>NC_087346.1:5502500-15502500 GCF_030014295.1 Loxodonta africana | reverse complement strand
AGTCAGGATCGCATTATATTTGTAGATCGTTTTGGGTAGAATTGACACTTCCACAATGTTGAGTCTTCCTATCCATGAGCATGGTACGTTTTTCCATTTATGTAGGTCTCTTTTGGTTTCGTGCACGTAGGGTTTTGTGGTTTTGTTTGTACGGGTCTTTTACGTCCATGGTTAGATTTATTCCTAAGGACTTTATCTTCTTGGGGGCTATTGTAAATGGTATTGATTTGGTGATTTCCTTTTTGAAGTTCTCTTTGTTGGTGTATAGAAATCCAACTTTTTAAAAAATATATATATATTTTTTTATTGTACTTTAGATGAAGGTTTACAGAACAAATTAGCTTGTCATTAAATAGTACACATATTGTTTTATGACCTTGGTTACCAACCCCATGATATGTCAACGCTCTCCCTTCTTGACCTTGGGTTCCCTATTACCAGCTTTCCTGTCCTTTCCTGCCTTCTAGTCCTTGCCCCTGGGCTGGTGTGCCCCTTTAATCTCATTTTGTTTTATGGGCCTATCTAATCTTTGGCTGAAGGGTGACCCTCAGGAGTGACTCCTTTACTGAGATAAAAGGGTGTCTGGGGGCCATACTCTAGGAATTTCTCCAGTCTTTTTTTTTTATTTGTCAGGCCAACAAGTCTGGTCTTTTTTTGTGAGTTAGAATTTTGTTCTACATTTTTCTCCAGCTCTGTCTGGGACCCTCTATTGTGATCCTTGTCAGAGCAGTCAGTGGTGGTAGTCGGGAACCATGTAGTTGTGCTGGACTCAGTCTGGTGGAGGCTGTGGTAGTTGTGGTCCATTAGTTCTTTGGACTAATCTTTCCCTTGTGTCTTTAGTTTTCTTCATTCTCCCTTGCTCCCAACAGGGTGAGACCAATGGAGTATCTTAGATGGCTGCTCACAAGCTTTTAAGACCCCAGACACTACTCATCAAAGTGGAATGTACAACATATTCTTTATAAACTATGTTATGCCAATTGAGCTAGATATTGCCTGAGACCCTGCTCCCCACAACCCCTATCACAGTAATTAAGTCCTTCAGGGAGTTTGGATGTGTCTATGGAGCTTCCATGACCTTGCCTTGTACAAATTTTGCTTGCTTTCCCAGTATTGTGTACTGTCTTACCCTTTACCAAAGTTACTATTTATCTATTGGCTATTTAGTGTTTTTCCATACCCACCCCTTCCCTCCCTTGTAACCATCAAAGATTGTTTCTTTTTGCGTGTAAGCCTTTTCATGAATTTTTATAGTAGTGGACTCAGACAATATTAGACCTTTTGTGATTGACTTATTTCACTCAGCATAATGCCCTCCAGATTCATCCTTGGAATCCAACTGATTTTTGAATCTTTATCTTGTATCCTTTGCTGAAATCTTCTATTAGTTCCAGTAGCTTTCTTGTGGATTCTTTGGGGTTTTCTGTGTATAAGATCGTATCATCTGTGAATGGGGATAGTTTTACCTCTTCCTTACCAATTCAAATGCCCTTTATTTTTTTTTCTTGTCTTATTGCTGTAGCTAGGAGTTCCAGCACAATGTTGAATAAGGGTTGTGATAAAGGGCATCCTTGTCTGGTTCCTGTTCTCAAGGGGAGTACTTTGCTCTCTCTGTTTAGAATGAAGTTGGCTGTTGGCTTTGTATAAATGCCATTTATTATGTACAGGATTTCCCTTCTATTCCTGTTTTCCTGAGAGTTTTTATCAGGAATGGGTGTTGAACTTTGTCAGATGACTTTTCTGCATTGATTGATAAAATCATGTGGTTCTTTTGTTTTATTTATGTGGTGGATTACGCTGTTTAATTTTCTAATGTCAAACCACCCCTGCATATCTGGTATGAACCCTACTTAGTTGTGATGTATTATTTTTTTTGATGTGCTGTTGAATTCTAATGGCTAGAATTTCATTGAGAAGTTTCTCGTCTATGTTCATAAGGGATATTGGTCTGTAGTTTCCTTTTTTATGATGTCTTTGCCTGGCTTTGGTATCAGGGTTATGGTGGCTTCATAGAGTGCGTTTGGGAGTATCCCTTCCTCTTCTATGCTGTGAAGTAGCTTCAGTAGTATTGGTGTTTGCTCTTCTCTGAAATTTGGTAGAATTTTCCAGTGAAGCTATTGAGCTAGGTCTTCTGTGTTTGGGAGTTTTTTTTTTTTTTAATTACCTCTTCAATATCTTCTGTTATGGGTCTGTTCACATTTTCTATCTCAGTTTGTGTTAGTTTAGGTAGGTAGTGCATTTCTAGAAGTTTGTCCATTTCCTCCAGGTTCTTAAATTTGCTGGATTGTGATTTTTCATAGTATTCTATTATGATCCTTTTTATTTCAGTTGGGCCTGTCGTAATGTCCCCTGTCTCGTTTCTTATGTGGTTTATTTGCTTCCTCTCCTGTTTTTCTTTTGTCAGTATGGCCAGTGGTTTGTCGATCCTTTCAAAGAATCAACTTTTGATCTTGTTGATTCTTTCTATTGTTTTTCTGTTCTCTATTTCATTTATTTCTGCTTTAATTTTTATTATTTCCTTTCTTCTGGTAGCTGTTTTTTTTTTTTGCTGTTCTCTATATGAGTTTTAGGGTTGACATTCTGATTTTGGCCCGTTCTTTTTTGATGTGTGTGTCTATTGCTGTACATTGACCTCTGAGGGCTGCCTTTGCTGTGTCCCAAAGATTTTGGTATGAAGTGTTTTCATTTAATTCTAGGAATTTTTTTCTTGTTTATTCTATTATTTTGATTTCTTCTATTACTCAGTTGTTTTTAAGCAAGGATTATTCAGTTTCCTTGGATTTGATTTTTTTTCTTTGCTCTTCTTGTTATTGGTTTCTACTTTTATGGTGGTGTGATCAGAGATAATGCTTTGTATTACTCCAATGTTTTGGATTTTATGGAGGGTTGCTTTGTGGCCTAAAATGTGGTCTCTTCTGGAGAATGTTCCATGCACACTGGAAAAGAATGTATACTTTGCTGCTGTTGGGTGGTGTTGTATACATGTCTATGAAGTCAAGTTGGTTGATTTTGGCCTTTAGAGCTTCTGTATGTTTTTCCAGTTTCTTCCTAGATGTCCTGTCCTTTATTGAGAGTGGTGTGTTGAAGTTTACTACTATTATGTGTAACTTTGTATTTCTCTTTTCAGTGCTGTTAGAGTTTATGTATTTTGGAACCCTGTCATTGGGTGTGCAGGTATTTATTAAGGTTATGCTTTCTTGGTGGATTGTTTCTGTAATAATTATATAATGTCCTTCCTTGTCTTTCATGGTTGCTTTTGCCTTAGTCTATTTTATCCAAGATTAGTATTGCCACTTCTGCCCTTTTTTGGTTACTGTTTACTTGATATATTTTTTCCAACCTTTGATTTTTAATATATTTGTCTTTCTATAAGGTGTGTCTCTTGAGGACAACATATTGATGGGTGGCGCTTTTTAAACTCTTCTGTCACCTTAACTCTTTATAGGTGCATTTAAGCCATTTACTCAGTGTGATTGTCAATAGGAGTGAGTTTATTGCTGTCATATTGTTGTACTTTTTTTTGTTGTTGTTATGCTGACATTTTCTTTGTTCCACTTACTTTCCTGTGCTGAGTTCTTTTTGTTTGTGGATTTTCTTTTCTTATTATAGATTTTGTGTTTACTGAGACTTTGTTTGTCTCCTTTTTTATTCTGATGAGTAGGTTTGTTAAATGTCTTTGTGATTACCTTGAAATTAACCCTTATCTTCCTAAGTTTGGACCCAAGGTTCCTACACTGAGAAGCTCCTTGACCAGGGGAAGAAAGATGACAAGAGCCTTCCTCCAGAGCCAACAGAGGGAGAAAGGCTTCCCCTGGAGCTGACACCCTGAATTCGGACTTTTAGCCTCCTAGACTTTGAGAGAATAAACTTCTGTTTGTTAAAGCCATCCACTTGTGGTATTTCTGTTAATGCAGCATTAGATAACTAGAAGGTTACATACAGAGAGAGAGAGAGAAGGGAGGAGGTGGGAGAGTTATTGGGAGCAGAGGAAAGCAGATCATCTAATTTTGGTAGAGCTTAGCTTTTGCTGAGAGGAAGATCCCGCTTAACTGAGATATAGTGCAGATTAGTTTATAAGCTGTGGGGGTGGAATTTCAGTAAGAATTTCAAAGAATTCACAATCAATAGCCACCATTTTCTCTGTGAAAGAGGAAATGTGGGTCATATTTCCTCCCTCAAGGGGGGCAAGTTTGGGAGAGGAGGATTGGCAGTGAAGATGAGCTCTAGGGTTTGACCATGAAAGAGTTGGGAAAATGGGTTGCAGGTCACTGGAATTCAGGAGGTCAAGGAACTTTGAGTCTTAGCTGTTGTATGGGTCATTCATATGGGTGTTTATTTTGCCCAAAATGATGGCAAGATAGGAGCAGCAGAAAAATTGGTGAATGAGGTGTGAAGCTCTGTGTAACTGCATTCAGGTGGTGATTTTTGTCTTCGGTAATAACTCAAGTTTACTCCAGCAAGTTGAAGATTGAAGCCAACCCTGGAAGCGTAACAAAGCTCATCTGCTGCTAACAGGGCATTTTCTTCTGACAGTGGTTGAGGCATTTGAGGGAAGGAATGGATTCATGCTCTATGGTGATTGGCAAATGGGGTAATCTGAACTTCTTATACTTTTCCAAGTAAGAAAAATAAATATTAATATACAGGTAATATCTACCTGTTGGCTGTTGCACTGAAACTTGCTTTAACTCCTACCACAATGGTAATTCCTCCTCTGTTGGGAGACAAGAGTAGAATTTTTGAAGGGTTGAATTTTGAAGACAAGATTGAGACGTTTTTCTGATATGAACAAAAGAAATGAAAATTGTGATAGTTAAGATTGTGTGTCAACTTGGCTGGGCCATAATTCTCAGTGTTTATATGTCATCACCCCCATGATGGGATCTGCTGTAAGTACCCAACCAACTGAAAGGGAGTTTCCTTGGGCATATAGCCTACATCCAAATATAAGTGGACATTTTGGCTTTTGCCCTCTCTGGATCCTGCAGCTGCCTCCTGTTCATGTGACCTCTGGTTCTTGGGACTTGAGTTAGCAGCTTACCAGCTGATCTTGGGATTTGTCAATCTTCACAGCCTGTAAGCAACAGCCCTGCTCTCCAACCTGCTGATGTTGGGTACGCCAGTCCCTGCGGCTATGTGAATCAGTAGAAGCCTCTATTCTGATCTACGGACTTGGGACGTTCCAGCCTCTACAATTGCGTAAGCTATTTCCTTGGTATAAATCTCTCTCTTTCTCTCTCTATATATTTATACACTTTACTGGTTCTGCTTCTCTAGAGAACCCAGCCTAAGACAAAAGTTTTTCATTTAAGGAACTCTTTATTAATTTCCTGTGGCTGCTGTAAGGAGCCTGGGTGGTACAAATGGCTTGTGATCAGCTGCTAACCGAAAGGTTGGTGGTTCGAACCCACCCAGTGGCTCCATAGAAGAAAGGCCTGGAGATATGCTTTGGTAAAGATTACAGTCAAAAAACCCCTATGGAGCAGTTCTACTCTGTAACACATGGGGTTTCCACGAGTTGGAATTGACTCCGCAGCACTGGGTTTGGCTTGGTTTTGGCATTCATTTCCTGTGCCTGCAGTAACAAATTACCACAAACTTGGTGGCTTAAAACAACAGAAATTTATTGTCTCACGGTTCTGGCTCTAAAGCAGTTTTGAAGTGTGAAATCAAAGTCCTAGCATGGCCACTCTCCCTCCTAAGGGTCTAGGGGGTAATCCTTCCTTGCCTATTCCAGCTTCTGGTGGTTCCAGCCATTCCTTGGCCTGTGGCTGTATAACTCCAGTCTCTGCCTCTGTCTTCATTTGGCCTTTCTCATCTGTGTCTTCTCTTCTATTTCTCATAAGGACACTTGTCATCGGATTTAGGGCCTACCTGGATAACCCAGGATGATCTCATCTCTGGATCCTTAATTACATCAGCAAAGATTCTATTTCCAAATAAGGCCACTGTCTTAGCTTGCTAGTGCTACCATAAAAGAGTGACTCTAAAGAGCAAGCATTTATCATCTCAGAGTTTGGGAGGCTAGGAGTCCAAATTCAGGGTGTCACCAAGGCTGTGCTCTGTCCACTCTAGGAAAAGATTGTTCCTTGTCTCTTTCAGCTTCGGGCAGTCCCAGGCATTTCTTGGCATTCCTTAGCTCGTGGATGAATCCTCACATGGTGTCTTCCTGCAGTGTGTGTGTCTCTGTCTGTTTTCCCATTTTATAAGGTACCACTCAGAAGGTATTAGGTTTGGGACCCACATTATTCTGGTATGAACTCATTAACATCAACAAAAGAAAAGCCTACTTCCAAACAGGGTCATATACATTGGTATAGGGGTTAGGACTTCACTATATCTTTTGGGGACTGCCATTCAAACCACTGCAAATTCCAAAAGACTTAAACTCTTTACTCAGAGAATCAGATTATCTTCCAAAATATTTTTTACTTCCAAGCGCCTTGTTTTTTCCCACAGGATGGTGTGGGCTACTTAGTGCTCAGTAACTAAGTTTTGGATTGGTGTGAGAATCATCTCCATCTCATACTAAGAAAATAGGTGTTTTATTATTATTAGGGGGGAAAAGAGGTGTTTTAAATGACAGTGATTTGGCAACGGAGTCCCTGGGTGGTGCAAACAGTTAATGTTCTTGGCTGCCAGCTGAAAGGTTAGAGGCTTGAGTCCTCACAGATGGGCCTTCGAAAACAGGCCCCGTGATCTACTTCTGAAAATCAGGCATTGAAAATCCTAGGGAGCACAGTTCTACTCTGACACACATCGGTCACCGTAAGTTTGAATTGACTGCGTGGCAACTTTTTTTTTTTTTTATTAAACAGGTTGGTTCAGCAATGTCTGACTTCACATATAGTAGGCTTAATCTTCTGGTTGGGGTTGACCCTTTTTTGCATTTCGAAGCTGAAGGGAAAAGTCCTATGAGGCAAAAAAACATCCAAGGCCTCAGCTTTTTTATGGTATAGTCATATGCTATGAATCTTAGAAAAGGGTTAAGATCTTTGCTTTGCTGTTGGAAACAATAGTTGGCAAGATCTAACTAAAGTTACAGAAAAAGATTGCAACAGGACCCACAGAGATGGCACTGGAGCAAAGTCTGCTGCTAGTTCAACAATTCTTCAGTAGACTTAAACAATATTTAACTAAAGTAATGGGAAACCAAAAATATTTCGTATTCAGGACATTACAAAACTATCTTTTTCGTACCTTCAATGAATAGTTCAATGCTTATGATTCTCAAATATATCTGTCCCTAGTCATTAATCCTCACTCTTATTCCAGTCTCATGTTGCAAACTGCTTACAGAACATTTCTAATTAGAAGTTCTGTCATTGCATCAGTGTTTACAGTGTCCGAAACCAATTTAACATTATCCAAGAATCCCAGCAATCCCTTCCCAAATTTCAATTTCTGTTATTGATATCACCAGTGTTATAGTCCCCCAAGTTGAGAAGAAGTTATAGCAGGAAGAAGCTGGAGTAATTGTCAGGATTTGGGGATTTACTTTAAATTCTGCTGCTCGCACTTGCATAAGTTTCGTTAATTCACAAAAGTTTCAGGATCTGTTTCCTCGGGTATAAAACACAGGGCCTGGACTGGAAGCTAGCTGACTCGTTCATTTGTTTAACAAGCATGTTTTCAGCATCTACAAAGTGCCAGTCATTAACAGCGGCAGGTATGTGGATGCTGTATTGAATGAGACAGCCACTGATCCTGACATCACAGGCTTGTTCTCCTCTAAATGTTTGTGATCTCCTCTCTTGCATGCCTCTGTCAATCCTTCACTAAGCCTCATTGACTCTGTCCTCATAGTATCTCTCCTCTGGCTCTTCTCTCCCCACTGCCATCACATCAGCCAAGGAGGGCCCTCATGGACTCAGGCTGACTCTCAATCCAGCCTCCCCCACGCTAAGCTGAGCTGCGCAGTGCACTCTTGTTAGATCACTCTCCTCCTCAAGAATCCAGTGATCCCTGTTGCCTCTTATAAATGATGTCCCAGTTTTTAAGACTGTGGTCAAGGGTCTTTTGTAATCTGTCTTTATCTTCAAGTCTCATTTTATCTTTACTTCCAACACGAAACTCGTCAGATCAATCTCCTCGTTCTCCAAACGTGGCTCACATCTACATCTCAGCATTTGCTGACTGTCCCTCCTGAGATACTTCTCCCCCCTCCCTCCTGACTGACCCTGACCCCCGCCCCCAAGACTCAGTAAAAGCCCCACATTCTCTAGGAAAGCTCCTCAGAACCCCCAGGCCACCATCCTCTCTCCCTCATTTAACATCCGCAGGCCTCTAGTGTGTGTTTTGCATACTTGAGACATTTGGCTACAGAGTATTATAGCATCTCCTCTTGTTAAATGTCTAAGTCCTGCAGCTTTAATACATTTGGGAGCTCTTTAAGCACAGTTACTGTGGTCAGACATTTCTTTTATGGCTTAGGTCTGGGGACACGAGAGTGGAGATTAAGTCTGGCTGCCTGTGTTCTTAACATGGTTTCACCTTTCCCTTAGCTGTGTGACCATGGGCAATTTACTTATTCTCTCTGAGCCTCTCTACCCTTATCTGCAAAACTGGATAATTATATTACCTGCTTCAGTTACACACTAGTTCATATGAGTAAAGTAGTTACTAGTTGCTCATTAGTTAATATGAGTAATGTGCTTAAAACAGAGCTTGGTATGAAGTAAGTGCTCAAAAAGTTTTAGTTATTATTATTTCATTCAGTTATTGCGAGAGCTAAATGAGATAGCTCATGTAAACCCCTCCACACAGGGCCTGGTCTATGGTAAGCATTCAAAAAATATTGTTGTTGTTGTTAGCTGTTGTCGTGTTGGCCCCCGATTTATGGTGACTCCATGCACAATGGAACAAACCTTTGCCCGGTAGTACACTATCCCCATGATTGGCTGTGGATCAGACTGCTGTAATCCACAGGGTTTTAACTGGCTGATATTCAGAAGTAGATCACCAGGCATTTCTTCCTAGTCCATCTTAGTCTAAAGCTAATACATTTTAGGTATTGTTAACATTCCTTGCATGGTTGCAAAAGGTTAATGCTCACTGAAGGTTGGAAGTTCAAGTCTACCCAGAGGTGCCTTGGAAGAAAGGCCTGGCAATTTACTTGCCAAAAGTCAGCTACTGAATGCCGTATAGATCATGGTTCTACCCTGACACACATGAGGTCGCCGTGAGTCGGAGTTGACTCCATAGCAACTGGTATGGCATTGTTCATCTCGGCTGTTATGGTTATTACTATTCTACCCAGCAGGTGATGAGGCTGTGAGAAAAAGGAAACAGCAATCGTCGTGACGGTCAAGTATTTAAAATTTATAGAGTAGCGTTGTCATGATCTCTATATTTTAAAGATGAGGAAACTGAGGTTCGGAGAAGTTAAGCAACTTGACAAAGCCGCACACCTGGAGAGTGATGGAGCCAGATTAAAAACCTGGGGAGCCTGATTACAGATCTGTACCTTTTAAGCCAGTATTTTTATGCTTCCGGTCCTGGGTTAGCAGTGAGGGGGAAGTTTTTGATATGGCAGGAAAAAACAAACACGACATTTGGGTTCACACAGTCTTGCTTTCCATCCTAGCTTCACCGCTTACTTGGGCAGGATATTTAATCGTTTAGAGGTTACATTTCCTTATCTGTAAGATAGGGACAATACCTCCCTCATATGATTATGATGGGAATTAAATGAGGTAACTTAAGTAAAGCTCCAGCACAAGGCCTGGCCTTTAGTAAATATTCAATACATTTTAAACTCCTCCTTGCTTCTCTTCCCTTTGAAAATAGAGATAAAGTTTACATTTTTAGTGTCTTTAATTAGTCTTTGATACAAATTAAAATGCAATACCTATAGAGACCAGAGAAGCAGTCCCTAAGACTCGACATTCCATTACCCTATCTAAGTGTTATAAATAACCTACACATGGCTGGTATTAAGACATGGGAACACCCGGCACAGCTTATTAATGGCCACTGTTTCTAATTAGAAGGAGTTCTTTCTACAAGTTGTGGCACGTTCCAGTTGAGAAGCAGGGGAAGCCTCATGCCAAGTAGGTGAGGATGAGTAAAGAATTTGGGATTGTAAATACAGTCTGAGGTGGGAATGCTCGGGCTGCCTGTGAGAGCAAAGAACGCTAGAACTTGAGTAAGCATTTCAGCAAGCCTGTTGAAGGTCACATCCCTCTTTGATAAGTATGCTGCTGGAATTTTCCAAGGATTGTGTTTTATTTTAGTCTTTGAACTGAGTTGATGACGACACAATCGATGGTTGAAAATAGCGTGACTGATTAGGTTAGAAGCAACGTTAATGTCTCGAGATGTTAATAAAGCCAGCTACTAAGAATTTGTTGATAGGAATTCCCTTCCCAAACTTGATTCCTTTTAAGCAAGTAGGCATGGGTTACACAACACGTTTCAACAGCCGGTGAGAGAAAACATCAGCCTCTTGCACGTGTAACCTTAAAGCAGGCTGTGCAGAGGCTACACTTTCCTCTTCTTCCTTTTAAAAAATTAACCAAGATGTGTTACCTTACACCGAGTGTATGATCCCCTGTAACTTCACTGCTCCCTTGGAAGGACAACTGCTGGCCATTGAGGCTGGCAAAGGCAATCAATAACTTGTGTTTCCAGATATCTCAGAGATATGAGACGTTTACCCTGTTTCATGGAATTAATTTAGGAATAAAATCATTTCCTAAATATACCCTGCTTATATATCACGCTTGGTAAGGTAAGAGGGTCAGCAAAAAAGAGGTAGAACCTCAAAGAAAGAGACTGACACAAGTCGCTGCAACAATGAGCTCAGACATAACAATCATTGTGAAGATGGCACAGAACTGTGCAGTGTTCAGTTCTGTGGAATGTGGAGCCGCCCACTGCGAGTTGGAACCGACCTGATGGCACCTAACGACAACAACATACATTCTAATAATCTGAGTCAACATATTTGAAATATTTTACATCTGTGATAGAATGAAAGCAGTTGGTCCTGATGAATAACATTCTCAAAATAGTGATATGAGAAAAATGTGGATGGTTTTATGAGAGAGATTGGATGAAATAAATAGGACCCTGAAATTGGACTGAGTTCAGATTCTGACTCTGCCATCTATTAGCTCTGAGCCTCATGGGTTTGTCATGAGGATTAAATGAGACAATATATGTAAATCCATAGCACAGTGCCAGGTATGTAGTAGTATCTCTCAATAAATATGAGCTATTTCTAAAATTGTTAATTAACAATATTATAATGTAATGCCAACTACATTGTGGTATCAATCTATCCATCTATATATACATCAGTGGTGGCTTGCGTGTTGCTTTGATGTTGAAAATGTTTCAGTAGCGCTTCTGTCTAAGACGGATTAGGAGGAAGCGCCTGGTGATCTACTCCTAAAAATCAGCCAGTGAGAACTTTCTGGATCACGACACTGCAGTCACCACAGATCGTGGGATGGTGCAGGACCAGCAGCATTTCGTTCTATTTTGATGGGGGTGCCATGAGTCGGGTTCTGAGTCTACAGACACTAACAACAACAATATTGATATTATCATGATTTGCAAGTTTGGACTCTCCAAGAAGGAAATGTGATGGTATTTACATAGTCTCTGAGCTTGAAACTGACTAAGCTATCCTTTTGGAGAAAATTGCTTATCTGTAAAGAAAAAGATTGGATGGAGGAATCTGGGCTTCTTTTCATGACTTTTGAAAGGGTAGAAGAGCCACAAAGGGAAGAAGGAGTTGGTTGATATTGTCATTTCTATAGATTGGAGTCTTTTATGGATTGAATCGTGCCCCTTCAAAATACATGTTGTAAATCCTAACCTCTGTATCTGTCTATGTAATCCCATTTTGGAATAGGATTTTCTTTGTTATGTTAATGAGGCCCTTATCTGTGTAGGTTCTGTTTTAAGCCAATCACTTTCGAGGTATAAAAAGAACAGGCGAGGCACAAAAGCAAGCAAGCAAAGTGGGGAAAAGATAGATGCCACACATAGATCTCTAAGGAATGCTGAGAAGAAATTTACAGAAGCTGAGACAAGGATTTTCCTCCAGGGCAGACAGAGAGAGCCTTCTCCTGGAGCAGGTCCCAGAACTTAGACTTCTAGCCTTCTAAACTTCAAGAAAATAAATTTCTGTTTGTTAAAGTCACTCACCTGTGGTATTTCTGTTACAGCAGCACTAGATAACTAAGCAAACCCTGGTGGCATAGTGGTTAAGAACTATAGATAACTAAGACAGAATTTGGTACTGGAGAGTGGGGTGCTGCTCTAACAAGTACCTAAAATGTGGAAGCACTTTTGCAATTGAGTAATGTGTAGAATCTGGAGGAATTTTTATGTGTTTCATAGTAAGATATTAGATTGCCTTGAAGAAACTGTTGGTAGAATTATGGACATTAAGGGAGATTCTGAAAAGGGTCAGAAAGAACTGAGAGCTGTGAAGAGAGCTTCTATTGCCACGAGCAGAATGTTGCTAGAAATATGGACGTTAAATGTGCTTCTTTTGAAGGTTTAAAAGGAAATTATGAACATGTGGTTGGATATTGGAGGGAAGGTGATGGTTTTCATGCAGTGGCAAAGAACTTGTCTGAATTGTGTCCAAGTGTTTGGTGGAGGGTAGAACTTGTAAGTGATGAACTCGTATATTTGGCTGAAGAGATTTCTAAGCAAGATCTTACGGGGATAACATGGTTTCTCTTTACTGCTTACAGTAAAATGAGGGAGGAAAGAGAGACTTAATGGAGGAAAGGGATGGAATTAAAAACTAACTGTGCAAAATGAAAACAGAATTTAGAGATTAGGAAAATTCTGTTGTACAAGCTAAGGATACGTGTTCTAGAACTTTCACAAAGGGCATAGCTACACGATCTCTTGTTAAAGAGGTTAGGCCTGTGACTGATGAATTTAATCAACTACCACAGGAGAAAACCCATCAGCTTAGACCAAAAAGGACAGAGACAGAATGAAATAAAGGAAATCTGTCTGCCTCTTGGAACTCTATAGGCAGGAAACAGGCCAATGGAACTACTTGCTTGCAAACATCTGCTGTCCTCCAAGAACAGAAAAGGGCCATCCCTGGAGCAGTTCAGAAATCAGCAAAACTGTTGGAAGGATGCACAAAGGAAGAAAGATTGATGCTATGTGCAGATCATCAAGGAACTGAGGGAGAGAAGCTGAAAGAGACAAGGATTTTCCTCCAGAGCAGATGAGAAAGACTTCTCCTGGAGATGGTGCCCTGAATTCAGAGGTCTAGTCTCCTAAACTGAGAAAATAAATATCTGTTTGTTAAAGCCATCCATTTGTGGTATTTCTGTTACAGCAGCACTAGCAAACTAAGACGAGTCTAATGAAAAGATTACACCATAATAAGAGAGAAATTCAGGTTATATTTGTTCATGCACCTGGTTCTTCAAAAAGCCTGTGAGGATTTCTCCCTCCCTCCCTCCCTTCCTCCCTCCCTCCCTCCCTCCCTCCTTCCTTCCTTCCTTCCACCCATCCATCCACCCATCCATCCATCCGAAACTTGTTGATCCCTACTACATTTCAGGCACTGAGCATTTTTAGCATTTTGCTAGGGTACAAGGATGAATGAGCTAAGTTCTTGCCTGTAAGGCATTTATAGACTAATTGGGGAGCCAGATATATAAACAAATGATCTTAAAAATAATAATAGATAAGCACGTGAAGTACCAATGAGCTCATAGGAAGATATTACCTTTATTGGACTTTTATTGAATTCTAAGCAGTTTCAAATGCAAATTCATCATTGTTGTGATAACAATTTTTGAGAGAAAATAGGAGACACTGCCACATCAAGTATACACATCTATTGTATGGCACATTCTGACCTCAGAAATAAGAATGGGTGAAAATTTGGTACCTTGGGCTTAAGAGAATAAAGAAATTGGAAGAAAGGATTCTAGAGGAGACTTCCACAGCATCTTTCAGAGTGCCCTTCTATCAAGAAGGATGTGAACAACTTAGGAATGGTCTTTCTGGGATTTGTACATCCTCTTGAAGTATAAAGGATGTCACTTCCTGACAGATCAGGTAAACAAGAAGGCAGCTCACAATAGGTGAGCACAGAAATGAGAGTGGGTGCAGCTTTTAGTGATAGACCTGAATCCCGTACATTTCCGACTAAAGTCAGACGCTGGAAGAAAATCAGTCCTAGTCCCAGGCCCCTCCATTCTTTTTCAAACAAGAACCAAACCCTTTGCCGTCGAGTTGATTACAACTCATAGCAACCCTATGAACTGCTCCCACATATAAGAAGAAAGTGGCATCAGGATTGGAGGAACCTTCATTAATAACCTGCAATACACAGATGACACAACCTTACTTGCTGAAAGTGAAGAGGACTTAAAGCACTAACTGATGAAGAACAAAGACTACAACCTTCAGTATGGATTACATTTCAACATTAAAAAAAAAAAAAAAACCTCACAACTGGACCAATATGCAACATAATGATAAACAGAGAAAAGGTTGAAGTTGTCAAGGACTTTATTTTACTTGGATCCACAATCAACGCCCATTGAAGCAACAGTCAAGAGATTGAATGATGGATTGGATTGGGCAAATCTGCTGCAAAAAACCTCTTTAAAGTGTTAAAAAGCGAAGATGTCACTTTGAACTAAGGTGTGCCTGATCCAAGCTATAATATTTTCAATTGCCTCATGTGCATATGAGAGCTGGGCAATGAAGAAGGAAGACAAAAGAAGAATTGATGCCTTTGAATTATGGTGTTGGTGAATAATATTGAAAATACCATGGACTGCCAGAAGAACAGACAAGTCCATCATGGAAGAAGTACAGACAAAGTGCTCCTTGGAAGGTAGGATGGTGAGACCTCATCTCACGTATTTGGACATGTTATCAGGAGGGACCAGTCCCTGAAGAAGGACGTCATGCTTGATAAAGTAAAGGGTCAGAGGAAAAGAGGAAGACCCTGAACTAGATGGATTGACACAGTGGCTGCAACAATAGTCTCAAACATAGTAATGATTGTGAGGGTGGCGCAGGATCCAGCAGTGTTTCATTCTGTTGTACGTGGGGTCACCGTGAGTTGGAAACAAATTAAGGGCAGCAAACAACAACAACAAACTGCTCCATAGGGTTTCCAAGGCTGTAATCTTTACGGAGGCAGACTGCCACATCTTTCTCCTGTAGAGCAGCTGGTGGGCTAGAATGGCTGACCTTTCAGTCAACAGTCGAGTGCTTAACCACTGCACCTGGGACTCCTTCTCAAACAAACAAACAAGCAAGCAAGCAAGGAAGCAAGCAAGCAAACAAACAAACAAACAAAACCCAAACCTGTTGCATTGAGTTGACTCCTACTCATAGTGACCGTATAGGACAGAGCAGAACTGCCTCATAGGGTTTCCAAGGAGCGGATGGTGGATTCGAACTGCTGACCTTTTCATTAAGCAGTCTGAGCTCTTAACCAGTGCGCCACCAGAGCTTCTCTTCTCAAACAAGGAGGCCCCCGTCTCAGTTCAGGAAGTTAATATCTCAGAAAGGATTAATTGATTTAGAGCCTTTACCTGCAAAGAGACTTGGAAGAGCCGTGAGTCCAAGGTTTTTGAAATAAAGCAACTGCTGGGCTCCTGTGGGGAGGTCATCAGTGCCTGAGGGTCAGGTCACTTACTTTGCAAAGACACAGCATCAAAGCTGACGATTCAGCAGTTGTGTATATGACTTAGCAATCCTTATAAATTGTGGACAGAAGCTGAAATCTTCAGGGGTTAATGGATCTTTCAAGATCTTTGATTTAACCTGTTGCTGATTTCATTTTAACTACAGCACCAATGGCAAACCCTGGTGGCGTAGTTGTTAAGAGCTACGGCTACTAACTGAAAGGTCAGCAGTTCGACTCCACCATGCACTCCTTGGAAGCAATATGGGGCAGTTCTACTCTGTCCTATAAGAGTTGCTATGAGTCAGAATCTACACAATGGCAACAGGTTTGGTTTTGGTTTTGGTATAACACGAAGGAGTGGGAGAAAGATGAGGCAGCCTGCTCCTGTAAAGATTACAGCCTTGGAAACACTATGGGGCAGCTCTGCTCTGTCCTATAGGGTTGCTGTGAGTCAGAATTGACTTGATGGTAATGGGTATAGCACCAATGAAAAGGTCTCAAGTCTTCTGAAGAATGAGAGGCACCTTGACTTAGTGGAGAAAACAGAGACTTTGAACAGCTATTGGCTATGTTTTTGTAGGCAACTTAACTTTGGATAAACAATGTCCATCAGCCTGTAAAAAAACAATAGTAATATTTACTTCAGTGGTTGCTCTGAAATATCTAACTATATGATAGGGCCCAGCATAATGTCTGGCAAAAAAGTATATGGCAGCCAGCCATTAAATGATGTGCTAGGACAAATCTCTCCATTGATTCAATCTCAGGGTGTAACAATAGCAAATATTTATTAGGTGTTTATTCTGTGCCAGATACTGTACTAGCTGCTGTACACACATTATCTCATTCACTCTTTACAATAAGCCTATGAGGTAATAACATCCTCCCTATTTTACAGATAAAAAACTGAAGCTCAGATGGGTTTGGTAATTTTTCCAGATTCACAGTGAGGGTTAGAGTCAGGATTCTGTCTTAGCTGTTCCAATTTTGGAGCTCACAGGGTCTAACCACAATATTATAACTTATGTGGACCTGGTAAGTGAGGACACTCAGAACTGTGGCATTCGCCTGTTCTCTAGGAGGACCACTGTGTGGCTGTTGTCAAGTGAGGTCTGAAGAGAACATGGCACCTGGTGGGTCTATAGGTTTATGAACATGAGGCATAGAATTCAAGGCAAGGAATTAGAATTTTCATTGACTAGCAAGGGGCTGCATTTTGTGACTTTAACAGGACTGTGAAGGATGATCACAGGAGGACCTTCCACTACCGCACAAGTGGTAGCTACCATGGAGCTTGAAAGACTGGGGAAGGTGGCGTTGTTGAGGTCCTTGATTATTTGAATCACAATCATCCTGTGAAAGGGAAGGTATTATTGTCAATGCTATATCATGTATCTCATGTTATATCCACAGACTGATGAAAACTGGAAATTTAGATTATATGGTTTTTATCACTATTTGTTTTTAGCAACGTGGAGGTTCTCTCCTTTTCATTCTATGTTTTTACAGTTTGGTGAGAACGGTGCGTCTCGGAACTCAAGGCATCTGGCTTTCTCTGTTGGTCTGAATTTGTCACAGTGGCCACAAATCAGTTGCTTTGATTGCAACAACTTCCTTAAAATTTTCTCACAATTTTGTTGTCCTAGCCTTTAGTGGGAGAGACTCAATTTGTTTCCTTTTCCTGAACTAGAGGTTATCATAGTTGCTATTAGTGATACCAAGAACATACCTGATCAGACAGATATTAAACATCTGCTTAGGTGTAAAACCTTGCTGGAGATCGGGCACGATGTGAAGAAAGTGAAAATGGCAATTCTATTCTTGATGGTATTTTATTTATAATGGAAGAGAAATCAAAACATCACTAAACCAAACAAACCCATTGCCATAGAGTCGATTCAGACTCATAGCAACCCTATAGGACAGAGTAGAACTGCCCTACTGGGTTTCCAAGGAGTGGCTGGTGAATTTGAAGTGCTGACCTTTTGGTTAGCAGCTGAGCTCTTAACCAATGTACCACCAGGGCTCTAACATCACTAAGCTAAGATTAATTGCTGTTTTTTTAATTAAAAAAAATTTCTTAATTAAAAAACCGAACTAGCTTCTCATTGAACGATTAGTATACATGTTGTTTTGTGACATGTATACTAATACTCCCCTTCTCAACCTTGGGTTTGTGACATGTATACTAATACTCCCCTTCTCAACCTTGGGTTTCCTATTACCAGCTTTCCTGTCCCCTTCTGTCTTCTAGTCCTTGCCCCTGCGTTGGTGTGCCCTGTTAGTCTTGTTTTGATTTACGGGCCTGTCTAATCTTTGGCTGAAGGGTGAACTTCAGAAGTGACTTCATTACTGAACTAAAAGGGTGCCTGGGGGCCATACTCTTGGAGTTTCTCCAGTCTCTGTCAGGCCAGTATGTCTGGCCTTTTTTTGTGAGTTAGAATTTTGTTCTACATTTTTCTCCACCTGTGTCTGGGACCCTCTATAGTGTTCCTTGTCAGAGCAGTCAGTGGTGGTAGCTGGGTATCAACTAGTTGTGCTGGACTCAGTCTGGTGGAGGCTGTGGTAGTTGTGGTCCATTAGACCTTTGGACTAATCTTTCCCTTGTGTCTTTGATTTCCTTCATTCTCCCTTGCTCCCAATGGGGTGAGACCAGTGGAGTATCTTAGATGGCTGCTCACAATAATTGCCGTTTTAAGGATTAAGATTACATCTAGCAAAATGGAGTTAATTGAAACACTTTATGTGGAAACTCATGAAATTTTAATGGCAAAATTAGTTCAACGTTTACAGGTATGAACACTTGATATTTGGGTGTAAGCCTAACTGAATGTTTTATGATCAGAGAATGATGGTTAATAATGATCTCTCCAAAGAGGTTGAAATGTTTAGGAGGGATAAAACAAGGCTCTTTTTTAATCTCGCACATTTACTAATAGACGACGAGGGGATAAATAACATGTAATAAAAGTAGTAATTGAAACCCATTCACAACGAGGAAGAGCAAATGATGCTGGGCTGCCTCTGTGTCATCTCAAGGAAGCCATATGATATCTCCGGCCCCAGGTATTATGGACTGAATTGTGTCCTTCAAAAGTGACGTGTTGAAGTCCTAACTTCTAGTACCTTGTTTGGAAATAGGGTCTTTGAAGATGTTATCAGTTATGTTAGCGTGAGGTCATTACCAGGGAAGAATGAGTCCTAATCCAATCTGAGTGCTGTCCTTATAAAAGAGAATAGACACAGAGAGACAGACAGAGGGAAGACGGCCATATGAGGATGGAGTTAGGCTGCAGCTGCAAGCCAAGGAACACCTGGGCTACTAGAAGCTGAGAGAGACCAGAAAGTATCTTTCCCTAGAGCCTTCAGAGGGAGCATGGCCTTGCTGACGCTCTGAATTTGGTCTACTAACCTCCATAACTGAGGCAATAAATTTCTGGTCTTATAAGCCACCTTGTTTGTGGTATTTTGTTATGGTAGCCCTAGAAAACTAATACATCAGATAAGAAAGCTTATTACTTGCCAGGTATTTGCTAAGAGATCCACATATATCATATCACCAGGTTCTTACTTTAGACATAAGAAGTAGGTACTATTACAATCTACATTTTACACCTGAAGAAATTAAGATTCAGAGAAGTATATGAACTTGCCCAAGGTTGCACAATTAATTCTTTCAAACCCAGAATTCAAGCCCTTGACTCTCTGCCTCCAAAGCTAATACTAGTATATTTACTAGCATTCTGCTTGGGAGTAACATAGGCTTGTTGCAGGCAGCAAACCTCAAAGATAGGGCTCCAAAATGCAAATGAGGATTTGATGTCACTCTCCTGGAGGTGAATGAAGCTGCTTCTCTCTGCTCTTGCAAAAATCCCACAGATGTAAGTGTTAAAGCTGACTCCTGGAGTTCAGCCAGATGCCCCTGGACTGAGGAGACTCTTGGCGCTAGAAATAGCCATTTCACAAATCTGATATGGGCAGTGGAATCCAGTGAGAGACTACGGCTGATGAACTGCTTAGGGAACCAGCTCTCTGCCTGAGAGCTGTGGTCTTTTCAATTCAGACGGATTAAATCTTTGGCCAGAAGTACCTCTCAGCCTCAGATATTTCTTAATTCAGAGGAGTATTTCACAAGCTTCAGAGTTAGACGCATGATCAGCATGTCTCGAAATCAAGTCCCTCCTCTAGAGGCTACTGACCAGTTTGTTTACTTTTCTGCTGATTCAATACTGTAGCAAATAGTTGATTTTTTGTTGTTGTTCTTGTCATTCAGTGCTTTTTTCTCCCTTTCTACCCCTCTAATTCTTCCATTTTACCCTCTAATGTGGAAACCCTGGTGGCCGTTGTGGTTAAGTGCTAAGGCTGCTAACCAAAGGGTGGGCAGTACGAATCCGCCAGGCGCTCCTTGGAACTCTATGTGGCAGTTCTACTCTGTCCCATAAGGTCGCTATGAGTTGGAATTGACTCAAGGGCACTGGGTTTGGTTTGGTTTTTGTTTTACCCTCTAATGTGTTCCTTTTCTCCTCCTTCTTGTCATGACCTTCTCTCCTGGTGACCTCTGAGAAATGGTGTGGAGTGATTTTGTTGGCACCATCTCATAACCCAGAGCTCTGTACTTAGTTGGTTTCCTCATGGTGTACAGAGTGGAGACATCGTGGCAATGCTGAGTGTACTGTACGGTGTTGGGACTGGGCTCCCCATCTACCTACTTCAAACCAGCAATTCCTGAGCTCTTGTGGTTCACGCTGGTATTCAGGCATGAATGCAAATCAGACCTCCATATTCTTCCAGATGTGTTGGCATTCACAAAATTTGAATATGAGTGTGCTACTATTGCTTTTATGATTTCATTTAAATAATATAATTTATTATCGTAAATTTATATGTTACTGTACTGCAAATTAAGCCATACCAGGCTTAGCTCCAAGCACAAATTACACCCCTTGTGAATATTATTCTTTTCATAGAGACTCTTAAGGGGAACATAGATTCTATTTTAAAGATTTCTTTATTTTCAGGGAAGCAGGGTCTCAACCACAGTGATTATTTGTCCAATCTTTTCAAGATCTCACAAAGTAGGCAATGTTGGGTTAGGTGGGATAATGTAGTTCATTTATTTACTCAACATGGATCTATTGAGGATTGCTCTATGCAAGGCCCCAGCTGTGTATTAGAGTTATGGGTAGAGGGGACGTGGAGTTAGAGTGACACCTCGATGGCACAAAGTGTCACTTGACTCCACAGCAAAGAACCCAGGTGTTCAGAAGGAAAACCACTTAGCAATGGACACAAGGAAAAGTGTCTTGTCACTAAGCAGCTGATTCGACACTTAAGAGAGATTTATGACTGAAACAAATAGAGCCTGAAGACACTCCTGGCTACTTTGGGGCTGCCTGCCTTGGGGCTGCCGGCCTGGTGGGAAGCTCTTAACTTTTACTCAGAACTTGGGGTTTCTTCAGGTGCCACCATCCAGAGGTCCACAAGAGGGTGCTTTCCTCCTTCCAGGTTATGTCTCTTGAAAATGCAACTCCTCATACTCCTTAGAACTCAGTTTCCTGAGCCTGCAGAAATCCAGCACACTCAACTGTGGAGCCAAAAGACTTGATTCTGGGTGAGAAAAAGGCATAGGTTTGTAAATGTGTGTTTAGTTCTGGGTTTATTTATTTAATGTCTGTCTCCTCAACTGAGCTATAAACTTGAGGACAGCATCTGGCCTTTTTGTTCATCCCACTTCCCATATCTAGCTCAAAGCCTGACACATAAGAGACCCTTAATAAATATTTGTGAGGCTTATGAGACCTACCTTCACTTTGAATTAACACCTTTGAATTATGATGTTGGTGAAGAATATTGAATATACCATGGACTGCCAGAAGAATGAACAAGTCTGTCTTGGAGGAAGTACAGCCAGGATGCTCCTTAGAAATAAGGATGGCAAGACTTCATCTCACGTACTTTGGACATGTTACCAGGAAGGATCAGTCCCTGGAGAAGGATATCATGCTTGGTAAAGTACAGCATCAGTGAAAAAAAAGGAAGACCCTCAATAAGATGGATTGACACAGTGGCTTCAACAGTGGGCCCAAACACAGCAACAATTGTGAGGATGACTCAGGACCATGCACTATTTCATTCTGTTGTATATAGGACCGCTATGAGTCGAAACTGATTTGATGGCACCTGACAACAACAACAATCTTCACTTCGTGTCCTAGCTCAGAGGTTTTCAATGTCTCTGCACGTCAGAATCACCTGAGGCTACTGTCCTAAGATCTCATTCAGTAGGTCTGGTGCAAGGCTGGGTATGTGATTTTGGAGAATTCTCATGTTGTTCTTATTTGAGACTGCTATCCAGATGTTCTTGCCCTCTGCAGATAGCTGCTTCACCTAGATCCACTGGTCTTCTGAGCCTGTGGATCCTGGGCTTCTTGAGTTTGGGACACACAGTTCATGCTTCCTAGGCCTGCCACTGGAATCCCTTCGACGTGATCCCATCTACCTCCCACCTTCCCCTTCCTGTTCCTCTTCTCATGAACATCTCTTTCTCTCATCTAATCCTACAGGAGGAAGAAATGTTCCCAGAGATGCCCTCACCTGCTAGTCCTGGGAGGACACCTGAGAAGACACCTGCAACATATCAACCAGATCTTGGTCACCCCTACATGAATGAGCCTCTCCTACAGGCTAGTGCTCAGGGACATCTTTGATGAGTACTATCTGCTTTAGTTACACATAAATGAATACTTAAAATGAACAATGATACACAAATAAATATTAATTTTCTACTTCCTTTGTCTAATTACTCTCTGTGGCTCTGGATTAGTCCCTTATGGATTATATTAGAAAGGGTATGGCAAAAGGAATCTCATCATAGACAAGTGTCCCAGCCTGAAAAGGTGTTACTGTGTTAAGTGGTACTAGGTATAACCCTAAAACAAACTGAGAGCCCAAATGGTCTAATTTTTGCATGGAATTCTACATAAATAAGTCCAGTATAGGCCAAAAATAATTTAAACATGATTATAGTCCTTACTTGAGTCTCTCAAAGCTTATTAAAGGGAAACTCATTCTTATCTGCCAGCCACCCATTGTAAAATCTTGCTCCTCCTTTCCAATTCCCTCTCACTCACTACCTCCAACACAGTTGTCAGTTGTCCGATTTACCGCCTTCTCACAGCCTTCCTCAGAGCTCTCTATTATGTAGATTGAACTTGCCTCTCTGGCTGGCATCTCCCTGTTTTCTCACACTTCTCTGAGCCTCTTCTCCTCTACCCATTCTCTGATTCTGTATCATAAAAGATTTATGAGCTAGACTGACAAAGACAATTCTCCTGCTTGGGGGTGGGTTGGGGAATTCTCACATGTTAATAACTCTCTTTGTCATCTAGAAAATAAAGGGTGATTAATGCTGTGTGGTGGGAGAGGAGGGGACTCTGGGATGAGGTTCTACTTCAGGAATACCCTGTGGGATTTGGAACAGGCACGTTGGGGCAAAGGTTATATAGTTTCATTATTCTGGCTCTGCCTCTATCCAGCTTAAAGCCCCAGGATAAAGGACTTTCTGGTATCTGTAACCTGGGAGTAGAGTTACAATGTTCTGTGTTGGATGAGGCTGACGGTATTGGTGCAGGGTCAGGGCATGATGACTGGGAGCAAATGATTCATCCCACTCTTGGTTTCCCGTGGATCGTGTGGGAGTGGCTACACAGACTTGTCTTCCCTCTGGGTGGAATAAAGAGTTGAATGAAACCGCCTCAGATTCATTATATCCAATTTTCTAATGGAAAAACTGAAAAAAAAATTCAGGCACCCATATATTAGTTAATTTTCTTGCTCTGAGAAATCCAGTTAATACTATGTCAATTTACTGAAAGTCCATATACTTATGTATCTGTTATATCAATTTTAGGGTACCTGATTCACTCTCTGATGTAAGGATTGCAGTTGAATGGAACCAGAAGTAGAGATACGCCAAGTCAGAAGACAGAACCACAGAACTATTGACCCAGTACCACAGAGCTGGAGTCCCTGGATGGTGCAAATGCTAACCAGAACATTGGAGGTTCGAATCCACCCAGAGGCACCTTGGAAAAATGACTGGTGATGTATCAAAAAATCAGTCATTAAAAACCCTGTAGAGCACAGTTCTACTCTGACACATATAGGGTTGCCATGAGTCAGCATTGACTTGGCAGCAACTGTGATTTTTTTTTTTAACCCCAAACTAAAAAACCCAAACCCAATGCCATCTAGTTGATTCCAACTGATAGCAACCCCATAGGACAGAGTAGAACTGCCCCATAGGGTTTCCAAGGCTGTAAATCCTTACAGAAGGCAATTGCCACATCTTTCTACCAAGGAGTGCCTGGTAGATTCAAACCATTGACCTTTCAGTTAGCAGGTGAGTGTTCTAACCACTGCACAATGAAGGCTCCTTTTTTTTTTTTTTTTTTAGCCACAGTGTTAACTAATGTGGTCATTTTGAGTTGAATTTGTTTATTTTCTCATTTTATATCTCATTCTTTTCTTCAGTGAGTATGTGCCTACTATTTGCTGGTTCTGCTAAGTGCTGGGAACGTTAAGATGATAAGGCATTGGCCCCTGCCCTTCAGCAGCTATAGTATATACAGTAACTGTTGCCGTCAAGCCAATTCTCAGGTTGATTCTGATAATAGGGGAGACAGATGTGTAAAAAGGATAATAAGAGTACAACATGTACAGTGCTATAATTGTAATATAAACAGAATGCAATGGGAACACGGAATAACTAACTTGACCTGGGATAGTCAAGGTGGCCTTTGGAGGGAGGGAACACTGGAGTTGAGATTTAAGGATATGAAGGAGTTTGCTCATTTGCTGGGGTCATATTTACCAGATTTTAGTTTGATTACCAAAACAAAAAAAAAAGCCAAACCCATTACTGTCCAGTGGATTTCAACTCATAGCGACCCTATAGAACAGAATAGAACTGCCCCAAAGAGCACCTGGTAGAATCCAACTGCCGATATTTTGGTTAGCAGCCAAGGTCTTAAGCACTGCACCAGTTTGATCACACTACCTCATAAATATTAGAAAACATCTTCTGGTCAAATATGGTCTTGGTATTTGGTCTTCTGGTTCTGTAATTAGTGACAGACCATAGTAATATCCCTGGAATGTTTTTCTGAGCCGAAGGGACAAGCCATGACCTTGTAGCTTAGTACCTAAATGCTCTGAATCTTTGTTAGTGTGGCTTATGGGAGATTTTCATTTGGGCCACCCAGTATTTACTTCCTGTGGCAATAATGCCATGTAAAGGATAAACTGAATGGGAAAAATGATCATTCTGAAATGTGGGTCTAGAAGCTGTAGACCCAGGCTGAATGGGCAGAAGTTGATGGCAGTGAGTTAGTTGGAAATGGCTCGAACCTCTCTGTATATACAGTAGGGATTCCATTCAAGTAGGAGTGAGGTTGAAGTCTTTGGGTGGTACAAATGGTTAAGCACTCGGCTGCAAACCAAAAGGTTGGTGGTTCAAACCCACCCACTGACCCTGTGGAAGAAAGACCCGATGAGCTGCTCCCACAGATTACAGCCAAGAAAATCCTATAGAACAGTTCTACACTGGGGTTGCCATGAGTTCTACACAGCAGTTCACACACGGAGTAGCCATGAGTCAGAATCAACTCAATGGCACCTAACAACAATAACGAATATAACAAAAACTAACTGAAAGTTTAGCAGCTTTAGCCCACCCTGAGGTGCCTCAGAAGAAAGGCTAAAAAGTCACAGCTAGGAAAATCCTATAGAGCACAGTTCTACTCTGCAGCACATGGGGTCTCCATGAATCTGAATCAACTCAACAGCAACCCAGCAACCTTAAACCAGAGCTCTTGTTTGATGGTTGCATTAGAAGCGACACCAGGAAGGACAGCACGGTGGCACCATTTCTCTGTCGTCTTCTCCAGCTCTTCAATGCATTTCATTCAATGTTTTAGAAATAAACTCTGCTTTTTTTTTTAGAGCTTTGTATTTCTTTCTTATGTTTGTTATAAAAGTGACCCTTAAAATACAAGGTTTTAGTGACTAAAACAGTTGGAAGCCATAGCCAGGCTGACAGCTTTAGTAGAGAGTTTATTTTCAAATTTTTTTTTTTCCCCTAGCCCGAGACTCAGCTTTAAATTAGATTGTAATAACCAAAACAAAGCTCTCCCTGGCTCTTGGTTGAAGTACACTGCAGACCTGGAATCTTTCTGGAACTTTATGACAGAATCTCACATCTTTTTAGAGCTTTCATCTTCCATACCAAAAACCAAACCCACTGTCCTCGAGTCAAATCTGACTCTGTAACGACCCTACAGGACAGAGTAGAACTGTCCCTTAGTATTTCCAAGGAGCAGCTGATGGATTTGAACTGCCGATTTTTGGTTAGCAACTGAGCTCTTAACTGCTGTGCCACCGGGGAAATTTCATCTTCCATGGTGCTTAGCATTTCACAGGTCTTAGTTTTCTACTGTATTTCACAAACCAGGATTCAAAACAATGTGGATTCTCTAGGACACTAGAAAGATCTTTATGAAAAGCAGGGTCTTCTCCCCCTGCATTATCTGCACTGCTGTGGCTTCATGGATGTTACTGGAATATACGCTAGAGAGGGTTAAAGTATTGGGTCTGGAGCCTCAGAATCTGGGTATATTTCCCAACTTAGCCACTTACTAACTGTGTGGCCTGAAGTACCGTACTACACATTTCTGTGCTGCAGTCCTCTCAGTTGTGAAGAGTGAACAATGGTAGTACCCACCTCAAAGGATGACGGGAAGGGTTAAATGAACTAGAAGCACTTGGCACTTAGAATAGCTCTTTGAAGCAGTAAGTGCTTCGCAAACGTTAGCTGTTGTTAATTATCTCAGAAGTTCATGAAGTTCCGTAACTGATGAAACTGAATGGCCTGGTAGTCATAAAAACCATCCTACTTTGGATGGTCTCCATGTATGTGCTTGCTAATGGTATGGTTAGAGGAGTTTAGACAACCAAACTCAATTTGTAGCTACTTAAAAAAAACAAAAAAGTTGCTGTTGAGTTGGTACTGGCTCATGATGACCCCATGTGTGTCAGTGTAGAACCGTGCTCCATAGCGTTTTTGGTGGCTGTTTTTCAGAAGTAGATTGCAAGGCCTTTCTTCCAAGGTGCCTCTAGATAGGCTCAAACTTCAACCTTTCTGTTAGCAGCCAAGCGTGTTAACCATTTGCACCATCCAGGGACTGCATTAGCTACTTAGAAGTACAATTTCTTGGAGACAGTAGGAGCGCTGTGGTTGTCGTTCTTGTTAGCTATGTCAACTCTAGGCATGATAGGATCAGATCATTGTGGTCCATAAGGTTTTCACTGACTGATTTTCAGAAGTAGATCATCACGTCTTTCTTTCTAGTCTGTCCTAGTCTGGAAGCTTTGCTGAAATCTGCTCAGCATCTTACCAACACACAAGCCTCTACTGACAGACGAGTGGTGGCTGCACTTGAGGTGCATTGGCTGGGAATCAAACCCAGGTCTCCTGCAGAAAAAAAAAATTTTTTTTTTTTTTTAGAGGGTGAGAATTGTGCCACTGAACCATCACAGCCCTCTTGAAAAGAGATAGCCTAGTCAAATATCAGTTCTGATACTTAAATAGCCCCGTTGGTGGTTTAGTTACCTCATCTGGAAAATGGAGATAATTCCTCACAAGACCATTGTGAGGATAACCTATCTGAATGCTTGGCACACGTCCTAAATACTAAAAAAATGATAGAGGGGGAGGCAAAGAGAGGTTGATGGATTTAGGGTGGGGTCTGTTTATTTACAATTAGTCCCCTGGTAACAAATGAGATGTAATGTAGATGGGATTTTGCTCAGGACAGTAGGCATCTGGCTGTAAAGGGGAAACATTCAGTCCTTCTAAACTTTAAGGATGTTGAGAGAAATTACAAAACTAAAAAGGGCAATGGCAATTTGTGGCTGTCAGTGTTATAAACAGTGGTGTGAGATTAGACAGTTTAGTTCAGATGAGTCATTCTGGATCTGTCCCATCTTGTCCAGGAACTCCACTCGCAAAAGGTGGAGCAACACTGGCAGAGAAAAGAAGCTGGGGAAGGACCCAGTCTTTTTTCTGGCTGCTGGAAATAGTGGTGGGAGCTGAGCTATCCTGGGGTTTATTCACTGTTACACCCTATTCTCAAACTCTTCCAAAGCTTCATCCCCAGAAATTTCAATTCAGTAGGTTATTGGTGTGGCCCAGGAATTTGCTTGTTCTCAGGGTCTCCAGGTGCATCTGATGCAGGTGGTTAGAAGACAACGCTTTAGAAAGATAGCTCTGGTGAGACCAAGCTAACCAAAAGGTTGGCGGTTCACACCGATCCAGCGGCTCCGCAGACGAAAGACCTGACCATCTGCTTCCATAAAATTACGGCCAGGAAAACCCTAAGGGGCAGGTCCAGTCTGTCATGCGGGGTCGCTAGGAGTTGAAATAATCCCGGGGGCACCTAACGACCACAGTGAGACCAAGCAGATTAAAATCCCACTGCAGAAAACCCGTCCACTGGCCTTTCCCCAACATGATGGTTTGCTTCTGAAAAAGACGAAACAAAAAAAGCCAGCGTTCTTCTGCTTTATTTATTTTGAACTGAAGTGCTATTTAATAACCTGTGTTAATTGATTCTCACGACAGTGCACAGAAGCCTTAATATTAATTCCATTTCACATAAGAGGAGTCAGGGACACGAGAAGATTTCTTTAGGAGCACATTGCTCAAGCATGAATTATGAGCCAACATTACACAGGTCATTCAATTTGTCCCCAGCCATCTGGGTATTGCTAAACACATCTGTTCCTTTTCCTGGAGAGGATGCTCAGTGTTGCCCCGTGATATAAATTATGTCAAGAGAAGGGGTTCCATTTGTCCACTTCTGTAGTTTGCCGGGGTGGCTTTGTGGGCCGTGGTTTGCTGTGATTGGCCTTCATGCAAAAAGCCTGGGTATTTAACTTTGAATTTTGATTTGGGCATTTGCCTGGCATGATACTCTGCCAGGGCCTTCCCAGCCTGTTCTCCACTGTTTTGCTCCTGAGGATTTATGGCTAATGAAGGGATAAAGAAAGGTTGTGCCGAGAGGCGGCAGCAGCATGTGGTGGTGACTCATGGTCTGGGCCTGGTGTGGAGCCAGTTTGGGTGGAACGCTCACTGGCTGCTGTGCTTGTTTTCACGTGGCTCTCTGCCACAGCCCTGCAGGAAGCAGTTCCTCGCTTGCTCCTGGTCAGAGGGAAGGCCTGGTCATTCTCCCAGTGCCCTGATGTTACCGACTCAGGTCAAGCCAATGAAGCCTGGTGCCCATTTGACAAAGAATTCTAGGGGGAAGGAGCTGAATAGAAAGCCGGATGGGCCAGGCCTAGGAGGGGCGAGGTCTTAGAGATGAGCTACAGCCACCACAGCTATGGGCAGGTTGACTGTAGGGACTGTGGGGAGCCAGATCAGGCTGGTACTGACCGAGCAGGATTTCGCAACTTGGACACAATTGACATTTTGGGCCAAATAATTTTTTTGTTGTGGGGGGCTGTGTTGTGCATTGTAGGGTGTTTAGCAACATCCCTGGCCTTAATCCACTAGATGTCAGTAGGATTCTCCTCCCCACCCCTCATCCCCGCATACGCACCCGGCTATGACAGCCAACAATGTCTCTACGGAAGAAACAAACAAATGAACAACCAAACCAGTTGCCATGGAGTTGATTCCACTGTGGTGACTCCATGTGTTACAGAATAAAACTGCTCCTTAGGGTTTTCTTGGTTGTAATCTTCATGGAAGCAGATTGCCAGAACTTTCTTAGTCGGTGCTGCTAGGTGAGTTTGAACAGCCAACCTTTAGGTTAACTGCTGATTGCAATCTGCTTGCGCCACCCAGGGAAACAATGTCTCTAGACATAATCAAATGTCCCTGGGGGAGTGAATCACCTCTGGTCGAGAACCACTGTGGCAGAGCCTGGAACCCAGAGAGCATGGCAACATGAGATGGTTGGGTCCCAGGCATGCGGTCAGTGTTGCCATCCTCCATCCTGTTTTCCTCATCCTTTTGCATCACTGTCATCATCGTCATTGCTAAAATTTATTGAACATTTACTATATGCCAGCGATTCCACATTCATTTTCCCATTTGAGCCACACAGCAACCCTGGAATGAAGAAACTCTTATTGCCCTCATTTTATGGGTAAGAAAACTGACGTTTCCAGAGGAACTTGCCCAAGGCCACACAGCTGGTATCTGGGGCTCAAGCAAGGGTGTCAGATGCCTCTTCCTCACTGTTGCCGTATGGAATGGAGCCCAAAAGGAGTTGAGAAGAAAGGTAGTGTGTTAAGCTGTAGGACAAGGACTGGCAGGCAGCTTAAGAAGGGCTGCCAGCTAGAAGCAGGGCCCCCACTTCAGGGCTGTGGCTTAGGAGGGCAGTGACAAACACTGTGGAGATGGTCACAGGAGAGGAAGTCTCCAGACAAACTTTCGATGAACTTGAATACCAGGTAGGTGATTCAGTTAGAGACCGAGCTACTTGAAATGAGGGGCTTGGTCACAGGTAAACCTCTACCTGTGTGCAGCTGCTGTCTCCCACATGTTCATGGGGACACCCTGAGATATAACATCTGGTGTGAACCCCAATGGGCCTTTTCACTTCAAATACCACCCATGGGACTTCAGTTTTCCACCTTAATCCTCATTCCTTCCCTAGGGACCAGCATTTCTCTTGTCTGAATCCTTGCTTTTTTCTCACTTACCTCCAGCTGCCTCGGTTGGGGCATGCCTGAATTATGACATGGGCATGGAGATGACTAGACAGCGTGAAGTTGCTGGTCACCTCTGACCACTAAAGACCCTATGACATGACAACTGAAGCTGGCATGATCTCCAGTGTGTGCAAACTAATTAAAAACAAAAATCAATAAACCAGTTACCATAGAGTCAATTCTAACTCATGTGTGCCAGAGTAGAACTGTGCTGTGCAGGGTTTTCAGTAGCTGATTTTTCAGAAGTGGATTGCCCAGCCTTTATTCGGAGGTGCCTCTGGGTAGACTCAAACCACCAACCTTTTGGTTAGCAGCCAAGTATAACAGTTTGCAACACCCAGGGACAGTGTATGTAAAATACACGTAGTTTATTGGAATTAATGATTCTGAATTGAATGCCAATAGGCAGAACCAAACCTGGGAGGGTTTGGTTAGCAGCAATTGCGTTTTTTAAAGGAAAGTTCAGGGTTTCTGATGTTTTGGCTTCCTGAATATCAAGTGGACAAGGTGGAAGTGGAAAGATGTTATTTGATTTGTGGACATACACCTGCATGAAGCCAAAGCGAGCCTCTCCATGGGCCATTCAAGGGTATTTTCCTGTTAGTTGAGCAGAAAGGTTTTGGAGCACAAGGCTCTTTTGTAGTCTGGCTGGTACCTAGAACCAAGTGGTCTTCGATTTGAAAACATCAGACAGCACTAGCTTTAATTACATGTACTTCTCTGTCCACACCCAATTAATTAGCACTTGAGCTTCCTTGCATCGTGTAAACTGGACAGTACCTTTGCAAAAGGAAAATTCCACTGAGTTACAGATGGCCACTTGGTCCTGCAGGAGTTTGGGGACTTCTGTTGCTCACATGCTCAGTAGGTCTTCATGCTGCACTGAGCCTCCTCTGTGGAACCTTTTGCTCAGCACAGTCATTATGTGGGCTTCAGCATTTCTGCAAGACTGAAATTACCTCCTTGATTCCTCTGCATTCTTAATTCCTTGTGGTCTTACCCTTCCTAGCGGAGAGTGCAGCTGATACTGGCTGGTTCAATGAGGTATCATTTGGCCTGATGACAGACTGGGGAGGCAAGGCTCTTGAGGAAATATCATGAAACAGCAAGGCTGCTCATTGGAAATTTTCTTGCTTTTGCTCATTGTTTTTACCCTTAACTCCCTGGAGAAGGGCATCATGCTTGGTAAAGTAGAAAAACAAACAACAACAACAACAAAACCCAAACCCATTGCCATTGAGTCAATTCCAACTCATAGCGACGCTATAGGACAGAGTAGACCTGCCCCATAGAGTTTCCAAGGGGCGCCTGGCAGATTTGAACTGCCAACCTTTTGGTTAGCAGCCGTAGCTCTCAACCACTATGCCACTAGGGTTCCCATGGTGAAGTAGAGGGTCAGCGAAAAAGAGGAAGACCCTCAACGAGATAGGCTGACACAGTGGCTGCAACAGTGGGCTCAAGCATAACAACCTATGTTGTACATAGGGTGGCTACGAGTCGGAACTGACTTGATGGCACCTAACAACAACATATACATGTAGGTATTTTTTTTTCCCTTTCTATCATTTTTTTTTTTATCATGTAGATTCCAACTCATGACAACCCCATGCATGTCAGAGTAGAACTGTGCTGCATAGGGTTTTCAGAGGCTGTGATCTTTCGGAAGTAGATCACAGGCTTTTCTTCCCATTCATTTTAAATATTAGAAAAAATGTTATACGGTTCCGACTCCTGGTGACCTCACGTGTGTATGGTAGAACTATCCCATAGGGTTTTAAAGGCTGTGATCTTTCAGAAGCAGATCACCAGGCCTGTCTTCTGAGACATCTCTGGATGGGTTTCAGCCACTAACCCTTCAGTTAGCAGTCAAGCACTTAATTGTTGTGCCACCCAGGGACTCCTGGAGACACGTTAGAAAATTCAAATAAACAACAATGAAAACCAAAGGAAAAATTACCAGCAATCTCACAACCCAGATAGGACCACTGTTAACTTTTTGATTATACCCTGGTGTTTTTGTTTTGCTTTTCACAAAGGGAGGAGTAGAAGGAAACTGTCATAAGCCATATGGCATATTCTTAGTGGAATTTTCAGAAATGATGCTTAAAATGTCTTTTGATTCCTTGGCAAAAAGTTCTGATAATTTTGCATGTTGTAGGTGGTTTGGAAATCTAATAACTAATACGAATGCCATGCTTTTCTCCTTGCTGATAAAGGATATATCCACAAAAGATAATGGTGTGTGCATGCGTGTGTGTGTGTTAATGGACTGTCTGCAGCTCCTGAAGAAGAAATTCTATTGCTGAATTTGCTGACTCACAGCCAAGCCCCACTGTAGGCAAGGAGCAGATTCTGAGTTATTCAAGCCAAACATTTTGGCCCTCACGGTTTATTGGCTACTGTGACAGATTTCTCCTCACACCTCACCTTCTTATGTCTTCCTTGTTGGCACCAGCACATATCAGGCATCTTGTTCATTTTGCTTCCTTGTCTCCTATTTTTTTCAGTTACTCTTTAGCATTCCTGGACTTTGTACCAGCACCACCCCAACCCCCTAATGCACACTGTTAGAAATACCCAGACACTTCTTCCTGAGGTCACTGCAGGAATTCGCATTTCCATCTAAGATCTTGCTTGCTCATGTGTACACCTTCTAAGGGCTCTTCTCAGCTGTAACGGGGAGACCTCAGGGGGGCCGGTTTATTCACCCCCATTTGCTCGCAGTCCCTCAGAATAGTTTGCGGTTTCCTTTCTTAGCCCAAACTAAGATGAGAACACAAAGCAAAATCCAAGTTTCATCACAGCCTAAGGTAGTCAGGCTTGGTGAGACGAGGGAGAAGAACTGTGCTACTTTTTGAATTCCTCACCATACTGGGTAAAAGATAATTTTGTACAGGCGGCATGGCCAATAATGCTGTCACTGAGAAGACACATTCTAGGATCACACTTTCTAAAAATTAAAAAAAAAAAAAGAAGTGTTTGGCTCTAATTGGCAGAGAACTAGACACAAAGCAAGATACCATAGCCTGCCTTGAAGGAGCACGTGATATGAAGCAAATTGGATGGGCGAGGGGTTTATACAAAGAACTTGTTTTCCAGTTCCATGGCGCTTCCCGTTCTTCTGCATTTAGTTTTTTTTTGGCATTCTGCTCGAAAAGAAGTTGGGAAAGGATCCAAGTCCAAACCAAGCCCACTGCGATCAAGTTGACTCTGACTCACAGTGACCCTATAGGACAGAGTAGAACTGCCGCATAGGATTTCCAAAGAGCGACCAGTGGATTTGAACTTCTGACCTTTTGGCTGGCCATTGAGCTCTTAAAAACAGGGCTCCAGATCCAAGTCTAAATAATGGCTAACAGTTAATGAGTGCTTGCTAAGTATCAGGCACTATTCTAAGCATTAATCACACGTTCATTCATTTAAAGCCCACAACAACCCCATAGGAGGATCGATTACCACTATTTTATAGATGAAGAAACAGTACAGACTTTAAGAAACCTACCCAAGGTCACACAGTGGGTTAGCTGTAAAACTGGGATTCCAGCCAGAAGTCTGGCTTCAGAGACCACACTCTGCCCTGTCACCTCTAAGAGCAAAATTCATCATGGACTCTGAGTTCCAGTCAGCACTGTGCTACTAATAGGCTATATAATCTCAGCTTTACCATTCGGCTAAAAAAATTCTACGATCCTATAGATACATTTATGCCATTCTTCTAACCACCGCTATTATTCTTGGGTAAATCTAGAGACAGAAATATAACATGCTTCAAAGGAAATCGGACTGGGATTTTCTTCTAGCTCTTCTTTTGGTCTTGATTCTGCTTTCTCTGCAAGAGAGAATTACTATTCTTCAGCAAGGTCTCTGTTATGAGCAGAGATAGTTCACTTGGGGCAGCTCATTTCATTAGCCCAGTCCTCCTTAATGATACCAAACCCATTGCTATCAAGTCAATTTCGACTCATAGCCACCCTATAGGACAGAGTAGAGCTGCCCCATAGGGCTTCCAGGGAGCTGCTGGTGGATTCGAACTGCTGACCTTTTGGGTAGCAGCCAAATGCTTAACCACTGTGCCACCGGTGCTCCACTTAGTGTTAGGGGTTGATTAGTGTCTTTTCAAGAAAAGGTTTAAAAGGGGCAATCCAGAAAAACGGAGACATTTTCAATTAGCAAGCGCATTACTCCATGTTGCCAAGAACATTTTTTCATCTGCAAAGCAGGGGCACATTTAAAAGGAGAGACAACATGGTTCCTGGGACTAAGCACCAAATTGGCTGAGGGAAGTGCCTTTTCCTACTGATTTGCCATATGTTCCCAGCAAGTCATTTGGCCGTATTAGGCTTCTGTTTCCTTGGTGATGTTGCTATGGTAAGGCCTGAAGAATTACCTGTAACACTCCCTGCAAATGAGTTTTACATGTAAAATGAGTTTCTGATGATCTTGTTCAACCTTGGAAGGCAAGGTGACTCAGCGTCTCATCTGCCTGTGAGTCTATGAGCCTTACTGATTGAACAGTAGGTTCCTTACCCATCTTGGTGGCCTGGGACCTGAGCTGATTCCAGCAGTGCCAGAAGTCTGGGTATGCAGACAGCCTGGTCCAGGTAGGAAGGCTACTGCTGACCTGAGCAACACAGATCCCCACATTTCGTGTCCTTGATAGGCTTAACTGAGATTGATCCCTTTGTGACCACAGTGATACTAAACATGGAAGATGGAACAATGGTGTTGACTTTGGGCTGACTCTTCATTACCGATAAAATAACTTACTTCATGAGAAACTGCATGAAGGACTGTGCATATATTTGTAAAGTCAGCTCTGCTGTAAGCATCACAGTAAACTTGGACCAATTTTCTAATTCTTTATCTACCAGAGCAAAATCCATCCCTTTTCCCCCTTATTCTGTGAGTAGGTAAACATTACTCATAGTCATTAGCATTGAGAAAAAACAATTCAAGCCTGAATTTCTTTTTCTATTCTTTATAATATCTTTGTTTTCTGACTTTTCTTCTCTGCATTTCTCCACTCACTGCTCTTTTCTCTGCTTCTGACCTTTCTGAGGATCACCTCAAGATTCAACTTCCATTAGGTGAGATCATAAGTTCCATAAATATTTAACTGAATGCCTATTCTGGCCTAGGCAATGTGCCTAGGAGAGTGAATCTTTGTCCTGACATTGGAGACGCTTAGCACAGATATGGTGCTGAGGAGAAAGGAGGAGGAAGATGCCAGAATGGAAGATTGGAGTCATTGTGAAGAATTCCCTGTGTCATGTTGAGGAGTTTAGATTTTATACTGTCAGCAGCAGGAAGCTCACCCAGATATATGTCCTATCACGCACGCACACACACACACACACACACACACAGAGTAAGGTGGATTCAGGTCTCTTGTTTAGTAAGGTGCAGTTTTTAGTTTAACCCAAAAGTTTGATAAGTGCCAGTTTTGTGTCAGGCTCTGTAGTAGGTGCTAAGGTGACAAGGTAAGATAAAACATGGTTTCTGTTCTCAAGGACTCATAGCTAAAGGAGGTGACTGAAACACAACATGACAAATAATAATTTAGGAATTGTTAACATCAAATACTGAGTCTTCGTGCTGATGGAAATTTTTAGGCAAGAGAAAGGCAATTTAAAATAAAATATTAAAGGAAAAGATGGAGGGTAAACTAGAGGGTAGAAACTGAGAAAGTGCTAACTGTAAATTTCCATTCAAAATTTCCGTTCATTATTATTACGCTTCCCCTTAATTTTGGCCCTTTTGGCCTGTGAAACATGGTATGCCACCATGTGGGAAACTCTACCCAATGGATGTCTTTCTAGGATTCAGTAATCAGCTCCCACTTGGACAGAATAAAAAAAAAAAAAAATGGTGATAACAAGAACAAGTCAATTGGTGCACTGCCAGATTTGCTGTTTCCAAATGTTCTGGCTGGATATAGATTATTTGGAGATTGTCCAGCTAAGTCTCCTGATAAATTAAAAATGTCGCTATAATTAAAATCTTTCAGGCCCGTTACCTCTTTCCAATAACTCACTTGTGATTTATATTTGGAACTGTATATAATATCAAATTACCTAAGTGGGGTGGGGGGAGGGGGCAAGAAAACTAAGCCCTGTTGTAAGGATCAGTTGTCAGAATATTGCCGACTTCATAAACCACTCAGGCTTCTTTCCAGGCAACATTTGATGTATTTATAGCCTCGTAATTTTGTTACCTATCACTTAGCTTATATGTGAGTCACCCACGAAATGTACGCACAGAGACCAAATGTGGTAATTATAAAGGTGGAGTGCAGGTGGGAGGGCTCTGTTAAGACCCCTGTTTAACGACAGTGGCAAATTGTTGGGAAATGATCATTTATCATTAAATGACATTAAGACTCAAATGGCACAGCTTTTGAGTTTGGCTTTAGAGTTATTCAGCTTTTCTCTTAACAAGCTGGGCTCCTTACCTTGGAGTCACAGTTTCCAGTCTGACATGGTATGTTTGTTTCAGGGACTGGGGGAGGACCACGGAAGGGAGCAGTGGAGGAAGGATGGTAAGGAAGGCTCAGGGATGGAGTGGCTATTTGGGCTATTTGTGGTAACTTAATTTTGCTTCAGAGTCCAGAATGACATTCTGATATAGCTGTCAGAAATTACTTTTTATTTATTTTTTTAGGACTCCACATTTTTTCTTTTTCCTGGAGCGATAGTCCATTCTATCTGTCTTTCTCTCAGAATCCATTTCAAAAAATTCTTCCTTCATGGAAACCCAGGTCTTCAATTTTCTTTCAAGCATATAGATAGATAGTGTGATGGTTAGGGTTGTGTCAACTTGGCTGCGCCATGATTCTCAGAGGTTTGGCAGTTAAGTAATGATGTAGTTTGGCAGTCGTATCATGTTGTAATTTGGCAGTTATGTAATGATACAGCTATCCTCCATTTTATGGTATAATGTAATCATCTTTGTGATGTGATCTGATGTGATCAGCCAACCAGTTGTATGGGGAGTCTCCTCGGAGGTGTGGCCTGCATCCAATGTATGTAGATATTCTGGTAAAGCTAGCTGTCTTTTGCTTGCTCTGGATCCTGCACCTGGTTCATCATCATCTGACCTCCAGTTCTTGGGACTTGAGCCAGCAGCCTGCCTTATTGTCTGCTCATTTGGGATTCGTCAGCCTCCACAGCCCGTGAGCCAGCAGCCTATTGTCTTACCTGCCGATCTTGTGTTCATCAGCCTCTGCAGCTGTATGAGTGAGGAGAAGCTTCCAGCCTGGTGCCTGACAGACTTGGGACTTGCGAGCCTCTACAACCACATGAGCCATTTCCTTGAGATAAATCTCTCTCTCTACCCTTCACTGGTTTTGCATCTCTAGAGAACCCAGCCTAAGACAAATAGATAATTTCCTTCAAGTTGACTCTAACTCATGGAGACTGTATGTGCAACAGAACAAAATGTTGCCCAGTCCTGTGTCATTCTCATGATAGCTAGTGTGTTTCAGCCCATTGTTGTGGCTATTGTGTCAATCCATCTTACTGAGGGTCTCCCTTGCCCTTGCTGGCCCTCTATGTCACCAAACATGATGTCCTCCTTCAGCAGTTGATTCCTCCTGATGACATGATCAAAGCAAGTGAGTTGGACAATGTTCTGTTGTGATCGTAAGGCTTTCACTGGCTAATTTTTGGAAGTAGATCACTAGCCCTTTCTTCCTACTCTGTCTTAATCTGGAAGCTCTGCTAAAACCTGTCTACATGGGTGACCCTGCTGGTATTTGAAATACTGGTGGCATGGCTTCTGACATCACAGCAACACGCAAACCACCACGGTATAGCTAACTGACAGACGGGTGGTGGTTTAAGCATAAAACCCATTGCTGTCAAGTCACTTCCGACTCATAGTGACCCAGTAGCATCTTAAATCCAAATTGAAGGTGTTATATTTAGGAGTAAGAAAAATTTCAAGTTAAAAATGAACACATTGCAAGTATCAAACAAAGGGATATTTAAGTTTATCTCATCAATTATTTCTAACGTTTTTTTCCCTGTGGCTTATAAAACTGTGGTTTCCACCTGACATTAAGAGAAATGAATTAATATACTTTCAGGACAGATGACATTCTTTCCTCCTCCTATGCTTGTTCTTATACATACACATGCGTACACACAAACACACGCACAAACACACAGACACACACACACGAGAACCAGATGTTGGGGAAATTTCGTAAAGAAAGTTATCTATTCAAGATCCAGCTAGGCCTGGAAAATTAATTCACTCTGCTCTGAATTTGGATACAGCGTTTTACATCTCAACTTTCAGCTATGGAAGCCTACCTTTGAGATGTTTTGGCAGCAAAGAAACTCAAAGCCAGATTAATTACTAAGCTACAAACTGAGAGCCAAAATATTTTAAAGTCAGCTCAACACAAAATAATGTTTTCATGCTGTTTAAAAGACTTACTCCAAGTCTCCTCTTGGATGTTGGATGGTCAATAAATACACCTGAACTGGCACAGAGGGAAAATTCCCCTCAGTGCTTGGATATTGTTTTGTGGAGCCAGGGTCATATCTGGCTGCAGGGAGGATGAAGTCCTGGTGGCCAGTGCTGTCCGTAGTTGCTGGCAGGTTTTGGTAACAGTGGTTTCCACCTGAGGTTAAAAGAAATGAATTAATTACTTTCAGGACAGATGACATTCTTTCCTCCCCTTATGCAGTGATTACTGAGAGAGATCTAGAATTGTGGCCAATGCGTGACTTCAGGGCTCTTGGATGGGAACAACAAACCACCCACTCCTTCTCCACCTACATTCCTTCACTGTGTACCCAGACTTTATTTCATACTTTCTGGATGAACTTAAGATGTCACTCATTTACTGATTCATGTAATAGTTGTTGAGTGTGTATTATCTTCTGGGTACTTTTCGAAGTGTAAAGGTATGAGTAAGATTTATTTTCACCAGCCTCCTACCCTACTCAGGCTAATGTGGATAGGCTTGTTCATGATGAGTTTATAGAGGAACCTAGTGACTGAAAGGAAATCCTGGTGGCGTAGTGGTTAAAAGCTACGGCTGCTAGCCAAAAGAACGGCAGTTTGAATCCACCAGGCGCTCCTCGAAAACCATATGGGGCAGTTCTGCTCTGTCCTATAGGATCCCTACGAGTTGGAATTGACTCAACGGCAATGGGGTTTTTTTTTTTTTTTATTGATTAAAAGCAGCTTTTTCTTAACTATTCATACATTATTTTTAAAAATAATTTTTAAAAAGTGATCCACGAGTGCCTGGCCACAACCAATGACTGCCCCGACAGGGAGCACAACAGAGAACCCCTGAGGGAGCAGGAGATCAGGGGGATGCAGACCCCAAATTCTCACAAAAAGACCATGCTTAATGGTCTGACTGAGACTAGAGGAATCCCGGCGGTCATGGTCCCCAAACCTTCTGTTGGCCCAGGACAGGAACCATTCCCGAAGACAACTCATCAGATATGAAAGGGACTGGACAGTGGGTAGGAGAGAGATGCTGATGAAGAGTGAGCTATTTGTATCAGGTGGACACATGAGACTGTGTTGGCATCTCCTGTCTGGAGAGGGGATGGGAGGATAGAGAGAGAGGGAAGCTGGCAAAATTGTCACGAGAGACTGGAAGGGTTGACTCATTAGGGGGAGAGCAAGTAGGAGTACGGAGTAAGGTGTATATAAACTTATATGTGACAGTTTGACTTGATTTGTAAACGTTCACTTGAAGCTCAATAAAAGTTAATTAAAAAAAAGTGATCAATGAACATGGTTTAAAAAAAAATCAGACAGTATGGAAGAGCTTATATCAAAAAGTATTACTCTGCCCCACTCTTCATTTCCCAGAGGCCGCCCTACTTTAACCATTTCTGCTTTTAGTTCTTTTGGTGGTAACATCAGTGCCAAATATGCTAACTGTGAATTCTTGATTTCTTCCCTGTAGACACTTTATATTGACATGCTGCTCTGGTAGATGAAAATTTATCTCATTTGCCACCCCCATCTCTCTTCCTTTCTGTAATGTAATTATATCACTATTTTTAGCTCTAATCGTTACCTTTGTAACTCAAAGTAATGGTCTTAAATTTCTTGCTCTTGGTCCACAACTATTGACGTAATCTTTTGACCATCCACTTTGTAAGGTGAGGATATTGACACACCCAAACTTCCTGCCACTTTTTTTTTTTTTTAATATCCCTTCTGACTTCTCTCGACTGTAATTTTGCTTTCACAATGTCAAGGTTGATACTATTTATGCTCTGTTCCACACCATAATTGTTCTCAAAAGTCACTTAAAATGACCCATTGTAGAATTTTCTGAAGACTCATATCAAGCTCAGTGGATCATCATTTCCAGAACAAGCCCCTCTCTGAAAATTGAGACATTATTCTGTTTTTAGTGTTCTGGCGTCTTTCCTACAGACTGTGGTTATTGATGGTTGTTGATGATGGTTCTGAGCTCACACCTAGAAGTCCTTTCAGTACCTTGCATTGTGATGTGCCTGGCTTAGAGTTTTGAGTTAATTTAAAGTTGCTCCATGATCTTTTAATACCATCTCTCCCAATCTTCTTACTCCTGCTTTTCCTCCTGATGCATCTGTCTGGTCTTCAACACTTGAAGACCACCCTTGGTGGAGAAGGGTGCTGCTGCCCTACCTACACCCTCTGTGAGCACTGTGCCTCTTTCCCTGGGAGATGGCCTACCTCTTCCCTTCCTTATTCTTCTCTAAATACAACCTTAAACACCCGTTTATGGTTTTTCAATATCTCAGGACTCAGTTCTTCCCCAGTGAAGGTGAAAGCTCAGGTTAATTGTCTGTCAGTCACTTAGAAATTTAGGTTTTTTTTTAGTCTTGCTGGATTCACAACATGACAGTAATACCATTCTTTTTTAAAAGATACTTTTTGATGTACAGAATACTTGTCCTTTGCTATCTCACTTAAACCTCGCAGAGAGGTCAAATAGTTTGATTAAGGTTACAGCTAACGTAAAATAAAGTCATCTCAGCTCCGCAGACTCTGCACCCTGTTCCGGTCCACTCCAACATGCTGCTAATTCAAGCCTCGCCATTGGGGAATTCTTATAGTATAAATCCCCCTTGCTATAATATAATCCTATTTATTTTTGTTCTATCCTCAGTGGATTAAAAAAAAAAAAAAAAAGGGTACTCAATCACCCCTAAATTAAAAGATTATCCCAAAATGGTTGGTTGACCTCATGCAGTCTTAAGGGTATAGGGACATAAGGAGAAAACATTGAAGGAGACGGACAAGTTTCAGAAGGGGCTTATACTTCTAATTTCCATGCTGTGTGTGTGTGTGTGTCTGTGTCTGTGTCTGTGTATATGTGTATGTGCATATGTGTGTCTGCATGCTTGTGTGTGCCCGCTTGAGGCTGACATGATAACTCCCTGATTGTCCCTTTTTCCACTTTTATTCAACATGCTGAAATATTTTCAGCCCAATATATAACACTACACTGAGGGATGTAAAAATTGCAAAACTATATTCACCAGTATCATAAGGTCTTTTCTTGAGGAAATATCAAATCCACTCTCTACTTGTTCTGCTTATGGATCATCCACATGGCACCTTGTCCCCAACCTGTCTTCTGTGATGTGTTCTTTCTCGGGCTGTGTTCCGAGGACCAGGTGTGTGAATCTAAAATAGACTCTGGCCAGACTTAGGTGAAGGTGCCGGAGTCAGTATCAGAGTTGTGATCAGGACTCACAGGAGAAAAGTCCTAATCTAGTTGTTCTCAAAACCAGCTGAAATGAATAATCCCCTTTTATCAGGAGACAGCCTAAATTTGTGCTCTAATGCTACCCTAAAGAAGAACCTATTTTTTTCTACAGGAGTGGGGTCTTAAAGCTGGTTTGGTTTGCCGGTGAGGGAGATGTTCTCTTCAGTGAAGACTTTCTTGATGCCGCATCTGTGGGTGATACGGCACCTTCCAAGTGGGTTTGCATCCCTTTGAGGAGTTCAGGCTTTCATTTCACCTTAACTTGGAGGAGGTTGATTACTTGGGTTCCTGGTGCTTTTCTTCATCATAGTTTTTCTCCTAGGGGATTTTACAGTTGCTGCCTTGGAATGAGATTGGGTAGAGGCCTCCAGGCTAGGCGATGACAGGCTTGAATCTTCTTCACAGAGAAAAAATGATTTGCCTTGATATTCATTTCTTTGGGCCCAAATCACACAGTTTAGGTGGTAATTGACTTTTGGGGTTCCAGAAATAAGACTTGGCCTGCTTTTTCCAAATTAAGATTTTGGTTAGACCCTAGCTAACAAAGAGAAATTCAGAACATACTCATGTAGAAATTACTTCAGACAAAATGCTGATTGATGGAGCCATTCATTCCATTCAATGGATGTTTACTGAATGTCTAATGCTAGAAACTGAGGTCATAAGAATGAATAAGATATTGTTTTTTCCTTCAAGAGACCGATAGGAACTGGGGAGGCAGCGAGTTACCTACAGAACAGTGTTATAAGTACTATGGCCATTTTGTTTTGCATTAGAGAATGTGAGCACAGCTCTGCAGCCAAAGGTCTCCGTGTCCAATAACGTCCTCTAAACAGAAGTCTTTTTAGTGATCAGTCTCCTATGTTGGCTAAATGTAGGTTTTTTTCCTTTAAAGAAACATATCATAGCATGTGGTTGTTTTGATCTATTGGTGTGTCCTACACCCCGGAAGAGACAAAATGGGTTGACCTCTGTTCCCCACTGGCTTAGAAGCACATACAGTTACCATATATTGTTAAGTTGGAAGTGCCAAAGAAGCATTTTTCAATTTGGAAATTAGTCAACCAATCTTGTTTCTGTTGGAAGATGTAAGTATATGTGATACTGCACACTTATAACCTCAGTTCCTAGCATTAGATTTCCTTCTGTGGAAAAAACAAAAACACTACTCTTTACTAATTAACACGATAATTTTCTCAAAAGTGACCAGAAAATTGTTTTAGGTTAGTTCCTATTTATTATATTTCTTTTATTGTAGTATATATGTGTATATATATACTGTGTTGTTATTAGGTGTATATATGTATGTATACATATATATATATATGGTCATGGATTTAATTGTGTCCCCAGAAATATGTGTCAACTTGGGTAGGCCATGATTCCCAGTATTGTGTGGTTATCCTCCATTTTGCGATTGTAATTTTATGTTAAATAAAGAGGGTTAGTGTGGGATTTTAACACCCTTACTAAGGTCATATCCCTGATGTTTCTTTGGGATCTGTCCTGCGCCACCTTTTATCTTACAAGAGATAAAAGGAAAAGGGAAGCGAGCAGAGAGTGGGGGGACCTCATACCTCCAAGAAAGCAGCGCTGGGAGCAGAGAGCGTTTTTTAGACCTGAGATTCCTGCACTGAGATGCTCCCAGACCAAGGAAAGATTGGTGAAAGGGACCTTCCTCCACAGCTGACTGAGACAGAAAGAATTCCCCCTGAGCCAGCACCCTGAATTCGGATTTCTAGCCTACTGGACTGTGAGAGAATAAACTTCTTTTTGTTAAAGCCATCTACTTGTGGTATTTCTATTATAGCTGCACTAGATGACTAAGATATATACAGATGTGTGTGTGTGTGTATAACAATACAGTTGCCTTTTCAACCTTTTTCACTTGTACAATTCAGTGACATTGGTTATATTTATCATATTGTTCAACCATTTTTCCATTATCCATTTCCAAATTTTCTCATCAGTCTTAAAAGGGGCTCACTATCCCCTAAGCAGTGAGTCCTCCTTTTTCCTTCCCTCCCATTGACCCCTAGTAAAGGCTCCTAACCATAGGTTAGTTCTTAATGTAGTTTCCTGAGTGCATATTTATTTTGAGATGTAAAATCTGCCCATTTCTTATTGGGAGGTCCAAATGAGAATTCAGAGTGTGTGTTCTGTGTGTGTGTGTGTGTGTGTGTGCGCGCGCGCACGCATGCGCTTGTGTGTTGTGTGTGTGTGGTGGGGCACTCGTTACTTTCCAATGCATCAGTATAACTCCTTATTCCTATTCATTATTATTCACTTGGTTCCTCTTACAATATGAATAGAGGGAGAGAAACATTTATAGATCACTTAAAACATTTTACTAGAAGAAAGGGAACAAATTAGCCCACTTGAATCACTAGCTTTACAGAGGAGAATGAGCAGAGATATATATAATCTTTCATCAAAGACTTTATTTGAAATTACTAATATACAGTTCCACTCAGAACAGCACTAAATGAGTTATTAGAACATTTAAACAAGCTCATCATTGTTTTTATTAGCAGCATTATTCTGTGCTCCTTTTGTTAGAAAAATACCCTGCAGTGTGTGCAGATCTGTTTAATTGCAATGCTTTTACATTTTCCCTCAAATGTGGTTGACTTATTTTATAAATATTTGAAGTACTTAATTGCTATTTTGCTTTAATGAAAATCGCAAAGTATTTACATTGTCTAAGGGTTTGGAATACATTTGCTCCTGTGTCAGGTTTACAGAAGAGGTAAGTGTGACTTATTGTCTTTATTGACTGTGATCCTGAGGGAGGATCTTGCACCCCATGACCTCCCTTTGTACATTTTTGGAACAAACAGCTGAGGGATGTAGTAAAAAGCTGTGGTATCAGACAGGACTGGCTCCAAGCCCAGTTCTTGTACTTACTACTTGGGTGACCTTGGACAAGTTCTTTACCTTCTTTGAACCTCAGTAATGTTTTGTGTAACTGATTGAATAATAATATAAAAGTTGCCAGATTGATGTATATCTTAGTTATCTAGTGCTGCTACAACAGAAATATCACAAATGGATGGCTTTAACAAACAGGAGTTTATCCTCTCACAGCCTCGTAGGCTGTTGTTGTTGTTAGGTGCCACTGAGTTGCTCCTGACTCATAGTGACCCTACATATAGCAGAACGAAACACAGCCTGGTCCTGCAGCACCCTCATAATCATTGCCATGCTCGAGCCCACTGTTGCAGCCACTATGTCAGTTCATTTCATTGAGGGTCTTCCTCTTTTTCTCTGACCCTCTACTTTACTAAGCACAATGTCCTTCTCCAGGGACTGGTCCTTCCTGGTAACATGTCCAAATTATGCGAGACATAATCTCATCATCCTTGCTTCTAAGGAGCATTCTGACTGTATTTCTTCCAAAACAGACTTGTTCATTCTTTTGGCAGTCCAAGGTATATTCAATATTCTTCACCAACACCATGAATCAAAGGGATCAATTCTTCATTCTTCCTTATTCATGGTCCAGCTTTTGCATGGATATGAGGCAATTAAAAACACCATGGTTTGAGTCAGGTGCACCTTAGCCCTCAGGGTGACATCTTTGCTTTTTAACATTTTAAAGAGCTCCCTTGCAGCCAATTTGCCCAATGCAATGTGTCTTTTGATTTCTTGGCTGCTGCTTCCTTGGGTGTTGATTGCGGATCCAAGTAAAATGAAATCCTTGACAACCTCAATATTTTCTCCACTTATCATGATGTTGCTTATTGGTCTAGTTGTGGGGTTTTTGTTTTCTTTATGTGGAGGTGTAATCCATAGTGAAAGCTGTGGTCTTTGATCTTCATCAGTAAGTGCTTCAAGTCCTCTTTACTTTCAAAAAGCAAGGTTGTATCATCTGCATAATACAGGTCGATAATGAATCTTCCTCCAATCCTGATGCCCTGTTCTTCATGTAGTCCAGTTTCTTGGGTTATTTCCTCAGCATACAGATTGAATAGGTATGGTGAAAGGATACAACCCTGATGCACATCTTTTCTGACTTTAAACCATGCAGTATCCCCTTGTTCTGTTCGAACGACTGCCTCTTGATCCACATACAGATTCCTCATGAACAAAATTAGGTGTTCCAGAATTCCCATTCCCCACAGTGTTATCTATAATTTGTTTTGATCCACACAGTTGAATGCCTTTGCATAGTCAATTAAACACAGGTAAACATCTTTCTAGTATTCTCTGCTTTCAGCCATGATCCATCTGACATCAGCAATGATGTCCCTGGTTCCACATCTTCTCCTAAATCCACCCTGAATTTATGGCAGTTCCCTGTTGATGTACTGCTGCAGCTACTTTTGAATGATCTTCAGTAAAATTTTGCTTGCTTGTGATATTAATGATATTGTTTGATAATTTCCACATTTGGTTGGATCACCTTTCTTGAGAATAGGCATAAATATGGATCTCTTCCAGTTGATTGGCCAGATGGCTGTCTTCCAAATTTCTTGGCATAGATGAGTGAGCACTTTCAGCACTGCATCTGTTTGTTAAAACATCTCAATTGGTATTCCATCAATTCCTGGAGACTTGACTGGTGATATGAGTGTTTCCATCATCTCTTTCCATGAATGTAGTTGATTTGATTCCTGCATGTTCCATCTGGTGAGGTCCATGTGTATAGTCACTGTTTATGTTGGTGAAAAAGGTATTTGCGATGAAGAAGTTGTTGGTCTTGCAAAATTCAGTCATGCACTCTCTGGCATTGTTTCTATCACCAGGGTCATATTTTCCAACTACTGATCCTTCTTCTTTGTTTCCAACTTTCACATTCCAATTACCAGTAATTATCAGTGCATCCTGATTGCAAGTTTGATCAATTGCAGACTGCAGAAGTTGGTAAAAATCTTCAATTTCTTCATCTTTGGTTAGTTCATAAATTTGAATAATACTCGTATTAAGTGGTCTTCCTTGTAGGTGTATGGATATTATCCTATGACTGACAGCACTGTATTTCAGGGTAAATTTTGAAATTCTCTTTTTGACGATGAATGCAACTACATTCCTCTTTAAGTTGTCAATCCTGGCATAGTAGACCATATGATTGTCTTATTGAAAATGGCCAATACCTGTCCATTTTATCTCACTAATGCCTAGGGTATTGATCTTTATGCATTCCGTTTCATTTTTGATGATTTCCAATTTTCCTAGATTCATACTTCATGCGTTTGAGATTCCAATTATTACTGGATGTTTGTAGCTGTTTCTTCTCATTTTGAGTCATGCCATATCAGCAAATGAAGGCCCCGAAAGCTTAACTCAATTCATGTCATTAAGGTTGACTTTACTTTGAGGAGGCAGCTCTTCTCCAGTCATATTTTGAGTGCCTTCCAACCTGAGGGGCTCATCTTGTGGCACTATATCAGACAATGTTCTGCTGCTACTCATAAGGTTTTCACTGGCTAATTCTTTTCAGAAGTAGACTGCTGCATCCTTCTTTCTAGTCTGTCTCAGTCTGGAAGCTCAGCTGAAACCTGTCTGCCATGGGTGACCCTGCTGGTATTTGAATACTGGTGGCATAGCTTCTCTGATCACAGCAACGCACAAGCCCCCACAGTACAACAAACTGAATTTTCCCCATAGAATCCTTCGATATTGCAACTTAAGGCTTGAAATTTTTCTTCAGTTTTTTCAGCTTGAAAAATGCCGAGAGTGTTCTTCCCTTTTGGTTTTCTAACTCCAGGTCTTTGCACATGTTATTATATACTTTGTCTTCTCGAGCTGCCCTTTGAAGTTGGTTCAGGTCTTTTGCTTTTTTACTTTTACTTCTAGTAGTCTAGAAGTCTGAATTCAGGGTGCCAACTCCAGAGGAATGTTTCTCTCTCAGTCAGCTATGGAGCAAGGTCCTCATCATCAATCTTCCCTGGCTATAGGAGCTTCTTTGTGTAGGAACCTCAGGCTCCAAAAGACAAGCTCAGCTCCCTGTGCTGCTTTCTTGGTGGTATGAGGTCCCCATGTCTCTCTGATCACTTCTTTCTTTCATATCTCAAAAGAGACTAACTTAAGATACAACTTAATCTTGTAGATTGAGTCCTGCCTCATTAACTTAACTGCCACTAATCCCTGCTCACTAACATCATAGAGGTAGGATTTACAGCACATAGGAAAATCACATCAGATGACAAAATGGTGGACAATCACACAATACTGGGAATCATGGACTAGCCAAGTTGACACACATTTTTGGGGGGACATAATTCAATCCATAACAATATGAAAATCAATAGATAATATTAAGCACCTTACAGAGGATTAGTAGTAATAAAAAATTTTTTTTTTTTTTTTTTTTTACTCAATACATGTTAATTTTCCTTTCTGTTGAGTACTTTCTGATTGATAGGAGATATTTACTAAGGAGATTCTTAAGGTTCTAATCCCAGATGTTGGTAGAGATCCATCTGCTTTTCTTTATTATTGAGGTTAAGATTCCTCTGATTTAACCTAGGACCATCCCTTCTGAATCCTGTGTAGAGAAGTGTGTCTTTACCTATGCCCATCATGAGGTTCTGTAGTGATCACAATAGCAAAAGTGAAGATGTTGTGCTCATCTGGAATGGGGAAAAGCAGAGCAGATGCGGGCTTCGGGGCTTGGCTAAGGGTGCTGGGTTGTGGACTAGCTGGGAATCTAGAAAAGCAGATGTCTTTGCAAGGATGTGGCCTGGGGGCGGTGGGGGGGATCCAGGCAACCACAGGTTATGGTCCTTCTTAATGGGGCAAATGCATCTGTATGCATCTTCAAAGAATTCTTTCCACAGCCAGCAACTGCTATTTGTTCCTACAAAATCTCTGTGGGAAACTAACCATGTTCTTGTCACTTAACCCTGCAACACTGCCCACACAATCCTCAGTGACACTTTGAAATGATAGAGTCAGGTGACATCCTATACAGACACATCTTTCTTTTCTTTTTTTTATTGTGCTTTAGATGAAGGTTTACAGAGCAAATTAGTTTCTCATTAAACAATTAATACCCATATTGTTTTGTGACATTGGTTGCCAACACCACGATGTGTCAACACTTTCCCCTTCTTGACCTTGGGTTCCCCATTATCAGCTTTCTTGTCCCCTTCTGCCTTCTCATCCTTGCCCCTCAGTTGGTGTGCCCATTTAGTCTTGTTTTGTTTTATGGGCCTGTCTAATCTTTGACTGAAGGGTGAACCTCAGGACTGACTTCAGTACTGAGTTAAAAGTGTGTTCACATTCCCGAAGACAACTCATCAGACATGAAAGGGACTGGACAGTGGGTAGGAGAGAGATGCTGATGAAGAGTGAGCTAATTATATCAGGTGGACACTTGCGACTGTGTTGGCATCTCCTGTCTGGAGGGGGGATGGGAGGATAGAGAGAGTTGGAAGCTGGCTAAATTGTCATGAAAGGAGAGACTGGAAGGGCTGACTCATTAGGGGGAGAGCAAGTGGGAGTACGGAGTAAGGTGTATATAAACTTATATGTGACAGTCTGACTTGATTTGTAAACGTTCACTTGAAGCTCAATAAAAGTTAATAAAAAAAAAAAGTGTGTTCAGGGGCCATACTCTCAGGGTTCTCCAGTCTCTGTCAGACTAGTAAGTCTGGTCTTTTTTTGTGAGTTAGAATTTTGTTCTACATTTTTGTCCAGCTCTGTCCAGGACCCTCTGTTGTGATCCCTGTCAGAGCAGTCAGTGGTGGTAGCTGGGCACCATCTAGTTGTGCTGGACTCAGTCTGGTGGAAGCTGTGGTAGTTGTGGTCCATTAGTCCTTTGGACTAATCTTTCCCTTGTGTCTTTGGTTTTCTTCATTCTCCCTTTCTCCAAATGGGTTGGGACCAGTGGAGTATCTTAGATGGCTGCTCACAAACTTTTAAGACCCCAGACACTACTCAAAGTAGAGAGTAGAACATTTCCTTTATAAACTATGTTATACCATTTGAGCTAGATGTCCCCTGAGACTATGGTCCCCAGCCCTCAGGGAGTTTAGATGTGTCTATGAAGCCTCCATGATCTTACCTTGGCCAAGTTGTGCTGGCTTCCTCAGTATTATGTACTGTCTTACCCTTCACCAAAGTTACCCTTTATCTATTATCTATCTAGCAGACACATCTCTCTTAAAGGTCTCGTGCTGGAGTAGATGAGCTGCAGGCATGAGCTAATGTGGCTTTCATGTACTGTTGTCCTTCTGTGGGCACAGAGGTAAACCCGCCTTGAATGCATGGCGTTGGAAATGTGGGTCATTGGGGGCTTTCCCTGGTATTGTTGCCTATAGAATATATATTCAACTTCATTGCTATTCAACCCCATGCTATTTTCCTGGGACAGTTTTCAACCCATTTTAGATGTGGGTTGATGAGGCAGCAAGGTCAACTACCGACTGGCCATCAGTCATCTCTGAGGTTGGGAGAAACAAAAGGCTAACCTGGGAATTGCTACCATTCTAGGGTGAGCTTATGGGACTACAAGGCCTTCCTGGGAGTGGAGACTATTTCTGTATTTCTCTCAGAGCCCAGAGCAAGGTCTTAGCTGAAAAAACTTTGCTCAATACGTTCTGGATGGACAAAAGCCTTTTTTGGGATGGGCTTTTTCATTTTTGCCATTTATACTTTTAAGGACAACTGTAATTCCCAATGTCATCATTGTAATTGTTATCAGCAGGAAACATCTATTAAGTACTTGCCAAGGCATTGTGCAAAGAAAAATTACAGACACAAACTACACAGAATTTTTAAGGGCTTTTTTGACTTTTTATTCCTTTTTTTTTTTTTCTTTTGACTTTTTATTCCTAGAGCCTAGCGCATGCATGGCACATAGTAGGGACACAATGAGTTGTTGAATGAAGGCTGAAAGAGAGAATGCAGAATAAGGGCAGATCAGTGAAAATGCTGCAGCAGTTGAAGAGCAACCTTTTTTCACTCCCATTTTCCCTTCTTTTTATCAAACCACCTTCCTAGCACCTCCCCCCAACACATGAAAGAACTGTGGCTTTCTTTACTTTGAAAAAGGAGTGTGTCATGGTACCTCAGTGTGTTATTTGACTCTATTAAGGTGAGCACAGGATGCAGGCCTGCCTTGAAATTTACGGAGACAAGAACTCTTTCTAATACTAGAAATAGATCAATATCCCGCTCCTGTTTCTTCTCTGTGCCCAGAACACCCACTGAAGTCGGGGGTGGGGTAGGGTGCAGGTGTGTGGAAACAGAGGAATGGGGGCCTTTGCCTGTTAATTTGAGTTTCATTCTGTCATTTCGCTCTGCAAGGTGATTCTTAAAAATGAATGCATGTATTAGGCTATTAATAACCATATTCTCCTCTAATCATTATGATTAAGTCATTGTTGGTACTGCCAGGTGCCTGCAGCTTCTATCACAAGGCCCTGAACAATTTCGCTGTCCCATTTGGACTACACGGCGCTACTCTGACTGACTACGACAGGGCAGTTGCTGCTGATTTTTCCTTCTCCTGTCAGTCAATTTAAATTCATACTGAAAACAGAGAGTAAAGTTTAAAATAATATTCTAAATCATAAAAGTCACTCTTCAGTTAAGGATCAATAAGTCAGCTTTCCTTTTATTGGACTATTCCCAACGAAGATTTTATGGTTAAAATGTCACACCTGGTTCTTTCCACGTTTTCTCGTCTTACATCCTGAGTGTCTCGTGATCCTGTCCTTCAGTGCAGCCTGCAATTCCTCTCCTTTCATTCTTCCCATTGTACTTACTCCAGAAACATTCCGCATTTCCGTGGATTAACGTTTCCTCCCCCTGTGTTCCAGTTCACACATGGCAGTATCACAGAGTGTGGGTTCTGAGGAAAGACTGTCCAGTTTTGAGCCCCTGGTCTTCCATTTACTAGCTTGTGTGAACTTGGGCAAATTCCCAGCCTCCCTAAACCTTGGTTTCTTCATATGAAAATTATAATAAAAATAGTACTAACTTCCAGGTTAGTGATGAAGATTAAAATTTTCCTGGGACATAGAAAATGTTCACTAAATGGTAGTTTTAATGATGAGAAGGGGAGAAGCAGCCCCCAAATCCAGGAGGTGCCCTTGTATTCACAGCAAGATCTTTGTGCTCTTTTGTGGAACATAGGCAATTTCATAGGACGTCAACATCAGACAAGGCCACTCTGTGACCATGAAGGATTAAGACAAAAACAAGACGCTGCATAACCATGTCTGCACACAGACAAAATATGAGCATTGTCCAAGCCACAAAAATGACCCAACACCTCCCTATTCTGGCAAACATGAGTGACTGATAATTTTTTTTTTAACCGATTATGGCTTTAAACTAAGTCTAGTCTCCTCTCCTTCTAGATAAGATTTTTAAAAATATTCAGTCATAGAATTACCCCCATTTCCTGATAGCATCCAATCTACAGCAAAGTTTACTTCCTTAGGATAAATAGATAGCTGCTGTCGAGTCGACTCTGACTCATGACAACCTACAACAGAAGAAAGTGTTGCCTGGTCCTACATCATCCTCATGATTTCTGACATACTCAAGTCCACCATTGCAGCTTTTGTGCCAGTCCATCTCACCAAGGGTCTCTCTCTCCCTCATCTAACATGATATCCTCCTCCAGTGATTGATCTCTCCTGATGACATTCCCAAAGCAAGCAAGTTGGGCAATGTTCTATTGTGATCTGTGGGTTTTCATTGGCTAATTTTCAGAAGTAGTTTGCCAAGTCTTTCTTCTGAGTCTGTCTCAACCTGGAAGCTCTGCTGAAACCTGTCCACTATGGGTGATCCTGCTGGTATTTGAAATACCAGTGGCATAGCTTCCAGCATCTTAGCAACACTTAAGCCACCGCAGTTATGACAAACTGGCCCTCCCCCAAATCACCTAACACAGTCCCAATTCTATAAGTCCTTTTTAACACTCTCTTACTAAGAGACACCATGGTTTCTTATCGTGTGTGTGTTCACCTTTGCTGCAACATGCAATAAACCCCACTTATTCAACTACTAGTATGTTTCTAGTGGTCTGTGATTGAAGGTCATTGTGAATTATTATTCCTTTTGATAACTACAAGTCACAAGATTTAAGCTTATACATCACAGAGCAATGGAAAGGACATTTTGCGATCTTGGACCAATTGTTTAATGTCTCTATTGTTTTTCTCGCTTGTTAAAATTAGGGGATTGGCCTCATGAATTTGCAGTCCTTTTCAGCACGAACACGCTATGGGTATCTACATCAGACCCGTACCAACACTGGGAATGCTATGGAACACAAATAATTAACATGGGAATGTTCCCAGGCTTTCTTTCTTTCCTTGCCTGTCAAAAAGAATCCTGTAATTAACCAACCCAGTTTCTCCCTTCCTCCCACCTCTTGATGAAAAAGAGTTCTGTCATTACAGGAGATAGGTTAATGTGCTGAGAGTGGAGGGAGGAGAAGCAAAGAAAGCCACACAGGCTGGGGGTGGAGGTTTTATGGGAATCACAGAGAGTTGTGGAGCGCAACTGAAAACATCTGAGGGAAGGAGATGAGAGGAAACAGGGAAAAGAGGGGAGTGTTGTGTACATGGTGTATTTGGATCCCCTTTATTTCCTTTTGGAGCAGAGTGGTTAAGTGGGTGCTAATCAAAGGGTTGGCAGTTCAAATCTACTAGCCACTGCTTAGCAACCCTATGGGGTAGTTCTACTCTGTCCCACAGGGTCATATGAGTTGGAATTGACTTGACGGCAATGGATTTTACTCCTTTTAAGAGCTTGGCTACTAACCAGCAGTTTAAATCCACCAGCCACTCCTTGGAAACCCTATGGGGACAGTTCTACTCTGTCCTATAGGGTCGCTATGAGTTGGAATCCACTCAACGGCAATGGGTTTGGGTTTTTGTTTTTGTTTTATTTTCTTTAAAAGAAGCAAGTCAATGATAAAAACTTGTTGTTGTTGAGTTGATTCCAGCTCATGGCAACCCCATGTGTTACAGACCAGAACTGCTCCATAGGGTTTTCAAGGCTGTGACCTTTTGGAAGCAGATCATCAGGCCTTTCTTCTGAGGTGCCTCTGGGTGCTTTCAAACTACCAACCTTTAGGTTCCTAAAACTACTGGTGTTAAGTCCATTCTGACTCATAGCGACTGTGTTAGTCATCTAGTGCTGTTAAGAACAGAAATATCATAAGTAGATGGCTTTAACAAGAGAAATTTATTTCCTCACAGTAAAGTAGGCTAAAAGTCCAAATTCAGGGTGTCAGCTCCAGATGAAAGGCATCCTGTCTCTGTTGGCCACCTTGCCAACGTTCCCCCAGACTAGGAGCTTCTCTGCACAGGAATCCTGGGTCCAAAGGATGTACTCTGTTCCTGGTGCCTCTTTCTTGGTGGTATGAGTTCCTGGTGTCTCTTTCTTGGTGGTATGAATTTCCCACTCTCTGCTCGCTTCTCTTCCTTTTTATCTCTTGAGAGATAAAAGGTGGTGCAGGCCACACCCCAGAGAAACTCCCTTTACATTGGATGGGGGATGTGACTAGGTAAGGGTAGTGTTACAATCCCACACTAATCCCCTTTTTAACATAAAATTACAATCGCAAAACGGAGGCCAACCACACTATACTGGGAATCATGGCCTAACCAAGTTGATACACACATTTTTTAGGGGACATAGTTCAATCCATAACAGCGACCCTCATAGGACAGAGTAGAACTGCCCTGTAGGGCTTCCAAGACTGTAATCTTTACAGAAACAGATTGCCATATCTTTCTTCCATGGAGTGGCTGCTGGGCTCGAACCCACGAGCCTTTTGGTTAGCAGCCTAGCGTATAACGACCATACCACCAGGCCTCCTAGTGGAGCACAAACTGTTTGTGCCACCTACGGAAACTCAAGTCTATAACAGGATTGATTTTTAAATCATGTGGGTTGTTGAATTGTGCTTCCTAAAGGGAGCACTAATCAAAACCAGAAATACTGGGTCTCTGAGTTTGTTGGGATTCTAGGAATATAGTTCTTACATAGTCATAGGACTCACTGAAGGAGGACTCTTTCTCCTGGAGGGTTTGCCATTTTATCGTTGATAAAGGAAAGGGTAAGCTTTTGTCCTGAACACTTCCAGTAGGACCCAGAATTTAACCACACACAGCTGCTCCTGATCTCTAATCCAAAGAACCCATGGAGTCAAGCCTTTGTGTGGGTGATAGTGAGAATATGCTTAAATACGGCTGGGTGAAAGAGGCAGAAATTAGTGTCATTAGTTGAAAGTGGGGTAATTACTTATCTCCCTGGTAAGGAGTTCATGAGGCTTAGTTAATTAAAGCTTTTAATTTGCATGGAAACCCTAAGAAGCTAATCTTTGTCAGATCCAAGTCGTAGGGTGGCCAACAGTCTGGTTTGCCTGTTACTATGGGGTTTCCCGGTGGGACGTGGAACTTCAGGCTCAAAGCAGGACCGAAACAAACAAAAAAACATAAAAGAAACCAAACCTGTTGTCGTCCAGTTGATTCTGACTCATAGCAACCCTACAGGACAGAGTAGAACTGCCCTGTAGGGTTTCCGAGGAGTGCCTAGTGGATTCGAACTGCTGACCTTTTGGTTCCCAGCTGAACTCTTAATCGCTACACCACCAGGATTTCCCAAAGCAGGGCAGTCCTTGACAAACTGGAATGGTAGATCACTCTAGAATCTCTCTTCCTTCACAGCCTCGACTTTTCTTCCTTTTTAAAAATTCTGTTGTAGACTGAGTGCTTCTTCACAGCATGTTCCTTGTACGCCAGACCTCTGCCAAACAATGAAGTCCTAGAACTGGAAAAGATACTTAGATACCATGAAGGCATCTGCTGCCTCCCAGAAGATTCATTCAGATGGAAACATAGTCTGTTCCTAACAAAGTGCTGGGTAAGAGTCAATAGAAATAAACCTCCAGATGCTTTTCCTATCACTTTATAATCCTTACTATTTGCTATTTGAATTTCATTCATCTTGTCCAGTTTCTTTCTTTCTCTTCTTACAAGCTATTATGGGATTAGAGAGGTGTGACTGCCAAGGTTTTTGTAGGAGAATTATCAGAGTGTCCTAGAATTTAGAATTGCAGAGCTGTTGATGTTAACAGGAGCTATGGCTTGAAAAATTACTGCTTTGTATTGAGAAATTTAAATCAAATTTTCTGGGAAGTATGGGGCCAAACTGAGAGGTCAGTGTTTAGGGGATTCCCCAAATTGCTGTTAGAACTGTAAGGGAATTGGCTTGTCTTGTTCTTAAACGTGAAGGTTGCGGATATTTCAAATCCTGCTGGTTTTGCTTAGCTGTGGCTGGATTTACTTCATCGGTTAACTAATTCTTCATATTTGGTATTCTTTTATATCCTACTCAGATGTGTGCATGTTGTTGTTGTTAGATGCTGTTGGCCCTATTTACAATGGGATCAGACCATTGTGACCCACAGTGTTCTCACTGGCTGATTTTTTGGAAGTAGACCACCAGGCCTCTCTTCCCAGTCTGTCTTAGTCTGGAATCTCTGCTGAAACCTGTTGAGCTGCGCTTGAGGTGCACTGGCTGGGAATTGAACCCCTGTCTCCAGCGTGAAGGGTGAGAATTTTACTACTGAACCAACACTGCCTCGATATGTGCACGTTGTTAGATGCTGTTGAGTTGATTCCGACTCATAGTGACCCTGTGTACAACAGAATGAGACACTGCCTGGTCCTGCGCCATCCTCACAATCATTGTGATGCTCGAGCCCATCGTTGCAACCACTGTGTCAATCCGTCTCATTGAGGGTTTTTCTCTCTCTTTCACTGACCCTCTACCAAGCATGATGTCCTTCTCCAGGGACTGGTCTCTTCTGAAAACATGTCCAAAATACATGACACATACCAAAAACGCAAACCCAAACTCAGTGCCATTGAGTCGATTCCGACTAATAGCGACCCTATAGGACAGAGCAGAACTGCCCCATAGGGTTTCCAAGGCTGTAACCTTTCGGAAACAGACGTCAGGCCTGTCTTCCTAGGTGTCTCTCAGTGGGTTTGAACCCTTCTGTAAGTAGTCCAGCACTTAACTGTTTTTACCAACCAGGGATTCCATGGGAAAGTGGTTAAAAAAAATGGATTAGAAAAACCCAAACCCGTGACCATCGACACTATAGGACAGAGTAGAACTGCTCCTGCCCCATAGGGTTTCCAAAGAGTGGCTGGTGGATTCGAACTGCTAACCTTTTGGTTAGCAGCCATAGCTCTTAACCACTGCACCACCAGGGCTCCAGGGAATATGAATACGGGCCCTTTAAGTAGTTTTTTTTGCCAGCTGGCACAATGTTAATCTTTGTCAGTAGAGGGCGCCCGAGAGGCACTGCAGAAGGAAAGACTTTTGCTTCCCAGTCTGGCCTGCTCACTAGCAAACTCCTGCAGGACGTGTGGCTTCTCCAGCACTTGGCTCCTGACCTGCAGAACAGACAGTAGCACCCAGTGGCCAGCAGCTTCCCCCAGTATCAACTTTTGGGTGATTTTGTAGCCAGCCCCCCAGTAAAACATCCTCTAGTGTACAGCTTTACCAGCACCCCAGAGGGCAGGTTGAATTTCCCATAAATTCTAGAGGGCAAGTTTCTGTTCTGTCAGTGTAGCACAACAGCGACCTCACTGGAGAGGGCACAGGGAGCCACGGCTGTGCCCTCTCCAGTGAGGGCTGGATTTCAGTCCTTGTGATGAGAGCAGGCGGGGGTCCTTCCTTAGGGAAAGTATCTCAGCCTTGGGGGTAGTAGTAAAAAATGGCTGCTCCTTATTCCATATTCTTTACGGTTCTCTTTACTTCTTAGTAGTCAGTTCTCTGTTACTCCAGTCATCTGTTATAAACCAAACCAAACCCGTTGACTTCGAGTCGATTCCGATTCATAGTGACCCTGCAGGATAGAGTAGACCAGCCCCATAGGTTTCCAAGAAGCTGGTGGTAGATTCGAACTGCGATCTTTTGGTAACAGCTGAACTCTTTTTTTTTTTAAGTTTTTATTGTGCTTTAAGTGACAGTTTACAGATCAAGTCAGTCTCTCACACAAAAACTTATATAAAAACCAAAACCAAACCCACTGCCGTCGAGTTGATTCTGACTCATAGCAACCCTATAGGCCAGAGTAGAGCTGCCCCATAGAGTTTCCAAGGAGCATCTGGTGGATTCGAACTGCCGACGCTTTGGTTAGCAGCCGTAGCACTTAACCACTACACCACCAGGGCTTCCAGAAACTTATATATGGAGAGGGATGCTGGTGAGGAGTGAGTTTCTTGGATCGAGGGGATGCTTGAGACTATGTTGGCATCTCCTGTCTGGAGGGGAGATGAGAGGTTAGAGGGGGTTAGAAGCTGGTGAAATGGACACAAAAAGAGAGAGTGGAGGGAGGAAGCGGGCTGTCTCATTAAGGGGAGAGCAATTGGGAGTATATAGCAAGAAGCTTACTTCTCACCAGCATCCCTCTCCATCCCATTGTCCAGTCCAATCCCTGTCTGAAGAGCTGGCTTTGGGAATGGTTCCTGTCCTGGGCCAACAGAAGGTCTGGGGGCCATGACCTCCGGGGTCCTTCTAGTCTCAGTCAGACCATTAAGTCTGGTCTTATGAGAATTTGGGGTCTGCATCGCACTGCTCTCCTGCTCCTTCAGGGGTTCTCTGTTGTGTTCCCTTCAGGGCAGTCATCGGTTGTAGCTGGGCACCATCTAGTTCTTGTTGTCTCAGGATGATGTAGTCTCTGGTTCATGTGGCCCTTTCTGTTTCTTGGGCTCGGACAGCTGAACTCTTAACCACTGCGCCACTGGGGCTTCAATGTTATAGTTAATAATTATTTGTATTTGGTATTGCCTGTTCAAGTTACTATACATCTTCTCTCTTCTGATTGGACCCAGACTATACAGACAAGGAAGCAGAGCCTAGGTGCCTCATGGTGGAAAAGCCATTTCCCTCTGTAGTCTACTTCCTGACTCTCAGCTTTGCTCCCTAGAATCTTTACCTGTAAAATGGTATTAATAGTAGTACCTGTCTCATAGGGGTTTTGTGAGAGTCAAAAGAGATATGTAAATTAGTTGAAACAGTGCCTGGCACATAGTAAATACTCAATAGATGTTGTTGGTCGTTGTAATTTAACGTGGATGAATCTGACATTGAATTTAGTTGGAGGATGACAAGCACAAACCCAGTTCCTGATGAAAGCATATGTTGTTGTTGTTGTGGGCTGCTATGTCGATTCTGACTCACAGCGACCATTTATGGAGAGTAGACCTGCCCCGTAGGGTTTCCTAGGCTGTAATCTCTACGGGAGTAGATTGCCAGGTCTTTTCTTCCATGAGCGGTGGATGGGTTGGAACTGCTGACCTTTTGGTTAGCAGCTGAGTGCTTAACCACCATAGTTTACTTAACCGTTTTTATATAGTAGACACTTTAATTGCTTTTAATATTTCACCACTATAAACAATTCCATGATGAACTTCTTTGTCCATAAACCCCATTTATTCTGGGGTTATCTATATGGAGGGAGATGGAAATCCATTTATACTTTGAAAAGTGCCTCATTAACAGGAGCAGGTTCTGGCCTGAACCACGAGTAGAATTAGAAAGTACAGAATAAATCATGTTGAGGATCTCAGTGACTTTGAGGTTTTGCCAACTTCTCAATAACGTTACTTTCTGATTCTGCTTCTTAACATATGACAGAACTAAGTTTTTCTTTTCAAGGGAATACCAATATCTAAAGATTGGCAGTTTGAATCCACCAGCCACTCCTTCTGCTCTGTCCTATAGGGTTGCTATGAGTTGGAATCAGCTTGATGGCAATGGGTTTTTGGTTTTGGAATACACAGTGGGTCACCTTGTCATAGTTCTTAGAACATTCCTTGATTCTAAATTAGGCCCATTTTGAATTTGTCAATAAGATTAATCAATATTTATTAATGTACCACAATGTTTAGAAATTAAATAATTTGGGGATGGAATTTCAGGCAAGTTATTTTAATCTTTGTGAGTCTTAGAACAATTATTTTATCTTCTCTGAGACTCAGTTTTTTCATAAATAAAATGGAGATAATAATGCTTATGTTAATTCATTTGTTTATTCAACAATTATCTACTAAGCTCCTACTATGTGCAGTGGTTAAGAGCTCAGGTTGTTAACGAAAAGGTTCAAAGTTTGAATCCACCAGCTGCTCCCTGGAAACCCTATGGGGCAGTTCTACTCTGGTCTGTAGGGTCGCTATGAATCAGAATTGACTAGATTGCAATGGATACATGCCAAATACTCTTCCTGGTGCTTGGGCTGCATCAGTTAAAAAAAAAATGAGTCTGTCCCAAAGGAGCTTATATTCTAGTCGTGATGATAGGGGAAGTGGAATAGATAGTAAATGCTAAACATAATGCATAAGTAAATTATATAGCATGTTGGATGATGACATGTGCAGTGGAAAATACAGAGTTGGAGGTAAGGAGGATCAGATGTACTCGGAAGGACTGAACTTTTTAAAGTGGTAATTATGGTAGAGCTCATTGAGGTGACATTTAAACAAAGATTTGAAAGAAGTAAGGCAGTTAGTTAGCCATGCTGCATTCATATGGAGAGAAGTGTTCCAGGCAGAAAGGAGAACAAGTACAAACGTTCTCAGTTGGGAACATGGCAGGCAGGTTTGAGGAATAGTAAGTACAGAGGGGCTGAAGCACAGTGAGTAAGGGGGAAAATAGTAGGAGATGAAGGCACAGAGGTAAGAAAGCCCAGATCATGTTGCACCTTGCAGGCCATTGTCAGAGCTTTGGTTTTTATACTGAGTGAAATGGAGTGTCCTAAGGTTTTGAGCAGAGGAGGAACATGGATGGATTTACATTTTCTTAGACTCACTCTGATTCCTGAGTGAGGATAAATTCTGAGGTGGAGATGTTATTGCAACCCCTTCTCCTTCCCATTCCCATCACCATGGAGGTGGCAGCAGGGTAGCTGAAAATGTGAAGTGAGGGAGGGTGGAAAGCCATACAGAAGTATGGATTGGGGCTGGGTAGGTATAGGTTGGTGGATCCAGCAGCTGAAGATACTGCAGAGAGGAGGGAAGTGGAGGTGGTAGGTGGAAGAGATGAGCATCATGGTTGGAGACTGACTATATTAAGCAAATTAGTAAATTGATTTTGCATGTAAGTAAATATAATGAGGATAATGGAGGCCAGATTTCTCACTGCTAGAGAAGGAATTTACAAACACAGAAAGGGAGAAGGTTAGAAGGAACTATGAAGTGTTGGATTGTAACTGGAGGTATCAGTATGAACCCACAATCTATATCCACAGGTCTCTTTGCATTTATATCTATATCCATCTGTACATATAGATATGTTGTTGTTGTTAGGTGCTGTTGAGTCGGTTCTGACTCATAGTGACCCTATGTACAACAGAACGAAACACTGCCTGGTCCTGTGCCATACTCAGGATCATTGTTGTCCTTGAACCCTTTTTGGAGCCACTGTGTCAATCCATCTAGTTCAGGGTCTTCCTCTTTTTCGCCCACCCTCTAGTTTACCAAGCATGATGTCCTTCTCCAGGCACTGGTCCCTCCTGATAACATGTCCAGAGTATGTGAGACCAAGTTTCACCATCCGTCCTTCTAAGGAGCATTCTGGCCTCTTCCAAGACAGACTTGTTAGTTCTTCTGGCAGTCCGTGGTACATTCAATATTCTTCACCAACACCATAATTCAAAGGCATCAATTCTTCTTCGGTCTTCCGTATTCATCCTCTAGCTTTTGTATGCATACGAGGCAACTGAGAACATCGTGGCTTAGGTCAGGTGCACCTTAGTCCTTAAAGTGACATCTTTGTTTTTTTAACACTCTAAAGAGGTCTTTTGCAGCACATTTGCCCAATGCAGTGTGTCTTTTGATTTCTTGACTGCTGCTTCTATAGTCATTGAAGTAAGGTGAAATCTTTGACAACTTCAACCTTTTCTCCATATATCATGATGTTGCTTATTGGTCCAGTTGTGAGGCTTTTGTTTTCTTTATGCTGAGGTGTAATGCATACTGGAGGCTGTAGTCTTTGATCTTCATCAGTAAGTGCTTCAAGTCCTCTTTACTTTCAGCAAGCAAGGTTGTGTATTGTGCATATCTCAGGTTGCTAATGAATCTTCCTCCAATCCTGATGACAAGTTCTTCAAATAGTCCAGTTTCTCAGATTATTTGCTCAGCATACAGATTGAATAAGTATGGGGAAAGGATACAACCCTGACACACACCTTTCCTGAATTTAAACCATGCAGTATTCTCTAGTTCTTTTCAAACGACTGCCTTTGGTCCATGTACAGGCTCCTCATAAGCACAAGTCAGTGTTCTGGAATTCCCATTCTTCACAATGTTATCCATAATTTGTTCTGATCCATGCAGTCGAATGCCGTTGCATAGTCAATAAAACACAGGTAAACATCTTTCTGGTATTCTCTGCTTTCAGCCAAGATCCATCTGACATCAGCAATGATATCCCTCATTCCATGTCCGCTTCTGAACCTGGCTTGAATATCTGCCAGTTCCTGTCCACGTACTACTACAACTACTTTTGAATGATCTTCAGCATAAAAAACCAAACCCATTGCCGTTGAGTCAATTCTGATTCATAGCGACCCTACAGGACAGAATAGAACTGCCCCACAGGGTTTCCAAGGAGGGTCTGGAGGATTTGAACTGCCAGCCTTTTGGTTAGTAGCCATAGCACTTAACCACTACACCACCAGGGTTTCCATCTTCAGTATATAGATTATATATATATATATATATATATATATATATACAAAGAAATAATATAGATGTATAAGTGTGTGTGTATCCATGTATAAAAAAAATGATTGCCATTGAGTCAATTCCAACTCACAGCGACCCTATATGACAGAGTAGAACTGTCCCATAGGGTTTCCAAGGAGCAGCTGGTAGATTCAAACTGCTGACCTTTTGGTTAGCAGCCAAATGTGTAACCACTGTGCCACCAGAGCTCTGTGTCCATGTGTAGACATATATGTATCTCCTAGCTGTGTCCACTGAGAGGGCTTAGAAGCAATGGCATCCTGTGGCAGTGAGCATGCTGAGCAGCAGACATTGGTTTCTAAATACCATCTTCCACCATCTAAAACAAATCAGGTTAAAATGAAACAATAGTTCAGCTTAACCAGTAAAAGATGTCTGTCTTGAGCATTATACTCTTTTAAAAATTATCTCTATAGGATCAAATTGACAACAGCAACTGGAAGATTATATAGGAACCTTAGGGGCAAGTGAATTTATGTTAACGGGGGAGGAACAACTCAGAAAAGGAGGGTGAGAAAGGTTGTACAACTCAAATCATGTAATCTATGTCAATGAACTGTACATGTAGAAACTGTTGAATTGGTATATGTTTTGCTGTGAATATTCTCAATGACAACAAACCAAACCCACTGTCAACAGATCAGTTCCAACTCAGAACTACCCAGCAGTTAAAAAGGCTTAGAATGGGGAAATTAGGGACACTTGCATCTGTCCCAAAGCAACACATCCCTTCTATTGGTCCAAGAAAGATGAGGTGCTTCCCTTATGCAAGGCTAACTCCTCCGGTTATGCCACAGATTCTTCCTTCTCCTGCCTCTTCTGGTACCATCTCTATCATTTATCCCTTTCTCTTTTACACTTTCAGTTTCTCCCACTGAATCCATGGCTCTCACCAGAGCTCACCCTCAACAGAAGGGTAAGCGGAGGCATGCGGTGAATAATTAGGCATCCTTGGGTTGCACATGATTAAGTGCTTGGCTACTAACTGAAAGGTTGGTGGTTTGAATCCACCGAGAGGTTCCTTGGAAGAAATGCCTGGTGATCTACTTCCAAAAGATCAAAGTCATTGCAAACCCTGTAGCACAGTTCTACACATGGGGTCATTATGAGTTGGAATTAACTTGTTAGCAACTGGTTTGGTTTCGTTTTATTGTTCTGTGATGTATGATTAAAAACAAAACTAAAACCTCTCTAGGTTTTCGTTTCATTTTCTCCTCCCTGATCAAGAACTATTCTTCTGTATTTATTCTCCACCCTCTTCCTATGAACATATTGAGCGTTTCCTATTATGAAACCATTTCCTTGCAGCTAACATGCTTTCTTTCAATATTCGCCCCTTTGCCCCCTAACACTTCCAAAGTACGACCCTGTTCCTACAACTCTTGTGTGGAAACACCTTCTATTGAAACACATATCACATAGGAGGAAAAGGAAACCAGGGCTGTGGTGATTCCAGGGCAGGGGATTGGAAAATGTAAGATGAGCCTGGAGCATCTTCCTATGCCAGAAATTAAGGAAATGTTCAATGAATAATAGGGACATTTCCAAAGAACACAGGGCCAGCTCACACGAGCTCCACTGGCCAAATCAGGAACAACCTAAGCATCAAGATAAATAATAATAATAATGGATTACAACCCATTGGATGAAATAGAAGTCCACACTTAAAAAACAGACAAATGAATAAAGGAAAGGAAAAGCTTGTCATTACCACCGAATGTCAACCAATAAATGTAGAAAGACTAGTGGAAATAGAAAACCATCATTAGGCAACCATCACAGTTGTGGTTGATTTAGACTGAAGTCATCAATGGATGCTAAGGCCAATGGGTGAAAGTTTCATGAGCAACAGGATATTTTGACATAAACTAGGAATACCTCCCCACTTAATATTAATCAATTGCAAAAATCTGTCCCTGTACACGAGAAATGGAGAAAAACTGAAGAACCGTTTCAGAATGAAGGACTCTGAGGAGACATGACAGCTAAATGTAACACATGCTTCTGAGAGCATACTGGACCACAGAGGAAAAAGAAACGTTGGGACAACTGAGGAAATTCGAATGGAATCAAATGAGAGTGTTGTATCAATGTTGATTTCCTAATTTAAAGAGTTGTATAGTTGTGTGAAACCCTGGTGGCATAGTGGTTAAGTGCTACAGCTGCTAACCAACAGGCTGGCAGTTGGAATCCGCCAGGCGCTCCTTGGAAACTCTATGGTGCAGTTCTACTCTGTCCTATAGGGTCGCTATGAGTCGGAATCGACTCGACGGCAGTGGGTTATAATTGTGTGCTGGTTATATAAGGGAATAGTTTTCTTGTTTTTTGGAAAATACACTTTGGAGTGTTTACAGATGATATGACTTGCTTTCAAAAAGTTTAGAATAGACATTCAGGTGGCTAAAAAACACATGAAAAGATACTCGCTATCATCAGCTATTAAAACCAAACCCATTGCCATCAAGTCGATTCTGACTCATAGCGACCCTATGGAGATGCAAATCAAAGCTACAATGAAATACCATCTCACCTCTGCAAAAGTAGCACTGTTAAAAAAAAAAAATAGAAAATGAATGCTGGCAAGGTTGTGGGGAGATTGGAACCCTTAAACACTGCTGGTGGGGTTGTAAATTGGTAGAGCCAGTATGGAAAATGGTATGGCGCTGCCTCAAAAAGCTAGAAATTGAAATACCTTATGATCCAGGTGATCCCACTAATAGGAATATATGCTGGAGACACAAGAGCAATGACATGAATTGACACATGCACAACTAAGTTTATTACAGCATCATTCACAATAGCAAAAAGATGGAAACAACCTAAGTGTTCATCAACAGGCGAATGGATGAAAAAATTGTGGTATATACAAACAATGGAAGACTATACGATTGTAAAGAATAACGAGGGGTCTGCAAAACATAACATGGATGACTCTGGAGGATATTATGCTGAGGGAAATAAGTCAATCACGAAAGGACAAATATTGCATGGTCTCACTTTCATAAGAAGTAAGAATAGGTGTATGTACAGAAAACAATGATCTTTGGTGGTTACCAGGGATGGGAGAAGGAGGGAGGGGGAATCACTTTTTAGATGGTAGACACTTGTTTTTGGTGATGGGAAAGGCAATACCCAATACTGTGGAAGCCTGTACAACTTGGCCAAGGCAAATGAAAATACTAAGTACCCAAGAATAAAGGACAATTTCGGTAAATGCTATACATACAATTTTGCAACAACGGTAATAACAAAAAATACGAGTGTGGTTACATAGATATGTATTTATGCATATATGTGTATAGGAAGGCATATGTGAGTACATGCATGTGCGTGTATAGATGTACCTGTACACATACGTATACAGGTGGTACCTGAGTTACGAACAAAATCCATCCAACCCTAAGTCTGTTTTTAAGTTGAATTTGTATGTAAGCCAGAACAGGTACATATGTTTCTTATTTAGCGGCAGCTAGTAAAATGTTTGTCTTAGGATATAGCATACATTTTACCTTTCTATATGTATAAAACACTTAACACTCCCAAACCATGCAGTGTTTTCACGAGAGTCACAAAGTAGTGTGTATGTTTGTTATTATGAACCATTGTATTTAACTCAAATTTTTAATGTAATAGGCTTTATGGAAGTCCGTTCTTAAGTACTAGTTGTCCATAAATCAGACATTCATAATCCAGGGACTCCTTATATACATTTTTGATTGTGCTGTGTGTGTATTCATATATATAATAAAGCACGTGGGGGCACAGTTGCAGACTTCCTAGACGTATTCAAACACCTCACAGAATTGGTTTACTAGGTTAAAAGGCTGAAGAACCATAATCTTGTGGGACAATTCAGTCAATTGGCATAACATAGTTCATAAAGATAAATGTTCTACATTCTAGTTTGATGAATAGCATCTGGGGCCTTAAAAGCTTGCAAGTGGCCATCTAAGATACAACTATTGGTCTCTACTGATCTAGAGCAAAAGAGAATGAAGGAAACTAAAGACTCGAAAAAGAAACTAGTCCATAGAACAAATAGCCCACATGAACCACGGCCTCTTCTAGTTTGAGACCAGAAAAACTAGATGGTTCCCAGCTACCACTACCAACCATTCTGACCAGGGCCATAATATGAGGTTCCGGATAGAATGGGAGAAAAATGTAAAACAAAATTCAAATTCCTGAGAAAGGCCAGACTTACTGGACTGATAGACACTAGAGGAATCCCCGAGACTATCGCCCTAAGATAAACTTGGAACTTGGAACTGAAGCCACTCCTGGAGGTCACCTTTCAGCCAAATAATAAATTGGCTTATAAAATAAACAGTATCACCTGTGAGTAATGTGCTCCCTTAAACAATCAACTATATGAGACTGAACGATCAACATTTACCCTAAAGCAAGGATGAGAAGGCACGGAGGGGAAAGGAAGCCAGATCAATGGAAACAGAACAAACAGAATGGAAACAATGAGAATGCAGATACATTATGAAAATAGTAACTAATATCACAGAACAACTTGCATAAAAATTGTTAAATGGGAACATAATTTGCTGTGTAAACTTTCAGCTAAAACACAATAAAATATTTTATAAAAAGGTTTAGAATGTATAGGAGAGAGAGAGAGGGCACATGCGAGAGAGAGGATGGGTGAGAAAGTGAAAGTAGTAAAATGTTAACAATTGGGAAATATGGGAGGAGGGAATACGGAAGTTCCTTGTATTGTCCTGGAAACTCTTCTGTAAGTTTAAAATTATTTCAAGATCATTTTTTAAAAAGAAGGTTACTGGAGTTGCTGAGTGGTGTAAATGGCTAACGTACTTGGCTGCTAACCGAGAGGTTGGAGGTTTGAGTCCCCTCAGGGGCACCTTGGAAGAAAGGCCTGGTGATTGACTGCCCCCCTCCAAAAAAAAAAATCAACCTTGGAAAACCCTATGGAGTTCTACTCTGGCACACACAGGGTTGCCATGAGCTGAAACTGACTTCATGGCAACTGGTTTGGTTTTTTTGGTTTATTGGAGGTAAGAGATGATGATGACTTAAACTGGGCGTAGGGTTGGAGGTGGGAGAGGAAGGAGGTGACAAAATGGCAGTGGTAGGAAATTCTCAGATTCTGGATATATTTTGAAGGTAGAGCCAATAGGACTTTCCGAGGAGTTGCATATGAATTATAAAAGAAAAAGAGGATACAAAAATGATTCTGAGGTTTTTGGCCTGAGTCCCTGAATGAATGGGGTACCACCAACTGATATGCAAATTGTGCTTGAGACAAGTTTTTTGGGGGAAGATTAAGTGTTGTTTTGGGTGTGTTGAGTTTGAGATACTCACTGGATATCCTAATAACATCAAGTAGGCGGTTAGATACAAGAGTCTGAAGTTCAGGAGAGATATCTGAGCTGGAGATATAAATTTGGAAATTGTCATGGAGCAGATGGTGTTTGAAATCACAAGGGGATGAGATCACCAAGAGAAAGAGTGGTGATAGAGCAGAGAAGGGACATTCTCAGGACTGCTTGGCAGGGATTTTTTTCGGCCTAGGTAAATTCACTGAAAAATATCCATGCCCCAAATCCCAACAGTCTATCTCTTTAAAGAGCTAACAGTTCACACATGAAAAGAAAATTAACAACACAAAAAACAATAGTACTAAAAATCACCAAGACCATTTATATTGTACTTACTATGTGTTGGGAGTCCCTGAATGGTATAAACAGTAAACACACTCTGCTGCTAACTGAAAGGTCGGAGGCTCAAGTCCACACAGAGGCACCTCGGAAGAAAGGTCTAGCGATCTACTTCCAAAAACCCACTGAAAACCTTGTGGAGCACAGTTTTTCTCTGACACACATGGACTCCACCATAAGCAGGAGCTGACTTGATGGCAACTGGTAGTGGTCGTACTACCTGTCAGGCACAATGCTGAGTGCTTTACGTGGATTATCGCATCTAGCCGTCACCTCAACCTTGTGAGGGAGGTAATATCATCGTATTTTTCTGCGAGGAAACTGAGGCTTAAAAAAAAAAAAGAGGCTTAGGGGGCTTAAAGTATTTGCCCAATATTTCACAGCTAGTAAATTGTGAGACTGGAGTTCATACCATTGCGGTTCACCTGTAAAATCTTTCATTTTAGTGACTACACTATCGTGCCTCAAGTATTTTACTGGACAAGAGCAAAAAAAAGCCTGTAATGTGAGGATAGTTCTCTCTTCACGGGCTAAGAAACTGAAACCAAACCAACACACACACACACACACACGTCATAGTCTGTAGCTGAAGACTTCTTAGAGGATTTGAGAAAATTTATCCACCAGAGTGACTGCCCCTCACTTGCTGAGAGGCGTCAGTAGCTACCCCTGATGTGATGGAGGGAGGGCACACAGGGGAGTAACCCCACGTTTCCAAGGTTCGCAATCTGGCCATAGACAGGAGGAGGGGTATCTCCCAGGCCCCCAAAAGAAATGCCTACTTCTGAATTCTGAACAAACCAACCCTCTGCTTTTAAGAGCCCTTTCTTTCCTGATATTTCCTTCTTTTGGCTTTCTCTGGTTTGCCACTTTTATAAGCTACTGAAACCACATCACTGGTGTGAACAGTTTCAAAGCTTACACATTTCTTCTTTTAATCAGTTTAGTCAATCTTGTAAGTATAAAGAGTGAGACAGTAAACCCTCAGCTCCCATTCTGAGTCAGAATTTATGACAAGGACAACGTGCTTGTGCCCAAATAGAACCATGCATGTAATATGGCACTTGAAATTTTTGTACTTCCTTTTTATCCAAGGGAACAGAAAGTGATTCTATAAAACGGATTAAGAGCCAACTGTCTACAGTAGGCAATGAGAACCGTTCAAAATAGTACTGCTGAGGGAGCCATTTAATTTCTGCGAGGTCAGAGTCCATGTTTTCCAATGTTTTACAGAAGTGGTTCCAGTGTACCACTGTCATTTCAACTCCTGCTTGGCAATGATGAATTTAACTGCATCTTTGCCCACTAGCTGTATATTGAAGACGTGCCTTCGTCATCATTGCTGTTTGGTGCTGGTTACCATACAGGACTAGTTGCTGCTCTGGCATTAGCTAGGAAGACCATCAGCAGAATATATCCCAGTCATTCCTTTCCACCGACTAACTAGTTAGCTTTTCCTTTTAGCAAGGGTAACTCTTTAGGGTTCTGTTTGCCAGCTTGAAAAAAAAAATCTGATCTAGTAGATAAGCCCCCAAATTTACAACCTCGCTATAAAATAATATGGCATCTATACATTGCCTACTTTAAAGTGTCCACGGTGCTTGTGTTAGTTACCTGTTGCTGAATAACAAATTACCCACAGCGGAGTGTCTTAAAATAACATTTATTAGCTCACAGTTTCTGTGGGTCAGGAATCTGGGAGTGGTTTAATGGGGTGTTCTGTTTTAAGGTCTCTCACAAGGCTGCCATCATCTACGTGTTAGCTGGGCCTGTAATCACCTTAAGGCTTGACTAGGGGAGAATTCACGTTCACTTGTGTGATTGTTGGCAGGACTCAGTTCCTTGGGGGTTGTTGGACCAAGGCCCCTGTTCCTTACTAGCTGTTGACTATCTGAAGATCTCACAGGTGAGTGGGCGAGAGAGTGCCAGCAAGAGAGACAGCATTAGCAAGATGGAAGTCATGGTCTTTGTCACCCAATCACAGAAGTGTCATTCCATCGCTTTTGCTATATTCTGTTATACAAGCAAGTCACTAGGTCCAGTTCACACTCAAAGGGCAGGCGGCTACACAGGGCATAAAAACTAAGCAGCAAGTTTCATTGGGAGCCATTTTAGAAGGCTGCTAGTGTAGTTTTTACATACATTGTCTCATTTTATCTGTATAACTCTCCAAAAGCAGTATTAAACCCAAGAACCAAACCCATTGCCTTCAAGTTGATTCTGACTCTTAGTGACCTCATAGGACAGAGTAGAACTGCCTCATAGGGTTTCCGAGGAGTGGGTGGTGAATTTGAACTGCCGACTTTTTGGTTAGCAGCCTGAGCTCTTAACCACTGCGACAGATTATCAATTTCTCCTATTAGTACCTACTGACATTGAAATTCATCTTAGTAATACATAAACCCCTTGTCAATGAGTCAATTCTGACTCAGAGTGAACCTACAGGACAGAGTAGGACTGCTCCATAGGGTTTCCCAGGAGCAGCTGGTGGATTTGAACCGCCAGCTTCTTAGTTAGTAGCCGTAGCTGTTAACTCCTGCACCACCAGGGCTTTTGGGCTAGATGCTGGTAAATTTTTAATCTTGGTAAAATATAGGCGTATACTAGTATTCTAGTAATTCTTAAATGTGTGTTCCGGAGAGGAAAAGCAGTTTATAAAACATATATATATTTTTAGTATCTAATTTATTATACTGTATCAGTGGTGGTGGTAGTTATTGTTAGCTGCCGTTGAGTTGGTCCCTGACTCATGGTGACTTCATGAACAACTGAACAAAATGCTCCCTGGTCCTGTTCCATCCACATGATCAGTTGTGGACGGGGCCATTGTGCTCCGTATTTTATTTGACCGATTTTTTAGAGTAGATCGCCAGACTTTTTTCTGCTAGTCCTTTTTAGTATGAAAGCTCTGTCGAAGTCTGTTCAATATTATAGCAACACATAAGCCTCCACTGACAGACGGGTGGTAGCTGAACATGAGAGGACATGAGAATCGAACCCTGGTTGTCCTCATGGAAGGTGAAATTCTACCACTGAACCTCCAGTGCCCCTCATGTAGGATATTCATAAACATTATTGATTAATTTATTTTTATAATTTTTGATACATATATTTGGGAGGGCTGCTGTGGAGTTCGAATGTCTAGGACCCAATTACTTCCATTTAAGAGATGAAGAAACACAGATGAATAGTGGTATGATATGAAAAATGCCCTAGAAACTGACCTGGAGGATTTAATTCCAGTCCTACTTATAGCTCAACCTCTATGTGTACACAGCATGGGAAAAGCCGACTTGTGACTTGGGTTATCTCCACATTAAATGTACATTGAGTAACTGTCACAGGCATTGGCAAGACTCCTCATTGTATTGCTGGTGAGATAATGTACAAGAAAAAGTTTGAAAAAAGCACATACTTTTAAAAGATGAATTTTTAAGATTGTTTATGCTGCCACTTCCTTAACTCAGTGAAGCCTACAATGTGCCAAGTACTGAGCTAGATTCTTCCCATAATGTTACATACTCATCTAACCCTCCTCACAACTGCTCTGAAAACCCAAGTCAGACCTGGTGGGTCCTTCCTGGTGGCTCAGAAAGGTTCATTTGTCTTTGCTGAGATGGCTCTGGGGTCTGGGAGTCCTTCGTGGCCAAAGACAGGAAGAGTTCAAAGTGAAAACACTCCTTGATAACATAAGGCAATTCCAAATGTTACTTATAGTGGGAATGGACCCCACTCACCTTACCCTACACAGACAGATCTGTGCAAACATGCTTATCCTTTTTAGATGATATGATACTCTCTGAGAAAACTGAAGATACTCGGGGATTTTGAAAGTCAGTGAGAGGAACTACCAGGGTAGAGTACTTTTGCCTCTCAGAACAGCCAGAATGCTTCTGGAGCATGCCATCTAACAGGCTAACGTAGCCTGGAGACAGTGGTGTGGTCATCTCCAATCTATGCAATGGCTCAGAGACCAAAAGAAAAGAAAAGCCCCAGTTTAATAAAACCCAACAGCAGGGATCTGGAGAATCAATAAATGTTGGTTGATGCCCGCAGGGAAAACTTGGAAGCAAAGTTACTCCAACTGGAAGACTTTTTCAGATATTTATTTTTGAACATCAGACTAAGAAGATGTGTAAAAGCAGAAATAGAAATGATTGATGTCAGGAGCTTTTCGTGGTGCGGTCAAGAGGTCCCCATGATTCAATCCCTCCTCTTCTTACCACCTGCCTCCCCGACCCAGGGAGGGAACTACTCTAAAATATTCCAGAGAACCTGCAACAGAGGAGCAGGTAGGCGGTAGCTGCTGTAGTTTCTATCTTTTCCTTTCTTTCTTCAAATATCCAGATTTTTAAGTGGTGAGAAAACACAAACACCAAAAACCTCATTAGAATTTTGGATTAAAGACAGCTATCTGTCTTGTCTCGTTTTTGCTACAACAGCTGATAACTGGGCTATAACTGAGTCTAAAAATAACATCCAGTACATTAAAATAATATTCTTTGGCTACATTTCCAAACCGGTATTCTGGGACTTCTGTGCCTTAATCCTGTAACAATAACAGGATTTGCTCTTTTAACTCCCCTGGTGTAGCTTTGAAAATCTCGCCTGAAGCAGCTAATGTGGCAGCTTAAATCATCCTCTGAGCATCCGTAGGGAAATGCGAAGATTAAAAAAATGACAACCCAACTGCTCAAATGACCTATACCTGGGAGAATAAGAGAAACAACCTATTTCCTCTCAGGAGTAAGGCCGATCAATATAAATATTGCAAAGGGACCATCATGCAATAAAAGCCTGAGAATTTGTCTCCTACTTCAGAGCACCCTGGATATTTCCAACATGGACTTGTCAGGTTTCCCACAGGAGAGGGAGACATTGTGAACACAGAATAACTGGAACTGAACTGGGTTGCATGTATGTGTGCATGTGTGTGTGTACGTGTGTGTGTGTGTGAGAGAGAGAGAGAGAGAGAGTGAGTGTCTAGGGAAGAAGGGAAGGAAGCCCTCAATATTGTGTGTTTCTGGTAAACCTTCTTTTTTCCTGGTAGAAACTTGGGCGTATCCCAGAAATTATGCGGTGCTAATCATGTCAGCTAAAAGATACATATCTGAAAATCTGCACCCAGCTCTAAATTGAAGTTCTAAATCGGTCTAAATTGCAGTGGCAGGAGTTTTTCAATGACAACATTAACTGTGTTTTATTAATTGAGAACAAGATCTTTTGTGCCTCTGTACTTATGATGGGCTTCATTTAATCAGCGTAGGTACCACTAACAGGGTAGAGCCGCTTTGGGCCTGCAATGCCTTTGAAATTCTAAAACGGAAAAGGAGGCCAACACACAGAGCAATTATTTCGGAACAGATTGCCCGTTAACATCCATAATATCATCAAAATACATCCTTTCTGGGACAGATACTTGCTATGGCGAAGAACATCCGAGAGGTGGCAGCACCTCACGCTCTGTGGCTTGCTGCCTCCCTCAAGACAGCGCACCGCAGAGGGCTCATCATTGCGTCACCTGGAAGTCAGTATGGAGGGCTGGGTGGGGGTAGTTGGGGGGAGATGTAGCATTTTCCGTCTTACTTCTTCCGGAGAGTCCAGGAAACAGCTGCACAGAGTGTTTTAAATGGATTTGAGAAGGTGTTTTCTTTTCTTTTTTCCCTTCTCCCCTAATCTGCCCTGAGTGATATCTTTCTACGAAGACCACATGGGTACACTTATGTGTTCTTTAGTTCACTCCCTAAGGGAGGAAGGAAGAGTTTCAATTGCCAGAGGTCCCCCCGAGACCTCATTTTCAATTGCCTGTACTTGTCTTTTGTAAACACAGGAAGGTAGGATTAAGAAAGCATCATCAACAATCATTTTTTGAGCATGTATATGTTCAAGGTGCTGAGCACGGCATGGAGAGTGTCAAGATGGAAAAGACAGTCCCCACTTAGGGCAGTTCTCTTCTTCCCAATCGCTCTCTCAGCCTCCATCACCCCTTCTCATGCTAAAAATATTTTATAGAACAAGTAGCTGATGAGACAGCAGCAACGCCTGCACATATAAATAACAGTATATCCTGACATGCTAAGTGTCAAATGCCTGGGATGAAGCTGACACGGGTGAGGGGACATCAGGGGTGGTCTAGACTGACCAGAGCCCAGGTATCTGTGGAGCCTGACCCTCTTTGTGTGTGTTAGTCAGTTTGGGGGTGAGAGCTGGGTCACACTGAGGAAACCTTGCTGATGGGTTTATTGCCAGGATACAAGAGACAGGACTCTCACAGGGCATTAGTTTCCAGGGAAGCTCACAGGGAAGCTGGAGCTGGGTTCTGTAAAGGTTTGGAGTTCAGAGCAGCTCAGCCATGAATGTGCCTGCTCCTACCCCACCCATCATAGTGACTCAGCCACTCGGACTCTGCACCACAACTGCTGACCCCGACTGGAATTCAGCTTCAACTCTGTGTGTCTTTTCATTAGTTCATTTCTTCAGCTTAGTCTTAGCTTTGCACTCTCATATCCACTCCCCCATGGGCTTCCTACATGGCATAGGCTCTCTGCATACCTCCTTTCACCTTCTGTTCTTACTAACAAGTGAATGACTACCTTCCTGTTCAATTTTGACAGAGAGAGAGAGAGGTCTAATTGGCTCAGTTAATTGCATGTCCCTGACTGGAGAGAGCTTTGAAGGCCAGGCTACCTCCCAGGGGATGAGCTAGGCTATGACTGGCTGCCTTTGAGTCATCATTACCAAAGAACTGCCCAGGGCTGCTTCCCAGCCTGGACTGAGGAAATGACCATTCCCTTTAGGAAGACTGTGGGTGTGATAGGCACTGACTTTGATATTTGCCCCTTTCCTAATAAAAGGGAAGGAGCAGCAGTGTTGTTCCAGGCTCAGTGCTGCTTGGTGTCCTGGCATCAGGGTACTTCTACCCTGGCAAACCAAATCTGTTGCTGTCGAGTCGATTCCTACTCATGGTGACCCCATGTATTACAGAGTCGAACTAAGTTCCCTAGGGTTTTCATAGCTGTAATCTTTATGAAAGCAGATTGCCAGCCTTCCTTCTTCAGTGCCACTGGGTGCGTTTGAACTGCCAACCTTTTGGTTAGTAGCTGAATACAAGTTGTTTGCACCACCAGGGGCTACCTTGGTAGGTTGCTTAAACTCTGGTAAGAGATGAATTCTTAACCTTTTTCCTTCTTTTCGGGAATTCAGTCATGCAGCTTGGAGAATGCACTGAATGTTGATAGTTTACACTCATCCTTCAATGATTCCAGAAACTTGGAAAGAAGAGTGCAGAGCCTTCGTTTGAACCATGAAGTCATGTCATTTTGTACAGCACAGGTTTGTCTGGGCCTGATTGGGTGAGGAGGGTAGTGGGAATCGATACCAATGTCTTTGTGATAATCAAGTCTTCCTTAATAAGATCTCAAGCTTATGTTTTAATACACAGACAGATTCCCAGTGTGCTACCTCTAGGTGCCCTGATATATGCAGAAATGAGCTCCTCACTTGCTGCCCAATGGGTTGGCAGCATCCCTTGTTGCTACAGCCAGGCCGTCTGGAGCAGGGGTGAGGGAGGCATGTGGGATATGACGGCCTAATAGCTGCTGCAGATTCTTGGCCTTGGCCTTTGCCTTCCTCTAGTCCTTTCACCATTACACTGAAGGCACGTGGCAAAACAAGACAATGCCCACAAGGTAGCTTATCGGCTTTTGGCCACTTCCAATTCAGCCACCAAGAACTTGAGGAGGTCTTTCTCCTTTAGCTGTTTGCCTTGAGAGCATGGACTTCACCTCCATCTCTTCCATTTGCCACCAGTCTCAGCCATAAGGCACTGATAGGAATATATTAACTGACAGGATGAAGCATGGTACAAAGTCTCACTAGGTTTTCAGGGGTGGTTGAATCATCTCGGTGCACCTCTACATGGTGAATTTGGGCACTTATTATGCTGACTTTTAGCATCACATTTATTATTATCTTAAGCTTTTGTTTTAAAATTTTATTACCTGACTTTCCTGATGTTAAGTTTGAGCTCACTAATTAGACTGTAAGTTCCTTGAAAGAAAAAAAGGGGCTTCCGCATAGCATTTCCTGCAATGTCTAACACTGCGAGTAGGCACTCAACAGGTATTTCTTAAATGGATTTGATTCAATCTCAATTTCATGTTCAACTCAGAAGATGTCTTATGGATCCTAAGGAATCTAGATTCTTTCTTGTAATCTATTGGAAATCTGAAGGAATAGATTAATTTCAAGTAATTTTCCAATTTTCACCTTCTTTTACCTACTCCATGAAGAATGTAACCCCAGGTAGTGATTCCTCAGAGACTCAGATTTCTGATAGGATTCAAAATGTCCAGGAGTTTTCAGCTTTTAACTTAGATTTTCACTTTTTCTTCTAATTAGCCTACTTCTCCACTGTTACAGATTGAATTGTGTCTCCCAAAAATATGCGTCACCTTGGCTAAGCCATGATTCTCAGTATTGTGTGGTTGTCCTCCATTTTGTGATCTGATGTAATTATCCTATGGATTGTAAATCTTAACCGCTGTGATGTTAATTAGGCAGGATTAGAGGCAGTTATGTTAATAAGGCAGGACACAATCTACAGGACTATGTCTTGAGTCAATCTCTTTTGAGATAAGTGAGCAGAGACGAGAGGGACCTCATTACCACCAAGCAAGAAGAGCCAGGAACAGAGCACACCCTTTCGACCCAGGGTCCCTGCACCGAGAAGCTCCTAGACCAGGGAAAGATTAATAACAAGGACCTTCTCCCAGAGCCAACAGAGAGAGAAGGCCTTCCCTTCGAGCTGGTGTCCTGAATTCAGACTTCTAGCCTCCTAGACTGTGAGAGAATAAATCTCTTTTGTTAAAACCATCCACTTGTGGTATTTCTGTTATGGCAACACTAAAATACTAAGACATCCCCGGTGGCACAGTGGTTAAGCATTTGGCTGCTAACCAAAAGGTTGGCAGTTTGAATCTACCAGCTGCACTTCTACTCTGTCCTATAGGGTCGCTATGAGTTGGAATCAATGGCAATGGGCTTGGTTTATTTTTATTTTTGGTTTTATATCAGTTAGGGTAGGTGAAACTATGCTGTGGTAACAACAGCTTCCAAAACTCAGCAGAGATTCTGCTTGACAAAATGACTCTGGGACTCAACTGACAGGCAACCTGCTGTCTCAACATGTGCTATGGAATTGCTGAGAAAAGCATGGATAACTGGGAATTGTCTCTTAAATACTTCCACCTAGAAGTGACACACATTACATCCCATCATATTTCATCAGTCAAAGTAAGTCACATGGCCCTGCGTCACCAAAAAAAAAAAAAAAAAACCAAACTTATTACTATCACATTGATTCCAACTCATAGTGACCCTATAGGACATAGTAGAACTGCCCCATAGGTTTTCCAAGGAGCGCCTGGTGGATTCCAACTGCTGACCTTTTGGTTAGCGGCCATAGCTCTTAACCACTATGCCACCAGGGTTTCCATGTTTCATGTAAAGGGGATTAAAAAAAAGTGCAATTCTTCTATGTACCTGGTAAGAGAGAAGAAGGGGCCATCAGAATGTCGACCACACCTGCACAGAGAGCTTGGAAATTGCTGCCTTCTAGTTTATTCTTTAGGGAGACATGGAACCCTTGAGTATAAATATAAACACTTTACCCTTTGGGAAACCCTGGTGGCGAAGTGGTTAAGAGCTCGGCTGCTTACCAAAAGGTCCGCAGTTGGAATCCACCAGGCCCTCCTTGGACTCTTTATGGCGCAATTCTACTCTGTCCTACAGGGTCACTATGAGTTGGAATTGATTTGGCAGAAGTGGGTTTGTTTGTTTGTTACCCTTTGGAGGTCACAGGAATTGAAAAACTAAATAAACTTACAATAAGGATGATTTATTGGGGACATTGATGTTTCAGTGGTAAAATTCTTGCCTTCCACGTGGGACACCTGGTTTTGATTTCTGGCCAATGCATCTCCTATGTGGCCACCACCTCTCTGTCAGTGGTGGCTTGCATGTTGCTATGATGCTGAACAGATTTCAGTGGAACTTCCATACTAGAGATGGACTAGGAAGAAAACCCTGGTAACTTACTTCTGAAAATCAGCCAAAGAAAATCCTAAGGATCACAGTGGTCCAATCTGCAACCGATCATGGAGCTGGCACAGGATCAGGCAGTGTTTCATTCCATAGTACATGGGGTCACCATGAGTTAAAGGCCAATTCGACCGCAGCTTACAACGACAAGGATGATTTACTTCGATAACAATGGTTTTTCTATGCTATGTAAATATCGGACACCCTGGTGGTGTAGTGGTTAAGTGCTGTGACTGCAGTTCAGATCTGTCAGGCACTCCTTGGAAACTCTATGGGGCAGTTCTACTCTGTCCTATAGGGTCGCTATGAGTTGGAATCGACTCTACGGCAGTGGGTTTTGTTTTTTTGGTTTTGTGTAAATATCAGGTTTTCTTTCTTTTTTTTTTTAGTGATCAGAAGTAATTTGTTGCGGCACTTTCTTAATGCTGTCTTTGAATAGAGGGTTGATGTAAGCAATCTGACATGTTTACGGTCTCCACACTGCTTATGCTTCTGATGGTTCCTACACCTCACAATCACTCAAGGGTCCAACAACTCAAAGACACTCTTTTCTGACGGAGCATGGTCACTCGGGCTTTAATTTCCGAGCCACTCTCTGCTGGGCGGTGAGGATCTGCTCTTCCTTCTCTGCCCTGTCACTGATTTGACCGTTCACCACAAAGCAAGACCCTAGGTTTTCAAAAGCAGACAGGGAGTTCCTCAGCAAAGGTCATCTTACTCAATAACCTCTTTACCCCCAAATATAATTAATTCTAACCATAAGAATGTGAAGTTTATTCACAAATGTCATGAGTTTGGTAGTCGGTCAACTCTCTTTTAACCCAAGTCAATGGACTGTTAATCTGACATGCCAGGTAAGAGCCAACCTTGCATGACTGAAAGAGCCTTTGAAATAGAGTCAAAAGATTGGTTCAAGTCTCAACTCTGCCATGTTCTAGCTGTGTTGCCTTAGAGAAATCACTTGGCCTCTCTGAGCTTTCACTGGTAAAGTTAGAATAACTACACCTTCCAGGAAGGAGTTTTCTGTCAATAAAATGTCAGTTATAACACCTACCTCTCAAGATTATGAGGATTTAAATTATTTTGACCAAGATAGTTTCTGGGCAAAATATGTATGTGTAAGTCTGAATATCTCAAGCTGGGAACTTCTTCCCTCCTTTTTTGCTTGCTAATTAAGAGTCATAAATAAAATGCTGACGAGCTGCAGTCTGCCGTCTGTGCTGTAGCTGGAGGGCTGTTTTGACTTTGCCTGACAAATGGCTAACCAGCCGCTCCCACCATGCCCAACTCAAGTGTTCAGCACTGAGAAATCCAGAGACTGCCAACAGCATCTTATAAACTTGTCACTATTTACTTTTTTGGTGACAGTGTTTTTGTTCTGTGATCATCCCTGAGATTTCACCCATCAGGGTGTGTCTGCTTCCCTCAAAATGGCAAAACTTCATTTAAATACAATCCTTTCCCAAACCGCACAAAAACAGTGACCATCTGTAAGTGAGACTCAGTGCCTTTGCAGTTCATCCCCATTTGCCATACAGTTGGGGTGGGATGTTGTCCTCACAAAGCAGTCGTTGTATATGCGTGGGGCTTTATTAAGTGCACATAAACTTCAGAGTGGCTTCAATAAGTTGCTAGGCTAGTCTTCCCAGTCAACGTGCCCAGTGATGTGCTGGAACCAACTCATACCAACTTTCAAGAGCTGATTGCTAAATTTTCTGGAATTTTGCAAACTGGCTGATACCATGTTAGTAGCTTGAAATCAGCTCTGATGGGAGTATTTACACCACGGAAATTAGTAAACACTACAAATCAGGCTTTTCCTCCAGAGAGAAGTTGCTAAACATTACCAGCCCACCACCGTATAGTATACCCAAGTCTTTGTGCACCTGGCTCAAACCCAGATGCAACTGAGGATGGGGGGAGGGACATCCCAAACCAGAAGCAGAAATAAAACTATGGTGCTGGATTAGGGGAGAAAGGGAACTAATTTTTCTTTTGTCCCTGCTGTGTGGCAAGGTATATGCCAGCCTAGGTTGGGACTGACACCTGTCAGGAGCTGTCTAGCAAATTAATGGAGTAAGCCTTCCAGAAATATGTTCATAGGAAGGATAGGGAGTCTTCCAGGAGCCTGACTTAAAACTGGTCATGGGAGGGGAGGAATATTGCTAGGTAGAGCACAGTGCTTCTCACTCGGGTTTCGGGAAAGCTCTGTAGTACCTGGCGGCATTGTTTGGATTGAAGTCTTGTTTGTTCCAGGGTCTCATTTGCAGCAGAGATACTCTACGTCCAGGGACAGCAGGGGCTTGGCTGATGCACTGGGGCTCAGTGGGGAGGGCTTGTTTGTGAGCACTTTTTCAAGAAAACTTTGAAGAGGGCTACAGTCCTGTGTGAGCAGGTATGGTTAAGGGCCAGTAGGATTTATGTGATCCCATAAGTACCTCAGACTGATAAGGCAAGGGGAAGACTGTTTGCACATGTATCTCCTCAATTTTTCCTCACAACCACCCTCTGAGAAAGGTATTATTATACCCATTTTATAGATGAAGAAACTAAGAATCAGAGTGCTTAAATAACTTGCTGGAGATCACACAAAGAGTGTGTGCCAGCTGGGATTCACACACAGGGCTGTCGGTCTCCAAGCCCACCGTGAACCTCCGTGACGTCCCTCTCCCTGTGTCTCTGCATGTTTGTCTATCCTTTCCTTCTTTCTAGTCTTGGGGGAAGAAGTGCCTTTCCTCTCTTCCAAGGCCACCCCTCCCCATGCTCGTGAGTCCTGTGCCGTCCCAATTCCTGCTCCAGAGTCTTTATTAAGCATCCACTTGTTCTGCTGTAGGTTCCTGGGTGGGACAAATGATTTGCTCTTGGTGACTAACTGGAAGGTTGGTGATTTGAGCCTACCCAGTGGCATTGCAAAAACAGTCCTGGTGATGTGTTTCTGTAAAGATTACAGCCAAGAAAACCCTATGCAGCAGTTCTACCCTGTAACACACGAGGTAGCCATGAGTTGCAATCAACTCAATGGCAATGAGTTTGGTTTTTGGTTTTGCTCTGTTGTGCATCTTTAATCTTTTCCTCTCCATGAACTTCCTTGCCTCTGTTCATTAAATCTTTGCTATCGATTGAAATGAGCAGTGGCTTTGTGATGCCTGTTTCAGCCCTATCTCTCTGTTAGCCTCTCTGTTGCATTGAACACTCCAGATTCTCCCTTATTCTTGAAACTTTCTGCTCCCCAGATTCCATGACTCCCTTGTTTTTCTCTTCCTTCTCTGATTACTCTTCTGGCCACTTCTGGCTCTTCTTCCTTTTCCCAATTCTTGAAATGTAGGCATGACTCCCAGAGCCTGGCTTTGACTCTCTTCTCCTTCTTGAGTCTCTTCCCTCTATGGTTCCTATGGCCTCAGCTTTTTATACTAACAATCCCAAATTGATATATTTACAGGTCTAATTGGGAAATGAATAGAAGTAACTTCACTGGCTCCCCCAATGCCAAAAGCCTCTGACACATAGTAGGAACTCAAAAAACAACAACAAACAATGTATTTTGGATGAAGAGAACTGGCCTATGTTTATTGATTTATTTGAAGGTCACCCTACTGACCCCTTTGAACTCCTCGAGGTCAAGAACTGCCTCTTCCCCATTTTTGACTCCCTGATCCAGCATAGACATTTATTGTTGTTGTTATGGTTGTTAGGTGCTGTCGAGTTGGTTCTGACTTATAGCGACCCTATAGGTCTGAGTAGAACTGCCCCATAGAGCTTCCAAGGAGTGGGTTCTTGAATGGCTGACCTTTTGATTAGCAGCCAAGCTCTTAACCACTATACCACCAGGGCTCCAGCATAGTCATATTAGTGGTTAATAAGTGTTTGCTGAGTACATGAATGAATAAATGGGTAAGTCCAGGCTTGATGATAAGTTAGTACAAAATTGTGGCAGTCCTTATATAGGAATTTAGACTTCATTCTGTGTGCGGTGGGCTTGGAGCCACTGAAGGCTTTTTCTCATTTGAGTAACTCAATTGGAGCTGAGCTCCAGGATGACTCATCTGGCTGTAGTCAGCGTTCAAGAACTTGTGCCATCTTTCTCCCTCACCCTTGCTGTCCCGTCTCTAATCAGTGGTCAAATCTTGTTGATTTTGCTTTCAAAATGTGGCTTGTATCTGTGTTTTCATTTCTATTCTCATGGCCACCTCCCAAGGTCAGCCTAATTACCTCTTGTCTGGACTCCAGGGCTGGTTACTCCCCATTCCAATCACTGTTTATCCTTTTTCTGTATGCCACAGGCTTTGGCTATTCTACTAATGGCTGGCTCTGTGTTTGAAAAAAAAAGAATAAAGATGAATTGGTTCTGGGAAAGCAAAGATGAAGAGGGCTAATGCAACTCCCCATTGTCTGCCTTTACTCCTCCAGGCCCTTGAATCTGCTGGCTGCTTTGGGTTTTACCCTTGAGTTGCCTGAATGTGTTATCCCCTCATTGCTCCTTATAACAAAGACTAGGATCCCATGCCCACAATAAAGCTAAGTTGTAGGAGAAAGAGAGTGGACCACTGGAAAGTCTGTACTTGACTACGATGTTGGAGAGTGGCAAAAGAAATGGAAGAACGCTCCATTAGGGAAGGGAGAACAGGAAAAGGAAAAAAGTGAAAGAGGAGACAGGGAAGCCTTTGAGATAATACTTCCAGATGGAGGGAAGGAAAAGAGAAGATAGAGAGCTGAGCCCCTCCTTGCACTGGGGAGATGTGTGCTCTGTTCATAGTTTGTAACTTTTGGCTTCTGGACTGCTGGGCTTGGTGGTATGTCACTGGTCCTCACTCAAAGGTGTCTCTACTTCCTCTGGGGCATGGCTTTCTGGAGCTGTTTTAGTGCAAAACCTGTTTCTAAAGGTGATCAAGAGGACCACCTTTTGTCCTTTTTTCTGGCATTACCAGACTTGACATGCAGGTCCCTCTTAATGTATTTTTAGAGAGAGTAAATGAGATAGAAAGATAGAGATGGATAGCTAGATAGATAATAGATGAATAGACAGTTTTTAAGATTCTGAGGTCTAAATAAAATTTAGTAAATTAAAAAAATTTAATCTTAGTCTGAGGTTAAATTCTGGACCTATTTCTCTAGCAAAAGCCCAGAAGGGTCATGGTTGTAAGCCAAGCATTCCTCCAGTTTCACCATGATCCTGAGTGCATCGTCATGGGCCGTTGGAGCTAAAGCTAATATTATACAGACAAATGTCTATAAATTTACTGTGTTACTGTGGATATACTTTATTTTGCTAACGTCTAAGTTTCATTTTTTGTAGGAACTCAGAGGCAGTCTTTAAATAATAAAAACCTTTAACTTGCTGCAGAAAAGTAGAGTGAGCTGAGAAAGCACTGTCCCAGAGACCCATGTTTTCATAGTGAAGAATGGGTAAATGGACCATTTCTAAAAATGTTTTCTTAGAACTTTGTGGGCCCAGAATTTATCCTAATAAAATAGTGAGCGAATAGACTTTAGGGGACCTTTTTTGTGGACTCTTAAGCGTAAGAAATTTAGATCAGTGTTCTGTAGAGTTCTTCCACCTTCAGTGTTCTTCCATCATCTGCAAGGAGGTAAGAACAGAAATTGACAGTAACTATGTACAAACTTCATAACACTTGAATATAGCTCCCAGTGGTGTAGAGGAGCTCTGGTAGCACGGTGGCTAAAGCACTCAGCTGCTAACTGAAATGTCAGTGTTCGAACCCAGCAGTCTCTCTGTAGGAGAAAGATGTGGCAGTCTGCTGCCATAAAGATTACAGTCTTTGAAACACTCTGGGGCAGTTCTGCTCTCTCCTATAGGGTTGCTAAGAGCTGGACTCAACCTGACAGCAGTGGGTTTGGTTTTTGGTTTTATGTGGTGGAGGTGGTGATCCTGGTTCAAGAGAAATTGATTGTACACATTTCTTCCCATTTCTGTGTTCAGTGACTTCACCTTGATAGCTTGAAATCAGCCATTGTAGGAAGAATTTTTTATCAGGCAAATGGAAAATGCTACAAATCAGGACTCCTCTTACCCCCAGGAGGCAGTTGCTAAACATTTACCAGTATACCACTGCTTTGCTGCAACATCCAGGCATCTGATCAGAGAACTCTTATTGAAAAAACCACCAGTTGCCGTTGAGTCAGTAGAACTGTGCTGCACAGGGTTTGTTTATTTATTTTATTTTGTTGTTGAAAATATACAGCAAAACATACAACAACTGTTTTTACATGTAAAAATTCAGTGACATTGACTACATTCTCATCCTCCTTTTCTGAATTGAGTCTCCCCATTAACAAGCTCACTGCCCCTTAAGCTTCCTATCTAATCTTTCAGCTGCTGTTGTCAATTTGATCCTATATAAATAGTTCTTGAAAGAGCATAATGCTTAAGGCACATATTTTTTACTAGTTAAGCTAAACTATTGTTTGGTTTTAAGAAGATTTCAGAGGGTATTTTTGGTTTAAGGTTTAAAGATTATCTCAGGGTGGTAGTTTCAGGGGTTCATCCAGCCTGCATGGCTCCACAAGTCTGGTGTCTATGAGAATTCAGAATTCTGTTCCACATTTCCCCCCTTTTGATCAGGATTCTTCTGTATAATCTTTGATCATGTTCAGTAATGGTAGCTGGGCACCATCCAGTTCTTCTGGTCTTATGACAAAGGAAGCAATCGTTCATGGAGGCAATTAGCCACACATTCCATTTCCTCCTCTTATTCCTGACTCTTCTTCTTCCTCTGTGGCTCCAGGCAAATAGAGACCAATTGCTGTGTCTTGGGTGGCCACTTTTAAGCTTTTAAGATCCTGGGCACTAGGAGGTAGAACAAAAGCACTAAACATGTTATTAGGCCAGTTAACTGGGATGTCTCATGAAACCATGACCCTAAACCTCCAAACCAAGGAACCAAATTCCATGAGGTTTTTGATTGCACATAAACAGCCTTAGCAGCTATTCTGTTTTTTTCTTCACTGTTGTAAATACGTCTAGCACACAACTTTTCCCATTCAACTTATTACAGGTGTGTAGGACTTATTGACAGCAATTATAATAATCGGCTGTGCAATCCTACCCTTAGTAAGTGCAATTTTTCTATCACTGTAAACTGAAACTCAGTACTCCATAAACAACAATCCCCCCATCCTCCCCCACTCCCATCCCTGGGAACCACTAATAAACTTTGGTTTCTATCAATTTTTCTTTTCTTGTTTTTTTATATAAGTGAGGTCATACAATAGTTACCCTTTTGTGATTGACTTATTTCAAGGCCTATCCATATTGTAGCATGTATCAGGACTTCACTTCTCTTAACTGGATGAGTAGTATTTCATTGTATGAATGTACCACCTTTTGTTTATGCATTCATCTGATGATGGGCATTTAGGCTTTTTTCCCTACCTTTTGACTATTGTGAATAGTGCTGCAGGGAACATTGGTGTAAAAGTCTCTGAGTCTCTGCTTTCAAGTCTTTTGGGTATATATCTAGGAGTAGAATTTCTGGCTTATACGATAGTTCTATTTTTAGTTTTTCGAGGAACTGCCATAATGTTTTCCACAATAGCTTTACCATTTTGGTTTCCCACCAGCAATGTGTAAGGGCTCCAATTTCCCCACATCCTCTCAAACATTTATTTCCTGTTTTTATTTTTATTTTCTAAATCTTAGCTATCTTAATGGGAGTGAAATGGTATCTCATTGTGGTTTTGATTGCATCTCTCTGATGGCTAATGACATTTAGTATATTTTCATGTGTTTGGTGGGCATTTGAATATCCTCTTTGGTGAAATGTCTATTCGAGTTCTTTGCCCATTTTGTGATTGGGCTATTTATCTTTTTGTTGTTAAGTTTTTGAAGTTTTATACATATTTTGGTTATTAGATTCTTATCGGACATATGGTTTCCAAAGATATTCTCCCAGTTTGTAGCTTGTCTTTTCACTTTTTTTTTTTGGTAAAGGCTTTTGATGAAAAAAAGTTTTTAATTTTTATGAGGTCCTATTTCTTTACTTTGTCTTTTGCTGTTTGTGCATTTGTTATTAGATAATCCATTGTTAACAGCTAGGCTAGACAGCATTGCCCCTGCATTTTCTTCTAAGAATTTTATATATTTTAGTTTGTGCATTTAGGCCCTTAATCCATTTCAAATTTGTTTTTGTGTATGATGTGAGGCCTGGATTCTGTTTCATATTTCTGCATGTGGAAATCCAATTTTCCCAACATCATTTATTGAAGAGATTCTTCTTTCCCCATCAGATGGACTTAGCACCCTTGTCAAAAATCAGTTGACCATGGATGTATGGGTTTATTTTTGGGCTCTCAATTGTATTTGCTCCATAAGGATTTTAGTGGCTGATTTTTTGGAAGTAGACCCCCAGGCCTTTCTTCCAAGTCGCCTCTGTGTGGACTCGAACCATCAACTTTTGTTAGCAACTGAGTGCATTAAGCACTTGTACCACTCAGGAATTCCTCTTATTGAAAAAACCAGACCTGTTGCCGATGAGTTGATTCTGACTCATAGTGATCCTATAGGACAGAGTAGAACTGCCCCATAGAGCTTCCAAGGAGCAGCAGGTGGATTCGAACTGCCGATCTTTTGGCTAGCAGCTGAGCTCTTAACCACTATGCCACCAGGGTCCCCTTTTATTGAATAGGGTGTTGTTGAACTTGCATGGTGAGTTGCTTTTGTGCTGGAGCCATCTACCAGACATACACAGTAGGATCACGCATCTGTCAGCAAAGGAGTGAAGGGAAACTGGTCCTTTGCCACAGGGAATTTGAAATGCACTGCCTTAGATCATCTTCAGCTTGTTTCTGAGGCCCGAACCCTCTAGCAGAGGACTTCATAATAACAAATGCAATAGCCTGCTAGTTTAGAAACTTGCTACTCTGGGTTTTAAGTACTCTAAGACAGTTAGAAAGAGCCCTGGTGACACAAATAGTTAAGTGCTTGACTGCTAACCCAAAAGTTGGCTGTTTGAACCCACCCAGCAGCACTGCAGGAGAAAGACCTGTAAATTTACTTCCATAAAGATTATAGCCAAGAAAACTTTAAGGAAAGTCCTATTCTGTCACATGCAGTCGCTAGGAGTCAGAATTGACTCAAAGACACCTAATAACAACAAAAAGACAGTTAAGATCAAGGGTAGCACAGGGGAAGAGTGGCAGATCCAGCTAGGGTGGAGAAGTATATGTGAAATAGCTGAAGAGGTGTCACTGTGCTTTAAATGTCCAGGCTCACACTTCATTCCAGTCAAGCTTAGTACAATGAAGACCCAGGACTTTGGAGGCAAGCAGCCTTGCTCTGACTCCCAGGCCTGTACACTCATCGACTGTGTGGCTTTGGGTGGGTGACATGATAAGAGTGGTAACTTAAGACACACCCCACCCTAATCCCACATCAGAGAGGCTTTAGGATTTAAAACACGTAATTACATCAGATCACAAAATGGAGGATGACTGTACCATTACACAACTGCCAAACCACTGAGAATCATGGCCTAGCCAAGGTGACACATATTTTGGGGGGACACAATGCAATCCCTGACAGTCATGTAGGTAAGCTTCTTGCACAGTATCTGGCCCATAATTGGTGCTCGATAAACACATACCATCAAGTTATGGTATCACTCTGTTGCAGTGCATTGTGTGTATGGTACACTTTTAGGCCCCAGCGGAGGCCTGCGTGTGCAGGGCTGATGCAAGCAGCCTTTTGTCTCATCTCATAGGTGGTCTCCAGTGATCCCTACCTCCAACACCATGCGTAAGAAAAGACCAGCATTTTGCTGATACACCTGGTTTGCACATTCACTGGGAACTTGCTAAAGCTGACGGTGAGTGGAAAGTCGCGATTTCTTGAAGATTGGCAGTCCCCAAGAATCCAGAAGGATCACTTGCAAACCAATGCTTTAGTGACCCGGATTGCTGTGGATAAGATGCAGTAGGAAAACACACAGGAAGTAGACCTTTATGTAGTAGGAAAAGTCATAGCATCTTTGATGGGTTAACTTCCCCTTCGTGTAATAAATTATGAGGCATTCATTAGGCCCAGAGTTGTTAGAAAAGGAAAGTAGACATGATCTGTTTATATGTTTATATCCTGTACTTCTGGAAGTTCTGTTTAGGTCAATTCATTTGGCTTTGGCCCACTGGAGGAAGTTTGTTTAAAGCAATATCATCAAGAAAAATCATGTAATGAAATTGTTAAGACTTTGAAGACAAAATAGGCAATTTTATACATATAGAAACTGTGATGTTTTTTTTTTTTTTTCAGTCGCGTTACTTTAAAAGCGTATCGCATTTACATACGGGGTTATGTCCTAAGTTTTGTAAACAATAATATTTAGAACTTTAACATATGTTTGGCATACACTCAGGCACATCAAAGCAAAATAGGTGAAAGTCAATTTCTCCTTGTGGGAGATCAACAATTCTGCATTGGTTGTTGAAACAACTAAGTTCACTGACTCGTTTTCTTTGTACTGGGATATATGGAATGTTCTTTTTTTTTAATTTTTTTATTTTATTAATAATTTTTATTGAGCTTTAAGTGAACGTTTACAAATCAAGTCAGTCTGTCACATATAAGCTTATATACACCTTACTCCATACTCCCACTTACTCTCCCCCTAATGAGTCAGCCCTTCCAGTCTCTCCTTTCATGACAATTTTGCCAGCTTCCAACCCTCTCTATCCTCCCAGCTCCCCTCCAGACAGGAGATGCCAACACAGTCTCAAGTGTCCACCTGATACAAGTAGCTCACTCTTCATCAGCATCTCTTTCCAACCCACTGCCCAGTCCCTTCCATGTCTATGAGTTGTCTTCGGGAATGGTTCCTGTCCTGGGCCAACAGAAGGTTTGGGGACCATGACCGCCGGGATTTTTCTAGTCTCAGTCAGACCATTAAGTCTGGTCTTTTTATGAGAATTTGGGGTCTGCATCCCACTGATCTCCTGCTCCCTCAGGGGTTCTCTGTTGTGCTCCCTGTCACGGCAGTCATCGGTTGTAGCCGGGCACCATTTAGTTCTTCTGGTCTCAGGATGATGTAAGTCTCTGGTTCACGTGGCCCTTTCTGTCTCTTGGGCTCATAGATGTCGTGTGACCTTGGTGTTCTTGTTCTTCATTCTCCTTTGATCCAGGCGGGTTGAGACCCATTGATGCATCTAGATGGCCGCTTGTTAGCATTTAAGACCCCAGATGCCACATTTCAAAGTGGGTTGCAGAATGTTTTCATAATAGTATTATTTTGCCAATTGACTTAGAAGTTCCCCTTAAGCCATAATCCCCAAAACCCCGCCCTTGCTCCGCTGACCTTTGAAGCATTCAGTTTATCCAGGAAACTTCTTTGCTTTTGGTCCAGTCCATTTGAGCTGACCTTCCGTGTATTGAGTATTGTCCTTCCCTTCACCTAAAATAGTTCTTATCTACTAACTAATCAGTAAATAACCCTCTCCCACCCTCCCTCCCTCCCCCCTCGTAACCACAAAAGTATGTGTTCTTCTCAGTTTTTACTAGTCCTCAAGATCTTATAATAGTGGTCTTATACAATATTTGTCCTTTTGCCTCTGACTAATTTCACTCAGCATAATGCCTTCCAGGTTCCTCCATGTTATGAAATGTTTCACAGATTCCTCACTGTTCTTTATCGATGCGTAGTATTCCATTGTGTGAATATACCACAATTTACTTAACCATTCATCCGTTGATGGACACCTTGGTTGCTTTCAGCTTTTTGCTATTGTAAACAGAGCTGTGATGTGTTTTGAAAAAGAAAATCTCCTGGTGTCTGTTTTGTATGTGGGAAGGATGTAAATTTGAGGGGGATCAAAGCATGGAATGTTATGGACTGAATTTTGTCTCCCAAAATTATGTGTTGAAATCAACTCGATGGCAATGGGTATATACTAGTGGATGTAATCCCATTTGGGGATAGGATTTTCTTTGTTATGTTAATGAGGCCATGTCAGTGTAGGGTGATAAACCAATCATCTTTGAGATATAAAAAGCAGGTTAGGCACAGAAGCAAAGAAGCACAGGTGGGGGGAAGAGAGATGCCATGTGGAGATCTCAAGGAGCTCCTGAGAAGCTGAGACAAGGGTTTTTCTCCAAAGTGGGCAGATAGAGCATTGCCTTAGAGCCTGTGCCCAGTATTTGGACTTCTAGCCTCCTAAATTGTGAGAAAATAAATTTTCATTAGCAAAAGCAAAAAAAAAAAAATCTCCCGGCATCTTAATTTGAAGATGAAAAGGTTTTAATTTAAAAACATAAAAATAAAATTCTGAGGTAAAAACTAAGTCTTGTTATACCTGGTTCAATTTCCTTGTGGATAATTCACACTTTGCCCACCACAAGAGACGTGTAGGCTTCTGTTGCGCCAGGGGCTTGGCACATGCTCTGCCCTTTCCTGCCTGGCACAGCTCGCCTTCCGCCTCTTGACCACTCCAGCAATTCCTTCTCACTTCTCCTGGAAACCCTCCCTTTCCCTCCCCCCATTTTCCAGCAATCTTCAACCTCATCATTCTAACACTTTTGTTCTATATTGTTAATTTAGTGATTAATCTCATCCAGTTTTGCAATGCCTTTTCTGGTATCCTCCTGAACGTACACATAGTGTGTTACCTGGGTAGGTTGTAACTAACTTGAGGAAATGGACCCCATCTTATTCTTTTTCATAGCCCCTCCCCCACTTCCATTTAGTGATTGATCAGCTCCTGAACGTACACATAGTGTGTTACCTGGGTAGGTTGTAACTAACTTGAGGAAATGGACCCCATCTTATTCTTTTTCATAGCCCCTCCCCCACTTCCATTTAGTGATTGATCAGCTGTGTGCCTTTTATAGAGTAGGAAGTCAATAAATATCACAGAGTTAATCTGATTTTTTCTGAAACCGTTAAGGCCATTATAGATTCATAAGTGTGTGTGGAGTCAAACTCGTGCTGGTAAGAACTGAGGATTTTTTTTTTCTGTATTGTGAATATCAAACTGGAATTCTCTGTTAAGTACTCCTGGAATGTCGCTTGTGAGGGTCGTCATTCTAATGAGTTATAATGATTCTTAACCCTGACTCAGGTATAAAGGAGACCTGGGTTCAAGTTCTGGTTTTCCCAATTGCCATCTGCCTGACCTTGGGTAAGCTACTTAGCCTCTCTAAGGCTCCGTTTCTTCATCTGTAGAACAGAAGTAATAATAATACCCATCTCACAGAGTCGTGACAAAGGAGTAAAACAGAAATAGTAGCCCTCAATGAATATTAGTCATTTATCATTGATGTGGAGCCCTGGTGGTGCAGTGGTTAAGAGCTCAGATGCTAACCAAAAGGTTGGCAGTTTGAATCCACCAGCCACTCCTTGGAAACCCTATGGGGCAGTTCTACCCTGTCCTATAGGGTTGCTATGAATTGCAATCAGCCTGACGGTAATGGATTTGTTGTTTTTCATTTATTTTTTGGTATCATTGATATTATTTTGATACACAGAGATAAAAAGTAGGAACTATGACCAGGGATCTCAGTCTCCAATTCTCTGATCCAAGAGTAATTTAGATAAAGAATCACTTGTGTACCGTCAGAGGATCTGCCAGGCGAACAACTGGCCATTTAACACTCTGCGCCAAGTGCCCTGGATTAAGAATACTGTGAAGACTCCAGAAGGAACATTTTCCCATCTATGAGGAGTTTACTTCTAAACAGGCTTTGGCTTCACATTGTCACCAATCCCTTCCCCAAGTCCCATGTCACTTTGTAGAGCAAAAACCCTGTTTAAAACCAACCAGTTGCCATTGAATTGGCTCCGATTCATAGTGACCCCATCTGTGTTGGAGTAGAAATGTGTTCCATAGAGTTTTCAATGGCTGATTTTTCAGAAGTAGGTCACCAGGTCATTCTTCCAATGTGCTTCTGGGTGGACTTAAACTGCCAACCTTTCCATTAGCAGCGGAGCATATTAACCTTTTGCACCATCCCCCACCCAAAACAACAAAAACAAAACCCATTGCAGTTGAGTTGATTCTGACTCATAGAGTCTCATAGCGACCCTATAGGACAGAGTAAAACTGCCCCATAGAGTTCCAAGGAGCGCCTGGTGGTTTTGAACTGTTGACCTTTTGGTTAGCAGCTGTAGTTCTTAACCACTATGCTACCAGGGTTTCTACCCAGGGACTCCTTAATACATGCTCCACACTGTTTCTTGAGTTTTGTTATTCAGGAGCTGGTTGGGTTGCAAAAGAAGCACAAGGTCGTTAACTGGAGATAAGCCAGCGTGACATTTGGCCTGAAAATGATGAAATCAAGTGAAACCTCGTTCAAGGCTTTCTCAGAGATATTCAAGAAACATGACACCTTTAGCTCAGTTGAGGAAGGGAAGAGCTATGAAGGAACAAAAATCACTCAAACTCTTCTAAGTGCTGGAGCGTGGGTTTGAGCGCTCCTGTAGGGAGAGCAAGAGGGCCATGAGTGGGGAAGATAGCCCTCTCCAGCACTTTGCAAGGGCAGCGAGTGCAAAGCAGGAGCCTCCAAAAAGATGCAAAGTGGCTTGTCAGCTTTTCTGCATGCTCTAACAAATTAGACTTACATCCCAAAAGGTATACTGCAATATTAAAGTCCGTTTATATACGCTGTAAAGTTTCCCCTGTGTGTGCTGGCAGGCACACATGTGGCTGAGAAGCATCTGTGGGCTGATTCCTTTGTGAATTATGTGGAGCTGACACGGCTGAAATCCACAGCCCATCTAGACGGGAGCGGAAGCTTATGCTGTACGAGGGGCTGCAGCTGGTACGTGAAAGTAAGTCATATTAATCCCCTCTGAGCAGAGTGGTACAAAATTATGAAGGCTGGTTCCTGAAGAAACTTATAATGCAGTGCCTAATGAAAATGTCATTCGTGATGAGTTATTCGTTGCTGCCCTGCTATTCTGAAGTGCCAGGTATTTCTCTACCTGTTATCCATGAGCACAAGTCTGTGGGGGAAGGCAGCCATAGCATGAGGAGGGTATCAGCAGTCATTTGTGCTGAGAGGCCCATAAAGTGAGTGATGGCCATGACGCCTGGCTGAGGTTCCTGAGGGCGTCTGTGGTGAGGGTGACACGGAAGGTGAGCCTCGGTGAGGATGTGTGGAAAGAAGACCCTGCCTGGTGTACTACGCTGGGTAATATTATAACCCAAATCGTCTGACCCTGTGGAGCTGAAAATTGCTCTTCAGGGCAGCTCTTATTAGTAAGAGTTCAGATGGGATCACTGCAGAAAGGAATATGGTTTTGGTTATTTTCATAGTCGTTCCAGAAATCCAAGCTTGGTGTTTGACATTTATTTACGTTTCTTATTTATTTTGGCTCACCATAGAGGTCTGCGTCTTTCCAACTCATGTTATACTGAGCGTTTCTGTGGCTTCTCCTCCCTCGCTCATGTCCAATCATTGTCAAATTCTGGATTCCACCTTTGTGGTCTCCCTTGCTTTCTATCCTGTTTTTTCTTTGCCATTTTCCTTGCCCGTACTTTATCTGTTCATAAGGTTTTCAGAAATAGGCTGCCGGGTACTTCTTCCTAGTCTGCCTTAGTCTGGAAGCTCAGCTGAAATCTGTCCGCCATGGGTGACCCTGCTGGTATCTGAATATAGGTGGCATAGCTTCCAGCATCATAAACCCAAACCAAACCCGTTGCTGTAGAGTCGATTTCGACTCATAGCAACATGCAAAGGACGAACAAATCTGTCTTGGAAGAAGTCCAGCCAGAATGCTCCTTAGAAGCAATGATGGCAAGACTGCTTCGTATATACTTTGGACATGTTATCAGGAGGGATCAGTCCCCGGAGAAGGACATTATGCTTGACAAAGTACAGGGTCAGCAGAAAAGAGGAAGACCCTCAATGAGGTGGATCAACACAGTGGCTGCAACAATGGGCTTAAGCATAACAATTGTAAGAATGGTACAGAACCTGGCGGTGTTTCATCCTGTGGTACATAAGGTTGCCATGAGTCAGAACCGACTCGACGGCACCTAACAACAACAACACTTTATCTAGGCCAGACTCTCTCTACCTCTCATCTGGATCTCTATGGCCTCCCACCTGCAGTGTCTTCCTGTCCATTGCACAGCAGTAGTAACAGTTATCATTTATCTGTGCCAAGCCTTGGGGCGGGTACATTATGTATGTTATTTCTCATGTTTGCAATAACCCTGCAAATTGTATTAATACCTCACTTCTTTCATTTCTGAGATTCCAGAAAAATACCTAATGTGCCCAACATGAAAAGCAAGGTTTGAATTACAACACAATGCTGGTGGTCTCCAAAGTTCATGCCGTTCCCTAACCATGTTATTTTCTGTGCCCATAAAACTTCAGTGGCTCCCATTGCCTGATAGATCAAGTCCAGGCTCTTTAGCCGAGCTAAAAAATAGATGCCCCCTGACCTTCCTCAAGACATCAGGAGCAACATCTGTCCAAAGTGGCATCATGGGTTATCTCTACCCATGTGTTCATAACCTTCAAGTGCATTTTCAGTGCCCCCAACGCTGAGTCCATGGTTTTAAATGGAGAAGCTGGGAGCCCGACATATCCCTCTGCTCTCACCTCCTGCTCTGCTATAGAATTAAGATTGAGAATCAAGCTTGACTCTTTTCTCTAGAACTGACCCTAACTGGACCAACCCGTATCTGTCTCAGTTAAATTTACTGCCAGTCTATTTTCTTTATCAAAAAAGTATTCACCAAAAAGAATGTCCAACTTAAGAAAGGGGCGGGGAGGGGAACACAGCTAAATGTGAATTTAAAGCTGAAGAGACTGGAGATTGAAAACCTGCCAGTTCTTACTGCTCACTTACTCATATGAGGGTTTACAGCTCCTGAAATCATGCCAAGGCTTTGAAAATGAAAGCTTACAGTTAGAAAACGATGGCTCATGACAGCAAGTATCAGTCATGTGATATGCCAGGCATTTTCCGTCACTGCCGTCCTCAATCAGACAGGGCTCAGAAATGGAGGTTAATCGGTCAGATAGCACACGGAGAGGCTGAGGGCAACAGAACCCGGCTGTGACAATTAATCATTTAATTGCATTCTGATTCACTTTAAACGTCTTTTAAAAAGATATTAAAGAAAAACATTATTGAAAGGACATTTTAGACTATTTAATAAAGATCCAATATACTCTTTGTGAATCAGAAACTAAATGGATCTCTAGCCCAGCTCTGGCTCAATATTTTTTCTTGGGCAACATTTATTTATATAGAGGAAGGAGCAGAGTCTGCTCAGGGAGGAGAAACAGCATGTATAAAAACCCAAAGGAAGGAAAGCATGGGTGTGTTCAGTAAATAAAAACAAGTTGTTTGGCTAAAGAGTAGGATGTGTGAGGTGTAGAGAGCAATGCCTGAAAACAGAGTGGACATAGTACCTTCTTAGGAAATTGGATATGAGAAATCCTATAAGAAAAAAAAAAAAAGAAAGCATATTAGCCATGTATGAAGCTCAGTTAGAAAAGAGTTGCAGACACCAAACCAAAAAACCAAACCTGTTGCGGTCGAGACAATTCTGACTCATGATGACCCTACAGGACAGAGTAGAACCTTCCCATAGGGTTTCCAAGGAGAGGCTGGGGGATTCAAACTGCCGGCTTTTTGGTTAGCAGCTGTAGATCTTAACCATTGTGCCACCAGAGCTCCAGTTGCAGATGCGTGCAATAGTGTTAATAGCTTATTTCTGTGGAGCACTTGCTATAAGCTAAGCACTGTTCTAAGTGCTTCACATAGTATTAGCTCACTTAATCCTCTCAACAACTGTGCAGGATAGACACAATTATTCCTATTTTATGAATGAGGAAACTGAGGCACAAGGCGATTAAGTAATTTGTCTACAGTCACATAGCTAGGAAGTGGTGGAGTCACGACTTGAACCCAGGCAGTCTGAGTCCAGAATAAAAAATAAAATAAGTATAACCAGAATAAAACTAATTTTGTTCTTTTTAGGTTTCCTAAACTTACCATTGGGGCAGTGATAGTTCAGTGTTAGAATTTTCACCTTCTGTGTGGGAGACCTGGGTTCAATTCCTGGCCAATGTACCTCAAAAGTACGCACCACCTGTTTGTCAGTGGAGCTTGCATTGTTGCTATGATGCCGAACAGCTTTCACTGGAGCTTCCAGACTAAGACAGAGTAGGAAGAAAAGCCTAGTGGTCTACGCCTGAAAATCAGCCAATGAAAACCCTGTGGATCACAACAGTTCAGTCCACAGCCCATCAAGGGGAGGGCACAGGACACAGCAGCGTTTTTGTCCCATTGTGTATTCAGTCACCATGAGTCAGGGGCTGACTGGCTGGTAGCTAACAACAACAACAAACAGCTTACCATTGCCACCGGTGGGTTTTGAGTAGTTATCAGTGGTGGTAGCCAGTCAGGTGGATGCTGTGGTACTTGTGGTCCATTAGTTCTTTGGACTAATCTTTCCCCTGTGTCTTTGGTTTTCTTCATTCTACCTTGGTCCAGATGGGTTAGGACCGGTGGGGTATCTTAGATGGCCACTCACAAGCTTTTAAGACCACCCTGGGATCTCCCTTTGAGTCCCCATTCCTGTGAAGCAGGCCCACACCTCCCTTCTGGATTTGCATTTCATTCTGCTTTTGTGGGACCAGTTGGTATCCTTTCTTTGTAGACCTCTTCCCACATCAGAACATTTAGGACAGGGCCACTGGCCCTTAAAGCTCATGGGGCCATATGTGTTTCAGAATCCAGAATTTTTCAGATTTTAGGAAGGTAAAATGGTATATTTTCCATATATTACATAACACTTTTAGTGGGGTCTGGGCCAGCTAACACAAACACTACCATATTTTATAGCAAAAGTTACATGCCATCATCCTAAGTGGGGTAGATATCTGTTGCCGTCAAGTCAATTTCAACTCATGCAAACCCATGTGTGTCAAAGTAGAATTGAGTTCCACCGGGTTCTCAGTGGCTGTGATCTTTTAGAAATAGTTCACCAGGCCCTTCTTCTGAGGCACCACTGGGTGGACTTGAACTCCAACCTTTCTCTTAGCCACCAAGTGTGTTAACTGTTTGCACCACCCAGGGACTCCAAGTGGAATAAATAATAACTACAAAAAGGCTCATGTCAAGTAGGTAGGGCTTTGCCATGGAAGGAGTTTATTTTGAAAAAACTCCATGATGAAAAACTTGTGGTTGCAGGGATTTGGGGATTTGGGAATTGATGATAAGGGATTTTGGGCCTGTATCAGCATCAATTCCTTTCATTCTAATCAGAAACCTGAGGCTGAAGATGCTAACAAAGCTCTTCCTGCATTTCCCACTGCTGGCTCGGAAGGCATCTAACTCGGGCTGAGCTTTAAGAACAACTCTGGGGCCATCTCTCATTCTTCGTTTTCGTCGGGAAAGCAGGCACTCAGGAAGCAGGATCAGCATCTCCACTCTCCATCTTCTGCAGCAGCTTTGTGGGCAAAATGTAATATGGAAAACACACTCAGGAAGGAAAAGATTTGGATTTTTGTTTGTTTGTAAGACTTATTTATATTTCTTAGAAAGGCCTCTACCCTTCTTCCTCTGAGAGTTACTTAGCTTAGTTTGGAGGACTACAGCTTAAAGTATGTACGATATAGGGAGTGTTATTAAAAACAACTTGTAAAAATGCATTATCCCAAAGATTTAGCAGCTAATTTTCTGTTGCTTGTACTTCTTACATCTTTTTTTTTTCCCCCAGTATATAACCTTCTTTAAAGTTTATGTCCTGTTTTCAAATTCCTTCTGGGTTTAATGACTAATCTCTTTATTTGTGTTGCCCTGGTGAAGCCTATAGGAGGAAAAAGCATAAATTAATGGCATATGTTTGTATTTATAAACAGGGGACAGATTAAAAAATATACAAACATGCCAAGTATCCTGTTTCCTAAAATTGCAATACTCAACTCCCAATTAACCTTAGATTTACAAGTCTAAGAAAATGGCCCATGTTGTTTCCATTGAAAAGCTGAGCACTGAATATAATCTTTACTTGATCTAAATCTGTAATAAATCTTGAGAAGTACACTCCTCTGTGGAGTCAGTTGCTCTGTTGGACGAAGTCAGTGTCCCCTTTTAGGGCACCTAGCTGCCGTTCCATGTGCTTCAACAGGTTGACTGGCAAAAGGACAGTCCATGGTACCTTATGTAAGAGAAGGACGGTGCTAACCACTGACTACAAGGTGTGTTCTGTGACAGCAAAACTGTGTTGAGTCACTTACACTTTCACCCCAGGTCTCCCTTGGAAACAGTGATATAATTTTGGAGATAACAATAGCAAACAATTATCTACCACCTACACTTGGTCAGCCAGCCATTCTTCTAAGCCTTTTCCAGGTCTGAACTCATTTAATCCTCTTAGACCAAGAGAAGTTGTTGTCAGCTGCTGCCAAGTCAGCCCCTGACTCATGGCAACCTCATGCACAAGGGAACAAAATGCTACCTAGTCCTGCCCTATCCCCATGATAGGTTGAGGATCAGACCATTGTGATCCATTGGATTTTCACTGGCCAATTTTCAAAAACGTATCACCAGGCCTTTCTTCCTAGTCCACCTTAGTCTGGAAGTGCTGATAAAACCTGTTCAGCATCATAGCAACACATAAGCCTTCACTGGAAGATAGGTGGTAGCCGTGCATGAGGTGTACTGGCTGGAATCAAATCCAGGTCTCCCACATGGGAGGCAGAATTCTACCACTGAACTGACAGGAACCATTATTATCCCTGCCTCACAGATGAGAAATGTCAGGCACAGAGAGGTTAAGTAAATTGTCCAGTGATGCTCACCTAGCAAGTGGGAGAGTTGGGATTTGAACTCTGTCAGTTGTGCTACTCTCCAGGGTTGCCCACATAACTATTATGTTAGGTGCTTTCTGGGATGTTGCATAGCCCATGGCAAAACCTGGCCTGATGGTGTGGAGCTTGCCATGTGGGCTGCATTAGAACACACTCTTATTCAGTGCTTTTTAAACCTTGGGGTTTTGCAGACTCCTCTAGGGGTCATGAGAATGAGAGGCAGAGGGGGCTCCAGACTTCCATACCTGCTGCAGCCAGAGCAAGCCAGTGTTTTAAGTATTTCTTGCTAACACTTTCAGGCTTTATTTGAATAAGGGATTCTGCAGCTCACAGAAGCTTGAAAATGACAGCTCTAACCAATTGAGCCACTTAACCCAGATGGGTCATACCAGCTGCAAAGAGAAATGGGATGTAGAAATGCTGACCCTGATGTGTGTTGCTGTAAGGCTCTTTCTTACTTAGACAAAGGTCACAGATGTGAAGTACATGTGAACTTTGGACTAGAAGCTGCTGTGTGGGTGAGACTAAAGGATGTTGAGACCAGATGGAGAACTGTTGAAGCGGAAGGTGGAAAATAAATCGCAGGGCCTGGCCAGGGAAGAGGAAGGGTGATGAGGTAAGAAAAGGTGAAAGATGTGGAAGAAAAAGTTTGTGATTTAAAAAAAAGTGCTGAACAGAGCCAAGGGCAGGTGCTGAAATGAGGAGCTATGTGCTAAGAGTTAGATGGCTGAAAGTAGGGCCAGGGGGAGTAGAAGAGAAACTGACTGAGGGAGGCAAGATTAGAGAGCTGAAATAGAAACTTCCATGGAAAATGGCCTGAGCACAGAGGACCTAGGAAAGAAACCCTTGAGGCTTTATGTGGACAGAATCCAGAGGAATAAAAAGCCAGTGTTTTAAAAAAAATTTTTAAATAAAGCTATGAGGTTGGTGGATCAGAGCAAAGCGAAGGATTACCACAAAGCATTTTACAAATTCTCTCCCATGCCCTTGATTAAGTGGATTCCAAACTGGTGGAGTGACCATATCCAAAGGTGCTGGTTAGTGGCTTACTGTTGGTCTGGAAGGCGAGTGGGATCCTACGCTTTTCAACTCTTAACTTTAAAAAGCAAATGCTCTCACAAGACTCTGACACGATAGGTCACCAAGTAGTGATGTTCTTCTCAGTTGTCCTTTCTGCATGTCCATTTCCTCATTTGCTTAATTGGTCATTCACCTGGGATTTCTGGATGAGCCTAAGGGGGTTCATGAATCCTCTGAAATTATACTGTGATTATCTACTGACACTTCTACCTCTCTTGCTAGATAGACTAAGAGCCACCAGAGCGGGTGCGGAAAGTTGGAACCAGAAAAGAGCCCATTCAACACTTATTGACTATCCCTAATGTGCTTGCATTTGAGTGCTAGGCATAGAGCAAAGAGGGACACAAACAACAAATAGCAAAATAATAATAATCATTGTTGTAAAGTGCTGTGATAGAGGAAACACATAGGATGGACACCTGGTGGACCAGAAGGGTAGAGGTTATTTTCCTGGAAAGGACACTTGGAAATTTTCCAGAAGGACACATGGAAATTAGCAAGATTGGGGGTGGAGCAGGAGGTAAGAGGAAGGGCATTCCAGGAACAAAGGAGAGAAACAACATGGTGTATGTGGTAAAATGCAAGTCGTTTGGGATGGTTATGTGGGGGCATGGCAGGGTTGAGGTAGTCAGGGTCGAGGGACGACAGGCCTTTTATGCCATACTAAGAATTTACATTTTTCCCCAAGGCCACCGGCGCTGTTAGAAGATTGAAAGTGAGGAGTGACAAGATTGAATTTATATTTTGGAAGGATTACACTGGTGGCAATGTGACGGATGCTATAAGAAGGGGCAAAATCAAGGATAGAATTTTTAGAAGGCTACTGCAATAATTGAGATTAAAAATAATACTCCTGCGCTGTTAGTGCTCCTGCTACTATCACAGCCATTACGGTGTAGTGCCGTTACTCTAACTACACCCACTCCTTGCTTATTGACCATTTTGTTATCTGACATTTCACATTTACAACAATAGTAAGACATCTGCTATCCGACTGTTTTGTGCATTAGTGACATATGTCTGGCAGTAACGAACGCTGAGGTACAAAGCAAGAGTAATGCTGGCTGTGATGGTTAAGGTTATGTGTTGACTTGGCTGTACCATGATTCTCAGTTTGGCAGTTATGTAATGGTGTAACTTGACAGTTATGGAATGATGTAATTTGGCAGTTATGGAATGATGTAGTCATCTTCCATTTTGTGATCCAATATGGCCGTCTTCTGTTTTTGCATAATGCCAATTTTCACATAACGACCTTGTGTTTGGAAACTAACCATGTCAGTTAGTGAGGCATGGGTGTACTAATGCTACTGCTGTTATGACCACCGCCATTACCAGTTGCCATTGAATGAATTCTGACTCATGGCAACCCCATAGGTGTCAGACTAGAACTGTGCTCCATAGGGTTTTCAATGGCTGGTTTTTCAGAAGTAGATCGCCAGGCCTTTCTTCTGAGCTGTCTCTGTGTATCTGGACCTCCAAACTTTGGTTATCAGCTGAGTGTACTTTGCACTACCCAAGGACTCCTTATACCACCGCTACTACCACAGAAACACCAATGGGGCAGCAGCGTCTAAGACCATGAGTCAGGATGAGGCCACTAAGAGCTCCTAGAATGAAGAGAGAAATGAACTGAGGAAAAGGAGGTGTGAGAAGCTGAAGAAGAGTCTGTGCAAAAACTAAGGATAAGGAACGGTAACACGAGATGTACAGAAAAATCAGGAGACTGGTATCTTCCAGACACCAAGAAGGAGAGGACTCTGCCAAGGGCGGGGGTGGTGAGCACCAAAAAATGATGGGGAGAGGTGAAGGAAGAAAACACAACTCAAAAGTATATATTTGTAGTGAAGTAGAATTTGCTCTTCAAATGCCTCATTAACATACTGTGATTTGACTAAATTATGTTAGTTGAAGGCAGAGGATGAAAGGGTTAATACCTGCTCTTGAGAGTTACTTCAGTTCTTTGCGTGTTTGAGAAACACTTCAACTCTTGGCCAAGAATATGGGATAATGAGAATGATGTCCTTAGAGGTTTCACCTCACCCACTCTTTAAGTGTTCTCTTTTCAAACGACTGTTTTGAAAAGACATATAATAAAACAAAGATATTACTTGCAAAAATACTTCATCATGATGAAAACGTGTACTGAGTCAAGCCTGATGGTTTTAGACATCCTTTGTGCTTTCAAGTTAGCAGAAATGGGGAAGTAAAGGTAAAATTTGCCTTTCAGTTCTCATGTTTTTTTGTTTGTATGTTCCCTCTTTGGCTCTTCTGCAACAGTGCAGTGACCCCAGTGCCATGTTCAGTGGCATGTGGGGTGACCAACACTTTTCTCAGAATCTGGAGGGGAGTTGAGAACAGCTGCCCCCTGCCCTTCTGTACTTGCCAGGTGTACCTTGGGAGAGATACAGCATTGACATTCCTGCCTCATCCCTGATTTCAAGTATCAGAGCATTTTTGAAATCAAGTCTCAGTGAGTGCAATTGCTAGGTCATATGGTGACTTTGTGTTTAACTTTTTGAGGAAGCACAATGGTTCTACAAAAGCTGTACCATTTTACAATCCCACTAGCAGTGGATGAGGGTTCCAGTTCTTTACATCCTCGCCAACACCTGTTGTTTTCTGTTTTCCCACTACTAGGTATATATTCAATGGAACTGAAAGCAAGAACACAAACAGATGCTTGTACAACAATGTTCATTGCAATACTGTTCTTAGTAGCCAAAAGGTGAAGGAGCCCCACCCGGATTACAGATTGTGAGTAAAATCAATGCTTCTTGTTTTTTTTAGGCCATCAAGTTTTGGGGGGGTCTTTTATGCAGTGATAGACAATTAGAACACTTGATTTCTACAATATCACATTCCTGGTTTTCTTCCTGCCTAATTGTAACTCTTTTTTGGTTTCCTTTGGTAATTCTTCCTCGTCTCTCTACCTTTGTTTTTCACTTTTTATTGTGGACAATTTTTTGTCATACACAGAGTAAACCCAAACCCGATGCTGTTGAGTCACTTCTAACTCTTAGAGACCCTGTAGAACAGAGTAGAACTGCCCCATAGGGTTTCCAAGGAGTGCCTGGTACATTAGCAGAGACCTTTGGGTTAGCAGCCAAACTCTTAACCACTGCACTACAGACAGCAAGGTGTAATGAACCCCATGTGCCCATACCCAGCTTTGACATTTATCTACTTTGTGGCAATCTTATTTTATTTATACTCTCACCTGCTTCCATTGACCCCATCCCATATTATTTTGAAGGAAATTTCTCAGACCTCTTCTCCCTGTCATACTCCCTTAGGGATCTCACCTCATCTCAAAACTTTAAATATCATTCATATGCTGAAGACCCCCAAATTTATTACCTGCACTATAGCATTATGGCTCAAAGCACAAATTCTGGTGCTTATATAACCCATTGCTGTCACTTCAATTCCAACTCTTAGTGACACCATAGTGACTCTATAGGACAGGTTTCCAAAAGTTTATGGAAGCAGACTGCCACATCTTCCTCCTGTGGAGCGGCTGGGGATTCAAACCGCTGACCTTTCAGGAAACAGCCAAGCTCTTAACCACTACCAGGGCTCCTTTGGTTCCTATACACCTGGGTTCAAATTACAACTTTTCCACAAATTACCTTTGTGATTACTTAATCTCTGTGAGCCTCAGTTTACTCATCTGTGAAAGGAGAGATGACGGTATTTCCTACTGTCTCTTGGGGTTGTTGTGAGGATTAGATGAATCAGCATAACTAAAACGCTTAGTGCAGTGCCTGTACATATACAAGTGTTGGCTTTTATTATTTATCTCCAGGCCAGGACCTCTTGCTTGAATCCAGGCTTGCATATCCAACTGCTTACTTAGCATCCTCACTTAGATGTCAAATATACATCTCAAGGTTATCATTCTAAAACCAAACCTCTGATCTCCTCTCAAACCCCCAACAGCTCCTCCCTCAGTCTTTCTCATCTCAGTTAATGGCATCTCAACCTTTCCGTTTGCTTAGTTCTAAACACGTTTATGTCATCCTAGACTTCTGTCTTTCATATCTCACATCAAGTCCTGTTGGCTCTGCTTTCAAAATATATCCAGTGCTCTTCGCCATTATAATCCTTGTAGAAGCCACTATCATCTCTTGTCTGGAATATTGCAATAGCTCCGTAACTGGTCTGCCTGCTTCTACCCTTGCCTTCCCAAACCTTTCCCTCAACTCTCTACTTTCAACGCAGCAATCAGAGTGGTCCTTGAATTAGATCATGCCACTTCTCTGCTCAAAACCCTCAGTAACGTCTCATGTCATTCAAAGTGAGCACCAAAGTCCTTCCAATCCCCTCTAAGCCCTCTCTGTAGTCAATGGTTTTGCTCCAGGCTTGCTGGCCTCTTTTCTGTTCCTTGAACACACCAGCAGGCTCCCACATTAGGTTTTTATAACTCAGCCATCTCCCTCTTCTTGAAATTCTTTTTACCCAGATCTCCACGGCTAACTCCTTCACCTACTTTGGTCTTTGTTTAAATGTCACCTTCTCATTTAATGACCACTCTACTTAATGCAACACTCAATCTCCCTTATTCTACTCTACTTTTTTCCCCTTAGTATTGGTCACCTTCCAACGTACCTTATATTTTACTCACTTATTTTGTATATCATTTATTCTTTGACTCCCCCTACCCCCTGCTAAAATGCAAGGTTCATGAGAGCATCTTTATCTGTCTTGTTCACTGCTGAGTCTCAGACATGTAGGACAGTGTCTGGCCTTATCAGGCACTCAATAAATACTTATTGAAAATAAGAATTTGTGTTTTAGAAAGACCACTCAGGAAGCAATATAGAGGATGGTTTGAGGAAGGAGAGAGCGTGGGAGCTCTTTCCTTGCAAGAAGCGATGAGAGCCTGAGCTAGAACAGAGGCAAGAGAGGAGATGAGTAGGTATTTGGTTCTAACCAGTATAAATGGATGGCAGTCTGGTTACTGTAGGGAAGTGAGAGAAAGAGAGAGAGAGATTGGGAAGTCACTGATGACTTTCAGGTGAATGCAGGGGATGTAATATGGAAAAAGTTTTAGGAAAAACACAAGTTCTAAATATATTAAATGTGAGAGTATCAAGTTGGAAGAGTATAGTATAAAAATATAGATCTGAAATTAGAAATGAGTCTTTACAATTAAGTACTTACTTGCATGCTTTTAAAAATTATATTTTGATTATTATATGTGAACAGTCTTATCTATCTAAGTTATCACCTCCTTTTTTTTGTTGTTTCTTTTACCCCCAATGGTAAGCTAATAGCAGAACTTTGACAAATACTTGTGGTTGACTAACATACTGAAGTATACTTTTTTCCCAAAAAAGCTTAGCTAACTACCTGTTATAGATTGAATTGTGTCCCCCCAAAATGTGTGTGAACTTGGCTAGGCCATTGTTCCTAGTATTGTGTGGTTGTCTACCATTTTGTGATCTGATGCGATTATCCTGTGTTTTATAAATCCTAACCTCTATGATGTTAATGAAGCAGGAGTAGAGGCAGTTATGTTAATGAGGCAGGACTCAATCTACAGGATTAGGCTGTATTTTGAGATATAAAATAGAATCGAGCAGAGAGGGAAGGGACATTATACCACCAAGACAGAAGAGCCGGGGGGGAGTGCATCCTTTGGACCCAGGGTCCCTGTACTGAGAAACTCCTGGACCAGGGGAAGGTTGATGACAGTGACCCTCCCCCAGAGCCAACACAGACAGAAAGGCTTCCCCTGGACCAGGTACCCTGAATTCAGACTTCTAACCTCCTAGACCATGAGAGAATAAGTTTCTGTTTGCCAAAACCACCCACTTGTGTTATTTGTGTTATAGCAACACTAGGTAACTAAAACACTGCCCCTCCACATATTTGCTAGAATTACAGGTGTGACATTCTGCTAAATGATCCCCTAAATCTATGTTTTCTTTCTTCCAGAGTAAGAGAGTTTTAGCTGGATACATGGTTATTTCCCAGATAACCTTGGAGTTGGACCGGGCAATGTCACTGAGTTCAGGCCTAGGGATGAGAGTGGATGCGATTTGTGCCATACCCAGACCTTGACCTTCAAACAGCAGGCCTGTGCTCCCATTTGGTCTGGCTCCTTACCTATGAAGTGACCCCTGTCATGACCCAGATTTGATCATGCAGATCAAGTAAAATGCCCTGGGGGGTGGTGGAGAACCTGGGTCCTTATTGATTTAGGGGGAGCAGACCTGCCAGGATAGATTGGCCTGACTGCTACTTGGGAGAGAAATGAATGTCTTCTTTATCTTCTTTAAACATCTGTTTTAGGTTTTTTTTTGTTGTTGTTGTTATAAAAACAGCCTTCATTGTAATAAATATAACAGGTAAACTCAATTGATCTCTTTGCTTCTTAATGTCTCTAGTTGTTCATAGGAAAGATGAATACATTGAATTGAGAGGTTCTTGAAGTACTAATAAAATAATACTCCCAATTCTGGTATTTGCTTTGGTGAATATTTATTCTATAAATGTAATGAAGAATCACAGAATCATAAAATAGAAGCAGAGTTGGGCACATGGGCACTCAATGTAGGTTAATATTTCAGTACTCATGGCAGGGTACTTACCTGGCACATCAACAAACTGATATTCTTAAATATTTTTTTCATAGTGCCCAAGTCTTTTCTTATGGTTTCAGTTCATTCTTTAGTCTTTTTACATTCTTATTTTATATTATTTTTCAGGTTGTTTTATCTCAATACTTATTTAGCAGAAAGGCTGGAGTCTTTTTATTATTTTATGTATTTATTTTTATTGTGCTTTAGATGAAGGTTTACAGAGCAAATTAGTTTCTCGTTAAATAATTAATACACATATTGTTTTGCGACATTGGTTGCCAACCCCGCAACATGTCGACACTCCCCTCTTCCCGACCATAGTTCCCCATTTCCATTTGCCCAGATTTCCTGTCCCCTCTTGGCTTCTCGTCTTTGCCCTTGGGCTGGTGTGCCCATTTTGTCTCATATACATGGTTGAGTTATGGGTATTATTGTTTGTTTTATGGGCCTGTCTAATCTTCAGCTGAAGGGTGAACCTCAGGAGTGACCACAGTACTGGGTTAAAAGGGTGTCTGGGGGCAATACTCTCAGGGTTTCTCCATTGCTGTCAGACTAGGAAGTCTGGTCCTTTTTTGTGAGTTTGAATTTGTTCTGCATTTTTCTCCAGCTGTGTCTGGGACACTCTATTGTGATCCCTATCAGAGCAGTCTGTGGTGGTAGCCAGGCACCACCTAGTTGTGCTAGACTCAGTCTGGTGAAGTCTATGGTAGTTGTGGTCCATTAGTCCTTTGAACTAATCTTTCCCTTGTGTCTTTGATTTTCTTCATTCTCCATTTCACCAGACAGGGTGGGACCAGAGGAGTATTTTAGATGACCACTCACAAGCTTTTAAGAAGGGCTGGGGTCTTTTTAGTTTGACATTTTGTTCACTGGTTTATTCCCGGCACCTCAGACAGAACACAGCATGTAGTAAGTGGTCAATATATATGTGTTGAATGAATGAATGAATAAATGCTGAGTTACAGGGCTCAGCCTTTCCTAGGCAATCCAGCTCTGAATCCAAATATATAACCCCTACTTCCCAAAACAAGAGCCCTATAGTCATCTGACCTAAACTCCTTAGATCGCAACTGAGGGCCCATCAGCCATGACTTAATCATACGCCTTAAAAGTCTTTCTCTCACCCCAAGCAGCTTATTAAAACATTTCTTTCCACCACATTCTGTATACTTCCCTAGCAGAAGCCTGATAAGTATAATTTTCCTACAGTTGGGTTATATTGCCAGTAGACTTTAAGCTCCCAGTGACGTTGTAGTGCCTGGTCAAGGCTGGAGTCCTGAGCACCTGCCCAGCTGGCCTGTCTCTTGTCCATCTCTGAATGGAAGAGGTCACAGTCTGTCCATATCTTTGTCCCTACACAGCTCCAGGGAAAAAGGGTTAATTTGTAGTCATAAGGTTTAGTGCTTTTTGTATGACTGTGCAAGCTGGACAGAAAATTCCCACCAGGAGATTAGGGCTTTCTGGAGACGCTGAAATGAGAAAGGCATCACATTGGCCCTAACGATTTCCGGCAACCTGAGAGTATTGCAACCACCCAGATGCTGGAGGCGTCAAGAGTTCTTCTACCTAATATAAGAGGGTCTTTTGACTTCGATGATCCAAAGCACCAGGTTAAATATTTAAGCCAACCAGAAAGACAGGTTTTATTGGATCTTATGTGTTATAAAGCATTCTCTGCCATAAATGGTAAGACAGACTTGGATTTATATCTCGGCTCTGCCAGGTACTAGCTGTATTTGTAACCCAAGTCACTTGACCGCTTTGAATCTTAGTTCTTATTTGTAAAATGAAGATAATAGTACTCATTTCATGGAGTTAGTTGTGAAAATTAAGTAACATAATGGTTGTGAAATACGTAATACAGTGCCTAGCACAGATTAGACACTCAGAAAACAAATTTTAGTTAACTTTATTCCTTTCCCTTTCTTATGCTGGAGAAGGCTCAATATAAGGACAAAGAATCATACAGAACTTTTTTTTTTTTAAACCTGTGAACGTCACTTCTCAGGAACTGCATACTTGTTCCTGAAAGTTACCTATACACTCAAGGTTTTATAAGTCAAATTCTATTTTAAATGTACTGAGGAACTTTCGACAGACTCTCTTCCCCAAAAGCCATTGTGGATTTGGCATCCTGTTCAGTCTGGCCGGAGCCAGGGGAGTTGGGCTGTAATGACATGCAGATGTACCACTGTTGTATGGAAATAGTGTCTGGCTCCTGGTGGGGGTTAGGAGAAGGGAATGATTTCTGTTGAGGGAGTGGGCGTTCTGGCCCACTGAGCTAACTTATGAGGAGAGTAGAGTAAGAGATGAGGAGTTTGTGGGGAGGAATACAGGTTAAAAGAAAGGAACTCTGCGTCAACTGAGAGCCTGCTGGAAGAATATTAAGCACAGACAAGAGAAAAAAAAGAGACAGGAAACACCCAGGGTAATAGCTGTCATCATGAAATCTCCCATTTTTTAAGCACCTGCTCTGGAGCCCTGCTGGCACAGTGGTTAGGTGTTTGGCTGCGAACCAAAAGGTTGGCAGTTCAGGTCCACCAGCTTCTCCTTGGAAACCCTATGGGGCAATTCTGCTCTGTCCTATAGGGTTGCTATGAGTTGGAACCGACTCGATGGCAACAGGTTTGGGTTTTGGTATGTGACAGGCACAGGGCTGGATGCTTTATGAACATTTAACTTAATCCTCTCACTGTCCGATAAATTATATATCCTTACCACCACTATGGATGGGAAAACTGAAGCTCCAAGGTATTGCAGTCGCTTGGCTATTAATGGGTGGATCAGAATTAGGATCCAAAATCCAACACCCAAGTTCTTTCCATGAGATGTAGACTCTATAGGTTAAGAGCGTGAGTGGCCAGGACCATGAGAAAGTCTCGCCAGAGGAACCTTGGCAATGTTGGTGGGACCAATGGCTGAGAAGAGTTAATTTTGACCCAAGGCTGAGGACAGAAGACCTGAGGTTGTGGAGAACTAACAATGACACCCTTCCTCACATAGGCTACAATGATTGGTGGCCCACTTGCCCTAGACTCTGGGATGTGCTCTCATATGGGGGCCTTGGCAGTCAGAAAAGAGGAGGCTGGAAAAAGTTTACTCTTTGAAGGACAAATAAAACTTCCCTCCCACCTCCCAAATGTCAACAGGAGAAAATCACCGAGAGCATACAGTGGCAGGAATCCACCTGAGAGTCACAGGTTCTCCATTTTATTACAGGGGTTTGCTATGAAGGAATCCTGTGGTGAACTCTTTAAGAAGATGTAAATAACAACCCTCCTTCAATTTATCTTTTCTGTAAATCTGATTTTTCATAACTTAGGTTTCTTTATAATAAATTGAAAGTTTAAAGGCCAAACCAAAACCTGTTGCCGTCTAGTTGATTTCTAGTTGATTGCGACTCATAGCTACCCAATAGGACAGAGTAGAACTGTCCCATAGGGTTTCCAAGGAGCAGCTGGTAGGTTCCAACATACGGTCTTTTGGTTAGCAGCTGAGCTCTTAACCACTGCGCCACCAGGACTCCACTTTTAAGACAATATTTCAAAATATTTACCAAATGGCCTATTTATTTTGAACAATATTCAACACCGTGAAACGACAGTATTGGGAAGGTATTTAGTCACCCCTTCTGTATCGATCATAATGATTTGACTTACAGTTGAAAGTAAAGTGTAATTTAAAATTTTTTTTTTTAGTATATCACTTTTATTTTCAGGACTTGAAGTAAATTGCAATTCTGAATTCCGCAGTTTGTGTACTGGCAGGCCTGAAAACAATACGATAGATATTTAATCACAGAGAATGCCACCCAGTGGTAGCAGAGGTAGTGGGGCTATGACTATGTCTTAATTTGTTTTGTGCTGAAAGTCATGACCATTTACAGAGCTGTCCCATAAAGCATGTTGTGTACTACCTGCCTCACGTTATCAGCACCCTCCTGGAGGGATAGGCAGCGGGTTTTTTCCCCTCAGTTCACGCTGTGCAATCTCTTCCTCATGTGTGTGAACTTTGCAGGATGTCAAGTGCCGCAATCAAAATGAATGGAGTATTTGAGGGGCTCCTGCCAACCCTCTAATGATGTTCCCTTTTGAACAGACAGCATTTTATTGTGTAAATTACAAAAGCAACACAGAATCTGGCATGAAGAGGATGGAAAACTGGTATTAAACCAAAAAAGAACCTAGACCTCAGTCCTTGACATCGGGAGCCTCCCAAGTTTTGCAACAAACAGAATGGTTTTTTGGAGTTGCATGAAAACCCTGAGGGATTAGGAAATCCTTTATGATGTGGAGTTTGGTGCTAAATTTTATTCTCAGTGGAACCGAAGTGAAGATTATTGTACTGAATTTTGGGCCTTATCTCTTGTTTTCTCAGTAGGCATTATGACCCCCCTTGGTCATTTGTGGAGCCCTGGTGGTGCAGTAGTTAAGAGCTCGGCTGCTAACCAAAAGGTTGGCTCTTTGAATTCACCAGCTGCTCTTTGGAAACCCCGTGGGGCAGTTCTACTCTGTCCTTTAGGGTCACTATGAGTTGGAATCTACTCAACAACAACGGGGTTTGTTTTTTTTTTTTTTTTTGGCTTTGATTAATTGCAGTGGCAAATCCTCAGAGGCTGCTATTATCCTCAATATTATTATTATTATTTTATTGTGCTTTGGGTGAAGTTTACAGAGCAAATTAGTTTCCCATTCAATAATTTATACACAAAGTGTTCCATGACATTGGGTGCAATCCCTGCAATGTGTCAGCACTCTCCCTATTACCACCCGGAATTCTCCATTTCCATTTGTCCAGTTTTTCTGACCCTTCCTGCCTTCTCATCTTTGCTTTTGGGCCGATCTCGCCCTTTCGGTCTCATAAAGATGATTGTTCTAAGGAGCACTTTCATCAGGGGCATTATTGTTTATTTTATAGGCTTGTCTATTATTCAGTGGAAAGGTGATCTCCGGGAATCGTTTCAGTTCAGGGCCATAGTCTCGGGGGTTCAACCAATCCCCAGTATCATCAATATCACCACGATTTATTGTTGCTGTGTTTGTTTCTTTTCAGCAGAATTCTCAGAGTACTGTAGGAAGCAGAGATTTAATGTTAGAGGGTTCCTTTAAACCAGTTGCTGTTAAGTCGATTCTGACTCATGATAACCCCATGTACATGTCGGGGCGGAACTTTGCTCCACAGGGTTTTCAACGCCTGAGTTTTTGGAAGTGGATCACCAGGCCTTTCTTCCCAGGCACCTCCAGGTGGGCTCCAACTTTTAGCCTTTTGGTTAACAGTCGAGCATGTTAACCATTTGTACCACCCAAGGACCCAGAGGGTTCTTTACAGAGCTTAAACCCTTTTTAATGGCCCTCTTCTAGTTTTTTTTCTAGTTGCCTGTGCTAGTGGCAGCTTCAGTCTACACCTCAGTGATTTGTCTTTCTGTCCTCCCCCAGCTTTGCTGAGGTTGTGTGTCTTAGGCTGGGTTCTCTAGAGAAGCAAAACAAGTAAAGCATGCGTACAAATGTGTGTGTATACGCGTACATGCACGCATACACACACACACACATATGGGTAGAGAGGAAGAGGGAGAAAGATTTATCTTAAGGAAGTGGCTCACACAGTTGTAGAGGCTGACAAGTCCCAAGTTTGTGGGTCAGGTGTTAGGCCTCAGGCTGGAGGCTTCTCCTAACTCACATAGCTGCAGGGGCTGATGAACCCAAGGTCCACAGGTCAGATGGCAGGCTGCTGGCTCAAGTCCTGAGAACTGGAAGTTAGGTGCTGATGATCTCAATGCAGGATTCAAAGCAGAGCAAAAGCCAGGGAGCTTTGCCAGAAAGTCCACATATATTAGATGTAGGCCACACCTCTCAAGGAAACGCCCTTTCAATTGATTGACTACTCACAGCAGATCCCATTATGGAGGTGATCACATTATATCAGATCTCATCATGGAAGTGATTATATCATTATACAACTGCCAAACTACATCATAACCGCCAAACCACCGAGGCACATGGCCCAGCCAAGTTAACACACAGCCTTAACAATCACACTAGCAGGACCACCTATGATTAGCACAGAAAACGTTCAGTGAACATTTCGATTCTTAGAGAGTGTTCCCAGAGTGAAGATACTCTGGAGCACATTGATTTCCATGGCTTTCTGGCTGGCTGACTGCAAAATGGACTTTTCTGACATCACATGGTTTTTTCCTGTTTCTGTGCAGTGGTGGATTGTGAGGATGGCGCAGGACTGGGCAGTGGACATAGAGTCATTATGAATCATAATGGACTTGACGGCACCTAACAACAACAACAACATGTAACGGTGTATCTTACAAGTTGGGTAGATTATTACTGTTGTTCCTATTTTAGACAGCTGAGTGATATGGGTGAACAAGATGGTTTTCAAGTAAAATTATTCTGAGTTTTTTAAAACTCACCTGTCACTTAGCTTTGAATAATTTGTTTTTTCGTAAACCACTGACTATGATCATTTGTTTTCCATAAATGTTTGATCATAACCATAGGCTAAGACAATAAGGTAGTTGACTCATCTACTTCTCTTGCCCTTAGGGGGAGTTGCAGACAGAACATTCTTTGTCATGACTTGTTCCTTTATATGTATTGACTACCTACAGGTGCATTACAACTACAGGAGGGAGAACAGGAAGCAGTATACCTTTTTACTCATGCTTTATGTTCAAAGTGTGCCCAACCAAAAACAAAAAACCAAACCCAGTGCCGTCGAGTCAATTCCGACTCATAGCGACCCTATAGGACAGAGTAGAACTGCCCCATAGAGTTTCCGAGGAGCGCCTGGCGGATTCGAACTGCCAACCCTTTGGTTAGCAGCCATAGCACTTAACCACTATGCCACCAGGGTTTCCAAAGTGTGCCTAGATTCTGATAAAGGCTTACCTGTCAGAGAGGCAGAAGTCAAATTCTTTAAGTGCCAAAAACAGTGAGTTCAAGAGACCATGCCTAAACCTTCACAATATACCTGGTTCTGCTTGATCTCTTGCCAGATTCAGCTTGTGTCTTGGCTTCTCACTAATCTCCCATTCGTCATTCAGTCACCGGTACCTTCACCTTATTCTTTGGCTCCCTGCTTTTTTGTCAAGTTCATGACAGCTGTAGGAACCCTGTGGCCTTGGCTGGAATTCCTAACAGAATCTCAGCAGTTAGCTCACAGGAAAAGGGCAAAACCAGAAATGGGTGGGGAAGTTTCCAGAGGTGAACTGGGTAACATGAAGAAATTGAAGCTGATTACAAGAGTAATCCAGACTGTAAAATCCATAGGGCAGGGATGGGATAGTCTGACTTTTTCACCATTGTAGCCCCAGTATTTTGAAGTGTCTAGAACATAGTAAATGATCTTTAAATATTTGTCAAATGAGTGAAAGAAAAGAAAGAAAAAAAGGGAGAGAGGAAGGGAGAAAAGAAGGAAGGAAGGACGGAGGGAAGGAGGAAGGAAAGGAATGAAAAAAGGAAAGAAGGAAGGAAGGGAAGAAGGAAAGTAGGAAATATGGATGGACCAAGGGATGTACAGGTAGTAGAGGCAGAAAAACAAACAACCAAACAAACCCATTGCTGTGGAGTCGAATCCGATTCACAGCAACCCTGTAGGACAGAGTAGAACTCCCCCATAGAATTTCCAAGGAGCGCCTGGTGTATATGAACTGCCAACATTTTAGTTAGGAGATGTAGCTCTTAACTACTATGCCACCAGGATTTCCAGAGATAGACAGTAGAATTCAATTGTGCAACTAAGCTTAACAGCAAATGGAAGACAGCACTGGCCTCTGACCCCAGAGTGGACCATCCCCACTGTTCATCTCAGAGAAAGCCACTTGCCTGGAGTAAAGGTTGAAAAAGGAGCCTACACCTCATGGAGAATAAAATCCAAACTCCTTACATGGTCTTACCAGATCCTGCATAATCCTATCTGGACTCTTTCTCATCTCCTATCCTTCTGTTCCACGCTCACCAAACTTCCGCCACACTGGCTTTCTTTCTGATCCTTGCGAATCCCATTCTCATTCCTGCTTCAAGTTCTTTCTGCTTTTTGTTCTCTCTGCCTGGAAGACTCTGCCCAGATCTTTGTATGGCTGATTTCTTATCATCACTTAAATCTCAGCTTAAATATTGCCCCCTTAAAAAGGCCTTCTTTGTCTTTCTCTGCAGTAAATTTCTATTCAATATCTTGTATTATTTTTTTCGTTGGCTTTGTATGATCTGAAATTGTTGTATTTAGTTAATTTTTTATTGTCCGTCTCCCCAATTAAAAAAAAACTTCCACTGCTGTGGAGTCGATTCCAACTTATAGCTACCCTGTAGGATGCAAAATTCATGAGAACAGGAACTATGTCTGTCCTGTTCACTGTTAAATCCCCAGTGCTTAGTGCAGAAGGTGGCTCATATTAGGGCCCCAATAAATAATTTTAAATGTATGAATGTGAATGAATGCACAAATAACATTTCTGTTTTAGTTTGCTATCACTGTGAAGCAAGCCATTCCAAAACTTAATGGCTTAAAGCAGGCATTTTACTATCTCTCATGATTCAGTGAATTGACTGAGATCAGTTGAGTGGTTCTTCTGCCTCATTTGATGGGGTTGGGGGTGGAGTCATCTGGGAGCTTAATTGGGCTGAAACATCCAAGATGGCTTCCTCACACAGCCTCACACATCTGGCAGTTGATGCTGGCTGTTGCCTGAGAGCTCAGCTGGGGCCATCAACTATTCTCCTCCATGCAGCCTCTTTACATGCCTTGGGCTTCCCTCAACATGGCAGATGAGTTCCAAGAGAGAGTATCCCAAGAGACTCAGTGGAAGTTGTAAAGCTTCTTATGACCTAGCCAGAATATCACTTCTGTTGTATTCTATTGGTCAAGTCTCTAGGCCAGCCCAGATTCACAGGCAGGGGAATTCAACTCTGTCTCTTGGAGAAGCCTGCACATACCAGGACAGATGGAAATGATGGCAGTCATCTTAGAGGTTGTCTATGACAGTTTCTTTGTTTCACTCTGAATTTCTTTGAAGCCCTGGATTATAATAACTAACCTAGAAAGTTTTCCAGCCCAAGAATAATAAAAAAAAAAAAAAAGTTAATCAGGGCCTTTTCACTGAAAATTACATTCAGTGAAAATCCGTGGCAACATTTCCCTAGACGGGAAAGGGAATCAAGAATCAGATGAAGATGCTGGGAAGCCATGACTTTACAAATGTTTGAGCATGTGCTGATAGCTTGTGAAAGGGGATGGTAGAAAGTACTTGTCCCAATGAAGATAACTTCTTCTTAATTAGAATCTTATTTCAATGAGTACAATTGAACCCCAAGATGGACTTTAAAAAGACAAAAAAAAAAATCCTTCCTAGATTTTCCATTATTTTTCTCTCTTCTATGTGAGCAGCACGGATGAAAGAGTCCTGTGATTGAGTTGAGGTTTTTATCTAACTATTGGGCCATGGCGGCAGATATTGAGTGTCGCTATAGTTTGCTATATAAGGAATTTGGTGAGGTTTGAGGTTTTTAATGTTATTGTTTTCCTCTGTAGTAATAGCCCTGAAATCCCCTTGGTTATCTCTCTAGGGTCTTGTAAAAAATGCCCTGATTTCTGTGAGAAGTTTGTAGCCTTTAGAAATCCTCACCCAGTTTTCTTTTACCTGGAGAATTTCTCTCTGAGAAGAGCAGAAGAAAAATGCTCCTTCCTTTTCTTGAACAGTGAACTGAGAGCCCTTAAATGAAGTGGAGGGGGATGGGAGTGGAGCAGGTAGAATTTGCCATTCTGTTCTCCAGGACAATGAGGGAATTACCGTCTGGTTCTCTGGAACCTAGAGTTTCAGGGGTCTATTGGCGAGAAAGAAAAAAAAAAAAGCTTTCCTTGGGTTTTGTGACCTACTTAAACATTCTGTGGAAATTGCAATCATTTGAGGTTCTAAGATAAGGAGAAAAAGAAAAGTCTAAATATAATCCTAAAAGGCAGCTCACCTACAATAAAGAACAACTGATTGCAGAGATTATTCCTCTGGAAATTGGCAGAACAGACACCAAATCTTTACTGGTTGGTACTGTCCCCATTTTCTGCTGCACCTTAGTTCACGCTCTCTCTTCGTGGCAACACTGTTGGCCTTCTTCCATGTGGGCTTCCCCAAACTTTGTGCCCAAAGACACACACATCCTACTCCTCAGTTTTCTCCAGGCCCTCAGCCCACCTGCCTTCAAAATGCAGCTCAAGACCACTTCACAGATATAGCCTGAGTGCCAGCTTCTCCCATTATGGCCTTAGTTCTTACTCCCAACCTCTAGGAACCCTTAACACCTGTCGGCAGTGTTAATGTCCAACACTCGCCATGCAAGGTCAGCAGAGAATGAAAGGCCAGGATCTTTGTCCAGAGAGTCGTGATGGATTTGTGTTGGTCCACCCACACTCTTCCACCCAGCCTGCCTTGATGATAAGCAGCTCCCATCTTCCAGCAAAGGCTGGTGGGGCAGGCCAACCATGAAACAACCTCCAGCTCATCTTAGTTCAGCTGAACAGAGGAAGCCTGTGGTAAGCAATGTATTACACATTCCTCTCCTTGTTCTTTATGCATATTTCCCTTTCATCTTTTCTCCCTGGGGGCAGATGTTCCCATAGACTTTGTGCTTGTAGATGTTAAGGGGTATTGCATAGCTGAAAGATAATAATAAGAGCTGCTGTCATTGTTAGTTGCCGTCAAGTCAATCCCAACTCATGATGACCCCATGTGTTACAGAGCAGAACTGCTTCATAGGGATTTCTTGGATGTTTCTTTCGTTTCTTAATGGAAGTGGTTCACCAGACCTTTTCTTCCATGGTGCTGCTTGGTGGGCTCAAACCACCAACCTTTTGGTTAGCAGTTAAGCACAAAGTGTTTGTTCCACTGAGGGACTTTATACTAAGAGCAGCTAACAATTATCAAGAATTTACAGTGCTCTAGGCACTTTGTCCCATGACAACTGGGCTCCTACATACAGCCTCTCCACATGACTTGGGCTTCTATCAACATGGCAGATGGGCTCCAAGAGAGAGTATCCCAAGAATGAACATCACAAGAGTCCAGTGGAAGTTGCAAAGCTTCTTAAAACCTACTCAGAATGTTACTTCTGTTGCATTCTATTTGATAAGGTCACTAATCCAGGCCAGATTAAAAGGGAGAAGAATTAGACTCCACCTCTTGACGTGAGGAACAGCTAGTACATACAATGAGGGAAAGAAATGATGGCAGCCATTTTGGAGATTGTCTACAGCAATTTCTTCCTCTTACCCTAAATTTCTGCTCTTTTGAAACACTTTATGTGTATTAACTCATTTAATCCTTGCAACAATCCTACAAGGTAGGTGTTATCCCACTTTGTGGTTGGGAAAACTAAAGCACAGAGAGCTTAGGTCACTTGCCCAGAACCACACAGTCAGGAAATGCCAAAGCCCAACCCCTTGACCCTAAACCTAAGTTTGCCTTAGGGTTTGGGGTCACACAAGACAGGCTTAATGAACATGGACTGGAATTGTGAGGAAGTTCAGTCACTTGCCATTCTTGTTAAACCTGATTTGAAGGAGTGGCTCAGACAGAAAATTCATAAAGCTTGGAAATTTTATGCTAGGTGAGACCTTGGAGGTTGTCATCCATGCCTTTTATTTTATAGACAAGGAAGCTTAGCCCATTGAGAGGTGAGGGGGAAACTCTGTGTCCCTCATCTTCTCTGACCCAGGTCTTCTTGTCAAGGTGCCAGCAAGAATTCATGAGGAGTGGTGCTTAATGTACGTTGTGTGTTCACAGTGTTCTGGTTGCTAAACAGAACTCTGATGATGTGGGATTTTTGCCTCTGGGATTTTGTATAATACGGCATGACTGCGATTTTAATAGTTTTAGTTATTAAAATCTTTGGAAGATAATAATGTACAATACTTAAAACCATTTTTATTTGATATGAAAAGGAAACTTTCAAATTTTAGATTTGGCAACTAACTTTTATTTAGAACTACCATATGATCTGACATAAATCTTTTTCACCATCTGAAACTCTCAGTATTATTTTACTGAGATCTGAGAAGGTAATCTGACATACTGATCTATAAAAGTGTGAATTTCCCTGGGGATTAGGAGGTGAGTTTCTAGAGTAATTAGGTGTGCCAGAAATAGTTTCCTTCCTCCTTCTCACCCTTCCTCTCGTTTTTTTTTTTTTTCCTACATTCACTTGCATTGGTCTTGGTCTCTCATGTCATTCTTTCAGGATTGTCTAATATGATGAATTTCCCTTCCCTTACCCTAGAGAGTACCATTATTTTTATTATTTCAGTTGTAAGTGTGTGTGTTTTGTTGACCTTGAGGTATTTCAAAGACTTGTAAAATCTCAGTGATCAGGAATGATCAGGGGAAGGAGATATTAATGGAATGGATTTTTCTCTTGAACTGAGGGTTAATCGGGACCCTTCTCTCGACCCCTTTTCAACTTTCTTGATTGCAAATTTTTCCTAATCCATGAGTGCAGTCTCTGAAGTTTAAATGAATGCAAGGCTGTACGATGAAAGGTACAAATTGACCAGCAGTCATAAGCCGTGTGTTTAAGTCCATATATTCCCACTTGCCAGCTCTCTGGTTCTGCGGAGTCATGGATTAACTGGGCTGTCTGTAAAACATGGGTAATGACACTTGCTGTACCTACCTCAAAAAGAGTCCCTGGGTTGTACAAACTGCTAAGCGCTTGACTACTAGCCAAATGATTGGTGGTTTGAATCCACCCAGAGGTGCCTCAGAAGACAGGTCTGGTGATCTGCTTCCAAAAGGTCAAAGCTTTGAAAACCATATGAAACAGTTTTACTCTGCTCACGTGGGATTGCCATGAGTCGGAATCAACCTGACAGCAAATAACAATAACAACAGCCTACCTCACCAGCTCTGTAGAGTATGTCAAATAAGGAGAGTGGAAACGCTTTGCACAAATCTTAGGTTTTATTTTGATGAATGATGACAGCTACCAATTTTGGAGTGCCTAGGTGTCAGGTGCGCTACACATATTATGGCTAATTTTTGGAACAAGCCTAGAAGGTATTCCTTTTTTAAAAGATGAGAAAACTGAGCCTCTGGACATAAGTGAATTGCCCAAGATTATGTAAATAGCAGTGGAGCCTGAACTTTTTCTTCACAGTAAATTGCTCTCTTGATTAATTAAAGACCTTTATTCTGAGTACCAGATCTCGCAGATATAGAAGTATAGAAGACTTGACAGAAGTGTACTGACCTTAGGACACGTTATTTTACTTACAGCTCTTTTAGTTATGGAATCCTTGGTGGCACAAATGGCTAACACGCTAAGCTATCAGAAAGGTTGGAGGCTTGAATCCACCCAGAAACATCTTGGTATTTATTCAGAAAAATCAGCCATTGAAAACCCAGTGTAGCACAGTTCTATTCTGGCACACATGGGGTCGCCATGGGTTGGAGTCAACTCAATAACGACTGTATTTTTGTTGTTGTTTGTTTTGTTTTGTTTCCTTTAGTTATAAGGAACAGGGCCTCTATGTTTCAGAGAGAATTCAAAGAAATCCAAGAAGAGAAACTGAATTATAGTTAGGTCTTAAGAGGAAGCTGTCTGAATCAAGGTCACACTTGCTTCCTCCTCCTTCTCTTCTTCCACCTCCTTCTCTCCCGCTTCTTCCTCTTTCTCTCTCTCTCTGGTTACACAATCAAGGCATCTCTGATTCCTTTTCCATGTTGCCTCCATCCTCTTTTCTCTGTTGCCTGGTTCCCTTATAACTACAGTTTGCATGTGGCCCATAATGGGAACTGAACACCTTTCTACACCCTGGCTTGTCTTGACATGTTCATTTGGCTTTTGCCCATACTGCTAACTGGAAACTTCCCTAGAGTTTTTTGGTTCAGATTCCTCATGGTTCTGAGACATGGCAAGCCTCTGGGTGGACTCAAGCCTCAAACCTCAAACCTATTGGTTAGCAGCTGCTATCTAGTTATCTAGTGCTGCTATAACAGCAACATCACTAGTGAATGGCTTTAACAAAGAGAAATTTACTTCTTCACAATCAAGTAGGCTAGAAGTACAAATTCAGGACGTCAGCTCCAGGGGAAGGCTCTCTGTCTCTGTTTGCTCTGGAAGAAGGTCCTTATCATCAGTCTGCCCCTGGACTAGGAGCTTCTCTGTGCAGGGACCCCAGGTCCAAAGGATACCCTAAGCTCCTGGTGCTTCTTTCTTGGTGGTATGAGGTCCACATGTCTCTCTGCTTGCTTCTCTCTTTTATATCTCAAAAGAGATTGGCTCAAGACACAATCCAATCTTGTAGATTGAATCCTACCTCATTAATTAACTGCCACTAATCCCATCTCATCAACATCATAGAGATAAGATTTACAACATATTGGAAAATCACATCAGATGACAAAATGGTGAACAGTCACACAATACTGGGAATAATGGCCTAACCAAGTTGACAGATATTTTGGGGGGGCACAATTCAGTCCATGGCATGTGTTAACCATTTGTAACACTGAGAGACTCCCTTTGCAACATAATCCCCCCTCCTTCCTACATAATTCTCAATAATAGGGACCCAGTTGTTTCAGATTTTATGATATAGGCTCTAGGAAACACTGAACCTTGTTTTTATCTTCTGATTCACCATTACTTATGTTGGTTCTGGAGTTACATATATAATTATGTTCTGCTTTTGAAGAAGGTAGTAGGAAAACAGTCCCTGGGTTGTGCAAGCAGTTAACATACTCAGCTGCTAACCAAAAGGTTGGAGGTTCTAGGTTCAAGTCCAACCAGAGGTGCTTTGGAAGAAAGGCCTGGCAATCTACTTCAAAAAATCAGCCATTGAAAATCTTATGGAGCACAGTTCTACTCTAACACATGGGGGGTTGCCATGAGCTGGAGCTGACTTGATGGTAGCGGGTGGTGGTTAGTAGGAAAACATGTCATAGTATTTTAGTAAGTCTTTCTATTAACAGAAGCTATTATGTTTCAAGATTATTGCTGAAATATCTGTAATTTAATAAAACAAAATTAAACAAAACAAAGCAGTACATTCAAGAGTCTCTGAGCAGTGAGAATACGTGAAAGCTGAAAAGAATGGTCCATCTCCATCTTCTAGGAAGGTGCTCAGAAAGTGGAACGGTAAACAAGCTTAAGACTTGCTTCCCTTTCCCTAATCTCCCTAGGTTTTCGTTTTCTCTCTGCTGCCAGGTTTTTTTTTTTTTTTTTGGTGGGGGCAGCATTCTCTTTGTGTTTATCTGTTTTTTCTTTTATCATGGCTGATATTAAGTGGAAACATTTATCATCCAGCTCAGCATAAACTGCTGTGAGCAGTCCCTGTATCAACTATGAGCCAGAAATGGAACTGGGACTTAATTAATATCTATGTTGGCCTTGGTTTTTATTGTAAAATGGAATGCCATACATCTAAATTCCCATCACGTAGGGTTGGATAGCTGAAATTTCTAACCATTCATAGCTTAACTTCTGAGATTTAAATGCCTCTTGAAGAAAAGGTATTCATTACTACTGAAACTTTAGCTTTCTACTTTTGGTTTGAGCTCCTTTGTGTTTTCCAAATCTTTCTTTTTCATCTGTACATTGGAAGACCTCACTTTATTTGTGAAATACCAATATGTGTGGCTAATTGCCTCCGTGAACAAATGCCTCCTTTGCCATGAAACCAGAAGACCTGAATGGTGTCCAGTTATCACTACTGAACATTTCAATTAAAGATTCTATAGAGGAATCCTGATCAAAAAGGGAGAAAATGTTTAAAATTCTCATGGAATTCAGACTTACTGGAACTATTGAGGTTGAATGGATCTCTGATACTGTTGCCCTGAGATAATCTTTAAACCTTAAACCAAAAATATTCCCTGAAATCTTCTTAAAACTGAACAACGGTTTAGCTTAATTAGTAAAGAATATTGGCCTTGAGCATTGTCCTCTTTTAAAGAGCTATCTATATGGGATCAAATTGACAATATCCACTTGAAACGTTAGATAGGAAGTTTAGGGGGCAATGAGATTATGTTAATGGAGGGAGAACAACTCAGAAAATGAAGGTGAAAACGGTTGCACAACTTGAAGAATGTAATTAAAGCCACTAAATTGTACAAATTGTTGAATTGCTGAATGTTTTGCTGTGTATATTTTTAACAACAATAAAAAAATGACTATATTATGAAGTGTGGGCTCATGTGTCTTTAAGTCTTAATTCTGTAATCCTAGTGGATTGCTTTGTATATAAGTACTCAAACTGGATTAAAGAATTCCTTCCTTTATGAGTTGGCGTTCCCAGGCTCTGGTTATAGGTCCTCTTCCTACTCTACACGCTACATGCCCTCACTGGGCAAACATGATTTCAGTAGTGTAATTAGCTCTGATAGCCTACTAGATATCTGCCTCTTACTAACTGGGTAACTCTGAGTAAGTTAGTTAACCTTTCTCAACTTCCTCATCTCTAAAATAACCTTATAGGGTTATAATGAGAACAAATAATATATGTAAACATCTAAAAAGTGCCTGGGACTTATATACACTATATAAGCACACACTGTTATTAGTGTCTATCCTTGTATTCCTATGCCTAGTGCTACTGCTTAAAAGCCAAAAACCTGTTGCCATCAAGTCGATTCCAACTCATGGTGACCCCATGTCTTACAGAGTAGAGCTGCTCCATAGGGTTTCCTTTGACTGTAATTTTTACAGAAGTAGGTTTGCAGGCCTTTCTTCCATAGTGCTGCTGGGTGCGTTCAAACCGCCAACCTTTTGGTTAGCAACAAATCGCCAAGTGCTTGTGCTACCCAGGGCCTATACTACTATGCATTTTAGCTTGCATTAAGTAAATAGCTGCTGGATAAATGTTAATACCTAGTTACTGAGCCTTAATCATTACCCCAAATTTCTAACATATTGGCTAGTAGGCCATCATCACTCTGAACAAAAACAAAAACAAAAAACCCATTGCTGTGGAGTCGGTTTCGACTCATAGCGACCCAATAAAATCTACTCGGTACAAGGCATTGGTGTCTTGAGGGTACTAATATGAACCAGATGCAGTGTTTGTACTCTCAAGGGCGAATGGGGACACAAGACATGGCAAAAAATAACTCTGACACTAGACAGTCACAGGTAAAACTGACAATAAGTTTTAGGATGTCACAGATAGGAAAGAACACAGGTGTAGCGTTTCTGTCCTTTGTCTGCAGGGTACAAAGTTTTGTATGAAGGACAGCAGGGATGTTCTTGTGTTCTTCACCACATTGCCAAACATGTGATTTAAAAACAAAAAAAAAACAAGGTAAATGGATATATTTTTAGAAACATGAAAAATAATTACAAAAATAGATTTGACATTTTAAAAACATTGCTAGGCTAATGGAAGTGAGAGAGTGACTTAAGCTGCCCCTTTCTGACCAAAAAGCCATTTAACTGCTCATCACGCAACCACTGGCTAAGTTTTTCAGATGCCTTCCCTGAGTCTCCAGTGTTCACTTCTATCACTATGTTTTTCTGTTTTTAATATCATACTCCATGTTGATTTTTGACTTTTGGACCTGAGGGCATTTGCACCTTAGAAAAGGATTATAAAAACGCATATTAATACTAAGATGGTCATTTCTTTTGCCAACAGGGGAATTTTTTTGCAAATAGTAAACTAACATCTTTCAATTGGCCCTGTATAAATAATTTTTCCTTGCAGTTGTCCATTTCCAAATTTGTAACATGGGACTTTTTGTCCTGGGAAGGAGAAAATGGGAATTGTCTGAAACAACAACAATTGAAGAGCTCTGAATCAGAGTTGAGCTTCTTGACTTCTTTGGTGAGGTGATTGTCTTTTTGTTGTTTTACTATTTTTCAGGTCTATTAAAAAAAAATTTATTATGAAATAATTTTGGACTTACAGAAAAGTTGCAAAATCAGTACAGAAAGTTTCCACATACCCTTCACCCAGCTTCCCCTAATGTTAACATCTTACATAACCATCATAAAAATAGAGAAGCCAGGAAATTAACGTTGATACAATACTCTTATCTTATCTACAATCTTATTTAAATTACACCAGATCGTCTACTTCTTTTTCTAGTCCCGGATCCAATCCAGGATCCTACATTGCTTTTACTTCTCAAGTCTGCTTGGCCTCCTCTAATCTGTAACTTATCTTTAGTCACTCTTTGTCTTTTGTGACCTTGGCTCTTGAACAAAATTTTACAGAATGTTCTTGAATGTTATTTTACAGAATGTTCCTTAATTTGGGATAGTCTGAGGTTTTTCTTTTTTCTTTTTTAATGATGGGATTGAGGTTATGCATTTTTGGCAAGAATACTACTGAAGTGATCTTTTGTTCTTCTTAGCACGTCATGTGAGGGGTTAGTGTGATGTCAACCTTCATCACTTTAAGGTGCTATCTGCCAGGATTCTTAACTATGAAGCTGCTGTTTTCTCTGTTGCCATTAATAGGTATCTTGTGGGGGATACTTGGAGACTATGCAAGTATCTATTTCCTGTCATACCTTTGCCCATTAATTTTTGCATTCATTGATAGTTCTTGTCTACAACATTTATTACGGTGGTGTTTGCCTAATTATGATTTTCTATTTCTCTAATTTCTTTTAAATTTATTAATTGGAATCCATTGTAAGGAAGAGCTTCTTGTCCATTTATTTATTCAATTATTTGTGTATATTAGTATGGACTCACGGATGTTTATTTTATTCAGTGGGTCATAATTCAATACTATTACTATAATTTTGTTGTTCAGATTGAACCATCTTTGGTCCTTGGGAGCTCTTTCAAGTTGCTCTTGTGCCTTTTCAACATCCCGCCCCACTTTTTTTGTTTCTTTAAGCACATCCTTATTTTCTGGCAACACAGGTTGTTCTGGGGCCATCTTCCAATTTGCTCACTTTAGCCCTGGAATGAACCGTTTCTCTAGGGAGCCCTGGTTCATTTTATTGAAGAATAGTATTTAGAACCAAGATCTGTGCCCCAGTTGTGCTCATTGCTACTGGGTGTCGTTGCTTCTAGTCCTCCTCAGTCTACAGAACTAAGAAATATTGTTGTTGTGAGTTGATTCCGACTCCTAGCAACCCTGGGATAGACTAAAGTTGTCCCATAGAGTTTCCTAGGCTGAAATCTTCATGGGAGCAGATCGCCAGATCTTTTCTCCCACAGAGCAGTTGGTGGGTTTGAATCACTGACTTTTCGGTTGGCAGTCGAGCACTTCACCATTGTGCCACTAGGGCTCCTTATTTTTAGGAGCCCTTGGGTGGCACAAATAGTTAAGTACTAAGTATTTACAAAAAAACTGGTAGTTCGAATCCACCCAGAGTCACCTCAGAAGAAAGGCCTGGTGACCTACTTCTGAAAAATCACAGCCATTGAAAACCCTGTGTATTACAGTTCTACTCTGACACACACAATGTTGCCATGAGCTGGAATTGACTCGATGCCGACTGTTTTTTTTTTTTTGCATCCGTTTATATATACATGTATTGAAAACCATGTGCTCACACTTATACCTTTAATTCCAACCCAACACCAAAGGGTTCATTCTAGTCTCCTTGCCTTTTTTGTAACTGCTTTTTCTAGGAGTGAGAAACCTAGCTCTATTATCCATGATGTATTTACTTGTTTGATCCCAGTATACACATAAGGTAGTTTCAGAATTAGTGACTCATTTTACTAAGTACAGTACTTAGGTTAGTTCTTTCCTTTACCAACCTCTTCAGTTGGTTTATATTACTCATTTGTAATACAGTTAGATTCGTTTGTTATTGTTTGTATTCCGCTGGAGGTTCCCACCACATCCTGGTTGATTTTAAGTACTTATTTATTTGTATGTGAAACACTACCATGGTTCAAAGAGTCGGGAGCTATGTAAAAATGTATACATAGAGAGGTATCACTTCTCCTACGCATCCCTGTGACCTTGTTCCCATCTCTTATTCTTTCCACCCTGTTCCTACCAACTCGGTGTGGGTAACCAATCTTGTTAGCTTCTGATTTATTTTTCCTGTATTTCTTTTGCACAAATGAGCATATATGTGTCTATTTTATTCTTTTTTGCATGAAGGGTCACACACTATAGATGCTCCTTTGCACTTTAATATTTTTTTTTTTTACTTCACAGTATAGCCTGGAAATCACTCTGCATAAGTTTATAGAGATGTTCCGTATTCTTTTTTACCACTGTGCTGTGCCACATTGTATGAATGTACCATAAATCATTCACTCACTTTTTTTTTTTTTGTACTTTAGAGGAAGGTTTACACAGCAAATTAGTTTCTCATTAAACAGTTGTTTTGTGACATTGATTGCCAACCCCATGACATGTCAACACTCTCTGCTGCTCTACCTTGGGTTCCTCACTTCCATTCATCCAGCTTTCCTGTCCCCTCCTCCCTTCTAGTCCTTGCCCTTGGGCTGGTGTGCCCATTTAGTCTCATTTTGTTTTATGGGCCTGTCTAATCTTTGGCTGAAAGATGAACCTCAGGACTGACTTCAGTACTGAGTTAAAAGGGTGTCTGGGGGCCATACTCTCTGGTTTCTCCAGTCTCTGTCAGACCAGTAAGTCTGGTCTTTTTGTGAGTTTGAATTTTGTTCTATGTTTTTCTCCAGCCCTGTCCAGGACCCTATATTGTGATCCCTGTCAGAGCAGTCGGTGGTGGGAGCTGGGCACCATCTAGTTGTGCTGGACTCAGTCTGGTGGAGGCTGTGGTAGTTGTGGTCCTTTAGTGCTTTGGACTAATCTTTCCCTTGTGTCTTTGTTTTTCTTCATTCTCCTTTGCTCCAGATGGAATAGGACCAATGGAGTATCTTAGATGACTGCTCACACTTCTTAAGACACCAAACTCTATTCACCAAAGTAGGATGTAGAACATTTTCTTTATAAACTATGTTATGCCAATTGAGCTAGATGTCCCCTAAGACCATGGTCCCCACAGCCCTCAGCCTCATAATTTGGTCCCTCAGGGAGTTTGGATGCGTCTGTGGAGCTTCCGTGACCTTGCCTTGGTCAAGTTGTGCTGACTTCCCCAGTCTTGTGTACTGTCTTACCTTTCACCAAAGTTACCACTTATCTATTGCCTAGTTAGTGTTTTTCTCTCCTCATCCCTCCCCTCCCTCATAACCATCAAAGATTATTTTTTTCTGTGTGTAAACCTTTCCATGAGTTTTTATAATAGTGGCCTTAAATAGTATTTGTCCTTTTGTGATTGACTTATTTCACTCAGCATGATACTGTCCAGATGGTTCATGCACTTTTCTATGTATTGGAATTTTGGTGGTTTCCAATATTTTGCAATTAAAATGCTGGAATGAATACTCTCAGGTATATATATATCTGGTGGTGTAATGGCTAAGAGCACTGCTCCTAACCAAAAGGTCGGCAGTTCAGCGGTTCGAATCTGCTAGCTGCTCCTTGGCAATAGGTTTAGCTTGGTTTGGGTTATATATGTACATATACACACATATATATATTTTTTTTTTTGGTGCGTGTTGTTGGAGGTGTATCTTCAGGGTAGGTGCCTAGAAGTGAGATTGCTGAGTCGAAAGGTAAGTATACATGTATTTTTTGTTATTATTGTTATTAGTTGCCATCAAGTCGATTCCAAGTTATGGTGGCCCCATGTGTGCAGAGTAGAACTGCTCCATAGAGTTTTCAAGGTTTTAACCTTTCAGAAGCAGATCGCCAAGCCTGTCTTCAGAGGTGCCTCTGGGTGGGTTCAAACCGCCAACCTTTTGGCTAGTAGTCGAGTGTTGAACAGTTTGCACCCCTCAGAGATCCACATTTTTGTTGTTGTTTTTAGGTGCGTCAAGTTGATTCTGACTCATAGCGATTCCATGCACAACAGAATGAAACCCTGCCCGGTTCCGTACCATGCTCACAATCATTGTTATGCTTGAGCCCGTTGTTGCAGCCACTGTGTCAGTCCATCTCCTTGAGGGTCTTCCTCTTTTCCGCTGACCCTGTACAAGCATGATGTCCTTCTCTAGAGAGAGATCCGTCCTGACAACATGTCCAAAGTATGTGAGATGTAATCTTGCCATTCTTGCTTCTAAAGGAGCATTGTGGTTGTACTTCTTCCAAGACAGATTTGTTCCTTCTTTTTGTAGTCCATGGTATATTCAATATTCTTTGCCAACACCATAATTCAAAGGTGTCAGTTCTTCGGTCTTCCTTATTCATGGTCCAGCTTTCACATGCGTATGAGGTGATTGAAAACACTATGGCTTAGATCAGGCGCACCTTAGCCTTCAAGGTGACATCTTTGCTTTTTAACACTTTAAAGAGATCTTTGGAGCAAATTTGCCCAATGCAATGCATCTTTTGATTTCTTGACTGCTTCTTCCATGGGTGTTGATTGTGAAATGAAGTCCTTGACAACTTCAATCTTTTATATTCTTGTAAGGTATTGCCGAATTTCCCAGAAGGGTTATACCAGTTTGCATTCCCACCAACAATGTATGAAAGTGTCTGTTTTCCCATAGCCTCACCAAGAGAATGTGTTGTCACGCGGTTTAGTTTTGCTAGTTTCCAAGAGGTAAGAAAGGGTGTCTCAGTGTTGCTTTATTTCTCTAATTATGAATGGGTTTACATTTTCATATCTTTGGTGTGTGAATTGTCTGTTCATGTCTCTCCATTTTTCTGTGGAGTTTTAGTCCTTTGTTCCTCAATAGTTAAGAGTTCTTCATATGTTAGTGATATTGGCCTTTTGCCTGTGACATATGTTGGAAAATCTTCTACCAGTTTGTCAGGTGTCTTTTGACTTCAACTTTTTTTTTTTTTTGGCCATGCATTTTATTTTTATGTAGTCAAATTTATCAATCTTTTCTTTTATTGCCTCTGGGTTTTGAGTCATAGAAAGTTTTTCTTTATACTAAGGTTAAAGAGGAATTCCCAATGCTTCTAGCATTGTATCATTTCCTTTTTTTTTTTTTTATTTAGATATCTAATCCATTTGGAGTTTATTTTTGTATGTAGTATAAGTTATAGATCTAATTTTATCTTTTTGCAAATGGATTCCCAGTTGTTCTAGCACCATTTATTATTAAGTCCATTTTTGTGGCCGTGATTTGGTGTGCAACATTTATCACATGCTGAATTTCTGTATGAACTTGTATCTACTTTGAGCTTTCTATTCTATCCCACTGGGCCATTTATCTGTTCTCGTGCTACTACCATGCTGTTTTAAGTATACAGTCTTTGTAATGTGTTTTAATGTCTGATAGGGCTGGTTCCCAACCCCCATTGGTTTTCTTTTTCAGTGTTTTCCTGGCTATTCTTGCATGTTTGTTTTTCCATATGAACTTTAATATCAACTTATCAACTCCATGAAGAAGCTTTTAGTATTTTCATTAAGATTGCCCTAAATTTATAAAGTAGCTTGGGGAAAACTGACATATATAGAGTGATGTGTTGTTCTACCCAAGAGCAGATGTCTTTCCATTTGTTCAAATCTACCCTTGTGTCTTTCAGGAATGTTTAAAAATTTTTTTCGTATAGGTTTTGCACATTTCTTATTGAATTTATTCCTAAGTATTTATTCTTCTTTGCTGCTATTGTAAATGAAGTTTTCTCCACGATTATGTCCTCTAACTAGTAATTATTTGGGTAGATGAAAGCTATAAGGTTTTGTATGTAAGTTTTATATCCTGCTACCTTACTAAATTATTTTATTGTTCGAATTAGTTTTATTATTCTCTTTTCATTCCTTCTCTTCTTCCTCTTCATCCTCCTTCTTGGCTATTCATGACATTTTATTTTTCCAGTGCAGTAGAATTAACTTACCAAGTTCTATTAAAAATCTTGTTGATTGGAATTGCATTAAATTTATAGATTTAGTTGAGATGGCCTGAAATCTTTATGATTTTGAATCTTCTACTGTATGAATAGATATACATATTCATACATTTATTTAGATTTTCTGTTAGCCGTTCAATACATTTTTGTAGTTTGCTTTCATAAAGCCTTGCACATCTATTATTAGATTTATTCCTAGGTCTTTATTTGTTTTTATTTTTGTTGCGGTTATTGTAAATGAAATCTATTTTAAAATTACATTTTCTCCTTGGCTGTGGCTGGTATTTAAGGGTGGTATTTTATGTGCATGTTGATATTTTAATCTATCAGCTTTGCCAAACTTCCTTGCATCATCTAAAAATAATTATAGTTCATTTTCTCCTTCCCAATCCTTTTAGTCTTTTTGTTTCTTATCTTGTTGTGCTGTTTGTGTCCTCCAGAACAAAATTAACTAGAAGTGAGAATAATGAGTAGTTTTCTTTTGTTTTAAATTTAAGCAGAAATGTTTCTAGATTTCACCACTAACTATAGTATTTGCTGTATATTTTTGGTAGATACCCTTTATCAGGGTAAGGAAATTCCCTTCTGCTTTTTGTCACCTATCAGTTTTAATCGTGAAAAGATGTTGAATTGTATAAAAAAATTTTTTTAGGTGTGTATTGAAATGTATATGTATATGTTGTGAGGATTTTAAAATAATTAATAATTTTGTTAATATATATTTTAATTAATTGCTGAAATCTATTTGCTAATAATTCATTTAGTATTTTTGTGATATGTTCAGGAGTGTGATTGGCCTTTTAGTTTTGAGTCTGTCTTTTGGGATTAAGTTACATTGGATTTATGAAATGATGCACATGTGGGGATTATTTCCCTTTTTTTCTATTCTCTGGAAGATTTTGGAACCATCTATCCCTTGAAGGTGTGGTAGAACATCTCCTTATGAAATTGTTTGGACCTGGTATTTTTTAATGGGTAGATTTTAATTACTGATTCATTTTCTCCAGTGAGTCAATGGTTTATTCAGATTTGTTACCTTTTATTTTAGTCAGTTTTGATTATATATCTATTTTAAGAAAATTGTCCATTTCCCCTTCTTTTAATAATTTGTGTATAGTTTTTCAAAATATTCTTTTATGATCATTAAATATCAACTGTATTTGTAACTAGATCATCTTTTGCTCACAATATCTTTTATTCTTACTCTCTCTTTCATTGAAAAATCTTGCTGGAAGATTTTCTGTTTTTAAAAGGCATTTGGTTTTGTGATTCTATTTATTGTTTTCTAGTTCATTAATTTTCGGTCTTTATCATTATCTTCCCTCCATTCAATTTGCGTTTGTCGTGTTGTTCTTTTTCTAATTTTTTGGGTTGTATGTTTGGCTCATTAATTTTCAACCTTTTTTTGTAAAATGTATGGATTCGAGACAATAAATTTTCTTATAAGTGCAGTTTTAGCTGCATCTTATATGTTTTTATAAGCAGGGTTTTAAAAAGGACTTAGTACTAAATATTTTCTAATTCTCATTACTACTCATATCTTTTTTATCTGTGATTTACTTAAAAACATTAAAAAACTTGTCATAAATTAATTCAGTTTTTTTTTTTTTTCTGGATGGTAGGTTGAAACTGGAACTTAATTAAAACCTTGCCTAGAGAAATTGCATGTGTTAAAATCTCCAAATATATGGCATTCTTTTTGCCTCCTTTTTATCATTACTTTATAACTGAATTGCATTGTAGCCAAAGAATATGGCATATATCTATTTACTGAAATGTGCTTTGTGGCCTAAAATGTTATCAGTTTTGCAAATGTACTATGTGTGCTTGAACAGAGTATGCGTTCTTTTTTGTCTAGGTACAGAAATCTATATACGTCAATTTAGATGAGTGATTTCAACACTTTTCGTGCTATGACACTAGAAAATTCTAACATTTGAACAGCACAGTAAAATAAACTGGAGTTAATTTGAAGAGGTTTTAACAGGTTCAGTAAAATATTCAGTATACATTTATTATTTTATATAATTTAATACAGATACAAAATATTAGGTAAAATAATTCTTTCATTTTTATAAACATAAATAAAACATATTCAAAATTTTACATGAGAAATTTAAGTTTGCTTTCATGAACATAACCTTTTTATACCAGATTTTATGCTTGAAACAGGTCTTCATCATTCCTGATCAAGACTCGTTAATAATGATCTCTTTCAAATTCTTGATAGTATTAAAAAAAAAAAAAGAAAACTTTGCCTAAATAAATGCAAAAAAAAATTAAAACACTTTAAAAACAATTCAAACATTTATACCAGTTGAAATTTTACTGAAAGCATCTAAAGCTCTTTATTTCATTGCTAAATGTAATGTTGAAATTTCTTGTGATAGGACATGGTGGTTTGCATTGTGTCAACCTGTCTGGGTGAACTACGTTTCTCAGAAGTCTCTTCTCTGTTTCCAAGAAGCATTTTTGCATAAGGTTTGAACAAGGCAGGGGGCTGACAACTGTCCCCCGAGTGTCTGTGAGGAAAGTGTATCCCTGTTCCCTAGAGTGCACAGGTGGTTAGGTTCTGCAACCAGACCATGGGCACCCAGTGCTTTTGGTCATAACAGTTGGGAGGCACCACTTATCCTTGGACCCGTGTTGCAGGTGGCTAGGTGATGTGGGTGGAGCTACCAGTCCTCAGACCCTTGGTGTGGGTAGGTGAGGACCCTGTTTAATAGTCAAAGTGGTGTCAAGCATCAAAAACCCACCTCTCCACCGCACAGCTGAAACAGTCAAAGTCAGATCTCAAGCACATGCACCGTTGCAGTCTGCCAACAAGAGCCTAAGCTCCTGAAACAGGCCGATACAGGCCCATGCAGGGGTGAAAGGTATTCAAAGTCCGCAGACTATTTGGGCCTGGACAGGAGCCGCTTCTGTCCTGAGCTCCCCAGCAGAGAGGAGAGAGCAGATTATCTTTTCCCCTAATTGTTAATTTATTCCTTCTCCAAGTCAGGGAGAATGGCTCAGGGCATGCAGCAGGACCTATCTCAGGCTCAGGGAAATCGACAGCCACTGAAGCCAGCTTGGGGGTTGGGGGCGTGGTAAAATAGATGCAAGTACTTAGCTTTTGCCACGAGTGCTGTTTTTCTCTGATTCTGGACGTGTGAGTAGACTGTGCGGCTTGCTGTCTCTCCCTGGAAACTGCATCCCAAATGCTACCACCTGCCCTGCCACAGTTGTGCCAGGGGATCGTGCCTGAGGGGCACTGGTTCCTGCTGAGTCAGGTCCAGCAACTCCTCACAGATTCTGAACCATCTCTCCCTCCACCTGCTGCTCAGTCCGATTTCCTGACTTTGCCTTTGATGTTCAGGTCTCCTAGCTTGTCATATATATAATCTTTTTGCTTGTTTTCTTGGGCCCTTGTTGTAAGAGGGATCACCAGAAATGTCTGACTACTCTGCTATCTTGGCTCCACCTCTCATTTTTGCATAAGATTTGGAGAGCAGAAGTGACACAGAAGCCATTTTGGTTTTTATACTTTGAAGGTCAGGGCAGGTGCTTTATTAGCTCAGACAAGTTGTTGTGTGATTTTATTTGCCAACTGATCTCTTTTGCTTAGGGCAACATCTTAGCATGCAACGGCTACACCTTCCCCTGGATCTTCCTTCAGTTTCTCCAACTCCTGAATCGGAGCATGTTTAGCTCTATGAGGGTGTCAGCATATCCTGCAGGACACCCATTTCATCAAGATCTGAGACAGCAAGAACTGACACAGGTTTTAATCCTTCCTGATTGGTCCAGGTCATGCTTGTGGGTCCCAGCTTGATCCTGCTGTCCCCTACTTTATATTGATCTTGCCTGCTCTGCGAACACCAAATCCAGCATGAGACACAAAAACAACAGCCTTACAGAGCTGTATTTCCTACAATTTCTTAAGGTCAAATCACTGTAACAAATCTATCAATTGATCTATCTGTCTATCTGTCTGTCCTTCTATCTATCTATCTATATATCTATCCATCATGCATCCGTCCATCCGTCCATCCATCTAGTCTTCCTATCTGTCTACCACTGGTTCTGCTTCTCTGATTGAACTCTTATACATAGGGGATCTGGATTTCAAATCCAAACAAAATTTTACATACTAATTTTTTTTTTAATTTTTGTTTATATTCTACTGTGTAGATGTATTGCTAGGGCAGTTACGTGCCTTTAGCCTAGCAGACTCTCAAAGGCACATTAGTCAAAAATAGACAAAAGGATCTGTGGTAGATTAAAGATGGCTGCAAATTCTTTGACACTTCTCCCATTGAGAGGTGGGGTCTGTTTCCCCTTCCCTTGAACCTGGGCTGGGCTATGACTGCTTTGACCAATCAAACAGGGAAGAGCAGTGCTATGCTGTTCCTATGCTTGCTCTTTGAAAGAACTGGCAGCTTCTGCCTTGGCCTCTGGGTGCCTGAGCCGCCATGTAAGAAATCTGACTATCTTGTTGGAAGGACCACATGGAGAAACCCTGAGACTATATGGAGAGGTAGAGGGACTCAGCTAAGTCCAGCCTTCCAGCCATCCCATCAAAATAGTGGGTATGTAGTAAAGCTGTCTTGGACCCTCCAAACCAGTTCAGCCACCAGCTGAGTACTACCAAGTGACCCAAATTTACTCCATATGAAGCAAAAGAACTGCCCAGCCAAACCCCATCCAATGTCCTGACCCAGGAGATCACGACATATAATGAAATGATAGTTGTTTTAAGTCTTCATGTTCTGAGATAGCTTGTTATACAGTAATTAATAACCAGAACAGTATTTAATACCTATGAAGACTCTTGTTTGAGGCCATTACCTAGAATAGCACCTGCCACCAGGTCCCCTGCAGTTTCACTGGCCCCTTGTTCCCAGTGGTCGTTGTGGCTGCTGAAGTACACCTCCAGGGAGTATACCTTGCAGTTAGCATCTTGACCATGCTATGTGCACTTGGCAGCGCCGTGAGTGCTCCATATTGCTCTTTATGCTCCCTTCTTCAGGGACTATGGGGTTCACTGTCAGATCTTGCCCTGCTGTAGACAGTTCCAAGAAGCCTGGATGAGTTTTCTGACAGCCTGGGTGCTCCAGAAAGCCTGCTCTCAGGGTGGACGGGATCAATATCTCACAACACATCTGTAACCCATTCCTGGCAATCCAGGGTGAATTAAATCAAGCTTCTTAATTGTACTGCCCAAATTTTCTAAATTCTTACAATTTTGTATTTGCTTGATTACTCATTTCCCATCTTATATCCTGATATTATCGATTTAATTCTATCCCTTTTGGGACCCTTAACAGCCACACAATGAATTCAGACATACCAGCAATCATAAAGATGGCACAGGACTGAGCAACATTTTGCCCTGTTATACTTAAGGTTGCCTTGAGTCAGTCAACTAGATGCTACTAACAACAACATCGTCATCATTATTATGGTGCTAATCAGCTACCTTTCAGATCCATTTTCTGCCCTTCCTCTATTCTGCTTTGTTTCAAAGGCAATTACATTTCCAGGTTCCCTTGTCTGCTGATTTCTGGCTAAGTTGCAGCGGTGGAAGACACTGGCAGAAGATTGGATGCCGCCTGTGGTATCTTTGGCTGTGGTTGCATCTTCTCATGACTCCAGCTCCCACTTAGTGCCACTCACTCCATGGTCCCAGTTCCAGCTTTGTTGCGGTTTTAGTGCTTTCCAGATGGCATGACTTCTGAACCCCGCTCCTCCTCCTCAGGGATAGTAGCAGCTTCCTGCTGTTGCTAATCTTTGGGTTGCCCCCTCCTTTTCATGTTTGCTTCTTAGCTCTTCTGTCACCCATGTAAACAATTAAATTCTTCGTCAAAAAGACTTAGGATGTTTCCTGTTTAGTGACTGGATGTTGACTGATAATATTTTTACCATTATAAGAATTATTACTCCCTTATTATTTTATACTTTCAATGCTTGTTTAAATTTACCCATATGTTCTCTAATTACTTTGATCACCCTTGCTTTTCGCATTCTATTTCTTCACTTTTGGTTAAAGTTTTCTTCTTCGGGCAGTATATCCTTAGTATTTCTTTCTGTGAGGGTTTATGTTTTGGAAAACCTTCAGATTCAGAATTTTAAACATGGATTTTGTCATTTATTTAAGATCTGCCTGCAAAAAGAAATGAGACCACCAGCCAGAAGCCTGGTCTACTTATCACACCTCAGTTCTTGCCACATTAATTTTATAAGCTCTCCTTTATTTATGAATATAAGATCCTTATTCTTGTATATAAGTTCCTTCCAGGAGTACATGTAGGATCCACAAGGAAGGGAGAGTCTAGTACTCACCAATAAACAAACTTCAAAAGACAGTCAAATACACATTTTTAAAACAGAAGGGCTGAAAAGAGTTCAAATATATATCAAAAACCAGATTCAAACATAAATTTTAAAAGAAAGGGAGTATCTGTTTTGAAAAAACAGACATTGAAGGTGTTAAAGAGGCCGTGATATTTGTTCAAGAAAAGAGAATATTAAGTCTTTTTTTTAGTTCAATTTTTAACTTAGAAGTGATAGCATAAGTCTTGGTTGAGTATGGAGGGCTGATTTCCACATTACCAGAGAGCAATAAACTTTTTTTGGTCTTTATGTTTTTCTTTTTTTATTGTACTTTACATAAAAGTTTATAGAACAAACCAGTTTCTCATTAAACAGTTAGTACACATACTATTTTATGACACTAGTTAACAACTCCACAACATGTCAACACTCTCGCTCCTCAAATCTTGGGTTCCCTATTACCAGCTTTCCTGTCCCCTCCTGCCTTCCAGTCTTTGCCCCAGAGATGGTGTGCTCCTTTAGTCTTGTTTTGTTTTATGGGCCTGCCCACTCTGGCTGAAGGGTAAACCTCAGGAGTGACTTCATTACTGAGGTGGAAGGGTGTCCGGAGGTCATACTCTCAGGGTTTCTCCAGTCTCTGTCAGGCCAGTAAGTCTGGTCTTTATTTTTGAGTTAGAATTTTGTTCTACATTTTTCTCCAGCTCTGTCTGGGACTTTCTATTGTGATCCCTGTCAGAGCAGTCAGTGGTGGTAGCAGGGCACCATCTAGTTGTACTGGGCTCAGTCTGGTGGAGACCATAGTAGATGCGATCCATTAATCCTTTGGACTAATGTTTCCCTTACATCTTTACTTTTCTTCATTCTTCCTTGCTCCTGAAGGGGTGAGACCAGTGGAGTATCCTAGATGGCCTCTCACAGGCTTTTAAGACCCCAGACGCTACTCACCAAAGTGGAGTGTAGAACATTTTCTTTGTAAATTATCTTATGCCAATTGAGCTAGATATTCCCTGAGACCATGGTCCCCACAGCCCTCAGCGCAATTTGGTCCCTCAGAGAGTTTGAATGTGTCTATGGAGCTGCCATGGCTTTGCCTTGTACAAGTTGTGCTGGCTCCCCCACTCTTGTGTACTGTCTTACCCTTCACCAAAGTTACCACTTATCTATTGTCTATTTAGTGCTTTTCCATCCCCATCCCTCCCTTCCCTCGTAGCCATTAAAGATTGTTTCTTTTTGTGTGTAAACCTTTCATGAATTTTTACAGTAGTGGTCTTAATACAGTATTTGTCCTTTTGTGATTGACTTATTTCACTCAGCATAATGCCCTCCAGATTCATCCATGTTATGAGATGCTTCACAGATTCATCAGCGTTCTTTATTGTTGCCTAAGAGTCCATTGTATGTATGTACCACAGTCTGTTGATGGGCATCTAGGTTGTTTCCATGTTTTTGCTATTGTGAACAATGCTGCAGGGAACATGCGTATGCATATGTCTACTCCTGTGATGACTCTTATTTCTCTAGAATGTATTCCTAGGAGTGGGATTGCTGGATCATATGGTATTTCTATTTCTAGCTTTCTAAGGAAGCGCCATGTTGTTTTCCAAAATGGTTGCATCATTTTGCATTCCCACCAGCAGTGCGTAAGAGTTTCTTGGTCTTTTTCTGAAAATGTATTTATTTTATTTTACCTTCACTTCTGAATGACAGTTTAGCTAAGTATAGATTTCAAGGTTGATGATTATTTTTGTCTAACACATTGTCTCCTGGTTTCTGTTGTTGCTGTTGAAAAGCCTGCTGCCCAGAAGTCTAGTTGTTCTTTGTCTTTGAAGTTCTACAGTTTCATGTTGTTGTGTTTAGCTTTAGATTAAGGAGCCCTGGTAGTGGCATGGTTAAGAGCTCAGCTGCTAACCGAAAGGTCAGTGCTTTGAACCTACCAGGTGCTCCATGGAAAAAGACGTGACAGTCTTCTGTAAAGATTTCAGCCTTAGAAACCCTATGGGGCAGTTCTACTCTGTCTTATAGGGTTGCTATGAGTCAGAATCAACTTGATGGCAGTGGATAGTAATATCTTTGGATTTAGTTTTCTTTAACCTATTCAGGACTCATTATGATTCTTGAACTTCAGGATTCAAGTCTTTCATAATTTTTGGAAAAACATCAACCATTATCTCTTCAAATATTTTCTCTATTTCCATTTTTGGATTTAAATATATGTTGGACCTCCTCATTCTATTCCCCATGTCTCTTAATCTTCATTTTTTTTTTTTTTTTTTTATCTTATGTCTGTGCCTTCTGGATAATTTCCTCAAATCCATTTTCTAATTTATGAATTCTCTTTCTTTATTTAATCTTCTGTTTAACCCATCCATTTAACTTCTAAATTCCCTTGGTGTCTCCCTATGCTGATACATGGATTTTTATCTAGACCACCTTTTCACTGAGGGAACAGTCTTTCAAGGATTCCAGCTTTTATGTGGGTTTCTCAGTTGCAAGTCCCTGCTCACTTGGGCCTAAGGCTCTACATCATTTTCCACACAAACATGAAATCCCTAACCCTTAGGTGACTAGAATCAATAATCACGCCTGCACCACCATGGTACAGCTACACCATGAGCTGACACTTTGACACTTGGTTCTGTTTTCAATTACCTCTTTGTTTCTGGTACTTGGAGGCTTCTTTTTCTTTCTTAAGGACTTAGCTATGAATATGAAACATTTTAAAATTTATATTTTGTTAAGCATTTCTAGATTTTCATAGTGAGATTTATGTTATCATAGTTACCCATTTTACTAAAACAGAAAGTCTTGAGTAATACTTTAATAATGAAAACAAACAAAAAAAGTCCAACAAAGCCCTCATTATTACCTCTAAAAGAGAAAGAAAATTTGTATTTTTCTGGGGCCAAGACAAAATCTTCTCCTCATCTTCAAACAGCACAGATAAGCCAAGCAGATTGGCGATGCCCATAGTTTGGAGAATGATGACCAGTGGTTCCCAAAGTTATGTCTGCAGCTTGATGGCCATATAACCTGCCATTAGAGAGCAAGAGCAATTACGTGATAGTTTTATTGGAAGTCCTTGTGAGGTAGCTTTGAGTTTTAGTCATGGTTCTACCACTGACTTAAAAATCAGGATTACTAGGGCCTGATTAATTAATTAACTTGAAATACAGATTAATTAATAAATTATATTTTATTAATAGAACAATTGTTGAACACCTACTAGACCAAATCCTGGCGATATAGAGATAAGCAGATAAAAGTTTCTGTTCTCAGGAGCTTACAGTTCAGTAGTAGGGGGTCAGCTTAGAATTATCTATCATAGAATAGGAATTCTGATGGGTTACTGTAGGAATGTAGGTCCCTGGGCGGCACAAATGATTTGCAATACTAACCTAAATCTTGGTGGTTCAAACCCACTCAGCAGCACCATGGGAGAAAGGACTGGTGATCTGCTTCCCTAAAGATTACAGCCAAGAAAACCAATGAGGCAGTTCTACTCTGTAACACACAGGGTCACCAAGAGTCAGTGTCGACTTGAAGACAATGGAATTGATTTTGGTTTAGTTTTGTAGGGGTACAAAAGATGGAGTGGTCAGTGGAACCTTGGGTGGGGAGAGGGACGATAATAAGAAACACTGTATTGAGAATAAGAAATGAGAGAATTGGGGGCATATGATCTTGTAATCAGAGATTTGTGGAGGGATATTGAAAGAGTGCAAGCTCGTCAATGAGTGACACCAAGGCCTTGGGTGGAATGGATGCAAATGTACAGACTTCTTGCATAGTTTCTAGGAATCTGGAGATTTAGAACGATATTTGCAAAACATTTGTGATTGCTAAAGAACACCCCTAGGAAGTTTTGCCCAGGACTTCTAACTGGTTCTAAATCGTTCAGTCATGGCCGCTGGAAACAAGGGCCTTAAAGTCTTGCATAGCAACCAAATCTCTTGGCTCCTGGCTTTTGACAAGAGTAGGAAAGAAGCAATGGTGCCATGCTCAAAGATGGCGGCCGACTGCACTGCTTTGAATGTATATTGCTCTCCACAGTCCTGCCAAGAACTCAATCTCCCATATCGGGGGAACTTTCAGGAGCTTGATTCAGGAATTTGGATTATTTACAGAATTGTGGAGAGTGACACACATTCAAACCTTCAAGGGTGGCCGCCATCTTTGAGTGGGGCACCACTGCCTGTTTCCTACCGCGTCAAAAGCTGATGGGAAGAGATTTGGTTGCTATGCAAAGGTATGGGTCTTGTTTCCTCAGCCCATGACTGAACTGTTTAGAACTGGTTCGAAGCCCTGGCCCTGTCCTTCAATAAATAGCTATTCAATAAATGGCACTCAGTGAAGATTCTGGCTGAGGATACTTGTTTTCAAAACAACAGTCTTGAGCCAACCTACCTAAATAGTTCCATATGTTTCTATGGAGAGTTTACGGATTGTAGCCTTTGGAATTCTTTTGTTTATCACTGGGAATCCAAGTCCTGAAAGCTGCTAACTAACCATGAGGCTTGCAAAACTGTTGGACCTCTTAAGGATTTTGACTTAAGGACCACTTTCTGTGGAATAAGAATTAGTGGTTTAAAAATAGTGCACTTAACAGTATCATGTAAGCATCAGTTTCTGTATGTCATTACTGGCCAGGCTTTTTTTTTTTTTTTGCTTCGAACTGGGCTGTGCTGCCTTATGTGTGTGCTTAGAGGAGGCCCTTAAAGGGAAATTTGAGCAGAGGCTTCAAAGACTTAGATGGATCTTTTTTGAAAATAAATGACTACCTTCAGCAGACCTCAAATTAAGACAGAAAGGTGGGTTCTTCCCCCCTGGGGCCTCAAAGCACAGACCCTCAAGATATGGAGGACCTATCCTTGCCCTGGGCAATAGCTCCTCCTCTGCCCTCCCCACCCGCATCAATAACCAGCTTGCAATGATGTTCCTCTAGCCTTTACCGATCTAATACCAAACACATGGGGTAATCTATCCTGTTTCCAGGAAAGAGGTTTCCATGGATTGCCTAATCAGCCTTAATAATAAACCAAAACTAAACCCATTGCCGTCCAGTCAATTCAGACTCATAGTGACCCAATAGGACAGGGGAGAACTGCCCTATATGGTTTCCAAGGAGAAGCTGGTGGATTTGAACTGCCAACCTTTTGGTTAACAGCCAAATTCTTAACCACTGGGCCACGAGGGCTCTGGCTTAATAATAACATTTATTGAGCATTTTGTGCCAAGCACTATCTTCTTTTTATACTTTGTCTCTTTTAATCCTCACAATAGCCCAGTGAGGTGGTGCTATAATTATTTCTCATTTTACAGATAAGCAAATCGAAGCTCAGAGAGTGTGCACAATTTGCTTAAAGCTACTTAATAGCTACATTAGCCTATTACTTATAATTTCACTACCAGTGACAGAGATGGAATATGAAGCCAGGATGCCTGATCCAAAGCTCTTATCCACCATGCAATACTCTCACTCATCCTGTCATAGGAAAGTACTTCTAGCCTGGCCTCTAAGCTTTTCTTCCGGCTCGAAAATACCAGGGTTCTTCTCTTGTGTCAGATGTATTACTGTCCATGCTGTTTTCATATAAAACAATGCAAGAAAAAGGCTAGTCATCTCCGTCCATAAAACAGCCCTTCACACATTTGGAAACCATCCATGGCAGATCACAGGAGCTTCTCCAGAGAGTGAACTGATGTGGTTGACACCCTAGAGAGCCAGATTCAAGGTCTTGCAGCTCTGCCAGGGTACACATTGCTTAGGGCTGACAAGTGAGTCAGCAGAAGTGAACAGACAATACCATGTTTGGTTTTTAACATGATGAGTCATCCTTGAAATCCGGCCAGCTTTACTGTAGCCCCCCTGAAGTTTTAACAGAATATTAATTGTCCTGTCACTTCCCGTTCCACACAGCTGGGTGGGATTGCTACCAGCCCCACTGGTGAGAAGTTACATGTTTCAGTTCAGCCCAGAAAGGTTTCCTGTGGTGGGTGAAATGACAACATCCACAAAGGTCAAACTGCAGATGTGGGAGTCTGACTTTTTCTCGTCTTGGGAACAACATTGCCTCATTATAATCTCAGAAGATATTCAGGATAGGTTTTAAGGCCAAAGTCTACTGAAGGACCCACATTCCTCCAGCCTAGAGGATGTCAATCTGTTTCGTGTAAATTTACCCAAGATTTTGAGACCACCTGTTAGATTCTTGGGAAACCCTGGTGGCGTAGTGGTTAATAGCTATGGCTGTTAACCAAAATGTCGGCAGTTCGTATCTACCAGGTGCTGCTTGGAAACCATAAGGGGCAGTTCTACTCTGTCCTATAGGGTTGCTATGAGGTGGAATCGACTTGACCACAATGGGTTGGTTGGTTTGTTTTTTTGTTAGATTGAGCCAGGGGACTGGAGGAAGGAGAAAGGTGTTAGGCATGACACCAGGAGAGCTGGATATAGAAGTTGCTGCTTGATTCTTGAAGTTGAAAGGCATTTCAAGAGGAAGGATGAGTTATTTCTGGACTAATTCTTCACTGGATAGAAATGCCAGAACATGGTGGGGAAAGTGCATGGCAATATGGTGAGGAATTTCCCATTCATTCATCCATGTATTCATCCCACAAAAATCCATATCAGCTTTGCAAAGGTTACTCATCTTATACTCAGAGATATAAGAAAATCTAACTTTTTTTTATTGTGAAAGTTTACAGCTCAAGTTAATTTCTCATACAAAAATTTATACACATATAGTTATGTTACACTAGTTGTAATCCTTATAATGTGACAGCACACTCCCCCTTCCCATCCCAGGTTTCCCTGTGTCCATCCCACCAGCTTCTGTCCCTTCTTGCCTTCTCATCCTGCCCCCAGACAGGAGCTGCCCCTTTGGTTTCGTGTATCTGCTTGAACTAAGAAGCACAGTCTTCAGGAGTATTATTTTATGTTTTGTAGTCCAGCCTAAACTTTGAACAGTGAGCTTTGGGAATGGTTCTAGTTCTGGGTTAACAGGGGGACATCCAGGGGCCATGGCTTTGGGAGTTCCTCCAATCTCACTCAGACCATTAAATCTGGTCTTTTTACATAAATCTGAGTTCTGCTCCATACTTTTCTCCTGCTCTGTCAGGGACTCTGTTTTGTTCTCTGTCAGGGAGGTCATTGGTTGTAGCCAGGTACCAACTAGTTCTTCTGGTCTCAGGCTGATGAAGTCTTGATTTATGTGGCCCTTTTTTCTCTTGGGCTTATGTCTTTGGGATTCTTCAATCTCCTTTGCTCCAAGCAGTTGGGACCAACTGATGCACCTTAGATGGCCACTTGAAAACTTTTAAGACCCCAAACGCCACTCACCAAAGTGGGATGCAGAACATAGAAAATGTAACTTCTTGATTTTTCTTTATTAACTGATACAATGTTCTTTTCAAGTTTCCACCACTGGATCCCAGATCGTGAAATAAATTTTAGTCCAATATGATAAATTTAGTCCAATAATATAGATAAATACTGTTTCTTTTTATCTTTCAGGTTTCCTCTCTGTTATGAGTTGATTTGTGTCCTCCAAAAAGATATGTGCAAGTTCTCATCTCCAGTACTTGTGAGTGTAACGTTATTTGGAAATGACATTTTTGTGGATGTAATTAGTTAACACAGGGACATACTGGAGTAGGGTGGACCGTAATCCAGTGTGAGTGGTGTCCTTGTGAGAAGAGACCCAGAGACAGAAAAACACACAGGGAAGATGACCATGTGAAGACGGAGGCAGCGACTGGAGTTATGCTGCCACAAGCCGAGGAACACCTGCAATCACCAGAAGCTGGAAGAGGCAAGGAAGGATTCCTCCACTAGAGCTTTCAGAGAGAGCATGGCCCTGCCAACACCTTGATTTTGGACTTCTAGCCTCCAGAATTGTGAAAGAATAAATTTCTCTTGTTTCAAACCACCCATTGTGTGGAACTTTGTTGCAGCAGCCCTAGGAAGCTCATTGGCTTAGTCATCTAGTGCTGCTATAAAAGAAATACCTCAAGTGGGTGGCTATAACAAACAGAAATTTATTCTCTCTCTATTTAAGAGGCTTGAAGTTCGAATTCAGGGCCCTGGCTCTAGTGGAAGTCTCTCTCTTGGCCCTGGAAGGAGGTCCTTGTCTCTTCAACCTCTGTTTCCTGGTTCATTGTAGATCTCTATGTGGTTTGGCATCTGTCATTTCCCATCTCTGCTTGCTGATTGCTTGTTTATTCTCTTTTATATCTCAAAGAGATCGACTCAAAGCACACCTTACACTAATTCTGCCTCCTTAACATAATAAAAACAACCCATTCTCAAGTTGTAATCATGGGCGTAGAGGTTCTGATTTACAACACATATTTTTGGGGTACACAATTCAATCCATAACATTCGTACATGCTTTCTGCCCTGCCACTATATAATGGACTTCTGGGTATGTGGCTGGAATGGATGAAATCTCTGGCTCATGGGCTTTGGGGCGCTGTCAGCAGGATAAGGGGCCTTTTGGATCCTCCCTGGTCACTGTGGCAGAGTGGTTGATGTTGTCTGCTCTCTGATTGGGAACCACTGAAGAATGTGGCATTATTCGATGTGCTGGCATTCATGGTGGGAGCCCAAGCCCCATTCATCAGCCCCAGGCCATGAAGCCCATGTCTTTGGAGGTGAGGATGAGACTTTCTGATCCCAGGCCTATGCTGCTCCCTCAGCATTCTCTGCTGGGGGTAATAACAAAGGAATTAACTTTCAGATAAGATAAAGTGTCAGTTAACTTTTGCTATAATGATGTTACATGTTATGGATAGAATTATGTTCCCCAAAGTATATGTTTAAATTCTAACCTTTTTTTTTTTTTTATACCTGTGGTTGGAGCCCTCGTGGTGCAGTGGTTAGAGTGCTCGGCTGCTAACCGAGAGGTTGGCGGTATGAATCCATCAGCTGTTCCAAGGGAAAAAGATGTGGCAGTCTGCTTCTGTAAAGATTTCAGCCGTGGAAACCCTATGGGGCAGTTGTACTCTGTCCTATAGGGTCGCTATGAGTTGGAATCGACTAGATGGCAATGGGCTTGGTTTGGTTTTTATGCCTGTGGTTATAATCCCATTTGGGAATGGATGTCTTTGTTACATTAATGAGGCAGGATTAGTGTAGGGTGTATTTCGAGTCAATCTCTTTTGAGATAGAAAAAAAGATTAAACAAGCAATAGAGCAACTAGAGATGGGGAAAGACAGATGCCAAGCCACAAGGAGATCTACAATGAACCAGGAAACAGAGGCTGAAGAGACAAGGACTTTCTTCCAGAGCCAATGGAGAAAGAAAGCCTTCTGCTAGAGCCAGCACCCTAAATTTGGACTCGTAGCCACCTAAACTGTGAGAAAATAAATTTGTTTGTTACAACAATCTACTCGTGGTGTTTCTGTTATAGCAGCACTAGATAACTAAGACATTTCGTAACAGACAACCACTGATCCTTTGTGGAATACAGCAAAAAACATTTATTTAGCTCAGGGGTCAGACAGTAAATATTTTAGGCTCCTCAGGCTATGCAGCCTCTGTTGCAAGTACTCAGTGGTGCTGCTGCAGTGCCGAAGCAGCCATAGATAGTATGTAAACACATGAACGTGGCTGTGTCCCAATAAAACTTTATTTATGGACACTGAAATTTGAATTTCAAAGAATTTTTATGAGTTATGAGGCACTATTCTCCTTTTGATTTTTTTAACCATGAAATTAGACAGACTGTGATTTTTTTCATGGGCGTTACAAAAGCAGGTGGTGAGTCACATTTGGCCTGTGGAACATACATAGTTTGCTGGCCCCTGATTTAGCTGATGAATCTGCTCTAGGTAGGGCTTGGCTGCTCTGAATGCGCTTCTTCATGAATCTGCCGTCAGCTGTGAGTTGGCTAACAGCTCTGCTGATTTCAGTTGGGCTCACTTACTTGTCTGGAGATCAGTTGGCTCTTGGCTGATCTAGGATAGCCTTGGCTGGGATATACAGTGGTGACTTGGCTCTGCTACATATGACTGGCCAGCAGGGTAGCCTAAGCATATGCTCAGCAATGGCAGAAGAACATGAATGCAAGTTGAAAGGTGCAAGCACTTTTACACTCCTCTGTGTGAATCACAACAAATTATGGATAATATTGCAGAGAATGGGAATTCCAGAACACTTAATTATGCTCATGAAGAATCTGTACATGGATCAAGAGGCAGTCATTCGAACAGAACAAGGAAATACTGTGTGGTTTAAAGTCAGGAAAGATGTGTGTCAGAGTTGTATCCTTTCACCACACTTATTCAATCTGTATGCTGAGCAAATAATCTGAGAAACTGGATTATATGAAGAAGAACGCAGCATCAGGTTTGGAGGAAGACTCATTAACAACCTAAGATATGCAGATGACACAACCTTGCTTGCTGAAAGGGAAGAGGACTTGAAGTGCTTACTGATGAAGAACAAAGACCACAGACTTTAGTATGCGTTACACCTCAACGTAAAGAAAACAAAAATCTTCAAAACTGGACCAATAAGCCACATCATGATAAACAGAGAAAAGGATGAGGTTGTCAAGGATTTCATCTTACTTGGATCCACAATCAACCCCCACGGAAGCAGCAGTCAAGAAATCAAAAGACGCGTTGCATTGGGCAAATCAGCTGCCAGAGATCTCTTTAAATTGTTGAAAAATAAAGATGTCACCTCAAGGACTTAGTTGCGCTGGCCCAAGCCATGGTGTTTTTAATCACCTCATATGCACGTGAAAATGGACAATGAATAAGGAAGACAGAAGAATTGACACCTTTAAATTATGGTGTTGGCGAAGAGCATTGAATATACCGTGGACTGCCAAAAGAACAAACAAATCTGTCTTGGAAGAAGCACAACCAGAATGCTCCTTGGAAGCAAGGATGGCGAGACTGCGTCTCACATACTTTGGACATGTTGTCAGGAGGAATCAGTCCCTGGAGAAGGACATCATGCTTGGTAAGGTAGAGGGTCAGCGAAAAAGAGGAAGACCCTCAACGAGATGGATTGACACAGTGGCTGCAACAATGGTCTCAAGCATAGCAACAATCATGAGGATGGCGCAGGACCTGGCAGTGTTTTATTCTGTTGTGCATAGGGTCGCTATGAATTGGAACTGACTCGATGGCACCTAACAACAACAACAAGCTTGTATTCTGCTTGCTAACATCCCATTGATCAAAGCAAATTGCCTGGGCTGAACAGAGTCAGGGGGTGGACAGGACACTCCTTCCAGAGTGAAAGGGCAATGACAAGTTACACGGCAAAAATGAAGAACTGGGACCATTGATGCACTCAATACACCAAAAACCCATCGCCACTGAGTTGATTCCGACTCATAGTGACCCTATAGGTCAGAGTAGAACTGCCCCATAGAGTTTCCAAGGAGCACCTGGTGGATTCGAACTGCCAACCTCTTGGTTAGCAGCCATAGCACTTAACCACTACACCACCAGAGTTTCCAATCAATATACCAGAGGACCTAAATTGGAAGAAATTTAAAAAATATTCTACTTGGGCTTCCTTCCTTCAAATGTGATGCTAGACCAGGGTAAGAACATGAAACTTATAAATGGGGGACATAAGCACGGGAAGCAAATAGGTGTGATATGGGAAGGGAGAACGTGTGCAAAGGAGCAGAGGCATGAAATAGCACAGATAAGCTGCGAACAGATAAGCTTTTGCCTTTGCCTTTGACCTCTAGGGGTAAACTTCTTTTTTATTTGTTTCTCTCTCTCTTTCTTTTTCCTATCTTTTTTTTGTTTACATTTAAGTTGTGTTAGAGGGAAAAATGGTGCCTGGATATACTATAAACTCTGACTAGAGTCCTTGGTATCATGGGAAATTCCTTGACTTGTTCAGTGAAGGTTGGCTGCACCCCAAGATTCCACTGTTCCAAAGTAGAGTCAAGTATATGGCTTAAGTTTTGTGTTAGGACTCTGGGGGATTTCGGTTATGGAACAGAATGTGCGGTCTGCCTAGTTTCCCAGTGGCAAAATAGAAAACTACATCTATTTGTTATAGAACTTTAAGCTTCAATTTTCTTCTCATAATTACAGATGTGCCTTTGAATCTTATTGCAGTGAATACAATGGGACCTTGCAATTCAAAATGAAAATCAATTATATTTGGAATGCAGCATCATAGGTTTCAGAATGGAATATTTTTTAAAGTGTAAAAACAAAAAGATTCTGTATTTGTGTTGCCTAAATGTTAAATGTTTTTTTGCTTTTCCTTATCTCCCAAGTCCTACTGTCCAAGATGCCTGGATTGCTTAGCTAGAATTGATGATGTCATTAAAAGGGAATCTTTGGAGGCTCTTTCCTGCCTCCACCCCCAGCATTTCAGTTGGCATTAGCTTCACTGGGAAAGCAGGCTTGAAACCAAGTTAAAGAAGAGTGATTATTTGTGTTTTGCTTTTATTTTTTTGCTGCTTTTCCCTCTAGATTATGTAGTTCAAAGAAGGACTTTCGTCATCCTTGAAATTTCACGTTGACCAGACATTCTGTCCCTGTAAAAAAAAAAAAAAACCCTTTGCCGTCAAGTCAACTCCGACTCATAATAACCCTGTAGTATCTATCAGAGCCTTGGTGGTGCAGTGGTGAAGAGCTCAGCTGCTAACCAAAAGCTTGGCAGTTCGAATCACCAGTTGCTCCTTGGAAACCCTATGGGGCAGTTGTACTCTGTCCTACAGGGTGACTATGAGTTGGAATCAACTCGATGGCAACAGGTTTTTTTTTTTTTTTTTTTGGTTTTAGGATAGAATAAAACTTCCCCATAGGGTTTCTAAGGCTGTAATCTTTATGCGAGCAGACTGCCACATCTTTCTCCCACAGAGTGGCTGGTGGGTTCAAACCTCCAACCTTTTGGTTAGCAGCCAAATGCTTAACCACTGTACCTTCAGGGCTCCTTAACCTGTCCCTATAATTTTCCCTAATTTGTTCAGATTACATCAGTGAGAGAAACAAGAATGATCTAAAAGAAATCAGACTATAAGCTAGTGGGGTGCTGGAAAGCACTACATTTACCCCAGCACTGCTGATGATCCTACTGCTGCTAAGCTACTCTGCCTACGTGGTCTCACCCAGTCCCAGAGCTTCACATGCCACAGTAATGCTGATGATTGAAGTCATCATCTCCAGCCCTACTTCTCATACATGTAGATCTGTATATCCAAGTATTGCTTGACGTCATGAGACCCTTGCATGTCTGTCATCTCAAGTTCAACATAGCTAAAGGAGAACTCTTGATCTGCAACCTCCTCCATACACCTACTCCTCTCTCAACCTTCCCCATATCATTAAACAGCACCACCATCTTCTCAGTTGCTAAGTCAGAATCCTGGGCATCACCCTTCACTCCTTGTTTTATTTAATACCTCATGCCCAAGCCATCAGCAGGCCCTGCAGCTGTGCACTATATCTGAAGCTGACCGCTTCTCGATACCTCCACTGCTACAGCCCCTACCAAGCACTGCAGGAGCCTCCTAACTCGTCTCCCTGCTTCCCCATGTAAGCCATTCTTCATACCTACCCTACCTACCGATTACCGTGGAGTTGATTCTGACCCATGGTGACCCCATGTATGTCAAAGTAGAACTGTACTCTATAGGGTTTTCAATGGCTGAATGTTCAGAAGTAGATCTCCAGGCCTTTTTTTCTGAGGCACATCTGGGCGGACTTGAACGTCCAATTTTTTGCTTAGCAGCTGTACATGTTAACTGTTTGTACCACCCAGGAACTCCTATACAGTCATGTGCTAAATAACGTCCATTTGGGCAACGTCCGATGGTATATACATCTGTGGGCCCATAAGGTTATATTAGAGTTCAGAAACCCTGATCAGAGAATAGGACATAGCAGATTTAGGCATGTCACACTCAACAATCATGATGATCCTCAAAAACAAAGAAAAAATTCTCCAAGCTGTTAAAGGATCGGCACTACTGAAGCTATAAGGCTAATGAAAATGCTAAAACCAAACCAAACTCTTTGCCATCGAGTCAATTCTGACTCATAGCGACCCTATAGGACAGAGTAGAACTGCCCCATAGGGTTTCCATGAAGATGGCATCAGCTCTGCACCTCGGATGGTTGTGCTGTGAATTGGTCCAGATAGTTCATGGGTTTCCCTATATGTGGATAATTTAAGACATTCCCTAACTGGCTTGCTTGGTTGTCCCATAAAGGAGAAGATGAGGCAGAGCCTGAGGCAGGATAGTACCCGAATTGGTTGCCATCAAGTCTATTTTGAGTCGTAGCAACTCTGTAGGACAGAGTAGAACTGCCTCATAGGGTTTCCAAGGAGCAGCTGGTAGATTCACACTGCTGATCTTTTGGTTAGGATAGTACTGGGATAGCTGTAAGAATGGGAGCAGGCAGTGGAACAATGGGGCTCACTTGGCACCGATGTGTGTCTTCACCCTGTTGGCAGTGGAGTAAGCCTGGTTTCAGAAATACAGGTGGACTTAATGAGAGACCAGGAGCAAGGAGCTCACAGAGTGTGCCAGAGAAGGAGGGCCCAGCTAGCCAAAGCTGGCTGCTCTTGGTGTGTCTTCACTGTCTGTGGGTGAAACTGTATTTGAAACGCTGACAAGTTCACTAGTGACTCTGTTAAAGATAAATTTTAATTAGAAAGCTCCTGTGCAGTCCAAGTAAATGAAATGATGGGGACAAAGATTCCGTTTCAAAGAACAACTGACTGTGAGGTTAGCTTCCAACTTAAAACACACACACACACTGACCATATTTAGAATCATTTCATTGTCCTAGAAAGAGGCGACTTCTTTTCTCTACAAAAACTACTGAAACAGAGACATTCACTTGACAACACCCTCTTGGCTGCCGTTCCAGGGAGAATGAATGGCAGGGTGGTGGAGTCCACTGGGGTCACAAAGACAGGACATTCCAAAGCCCAGATTTCCCAGCACTCCTTTTTCATGTGTGCAGGCCAACTATTATCACCTACCCGCCCCACGCCCACCCCTCCCTGTAACTTTGCTGCCTGGCAAGTTAAGTGTGTTCTTAAGAACTGAGTGAAGTGACATTCTGGAATTTAGGACAGATTAGATGTGTATTCCCAGATCTGCTGCTTCTTGTAAGTGACTGAGTCTTTTGATACTTTAAGTATTTACCATCTTACTTGAGACTAAGTGGATTAATGATGAAGGAGAGGAGATTTTTCTGTTTACTCTTAGCCTTTAAACTTTCTGCTGCTACAGTAGAAATTCTTTCTCTGTATTTGTCACGTCACAGTCGTTTGAACATAGAGGGCATTTCTGTCTCAAGGCTTAGAAACAACCCTCTTCCATTCTACCTACTGGGGCTGACACATAGTTTCTCTCAAGTGTGTAAAAAGAAACCCCAAAAAACAGTTGTCCTCAAGTCGATTCTGACTCATGGCGACCCCATGTGTGGCAGAGTAAATTGTGCTCCAGAGGGTTTTCAATGGCTCATATTTTGGAAGTAGTTCATCCCTTTCTCCGAGGCATCTTGAATGACCGTTCTTTGGGTTAGCAGCTGAGGGCTTTAACTGTTTACACCACCCTGGGGACCCCCTCAAATGTACCCAGAAATACTACTGTGTCCTTCTGATTTGAAATATTGATACCTACTAGTAGGTTCAAGGAGCCCTGGTGGTACAGTGGTTAAGGTGCTCGCTGATAACCAAAAGATCTGTGGTTTGAACCCACCAGCCACTCCTCAGAAAAGAGATGTGGCAGCCTGCTTCTGTAGAGATTAAACCAAAAACACCTGTTGCCATTGAGCCGATTCCAACTCATAGCAAACCTATAGGACAGAGTAGAACTGCCCCATAGGGTTTCCAAGGAGTGGCTGGTGGATTCAAACTGCCAACCTTTTGGTTAGCAGCCTGAGCTCTTAACAACTGCATCACCAGGGCTCCTCATAAAGATTAACCCAGCAAAAGATTACAGCCTTGGAAACCTAACAGGGCAGTTCTATTTTGTCCTATAAGGTCCCTATGAGTTGGAATTGACTCGAAAGCAATGGTTTTGGGTTTTTTGCTTGTTCATTTGTTAGTAGGTTTTTTCAACTTGTAGTTTAGTAGGTTGCCTCTGAGTTACAAATATAACAAATATAAGTATAATAAATATAACAAATGGAACAGTATTTGTGATGGATCTAGCCTTTTAGAAAAAGGGCAGATTCATGGCTTATACCTAGAGATGATACATTTTCCTAAAGTTGTGATTTTTTAGTAACTGCTGAGATATCTCACATAGAGTCTAAATTTAGTCACTTTATTGAGTGCCTAAGAATTTGGTTAGTGCGCCTTGTTTTAAAAATCATAGCCACAAATAACTTTGTTGACTTGATTATGTCTACATAGGAATCTCCTTCCCTCTTTGTAGATACCCTCAGGGGTCTCTGTCAGTTCTAAACATTTGGTGTCTCAAGGTAGTTTGCGTTAGGGGTTTGTTTGGACCATCTTTAGACTGTACAAATCCTGAAGAATATGAGTGGCTAGTTTCTTTGCTCATCTTCCTGGGTGTTTTTCCACCTCCCGAGGAGGGATGGTTGGGTTATCAGGATGTTATCTAAGGCTGCTGATCTTGAGGGTACCCTCATATGTAAGTGATTATGCCAAACCTGTCAGCCTCTGCCAGCATATAAACTCTGGCACTTGACTTCAGATGAGAGTTTTCTCAATTGCTTTTGTCAAAGTTTCTAAAAACTGAGTGGTTTTTCTCCCCCCAGGTATTTTTTGAGCTTACAACTCTCAGTTTTATTTAGTCAAAGGAACTTCATGGGAAAACAGCAGTATATGAAATATTCATTCACAACAGTGCTGGTGTGATCAAGAAATAACAGCAGCTGCCCTAAGTCCACAGCTGTGAGAACACAATTAAAATTTTAACACGGTTTGTGATACACTCTTTTCTGTAGAGGTTGACTTTCTCAAAGTAATGGGGAAATGTATACGGTGCTTACGTATAAACTCCTTCTTGCGGCCTTATTGTAAATTTAATGATGAAAAAATATCTTTTTTTCTTTGGCAAATTCAAACATATTGACCTTATGGATTTTGGTAGTTGTGAAATTCTTAGGATTATTGTCAAAGTAAATCTTTAGGATATGAAATGCAAAGATTCTCAAATCTGCTTGTTAAAAATGCAGAGTTGACCCAACTATTGATGGACATTTAGGTTGTTGTTGTTGTTAACTGCTGTCGAGTAGGCCCCCATCTCAGGACTCGTAGGACAAGATGCACTATGAAATCAGACTGTTGTGAGCCACAGGGTTTTCACTGGTTGATTTTTGGAAGTAGATCACTAGGCCTTTCTTCCTAGTCCATCTTAGTCTGGAAGCTCTGCTGAAGCCTGTTCAGCATCACAGCGACACAAAGCCTCCACAGACAGACATGAGGTGCATTGACTGGGAATCAAACCCATGTCTCCTGCATGGAAAGTGATAATTCTACCACTGAACCACCATTGTCCCCTGGACTTTTAGGTAGAATCCACTTTTGGGCTATTATGAATAGCTGTGAGCATTCAATTTGTGTCTTTTGGTGAACATATGTATGTATTTCTGTTGGACATATATCCACAGTTGGAATTTCTGCATCTTAAGATAACCAAATATGCAGTTTTACCAGACACTGCCAAAAAGTTTTCCAAACTGGTTGTACCAGTATAATCCCACTGGCAGTGTTCAAGAGTTTCCGTTTTTCCCATCATCATAACAATTTTTTAGTTTTAGCCATTCTGGTGGGCAAATAGAAGTATTTCATTATAATTTAGATTGATGGATAAATAAATTACACTATAACAACACAGTGGAATACCACACAATGATGAGAATGAACAATTTTCTGTATGCAGCAATATGGATGGATCTCAGAAATAGAGTTGGTGAAAGAAGCCAGACACAGAAGAATATGTAATGTATGATTCCATCTATAGATAGTGAAAAAAATAAAACAGGTGAAACGAATCTATTAGAAGTCAAGATAATGGTTAAACTCACCGTGATGGGAGGGCGGTAGGTTGTGACGCGAGGGAGCAGGAGATGTGTCTTAGTTATCTAGTGCTGCTATAACAGAAATACCAAAAGTGAATGGCTTAAACAAAGAGAAATTTATTCTCTCACAGTCTAATATGTTAGAAGTCCAAATTCAGGGCATCAGCTCCAGGGGACGGCTTTCTCTCTGTGTTGGCTCTGGAGAAAGGTCCTTGTCATCAATCTTCCCCTGGACTAGGAGCTTCTCAGTGTGGGAAGCCTGAGTCCAAAGGATGAACTCTTCTCCCGGCGCTGCTTTCTTGGTGATATGAGGCCCCTATGTCTCTCTGCTCTTATAAAAGGTGATGCAGGCTGCAACCCAGGGAAATTCCCTTTACATAGGGTCAGGGATGTGAGCTGAGTAAGGATGTTACATCCCACCCAATCCTCTTTAACAGAACCTAATCTTGCCTTGGAAACCCTGGTGGCATGGAGGTTAAGTGCTATGGATGCTGAGCAAAAGGTTGCCAGTACAAATCCACCAGGCCCTCCCTGGAAACTCTATAGGGCAGTTCTACTCTGTCCTATAGGGTCGCTATGAGTCGGAATCGACTTGATGACAGTGGGTTTCGTTCTTGTTGTTGTTGTTGTCATTAACCACAGGCAGAGATTAGGATTTATAACACAAAGGAAAATTACATCAGTCACAAAATGGAGGATAGCCACACAATACTGGGAATCGTGACCTAATCAAGTTGACACATTTCTGGGGGACACAATTTGATCCCTGACAGGGGGCTTCCAGGATATTGGTAATAATCCTGTTCTTGGTCTGAGTGCTGGTTTTATAGATGGGTTTAGTTGTGAAGCTTTAGCAAGCTGTCCACTTATGGCATGTGCACCTTTCTGCATGTATATTGTACTTTATTCAGTCCTATAAGAGATTGTGTTTTAAAGTACAGATCTCCAGGCCGGTGCCATGAATGGTTGGTCCTTTGATGAGACTCAGGGCTCTGCTGGCTTAACAAGCACTGCAGGTGGTTCGGATGCGGGCGGTCTTGAAGTGCACGTTGAGAAGCACTGATAATGCAGTGCAGAGATTTTCAACAAAGTCACTGGCTCTTCGAAATAATTTAATTAGCTGTTCTGTATATGCAGAGATTTCAGGTCAGTTCAGAGGTGGTTTCAGAGCCCCCACTTTCAGCTTCTGAGTGAATCAGCCCCAAAAAGTGAAGGCATCACGTGAGTTCCACGTTAGAAAGAGCACAGCTCATACTTGAGTCACACAGGACGAGCAAGTGAGAAATAGATCCATTAGTGGGGGAAGGAAGAAACCCCATCAAGTGTTAGACTCACATAAACCGACCCTGGGAATTACTGATGAAAGTCCATTTCGTTTATTCAGCCACAATGTAATGGTCTGTCTGGGTCTGAGGCATTTGGTGGAGGCTCTGTAAAGACTAGGTTAAGGACTGAAACAAACCTCTTCCCGTCACACTAAGGAGGAAGCTTAGAATGCAAATAACTGTAAAGCTCTTGCTTGTTGTGACTGAAAGTCCGCCTGCATGGTAAGGCCTGAGCTTTGAGGAGTTCTGCTTCATCATTAAGGGGAAGAACCAAGCCACCCGACATAAATACATAAGCAAGTTTTAAAGGGGAACAAAAAAGCAGGAAAAAAAAAAAAATTCACTCAATGCTTATTTAGAGCTTGCTATATCCGCCAAAGTGCTGAGAAAGAAAGTGTTCTCAAATGTCAAGAGGGAAAGGGTTCTTAGCTAATAAAAAACCCTCAGCTTTTAAAGGAACCGTTATTCTCCATGGAGATATGGGGGGATATATAGCATTACCATATTTATCTTTAGGCAAACGGATATTAAGCTGACATTCACTGGTATGGCTGCATCAATTGTCAAAAACTTGACATCCTTTCATGCCTGTTGGAAAACAGCCACTGCCCAGGGCTCCCTAAATGCTCCACTGTCCACACTGCCTGGGCCTCCTCTGGAATCCCTCAGACCTACTGACAATACAGCAACTAAAACATCAATGTCTGGCTATCTGGGGGCCTCTGCACCATTCCAATCACAAGCTACCCTACCTCTGAAGTCAGTGCTCTGGAGTAACACCTGTGAAGGGCGAGAAGTGGCTTTTTGGCTGGGATGAGGGACCCTATCTACAGTCCCCTCTTCCTCTACAACTTTTCACTGATATCCGCCTTGTTAACTTCCCCACCTCTCAATTCTACTCACCTTATAATTTCAGTTTCTTTGTCAGTTTCTCATTCAAGCCACGGTCTTAGTCAATGAAAGACCAGAAATTAAATGTAGATGTTTTGTCATTAGATTAACCTTCGATTCTGTCAGTCCTTAGTATCCAGTGGCTTACAGATGTCCCCTGATTCACTTACTCATTCAGTCACTCACTCAGTCACTCATTCAGCAAACATCTATGGAATGCCTGCTACATGCCAGGCACTGTTTTTACCAGTAAAACTCAATCTCTGGCCTAAAAAGAAGCCCATAGCCTGAAGGGGATGACCGACCCATATGTAGATCATTGTGGTGCAAAGGATAGAATTATTCCAAAGAGTATGATGGAAGTATTAAGGAAAGCCAGCAAATGTAGTCCATGGTGAACCAGGGAAGACTTCCTGGAAGACGTGGTTTGAACTTCGTCATCATAATGGAAGAATAGAAGTTAGCCAGATGAGGATGGGGAGTAGTGGAAATTTGGGGTAAATCGGGCTGCATGAACAAGTGAGAAATAGCATGCTATGTGCAGACAACAGAAGGAGGAGATGTGCGACCTGGGTAGTGAGACCTGACAGAAGGGCAGGATTAGAGTTGTAAATACTGCCGAGGAGCTGAGATTTGATTCTGTAGGTCAAAGGCTTTCAACCTGGGAATCCTGACTCACCAAGGGGCAGCCAAATAATGTGTAACTAATAATAAAACATAAGTTTATGATGGCTTTATGCCTTAAAAAACCTAAATTAGAGCAGATTCAAGGTTATTCCTATAATATGGTGACTCTCCCCCACTGGCATTCCGTATGCTTTCTTGAGAAAGAGACAGAGAGAAAAGAAGAGAGCTAGGGCTAGAAGCCAGGGCTTGAGAGTAACTCACCGTTCACCTTATCCAAGCAGCAAGCTAGTGGCTATGGATTAACAAATTGCTGCTCTGCTTTACTTCCTTACCGAGATTTTGGGGTTTCATTAAATCCGGGTATACCCGTACATGTACATCATCCATCTTGTTGGTCATGAGAGGATGGGGACCATGAAAATGTTTCCACGCTGTGGGCCATGTGCATTTTATGGCGGTTCCTCTGGCTCCCCAGAGCAGTGGCTGAGCATCCTGTGACTAAGGAACTCTCAGCTACACACTCCCAATGTAGTCATTTCCCAAATAAATTACATATGCTTACTGCTGCACTAATATAGTGTATCCATTTTAAATTATACTCCCAAATAAAAATTTTAAAAGGATAAGATGAAAATGTTTAGAATGATTTGTATATGTTTATTTCTAATAAACAAAACCTTGTGATTGAATATGTCTTTTTTTTTTTAAAGTCTTGGTTTAGTACTTGTGATACTGCAATTTGTAGGTCTTATTCCAAGTTTATTGCATTCCTTGGTTTTAATGGCTGATGTAGCTGGAAAAGGCCCCATAAAGTGATGTGGAAGTACACCTAATAAATCAGGATACATCGTTCTCTGTTCTATCTAGTAATCATGAAAACTTTTTTGTTGTTGTTGTTGAAATTCAGGCTAGTAAATTTCCTTTATCCCTGATTTTAATCAGTTGTTCTTGCAAATTAACTGGAAGGGGTATATATTTCTCAGAGTATTAACAACTTGGATCAAATTCTGCTGACCCTCTGTTTAAAAAGTTTTAAAATAGGTTAGTGAGCTCTGTATCCCAAGTTTTTTAAAGTGTTCTGTTACAATGTTTGTACACGTGATTCCCTTACATAGTTTTTGACAATAAAATCACAAAAGGGAAACATTTCCCAATAATCTCTTTTCAAAATTCTCTTCTGTCGGAGTTTCTTTTGAAAAGTAGCTATTTTCTCACCCATTGTTAAAAGGTTAACTTTACATGGAAGGGCCTGAGTAAGTGCCTTTATTAAAAAAAACAAGCCAGTTGTGAGATAGCATTCTGACTCTGTTCATCAAGGGGAAGGGCAGCTTGTGTAGGTTATTTCTCTTTTTGTAAAAGAAAAAATATGCCTTGTATCTAATTTGGCAATTCCAAAATTGTCCTGATTGGATGTTGGAATGAGTTCGAGAAAGGAGTCCAGGATGAATTCCTAGCTTTCAAGCTTGGGCAGCTGCCTGATCGATGGTGTCACCAAATGAGACAGAGGCAAAGAACGGCAGCCAGCTTAGGAGGACGATGATGAAGAAGCAAGTGAGATTTTGCAGTTGTTAAGTTCAGATGCCTGCGGGACGTCCTGTGGGTTTACTTCACACCCAACATATAAAAAGCCAAACTCATCCTTGTCTTTATGCCCTTAATTTAATTTTTCCTTCTGCTCTCCTGTCTCTGTTCATGACACTACCATTTCCCAGTCACTGAAAGCCCAAAACCTTGGAGCTATATGTGACACATCCTTTCCTTTCCTCCTATACCCAATGAGTAGCTAAGACCTCTCGACATTTATTCATTCCACACATATTTATTGAGCGCCTCCTATGTGGCAGGTAATCTTGTAGGCCCTCATGACACATTTTGGCTGGAGAAAATAGATAATAAATGTATAAACATGACACATTTTGGCTGGAGAAAATAGATAATAAATGTATAAACAAGGAATTAGTTAATGAATACTAAGTGGAGAATTGGAGTCCCTGGGTGGCAAACAGCGAAGCGCTGTGTTGCTAATCGAAAAGTTAAAGGTTCAAGTCCACCCCGAGGTATCTTGGAAAAAAGTCCTGACAATCTACTTCTGAAAAATCAGCCATTGAAGACGCTGTGGAACTCAGTTCTACTCTGACACACATGGGGTCACCGAGTCAGAATCGCTAGATAGCAACTGGTTTTGGTTTAAGTGGGGAATTCAAGTGATCAGTAATTCAATTAATGTATTTACTTTATAAATCAATTAAAAAAAAAGCAACCATTAAACTAAAGAGGCTCTGTCTCTTTTGGCTACTTCAGATGGGATGAACAGGAAGAGTTCTCTGAGAAGGTAGCCTTGAAGGTGAGGTCTGGAAGTCCATGCAATATCAGGAGAAAGATCTTTCCAGGCAGAAGGGGCTAAGCTCTCGGCGAGCTCAGTGAGTTAGAGGAACAGAAGGAAGGCTAGTGTGGCTAAGACATGGCAGTGGTGATGGGTGATGGTGTTAGGGGGCAACGCCGATCCGTGACTTCTCTTTAACCATTGCTGCTTTCTTGCCATGCCCTATCACCTCATACCTGGTCTGCTATTTTGCCCTTTAATTTCTCCCCACTTTCACTCTCTTCTCCAAACTATTCTGCACACCAGCACCTGATACGAAAAAAGAACGCATTGCCATTGAGTCAATTCTGACTTATAGCGGCCCTGTAGGACAGAGTAGAACTGCCCCCCAGGATTTCCAAGGCTATAATCTTTATGGAAGCAGACTGCCACACCTTTCTCCCCCAAGTGGCTGGTGGGTTCAAGCCACCAACCTTTTGATTAGCAGCCAAAACACTTAACTGCTGTGCCCGCAGCGCTCACTGCTATCTGATAAGCTTCCTGAAATTTGCACGTCATTCTGCCACGGTAAATCAGTAGTTGGGGAGTAGTAGGCAGACCTTTTGGAGTGAGGAACAAAAGCAGCTCTTCACCTGTGCTTTGTTCTGGAGTGTTTGCTCCTTGTTTGACTTTCAAGGGGCCTTGGGAGGAGATGACATCTCTTGCTACCCTCTAATGTTTACCCGTAAACATTTGTGATAGCTTCCTATTACTGCTGGAACAAATTACCACAAATTTAGTGGCTTAAAACAACACAAATTTATTATCTTATAATCCTGGAGGTCAAAAGTCAGAACTGGACCTCCAAAACCAGTTGCGGTCAAGTCGATTCTGACTCATAGTGACCCAATAGGACGGAGTAGAACCGCCCCATAGCATTTCCAAGGAGCGGCTGGCGGATTTGAACTGCTGACCTTTTGGTTAGCGACCAAGCTCTTAACCACTATGCCACCAGGGCTCCAAATGCACCTCACTGGGCTAAAATCAATATATCGGCAGGACTGCCAGCCCTGGTCGCACAGTCATTAAGAGCTTGGCTGCTAACCAAAAGGTAGGCAGTTCAAATCTACCAGCCATTCCTTGAAAACCCTATGGGGCAGTTCTCCTCTGTCCTGAAGGGCCACTATGAGCCGGAATCAACTCAGTGGCAATGAGTTTGGTTGTTTTTTGAGGGAAGAATCTATGTCCTTGCCTTTTTCCAGTTTCTAGAGGCTGCCCACATTGCTTGGCTTGTGGCGTCTCCTTCCACGTTAAAATCCAGCAGCACAGCATCTTTAAATCTCTAATTTTGATTCTCATTCTCATGCAACTTTGATCCTCATTCTCCCGCTTTCCTCATTCACTTATAAGGACCCTTGTGATTACATTGGCCCACCCAGATAATCCATGATCATTTAACCATCTCAGGGTTAGCTAATTAGCAACTTTGATTCTATTTGCAACCTTAATTTCCCCTTGCCTTGCAGCACAACATAGTCATAGGAATTTACAACATTGGGCAGATGTTATTCTGCCTACTACACCCTGCTTTTTTGATGCATTAGATTTTATTAGATATTTGTGGCTCATAGGGACTTCCTATAAATGGAAAAGCCTTTAAGACTAAGAGAAGCTCTGTCATGGGAATCTCAGTAGGAGGTGACTTTAATTCTTTAAAAATGGTGAGGCTAGAGGAACCTGGGAGGCATTATGCTGAGTGAAATTAGTCAGATGCAAAAGGACAAATACTGTATAAGACCACTATTATAAGATCTTGAGAAATAGTATAAACTGAGAAGAACACATTCTTTTGTGGTTACTAGAGGGGGGAGGGAGGGAGGGAGGGAGGGAGAGAGGGTGGGAGAGGGTTATTTACTGATTAGATAGTAGATAAGAACTACTTTAGGTGAAGGGAAGGGCAACAGTCAATACAGGGAAGGTCAGCTCAACTGGACTGGACCAAAAACAAAGAAGTTTCCGGGATAAACTGAATGCTTCGAAGGTCAGCGGAGCAAGGGTGGGGGTTTGGGGACTATGGCTTAAGGGGACTTCTAAGTCAATTGGCAAAATAAATTCTATTATGAAAACATTCTGCATCCCACTTTGAAGTGTGGCATCTGGGGTCTTAAATGCTAACAAGCAGCCGTCTAAGATGCATCAATTGGTCTCAACCCACCTGGATCAAAGGAGAATGAAGAACACCAAGGTCACACGACAACTATGAGCCCAAGACAGAAAGGGACACATGAACTAGAGACTTACATCATCCTGAGACCAGAAGAACTAGATGGTGCCCGGCCACAACCGATGACTGCCCTGACAGGGAGCACAATAGAGAACCCCTGAGGGAGCAAGAGAACAGTGGGATGCAGACCCCAAATTCTCATAAAAAGACCAGCCTTAATGGTCTGACTGAGACTAGAAGAATCCCGGTGTCATGGTCCCCAAACCTCCTGTTGGCCCAGGACAGGAACCATTCCCGAAGACAACTCATCAGACATGGAAGGGACTGGACAATGGGTTGGAGAGAGATGCTGATGAAGAGTGAGCTACTTGTATCAGGTGGACACTTGAGACTGTGTTAGCGTCTCCTGTCTGGAGGGGAGATGGGAGGGTAGAGAGGGTTAGAAACTGGCAAAATGGTCATGAAAGGAGAGACTAGAAGGAGGGAGCGGACTGACTCATTAGGGGAAGAGTAAATGAGAGTATGCAGTAAGGTGTATATAAGCTTATATGTGACAGACTGATGATTTGTAAACTTTCACTGAAAGCATAATAAAAATTATTCTAAAAAAAATGGTGAGGCTATGTCCATCAGTGAGGCAGGATTTCTAGCTTTTCCTCTATGGGCAGCTGAATGTGGGATGGTGGGAATAGCAGTAGCAGTTCTTGGACAGAACTAGAAAAACAGAGAATATTCTGTTATCTCATTTCTTTTCTGCCTAGATGGAGAGTTGGATCAGTTGACCTTTAATATACCTCCAAACCCTGAGAATTTATCTCACTGCTTGATGAGATGGCTTCCAAGAGAGAGTGCATGGAGTATATAGAAATAGAGGGAGCCACGACAGATAGCAGAAGTTTTAACCTCTTTCAAGTGTTATTATTAAGCTTTATTTAGTGGACACATTCTGTCTGCTCCACTCTTGGAAATTTATAGGAAGAGAGATACCAGAACATTTCTCGATAAGGTACTCTTTTGTTGTCTTCAACCTCTAAGTGATGTCTACATGCCAAAAAGGCTACTCTTTGGCAGGAAATGCAAGCAAAATCCCACTATATTGATCTCCATTGGGCAGTGACTGTATGTCCTGAATTTCTGGAACAGTTTTCATTTCATATAATTTTATTCTTCTCAATAAAGATGATTCATTAAATGTGTAACTAAATACAATTTAGTTTTATACCTTGCTAAGACTATGCATGCTAATAACTTATAAAAGAGAAAAACATTTTTTGTCTTAATCCATCTTAATTTTTAGGTTGGGCAGATGTAGCTAAATATTCATTTTACCAGTGGTAAAGTATTTTGGCCAAATAATTACATTGCTACAAAACATACCTAGTCTGTAGAGGTAGAGAAAAAAAAAAACAAAACTATTTCCAGACTCTGTATAAGCAGCAAACTTGTGTCTGGTAATAAATTTACTCTGAAAACAGGTTAAAGAAAGAAATGCTAAGAATAATGACATCCAGCATAAACACCTAACAATCTAGGCACTCGGCTAGGTGCCTTACATATCTAGTCTCATTTCATTCTTATTTACAAAATAAAAACTCTGTGAAGTAAGTATTCACCCCAACCTGTTTTAAAGATGGGGAGGATGATAAGACAATTTGAGTAATATGCCTTAAAAAAAAATTTTTTTTAGTAACATGTCTTAAAAAAAAAAAAAAGACCATTGCCGTTGAGTCAATTCTGACACATAGCAACCCTATAGGACACAGTAGAACTGCCCTATAGGGTTTCCAAGGAGCAGCTGGTGGATTTGAATTGCTGACCTTTTGGTTAGTAGCTGAGCTCTTAACCTCTGTACCACCAGGGCAATGTATAGAGCTAGAAGGGAGAGAATTGATAATTAGATTCAGGACACTCACTGCTTCCTAACACTGCTTCAATTCTAACCCTTTTTTCCTCATGGGGGAGGCAGGGAGGCTTTGGAATGTAGGGGTGGGGTGGCCTAGGAGGAAAAGTTGAGTGCAGCAGAGGTGTGATTACAATGGTGTTTTAGGAGGACAGGAGATCTGGGACAACAGAGGGAACCCACAAGAGTTCTCACGAGGTCAAGGTCCAGGGACCTCTATGTCTGGGGCCATAGAGTTTCTGCTTTGACATCTTCTATGATGAAATCTTGCTGAGTCATGCCACCCTGCTGCATCCCACCTGACCATTCGAACTTAAGCTAACAGTCCTCTGTAATTCCTCTTCCCCACCCCCATCCCCCCTCCAAATCCTACTGGTCAGCAGGTTCTGGTTGATCTATATCTAGAATCTGAACTTTTCTGCACAACCCAATAACTCTGTCTCCCACCTCCACCTTAATCCAATTGCTCATCTACTCCCTCTCCTGAACTATCACATAAGCTTCCTTACTGGCCTTCCTGCTTCCAATCCCACTTGCCTATAATCCCACGCCAGAGTCATCTTCTAAAAACATAAATCATATCATGCCTCTCCCCTGTTTAATTTTTGTTAACTTCCTAGTGTGCTTTGAATAAAATTCCAATCTCTTAACACTGATTACAAGGCCCTATGTGAGCTGGCTCTTGTCCACTCCTCTAAACTCATTTTGTATTCCCTAAATTCTTTCTCACTTCAGGGCCAACTTTTCACCTGCATTCCCTCTGCTGGGATTGCCTCCTCCCTTAGATATTGAATTCAAAGAGATCTTTTCAAATAAGCAGTGTCCACATGTATCTCTCAAATACTCTATCATATCACCCTTTCAATTTCTTTTTTAGCAATTATTACAATTGCAATTATTTTATTTGCAAGCTGGTTGTTTTTCTGTTTATTTCCCCACTGAAGTATTGAACCTCACCTAGGTCCTCAGAGCCTAGCACAGTGCCTGAAACAAATTAGGTGTTAAATAGGTATGTTTAAAAAATTAAAGAATGTATGATAATTTTTTTTTTTTTTTTAGTGTTGTGTTATTAACCATAGGAACATAGAGTGGACACATTTTGGAGTGTCTGTCCAGCTCATAATAACCTTCTTAGCTGCACTCCCCAGTTCAGAGGAAATGGCCTCTTGGAGCCATTAGGTTCCACGAACCCTGACCTCTGGCTACAGTGGACTGGACAGCTGACCCAAGATGGGCCAATCAGAATCTCTTCCCTGGCAATTTGGAATTGAGTCTAAAAGAACAGTGCGGTTAGACTGTAACATGTGTCCTCGGGAGAGCTGAGCAGTTGTGAGTGGATGTAGATTGGGACTGGAGAAGGCCAACGATCAGAGAAATGGAAAGGAGAACGAGTTGATAAACAAAGAGAAAAAGTGAATGAGACATAGGGAGAGCATCTTGGTGACTTTCCAAGATTTGATTCCAGTATCTTCTTGCTTCTTGGGTTCAAGGTGCCTCCGGCCTTTGGGTTCAGGAAAACATCGGCTATCTGTCCTCCAAATGCTGTTCTGTGGAGGAAAGCTAGGGTGGCGAGGGTGCCTCAGTCAGTTTACACTTTGTGAAAACAAATTCACCATTAACATGTTGGGTCAGCTTCAGCACTTGGTGCTCCGTGCCATTCTCACCTCACATGATGGTAGACAACCTGCTCTTCTAGGTTCCTAGAAGAAAAAAATGGAGAAAAAGAAGGGAGAGCTCAACATCTATGCAGCATCTCATGTAAGGAGAGAGGGCTGAGTAACACAAGGTCTAAAAAGAGGAGGTGAGAGTGACGAAAAAGCAAGCGCTGAAACAAATAGCAGGGAGCTCTGTGGACCTGGATTGGCAGTGAGGGGAGGGTGCCGAGGACAGGGGTCTCAAAGAATATTAAACATCTGGCTGTAAGATAGGAGTTTAGAAGCAGCCGAGTGAATCTGCTTGGGTGATGGATGATTATGCTGAAATCAATCTTTTTGATGGAAGACAAAGTCAGCAAAAATGAAATATTCCCTCGGAACCAGGGGTTTAAAGTACAGTAGGCTGCTCCACTGTTAGTGAAAATCAACGTCAACTCAGCCGAAAACCACACAATCCCCTCTTAGCCTGATTTCATTAAACCTGATACTAATGAGAGACTTAAGTCCAATGGCCATGGATGGGAATTTAACTTTAATACTGCTACAAACACACCGATTCAAAAGCCCTTTATCACCAAAGGTGTGGGGGAAAAGTATGTTGGCTTCTCAGCAATGCAACCAGCTGTAAAGTATCTCTCAATGAGTCCACTAAGGTGTGAACATCAAAAGCCCAGCCAGAGCTATTTATATGAGAAGATTATTAAGCATTAGTTGCCCAGAGGAACTGCCTCGGAAACTGCTACCCCTGACTAGGTACTTTTGCTCTAAAACTCAGAAAACACTGGGCTCTCCGCAGTCATTTTGTTCTTACAAGTCTGCATCTCTGCTTGGAATTACTGTCCCTTCTGCCGTGTGTGGAGCCCTGGTGGCACAGTGGTTAAAAGCTTGACCGTTAACCAAAAGGTCAGCAGCTCGAATCCACCAGCCACTCCTTGTAAACCATATGGGGCAGTTCTACTCTGTCCTATAGGGTTTCTATGAATTGGAATTAACTCGACAGGAACAGGTTCAGTTTGGTTTGGTTTCTGCCATGTGAATCTGGATAGGATGGGGAGGGAAGTTGGACTTCAAAGACATGGGAGAGTAGAAAGTCAGTGACTTTTGTACAGATCAACAGGCCACCTGGTAATTTCACTCCTAGCACTTTTTAACCCTAAGTTGAGGCTGGTTCGTGCAATTCACATGTGCTTATGAGGGCACGTGCAAAAATACACTGGGGAAGGTTAGATCCTGGGAAAGCTATGCATCTGCTCTTGAACCCTAGCCGTGATGGAATAATGGCCCTGAATCTTGGCTGGAGTGAGTCTCTTTGTCAAAGGTTATAAGGCCCAGAGGAGAGTTTCCCAAACTGAGCTCACCAATGTGAAGAGATAAAAGGGTTACATGGTCAAAGTTTATGAGATACTGAGTCAAGCAAGTTAAAATTTAAAACCAGTGCATGTAATATTCATGCACACAAAAAAACTGTATAAAAACATATATAAGGTATAAACAGCAATAAAATCCCAGCTTAATAAACATATGACATTGCTAATACCATCAGGCCCCTTTCTGATTTTGTCTCCCTTTCTCCCTCAGCGTAATCAGTATTCTGAATTTTGTGTTTGCATTTTGCTTTTCATAATGGCCCCACTATATATGTATATGGAGCCCTGGTGGCGCAGTGGTTAAGTGTTTGGCTTCTAACCAAAAGCTTGGCAGTTCGAATCCACCAGCCACTCCTTGCAAACCCTATAGAGCAGTTCTAAATTCTTTTCTATAGGATTACTAAAAATCGGAATCAACTCGGCAACGGCTTTGGTTTTTTATGTATGTATATATCCTGACATATTATAGTTAAAAATTTTACGTGATTTTGAACTTGGCTTTACATAAATAGCACGCCATATGTATTCTTCTGAGACTTTCTCTTCATTCAGCTCTGTTTCCAGACTTCATCCGTGTTGACAGGAATAGCTATAGTCCATTTTCATTGCTATTTTCCATTCTATAGGAATACCACAATTTATTTACCATTCTCTTGTCTGAATGTTGCTTACAATGTTTTGCTATTACAAACAATACTGTTATGAACTTTCTGGCATATATCTCCTGGAGCACATGTGCAGAGATTTCTCTAGGGTATATACTTAAGAGTAGAAACACTGGATTTGAGCAGAGACATATCTTCAACTTTACAGTGTAAAGCAAATTGTGTTCTAAAGGGATGGTTCCAATTTACAATTCCTCCCAGCAGGCTTTAAGAGTTCTCATTGCTCCATATCCCCACCAACACTTGGTAATGTCAGATTTATAAAATGATTGTTCATCTCAGTGTGATTTCGATTTGCATTTCTCTTATTTTTCCTGAGGTTGAGCATCTTTCCATGCATTTAGTGGCCATTTGAGTTTCTTCTACAAAATGTTGTATATATCTTTTGCCCAGTTCCTAATTTTTTTGTCTTTTTCTGATTGATTTGTAGGAATTCTTTGCACATTCTTTATTGTTTTTCTTAAGTTATATGTTTGCAAATATCTTCTCCCCAATATATGATTTGGGGTTTTACTTTTTTAATGGCACCCTTTCATGAAGAGAAGCTTTACATTTTAATATAGTGGAATTTATCCATCTTTTTTAAGTTAAGGTCGTACTTTGGGGGTTCTTCCGTTTTGGGAGGTTTTAAGGATTTTGTCCTAAGTGTTTTAAAATTTTGCTTTTCACATTTAAGTCTCTGTTTTTGTGGACAGATTTTTTCATCTCAGGACTTCTCTCAGTCTCTAATATGGACTGTGGATCTCCCTGAATGGAGACAGAGTGCAGCATTTCTCTGCTGTATTTAGCTTTAGATTTATTTTTCAGAAGCATCCCCTGGGATTCCTTGGAACACACTTTGGGAACCACAGTTTATAATGTAGAGTAGTAGAAATAAAGCTCACTTTCTACTTACATTCTTGAACAATTCTTGGGACCCTGAATTAATTGCTGGGACACTTTCTCCTGGTTTGTTGATTTTATTTTGAAAATAAAAGCTGATTAACTATGTTAAAGCTTAAAAGACAATAAAATAATATACAGAACCCTAGCTAGGGTACAAGGAGCCCTGGTGGTGCAGTGGTTAACTGCTCAGCTGCTAACCAAAAGTTCGGAGATTCGAACCCACCATCGGCTCCATGAGAGAAAGATGTGGCAGTCTGCTTCCATAAAGACTCATACCCTTGGAAGCCCTGTGGGGTAGTTCTACTCCATCCTATGCGGTTGCTATGAGTCAGAGTTCAACTTGATGGTGATGGGTTTGATTTTTGTCTAGCTAGGGTGAAAATATTAATATGTAAAGGGGATAAAAATCACTAATGTATGAATGTTCTCCATGTCCTGTCTTCATTTCATGCCACTTACTTGGAGGTGTGTGGAAGATCCTTGCCTGATGGATTCTTCCCTGTAGGCTTTGCTGAAGAAAACTGAGTAATGGCTGTATAGAGGGAAGGCAGAGAGGCTAAAATGATGTATATAATAAAGAGCTTGAGGAGGCTAAGTGGTAGACACTGGGTAGGGAAAGAGGTAGATACAGACAAGCCTTGAGTCCTGGGTGTTGGAAAGAAGTTGGGTACAGGGTTAATAGTGAGGAGTTGATAAAGCAATAAACTTTCAAAGAGCCAAGGAATATGAGAGAATTCGAGAAGCCCAAAAAAGGGACTATAAGAAATGGTGCTGTAAATTATAAATTAGATCTCTCTTAATATCTTTTAAGAGATGCAAGTAAATATCAGAATTACTTAACTTTCAGTTCCTAGGCTGAGTTTCTTATTTATCTCCATTTAATACCTGAGGAAACTGACTTAGAGAAGCAAAATACCTTAGTTATGTAGTGCTGCTATAACAGAAATACCACAAGTGAATGGCTTTCACTAACAGAAGTTTATTCTCTCACAGTCTAGGAGGCTGAAAGTCCAAATTCAGGGTGCCAGCTCTGGAGGAAGGCTTTCTCTCTCTGTGGGCTATGGAGGAAGGTCCTTGTCATCAATCTTCCCTTGGTCTAGGACTTTATCAGCACAGGGACCCTGGGTCCAAAGGATGCATTCCACTCCAGGTTCTTTCTTGGTGGTAGCAGGTCCATCTCTTCTCTGCTCACTTCTCTCTTTTATATCTCAGAAGAGATTGACTCAGGATACAACCCGATCTTGTAGATTGTGTCCTGCCTCATTAATGTAATGGATAGCTCATTCCCAAATAAGATTATAGCCACTGGCATAGAGGCTAGGATTTATAACACACAGGATAATATTATGAGGCCACAAAATGGAGGACAATCACACACTGCTGGGAATCATGGCCTAGCCAAGTTGACACACATTTTTGGGGGACACAATTCAATCCATAACATGAAGTGATTGCCTGAGGACACAGTTCGAGAATGGTTTAGACAGAATTGGAATCCAGGACTAATAAATGCTGCATCTGTGTTCTTTCCACCGTATCATGCAGTATGTGGAAGACTACTATGTGGAAGCTCTTAGAAAAAATATACAAATACTAGCTACCTCCAAATAAAATAGCTATTTCGTATTATTGAGTTTAATTATCACAATTTCTTAATTATCTTTAAGAAATGCTATACAAAGATTACTAGACAGTACCTGCATCCTAAATAATTTAAGGAGATAATTTTGTTTAACTCAGCATTTTCCAAGTTTAGCTTGCACAATGCTGACCCTACTTTTTAAGTAAGGGGACTTTTCCACCAGTAACAAGAGTAACTTATTCACAAATTCATATACATGTAGCTCAAACTTTCTCCGTATTCAAAGAAAATGCTGGCAGAATAGCAATGAAAGGGACAACTTTTGAAGTTTGTATTCAAAAAGATTAAAAATTTAACTGTCTCTTTTTTTTTTTTTTTAGGGAAATAAGCCCCCTAGCAGTTCAATGAAATAATACCAAATGTCTTCCTTTTCTGAGGACTGTACTACGACTATAGCTGCACGGGTCTTACTTTTTCATTTCACTATATATACACATATATGTATTTACCATCATGCAGACCACCTTAAACCTGGAAATGAACATAACTCCATTTCTTGGTGTCACAAGAACGATAGTCCAAATATTTCATGTGCAAGAAATACTTCAAGCAATTATTGTTATTTCAGTAATATAAAGTTACTCCTATCTCTAACAATTAAATGTTGACCACTCCCAACTAAAGTTACAGCATTTAATAATATCATTGGTTGTTGTTAGTGCTGTTAAGTTGGCTGTGACTCATAGCAGCCTTATGTATAACAGAACAAAACACTGCCCTGTCCTCTGGCATCCTCACGATCATTGATACGTTTGTTTGAGCCTGTTGTTTTGGCTATTATGTCACTTCACCTCATTGGGGATTTCCCTTGTTTTTGCTGACCCTCTGCTTCACCAAATATGATGTCCTGTTCTAATGACTGGTCTTTCCTGATGACATGTCCAAAGTAAGCAAACTGAAGTCTTGCCATCCTTGCTTCTAAGGAGCATTCTGGTTGCTTTTCTTCTAAGACATTGGTTCTTTCTTCTGGCAGTCCGTGGTATATTCAATAGTCTTTGCCAACACAATACCATAGCTTTCCCTTTTTTGTAACTTCTGGGTTTTTTCTTTCAATAATGAGCAAGGAGTTCGTTTCCTGTAGTAGCCCCATCTTGACTGCACTGTGTGGTCATTCTGCAAGCCTGGAGTGGTTCTCAAATTAAACCTTTCTTCTTAATAGCATTGTCATCATAAGCTCTATCATTTCTTCTAATGAATGGAGTAGACCTGTGAGCATATACGCCACTATAAAAGGTATAATATCAGATCTGTGGGTTCAATATAATAGCAACAAAAGTGATTAATAGTTTGTTTTAATGAGGTAACTGGCATTTAATAAGTTATTGATTTTTCTCAGCATCTTACTAAAATGCTTTGGAATGTGAAAAAAAAAATCCTCCCCTCATATGAGGCAGTATTGATTAAGTATGAATTCATACATGGGGATTCTGGATGGTTTGTTACTTCGGGCCAGTGCGTACTACCTGATTAGTACTGATTGCCCTGTGGCTATCAGTGAATTCTCAAGGCATTGTTTTTGGTCGAGGAAGAATGAATTGTTTAGGGTGACCCTGAAATCACTTTGTAGTAGATCCAGAGAAAGTTGGTTGTTGATGACTCAGTGCGGGTGGCCGTGGTCCACAGCCCCTGGCTTTCACCCCTTTGTTGAAATGGATTTAATTTGTTCTAATGATTTCAAAATTATTGTTATATTTCCTGGCAGTGTTCTCTATTATAATTGCTCTCTCTTTCTTTCTCTCTCTCTTTCTTCACATATTCCTCTACCTAACGTATTCTTTCTCTTATTTTCTGCTTGGAAAACTCCTACTCATCCTTCAAGACCCAACTCAAAAGGCATTTCCTTTGCAACCTCATTTTTTATTTCCTTAGGAAGATTTTGTCCTCCTCGATCACCTTATCACTCTTTGTTGTACCTAAGTCTTCAGTGCAGAGTTATGGATGCAGTAATTATGTTTTTATATCTGTTCCCCACAAACCTTAAGCTTCTTTTGGACAGGGCTGTATATTCTCTCCTGTGACTTGCTTGTCCCTGGTGATGCCAAGTATCCAAAAAGAAGATACCTCACTGGCAGTATGTAAATGCTGGCTGTTTTTACACATTCCATGGCTATCTTTTCCAACACTCAGAATCTAAAATTTCTTTCCCCCACAAGATTTAGATGCTTATAACTGCCTTGGAATTGGGAGTTAGAGATACGGCTGTGGGCAGGGTATATGTACCAAGTACTGCTCTTATTCCTACTACCATCACTATTTATGGAGTGCTCCCGTGGGTCACATTCTGTGCTAAACACTTTAAAGATAAAATATTATTAATTTCTCACAATGCAGCAAGATCATTGTTATGGTTTCCACTTTATATATAAAGAAACCGAGGCTTAGATAGGTTAAGCAATTTTCCCAAGGTCACATCACTAGTAAATGGGGAATCAGGGAGTCAAACCAAAGCCTGTCTGACTCCAAATCCCATGTCTATATGGTGTGACTTGAGATACTCTGGGAAAGACCCATCCAAACCAAGAGCTGGAATGCCACTATTAGAGATTAAATTTTTTGAGTTTTGAAGACTTTACAGGGGCAGGAGGGATGGGGATGGGGTTGGTTAAACTGCTCATATAACACAGAGTATTCTAATATATGGAAACTTTTTGACAGATGGAAATACTTTAAGTTCTTACCAAGTAATTTGTCAGAATGGATCAATTGACAATTAGGAAGAAACTTCCCATTTAGGAATGGTTCATGTGGGAAAGAGGACCCACAGAAGTGAGCCTGTGAGGGTCCATAAGAGGAAGAAGGTGCCTGCAAGGAGAGTAACCAACCAAACAAAACAGTTGCTGGCGAGTTGATTCCAACTTGTGTGACTCTATGTGTGTCACAGTTGAACTGTGCTCCATAGGGTTTTCAGTGACTAATTTTTCAGAAGTAGATTGCCAGGCATTTCTCTCGAGGTGCTTCTGGGTGGACTCTAATGGACAAACGCATTAGCCATTTACACCACCCAGGGACTCCATAAGGAGAATAAGAAGGTGCTAAAGACCAATGAAGGGGGATGGTAGTGGGACCAGTCCACCCTGGAGCAGGCAATAAGAGGGTACATTTATTGTCCACCGAGAATTTAAAAACAATAACAAAACCTACTAAAAATCTGCTGTGGGGATTCTTAATAATGTCAGAGATAAAACACTCCTTTCCAAGGGGGCAGACTGCTCCCGCCAACCACCCCACTTTGCTACACCATTGGATCAACTTCAAAACTGTGCTCAAGGTCAGGCTGGCACGTGGGTATCAAGTTCCCACGTGTCCTCTGTGAAGCACCTGAGTCCTGTCCTTAATGTTTTTATGAAGACTCTGACCAGCACTGAGATAATGGCTCTGCTGTGATTAGATCAAATGGGGGGGGGGGTGCAATCCCCAGCTAGAGAGTTGTATTAGTTTTCTACACTGCTGTAACAGATTACTGGAAGCTTAGTGGCTTAAAATGATACAAATTTATTCTCCTATCTTTCTGGGGCGAGAAATCAGAAATGGGGTTCACTGGGCAAAAATCAAGGTGTTGACAGGACTGTGTTCTTTCTGGAGGCCTTAGGGAAGAATCCATTTCCTTGACTTTTCTAGTGTCCAGAGGCTGACCATTGACAGCACTGGGTTTTTAGAGGCTGACCATACTCCATGGCTCTTGGCCCCTTCTTCAATCTTCAAAGCCAGTAATTTGGCATCTTCCAAACCCTCTCTGACTCTCCTGCCTCCCTCTTTCCCTTTCAAGAGCCCTAGTGATTACATTGGGCCCGTCCAGCTAATCCAGGATAATCTCCCATCTCAAGGTCCTTAATTTAATCAAATCAAAAAGTTTTTTTTTTTTTTTGCCACATAACATTCACAGCTCCAGGGATTACATGTAGATATTTTTTAAAAAACCCATTGCCATCAAGTCAATTCCAAATCATAGTGACCCTACGGGACAGAGTAGAACTGCTCCATAGAGTTTCCAAAGAGCACCTGGTGGATTCAAACTGTCGACCTTTTGGTTAGCAGCCATAGTACTTAACCACTACACTACCAGGGTTTCCATTAAAACCTATTGCTGTCCAGCCGATTCCAGCTCCTAGCAACCCTATAGATATTTTACGGGGCCATTATTCTGCCTACCACATGTGTATTAGAGTGGAAATTAGAGATCAGAAAAATGAGTTCCGGTCTTGGCTCCACCATTGAAGAGCTATGTGCCCTGGAGTGCATGGAAAAAAACAAATCCCACTTACCTGACACCAAACTCTAAGGATCAATTCAATTCAATTCCACTCCTGTTCTGATACCAGCTGCACATGCAGTACTTCTCCCTCTGACCCTAACTACCCAGAGCTAGGTCGGACCTCACGAGGTAAAGGGCGCAGTCCTCCTGACTGCTAAGTCTGCTAAGACCTCAGATACCCGCTGCAAGCTTGGAGTCCCCATGACACTGTCTCTTCTGACCTGCTAGCTACAAACTCAAGGGTTCCCTCTATCCCCCTCAGGACATCAGCCATAAGCTCAGGGGTTCCCAGCATCCCTCACTTCTGACCACCTGGCTCCCATCACTCCCTTGGGTTCCATAATTTGCTAAAGTGATTCACAGAACTCACAGAAAACACGATACTTACAATCACAGTTTTATTATAGCAAAAAGAATACAAATGAAGAGACACATCGGGTGAGGTCTGAAAGGGTTCCTAATGTGAAGATTCCATGTCCCAAAAAAGGACATACTACTCTCTCACATGCGCAAATGTCTATCACCAACCAGGAAGCTCATGGAGCTTCTGGTCTGCCTTTACTGGGGCCTCATTTCATTGCATAGGCATGATTGATTGAATCATGCTCCCCCACCAGGCTGGATTATATCACTTGGTGGTCTTTCTGGCCTGGTCAGGCCTCACTTCATTACCTCATTAGCATAAGCCCTCAGTTGTAGTCTGGAAGCCTCATCAAAGACACTTCTATCACTAGGGAAATTCCAAGGTTTTAGAGGTTATCTCTCAGGAATCAATGACAAAGACCAAATTCTTCAGGTAAAGTTAAATTCTTTACCCCACATGGAGTCTAAGCCATTGTTTCCTTGTGGCCTTTATGTAGGCCCTGCTAGGACATTCTTTCTGTGAAGTGGTGTCCCCAGGTAAACACAGAGAGGCACGGCTCCTGCTAATTAAAAGCCAGACCTGTTTTACACATCTGCAAACGACACCACGGCATTTATGTAAGCCCACTTTGAACATGTCATTAGTCTTTCTAATGGCATTTCTGCAGGTACTCAGCTGATTTCTGCTTGCCCTTCTACATTTACTTACACCTTGCCTAGAGAGTGTGTCAGTTTTCAATTTCTCATTTTAAGTCAGGGGCTCCCATTCTGTAGCATGGCTGATGCATTAACTATCCACAGCCAAATTGCTTAACGCCCAGGTTTTTTATCCCTTTCACATTAAAGCTTTTAAAAAACCCAGGCTCCATGCTGGCTGAATGACACACACAAGACTTTTCCGCCGCTTCTCGGGGGGCAGGCGATACTGGTTCCTGTCAAGTTCTAAATCTGGATGCTTTTTTATAGTGGAACAACTAAAAGGAATTTCTGCCTTATGATATATAACTACTACTTATTATAGATTGATCCATTTTGCAGGAGGGAGGTGGAAGGCAGGGGGCTGTAGAAAGAACAAGAACCAATCTCAGACCTGAGAGAAAGTAACCTTCTAATTGCCTTTTCCATGACAGCATCATAAGCTTCTTTATGGCAGCTTTATTTCACAGTGGCCTGCCACACTGCTGTAATTTTCCTGGTGTCACTCATGCAGGTTTAAAAAATGATTGGTTTTATGGCTTTTATTTGGGAATTTGTCAAGGTTTCACATTTGTGGAAGCCTTGAAGCAGCGGCCTAATAGTCCATAATTTGGTGTTTAAAGGGATATTGGAGGGTAACCTGCTTGGGCCCACAGGTGCCTACAGTGATCACATCCTTATGCCTGGTGGGGAAATCTCCATAATTTCTTTTATGCTACAGTAAACCTTTGCAGTCAGAAAACTCCTTCCAGGTTCCAGAGGCCTCCTTTGCCCTCTGTGATGATCAAGTTGATATTTAAATTTAATTCCCATGAAATATACTTTAGGTGTTAGTAAACCCAGACTCGGGTCAGCCTATTCTAGCGATCGGGATTTACGCAGCCTTTTATGACTCACAGTCTGGAAATGAAAGGCAGGGACTCTCAGTCAGTCCTCGCTCTTTCTCGCTTCTTAGGATCTCAAAGCCCCTAACAGATGTTTTTAAAAGCCTCAATTTTGTGGACTGTTTTGGCCTCCTGCCACCGTGTGTGCTCTTAGGTTTAATGAAAATTGGTGCCTCCCACGCTCTCCTCCCGAAGGGGAAAGCAACTACTCTTTGTGGTGAAGTTGCTGGTTCTCTCTCACCCGGAACACACAGGGTCCCCACGTAGTGTGGCAACAGCACGCACGCACACCTGCTGCCTCCGCATCCTTTTCTCTCGGAGCGGCCTGGGTCGGCCTGGGTTTGGCGCGTACCTGCTGGTGTCGATCACGGCTGGCGTTTGTCCCCTCAGTGTGTCTCAGCATAGCCGGCGCTGATTTGAGCAGCAGGCGATTTTCCGAAGCGACCTCCGCGGCGCAGGAGATTTATGGTGGCGTTTGCTTTCATTATGTGTCGAGGCTGCCTTGTGAGCTCACTGCGTCGCTGTCAGAGGAAGAGCAGAACGCTTCCCAGAATAAGCCTCCGGTATTATCTTTGAACATATGTTCTTGATTAAATGAGAAGAGGAAAGTCTCTTCGTTTTTCCCATTTGGAGGTTAAAGTGGAGGGTTTGTCTAAAAACAGATTGCAGTAAATTGTGGGTTTATTTGAACAGTATGTCAACATTATTTACTCACGGGGGGAAAAAAATCTCAAATTGATAGGTTTCTTTTAATTACCTCATCCTGAAAGCTGCTCTCAACAAATAGCAAATATTTCAGAAGCCATTTGGATAAGTCTGGAAAAGCTGAATTACTGGAAACCTGCCGAGAATAATACCTTTGAAAATGTTTCCATAGCTCTGAGGATAAGAAAACTTGATTAGGAAACAGCTTGTCTCTGAGCAAACTGGGTAGTGCCTTCTGTGATCTTGCTGGCCTCCTTGTAAAAGATGGCTTACAAGATTGTTGCCTAACACTGATCACACCACCCTGAAAAACAGGTCCTTTTCTGGGGCTAGGCGTTACTGTCCACCACTCAGAACAGGGTAACCTTGATTAACCCTGCTATAATAATATCATCCTCTTGGGTTCTGTCCAGGAAACACAAAAACTAAATGAAAGAAGGTTCTTCAGTAATTGGGTGAATTCTGGGCAAGTCCAAAGAGCTCTCCTGGAAAATCCAGGCCAAAGCACATTTTACCAGGTAATGTTCTTTGACTTCACTGCTTGGCCCTGACTAGAAAAGATGACCTGATGGTCATAGACATTCCTAGGGGTCAAAACTGTTGGGAGCAGGGGAACAGGTAGCTAAGGACAACAAACAGGCTCATATATAAGCCAAGGGCCCTTGTACACATACACATACACCCATAGCTCATGTCTTTTTGTGACTTTCTTTTCAAAACTCCTTGTGATGTTTACTTTTTCTGGGATGTGTTTGTGGGTGTGTGTGTTTACCTGAGTGTGCATACATGAGTTTACAAGGTCTGGTGATGCAGTGGTTAAAGAGTTCGGCTGCTAACCAATAGGTCGGCAGTTCAAATCCACCAGGAGCTCCTTGGAAACCCTATGGGGCAGTTCTACTCTGTCCTATAGGGTCACTATGAGTAGGACTCTACTCGATGGCAACGGCTTTTGATTTTATGTAATGACATGTGTGTGTATTGAAAGACTAGGAGTAAAGAAGGGTAGAGGTGTGGCGGGTGGGGGGGAGATTTGTGACCATCTCTAAGTGAAAGGTTGGATGGATTTAGGGCCTGTTCTTAGTGGGGGCCATCGAGTCAATTCTGACTCACAGCGACCCAATGTGACAGAGTAGAGCTGCCCCATAGAGTTTTCTTGGCTTTAATCTTTATGGAAGCAGATTGCCAGGTGTTTCTCCTGCACAGCAGCTGGGTGGGCTCAGACCATCAACTTTTTGTTTAATAGCCAAGCGCTTAACCATTATGCCACCAGGGCTTGAGATTTGGGGCTTACACACTACGATTTACCCTGCACCTCAAGTCCACTAGGCATATCCCATACTTCAGGTAACATTTCACGTAGCAGCATAATGTATTGTGTTTACCTCTAGGGAAATTTATAAACTGGGTATTTCATCAAGTATTTCATTTGAAAAGGGCATATATGCAGGGCAAATTTCCGGACTGTATGTGCTGGTACACGTGTATTTGTTGTCAAATATGGGAATCCCTAAAAAACCAAACCCGTTGCCATCAAGTCGATTCCAACTCATCATTGCTGAAGACCCACCGAATGCCCTACTTCCACTTAAGTGAGTGCTGCAACCTCCTCTTCTAAGACCCCTTTCAGACTTAATGCCCATCACCGTGGGGGCCTCCAGGACCCTGATACAGCACTACAGGTGGTGCCTGAGCTCTCCTAGCCTTTGCCCAGACGTTGACCCTCCAGCAGCCAGAGTTCCCAGCTCCCACTGCCACAGTTTTGGTTCGTGTGGAGATCAGACAACAGAGAATTGCCAGCGCAGAGCTCCAGTCTTGCCAACAAAATCACTTTTTAAAAGAGGTTTTGAGCCATTTGGGGATCAAAGCTTTTTTTATTCCTACCCAGGCAACTCTTTTCCTCCACATACCAGTGTGAAGTCCAGAAGCCTTCACCATGGAGACCAGTTCAGGAATGGAGGATGTAATTCTAGTCTCGGCTTTAACACTCAATAACTGCATGACCTTGGGCAAGGGACTTCACCTTTGGACACTACAGTTTTCTCATCTGTAGAGTATTGATGTTGGACTCAATTCCTTCCAGCTGTAACAACAAGTGAGTCTTAGTCCTTAAATTTCTGTTTACTAGCCCATTCACCCATTTTATCAATGAATGTTTACACTTCAAGGAGAAAGAAAAATAATATCAGCTGTTAACAAATTATGTTTGAACACAAATTAAGGTAAGAATGATGCCAAGTGTTGCAATGCAGCCTGAAAGAGGGAATGATGGTCACAGGATGAGGCTGGCTTGTCCTACCCATGCTCACATCAGTCAACACAGATGAGCCTTGCTGGCTGAACTCAGTTGGCTGACCTTGATGCTAATGGAGCCATAACCATAGACTCAATTCCTGCTCCACCTAAAGTCATCTCTCTCCTGAACCCACCTTGGCAGGATCTTTAAAAGGTGTGTTGTGGCTCATCAACTCATTGCTGTACAGTCCATTCTGACTTAAGCAACCCTATAGGACAGAGTAAACTGCCCCACAGGGTTTCTAAGGAGTGGCTGGTGGATTCAATCTGCCGACCTTTTGGCTAGCAACCAACCTCCCCTGTGGCTTATCAAGAGCCCTTAAAAACTATATGTTGTCTAACTGGATAGTAGAAAAGTGTCACTTCAGTGAAGGGAAGGACAATACACAATATGGGGGAAGTCAGGACAACTGGACCAAAGCAAAAGCATAGAAGTGATTGGGGCTGAGGCCTGGGGACCATAGTCCTTTTTTTAAAAAAAAAATTATTGTGCTTTAAGTGAAACGCTCAAATCAAGTCAGTCTCTAATATAAAAATTTCTACATACCCTGATATGTACTCCTAGGTGCTCTCCTCCTAATGAGACAGCACATTCCTCCTATCCACCCTGTATTCTCCCTGTCCATTCAGTCAGCTCCTGTCCTCCTCTTTCTTCTCATCTTGCCTCCAGACAGTAACTGCCCATATAGTCTCATGTGTCTACTTGAGCCAAGAAGGTCACTCCTCACCAGTATCATCATCTATCTTATAGCCCAGTCCAATCCCTGTCTGGAGAGTTGGCTTCGGGAATGGTTCCAATCTTGGGCTAACAAAAGGTCCAGGACCACAACCTTCAGGGTCCCTCCAGTCTCAGACCATTAAGTCTGGTTTTTTTTTTTTCAAGAATTTGATATCTGCATCCCACTTTTCTCCTGCTGCATCAGGGATTCTCTGTTGTGTTCCCTGTCAGGGCGGCGATTGGTAGTAGCTGGGCACCATCTAGTTCTTCCGGTCTCAAGCTGATATAGTGTCTGGTTTATGTGGCCCTTTCTGTCTCTTGGGCTCATCTTTACCATATGTCTTCGGTGTTCTGCATTTTGCCTTGCTCCAGGTGGGTTGAGACCAATTGATGCATCTTAAATGGCTGCTTGCTAGCTAGCATTTAAGACCCCAGACGCCTCTCACCAAAGTGGGATGCAGAACATTTTCTTAATACATTTTGTTATGCCAATGGGGACCGTGGTCTTGGGGGACATCTAGGTCAATTGGCATAACATAGTATATGAAGAAAATGTTCTATGTCTTACTTTGGTGAGCAGTGTCTGGGGTCTTAAAAGCCTATGAGCAGCCATCTAAAATGCATCTGTTTGTCCCACCATGCTCGGAGCAAGGAGAATGAAGAAAACCAAAAACACAAGGAAAATACTAGCTCAAAGTACTAATGGACCACATGAACCAGAGACTTCACCAGCCTGAGACCAGAAGTACCAGAAGAGCCCAGCTACCATCAATGATCGTCCTGACAGGGATCATAACAGAAGGTCCAGGACAGAGCAGGAGAAAAATTTAGAACAGAGTTCAAATTCACATAAAAAGACCAGACTGACTAGTCTGACAGACACTATAGGGACCCCCAAACCTATGGCCCCTGGATGCTCTGCTAAGCCAGAACTGAAACCATTCCTGAAGCTTACTGTCATGATTGAATCGTGTCACCAAATAATATGTCAACTTGATTAGGCCATAATTCCCAGTACTGTGTGGTTATCCACCATTTTGTGATTTTCCTCTGTGTTATAAATCATAATCTCTGTCAGTGGTTAAAGAGGATTAGGGTGGGATGTAGGATGTAGCACCTTGCTCAGGTCACATCCCTGATTCAATGTAAAGGAAGCTTCCCTGGGGTGTGGCCTGCACCACCTTTTATCTTACAAGAGATAAAAGGAAGGGTAAGCAAGCAGGGAATTGGGGACCTCATACTACCAAGAAAGCAGCAAAGGGAGCAGAGCGCATCCTTTGGGCCCGGGGTTCCTGTGCAGAGAAGCTCCTAGTCCAGAGGAAGATTGAAAAGAAGGACCTTCCTCCAGAGCTGACAGAGAGAGAAAGGCTTCCCCTGGAGCTGATGCCCTAAATTTGAACTTCTAGCCTATTGGACTGTGAAAGAATAAATTTCTCTTTGTTAAAGCCATCCATTTGTGTTATTTCTATTACAGCAGTACTAGATGACTAAGACACCTACTCTTCAGATGAAGATTAGACAGGTCTATGAAATAAAAAAACAACACTCTTAAGGAACATGCTTCTTAGTTCAATCAAATATACAAGACCAAATGGGTAACTCCTGTCCAAAACAGGATGAGAAGGCAGAACGGACAGGAACTAGATGAATGGACACAGGGAACCCAGGGTGGAAACGGGGGAGGGAGTGTGCTGTCACATTGTGGGGATTGCAATCAGTGTCACAAAACAATTTATGTAGAGATTTCTGAATGAGAAATTAACTTGAGCTTGGGTATAAACTTTCACCTAAAGCACGATAAAAAAGAAAAAACTTGTCAGAAGGAAAAAAAAAGTATGTGTTGTTATTAGCTGCTGTCAAGTGGGCCCCCCACTCATGGTGACTCATATGTTACAGAGAACTGCTTTGTAGGGTTTTCTTGGGTGTAATTTTTACAGAAGCAGATTGCCAGACCTTTCTTCCACAGTGCTGCTGAGTGGGCCTGAACCACCAACCTTTCGCTTAGGGATTAAGAACAAACCATTTACTGCCACCCAGGGATCTTTTAAAAAGTATGTAGATGGGTCATATTGTTATTAAATTCATTGTTATTAAAAGGGAAAGTGTCTCTCAAAATATGAACAACAGGTTCTATACTTGACATAGAACGACATTGTTATCAATGATATTTGCAACACTCTTTGACTGGTTTTGAGTACTGGTAGTTAAAATTTATACATTACACCATTTCTTCATGGTTTCTGAAAAAATTTTTGGTCTTTCAAATTGTAATTTTTTATAATTTAGAGATAAATTTTGGGATGAGGTAAGGGTACCACCTCTTACTTTAGAATAAATATCAGAGGTGGAGCCAACATGGCACTATAGACAGAAGCACCATACTGTCTCTCTGCAGCAAAGACCTGAAAAACTAAGTAAAACAGATACAAACGTCAATGCTGGAACCCTAAGTACCAAATGAAGGAACCAAAAACTTAATCAAGCACTGAATAGAATAAGAAACTGACAGAGAACAGAGAACCAGGAGAGCTACGAAGTGGGGGTCCCCTACCAGCTAATGTGGCCATCTTGGACTACAGCCACCAAAGAACGCAGACAGTGGGTATGGGAAGACAACTTCACAGAGCTCCCAAGAGGAAACAGAGCACCTGGTAATCAGCTATATGCACTTTCCCACCCCCCAGCCTTCTTCCCTCTGCATGGCCCTTGCTGCTTTCCAATGGGCCACGGTTGCTTGGCTGGAGAGACACTAGTTCACTGCCACTGGGGTCCACTCCACCCCCACCAGCTGGCCCCTTCAGAGCCATTTTTTTTGTTGTTTTGTTTTTTTGATTTTTTTTTTTTTTTGGCCTTTTTGTTGCTTCTCTCTCTCTCTGTCTTCCTTCCTTCCTTTCCTTTCTCCCACCCAGCTGGCCCTATATGCCATCCTCTCCTCTTCCTTACAGGCCATGATTTTTTTTGTTGTTTGTTTGCTTTGTTCTTTTTTTTTTCTTTTCTTTTTTACTGTTTCTTCTCTCTCCTTTCCTTTCTCGGGTCCACCCAGCCCTGTGCACCTCCCCTGCCCCTTTTGGAGGTGCCGTGCTGCACAGTTCAGTTGGAGAGTCACCACGTGTGGCCTTCCCAGCTCTGTGCCACTGTCACTGACCAGCTCCCTCGGCACCATTTTATTTATTTATTTTTTTTGTTATTCTTTCTTCTCTCTCCCTTCCTTCATTTCCTTTCTCCCATCCACCCAGCCCTGTGCGCTGCCCCCAACTTCCTGGCAGGCTGTGCTGTATCACTTGGCTGAAGAGCCACTGGCACACAGCCTCCCTGAATCTGCACTGCCCCCACAGGCTGGCTCCCTCAGTGGCATATTTTTTATTTTTATTTATCTTCCCCCTTCTCCTTTTTCATCTGTCTCCCACCTAGGCCTCTTCACCTTCCTGACTGACCATGCCATGCCACCCAGCGAGAGACACATCAGCTTGCTGCTACCCCAATTCTGCCCTGCCTCCAACAGCTGGCTTCCTTACCATTTTTTCATTGTTGTTGTTTTCATTTATTTATTTATTTTTATTTGTTCGTTGGGTTCCTCTCTCTCTTTCTCCTCTTTCCTTTCCTTTCTACCACCCACCTAGCCCTGTGAACCATCCATGCTGCTTCTCAACAGGCTGAGCCACACCACTCGGCTAGAGAGACACAAGCACACAGCTTCGTTGGGCCTGCCAGTGCCTCTTGCTGAACCCTACCATGCTGCCATTTTATTTACTTTTTTTTGTTTTACTTCATTTTTTGCTTTTTTTAAAAAAACTTTCTTTGCTTTGTTTCTGTCTCTTCTTTTACCCACTTGCTTAGCTCTGCACATCATATCCCCCCCTCTCTCTCCTGCGTATCTGCACCATGCACCTACTGCCACACCTATGAGCAGCACTGGTGCGGTCCCCTGGACCTTGCTGTGACCCTCAGCCCCACCCCATACCCCCTAGTTTGTGCTGCAAATTACCCATATCCAGCCCTTCACACTGGACCTGCCTTTCTGCACCATAGCTGAGTGACTAGCCCTGCCCACCTGGACAAGGTGGTGAGAAGTATCATGCCCACAGGTGAGCAAGCAACAAAACACACCCAGCCTGCAGCCAAGGCATAAACAAACAACAACAAAAAAAAAGCAGGAAGAAACAATCAAATCTACAATCAATAAACAACAACAAAAAAATTCCTGAATATCCCAGAGACAGCAGAGAGTATCAAAACATATTTAAAAAAAAAAAAAAAAAAGGAGAAGAAAGCTCCAGAAAGCAACCAAAATAAAACAGCAGATGACCTTCTGCTAGAAGAAAAGCCACTGGGACTACCTGATAGGGAATTCAAACCTCTAATATTCAGGGTTCTCCAACAGATGAAGGAAAATGCAGACAAAAACAAGGAAAAAATAGACAAAATCATGGAAAAGGCAGACAAAACAATGGAAGAATTCAGGAAAATAATACAGGAAAAAATGTCAAAATAAATAAACGACTAGAAATCATACAAAAACAACAATTAGAAATCCAAAAGATAAATGACAAAGTTTCAGAAATAATACAATATAAGGTTTTAGGAGCAAATTTGGAGCAGTGGGAGATATGATCAACAAAATTGAAGACAAATCCTTGGATACTACTTTGTATTAGGAAAAATCAGAGAAAAGAAAAAAGAAAGAAACCCTAAAAATGATGTGGGATACAATCAAAAGCAAAAATTTTTGTGTGAGTGGAGTTCCAGAATGGGGAGAAAATGAAAAACACAGAAAGGATCATTGAAGACTTGCTGACAGAAAACTTCCCTAATATCAAGAAATACAAAAAGCCAACCATCCAAGAAGCCCAATGAAAGCCATATATGATAGACCCCAAAAGAAAAACACCAAGTCTTATCATAATCACTCTTGGTAAAACCAAAGACAAAGAAAGAACCCTGAGAGCAGCTTGAGAAAAAATGAAAAGTCACATACAAAGGGGAAACAATAAGACTAAGCTCTGATTACTCAGCAGAAACCATGCAGGCAAGAAGGCAATGGGATGACATATATAAAATCTTGAAAGAAAAAACGTGCCAACCAAGATTAATATATTCCGCAAAACTCTCACTAAAATATGATGGTGAAATTAGGACATTTCCAGATAAACCAAAATTACGGGAATATGTAAAAACCCAACCAAACTCACAAAAATTATTAAAGGGATTCCTTTGGTTAGAGAACCAACAACATCAAACAACAACCTGAATCTAGTACATAAGACACCATCAGCCAGGTACCAACCTAGATAATGAACTCTCAAAGATAAAACAAAACTAAAAAAATTTTCAAAAGGGAACCAGAGCGGTCAATCTGTAAATGACAACAACATCAGAACAATAAAAGAGGGAATGAATGGTATAGGTATAGAAATTGAGAGGAAGTCAAGGTGTTAAAAATGAATAAAAGACTGGTTTAAACTTAGGAAGATATGGATAAATTTCAAGGTAACCACAAAGAAAGTTAACAAACCTACTCATCAAAATAAAGAAGAAAAACATAAAGTTGCAGTAAACACAATATCTACAAAAACAAACAAAAGGAATTCAGCACAGAAGACTAAGAGAAACAAAGAAAACATCAGCACTACAAAATGACAGCAATAAACTCACATCTGTAAATAATCACACTGAATGTAAATGACTTAAATGCACCCATAAAGAGACAGAGAGTGACAGAATGGATTAAAAAAAAAAAAAAAAGGACCCATTGATACGTTGTCTACAAAAGAAACACCTTAGAAACAAAGACATAAATTTATTAAAAATCAAAGGAAAGAAAAAAATATAACAAGAAAACAGCCACCAAAAAAGAACAGGAATGGCAATACTAATCTCAGATAAAAAAGTCTTTAAAACAAAATCCACACAAAAGACAAAGAAGGGCATTATATAATGATTAAATATATATATAAATGATTATATAATGATTAAAAAGACAAACCACTGTGAAGACATAACCATAATAAATATCTATACACCTAATGACAGGGCTCCAAAATGCATAAAACAAGCTCTAACAGGACTGAAAAGAGAAACTGATAGTTCCAGAATAATAATAGGAGATATCAACACATCACTCTCAGTAAAGGACAGAACATCTAGAAAGAAACTCAACAAATACACAAGATCTAAAGGGCGCGATCAACCAACTTGACGTCATAGACATATATAGAACACTCCACTCAACAGCAGCAAAGTACACATTCTTTTCCAATGCACAAGGAATTTTCTCCAGAATAGACTGTGCCTTATGCACAAGCAACCCTCAACAAAATCCAAAACATTGAGATAATACAACGTATCTTCTCTGATCACAACACCATCAAAGTAGAAATTAATAACAGAGAGAGCAAGGAAAAAAATCAGATACACTGAAACTGAATACTGCCTTGCTTAAAATCACTAGGTAATAGAGGAAATCAAAGAAGGAATAGAAAATGTCCTAGAATCAAACAAGAATGAAAACACATCATACCAAAACCTTTGGGACACGACAAAGGCAGTGCTCATAGGTCAAATATAGCAATAGACACACACACCAAAAAAGAAAACAAGGACAAAATCACAACATTAGCTGTACAACATGAACAAATGGAAAGAGAACAGCAAAAGGAGCCCACAGCCACCAGAAGAAAGGAAATAATGAAGATCAGAGCAACAATAAATGAAATAGAGAATAGAAAAACAATAGAAAGAGTCAACAAAACCAAAAGCTAATTCTTTGAAAGGATCAACAAAACTGACAAACCATTGGCCAAATTGAAAAAAGGAAAACAGGATAGGGTGCAAATAACCCAAATAAGAAATGAAATGGGGGACAATACAACAGACCAAATTGAAATACCAAGTATCGTAACAGAGTACTATGAAAAACTTTACTCCAACAAATTTGAAAACCTAGAGAAAATGGAGAACTGTCTAGAAACACACTACCTACCCAAACTAACACAAACTAAAGATGAAAAATCTGAACAGACCCATAACAAGAGAAAACATTAAAAAAGTAAAAAAACAAAGAAAAAGCCCTGGCCCAGATGGCTTCACTGGAGAATTCTACCAAACATTCAGAGAAGAGCTCAAATCAATACTACTCAAACTATCTCAGAACACAGAAAAGGAAAGGATACTTCCGAATTCATTCTGTTAAGCCAGCATAAGTCTGATAACAAAACCAGGCAAAGGCACCACAAAAAAAGAAAACTACAGACCAATGTCTTTCGTGAATAACCCAACCCAGCACTGTCGAGTCGATTCCGACTCATAGTGGCCCTATAGGACAGAGTAGAACTGGCCTATAGAGTTTCCAAGGAGCGCCTGGCGGATTCAAACTACTGACCCTTTGGTTAGCAGCCATAGCACTTAACCACTATGCCACCAGGGTATCTCATGAATATAGATGCAAAAATTCTCAACAAAATGTTAGCCAATAGAATTCAGCATCATGTCAAAAAAATAATACACAACAATCAAGTGGGGTTCATACCAGGTATGCAAGGATGGTTCAATATTAGAAAATCAATCAATGTAATCCACCACAAAAATAATATAAAAGAATCACATGATCATCTCAATCAACACAGAAAAGGCATTCGACAAAGTCCAACACCCATTCCTGATAAAAGCTCTCAATAAAATAGGTATAGAAGTGAAATTCCTCAAGATAATAAAAGGGCATCCATACAAAACCAAAAGCCAACATCATTCTTAATGGAGAGAGGCTGAAAACTTTCCCCTTGATTACAGGAAAAAGGCAAGGGTGCCTTTATCATCACTTCTATTTAACATTGTGCTGCAAAGGCTAGCTAGAGTTAATAAGACAATAAAAAGAAAGGCATCCAAACTGTAAGAAAGAAGTAAAACTGCCCCTATTTGCAGATAATATAATACTATACATAGAAAACCCAAAAGACTCCACAAGAAAATTACTGGAACTAATAGAAAAATTCAGCAGAGTATCAGGATACAAGATTAACATACAAAAACAGGTTGGATTCCTATACAACAATAAAGAGAATGATACAAAGAAAATCAGGAAAACAATACAATTTACAATAGCCTCTAAAAAAAAAAAAAAAAAAAACTTAGGAATAAATTTAACCAAGGATGTAAAAGACCTTTACAAAGAAAACTAAAAACACTACTGCAAAAAATCAAAAGAAATCTATATAAATGGAAAAACATACCATGCTCATGGATAGGTAGACTCAACATTGTGAAAATGTCAGTTCTGCTCAAAGCAGTCTATGAAAACAATGCAATCCTGATCCAAATACCAAAAGTATTCTTTAAAGAGATGGCAAAACTAGTCATTAACTTTATTTGGAAAGGGAAGATGCCCTGAATAGGTAAAGCACTATTGAAGAAGCAGAATAAAGTAGGAGAACTCACACTACCAGACCTCAGAACCTACTATACAGCTAAGGTAGTCAAAAAAGCCTGGTATTGGTTCAACGACAGACACATTGACCAATGGAACAGAACTGAGAGCCCAGATGTAAATCCATCCACCTATGGTCACCTTATCTTCTACAAAGGCCCAAAGTCCACCAAATGGGGGAAAGGGCAGTCTTTTTAACAAATGGTGCTGGCAAAACTGGATGTCCATCTGCAAAAAAAAAAAAAAAAGAAAAGAAACAGGACCCGTACCTCACACCATATACCAAAACTAATTCAAAATGGACCAAAGACCTAAATACAAAACCAAAAAAGTATAAAGATCATAGAAGAAAAAATAGAGTCAACACTAGAGGCCCTAAAACGTGGCATTAATAGGATACAAAGTATAACTAACAATACACAAACACTAGAAGATAAGCTAGATAACTGGAATCTTCTAAAAATTATACTCATCAAAAGACTTTCCTAAAAGAGTAAAAAGAGATTCTACAGGCTGGGAAAAAAATTTCAGCTATGACAAATATGACAAAGGTCTAATCTCTAAAATCTACAGGAAAACCCAACACCTGTACAAGAAAAAGACAAATAACCCAACTAAAAAATGAGCGAAGGAAATGAATAGACACTTTACCAAAGAAGACATTCAAAAGGCTAACAGATACATGAGGAAATGCTCAAGATCACTAGCAATTAGAGAAATAAAAATAAAAACCGCAATGAGAAACCATCTCACCCTAACATTGCTGACACGAATAAAAACAACAGAAAAAAAACAAATGTTGGAGAGGCTGCAGAGAGATTGGAACTCTTATATACTGCTGATGGGAATGCAAAATGATACAACCATTTGAAAAATGATATGGTGCTTCCATAAAAAGATAGAAATAAAAATACAATATGATTCAGCAAATCCCACTCCTGGGAATATATCCTAGAGAAATAAGAGCTGTCACATGAATAGACATATGCACACCCGTGTTCATTGCAGCATGGTTCCCAATAGCAAAAAGATGGAAACAATCTACCTGCCCATCAACAGATGAATGAATGTCAAACTATGGTACATACACACAATGGAATACTGTACAACAATAAGGAACAATGATGAATCTTAGAAGCATCTCATGACATGGATGAATCTGGAGGGCATTATGCTGAGTGAAATAAGTCAATCTCCAAAGGGCAAACATTGTATGAGACCACTACTATAAAAACTCAGGGAAAGGTTTAACACAAAAAGAAACAATCTTTGATGGTTGTGAGGGAGGGGAGAGGAGAGGATGGAAAAACATTAACTAGTCAATAGATAAGTGGTAACTTTGGTGAAGGATAAGACAGTACGCAATACTGGGGGAGCCAGCACAACCTGAGCAAAGTAAAGTCATGGAAGCTCCGTAGACACAAACTCCCTGAGAGAACAAATTACTGGGCTGAGGGCTGTGGGGACCGTGGTCTGGGGGAACAGCTGGTTCAATTGGCATAACATAGTTTATAAAGAAAATGTTCTACATTCTACTTTGGTGAGTAGTGTCTGGTATCTTAAAAGCTTGTGAGTGGCCATCTAAGATATTCCTCTGGTCTCACCCTGTCTGGAGAAAGGGAGAATGAAGAAAACCAGAGACACAAGGCAAAGATTAGTCCAAAGACTAAGGAACTACAGCCTCCACCAGACTGAGTCCAGCACAACTAGTTGGTGCCCTGCTACCACCACCAACTGCTCTGACAGGGAATCACAATAGAGTGTCCTGGACAGAGCTGGAGAAAAACATAGAACAAAATTCTAGTTCTTAAAAAAAAAAAAAAAAAAGACTTACTGGTCTGACAGAGACTGAAGAAACCCTGAGACCATGGCCCCCAGACACCCTTATAGCTCAGTAATGAAGTCACTCCTGAGATTCCCCCATCAGCCAAAGATTAGACAGGCCCATAAAACAGAAGAAGACTAAAGGGGCACACCAGCCCAGGGACAAGGCAGGAGGGGACAAGAAAGCTGATAATGGGGAACCCGAGGTCGAAAAGAGGAGAGTATTGACATGTCGTGGGGTTGGCAACTAATGGCATGAAACAATATGTGTATTAATTGTTTAATGAGAGACTAATTTGCTCTGTAAACCTTTCTCTAAAGTACAATAACAAAAAAAAAAAAAAAAAGAATAACTATCAGAATTTAGGAACTAATATATAGACATTAATTTTATAGTTTTGTCGATTTATTCCCTACGTGGAAGAGATTATCCTCAGTCAAATAATATTATAAGCATCAACAAGGATGTCCAGGACTAAATACTGTGGTACTTGCTGTTGTCTGCTGTTGAGAAGATTATTGCTTTAGATTTGTTAAAGACAGAAGAATTTATAGATCAGAGTGTGATTCTGTGGTTTTCTAGAAGTTTCAGTCATGGCCTGGCCTATATCTCTTAAATGCTTCATGCCACAGTCCTGACAGACAAAGGGTTAAGACGATTTTCTGGATACTAGGCAAACCACTTGTTGGTTTTCATAAGCGAATTTTTAATCTGGATTCTCATCTCATTCTTCTATTTCACTTTGGCTTCTGCTCTTGTCCCCATAAACACAAATCCTACTGGGTTTAAACTCCAGTTTAGTTTTAGGAATTGCAGCCAGCTGTCTTCACAAGTAACACTGCAGGCACTTAATAAAAGAATTTAGGCTGAGAAACTTAATACTCTTGAATTAGGAAATCCCAGAATTTGTTCCAATTAAAACCCTTCATAATTTAACAGCTAAAAAATTTATAAATGTGACTTCAGATGCATATACTAAATTCAAGATCTTTAGAAATAATTGCCAAAGTACAGTATGAATGGGTTAATGTTCCTTCTGAAATTTAAACTCTATCAGTATCTCATTCTGAAGGCTTGTCAATCGTTGTTGAGATGACATTTTAGGTTTGGTCCTGGCTTTCGTACAGTGCTCAAACTTACCACCCCACCCCCGCTCTCCTGTTCATGTGTATAAAGGAATCTGTGAGACCCCTTGGTAAAACCGAAACGGTATCCAGCAAGGCTTGGCAATGAAAGAAGAATCTGCAGCCTGGGAGGGACCACCAGGTATTATGACCAGTGCTTGTTCCCAGGATTCCCCTTCCGTTTGTGGATTTCTTGCTTATTATGCTGCTTCTATATTAAGCCCTGGGGGAGCTTCTCTTCCAATAATTCTCAGACCCAAGGGTAGACCCACTGTCTTTTTAATTCTTCCAAGTATACGTCCTGGCTGTGGCCAAACTGCAACTGTTAAATTAATTTTTAGGTTCCAAAAACTTTGGGATAACCAAAGGGAGATAAATACTAAAGGCAACATAAAAACAGGCGATCTGGTTTACACATTCAGCTTATGTGATACCTCTCTGCTCTGTTTCTACTTCCATTAGAGGAAATCATCTTCAACCCCTACCACACGGCGGTGGCCTCAGGCAAAATCTCAGAGAGAGATAAGAGTTCCCTTCCTACATATTTCAGGCTATTTTTTGAAGCCAGGGGCCCTTTTTCCTTGGATGATGGATACTAGGAATGTCCACCCCTTTAGGAGACATCAACCTCCCCCAAGCAGGGCCTTATTCTATGGCCTCCACAGATCAGAATACAACTGGATTGGCCCAACGGCCTCATGAAATGCGTAGGAGGGTAATGAGGTGTTGATGTTTGGGAACTATGGGGAAGTCAGGACCAAACACAAAATGTTTTACAGCTATGGATCTCATCCTTCTGATGTTTACAACGTACTTGCAAGTGTTAGAATTTTTGTCAGTATATGTGAAGAAACAGAAAATTAACAAGTCAGGAACAATATAAAACAATCATTCCTATGATGTAAGAGCTCATATTAGTTGTGTTTTATCACTTTGCTACTATTTAATAGAACAATCTATTTAATAGAACAATCTATTAATTCTCTTCAGACTTCTAAAGACCCAGTCCTCACTTGCTCTAGTAAACAACTTTTTGTTTTACGTTGATATCACCACTGCTTCTTATGTCACAGCAAGTTGTCTTCCTGTCATCGTGTTGATTCTGCCCATTCAGCTCTGTGGTATATCTGATGGGCATCATAATAAGAGCATTAATACTCGGATGTAGCTGAAATAAATTCTACACATTGTTCATAATTTGTTAGCACACATATGAAGCATTCTCTGACATACCAAAGTGTCATGGGACCCTGACTAGCAATCACAGTACTACATTATTAGGGTAACTTGAACAAGATCAGAATTTTTTTATTCTAAATATTTTTTACTAATCTTGTTTTACAAACTTGGTTTAAATATGCATATAATAGGTATGTAGAAAGATACTTGGATTTAAATTTCCTATGTGTGTGTAAATTTAAGTGTATATATGTTTTAAATGGGAATTGACAGAAGTTCAAGCTGGATTCAGAAGAGGACGTGGAAGGAGGGATATCATTGCTGATGTCGTCAGATGGATCTTGGCTAAAAGCGGAAAATATCAGAAAGATGTTTACCTGTGTTTTATTGACTAGGCAAAGGGATTCAACTGTATGGATCATAATAAGTGATGGGTAACATTGCAAAGAATGGGAATTCCAGGACACTTAATTGTGCTCATGAGAAACCTAAGTATAGATCAAGAAGCAATTGTTTGAACAGAACAAGTGACTACTGCGTGGTTTAAAATCAGGAATAGTGTGCTTCAGGGTTGTATCCTTTCACCATACCCATTCAATCTATATGCTAAGCAAGTAATCAGAAAATCTGGACTATATGAACAAGAGCATGGCACTGTGACTGGTGGAAGACTCATTAACAATCTGAGATATGCAGATGGCACAACCTTGCTTGCTGAAAGTGAAGAGTATTTGAAGCACTTACTGATGAAGATCAAAGACTACAGCCTTCAGTATGGATTGCACCTCAACATAAAGAAAACAAAAGTCCTCACAACTGGACCAGTAAGCAACATCATGATAAATGAAGAAAATATTGAAGTTTTCAAGAATTTCGTTTTACTTGGATCCACAATCAATGCCCGCAGAAGCAGCAGAAATCAGACAACATATTGCATTGGGCAAATCTGCGGCAAAAGACCTCTTCAAAGTGTTAGTTGAGGACTAAGGTGTGCCTATGTTTTCAATCGCCTCATATGCATGTGAAAGCTGGACAACGAATAAGGAAGACTGAGAAAGGATTGACATCTTTGAATTATGGTGTTGGTAAAGAATATTGAATATATCACGGACTGTAAGAAGAATGAATAAATCTGTCTTGAAAGAAGTACAGCCAGAATCCTCCTTAGAAGCAAAACTGGTGAGACTTTGTCTCGTGTACTTTGGATATGTTATTAGGAGGGACCAGTCCCTGGAAAAGGACATCATGTTTGGTGAAATAGAGTGTCAGCGTAAAAGAGGAACACCCTCGATGAGGTGGATTGACACAGTGGCTGCAACAATGGGCTCAAGCATAACAAAGACTGTGAAGATGGCACAGGGCCAGGTAGTGTTTCATTCTGTTGTACATGGGGTCAATACGAGTAGGAACCTCCTGGACAGCACCTAACAACAATAACATATTTTAAATAAAGAATATGGAAAGGAATGGTGGATGAAATACAAAGATCTATAGATGACTTTCTCTGCATGGGCCTTTGGGTGTTGTAGTGTTGTGACTACCTCAAAACACAGGGAGATATTTTGCTATGAATTTCCTGTTCCTGGAAAACTACGTGGTTGAAAAAGAATCTCTTTTTTCCTCTGGAGAACTATCCATTTGCCAAAGTAAAAATGTGTCCTTGAAAGGATTACTGAAGCTCCACCTCCCCATCTTCTCTTTACCCCCAAAGCAGCCTAATATTTTTTAAAAAAGAGAAGAGGAAGAATACTTGTCACTAAACTTCTTAGCACTTTAAAATAGCCAGATGCATTGTGCATTACTATGTGAGGTTTGGACTCACACCAGCAATAAAAATACTGTCTTTTTCTTTAGGAAGTAAATTGCATACACATCATGAAGAGTACTTGGAAAAGTGGTTTTCTTTTTGCTTTGTCTGAATGATTTGCACATCAGTTTTAACTATAACAACGACAACAAAAAAGCACCAAACCAGTTGCTATGGAGTTAATTTCAGCTCATGGAGACCCCACGTGGGCAAAGTATTAGAACTGCTCCATAGGATTTTCAAGGCTGTGACCTTTCTGGAAGCAGATCACCAGGAAATTGCTGGGCCTTTCCTCTGAGACATCTCTGAATGTGTTCAAACTCCCAACTTTTCAGTTAGTAGGTGAGTGTTTAAGCATTTGGGGCACCCCCGGACTCCTTAACCATCATATGAGTCCACAGACAGCTTACCAAGCTTTACTGGCCTCTGCCAGAGAGGCCATGTTGGTTGTTAAGAGGGCAAAACCATGGAATCTTAGGCTTGGAAAAGATAATGAGATGATTTATGCAGCTCCTTATTTTATAAATGAGGAGACTGAAACTCAAAAAGTTTGAAGGTCTTGCTAGAGGCCATAAGCTGGTCTGTAATAGACTAGGAGCCAGACCTCCTCAACTGATCCAGAGCTGTAATGGCTACACTTTTTGTGAAGCCCTTTGAACACTGCCGGGTGTTATATAAATGTAAGTCATCTATGGAAGGCTAGTGAAATCACTGTTTACTGCTTTATCAAAAGGGATAGAATCCACCAACGTTTTATGGCTTCTAATGAAGTTTTCCTTACAACGAAGGTCACAGGAACTCTTTCCTTCAGCCAGTCCCCTTCTCAAATGACTGAGGGACTCTAAGAGCCCTTCCACATCTTTGTTTAAAACCTTAAGAAATTAAACTTTTGAGAATTGAGACGTGAACACATAATTCATATGGAATAAAACCTTTAAGATAAATATTTGTCTTCGAAGTGTCAACTATGTGTAAGAAAAATTTTATCTAAAACCAGAAGCTGATAAAATGGAGTTAGTTAAAATGACTCCATCATTTTAACTAGGTTCAGCACCTAATTCTGCAAAGAAAAGAAAGTGTAGTGTTTATGGGACATTACTGTGCCACATTATGAGACCCAATGACCTGTGATGGTTTTCATCCACATTAATCTGAAGTTTTATCCTGCTTTTAAACATGGGCTGGAATTGTTTGATTGTGATCACACAAATGTAACAAAATAAATGATCCATTCTTTCTAATCCTACAACTTGATTACAGACACGTCATTTTTCTGTTGAACCCCTCACTTACCTTTCATCTTTTGTCCGGAGTGTTAAAGGTCAAATTGGCATTATTTTCTGAATAAAGGAAAAAATTCCCCAGATATAGAGGAAATACAGCAGAGCCATTTTGTTTATGATAAAGATCCAGGGGAAGCACCTTTTGTACTAACTGGTTTATACCAGACATTTCTTTAAATATGTTTCCTGTGAGTATGATTTGGACTGTGGTATTTACATGTATCCACCACCCGACTGCTATTCATCGAAGATGGAAGGAATACACAGAGTCACTATACCAAAAAGAACTGGTCAACATTCAACCATTTCAGGAAGTAGCATATGATCAGCAACCAATGGTACTGAAGGAAGAAGTCCAAGCAGCACTGAAGGCATAGGCAAAAAACAAGGCTTCAGGAATTGACGAAATATCAACTGAGATGTTTCAACAAACGCAGGCAGTGCTCACTCATCTATGCCAAGAAATTTGGAAGACAGCTACCTAGCCAACCGACTGGAAGAGATCCGTATTTATGCCTATTCTCAAGAAAGGTGATCCAACTGAATGTGGAAATTATTGAACGATGTCATTAATATCACATGCAAGCAAAGTTTTGCTGAAGATCATTCAACAACAGCTGCAACAGTATATAGACAGGGAACTGCCAGAAATTAATGAGCCGGATTCAGAAGAGGACATGGAACCAAGGATATCACTCCTGAATGTCAGATGGATCCTGCTGGGATCCTCTGCTTTCAGCAGAGAATACCAGAAAGATGTTTACTGTGTTTTAGTGACTATGCAAAGGCATTCGGCTCTGTGGATCATAACAAATTATGGACAACATTGTGGATAATGGGAATTCCATAACACTTAATTGTGCTCATGAGGAACCTTTACATAGATCAAGAGGCAGTTGTTCAAACAGAACAAGGGGATACTGCATAGTTTAAAGTCAGGAAAGGTGTATGCTGGGGCTGCATCCTTTCACCATACTTATTCAATCTGTATCCTGAGCAAATAATCCGAGAAGCTGAACTCTATGAAGAAGGGGGAATCAAGATTGGAGGAAGATGTGTTAACAACCTGGGATATGCAGAAGACACAGCCTTGCTTGCTGGAAGTGAAGAGGATTTGAAGTACTTACTGATAAAGATCAAAGACCACAGCCTTCAGTATGGGTTACACCTCAACATAAAGAAAACAAAAATCCTCACAACTGGACCAGTAAACAACATCATGATAAACGGAGAAGTTTGAAGTTGTCAGGGATTTCATTTTACTTGGATCCACAATCAATGTCCGTGGAAGCAGTAGTCAAGAAATCAAAAAATTTGCATTGGGCAAATCTATTTCAAATGACCTCTTTAAAGTGTTGAAAAGCAAAGATGTGACCTTGAAGACTAAGGTGAGCCTGACCCAAGTCATGGTGTTTTCAATCGCCTCATATGCATTTGAAACCTGGACGATGAATAAGGAAGGCAGAAGAAGAACTGATGCCTCTGAATTATGGTGTTGGCAAAGAATACTGAATATACCATGGACTGCCAAAAGAACGAACAAATCTGTCTTGGAAGATGTACAACCAGAATGCTCCTTAGAAGCAAGGATGGCAAGACTGCATCTCACATACTTTGGCCATGTTATCAGGAGGGATCAGTCCCTGGACAGTGACATCATGCTTGGTAAAGTAGAGGGTCAGCAAAAAAGGGAAAGACCCTCAACAAGATATATTGACACAGTGGCTTCAACAATGGGCTCAAGCATAACGACGATTGTGAGGATGGTGCAGGACTGGGAAGTGTTTTGTTCTGTTGTACATACGGTCACTATGGGTTGGCACTGACTCAATGGCAACTAAAAACAACAACAACATCTGTCAGTTTGTCATGCTGTGGTGACTTACAAGTTGCTATGATGCTGGAAACTATGCCATTGGTATTTCAATACCTGCAGGGTCACCCCTGGTGTACAGGTGTCAGCAGAGCTCCAGGCTAAGACAAAGAAGAAAGGCCGGTGCTCTGGTTCTGAAAACCAGCTAATGAAAACTCTATGGATCACAATAGACATTGTCCTATATAGTGCTGGAAGATGAGTCTCCTAGGTTGGAAGGCACTCAGAATGCACAGTGGACTCAGCAATGGATTCGAGCATACCAGTGACGGTGAAGATGGTACAGAGCTGGACAATGTTTTGTTCTCTTATAGATGGGGTCTCCTTGAGTCGGAGTTGGCTTGACAGCAACTAACATTTACAAATATATGTTAACGTGAACCATGAGATTCACTTTAAATTTGTTGTGTGGACTCCAGATTTCCTTAGTTCCTGTCCAGGTGATTTTTCAGGGCTTCCTTACAGAATCTCTCCAAAGTTTATACGCAATCATGAGAGACAACTACAAAGCAGAATCAGGCCACCTGATGTCTTTGTGAGAGTGGATAACTTATTTATTAAGTGGATGGAACTCCATGAAGTTTATTCTCCACTCACCACTGCCTACAAACATGCTCTGTTGGCTCTTCTTTCTTTACCCATAGCTTTCCAGCCATTTGCAAGGCCTGTATTAAAGTATGAAGTAAAAACAAGGAAAGAAAGAAAAGACCAAAATGGATGTCAGAAGAGACTCTGAAACGTTCTCTTGAATGTAGAGTAGCTAAAGTGAAAGAAAGAAATGATGAATTAAAAGAGCTGAATGAAGATTTCAATGTGCAGCTTGAGGAGACAAAGTACTATAACGAAATGTGCAAAGACCTGGAATTAGAAAACCAAAAGGGAAGGACACACTTGGCATTTCTCAAGCTGAAAGAACTGAAGAAAAAATTCAAGCCTTGAGTTGCAATACTGAAGATTCTATGGGCAACAGGAGCCCTGGTGGCACAGTGGTTAAGCATTTGGCTGCTAACCAAAAGGATGGCAGCTCAAATCTCCCAGTTGCTTCTTGGAAACCCTATGGGGCAGTTCTACTCTGTCCTATATGGTTGCTATGAGTCAGAATCAACTTAATGACAGTAATTTTTTTTTTTTTGGTTTATGGGCAAAATATTGAACAATGCAGGAAACATCAAAAGAAGATGGAAGGAATACACAAAGTCACTGTACCATACAGAATTAGTTAATGTTCAACCATTTCAGGCAGTAGCATATGATCAAGAACTGATGGTATTGAAGGAGGAAGTCCAAGCTGCACTGAAGGCATTGGTGAAAAATGAGGTGTCAGGAATTGACAGAATACCAATTGAGATTCAGCATTCAATACCAATTGAACGAGCACTGGAAGTGCTCATTCATCTATGCCAAGAAATTAGGAAGGCAGCTATCTGGACAACTGACTGGAAGAGATCCATGTTTGTGCCCATTCCAAAAAAGATGATCCAACAGAATGTTGAAATTGTCAACAATATCATTAATAGCATAAAAAAAACCCACTGCCATCGAGTAGATTCCAACTCGTAGCGACCCTATAGGACAGAGTAGAACTGCCCCGTAGAGTTTCCAAGGAGCACCTGGCAGATTTGAACTGCCGACCTCTTGGTTAGCAGCCATAGCACTTAACCACTACGCCACCAGGGTTTCCATTAATAGCATACGCAAGTAAAATTTTGCTGAAGATAATTCAAAAATGGTTGCAGCAGTACATTGACAGGGAACTGCCAAAATTCAAGCTGAAACTTAGAAGAGGACATGAAATGAGGGATATTATTGCTGATGTCAGATGGATCCTGGCTGAAAGCAGAGAATACCGGAAAGATGATTACCTGTGTGTTATTGACTATACAAAGGCATTCGACTGTGTGGATGAAAAACAAATTACAGATAACATTGTGAAGAATGGGAATTCCAAAACAATTATGCTCATCAGGGATGGATTACCGATAGGCAAGATAAGTACATGCTTAGGGCATCAACAAAACAGGGGTACCAGTTATCCAAAGCAAAGCTTCATAGAAGCCAAGTAGACAGGAGACAAGGAAAAGCCAGCACCACAGTGAAAGGAAGCTGGCAGGGCACTAAATGAAATTGATACCACCTCCAGTGTGTCAGAATGTGCCGGCCAGATATAAAGTTCACGCGAGGTCACGAGGGTGCCCAAGTGCAAGGTTGTTTCAGCTCTGAGCCCCCTACCACTTCAACACTTTTGTTGACATCTATCTCCTATGGTCTTCTCCTGTGTAATTGAAAGTCCTTACCTTGACAGGTCTCTTGGGAGTACACTATTTCTTTCCAATAAAAAAGAGGTGTGGGTGGGCTGTCTAGTCTAACTCTTGCTACATTCACCCAATATGCAGTTGCATCCAACATGAGCAATTACTGGGCAAGGACAGATTATATTAATAGATAACAGGTCTCTGATTCATTTTGAGAGAACCACCTTGTACATCCACGTATGCTGATCCAGCAACTCCAGCCAGAAGGGTCAGCAATGCTCTTTGCCATGATGCAAACACAAGGGTATGCTCTTGTGCATGTCTTGGTAAACAACCAATGGGAACTCCAGTTCCAGATGACGCACAAAAGTGAGGGAACTAGAATAAGTTGACCATTGCAATGAATTCAGTCAATTTATGTTTTAACTGTGTAGCATTTATGCATAGAGTTATGTCCTAAGTTTTGTGTTCAATCACTAATATTACAGTCACATTTAAAAAGAAGTTACATCATGGATAGCTAAAACACACACACACACGTGTGTGTATGTACTTTTATATATATATACATACACACATATGTGTATATATAACTCACATATCCTGTTCGAATGCATGAATAAACAGAGTAGGGTGTACCACCGTTTATCAGTGTTTAGGACCCCAACATGCCTTGATCCGGCTCTGGTGCTCATGCAGAACCTACACATAGACCAAGGGGATATTGTGTAGTTTAAAATCAGGAAAAATGTGCCTCAGGGTTGTATTCTTTCACCATACTTATTCAATCTGTATGCTGAGCAGATAATCCAAAAAGCAGGACTATATGAACACGGCATCAGAACTGGAGGAAGACTCATCAACAACCTGCGATATGCAGATGACACAACCTTGCTTGTTGAAAGTGAAGAGGACTTGAAGCACTTACTGATGAAGATCAAAGACTACAGCCTTCAGTTTGGATTGCACCTCAGCATAAAGAAAGCAAAAATCCTCACAACGGGACCAATAAGCAACATCATGATAAATGGAGAAAATATTGAAGTTGTCTAAGATTTCATTTTACCTGGATCCATAATCAATGCCCACAGATGCAGCAGTCAAGAAATCAAATGATATATTTGCCTTGGGCAAATCTGTGCAAAGGACCTCTTTAAAGTGTTGAAAAGCAAAGATGTTACTTTGAGGACTAAGGTAAGCCATGTTATTTTCAACCATCTCATAGGCATGTGGAAGCTGGAAAACGAATGAGGGAGACTTGACACCTTTGAATTGTGGTGTTGGAGGAGAATATTGAATATACCATGGACTGCCAAGAGAATGAACAAATCTCTCTTGGAAGAAGTACAGCCAGAATATTCCTTCGAAGTGAGGATGGTGAGACTTTGCCTCATGTACTTTGGATGTGCTATCAGGAGGGATCAGTCCCTGGAGAAGGACATCATGCTTAGTAAGGTCTAGAGGGTCAGTGAAAAAGAGGAAGACTTTCAGTGAGATGGATGAACACAGTGGCTCCAACAATGAGCTCAAACATAGCAAACGTTTTGAGGATGGCACAGGAGTGGGCAGTGTTTCATTCTGTTGTACACAGGATCACTATGAGTAGGAACTGACTCGATAGCACCTAACAACAACAATAAGTCCAATCAAGTTAAGTCTTCTCCCTGCTCCCATACTAGGCCTAATCCGCAGCTCCAATATCCTCAATAAAAAAAAAAAGAAGATAAATGTGGTCTTTTCTTTGAGTTTTTCTCTCCCTTCCTTCATTTTCTCTGGTTCTTTCTTCCTTCTCTCCGTGCAGCCAAGAAGGAAGGATTAGGGACAAGGTGGAAATGACCAGCGCTGTTATAATTTTGTCCCTATACCCTGAGGGTTCTTTCAGAGCCTTTGACTCTGAGGCTGACTTATGATGACCCTTCGCAGTATACCCCACAGCTAGTGTCCCCTTGTGCCCTGCTTACTCATAGAATCTAGTCTGCTCTCCAGCCCAAGATTCTGTTTCTGGACCATTGTTAACACCTGTCCTCAGAAAATCCTGTCTTTCAAGTATGCACCCAGCTTGCAGTTCTGGTTCCATATCAAGGGTTTTATTGTTTGGTTTTGTACTTTTTTCTCAATTACTTTCCTTTACTTAATTTGAATCAAGCAGCATAGTAAAAATTTTGTTTCATGCAATACAGTGTTTATAGTAGGAGGGTCTCCCAGAATATCAAGTCTGCTATACAGAGGAACCAGAAATTGGACCTATGAGTTTGGAAAGCTTTGCAAATAACCAGGTAGAGAGTAAGGTAACCGTCTCCCCTCAACACTGATTTGCCCATTCCCTCTGAGTTGTTAAAGACCTCTCTCCTCCCACGTGGTCTCTTCAAAACCCTTATTTTCAAATTTTGAGTGTTATATACCCCCACACATCTGTCAGAAACAAATAATCTGAGAAGCTGAAATATATGAAGAAGAACGGAGGCATCAGGATTGGCGGAAGGCTCATTAACAACCTGCAATATGCAGATGACACAATCTTGTTTGCTGAAAGTGAAAAGGACTTGAAGTACTTACTGATGAAAACCAAAGACTACATACAGCCTTCAGTACGGATTACGCCTCAACATAAAGAAAACACAAATCCTTGCAACTGGACCAATAAGCAACATAATGATAAATGGAGAAAAGTTTGAAGTTGTCAAGGATTTCATTTTACTTGAATCCACAATCAATGCCCAAGAAAGCAGCAGTCAAGAAATCAGACGCTTTGGGCAAATCTGCTGCCAAAGATCTCCTTAAAGTGTTAAAAAGCAAAGATGTCACCTTGAAGACTAAGGTGCACCTGACCCAGGCCATAGTGTTTTCAATAGCCTCATATGCATGTGAAAGCTGGACAGTTAACAAGCAAGGCCAAAAAAGAATTAATGCCTTTGAATTACGTTGTTGGTGAAGAATTGTAACTATACCATGGACTGCCAAAAGAACTAACAAATCTGTCTTGGAAGTACAGCCAGAATGCTCCTTAGGAGTGAAGATGGCAAGATTTCATCTCACATACTTCGGACATATCAGGAGGGTTCAGTCCCTGGAGAAGGACATCATGCTTGGTAAAGTAGTGGGTCAGTGAAAAAGAAGAAGATCTCAACGAGGTGGACTGACACAGTGGCTGCAACAATGGGCTCAAGCATAACAACAATTACGAGGATGGTGCAGGACCAGGCAATGTTTCATTCTGTTGTACACAGGGTTGCTATGAGTCGAAACTGACTCAACTGCACCTAAAAACAACAACGGTGTTATACAGTCCGCATGGAGTAGTAATTACTGGGCTGATTTTCCCATGTTTTTTTTTTTTTTCTTTTGATTTTGTGTACTTAGTACTTCTTGCCGTCAGCTTTGGGGCTTTACCCAAAATTCTGAGACAGTAGGAAAAGCTCCATTTTGCTTCTGTGGTACATAGTGTGGTACATGGGTGAGTCCTAGTGTTTTTTGACCATAATTTTTAGTCTCATTCAGGAACTTTTCAGCATCACTGTTTTAAATTAGTAAATGCTACTGAGGACCTGAAGTCTGCCAATGTCTGGTGAGAGCTTTAGTTGGGTAAAACTGGTTATATGCTGGACTGGAGCTTCCTGGTGCTGTCTTACAAAAAGTATTTAGAGTGTAACCACCATAGCGTATTTAGGATATTTGTTACTGTTTCTGGAAAGGGAAAATCAGAGCAATCCATCCTACAATGTCCTCACCTTGGGCATGGACTTCCTCCTAGACAAACTGTGTGTCTTGGGCACTTAGTAGTAACAACATTGGAGAAGGTGGGGCAAATGGGAAAAGCTCATTGGATGTCAGGATAATGCCTACCACATCTACAAAGGGAAAACCTGATGGCCTCTAATAGTTTTGCAGTATTTCCCCACCCAGACATTTCCCGAAAGCGCCACGGAAGTCTTACGGAAGCGTCAGTAGTTTTGGATTATATTGAGCTGAACTGTAGATCCCTGACTACCACTCAAACATAACTGAACTCTGGGAATGTAAGCTTTCTAAACACAGGTGTGTGAGGGTATAAGAGTTGGTGGTGCCTGTCATCTTATCCTAATTCTCTGAGTACTCCCCTCTACTCCATAGCCATATTTTCCCCTCATGATTCTATCCTCTGACCATATGATTGGATTAGGGTGGGAAACTTGACCCTGCTAGGCAAAATTGTTTCTTTCAAGAATTTGGAATGTTGCCAAGAAATAGTTTGCATTTGTGGCTGAAACCTAAGTAATAGAAATTCAGGGACTGTGCGTGGAGAAGCATAAAGAAGAGAGGGAAAGAGAGAGACTTCCTTGGCCCCTGAGATTTTTCCATTTCCCAGAGAACCAGACATTCCTTAATATCCTTTTAGTAAATTCTCCTTTTAGGCTAAAGATAGCTGAAGTTGGTGTGTCTTTTTTAAAACCAAGATTGCTTTAACTAAGACAGAGATCCCTCTGGTTTTGTAGTGTCTTATAGTAATTAGTGTGAATTCCATAAACAAGCTTACACTTCTGTTTATCTTATGAGAGGTGAGGGGAACAGGGGTAATAGAGAGTTTCTGCATTGGTCAGGATTCTCAGTTGCAGAGAACAGACTCCACTGAAGTCAAAGTGGACAAGGATATATTAAAGGGTATTAGGTAATTCACAGAATCTCTGATCAGAACCAGGCTTAGAGACTACACAACCAAGAACAAATCAGCCAAGTACAACATATGCAGAAGAATTTCCCAACTACACCATGTGACTGTTCTTAGAGGTGTCAGGACTGGATGGCAGAAATGCTTCCACAGCTACCCCAGGAAAACCCAAATGCTTTTTCCACCATGTTAATTGGAAAAGCCTGTGTCACTGAGGGTTCAGGCACTATCTAAAGTTACTCACTTCCACCTCCAAGTCTCTCACTGGGAGAGGAGTATCTGTTTGGTAGAACCTAGGTCATATACAGAATCCTAACTGTAAGGAAGTATGAGAAATGCAGTTCTTTTGCCTTCCAACTTGTAATAGCATAGGAGGGTAGGGTAGGAGGGGGTTTCAATCAGTATAGAGTGAACCAATCTACAATATCTTCCCCAATTCCCATCACTGTGTTGTGGAACAAGAAAGGTAGAATTCTCCAAATGTCTTCCAGACTACCAGAACTATATACATAATCATATCTCTGCAGGGAGAATGGGGAGGGGAGGGACAGTGTGGACTCAGTAAACCCCCAGAGATTTGTAATGGAAATAATGTAGGCTTAAAATATATTAATATATTTTTCTTTTTTGTCCTTCCTTTTGTGTGACCTTCCCCATTCAGTTAGAGGTGTCTATATTGTGTTGGGGATAATCAGGACCGTTGGAGTATAAAGGAAAACGGAGTCCATAAATCCAAAGAAAGACATTAGACTTGAAAACAGCCTTTGCTGAGAGAGAAGAGTTCTTTTTAATTCCCAAGACTCCTTTTCATATATCAAAAGCCAATTTGGATCATAGAGTTTTACTACAAGTGTAGTATAGTGAGGACAGAGGATATAAGGAAGGTTTCCACTAGAAAAAAAGAAGCAGTAGAAAGGGAGAAAGCAGAGATTTGGAGGAAATACAACCAGGGTGAGGATACTGTTTGTGTCCCTGAAAAGGGATCCAGCACCCCCAGCTCTCCAGACCTCAGCCAAAGGGTGAAGAAGAGATATGATAGAAACCACAGATAGTTTGAGAGCAAGAGAGTTTGAGAAAGTGTGGGCTGATGGAGATGTCCAAACAGACTGACCTGAGGTAGTGCCTGATCCCCAGTACCTCTAAGTGGTATGCAGGAGACCCTGGGGTTCCCACATGAGCTTGAAAGGATGTGCAAGAGTTCTGAGAAAATAGTGGATTTACGGGTTTCGGGACAAGACAAAGAGATCATGAAGAGTAGAGACCTTATAAAACCTGTTGCTGATGAGTAGATTCTGACTCACAGCAACTCATAGCTAGAGGCAAATGGTAGGGACCCCAGAGTACAGCAGTGGGTTCCAGCATAGTGCCCTAAGATCAACCAGGATTAGCCACACCTTGGTGGACACCAGCAGAGGGCACTCAGAGATCAACCAGACCGACAAAGTCCTTTGAAGACACCTTATCACTTAAAGACCAGTTTCTATTCTCAATCCCACCTCTCCCTAGAGGCCAACTTGGGAAGGAGGAGGGAGAGAAGAGCCCCTCAGAGGAATATGGAAGATTCAGTGCTGATAGGGGATTTAGTTTTGAACTGCATACCCCAAAGACATTAAGTTAACCTTAAAGAGCCTTCTGAAAGCAGAAGAGATTGAGAATTAAGTTTTTTTTATTTTTTCCCATTCTTCCTGCTATGGAGTGGGTGTGGGAGCCCATAACAAGTTGAAATCTGTAATAGAAAATAAGAGACGGTTACATTTTTTGCCCATGGAAGCAGTAGTAAAAAATCAAATGATGTATTGCATTGGGCAAATCTGCAGCAAAAGACCTCTTTAAAGTGTTAAAAAGCAAAGATGTCACCTTGAGGACTAAGGTGCGCTTGACCCAAGTCATGGTGTTTTCAGTCACCTCATATGCATGCGAAAGCTGAACAATGAATAAAGAAGACTGAAGAAGAATTGATGCCTTTGAATTATGGTGTTGGTGAAGAATATTGAATATACCATGGACTGCCGGAAGAATGAACAAATCTGTCTTGGAAGAAGCACAGCCAGAATGCTCCTCAGAAGTGAGGATAATGAGACTTCATCTCACTTACTTTGAACGTGCTATCAGGAAAGACCACATCATGCTTGGTAAAGCAGAAGGTCAGCGAAAAAGAGAAAGATCCTCAATGAGATGGATTGACTCAGTGGCTCCAACAATGGGCTCAAACACAGCAACAATTCTGAGGATGGCACAGGACTGGGCAGTGTTTCGTTCTGTTGTGCATGGGGTCCCTATGAGTTGGAATCAATTCGAGGGCACCTAACAACATTTTTTTTTTTGCACATTTAAGTTGTAAGGTTTTTATTTCAACCTCCCTGAGTTCAGCCTGGGAACAATGTAAGCTTCCTTGGAGCAGCATCTGGTGGTGGTTCGGAAGTGACTTGGTAGCATGATGAGAGTCTGGGAAGGAGAATGAGAGTCAGGAAAGGTCAAGGCTAACTTTTCTTCTTCCCTGGAGCTGAGGTTGGCATTGCAGGTATTCCTAGGTTTCTGGTATATCTGGAGAGGACCAAGAACCAGCTTAGCAGGTTGAAGGGACTTGGTGCCAAAGCCCAGGAAGTGGATGTTGAGGTGGGGATGGACACACCTCCACAGGATACCCAATGTCAACAAGCTGTAGAAGAGGTGGCCTACTAGACGCTCATGACCAGTGTCTCACAGCACGAGAGAGCCAATCACTAGACACTGCCAGCGCCAGAGACTAGCCAGGTGAGGAGACAACGAGAATAGACCACAGGTCTTCCCAGCTGCATGCTCAGCAGTGGATGTTGACCAGATACCCAGGCACCAGACTAGACCATCAGATATCCAGAGGACAACATGGCCATCGGGGGCCCCTCTCCCATAGACATGAAGACATGACTGAGCATTTACCCAAAAATGATTGGCTTTATCTGAAATAGACTGTGATAAACCCAAGAGGACTAGATATTTTAATTGGCCAGCTTAATTTTATTTCTCACAGCTTGGCATAGTGACAAGGAGCCCTGGTGGTGCAAGAGTTAAGTTCTTGGCTGCTAACCAAAAGGTCTACGGTTTGAACCCACCAGCCGCTCCATGGGAGAAAAGACCTGGAGATTTGCTCTTTAAAGATTACAGCCTAGGAAAGTCTATGGGGCAGTTCTATTCCATCTGTCATATAGGGTTGCTATGTGTCAGAATTGACTCAACAGCACACAACAACAGCATACTGATGAAGAGCATGTGATCTTGTGCCAGACAACCTGGATTAGAATCAGCTCCGACATTTACTAGCTATGTGGCCTTGAGCAAATTACTAATTTCTGGCCTCAAGTTGCTCATCTGCTCAGTGGGGCTCCTACTGGTACTAACTCCTAGGATTGTGTGAGAATTAAATGGTTAAATTATCTCAAGCACTTAGAAGAGTGCCTGGCACGCAGAGTAGTCACCAAGTAAGTGTTTGCTCTTACCATCACCCTACAGGAAGATGATTCATGACAGAGTTGAAATCAGTCATAGAAACTTAAAATAATGCTTACATTTTTCCACCATCTCATCCACGGTGTGTAAATCTTCAGCCTCACCAACAGAGTCATGCCTAAGACAGTGGACCCTGGGTGTAGTATGTCAAGAGTTCTGCTTCACCAATAAATAAAAAAAAAAGTTTGCCTTGAGCATAGTACTCTTATAAAGAATTATCTATATTATCTGACTGTAGTTAATCTAAAGCACAGATAAGAACTTTAAGGGACAAAATAAGGGGCAGAGAGCCTAAATTAATGATGTTGAAACAATATGCTTAGAGGCAGTGAGAATAGTGACACAATGTAACCAATGTTATTGAACCATACGCATAGAAATTGTAAACAAATGTATGTTTGGTTGTGTATATTGCCACCAAAAAAATAAATATATTAAAAAAAGGAACTCACCACATCTATTAGAGGCAAAAAATGTCGCTTTTAAAGACAACTGTATGCCCACATGAACCACAGCCTCATTTAGCCTGAGACCAGAAGAACTAGATGGTGTCCGGCTACCACTACCAACCATTCTGACCGGGGACACAATAGAAGATCCTGGACAGAAAGTTAGAAAAATGTAGAAGAAAACTCAAGTTCCTAAAAAAGGCCAGACTTGCTGGACCGATAAAGACTAGAGAAAGCCCCGAGACTGTCGCCCTAAGATACCCTTTGAATTTGGAACTGAAGCCACTCCCAGCGGTCCCTTTTCCTCCAAATAATAGACTGGATTATAAAATAAACAATACCACCCATGAATACTGTGCTCTATTAAATAATAGACTGTGTGAGACCAAACAGTTAACACGTACCCTAAAATGAAGATGAGAAGCTAAGGATGGCCAGGAAGCTAGGCTGCTGGAAACAGAACATAAAGAATGGAAATAATGAGAATGTTCACCCATTACGAAAAATGTAACCAATGTCGTGGAACAAGTTGTGTAGAAATTGTTAAACGGGAATCTAATTTGCTGTGTAAACTTTCACCTAGAACACAATGAAGTATATGAAACAGAAACAAATGCATAATCCACACAGAATTAACTTTTTTGCATATATTGATATTAATAAATATTTTATAATTCTCAAAATGATTAAATATAACTTCTCAAAAATTTATCACAGTATCATTATGGTAAATACCAAAATTTTTACCATAATAGAAATATTTCCAGGTCTAAAAATAAAGTCCTGGGAGGCGAAGCTCAGAAAAACAGGCTTCAGGAGAGTTTCATACATACCAGCATACTCCTTTTTAGAGTAATTTCTGCCTGTTAGCATTCAGAGCCCTTTTCAGTCCAGAGACGATGGGTTGCTCCCCTGCCTTGGTTTGACTTACTGGTTTCGTTGCTATTCTTTTATCTTCCACACCTGGATGAAGTTGCTTCCTGCATTTTTCTAGCACTTCAGGATGAGAGAGGCTATTGTTACGAGAAGAACCTTTAAGTGTATTGTTCATTCCTTTGAACAAAGATTTGTTTTTGTTGAGAATTAAAAAATAACAACAACAATTTCTGTTCAAAGGAATGAGCAATACACTTAAAGGTTCTTCTCTCAATAATAGCCTCTCTCATCCTGAAGTGCTATAAAAATTCTGGGAGCAGCTTCACCCATTGTGGAAGATAAAAGAGTAGCAACTAAACTAGGCAGATTTGTTGTTGTTATTTTTATTTTGTTATTGTTATTTTTAACTCTGATGAGCCCTGCTGGCACAATGGCTAAAGCACTCAGCTGCTAACTGAAAGGTTGGTGGTTCAAACCCACAGGCTGCTCCTCGGGAGAAAGATGTGATAGTCAGCTTCCCTTCTGTGAAGATTTACAGACTTGAAAACCCTGTGGGGCAGTTCTACTCTGTCCTATAGGGTCACTGTGAGGTGGAGTCGACTAGATGGCAGTGGGTAAATTTTTAAATTCTAAACCTTTGGGGCAGTGACAGTTTTAGGAGAACAAGCTCTCCAATGCATAATGAGACAGGATCTGTGCTCATAAAATGGGAGAACCCTGGTGTCAATTGCCTGTGGTAGAGCCTGGTGTTAAAGAAACTAAGGTCAGGCTTTTATCTTAGCACGGGCTGGAAGCTAACTGTGCCTCCTGCTTCCTGGCAACAGGCTCTCAGTTGGCCACCTATGTATTTACACTGGTATTTACTCATTGAGGAGCTAGTGAGCACAGGTGAGGAATCCCCTATGTAGCTACCATTTGCTAAGCACTTATCATATGCCAGCATCATACTCTATTTGATACAGTATTAATTTCCTATGGCTGCTGGAACAAATTGCCATGTACTTGATAACTTAAAAGAGTGGTGATTTATTCTCCTTCAGTTCAGGAGGCTAGAAGTCTGAAATCCAGGTGTCGACAGGGCCATGCTCCCTCTGGAGGCTCTCGGATAGAATCTTTTCTTGTCTCTTTCAGTTATTGGTGGCTCCAAGCATCCTTGTTATGTGGTTACATCACTCCAATCTCTGCTTCCGTGGTCACATTGGCTTCTTCTCTTTGTGTTCTCTTCCCTTCTGTCTCATATGAAGACAGTTGTCATAGGATTTAGTGTACAACCAGATAACCAGATAATCGAGGATGATCCTGTCTTGATTTCTAAACTTAATTCATCTGCAAAGACCCTTTCCTCAAATAATGTCGCATTCACAGGTCTGGGAGTTAGTACATGGATGTATCTTTTTGGGGAGCCACCATTCAACCCTGCTTCAGACACCTTTCAAATGCTCATAGTTACACTCTAAAAGCATTGCTCGTTATCTCAAAACTCAACTTCAAAAAGCTTTCTTAAGTTGCTCAGGGTTACACTTCTTGTAATTGACAGAGCTGATTTAAATACAGGATTGTCAGGATGCAAAGCTGTTGGTCTTTTTACAATATCACATTAAAAATCACAATCAGTAACAATTATAGTTGATGTTTATTGAATGCTTACTATATATCAGAAACCCTCGTGGCATAGTGGTTAAGAGCTATGGCTGCTAACCAAAAGGTCGGCAGTTCGAATCCACCAGGTGCTCCTTGGAAACACTATGGGGCAGTTCTACTCTGTCCTATAGGTTTGCTATGAGTCGAAATTGACTCGACAGCAATGGGTAATGGGTTTACTATACATCGGGCAGTTAGAATCTACCAGCTATTCCTTGGAAACCCTATGAGGTAGTTCTACCCTGTCCTATAGGGTCACTGAGTTGAAATCGACTCAACAGCAAACAGTTTGCATCTATGTACTATCCAAAAGATTAGCAGTTCAAACCTACCCAGTGGCACCATGAAAGAAAGGCCTGGTGATCTGCTTCCAAGAAAACCCTATGGAATTCAGTCCTACTCTGTAACATACAGGGTCACCTTAACACAGAATTGACTCAATGGCAACAGGGTTGATTTTTTTTTTTTTTTTGGTTTCTGCTCTCTCTGGCCCTCAAGTGTGTCTTGGTTGTATGGTTCTAGCTGTACCTTGACTTTGCTCCTTTATAGAGGACCATCTTTGACACCGGTGGAGCACAGTGTGTTCTCTTTGAATAGCACTTTAACATTTTCAGGGCTCTCATTTGGTTCTTAAAACAGTCCCTGAGGTTAGACGAGTAAGTGTGATTATCCACATTTTACAGCCAAGGGGGCTGAGTTTCTAAACGAGTTGTTATATTTGCTTCACACAGAGGCAGAGGCTATTTGAAGCCTGTTTGACTACAAGTCTAATTCTCTTTCCAGTGTACAAAGTCTGTTTTTGATTAAAAAGAAAAAAATAAGAAGACATTTTGCTAGCATCAGCTTTTGGTATGTTAAAAAAAAAAATAATAAAATGGAGAAAAGGTCTATTTTCCCTTTTCAGTCTTGACGGTAAGTTATTGCATTTCAACCGTAGTACTCAAAAATGATTTGCAATTGAGAATTTTTTCTTAGGGGCACTGGGCCCTTTCTGTATTGCCTTATTTTCCTTGCAATCCCAAACGAGAGGGCTAACCATGTTCTATTATGTCCAGACGGGTGTTTGTAGTCTCATCCTCAGATGATAGATGTTACTTAATAATGCTGAACCTGATATTACATAGTTCTAAACTCCTCTTCCAAAGACTAGGGCTGAATATGCCAAAACCTTATGATAGCCAAGTCACTGGACTGGAATGAAAGAAATGTAATACTCAGACCCTATTATCATAGTTCATACACAGAAATATCTTTAAAGCAATGATTCTCAGTCTTCATACTTGAAAGGGAGGCGATTTTTTAAATAATGCTGCAGAGAGTAAGAATTTAACCCAAGGAGATAATTACCCCTCAAAAGAATTACTCCCCAACTGTGGTATGAGTGCTCCTTCTTTTCTCTTGAATCATTTCACCCTTAGATACCTTAGATACCCTGGCCACTGCCCACTTCTAGGACCTTCAGCTGCTCAGCTATCACCCCTGCTTGTTCCCCCCACCAATACAGTTGCACTGCCTGGAACTCACCAGTCACTTTCCTCATAAGTGATGGACCTGTCCCCTTGGCTCCCCTGTCTCTTAATTATTCTCTCTCTCTGTCACACACACACGCACACACACAGAGTCAAGTCCTCCAGCACACAATTGGAGTTTTGGCTCTTCCCATCATTTCCAGACTTGGATGAAACACCATACATCAGGCTGTGGAGTCTGGCATCCTCAGTGGCTGAAGAGATCATGGAATGCAATCTGGGAACGTGAAGGAGTTAACAAGGGGGCAAGTTTTCACTAATGAGAAACAGGCAATGCAAGGTAGCTAGGAAGATAAACTTCCTCTCCTTTGTTTTTCTCGGGGAGTTCTAGATGAGGTTCCACTCTGCACCCCTTTCCAAGATGTCCCACGGGCCAAAGGGACAGACCTGCTGAGCAACTTGCTGTTTTTTATCTTGGCTCATCACAAAGCAGATGTAAGGCATCCTTCCTTACCTTCTTTCTTTTTACCTCAGGCCTGCTGGCTTGGATTTGCACCTTCCTGCTAAAGTATGGGAGCCCTGGTGGTGCAGTGGTTAAGAGCTACAACTACTAACCAAAGGGCAGCAGTTTGAATCCACCAGCTGCCCCCTGGAAACTCTATGGGACTGTTCTACTCTATCCTATAGGGTCGCTATGAGTTGGAATTGACTCTATGGCAATGGGCTTGTTTTTTGGGTTTTTTTTTTTATATATAAAGTATCAGCACTTTAATTCTTGCCTCAGGCTTTGTTTTCTATAGACCCTAGCCTATATCTTATTGGACCACTGTAGGACATACTCAAAAACAAACAAACAAAAAAAACGAAGCCCACTACCATTGAGTTGACTCGTGACAACCCCATGTATTACAGAATAGAACTGCTCCATAGGGTTTTCTTGGCTGTAATCTTTACAAAAGCAGACTATTAGGCCTTTTTTTTTTCCACAGTGCTGCTGGGCGGGTTTGAACCACCAACATTTGGGGTATTAACTGAGAGCAAACCGTTTGTACCACCCAGGGGCCTCTAGAACAACCTCGATGGGTTGGTATTCTTACTTCCAGGCATTCCCCTTTCCAATTCAATCGCAACACCCCTGAAGCACAAGTCAACGTGGCATTCTCCTCCAGTGGGCCCCCATTGCCTATGAAATAGAGCCTACATTCCACCATCTGGCATTCACAGCCTTATAGGTTTGCTTTCAAACAAATTTTCCAATTTTATTTTCCATGATTCTTCATTCATGTGCTCTGTTTTCTGGCTGAACTGAACTACTTGAAACTTTTTTTATTATCCCATATTTTCTGACCTTCATGCCCTTAATCATGCTGTTCTCTCAGTCTGAATTATACACACTTACATCTTCTTTCCATGTGCTTAAATTCTGTCCATCAAGGGCAAGTTCAAATTCTATCTCCTCCTCAGATTAATCACCGATTCTCTCTTCTCTGCCTCCCTCCGCCCCACAAAATTCAATAATCTCTCATTTCTTAACCCCCAAATCATCTTGTCTACACCTCTCTTGTGGTACTTCATACTTTTTACCCTATATTGCTGTATTTTGCTGTACTTCTTCTCTCCAGTTGGATCATAAGCTCCTTGAGGACACTTCTGACTGATTCACCTTTGTTTTTCTGATGCATGGTAACTTGCACATAATAGGTGCCTCAGAAATTTTTGTGTAATAAATAAGCAATGCCTTTCTCATCTAAAAACTCAGAATGATGGGTTAAAATATTACTCATCTTAAGCTCTAGATCCTTGTTTTTTTTTCAGGGATGCACAGGGAGAAAATGGCCATAGGAATACTTCTATTTGTAAATCGAAAGGTCAAGAGATATTAATAGTGAGAATGCTGTGGCTTACTGCCTGGGGCCATCAAACAGAACATGCCATAGCATTTTGCTGACCTTGGATAGTTGGCTAAGACACAGTAATGAATGACCTAGCTTCTTAAGAAATGACTAACTTACAAGGCTTCTGAATAATGTTCCTTTCTGAAAATGGAGGAAAGCCTTCATTAAAAAGATTCCAGGCTGAGGATATGATCACTGTTCTTTTACAACATTGTAAAATCTAACAGGTTAAAGCCCACAGCAAAAAGAAAAATAAACAGAAAATGTACAAATTGTTCTTCTATTTAAACTTAGATCATTTATAATAATTCCATATTAATCATTTCTAAGATAAGTGAAATCTTCATGAAAAGAATAGATGAAAACATTGGCTGAGTACTTCTTTTGCATGAGACACTGAATATGAAATTCAAGGATACGAGAAATTCAATATTTCTTTGTTAATAATAATTGATGAGCTTATACAGAAATTCAATAGCATTTCAGAAAGGTTACCCATATATATTAAAACTATGATGTTAATAAGACTCAAATCTGTTGAATAGTATTTCAGATCTGATAAGGAAAACTTATTTTATTAAAGTGGAGAGAAATTCTTATTTTGAGTAATATGCATGGAAACTTATTTTTAGAAAATTTTATATGTAAAAAGGTATAATTATGTGGACATACATAGCTATATTTTGTTGGTAATAATATCAAACACCAAAACAAATCCACTGCCATTCAGTCGATTCCAGCTCACAGTGACCCTATAGAACAGAGTAGAACTGCCCCATAGGGTTTCCAAGGCTGTAGATTTTTATGGAAGCAGGCTGTCTTGTCTTTCTCCTGCAGAGCGACTGGGGAGTTCCCACTGCTGACCTTTCAGTTAGCAGCTGAGTGCTTTAACCACTGTGCTACCAGGGCTCCTGTTGGTAGAAAGAGACTTTATTAAATCAGTAGAATCAGACAAATATGGCCTGGTCAGCGAAACACTTAGAGTCATGATAGAAGAAAGGGATAGTCAAGTTTCAACATTCTCATGACTACAAGAAAGAAAAGAAATGGGGTTCCATTAGGATGATAATGAGATCATATAGAAATGGTTGGACTGAGGACCAAGGAGCTTGTGATGAGCCTGTGAGCTCAGGAATTCCTTGGGCAAATCCCCATCTGTGGTTTCTCTCACTGATACAGTCATGACCAACATAAGTAAACCAGATGCTTGTGGATGCATGCTGCCTCACCAATCCTGTCTGTATCCCTCACTGGCATGGTGGACAGCAGAGCTCATTCTTTCAGGGCTTTAGTGAATTGGTTTCCACCGGGAATCACTGTGACTACCTGCTGCCCTGATGGTTCTCCTTGTTCCTTACTGCTACTGGAAAAAAATGTATTCTTCCAGAGGAGTCAGCAATACCCTGAACCAAGTGACTGCAATCTGGGGGCAGGTCTACTAAGGCTTATGTCTGATTAACAGTCCCCACAAATAGAAGGGGTGCACTTTTTTATTGGCATGATTTTTAAAAAACTTATTTTTTATGGCTTCCTTTTAAAATGGTAAAAAAAAAAAAAAAAAATTCTTTTTAAAGAAACTACTCAATTTCTTGGGGGACATTAAAACAGACCAAACTGAAGTAAAAAGGATCATAACAGAGTACTATGAAAAACTATATTCCAACAAATTTGAAAACCTAGAGGAAATGGACAAATTTCTAGAAACACTACCTACCCAAACTAACACAAACTAAAGTTGAAAACCTGGACAGATCCATAACAAGAGAAGAAATTGAAATTTTTTTTGTTGTTGTTTATAAAAAATTGAAAAGGTAATAATAATAATAAAAAAAACTCCAACAAGAAAAGCCCAGATGGCTTCACTGGAGAATTCTACCAAACATTCAGAGAAGAGCTCACACCAATACTACTCAAACTATTTCAGAACACAGAAAAGAAAAGGATACTTCTGAATTTGTTCTATGAAGCCAGCATAAGCCTGATACCAACACCAGGCAAAGGCACCACAAAAAAAGAAAACTAAAGACCAATATCTCTCATGAATATAGATGCAAAAATTCTCAACAAAATGTTAGCCAATAGAATTCAGCATCATATCAAAAAAATAATACATGACAATCAAGTGGGATTCATACCAGATATGCAAGGATGGTTCAACATTAGAAAATCAATCAATGTAATCTACCACATAAATAATATGAAAGAATCACATGATCATCTCAATCAACACAGAAAAGGCATTCGACAAAGTCCAACACCCATTCCTGATAAAAGCTCTCAATAAAATAGGTATAGAAGGGAAACTCCTCAACATAAAAAAAGGGCATCTATACAAAAAGAGCAGCCAACATCAGCCTTAATGGAGAGAGGCTAAAAACTTTCCCCTTGAGAACAGGAGCAAGACAAGGATGACTTTTATCACCACTCCTATTTAACATTGTGCTGGAAGGACCAGCTTGAGCAATAAGGCAAGAAAAAGAAATAAAGGACATCCAAACTGGTAATGAAGAAGTTAAACTGTCCCTATTTGCAGATGATATGATACTATACATAGAGAATCCAAAGATCTTTCAAAGATGATATGATACTATACATAGAGAATCCAAAGATCTTTCTATTAGTTCTATTGGAACTAATAGAAAGATTCAGCAGAGCAGCAGGATATAAGATAAACATACAAAAATCAGTTAGATTCCTATACATCAATAAAGAGAATGACAAAAAGGAAATCAGGAAAACAATACCATTTATAATAATAATAAAAAAAATTTATAATAGCCCCCCAAAAATAAAATATTTAGAAATAAATCTAACCAGGGATGTAAAAGACCTTTTCAAAGAAACCTACAAAACACTACTGCAAGAAACCAAAAGAGATCTAGACAAATGGAAAAACCTACCATGCTCATAGATAGGTAGACTCAACATTGTGAAAATGTCAATTCTACCCAAAGCAATCTACAATACAACGCAATCCTGATCCAAATACCAACAGCATTCTTTAAGGAGATGGAAAAACTAATCATTAACTTTATATGGAAAGGAAAGAGTCCCCAGATAAGTAAAGAATTATTGAAGAAGAACAAAGTAGGAGGCTTCGCATTACCTGACCTTGGAACCTATCGTATAGCCACGGTAGTCAAAACAACCTCGTGCTGGTACAACGACAGACACATTGACCAATGGAACAGAATTGGGAACCCAGAAGTAAATCCATCCACCTATGGTCACCTGATCTTTGACAAGGGCCCAAAGTCCATTAAATGGGGAAAAGACAATCTTTTTAACAAACAGTGCTGGCAAAACTGGATGTATCTATCTGTAAAAAAGTGAAACACGACCCATACTGCACACCATACACAAAAATGAATTCAAAATGGATAAAAGTCCTAAATATAAAACCAGAAACTATAAAGATCATAGGAGAAAAAATAGAGTCAATGCTAGAGGCCCTAATACGTGGCATTAACATGATATAAACCATAACTAACAACACACAAAATCTAGAAGATAAGTTAGATAACTGGAATCTTCTAAAAATTAAACACTACTGCTTATCAAAAGATTTCACCAAAGGAGTACAAAGAGAACCTACAGATTGGGAAAAATTTTTTGGCTTTGACAAATCTGACAAAGGTCTAATCTCTAAAATCGACAGGAAAATCCAATGCCTCTACAACAAAAAGACAAATAATCCATATAAAAAATGGGCAAAGGATATGAACAGACACCTGACCAAAGAAGACATTCAGGCAGCTAACAGACACATGAGGAAATGCTCAGGATCACTAGCCATTAGAGAAATGCAAATGAAAACCACAATGAAATACCATCCTACCCCAACATTACTGGCAAGAATTGAAAATAACAAATGTTGGAGAGGCTGCAGAGAGATTGGAACTCATATGCACTGCTAGTGGGTAAGCAAAATGGTACAATTATTTTGGAAAATGATATGGCGCTTCCTTTGAAAGCTAGAATTAGAAATACTGTGTAATCCAGCAATTCCACTCCTAGGAATATATCCTACAGAAATAAGAGCCCTCACACAAATAGGCATATGCACACCCATGTTCATTGGAACATTGTTCACAATAGCAAAAAGATGGAAGCAAACTAGATGCCCGTCAACAGATGAATGGATAAACAAACTGTGGTACATACACACAATGGAGTACTACACAACAGTAAAGAACAATGATGAATCCGCAAAGTATCTCACAAGGTGGATGAATCTGAAGGGCATTATGCTGAGTGAAATAAGTCAATCACAAAAGGACAAATATTGTATGAGACTACTACTATAGTAACTCAAGAAAAGGTTTACACACAAAAAGAAACAATCTTTGATGGCTACAAGCGAGGAGAAGGGAGGCTAAGGGATGGAAAAACACTAAATAGAGAATAAATAAGTAGTAACTTTGGTGAAGAATAAGACAGTACACAATACTGGGGAAACCAGCTCAACTTTTCCAAGGCAAGGTCATGGAAACTTCATAGACACCTTCAAACTCCCTGAAGGACCGAATTACAGGGCTGAGGGCCGTGGGGACCATGGTCTCAGGGAACATATAGCTCAATTTGCATAACATAGTTTATAAAGAAAATGTTCTACATTCTACTTTGTTGAATAGCGTCTGGTGTCTTAAAAGCTGTGAGCAACCATCTAAGATACTACACTGGTCTCACCCTGTCTTGAGTAAAGAAGAATGAAGAAAACCAAAGATACAAGGGAAAGATTAGTCCAAAGGACTAATGAACTACAAGTACCACAGCCTCCACCAGACTGAGTCCAGCACAACAAGATGGTGCCCAGCTACCACCACCAGCTGCTCTAACAGGGATCACAATAGAGGGTTCTAGACAGAGCTGGAGGAAAATGTAGAACAAAATTCTACCTCAGGAAAAAAAAAGAAAAAAAAACCAGACTTACTGGTCTGACAGAGACTAGAGAAACCCCAAAGTATGGCCCCCCAGACACCCTTTTAGCTCAGTAATGAAGTCACTCCTTAGATTCACCCTTCAGCCAAACAGTAGACAGGCCCATAAAACAGAACAAGACTAAAGGGGCATACCAGCCCAGGGCAAGGACCAAAAGGCAGGAGGTGACAGAAAACCTGGTAATGAGGAACCCAAAGTCCAGAAGGGGAAATTGTTGACATGTCATGGGATTAGTAACCAATGTCACAAACAAGATGTGTGCTAATTGTTTAATGAGAAGCTAGTTTGTTCTGTAAACCTCCATTTAAAGTACAATTAAAAAAAAAAAAAAGAAACTGCCCTATTTCTTATGGAGTCCCTGGGTGGTACAAATAGCTAATGCGCTCAGCTGCTGAAAGTTTGGAGATTTGAGCCCACCGAGAGGTGCCTCGGAGGAAAGGGAAGGTGATCTGCTTCTGAAAAATCAACCTTGGAAACTAGAGAGCACAGTTCTATTCTGACACACATGGAGTCACCATGATGCGGAACTGACTCAACAGCAACTGGAATGGAGCCACGTTTCTTATAGCTATGCACTAAACTGGTTTTCCCACCACTGTTTTTTTTTTTTTTCCTCAGAAGTTCAGAAACCATAGTATGAAACTGTTTCAGAGCATCCTTGAAATACCTTTTTCTGGCTTCTCTGATTGTGACTCTGTCTGTTAGTTCTCTGCAATGTTTGCCTTGCAACCAAATCAGTTAACTAAATTAAGCATGCTCTGTGTGAGAGGTGAAGCCCTGCTGGTACCGTGGTTAAGAGCGTGGCGCTAAGCAAAAGGTCAGCAGTTTGAATCCACCAGCTACTCCTTGGAAACCCTAAGGGGCAGTTCTACTGTATCCTATAGGGTTGCTATGAGTCAGAATCGACTCAACGGCAAGGGGTTTGGTTTTGTTTTTGGTATGAGATGAGAAAAAAAAAACCTGCAGGGAATAGAATAAGAATGAAATAAGATATGACAATCCCTCCACCCCAACAAAAGAACAAATATCAAAAACTAATATCTTGAGTTTGACTCTTTGGGGCTCTTTTAAAATTCCAAATACTCTTTGGAATATTCTTTGGGCACATTCTTTGTGCAAAGCTCAAAAGTAAAGACTAAGGATTCTAAGAGGTAAATCCAAAATAAATATTATAAACCATTCATTAAAAAGAGTTAAAAAATTGTTGGGCAACAGCAGTCAGACAAATTTGGTGAATTTTCATGGATTCCAACTCATTGGTTGGGTTTGTCTTGTCAATAGTGTACCCTTTATAGCAGAAAAACCTGGTAAAAAACACAACCCACAAACAGAACCTTCAGCCTAATGTGTTTTCTTTACTCCCAGAGGAATGAGATTTGCTGAAAGGCTTCCCACTTGACCAATGTAAAACTGATAACCATGTTATTGAAGAAAGTGCATCTTAAGAAGGCCTCTTGGGGTGCTCTTCTGTTACATCTATGAGATGTTTTTATTATGTATGCACTCTAGTTGGGCATTCAAGTAGTTGGTGTATATCTAAATCTACATTCTCCACAGAGTCTAGTCCCCTAGAGAATAAAAAAAAAAATAGTAAGGATTAAATATTAAACAGTGGTAATAATGCTAATTTTAGTGATGAATGTCTGAAGTTTAAAGTTTAATTCTTACTATACTCTAGGGTACTTGACTCCAAATACTGTCCGATAATAGTTTAATGGGTGCCTCCATAGTTACCGACTCCTGTAGTTGTAATGCCTCACAAATGTATACAGCTCTTTGAGAAACACTTTCTTTGAAATAACCTCACTTAATCCTCATAACAACCCCGTGTGTTACGTGTTATTATCATTACACTTTTATAAATGAAGTCTAAGAGATTAGGTGACTTACCTGAGTCTTACAGCTAAATAAGTTTCTAAGCTGAGTCTTGAACCAACAGCTTATGACTCCAGGTTTAGCACTCGATATAGCCATAATTGCCTTTCATCCAATTACTTTCAAGATACAGTCTCAAAGGAAGGCTTTAAGAAAAGTTTTATACATGTATTTATCATCACAAGTAAGAGCACTTTGGTACGTAAGTCAGGGCAACAGTTGTTTGGTGCAGAATACTCAAATTTAAAATGACATAACAAGTGATCTGATTGGAAATAAAACTGAGGAGTGGAAATATAATTCAAGAAAAACCAAGAGTAGATTTTTTAGTGCTCAATCTTACTAAAAAAGAAAGAAGAAGAAGAGGAAGAGAGAGACAGAGAAGAAGGAAGAGTGGAAGGAAGGAAGGAGGAAGGAAGGAAAGAAGGAAAAAAAGAAGGGAAGGAAGGAAAAAAAGGAAAGGAGAAAGAAAACTAAATATTTCAGGTTAAGCACTGTGAGCTGAGACCGTGGCTGCAATGCAATCCTTTAGGGGTATGCAAGTCATCAGAAATATTGACCTATCTTTATCAGCAGGGGGCAGTAGGCATTCCCCAGGGCCCCACACGTGCTCCCACCACCACCACCCGAATCAAGAATTCTAAGCATAAGGGAATGGAGTGTGCTGGCTTAGTTTAATTCTTCAAAGTACTCCTGAATATCTTCAGCACTAAAGCACTCTAGCAGAATGCATCATAGTATGGGATTTTCTTACAAATTTTAAATAAATTCCAGGAATTGGGAAGAAAAAGTTCAAGAGCATGCAGTAAACTTCTGTTATTCAAGATCAGAATAAGCTGCTTAAATACATTTATTAATTATTGGAAGTCCAGTTTCTACTTACCTCTAATGAACAAGGGCACTGATGGTAATAGTCCACTCACTTTCTAGAGGGAATCCTTTCCCCTTCACTCCACAAAAAGTGTGGAATAAAGAAAATCACATACTCATATCAGCCTGGACAGTTGAGTTGGGAGTTAATTATGTCAAGCTTAGCAAAATGGCTAAATTCCTGCTCGATTATTACGACTAGTGGTAAAGCATGGAAGCCCCTGGGTACTGCAAACAGTTAATGCACTTGGCTGCTAACCAAAAGATTGGAGGTTCGAGTCCATCCAGAGGCACCTCAGAAGGAAGGCCTGCTGATCTACTTCTAAAAAAATCAGCCACTGAAAGCCATAGGGAGCACAGTCCTACTCTGACACACATGGGGTGGGGTTGCCATGAGTCGGAGTGGACTCCAAGGCAGCTGTTTCCTTTTTTGTTTGGTAAAGCACAAAGAATATAAGAAACAGAGGTAGCCCCGGAAGGCTGTAGGGGAGAAGGGGCAATGTGCAGATAAAATCCCCATAGCACTGGTAAGAATGGCCTCTAGGGGATCTTGACCTCCTCTCCATCTCCAGCCCCTAACCTTTCAGTTTTCACATCTTCCTAATACAATCTGTTAGGCTGTAAAAACCCAAGTATATCGGAAAGCACTGCTGTCTCATAAGAGAGTTTATAAATGAAACAGCCTGGTGCCTCAGGGCTCTTGTTTCCCAGGCCATGAGCTGCTCCTGAAGCCAAAACCCAGTACACAGAGAAGTCTCAGCTTCTGTCACACCCCTCTTCTTGATTAAAAAAAAGATAGCTGGTAGCATTTTAAAGGGACATGGAAGTGCCTAAATACAAGTTTCCTTTTCTCTTTCTTTGGGGACAACACTCCTCAACCCCACACCAGACTCTTCACTATTACCGTTTAGGAGACTTCTCTAAAAGTATGAGAAAAATAGGTAGTGCTTCCTCACCAGAGAGCTTACCGGGCCATTCCAAGTGAATCCCAATGAGGAGAATGTATGGTCTTGAACTGCAGGGCTCTGTAAAGGCCAGAATTACTACAGGGCAGAAAGAGACAGGTGAGGGTTAAAAGTACGTCTTACAGAACAGTAAGTGTATTGCATTTGGGGGGTTATTATATTTGGGTGGGCATTCATATGATGCATTAGATATAATCTACAACTAAAACTCTTCTTTAATAAGCCACATTTGACAATTAATTGTATTCCGTTTCAGGGAGGTGGGTTCTGTGTTTTCAGATCCCTCTGCAAAACCCATGGCCCCCAGCTTCGCCCAGTGTGACACCAGCTCTCCACTGCCTGGATATGGCAGCATCACAGTCAGAATGCCCTAGCTCCCAGATCATTATGGGTGAAGAAGGTGGCAGATCAGCTAGCCACTGCAGGGGAAGCAATTGAAGTAGTTAACTTGTTTTCTTCCAACACAGAAAAGGGCATTTCCTTTGTCCTCAATTGACCAAAAGATGCTTTCAAACCCTCAAGTGGGGACAGTTTGCAAATGGTCGGTGTGCGAGGGCAGCTATCAATTTGACTTGGCCAATTTGACTCCTGTTTCCCTTGTCAGAGAAGGCTGTGTGTGTAGTCCCGCAAGTGTCCTTTCCGAAGGCACTTCCCCTGTGGAGGTGTTGCGGGGAAAGAGGAGGGAGGGAGGGAGGATGATGTGACCTGCTTTCACCAGGAGGCTTCTGATCATTTCCCTTTGTCTCTATGCCCCTTTGTGAGATTTTGATGCGATCTGCTGTTGTAGGAAGAAACTCTCAATACTAGAAGAAAAAAATAAATCTTTTCATTTTTCTCCTAAGAAATGAGATTTTATTTCTGGACAAGGGCTTTGGAAGGTGGTGGTGTGGTAGATGAGAGGTCCTTTCACAGCTGTTGAACATCGGTAGACTACACATCCAAAGTGTAGAGGTGGCTCTCAAAATACCAGACAAAGCAGAGTTTAGAGGGAGCAGGATGTCTTTAAGGCACTGTACGAATGCTATTGAATCTTTCAAATAATGGCATAACCTCTGTGATAGAGCAAGACTTCAGGAGGAGTATTTATACAGAACTGAGTTCATGGAGACAGCACAGGGGGCCTAGAGACATTGGGCCCCTATTAGCTGTTTCTCTGCTGTTGGCATTGTTAGGATTGTCCTGCACCCATTATTTACGTTTTCTCCAGTCCCCTGGATAGACAGCAGAGATGCTTTGAGAATGTCTGTAACTTAATCTACTGCCTGGCATGACCCTAAAAGTGCAGGAGTCATTGAGAGCTGGTCATGTGAGTTCTGGAAAAAAGGTGCTGGGGACATGGAGGTACAAGGTGGCAGAGTGACACTTCCCTTGATGACAGAAGAGAAGAAAGCTGAGATCCCAGGGTTGCTTTCTGATGTTGCCTCCCTTAAATTAATGAGAGAGTTAGTTATTAAGGGCCTTTCAGTTTAATTAGACATCAAACCAAAAGACCCTTGCATGATAATTTATTCTTCTGCAAAATAACATGACCCAGAGATTCCGGCCATAACCGCAGAGGAATTGGAGGTTGGTAAATGATTCCCTGAGTCAAAACTTCAAAGACATAGAAGAGGCAATGGGAAGAAAATGTATCATTAATAAACAGGATGAGGCAAGTGGGCAAACACTCACCTATGATGTCACCTGCTTCTGTATGATGAAATATTACACAGCCAGTCTCAGAACACTATGTATCGTATGATGCCATTTTTCATTAATTCAGCAATGTGAGATATTAAATTCGTGTCATATTCTCCTTAATATTAAATTAAACAAAAGCCCGATTCTGCCTATTGCAAGCTGTGGACCAGTAGAGTCCATGGTAAGGGTGTATCACGGTTTCCTCAGCTCTCTGCTATCGATAGGCACTGGTGTTGGGCCCCTTCTATAAACAGTGCTGCAACAGACGTCATTGTTCATGGGAGCTTACATAGTGAATCTTTTATTTCTTCCAATATTTCAAACATACAGAAAAGAACAGAATAATTCGAAACTACAAAATTACCCAACTTTATTTTTTTAACAATTGTTAACACTTTGCCATATTCACTTCAGATTTTTAAAAAAGAAATCAGATAGGATTATAGTTAAAAACTCTTTATTCCTCTACTATTCTATTTCTTTCCCTTCCTAACCAAAGATAACCACTATCTTAAATCAGCTGTATATTGTTCCCATCCAAATTTATATACATATACAGTTATATATGCACCCACACACATACACATGTATGTATATGTCTGCATATATACATATATATTTATACATGCATTTACATGTATATATATGTGTGTACATACATCTTCATATGTAACTTTAAACTAGGAACATCCTGTAGGTATCCTTCTGTAATTTGTTTTTTATTCAACATTTTTTTTTAAGACTTATCCATGTGACACATGTAAAACCAATTCTTTCTTTTTGACAGATATATGAATTCACCACAGTTTGTTTACCTGATTTTACTTATAAAACACAATATCAATTGCTGGCACATTGTGAGAATCGCAACCAGTGTCACAAAACTATTTGTGTATAAATTTTTGGATGAGAAACTAATTTGGGCTGTAAACTTTTACCTAAAGCACAACAAAATAAAATAATACAACACCATTCATGCTGTTTCCAATCATTCGTTATAAACTTTGCTTCATTAATCCTTCTTGTACTTGTCTCCTTGAGAGCCTCTTTGCATTGGAGTTGGTGGGCTAGATGGTATACTTATCTTCATCTTTACATGGTATTGTGAAATTTGTACCAATTTACACTCCTATAATGTATTGGAGTTCCCATGGCCCTGTAATTTACTAGTGCTTTTTAATCTTTATCAATCTTGTGGTATGAAATTGTATCTCATCCATAGTTTTTATTTCCCAGATTTCTAGAGTTAAGCATATTTTCAAACATTTATTGGTCACTGTGTTTATTCATTTGTGAATTTATAGTCTTTTCCATTTTTTCTGTTAGGTTTTTAGTCTTTTTCTTACAATTCCTTGGAAACTGTATGGGGTAGTTCTACTCTGTCCTGTAGGATTACTATGAGTAGGAATCAACTCAAGGGCAACGGGCTTGGTTTTTGGCATATGACATATCCATGGAAATTTTTCTCTAATCTATATTTGCATTTTAACTTTATCAATAGTATCTTTTTCTGTGCCAAAACTTTTCTATTTTTATATATTAAGTATGTCAATTTTTTTTTCTTTTATAACTTCTAAATTTTTGGTTTAAAGTTTAAAGATTATCTCAGGGAAATAGTTTCAGGGGTACATCTAGCCTCTGTGGCTACAAACAGTCTAAATTCAACAAGAATTTAGGAGTCTGTTCCATATTTTCCCTCCTCTTGATTAGTATTCCTCTATAGAATTTTTGATCAAAACATTCAGTAATGGTACAGGCACTGATATCTTTAATGAGACCCTCTGACCGGGGGTGCTTCATTCCTGGCCTGCCTGAGCACACACACAATTATCTCCATGGGGTTCCAACCAGATCCTGTGCTCTAACCAAACCCACTGCTGTCGAGTTGGTTCTGATTCATGGCAACCCTATAGGACAGACTAGAACTACCCTATAGGGTTTCCAAGGCTACATATCTTTACGGAAGCAGACTGCCACACCTTTGTCCTGCAGAGCAGCTGAAGGGTTCGCACTGCTGATCTTTTGGTTTTCAGCTGCACACTTTAACCACTGCTCCACTAGGGCTCCTTCTCTTGGGTTCTAGGTGTGTGTATTTACCCCTGCCACTCAGAAAACCTATATGCCCCATCCTGCTGTCTTGTGGAAACCAGCTCTTCTGATGGTTGAGGCCATCTAGCTTCTTACTTTCCAAGCACACACCCTTGATCAACACTCCTTTAGGGGATTCAGCTTAAATTTCCATCTCTGGGCCTGAAAAAACAAAACACAAATTAACAGTGGAGTAATGAGGATAGCACAGACGATTTGCACTTGACTAACCAAAAGGTTGCTGGTTTGAATGTACCCAGTGGCACCAAGGAAGAAATGTCTGGTGATCTGCACCCGTAAAGATTGCAGCCAAATAAAGGGCATCTATACAAAACCAACAGCCAACATCATTCTCAGTGTAGAGAGGTTGAAAACTTCCCCCTGAGAATGGGAACAACACAAGGATGCCGTTTATCATCCCTCTTATTTAACATTGTGCTGGAAGGCCTAGCTAGAGCAATAACGCAAGAAAAAGACTTCAAATTGGTAAGGGCAATAAAATTGGCAAGGAAGCAAAAAACTGTCCCTATTTGCAGCTGATATACTACAGATAGAGAACCCTAAAAACTCCACAAGAAAACTACTGGAGCTAATAGATTCAGCAGAGTCGCGGGATACAAGATTAACATACAAAGATCAGTTGGATTCCTACACACCAATAAAGAGAACTACGAAAAGGAAATCAGGAAAGCAACACCATTTATAATCGCCCCTAAAAAAATACAATACTTAGGAATAAATCATAAAATTTCTATACAAAGAAAACTACAGAACACTACCACAAGAAACCAAGAGACCGAAATAAATGGAAAAATACACTATGCTCATGGATAGGTAGGCTCAACATTGTGAAAATGTCAATTCTACCTAAAGAAATTTACAAATACAATGCAATCCCTATCTAAATACCAACTGCATTCTTTAAGGAGATGGAAAAATCAAGTGTTAACTTTATATGGAAAGAAAAGAGGCCCCAGATGAGTAAAGAATTATTGAAGAAGAAGAGCAAAGTAGAAGGCCTCCACACTGCCTGACCTCAGAACCTACTATACAGCCATGGTAGTCAAAACAGCCTGGTACTGTTACAAAGACAGATGCATTGACAAATGGAACAAAATTGAGAACCCAGATGTAAATCCATCCACCTACAGTCACCTCATCTTTGACAAAGGCCTAAAGTTCGTTAACTGGGGAAAAGACGGTCTTTTTAACAAATAGTGCTGGCAAAACTGAATGGTCCATCTGTAAAAAAATGAAACAGGACCCATATTTCACACCATACAAAAACTAATTAAAAATGAATCAAAGACTTAAGTATAAAACAAAGAATTTTAAAGATCGTGGAAGAAAATAGAGTCAATGCTAAGGGCCCTAATATATGACATTAATAGGATACAAACCATAGCTAACAATACATAAACACCAGAAGATAAGCTAGATAACTGGAATCTTCTAAAAATCAAACACTTATGCTCATCAAAAGACTTCACTAAAAGAGTAAAAAGAGAACCCACAGACAGGTAAAAAATTTTTCGCTATGACATATCTGACAAATGTCTAATCTCTAAAAATCCATAGCAAAATCCAACACCTCTACAACAAAACGATAATCCAAATAAAAAATGGGCAAAGGATATGAACAGACCCTTTACCAAAGAAAACATTCAGGCAGCTAACAAACACATGGGGAAATGCTCACAGTCGCTAGCCATAAAACAACCCAACCCAAGAGAAATGCAAATCAAAACTACAGTGAGATACCATCTCACCCCAATATTACTGGAAGGGATCAAAAAAACAGAAAGTAACAAATGCTGGAGAGGCTGTGGGGGAGATTAGAGTTCTTATGCACTGCTGGTAGGAAAGCAAAATGGTACAATCATTTTGGAAAGATATGGCACCTCCTTAAAAAGCTGGAAATAGAAACACCATATGATTCAGCAATCCCACTTCTAGGAATATATCCTAGAGAAATAAGATCCATCACACTAATAGACATATGCACACCCATGTTTATTGCAGCATCATTCACAAATAGCAAAAAAGATAGAAATAACCCAAGTTTCCAGCAACAGATGAAAGAATAAACAAACTACAGTACATACACACAATGGAATGCTACGCAATGATAAAGAACAATGATGAATCTGTGAAATAACTCACAATGTGAATGAATCTGAAGGGCACTATGCTGAGTGAAATAATACAATTACAAAAGGACAAATACTGTGTGAGACCTCTCTTATAAAAACTCATGAAAAGGTTTACACACAGAAAGAAACAATCTTGGATGGTTACTAGGGAGGAGGAGGAAACCTTGGTAGAGTAGTGGTTAAGTGCTATGGCTGCTAACCAAAAGGTCAGCAGTTTGAATCCACCAGATACTCCTTGGAAATTCTATGGATCAGTTCTTCCCTGTCCTATAGGAGGGAAAAGGTGGGGAGGGAAAAACACTAACTAGACAATAGATAAGTGGTAACTTTGGTGAAGGGTAAGGTGGTACACAATAGTAGGGAAGTCAGCACAACTTGACCAAGGCAAAGTCATTGAAGCTTCATAGACACATCCAAACTCCCTGGGAGATCAAATTACTGGGCTGTGGGCTGTGGGGACATCCTACTTCAATGAGTGGAATCTGTGGTGTTCAAAGCTTGCGAGTGGCCATCTAAGATACATCTACTGGTCCCGCCCTGTCTGGAGCAAAGCAGAATGAAAAAAACCAGAGACGCAAAGGAAAGATCAATCCAAAGGACTAATGGGCCACAACTACCACAGCCTCTACCAGTCTGAGTCCAGCACAACTAGGTGGTGCCCAGCTACCACCCCTGAGTGCTCTGACAGGGATCACAACAGAGGGTCCCAGAGAGAGCTGTAGAAAAATGTAGAACAAAATTCAGACTCACAAAAAAAGGCCAGACTTACTGGTCTGATAGGAATTGGGGAACTCTGAGAGCACGGCCCTGGGCACTCTTTTAATTCAGTACCGAAATCACTCCTTCAGCCAAAGATTTAAAAAAAAAAAAAACAAGCCCATTGCTGTTGAGTTGATTCTGACTCAGTGACCCTATAGGACAGGGTAGAACTGTCGCATAGCGTTTCCAAGGAGTGGCTGGTGGATTCAAACTGCCAAACTTTTGGTTAGCAGCTGAGCCCTTTACCGCAGCACCACTAGCCAAAGATTAGACAAGTCTATAAAATAAAGAATAACATGTAGTTCAACCATGTATATGAGACTAAATGGGATGCCAGCCCAAAAGCAAAGACGAGAAGGCGGGAAGGGATAGGAAAACTGGATGAATGGAAATGGAGAACCCGAGGTCGAGAAGAGGAGAGTGTTGACACATTACAGGGTTGGCAATCAATGTCACAAAGCAGTTTGTGTATTGTTTAATGAGAAACTAATTTGCTCTGTAAACTTTCACCTAGAGCACAATAAAATGAATAAATAAATTCAGCAGTTGAAAAAAGAAAAGACTGCAGCCAAGAAAACCCTTGGGAGAAGTTCTACTCTGTAACACATGGGGTTGCCATAAGTCAGGATCGGCTCAATGTTGATGTTTTTTTTGTTTTTTTTTTTTTAGTGAGGGGTGAGGGTGCTATGGCGTGGTGGTGAAGAGGATCACTGGGTTAAACAGACTGTCACCAGTCCCAAAAGCTGGGCTAGCTCCTTTCGGGCAGCCTGCCAGCCTGCCAGCACGTGACATGTCCACTGGGGACCAGGATTGCCACAAACTTTATGGACAAAGGCCTGGCTAACCATTCCCCGGGTAAGAAATCTTACCGTTTAGAAATTCTAAATTCAGAAATATAGTTCACCCGCAGCCACTAAAAATGCATCTTTTAAAGTAACAAAAGCCTGAGAACGTGCTTGAGCTTTCTTATCCTGCTAGATAAAATTATTAATTCATGTATCATATCACGTTATATATATATAAAAACATCTAGAAGTATATACATCAGATCTTTAGAGTGGCTATCTCTAGAGGTTAGGAATGAGGGGAATTTCTATATTTTATTGATGTATATTTTGAATTATTATTTTTTACTTTGTAATTAGAAACATAAATATATTTAGAAAAATGTCACAAAATGATAGAAAGGATGTAGGCAATAAATAAAAACTTTCTAAAAAAACTTGGCAAATGCTGTCCAGGTATTTATCCTCAGAAACACCCCTCTCAGGTGCTTAGGCGAAAGGGGATGTAAACACAGGAGAATGACCAAGGGACAGATGTCTTAGATGTTCACAAAAAGCTGTATAAAGGAAAGAGCCCTGGATTAGCAGTCAGGAAATTTGTATTTTTGCCTTAGCTTTGCCGTGAACTAGCTCTTAGCTTCTGGGCTCCTGATTCTTTCCTAAAACTAGATGATCTCCAAAGCCTCTTTCATCTCTAGAATGTTATAATATATATGATTTAGGAATCCTTAGTTGGTAACTAGTCCCTGGGTCCACCACTTGTCTTTAAAGCGTTACGAAAACAAAAAACAAAGATGTCACTTTGAGGATTAAGGTGTGCCTGATCCAAGCCATGGTATTTTCAATCACCTCATATAAATGTGAAAGCTGGACAACAAATAAGGAAGAATGGAGAAAAATTGATGCCTTTGAATTATCTTGTTAGGGAAGAGTACTGAATATACCATGGACTGCCAGAGGAACAAATCTGTCTTGGAAGAAGTACAGCCAGAGCGCTCTTTGGAAGCGAGGATGGTGAAGATTTGTCTCACGTACTTTGGACATGTTATTCAAATGTCTCATGTCCTTTTGGACCAGTCCCTGGACAAGGACATCATACCTGGTAAAGTAAAGGGTCAGCAAAAAAGCGAAAGGCCCACAATGAGCTGGAATGACACAGTGGCTGTAACAATGGGCTCAAACATTGTGAGGATGGCATAGGACTGGGCAGCGATTTGTTCCGTTGTACATAGAGTCACTATGATTTGGAACTAACTGGGTGACATCTAACAACAACGAAGTCCCTGGGTGGTGCAAAAAATGCACTTGGCTGCTAACAAAAACACTGGAGGTTGAATGTTCAACTCCACCCAGAGGCACCTTAGAAGAAAGGCCTGGCTATCTACTTTTGAAAAATCAGCCATCAAAAACACTGCGGAGATTCCCGAAGCCAACTCATCAGACATGGATTGGACTGGACAATGGGTTGGAGAGGGATGCTGGTGAGGAGTGAGCTTTTTGGATCAGGTGGACGCTTGAGACTATGTTGGCATCTCCTGCCTGGAGGGGACATGAGAGGGTGTGAGGGGGTTAGAAGCTGGCGAAATGGATACGAAAAGAGAGAGTGGAGGGAGAGAGCGGGCTGTCATAGTAATTGGGAGTGTGTAGCAAGGTGTATATGGGTTTTTGTGTGACAGACTGACTTGATTTGTAAACTTCCACTTAAAGCACAATAAAAATTATATTAAAAAAACACAAAAAACTCTGTGGAGTACAGTTCTACTCTGACACACATGGGTCCCCATGAATTGGAATCAACTCAATGGCAACTGGTATGACTCCAGCCGCTAGTATTATTGCCTCTCTAATCATAAGATATCCAAACTAACTTTCTCCTTGGTAAGATGGAAGTATCAAGCCACCATTCCTTTAGCCCTTCCTGATTTGCGATGACCATTGAACCGAATGCTCATGAGAGGCTGGTCCAGGAAAATGTCTCACTGACTGGAGAGCTGGGATTTTGCTCCCAGTATCATTGGGTTGGAAACCCTGGTGGCTTAGTGGTTAAGAGCTACAGCTGCAAACCAAGAGGTCAGCAGTTCAAATCTGCCAGGCGCTCCTTGGAAACTCTATGGGGCAGTTCTACTCTGTCCTATAGGGTCGCTATGAGTCAGAATCGACTCGACGGCAGTGGGTGGGTTTTGGATCATTGGGTTAAACAGACTGTCACCAGTCCCAACAGCTGGGCTGGCTCCTTCTGGGCAGCCTGCCAGCCTGCCAGCACATGAGGACAGGGACACGTCCACTGGGCACCGGGATCTCCACAAACATGCTCACCTCTGCTTGCTTTTTCTCCTCAGGCCTTCAAGGCTGGACAAAGGTGTAGCAACAACACCAAATCCTTAGCAGGGTAGCTGTGCGGCTCGTGTCCTGGTCACCAGGAAATGCCGCCTTCCTCCTTGGGGATAGCTCTGAGGCACTGCTCTCCAAAGCTTATTGCTTTTCTGTAATAGATTTGTTCTCAGTTCCCACCTTCTAACTGTCTCAGGGAGCTCTGCCCTGGGCAGCACAAATGGTTTTAGTGTCCTACTCTGAGTAGCTTTTCTCAACAAAAAAGATTTATTTCCACCTTTCCAGCACCAAGCCCAACCCACCTTGCTGTTTGCCTTTAAAGCTGAGGCTCTGTAAAAACAGTATGTGGAGAACTAGACTGAGGGTGGCAAAAGATAACGCTCATTCCCTACAAGGGAACCGGGACTTTTATCCTTGAAGATGACACTGCAGGTATGCTGGGTGGTTTAAATTAGAAATCCTGGATCTCGGCACTGGGTAGGGGCTCAATGTCATAGTATCCAGCTAAATTTCCATATACTCTATCAGTACATAAAAGTTATGAATGTGCAGTATGCCCCAGTTCCTGCTGAAAAATCCATTTATAGACATAGTCTTTTAGTCTATCAATCCAGAAATATTATGGAACATCTATTCTCAGGGGCTTACTGGTGCCCCCCTCTCTGTGCTCTACTTGATATTTGAAGACAAGAGAGAATGTAATATGATTGATTATAGAAAAACTATACATGTTGTCTAGAACCTAAATGATAAAAGATTCCGTTTCATTAAAAGCCATGGAGTTAAAAGACACTAAGCTCTTTTGTCCTGTGCTTTTGGTGAGTTTTAATGGGAGTGTGTATTAGTGGATACATGGTGTATATTGCATATCCTATGTTGTTTTGTTCTTCGAGCTTATTGTTATCAGAGCAGTGGTAAGGGAAGAACAAAGAGTATGCAGAGATGGCTCCACACAGGCATTTAAATTATGTGAATCAATATATATTTCTCTCAATGCATAGAGAGAACTATTTTAATTGTGCTGGCTATTTCTTCTGCCATTTCACTTACTGAGAGTATATTTAAGAGTGTGATTTGGGAGACATGTGTAGCAGGTTTAAAATTTATAGCACTATTCATATGGGTAGAAATGTAAATTTGTTTTTCTATAACAAAAACAACTTAGCTCTCAAGCTCCTATTTCTGGTAGGCAATGTAAAGGTATTGGTACTTCAAAACATCTCAGTCACTTCTAGTTTAATACTTAATTTCTTTGGGTACTTAGGAGTCCCTGGGTGGTGAAAAAGACCTCTTTGAAGTGTTAAAAAGCAAAGATGTCAGCTTGAAGACTAAGGTGCGCCTGACCCAAGCCATGGTGTTTTCAATCTCCTCATATGCGTGCAAAAGCTGGACAATGAATAAGGAAGGCGGAAGAAGAATTGATGCCTTTGAATTATGGTGTTGGCAAAGAATACTGAATAAACCATGGACTGCCAGAAGAACGAACAAATCTGTCTTGAAAGAAGTCCAAACAGAATGCTCCTTAAAAGCAAGGATGGTGAGATTATGTCCCACGTACTTTGGCCATGTTATCAGGAGGGATCATTCCCAGAAAAAGGACATCATGCTTGGTAAAATAGAGGGTCAGAGAAAAAGAGAAAGACCCTCAAGGAGATTGACTGACACAAGGGCTGCAACAATGGGCTTAACCACAACAATGATTGTAAGGATGGCAGTGTTTTGTTCTGTTGTACATAGGGTCATTATGAGTCAGAACTGACTCAATGGCACTTAACAACAACAAACGGTTAATGCTCTTGGCTGCTAAGAGAAAGATTGGAGGTTCAAGCTCACTCAGAGGTTCCTACCTGGTGATCTACTTTTGAAAGTCAGGCATTGAAAACCCTGTGGAGCACAGTTCTACTCGAACACACATGGGATTGCTATGAACTGGAATCAACTCAACAGCAACTGATTTAGTTAGGTACTCATTTGGACAAATCTAAGATGCTCCCCTCGCCACCCTCGACCCTTCTTTCCAGGAGAGACCCAAGTTACATGTTCCATTTGAGCCCCTCCTCTGCACTTTGCTGACCTCACTTGAGGTGTGGCTTCTCCTTCCTAGTTTTTGGGCCTCGTGGCAGCATCCCACTGCTGATGCTTGGCAACCAGGCTTCAAGTCCACACTCTACACACTGTTCTTGTTTGATCTCAGACCTCTTCTGATCCACTAGCCCTCTCAGCATGCCTGCAACCTCCTTGCAGGGCTCAGGGACTGTCAGCTGACTTTCTCCCCTATACCGTACGCAGAGGAGTGTGCATACATGGGGGGCGGCAGCCAAGCTGTCCTCAGGGCCATCTACATAAACACTTTGATGCAATGGATGCCTTCGATTCAATGACTGGGAGCTGTGGAGCCGATGGAATGGCTAGAAACAAATGTGACTCATCAATTGCTATTTCAAAATATTCTGCACATTAATCTGCTCTTCTCTTAGTCGTCCCCAGTTTAGCACATGCTGAATGCAGCTCTCGCGTTTTAAAGACATGCATTTATCAGCAATATTGCCCCTTAATGCAAGCCAACCATTTAACTAGTGCCTAACCAAAGCTAAAGGGAATGTTGGCTCGGTTGGTTTTACCCAGACAAGGTGTATTGGTTTCCAGCGTATACCACTTTTACTTATTGATGATTTTCACCTTCCATTCAGACTATAATCTAGCCCTTTAGACAATGTGACTGCACAGAAGTTTTTTTCTGCTCTGGGGTTAATGACTTGATTGCGGAAATAGAATGCAGTTCTTAAAAGAGAACTACTGACAACAGATTTCTTGCAACATTGCCACAGGCAGAATTTCTCTCCTGAGGTTTAGGGAAACACACACTTAAACACACCAAAGAAGTGTGGCTTTACCTGTGGGAGGGCAGGAACTCCCTATCCTGTCCTCCTCTGGATCCTCAGCTCGTACCATTGTACATGGCACATATCATGTGCTTAATACGTTTGTTGAATAAATGTAGAAGTGAATTAATGAACCTCCACACACCAGTTTTATATCAATGGGACACAGCATGTATTATTTATTGAAGTGAAAGAGTTCAGTTTGAGTAAAGCTGTGGACTTCCAAGGGATCTGTTCATCCTAGAATCTGCATGTCAGAGATACTAATGTCTACGCTGATCTGAGTTAAAACAAACAAATGAACATCAACAACAAAATAGGGAAAAACCAATCTTGTATATAGTTCGGTTTGGACTATCTCTCTCGTATATAGCTTGGTTTGCAAGCCAGGCAAAATCCCATGATGTCCGGCTTTTTGATTTGACATGAAAGAATCCTGTTTACTTCATAAAGGATATTCTGTGGTGCCTGTCAGAATTTCAGCCAATTCAATCCAAGGAACTGTAGCCAGAATTCTGAGAAAAGGTCTCTGAGTACTCCACATAGCTAAAGGTATGAGTCGCACTCCTTAAGCTCTCATTCAAAGCCTTATTCATTTTTATTTTATATTATAGCCATGTATTTTTGAAAGAGCTACTTGTTTGGTTTCTTTAGGTCCCTGAGTGGCGCGAATGGTTTGCACTCAACTACTAACCTAAAGGTAGGCACTGTTTGAGGTTGGCACTGTTTGAGGTTGGCACTGTTTGAGGTTGGCACTGTTTGAGCCTACCCAACGGTGCCATGGAAGAAAGGCCTGATGATCTGCTTCCATAAAGATTATAGCCCCAAAAAAACCCTATGGAGCAGTTCTACTCGAACACATGGGGTAGCCATTACTCAGAATCAATTTGATGGCAAAGGGTTTTTTTTTTTTTATACCTTAGATGAAGTTTTATAGAGCAAATTAGTTGCTCATTAAACTATTAATACACATATTGTTTTCTGACATTGACTGTCAACCCCACGACCTGTCAACACTTTCTCCCTTTTGACCTAGGGTTCCACATTACCAGCTTTCCTGTCCCCTCCTGCCTTCTTGACCCTGCCCCTGAGCTGGTTTGCCTGTTTTGTTTTATAGGCCTGTCTAATCTTTGACTGAAGGGTAAACCTTAGGAGTGACTTCAGTGCTGAGTTAAAAGGGTGTCCGGGGGCCATACTCTCAGGGTTTCTCCGGTCTCTGCCAGACCAGTAAGTCTGGTCTTTTTTAGTGAGTTAGAATTTTGTTCTACGTTTTTCTCCAGCTCTCTCCAGGACCCTCTGTTGTGATCCCTGTCAGAGCACTCGATGGTGGTAGCTGGGCACCATCTAGTTGCGCTGGACTCAGTCTGGTGGAGGCTGTGGTAGTTGTGGTCCATTAGTCCTTTGGACTGATCTTTCCCTTGTGTCTTTGGTTTTCTTCATTCTCCCTTGCTCCAGACGGGGTGGGAACAGCGGAGTATCTTTGATGGCTGCTCACAAGCTTTGAAGACCCCAGACACTACTCAAAGTAGAATGTAGAACATTTCCTTTGTAAACTATGCAATGCCAATTGAGCTAGATGTCCCTTGAGACGATGGTCCCCTGCCCTTAGCCTGATAATTCTATCCCTCAGGGAGTTTGGATGTGTCTATGAAGTTTCCATGACCTTGCTTTGGTCAAGTTATGCTAACTTCCCAGTGATCGTGTACTGTCTTGCTCTTCACCAGAGCTACCACTTGTCTATTGTCTGTTAAGTGTTTTCCATCCCCACCCCTCCCCTCCTTAATAACCATCAAAGATTGTTTCATGAGTTTTTAAAATAGTGGTTTCCACAGTATCTGTCCTTTTGTGATTGACTTATTTCACTCAGCATAATGCCCTCCAGATTCATCCATGTTGTGAGATGTTTTGCAGATTCATTATTGTTCTTTATTCTTGAGTAGTATTTCATTGTGTATATGTACCATAATTTGTTTATTTGTTCATTAAGAACAACTATGAACCTGTGAAACATCTTGTATCATGGAGGAATCTGGAAGGCATTATGCTGAGTGAAATTAGTCAGTTGCAAAAGGACAAATATTGTATGAGACCACTATTATAAGAACTCAAAAAAAAGTTTAACACAGAAGAAAACATTTTTTGATGGTTACAAGGGTGGGGAAGGGAGAGAGGGGTATTTGCTAATTAGATAATAGATAAGAGCTATTTTAGGTGAAGGGAAAGACAACACACAATACAGAAGAGGTCAGCACAACCGGACTAAACCAAAAGCAAAGAAGTTTCTTGAATACAACCAAATGCTTCGAAGACCAGAGTAGCAGGGCTGGAGTCTGGGAACCATGGTTTCAGGGGACATCTAGACCAACTGGCATAACAAAAGGTATTAAGAAAACGTTCTGCATCCCACTTTGGTGAGTGGTGTCTGGGGCCTGAAAAGCTAGCGAGCGGCCATCTAAGATGCATCAATAGGTCTCAACCCACCTGGAGCAAAGAAGAATGAAGAACACCAAAGACACAAGGTAAATATGAGCCCAAAAGACAGAAACGGCCACATAAAACAGAGACTACATCAGCCTGAGACCAGAAGAACTAGATGGTGCCTGGTTACAACCGATGACTGCCCTGACAGGGAACAGGGCAGAGAATCCCTGATAGAGCAGAAGAACATTGGGATGTAGACCTCAAATTCTCATAAAAAGACCAGACTCAATGGTCTGATTGAGACTAAAGGGACCCCAGAGGTCATGGTCTCTGGACCTTCTGTTAACCCAAAACTGGAACCATTCCCAAAGCCAACTCTTCAGACAGGGATTGGACTGGACTATGAGACAGAAAATGATACTGGTGAGAAATGAGCTTCTTGACTCAAGTAGACACATGAGACTAGGTGGGCAGCTCCTGTCTGGAGGCAAGATGAGAAGGCAGAGGGGAGCAGGAGCTGGTTGAATGGACATGGGGAATACAAGGTGGAGAGGAGGAGTGTGCTGTCTCATTAGGGGGAGAGCAGCAAGGAGTACATACCAAGGTGTGTGTAAGTTCTTGTATGAAAGACTGACTTGATTTGTAAACTTTCACTTAAAGTACAACAATAATAATAATAAAAAGAATGCTGTTGGTATTTAAATCAGGATCGCATTGTATTTATAGATCGCTTTGGGTAGAATTGATATTTTCACAATGTTGAGTCTACCTATCTATGAGCATGGTATGTTTTTCCATTTATGTAGGACTCTTGGTTTCTTGCAGTAGTGTTTTGTAGTTTTCTTTGTATAGAAGTCTTATGTCCCTGGTTAGATTTATTTCTAAGTGTTTTATTTTTTTTGGGAGGGCGGGGGAGGCTATTATAAATGGTGTTGCTTTTCTGATTTCCTTTTCGTAGTTCTCTTTACAGGAATCCAACTGATTTTTGTATGTTAATCTTATATGCTGCTGCTCTGCTGAATCTTTCTATTAGTTCTAGTAGTTTTCTTGTGGAGTTCTTCGGATTCTCTATGTATAGTATCATATCATCTGCAAATAGGGATAATTTTACCTCTTTACCAATTTGGATGTCCTTTATTTCCTTTCATTGCCTTATTGCTCTACCTATGATTTCCAGAACAATGTTAAATAGGAGATTTTTTGTTTGTTTGTTTCTTGACTCACATATATTTGAGGTAGCAAACATCAGAGGGATGAGCACCCTGGCCATAGGAGATGTGCTGGCTTCTAGACCACGTTGAGGGAATATGCAGTAAAATGAAAATGCAGGCACGAAATTGCAGCACTGCTTGTAGTGGGCATTTTCCTTATCATTAGTAACTTGTTGCATAGCATCTCCTTCCCCTCCTTCCCCTACCACTCTCTAATCCCTTAACTTGCTTTATTTTTCTTCATAGCCCTTAATACCGCTTGACATACAATATATGTGCGTATGTATGTATACACACATAATTTTTGGCTTTTTTGTTTGTTTATCCTCTGTCTTGCCCTTTAGAATGTCAGCTCCCTGAGGACAGAGACTTTGTGTTTTTTTTGATGCTGAAACCCTGGTGGCATAGTGGTTAAGAGCTACAGATGCTAACCATAAGAGTCAGCAGTTCAAATCCACCAGGTGCTCCTTGGAAATCCTATGGGGCAGTTCTACTCTGTCCTATAGGGTTGCTATGAGCCGGAAACGACTCGACAGCAAAGGGTTTGGTTTTCTGTTTTTTTCTATCCCCAGTACCTACTACCATACCTGGTCGATTCCCAGTATTTGTCAAATGAATTAATGCTGTGCTGTTCTCTGATTATCAACTGAACTCATTTTAGATTTCCATTAAACTGTGTCTTGTTCAATGTGCAAAGTGGAAAGTTCCTTTGGGGACTCCATAACAATTGGTTTCTACCACCTTAGGTCTTATCTCAATCTTATCTCTCAGGTAATTATAAACTTGAAATCAGAGATGGAGGTCTTACTCATCTTTGCATTCTAGCAGCATCTAGTACATACAGTTCCTCCCCATGTTAACCTGTTGCCGTCGAGTTGATTCTGAATCATAGAGGCCCTATAGGACAGAGTAGAATTGCCCCATAGGATTTTCTACGCTGTAATCTCTGTGGGAGCAGATCACCAGGTCTTTTCTACCATGGAGGGGCTGGTGGAGTCTGTTAGCAGCTGAGTGCATCACCGGGCTCCTTCCTACTCATGTTAGGTCCTCTAAGGAGCTTGCTGAAAATCCTGGGTGTACAGAATCTCTCCAACTAGCCTTCGTGTTTGCTATAGACAATCTTGTAATTTTTCTGTTCAATAAAAGCACCAGGCACACAAAGAGTTGGCCAGAATATCAGTATCACTTGCTAGAGTGATCTAAATGCATCAGGGCATTACACACCATGCAAAGTCCAGTGCACTGCCAGGCCTTCGGATACACAGAGGCCATCAGAGAAGGCCGACTCTGGTTTCTCTTCCTCTGCAGGGTGAGGACTCAGATGACCTGGGGACGGCTATGCCTCAGCAGGTTTGGTCTAAGCCAGCAGGGTGCACAGCCATTCCGGATTCATCTCTCTCACATCTCCAACCCCATAATACTAATAATTACCAACTGCTGTTGAGCACTCGCTATAATGCCAGGCCCTGATTTAGTGCTTTGCATACATTTTCACAATTAATCCTTACTCGAGGCACAGACTATTATCGTTCTTTTACACAAGTGAAAACTCAGGCACAGAGAGATTAAACAACTTGCCCAAGGTCACGCAGTGAGAAAGTGGTGGCTCATGGATTCGAACTCAGGCTTACTGGCCTCAAAGCCTACTCTCTTAATCTCTTTGCTCTGATGCTGCTTGTTAACTGGTTAACACAACCAGTGGCAAAGGCTCTGGCAGACAAGTTAGCTTCCTGCTTAATGTCTAATCTATATAGTTAATATTGTGTAATATGATTAAAAAAAAAAAACTCTCAGCCTGTAATTCAGTGCCTTTTTAGCCGACATGTGCAGGGAATACAGGCTATAACACACTACTTGAATCCTATATATTCTTACCCTCCAAACTTCCAAAACAAGCCCAGGCCTATGAATGTTTGGAATCTGTTTCTCAGCTCTGCGTTTGTGATTTTACAACGACTTCCATATGTATTAGAATCCCATCAATGGGCCAGTCTTCAGGAACAGCTGTCCTATGAGGTGAGGGAATTTTTTTTCTTTTCTTTGCTGTTAAAACCACAGCTCTACAGAATGAAAATGCTCATTCTAATGAGTGTAACCTGAAAAGTAATTTCATGGGCTGTAGTACTTTGATGGCAATAATTCTTGGATGTCAAAGGGATAAAGACACAGTTTTCTGCTTCTCATTTTATTCTTAGAAAATGATGGTATTGAGCTCTCCATAGAGTGGAGTGCCCCTGTAGATTAATTCCAGTTTTCTTTTGTAGAGGAGATTTAAGGGAAGTCTTAATCTGCTTTATATTTAACTCTTATCTCCAAGCTATGAATTAAAAATAGAATGCTGGACTTTAGTCTTGCCTCCCCGGACTCTCTAAGGGCTCAAGTTACTCCAGGGCAGGATAGGATAGGCTCAGGCCTGCGCAGGTCTCTCCACTGGCTCAGCACCCCTCACGGGCTTGCCAGACAGCTGCATCTTTCTAGTTTTCCATTCAACAGCCACATGTGAGCACTCCTGAATCTATGATTCTTGAACGGCGTTTAGCATTTTTCTCAGGTAGTTTTCATTTGCCATGAAACTCAATTCATTCCGAATCCTTTCAGAAGGTGAAATCTTGAAATATTTTCTGAATCTTCTAGTTGTCTTCTCTTAAATCCAAGCTCAAGTTGAGGGGGCGGGGGGATGGTGAGTGGAGGAAGCACTTTAATTTTCTTTCTCCTCATCTGATAAAAATGGCTCTGGAGTGCTTCGCCTGCCTTCCCTTCGACTCTCTCCTACTCCTTTCTCCCTTTTCCCATCTCTGTATCTTTTGCTAATCCTCTTTTCCCTTCCCCCATGTCTCTCTTTCTTTGTGAATCCCCCCACCAATAAACCCGTTGCCGTGGAGTCGATTCCGACTCATAGTGACCCTGTAAGGACAGAGTAAAACTGCCCCATAGAGTTTCCAAGGCTGTAATCTTTTTGGAAACAGACTGCTACATCTTTCTCCTGCTGAACAGCTGGTGGATTTGAACTGCCAACCTTTTGATTAGCAGCTGAGCACTTTACCACTGCACCACCCGGACTCCTTTTGTGAATCCAATGTCTGAGAAAGCAGGAAAAGGGCGGTGTCGTGGTTTCCTGGGGCTCCCATAAACAAAATACCACAAAGTGGATGGCTTTAAAGAACAGACAGTTATTTTATTGTAATTCTGCAGGATAGAAATTCGAATTCAGGGTGTCAGCAGGGCCATGCTCTCTCTGCCTGCTCTAAGGGAAAATCCTTCCTAGACTCTTTCAGCTTCTGGTGGCCCCAGCATTACTTAGCATTCCTTGGCCTGTAGACATATCCTCACATGTTGTCTTCCCCTTGTGTGTCTCTCTCTCTGTATCTGTTTTCCCTTTTTATAAAACATCACTCAGAGCCCCCACATGGAAGCAGCCCTAATCCCCAAGTCGTCATTTGGAGGACTGCCATCCCACGGAGTCACCTGACCAGAGACATCAGGTTTGGATTTTGTGTGAATGAAAAATAAGCTTCTACTGCGTTAAGCCAGGTTATTTCACCTACCCTGTGTACGTGTGTGAGTGTCTGTGTGACAATTAGTGTACACGTTCCTTCAGTATGACTTTGTTTAATTTCACTGATAACATTTGTAAGGAAAAGCCTGATTTCCCCAGACGAGGTTACTTTCACCACTGCAGGAGTTAGGATTCCAATGTCTTTTTTGGGGGACACAATTCAATCCGTAACAGGCAGGAGTTTAGGATTTGTGGGGAGAAGAAAGAGTCAGGGTGGCTCCTTCTCACCTATCCATACCCATTTCCTACCTGGAGCCTCAGAAATATAATTCGGGGCCATTAATTCAATAATTAATCATCTGGTCAGTCTCAACTGGATACCTTGATGGAAACCTCCTATGACTTTGGGCTGCCGGAGTTTCTGGCCTGATGAAGCTAGTACATCTGGTCAGTCTTCCATGGCTTGGGCAAGAAGAAAAGCAAACTGCATGGTAAGCAAAGCAGAACATCTCTGCACATTATGTACTGCCTTCATTTACATACATTCACCCTCCAGCACTTTTTTTCCTCCTACATCTTACCCCAGTGGCAAGTTTCAATTCTAGAGTCTTAAACCAAAATACCAAAAGGAGATCATTTTACCCTTTGTTCATTGCAAAAATCACAGCTCTTCGAGGCAGAGGAGTCTTTATATCTTTTGTCTCTTCCCTCCTTTTCACCACCTCAGTAGTGAGAGCAATAATGGTGACCACTTACTGAGTGCCTGTCACGTGCTTTACTCTGGGGATGCTGGCCCATAGGAGACACCCACACTTATGGACAAGTCCTAACATCCCCCAAGACAGGGTTTTATTTAGCAGATCATGAAATCAATTGGTGGAGGCCAGTATTTTTATAAATAAAGTAGACTGAAATGGAATGGAATTGCATGAGGTAAGAGTAGGTATTCTTTTGTGAGACTTTGGTTTTAGTTAAATGCACACATCTCTATCTATTTAAAGAGGAGAGCCTGTTATTGCTTATCTATACTATACCTGGAAGCTCATCGGTATTTCCCAGCCTACCTCACGGACAGCCATGTGACTAAGTTCTGGGTGATGGAGTATGTTCAGGGAGATGTATGCCACTCTCTGTTTAGGTACATAACTATCTTCACTTGAACTTCTCTATTTTTTCTTCCTTCCATGTGCCAGCTTGGTCACACCAGGGTGACTTCGAAGTCACAAGATGTCAAAGCCCCAATGTGGAAGCAGCCTGGATCCATGACTTGTCATTTGGAGGATTGCTACCCTGTGGAGTCACTTGATCAGGGACATCAGCTTTGGATTTTGTGTAAATGAAAAATAAATTTTTAAGCCAGGTTATTTCACCTATCCTGTGTACATATGTGTGTGTATGCTATAACGTACTAACATGCATTTCTTTTTTTTTTTTAATTGTGCTTTAAGTGAAAGTTTACAGCTCAAGTTGATTTCTCATTCAAAAATTTATACATCTATTGTTTTGTAACCTTGGTTGTAATCCCCAAAATGTGACAGCACACTCCCCCTTTCCATCCCGGGTTCCCTGTGTCCCTTTGTCCAGTTCCTGTCCCTTCCTGGCTTCTTACTCTGCTTTTGGTCTCGTATATTTGATTAAACTAAGAACATTCCTTACATGTGTGTATATATATATATATACATTTTTTTATAGGCCTGTCTAATCTTTGTCTGAAAAGTGGGCTTTGGGAATGGTTTCCGTTATGTATTAGCAGAGTATCTGGGGCCATAGTTTTGGGGGTTCCTCCAGTCTCTGTCAGACCAGTGAGTCTGGTTTTTTCATGTGAATTTGAATTCTGTTCTACATTTTTCTCTTCCTCTGCCTGGGACTCCCTGTTGTGTTCCCTGTCAGGGCAGTCATTGTTGGTAGCCAGGCACCATTTAGTTCTTCTGGTCTCACGCTGGTATATTCTCAGATTCATTTGGTCCTTTAGTCTTTTGAGCTGGTATTTTCCTTGTGTCTTTAGTTTTCTTCATTCTCTTTTGCTCCGAGTGGGATGGGACCAATGGATGTATCTTAGATGGCCGCTTACAAGCTTTTAAGACCCCAGACGCTACTCACCAAAGTGGGATGTAGAACATTTTCTTTATAAACTGTGTTATGCCAATTGACCTAGATGTCCCCTGAAACTATGGTCCCCAGGCATGCATTTCTTCTTCTTCTTTTTTTTTTAATAATTTTTATTGTGCTTTAAGTGAAAGTTTACAAATCAAGTCAGTCTCTCACATAAAAACTTTTATACACCTTGATAAAAAAAAAAAAAAAAAATTACTCTCCCTCTAATGAGACAGCCCGCTCTCTCCCTTCACTCCTTCTTTTCGTGTGCATTTCGCCAGCTTCTAACCCCCTCTATCCTCTCATCTACCCTCCAGGTAGGAGATCCCAACATAGTCTCAAGTGTCCACCTGATCCAAGAAGCTCACTCCTCACCAGCATCCCTCTCCAACCCATTGTCCAGTCCAATCCCTGTCTGAAGAGTTAGCTTTAGGAACGGTTCCTGTCTTGGGCTAACAGAAGGTCTGGGGACCATGACCTCTGGAGTTCTTCCGGTCTCAGTCAGACCATTAAGCCTGGTCTTTTTATGAGAATTTGGGGTCTGCATCCCACTGTTCTCCTGCTCCCTCAGGGGTTCTCTGTTGTGTTCCCTGTCAGGACAGTCATCGGTTGTAGCCAGGCACCATCGAGTTCTGTTCTCAGGCTGATGTAGTCTCTGGTTCATGTGGCCCTTTCTGTCTCTTGGGCTCATAATTACCTTGTGTCCTTGGTGTTCTTCATTGTCCTTTGATCCAGGTGGGTTGAGACCAATTGATGGATCTTAGACGGCTGCTTGCTAGCGTTTAAGACCCCAGATGCCACTCTTCAAAGTGGGATGCAGAATGTTTTCTTAATAGATTAGGCATGCATTTCTTAATGTAGATTTTAGTCAAAAACATTTGAAAACCACTGCTCTGGACAGTGTGTTTCAAAATGTGGCCCTAGATCAAATACATTAGAATCACTTGGGGTGTTCATTATAAATGTAGATTTCTCAATCCCACTGAGACCTACTGAGTCAGGATCTTGCTCTTCAGACTTGGGAAAGTTTAACATGTTTAACAAACTCCACAGATGAACATTATGAACACTAAAGTTTGAAAACCACTTTGGCCCTGGAATTGGTAGGATCATATTTTCTTGACAATCCTGGAGCTGGGTAAATCTGCCAAGCTTCATACTTATTTTCTTTGGTCACAATCCAGTGTGGGTCTCTCCCTATCCCTCTGTACTCCATATAATGCTATCACAATAATGCTCTGTACCGATTCACATAATCCTTTTCTAAGTAACACCTCCCACTCCTCCCCTTCTTCCTCAATACTTCTACTACCATCTAAAAAGCCTGTTGCATAATTAGCAAATGCCCCACAGCCTGTTTCCTGAACATTTTCTTAAACTTCTGGCTCTCCCGTGAGTTATCTCTTCTGCCCCCCACTCAGATGAGAGCTGCTCATTTTCCCACATTTTATGTACTATTCTCTGTGTTAGCAAATGAGGCAAGTCCCTTCCTCAGTATTCATTGTTATTTCCCAACCATAACTCCCCTACTTTTTTGGGCCTGAATAAGTTAGGATGCCTTTGGCAGCAGGTAATAGAATACCCAATTAGAAGAGCCACAAACATAATGAAATTTACTATCTCACACAATAAGAAGTCCAAAGGTTGAGTGATAACTGGCTAATTTATCAGCTCTTTCCATTCTGCTGCTTTGTCATCTCCAGCATGTTGGATTTTATCCTCAGGCTTGTTTCCTCATAGTTACGTGGTGGCTGCCACAGCTTCAGGCATCATATCCCTCACTACTATGTGTGTATTAGTTTCCCCTGGCTGCTATAACAAATTATTGCAAACTTAGTGTCTTACAGCAACAGAAATCTATTCTCTTACAATTCTGGAGGCCTGAAGTCCAAACTTAGCATCATTGGGCTAAACTGGAGTCCTGGTGGCATAATGGTTAGAGCTTGAATGCTAAACAAAAGGTTGGCAGTATGAATCCACCAGCCATTCCTTGGAAACCCTATGGGGTAGGTCTATAGGATTGCTATGACTCAGAATCTACTAGACGGCAACAGGTTTTGGTTTGGGGCTGAAATCAAGGTATTGTCAGGGCCACACTCCTTCTGGAGGATCTAGGAGAGAATTAACTCCTTGCCTCTCCCAGTTTCTGGTGACTGCTAACATTTCTTGGCTTATGATCACATCACTCCAATCTCTGCCTCTGTCTTCACATAGTCTTCTCTTTGTGCATTTTCTCTTATTTTTCAAAGCTCCATCTGCCTCTCTCTTAAAAGGACACTTGTGGTTGTATTTAGGGTTCACTGAAATAATTCAATATAATCTCCTCATCTCAAAATCCTTAATTTAATCACATCAGCAAAGACCTTTTTTCTCATTAAGGTAACATTTACAGGTTCTAGGGATTAAGACCTGATATCTTTGGGGGTCATCATTGAGCCTACTGCAGTGTCCAAAGGCAAAAAGAGAATTTTTTTTTTTTTCCACTATAATGTCTTCACAGGGAGAAACTCTTCCCCAGAAGCACCCCTAGGATGCTTCCCCTTAGTCCTATTGGCCAGGGTTGGGTCATGAGCTCAAGTATCTGGCCCCTTTTGAGGAAGAAGTTTCTATCAGCAAGGAGAATAATGAGAGGGTGAACTAAAACCAAGCCCATTGCTATCAAGTCAATTCCACCTCAACAGCGACCTCATAGGACAGAGTAGAACTGCCCTATAGGGCTTTAAGGCTATAATCTTTACGGAAGCAGACTACCACATCTTTCTCCCATAGAGCAGCTGGTGGGTTCAAGTTGCAGACCTTTCAGTTAGCAGCTGAGCAGCTAATGACTGTGCCAACTGGGCTGCTCCTTAATGAGAGGGTAGGGGAAGACAATTGATTAGAAACCATTAACTTCTGCCTCAGGACTCCTGCTCCTTTGAGGTTCCTGACTTCAAGCCCTTCCATGATGCTGTCCTCTTTTGGTTTTCTGGTTACCCCTACTCAGTTCTTAAAGACTTTGGCATTTGTCTCATAGTCTTTCTATCTGGCCCATCTAACCACTGACCATTCAGTTCTTTGACCTTCTCGTTTTCTAGTGATCTTCTCTACTCCATTTCTGTCTTTTACTCCCACAGCTTCATCCTGACCTGGACATCACCTGAAACCGCTCCTTCTCTGAAATAACAGTATGGATAACTCCCCTCTTGACTACAAACTCTTATCCTTTCAGCTTAGTCTCAATTACCTATATCACTCCTTTTTCAGCTGCATTAAGCTCATCTTTTTCCTTTCTTTCTACTCATCAGCCCATCTTGTTTTGAGTTTCCTCCTATCCAGAATATGTTACTTATATCCTAAATTCCTGTACTTTTTGGTCCTTCTGTTGAAAGTATCTAGCAAAATCCCAATCCTGGATGCACTCCACTGTCTGCCTGCTCAACACCTACTCTGGGGCCCTGAGCTGCTCAGTTCTGCTGACAAAGCCATACAAGTGGGCAGACTGATATCTCTGTACATACGAGATCTTTAACCTAACCTGGGTTGTGGTGCAGTGAATTGCTTTTATATGGCCTTTCTAACCATGATCTCTTAACCCTTATAAAATGATTGGCTGGGACTATGCAAATAAGATGTGTAAAACTCTTGTAGGGATTGGAGAGTGACTGACTATGCAAATAAGGTGCCTGTGGCCTACCACTGTGATTGGTCAGTTTTGCCATCCTGCTAGGTTTAAAAGAACCAGTCCCACAGAGGTTGAAGAGAGACCTCACTACCATCAAGAAGAAGAGCTGGGAGTGGAGCACATCCTTTGGACCCAGGGCCCCTGCACTAAGAACCTCCTAGACCCAGGAGACAAAGAGAGCTGAAACACTGGAGACAGATGGCACAAAAGAGCATGAACAGTGAGAACAGCGACCTGGCATGAGAGGGCTGCAGTGAACTCACCAACCCATGGATCGAGAGGCGCTCTCCTTCAGTTAGGAGGCTTCCTGGAGGAATGGGGTGCCCCCAGGCACTTATAGGTGGAGCTAAAGAGCTGTAACACTTGCAACTCAGAATTGAGTTACAGAGCATAGGCCAGGCCTGAGCGATGCCTGGCAGCAGTAGGCCTGAGTAGGGCCCAGGGGCAGAGGCCAAGAGCAAGGCTTACCTGTGGGCACTGCTGAGAAGAAGCTGTCCTGATTGAAGAAACGTATCCTGAGTAGTTCCTGTTATTTCCAAATTGATCCTGATCCTGAATTGTAACCTGTTACTCCCCTAGTAAACCCCATAATTGTGAGTATGATCTGCAGTTCTGTGTGGTCATTGCGATGAATTATCGAACCCAGCAGAGAAATAGAGTGCCGTGAGATGGATGGCTGATAAAAAGGATTGGAGAGTGCATGTATGTCTGACTTCCACCTCATAGAAATCAGCTTTGGGCTGGTGCTGATACTCTTTCCTCACCCTGATGCCATCACATTACGTGGGTTCACAACACTGCCTGCTATCCCCAGAGCTTTTCTCTTGCCTTTTCCATAATGATTCTTTCAAACTTCTCCATTTTCCTTAATTCCCACTCTGTCACTGTCAGCAGAATACTTTACTTCATACTTCACAATTAAAATTGAAGGCATATAATAAAAACTCCCCAACTTCCCACCCAGTACGTTTATTTGCCTGTGTCTGGAGATGTTTGGAAACCCTGGTGGCGTGTGGTTAAGAGATACGGCTGCTGACCAAAAGGCTGGCAGTTTGAATCGGAAACCGTATGGGGGCAGTTCTACTCTGTCCTTTCGGATTGCTGTGAGTTGGAATCAACTCGAAGGCAATGGGTTTTTGTTTTTTTTTTTTATGGAGATGTTTAAACTTCCATCCTTGTTAAAGTGGAGTGAAACTGCTTCTTCCAGGGGCCAATCCATCAGCCTGTGTATGGAAATGTGACTAAGCTCTGGTCAATGACATGTAAGTGGAAGTATAGTGAAGCATTTAGGAAGCTTCCTAAATAGACAGCTGGTGCATGCCCTTTGTTCTCTTCTTCTAGTCCCTTTTTTCATCCAGATATCTAGAGTATGGATGTGACGGCTTGAGCTCTAGCAAGTATGTTATGAAGATGAGGTCCATGTCCATGAAATAACCAAGTAGTGAGATAGAAGAAACCCAAGTCCATAACAACTTCATGGAGATACCATATATGGACTATGCACATCTATACTTCATTTACACAATAGTGAACTATATTTAATTTCTTTAAGCCTCTCTTATTTTATAATTCTAGAAGATACAATTCTCTTCTCTCATTTCTATAACACCCCTTCTTATTATGTTCCTAAAAATCTGTTATGCTAAAATAACTTCCTTTTTATGCTAAGAAGACTTCTCTTTCCTGCCCACCTTGATCTATGTCACAAAGTCCACTTCCATTAACTTAACCTTGGAAGATTCCATGTCCCACGGCCCCTTCGCAATTTCTGGCTTTCCTCATCCTAGTGGTGGTAGGAGCTGGGTGGTGGGGTTGGTACAAAATAAAGAGAAGGTAGCCCCATTACCCAGACATAATCCTAGTCTGGTAATATTTCATCATCCTTTCTCCCCTAAGTTTTCTCCCTCTCTTTTTCCTCTTGTGCTTTTTGTTTTATACTCCTTTCATCCTGTCTACAAGTTGACCCAGAGTAGGAAAGATACTCAAACTATATATCAATGTCATCAAGCTTTTGTTCCTGTCTCCCGAATTTTCCTTCTGCTTTCTGATTTAGATGAAAATATTAAAAAATAACAAGCACTTTTTGTTTCATGAAGTTTCTTCCATGAGGGTATAGAAAACATTCTCTTGAGGAAAAATATAACCTGACCATTTGTCTGAGAGTCTGAGTTGAACAGAGAAAAAAGCCCTTGAAAAAAGTGGCTGAAAAAGATTGTGGGTTGGTGACTTGACTCCTCCCCACTTAGACATGCCCCCCTCCGCCCCCCACATACACACATATCTTCCACTTTGCTGCCTGAGTGGCAATTCTCAGAGGCAAACGTGATTGTTATTCTCCTGCTTAAAACCCTTCAACAGCTCCTTTCCAATTTGATCTTTGACTTCTGGTCTACCTCACGAATTGCTTGCAGTGACTTGGCTGCTTTGTACCCCTTCATGTTGCCTTTTCTGGACTGGCCCTCTCCCCCACTCCCCACCTTGTTAACCTAGCAAATACTCATTCACTGTCACACTTTATTACCAAATCACTTTACATGTTTGTACCTCTCCGCTTAACCATAAGCTCATTGCAGGCAGGCACTATGTTTACTCATCCTTTTGTTGCCCAAGTAATTCATGAATGTGTCTCAAACAGTGACAACTCCTGATCAGTGGTAGGATTCTCGCCTTCCATTCAGGGGACCCTGGTTTGATGCCCAGCCAATGAACCCCATGAGAAGCCACCACCATCTGTCAGTGGAGCCTTGTGCATCGCTATGATGTTGAACGGGTTTCGGCTGAGCTTTTAGACAAGACAATGAAAAAAGGCCAGGCGACCTACTTCCTAAAATCAGCCAATGCAGACCCTATGGATCTGCAACCAATCATGGGGATGGGGGCCAGGCAGCATTTCGCAGCATTTTGTTACGTTGTGCCTAGGGTTGCAGGAGTCAAGGGGCTGACTTGACAGCACCTAACAACAATAGCAGCAACAATAACAATAATTCATGAAACTTTCTCTTTGTAAAATAATCAATTCATACAGAAATAAAATATGAAAGTCCCCCTTCCCCTCCTAGTGTCCCTATTCCTCTCCATCTTACACTGAACCCTCAGTGCCTCGTTTGGTATCCGGTACATACAAGCTCCTAACAACTGGTTTTTGAAAGAACAAATGACTATCCTCCTAAGGTTGCTTATCTCAGCCAGTGACAACTTCTGATCATGAATCCAGGTGTAAATACCCACTCACAGCATGCAAGCTTCCTCACCCCAAGGTAGCACCCTGTCTGTGCGCCCTTGTGGTTTATTTTTGCTAACTCACCGTCTGAGTCTTCTGTCTCACCCAGGTCCTGTTTACTTTGACTATTCAAAGCTCTGCATCTCTGCTGAAGCAGTGGATGTTCTGAGGAAGTTTTCCCACTGCCTGTAAGGTGCAAAGTGGTTCCCAAACAATCTTGCCCGAAGTCTCTCTGTTAATATGGTACTACAGGGCAAGGCAGGATAAAATATTCAAAGTAGCAGGAGTTACTTTTTAGGATGATTGAATACGATAAAGACGCCAAGGACAAAGGGTAATTTATTCCAAAGGAAGTCAACACCTTTGCTTTGCGCTAGCTCTTGCAGTTAAAAAATAGGACTAGTAATTGGACTTGCTTTATGAGAATCTCATTAGCATTAGCATATAACTAAAATGCACAGCTCCATAGTTAATTGCAATCCTTCACTGCAGTTAACAACTACAGTGATGACATTTGCATATGGCACATAAAATTAAAAATGCATGTCAGATAGGTGCTCTTTCAGAAAAAAATAAAACCTTGAATAACATTGCATTCACTACAATAATCGGAAAGATTTTGAATTTGAATGGAAATTATATGTATAGTATGAGCTTTAGAAAGACAGAGGAGCCTGATCAAAGAGGAGGGGAAACCAAATATGAATCATTGCATAGTCAAAACTCCAGCAGCTGGGATCTTCTTAAATGGCAGGGATATTTAATACTGAGCTATGTGTGCTTTGTGCAAATGTAACCCTTTCATCTGAAAGCCTCATTACATTTTCCAGGCATCATCTCATCGGGGTGTTTTTCCTGTAGGCTGTAAGCTCCTTGGGATCATGGATTTGGTCTTTTTAAATCTTGGTACCCCACAATTCAACTTCAATTTCTTCTCCATTTATCATGACGTTTATTGGTCCAGAAGAAATTGAATTTGTCAATGATTTTATTCTGTTAAATGAACAATCAACGTCCATGGAAGCAGCAGTCAAAAAGCCAAATGACATATTACATTGGGAGAATCTGCTGCAAAAGGCCTCTTTAAAGTTTTAAAAAGCAAAAATGTCACTTTGATGAGTAAGGTGCATCTTGCCCAAACCATGCTCTTTTCACTCAATTCACATACATGCAAAAATTGGATAATGAAAAAGGAAGACAGAAGAATTGATGTGTTTGAATTGTGGTGTTGGCAAAGAATACTGAATATACCATGGACTGCTAGAAGAGTGAATAAATCAGTTTTGGAAGAAATACAACTGTACCCCTTAGAAGTAAGGATGGCGAGACTTTGACTCGCTTAGTTTGGACACATCATCAGGAAAGACCAATTGTTAGAAAAGGACATCGTGTTTGGTAAAATAGAAGGTCAGCAAAAACGAGGGAAATTTCAATGAGATAGAGTGACACAATAGCCAAAACAAAGGACTCACACATCCAGAGAGCGTGAAGATGGCAGAGGACCAGGCAACATGTGTTGTTACACGCAAAGTTGTCATGAGTCAGAACTGCCTGAACAGCAGCTAACAACAACAACATCCCACAGTGCTTAGCATGTAGCAGGTGCTCAAAAATTTGTAGACTTGAATCAAATTGAACCCTCTTTAAATGAATCCAGTAGGCACAAGAGGCTGTGTAGTGAAGTGGTTAGGTGTGGGACTTTTTCACTTCTACATGAAACCTGGCTCTACCCCGTACCTTGAGGCAGTTACTTCAACTCCCCTAAGCCTTTGTTTCCTCCTCTAAAATTATTTCTGCCTTGTAAGGTTTTGGACAAGATTCAGAAAGATAATGCGTGTACAGTACTTAGCACAGCATATTGTTGGTAGGTGTCATTGGGTTGATTCTGACTCATGGCGATCTAAGAACAACAGAAGGAAACACTGCCTGGTTTTGTGCCATCCTCACAATCACTGCTACGTTTGAGCCCGTTGTTGCAACCACTGCGTCAATCCATCTTGTTGAGAGTCTTCCTCTTTTTCGCTGACCCTCTACTTTACAAGCAAGATGTCCTTCTCCAGGGAATGATTCCTCCTGATAACATGTCCAAAGTACATAAGAAGTCTCACCATCCTCACTTCTAAGGAGCATTCTGCCTGTACTTCTTCCAAGAGAGATTCGTTTGCTCTTCTGGAAGTCCATGATAGAGTCAATATTCTTCCCTACCACCGTAATTCAAAGGCGTCAATTCTTCTTAAGTCTTCCTTATTCATTGTCCAGCTTTCACATGCATATGAGATGATTGAAAATACCACGGCTTGGGTGAGGTACACCTTAGTCCTCAAAGTGACATCTTTACTTTTTAACACTTTAAAGAGGTCTTTTGCAGCAGATTTGCTCAATGCAATATGTCATTTGATTTCTTGACTGCTGGCTCCATGGCACTGACTGTGGATCAAAGGAAAATGAAATCCTTGACAACTTCCATCTTTTCTCTGCTTATCATGATGTTGCTTACTGGTCTAGTTGTGAGGATTTCTGTTTTCCTTATGTTGAGGTGTAATCCATGCTGAAGGCTGCAGTCTTTGATCTTCATCAGTCAGTGCTTCAAGTCCTCTTTGCTTTCAGCAAGCAAGGCTGTGTCATCTGCATACCACACAGCATAGTGCCTGGTATATAATCAGTTCAGTTGTTGCCAGGTTGACTCCAACCCGTGGTGACCTCGTATGTTTCAGAGTAGAACTGTGCTCCATAGGATTTTCGATGACTGATATTTTAGATGTAGATTTCCAGGGCTTTCTTTTCAGGTGCCTCTGAGTGGGGTTGAAACTCCAACCTTTTGGTTAGCATCCAAGCATGTTAAACATTTGTACCATCCAGGGACTCCCCTGGCATACAAAAAACCATAACCTTTGCTATTGAGTTGATTCCGACTCATAGCGACCCTACAGGACAGAGTAGAACTTCCCCATAGGTTTCCAAGGATTGGTTGGTGGATTTGAACAGTTGACCTTTCGGTCAGTAGCCAAGCTCTTAACCACTGCACCACCAGGGCTCCATTCCTGGCACATAATAAGAGCTATTAAGGTTTTTTGTTGCTCTTGTTCTGGGGTTAAAGATCATGGAAAAGGGCATGCTGAAGCTGAGGCATAGATCACTTCATATGTCAGTCAACTATGAGAAAGAACAATGTTACAATGAGTAATATTACTTGCCAGAGGGCTGATCACTTTTGTTCTATTTCACCAAGAAAGAAAACAAGGCCAACAAAAATGAATGGAAGGATGTAAGATAAAAATACCACCCTCTAGGTGAATGATACAAGGATCAGGCTTTATATATGGAGTTCCCTTGTGGCCTGAATAGTTTGCTTCTTGGAAAACAAAAACTGGGCCAGGAAGGAAAGGCAGAAGTGACAAGGTAGAACTTCCTGTAGTGGATTGGGGTATTTAATTCATTCATTCATCCATTCAGTCACCATTCAGCTAATAATGATTGTGCCCATACCCATGCAATGCACTGTGCTGGGAACTCTGAGGAACACAGATGACCACGGACATGAACATGACCAGTATGTAACTGGAAATTCTGGACTAAAAATAAAGAGAGTGATCAGAATTGGAGATAACAATATGAGCATCATCAGCATGAAGGAGTTGAAACTCTAGACATAGGTGAGCTCCCTAAGGCTGTTCACAGGGGAACAATTCTACTTGTTGTTAGTTGGTTCCAACTCATAGCGACCCTATGCACAGCAGAACAAAACACTGCCTGGTCCTGCGCCATCCTTACAATCATTGTTATGCTTGAGCTCATTGTTGCAACCACGGTGTCAATCCACCTCTTTGAGGGTCTTCCTCTTTTCTGCTCACCCTGTACTCTGTCGAGCATGATGTCCTTCTCCAGGGACTGATCCCTCATGATAACATGTCCAAAGTATGTAAGATGCAGTCTCGCCATCCTTCCCTCTAAGGAGCATTCTGGCCATACTTCTTCCAAGACAGATTTGTTTGTTCTTTTGGCAGCCCATGGTATATTCAATGTTCTTTGCCAACACCACAATTCAAAGGCATCAACTCTTCTTCGGTCTTCCTTATTCATTGTCCAGCTTTCACATGCATATGATGTAATTGAAGATACCATGGCTTGGGTCAGGCACACCTTAGTCTTCAGGGTGACATCTTTGCTCTTCAACACTTTGAAGAGGTCCTTTGCAGCAGATTTGCCCAATGCAATGCCTTTTTTGATTTTTCGACTGCTGCTTCCATGGCTGTTGATTGTGGATCCAAGTAAAATGAAATCCTTGACAACTTCAGTCTTTTCTCCATTTATCACGATGTTGCTCATTGGTCCAGTTATGAGGATTTTTGTTTTCTTTATGTTGAGGTGCAATCCATACTGAAGGCTGTGGTCTTTGATCTTCCTTAGTAAGTGCTTCAAATCCTCTTCCCTTTCAGCAAGCAAGGTTGTGTCATCTGCATAATGCAGGTTGTTAATGAGTCTTCCTCCAATCCTGATGCCCCGTTCTTCTTCATATAGTCCAGCTTCTCGTATTATTTGCTCAGCATACAGATTAAATAGGTATGGTGAAAGAATACAACCCTGACGCACACCTTTCCTGACTTTAAACTGATCAGTATCCCCTTGTTCTGTCCAAACAACTGCCTCTTTATCTATGTAAAGGTTCCTCATGAGCACAATTAAGTGTTCTGGAATTCCCATTCTTTGCAGCATTATCCATAGTTTGTTATGATCCACACAGTGGAATGCCTTTCCATAGTCAATAAAACACAGGTAAACATCCTTCTGGTATTCTCTGCTTTCAGCCAGGATCCATCTGACATCAGCAATGATATCCCTGGTTCCATGTCCTCTTCTGAAACCGGCCTGAATTTCTGGCAGTTCCCTGTCGAAATACTGCTGCTGCCATTTTTGAATGATCTTCTGCAAAATTTTACTTGCATGTGATATTAATGATATTGTTCTATAATTTCCACATTCAGTTGAATCACCTTTCTTGGGAATAGGCATAAATATGGATCTCTTCCAGTCAGTTGGCCAGGAAGCTGTCTTCCATATTTCTTGGCATAGACACCTCCAGCCCTGCATCTGTTTGTTGAAACATCTCAATTGATATTCCATCAATTCCTGGAGCCTTGTTTTTTGCCAATGCCTTCAGAGCAGCTTGGACTTCTTCCTTCGGTACCATCAGTTCCTGATCATATGCCACCTCTTGAAATGGTTGAACATCGACTAATTCTTTTTGGTATAATGACTCTGTGTATTCCTTCCATCTTCTTCTGATGCTTCCTGGGTCGTTTAATATTTTCCCCATGGAATCCTTCACTATTGCAACTCAAGTCCTGAATTTTTTCTTCAGTTCTTTCAGCTTGAGAAACGCCGAGCGTGTTCTTCCCTTTTGGTTTTCCATCTCTAGCTCTTTGCACATGTCATTATAATACTTTACTTTGTCTTCTTGAGATACCCTTTGAAATCTTCTGTTCAGTTCTTTTACTTCATCAGTTCTTCCTTTTCCTTTAGCTGCTCGATGCTGAAGAGCAAGTTTCAGAGTCTCCTCTGACATCCATCTTGGTCTTGTCTTTCTTTCCTGTCTTTTCAATGACCTCTTGCTTTCTTCATGGATGATGTCCTTGATGTTATTCCACAACTCGTCTGGTCTTCGGTCGCTAGTGTTCAATGTGTCAAATCTATTCTTGAGATGGTCTCTAAATTCAGGTGGGATATACTCAAGGTCATATTTTGGCTCTCATGGACTTGCTCTGATTTTCTTCAGTTTCAGCTTGAACTTGCATATGAGCAATTGATGATCTGTTCTATAGTCGGCCCCTGACCTTGTTCTGACTGATGATATTGAGCTTTTCCATCGCCTCTTTCCACAGCTGTAGTCAATTTGATTTCTGTGTGTTCCATCTGGCAAGGTCCATGTGTATAGTTGCTGTTTATGTTGGTGAAAGAAGGTATTTGCAATGAAGAAGTCATTGGTCTTGCAAAATTCCATCATTCAATCTCTGGCATTGTTTCTATCACCAAGGCCATATTTCCCAACTACTGATCCTTCTTCTTTGTTTCCAACTTTCACATTCCAATTGCCAGTAATTATCAATGGGTCTTGATTGCATGTCTGATCAATTTCAGACGGTAGCAACTGATAAAAATCTTTTATTTCTTCATCTTTGGCCCTAGTGGTTGGTGTGTAACTTTGAATAATAGTCATATTAATTGATCTTCCTTGTAGGTGTATGGATATTATCCTATCACTGACAGCATTGTACCTCAGGATAGATCTTGAAACATCCTTTTTGACGATGAATGCAAAACCGTTCCTCTTTGAGTTGCCATTCCCAGCATATTAGACTATATGATTGTCCGATTCAAAATGGCCAATACCAGTCCATTTCAGCTCACTAATGCCTAGGGTATCGATGTTTATGCATTCCCTTTCATTTTGGACAATTTCCAATTTTCCTAGATTCATACTTCGTACATTCCAGGTTCTGATTATTAATGGATGTTTGCAGCTGTTTCTTCTCATTTTGAGTTGTGCCACATCAGCAAATGAAGGTCCCAAAAGCTTTACTCCACCCACGTCATTAAGGTCGACTCTACTTTGAGGAGGCATCTCTTCCCCAGTCATCTTTTGAGTGCCTTCCAACCTGGGGGGCGCATCTTCCAGCACTATATCAGACAATGTTCCGCTGCTATTCATAAGGTTTTCACTGGCTAGTGCTTTTCAGAAGTAGATTGCCGGATCTTTCTTCCTAGTCTGTCTTAGCCTGGAAGCTCAGCCAAAACCTGTCCTCCATGAGTGACCCTGCTGGTATCTGAATACCGGTGTCATAGCTTCCAGCATCACAGGAACACACAAGCCCCCACAGTATGACAAACTGACAGACACATTCTACTTAGGGGATGAGAAAGGGAATTGAGGCCAATGAAGGAAACAGAGAAGGAGAAGTGTGGGAAGAACAAGGGAAACTGAAGGAGGATATAGTTTCAACTAGAAGGGCGGTGGTGGCCAGAATCAGCTCTGGTGAAAGATCTATGAGGACCATTGAATTTAGTGACAGGTGATCACTGGGGTCTCTTCTTTAAGAAGGAGGCCACTGAAAGTGGTGTGAGTGAGAACTTGGTATCAAGGGGTGGGTAAAAAAGGAGAAGGTAGTAAGGAAACAAAAGCAAAAAGGGTAGGCTATGCTTTGGCAGTAAAAGAAAAAAGCTGGGCCAATAGCTTGAAGGCATAGCAGAGATGAGAAAGAACATATATAGAGTTGGAAAGACTGGAGTAGAAGGAGCCAGTGAGAAAAGGGAGAGAGAAGATATAAGAGGCAGCTGGAGGTGGTGATATTCTTGGAGCCAGATGAAGTTCCAAACTGCACCTGAGGAGGAATCCTATGCGGCATTCTATGGGACTGAGGTCATGAATTCTCATTTGGTTGAGATGGCTCTTCTCCATGGCCCTCAGACCTGGTTCTCTTCCAATCCCAATATGTATTGAATAGTGATATCAGTTTACTCATTTCTTTCCTCATTTGATGGTGAAATCCTCAAGGGCAGGAAACACTTCTTATTCATGGGGCATCCCCAGCACCTGGCTCAGTGTTATAGATTGAATTGTGTCCCTAAAAATTTATGTTGAAGCCCTAACCTCTAGTACTTGTGAAGGTGAACTTATCTGGAAATAGGATCTTTGAAGATGTTATTGGCTGAGTTCATATGAGGTCATACCATGGTAGGATGAGTCTTAATCCCCTCCTTATAAAAAGGAAGAGGAGACATAGAGACGGAGGAAGGATGCCATGTGACACTGCAGCTGTCAGCCAAGGAAGCCTAGAGCTACCAGGAGCTAGAAGAGAAGCATGGAACAGATTCTCCTTCAAAATTTCGGAAGCAATCAATATGGCTGATATCTTGATCTTGAATTCCCAAGCCCCAGAACTGTGAGACAATAAATTTCTGTTCTTTAAAGCCACCCACTCTGTGGTATTTTGTTACAGCAGCCCCAGGAAGCTAATACGCACAGTCAATAAGGATTGCTGAACCTAACTACACAGTTCTACAGGGCTAGTCTGTTTCATTGTCTGGAATGCCCAGCAGTTACACAACCCACTTGATAACTCCCTCCATCTCTGCCCTCACCTCACATATGTTTGATACTCAGATGGGAGGTGCAGGAAGTCTGGGTGTAGTTCGCCTTTTCCTCTCAGACTTAGGAGATCAGATCAGACAGCGTGGGAGCCCTGACCACACAATCCAAAATGAATTGTGTGAATCACTAACTGAAAACGAAGCCAAGAGGCCACTGTCCTATTCTCTCATAACTTTCCTTAGAGATTCTTCCCTCCACAATCTACATCTCTCTCTACTCCCTTCATTCTGGCTAATATGTCTTTTTTAAACTCTCCACTTCCTGTGTCCTATTTCTACTTTTGGAATCCTGTTTTTAGACCCAAGCCTTTCATTTGTCTTTACTTGAAGGCCTTCTGAAGACTCACTATCTCTAAGAAAATGATCTTAAACCATAACTTGACAATTGAGGTTGGGCCAACTTTTTTCACCCTTCCCAATCCTGTGTGAGTCCAGCTCATAAAAGACCCCAAAACAGAAGAGTTTTGGCTAAGAGCCGACCCTGGGTCCTCTGATTCAGGGTGCTTCCCATTAATAGTGGCCTAGTTAAGAGGCCCCTTGTAGAAAGGCCTGGAAGTCTCTACAATCAAGTCAAAGCCTTGTCCCAGATTGCCCTGATTTTCCCCGATAAGTCAACAGTTGAAAGGCTTTCCAACAAGGAACAAAGAAAGTTTTCGTTTTTCACTGATGCTTGAAAAATAATGATTCCTTTTCCAGAAAATTTTACTACTAATCTCTTTAGGTTTAATTCCCTGCTATTCAATCTGAGTGTTGGCTTTCCCCATGTTGCAGGATTAGGAGATGGTTGGCTCCAAGGACAGGTCTGGCAGGGACCCAGGAACACAAAGGAGGCAAGTAAAGCAGAGTGTAATTTTACTCCTGTTACTGGCCGCCCTTCTCCAGGAGGCTGCGGCACATTCGACCTCCTGTGAGTCACAGTTTGCAGAGCCCAGGGTCCAAGAAAAAGAAGCATTGTCTCATAGCTGTAAATTTGAATTGTGTTTGTGGATTTCATTTTCCTGCTTCTCGCTCATGCTTGCTTTTGTTTTTCTGGCACGAGGGCATTAACTCCTGGAATGGCCACTTATCTCAGCTGACTGCTATTTGCCCAGACCGGGCTCATTTTGTTGCTCTGCAAAGCCACATAAAGGAAAGAGTTTGTAACTTATCTGTGCTAAATATGTCTCAAACACCAAAACTGCCTTAAAACCTAAACCAGGCTAAAGACATGACTCACTCTTAGGCATGCGGGCTAGAAACACACACACCCTGTTTGCCTAATTATACACCCCTTGTCAATGTTGTTCTACCACAGGACTGTAATTCCGGAAGCTTTTCTCTGTCTTGAATCTTTTGGTTCCTTACTGACAGACACTAGACTCTCTACTTGCGCAGTGGGGTTCAGAATTTAGTTTGGAGTGGCTTAGATGGTGAGGGTGAGGACCCACGGTGAAGAAAAAGTATGCATCCAATGCCTTCCACCAGCTCTGAGTGGGACTGCAGTGATGGAGAAGTGCCTGTCCAACTGTCTTTCACATTTGATGTATCTATTCACATAAAGCCTCCTCCCTGGCTTGCACTGTGGGCCAACACTGTTTGCCACTCTGCCGGTGCATTTTCTGGAGCAGAACCACGCTGTCTCCAAAGGTTTCATGTTGGCGCCTCTGATGCTGTTTTAGAGAGGCCCACAGCTCCACAGAATCATTTTAAGTGCATACCTAAAGACTTTATTCCGTCCGCCCTGTTTCCTCCACAGCTCACCAAAAAAGGAAGTGCTTGTTTATCCTGCTGTCAGCCATTTCCCATAAACGTCTGGCCCAGCGAGCTGTGTTGTGGCAGGCATTGCTTTAGTACCAATAGGCTGGCCCTCTTCCAGGTCCTCATTGTTGGCGAATCTGTCTTGCCATTGAATGCTAACTATGAGTCAGAAGTGATGCTGATGATACCCCAGGCAGGTCCTGACAACAAGGGCAGACCCAAGCCACAGGGGGGATGGGGCCTGACCTTTGCTCTGCCATGCTGTGGTTTATACTGAAGCTCGATGCAATGTTAGTGAAAATAGTATTAAACGCAATTCAATTACTACTGTGCGCTCATCACTGGCCTGGGCTGTCAGAGGCACCCAAGAAGTATATATTAGCTTCTATAGGAGTTATGGCCAGCAGCCCAGCTTCTTCGCTGTGTTTAGTTTGAAAACAAATGCTTCATTGGACAGTGACACCTATCAACTCTTTATTCAGAAGAAAATTTTTGCTTTGTGTAGACTGACATGTAACCTTGATAATCTTATCGTTAATCTGGAGTACTGTGCTAATTACACAAAGTTGTTCTTCATCTTTTGTATGTATGATTGTATTTATACAGCAGCAGCTGGTGAAGGAATTTATCAGGGACATTAGATAAAGCCCATATTTTGAGGGGTTAAATCTCCTAGAGACCAGCTTCTAGCCTTTCTTGTATCCTTCCTAATGTTCTTTAAAGAGACTGAAAATGAATGTTTTAACAAAACCCTGTCTTGCTCTGTGGTGATGAAGTCAGACAGACCTCCCCATGAGCCTGACTAAAGCTGCCTTACAACTGTGGGGTGGCCTTGGAAACTTAGAGAAATTTGGGGCGTGCTTAGTCACTACCACAGGTCAGTCCCATAGCTGCTGTCACCACTTTGTAGAGTTGATTATACAATAGAGAGGTCACTGTGGTAGAGCCTGGAATGAAGGGCAATCATGTTCCCTGGTAAAAAGAACAATAAATGGTTTCTAGCTCTTTCTTATTAGAAGGAATTTCCTAACTGGAAAATGCTGCTCCACTAAATAGGTTTTTATCTGCACAGAACTTTATTGCTTATAACTATGAGGGTCAATTTCCACTGGCATCCGAGAGCTGGAAAATGACATCTGTCATCACAAGTTTTCTGAGAAAGAAGTTTTTTTTTCCCTGTGTTGAACAAAAGCCAAGTCATTAATTACCAACCAATAAAGGTACAGCCAAGGGAAAAAAAGAATTATTGAGTTTTAATTGCCCCTGAAATTCCAGATAGGAATTTTTACATTCAGTTCCACCTGAGGTAGCAGAAACTCTAAGGGGCTGTCTAAGTTCTTTGGCCATACCAGAATTTGGTTTATTTAATGTTCCCTATTTTTTAGAGATGAATCCAAAGCCATGGTGTTTTCAGTTGCCTCGTATGCATGTGAAAGCTGGACAATGAGTAAGGAAGACCGAAGAAGGATTGATGCCTTTGAATTATGATGTTGGCAAAGAATATGGAATACACCATAGACTGCCCAAAGAACGAACAAATCTGTCTTGGAAGAAGTACACCCAGAATGCTAATTAGAAGCAAGGATGGTGAGACTTCGTCTCAAGTACTTTGGACACGTTATCAGGATGGAACATCCCTGGAAAAGGACATCTTGCTTGATAAAGTAAAGGGTCAGTGAAAGAGAAGAAGACCTTCAATGTTATGAATTGACACAGTGGCTCCAACAATGGGCTCAAGCATAACAGCGATTGTGAGGCTGGCGCAGGACCGGGCAGTGTTTCTTTCTGTTGTACATAGGGTAACTATGAGTTTGAGCCTACCCAATGGCACCTAACAACAGCAAGAAGAGATGGATCATTGTCTAGGACCTGTACATATGTTTGTTTTACAGAGATTTTCTCAGTATTGCTTATAAGATTATGTATATATATATTCATTGCTGTCCAGCTTGTGCCATCCAGGGACTATATATATGTCTACCTGTCTGTCTATCTATCTAATCAATCTGGTATATCAGTTATAAGGTACTAAATTATTTTTGAAGACAAACTATGTGGAGGTAAAGGTATTAATTATCATATAAAATACAAAAACATTTCCTAGTTATACTGACACTTTATGCCAAGTGAATACAGAATTTGGCTTAAGAAAATAATAGAGCAGTAAATTAAGTGAGGTGAAAAAATGTTGGCCAGTTATACAAAAAGGCCAGCAGTTCGAGTTGTGGAATCTGGATTATTTCTTTTTCACTGCCCAAGCTTGTGTTTATAGTCTTATTGTTAAATAGTCAGGATTTTTCCCACACTATAAAGCACTCATAATGTTTTCAATCCATTGTTCCCCACTGGAGGATAATGTAAATTCTTGTGTGTGCTTTAATAATTCTTCGGAACTCATCCTTTGGATTGCTATTCTGTGAGTGAGAAGGAATGACTTGATATGTCCCATTTGTTTTTCATTAAAGCTAAGATAAAAAAAATATATACCAAGGGACTGGAAATTCCTTAGCCAACTCAGATTTTGGTCAGAGGAGGCAGAAGAAAAGTAGAGACGTACAGGAGGACAAAATGGTGGTAGAAATAGAAGCCATAGCCTGATACTGAAGTGGCAGAACGCTCCATGGGATGTCACTTAGAGGTTGTCTTTGTTTTTAGTTTATATCTTAAAGAAAATCTCACACCATTTCAGGCAAATAGATTGACAATTTATATTTCACAATATAATATGTGCAAAGCACTTAACACAGTTTCTGGTACATGCTGACTTCATATTGGCATGCTAGAGGTAGGATGCAAGGGGTTGATCAAATAATATTACCCTGTGGTACAGAAAAGAGATATTATCCTCTGGTCTTCCCCCTGTGATGAAAAATTGATTAATTCATTTACTCAACAAATATTTATTGGATACCTATTATGCCACAGTAATTTGGAAAACAGTCTTTTGTGAATTGTGATACGTATGAAATTAGTATTAAGAGCAAGTCAACAGTGGAATCTGAATTACCAGTAAATATAAAGACATCAAGAGTAGCTCAGAGCAATCTGGCTGTACAGAAATTAAAGTGAACATGCATTTTGCTATCCAGGCAGGTGGTTACTGATCAAATTGCCACTATACTTCTTAGAGGAAGAATAGGCAAAGAAGTCAGGTAGAAAAGTACAAATCTTCGAAACTTGAGTGCTTTTATTTGGGGATATGGGCAAAAATGCATTTATTTGTAGAAGTCTAGAAGCAGGATTGACACAGTGGCTGCAGCAGTGGGCTCAAGCATAGCAATGATTGTGAGGATGGCGCAGAACCTGGCTGTGTTTCCTTCTGTTGTACATAGGGTTGCTATGATTTGGAACCAACTCGACGGCACCTAAAAACAAGAACAGAAGCAGGAAGGAGCTCAAGGTAGGGATAAAGAATGAGGTGAATGAAACATGGATGAATCTGGAGGGCATCATGCTGAGTGAAATAAGTCAACCACAAAAGGACAAATATTGTATAAGACCACTAATATAAAAACTCATGAAAAGGTTTACACACAAAAAGAAACAATTTTTGATGATTATGAGGGAGGAGAGGAGTAGGAAATGGAAAAACACTAAATGGACAATAGGTAATCGGTAACTTTGGTGAAGGGTAAGACAGTATACAATACTGGAGAAGCCAGAACAACTTGTACAAGGCAAGGTTATGGAAGCTCCACAGATACATCCCAGCTCCCTGAGGGACCAAGTTGTTGGGCTGAGGGCTGTGGAGACCATGGTCTCAAGGAACATCTATCTCAATTGGCATTGCATAGTTTAAAAGAAAATATTCTACAGTCTACATTGGTGAGTAGTGTCTGAGGTCTTAAAAGCCTGTGAGCAGCCATCTACGATACTCTACTGGTCTCACCCCTTTGGGAGCAAAAGAGAATGAAGAAAACCAAAGACACAAGGGAAAGATTAGTCCAAAGGACTAATGGACCACAACTACTATGGCCTCCACCAGGCTGAGTCAAGTACAACTAGATGGTGCCCTGCTACCACTGACTGCTCTGACAGGGATCACAATAGAGGGTCCTGGACAGAGCTGGAGAAAAATGTAGAACAAAATTCTAACGCACAAAAAAAAAACCAGACTTACTGGCCTGACAGAGACTGAAGACACCCGAAGAGTATGGCCCCTGGACACACTTTTAGCTCAGTACTGAAGTCACTCTTGAGGTTTACCCCTCATCCAAAGATTAGGCAGGACCATAAAAAAAATAAGACTAAAGTGGCACATCAGCCCAGCGACAAGAACTAGAAGGCAGGAGAGGACAGGAAAGCTGGTGATAGGGACCCAAGGCTGAGAATGGAGAGTGTTGACATGTCATGGTGTGGTTAATCAATGTCATAAAACAATATGTTTAATGAGAAGCTAGTTTGTTCTGTAAACCTTCATGTAAAGTATAATTAAAAAAAAAAAATGAGGTGAGGGTATGATTCAGAAGATTCATTCAAGAGCCAGCACCACATGGTCTTAAGGCAGTGTCTGTTTCTCTACGACCCATTTAAGATGCCTTACAAAATCAGAAGCTCTAGAACTAGATCTTGAAGAGATTAGGAAAATTAACTGCCAATGAAGCAACAATTAAAAGCCAGGTCCTATTAAGTACAGTCAAAACGAAATTTGCTTTTTTGTTGCTGTTGTCTAGGTATGTTTCTACTGAAATATGAACGCTAGGTACCACGCTTTGTAAAAAAAAAAAAAGAAAAGCTCTAAAATTGAAAAGTTTTCAGGTATGTTCTCATGAATGACTGATGTTATGCTTAACGTATCTAGGTAGGATAGAGACAGAGTTCTAAGAATGTATGGCATTTACATGAAAAGACCAAACTGATGTAAATCATCATCATAAAATGAGTGGAAGAAACACATCAGGAGTAAATGTCCCATGGCGAAACTATGATCTGAGGCAGTGAAAAGCAGATGCTGTTATCTAGGAAACGATCTAGCGGATAGGCTGGTCTGTTGTGAAATAGACACTGACTAGATTTTTGTACTCCGAAAATTACTTACAGATAGTGGAGCAAACACCAAAGGATCTTGGAGGTTGAGAATCTTCAATGGCAATAGTCAGAACCAAAGAGATGGCACCGTTTTTTCTGAATATGCTAAAACCAACATAAAATAGCCCCATTGTTTCATTGCTGAATGCACCTAAGTCATCCGGCTATTTCTGTTATGAATGATTTAGATGCAATTCTATTTCATTGTAGGAAACGGCTCAGATAAACTCTTGGAATATCTCCAAATTCTGATTCCTTTGTCCAGAAGTCATACAATGAGCAATGCTTTTTTCTTTCTTTTTTTTTTTCATTTTGCCTGAGACTGTCCCCCTTTCAACGATTCCATTTTCTACTCTAAATACTGGACCAGTTCCTGAGATATTGAACCACCATATATGCAACAACAACCAAAATACAGTTAACATACTTTCCTGATATTTTCCAAACTTATTCATTTCTTAGGCCTGCTTAACGAAGTACCACAAATTAGGTGGCTTATAAGAACGGAAATTTATTATCTCAGTTCTGGAGGTTAGTAGTCCAAATTCAGAGTATCAGCAGGGCCGTGCTCTCTCTGAAGGCTCTAGGGGAGATCCTTTCTGGTCTCTCTCAGCATCTGGGAGCCCAGGTGTTCCTTGGCTTGCAGCTGCAGCCTAGGTCCATCCTCACATGGCTGTCTTCCCTCTGTCTCTCCCTCTGTGTCTATTCTCCTCTTTTATAAGAACGGCACTCAGAATGGATTAGGACCCATTCTTCTCCGGTATGGGAGTCCCTGGGTGGTGTAAATGCTTAATGTGCTTGGGTGCTAACCAAAAAATTGGAGGCTCAAGTCTACCCAGAGGTGCCTTGGAAGAAAAGCCTGGTGATCACTCCTGAAAAGTCAGCTATTGAAAGCGCTATGGAGCCCGGTTGTACTCTGATGCATATGGGTTGCTATGAGCTAGAACTGACTGGACAGCAATTGTTTTCTTTTTTTTTAAACTACCCTGTTATGACTACATGCTAACTGATAACATCCTCCAAGACCCTATTAACATCCTCCAAGACCCTATTTCCAAACAAGATTATATTCACAGGTACTAGAGGTTAGAGCTTCAACCTACCTTTTTGGGGGACATAATTCAATCCATAGCACCAACCTAAGGGCTGCGAACTATGGGAGAGCCAATGAGGTAGGAGAGCAAGGGCGTACAAACCAATATGCATCGCTACAAACATCGCTTATATAGTAAATAAATCACACGATGCATATTTGCACTATTAATTTTCAAGTCTGTGTAAGTACTGTGGTAATTAAAAGAGTGTTCATTTCAGGGCATTGCTGGATTTATAGAAGTTTTTATCATTATATGTTTTTTCATGCAACTGAATACTAAAAGCACAATTACAATAAAATCAGGAGTCCTCAAACATTTTTGACGTTAGAAAGGAACTCTCAAACTTGTTATTGGAAGAACTGGAGTGTTAGATGGGAAAGGACTTCCTTAGGGTTAAATATTTCCTTTTTTTTTTTTTTTTCTTTCCTGAAGGGGACATCATTAGGAGATGCAGCAGGAGCATTTTCAAGATGTTCTAGATCATATTATATTTGTTTCCACAAAAATTATAGCTCTTAAATAGGGGAAATGATAACCCTATCAACTTGAGAATATACAATCTTGTTAAAACACATTTTAGATACAAGCCATATGTTAAATTGAGTAAATCAGATGTTGAAAGAGTGTGCTTTCCTTTCAAATACATTTCTCCAGTATTTTTACGTTACAAAAAATTAGTGGCAGCCAAAGTATATCAGAATAAACTATCAGGCTCATGACTTTACTGGAGGAGGATGCTGTTTTGACAGCTGAAATTTGGCTAATGGTAACCTGATAGAGACCCACTGCCATCAAGTTGATTCTGACTCATAAAGACCCTTACCTGATAAAAAAAATAGGATGTGGATAATAATATGATACCGAGAGTTTGAGAGGGAAACCCTGGTGGCGTAGTGGTTAAGTGCGACAGCTGCTAACTAGAGGTCGGCAGTTTGAATCCACCAGGTGGACCTTGGAAACTCTATGATGCAGTTCTACTCTGTCTTATAAGGTTGCTATGAGTCAGAATCGAGTCCATGGCAGTGGGTTGGGATAGTTTAAGGGGAAACCCTGGTGGCGTAGTGGTTAAGTGCTACGGCTGCTAAGCAAGAGGTCGGCAGTTTGAATCCACCAGGTGCTCTTTGGAAACTGTACGGGGTGGTTCTACTCTGTCCTGTAGAATTGACTCGATGGTAGTGGGTTTGATTTTTGGTATAGTTTGAGAACAAGGAGCTTGCCTTTGGTCTGCAAGTCAGTATGACTCGTGCTTGCATCCACTGGTGCCAGCTATGGCTAAATGACTTGGGAGATGGATCGTCCAAACTGCCCCTTTAGTGGCAATGTTAGTGCCCAATAATGTAGTTATCTTTCCTTGGACCGTGAGGATTATCCACTGGAGATTATTGGCAGCAATTTTAATCTGTACTCTCTCCTTGTTCCCATATGATGTTAATTAATTAATTCATACATTTAATAATCTTTATGGTATCCTACTGTGTGCCAGGAGTTGTGCTAGATGCTGGGGATACAATGGTGAACACGCACAATGAATATACAATTACAAACTGAGATAGGTGCTGTGAAGGAAAGGATTAGGGCCAAGACTGAACATGACAGGAGACCCTGAACCCAGATGAGGAGTCAGGAAACGCTGCCCTAAGGAAGCTTGGCTTGTGTAAGATCTAAAGCTGTGCTGACAAATATGGTAACCACTAGCTATGTGTGATTATTTAAATTAAATCTACATAAAATTAAAAATACAGTTTCTCAGTTGCACTAATGACATTCAAGTACTTAATAGCCACGTGTGTCTAGTGGCTACCGTACCCGACGGCCCAAATATAAAACATTTGCATCATCAAAGAAGGTTCTTTTGGGCAGCACTGGTCTAAATGAAGAATAAGAATTAACCAGCAAAGTGGTGGGTGAAAGCTTTATTGGTTGAAAGAATGCCATGTGCAAAGGCTCTGTGGTGAGAGAGACCATATACAAACTGAAAGAAGCCAATGCAGCTGGAGAGAAAAGCGGAGAGCAACATAAGATGAAGCTGGAAAGGTAAGCAGACCAAAAGTTTCTGGTCTTTTCCCTAAGATCAATGAGAAGTGGGCAGGGAGTGGGTGATGGGTATTATAGGTTGAAGAGAGGAGTTTGAGATAGTTATGGTAGAGAGTGAGATCAGAGAAGTGAAAGAGGCTTGCTAGGCAATGTTGAGGACCTGTCTGAGTTTGGTGGTCATGAATTTGTAGTGACTCCAATTGTCCTTGTTGTGTAACTTTCTCTAAAAAGGCAGTTTGGGCACAGAAGTAGAAAAAGAAAGGAGGGTAGATACAGAGTTAGGATTCTGCCAGAAGAATGTGATGGAGGGGCAAGGGAGTTCAGGGTACTGGCAAGGGTGTCACTGAAATGACAGGTCATGGAGTTTAGCTGGTTAAGGAAGTAGGGGAAGAAAGAAGAGGGATGATGGGATGGTAGAAAGTGGAGGGGGTCAATGGACTAAAAATCCAGCAGAATGCTTGAATAAGTGTTTTTGGCAGTGCAGCAGTTGCAGATGATGACAAGGTCTAAGGTGTGACCCCAAGAGTTGGTAGCTGGGATGGAGAGAAGGAAAAAGTCATTGGAGATGAGAAGGCTGAGACCCAGAGGCCAGATTATTATATGGGTCCACTCTGTAGGTTTTGAAATCACTGTGAAGGTTGGCTGAATTTGGGGTTGAGGGGAGTACTGCTAGGAGACCAAAGGGGTAGGTGGGAGGTCCAGAGATGAAAGCTGCCAGGAGGGGGAAGGAAGTACTATCAGGTGGCATGATACTAACTCAGAGGAGAGGATTACAAGAGTGCTCCCACGTAAAAGTTTAGAAATGGAATTGGGGTGCAACAGAATACCACCCCCCTCCATTCCCACCTGTATGAGAAAATAAACCACCACCATTTCAGAGGTCTATAGGAGAAGTGGTATCCTCAGAGATAAGCCAGGTTTTGGTTGGAGCAAGAAGATGAAAGGACTATTCAGAAAAGAGCTTGAGGAGGTAGGAGAGTTTGCTGAATACTGAGTAGCGGTTCCAGAAGGCATGAGAGAAGGTTTGGATAAGTGTGGAGGAATGGAGGGCTTGTTCAAATTACGGTATGATTGATGGCTGAGGTGGACTTATATTTGGGCACTAACCTATAAAAATAAGGTGATAGATCACTGGCCCTCATGGTTGGAGGGCTTGACCTGTTGACCTGAGGTGGCGTTGGTCCTGCAGCAGTTTCTGCAGGTGCCATTCCTTGAGATGTTCTCGAGCCAGAAGTTGCAGTTTCAGCACCTCCATAGCTTGGTGTAGTGTTGATTCCAGAGACTGTGACTTGAACATACCTGCTAGAACGTTGGCTGTTTCAGAGGTGAGGTGCTAAGAAGCCCAGGTTTTGGAACTGAAGAATCCTACATGGAGGTATCAGAGACCTCAGAGGTTGGTGTTAGTTAGCCTAGTCTCAGAGATTGAGGTATTGGCAATCCTAGAAGATGCTGTCTCTATACCTAAGCAGCTGGGATATGGTTGACCCAGGGATCTGCAAGTGAGACATGCAATTTCCCAACATTTTTGAGTCAACAGGTATGTCCTCATCAGTCCCTAATTGTAGATCAGAGGATTTTCTATCATATGTAATCACTGAGCTCTGTAATTCAAGAACCCTAGTTGCAACACATTCTCAATCTTTAAATTGTTGAAACTTGCAGGAGCTGCAAGTTATGTGCTATTTTTAATTTAGTTATAACAAATGTAGCTGGAAATTCTGTCATGAAATTAATAAATATAAATTATGTGGTAGGTTATTTATTATTTTAATTACATGAAATGATTTTCTCTCCACTAATGAAAGCAATCAACATGACTGAAATCAAGTCAGTGAAGATGAAATAATCCTCAAAGACTATGAGTTTTGTTGAAAAATGTCAGGCATTCACTAGATTTCTTACGTGTTGATCAAAAAGGGTTAGTAAGGTAAGTACTCTATGGAGCTCAGTTCTACTTTGTCACATATGGGTTTGCCATGAGTCAGAACTCACTTGACGGCATCTGGTTACTGATGAAGGTATGTGCATGGTGGTTAGAAATAGAAATGTTGAGATCATCTCAACAAGTCTTCTCAATTTATGCAGCAGGAAACTGACACTTAGGTCAGGTGCAGTGACCACCTCTAGGGGGTTTAATTTCTACTGACAAAATGATATTGTAGGTATTAAATCTTTAATATCATAGGCTTATAGAGTCTGAGACTTTGAATTACTGTAGGGTCTGCTCCAGGGCTGGAATCCACTTGACAGCAACCTTGCAGTCACCAGCTGCTGCTGCTTGAACTCTCCCCACGGCGGAAAGTTGGATTCACCCACAGCAGCTCATTCTACTATTCTGTACCTATTAATGTTGGAAAGTCTTTCCACCAAGGTTGGTGGCATTACCCGAATGAATTCCACATATGGATTCTGCCCTTTGGAGCCAAGATCCACAAGTGTTAGATAGCAGCAATTATATTTGCTCTAATTCTCTTCTTTTATTGCAAGAAATCTCTAGTTCCCAGATTTCTTTTGTCAGATATGGGGCCAAGGTAAAATGAAGATAAGGAAGAGGAAAAAATGTGTTGGGCTTCATTATTAGGGGGACTCAAGAAGTTAGGGAAGTTAAGGTTTACTCAAGGTTATCAAATATAAGCTTTCCAACCTTCTTGGGTCAAGGACATATCCTCAGCAATCCCTAATTGTAGATCAGAGGATCTTCTATCAAATAGAATCATTGAACTCTGTAACTCAAGAGTTCTGGTTGTGGCACATTCTCAATTTTTGAATTGAGAAAAGAGCTACCTATCCTAAAATCAAATGCTATTATTTTTAACATGAAAGGGCATATTAGCATCCAATGAAATAAAAAGTTAGACTTTTTATTTGTAAAGACTGAGTTCTGAGACACCAAAGTTAATAGCAGAATTCGTAAACTTCACGTTGCAATAAAACACAGTAACGCTCAAAGCATTACAGCTTTGTGATCAAAACATAAAATTCTTGACAGTTAAGATTCTTAACTCCACCCTTAAAAGAAGAAGGAAAATGTCTCTTCCCACCTGTCCAAATATTAGTCAAAATTGCAGGAAATAATTGATATGCCAGGACATTCCTAACTAAGACTTAAATTAAGCCAAACTGGTTGCTGTTGAGTCAATTCTGGCTCATGTGACCTGTGTGTGTGAGAGAAGAACTGTATTCCATAGGGTTTTCAACGGCAGATTTTTTGGAAGTAGATAGCCAGGCCTTTCTTCTGAGGTACCTCAGGGTAAATTTGAATCTCCGCCCCTTTGGTTAGCACTTAGTTAGCAGCCAAGTGCGCTAACCGTTTGCACCACCCAGGAACTCCAAGATTTAAATTAGGTTTGCGAAAGCTGTGCATGTGTTATTTTCTGTGGTTTGTGGACCATAAAGATGAAAATCTACTTTGATTTTTAATTTCAATTTAAATCCTGGAAGGAATTTTTTTCTTTATTCTGTAGAAAGCCTAGGACACAAATGGTGCTTATTTAAATATTTTTTAAACAGAAAGGCTGATGCATACACACATACATCTGAAAAATCTAGCCACACCAAAGCCACACCAGATACTGATGTTTGTTCAGAGACTGGTTTGCCCAAGGACAGAAGTATTTTTAAAACATAGCCTAAGAAACCAGAGACAAATAGATTTGAAATGGAATGTTGTTACTTACAAATTGCTTTGAGTCTGGTGGAATTTTCAAAATCCGACTTTAAATAGATTTGGCTGTATGTAAATTTGCTGTCAAAAATTCCACTATATATAGGCTTATAGCCACATATTCACCCACCCATTTCACATCCCTTTGCCTGGAGAACGGAGAAAAGTAGATTCTATTCATTAGACTGCCCAAGGGAAGAAATAGGTCCAATGAAAATATTTTGCTAAGCTTTTGCTATTTATTTGCTAGGATGATAGGGATGTTAAAGTGGGGAGATGTATGTATATGCACGTTAAAATTAAATTTGGTAATTAGGTTGTTTTACACAATGACCATTCAATTTATTCAGAGACCACTGCTTACTAGGCATCTTGCCAAGTGTTAGAGGCGCTGTAAAGATGAATAAGATAACTCACATTCCACATTGTGATTGGTAGAACAAATATTCAAAGAAATAATTATGATACAGGATGATGGCTTATAGGATATATATATACATATAAAACCTTTTAACATAACATATCTGTAACACAGTATAAAGATTCAAGTACAAGGTCCAGACTGAACAAAAACTTGAAATCCTATGCACTAAACCATAAAGAACGTTTAAAAAAGAAGTTTTTTAAAAAGTTGTAAGATGAAATTTCACAACTCTTTCAAAATCTTTTATTTTCCACATATACCTCAACTTAAGCAAATATATTCTTTCTTTCTTTCTAGCTTTCTGAACACCTTAATTTTGCCTAACAACTCTCTAAAAGAATTTTCAGAAAACTTCACGGATGATATAATTTTTTGCTGGGCCTTGAAGAAATGAGGGTTTTCTGAGCAGGAAAGAGGCAGAATAATATTCCAGACGGAGAAAGCCCCATATGCAAAGGCACAAGATGCGCTCTGTGTGGGGAGTGCGCAGTATTGGACTGCTTATCAGGGTGCGAGGGGGGAGATGGTAGCCGACGCAGCCAGAGAGGAGCTCAGACCAGATGTTAAGGACCTGATAGAAGCCTTGGGGCAGTGGAGAAGCAATGGAGGTTGTTTTGTTTTGTTTACTTTTTAATCAATAAATAATCCCAAATTTACAGAAAAGTTGCCAGTATAAATAATATGAAGAATACCCGTACACCCTTGTGGCACAGTGGTTAAATGCATGGCTGCTAACCCAAAGACTGGAGGTTCAAATCCACCGGCCCGTCTTTGGGGAGAAAGGTGTGGCAGTCTGCTTCTACTCTGTCCTATAGGGTCTCTGGGAGTTGGAATGGACTCGACGGTAGTGGGTTTTTTTGTTTGATTTATACCCTTTACCCAAATTTGTTGTTGTTGCTGTGTTGTTCCAAAATAAAGATTTCAACCTAGGAAACCCTATGGGGCAGTTCTACACTGTCCTATAGTGCCCTGTGATTCTGACTCATAGGGCCCTACAGGACAGAGTAGAACTGCCCCATAGGGTTTCCTAAGTTGAAATCTTTATGGGAGCAGATCCCTAGAACCTCTACCCCCCAGTCGCTGGTGCGTTTGAAGCCACGATCTTCTTGTCAGCAATCCAGAGCTTAACAATTGTGCCACCAAACCCAACGCTGTCAAGTCGACTCTGACTCATAGCGACCCTACAGGACAGAGTAGAACTGTCCTGTAGGTGGATTTGAACTCCTGACCTTTTGGTTAGCAGCCAAGCTCTTAATCACTGCATCACCAGCGAGGGCTCCATTGTGCTATCAGGGCTCCTTTACCCAGATTTACCTATTAATATTTTGTTCCGTTTGCTTTTTCATTTGGTATCTCTCTCCTTTTCGTTATGAACACATCTATACGCTACACTCCATGAGTCCCTGAGTGGTGGAAACACTTCACTGCTAACTGCAAGGCTGGCGGTTAAGCCCGTTAAGCCCACCCAGAGGTGCCTGGGGATAAAAGCCTGGTGATTTACTTCCGAAATGTTAGTCACTGAAAACCCTAGGGAGCACAGTTCTACTCTGACACCCATGGGGTTGCCATAAATCAGAGGTGACTCAACGGCAACTGGTAGGATTTTTATTTATATATTGTATATATATATATATATGTGTGTGTGTGTACGAGGAGCCCTGGTGGTGCAAGAGTTAAGCGCTCAGCTGCTAACCGAAAGGTCGGTGGTTCAAACCCATTCAGCGGATCTACAGGAAAAAGAGCTGGCAATCTGCTTCCATAAAGATTATAGCCTAGGAATCCCAATGGGGAAGCTCTACTCTGTCACATGGGGTCATTATGAGTCGAAAATCAACTCAACAGCACCTAACAACAACATATATGTGTACATATATACACACACACTTAGTATTTTTTTTCTGTGCCATGTAAGAGTAAGTTGCATACATCATGGTCCTCTTCTCCTACATATCTCTGTGTGTTTTTCTAAAAATAGGAATATTCTCTTATATAACCACAATACAGTTGTCAACTTTAGGAAATTTAATCTTGGTATAATACTTTTTATCTAATCTGAAATTCATACTCCAATCTTGTCAATTGAGCCAACATTTTTTTGTAGAATTTTCCCCCTTTTAGTACAGGATCCAGTCTAAGACAAAATAGTGTGTGTTTAGATATCATGTCCTTTTACTCCTCTAATCTAGAACATTTCTACAGCTTTCATTGACTTCTATGACATTGACGTTTTTGAAGAATATAACTAACTACTAACCAACCCATTGCTTTTGAGTCATTCTGACTCATAGTGACCCTATAGGACAGAATAGAACTCCTCCACAGGTTTCCAAGGCTGTGAATCTTTAGAGAAGCAAACTACCACATCTTTCTCCCATAAAGCAGTTGGTGGGTTTGAACCACCAACCTTTCCATTAGCAACTGAGCACTTAACCCTTGTGCCACCTAGGCTGCTTTTGAAGAATATAGCTCCTCTCTTTTTTAAATAGAATAGTCCTCATTTTGGTGCAGAGGTTTTTATGTAAGGGTGGAATAATCAGATCTGGGCTTTAGAAAAAATAAGTCTGGAGGTAATGTGAAGACTGACCTTGAAAGCAAGAGACTATTGAAATGGCAATGAGATAGGAGGCTATTTCTGGCCAGTATTCCATTCTGGGCATCAAGGGTATAGGCTCTGGGCCTACCCATGGTTCACCTGAAAGTTGGAGCCAGGTATAGGAATCAAGGAAAAAGGATCCAAAGTTTGAGTCCTAAGTAAATTTGCTTTAGGAAGAAAAGAAAAATCTAAAATATCAAGCCAACGGGGATTAATGGAGAAGCAAGATTCAGATCTAAAACAGTGGGCTTGGATTTCAGATTACGGTGTAAAGCAGATTGTTGTTGCTAGTTGCCATTGAGTCAATTCTGATTTACAGATAATCTCAAAATCCTTCTGAAAAACAACATCTAGAACTGCTACATAAAATGTAGGAAATATCCTTTTAAACGCATAGCTGAGCTTGCAATAAAGGAAAGTAAATCCCCAAAGACTGAAAATTAAAAGAGAAGAAAAACCTAAAAGTTAGGCATGAATTAATACTCTGGCAAACTTGAGGGGAGTTTTTTAGTGTTGATACCTTGATATAACCTATTAAAACCTACATGGATACAGGCCTTAGGTGCCAGTGAAGCAAGGAGTTAGAACCGAGATGCATAAAGCCACGGTCCTTGAGGGTTACACGCTCCGTAAGAGAAAAAAAAACAACTTTAGACATTAGTAAATGATAAGGAAGCTTGTTTGTCTTGGCCTAGACTCTGGGTGGAAAGGGAAAAAAGCCTCATGTAGGTTTGGGTTTGAATTTACACTGCCTGAGTAGTCCAGTAATTCTTCAACCTAGAAAATCAAGATAGAAAGAAGCTAGAAATAACCTAGGTTTGCCCAATGGAAACAAATGAAAAACTGCTTTGAGGGACATACTTTCAACCTAATGTATACAAGATTCCCACAGATAAAGCCCTGTTGAAGGTGAAGGCACAATTAAAAATCGTAAAACACGTGTGGGGGAGGGGAGAATAAATAAGAATTGACATACAACAAACAACAGAGCTAAGCTCCCAATAACTTCAGATCATAGAACCACTGACCTAAGACTATAAAATAAGTAGTTTTAAATGAATGAGGACATGAAAGAATTAATCTAAACCATAAGAAAAGAATAAAATACTTTGAAAAATAAAAACAGGGAAATTTTAAGAAATGAACAAGGTAGAACTTCTAGGAATATAAAATATAGTTGTTTAATTTAAAAACTCAATCATTAATTAAATAGATAATTAGTCACGGTTAGAAAGAAAATGAGTAAATTGCAAGACAAGGAAAAAATGCTTAAAAGATTAAGAGAGGGCAATAGGAAAGAAATGCGCTTGATCAGAAAGGAGGCTAGAAAGAATAAAACAAATCAGAAAAAGTAGGCAAGGAAAAGACCAAAATAAGATAGTAGAAGTAATTCTAAATATATTACAAATCATAGTATATTAAAATGGACTAAATGCACTAATTAGAAAGTAGAAATTCTCAGATTGGATGGAGAAAAAATAAATCGGCTTTACATTCTTTATAAGAAGCACACCTAAAATTTAAGAGCACAGAAAGTTTGAACTAAAAGAATGGAAAATGGAATATTGGGCAATTCTAAACAAAAGAAAGCTGAGATCACTATATTAATATCATGACCATTGGGATATACAATTGCCCACTAACATTTTCTCCTTCTTTGATCTCCAAGGGTAGGCTTGTGGGAGGGGAAAAGAAAAAAAAATCCATACTAACCAAAAACCAAACCCACTGCCGTCGTGTCGATTCCGACTATAGCGACCCTATAGGATAGAGTAGAACTGCCCCATAGAGTTTCCAAGGAGCACCTGGCGGATTCGAACTGCTAACCCTTTGGTTAGCAGCTGTAGCACTTAACCACTACGCTACCAAAAATTCGAAATTTGGGATGCTTCCATAAATGGCAAGCACTGTATCAACAAAAAATCCAAAGAAGAAAATAGTTGGATATTAAAAGCAACAAAGTGTCATTAACCTGTTGCCATCGAGTCGATTTCGACTCATAGCAACCCTATAGGACAGAGTAGAACTGCCCCACAGAGTTTCCAAGGAGCGCCTGGTGGATTGGAACTGCCAACCTTTTGGTTAGCAGCCGTAGCTCTTAATCACTATGCTACCAGGGTTTCCAAAGTATCATTAGGGATTAAATAATAAAAGGGACAATTCCTTGGATAATGTAACAATTCTGAACTTAAACAGGGTTAATAACACAGCTTTAAATTATATAAAGCAAAAATTGATAGAGTTATATTGGGGGAGATATGTGTAGAAACAAGTAATAAACAAGTTGAATGTGAGATAAGTACGCGTGAAGCCTGGAACTAAAGATGTTTAAAGGCAGTTGGGTACAGCTGGTTCACGTCAACAGAGAGAGGTCAGAGCTAGGGCTAAAAAATTGAAAATAGAAGCAGGTATTACTACAAATTCAGTAGATTTTGAACTGTTTGAGGGGAAGAATTAAGTATTCAGCTTTTCAAGGCCTGGTGCCTAACACAATGTCTTACACAAATCAGTGCTTGATAAAGGTTAAGTTGAACATATGCTCATAGATATTAATTATTTTAGGATGTAAACATTTTTTAGTTCTAGAGATTGGTATTTATCAAATGAATACTACGGAGACTATAAGAGAGATTTAAGGTATAACTCTTGACTTTAGAAATATTCTAATTTAGCTGGAAGACTTTAAAAAAAATAACTTGAAAAATTAAAAAGCAATAATCAATTGTCCATAACCAAATTGTAACTATTGGGATATTTGGATGAGAAAGAGTGAGAGTTCACCAGGGACTAGAAATGTTGGAGAAAGCTGTAAATGGGTGGAATTTTAGTTCATCCTTGAAAAATGGATATTTTTGTTTGAAAAGATGAGGGAAGAGAACATTTTGGTTTGACAAATCAGCATAAATAAAGACTCAGAGGCAGGAATTATTGTACATGTTTGTGACATTGAGGACTCTAGCTAGCTTCACTGCAGTATAAGTGCTGAGGAGCGGTGAAAGAGAGATTTGGGTAGATCAGTGTTATAAAGTTACGGAGAATCTTAAACTAATTAGGGACGTTAGAATTTCTCTAGTAGGTAATACAGAATCATATGTTCTTAAGTTGGTCTGACATGATTTTTACAAGATATTTTTATGAATAATCTAGAAGCTGTATGTGAGGACCTTGAAAGAAAGAGGCAGTGGGGAGCAGGAAAACCCATAGGCTATGTTTCAGATAAGCCATGTGTAAAACTGATTTGGTCCAGGACTAAGAAAATGACCAGGGGAATGAAAAAAAATGGGGTAAATCTGAGAGACATTTCAAAAAGAAGTGACAAAATTTGGTGTTATCAATTGAGTACAAGCAATTGAAAACAGAAAAACGTCAAAGAAAGCTTAGCATAATGCTGGTGTTCTAGACCAACAGCTAATGTCAAGAAGAGTTAATAATTCACAAATTCATAGAAATCTTAGAGATGACAAAGACCTTAAAAATTATGTCCACAGACCCCATCTTTTCAGAGGTGAGGAAGCTAATGTATGGAGCGCTTAAGCATATGGAGAGCTTAAGTGACTAGCTCATGGTCACCCTGGTGGCTGACTTTGAGAAAATGGCTAGAATCCAAGGGGACATTCCCTGGGAACAGTTGGGATTATGCCGTTGTTGAGAGATTGGTGTTAGGTGGATAAATTTTGGAATTGTCTGATAGGAAGTTGCAGACATAGGAGTAGCTGTGCTCTCCAAGGGAGAGATTACATAGGGAAAAGAGTAAAGAAGCAAGGATAAAGTCACAGCAAATACCTACAAGTAAGAAATCAATAGTGGATTATGCTAGAAGGGACATGGTTCCCAAAAGAGCCAGAGAAAGACAGATCAGAAAACAGGGGACAATCAGAAGTGGCCAGATCCAGCCCTCTTGGCATATTTCCCTTATATTGAATTTTCTTTTGTTATAGATTTTCTTTTGCACAAAATTCAGTATCCTACTTCATTTTAATGTGAACATCACCATGTACTGATCATATTTTTTTTGCTAATATAGTCTGTATTGACTTTTCCTATGTATTATCTTTTTATTTGTTTGATTATTTATGTTTAACAACATAAGAAAACATGAACTAAAAACATTCACAGAACTATTGACAATAACCCACCTATGCACTACTGCCCCACCCCATCTCCCTGACTCCCCACATCTAATGTAAACACTCTTTTTTGCATTTTTATATAATTTTATCACTACATGTATATGTATTCCTACCAAAAGAATTTTTTAATTACCTTTTACTTTAAAGGGGGTCTTGTGCTATAAATAATCATTGGAACTTACTTTTTCATACATTGTTATGCAGTTACAATTGATCTATATTGTCGTATATAGCTATAGTCCATTCATATTTTTTTTCCGCTTTATAATATCCCATTGTGCAACTAGGCTACACTATTTTTCTGTTCATAGTCATTTAGGCTTTTTCTAAATAATTTATTTCTAAATAATTTGAATAGCACTGCTATGAACATTTTTGTACATGTTCCCTGGTGTGCATGGCAAAAGCTTCTATTGGGTATATACTTAAGTTGATTTTAAACTCATGTGAAACATATTAAATTAGAATCGCATTAGGTGGATTTTGTGATTTGGGGAATTCAAGACTAAAATAACCAACAACTGTTCTTAAGGTGAATAGATTCAAATACCACCCAAGAAGCCTTGCATAATGAGGACTCTAGAAAAAGGATGTTTACCAAATGTTTTCTTGGGAAGCAAAATTTTAAGTAATTGTTGGTGTATTAGTTTCCTAGAGTTTCTATAAAAAAAAAAAAAAAAAAGACAAAATGGGTGGCTTAAAACTACGGAAATTTATTCTTTCACCGTTCTGGCGTCTAGAGGTCTGAATTCAGGATGTTGGCAAGGCCATGCTCTGTCTGAAGGCTCTAGGGGAAGGTCACTCTTTGTCTTTTCCAGCTTCGGGTAGCCTCAGGTGTTCCTTAGTTTGTGGCTGCAGAACTCTCATCTCTGCCTCGCCTAGGCATCTTCCCTCTCTGTCTCTTTGTCCCTTTGTCTCTTCTTGTAAGGACACCAGTCATATGGGATTAGGGTCCACCCTACGCCAGTATGACCTCATGTTAACCTAACTAGTAATTGTATCTGCAAAGACTGTTTCCAAACAAGACCTCATTCATAGGTACCTTGGGTAAGAACTTCAACATATCTTTTTGGGGAACATGATTCAACCCATAACAGTTGGTGACTGATATTTCAAATGAACTCATTTAATGTCAATGTTATTTTTAGGATACACTAGGAAAACTGAGGGGTAGAAGCAAAGAAGAGGAGAAACAGGTTAACCGAAGCATAAGGACTGCTTGGTCAGCTACTCCAGAAAAATTCTCCTTGATCTCCTTTGAGGATCCTCTTACCCACCTAGCAGACCTCCTTGCTCTATGAGGTGAGCAATAGAAAAAAAAAAAAAAAAAAAGGGAAGAGGTTCTGTCAGATTTGTTCACTCAGAACCACTTGATAGTCTGCCAAGAAAGGTATCTCACCCTTAAGAAGTTCTGAGCTTGAAAGTCTCTCTGTGAACACGTAAGGAGGAATCCTTCTCTGGCCGGGAATCCCGCACATGTGTATGCGTGTGTGCACAGGCATGAGCGTGTGAAGGGAAGTGGGTATGGACAGCCAGGAGGCGCTATGCTGTTAACTCTATATTACTGTCTTCTCTTTGTGTGCATGAGTTATAAACATCTCTTCGCTTAAAGAAAAATTGTTGCTATAACCTGAATAGCTATAATCTTGTTGCTGAAACTTCCCACTCATTTTTTTTGCTTGCAACGACCATATCTAGAAACCCAAAGTTTAGCCAAACTACCTAATTTCCTGCTTTGACCAAGCATCTCGGCCTTTACGCCTAATTTACAAACCCGTCTATCCTCTTTGGCACCCACCTCACAGGGTTTCCTATGAGAGGGAAAGAATGTTCTTTATTTGTGGCTTCGGACCATACAGAACCGAAAACCAAAAACCCATTGCCATCGAGCGGATTCCGAATCAATAGCCACCCAATAAGACAGAGTAGAACTGCCCTATAGGGTTTCTGAGGAGCAGATGGTGGATTCGAACTGCCGACCTTTTGGTTTACAGCCATAGCTCTTAAACACTACGCCACCAGGGTTCCCGAGGACCCTACAGAGGGACCGATGGATCAGCAGTGCACACGATCATCCTGCCTTACACAGTCTGACTGTGCCCCAGGAACGAGTCTTGTGGCCTCCAACTTCTGGGCATTTGCTATATATATATATATATATATATATATATATATATATATATATATATATATAAAACAAGCATAACAAGCAACTATAGCCCCTTTGACTCGCTAAACCAAATGAAGATGCAGTTCCCAAATTGTTTATCCTCTCCCTACTCCCTCCCAACGAAGTGCTGGGTCCAAGTGGTGTCCAATTAAGGTGTGTGCTTAAAAGTACATTTCTGCAGAATTCATATTATTTAAGAATTCTTTATGTACCCTCTGTTGGAGCCCTGGCGGAGAAGTGGTTAAAAATTCAGCTGCTAACCAAAATGGTTGGAAGTTCAAATCCACTAGCCGCTCCTTGGAAACCCTGTAGGGCAGTTCTACTCTGCCCTGTAGGGTCACTATGAATCGGAATCCACTCAATGGCAACGGGTTAACCTCTATTCGGCATTATCCAAATATAATGTTAACACTCGAGGTGTTTAGACTCAGCACCATAAAATAATCATATCATTTCGTGTTTACCCACCTCCAGTTTCCCATAACACCATATTAACACTCGACGGTAAATATGTAGAGCAGAAACAGCGGATTCCTCTTGTAGAAGGAGCATTAACCTGAGCATTCTGATTCTTGTTGAAAATTAGCACAGTAAATTTTCTATAGGTAAAAGAACTTCTTGTCTTCTAAAGAGCTGCATTAATTACAGACTGAAATTCTGTTTCACGCATCTTCCTTCAGAGCCAAGGGGAGAGCAGAGAAGTGTGTGCCGTTGGGAGCCTGCGCTCTCGTCTTCTTTTTCTTCTTGAAAAATAGCTTTTCTCAAAGGTAAATAGTACACAAATGCTGTGAGTTTAGGTGGAACACAGTGCCAAAGCAATACTAATTATTCCAACAACAGCAGTAGCTATGACTTTGAAAGCAAAAAACAAATTCCAAAGTTTTGAGTAACTTTGTTGATCATAATAAAGAAGATGCAATTTAACATCAATAACAGCGTGTGTGTAGGAGGTAATTCGATTTCATTTTCTTTTCAGACAAAACAGAAACGGAGCATGGTGATCCAAACAAATGAAAAAATTCAGAGAGTCAAGAGTATAGAGATATTTTCACTCTACCTTGAGGCCGGAAGCTTTGGTTCAGGAGCTTACGATAACATCAAAAACAAAAAGAGGAGCTGCTGAGGTTGCTTATGTGCAACCAACACCTAATGGGATTTGGTTCTTTGGTTGGAAGGTTTAAGGTCATGATTTCATGGGACATCCCAGTTAATTGGCCTAATATTGTGTTTACTGCTTCTTCTACCTCCTAGTTCATTGTATAATGCCTGAGGTCTTAAAAGCTTGCAAGCAGCCATCCAAGGTACAACAATTGGTCTCAATTTGCCTGGAGCAACAGAGGAAGGAGAGTCAGGAATAGGAGGAGGAAATGGAATGTGTGGCTAATTGCCTCCATGAATAACTCCTCCTTTCCTCTGAGACCAGAGGAACTAGATGGTGCCCTGGTGTAGAAGAATCCTGATCAAAAGAGATAAAATGCAGAACAGAATTTCAAATTCTTGTAAAATCCAGAATTTCTGGAGCCATAGAGGCTGGATGAACCCTGAAACGATTGCTGAGATAATTTTTCAACCTTAAACCAAAAATATCTCCTGAAGTCTTCTTAAACCCAAAGAATAGTTTAGCATAACTAGTAAAGAATATCTGCCTTGAGCATTGTGCTCTTTTAACAACTATCTATCTGGGATCAAATAGACAACAGCAATTGGCAAGATTAGATGGGTACCTTAGCGGGTTAGGGGGTAGTGAGGAACAATTCAGAAAAGGTAAGTGAGAATGCTTCGACAACTGGAAGAATGTAGTCAGTGTCACGGAATTGTAATGTAGAAATTTTTCAGTTGGTGTATTTCTGCTGTGTATATTCTCAACAACAACAAAAATATTTTTTAAAGGCAGTTTTTAACTTTCTAGAATCTATTAAGAGTCGTAGTTCTTATTCTCCCCTATTCTTTTTTTTTTAATATTTTATTGTGTTCTAGGTGAAAGTTTACAGAGCAAATTAGTTTCCCATTCAACAAATTGTAGACAATGCCCTCCGTGTCATTGGTTGCAATCCCCACACTGTGTCAACACTCTCCCCATTTCCGCCCTCTGTTCCCCATTTCCTTTCCTCTGATTTTCCTACCTTCCTGGCCTTCTCATCTTTACTTTTGGGCAAATGTTGCCCTGTTGGTCTCATATAATTGTTTGTTCTATGGATCACATTCTTTTGGGGGATTATTGTTTATTTTATAGGCCTGTCTATTGTGTGGCTGGAAGGTGGTCTCTGGGAAAGACTTCCATTATTCTTACTGGATGATGGTAACCAATCAAGTATATGGAAATATATGAGAAAGTAAGAATAATCTATTGAACAGACGTTCATTGTGACAGCAATACTATTGTACATGTACAATATACCAATACCTGCTTCCTGTTTTCTTTGCACCTCTTCATGAACTTTGTTCCCTTTTCTATTTAGCACCAGCCCTTGCCTTTGTTCAATGATTAGTTTCAGTCAAAGCCTGCATGAATGCAAGCCTGCTGTATAGTGGTGCTGCTTATATACTCAGGGTTGGGGAAAAGATTCCTTCCTCTTTTATCTATGTGCCTCAAAAGGAATCCTTATGAACTGTTACCAGTCGAACTGCTCTATTGGGTTTCTAAGGCAGACTGCCACCTTTCTCCCACGGAGGGGCTGATGGATTCCAACCACCAACCTTTTGGTTAGTTTTAGCCGCGGCACCACCTGGGCTCCTTAGAAAAAGCCCCCAAAACCCAAATTTGAATTTCAAGTCTGTTACTAATTGACTTGTGCTCTTGTTCAGGTACTCTTCTGAGTCTCAGTACTTCACAAAAGGGAAAATGTTACTTGCAGGCTGTTGACAAGGATAGAGGTATTGTAGAAGGCATCCAGAATAGTGCCTGACACATATGGGCTCAAAAGCAGGCTGCTATTGTTGTTATTGTTATTAATCAAATTGGCCCACTGCTTTTCCATCAAATGTCTCTAATATTTCAATGTATATAAAGACCCCATTGAACTAAAATAATAACTTGAATTTGGAGACCACTTTTGTTCCAAAGAATTCAAAATCCTTTTCTATTTCTCTTCTGCTTAGTTCTATAAGGGAAAGGAATACTATCATGGAGAACATGAGAACATCCAAACAGAGGTACAGGAGTATGATGGGATGTCCCGGCCTGGCAATAGTCTGGCCACACCTATTTCACCAACCAATCCAGGGTAAGTGAAGGAATAAAATCGCCCTATAGATGAAGTGGAGAAAAAAAAGGGGGAGAGAGCCCTGCACATTTTAGATCACCAGGGATGGCTCATAAGTGATCCCTTCCAGTATACCAAACGCAAATCAATCCCAGTCCCCTAAAAGAAGTAAAGAACTTTTGGAAAATAAGCGATTTATAGGAAGCAAAGAATTCAGGCAAAGATCTGGATTCCTCTGACAAAACTCATTAAAAATTTTTTTATCCAGAATTAGTCCAGTCATTGCTTCCTTCCTCAGCTTTTCTCAAGCTGTAGAAACACAACCGAGCTTAGTTTCTTCAAGTATTTTTTTCTTGTTGGCTGCAAAATGATCTGAGGCTCTTCCTCTTTTCCCTGGTGTTGCAATCCTTTCTCTTTGCCATTGCCTCATCCACCACCTGCCTCTTGCCAACACTTTGCCTACTATTTTCTTGTCTGTCCCTCCTTCCCGTGTGGCCACTGGGCCCCCGTGCGAGGAATGGATTGGCCGGGGAGCAGGCGGATGTCACGTGATAGAGCCCCACGGCTTCAAAGCACCCACGTCTGTTTTCCATGACGCACCTGCTGCCGTCACATTGGCGTCCATGTAAATAAATGGTCAGGTCTTTTCCAAAAGTGGTTTTGACAAAGAGCAGCTTAAACCGCCAAAGGTATTGACAAATGAGCTGTTATCTAGAGAGCTAGTACAGCAACCCATTTGAACGACCAGAACTGATAAGGCCCACCTCTTTGTCTTTTTTCCGCTTCTACATTGATATTCCTGCGGAGACAACGGGAAAGAAGAAAAAGAAACAAAGACAAATCTTGAGCGCTGGCTGTCCCAGGGTTGATTAGGATGCTGATCTGTGTAGCAGGTTTCTAGGTTCTCACCCAACTTCTTGGCTGCTACTCAAAGGATTTAGCAGTGCGCTTTGTAAACAGTGGTGTACAAAGCCCGTCTAAAAATAGTACATTTTCAAGGTCTGAATTGGGTGAGTGGAATGAGTGGCAGTGGCTGTATTGTACAAGACAGATTACAAGCAAGTTACTCGATGGTACTTTATATGCAGGGTTATTCACATGCTTCATCTGGCTTGGTTAAATAATGCAAACACATTCACCCATGTACATGATCGTTTTGTTTATTTGTGCACTGGAGAGCCCGAGTATGTTTATGACAGACAAATGTACATGTTCTATTTTCTGACAATCAAACAAAGCTCTCCCTGATGAGGTAAATAGCTGAGTTAAATAGTGGAGCCCAAGCTCATGAGAATCGCTGATGTGACACTATAGTGGTTGCTAATGACAGGTTTCCTGCTGTGCTTGCTGCCCTGAAGGATTTTTGTTGAAGGTGGGAATCCACAAGAGGCTCTGACAACTAGCGGGACTGCTAGGTCTGGCTGTAATTTTTCTTTAAACCTCGTGTGTGAAAGCTTTCGCGTTACCAGGACTTTTCTACTGTGAGAGAAACTATACTTGCTCTACTTCCGCCTTGCTCCTGCGCCTGAACTGTGAGGGACGGTGAAGATGAGGCTCTGGCCACCTAGATCAGAGCTGATGTTGCAAATGCAAAATTGAGAAGTGAGGAGTTGCTGGCATCTCCCAGAGAAGACTCAGACTCAGAGAGGATCCCTGAGGAAACTTTAAATAAGAACATTATTTTTCTGAAAGGAAGATGCTGGGAAGAAGATTTTCAGTCTTTCGAAAGCAAAAGCCACCCCACTTCACATTCTCAACTGTAAGCAGTGATTGTTTCTACATATTTTGAGGAGAGCATTCTTCTCATACTAAAATAAAACGTAGATATTCCTACATAAATGACTGTCTTTCAGGAAGTTTGGAGACTTGTTTAATACAATGTGGAAGAACTTGGGTGAATCCTTCAGTCATTCTGGTACATTATTTTCCTCTTAAAAGATGGAAACAAAACAGGGATAGCTTTTGAAGGGTTTGGGCCAGGAATGTATTACAGAGAATAAAAGAAGGTAGCCTGTTACTTTGGCAAACAATCCTCCTAACCAAATACCAAGGCTTTAAACTGATACAGTCAGGGGAGAATTGGGTCTGACAGTCTCTAAACCAAACCAAACCCATTGCATCAAGATGATTCTGACTCACAGTGACCCTATTGGACAGAGTAAATCTGCTGCATAGGGCTTCCAAGAAACCGCCAACCTTTTGGTTAGCAGCCATAGCTCTTAATCACTACCTCACCACGGTTTCAGTCTCTAGAACTATACATATTGCCACTCTCTCCCCTGCTTGCCTGCTATGTGACATTGGGAAAGTTATGTAAACTCTTTGGCCCCTAGTTCCATTATCTGTAAAATGAATAAACACCTACCTTAAGTAGGTTGTTGTGAGGATTAAATTAGGTAATGTAAGTGAAGTCCTTGGCCTGTGGTAATAAATGAAACCAACATAATCACAACAGGAGACAGACAGCCTTTCTGGGCACAACCTTCACTCACCTAATAACATCCTGGTCTCCCTCAAAATATGTATCACCTCACATGCTGACACTATGCAGATGTCTAATGCCTTTTTAAAATTACAACTATTATTATTATCATTATCCCAGCTGTAGATAGAAGACAACATTACTTGTCATTTCCTTCTTTATCACCAACTTGTTGTTCGGTGCCGTGGAGTTGGTTTCCACTCATAGAGGCCCTGTGTACAACACAACGAAACACTGACACTGTGTCAGTCCACCTCGTTGATGGTCTTTTTTTTTTTTTTTTTTGCTGACCCTCTACTTTACCAAGCATGATGTCCTTTTCCAGGGACTGATTCCTCCTGATAACATGTCCAAAGTACGTGAGACATAGTCTCACCTCCCTTGCTTCTAAGAAGCATTCTGGCTGTACTTCTTCCAAGACCAATTTGTTTGTTCTTCTGGCAGTCCATGATATATTCAATATTCTTCACCAACATCATAATTCAGATACATCAATCACCAACTAGGGGGTTGATTTCTTCTTGGAGCTGTCTTGGAAGATAACATAAGCCATTATGTTGGCCTTTCTGGAATTTCCTTAATCTGACCTTTATATCTTATGTTAAGGAATTATGAACTTTTTTTTTCAGTAAGGTAGATTTTTGCCTATATCCCTAAAGAGCCAGGAGGAAAACATAAATGTTATCTCTGGTTTGGGATTAAATGTTCAAACAAATTAGAGAATATAGCTAAGTGGACTTTTCTTCGGGCACATCCTCAGGACTTGGTAGAGTGCACTCTGAAGGAGCCTGCTGTAGTTACAGGTATGTGAAGAGCAACAACAGCTTAAAAGTTATGGTCACTGCAAAAAAAGTTCACCCACCATGTTTGTAAAGTTAAGAAAGACATATGAGGTAGCTCTATAAATGGAAAAACCAAACCCTGCGAAACAAAATGTAGATGGTAGGTCTGCTAAGAATTATTTTCAAGCTTTGCTTTCAGAACATGGTGTCCTAAACTTATTCTAAAAAGTGCCCTAAACTTATTCTACAAAGAAGGATCACTGTTCCTACTTCTACTATTTTGAGTGATTATCATTCAAAGGCCATGGGGGAAGTTCCTGTACACAAAATCTTCTCAACAAATATATGCAGATATTGGAATTAACCAGTTGACAAAATTTCCACATCGCTGTACTTAAAAACCATGTCTAAAAGTAAAGGATTTTGAAAATTGTCCAAATTACATTTGCATTGGCCAAACTGAATAAATTTCTTTGCCTTCTCTTCAAACGGGCAAAACGTTGCCTCTACAGAGCTTCTTTTCTCAGAGGGATAAAGTGTACAAGCGTGGCAACTAACAGAATGACACTTTCTCTTTCAAGTTATTTGAGACTTGTTTGTTGTCTTCTGTTTGTTTGTTTTGTAAGCCATCTACTAACGTGCTTGACAGTGACCTAGCTAAGTACTGACAGGAATTAAAAACTGGCAACAATATCCCTGTTCTCAAGGATCTTGGTGGGGAACACAAGACTATCATCCATAAGTGCCCAATTAAATTTAATGGGCCACTAAAGAATAGCAGGAAACCCTGGTGGCGTAGTGGTTAAGTGCTATGGTTGCTAACAAAAAGATTGGCAGTTTGAATCCACCAGGTGCTTCCTGGAAATTCTATAGGGCAGTTTTACTCTGTCCTATAGGGTCGCAATGAGTCAGAATCGACTTGATGGCAATGGGTTTAACGAATAGCAGAGACCATCAGGGACATGGACAACCAATATCTAGGTGGGCTGGAGTGACGGGAAAGTGGTTTTGGATAAAGGTAGGTGAGGGTGGCTTTGAAAGATAAGTGAGATTTGTTTGGGTAGAGACGGGAAATGTGTCTTACACTTCTCTCTCTCCTATTATTAAATTTAGTATCCTTATTTGCATTTCATTTTCGTTGTGTATATTCTTGGTCCTACTACTAGGCATACAAGTTTGGGAGGGGGTGGGAAGGAGACGTTGTGGAAGCAGAGAGAAGAAAGAGACTATTTGATACCATCCTAGCATTTCACAGGAGATCATCAGATTTGGAAGAAGCAACAAAAAGCAGCAACTATGAAATCAGTGAGCAGTTTTAAAACCAAGGAATGGTATTAAGAATATAAAACTGTAGAGTATGTAACAAGATTATCGAAAATTTGAAATTTATCTGGACTCAATGAGGGAGCTTTTATTGCTCACTTGTGGCCTCTTGATAAGTTCAACCTTTATCTTTTGAAGATAAATTCCAATATTATCATTATAGTTATGACTTCTTTGATATATATAATACTCCAGGGTTGCCTTCCTGCCACATTATTTTTGTACTGTGAAAATACATTTTTTTTACAATGGATATAAATGATGTAAATGTATTATGGAAGCATTTATATCAATCGTAAAGACATGGCTGGGCTATTTAGTCAAATGGAACTTGTCACTCAAGTGATTCTCACTGTCCATTAAATATGTCTTAGTGATTCAGTGGCCTTCAACCGGTTGAAAAACGTAGTAGGGACAAATGCCAATATGTAAAGATAAAATGCTTCCTCAAATCTAACCTGCTAATCTCGAAAAACCCTGAAACTAGTCTAATAGATTTTACCACCCAAACATAATTTCTTTTTAATGATGATGTAAAGAAGTTAGTGGTTAAGCGACCATGTTTATATTGTTGTTTCATAAGGAAAGAGCTTATGGTTGCTCTAAGTCCCTGTATGTGCTTTAGTCTCAGTAGTGAATTTAGAGAAATACGCATTCTTTCACAACAATTTTGCAAGTTGAGTTGTAGGGTGAGCAGGAAATAGGATTACTGAGGAAGGTTTTTATACCCTGATCTTTATTAGAAAAGGATTTGGTGTGGAAACATTTCTTCCTTAAAATACCAAACCAGTTGCCATTGAGTCGACTCTGGACTCATGGCAACCCATGTGTGTCAGAGTAGAAGTGTGCTCTATAGGGTTTTTAATGGCTGGTTTTTGAGAAGTAGATTGCCAGACCTTTCTTCCAAGGTGCCTCTGGGTGGACTTCAACTTCCAACTTTTTTTTATTGTACTTTACATGAAGGTTTACAAAACAACCTAGCTTCTCATTAAACAGTACCCATATTGTTTTATGTCCTTGGTTAATAACCTCACTACATGTCAACACTCTCCCTTCTCAGACTTGGTTTCCCTATTACCAGCTTTCCTGTCCCCTCCTGCCTTCTAGTCCTTGCTGCTGGGCTGGTATGCCCCTTTAGTCTCATTTTGTTTTATGGGCCTGACTAATCTTTGAATGAGGGGTGGACCTCAGGAGTGACTTCATTACTGATCTAAAAGGGTGTCCAGGGGCCATACTCTCAGGGTTTCTCCAGTCTCTGTCTGGCCAGTAAGTCTGGTCTTTTTTTGTGAGGTAGAACTTTGTTCTACATTTTTCTCTAGCTCTATCCGGGACCCTCTATTATGATCCCTGTCAGAGAAGTCAGTGGTGGTAGCTGAGCACCATCTAGTTTTACTGGACTCAGTCTGGTGGAGGTTGTGGTATTTGTGGTCCGTTAGTCCTTTGGACTAACCTTTACCTTGTGTCTTTGGTTTTCTTCATTATCCCTTGTTCCTGAAGGTGTGCGACCGATAAAGTATCTTAGGTGGCTGCTCACAGGCTTTTAAGGCCCCCAGACACTAATCACCAAAGTAGAATGTAGAAAATTGTCTTTATAAATTATGTTATGCCAATTGAGCTAGATATTCCCTGAGACCATGGTCTCCACAGCCCTCAGCCCAGTAATTTGGTCCCTCAGGGAGTTCGAACCTCCCACTTTTTGATTAGCAGCAGAACTTGTTAACTGTTTGGACTGCCTAGGGTCTCCAAATTGTTGCTGTGGAGTTTATTCCAACACATGGTGACCCCATGTGCCTGCTTTTTGTACTTCCTCAGGCTGAAAGGCCTTGGTGCCTTCAGAGGGCCTTCCTAGGCCAGGCCTGTAGGATTCCTATAAAAGGCTTCTGCCTTTGGGGATCTTGCCAGGCCCTGGCTCAACCTGCTTTGCATGCTCTCTATTGCAGAACCCTTTGGTTCAGATCCATGCTTTCCACTTACTTCCTAAGTCTAGATGTTTTGACCTTCCTCAGTTCCTGGGCTGCCCTCACATAGTGACAGCAGCATCACTGGGGCTGGCGTCACCCAGCGCCATAACTCGTGGTGTCACCCCCTTGCCCCATGAACCTTTTCCCGTACCAGACCATACAGAACCTTAGTAATGTTTTTCTGTAGTAATGTTACTCGTAAATCGTAATTCCCATATATTACTCTTTCTTGTCCTTTAATTACTACTGTGTTCTCAAACAAGTTATTCATGTAGGGTCACAGATACTAATCACTGCAGTACTGTAGCTAAGACACCAGAAAATTCAGCAAAATCAGCAACTATAAGACACCAGCAACAACGAAAACAACATCAAGAGCTTATAGCAGTGCAGACAAAACTACGTGATTCGAAGCGTCATTGTAATTGGGTAATAATGACAGCTCTGACTGGAGGACATTAAAAGGTTCAAAAAGTAAACTTGCATAGAGTTGTAGCCTTGTAGGTATCTTGATACTAGTAAGCTGGGCTTATGAAAGATGTTTTTGTTGTTATAATTAACTACAGTGATATTTTTATGAAAAAGAAATTTCCGCTGAAGCACCGCACAAAGATTTTATAGACAGTTATTTTGGTGTCATTTCCTCTGACAGTGTCGCTGGGTGCGGTCTGCACCCCCTGCACTCTCCTACTGACAGCGCTGCACAGTACCACTTTGATCATCTTCCTGTAATTGGGGACCATCCCTTGTACTCTCATGCCCAGCTCTAGTTTCTGAAATCCCAGCCTGGGGGCTCTGCTTTCCCAGAAGAAAAAGTTGCACGTGCAAAACATCTTGAGTACTTCCCTTTGTATCTCTGTCCCTAGTAGGAGGCTTGGCTCAATAAACATTTATTTCGTGAGTGAATGGATGAGTGAGTGAATGCATGAGTGAGTGAATGGATGAGTGAGTGAATGCATGAATGAATGAATATAGGCTTTTATGCACCATTGCTACACTTGGAAATGTGGTCTACAGTGGGGGGAAGAAGTGGGCTCAGTTTCTGATGTGATTCTGTTCCTGGTGTTTCTCAGTTTCTCTTTGGCCATTAACCCCAATTTTTACCTCCTGACCCACCTACTACTTCCCTAGAGGACACTTACTTCCATGGAAGAATTGTTCCTACAATCGTATCACCAGGAACAGGGAATTTTCCAATGGTGGGCAGATACATTTCAGAGAACACAGCAGAAATCAATTTTAGGAAGGATAAGAAAGGCTTAAAAAGTACATGACTTGCCTTACTTATCACAGTGGGGTTATTGTTAGATACTGTCTTGAGACTAATGATTTGCATTTCAGTGATCATGGGGCCCTATACATCCCAAAATAATGTGGGTAACTGTTCCCAACTCTTCTCTAAGATTCATCTTATCTGATGCGAGTGGAAGGAAAAAGAAAAATAATATCTACTGAGCCCCTATTTTGTGACAGATACTAGACTAGGTAACTACAGAAAACACATTTTGGAATATCTGACCAGCCCACCAGAGTCCCTGGGTGGTGCAAACTTACGGCATTTTCCTGCTAACCAAAAGTCCACCCAGATGTGGCTAGGAAGAAAGGCTTGATGATCTGCTTCCAAAGAATCAGCCATTGAAAACCCTATGGAGCACAGTTCTACTTTGACACACATGGGGTTGCCATGAGTCAGGATTGACTCAACGGCAACTGGTTTTTGCCCAGCCCACAATGATTCCCTAAGATACACCGTTGACCACAGGGTGAGTCTCTTCAGCCACATTCATGCTGTCTACATGCACTGCTCTTCCTTCCCGCCCCATGGCCTACGTTCACCCATGGCCACAGTTGGCTGAAACACGACGAACCCCTATCAAAAGGTAAACCAGTCAGACACTCTTGTGAGGCTTTGGAATTGAGGTTATGAGATTCTCTGTGTTTGTGTCTTGGAAATGGAAGATGTAAACTTCAGAAGTATGATAGCCACATTCTGTCTGCTCTGTTGGCTTAGAACAAAGAAAGCCAGTCCTCACAAAAAGAGAAAAAACAAAACAAAACAACAAAAAAACAGATCTACAAAGGGAAACTATGTGGCTCCTGGTGACTTTTTTATTTTTTGGTTCCAGCCCTATTATAACGATTGGCTGAATTCCTGACTTTAAAAATAATGGGGTAACACTGTAACCCTATAATTAATGTTCTTGTTAGTAAACTAGCTCAGGTTGGTTCCTATTACCTGGAATGAAAAGAATTTTAATTAATTAAGTCATGTACATGCTTTATCCTTTTCAACATGATTTTAACTACAGATCTGTGGGGCATTTTTTATCTCTATTTTACAGATGAGGCAACTGGTATTAAGTTCCTTAGGCCTTCGTAAATTCCATGAGTGGCAATTGAACCCAAGGTTTTTGGCCTCTGAAACCTGTGCTCTTTCCACCAAACTCTTGCCCCTTTTCCTCTTTGGGGGTGTTCTGACAACTGGGCTTGGACAGAGGCTAAAGTTGTATAAACCTTGATGTGACAAAGATTGCAGGTACCACAATCACCCTGTGGTTACTGATCCCCCAGCAGGATGCTAGCTCCTCTCTGTTATGCCTGTCTTTCCCCACTGTGAGCAGACTCTCTTCCTGGGGTTGGAAGAGGCATTACTGGGGTCCACAAGGGAACAGAGACTCCACTAAAAGGAACACAACAAGGTCCAAAGAATTGTAGGTCCTTGGGATGTGCTTTCCTGCCTCTGTCAGTTAGCAGGGTCCTATAGCACCCAGACTTGCTGCACTATAAACTGTCTCCCCTTGCATCCATTGGAAAATTTGACCAAGACGGGCTGGTCTATTCTTTTCCAGTAGCAGAGGGTCCTTTACCCTTCCACTGAAAGTAGGCTCCCAGCTCTGTCCTCTGATTGATTTAGTGATTAATTCATTGGAATCCATCCTTTGGATCCTGCTGGAGAGGTGACCATGCTGCCCATGTCGCGTCTGCATCCTGCGTCTAACCAGGGAAGTACTCGGGCTCCGTCTTGCCCAGGGCCTTTGGTACCTTGATACTTAATATAAGATCCTGTTATGTCTTAAAGAAGTAGAAGCACTTCTCCTGGTCTTCCCAGTGATGTGCATCACCAATTTTAGATCACCAATATTGTGCTCTTTCTGTGGATCCTGAGCCCAAGTACTGGGGCCAAGTTCCTGGTGTTTGAATTCTCTGCCCTCTGAGTTGGTTCCAGCCAAGCTCCACAGAGATGGTTATTGATTTTTTTCTTTCCGGTGTGATGACTCAGATGGCCACTTAGTAATTACTGGAACCACAATAGGCTGGCCAAGGTTCACCAAAGGAGACTAATAATTACAATTTAGAGATCTCTCTCCACTCTCATCTCCATCTTCAATTCCCCCTCCTCCTGACAAACTTTGTGGCAAAGCAGTGGCCATTTCAAGAATCTGGATTCATTGTCCATGTTCTACTGATAGTGTTTTCTGAAGTGCTTTCAGGAGACTGAATTAATTTTAAGTTAATTTAACTTTAGTACCTGGCACCGAGTAGTCTCTGAATAAATGTTGAAAACGATGAATTGTAGTCATAGATTATAAAACACTGAATTAAAAAAAAACTATGATACTCAATCAGAGATCAATGAGGAGAGAGAAAGGGAAAGAGAGGGAAAATGCACTCATTTACAGGAGAATAACAGCTAATACAGTAGAAGGTATGATAAAATTAGGAAAGTCACAATTTTGTGATCTCCAGTGTAATATTTGGTTCAGGCCAGGATCACCAATAAATGCTAAAGCCATTGGATGACATGTTGTTGGGAAACGAGTTATTCGCAAGTCTCAAAGTATCAACCAGCAGATCAGTTATTAACTACCAAGGAAGAAAGATACTTTTTTATAATAAAGAAATATAGCAGCAACGTCTTAACCAAGTTATTACTCAAAGAACCACTAATAATGGGACAAGAAACATTATGTGCCTCCTGATAGGGTACAACGTGACGTACACGGTACCAACTATTCATATTCTTGCCAAAAATATTTGAACTGCATCTAATTATGAGGAAACAATCACACAAATTAAAAATATTAGGTATTCTACAAAACAAATGACCTGGATTTTTTTTTTTTTTAAGTAAATGTCATGTAAGACAAGCAAGTTAGGGATTGTTCTAAATTAAAGCAGCTAAAGAGGTATAACCAAATCCACAGTGTGAACACTGAATAAATCCTACATTTAAAAAGAAAAAAAAAAAACCTTTATAAAGGTTATTTTGGGGACAATTAGGGAAATTTAAATATAGAGCATACATTAAATGACGTTAATGTTAAATTTCTTGGGTATGATAAAGCTACTGAAGTTACATAAGAGAATGTTCTTGCTCTTAGGAGATATATCTTGAAACATTTAGGAATTAAGTGTCATGGTGTCTGCAATTTATTTTCAAATGATTCCACAATAAAATGATATAGTATGTATTACGTGTGTGTGTGTGTATGTGTGTAGAGAGAGTAAAAGCAAATGTAGCAGAATGTTAGCAATTATTGAGTCTAAGGGAAGAATCTATAGGTATTTATTACTGCCCTATTTTTTCAACTTTTCTGTGGCTTTGAAATTTTTCAATATTACAAACTGTGTTTGAAAAGATAATGAAAGAGGAAGAAATAAAGAACAAAGTGACTTTCACCTTCTGAATGAGTTAGAAAGCTCCAGGAGTTCTTTTCCTGAAATAGGTGGAAGAAATCAGAAAGGCAGGCAGAGTAATTAGTCAACAGAATCACAGAATGCCAACCAGAAGAACTGAATGGTGCCAGCGACAATTACTCAGTATTTTGATCAAAGATTCTATGAGAATACTCCTGATCAAAAGGTGAAAAATGTGCAAGAGGGATTCAAGTTCTCATGGAATCCGGACTTTCTGGAGTTATTGAGGCTGGATGAGCTCCTGAAACTATTGCCCTGAGGTAATCTTTAAACCTTAAAACAAAAATATCACCTGGAGTCTTCTTTAACCTATAGTTTAACTTAATTAATAAAGAATGCCTGCCTTGAGCATTGTGCTCTTTTAAAAAATTATCTATATGGGATTAAATCGACAGCAGCAACTCGAAAGAGTAGATAGGAAGCTTAGGGGGCAGTGAGTTTATGTTAATGGGGGAGGAACAATTCGGAAAAGAAGGGTAAGCATAGTTGCACAACTTGAAGAACGTAATCAATGTCACTGAATTGTACATGTAGAAATTGTTAAATTGGTGTATGTTCTGCTCTGTATATTCTCGACAACAACAAAGTAAATTATTTTTAAAAAGAATCATAGAATATCACAAATTGAAGGGTTTTTAAAGCTTGATGTTTGGACTGGTTCTGAGGAATGTCCTCCAAGAAAAAGTTTTGCAGCTAAATAAATTAGGGAAACAATGTAGACTGTATTTTTCTTGTGCAGAAACACAATCAATATCATCAGAACTCTCAAACTGAGTAAAGATTTGTGTTTAATTTTGTTTAATGATATAATTTCTAGCCTTATATGACCATGGACCCCCTTTTTAAAGATGTTACACTCATTAATTTACTCAGAAGCAAGGTTCCCCCAAAGAGACCTAGAGAAACTCTTATCTAGCTCATCTTCCTTATTTTACAGGTGAAGAAATGGAGGCTCAGTCTGGTCGATATTCTCAAGTTCACAGAGGAAACGCTAAGCCAAGAAATCAGGTTTGGAGAAAGGTAACGCAAAGACAATGCTTAGTGGTGCTCACAGAGGAGAAAGCATTTCCTATAAAGATCACGTGGACTGAAATATTTAACATCATTTCAACCAACAAAAAACCCATATTTTATCCCGTTTATAGACATTCTACATATAGAGTCTATTTTGCAAACATGACACCTTTGTTTATAACCATGGAGACATATGTTGTTTGCTCCTAATATCGTACAGTACGTGAGAAAATGAAATGCCTTTTATATGTGATGCTAATTTAAGTTTCATCTTGTTATATGGACTAAATATTACATGGAGTCACCCACTCTCAAGTTATACTATTTACTCCAACAGTTGTGATTGGCTAGGGGAGGAAAAAACCCACATTTTATGGCTTTACAAGCCAACCGTGTTAAGAACATACATCTGCTGACAACTATACACGATTTCTTTTCTAGTGCCGAGCAGATCTGCTCTGGGCTCCAGCAGTTCTCCAACCGGGCTCTGTCTCTGATAGCTGCAGTTTGCGTTCAGAGCATGAGCACAGCCCCAGTGCAGGAGAGGATGGGCTCAGTCAACAGATGTCAGCTTCCCTTGTAAACGCGGCTCACAACTGGCAAAGAGAACCGAAGAGTTCCCTTCCCTTTATGGCTTTTATCTCTCTGGTTAATAAGGAATGATGCTTAAAGGAGGCAATTCTCAAACAATAAATCCAGACTGCAAATAAAACAAGGGGAGAGGGAGGAAAATTACAATGTAAGAAGTTTCCTTTGTTTACTATGTTTGATTGGGATTCCACACATGAATGAAGAAAAGACTCTCTCCCAGGGTGACTGGGAAGGGGAAAAAAAAGGTGGGTTCCCTCTGCCTGTGTGCTTTGTAATGTGCAAATTAGTCAGTGCCTTTCCTAACACAAGAGCGTTTTTGTGGTTCTGAGTTCAGGGCCAGTGTCTCAGAGGATGCTCAGTAAGTATTACTTGAAGAGGATGATAACTTTGAGGGGTGGGCTTAATTACAGCACATTCTTTCAGGTACAGTCCTCTGGTGATACACAGAAAGGCCACTGTCTCTTGCCCCAGGCATTACCTGAGTGTCTTCTTTGCTCAACAAGAAACCTCTCAGCAGTCTCATTGTTTTCCACCTCATCTTTCATTTCCCTTGCGAACTCACTCTGCCTTCTGAATCCAGAGGATGATGAGAACAAAACAAGGAAGAGTGGAAGCAACAGTCACTGCAACCTGACTTCCTGTGCACAGTCCTCCTCCAAGGAACTCTCCACAGTGACCCCCTCGAGCTGGTATTGAAGAGGAGGGGCTGAAGGAATAGGCTGGAGAATCAGGTGGTGGCAAGCAAGGCATGCGGTGTGGCAGACTGTTATACTTCCCAGCAATTTATTCCACCTTCTGAAAGAGGATTACGCAGCTTGCAGTGTCTCCTATGGGGGTATATACAATTTCCACACCTTTGACATCAGCGTTGGGCATGGGCGTACTTTGGCCAATGGTATGTGGATGAACTTGATTGTGCTTCGTCTAAGCAAGAGCTTTAAGAGCATGCATGCTTCCACCAGCTCTCTAGTTACTTTCCCTCTGCCACTGGAATGGCATGCCCAAAAATGGACTATTCTTTAAGCCTGGACCTGGAATGAAGGAGACATAAAGCCAGTTTTGAATACGTGTCTTCTTCAGTCCAGATCCTGGAATAAGGCTTTCTAGTTGTATTTGAGATTTTGAGGGTTGTTTGTTACATCAACGAAGCTGACTAATTCACATCTCGAGAGTGGAGTTGTTGTCGTTAGATGCCGTTGAGTCAGTTCCAACTCATAGCGACCCTATGTACAACAAAACGAAACACTGCCCCGTCCTGCGCCATCCTGACAATCTTTGTTATGCTTGAATCCATTGTTGCAGCTATTGTGTTAATCCATCTCACTGAGGGTCTTCCTCTTTTTTGCTGACCCTCTCCTTTACCAAGCATGATGTCCTTCTCCAGGGGCTGATACCCCCCGATAACATGTCTGAAGTATGTGAGATGAAGTCTTGCATTCCTTGCTTCTAAGGAGCATTCTGGTTGTACTTCTTCGAAGACAGATTTGTTTGTTCTTTTGGCAGTCCATGGTATATTCAGTATTCTTTGCCAACACCACGATTCAACGAGAGTGGAGTAGGAAAATAAAGTATCACACTAGTCTACACATCAGACTGATAACCTGTGATGAATAGTAATAAGAGCAGCTCTTGTACCTGCTGTTTGGACACTGCTCACAACAGTCTCTTTCTACTAAATAAAGCATAGTCTGTTGTATAATATGATAGTTAAGTTTCCATGTCAACTTGGCAGCGCCATGATTCTCAGTGGTTTGGCAGTTATGATGTAGTTTGGCAGTCATATAATGACGTAATCTTGTCCATGATGAGATCTAATATAGTGTGATCACCTCCATCCTGGGATCTACTGTGAGTAGCCAATCAATTGAAAGGGATTTTCCTCAGGGGTATGGCCTAAATCCAATATAGGTGGAATTTCTGGCAAGGCTCGTGGGCTTTTGCATGCTCTGGATCTTTCAGCTGGCTCCTGTTTGTCTGACCTATGTTTCTTGGGACTTGAGCTAGCAACTTACCTACCGTCTTGCCTGCCAATCTTGGGACTCATAGGTCTTCACAGCGTGTAAGCCAGAGCCCTGCTGATCTCGGGTTTGCCAGCCCCTGTGGCTATGTGAATCAGGAGAAGCCTCCAGTCTGACCCTAGAACTTGGACCATTCTAGCCTCTACAACTGAGTGAGCCATTTCCTTAATATAAATCTCTCTCTCTCTCTAAATATATTTATACATTTTATTGGTTTTGCTTCTCTAGAGAGCCTAGCCTAAGACATATGATACCATCTTCCAATGGTCAACAGAGCAAGCAAGGACTCTTTACCTAAGGATGTCCCCTCCAAGGTTAGAGAAAGCCTGCCTTTCTCAAGAGACACTTCACTTCTCTGATCAATAATCCAGGTGAACCTTAGGGACTCCTCCAACATTGGAGGCACCACATAACCTTCCAAGAGGAGCAAAGTGGCCTATGGTAGAGTTACATGGTCACATGGGTAACTTTGGCTCATTTGTGCTTTGTCTTAGTATATATAGTCTTGCCCCAAAGCACATGTTTAGTGTAAATTATAACTAAACACTAACTTAGACTAAAGTCCTAAACAGAGAACAATACCTAAAAACAAAGTATTCATGAATGCGAGTTCAATTATAGCTTTGTGTAATTGTGATTAGTGATAATTATTTGTTAGTTTAAGTAAGCTCTATGCTTTTATGAAGGTAATTATATGAAAATATTGAATGGAAATCCTCCTTTAGGAACTCTTTGACAACGAAATACTCATATACTTGTGAAATTTAAGCAGATGACATCATATCAGTAGATTTTGGTAGCTATCATAAAATGAGTTCAAACCAAAAGATTATTATAACTGACAACAGAAATGCAACCGTGAACTTTAAAAATATGCTAATGCTTATCCCTATATAGAAATATTAGCTTAACTTCTTTCTGTGACATATGCGTCTGTGTTTATAATCTATTTTTGTAATAGGATAAAAAAATATCAGCTCCAAAAATATCACTCTCCCCTTTGACATTTATCAGTGATAGCAATAATGTCAGAGAGCATCAGTACACTGAGGAAGTACAGGGATGCTGCCAAAAGCATATCTTCAGACTTTGTTTTAAAACAATTTGATGCATACTGTGATCCTCAGCCTAACTTAAATGATGCTTTAGATCAAATTCCTATACACTGGATGGTGACTCTGTGGAGGTCCGGGATCTGGTCCTATTCCTGTTTGTGGCATCAGGGCATTGCATAAAGTCCATTAAATAACAACAGCAACAAAAAAACCCAGTTGCTGTGGAGCCGATTCTGACTCATGGTGACCCCCCGTGTGTCAGAGTAGAACTGTGCTCCACGTGGCTTTCAATGGCTGACTTTTCAGAAGTGGATCACCAGACTTTCCTTTCTAGGAGCCTCTCCGTAGACTTGAGTCTCCAACCTTTTGGTTAGCAGCTGAGCATGTTAACTATTTGCACCACACAGGGACTCCATTAAATAAGAGAGCTTTAAAAAATGTTTTGGATGAATGGATGGATTGAAGGATGGATGGATAGATAGCCTCTTCTCCCCAAAGATAAAATAAGAAAATAAAAATATGTGATTGTTCTTACAATGATGTTAATTTAATCCATTTCAGAAAGAAAGCCATATTTTCTTTTAATATCGATAAGGCCATCTAAAACTTAAATTGTGATAACTATATTATCATAGCAATAATCTAGAATGTTATCTCAAGGCATCTTTTGCTTTTAAGTGCCCCTCTTCTATTACTCCGGGAGGCTCGATAGCGATAGATGACATTCTTTATGCTCTCAAAGGTATTCCTTTAGAACCCTTCCACAGTGACCCCACAATGAGATAGGGCTTCATCAACCAGGGAGAGCATATGGTTTGTAATTCCTCAATTGCTCTAATGGAGTGGAGTCACAGGCTGTGGACAAACGTTTCTGTCATATTCCTGAAATCTCTTTTATAAGGAGGAGTCAAGAAAATTCAGATTGGAATATGGTTTTCTGGGTGAGATTTAACGAGGTGTATAATTGTCCTAATGAGAGTTTTGTTCCCTTAGCACCTAGACACATTAGGTCTAAGTGTCAACTATCTATTTTTATTCTTGAAAATAAGAACCTTCCTCTGAAAATCCTGCATTTACCTTGCACCCCCTATCTAGCTGTTGCCCTAGTTCTGTAACATTTGACCCTAGTCACTCCCTCCTCCTTCTTGAACTTGACTCCTCCCTGGGCTTCCATGGCCTCATTCCCTACATGTTCTCCACGTATTTCTCAAACCATTCCTTCTCAGAGTTCACTGCTGGGTCTTTTCCATAATCCACCCTTAAATGCTGACTTTCCTCAGGGTTTGTCCTTGGCTTTCCTCATTTCTCACTCTCTCCCCTCTTCCTCAGTACTCTCATCCACCCCCATGGTTTTAATTCTCAACTCTGCACTGGTAACTCCCAACTCTGTATATCTAGTCTTGATCTCTTCTCGGCCCCAGACCTATTAGACCTAACTGACTACCAGATATCGCTATCATGGCACCCCACTTTCACCTTAAATTCCTTCCATATACAAGATGCATCCTATATCTTGGTTAATAGATACTATCCATCTGTCCCCCTTGCCTGGAATCTCACAGTCATCTTCCCAAAGCTCAATAAACAGTAAATCAACAATTAAACATTTCAATGTTCCTCTCCTGCCCGCCATTACACTGGATTTGTAGAGAACAGAGATGATAAAGACATTTCCTACCATGAAGAAACTTACATTGTAAGGAGAGAGGAACGCCAGCAAATGAAAAATGGCAGCATAAAGGCAGAGCAATAGTGACATTTAAGAGGTAAAACTCTGTGAATGTAAGGAGCAGGGAGAGAGTGATTCTGCTTGAGGACTTCAAGAAGAGGCAGCAGCAAGCTGGGGTTTGAAAGATGAATAAAACCTTCCTCAATAAAAATGGAATGGCGGGAGGGAGGACATTCCAAAAAACAGAAAGTATGAATAAAGGCACAGGGTGTAATTGCACAGCTTACTTCATTCATTCATCAGTTAGAGGTCAGAAATTGTTTTAGGCTTGGAGGAAAAGGAATAACATGATATGCTTACAGCATTGTGTGTGCGTGTGTGTGTGTGTGTGTGCGTGTTTGTATGTGTGAGTGTGTATTGGGGAAGTAGGAAGTATAGCAGAAAAGTAAATTGAAGCCAGCCCATGAAAGCAGATGTTTGTTTCATTCACTCGAATGAAATATACTTTGTACTTCCTGTGAGAGAGTAGGCCTCTGGATTTTGGGGCTGACATTCACTTATGTATTTACAAAATAATGCAAGTTGACATCAAGTTGAACAAACACTACCATGTGACTTCCTGCCACACACCAAAGAAATTCAAAGCAGTAAAGTAGTGAGCCAATATGTTGTGGATCCTTTTCCAAGCCTCATGTTCTTCCTGGCCAGCTCTGAACAAAAAGGCAAGTCAGGCTAAGAAGGAGGAGAAAGAGAAGAGGAAAAGGAAGTGAGGGGAGAAGAGAAAGAGGAGGAGGAGAAGAGGACAAAGACAACCCTATTTTTCATGAAGAATGTTCTCATACTGAGATAATCTTAGCAGGAGAGGGAACACAAGTTAATCAACCTGGTTTACCTGGCCTTAGTACATGCAAGTCTAACCAGAAACATAAAATCTGGACTCCCCAATCAGAGGGGATTGTTTTTCTTCTGCTAATCTTAAAGGGATACAGGAGCATGGTCACCATTCTCCAAGACAGGTTGTACCTGAACCTGGCTGGAAAATGATTCATGAAGCCCAGGCTCTTCTTCATCCCTTGGGTAAGGAAAGCAAGCCCATTTTCTTTAAAGAACGGCACCAACAACAGCTTTTAAAAAGACAGTGTAGATGAATGGAAATGGGGAACCCAAGGTCGAGAAAGGGAGAGTGTTGACACATCATGGGGTTGGCAACCAGTGTCACGAAATGATACCTGTATTAATTGTTTAATGAGAAACTAACTTGCTCTGCAAACCTTCATCTGAAGTACACACACACACACACACACACACACACACACAAAAAGACAACATGGAAATTTGAAAACCTCTTAAGCCCAGACTACAAATACCATTGAATTAGTCTATATTTTAGAAAGAGAGATGATATGAATGTCTGAATGAATCAGGGTTCAAGAAAAGGTGCAGGGTAATCTAGACGGTGGTTGTCTGTCATGATGGACATGAAAACCACGTGATAGAGTCTGCATTGTGTTAATATCATTTGAAGAGCAAGAGGAAAAGGAAGCAGAAGTTGGGCTTCCGTGGGTTGGTGTCCAAAAGGATGGGAATAAAGTTTGCACAAGATGGCTGCCGGTGAGCAAAGAAAGGCCATCTCCCCACTTCACTATAAGTGGTTGTATGGCATACGGGAGAGTACACCTTCTGTCCATAGTATTAGAGTTGGTTTATCTGGATAATCTGCTTATGTGTTTGGATTGAAAAAGAAATTGTACTTATTTAAAAAACAAAAAATGTTGCCATTGAGTTGATTCCGACTCACAGCAACCCTACAGAACAGAGTAGAACTGCTCCAAGGAGCACCTGGTGGATTCGAACTGCTGACCTTTTGGTTAGCAGCTGTAGTTTGCTGTGGCTCTTGACCACTGCACCACCAGGGCTCTGTTGCACTTACAGGCTTCATAAATGAAAAAAACTTGCATCTCAAAGGGCACGTGGGAGTTTAAAGTAAGTTTTGAGAATTCCAGAAGAAACTAACATTAACATGGTATATTTAAAGGAGATGAAATCCAAGGGAATTTGCCAGATTCAAGAGGAACTACTCTGTGTTCTATCCAAGCTGAACATTCCATTTTTACAAGGGCTCCTTTGTTGTCATGTTTATACACAGACTAATAAATGCTTGACCTTTTTTAGTGATGAAGGAACAGTCTGTGCCTCAGGAGCGTATTACTTCAAGAAGCACAGATGAAGAGAAAGTCCAAACCCCTCTGGGACAGAGGGACTAAATATTTTGATATTGGAACCACATGGGCAAAGACAGGGTTTCAGAAGCACCGCGGAGGCCTGCCTGATAAGGGAACCTGGAACCAGCATCAGCCTTCTTGGATGTTTCCAGGGACTCCAGAAGTGGACGCTGCCTCACGCGAGGAGGGAATCAAAGTGAGCTAAACATTTATCTTGGTATGTAGTGACAACGGGCAATACATGAGAAAAATGCTTGTGGTCTAGTGTAAGTATTGATTTCTCAACTTTTGGGTTCCATCTAAAAATGGCTAATATCAATTTAGTATTTACTTTCTACCTAGAGCTAAGTGTTTTATATGGTTAGCTTATTTAACCATCACGTCAGCCATATGATGCAGGCAGTATTATTACCAACCCAACCCTTTTTCTTATATAGAAGCTGAGGCACAGAGTGGTTAAGCACCCCTCCACCCGCCAGGGGAAAAAAAAAAAAAAAAACCCATTGCCCTCAAGTGGATTCCTACTTAGAGCAACCCTACAGGACAGAGTAGAACTGCCCCATAGGGTTTCCAAGGAGCAGCTGGTAGATTCAAGCTGCTGACATTTTGGTTAGCAGTTGAGCTCTTAGTCACATTGCCACCAGAGCACCACAGCTCTAAATATTACAGAGTTTAGAGTTGGAGTATGAGTCCAGTTAGTCTGATGCCTGAGTCAAAGCTCTTATCCTGCCTCGCAGTGGATTTTGCAATAACTAGACACTCATTTCTGTTCCTCCCCTGACCCTGCTTTATTCCCCCACTCTGTATTCTAAGCGAGCTGTTGTTGTTAGCTGCCATTAGATTGGTCCCTGACTCGTGGCGGCCCTTAACTCATGACAGCCCCATGCACGACAGAACGAAACACTACGAAACACTGCCTGGTCCTGTATCATCCCCATAATTGGTTGGGGATCCAGCTGTTGTGATCCACAGGGTTTCCACTGGCTAATTATCCAAGGTTGATTGCCAGGCCTTTCTACCTAGTCTGTCTTAGTTTGGAAACTTCAACAAAACCTGTTCGACATCATAGCAACTTGTAAGCTTTCACTGACAGATGGGTGGTGACTACTCGTAAGGTGCATCGGCCAGGAATTGAGCCCGAGTTTCCTGCAAGGAAGTTGAGAATCCTACCTCTGAATCGCCAATGCCCCCTTTGATTCCAAATAAGTGAAAAAAATAAGAGCTGCTGCTAAATTAAAGGTGAACTCTAAAACATCCTAGATATGTGTGTAGTTACTCCTAAAGTACCTCAAGTATTGGTGTGCCTCAGGAATAATAAATCCCTGGCAATGGCTACAAGGGTATAGGGCAGACTTAGAACGTGGTATTTCATGATAACTTGTTCAGCGTGTGTTCAGTATTGTTAAGAATCATTCCGAGAGCAAAGAATACTAATTGATGATAGACAATTTATTTTAAATTTAAAAATTATTTAACTTTTGATTCAAAAAGCCACTCCTTGGGAGGGTCAGAGATCCGTGATGAAATGTGAGACTCCGATTACAGGGCTGAAACTACAGGGATCTAAAAGGCGGCGGAGAGAAGCAATGAAATTGTGAAAGCCCTCAGTAACGGGAAGCGATGGGTCTCGCTGTTGGGCATAATGAGCTCCTACCTACACTCAGTGCCACACGTCGCAGGGCTGATGGCTCCTCCGAGACTTCCTAAGAGAGCTGCGGACTGATGACGGCTGCTCAAGGCCAGCAGTAGGGTCGTTGGTGCCTGCCACATCACGTCAAGTCGGGACCAGCCTGGCCTCTTCACCGCCCCGCTCCACCCCAGGAATCCAGGTGCTCCAGCCTTGACTCTCTTTCCTCCACTTCCGCCCCTCCCCACTCAAGCCTGTTTTCAGAAGCAGTCAGATAAAATCATTCACTCTGAAAAGTTGGATGTGTGACTCCTCCAAGAGGAGTTCGTTTTAACGGAAAATCAAGCCTCAGAACGAAGGGATTGCAACAAGATCCCAAACTATACTCAGGAGTGTGAAAAACGGAAAGATAGCTTCTTTGTCTTCCGTAAACTAATCTTATTCCCCGCCCCCCCCACTAGGGGAAATAAAATAAATCTTAAAATTCTCATTTAAAGCCATCTCAGTCTTTTTCAGTTTAAGATAGCCTTCTTTTTGGAAACCCTGAAGGCGTAGTGGTTAAGTGCAATGGCTGCTAACCAAAACGTCAGCATTTCGAATTCACCAGGTGCTCCTGGAAAACTCTTTGGGGTAGTTCTACCCTGTCCTACAGGGTCGCTATGAGTCTGCTTCCCAGACAGCAAAGGCTATCATGCTAGGCCACAAACTGACGCAGCACTTCTACCACAATCCGTTCGATAGCAACGAGATTTTTTTTTTTTTCAATCACTTAAAATTCACCGCCTGTACTAGTTTTCCCCACCACCTGTCTGTCAGTTTGTCATTCTGTGGCATCTTGCACGTTGCTACAATGCTGGAAGCTATGCCACTGATATTTCAAATATCATCAGGGTCACCTGTGGTGCATAGGTTTATAGTAAGAGAGAATAGGAAGGAAGGCCTGGAGATCTACTTCCAAAAATTGGCCAATGGATCACAGTAGAATATTGTCCGATATAGTGCTGAATATATACATAATGCTGAAAGGGGCTCTGGTGTGCAGTGGTTAAGCATTTGGCTGCTGACCAAAAGGTCGGCAGTTTGAATCCACTAGCCACTCCTTGGAAACCCTGTGGGGCAGTTCTGCTCTGTCCTATAGAGTCACTATGAGTGGGAATTGACTCTACGGTGAGCTTATTTATTTATTTGGTTTTATAGTAATGAAAGATGAGTCCTATAGGTTGGAAGGCACACAAACCACACAATGGCAGCAACAAAGGACTCAAGCATACTGAAAATCATGAAGATGGTTCAGGACTGGGCAATGTTTCCTTCTGTTGTACATGAGGTCATCGTGTACAGGGGGAGCCAACTCGATGACGTCAACTAACAATGTTCATTAGTTTTCTGTTGCTGCTGTAAAAGACTACCACAAACTTAGTGGCTTTAAATAACATAAATTTATTATCTTACAATTCTGTAGTTCAGAAGTCTGAAATGGATCTCATTATGCTAAAATCAAAGTATCAGCAGGGCTGTGTTCTTTTCTGTAGGTTCTAGAGGATGATCCATTCTTTGAACTTGCCAGCTTCTAGAAGCCACCCACATTCCTTCTCATGCCCTTTTCCTCTATTTTCAACGCCATCAACAAAGGGTTGAGTTCTTCTCACATCCCATCAATCTGACCTGAATCTTCTGCCTCCTTCTTCCACATTCAATGACTCTTGTGCCATTGGGCCCACCTGGATAATCCAGGAAAACCTTCTTTATTTTAAGGGCAGCTGATTTTCCAATCTTACTTTTATCTACAACCTTAATTCCTCTTTGCCATGTAGCATAATATGTTCACAGGTTCTGGGGATTACAATGTGACATTTTGTGGGGAAGATTATTCCTCCTACCCTACCATCCTTTGTAAGTTATTTTTCTCCCTCCCGTAGATGGCACATGGGTACCTGGGGGTAAGGGAAAGAGGGCCTCAGATCCAAGGGTTGTCTGTCCTCTGGATGCTTGCTGGTTTCTACTACAAAGTGTTAGGCTGGCCTTGTTTTCTGCCTGGGCTGGGCCTTGCTGATGAAATCTGTGGCTGGTGAACTTGTGTTTGTTACAGCTATCCAGTCCTGCTAACAAACCACCCCAAAGCTTAGTGGTTTAAAACAACATGGGTGCATGGGTATACAATTATAACAACAATTCTTTCTCATGAATCTGTGAATTGACTAGGCTCAGCTCAGCAATTTTTTCCATTATACATGGTATAGCTGAGTTCTCTCATATGGTGGTATTCAGTTGGGATATTAATTAGGGCTGAAACATCCAAGGTGGCCTTTCATTCCCCAGGGTCTTTTTCCTTATGTCCTCTCCTTATCCAGTAGTGTAGCCTGAGTTTCTTTATAACATGGCGACTGGCTTCCAAGACAGCAAAAGCTATCACACTAGGCCACAAACTGACACGGCACTTCTACCACAATGTATTAGCTGAAAAAAAAAAAAAAAAAGGCACTGCACCTGCCAGGTTAAAGGGGAAGGAAAACAGACGCCACACCTTTGCACATCCAGTGAGGGGAGAAATTGATACAGTTATATTCCGCAGGCAGGTGTCCCTGGGTGGTGCAAATGATTAATGTGCTCAGCTGCTAACCAAAAGTTCAAGTCCACCCAGAGGCACCAGGGAAGAAAGACCTGGATCTACTTCTGAAAAATCAGCCACCCAAAACCCTATGGAGCACAGTTCTACTCTAATACACATGGGGTCGCCATGAGTCGGAATCAACCAAATGGCAACTGATTACCCCGGTATTTGCAGGCAAGCTAGTACACAGTTTGTTATATGACCTTGGTTGATCAGGGCCTGAGGCATGGGCTGTGTGAATCTTGAGACTGGCTATGAATCTCAGTCAGTTCCCAACCTAGGTGGTGTGCCCAGCAGCCCTTTGCCCAGGGTCACGTCGCTCTTACCAGGGTAGGTAGGCTTCTGGTAAGCTCTCCTGTTAACTCCATCATCTGCATTCTGTAGCCCCCAGGGCAGGTGGGAACTCCTGTGCATTTTTGGTGCTACTCGTTGCTGAAGGAAGCTTGGGAATGCCCCCTCAGCCTTTTCTCAATAACTGTGCTGGGCCGCCATTTTTATTCTGCCTACACTTCCTAATCTCAGTAGAGCCACCTTGTAAGGTGGTCTCTTCCAGTAGCTGGAGATGGAGATGAAGATACAGCTTGCCTACTAATGAGTTACGCAAATAACACATTTCCTGATCACACAAGTGGGGCACAAACCTCTCTGCTTTTGGGTTTATCCTCAAACCCATCTCATTGCTCCTTTTTCTAGGATTTGGCCCCAGAAGATCAAGTCAGGACTATGATTCTCATAGTCTTCCAGGACAGGACTATTTTTTTCCTTCTCCTACCTGTCTGGTAGGGACTTTTCTTACATCATAACTCTTTCATAAAGACAAACAAACAACTAGTTGCCACTGAATTGATTCCGATTCATGGTGACTCCATGTGTGCAGAGTAGAACTGTTTCATCGGGTTTTCAAGGCTGTGACCTTTTGGGAGCAAATGCCCAGGCCTTTCTTCTGAGGCCCCTCTGTTGTTGTTCTTAGGTGCTGTCAGGTCAATTCCAACTCATAGCAACCCTACGTACAACAGAGCAAAACACTGCCTGGTCCTGCGCCATCATAACAATCTTTGTTATGCTTGAGCCCATTGTTGCGCCACTGTGTTAATCCATCTCATCAAGGATCTTCCTCTTTTTTGCTGTACTTTACTAGGAAACCCTGGTGGTGTAGTGGTTAAGTGCTGTGGCTGCTAACCAAAGGGTTGGTAGTTCAAATCTGCCAGGTGCTCCTTGGAAACTCTTTGGGGCAGTTCTACTCTGTCCTATAGGGTTGCTATGAGTTGGAATCAACTCGACGGCACTGGGTTTGTTTTTTTTTTTTTTTTTTGGTACTTTACCAAGCATGATGTCCTTCTCCAGGGACTGATCCCTCCTGATAACATGTCCAAAGTATGTGAGACGTAGTCTCGCCATCCTTGCTTCTTAGGAGCATTCTGGTTGTACTTCGTCCGAGACAGATTTGTTTATTCTTTTGGCAGTGCATGCTATATTCAACATTCTTCTCCAACACCACAATTCAAAGGCGTCAATTCTTCTTCGGTCTTCCTTATTCATCGTGCAGCTTTCACATGCATATGAGATGACTGAAAACACCATGGCTTGCTTGGGTCAGACGCACCTTAGCCTTCAAGGTGTCATCTTAGCTTATCAACATTTTAAAGAGGTCTTTTGCAGCAGATTTGCCCAATGCAATGTGTCTTTTGATTTCTTGACTGCTGCTTTCATGGGTGTTGATTTTGGATCCAAGTAAAATGAAATCCTTGACAACTTCAATCTTTTCTCTGTTTATCATGATGTTGTTTATTGGTCCAGCTGTGAGGATTTTTGGTTTTTTTATGCTGAGGTGTAATCCATACTGAAGGCTGTGGTCTTTGATCTTCATCAGTGAGTGCTTCAAGTCCTCTTCACTTTCAGCAAGCAGGGTTGTGTCACTGCATAACGCAGGGTGTTAATGAGTCTTCCTCCCATCCTGATGCCACATTCTTCTTCACATAGTCCAGCTTCTCAGTTTATTTGCTCAGCATACAGATTGAATAGGTATGGTGAAAGGATACAGCCCTGACACACACCTTTCCTGACTTTAAACCAATCAGTATCCCCTTGTTCTATCCAAACAACTGCCTCTCGATCTATGTAAAGGTTTCTCATGAGCACAATTAAGTGGTCCGGAATTCCCATTCTTCACAATGTTATCCATAATTTGTTATGATCCACACAGTTGGATGCCTTTGCCTAGTCAATAAAACACAGGTAAACATCTTTCTGGTATTCTCTGCTTTCAGCCAGGATCCATCTGACATCAGCAATGACCCTCTTCTGAATACAGCTTGAATTTCTGGCAGTTCTCTGTCAATGTACTGCTGCAGCCACTTTTGAATGATCTTCAGCAAAATTTTACTTGTGTGCAATATTAATGATATTGTTCTATAATTTCTGCATTCAGTTGGATCTCTTTCTTGGGAATAGGCATAACTATGGATCTTTTCCTGTTGGTTGGCCAGGTAGCTGTCTTCCAAATTTGGAAGACAGAGGACCCTCTGGGTGGGCTCAAACTGCCAAACTTTCAGTTGGTTGTACAGTGCTTAAGCTGCTGGCATCACCAGGGGCTCCAAACTCTGAGTGCTTAACTGTTGCACTCAGACCTTAACTGAAGATAGTATTTATGTGGTCCATTACTTTTTTTTTTTTTATTACTTAGGTTTCTGGAGATGATAATGGATTAAGAGAGAGATTACAAATAAGATGGCTTAGTTATTAAAAAAAAAAAAAATACCATCCTCATTATGAAATGAATCTTTAATTAGGACTTAAAGCATAGGTCATTCAGGTTAGTGGCTGGAGTCGCACTGCATTGTGATTGCAGTGGTCATTTCTTTTTGGAAGGTGGCTACTGCTAGCAAAGAGCTTCCAGGAAGCCAAGTGTAGGGGGATATGCAGAGCATTCCCACTCCTCCCACCAGCAAACACACACATGCCCGCATGCACATTCTGAAGGTTCCCATCAGGTGGGGCTTTCAGTGTTCAGTCACTCTTCCTGTTCACCATCCTTAGGTCTTCCCTCCCCTTCAGAGAGCAGAGGCTCCAGCTGTTGTTGATGCTGCCTAGTAAGCAGGCCTCAACCATAAATTGTCAGGAGCCAGAAGAGACAGAGCTTATCTATGAGGCATTTCCTGAAGACTATCCTCTCTGCCTTTGTTGAAGTGGTTGGAAAATCCATGATTTTAGACTTGTGGTATAGCCGGGAAATTCAACTATGGTTACACCCATTTTCCTGTGTACCTGGGTTATTTGTATTTCTCATGAGAATTCTGCCTCATTTGAAAATAACTAGGGAAAATGTATGCTGATGTGGAATATCACTGCCATAGCACTTTCATCATCCTAGAGGGCTCTAAACTTATTGACATTACATATTGGAAAAAAAAGGAAGATGAATATAATAACTCCACGAGCTTAGCTATGGCAAAGGCATTGATGCTATAAAGTTCCTGGAATGTTAGTACTGACCCTACGTGCCTTACATGACGTCTACCCAACCTTACCTTCAAATGAGGCTGTTTTGCTTTAAAGACTCAGGAATTGTACCTTGTAGCCCTTCAGCTCTTCTGGGGTCTTCAAGTACATCGGAGATGCCCGAATTTGCTGCACATCCAGTCGTTCATACCTAGGTAGGTTACGAAGACTGCAAGCTAGTATCCACACTGAATACAAGATAAAAATCTAAGAGGTAAGTCAATCTAATGTGAGGGTCCAAAGAATCTTGTCCACTAGCAGAGATCTTTCAACTGTACTTGGCCAAGAAGAGGTAACGTGGTGCCCTGGCAAGAGCATTGGACTAGAAGTTTGGGTACCTGGGTTCCAGGCCCTGGTTCTACTGCTGTCTATACATGTGAGCTTGGGAGATGTAAGTAGTCTGGGTCTCATCTTCTTTGTAGAAAGAGGGCAGTTGGAGTTATGGTCTAAAGGGATCCTCTGATACTATGCCCACAATGACTATGTGTTAGTGAGAATGAATAAAACAGATGAGGTCACGATAAGTCCTGTTCACACTAGTAAGTTGCCATTGAGATCTCTGAGGTATACCTTGCAACCCGTGGTAGGGGGATGTTGGATTTGTAGAGCACAGATCCAGGTAGCTGAATGAAGGGTGAGTGGTCTGTTTCTCACTCTGTGGTCCACCAGCTTGGGAAGCTGGAGCAGAGAGGCAGATTGTCTTGTAGGCAGGGCAGCCCTGAAAAGAAAGCCCAGAGGGGCGAGCTAGTTCCCTACTTTCCTACTATCAACAACCAAATTAGTCTCTCCTCATCCCTTGAGAAAAAATGAAGGAGGGAATTCTGAGGAGGGTAGAAGTAACGTTTATAATTCATTCTAGAGAGCAGAAGTTGCAATTTAGAAGCCAAAGCAGAACTGTTAGGGGAGAGAGAAAATGGTTTTCTCTACAAGTACTCCCACCATTCTTGAGACTGGGGATACTTAAAGGGGGAGAGTATGTGACAGGTAGGAAGCCTGATATATAGAGAAGCTTTAGAGATGTGGTTTTACATACCAGCCCATTTATCATTAAAGAGCAGTGTGAAGTGTTCCCTAACTCAACACTCCTCACTCTCCTTTATACTTGGTGAGAAAATGAAATTTCATAAAAATGATCGAAAAAATTAATTTATGTCCTGAATGAGACATAAATTAATTATAAAGGAATGAGAAAACAAAAGGGGGTCATTATTTATTGAATAGCTCCTATGTGACAAGAACAATACTGGGTACTTTACATATATCAGTTATCTGATTTAATCCTTGCAATGACTTCCTTAAAGACACTGAGAGTGGTTAAGCAAACTGTCAAAGGTCACCTGGCTAACATGGGACAGAACTAAAACTAGAACTCCAGTCTGACGCCAAAGCCTGTGCTTTTTTTCAAATACTCCACACTGCATCTTGTTGTTGTTGTTAGGTGCTGTTGAGTTGGTTCCAACTGATAGTGACCCCACAAACAACAGAAGGAAACAACGCCTGGTCCTGCATCATCCTCATGATCGTTGCTAAGCTTGAGCCCATTGTTGCAACCACTGTGTCAATTCATCTCATTGAGGGCCTTCCTCTTTTTTGCCAACTCTCTGCTTTGCCAAGCATGATGTCCTTCTCCAGAGACTGATCCCTCCTGATAACATGTCCAAAGTATGTGAGACGTAGTCTTGCCATCCTTGCTTCTGAGGAGCAGTCTGGCTGTACTTCTTCCAAGACAGATTTGTTCATTCTTTTGGCAGTGCCCACTGTATTCAATATTCTTCGTCAACACCGTAATTTAAAGGCATCAATTCTTCCCCATTCATTGTCCAGTTTTTGCATACATATGAGGCAATCGAATACACCATGGCTTGTGTCAGGTGCACTTTAGTCTTTAAAAAGTAACATTTTTGTTTTTTTAACACTATAAAGAGGTCTTTTGCAGCCAATTTGCTCAATGCAATGACTCTTTTGATTTCTTGACTGCTGCTTCCATGGGTGTTGATTGTGGATCCAAGCAGAAAGAAATGCTTGACAACTTCAATCTTTTCTCCGTTTATCATGATGTGGCTTATTGGTCCAGTTTGTGAGGATTTTTGTTTTCTTTATGTTGAGGTGTAATCCTTACTGAAGGCTGTGGTCTTTGATCTTCATCAGTAAGTGCTTCAAGTCCTCTTCACTTCCAGCAAGCAAGGTTGTGCCATCTGCATAACACAGGTTGTCAGTGAGTCTTTTTCCAATCCTGATGCCCTGTTCTTCTTTATATAGTCCGGCTTCTTGGATTATTTGCTCAACATACAGATTGAATAAGTATGGTAAAAGGATACGACCTTGATGCTCACTTTTTCTGACTCTAAACCATGCAGTTTTCCCTTGTTCTATTCGAATGACTGCCTCTTGATCTATGTACAGGTTACTCATGAGCACAATTAAGTGTTCTGGAATTCCCATTCTTCACAATGTTATCCATAATTTGTTATGATCCACACAGTTGGATGCCTTTGCATAGTCAATAAAACACAGGTAAACATCTTTCTGGTATTCTCTGCTTTCAGCCAGGATCCATCTGACATCAGCAATGATATCACTGGTTCTACCTCCTCTTCTGAATCTGGCTTTAATTTTTGGCAGTTCCCTATTGGTGTACTGCTGCAACCACTTTTGAATGATCTGCAGCAAAATTTTACTTGAGTGTGATATTAACGATATTGTTTGATGATTTCTGCATTCGGTTGAATCACCTTTCTTTGGAATAAGCATAAATATGGATCTCTTTCAGTCAGTTGGCCAGGTAGCTGTCTTCCAAATTTCTTGGCATAGATAAGTATTTCCAGTGCTGCATCTGTTTGTTGGGACATCTCAAATCCCGGAGCCTTGCTTTTTATCAGTGTATTCAGTGCAGCTCAGACTTTGGTTCTCGATCATTTGCTGCCTCCTGAAATGGTCGAATATCTACCAATTCTTTTTGGTATAGTGACTGTGTGTTCCTTCCATCCTCTTTTGATGTTTCCTGTGTTGTTTGGTATTTTGCTCATAGAATCCTTCACTCTTGCAACTCGAGGCTTGAATTTTTTCTTCAGTTCTTTCACCTTGAGAAATGCTGAGTGTGTTCTTCCCTTTTTGTTTTCTGACTCTAGGTCTTTGCACATGTCATTATAATACTTTATCTTCTCGAGCCACCCTTTGGAATCATCTGTTCAGTCCTTTTACTTCTTCATTTTTTCTGTTTGCTTTAGCTACTCGACGTTCAAGAGCAAGTTTCAGAGTCTCTTCTGACATCCATTTTGCTCTTTTGTTTCCTGTCTTTTCAATGACCTCTTGCTTTCTTCATGTATGATGTCCTTGATGTCATTCCACAACTCATCTGGCCTTCAGTCATTAGTGTTCAGTGCATCAAATCTAGTCTTCAGATAGTCTCTAAATTCTGATGGAATATACTCAAGGTTGTACTTTGGCTCTTGTGGACTTAATCTAATTTTCTTCAGCTTCAGCTTCAGCTTGCATATGAGCAACTGATTGTCTGTTCTGTAGTCAGCCCCTGGCCTTGTTCTAACTGATGATATTGAGCTTTTCCATTGTCTCTTTCCACAGATACAGTCAATTTGATTCCTGTGTATTCCATCCAGCGGGATCCACATTTTGCCTAGAGACACTTTTATGCAGGACAAAATCTCAGACTGCAAAGAACTGGTATTTGGAGAGAGTTAGACTATATAAAATTATATAACTGATAGAAAAGTTTGAGAACTTAAAAAAAAAACACCAAAGGAAGATTATACACCATAAGACTATAGCTCAGTTTTATGGCCCTTGGATTAGAGAATGGAGTATTGGGTGCCTTTATCCAGGGGTGTGGGAATTGGGCTCCGAAATTGAACTTATTGGATGAAGTAATAGATGAGGTTAGGCAAAGGACTGAGAAGCCACTAATTGTGCCCCACATGAAGACTAGCATGTATACATGTTGCCTTCGATGAATGTCTTTAGTGATATGAACTGTGATGAGATTAATTATGCCATAATAGGGAAACAACAGTAAAGGTAGACAGTAAGCTGGAGGAGAAGTAAGAGTTCAGGATGCAGCCTTGCTAAAGAAGAACTCTTTATGGAGGCTACTCTAAAGTCTGATGTTGCTGAACAAAGAGGACTGAGTGCGAATCCAGTACTTTTGAGTAGAAAGGGAAAGTAGTTAGTGATGGTATCTGGCCCCAGGGAAATGTGAACTAAAAACAGTGAGGGCACAGAATGCTGACAGGTGTTTGAAAAACAAAACAAAATATGAAGAAGTCACATCAATGTCTGTCTCGTAATTTAATCAAAATACTATTCTATTCTTCATTGGAGGGAAAATGCTTTCTTTCTCTTTCTGGAAATGACTGTGCTGTTATGGTCTCAGGATTCATTATAATGCCAAGGGAATATGCCTAAATTGACACCTCACCAATCTGTATCATCAGAAATGGAGATTCACAAAGAAGTTAACTGAAGCTTAGACCTGTTAAGTACCAAGCTTTTTAAAAAATTTAGCCATTTCTGTAAGGTCCCTAGGTGGTACAAAAAGGTTTGGGCTTAACTGCTAACCTAAAGGTTAGGGGTTCAAACCCACTCAACAGGACTACAGAAGAAAAGACATGTAGATCTGTTTCTATTAAGATTAAAAAAAAAAAAAAAAGACCATTGCCGTGGAGTTCATTCCAACTCATAGAAATCCTATAGCACAGAGTAGAACTGCCCCCACAGGATTTCCGAGGAGTGCTGGTGGATTCAAACTGCCAACCTTTTGGTTAGCAGTTGAGCTCTTAACCACTGCACCAGCAGGGCTCCTCCATTAAGATTATAACCATGAAAACCCTATGGACCAGTTCTACTCTGCACCACACGTGGTCGCCATAAGTTGGAATTGACTCTACCGCAGCTAACGCCACCACCAGCTATTTTCATGGACATTGTAATAAGACAGATTACATTCTCCTCAGCCTCATTAAACAGTGTGCACTGAGTATCATTTAACATTTTCTTAACGGCTTGAGTCCTTGCTGTGAACATCAACTACAGTACTGGGCAATGGTACAAGATGCCTCCAGGGATTGGTGAAATATATAGGGCTTGTGTGTGCCCTATTGCAATCTTTCCTGGACCCAGAGGTGGTAATCTTCCTCCCCGTGGGGGCTTCCACTTTCATCCCCAGCTCCCAACATGAGTGCTGGTTTCTAGACTTTCTACTTTAACTAATAATGCTCCTATTATATCATCTGTAACCTTTATACAAACTCATAGTTGCTGCGGAAATCAATCATTCATCTCTTGAAAACTGCTACCATATTTTTAGAGAATTCTGTATCAGTAGATTACAATATGGAGGTTTAGAAAAGATCCTGTGCTTCTGCCGTAAATAAATAATGTAGATTTTGTGACTGAGAATTTCCTTGGCCTTTCATGTTGGTGTTTGCCTAAATTCACAGCTGTGTTCTGGATGCTTATTGCTTCAGAAATCTGACCACCAGATAAGCAGGCATTGTTGCAAGTGTTTGCAAGTTTTGTTGTCTTTTGTTTTCTAAAATGATATCACCCAACACTCTAGTCTCATGCCATTGTTACAAAATTAAGTTCATCCAGAGGACAAATGCAAAAAGAAGGAATCTCATTGTATCATTTAGCTTTTGATGTGTAACAAATGACCCCAAATTTAGTGTCTTGTAACAACCAACATTTATTTTTTCTCACCATTCTGTGGCTCACACTAGATATTTCCTAGACTGGGCACATTCAATCAGGGCTGGAGTCACCACATGTCTGGGGCCTCAGCTCAGATGTCTGATGCCTCAGTTGGAATGACTAGGGCCTTTGCCCATGTCATCTCTCATCTTCTAGCAGACCAACACAGGCTTGTTTGCATGGTGAACAAGAAAGGGTAAACTCCATTATGCAAATGATTTGTAAGCCTCTACTTGTGTTATATTTGCTAATGTCCCAATGGCCAAAGCAAGTTATATGGCCAAACCCAGGTTGAAGAGAGAGACAAAGTCACAGTTCAGTGGCGCGTGCATAAAGTGGCGTGTGCTCATTTTGCAATCTATATACAATTTGTGTCACAGCTCAGCATATGCACCACTTGAAAATTCCTGGCTTTGTTACCCTTTTGATAAACCGAGCTAATGCTCCTCTTCCTACCGTCACCAGATCTTTTTAAAGAGTAGCTTTTCTCATCACCTTTACTTCCTTGTCTCAGATACACTTCTTGATTCTTGCAAACTGGTTTCTGCAACAACTAGTCTAGTAACTAGGTTAACTAGTTATTTCCCAGTCACCAATGATACCTGTTTAGTCCTTATCTTCTTTGAATATATTGTAGTTTTGAACACAATTGATTAATTTCCTTTGTTGAAACTCACTTCTTGTAGTTTCTTTTACAATTAAATACTGATTTTTTTCATAGTTCACTCACTGCTATTTCTATTTTCAATTTAGTTGGTGGCATAGTGGTTAAGTGCTATGGCTGCTAACCTAAAGGTCGGCAGTTCAAATCCACCAGGTGCTCCTTGGAAACTCTATGGGGCAGTTCTACTCTGTCCTATAGGGTCGCTATGAGTCGGAATTGACTTGAAGGCAGTGGGTTTGGTGTTTTTTGTTTTTTTTTTTTTGCCTACCATTAAATGTGAAGGTTGTCCTCATTCAGCTTCTCTTTCTTATCTTCTCTCAGCTAACAAAGGTTGACAGACAAGCACATTAGTTCTTTGCACCACCCAGGGCTCAGGTTTACCTACATAGTTCCTCTGAAGTCTATTTTGGCTGGAAGATAAGAAGATAGTGCTGGTAATTACATAGTGTCTCTGCAGCCTCTAGGGCATTTGAATCTAGATTTTTTCTTCAGATAAAAGGGACTGAGGGAGTCATGGGGAAGAAGCTAACATTTGCTGAATGCCTACTATGTGCAAGGTCATTGTGTTCTCTCCTCATTGACAGAGTCGAACATCTTCTACAATTGCTTTCAAATAGTAGATAAAGGGGTCATCAGACTGCTAATATGGAACCTGCATGGGTAGGATTGCAAACAGAGACTGATATCCCAGCAAGGATTGCAGTAACACCAAACCAAAGGAAAAGAGGCTATAAAGATCTCTGTTTGTTGTAATAAATTAAGAAGTATCTGACAACCTCACAGAACCTTCAAGGGGTTTCTGCTAAAGGTATCTTCAGGTTTCGAAAGAACCATTCTTCCCCTTAAGAAAGGTCTGGTTTCTGGGTGGAGGGTTGGGGAATGGATTACAAAATAAAGTTGCAAGTTTCCTTCCCCCCGTGCCCCCCCCCCCGCACCCATGGAAAAGCTTAAAAGACCTTTAGGGCCCAAACTGAGCTCCTGATAGCATTTCTTCTGTTTGATGAGTAGATTTCACTCAATGAAAGTAAAATTGCTGGTGATCATAAGGTGGGCATATTTCTAGTTGTTTCCCATTCCAAATTCCTCAAAGGAGCTCTTATTGATAAGTCAGTGGCAGAACTGTGTATATTTGTAGTCATATCTACTACTCTGGCTTCTGTCTCTGCGTGAACTCTGATAAGCATAATTGGTCAAGTCGTCAAGCTTGATGAGGATCAGATTCTGAAGATAACGTGAAAGAACATTTATGGCTCCAGGAAAAAGTTCTGAAACTGTCTTTTAGAGTAATTTTAAAAAGTTTAGCTGCGTCTTTCTTTAAAAATATAAAATAAAGATACCTTTGTGGTTTTATTTTCATAGTTTTCCAATCTCAAAACAGAACATGATGCGAAAGGAATGCACGCTGATCAGAATGAAGGAAACCCCTTTCTCCAAGAAGAAGCAACCTATTAGGTTGCCATATGCCTCAAATTATATTAGTTAATCTTTCTTTGTTTTTAATTGAATTAAAAAAGGATTTGAGTGCTCCTGATTCCTTTTTCCTCCGTTTTGATTTGTTTGTATTGCCATAAATATTTTTGTAGACCAATTACGACTCTTCTAATTGACCGCATTCTCTAGGGGCTCATTCCAGGAAACTGCTGTTTAAGTACTGTGTATCGGATATGCTTTATCCTGTACCGTTTGTGCCTCTTACTGCATTGTCTTTCTTATTGTCAATGGCTACAAGAACCATTGTTACTGAATTTGGCTAACAGCGTTTGAAGCAGATGAGATTTTAACTCCAGTCTTGATAGCTGCATTGGCTCAGTCTAAGCTAAAGCCTTATTTTCATTAAAGGGAACAGACATGCTGAGGAAGAAGGTGTTATTTTTACATAGGGACTTTCTCCACTGAAACCACATAACACTATACTGTTAAAATGATCTCAAGCGTGCTGAGTTAGTTGAAGAAACAATACGTATGTTGCCAAATTGAAGGCAGCACTATTCTGAGCCTCCTCTTGAAGGTCTGTCCTCTAGCTCTTCTTGGTGGTCATGAACAGAAGACTAGGACAAGGGCTGGTGAGAATATAAAAATATAGGTAAAATAGAGGTCACGGTTACAAGAGATTATTCAAATTCTTGGTTACTGCCTTCATCATTGACACAGGGAAAGTTTTGTTGATCAGATATTTGGATACCACTAATATTTATTGCCTCATGCTTCTGTCAGTTTGTCACATGTGGTGGCTTGCCTTTTGCTGTGATGCTGGAAGCTATGCCACTGGTATTGAAATACCAGCAGAGTCACCTACACCACACAGGTTTCAGCAGATCTTATTTTTTTTTTCTAGACTTAGACAGACTAGGAAGAAGAACCTGGCAGTCTACTTCTGAAAAAAATCAGCCAGTGAAAACCTTATGAATACCAGTGGAACACCATCTGATATAGTGTGGAAGATAAGCCCCTCGGGTTGGAAGGCACTCAAAATACGACTCAGGAAGAGCTGCCTCCTCAAAGTAGAGTCACCTTAACAATGTGGATGGAGTCAAGCTTTTGGGACCTTCATTTGCTGATGTGGAATGCCTCAAAATGAGAAGAAAGAGCTGCAAACATCCATTAATAATAGGAATGTGGGATGCACAAAGTATGACTCTAGGAAAATTGGAGTTCATCAAAAATGAAAGGGAACACACAAAAATCAATACTCTCAGTATTAATGAGGTGAAACGGGCTAGTCTTGGCCATACTGAATCAGGCAATAATATGTTTTACTATGCTGGGAACAACAAATTGAAGAGGGATGACATCACATTCATCATCAAAAAGAACATTTCAAGATCTATCCTGAAGTACAATGCTGTCAGTGATAGGATAATATCCATACACTTATAAGGGAGACCAAGTAATAGGACTATTATTCAAATTTATACACCAGCCAAAGATGAAGAAATAGAAGATATTTACCAACTTCTGCAGTCTGAAATTGATCAAATATGCAATCAAGATGTATTGGTAATTACTGGTGATTGAAATGCCCAAGTTGGAAACACAGAAGAAGGATCTGTAGTTGGAATATGTGGCCTTGGTGATAGAAATGATGCCAGAGATTGCAAGATAGAATTTTGCAATACCAACAACTTCTTCATTGCAAATACCTTTCTTCAACCACTTAAAAAGTGACTATATACATGGACTTCAATGGATGAAATACACAGGAATCAAATCAACTACTTCTATGGAAAAAGACAATGGAAAAGCTCAATATCGTTCATCGGAACAAGGCCAGGGGCTGATTACAGAAAAGACCATCAATTGCTCATATTCAAGTTCAAGTTCAAGCTGAAGGAAATTAAAACAAGTCCACAAGAGCCAAAGTACTACCTTGAGTATATCCCACCTGAATTTAAAGAACATCTCAAGAACAGATTTGATGCATTGAACACTAATGACTAAAGACCAAATGATTTGTGGAAAGTTCCACACCCACTCATGATAAAAACTCAGTAAAATAGGAATAGAAGGAAAATTCCTCAACATAATAAAGGACATTTATACAAAGCCAACAGCCAACATCACCCTAAATTGAGAGAGCCTGAAAGCATTCCCCTTTGAGATCAGGAACCAGACAAGGATGCCCTTTATCACCACTGTTATTCAACACTGTGTTGGAGGCCCTAGCCAGAGCAATTAGGCTAGATAAAGAAATAAAGGGCATCCAGATTAGCAAGGAAGAAGTAAAAGTATCTCTATTTGCAGACGTCATGATCTTACACACAGAAAACCCTAAGGAATCCTCAAGAAAACTACTGAAACTAATAGAAGAGTTCAGTGGAGTATTGGGATACAAGATAAACATACAAAAATCAGTTGGATTTCTCTACACCAACAAAAAGAACATTGAAGAGGAAATCACCAAATCAATACCATTTACAGTACCCCCAAAGAAGATAAAATACTTAGGAATAAATCTTACCAGAGATGTAAAAGACTTATACAAAGAAAACTACAAAATACTTCTGCAAGAAACCAAAAGAGACCTATATAGGTGGAAAAACATACCTTGCTCATGGATAGGAAGACTTAACATTGTAAAAATGTCTATTCTACCAAAAGCGATCCATACATTTAATGCAATTCCAATCCAAATTCTAACGACATTCTTTAATGAGATGGAGAAACAAATCACCAACTTCATAGGGAAGAGAAAGAGGCCCGGATAAGAATTACTGAAGAAGAACAAAGTGGGAGGCCTTACTCTACCTGGTTTTAGAACTATTATACCACCACAGTAGACAAAACAGACTGGTACTGGTACAACAACAGATACATAGACCAATGGAACAGAATTGAGAGTCCAGGCATAAATCCATCCACATATGAGCAGCTGATATTTGACGAAGGCCCCAAAACAGTTAAATGGGGAAAAGACAGTCTTAGTAACAAATGGTGCTCACATAACTGGATATCCATCTGCAAAGAAATGAAACAAGACCCATACCTCACACCATGCACAAAAAAGAACTCAAAATGGATCAAAGACCTAAATATAAAATCTAAAACGATAAAGATCATGGAAGAAAAAATAGGGACAAAGTTAGGAGCCCTAATACCTAGCATAAACAGTATACAAAGCATTACTAACAATGCAGAAGAATAAGTAGATAACTGGAAGCTCCTAAAAATCAAACACCTATGCTCATCCAAAGACTTCACCAAAAGAGTAAAAAGATTACCTACAGACTGGGAAAAAGTTTTCAGCTATGACATTTCTAATCAGTGCCTGATCTCTAAAATCTACATGGTACTGCAAAAACTCAACGGCAAAAAGACAAATAACCCAATTAAAAAATGGGCAAAAGATATAAACAGACACTTCACTAAAGAAGGCATTCAGGTAGCTAACAGATACATGAAGAAATGGTCACATTCATTAGCCTTTAGAGAAATGCAAATCAAAACTATGATGAGATTTCATCTCACTCCAGCAAGGGTGCCATTAATCCAAAAAACACAAAATAATAAATGTTGAGAGGCTGTGGAGAGATTGGAACCCTTATACACTGCTGGTAGGAATGTAAAATGGTACAACCACTTTAGAAATCGATTTGTCAATTCCTTAAAAAGCTAGAAATAGAACTACTATATGATCCAGCAACCCCACTCCTTGGAATATATCCTAGAGAAATAAGAGCCTTTACGCAAACAGATATACGCACACCCATGTTTATTGCAGCACTGTTTACAATAGCAAAAAGATGGAAGCAACCAAGGTGCCCATCAACAGATGAATGGATAAATTATGGAATATTCACACAATGGAATACCACGCAACAATAAAGAGCAGTGATGAATCTGTGAAACATTTCATTATGTGGAGGACCCTGGAAGGCATTATGCTGAATTATGCTGAAATTAGTCAGTTGCAAAAGGACAAATATTGTATAAGACCTCTATTATAAAAACTCAACAAATAGTTTAAACAGAGAAGAAAATATTCCTTGATGGTTATGGGAAGGGGGAGAGAGGGTGGGAAAGGGCTATTCACTAATTAGATAGTAGATAAGAACTACTTTAGGTGATGGGAAAGAAAACACACAATACAGGCGAGATCAGCATAACTGGACTAAATCAAAAGCAAAGAAGTTTCCTGAATAAACTAAAAGCTTCAAAGGCCAGCGTAGCAGGGGCAGGGGCCTGGGGACCATGGTTTCAGGGGACATCTAAGTCAACTGGCATTATAAAATCTATTAAGAAAACATTCTGCATCCCACCTTGGAGAGAGGCATCTGGGGGGATCTTAAAGGCTAGCAAGTGGCCATCCAAGATGCATCAATTGGTTTCAACCCACCTGGATCAAAGAAGAATGAAGAACACCAAAGACACAAGGTAATTATGAGCCCAAGAGACAGAAAGGGCCACATGAACCAGCGACTACATCAGCATGAGACCAGAAGAGCTAGAAGGTGCCCGGCTACAACCGATGACTGTCCTCACGGGGAACACAACAGAGAACCCCTGAGGGAGCAGGAGAGCAGTGGGATAAAAATACAGACCCCAAATTCTCATAAAAAGAGCAGACTTAATGGTCTGACTGAGACTAGAAGGACCCCGGTTGTCATGGCCCCCAGGCCTTCTGTTGGCCCAAGACAGGAACCATTCCCAAAGCCAACTCTTCAGACAGGGATTGGACTGGACAATGGGTTGGAGAGGGATGCTGGTGAGAAGTGAGCTTCTTGGATCAGGTGGACACTTGAGACTATGTTGACATCTCCTCCCTGGAGGGGAGATGAGGGGGTAGAGGGGATTAGCAGTTGGCGAAATGGACAAGAAAAGAGTGAGTAGAGGGAGAGAACAGGCTGTCTTATTAGGGGGAGAGCAATTGGGAGTATGGAGCAAGGTATATATAAGTTTTTGTTTGAGAGACTGACTTGATTTGTAAACTTTCACTTAAAGCACAATAAAAATTAAGAAAAAAATGAGTTCTGGAATGACATGAAGGACATTATACATGAAGAAAGCAAGAGGCCATTAAAAGGACAGGGAAGAAAGAAAAGACCAAAATGGGTGTCAGAAAAGACTCTGAAAATTGCTCTTGAATGTGGAGTAGCTAAAGTGAATGGAAAAAGAGTTGAAGTAAAACAGCTGCACAGAAGATTTCAAAGGGCATCTCAAGAAAACAAAATAAAGTATTATAATGACATATGCAAGAACTTGGAGTTAAAAAACCAAAAGGGAAGAACATGCTCTACGTTTCTCAAGCTGAAGGAACTGAAGAAAAAATTCAAGCCTCAAGTTGCAATATTGAAGGATTCTATGGGCAAAATATTGAAACAACACAGGAGATATCAAAAGAAGATGGAAAGAACACACAAGAGTCACTGTACTGAAAAGAATTGGTCTACATCCAACCATTTCAGGAGGTAGCATAAGATCAAGAACTGATGGTACTAAAGGAAGAAGTCCAAGCTGCACTGAAGACACTGGAGAAAAACAAGGCTCCAGGAATTGACGGAATACCAACAAATGGAAGCAGCACTGGAAGTACTCACTTGTCTATGCCAAGAAATTTGGGAGATAGCTACCTGGTCAACCTACTGGAAGAGATTTATGCCTATTCCAAGGAAAGATTATCCAACCGAATGTGGAAATAATCAAACAATATCATTAATATCACACACAAGTAAAATTTTCCTGAAGATCATTCGAAAGTGGTTGCAGCAGTAGATCAATTGGGAACTGCCAGAAATTCAAGCCAGATTTAGATGACAATGTGAAATAAGGGATATCATTGTTGGTGTCAGGTGAATTCTGGCTGAAAGCAGAGAATACCAGAAAGATGTTTACCTGTGTTTCATTGACTACGCTAAGGCATTCGACTGTGTGGAAAATAACAAATTATGGATAACATTGGGAAGAATGGGAAAGCTAGAACACTTAATTGTGCTCATGAGGAACCTGTACACAGACCAAGAGGCAGTTGTTCGAAAAGAACAAGGAGATAGTACTTTGCTTAAAGTTAGGAAAAGGGTGCATCAGGGTTGTATCCTTTCACCATACTTATTCAATCTGTATGCTGAGCAAGTAATCTGAGAAACTGGACTATATGAAGAAGAACAGGGTATCAAGACTGGAGGATGACTCATTAACAACCTGTGATATGCAGATGACATAACCTTCCTTGCTGAAAGTGAAGAGGGAGCACTCACTGATGAAGATCGAAGCCCACAGCTTTCAGTATGGATTACACCTCAACATAAAACAAAAATCCTTACAACTGGGCCAATAAGCAACATCATGATAAACAGAGAAAATATTGAAGTTGTCAAGGATTTCATTTTACTTGGATCCATAGTCAAAACTCATGGAAGCAGCAGTCAAGAAATCAAAAGGCACATTGCATTGGGCAAATCTGCTGCAAAGGACCTATTTAAAGAGTTCAAAAGCAAGATGGCACCTTAAGGACTAAGATGCGCCTGGCCCAAGCCATGGTGTTTTCAATCACCTCGTATGCATGCAAAAGCTGGACAATGAATAAGGAAGACAGAATTGATGCCTTTGAATTATGGTATTGGCAAAGGACATTGAATACACCATGGGCTGCCAGAAGAACAAATAAATCTGTCTTGGAAGAAGTCAGCCAGAATGCTCCTTAGAAGTGAGGATGGTGAGACTACATCTCACATACTTTGGATATGTTATCAGGAGGGATTAGTCCCTGGAGAAGGACATCATGCTTGGTAAAGCAGAGGGTCATCGAAAAAGAGGAAGACCCTCAATGAGGTGGATTAACACAGTGGCTACAACAATGGGAGCAAGCATAACAATGATTGTGAGGATGGTGCAGGACCAGACAGTGTTTCTTTCAGCTGTACACAGTGTCCCTATGAGTTGGAACCTACTCAACAGCACCTAACTACCTAACAACATGGACTTCCAGAAGAAAGAACAAATATGTCTTGGAAGAAGTACAGCCAGAACGCTCCTTAGAAGCAAAGAAGGCGAGACTTCATCTCACATACTTTAGACATGTTATCAGGAGCAACCAGTCCCTGGAGGACATCATGCTTTTAAAGTAGAGGGTCAGCAAAAAAGTGAAAGACCCTCAACAAAGTGGATTGACACAGTGGCTGCAACAATGGGCTGAAGTATAACCAGGATTATGAGGATGGTGCAGGGCAAAGTAGTATTTCATTCTTTCCTACATAGGGTCAGAACCAACTTGACAGCACCTAACAACAATATTTATTGAGTAATTCTTTAATTCTAGATTTTCAAAAAGTAAAGCCAGCAGTTAACAGTATTAAGACTAACTTCAGAACATTAAAAACAGATGACACAGATGGAGTTTAGGCAGAAGCCTTCCAACTTCAGTAAAAATATAAATAATATAATATATAATATATACTATACTATACTATACTATACTATACTATACTATACTATACTATACTATACTATACTATACTATACTATACTATACTATACTATACTATACTGGGGCCCTGGTGGCGCAGTGGTTAAACATTTGGCTGCTAACCAAAAGGTCAACAGGTCAACAGTTCAAATCTACCCCATGGGGTAGTTCTACTCTGTCCTATAAGGTCGCTATGAGTCGCAATCAACAATGAGTTTGGTTTTTTTGGCATATAATAGAGGAGCCTTGCTGGCACAGTGGTTAAGTGCTCAGCTGCTAACTGAAAGGTCTGTGGTTTGAACCCACCAGCCTCTCCGTGGGAGAAAGATGTGGCAGTCTGCTTCCATAAAGATTACAGCCTGGGGGACCCAATGGGCAGTTCTACTCTGTCCTATAAGGTCACTATGAGTCAGAATTGACTCAGCAGCAATGGATTTGTGTATATCATAATATTAGCTGTTGTTATTATAGATTTCATGACTGAATATCTACTATATGACAGGTACTATACTAAGAATTTAAAAAAATTATTTAGTCCTCACAATAATCTTGCAAAGTAGCCTTTACCTCAATTTCCCAAAGAGGGGAAAGGGCTCAGAAAGCATGCTTCACAATGCTTTCTGCCTCTGATAATAACTGCCATGTTTATAAGTTATACTCAGCTAGAAAGTAACTGAGTTGGAATTCAGGCTTAAAGGTGAGTTTCTAGCTCCAAAGCCTGTGCTCTTTTACCAGGCTATGCAACATCTCTGAGGATCACACATACAGTTAACAAGGAAACTGGCCCTAGATCATACAGAATTTTTATTCTTCATTTTTCTTCCCTTATCTTCAAACAGTATCAATGAGAGCAAGTTACAAACATACCTTGTTTGTGGAGATAAAAATAAAAATTGTCCCTGTTGGTAACCTTCAATTGCTAAAATGTAAATCTCTATCAGATTCAGCTTCTCTTGCCCTCAATTAGATTCACTCCTCAGCCATTCACCAGAATTTGAACCCACTACTTGGTCACGGACAGGTTTATACTTGGCAGAAAAAGCCCTTGGGGAACTCACATCACTTCTCCCCTTCTCTCTGTAAAACAGAATCCCTTTTTTTGTCTAATACATATCCCAGGGTCTTGTGCAGATTCAGAATTTTGGTAAGGAGAACACCAGAGCTGCTTCACTGGGAAATTCAGAATCTATGGTCACACGGAAGTGAGTAGCTATGGAATATGACAGAGGAAGGGAAGATGAGACCAAAGTCAGTCAAACCCTGGAATAAGGAAGAAGTATGGGGAGTTGGAAGAGAGGGAAAGGAGTGATTTAGGGAGCAGCTGTCGCATGAGAAATGGAGAGCTATGGAAAGAAAATATTAAGACATTTGTTGTTGTTGCTGTTAGGTGTCATCGAGTTGGTTCCGACTCATAGCGACCTTATGTACAACAGAAGGAAACACTGCCCGGTCCTGTGCCATTCTTACAATCTTTGTTATACTTAAGCCCATTGTTGCAGCCATTGTGTCAATCCATCTTCTTTAGAGTCTTCCTCTCTCTCACTGACCCTCTATTTTACCAAGCATGATGTCCTTCTCCAGGGCCTGACAGAGCCTGGTGAAACCCTGAGAGTATGGCCCCTGGACACCCTTTCAGCTCAGTAATGAAGTCACTCTTGAGGTTCACCCTTCAGTCAAAGGGTGGACAGGCCCAAAAAACGAAATTAGACTAAAGGGGCACGCCAGCTCTGCGGCAAGACTAGAAGGCAGGAGGGGTCAGAAAAGCTGGTAATAGGGAACCCAAGTTTGAGAAGGGACAGTGTTGACATGTCGTGGGGTTGTTATCCAATGTCATAAAACAATATGTGTACTAACTGTTTAATGAGAAACTAGTTTGCTCCGTAAACCTTCATCTAAAGTACAATAGAAAAAGAAAAGAAAAAATAAATAAAGAGATTTTTCACAACAGATTTGCCCAATGCAATGCATCTTTTGATTTCTTGACTGCTGCTTCCACGGGCGTTGATTCTGGATCCAAGTAAAATGAAATCCTTGACAACTTCAATTGAGACATTTACTGTTAATCTAATCCCAACTGTTGAGCCATTTTCCTAGAAAATCTACAAAAAGATGTTAAATGCTCTTCCACTGTTTTTGGAGACTTTACCAATGTTCCCTTGATGAGACTGGGCCACAAATTGAAGCACTTTATATGGGTTATACTCTAATAGACCCATGAGGTTTTGAAAATGTTTGCAAACACACAAGCCAATTTAAAAAGAAAAAAAAAAAACCAAACCCATTGCCGTCGAGTCAATTCCAACTCATAGCCACCCTGTAGGACAGAGCAGGACTGCCCCATAGGGTTTCCAAGCGGTGCCTGGTGGATTCAAACTGCTGACCTTTTGGTTAGCAGCTGTAGCTCTTAACCACTACACCACCAAAGTTTCCCAAGCAAATATATATATAAAGATCAAACCTGTTGTCATTGAGTTGAATCCAACTCATAGCAACTCTATAGGACAGAGCGGAACTGCCCCCATAGGATTTCCAGGGAGCGACTGGTGGATTCGAACTGTCGACCTTTTGGTTAGCAGCTGAACTCTTAACCACTATGCCACCAGGGTTTCCAAATATATGTGTGTGTGTGTGTGTGTGTGTAAGATGGATACTATGTGACATCTTGGAGTCAAAGTTAAGGAATCCTGATCTTTTAGGAATGAGGGAAATCCAGTGGTAATTTGGCAAATTGCAGGCTCTGAAAACAAACAAAAAATTGCTATTGAGTTAATTTCACTAGTGGAGACCCCATGTATGTCAGAGTAGAACTGTGCTCCATAGGGTTTTCAATGGCTGATTTTCTGAAAGTAGATTGCCAGGCCTTTCTTCTGAGGTGCCCCTGAATGGACTTGAGCCTCCAACCTTTCAGTTAGCAGCAGAAGGTGTTAACCATTTGCATGGCACAGGGACTTTGCAGGGTCTATGCCTATGCAAAAAAGGTTAGATTGACCTACTGGATGAGCATATACTTCTCCTAGAAAATCCTTGTAACAGTGAAAGATGAAAAGGGAAAGGTTAGAAAAGCCTTTAGCTTTGTAGAAGGACATTTTCTCTGAGTTTTCTTCTTGTGCCAATCAATAGTTATAACTGCAATCAACATTTCCCCCAGGTCATAACAACCTCAGATAAAAACAGAGAAATGATAACATTAACAAAACAATATTTCACTGCCCATTTCTAAACATTCCTCAGAAAACTCATCCTCTCTCAGATTCTTCCTTAATTTAGCTGGGTGTTATTCAAATGCTGTCTTCCGTGAGGTCTTATAGACTCTCTTTTGGCCTCCATTGCCCCCACCATTTTACTCCTTTCCAGCTCTGGCTTCCTATGGTGGTATGTATTGCAAAAGTCACCAAATTTGTCAACATACTCATTTAAAACAAGCAATTTAAACAGATTTCTCAATCTATCTTCACTTATTGTTGATCAAAGAATGTTTTTGATTGATTTTCATTTCACATGAAGTAACAGATATACAGATAGTAGGGAAGTCTTAAACATAAGCAAGAGTTTAGCAGAGATGTATAAAAACCTCATTTCACAATAAATTCCAGAAATTACAATATTGTCCATGTCTTAGTTTCTTTGGGTTTGATTCTAATGACTTTCAAATGTCTCCACAATTACATATTTTCCACTAAAATATCCTCTCCAGAAAATTCATCATAAATTTCATTTATATGCGGTAAAAATGTCTAAAGTTTTTTCTTCTTGGCAAGTATTAGAAAATGGCTGAATGGTGGTGAGCATTGGCATCATGTGATCCTCTGCTTTTGAGTGAGGGTCCACTTCTTGGTGAAAATACCCTTTGGCTATCTTCCAGTGATAAAAGGCCAGCATCTTTGGTCATTTCAATAGTTACAGCTGTTAACTTGATGATACTAGGCACAAGATGGAGTCACTTATGCTAAGCCCCACATCAGTAAATTGAAACCTAACTAAGTTTCCATTTCCTGTAGATGCCTGACCTGTAAATGTCAACCAGTCTGTGTTTGCCACCACAGCTGAGTATATGACCTGGCTAAAAAAGTTCCCAATAAGGAAACTCACTGTAACTTAGAACGAACCAATCACTTTTTGCCCAGTATAGCTTTCTTGTTCCTGTGTGTCTATTGTCTAAAAACCCCTTCCATTTTGTACCGCTCTTCAGAGTTCTAATCTGACTTTCAAACAAGACACTGCCCAGTTCGTGAATTGCTAAATAAAGTCAATGAGTTAAAGCAAAAATGAATGTTTTGTTGAAAATTGCTTTTAACATATCTAACAGTTTGAACTTCCATCTGTAGCTTATAAAAAAAGAAAGTAGCTTATAGTCTAATAATATTTTATATAAAAGTCTTCTAGTAACTAGTGAGTTTTAATAAAACCAAAACTTAAGCAAAAGGTAATTATTAAAGTAACTACTAGTTGTGTCATGGATGTAATATTTTAGTTTCCTGATTTAGATTTTAGTTTTAAAATGATCAGCAATTTAAAACAAAGAACAATTTTCAATTTTAAAGATATTACCAAAATTGAATAAAATATTTTATGTACAAAGTAAAATTTTCATTTAACAAATGATAAAAACTGGACAAATAAAAACTCCAAGTGATCACATAAATGAAGTAACTAAGGTTATGTTTTTTTATCTTTAAAATTGCTATGCTACCGTTATTTATTATAAATTAAAAATTTAGATGCAGAAATAAAAGGTACCACAGGGTTTAGAAGAATTCTTATAAAAACAAAGGCGTGGACCTGAGTCCACGTGTGTCAAAGGCTAACTAGATAATTGAGAATTCTCTGAATTTACTTCTATGTAGAGTACAATGTTTCTTAAACCCATTGCTCTCTCAGTGGTAAAGGAAATGAAATAAAAATGTGCTAATTTGAGGCTTACTTTTGTCTAAAACTCAGTAGTAACTGCACCAATTGTTTAGAGCTTAGACCAACAAAATATTTATTTCATAGAGGACTATTTTATCACTGTCATTGTTTGGAACTGCAGAGACTGGTGATAATAAAAAGCAGACCAACTATCAGTCGGCTTTACTATAGTTTTAAAATTCTGTAGACAAGGTTCCCCTTACTGCCTGCCCCAGGGTGGACCGCATCATCCCTGGGCCCTAGGTTTGCTGCTGGTGAGCTGCATCCTGAGAGCCTCAGTGTGTGTGCCTACAGGATTTTTGCAACAGGGAAACTGTAGGCACTTTTGAAACTAAAAATTATAATGAATATTTAAGTGCACACACAAATTTTTTTTAAAGGTTGATGCTGAAGTAGCAATTTAGTCATAAAAAAATCAAATATTATTTTCTTGATGTTTAAGATTTTAGTTATGAGCCAAGTTTTTGTGGGGACAAGAGTCATTTAAATATGTATTATAAATACCCTGCGTAGTATTGAAGCAAGTGTTCCCCTTGACTACTGAAGCAACATTCTCAACCATAAATTGAAGAGATTGGTCTAGAATTACCTTTAAGACCCCTTCAGCTCTAACAATCTGTGGTCTCCATTATGTTGTTTGTGAATGAAAGAGCTAACTATTCTCCCCACTTTAGCCCTTCCCAGCCTCTCCTCCAGCCCACCAGCCTCCCAGCACCCAGCCCCGGAACTCTGTCCTCACCCCCCATCTCCAACCCTCAGAAGTTTGCTTGGAGAGAAGATGAAACCTTCACATTTTTCTAATGCAGAGATTATAGGAAGACATCCTACCCTCCTATAATCACCACATCAGAAAGACAAGAGGGCCTGGGAGAAATAGTAAAGAAAAAAAACCAAAGACTTAAATATTAAAGCTTTTTCCATGTCTTTGTGAGCCTAAGAGTGTCCTTGGAGAGGTAGATTGTTCTGTAAGGAACCCCATTTCTTATGCAATGATGGGTCTCAAGGCACAGCCTGAGGACAAAGAAGGGGAACTGGCATTACTCTGCATAAAAATGTCACTTGAGAGCTCTCTCCTTTTGGGGGAGAAGCAGGTCTGACATTGCATTGCACGTGGAAAAATGGATTTTGACTCTACTGTTTCTGAAAATTAGTTTTTGTCTTTGGAACGTGTGTGAGAGAGAGAGAGATGCAAAGGGCAGCCACAAAATGAGATGACCCGCGGGGTGCGGAAGTGTGTTTTCACCCCACATTCAAAAGCCAAACCCACCGTTGAGTGGATTCCAACTTACAGTGAACTTGAGGTGGATCAAACAGCAGTGCCCAAGCCTTTCAGTTGTCCTGAGGAAGACGCCATGATACTGCTCTTGACAGAATAACTCACATTTTAGAAAATATACTGCTGGGGGTCGCTGCATCCCACTGATTGACTGGAGACCAGGTAAACAGAGAGAGGAATCCTAGGGTAAGACCAGAACCTAGAGGGGTAGTTATTTTTTCTTTCTCCTTCTCCTCCTGCTTATTTGTTCATAATTTAAGACATACACAAAAGAAGACAGAATACATTAATGCATTTTCATGTTCCCGTCACCTATAATAAACGTTAGCCAGTCCTACCTCATCCACACCTCTATAATGTCGCTCCAACACACATGGCTTTAAAACAAATCCCAGGCATTATATAATTTCATTCTTAACTAAAAAACAATAACTTTTTATAAAATATGGCCACAACATTCCTATCGAACTTAAAAATATTAACCATAATTCCTCAATAATCATTAACGATTCTGTCAGTGTTCAAATTTTCAGGTCTCCCCCAACTGTTATTTATTTTCTTATGTTTTGCTTGCTTGAATCGAGATCCAAGTAAGATTTATACATTGTGAATAGTTGACCTTTCTTGTCTCTTTTAATTTATAGGCTCCTTTTTTTCCCCATCTTTTTACCCTCGTTTGGGGTAGGGTTTTCTTAGAATACAGATTTGCATGTGGGAGAGATACATATAAATAATAATATCTAATCATTGTGAATGTATAATTAAGGGAAAAATCCTAGCAACTTTTAGAATCTTGCTATCATTCTGAATCTTATTCTCTAAGTCCATTCTAAGCATAAGTTCAAGGTATTTAGAAATGACTTTAACTCTCTTAGGCCCTGGAGGACCAGTTAGGATTCAGCCACAAGGTTCTATAAGTGACAGTACTGCTTCCACAAAGATCCCAACCACAATGAATGAGGAGCAGAGCCCGTCTCAAAACAACCCTTTCCCTTGGTTTGAAATGAAAGACTTGTCAGGCACATAACGTTATTGCTATCCCGTATGTTGCTCTTTTTCCTTTCTTCCGTTGTCTCTCCATTTTGTCCTTGCATTTTGAGTACTTGTAAGGATTTTTATGGGCAGGCAATGGTTGAATTCAAGTTCTTAGAGGCTCTGCAAAGTCAGGTTTTACTTGGCAAACCTTAACGAGGAAACCTATTGACTTTGTTTTAGTCTTGGGATCTGGTCTCATTTGCAGATGCCAATAATAATAATAATAATAATTTGGAGGCTTTTAGGAAAAAGGTGTCATTAATGGCTGTTGGAAATAATGCATGTTTAATTGAGGTTGGAGTTATTAAAGAATAACTTTAAAAAAGTAAAATCATGACTCTCATACAAAAATATAAAACGAACATGTGCCCAAGGTTTTATTTAACTCCTTAAGTAATGAGGGGATCAATAAGAACATGTATAGGCAATCATGAATGTTGAGATGAAATTGCTGATAGATACAAAACTGGTTAATATCTGTGAGCCAATAAAATGTAATGGTTGGAATCATCTTTTCTTTTTCGAGGGAAAAATCAAACACATCTCTTCCAGACAAAATTCATTTGCGTCTCTAAGGACAAGAATCATTTGCATCACTACGAGTTTTCTACAATTTATGGAGTGGCCTAGTCAAAGACAGTGAAGGCGCACACACACAAAAAACCAAACCTGTTGCCCTTAAGTCAATTCCGACTCATAGCAACCCTATAGGACAGAGTAGAACTGCCCCTTAGAGTTTTAAGGAGCGCCTGGTGGATTAGAACAGCCAACCTTTTGGTCAGTGGCCATAGCACTTAACCACTATACCACCAGGGTTTCCCATGAAAGCACAAGCCCCTATAAAATAGATAAGCCCGAAGGGTCTTCTAGCTTTCCATTGAAAAAACCAAACCAAACCGAACCCGTTGCCGTTGACTCGATTCCGACTCATAGCGACCCTATAGGACAGAGTAGAACTGCCCCATAGAGTTTCCAAGGAGCACCTGGTGGATTTGAACTGCTGACCTTTAGGTTAGCAGCCATAGCACTTAACTACTACACCACCAGGGGTTCCTTCCGTTGAAAGGACACCAATAATCTTTTGCCCATTTCAAAGCCTTTCACAACTTTTTCTGACAGATTCATGCTTATTTATTAAGAATAGAAGCAGCCAGGGTGATTACTTGAATAGATTCCTTGAAACAGCAATGACACTCACAGAAGATCTCTGCTAGTTGGTTACCACTCTCCTACGTACCTCCCTTTTTCCCTAAATCAAAATTTTGTCTTTTTGTTTCAAATTATCATCATGGAGGATTTGGAACCAGAGTGATGTTGAAAACTCGAATATTGCATTCAGCAAAGCCTGATTTAAGGAAAGTGAGTAATCGTTCTCCACATACCTGTTAACAGGTGGTTTACTCCTGGCACTTTAACTACACCACAGAAAGTTGATCAATTCCATTCTTCCTTCATCTCCTGCTCTCTGCAGTGTAGCCTCAAAATCAGACAAACCAGGGCAGTTCCTTAGCATGCTTTATACTCATTATGTTGCACTAGCATTTGCAATGTCCAACTTTCAGATAAAAATGCTGACCAAGGACAGGGTATCTGGAAAAATAACTTTCCTCTTTCATGTTTTAATGACAGTGCTCATAATTAATGACAGTGTTCATAACTGAGTTATAAAACTTGACCCCTGAAGTAAGGTTCACATCTCAACCCCGGTATCTCTTGCCAGGCTCCAGGCTCTCGTCAGAACTTGTTTTTCCCCTTGTCTGGCTCCCAACATGCTTGGGACGGTGTTCTATCCTGTTGGCTCAGAGCTTCAATTTTACCAGCCAATACCTGCTTCCTCCTCTCGTCTGGATCCTCTTTCTCATATCAGGAGCCAGAAATTTTCAGGATCAGAGTGTTAGAGCCTCCAGGAATTCCCCTTGGCTTAGGGGCCAGGGATCTTGAACCACAAGCAGCTGAATGTCAAAGTCCACGCCCTATAGAGGTGGTTATCAAAACAAAAGTGAGTATGAGAGATCAAAACTTGAAATAGCACCATACAGACAGCTTACCAGAAATAATTCTCAAGTGAAAGAGACAAGATACTATCCACCTCAGAAAACTGGAAAATATTAAAGTAAAATAAAATACCCAGTGCCTGTAAAAGTGTGATTACCAAAAAACCCAAATCTATTGCCAGTCCAGTCGATTCCCAACTTACAGCAACCCAATAGAACAGAGTAGAATTGTCCCACAGGGTTTCCAAGCAATGGCTGGTGGGTTCGAACTGCCGACCTTTTTGGTTAGCAGCCATAGCTCTAACCAAAAGTGTGACTAAAAAAAAACCCCGCTGCCATCCAGTTGATTCCGACTTATAGCGACCCTCTAGGACAGGGTAGAACTGCCCCATAGTCTTTGCAAGGAGTGCCTGCTGCATTGAAACTACTGATCTTTTGATTAGCAGCCATAGCTCTTAACCACTATGCCACCAGGGTGTCCAAAGTGCGACTACCAACCAAACAACCAACCCACTGCCTTCGAGTCAATTCTGACTCATAGCAACCCTATAGGACAGAGTAGAACTGCCCCATAGAGTTTCCAAGGAGTGTCTGGTGGTTTCGAACTGGTGACCTTTAGGTTAGCAGCTGCAACTCTTAACCGCTATACCACCAGGGTTTCCAAAGTGTGACTGGCTGGATATATGTTAGCAAAGCTAGTTGGGACATCCCAGTGGCTTCACGATCAAGGAAATTTGTCTGTATTTAATGATCTGAACTGAGAGTTGATATGGCCAAGGAAAAGGAGGCCTTTTAAAAATATATATATTTATCCTACAGTAAAAAGATGGACTCCCTTGTCCTTGTCATTTTCACTGCTCTCTACAAGCCTACTTGATTTTTATTGCCAAAATCTAATAAACAGGGAAGGCTGTCATACTTACGCATGAAATAGAAATTAGTCAAATAAAATTAGTCAAATATAAATTTTTGGCCATTTGGTAAAAAAGCCTTAGAATTTTTTACCCCATGATCCACCAAGTTCTCTTCTGGGGATAATTCAAAATGCAGTGAAAGTTTTAGCATAAAACTGTTCATTTCAGTATTATTTATGATAACAAAAATAATTTTAAAAACCTAAATCCAACAACAAAAAATTGCTCAGGAAATAGTGTTTTGTGACTATTTTGAAATACGATGCAATGCAAGTACTTAAATAATGATTAGAAAGACCTTTAAAGAAGCACAGAAAAAATTGTGACAATGGGGTTTTTTTAATGGTTTTTATTATAGAAAATATTCAAACAGATACAAAAGTAGAAACTACTATGACGAACCTTTGTGTATCTGTGACCGAATGAGGCTTCTTGACCTGTCCTATTAGCTGATCGAAGTAAGACAGACACTACATCACCAGTTGCAAGGGAAACAGAAAATTTATTGTTTGCACAAACAATGAGCAAGGTGGGGCTTGGTGGCCAAAAGACCACGTGCTCCCTGTCTGAGTGGATTGGGGAGCTTTTTATTTCCAATGGCATCTGGGGGTTGGGTTTGGCACCTGAAACTCTCTACCCTTAGTCCACGTTTGGAGGCCTGGATGTTGAATCATGTCAGTGATGTTCAGGTCCAAGGACAGATTGAGGACACAGCTCTTCCGGTCCTGCACGTGCTCCAAAATCCTGGTTTGCGCATGCGTGGGATTCTGGCACCAACTTCAAACTGCAGTTAGGGCCACAGCATGGTCGGGACCAAACGGCAATTAGAAGCCACCGTTTGGCTGGCTGTGAGGGGAGCAGGGGATCTTCGTGGGAGCGGGGGGAAGTCTTGGCAGAGGCTGCATATCCTACACCCAGTTTAACAATTATCAACTCAGACCAACATGTTTCATCTACCTGTATTCACTTCTCCACACCATCAGATTATTTTGAAGCCAATTTTTGACATTTCATCTGAAAACGTTTCAGCACATACCTCTAAGAGATAAGAGTTCCTTTAAAAGAAGATAACCTCAATAGCAATTGCCACCTAAAAAATTAATAATAAGCTTTTGGTCATGTGAAAGTTGTTCTAATTTTAATTGATAAAAATTATATTCACAGTAGACATTGTATGTTCATGTGTGTGTGTGTGTTAGTCTGTGTGTGAACTACATAAAATATGCTGTCATGGATTGAACTGTGTCACCCAAAAATATGTGTTGACTTGGTTAGGCCATGATTCCCAGTATTGCATGGTTGTCCTCCATTTTTTGATTGTAATTTTATGTTAAAGAGGATTAGAGTGAGATTGTAACACCCTTACCCAGGTCACATCCCTGATCCAAAGTAAAGGCAGTTCCCCTGGGGTGTAGCATGCACCACCTTTTATCTCTCAAGAGATAAAAAGGAAAGAGAAGCAAGCAAAGAGGGGGACCTCATAGCACCAAGAAAGCAGTGCTGGGAGCAGAGCCCGTCCTTTGGACCTGGGGTCCCTGTGTGGAGAAGCTCCTAGTGTGGGGAAAAATTGATGAGAAAGCTGACAGAGAAAGAAAGCCTTCCTCTGGAGCTGACACACTGAATTTGGGCTTTTAGCCTACTTTACTTTGAAAAATAAACTTCTCTTTGTTAAAGCCATCCACTTGTGGTATTTCTTTGAGAGCAGCACCAGATAACTAAGACATATGCATAGAACAATAACTAGAAAGAACTCCAGAATATGTAATAATGGTTATCTTTTTTGGTTGGTAAAATTATTAGTGTTCTCTCCTTCTTTAAACTTCTCAAATTTTCTATAATAAACATGTATTATTATTATCGGGATAAGCATAAGTAAATTAAAACAGTGCTCATCAAGCCGATGTGGGACAGAAACTCTGTAGACTTATGAATTGATAAATTCTTAGTGTTGAAGTCCTCCCTGCAGTATAACAGACAGGTAGTTACCAGACTCTCCTCAAACATTCTCTTTCACAGGAAACTCAGTACTTCATAAGGCAGCTGGTTCTATTTATGAACAGTTCTCATAGTTAAAAAGCTTTTCTTTACACTTAGCCAAAAATCTATTTTCCTATAACTTTGACCCAGGGGGCTTAGTCATGCTCTTAGGAAATGCAAAAAAATAAATCTAATCCTTCCTTTATTCAATAAACATCCAATATTGAGTACAATTATCTTAGGATTTTAGCGCTAGCCCACCTCATTCATTTTACAGATAATGAAACTTAGGCCCAAAGAGGTTAAATGGCTTTTCCCTAGTTCATACAGCACTGTGATTTGTCACGTTTCATAGAATCAGATATAAAACTTAAAAAATGCCACAGCACATCACCACTGAGTCTTTATTCCTTAATTAACATCTCATCTAAAATGTTTTCAAGGACCCTCATTATCCTCTTTGCACTCATCTTATAGGTCTCTGTTTAGGCAATGTCACTTGAAATGAGGGACCCAGAACCTAATCAAATGCTACAGGTGTCAGCTGATTAGTGCAGAGTACAGTGTGTGCTCTGAATTCTGGATTTATTAATAATTTACTAACCCTTTGGACGACAACTTCACTTTTTTGACTCATGTAATAGACAAGTATCATTTTCAAAAGTTAAACACATGACTTTCATGTAAATACAGAATGAACATAGGTTAAAAATTTATTCAACTCTGGTTATGAGATTGGGGAGGGAGGGAGGGAAAGGGGTATTCACTAAGTAGGTAGTAGACAAGAACTGTTTTAGGTGAAGAGAAAGACAACACACAATACAGGAGAGGTCAGCACACCTGGGCTAAGCCAAAAGCAAAGAAGTTTCCTAAATAAACTGAACACTTTGAAGGCCAGTGTAGTGGGGGTAGGGGTTTGGGGGTGATGGTTTTAGGGGACATCTAGGTCAATTGGCATAATAAAATCTATTAAGAAAACATTCTGCATCCCACTTTGGAAAGTGGTGTCTGGGGTCCTAAACCCTAGCAAACGGCCATCTAAGATGCATCAACTGGTCTCAACCCACCTGGACCAAAGGAGAATGAAGAACATCAAAGACACAAGGTAATTATGAGCCCAGGAGACAGAAAAGGCCACATAAATCAGAGACTACATCGGCCTGAGAACAGAAGAACTAGATGGTGCCAGGCTACAACCAATGGCTGCCCTGACAGGGAACACAACAGAGAACCCCTGAAGGAGCAGGAGAGCAGTGGGATGCAGACCCCAAATTCTCCTAAAAAGAGCAGACTTAATGGTCTGACTGAGACTAGAAGGAACCCAGAGGTCAGGGTCCCCAGACCTTCAACAGAAGGTCCCCAAGACAGGAACCATTCCCAAAGCCAACTCTTCAGACAGGAATTGGACTGGACTATAAATTTTTTTTTTTTTATAAGATAGAAAATGATACTGCTGAGGAGTAAGCTTCTTGGATCAAGTACACACATGAGACTATGTGGGCAGCTCCTGTCTGGAGGGGAGATGAGAAGACAGAGTTGGACAGAAGCTGGCTGAATGGACATGGAAGTACAGAGTGGAGAGAAGGAGTGTGCTGTCTCATTAGGGGGAGAGCAACTAGGAGTATATAGCAAGGTGTATATAAATTTTTGTATGATAGACTGACCTGATCTGTAAACTTTCACTTAGAGTGCAATAAAAATTAAACAAAAATATTCAACTCATTAACAAATGAGTGAGCTGGTCAAGCTGGTTCAAAGAACATTTGAGGAACTAGGGTTTGTATAGTCCATCAGAGAAGACAGACTGGAATTAACTGTTTTGTTTTACTTTGTTTTGTTTTTTTTAGGTTAGACATGAGTACAGTTAATGCCCTGCAATGCAATAAAACTCTAACTTTTGTGCTTATCTCTTCTACTAGATGGAAATCATTTGCATAAAATCTATAAGAAATCATGTACCTTCATAGTGTCTGAACTCCAATAAACAGTGAATAAAACCAAACCAAACCCAGTGCCTTTGAGTCGATTCTGACTCATAACAACCCTATAGGACAGGATAGAACTGCCCCATAAAATTTCCAAGGAGTGCCTGGCGGATGCAAACTGCCAACCCTTTGGTTTGTAGCCATAGATAGCACTTGACCACTATGCCACCAGGGTTTCCAAACAGTGAATAGCAAAGTTAATTTTCCTAGAAAATCCATTGATCTTTGAGTGGGCCTGTTAAGCAATACCACAGTTTGACATTGAAAGGACATGAAGTTTGTATTTTTTGCTTTCACTGAATGTATTGGATAATTTTTCTTGACAGTTCTCTATTTGATCATAAATATTCTTGATCATACAAAGGCTGATGTCATTATGCTTTGACCTGATAATTTACAAGGTGCAGAAACAGGCATTAATTAACCATAAAAACCTACTTAAGCATATAGTACTGAGCAATTAGTAAGGCCAAATAATGAACTTCCTTCTGGAAATTTTCATAAGGAAGCTCAAATTGAACTTTTAAAGATCTCTATTCTTTGTTCTTCTATCCTAAGGCTAGGAAACAAAACCCAAAGAAACTCTTTCCACTAGATTTCATCTTCAGTAAAGGTTGGGTGAATTTCTCTCTTCACAAAGTCCTCCAAATTACTACCTTACTACCTGGAAGCCTAGAGTCCTGTTAGTGTACAACAAGGGGCCAGGTCAGTTTTCCTGGGAGGACTTTGTAGCCATTGACTCCCGAAATAAACTACCTTTGTTCCTTAATGGTGGGGTTGTCATACCTGATTCAATGAGATGCATTCTCAAGTGTGGCACTTTAGGCATGGCCTTAATTGGAGATTCAATTTGTTCATTATATCTTGGTAAAAATTCATAACACACCAATGCAAATAACTATATTGCCATGAAAAGAAGGCTCAGTAAAAGGTTGTCTGAATTCCGGAGGGTTAGTGAGAATCAGATACCACTGGACATGTTTCATTTCTGTTTACAAAAGCATAGTCCGCTACATTGAAAGTTAGAAATAGAGGAAGAAGAAAAAGAGAAAGAGCTTCCTCATATGCCCATCAGAAAAGAGCTGGAGAAAAATGTAGAAAAAAATTCTAACTCACATAAAAAGGCCAGACTTACTGGCCTGACAGAGCCTGGAGAAACCACAAGAGTACAGCTCCTGGACACCCTTTAGCTCAGTAATCAAGTCGTTCCTGAGGATCACCCTTTAGCCAAAGATTAGACAGGCCCATAAAACAAAACAAGGCTAAAAAGGCACACCAGCCCAGGGGCAAGGACTAGAAGGCAACAGGGGACAGGAAACCTGGCAACAGGGAACCCAAGGTCGAAAAGGGAAAGTATTGACATGTGGGGTTGTTAACCAATGTCATAAAACGATATTTGTACTGTTTAATGAGAAGCTAGTTTGTTCTGTAAACCTTCATTTAAAGTATAAATAAAAAAAAATATTCCAGAGATATAATCACAATTACATTTCCCTCATCAGTACATTTGGTCATACATAATTCTTATTAATTTTTATTCTTATTTTGCTGGATCTTGGGTAATCTGACTTAACAAAGTTGTCAGCTTCTGGGCCAAAATTTGCATACTGGTGATCTTGATTCAGTCCCCTGATACAGCCTGGAAGTTTTCTAAGTAGCGTCAGCCTGGAGTCCATAACTGAGTCAATTCTTTGATGTATAATAGTTAAGAGTACCCAGTATGACCCTTTCCACAAGGCTTTGAGACTATTTTTTGTTGAAGATTCTGTCTCTGGCTTGTAACTTACAGCAGAGCCTTCAGGCAAGTATGAGAGAAAAGCAGAGGCTTTCTAAGACTGAATGGCTGTGGTTAATTTATGACAGTAACCAGCAATATCAGAATGGAGGAGAGCAAGTTGTCTAATGGATGACTGTTTCATAAGGGTTTGATCAATGCCTCTCCTGAGGGTAAGAACATACTATGGACAGCAAAGGCATTGAGAAATCTTCAGGACCTTCCTGTAAAGTGTATAATCTCTAAAATATTTATATTAAAAACATTTTACATATAGAAACTTAACCTAGGGAAGGGTGAGCACCCTTCTGACCAGGCAACTCTTCCCCTGCTATTTTTACAATAGTGTTGAGCTTATGAAAAATATTGAGCAGCCAAACAAGCCTAATTATTCCTAACATTCTTTTTTTCTTGTAAGGTGAAAGAACAAACCTTTGTAATTCTACAGAGGCTCTCTAGAAATCTGCTGGGTAGTTTTAGGTGTAAAAACACCCTGAAAATTTTATTTTTTCTGCATCTGGGGTATGATCTCAGGAAGGCAAAAACAGCAGAGTTATCCGAGGAGATTTGATTCTTGCCTAAGATAGGACCAAGAGTGTTAAGAAAGACAGTTTAGTTGCCTAATCATTAAAGCAACCATACAACATTTTTAAATAAGCAGAAGAAGGTAGACAATTTTAAGGATTCTTAGCTCTTCGAAGTATGGAGTTTTTTTTTTTTGTCTTAAAAACAAGACAGTATCTTATTTAAAATATTGTTTTACAAATATTTAAGATTTCAAACAAAATAGCATTAAATATTTTTAAAATATCTTAAAAACAATCCAGAATCTGATATAAAATTGACACAAAGCACAGAAAATTATGCAATACAAATCTACGCTATCTGGATGGGTTCCAAAAAAGGTAAATAATAACTGCTTAGGAAGAGCTTGTTAAGAGTTCTAAGACCAGTTTATCATTTTAATAGAGAGAAAGTCAAATTTCTTTTTGCATTAATTTAATGTTTGGCAATAAAGAATTCCTAGTTCCTTTTGGAAAAAAAATTATCTTATGAATAAGCCCATCAAAACTGAGAGAACTTTGCTAAAATTTTAGCATATTTAATTACTTCTTTTCAAACAACCAAGTAAATATGGTTTGCTTTCTGCAAATGTTCTACAATTTTCTACATCCATTCAGTTTTTGTCTTTCCCTATCCCATTTTCATGATCTGGAACACTTTCCTATTCACTTTTTTTTTTTTTTTTAATTAATTTTTATTAAGCTTCAAGTGAACATTTACAAATCCAATCAGTCTGTCACATGTAGGTTTACATACATCTTACTCCCTTCTCCCACTTGCTCTCCCCCTATTGAGTCAGCCCTTTCAGTCTCTCGTTTCGTGCCAATTTTGCCATCTTCCCTCTCTCTCTATCTTCCCTACTATTCACTTTTTCCTTGAAAAACAAAAATTCATTCCATTACCTTGGAAACATTATTGTGCTTCTCTGTCTTATTGCTCCTGTTGATGTTGTTGTGTGCCATGGAATCAAATTTGACTCATAGTGACCCTGTAGGACAGGGTACAGCTGACCCATAGGGTTTCCTAGACTGTAATCTTTACAGGAGCAAATTGCCAGGTCTTTTCTCCCAAGGGGAAAACCTAGTGGCGTAGTGGTTAAGTGCTATGGCTGCTAACCAAAGGGTTGGCAGTTCGAATCCACAGACCCTCCTTGGAAACTCTATGGAGCCGTTCTACTCTGTCTTATACGGTTGCTATGAGTTGGAATCAGACTCGATGGCAATGGGTTTGGGTTTTTTGGTTTTTCTCCCCAGGAGCCGCTGGTAGATTTCGACCACCAACCTTTTGGTTAGCAGCCGAGCGCTTACGCATTGTACCACCAGGGTTCCTACACTATTGCTCCTAGTATAGTCTTAAGTACCCATATTAACTAAAACTTTTAAGCTGAGCAAACTCTTTCACAGAGAGAGCTGACAGGTGGATAATTGACAATTTTCTATTATATACAAGCATTTTAGCAGACTAGGAAAGCCCTTAAGCACCAAAATATATAACCACCTACAACCATAAAAAAAAAACAACCATAGTATGGAAAAAATGAGCATATTCATTAACATAATCCAAAAGTATAACCCATCTTTAGCATAGTAAAATGTGAAATCTTAACCACTGTGCCACCAGGGCTCCACAGATTCACCTGAATTATGCAAATATAGATTATTATGTATTATGTTATCTATGTAGATTGTTGTTATTGTCGTTAGGTGCCCTCGAGTCGGTTCCGACTCATTGCGACCCCATGCACAACAGAACGAAACACTGCCCCAGCCTGAGCCATCCTTACAATCGTTGTTATGCTTGACCTCATTGTTGCAGCCACTGTGTCAATCCACCTCGTTGAGGGTCTTCCTCTTTTCCGCTGACCCTGTACTCTGCCAAGCATGATGTCCTTCTCCAGGGACTGATCCCTCCTAACAACATGTCCAAAGTATGTAAGACGCAGTCTCACCATCCTTGCCTCTAAGGAGCATTCTGGCCGCACTTCTTCCAAGACAGATTTGTTCATTCTTTTGGCAGTCCATGCTATATTCAATGTTCTTCGCCAACACCACAATTCAAAAGCCTCAACTTTTCTTCGGTCTTCTTTATTCATTGTCCAGCTTTCACATGCATATGACGTGAATGAAAATACATGGCTTGGGTCAGGCGCACCTTAGTCTTCAGGGTGACATCTTTGCTCTTCAACACTTTGAAGAGGTCCTTTGCAGCAGATTTGCCCAATGCAATGTGTCTTTTGATTTCTTGACTGCTGCTTCCATGGCTGTTGATTGTGGATCCAAGTAAAATGAAATCCTCGACAACTTCAATCTTTTCTCCATTTATTATGATGTCACGCATTGGTCCAGTTGTGAGGATTTTTGTTCTCTTTATGTTAAAATAATAATAATAATAATAATTTTTTTTGTTGAGGTATAATCCATACTGAAGGCTCTGATGTGGTCTTTGATCTTCATTAGTAAGTGCTTCAAGTCCTCTTCCCTTTCAGCAAGCAAGGTTGTGTCATCTGCATGACACAGGTTGTTAATGAGTCTTCCTCCAATCCTGATGCCCTGTTCTTCTTCATATAGTCCAGCTTCTCGGATTCTTTGCTCAGCATACAGATTGAATAGGTATAGTGAAAGAATACAACCCTGGCGCACACCTTTCCTGACTTTAAACCAATCAGTATCCCCTTGTTCTGTCCGAACAACTGCCTCTTGATCTATGTAAAGGTTCCTCATGAGGACAATTAAGTGTTCTGGTATTCCCATTCTTCACAGTGTTATCCATAGTTTGTTATGATCCACACAGTCAAATGCCTTTGCACAGTGAATAAAACAGATGTGAACATCCTTCTGGTATTCTCTGCTTTCAGCCAGGATCCATCTGACATCAGCAATGATATCCCTGGTTCCATGTCCTCTTCTGAAACCGGCCTGAATTTCTGGCAGTTCCCTGTCGATATGCTGCTGCAGCCGTTTTTGAATGATCTTCAGCAAAATTTTGCTTGCGTGTGATGTGAATGATATTGTTCTATAATTTCCACATTCAGTTGGATCACCTTTCTTGGGAACAGGCATAAATATGGATCTCTTCCAGTCAGTTGGCCAGGAAGCTGTCTTCCATACTTCTTGGCATAGATGAGTGAGTACCTCCAGCGCCACATCTGTTTGTTGAAATATCTGAATTGATATTCCATCAATTCCTGGAGCCTTGTTTTTCGCCAATGCCTTCAGAGCAGCTTGGACTTCTTCCTTCAGTACCATCAGTTCCTGATCATATGCCACCTCTTGAAATGGTTGAATATCGACTAATTCTTTTTGGTATAATGACTCTGTGTTTTCCTTCCATCTTTTTTTGATGCTTTCTGCGTAGTTTAATATTTTCCTAATGGAATCCTTCACTATTGCAACTCGGGTCTTGAATTTTTTCTTCAGTTCTTTGAGCCTAAGAAACTCCGAACATGTTCTTCCCTTTTGGTTTTCTATCTCTAGCTCTTTGCACATGTCATTATAATACTTTACTTTGTCTTCTCGAGATACCCTTTGAAATCTTCTGTTCAGTTCTTTTACTTCATCAATTCTTCCTTTTGCTTTAGCTGCTCGATGCTGAAGAGCAAGATTCAGAGTCTCCACTGACATCCATCTTTGTCTTGTCTTTCTTTCCTGTCTTTTCAGTGACCTCTCTTGCTTTCTTCATGGATGATGTCCTTGATGACATTCCACAACTTGTCTGGTCATCGGTCACTAGTGTTCAATGCATCAAATCTATTCTTCAAATGGTCTCTAAATTCAGGTAGGATATACTCAAGGTCATATTTTGGCTCTCATGGACTTGCTCTGATTTTCTTCAGTTTCAGCTTGAACTTGCATATGAGCAATTGATGGTCTGTTCCATAGTCAGCTCCTGACCTTGTTTTGACTGATGATATCGCGTTTTTCCATCATGTCTTTCCACAGATATAATCGATTTGATTTCTGTGTGTTCCATCTGGAGAGGTCCATGCATATAGTCGCCGTTTATGTTGGTGAAAGAAGGTATTTGCAATGAAGAAGTTGTTGGTCTTGCAAAATTCTATCATTTGATCTCTGGCATTGTTTCTATCACTAAGGCCATATTTCCCAACCATTGATCCTTCTTTTTGTTTCCAACTTTCGCATTCCAATCACCAGTAATTATCAATGGTTCTTGATTGCATGTCTGATCAATTTCAGACTGTAGCAGCTGATAAAAATCTTCTATTTCTTCATCTTTGGCCCTAGTGGTTGGTGTGTAAATTTGAATAATAGTCGTATTAACTGGTCTTCCTTGTAGGTGTGTGGGTATTATACTACCAGTGACAGCATTGTACTTCAGGATAGATCTTGAAACATTCTTTTTGACAATGAATGCAACACCATTCCTCTTCAAGTTGTCATTTTCAGCATAGTAAACTATATGATTGTCTGATTCAGAATGGCCAATACCAGTCCATTTCAGCTCACTAATGCCTAGAATATCAATGTTTATGCATTCCATTTCATTTTGGATGATTTCCAATTTTCCTAGATTCATACTGCATACATTCCAGGTTCTGAATATTAATGGATGTTTGCAGCTGTTTCTTCTTATTTTGAGTCATGCCACATCAGCAAATAAAGGTCCCAAAAGCTTTACTCCATCCACGGCATTAAGGTTGACTCTACTTTGAGGAGGCAGCTGTTCCCCAGTCATCTTTTGAGTGCTTTCCAACCTGGGGGGTGCATCTTCCAGCACTATATCAGACAATGTTCCACTGCTATTCATAAGGTTTTCACTGGCTAATGCTTTTCAGAAATATACTGCTGGGTACTTCTTCCGCTGGGTACTTCTTCCTAGTCTGCCTTAGTCTGGAAGCTCAGCTGAAACCTGTCCTCCATGGGTGACCCTGCTGGTATCTGAATACCAGTGGCATAGCTTCCAGCATCACAGCAACACACAAGCCCCCACAGTACGACAAACTGACAGACACGTGGGGGGTCTATGTAGATAAAAAAAAAAAAAAGTACATATATTTAAATTATCATATAAAAAGCTTCTGAGTTAGTCTTCTTCTTTTTCTTAAAACATTAGAACATTTAAAGTATTAGAAATCTAGTTTATTTTCTGGGAATTTAGGAAGTATTAGATTTGTGTTAGCATTTATCATTCTCTACAAATCCATTATAAAAGAGTTTCCTTAATTTAAGAGCCCATGTAATCTAATTTATTAATACCCTCCAGAGTTAGGAAAATATTTCACACTCAAACAATGAGAGAGAAAAGTTTTTCTCAATTATGGACACAGAGAGCTTGCTGCTTCATGTCTCCGACTTCCACTAAGGGTCAGGAGTAAACACAGAAACACATAAACGCACTGGCTCAGTTCTTAAGGCTGTTTTCCATTCCAGTGGGTACAAAATATTTTCTTAATTAATCTGAGTTCACAAGTAGACAAACAAGACTGACAAGCCATATTCAATATCATCTCTCACCTGACAGAAATAGATCTCCCTTAACCACTTGACAGGTATCATCAGATGGCCAGATCATAAACCAAATTCTCCGTAATAATCAGCCATGTACGTATCAGAATTACGTATAGGTAGGATCATCCCTTGACCATACAATCGAGATGTGCCTATCAGTCCTGAGTCTGGGCCTGGCTCTAGAAAGGGACACGGCCAAGACCACAAGTTTTACAAGAGTGTGCTCTGGATTATGCAGTTGAGACCTGTCTTGTGGTCTAAGACGTGGACTCACCAGTTCTTGGACCTAGTTGTGAAAATAGACACATTCAGTGCGGCTATACCAGTTCTCAAAAAACAAAAATTACAATTCCTAATGTATAACATTTGCCTATTTCTGTGGTGTAAATTCTCCCAGGTTTTCAAGCTACCAATATGATGTTGCAAATGCAGAATTGGGAAGACACGCATGTATTTGGTTCTCACAAGCCAGAACGATCTGGCTTCAGGACACAACTGTGTCTAACCATATGTTAGTCAAAACACAGACAGGCTAACACGCTTGGCCAAGAAACAGAAACAAAAATACAAAATCAGAAAAAAGAAAGAATACCATGAGGAACAGAGAGTTAGCCATTTGGGGTTCATTCTGGAAAATAAGAGAAGATGTGCCTGGGTTTAATCAGACCGTGTAGTCTGGTTGTGTACTTTAATGGCATCAGCTGGTAAGTCCACTTGAGTATCTCTATGGATCTTCCAAAATCCTCCCAGTATTCAATACTTCACAAGACAGCTTGTTGTATCTATGAATAATTCTCATAGTAGAAAGCTTTTCTCTACACTGAGCCAAAAATCTATTTTCCTGTAACTTCTAACCAGAAGGCTTAGTCATGATCTCGGTAAATACACAAAGTAAACGTAGTCCTTTCTTTATTCAATAAACATCCAATAGCAACTACAATTATTATAGGGTGTTAGAGCTAGTCCATCTCATTCATTTTACAGATAAAAGATCTGAGACCCAGAGACATTAAATGACTTTTCCCCAGTTCGTAGGCACTGTGATTTGTCAGGATAGAATCTGATACAAAACTTAAAAACTACCACAGTACATTCCTCTTGAATTTTTGTTCCTTAATTCTATTAACACTTCATCTAAAATGTTTTCAAGGCCTCTCATCATCCTGTTTGTACTCTTCCTGTAGGTCTCTGTTCATATAATACGGCTCTAAAACTAAGGTACCCAGAACTTAATCAAATGCCCTAGGTGTCAATCAATTAATGCACAGTACAGTGTGTGCTCTGAATTCTGGATTTACCAATATTTTATTAACCATTTGAATAACCACGTCACTTTTTTGACTCATTTCTTCATCAAATATCATTTTCAAAATTGAAAAACCTGACTTTCATACAAATATGCAGTGAACATAGGTCAAAAATGTATTCAACTCAGGAACCAGTAAGATAATAGAGATGGTTTAAAAAAAAAATTGAGGAGCTAGAACTTCGTCTAGTTCATCAGGAAAGCTACACCAAAATAAGATTTTTGCACCTTAGAGATAATACAGTTAACATCCTGTAAGGCAATAAAACATAACTTTGAGGTTATCTTTTCAACCAAAGAGAAATTATTTGTATCCCTATCACATAATAACCTACAAGTTACCATCTACCTTCAAAAAGTTATCTGGGTTCCAATCAATAGTAAACCTCGAAGTTAAATAAGGCACACTTTTCCAGAAAATTTTAAAAGTTCTTAGGTGGGCCTCTTAAAAAATGTCCCAGTAGTGTGGCATAGAAAGGACACATAACTTTTTCTATTGCTTGATCTTCAAGTATCAGAGAACATTTCTTAACATCTTTTTCATATGAACCACTGCTTTGCCCAGTTACTCACACCTATTTAAGCTGTTTTACCTGTGTTTTATTGACTATGCAAAGGCATTCGACTGTGTGGATCATAACAAACTATGGATAACACTGTGAAGAATGGGAATACCAGAACACTTAATTGTCCTCATGAGGAACCTTTACATAGATCAAGAGGCAGTTGTTTGGACAGAACGAGGGGATACTGATTGGTTTAAAGTCAGGAAAGGTGTGGGCCAGGGTTGTATTCTTTCACTATACTTATTCAATCTGTATGCTGAGCAAAGAATCCGAGAAGCTGGACTATATGAAGAAGAACGGGCATCAGGATTGGAGGAAGACTCATTAACAACCTGCATTATGCAGATGACACAACCTTGCTTGCCGAAAGGGAAGAGGACTTGAAGCACTTACTAATGAAGATCGAAGACCACAGCCTTCAGTATGGATTACACCTCAACATAAAGAGAACAAAAATCCTCACAACTGGACCAATGCGCAAAAAAAAAAAATAAATGGAGAAAAGATTGAAGTTGTCGAGGATTTCATTTTACTTGGATCCGCAATCAACAGCCACAGAAGCAGCAGTCAAGAAATCAAAAAACGCGTTGCGTTGGGCAAATCTGCTGCAAAGGACCTCTTCAAAGTGTTGAAGAGCAAAGATGCCACCCTGAAGACTAAGGTGCGCCTGACCCAAGCCATGGTATCTTCAATCACATCATACGCATGTGAAAGCTGGACAATGAATAAGGAAGACTGAAGAAGAGTTGACGCTTTTGAATTGTGGTGTTGGCGAAGAACATTGAATATAGCATGGACTGCCAAAAGAACGAACAAATCTGTCTTGGAAGAAGTGCGGCCAGAATGCTCCTTAGAGGCAAGGATGGTGAGACTGCGTCTTACATACTTTGGACATGTTGTCAGGAGGGATCAGTCCCTGGAGAAGGACATCATGCTTGGCAGAGTACAGGGTCAGCGGAAAAGAGGAAGACCCTCAACGAGGTGGATTGACACAGTGGTTGCAAAAATGAGCTCAAGCATAACAACGATTGTAAGGATGGCTCAGGCCTGGGCAGTGTTTCGTTCTGTCGTGCATAGGGTTGCTGTGAGTTGGAACCGACTCGATGGCACCTAACAACAACAACAATTTAAGGAACAAGATGGGACTTTAAATGCATTCATATAAAGTTGTTTCTGTCTATTATTCCAGTCTATCTTCCTTCCCAATGCAGGCCTTTTTTCTGTAATATCCATGATAAGTGGCATTCAAGGTTGAGGAACCTCTACTTTGCAAGGTAGCCCAATTTATTGTTGGAAGTTTTAGTTTTTAGAGGTCTTGCTTATACTGAAAGAAATATGCTCCTGGTAATGTTTACCCACTGGCAGATCTGGATTAAGGGGTAGACAAGCCAGCAGCTGCCTTGGCACTAGTTAAAAAGGAGTGCTAAAATTTCACTAAAATAAATTGTGAAATGGCATCAGTTATTATAAGTCCCTACATATCGTTCCTTATATAACTATTGTTAGGTAACTGTGGAGTTAGCTCCAACTCATAGTGACACTATATATAACACAGTGAAACAATGCTTTGTCCTGTGCCAACCACACAACAGTAGGTATGTTTGAGCCCCACTGTTGGAGCCACTGTGTCAATCCATCCTATTGTAAATAACTGAGGCTGTGTAAATATGTTCTGCTCTGTGGAAGCAGACAGTGCTTTCAAGAGGAAATCAAAATATAGATATTGCTTATCTACCTTTCTGAATATTTTTGAAAAGCAAATGCATGAGTAGCATAAGGCAACTAAGGGCTGTAGCCCCAACCTCAACACCTGCCCACTGGAGTCCGAAGATGTGGCCATTTGAAATTCCGAAGGCCAACAATGCCAGGCTGTTTACTGAGAACAAGTGGTTTATTTTATTATCTAAATTATAAGCCCTCTATTAGGCCATGATTTTTGTACTCAGACAATTGCAAAATAACCCAAGGAGATGATAAGTATTAGATAAAAGAAGGAAATGTGTACCTACATAAAAGTCAGGCGAAAAGACTCTTAATTTTATTTGGGCAGATTCATAATGACATCAATGTCAATTACCTCTATCCTTATTTGGTAAGTATGAATGAATTATGCTATCCAGTTGTGAGCAACACAAAAACTGGGAAAATTGTCAAAAAGCTGAAATTTTATTGTTTGTGATAAATCCTTTATTTTGAGCATAGAGAACACTACACATTTTGTGAGCAGAAAAACTGGTATCTCCCCAGTCTTCCCAGATACTTGTTTAACAAATATTTAAAGAGCACAGGTTTGCATTGTTGCCTGATTATGAACCCACATGTCTCATTTTGGCTCTGTTGATTGGTTCCAGTTCTTACATCTGGAGCCACACAAAATAAATTTAATCCATTTTCCATGTCACTGACCTTCTAATACTTGAAAACAGTTACCCCATCCTCCTGCAGTCTTCTCCAAATTAAATAAGCACTCCCCTCATTGGGAATGGGTTCAAGATTTGTCATTTTCAAGATTACCTTCCTGAGAAGGTGTTCTTGTTTGTCAGGGTGTCCAAGTGTGACTCCCAGTATCAAGCACAACATAGCAAATGTCCGATGCCAAATTCATAACAAGCAGTCATCTTGTTCAACCTGTCTTGCCAACTCTGTGGTAAAATAACAAGGAGAATTAAAGGAAAATAAACATCCCACATCCTTTTAGTGGAATGGCTTAGTGTCCTAAACTTCCTGGAGAAATTTAGAATTCTCACCAAGCTCAGGAGCACCCAGTCAGGGTCCAATCAACAGAAAGAAACCACATCAGTTGTTTGAAGAGAGAAAGGATTGTTACATATAAGAATTGTTAGCAACGTATAAAGTTGTTGACTAGGTAACTGAAAGGGTAAAAAGGAATACTAAAGCATCACAACGAAGCCCTGGTGATGCAGTGGTTAAGCGCTCGGCTGCTAACCGAAAGGTCAGCAGTTGGAACCTAACAGCCGCTCTGCACCACAAAGATGTGGCAGTCATCTTCTGTAAAGATTTACAGCCTTGGAAACCCCACTGGGTGTTTCTACCCTGTCCTATAGGGTTGCAATGAGTCAGAGTCAACTCCACGGGGCAAAGGTTTTGGTCTGGAAAGCATCACAAGGCAGCAACTACAGGAAGTTGCCACCACTCTGTGTTACTCCAACCTGTGTTAGACATCAAGACAGGATTAAAGCTGCAAAGGTTTCATTAAGGGAAATGCCTGTGTGAAAGGAAACAGGGAGGGGCCTGGGAAGGCTGGGAGAACTGTCAGACTGGGAAGCAAGTGTAACCTGAGTGAAGGAGAACCCCAAAAAAGCCTAGCCCTTTGCTGTAGAGTTGATTCTGACTCATAGTGATCCTATAGAACAGAGTAGAAAGGGACCATGAAGTCTAAGGAAGTTTCAGCAAGGTAATAGGAAAGTCATTAAACCTAAGCATCCAGCCAGTGGAACCCCACGTCTCCTAGTAACGGGTCTGCCTTAGTACCCTGCGTGCTCAGTCATTGGCAGGAGCAGGCCACGGGAGGCATGGTCTCAGAGCAAACACAGCAATGGGTGGATCTCAAAGTGCAGCAGTTTGGAGTCCTTGGTCAATCAAGCTTAGATTTGCCAGATAAAATATAGGACACACAGTTAAATTTGAATTTCAGATAAACAATGCATAATGTGTTAGTATAACTATGTTCCAAATATTGCATAGGATATACTTATACTAAAAAAAGTATTTGTTGTTTATCTGAAATTCAAATTTAACTGGAATCCATCCTGCATGATTATGTGCTAAATCTGCCAACCCTAATTATGCTCCCTGCAGTTGAAGCCTGTGAGGGGCCGCCACACACTCCTAGGGCTGGGAGAGCAAAGGTAAGAGGTTGGAATCATGAAAACTTCAAAACTTAGAAGAGGGTCCTGAGAAGCTGAAACTCAGACATCTGAGGAAGGACTCCTCACCAGCTGGTGCTATTGTGTGGAGGGTGGTGGTGGATGATGAAGTTGGTTCTGCAGGTGTTGGAAAAACTGCCAAGTGTATTCAACTACTGCTATGGGAAGGAAATGCTGCTTCAGAGATGAAGAAGTGTTGCTGGGTTGATGTTCACAGGAAGTCAACAGGAAGCAAAGAGGAAACAAACAAGAAGAAGCAAGTTCCTTCTGCCTCTCCAGCCTTACCGTCACTCTTGGTGTCCCCTATTGGCCCCAATGGTTAGCAGCTGACAAAGCTGGAATGCATAGCAGCGTTTAGAAGACTGGGTTTGAAACCGAAAAGCAAAAAACGTAATAATTGGCGCAGATACAGAAGATAACCAAAGATCAACTCAGTTAATGAAATTCTGAAAAATTGTTGGCTACTGGCTCTATGATTTCAACATAACCCAGACTTCTGAGTTTCATGGTTTGATGGTTTACAGAAAGAGCTATTCACCAACTCTTCTTCATGCTTTCAAGTAGCTATATTAACAGCCAGCATGATGGAAGACGGATTTGCCTTTGCTTTTGAAATTTTCTTGTTGAAAAAAAAAAAAGGATCTCCAAGCCCATCACAAAGATTGGCAGAGAGATAGAAAAGAACAGTTGGTCTTGGGTTATGTAGCCGTCGAGTCGATTCCAACTCATAGTGACCCTACAGGACAGAGTAGAACTGCCGCATAGGATTTCCAAGGAGCGCTTGGTGGATTCAAACTGCCAACCTTTTGGTTAGCAGCTACAGATCTTAACCACTACACCACCAGGGTTTCCCCAAAAGACTTCAGTAAACATTATCACCAAGGAAAACAGGTATTACTAAACCCAGGTTGCCAGTGAATTAGAATCCCTTAAGAAGTGGAAAACCTTATGAGGTATTATAGAATCTTAAGGAGGAGGAGACCTTACCTTGAATAGTACCTTGTGGGTTTTTTAAGCATTCTGTGAGACATTGCCTTCTTTTGAGCCTTGTAAAACCAAACCAACCCCCCTGCCGTCAAGTCGATTCCAACTCATAGCGACCCTATGGATCAGAGTAGGACTGCCCCATAGAGTTTCCAAGGAGCGCCTGGCGGGTTTGAACTGCCGACTTCTTGGTTAGCAGCTATAGCACTTAACCACTATGCAACCAGGGTTTTCTTGAGCCTTGTATATAACCATAAACACTGGGAGAAATACAACTGACCTCAATCCAGTACACGACCAGCGACCTTTGATAGTTCTTGTCTGAAAAGGTGATACAGTCAGACCAGTGCCTTAGAAGAGAATTTTGTCAGAGGGCAAAAGATAAGGATTTATCAGTAATGCATTCCAGAGATAATGAGGTCCTGAAATAAGTACTTTTTTTTTTGGAGCCAAGACAATTCCAAAGCAGAAGCATTTTCTCCAGACTTCAAAGAAGATAAAAGGTATAAAATATTTTCTAAGTAATAGGGGGCTTGTACCTAGCATTCAGTTTTCTTAACCTTTTTGGGGGTTTCTGCTCTGTTCACATGCTTACCTTCATATCAACCATTCAAATGTGAACAGATGGAAGGTGTGATGTTAAGGTTGTCTGTGAACTTGGCTGGGCCATGATTTGCAATGGTTTGGCAGTTATGATATAGTTTGGCAGTTATGTAGTGATATAATCACCTCCATGATGAGATCTGGTATAATGTAATCTCTTCCATGGTGACGTCTGCTATGAGCAGCCAATCAGTTGAAAGGGAATGTCCTTGGGAATATGGCCTGCATCCAATATATATAGATTTTCTGGCAAAGCTCACTGGTTTTGTCTCTGCTCTAGATGCTGTTTTCAGCTTGTCATCATCTGAACTCTGGTTCTTGGGACTTGAGCCAACAGCCTGCCATCTGACCTGCTGATCTTACGTTAGTCAGCCCCTGCAGCTGTGTAAGACAGGAGAAGCCTCCAGCCTGATGCCTGATCCACAGCTTTGGGACTTTCCAGCCTCCCTCTCTCCCTCTCTCTATGTGTGTATATATATATATATATATATATATATATATATAAAACCCACTGCCATCGAGTCGATTCCGACTCATAGTGACCCTATAGGACAGAGTAGAACTGGCCCACAGGGTTTCCAAGGAGTGCCTGGCGGATATGAACTGCCAACCTCTTGGTTAGCGGCTGTAGCACTTAACCACTACACCACCAGGGTTTCGAACTGCTGACCTTTTGTTTAGCACCTATGTATACACACTTCACTGGTTTTGCTTCTCTAGAGAACCTAGCCTAAGACACAAGGAAAAGTAGAGATTCAGGGTATTTTTGTTGAGACTTATGTGATCCAAATGAATGAGAATAAAATGTAAATAGCTGGAAAAAAACAATTCTCTGATTGTACAATAATTGTTATTTTCATATCAAGGATTTCAAAAATAGAACAGTAATCTTCTGCTAATTGTTTCCTGTGTTAGTTATCTATTACTACATAACAAAATTTCCTCAAACTTAGTGTTTTAAACAGCAATAAACATTTATTATCTCTCAGGAATTCTGGAGCAGCTTAGCTGGGTGATTCTGGCTTGGGGTATCTCGTGAGGCCACAGTGAAGACATTGGCTGTGGCTGTAGTTGTCTGAAGGCTTGGTGGGGCTGAAGATTCCCTTCCAACGTGGCTTACACACATGACTGGCAGATTGGTGCTGTTTTCATGGAAAGCCTCAGTTCTTCTCCACTTAGACGTCTCCCAGGGCTGCCTGAGTCTTCTCCTGACATGGCATCTGGCTTCCACCAAAGCAAGTGATCCAAGAGAGTAAGCCCCAGGCATGAGCTCTCCTTTTTATAGCCTAGACTTGGAAGTGTAGCCTTCTGCCTCATTCTGTTCGTTAAAACAGGTCACAAAGTTCAGCCCACATTCGGGGTGAAGGGGATTAGGCTCTGTTTTTGAAGGCAGGTGTGTCAAAGGCTTTATGAACATATTTTAAAACATCATACTTAAAACTCCACACACACACTTAAAACAGGTTTTGATACTTTAAGCTCCAAATAACATTTCAAATTATTGGACAGCTTTACAAAACAGGTTACCTGGGGGAGTTGATACATTCAAGTCTTTGGCCAACAACAGCTTATAATTTGTTCTGGAGCATCTAAAAGTTGTGTCAGCCTACAATAGACGTAGATGAAAAAAGTGTCAACCTTGTAATCCAGAGAGGAAAAAAACTCTACAAGTCCAAATCAAAGTTGATTCATCATTTGAATTATTTTCCCTGGTTTTCCAAAGAATGAAGGGTTTTTCAAAAAAATTCAAGCTCAGTGTCAGAGGAGAGGAAAGGTCCTAACTAGTTATCTAAGAATATAAACTGCAAGTGATAGAATTATAACACTCTGATACTTACTAGGAATATCTTACATGGAAAACCCAAACATCATTGCAGCCGAACAAGAAACCTTTATTCATTTAAACCAAAAAACCAAACTCAATGCGGTTGAGTCGATTCCAACACATAGCAATACTACAGGACAGAGCAGAGCTGCCCCCATAGGGTTTCCAAGGAGCGGCTGGTGGATTCCAACTGCCAACCTTTTGGTTAGCAGCTGAGCTCTTCACCACTATGCCACCAGGGCTCCCCTTTCTTCATTTAGCTGAGTTAAAAAAAAAAAAAAAATTACTCAAGTTTATGAGAATGCTGACTGGGAAAAGAATCAAAGATCAGGTATCCTAATGATTTTTGGTTGCTTTTTGTCTTCGGTGGTATAGCATTTAAACTCGGAGCACATTTGTTCTGCTAACTGCTAGTGTTTTCCTTTCAGAAGATCTGGAACTTATAAGAGCTATTAGTCCTAAAAGATAGATTATCTTCTTTAGGTAAACAGATAAAAAAAAAAAAAAAATGTAGATAGATGGACCTTTATCTTCTGCTTCCTGGTTTGATTCTTGGCTTGTCAGAATTTTTTTGCATCTGAGCTGAAATCAGGAGACAACTTGAGAGAACAAATCCCTGGAAGTAAAACAAGTCTAGTGAAGAAGCAAAATAATTCATTACAAGTATTGGCAATATTAACAAGTGCTCTTTCAAACTGATATCTCCTCCTTCCCTCAGGAGGAGAGAAACATAAAATGCAATTGCTACTACTTTCTTAAGACAGAGGAAAGAGAACCACAACCAAAAACCAAACCCGTTATCGTCGAGTCGATTCCGACTCATAGCAACCCTATAGGACGGAGTAGAACTGCCCCATACAGTTTCCAAGAAGCACCTGGTGGATTCAAACTGCCAACCTTTTGGTTAGCAGCCGTAGCTCTTAACCACTATGCTACCAGGGTTTCCAGAGGAAAGAGAGAGACTCTAAACTTTCTGGAGCCATGGAGGCTGGATGCACCCTTGAAACTAATGCCCTGAGATAATCTTTAAACCTTAAACCAAAAATATCCCCTGAACACTTCTTAAAAACAAAACATAGTTTAGCTTAACTAGTAAAAAATGTCTACCTTGAGCTTTATGCTCTGTTAAGAACTACCTATATGGGATCATATTGACAACAGCAACTCGAAAGGTAGGAACCTTAGGGAACAGTAAGTTTATGTTAATGGAGGAGGAACTACCCAGAAAAGGAGGGTGAGAATGGCTGCACAACTTAAAGAGTGTAATCAACGTCACAGAATTTTGCATGCAGAAACTGTTGAATTGGTGTGTGTTTTGATGTTTATATTCTCAACAACAACAGCAAAATAATTTTTTTTTTTTTAAAGATAGAGGAGCGAAATGGTGGACTGTGAATGGGGAGAGGGGAAATTAAGTGTCTCTTGAATTTAGGAAAAAAAAAAAAGAGCGAAATGAATTAGAGAGACTGAAAAGCAACCAGGATCATCCAGTACTGGCAGAAAATGGAACTTCTGCTCTTAGTAACATGGGATTTGATGGCAAAGACACTATGGTGTTTGATATAAACTTGCAGGAAGGAGCTAAGCAATGGGAAAACTGAATGGAGTTTAGGAGTGTTTGAGTGTTAGGGGATCCTGAGGCATCTGCTCTCGTTTTGCTTCTACACCTAAGTTTGTACTAAAAGAATTAAAAAAAAAAAAAGTGTTGATTCAAGTGAAATTAATCTCCTACCTCCCTAAACTAGACTAATTTATAAATTTACACAATCTGATGGTGTTAGTGATGTGCTTTTCTAATGCTAATGAACAGCTCATAAAGGGCTTGGTATACAGCAGAGACAAAAATAACTTCATGGACTTAGTCATGAACTTTTGACAGTTTCCAATACGAAGAAATTCAGACTCATCTTGATCTAAACCAGTATCCTTCTACTTGTCCTCAAGCCCTCAAGGGTATGCTTTCTTACTCATGGGAAGTTCAGTTATCTCCCCTTTTTCTATGGATACTTCCCGGAAAGCTGAAAGTGTAGGCCCCTGAGCAAGCTTTCACAAAAGGTACTTTTGTCTCTACTAATTCAGATAAGAGAGCCTTTCCTTGGCTTCCTATTAGGAGGAACGCTTGGACAGTATTAATAAAATGCAAGAAATTCAGTGTGGAAAGAAGAGAATTAAAAAAACAAGAAATGTTAGCCTTTAGACAAAACTGTTTCACAGTGAGTACAGTAACAACAAAAATCAAGAGTCTTGCCTTCCAGTCTTAGATTACCACTGAATTACGTATGACCTTGGGAAAGTCACTTAACTTCTCTGGTTTTAGCTTCCTCATCTCTCAAATGAGAAACTTGGACCAGCTACTCCAAGGTATGTTATAATTCTAAAATGACATGATTCTATATCAACATGCCTCAAAACTTATTGATCAGGTGGTATTTACCACTATCCTTGAGGCCTTCCAAATTATTTTCTATGCCTGAACATGATACTTCCTAAAATAAGTGTAGAAAATGTTCCAGAAGACACTTGAGAAATAATCAGGCAATTAGGGGGCAGCTGCATTTTTCTGATAATGGTTGGTTGTCCAGCTTCATAATACCACCACTCTTCTCTCCTGGATCCACTTCTTTCCTTTTCTACTTCCCCTCAGTGCTTCTCCACTCCAGATTCTTGACATCTCTCCAAGGCTAGAGGTCACAGAGAATCACCATTTTCCTCAGAGCCACCCTGGACAGTATTACCTAATGCCTGGCAGAACTAGTGTGTGCTCTGCGTATTGCATGGTGGGGGTAGCAAAATATCTTACATTATAAAAATAAGGATCATCTGCTGGGAGAGGTAGAGATTGTCTTTAGATTTATTTAGTTAGTCCTTTTTGCTTCTCAAAATAAACATCTTTGTGCACAGTTAAAAGCTTTCCAAGATGTTCACAAGGGAAGGGGAAATTCTTGCCAAAAACTTAAAGCCAGCCAGACAGGGATACTGAAAACTTGCTGTCTGTGGAAACACGTGGCCAGGCGGGACTTTGGCATAAAAACAGTAATCTGTGCTCAAATGATGGCAGTGTCGCCTTCTGGCAGTTCAGAGGCTATGTTCAGGGTACCCAGACATGGTGTATGGGGTCTGACAACTCCATTTACAGTTCACATTCAGTTACAATTCACAGCATACTCTCGTCTATTTACAGAACTTGCAACTCGGCAAACCTTGGTCCGTATGGTTGGAGGGGTAAAGAGAAACACTTCTCTCACTCTTCTCACAGTTTTACTTCTACTTCCAATTCTTAGCAGTTGCAAAATGCTCAGAAGATCTAGGTCCAAGATCCCTGTCTGCAGTTTTAGTGTTGTGACCTTGGGCGAGACACTTAACCATCTCTGAGCCTCGACTTTCTCATCCGTAAAATGGTGATAATAATACCTGTTCTACTCTCCTTACAAGACTGTTGTGAAGATCAAATGAAATAACATAAATGAAAACATTAAAAGGCAGTGTATAAACACGAGCTATTTTTAATGTCAGGTGTCTTCTCTTCTCTGCTCTTTCCTTGACCTCATCTGTTTCTGTGTCCTTTAAGCATCTTCATAGTCTTTTCTTAATCTATGATTCTCCGTGTAGTTAATGCTCAGCTTCGTAAATATGAGCTTGTTACCAACCAGGATAAACCTGCATCTACACGTGGTCTATCTACCTCCCCACTCAGAGAAGATTCCACAACCTTTACTACAGCCTCATTCATTTCAGCACTCCTTGTCTCAAGTACTTAATGGCCCCATACTCCCAGCTAACCCACTCCCACTGCCTAAAAAAAAATTACAAAATTGAATGGGTAGGTCCAGCCCTTGAGGAACACACATCTCAGACCTGTGGAATAACCTAATCAGATCCATATACCTTTCAGCTGAATCTTCTCTCTATGGCGTCTGCTTCTTGGAATTCAAGTATACCTGGGCCATTTGGGTTAAAAGTTGAACTTTGAAGTTGCTCAATTCTGCTGCTGTAGACAAAGTAGTCAACTCTACCTACGTCTTCTGAAATTATTTTACACACCCCTTTGTGGACTGACCTTATGCATCCCTTTCTTTTCTTTTTCCTAATTCAATACAAAGAGGTTGGACTCCGTATTAGGCAAGAGAACTGATTCCAAGTGCGTCCACACTGCTTAACTATCAGGACTGAGAACTGAGGCCACCTGTAGCAACATGACTTTACTATTTGTTCTAGGAAATTCTTGCCCAGGAAGATAAGCCTGTAGAACAAAAAATAATTTCACTGTTTGCATCAGAACATTCCTGAAAACCAATTAATTTGAACGATAGATTGCTCATCTGGGCAAACAGGCCTCCTTTTCAGGGCAGATGGTTCTCTTATCAAACAACTGTTTCTTTATCAAGACTTCCTTCAAAGCATTGTTGTGCCCATCAATCCTAAACTATTATATCATAATTTTTTTCCCAATCATAATCTGATCCCCATATTAAAATACCCATGCCCAAAACCATATGAATTTCTGACTCTGGCCTCTCCTTCTGAGATGCTCCCAGGATTCTGTCAGGGTGATGCTTTTCCTCATGACAGTAGGTTTAATAAACTTAGCTTTGCTTGACCAGTGAATTATTCTGGTGCTTCCTCAAGGAGTTGGCAGTTGACAACTTGGTGAATTAATCAGCAAAACAAGGGAAATTTCCTCTTCTTCTTTTTTAAATTGAACTTTAGACGAAGGTTTACAGAACAAATAGTTTCTCATCAATTAGTACACACACTGTTGTATGACATTGGTTAAGAACCCCACGGACGCCAGCAGTCTTCCTTCTCAACCCTGGGTTCCGTATTACCAGCTTTCCTGTTCCCTCCTGCCTCCCACTCCCTGACCCAGGGCTATTGAGCCCCTTTAGTCTTGTTTTGTTCCATGGGCCTGTTCAATCTTTGGATGAGGGGTGAACCTCAAGTGTGACTTCATTACTGAGCTAAATGGTTGTCACGGGTTTCTCCAGTCTCTGTCAGGCCAGTAAGTCTGGTCTTTCTTTTTGAGTTAGAATTTTGCTCTACATTTTTCTCCAGCTCTGTCTGGGACTCTGTACTGTGATTCCTGTCAGAGCAGTCAGTTGTGGTTGCTGGGCACCATCTAGCTGTACTGGACTGAGACTGGTAGAGGCTGTGGTAGATGTTGTCCACTAGTCCTTTTGACTAATCTTGGGAAATTTTTTTTTTTTTTAATTTAACATTTGCCATTTCTAAGAAAAGACCTCGAGTCATTATCATGCAAAAAATCAGAATTTTGTTGGGCTTTCTTATTCTTATGATACAGTTTGAAATAGCTTTTATTTTGTATTACATATGAGTTGGTATGCTATAACTGTTTTATTATTGGTTGGAGCTTCTAGAAGGGTTCCATTCAGTCCTGGGTACCTCTAAAGATCTTTCTGTCTCAAAGCACTCCCTTTTCTCTCCATTGTGTTTCTTACATGAGTTGGACGGTGACGAGCCCGTTGCTTTCATACTAAAGTAATTGACCAATACTTGAGATATCTAACTGCAAGGCTTACTTAGGAAGAGCATTATTGGACCTAGCCCTCTGCTCAGCATTAAGCAGACTTGGCTTATACTCTGGCTCTCTTAACCAGTTTGAAACCCTGGAAGTTTATCAGAAATGCCCCACATGGAAAAGAACACTTGTGGCATTTGTTTAAATTCATGAAATAGGAATCATTTTCAAGAGGAGAGCTTGGTGAGTCTGAAGCCAATCTTACCACCTCAGCCTAGTCTGAGTTTATAAATGTGAAAAGTAAAAATCTATACAGTGATCATGATAGTCATCTGTGCCATGGCCTGTATATTTTCTAAAACTTTTTAGGCGTCAAAAGAAAATATTTAAATTCAAGATCTGCCTTCCATTGACTTCTAAAGGCTTCTTGGCTAAGCATACATCCCATAGTAGGTTGAATCTTAATTTTTTCCCTTCATGGTTGTCTTTTATCCTAGGTTTATTTCATAAAACTCAAACGCGGTTACTATTTTAAATTAGAATGTTTTGCATGCAGAAATTCAATGCAAGCTCATTTCCTGAGCAGGTAAGCTGGCAAGGCTAATATTTCTTTAGTTCTCTGTGCCCAGCAGAGGCCAAGATGCCTTCACGTACCAAAATCCACTGCCGTTGAGTCAATTCTGACTCATAGCAGCCCTATAGGTCAGAGTAGAACTGCCCCACAGAGTTTCCAAGGAGCACCTGGATTTGAAGGGCTGACCTCTTGGTTAGCAGCCGTAGTACTTAACCACTATGCCACCGGGGTTTCCTTCACATACATTATCTTGAATTTAACAACAAACATTTGAGAGGGGCATTAATCTTCCCCATTTCAATGCTGGTAAAACCAAAGTTCAGAGTTTAAGTAATTTATCCAAGGCCTTAAGGAGCCTGGTGGTACAGTGGTTAAAGTGCTCAACTGCTAACTGAAAGGTCAGCAGTTCAAACTCACCAGCCACTCTGTGGGAGAAAGATGTGGCAGTCTGCTCCTGTAAAGATTACAGCCTCAGAAACCCTATGGAGCAGTTTTACTGTGTCCTGTAGGGTTGCTAATAGTCAGAATCTACTCAACCGCAGTGAGTTTGGGGTTTTGGGATCCAAGACCTTCTAAGTAAATGGTAGAGTCATGATATAACCCAGGTCTGTTGTTTTTGTTTGTTGCTTTTTTTATCCAGTAGACTCCAACTCACGGTGACGTTATGTATAACAGAATAAAACATTACCCGGTCCTGCACAAAAGCCTAGTCTTAATTTTACCTTACCACACTGTCACGGACTTTGCTCTAACGATTTTTAAATTTTCTTTATCTCTTAATTCTATCGCTAATAAGCATTAGTGAATGACATCATTTCAAAGAATTTTTTTTTTTTTTAAACAGGAACACAAGCTGAAATAATATCTTTATATACTGACATGATAATCAAGACCCAGGATCTTACTTAAGGGAACAAATAGTTATACTAAGATGTAACTACGAACCAAATTCTAATGCATGAATTAGCTAATTTGTCTTTCCTGTTTAAAGACACGGAAATCCTGGTGGCCTAGTGGTTAAGAGCTACAGCTGCTAACCAAAAGGTCTGCATTTGGAATCTACCAGGTGCTCCCTGGAAACCATATGGGGCAGTTCTAATCTGTCCTGTCAGGTCACTGTGAGTGGGAATCGACTGGACGCAACTGCTTTTTTTTTTTTTTTAAAGACATTACTCTGTTTTTTACTTACACATACCTTTCTTCGTGTATTTTTAAGTACCTCACCTATGGACATATTATGTGTGCTTTATATTTATCTTATTAAATAGTCATTTTTCTAACCTTGAATTTTTAATTATGTTCTACTACATTTTTTAAACGATCAAATGGCAGAAAATATTTTGTTTCAAAAACCGATTAACAGCTCTTAGGATATGAGCTTGCAGCATCTTTCCTTAAAAAAAAGACGCATCCTTAATATATTCAGTAGGTCTACATTTTTTTTAAACTAAGGTCTCAAGATGCTGAAGAGACGAAGTTGTATTAAAGACTATTTCTCCCTTTTAAAAAAATGTTTTTAAACAAGTTATTTGAATCACCAGAAGGGCTTCTTTTCTGCTTTTTTCATCTTCTGCTTTCTTCCCATTGGTCTGCCTTCAATCCAATTCCATTTTTACACCTCCTTACTTTTAATGGCATTTATCACACCCTGAAAATGCTGCTTGAGCATCTCTCTCCTGTTTATTTGTAAGTGAAGGTCATTGGCATTTTCACATTTCATGGCAAGAGTCATGGTCAGACACCCCTTTCTTATTTTTCTTTTCTACCTCTTCCTCTTTCTTTCTTATTTTTCTTATTCCTGAATATAGAGAACCTATATAAAACTGAAGGAAAACTGACTTTTTAAAAAATAGGTTATTTTATTTTTGTTGTTGAGAATATACATAGCAGGACATACACCGGTTCCACAATTTTTGCACATACAGTTCAGTGACATTGATTACATTCTTCGAGTTATGCAACCATTAGGAAAAGTGACTTTTTGAAAGGGATGAACATAGCTTTCAGGGCAAAACTAAATACATACCGTAACTGCCCTACAAATGTGAAGTCAGCCTGAATCCCGAATGTGGAGCTGTTGAAGGACATGCAGCTTGGTCAGAAGAGTTCCTTATTGGCCTGACTACTAGAGAGAAGCTACAGAGAGTACAGAAAAGCTGATCTTTCTTGAGATGAGGAATACCCTTGGGGGATTCCCCACACAAAATAAAGAACTTCTCACCAGTCACCTGTGTGTTTCTATTCTATGTTTAGAGCAAGGCAGCTATCTCTTAATTACTCCTGATAGATTTCTTCTATGGTGGCTAAAAGTTTAAACTATCGGCCTTCTGGACGTGTATTTAAAACGGTGGTTTCTGAATGGGAAAAACAATGTCACTGTTGTTTTCAACTCAGGCATAGCATGAAAGCAAAGAAACAGCTACCGTAATCTTTCTCTCCTCTCTCTTTACCCTTCTAGACTTTAAAAGTCTCTGTAGTGAATGTGATAGGTGGCTTATGGAAAAGCCAAGTTCTTGATGAGAGACACATGAGTTATCAAAGCCTTCAATTACTGCTAATAATAGTACTTTGTATTTGAGGGAGATTTTTATATTTCCAAGTAGTATTGAAATTATTCATTCGTCAACAAGTATTTGTTGAAAGCCTATTCTTAGCCAGAAACTCTTGGTTGGTGGGGGATATATGAATGAGCAAGCCAGGGAATCATCTTCTCCCACGTATTTCACATTCTAGAATGGTGGGAATGGGAGAGAGACAGGCAATAAACAAGCAAACAATAAATGAGCAGAATACTTTCAGACGGTGACCAGATATATGAAGACAATAAAACAAGGTGATATAACAGAGAATGACACTGGGGCAGGGCAACTAGTTTAGACTGGGTGGTCACAGAAAGTCTCTGTAAAGAAAAAACTGGGGAGAATATCTTAGACTTTGTGAAGAACTGTAAAAGCTATCTGTTCCAGCATGCTTACGTTATAAGTAAGAAAACATAGGTTTCAGAATTTATCTGTATTTATGGATGAGAACACCAAAACCAGTAGGGGTTAAAGTCTTCTCCCAGGCAGGTACATAGTGACCCCATACAGTGCCTGCAGGAAATAGCTTGGCCAGCAGATAACTCCTTTGTGCTTATTAGGAGACAATGCCCCCTTTTTCTGGGCAGGTGCCCTTATGCAATGCACAAGTGTACGTGACATCCTTGCTCACACAGCTGGTATATCTGGAAACCAGAAAGTGACCCCTGCTTCTCTGACTGGGAAGAAGAGCAAGGTATCTAGGAACAGGCTGGCTTTCTTCAGGGAGCATGCAGCTGACAGATGATGCTCAGCTACGTAAATTTAGGATGAATAAGTACCTACTGTTCTGGAGTGTGGAAACCCTGGTCTCGTAGTGCTATGGCTGCTAACCAAGAGGTCGGCAGTTCGAATCCACCTAGGCACTCCTTGGAAACTCTATGGTGCAGTTCTACTCTGTCCTATAGGGTCACTATGAGTTGGAATTGACTCGAGGGCAGTGGGTTTTTTGGGGTTTTTTTTTTGTTCTGAAGTGCTTATTGTAGTGGAAACTCCACTCCTTACCCTAGTAGAAATTTGGGGGAACTGTCAAAGGAAGGAAGCCCTGGTGGCACAGTGGTTAATCATTCAACTGCTAACCAAAACTTGGCAGTTCAAATTCACTAGCCGCTCCTTGGAATCCCTAGGAGGCAGTTCTACTCTGTCCTATACAGTTGCTATGAATCTGTACTATAGGGTCGCTGTGAGTCAGAATCAACTTGCCGGCAACAGCTTTGGTTTTCTTGGTATTGTCAAAGGTAGGCTTCTTGGAACACCCCTTGTAACCAGAGCCTTTTGCTGAGAAGGATCAGTAACTCTAGTCTACTTGTAGGGAAAGAATCTAGCCCTCTTAACTGAGAGTCAAAACCAGAGAAACCTGTTAGTATGCACTAAACATCCCCCCACCAAAAAAAAAAAAAAAAAAATCCCAAACCCTTTGTGGTTGAGTCGATTCCGACTCATACCGACCCTAATGGACAGGGTAGAACTGCCCCATACAGTTTCAAAGGAGCGCCTGGTGGATTCTAACTGCTGACCTTTTGGTTAGCAGCTACAGCACTTAACCACTAGACCGCTAGGGATTCCTAGTGCACTAGAGGGTGCTAACTAAGGCTCTGCATCAGATAAAAAGCAACATCCCTGGGACAAAATCGGCTTGAGGCATAAGAAGGTAGAACCAGAGAGTATTGAGGTAGGAGGGAGAAAAGAAGTCAGTGGTTGTGGGTCTTAGGTGACAGATCCTATACAGATCGTGTACTAGTAAGAAAGATATCAAATAGTGATTTAAACTTGTTAGGTGCTGTGGAGTTGAACCGCTAACCTTTAGTTAGCAACCCAGCACTTAACAATTGAGCTACCAGGGCTTCTTATCGGCTTAAAGTACATAGCTCATTTCTCTCTCATAAAAAAGCCTGGAGGCAGATAGTCTATGTCAGAGACCCAGGCTATGTCTATCTTTCTGCTCTACCATATTTGTCCTCTATTCCTAAGGTAACATCATGGCTCAGGGTTATATCCACATTCCAGGTAACACTAAAGAGAAAGGAGAAAAAGAAGATGCACAGTTTCCCTTTATGAAACCTTCTAGGAAGTTCCCTAGATGCTTCTGTTTACATCTCATTGGTCAGGATGATGTCATGTGACCCATGTGCAAGAGAGGCTAAGAAATAGACTATTAGCTGAGTGGCCCTATTCCCAGCTAAAATCAGAGTTCGGCTTTTAAAAAGAAGCAGAGAATGGATATTGGAAAGCATTCCATAGATCTGTGGCCTGGGGAGTGTCAATGTGTAAGAACTAGTCATTAAGAGCTGTAATTGGGAGCAGACTCCATTTACTAGCCAAGTGACCCTGGGCAATTTGCATAGCTTCTTTTAGCCTGAGATTCTTTATCCCTTAGGAAAGGGAAGACAATATCTAATGTATAAGGTTTCCTAACGATTAAGAGGTAATATTCATAAGAAGTAGACAGCACATAACAGTACCTGGCATGAGAGCGGCGTTTAGTAAATATTAATTTCCTTTCTTTTCTGTTATAAACAATTCCACAGTTCTACATAGCACAGCTCCTTTTTTTTTTTTTTTCTTTTACTATTTTTTTAAGAAGCCCTTGAGATGAGCCTGTTTATCTCCATACTTCCCATTCCCTTTTTCCAACATCCCAAACTATGTGATCAGGGAGCTGCTTATTCCTCAAACTCCAATGCAGCAAGAATGTCATTTCTGGATGACCCAGACATAATCTGAACAAATGCCCCTTTTGGGGTGAGACGGCCAAAGAACTGGCAAATTGCAAAGCTGCCCTGCAGTCAGGAATGCAGCCTGTGATTGGATAGTCGTATCCTGGCGCAGGGCTCCTGCAGAGGCTAACACACAGTCTGAGATTCACTTGCATCAAATGGGATAAAGGGGAGTTCCTAGATGTTGCAAACTGACTCTGCTACTAACCCAAAGATTAGAGGTTTGAGTCCACCCAGAGATACCGCTAAAGAAAGACCTGGGGATCGACTTCTAAAAAATCAGCCATCGAAAGTCCTGTTGAGCATAGTTCTACTCTGACACACTTGGGGTTGCCATGAGTTAGAATCAGCTGGATGGCAATTGTTTTTTTTCCTAAGGGGTCTTCTCTGAAGGGACACTTCATATGCCCACAGGGGGCCCCATTTTCTGAATTCCACAAGAGACTCTTCCACGCTAGCTTCTGCCCTGAGGGCACTGTGTTCTGGCTACCTGCAGAAGCAGGTCTAAACTTCAGCCATTTTTAAACCAGCCACTCTCAAGTCTCCCTTCAGTGTCCCAGGCACTGTCCTCATTCCACATCTTCATCAAGAAGCACAGAACACGGATCTGCTTGTTCAACATGTATCCTTCCCTGCTGCCTCCGTTACCTATGAGTCATGAGTATGCATAGTGGTCACTGGGCTCCAACTTCTTATCTTTGAAAAAGGAAAAGGCAAAAACTTTGTGGCTTAAAAGTAGAAGTGTCAAGATGGTGTTACAATTATAGCGCCAAAGTCTGGAGAAATGCCTCAGACATGGAAAGCATTAAAATATAGAAAGCTGGCTTTCTAAAATAGTTTTATGGCACTGATTTAAATGATTTGGATCTCTCCTCTTTTCTTTTTAGCTTTTTATTTTAAAGCTTACTTTACTTTTTTTTCACTTTTGATTGTAATCAGTCATCTAAAAGGCAACGGGGAGAGACCTTTGGAAACAGGAGTTTTTAAATGATAATGAGATATCAAAATGAGTTTAAGAGGGAGAAAAGTGAAAACTACAAGGACAATGCCCAGAAAGGAGCTGCATGCGTGCAAGTTGGTATAAAACTCCAGAGCTTAGGTTCAAGGCCATTTCCCAGACCTTAAGGGCTTGAAAACAACAAAGATGGAAACAAATCTCACCACCTTAAACAAGAGCAACATGAAAAACTGTCACCCAAAGTCTTTCTTTCCACAGGAAAAATGTCAAGGATATTTCTAAGTTAATTGGGCAAGCCATCAAAAGTAGTTGTCCCCTTTGGATGTTGCCTCCCTTTGAAAGATTTTTTGGGTGGACATCTCTAAACTAGCCTCTTCGTGAAGGCATTTTGTCTTCAGGAAAAATGTGTAGCAAGTCATAGATGATTTCTAATTTTTCACGTTTTTAGGGCAAATTCTTTTGAGTTACCAACTCCTTTGGGTCTCCTGCTCTAGGTGATTCCTAACGTAAGAAGCCACATGAGCCTGAGTCTTGCGACACTCTGATGTCAATCCGGGTGGGCGCCTGATCAGTGTTTGTAGCTTCAGAAAGAGACGTGATTTTTTTTTTTTTTTGACTGGTTTCACCATCTTCTCATTATTTTAACGAATGCCACCCACAATGAAAAAGTAACATTTTCCGAACTAGAGAGAGTAAAATAAGGTGAGATACTAATACCGCTAGCCATTTCTTTTGACTACATTCTCAACACCTGCAGTGTATGCCATAGCATTTCTCGTCTCATGTAAATATAGCCTCAAAAAATGCTCTTTTTTGTTCCACGCCTACACTGCAAAAAAGATAAAAGTCAAAAATTTTAAAGTTCATTTTTTAAAAGTTTATATAACCAACTTGTGATAGTATTATAACCAGAGATAAATTCAAGTAAGAAAGTTTAGTTATGGTATCTGGGGAAAAAAAGGAGCAGACAGATAGATGCGGAATGCTTCATCAGTGATAAATGACTCTTTGAGTGTGTCAGACAGTTCACCAAGCAAAAAGGCAAGCCCTAAACAGCAGTAGGCAGAGGGCAGTCTTAATGTGCTTGTTGTCTGAAAGGCCCGTAGGACATCAATTGTTTCAGCTATAATGCATGGATATGTAATATAGAAAAACTGCCATAAGCCTAACTGAGAGGAAAGCTTTTATATTTGCATAAAAAATATTTTGATGACACCCCAAAATACACTGAGTAGTGTGACATTATAAGTTTGAGGAAAATATAATTGGCCACAGAAATCATCTATTCATTTATTAGCAAAGATTTATTGAGTATCTACTAAATTCCAGGGCACCGGTAGGTCTTGGAACCACAAAGATAAAGAAGCTATGGTACCTGCACTAAAGGCCCATAGTAAAATCTCAGATTTTACTAAAACAAATTCCGTCTACATAAACTCAACAGAAATACATTCATATGTGCACCAAAAGACCACACAAAAATGTCTTAATACCTCTATTAGTAATTCCTCAAAATAGAAAAAAAAAAAAAGTTTCTTTACCTTTCAGCAATTATTTTTACAAGGTTGACCAAAATTGAGTGCTGGACCAGAGAAAAGCAATTTTCTAGTGATTGACAACCATTCTTTTAGCTTTCTGCTGTATAAATTTTCAGATCAGCTTGTCGTATTTTCATTGTGAGTAGCTGTCTTAATTATTGTAGGTTTTCATAGTATTATTCCTTCTCAAGATCTGCAAAATGCTGATATTGTTGAGGCCAGAAAATAAGTAATAGGGTTCGCTTTACCAAACCCTCTTTAAAATTAAATTAAACAATAAAACTGAAAAATCTTTTTTTTTTTCTCCTTTCGTCGTGCCTAAATCAGGTGTCCAGAAGGCAGCAAAACCTTAAGCAAGGCCACCATCACATTGACTCAGAGGGTTCACAGCTGTCTTTTGATTCGATGACTCAGAGAAGCGCAGGCCTTTTTCTGGTGTAGAAAGGCCACCTTATTCAGCGCTATTTATTGCAAATGAACTCCATTTTTGTGATTTTAGCCTTGTCTCTGTGGAAGGCTATTCCTATCAAAAGCTGCTACACACTTTATGTTCAAAGACACCCGGTAATGGATATGAAGTCAGGGTTGTCCTAGATCAGCGGATTACCACAGCGCTGAAGAGCTGAGGGAAGATTACAAAGCACCTATCTGAGCCCTGCATGGTTCTCCTGAACAGGAGCAATTCAACTCATCAGGCATTTTTTTTTTTTTTTTAAATGAAAAGAAATGTGGCATTTTGTGTGCAATTATGGACCTTTGAAAGCATACAAATGAGCATTAGAAAAGCATCATAGCTTCTTGACTGAAACTAAAGATCCTTATGACCAATGTGAGAAGACAGTCTCCAACACCATCCCCTAAATACAGATGAATTTTGGTGAAGAATAATCAAGGAAGCAAGAAACTAAGGGTGAGTAATCAAATGTTTCCTATTCAAAGACTGTATTTCTTGGATTCTGCGTAATTTTCTCCTAAATCTTTTTTTTTTTTAACTTCTATTTTACATGGTACTTTATTCATGTAATTAGTAATTTCTTCAAAATAATGCAGTTTTTCACTAGTTGAGGTTGGGGAAACCTTACTTTCTTCTGAATTTTTCTCAAGCCTTTTTAATCAGGTTCAGCTTTTCGATTTCTAATATTTAATTGAATAGACTAAATTCCATTATAACTGGCGTGGTGGCATTTTTCAGTTGCTTTGTTGTAATGATATTATGCTACAGTGAATGATGGGCTAGAAGCCCTACTCTCATTTTAAAGGAGTGAATAAAACTTTAAGAATTTAGGTGTAGTTTTCTCACTGTGGTTGTTTAGACTTTTGAGGTGAAGAAAAGTGAAAAAATTTAAGGAAAATGGCTACTCGAACGTTGGATTAAAAGTTAGAGTGCTAACACAGCTCATCTCCTTTCTCTCTTACCCCACCTGCAATATTAAGAGAATCCAGTCGGAGACTTGTTGTGGTAGAGAGTGGATCTTTCTTGAACAGAGATCGTAGAAAACAAGAATTGTCCAAGATTAGATGGCACTGGATCAGCAAGGTTTCATTCTGTTACACGTAAGGTTGCCACGAGCTAGAGCCAATTTCGGTTGCAACTAAAACAACAAGAGGTTATTATGATCAGAGCAGCAAAATGCTTCGATCTGCTCAAAGATGGAAATTGTTTCATTAAATAGAGGCCTTATTAAAATTCTACCTGTTCATTAAAAGACCACACCTAATGGTATGATTGCGACTAGAGGAATCCCAGAGACAATGCTCCCCAGAACTTCTGATGGCACAGGACAGGAACCATCCCCGAAGACAAATCATCAGGCATGAAAAGGACTGGTCAGTGGCGGGGAGAGAGATACTGATGAAGAGTGAGCTAATTAAATCAGGGGGACACGGGAGAGTGTGTTGGCAACTCTTGACTGGAGGGGGGATGGGAAGATAGAGAGAGAGGGAAGAAGGTAAAATTGGCACGAAACGAGAGACTGTAAGGGCTGACTCAATAGGGGGAGAGCAAGTGGGAGAAGGGAGTAAGATGTATGTAAACCTACATGTGACAGACTGATTGGAATGGTAAATGTTCACTTGAAGCTTAATAAAAATTAAAAAAAAAAAAAAAAATTCTACCTGTATTTGTTTTGGACTTGAAAAGACTATACTTTCCCAGCATTTTTACTTAAGTGATCTTAAGTTTGCTGAAATCAGATGTTCAGGAATATGTTTTATGTTTGGACAAGAGGTTATAACACTGGCTAACTGATTTTAAAGTATTTCAACAAATTCCTATAACTAACAATCAGAAAAAGTTATCATAATTGTTAATATTTATATTCCCCCCTCTTTTCACTCTCACCCAATGCTTCTAATTTGACTGATGCTGGGCATGTTATGGAGCAGCTCAAATCCACCAGCCAGTCCTTGAAAACCTTATGGGGCAGCTCTACTCTGTCGTATAAGGTCACTATAAGTAGGAATTGACTCAATGGCAACTGGTTTGCTTTTTTTGTTTTGGGCATGTTACATAATACCAGGAAAAAAAAAAAAAGCCCGTGCTGTCAAGTCGATTCCGACTTATAGCGACCCTATAGGACAGAGTGGAACTGCCCCATATAGTTTCCAAGGAGCATCTGGCAGATTCAAACTGGTTAGCAGCCGTAGCATTTAACCACTGTGCCACCAGGGTTTCATAATAAGTTTAGTAAATTAAAATAATTGTATTTCAAAGGACAAATACTGTACGATTTCACTTATATGAAATATCTAAAATAGGGAATGTATTTTTTAAAAAAAACCATTGCCATTGAGTCAATTCTGACTCATAGCGACCCGACAGGACAGAGTAGAACTGCCCCCACAGAGTCGCCAAGGCTGAAATCTTTATGGAAGCAGACAGGCACATCTCTCTCCCATTGAGTGACCAGTGGGTTCAAACTGCCAATCCTTCTGTTAGCAGCCCAGTGCTTAACCACTGCACTGCCAGGGATCCTTGCAAATGTATAAAATCAAACCAAACCCACAGCAACCCATCCACATCATTAAGGTCAACTCTACTTTGAGGAGGCAGATCTTCCCCAGTCATCTTTTGAGTGCCTTCCAACCTGGGGGGCTCATCTTCCAACACTATATCAGACAATGCTCTGCTGCTATTCATAAGGTTTTCACTGGTTAATGCTTTTCAGAAGTAGACTGCTGGGTCCTTCTTCCTAGTCTGTCTTACTCTGGAAGCTCAGTTGAAACCTGTCTGATTATTAATGGATGTTTGCAGCTGTTTCTTCTCATTTTCAGTGGCGTGACTCAAAATGAGAAGAAACATCTGCAAACATCCATTAATAATCGGAACCTGGAATGTATGAAGTATAAATCTAGGAAAATTGGAAATTGTCAAAAATGAAATGGAACTCGTAAACATAGATATCCTAGGCATTGGTGACCTGAAATGGACTGGTATTGGCCATTCTGAATCAATCATATAGTTTACTATGCTGAAAATGACAACTTGAAGAGGAATGGTGTTATATTCATCGTCAAAAACAACGTTTCAAGATCTATCCTGAAGTACAATGCTGTCAGTGATAGGATAATATCCACACACCTACAAGGAAGACCAGTTAATATGACTATTATTCAAATTTACACACCAACCACTAGGGCCAAAGATGAAGAAATAGAAGATTTTTATCAGCTGCTACAGTCTGAAATTGATCAGACATGCAATCAAGAACCATTGATAATTACTGGCAATTGGAATGCGAAAGTTGGAAACAAAGAAGAAGGATCAGTAGTTGGAAAATATGGCCTTGGTGATAGAAACAATGCCAGAGATCAAATGATAGAATTTTGCAAGACCGACGGCTTCTTCACTGCAAATACCTTCTTTCACCAACATAAACGAAAACTATACACGTGGACCTTGCCAGATGGAACACACAGAAATCAAATTGACTAGATTTGTGGAAAGACACGATGGAAAAGCTCAATGTCATCAGTCAGAACAAGGTCAGGGGCCGACTGTGGAACAGACCATCAACTGCTCATATGCAAGTTCAAGCTGAAATTGAAGGAAATCAGAGCAAGTCCATGTGAACCAAAATATGACCTTGAGTATACCCCACCTGAATTTAGAGACCATGCGAAGAACAGACTTGACGCATTGAACACTAGTGACCAAAGACCAGACAAGTTATGGAATGACATCAAGGACATCATCCATGAAGAAAGCAAGAGAGGTCACTGAAAAGACAGGAAAGAAAGACAAGACAAAGATGGATGTCAGTGGAGACTCTGAATCTTGCTCTTCAGCATCGAGCAGCTAAAGCAAAAGGAAGAATTGATGAAGTAAAAGAACTGAACAGAAGATTTCAAAGGGTATCTCGAGAAGACAAAGTAAAGTATTATAATGACATATGCAAAGAGCTAGAGATGGAAAACCAAAAGGGAAGAACGTGCTCGGCGTTTCTCAAGCAGAAAGAACTGAAGAAAAAATTCAAGCCTCAAGTTGCAATAGTGAAGGATTCTATGGGGAAAATATTAAATGACACGGGAAGCATCAAAAGAAAATGGAAGGAATACACAGAGTCATTATACCAAAAAGAATTAGTTGATGTTCAACTATTTCAAGAGGTGGCATATGATCAGGAACTGATGGTACTAAAGGAAGAAGTCCAAGCTGCTCTAAAGGCATTGGAGAAAAACAAGGCTCCAGGAATTCATGGAATATCAATTGAGATGCAATATCAACAAACAGATGCAGTGCTGGAGGTGCTCACTCATCTATGCCAAGAAATATGGAAGACAGATTCCTGGCCAACTGACTGGAAGAAATCCATATTTATGGCTATTCCCAAGAAAAGGGATCCAACTGAATGTGGAAATTATAGAACAATATCATTAATACCACACGTAAGCACAACTTTACTTAAGATCATTCAAAAATGGCTGCAGCAGTATATCGACAGGGAACTGCCAGAAATTCGGGCCGGTTTCAGAATAGGATGTGGAACCAGGGATATCATTCCTGATATCAGATGGAGCCTGGCTGAAAGCAGAGAACACCAGAAGGATGTTCACGTCTGTTTTATTGACTATGCAAAGGCATTCAACTCTATGGATCATAACAAATTATGGATAACATTGTGAAGAATGGGAATTTTAGAACACTTATTTGTGCTCATGAGGAACCTTTACATAGATCAAGAGGCAGTTGTTTGGACAGAACAAGGGGATACTCACCGGTTTAAAGTCAGAAAAGGTGTGCGCCGGGTTGTATTCTTTCACCATACCTATTCAATCTGTATGCTGAGTAAAGAATCCGAGAAGTTGGACTATATGAAGAAAAATGGGGCATCAGGGTTGGAGGAAGACTCATTAACAACCTGTGTTATGCAGACGATACAACCTTGCTTGCTGAAAGTGAAGAGGACTTGAAGCACTTACTAGTGAAGATCAAAGACCACAGCCTTCAGTATGGATTGCACCTCAACATAAAGAAAACAAAAATCCTCACAACTGGACCAATGAGCAACATCATGATAAGTGGAGAAAAGATTGAAGTTGTCGAGGATTTCATTTTACTTGAATCCACAATCAACAGCCATGGAAGCAGCAGTCAAGAAATCAAAAGACACATTGCACTGGGTAAATCTGCTGCAAAGGACCTCTTTAAAGTGTTGAAGAGCAAAGATGTCACCTTGAAGACTAAGGTGCGCCTGACCCAAACCATGGTATTTTCAATCGCATCATATGCATGTGAAAGCTGGACAATGGATAAGGAAGACCGAAGAAGAATTGATGCCTTTGAATTGTGGTGCTGGTGAAGAATATTGAATATACCATGAACTACCAAAAGAACGAATTAATCTGTCTTAGAAGAAGTAGAACCAGAACGTTCCTTAGAGGCAAGGATGGCGAGACTGCATCTTACATACTTTGGACATGTTGTTAGGAGGGACCAGTCCCTGGGAAAGGACATCATGCTTGGCAGAGTATAGGGTCAGCGGAAAAGAAAGGCCCTCAATGAGATGGATTGGCACAGTGGCTGCAACAATGAGCTCAAGCATAACAAGGATTGTAAGGATGGCTCAGGACCAGGGAGTGTTTCGTTCTGTTGTGCATAGGGTCGCTATGAGCCGTAGCTGACTTGACAGCACCTGACAACAACAGCAACATAGAGTTTCCAAGGAGCGCCTGGTGGATTTGAACTGCTGACCTTTGGTTTAGCAACCGTAGTACTTAACCACTACGCCACCAGGGTTTCCTAGCAAACTATATAGAGAGCAAAATTTATTATTGGTTTACCAGGCGCCCCAGAGAGGGAAGGAGCATTAAATGTTGGTTAATAAAAAAAAAAGAAATTTTTTTTTTTTTTTTGGTTCATGGTGGTGGAAAATTTGGCAACAGATATGGGTGATGGATGCACATCACGATTCATGTAATCAATGTCACTGAATTTTTACATGTAAAAAATGTTGAATTGGCAAATGTTGGGTTATATATATTTTTACCACAATAAATTTATTTTATATTTCAAGAGCCTTTACACGAACAGATATATGCACACCCATGTTTATTGCAGCTCTGTTTACGATAGCAAAAAGCTGGAAGCAACCAAGGTGTCCATGAACAGATGAATGGTTAAATAAATTGTGGTATATTCACACAATGGAATACTATGCATTGATAAAGAACAGTGAGGAATCTGTGAAACATTTCATAACATGGAGGAACCTGGAAGGCATTTTGCTGAGTGAAATTAGTCAGATGCAAAAGGACAAATACTGTATAAGACCACTATTATAAGATCTTGAGAAATAGTATAAACTGAGAAGAACACATACTTTTGTGGTTACGGGGAGGGGGGAGGGAGGGTGAGAGAGGGTTATTTACTGTTTAGTTAGTAGATAAGAACTACTTTAGGTGAAGGGAAAGACAATACTCAATACACGGAAGGTCAGATCAACTGGCCTAGACCAAAAGCACAGAAGTTTCCTGAATAAACTGAATGCTTTAAAGGTCAGTGGAGCAAGGGCAGGGGTTTGGGGACTATGGCTTAAGGGGACTTCTAAGTCAATTGGCAAAATAATTCTATTATGAAAACATTCTGCACCCCACTTTGAAGTGTGGCGTCTGGGGTCTTAAATGCTAACAAGCTGCCATCTAAGATGCATCAATTGGTCTCAACCCACCTGGATCAAAGGAGAATGAAGATCACCAAGGTCACACGACAACTATGAGCCCAAGAGACAGAAAGGGCCACATGAACCAGAGACTTCCATCATCCTGAGACCAGAAGAACTAGATGGTGTCCGGCCACAACCAATGACTGCCCTGACAGGGAGCACAACGGAGAACCCCTGAGGGAGCAGGAGAACAATGGGATGCAGACCCCAAATTCTCATAAAAAGACCAGACTCAATGGTCTGACTGAGACTAGAAGAATCCCGGCGGTCATGGTTCCCAAACCTTCTGTTGGCCCAGGACAGGAACCCATTCCCAAAGACAACTCATCAGACATGGAAGGGACTGGACAATGGGTTGGAGAGAGGTGCTGATGAAGAGTGAGCTACTTGTATCAGGTGGACACTTGAGACTGTGTTGGCATCTCCTGTCTGGAGGGGAGATGAGAGGGTAGAGGGGGTTAGAAACTGGCAAAACCGGCATGAAAGGAGAGACTGGAAGGAGGGAGCGGGCTGACTCATTAGGGGGAGAATAAGTGGGAGTATGGAGTAAGGTGTATATAAGCTTATATGTGACAGACTGACTTGATTTGTAAACTTTCACTTAAAGCACAATAAAAATTATTTTTAAAAAAGTTTATATTTCACTGGTTTAGATTTTAATTTTACCCATATTTCATCTCTACATCTTTTGTGGTTTTTAATATGCAGCAGCTGAAACTATAAGGTGACTTTTCCTGTGTAAAATGAAAATTTGAGATTGCATAAACCTAGTCCCCCTGAAGTATAAATGATTATGGTAGTTGAATGTCCTGCTGTGTATAACTAGCATGTGTGTGTATACAAATGTATACATACATACACTTATGCGTATATATGTATATACTGATATATTTGCCACAGTAAAATCATTAAAGAAAAAAAAAAAAAACCCATTGCCGTAGAGTCAATCTAAATCAGCGACCCTATAGGACAGGGCAGAACTGCCCCGACAGGGTTTCCAAGGAGCGGCTGGTAGATTTGAACCTCTAAAAAAGGGTATCAGATGGAGAGTCTGGGGATTCTTATTCAGGAATGTAGAATACTAGCTATTGGATAGTAACTAAAAACAACAACAACAAAAACAAACCCATTGCTGTCGAGTCGATTCCGACTCATAGTGACCCTATAGCACAGAGTAGAACTGCCCCATAGAGTTTCCAAGGAGCGCCTGGTGGATTCGAACTGCTGACCCTTTGGTTAGCAGCGGCAGCGCTTAACCACTATGCCACCAGGGTTTCCCAGTAGAAAGTAAATATTCTAAAAATATTTACAACTTCTGCAATGTATGTTTTTGTTATTTCACTTGTTGCATTTAAACTCTTTAAACAAAAGAGACTTTGCAGGAAAGGAATCAGGGTCAATGAAAATACCTATTTGTGTCCTACCCTAAAGGAGGAACTAGAAGAGATAGGCGAGGGGTGCAGAATAGAGGCCCTCCTGTCTGACCAAATCTCAAGGGGCTTTGGGAAGAAAGAGGGGTCAGAAGAAGGAATGGAAACAAGAATCCAGAAGTCGACATGAAGCCTTAACCAGCCTGAGGCCTGATTGTTTCCTCAGCAGGTGATGGATTTAGGGCAATGGTTTTCAACACGGGCTGCATGTTAGACTCACTTGGGGAGATTTTACAAAACACCGGTGCTAGGCCCCAACTCCCTAGGACTCTGACATAAACGGTCTGAGGGGAGCCTGGGCAAGGTTGTTTTTAAATCTCCCAGATGTTTCTTGCAAGCTATTAGGCTTTAGAACCACTGATTTAGGGTTTTTCTCACCTAATATGTTTATTTTTGCAAGTTCAGCACCCAGTGATGTTTCTTTTGGGTATATTATGTGCAATTACTCTATTCTGCCATTATGAGAGTAATGATCCCTTAGTTCTGTGGGCCCTGGTGTAGTCAGGCTTAAAGCATAAGAAACTGACAGAAACATATTACACACTCAAATTTCTTTAAAGAAAAAAATAAGATGTACTTTATTCAAATAGCTAAATACAATTGAAATTACTAAACCCCATTTTAAAATAATACTCAACTTTAAGGAAATAAGTACCCAGAACCAATGTGGTACCTTTCTCAGCAGTTACTAGCTGTTATCAGTCAATGCTTATTCTCAGCTTGGTTGTTTATAAATCAGACTTCTTAGAAATGAGTCCTCCACTCTCTAAATCCTCATCTTGGTGTGTGGTTGTTGTTGTTAGGTGCCATCAAATTGGTTCCAACTCCTAGTGACCCTATGTACAACAGAATGGAACTCCGCCTGGTCCTGCACCATACAGCCTTGGCATTAGGCTGCTTATATTAAACACTGGTAAAATCTTGGTGTGACTGTTTCCATCCAAAAGAAGTTTCTACTTCTTGGAAAGAAAACCAAAATATGTGTGTGTTTTTCCTTAACTCTTAAATTTTCATTTTCATGTGTAAGTCAAAAATGTAATATATTTTTTTACATTAACAATCATAACACAAATTTATTTCTGATATATCTGCCACATAAAACAATGTATTTATTTGCTACAAAACATTACATTTTTTTTAACAACAGTTAGCAAAATAAATGATAGGATTAGAAAATTACCATTTGCAACCATCATCAAGCCTTGGTGGCTCAGTGGTTAAGAGCTCGATTGCTAATCAAAAGGTTGGAAGTCCAAATCCACCAGCTGCTCCTTGGAAACCCTATGGGGCAGTTCTATTCTGTACTATAGGGTCACTATGAGTAGAAATCAACTCCACAGCAACAGGCTTGGTTTTTGGCAACCACCATAGAAATAATTGGTTCAGGTAAGACTAGTCAATGGATAGTAAAAATCAGTTTAATAGGATACTTATGTAGTCTTGCAGTATTTTCTCCACAAATTACAGTAACAAAGGGGAAAATGATAGATACTACCTTAACCATGAGAGGCCACAGAAAGAAGGACAAGTTGGTACTGTGTGTCTCCTGATACGATGCACTGAGAAGGACACAATATTACTTACATAGTATTCCTGTGTTGCAGAGAAAGGGAATTTCAGAACACTTAATTGTAGAGATACAGAACTGGTACATAGGTCAAAAGGTAATCATTCAAACAGAACGAGGGGCTGCTGCCTGGTTCAAAACTGGAAGAGGTGAATGGCAGTGTATCTTTTCACCTTATTCAATTTGCATGCTGAGCAAATAACCTAGACATTATGAAGAAGGATGCAACATTGAGATTGGAGGAAGACTGGTTAACAACCAGCAAGATGCAGATATACAACCTTGTTTGCTGAAAACAAAGATGACTTGAAGTACATACCGAATATGTAATGAGAAATGAAGACATAAGAATTGATACTTTAAAACTATGGTTTTGGTGAAGAATATTGAAAATACTGGGAACTCCAAAAGAACGAACAAATCAACCTCAGAATAAATGCAATCAGAATGTTCTTTAGAAGTGAGCATGGGGAGATTTCAACTCCTTTACTTTGGACACATCATCAGGAAAGATCAATTGCTGGGAAAGGACATTATGTCTGGTAAAGTGGAAGGGGAACAAAAATGAAGGAACCCTTCAATGAGATAGAGTGACAATACCTGCAACAGTGGACTCAAACGTACTGTCTTAGTTATTTAGTGCTGCTTTGCTATAACAGAAATACCAAAAGTGGTCGGCTTTAAAAAACAGAAATTTTTATTTCTCTCAGTTAAGAGGCTAGAAGTCTGGATTCAGGGCACCAACTCTAGGAGAAGACTTTCTCTCTCTGTTGGCTCTGGAGGAAGGTCCTTGTCTCTTTGAGCTTCTGCTCCTGGATGATCTTCATGTAGTTTGGCATCTCTCTTCCCCCATTTCTGCTTCCTATTTTCTGCTCTTTTTACATTTTGTAAGAGATTAACTCAAAACACACCCTATACTAATCCTGCCCCATTAACGTAATGAAGACAACCCGTTGCCAAATGAGATTATAACCACAGGCATAGAAGTTAGGATTCACAACACAAAATGGGAATGCAGGCTTCCTTTGGTATGTTAATGAGACAGTATTAGTGTACAGTGTGTTTTAAGCCAATCTGTTTTGAGATATAAAATATTAAACAAGCAATCAAAGAAGCAGAAACATGGGAAGGCAGATGTCATCCCACGTGAAGAACACCAAGGAGCCAGGAACAAGGACCTTCCCCCAGAGCTGACAGAGAAAGAAAGCCTTCCCCTAGAGCCCACACCTTGAATTTGGACTTCTAGCTTCCTAAACTATGAGAAAATAAATTTTTTATTTTGTTTGTTAAAGCCACCCACTTGCTCTATTTCTGTCATAGCAGCATTAGATAACTAGGACATAGTAGTTCTGCCAAAAATGCATATCCTGAAATAAATCATAAAAAAAAAAATGAAACCAACCCCAAATGAAGAACATACCACAACTGACCTATGTTGTTGTTGTTAGGTACCGTCTAGCTGGTTGCCACTCATGGCAACTCTATGTACAACAGAATGAAACACTGCCTGGTCCCGGTCATGCTTGAGTCCATTGTTTCAGCAACTGTGTCCATCCATCTCATTGAGAGTCTTGCTCTTTCTATGCTGACCCTCTATATTACCAAGCATGATGTCCTTCTCCAGGGACTGATCCCTCCTGATAACACATCCAAAGTATATGAGATACAATCTCGCCATCATTGCTTCTAAGAAGTATTCTAGCTGTACTTCTTCTAAGACAGATTTGTTCACTCTTTTGGCAGTCCATGGTATATTCAATATTCTTTTCCAACACCACAATTCAAAGGCATCAATTCTTCTTTGGTCTTCCTTACTCATTGTCCAATTTTCACATGCATATGAGCTGATTAAAATACCATGGCTTGGGTCAGGCATATCATGCATTGCATCTTTTGATTTCTTGACTGCCAATTCCATGGGTGTTGATTGTAAATCCAAGTAAAATGAAATCCTTGACAACTTCAGTCTTTTCTCTATTTATCATGATATTGCTTACTGCTCCAGTTGTAAGGATTTTTGTTTTCTTTATGTTGAGGTGTAATCCTTGCTAAAGGATGTAGTCTGATCTTCATCAGTAACTGCTTGAAGTGTTCTTCACTCTCAGCAACGAAATTGCATCATCTGCATATCGCAGGTTGTTAATGAATCTTCCTCCAACCCTGATGCCCTATTCTCCTTCACATGATCCGTCTGCTCAGCATACGGACTGAATAAGCATGGTGAAAGGATATAACCTGACACGCACCTTTCCTGACTTTAAACCAAGCAGTATTCCCTTGTTCTCTTTGAACGGCTGCCTCGTGATCTATGCACAGGTTCCTCATGAGCACAATTAAGTCTTCTGAAATTCCCATTCTTCACAATGTTATCCACAATTTGTTATGATCCACACAGTCGATTGTCTTTGCATAGTCAATAAAACACAGGTAAACATCTTTCTGGTATTCACTCTTTTCACCCAGGATCCATCTGACATCAGCAATGACGTCCCTTGTTCCACATCCTCTTCTGAATCCAGCTTTAATTTCCGGCAATTCCCTGTTGATGTACTGCTACAACTGCTTTTGAATGATCTTCAGCAAAATTTTACTTTCATGTGATATTAATGATGTTGTTCAATAATTTCCACATTTGGTTGGATCACCTTGCTTTGGAATAGGTGTAAATATGGATTTCTTTCAGTCAGTTGGCCAGGTAGCTGTCTTCCAAATTTCTTGGCATAGATGAGTGAGTATTTCTAGTGCTGCCTCATTTGTTGAGACATCTCAATTGATATTCCCTCATAATTGACCTATACTATTTAATATTATTCATGTTATTTAAAAAAAAAAAAAAAAACTGGAGTACTGTTCCAGATTAAAGAAGATTACAGACCATGACAACTCAATGCAATGCATGGTCCTGGTTTCAATTCTGGATAGAAAAGAGTTATTTTTTCTGTAAATGACATTGTGGTAACAGCTAGAGAAATTAGTATATGTGGTAACAGCTAGAGAAATTAGTATATACAGTGTACAATACTTCGCCAATGTTAAATTTCCTGAATTTGATCATTGTATTGTTTTTATAAGATACATGCTAAACTATTTAGGGATAAAGAATGATGTTGTCTGCGATTTATGCTGATCTCATAGTTAATAAAAATAATAAAGTTAAAATAAGTATACACATTAAGAGATTGAGAAAGAAAATGTGGCAAATTGTTAATAATTTGTAAACTTAGATGACCAGTATAAGGAAGTTCATTTTATTATATCTATACTTTTCAAATTTTTTTTTAAAAAATGAAACATTTAGAAAACCCCTATTAACAGAATATTCAATAGCTTTGTTAAGAGACAAACATGGTTTCACCAAGGTTCCTGTTTTTTTTCTCCTTTTCTGCTACCTACTCTTGGCCTCTTTAACAAATGTTTCATGATTTGTAAAGACAGTAAAGCTCTAGATGGGAGTTCTACTTAAAGGAAATCATTTGAAAATTGACAAATCCTCTTATAGTCCAATAACCATCTCGTAATATACTGTTTTAATAAATCCAGTTTTTTTTTGGTAGTTAGGTTTTTCTGTTTTGTTTGTTAAAGCCCAGAATAACCATATTTTTTTCCCCTTTGATTTTTTAGAAAAGCAATTATAACCCTGGTTATTCATATTTTCTGGAATGCGCAACCCATACATTTTGGCCTCAGAAGTATGTAACTAAAAAATGAAATTACATTTCTTTTTTGTAACTAAATTATCACTGACCCATTTGCTGAAATTTAGTTCCTTTTAAGTCTTGTCTCAGCTGTTTCTGGAAACTTCTCAGGGGATTTCCTCAAGTACTTCAGAACAAATCCCTCAGTTCTTTGTTTTTTGTTTTTTTCTGTTCAGGTCTCTTCATTTTGCCTCTGCTGTCGGTGCCCCCTCTGAGATACCCATTCTGCTGCGCACAGATGTCCTCCAAGTGTGTCTGCCACTGGAATCTCCAACTTGCCCTGAAGAGGAAATCTTGCCTCTCATCCATTCCTGATCCAGGTATCCCCTGCTTCCCAGCACAGATGCTTGCCTCCACTTCCCTGTCCCAGCCTGGGCACGGTGTGTGGCCCGACACGTGGCAGGAGGAGAGCCCAATGGGTTGCTTGCTGAGCCCTGAGGCAGGGGCCCTGATTACGTGTGAGGGTCTACACTTGTCCCATGAGTCTTCTTCACTTTCTCATTTGTGGAACAGAAGAATGAGGTAAGTGATCTTTAAAAATAAAATTATTTCCTGATCTCTCCTTTCTTGCTACATTTTAAATATTTATAAAACTACATCGTATTCTAGTCTCTGATTAAGAAATATAGGATAACAAATGGATTAAAAGTCTACTGTTTTCATTCTAAAAAGATTACCGCTTATGAAAACTTCATCTGCACCAGGCAGCATACGGAGTGATTCTTTATATTGCAATCTACTTCCCTTTTTCAGCATGTTGTCAAGAAATCTGCTCCTTGCCCCAAATTTGTGCCCCGACTTTTCCTTCCTTTCTTCTCTACCTAATATTTTCTCGTTTTATCAGGTCCTACACCCTGTGGATATAAACACTTGAACTTTAGAGTCTTTATGGCTGAGAATGGCATTGTATCTGACATTTCATTTAGTTTTTAAAACTTCAAAGCCTTAACCTCAGAATAGCAGACAGGTTTCTTCTAGAGAGCTAACACCAACAGTTGACAGTGGCTCTCTGGAGTGCATTGAGAAGTATTGTAAGTGCACATCTAAGTTTAGCAAAGCAGAAAACCATGGTAGATTACTGCTGCCTGCCTCAATGGTGGGACAAGGAGTGATGGCACAAGTGCCACATGTTTTCTAACATTGCCTTAATGCAAAAAAAAAAAAAAATCCCTTTGCCATTGAGTGGATTCCAACTCATGGAAACCCCAGGAGGTTATAAACCTAGGCTAGATTCTTTGCAGGCCACTTTCATGTTAAGGAAATCCCTTACCACAAACCACAACGGATTCCATGATGGGTGGTGGGTGATGCTTGAGAAATGCCATGTTGCTTGATGCTCAGGCTTTGTGTGTTTGTGTGAGTGCTTTAGGTGAAAGCTTACAGAGCAAATTGGTTCTGAGAATTGAATTGATTCAGATTAGCTATAGAGGACCTCAGGGTTGCTAAGATTCCAAAAGGCTACTCCCCTCAAGGGACCCTAGTCAGGGTAAACCTGAAAGTAGGCTGACCAACTAAAGCAGCCCCTGACTATAGAAACCTACCCTAAAGTAGCTCTTCATTTTCAAGTCAACTTCAGTTTCCTCCAGAACTCACGTAGAAGCAAGCCAAGTAATTACTAGGTATCTAATTCAGTGTTTGATTAAAATATGGGAATGTGTATTGGGTAAAGGGCATAGGGAATCCTTCGGGTCACATTGTGATGGCTGTTCATTTTACATTCTTTAGTAGGGAAGACACCAGAAGGAAACCCCTTAACACAAATCACAATGGCTTCCATGATGGGTGGTGAAGCTTGAGAAATGTCAGGTGATTGATGCCCAGCTTGTGTGTCTGCGTGTGGTGTGTGTGTGCATGCATGCTTTGGGTAAAAGTTTACTGAGAAAATTCATTTCTCATTAAACAATTAGTACAGAGACTGTTTTGTGACATTGGTTGCCAACACTGCAATGTGTCAACTCTCTCGCCTTCTCTACCCTGGGTTCCCTGTTTCCATTCGTCCAGTTTTCCTGTCCCTTCTTGCCAATGTTCAGGCTTCTTGAATTATGTGTCAAAATATTTGTGTAAAATACTACCATGAGAGTCCCTCTGTAAAGATTTTCTATAGGGAAAATATCTGTAAACATTTTCATTTTTCTTGTAAATAATTATTCTTTTTACTAGGAATAAAAAGCCAATAGAAGGAGTTCAGCTCCTCAGTTCTTGTGCCCTAGCCAAATCTACTTCATAAAGTCTCTATGGAAGAACCAGGAATATGATTTTAATGGGCTGGGTGGGTCCTTGCATTGTAAATGTACAAAGCAGCACGTTGAGAAAGCTTAGCACACTGAATCACCTAGTGTACTTTACACATTTATTTAGAGAAGAATAGTTTAGTTTTAATTATTTATGATAATAGCTCTCACTACACTAGTAAATGTCCTTTGGTGCATATTTTGTAAAAGTAATGAAGTCTCTGTAATGTGAGCTTTCTCTTCAGCTGTAAGCTGCCCTCTCTTTGCTAAAGAACCAGGGCAAGACAGTGTCTTTGTGTTTGTGCGTAAGTGTGTGTATAAATTACTAGACTCGAGGTTTAGCAAGATGCTATTGAACTTGATGGAGAATTTCCAAGAATTAATCCTGGATGTACTCAGTGCCCCCAACCCCTATCACCCTCCCTCCCAAACCATAACACTAGCAACTTGACCAAAGAAACCCTCACCGCAAGGTAGATGAGCAGCTTGTCAGTCCTTTTTTTTTTTTTTTTTTAATTTCAGTGTTTTTCTTGTTGTTTAAGTGTCCTTCCTCTGTTACTACAATCTTATGGTGCAAGAAAAATGTAAATCTACTATATTTCCTCTGGCCTAAGTTATAGGTACTGTAGTTTGTGGATGTCTTATTATATCAGGGAAATTTCTGTTCTTTTGCATCTTTCTTCTGGTCCTCCATCCCTGCCTTCTCTAAGATTAGCTGTCATTTTTTATCTTTTATTTTTTTTTCTGTCCTCTAGAAAACTTCTGCACACCGAAGTAGAGAGAGTGCCCAGAGGGCAAAGTCAGCCTTTCTGTGTCATTCATTTAACTTACAGTTTGAAGAGCTCCAACCAAAACCAGTTGCTGTCAAGTTGATTCCTAGTCGTGGTGGCCCCGTGTGTGTCAGAGTGGAACTGTGCTCTACAAGGTTTTCAATGGCTAAGTTTTTGGAAGTAGATCGCCAGAGTATTCTTCTAAGGTACCTCTGGGTATACTCAAACCTCCAGCCTTTCAGTAACAGCCAAGTGTGATAACCATTGCGCCACCCAGGGACACCCTTAAAGAGCTCAGACCACCAAAATTAAAGATTCTGTTTTACCCTTTTTTAGTAGTCCCATAGTGCCTAAATAGAGGTCAAAAAAAATCTTGTTCATCAATGTTCACCTTACAGGGAGTAGAGTAAACCACTGGTATACCTTTATTTAACACACCTTTGCTATTTGTAGGTGACCTAAAGGGACCTGATGTGTAGTAGTGTGTAATAGGAATTTCTGCTTCATAGGGGTTTGGTGAGAATTACATGAGATGATGGCAATAAAGTACTTTGCAGGGAAGAATCAGCCAAGCATGGACACTGGCGATTGAGAGTCACTTAGCTAGTGAACAAAACTAGTCATATCTTAAGTACTGATGTTGGAGATTTGGGGACTCAAATATAGCCCTCAAAAATTTACTACAAAAATATTTCATTTAGACTCACTGTCACTCCATAGACTCCAAGACAGAGACTGATTATTTGACAGATGTATATAAGAGTCTTCACTCTCAAAAGAGATCCTAAATAAATCATAGTCATTCAAACAGAAAAACAGTCCTGGTTATACTAGAATTAATCACCTACAGACTAGACACGGCTTCTGTGTGACTAAAACAGACTGACCAATTGTGATCAAAATTCTTCTGCCTCCAGGAAAAAAGCCTCCCAGACAGTGGATTTGAAGGTCACCCGTGAGTTACAAGGAATGGCAGAGACCAGATTTCCTGGCTGGGGCACAGGGCTGACTTTCAGGGGTAAATGCAGTGTGTGGTTCATGAGGCAATGATGCCAGAAAGGACATTGGGAGACACGTTGGACAGGCACCCTAGTAGACACAGACAGACACAAAATGAGCAACAGTTTCTAAAACAAAAAACAATGCCACCTACCCATGGAGGTTGAAATGCCAGCTCATGGGCGAGACCGAAAGGACAAGGCAACAATCATGAGAAACGCTTTAAGTAATTCTTCCATTCCCAAAGCTTTCTCTTTATATAAAAGAGGACTTTTGCAGTCACCTATTACTGCATAACAAATTACCCCCAAAACTTAGTTAAACTGCAACCATTTTATCTATTTGCACACAACTCATGTTTAAATCCACTAGTACATAAAAAGTCCCCCCCCCAAAAAAAAAAAAACAACAACACAACCTAATCAGTCACCTTTGGTGTATGCTAGGGAACCAGCTTGTTATTTTAAAATGTGGTAAATAAAAGGACAGAATTAAGAATTTATCCTGCCTTTCCTATATGACCTGTACATCAGTATAACCAAATATTTGATGAGAAGTTTTTTCTGAGAAAGTATTTCAGCTAATAAACAAAGAAGCAATGGGAAAAAAAAAAAAATCACCATTTAACCCCCTAGTTAACTTCTGACTCTGGGCAATGACCATCAATGTCTGATAATGTCATAAGAAGAGACAATCAAACATGATGTGCCTCCTGATAGATATATGCAACGCTTCCAGTGAGGTACACAAGTAACCACAGTACGACAAACTGACAGGTATGATGCTGGAAACTATGCTACTGATGTTTTAAACACCAGCAGGGTCACACATGGTGGACAGGCTTCAGCAGGACTTTTAGACTTAGGAAGTGGTTATCTACTTCTGAAAAAAATCAGCCTTTGAAAACCTTATGGGTAGCTGTGGAACATTGTCTCATATAGTGCTGGAAGATGAGCCCATCAGGTTGGAAGTCACTCAAAATACAACTGGGGAAGGGTTGCCTCCTCAAAGTAGTAAAAAAAAAAAAAATTTTTTTTTTTTTTTTCAGAGTCAACCTTAATGATATTGATAGAGTAAAGCTTTTGGGACCTTCATTTGCTGATGTGACATGACTTAAAATGAAAAAATTGGAAATAATAAAAAATGAAATGGAATGCTTGAAGACAGATATTCAAGGTATTAGTGAGCTAAAATGGACCCGTATTGGCCATTTTGAATCAATCACATGGTCAGCTAACCTGGGAACTACAAATTGAAGAGGAATGTCATCGAATTCATCATCAAAAAAGCATTTCAAGATATATCCTAAAGTACAATGCTATCAGTGTTGGATAATATCCATATGACTACAAGAAAAACCAGTTAATACAACTATTATTCAGATTTATACACCAACCACAAATGTCAAAGATGAAGAAATTGAAGACTTACCAACTTCTACAGTCTGAAATTGATTAGACACCCAATCAAGATGCATTGATAATTACTGGTGATTGGAATGTGAAAGTTGGGAACAAAGAAGACCATACGACCAGTAGTTGGAAAATATGGCTTTAGTGATAGAAACAACCCTGGAGATTACATGATAGAATTCTGCAAGACCAATGACTTATTCATCAGAAATACCTTTTTTCAACAACATAAACAATGACTATACACGTGGACCTCACCAGATGATATACACAGGAATCAAATTGATTACATTTGTAGAAAGAGATAATGGAAAAGCTCAATATCGTCAGTGAAATCAAGGCCAGAGGCCGACTTCAGAACAGATCACCAATTGTTCATATGCAAGTTTAATTTGAAGGTGAAGAAAGTTAAAACAAGTCCACAAGAGCCAAAGTACGATCTTGAATATAACATGCCTGAATTTAGAAACCATCTCAGAAATAGATTTGACATACTGAACACTAAAGACTGAAGACCAGATGAGTTGTGGGATGACATTAAGGACACTGCACATGAAGAAAACAAGAGGTCATTAAAAAGACAGGAAAGAAAACATCAAAATGGATGTTAGAAGCAACCCTGTAACTTGCTCTTTTTATTTTTTTTTAATATTTTATTGTGTTTTAAGTGAAAGTTTACACAGAAAATTAGGTTCTCGTTTAACAATTTTTATACAAATTGTTCTGTGACATTGGTTACAATTTTCAAAATGTGTCAACATTCTCATTATTTCTATTCTGTTTGTTCTGTTTCCATTGATCTAGCTTCCCTTCCCCTCCTTGCCTTCTCACCTTTGATTTTGGGTAAATGCTGACCTTTTGGACTCCTATAGTTGATTGTTAAATAAGGAACACATTACTCCCTGGTGTTATAAGCCAATCTATTATTTGGCTGAAAAGTGACTTCCAGAAATATTTTCAGCTCTAAGTTCAAAGGGTATCTTAGGGTGGTAGTCTTCAGGGTTTCTCTAGTTCTCCTGGTCTAGTAGGTCTGGCCTTTTTTTAGAAATTTGAATTTTGTTTTACATTTTTTCCCCATTCTATCTTGGACCTCCTATTGTGCCCCTGTTCAGAATGGTCAGTAATGGTCTCCAGGCACCATCTAGTTCTTCTCAAGTTAGAATATGTGGTGTTTCATGTAGGCCATTAGTCCTGTGGGCTAGTTTCTTCTCTGAGTCTTGGTTTCCTTCATTCTCTTTTGCTCCAGACATGAAACTTGATCTTGAACATAGAGTAGCTAAAATGAACAAAGCAAATGATGACGTAAAAGACTGAACAAATTTCAAAGAGTGGATCAAGAAGACAAAATAAAGCATTATAATGAAATGTGTAAAGACCTGGAGTTACAAAACCAAAAGGGAAGAACACTTTGGGCATTTCTCAAGTGGAAAAAAACTGAAGAAAAAGTTCAAACCTTAAGTTGTAATATTGAAGAATTCTATGGGCAAAATATTGAATGATGCAGGAAGCATCAAAAGAAGATGGAAGAAATATACAGAGTTCCTCTGTCAAAAATGATTGGTCAACATTCAACTATCTCAGGAGGTAGCATATGATCAAGAACCGACGGTACTAAAGGAAGAAGGCCAAGCTGCACTGAAGGCATTGGCAAAAAAAACAAGGTTCTAGGAATTGACGGAATACCAATTGAGATGCTTCAAAAAACAGGTGCAACACTGGAAGCACTCATCTATGCCCCAAAATTTAGAAGACAGCTACCTGGCCAACCGACTAGAAGAGATGCATACACGTGCCCATTCCAAAGAAAAGTGATCTGATGGAATGCAAAAATTAAAAGCAATATATCGACTTGAGGGCACTGGGTTTTTGGGTTTTATCATTGATATCACATGTGCTATGGATTGAATTGTGTTCCCCAAAAATGCGTATCAACTTGGCTAGGCCATGATTCCCAGTATTGTTTGATTGTCCACCATTTTGTTATCTGGTGTGATTTTCCTTTGTGTTGTAAATCCACCCTCTATGATGTTAATGAGACAGGATTAGAGGCAGTTATGTTAATGAGGTAGAACTCAATCTACAAGATTAGGTTGTATCTTAAATCAATTTCTCTTGAAATATAAAAGAGAGAGGCAATCAGAGAGACATGGGGACCTCATACCACCAAGAAACCAGAGCCAGGAGAATAGTTTGTCCATTGGACCTGGGGTTCCTGTGCTGGAAAGCTCTTAGCTCTTAGACCAGGGGAAAATTGATGACAAGGACCTTCCCCCAGAGCCGACAGAGAGAGAAAGCTTTCTCCTGGAGCCAGCACCCTGAATTCAGACTTACAGCCTCTAGACTGTGAGAGGATAAACTGTTTGTTAAAGCCATCCACTTGTGATATTTCTGTTACAGTAGCACTAGATGACTAAGACAATATGCAAGCAAAATTTCGCTGAAGATAATTCAACATCATACTTATTCAATCTGTATGCTGAGCAAATTACCCAAGAAGCTGGACTATGTGAAGAAGAACGAGGCATCAGGATTGGAGGAAGACTCATTAACAACCTGTGTTATGCAAATGCACAGCCTTGCTTGCTGAAAGTGAAGAGGACTTGAAGCACTTACTAATGAAGATCAAAGACCACAGCCTTCAGTATGGATTACACCTCAACATAAAGAAAACAAAAACCCTTACAGCTAGACCAATAAGCAACATCATGATAAATGGAGGAAAGATTGAAGTTGTCAAGGATTTCATTTTACCTGGATCCACAATCAATGTCCATGGAAGCAGCAGTCAAGAAATCAAACATGTTGCATTGGGCAAATCTGCTGCAAAAAACCTCTTTAAAGTCTTAAAAAGCAAAGATGTCACTTTGATAACTAAGGTACATCTGATCCAAGCCCTGGTCTTTTCAATAGGCTCATGTTATCATTGTTGTTGTTAGGCACTGTGGAAGTGGTTCCAACTCATAGTAACCTCATGTGCAACAGAATCAAACACTGCTCAGTCCTGCACTATCCTCACAATCCTTGCTATATTTGAGCCCATTGTTGCAGCCACTGTGTCTATCCATCTCATTGAGGGTCTTCCCCTTTTTTTACTGACCCTCTACTTTACCAAGCATGACCTCCTTCTCCAGAGACTGGTCCATCCTGATTCATGTCCAAAGTAGGTGAGATGAAGTCTCGCCAACCTTGCTTGTGAGGAGTATTCTGGCTGTACTTCTTCCAAGACAGGTTGTTCATTCTTTTGGCAGTTCTTCCTTATGGCAGTCAATATTCTTCACCAACACCATAATTCAAAAGCATCAATTCTTCTTTAGTCTTCCTTACTCTTTACCCAGCTTTTGCATGTGCATGAAGTGATTGAAAACACCATAGCAAGGTTGTATCATCTGCATATTGCAAGTTGTTAATGAGCATTCCTCCAATCCTAATGCCGTGTTCTTCTTCATATAGTCCAGTTTCTTAGATTATTTGCTTAACATACAGATTGAATAAGTATGGAGAAGGAATACAACCCTGACATACACCTTTCCTGATTTTAAACCATGTAGTATCACTTGTTCTTTTGAACAACTGCCTCTTGGTCTACGTACAGGTTCTGCATAAGCACAATTAAGTGTTCTGGAATTCCCATTCTTCTCAATGTTACCCATAATTTGTTGAACTACACAGTCGTGTAAATGCCTTTGCATAGTCAATAAAATACAGGTAAACGTCTTTCTGATATTTTCCATTTTCAGTTAGGATCTATCTGACATCAGCAGTGATATCCCTTGTTCCAAATCCTCTCCTGAATCCAGCCTGAATTTCTGGCAGTTCCCTGTCAATGTACTGCTACAACTATTTTTGAATTATCTTCAGCAAAATTTTACTTACATGTGATTTTAATGATATTGTTCAATAATTTCAGTGTTCCATTGTATCACCTTTCTTTGGAATGAGCATGAAAATGGATCTCTTCCAATTGGTTGACCAGGTAGTTGTCTTACAAATTTCTTGGCATCAGCCTCGCATACATTTGAAATGTGAACAATGAAAAGGGAAGACCAAAGAATTGATGCATTTGAATTATGGTGTTGGTGAAAAATATTGTATATACCATGGACTCCCAGAAGAATGAACAAATCTGTCTTGGAAGAAATACAGCCAGAATGCTCCTTACAGCCAAGGTTGACGAGACTTTCAGGTATTTTGGACATGGTATCAGGAGGGACTAGTCCCTGGAGAAGGACATCATGCTTGGTAAAGTAGACAGTCAACTAAAAAGAGGAAGACCGTCACCAAGATGGATTGACACATGGCTGCAACAATGGTTCCAAACATACCCATTATTGTGATGATGGCACAGGACTGAGCAATGTTTCATTCTGTTATTGTTAGGGTTGCTATGAGTCAGAACTGAGTTGATAGCACCTAACAACAACCAGTGAAGTAGTCTTGCCAACAAATAAACAAAGCCTTGAATCTGATGGGCCTTTAGATGTAAACTACCATTTCACAGGAAATACAGAGGACAGTAGAAAATTTTTTTTTAAAAAACACTATGAGGATAGAATCCGCAAAACCTAGACTGTAGGAAACTCAGTATGTCAAACAAATGACTTTCTTCAACTAAAAAATAAATGTATAAGATGAAATAGACACAAAGACCAAGATGGAATGGAACACCCTCCCCACCCCCTCAAAAAATGTACAGGGTATGGACTTTATTTGACTCCTGATACAAAAAAAATAAACTGAAAAAAGAAAAAAAGTGTAAGACAAGTGAAGATAATTGGGAAAATGTGAACACTGTCTGGATATTTGAAAAGATTAAGGAATTATTATTAATTATTTTTAGGTGTGATGGTGGTAATATGATTATATTTCTTTAAAAAAGGAGTCCTTATCTTTTACAGCTACATGCTAAAATATGTACAGGTGAAATGAGATGCTGTCTAGGATTTCTTCAGTATAATCAGGGGCGTGGTTGTAAATGAGGGTATAGATGAAACAAAACTAGCTTTTTATTGATATCTGAGAAAACTAGGTGATACATTGAGAAACTTATGCTATTATCTCTATTTTGTTTGTGTTTAAGTAACTCCATAGCATTTTTTAAAATTAATGTAAACCACTAAAAGGAATAAAACATCATAGCTTCCCAACCTGTGTGTGTGTGTGTGTGTGTGTGAGTGTATAAAGGGATGGCAGAAAAAAAAAAAAAAAGAAAACTTTATTGATATAATAGACGCAAGAAAGAAGGAGGTGGAGCCAAAAAAAACCCAACAAAACCCCCACACAAAACAGTTGCTCAAATAGCAGTCTTCTAGTCCAATTTTTTTTTTTTTAGTCCAATAGGAATCGATTCGACGGCACTGGGTTTTTGGGTTAGTAAACGAAAGCTATTTGCTAAGAATTACATAGTCATGTTCAGACTCCCCAAATCTAGCCTCCATAGTGGAGGTGCATTTTGAGGTAGGACACTGGGTTCTAATCCTCTTGCAACCCATGGACCTTCTCTGGGCTGCAGTGTGCATGGATCCTTAAGCTATATAAAGAACCCAGACCTCGTCTTGGCCATTGGCAGTTTTGTGACAGCTGGCTGGGGCTAGAGATTCAGTCTGCTGCCATAGAAGAAAGCAAAGCCAACTGGGTCACATGGGGAAGTAACCTGAGCCTTTTGCTCCAACCTGGCCAGCTAAGTGTCAATTTGCCCGCTGCTGTGTGGCTATTCAGGGTGGGCCTAATGCTGTGTGGCCGAATGAAACAGCCAGCCCCTACCATCCTATCCCAAGAGCAGCAAGACTTACAAACTTTTGAAATTAGATTTGGCAAGTATTTCATTAAGAGTGAATTGCAGGCTACTTAAATAAAAACAAATGTCAGAAAAAGGAGGAAATAGGGATGGGGGATTGAACACCAAAAAGATTTCTACATATTTGTGACTATATTTTCAGAGAATATGGAAATCTTGAAAGAAAGAAAACCTCTTTCTACACTCTCTCAAACATTGTTGTGAATTTAAGCTTTCTTCTCCTATCCAGGTTCATCCTTTTTAGCTGCTTCTAGTTATTTTCCCATTCTGAAAAAAAAAAAAAAATTTTCCCTTTTGATTGCTTTTTCCAGTTTAGAGCTGTGTTTATTGCCATCTACTAAACACTGCATTTATTCTCATATTTCCCCCTGCATATGCAGCTTTCTTTTCTCACTTTCCGTCCCCCACTCCCGTCTCCATCTTCTTTGTCATATCTCGCTCTTTAAAAAAAAAAAAAAGTCTCTTCATTTCTTTTTCCTATGTATTTCTATACCTCATTCTCTCTGAATCTCTATGGCTTGTTTTCCTCTTGCTCTTGTCCCCTCTGGTGCATGTATTGCCCACGAAAGGGTTAAGTAATGAGAGCTCTTGGAGTGAGGTCAGAATGTGTTCTCATGTGGAAAAGCTTCTATGGTAACTGTGCTTTTTGGTGTGGTTCTTGTCCCTTCTTACTTCCCTGGATCATTTACTAAATATAATGCCTGGATCTTTCTTCATTTTGCTCATAAAATCTCTTGGGGCTCTAAAAGTCAGGTTGCTTTTTCCTTCCTTCCTTGCTCTTCAATTCTATTACCACCTTAAGCAGTATTGAGTTGAAGATGAAAAGTAAGAATTCAGAGATGGAAATAGAACAGGAAAAAAATAACCTGCTTCCCCTACCAAAATCTGACTTAGGCTTTGATGAAGTCATGGCCGACTTATTCTGTGAGAAATTGAGGTGTATCAACACACGTGTTGAATGATATCTTTTGATGACAATGGGGATCTAGAACTGTTCTAAAAAGGAAAACTATATGAAAGAAGGTAAAAAACCAACTAACTGCCCAGAGAGTACATACATCTCCAAATACTTTTTTTTTTTTGGTTAAAGGCTTTATAACAGTGGAAAGAAATTGCTGATCTTGCTGTATCAACACTGTTCTCAGTACTTTGTATATACTCACTCATAATCCTCTCAACAAACTTATGGGGTAGGTACCATTACCAGCTCAGTTTTGCAGGTGAGAAAACTGAAGCACAGTTTAAATCTCTTTCCCAGGGTTATACACATAGTAAGTGGCAGCCCTGGGATTTGACCCCAAGCAGCCTGGCTACCGAATTCATGTAATTAACTGCTGTGACATTTTTTCTTTTTATAGAATTCATACTTGCTTTCATTAATAAGGCTTTAAATGAAGTCTGTCTCCCCAGTCTTACAGTAGAAAGGTGAGTTTTAGGATCTGGATACTTTAAAAACTTCCTGTAAGCTCATCACATTGGACTTCTGCCTGATATCCTCAGGTTATAGTCAGTGGCAAAGTCAAAGGAGCACCAGAAACAGAAGGTATCCAACAATAATAAGAAAGTCTTCAGTTCTTAAAGTATTTTGGGTTGTTAGTTGTCCCTAAAATTTCACTATTTTAAGTAATGCTAATTATGCCCTTGTGAGGATTGATTTTATGTGTCAACTTGGCAAGGTTATGGTTCCCAGTTGTTTGAACAAACACTAGTCTGGTTACTGTCATGGAGTAGTTACAACTACTCTTACCCATTGCCATCAAGTCCATCCTGACTCATGGTGACCCCCGTGTTACAGAGTAGAACTGCATTCAACAGGGTTTTCTTGGCTGTAATATTTACGGAAGCAATTCACCAGATCTTTCTTCCTGAGAACCACTGGGTAGGTTTGAAATGCCAACTTTTAGATTAGCAGCTGATCACAAACTGCTCGTGCCTTCTTCATGGAGTAATTACGTGTAATTAAATCAGTTGGCCTTAAGTAAAGCAGATTCTCTTCCATAATGTAATGAAATGTAATTACCTCACATGGGTTGGAATGCAATGGAATCAAATAACGTCCCATAACGTAACCTAATATAATGTAATCAATCGATAAGTTGAGGTCATATCAGTACAGGATGGGTCTCACACTGAGTTACAAAAATATCAGAATAGATACACATACACACACACACACACGCACACGGGGGAAGACAGATGCCATGTGAGGATTGTCTGTAACTATAAGCCAAGGAATGCTGAAGAACAGCTGGAGCTACTGACAAGAAAGGAATCAACACAGCCAAGACCCTGATTTGGACTTTTAGCCTTTAGAACTGTGAGAAATAAATTTATGTTCTGTAAAACTACCCACCTGTGAAATTTGTATTACAACAGCACTGAGTAACTAAGATGATTCTTACAGCTAAATCTTTGTTAAGCACAATTCCAATAAAGTTATAATGAAGAATGCTTAAATATAAGTCACATAATTTTCAACCATAGCAGTAAGGAACATAAGACAGTTGCTAAATAATTTTTCAGACAAAAAAAAATGTTACAGAAAAAATTCTAAGTAGTTTGGTGAGTAGTGTCTGGGGTCTTAAAAGCTTATGAGCTGCCATCTAAGATACTCCAATGTTCTCACCCCATCTGGAGCAAGGGAGAAGGAAGAAAACCAAAGACACAAAGGAAAGATTAGTCCAAAGGACTAATGGACCACCATTACCACAGGCTGCACCAAACAGAGTCCAGCACAACTAGATGGTGCCTGGCTACCATCACTGACTGCTCTGTCAGGGATCACAATAGGGGGTCCTGGGCAGAGCTAGAGAAAAATGTAGAACAAAATTCTAACCAAAAAAAAAAGACCTGACTTACTGGTCTGACAGAGACTGGAGAAACCCCAAGAGTATGGCCCCTGGACACCCTTATAGTTCAGTAATGAAGTCACTCCTGAGGTTCACCTTTCAGACAAAGATTAGACAGGCCCATAAAACAAAACAGAGGAAACGGGCACACCAGCCCAGGGGCAAGGACAAGAAGGCAGGAGGGGACAGAAAAGCTGGTAATGGGAAACCCAAGGTTGATATTCACCATACCTACCCAGTCTGTATGCTGAGCAAATAATCCAGGAAGCTGGCCTATATGAAGAAGACCAGGACATCAGGATTGGAGGAAGACTCATTAACAGCCTGTGTTATGTAGATGATACAATCTTGCTTGCTGAAAGTGAAGAGGACTTGAAGCTCTTACTGATGAAGATCCACAACTATGGCCTTCAGTATGGATTACACCTCAACGTAAAGAAAACAAAAATTCTCACAACTGGACCAATAAGTAACATCATGATAAACAGGGAAAAGATTGAGGTTGTCAAGGATTTCATTTTACTTGGATCCACAGTCAACACCCATGGAAGCAGCAATCAAGAAGTCAAAAGACACTTACCATTAGGCAAATCAGCTACAAAAAACCTCTTTAAAGTTTTAAAAAGCAAAGAGGTCACCTTGAGGACTAAGGTGTGCTTGACCCAAGCCATGGTGTTCTCAATCTCTTTATACGCATGCGAAAGCTGAACAATGAATAAAGAAGACCGAAGAAGAACTGAAGCCTATGAATTGTGGTGTTGGCAAAGAATATTGAATATACCATGGACTACCAAAAGATTGAACAAGTCTGTATTGGAAGAAGTACAACCAGAATGCTCCTTAGAAGCAAAGATGGCGAGACTACATGTCAGATACTTTGGTGTGTTATCAGGAGGGATCAGTCCCTGGAGAAGGACATCATGCTTGGTAGAGTAGAGAGTCAGCGAAAAAGAGAAAGACCCTCAACAAGACAGATTGACACAGTGGCTTCAACAATGGGCTCAAGCATAGCAACAATTGTGAGCATGGTGCAGGAGCAGATAGTGTTTTGTTCTATGAGTCGGAAACAGCTCAATGGCACCTAACAACAACAACAAGATCGAAAAGGGGAGAGGGTTGACATGCTGTGGGGTTGGCAACCAATGTCACAAAACAACATGTGGATTAATTGTTTAATGAGAAACTTGTTTGCTCTGTAAACCTTCATCTAAAGTACAATAAAAAAATCAAAATAGAAAAATTCTAAGAACAGTAACACAGAACTGTGACATGATTCAAAATTTTTTAATAGATGAAGGAGAGGATCTTTTAAGAGTAAATTTTAATGTAATAAGGGAGGCAAATATCTATACTAGAAATAAGTACAGATTTTTAAAAACAATACACAAATTTAATTTAGGGAAATCTTTGTGACATGGATATGCTATTAATGACTATATTACAGCATGTTAATTGTGAAGATGATGTGGCAAATTTACAAATGCTGTTGGTAGTGAGGATAAAAAATCAGACAGATAAACCCAGTTAGGAATTACCTACCCCTCAGAGAAGGCATTATCTGTAAAATGTAGAATGTTGACCGTAAGCCAGGAAATAGGCTGTTGAGCCTTGCTGTTTGCTTTTGCCTCTGTGAGGCTACAGAGCAGCTGTAAACTCTCTTGTTTATAGTAAATTGCCTGTAATTTTCTAATGGTTGTTGGGAAGGAAGTTGCTGGGACAGCTGAGTGATGATCAATTCTTCTATTGCGTAGATCAATATTCTATCGTTAAACTTTGGGCATAGACTTCAGTCAGCTGGGAGGAGGAAGAAGCTGACTGGGTTGCTTTTCCAGCAGGCCTAATGCCACCTCTTTCTTTTTCTTCTATTAACATAGGGCTAGGGTTAGTGGCATTGTGGTACAAAATTCTTTTGATGTAAATGCACAGATGTGTATGTACACATGCCTGTTATTGATAATGCAGATCATAAATATTCTGGAAATTAAGTTTTCTTTTCTGGACCCATCAACTTTTAAAGTTTTGTTTCTTTAATTTTTAAATAGCTAATTTACATAGTTGAAACATTTAAAAAATACATACAGAAAAATTCATTCTCCCCTCTCTATTCCCATTCCAACCAACTCTTCCCATTCCTGCAAACAACTAATGTTATAAGATTTTATGTATCCTTCCAGAGACATTTTATGCATATGCAAGAAAAATACAGGTACATGTTTTTTTCCCTTTTTTACACAAATGGTAGTATATTTTCTACGCTTTCAGTTTGCTTTTTTCACTTAACAATAAATCTTGACATCTTCTGACACTTCCTCTGCCCTAGCTATCTTACTTCTCTTTTCCCACTCTCTCGTTGCTCACCACTAATAAGCATTTATTCTGGACTTTTGTATGGTAAAAGCACATCTGTCTATTCAGTAATTAGTTTACTTTTTATTGTCCTGAATTCTATACATGTTTATCTGCTTAATGTCATCTGTTTAAATGTAAACCACCAAATAGTGTGATATACACACCTATGTCCTTTCCTTTGATAGAATCTATCAAACATGTATGTATATGTAGAATCTAGCATAGCACCAAAAATAATTACAGCTTAACAGTCACTTTTTTTATGGCTCTGATTTCTGATTTCCTTGCCACACGCTTAGTGTTTTGAAAGCAGTTCTATCTGCTTTTATGCTCAATCAAATTTCTAGCTTGTTTGTATATAAATAAATAAAATAGATTGGCCAGATTATAATAGAGCAGATGTAAGACCATTCCTTTATTGAGTCAGTATGATAGGAAAAGAGACACGAAATAATTATAAACATGTCAATTTCTTCCAGTTTTATCTATAAACTCAGTATAATCCTAATTGAAATACCACTTAGAATTTTGTTTTTGAATAACTCATTAAACTTACCTAAAATTTATATGGAAAACACACACACATAGATAACGTTCTATCAAAAAACAAGAGTAAAGGGATATGAAAACACACCACAAAGCCATAGTAATAAAAACAGGGTGGGATTAGTGCAAGAACAAATCAATGAATGAAACATAATAGAGTGGACATAGATGTGCTAATGTTCATGCAATACTTATCATTAATTTTGTATACCACAAAACTACTAAGAGATGATAGATTGTTTAGCAGATGGTTTTGGGAAAACTGACTTATTATATGGTATCTTAGGCTGGTTTCTCTAGAGGACCAAAACCAGTAAAGCGTACATATGAATATATGTAGACAGATTTATTTCAAGGAAATGGCTCACGCAATTGTGGAGGATGACAAGCCCCAAATCCCTGTGTCAGGAAACAGGCTGGAGGCTTCTCCTGACTCGCATGGTTGCATGGAAAAAGCTGGCAAATCCAAAATTTGCAGGTCAGGCAGCAAGCTGCTGGCTCACATACCAAGAGCCATATATCAGAGGATGACAAGCAGAATGCAGGATCAAGAGAGAGAGCACTTTGCCAGAACATTCATATATATGGGATGCATGCCACACATGCAAGGAAACTCCTATTCCAACTGATTGACTGCTCACATCAGATCACAAAATGGAGGATGATTACATAATGTCTGCCAAACCACTGAGAATCATAGCCTAGTCAAGTTGACACATAACATTAACAATCACAATCTACCCCTTGTCAACTTGGAACCTGTACACATCTCCTTAAACCATACATAATCTCTAAATAGAGACCATTATGGAGTCATACTTATGCCTAACATGATACCACTAACATGTGTACAACCGAAATCATGCTATGCACTAGCCCTGTTTACACCTTATATTTTATAATAAGTAATGGAATTAAGGAGGGAAGAAAACAAAGATATTTTACATGTATGTATGTATGTATATGTGTGTGTATATACATACATATTTACATATACACACATGTATAACAAAAAAACGAAAAATACAACAATTACAGTCATCATTTCTGCAACAGGTCATGTGGTCACAGCTGGTATTTAGAACTACCTTCTTCCATTACCTAAGCTGGTCATGATTTTTTGCCTGGTGGGGTGACCCAAACATTTATTCTTGAAGGGTCTGGCCATTAGTAGTCATGTTGTAATTGGGTGTTATAGTTTTCCATTGACTTTAATCACAGAGCATGGTAGCATTAAGAGACATTCTGAGAGATCTCCTGTATTCCAGATATATGTTTCTTTACCTCCATTACGTAGTATCAATCCAATTTCCTCTTGGTAATCAGGATCAGTCACACCAACCAAAATGGTAACTCCCTTCTTTGCCTGTTGACCCAGAGGCATGAGGAGCCCAAAGTGACCAAGCGGCACTCTTAACTTCCAGTTCAATGGAATCAGTGTTGTGTCTCCTGATGGGAGCATTTCCTCCCTTTGAAGCTGAGACTACTAGACCTGCAGAGCATAGGGTCATGGAGACAGGGAGCAAACATCTTGCGAGTGGATCACTAAGGGTAATAGTGAGTGGTGCCACTCCCATTTCCACCCTTGATTCTTGGAACTGTAAATCCTGGCTATGGGAGAAAAAGCACCATATATTGGACCCTAGGTTAGAGCATATGCAGCCTACTGGAGAACATTGTCCCAACTCTGCAAAGTATTGCCACCCAGCTGGTAATGTAATTGTGTCTTTAGAAGGCCATTCCATCATTCTATCAAGCAGCTGCTTCGGGATGATGAGGAACATGGTAAGACCAGTGAATACCATGAGCATGGGTCCAATGCCATACTTCCTTACATGTGAACTGAGTCCGTTAGCCCAAAGCGATGCTGTGCGGGATACCATGACGTGGTTAAGGCATTCTTTGAGTCTACGGATAGTAATTTTGGCAGAAGCATTGCATGAAGGGAAGGCAAATTCATATCCAGAATAAATGTCTATCCCAGTAAGAACAAAATGCTGCCATTTCTATCATGAAAGTGGTCCAGTGTAATCACCCTACCACCAGGTTGCTGACTGATCACCCCTAGGAATGGTGCCATATCAGGGACTCAGTGTTGGTCTCTGATGCTGGCAGATCGGGCACTCAGCAATGACTATAGTCAAGTTGGCCTTGATGAGTGGAAGTCAATATTGCTAAGTTCATGTATAACCTTTATCCCTGACACCATGGCCACTTTGTTCATGAGCCCATTGGGCAATGACAGGAGTGCCTGGGGAAAGAGGATGACTGATATTCACAGAACGTGTCATCTTATCCACTTGATTGTTAAAGTCTTCCTCTGCTGAGGTCACCCTTTGGTGAGCATTCACATAAGACATAAATATCTTCACTTCTTTGGCCCATTCAGGGAGGTCTGTCAACATGCCTTTTCTCCATACTTCTTTATCACCAATTTTCCAATCATGTTCCTTCTTAGTCCCTGATCATCCAGCCAAACCATTGGTCACAGACCAATAATCAGTATATAATTGCACATCTGGTCATCTCTCCTTCAAGCAAAATGAACGGCCAGGTGCATTGCTCTAAGTTCTGCCCAGTAGGAGGATCTCCCTTCAGCAAGGTCCCAGAAAGGAGCTGCAGTGCTGCTGCTGCTGCTGCTGCTGCTGTCACCTTTTCTGTGATGCAGGCATATCACACGGAACTATCTGTAAACCAAGCTCGACTTTTATCTTCCTCAGTCAACTGACTGTAAGGAACTTCCATAAAGTCATAGGCACAGGCTAGGAGAGGAGATATAATGTGGCAGGAATGAGGACAATGGGCCTTCAGGCCTCTTTCCCATGTAACTTACTTATGCCTTCAGTTCCTGCTGTAGCCCAATCTTGTATATACCACTACCATTTCATGATGGAGTGCTGCTGTACACATCTGACTTTATGACTCTCTGGCTCAGGCAAAACCCAGTTCATGATGGGCACCTCAGGCTGCATGGTGACTTGGTGGCTCAGAGTTAAGTGTTCAGTCTCTACTAAGGCCCAGTAACAAGCCAAAAGCTATTTCCGAAAAGGAGAGAAGTTATCTGTAGTGGATAGCCTAGTTTTGCTCCAAAATCCTGAGGGTTTGTGCTGTGACTCACAAATAGGTGCCTGCCAAAGACTCCAAACAGCATTTCTCACTGTCAATGACACTTCAAGAACAATTGGATCAGCCAGATCATATGGCCCAAGTGGCAAAGGAGCTTGCACAGCAGCCTGAACCTGTTACAGGGCCTTATCTTGCTCTGGGTCCCACTCAAAACCAACAGCTTTTCAAGTTACTTGATTACTAGGCCGGAGTAACATACCCATATGCAGAATATGTTGCCTCCAAAATCCAAACAGGTCCACCAGGTGTTGTGCCTCCTTTTAGTTGTAGGAAGGGCCAGATACAACAACTTATCCTTCACTTTAGAATGAATATTTTGACATGCCCCACACCACTGGGCCCCTAGAAATTTCAGTGAGGTAGAAGCTGCCTGAATTTTTCTCAGATTAATTTCTCACTCTCTGGCACCCAAATATCTTACCAGTACATCTTGAATCATTGATGCTTCTTCCTTACTAGGTCCAATCAGCATAATATCATCAGCGTAATGGACCAGCATGATGTCTTGAGGAAGGGAAAAGTCATCAAAGTCCCTATGGACTAAATTATGACATTGAGCTGGTGAGCTGATATAGCTCTGAGGTAGGAGAATGAAAGTGTACTGCTGGCCTTGCCAGATGAAGGCAAACTGTTCTGGTGTTCCTTCAAAATAGAGATGGGGGAAAAAAGGCATTGGCCAGATCAATGGCTGAAGATGAGTTACCAGGAGATGTATTAGCTTGCTCAAGCAATGAAACCACATTTGAAACAGCAGCTGCAATTAGAGTCACCACCTGGTTAAGTTTATGATAATCCAGTATCATTCTCCAAGGTCCATCTCTTTTTTGCAGAGGCCAGATAGGCAAGTTGAATGGGAATGTAGCAAGAATCACCACCCTTGCATCCTTCAAATCCTTGACGGTGGAAATAATCTCTGTAATCTCTCCAGGAATGTGGTATTACATTTGGTTTACTATTTTCCTTGGTAGGGGCAGTTCTAATGGCTTCTACTTTTCCTACCATAATAGCCCTTATTCCACATGTCAGGTCTCCAATGTGAGAGTTCTACCAGTTGATGAGTATGTCTATTCCTACTGGGGAAATCACTACAGAGCGGGTTCAGGGACCCACTGGGCCCAGTGTGAGACAGATCTAAGACTTCATTAATAACCTCACCTCCGTATGCTCTTCCTCTGACTGGTGGGCCACAGTAATGTTTTGGGTCTCCTGGAATTGTTGTCAGTTTAGAGCCAGTGTTCAGCAATGCCTGAAAAATCTGATTATTTCCTTTTCTCCAATGAATATTCACTCTCATAAAAGCTGTAGATTTCTTTGGGGAAAGCTGGGAGAAAGATTCACAGTAAATCTAAAACTGTTCTTAAAAAACAAGGTCATGAAATCAGTGGCTAATGGAACATCTTATGAAAATGTGCCCTGATTTATGCCCAACCAAACAAAAAGTTTTCCGGTTCTTTTATTCTAGCTGGGTATTTTATTTGTTTTGTTTTGTTTTTTGCTAAACACAGAAGAGATCTTTGCTCAGAAACACAAGAAGTGTTTTTCTTACAATGTCACTATATTCTCAGGTTCTCACTGAAGACCATTTGGATCACAGCACTGTTCTAATGGTGTGGCCAACAGGCATTTATTACTTACAGAATAAACAGGACAGGGATGGGTAGAACAGCACAAAATCACGATCAGCCTCTGTTTTCTAAAGTTAGGCTCCAACCACAGAGTAATGTTAGATTGTACCCAAGCATTCCCCAGTTCACATCTTGGGAAGAGAAAGCCTAAATTCCTCTCTCCTGGGGTTAAATACTAACAAAACATAGAGGTCTACAGGCCAAGTAGCATGTACAGAGACAAGTGGTGGAAGGAGTAATAAAAGTGGGTAATAAAAGGTTAAAGGGAGTAATAAAAGTGGAAAGCCCCTGTAGGCAATTTAGGCAAGGGACATCATTTATTGCCCCAGTTTAGGCTATTCTAGGTTTATTGGCTCCAGAGAACAGCCCTTCCTCCTTTACCCCATCTTACCCCTTTTACCCTTATCTTAATTCCGTTAAGATAGTTCATCAGAGTTTTGGGTTTCATCAAAGGCCAATCATTCCCCCTAAGGCATATGTTTTACTTTATATCCATTTGTACCATTATGCCCATTTGCAGCTAGAGAGATGGAGTTAGAGGATATAGCATACCTGTGCACTCAGCACTCCTCTTCCTTTATTTTTTATGCGTGATCTTGCCAAGTTGATGGAAGATGCCTCAGTACCCCTGAATAGGTAATATAAATAGATGGAACTTGAAGAGACTCTCAAAGCAACTAAGAAAGGGAGCTTGTGTATCTTGATGGTCAGTAGCTTCCAAACGTTAGAACCAAGGACTCATTCCTTCTCAGTCCTCAAATTTCAGTCACATGCAATTGTTGTTGTTAGGTGCTGACTTATAGTGACCCTATGTACAATAGAAACATTGTCCAATCCTGTGCCATTCTCACAATCCTTGCTCTCTTTGAGCCTTTTGTTGGAGCCACCATCTCATTGAGGGTTTTCCTCTTTTTCTGCTGAACCTGTACTTTATCATGGAAACCCTGGTGGCGTAGTGGTTAAGTGCTACGACTGTTAACCAAAAGGTTGGCAGTTTGAATCCACCAGGCGCTCCTTGGAAACTCTATGGGGCAGTTCTACTCTGTCCCATAGGGTCGCTATGAGTCAGAATCAAGTCGACGGCACTGGGTTCGGTTTGGTTAGTTTGGCTTGGTACTTTATTATTCTCTAGGGACTGTACCCTCCTGATACCCTGTCCAAAATATGTGAGATGAAGTCTCGCCATCCTCACTTCTAAGGAGCTGGGTGTACTTCTTCCAAAACAGATTTGTTCATTCTTCTGGCAGCCCATGGTATATTCAATATTCTTTGCCAACACCATAATTCAAAGGCATTAATTCTTCTTCAGTCTTCTTTATTCTTTTTCCAGCTTTCATAGACATATAAGGCAATTGAAAATACCATGGCTTGGATGGTTGTAGGGGACATCTAGGTTGATTGGCATAACAAAATATATTAAGAAAACTGTCTGCATCCCACTTTGGTGAGAGGTGTCTGGGGTCTTAAATGCTTGCAAGTGGCCATCTAAGATGCATCAATTGGTTTCAACTCACCTGGAGCAAAGGAGAATGAAGAACACCAAAGACACAAGGTAATTATGAGCCCAAGAGACAGAAAGGGCCACATAAATCAGAGACTACATCAGCCTGAGACCACAAGAACCAGATGGTGCCTGGCTATAACCAATGACTGTCCTGACAGGGCATACAACAGAGAACCCCTGAAGAGGCAGGAAAGCACTGGGCTGCAAACCTCAAATTCTCCTAAAAAGACCAGACTTAATGTTCTGACTGGTACTAGTAGGACCCCAGAGGTCATGGTCCACAGACCTTCAGTTAATCCAAGACAGGAACCATTCCCAAAGCCAAACTCTTCAGACAGAATTGGACTGGACTATAAGATAGAAAATGATACTGGTGAAGAGTGAGCTTCTTGGATCAAGTAGGCATGAGACTATGTGGGCAATCCCTGTCTGGAGCAGAGATGAGAAGGCAGAGGGGTACAAAAGCTGGCTGAATGGACACAGAAATAGAGGGTGGAGAGAAGGAGTACACTGTTTCATTATGGGGAGAGCAACTAGGAGTGTATAGCAAGGTATATATAAATTTTTGTACAAGAGACTGACTTGATTTGTAAACTTTCAGTTAAAGGACAATTAAAAAAAAATACCATGGCTTGGGTCAGGTACACCTTAATCCTCAAGGTGGCATCTTTGCTTTTTAACACTTTAAAGAGGTCTTTTGCTGCAGATTTGCCTAATACAATGCATCATTTAATTTCTCAGCTGCTGCTTCCATGGGCACTGATTATGGATCCAAGTAAAATGAAATCTGTGACAAATTCAGTATTTTCTCCATTCATCATGATGTTGCTTATTGGCCCAGTTGTGAGGATTTTTTGTTTTTTTATGTTGAGTTGTAATCCACAGTGAAGGTTATAGTCACATGCAATTAGAAAGATAATTTTAACAATCTGAAGTAACATAAGTGCTTCTAATTATAGGATCTCTGAGCACAAGTGTTCAGACAGGATTGCCTATTGGAATTTTCATCTCCTGCACCAAGCATGGTGCTTGGTACCTAGTGTTGTTGTTGAGTCAGCTCCAACTCACAGAGACCCCATGTACAACAGGATGAAATATTACCCTGCCCTCTGCCATCTTCACGATCGTTGATATGCTCAAGTCTATTGTTGTGGACACTGTATTTTGAGTGCCTTCCAACCTACAGGGCTCACATCCCAGAACTATATTGGACAACATTCTGTTGTGATCCAATGGCTAATTTTCAGAAGTAGATCACCCGGCCTTTCTTCCTAGTCTGTCTTAGTCTGGAAGCTCCACTGAAACGTGTCCACCATAGGTGACCCTACTGGTATTTGAAATACTGGTGGCATAGCTTCTAGCATCATAGCAACATGCAAGCCACCACAGTATAACAAATTGACAGAGGGCTGGTGGTGGCAACCAGTAGGTACTTACAAATATTTGTTAAATAAATGGTAATGTACTCCTAGAATTCAGTGAAGAATTACAATATTTCACATACGTTTCCAATATAGCCTGGCTGACAAACTCATTATCCCTTAAAAAAGTTGTATCAAATATCTTCTAATTCATGGCTTTTATCTTTATTTGTTCATCTATTATTAGTTTCAAATCTCCGAATAGCAGAACTGTGCCTTGTATTATGGGGAATATTGTGCCATATGTCACCTGAATGGTATCTTTCCCTAAGTATGTATTAATATGCTAGCTTGGACTCAAAACTGGCCTATCAGGAATATTTAATGTTTTCCTCATGAGTAACCTTGAAGCAGTTGAATGTTACAAGTTTTGTGTGTATTTTTTATTAGCTACAGAACCTTGCCAATTCACTCATGCTAATCTGTAAGTCCTGTAATTATCTCAAAAAGTACTCTGGCAAATTAACCCCACTTCTCAATGTAGGCTTAATAGGAAAGAGAGCTATTTTGAAAGCTCAGTGGATTAGAAGCACTACTTTACAAAACACACTTACGCTTTGAGATATAACCTTATATAGTTAAACAAGTTCATTGGCATAAACTGGGTATATTTTCATGCTTTATTTCTCCCTATTGACTTCATTACTCAGGATGTACCTGACTGGATGCCTGCAAAGGGTCTTCCAGGAATGTACAGCAGTGGTGGAGGGAAGCAGAGGGAGCTCTGCCTTTGTGAAGGAGACTGGACATAATTAGAGGTAAGTGTGATTTGAACCACTAGCTCCATTGGAACATCACTGAGAGAGCAATTCCTGTTTGCAATCAAGGGTCACATAGTGAATTTGTGGATTCAAAGTAACTAATAATTGCTTAGTATAATCGAAGTCTCAGAAAGACTCATGATAAAATAAGTACAAAGAAGCAGAATCAAAACACAGCTTGGATGTTTTGGTCGCAGAAGCTGGAACAAAAGGGATGGTCATGAAGCCTTATCTCTAAAATAAGCACTTGTAGGAGTCAGCGAGCAGAGATTTTTAGAAGAACCAACTTAAAGAAAGATTATATAATAAGGGTCAAATTATTAGACTAAACTGATTAAGGCCTCCCAGGGATTCTAGGTCATGCCCAAAATATCAAGGTCAAGTCGGACGTTTCTAAAGACCTAGTATACACGCCATTCCACTCTCCGTCCAACTTATGATCCAAAGCGGGCACTGAAGTTCACCAACAGTTGGTTGGACAGGGTAGAGGACAGGCCCCTTGAAACACAGAACTCCCTAGATACTGCCAAAGATTGGAAGAGCTCTGGTTAAAGTGGATAAGTGTAGCTTGGGCCCCTGGGGAGATCCAACCTAAGAGAATGAGATAAGGAGTTGAGACATTAGTTAGCTCTTTTAACTAACTCTCCGAAGTTGGCTGGCTTCACACTAGACCTGATGATTAGCGGTAAAGAGATAGCTCTTGCAATTCAACTTCTGTAAGTAGAAAGAAATTTAAGGCTTCCCCTGAGCATTTGCTTCCCCTTTGAATGGTTCAAAACAAATCTCAGAATCATTTAGGCTGATGCTGGTTCTCATCTTGCACACATTCCTTGAAGGGAAGTAGGGAGAAGGCTAGCTGTGTCCCGTCAGACAGGACCCATGGTTCTCTGCCTTTTTACAGCAATCTTTGAAAGGGAGAACCAGAGTCACAAAATCAAGGCACAAAACGGCAGCCCTAAGAGTTCATTCCAACTGTCAGAAAACAGACACAGCTGTTTCTCTAGAGAGGAGAAAACTACTTTCAGTGTTTTAAGGGGATAGTCTGGAGTTTGCCAAAGAAGTGCTTTCCGTTAGATTATCCCTTGCAGAAAAGTACATACATAAACACTAAGAAAACTCAAAACCAAGAATAATTTTTTTCCTGGCTTTGAAAATTTTCCAAATATATAAGCAAGATTCTTAGTTCCAGAGTCAATATCTTAGGGTGGGTTCTCTAGAGAAGCAAAATCAGTGAAGCATACACATAAAGAGAAAGAGAGAGAAGAATTTATCTCAAGAAAGTGGCTCATGTGGTTGCAGAGGCTGGCAAGACCTAAGTCTGTGGGTCAGGCGTCAGGTTGGAGGCTTCTCCTGAATCACACGGCTGCAGGGCCTGACAAACCCAAGATTGGCTGCTGTGAAAGAAAGCAGGCTGCTGGCTCACAGGCTGTGGAGGGTAATGAATCCTAAGATCAGCAGGCAATACAGCAGACTCCTGGCTCAAATCCCAAGATCTGGAAGTCAGATAATGACAAGCCATATGCAGGATCCAGGGAGAGCAAAAGCTGGCAAGCTTTGCCAGAATATCCATACATATCAGATACAGGCTACACTTCCATGAAACTCCCCTTACAACTGATTAGCTAATTACATCAAATCATATCATGGAGGTGATTGCATTATATCACAAAATGGAGTATAACTACATCATTACATATCTGCCAAACCCCTGAGAATCATGGCCCAAACAATTTGACACACAGCCTTAACCATCGCATTCAGTTATCAAAAGATGATATAAATGAAGTGACATGTCCCACCATCCATCCAGCTGCTCAAACAGAAATTTAGGATGCATGCTGATTCTTCTCTTCTTTCACTCCTCACACCTAATCCATTATCCTCATTAGTTCTGCCTTCAAATCTGTTTAATTCACCCACTTTTCTCCATTCCCATGGTACCATTCTAGTCTAAATCACAATCATGTCTTCCCTGAACTATTCTAAGAGCCTCTTAAATAGATCGCATTCTTGCTTCCGTATAATTTATCTCATTGCAGTGAGAGAGATATTTTAAACACATTCATGAGGTCATGTCACTAAGTCTTCAGTGGCTTCTCTTTATATCTAAAGAAAATCTGAATTCCTTATAAGGCCATTCATGATTTAGCTCCTATCTACCACCCAATTTCATTTCCTACACTGTCCCCTAATACCATTGGCCTGATTTGGGTTACTTGACTAGACTAAGCTCTTATCTGCCTCAGGGACATTGCCCTTGTTTCCTCTGGCTGGAGTACCAAACCTAGCTCTTGTCATGACTGATTCTTTCTTGTCCTTTAGGTTTTAGCATCAATATCATCTCCACAGATAGGAAGTCCCTGATGACCTGCTTGAAGTATACTCCCTGTCATGGATTGAATTATGTCCTCCCGAAAATGTGTATATCAATTTGGCTGGGCCATGATTTCCAGCATTGTGTTGTTGCCTTCCATTTTGTGATTGTAATTTTATGTCAAAAGGATTAGGGTGGGATTGTAACACCACCCTTACCCAGGTCACATTCCTAAACCGATGTAAAGGGAGTTTCCCTGGGGTGTGGCCTGCACCACTTTTTATCTTACAAGGGATAAAAGGAACGGGAAGCAAGCAGAGGGGGGACTTCATACCACCAAGAAAGCAACACCAGGAGCAGAGCGTGTCCTTTGGACCTGGAGTCCCTGCACCTGAGAAGCTCCTCAACCAGAGAAAGATTGAGGACAAGGACCTTCCTCCAGAGCTGTCAGAGAGAGAAAGCCTTCCCCTGGAGCCGACGTCCTGAATTTGAATTTTTAGCACTGCGTTGTTTTTTTTTTTTTTTTTTTTGGGAAACTGTGAGAAAATAAATTTCTCTTTGTTAAAGCCATCCAGTTGTGGTATTTCTGTTACAGCAGCACTAGATGACCAAGACATTCCCCTTCTTCCCTTTTCTAATTATTCTCCCTTATTAGTACCCCTGTTTATTTTGTTCAGAGAGTTTATAATCTGGAATTGCCCTATTTATTTATTACCATATATACTTACTGTTGGTTTCCACAGCAGAATTTAAGCTCCTCAAGAAAAGGAGCCTTGTTTGTCTTGTGACATCACCTGAACTCCAGTACTTACAAGAGTTCCTCCCATAAACCCGATTCTGACTCATAGCGACTCTAAAGTCAACAGTTCCAAGAACATAGTAAATATTCAATAAATATTTGTTAAATGAATAAAGAAAAGACAGAAGTAGATCATCTAGAGCAGGGGTTGGAAAACTTTTTCTGTAAAAGGTCAGATAGTAAACATTCTAGGTTTTATAGGTCACGTAAGATCTCTGTCACACATTCTTCTTTATGTAACAATCATTCTTAGCTCTTACAAAACCGACCACAGACTAGATTAGGCCTGAGAGCTGTATTTACCAATCACTGATGTAGATTAAGAAAGCCACTTATCTATGATCCTACTTACCCCTAATGTCTAAATCTGTATGCATGTCAGAGTTTTAGGTATAGTAGATATACTGAAGTAGATAAGCCATTTGTTCCTTTTGCCCAGTATCCCTTCTTAGAGAACCTGTCTCATCCACAGCTCCTGGAGAGGCAGCTGTGTATACTATCCGATTCCTCACCATCTCCTACTTTCTACTCCTAGCTGATTTACTAGAGCTGAACACCTACACCAAACTGATGATCTCTTTAGGGAATTTGGAACTGGACCACCGGGATTGAACAAATTAGATGCTGATGGGCTGTTGAAGTGAAAGAGTTGGGCAGGAACCATGATAGACCAAAGCCAAAATAAGTTCATGTTTTGAGGCAACAAAGATGCCATGATAAAAAGGAAGTCAGTCTGCTCAAAGAAGCTTCAGAAAGGAGATACCCAGACGGAAGCAAAGATTTGAAACCGCAGGTGCCCGAGAAGACCGAAAGGACTCATTTAGGTCCTGAATATCCAGTTCCCTTTCCCATGTGGTCTAGGTCTGCTTTGCTTTAAATGATCTCTTGTATCTCTTCCTAACTGACCTAATTTGAGAGGGTTTCTCTTCCTAAGTACAGGAATGGATGTTTCAAGTTACTATCAAGACTACAATCAATACACACACTTTTAATAGATGTCAGTTATGGTGATACCTGGTAGACGTGATAGGGCAAACAAATACGTACAAGAAATTATTATTGCCCACAGGGAGATTAAATCTAGTTGAGGAATGAAACATAGATAATATAAATGATAATTAATGGTGTAAGGAAGTGTATGATAAGTAACACACAACAGGATTCTATATATCTAAAATTTTTTTTAATTCAATTTTAATGGTATTTAAAGTAAAATGAAAATAGATGTCGAGGAAATAATGCCTACTATTTCAAAAGAACCACACAATAGCGAATTTTGACAAACAAAATTGCTTTTATCAGAATTGTACTTTTATGTACCCATTTAAGGCATATTTTAGCAGAATTTCAAAACTGCTAACCATGGATCAAATCTATTCAGGATTAACTGAGAATAAACTATTTCTCTGCTCTTTCTGAAAGAGGTAATGACTAGCCTCAAGGTATCTAAAACGTGGTTGTAACAACAACGGACTAGGTAAAGTCCCTGGTGTGTCTAAAGTGAACTCTTGGGTATTTCATCAATATGGGCATTATGTTACCAATTGTTTTAAAATTCACTGCTTGATATTGTGTCTGTGCTGACAAGACATTTTCTCAGAAAAGCAATCTCTGGAGACCTATGTTTGATGTGAGTGCATATAGGAATCAATTTTTCCTGAACCAAGATTTGTAACAAAACCATCTATTGGAGATGCTTTCTGTAAGATCTTCTCAATCTCAACTGGAAATACACTCTTGAAAGCAACACGTTTATCAGGGTCTATGTTAATACTGGTGGCATAGTGGTTAAGAGCTTGGCTGCTAACCAAAAAGTCAGCAATTCAAATCCACCAGCCATTTCTTAGAAATTCTACTCTGTCCTATAGGCTCCCTATAAGTCAGAATCAACTTGATGGCAATGAGTGTGGTTTTTTGGGGTTTGGTATGTTAATATTATTATTTTTTAGTAAGTATTTTAAAAAAGGAAAGAAAGGTGGGAAGTGGAGAGTAATAAATTTGGTTGCCTGTCATGTCAATACTTAGAAATTCAGCATATATGTCACAATCTGCTATTTAGCCCCCAAACAATGTTTTCTTCATTCACGGGGCATATACTGTAGATATAAAACAGTCACCAGTTGCTGTCAAGTTGATTCTGACTCATAGCGATCCCATTCGTGTCAGAGAAGAACTGTGCTCCATATGGTTTTCAATGGCTGATTTTTTGGAAATAGGTCACCAGGCCTTTCCTCCATGGTGACTCTGGGTGGGCTCAAACCTCCAACTTTCAGTTAGCAGCCAAGCAAGTTAACCATTTACACCACCCAGGAACTCCATAAAACAGAGTCGGAGTTAGTAATTAATTTATGTTCATGTACCAATACTGACAGTGCTATATGAGTTAACTAGTCAGCGTTCCTCAAACTTTAGTGGCAATCAGAATCACCTCGAGACTTGTTGAAACACAGATTTGCTGGGCCCCACTCCTACAATTTCCGATTTAGTAGGTCTAAAAAAAAAAAAAAAAAAGGTCTGGGGTAGGGCCCAAGAATTACATTTCTAACAGGTTCCCATGTGATACTGATGCTGCTGGTCCAGGATACCCTGATTTGCGAACCACTGAACTAGTACATCCATGAAGAAAGCCAGAGGTCATTAAAAAGACGAGAAAGAAAGAAAAGACCAAAATGGATGTCAGAAGAGACTCTGAAACTTGCTCTTGAACGTTGAGTAGCTAAAGCAAAAGGAAGAAATGATGATGTAAAAGAACTGAACAGAAGATTTCAAAGAGCCTCTCGAGAAGACAAAGTAAAGTATTATAATGACATGTGCAAAGAGCTGGAGATAGAAAACCAAAAGGGAAGAACACACTCGGCATTTCTCAAGCTGAAAGAACTGAAGACAAAATTCAAGCCTTGAGTTACAATAGTGAAGGATTCCATGGGGAAAATATTAAAGGATGCAGGAAGCATCAAAAGCAGTTGGAAAGAAAACACGAGTCATTATACCCAAAAGAATTGGTCAATGTTCAACATTTCAAGAGGTAGCATATGATCAGGAACCGATGCTACTGAAGGAAGAAGTCCAAGCTGCACTGAAGGCACTGGTGAAAAACTAGGCTCCAGGAATTGATGGAATACCAATTGAGACGTTTCAACAAACGATGCAGGGCTGGAAGCACTAATTCATTTATGCCAGGAGATTTGGAAGACAGCTTCCTGGCCAACTGACTGGAAGAGATCCATATTTATGCCTATTCCCAAGAAAGGTATTCCAAACGAATGCAGAAATGATAGAACAACATCATTAATACCACACACAAGCAAAATTTTGCTGAAGATCGTTCAAAAGCAGTTTCAGCAGTAAATTGACAGGGAACTATCAGAAATTCAGGCCAGATTCAGAAGAGGACATGGAACCAGGGAAATCATTGTTGATGTCAGATGGATCCTGGCTGAAAGCAGAGAATACCAAAAAGGTGTTTACCTGTGTTTTATTGACTATGCAAAGGCATTCAACTATGTGGACCATAACAAATTATGTTTTGTGAAGAATGGGAATTCCAGAACACTTAATTGTGCTCATGAGGAACCTGTACACAGATCGAGGCAATTGTTCAAACAGAACAAGGGGATACTGCTTGGTTTAAAGTGAGGAAAGGTGTGCATTGGGGTTGTATCCTTTCACCATACCTATTCAACCTGTACGCTGACCCAATAATTTGAGAAGCTGGACTGTATGAAGAGGAACAGGACATCAGGATTGGAGGAAGACTTATTAACAACCTGCGTTATGCAGATGATTACAACCTTGCTTGTTGAAAGCGAAGAGGACTTGAAGCACTTACTAATGAAGATCAAAGACCACAGCCTCAACATGAAACTAAAATCCTCACAACTGGACCAATGAGCAACACCATGATAAATGGAGAAAAGATTGAAGTTGTCAAGGATTTCATTTTACCTGGATCCACAATCAACACCCATGGAAGCAGCAGTCAAGAGATCAAGAGACTCATTGCATTGGGCTAATCTGCTGCAAAAGATGTCTTTAAAGTGTTGATAAGCAAAGATGTCACCTTGAAGACTAAGGTGAGCCAGACCCAAGCCATGGTATTTTCAATAGCTTCATATGCATTGTAAAGCTGGACAATGAATAAGGAAGACCGAAGAAGAATTGATGCCTTTGAATTGCGGTGTTGGCAAGGACTATTGAATATACCATGGACTGTCAAAAGAATGAACAAACCTGTCTTGGAAGAAGTACAACCAGAATGCTCCTTAGAAACAAGGATGGTGAAACTATGTCTTACATAATTTTGGATACATTATCTGGAGGGATCCGTCCCTGGAGAAGGACATCATGTTTGGTAAAGTAGAGGGTCAGTAAAAAAGATGAAGACCCTCAACGAGGTGGATTGACACAGTGGCTGCAACAATGGGCTTAAGCATAACACCCACTGTGAGCATGGCGCAGGACTGGGCAGTGTTTTGTTCTGTATAAGGTCGCTATGAGTCGGAACCGACTCGATGGCACCGAACAAAGAAAACATGCTCACATAAGCTTCAGCCCAATCACTAGCTTAGCCTTCTCTGCTGAATATGTCTAGGGAGTCCGCTAGAGCTGTATGAAGGACAGTCTGAGGTGATTTTCTTATGAATTCCATTGCCAAAATGTCATACAATGGTTTCAGAGATTCTGTCTATAATTCTGATTAATTTTTGATTTCCTCATCTTCACATAAAGCCCAATGCCAGTTGACTGTGGTTCCCTAGGTGAGGAGACACACATAGCAGGCGTCAAGAGCTTCATCAGCAAGGAACCATTTCAGGTGAAATTCTCCTCACTAAAGGTAAACAGATTGGTTCACACTGATTGGTCCAGTGATGGTGCTGGGACAGCTCAGTCTGGCTAATAAGAAAGAACTGTTTATGAACATACCTGTACATTCTCACACCATGCTTATTGTCTTACTTTCCAAAAAGCTCTTCTTAGTACTTGTGAGGTCAAAGACCATGTCTCAAACACACTTTAAGGCACTAATATTAATGGCCATTACATATAAGCCGAAGAATGAATTTCAAAAATATAATTAAACCTTTGTTACCTATTGCTTTTATTCAAAATGAAAGAAAAAATATATGTATATGAAAAGGCACATAAGGCTGGCAAAAGAGAAAAAAAGTTTGTGCCTTCATTTAGAAGGCAGTCTGTAAAATGAACCGAAATGCTCAGAGTGTGAGAATTAGCAACAAACCACTAAGACTCCAATTCCAGGAAGCGCAGCTTAAAGGGGAACACCAGGCTGGGACTCCAGAAAGCAGGTGTAAAGAAATTAAATTGCCCTCCCAAAGAATAAAAACAGTGCTAAGAAGCTAAATAACATTTTCTCTCAAGGGCTGTAGGAAGAAGCTGGAAAGGAAGTGAGAGGAAAAAAGCCCTGAACAGTCCAGATCTTTTTATCAGACACAAAAAAGGAAAAGAACTGCTTCAGAAAATGGAACTCATCCCAGAAGCAAATTATCTTAGAGTTAATTCATTAATTAATATGTTCACGAAACGTTTTCTGAGCATATACATTAGTCTCCAACACTGTAGTCAGATATTGTATGGGTTCAAACAATAAAAAGACAAGAAAATGCCACTCCAAACAGTTCATTGTCTAGGTCTGCAGACCTAAAACTATTTAAAAATTAAAAATCCCTCAAACGACACCTCCCAATGCTTAAGCCAATCACTGTAAAGAGATAGGAGCACCCTGCTTGGTTTAGATTTAAATCAACATGATTCATTCCCTGGGGCCAGGGTAGGGGCTGGGTGTAGCCACTGAGGAAGAAAAAAAAAAAAAAAAAGTTGCCGTTGAGTTGATTCCGACTCCTGGCTACCTCACAGAGGCTCCTGTTAGCAGTTTGTCATACTGTGGTGGCTTGTGGGTTGCTATGATGCTGAGAGCTATGCTTCTGGCATTTCAAATACCAGCAGCGTCCCCCACGATGGAGAGGTTTCAGCTGAGATTCCAGACTGTGACAGACTAGGAAGAAAGGCCTGATGATCTACTTTTGAAAATTAGTCAATGGAAGCAGAATATTGTCTGATGTAGTGCTGAAAGATGAGTCCCCTAGATTGGAAGGCACTCAAAATACACAGTGACTACAGCAATGCACTTGAGCAAACCAATGAGCCTGAAGATGGCACAGGACTGGACAACGTTTTGTTTTGTTGTACATGGGTTCTCCAAGAGTGGGAGCCGACCTGACAACAACTAACAAGGAAGAAAGTGGAAAGGGTATGTGGTGTTGGTTAAGCAACTATGAGCGGCATCTATTGGATGCATCAATGTAGAAGTTGTCAGTTGAAGTCCTAAGTTTAGTGGTGATGAAACAGAGGCAATAAGGCAAGATGAGCTGAGGCATGAGAACAGGACTGACAAAGAATGAGCAAAGGAAAAGAAAGCTCTGAAGGAAACTGAGCAGGGGCTGACGAGTGCTGTAGTTAAGGCTCTGAAGTCAGACTGGGTCGGGTGCCACTAACATTGCTAGCTGTCTGATCTTGAGAAAATCACTTAGTTTTCTAAACCTTAGTTTTGTCACCTATAATATGGAGAAAACAGTGATACCTATTTTATTAGTGTAGTTGAGAGGAAGGATTAAATATGATGATATGTATAAAGTAGTAAGCATGGGACCTTTAATAAAGAAGGATATTATGTTATTAGTTTTAATATTAATGAGGACCTGCCTCAAGGATGGAAAGGTGATCATGGTGGTGGTTGAACAACATGGTAAACACAGTTAATCTCACTGAATTGTACATACGAAGAAGACTGTCGAAATGGCAAATGGTTTGTTACATATGTGTTTACCACAAAAAAAAAAAAAAGACAGGTAATCAGATGTAACGGGAGAGAGAAGAGGATTTTAAGAAAACCTCTAGTGATAAAGCTAGAAGGATGTCAAATAAAGTAAGGACCATTTAGAAATGCTTAAGGATCATCCTATGAGCATTTTCAGCATCTACTGTTCGTTTATATTAAAATAGCAATCAACTAAATCCACAAGATATTTTTATACAAACTCCGGACAAACTAGGTCTTTCTTCTTGTACCTCTGTAGCTGATGGCTGGGTTTACATTTTGTCCATTACATCGTATGTACCGTTAGTTTTAGTCCAACAAGGTCAATTTGAGTCTTGGATCTATCATTTCATACATTAGATGGCTTTTCCATTGTAAATGTCATCTATATATTTGTTGTGTATGTCTTATACATTTTTATCCAATCTTACATCTGTATATTTGTCATGTATGTCTTATACATTTTTATCCTATCTTACTATGACAGTTAAGTGTTAAGAATACTTAAAGGGGAAGTAAATTTTCTCCAAGCTTCAGTTTCCTCATCTATAAAATGATTATAATAATTATATCTAATTAACATAGAGTTTGATAATTAAATAAATGCCTGAAGATGCCTAGTGATGTATCTGGCACATAAAAGATATTCATAAATTCTTCCTCGTTTCCTCCCTCTTCCTCCCTATGCCACTCCTTTCCTTTTTTCCTTTTGAACTTTGAAAAAAATATTGCTTTAACATATTATCTTGCTTATAAAGACAAAACTACACGTAGAATGGAGGAGTGTATTGGGATCCAGGAGGATATAATAGATTAAACTGAAATCCATGCTTTGAATTGGTGGCAGCTCCCTTAAGTGGGATAGAGGCATAAATATACCTGTGTCCTTTTATCAGAATCCCCTAATCCCCACTCTCACACTATTGCCTTCTCCAGGTCCGCAGCCTGTATATCACACCTCGTTCTCCCACATCCCCACTAGCCCCTCAAAGTGATCAGAATCACTTCATTGTTAATAGAAAAAATTTAATTGAGTATCTACAAAGAGCACAATATCAGATTAGGACAGAAAACACCCTGTCTGTCTTTTAGGCTCCAATTAACTCCAGCACCTGGGTCTAACGGCCTCAGTCTAGGGCCTTTCCATTTTCCTAAATGAGAATCCACTACTTCATGCTAACAACCTGGGACAAAGAAAGAAAAAAGAACCCTTCTAGATTCTTGCCCTCTCTCCCAGATAATATGTGCATTTCATTTATTTATTCTTTTATACTATCAAACATCATTACATTACTTACTATCTGCCGGGCAGGAGTCCCTGGGTAGCGTAAATGGTTAAGTGCTTGGCTACAAATCCAACAGTGTGCGTTAGAATCCACCTAGAAAGGTCTCGGATTAAAGGCCTGGTGATTAAATTCAGGAAGTTCGCAACCTTGAAAACCCTATGGAATGCAGTTCTACTCTGCACAGATGTTGTCGTGGTTGTTGTTGTTAGGTGCCATCTCATAGTGACCTTATGTACAACAGAATAAAACACTGCCCAGTCCTGCACTATCCTCACAATTGTTAATATGCCGGCACCCATTGTTGCAGTTGAGGGTTGTCATGGATTGGAATGTGTCCCCCCAAAATATGTGTATCAATTTAGCTAGGCCATGATTCCCAGTATTGTGTCATCTGATGTTATATTCCCACTATTTTGTCATCTGATGTTATATTTCTATGTGTTGTAAATCCTACCTCTATGAGGTTAATGAGGCAGGATTAGAAGCAGTTGCGTTGATGAGGCAGGACTCAATCTACAAGATTGGATTGAGCCAATCTCTTCTGAGATATAAAAGAAAGAAGCGAGCAGAGAGACAAAGGAACCTCATACCACCAGGAAACAAGAACCAGGAGAACAGTGCATCCTTTGTATCCAGAGTTCCTGCCCAGAGAAGCTCCTAGTCCAGGGGAAGATTGATGACCATGACCTTCCTCCATAGTTAACAGAGAAAGCCTCCCCCTGGAGCTGACACCCTGAATTTGGACTTCCAGCCTACTGGACTGTGAGAGAATAAACTTTTGTTTGTTAAAGACATCCACTTGTGGTATTTCTGTTACAGCAGCACTAGATGACTAAGACAGTCACTATGAGTCAGAACCAGCTCAACAGCACCTAACAACAACAAACATCTTTCTGGTGTTCTCTGCTTTCAGTCAAGCTCCATCTGACATCAGCAATGATATCCCTCGTTCCAAGTCCTCCTTTGAATCCGGCTAGTATTTCTGGCAGTTCCCTGTTGATGTACTGTTGCAATCATTTTGTAACAATCTTTGGCAAAATTTTGCTTGCATGTGATGCTAATGATATTGTTTGATAATTTCTGCATTCTGTTAGATCATCTTTCTTTAGAATGGGTGTGTATATGGATCTCGTCTAGTCAGTTCGCCAGGTCTTCTAAATTTCTTGACATAGATGACTGAGAGCTTCCAGTGTTGCATCTGTTTGTTGAAACATCTCAATTGGCATTACATCAATTTATGGAGCACTGTTTTTCACCAGTGCCTTCAGTCCAGCTTGGGCTTCTTCTTTCGGTACCGTCAGTTCTTGGTCATATGCTGCCTCCTGAAATGGTTGAACAAATTCTATTTGGTATAGTGACTCTGTGTATTCGTTCCATGTGCTTTTGATGCTTCCTGCCTAGTTCAGTGTTTTACCCATAGAGTCCTTCAATATTGTAACTTGGGGCTTGAATTTTTCTTCAGTTCTTTGAACTTGAGAAATGTAGAGCATGTTCTTCCCTTTTGGTTTTCTAACTCCAGGTCTTTGCACATTTCATTGTAATACCTTATTTTGTCTTCTTGAGCTGCCCTTTGAAATCTTCTGTTCAGTCTTTCATTTTAACATTTCTTCCATTCGCTTTAGCTACCGTGCATTCAAGAGCAAGTTTCAGAGTTTCTTCTGACATCCATTTTGGTCTTTTCTTTCTTTTCTGTCTTGCTTAATGACCTTTTGCTTTCTTCATATATGATGTCCTTGATGTCATCTCACAACTCATCTGGTCTTTGGTCATTAGTATTCAATGTGTCAAATCTATTATTGAGATGGTCTCTAAATTCAAGTGGAATATACTTAAGGTCATACTTTGCCTCTGGTGCACTTGTTTCAGTTTCTTCAGCTTCAGCTTGAACTTGCAAATGAGCAATTGTTGGTCTATTCCGCAGTCTGCCCCCGGCCTTGTTCTGACTAATGATATTGAGTTTCTCCCTTGTCTCTTTCCACAGATGTAGTTGATTTGATTACTGTGTATTCCATCTGGTGAGGTCTACATGTGCAGTTGCTACATATGTGTTAAAAAAAAGGTATTTGCAATGAATAAGTCATTGGTCTTGCAAAATTCTATCATGTGACCTTCATTATCTTTTCTATCATCAAGGGTATATTTTCCAATTACCCATCCTACTTTGTTTCCAATTTTTGTATTCCAATCACCAGTAATTATCAGTCCATCTTGATTGCAAATTTGATTGATTTCAGATTGGTAAAAATCTGCATTAGTGGTCGGTGCATAAACTTGAATAATAGTCATATTAACTAGGTCTTCCTTGTAAGTGCATGGATGTTATCTATCACTGACAGCATTGTACTTCAGAATAATGTTCTTTTTGACAATGAATGCAACACCATTCCTCTTCAATTTGCCATTTCTGGATAGTAGACCATATGATTGCCTAATTCAAAATGGCCAATACCAGTCCATTCCAGTTCACTAATGCCTAGAATATTGATTTTTATGTGTTCCATTTCATTTTTGATGACTTCCAACTTTCCTACATTCATAATTCGTACATTCCATGTTCTGATTATTGGTGGATGTTTGCAGTTGTTTCTTCTCATTTTGAGTGGTGTCATATAAGTAAATGAAAGTCCTGAACGCTTTACTCCATCCATGTCATTAAAGTCGACGCTACTTTGAGGAGGCAGCTCTTCCCCAGTCATATTTTAAGTGCCTTCCAACATGAGAGACTCATCTTCTGACACAATGTTCCACTGCTATTCATAAGGTTTTCACTTGCCAGTTTTTTCCAAGAAGTAGACCGCTTGGTCCTTCTTCCTAGTCTGTCTTAGTCTGGAAGCTTCCCTGCAACCTGTTCACCAAAGGGTGACCCTGCTGGTATATGAAATACTGGTGGCATATCTTCCAGCATCACAGCAAGATGCAAGCCACCACAGTACAACAAACTGACAGACCAGTGCTGGCTGCACACATGGGGAGGCACTATTATAGATACTTGGGATACTGGGAACAAGACAGGCAAGGTCTCTGCCCCTATCTGGGATTTAAAGTCTAGAGTTGGGAGATAGACAACAAATGCACAAATAATGAACAAGATAATATTAGAAATAAACGTGATGTGAAGCATTTGAACAGGGTGACCTACTTGAGCAGGACTGCCTAGCTCCTTTAGATCGAGTAGGCAGGAAAAGCCCTTCTGAGCAGATGACTTTAAAGCTGAGACCTGAATCACAAGAAAGAATCTGTCGCACCAAGATCTAAAGAGCATTCGTGGCAGAAGAGACACTAATACAAAGCCCCTGAGGTGGGAATAAAATAGCTGTGCTCAGAGGACTGAAAGGAGGCCAGTGCGGCTGTAGTATAGCCCTGGAAGTGGAGAGGGGTATGAGATAAAGCAATAGAGGCAGGGGGCTACATCAGGCTGGACAGGGCCTCTCAAACCCGAAGGCCTACTAAAATTCTTTGGGGAGATTTTTTAAAATACTCGAGGCCCTACCCCAGAGGTTCTGATTCAGTTGGTCTAGGGTGGGGCCCAGGCATCAAAAGTGCCTGGAGGGTACCTGTGTGCAATCATGGTTAAGAATCTCTGAAGTCTGGGCTGTGGTAAGGAGTTTGTATTTTCTTCTTAGTGGAATGGGAAATCACGAAAAAGTACGAAGCAGAAGAATGATGGGATTCGACGACTTCATTTAAAAGATCTCTCTGCAGTGGGTTAGGTGCTGAATGGAGAGTGGATTGTAGTGGATCAAGAAAGAGGGAAGGCTATGACAAATAAATCTACCATAAACACTCTCTTTCAGGTCTTTTCATGGACATATACCTAGAATGGAGTTGTTGGAAACCACCCAAATGTCCATCAAAAGGTGAATGGATAGACAAAATATTATATGTTCATACAGTGAAATACTATTCAGCAATAAAAAAGAACTACAAGACATGCAATACATTAGCTAATCTCAAAACCATTATATTGAACAATAACAGGCAGGCACAAAAGAGTATCTACTGTATGATTTCTTTGCTATGAAGTTCAAGAACAGGTAAAACTAATCTATGGTGATAGAAATTGTCACGGATTGAATTGTGTCCCTCAAAAATATGTGTCAACTTGGTTAGGCCATGATTTCCAGTATTTTGTGGTTGTCCTCCATTTCACGCTTGATGTAATTTTTCTATGTGTTGTAAACCCCAATCTCTGCCTGTGGTTAATGAGGCAAGATGAGATTATGTTAAAGAAGATTAGGGTGGGATGTAACACCCTTACTCAGGTCACATCCCTGATTCAATGTAAAGGGAGTTTCCCTGGGGTGTGGTCTGCATCACATTTTACCTTACAAGAAATAAAAGGAAAGGGAAGCAAGCAGAGAGTTGGAGACTTCATACCACCAAGAAACAAGAGCCAGGAGAACGGTGTGACCTTTGGAACCAAGGTCCCTGTGCTGAGAAGCTCCTTGACCAGGAGAAGATTGAGGACAAGGACCTTCCTCCAGAGCCGACAGACAGAGGAAGCATTTCCCTGGAGCTGACACCCTGAATTTGGACTTGTAGCCTACTAGGCTGTGAAGATCGATGAATCCCAAGATTGGCAGGCAAAATTGCAAGGTTTCTCCTGATTCATGTAGCAGCAGGGGCTGGCAAACCAAACATTGGCAGGTCAGAGAGCAATGCTCTTGCTCACAGGCTGTGAAGATTGATGAATACCAAGATTGGCAGGCAAGACTACAGGTAAACTGCTAGCTGAAGTCCCAAGAACTGGAGGTCAGACAAACAGGAGCCAGCTGTAGGATCCAGAACAAAAGTTCTCAAAACTTGACAAAACGTTCACTTATATTTGCATGCAGACCACATGCCCAAGGAAACTCCCTTTCAACTGATTGGCTACTCACAGCAGATCCCATCATGGGGGTGATCACATATTGAATCTCAACAGGGAAATGAATACAATATTATACGACTGCTAAAACACTGAGAATCATGGTCCAGCCAAGTTGACACACAATCTTAACCATCACAGCAATGAAAACAGTGATTGCCTCTAGAAGGGAGTTACTAGGAAATGTACTAGGGTAATGGGAATGTTCTACGTCTTGATTACATGGGTGTACACATTTATCAAAACTTGTTTAATTGTACACTTAAGATCTGTGAATTTCACTGTATGTGAATTTTGCCTCAATTAAAAAAAAATGAACCACTATACATCTACTGAATGGCTTAAAAAAAAAAAAACTTGACAATTCTAAGTGCTGGAGAGGACGTGTAGTAACTGGAATTCTCTTATATTACTGATGGGAATGCAAAACAATATAGCTACTTCAAAAACTAGCTTGGCAGTTTCTTAATTATAAAATTAAATAGGCATTTACCATATGACTCAGAAATCTCAATTCTAGATATTTACCCAAGAGAAATAAAAAAATGCCACACAAAGACTTGTATGCAAATATTTGTAGCCACTTTATTCACAATAGTCCGTTTTTTAAAAAGAGAGTGAAGAAGCAGGGATTACCATTAGGAGACTATTGCAGAAGTACAATATGATGGCTTAGTCTAGGCTGATTAGAACAGAAGTGAAGTTAACAAACTCAGGATATATTCTAATGGAAGAGTCTTAGGGACTTGCTGATAGTGTGAAAACGATGAAGGAATCAAGGACAATACTTAGGTTTTTGGTACTAGCAACTGGATGGATGATGATGCCATTTACCAAGTTGTGGAAGACTGGGAAAGTAGCCTAGAGAACAGGAAAATTGACATTCTCTTCTAGCCATGTTAAATCTGTTGTTGTTGGTTGCCATCAAGTTGAGTCATGGCAACTTTACGTATAACACAATGAAATGCTGACCGGTCCTGCACCATCTTCATGGTCATTAGGTCCTGATACAGCAATCATGACTTCGCAGGCATTTTAGCAGTGAATTTCCAGAAAAAAGATGCTTTCATCCTTTTTTATTAAAATAGAATTCTCAGACTGGTCAAGTGGAGGATGCTGTGATGATAGTGGCAGTAGAATGACGTTCTTTGAAGTTGTGGTAGCAGAGTCAGGAATAAGTTTATGAGAAACAGAATTAGATGTAATTAAGAATCTGTGTATAATTGTGGACCTAACAGTTACAAAGAAGAGGAAAAGAATTCTGGATGGGATAAAGCAGTAAACAGTTGAATTCAAGGAAATGGTGTAGGCACCTGAATGAAGACCTGTGGGTTCTAATCAGGCTTGAAATGATATGATTCAGATACAGGGGTGTAGGCTAATGTGACCAATCTTTTTGTTTGTTTTCCCCTGTATTATTTACGTATTCAACTTTAAAATTTTATTTTGTTGCTGTTGTTCAGAATATGCACAGCAAAACATACACCAATTCAACAGTTTCTATGTATACCAATAAGTAACACTGATTACATTCTTCCAGCTGTATAACTGTTCTCGCCCTCCTTTTCTGAGTTGTTCCTCCCCCATTAACATAAATTCGCTGCCCCCTAAGGTTCCTATCTCATCTTTCAACTTTCTGTTGTTAATTTGATCTGATATGGGTAGTTCTTAAAAGAGCTTAATGCTCAGGGAAGACATTTTCTATTAGTTAGCCTAAACTATTTTTTGGTTTTAAGAAGACTTCAGGGCATATTTTCGGTTTAAGGTTTAAAGGTTATCTCAGGGCAGTAGTTTTAGGGGTTCCTCCAAACTTCATGGCTCCAGGAAGTCTGAAGTCCATTAGAATTTGAAATTCTGTTCTACATTTTCCCCCTTTTGATCAGGACTTTTCTATAGAATCTTTGATCAAAATGTTCAGTAATGGTAGCTGGGCACCATCCAGCTCTTCTGGTCCCATGGCAAAGGAGGCAGTTGTTCATGGGGGCAATTAGCCATACATCCCATATCCTCCTTCTATTCCTGACACTCCTTCTTCCTCTGTTGCTCCAGGCAAATAAAGACCAATTGTGCCTTGGATGGCAATTGCAAACTTTTAAGACCTCAAATACTGTGTGACAAACTAAAAGGTAAAACAGAAGTACTAAACATGTTATTAGGTTAATAACCTGGGATGTTCCATGTAACCATGACCCTAAACCTCCAAATCAAGCAACCAAATCCCATGAGATTTTTGATTACACATAGGCAGCCTCAGCAGCTATTTTTGTTGTTATAAACATATGTATCATGCAACTTTTGCCAATTCAACTTTTTACAAGTGTACATATTATTGACAGCAATTACAATAATGGGCTGTGCAACACTATCCTTGATCAGTGTGATAGTTCCATCACCGTTAACACCGTTTCCCCCTCCCTCCTGCTTCTGGTAACCACTAACAAAATTTGGCCTCTCTATGTTTGCCTCTTCTTGTCTTTTTATGTAAGTGAGGTCATACAATATTGTCCTTTTGCAATTAACTTATTTTATTCAACATAATGTCTTCCAGTTCCAACCATATTGTAGCATGTAGCAAGACTTCATTTCTCCTACTAGTTGAGTAGTATTCCATTATATGTATGTACCACATTTTGTTTATGCATTCATCTGTTGATGGACTTTTGACTACTGTGAATAGTGCTATAATAAACACTGGTGTACAAGTCTCTATTTGAGTCTCTGCTTTCAAGTCTTTGGGGTATATAACTAGGAGTGGAATTGCTGGATCATAGTACTGGAAAGCCTGGTGGCATAGTGGTTAAGTGCTACGTCTGCTAACCAAAAGGTCCACAGTTCAAACCCACCAGACGTTCCTTGGAAACCCTATGGGGCAGTTCTACTCTGTCCTGTAGGGTCACTATGAGTAGGAAACAACTCAATGACAATGGGCTTGGTTTTTTGTTTTGGATGGTAGTACTATCTTTAGTTTTTTGAAGAACAGCCACAGTGTTTTCACTGTGATTTGGACTCAACTCGATGGCAACAGCTTTGGTGTTGGGTTTTAGCATTCCTGTCAGTTTGTCGTACTGTGGGGACTTGTGTGTTGCTGTGATACTGGAAGCTATGCCACCGGTATTCAGATACCAGCAGGGTCACCCATGGAGGACAGGTTTCAGCTGAGCTTCCAGACTAAGACAGACTAGGAAGAAGGACCCGGCAGTCTACTTCTGAAAAGCATTAGCCAGTGAAAACCTTATGAATAGCAGCAGAACATTGTCTGATATACTGCTGGCAGATGAGCACCCCCCCCCAGGTTGGAAGGCACTCAAAAGATGACTAGGGAGGAGCTACCTCCTCAAAGTAGAGTTGACCTTAATGACGTGCATGGCGTAAAGCTTTCGGGACCTTCATTTGCTGATGTGGCACGACTTAAAAATGAGAAGATACAGCTGCAAACATCCATTAATAATCAGAACCTGGAATGTACAAAGTATGAATCTAGGAAAACTGGAAATTGTCAAAAATGAAATGGAACACATAAACATAGATATCCTAGGCATTAGTGAGCTGAAATGGACTGGTATTGGCCATTTTGAATCTGACAATCATATAGTCTACTATGCTGTGAATGACAACTTGAAGAGGAATGGTGTTTCATTCATCGTCAAAAAGAATGTTTCAAGATCTATCCTGAAGCACAACGCTATCAGTGATAGGATAATATCCATACGCCTACAAGGAAAACCAGTTAATATGACTATTATTCAAATTTACTTACCAACCACTAGGGCCAAAGATGAAGAAATAGAAGATTTTTATCAGGTTTTGCAGTCTGAAATTGACCAAATATGCAATCAAGATGTATCGATAATTACTGGCAATTGGAATGCAAAAGTTGGAAACAAAAAAGAAGGATCAGTAGTTGGAAAATATGGCCTTGGTGATAGAAACAATGCCAGAGATGGAATGATAGAATTTTACAAGACCAATGACTTCTTCATTGCAAATACCTTCTTTCACCAACATGAACGGCAACTATACACATGGAGCTCACCAGATGGAACACACAGAAATCAAATTGACTACAACTGTGGAAAGAGATGATGGAAAAGCTCGATATCATCAGTCAGAACAAGGCCAGGGGCCGACTGTGGAACAGACCATCAATTGCTCCTATGCAAGTTCAAGCTGAAACTGAAGAAAATCAGAGCAAGTCCATGAGAGCCAAAATAGGACCTTGAGTATGTCCCATCTGAATTTAGAGACCCTCTCAAGAATAGAATTGATGCATTGAACACTAGTGACCGAAGACCAGACGAGTTGTGGAATGACATCAAGGACATCATCCATGAAGAAAGCAAAAGGTCATTGAAAAGACAGGAAAGAAAAGACCAAGATGGATGTCAGAGGAAACTCTGAAGCTTGCTCTCGAATGTCAAGCAGCTAAAGCAAAAGAAAGAACTGATGAAGTAAAAGAACTGAAGAGAAGATTTCAAAGGGTATCTCGAGAAGACAAAGTAAAGTATTATAATGACATGTGCAAAGAGTTGGAGATGGAAAACCAAAAGGGAAGAAAATACTCGGCGTTTCTCAAGCTGAAAGAACTGAAGAAAAAATTCAAGCCTCAAGTTCCAATAGTGAAGGGTTCTATGGGGAAAATATTAAATGACACGGGAAGCATCAGAAGAAGATGGAAGGAATACACAGTCATTATACCAAAAAGAATTAGTCGATGTTCAACCATTTCAAGAGGTGGCATATGATCAGGAACTAATGGTACTGAAGGAAGAAGTCCAAGCTGCTCTGAAGGCATTGGCAAAAAACAAGGCTCCAGGAATTCATGGAATATCAAATTGAGATGTTTCAACAAACAGATGCAGCGCTGGAGGTGCTCACTCGTCTATGCCAAGAAATATGGAAGACAGCTTCCTGGCCAACTGACTGGAAGAGATCCATATTTATGCCTATTTCCAAGAAAAGGGATCCAACTGAATGTGGAAACTATAGAACAATATCATTAATATCACACGCAAGCAAAATTTTACTTAAGATCATTCAAAAATGGCTGCAGCAGTATATCGACAGGGAACTGCCAGAAATTCGGGCCCGTTTCAGAAGAGGACGTGGAACTAGGGATATCATTGCTGATATCAGATGAATACTGGCTGTAAGCAGAGAATACCAGAAGGATGTTTACCTGTGTTTTATTGACTATGCAAAGGCATTCAACTGTGTGGATCATAACAAATTATGGGTAACACTGCAAAGAATGAGAATTCCAGAACACTTAATTGTGCTCATGAGAAACCTTTACATAGATCGAGAGGCAGCTGTTTGGATAGAACAAGGGGATACTGATTGGTTTAAAGTCAGGAAAGCTGTTCGTCAGGGTTGTATTCTTTTACCATACCTATTCAATCTGTATGCTGAGCAAAGAATCCGAGAAGTTGGACTATATGAAGAAGAACGGGGCATCAGGATTGGAGGAAGACTCATTAACAACCTGCGTTATGCAGATGACACAACCTTGGTTGCTGAAAATGAAGCAGACTTGAAGCACTTACTAATGAAGATCAAAGACCACAGCCTTCAGTATGAATTACACCTCAACATAAAGAAAACAAAAATCCTCATAACAGGACCAATGAGCAACATCATGATAAATGGAGAAAAGATTGAAGTTGTCCAGGATTTCATTTTACTCGGATCCACAATCAACAGCCATGGAAGCAGCAGTCAAGAAATCAAAAGATGCACTGCACTGGGTAAATCTGCTGCAAAGGACCTCTTTAAAGTGTTGAAGAGCAAAGATGTCACCCTGAAGGCTAAGGTGTGCCTGACCCAAGCCATGGTGTTTTCAATAGCTTCATATGCATGTGAAAGCTGGACAATGAATAAGGAAGGCCGAAGAAGAATTGATGCCTTTGAACTGTAGTGCTGGCGAAGAATATTGAATATGCCATGGACTGCCAAAAGAACTAATCTGTCTTAGAAGAAGTACAACCAGAATGCTCCTTAGAGGCAAGGATGGTGAGACTGCGTCTTACATATTTTGGACATGTTGTTAGGAGGGATCAGTCCCTGGAGAAGGAGATCATGCTTGGCAGAGTACAGGGTCAGAGGAAAAGAGGAAGACACTCAAGGAGGTGGATTGACACAGTGGCTGCAACAATGAGCTCAAGCATAACAACGATTGTAAGGATGGCTCACTGGGCAGTGTTTCGTTCTGTTGTGCACAGGGTCGCTATGAGTCGGAGCCGACTAGAGGGCACCTAACAAGAACAACAATCAGCAATGGGTAAGAGCGCCACTTTCCCCACATCCTTACCAACACTTGTTATTTTCAGTTTCTTTCTTTTTTTGTTTTAAATCTAAGCTATCTTAGTGGGAGTGACATGGTAACACATTGTGGTTTTGATTTGCATCTCTCTGATGATTAATGACACTGAGCCTTTTTTCATGTATTTGGTGTCTTCTTTGGTGAAATGACAACTCCTTTGCCCATTTTATGATTCGGTTGTCTTTTTGTTGTTAAATTGTCAAGGTTTTACATATATTTTGGCTGTTAGATTCTTGTCAGATATATGGTTTCTGAAGATATTTTCCCAGTTGTATCTTGTCTTTTCACTTTTTGGTAAAGCCTTTTGATGAGCTAAACTTTTATATTTTTATGAGGTCTCATTCATTTATTTTGTCTTTCGCTATTTGTGCTAGTGTTATTAAGTAATTCATTGCTAAAAGTTAGGCCTTACAGTATTGCCTCTGCTTTTTTTTTTTTTTATAATAACTTTTATTAAGCTTCAAGTGAACGTTTACAAATCCAATCAGTCTGTCACATATAAGTTTACATACATATCACTCCCTACTCCCACTTACTCTCCCCGTCTTGAGTCAGCCCTTTCAGTCTCTCCTTTCTTGACAATTTTGCCGGCTTCCCTCTCTCTCTATCCTCCCATTCCCCCTCCAGACAAGAGTTGCCAACACAATCTCAAGTGTCCACCTGATATAATTAGCTCACTCTTCATCAGCATCTCTCTCCCACCCGCTGACCAGTCCCTTTCATTTCTGATGAGTTGTCTTCGGGGATGGTTCCTGTCCTGTGTCAACTGAAGGTCTGGGGAGCATGGCCGCCGGGATTCCTCCAGTCTCAGTCAGACCATTAAGTTTGGTCTTCTTATGAGAATTTGGGGTCTGCATCCCACTGATCTCCTGCTCCCTCAGGGGTCCTCTGCTGTGCTCCCTGTCAGGGCAGTCATCGATTGTGGCCGGGCACCAACTAGTTCTTCTGGTCTCAGGATGATGTAGGTCTCTGGTTCATGTGGCCCTTTCTGTCTCTTGGGCTCTTAGTTGTCATGTGGGCTTGGTGTTCTTCATTTTCCTTTGCTCCAGGTGGGTTGAGACCAATTGATGCATCTTAGATGGCTGCTTGTTAGCATTTAAGACCCCAGACGCCACATTTCAAAGTGGGATGCAGAATGATTTCATAATAGAATTATTTTGCCAATTGACTTAGAAGTCCCCGCAAACCATGTTCCCCAGACCCCCGCGCTTGCTCCGCTGACCTTTGAAGCATTCATTTTATCCCGGAAACTTCTTTGCTTTTGGTCCAGTCCAATTGAGCTGACCTTCCATGTATTGAGTGTTGTCTTTCCCTTCACCTAAAGCAGTTCTTATCTACTGATTAATCAATAAAAAAACCCTCTCCCACCCTCCCTCCCTCCCCCCCTCGTAACCACAAAAGTATGTGTTCTTCTCAGGTTTACTATTTCTCAAGATCTTATAATAGTGGTCTTATACAATATTTGTCCTTTTGCCTCTGACTCATTTCGCTCAGCATAATGCCTTCCAGGTTCCTCCATGTTATGAAATGTTTCAGAGATTCGTCACTGTTCTTTATCGATGCGTAGTATTCCATTGTGTGAATATACCACAATTTATTTACCCATTCATCCGTTGATGGACACCTTGGTTGCTTCCAACTTTTTGCTATTGTAAACAGAGCTGCAATAAACATGGGTGTGCATATATCTGTTTGTATGAAGGCTCTTGTATCTCTAGGATATATTCCTAGGAGTGGGATTTCTGGGTTGTATGGTAGTTCTATTTCTAACTGTTTAAGATAACGCCAGATAGATTTCCAAAGTGGTTGTACCATTTTACATTCCCACCAGCAGTGTATGAGAGTTCCAATCTCTCCGCAGCCTCTCCAACATTTATTATTTTGTGTTTTTTTGGATTAATGCCAGCCTTGCTGGTGTGAGATGGAATCTCATCGTAGTTTTAATTTGCATTTCTCTAATGGCTAATGATCGAGAGCATTTTCTCATGTATCTGTTGGCTGCCTGAATATCTTCTTTAGAGAAATGTGTGTTCATATCCTTTGCCCACTTCTTGATTGGGTTGTTTGTCTTTTTGTGGTTGAGTTTGGACAGAATCATGTAGATTTTAGAGATCAGGCGCTGGTCGGAGATGTCATAGCTGAAAATTCTTTCCCAATCTGTAGGTGGTCTTTTTACTCTTTTGGTGAAGTCTTTAGATGAGCATAGGTGTTTGATTTTTAGGAGCTCCCAGATATCAGGTTTCTCTTCATCATTTTTGGTAATGTTTTGTATTCTGTTTATACCTTGTATTAGGGCTCCTAGGGTTGTCCCAATTTTTTCTTCCATGATCTTTATCGTTTTAGTCTTTATGTTTAGGTCTTTGATCCACTTGGAGTTAGTTTTTGTGCATGGTGTGAGGTATGGGTCCTGTTTCATTTTTTTGCAAATGGATATCCAGTTATGCCAGCACCATTTGTTAAAAAGGCTATCTTTTCCCCAGTTAATTGACACTGGTCCTTTGTCAAATATCAGCTGCTCATACATGGATGGATCTATGTCTGGGTTCTCAATTCTGTTCCATTGGTCTATGTGTCTGTTGTTGTACCAATACCAGGCTGTTTTGACTACTGTGGCTGTATAATAGGTTCTGAAGTCGGGTAAGGTGAGGCCTCCCACTTTCTTCTTGTTTTTCAGTAGTGCTTTGCTTATCCGGGGCTTCTTTCCGTTCCATATGAAATTGGTGATTTGTTTCTCTATCCCCTTAAAATATGACATTGGAATTTGGATCGGAAGTGCGTTAAATGTATAGATGGCTTTTGGTAGAATAGACATTTTTACTATGTTAAGTCTTCCTATCCATGAGCAAGGTATGTTTTTCCACTTAAGTATGTCCTTTTGAATTTCTTGTAGTAGAGCTTTGTAGTTTTCTTTGTATAGGTCTTTTACATCCTTGGTAAGATTTATTCCTAAGTATCTTATCTTCTTGGGGGCTACTGTGAATGGTATTGATTTGGTTATTTCCTCTTCGGTGTTCTTTTTGTTGATGTAGAGGAATCCAAGTGATTTTTGTATGTTTATTTTATAACCTGAGACTGTGCCAAACTCTTCTATTAGTTTCAGTAGTTTTCTGGAGGATTCCTTAGGGTTTTCTGTGTATATAATCATGTCATCTGCAAATAGTGATAACTTTACTTCTTCCTTGCCAATCCGGATACCTTTTATTTCTTTGTCTAGCCTAATTGCCCTGGCTAAGACTTCCAACACGATGTTGAATAAGAGCAGTGATAAAGGGCATCCTTGTCTGGTTCCCGTTCTCAAGGGAAATGCTTTCATGTTCTCTCCATTTAGAGTGATATTGGCTGTTGGCTTTGCATAGATGCCCTTTATTATGTTGAGGAATTTTCCTTCAATTCCTATTTTGGTAAGAGTTTTTATCATGAATGGGTGTTGGACTTTGTCAAATGCCTTTTCTGCATCAATTGATAAGATCATGTGGTTTTTGTCTTTTGTTTTATTTATGTGATGGATTACATTAATGGTTTTTCTGATATTAAACCAGCCTTGCATACTTGGTATAAATCCCACTTGATCAGGGTGAATTATTTTTTTGATGTGTCGTTGGATTCTATTGGCTAGAATTTTGTTGAGGATTTTTGCATCAATGTTCATGAGGGATATAGGTCTATAATTTTCTTTTTTTGTAATGTCTTTACCTGGTTTTGGTATCAGGGAGATGGTGGCTTCATAGAATGAGTTGGGTAGTATTCCGTCATTTTCTATGCTTTGGAATACCTTTAGTAGTAGTGGTGTTAACTCTTCTCTGAAAATTTGGTAGAACTCTGCAGTGAAGCCGTCCGGGCCAGGACTTTTTTTTGTTGGGAGTTTTTTGATTACCGTTTCAATCTCTTTTTTTGTTATGGGTCTATTTAGTTGTTCTACTTCTGAATGTGTTAGTTTAGGTAGGTAGTGTTTTTCCAGGAATTCATCCATTTCTTCTAGGTTTGCAAATTTGTTAGAGTACAATTTTTCATAATAATCTGAAATGATTCTTTTAATTTCATTTGGTTCTGTTGTGATGTGGTCCTTCTCATTTCTTATTCGGGTTATTTGCTTCCTTTCCTGTATTTCTTTAGTCAGTCTAGCCAATGGTTTATCAATTTTGTTAATTTTTTCAAAGAACCAGCTTTTGGCTTTGTTAATTCTTTCGATTGTTTTTCTGTTCTCTAATTCATTTAGTTCAGCTCTAATTTTTATTATTTGTTTTCTTCTGGTGCCTGATGGATTCTTTTGTTGCTCACTTTCTATTTGTTCAAGTTGTAGGGACAGTTCTCTGATTTTGGCTCTTTCTTCTTTTTGTATGTGTGCATTTATTGATATAAATTGGCCTCTGAGCACTGCTTTTGCTGTGTCCCAGAGGTTTTGATAGGAAGTATTTTCATTCTCGTTGCTTTCTATGAATTTCCTTATTCCCTCCTTGATGTCTTCTATAACCCAGTCTTTTTTCAGGAGGGTATTGTTCATTTTCCAAGTATTTGATTTCTTTTCCCTAGTTTTTCTGTTATTGATCTCTAGTTTTATTGCCTTGTGGTCTGAGAAGATGCTTTGTAATATTTCGATGTTTTGGACTCTGCAAAGGTTTGTTTTATGACCTAATATGTGGTCTATTCTAGAGAATGTTCCATGTGCGCTGGAAAAAAAAGTATATTTTGCAGCAGTTGGGTGGAGAGTTCTGTATAAGTCAATGAGGTCAAGTTGGTTGATTGTTGTAATTAGATCTTCCGTGTCTCTGTTGAGCTTCTTACTGGATGTCCTGTCCTTCTCCGAAAGTGGTGTGTTGAAGTCTCCTACTATAATTGTGGAGGTATCTATCTCGCTTTTCAGTTCTGTTAAAATTTGATTTATGTATCTTGCAGCCCTGTCATTGGGTGCGTAAATATTTAATATGGTTATGTCTTCCTGATCAATTGTCCCTTTTATCATTATATAGTGTCCTTCTTTATCCTTTGTGGTGGATTTAAGTCTAAAGTCTATTTTGTCAGAAATTAATATTGCTACTCCTCTTCTTTTTTGCTTATTGTTTGCTTGATATACTTTTTTCCATCCTTTGAGTTTTAGTTTGTTTGTGTCTCTAAGTCTAAGGTGTGTCTCTTGTAGGCAGCATATAGATGGATCGTGTTTCTTTATCCAGTCTGTGACTCTCTGTCTCTTTATTGGTGCATTTAGTCCATTTACATTCAGGGTAATTATAGATAAATAAGTTTTTAGTGCTGTCATTTTGATGCCTTTTTATGTGTGTTGTTGACAATTTCATTTTTCCACATACTTTTTTGTGCTGAGGCGTTTTTCTTAGTAAATTGTGAGATCCTCATTTTCATAGTGTTTGACTTTATGTTAGTTGAGTCGTTAGTTTTTCTTGGTTTTTGTCTTGAGTTATAGAGTTGTTATACCTTTTTGTGGTTACCTCATTATATACCCCTATTTTTCTAAGTAAAAACCTAACTTGTATTGTTCTATATCGCCTTGTATCACTCTCCATATGGCAGTTCAATGCCTCCTGTATTTAGTCCCTCTTTTTGATTATTGTGATCTTTTACCTATTGTCTTCTATGATTCCCTGTTATGTGTATTTTTTTTTTAATTAATCTTAATTTGTTTGTTTTTGTGATTTCCCTATTTGAGTTGATATCAGGACGTTCTGTTTTGTGACCTTGTGTTGTGCTGATATCTGATATTATTGGTTCTCTGACCAAACAATATCCTTTAGTATTTCTTGTAGCTTTGGTTTGGTTTTTGCAAATTCTCTAAACTTGTGTTTGTCTGTAAATATCTTAATTTCGCCTTCATATTTCAGAGAGAGTTTTGCTGGATATATGATCCTTGGTTGGCAGTTTTTCTCCTTCAGTGTTCTGTATATGTCGTCCCATTCCCTTCTTGCCTGCATGGTTTCTGCTGAGTAGTCAGAACATATTCTTATTGATTCTCCCTTGAAGGAAACCTTTCTTTTCTCCCTGGCTGCTTTTAAAATTTTCTGTTTATCTTTGGTTTTGGTGAGTTTGATGATAATATGTCTAGGTGTTTTTCTTTTTGTATCAATCTTAAATGGGGTTCGATGAGCATCTTGGATAGATATCCTTTCGTCTTTCATGATGTCAGGGAAGTTTTCTGTCAGGAGTTCTTCAACTATTTTCTCTGTGTTTTCTGTCCCCCCTCCCTGTTCTGGGACTCCAATCACCCGCAGGTTATCCTTCTTGATAGAGTCCCACATAATTCTTAGGGTTTCTTCATTTTTTTTAATTCTTTTATCTGATTTTTTTTCAGCTATGTTGGTGTTAATTCCCTGGTCCTCCAGATGTCCCAGTCTGCATTCTAATTGCTCGAGTCTGCTCCTCTGACTTCCTAGTGTGTTGTCTAATTCTGTTATTTTATTGTTAATCTTTTGGATTTCTACATGTTGTCTCTCTATAGATTCTTGCAACTTATTAATTTTTCCAGTATGTTCTTGAATAATCTTTTTGAGTTCTTCAACAGTTTTATCAGTGTGTTCCTTGGCTTTTTCTGCAGATATCCTAATTTCATTTGTGATATCATTAAGCATTCTGTAAATTAGTTTTTTATATTCTGTATCTGATAATTCCAAAATTGTATCTTCATTTGGAAAAGATTTTGATTCTTTTGTTTGGGGGGTTGGAGAAGCTGTCACGGTCTGCTTCTTTAAGTGGTTTGATATGGATTGTTGTCTCCGAGCCATCACTGGGAAACTAGTTTTTCCAGAAAATCCGCTAAAAAAAACTGCGATCAGATCCCTATCAGAGTTCTCCCTCTGGCTCAGGCTATTCAGATGTTAATGAAGCCGCCTGGGGAGGGTGCGGGAGGGAACAGAGAGATAGGAGAGTAGCACCTCAGAATATAGCCAGAGTTGCTTGTCTTGCTTGGAATGACTGTTATATCTGAGATTCCCGCGGGCGCGTCGCCTATGTTTGCTGACTGTGTGGAGATTGCCCCCAGGGGGTCTGGCCCGCTGGAGTCACGGTCAGATCCTCCGCTTCCAGCCCCACGCCCAGCGTCAAGGCTCCCCTACTGGGACGGTGCACTCTCAACTCCAAAATCAGTCGCTGCCTCCCGGGGACTTCTCTTCCCTCCAGCCGCGTGGCCGTGCCGCCCCCTTGAACCAGGTAGGCCCCCTCCCGGGGTTAGTTCAGATGGGTGGAGTAGCTCCCCGTGCTTGTGCCGCGACCGAGTGTCCCGGCTGGAACGCTGTTCTCCCCACTCCAATACCACTCGCTGCCTCCCGGGGACTTCTCCTACCGGCTGCGTCCCACGCCGCCCGCGCGACCCGGCTGGTCCCCTTCCCGGGGTTAGTTCAGGGGGTGGAGCAACTCTCCGTGTTTATGGCGTACCTGTGTGCAGTCCAAATCCCTGCGAGACGGTTCCCCGGCTCGGATGCTGCTCTTTCTGCTCCAAGATCAGTCACTGCCTCCCGGGGACTTCTCCTACCGGCTGCGTCCCACGCCGCCCGTGGAACCGGCTGGTCCCCCTCCCGGGGTTAGTTCAGGGGGGTGGAGCAGGTCTCTGTGCTTGTGCCGTACCTGACTGGTACGCTGGCTCCAGGCTCTGGAAACAATCGCTGCTTCCCCGTATTAGTTCGTTCTCTGTTTCTAAATCTGTGTTTGTTGTTCAGGGTTCGTAGATTGTTATGTATGTGATCAATTCACTTGTTTTTCCGTGTCTTTGTTGTAAGAGGGATCCGAGGTAACGTCTGCCTAGTCCGCCATCTTGGCTCCGCCCCCTGCCTCTGCTTTTTGTTCTAAGAATTTTATGGTTTTAGTTTGCACATTTAGGTTCTTAACCCATTTTGAATTTGTGTATGGTGCGAGGCATGAATCCTGTTTCACTTTTCTGCATGTGGAGAGATCCAATTTCCCCAGTGTCATTTAGTGAAGAGACTCTTCTTTCCCCATATAATGGACTCACCACCCTTGTTAAAAATCAGTCGGCCAAAGATGTGTGGGTTTATTTCTGGACTCTCAATTCTACTCCATAGGTCAATGTATCTATCATTATACCAGTACCGGGCTGTTTTGATTACTGTAGCTGTATAGTATGTTTTAAAGTCAAGAAGTCTTTTTTTTTGTAAGTTTGAATTTTGTTCTACATTTTTGTCCAAATCTTTCTGGGACCCTCTATTGTGATTCCTGTCAGAGCAGTCTGTAGTGGTGGTTGGGCACCATCTAGTTGTGCTGGACTCAGTCTGGTGCAGGCTGGGGTAGTTGTGGTCCATTATTCCTTTGGACTAATCTTTCCCTTGTGTCTTTGGTTTCCTTCATTCGCCCTTGCTCCAGGTTAGGTGGAACCAGTGCAGTATCTTAGATAGCCATTCACAAGTATTTAAGACCCCAGACGCTACTCACCAAAGTAGGATGTAGAACAATTTCTATATAAATTATGTTATGCCAGTTGAGCTAGATGTACCCCGAGACCATGGTCCCCAGCCCTCAGCCCAGTAATTCAGTCCCTCAGAGAGTTTGGGTGTGTCCATGAAGCTTCCATGACCTTGCATTGGAAACTTTCTACCTTCTACCTTGTGAATTTGCTAAATTCTTCTATCAGCTCTAGAAGCTTTCTTGTGGATTCTTTGGGATTTTCTGTATATAGGATCATGTCATCTGTGAATACAGATAATTTTGCTTTAGTTTTACTTCTTCTTTTCCAATCTGAATAACTTTTATTTCTTTTCTTGTCTTATTGTTCTGGCCAGGACTTTTAATACAATATTGAGTACAAGTGGTAAGAGGGGGCACCCTTGTCTTGTTCCTGATTTCAAAGGAAAACTCTCCATCTTTCTCCATTAAGTATCGTGTTGACTGTTGGCTTTTTGTATTTACACTGATACATACTGAGGAATTTCCTTTCTATTCCAATCTTTTTTAGTGTTTTCATCAAGAAATTGTGTTGTATTTTATCAAATGCTTTTTCTGTATCCATAGAGATGATCATGTGGTTCTTTTCCTTTGTTCTACTGATGTGGTATGTTACATTGATTGCTTTCCTAATGTTGAATCATTCCTGCATCTCTAGAATAAATCCCACTTGGTTATGTTGTATGACTCTTAGTATGCTCTTAGTATTCTGTCCATTGGTATTTTGTTGGGGATTTTTGCATCTATATTCAGAAGAGATATTGGCCTATAGTTTTCTACTCTTGTGTTGTCTTGGTATGGTTTTGGCGTCAGGGTTATGCTTGCATCAGAGAATGAATTAGGAAGTATTCCTTCTTTCTCTATCTTTTGGAGGAGTTTAAATGTTTGTTGGAATTTTCCAGTGAAGCCATCCGGTCCAGGACTTTTTTTGGGGCGGGGGGGGGAGTAGGTTTTTTTTTTTTTATCAGTGATTCAAACTCTTGACTTGTTATGGGTCTGTTGAGACCATTTTCTATTTCCTCTGGAGTCAGTTTGGGAAGGGTGTGCATCTAAGAGTTTGTCTATTTCATCTAGATTATCCAGTATTTTTGCTGTACTGTTGTTCATGATATTCTGTCATAATCCTCTTTATTTCTAGCAGGTCAATTGTAATGTTCACTCCACTTTTTTATTTGGGTTATTTGCATCTTTTCTTTATCAATCTAGCTAAAAGATTTGTCAGTTTTACTGATCTTTTCAAGAACCAACTTCTGGTTTCATTGATTCTATTGTTTTTCTGTTCTCAATTTTATTTATTTCTGCTCTAATCTTTGTTATTTCCTTTCTTCTGGTAGGTTTAGACTTGGTTTTCTCTTCCTCTTTCTAGTTCCTGGAATGGTCTAGTTAGGTTGTCAATTGGAGGTCTTTCTTTTTGTAAGCATTTATTGCTGTAAGTTTCCGAGTACTGCCTTTGTTGCATCCCATAAGTTTTGGTATTTTGTGCTTTCATTTTCATTTGACTCTAGGAAATTTGTGATTTCTCTTTTGATTTCTGCCTTGACCCATTAGTAGTTTAATTTCCATATATTAGTGTATTTCCTAGGGTTTTTTTCTTTCATTTCTAGCTTCACTCCATTGTGGTCAGATAAAACATTTTATATGATTTCAAGCTTCTTCAGTTTATCGGAACTTGCTTTGTGATCTAACATGTGGTCTATCCTGGATAATGATGCATGTGCACTGGGGTAGAATGCATACTGTTTTGTTCCTGGCTGGACTGTTCTATATATGCCTGTTCAGTCTAGTTGGTTTATAGTGGCATTCAGGTACTCTGTTTCCTTATTGACCTTCTTTCTAGGTCTTCAATATTGAAAGTGATATATTGAAGTCTACAACTATTATTGCAGTACTATCTATTTCTTCCTTCAATTCTATCAGTGTTTGATTTATATATTTAGGTGCCCAGATGTTGGGTGCATATATACTTATGATTGTTAAATCTTCTTGATTAATTGACCCTTTTATCACTATTCAATGTCCATCTTCATCTTTTCTAACAGATTTTGTCTTAAAGTCTACTTTGTCTAATACTAAGATTGCCACCTCAGCACTCTTTTGGTTATTATTTGTATAGAATTTTTTTCCATCCTTTCACTTTGAACCTATTTCTGTCCTTAGGTTTAAGGTGTGTCTCTTGTAAACAGCATATAGCTGGATCATGTTTTTTATCCATTCTGCCACTCTCTGCCTTTTGATTGGAGCATTTAGACCGTTTACGTTCACTGTAATTACTGATAAGAAGTGACTTACTTCTGTGTTGTTAACTGGTTTTTGTGTGTCATAAGCCGTCTTTTTCTTTGCGCTTTACTACTGCTTGCTTTTGGGTTTTGTTGGTTTATTGTAGTAAGCCTTTTTGGTTCCCTTCTCCTTTCCTTTTGTGTATTTTTTAATATATTTCCTTAGTGGGTACCATAAATATTACATTTAACAGCTTATATTTATAACATTCTAGGGTAAGTTGGTACCAAGTTAACTTCAGGAATATACAAAAAGTTCTATATCTATACCATTCCTCCCCCCTTCTGTTGTTGTTATCACTAATTACGTCTACATTCCATGTGCCCTGTAACATGACTTTATTCTTGCTTCTTATATAATCGTTATTAAAAAACATGAAGAATAAAACATTTAGAATGATTGGACTCCTAATAGCATTGTACCAATGTCAATGTTCTGGTTTTGCCAAAGTATTGTGGTTATGTAAGATGTTACCATTAGGGGAAGCTGGGTGAAGGGTACGTGGGAATTCTCCTTTTTTTTTTTTTTTTTTTTTGCAACTTCTTATGAGTCTTAAACTATTTCAGAATAAGGGGCTATAATAAAAAGAGTGTCTGGCCAATAGTTTAGCTTATCTAGTAAAGGATGTCTACCTTGAGCATTGTGCTTTTTTAAGGCCTATCAATATAGCATCAAATTGACAAGAGTAACTCAAAAGATTAGATAGGAAACTTAGGGGGCAGTGAATTTATGTCAATGAGGGAGGAACAACCCAGAAAAGGAGGGTGAGAATGGTTGCAGAACTCAAAGAATGTAATCAATGTCACTGAATTGTACATGTAGAAACTTGAATTGGTGTATGTTTTGCTGTGTATATTCTCAACAACAACAAAAATAAATTATATCTAAAAAAAATTTAGAATTATCAAGCATGAGTATCACATCACTAGCCCTTATACTTGTCCATGCATTTCCCTTTATTAGGGATCTTTCTTTTTTATGCATAGCTTTGAATTACTTTCTAGTGTCTTTTTCCTTCCATCTGCAGAACTGCCATTAGTATTTTTTTAGGGCCAGTCTGGTAAATATGAACTCTCTCATCTTCTGTTTGTTTGGGAATGTTTTAATTTCACCCTCATTCTTGAAGGATCATTTCTTTGAGTATAATATTCTTGGTTGACAGTTTTTTGCTTTTTTTTTTCTTTCAGCACTTTAAATGTATCATCCCATTGCCTTCTGGTCTCCAATGTTTCTGAGGAGAATTGGCACTTAGTCTTATCGGGGGTCCTTTGTATGTCACTGCTTCTCTCTCACTGCTTTCACGACTCTACTTTCAGAGAGCCTAACTACGATGTGTCTTGGTGTAGATCTCTTTGGGTTTATCCTGCTTGGAGTTCTTTGAGCTTCTTGGATTTGTAGATTCATGCGCTTCATTAGACTGGGGAAATTTTCTGTCATTATTTCTTTAAATAATCTTTCTGTCCCTTTCTTTCTGTCTCATCTCCTTCTGTAATTTTTATGATGCATATATTAGGTCTCTTGTTGTCCCATAATTCTGTTAAACTGTGCTCAGCCTCCTTGAGCCTCCATTCTTGTTGCTGTTCCATTTGTAATTTTAACTATCTCATCCCTCTGATTCTTTCTTCTGCCTGCTTAAATCTGTTTGAAAGTCCTTCTATTGTGTTTCACATTTCAGTTAGTGTCCCTTTTTTAGATCTTCATTTGTTCTTCCATTGTTATTCGTATTTCTTTTAGCTCTCTGTTTTTCCTTGGCTCTTTAATTATGTTTAATGTTTTTATATTATATTCTTTCTTTTTTTCCTTATTTGTTCATCCCTAGACGTGCTTTCACTCTTTTCGTAATATGACCATTCTTACTAATTATCTATTGCTACATAACAAATTACCTTAAAACTTAGCCACTTAAAAACAATAAGTGTTTATTCTCTCATACAGTTTCCGTGGATCAGGAATCTGGGAACTGCTTTGTTTGTTTGTTTGCAGGGTATTGGGGGAGCAGCTTAGTTTTTAATTCAGCATCCTTTATGGTTGCAGTCAAAATGTTGGCCAGGGCTGTTGTCATCTGAAGGCTTGATCGTGGCTGGAAGATCTACTTACAGATGGCTGACTCATGTACCTGGCATGTTGATGCTGGCTGTTGACAGGACGCCTCAGTTTGTCACTTCAGGACTTGACCATAGGGCTGAATGAGTAGCTGGCTTTCCCAAATGATCCAAGAGGATGCAAAGTAGAAGCAGCAAAATCTTTTATGACCTAGCTTCAGAAGTCATTTTTCATCATTTACACAATACACAGGTCAGCCCTGTTCAGAATGGAAGGCTCTATCCAGAGAAGTGACTGCCATCAGGAGGTGGGAATCATTGGTGGCCATTTTAAAGGCTGGTCACAACTCTGTCTTTAAGTATTGGAATTTATGATGTGTTAAGAGTATAAATGGACTGGCAAGTTGTGTCATGAGCAAAATTTCCCTAGATATTTGTGGCTCTGGGCCTCATGTGCAACAGAGTCACCTTTGGAAGGTAACCTAAAAGGAGTTTGAAAAAAAGTAAAAAATTTTAAAAGTATTAAGCATTTTTTTTTTTAACACTGGGAAAGTTAACAATTAAATATAAATATGTTTAAGAAAATCCAACACATAGTATTAACATTTTGTGTAAAGGAATCTGTATATTTAGTGTTTCAAGTATTTATAATATTTAAGAGAACATGACCTATTAAAATAACATATTAGATGTGTGGTACTTACTTAAAATGTGTAATGTAAGTAAGTGATTTACATTTGTAATTTTAAGTGGAAATCTTTCAAAATGTAAATGCAATATTGGAAATACTTAAAAGAACTTAAAATTAACATATTTTAAGGTTAGTTTATTGGATATATATGAATTACTTAAGTACTTGGAAAGAGTCAGTCAGACAACTGCAGTACTTAAAAAAATTAACTGAATATATTTGATTTATAAATGCAGTTAAACTATTTGAAGTAGGTTAACTAAGTAAATTCGTAAATGTGATCAAACATTAATCAAAGGTCCTCTTAAAAGTGATTGTTTAAATTTAGCTATATTTATAAAGGAAATCCTGGTTGCATAGTGGGTAAGAGCTAGGGCTGCTAACCGAAAGGTCTGCAGTTCGAATCCACTATTTGCTCCCTGGAAACCTTATGGGTAGCTGCACCCTGTCTTATAGGGTCGCTCTGAGTGGGAATCAACTGGAGGCAACAGGTTTGGTTTATATTTACAAAATCTATAAATTGAATTATAAGCTTACAGAAAAATCCCCTCGAGTTTTTATTTTACAACGTTACTAAGTCAAATACTAATTTTCAAAACCAAAGTAATTTCTGGATATTTTTTCTATGCACTAAAGTCACCCTTAAATCGCTATATTCACTTTTGATGGCAGGTGGGGAGAGGGAAGAGAGCGTTTGATGAGCCAGGCCCTGCCTGGATAAATGCACAAGCCTGGGCTTGACGCTAGAAGCCTGTCACTGGGAGTGGGAATCCGCTTTGGACGGCAGTGGGTTTTGTTTTGTTTTTGAGGAGCGGGGAGGATTTGACCTTTGCTTTTGCCTGGAGAGTTGAGCTAATTGCTGGTGTAGAGTCCTTGGTGCCAGGGCCTTAGAGTCGGGGAAGGAAAGCAGGGAGCCAAGGCCCTGACGGGATTTGTCTGCCACCCCCAGCCCACTCTCCTTGTCCTCACAGTGCTCTGCGCATGTAATAAGTGCTGCACTGGCCTTAATACCAATTCACAGTATGGTTCTTGTTCCCTCCAAAGAGGCTGAGCACATGATATAATGGCTTTTCTTTATTACCTTGCTCCTTGATTGTCCAAGGGACTTCGACCTGCTAGACGAATAGCGGTTGTATTAAGCGAAGAGTACAGCAAAAACCTGCAGAGGATCCTGGACTTGAAAACTGCAAATTCGTCACATTGTAGTAATATGACTGACTGATCAACATAAAACAAAATTATAGCCGAACTCTGATTAATATTGGGTAGCAGGGTCTTACATTTATAATTTTTTGTTCTTGTAATATTTGAGGTTTTAAAATTTGCTGTTATTGACCTTACTCCTGAACACCCTGCCCATTTTGGCACCAGTATGGCATCCACTGTTGCCTACTGCTGAGCTGCCACGACCTCCCTGGAGGCCTCTTCCAGCCCTGGGCACAGTCTGTGGCTTCCGCCCGCGCCGGTTCAGGTCGTGGTCCAGCATGGTTCAGCAGACGCCATGCGGGCCTGACGTGGTCCTGTGGCGGTTGGATGGCGTAATACCCCTTAGTGGCTGGACGCCATAATCCCGGCGGCTCTCAGGCATACTTTCGAACGGCCCAGGCTGGTCCCGAATCCAGGCATCTTCAGCCAGCAAATCAACCATGCTCCACGGCTTTGCTTTCCTAATAGGGCACGGACACAGTTTGCAAAATATTGGATTGACAAGGCCTCCCTCTTTTCTTCTACCCCAACTTCATCTTCCAGAGTCTAGACGTCCTGGCTTGGGTTGCTGATTTAGCAATCGACTTGCCAGCCGAGCTTTCAGTTTTTGGTCTCTTAGCATTTTGTTGTTGTTGTTGTTGTTTTTCTTTAACACAGGCCACACAACAGCCCTTCTACTTTTGACTCCCCTTTCACCCCAGCTGGCACTCTTCCCCTTCCGGGTCCTTGGCAGTACACCAAGGTCCTGTCTTTTCCTACATCTGTCTCTTCTCTCTTTCCCAAGTACCCCCCCCGGGCACTAAGCTCCATACCCAGTAATAATGTCTAAAGAAGTGTCTTGACTACACTATGCAAGAAGGTGTGTTCCGGGCCAACCATGGGTGTGGGGGATGATAGAAACTAGGCCATATATTGGGGACAAAAATACACTGATGTTTTATATATATATATGGGGCCCTGGTGGCACAATGGTTAAGCACTCACTGCTAACCAGAATGTTCTGTTTTGAACCCACCAGAGTCTCCACGGAAGAAAGGCCTTGCAAACTGCTCTCATAAAGATTAAAAAACAGCCTAGAAATCTCTATGGGGCAGTTCTACTCTGTGACATGGGGTCACTATGAGTTGCAAATCAACTCGTAGGCACCTAACCAAAACCCACTGCCCTCAAGTTGATTCCAACTCATGGTGGCCCCATGTGTATAGAGTGGAACTACATTTCCCAGGGTTTTCAAGGCTATGACCTTTTGGAAGCAGATCACTAAGCTTTTCTTCTAAGGTGCCTCTGGGTACGTTTGAACTGAGAACCTTTTGGTTAGTAGCCCAGCGCTTAATTGTTTGCCCTATACATACATGCATAATGCATACATGTAGATGTACCTTGATTGAAAATAACTTTACAGACTGTTAGTTGGGTTTTTGAGGGTTAGGGATAGGGAATTATATTTAACAAAGAGTTACTGAGTGACTTATGTGCCAAGTACTGGACCTTGTCTACAAGGAATTGATACCTTAGAAATGGAGAAAAACATGTATACATGTACACAAGTACCTACAATAAAAGACACAAGATGACAAGTGCTATAAAGGAAGTTCAAACAAAATACTATAGGAGCCTGGAGAAGTAGGATGAATTCTGAATTGATAGATCTAAGAAGATGAGGAGCAGCCGTAGAGTTCTGAGGCTTGCTCAGGGAAGAGACTATAGGAAGGAATAGGATGCAAAAGGAATAAGATGCATAGTCACTGCCTTTGAGGATTCACAGCCTAATGGCAGAAACTGACATAGTTTGTGGAAGAGGCAACATTTAAGGAAGACCTTGAAAGACACGTAGGTTTTCAACAGAGAGAGATAGGGAATAAGAGACAAAAGGATTTCCAGAAGAAAGGGAAGCATGAATGTCAAGGACACTTACAAGACTATTGGTTTCTTTTCCCTTCCCCCTCCCAGTTCCACTTCATCCAGGAAAAGTGGATGAAAAACAGTCTCTGTGATCTTTCTCCCAAAAACACATTATCACAAGAAAAACATCAGAAACATCCCAATTGAGAGACATTCTACAAAATATCAGACCAGTACTCCTCATGGGTGTAAAAACCACCTTCTAGGTGCCACATAATCTGACCTTCTGATAATACATTATCGTTTGTGTGGATGTGCACCTGATTCAAGAGGTCCATCATTTCCTCCTTGGGAATTTTGAAGCTATAACAGAAAAAGTAGTCAGTCTATCTTTGGGAGTCTAACGGTAAACTTGGGAGTTACTGATGACCAGGAGTTTAAGAAGTATAGGAAGGAAAGAGAGAGAGAAATGAAGCGGATACAAAGGCAGAGATGTCATAGAAAATCCCAATGGCCTTTGCATCTCAGATCCTGGGGGTTCCTGACGTTCAGCTGCACTTCTGTCCTTGGGTTCCCTGAAATACAGTAGTATATTTATGATAAATATAGTTTTTTGCTTGTTTGTTCTTGCCACCAAAAACCTCCAACCTAATTCAATGAGCAAAGGCACTGGGGCTGCTGGTGGGGGCCATGTGTAGGGCCAAATAAATAAAGACTCAGAATGTTGGGCTGAGGATTCTGAGACTTGCTCTCTATCCAGTGAGGAGGCATCAAGTGTTCTGAGCAGGAGAGTGTCATGATCAGAGTTTTGTTAAGGATTGCTTTTGTGGAAGCGTGTAAAATAAATTTGAGCAGAGATAGCTAAGGAAGCAGGAAAACCAGTTATACCATTTGATAATTCGGGTGAAAAGGTAACACAATCTTGACTCAGGATAGAGGTTGCAAGAATGAGGAGAAAGGGACAGGTGGGAGAGACATTGCCAATGCAGTTAACCAGGCTTAGCAACTAATTGTGGAAACCCTGGTGTCATAGTGGTTAAAAGCTATGGCTGCTAACTAAAAGGTTAACAGTTCAAATCCACCAGGCACTCCTTGGAAAACCTATGGGGCAGTTCTACTCTGTCCTTTAGGGTCTCTATGAGTCAGAATTGACTCTACGGCTATGGGTTGGCTAATGGGTTGGTAGCAACTAATCGTATGGTGGCGAGGGAAGAAGAGAGTAAAGAAAGGGAAGGATTCAGGTGTCTGTACTCTATGGAAGGTCTCTAAACATCATTGAATGGTTGCCAAGTAAGAGATGCTATTACTCAAAGGGGTAGTGTGCAAAGAGAAGAGCAAGGCTTGAGTATCTCACATGAGTGGACCCCATAAACATTGTAAGGGTGGTTAGGCATCTGGAGGTAAGCCCTCAGTTTGAATTGATTCCATGGAAATTATGTTACGTGTTTGTATAAGAGGGTTCCATGGCATAGTCTTTGCCTGGTTTTGGTTTTGCTTTTTTAACATTCTTTATCCGTATCAGGGTCCTTGTCTGGATAATGTATTTTTAATTTTAAAAGATATTGCCAGATCACTTTCCTAAAAGTCTGTAACAATTCATGAGAGTCCCCTTTCCTCCTCATTCCCGCCATTAGTATTTTCACTCTTGAATTTTTGCCATTTGAAAATGTGACCTTTTTTTTAGTGGCCGCAAAACATTTCATCATGTCAACATACCATAAATTACTTAAACATTTTCTTCTTTTTGAACATTTAGATTGCTTCCCATTTTTTGTTACAATAAAATTAATAACCCAGAAACGAGCACTTTTATACATAAATCCTTGTCCATCCAATGATGCTTACAAGGCTTGAAAGAAGATGATACAGGTATAGTTTTCCAAAGTTCTTTGCTTTTTTTTCTCCCTTTGTACCTCGTTCTCATTTCACCACTAATATTTTAGGTGAATAGAGAGGCTCCTGAAAAAGGAAAAGAGTTAAATAGGTTTTTTATTATCTTCTAATCCTATTTATATGTGCTATTTCTGCCCTTCATTACCAAAGTGATCTAGAATTAAGCCACTACTAGTTCTTCAGTTTTACCTTACGCATAAATGCGATATCTTATTTTGTTGAGAGAAGAACAAAAATAAGATTATCCTAGCATTGTCTGTGACCTTCAAAAACAACACGACTCTTATTTTGTTAGACCCAGAAACTGTGAAAAGCATCAACCTTTTGCCAGGGTGAAAAAGGCGACTTGATTTATATCTTGATACCATGAACGGTCTGTGTTATAATATATGACTGGATAAATAAGTGTCCTTTTCTAGATTTTCCTCCCTTAAACTTCAGCTATTAGAGTCAGAATACTTTGATTGCAGAATACTCACTTGAGCAAGGTTTTTATATAGCATTATTCACATTCTTGGCCTTGGATGCCAATTAAGTCTCTCAAGTCTGAAATTGCTTTGTTTGCTTTTTAAAGAAATTTGCCCACCTTACAGACCTACAAGTTAACTAACCAGCTTGTCCACCCCTCCTACCCTAGAGGACTTTGCTCTGTTGGTTTACTGCCAGTTCTTACTTTCAAATTGAAATAGTTCAGTTTCTCTGTTTTGAGAACATAGAATTCATTATCCCTGGATTTTTGCCAAAAAATGTCCCTCTCATGTTTTTAAAACTAAGATGAATGTTACAGAGTGACCTAGTGAGCTCAACCCACGATTAGAAGTCAGGCAGTGATATATTAGATGTCTGAGCAAACGCTCTGTTCTGGGTAGTGGGCGGCTAGGGAAGGGGAGTCTGGGAGGATGGGAGGGTACCCCGGGTGAACCCTTGGGGACTGGGGTGGAGAAATATGTGTGAGGGATTAGGTAAGATTTGGCTGATGTGAGGCAAGACTTAGATTCTTCGCCTGCCCTGGGGTTCCTGGTGAGTCTCTACCACAGAAAGGGCAGAGTCATTCATTCCTTTTCGCCATGAAGGTATAAAACAGAAAGCCAGGAGACAGGATATTTATAAAGGGCTTTAGGAAGAACCAATCTCTCAATTTTTTTTTTTCTCCATTTTCAATGCTCCTTTTATCTCCCTACCTCTGCACTCCTGCTTGTCATCCTATTTCTACAAATACAGAAATGGCTGGCCTCCCTGCGACAGAGCAGAAGTCTTAGGAATGTATATATCATCATAACCTTACAGCCAGATGAATTTTTCATTCATGTAGCTTTGCCCAACGACCTAGGGAAATTCTTTCACCTCTTAGGTAACTTTCCAGGAATACATTAGTTGTTTATTTTTTCCCCTTCAAATTGGAGACGTATATATGTGTACGTATGTATGCATGTATATGTGTGTTTGTGTGTGCGTGTGTGTGTGTGTGTATACGTAGCCCTGGTGGTGCAGTGATCAAGAGCTTAGCTGTTAACCCAAAGGCTGGCAGTTTGAATCTAGCAGTTGCTCCTTGGCAACCCTATGGAGCAGTTCTATTCTGTTCTATAGCGTCACTATGGGATGGCATCGACTCAATGACAATGGGTTATTCTGAAATAATTGTGGATTCACATGCAGTCATGAGAAACAAAGCAAAGATATCCTGTGTACCCTTTACCGGGTTTCTCCCAATGCAATATCACAACCAGGATATTGACACTGACACTGCCAAGATACAGATTTCCATCATCACAAGGATCTGTCATGTTGCCCTTTTATAGCCACATACATTTCCCTCCTACCCACACCCCCTTCTTAGCCCTGGGTAACCCCTAATCTGGTTTATATTTCCACAGTTTCATCATTTCAAGAATGTTATATGAATGGAATCATACAGTATGTAGCCTTTGAGAATTTTTCTTTTTAACTCAGCTTTATTTCCTGGAGATTTGTGTTTGTATCAACAGTGTTTTTTTTTTTTCCCCTTCTTATTGTTCAGCCGTATTCCACGGTATCGATGTATTACAGTTTGTTTAACCCTTCACCCATTGAAGAGCAGCTGGAGTGTTTCCATTTTGGGAAAGCTGCTATGAGCACTTGTGCGTAGGCTTTTGTATGAACGTAGTTTTCACTTCTCTGGAGTAAATGCCTAAGAGTCTAATTGCTGAGTCATATGGTAGCTGCATGTGTGGTTTTATAAGAAACTTCCATACTCTTTTCCAGAGTGGCTGTACCATTTTACACTTCCGCCAGCAATGCATGAGTGATCCAGCTCTCCACAGCCTTACCAGCACTTGGTGTTGTCACTATTTTTTGTTTTAGCCATTCTGATCGCTGGGTAGTGAAATCTCATTCTGGTTTAAACCTGCATTTTCCCGATGGCTAACGATGTTGAACATCTTTCCATGTGCTTATTTGCCATTTGCATATCTTCTGTGGGAAATATCTCTTCATGTTTTTTGCTCATTTTCTAATTAAATTGCTTAATTTTTTGTTGTGAAGTTTTTTATTGTTGTAAATATATTTATAACAACATTTGCCAGCTCAACATTTTTTACATGTACAATTCAATGACACCACTCACATGAATCATGTTATGCAACCATCTGCAGAATTAGTTGCCATACTTCCCATCGCCATAAACAGACAACTGACTTCTTCCCAGTCAGATACATGGTTTGCAAATATTTTCTCCCAGTCCGTAGCTTGTCTTTTTATTCTCTTAATAGAGTCTTTCAGAAAGCAAAAGTTTTTAATTTTGATGAGGTTCGATATATTAAATTTTTCTTTTGTGGATCATCTGTCAATGTCAAGTCTACAAACTCTTTGCCTTGTACCGTGGAGATTTTCCCCTATATTTTTTTCTAAAAGTTTTACATTTAAGTCTGTGGCCACATATTTTTAAGTAGTCTTTTGGAGCCTGCATGACGTCTCTGCTTTTAGGCCTTAGCATGTGGAGTCATTTCTGTCCTTACTTTCTTTCTCAAGCATATACGGAGTGCCAAATATGAACCAAGTCACTGATAGCAAATCACGGATACAATTCATATTTTGGGACATGATTCTGACTTTGTAATGAATCCGTTGAATGATGTTCTTAAGAATGTGGGCTCTGGAACCAGACTGCCTGGGTTCAAATCCTGGTCTTACCCCTCAATAGCTTTGTGATCTTTTAGCAAGTTTCTTAATTGCTCAGAACATCAAATTTTCACATCATTGATATACACACGATAATCTTAATAATAATACCTACGTCATGTGATTGTCTTCAGAAGTAATTGAATATTATGTATCAAATGCTTAGCACAGTGCCTGGTACGTACATACATAGAAAACATTCAATAAATGTTAGCCCTCCTTCTCCCTATTCTCCTGCTCCCCCAACCCCGAGATTCTCCAAGCACCTTCGCCAACAGTCTCTATGTCTTCTCTGCCTGCCCTGATCCTAATTATTCTCTTTTATGAAACCTTCTCAACCTACTTTAGCATATGATCAACTTTCTTATCTCTAAATTTTTGTGGTATTCATATATGTGCTCAGTTACTTTTATTGTTTCATGTATTAATTATATATCTCCCTAACTACATATCTCCCTGAGGGAGGCCCCTAGCTGTCCATGGAGTCTAGCTCTTTGCTAGGCAAGTGGCAAAATACTCAACAAGCCTCTAATACTCTGACAGTGAGGATCTAAACTACAACATGTCTTGTAGAACGCAATTTGGCAACATGAATCCAAAACCTTAAACTCTTTGACCCTGTGATTTACCTTTTCTAGAATCCATCCAAGAAAGGTCAGAAGTTTCAACAACAACAAAAATATATATATATGTACGTAAGAGTATTTCTTACGGCCTTATTTGTAAAAGTAAGGATTTGGAAAAATGTAAATGTATTACAATTAACAAATCAATAAATCAAAAATGCTGTTTTCCTAATTATGGTTTATTTGCTAGTACCAGTTGCTATCAAATCAATTTCAACTCATGGTCAGGGGCTCATTTATAGGAAATAGCTCTTATGGCAATTAGTTTTAAATTGCTGAATGATCTCTCACAGCTGGTGATGGAAACCGTGCTAGCCAATAGAAACTGCTCATTATTGCCCCTCTTCCATCAGCAGGTGCTCTAATTGCCATGCCTTACCTACGCCTCTGCTCATGGTGACCCCATGTGTGTTTTACTAGAACTGTGCTCCACAGGGTTTTCAATGGCTAGTTTTTAGGAAGTATATCACCAGGCTTTTTTTCTGAATGGATTATATAGCTATAAGGGTATTCACTAAAGCCTCCTCTATAATAGCAAAAAAAAAAAAGTAGAAATAATCTAAAAGCCCAACTGTATGGTTAAATAAAATTGTCACAAAATGTAAGTACAGTACATCTCATTTGTTTAAAAAATGTATAAAGATAGATGGGCACACAGGAACATACAAAAAATATACAGCAAAATGTTAGTGGTGATTATCTTTGGGTAATAGTTTTTCCATGACTTTAATTTTATCTTGTCTGAAACATATGTTTATTACTTTTATCATAAAAAGAAACCAAGAATGAAAGTTATAAATTTTTGGTAGTCTTTTGGAAGATAAATAGTAAAAGCAAATAATTAAATGATTATGCAAATATAATGTTCATTCATCCATCCCACTCAAAACATATTTATTAAGTGCCTAGCAACTTTTAGGTCCAGTACTTTTTAGGACACAATGAAGAGACAACTGATCAAGTCCTTGAATCACGGATAGTTTAGTGAGGGGTACAAACAATTACAGAACAGTGAGGGAAGTGATGAGAGTAGAGGCAGAACTGAATGTCATGGAATCACAGAGGAGAACGGGGCGGGGGGAGGAGGTTGGACAAGGCTTCTTGGTAGGACTTGGATGAGTTAGAACCAAAAGAAGAGATGTAGATGGGGAAGAATGATCCAAGTTTAGGGATAAGCATCTTCAACAGTTCTGAGGGGATACCACTGAAGAAACTTAAAAAGTCTTGGGAGAGGAATGGAGGTAAGAGTTGAAGGTAGAGTTTGGGTGGAGGACTAGCAAAAGTAATTAGGGAGTGGAAAATGAAGTCCTTAAAGATCTTTCTAACTTAGCCATAAGAGTTTTTTTTTTTTTTAAGCCAATTAAGACTTCTTAATTGGAATAGTAGCAAGATCATATTTTTGTTTAGAAAGATTACACTGACTACTGGGCGGTGAATGAATTAGAGGGAGCCAAGCATAGAGGCAGGGATACCAGATAGGTGTGCTTGAAATACTCAGGTGATGATAGTAGCAGTAGGGATGGAGAGGTGAGAACTGATATTCTGGGATGATGTCTTGGCTTCTGGCCTGGTAATTATGGAAGGTGGCTCTACTTATTGAGATAGAGGACAATGAGGAGACACAAATTGGGAGGAAAAACGAGTTCAGTTTGGGATACATTGCATTTGAGATGCTGTGGGAAGCCCAAGAAGGGATGTTGTTGTTAGGTGTTGTTAAGTCGGTTCCCACTCACAGTGACCCTATGTACAACAAAACGCAATGCTGCCCTGTCCTGTGCCATCCTCACAATCCTTGTTATGCTTGAGTCCATTGTTGCAGCCACTGTGTCAATCCATCTCATTGAGAGTCTTCCTCTTTTTCGCTGACCCTTTACTTTATCAAGCATGATGTCCTTTTCCCAGGACTGATCCCTCCTGATAACATGTCCAAAGTATGTGAGACGAATTCTTGCCTTCCTTGCTTCTAAGGAGCATTCTGGTTGTACTTGTTCCGAGACAGATTTATTCATTCTTCTGACAGTCCATGGTATAGTCAATATTCTTCATCAACCCCATAATTCAAAGGCATCAATTCTTCTTCGGTCTTCCTTATTCATTGTCCAGCTTTTGCGTGCATATGAGGCAATTGAAAACACCATGGCTTGGGTCAGGTGCACCTTAGTCCTTAAAGTGATATCTTTGCTTTTTAACATTTTAAAGAGGTCTTTTGCAGCAGATTTGCCTGATGCAATGCATCATTTGAGTTCTTGACTGCTGCTTCCATGGGCATTGATTGTGGATCCAAGTAAAACGAAATCCTTGACAAATTCAATCTTTTCTCCCTTTATCATGATGTTGCTTATTGGTTCAGTTGTGAGGATTTTTGTTTTGTTTATGTTGAAGTGTAATCTATACTGAAGACTGCAGTCTTTGATCTTCATCAGTAAATGCTTAGGTTCTCTTCATTTTCAGCAAGCAAGGTTGTGTCATCTGCATATTACAGGTTGTTAATGAGTCTCCCTCCAATCCTGATGCTGCATTCTTCTTCACATAGTCCAGCTTCTTGAATTATTTGCTTAGCATACAGATTGAATAAGTATGGTGAAAGGATACAACCCTGATGCACACCTTTGCTGATTTTAAACCACTCAGTATTCCCTTGTTCTGTTCGAATGACTGGCTGCCTCTTGATCTACATACAGTTTCCTCATGAGCAAAATTAAGTGTTCTGGAATTCCTAGTCTTATCAATGTTATCCATAATTTGTTATGATCCACATAGATGAATGCCTTTGTATAGTCAATAAAACACAGGTAAACATCTTTCTGGTATTCTCTGCTTTCTGCTAAGGTCCATCTGACATCAGCAATGATGGCTTTCTTTGCGCTTCCTCTTGTGAATCCAGCTTGAATTTCTGGCAGTTTCCTGTCGATGTACTGCTGCAATCGCTTTTGAATGATCTTCAGCAAAATTTTACTTGTGTGTAATGTTAATGATACTGTTCAATAATTTCTGCATTCTGTTGGATCACCTTTCTTCGGAATGGACACAAATATGGATCTCCTCCAGTCTGGATATGGGTCAGAAAGTCAAGGATGAATCTGGCTGTATAGGCACAAGTTTGAGAGGAGACAGATGTAGAATGAGACGAGTGCTTAGACAGAACCCTAAGGGAAACCAACATTTAAAAGACTGAAAGTAAGGTAGAAAATTGACTCAAACCCCGTCTGGGACAGAACTTTTTTGTGTGATGTAATTTATAACTCCTTCTGGGAAGCAATTAGCATTCCTGATAAAGTGCGTGAACAGTTTTCTGACAGACTTTAATAAGACTGAGAACTCCTTCTGGGAAGCTAGGGTTACCCACCCAGCTGATTGACTAGCCTAATAATCTTTAACCAGATGTTCTTTTTTTTTTGGGAGGGGGTATCCATTCTGAAAATGGTTATTGGATCATTCTTTTTTTCATATATATTAAAAAAGAGCCACCAAATTACTCTTTCAGTTTTTTTCAGAAAGCCTGTTTCTATGTGCCCATAAACAAATTTTCTGAGGCTTTGGTTTAACAAAAGAGAAAGAGGAACCTGCAAGAGAATGAGAAAAGGCCAGGGAGGTAGGAGAGACCTCAGTAGAATGTTGGCGTTAGGGAAGCAAGGTAAAAGTACTTCAGGAAATAGGGGAAGAATGGACAACAGTGTCACATGCTGCTGAGGGATCAAGTAGAGCAACGAGAAATCGCCACGGGATTTCACACACAATAAGATCAATGGAGACCTTGGTAAGAGCAGTTTCAGTGAGGTGATTGGGGGCCTAAGACAGATTTCAGGGAGCTCAAAAGTGAGTGTAGACCACTGTTTCCAAAAGTATGGCAGTGAAAAGAAGGAAAGAAGGCAAGGGTTTTGAGAAGGTTTCTTTTCAGTCAGAGATATAAAAAAAAAAAGCATGTTTAAATGTGTGGGGAAGGAAGTTAGAACAGAGAGAAGTAGGAGGTACTAGAGAGAGAGAGGGAGCTAATCTTGAGTGAAGGACCAGAGAAAGTGGGCCAGTCCCAAGGACCTGGGTGGGGATTCCGAGCACAGGTGAAGGCAAGGCCATCTCCCTCAATGTGACAGGAAGGAAGGGAAAGGATGAGCCTTCTTGGAAGGGTGTCTGCAAGTTTGGCAGTCAAGGTTGAAGGCATTATTGTCCAATGGTCTCTGTTACTTTTGTGATGTAGGAGGTTAGGAGCTCTGTTACAAGTGCTGAGAAAAGTGGCAGAATGGCAGGTTTGAAAACCGGAAGGAAGTTTGGAGACAAATTCTGTGAAGCACGGAAGACTGAACTAACTAGGGACACAGGGAATAACTTCAAGGCACTGCAGAGGAGGGGGATCATGCATACAGCATATGACGCTACCAAATGCACAGGTCTGTGATTTTCTCCAATAGTGTTTAGAAGCCCAGGTTCAAGTATCAAGAAAGCTAAACTAGTTGAATTAATCTAGGGCCTTTTTCACTGAACATTTACCTCATTTTCCTCCTGTCTTCTCAGTCAGCTTTGCAGCTTCCTCCTCCCATCATTTAAATACAGTTACTTGTGGGTTTCTAGCTAGGCACTTTTATCTTCTCACTTTATACACACTTCAGGTTGATCTCATTCACTCCTAAGTCCTCTGTTAATTAATCTTTCCAGGAAACCCTGGTGGCATAGTGGTTAAGTGCTACGGCTGCTAACCAAAGGGTCAGCAGTTCAAATCCGCCAAGTGCTCCTTGGAAACTCTATGGGGCAGTTTTACTCTGTCCTGTAGGGTCGCTATGAGTTGGAATCGACTCGATGGCAGTGGGTGGGTTTGGTGGATGCTGATAACTTCTAAATCAGTATTTGCAGCCCAAGCTTTTTCAACAGCACTACCACTCTGTCTGGGGCCGCCTGCCTTCTGGACATCTTCAATAGGGTGTCTTGTAGCCACCTCACGCTAAACTCAATATAAATATCCCACTATGCACTTTCTTTCTCTGAAAATGAATCACACACTTCAGAATGAATGTAAGCCACCGGAAGCCTGGGTCTAATTGTCTTATCCACCATTATAAGTCCTGAACTCAGAGCTTAGAATCTGTTGAATAAATGAAGGAATTCACTCAGTTTTCTTAGCCAGAGACCTGGATATGATCTTTTACTCCAACTTCTCCCTTTTTTTTTTTCTCCCTCACCTCTGACGTCCAATCAATCAAGTGTGGTCCACAAGTAAATATCCCTCCTGGCGGTTGGGCAAAAAAGTGAAAATTCAAGCCATTTTTAACACAAAAACTTAACTGTTTGCTTTTCCTCCTTCTCCTTGCGTCATTAACATTCAAACCAGACCCTTGGGAGAGCACCTCCCCCCTTCTTCCTCTCCCCCTCCCTACTGCTCCCTACTCTGCCCTCTCTACCTTGGAGGAATGGAAACCCGTTTTTCATTTGCTAATGATTTGGGCTCAGGTTATAATGGCCCATTAAGGTCTATTGTGAAAGAAAAGGGGAAAATGGAGCTTTCCGGTGGAGGGAAAAAGAGGCTGTGGGGTGGCGACCCCAGAGGGGTGGGGAAAATGGGGCCTGGGATCTGATCCAGAGTTTTCCAAGAAGGGGGGTTGGAGTTGCTTGATGTGTGTGTCCAAAGAAGGACTCTTTGAGGGGCTCATGTCCTCCCCAGCCACAGTCAGGGAGAATGTCACTGTGCCTGGCTTATGCGCCATGTGGTTCCTTGGCTTTGTGTGTCCAGAGAAGACTTGGGTCCCTCAGCACCCAGGCTGCAAACTACTCCCTGCCCAACAGGCCCTTCCCTTGGCGTTCTTGATACGTTCTCACCCCTACCACTGCCTCTACCGCATGGAAGCCCACCTGAAATGCCCCAGGGACTTTGTAAGCCCTGGAGACATTCCCTGGGAACCCAATTAGGTGGAAGAAGGAGTTCCTAAATTGGCGAGTTGAAGGCTCTGAGAAGCTGGGGCAATGTTCATGATGTTGCCATCACAGGCTGCTTGTCTACTTGTCCCCACTCCATAAATAAGGATCATATTCCAAGGCTCCTTCATCTCTCACCTGGTAACTGCAGAAGCCTTTTTTTTTTTTTTTTTACTTTAAGTGAAAGTTTACAGTTCAAGTTATTTTCTCATACAAAAATTTATACACACATTGTTATGTGACCCTAGTTGCTCTCCCTATACTGTGACAGCACACTCCTCCTTCCCACCCTGGATTTCTCATGTCTATTCAACCAGCTCCTGTCCCTTTCTGCCTTCTCATCTCGCCTCTGGACAGGAGCTGCCCATTTAGTCTCATGTATTTACTTGAACTAAGGAGCACACTCTTCACCAGTATCATTTTATTTCTTATAGTCCAGTCTAATCTTTGTCTGAAGAGTTGGCTTCAGGAATGGTTTTAGTTTTGGGCTAACAGAGAGTCAGGGGGCCATATCTTCCAGGGTCCCTCCAGTCTCAGTCAGACTACGGAATTTGAGTTCTGCACCCCACTTTTCTCCTGTTATGTTCCCCGTCAGGGCGGTCATTAGTGGTAGCCAGGCATCATCTAGTTCTTTTGGTCTCAGGCTGATAGAGTCTCTGGTTTATATGGCCCTTTCTGTCTTTTGGGCTGCAGAAGCCTCTTAACTATTCTCCCCACCTCATGTTACGGCCTCCCCATCCATTCTCTGACACAACAACCTGAGGTTTTGTTAAAAAAAAAAAAAAGCTAGAACCTATCCCCCTTCTCACCAGGCTAACACCTATTATCCTTCAGGTTTCAACTTTACTGCCACTTAGTCTGAGAAATCCTCTCTGATCCTCCCTTCTCTCACCGCACACGTGTAAGATTATGTACCCATGCTATATGCTTCCCCTACACCCTGTAGTTGTTATTGCTTATTTATATTTTCTACTCTGCTGTGGGGTGTCCCTAGATGGTGACTGTTAATGCACTGGACTGCTAACCAAAAGGTTGGAGGTTTGAGCCCACCCAGAGACAACTGGGAAGAAAGGCCTGGCGATCTACTTTCAAAAACAAATCAGTCACTAAAAACCCTGTGGAGCATAGTTGTCCTCTGACACACATGGGTTACCAGGAGCCAGAATCACTGGACAACTGGTACTGCGCTGTGAGCAGAGAACAGGTCTGATTTACTCATCACTTTATCTCCAGTGCCCGGCTGAATTATAATAGCTGCTTCATAAATACTTTTTTAGTAAATGAAGGAAAATTAGGCAGGAAAGTTAAGAAAACAGCAGTGTTATGAGTGGGGTCGGGGGGAGTAAGACCTACACCAGCGGTTCTCAAACTTGAGTGTGGGTCAGAATTACCCGGAAGGCTTGTCAAAACACAGATTGCTGGATCCCAGCCCTGGCTTCTGATTCAGTAGGTCTAGGGTGACACTGGAAATAATGTACTGCTGAAAAGTTCCCAGATGACCCCACTGCTGCTGTTGATTGGGGAACACATTTTGAGTATATCTGCTCTGTACCTAGTAAGAAAAGGAGGCTGGAGGGGTAGGGGTAGATTGGAGTGACTTGCTAGATAAAAAGAAAGGTGGAGTGGGCAGCATAGGATTGGGAAGCCTCAGAGGGAGTAATCAGAATGGAAGATTTTTGAATTGGATATTAAAGACAGCAGAACTTTCCAAATGTTGGCAGTTTCAGGGAATAGCTATGAGGATGGATGCTGAAGTGGCCTGTAGATGAAGGTATGGTTTGAGGATGTCAAAGACCTGAAGATAAAAAAATTACATGAAAAAACACAATTCCGAACAGAAAAAATGAAAGATGTTAAGGGAAAAAAGGAAGTTTATAAAATGGATTGTGTGATGTTCTTATGTTATCAAAGATGTGTAAGAAAGAGATGAAAAGAATATATGGCAGTGTTTATAAGCCCTGAGTGAGTTTTATTACCTTCCTTCACTTTTCTAAATTTTCAAAATTCTCTGCATGATAATGTGTTGCTTTCATGATTAGTGAAAAGCTTTTCTTATTTCGAGCTTCCTCAGGCTTGGACATTTCCATCTGGCTGAATTAAATTAATTATCTCCTCTCCTGTCCCCATGTCTTACTTCTCTCTGACGTCTTAACTTGTGCTGTTGTTGTTGTCGTTGAGTTTATTCCAACTCGTGGTGACCCCATGTGTGTCAAAATAGGACTGAGCTCCATGGAGTTTTCAAGGCTATGACCTTTTAGAAGCAGATCACCAGGCCTGTCTTCTCAGGCACCTTCAGGTGGGTTTGAACTGACAACCTTCTGGCTAGTAGTCTAGTGCTGTTTTCAGCACTACGAAAAACAATAAAATTAAAACAATCAGCACCATAAACTAAATCCGAAAGAAAAGGGAGGAAGAACCTCAGACAAAAACAATTTAGTTGACTGACACCAACAACAAAGTACTATAGGATTGTTCTTACAATCATTCTATATATTTGTATGTTTCAAAGACCTATCTGAAGGGTCAAGAAGACTATTCAGGATGCTGGGCCCACGGACTGGTCAGATAGGGAGCTCTTACCATCAACTCTTACCCAGGCCTCCTGTTTCTTTTTGTGGGGTTCAGACATGTGCTGGATATCATTCCCAACTTCCCTCTTCTTGTTCATAGTTATACTTGTTTACTCCTCTTTGAACTAATTTTTTCCCAACATAACACGGTTCAAGAAAGTGAACAAAAAGCTATTCTTTTCTATCATTTAATTTTGAGAATTATTTTTTAAACATCTTGAGAACCTAAGCCCTTTTCATAACAAGATTTATTTTGGGCACACATTCAAAGTTTCAAACAATTAAACTACAAATAAACTTCTAGAACACAACCCATGTTATCTAAAGGGGCATTTGTGCAATAAAAAATTCTCTCTGTATGTTGTAATGTCTACCAACTGGCAATGGTATTTGCCAGTGAGAATTTCTTGCTCATACTCTAAAGGAATGAGATAATACAGGACGTTAGTCTGTGTACCTACTTCATTTCAAATATGAACAATTATAGATCTCTTACCAAGGACCTGTAATTCTTTACTACAGAGATATAGAACAAATGAAATGATTAGGTAATCATTCCTAGGTTTAATCATGTATGGTTTCAGAATCAGGAATATGAATATAAATATATAAATTTTTCTTCTATATATAGAAGAAAATAAATGAAACGGAATGACTGCAGCAACATGTAGGGGATACAAAGAATTGCGATTATCACCACAAACTCTGATCAGATCAGAAAAGACTGCAACATTGACATTTCAATTGCACTGACCACTTGTCACTTTGTAGTTATTTTTTTCAGTGTGAAACATACTGGATTTTAGAAGTCTTGGCATCTCAGAGGGAGTAATTGGAATGAGAGATATTTGAACCTGATTAACAACAGCTGAACTTTCCAGTAGTTGACGAGGCCCAGGAAGAAGAGATGGCTGAAGTGGTCTGTAGGTGAAGGTATGATATGAAGGAGATCAAAGACCTGAAGATAAAAAACAAACAAACAAAAAAAAAAACACATGAATAAGTACAATTCCAAAATGAGAACTCTTTGATAATAAAGTGTGAATTAGCAAACCCATTCCAGACACTAGGAACTGGAGATTCTGAATGATTTGCCAAGGTAAGGCAGTAAATGACAGAGTGAAACTGGAAACTCGTTTCCCTAATTGCAAGCTCAGTATTTCTTATTCTAGACTGTATTATCTGTGCGGTCACAAGGCAAACCATGTCATTGCCTTTCCCGTTTTAGAAATAGGTTGTATGACAGTTTCCTCTGTGGTCTGATGGCAAAAGACACTTATTATTTAAGAAATGCCAAGTGCTGATCATTAATGACAAAATGTCTTTAACATATTTCTTATGGATGAGTTGTCCTTCATTTCTTCATTTTCTAAGGCTAGTAGGAAAAATTACTGATGTTAAGGAGAAACAGGCCTTAAACATCATCTTGTCTACCATCTTGGTGGGGAAACCAAGTCCCCAGATTTGTCCAGAGTTAATCATATTGTGAGTCTGTGGGAATCACCTGACTTCCAGTCTAGTGTTACGTTTACTACAGGGCACTACATCCTGCAGCTGATCAGTATTCTGAAGCCACAGTGTAGAGAGGGTGTTCAGGGGACCATGAGTCCTGATCAAGGTATCGGTGTGGGGAATTTGTGTACCATTTTACCTCTCACTTTCATTTTGTTATCTGAGGTTTGGGGCACTGAGGATGATCAGAAAAAAACAGTATGTGACAAATGTGATTTTTCAAATTGTTTTTGGGAGAATGGCTGAAATAAGGCTGAGTAGAGTTTAGACGGCACAATGGTTAAGAGGTAGTATGGCAGCTAACCAAAAGGATGGCAGCTCGAATCCACCAACTGCTCCTTGGAAATCCTGTGGGGCAGTTCTACTCTGTCCTATAGGGTCGCTATGAGTTGGAATTGACTCGACAGCAACGGGTTTATGGATAGAGTTTAGAGAAGTTGCAATTTTCCGTGGAGAAGACACCAAGAAAGAGACACAGGAGGGATGGCTGAGGAAGTTGATGTTCTTCTAGTGGTTGGAACTCTGCTAGGCATTTTTACAGGATTATCTCATTCCTCTTAACGACCCTTTAGGTTAGGGGAGGTTAACCTTATTTCACTACCCGGGAAGAAACTGAAGATCTGTAGGTAATTTCTGTAATGTGCTTCATGGTTACACAAACCGAGTCAGATCCAACCAAGGTCTGGCTGTGAAGCCTGTGTGCTTTTACTTCTACGGGAGAGTATGTGTAAGGTGAACCAATAAAAATAACAACTGTAGTGCAATACTAACATAGCAATAAGAATATCAACATAGTGCTTTACGTGTGTGATTTCTTTGAACAGGATTAAGTCAGCACATAAATAGGACTGGTAGGGAGTCTTTCATTAGTGAAAAAAGAGGAAGAAAGAGGAAATAGACTTAAGATTTCCTTTGGCTTACTTTGTTTTCTGAAAAATAACTGAAAGGCTCAATTAGTTTTGTTTTCCATTTATCAGATTATTATGTTCTGGACGTGAGTCGACAGGTTGGTGTGTGATTTTGTGAAATCAAACCTAGTACACTCAGAAGAATTCCTCCAGCGGATAAGCATGCCTTTTGGGTTTGATATTCAATATTGTAATTTGTGGTCACTGTTCCTATTTACTGAATGGGAGTTATAATCTGTCCTTAGAGGTCTTTTTCCTTTTGAAACTGAATGTCATATACATCCTTATTTTTTTAAGTGGTCCATAATCTGGGTGAAAAAGCAAGTTTACATTCTGTGGAAAATCATTACTCATTTTTACACACAAATACTTCAAAAATGCATCTCTGGTGACTCATTTTATACTAGTCTGCAACTCCAGTGTTAACATTACGCCCAATTCTCAAATCTGAAAGATGTCCAGCTCTGTAATACGGTTTAACACCAAGATGTTCAATTTATAAATAACTTTTTCTTTTTAAAATCACTATTAAATGATTAATCATTTGCAATTATCGGTTTGATACAAACTTAGGCAAAGACACACTGAGGCTCAAGAACTGATTCTCTGTATTTAAAAATGTCAATCTAACCTACAACTCCCTAAAACCGATACCATAAAACAAAAAGAACTTGTTTTGCCATTCATCCTAAATAATAAAAACTTCATACCCAAGTTACACATCTTAATAGCTGTATTTTATCTACATAAATTAATTACAAACAATCCATATCTAGGTGTGGCGATGTCAGACAAGAGTTAGAACTGGAGCAGTTTGAAGGGCATAATTTTTAAAAATCCACCTCCTTGCCTGGAGATACCTCAAGAATTTCTGGGATCACAGGAGGGAAGAGGTTTTCAGGATCTGAAGTGTGGCGCTCTTTGCAATCCCCCGCGGACGCAGGCCGGCGCCCTTGCAGGCCGAGCCGGCTGCGGCGAGGGCTGGGAAGAGTTAACAAGGGACCGAGTCCCCCGCGCCGCCGGCTCCCCGCGCGCTCCCTCCGCCCTCTCGTCCCCACCCTCTCGTTTTGGCAAGGGATTAAAGTGCTCCCCCCTGTGGCAGCAGTGACCCAGAAATGAGTTTGATTCACACAGTCCTTCCTCCATAACAAGCCAAACGCCCGTCCGAGAGTGCCTCCGTGCGCGAGTGCCGGGTGTGTACGCGCCGGCGAGAGCAGGGGCCCGCCCGGCTCCCCGCCCGCCCGCCGCGGCCCGAACTCATGCGGCGCGGAGCGAGCGAGCCGCGCGGAGCCCAGCGGCGCCTTGGCCGAGCCCCTCCGCAGCAGGTACGCGCGCGGGCCGCGCGCGGGGTGGGCGCGCCACGCGTGTGTCCGCGGGTGGGTTCGTCTGCGCGTCCGGATTCCACGGCTGTGGCGGCGGTAGCAGCGGCGGCGGCTGCAGGACGAGCCGAGCAGGCTCAGCCATATTTGATGGTTTTGTTGCTGTGCTCGGGAGTTCTCGGGAGTAATTTAATGCCGAAGGTCGCTGCCTAGTGGAAATAATATAGTACGTCATTAATATGGCGCCAAAAGATTGGGTTCTCGATATGCAGCGAAGAGGGAGGGAGGCAGCCGCCCAGCGCAGCGTTACTATCCCAACAGTAACTTGGGCATTGCCGGGGCGGGGGCTGGAGACGAGGAGGAGAGGATGATTTTTGGATCCTCAGAATTGATGTATTTTGAATCAGTAAGTTTTATCAGTGGTATTTTTTTTTTTCAATTTTGGGGGGCTGAAGACTTACAGCTTTTTCTTCTTTTGAATTTGTGAAGAACATGTGGTTTTCAGGTGAATCATCAATTAAACGCAATCAGGAGCAGAAGCCCGGCTTAGTTGGGTTTAGTTTATAGAATTCTTTAAAAAGCCAAAGTGCATTGGACTGCACGAAAGTGGAAAGCATTGTAGCAACTTGGTAGACAGATGGCAATGGCAGAACGCAGGTCCGCGTATATATCTGAATCCAGAGTGTGTGTGACCGTGTTGGGGGGCACTATATTTGTCCAAACATAGGTGTGTGTATGTGTAGGTACATCCGTGTGGGGTGGCCCCAGTCCTGGCTCTTGTCACCGTGTCACCACATGTCCAAAATATTCATTGCATCAATTCAAGGGCAGTGAGCAGGGGGTGGAGGGACAGCTTGGCAATTCGATTCTTTCAAATTGGGTTTCCAATGATCAGACCTTTTACTTATAGCAGGACTGCGTGGGAAGTATAAAACCCTTCATCGGTGCAACTGGGAAGGAGTTGCATAGGTAGAGCGAAGTACCGATTAATCATGAACTTAAAATGGATTGCATATTGCAACCTTTGGCACCATCTGCAAATTGTGGGGGTGGGGTCGCCTGGTCTCTGCTGCCTTAAACGAACGTGCAGTGTGTTCCGCGGGACTGCAAGTTGCAAAGCTCTTCAGTGCACGTGTCTCGTGCCTGTGAGTGTGTGTTTGTGAGTTGGGGGCTGTTGTTCGGTAGCCATCGGGCTTTCCGGATTGCTCGGCGCTGGCTTGCAAATGCAAGAGAAGGATGGAATGTGGAATGTTGACCGGGGAACCGATTCCTGTCGGAACGGTCCCATTTGCTGGAGAAATTCGATCCCTTCCACCTCCTTCCCGCTCCCCCCGCCCGCCTTCGGGCAGGAGGCGGGGCCGAGGACGCGGCTGCTGCTCAAAGTGGCGGAGCGCGGCGGCAGGAGGCAGGTGCACGGCACCCGCTAGTGGGGGTGCCTCAACTTCCGCGGGCGTTTAAATAGCAGCCTCTCTCCCCTCCCACCGGTAATAGGTGACCTGGCGGCCGAGGGTGGCGGGGGGACGGGGCCGAGGGAGACCCGGGAGCGAGCCTCCGCGGCACGTGGGCAGGTGCTGGGTGGCCCTGGGGCCAACTTTTGTAGCCCGCCTCTGGCGTTGGAGAAGAGGCGGCCCCGTGTGGAAATGGGGGCGGGCGGCGGCTGCTTCTCGGCCGCGGCCGGAGCGTCACCTAACGGTCCCCGAAGCGCTGCCGGGGGCGGGGGTGGGGGCTGCGGGGGCGGGGACGCCCGGCCCGCCGCGCCCGCGCCGCGGGAACCCCGCACAAAGCCCGTGGCGCGGGGGCGGCCGCCGCGCCCCCGCCCCGGGAACGGCCCGCAGCCCGTCGCCGTCCCCGTGCCGATTCCGGCGGGCGGCCGCAGGCGTTTGTTTGTTGGTTCCGCGCCGCCTTCCTCGCCGGATGGCTTCCTGTGACAGAGGTGATACACAGTTTCCAGAACTGTCTGGGGGCGGGAGCCGGAGCCGAGCCCGGTCGGGGCTGCTCGCCGCCGCTGCTTCCATCTCCCGACCGTTTCTCGCCGGCGCGCCCGCCCCAGCCCGAAGGTGCCGCCCCGGAGGGACTCTGGGAGGGGGACGGCGCGGCCGTTTCCAGCGGCGCAAGTGGCTTCTGGACGCGAGGGAGCGTTTGATTTGCAACTGGGGCCGAGCGGATTGGTGCAGCTGGCAGCGGCGGGGCGGGAGGAGCGGCGGCGGCGGCGGCGGCGGCGGGGGGTGGCCACTTTCGAATGGAGAGGGCGGCGGCGGGGACGCCGCTGCGGAGGCAGCGGGGCTTGGTTGCGCCAAGAGAAGGTGTCATCACTGCATCGGGGCTAATTCCGGCGGAGGTGCCGGGAGTTACTTTCCCCTCCTCCCGCGCTGTTGTTTCTGTCGCCTCGGGAGGAGGAGGAGGAGGAGGGGGGAGGGAGAGACGGAGGGAGGGAGGCAGGGAGGGAGGGAGGGAGGGGGCGGCGCTGAGCGGAGCCGCGGCCCTGCGCACACCTCAGCGGCTGCGGGAGCGGAGCGGTGCGTTCTGCAGTGCGGGGCGGTGTCCCAGCTCCCCACCCCGGGCTTTCTCCTCTTGGGGCCCCCCATCCCGCCCTTCTCACTCCTCGTTCGGGCTCCCCACCCCCGGACTCCCCATCCCGGGTTCCCTCACCTCGAGCTCTCCTCACCCCGAGCTCCTCCGGCCCGGGGCTCCCCCTCCCGGGCGCGTGGAGGCGGCCGTAATCCTGGCGCCCGGTGAATGCAGCGAGCAAACAAAAAAGCGGGCGATTTAAACGTGCCTTCGAAACCCGTTAGGAATGCGTCGTCACCCGGAGACCGTTTAAAAGCAGCTTTTACCTGGCTTTCTAGTAACGGGGGGGGGGGGGGGGCGCCTCGTCCTCTTCACTCCAGCGAAGGGGAATTTAAATTTTCTTTCTGTAAAACGATAGCTGCAGTGAGTGAATGACTTAAAAAAGCCACATATTTTAGGAAAGTGGGAGAGAATCTGAGGTTTCTAGTAATGGGAACGCTCTTTCCCAAGGTTTTAAGTGTACTGTTTATGCTTTTTAGAAAAGCTGCTGTGAAAGGCTAGCTCTCTAGCTACTTGTAGTTCAATGCTGACATCTTTCAAAGCTAATGAAGTAGTTTTAACATACAGAGAAATAATTTACCTATAAGCTCATTTAGGTAGTGAGTGACCAGTGAATGTTTAGATGTTTAGGTCAAATCACAGTTAATCACTTCTAGCTCAAGAAAGGAAGATTTTGCATAACTTAATCTGATTTAACACCTTCGATACTTTTTTGAAGTAGAGTGGACAACATATGAAGGGGAGATCCATTCCTAGCAAATTCCAGCAACCCAGAGTTTTATATTGCCCTTTTATCCTAGACGTCGTAGTTTCATTTAATGCCTCTTTTAAGTCAGATGACTTTCCGATTGTTGGTGTTTTATGGTCTTTCTTGAGCCTTTATATTTTTGTGTGTGTAGTTTACTAGGTATTTTCATTTCCGCATCTAAACAAATATAATTTTCAGCGATTTAACTGTTAGGTTTCCTCATTTCTCCCTTCATCCCGGTACTAGCAGAGATAAGGGGCAGTTGCCTGAACTTGCAGTAGAACTTGAACTTGATTACATTTTAAGGTCACAGTCTGCTTTCTAGTAACAAAGGTGGTTGGTTATGGTTGGGTTGCCACAGATTTAAACTGGATAGATACTCGTTTAAAGGGGGAGAAAAACCCTTATTTTCTTCTCCAGCCTATAAGCTAGTGTTTTATTCTTTATATTATTTGCCAGGGTTGAAGGAGTAGCTGTAAAGGGAAAACAATGAAAAATAAGCACGCATTTCTATTAGGGAAATGTCATATTTTTAGAAACATGAACTGTTGCTTGCGCAAAAGCTTGGGAGAAAAGAGTTCACTGAAAAAACTTGGAGGACTTGGTGACAATAAAAACAGACCTCTATGTGCTTCACTTATAGTGGGCCCTCAATAAATAATCGATTTTGACTTGGAGTCGTTAGTAGCTTAAAAAAGTATTATACAAGTGATAGTGTAAATACAAAGGAGTTCTGGTGGCACAGTGGTTAAAGCGATTGACTGCTAACTGAGCGGTTGGCAGTTCAAAACTACCAGTGGCTTCTAGGGAGAAAGATGTGGCAGCCTGCTTCTGTAGAGATTTACAGCCTTGGAAACCCAGTGGGGTCACTGTGAGTAGGAATGGACTCAGTGGGTGGATGGGGAGTACATGTACATTGTAAATAAGAAAACACCGAGAAACAAAGTAAAAACGTCAATTCCCACCACTCAGATCGCCACTGTTGCTTTACAGATCATTTTCTGTGTGTGTGTTTTAATGAAAGTGAGCCCATACTATGTTGGCTGCTAACTGAAAGGTTGGCGGTTTGAACCCACCAGCTGCTCTTTGGAAGAAAAGACATGGTGATTTGTTCTCCTAAAGACCTGAAAATGTAATGGGCAGTTCTACTCTACACTACAGGCCACTGTGAGTTGGAATCAACTCGACTGTACACATCAACAACAATGCAGGTCTGTCAGGAGCTTTTTTTTCTGTTAGCTATCTTGGTTTTATTTTATCTAATACTGAAACTTACTCAGATTTCTACAGTTGGCCTCAGAATACAGTCAGCAGCTTTGCCCAAATCACTGTCCAGTGGAGGAACATGCGCTGCATCTGGTTATTCTCCCTTAATAGATTTTAATCTCTACTATCTTTTGACAAAATATCTGACACTAAGGAGGCAAGCCTTTGGAAATAAAATCATGGCTGGATTAAGGAAAAAAAAAAGAAATCAAAGTAGTGTTTTATTCTAATTTAGAATGTAGAGATCAAGAGTTTGAAAAATACTTTAAAGAATATTGTTTGCACGATGTGTTTACCCACAGACTTGTGGAAAAAAGAATTGTCAAATATTTGTGTTTCGATACTCAGGTGGTTGGAACAGCAAACGTTAAGACATCAAACACTGATCGTATCCCACACCTTCAGGGTTAGTTGGGAGGAGGCATATGAATTTGTCACATTTCCGCTTCTTTAGCTCACCTTCCTGTTTGTGAAGCTCTTCCCTGTCCAGTGTTATGGGGCACCTGTGATGCCATTACGTTAATGCTGTGTCAGTTTGCATTATAAACCCTGTTTTTCCACAAGCTTTATAGACTTCCTCCAAAGAAAAAGGGGACATTATGAAAATCTTTGCCAGTACTTCTTGCTCTTTTATATGGATTGGTATTTAAAAATTTGTCTTGTTACAATAGTGGGAGTTATGCCAGTTTTAAACTTCTTTCCTTTCCCTTGTCCAAGCCTGTAACTTAAAAAATTGGCACCGTATTCAACAGTGCCTTTTTTTTTTTTTTTAAAGTAAAGGGTAGGTTTCCTTGGAGTTCTCGGAAGGCTATCAGAAGTCTAGTAGGAACTTTAGTTGGGAAAGTATTTTAATTCCTGAGACGTAGAAGTTGTTTCCTTGGAAGTTTTAGTGTTCAGGCTGTTTTCTCCATTTTCAAGATTTTGTAGCACTTTATAAGTGATCATGTGTTTAACATTTGGACAATTAATATCTAATTGTTATCTTCGTAGAATATAATGGCTCAGAAAATTTGAGGCTTGATTGAAAGAGAATGTATTGTCACTTGCTTAGTGTACTTTTCATGTAAAAATATTGGCCCATGATCATGAGGGACCACAGTTGATGGGCTCGAATGGAGTAGTTACTCTGTATTCCTAGTAGGTGTAGGAATGGCCCTTTTACTTGTGAGTGGAAGTGACACCTTGTCTGTAACTTAGCTAGGGTTGAGTATCAGGGAATTGAGGGAAAATCTACCCTAAGTGGAGACTGAACCTAGACTCTGGCAATGTTATTGTGGATTTATGTAGACTAGAACTCAAATGATTCCTAAGGATGCTTTTCCTCACCTTGAAAGCAACAAAAATAAAGACTGCCAGATTGGGGATGGGAAGCTTAGACACGGGGGAAGGGTGTGTGTGTTTTTGTGATTAATCTTTCTTAATATCTAGACCAGAGGGCTATGATGTGTGCTCAACATGCTGAAAGACCAAACTTTAAGTTACTCTAAAACAAGTCTAGTGTTTATTTTTTGCTGTTGGTTCAGCAGGTAGTCAAGATATAAAAAGGCAACTGAGGACCGTTGAAGTAAGTTCATTTTTACAACCATTGGTTCTTTTGGTCTTATTTATTGAGGGAATTCAACCACAGTCTTGTCATGTTTTGAAAGCACTCACAATTGGCAATAATACTTTTTTAATATTGATCATTTGTAATGCCAACACAGGAGATTTTTATTAATTTGAAGATTCATAATTGCTTCCAATTTCTAAGCAGTTATTTTAAGGAAAGATCTCAGTGGTGAGGATGCAAACTGAAGAATAAAGTGGGCATCCCATACCCCACCCCTTGCTCTTTACTCCGTGGTGGTGGTTGTGTGCCATCTAGTCAACTCTGACTCAGTGACCCTATAGGACAGAGTAGGGTTTCTTAGATTGTAATCGTTATGAGAGCAGATCACCAGGTCTTGTCTCCTGCGGTACAGCTGGGGGTTCAAACCACCAACCTTTTGAAAGGTTAGCAGCTGAGCACTTGACCAGTGAGCACCAGGTCTCCTTTTACTCTGTAATAAGGAGCAGGAGATAGCAAGGTTACCAAGTTGCTTGAGGTTAGCTGCATGGTTTGTACCTTTGTTTTGCACAAAGTATACTAAATGTTATTTAAAAATTTTCCTGATTACTCATGGCTGTCTTTAGGAGTGTCAGTTATTTCAGTGTTGAAATATAACGATGTACTTAAGATGTGTAGGCTGCATCCTGGTGGCTTATAATTTTTTTTAAAAGTCAGGGACATCTTTGAGATCTATAGCCTGTGGTGGCGCTTCTTCCCAGAAGATGCAGGCTCCGCTGAAATTTGGATGGCATTTCAGGAGCTCTGTGGATTCCCTTTTGTGCATCCTGGAATTCCAGTTAAACTTTTTAATTCTGGTGACTTTTTATAGTTTATCTCTGCTCCTTTTATTGCTGCTGTTAACTGTGTATTGTTAAAATGCTTGTCTACAACAGTCATTTTTCTGCTTATTGGTTATTGGCTTGAAAATGAGATAAGAAGCTTGTTATAAGTTTTTATTACTTGGCATATGCTGGCCACAAGTAGGTGTCTCCAGGATTTTCTTTTGATAACACTTAATGGGTTTTTAGATGCGTCCTGTTTTTCGATTACTTAGAGCACCCCCCTCTTCCCATCCCACTCCTTTTTTTTCTGTGGTTGCTTGTCCGTGTTCTAGGTAGGTGAGACCCTTGGCTGAGCTAGGGGGTTCCTAAGGAGTGAGCATGTCTGATCCTTACCTTTGTAAGCTTTAAGGTACTTGTCAGTTGCCCAGAGCCTGGTAGTTGATTTGTATTTAACTAAACTTATGTAATGCTGGTTTACAAATGTCATACTGTCAGTCTGTTGATTTATAGCAGGGATCAGCAAACTTCTTCTCTAAAGAGCTGGATAGTAAATATTTTAGGCTTTGTGGGCTGTATGTCTCTGCCGCAGTTTTCCAACTCTGCCGTTGTAGTGCTAAAGCAGCCGTAGACCAAAGGTACACGAATGAGCGAGGCTGTGTTCCAATAAAACTTTATTTATGCATACTGAAATGTAAATTTTAGGTGGTTTTCCTGTGTCATGAAATGTACTTTTGATTCTCTTTCTCAACCTTTTAAAAATGTAAACACCATTCTTAGCTAAGGGGCTGCGGGCACCATTAGGCTTGTGGGTTGTAGTTTGTGGATCCCTGGTTTATAGTGAGACAGCAGTATCTAGTCTAGGGATTGTTTGTTTCTGCTGGTGGTTCAGTTCCCTTTCTGTCTGGAACCTGAGAAAAGTTTGTTTGATAAATGTGGAGAGAGTTCAACAGGCTGTTGGCTGTGGTTCTTAACTCTTGGGTTCCAGGGCTCTTTCTGAGACTCTCGTTAGCCGCTGTGAAGCTGACTCTGCCTTACGGCCACCCCAACCCGCACAGAGTAGAACTGCTGCCTAAGGCTTTCAGGACTGACCTTCCGGAAGCAGATTGCCTCTGCTGAGGCACCTCTGAGTGGGTTTGAACCACCAGCCTTTTGGTTAGTAGTCAGCGCTTAGCTGTTTGTGCCACTCAGGGACTTCTTATGAGAATAGGATGCGTAATTATGGGAACCTCTATACCTCGAAGGAAACCCTGGTGGCGTAGTGGTTAAGAGCTACAGCTACTAACCAGAAGGTCAGGAGTTCAAATCCACCAGGCGCTCCTTGGAAACTCAGTGGGGCAGTTCTGCTCTGTCCTGTAGGGTTGCTATGAGTCGGAATCAACTTGAAGGCAGCGGGTTTGGTTTTGGTTTTTATACCTCGAAGCCCTGGTGGCGCAGTGGTGGAGATAGGGCTGCTGCTAACCAAAAGGTTGGGTGTTCGACTCCACCAGCCTCTCCCTGGAAACTCTATGGGGCAGTTCTGCTCTATCCTGTAGGGTCACTGTGAGTCAGAATTGACTCAACGGCCATTTTTTTTTTTTATACCTAGGGAAAGGAGCCCTGGTAGCACTGTGGTTAAGTGCTCTGCTACTAAATGGAAGGTAAGTGGTTTGAACCCAACAGCTGCTCCATGGGTGAAAGATGTGGCAGTCAGCTTCTGTAAAGTGCCCCATTGGAAACCCTTTGGGGCAGTTTTACTCTGTCCTGTAGGGTCGCCGTGAGTCAGAATCAACTCTGTGGCAACAGGTTTGGTTTGGGTTTTGGTATACTTAGGAAAACACACCTTAACAGTCCTGCCCCCCATGGGGGCCAGGTCAAGAAACCTTGTGAGAAGATATTGCGTGCTGTTGAGTAGATTCCGACTCACAGGGACCTTACATGACTGAGTAGAACCACCCCCGTAGGGTTTTCTCGGCTTTAATTTGTACAGAAGCAGATTGCCAGGTCTTTTTCCCACGGAGCTGCTGGGTGGGTTCCAACCACCAACCTTTTGGTTACCAGCCGAGACCTTAACTGTTGCTCCACCAGGGCTCCTTGTGTAAAGGGATAGGCATTATAAACGGAGGGAAGTGACGTCACTCCAAGCAGCAGGTGTGTTTGCCACACTGTTCGGAGTTAATGCCTGCTGGTCAGGACTCATACCCCTGTGGCAGTGTGCAGGGAACTACTAACACGTTCTTCCTCGAGCTCTACCTGTTCTGTGTTCCACCAGCCAGAGCAGCAGTTGAAACCATCTTCCTATCAGCCTGTAGAGAAACCATGTTTCAAGTTCCAAGGGGACAAATTGTTCATTGATTGCATATGAATAGTCTGCTCCCTGGTAACATACAGTGCCTGGCCTTAATCTTACAAATATCCCCTTTCTAAATCCCAGTGGATGTCCCGGAGAGGGAGGAGAGGGAAGCCCCTGGGTCGAGGTACCTGAGAGGAGGAGGCTGACGCAGGAGAGTGCCTGCCTGTGTTAGGAACTAGCCTTTCCTTCTGCCGCAGGGCTTTGCTCTAGACCCAGCTGTGCAGTTTTGCTCAAGCAGCTTTACTCCAGAATTGAACGTGGAATCACCGGGTTACAATGTCTGACTTCAGGACAATTCATACTTAAGATTGGACTGTCATAAAGCCTGTCATATTAAAATTTTGAGTTAAATAATAAATGGTTTGTAATAACAAACACATGCACTACTTTGTGATGCTCATGAAAACATTGTGTGGTTTGGAAGTGCTTCTTAAGTGTTCTGTATGCATGGAAAGGTAAAACATGTACTGCGTACTAAGATAAACGTTTGATTAACTGGTGCTAAATCAGTCCTGTACGTACCTGTTCCGACTTACCTACAAATTCGAGTTAAGGACAGATTTAGGAACGAATCTTTGTTAGTAACCCAGACACTGCCTGTACTCGTCTTTAAAATTAGAAAAGGTAGATTAAATTATCTCTGAAATCTCTGTTAGCAGTGCAGTGATGACTTTATGGGTTCCTTTTGAGAAGATTTCTGGTAGACATAGTCTATGATGTGGAACTTTTTTGGGGAACATTTTATTGTGTTTTAGGTGAGAGTTTACACAGCAAATTAGTTTCTCGTTCAACAATTAAAACTCAAATTATTCCGTGGTATTGGTCGCTGTCCCCACGATGTGCCAGCACTCTCCCCATTTTCACCCTGCTTTCCTCATCTAGTTTCCCTGCACCTCCTTGCCTTCTCATCTTCGCTTTTGGGCAAATATTGCCCTTTTGGTCTCATATAGTTAGTTCTAAGAAGCACATTTCTCACAGGTATTACTGTTTATTTTATAGGACAATCTATTATTTGGCTGAAAGGTGGCCTCTGGGAGTGGCTTCCATTCCACGTTAAAAGGGTGTCTTAGGGCGATAGTCTCAGGAGTTCCTCCAGTCTCTATCAGTCCAATAAGTCTGGTCTTTTTCATGAATTTGAGTTTTATTCTACGCTTTTATCCCATTCTGACCGGCACCTCCTATCGCGTTCTAGTCAGAGTGCTTGGTTGTGGGTTTGAGACTTGGAGCTTTAGCCTCAGAGAACGCTTTGCAGATCTTGCTGCTGGGTTTTGGATCATTTTATGTTTCCCTGACCGTTCTAACAAGACTTGTACAATTCTGGTGAAATGTTTTCATACGTAACTTAGATGATGTGTAAGGGAAGCTTTCGTTAAGTGTGTCAGCTGTGTCTTCTAACATGCAACGTTAGGAGTTTCTCTCTCACTTTTACAACACTTGTAAGTTTTTGGTGACTTAACATTGTTAATGGTGACCGATGGTTTCTGACAACCAGCTATAATCAGGGAACAAAGTTCCTCAAAAACAGCTGCATTTCAGTCTTTGTGCAGTGTGATCGTCATTAACTGGTTGAGTCTGGTTTCTGCAGAAGCTGCTTGTATACCCCAAGTAAGAACATCTGGTTTAAGCATTTAAAAATCTTTTAAATTACCCTGTAGACACTTTGCATTTATTGATTTATTCCACCCTTGGTGGAATAATAGCTTGTAGACTCCTTTCCCATCTTTATCCTTACCTTTTTCATTCAGAAACTGTTGTTAACATACTCGCTTTTCTAAAGTGCCGTTCTTTAATGAACTTTTAAAGTTTGACCTGAGGATTTGTGTGTGTGTGTATGTGTGTTGTGTAAATTAGAATCTGGTTCAGAGACCTAAAGGCAGTATGAAACGCAGACTTCTGGTTACAGTAAGGTGCTTTAGAAAATTAAACTATTTTCATATACTCCGAAGAGATTAGTGTTCTTTGGGAAACTGTTAAAGTGTCAGAAGAGGAATAGGTCAGGCAGGGCAAATAGACTTCATCTCTCCTATGAATTCTGATTGGGTGATGGCAGTGTATTAAAGATTCTAAGGTCATGTCTGAGCTTGTGGAAATGATTGAACAAATTGATTAACCATGTCTACCATGGCGGAGGGAAAGGCTAGCCATCTGTAGAATGGGGCTTTTTTATTTTCATTTTTTTCCAAAATAGTACTACCTTCAAAATTGGTAAGTATCTTAATATGGGTTCTCTACAGGAAAAAAACCAGTGAAATGTGTATAGAAATCTACTTCACTGAAATGGCTTATGCAATTGTTGGGTTTGGTGAGTCCCAAATCTGTGAGTCTGGTTGGAGGCTGGAGACCTCACCTGTCTTGTGGGATTGTAGGGGCTGGCAAATCCAAGAGCTGCAGGTCGGGCGACAGGCTGGAGATTTCCGCAGGCTTGTCCCAAGAACTATCCCAAGAACCGGAGGTCAGTGGATGAGAAGAGCGCAGGGTCCAGAGAGTGAGCTTTGCAAGACATCTATTTATATACTGAAGGCTGGCCACACCCCCCCAAAAAACTCCTTTTTCAACTAATTGGCTGCTCACATTAGATCACAAAATGGAACATGATTCCATTGTGGAGGAGCACTTGGCCTAGACACATGACATTAACCATCACAGTGAGAAATTTAGTTTTTTTTTTCTTTAAAGATAGTTTAAATCCTAGTTTTCCTGTCTGGATTAGATATTTATGTTATTGTATACATTTTTGGTGATCTCCTACTGGCATAGGCTACTCATATCTTTTGAAAAATTTTTGCTTTTAAGTTTGTAATGACCTAATCAAGAGGTTTGGGGGATAATAGCATTTTATGGCATTATCCCATTGTTTTCCAAATTTTCCTCCTGAACCTTTTGGTCAGGTGTTCTTTTAAAGCCAGACATGCCTTTATTTACACCATCTCTACTGGTGGTTGCTTATGTAAGGCTGGTGGAAAGAAATGGTGCCCAAGGGGGCTGCTGTATATGGTGAAGAGCAGGGAAGAAAGGTTTTGGATTTTAAGTCTTTAGTAGTGCTGGATCATGGTAAAAGTATATATATGTATAAGATCATAAAGGGAGTTAAAAGTTCCCATCCCATTCTATCTGAAACACTTTGGCTCCATTCCCCAGAGATAGCCACATTAGGTTTTTTGGATGCTTTTCCAGGACTATATAAGCAATTGGTGTATGTATTCTCTCTCCTCTAACTCGTTTTTCCTTCTGTAGTTTGCTTGTTTTCCCCTCCCTCTTACTATGTCTTGGACATCTTTCCATATCTGAACATGTAGAGCTAACAAAGGAATTCTGAGTAGATGGAAATAGGAATAAAAGCTCAAGATTGAAGGCCATTGTGACTGCCTTCATTGTTTGGGTGTGACTTCATTTACTCCCATGTCAAGGGAAAGAAAAAAAAAATCCAAATCCAAGTGACTGGAATGTTGTCATAGCTGCTCTTCCTCATTTGCTGACTGTAATTGAGTCAGCAATTACAGAGGCTTGGAAGGGGCTTAATAGATTGTTTTAGGGCTCATAAGCAGTGATTAGATTATTTAGAAATTGGCAAATGGGAGCTATTTATGATTCATTCAGAACCACTCAATTTTATAAGTTTCTTGAAATCTTGAAAAATGCCTTTTTTGACTTTTAAAATCTGAGTTAAAAATAATTTTAAAAGAATTGATAACATGTGTTGTAGCACATGGGCTTTATTATGTTCATAGGAGTAAATATAGCTGTGGTTATCTGGGGGAGTTCTTAAAACATTTTTTATTTTTGTGGTTTATTAATATAAAATCTTCAGCTGAATATTTTCACTTTTGACCTCTTGGGCAGCATTTTCATTAAACATATTCTGATGGATTACATTGTAAAGAACACATTCTTAAAAAGTCCCCATTTTTTTCCCCCAGTTGAAATATTTAGACAAGGTTAAAACTTCAACACTTAAATTCAAGCTATTTGTCAGTTAAATCTGTGCCATTTTTGGACTAGATATAATCCTTTGGTTAAATTGAGGAAAAATCTGGTTTTTAGTTATAGTCACACAAGTATTTTTAGACCTATCTCTGTAAGCATATGAATTCAGTAACGTTGCCAGTTTGAAAACTTCATTTCTAGGTGATTAACATTTGCTTTAAAAACTGAGCTAAGAAACCCACTTGAGTTTCCTTGACAATCTTTAGGAACAGAAAACTCCCTGAGGTGTAGATCATTATTACACTTGGGTACTTGGAGAACTGTACACTCCATGGAAGACAAGAAAGTGACCTATTAGGAAAATGGAATGTATCTTTTGTTTTGGAGTTCTGCAGTCAGTACTTGGAGGAATCAAATGATCAGTTACATAGTGTTTAAAAAATAATATTCCAACTGAATGGAACAAAAAGGCTTAGTACATTATAAAATACTTTTTAGCTTTATGTTAGTCTACATGGTTTCTGAAAGTAATATAGTACATTTAAGTTTTAGATTATTAACTATTTGACAAGAGGGGAAGGAGACCAAGAAATTTAAAGCAAATGTAATAGAGGTCAATTAGATATAAAAGTGGAAGCATCTCAAGTTCTGTTAAGCTGAGTGAGCATAAGATATGGTTTATAAAAATCAAGTATATACGGGGGTTCAGTTATTCACCCAGTAGGTTTTTATTTAATGCATAACACTGCATTAGATGATACATAGAGAAGAGGTATGTAGAGGTCTGTAGTTGGGTACCTTCTAAAACTTGAGTGAAAACATAGCAGATTAAACTGACACTTTGAGGAAGAAACCAGCCTTTCTGCATATGAGCCATAAGATAATTAAAATCACTAGGGTGTAATCCTTATTATAGGTGTAGAGTTTATGGCCTGATAAATGGTTCCTGTTCACCATGAGAGTAATTCTACTAACTGGACGGTTTGTTTTCCTCAAATCAGCCTCTCTTTCCCTGGAATAGCAGTGAACAAACATCCTCAAATTCTTAATCATCTTGATTCTTTCGTAAAAGCCCTTCTCCCCTCATCCCTGAGGTCATTTTTCATTCTTTCTTAGTTAGAATCACATACCAGTCATGCCTCCCTGAGACTACACCCAGGTCACTGAACTTGTTCGCTCTCAAATTCCTGTGCCACCTTAGCAATGGCTTCCTTCAGCTAATGGCTGCTCTTAATTTATTGCATGCTGATTTTTCCCATTTTCAGCCTGAGGAAACTTAAATTTCAAGGCATTGAGGTACCTTGCTGCCTCATGTTCCATCCCGCGTTCCGTCATAATCCAGGAAGAGTAAGCCTGTAGCCTTCATAGCACCTACCACACTGAAGCTACTTGTCTAGTTATTTGCTTAGCACTGTCTCTCCCCAGGTAGACCAGAAGCTCCTGGAGAGCAGGCATTCCATAACTTGTTTACGGCATCTAACTGGATAAAATTTTAACTGAATTAATATGTAAACCAGTCCACTACATTTTCATCTGTGTGAGAGAGACTAAAGGAAAGCGATCTGCAGGTAATATAAATAGGGGGTGGGTGGTGGTGGTATGTGCCAGTGAGTTGATTCCAACTCATAGTGACCCTATAGGGCAGAGTAGAACTGCCCCATAGGATTTCCTAAGCTGTAAATCTTTATGGGAGCAGATTGCCAAGTCTTTTCTCCCACGGAGGATGGTGAGTTAGAACCACCAGCCTTCTGGTTACCAGCCAAGCTCTTAACCATTGCTCCACCTGGAGATTTGGGGTAGAGGGTAAGAATATGTTGGTATTACCTGAGGAGCTGGTGCCCTGAGCAACCACCCAGTTAATATTGGCACCTCCCTACAGCAGAGACGGAGGCACTAGAGGATTGTTACTTGACTGATCCATCCAAGGTCTTTGGCCAACTATCTCCTCTTATTTGGTATTTTCCAGACAATATTCTGATTATAATCTGGGTCCTAAGTAGTCTTCCTTGTTTTGGGCAGTCCCAGATGTCCACTGATTAGTATTTTTGTCTGCCTAGCTGCTGTGTTTCTCATGGTCAGTGTATACTCCAAAATCAGACCAACTGATTGTCATCAAGTTGATTCCAATCCTTGGCGACCCCACGTGTGTCAGAGTAGAATTCTGCTCCATAGGGTTGTCAGTGGGTGAATTTTTGGGAGGTCTCGAGGCCTTTATTCCAAGTTGCCTCTCAGTGGACTCGAACCACCAACCTTTCAGTTAGGAGCCAAGTGCGTTAACTCCAGACCCCTGAAAATTGGATCACTTTGAGTCAATTTCATTGAAACCTAGACAGAATATTAGGATAAGCAATGTTAAGGACTGGGTCCAGAGTTCTAGGGTTGTGTGGTAGCTGCCCTGTGAAGCCCTGTTTTTGACCACCAGCTGGGCCCTGTCTGTGATGTCTTTGTTTCATTTTTAACTTGAGGGAATCTTTCTTCTTCAGAAACATATAACCCTTTAGAGACACACACACATGTGGGACATTTAAGTAATGATGCCAGGCAGGAGCTGATTGACTATTAAAAGTAAATAGCACATTTAAAAGCAAGATGTAAAATTTTAAAAAGGTAAAAATGAGTGGTACAGAATGTAAGTGATTGGGGTTGGAATGGTGGGAGATATTTAGTGCCTTTAAACAATAAGAGCATCATTAGCCCAGGCTGAGAGCTGAAAGAGAAGGGGGTGCTTTTAAGGGACCTGTAGGGAGGAGGCCTGGCCCAGCTAAGGCAGGCTAGTGTTGAGGGCAGGCTAGGACAGAGGGTTTTGTAGACTTGGGAGGGGCCAGATGGTAGAAAACCTCTAAGTTTCTGGCTAGACAGTTTAAGACTTAGACCCCTTTGCAGTGTTGAACAGGGAGAAATTTCACAGAGAGTAGCTCACCTCGTTGTTATTCATGTTGTAAGTGCCATGGGGTAGGCTTCAAGCTCTGATGACCCCTTAGAGATGATTAGTTTTTATAAGCGAAAAAAAAAAAAAAAAACCCAAACCCAGTGGCGCGGAGTCGATTCCGACTCATAGCGACCCTGTAGGACAGAGTAGAACTGCCCCCAATAGGGTTGCCAAGGAGCGCGTGGTGGATTCAAACTGCCGACTCTTTGGTTAGCAGCCATAGCACTTAACCACTACACCACCAGGGTTTCCTAGTTTGTTGTAGTAATTGGAAATTGAAGAGAGGTTTTAGCCTGGGAGAACAGAAGGCTGCTTAAACCGATCTGGGTGTAGGTGGTTGAGGACTGAACCTGTGGAGTGTTAGAGGAACTTGAAAGAGTCAAATGTTAGGAACTGACAAGCATTGCCAATTGGATATAGGGTAAGAAAAGACATCTATTAATAAAGAATTGGGCAAATAGTAAGATTCTGAGTATGAAGATGATGCCTGGAGTAGCATACTAGTTAATATGTATGTCATTATGTATTATAGTACTTTGTCAGAAATAACGTGCTCCTCCTTCTGGCTGCCCTTCCTTTGTTCTTCAGGACTCATTTCAGAACCCCTCCCGATCCCATCAACCTCTGTGTTCTCAGAGAACCTTGTGCTTACCACTGTCAAGCAGTGTTGTATTTGCTGCTGTCAAGTTAGCCCCCGACTCATACTCATGGTGACTCCGTGCAAAACCCTGCCTGGTTCTGTGCCATCCCCATCATCAGTTTCAGATCAAATCACCATGATCTATAGGGTTTCCACTGGGCCTTTTTTCCTAGTCCACCTTAGTCTGGAAGCTCTGCTGAAACCTGTTCAGCATCATAACCCATTGCCGTTGAGCTACTTCCGACTCCACCGAGAGATGAGCGATGGCTGTGTATGGGGTGCGTTGGCTGGGAATCGAACCTGGGTCTCCTGTGTGGAACCAAGCGTTCTACCCCTGAATTTGTCTGTCTCCCCGACTAAACCAGAATTTCCTTGGTCAGGGATAGTATTTTTTTCTAGCACCTCCTAATATATTCGGTATTTAACCCCTTTTAGTTATTATTGATAATTGTTATTTATGCAGAAGGGCCTCTGCTTTCTCACTGGCTTTTAGTGGAAAAGTGTTTGCAGCATGCAACCACTGTATTGTATATTTTAAAGTTAGTTACATGAACTTTGATTTCCTGATACCGTAAGTAACCCTGGGTGAGGTAAATCAGCTTGATGCCAGGGTTTAAGTACATTACACAGAGGAGAAAGTTCTGCTGTGTACTGACCCCCATTACTGTGCCAGCTTCTCTGGAGTACAGTACAGAATTCTTAACCTTCATTACTCAAGATCTTTCAGGGTGGATGAGAATGGAATTCATTAGGAGGAAAATACTATTTTTGCTCTTTTACTTGCATAATTTTGCTTGAGAGTGTACGTGTTTAGGAGCATCGTTCTATTTTGGCCGATGCTTGCATTTTTTTCATTTAGTGACTTGTTGAAGTGTTTTCTCTGGGCCTTGTGTTTGAGAGCTGGGAGGAAGGCATTTTGATTCAAAGAGATTCTAAGTTCTTCAAGCTATTCTGTTTAGGTAAATTTAAGTTACCTGAATCAAAGAAGAGGTAATAAGCATTTGTTTCCTTGTTTCTAGCTGGGAAGTGTTTTACTGGTTTCCTCAGCCTCTTATTCCATGTAGCTCTCACACCCGCTTGTGAGGTGGCAAACTCCTTTCTTGTTATGTTGCATCACACCCTTACTTTTAAGGAATCCCTCTTTTGGTGGCACATTCTAATATTAAAGTCCTTTGGTAGCATACTCTTGGGACGCTGAAGTTGATATTAGGAGTGAATGACCTTTTGGCTTTCCATTTTCTCCTTGTACTTCCTGATGGGTCCAAAGGGAAGCAGGATGCCCTCTCTAGAAAGTTGAGGAGAGTTTAGCTGTCAGTGGGTGTTTTCCACAGGGTGACAGGGCAGGGAAGACAGTCATTTCAATTTCAGGCCGGGAGTGACCACAGGTGTTTGTCAGCCATGGAGGCTTTTGGCTGGAGAGGGCTTGCCCAGGCCAAGTGATGGATTGCTGGGCCCTCCCTGAAAAGGGGAGGGTTGGGCTGTAGGACAGGGATCCCACCCACAGTACAAAACCCCAGCCTACCATGTGTGTTTCCTTAAGATAACTCCTAACTCAGATCAGGACTCATGGCCAGGCTTCCTCTTGGTAAATTTTTTAAAATGGATTTTGAAGAATGAGTTGGAAAACCAGAACTCACCAACTTTTTTAACTGGGTGAGTTTCTGAAATATAAAATATTGGAATCATAGGATTTTAGACTTCGTTGTTTGCCGCGCTCGAGTCGGCTTGGACTTACGGCGACCCCATGCACAACTGGATCAGACTGATACAATCCATGGCGTTTTCACTGGTTGATTTTTGGAAGTAAATCACCAGGCCTTTCTTCCTAGCTCTGTCTTAATCTGGAAGCTCCACTGACAGACGGGTGGTGGCTGCACTTACAGACTAGGGATCCAGGCATTAGAATGAATCCTACGGGTCTGTTTAGGAAGTGGGAACAGACTGCAATGTACAGTGCACTTTCTTTTTCTTTTGATTGCTCTTTTACAGGACATGTAGAGTGGAACATTGATTTTGTAAAAGATCCCTGTCTTGTTCTAGCACGGAGGTTCTCTACATTTTTCTCCACTCTGTTCCCGTGTGCCACCCTCCCAGTGGAGGTGCCAGTCATTCATGCTGTGATTCTCAATGAGGAGAGAGAGTGGGTGTGCTTTTCTGAGGGAGGGTGGATGCTGACAGGCTTCCATAGTTTTTCTGATTTGAAAAAGCACCCCTCCTTTATTGAGAGTCATTGTTCTGGCACTGAGATCAGGTCTCTGAAAGGTATCAAGGTGATCAGTACTTTTGGGAAAGCCTTTTCGATTTGTTTAGAGAGCTGCCCTGTGTGAATAGAACCACGAGATCATTTTAAGTTTGGTGACTGGCTATTCAATCAGTGCCCATGTCCATTGCCCTTTTTCCTAAATGCAGGCATTCAGTTACTCAGGTGTGGAGGCCCGTGACCATCAACTACCTGGAAGGAGTTGGCAGGGTGGGCTGGGATCTTTGCATACTGACTTCTTAGTTTGGCCACACCTGGTTGTACCTGTCCTGAAAGGAGTTAGGGCAAAAGTAGTGGAAACAGCATTAGGTGTGGAATTAGAAGCTCCCTGCCCACAATGTGACCTTGATCAAGTTGCTGCATAACCTTTTTTTGGCTTCAGTTTCCTAATGGGTAAAAGGGAGGTCTGGATCAGCCCTGTATGGTGTCTGTGGTCCCTTCCTGTTACAGGATTTTGGGGTTCCAGCTGTGGATAGATGGGGGGAGTGGGGATGGAGATGGCTAGAGGAGACGTTTGTGTTACCTTTTTGTTCCTAGAACTCTAGATTATTTGGCTTTTAGGAGTATTTTAGCAAAATTTGCCTGAGAAGTGGAATTATGCCCAGAGCAGAGTAACTGTTCACACCTTCGGGCACAGCGCCCATCTCCCCCCGCCCCACCAAGCCTGTAAGATGGGAATCTGTCTGTAGTGAGGAAGCATGGTGTTCATCGCGCCAGTCAGCTAACAGACTCCTTCCTAGATTACTTGTAGTGGCAATAATGTCAGGAATATAGAGAGAAGCCTGGCACGTTTCGGAAGACCTGGTGATACGTGACCGCCTTCCCCCTCCCCCCGTGTTTTTAACCTGCCCTGTTAATGATTGCACCTAATTATGTATCGATGGTTTTTTTCCTGTGTACAATTCAAATGCTACTTAAAGCTGTTTGTTTGCTTTTGTGTGCTGTAAATCCTGGGCTGCCATCTGAAGCACAACTTGATGATTGTGTATTATCATCTTGGGTTAAGTGCTGTCTCATTGCTTTGCAGGCTGCCTGCTGTTTCCCGGGGAGATCATGAAACGAGGTCGCCTTCCCAGCAGCAGTGAGGATTCTGACGACAATGGCAGTAAGTCCTGCTTTGTTGTGCTTGGAGCCAAACAAGGGTTTGGGTCAGTGTAAAAACATGATTTTTTAATGTAATGCTTTAAATAGCCAAGGCCCTCTGTGTATGAGGCAGGTCAGAGAAAGCCAAGGCTGGGAGAAACACATCTGAGTGTGAGCCTGCAGGTCTGTAACCAGATCTTTCCGGGGAAGGTGGACTGCAGGCGAGCATTCCTGAGGGTTCGTGTTTGTTACCCAGGGATGGACAGCCTGGCTCCAAGAGTCATGGGAGTGCCTGTTTTTCCTAAATATCATTATGGCACTTCACGGTTGCTCTTTATGAAAAGGAAACTTAATCAAAGCCAGTTAATTATTAACTAGTTCAACTTGATACATGGAGGTGGGGGGAGAGGGCTGCCTAGTGTGATGTGAAAATACTAAGTACAGGTTTTTAATAGGTCACGAGTCAGTGCACTTCACTTGATTTTTAACATGACTGTATTCAATATTACTACTGTCTGCCTCTCAGCTCTTTGGCAACCTCAAATTTTCACAGTGCAGCTGAGAACCAGAAAAGTTCGTTGGCTTCCAAGCAGTCAAAATAAATGTCACAGCGTCTGTGTATTGAGAAGCTCACAGACTACTCAGAGAGACCCTTCCCTCGGATAACAGAAGGGGATTTTGTACCTAGCACGGTGCTTGAGTTCCTGCCCCTTAGCTTATGTTTTGTGTTACAAATCAAACTCAGGAAGCCTTGAATGAATGCTTACTGTACTGTGTGATGGGAGAGGAACCTGCCGCTTTCCAGGAACTTGGCGTGAAGGGGGAGGCATCAGGGCCGTAGCAGAGATGTCTCTTGAAGTGCTGTGGAAATGTATATACATAGGTACAGATGCAGAGGAGAGGAGGGACAAGGAGACTGTAGAGGGGATGACAGTTGAGCTGGTCCTGAAGGTTGAATGGTTTGTAGGTTAACAGCGTTGTTTTTGGTGTTGAGCAGGTGGAAAGCTGCATACTAGAAAGCAGGGTTTTGGCTGCTATGGGCAGGTCACACAGACAGCCACGGGAAGCATAGGAGGGGACCAGAAACATGACAAACTGAAGAACTCAAACGTGGCATTTTGGTAACTGCTTCAGATACAGGTGTTGGAACAGTGAGAAATCAAATTCATGTTCAGGGGAAGGGAGTCAGGTTTTGGGGGTATGTGCCAAGATGGCAGTGAGGGCTGGGGATGGAGGAGGTAAGGGTTTGAGATGTTTTGGTCAGGCAGCAGGAGCCGCTGATGGAGGGGGTGAGCTGAGGGAAGGGGAGATACATGGAAGTAGGGGGCACAGAGGGAAGAAGTTGTCCACTTATTTCGGGGAGAGGCAGTGAGGCTCTGTGCCGGGGCAGGCTGTGCACACCGCTCACCGCAGCCCTCAGGGGCACCTTCTTCTGAGCTTCTGTGTCACCTGCTGTTTTACAGCCCTTACTAACTGCTTTCTCTAATGTCTACAGCTTTAGGCATTTTACTTTTTGAGGCAAAAACATGCTTTAGTATTTCTCCTTTGCCCCCCCCCCCCCCCCCCCCGCCCAGGTGCCTATCAGAGTGTCCTGGCAAGCCATAAGTACTCAACAAATGCTTACCACTTGCTTGAGTACAGAGCTTTGTCCTGGAGCAATTTGAGGAAAAAAAAAAAAAAAAGGTTTTTTAGGTTCAGAGTTAATCAGAAGGTTTCCTGAATTACCTCCGCATACTAAGGCGTCCAATAAAAGGCTACAAGATCTATCATTTTAATATATATTTTTGGCATTGAGCAACAGGTTTATGCTCTCATCCCGGCCTCGTCTTCCCCTTTGGAGAGCTTGGATGGAAGAGGTTCTCTTGCAGTCTTCTCTGTCATACCTAGAGCCGCCTTTCTGGACCTGCAGTGTGCAATAGGATGGAAATGTTCTGTATCTGCTAGTGTAACTGAGGAAATGAATTTTTAATTTTACTAAAATTTCATTAATTTGCCACGTGTGGCTGGTGGCTACTGTATTGGACAGCACAGCTCCGGACCCTGGCCAGTCTAGTCCCTCTTAGCTGTTCAGGGGCTCTGGTAGTTCGAGAGGCCCCAGAATATCAAGTGCTTCATCCAAAAACATATTTTCATCCAGAACTCTGGCTATAGAGGAGAAAGGATGAGAGCACCCAAAAAAAAAAACCCATTGCTGTTGAGTTGATTCTGACTCAGTGACCCTATAGAATGGAGTAGGACTGCCCCCTAAGGTTTTCAGGGAGCAGCAGGTGGATTCAAACTGCTGACCTTTCGCTTAGCTCACGAGCTCTCAACCACAGCGCCAACACCGAAAGTGTGTCCGTCAGAGTCACCTCATCTGCCATCATCTCTCTGAGGGACCATTTTCTTCCTTCTGATGTGTTCCTGTCTGTGCCCATCTCCTGAGGAAACCGGGGGAGGGGGTTAAGTATTTTTTGGATACCGGAGAGCTAACTTAGGCCGTGAAGCTGACTTCGTTGTAGCCCTCATCTAGACGTGGAATTGCGATGATGGTGGTAGGAAGAAGAGTGATAGCTCCTCTAAATGGCGGGCTGCCCTTGGGCATAAAGCTGGTTTAGTGTAAAGCATGTGTTGATGTTATGGCTGTGCTCCCTCAGCCTAGGCTTAATGATTTGGTAATTATGGTGGGTGACGGAAGTGGTAAACAAACAGCCCTCACTTAAGAGCCCCTGGAATTCCAGGCCTTAAAAAAATATGTACATGTCCACGCCACAGAGCACGCCCCCTTCCACCCTGCGTGAGAGCAGCTGATTTGCAGCCCAGGCCTCTCCCACCAGCCTTCTTTTTGAGTTGGAGCTAGTCCTTTTGTATAGGCCCGAGGTGTCTGGGAGTGGGGGGCGTCTTCTGCCCCTGCAGTCATTTCCACAGAAGTGAACCCTACCTCAGGAAGCTTGCCACACCCCGTCCTCCCTCATGCCAGTTCTGGGCACTCAAAAAGCCTTGCTTGCAAGAAGGACTGGGTGTGTGCAGTGGCCACTCTCCAGCCTCTCCACCCCATAGCCTGACAGAGTTTTGGCAGTGGCTCCCAGCCCAACGCAGAGCACCTCCAAGTGGAGGAGAGACAGCTACAGACGTCAGCATGGGGCCACAGCACGGCCCGGCTGGCCTCTGGGTCTGGAGCCCTTTGCTTTGTTTTCTGGCGTGGTCCAGGGGAATACCACTGTGGTATTTACAGTAGCGGACAGGACGAACATTTTCTGTGCCAGGTGCAAGCCCTCATCAAGCTGCAGTCATAATGGTTGAAGCCTCTCTCCAGGTGCCCTAAGGGCTGGCCCTGCAGTTAGATGGTGTAGCGTTGAGGGTGTTTGCAGGCTGCATTCTGTAATTGCCGTGCTCCTGGGACTGGGTGGCCCAGCCAGTCTCTGAAGTTATATACTATGCCAGGGTGTGGCTCAGGGAAACAGGCCCTTAATTTCCTGCATCCCAGCCCAAGGGAATGTAGAAAGGGGACCTACCATTCAGTATTTGCAAAACCTAAAGGAAGTTGCATTTTATCTTCAGTAAAGCTGCAGAGGCTAATTAAAGCATCAAGTGCCCTCGCTTTTGGCAGGAATTATATATTATTGGTAATCTGAGGCCAATTAGTAGCTCTGGTCAGTGTTCTTATATTTTTTGCCTATAAAAATAAGACAAGAATTAAGTAGTACTTAATGAATACTGTTCAACTGGCAAGTATATTCAAAACTTGGGGGTTTTGGCTCGGGCAGAGTACAGAAGGAGAGGGAATTCACTGTAAAGGGTGATTTTGTTTGATTTGCGTTTTTTTAAATGTGGTGCCTTTTGAAGACTGAGAGGAAAATTGGCTCCTTTACTTTTCTACAAGGAATGGTAAAGGTGTGAAGCAGGGCTTCCCTTTTCCTGCCTGCTTTCCTAAATTTCAGGGCTCTGTTGACCTCCCTATGGAGAGAAGGTCTTGGGTGTGGCTGGAGGGGCTGGAGACCAGCGCTGTGTTCGGTCCTTTCTGGGCACCTCATTTCCACACCTGTGCTGGGCCCAGGACCACTGCTGTCTTCCTCAGCTATCAGAGCTGTGCTCTGCGCCATCACCTGTGAAGGCAGAGAAGGGCGTGGAGTGAAATTCAAACTTGTTAATTTCGCAGCTTAGTATAATTGACGTAGGTCAGCGAGTGGTAAACCAGAAGTTTGGGGATTATGTGAGGACTCTTGTTCTTGGCAAATCTGCTGCAAGGGACCTCGTCAAGTGTTGAAAAGCAAAGATGTCGCCTTGAAGACTAAAGTGCACCTGACCCAAGCCATGGTATTTTCAGTCGTATCACATGTGTGCGAAAGCTGGACAATGAATAAGGAAGACTGCAGAAGAATTGACGCCTTAGAATTGTGGTGCTGGCGAAGAATATTGAATATACCATGGACTGCCAAAAGAACAAACAAATCTGTCTTGGAAGAAGGACAACCAGAATGCTTCTGGGAAGCAAGGATGGCGAGACTGTGTCTTACATACTTTGGACATGTTGTCATGAGGGATCAGTCCCTGGAAAAGGCTATCATGCTTGGTGAAGTACAGGGTCAGTGGAAAAGAAGAAGACCCTCAGTGAGGAGGATTGACACAGTGGCTGCAACAATGGGCTCAAGCATAACAACGATTGTAAACGTGGTGCAGGACCCGGCAGTGTTTTCATTCGGTGGCACATGGTGTCACTATGAGTGGGAGCTGACTTGATGGCATCTGACAACAACAGCTTGTTTTTCTGGGTTCTCTCTTGCTTTATTAACAGGCAAACAGTGAAAAGAGACCAACATTTTTAGTGGATGAAATACTTGTTCTGCTTTGGACCCCTTTATGTCTCACTGCATTTACTGGATCCCCTTACATTTTTTGGTAACTTGCTTTCCTTCTTGCAGTGATCTATTTTCTTCATGCAAGCCTTTAGTGGTATCTGTTTTGCATAAAAGTTAACCCTGCCCCTGGTTCTATTCATGTTTGGCTGTACCTTTAATTTGCCCCTTTTCTTCAGTCAGAGCCCTGGTGGCACAGTGGTTACGAGCTATGGTTGCTAACCAAAAGGTTGGCAGTTCGGACCTACCAGCCGTCCCTTGGAAACCCTATGCGGGGAGTTCTGCTCTGTCCTGCAGGGTCACTAGATGTGAACGGGTTTGGTTTTTGTTTTCTTCAATCAGTTGCATCTCATGACACCAAGGGATTGTGGAGAAGCTCATGAACTATGGGAATTTTGGTTCAAACACTGCAGAATGTATATTGTACCCATATCTCCTCAAAGATGCACAGAGATGGGTCTGCCTGTTATTACACCTGGCTGTGGCTTTGCTTTGACGTAGGCAGGCAGGGCATCTTCTGGGGCTCAGGAGCAACCAGCACAAAATGAACTAGTCCATAGATTAGTCTTCTCTTCTGTGTCTCTTGGACTTGGACCTCAGCAAGAGTGGTGGGTGACTATGAAACGTTTGTGTCGGTTGGTTGAAGGCCCAACTGTGTTTCAATATGTTGAAATGTTTTTGGCCCAGCTCTTTGTATGTATTATGCCTTTGTTAAACATTTTTGAAAGGTGGGAGTGAGTTGGGTCGTGGAACAACTCTGCTGCAGATGTAAGGGCAGTGGTAGGTGTAGGGTCAGCCCCTGATAAAACAGCAGCTGTATTAGAGTAGTCTTTTATAGTGCAGTTATCGGGATGAAGGGAGGGAAACTAATTACTTATCAAGCAAGTAGCCAATAACTGGATTAACTCTGCTTACTTTCAGAAGGGCATGTATATGGCAGTGTTTTACTTGTGCAGAACAGCATAGCCTTTAAGTAATGCCCAGGTGCGGACTGCAGCTCTGTGCATGGCTGCTGTGACATGGCCTACTGGTCCTAAGTGTCTTACTTTGTTAAGCTAGTTAATGCTCCCAAGAACACCTACATATTATTCAGTGTCCAGAAGCAGTGTCTGAGACAGAGGGAGATTCTCCATTTGGCCATTGTGAGCCTCTTCCGTAGTTTGAATTTGTGGTTGTTTGAACACCAAGACCGCTGTTCATTCTAATTTCTGAACCTCTCATGCACTGTACAGTCTGAGAGGCTTAACCACACACGGATATATATTAGATTCACTCTTGAGGTTTTTCTTTATTTAGAACTAGGGCAAGACAGCATGGCTATTTTTAATATTTCGAAGGCAGGTGTTCTAGGTGTCTGTAATAGGACCATAAAGTGGGATTCAGAATATGTTTTTGGGCAGGGGCCGTTTGCTCGAAAATGCTTATAATGCTGGGATTGCCCCAAAAGGTTCTGTTTTAATGAGGAAGGTAGGAGTTATTTAAAAAAAAAGGTTTTTTTTTTTTTTAGTGTTTAAGGTAAGATAGTTTAACATAAGATTGTCCTCCCTCCAAAACAGTGTACGTGTTAAGAATTTTTTAATTTGTCACTAGAGTGGACTTAAACTTGGTAATAGTCTTGTGTGTGGGTGATAAGGTGATTTTAGATGTTGTCACGTTTTCAGAGTTCCTAGCTCACTCTTCTGAAAACAAAACAAAACAAAAAGATAAAATTTTACTTGTAATATTCTTAATTTAGCTTATCGTTAAATGTTAGCACTCTGAAAACAAAAACAAAATATAGCAAAAGCCCAGTGTGATCTTAGCACACAATTTTCAGCATAACAAATGGCTGGTGTTTTGCTATAGTATAAATCACTGTTTTTAATCCTTTTGGTGTTTTAATACCTTCCCTTGGTTTGATTTTTTTTTTTTCCCCATCCCCCCTGCATACTTTCAAAAAAGTCCTTTATAAGGTAACTTGTAAAAGGATGCACTTTATTTTTGTTTTGATAATCTGAGAGCTTCTTGACTACCTGGGAGGTTTTTGGGGAGAACACTGTCTGTAGGGAGGGTTACAGGTGTAGTGATGTCACGACACGGTTTTAAGTCTTTAAGCCTGGATTTTAGGTGGATGTAGTTCCAGTCTAATGAGGAAGCAGTGTTCCTACCAATAGACCTGTAAGTGTATCATTTCTTTATTTTCCTTTACTTTATTTCCCTGATCTCAAAAGCGTATCCTCTAATAGGCAAATCGGGAGTATATTATCAGTGCTTGTGGTCTGCAGTTCTTGGGTTATAGTGATGGTTCGCGTTGAGCATGACTGACTGACTGATGGTGCTGAACAACAAACGACATGACATTTTTGTCCACTCCTCTTTTGCAACAATATTTATTGAGATTCTGCTGTATGCAAAGCACTGATTCAGGACTACTGCATATCCCAAGGAGTCATTCCGTGTCTGGTACTAATGGCTTTTGAGATAGTAACTGTTGCTGATAGGAGCAAGTACATCGAAAGGAAGAGATCACGAGCAGTGAATACCTGCTTCTGAACTTCCCTCTGATTTTTTGGTCTCCCATTCCAGATTCTCACCTGGTTCAGCTGCAGCGTCTAGGTTTGATATAAACCCGTGTGAAGTGAAATTGAGCATTTCCTTTTCCTTAACAGTTAAAGGCTGATAGGAAATCGTCAATTATTTCCAGTCAGTGATGATTTTAACTGCTTTATTGAGGAATAATTGACATATAGCGACTGCTCATGCTTAAAGGGCACAGTGTAACGTGCTTTGACATGTTTATGCACCTGAACTCATCACAGTCAAGAAGGTAAACATATCCATCACCTCCAAAGTGCCCCTTTGTAATGCCTCCCCCACCTGTCCAGTTAACTACTGATCTACTTCCTGTCACTATCGATTAGTTCGTATTTTCTAGAGTTTTATATAAATGGAATAATACAGTATGGACTCTTTTTTTTTTTTTTTTGCTTCTTTCAATCACCATAGTTATTTTGAGATTTATTCATATTGTCGGTAGCTCATTCCTTTTTATTGCTGAATAGTATTCCATTGTATGGGTGTAATCACAATTTGTTAATTCAGCTTTTCAGTAGATGTTTGGGTGGTTTCCAGTTTTGGGCTTTTATAAATAAGCTGCTAAGAACTTGCCTGATGTCAGCGATAATGTCAAATTAGCTTCTTTTCCAGTCTTTCCTTTTCTGCAAAGTGAGTTTAATAGGATTCATTTTTATTTCTCATCCTCCTTTTGAATTATATCAGCACTAGGTAAATTAAAAGGAAGACGAACAGCCTAGTTCTGGATAGACCAGAGTTTCTCTTGATTACTGCCAAATACCAAATTTGTGGCATCCCTCTTTTTAAAAGCAAACGTGGTGCAGATGCCATTTTTCAAGATTTAAAAGCAGTTCTAGGACAAGTTTCTAAATGATTTGTAATTACTTGGGTTGTGTTCTATGCCAGCAAAGCTGCAAGCTTCCTGAGCCTTGGAAACCACCTGGGAGGGGTCCTGACAGACCCCCAAGAAGAGGCGAAAGGGTCACAGAAACCAAGAATGAACAAACCTGTTGTTTCTGCTTTGACTGAAGAGTTTTTTCCCCTCTTTGTTTGCAGTGGAATAGCAGTGGAATGATTCTTTTTAAATTTCTGGTTTTGTTCTTTATCATTTATCTGTAGCACTTAGTAATTCCACGTACTTGGTCATCCCTTTCTGCTTGGCCCTCTTTTTCCTCCCTGAACCTTCTAGGAGTCTACCTAGATGTTGCATGTGCTCTTCCCCATCTTTCTCTTCTTTCAGGCTGTGCACGGGCTGGAAGGTGGCCGCCAGGATCTGAGGCCTCTCTAGGCATCGTGAGCCACCCAGCCACCTTCATCTCCAGGTTCCTCATTTGGCTTCTGACCTGCCCTTTTGCCGGTACTGACCAGAGTTAGAACTTCTGCAAGCTGGGCTCACCCCAGTGTGCCCGGAATATTTCATTCATTGTGGAGTGAAACATTCTTGTTCATTTAGAGTCCAAAGAGGCATAGTTATTTTTTTATTAGCAGGGTTTTCTAAAATATTTACTGAAAAGAGGCAATAGTATTGGCAGTGGGACCACCTGTAGGAAATCTAATTCTGGCTGACGTAAGAGCAGTCAGTCAGTGATCCAGGAACGGGCGTAAGAACTGGTGATCGAGGGTAGCTCTGTCATTGTCCACATCAGAGGGAAGCTTGGCAGCTCGCTTTAGCCTTGCCCATCGCAAATCTGATGATAAGCTTATGTGCAGAGTCTATATCTTAATGTCCCCAAGGTCTTGAGGGATTTTACTGGTAGAATGACTGTCCCTAAGAACTTGGGCTTTTATTTTGGGGGGTTTTGTTAACTTCTGGGAAGTGATGCATTTAGACACCGCAGGTGGTTATAAGGGCGGTTTCTGACCTCTGGCAGCTGTATGGTACCCAGAAATGGAGGAGGCTGTTACAGTTGTCCGCATAATGGGTCAACAGGAGGGAGCAGCAGGGATGGACAGAAGAGGGGCCGGGATTGTGAGGTGTGTGTTGGGGAGTTGAAGTGGAGTCACTGGGTGGCACAAACGGTTAAGCGCTTGGTGGTTCGAGTCCAGCCAGAGTTGGCTCAGAAGAAAGGCCTGGCAATCTATAGAAAAAAGAAAGCAGCCATCGAAAACCCAGTGGAGCACAGTTCTAACAAGTGTGATCGCCATGAATTGGAATTGACTCAGAGGCAAGTGGTTTGGGGAGTCGATCGTTGATTGGATATATTCCGAGTGAGAGGAGTCTATTGTGACGCTTAGATTTCAGACTTCAGGTAGAAATAGTGGTGATATTCACAAAGTAGGAATACAAGGAGAAGAGCAGGTTTTGGGTGAAATGCCGAGCTCAGTTTATATCATGCTGAGCGTGCAGACGTAAGGAACACCCTAAGGTTGATGTCTAATGCGAAGGTGAATACTGGGTCTGGAGCTTGGGTGGGAGGTTAGTGGCGGACTGTACGTATACCTGACCATCCCTCTGGGTTGCTAGCTTAGACGTGGGCATGGATGAGCGCTCCCTGGGGAGAGCATTTGGGGCGAAGAGAGTTAAGGAGAAACAAAAGTTTACGAGGCACATGGAAGAGGAGGAGCCTGCAGAGTGGGATGGCGGGAAAGAGAATTGCCTCTGAGGCCCAGTGGTTCAGGCAGGACAGAGCTGTTGGTGCGCACAGTTGCAGGCCTGAGAAGAGCTCTTACATGGTGGCAGTAAGGGGGGGCCTTGGTACCTGGTAGGCATCCAGTTTCAGCGGACTGGGGGTGTGTAGGTGGGAGCAGGAGGCAGATCACAGAGGATTAGAAACCTTTGGAAGAAAGGTAGGGAAAAGAGCCAGTTGGCGTTTTTCCAGGAATGTGGAGTAGCCACTTTTATTATTTATTCAGTTATTTTATTTTTGTGGAGTAGCCACTTTAAAAGGTTAGTTGGCTATAGCACTTAAAAGGCCTCCTCCATAGGTCTGAGGTTCCCTGTCCTGGAGAATGCAAATTGCTGTTATGTGTCGAGGGTGGGTTAGAATTTAGCAAAATGATCCTAGCACTTAGAAAGCTTAATGAAAAGTCAGTAAAACGGTTTCCAGTTTGTATTTGGAGCCCTGGTAGTGCAGTGGTTAAGAGCTTGGCTGCTAACCAAAACGTTGGCAGTTTGAATCCACCAGCTTTTCCTTGGAAACACGATGGAACAGTTCTCCTCTGTCCTATAAGGCAGCTATGAGTCGGAATCGACTTGATGGCGGTGGGTTTGGTTTTTTTTTTTAAACAAGAATTGCAGGCTTACGGATGAAGGCTCCGCTTGCACGGTGTCCTTACTGTCCTCTGCTCGTGTGTGCTGTACCTGCGACACCACATCACTGAGCCTCGAGCAGATCGCAGAGCTTGTTGGGCCTGCTTGGGGAGAAGAGTGTTTACACAAGTAATGGGGTTGGAGGAATTCTGTGCGAGAAGACTTGGGCCATCACATGTGGTGGCGCTGAGATGAGCCTGGATGAGTTGGGGTTCAACACAAAACAAGATGCAGTGAACACTCAGTGACCTGTGTAGTGTTTAATTGTTCCTGTTTGGATATTTATCTCTGTAGGCCTGTCAACTACTTGGTCCCAGAATTCCAGATCCCAGCATAGGAGAAGCTCCTGCTCCAGACATGAAGATCGAAAGCCTTCGGAGGTATTTCCCGAGTGCTTGTGTGACTGCATGTCCTATACGTGCGTGCATGAGCACACACTACAGACACACTCACCTGGCTGATTGATGCCTATCCTTGCACTCTTGGGCAAGGTACTGAACTGCTCGCTGCCTCAGTTTCCAAATCTGTAAGATGGGGATAACACAGGTGTGTACCTCATAGGATTCTTGTAAGGGTTCAGTGGGTTAATATATATAGGTTAATGCACACAAAGCCTGCGGATAGTTCCTGGCATATAAAAAGTGCTTAGTAAATATTAGCTATTAATTATATTCTTCTCTCCTTTTCTGTTCCATCTTCGCTGGCTCCCAACAAGTTTTCCTCTGGCCAGGAGATCAGCGAGTTCAGCTGCTGCCAGTCACTGCCAGCCTCAAGTTAGTTTTAGCCATGCATTCGTGGCTTACTTGGCAACAACCCAATGTTGTTCTGGGAGTTTTGTTTTGGGGATTACGCGTAAGGCTTTCCCCTTTCTTTCCCAATTTGTTTCTCATCTTATGCCACCCCTCCCCCCTTCCCCATACTTTGTTATTATTTATTTACCTATCTATCTCTCTCTCCTTAAATGGTTTTTAAGTGCATTTCTCTCTGCTGGCCTTTGTTGATCAGGGGGACCCTGCCAGTCCTGAGATTTGTTTTCTCTTAAAACCGCTGCTGGGTTCTGAGAATTTAAATCAGTGAAGAAAATGCATTTTAGTTGATGGCATTTTTCAAGTGAGCTGGTTATGGGAAAGAGTGTTTTCTGTTCAACCCTGTGGTTTTGCGCTCCCACTTAATAGGACGCCTTCAAAGACAGACTTCTGTAATAGGGGGCCAGGCAGGCCTTCTGTGGTTCTCAGACTGTGACGAGGAGCCAGGAGGGTGCCGCCTTGAGGCGTGAACAGGTGCTTAGCTGTGGAAAAGCCGCCGCCTCGAGGAGGCAGGCTGCATCTTGTAGTGTTACAGAAAACATCAAGGAGACACATAGATGTGAGGTCAGATGTTCGTGGGAAGGTGGCCTTTTTTTATCACCTTGATTTATTTAGTCCAGATCTTTCGTCCTTTTAAGCCTATGGTGCCTCCTTTTCTGTGGCATTGGATGGCTCTCCTGCTCTTTATTTCTTCTGTAAGCCCCTGTGCTGCCTCCACGGTGGCGTGGTATTCACAGTGCACTCCGGTGACCTCAGCGCAGGGACACAGGGTGCTCTGACAGGGAACTGGTGTCTGGTCTGATGGGCACTGGTACCGCCCTTCCAGTACCTGCTGGCAGCCAGGACGGCTGAGCAGCTCACACGGCACACTGGCCTTGTCCCTGACATGTTTCTGAGTTCAGCCCCAAGTTCAAATCACTTTACACTTAAAGGACTAATGTTGAGCTCTGCCAGGGACTCGAGAGCTTAGGTCCATTTGAGGGCATCTCTTTCAATTTGTGATCAATCTTTCATCTGAGTCTTCAATTAAAGGAGGAGGGGGGGCTGCCCTTTCTCATCTTCTTGCTTCAGTTTGATTTTCCTTCTTCTTTGGCAAACTTTTTTTTTTTCTCCTTTTAAAATATGATTGGGATGTCTTTTTAACTGATTTGCTTTATTGAAGGTGTAGACCTGTGACTTAGATTTGAAAGACCTTTTCTTCATGGGGGTCGGCGGGGTGGGGTGGCTCTGAAGTTAAAGTGGGTGCCTGCTGCAGGTGGTGCATTGCTTTAAGAGGGAGCCTGACCTTACTTGTGGTTTTGTGGAAGGTGGATGGCCAGGTTCTTGCTTATCACTGGGACGTTAGAAATGTGGAGTGGCACGCTGGGGAACAGACAGTGCCTGGAATGGCAGGCTGGAGAAACGGCCTTTTGATTCAGACACTGCCCCAGACTTTATTATGGTGAAGTTTATTAAAGTGATCACCGCCCTGCAAAGCCACCAGGAAAAACAAATATGGACCTGTTAGGAGGCATATAATGTGAACTGTGCTTAGCAGCACAAGAAAGAACTCCCTGTCCTGAGAAGAGAGAGTTCAGCATTGTGGCTTGTGTAAACAGAGAGGGTAGCTTACAGATGCAGGCTCCCTCCATGCCAAACACAACTTTTGGCTGGCGCGAGTGCCAACGTCAGAGCTTCCTTATGTAGCCCTGAGATGTGAGTGGGCTGAGGACAGGCTGGAGAGGGAGTCGGGTGTGCAGCCGGCTGCAGACGGGGCTGTACTTGTCTGTGTCTGCCTGGGTTTGGGCCCTGTTTTCTGTGGGTGCCACAGGTTGACGAGCCTGCAGAGGGGCAGGCGTGGGGAGGGCCGCCTTTCCTGTGGTTTTCTTCTTTTGATCTTGGCTGGGGAATTGAGTAGCTCTCTTGGCAGAGGGGTACATTTGAATCTTGTGAATCTGTTTGACTTTGGCAGGGTGGGGAGAGGGTAGTGGCTTACTTTCTTTTTTCTTTTTTCCTGTCTCCTCTCCCCACAAATACAGCTTCCTATGTAGAAGTTATGCCAGGTGAAGGTGTGCAAATGAGGCGTTCTTTGCAGGCCTGTTCTCTGACTTGGCCCTTCAGCCATTGGTCGTTACTTCTTTCCCAGGTTTTTTCCAGGCGTGGTACTCCTGCCTGGTGCTAGCCAACTGGGACCTTGACCTCACCTGTACTTTGTCATCAGCCCCAGTGCCCTGGGAGGCAGGGGGTGGGTGGTGGAAGTTCGAGTAAGTGTTGAACTGAGCAGAATATAGAAGATGAGGCACTGGTGGTTATAGAAGGTTTTGGCTTGGAGTTGTTACAGGATTAGTGGAGTTTATTCCTAAACATTTACCGAAAAGAGCACCCTCGAGTGAAGTCTCTCCCTCTGAGGACTTTCAGCTACGTGTTTTCAGCAGTCCTCCTGGTGACTTGACAGTTCTTAGAAGTTTTTCAGAGAAGGACTCTAGGTAGGTTTTGTCGTTGTAACTGTTGGTGTTCTTGTTGTAGACACCGCGTTGCCTTGTGGACCAAGGGAGTGACAGGGTAGTGATCTGTTGCTGCTGCCCCTCAGCCTGAGTGAGGCAAAAGGCGTATCAGGCTAAGTGTTTTTCTGTAATAGGTCAGATATGTTTTATGTCGATTCAGTGACCTTGTTACATGGCAGCTCAATGGTTACCCTGCAGCTGCCAGAGCTCCGAATAAGAATGCAAATATCCAATGTCAGTGTCCCTTTCTTTCCCTTTCCAGGTGTTTAGGACAGACCTGATCACGGCTATGAAGTTGCATGACTCCTACCAGCTGAACCCGGATGAGTACTATGTGTTGGCAGATCCCTGGAGGCAGGAGTGGGAGAAAGGAGTCCAGGTGCCAGTGAGCCCCGGGACCATCCCTCAGCCCGTGGCCAGGTAGAAAATCCCCCAAGGAGAGAAGTGGCAGCCCTAACCCCCCTAGCTTTTCATTCCTGACAGCTGGCGGGGGATTAACGTTGCCGAGAAGAAAGTGTTTTTGAGTTAGCAGCAAAATAATATGAGGCATGAAGTGGAAATAGCACACCTCAGGCTCAAAGGTAGTGAACTTGAGGCCATGGACCTCTGAATGCAACTTTACAGCCGTCTTGGGAAGGTGCTGCTCTCATAAGAGAAAAGGGCAAATTCCAAGACATTCTGGGAAGGACTGGTGGGGGGAGGGAAATATGGATGTTCAGATGGCTGCTTCCTCTTCCTGTACTTGCTTCCTCCCCATGATGACTTTTAATTTAGAGAGGGGCTCTCCTGGAAAAGTGTCTGGGAACCAGGAAGGATGGCTTCTTGGCTGCCACAGTGGTTCATTTCACCTTTGGAGGAACACAGGTGTGAGGAGGCCCACCAGGATAGGTTATGTGGAAAGGGGGACTATAGAGGAGAAATTTATTTTGTGAGTTTTCCATGGATGGACCTCTTACCAGTTGTTTTTGAGGTGCTTCTTCTGGATTTACTCACAAGTCCCATGTCCCATGAAGGGTCTCTGAGAGGCAGGTGCTTGCCAACTCCCGTCAGAATAATACTGGAGCTGGTCTGCTCATTTCCTCACCATCCAGCTTTGCTGACCTGGAGGCCCCTCTTAGGGAGAGCACTGAGCGCACTCTGCGCCCAGCTGGCATCTGGCCTCTGCCATGTTGTTGGCTGTCTGCTTTGTGAAGTGGTCTTGCTCACTGCTGCTCAGCATGGACTGAATTTACTTCTCTGCCCCCTCACCCCCTTTGTGCCTCTTCAAGCACTTGAGATGATCGACTTTGATTGTTGTCATTTTGCTGTGAGGAATCTGTCCAGTGGTAAAAAAAAGAGTCCGTGTCTCACTGTGGTCCATCATTAATCTGCAGGCTTAAATGACCAATCAGAAGCACCAGGACAACCTCCGTAGGCTGTCAGGAGAGTGGGCTTTTTCACTGGGCTCTGCAGGGTAAACAAAGTATATTTACCTTAGAGTCTACAACTGAGCTGCAGCACCAGCTGTTCCAGCACTGACGGCCTCTACAGAAATTACGTGATAAATCGCTCAATTTCAATTAGGAGCCCAGGAAAAAGGATGTAAGAATTAACACAATTCGTGGGAATTTTCAGCTGAAGTCCTGCTCTTGGTTGAATAGGAGAAACGGATCTCTTCAGTTTTCCCATCTCATTGCAGTATAGACAAAAATTGCTCTGTTATCGTGAGAGTGATCGAAACACTTAGACAAACTCCTTTGGGCAACTGGTACTAACGCAGACTGTTAAACACAGAGAGATGTGGAGGAACTTGGTGGGCGTGTGGGCCTCTGATTCTGGGTGTGTGCTTTTAGGATGAGGGCCCTTCACTCCAAGTCAAGAGATTTGAACTTGTCGTGCCATCACTGATTCTGAGCGGTGGGAGGTGGGAAGCACTTTTCTCTGGGTGTTAGGCTTGGGGAGAGCGCTGCCTTGTAAGGAGAGCATGTGCCTGCTTCTTGGGACCATAGTTTATGTTGGGAGAGTCCCCTTCTTGGCTAGGACTGGTTCCTAGCTTCCTCAGTAATGGCCAAGGCCTGGCTTTCTTTTCTTCTTTATTTTAAGATCAGCACCAGCAGGTTTCTTCTCTAGTTCCCTGTGCCCTAACGTGTGTGCCCCTGCTTGTGGCCCGAGTGGCTGCTTTGCCTCCTCGCATGTTCTCTGCACAGCCTAGTGTGTCAAGCCATCTGGTTCTAAACGGCCTCCAGCAGGGATGGGCGGGCCTGACTAAAGGAAAGTGACTTAATGGGTAGCCCATGTCACTTAGGGGTCAGTGTTTTTTGGTGTTGCCAGCAGGCCAGAGAACTGCTGCCGTAGAGAATGCAGGGCACCGTGGCCTCCTGGGAAACCAAGAGGCAGATGCTGCTGGCTTTGAAGACTTGTGCAGTGTTTTCTCTTGTATCTATTTCCATTTTAGAGGCTTTGACTACTTCTAGTTAAAGTTCTATTAGCAGTGACATGAAGGCTTTAAACCTATGCTTTTTATATTATCCAGGGCTTCTCCTGTGGTGGCTTTTGGGTGACAAGATGGGGTTTTGAGGGTTGGAGGAGGAAACTGCACCCGGGGCCTTCTCACAAACTTCCTTTTATATGGCAGAAAGGGTAACCTGGAGGCCTTGTGTTCTTGTGAAGTAGGGTCGTGTCTGAAGAGAAGTCCCTCATGTTTATCAGGCCCAAGAAATACATCGTCTCCTCGGACTCTGAGCCTCCCGAGTTGGGCTATGTGGACATCCGAACACTGGCTGACAGTGTGTGTCGTTATGACCTCAACGACATGGATGCTGCGTGGCTGGAACTGACCAATGAAGAATTTAAGGAGATGGGTGAGAGACTACATATATATATATATATATTTTTTTTTTTTTAATAATTTTTATTGTGCTTTAAGTGAAAGTTTACAAATAAGTCAGTCTCTCACATATAAACTTATGTACACCTTACTATATACTCCCACTTACTCTCCCCCTAATGAGTCAGCCTGCTCCCTCCTTCCAGTCTCTTTTCATGACTGTTTTGCCAGTTTCTAACCCCTCTACCCTCCCATCCCCTCCAGACAGGAGATGCCAACACAGTTTCAAGTGTCCACCTGATACAAGTAGCTCACTCCTCATCAGCATCCCTCTCCAACCCATTGTCCAGTCCAGTCCATGTCACATGAGTTGGCTTCAGGAATGGCTCTTGTCCTGGGCCAACAGAAAGTTTGGAGACCGTGACCACCGGGATTCTTCTAGTCTTAGTTAGACCATTAAGTCTGGTATTTTTTTTTTTGAGAATTTGCGGTCTGCATCCCACTGTTCTCCCGCTCCCTCAGGGGTTCTCTGTTGTGTTCCCTGTCAGGGCAGTCATCGGTTGTGGCTGGGCACCATCTAGTTCTTCTGGTCTCAGGATGATGTAGTCTCTAGTTCATGTAGCCCTTTCTGTCTCTTGGGCTCATAATTACCTTGTGAACTTGGTGTTCTTCATTCTCCTTTGATCCAGGTGGGTTGAGACTCATTGATGCATCTTAGATGGCCGCTTGTTAGCATTTAAGACCCCAGACGCCACATTTCAAAGTGGGATGCAGAATGTTTTCTTAATAGAATTTATTTTGCCAGTTGACTTAGATAGAGACTACATATTTTATTATTTTATTAAATAATGCTGAATAGAGGAGCACTTTAGGCATATTAAAAAAAAAAAAAACCCAAACCTGTTGCCGACTCAGGACCACCACAGGTGTTACAGAGTAGAACTGTGCACCATAGGGTTTACCTGGCTGTAATCTTTACAGAAGCAGATCACTAGGCCTTCCTTCCATGGTACTTCTGGATGGGTTTGAAACACCAAGCTTTCACAAACCATTTGTGACATCCAGAGACCTATTTAGGCATACTAGGTGGTAGTAAAACTCCTCATTCCTAGGTGAAGCTAGTTCCATCATAGCTTCAGTTAGTGTCAGAATCAGTGGCCCTTTTTTAGAGATGAACTTGTTTGAAGATGGCAGATGTGTTGAGATGGACTCAGAGCCTGCATGTGGCTCAGGAGACAAAGTGGTAGGACTGAGGAAAGATGTTTTCCATGGGCCTGGGATGGGAGCAGGGCTCCGAGTGGCTCAGATGCCATAGACTCCTGTTCCTGCTCTGATCCAACCCCTCATCCATTGGCCCCGGGGGAATTGTCATGCAGAGAAGGGTCTGGGCCGCACAGTGTCCTGCTCTAGTGTTTTGTTTTTTTCCTACGATGTCACTCAAATTCCCTCCTCCTTCAGCTGTGACCTGCCATCTCTCAAAATGAAGTCCACTCCACCCCAGCTCACTCTTTTCCAAACTCATTACTTGTATTTTCACCTCAGTGATTTTCCGTAAGTCCTGTTGCAAACCTGGAGTCGCTTTTCCACTCACTTGCTTACCTCTGTCCTGGCTGTCCTTCAGGGAAGCTTCACCTCAGCTGAGCACTCGCCATCATGGCCTCTTTTCTATAAGGGATTCATTTTGTGTACGTAGAGATTGGAGCTTCTGCACCTCACCGTGCAGACGGAGACCAGGGTGGCATGCAGGTCTCACACTGCATGCACTCCTCAGTGCTCAGGGCTGCCTGGAGTGTTACAGTGAGAACCACTGTGAGGTCAAGTCTGGACTCAGTGTGAAGGACTCTGAGGATTAATTCGCAGCGTGTGCCGTGGTCCCAGGGTGGAGAAGTGGTGGCGCAGGCTGTTATGTGTAATCTAAAAAACTCGTTGCCCTCAAGTAGATGCCAACTCACGGTGACCCCATGTGTGCTAGAGTAGAGCTGCTCCACAGGGTTTTCAATGGCTGATTTTTAAGAAATACATCGCCAGGCCTTTCTTCTGATGTGCCTCTGGGTGGACTTGAATCTCCAACCTTTCAGTTAGCAGTAGAGCCCATTAGCTGTTCACAGTACCCAGGGACTCCATTTGAAATCTGTTGTTGTTGTCATTATGTATCGTCAAGTTGGTTCCAACTCCTAGTGACCCTATTTGACAAAGTAGAACTGCCCCATAGGGTTTTTTAGACTGTAATCTTGGTGGAAGCAGATCGTCAGGTCTTTCTCTCACAGAGGGGCTGGTAGATTTGAACTGCCAATCTTTCTGTTAGCAGTGCTCGAGTTAGCACATACCCAAAAAACCCAAACTCGTTCTTGTCAATTTGATTCCTGTCGAGTCAGTTCCGACTCATGGAGACCCTGTAGGACAGAGTAGAACTGCCCCGTAGGGTTTCTAAGGAACGGCTGGTGGATTCAAACTGCTGATCTTTTGATTAGCAGCCGAGCTCTTAACCACTGCACCACCAGGGCTCCAGTCTAGCACATAGTAAATACTGAATGTTTGGTGATAGATTTTACAGCCCCGAAGGGCAAGGAGTGTCATTTCTATGCATCATCCGTGGAGTGTAGCCTAGGGCCTGCCACCTAGTAGATGCTTATTGTTGTCTTGCCACAGTGCTGATCGACCATTTGGCAGAATAGTACTGGTCCCAAGTGTAGACTGAGCTGAGTGGTGCTGTCATTTTTTACTTGGTGGGTCACTCTGGTACTTTGACAGACTAAATGTTTTTTCCTTTGTCGTAGTCCTTGCTTTTAGGTATTAGTGACTAGAAAGAGCAGGGTCAGGAGGTTGTTCGGTAGAATCTATTCAGAAGTTTTCAGGGCTCTCTTGGAACTGAATACTGTATTTCATCTTCATAGATTACAAAGTTCTACTTTGTAAGCAGCTTTCTAAAGACTGGTGTAATAATGCACTTGGCCGGCTCGAGGTATCCTGTGTTAAGTCAGAGGAGACAGCCAAAGACACTTAGGGCATCTGTGAATGGTTTAAAAATAAGTACTGGGCAAACTCATCAGGTTTAAAGATATTGCTGAATACTTTGGTGGAAGAAATTATGCACCTGTATGGCTACATAAATATGTGCTTGAAGATTTTTCTCTTAGCTCTTATTGGTCTTTTTTTTTATAGTAAAAATTAGTTACAGGGCATGGCATTGAATTTCCAAAGCCAGTGCTGTTCTCATTACTGATGGAGGAATTGGGATGGAAAGCGCCTGGTCCCACAGACACCATCTCATAATACAGTAGGGTTTGAGATGTGTTTTTTGAATATGTGTTTAGGGCCCATCACAATGTCGGCTCTAATGTGTTTTAATTTTTAAAAACTTGAATTAATGTGACAGTTTTGAAATATATGATAATGTATAAGAATTGTTTGCTTCAATGACATTTCCATTGTTTGTGGCTGTTTAAATGTCCTGTTTAAACATTTTTTAATATCCTTTTTTTTTTAATTTTCATTGTAGGGAACTTGGGAAATATCCCCAAGTAGAAAAAAAAAAAGCCTTCTGATTCCACTGACTAGCTAGCTATAACCACAATAACCACTTGAAATTTATTTTTGATCATTCTTGCATAAGAGTGTGTTTTATTTGATCCGCAAAGACCTTTCTCCTTTGCTTCAGACATTTCCATGCATCTGACTAACCATGCATTTCTACGTAGTAGAATTCAGAGTGAGGGATGGATAAACCAGTTAACAACTTCTGCGGGCTCACAGTGAATTCTGTTTTGAGAACACTGTTTTAAGCACTATGAAAGGAATTTTTTTTTTTTTTGTGAGAAGAAACAAACAAACCATAATAAGTGGTCATGGTTTTGAAGTCACTTACATGTTAGTTATTATACAGAATAATTATAGTCAAGTGATATTTAACAGTATATGTACTTAATATCCTGGAACCGTTTTGGGGTTTATCTTTTGCTTTTCTGTTTACTGCCCATTCCATCAGTGCCTGCCCATAAGAACAAAGTGCTTCACAGAAGACTGTTTCTACCTTTTAATTTAAAGATCATTTCTTTAGATGGGTCTGAGAGGCATTTAATGGAAAATATTTGGGGCACCAAGGGGTGGATTGATTTGTAATAAGGGGTGGATTGTATTGTAAAATAAGGCAGTTGCCATGAGTTGCAGCTGACTGAATGGCAGCTAACAATATTTATAATATTTATTAATATGGGTATACTAAAATGGGTTTGTGGTGTCTTTCCTTCAGGAATGCCTGAACTAGATGAGTACACCATGGAAAGGGTCCTGGAGGAATTTGAACAACGATGCTATGACAACATGAACCATGCTATCGAGACTGAAGAAGGACTGGGGATTGAATATGACGAAGATGTTGTCTGTGATGTCTGCCAGTCGCCTGATGGTGAGGACGGCAACGAGATGGTGTTCTGTGACAAATGTAACATCTGTGTGCACCAGGTATGTGAAGCCACCTGGGGTGTGATACCACCTGCCAGCAGGGAGCAGCAGGGCTCTTTCTCCTAACGGGGTCCATTTTCCCACTATGTTGGTGATTTAAAGAAATGTGCCCTTTAGACAACACCCCCCCAACCCCACCCCAATAGGTTTTTACAGTGTTTGAAGCATTTCTTGCTACTTTTACAACAGTAACACTGAGATTGTCTGTGGAACTCTTTCTCCTTCGTTGAGTGTTTTTATGCCTGCCCATGGAAGTCAGGTTTACTGAAACAGAATATATGAGCCCCCTCTGCCCTGCTGCGACACCTGAGTTTTAGGTATTAAGAACACTGGAAAAAAATCTCTCGAAGGTTAGTTGGCTAATCTGTGTTAGTAGATAAACTGAGCTGTTAAAGGAGAGGCAAGCGGCCCCTTTTCTTGAAGGTCATTTCCTGTCCCTCTTAATGCCATCCATAAAAAGGTAACTCCTTCGACTTCAGTGAGGATGGGTACTGGGTAATTTAAAAAGCTTGTGACAATCTCAGTCCCCCTTACCTCTGTTATTTACTTCTTGATGCAGTAATGAAGTAATTCAGATGTGTGTTGGGATGCAGGCCTACATACGCTCTTGTGATTTAAAAGGCTGTTCTGAGATACTTTCTTTGAGTTGACGTGTTGATGCTGAGATTTAAAAAGACTTAGAGACCTCTGTGGGTAGTTGCCTGGGTGACCTCTTGGGGAGAAGAATCAAGTTTGCTCCGCGACTATCATGTTCTTTATAAACAGGTCTGCCCGTTGGGCTCTGACCAAAGACTTTCCTAGCTGTGGCCTTGTCCCAGCACATCTTGAGATCATAGTCTCTCGCTTTAGTCGTATGGTAGCCCATCTTGTAGCTCTGAATTTTCATATTGTCTAGGACCTTTCCTTAGGATAAGGGAGAATGCTGCTAGTGGTTTTGTTGTATCAGGGTCATGAGCAGTGTGACTACCATTGATGCTTTTTTGGTCACTAGTGCGTCTCCTATTTACTTGGATGACTTTTCAGTCTCTTTTTTCCCGCTATTATATGTGTAAAAACCTGTTGCTTCTTGAGTTGATTCTAACTCATAGCAACCCTGTAGGACAGACTGGAAGTGCCCCATAGTGTTTCCAGGGAGTGGCTCGTGAATTCGAACTGCTGACCTTTTGGTTAGCAGCCAAATTCTTAACCACTGTGCCACCAGGGTATACTTTTTTTTTTTTCTTGTGAAAACCTCTGGTTTAAAAAGGCTGTGCTACTAAAACCTTGGAAACTACTAGTCAGACTCCCTATTTTATGTGATGTCAGGGTGAGGGCCATTTGGGTCACACAGTGGGGTTAATGGCAAAGCTGGAATTGGAACCCAGGGGCTCTGGACACCCCCACGCCTCAGCTCTTCCTGCCATACCACATTGTCTCTTTTCCTTAATGTTTACTTCATTTTTCTTCTGAAAAGTCCTTCATGGTTTATCTTTATGATGTACTTTAGCTAATCTTTTAAATTAGCTTAGATCTGCTTTTCCAGTTTAAAAAAAAAAAAAAGTCTTCAAATGTGACTTTTCTCTAGAATGCCTGAGATAGTGTATAGCTACCTTTCCTGTTTGAAACATTAGTAGTGTCATTTAGCTCCATTAACGTTTTTATTTCCCAGTGAATCTGTGTTGACAGTGGCTCATACATGGCACCGGCGTAGCCTCCTAAGCTCCAATCTTAGGGTTACTTCACTCAGCTCTCACCCTTGTGGTTTCCTCTTTGCCTTCTGGAAATTCAGATTGCAGAGCGGCTGTGTTTTTCTGTCTGGAGAACTGGAGCTATGTTACTGTGACTCTCAACTTCCTGACTTCCAGTTCATATAAGGATAAAGTTCTGAACAGTTTGGTTTCCAAAAGGCTCTGAATCTGCTCCCGGTGCCATCGTGGTTTTGTTTCTTCACTTCACTTATTTAACATTTGCCTTTCTCTCTTTAAGCCGGCTTAATTACTTGAGTTGTAAGAGCCTTGATTTCTGCAGTTTTTGCCATCTTGTGTAATTTTGCCATCTTGTGCAAAACAGGCTTTGTTTTAACTATTAGCTAAAGAGACCAAATCCTCTCTTTGTGCAGAATGCCTCATCCGCGTCTGTGTTCACTGGGAGAGTATTGTCATCTAGCTCAGCCCAGGGAATGAAGGCACTCCTTGCTTTGTTTCCATTTCCATTGTTGTCTTAATAGCTTTGGGAGAGTTTTCTTAAATGCTTTGTGCCCCCCACCCTCACCCCACCAGTAAAGCAAAGAGTATTATCTTTCTCTCACTTAGCCCTATGGAGTGTTTTGAGGATTTACTGCTCAATATTTGGAAACTTGGTATAGGTGGGCTTCTGTAGCAACATATCAGAGCAGACTTTGTAGACCTTTCTCTCCCTGAGTTTTCAGGAACCAAAAAGCAGCAACAACAAAAAAACCAGACCTGTTGCCATTGAGTTGATGCTGACTCACGGTTTCCACGTGTTTGAGAGCAGAACTGTGCTCCATAGGGTTTTCAATGGCTGTGATCTTTGGAAGTAGATTTCCAGGCCTTTCTTCTGAGGCATCTCTGGGTGGGTTCAAACCACCAACCTTTCTGTTCGAAGCTGAGTGCAAACCACTCATACCATCCAAGGACCTGTTTTCAGGAACACCCTCCGCAAAATAAATAATGTATTGTGTCTGCTGATCTGACTTGCCTTGTCTCATACCCCTTCTGGGTGTTACTATCAGACTGCCTGGAGTTTTTCCTGAAGGGAGAGGTCACAGCTAGGTGGTGGTCGTTGTGTTAAAATCTTTCCTGGTGTTTTCAAATATGTGGATATAATGGGAAAAATAAATCTTTTCTTTTTCTCTGTTTTCCTTGGGGATGTGCTGTGGTGTCACAGGCCTGTTATGGAATCCTCAAGGTGCCAGAGGGCAGTTGGCTGTGCCGAACATGTGCCCTGGGGGTGCAGCCGAAGTGTTTGCTGTGTCCCAAGAAAGGTGGAGCGATGAAGCCAACCCGCAGTGGAACCAAATGGGTCCACGTCAGCTGTGCTCTGTGGATCCCTGAGGTAGGTGTGGATCTTAGTATTACCCTAGCTCAGGAGGTCAGGGTTTCTAACTGGATTGGGCAGGGTGGGGGAACCATTCATAAATGGACAACCTTGTAGCCAGTGAGTAAAAAGACATTTTTTAATTACTACTTAACTCTTTTTCCCGTAAACTGAATCTCAAGCATAGCATCATGTTGTCCTGGTATGTCAGTTCTGTGGAAATGTTAACTGGGAGCAGCAGTGAGCTGGACTTTAGGTTTGTGGTGTTCACCTTCGCTTCAGATACCAGCGCAGCTCCTGACACACTCTAGGAGCAGACCAGGCCGGTTCCCTAAGGATTGGCTGGAAATCCTTGTGTGTGGCCAGCCCTACATGTGGCACCGCTGTGGTCAGGAACCACTGCTTTAGGTCACACGTTGGTGATTTTTATGTAGATTCTTACTTAGCATCAGCCTTTTAAATTTCAGGCCTGGTCTAATTCATTTCAAGTCCCAGACCTCGACTAATTTAATTTGCCCAGCTCACTCTGAGAATAACATTTGTGATTGAGATTTCAGCATTTTCTGGTGCTTGATTTTGTGGCATTTTTCCTCCTAAGGAAAATGATACAGGGAAGATTAGGGTTGAGGCTGTGAAGCTGCAGCTATGGTTGGAGTCTTGGTGGCACCGATCTCATGGTTTGGCATTAGCAGAGTGTAGTTTAATGACCTGGCCAAGTGCAGAGATGATACTCTCGCTTTGAATGCGGTGATGCTTTCTGACTGAAGAGAATGGCTTTCTTTAGTGAGAGAAAGATTAAAAATATATTTACTTGCACCATTGTGGACAGCCTCTTTAAATAGATTTAAGATTGGATTTTTAGTCTTTACCACTTCCTTGTGGGCCAGAAGTTACAGTAGATTGCACTGTCCTGATACGTGAGAGTCTTTGCCACTCAGGTGAGGAGTGAAAATTGGGCTATCTGGGTGTTTCCACGGATGGCGATACATGTGTCAGACAGATACACAGGTGCATGGAGGGCACGGGGCACTGGGATTGGGCTCTAGGCTCCACTGCTCCTGGCCCCAAGCTGGGCTCCTGTTCCATCCTGGTGCTTTTGAAGTAGGGATTTGCTTGTTTGAGGAGGGTTAGCATCCCTTGCCACTTGTGTGGTAGGAGGGGTGTGGGAAAGTTATGGATCTTTAAATTTCAACTTGCCATTTTCAACCTCTGTCTCATGGCCTCCACCACCCTGTCTTGTTCTTTCTCGGGTGTCTAGGTGAGCATCGGCAGCCCCGAGAAGATGGAGCCCATCACCAAGGTCTCGCACATCCCCAGCAGCCGGTGGGCGCTTGTGTGCAGCCTCTGCAACGAGAAGTTTGGGGCCTCCATACAGGTAATTAGCATGTAAGAATGGCTTCATTTTCTTCCCCCTTGTTGCCAGGAACAGGACAAGGGAGGGCTCTCTGAACTTTGGAGGACATGGAGTTGGGACTAGAATCCAGGAGGCAGGATGAGAGTCTGACAGCCCTTCCGTGGGTCCATAGGCTGACGCCGCCTAGTGTAAACTCCTTCAGTTGGCTGATTGTACCCAGTGTAACAAGAGCCCAAGCTGTAGTAGACACAGGGTAATCCATAAGTCTGCCTGAGCTTTGAGGCAGTTCCAGTTTGTCCCCAGTTCTTCCCCTTCTGCCCTAAGCCTGGCATCACAGCATCGTTCTATAGCAGGGGCCTTCTGGGAGAACAGAACCTTACAGGCACACTTCTTGACATGGGACTTGAGGGTTGGTCCTCCTTTCACCTGGGTGTTACAGGTGTGTGGCTGCAGACCTACATCTGGTTGCCTCCTGAGGCTGCTGGTTCCCCAGGTGTGTGCATGGGGTGTGTTCATGCCTAAGGTACGCACCTGCTGGTAATCAGCTTGGCATGCGATGCTTTTACGTTTGGTAAGACATGAACTACTTCTTGGAGCTTCCACTGGGTAGAGGGGCAGAAATGAGGTGCTACGGTATTATCTGAACATCTGATTCTTAATGGCATCATATGTGACAGAGAGCGAGTGAGAGTACCAGAGAGAGTGAAAAAGAAAGAAAAAGAGAGCAAACATCTGTGTAAAAATTTTGCAGGCATTTTCTAAGTCCAGATACAGAGATGTTCAGAAGGTCGTGAGGCAGAACTGAGGAGGGGATGTAGATGGCTCGCTGTTTATTCTTTCATGTTGTCTAAAACTCTACCCAAGAAGTTAATTTCTGGACCTCACCTTCCTGCCGTTAGACAGTTACGATTCGAAAGGCCTGAAATGCTGCTTACTCCTCTCCACAGGTTGGGCGTTGCTCGCCTTGGCCCTGCCTTCCTCTGGGAGGTACAGGGCCGGGCCACACGGGGTCTGCGCTAGCTTCCTCGTCCCTTTCTGAGAGCTGAGGCACTGACTTGGGGTGGCTTCTCTCTTGATGCAGGAGACACAGCAGCTAAGCGTAGTCACAAACTCCACCAGCATGGTCAGTGCCAGTCATGGGCTTTAAGGAAGTCACTGCATTTGGCAAGCTCAGTCTTTTAGTTAGGTATCCACTGACTGGCGTTTAAAAAAAAATTTTTTTTTTTTTTTTCCATTTCTTTACATGCTGTATTCTTTGTTATTGCTTGGACCAGTCTCTAAGAATCTAGAATGTAGCAAGTGTTCAGAGGATGGGTCATGAGAGCAGCTGGGGGATTTGGTAGGGGATACTTGAAGAGTGAAGGGTTTTTTGTGTGATTAGAATTTCTTTAGAACTCCAACATGACCAAAACCTCTGCTTTGGTGTGAGAGTTGGATTGGGGAAGGAGAACGGAGGAGATCCTCACATACAGCTTGGAAATAAAAAAAGGCATTTGTGGTGTATGTATGTGTGTGTGCTTGGACACGTGTGTACGCTTGCCAGAGACAAGCTGTGACAAACCAAGGAAAGTGGAAATTATTTTCCTCCAAGTTACCTGATGTTCTCCTAAGGATCAAATTTATTCCCGTTCCTCAGCAAGTCAACCCTGGTCCTTAATTGATGTTTCAAAGAGAGGTGAATGGGATCTTTGTCTCTCTTGTGAAGAGAGATGATCTAATGACCCCTTTTTCCAAGAACATTAATTCGAAGGAGACGAGGCCAGGCAGGCTGATGATTTCTCTATCTTTACAGAATGGATTGATTTTATTAAAGAATTCCTCTCTGAAATGTCTGCAGCTGTGTAGGCTCTGGTTTACGTTTCTCTAACATCTGTTTGCTGAGTCAACCTGAATAGGAAAACCCAGAGGAAGCCCGCTTGGCGCCTTTACAAAGTCCTGTATAAATATTCTGCTACAGCTCATTTCTCTTTAAGGTTAGAGCGCCTGGGTGAAGTGTAGTTGAAGCCATACACAGATAGTGTCTGCTCCCACTTTTCCTTCCCACTGGACTGCGTGCTGAAAGGGAGGGTCACTTGGTGTTTTACTGATAGTGGCCAGGTGTGGATGTGTGTTCTGCCACCAAAGCCGATTTCACACATTTTGGGGGATTGAGGTTATTTATAGATAAAGTTAGAGATTTGCATTTGTTAATGTGCTTCAGGTGTGTTTGTTAGGGGACTGGTGGAGGGAGTAGGATTTTTCTGTACTTCTGACTGAAAGAGAGACCTCATAGTAATGGAAGACATCATGCTGAATAGAGCATTACCTCCTAGATGGGAACACGACCAGGGAAAAGGTCCCAACTCCGCCTTCTGCCATTTGTGGTTATGCCATTCTGGGTCTGTCTAGTGAGTTTAATTAAGCTTTGTAGTTGGCCTGGGGCCACTGGATTGTGCTCCTCTGGGCAGTGGCAGCCCTGGCGTGCCCAGGGGACCACTTGGCTTCACACAATACAGTGCTGCTTTTAAGGGACTGGCTTCAGTCGCCACAAGGAGCCTCCTTGCAGGGATTCCCTCAGCAAGATCATAGCGGGGAAGCTAATCACTTCTCCCAGCCAGGCCTCTGGCTTGTAGTCTGCATCAAAGGCACTCAGTTCCAGCTCTGGTTAAGTAGGGGGAGGGAGGAGGGGATTAGCGAGGGGGGAGCACAGCTTTATGATGTCTGGCCTCCAGGTGACCTCTGGCTACCACCAGAAGCGGGTCCCTCATGTTTTGCTCCCACTCCTCAGGCAGCCCAAAATGACACCTGAGCGGCCAGCACACCTGCTGGGCGTGGAGCGCAAGGTCCCCATGCCCAGAGCCTCAGCAGAACTTCCTCACTGCCCTTCCTGGGCTTGATTCATCTCGTCTGCCCTTCTTTTCCACTCTTCACCTGGGGCTTTTTATTCACCCTCCCCAGCCTTCAGCCCCTGGTGCTACTTCCAGGAAATGTACCATTTATTCTCCTACCTGTTTGGGGCTTCACACTGCTGATTTTTTGGTTAGCAGCCGTAGCACTTAACCGCTGTGCCACCAGGGTTTTCCTCTTCTTGGCTAGGGGCTAAGAATGAAGACTTATGTTCCTTTTAAAACATTGACTAGTCATTTTTCACAAGGAGAGTCTTACTCAAGCTTTTTATATAAACACCAAAAGAGCTCAAATCCACAAGAAAAATCAAATTGTTGCCACTGTTATAGTCTGCACACAGATCCCATGTCCTTCTGTGTATAACCCGAGTGCCAAATGAGCCGCTAGGATAATTGTTTCTGCTCCAAGAGGGAATTTGAATGTGGGCACTTTTCTAACAAGGCTGTGTTTGGTTTATGAAACCTTTGAACTAAAGAGCTCCCTTAAATCCCAAACCTGACTTAGAATATGGCTTGATCTACCAGGGTCAGACCACGTACACTGTCGTTCCTAGCGAACACCTGAAGTACGGCTCTTTGTATCTGTGTGTGGAATGGCTGGCATCAAGGGGCCTCAGTCCTTGTCTCTCCGTAACGGTCTTATCTCTTGTTCTCTGCCAGTGTTCCGTGAAGAACTGCCGCACGGCCTTCCACGTGACCTGTGCTTTCGATCGGGGCCTGGAGATGAAGACCATCCTGGCAGAGAATGATGAAGTTAAGTTCAAGTCCTACTGCCCAAAGCACAGCTCCCATAGGAAGCCCGAGGAGAGCCTGGGCGAGGGGGCCTCTCAGGAGAACGGAGCCCCTGAGCGTTCCCCCCGGAATCCACTGGAGCCCTTCACCAGCTTGGAGCAGAACCGGGAGGAGGCCCACCGGGTGAGTGTGCGGAAGCAGAAGCTGCAGCAGCTGGAAGACGAGTTCTACACCTTCGTCAACCTGCTCGATGTTGCCAGGGCCCTGCGGCTGCCTGAGGAGGTGGTGGATTTCCTGTACCAGTACTGGAAGCTGAAGAGGAAGGTCAACTTCAACAAGCCCTTGATCACTCCAAAGAAAGACGAAGAGGACAATCTAGCCAAGCGGGAGCAGGATGTCTTGTTTAGGAGGCTGCAGCTGTTCACGCACCTGCGGCAGGACCTGGAGAGGGTAATGATTGACACTGACACCTTGTAGTGACCTAGCGAAGAAGATTGCAAAGAGTCGAACGCTTGCCCAGAGCAAGAAATGATAGCCAGTTTCATTTATTCTCAGACCCTTGTACATACCCGCAGCATGAGGTTGTGTCGGTTACATATGATTATGGGCTGGTAAACGCATTGTACTTACGTGCAAGATTGCCACAGGGGGAGCTTCTCTGTGGGGTGTTTTTTTTCTTTTAACATTTTCCCATTAATCCTTACTGTTCTGCAAGTCAAACAGGATGTGTCTCCCCTCCTCCTCCCTCCCAACTTGCTTCCTAGAGCTAGAGGGAACTGAGCCCTAGGAAAAAGCCCAAGAGATTGGCTCAGAATTATCTCCAAACTGAGTTAGAAAGTCAGAATGGATTTGATTTGTGGGGGACAGAGGTAGGAAAATCTCTTGTTCAACCTGGGGACTACTTTCTAGGTGCTGGCACTGGGCTCATTATGGAGCACAGAGTTCTGCCCGCCCCTGCCCCCTTTAGTGTCTTGGCTCCTTCCCGGGGCATTCCCAGTGCTGTCACAGAGCAGAGCAGGACATGGTGCGGAGGTGTGTGCTCAGCTTTCTTACACACGCAGATCTGTTACAGAAGACACTCCTGGCAGTGAGGTGCTAAGTCATTACTGAGGCTGTGTGTAGACTATGTGTGTGTGTCTGTGTGTGTGTGTGGTGTATGTCTGTGTGCGGGTGTGGGGTAGGATTCCCGGTGCACAGGGCCATCAAGGTTGTCTGAGGAGCCCCAGGAATGCTCGGCACACCACAGATCTGTTGTTTATCACACTACTGGATTGCTGAATGTAGTGGCTTTTGGCTGCCAGAGCTTCAGCTGATGGCACTTCCTTCAGCGGTTTGCTGCTTTGTCCCTCCCCCAGTCTGCATTACCTTGAGTCAGCTGGACCTCCCTTCCTGCTACAGGAGTAATTAGGAGTAGGCTGGCTTGCCCCGAGGGCCTCTTGCTCCCTGCAGGTAGCTTCTGACTGAGGCCTGCTAATTGGGGATGCCACCTTCCAGCACCTCCTGCGTTAACTCCTTTAGCTCCCCTGGATCAAATTCATTAGTGCATAGGAGGTGGGACTGAGGCTTTCTGGCCTGAAGCAGCCTGCACTGAAAAGCACCCAAGTGGCCTGAGACAGTTAACGCATCTCCCTCAAGCACCTAACTTGTTAGCAGGGAGTGATTCACCTGCCTGGGAGAGGATCTGACTCATGGGTAATTTGAAATGAGAGTGTGGGCAAAGAATAAAGTGGGAGAAGCATTGAACCAAAAGATGCAGATCTCACAGAGACCTGTCTCTCCCTGTTAGAGTGGCGTAAAATTGGAAGTATTTTTAAGTGCTCACTAGAGACCCTTCAGGATGTGACCTGAGTGCACCAGGTTAAGACTCAGGGAAGGTGGGCGCTTCAGGCTGAGACGGCGTCCATTGGAAGGGCTTTTGAGGTTTTGTGCTCCCATCCGCCCCCTGGTGGTGAGTGTAAAGAAGACCTTGCCTCTCAACCACATGTATGTGTGGCATTTTTGTTAAGAAATGAGAAAGGGATCAGGATAAATTGGAATCCTGGTGAGAAGCCATTATCCCAACCCAGCAACGGCTGTAATTGGGGTGCATGAGCTATGGAGTCAGATAGTCCTCGGGAGGGGAGGACGAGAAGTCTAATGTTTGGACTGTGTTTGTCTCAACAATCACCACAAAATAAAAGTGTAGAAAATGCTTGTGGTGTACTAACTCTTTTCTGTGCTTAAGTTACTCAGAATAACACACACTTGCAATTTCTAAACAGTTTTTGGAATCATCACTGTTGTTTTTTAAGTAGAAATGATACCACCGATGTACGAGAAACAGGGAATAAATAGGATTTGTGTGTGTGTGTGGCATTACTTACATTTAATTTATTAAAGAGCCTAAGAGGTTTTAGGGAATTCAGGGCAGTTTAAAACAAGCTTATTATAGTGAAAAAATATGTTTTCCGAAAACGCAGCCATGAGGCATGTGATGGTGGAGGCTTAAAAAAATGGAAATGTTTGCCATACCCCAGAGAGGTTGCACAGTTCTTTGTAATTATAAACAATAAATATATCAGCCCAAAATCTCATCAGGGCTGGGGGGGACAATAATACTACTAATTTCTTTTCTCAAGTAAGTTAGAGTTCTTCCTAATTCACACAATAGCATTTCATGGCAGGTACGCAGAATCAGTTAACACATGACTGTAATCAAGGCATGTGGTCATTTCTAAACTAACAAATGAGTAGCCTTCAGTAGAAATGCAGACAGCTCTGGTGAATGATTATGGTAATTGCTCCTTCCTGCAAATACACACTCTGGGGCCTTGCACACCTGGACACCAGTCCTGGATCAGAAAGTTAGATGACAGGCGTGGTTCCGGGAGGGCTTGGGAAGCCGGTACTTGGAGAAGACATGGTTGCTGATGTGGTGCTGGCCACATCGAGTTCCCAGGGCCACCACTTCACTCTCTGATGGGATATTCTTCCCCTGAACATTGTCTTCTGAAAGAGGCAATGGACATGAGTTCTGCACATGAGCACTTGCTCAGACAAAGGCATGCTACCTCTGCAGCTTCTGGCTAGTGATATGGAAAGGGACCTAGTCCTGGAGGGCTGTCCTACTCACCACTCAGTGCAATGGTCACCTTAGATAATCTGATAGAGATTACAGTCCTCCCCTGGGGAAGAAAAAAGGCACTTTATGCTCCAATGTTGCAAGCGGTCTCTGGGATTCAAGAAAACTTGATACCACTCTGGATTCCTTAGGGCCGTTATATTCGAAGTGTGATCCCGGACCAGCAGCGTCAATATTCCCTGGGAACTTATTAGAAATGCAAGTTCTTGGACCCCTCTGTGGGTCTGGGCACTCTGGTGGGAGGTCGGGGAGCCAGCTATCTGTTCTAAAGCTTCCCTGGTGTTTCTGATGCCTGCTCAAGTTTGGGAACCACTGTTTTAGGGGAAAATGTGACTCAGGTTTAGCCTGGCTGAGAACACACCCATGAATTGGCTGTTTTGGGTACATTCTTGCTGGCAGCTGGCAGAAGATGAAGGCTGGGAGGAAGCAGGGCTTCCAACCTGCCCATTCTGTCAGAACCCCTGCTGAGAATTTGCATTTCTAACAAGTTCTCTGCTGAGAATTTGCATTTCTACCCCAGGTATACTGAATCTACAGTTTAACAAGACCCCCAGGTGATTCTTATGTATAACTTAACCGTGGACTTGTTAGAAATGCAAATTATCAGCAGGGGTTCGAACCTGAGCTATCTGGTTTGAAGCCCTGGGAGGAAGCTGGGTTGAGCAGTGCACAGGACAGGACAAGATGTGTTTTGAGGAGAGTGAAGCCTTGGTTCATCTCTGCATAACAGAGCCTGGGGATGAAAGGTGTGCCCTAAGGGGAGTTTTTTCAGCTTCAGTGAGGGAGATAAGGCTTAGGGTTTAGGGTGTACTCAGTATTCTGCAGTGTGGTCAGCTAGCCCTGGATTATTCAGGGGCTGATTTGTTCCGATTGAAAATGAACCAAGACCTTAGCTTTTTTGGCTTATGTTTAGACATTTCTCATCAGAGAGCTTGGGGAATAGAAGTGGGATTTTTCCACTTCGCAGTCAAGCCTTTGGAAACCCTGGAGGCATAGTGGTTAAGTGCTACAGCTGCTAACCTACAGGTTGGCAGTTTGAATCCACCGGGTGCTCCTTGGAAACTACGGGGCAGTTCTCCTCTGTTCTGAAAGATCGCTATGAGTCGGAATCGACTGGACAGCAAGTCAAGTCTTTGACGGGTGGGAAGAGTGTTTGCAGCTATCACAATTAAATTTGAATAAGATACAAATTTCAGGTTCTCTGATTTCCCTATTTTTATGGAAATTTCAAGTGGGAGAGATGCATCTCTCCCTGCTTTATATCTGACATGAGTATGAGAGTAGCCTGTGTGCCTAGGATGTCAGGGAATGTGTTTCCATTACTACTTCCAGGCAGACAGATTCCCTGTCTTAATGTAAAAACCGTCCTGTGTGTGTTCTCCAAAAGTTTTGAATCTGCGATAACAGACATAGGTTCTGCCCCTTCCTCTATTTGAGCTTCAGCTCTTTAATCTCAGCGGGCTAGAGCAACACGCTTCCACCCCCAGATTGGTCAGGACTTTTATAAAAGACTGTCTACTTGCTGGCCCGGGGAGGTGAGGCTGGGTCAGACAGGAACATGCCTTAGCCAGCATGAATGACCCCAAAACAACATTTACCCTGAGATGGGGGGTGCGATTTTCTTCTCAATGCTTTAATTTTAAAACAATATTTTCTTAAGTGTTAGTAAGATAAGAATTCTATGCAGAAATAAAAGGAAGATCCTAATAGTCATTAAATCGGCCAAGGTCCAGAGAAGCCTGACTCGGCGTTTCTATTTAAGTCAGGAAATTATACCATGATGCAGATGGGAAAGCCAGTGTCCCATTTTCTTGTGCCTATGTCCTCTTGCAAGCAAGAGTGCCTTGAACACAACTTGAGCAAAATAACTTCAAATGTCAGGGCTCAGAAAGGACTGAAGACCATAAGGGAGGTGTCTGTATATAAGCCAATGTGCAAAAAAAAAAAAAAAAAAAAGCAAAGTCTTGTACAAATGGATTGGTGCCACCCCAGCACCAAAAGAAGTTTGGTGACTTTTGAACCTCTTCCCTGTAAAGTAAGGTGGCAGGGGAAGGGACTGCCCAAGCATAAGGAGGATGTGATTTTTAGGAGAGCAGTCATGTCATTGAGGCTCCTGGGTGGCACAAATGGTTTGTGCTTGACTGCTAACCTAAAGGTTGGTAGTTTGAACCTACACAGCAGTGCCATGGAAGAAAGGCCTGGCAGTCTCCTTCCATAAAGATTATAGCCAAGAAAACCCTCTGTAGTTCTACGCTGTAACACATGGGGTCACCATGAGTCTGAATCGACTCAACAGCAACAGGTTTGGTTTGGTTTTTTGAGTTACGTCACTCATGGTTGAGGACCCCCAGTGGCGCAGTGGTTAAAGTGCTCAGCTGCTAACCGAAAGGTGGGCAGTTCGAACCCACCATCCACTCAGCGGGAGAAAGATGTGGCAGTCTGCTTCGATAAAGATTACAGCCTGGAAACCTCACAGGGACGTTCTACTCTCCTACAGGGTCACTGTGAGTCAGAATTGACTCAGTGGCTTGGTTTTTGGTTGTTTAGGTCATTTGATAGTAGGAATACTTGGTAACTTTTAACTCCTGCCACTGAGATAAGTTGGGAGATCTTATCCACGTCTTCCTGAGGAAAGGTTTATTTGTGTATCCTGTGTGTTGCATGGAAACCCTGGTGTAGTGGTTAGGTGCTACAGCTACTGACCAAGAGGTCGGCAGTTCGAATCTACCAGGCGCTCCTTGGAAACTCTGTGGGCAGTTCTACCCTGTTTTATAGGGTCACTATGAGTCAGAATCGACTCGACAGCAGTGGGTCTGGGTTTGATTTTTTGGTGTGTTGCATTTGTATTTTCAGACCCACATAATCTAGTCAGGTTTGCCAATAGAGAAGGATATTGGAACCAAAGGATTAAGGGGGTTTACTGACTAATTCTTTCAATTTTGCTCCTGTGGTGACTGATCACAGGTGGCTTTAAAAAGGGGAATGAATCTAAGTATCAATATGGTTAGTAAGAATATACATGTGAACCCTAGTAGTTGTATATCGGATATGGAGCTCTTAGCACTTGGGTCTTCAGTTACTTACAAATGAATCAGGAAGAGGGTGGTGATAATTTCTTCAGACATCAAAATGTTGACACAGCAAATCACTGTCAAAGCCGCAAGGAAGCACCCTAGCCATCAGTGACTTACTAGCTGCAGGCATTTCTGAGAGTTCAGTGTCCAGTCCGCAAAGAAGTTTACTTGGATTCTTGGTGACCATTTGGCACTGTAGCAGAGACATTTCTTTAGGTGGCTCCTCTTCTGATGGCCCTTAACCCTGTGCTTGCCGAGTTCTTTCTTCAGAAGATGCTTGATAAAAGTGAAGCAGAGGTGGCGTCTGAACTGCTCTAAAACTTTGGACAATAGAGTGAGTGGGAAGAAGATGAAGGGTGATAAGCAAATTCCTCTGGCAAGAGGTACCAAGTCCTGACTTGGACACCAGCGGCCTTCTGTTTGCTGGGATGGGCCTAAGGCTGGGTTTGATGCTGGGGCCGGGGTTTTGTAGGTGTTCCTTCCACAACCTAACCCCCTTCTGTGTTGCTGCTGCCTAAGTTGAGGGGTAGATGGTGGAATCTTTATTAGCTGCCCAAAAGGAGATTAGAGATTGAATAAAATTCTTGAAGTACATTTTGATTTCAAATGTCTGTCAAGGCCCTAGAAGGGCCAATTTCTCTCAGGTTTTTTTTTTTTTTTTTAAAAAAAAGCAAAGTACCGTTATAATGTTATGCTTACCTAGAATTTTTATTCTCTACATTCTAGGTTCGGAACCTCACTTACATGGTGACCCGCAGGGAAAAGATTAAACGATCTGTGTGCAAAGTCCAGGAACAGATATTCAATCTTTACACTAAGCTCTTGGAGCAAGAAAGAATTTCAGGTATGCATTAAGCACTTGTAGGTCAAAATATAGGGCAGGGGTTCATATGCTGTAGAGTCCATAACACTTGATTAGAGGAAAAAAAATCTTTTATTTTTTCTCTTATGTATCCTGTAGGAGAATCTGGAAAGCACAGCCGTTCCATATTTAAAGAAAATCTTTTAAGCATTTGAGGCATCATGGTGTGGGGGAAGAGCTATGAATTTGGCCCCAAATACGGATTGAATCTTGTGTCCTCTATTTACAGGCCAAACACAGACAAACCTCAAGTTTTCTGAGTCTCAGTTTCCTCACATGTAAAATGGAGATATCTCAAGCTACTACCTGGAACTGTTGTGAGGCTCAAATGAAATAGTGATTTGTGTATGGCAAAGTACTTGATATCCTTAGGGGGTACCTAAAAAGAGTTGTAGGTTACCTAGTGTTTGGATTTGCCTGTAACAGATGGTAAATATATCTTAAGACTATAAGACACGTGCCTGTGTTTAGATAACATCTACAGTGGACTTGGAGAATACAGACAAAGTTGGGCAAGTGGTTTAACTTCTTTGGGACCTAGCTTGTCTGTTAAATGAGGTTTGGTCTGGAATGATGGCCTCTAAAGGGCCTGTCAGCACTAACGTTCTGTGGTAATAAGTACCAAAAAGCAGGTATTAGAAGGATTTCTAATAAGGAGATCCATGGAGTGTAGATCAGGCAGAATCATGGACTCATGGAACAGGTCTGAGGCTGAGCGGGAGTGGAGGACCGTGAGCCTTCTGCCCTGGTCTGCCCTCTGCAGTGATAGCTGCAGTGTTCTCAGGGCTTGCATTGCATTCACGGTTGGCATATTTTCTGCTTTTGTGCCTTTTTGTTTCTCTGTACCTAGATGATTATGGCATATAGAAATGACAAAGAAGTTGTTAAAACCTGTTATGTTGAAATCCAAATCCTGGCGTATTATCAGTAACTAAGAATATATATGTGATTAGAGGTAAACTGGTCAGCTGAACAAACAAAAAAGCTTAGCAAGTTTTTGATGGTATTCTTGAAGCGTTACATAGTTTTACTGGCATTAATTTACATTATCCTTGATATATTCTCTCCCAGATTAAATGTCTTCCAGATGTATCAAGCTTATATCACTAGCAGGAGTTTGGGATTTAGCTTTTCCTTTAAAATAACATTTTTTTAAAAATTGTATTTTAAAATGAAGGTTTACAGAACAAACTAGTTTCTCATTAAACAGTATACATACTGTTTTATGACATTGGTTAACAACCCCACGACATGTCAAAGCTCTCCCTTCTTGACCTTGGGTTCCCTGTTCCAGCTTTCCTGTCCCCTCCTGCCTTCTAGTCCTTGCCCCTGGGTTGGCATTCCCTTTTAGTCTCGTTTTGTTTTATGGGCCTGTCTAATCTTTGGCTGAAGGGTGACCCTCAGGAATGACTTGATTATTGAGCTAAAAGGATGTCCAGAGGGCATACTTCTGGGGTTTCTCCAGTCTCTGTCAGGCCAATAAGTCTGGTCTTCTTTTGTGAGTTAGAATTTTGTTAAAATAACATTTTTTGTAAGTAGGGTCTCCTATGTAAAGGCAGTTCGATTCAGATTATTTAAAGTGAACTTCCATGTCTTCAGTATTCCTACTTGAGCAATCTGTTTTATCCCAGGCCTTTGTGTCCTCATGCAAATAGTCACGGGGAAGGAAGGTGGCGGGGGCAGATGTTGCGGTTGCTGGCATCAGTAATGCATGTTGTGCCATCACAAGGCTTTCTCTGACTCTCGTTGTTATGTAATGAGTGATTACCTGCAAAAAAAAAAAAAAAAAGCCGTAAAGGGCATTTTCATCTGATTTCACTTAAAGGTTGTTTTTCATGGATATTGCAGGCAGCTTGTTACATTTCATGGCAGAGGTATTTACTTGGGTGAGTGAAAGGGCTTCATAACAAGGTTGGGAAGTGTTTTGTGGAACAGAGCTGTAACGTAGCTTTGCATTCACAAGTCCTACTGCTGTTCCAGAAAAGGAAAACAAATCCTCCCTTCACGGCGAGGTAAGATCCACCCTAGGTATGGTCGGTTGAAAGCTACATTCATCTTCTGGTGGCATGCCATGGGGAGTGGAGCTGAGACCCTTTAGCATGCCCTTCTTTTTCTGTTTCCAGTTTATTAGATATTCACTTGTGTTCTTATTCATGCCCAAAGTCAAGCTCCTGCCTTGTGAGATAGATGCTTCCAGGTGAAGCGAGCAGGTGGCCATGACTTATGTGTGTCATTTGGGGTCCATGATTTAAACTGTTACGTGATTCTGAGCATGAGCAGGGCCATTCTGCTGAATGAGAGAGACTCAGCTGACTGAGAGTTCATTCTCTTGGAGACAGTGCTTCTGGGAGGTCATGAATCAGAATCCCTTCAGAGACATGAATCCCAAGACAAGTAGAAAGAAATCAGACTTCAGAAAACATCAATCCCTCTTACCTTTCTGTTTTGCCTATGGTAGGTAATTGAGAAATGTGTTCAGTTGTGGTGTTAAGATCGACCCTAACACTTGACCACTGAGAAAGCAGGCATTTCCAAATCAGCAGATGGTAAAATGCCTTCACCCATGGCCATGACAGCTATAAGTTCCGAGTCACTAGTAAATGTCCTGTTTGGTGGCAGTGTCCTTGTCTGCTTAGCAGTAAGTTCTCAGTGGTGGGCCCCTGTCTCATACTCTGGTGGTTTATACCTTGTTGAAGACAGAAAACTGGAAATGGAAACTGTTCTTTGTAGATGCTCTCAAGGCTCTTGTACAAACACGGGCCTCTTACTGGTGAACTGCATTGTCATGAATTCACCCAGTGTTTTTCAAGCTGTAGGTTATGACTCAGTAGTGGGTTGTGAGATGAATTTGGTGGGTCATGACCAGCATTACAAACAAGGGAAATAGAAAAGTATCAGTGTGCATATCAGGTGAAGAGGGTTAACATTATTTTATTAAATGTGAACTTTTATTGGGTTATGTTGTGAAATTTATCTCATACTGTGATTTGCATTAAAAAAGCCTGAAAATTACCAATTTAACTTATCCTCAAGGTGGATAACAATTCATTTGACTTCCACAAATGGGTTTTGTTTGCAATAGCCAAAGTTTTTTGAATACTCACTGTGTGTCAAGTATTTTTAACACTTTGCTTTAATTAATTGACATATTTACACGTATTTAATCCTCACGATAACCACGAGAGGGTATAGACACTTTAGAAAAAGAAATTTAAAAGCCCTACTCCTGCTGTTTTGATGCTCCCGGTCTTGGAGGGGAGGCTGATGGCTGCATAGTGAATTGTAGGACATGATGAACTGGCTGCTCTGTGGTAAGGTGGAGGGTATAAAAGGCAGTGATTGCCGACTAAACTGATGATATGGATTAAAAACCAAAAATACCGAACCCATTGCCGACAAGTTGATTCCAGTTCATAGTGACCCTTTAGGACGGAGCAGAACAGCCCCATAGGGTATTCAGGGAGTGGCTGGTGGATTCACACTGCTGACCTTTTGTTTAGCAGCCGAGCTCTTAACCCCTGTGCCTCTAGGGCTTCATGTATGTATGGATTACCCTTTGAAAATTAGATCTAGTTTGTTTGAAGGAAAACATAATTCTTGAACAGTATTTCATGAAAAATTATGTGAACTTCAGCTGTTTCAGAAAATGTAGCATGTTAAGTGTGCAGATTGAATGTACCTTCTTAAGGCAGGTCATATCTTTGAAAATCAGTTTTACAAACTGGGTGGTATGAATTATATTGTACTTTTGGGTAGGAAATTTGCAAAAATAGGGCCATGCTAAGGGTCTAGACTTTTATCCTTTTGGATTTGCTTCCGTTGTAATATTTCTTCCTATGTGGTCTTATGCTTATAGGTGTGCCTTCTTCCTCCTGCTCCTCCTCCTCACTGGAAAACATGCTTTTGTTTAACAGTCCTTCTGTGGGCCCTGATGCTCCCAAGATAGAAGACTTGAAGTGGCATTCTGCGTTCTTCAGGAAACAAATGGGTACTTCTTTGGTTCATTCACTGAAAAAGCCCCATAAGCGAGATCCATTGCAGAATAGCACTGGGAGCGAAGGCAAAAGTCTGCCGAAGCCGCCAGACCTATGTGGTCGAAGGGAGGGGACGGCGGGCCCAGAGAGCTTTTTGAGTTTGGAAAAGACCTTTGCAGAAGCACGTATCATATCAGCACAACAGAAAAATGGTGTGGTGATGCCAGACCCCGGGAAAAGGAGAGACAATCGTTTTCATTGTGATCTCATTAAGGGAGACTTAAAAGACAAACCTTTTAAACAGAGTCACAAGCCTCTCAGGTCCACAGATGTGTCCCAGAGGCATCTGGACAACACACGAGCCGCCACCTCCCCAGGAGCGGGGCAGTCAGCGCCCGGCACCAGGAAGGAGATAGTGCCCAAGTGCAACGGCTCCCTCATCAAAGTAAACTATAACCAGACTGCAGTCAAAGTGCCTACAACACCTGCCAGCCCAGTGAAGAACTGGGGAGGATTCCGGATTCCAAAGAAGGGGGAGCGGCAGCAGCAGGGAGAGGCCCACGAGGGGGCCTGCCACCAGCACTCAGACTACCCGTACTTGGGCTTAGGCCGAGTTCCAGCCAAGGAAAGGGCAAAAAGCAAATTAAAATCCGACAATGAGAATGACGGGTATGTCCCTGATGTAGAAATGAGTGACTCAGAGAGTGAGGCATCAGAAAAGAAATGTATACACGCCAGCAGCACTATCAACAGGAGGACAGACATTATCAGGAGAAGCATCTTGGCCTCCTGATGGAGAGGGCGCACTGGGGGCTTGCCATCCATCGGGCATGCCAGAGGAGAGTGCTGACACAGTGGACAGGCAGAAACAATCCGTTACTCCTGAGCTATAAACACATGTACTTGTGATTCAGACCCATTTTATCGCCCATCATTTATAAATCATTGTGAGATATTTGTGTTATTTGCAACTTGTTGAGGAAATATAAGAGTAGATTGTAACTGTAAGACACTGCTCAGACTAGAGCCTGAATTCAACACTAAAACGAGAACGAGTGAAATAAGTTTTAAAGAGGGCAAGGCTTAAATAAGCCTGGTGAGTTTTTATTTTCCTCTGGATTCTTTCCAAAGCACAAACTCTTGGTTACCTGAATATGTACCCTATCAAACATGGTTCTTGAGAAACCCTCATGCACCATTTAATAGCCCATAAAACTTATTTTCTAGGACTGTGGTAGATCTTGAAATCATATTTATACTTTGGCCCACAAGGCTGTTTTTGTTGCATTACCATGTACAGGCAGCAGCTCTGAAGCTTCAGTAATTCTAGGAAATTCATGTGTAAATACAGCAGATGGGGGAGAGAGAATTGAAGGTCATCACTGGAAGAGCTGATGGGATTGCTGCAGTTTGGAGATCTAGGGTACATGTAGCACAAAGTCCCTTGAGTGGGTGTGGATACAGGACTGGCAGGAGTGAAGCCATTAGGAGAGTTCTGTCTATGAGAAAGGGCAGTTGAGGTCCAATTTTTACCAGACCTCTTGACTTTCCTTTTCCCTAACCACTGGCCCTTGGGATTTTCCTGGCCATTGGCAGTACCTGGCCATCTGGCTTCCAACAACACAATGGCTATTCAAGTTCAAGCAATGAACTTCCAGACTCTGGTGACTCAGACTTCCCAGAGCCAACCACTAGTGCATATGTTGGGGAATCCGGGCTTCCAACATGAACGGATTCCTTAAAAAAAAAAAAAAAAAAAAAGATTAAAAAAAAAGGAAAAAGAAAAAAGCAAAATAGGTTATATTTTAAAAACAATAGAAGGGCAATAAGTTGCGATAAGCTCTTGTCATTGACCAAGGTTATACAGGAAAGAGGTTGATGTCTACCCTTGAGTAAGTTTTCTGGAGTCAGATCTAAGCTTTTATTCGTAACTTACACTTTCTAATTGCAAATGGCAATAACTAGTAAGTGATCAGCAATAATAAATTTAGCATTAAATTTGAGTACAATGTTCTGTTTTTGCACTTATTGTAGTGCATATGTATTAAGACAGTGGATAGTGTTAAGGTCCTGTTAATTTTCTTTGGAATTTAATGTAGTTGTGAATCAAATTTAAGAGAAAGCAAGTTTAAATAGCAACGAGATTTAGAATTATGGGCACTTGGAACAAGCCCGACTTCCCCTAAACTGCCCCTTAGTTTGTTAATATCAGTATTCCGATTCTGATTGATTTATACATCTGTTTCCATGTGGCAGGGACATTCTGATACTTCATGAATAATGCTTGAGTTCTGTAGTTAACTTTCAAGTCTTCCAGATGATTGTCAACAACGAAAAGGCTTATTGAATTCCATCTTGCTATGCAAGTTTTATCAGATGATCAGATAGTAGATCTGACGCATCCCCATTGTATGTGTGACATTTGCAAACCAAGTCTTAACTTTCTGAGTACGTTTCTAGCTAATTCAGGGGAGGGGAAAGAATGACCCAGGTTTTTAGACTGTCTATTTTTGAGCGATGGGGGCTCATTTTGAGACTGCTGTCCAGATAAGTTTGTTGCTACCAATCTGAGAAGGTTCTTATGGATCCAGGTTGGACCTTGGCTTGTAGCATAATTTAAAAATCTTTTTTTTTTTTTTTTTGCATATGAGCAAAAACCTTTTGCTGGATTCAGGAGAAGGTGGACTCTATCTGCAGTTATCTTTTGACTACAGCAGCAGCCCTGGGTGAGAGGAGTAGGATTTATAGAGAGAGAATTTGTTAAGCCATAGAAAGAAAATCGAAATTAATTCTCGTAAGCATATGACCTCTCACCATTTTAAGAGGTACCAGAGTCGTTTGCACTATTAGGAATGCTAGTTTTGTGCAAAAATAATGCCTTACCTGTTTTTCCCCCCATATTTAGGTTGAAAAGCTTTCAAACGTTCCAAGTTATGCTGAACCAAAAAATAAAAAACAAAAAATAAACCCATACAAAACACATACAAAAAAGCCCACACTTTTTATTCCTGCTTCGAAATGCAAATGGTACAGAGCGCGGTTTCTCTGACATTGTGCGCGGTTTCTCTGACGGTGTAACGACAGCTTCGTAAGGTGGTTTCGTGTCATGCTGGGTGACCAGAAGCAGCAGCCAACTCAACCTACCCACCTGCATTCTATTAGTAGGGAACCATTTGCTTTTTTATTTTTTTTTCTTTTAGCTTTATCTTTCCTTGTGCATCCTGACCAAGAAATATCTTTGATTATGATCAATGTATTATGTCAAAATGTAGGCTAGTTAAACTTTTGTAAAGTTGCCTGGAATGTCATTTGTTAGGTTATAAACACAAAATCTAAATAAAGGGTTCTATGTGTTGTGTACAAACCTTAATTATTTTGAAATGGACAAACTCGTCATTACATTTGTAACCTTGTACAGAGGATTTTTCACTATGTGCCTAGCTTGGTGTCCATTCAGCTAAAATTGGGAAAAAAACAAAAAAAGGTGCATGAAGAGTTCCAAATCAGAAATTAAACAAAAGTATATGTAGAGATGACTATTTTATATTACCTGGCCCAATCCTGTATTTATTTCTATCCTCTTTTTGAAAGTATTTATAAAACTAGTTGAGGACAGCTGTATTTTTTTGTTCAACTATTTAGTAGAATTTGTGCCTTTTTGTCTGTATGTGAATAAATGCTGTACATTTTGCAATACATTTTAAAATGTCTTTTGGAATCTGCTTTCGCTAAATATTTAAAGATACACATGACTTAGTGGTCCTGAATCAGCGCTTGCTTAGTGTGTCACAGTTAAGGAGTGAGAACTGTAAGGAACATATCAAGATTGTGGAAGATTACAGGTTTCCTGGGTTGCTTTGTGGCTCACTTGTGATGGTGAGACTCTGAAAAGTGGTAACGGTTTGATTTTCGTCTCTCCCACCTGATGTTCTTTTCGGAATACAATTTTGGAACTTGCTGTTGAAGCAGCATAGACTACGATCAGATGCTGAGTTTAAATACTGAGCTATAATTTACCAGTTGTGTGACCTTGGCCAAGTCACTTAACCTTTCTAAGCCTCAGTTTTCCCATCTGTAAAAAAAAAGGGTAAACATCTTAAGGGCTATTGAGACATTTAAAGGAAGTTCATAGAGCATCTCAGTAGGCGTTTAGCAAATGGTAAAAACCAAACCAAACCTGTGGCCGTCGAGTCGATTCCGACTTACGATGACCCTATAGGGCAGGGTAGAACTGCCCCACGGAGTTTCCAAGGAGCGCCTGGTGGATTCGAACTGCCGACCTTTTAGTTAGCAGCTGTAGCACTTAACCGCTATGCCACCAGGGTTTCCTAGCAAACGGTAGGCTAGTATTAATATCAAGAACAGCACTGATTTTTGTAACCTTTTAACTGATGAGCCTTCTGAGGTAAAACATGCCATCCTTCCATAATGGGAAGGTTGTATTTATACGGTACCTAAAACAGTTTTTCCAAGGGCAGTTTCATTCTGTGCCTTCATTTGGTCACAGTACTCTGGAACACGAGGGCCAAGAACGGATATTATCTGCATTTCACAAAACGGATTTGTCCAAGATCATAGCGTCAGTCAGGCGTTGGCAAAACTGGGCCTGAAAATTGTCTTTGTAAGACCACAATATGCAGAAAATTAGCATATAATGAACTCCACCTTTCTTTGTGTTGGGAACCGCAAAACCGGTGTGGATTGCTCAACCCCGTGTAGGTTACAATGAGTAGGAGCCACAACAAAATAGTGCTGGTCTAATTGGTAATTTTTGTAAAAGTGTGGCCAGCTTTTTTTTTTAAACGAGTTGTTCATACATTTGGCTAAAAACATATTTATTTGTCCTTGTCCCTCTTTAGTGACTATTTACTCCCATGTTTCTTGCTCTCAGTTAAGACCCCAGAGAGAAATAACTGATTCTTCCTACAAGGTCTTAAAGTTGAATAAGCACAGTAGTTCCCTAGGGAAATGAAGGCCCCAGGAGCCAAAGGAAAGGCCTATGGTTGGCAATTCTGCAATCTATGACAGGAAATGCTGCACCAGGGACTCATGTTCACATCTTCACCAAGTCACTTAGAAAACTCTTTATACCTTTGAAACATTCGCCATCTGCAACAAACTCTGCAATTAATTTCAAGGTTGAAATCTTCAGTTTGATTTCCTTTCAATGCTCAGAGCTGCCTTAGATGTGTTCTCGTCAGAGGTAGAATAGAAGAGCTTTGATTGCCCGGTTATTGAAAAAGGGTATAAAAGCAAATCCAATATGATATCTCACCTACTTCCTTGACTTAAGCTATTCTCTATGCTGCTGAGTTTGGTATCTCTGCAATCCAGCTTTTCCTGAGCCCTTATTTGGGCATTTCCTTTTGGGCATATAGGTACTCGTGATTTTGAAAGTCATCCTTTTTCTATATTTTAGCGAATGTCATGCAAGCCTGAAACCTGGGAAGTCCTTTATGAGTTCTTTCTTAACTCAACTCCTGCAGCCAAGTGGTGATCAAGACCTAGGTGTTATACTTCATATCACCCCACTATTTTTACTTCTCTTGATTGCGCAGCTACTTGCCCGACAATTCAGGCCTCATCATTTCTTGCCTGGATTGCTGTAGCAGCCTCCTATCTGGTTTCCTATCTGATTCCTTGCTGCAGTCAACCTCTCCTCTCCCCAGTTAGCTGCAGTCTTGCCAATTTGGTCTCCATAGTGATAACTTCTGTCATTCCCTGTAGTCTTCAGGAGAACCTCCAGACTTCTTAGGATGGAGCTCAAGGCTCTTGTTCCTCTCAGCCCTCAATTCTATAGCCACAGTGAATTACTGCCGTTTCCACAGTGCTGTGTTCTTTCTTCTGTGACTTTCTATATTGCTGCCTTTACCTAGAATACGTTCCTCTTCTTTATCTAGAGAACATTGTTTTGCCTTTCAAGGCAGCTCAACTGTCATCCTCCCTGGGAAGTCTTTTCAACACCGCTGTTCTGGGTAGGTGCCTCTCTCCTCTGTGCCCTGGTGGACCCAGACAAAATTGTATCATAGCATTCTTTGCAACATGCTGTTGTATTTTGATTTTCCCTGAGAGCAAGAATCATGTCTTATTTGTCTTGTTGATGCCTGGAATGGTGAGAAAATGATTGGGAGCTGAGACACTGTCAGAATAGTGAAGTGGCTTGAAACTAAGGTTCCAGTTTCCAAGAGTCAATCAAGAAATAGCCATCTGGTGGGTCTTCTGCTGATAATTTGATATAACTGAATTCAAAATGTATTTGCAAACTCAGAGAACACTGGGTGCCAAGAAAAGAACGAATCGTCAATGGTTTCGTTTGCTAACAGTTACAAATGGATTATCAACCGGTAGGTATCGGTCTGTGTTTTATGTTTATTACTTCGTTTAATCCTCACAGTGTGTAAGGTACATATTATTACCCCAATTTGCAGATGAGGGAACTGAGGCACAGAGAAATTATTTGCCCAAGGTCAGTAGGTGGTAGAGCTAGGAGTCAATCCCAGCCAGTCTGGGCACCCTAGACTCTGCTGCCTCTCAGAATATAAAAATAGTTCACACAATGTAGTTCATGTGCTTTTGGGTATACCGAGGAATGAATTCTTATAAAGCTAATAATCTTGGTTTAAAACATGTTAATGTGTTGGTAAAACACTAAACATAACTTAGTGGATAATGAGCAATACAGTCTACTTCTGGCCAGTTAATTCCTGCTTTATGCTAGAGAAAATGAATTAATTTAGTTGCATATACATTTAGGCTACATGCATATACACACATACACATATGTACAGATCAAATATAAGCATGTACAGTCAAGGATAAACACTGCTCTCAGGAACTCTGGAAACTCTGGTGGTGTAGTGGTTAACAGCTATGGCTACTAAACAAAAGGTCAGCGGTTCAAAGCCACCAGGCGCCCCTTGGAAACTATGGGGCAGTTCTACTCTGTCCTATAGGGTTGCTGTGAGTTGGCATTGACTCAACAGCAACAGGTTTTTTTTTTTTTTGGCATCAGGAATTCAAAGAATAACTTAGTTCTCACAATATCCTTACACAATGCTTGGAAAGATAATTAGTGAAAAAAAAATTTTATGATAACCAGGGAAGATGAAGCTAATGAGAAACCTCCAAGGCAGCATTTTTATGATATAAATATATTTATAGTGAATCCAGTTATTTTTACATATAATTCAAGCTACCAAATTAAATACCAAAGATAAAAAAATAAGTCACGTGCTCTTCCCTGGTGGCTCAGTGGTTAAGCGTTTGACTGCTAACCAAAAGGTCAACAGTTCAAATCCCCTAGCTGCCTCTTGGAAGCCTTAAGGGGCAGTTCTCCTCTGTCCCACAGGGTTGCTATGAGTCGGAATTGACTCGAAGGCAATGGATTTGGTTTTTTTGGTTACTGCCAATCTTAATTATCTCCAATGTATCCTGATAGTCTATTACTTGGCTTATGTATGGCTAAGTTGTAAATAGTGCATTTATAATTATGGGTCAGTATGGTTATTTTACCCACTAATCTGGTAGCTCTAAATTCAGGATTATTACCAGTGTGAAACAATTTCTTTAAGTAGCAAATCTTTCTCTGGTGTTTCCCTACACCATGTAGCACCTTGAAGAAAGCTTCCATTCTTTTTCTCACCCATTTTGGCTCTGTTCGAGCTTTACTGTTTGAATGGTTTGAGTCTTTTTTAATATCAAATGCTTCTGATGACATCTTTGCCTCAACTAGTCCCAAGTACTCAATCAAAGGGAGCAAATGCTTCTTCAGGTTGGCCTTTAAAACATCATGCTTACTATGATACAAGAGATCATAAAATATATATCAACCAATTTATAATTGCTAAACACAATTTAACATATATATATTTCTTTATCATCTTTTTTGGTAGCTTAGAATTGGTGAAATTGTCTTCAATTCATTAAAGCAATCTGGAAGCCTTCATAGGAGGTATGCCATTAATTAGGGTAACTTCCTTTCCTTTCCACTAAAGTTACTTGATTTATTTTTAGATTATGGCCAATTTCTAGGTTTGGAAAAATTACCAAATACTTCTAAATTGGAAGAAGCTTTTTCTAGGAAGCATCCTATGTAATACATATAGTTTGACAATCATAAAGGCTTTTTAGGTTAGCTCAGAGTCAGGAAAGGCAAAAAAAAAAAAAAAGGCTCACACATCAGACTTCTTGTTAAAAGGTTGATGAATTAAAAAAGGGGAAGTGACATTTCTCAAATCCTATTTTGTGTCTTATTTCCCATCAAGAACACTGATCTTTAAACTGAAAAGGACAGAACGGACACAGAATCACCTGAAGTCTCAGACGTGTGAAGCACTTGTACAAGAACATGGAGCTATTCACAATGAGTTCGAGCCTCTTGAATCACTGTCAACAAATAGAAGAAGTGTCAAAAGTATGGATTCTGCAACTCTAAAGAGGCCATTTGCACAGTAGAAGGAATTTTGATGTTGAATAGACCTGTCTGAAACAGCTTGTCCAGCTAGGACCCCGGACAAGGCACCTGACTTCTATGATACTTTATACAGTGAGCTGAAGCAGCTGCCGGAGCTGGCACTCGACCAGACTGCCTTGTTTTTCTGGATCTCATGAGTTGTCCGCCTTTGACAGGGTGCAGTCTTACCACTTTTCTATCGTTCATTTCAGTGGAAAATGTTCATTTTCCTTCTCTGACAGTTTCCGCCTTACACAGGTTACAGCTTTTGCAGGTTTTACTGTATCTTTGGGAAGAGAATAATAATACCTACCTAGCAGTGTTGATGGATTGTATGAGACAATAAATGCAAACTGGTAGCACAATGCCTGGGTCAGTAAATAAAACCCAAAAACCAAACCCAGTGCAGTCGAGTTGATTCCGACTCATAGTGACCCTATAGCACAGAGTAGAACTGCCCCATAGAGTTTCCAAGGAGCGCCTGGCGGATTCAAACTGCTGGCCCTTTGGTTAGCAGCCATAGTGCTTAACCACTACGCCACCAGGGTTTCCGGGTCAGGAAATAGACATTTTAAATATAGATCGGCATGCTTATTGTAGATCCAGGGAAATTCTCCAATAGATTCTTTTGGTTGTTATTTACAGAAGTGGATTATAACTTCAGAGGGGCCCTGGTAGTGCAGTGGTTAAAGCCCTTGGCTGCTAACTGAAAGGTTGGCAGTTCAAACCCACCAGCCAGTCCACAGGAGAAAGATGAGGCAGCATGCTTCCGTAAAGATATACAGCGTTTGAAACCCTGTGGGGCAGTTCTACTCTGTCCTGTAGGGTCACTATGAGTCACAACTGACTTGAGGGCAATGGGTTTGGTTTGATTATAACTGCTCTCATCTTCTTTTATCTTCTAGAGTATGGTTAATATGAAAGGGGATGCTAGTCTCAATTTTAATCTTCACAGATCTAAGCACTAACATTTTCTTATACATCATATTATGCTGATGACTTTTTTATTCTTCGAAAAAAGGATTGTGTTGCCCTTGAATGAAAATTTCCATATTGAAGAAATTAAAGAATTTTAATAAGCATAAAAAGGACAAGCAGTGATTACTATATGGATGCTATGTGGATTTACTAAGAAATCTGTCTAATTTAGTTTTCTTCTTGGACAGGATTACTAGATCTGGTAAGTATGACAAGTATAGCATAAATGAACTTTTGCTAGTCAGAAGGCAGGGTCGTTCTTGATGTTCTTAAGATTTTGTACAAGTTGCCGTTGAGTTGGTTCTGACTCATGACCCCATGTGTGTCAACAGTAGAACTGTGCTCCATAGGGTTTTCAAGGCTGGGAGCTTTTGGAAGCAGATCTCCAGGCCTGCCTTATGAGGTGCACATGGGCGGGTTCCAACCACGGACCCTTTGGCTAGTAGTCATCCAGTGCTTAACAGTTTGTGCCACCCAGGGACTCCTACAAAAGGCAATATGGACCGGATTAAAAACAGGTTGAATGACCATGCCTGCAGGGTAGTGGCTAGTGACCCAGTGAGGGAGTTGCTAGTTGGAATGCTCTAAGATATTGTACGCAGACTTGTCTGGTCCTCTCTTCTCAAGAGATTTGCACCAAGATATAGGTAGATGTTTATCTAATTGGTAGATGGCATTCGTTGTAAATCAAAAATCATCCTTGTTGCAAGAAATATAAAGCAAAATACAACAGACATGATCCCTACCCTTACAGCTAACAAACTGGATGACAGAATTAGGAGCTAACATGACCTCAGCAGGCTCTAATAATGTAATGACATTTAATAGGGATAAATTTAACAGTCCTGCTTCTGGGTCAAGACAGTAACTACACGAGTGCAGGCTGGCTGGCTTGTTAGGCTTTGGACAAGTCTTAGGGTTTTAGTTGACCATATGGTCAATATCTGCCCAACAGTCTGATTCGACTTTCAAAAAAGCTAACAAGATTTTAAGCTACATTAATGGGAGTGTAGACTTTAGAATAGTAATTCTCATTCCAAACACTAATGAGAAATATTATATGTGTGCATTTCCATGAATAACTACCTGCAGTAACTCTCTCATGAAGCAAGTTTTCCTGAAAGAATATGTCAGTCTCCTCTTAAGGTGGGGAAAAAGGGACAGGTATGCAGACGGTTAACACGCTCCTCTGCTAACCGAAAGGTTGACTTTTTGAGTCTACCCAGAGGTGCCTCGGAAAAAGATCTGGTGATCTACTTCTGAAAAACCAGCCACTGAAAACCTCACGGAGCACAGTTGTACTCTGGCGTACATATGGTCGCAATGGGTCAGAGTCAACTCCACGGCACTTGGCACTGGTATGTAGTTCGAAGTCATCTCTATCCCACGGAGACGGTAGTATGTTGTCCCCCACACTGAGGTAGGTATCACTTCCTCTCTGAGTCATTATCTAGGAAAAGACAGCCAATAGTTTGTACCTTGAATATAATGTTTGGTTCTAGGTATAAGACTGACATATCCCAAGCATACCTGGTGTAAAGTAGGTACTCAAAAAAGAATGAATGAATGAATGAAGAAGGGTATAGGTAAATTGGAGTGCATTCAGAAACCAGTGATTGGGTTCGCACAAGGTCTGAAAACCAAGTCCTCTGAGGAAATGGAGATGTTTCCTAAGTGTAGGGAGAAAATGCTAATTGTTTCCAAAAGGCTGAAGAGCTGCTGTGTGAAAGATGGCTTAGATTTTATTCTGCTGCACAAGGTAGGACTAAGACAGGGAGACACATTTCAGTTCAATGTAAGGATGAATTTTCAAATGGCCAAGGCTGTTGGAAAGAGGACTGGACTATCTCAAGGGGTACTGAGTGGCGCCCTCAGTAAATTTCAACAGTTCTGCACAATATCAGTAGTAATTTGTTACTAAAAATAAAGTACTAAACTTTATAAGAATGTGCATTTAAAAAGAAATAAACTAGAACCAATTCAAAATTATCTCTATGATGTCATTCTCATTGCTTACAATCCAATATACTTTTTGAGTGAAAGAGAAAAGAATGGGGTTACAGCTAATACATTGGGAGTGCCTATGGGGATGTGTGGAAACCCTGGTGGCACAGCGGTTAGGAGCTTGGCTGTTAATCAAAAGGTCGGCAGTTCAAATCCACCAGGTGCTCCTTGGAAGCCCTATGGGGCAGTTCTACTCTGTCCTATAGGGTTGCTATGAGTTGCGATCTACTGGGTGGCATTGGGTTTGTTTGGTTTTTGAATGGGAATGTGTGGCACATGTGGATATTTTGTTGGGATGTGTAAGAAAGGGAGGTGAACCTTTGGGTTAGAACACTTCCTTGGTGTAGATTTTTTTCTTGATAGGTGAGTGGATATCAGTGTTGTAAAAAATTACTTTTAAGATGACTTTCAATGCTATAACTTTTGTTATCTAAGTATATACATATTTATGTTTATTTAGTTCTTTATATAAATAGTAACAGTATATTATCACAAAAGCTACATAGTTTTATAAGTTTCAATGGCTGGTAAGGGACAGGTTTTATACATAACTTTAGGGTATTGTAGGTTCTCTCTTTAGACAGATATCTCTGTATTTCTATCTACATATGTGTATTTTTTTTATGTATATGTACATTTTTAAATAAACTAAAAGTTAATCATTATTTTTGATAAAAATTTTGCAAAAAATTCTCATCACACATTTATTTTGAAAAAAATGATAAAACACATTATGATTAAAGAACAGAATACACAGTAAAATGTTTAACGTGTTTTCCCACTCTTCCCTGAGTTGTCTAAGAGTTGGCTTGGCAGACTGTGCAGCTATGAAATATTCAGTATTTGCTGAACAAACAAATGACTGAATTGTTGTTGATGTTCTCCCATCTTTGGGACAGCTATAGCTCTGACGCCAGAGGAGAAATTAGAAGATTGTTGGCTGCCCCAATTTGCATATTTGTATACAAAGAAAAAAGGAGGCATTCATATCTCCTTTCTTCCTCAGGGAGATACAACGAAGAAACACAAATAAACAAAATGATCTAGTTGTATTGTCCCCAACTTCAGCTTTATATCATTTTCTTTCTGTCTTTCCTATTCATTTCCCCTATCTCCTGAAACACAGTTCACAGAATAAATGATACTGTCTGTGTAAATGAAATCAAGGCTGGCCAATATGAGAAATGTTAAAAAAACTCCACTATATTTTTACATTAAAAATTGGTTACTAACAAACATTTGCGAAAGACAAATAACCATACACGTTCAGTTCTGTTGTTCAACATAGCTTTAGGTTGTTCAAATTAAACAGAAGTCAATAAGGCATATTATCTGAATATTAGTAGCCTATTCTTCCCCTAAGGTCCCTGGGTGGCACAGTTTGTGCTTTACTACTAACCTAAAGGTTGGTGGTTCAAACCTACCCAGTGGTGCTGAAGAAGAAAGGCCTGGCAATCTTTCTTCCTCAGATTACAGAAGACAAGAAAACCCTATGGAGCTGTTCTGCTCGGTAATGCATGGGTCTCCATGAGTTGGGACGGACTTGAAGACAATGGGTTTGGTTTTTTTTTTTGGTTTATCCTTACCTTGGAGAATATCTAGCATGAAGGGGATCCAACTGGGAGAAGAAGATATTCACGCTGGAATTTGAAGAGTAGTTGCCTATGGCCAAAGTTTGGCAAAAGTGCCTATGTTCTGAGATTTTACCTCACAGAAAAGAATGTGGGAGAGGTAGGTTTTGTTTTTGAAAACGGGTAAGAATAATATGTACATCCCTTTCGTCTAGGATGCTAGTTCCTGAAGTGCTTTCTCCTACAATCTCATTTTTTGGGCAAACATAATTCTAATCTTTAATTAAGGCTTCTTTAAAATAAATTCTATGTTCTATAAACATGGGTAGGAATATAATCGTTGCTACATGGAAATTAGGCTGTGAGTGACATGGGAAGGAATTTAGAGAATCAAACGAAAAATTCTTTAAGAAATGAGAGTAAGCTAACACTTCCTATTCAATTGTCACTTAATTGACATGTTTGTACATTTGGTCTGATCTCTGTATTTGACAGTATTAACTATTTCCACCCTCCTACTTAATAAGATCAGATTTCCTCCCTTCTTTAGAGTTTATTGGCACCCTGGTGGTGCAGTGGTTACGAGCTCTGCTGCTAAACAAAAGGTCAGCAGTTCGAATCCCCCAGCTGCTCCTTGGAAGCCCTATGGGGCAGTTCTACTATAGGGTTGCTGAGTTGGAATCGACTTGACGGCAGTGGGTTTGGCTTTTTGGGTGTAGTGTTTATTATAATTTTCTTGATCACCTTCTCATTGATCTTATTCAGTCTCCTTCAGTGATTCTTCTTCCAGAGCTCATTCAAAAAATTGAGACATTTTCCTCAGGTCCTGTCCTTGAAAACTCTCTTTCACATTGTGAACAAACAGTCACTAATACCCTCCATGTCCAAGGAACTGTGTTAGGTGTTAAGGATACAATGACGAATGACCGTAAACATGACTCCCGCTCTCAGGGAGCTTGTGGTCTATTGGGGAGGAGATGACATGAAAGAAAACATTCAAAAAAGAATTAATTACAAATCTTCTTAAGTGCTATGAAGGAAAAATATGGCACACTATTAAGAGCAATATAATACGGGAGAACTACTCGGTCCTATAGGATTGCTATGAGTTGGAATCAGCCAAGAAAACCCTATGGGGTAGTTCTACTCATCACATGGGCTTGTTATGAGTGAGAACTGACTCAGTAGCACCCAACAACAACAACAACCTCATCTGGAGGCTAGGGAAGGCTCCTCTGAGGAAGTGGCCTTTGCATAGAGGTGTGAAGAACGTGTAAATGGAACAGTTTAAGCAGGGACCCAGAGGTGGGAAGGAGGACGATGTATTGACAGAACTAAAACCAAAGCCATCATGGGTTGAGCACAAGAAATGGAGGGGGAGAGTGGTATGGGAAGAGGCTGAACAGGTAAGCTAACCACAGCACATAAGGCCCCAGGGCCAAGACCCTGTATTTCCAAAGCTTCAATTCTCAGCTACATGCCAAAGACTCCTAAGACTGTCCCATCTGAAGGCACCAGTCCTCAACTTCCAGCTGCTGGCTGAATATCTGCACATGGATGTTTTCATGTTACCTAAAACTCAAATTCATTATCTTCTATCTGGATTTTTTAAATCTGCATTCTCAGAACCTAAAATATCCATTTGATTAGTATTGCTTTGAGTAGTAGCAGGAAAAAAAAAAAAAAAATCTTCCAAATTCTTAGATATCAAGTTCTATAAATACTGGAATCTTTGTAAGTTAAAAATGAATTACTGCAATTATACATTAAAATACATGACAGCATCATTTTAGAAAGTGCATAATTTATTACATTTATGAGTTCATAATGGAAAATTGATACTTAGGAACTTTAAAAATGAGTTAGGACTAACAATTAGATATAAAATTCTCAAATCTTGGAACCTGAAGTATTAAAATTCTAGCATTTTCTGAAAACCTCTCATGATGAGTATGGTTTAAAAATTATTATGTTCTTCCAAGGGAAAAAGGGGGAATTAAAAAATAGACACGTTGATGAAGGCAATGATTTCTTCTCAGCTGGCTTTATTCTTCACTGAAGCTCAATATAGGATTATATTTTCTTCACTTACAGGAAGCTGTCACTGTTTTGTTTTCCAATAACCCTCAAAACAGAATGGAAAATGTTTATGCAAAATGACACAAGCCTAACCATTCTCTGCAGGCTTTATCATTTCAATACACTTCTAGTCCAACAGCTCTCCCAACTCTAAAGTGCTGTGAATGAACTATGAGTACTTTTAAATATTTTCCAGATTCATCATGGAGGCAGCTTTTCTTCTCTGCACTGTAATCACACTGAGCTGCAATTAAAATAAACAATCAGTAAGTAGTTACTTTTTCCACAGAAAATCTTAGACTAACACAAAGTACAATGCATCACAGCCTAAAATTATTGAAAATAATCTTCCCAATGGAAGGGGTCTTAACAAAGGTCACTTTTTGTGCTCATTTCTATTTTACTCTTGAGACTTAAAACGTGTTACATTTGGGAACTGTACGTGAAAGGACAATGTGACATTACATAGCTCAGAGTGATATACTAAGAATTCCCAAACATACCCCATATGTGGACGAAAAATACCTAGATTAAAGTTAATCAGAAAAGTATCTAAAACACAAACTAAATATGGGCTAGCACAATGGAGGGCTGGTAATAAAAAGATGATGACTGGACATAGTAAGAAAAGTCTAACAGGAAAACAATCCTTAAATATTAGTTGGGGTTGGTAACATACACACGATAAAAAAAATCAAATGGTACAGAAGAATACACAGGATAACCGAAGTCTCTTTCCCATTGTTGTCCTTCATTCCATAGCTTTCTCTCCAGGTACGACCACTATTTCTAAGTACATATTTAGAAATATTCCAAAAGAGAATATATGTATATATTCACTGACCCCTTTTTATTTTAAACATAAAAGTACTATATGCACTTTTCATCTTTTTTTTTTTTTCCCTGTAGACAATCTACCTTAAAAATAGTTCCATATTAGATCTATTTTATTCCTCTTAACAACTGCATACTATACCACTGTATGGGTAGACTATAATTTCGCTGGCCTGCTATGCGTGGGCATTTAAATGGTTTCTAATCTTTTGAAATTATAGACAATACTGAAATTCACAGTTTTACATTCTTCCTTACATAGACGCACCCATATGCAAGAATATCACCTGCAGAGTAAATTCTTAGAACTCCTAGGTCAAAGAATATATACATTTATAATTTCTGAGTGACACTACCAAACTGTGCTCCAAAGGGGCTGTACCAGTGAACACCCGTATCAGTGATGTGTGAAAGTGCCAGCACAATATATTACCAAGCTTCATGATCTGGTAGGTGAAAAGTAATACACGATTACAGTAAATTTGTGTCTGTCTTATATGCGTGAGGATGAAGATTTTTTAAAATGTTTAAAAGCCATGATTTATCTTTATCTGTGAATTTCCTTTATCCCTTTGCCTACTGGATTACAGCACTTTTTTCTTGTTGACTTAGCACTCTTCGTATGTATTTAAGATATTAGCCTTTTCTCATATGTATTACAAATATTTTTCTTTGTCATTTGACTTTATGACTTTTTCTTCTGTGCAGAGTTCTGAAATTTATGTGATCAGATTTATTAATCTTTTTTCTTTTTTTTCAATAGCTTCTAGGTTTTTATGTTCTTGCTTAAAAAGGCTTCACCAGAGGGGCCTGGTGGGGCAGTGGTAAAAAGGAGCAACTGCTAACCAAAAGGTCAGGGGTTTAAAATCACTAGCGGCTTTTCAGGAGAAAGATGCAGTAGTCTGCTTCCATAGAGATTCACAACCCTGGAAACCCCATGGGGTCGCACTATGCGTTGGAATCAACTCAACGACAGTGGGTTTGTTTTTTCTTTTTTTTTGGTATACTGATTTAAAAAATGCCATGCTGTCAAAAGAACAGCCTAGCATTCAATGGTTCAGAGTGATACACTTAGAACACATTCATTTGTTCAGAGATGGACGAAGAATGCATAAAAGAAGTTAATCAGAGCAGTACAGTAGAGCATGACTGCGTCAGTACAATGCAGGGATTGTCCCAAACCAGCGACAGGATGTTTGACATGTTAGAGACAGTAATGATTTCTTAATTCCTTTCATCTCATAAAATATCAGGCCCTTAGTAGGATGTTATTTCTAGTACCGGTTTCCAATTTTTAGAGCGAAGTGGGGAAATTAGAAAGGATTCAGAGAAGGCAAAAATAAGTATTTAAAAAAACTGAACATGTATCTTATAAAGAAAGTTTTTAGGAGTTGGGCTCATTTAAAATGGAAAAAATATTAACTCTAGGGAAGAAATTCCTTTTTCTGTATGGGGAGAAAGCTGAATAATTATTTTCCATCTTCAAATAAGAACAGAATCAGAAAGAGGAAAAATTTGTGACAGAAAAATTTGTGAAGTGGCTATTGACAATACATTAAAAAAAAAAAAAAAAAGAGGCTTATCAGAATTTCAAATTCTCATGGACTCCAGACTTACTGGAGCCATGGTAGTTGGATCAACCCCTGAAACTACTGCCCTGAGATAATCTTTAAACCTTATAACAAAAATACCACCTGGAGTCTTCTTAACACCAAATAATGGTTTAGCTTCACTAGTAAAAAAAAAATACGTCTGCCCTGAGTATTATGCTCTTTGAAGAACTATCTATATGGGATCAAACTGACAACAGCAACTTGAAAGATTAGATAGGAGCCTTAGGGGGCAGTGAATTTATGTTAACAGGAGAGGAATAACTCAGACAACGAAGGTAAGAATGGCTACACAACTCGAAGAATGTAATCAATGCCACTAAATGGTACATGTAGAAACTGTTGAATTGGTATATGTTTTGCTGTGTCTAGTCTCAACAACAAAATAAAATTATATATATATATATATAATTTATATAAAGGGTACACAAGGAGAATGGTGGAATATTTGCCACTGGAGAGTTTAAATAACATGAGACACATCTGCCTTGGACTGTTCAGGTTTAATTCTGACAGGGAGGAGACTAAACTGGATGTTAATTGGATCATATAATTAAGGTTCTGTAACTGGACCCTTTGTTCTATAGAACTCAAGATAGTTTGATTTTAAGTAGACATTTTATTTATCATATCCCTTAGAACAAGGTAAACCTGAAGCTTTATAGATTGTTATATAGAAATTTAATTTCTTAAATGTCCATCTACTTATCTATTTACCATTTAATGACTACACTAAATGCTTTACACATGTTAGCTCCTTGGGCCCTTCAATAACTTTATGAGGGAGGTATATTAAACCTAAATTAAATGTGAGGAAACTGAGGCTTATAGAAGTTAAAATTGTACAAAGTCACACGGCTACTTAATGGCACCAGGCAATTTGCCTGACACCAAACCACATACTCTTAAGATACTGCCCAGTACACCTTGATGCCTGTTACCTTACAATCTAAATGAAAGAATGAATTCATGATGATTAATTAATTAAATACACGTCAGAGGAAATTAAAAATTATTTGACAAGGCTATAAGTACTCTCAAGAGGGAGGGGAACAGTAGGGCAAATTATTACTGGATTTTCTTTAAGTGCTATGCCATATTCACCCCAGAAGTGGATTTCAAAAAAATCTATAAACATCATGAACAATGAATATTTAGAATTGATTCACTATGTATTGGAGGCCTTGTGGTGCAGTGGTTAAGAGCTCGGCTGCTAACCAAAAGTTCAGCAGTTCAAATCCACCAGCTGCTCCTTGGAAACTCTATGGGGCATTTCTATTCTGTCCTATATGGTCCAGAATAGACTCGATGGCAATGGGTTTGGTTCGGTTTTGATTTTATTATGTATAAGATGCTGTAGTAGCTAAAAATAACATCAATTTTTCTTGAAACAATACACATAACCAAATGTAATTAATAATATAGTAACTACCTATATATTTTCATTGCCTGTTTCTGGCCTATTTTTACAATAACTGAGCTGGTCTCACTTGGTTCCTAATAGGAGGGAACACTGCTCCTACTTTAGAACAAATGACCATTTCATTTACATGACGTGTTTGTGCATTACGAGAAATTATTCCCTAGTATTTCATAGATGTTCTGTGTTTTCTACTCTATTCCCCATTGGACAACATTTTTATTGTATTTTCTATTTATATGTCGTACACAAATGTGCATTAAATGTAGCTTTTAACCTGTAAGCCCAGTAGTTTTTTTCCATTTAAAAACTATAATGAAAATGAAGGTAGTACAATTTGAACTGTTACATTCTGTCAGTGGCTGTCTGCCTAGTTTTAGACACAACATAATTCTGGAGTAGTGCTATCAAATAGAACTTTTTGTGATGACAGAAACGTTCTACACCTATGTCGTCCAATATGGTAGCCATAGCTACATGTGGCTACTGAGCACTTGAAATGTGACTAGTGTGACCAAGGATCTGAATTTTTAGTTTTATTTAAGTTTAATTAATTTCAATTTAAATAACCACCTCTGGCTAGTGGCTACCATACTGGACAATACAGTTCTAGATTTAGATGTCAACTTGGAGGATAACAAGTTTCTGTTTCTAAAGCTTACCTCAAATGTTAAAAGGACTGTCTTAAAATAGTTTAATCCCTTAAAGCACAATTAAAAAAAGGAAAAAAAAATAGTTTAATCAAATAAAAATATTAGTTTTTTGTAAACTTCCGGGGAACTTTTTTATCTTTGACCTACTCAGACCATTTCTCATCTAGGGGTAATGAGGATGCCCCCTACCTGCTGTGAAGCTGAAGCAGCTCTCTGTTCGGCCTGACTTAGACGCCTTTGAAGTCTGTTGGCTTTTTCTTGATGCTCTAGAATTAACTTTTCATTCTGTTAAGGGGAGACAACATAAAACAAACAAGTTAGAGACCACACGTGACATGGAGATGTTTTGTGGAATAATCAGTGAAAAATCTGGACATCATTTTACCACTTATAAACTGCAAAGATAATGTATCTCCAAGTTTATATTTCAAGTTCTGAGCTTCAAAGTCTGAGGTTGCTTTTATATTCTGAAGGCATTATTATCATTTTTTTTTTTTTTTTTTTTACCAAAGAAAGTGAATGAACAAATTCAGGAGCAAAGTGATGTTAAATGTAAATCAGAAGTTAAGAATAAGACTTGAGATGCTAGAGTAGTGTTTCAGAATCATCCAGTTTGTGAAAACGCAGATCGCTGGGCCTCACAACCAGAGATTCGGGTTCGGTATGTCTGGGATGGGGCCTGGGGGTCTGCATTTCTACTAAGTCCCTACTTGATGCTGCTGCTGCTGGTTTGAGAACCACTGTGCAGGGGCAAGCTTCTAGGGAAACTGTGAAATCACCATCACTAAATTTTGAAGAACAGAAAGTATCCATTCCAGGAATCCTGATTTTTAAAACGAGCCTTGTCTTAAATGATTTATATGCTAAAGGTATTATAAAAAAGGATAAAACTCTGTTTCAGTACCTTCCCCAACATTTTGTATATTCCAGGGGCTATTAGGGTCAATGGAACCCTGACGGCACAGTGGTTAAGAGCTGGGCTGCTAACCGAAAGGTCTGCAGTTTGAATCCATCAGCCGCTCCTTGGTAACACTATGGGGAAATTCTACTTTGTCCTGTAGGGTTGCTATGAGTTGGAATGGACTCGACAGCAACAGGTATTAGGGTCAACAGAATTATTTAGCATAATGAATACAAATTTGTCACAACATGCCTTGTGCAGATAAGTCCAAAGAATCTATCAATTTTAAAATGTTTTATCCCTCTCCACACTTAACAGTCTGGTTATTGTGCATCTGATGGCTGCACATATAAGCAGTCTAAAGCAGTGTAAAATATTAGTGGCATAGCTCTAGAAACGAGCATTTATTTTAACTTTTTCTTAATCTGTCTGACTTCTAAGTCTGGCCTTATGGCTCCATTTTAATTGGCATTGTTAGCTTGTATATATCATGTCCATATTACATGCACAGACTTTCCTAAAAAAATATTTTTGTACAACTAGACTTGTTATACAGCTTTTCTGCCACTTATCTTAAATGAGAGAATAATATAAGCCGAATCAATAATGGCAAGAAAAACACACTTTCTGTGAAGAACTAGATAGATAGTTTCTATGTCCTAAAATACAAGTGATAACAGTGGATATCATGCCTCGTAATATAAAATATTGAAATACCAGCACCCTGTTAAAATGAGCTTATTACAGTTATGCCCAGAAGCAAAAATTAAAATTTATGAAGAGAACTATATTGGCTGTTCCAATTTACCAAGATGTTTAACTACATAGTCTTAAATTTTAAGAGGCACATCATAACATTAAAGAAAACTTCAGGAAAAAAATTCCATCATCTATAATTATCATTTTCCACAGTTAAAATCAGAATACATATAATGCATATTTTTTCATACTGCCAACATAATGGTTAAGGAATAATCCAGGCTGGGTGAATCATAATATAGGCAACCGTTCCTTTTCAAATGATCATTCTGATTGCTTTTGATCTTCCAATATTAACATTACTGGGCTAAATATTTTCCTTTTAAAATTTCTCATATTTTAAATTATTTCCTTAGAACAGATTCCTGGAAGTGGAAGCTGCATCAAAGAGTATTTTAATGGCTCTTGTTTAATTGTTTTCTAAATGGCTCATATCAATTCATAATGCTATGATGCTTACGAGGAACGATTTCATCCGGGCTTCCATAGCCATAGCAAGCCACAAAGAGGCAGTGCACCATATATCCTACTAACGGAATTCCAACAAACACATTCAAAGAATAGCAAATGAAGAACTAGAATTCTAAAAAGCCCAATCGTACACTAGAAATTGTCCATTTTTTTAAAGCCTCAAAATAAAAAAAAAAGGATGAATTCTTGCTATATTTAGTTCTAAGGTATCAATCTAAATGGGTATTTTAACATTCCAATAGGCAAATGTGTTTTCTACATGTCTTTTGTGATCGATTAAAACAAGATGAAGGGGTTTAAAAAGAATAGTCTTAGATATGTGCATAGGAATAAAGAGGATCCTAGCACAGTCTCTGAAACACTGCATAAGTTATACTAACCCAGTGCCCAGTGCCCAGTGCCCAGTGCCGTCGAGTCAGTTCCGACTCATAGCGACCCTACAGGACACAGTAGAACTGCCACACAGGGCTTCGAAGGATCGCCTGTCGGATTATAGGAGCTCTGCCTTTTATCATTTATATTATGATGAATTGCTGACTTTCAAAGCTTTTATTCACATTACGTTAAGTGTGGACTTTTAGGCTTATGGATGATTTCCACAAGAAATTCTTAAATCTGTACGGACATTTCCAAGTAGAGAATTAATTTGGACTTGGCTCAGGTAAAAATCTGTAACATGTGTTTCCAGCTGTGGTTGAAAGCACTTCCCTGGAGAGTGCTTATCTTACCTCAACTACCTTTTCATTTGCCATTTCCAGCTGAGAAAGCAGCTCTTGGGTATGAAGTTTCTGTCGACTCAGCTCACTCCTATTAAGCAAAAGAGAATAAAATAGAAAAGAAAAAAAAGCCTTTAATATTATTGTTCAAAATCTAACAAAACAGAATCTTTATCAGTAAGATACGTGTTTATGTTTTGAACAAAAAGTGTCATCCTGCTCTACAAAATAAAGACACTCGTTGATAGACCATATCTCAAAAGGTTCATTCATTTCTTCATAAAATGCACATATATTTTAAAAGTGCAAATGTCTTCAATATTCTTATCTTGAGATGTTATTAGGCATTAAAATGAAAATCCATTCATATTCAATATATGCAGTATTTGTTATTATAAAACTCATAGGGTACTGTGCTTCTTATAGTATGCATTTTGAAGATTCATATACAATGCTTCTTAAAGGAGGTGAAATTGTGTAAATTTAAGATAACGTTAATCACTCCAACATCATTTCAATATAGTGTGCTCAGCATTGGTATTTATGTATTTATATCCTTTATGCTGGATTAGCTGGAATTATAAAAAGAACCTGTCTTCTATTTTTGTTGTTGTTGTTGCTCATTATATAAGCCTTTTATTGCTTTTTTGCCAAAGATCATTTAAAGCCCCAGGTTAAGAGCAGATTCAGTGTAGTTTTTAAAAAAATAATAATAATAATAAAAAAAGCCAATTCAGAACGAATATATCAAATCAATTTCTGAGTATAAAAATAGTTAATTGAAACCTGGTTTTTATCCTCTGAACTTCTTTTTTTAAAATTTTATTTTGTTGTTATGAGAATATACGTAGTAAAATATATACCAATTTAACAGTTTCTACATTTACAATTCAGTGACACTGATTTACATTGTTTGAGTTGTGCAGCCACTCTCACCCTCTTTTTCTGAGTTGTTCCTCCCCCATTAACATAAACTCACTGGCCCCTAAGGTTTCTATCCAATCTTTCGAGTTACTGTTGTCACTTTGATCCCACACAGTTCTTAAAAGAGCATAATGCTCAGGGCAGACATTTTTTTTATTAGTTAAGCTAAACTATTGTTTGGTTTTAAGAAGACTTCAGGGGATATTTTCAGTTTAAGGTTTAAACATTATCTCAGAGAATAGTTTCAAGGGTTCATTCAGCCTCCACGGCTTTAGAAAGTCTGGAGTCCACTGTGCGTTTATAATTCTCTTCTGCATTTTCCCCCTTTTGATCAGGATTAGTCTATAAAATCTTTGATCAAAATGTTAGTAATGGTAGCCAGGCACCATCCAGTTCTTCTGGTCTCATGGCAAAGGAGGCAGTTGTTCACGGAGGCAATTAGCTACACATTCCATTTCCTCCTCCTATTCCTAACTCTCCTTCCTCTGTTGCTCCAGGTGAATAGAGAGGAATTGCTGTGCATTGGATGGCAGCTTGCAACCTTTTAAGACCCCAGGTACCACCCAGCAAACTAGGAGATAGAACAGAAATACTAAACATGTTATTAGGCCAATTAACTGGGATGTCCCATGAAATCACGACCCGAAACCTCCAAACTAAGGAACAAAATCCCACGAGGTTTTTGGTTGTACATAAGCAGCCTTAGCAGCTATTTTTTTTTTTTTTTGTCATTGTTGTAAATATATCTATCATGAGATTTTTGCCAACTCTTCACAGGTGTAAAGCTTTTTGACAGCAATTACAATAATCAGCTACATAACCCTACCATTAATCAATGTGATTTTTCCATCACCGTTAACTCTCCCATTCTCCCTCCCTCCTGCCGCAGGTACCCACTAGGAAACTTTGGTCTTTATTCATTTGCCTTTTCTTGTCTTTTTATATAAGTGAGGTGATATAATTTGTGACTGAATTATTAAACTCACACAATGTTTTCCAGCTCCACCCACATTGTAGCACGTAACAAAGCTTCATTTCTTCCACTGGCTGAGGAGTATTCCATTGTATGTACGCACCGCATTTTGTTTATCCATTCGTCTAGTCATGGCCATTTAGGTTGTTTCCACATTTTGGCTATTGTGAATAGTGCTGAGATGAATACTGGTGTACAAGTCTGTTTGAGTCTCTGCCTTCAAATCTCTTGAGTATATACCTAGGAGAATTGTTGGGTTGTATCGTAGTTCTAGTTTTTTGAGGAACCGCCACACTGTTTTACACGACGGTTGTACTATTTTGCATTATCACCATCAATGGACAAGGTTCTAATTTTCCCATATCCTTGCCAAAATTTGTTATACATATATTTTTTAACTTAGCCATCCTAAATGAAACCAAACCCATTGCCATCAAGTTGGTTCTGATTCATAGTGACCCTATCGGACATAGTACAACTGCTCCATTGGGTTTCCAAGGAGCAGCTGGTGGATTCAAACTGTTGACCTTTTGGTTAGCAGCCAAATGTTTAACCACTGCGCCACCAGTGCTCCCTAGCCATCCTAGTGGGAGTGAAATCATATCTCATTTTGGCTTACTTCTACTTCTTAAAGCAATCATCAAAGTAACAGTGAAAATAACTTCAACTTTGATTTTATTCAAAGGAGCCATGCAAACAGCCTAAAAACTTGGTAAGTCTCTCAAGTTAGCTATATTTGGTGAATAGTTGCCAAAATTAGCAAGCAATTTCTGGCTAGGTTATGAACACATAGGACAGAACAAAGTAATTAATAAACTACACAAATATTTACTGAACGGTTTTTACAGTCAGGTGCAAGGTATGTAACAGTAAACACATGGTCACTACCACTATGGAATTTACAGGTCAAGAGGGGGACAGCTTATTCTAACTCAGTGGTTTCATCAATGCAGGTTTACTGGCTATGAGGAGTTTGAGTATTTATTATTGATTGAATCTCTGACAGACACAATCAAATGTTTTATGTTAGCTTCATTTTGGTGATAATGTGGGATAAATTCTTGTGTTTACTTAAAAGTATCTTGTGCAGCTTAAAATTATTGCCCCCTAATCCCCAATAAAATATAACAAAGGAAAGAAAAACCAGGATTCTGGGAAGATGGCAGCTTCAATTGGCCATTGTTCAACCCCCTCCCACAAATACAATAAGAAACAATGCTTAACTTTGAAGGACTCTGAATTGGGGAGCAGAGGACAGGAGTGGGGAACCGTAGACACGCAAGAATCAATGAGTCAACGAGTCACATATGGTAGGAAAACTGCTTCTCCCACCATCCCTGCCCCCACCCCCCCACCCCATCACGTGGGCCGCTGACTGCTATGAACTGGGAAAGCAGCCCCAGCAAAAGAGCCTGCTTCCGTAACTACCACACCCTTTGCCTGTACACAGAGACAGGACCCCAAGATTCTGCTCTAAAATCAAGAAGGTAGACCTCCCCAGGGGTCTGTTTAGAGCTCGCCAGCACCTCCCCTGCCTGGACACTGTCAGCTGCAAGGCTACTGTGAATTGCTACAGAAGGCCCCTGAGGAATCTTTCCCCATAGTCAATATCCTACCCACGTCCCTGTGCACCCCCATAGCTCAGGCCTCTGAAATCAACAGGACAGACCTCTCTGGTGGTCAGTTTGGGTCTGTCTACCCCCTCTCCTGGTCAGTGCTCAGACTGCTGATTGAGGCTACTGTGTGCTAGGAGACAGGTGTCTTGAGTGGAGGCTGTACTCACAGCCAACATACCAGGGGTGGGTGGGGGGCTCTGATAGCAACAAGGTAGACCTTCCTGGGGACCTGATTAAAGCATGACACCCCTCTCCCACCTGGCGACTTGCTTCACAGGCTGCTGCAAATTGCTACACACAGTCTCTGCAATGGAGTCTGCTCCCATAGGCAGCACTCTACCTGCCTCCCTGAACACCCCATAATTCAGGTCCCAACAGGGCAGACCTCTCTGGGGTCAGTTTGGGTTTGTCTGTTCTTCCTTCCAGTTAGCACTGAGGACTACTGGAATGAGACTGCTGTGAGCTAGGAAACTACACTCAACAACCAACAATCTATCGGGGGGACTCTGATAACAACGAGGCAGACCTCCCTAGGGGTCCAATCAGAGCAATGACAGCCCCTCTCCCACCTGGTCATGGTGGCTGCCAGGCTGCTGTGAATTGCTACAGATGATGCCCTGCAGTGGAGTCTGCTCCCATAGTCAGCACTCTACCTACTTCCCTTCATACCCCCTAGCTTAGGCTTCTAAAACCAACAGGACTGACCTCCCTAGAGATCAGTTCAGGTTTGTCTGCCCCCCCTTCCTGTCATCTCTGAGGACTGATGACTGAGGCTGCTATGTGCTAGGAAAAAGACATCTTGAGTGGAGGCTACACCCACAGCCAACATAGTATGGGGGGGGGGGTCTGATAGTAACAAGGGAGACCTCCCTGGGGGTCCATTCAGAGTGTGACAGCCCTCCCCCACCCAGTAACTGTTGGCTGCTGGATTGATATAAACCCCTACAGAAGGTTCCCTATAGTGGAGCCGGGAGGCAGGTCACCTAAGTAGAGGCTGCTCTCTCAACCATCACAGGGCCATTGGAGCTCTGAAACCAGCAAGACAGATCTCTCAGAGGTCCTTCTGGGGAGTGCCACCCTCTCCTCCTCCTGAGATGGAGGAAAGTCTGCCTGTACCTCCCCTGAATGCCTGCTTAGAAATAAGCAGCCCACACAGAGAAGTGAGGGAAGCCTTGAGAAAACTGGAGGGCAATGCCCCGTCCTGAGCAGGTGTTACTGGGTGAGGGTTTTCTGACTGAAAACGTGGCTGCAGAAACAGAGAAGGGAAGGGAGTAACAAACAAAGAGGGTGGTGCCCCCTGGTGAACTGAATGAATGATTAGCACATGATATCGCGCCTGAATGGGGTTGTCTGCTGATGGACAGAGTGACCACAGTGCGTTCTCTGGTGTGTTTGGGAGACACTAAAAATTGAAAACCAAGATCTGCAATTTTTGAATACTGATTAAACTGGAAGAGAGAAGAAGCTCTCACAGAGAGGAATAGGAAATGGTAAGCAAAGGCCAAAGGTTTTGTCTGCCTAAGAGTTTTTTTTTTTCCCGAAAGTAGCATGGACAAAAACACCAAATACTGGGAAGAACTGAGAAAGTTAACATCTTCGAAAATTTCAATGCCCTCAACATAAACTCACAAGACACACAAAGGGAAATGATGTCTCACCCAAATGAACATGGTGAATGGCGCGAAAGTACATCTATGGAAGGCTGAATAATAAAAAGAATGGAATAATATAGTACAACATTAAACATAATTAAAGAGTTCAGGGAAAAGGTAGACCAAGATCTAAAAGAAATAAGGAAAACAATGCATGAACAAAATAAGGTTCTAAAAAAAGAGATAAAACCAAACCAAACAGAAATGTTGCAACTGAAAGGGGCAATAACTGAAATGAGAAACACAATGGAAGAATATAAGAAGGGACTTAATCAGACAAAAGAAAGAATCAGCCAATTAGAGGATAAAATAGTCAAAATTACAGTGGCTGAAGAGCAAAAAGAATGTAGGCTCAAGAAGGCTCAGAACGGTTTAATGGAATTATGGGACAACATCAAGAAAACTAAAATATACGCCATGGGAATTCCAGGAGAGTAACAATAGAGAAAAAGGCACGGAAAGAATATTTGAAGAAATTAATGACAGAAAATTTCTCCAAAGTGACGAAAGATGTCTTAGTTATCTAGTGCTGCTATAACAGAAATACCGCAAGTTGATGTCTTTAACAAGCATTTATTTTCTCACAGTTTAGGAGGCTAGAAGTCTGAAATCAGAGTGCCAGCTTGCAGAGAAGGCTATCTCTCTCTGTTGACTCTGGAAGAAGGTCCTTGTTGATCAGGACAGCCTCTTCTCAGCCGTGTTAGCAGGCAGGCCTCTCTCTGGCCCTCAGCTCCTTGGCCTCTTAGCCTGGCCTCTGCCCTGTGTTACAAGTGTTACAAAGTGGGCGAGTGTTACAAAGCTCTTTAGCTCTGCCAATAAGTGCACCCCACTCTGCCAGGAAGTCTCCTGCCCAAAGGCATTCAGCTCTCTCTTATTCTGTGGGTCTGCTCTTGTGCTGTCTTGTGCCTGACTCCCGGTTTTGCTGCCACTGTTTCTCTGCCACTACTTCTCGTCACCTCTGGTGTTACAGCTCTGTCTCTGTGTCTCTTGGTTCTAGGAGGTTCTCGGCACAGGGACCCTGGGTCCAAAGGACAGGCTCTGCTCCCATCTCTTCTTCCTGGTGGTATTGAGGTCCCTCCTTCTCTGCTTGCTTCTTTCTCCTTTTATCTCTTGTAAGATAAACTCCCCTTAGATCAGGGCTGTGACCTGAGTAAGGGTGTTGCATCTCACCCTAATCTTGACTCATTAACCTGACAAACATAACATAACCCTCTTCAAAATAACCTAATCCTGCCTCATTACCCACAGGCAGAGATTAGGATTTACAACACATAGGACAATTACATCAGATTGCAAAATGGAGGACAACCACACAATACTGGGAATTATGGCCTAGTCAAGTTCACACATATTTCGGGGGGACGCAATTCAATCCGGGACAAAGTACTTGAACCTACAAATCTAGGGAGCTCAAAGAATTCCAAGCAGGATAAATGCAAAGAGATCTATATCAAGACATCATAGTTAGGATTTCAAAAAGTAGGGATAAAGAGAGAATCTTGAAAACAGTGAGAGGGAAGCAGACAGTCTCAAACAAAGGATCCCCAATACAATTAAATGCAGATTTCTCCCAGAAACACTGGAGGCCAGAAAGCAATGGAATGATATATTTGAAGCGCTGAAAGAAAAAAAAGGAAAGCAAAAAAAACATGTCAACCAAGAATACTACATTCAACGAAACTGTCCTTCAAGAATGAGGGTAAAATTAAAACATTCCCCGACAAACAGAAGCTGAGAGAGTTCACAGCCACCAAAAAACAACCAAACTCATTGCCATTGAGTCAATTTTGACTCACAGCCACCATGCAGGAGAGAGTAGAACTGCCCTGTAGGGTTGCCAAGGAGTGGCTGGTGGATTTGGAACTGCTGACCTTTGGTTAGCAGACACCTCTTAACCACTGTACTGCCAGGGCTCCTTTATCTATCAGACCCTATAAAAAATACCAATGGAAGTCCTGCAGATGGAAGAAAAAAGATACTAGAAAGTAATTCAAAGCCAAACACAAAAATAAAGATCCCTAATAAAGTAAACTGCATGGATAAGTATAAAGGCAAGTAATAAGATATTCATGCTTGATAATTCTAATCGTTTTGTCCTTCATGCTTTTTAATGACAAATGTATAAAAAGCAAAGATAAAATCACATTATATGGCACATGAAATACAAACATAATTAGTGATAACAACCACAAAATGGGGGGGAGGGGATGGTATGGGTATAGAATTTCTTGGATGTTACTGAAGTTGGTACCAACTTACCATAGACTGTTATAAATACAAGCTGTTAAATGTAATATTCATGGTAACCACTAAGAAAGTATTTAGAAAATGTACATAAAAGGAAAGGAGAAGGGAACTAAAATGGCTCACTATAATAAGCAAAACACAAAAGCATGCAGTCATAAATGACAAAGACAAAGATGCCTTAAGACACAGAAAACAACAAAATGGAAGGAGTAAGTTACTTCTTATTGGTATTAAAGTGAATGTAAATGGATTACATGCTCCAATCAAAAAGCAGAGAGTGGCAGAATGGATAAAAAAATATGATCCAACTATACGCTGTTTACAAGAGGCACACCTTAGATCCAAGGATACATATAGGTTTAAAGTGAGAGGACAAAAAAAAAAAAAAAAAAAAATCCATGAAAATAATAATCAAAAGAGAGCTAGGGTGGCAACCTTCAGATTAGATAAAGTAGATGTTAAGACAAAGTCAGTTAAAGGAGATAAAGCTGGGCATTATATAGTGATAAAAGGGTCAATTCATCAAGAAGATTTAACAATCATAAATATATTTGTACCCAACATAGGAAAGCACCTAAATATATAAAGCAAATACTGATAGAACTGAAGTGAGAAACAGATAGCACTACAGTAATAGTTGAAGGCTTCAAAGCACCACATTCAATTTTGGATAGAACATCTAGAAAGAAGATGGACAAGGAAACAGAGGACCTGAATGGCACTATGAACAAACTAGTCTTAACAGACATATATAGACCATTCCACCCAACAACAATATACATTCTACTTCAGTGCATATAGATCATTCTTCAGGATAGGTCACACAGCAAATCTTACTTGATAAATTTAAAAAGACTGAAATCATACAAAGTATTTTCTTTGACCACAATGGAGTACAGCTAGAAATTAATTAACAGAAAAAAAAAAAAAAACCTGGAAAATATACAAACGTATGGAAATTAAACAACACACTATTAAATTACCAATGGGTCAAGGAAGAAATCAAAAGAGAAATCTCAAATTTCTCACAGTCAAATGGAAATGGAAGTACAAATACCAAAATTTATAGGATGCAGTGAAGCAGTACTCAAATGGAAACTTACAGCAATAAATGCCTACACGAAAAAACAAGAAATATCGCCAATCAAAAACCTAACTCTACAACTAGAAGAGCTAGAAAGAGAAGGGAAAACTAAGCCTAAACCTACCAGAAGAAAGGAAATAACAAACATCAGAGCAGAAATAAATAAAATTGAAAACAGAAAAACAAAGAGAGAATCAACAAAACCAGAAGTTGGTTCTTTGAAAAGATCAACAAAATTGACAAACCTTTAGCTAGACTGTAAGGCAAATAACCAAAATAAGAAATTAAATAGAAGAAAGTACAACTGATCCAATAGAAATAAAAGAATTATGACAATACTATGAACAAAGTACGGCAACAAACTAGATAACCTAGATGAAGTAGACAAATTCTTAGAAGCACACAACCTATCCAAACTGACTCAAGAGGAAATACAAAATCCCAACAGATGCATAACAAGTGAAGAGATTGAATCAGTGATCAATAATGTACCAACAAAAAGTCTTGGACCATGTGGCTTTACCGGGGAATTCTACCAAATATTTAGGAAAGAACTGACACTAACCCTCTTTAGAGTTCCAAAAGACAGAGAAGGAATACTCTCTAATTCATTCTATGAGGCAAACATAACCCTGATACCAAGATACCACAAGAAAACTACAGGCCAATATCCCCTATGAATACAGATGAAAAAAATTCTCAACAAAATACTAGATAACAGGATCCAACAGTGTATTAAAAGAGTCACATAGGGTTTATACCATGACTGTGGTGATGCTTAAGATTGTGTGTCAATTTGGCTGGGCCATGATTCTCAGTGTTTTGACAGTGGTATAATGTTGTGATCACTTCCCTGTTGAAATCTGATACGTGATCACCCCCATGATGGAATCTGCTGAGTGGTACCTGTGGGGGGCAGGGGCTGTGGTGGCTCATCACACCCTCAGCCTTCATCTCTCCCCCCTCCTCTGCCTACTTCCTTCTGCTCGTCTTGCCAGGACTTTTGTTTGTTCCGGATCTTGCAGCTTGCTCCTGTTTATCTGGCCTCCTGTTCTTGGGACTTGGGCTGCACATCTTGAGATTCGTGGATCTTCATGGCCTGCAGTGGCACTGCTCCTGGCCTGCTGACCTTGGGTTCACCAGCCCCTGAGGCTATGTGGATCAGGAGAATACTCTTCCCTGCCTCATGGACTTGAGATGTACAGCCTCTAGAGGCCATGTGAGCCATTTCCTTGATATAAATCTCACATATGTGTATATATATATATATATAAAAATATATATATATATATACATATATATATATATATGCTTTGCTGATTTTGCTTCTCTGGAGAACCCAGCCTAAGAAAATGACCAAGTGGGATTTATTCCAGGAATGCAGGGATGGTTCAACATTAAAAAATCAATCAACATAATACGCCACGTCAATGCAACAAAGGAAAAGAAACACATGATCATCTCTATGGATACAGAAAAAGCATGTGATAAAATCCAGCACCTTTCTTGGTGAAAACCCTAAAGAAGACTGGAATACAATGGAAGTTCATCAATATATTCCAGGGCATATATGAAAGCCAAAAGTCAACATTACACTTAATAGGGAAGGATTGAAAGCTTTACCCTTAAAATCGGGAGCAAGACAAGGGTGCCCACTCTCACCACTTCTATTCAATGTTGTATTAGAAATCCTCACCACAGCAATAAGACAAGAAAAGAAATAAAAGGTATTCAGGTTGGAAAAGAAGTAAAATTATCTCTATTCATGGATGACATGATCCTATAAATATACACCAAAAGAGAGAGAGAATTCCAAAGAGTCCTCAAGAAAGCTTCTACAGCTAATACGGCAATTTAGCAAAGTTGTAGGATACAAGGTCAACAAACAAAAACCATTTCTATACACCAGCAATGAGAAATCCGAAACAGAAGTTAGGGAAATGACTCCATTTACTACAGCATCTAAGAGAATAAATAACTAGGAAAAAATTTAACCAGGGATGTGAAAGTCTTATATTATGAAAATTATAAAACACTACTGAAAGAGATTAAAGAAGACTTAGAAACTGGAAAGATGTTCCATGTTCATAGATTGGAAGATGATACTGTTAAGATGTAAACACTACCCAAAGTGATCTATAAATTGAATGCAACCCCAATCAAAATTCAAACAGCCTTCTTTACAGAAATGGAAAAACAAATCCTCAACTTTATATGGAATAGCAAGAGGCCCTGGATAGCTAAAGCCATGTTGGAAGAGCAGAACAAAGTAGGAAGACTCACACTTCTTGATTTTAAAACATATTATACAGCTACAGGAAACAAAACTGCCTGGTACTGTATAACAATAGACACACAGATGAATGGAACAGAATCAAGAATCCAGAAATAAACACACACATCTATGGTCAACTGGTTTTTGATTGGGAAAGAAGAGTCTCTTCAATAAATGGTGCTGGGAAAACTGGATTTCCACATGCAAAAAAGTGAAACAGGATTCATGCCTCACATCATAACCAAAAACAAATTAAAAAAGGGATAAAGACTTAAATGTGAAAACAAAAACCATAAAATTCTCAGAAGAAAATGCAGCGGCAACAATGCTGGGCCTAGCTTTTAACAATGAGTTATGTAACATAACAACAAAAGCACAAAGAGCAAAAGACAAAATAGATAAATGAGACCTCATAAAAATTAAAAATTTCTTGTTCATCAAAAGACTTAAAAAAAGATGAAAAGACAAGCTACAAACTGGGAAAGAATCTTCAGAAACCATATATCTGATACAAATCTAATAACCAAAAAATATATAAAACTTAGATTACTTAATAACAAAAAGATAAATAATCTAACCATAAAATGTGCAAAGGACTTGAAATGACATTTCGCCAAAGAGGACATTCAAATGGCCACCAAACACACAAAAACATACAACCCTTAAGTTGTATACTTATAAAAAGTTGAACTTGCAAAAGTTGGGTGATACATTTAAAATAAGGAAAAAAAAAAAAAAAGAGTAGTTATGTACAATCAAAAACTTCATGGGATTTTGTTCCTTGGTTTGGAGGTTTAGGGTCATGGTTTCATAAGACCTCCCAGTTAATTGGCCTAACAATGTGTTTAGTGCTTCTATTCTACCTCCTAGTTTGTTGTGTAGTGCTTGGGGTCTTAAAAGCATGTGAGTGGTCATCTAAGGTACAATATTTGGTCTTTATTCACGTGAAACATAGGAAGAAAGAGAATCAGGAATAGGGGGAGGAAATAAAGTATGTGGCTACTTGCCTCCTTTACCATGAGACCAGAATTGGATGGTGCTTAGTTACCATCACTGAACATTTTGATCAAAGATTCTATAAAAGAATCCTAGTCAAAAGGGAGAAAACGCAGAAGAGAATTTCAAATTTTCATGGAATTCATAATTTCTGGAGCTATGGAGGTTGGATGAACCCTGAAACTACTGTGCTGAGATAATCTTTAAACCTTAAACCAAAAATATCTCCTGAAGTCTTCTTAAAACCAAACAATAGTTTAGCTTAACTAGTAAAAAATGTCTGCCTTCAGCATTATGCTATTCAAAATCTATCTATACGGGACCAAACTGACAACAGCAACTTGAAAGACTAGATAGGAACATTAGGGGCAGTGAGTTCATGTTAGCAGGGGAGGAACAGCTCAGAATGGAGGGTTTCATAATTCAAAGAATGTAATCAGTGTTACTGCATCAATTGTTGAACTGGTATATGTTCTGTTGTGTATATTCCCAACAACAACAACAAAATATACACATACATACATATATATAAACAAAAAACAAAACCACTAAAGCGGCCAGTCTTCCAGGCCAAATGTAATTACAGGTAAAATTTAGTGCTTTTATGCTGATGAGAAATAATCTGTAAGTACTATTAAGATGAAGTAAAATGAAAGCAGTGATCATATTTATAGCTAGCCACTGTTATTCTGTTGTTGAACATAGCAAGCTTAAGAGAAAACTCCCAAGGGAAGCTAGCACAGGGCCCATGTTGTTGTTTTTGTTGTTGGTGCCATAGATTCACTTCTGACTCATAGCAACCCTATGTACAACAGAACAAAACGCTGCCTAGTCCTGCACCATCCTCACAATCGTTGCTATGTTTGAGCCCATTGTTGCAACCATTGTGTCAGTTCATCTCATTGAGGGTCTTCCTATGTTCTGCTGACTTTACCAAGCATGATGTCCTTCTCCAGGGACTGGTCGCTCCTGAGACCATGTCCAAAGAAGTGAGATGAAGTCTCACCATCCTTGCTTTTAAGGAGCATTCTGCCTGTACTTCTTTCAAGAAAGATTTATTCGTTTTTCTGGTAGTTCATGGTATTTTTAATATTCTTTGCTAACATTATAATTCAAAGGCATCAATTCTTTTTTGGTCTTCCTTATTTATTGTCCAGCTTTTGCATGCATATAAGGTAGCTGAAAATACCACAGCTTGGTCAGGTTCACCTTAGTCCTCAAAGTGACATCTTTGCTTTTTAACACTTTAAAGAGGTCTTTTGCAGCTGATTTGACCACTGCAATGCATTGGGTGTAGATTGTGGATCCAAGTAAAATGAAATCCTTGACAACTTCAATCTTCTGTTTATCATGACGTTGCTTGCTGGTCCAGTTACGAGGATTTTTTTTTCTTTATGTTGAGGTGTAATCCATACTGATCTTCATCAGTAAATACTCCAAGTCCTCTTCACTTTCAGCAAGCAAGGTTGTGTCATCTGCATACTGCAGGTTGTTAATGAGTCTTCCTCCGATCCTTCAATTCCTCCAATCTCTGTGTAGTCCAGCTTCTTGGATTATTTGCTCAGCATACAGACTGAATAAGTATGGTGAAAGATACATCCCTGACACACATCTTTTCTGACTTTAAACCACCCGGCATCTCCTTGTCCTGTTCGAACGACTACCTCTTGGTCTATGTATAGGTTCTGCATGAGCACAATTAAGTGTCCTGGAATTCCCATTCTTCACAATGTTATCCATAATTTGCACATAGAAGTGCTCAATTATTATAGTGGTTTTCTTCTCTAACCCACAGATCACTAGCAGATTTTTCTTTCTAAAATGCCACTTTAATAATTTGCTGCTCTGAGTAATAATTTTCAGTGTTTCTCTGCTACTGGACAAAAAAGGGTACAAATTCCTGAGAATAGCATTCAAAGTCCTCTAAAATTTAGTTTAATATATCTTTCCAACTTTACCTCCAATAGGAACCCCCAGCTTCCATTATGTTTTCCTTTTCTCATAAACCATTTCTCACAAACTATATTACCTTTAGGCTCATGTGTATGCCATTTCGTGTATCCTTTTTTTCCCCCATTAAAACCCTGTCTATTCAAGACTCTATCCATGCGCCACTTCTTTCCATTCCTCCTTCCCAGTTCATTTAATCCATAGGGCTCTCTTCCCACATCAAACCCTTTTGCTATTTATTTTATGTACCAGACATTAAGCAATCCTGTATTATGCTAATTAGTTTTTTTATATAATAGTTTTTTATATTTGTATACATGCATATATATGTACACACACACATATTCATTCTTCCAAGTGGAATGGAAATTAAAAAAAAAAAAAGATTGTTTTTAGTTTCTACAGTATTGTCTACCACAGTGCTTTACACAGAGGGGCTTGATAAGTATCTACTGATTTATGACTGAAATTCTATAGAAAACCCAGCAGTTAGAAAATCTTATTTCTTATTTGCTCAACAAATAGTTACTAAGAATCTACCATAAAAACATATTTTAGATAAAGATTATTTTTAGTTATTTATGTTCTACTTCTTTGTATAAAGGATTTGAAGTGGCTTAAAAGACTACTTTTCAGTTAAGCTTTTTTTTCAATCTCATTGTTACCTTTTGAGTGAAATTTTAGAAGGCATCAAAGGGTAAAGAGAAAAGTGATTTTGCCAACATTATCCTCCCAAGACTTTCCTAGAGCCTGGCTGTCAGTGCTCTGCAACTCCTTATCTCTGTCAGGGTATTTCATTGCAGGGATAAAGGAAAGCCCTGGGAGGATGATCTGACTCTGTATTACCCATGAGAAATTTCCCCTTCCTTAGAGAACATAATTGAGAGTTCCCTATATTGTGAATGATTTAGGATAAACATTACATGACTTTCCAAAAAGCTTTATAGCGGTATTACAGTTGAAACATTTGACAAGTAAGCGATATAATCTGCTCCCTGGAAATCTTTAAAAACAGAAACATTCTTACCTCTCAGAGATGATATAAGTGTAGCCTGACAGAGGGCATGGAAGATAGACGACACTGCTAGCTTCTGTATGACATTATGTACTTAAAGAGTATTGTTACACCAAATAAAAAATTTAAATGAAACTGTATTTTCTCTGTAATCTCTGGCATATTGTATAAAGGGTTAAGATACAATTATTATCTTCCACTAATTTTAAAACAGAGAAGAATGAAGAATCTCTCATTGTATCACTGGGAACTCAGCCCACTATGGCCCAAACATTTTTGTTCACTATATAATTCATGTTTAAGTCATAGAAACTTCACAGACACATCCAAACTCCCAGAGGGACTGAGTTACTGGACTGAGGGCTGGGAACCATGGTCTTGGGGGACAGCTAGCTCAACTGCCATAACATAGTTTATAAAGAAAATGTTCTACATCTGACAGTAGTGAGTGGTGTCTGGGGTCTTAAAAGCTTTTCAGTGGCCATTTAAGATAATCCACTGGTCCCGCCCTGTCTGGAGCGAGGAAGAATGAAGAAAACCAAAGATATAAGGGAAAGATTAGTCCAAAGGACTAATGGGCGACAACTACCTCAACCTTCGCCAACCTAAGCCCAGCACAACCAGATGTTACACAGCTACTACCACCGACTGCTCTGACAGTGATCACAACGGAGGGTCCCAGACAGAGCAGGAGAAAAATGTAGACCAAAATTCAAATTCATACATACAAAGATCAGACTTGCTGGTCTGACAAAGACCGGAGGAACCCCAAGAGTATGTGCCCCGGAGACACTTTTAACTCAGTACTGAAGTCACTCTCGAGGTTCACAGGTCCACAGGGCAAACAATAACAGACATGAGGAATGTGTATCATAGTTAAATCACGTATACAAGACTAAATGAGCACACCAGTCCAAAAGTAAAGATGAGAACTCAGGAAGGGGCAGGAAAACCAGTGAATGGAAACAGGGACCCCGGGGTGGAGAAGGGGAGAGAGTTGACACATCTTGGGGTTGGCAATCAATGTCATAAAACAATTTGTGTATTGTTTAATGAGAAACTAATTTGCTCTGTAAACTTAAACCTAAAACAAAAGAAAAAAAGAAAAGAAAATCACAGTCGCATTTACAAAAAATAATTTAGAAATACTGGTGTAAAATACAGAGCTCTGGTGGTGCAGTGGTTAAGAGATATGGCTTCTAACCAAAAGGTCTGCAGTTCGAATCCACCAGCTGTTCTTGGAAACCCTATGGGGCGGTTCTATTCTGTCCTATATGGTCACTATGAGTCAGAATTGACTTGATGGCAATGGATTTAGTTTTGGTTTAGTGTAAAATATAATTGATTTACTACCTCTGCGTAAGCAAAATTTTATGAAATAAATTTATAAAGAAAGCAATGTATGTTGTATCTATTAAGAAAACATTAAATGCTTTAACAGACAAGATATTATAATTAATAATGGTGAGTCATCAAATCAGACCATCTGTGGGTTAATGTTAACATTATTCAGCAAACTCAAGAATGTATCTCTGCTACCCTGACTGCAGTTTGCTTTCTTTACTTCCTCAGGTTTAAAATCAGCAACACCACAATTCAAGGTGGCAGTAAGTGTAAGATGAGAGCCTAACGCAAGAATTCTTAATCTGTGGTCCCACAGATAGGCTTCAGGAACGGACCTAAGGAATGTCCACAAACACTCTGAAACTATAAGCAAGATCTTGTAAGTCTGTGTACTCCTTTGGGAAGAGGGTCCATAGATTTTTTTTATCCTATTCTCTAAGAGGTCTGAGATCTAAAGAAGGATAAAGACTCTCTGTCTGGGATATATAAACTTTTTCTATTTTTTTTGCAAGCGTGCACCAATTGGAATGTTTTAATGTCTTTCTTATACAAACCATATTAATAATGTGTCATTTACAATTATTTCCAGTGTTGGTTTCATTAATGTGGTACGAGAGTTTAGAGGCGGTTGGCAAGCAACCTGAATGAAAAATTCTTCTGTATTTTTACAATATTCCCTCTCTTCTTTTAGAGTGGGTTTGTCTACACCTAATTCAATAGCAAATCCTTCATTCAGCTCAGTTTTAAAAGAAATAATGACTTTCTTTTTTTGTACTCATGTATCACTGGTCTATTTAATGTGCAATTAAACTACATATTTCCAAAATAAGTACAACTGGCAAGCCTGGTTTGGGAACAAACACAACTGACCCTTGAAGCAAGTGAGAGAAGACGAGTCTTGAGCATACATAGCTAGGTAGGGGAACGTACGGTGCCTTGGGCACTGGTTAGCATGCTTTGCACAGGAATTTAGTTCACCGGTTTATCTGGTGAGATGACTGACTGGAGCTGAGAGGATTGCTACTGTACTTTAATCTTTGCTTCAAGGCTGCAAAGTAGTTATTATTCTCATGTTAAAAGCTAAGGAACTGAGACTCAGGGAAGTTACTGAGTGTTCCTAAGGCCATGCAGTCATTGAATGAAAAAAATGGGATTCATACCCGGTCTGTAATTAAAATGTTTTTTCAACTAAATCACATTGCCTCTTATCTTAAGCCCAGTCAATTACAAGAGGTGTTAGTAAAGCATATAATAACCACATAACATCAAGAACTAAAAGGCAAAATGAAGATCCCTTGAATCAAAAAATAGATATTTAATCCTAGCATGTAGCAAAATGGTAACTACAAATATTATGATCTCAACTGTCCGTGTGGCTTCAAAAGACCTGACTACTGAAAAAAGAAATTCATCCTGAGATTTCAAATCTTTTCTCATTCAGTTAACTAAAAATAACACAGGTTGAAGCAGGCAGATCGGCCACTTTGATATTCTTAGACCTCTAAATACTAAAGGTCATGGTCCCAGGATTTTTCTCTCCCTTTATCTACGCTGGCCCCCTAAGTGATTATCCAGACCATGACTGTAAATACAACCTTACGACCATTGTATCTCTAGCCTGACCCCTTCTCCTGAGCTCTTCACTTGTATAATCAATAACCTGCTTGACATATCTACTAGGAAAATAAGCATCTCGAATGCAGCCTGTCTAAAACGGAAACTTCTTATCTATTCCTTTCCAAGTCTCCTCCTTCCCAGTAAAGGCATCGCCATGTACCTGGCTGCTCGTCAAAAGCTCACATGTCATCTTTAATTCCTCCCTTTTCCTCATGTCCTGTATTTGATTTATCATAAAGTCCTATCCTACCTCCTTAACTAGTCCATTCAAAACTGCCCACTTCTCTCCATCTTCACTGAAAATACTCTGTTCTAAACCACTATAATCTATTGCTTGGAATACAGTAATTCTCTAATATCTGGTCTCCCTGACTCCACTTTTGCCCCCTTCTCTAGTCTATTCTCCACACACATCTAAAGTGGTCTTTTTAAAAAATCTAAAAGAAAAAAAAAGGATGGTTAAAATTCTCTAGTAATTCCCCACTGCTGCACTTGGGACTTTAACTACTTGAAATAGTCTACAAGATTCTCATGATCTGATTCTTGCCTCACTCTTTAGCCTTACAGCATTCTTTCTTTTCACTCACTATAATGACAAGAGTCTCCTCCTTTTGAACACTGAAACTTTGTACTTGCTGGTCTTCTATCTGTCTGGAATATTTTCCTGGATTTTTTTGCATAGCTAATTTTTTTTTTCTCTCCATCTTTCAGGTCTCTATTTAAATGTTAGCTTTTCTGACTATTTTTTCTAAAATAGTGCAACCCTTCCAGCCCCTACCCCATTCCTGTTACTGTCTATTCTATTCCACCGCCCCCTTTATTTTCTTTATAGCACTTAAAACATCTGAAATATCTTATTTGTTGGTTTATCTTATTATTATTTATCTCTCCCCACCAGACTGAAACCTCAAAGATGCTTAGAACACTGCCTGGCCACAGAGAAGGTGGTTTTCAGCAGGTAAATTTTAGTTAATTTCAGAGGACCAGTTAAGTAGTCCATTCAATTAGTAATATTTCAAATATTCTATATCTTGCTTTTTCAAAGTTTTAGCTACCTACTCGCTCTCATATTAGAACCAAGGGGATTATTTAGTGATTACATTTTCTAAGCAGCCATCAAGTGGTACAATAAATTTGGGAGACTACTGCTAGGAAAACCAATGGTTGTGTTATAAAGCTTTATTTATAAAAATCATTTATAGCATGCTTACTTTAAGGAGTTATTTGAAGAAAGTTATAAATGATCAGGCAAATTTTTATCATAACATCTAGTTTTATGTGCTATTTTAGTCTATGACTAGGGACTTACACAATTTAGTCATACAATAAATATTTGTTAGGGATTGGATCGTATCCCCCAGAATGTGTGTCAACTTGGCTAGGCCATGATTTACCCAGTATGGTGTGACTGTCCACCATTTTGTGATCTGATATGATTATGTTGTAATCCTAACTTTTTATAACAGAGAACCAAGCAGAAAGGAGAGGAACATCATTATCACCAAGCAAGAAGAGCCAGGAGCGGAGTGCATCCTTTGGACCTGAGGTCCTTGCACTGAGAAGCTCCTATATCAGGTGAATATTGACAAGGAACTTCCCCCAGAGCCGACAAGAGAGCGAAGGCTTTACCCTGCAACTGGCGACCTGCATTCAGACTTCTAGCCTCCTAGACTATGAGGGAATAAATTTCTGTTTGTTAAAAGCTATCCACTTGAGGTATCTCAGTTACAGTAGCACTAGATAACTATGACAATATTGAAATGAAGACTGTGTTACATGCCAGACATTATGCTAGGTGCTAGGGGGAAGGAGACCTAGTCACTGCCATAGACAAACTTACAGACTACTAGAAATACTAAAAAGTTACTAGGTTTACAATAGAGATGATAAATACTAAAAAAAGTTCATGGTGCTATGGGAATACATATAGAGGCTTGGGGGATTAGAGCTGTCTTTTCAGAGGAAGTAGGTGTTTAAGCTGATATATGAAAGACAAATGGAAGTTGGGCAGACAACAGTAGGGGAAGGAAAAGAAGAATGTTCCAGATAATCAAATCCATGTGTGAAGGCAGAAAATAAGATTTGACAATAGGTTTAGGACACTGAAAGCAGCTCAGTACAGATGGGACACAGAGTGATACGGAGGTGAGGGTGGGAGAAAAAAGAAGCTGGAAATGTAAAGAAAGGCTGATTGCAGAGGCTTTTATACAGCATGATAGCAAACTGAGACTATGTTCTGAATACACTAGGGAGGCAATGAAGTATCTAGGCAGAAAAATGACATAATTAGATTTGAATATCAGATGATTCTGATAAATCAGAGGTAAAAATAGATTGTAAGAAAATAAGATTATGTAGCCAAATTAGGGAGTTACAGCAGTAATCCAGGCGAGCAATGCTGATAGCATGAACTACAGCAACTGGAGAGAAACGGGCAGATTCAAGGGATATTTAGGAGGTAGAATATATAGCCCTTGATTCACGGGTGTGAGAGGGAGTTCAGAATGACACCAGACTTTTGTTTGAACAACTGCGTAGATGGTGTTATCATTCACGGAAATGGGAAGTATAGGACAAAATAAAGACTTGGGATGGGGTGAAATGACGGATAGTTTTGAATATATTGAGTTTGAAGTACCTGTGGAAGGAAATGTTCAGTAGGGAGTTGGTAATATAGGTTATTTCAAAAAGGTTAGTATTAGAAGCTGTTTTATAGTAATAATTAGCACTTTGCTGCCTGTTTCTATCATAGAAATAGATGTCCTAATCCATCAGACAGAGAGAATTTAAACTCTAAGTGTACTTAGATTCTTAATACCACTGACATACAGTAAGTCCCCAGGTTACAAACGTCTGACTTATGGACAACTTCTAATTTCCTTTAATGTTATGTAAACTTGCCCTTACTTTGAAATGACTGAAACAACCCCTACTCACAACAAAGTCTTCGTCACAATCACCTCACTTGCTTTATGTTCAGCTCTTAAATCACTGAAAAGGCTTTGAGCCTTTTCTTGCACTAAAGTAAGGCTAAGTGAGAACCAACTGCATGCAACTGTTCTGACCTACCTATAAATTCAACTTAAAGACCCAGTTAGGAACAGATCTTGTTCTCCACCCAGGGAATGCCTGCATATAGTAACTGCAAGGTATGGTTACGAGGGTAAGGCAAGGTTTTCCATACAATGCATTTGTTTCTCTGAAAACATCACCCGTAAAAAAAACCTGTTGCCATCAAGTTGATTCTGACTCACAGTGACCCTATAGGACAGAGTAGAACTGCCTGTAAGGTTTCCAAGGAGTGGCTGGTAGATCTGAACTGCCGACCATTTAGTTAGCACCTGAGTGCTTAACCACTGCACCACATCACAAATACTTTAAATAAAACAAATAAAAGAGCAATAGTACCTGAAGACAGGATGAAAGGTTTAAATCTGGGCCAAAATCTCAGACATTGCAATTAATTACTGTAACTGCTCAGATCAGCCTGTTATTACTGAAGCACACAGTTTAAGTTAAGCATGAGCCATGCAGAATTTCACTGATACAACACAGGGAAAATGCCCTCAATGCATGAAATCTTTCTGGTGATGACTGAAGATTAAATCATATAAAGCTCTATTCTATATTATACAAGAGAATCAAAAACAAAAGGTGTACTATTCACTTCGGGGAAATGATGGATCTGCCAGCTGCGGCAAGTGCTTTCTTAGATTCTCATATGACAAATTAACATAGCATGTGCCAGATGTTTTTTTTTCCTGTTGAATTATACTATAATATGCTTCAGTTACTTTTAGTAATTACGCATTTTGTAATCTGCCAGTACCTGCAGCTGCCTCTCATCCTGTTAATTAGGAAAAAAGGGATCTTTTTTTTTTCAAAAAGCAGTTATGACAGCCAAATATTACCGATGTACAGCCAAGAATAATGTTTTAGAGGTTGAAAAGAACTTCTTAGGCTCAAATGCTGTGCAATTCATTTTTCGTAATAATATAAAAATAATATAAAATGTACTATAGTTTAATATAAAAATGATGAATATTGTATATTCATTCACCCATTTATTCACTCAATAAATTTTATGGAACACCTGTATGCTACGCAAGATGTTAGCTCATAGCCTTGTGAGAAAGATGTAAAGGGAAGCTACACAACAATTCAATAAGTGCCATAACAGAGGAATGAGCAGAGTGGTATGGGAGCACAGGGAAAGGAAAGATCTTTTGAGGGAAATGAGGAATGTCTTAGGGAAAAAATATTTCATTTGGGTTTGGAAGGAAGAAAATAATTTTTCCAGCTGGGGAAAGAACACCCCTAGAAGGACATCCCTAGAAAAAAAACAGGACTTCAAACCACCAGTAGAATCATGCTTGACTCCTGTCTTTTTCTTCATACTCCTCGAGCGATCCATCAACAAGCTCTATCACCTCTAATAAAAAAAGATCCCTGATCAATCCAATTTCTCTTTCATCTTAGCCTAAGCCAACATCATCTCTTAACAAGACTCTTCAAACAGATTTCTGACTGGTTCCTACCTTTTAAAAAAAACAGCTTTATTGAGATGTAATCCACATACCATACAATTCAATCATTTAAAGTATATGATTCAATGTTTTTTAATATATTCACAGATATGTGTAACTGTCATCACAGTTGATTTTAGAATATTTTCATCACCTGAGAGAGAAACCCTGTACCCTGTAACTATCCACCCTCCTATCCTCCCTAGCCTTAATCAAGCAGTAATCTACTTTCTATCTCTACAGATTCCCTTTTCTGGACATTCCATATGAACGGAATCACAGAATACGTGGTCTTTTGTGCCTCACTTATTTCACTCAGCATAATGTTTTCAAGATTCTTCCAAGTTGTAATATGTATTAGTACATGCTCTTATGGCTAGATAATAATTTCTATTGTATGGATATGCCACATTTTGTTTATCCATTTCTCAGCTGATGGACATCTGGGTTGTTTCCACCTTTCAGCTATTATAAAAAATGCTGCTGTAAACATTAGTGTACAAGTTTTTGTGTGAATACCTGTGTTCAATTTTTGGTGGGTATATACCTAGGGAATGGAATTGCTGGATCGTACTCTATAGGAGCCCTGATGGCACAGTGGTTAAGCACTCAGCTGCTAACCAAAAGATTGGTGGTGGGAGAAAGATGTGGCAGTCTGCTCCTGTAAAGATTAAAGTCTAATAGGGTCACTATGAGTCAGAACTGACTCGATGGCAACTTTTTATTTTTTATGGTAACTCTATGAATAATATTTTGAGTAATTGTCAGACTGCTTTCCAAAGTGGCTGTACCATTTTACACTCTCATCACCAGTGAATGAGGGTTCGAACACTTGTTATTAAGTGTAAAGTGGTATCTCACTGTGGTTTTGATTTGCATTTCCCTGATGACTAGTGGTGGGTGGCATCTTTTTACATGCACATTAGTCATTGGTTTATCTTTTTTGGAAAAATGTCTACTCAAATCCTTTGCCCATTTCTAAACTGGGTTATTTGTCTTTCTATTATTGAGTTAGAAGAGTTTTTAATATAGTCTAGATACAAGTCTCTTAGACATAGAATTTCCAAATATTTTCTCCCATTCTGTGGGTTATACTTTCACTCTCTTGATGGTGGTTCCTCAGTTTTTCTACTCACTTTCATTCTTCATACAGCAGCCAGAGTGATCTTTAAAAAACAAAAATCAGATTAGGTGACTCTTTCTTTAAAAACTGCTCAATGGATTTCATTCACACTTAAAACACCTTAACCTGGCTCACAAATGATCAGGTCCCCGTTTGTAGCAGAGACAATTAAAAACCATTGCCGGTGAGTCAATTCCAAATCATAGCAACCCTACAGGACAGAGAAGAACTGCCCCACAGGGTTTCCAGGAAGCAGCTGGTAGATTCGAACTGCCCAACTTTTGGTTAGGAGCTGAGCCCTTAACCACTGCACCACCAGGGCTCCAGACATGATTAGTGTTCACCAAACACTCCGTGTCTTCAAACATTTCCAGGCCTCCTATACGACAAATTAACAGAGCATGTGCCAGATTTTTTTTTTTTCTCCTGTTAGGTTGTGTTCACATGGCTAGTTCTGATCAATAGAGGTGAAAAAAGTGATGTGTATCGCTTGAAACCGAATTAGTTAAGAGCCAGTGTGCCTCTTCCATCCATCCCTCTCCTTTCCAGTCATCGCAGAAAACCATGTGTTCAAAATGGTGGCACCTCTACCAGCAGAGCTCTCCTACCAACCTGCCTTAGACATGCAACATGAGCAACAAATAACTTTTGTTGTGTTAAGTCAGTGAGATTTCAGAGTGTGTTTGCTGTGGCAGCTGGCACTGCTTAACACAGTACACTTCCTAAATCTGATCCCATCTGCGCCACTACTGCCTTAACTTTACATAGTATTTCTTTTACTTCAAACATACTGAGTGTATTACTGCTTTGGGGTCTTTGTACTAGCTGTTCCCTCTGCTTGGAGTGTTCTTTCTTGTAAACATTAAATGACAGAATCCTTTTCTCATTAGATCTCATCTTAAGATTCATTTCCTTGCAGGATCTTCCTTGTCCATCCAGTCACAAGTATACACCCAGTCATTATCACACTGGCTTATTTAAAATTTTCTGTATAGTACTGATGGTCTGATTTTAAACATGTATATATTTATTTCTTCAGTAATTTCATCTTCTTCTTCTGTCATCTAATCTTTAAAAAGAAAAATAGGGAAGTTGTTTACTTTGGTCTCTGCTATATCCTCAATGCTTAACAGTGCCTGCTCTATAAATACATAATGAGTGAATGAAATACAAGGACTAGGAGTCCTAAAAGGGTTGGCGGAGCACGTTTGGTTTATTTGGGGAGGAGGCTGTTCAATGAGGTTGGAGCAAGGGGAACATGAGGAATGGAGGTGGAGAGACTGCTGATAATAAGGCAGAAGAAAGACTGTGAAAAATCTATAGGCAACAATAAAACAGAAATCTTTATGTAGGCAGTGCCATGAGCATATATATATATATATATATATATATTTTTTTTTTTTTTTAGAAAAATCACCCAGATAGCAGTATGAAAGAAAGAATAGAGTGGGAGGAAGACTAATGGCAGAGAAACCAGAGTGAAGGAGGCTGCTATTACAGCTCTGGTTGAAGAGATGAAGGGCCTGACCTTCACAGGGAATGTTTACACATGTGCAAGTATTGCTCTAGGACAGATTCCTATAGCTTGCATCACAATTGAGGATCCACATGGTTGAAATTTTGTTAGATACTGCCATATTACCTTATAAAAAGAATTATCAGTTTATATTCTCATCAATATTATGTAACGATTCCTGTTTCCCCATGCATTTGCGGACATGGGACGTTAGCCATCTTTTATTTTTGCCAATTTCTATGGTAAAATTATTGTTTAAGTTTTCATTTCTTCAGTGATTAGTGAGGTTGACCTCCTTTTATATGTTTAAAGGAGCTTTGTCTTTCTGCTTTTGTGAACTGTCAGTTCACATACTTTGCCCATCTTTCTATTAGGTTGCTAATCTTTTTCTTAATTTGTGGAACTCTTCGTGAATTCTGCATATTAATCCTTTGTTTTACTTTTCCTGTATGTCATTTGTTTAGTATCTTTCTTCACATAGAATTTTAATTTTTATGGTTAAATAAATCAACAAGTATTTTCCTTTTTGGCTTCTGGGTTTCTTGTTTTGATTAGAAAGACTTCTCCATTCCAAGTTAATTAAAAAAAAAAATCTTATTTTTTCCAATACTTTCCTTTTTATAGTTAGCTCTTTAATCAATCTGACATTTATTTTATGTATAGAATAAGAAATACTCTAAATAATATTCAATTTTTCCAATACCGCCATCATTATCATGAAAAAACATTCCTGATTTTACATGATTTCTGCGTTCTGATCAAATTATCTATCCTTGTGTCAACACCACCGTACACCTTTATATATTTGATATCTGGCAGACCAAATCTAATCTTGTTTTTGATTTAATCTATAAAAACAATAACTTCTCATTCAAGTAACATTAATAGAGATATACTATAGTTACAGAGTCTATACCTTAATAAGTACTTATTAAAATTATTTCCTCTTGGCAGTTCAAATTTCTCTGTTACATAATTAGAGGAAATAATTATAGATGAATTAATACAATTTTGCAAACTAAACATCAAATTAAAACAAGATATTAAGAATTCAAATTTTTAGAAAGCTTCAGATACTTGATATTGGTAAGATCAAAAATTACTTCCTATGGGAAAATTACTTTAATTACTTTGTGCTACATTTAATTATGGTAATAGTAACTTATAGGTAGATCATAAGAAATCACAGGTACCTGGTAATCATATTTAATTGCCAGTTGCCAGAGGAACAGAGGTTTCCAAAGGTAGCAAAACTTGTCTAGAGGAGACTCTAACATCCTAAGTATTTTGTGGCTATACTTGTATTTGGCTTTATTTCTAACATTTTTCTAACTGTACAAAATAGACAGGTAAGAAGGAAAAGAATAGCCAAATTTTAAGAATTTATTATGAAGCAGAGAGAACAGAGATTGTCAAATATTTTCAAGATCTGATGAGTACAACCTAATTTGGAGACCAAGGAACACAAGCCCTAAGCTTTGAAAGGACATATTTTCAGGGGGAAAGCTCTGATGCTTAATCAATCAACAATGGCACACCAGAAGGCAGGGTGTTGGGGCCTAATCTAAAAAAGTTCATTTTTGAAAGCTATTAATAAACACTTTTGATATGACTCTCAGAATGCACACATTTGGGGCATATAGAGAAACCATTACAGGGAGAGTCAAATACATCAAATGAGCCATTTGCTTTTTAAATGTATTGCTCTATAGTTTATTTCATAATTTATTATTAACAAAAGATCTACTTAGTTGAAGTCTTGGGTTGTATCATTGAACCACTCTAAAAACAAAACCATTTCTAAGGGGAGGAAGCAAATATCTCCTCCCCAAAGACACAGAAGTAGCATCTAGCAGTTAACCAAACACTGTTGGTACAACATAGCATTCATAAAACTGCTGATACTCAGTATGTCCAGGATAGGCCACTACCTTTGTAATACACATATTTTCATGGTAATGAGAATGAATTTTAATTTTCTATTTGAAAAATTATACCTGCGTTATGACTGCCATATAATCACTGCATTATGACCAACAGGTGAGATAGGTCAGTAAAAATACTTTAGTAGATAATTTTTTATTGAAGAAAGATTTTTTTACTTGATTTCTATGCATATCCTTCAGTATTATTTACATATCCAAAGAAGAGGGATAGAATTCGTATTTATAAATCCTGACTAAAGTATAGTGCTTTCTAGAACTAGTAATGTTTTGGTACAATTAGAAACGAAATAAGCATATAAGCGTCTCATACATGTCTCATGCATTCATTACATCATGATTTACTTTGAAAATAACAATCTCTTAGCACTGATAAAGGCCTCAGATTTTTTTATGGGGTTTGTAGACAGTAGTGAGCTTGGTGGGATTCAAATTCAAGTTTGCCTGATTCCTTTTATGAAAGGAAGGAAAATACGCAAAATATAATGAAAATACTTTCTATTTTGAAAGTAAACATTTTTGTTTTGACATGTCAGAGCATACTAACACAGTTTTAGTGACATAGTGACATAGCAGAAACACGCAGAAAGCCTTAGCACACTGGAATGTATTTTTATTTCCAACCCAGTGGTTTAAAACAACCAACACAGGCATAGTAAGACAAAGGTTAATCATATCCTACGGAAACCAGATTTTACTATAAAAAATCCTAAATATATACAATGAAACCTTGTTAGATTATAATGCTTTGTCACATCTTTATAATTTTATAAAAATTATCATAGGCCCCGAGACACTTAAATTAAGCACAATCGCTCACATTAAAATTTTTTCTAAAGAAATATGACTAAATCTGAAATTTCAAAGCATGTAAAAAATGTAACCTACGTTATTTCTGATAATCAATTTACTTTTGAGTAATTCTCTGCAGCTTACTCGACTCATCGAAAGCATCGCAGGATATGAGGCTTGTTAAACATAATGAAAACAGTGCCTTAATCCATTGAACAAAGAGGAGATTGTCACAAAAGCAAGGAAGGTAACGGCCAGAAACACCTGGCTTTTTCTCTTCTGTGGATAACAACAGCGTTCAGAAAGGATTTAGTAAAAACTTTTTGTTGTTAGTTTGTTATTATTAAAACTTTTGTTGCCATTACTGTGGATTTATTAGAAACTCACTATACTGAACTAGAGGGGAAGAAAGAAAAGTAATGACAATAATTGGTATCCATTTGAACTTGAAAATTATAATAATCATGATAATAATTGAAAAAAAAAGTATGTTGAAAACGATCTCAAGGGCACTCAAGGACTACCAATTGAGGGACAGTACGGCAATTAAAAACCTAAAAAAATCTGAGTATAGATTATTTCTAATTCTAATAGTGTTCTATTTGCATGATGCTTTATAGTTCCAAGGTGTTTGGTATTTACACTGTTTCATAGATAACCTTAGAAACCCAATGTAGTTTTTGTTTTTACAGATGATAAAATTGAGGCTTGGAAAAATTAAGTGATTGATACATAGTCAAACATTTGTGGGGGCAGAGCTGGAATTTGAATCTACTGTTTTAGCTTTTTAAATACCCAAATTGGCTCCTGCAGTACAGTCACTCATATTTAGGAGAAATTTTTTGGTCTTCAAAATTGATATTTCAATAGCTCATTATTTAAAGCCTTGATAAATATATGATTCTAAATCTTATATTTGCTTTTTTTAATATTGTAAAAAGGTGTCAAATTAGGATTTATACATAAAAGACCAAGACTATTTTGGGAAGACATATAGTTTTCTAGGATTCTATGTAAACTAAAAATGAAATGAACATAATGCCTTCAGTTACTTGTGCTAGATGGATGATCTGAAAAATCTGTATTAATTTTAAAACATTAATAAGCTTTGAGAACAACGTACGTGCTTAGCAAATTGAGTTTTCCATAAATTCAAATTCTTAGAAATGGTAAAAGAAATATTTAATTCACTAAAAGTAAAGAACAAATTGTTAAAAGCTTGGTACCAGGATAAACCTGCATTAGGGTAGCCATTGTAGTCTGATCCCCCAACTGTAATGGAATGTCTCTAAGGAGAGCAATATATTAGTTTACTTTTGTATTGATGTTAAAATTTATTTTTGAAAAAAGCATAACTGCTGTGCAATGTATCACTTTTGTGTGGCCTTTCTAGCCATGGTCTTGTAACTCTCACCCAAGTGACTGGGCGGGACGGTGTGATAGCCACTGGGCTTGAAATGAGCCAACCCAGAGGTGGTAAAGAGAGGATCCTACCACCACCAAGGAAGAACAGCCAGGAGCTAGCATATCCTTTGGATCCAGCATGTTGATTTCTATAGGAGAGGGGAGAGGGGAGAGGGGAGAGGGGAGAGGGGAGAGGGGAGAGGGGAGAGGGGAGAGGGGAGAGGGAGAGAAAGAGCTGTAACACTGAAGACAGTGAGACCCAGCAGCAAAGACCTGACAACAGACACCTGGCAGCAGGAGACAGGCTTCCTGGCTCACAGAGCGAGAAAGCTGAGTGCCTTTGGGCAGAGGCAGCGGGCCAGGGAGAGGTTTGCCTGCAAGCACGACTGGGAAGAGGCTGTCCTGATGGAAGAACTGTATTCTGAGTGTTCCTCAGCCTGAATTATAACTGTTATTTCCCTATAAACCCCATAATTGTATCATCTGTAAGTTCTGTGTGGCCATTGCAATGAATTATTGAACCCAGGAGAGAAGTAGATAGTGCCGTGGGAGGGGCAGTTGGTGTTAGAATTGGTAAAGACTGTAGAAAGAGGAGGCATGCCTGATCTCTGTTTCATATGAATCAGCCTTGGTCTATTGGTCTTAATTTTTCTTCCTCTTTAAGAAGTTCGGGAAGATCAGATACCACCTCCAAGCCATTTTTACAATAACTTAAGGAAAACAATAATCTTACCCATGTAGTATATCGACGGTATCATTCTTTGATTTTAAAGGAACTATTTCATTTCCTTTTATAAGAGGTTAAAAAAAAAAATCACTAACTTACTGAAAATTTGGTAATGTTAATTCATTTAGGGCTTGGAAGGTTGTCTACCAAGATTGGTTTTTAGGGAGGGACAGCAAAGGCAGTAAGCTTTGAAACTAAAATAAAGATAGCAAAAATCCTAGTTATATTTACTGGATTCAAGTGTACAGCTGGAGTCAAAATACAACTGTTCCTTGACTATTTAGGCTAGTACAGTCTTTGATACCTAATGTGATCTGCTGGTGTTCCAGCACTGGTGGAAAGTCCAATTAAATTTACAAAACAAGATTTTGTTTAAGTAGGAATGTTCCTTAGAAGGTTGGTTGTTTGGTTTTAAGTAGCTTTTCCTGTGGATTATCTCTCTATATTTCTTTTAGGGCAGTTAACTGCTTCATATTGGTACGTTAGACATTCTAACTTTATAGACATCTGTTTTCAACAAAGATTCTTGATATTTTAGTTGAGAACTGAATAAGAAGGCAGAAGAGCAAAGCGGAGATGGGATCTTGGGACAAATGAAAAGCTTGGTCTTATACTGGAGCATGAACAGTTTATCCATTGTTACATCAGAATATATGGATACAGATGCACGTAGGGATATAAATGCAGGAATAAGAGTTGTAGGAACTCTCTTCTGATTGCTTCTTTTCTCATTGGAATGGGAGTGGAGGTTATGACCCCAAAGTGGTGATGAGGGAGGAGTTCTAAAAGATTATAGGAGACAGAAGATATGAAATAGTCACTAAGAAGAGCAGAATACATAGAAGGATTGCTTGGTAGCATTAAGGACCCATTTGATGATCTTGAATTTAAAATGAGACCACCTATACGTCACGTTTTTCTCCAGCCTCTTTGAGCTGCACGATGAAGGTACAGAAAGGGCAACGAGTTGGATGATTATCTCTGCTGACCCTCTAAAATCAGACTCTCCCTCAAATATATACATGATCTATTCCCTTTTATTTTATTGCTTTATTTTTCTTTTTAGCACTTATCATCTATCATACATGGGATTTATCTTCTTTATTGTCTTCCTTCCTTACTAGGATGAAAGCTCCTTGAGGGCAGGGATTTTTGTCCGTTGTATTAACTGCTATTGTCTTTAAAGTGTATAATTACTTGCTGTATGAGAGCCAAGCAATTATTATAGTATCTCTTCCTCCACCCCCAACCATTGCCGTATGGTTTAACAAAGAGAAGTGACAGGTGGGTTGATTATCTAGCAGCTGTTTTCAAAGGGATGGGTGCATTGGACATCATTTTGACTCTCAGTACTGGTAATATTAATTTCTCATTCTTATTATAGAGACCTTAAGGTGATGAAAGTTTATCTAAAATTTTCTTAAGTAAATGAGAGTAGTAAAAAATGGAAAGTGATGAGAAATGAGATTGCATACACATGCTAAGGGCCAGGTCAGAAAATCCCAGTGGCCAACTTCTTCCTAAGTCAGGGGTGGGGTGGGGTGGGAAAGTGAAATGAAAGAACAAGATCTGTATTATAAAAGTTGTCTCTGGCATAGTGTGGAGGATGGATTAGAGGAAGCACAAGCTTGGGGAGGACAACTAATCAGAAAACTGTTGTAGTAATCCAGGAGAGGTGATGGTGGCCTGAACTAAGGTAGGGGTAGTGGGAATGAAAGCAAAGGATCTGAAAACATTAAGGAGGTAGAAGTAGACAGGCTTGATGATTGACCGTGGAGGTGAAAGAGAAGAGGTAGAGACAGAAGAAACCAGGATAATCTGCCCTTCCCACATTCAAGTTAGTTTCAAAATTCCCAGACTAAAGAAAACTAAGGTTACCTATCTGACTTCAAGACTTATTATAAAGCTACTGTAATCAAGACACTGTAGTACTGGTGAAAGAATAAACAAATAATCAACGGGACAAAATAGAGAGCCCAAATATAGTCAATTGCCCTTTGACAAAGGAGCAAAAGGCAATTTCAATGGAGAAATGACAGTCTTTTTAATAAATGGTGCTAGAACAGCTGGACACCCACAGGCTAAAAAGTAAATCCAGAAACAGACCTTACACCTTTCCCAAAAATGAACTCAAAATGGATCTTAGGTCTAAACATAAAATACAAAACGATAAAATTTTAGAAGGTAAAAAACCAGTTACCATCGAGTCCCTTACAACTTATGGAGATCTCATGTGTTTCAGAGTAGAGCTGTGCTCCACGGTTTTCAATGACTGTGACCTATCAGAAGTAGACTGCCAGGACTTTCTTCCAAGAAGCCTCTGGGTGGACTCAAACCACCAACGTTTTGGTTAATAGCCCAGCACTTAACTGCTGTGCCATCCAGGGACTCTCCTAGAAGATAACACAGGAGGAGATCTATGTGATCTTGGGGTTGACAGTAAGTTTTGAGATACAACACCAAAGCATGATCCACGAAAAAAAAAAAAAAAAAAACTGATCAGTTGGATTTCTAAGTTTCTTGTATTACCTGGCATGAAGATAAAGGCTTTGAATAACTTCAGACATTCTTAAAGTAAGTATTCATGGTATAATTTCTAGGGTAGCAACTAAAAGAATGCAGTGTATTTAATTTTCAAATGTTTGGTAGAAAAGTGGAATGATAAGAAAAACAGTAAGTCAATAAAAAAGATGAAAAAGAAAAGAAAAAAGAAATAAAGCAAAGAAGAGAGAAATAGAAAGCACTAGCTAATACAATGGAAACAACTGCCAAAAAAATTTAGATTACATTGAATGTAAACTAAATGCTCTAAACAGAATTATACACTGTTTCGAGGAGATACATCTATGAAAATTAGAAATAATTAACAAAAAGATTACTAAAAAGTCCCTGTATGTTTTGAAATTAAGAAATGTACTTATAAATAATGGGTTGAAAGAAAAAAATGATAACGAATATTAGAAAATATTTTGAACTAAATAATAGTGAAAATAATCTATCTATCAAAACTTGTATGATAAAGCTAGGTCAGTACATGGTGGAAAATTTATAACATCTAAGAAGCACTCATGAGGCAAAAGGTAAAAATTCATAAGCAATGATTACAGCTCAAGATATTAGAAAAAGAACAGAAACATGAAAGCAAAGAAAGCAAGGGGGAAGTAATAAAGAACATAAACTAATAAAATAGATAATAATAAAATAGAAGACTAGAAGTCAAAAGTTAGTTTTTTAAAAAAGAGTAATGAATTTGACAAACTTCTGGTAAGAATGATAAAGAGACAAGGTACAAGTAATAAATATTGGGAATGCAAAAGGGGATAGCATTATAGATGCTGAACATATCAAACAGATAAGAAGATATTATGAGCAACGTTATACCCAACAAATTTGAAAATGTACAAGAAATAAATATACTTTAAGAAAAATAATAGTTTACCAAAACTTTTACAAAACAAACAGAAAATCTGAAGAGTTCTACAACTATTAAAGAAATTGAATCAACAACCAAAAATATTCCACAAAAAACTACCACCACCAAAAAAAAAACAAAAACAAAAACAAAAAACTCCAGACCTTGAGAGCTTCACTGGAATGTTCCACCGATTATTCAAGGAATAAACAATTCCAGTATTATACAAAATGTATACGACAATAATGACTAGAAAGGAAAAAATAAAACTGCCATATTTGTAGATGATATATAAAAACAAAATCCAAAAGAGTCTACAGCTTTTTGTATTGAGCAAGGTTGCTGGTTAAGAAAAATCAACTGAATAAGGACTTAAATGCCAAAGGCAAAATAATAAAGCTTTCAGCAGGAAACATAAGGTAATGTCTTTAGATTTCAGCCATAAAAAGGATTTTTAAACAAGGCGCACAAAGCACTAATTATAAAGACAAATGTAAATAATTTGATTCTATTAATACCAAGAACTTCTGTTTATCAAAAGACAGCTCAGAAAGAGAAAAGATAAGGTATGGAGTGGGAGAAGGTATTTGTAACACATGAGAAAAAGCAAACAACTCAACAGAAAAATGGTTAAAAGTCTTGAAGAGACACTTTACAAAAAAAGTTTACAGAGCCAATAAACATATAAATAGATCTCAACTTCAATAAAACTCAGAGTTCCAAGTTAAAACTACAATGAGAAACGAATAGATTAACACAATTTAATGCATCTGACCACAGTGTAAGGATGTGCAGTATCAGGAATTCTCACATATTACGTACTTGCAGTATGTAAATAGTTACAATCACTTTGGGAAACAGTGAGGCATTTTCTCATAAAGTTGGAAATATGCGTACCCTGTGAGACCCAACAATTTCATCTTTAGAAATAAACCCTAGGAAGAGTAAAAAAGTAAAAAACTGAATGACACAGGAAGCATCAAAAGACGATGGAAGGAATATACACAGTCACTGTACCAAAAAGAATTGGTTGACATTCAGCCATTTCAGGAGGTAGCATATGATCAAGAAGAGTTCTTGGTTAAGGAAGAAACCCAAGACGCACTGAAGGCATTGGCAAAAAACAAGGCTCCAGAAAGTGGTGGAACACCAAGTGAGATGTCCCAACAAACAGAGGCAGCACTGGAAACACTTACTCATCTATGTCAAGAAATCTGGAAGACAGCTAGCTACCTGGCCAACCAACTGGAAGAGATCTATATTCATGCCCATTCCAAAGAAAGACGATCAAGCAGAATGTCAAAATTATTGAACAATATCATTAATATCAGGTGCTAGCATAATTCTGAAGATAACTAAAAAAAACAACTACAGATGTACATCAACAAGGACTGCCAGAAGTTCAAGGTGGATTCAGAAGAGGATGTGGACTGAGGGATATCATTGCTATTGTTAGATGGATGTTGGCCAAAAGCAGAGAACACTAGAAATACATTTATCTGTGTTTTACTGATTATGCAAAAGCATTTGACTCTGTGGATCATAACAAATTAAGGATAACATTATGAAGGATGGGATTCTGTACATGGATCAAGAGGCAATCATTTGAACAGAACAAGGGGATATTGCACGGTTCAGAATTGGAAAGGCATGAAAGGCTGTACCCTTTCAACTTCCTTATTCAATCTGTAAACTGAGGAAATAATCTGAGAAGCTGGACTATATGAAGAACACAGCATCAGGATTGGACGAAGACTTGTTAACAACCTGCATTATGCAGATGACACAACCTTGCTTGCTGAAAGTGAAGAGGACTTGAAGCACTTACTGATGAAGATCAAAGACCACAGCCTTCAGTATGGATTACACTTCGACATAAAGAAAACAAAAATCCTCGCAACTGGACCAACAAGCAACATCATGATTAAAGGAGAAAAGACAGGTTGTCAAGGGTTTCATTCTACCTGGATCCACAATCAATGCCCAGAAGTAAAGAGATCAAACAATGTATACTACATTGGGTAAATCTGCTGCGAAAGACCTCTTTTAAATTTTAAAAAGGGAAGATGTCACTTTGATGACCAACGTGTGCCTGACTCACGCCATGGTCTTTTCAATTGCCTCATAAGCGTGTGAAAGCTGGACAATGAATAAGAAAGACAGAGGAAGTACTGATGCATTTGAACTGCGATGTTAGTGCAGAATATTGAAAATGCCGTGGACTGCCAAAAAACAAACAAGTCAGTCTTAGAAGAAATACAACCTGAATGTACCTTAGAAGCAAGGATGGCAAGATTCCAGCTTTTGTACTTCGGACACATCATCAGGTAAGACCAACCCCTAGAAAAGGACATCATACTTGGTAAAGTAGAGGGTTGGCGAAAACAAAGGAAACCCTCAATGAGATGGACTGATACAAAAGCTGCAACAATGGATCCAAACATACCAACAATCGTGGTGATGGTGCAGAACCTGGCAATTTTTATTCTGTCATATTTGAGGTTGCCATGAGTTACAGCTGACTAGATGGCAACTAAGAACAACAACATCCCAGAAAAAGAAATGATTAATTTTATCAGGATAAATGTGCAAGAATGTTCACAGCAGCATTTTTCCTATTTGTTCCAAAATGGAAATACAAATGCCCATTAACACTGCACTCAATAATGGAATACTACAGAGTAATAAAGATGAATAATACAGAGCTGCACACATAACTTAGATGAATCTTATGACCCTAATTGTGAGGGGAAAAAAAAGCAAGTCACAAAAGAAAAGAGTACGATTCCATTTATATTAACCCCGAGCTGACAGAGAAAGATTTCTCCTTGAGCTGATGCCCTGAATTTGGACTTCTAGCCTCCCAGACTGTGAAAAAATAAGCTTCTGTTTGTTGAAAGCCATCCACTTGTGGTAGTTCTGTTATTGCAGCACTAGATGACTAAGACAACTATCATTAAAGGATTTACAGCTATGGCGAGTGGTGGTACGGTTAGCTGATGTACACGAGTTACATAGGCAATATTGCACAAATCAAGACATCTAAGAAAATGTTTTAAGGCTTTGGAGCAGGATAGTGATCACAGACATGTTTCTCAGTAACGCATGTGAATATGTTCAATAAATGGAATATATGTATGTGTATGTACACACACACACACACACACACACACATCTATACCATAGACTATGTCAGTTTAAGTTAGGATTTACCACCAAACAGTATGCCGCTAACTTAGGAGAAGACTGATTTTAGGTAATGGATTGTGGGCCTGTATAAATTACTTTAAAGTCTAGAGTTCTTCACCTGTGAAATGGAAAGTATAATAGCATTTACTTTGTAAAATTTTTGTGATGACTGAGTATGTAAAGTGTTCAGTGAATAGTTACACTTAACAAATTATAGCTCTCATAAATATAATCTTCAGACTATGTCCAGGTAGGTCTGCTTTATCTTATATGGGTTCACATTTCCTTAGGGAGACATTGTGAATTGCCCAACATCATGAGTTAAATTATGGCAAACACATTGTGGTGGTTTTGGACTGTGTCTACTTAGCTAAGAATTTCCTTTCCTGTGTGGTCTTGGATTACTTTTGGGCACAAGAGAAACTTATGCAAAAGGCTCTGAAGGTTAGTGCAGAGCTCCTGGCACTGGGGCAACTCGTGTGTGTTGTTGCTGGTGTATGAGCTCACCACGTTGGCATGAGGCACCACCTGGACTCCTAGCAACTCCGTTCTCTGCAAATGTCCACATTCAGCTTCTCTGAGGTCTGGGTCATGGTAAAGGTACCAGCTTCCCTTGCAGGTCATCCATGGCCACAGTTGGAGGTGCTGAGAGACAGATGAGGGTTCCAGTTTGTCCTCACAAGTTCCACTTCATTTTTGCTCTTACCCACATCTAGCTTTCCTTTCTGCCTGCCAGTTTAGCTGATCATAGTGACTTCAGGCTCAACACCAGATGCAGAGACAGCTGCACTGCACTGACTGTATTGCAATGACCAGCTCCCACAACAGCATAAGGTCTAATGCCCAAAATGAATCCCACATTATGTTTCACTCATAGGGGTTCTGTTTTTTCTGAATGAACTCTGATGCATACAGGAATTGGTACCAAAAGTGGTCCCAGAGGAACATAACCTTATGGATGGGTTCTCTAACTGGTTCTTGATTTTCTGGAATTGGTTCTCTGTTCTCAGAAGATTTAAAGGCCAGCGGTTAAGTGGATACTGGTAATCTAATGGTATACAGTGGCAAAAGTTACTTAACTAATCATCTATATAATAAAGTGCTTATAGAGGATGAGGCTTTGGCAACGAAGTAGTTGCTGACATAGAACACTTTAGTGAATAAGGAATATAATTGGGTTGGGCTGTTGCTGCTAAGTGTACTGGAAACTTCGAGAAAACAGAGTGGAAAAAAAAAAAAAAAGGAGCTCAGAGTTTTAAATTCTGTGCTTCAAGTCCAGGTTGTTGTTGTCAGGTGCCATCGAGTAGATCTTGAGTCACAGCAACCCCATGCGACACAGTAAAACATCACATAGGGTTTTCTAGGCTGTAATCTTCACAGTAGAGAGCCACTGGGTGGGTTGGAACCACCAACCTTTCTGTTAGCAGCTGAGCACTTAGCTGTTGCACTACCAGGGCTCCAGGTTATGGACCAGAAAACTTCTATGGCTGCCCTATTAGAAACCCTAATTTCCTCTGGCTGTCAAGCCCCGATTTTAGATAACCACACTCAAAGACCAATCCTGTGGGTAGCTGAATTACAATACAAACAAAATTTCCAACACTGCAGGGTCTCTTCTTCATTAAAAATTAGGACAGGGAAACATGAGCAGACTCCAGTGAAGGTTGGGCTCTGAATCGCTAAATTCTGCCTTGCCTCCTTTGCTGGTAGAAGTTCTTCCACCCTATTTGGGAAGGCAAGTCTCCTTGCCTGAAGAATCTGTCGTGCCCCCCCTGGAGGGAGCTGCCTTGCAAAAGACTATGATTCTTCTCAGGATTTACCCCACCGTCACTCATTGCATCTAGACCTATAGCCAGACTGAAGTCTAGAAGGCTCTAAAGAATGAGGTACAAAACATGACTTGTGAGGAGGCAGGATACAACAAAATAATTACATGATTTTGCCAATTTATATACACAGCAATCTGAGGAATGCATGTGAGAATGGATCTGAAAGACGCTGGACTACAGTGGAAAGAATAAAATGCTGGATCAGCCCAAATTTACTGTTATGGGTTCACAAAGCAGACATTCTGGGTTTAATGTGTTAGCTTGAGTGTCTCAGTTTGCTTGGTTGGTTGAACAAAATCTGAACTCAATAGTGACCTTCGCTGAATGATGCTGAAATTCTTAACCAAGTTATAGCATAGAGCGGAGTTTCTCAACCTTGGTACTTGTCATGGATTGAATTGTGTCCCCCCCCCCCCAAAATATGTGTCAACTTGGTAAGGCCATGATTCCTAGTATTGCGTGGTTGTCCTTCATTTTGTGTTTGTAATTTTATGTTAAAGAGGATTAGGGTGGGATTGTAACACCCTTACTAAGGTCACATCCCTGAGCCATTGTAAAGGGAGTTTCCCTGGAGTGTGGCCTGCACCACCTTTTATCTTACAGGAGATGAAAGGAAAGGAAACAAGCAGAGAAAAGGGGACCTTATACCACCAAGAAAGCAGCACATGAAAGCAGCAGAGCATGTCTTTTGGACCTGGAGTCCCCGCGCCTGAGAAGCTCCTCAACCAGGGAAAGATTGATGACAAGGACCTTCCTCCAGAGCCAATAGAAAGAGAAAGCCTTCCCCTCGAGCTGATGTCCTGAATTTGGACTTGTAGCCTAGTAGAATGTGAGAGAATAAATATCTCTTTGTTAAAGCCATCCATTCGATGACTAAGACAGTACTACTGACGTTTTGGGCCAGAAAATTCTTTGTTGTCGGAGTTGTCCTGTGCATTGTAGAATGTTTAATAGCACTCCTGGCCTTTATACACTACATGTCAGTAGCATTCCCCATTTCCAGGTACTGCCCCGACAAATGCCCCTTGGAGGGGCAAACTCACCTACCAGTGCAAAGAAGTTACCCAACGGCTTACGGACACTGGAAGCATAGAGGAAATTCTCATGTAAAAGCACTTCACCTATCCCTCAATTAGGTCCCCTAGGAGTATCCAGAGGACATTCCCTTCTTCAAGGCTGTGAGAAATACATTCATGAGGGGAGCCCTGGGAGCCCTGAAGAGCTCTGTGGTGGTAGTTCTCTGTAGGCCAGAAATGACAATAGGAACCGCTGTCATGGAACTGGGCTCCTTGAATTTCATGAAGAAGATAGGATTCTCGTTGGCAAGGGTAAAGTGGTGGCATTAAATCTCCAAAGACTGGAATGTGCAAGAGTCAAAGCAGTAATCAGAAGAGTCTGACCTGCAGAGATCTTTGGCATTTGTTAGTTGATCACTGTGTCCTTAGGAATCCTGGGTGGCACAGATGGTGGTTCGAACCCACTTGGTGATCTGCTTCTGAAAGGTCGCAGCTTTGAAAACCCTATGGAGCAGTTCTACTCTGCACACATGGCATTGCCATGAGTTAGAATCAACTCGATGGCAACTAACAACAGGAATAACGCTGTGTCCCTTGAACTAAAATAGATAGGCAGCCTACTAAAGTCTCATTGGATTTATAGAAGTAAAAAGTTCTAGGTCTGCTAAACAGAAGTCTAACTTGAGAGAGTTATGGCCACTCAATCAACTTCCCAGATTAAGCCAGTTCACAGACTCAGAGTCCCTGGGCCCCCTGAGTGATGAAAGGGGGTACAAGTCCCTTCAGGAAGGACTATGCTACACATCCAAAAATATATACATTTTCCTGGCCATCCTCTAAGGGACCTGTGAACTATTAGCAGGGAGCAATGGAGAAGGTGGAAATCTAGACATTTTCAGGATTTTTGGATACTGGTGCTAAATGATGAATTGCAGTAGACCTCAAATATCACTGGGGTTCATCAATCAGAGGAGAGATTTACACAGGTCAGATTGACAATGGAGTTTTGGCTTGGGTTGTCTCACAGTGGGCCCAGTATATCTATAATCCTACCCTGTGCTTATTTTCACAGCTCTGGGATGCATAATTGGAATGGATATATTCAGCAACTGGCAAGATCCCCACATTGGTTCCCTGACCTTAGAACTGAGGGCTATTATGGTAGGAAAGACCAAGTGGCATTTGATGAGGTACAGTGAGCACAGGAAGGGTAGTATAGATGCTTGATTCTTTCCCTTTATTCATCTTTTTTTTGAGAGTAATTTGGTTACATAGTATCTTCCAAAGGCAAGGCAAGAGTTTTTCCCCCTTTAATATCATTTTGAAGTCATGGATTTTTGATATGTTTTAATTTCATGTATTTAATATGTTTCAATTTACTAGAGATATGCTTTTTAATGTTCAATTGCCTCTGGAATCCTTTTGACATGACCCTAGCAATCTTGATATCTTCCTTGCTTTGTGCTATGACATGGTGTTTTCTAGGCTCATCTTATAATTTCCTGTCCCAGATCTGTAATCACCTCTCCAAGAAGTCCTAGTTTCATTTTAGGAGACCTCATTGCAATTGAATTGGTCATTGTTTCTAGACGTTTCAGTGGACAGAGCTAGGAAGTATGTTTTTAAAGAATAAAACATATCATGACTTCATACCTTAATATTTGCAATTCAGATTTAGAATTAGAAGTTTTACATAGCCTCTTTGAGTTTCTTATGCTGAAAATCTTTGTTCTTAAAGTTATTTATAATAATTACTCAACTACTTTAGCATACAATTGTAAGTTACAGAATAACAATAACTGTCTTATCACTAATAATATTACTATTAAAAAGAGTTTATGATTTTTTTTTCCAGTTCTTTTTATCCTTAGGATTTATCCCACAAGGGGTTTACTGTGTTGAATTACTCTGTTTAGTGTCATTTAGAATAATTCAACTGTGTAGCTAAGCTATAAGCTTCCTACACAATTAAGTTCATTTGTTTAATTTTAATTCCTATTTTTTGTTTTGATTTAATTTTAAGAATTATATAAACATTTATATTGTTCCAAAGTCAAGCCTGTAAGTCTACAAAACAAGGTTCATTTAAACCTAGCCTGTATCCTTGTCCTCTCTCTTCCCTTATAAATAAGTTTTAAACTATTTTTTGGCTTACCTCTCCATTTTTAAAAAAAAATTTATTACCTCTCCATTTTTAAAAACAGGTATGTGTTTGTATAAATGTATGTGTGTATACAAGAAGTATAACCATGTGTATAGTATTCTACCTTTTATCTAAGCAGGGAGAATATATGTGTGTGTGTGTAGACAAATGTATGTGTATACACACACACACGCACATATATTCTCCCTGCTTAGATAAAAGGTAGAATACTACACACACAGTTACACTTCTTCTTTTTTCACTTAACAATGTATTTTTGATATTGCTCCATGTGCTAGTATTCCGACTGAAATTACACTGCATCTGTAGATAGTTTGGGGAAGAATTAACATCTTTACAAAATACTGAGTTTTCCCACCCACTGACATGGTACACATGTCTATTTATTTAAGTCGTCTTTAATTCGTAACATCAGTTAACACTTTGTTTATTAGTTTTACTGATATTTATTAAACTTATCCTGGGTATTTGATTTTGTAAAAAAATTATTTTATTTTTTGGTTGTTCTTGAGAATAGACACAGCAGAACATACAATTCAACGATTTCTCCATGTACGAATCAGTGACACTGACCACATTCTTCAAGTTGTGCAACCATTCTCACCCCCTTTTCTGAATTATTTTTTCCCCAATCACATAAATTCACTGTCCCCTAAGTTTCCTATCTAATCTTTAGAGTTGCTGTTGTCAATCTGATCCCATACAGACACTTCTTAAACGAGTACAATGCTTAAGGCAGACATCGTTTACTAATTAAGCTAAATACTCGATGTTTTTGATGCTAATGCAAATTTTACTATTTTTAAGATGTTATTTTTGAAATATTTGTTACTGGTTTTTAGAAATATAGTTGATTTTGTATATTTACCTTATATCTAGTTATCTTGCTAAATTAATTTATTAATTCTAATAATTTATCTACAAATTATTTTGGATTTTCCACATACACAACGTTGTGTGTGAATGTCTGCTTTTGTTCTTCCTTTCCAGTTTGAGTACTTTTTATTTCTTTTTCTTGCCAAAGTGCACTGATTAGGACTTCCAGTATAAAGACGAATGAAAGTGTTAATAGTGGACTTCTTTGTCATCTTTCCTATCATCAAAGGGAAGTTTGTAACATGTTATGATTAAGAATAATGTTTGCTGTAGAACAGATATCTTTATGAAATTAAATAAATTCTACTCTTACTGTGCTGCAAGTTTTTTGGAAAAATTACAAATGGACATTAAATTTTATCAAGTGCTTTTTCAGTATTTACAAAAAGACCTAATGATCTTTATTTTTCAATAAGTTAACATGGTAAATTATATTAATTCGTTTTCCAATATTACACCAACTTTGTATCTTATGATACAACTAAACTGGAGATGACTTTGTTTTGTTAGTTCTTAATGCCTTTCGTAGATGAAGATTTTTTTCATAATTTATCTAACCTTTCAGTTTTTGTCATGGATTGAATTGTGTCCCCCCAAAATATGTGTGAACTTGGTTAAGCCATGACTGCCAGTGCTGTGTGAATGTCCCCCATTTTGTGATTGTAATTTTATGTTAAAAAGGATTCGGGTGGGATCATAACACCCTTACCAAGGTCACGTCTCTGATCCAGTGTAAAGGGAGTTTCCCTGGAGTGGGGCCTGCACCACCTTCTATCTTATAAGAGATAAAAGGAAAGGGAAGCAGAGAGTGGGGACTTCATACCACGAAGAAAGCAGCACCGGGAGCAGAGCGTGTCCTTTGGACCCTGGGTTCCTGCATGGAGAAGCTCCTGGTCCAGGGGAAGATTAACGAGAAGGGCCTTTCTCCAGAGCCAACAGAGAGAAAAAGCCTTCCCCTGGACCTGATGCCCTAAATTTGGACTTATAGCCTATTAGACTGCAATAAAATAAATTTCTCTTTGTTAAAACCATCCACCTTGGTATTTGTTATAGCAGCACTAGATGACAAAGACAGTTGTGTTAATGGGTTAATCCAAATTGCTTAGCTCATCATGAACTTGAAACAGAAGTTCTCTTTCTCTTTTGAATTAATTCCAAACACATCTTCATTCCTGTGTTCCACCAAAAGTGTTCTTATTATTGTTAAAAAAGATAACTACATGGGTGCCAAATTGAAAGGCCCCTTCTCAGTCCTTACTTACCTTACTCAATCAATCAGTAACATTTTACAAGGCATCATGAGTAACAGCATATTCGCTTTACCCAAACTGCCTGAATTCGAAACCAGGATCTGTCGCTTCACTAGCTATGTGATCTTGAACAAATTCCTTAGGCTCTCGGCCTCAGTTTATCTATCTGTAAAATGTAAATAATAATACTATCCACTCTGAGTGCTGTTGTGAAAATTAATTAAACTCGTCCACTGCTGTTCAATTGATTCCGATTCATAGCGACCCTACAGGACAGAGTAGAACTGCCCTATAGGGTTTCCAAGGCAGAAATCTTTATGGAAGCAAACTGCTACATCTTTCTCCCATGGAGTGCTGGTGGGTTCGAACCACCGACCTGTCTGTTAGCAGCCGAGTCCTTAACCACTGCACCACCAGCGCTCCTAAAAACCAAACCCACTACTGTGGAGTTGATTCTGACTCATACAAGTTGCTTAGAACAATTCACACATTGTTGTTGTTGTTATGTGCCATGGAGTCAGTTGCGAATCATAGCAACCCCATGTGTAACGGAACGAAACACTACTTGGTCCTGTGCCATTCTCACAATTGTTGCTATGTTTGAGCCCACTGTTGCAGCCACTTCCTCTTTTTCTCTGACCCTCTACTTTACCAAGCATGATGTCCTTCTCCAGGGACTGGTTCCTCCTCATAACATGTCCAAAGTACATGAGACGAAGTCTCGCCATCCTCACTTCTAAGGAGCATTCTGGCTATACTTCCAAGACAGATTTGTTCATTCTCCTGGTAGTCCACGGTATATTCAGCATTCCTCGCCAACACCAAAATTCATATGCATCAATTCTTCTTTGGTCTTCCTTACTCATTTCTAGCTTTTGCATGCATATGAGGCAACTGAAAATACCGTGCTTCGGTCAAGCACAACTTAGTCCTCAAAGCGACATCTTTGCTTTTTAACACTTTAATAAAGAGGTCTTTTGCAGATTTGCCCTACGCAATACATCGTTTGATTTCCTGACTGCTGCTTCCATGGGCATTGATTGTGGATTGAAGTAAAATGAAATCCTTGACAGCTTCAATATTTTCTCCATTTATCATGATGTTGCTTATTTGTCCAGTTGTGAGTAGATTTTTGTTTGTGTTAAGGTATAATCTATAACAAAGGCTATAGTATTTGATCTTCATCAGTAAATGCTTCAAATCTTTTTCACTTTCAGCAAGCAAGGCTGTATCACCTGCATATTCCAGGTTGTTAACGAGTAATTAGGTGTTCTGGAATTCCCATTCTTCACAATGTTATCCATAATTTGTTATGATTCACATAGTCAAATGCCTTTGCATAGTCAATAAAGCACGGGTAACCATCTTTCTGGTATTCTCTGCTTTCAGCCAAGATCCACCTGACATCAGCAGTGATATCCCTTGTTTGACATCCTATTCTGAATCTGGCTTGAATTTCTGGCAGTTTCCTGTGGATGTACTACTGCAACCATTTTTGAATTATCTTCAGCATAATTTTACTTGCATGTGATATTAATGATACTGTTCAATAATTTTTACATTTGTTTTGATCACCTTTCTTTGAAATGAGCACGAATATGGATCTCTTCCAGTCAGTTGGCTAGGTAGCTGTCTTCTACATTTCTTGGCATAAACAACTTAGCGCTTCCAGCATTGCATCAATTTGCTGAAATATTTCAACTGGTATTCCGTCAATTCCTGGAGCCTTGTTTTTCACCAGTGCCTTCAGTGCAGCTTGGACTTCTTCCTTCAGTACCATCAGTTCTTGATTATATGCTACCTCCTGAAATGGTTGAAAATCAACCAGTTCTTTTTGATAGTGACTCTGTGTATTCCTTCCATCTTCTTTTGATGCCCACAGAATCCTCCAATACTGCAACTTGAGGCTTGAATTTTTTCTTCAGTTCTTTCACCTTAAGAAATGATGAGTGTGTTCTTCCCTTCTGGTTTTCTAACTCCAGGTCTTTGCACATTTCATTATGATACTTTATCTTCTCGAGCCACCTTTGAAATCTTCTGTTCAGCTCTTTTACTTCTTTATTTCTTCCTTTTGCTTTAGCTGTTCTACATTTAAAAGCAAGTTTCAGGGTCTCTTCTGAAATTCATTTGGTCTTTTCTTTCTTTCCTGTCTTTTTAATGACCTCTTGCTTTCTTCATTTATGATGTCCTTGACATCATCCCACAACCTGTCTGGTCTTCAGTCATTAGTATTCAATGCATCAAATCTATTCTTCAGATGGTCTCTAAATTCAGGTGGGATATACTCAAGGTTGTACTTTGACTTTTGTGGACTGGTTTTAATTTTCTTCAGCTTCAACTTAAACTTGCATATGAGCAATTAACGATCTGTTCCACAGTTGGCCCCTGGCCTTGTTCTGACTGATGATATTGAGCTTCTCCATCATCTCTTTCCAAGATGCAGTCGATCTGATTCCTGTGTACTCCATCCAGCGAGGTCCACGTGTATAAGTCTGTTTATGTTGAAAAAACGTATTTGCAACGAATAAATCGTTGGTCTTACAAACTTCTATCATGCAATCTCTGTGTCGTTTCTATCACCAAGGCCATATTTTCCAAAGACTGATCCATCTTTGCTTTCAACTTTCACATTCTAATCACCAGTAATTATCGATGCATCTTGATTGCATATTTGATCAATTTCAGACTGCAGAACTGGCAAAAATCTTCAAATTCTTCATCTTTGTTTGACATTAGTGGTTGGTACATAAATTTGAATAATAGTTGTATCAACTATGCATACATTAAATATTCAATAAATATTACCTATTATTATTGCTTATTCTTCCCTTTTTGGAAAAAAAAAAATTTTTTTTTTAAACGATTGTCTTGTTTCCTGAATCTCTAGACATGTTTTCTTACTGTCTTTCACCCAAACTTTAAATTTTGGAACTCAGCCCTCAAACAGCTCCATTTCTCTGTCTATACTATTTTTCTACACACTCTCACTGTGGTTTTCCAAATCATGTGTATGTTAATGACTGCCAAACATAGCTTACTCTTTGAATCTCACCCCTGAACTCCATACTTACATACTCTACTTATTAGTTGATATTCCCACTTAAATACCTTTTAATTAGCTCATACTTAACATGGCCCAAAGCAAACATTTTTTGATTATTCCCAACTCTCCAAACACTATTTCAGCCATAATCATCTTATACTTGGACTAGTATTGTACTGGTCTCTTTTCTCCCTTTTTCTACCCTTGCCATTCTACAATCTATTCGTTATATAGCAAAGTCATCCTTGAACATTTGAATCTCATTATATCACTTTGCTCAAAGCTCTCCATATAGCTTCCTATCTCACACAAGTCTACCAGTCATGAGTTGGCATACTTTTTCTTAAAGGATCAGAGAGTAAATATTTTAAGCTTTGTGGGCCAAATAGACTGTGCTGCAATGATAGAACATTACATATATTAAATCTATATGTAAATAGTAATAAGATTTTAAGCTGCCACATCCAACAAAAATTATTTTATCTTATGGTATATGCATAAAAATTATAAAAATACACTATTAATTTTGGTTTAGAATGTTTACTATCCTTCATAAAAACCAGTTGCCGTGAAGCTGACTCTGACCCATAGTGGCCCCATATGTGCCGGAAGAGGACTGTGCCCCGCGGGGTTTTCAGTGGCCGGATTTTTGGGAGCAGACTATCAGATCTTTCTTCGGAGGCTCCTCTGGGTAAACTCAAACCACCCACCTTTGGTTGGCAGCCGAGTGTGTTAACTGTTTGCACCAACCAGGGACTCCAACATCTTTCACAGCAGTTAATATATATGTGCTTAATAAAAAATATAAGGTCCAGAATTACATACTTTTATAAAAGGATTATAGCAAGGACATCAAATTCCAAGTTAAATAATTTCTTCTGTAAAATGAGTCGAACAATAGCAGACTTACTTTAGGTTACTGATCCTCGTTTCTGCACTTTCAGTAAGTTTCTTTGCTTCTTCTTTCCACCTATTGGTTGCCTTCTGCTGAGTCACTAAGAGATGCCTCAATTCAACCGTGGAATTTCGATTACTATCTTCCATCTCTCTCAACTGAACTTCAAATCCATGTTCCTTTATGGAAAACTCATGTTCCATTTTACTGATCTAAGAAATAAAATGAATACAGTATTTTCTTTAGTTCTAGGAAAGATACTGATCAATGATATATACAAAAGCAATCACTCATTGTGTTGTCTGAGGCATAGAAATGTTTCGATGAAAAATCTACGTAAGAAATTTACTTTGTCTTCATTACAAAGGAAGATTTATTCTACATAAAAACGCAAATTTAGTAAAACCAGAATTATGATGGATCACAATTTTTTCCAACATTTTTCCCCTGACATCTTCAAATGCCAGTAGGAAAAAAGTTTACTATCAAACATACAACTGTATTCTTTACTCTTTTGTTGTCGGAATCCATGGAAAACGTCCACGTCCTCACTAAGTTACTCAAGCTACTTGTGGTTTATACACTAAATTGCAGATGGTCTTTCGAAAGGCTTGTAAAGACAAAGAAAACTATATACAAGAATTTCTTTACTACTCCTAGCACACTATTGATGAATGTGTATACTTTTTTCAGGGAGAAAAAAAAAAAATCAAATACTGATTTTCAGAATCTCTTATGAAAATGTTTTCAGTATATTTCTGAAAAATGAACACACAAGTAAGTGCTCTGTGGATACTTTAGCAGACTTTCAACTGGGCTTCAGGGAGAGAATTAAGCTTTAGCGACCTAAGGCATCCAATGTATGCAATGAATTACCTTCTCTCCTTTTTATTTAGAATGGAACTACCTATGTGCCATCTTGGGAACAACTGAGAAAACCTTTACTCAAATCATGTAGTTCAGATGAAAAATCATGGTGAGATAGGCTACAAGACCATCTGACTTCTGTTGTGTACTTTCAGGCCTTCTTTGCTTTGCCACATTGAAGAAGTATTACAAAGAGTATCTATCTCATCATGTTTTAAAGTAATGTGCTTTATAAACAGCCATAGCTGTTTAACTACAATTCATTAAATTGGCTTTCTGGCTCAATAAAAACTTAATAAGGGATTTAACTTTACCAATTCAGAAAGACCAAACAAAACCTAACAAAAATAAAACCCATGGCTCATGAAGTATGACTACAAACATCCTGCCTTCGCCACCACTACTAAACGCAACATGCTTCCTCAAACTCTTCAATTTGCTTTCTCAAATAGTTTACAGGTAGAAATGAGAGACTTTGTGAGTGCAGACTCTGGAGAAACCACACTGGGTTTATTAATTTTGTGTAGCCCACTGCTGTGCAAGCCTCCTGAGGTTCCTTGACTCCTGATGCTATTTTAATAATTTTGGAATAATTGGATTCTGCAAATTTAGATTTGGATCAGCTCCTCCTCCTTCCCTGTGTCAATCTCTACTTCCTCTGGAAAAGTCTGGTTCTGACATCTTGGGTGAAAACAAAAATCCCAGTCTCTGTCAACATCTGTCTGTCTGTCTCTCTCTCATACACATTTGAAAAACTGATCTATACATCTAAAGTTCAAACTTTGCCTTCCTAGTTAACGCTCCATCACCACTTTGAAAAATCTATAGTTTGACTAGCCTTGCTCTAATGACTTTCATGACAATCTGGCCATGACTACTTTTCTAAGCTTATATTGTGTTACTCTTCCCTTTCATTTTTTTTTTTTTTTGTGTCAGCCCCATTGCCCTCCCATTCTTAGGTCCTTTTCACATGTTGTTCCCTTTTCCTGGAATATTATTTCCTCTCTTGCTTATTTTAATTATTTCTGTTCATCTTTTAGAACTCAACTCAATTATTGCTTCTACAGGGAAATCTTCTCTTACTATTCATCTAAACAAAGTCAGGTCTCTCTAAGTTCTCATAATGCCCTACACTTTTCCTAAAGAGCATTCATTGGTTTATAATTATATTTTTAGGGAAGCCTCAGTGGCACAATGGTTAAGCACACAGCTGCTAACCAAAAGGTAGGTGGTTTGAACCCACCATTGGTTCTGGGGGAGAAAAGACCTGGTGATCTGCTCCTGTAAAGATTACAGCCTAGGAAACCCCATGGGGCAGTTCTACTCTGTTCTATAGGATCATTATAAGTTAGAATCGACTTGATGGCACACAGCAACAACTATGTTTAAAGTTTGCTCCCAAAAAACTGTTGCCGTTGAGTTGATTCTGACTGATAGCGGCCCCTATAGGACAGAGTAGAACTGCCTCATAGGGTTTCCAAGGAATGGATGGTGGATTCAAACCGCCAACTTTTTGGTTAGCACCGAAACGCTTAACTACTGCACCACCAGGGCTTCGCTGCAAATTATAAGCTTTCAAGGGTGATGACCATATCTGTTTTATTCACCAGTGCATCCTTAGTACCTCATATAGCGCCTGGAACTACTGAGGTACTCAAAACTATTGAGGTGCTCAAAAATTTGCAGACCGGATGAATGATTTATTTGGGGGGTGCCCAAATCCAGTCTTTGAGCAAACCCCATCTCCTTTAGCTGATGCAATTCTGATTGTTGAACTCTAAGGGTCTGTGGTTGTTGGAAGGCTAAGGGCTATAGCAACCGGCACTCTCCTATTACAAACGTACCACTAATGGTGACATTCGGAATGCTGGGCAGAAAAATGGATTTATGGTCTCCGTCTTTCTCCCATTGGTCCTTCCTCTGCATAGAACTATTCAGTATAAGTTAGTAGGACTGCAGAAAATTACTCCATTTCCTAATTTTAGATACTTAGGAGGGGTGTTTAGACCATATCTCCAAAGATATGGACAGCCTTGGCAGAATGGAAGGAGGAGGTTAGCAAAGGAGAACACTAGGGATAAAAGGAATGTGGTGGCTTGAAAAAGTGGTATAATGGGTGGCTAAGGTTCTCAGCAAAATAACCTCTTGGTCTGTCTCGATTTTTAAGATCACACTCTTTTTCAAGGGAGAGAAAAGAAGCAAAGAGTTACAAAGAAAGTATCAGCTACAAAACAGCAGTTTATCTGACAACCTCTTCCCTCCATAAAACAGAATTACCGCTAGCTAGCTCGAGGGCATTGGGTTTTTTTGAGGGGGGTTAGCTGGTTAAGAGGGCTCCTTATTTACTTAAGCTAGATGCAGCTTTGGCAAAAAGGGAGTATTTTGATGGAACATGTGGACTAGACAAGCTTTCTGCTATCCTTTCATTCTCTGAAACATTAGTTGCTATTCTTTTGAACTCTTAAGATGGATCAAATGCAGTATCAGGTAGAGGAATTCATTGATTTTTTTTTCCCCTCGACTATAAAAGGCAAAAACACATGTATATTGTAAAATTAGGGAAAATACAAAAAATTACAAATATAAATAAAAGTCCTTGTAAACTTAACACTCAGAGATAACCACTTTTAAATTCTACATAATTGTGTTTATTTATGAATTTTTAAATTAAGATTATACCATATACAAGATTCCAGCATGTATGTGTGTGTGTATATTTATATATATATATATAGACACACACACATATATATATTTTTACTTTATTGTTGTTAGTTGCCATCGAGTCAATTCTGACCAATAGCGACTCCACGTGTGCAGAGAATTGTGCTCGATAGGGTTTTCAAGGCTGTGAAAACCTTTTGGAAGCAGATCACCAGGACTGTCTCCTGAGGTACCTCTAGGTGGGTTCTAAACCAAAAAACCCCAAACCCACTGCCATCGAGTCAATTCCAACTCATAGCGACCCTATAGGGCAGAGTAGAACTGTCCCATAGAGTTTCTAAAGAGTGCCTGGAGGATTTGAACTGCTGACCTTTTGGTTAGCAGCTGTAGCACTTAACCACTACACCACCAGGGTTTCTAGCTACTGTGGGTTCTAGCTACTGATATTTCAACTAGTAGTTGGGCATTTAACTGTTCGCAAACCCACAGACTCTACAGAAGGTTACAATTTGTGTGTGTGTTTTTCTGATTCGTTTTTACCTAAAACAGCAATATCAATACATTATAAATTATTAAAAACATTTTTTTTAAATTATGGCTTAATATAGCATTTTAGAGACGTACCATAATTTAATCATTCTTTCATTTCTAGATATTTAGGTTGTTTCTAATTTGTTATCGAACACTGCTACAACAAATTTTTTTTTTTTTTTTTTTAAGGGAAAGTTTACACATCAAGTCAGTCTCTCATACAAAGCCCACTGGGCAGTTCTTCTCTGTCCTATGGGGTCGCTATGAGTTGGAATGGACTCGCCGGCAGTGGGTTTGGTTTTTTTTTTTTTTTTTGATATACTCCTAGTTGCTCTCCCCCTAATGAGACAGCACATTCCTTCCCTCCACCCTGTGTTTCCGTGTCCATTCAGCCAGCTTCTGTCCCCCTTGGCCTTCATATCTCCCCTCTAGGCAGGAGCTCTCCAGATAGTCTCAAGTGTCTACTTGATCCAAGAAGCCCATTCCTCACCAGTATCATTTTCTGTCTTGTAGTCCAGTCCAATCCTCGTATGGAGAATTGGCTTCGAGAATGGTTCCTGTCTTGGGCTAACAGAAGGTCTGGGGACCATGACCTCCGGGATCCCTCTGGTCTCAGTCAGACCATTAAGTCTGGTCCCTTTACTAGAATTTGGGGTCTGCATCCCACTGCTCTTCTGCTCCTTCAGGGATTCTCTGTGTGTTCCCTGTCATGGCAGTCATCGGTTGTAGCTGGGCACCAACTAGTTCCTCTGGTCTCAGGCTGATGTAGTCTTTGATTTATGTGGCCCATTGTCACTCTTGGGCTCATACTTACCTTGTGTCTTTGATGTTTTTCATTCTCCTTTGCTCCAGGTGGGTTGAGACCAATTGATGCATCTTAGATGGCTGCTTGCTAGCGTTTAAGACCCCAGACACCACTCTCCAAAATGGGATGCGGAATTTTTCTTAATAGTTTTTATTATGCCAGTTGACCTAGATGTCCCCTGAAACCATGGTCCCCAAACCCCCGCCCCTGCTACTCTGGCCTTTGAGGCATTCAGTTTATTCAGGAAACTGCTTTTGGTTTAGTCCAGTTGTGCTGACTTCTCCTGTATTGTATGTTGTCCATCCCTTCACCTAAATTAGTTCTTGTCTACTATCTAATTAGCGAGTTCCCCTTTCCCTCCCTCTCTCCCTTCCCCCTCTCGTAACCATCAAAGAATATTTTCTTCTCTGTTTAGACTATTTCTTGAGTTCTTACAATAGTGGTCTCATACGTTATTTGTCCTTTTGCATCTGACTAATTTCACTCAGCATAATGCCTTCCAGGTTCCTCCATGTTATGAAATGTTTCACAGATTGATCATTGTTCTTTATCGATGCGTGGTATTCCATTGTGTGAATATACCATAATTTATCCATTCATCCGTTGATGGGCACCTTGGTTGCCTCCATCTTTTCGCTATTGTAAACAGTGCTGCAATGAACATGGGTGTGCATATATCTGTTTGTGTGACGGCTCTTACTTCTCTAGGATATATTCCAAGGAGTGGGTTTGCTGGATCATATGGTAGTTCTATTTCTAGCTTTTTAAGGAAGTGCCAAATCGATTTCCAAAGTGGTTGTACCATTTTACATTCCCACCAGCAGTGTATAAGTGTTCCGGTCTCTCCACAACCTCTCCAACATTTATTATTCTGTATTTTTTGGATTAATGCCAGCCTTTATAACAAACTTTTTAATGAAATATTTTGATTATGTTATTAGAACTGAATTTTAGACTCTTTAAGGTAAATGTATACCATTTTACACTTTCAGCTGCAGGGTAGAGAATACCCACTCATTTCATTGTACATTACTCAGTTAATAATAAGTTTCAACTTTTAAAAGATTGTTTATTGGCCATACACTTTTCTTAGTTTATTAATTCTCTGTTCATGTCTCATACATGTTTTTCTATTGTGTTACAAATGTTCTTTTATATTTTTAAAGTTCCTTATATATGAATGGAAACCCTGATGGCACAGTGATTAAGTGCTATGGCTGCTAACCAAGAGGTTGGCAGTTCCACCAGCTGCTCCTTGGAAACTCTATGGGGCAGTTTTATTCTGTCCTAGAGGGTTGCTGTGAGTCAGAATTGACTCGATGGCAATGAGTTTACAAATGAATAATCTTATTCCTTTATCATATTCATTAAAGCTATTTTCCCCAGTTATTTGCTTTTTAGACATTTAACAAATTAAACATTTAAATCCTTTATATACTCAAATCTATCAGTATTTTCCTCTGAAATTTTTTCCCTATTTTATTTTGCTTAGAAAGTCCTTTCCCATCTATCAGTTAAATATTAACCAACATTTCCTACTTAGGTTTTATAGCATCATTACCACTGTAAAGTTGTTAATAAATCTGAAATTTATAATATCAAGTGTATAATATAAGATGAGGATATACCATATTTTCATCAAAGTATATTTATTTTTTTATGGGGAAATACTTAGGGAATTTCAAGCATACACAAAACAGAATAGTACAACGAACCCCTATATATGTGCATCACTCAGTTTCCACAATCATCAAACTCATGGCCACTCTTCTTTCATCTATATTCCTACCCATTTTCCCCTGTCAAGAATTATCTTTCTCCCTCTTACAATGAAGTACGTAAGTCTTAAAGGTATAACTCAATTTTTATATACATACCAATGTACAAAAATCACCACCCAGATTTAGTTGCCCCAAGAAGCTCTCTCAAGTGTCCTTCCAGGCAGTACTCATCCATCCAAAAGATAATCACTATTCTGACCCCATCCTCATAAGTTATGTCTATTCTTTACTGTCATACAATGAAAAAATAAATTAATTTTTCAAAAATCTCTGTTAACATTACGTTTGTGAGATTCATTCACTATTGTTTGTAAACATAGTTCATTTTTTTCCATTGCTGTACATATTCCATGATATGAATATATATAACAATTTATCCATTCTCATGTTGCTGGACATTTGAGTTGTTTTCAGTTTTTGAGGTTATGGTTAAAGTCCCTGTGAATATTCTGGTACCCTTGTTTTGGCGAACAGAAGCACTCATATCTGCTGGGTATGTATCAGGATTATTTGGCATAATATATATGTATGCCTAGCTTTAAAAGATACTGCCAGACGACAGCTGTACCAATTTACATTCCCACCAATACTGTACGAAAATTCCAGCTGCTCTATTTCTATGTCAACACTTGATACTGTATTTTCACTTTTAGCCATTCTTGGAGGTATGTTGTGGCATCTCATTGTACTTTTGTATTTCCCTGATAATTAATGAAGCTGAATACCTTTCCATGTATGCTCTTTTATGATTATATATATGTAATCATTACTCAGTGGCAGCAGGTTCTTTTATGATTTGCTTATGTAAGTCTTCTGCCTATTTTTGGAAATGGGCTGTCTGCTTTTTGCTTATTAATTGTTAGGAGTTCTTTATATTCCGGATATGAGGTTTTTTTTTCAGTTGCATGTATTACAAGTATTTTCTCTCACTTTTTACTCTCCTAATGATGTCCTTTGATGACCCAAAATATTAATTTTAAGGAAATCTGATTCATTAATCTTCTCTTTATGATTAGTGCTTTTTGTATTTTAAGATTTTTCCCTCTGCAGGGCCATGAATATTTTTTCCTGGGGGCATCATTTGTTTAAATTTCACATTTAGGTCTATAAGTCAGCTCAAGTTAATCTGCACATATGATATGAGGTAGAGGTTAAGGTTCATTTTTAAAACAAGGATCCAACTGATCTAGTACAATTTATTGTAAAGACAATTCTTCCCCATTGAATTGCAGTGCTTATCTTTGTTGTAAAACAGGTAACAATGTACAGAAGAGTTTGTTTCTGTACGGCCTCTATTTGTTCCATTAATCAAGTTGATTATTCTTATGCTGATCTCACACTGTCTTAACTATTGTAGCTTTAAAGCAAGTCTTGATATCTGGTAGTAAGAGTCCTCCTCTTTTGTTCTTTGGTTTTTTACTTCCCACAGCCTGAGGCATAAAGTACAAAACTTCTTTGTGTGGTATATAAAGCCCTCTTGTTCAGACATCAAACTATTATAAATAACTATAGGGTTTGATACTTGCAACAGGAGGCATTAAGTAAATATACACTGACATGAATTAGGTTAAAATGTGACTTCATTAGAGGTTGAAATCCTCTTCTGAGCCCTCGTAGTAACAACAACAACAAAAAGACATAAATAAAACATTAATACTACCACTCCATATCCTTACTATGAAACTGGAAGGTGCAGATCTTTATCATAAAGAGTTAGTACCACATTTTATAACAATCTTATGGAATGGCGAAAGGTAAGCAAGATGTTGATGTACTGTACTTCTTGAAACTCCATTAAAGAGGCTATCATGTTCCTGCTGGCAAAGCACGTAAGCATTAGAATAAAGAAGGGAGAAAAGGGAGAAAAAAGAAGAAGAAACTTTTTTAAGATGAGCCTTTTGCCCTTTGTCTTAGCATGCAGTTCTCAGACTAGCTTTGAGGGGTCCTCAGAGCATACACATGTAGCTAGCATTCCCTATACAGTTAGTTTTAGAGAAGCTCAAATGTTGAGAAGCTATTATAGCAGGAAAAGAGAGGATGTTATCTAATCTATAGTTTTGCTAGTGCTGCTTAAATTGCTTTGGCAGGAATATCAGTATATCTCATGGTTGAAAAAGGTTTTTTTTTTTTGGAGATAGAGAAAGCAATCATTTTCAAGTATGCTTGCCAAGTTCTACAAAACAGAAATGACTTGTTACCGCTCTGAATTACGATTTAGCACTTTCTGATTAGAAGGCAAAAAAAAAAAAAAAATCTTAAAAAATGTTTCACCAGGTCTCCCTAAATATTCTCTGTACTTCAGTTTTCACAAGTACACATTTAACTCCAACTAGTCTTGAAAATACCTTTAGTTTGGCTTTCTTTTGAGCCTCCAGAGCAATCTTTCTTAAATTCTCAGTCTCCTTCTGTAGCTGTTCATTTTCTTGCTGAAGTTTCAGCCTTTGTTCACTGACAAATCCACAGTTCTCTCTCTCAGACTCCAAAACATTTTGAAGTTTCTGAATCATTTCTTGGCAACGTGATATCTCTTCCGAGGAACTGATTAAAAAACAAAACAAAAAGAACCCTTAAACTTAATGACCTATAATAAATGTCAAGACGTCTGTCTACATTTTATAGTGTAGACCTTGCTTTCTTTTTTATGAGCCATTTATCTTCAATTTAGACATAAATTTTATGCTTTCAAAATTGTATGTTAAACTACGCAAATATACTCAATTTAACAATCTTAAATAACAATAGGTAACTTGAACTGCTTATCACTTACCTAGAAAATCAATGTGAAACATTCAAATTTTACTAACATTGAGAATCACTGTGTAAGGAGGACTTCAAGGGGACAAACTGAAGCTGATATAAAGAACACCAAGGAGATAATATCGAAGCTCCTTTACACCACCAATAAATTCCATAGGAAAACACAATAGTTGACTATGTTACTAAATTGTATTGATAGGATCTACTTTCTGATTTTCTTGCTACATGCCTTAGAAATGGATTTTATAAACTTCTAGTTGTCTTATCAGTGGTTAAATAGGTCATGTTTTTTGAACTTTCTGAACAACAGCTTATTAGGTAAGATTACCTCTAAACAACGTGTGTTGCTTCAATATACTGCTAATTTTTATTCTAAAATTTCTATCTTTTCAATCTCAGATAATTAATCATTGTGAATATTGCTTGGTCAGTAGGTATCAGTGGGAATATGTTTCCTGATCAAAAGATATCACAGGGAGTACAAAAATTGTACTAATATTGTGATGTTTTAAGAAAACTACTGGTTGAATATGTCTTGGAAGCAGAGAAATTCTTAAATAACTCCCACATGGTACCAGTTTTTACCACCATGATCCATTCCTTTATGGTCCTACTTCAGCAACATAACACTCATGCCTTCTTGAGTTTTCCTGCAACCTCTGATGTGCCCACATCTGCCAATGCTTCCACGGTTAGTAACTGCTTCTCTAATCCTCTACCTCTGTCCTTGTCAGTTCTAATTCCTACATTAAATCCTTTATTCCTATATTGTAGCTCTGTTCTTCTACCTAAGAATTGATACAAAGTTTTTAATGAAATGATGGACCTAAGCGATGATGATTAACTGATGCAAAGAGCAGAAAGGAGAAACCACCACACTTTACATGCCTCCTGTTAGAAGTCCAAACACTGCTGTCTACAAACAATTCTTATAAAAATTGAGAGCTGAATCAGTCAAGCCTCTTGATCTAATTATTAGTTTTTGGGAACTACGGCGGACAGAGAAACAAGTTAAATGATATCATATACATGCATATACATGGAAATACTACAATACAAATAACCCAGTTTTTTTAACAAGTAATTTACAAGAAAAAATAGAGAAAAGGTGGGATACCTATAGATTACAGGAGACTTAGGAAACATGGCACTTCTAGCATCCCTGAAGCTGGAAGAGAAACCCTTTGAACGAAGTGACTTCATCTTAAGGCACATATGAGAATTCACAATGGGATGAAAATCCTGTATATGTAGGGAAAGGTTATCACAGAAAACCCAAAAGAAAAACTTACGTTATTTCAAGTTGTTTGATTCTATTTTCTGCTGTTTTAAGTCTTAGCTGAAGGTCATCTTTTGAACGCTCTGAAGTCAGGCATCTTTGGTGCATTTCTTCCAGTTTTCTGTAATCACTTTCATTTCCTCTGCCCTCACGGTAAATCTACAGAAGAGGCTTATATGTGTATTATCTTACAGAAGGAAATTTCCCTAAGAAATTATATAATTCAGAAACAAAAAGAAATGATGCGTAATAAAAACCATTGAATAACAACTACCATGATCTTGCTTTCATCTATTTTCACCGTAACATACTTAAAATGTATCAGTAATTATTTTTGGTTGCTTCACATTTGAAATGCTGAACACTGACAGATAAAATAATATCTTAGTTTTTGAAATTATTCAAGCTTGTGGTAAGCTATTCAAATAATACAAAAATATAAAACGGCTGAAATAAAAAAAAAAAAAATACTCCAAATGTTACCACTTAGAGATAACCACTGTTGATCCTTTGATGAATACCCTCCAGACAATTCTCTACAGCAATATTTAAAAACACAAACACATTCTATGGTGTGATGTGAACTATGTGCAAGTGACTGCAGAATCTCACTCTAGGTTACCTGGGCGACAATCTAGCTGGACTGGGAGGACCTTCACCAGCAGGAGAGCTTATACCCAACCTCAGCTTCCCGTGAGACTACACTTCCTCCCACGGCACAGGGGCTGTAACATGCCAAGGGGCCCAAGTTTTCCGGGGGCTAGGCAAATTTTCAGACAAATCCTATCTTCAGCTACCCTCCAACAACCAGACTGCCCTTCCAAGTAACCTGTGTCTTGCACCTCCAACAAGGCTGCTTTGTTGCTCTCGCATTATAAAAAGGTAACTGTGAGCATGTCAATGTTCCACTGCTGAGGTCCCAGCAGTGCTTTGATCTCAGCAAGCTTGTCTGCGGGACGATGGGATAGCAGGGATCTGTGCCTTCTGTGCCTTCTTTTCACCTTCAGTCTTTAGCAGTCTAAGTTTTTCATTTGCTCAATAAAGTCTATTCCTTCACTTATGCCATGTAATATTACAAAATTCACCTGCAAACCCTGATGTATACAAGGTGGCAACCTAAATGGCACCTATCTGGCATAAGCAATGGAGACTCAGAAGGGATCCACCTCGCAGGATGGTGGTGACCACAGAGGTCCTACCTTGACCACAGCATGTAAACATTTTTTTTCCATAAATGTGACTACATTATGTTCTGTTTTGTAAATTCTTCTTTTACTAACTAGTGTCGTTATGATTTTTCCACGTCAATAATATAGATATATCACATCATTTTTATGCTACATAGCTCTTCTTTGAAAACTGAATTCTGACTCTACTATCTACTATTTTTTAACATTAACCTCTGTGAAAGTTCCCAATACAGTGCCTAAAACACATTAAGTACTCATCAAATTTATTCCTCATTTCTTTTTTCCAAGGCACTTAAAAGAGTGGACTCATTCCCTGTAAAAGAAAAAGTATGTAAACAACAAATTCTAAACTACAGACCTTGGACAACATTTTTTCTCAAATGTGAAATAAAAATTTATACTTTAAAGGTAAAATCACAATATTATAATTTTCTGGTTTTATATACTTGTATTTTTTTTTTTTTAATATTTATAGGTGGCCTAAACTCACTAAGAGTTGCATAAAATTCCAATAAAGAAAGGCAAAATGAAATTTACTATTGCAATGAGGTAGAAGCAAAGAACACAGAAACTTCGTAAAATTTATAACCTTTAAGTACAAAGTTCAAAGAATGTGGTCATGCCTGGAGAGAAATGTATGCAGGCAATACCAGTATTAAAATGCAGACTCTGAATATAGTCCAAAAAATTGAAAACACTCACCAAGAGAATACTCATAAATAAAGGGGCTGCTAGTAGATAGTGTGATGGAAGCAGACAGTAATGTTGAATATTTGCAGTTGTGTTTTAGGTAGTTATTTTTTTCCTTTTTCTTTTTACCTTTTCTAGCTCTTCTTCCACAGCTTTTTTCTCCCTAATAGCTCGTTCAATTTGGCCTTGTTTTTCGGCACACTCCTATAAATTCAAGACATATTGTAAATAAATATGTATGATTGTAAATAAATATGTATGATAAAACCTTAAAAAAATAAGAAAAAATGGAGGAAAAAATTGCTTGTTCATACGGGGAATACCGCAGTTACTTTATCAATACAGGAAGGCCATGTGGATTTAAAAAAAAAAAAAGCTCAATCCTCAAAGAGTTATATATTCCAGGATTTCGGAAATTGCCTCCAGCTATAGAATACAGAGGAATTCTAAAGTTAACAGACTAGGTGGGTGATAGAGGTTAGGGGAATCCAGAGAGAAAAAAATAAATAAATAGGACCCCTTAGTTACAGAATTGATGGCAACACATTGTCACACTACAATTTTCTTTTCATATACTTTTACCACATATTTGAAAAGGAAACATAGAGCTGGACAGAGGTACAAACAATACCCTAATAGATAACCTGTGGCCTGAAAGGCACATGGATATAAAAATACAAACCCATTTAATCAGTTCTTTGCAAAACTTACAAACAGCCAATGGAACTACTACTAAAAATGTTTTATAAGCATGAACATAAAACATTTCTTCCCAAAAGGTTTTAATCAGAAAATTCAGCAAGTGTATCAATTAATAAAACTTAATATTTTACTAATGAGAGTAAAAAGTAAAAATAATTATAATTATTGTTTCTTCACCATTATTATTTTTGTAGTTTTTTTAATAGCCAGAGAATGAATATGGCGATTTTCTACTAATTGTGAATCACGCTTTGGACGAATTTGTATTGCTGACGGCATACTACTACTACTGCTGCTACTGCTACTGCTGTTGCTGTTGGGTGCTGTCGACTCCGAGTCATAGCGACCCCATGTGACAGAGTAAAACTGTCCCAAAGGGTTTTTTTTGCTGTAATCTTTAGGAAGCAGATCGCCAAGTTTTTCTTCCATGAAGCTGTTAGGTGGGTTCGAACCACCAACCTTTTGGTTAGTAGCTGAGTGCCATGATATTCAATTATCTTTACCATAACTTTATTTTATAGAAGTAGCATATTTCACTGTGTTAATTTTAGGATAAGCTTCCAAATTAGGACCCCAAATTAATCACCTCAGATTATAATGATCTTTAACCCTTTGCCAAAAATAATTTACATTTATTATCTTTTATTAAGGAAACCCTGGTGGTGTAGTGGTTAAGTGCTACGTCTGCTAACCAAAGGGTCGGCAGTTCGAATCCACCAGGAGCTCCTTGGAAACTCTATGGGGCAGTTCTACTCTGTCCTATGGGATTGCTATGACTAGGAATCGACCAGACGGCACTGGGTTTTTGGATCTTTTATTAACAATATTCTTAGTGAGTATAAGGAATGCATCTTAAATGTTCCATATATTTTCATATAGTAAGTTGCTAATTATGACAAAGTAGCTTTATGGTGCGCAATCTGTACTTCTCCTTTGTTTGTAACTCCTCTCGTGATTTTTAATGTAGATGCTAATAACAAAGTTGTATCCATTCCTGGGTCCAGCTAGTAGGGTATAAAGAAAGTCATGTTATAGGTGTATTATATATCCCTCTTCACCCAATCCACGATTTCACTGCCAAACGATGACACTTGAGAGAATATTTGGTTAACCTGAGGTAACAAACCTAAAATGAAACAGAAAAGCTGAAACTTTTCCAGAGAAGAGGTACAATGGCCAAAAGGTTGGCAGTTAAAACCCACCTAGCCACTCCTCGGGAGAAAAACCTGGTGTTCTGTTCCCATAAAGATTACAGCCTAGAAAACCCTATAGGGTAGTTCTACTCTGTCACATGGGGTTGCTATGAGTTGAAAATCAACTGGATGGAATCTAACAGCGATAACATATTCACTATTAGAAATTAGAAATTAAAGCAAACATTAAATGTTACTCTTAAAAGGTTTTCACTGATATTGGCTACATTAATAACCATCAATATTCCCTATCTTTCAGGAAATGTGACAAAATAATCAATGATTTTTTTTTTCAAGTACTCATGGAATATTTACAAAATCACACCAAAGCATACCACAAACGATGTCTCAATAAACAGTAAGAATCAATATCATATAGATTATGTTCTGTGACCACTATGTAACCAGACTAAAAATCAATTGATCAGAAAAACGCATAAATCCCCATATTTTTGGAAATTCAAAAACAGATTTCTAAAAAATTCATGGAGCAAAGAAAAGAGCATAACGTAAGTTTCGTTTTACATGTGGGTATTTTATAATGAATCTTTTTCCTTGATTGCTATAAAAGTTCACAGAATTATCTGCAACTTAGCAGAATTAAAATCTTGAAGACTCTCAAGAAAAAGTATACTTACTTGGAGAAAATAAAGGCTGTTAGGTGCGTGTTGTTCTCCAAAGGGAAATGTGGCTGGTGATAACACTGACTCTGGCCCTTTCTTAAACTTAATCAAAAAACATCTGCACACTAACCTAAAATATACGTTTTTCTCTTCCCTGCAAGCATAACTGAATTTTGAGTTGGTTAAAAGTATGCTTAACTTATCTCCCAGACTTCACCTTTATAGCATAGATGGTAAAATTGGTACTTAGTAATAGAAAAACAATAGTCAGGCATTAGGCTACTATGACTCTCACAAACTCTCAGCTGGGTTTTCTGAGAAAATCTGCTTTTTAAAGTAGCTTAACATGACTTCCTTTGAATATATATTTTTAAACATACTTAATATTTCAAATACTTTTCAATCAGACAGTAGAGTTTCCCCCACAGAATATAAAATACGACATCAGATAATATTTTATATCTTTGGAAAAACCAGCTAGCCATAAAGTAGAATTGTTTTACTATAAAGCATAAAAAACAGCTTTTGCAATAATCTGAAATTGTCACAACTTTTTACTCTAAAGTGAGCATCTGTAGCTCTGTTGTTACATGGTAGGCGATTACTTTAAAAAGCCCTGCAGGTGCTTAACCAGTCCACATCCCTTTGGGAAAATAGAAAAAATGTTCTTGTCCTTCAGGAGTTTACAATTCATTCACTGATCCTGGACTGGGGTAGGACCCTGCTACTCCTTTTCTTCTACAAAGATCTGAATCTTTTGGTAACTAATCAGCCCATGAAGGAAAACAAGTAAAACAGTAAGGTGACAGATGAGGAAGCAAAACAGAAAAACAACAGGAATTAGCCATGACTAACTGGCCACACTGCATTCCATTCATTTAACTTAATGTTCCTACATCATTAAACCAAATGATATTAAAAAAAAAATTACACAAGTAGAAAGCAACACTGTTCCTTGTTCTATACACTTCGCAGGCATACACTATTATTACAGTCCATCATATACATTACAGAGTTTGTAGAATGTGGAAAGACGTGATCCTTCTTTTAGAAATGCTCAAATATCAAATATCAGTCGATAAATATTTACTAAAAAATATACTGTGTAAAATGCCATAGTAGGCAATGGAGAAAATGAAGGAAGGCCTAAGACCCTTCTACTTTGAGGGGCTTGCAATCTCTTTGGAGAGATAAGATTTTCACATAGAAGAGAGAGAGAGAGCGAGACGAACGTAAACTAATATATAATATCTATTTAAGACATAATTCATTGCTAAATTGCTCAGAGATTAAAAGCAATGTAGAGTTTCAGAGAAGGTGAGGTTTGTGAAGCTGTAAAATATCTTCCCAAACCCTAGACATTGTAGTTTTCTTCTCCTGTAAGCAAGGTTATTATTCCATTTCACCAAATGTTCATGTTAAATTTATATTCTGATCCTGCCTCTAGTCCTCTTCCTTTTCTGCCTACTCATCCTTTAGTACTCATTTCTTTTGGGAAGCTTTCCTGTTTTCCTTCCTTCCCAGTGCCATATATACTCTCTTTCTCTCTCATCATCCAGATGAATCTCGCAGCTATGGCTGGGTGTGTCTACAGGATCCTATGTTTTCTCTGACAAAGACAAGTAATCATAATAAAATGTGGTTAAGTGCCATCTTCCTTTCCCACTTGACCATAAGCTCCATGACTGCAGGAAACATGTCTATCTCAATTTTCAATCCTTTTCTAGCATCTAGCCTAAGTTCTGGCTTAAAAAATATCTTCTGAATGAATGAGTGCCCAATAATATGTACCTTGGCCTTTAAAATAAGCAGTATTTACAAGGAAATATTAACAGTCTTCTAACATACCATCTGAAGGGCTGAAAGTTCTTCTGTTAATCGAGAAATCTGTACATTATATTGTTTTCTTGTGTTTGCAACCTGTAAATTAAAATATTTACAAATTATTTAGGCCCAGAATGAAAATGATTTATATCTGATAAAAACATTAGGGTAGTAATTCTGATTAAAAAAAAAGAATTGTAGCTTTTAGGGCATAAAAGACAAATAAGCAGACATAAATAGCCAGGAATTTGTCATGAGAATGGAAGAAGAGCGAGTGAGATGCTGTATGTAAAAGGATAGTAATTCTCAAACTTTTTGGCCTCAGGGTGCTTTTATACACTAAAAAAACAAGGCTTTGTTCATAATGGGTTCTTTCTATCAATATTTACTATATTAGAAATGAAAAATGAGAAAGTCTATAACATTTACTTATTAATCCTTTTATAAAACAATAATAAACTCATTACATGTTAACATAAATAACACATTTTTATGAAAAATATAATTTGCAGAACTAAAACATTTTATGAAAAGAGTAGAATTATTTTGTATTTTTGCCAATCTATTTAATGTCTGACTCAATAGAAGACAGCTGGATTCTCACATCTGCCTCTGCGTTCAATCTGTTGTTACTGCCTATCATGTAGTCCCTAGAAAAACCCACTGTACACTCGTAAGAGAATGAGTGTAACAAAAGAAAAAAAAAGTCTTATAAGTGTGAAAGTGGGTGTGACCTCAAGGATGCCCTTAACCACACTTAATACTGCTTCCACAGAGCAAGCAAAGAGAAAAACAAAATTACACAGTATAAATGTAATTAACAACTTTTAAGACACTTATAAATAGCACATTTTTTAATATTGCACATCATATTCTATTGTTACGAAAAACCTTTACTTAAATTAACATTTAAATATCTGCTAGAATCAGTGCAATTCATGTGCAAATGGAGTATTTTGAAGAATTAGTCACCATTTCATCAGATTGCTCCCAGGACAATAGTTTTTTCTAATAATTATTCATGCTTTTAAAAAAGACAGTAGGAATATTGACACTGATGGTATATCAGCAAACTAAGCGGTTATGATCATAGTAAGGTATATATTTTCTTCTTATTATTGTCCTTTAGATGAAGGTTTACAGAGCAAACTAGCTTCTCATTAAACAGTCAGTACACATACAGTTTTATGACATGCTTAGCAACCCTACGACATGTCAAAGCTCTCCCTTCTCGACCTTGGGTTCCCTATTACCAGCTTTCTTGTCCCCGTCTGCCTTCTTGTCCTTGTCCCTGGGTTGGTATACTCCTTTAGTCTCATTTTGTTTTACGGGCCTGTCTAAGCTTTGGCTGAAGGGTGGACCTCCGGAGTGACTTCATTACTGAGCTAAATATGTGTCTGGGGGCCATACTCTCAAGGTGTCTCCAGTCTCTGTCAGGTCAGTAAGTCTGGTCTTTTTTTGTGAGTTAGAATTTTGTTCTAAATTTTTCTTCAGCTCTGTCCAGGACCTTCTATCGTGATCCCTGTCAGAGCAGTCGGTAGTGGTAGCCGGGCACAATCTAGCTGTGGTGGACTCAGTCTGGTGAAGGCTGTGGCAGTTGTGGTCCAATAGTCATTTGGCCTAATCTTTCCTTTGTGTCTTTGGCTTTCTTCATTCTCTCTTGCTCCTGATGGGGTGAGACCAGTGAATATCTTAGACAGCGGCTCACAAGCTTTTAAAACTCTAGATGCTACTCACCAAAGTAGAATGTAGAACTTCTTCTTTATAAACTATATTATGCCAGTTGAGCTAGATTCTTCCTGAGACCAGGGTCCTCACAGCCTTCAGCCCAGTAATTTGGTCCCTCAGGGAGTCTGGTCGTGTCTATGGAGCTTCCATGACCTTGCCTTGTAGATGTCGTGCTGGCTTCCCCAGTATTGTGTACTGTCTTACCCTTCACCAAAGTTAGCAAGGTATGTATTTTCAAATATTTTCAGTAATGCTAATAAAGTGAATTAAACTATTCATACTTTAAAAAAGACTACATAACACTACCTTGTTTTTATGCAAATAACGCATGTCTTTTACATTTGTTTGCTGGCTGCACCCTTCCCCCCCATCCTCACAGGTGAGGCAGCTTTCTCATGCCAACCCTCTTCCACATGTTGCTGTAAAAAAAAATTAGCACAGCATGCTTACGAAAATACCTCATGAGAGGAGGGTGCAACCGGCAAACAAGCACAGAAGGCGCATTTGTGTAAAAATATGGTACTGACACTGAACCTCTATGCTTCAAAGGTCATAAGGAATTTTCTAGGGTCATTATCTGTTAAGCACTGTGTAAACCTACGTTCTATGGGGAAAAAAAATTATGTGAGACAGGAACATATTTATGCAAGAAAGCTAGAGAGCCAATGTGAGAATAGAAAAAGACAGTGATGGTAATGGATTATAACTTATAAAAATTATACAGGTGATATTAAAAAAAGAGGGGGGTAGCTCTTCTTTATAGAAAAATGACAGCTAAAAAATGTACAGAAGGAATGATGACAGAAAATCATTTTCAAACCTCCCATATAATATTTACTTTAGGCAAAGATCATCAGTGGATGCTAAAACCACTAGATGAAAGATTTGGGTAGAAATGGATCCCCTCATGGTCTTAAAGTATCTCTTTCAATTACTGATTAAGTATACAGTGTAGAGATGTGGTGGTACCACCTTAACCATCCGGTCAAGTTTAGCATCGCCGGTAGGAATACACCTTGACATTATAGCTTCCTGATATAAGAAATGGTTGGTATACATCGTCGTCTTGCCAGAAACGACCTGAATCTAATCATAAAGAAACCGGCACATGAATCCAGAATGTGCAATGTTCTGCAGGACAATTGGCCTGGACTCTGCAAAGGATTCTATGTCAAACACAGAGGAAGGCAAGGGATGAAGCTAAACTGGTAGAGCAGCCAAACATGACTCATGAACTTTGACTGGATCAAGGATTTAACACAAAACAAAACAAAAAAATAAGCCATGAAGAATATTTCAAAGAAATTCGGGGGAATTTGAGTGTGGATTATATTTGAAGTAATGTTGATTTTTTTTTTTTCTTTAAGATATGGTAACAGTGGTGTGGTTGTGTAGGAAAATGTCCTTTTTCTGGGGAATCAGATACTGAGGTATTTAAGAGTAAAGTATCATGATGCCTGTAGCCTACATCTGAATGATCGACAAAGGGAAGTGTGTGTACTTATATAGAGATGAAATGGATGTGGCAAGACATTAAGAATTATCTGGGTGAGGGGTAAATGGGTGTTCATTGCACAGCTATTTGAACCCTTTTATAGATTTGAAAATTCTGAAATTGAAAATAATAGGTAACTAAAGGCAAACAATTTCTCATTGAGAGCAGAGCTCTAGAATCAAGAGACTTTTGTTTGCACCCCAGCTCTGCCACCTCCTAGAGATGGAATCCTAAGCAAGCTACTTAACTTCTCTGCATTTCATTTTCTCATTTTTAAGATGGGTTTTTGTGGTTCCTTCCTTCTAATCTTACTTCACACCATCAAACTTTACCACACCACTTATGAATTGGTTCATATCCACACTGGGAGAAAATGCAAACATATGTATGTCTTGAATATCTCTTTGTATGAAAGCATACAACTCATTTACTTTAACTGGAAGACATGAGATTTAGTCTTGATAATAAAACCGTCAACAACACAATTCACAAATTGTGCAGGAGCATCATGATGCAACTGAAACAATGCTAAGGTCAGTATAGTTCTACCCATGAGTGTAGAACCTCACAGGGATTTCAGTTTCTTAACCAATCAATAATAGGTTAAACCAGATCTTGTTGGTCCTGAGATGCTCTAAGAAACTGCAAACAACAGTAGGTTTTCTTCTCTTGCCTATTATGCACTTTAAGTTTATTTTTGAGCTTCTTTTTAAAATTCTACTTCAGCTGTGTTAGTCTTCACTATATTCCTAGCTTAAATCCCTCTCCCCTCTCCCCTACTATCCTGAGATGCTTTTTACTTGAAATATATCACAATCAATGCAATTACCAAGAAATACTTTCACCATCGAGTTGGATCTGACTCATAATGACCCTATTGGACAGAGTAGAACTGCCCCCATAGGATTTCCAAGACTATAAATCTTTACAGAAGCAGACTGCCGCATTGTCCCCCTGCAGAGCAGCTGGTAGGTTCCAACCACCAACCTTATGGCTAGCAGCCAAGCACTTAACCACTTCACCACCAGGGCTTAGCTGATGGGTAATTAGCTAGGTTTTTTATTAAGCAAAAACTTAGGTAGTATTTAGTCTTGAGTTGTGATTTAAGTCTTAAATGTAATTAAAAACCCCTTACTTCTTTCCTGGTTCTTACGGCAGCGTCTTGTACAAGCCGAGAAACTGTTTCTTTCATTTTCTCTATATCTTCTTCTTTTTGCTTCTCTTCAAGCAGGGCCTTCAGAAAACAATCACCTCTAGTTATTACCAATCACTTCATTATAACATAATAAATGGATAAAAGCCTATCCATTAATCACTTTCCTGAAAGTAAACATCTTCAAAACTTCTGGGGCCTCTCCACTTAGAGATCTTGCCTAGTTCATAAATGAAATTTACTTTCCCTAATCTCCTCACCTGCCTTTGCCCTGACTAAAAACTTGCTCATTTTCTTTGGTATCCATGTAAGCCAGTATTTCCATCATTCTTCTAGAGACAGCAGAAAATCCTAGAATTACTTCTGAATTTTCTTTCTCCTCAGTCCCTATATAAAACAGGTCTTCAAATCAAGGTATTATATCTTTAGAAAAATCTCTTGGGTTTTCCTTTCTATTATTTGCCATCATTCAAATTAGGTCCCTCACCACCTCACCCCCAGATTGTCACAGATACCACCTACTTTGTCTCCTTAATGTGCTTCTATCCCTCCAAACATTTCCATATCTCAACTAAAAAAACATTCTCATGGTCCTAGTTCTGTTACCAGGTCACACCCCATTTCTTTGCTCATATGTGAAACAAAACGCCTCTAACGCTTGCTCCCATCCACTCTTACATTCAGTCCAGTCAGGCTTTCCCCACCTATGATCTCCATTTGATAATTTGAGTCAATTTTCAGTATTTATCTTATTTGATCCATTAGCAGCACTTAAGATAATTGATTACTTTCTTTTAATTGTTTTACTTTCCTTCTTTGGCTTTAGCACACTACAGTGTTGGCTTTTCTCTTCCCTCACAGATCATTCCTGTTCAGTCTGCCTTGCTGGTTCTTTCTCTTCTCCAATCGTCTTAATATTGGACTACCCAAGGCTCAGTTCTTGGTCCTCTTCTCTATCTGTGTCCATCCCTTGGTGGTTTAATCTAATCTCATGGTTTTAAATATCACTTATATGCTGACAATACCTAAATTTATGTCTCTAACCCAGCTACCTTTCAGAGCTCTGAACTCCTCTGATTAGGTCTGATTGAATCTCTTTTTTATCACCTCACAATAAGTGGCCCTCTGTTCTGATCCCCTTATGTTCTAAAGATACCATACACACGCCCATCTATTTTTTAAAAATTGTTTTTTAATAAATTGCCCCATGCTTAAATAAGTAAGTTAGTGAAAGGTAACAGCTGTTTGGATGTAAAACTCTGTGGGGAGAATGGGACAATGAGGAAAGAAGGAACACCATAAGAAGACTAAGCCCAGGGGGGTCAAGAATAAGGAATGCTAGGCTGTGCTTCCTGCATGTTTGAATGAAGGGGTGGGATAACCCTTGCCTTCTTTGAACAAGAAACTGAAGATGAAAACTCTCAAGCAATTAAACAATGAGCCAGAGAGATCTTAATATTGTAGTCATAGACAGCCACTGTGAGGGTCTGTTGACTCAGGACTTGGGTGAGATTTGGGGGATAAGCAGTGAGGGTCACTACTTCTCTCTCTGTCTACTGGGCCCCACATGACATGTTCTTCTTTAGTAATTTGATCTTAATCATGATCATTTAGCTAGGCTTTGTAGGCTAGAAATAAATAATGCTGTTCTGCCCTTATTTTTTTCTAGCTAACTTAGGTGTTTAGAACAATTCCTAAGAATACTGTCACTACTGTATGCCTCTTAACCATTCTATGTGACAGTATTCAGATCACAGATGGGAACAGTGCCTGAAAGGCAAGATAAGCAGCTTAACCTTTCCACAGTTTGGATTTGGATAATTATTTATTTTTCATTTCTTATTAGCTCTTACATATCCAAACTTATAGCTTGTTCTGTTTTTAGTAGCTCTCTTGGAAAACACTCTACTGTGTAAAAAAGAAATTATATAAAACAAAGCATTTCTTTGTATCCCCATGTTTACTATGCATTCAATAAACATTGATTAAATGAATTAATCATTTAATGATCTCTACATAATGGAGGCCAAACCCAAACAAAATCCACTACTGTCAATTCTGACTCGTAAAGACAGAGTATAACCTTCCCAAAGGGTTTCTAAGGCTGTAATCTTTACAGAGGCAGACTGCCACATCTTTCTCCTGCAGAGTGGCTGGTGGGTTTGAACCACTGACCTTTTGGTTAGCAGCTGAATCTTAAAGCACTGTGCCACCAGGGCACGTACTGGAGGCAGCAACGTTAAAAATGAATCTGTCTAATTTGTGGTCTCTAGAAATGATACAGGTCCTGGTGGAGCAGTGGTTAAGCATTTGGCTGCTAACCAAAAGATTGGCAGTTAGAATCCACCAGCTACTCCTTGGAAACCCTATGGGGCAGTTCTACTCTGTCCTATAGGGTCGCTACGAGTCGCAATCAATGGCAAGAGTTTTTTTAAATAAATGATGTACCATTCATATGGAAGTGGTATAAGACAAAAAACATAATATATGATAGCATAGGATTGCAACTGTTAGAGAGGTAAAAAAAAGAAAAACAAAAACAACTGTGATAAGAAAGTGCCAATTAATCTTAACAGAGTATTTAATTCAGGCCAATTAAACTTCTACTCTAGTAATTATGTAGGTGCTGAGGAGGAAATAATGATGAATAAGATTCATCTAACTGAACTGAATATTATATAGGGGATACTGAGTAAAGTGTTATAACTGATTTTTAAAATTATAAGACTATAAAGGATGAGATTAGTTACTCAGGGATTGGGAGACATAAGAAAAGTCTGTTATTTACATATTACTTTTGGTAGAGAATTACTTGACATTTTATCGTATTTTATGACATTAAGTCTTACCATCCAAGAATATGATATGTCTATTAATGGAAAGTGCAGCAATTTTATTTTCATACAGTTATTTTGCAAGTATTTTTTTCTCTTACTATTAATGCTTACTATTACTATTGGGGGAATGTCCAGTATTTTATTATTTATAAACATGTTTATTAGCTTTCTTACCTGATTTTTTTGAAGGTTAGCTTCTTCTAAGAGTTGTATGCTATTTCTGGCTCTTACAATAGCTTCAAATTTGTCATTCTCTAATTCAGTGCACTTTGCTTGTAACTCTCTGCTGTGTTTTTCCAGATGTGTTTTCTCTGCTCTTAACTGATTGGCTTCTTGGATCGCCACACATAATCTAGAAGTTAATAATCACATTGTAAAAGTTAAATATTTTCAAAGGGAAGGAGGGAGATAGGAGATTTACTGAGCATTTATTATAGGCCAGGCAGTAAGTCAGTTACTTTCACATATACTTCCTAATTTGATCCTCAGAACAGCTCTGTCAAGTAGGTTTCATTATCCGTATTTCAAAAAAAACAAACAGGTTCAGAGAGGTTAAGCAGTTGATTATAGTCACATGGCTAACGTGCAGCGAGGCTGAGACCTAACCTAGATATTCTGATTCTATTTATGTTAATCTTTCTACGATATCACATTGTATTATATACTTACATGACAATGTTTAAGGAATGAGTTCTTCACATTTATGTGGTCTGTTTTTTTTCTTTTCCTTTTTTGCTTGGTTCCCCTTTTCCTACTCTCTTTCTATTATCTATCCAGGTAATCCATATTAACTTACTAATATATATCTTTGAATATTTTTCTCCACGTTCATATAATCATATATATACACGTAAGTATGTGTCCATAATATATTCACATTTATTCATTGAAGGTGTTTAGATATTTTTTTTGTATTATAAAAATTAATTTCATTGTATACACCCTTTTCTGCATTTGCTTTTCTTATTCAATAATATCTTGTGGAAATCTCTTCAAGCAATACACCTAAAAGCTCCTTCCTAAGTCAGATGTATGTAACGTCATTTCTCTGTTCATTTGCATTTTCCTGACTACTACAGAGTCAAACACATTTTCTTAAGTTTGTTAGCCGTGTTAGAGAATTTTGCTTTTAAATCTCTTCATATCCTCTGTCAATTTTTCTGATGGGTTATTTATCTTCCTTCTTCCTTTACAAGAGCTCTTTGAATATTATAAGATATTAATCCTCTGTCCTCCATGCTACAAATGTTTTTTTTAAATTTTTTTTTTTTTGCATATTGATTCTCTTTAAGGAATCTTTACAAGGTTAAATTTTTTACTTTAGTACAGCTAAATTTGACTTTTTTTTTTTTTTTTACAGCTTCTGGGATTTCAGTCTTTGTAAGAATGATTTTCCTCATCCACATATTGTTAATTTAATCTCCTAGATTTCCTTCCTTAAAAGGTTGCTATGGCTTTACTTTTTTACTGCCAAATTTTTAATCCACCTGGAATTTACTTGTGAAGGTAGCCTAGGAGGACTTCCATTTAACTTCCTCCCAGATCGATGACCAGCTAGCGGTATGGGCACCATGAGGAACTGATGAATTCAAACGCAACTTTCACCTTACTCGAAACATGCAATATCACAATTTACTTATGGATTATCATGTTCTACTAATTTATTTGTCTAGTATATGCCCAAATCATACTAATTTAATTACGGTGGCTTTATAACATGTCCTGGTATGTTCTGATTCCCTCGCATTTCATACTTTTCTTTGTTATTTTCAAGCATTACTTCTTCCAAGTGGTGGAAAGAATACTTCCTGTGTCCTCTCTTCCCTCTCCTACCCACATACAAATACAAACACCGAAGCTCAGGGAGGAGGCTTCCCTGCTCCTAGCACACCTCGCGCTCTTGCAGCGTTGAGAAATGAGAGAATCTAGCCTACTTTTTATATAATTCCTCTACATTTTAAACATCTTTTGCTGTTGTTGTTCAAAAGATCTGCTCAATTCCGAACGAAGTGTGTTAAGGCCTACTACATTAGTCTGGGTTCTCACTTGCCCGCAACAGAAGCCAACTCTAATTGAAGCGCGCACACACACACACACACACACACACACACAAACCCAAACCAGTGGCCGCCTAGCTGATTCCGACGCATGGTGACCCTATGCATTTCAGAGTAGAACTGCTCCATAGCGTTTTCAATGGCTGTGACCTTTTGAAAACAGATCACCAGGCCTTTCTTCTGAGGCACCTCTGGGTGGATTCAAACCACCAATCTTTTGGTTAGTAGCTGTCATGGATTGAATTATGTCCCCCCAAAAATGTGTGTATCAATTTGGTTGGGCCATGATTCCCAGTATTGTGTGATTTTCCTATTTGTTGTAAATCCTGCCTCTATGGTGTTAATGAGGGGGATGGGCAGCAGTTGTGTTGGTGAGGCAGGACTCAATCTACGAGATTGGATTGTGTCTTTAGGCAATCTGTTGAGATATAAAAGAGAGAAGTAAGTGGGCAGGGGGAGGGGACATCTCATACCACCAAGAAAGCAGTATGGGAGCAGACTGCCTCCTTTGGACCCAAGGTCCCTGTGTGGAGAAGCTCCTAGTCTGGGGGAACACTGGAGTGAAAGCTGACAGAGAGTGAAAGCCTTCCCCTGGAGCTGATGCCCTGAATTTGGACTGTTAGCGTACTCTACTGTGAGGAAACAAACGTCTCTCTGTTAAAGCCATCCACCTGTGGTATTTCTGTTACAGCAGCACTACATGACCAAGACAGGAGCCCAACATTAACCATTTGAGCCACCCAGGAACTCCTAATTTAACCAGAAAAGGAGTTTAAAATACCCGTTGCTGTCAATTCCAACTCATAGAGACCCTAGGACAGAGTAGAACTGCCCCATAGGGTTTCCAAGGAGTGGCTGATGGATTTGAACGGCAGACCATTTGGTTTGCAGTAGCTCTCTTAACCACTGTGTCACCGGGGCTCTGAAAAGTTTACTAAAAAGAATATTGATTAGTTCATAGACTCACTGGGAAAGCTGGAAAGCCAGGTTTGAAGCTTTGTAGCAAGGGATGTGCCCAAAACTTCACAGAATTGGTTGATTGATCTCCCATGAAGAGCTATATCCTGGGAGAGTCCCCAAACATGGAAGGGAGTTGCAACGCAGATGGCCAAAAGTGATGACCCATACTGTATTTTCATTAAATCATCCTTGAATTTTCTGACTGTTGCTTCATATATTTAGCTATCTTATTATTTGCTGTAATAAGGCTTATTACTGTTGCATCTTTTTCAAAAGTCCCTCTTTATCTTGTTCTCTACTTTGCCTAATGTTAATATTGCCATTCTTGCTTTCTTTTTGTTTATAGTTACTGAATGTCTCCACTAATATCTTTATTTTAAAATTAAAACAAGTCCTCAGCTTTCATTTCCTGATATCTCTGTTTTAGTTCATTTATTATTCTAAGGAGGTTTGTAAATACCTTGTTGCTGGGCTTTGTTTTTTAATCAAAATATGAAACTTTTGCTTTTAATGGAATTCAGTTCACTCATATTTTAGTGTAATGGTTCATATACATGACACTATACATTCTATCTTCCTTCGATTAAAGCCTTTGTGGTGGAAGATGAAGCAATCTTCACCTCTCCCACTGAGGCACAGGGAGGGAGCTTCCTCGATCCCAGGACACCTGGCTCTTTACTAGCATTATATCAACCCTTCGCCTTCACCCTGGCCTCTTGGGGGCCGGATCGAGCAGGTGTACTTATGAAGGGCTTATGTCAATGTCATCTCTCAAGAATCCATGGGTCTCAATGGGGTAAGCCTGATTCAGGGATCTGTGAATTCTGCTCCTTAGTCGAGGCTCTCTGATATTCATCTCCAAGCATCTCACCCAGTTCACTTTAGAAAAAGCACTGCAACGTTTCTCTCCAGAAGTCTCAAAGAACTAAAGGTTTCACATGTACTCAACTATCTAGCGGTGCCAGCAATCATTTGGCTTGAAAAGGCAGATTGATGTTGGAAGTGGAGTTATAGTAAAGCATGTTGAGATCATCAGATTCCGAGTTTATATGTTACTATAATTTTATAACATGAAAGGTATTACTACTATTCTTATTCCCGTAACGGCCCTTCTACATACTCTACAGCCAAATCTTAAAGAGCTCTGTCAACTTACTAAAATTGGGCCAAGTTATCTCTTTACAATAATAACAATGATAACAGCAGACACTTGTATAGAGCTTCCTTTGTGCCAGGCACTTTAATCCTCAAAAACACTATAAAAAAACAAAACCCATTGCTGTCAAGTTGATTCCAACTCATAGTGACCCTACAGGACTGAGCAGAACTGCCCCATAGGGTTTGCAAGGAGTGGCTGGTAGATTTGAACTGCTGGCCTTTTGGTTAGCAGCCATAGCTCTTAACCACTGCACCACCAGGGCTCCCAACAACACTATAGATCTACAATACACAGATCTGTAGGCTGGATTTGTATCACTGAGCAGAAGTCTTTTGTTTTGGCAGTGTCACATATTTATTAGGAACACTGCCTCTGGACCTAGGCTGGTTAAGTTCAAACTCCAAAACCAGATCTATGCATTTACAACTAACTGTACACCAAGGGGCGGACATTCTAATGAGGTCAGAGGTGAGAAGACATACTAAAACTCAGGGCAGTAAGTGAAAGTTTGCATCTTCAACATTGTTACCCACACCCTTTCTTTCTTTAGTTTCCAGAAGGCAGTCAGAAGGCTCGTGCACTTCCGGTTCCAGCCCAAGGCAGAAAGGTGGCCCAAGAAAAAAGCACCCTCAGATTCTGATATTTGGGAATTTCCCAAGAAAAAAAAATTCAGCTTACTGTCTAATCATAATACAGTAAGCCTGCAAGACCACAAGCCAACCAAACACATGAGCTTCATATTACCTTTTTGGCATTTTACTCTTAAATATCAATGAACAGAAAAAGATCACCAGGCATTTAAAGAGATACATCTTGTCCAAGGCAAGGTCACAGAAGCTCCATAGACACATACAAACTTCCTGAGGGACCAAATTACTGGGCAGAGGGCTGTGCGGACCATGGTCTCAGGGAACAGCTAGCTGAATTGGCATAACATAGTTTATAAAGTGTACATTCTACTTTGGTAAGTAGTGTCTGAAGTCTTACAAGATTGTGAACAGCCATCTAAGATGCTCCACTGGTCTCACCCCATCTGGGGCAAGGGAGAATGAAGAAAACCAAAGACACAAGGGAAAGATTAGTTCAAAGGACTAATGGATCACAACTACCACAGCCTCCACCAGACTGAGTCCAGCACAACTAGATAGTGTCTGGCTACCACTGACTGCTCTGACAGGAATCACATTAGATGGTCCTGGACAGAGCTGGGGAAAAATGTAGAAAAAAATTCTAACACACAAAAAAGGACCAGGCTTACTGGCCTGACAGAGACTAGAGAAACCCCAAGAATATGGACCCCGGACATACTTAAAGCTCAGGAATGAAGTCGCTCCTGAGATCCACCCTTTAGCCAAATATTAGACAGGGCCATAAAATGAAACAAGACCAAAGGGGCTTACCAGAGGCAAGAACTAGAAGGCAGAAGGGGACAGGAAAGCTGGTAATAGGGAACCCAAGGTTGAGAAGGGGAGGGTGTTGGCATGTTGTGAAGTTGGTAACCAATGTCACAAAACAATATGTGTACTAATTGTTTAATGAGAAGCTAGTTTGTTCTGTAGAATAATAAAAAAAAAAAAAATAAAGAGATACAGACAGGCAAACAGAAAAAAGAAACAGATGACAGAGACAATGCAGACAGGAGGAGAACACTAAAAAAATATATTCAATATACTCAGCTAACAGGAGATATAATATTAAACGAGAACAGGACGTCACAGAAAAGAAACATCCAGAGAATAAATGGATCTTCAAAATAAAAATTACGACAGCTAAAATAAAATATTCAACAGATGGTTAGTTAGAAGAGAAATTTAAGGAAGCCTCCAAGGAAGTAAAAAATAAATGAAGAAACAGAAAGTAGGAGAGAAAAGATAAGAAAATTAGGGAATCAATCCAGAAAGTCCAACATTCAACAAATATAAGTTCAAAAAAAGCAAACAAAGAAAAACAAATACATCACAGAGAAAATATAAGAAATTTCCCAGAACTGAAGGACGTGAATTTCTAGATTTAAATGGCCTACCGTGTGCCCAGTAAAATGAATGAAAAAGGATTCTCAGTAAGAGGGCACACTGAAACTCTGGAACACTGATGGTGGTGGCGATGGTGCAGACACTGAGAGTTTCCAGAGGGGGAAGACAGGTCAAATACAAAGAATTTTGAATAACACAGGCATTTTTTTTTCCCCCTACAGCTTAAAGATAGATAACAATGAGGAAATGTTAACATTCTAAAGGAAAGTGATTTCCAAGTTAGGATTTCCTACTCAGCCAAACTATTAAACATCTTTAAAGGCAGGATAAAGATATTTCTAAACAAACAGTGTCTTTAAAAATTGTACCTCCAATGTGTCCTCTCTTCAGAATACTAATGGTGAATGGACTCCACGAAAATACAGGAGTCAAAAAAGACAGAGAATTCGTAGGACGCAAAAGACACAGGCTTTACCACAAAAGTGGCAAAAAGGACATTTGAGGACCACAGTGAAGTGAATAGCTTGCATCAGTCCTAGAGAACAGTCCAGTGTGAAGCAGGGGATGAAGGCTCCAGGATGGATGTCTCTAAGAAAAGGATGGAAATACAATGGTTTGATACATGTGGCCCAGTTGAGGGGCATTTTAGAGATCCGGCGGAGTATTTAGCTATGATTTACTGCTAAGTACATGAAGAACTAGCTATGTGAGGAAACAAAATAATTACTAACAAGAATTTTTGTTTTCATTATAATCCTTGTGGTATTATCTGACTTTTAAGCAATATAAAAATTAAATTAACAATGAATAAGACCAGTTCATAACTATTTAAAATATATATAAAAACTTGAACTGAACTGATACAATAATTAACATAACTTTATTTGGTAGATAGCAATATTAAAAAAAATTATAACATTTCATAATAAATCATCTCAAAATAAATAAAAAATTTATAATTGTGAAAAAGGTTTAAGATTTTTATTTTTAAACACTGAAGATTTTTTTTGTGACTTTTTTATGCCTCTTACTCATACCTTGTTCTATTTCATTAAGACCACTGCAACTGAAACAAATATATCATTTACCTTTGAGAATGATTAACATTTACTAGTCTTATAACAAGATTAATTTTCTACCAAATGCCTACTCATTCTGTTAAATGCTAAATCTTATATTTTATAGCAGATAAAAATTTAAAATGAAAAGATTTTATTAGATTTTCTGGAAGATGTTATCTTTACCCTGAAAGAAGTGGAAAATTTGAGAAACTAAGATAATAATCTTGGTGCTGGGTGCTCTACACATTGCTATCTCATTTAACTCTAAAGAAACTGATGCAAAGTCAGGTCGGTTAACTTCTCAGAGACACAAGGACAGAATGTGCTAGAATCAAAAATCAAAGCAATTCTGTCTGCTCCTAAACTTCAGAATCTTTCCATTCCAGCAAATCTATCTTCCTGTTTCCAGGGATCACCATTTTTAAAATATCATGAAATTAATCTCCATAAAATACTACTTTCATCATGCTGTGTCCTGGCTAAAGAATCCATAACACATCACATAAAATTCAAACTCAATTTCATCTTACTTACAGGATCGTCCAAGCTTTATGAAACTGTATTCTTCATTAATTTCCAATGCATGATCTCCTACTGTGACCACTAGCATATTTCGCCATCTTTAATTAGAAATTCATGCGTTCTCATCATAATGGTTAAGAGCTACAGCTGAGAACCAACAGGTCGGCAGTTCAAATCCACCAGGTGCTCCTTGCAAACTCCATGGGGCAGTTTTACTCTGTCCTATCGGGTCGCTCTGAGCTGGAATAGACTTGATGGCAATGGGTTTGGTTTTTTCATAATGTTTAGAAGTAGGGTTGGCAGACAAAAAGTTGAAAGATGGTTGGATTAAAATTTACTTTTCACCAGTCACCCGAATGAAGATTTCCTAGTCCTACTTGCATATTCTTATCTTAAAAGAAAAGCGCCCTGGTGGTACAATGGTTAAACACTCGGCTGCTAGCCAAAAGGTTGGCAGTTTGAACCCACCACGTCTTCTGGAGAAAAGACCTAGTGATCTGCTCCTGTAAAGACTACAGCTTAGGAAACCCTATGGGGCAGCTCTACTTTGTCCTATAGGGTCGCTATGAGTCAGAACAGACCTTGTGTCACATAACAACATCTTAAAAGAAACACCAAATTAAAAAATTATTAAAGAGCATTTTAAAGCAATTCTATTCATTTAACACCTGCATTACTTGGCACAGCATATATAAATCAACAAATTCTTTTACAGCAAGATCCGTCATCTCCCGGCGATAACTGCCACAATCCATGAGCCATCTAAAAGGGTGGGGGGCGGGGGGGGAGCACTTCCTTTGGAAGACAGAAATGATTTATGGTTCTTAGATATTTGTGGCATTTTAAAAGGACCACAAACAATAATAATTTTAAAAATTCAAATAATAAATATTTATTGAGCCCAAAATGTCTTTGACTTTATGCAACAAAGATGACCATTAAAAACACAGCTTTTCAATGTGGCAGTTCTATTAAATGGGATAAATTCACACATGAAACATACTGGCTGAACGCTATTTTCTCTTTTATAAAAATACAAGAGATTTAAAAAAAACCTTAAAATATAGAACCATTTTTTATCATAATGGTAACTGAAGATTAACAGCCCTAAACAAAGCCAATGCCAAAATTTCTTCTTCAGAAGAGGCTAGGACTTTGAAAGCTATCCGTAGATTTTCTTACATAGGCAGCGATCTCTCTTTAGGGAGCTGTGCATAGGTCGATTATATTACATAGGTCTACACTAAAAATAAAACAAACAGCAACCAAAAACCCAAAATGCTCAACACCAAAAAAAAAACAAAGCATTGTTGAATGAATAAACAAAATGATTTGTTCGTGATTCAATGATTTAATACAACGAAAACCAAAAGGAAGTGCAATTCACTCATTTAAAATTCACTGTGGCAGAGCCGCTAGTATTTATTTTCATAGCACAGAATGCTACCAAAATGTTGCTAAAATCTAAAACCACAGAGTTTTTCTCTGAGGTTAACTCAAAGAAGTTCCGGAAAGCAATAAAAACAATTAAATCAACCGCTGAAAAGTTCAGAAAAGTGGGGGAAAAAAACCTAGCACTTAAAAATTACAAGCCCTTTCATCAGAGTCTCAAGTAAGCAGTTAAAATCAATTAGTTCTCAACCTGCTGTGACCAAAGTAATTACTTTTATTACACATTTTAGAGAACAGGAAACAGAAGTTCACTGACACTAATCCTCCGTCCTTCCCTCACCCACATGGAATAAATTAGCTATGGATCTGTGACTAGAACTGAGATCACAATTTTTGATTTGCTCAGATCAGTGAATTCTTTCTGAGGGTAACAGATTCCAGTCATGCCAAGTAGATTTTTCAGCTAGAAGCCATAATGTAAATTCACAGGCTGTGATGTTGTATCTTTAACAGATTACTAACAACAACTTTCAAGTTCCTTAAAGGAACATATAAGGAGGGCTATAATAATTTCTTGAGTACATCTTCTCTTGCACATCTACTTAGAAATACATATATTTTTCTACATAGTTTTTACCTATAGCTTCATTATTCTTCTTTTTCCCTGGTCCAAAATAGAAAAAACATGTTTGATTCGTGGGTTGACTAAAATTGACTAAGACTGTTTCGGGGAAAAGTAGTAAAAAATAACTTGTCTAGTCTCTTGTTCCTTGCACATTAAAAAACAAAATACAACAAAACTCTTGTCGTTTCTTCCTTCAACTATTCAATACACAATTTTATACTCTATATTGATGATTTTAGTATCCAAAGTTCCTTTAGGGGTGGGTTGAGGCACGTTCTAAATCTACTGCTTGTTTTTCTTCTGTCAGTCAAGCGGCTTGTTTTCTCATATTTTTGATTAAGTTTGTATCTGGCTGAACTTGTTCTGTGGGAATCCCGTGAGGCCGGAGTTGAAAAATATTTTTCCGTAAAATGGATTTGCTTTGCTTCTTCCACGTACCGGTGCTTGCTACAAACCTGGTGCCACTTTAGTTTTTGGGCTTGGGGTTGAACTCCATCCAGGCTCAGAGCCCCCAGGGTAAGGCTATGGTTATACATCCTTAGAAGACTATAATAATTATTATGATTTCCATTTGGTGACATGGTAGAAATAGTTTTCCTGTCAACTTTCTTTGCTAAGTGGCAGATATTTTTCCTAGTCTACCCTTTCAATGAGGGTATAGTCCCTACAAGGGTTCCAGCTTTGGGCAGGCTGGAGAGAGGTTTAGCTTCCTGCCATCTTGTATAGATTCAGCCCTAGATTCATCCTTTACTTACCACTCTGGGTTTTAAAACCTACTGCCGTCCAGTTGATTCTGACTCACAGGGACCCTACAGAACAGAACAGAACTGCCCCATAGGGTGTCCGAGGCTGTACAGTAGCAGACTGCCACATCTTTCTCCCACAGAGTGGCTGGTGGATTTGAACCACTGACTTTACGGTTAGCAGATGAGTGCTTAACCACTGCATCACCAGAGCTCCTTACTCTGTGTTTAGCTCCCTTTGAATTTTCCTTATTTTTAAATGCTCAATTCATAAGCATGTGTTTGTTGTAACTTATCATCAAGGTGTTGACATTAAGAAGGCTCTTTCGGAATCGACTCGACGGCACTGGGTTTTAGGATAGCTAGTTGGCTATTACGCAATCGGAGTAGTCTGCACATTCGTTATGAGTCATTATTTCTGTCTCCTCCATTTCTGGCCTGTGGGGCTAAATTGTTGGTCTATTCACATTTGCCTCAGACCTTAAGAGCCGATGCTTGCAGTGTATCACACCTGCTGGACCTGACTTTTCTTCTTCCTTTGTGCTGACAATGCTGAGACAGAACCCCCATACTGTTGTATTAAAAACCCTGTTTCCTTTCCTGAGCTTCCTCACTCGCCGCCCTACCTTTGCATTTGAATCCTGCTTTTGCTTGGAGGTTATATTTAAATCCAATTCCACCTGCTTAGTATGATTAAGACTGTTGCTGACCTAACTTGTATGAACTCCCTACTTGTAAATCCCTTTAAAAGTAACCTGCCTGCCCACCCTTGGCCAGCAGTTTTGGCAGCAGCAGCTCCGACTGCCTCCTTTGCCTTATACAATGAAATAAAGGTACCTTTCCTGTTCTCCCGACTCGGTCTCTGGCTTTATTAGCCAATACGAGTCAGGCCGAGCAAAAACCTGGGGCTTCCATCCAGTAACAATGTTGAATTTTACCTAAATCCTGAGCTCCCAGGAAAACAAGAGCAAAACAATTCATAAATTCTCCCATTCTGTGTTCTGCAAAATCTCTAAAAACCTCATCCTTTTGTATTTCCATAGAGGGCTAACAGTAAACAACCACTTTGCATCTACCTCCGTCCTTCCTCATGGCTCCCATGTGACTCGTACATGACTCATTTGTTTACCTGCCTCTATAAAGCTTCACTCCCGTTTGTTTTCTTTGAGCTATTCCTCATTAATGAACTTTCTGTCTATTGGAATAGCCTGAATAAAATCAACTCCTTAATTGTCCAGTGCATTTGGTCCTTCACAATACCAAAAGGACCTTAAATTACCCAACTAAAGCTTGGAATGAAAGAAAATTTTAATTAAATTCTATTTTCAATCCCTTTCAATTTATTCCCTTTTAAACTCTCAAACGCACACACAGACACACACACATATACACATCCTTATGGGAACCCAACTTTTCTAAAACGTCTTCAGCCTAGGAAGTGAATATTTGTTAAAGAAAGAAGAAAAAAAAAATGATTCTGATTCTGATTACGTACTGAATGATGCATAAATCTGGATGCGTTCTTTAATAAATTGGGGTGAAATCTCAAGTATCAGTTCAGGTAGACAGTGGCAGCCAACCAAGAGCCAATGATATTATCATGCGATTCCTGTTCCCTAAAGATTTAAGTGTATGAATGATGGCGGTCAAAGGGAGTGGGCGTGATTAAACAGTAAATGATACCTATCAGTCAGATTTAATTCTAAATTTTTACTTATCCTTAGAATACCTTCTTTTTAACCATAGTACTCAATGATGAAGGACCCCTAGTTGTTCAGTGGTTAAGCACTCAGCTGCTAACTAAAAGGTTGGCAGTTCTAACCCACCAGCCGCTCCGAGGGAGGAAGATGTGGCAGTCTGCTTCTGTAAAGATTTACAGCCTGGGAAACCCTATGGTTTCTGTCCTATAGGGTCACTGTGAGTTCAGTTGACTCGACAGCAAGAGGTTTAAAACCAACCCAGTGCCGTCGAGTTTAGGCAGTATTAAATTTCCCCTGATACTATGATTTAAAATCTTTAATTACTCTTCAGAATAAGACAAAAAGAAGGATTTGAGGTTACTGAGAATCAGCTAGGTTCACTTCCGAATCTGCAGGGTAACCTTAAGGGGAATGAAAATGAAGGTGTGCTACGTGCTGCAGTACTAATACAAAATCCGTGATTATCAACAGTTTTATTGCTTTTCAAAAAAGTACTGCATTAAATTTTGCAGAACTCCTCTCTTTCAAAATTATGATACAGATTAACACACTAAGTAAAAGGTCTAGAATCCCACTAAACGAATGATCTTTGAATATATATTCAAAACATACCAGTCTGCGGTTTGCACCTGGCTGATAACCTCAAAGCTGATGGTCTGAACCTAACCAGTGGCTCCACAGAAGACAGTACTGGCAACCTGCTTCCACAGAGACTAAAGCCAGGAGCCCTGTGCAGCAGTTCTTCACTGACACACAGGGGACTGCCACGAGTGGGAGTCGGCTAGTCAGGGATGGGCGGGAGCCGGCTCATCCGGGATGAGCGGGAGTCGGCTGGTCCGGGATGAGCGGGAGTCGGCTGGTCGGGGATGAGCGGGAGTCGGCTGGTCGGGGATGAGCGGGAGTCGGCTGGTCGGGGATGAGCGGGAGTCAGCTCGTCCGGGATGAGCGGGAGTCGGCTGGTCCGGGATGAGCGGGAGTTAGCTCATCGGGGATGAGCGGGAGTCGGCTGGTCGGGGATGAGCGGGAGTCGGCTGGTCGGGGATGAGCGGGAGTCGGCTGGTCGGGGATGAGCGGGAGTCGGCTGGTCGGGGATGAGCGGGAGTCGGCTGGTCGGGGATGAGCGGGAGTCAGCTCCTCGGGGATGACCGGGAGTCAGCTGGTCAGGGATGAGCGGGAGTCGGCTGGTCGGGGATGAGCGGGAGTCAGCTCCTCGGGGATGACCGGGAGTCAGCTGGTCAGGGATGAGCGGGAGTCGGCTGGTCAGGGATGAGCGGGAGTCAGCTCCTCGGGGATGACCGGGAGTCAGCTGGTCAGGGATGAGCGGGAGTCGGCTGGTCGGGGATGAGCGGGAGTCAGCTCCTCGGGGATGACCGGGAGTCAGCTGGTCAGGGATGAGCGGGAGTCGGCTGGTCGGGGATGAGCGGGAGTCAGCTCGTCCGGGATGAGCGGGAGTCGGCTGGTCAGGGATGAGCGGGAGTCGGCTGGTCGGGGATGAGCGGGAGTCGGCTGGTCGGGGATGAGCGGGAGTCAGCTCGTCCGGGATGAGCGGGAGTCGGCTGGTCAGGGATGAGCGGGAGTCGGCTGGTCGGGGATGAGCGGGAGTCGGCTGGTCAGGGATGAGCGGGAGTCAGCTCCTCGGGGATGACCGGGAGTCAGCTGGTCAGGGATGAGCGGGAGTCAGCTCGTCGGGGATGAGCGGGAGTCAGCTCGTCGGGGGTGAGCGGGAGTCGGCTGGTCGGGGATGAGCGGGAGTCAGCTCGTCGGGGGTGAGCGGGAGTCGGCTGGTCGGGGATGAGCGGGAGTCGGCTGGTCAGGGATGAGCGGGAGTCAGCTCCTCGGGGATGACCGGGAGGCAGCTGGTCAGGGATGAGCGGGAGTCAGCTCGTCGGGGATGAGCGGGAGTCGGCTGGTCGGGGATGAGCGGGAGTCGGCTGGTCGGGGATGAGCGGGAGTCGGCTGGTCGGGGATGAGCGGGAGTCGGCTGGTCGGGGATGAGCGGGAGTCCGCTGGTCAGGGATGAGCGGGAGTCGGCTGGTCGGGGATGAGCGGGAGTCGGCTGGTCGGGGATGAGCGGGAGTCAGCTCCTCGGGGATGAGCGGGAGTCGGCTGGTCGGGGATGAGCGGGAGTCGGCTCGTCGGGGATGAGCGGGAGTCGGCTCGTCCGGGATGAGCGGGAGTCAGCTGGTCAGGGATGAGCGGGAGTCAGATCGTCGGGGATGAGCGGGAGTCGGCTGGTCGGGGATGAGCGGGAGTCGGCTCGTCGGGGATAAGCGGGAGTCAGCTCGTCCGGGATGAGCGGGAGTCAGCTGGTCGGGGATGAGCGGGAGTCAGCTCCTCGGGAATGACCGGGAGTCAGCTGGTCAGGGATGAGCGGGAGTCGGCTGGTCGGGGATGAGCGGGAGTCGGCTGGTCAGGGATGAGCGGGAGTCAGCTCCTCGGGGATGACCGGGAGTCAGCTGGTCAGGGATGAGCGGGAGTCAGCTCGTCGGGGATGAGCGGGAGTCGGCTGGTCCGGGATGAGCGGGAGTCGGCTGGTCGGGGATGAGCGGGAGTCGGCTGGTCGGGGATGAGCGGGAGTCAGCTCGTCGGGGATGAGCGGGAGTCGGCTGGTCGGGGATGAGCGGGAGTCGGCTGGTCAGGGATGAGCGGGAGTCAGCTCCTCGGGGATGAGCGGGAGTCGGCTGGTCTGGGATGAGCGGGAGTCGGCTCGTCGGGGATAAGCGGGAGTCAGCTCGTCCGGGATGAGCGGGAGTCAGCTGGTCAGGGATGAGCGGGAGTCAGATCGTCGGGGATGAGCGGGAGTCGGCTGGTCAGGGATGACTGGGAGTCAGCTGGTCAGGGATGAGCGGGAGTCGGCTGGTCAGGGATGAGCGGGAGTCAGCTCGTCGGGGATGAGCGGGAGTCAGCTGGTCAGGGATGAGCGGGAGTCAGCTCGTCCGGGATGAGCGGGAGTCAGCTGGTCAGGGATGAGCGGGAGTCAGGTCGTCGGGGATGAGCGGGAGTCAGCTGGTCAGGGATGAGCGGGAGTCAGCTCGTCGGGGATGACCGGGAGTCAGCTGGTCAGGGATGAGCGGGAGTCAGCTCCTCGGGGATGACCGGGAGTCAGCTGGTCAGGGATGAGCGGGAGTCAGCTGGTCAGGGATGAGCGGGAGTCAGCTCCTCGGGGATGACCGGGAGTCAGCTGGTCGGGGATGAGCGGGAGTCAGCTCGTCGGGGATGAGCGGGAGTCGGCTGGTCCGGGATGAGCGGGAGTCGGCTGGTCCAGGATGAGCGGGAGTCGGCTCGTCGGGGATGAGCGGGAGTCGGCTGGTCGGGGATGAGTGGGAGTCGGCTCGCCGGGAATGGGTGGGAGTCGGCTCGTCGGGGATGGGTTTATTTTATTGAATATGATATTTTTACAAACAATGTCTAGTAAACCAGATTTTAAATTCCTTGATTACAGTTTGATATAACACTCATGAAATACGTATTCTAGTATACTTAGTAAGCTAAAACTCCAATATGGAATACTTTCTGAGGCATATAGACATAGCTAGATGTATTTAATAATTTACCTTGTTTCTAATTGTTTTATACTAGATTGTAACTGCTGTAAGCGCCTATCTGATGCTTCCTCTCTTCCTTGGGCAGACACCATATCCTCCTCCTAGAAAGTAAAAAAAACTGAAGGCTTACTATGAGTATATAAAAATTCAGTACACCATTATACAGCAGAAAGAAAACAGTTCACATTACAAAGTTATGCTGCTCGAATTCTAATATGTAAATTTAAAGAAGCAACATGACTTCGGAAACAAACCATGTGATATTGAAAAAAAGGGGGGCAAGGGCTTCACCAGCAACCTAGTATTTGAAAAACAATAATCAAAACAGTCATTGCATATAGATTTCTACGAATATTTCAAACTATTTATATACTGGAAGTCTAACAAAATAAGGCAGGACTTTGCATGCAGGCAGAATTCTAGAATTTGCTCTCTTTAACCATATTATACTGCCTGTCACTGTCAAGGTAATCCTAATCTCTTTTGATTTAGTAATGCTCAGAAATATATTAACAAAATGCCTAAATCACCGCTATATTCCTAGAATAGACTCTACATGGTCATAAACTTTATCAGTATTTTATTTCAGATGTTTGAATCCACGTACATGAGTAAGAATATCCACAGGCATGTTTATGCAATCTCTGGCAGATGCCAGTATCCACTTTAGATCAAAGCCATAAAATGAGATTTTTTCAACGTTTTGCAAAATTTATATAACATGAAAATTATTTCAGAAAGAAATACAAAAACCTACCTGGGACTGATGTTCTCATTTCATTTTTATACATGATTCCAGGGCCTTTGGCTGCGATTGCATTGAATCTATAAACCAGTTTGGTATAGTAGTATCAAGTCTTCCAGTCCATGATCATGGTATATCTCTAGATTTATTTAGGCTGTGTCTACTTCAATTTTTCTCAGAAATGTTTTATTTTGTTACATTTATCCTGAAGCTTTTCATGCTTTTAGGTACTATATAAACAGTATTGTATATTTATTTCATTTTCAAATTGCTTTTGGCTAGTATGTAGAAATACTACTGATTTTTGCATATTGCCTTTAATCATGTGACCTTATTAATTCTGGTTGCTTTTCTTGTGGACTCCTTAGAATTTTTTATGTATACAATTATGTCTGAAATGAAAGAGGCTTTTACTACTTTGTTTCCAACCTGGATACTTTTTATTTACTTCTCTTGCCATATTGCATGGGATACAAACTCCACTACAATGCTGAATAGGTGAGAGTGGCATCTTTGCTTTATTCTTGATTTTCGGGGAAAAGCGTCTCAGTCTTCCACTATTAAGTATGATGCTGGCTGTGGATTTTTCATGACCTTTCAGATGACTGTTATCAAGCTGAGGAAATTCCCTTCTAATCTTAATTTGCTAAGAGATTTTATCATGAATGGGTGTGGAATTTTGTTGACAGGGTGAGTTTTATTAATTTTTGGATGTAATAAAACACTACATTTCTGGAATAAACCTTACTTGTGAACAATGTGCATTATGTTTTATGCGTTGCTGGATTCAATTTGCTAATACTGTGAAGATTTCTGCATCTAAGTTCATGAGGGGTACTGCTCTATAGTTTCACTATGATGTTTTCATCTGGCTTTGTTATCAGGGTAATATTAACTTCATAAAACAAGTAGGGAAGTGCTCCTGCCTCCTCTATTTTTGTAAAGAGTTTGTGAAAGATTGGTATGATTTCATCCATATCTGCCTGACAGAATACAATACTAAAGCCATTGGGTAAGAAGTTTTCTTTGTTGGAAGGTTTCTAATTATGATTAAAATTTCTTTAATTTATATAATTTTCTAGTTTCCCTCAAGTAATTTTCGGTAGTATGTAACTTTCAAGGAATTTATCCATTCATTCAAGCTGTCATATTTAATGGCATGAAGTTCATTAGTAGCCTTTTCATGTTGGTAGGTTCTATAGTGCTGTTCCTTATTTTATTCATGATATTGGTAATTTGTGTCCTTTTTTTTCTTAAAAAGTTTAATTACATTTTTATCAATTTTATGGATTGTTTCAAAGATCCTGCTTTTAGTTTCATTGATTTTTTTTTCTATTTAATTCATCAATTTTCTATTCTACTGATTTCTGTTCTTTAAAAAAAAATTATTTCCTTTTACTTTCTTTGAGTTAAATTGCTCTTCATTTTCTAGCTTCAATTTAGCTTTCTAGATTGGAAGGTTAGGTCATTGAATTTAAGATTCCCCTTTTTCTAATATATATAATTAGAAATATGTATTATCTTCTAAGCACTGTTTTGGCTGTACCCATAAATTTTGATCTGTGTGTTCATTATCATTCAGTTAAAAATATTTTCTAATATATTTTGTAATTTATTCCTTAGTCCACGGCTTGCTTAGACGTTAATTCTTTAATTTCAGATATTGGAGGCTTTTCTTGATGTTTTACTATTGTTAAATTCTAATTTAAGTCCATACTCTGTAAGATTTCAATCTTTGCAATCAATTAAGACTTATTTTAAGGCCCTGCTTATGGTCTATCTTGGTGACTTTTCTGTGACGTCTTAGGGGAAAAAAAAAGTATATTCTGTAGTTGTTGGCTCTAGTGGTCTATAATTATCAATTAGGATAAGGTAGCTGATAGTGCCATTTAGATCTTCTATATTTTTATTACATTTTTTGGGGGGAGATCTATTGCTCTACCAAGGAGTCCTGGTGTTGCAGTGGTTAAGCACTCGGCTGCTAACCCAAAGGTTGGTGGTTCAAACCCACCAGCCACTGCTGCAGAAGAAAGATGTGGTAGTCTTCTTCCATAAAGATTAGGGCCTTGGAAACCCTATAAGGCAGTTCCACTCTGTCCCACAGAGTCACGATGAGTTGGAACCGACTTGATGGCAGAGGGTTTGGGTTTGGTATTGCTCTATAAATTACTAAAAGAGTTGCATTGAAATCTCCAACTATTACTGTAGATTTGTCTATTTCTCCTTCTAGTTTTGTCAGGTTTTGCTTCACATAATTTCAAACTCTGTTTTGAGTTCTGTTATTGAACCCATATCCATTTATAATTTTTATATACTCCTGATATGTTGACTGGAGCCCTGGTGGTGCAGAGGTTAAGTGCTGTGGCTGCTAACTGAGAGGTCAGCAGTTCGAATCCACTAGTCACTCCCTGGAGACCCTGTGGGGCATTCTACTCTGTCCTATAGGGTCACTATGAATTGGAATCAACTCCACAGCAATAAGCTTGAGCCTGAAATGCTAACCCTTTTATTATTGTAAAGTTTCCCTTTTTGTTCTGAAGTCTATTTTATTTGATATTAACATAAGGCACTTCAGTTTTCTTATGCTTAATGCTTACACAGGCTTTTTTTTTTTTTTTTTAACTTTTTGCTTTCAATCTATTTGGGGCTTTGTTTTTAAAGGATTTCTCTTGAGCATATAATAGGCTTTAAAAAATTTTTTTTTAATCTGACAATGTGACTTTTGATTAGAGTCATCAGTCCATTTATATTTAATATAATTATTGATATGGTTGCATTTACATCTATCATTTTGCTATTTGTTATTTGTATCATCTTTAAAATTTTTTTTATCTCTTCTTTTTTAATTTACTGTACTTTAGATGAAGGTTTACAGAAGGAACTAGCTTCTCATGAAACAGTACACATATTGTTTTATGACATTGGTTAACAACCCCACGACATGTCAACACTCTTCCCTTTTCGACCTTGGGTTCCCTATTACCAGCTTTCCTGTTCCCCCTTGCCTTCTAGTCCTTGCCCCTGGGCTGGTGTGCCCCTTTAGTCTCATTTTGTTTTACGGGCCTGTCTAATCTTTGGCTGAAGGGTGAACCTCAGGAGTGACTTGATGACTGAGCTAAAAGGATATCCGGGGGCTATACTCTTGGGGTTTCTCCAGTCTGTGTCAGGCCAGTAAGTCTGGTATTTTTTTTTGCGAGTTACAATTTTGTTCTATATTTTTCTCCAGCTCTGTCTGGGACCCTCTATTGTGATCCCTGTCAGAGTAGTCAGTGTTGGTAGCCAGGTACCATCTAGTTGTACTGGACTCAGTCTGGTGGAGGCTGTAGCAGCTGTGGTCCATTAGTTCTTTGGCCTAATCCTTCCCTTGTGTCTTTAGTTTTCTTCATTCTCCCTTGCTCCTGAAGGAGTGAGACCAGTGAAGTATCTTAGATGGCCACTCACAGGCTTTTAAGACCCCAGACACTACTCACCAAAGTAGAATGTAGAACTTCTTAACTATGTTATGCCAATTGAGCTAGATGCTCCCTGAGAGCATGGTCTCTGCAGTCCTCAGCTGAAAAATTATTTTGTTCATTCTTTCCTGCTTTCTTTTCTGTTATACAAGTATTTCTTACTAAAAAAAAAAAATTCTTCTACTGGCTTTTAGCTATATCTCTTTGCCTTATTTTTAGAAGTCTCTCTAGGGGTTTCAATATGCATCTTTAACTTATCCCAATTTATTTAGTGCTAATATTTAATTAATTCTGATAAAATGTTGGAATCTTGCAACAGTGTATTTCCATTTACTATCCTGGTCCTTAGTGCTATCATTGTCATATATTACCATCTGCATATTTTACAAATTCATCAAATATAGTGTTTTACATTCTGCTTTAAGCAGTCATATCTTAAAAAGAAATTAGAAGAAAAATAAGTAAATATTTTCTATAGTTCATATTTAATAACATCATAATTACTTCATAATTACTGACATATTTATCATGACTGTTACTCTTAATTTCCTCCTATATCTGAGTTGCCACCTAGTATCATTCTTTTGGGCTAAAGAACTCCTTCAGCATTTTTTGAAGTGCAGGTTTTTTGTTGAAAAATTCTGTTCTTGTTGATCTGAAAATGTCTTCATTTTGCCTTCATTTTTGATGTATAGCTTCATTGGATACAGATTTCTTAGTAGACATTTTTTTTTTCTTTTAGTACTTTGAATATATTGTTCCAATGCTTTCTGCATTCACAGTTTTTAAATAAGAAGTCATTCATTAATCTTATTGCTGTTCCCTTATATATAATGTCATTTTGCTTTTGCTGCTCTCAACAGAAAGATTTTCTCTCTATAATTGGCCATCAGCAGTTTGATCATGATGCATCAAGAAACGGTATTCTTTGTGTTTATTCTAATAGAGGTTTGCTGAGATTCTTGGACCTGTTAATGTTTTGTACAAAACTGGGAAGTTTTCAGCCATTACTGAAATACAGCCATTTTTTCTGCTAGCTCCCCACTTCCCTCTGTAATTCAAATTACACATATGTTAGATGGCTTTATATTGTCCTACGGGTCTCTGAAATCTTGGTCATTTTTCTTTAATCTTTTAAACTCAATAGTTTGGATAGGGAATTTCTATTGATCTGTCTAGAAGTTCTTTGATTATTTCTTCTAATTTTTCCAATCTATCTTTGAGGCCATATAATGAAATTTTTATCTTGGTTATTGTATTTTTTTCAGCTCTAAAATTTCCATTTTAAAATTATTTTCTATTTTTCAATTAAAATTCCTTATATGGTCTTTATTAACTTATTTTATTTTAGTTTAAAAACAAATTTTCTTTAATTTCTTGAACATATTTATAGTAGCTGATTTGAAGATTCTGCCTGCTAAATTCAACATCTCGGCCCACTCAGAGTCAGTTTCTACCAACTGCCTTTAGTGGGTCATACTTTCCTATTTAGTATTTTTTGGTTGAAAACTGGGTATAGTAGACAATACATGGTAGTGCCTCTGGATTCTGTTTTGTTCTTTTGAGGATTATTAATTTTTTTCTTCAAGTAGGTAATTATCTTGTTTAGATTCAAACTTTGAAATCTATCTCCCCTATAGTATGCAGCTGCTGATATCTGTGACCAGTTCTTATTACTTTCCCCTGTTGCTTTTTGAGCTAAGCTGCCAGAAGACCTCCCTGTGCCTGCATAATTTGAGGGTCAGTCAAGGATCTGGGCAGAGGTAGGGCTCACTCTCTTTGTGATTCCTTGTTCCTAGTGATTCCACTGTAATTTCCAGTTGCTCTGCCAGCTTTGGGGTCTGCCCTCTGATACTCCAAACTTAGATGTCTTCAGCATTCTGCAGCCTGAACTGCACATGGTACTCAATTATAAATAGCAGCAAACTCAAATGTCTAGTTCTAAATAACTCTATCTTTAAAAAGTAGGTTTCCATAGTATTTGCCCGCTTTTTTCACCTTTTTTTTTTTTCCCCTCTGGGTCCTTGATCCCTCTCCCCACATACCCATATGCATAGTTTAGTTGTCAGCCATGGATATAGTCAAGAGTTTACACTCAGAATTTAGGACTTATTCTTTTTGTGATTCTCTTGCTGCCAAAATTTCCTCTTCAAATTTCCAACTGCTTTTCTAGCCCTAAACTCTGATCTTGGGCATCTCAAGCCCATACAAGGCTACTGTCTCCTGCTGCTATTTTCCAAAGCTGTAGCTTTAGGGTATGGGGAGAACCCTCAGCTCGGAAAGCCACAAACTCGCAGTTACTTTCTCTTTTTCAATACTTCCCAGTGTTTTAAAAAAATTTATCCAGTTTTTGTAACTGTTATCTTTGGGAGGATTCATGTAAGCCTTTCAGAAATCTACCATTATTAGATACCTATTGTCGAATTTTTACAGATCAGGAAATAAGGCTAGGAAAGTTATACAGCTCGTAAGTGTCAGAGCTAGAACCTTTAATAACTAGACCGTGTAAATCTAAAGCATGCTCTTTCCTTGACACCCTCCTTAAATTTCTCTATTACATGTGTAACAAACTAGAGTCTATTATGCTAACAAATATTTTAAGAACACAAAATGAAGTATGAAACAAAACGGAGTATTAAATGCTTTTCTTTCACCTACTTGTAACCAAATGACCAAAATTTGATCCTGTATTAATTTGCATTTCAGTAGTGATGGGCTAGGGATGATTATGAAGTTTTAATGAGTCTAAAGTGAATGGAAATAAAAAAATGTTTTATGAAATTATTTCCAATATTATGTTTTCCTTCCTAGTATCATACTTTATATTGTGGCAGAATTGAAATGATTAATTCATCTTCTAGTAGCCCTCTTTAACACCTTATACAAAATAGATCAACAATAAAGCATCCAGAACACTAAAGTACAGGCAGCCAATCATCTTAGAAAGAGAAAAATGAATACCTTCTTTTGTATCTGTCCTTGAAGATCTTCAGTCACTTTGGTTAACTCTTCTACTTTTGCTGCTGCAACTCTCAGATCTAACTTGGCTTGCCTAAATAAATTAAGGAATATTACTTTGATAGACCATGAAGATTAAAAAATTAGAAAAGAAATCTAAGTTTGGCAAAACGTAGGACTAACTCTTGTACCTGAAAACGGATCTAAAAGGTAAATTCTGAAAGGTTCCTTTATTATAAATAAAGTACATGTGAAAGGGAATAAAGAGGACAAACAGCTAAATGGAGGGTACAAAGTAGGAGTCATTAATACTTCATTTTGGATGAATTATATTTGATACTCAAATAATTTAATATATCCCATGAGAAAGAACTTTAGCACCTTGGTAAATTACCTAACAACAGGCTGGTGCACTTAGTAAAATATAGTTATTTCTATAATTTCCTGACGTTTATAGAGCTAGAGAAGGGTTACTGATTGGGCTTTTCATTAAAATGAACCTAAATTTCAATTCCTTGATCATTCCTTAAACACCAGAAATACGTTATTTAACCTCTTAGCATAATAAAATTAAAAAATTTGCCACATGATAGTGTAATATTTACTTTCTCCCAAGACTATAGTTGCAAAGGCAAAAAAAAGAAAAAAAACCCAAGTTTTTTGAACATATAACAGTATTAAGTTTTAATACTTTTTTAACTCCCCATAGGAAATGATTTTAGAACAATAATATAAGACTTTCTCCCCCCACCCTCCACTGCACAGGCGATATTGCTTATGGGCCAATCTGTTATTTAGCTGAAAGGTGACCTCCAGGAGTAGTTTCAGTTCAAAGTTGGATATAAGACTTTCTGCAACTGAACAAAAGATTTTTAATATCATACCAATTAAGCACTAAACATGAATACAGAAAACTTTGATTATATATAAAAATACATTTTTAATAAGCTGCTTTGCTGTAGGTATTTATTTCTTAATTATATTTTATGTATATAGTGTAAACAGAAATCACATTAGTGCTACTGAATTTCAAGAAATTATTTGCTGCAGAAAATTTATAAGAAAATGTTACTCGCTTCACATACTTCTGACCCTTTAACGGTATTTATAATTACATTGCTGACTAACATAAAACCATGCTGCTATTGTTGTTGTTAGGTGCTGTCAAGTCGGTTTCAGCTCACAGCAATCCTGTGTACAACACAATGAAACACTGTCTGGCCCTGAGCCCTCCTCACGTCATTGCCATGTTTGAGTCCATTGTTGCAGCCATTGTGTCAATCCATCTCATTGAGCGTCTTCCTCTTTTTTTGCTGACCCTATACTTTACCAAACATGACATCCTTCTCCAGAGACCGGTCCCTCCTGACAATGTGTTCAAAGCCTTGCTATTCTCGCTTCTAAGGAACATTCTGGCTGTACTTCTTCCAAGAGAGATCCATTCATTCTTCTGACAGTCCACGGTATATTCAATATTCTTTGCCAACACCATAACTCAACGGCATTAATTCTTCTTCAGTCTTCTTTATTCATTGTCCAGCTTTCACACGTACTATGAGGCAATTAAAAATATCATGCCTGGGGTCTGGCACACCTTAGTGCTCAAACTGAGATCTTTGCTTTTTAACACTTTAAAGAGGTCTTTTGCTTGAGCAGGTCCTCCCACCCTGATTCTGGCTTAGGTCCCGAAGGCCTTTCCACCCCAGGTCACTCCAACAGCTTACCACAGAAGGTGGGACGGTGAGACCAAGCCCAGCCAAGGCCCCACTGATGGTTCCCAGCCTGAGCCCCACCGCCTACGAAACCTCCCCTACTTCGAGCGGTGACAGCAGTAGCCCCCTGGCCAGCAGCCCTCAGTCCCTGAGGCCTCAGCCCCCACTGACAGTGGTGATTCCTCTCCCCCTCCACCACCACCGTACTGGAGTGATTCCAACTCTACAGTCACCCAGAGCTACCATCTGGTGTCTGCCAGTTTTTCCAACTGACCTACATCCTTCCCAGCCTCTCCCCCACACCTTCCCCTTAATTCATGGCATCAAAACACTGGCTTTGCCCCTTTCCTTGAGACTCAAGAGGGCCAAAGCAACCTCCTTTTGCTTTTTTTTTTCTTTTCCCATACCAAGGGTTGAAAAAAAGGATCCATCCTTATCATTCAGAGATGCCAACTTCTTCCCCTAAATCAGGCTAAGAAGGAACCAGCCAGCTCCTACCTCCTCTTGGTTGTTTCTCTTTCCCACCCTAGCTTATTTTTTGTTTCCCTTCTATCCCCCACCTCTGAAGTGATTTTATGAACTATCACACGCCACCTGAGCCTCCAGTAAAAACAAAAACAGGCTTTCCTGTTGGAGGAAAAAAAAAAAAGCCCCATGCAACAAAAATTTAATAATAGCTAAAATGTATCAGGAACTGCCTTAAATGCATTCCAGACATCATTTCATGTAACATTCATAATAACCCTGTGAATAAAGTACTACTATTATATCATACTGAAGCTGAAGACAGCAAGGTTGATAAGAGGTTTAGCAATTTGCCCAATGATTCACAGAAAGGACTGAAATTGTTAAAGAGTTCTCTGTGATATACTGTCTACCAAAAAGCGGTCCCATTAATATTTTGTAAGATTAAACATTTACAAAAATGGTTTGCTTTCAATAAATCCAGTGCATAAAAATATGACTTTAGCAAACATCAAGTAGCTTTTTCTACTTGCAAAATGATTCACCAAATGAGAAAACAAAAACAAAAAATCCCACCTTACAGCAATAAATTTAAAATCTAATTTAAGCTTAGGGAAAATTCCAGGAGCGCGTCAGCTATATAAATCCATCAATGAATCTATCGCTTATAAAATTCCATATACTTTAAAAGCAAAATTTAAGACCTAAGATATTTGCATATGAATGATAAAACTGAGAAAACTTTCAGTAAGCACGGCATCAGCACTGACTTTGTTTTCTTGCCTTTGGAAAGGGGATAAAATGCTTGTTCTACTTGTCCCAAAGGGTTGTTGAAGAAGTAAAAATAATTTACATTGAAGTGCACTGTAAGCTACAAAAAAACATAAGATCATAGCACGATTACAAATTATCTGTTAGAGACACAGAGGAAGTAAGGTGTGATGTGGAGAACACGTGGCTGGAGTAGGGAACTGAATGCTGTCACTAACTAGTACTGCAGCCTTAAATCCACTTGGCCACTCTGAGTCTTGGCAAACTCAAATTCAACAATAGGGAAGTAGATTAATCTCCCAAGACCAAAACTTTGTAACAGACGCTTCCCTCATTTCTATCTAATTTTCCTAATGATTTCACTTCAAAATTGTGTCTCAACTGTGTATTCCATCTCTACTTCCATGGCCCAACCTCTGGCCCATCATTACATCCCAGGGCTATTCCAACAGATTCCAAATTGATCTCTTTACTGCTGCTCTCCTCTTCAATTCATCTTTTATAATACACCTTTATCTGGAAAAGTTAACTACTGATGAAAATTCCTGTTTAAAAAAAAACTCTAGGTTCCACACTTCTTTTGGCGTGAAACATACACTCTTTTGAGTGAACTCAGACAGTCTCATGTTTTGCAATTCCCCTATTACGGATTGAAATGTGCCCCCCCCCTCGAATGTATTGGAACACTAACCCCTATACTTGTGGATATAACCCCATTTGGGAATAGAGTTTTACTTAATGAGGCTGTATCAGTATAGGATATGTCTTAAGTCAATCACTGTAGAGATATAAAAGAGCATATTAGGAAAAGAAGCAAGGAAGCACAGATGGGGGAAGACATACGCCACCCTACATAAAGATTCCCAAGGAACTGAGGAATAAAAATTGACAGAGACAAGGACCTTCCGCCACAGCTAACAGAGACAGAAAGCCTTTCCCTAGAGTGGGTGTCCTGAATTGATATTCCTAGCCTCTTAAACCATGAGAAAATAAGTTTCTGTTCGTTAAAGCCACCCATCTGTGGTGCTTCTGTTACAGCGGCACTAGAGAACTAAGACACCCCTCCATGTAATTTATGTTCCAGGTATAAAAAACTACCAATCCACTGTTTCTTAAACACATCCTTGTCTCTTTTTTCACATGTCTGATTGGACTGATCTTCTCCCTCTTTTTCTGTCAAATTCCCAGTCTTTAAGACCTAGGTCCGCTGCTATTCGTATGGTTTTCACTGGCTAATGGTTTTCAGAAGTAGACTGCCGGGTCCTTCTTCCTAGTCCGTCTTAGTCTGGAAGCTCAGCTGAAACTTGTCCTCCATGGGTGACCCTGCTGGTATCTGAATACTGGTGGCATAGCTTCCAGCATCACAGCAACACACAAGCCCCCACAGTACGACAAACTGATAGACACGTGGGGGACTTCTTCACTGCAAATACCTTCTTTGACCAAAATAAACGGCGACTATACACATAGACCTCACCAGATGGAACACGCAGAAATCAAATTGACTACATCTGTGGAAAGAGACGATGGACAAGCTCAATATCATCAGTCAGAACAAGGCCAGGGGCCGACTATGGAACAGACCATCAATTGCTCATATGCAAGTTCAAGCTGAAACTGAAGAAAATCACCGCAAGTCCACGAGAGCCAAAATAGGACCTTGAGTATATCCCACTTGAATTTAGAGACCATCTCAAGAATAGATTTGCTGCATTCAACACTAGTGACCAAAGACCAGATGAGTTGTGGAATGACATCAAGGACATCATCCATGAAGAAAGCAAGAGGTCACTGAAAAGACAGGAAAGAATAAAAAGACCAAGATGGATGTCAGAGGAGACTCTGAAACTTGCTCTTGAGCATCGAGCAGCTAAAGCAAAAGGAAGAATTGATGAAGTAAAAGAACCAAACAGAAGATTTCAAAGGGCCTCTCAAGAAGACAAAGTAAAGTATTATCATGACATGTGCAAAGGGCTGGAGATGGAACCAAAAGAGAAGAACATGCTCGGCGTTTCTCAAGCTGACAGAACTGAAGAAAAATTCAACCCTTTAGTTGCAATAGTGAAGGATTCTATGGGGAAAATATTAAACGACACAGGAAACATCAAAAGAAGATGGAAGGAATACACAGAGTCATTATACCAAAAAGAATTAGTCGATATTCAAACATTTTAAGAGGTGGCATATAATCAGGAACCGATGGTACTGAAGGAAGAAGTCCAAGCTGCTCTGAAGGCACTGGCAAAATACAAGGCTGCAGGAATTGATGGAATATCAATTGAGATGTTTCAACAAACAGATGCAGTGCTAGATGTGCTCACTCGTCTATGCCAAGAAATATGGAAGACAGCTTCCTGGCCAACTGACTGGAAGAGATCCATATTTATGCCTATTCCCAAGAAAGGTGGTCCAACCGAATGTGGGAATTATAGAACAATATCATTAATGTCACACGCAAGCAAAATTTTGCTGAAGATCATTCAAGAACAGCTGCAGCAGTATATCGACTGGGAACTGCCAGAAATTCAGGCTGGTTTCGGAAGAGGACATGGAACCAGGGATATCATTGCTGATGTCAGATGGATCCTGGCTGAAAGCAGAGAATACCAGAAAGATGTTTACCTGTGTTTTATTGACTATGCATTCGACTGTGTGGATCATAACAAACCATGGATAACACTGCGAAGAATGGGAATTCCAGAAGACTTAATTGTGCTCATGAGGAACCTTTACATAGATCGACAGGTAGTTGTTCAGACAGAACAAGAGGATACTGATTGGTTTAAAGTCAGGAACGGTGCACATCAAGGTTGTATTCTTTCACCATACCTATTTAATTTGTATGCTGAACAAAGAGTACGAGAAGCTGGACTATATGAAGAAGAATGGGGCATTAGGATTGGAGGAAGACTCATTAACAACCTAAGATATGCAGATGACATGACCTTGCCTGCAGAAAGTGAAGAGGACTTGAAGTACTTACTAATGAAGATCAAAGACCACAGCCTTCAGTATGGATTACACCTCAACACAAAGAAAACAAAAATCCTCACAACTGGACCAACGAGCAACATCATGATAAACGGAGAAAAGATTGAAGTTGTCAAGGATTTCATTTTACTTGGATCCACAATCAACAGCCATGGAAGCAGCAGTCAAGAAATCAAAAGATGCATTGCATTGGGCAAATCAGCTACAAAGGACCCCTTCAAAGTGTTGAAGAGCAAAGATGTCGCCCTGAAGACTAAGGTGCGCCTGACCCAAGCCATGTATTTTCAATCACATCATATGCATGTGAAAGCTGGACAGTGAATAAGGGAGACCGAGGAAGAGTTGACGCCTTTGAATTGTGGTGCTGGTGAAAAATATTGAATATACCACGGACTGCCAAAAAAACGAACAAATCTGTCTTGGAGGAAGTGCAGCCAGGATGCTCCTTAGAGGCAAGGATGGCGAGACTGCGTGTTACATACTTTGGACATGTTGTCAGGAGGGATCAGTCCCTGGAGAAGGACATCATGCTTGACAGAGCACAGGGTCAGCGGAAAAGAGGAAGACCCTCAACAAGGTGGACTGACACAGAGGCTGCAACAATGAGCTCAAACATAACAACGATTGTAAGGATGGCACAGGACTGGCCAGTGTTTCGTTCTGTCGTGCACAGGGTCGCTATGAGTCGGAACCGACTCGACGGCACCTAACAACAACAACAAGACCTAGCTCAAAAGTCTCCCCATCTCAAGTCTTCCTCTAACATTTCCAAGACAAAAGACCTATAATTTTAGTGCTCGTGATACATAATACTCTGTACATTATTAATAGATCACTTTGGCCTGTAATCAGTACTATAGGGGCTCTTTCTCATAGAATTGAGATTAAAAATAAAAGGATGGAAGATTATTAAAGGTGAGGACCACATCCTATTTATTTTTAAACCCTCAGAAGCTAGCAAAGTACCTGGCTATCTTAGTCACGTAGTGCTGCTATAACAGAAATACCACAAGTAGATGGCTTTAACAAAGAGAAATTTATTTCTTCACAGTAAAGTAGGCTAAAAGTCCAAATTTAGGATGTCGGTTCCAGGTGAAGGCTTTCTCTCTCTGTGGGCCTTCTCATCAATCTTCCCCTGGAATAGGAGCTTCTTTGCGTAGGTACCCCGGTCCAAAAGATGCACTCTGCTCCCGGCACTGCTTTCTTGGTGATACGAGGTCCCTCACTCTCTGCTCCCTTTCATTCCTTTTTATCTCTTGTAAGATAAAAGGTGGTGCAGGCCACGCCCCAGGGAAACTCCATTTACATTGGATCAGGGATATGATCTTAGTAATGGTGTTAAAATCCCACCCTAATTCTCTTTAACATAAAATTATAATCACAAAATGGAGAACAACCACAAAATACTGGGAGTCATGGCCCAGCCAAATTGAGACACACATTTTGGGGGTTTTGGGGGACATAATTCAATCCATGACATTCTACCCTTTGGCCCCCCAAAAATCACATCCTTGCAACATGCAAAATATATTCATGCCATCATATCATAGCAAAAGTCTTAACTCCAAGTCCAAAAATTCCTCTTCATCTGCGAAATCTAGAATACAAGTTATCTGCTTCTAAAGGTACAATGGCAGAACAGGCACAAGCTAGGCATTTCTATTACAAATGGGAGAAACTGGAGGGAAAGAAGGGATAACTGGCACCAAGCAAGCCAGCAGAACACATTATTTTAGCTCTTAAGGCTTTGAAAATAATCTGTTCTCTGAGACAATTTACACAATGGCCCTGCCCTCCAGACCCTAGGTATTGGCCATACTCTCCAGATTCTGAGTGGAGGCCCCTCAGCCCTGGGCTTCAGCTCTGCCTCCCAGGCCCAATGTGCAGCAACTCCACGCCCTTGGCTTTAGGCACACCATTCTCCTAGTCATCTGAGTGGTGACTCCACCCTTACAAACACCAGAAGCCATGGCTCTACCCTTTGAAATCCCAGAAGTCCTGGCCATGGCTTTTGAGACAGGCAGCTTGGCTTCTTGTGTTCCTTGTCTCTTCAGCTCCTGCTTCTTATGGCCTCTTGGCCCTCAGCCCTCACGCCCACATCTGCCCTGCTGGGGCAATTGTTTCAAAGCTCCGTAGCTCCACCGATAAGTTCCCGGAGGCACCCTGCTCAGCCAGGAAGCCGCCTGTGTAAAGGCACTAAGCTCTCTCGCTCTGTGGCTAGGTTCCAGTGCTGTCTGGTGCTGGTCTTCTGGTTCTGCTGCTGCCGGTTCTCTGCTGCTGCCATTTTTCTGTTGCTGAAGGTTCTCTGCTGCTGCTCGTCCTCTGCTGCTGTCATTCTGCTCTACCTATTCACAGTTTCAAAACTACCTCCACATTTTAGCTATCTGTTAGAGCAGCACCCCCCTCTCTTGGTACCCAATTCTGTCTTAGTTACCCAGGCAGCTGCAACAGAAATACCACAAGTGGATAGCTTTAACAAAGAGAAGTTTATATCTTCATAGTAAGTAGGCTAAAAGTCCAAATTCAGGTTATCAGCTCTAGGGGAAGGCTTTCTCTCTCTGTTGGCCTTCTCATCAATCTTCCCCCAGACTAGGAGCTTCTCCAAACAGAGACCCCAGGTCCAAAGGACGCGCTCTGTTCCTGGCACTGCTGTCTTGGTGGTATGAGGTCCCCCAATCTCTGCTCACTTCCCTTTCAGCTTTTGTAAGATAAAAGGTGGTGCAGGCCACACCCCAGGGAAACTCCATTTACACTGGATCAGGGATGTGACCTTAGTAAGGGTGTTATGATCCCACCCTAATTCTTTTTAACATAAAATCACAATCACAAAATGGAGGACAAACACACAGTATTGGCAATCACGGCTCAGCCAAATTGATACATTTTTGGGGGGACCTAATTCAGTCCATGACAATGGCACACAGCAAAGAAGTAAATATATCATAAACCAAAGAGAGGGCAAGAAGAAAGACAGAGATAAACACAGGTATAACTGTACCTTGATAATATTGCTTAGATCTTGCACATTCAATTTGATATTCATATGTGGAAAATCCTAAATGATAATTTTGTGAACAATTCTTCCAAATATATGTTATCTCTTATTCCTCTAAAACAGAATCTCTCTCACTACATAAGTAAAAAAAAAAAAAAATCAGACACTGGTCCTAGGCCTATTTTTCTAAAGTCATCAAAAGAAAAACATTCTAAAAGCATTTAAATTATTATATTCTCCAAAACATAAAAGAATACTATTGAGGGAGATAAGTAGTTTTATATAACCTATTTATTCTGATCTAGGAAATACTGGAGTCATTATTCCCCGTCCTTTAGCATAGAGAATGTGACCCAGCTACAGCTGGGCTCACAAGGTCTCACAAGGACACATCAACAGCATCCTGAGATAAAGACAGTAGATACGGCAACCTTGGAAATTATCTTTTAGGGAACCTTTCACATAAGCCAGAACATAAAAGACTTCCCACTCTTACCTTTTTCTATCAGCATTTAGTGAAGAGAAAATTTGTTGGACCAATGAAGACCCTCCTGACTGTCATTACTGAAACCTGTACCAATGATTGATAAGAAAGACAATTCAAAATGTAGGATCACAATTTCTAGCCAGTCTGTGAAAAGGTGAAGCTTTCAACGGTTTTGCTCATTTTGTAGTGTTAATATATACTGATGACTCTCTAATATTCCTTGGACTTGGACAGACATGGCTGTGGCAGCATGCCTGTCCGTTTTCCCATTCTTGTTTATTCTGTAATGTTCCTTGAACTCCAGCAGACATGGCTGTGGCAGCATGTTTGTCCTTTTTCCCATTCTTGCTTATTCTGTAATATTTCCTTGGACTCCGGCAGACTTGGCTCTGGCAGCATGCTTGTCCACTTCTCAACTTTTGCCTTTCTGAATGTGCGCCAAATAAAACTTTCTTTTAGCTTTCCTAAACTTTGTGATGTTTTTACCCTACAACAATTCCCACGGTGTTCTACAAGAGAGCTAGAAAAGAAGTAAATGATTCTTTATATCTATTTCTGGTATGAAATACTGAAAAAATTCTAAAATAAAAGATGTCCTGTGTTCTAGACCCGGCTCTACCACCACAAACGTCACGTGAACTAGGCCTGTTACTTAACTCTGAGTCTTAGTATTGGATCCATAAAATGGAGATTAAAAAGAATTTTCTCATATAGCTCACAGAATTGTCATAAAGTTCAAATACATTAATACATAAGGCACTTTATAGATTTTATATTAACTTATACAAACGCTAATTATCATTATCATCTTGCTGTTTTTAAATTTAAGTGGTCAGAAACTGTGTAGGACAGGACTAATTTACAGCTGGACTGGGAAAGCTCTGGGGATGCCTAAACGTCTGGGCTTGACTTTTGGCCAAGATACACAATGTGCTGTTTAAAGCCTGAATCTCCCTTGGCTACTCCCAGAGCTAATTTGTTTACTAGTGGTTTTTACCTGGCATTATCATTTAGAAAGCCAGGCTGAACTATGCGACCAGGGAGCCATAAAAAGACCTGGACGGGAACTTCTGCCTTGAGTGCTCCCAAGGTCAGGATTCACTGCATAAATCTTGGTGGTTCAATCTGGAGACAAAGCGTGTCTGCACGTGAATACAGACCCTGAGGACCTTGTAACGCCAGGACCCCGATAGTCACCGAAGCTCCCTTTTTCTCCTTTGTATGTTGTATGCCCTGTGGAGTCTTCTAAGTCCTTTCAAACATACAAACCTGTGAAAGCTTTGAAGGAACTAACAAAAGTTATCTTAATTTTATTTGACAATGGAACTCTAATAACTACATGTTTATCTATGTAAATGTATATGCTATATGTCTGCTTATGGATATACTTTTATCAGTGTCAAAAAGCAGTCTTCACTGTAGAAAAGACAATTTGATTAAAAAATACAAGAGTACAATAATGAGTTAAATATTAATATTCTTGATGTCATAATTACCAAATATTTTATTTTTGCTTAAAAGGAATATTTTTAAAAAGTATGTTATTTCATTTTCAGATATGCTTCCTTGTCAACCGATTTAAAATTTCTGGGATTTTTTTAACTGTAATTTTTCATTACTTAAGCTATTAAAGAGATTTGAATTAAAATTTTAAAAGATAAAACTTTCTGTCAAGCAAAATATAACAAAGGATAGGGTATAATACTAGGCTTACAGGAATCAATATTAACTTGGAAATAAATTTAAAAACTTTAATTATCAGTACATTTCTTTGAGACTTAAGATCATATACAACAGGTGTTTTATAAAATAAGTTTTTACCTGTTTTTTCCTGCAATCTCATACCAAGACTGAAAATGTTTCCAATATTTCTTTGGTACAATGAAAAACAGCAAGATTCCAAGAGAAATAAAACTCAGTTTTTACTAATTTGATATGTATTTTTAATTTTTTCTCTTCAACTTCAAAGAAAAATGCATACATTAGATACTTTTGTAGTAGTTCCTGGGTGGTGCAAAAGGTGAAGAGCTCCACTACTAGCCTTAAGGTTGGTGGTTTAAATCCACCCAGAGGTGCCCTGGAAGACAAGCCTAGCAATCTGCTTCCAAAAGGTCATGGCCTTGAAAACTCTATAAAGCAGCTCTATTCTGCACACGTGGGGTCACCATGATTTGGAATTGACTCAGCAGCAACTAACAACAGTTATCCAATGTAATAAAGTCAATCATTTATGGTTAAAAACTTTAGAAAATCCCTAAACACAATTTTAGACAAAGTTTTAAACTTTTAAAATCAATGTAGCTTTTAGGAAACTCATAACAAGTAGCAAAACTGGAAAAAGTTTTATTTTTTCTCATTTCCAATCTTTAGTGGTGGTCTAATGATTAAATCTATTCAGAAGACAGAAGCCTTATGAAGAAACCCTAAAATCAATGGATATTAATAATCCATATAATGAGTGTATCAAAATTTTTATAAACAGTGGCTCTTAAGTCTTTAAATAGTTCATTTGTATACAATTTAAATTATATGCAATTTAAGTTAATTCGAAACTATATGCAATTTAAGGTACTTAAATACTCTAATTTCTATGTCAGAATATAATCACCTGTGAGCTTTTTAAAACTGTATATCCACAGGCTCTGCTCAGACTTATTCATTCAGAATGTCTGGAAGTAGTACCTGGTCATCTCTTATAGGTGATTCTGATGGACATCCAGAACGGAGAACTGATATATTAGATTTTGCAGAATATATACACAATTGACATGTTACTTTTTTCATGAAGAATCATTACAAATAGAGTTTTGGAGTCATATAACTTTTAGTATCACTGACAAAGCAGAGAAAATGTTAATTTACATTCATTACAGACTGGGTAGTGTTCCGTCCTGTTGTACATAAGGTCGCTATGAGTTGTAGCACCTGTCAACAGCATCGATTACTGAGCAGGTTATACAAACCTCTTATGCAGTGGATGGGCTCAACACATATTTACCATGTGTCCCTGGTGCTTGAGACGCTCTGGTAAGGTGGTTAAGAACATAAAGATAGGCGAGATACAGTAATCTTTAGGAAGACCACAAAGCAGACAAAGCACCACAAAAAATTAAAATATATGTGCATGTGGGAGTAGTGCACTTACATTTAGTTGACAAAACATTGAAGTGAGAGATATTTGAGACAAGAATTGGCAGAGGAATAGGATTTCTCACAAATAGAGACCAAGAGAAAACTTCAGGAGGGAACAAGACCACAAAAGCATAAGGGCAAGAAAATGTAGGACTTATTTAGGGAAGACAGGAAATAAGACTGTAAAGACTATGGAAGCTACAATGCCAGTACTCTTAATTGACAAAATAAACAACATGCATTAATTTAAAGACAACAGGGAAATGCTCAAATAATTGGATCAGAGCTGAACTTTAGGAATTTTGACCTGAACTTGTGGAAAAGAATGAACCAGAAAGCTGGTCCTTTCTCTCTCTTTAACCAATACATTGGTTAAATATACACCCTCTCTTCATTTATCAACCTGGTTACATTCCATGCGAAACCGTTATGTGAAATTGGTGTTAAGTGAAAATTGTGGATGACCACATCTGATCACAAAATGGAAGATGGCTACGTCATTACATAACTGCCAAGTTACATTATTAAAAAAAATTATTTTTTTTATTACATACTGTCAGATTATATTATTACATACTGTCAAAAAAATTATTACATACTGTCAAATTATATTATTACATAACTACCAAACCACTGAAAATCATGGCCCAGTCAAGTTGACACAGACCTCAACCATCAAAGCCAGCGTTACTCTGTTACTCATCTCATACCCCAGTGTTCATTACAGCCAGATGTATGTCGCTAATGCTCAAGATAGTCGGATAGTAGAATTTTCACTCTTGTTTTAAATGCAAAATGTTGGAAAATGAGATAGTCAATAGGTGAGGAGAAGGTGTACTTGATTAAATATATTGGTTAACTATATTTAAATATATTTGATCATATAATTTGACAAATTGTACATGATGATAGTAAGTGAGCGAGAGGTAGGAAAGGTTTAAACAAGAGCGATGGCAACAATACTTGACATATATTTTACAAAGAGAATTTAAGGGATGAGATTTCATTTACTTATTTTTGGAACAAATATTTATCAAATATTTGTTATATGCGAGCACAGTGAATAGAGTTGGGACATGTTGAGCTTCAAGTGCTGGTGAGTTATTTAGTCTTGATTTTTTTTTTTTAATTGTATTTTAGAAGCCCTAGAGTTAATTTGGGAGCCCTGGTGGTGCAGTGATTAAGGGCTGTGGCAGCTAACCAAAATATTAGCAGTTTGAATCCACCAGGTGCTCCTTGGAAACCCTATGGGGCAGTTCTACTGAGTCGTATAGGGTCATTATGAGTCAGAATCAACTGAACAGCAACAGGTTTGGTTTTCTGGAAACCTGGCAGCACAGTGGTTAAGTATTCGGCTACTAACCAAAATGTCAGCAGTTCGAATCTACCAGTTGCTCCTTGGAAACCCTATGGGATAGTTCTACTCTGTCCTATAGGGTCGCTATGAGTCGCAATCAACTCCACAGCAATTCTTTTTTTTTTTTTAGAGTTAATTTACTCAGCACCTACATAAACTGTTGTTTATGTAGTATTAAGTATTGTCAGCACTGGTGACACAGTGGAAAATAAGGGAAACAAAGCCCCTGCCCTCATAAAGTTTGTACTGTAGTAAAAGGAGATAGATGATAAACATGCAAACAAATAAATGTTTGTTACAGGATGTTTAAGAAAGTGATAAAGCTACGAAGAAAATTACATAGAGCGATGGGAGAAAGACTTCCTCTAAGAAAGGTATATTAGAGCTAAGACCTAAAGGATGATAAGTCAACTTACGAAGATTAGGGCAGAAGAGTTATAGACAGAGAGATTTAACAACAAATGCAGAGAGTCTCAGAAAGGTACAGCATGGTAATTAGGTTTGGATGTATCACTTTCATCTTCCAGAGGAAAATTAATTCAGAGAAGAAGGCAGAGGTCAGATGACATAAGTGCCTTTTGGACATAATAAGAATTTCAGAATTTGTTCCAACTGCAATAAAAGCTCACTGGAGGGTTTTAAGCAGGTGAATGATGTGATACGTTTTATGGTTTGTGGGGACCACTTGGACTGCCACGTGGAGAATAAATTGCAGTGGGATAAGAGTGAAAGCAGGGAGATGAGTTAGGAGGCAACTGCAAGGGAGAAAGTGATGGCTTGTGGTAGAGGTGGAAGTGGTGACCACTGGATTTGTGATAATCTGGATATGAAGCCAATATAACTTGGATGTGTGGGTGAAGGGAAAGAGAGAGAAATCAAGCAGAGTTCCTAGGTTTGAGGATAGTACCAGTTACTAAGATGGGAAAGATCTCCATCCCTAACTTCAATCATGACAGTTCCATTTTATCAGTTTTATATATTGGGGTTCTATGTATACGAAATTTCTCTTCTCATGGGTTCTGCTACTCAAAACATAAAAAAAATTGAAAACTAGTGCATTAGAAATTCAAGCATGGGGCTTAAAAAAGTGATCAAAGCCAGAAGTACATACTAGGAAACATTATTATTGAGATGAAAGTTCAAGTTGGGTAGGTTAGATGCGGTCATCCAAGGAGAACAGAAAAAGTATAACATGGGAGAAGTATAGGCAGAGTGCTCCTTAGAAGCGAGGATGGTGATACTTCATCTTATGTACTCTGGACATGTTACCAGGAGTGACCAGACCCTGAAGAAGGACGTCATGCTTGGTAAAGCAGAGGATCCCTGAAAAAGAGGAAGATTCTCAACGAGATGGACAGTGGCTACAATAACGGGCTCAAACATAGCAAGAATTCTGAGGGTGGTACAGGACTGGGCAGTGTTCATTTTTTTATACACAGGGCTGCTATGAGTCAGAACTGTCTCGATGGCACCTAACAACAACAGCATATAGTACCTACCTACCTAAGGTAAAAAAAAAAAAAGGTACCTACCTACATATGGTAGGTAGGAGAAAAAATGGAGGAAAAGCAATGTCACAAAGATCAGAGGTAAAATCAGGATGTAAACAAAAAAGATCTAGCAGAAAAATGTTCGAGAAGGAAAGAAAAATCAACAATCAAGAACCAACAACCAAGGAAAAGGGAAGCTTTTTTTTTTTTTTTTTAAAGGCCATTGAATTTGGCAAAAAAGGTACCAGTAATCTTAAGAATAGAGGGGTGGGGTCAAATCCAGATTGAAAGAAATTTCAGAGTTACTACAGCAGATATAGATTCTTCTTCCAAGCAAATTGAAAGCACGGGAAGGAGAAACTATAGTAATCTAAGGAGTCAGCAGGACAGTGGAGGCCTATATACCTGAGGGCTTAGGAAGGCCCGGAAGAAAAAGGGACAGAGACTAACATTTCAAGAAAGAAAGACTATAAAGAATGGTGCAAAATGCAAGAAGAAATAGGAAAGACTTAAGATTGCACAGTTGGCAAGAAATGGAAATACAATTTGACTGGAGAGAAAGAGAAAAGAATTTTCCCTCTGGCCATACAAATTGCAGCAGCAAAGGTAAAACTGACTTCCCAGAACTAGAGAGGAAAATAATCTTCTCTGTAATTATTACATTAAAATCAACTCCCAATTTGCCTAGTATCTACTTTGTAAAGATAACACAAGTCCATGAGTGGAAACCCTGGTGGTGTACTGGTTAAGAACTGTGGCTGCTAACCAAGAGGTTGGCAGTTCAAATCTACCAGGCGCTCCTTGGAAACTTTATGGGGCAGTTCTACTCTGTCCTATAGGGTCGCTATGAGTCAGAATCGACTCGACGGCAACAGGTTTGGTTTTTTTCATTTTATCTATATGAGTTGTGTACTAAAGTAGAATGGAGAGAAAAGATAATCAGAAGTACAGTATGTTGCAACACCGCAAGGAAGGTCACTTTCCATTATAGAGATGAGATGAGGAAACTGAAGTTCTCGCAGTTGAGGAACTTGCTTAAGTCAACCAACCAACACATGGCAGAAAGAGAACACAAATCTAGAACTGTCTGACTTCAAAGCCCATGCTTCTTATACTTCAGACCATATAGAACATTTTTAGGTTAGGTGTGCAAATGCAGAGAATTTGCAAAATAAAATATAAATATCCATAACAACCATATTTTGAAATAAACCAGTAATCTACGACTAAAGGCAAAGTTCCAAATTAAGTTTCTACTCTTGACCAATGTGTTCTAGAGATAAAGCATAATATTATTCCTTCTGTCCCTTCAAGGCCAAGAAAGATATAAACATTTTTGAATAAGGAGTGGATGTAAGTAAAGCAGAGAGAGGAAATTGGAAAATGAGAGTAAAGCCCTATTTCTTAACTTACAACAATTTTGAATGCTCAGAAAACTAGCTGCCAAGACATAAGGAACTGTCTGGCAATTCTATGACTAAGCACATCTGCTCAGAGCCATTTCTCACATGGGATAGTTTCCAAGAGACACTATTAATCAAAACTAGCGATCTATGATTTCCAGATTTCCACAGCACTTTATAGCAGACATAATATTATTCAAATTGGAACATGAAACATCTGAGAAAAATCTGTTGTCTCAACCATAATAAAATGGTTACCTGGCAAAGGTATATATATTTTTAAAAAGTAAGATATTATATGAAAATGGTCAGCACATAAGGACAGTGGTGGTTCAGTGGTAGAATTATGGCCTTTGTGGGAGATGTGGGCTCCATTTCCGGCCAACGAGCCTCAAGCACGGGCACCACTTTGTCTGTCAGTGGAGGCTTCCATGCTGCTGTGACGGTGAACGGGTTTCAGTGACGCTTCCAGACTAAGACAGTGCTAGGAAGAAAGGCCTGGCAATCTACTTCTGAAAATCAGCCATTTAAAACAATATGGATTGCAACAGTCTGATCCTAGTATGCACAGGGTTGCCATGAGTCAGGGACTGACTCGACAGCAGCTAACAACACCAACAACAATCAGCACATACATGATTTTTGTATAAAAGGATACAGGCAGTCCCCAGGATATAAATGAGATTCATTTCTAAGTCTGTCTTTAATTCGAATTTATAGGTAAGTCTGACAGGTACGTAACGGTTCTTATTTAGCATCAGTTAGTCAAATGTTTGTCATATTATACAGTATAAATTTTACCTTTCTATGTAAAAAAAAAAAAAAAAATTTTTTTTATGAGTATAAAACACTTAAACACTTCCAAACCGCAGTGTTTTCATGAACGTTGCTAAGTAATGCATGTGTTCATTATTATGAACCACTGTATTTAACTAAAATTAATAATAGACTTTATAGCTGTCTGTTAAGTACGAGTTGTCCATAAGTCAGATGTTTGTAACCCAGGGACTGCCTGTATGCATCTGCAAAAATGACTGCAAACAAACACAAGGAATGTATATTCATTATATAATTTATCTTTGTTGTTATATCAAGTGTTGTGATAAATGATATGAAGAACTGCATTCCTATCATATCAGCTCTTATGTTCTTAATAAAGCCATTCATTTATAAATCATTTCACTATCACATTTTAAAGACTTCCTGGATTCAAATTATATTTAAATGGAGAGAATACTAAACATAAAATTGAAACAAAACTGAAATGCCTCTACTAGGCATTCAATCTTTGAGATCACTGGTAAGGAAAACAGGTTTAAAAGATCATATAGCTTAAAGTCTGAATTCATAAGGGGAAATACCGAAAATCTTTTAATTGATTTATACAAAGCTAATATTAATTATATTAAAAGATTGTTTTGGAAATGCAACTACTAAGTTGCCTCTTGTTCTAAGTACAGGTTTCTCATGAGCACAATTACGTGTTCTGGAATTCCTACTCTTTGCAAATGTTATCCATCATTTGTTACGATCCACACAGTCAAATGCCTTTGCACAGTCCATAAAACACAGGTAAACATCCTTCTGGTATTCTCTGCTTTCAGCCAGGATTCATCTGACATCAGCAATGATATCCCTCGTTCCACATCCTCTTCTGAATCCGGCTTGAATTTCTGGCAGTTCTATGTTGATATATACTGCTGCAGCCGCTTTTGAAGGATCTTCAGCAAAATTTTGCTTGTGTGTGATGTTAATGATATTGTTTGATAATTTCCACATTTGGTTGGATAACCTTTCTTGGGAATAGGCATAAATATGGATCTCTTCTAGTCGGTTCGTCACGTAGTTGTCTTCCAAATTTTTTGGTATAGATGAGAGAGCACCTCCAGCTCTACATCTGTTTGTTGAAACATCTCAATTGGTACTCCATCAATTCCCAGAGCCTTTTTTTTTTTTTGCCAGTGCCTTCAGTGCAACTTAGACTTCTTCCTTCAGTACCACCAGTTCCTGATCATATGCTACCTCCTGAAATGGTTAAACGTTCACCAATTCTTCTTGGTAATAGTGAAAATGTATATTCTTTCCATCTTCTTTTGATGCTTCCTGTGTCATATAATATTTTCCTGATAGAATCCTTTGGTATTACAACTTGAGGCTTGAATTTTTGCTTCAGTTCTTTTAGCTTAAGAAATGCTAAGCAGTTCTTCCCTTTTAGTTTTCTAACTCAAGGCCTTTGCACATGTCATTGTAATGCTTTACTTTGTCATCTCGAGCCACCCTTTGAAATCTTCTGTTCAGCTCTTTTACGCCATCATTTCTTCCATTTGGTTTAGCTACTTATCATTCAAGAGCAAGTTCTAGAGTCTCTTCTGACATTCATTTTGGCCTTTTCTTTCTTTCCTGTCTTTTTAATGATCTCTTACTTCCTTCATGTATGATGTCCTTGATGTCATTCCACAACTTGCCTGGTCTTTGGTCATTAGTGTTCAATGTGCCAAATCTATTCTTGAGATGGTCTCTAAACTCAGTTGGGATATACTCAAGGTCATACTTTGGCTCTCATGGGCTTTTTCTAATTCAGTTTCAACTTGAACTTGCATATAAACAATTGATGGTCTGTTCCGCAGGTGGCCCCTGGCCTTGTTCTAGCTGATGATATTCAGCTTTTCTATCGTTTCTTTCCACAGATGTAGTCGATGTGATTCCTGTGTATTCCTGGCGAGGTCCACATGCATAGTCACCATTTATGTCGTTAAAAAAAGGTATTCGCAATGAAGAAGTCATTGGTCTTGCAAAATTCTATCATGTGATCTCCAGCATTGCTCCTATCGCCGAGGCCATATTTTCCAAATACCGATCTTTCTTCTTTGTTTCCAACTTTCTCATTTCAATCAGTGTATCCTGATTGCATGATTGATCAATTTCAGACTGCAGAAATTGGTAAAAATCTCCAACTTCTTCATCTTTGGCCTTAGTGGTTGGTGCATAAATTTGAATAATAGCCGTATTAACTGGTCTTCCTTGTAGATGTGTGGATATTATCCTATATTAATTATATTAATATTAATTATTGAATTAACCAACCTAATCACTCAAATATAATTTGTGGACACATGCTATGTGTCTAGCACTGTGCCAGATGATGGCAAGATAAAAATGACGAAACCATGATCTGTACCTTTAAAGGACTTAATACTAGTGAAGAGAGGTCAACTTGTAAACAATTATGTACAACAGTGTTTAAAATGCTCTGCCCAATGTATGTACAGTATACAGCAAGGCCCAGAGGAAGGCATATTTGGTTCTACCAGGGAAAGTGGAAACCAAAAATGTTCAGGAAAAGAATTCGAGAAGATATGATACTTTAGCTGAGTCATGAGAATAGGTTATTTGTCAGGGAAGGGCATTCCAGGCACCCAGAACAATGTGAACAGAAGTAGGAAGTTATGAAATAGCCTGGCTATTTCATATCATACACATATACTTATTAAAGGCTGTTTCTACCCTTGAAACATACATGAACATTTTTAAGTTCTCAATATAAACTAAATTAATGATAAGTCAGAGATTGCTTACAAGAAACCATTCCTTATTGGCTTAATTTTTTTTTTTTTTAAGAAAAATTCTGATGTACGTAGCAAGGATCAGTATGAATCCAATCCCAAAAATGTGGAGACTGGTTCAGTTCTCACATTCCACTTCTCCATCCTCATTGATAGCTGCCCCCACGGCACTCTATCTCTGTTGCTAGCCACGCGGAGCTAGACCAGAGCACACAAGTTAAAAGGACACCATTGTTCAGACTACCAAATAGGAAGATGCCAGCTGCAAGTCCACACAACACTCCAAACTTCTGACCTGCTGGCCACAAATTCAGGGCTGGTTTTCCACTACCCCTTCAGATACCTCTTCTGACCTGCTGGCTCCTACTGCTCATTTGGGTTCAATAATCCTCTGGAGTGACTCAGAACTTACAGAGGGTATACCATACTTACGACTACAGATTAGCCTATAGTCAAAAAGGATACAAATGAAGAAATGCATAGGGCAAGGTTCTGGGAGGGTTCCCAACATGCAGCTTCCATGTCCCAAGGGACATGGTATCCTCCCAAAAGCAGATGTTCTCAATAACCAAGAATCTCTCTGAGCCTCCATGTTTCAGGGTTTTATTGGCCAGTCTTGGATGATAAGCTAAATCAAGCCTTCTGAGACCAGTTGATATCAGCCTCCTACGTGAGCCTTTTTTCATCTGTCCTGACCCCACTTGCCTGTACAAATTCACAGGTGTGGGCTGGAAGTCCCCGACCAAGGCATCCCAATTACTCTAAGGGTTATTTCTCCTGAGCCGAGGACAAAGGCCACCTTACTTAGAGTAAAACTACATCCTTTACCCTGCATGATGTCACTCTGATGAGAGGTTAATATGGACTTCTATGCAAGTACTTTAGTCTTTATTTACAATACATGCTTTTACAGAGATAATATTGGCTAATCCTGAAAGATATATGGAAATGGAAATCCTCTGCTTCAAAAGCCACCTATAAAAACTAAGCGAGTCACAGACAGCTATTAAAAACTAAGGACATATATCTTGAAAACTATTTTCATAACTCAGCAAGATATACGTTATAAACAAACACATAGGACAAAAAAGCACCTAAAGAGAAACAGCATAAAATCATAGTTCAAAAGAATAAAAGTTGATCCACAAGAAAACAAGAGTAAATATCTGATAAGATGAATGAGAGAAGTTTTCCTGGAGAAGGCAAGTTTTCACTAGGTTTAGAAAGTTAAAAATTTTCTGAGTAATAAATTCAAGATCAAAGGAAAAAGGAAGGAACCAAAAATTCTTCCACAAGAAGCAGCAAAACGACTATTTTGTGCAGTGTTACTCGGGAGCAATGTGATATAACTAGAATACTGGGGAGGACCCGGTGAAGGTTCTTAGAAACTGGGCTAGAGAGTTCTGTCTGCTGTAACAAGGAATTGCCAAACATTCTCAAGAAGGAAAATGATAAAAAGCTTCAATTATCAATTCATAGGATTTAAATTTCTTTGCACTATAATATCAGACAACAAGCAGAACTAAAATGTTTTCAGTACAAGAACAAACTCAAACAACTCTTGTCTTTAAAGAGTTTCTAATTTATTCTTGGCATAGTCATACAGGGCGTCTCAAAACCTAAATTCTAGTAATGTCAATATGCCCATCATTCAGAATCTGTCAAACTTTAAAGCAACACCCTCTTCCCTAAAGGAAGCATCTGTTTATCCTTATGTTCCTTCAAATCTGTGGCAAGAAAATCAGGCACAGTTTTGTATGTGCAGGTCTGAACTGCTTAATGTTAAGCTATGGAATATTGTCAGTAAATACGGCAAAGTTGCTCATGGGCAATTGAATACTTAAGACCTTTTGGACTTTAGAAAACCACAACTACCTTTAAAAATCTCTAATCTCAATATACGACAAACTGACAGATGAGTGCTAGAAGTGCTCGCTCATCTATGCCAAGAAATATGGAAGATAGCCACCTGCCCAACCAACTGGGAGAGTTGCATATTTGTGCCCATTCCAAAGAAAGGTGATCAAACAGGATGTGGAAACTATCGAACAATATCATTAATATCACACACAAGTAAAATTTTGCTGAAGACAATTCAAAATGGTTGCAGGAATACACTGACAAAGAATTGTCAGAAATTCAAGCTGGATTCAGAAAAGGACGTAAAACAAGGGATATCACTGCTGATGTCAGATGGCTCTTGGCTGAAGGCAGGGAATACCAGAAAGATGTTCACCTGTGTTTTATTGACTGTGCAAAGTCATTTGACTATATGGATCATAACAAATCATGGGTAACACTGTGAAGAATCAGAATTCCAGAACACTTAATTGTGCTCATAAGTAACCTATACATAGACCAAGAGGCAGTAGTTTGAACAGAAGAGGGATACTGTGTGGTTTAAAATCAGGAAAGGTGTGCGTCAGGGTCCTTTTCACCATACTTATTCAATCTGTGTGCTGAGCAAATAATCGGAGAAGCTGGACTATATAAAGAAGAACAGGGCATCGGGATTGGAGGAAGACTCATTAACAACCTGTGATATGCAGATAACACAACCTTGCTTATGGAAGAAGAGGACTTGAAGCACTTACTGATGAAGGTCAAAGGCTATAGCCTTCTGTACGGAATGCATCTCAACATAAAGAAAACAAAAATCCTCACAACTGGACAAATAAGCACTATCACAATAAACGGAGAAAATACTGAAGTTGTCAAGGATTTTATTCTACTTAGATCCATAATCAACACCAGTGGAAGCAGCAGTCAAGAAATCAACAGACATGTTGCATTGTGCAAATCTGCTCCAAAAGACCTCTTCAGAGTATTATAAAAGCAAAAATGTCACTTTCAGGGCTAAGGTATATGCCTGATCCATGCCACAGTATTTTCAATCACCTCATATGCATGTGAAAGCTGGACAATGAATAAGGAAGACCAAAGAAGAATTGATGCCTTTGAATTGTGGTGTCGGCAAAGAGTATTGAATATACCATGGACTGCTAGAAGAACCAACAGATTTGTCTTGAAAGAACTACAACCAGAACACTCCTTAGAAGCAAGGATGGCGAGACTGCGTCTTACATACTTTGGACATGCTGTCAGGAGGGATCTGTCCCTGGAGAAGGACATCATATTTGGTAAAGTAGAGGGTCAGCGAAAAAGACGAAGACCCTCAACAAGATGGACTGACACAGTGGCTGCAACAATGGGCTAAAACATAACAACGATTTTGAGTGTGGTACAGGGCCGGGTAGTGTTTTGTTCTGTTGTACACAGGGTCGCTATGAGTCAGAGCTAACCTGATGGCACCTAACAACAATCTCAATGTATAATTGTTATGAATTGAAATGTGTCCTCCAAAAATACGTAGCGAAGTTCTAACCCCTATACTTGTAAATATTACCCTATTTGGAAATAGGATTTTTCTCCAGTTATGTTAATGAGGTCATACCAGAGTGGGGTAGGTTCTAATCCTAATCACTTCTGAGAGATGTCTTATAAAAACAGAACAGTCCCAGAGAAACAAACACGGGGAAGAGTGATGCGAAGAAATGCCAACAAACTCCTGAGGTTACCGACAAGGAAGGATCCTCCCTTACAGCTAAGGCCCTGATTTGGATTTCTAGCCTCCAAACCCGTGAAAAAATAAATTCCTATTCTTTAAAGTTGCCTATTTGAGGTATATTTTGTTATGGTTGTGTTATTATTAGGTGCTGTCAAGTCAGTTCATGTGGTCCTTTGGACTAATATTTTCCTTATGTCTTCGGTTTTTTCATTCTCCTTTGCTCTGGATGGGATGAGAATAATAGATGTATCTTAGATGGCTGCTCACAGGCTTTTAAAACCCCACATGCTACTCACCAAAGTAGGATGTAGGACATTTTCTTTACGAATTATAGCAATTGAGCTAGATGTCAACCAAGACCATGGTCCCCATCTGTCATCCCCAGTAACTTGGTCCCTCAAGGTGTTTGAATGGGTCTAGGAAGTTTCTAAGACTCTGCCTTGGTCAAGCTGTGTTGACCTACCCTATATTGTGTGTTGTCTTTCCCTTCACCAAAGTGAGTAGATCATCTACTATTTAGCTAGTGATTTCCCCTCCCCACTCATCCCTTCCCTGGTAAACATCAAAGATTGTTTTTTTCTGTGTTTAAAACTTTCCTTGAGTTTTTTTCAGTCACCATGACGTCTTTCAGATTCATCCATGTTGTGAGATGTTTCAGGGATTCATCATTGTTCTTTATCATTGCATAATATTCCATTGTATGTATAAACCATAATTCGTTTATCCATTCATCTGTTGATGGGCACTTAGGTTGTTTCCATCTTTTTGCTATTGTGAATAATGCGGCAGTACACACGGGTGTCCATTTGTCTATTCGTGTGAAGGCTCTTATTTCTCTAGGATATATTCCTAGGAGTGGGACTGCTGCATCATATGGTATTTCTATTTCTAACTTTTTAAGGAAGCACGATATCATTTTCAATAGTGGTTGTACCATTTTACATTCCTACCAACTATGCATTAAGAGTTCCAATCTCCCTGCAACCTCTCCAACATTTGTTATTTTTTTTTTTCTGATTAGTGCCAGTAATGTCGGCTGAGATGGGATCTCATTGTAGTTTTGACTTGACTTGCATTTCTCTAATGGGTAACGATCAAGAGCATTTCCCTCTGTGCCTGTTAGCTGCCTGAATGTCTTCTTTGGTGAAGTGCTTGTTCATAACCTTTGTCCATTTTTTTAATTATTTGTCTTTTTGTTGTTGAGGTTTTGCAGTATCTTAAAGATTTTAGAGATTAGGCCCTTATTGGGTATGTCATAGCCAAAATTTTTTCCCCAGTCTTTATGGGTTAGAATTGACTTGACAGCAACGGGTTTGGTTTGGTTTAGTATTTATATCCCAGAGACTACCAGACTTGTCTTCCCGTCATTTCTATACACATTTTGGAGACCCTGGTGGCATAGTGGTTAAGAGCTATGGTTGCTAACCAAAAGACCTGGCAATTCAAATCCACCAGGCTGTCCTTGGAGACCCTATGGGGCAGTTCTACTCTGTCCTATAGGATCACTGTGAGTCAGAATCGACTTGACAGCAGCAGGTTTGGTTTTTTGGGTTTTGGTCAAGACGGTTATGGTAGCACTAAGTAATTAAGATAGTAATCTTTAGGCCTAAATGTCCAAAAATCAAATGAAACTTCCACATGGATGTAAAAAATCAATTTATCCAAACGAAGGGCTCATAAAGCGTGAGACTAGAAGTACTAGATGGTGCTGGGCTACCACTACTGACTGTTCTGATTAGGGACACAATAGATGGACGCTGACAGAGTGGGAGCAAAATGTAGAACCAATCTGAAATTGGTGACTGGAACGTGAAAGTTGGAAAAAAAAGGATTGGTAGTTGGCAAATACGGCCTTAGTGACAGAAACGACGCTTGAGATGACACAACAGAATTCTGCAAGACCAATGACTTCTTCACTACAAATACATTTTTTCACCAACATAACCAGCATAAGCAGTGATGATACACGTGGACCTCGCCAAATGTGATACACAGAAATCAGATGGACTAACTCTGTAGAAAGAGACAATGGAAAAGCTCAATATCATCAGTTAGAAAAAGGCTAGGGGCTGAACTTGGACAATCAATTACTCACACGTAAGTTCAAGGTGAAGCTGAAGAAAATTGGAAAATATCCACGAGAGCCAGAGTACAACCTTGAATATATACCACCTGAATTTAGAGACCATTTCAAGAATAGATTTGATGCATTGAACACATTTAATGACTGAAGACTAGACAAGTTATGTAAAGACATCAAGGACATCATACATGAACAAGGCAAGAGGCCATTAAAAAGAAAGGAAAGAAAGAAAATACCAAAATGGATGTCAGAAAAGACTCTGAAACTTGCTCCTGAATGTAGAATAGCTAAAGCAAAAAAGAAGAAATGATGAAGTGAAAGAGTTGAACAGAAGATTTCAAAGGGCAGCTCCAGAAGACAAAGTATTATAATGAAACGTACAAATACCTAGAGATAGAAAACCAAAAGGGAAGAACATGCCTGGCATTTCTCAAGCTGAAAGAATTGAAGAAAAAATTCAAGCCTCAAGTTGCAATACTAAAGGATTCTACAGAGAAAATACTAAACGAAGCAGGAGGCATCAAAAGAAAGTGGAAGGAATACACAGAGTCACTGCACCGAAAAGAACTGGTCGACATTCAACCACTTCAGGAAGTGGCATATGATCTAGAACCGATGGTACTGCAGGAAGAAGTCCAAGCTGCACTGAAGGCATTGATGAAAAACAAGGCTCCAGGAATTGATGGAATACCAACCGAGATCTTTCAACAAACAGATGTAGTGCTTCTGCGCCAAGAAATCTGGAAGGCAGCTAGCTGGCCAGCCAACTGGAGGAGACGCATATTTGTATCGATTTCAAAGAAAGGTGATTCAACAGAACGCAGAAATTATCAAACGATATCATAAATATAATACACAAGTAAAATTTTACTGAGATCATTCAAAAGCGGTTGCAGCAGTACATTGACAGGGAACTGCCAGAAATTCAAGCCAGATTCAGAAGAGGACAGGGAACGAGGGATATCACTGCTGATGTCAGATGGATCGTGGCTGAAAACAGAGAATACCAGAAAGATGGTTACTGTGTTTTATTGACTATATAAAGGCATTTGACTGTGTAAATCATAACAAATTATGGATAACATTGAGAAGAACGGGAATTCCACAACACTTAATTGTGCTAATGAAGAACCTGTACTTAGACCAAGAGTCAGTCCCTTGAATAGAACACAGGGATAATGCATGGTTTAAAGTCAGAAATGGTGTGCGTCAGGGTTATATTCTTTCACCATACTTATTCAATCTGAATGCTGAGCAAATAATCTGAGAAGCCGGACTATGTGAGGAACACAGCATCAGGTTTGGAGGAAGACTCGTTAACAACCTGTGATATGCAGATGACACAACCTTGCTCGTTGAAAGTGAAGTGGATTTGAAGCCCTTACTGATGAAGATGAAAGACCACAGACTTCAGTATGGATTACACCTCAACATAAAGAAAACAAAAATCCTCACAATTGAACCAATAAGCAACATCATGATGAATGGAGAAAATACTGAAGTTGTAAAGGATTTCATTTTACTCGGATCCACAATCACCGCCCACGGAAGTAGCAGTCAAGAAATCAAAAGATGCATTGCACTGGGCAAACGTGCTGCAAAAGACCTCCTTAAAAAGCAAAGATGTCACTTTAATGACCAAGGTGAGCCTGACCCAAGCCATGGTGTTTCAAGCACCTCATACGCATGTGAACACTGGACAATGAATAAGGAAGACTGAAGAAGGATCGATGCCTTTGAATTATGGTACCGAATTCAATATATACCATGGACTGCCAAAAGAATAAACAAATCATTAGACACAATGATGGCGAGACTCACATACTTCGGACATGTTATGAGGAGGGACCTATCCCTGGAGAAGGACAGCATGTTTGGTAGAGTAGAGGGTCAGCAAAAAAGAAGACCCTCAATGAGATGGACTGACATAGTGGCTGCAATAATGGGCTCAGGCATAACAATGATTATGAGGATGGTGCAGGACCGGGTGGTGTTTCCTTCTGCTGTACACATGGTCACTATGAGTAGGAACTGACTCAACGCCATCTAACAACAACATAATGATATAACTTTCTAAATTGGGTTTTATACAAAGAGAATCATATCATCTGTCAATAAGGAAAGTTTTATTTTTTTGTTTTCTAAAAATCCATTTTCCTTTTTTTTGCCTGGCCTTACTAGCATTTTTCTTATAGCTCATTTTGAAATATTTTCTAATTTCCATTATGATTTATTCTTTTATGCATAATTTGTACTCAAATACATTTCTTGATTTCCAAAAATATGGAAATTATCTAGTCATCTTTTTGTTACTGATTTACAATTCAATAGCATTGTCATCATAAAGCGGGGTCTCTGTTAAATCAATCCTTAGAAGATTGTTAAGAATGACTTTTACAGCCCAGTTCAGTGTTTTTTAATGTTGGTATGGGTATAAAAAGAAAGTGGATTCTGCTGCGCTCTTGTGAATATCACTATGACCTCCATGTTACTAAATCCAACGGTCAATTCTGCGAACTCATTCTACTTGATCTATCATCAACACTTGACTCAGTGATCACTGCTTCCTCCTTGATGTAATTTGTCTTAGTTTCTTAATACTGCTGTAACAGAGATACCGTATGTGTGTGGCTTTAAAGAACAGAAACTAACTTTCTCACAGTTCTGGAAGCTAAAAGTCCAAATCAGGGTCTTAGCTGTGCTGATCCCTTCTTTGTAGGTAGTGCTGGGCCTTACTAGGTTCCTTGGATTGTACACAGTCCTCACATGCTGTTTGTCTTTCCTCTGTGTGTGCCTGTCTCTGAGTCTCTTCTGCTTTTTAATAAGGCATGAGTATTAGATTTAGAACCCACCCTACTCAGATATGACCTAATTAATATAACAAAAATCCTATTTCCAAAAAAGACTATGTCCACAGGTATAGGGGTTATGATTCCAGCACATATTTTGGGGGAACACAATTCATCCCATAACAACTTCCTCCTCTTGGCTTTCAGGACACCAAGCCTTTCTGGTTTTCTTTCTATATCTCTTTTCAGTCTCCCTTGTTGATTCCTTCTCTTTTTCCTTGCCTCTCAACGTGTGAGTGCCCTGAGCTCAGTCAAAGGTTCTTATCTCTTTTCAATCAATATCTATATCCTGGATGTTCTATTCTAGTTTTTATTGTTAAATACTGTTCTTACGTCAGTCATCCAAAATTTTATCTCTAGCCCAGATCTTTCATCTCAACTGCTTGCTCGCTAAATGTGCTTGCTTGGTAGATGCTGCATCTCAAAATGGCCAAAACTGGCCCTTCTAAATGTGATCACCTACACATAGCCTTCTCAACTTAGGGCAATATCAGTTTACTGGCTGGTCAAATAAAAAAAACTTGGAGTCATTCTTCTTGCCTCAATATTTCTCCATGTTGTCTCTATCCAATTAAGAAAGTCTCTTGACTCTACTGTCAAACTATATCCAGAATTCAACTACTTCTCACCACTTCCCACTGGTACCACCACGGTCTAAGTCAACAACATCTCTTGCCTGGGTTACTGTGATAGCCTCCTTAATGGTTTCCTTGCTTCCGTTTTTGCCTCTCTACATTGTGTTTTCAATACAGCAGCCAGAGTGATCCAATTAAAATGTCACACCACATCGATCCTTTATTTAAAAAAAAAAAAAACTCTTCCAATTTCAACCATAGTAAAAACCAAAGTCCTCACAATGGTCTATAAGGTCTCATATAATCATGTCTCCTACCCTCCATAACCTCCCTGATGTCATCCCCTACTACTCTCCTTGTTGCTCATTCTGCTTCAGGTATACTAGTGTGACAGACTGTAAAAGCAGCCACAAATTTTTCCTCCCTACATCAACACCCTTGCAGATTTTCTCATCAAGAGGGGTATCTCCTCAACTTTGGAATCTGACATGACCATGTGATTTGCTTTGCCATGGGACATTAAGAAACCAGTAGGACTGGTTGGCTTATGATCCTCCTAAGGACTGCTCAAATCCCCAGGTTTCTTCTCTTCTCCTGGCAGAAGGCCTAGCAGCAGGCACAATGACTCTGAATTTACCTGCTACATGACCTTGCTGGGATGGCAGTAGCGAGCCGCCCCCATTTTTTTACAGCTGTGTGCAACATTTTTAGAGCCGTGTGCAAAAACACATTGACTAAAATTATGTGGACAGCACATGCATCACAAGACTGAAGATCCTCCCCTCTCTTTTCATGCATATGAATGTCACTCCCTATAAAAGGAGCAAATCTGCCCTGGTACAGGGAGCTGGCAGCCTTCGGTCATGAGACCCTGCCTGCCTCCCAGTTTGTAAACTGTAAATAAGCCTTTCTGTTCTTTCAATCCTGCATCTGGCTGACTTCAATTTGCTAGTCTGCTTGACAAGAGCCTATTAGTTGACGGCTTCAGAGACACATAGGCAAGCCCTGCAGGAAATAATCCTGCAAATCCAGATCAGCAAACCTGATCGGTTGTCTTAAAATATGATGATTGAAATAAATAACTGTTTTGAGCCATAAAATTTTGGAATGGTTTATTACTCAGCAATAGATAACAGAGGTATCACACTTCCTTACTGTTCCTGAAACACACATCCACTTTTAGAATGACTAGTTCTTCACCCGGAACATTTTCCCCCTGTATAGCATGGCTAATTCATTCACATCCATCAATTCTTTTTTTCAAATCTCAACTTTTCTGTAAGACCTACTCTGGATATCCTATTTATAATTGCAATCCACCTCTTCCCTGCGCCTTAGCACTATGGATCATTCTGATGGCTTCTTTTTCTACAGTAGTTATTATATCCTAACATACTTTTTAGGTAAAAACATGTATTTTACTTAGTGCTTATTTATTGTCTGCTCCTGCTAGAATGTAAGTTACACAAACACAGAAGTCTTCAATTATACAGTAAGTTGATAGATAAGCCCTGTGTACCAAGAACAGAACCTGACACATAGTAGACGCTCACTAAATATTTATTGAAAAAATGAATGAGTTCAATATTCTATAGATGCCTATTAGATCAAGTTAGCTACATAATTCAATTTTCTATGTTCTTCTTTATTTTTAGTTCATTTGATCTATCAGTAATCTGTGCACACATACACAGGCTGTATTCTAAATCCCAAGCAATCATGAGACTGCTAGGATGAGGACTCTGTTATCTGATCTGATTGGGTCTCATACACAAAGGCACTTTTACAAAGTGTTGGCAATTGAAAGCCATTATTATTACTTACAGAAAGCAAATAGCAAGCAATAGACACATTACTTATAGAAAGCAAACTATAAATAACAGAAACAGATATGAGGTGAACTGGTCCCCTCTACCCTATGTGCACCCTACTTAGCATCGCAGGAGAGGGACTCACTCATATTTAAAAGGGGAACTGGTTACCCTTCCCAAACTACCTACGTCCATTTCTGTGTCGGGCACACCATTCATCAGGTGTCAGTAGGTGTCTCTCTCTCTTTCAGAAGGTGTGACGTCAGCTGGGGTCAAGTATAGCATGGCTGTGTTTGTTCTCTCCCTGTGGCTTTTCATGGCTGGATCTGGCCCCCTGTGTTTAGTGGTCCAGCTTGCAACCAGCAGCTTTGGGACAACCCTGAACCAGAGACAGGGTCAGGCCAGCATTACAACAGCTCTTGAGGCAAAACTGTTTTTTTATGGTAACCCCTGTGTGGTGTATGCCCAAGCCTCTGCAGGCCTCCTGCCACATTCACCGCGGGCACCATTTCTCTGCAACTGGGCTCTGCTGTGCTTGCCGTCATTTCTCGTCCGCTATTTTTTTCTTTAGGCTTCTTGTTGTTTCCCTTCGTCTTTAGTGTTAAAAGCTCAGTGTTACAGCCCTTGGCCTGTATTACAGCTCTTTTATTTGGGTCTAGGAGGTTCTCGGGGCAGGGACCCCGGGCCTCTAGGGTGTACTACTCTCCAGGCTCATGTTGATCAGGAAGTCCCAAAAAAAACCTTTGTGGAACTGGCCACTTATGTAGGAAAACCTTTCGATTTCAAGGCACGGCTTTCATAAAATGGACCAAGTCCTTAGGAGGATCATAAACCAACCAGTCCCACTGGGTGGACTGCAAGCCATCTAGGAAGACAGCAGACTGACCAATCCCTACAAGCCACTTAGGTGTAGAGCAAACTGACCAGTTCCTGCAAGCTGGTTAGGCTGACAGCAAACCAACTAATCCCTGCAAATTACTTAGGCAGTTAGCAAATCAACTAATCCTTGCAAGCCTCTTATGTGGATAGCAAACCAATCAATCCCTGCAAGCCACTTAGACTGACAACAAACCAATTCCTGCAAACCGATTAGGCAGGTACCAAACCGACTGATCCCTGAAAGCTGTTTACGTGGACAGCAAAATGATCAAGTCTTTCAAGCCACTTAGGCAGATGGCAGAACAACCAATCCTTACAAGCCACTTAGGCGGATAGCAAACAGACCAATCACTTTGCAGACTGTAGCCCAAGCAATCGTTTCGGTAGAATTGTAAACCCAGGGTCAGAAAGGTCACATAAGGAAACTCATTGCATCACACCAAGAGAAAATCTTTCAGTTTGATTGTGGAGTTGTTTATCACATCTTGCATTTCTGTAAGTTTTTCTGTAATTTAAAAGTAAGCTTTTAAACTTATAATAAAAAATTTAAACAAGATGACTTGTCTTTTAAATGTTTTCTATAGAAAAGTTTCACTTTAATTTTTTCGAATAGTACTAAATTAACTTTCATTTAGCAATAATAACGAATAATAGTAATAGCTAACACCAATTTAGGGCTAATTCTTTGTCATGTACTTACCATTCTAATGCTGCTCTAATTCTAATATTTAATGGATAGGCATCATATGAAATTTATTCTACTAAATATGCAGCATGAATAACAATGGACAGTAAATAAAAATTCACGCAATTAATACAAGTAGGTCACCAGCAGTCAAAATCAATTTGATGGAAACTAGCAACAACATCCATATAATAGAATACCATAAAACATAAAGAACGGTAATATTGATATGATGTTCATACATTGACATGTGAAAAATTAGGCTGTTAAACTGGATACTATCCCAGTTTTATTAAAATATTTAAATACACACACAAACCTAAGTTATATATTTACAAAGTTAACAATAATAAAAAAAAAAAAAAACACTGTCGTCGAGTCAATTCTGACTCATAGCAACCCTACAGGACAGAGTAGAACTGCCCCATAGAGTTTACAAGAAGCGCCTGGTAGATTTGAACTGCTGACCTTTTGGCTAGCAGCTGTAGCACTTAACCACTACGCCACCAGGGTTTCCAACTTAACAATAAAAAAAAAAAAAAAAAGAAAGAAAACCATACCCATTGCCATCGAGTCGATTCTGACTCATAGCAACCCTGTAGAGCAGAGCAGAACTGTTCCATAGAGTTTCCAGGGAGCAACTGATGGATTTGAACTGCCAACCTTTTGGTTAGCAGCCGTAGCTTTTAACCACTATACTACCAGGGTTTCCCAAGCTAGTAATAGTTAGCTCTGAAAAAATGAGATTTTCATTTTCCAAGTGATATATTTTTATACTATCCAAAGCTTCCTAGAGCCCTGGTGGTGCAGTGGTTAAGCACTTGGCTGCTAACTGAAAGGTCAGTGGTTTGAACCCACCAGCTGCTCCACGGGAACAAGAAGCGGCAGTCTGCTTCTGTAAAGATGACAGCCTTGGAAACCGTATGGGGCAGCTCTACTCTGTCCTACAGGGTCGCCATGAGTAGTAATCAACTCGACAGCAATGGGTTGAAGCCCACTGGGCTTACATTGCTTTTACAATTTAAAAAAAAAAAACTTCTACTTTGAAATACAGAGAAATAATGTCTTGAAATCAAATGAATCATTACTATTTTAAACTGTAAAATCAATACCTTTTAAAGAAATAAGGAGGACCAAGTAAGAACCCACTAGCATAAATGTCTGGGGGGGGGGAAGTAAATTAACTTAATTTAAATTAAATTAAAGAATTGATGAAGATAGTAAAATAAAAATATAAAAAGTGGTGTAAAAACTCCTGAAAATTAAATGTTTATTGTTTAAAAAACAATACTTTATTTTGTGGGGCAAAATATGTGATGGTGGGGAAAAAAAAATAAATAGCAAAAGGTTATTTAACAAATGACAATCTTAATATTTTTAAATGATTACAGCATAGAACAAAATCTCATATATATATATATGTTTATTTAACATTTTTTCCTGCAGTCTGTTAATGTAACAATTATTAAACCACTATACCAAAAGATATACATATGGATTTAAGCTGCTTGATTTTTAAAAATCTTTTATTGCCTGTCTCACCTTCCCATTCCCCTACTGGTGCTTCCAGAAGGTATTACCACCTATATAAACTACATGTTTTGGAACCCTTTACTCAGTATCCTCACAACTGGACCAATAAGCAACATTATGATAAATGGAGAAAACACTGAAGTTGTTAGGGTTTCATTTCACTTTGATCCACAATCAACACCCATGGAAGCAGCAGTCAAGAAATCAAATGACGTATTGCACTGGGCCAATCTGCTGCAAAAGGCCTCTTTAAAGTGTTCAAAACAGCCCTGGTGATGCAGTGGTTAACAGCTCGGCTGCCAACCAAAAGATCAGCAGTTCCACTCCACCAGCCGCTCCTTGGAAACTCTAAGGGACAGTTCTACTCTGCCCTATAGGGTCACTACGAGTAGGAATCGACTTGATGGCAATGGGTTTTTTAAAGTGTTCAAAAGCAAAGATGTCACTTTAAGCACTAAGGTGCACCTGACCCAAGCCATGCTATTTTCAATCCCTTCACATGCATGTGAAAACTCGACAGTGAATAAGGAAGATGTAGAATAACAGTGTTGGCGAAGAATATTGAATATACCATGGACTGCCAGAAAGAACAAGCAAATCCATCTTGGAAGCGAGGATGGTAAGGCTTTGTCTCATGTACTTAGGACATGTTATCAAGATGGACCATTCCCTGGAGAAGGACATCATGCTTGGTAAGGTGAAGGGTCAGTTAAAAAGAGGAGGATTCTTGGCAAGATGGATTGACACAGCGGCTGCAACAATGGGTTCAAATCAAACACAGCAACGACTGTGAAGATGGCCCAGGACAGGGCAGTGTTTTGTTCTGTTGTACATGGGGTCACTATGAGTCAGAACCGACTCGATGGCACCAAACAACAATTTGTGTGGAAATCCAAAGTAAGATATGAAGTAGTCTTCTATGTGTAGAAAAATTTTTCTAATTGATTTTCTTCCAGAGCTGCTGGTGTTACTATCATGGTGCATCCTTCACCGTGACTGACAGTATTCTCTTCCCAATAGATCATACACACTGATAAAACCAAAACCAAACCCAGTGCCCTCAAGTCAATTCCGACTCATAGCGACCCTATGGGACAGAGTAGAACTGCCTCACAGAGCTTCCAAGGAGCACCTGGTGGATTCGAACTGCCGACTCTTTGGTTAGCAGCCGTGGCACTTAACCACTATACCACCAGGGTAGTGGTTAATAAAAGGGAGAAAAAAACACCCATATGAAAAAATTGCAGTATCATCAGTTTCTCAGAAGAAAAGTAATTTATAATAAAATAAAACTCATTTTCGAAAATACCTAAGTTGTTTTCTTAGTTGCTCGATTTCCGTATTTTGTTCAGTTACTGTTTTCAGAAAGTGTTGGTTGGTCTGCAACAAGACAAAATCAAAATATTCAATATTAGAACACTCAAGGACTATATCTTTAAAGATTAACTATGAAGATCTACCATAACCACAGAAAATGTGAAATGAAAGTCATGATGATTAGATTATTTGAGGGTAAATTGTCACACTGCCTGTCTTCCCTTGCCTTTACCACTTTAGTGGACACCTCCTTGACTTTCAACTGCCTGCATCTGCATTTCTTTGTCTTTGGGCTTTCTCTGGATATCTGAGCCCACTTTGCTTGCAGAGCTGTGCAGAAGGCTACAAGTGGCACAAGGGTTAAGTTTTCGGCTGCTAACCAAAAGGCTGCAGTTTGAATCCACCACCTGCTCCTTGGAAACCCTATGGGGAGTTCTACTCTGAACTTTAGGGTTGCTGTGAGTTGGAATCACCTTGATGGCAATGGATTTGGTTTGGTTTTACTCTGCTCTGGATAACAATGACTGAATGGAGTTGGTATACACATACCCTAAACTCTCTTGTCCCATAGGTGGGATAATTCTTAGGCCTGTTTCCACACTGTCCTCCAGAGTTCATTAGTGGTAATAAGTTTTAGCTACCCACAGTATTAACTGGATTGCTTTTTTTTTAACCCTTTATTCACTGCCTTGCCTCTTTTGTTTCACTTCTCCACTCACTTATTGGTGCTCCCTGGTATTACCTCCTAAATAAATGACATGCTTTGGAAACTGTTACTCAGGGTCGGATTGTGGAGGAACCCAAAGTAAGATATGAAGTAGTTTCCTAAAGCACGGAAAAATGTTTTCTAAAGGAATTGGCTTTCTCCTGCAACCATATGGTACAAATCTTCATCCCTTCACCCAAATATTATACTTATGTCCTGACTGACAGTTCTGATTTCAGTGTCTCTCAATCCAACAGACCATACATATATCTTTTCGACTGAAGTCTGTGAGGCAGATTTCATTGTGCTCTTCCTATACTCTATCCAACTTCTTTGACTTCATATTTTTAACTCATCAAGTTTAAATTCTATTGCTTAATTTTCAATTGATATATTTATTAAGAAATGTTAAGAGCCTATTACATAAACACACCATGAGTTTACATGGGAATAAGCATTATTTTGACAAAAGCCTAGGCTCTGTGTTCAGGGTCTCATCATTTCTTGCTTAGTCTAATACAAAATTCTCATACCTCTACCATATACTGCTACTAAAGCAATCTTTCTAAAATATATTCATGTCATGTCACAGCTTTGTTTAAAAGCCATTAGCAGATTCTAAATGTACATGCTCAATAAAGTTTTATGACAGATAAAGGCATTTATGATCTGGGTTTAATTAACCTTCCAGTTCTAAGCCCCGACATGCCCTAGCAGATCATCTATACTCTTACTATACCAAACTCCTCACTATTGTAGCTCTCTCTGTGATGTTCTCTTTCCGCCTGCAGTCATCCTTCAACATCTACTCAGTTCCCAGGCTATTGGTGTTGAGAAGGCTTCCCTAAGTGATCCACCTACTCTCAGATAGAATTAACTGTTTCCTCTCCAAGAATAGTGCATTCTAGGTACCAATGAGAAATGAATGAGTGAATGCCTTTGCTGAGAACGAAAGAAAGCCTCAGGATTGCATCTTGATCTTGGGAAATAGACTACTATAGAACAGAACTTATTATTCAATTCACAGGTCATAATTTAAGAGACCAACTATCACATGCAGAGGAGGACAGAATAATGAGAGGTAGATAATCATACCACACCAAAAATATTAAAAACAACACAAAACAAAGTCACAAAACTAGGTGTAACATTTAGCATGAAGCAGGGGAGACATAATTGTTATATACAAGTTACATAACATGTATTACATTAGAAAAAGTAGTAAGATTGTTCTGTATTGTTCCAAAAGATAAAACTACAAATCAATGGGAGGAAATGCGAGGAAGGTGATTTCAGCTTTCTCACAGCTGGACTTCAGAGGAAGAGGCTCTTCTGGGAAGGGCTAAAATTTCTTACAAGGGATATCCAAGCAGAGGCTAGATGATCATCTTATTGAAAAGCATGTAACAGAAGGATGCCTATATCATTAGATGACCTCTAATATCTTTTCAAATTCTCCTGTAAAGCTACTTCAGCCATTTCAGTTTAAAATGATTCATGTCTCTGGCTTTTACAATCTCTGCAATGTACAATTAGTGCTTTATCATATACTGTCTTGGCACTAGCATAAATGTTTGCGTTTTTGACTATTTGAGAGGAGCCTGAGGATAAATGACGTAATCACGGGAAGTATAAATTGGAATCATACATTTTTAAGAAGATAAACCAAAAAAAAAAAAAAAAAAATCCAAACCTGTTGCCATCAAGTCAATTCCGACTCATAGTGACGCCATAGGACATAGTAGAACTGCCCCACAGGGTTTCCAAGGCTGTAAGACTGACACATCTCTCTCCCTCGGAGTAGCTGGTGGGTTCGAACCACCAACCTTTTGGCCAGCAGCCAAGTGCTTTAACCAATGAGCCACCAGGGCTCTTTTAAGAGGATAGTATTGGGAATTAAGGCATTCGACTTGCTGGCAAACTTAGTTGGAGCTCAACAACTGCGTCTGAATATGGCTTTGTGGTTCTGTATTTGTGATCAGAAAGGAAAATTATGAACACCTACTCCTTGCTTATTGACTATCTCATTATCCGATATTTTGCATTTATAACAATAGTAAAAAAATTTACTATGTGACTATTTTGCACATTAACAATGTATGTCTAGCAGTAACAAACCCTGAGGTGCAAGGTGAGAGTAACACTGGGTGATGGTTAAGATTGCGTCAACTTGGCTGGGCCATGATTCTTAGTGGTTTGGCAGTAATGTAATGATGTAATCTGGCAGTTATGTAATGATGTAATTTGGCAGCTATGTAATAATGTAGTCATCTTCCATTTTGTGATCTGATGTGGTCATTCTCCATTTCCATATAACACTGACTTTTGCATAATGACCTGGTTTTTGGATCCTAACCATGTGAATAAGTGGGGAGTGTGTATATTATACTTTAGAATTTAGAGAGTTATAGGGGTCTAAGGAAGGCTCTTTCAAACATCATCTACTTTGGCATCTTATTGCAGATTATTTCATACGTCAGCCATGTTTTTCCAAGCACACAAAGGCTTTGTGGATACACACAGACTTCCCTTGCAACTTAGAGAACCTATAATAGTTTAAGAAACTTAGTATGCAATTAATAAATATTTTTGAGTAATTTCAAAGAAATGAGAAAATCTTAAAAAAGAATTATAATTTCAGTAAAGAAAATCTCTAGGAAATGGAAACTTTCACTGTATCTAGAAATATAGTAAGTATGTATAAATTTGTACTTCCATGTACCATTCAGGTAAGGGTATTTTACCTTCTGCATATTACTAATGTGCATTGGTAATGAGAGATATTTCATTTACTTATTGTATTCTCATTAATGTGATGTTAGGTTAAAGTATTAATCATTATAGAATTATATTTAATTAAAAAAAACTTTCTTAATTATGGAAATCAGTCATTTTGTTCTGGAGCAGTTTAATACTATTTTAAAGACTAAGAAATACATTATCAAAAATTGTAAGTGCTTGGAAATTCCTAAATGTTACTATAAGTAGAATAGGGAGAGACTGAACAACTTTTTTTACATGGCTAAAGGAAAAAGTTTTAAATAGAGAATAAAGTTGGATAACTTACTTTTGATAGCACAATCCCACTCTTAAACAAAGACATTTTCATTAGGTACTATTAAGAAGGAGCAGTGTAACTGAGCAAAAATGAAGACAGGAAAGAGAGGAATTACCTGGGATGTCATAATACCATTACTTAACAATGAAGTAAAAATAAAATTCTAAGAAGGCCAAGAAAAAGAAAGGTAAGACCAGAATTGGGAGAGCAAATTATATTTGTTTTGGGAAAAAATTATAGGGAAATTTAGATAGACCAAAGTTAGTACAAGTGGTCAGTCAAAAAATAAATGGCTCTTAGTTTCCTTAAGGAATTGGGCTAATCACTTGTTTGACAAACATCACACTATTCTTATTATACAGCTAGCAATGAAACATAAAGAAAAAAACATGAGCTCTACTCTTGGGAAGCTCGCAATCTAGACTATTCTTAGAAATCTTACCAAGGACTCTAAGAGTATTTTCAGATTAGAATATATTTCAAATAGAGTTCAGGTTTTAGATCTCCAAAAAGTATTGTGAATCATGACACATTACTATATGTGAACGAAGACAGATAAAAAGAAAAGAGTTCTTTTTTAACTTCATGCAATATTTTGTGTTGTTGTTGATTTGCATTGTTGTTGTTGTTTTTAGGTGCCCTCAAGTCAGTTCTGACTCATAGCAACCACATGTACCACAGAACAAAACACTGCCCAGTCCTGCGCCATGCTCACAATCATTGTTATTATACTTGAGCCCATTGTTGCAGCTGCTGTGTCAACCCATCTCGTTGAGGGTCTTCTTCTTTTCTGCTGACCCTGTACTTTACCAAGCATGATGTCCTTCTCCAAGGACTGATCCCTCCTGACAACATGTCCAAAGTATTTAAGATGCAGTCTTGCCATTCTTGTTTGTAAGGAACATTCTAGTTGTACTTCTTCCAAGACAGATTTGTTCGTTCTTTTGGCAGTCCATGGCATACTCATTATTCTTTGCCAACACCACACTCCAGAGGCATCAATTCTTCTTCGGTCTTTTATTCATTGTCCAGCTTTCTCATGGGTATGATGTGAATGAAAATACCATGGCGTGGGTCAGGCACACCTTAGTCTTCAAGGTGACATCTTTGCTTTTCAACACTTTAAAGAGGTCCTTTGCAGCAGATTTGCCCAACGCAATGAGTCTTTTGATTTCTTGACTGCTGTTTGCATGGGTATTGGTTGTGGTTTCAAGTAAAATGAAATCCTTGACAACTTCAGTTTTTTCCCCAATGATCATGTGGCTTATTGGTCTAGTTCTGTCGATTTTCATTTTCTTTATGTTGAGGTGTAATCCATACTGAAGGCTGTGGACTTTGATCTTTATCAGTAAGCGCTTCAAGTCAATTTCACATTCAGCAAGCAAGGTTGTTATCACCTGCATAACAGAGGTTGTTAATGGATCCTCCTCCAATCCTGATGCCTGTTCTTTTTCATAGAGTCTAGCTTCTCGGATTATTTGCTCAGCATACAGATTGAATAGGTATGGTGAAAGAATACAATCCTGACCCACAACTTTCCTGACTTTAAACAACGCAGTATCCCCTTATTCTGTCTGAACAACTGCCTCCTTATCTATGTATAGGTTCCTTTTGAGCACAATTAAGTGTTCTGGAATCCCCATTCTTCTCTATGCTATCCATAATTTGTTACGATCCACACAGTCAAATGCCTTCTCATACTCAATAAAACACAGGTAAACATCCTTCTGGTATTCTCTGCTTTCAGTCAGGATCCATCTGACATCCACAATGCTATCCCTGGTCCCACGTCCTCTTTTGACTCCGGCCTGAATTTCTGGCAGTTTCCTGTCAATATACTGCTGCAGCCACTTTTGAATGATCTTCAGCAAAATTTTGCTTACATGTGATATTAATGATATCTTTCAATAATTTCCGCATTTGGCTGGACTACCTTTCTTGGGAATGGGCATAAATATGGATCTTTTCCAGTCGGTTGGCCAAGTAGCTGTCTGTCAGTTTGTTGTACTGTGGGGGCTTGTGTGTTGCTGTGATGCTGGAAGCTATGCCACCGGTATTCAGATACCAGCAGAGTCACCCATGGCGGACAGGTTTCAGCTAAGCTTCCAGGCTAAGACAGACTAGGAAGAAGGACCCGGCAGTCTACTTCTGAAAAGAATTAGCCAGTGAAAACCTTATAATTTGCTTTAGGATAAATAACTATGATGCTGTATTTACAGTGACAATTTCTAGTTTAAGTGAGCGAGTACACTAAATGGATATTTTCACTTACCATTTCTATGTTCTCATTGGTAACGTGAAGTTGTTTGGTCAGGTGTTGAAAATTAGTCAGCTGATCCTAAAGCAGGAAGGTAGGAAGGTAGAGTAAATAACGTTGTGTTTACAACCCGTATTTAAAATTCAACCAAAATCAAATCTAAAAATCATTTTGCCTAACTCTAGATAAAATTAGTTGTTTCTGATAACTATTATTGTGGGTATTAATAGTTGAAGAAATAATAAGATAGAAATATTTTTTAAAGACTAAAAAATGTGGCAACGCTGAAACTAATGTAGCTATTTACATTTTATGTGAAACTCATTATTTTTAGAAATCAACCCATTAATAAACAGACATGCTAGAGAGTTGAATGAAATATGAGAGACAATTAATTACAAGCGAATTGAATGCAATATGAGAGGTATTTCATTTACTTATTGTATTCTCCTTTATTATAATTTGTCAGGATCTATTCATTTAATGAGTTTATTTATGTAATCAGAAAACTTTTTAATGGAAACTGCTAGGTTTTTAATGGGCACTTTTCTTCAATTCTTCAACCTCTTGGTTTGATTTTGACTCAAACTTGCTGCTGTGACTATGCTATGAATGCTTGTCCAAGAATGGAAAATCACATTTAACCCCACTCAAAACCTATAATGCAAACCATGGCACAAGTTATTATGCCCTGTCCCTTTTCCAAAAATTCTCACGGCTTGAATACTCCACATGTTTTCAACTGTTTGATTACTTGTTCTGGTCCTTTAAACATTATTTGTGCAGGCAGATGACACAAAGTTGGGAGGGCAGAATTAAAGATTAATAACCAGGGAAATAAGAAAAAATGTAAAGTCTTGTACAAAAAAAACTAACTGCATATCTACAGTATAAGAATGATTTTACTCAGGTGAAAAAATATACGTAATCGGCTTAGTTGACTGACCTAAATAAGGAAATAGATCCAAAGAACTTACATTAAAAGTGGTTTTAGGATCTCAGTGGTAACAGATGGATTATTTACAAACTAGGGCATGTGTAGAAACATTTTTTAAACTACAAAGCATCATGTAAATATTAATAACATTTAGGTAGAAATTCCTAATTATAATGATAATAATAGAAACAGTCATAAACTGGAATTTGTAGTCTATAAAGGAGAGTTGAAGAGAGGCCTGACAGCTGCCTTTTTGAAATCTACAGAAAAGGGATTCGAATTGGAATGACTTCCTATTACTCGTGGCAGAAAGAGAACCAATGGAATAATAAAGAAGGCAGGTTTCCCGATGGCATGGATGGCCCTGAGAGACAATGATAGGGATGTACGGCAAAAGCTAGGTGTCCACTCAACACAAAGAATACAAAATGATTCTTACTTTGGCTAGAAAGAAGTCCTTAATAACACTAAGATTCTTTTCAGTTGTAAAATTGTATTCTGATTATATTAGACAAAATTGACATCTATTTAGTGACACCTATTTAAAGGTGTCAACATTTTCATTTTACATAGAATTGTCATATTTGAGCAAGATTTCTTTACTGGTCATGATGTGGCATGGATTGAACTGTATCACTCAAAAGTATGTGTCAACTTCGTTAGGCCATGATTCCTAGTATTGTGTGGTTGTCCTCCATTTTGTGATTGTAATTTTACGTTAAAAAGGATTCGGGTGGGATTGTAACACCTTTACTAACGTCACATGCCTGATCCAATGTAAAGGGAGTTTCCCTGAAGTGTGGCCTGTACCACTTTTATCTTAAAATAGACAAAAGGAAAGGGAAACTGGCAGAAAGTAAAGACCTCATACCATTGAGAAAGCAGTGCAAGGAGCAGAGCGCATCCTTTGGACCTGGGGTTCCTGTGCGGAGAAGCTCCTAGTCCAGGGAAGGATTGATGACAAGGACCTTCCTCCAGAGCCAACAGAGAAAGCCTTCCCTTGGAGCTGACACCCTGAATTTGGACTTGTAGCCTACTAGACTGTGACAGAATAAATTTTTCATTGTCGAAGCCATACACTTGTGGTATTTCTGTTACAGCAGCCCTGGATGACTAAGACATGACCTAATGCACAGTTTTTACTTATTTTTGAAGCCAGGCCAAAAATCAAGCAAATAAAAGCATTAGAGGTCCATTTGTATACAATAATATTCACCAATACACACAGATACTTCTTAGAACTGAATACCTTTTCTTGTTAATCACATTCTAGAACCCAGTGCAGACTGGGCATTACTTTAATTATCTATTCAAGAAATTTCTAACCATTAAAGACGTATTTATTTTGATACAAATAACACAGAAGAGGCTCTGACACTCCTTTACAAAATGGAGTTTGCTCAGAATGTAATTCCTTATAGATATACAAAAAACCCGTGAAACCCAAGAATACCTTTTGCTTTTGACTTTCAACTATATGAATCTGAGCCTCAGTTATATGTTCCTGGTAAAGTTTCTGGAGTCTATCCAGCTCCCGAGAAACTGTCTGCCAGAGTTCCACTGCCTGGGTTTTTTCCTATAAAATAAAAGCATTTGATAATTCATTATTAGCAGGCTACTGCATCTTACGAATGTATCATTTTATAGAACGTGTTTTTGTAAATAAAGTCAAAGAATAAAAATAAAACTTGTGTAAAGATGGAATTATAGTTATAATATCTGGATGATATGAAAAACATTAGTAATAATTTAGAGAACAAACTTAAAAAGAAAAAAAATTTTACTTTGAAATTGTCTTTTTAATAGAATTTCATGGCCAAATTACAAGCCTTAAATCAGAGATACCGGTTTAAATCATTCTCCCTGTTCCACGGGGAGTCCCTGGGGTATACAAATAGTTAACACAGTGGGCTGCTAACTGAAAGGCTGGAGGTTCAGGTCCACCCAGAGGTGCCTGGTGATTTACTTCCAAAAAATCAGCCACTGAAAACTCTATGGAAAACAGCTCTACTCAAACACACATGGGGTCACCATGAATCAGAATCGACTTGTAGTCCCTGTTCTACAAGAAAGTGTAGGTCATAGAAATTATTGGACACTCCTCCAGTAGATCTTTTTTTTCTCATTGTAAAAGTAATAAATATTTATTGCAGAAAATATAGAAAAATAAAGAATAAGATTACCTATAATTTTGCAACCTGATAATAAATACAATTAATATCTAGATATAATCACCATTATCACTATTGGATGTATTCAGATTCATAGATGTGGTTCTGAGGGAGAGCTTTGTATTGTTTTCTTTTAACACAATTGGGAGTCATGTTTGTATTGCACTGTTTTCATCTGACATTTTATAATAAGAAATTTCTCAAGCCATTACTTGTTCTTTCAGTACAACTCTCAAAGTGTGATACAGGGACCTTTAGGGTTCCCAAGACACTTTCTGGGGTCGTTAAGGCCAAAATCATATTCATTATAATGTGAAGACACTATTTGTCCTGTCCACTCTCACCTCACAAGCATTCAGTGAAGTTTTCCAAAGGTTACCTGATGTGTAATGTTGTCATTGCTCTGATTGCTAATGGAATGTGTGCTTATGCTTCCCTTTATTTTTTTTTTTTAAATCTGAGTTTTAATTTCTAATAAAATAAATACCAATATATACATATAACCGAAAAAAAAAAAATGATCTCTTTAGGATTCCCCATAATTTTTAAGACGGTAAAGGGGTCCTAAAACCAAAAAGGTTGAGAAACGCTAACCTAGGAGGTAGAGGTTATTATTCTGTTTTCAGAGAAATGAAGACTGAAGTTCAGGCACCTTGCCTAGGGTCCTTCAGCAGGTTGTTGATCGAGTTGGGAAGAAACCTTCCTTTGCTTATTTCCAAAGTCCAAAATTTTAAATTCCAGATAAGAGCTAATCCACCCTCTTAGTTTTAGTAAGAAGAAGGTAAGATCGTGTGGTGAAAAGAGAAGCATTTTTGGAAGCATAATGAGTATATATCTAAAATAAATATATGTACATATTATTAAAGTATTAAATTCAGAAAATGCACAAATCATGACTTTTTACCAAGTATATCCATGTAACCAGGACCCAGTGCAAGAAATAGCACATTATTACTAGCATCTGTAAGCCAGATGCCCTGCTTGTGATTTCTTTTAGTTACTACTATCCCCTCCGAATAACCATTACTCTGACTTCTAACACCATAGATTAGTTTATGTAAAACATAGATAGTTAAAAAAAATTGTAGACAAACACAGAATCTGGAGCTAGAAGACTTGGGTTGGATTTCTAATTCTTGGCTGAATGATCCTGTACAATTCACTTTATTTACTTGAGACTCAGTTTCCTTCTCTGTGGAACGGTCAAAAAAAATGCCTCACACCACAAAAGGTTGCACTCTTTCCCTGAACCTGGCTGACAACAAGAATCAACTGGACAACCAGTTAGAAAACCCCGATTCCCCTAGAACAGAGGTTCTCAAAGGACTAGCAGTAGCAGCATTACCTCAGAACCTGTCAGAAATGCAAATCCCCGAGTCCCATCCAGGTCTCGAGAGTCGGAAACATGGCAGGGCAAGGGAGGGCAGAAATATGCCTTGCAACAAGCCCTTCAGGTGATTCTGATATACACTCAAATTTGAGAACCACTGAACTAATACATTATTTTTTAAACAGTTATTATGATCCACTATTTGAGTAAAACACAACTGAACTGATTCCGTGTTTTTAGACATTTAAAGTATTTCTAATTTTTCATTATTGTAAATAATAGTACAATGGTCATAATTATTTATACAGATCCTAAGGATAGGTTACTAGAAATTAAATTACCTGGTCAAAGGATATGAACATTTTTAAGGCTCTTACTACCAAACTGCCCTCCAGAAAGGTTTCTACAAATCACGCTACCATAACAGAACAAAGTACTCTATACTAAAAATAATATGTACTTAATATTATACTACTGCTATCAGCTCCCAAAGCAAAATACTTTCACTACATAGTACATTTAGCACCTCAGTTTAATTCTTATTTGTTTGTCCTGCTGATTAACAAGAATGATGTAAAGGATGGTAATAGAGGCTGGATGAACTCCTGAAACTATTCCCCTGAGATAATCTTTAAACCTTAAATCAAAAATATCTGCCTGAAGTCTTCTTAAAAGCAAAAAAATAGTTTTAGCTTAACTAGTAAAAAATGTCTGACTCGAGCACTGTGCTCTTTGAAGAACTATCTACATGGGATCAAACTGACAACAGCAACTCTGAAGGTTAGACAGGAATCTTAGGGGGCAGTGAGTTTATGTTATTGGTGGAGGAATAACTCAGAAAAGGAGCTTGAGAATGCTATACAACTTGAAGACTGTAATCCATGTCACTGAACAGGACGTATAAAAAAAAAAGTATAGAAACTGTCAAATTGTTTTGCTGCGTATATTCTCATCAACAACAAAATAAATAAATAAAATAAAATAGCAGGTAACATTTACTAACTTACATATGTGCTAGGCAGTATACTAAGTCCTTTATGGAGATTTTGTTTGTTTAATTACCAAAAGAATTCCATAAGGTAAGAATATTATAATCCCCATTTATGAATGAGGAAGATGAGGCACGAAGAAGTTTTCGAAGATCATGGAAGTAGAAAGCAGAACGGGGACCAAACTCAAACTTTAAAACCCAACACTTATGCACGTTGTTATACCTCCTCTGGACTCCTGTATGCTCCATGGAAGTAGAAACCAAGATTCGCCACTCTACCCTCAATACTTACTGTGGTGCCTGGCATATAACACGCACCTCAGAAATACTTCTGGACTCAATGAAAATATCTCCAGTTAAACTTTCAAGGCTTATTATTTAATTTTTTTTTATAATGTAGTAAAGAATTATCATTTTTCTACTTTTAAGTTATATTTAATTTAGTATTTATCTATTCAATTTGGAGTCATGTAGCTTTCATGCATGACACAAAGGTCTCTCAATCTAAGGTTGGATACGATATAAGTGTACGTGTTTTAGCAGGCTTTTTAAAACAAATTAATACATATCACGTATGTGTAAGTAATAAACAGAACATCTGACACTATCATTTTATGGATTTCTTAACATTTTATATTATTCATATTTTATAAAATTACTTAAACTCTCACTCATTTAAAATTTTCTATTTATATACAATGTACATTATAAATTTTGTGGAAAAATTTGTTTTTAGCCAATTTTTTTTCCACTGCTCAAACTTGGACCTCACTGAACCTTCTATAAACTACTAATCCAAATACAGCAAAAAGTTGGACCACCTTCAGAGACGTATGAGACTAAACAAGATACAGATGGAGAAAGGCAAAGAAAGGAGCAATAAAGATAGAAGAAGGGGTAGGAAATCAGAGAACCAGTGTATACAGTTATGGGCAATATGTATCAGAGTCAAACACTAACTCTTGATTGCCATTGTTTTCATATGATCCAATATTCTTTTTAAGAGATTTCAAAGGAGAATATGTGATTAACCACATATCCCTTGGCCTATTCATGTATTTTTCTTAATTTCTACCCGAGAAACCCAGATCAAACCTTGAGAAGTATGGCATAAAAAAGAAGAGGTAAGTTTCAAGTTTCCATAAAATTTAGCATGGGAAATTATAGCAACAAAAGTAGATAATGGCAACGCTAACAACAGCCTAAAGTGTCTATTTCTCTTTCCAGTGTGGCACTGAAAAAATGAAGCAGGGATCTTGAGACGAATAGACACAGGCATTTGATCTTAACAGAAATAAAAACGGAATTAAAGTCATGAGTCAGTAAATTTTATTTATTATTGCAGGACAGTATTTACTAGAGTATAGTCTGTGAGTATAATGTTTCAAAGGAGAAATGCATAAAGGGAGATAAATAATCTCCACATGTACAATTACAAAGAAAATGTTAGGTATGTACCACAATGGCAAAGTGCTATATAGAGATGCTTTTTAGAGACAGTCTTTTTAGACACGGTCTACTGGCTATCTTTCTCAGGCGTAATAAGAAATGTATATTGTATCACAGCTTTTGAAAGAGGCATTTAATACCTGGTTAGAAAGACTAAAGTCTAAATTAATATCTATTCACCTATATATAAAACAATTATAAATGTTTCCCAATAACACTAGTCTAGAACAAAGTAAAGAACATGCTTTCCTTATTATTTTTTCATCTATTTTTTAAATTCCTTCCCTTTACAAACTGTTTTTAAAAATTCAGTGTTAAACATGATCTTATCAATTGATGCAGAAAAGGCATTTGACAAAGTTCAACACCCATTCATGATAAAATGTCTCAGTAAAATAGGAATAGAAGGGAAATTCCTCAACATAAAAAAGGGCATTTATACAAACCCAACAGCCAGCATCATCGTAAATGGACAGAGTCTGATACCATTCCCCTTGAGAACGGGAACCAGACAAGGATGCCCTTTATAACTGCTCTTATTCAGCATTGTGCTGGAGGTCCTAGACAGAGCAATTAGGCTAGATACAGAAATAAAGGGCATCCAAATTGGCGAGGAAGAAGTAAAAGGTAGGTAACATGATCTTATACACAGAAAACCCAAAAGAATCCTCAAGAAAACTATTGACACTAATAAAAGAGTTCAGTGGAGTATTCGGTTACAAGGTAAACATACAAAAATCAGTTGGATTCCTCTACATCAACAAAGATAACATCGAAAAGGAAATCACCAAATCAATACCATTTAAAATAGCCCCCCCCAAAATCAAACCCACTGCCATCAAGTCAATTTCGACTCATAGCGACCCTATAGGACAGAGTAGAACTGTCCCAGAGTTTCCAAGGAGCGCCTAGTGGATTTGAACTACCAACCTTTCGGTTAAGCAGCCATAGTTCTTAACTACTATACCACCAGGGTTTCCACAATAGCCCCAGGAAGATAAAATACTTAGGAATAAATCTAACCAGAGATGTAAAAGACCTATACAAATAAAACTATAAGACACTACTGCAAGAAACCAAAAGAGATCTCTATTAGTGGAAAAACATACCTTGCTAATGAATAGGAAGGTTCAACGTTGTAAAGAATGTCTATTCTACCAAAAGACATCTATAGATACAATGCAATTCTGATCCAAATTCCAATGACGTTTTTTAATGAGATGGAGAAACAAATCACCAACTTCAAATGGAAGGGAAAGAGGCACTGGATAAGTAAGGCATTACTGAAAAAGAAGAACTAAGTGGGAGGCCTCACACTACCTAACTTTAGAATCTATTATACCACCGCTGTAGTCAAAACAGCCTGGTACTGGTACAACAACAGATACATAGATCAATGGAACAGAATTGAGAATCCAGACATATGAGCAGCTGATATTTGACAAAGGCCCAAAGCCTGTTAAGTGGGGGAAAAGACAGTTTCTTTAACTAATGGTGCTGGCATAACTGGATATCCATCTGCAAAAAAATGAAACAAGAACGATATCTCCTGCCACACACAAAAACTAACTCAAAATGGATGAAAAACCTAAATGTAAAATCTGAAATGATCAAAATTATTGAAGAAAAAATAGGGACAACACTAGGACCCTAATACATGGCATAAACAGTACATAAAACATTATTAACAATACACAAACACCAGAAGAGAAACTAGATAACTGGAAGCTCCTAAAAATCAAACACCTATGCTCATCTAAAGACTTCACCAAAAGAGTAAAAAGATTACCTACAGACTGGGAAAAACTTTTTGGCTATGACAATCTACATGACACTGCAAAAACTCAAAAACAAAAAGACAAATAACTCAATTAAAAAATGGGCAAAGGATATGAACAGGTACTTTACCAAAGAAGACATTCAAACGGCTAACAGACACACGAGGAAATGCTCACCATCCTTAGCCAACAGAGAAATGCAAATCAAAACTACAATGACATACCATCTTACCCCAACAAGGCTGGCATTAATCCAAAAAACACAAAATGATAAATGTCAGAGAGGATGTCGAGAGACTGGAACACTTATACACTGCTGGGTGGGTATGTAAAATGGTACAACCACTTTGGAAATCGATCTGGCGCTTCCTTAAAAAGCTAGAAATAGGACTACCACATGATCCAGCAATCCTACTCCTTGGAATATATCCTAGAGAAGTAAGAGCCGTCACACAAACAGATATATGCACACCCATGTTCATTGCAGCACTGTTCACAATGGCAAAAAGATGGAGGCAACCAAGGTGCCCATCAATGGATGACTGGATAAATAAATTATGGTACATTCACATAATGGAATACTACACAACAATTAAGAAAGATGAATCTGAGAAACATAACATGGAGGGATCCGGAAGACATTATGCTGAGTGAAATTAGTCAGTTGCAAAAGGACAAATATTATACGAGACTACTATTATAAGAACTCAAGAAAGAGTTTAAACAGAGAAGAAAATATTCTTTGATGGTTATGAGGTGGGGAGGGAGGGAGAGGGGTATTCACAAATTAGATAGTAAAAAAAAAAAAATTTTTTTTTTTTTTTTTATAGATAAGAACTATTTTAGGTGAAGGGCAAGACAACACATGTTACAGGAGAGGTCAGCACAACTGGACTAAACCAAAAGCAAAGAAATTTCCCGAATACAACCGAATTCTTCGAAGAGCAGAGTAGCAGTGGCGGGGGTCTGGGGACCATGGTTTCAGCAGATGTCTAGGTCAATTAGCATAACAAAATATATTAAGAAAATATTCAGCATCCCACTCTGGTGAGTGGCATCTGGGGTCTTAAACGCTAGCAAGCGGCCATGTAAGATGCATCAATTGGTCTCAACCCACCTGGAGCAAAGAAGAATGTACAACATCAAAGTCACAAGGCCAATATGAGCCCAAGAGACAGAAAGGGCCACATAAATCAGAGACTACATCCTGAGACCAGAAGAGCTAGACGGCGCTCAGCTACAACTGATGACTGCCCTGACAGGGAACACAACAGAGAATCCCTGACAGAGCAGGAGAATAGTGGTACGCAGACCTCAAATTCTCATAAGAAGAGGAGTCTTAATGGTCTGACTGGGACTAGATGAACCTCAGAGGTCAAGGTCCCCGGACCTTTTGTTAGCCCAAGACTGGAACCATTTCCCAAGCCAACTCCTCAGACAGGGATTGGATTGGACTATAAGACAGAAAATGATACTGGTGAGGAGTGAACTTCTTGCTTCAAGTAGATACATGAGACAGTTTCTGTCTGAGGTGAGATAAGAAGGCAGTGGGGAACTTGAGCTGGTTGAATGGACAGTGGGAATACAAGGTGGAGAGGAGGGGTGTGCTGTCTCATTAGTGGAAGAGAAGCTAGGAGTACCCAGCAAGATGTATGTAAGTTTTTGTATGAGAGACTGACTTGATTTGTAAACTTTCATTTAAAGCACAATGAAAAAAAAAAAGATTCTGGAAAAAAAAATTTCAGTGTTAAATACCCATTTCTTATAAAGCTAAATATAACCTTTCTGGTTAACATAAAATGTCAATCTCATAAGAATTTTAAAACCAAATTTCCAAGGAACAAAGATTATGACTTCTCACAGATAATTCTAAAATCTAAATTGTAATTCAGAATTTCTAAAACCTATTTATAAACGAGGAAGCTGATGCACAAAGAGATTTTCTAAGCTCACACAGCAAGAAAGCAGAATGGGTATTCAAATTCATACAAGATACGACATACTTGGGCTTTAAAATTATAAATTTTAAATTGAATTTCAATTAAAATTTCTTTATGTGACCATTCATAAAAAATTAATGTTGAAAAATGAGATATATATAACATAGCTTCCCAAAAATTTCAGTTACTATAAGAAAAGAAGAAAAAAGGAAAAAAGTATAATTCTAGAACAATCACTTTAGAAAACTATAATTCCATAATCTTTGAAGACTGAAGAAATATAGTACCAGAAGGAAAACACTGAAAATGTGTAACAAAACACTCCTGCAAATTTAGCAAACAGCATATTTTGCGATTTTTTCTTTAAAATTACCTTGACATAAAAATATTTTTATAAAAAATCATTGAATTAAAACATATGTTTGGCAACTATATTTATAATAAATAATGAGGGTACTTATAACAAGTTTTAATACCCAAGGACAAAATAGTATCAGAAACCTAAACTGCAGGAAAGCATCAAGTGTAACAATTTTGTTACTCTGTTATCACTCATAAATAATGACTAAAACAGATTTTTAAAAATTCTGTTTTTTCAGGATATAATTTTAAAAATATACGTCACTCACCTGATTGGCTAGTTGCAATTGTTCTTGAAGGTTCCTGACTGTTTCATCATCTGTATATATATCATTCCCCATCTCTGTGTCAAAGGGAAGGGTCTCCAATTGCTTTTCAACAGCATCTTTTAATTCACCATGTAACCTTTAGAACAATTAACAAAATAATAATACCATAAACTCATTTCAGTAGCAGTAACTACCATTTCAGAGACAATTAAAAATAAACATTTGGGTCAAAAATCATTCTTTACACAAAATCGCTTTTAAGTAGATTTTAAATCAAAAATTAGAAGTGTTTAACAACAACAACAACATAAAACCCAAAACCCGCTACCATAGGATTGATTCTGACTCACAGCAACCCTAGAGGACAGAGTAGAACTGCCCCATAGTGTTTCCAAGGAGCACCTGGTGGATTTGAACTGCCGAGCTTTTTGGTTAGCAGCCATAGCTCTTAACCACTATGCCACCAGGGTTTCCTTAGAAGTGTTTAATCACCATTAAATATTATGCTATGAAAACAAAAAGATCATATAATAATTTCAAATGCATTAAATTGGTCATAAATAACTCAAGAATAATTTGATTTGTCCTAGGGAGATTTAAATTTTTCAAAAAGGTAAAATTCAGATATTATACCTCATTAAATAATAAAACAAGCCATTCAGAAAAATCTATAGAATATGATAGCAGTTTCAGCTAGTCAATTAAATGAAAATGAGATATTAAACTTTGTAGAATTATTTGTTACCTTTTTCATTGTTTCACAAAACTCATGTGACTTCCTACTAGCTCCAGTTAATGAACAAAGTAGATTAAAATGATGGCTGGTCAAGAAACCAAGATAATAAGGAGCTTTATTTTTCAGCAATTCCTACATAAACTTGACCATTTTGAAGGTCTTAAATTCAAAAATAATCTTAGTTTTAAATAAATTACAGATATTTCAATATTTTGGAACAAATACAAAAAAAGCATAAGAAGTTAACAAAAAGATCTGATGAACTGCTTTATTTTAAAATGATACAAACTTAAGAGGAAAAAGAATTTACAATGTCAGAAAAACTCAAAATTATATTATTTCATATAGTCATGAAGCAGAAAATATTATGTATAACAAATACAACTCAAAGGCGAAAATTTCACATTACATGAATGTTAACTCTTTTCACTATTTCCCCTGTGTCTCTTACATTATGTTCTTTCTCATTCTGATATTTTTTTCTGACTTAAGTTCCATCCCATTAATTCTTCCTTTAGTTATGTCTCATTTCCATTACTGGATTTTTTCAGTTCTAGAATTTCTAGTTCTCTGCTAAAATTACCAATATTGTCTATTTCATTGAAACTATTAAGCAGTCATTTAAAAGGCCAGCCTTGTAGATCTGTCTCTATTGTTTTTTAACCAAGCTATATTCTTTTTTTTTTTATTCTATCTTCCTGTCATTAGTTTTTTTTTTTTTTAATAACAGATATAAACTAGATACTATATGTAAAAAACTACAGAGGTTATTTTGAGGCCTTGGATGACGTCATTTTCCTCTAAAAAGGCCTTCCTTTAATTTTTTTTTTTTTCAGGTGGCTAGAGGCATTAGCAATCCCTGATTACCTCATGCCAGCATCATGGATTCAGACAGTTCAGTGCTGTGTTTCAGACCTTTGGAGGACGGGCCTATTTTTGATCACTCTTACTCCTATGGTATCCCAACTCAATACCTGGAAATTTGTGGGCCACCCAATCTTAAGCATGATGGGCCCTGAATTTCAATTTTTAACTCTCTAGAACTGTGAATTTGTTATAACTTCTGCTCAGTTTTCAACTTTTCTCCACCTCTTCTGGGATAGTGACATATACCTCAGTTTTCAACTTTTCTCCACCTCTTCTGGGATAGTGACATATACCTAGTAATAAACCAAGAAAAAAAAAAATCCCATTGCTGTTGAATCAATTCTAACTCATAGTGACCCTATAGGACAGAGTAGAACTGTCCCGCAGAGTTTCCAAGTAGATTCGAACTGGTGACCTTTTGGTTACCAACCGTAGCACCTAACTACTACGCCACCAGGGTTTCCATATCTAGGAAAAAGTAGCCCCAAATGCATACCCTCAAATACCTAGATTTCTTTCTTTTCCTGATCATTGCCCCAAAATTCTTCACTGCCTCCAATTCCTTTAAACAGATTTGATTTTTGCTAATTTTTTTGCCAAGATTTTCTAGCTTCTGTCCAGATTTTCTATTTTTTTTCTCAGAAGGGTTCAAATTACCTAGTCTGCCATTACTGTAAACAGACGCTGTAATTAATTTATTTTCAATTAATTAAAAATGATAAAATGTTCTGGGTACTGCTTTATCTGTATCTCACCAGTTTGATAATGCCATTCATTCTAAGTATTTTTCAGTTCCAGCTTTCACTTCTTTTTTTCCTTAGGAGTTATTTGAAAATGTAGTTGAAAGAAACTTTTTATGTCTATCTTATTTATTATAAGCATATAATATGTTTGTAATCGGCTCAACGGCAATGGGGTTTTAAATACTGATTAAATGAATTTAATCCGATTCTCCAAAGTTACTACAAAAACAGTATAAAAAAGAGAATAAACCATTTAAGTATTCCAAAATTTTAACGGGCTGACTCTACGGCACATAACAACCTTTCTGAAAGTATTTTTATATACGGTAAATAAATCTTGAAAATTAGATATAATTTAATTAAGTGCAACAAATATTTAAAGAGATATTATATGCAAAATAGTAAGGCAGTTATGGTTCTACTGGTATTTATCCAAATACATACGCAAGTAAAAATATAAGGAAAAAAAAAAAGTTGCTGTCCAGTAGATTCTGGCTCATAGCAACACTACAGGACAGAGGAGAACTGCCCATAAGACTTCCAAGGAGCGCCTGGTGGATTCCAACTGCCGACCTTTTGGTTAGCAGCTATAAGCTCTTAACCACCATGCCACCAGGGCTACAAAAATACAAGAGCCATGAGAAAATAAAAAAGAGCTCTGTCATATTTAATTTGTTTGACGGTAAGAGGAGAAATCATATACAGCTTCGTGGAGGTAAATAGTCTTGTCATGATCATTAATAATATTAGCAGCACCATAACTCTCTGTATAGCTGCTCTTTCTGCTGTCACCATTAATTAGCTGACTTCTGTTTTCTAGTGTAAACTCTGGAAAAACTCAGTTTTATTGGTTTAGCTAATGGCTGGCTCTTTTGCTGAAAGCCCTGCTACTTCTGTCATAATGAGGAAGCAGGACAATCAGGAAGCAGCTCTACCAAATGTTCGTTCCAGGGCCACACCCCTGTAGCTGAGATCCTGGGTTCATCAGCAGGGCCACACCCCTGTAGCTGAGATCCTGGGGTTCATCAGCAGGGCCACACCCCTGTAGCTGAGATCCTGGGGTTCATCAGCAGGGCCACACCCCTGTGGCTGAGATCCTGGGCTCATCAGCAAGTTTCTGCCAGAGCTGTGGCCTGCAAGACACCCTGCCTTAGCTCCACAGAAGCTGCTGCCAGAACTGTTGGGTCTAGAGCCACTCTACACATGTAAAAGTCTCATACTCGAATGCCTCAGGCACTGCCTCTCCCTCCACTTAGCTCCCAATTGAAGTCTCTTACAAGTGCATATCATTCGCAGAGCCTAATTCTTATCCTGAACTAGTTTTTCAGTTTTCTAGGCTCTGCAGTACAGGAAGGCATACTAAAAGAAAGTTGGAACAGATGCTGGAGCAATCTACCATATCTGACACAACCTGTTATTATAATTGCATAATTTAATTAAATATCACCCAAAGTGGTAAAAATCTAAATAAAAGTTAGCTTTACTATGACACTTAAGCTGAATGTGAAAGGCCCAATAAAGATTAGTTATTAAATAACTGACTGCTATTGAGTTGACCCATAGGGTCTCATAGGTGAGCACTGGTGGCAAAGTGGTTGAACGCTCAGTTGCTAACCAAATGGCTGGTAGTACGAACCCATTAAAAAATTAAAGGATAAAAGTGTATTTATATTAAGTCAATGACAAATATTTTTAAAGAATATATATTATCCATTTTAACTGACTCCTTCAATAAACAGACCAACTACTAATCTAAAAGATAAGAGAGCTTTCACTGCGTCTTATACCACGTACCCCCACATGTCTGTCAGGTTGCCATACTGTGGTGGCTTGGATGTTGCTATGCTGCCGGCAGGTATGCTACTGGTATTTCCAATACCAGCAGGGTCGCCCATGGTGGGCAAGTTTCAGCTGAGCTTCCAGACTAACAAACTAAGAAGGAGGAACTGGTAATCTACTTCTGAAAAGAATTAGTCAGTGAAAACCTTACGACTAGCAACAGAATACTGTCTGATACAGTGTCGGAAGATGAGCCTCTCAGGCTGGAAGGCACTCAAAATATGACTGGGAAAAGCTGCCTCATCAGAGTAGAGTTGACCTTAAAGATGTGGATGGAGTCAACCTTTAGGGATCTTCATTTGCTGATGTGGCATGGCTCAAATCCATTAATAATAAAAAACCAAAAACCAAACCCAGTGCCATAGAGTCGATTCCGACTCATAGTGACCCTCTAGGACAGAGTAGAGCTGTCCCATAGAGTTTCCAAGGAGCACCTGGCGGATTCGAACTGCTGATCTTTTGGTTCGCAGCCGTAGCACTTAACCATTACGCCACCAGAGTTTCCTCCATTAATAATAATAAACGTGGAATATACGAAGTACGAAATTAGGAAAATTAGAAATTGTCAAAAATGAATGGAAACACTTAAACACTGGTATCCTAGGCACTACTGAGCTGAAATGGACTGGTATTGGTCATTTTGAATTGGACAATTATACAGCCTACTATGACAGGAATGACAAATTGAAGAGGAATGGCACGCATTCACTGGCAAAAAAAAAACTTCCCCAAAATCCACCCTGAAGTACAATGATGTCAGTGATAGGATAATATGTATATGCTTACAAGGACGACCAGTTAATATGACTATTATTCAAATTTACGTACTGGCCACCAAGGCCAAAAATGAAGAACTGGAAGAAACTGATCAAACATGCAATCAAGATGCATTAATTAATTACTGGTGACTGGAATGTGAAAGCTGGAAAGAAAGAAGTAGTATTGGTAATTAGAAGATATGGCCTGGGTGATAGAAACAATGCTGGATATCACATGATAGAATTCTGCAAGATCAATGGCTTCTTCATTCCAAGTACCTTTTTCAACAACATAAACAGCAACTATACATTTTGACCTCTATGGATAGAATACACAGGAAATTAAATCAATTATATCTGTGGAAAGAGACAATGGAAAAGTTCAACATCAACCAGAGGCGGGGCCACGATAGTGAAGCAGTCAGACTCTTCCGCTGATCCCTCTTACAACAAACCCCCCCAAAAACAAGTGAATTGATTATATACATGACAAGCTAGAAACTCTGAGCATCAAAGGCAAAGTTAAGTAATCAGACTGAGTGACAGGGGAGGGAAAGACGGCGAAGAAGCAGTGAGGAGTTGCTGAGCCCACGGTAGTGCCTCAGCTCTGATTCCTTGGCACAACTGCGGCGGGGCTGATGGTAGTTTCCTGGGACAAGGCAGCTTCAGCGAAAGAAAGCAAGCAGAGTGGCACACCCCTGATCCTGTGGCATGTCTACAGCAGGGTTGGCTGCGGCATTTAGGAAGTGGCTGCTACAGTGAAAGAAGGCAACCGAAGTCCCGGTACCCCTCACCCCCTGGTGTGACAGCTACAGGACTGTCTGTGGAGTTTAAGATACAGCTGCTTCAGTGAAAGAAGGCAAGTGTGGGACGCAGCCCTAATCCCCTGGGGGTGATCTCGGCAGGGACCCAGCCAGCGCACACAAGCTACACACACCTCTGGAATCTGAGATAAAACAGCGCTCCTGGCTCAAGATAAGTGATTTTGTCTAATTTACCCCATGCAGATCCAATAGCTCCTTCTTTCAAAAGAACTCTCTCCTATCTGATCCCTCCTCCCTCTGCCCCAGCCAGCTTTCAACAGTTGATTTCCCTGGGCCTGTGATAGATCCTGCTGCACTTCCTGAGCCTTTCCCCTGGCCTTGGAGAAGGAACAAATTAACAAACAGGGGAAAAATACTCTGCCAACACCCCTAAACTGGAAGCACAGAGCAGAAGCAGCTCTAGTCCAGGCACAAGCGATCCACAGGCTTTGTCTGTCACCACTGTATGGATACAGGTAGCTATTATATTGCAAGGGCAAATCTGTTTGAGGTCTGTTTATAACTGTTTCAGCTGTGTGGTGGAGAGGCAGGTTTTGGGGGTTTGATACTGCTCTGCCTATTAAACAGGGCCTTCACCTACCCACAGCAGGGTCCTGAGGACTGGAGGTTCCACCCACGCCAACTACTCACCTGCAGAAGGGGACCAAGGATACTGGTGCCTACCAGTCCTTACAGGTATAAGCATTGGGTGCCTAAGGTACACCTGCAGAGCCCACCCGCCAGAGCGCTCTAGAGAACAGAGATGCTCCTTTCACACTGATACTTGGGGGAAGTCTGTCAGCCTCTGGCTTTCTCAGAGTGTGATCCCCTGCTGCTACCAGAAACCTGTGCATACACCATCATCACTGTTCCTCTAAGACAGTATGTGAGGGCCTACAGTACACACTATGTGACCAACTATTAGGACACCTGAGCTGAATCTATACAAGAATAGTGAATGGACTCCTAGGCTCACATACCTGGTAACAGCTCTAGCCATCTGGTAACAGGACATTAGGGCTTCAAAGACTCCAATAATCAAGTTAGCTCACTCTAATAGCCTATCTGGGTATATTAAAACAAAACAAAGCAAGAAACTAGAACACAATGAAAAAATAAATTAATTAATACAATAACTTATAGATGGCTCAGAGACAGCAGGGGATATGAAATCACATAAAGAAGCAGATCATGATTGCTTCAACAAACTCCCAAAACAAAGAATAAAGGACTCACCTGGATAAAAATATATTCCTGAAATTACTGGATGTAGAATACGAAAGATTAACATACAGAACTCTTCAAGACATCAGGAACGACATCAGGAACGAGCTCAGGCAACACACAGAAAAAGCTGAGGAACACACAGATAAAGCAGTTGAAGAAATTATAAGGCTTATTCAAGAACATAAAGAGAAATTTAATCAACTGCAAGAATCCATAAAGAGACAGCAATCAGAAATCCAGGGATTAACAATAAAATTACAGAATTAGACAACTTGATAGAAAGTCAGAGGAGCAGAATTGAGGAAGTGGAATGCAGAATTAGTGACACTGAAGATAAAACACCTGACAAAAATATATTCGAAGAAAAATCAGATAAAAGAATTAAAAAAAAACGAAGAAACCCTAAGAATCATGTGGGAATCTATCAAGAAGAATAACTTGCAGGTGATCAGGATACCAGAACAGGGAGGGTATAACAGAAAATACACAGAGAATCGTTGAAGATTTGTTGGCAGAAGACTTCCCTGACATCATGAAAGATGAAAGGACATCTATGCAAGATGCTCATCGAGCCCCATACAAGATAGATCCCAAAAGAAGTCACCAAGACATATTATCATCAACTTGCCAAAACCAAAGACAAAATTTTAAGAACTGCCAGGGATAAGTGAAAAATCACCTACAAAGGCGAATCAGTAAGTTCAGACTACTCAGCAGAAACCATGCATGCAAGAAGGGAATGTGATGACATATATAAAGCACTGAAGGAGAAAAATTGCCATCCAAGAATCATATATCCAGCAAAACTGTCTCTCAAATATGAAGGCAAAATTAAGACATTTACAGATAAAGAGAAGCTTAGGGAATTTGCAAAAACCAAACCACAACTACAAGAAATACTAAAGGGAATTCTCTGGCTAGGAAATCAATTATAGCATATATCCATCCAACACTAAAACACAGAACAGAGCAACCAGATATCAACTCAGACAGGGAAAACACAAAAATAAATCAAGATAAAAAAATGCTCAAAACAGGGAATCGCTGATGTCATTATGTAATTATGTAAAAGATGACATTAACTCAATAATGACGGACTAAATAAAGCAGGCATAGATCTTCCATATGGAGAGGAAATCAAGGTGATATAGGAGATACAAGTTAGGTTTACACTTGGAAAAATGGGTGTAAATATTAAGGTAACCACAAAGAAGACTGATGATCCCTATACTTCAAAATAAAAAACAAGATAAACATAAAGACTCAGCAAAAACAAACTCAACTACAATGAAAGAGTAACACACAATTTACAAAGAAAAATGTTTTAGCACCAAAAAGTAAGTGGAAAAATGAAACAGTTAACAACACACAAAAAAGGTATCAAAATGACAGCACTAACCTCATACCTATCTATAATCACGCTGAATGTAAACGGACTAAATGCACCAATAAAGAGACAGAGAGTTGCAGAATGGATAAAAAAAAACACAACAAATCTATAAGTTGCCTACTAGACACACATCTTAGACTTAAAGACACAAAAAAAATGAAACTCAAAGGATGAAAAAAAAATATATCAAGCAAACAACAACCAAAACAGAGCAGGAGTGGCTATACTAATTTTGGACAAAACAGACTTCAAACTTAAATCTACCATAAAGGACAAGGAAGGACACTATACAATGATTAAAGGGACAATATACCAGGAGGATATTACCATATTAAATATTTAGGCACCCAACAACAGGGCCTCAAGGTACATAAAACAATCTCGAACAGTCTTGAAAAATGAGATAGACAGCTCCTTAATAATAGTAGGTGGCTTCAAGACAACTCTCAGAGAAGGAAAAAACATCCAGAAAGAAGCTTAATAAAGACATGGAAGAGCTAAATGTCACAATTAACCAACTTGACCTCATAGACATATATAGCACATTCTACCCAAAAGCATCCAAGTATACATTCTTTTCCAATGCACATGGAACATTCTCTAGAATAGACCACATATTAGCCCATAAACCAAGTCTTAACAGAATCCAAAACACTGAAATATTACAAAGCATCTTCTCTGACCATAAAGCCTTAAAACTAGAATAACAGAAAAATCAGGGAAAAGAAATCAAACGCATGGAAACTGAACACTTTGCTCAAAAACGATTGGATTATAGAACAAGTTAAGGACAGAATAAAGAAATTCATAGACTCCAACTAGAATGACAACACTTTCTATGAGAACCTTTGGGACACAGCGAAAGCAGTGCTCAGAGGTCAATTTATATCAAAAAATGCACACATCCAAAAAGAAGAAAGGGCCAAAATCAAAGAATTATCCCTACAACTTGAAAAAATAGAAAGAGAACAAAAGAAACCTTCAGGCAACAGAAGAAAGCAAATAATTAAAATCACAGCAGAATTAAATGAAATAGACAACAGAAAAACAATTGAAAGAGTTAACAAGTCCAAAAGCTGTTTCTTTGAAAAGATTAACAAAATTGATAAACCATTGGCCAGGCTGACAAAAGAAAAACAGGAGAGGAAGCAAATAACCCGAATAAGAAATGAGATGGGCAATATCGCAGCAGACCCAATTGAAATTAAAAGAACCAGAACAGAGTACTATGAAAAGTTGTACTCTAACAAATTTGAAAACCTAGAAAATGGACAAATTTCTAGGAACACACTACCTACCTAAACTAACACAAACAGAGGCAGAACAACTAAATAAACCTATAACAAAAGAGGAGATTGAAAAAGTAATCAAAAACTCCCAACAAAGAAAAACCCTGGCCCTGATGGCTTCGCTGGATGATTCTACCAAAATTTCTGAGAAGAGTTAACGCCACTACTACTAAAGGTATTTCAGAGCATAGAAAAGGATGGAATACTCCCAAATTCATTGTATGAAGTCAGCATATCCCTGATACCGAAACCAGGTACAGACTCCACAAAAAAAGAAAATTACAGACCGATATCCCTCATGAACTTAGACGCAAAAATCCTCAACAAAATTCCAGCCAACAGAATTCAACAACATATCAAAAAAAGAATATACCACGACCAAGTGGGATTCATACCAGGTATGCAGGGATGGTTCAACATTAGAAAAACAATCAATGTAATTCATCACATAAATAAAACAAAAGACAAGAACCACATGATCTTATCAATTGATGCAGAAAAGGCATTTGACAAAGTCCAACACCCATTCATGATAAAAACTCTCAGCAAAATAGGAATAGAAGGAAAATTCCTAAACGTTTTAAAGGGTATGTATATAAAGCCAACAGCCAACATCATCCTAAACAGAGAGAGACTGAAACCATTCCCCCTGAGAACAGGAACCAGGCAAGGGTGCCCTTTATCACCACTCTTATTCAACATTGTGCTGGAGGTCCTAATCAGAGCAATTAGGCTAGATAAAGAAATAAAGGGCAGTCAAATAGGCAAAGAAGAAGTAAAAGGATTTCTGTTGGGAGAAGACATGATCTTATACACATAAAAACTAAGGAATCATCAAGAAAACTACTGAAACTAATAGGAGAGTTCAGCGGACTATCAGCATACAAGATAAACATACATAAATCAGTTAGATTCCTCTATAACAACAAAGAGAGTAATGAAGAGGAAATTGCCAAATCAATACCATTTACAATAGCCCCTAAGGAAAAAAAAAATACTTAGGAATAAATCTAACCAGAGACGTAAAAGATCTAAACAAAGAAAAGTGGAAGACACTACTGCAAGAAACCAAAAGAGACCTGCATAAGTGGAAAAACATACCTTGCTTATGGATAGGAAGATTCAACATTGTAAAAATGTCTATTCTGCCCAAAGTGATCTATAGATACAATACAATCCCGATCCAAATACTAGTGACATTTTTTAATCAGATGGAAAAACAAATCACTAACTTCATATGGAAGGGAAAGATGCCCTGGATAAGTAAAGCATTACTGAAAAAGAAGAATGAAGTGGGAGGCCTCACACTACCTGATTTTAGAACCTATTATACTGCCACAGTAGTCAAAACAGCCTGGTGCTGGTACAATAACAGATATATAGACCAATGGAACAGAATTGAGAATCCAGACATACATCCATCCACATATGAGCAGCTGATATTTGACAAAGGCCCAAAGCCTGTTTAATGGGGAAAAGACAGTCTCTTTAACAAATGGTGCTGGCATAACTGGATATCTATCCACAAAAAAACGAAACAAGACCCATACCTCACACCATGCACAAAACCCAATTCAAAATGGATCAAAGACCTAAATATAAAATCTAAAACAATAAATATCATGGAAGAGAAAATAGGAACAGCGCTAGGAGCCCTAATACATGGCATAAACAGTATACAAAACATTACTAGAACTGCACAAACAGCAAAAGAGAAATTAGATAACTGGGAGCTCCTAAAAGTGAAACACCTATGCTCATCTAAAGACTTCACCAAAAGAGTAAAAAGATTACCTACAAACTGGGAAAAAGCTTTTAGCTATGATATTTCTGATCAGCATCTGATCTCTAAAATCTACATGTTACTGCAAAAATTCAATAACAAAAAGACAAATAACTGAATGAAAAAATGGGCAAAGGATATGAACAGGCACTTCACTAAAGAAGACGTTCAGGTAGTTAACAGATACGTGAGGAAATGCTTAGGATCATTAGCCATTATGGAAATGCAAATCAAAACTACAATGAGACTCCATTTCACTCCAACAAGGCTGGCATTAATCCAAAAAACACAAAATGATAAATGTCAGAGAGGATGTGGAGAGACTGGAACACTTATACACTGCTGGTGAGAATGTAAAATGGTACAACCACTTTGGATATAGAATCGGCGCTTCCTCAAAAAGCTAGAAATAGAACTACCATATGATCCAGCAGTCTCGTTCCTTGGAATATATCCTAGAGAAGTAAGAGCCATCACACAAACAGACATATGCACACCCCTGTTCACTGTAGCACTGTACACAATAGCAAAAGATGGAAGCAACGAAGGTGCCCATCAATGGATGAATGGATAAATAAATTATGGTATATTCACACGATGGAATACTATTCATCAATAAAGAACAAGGACAATTCTGAGAAACATTTCATAACATGGAGGAATCTGGATGGCATTATGCTGAATGAAATTAGTCAGTTGCAAAAAGACAAATACAGTATGAAAATATAGTATGAGACTACTATAAGAACTCAAGAAATAGTTTAAACAGAGAAAATAATATTCTTTGATGGTTGTAAGGGTGGGAGGAGGGCGGGAGGGAGGGGGGAGTCACTAATTAAATAGCAGGGAAGGACAACACACAATACAGGAGAGGTCAGTACAACTGGACTAAGTAAGTTTCTGGAATATTCTGAATGCTTAGAAGGCCAGCGTAGCATGGGTGGGGGTATGGGGACTATGGTTTCAGGGGACATCTATGTCAATTGACTTAATAAAATCTATTAACAAAACATTCTGCATCCCATTTTGGACAGTGGTGTCTGTGGTCTTAAATGCTAGCAAGCGGCCATCTAAGATGCATCAATTGGTCTCAATCCACATGGAGCAAAGTAGAATGAAGAACACCAAAGACTCAAAGTAAGTATGAGCCCAAGAGTGAGAACGGGCCACATAAATCAGAGACTACGTCAGCCTGAAACCAGAAGAACTAAATGGTGCCTGACTATGACCAATGAATGCCATGACGGGGGTACAACAGAGAACCCCTGAAGGAGCAGGAGGCCAGTGGGACGCAGATTGAAAATTCTTGTAAAAAGACACAGACTTAATGGTCTGAATGAGACTGGAGGGACCCCGGAGGTCATGGTCCCCAGAACTTCTGTTAGCCCAAGACAGGAACCATTCCCAAAGCCAACTCTTTAGACAGAGATTAGACTAGACTATAAGACAGAATGATACAGGTGTGGAGTGGGCTTCTCGGATCAAGCAGACACATGAGCCTATTCGTGGAGGGGAGATGTGAAGGCCGAGGGGAACAGAAGCTGGCTGAATGCACACGGAAATACACGGTGGAAAGAAGGAGTATGCTGCCTCATAAGGGGGAGAGCAACTAGGGGTATATAAAAAATAGCAAGGTGAATATAAGGTTTTGTATGAGAGACTGACTTGATTTGTAAACTTTCACTTAAAGCAGAATAAAAATATATTAAAAAAAATCATGAATCAGAACAAGGCTAGGGGCCAACTGCAGAAGAGACCATCAATTGCTCATATATAAGTTCAAGTTGAAGCTGAAGAAAATTAGAACAAGTCCACGAGAGCCAAAGTATGACCTTAAGTATATCCCACCAGAATTTCAGATCATTTCAAGAACAGATTTGACACACTGAACACTAATGATCTAAGAATAGATGAGTTGTGGGATGACACCGAGGACATGATACATGAAGACAGTAACCCAACCAAACCCACTGCCGTTGAGTCGATTCTGACTCATAGCGACCCTACAGGACAGAGTCGAACTGCCCTGTAGAGTTTCCAAGGAGCGTCTGGCAGATTCGAACTGCCAACTTTTTGGTTAGCAGCCATAGCACTTAACCACTACACCACCAGGGTTTCCATGAAGAAAGTAAGAGGTCATTAAAAAGACAGGAAAGAAATAAAACACCAAAATTGATGTCAGAAGAGTCTCTGAAACTTACTCTTGAATGTCAAGCAGCTAAGTGAATGGAAGAAATAACGAAGCAAAAGAACTGAACAGGAGATTTCAAAGGGTGGCTTGAGAAGACAAAGTAAAGTCTCACAGTAACATGTGCAAAGACCTGGAGTAAGAAAACCAAAAGGGAAGAACACACTTGGCATTTCTCAAGCTGAAAGAAATTGGAGAAAAAATTCAAGCCTCGAGTTGCAATACTGAAGGATTCTATCCTCAGAATATTGAACAAAGCAGGAAGCAACGAAAGAGATGGAAGGAATATACAGAGTAACTATACCAAAAAGAATTGGTTGACATTCAACTATTTCAGGAGGCAGCATATGATCAAGAATCCATGGTATTGAAGGAAGAAGTCCAAGCCGCGCTAAAGACACTGGTGAAAAACAAGTCTCCGGGAATTGACGAAATACAAATAGATGTTGCAACAAAAAGATGCACTGTTGAAAGTGCTCATTCGTCTATGTCAAGAAATTTAGAACACGTAGGTGGTCAACTGACTGGAAGAGGACCATATGTGCTCCTATTCCAAAGAAAGGTGATCTAACAGTATGCGGAAATTATCAAAAAATATCATTATTCCACACACAAGTAAAATTTTGCTGACGATGCTTCAAAAGTGGTTGCAGCAGTACATCGACAAGGAACTGCCAAAAATTCCAGTCAGATTTAGAAGAGGACATGAAGCAGAGGATATCACTGCTGATATCAGATGGATCCTGGCTGAAAGCAGAGAATACCAGAAAGATGTTTACCTGTGTTTTACTGATTATGCAAAGGCATTTCACTGTATGAATGATAACACATTTGGATGACATTACAAAGAATGGGAATTCCAGAACACTTAATGTGCTTATGAGAAACCTGTATACAGACCAAGAGGCAGTCGTTGGAACAGAACAATGGGATACTGCATGGTTTAAAGTCAGGAAAGTTGTGTGAGAGGGTTGTACTCTTTCATCATATTTATTCAATTTGTATGCTAAGCAAATCGTCTGAGAAGCTGGACTCTATGAAGAACAGGGCATCAGGATTGGAGTAAGACTCATTAACAACCCGCATTGTGCTGATGACACAACCTTGCCTGCTGAAAACAAAGAGGACTTCATGCACTTACTGATGAAGATTTAAGACTATGGCCTCCGGTATGGATTATGCCTCAACATAAAGAAAACAAAAATTCTCACAATTGGACCAATAAGCAACGTCATGATAAACGGAGAAAATATTGAAGTTTGTCGAGGATTTCATTCTACTTGAATCCACAATCAAAGCCCATAGAAGCAGCAGTCAAGAAACCAAATGACGTATTGCATTGGGCAAATCAGCTGCAAAAGGCGTGTTAAAAGTAAAGATGTCACTTTAAGGACTGAGGTGTGCATGACCCAAGCCGTGGTGTTTTCAATTACCTCATATCCCTGCAAAAGCTGGACAACGAATAAGGAAGAGCAAAGAATTGATGCCTTTGAATCATGGCATTGGTGAAGAAAAATGAACATACCACAGACTGCCTGAAGAATGAAAAAATCTGTCTTGGGAAAAGTATGACAGAATGCTCCTTAGAAGTAAGGATGGTGACACTTTGTCTCACATACTTTGGACACGTTATCAGGAAGACTAGTCCCTGGAGAAGGCCTTCATGCTTGGTAAAGTAGAAGGTCAGCAAAAAAGAGGAAGGCCCTCAATGAGGTGGACTGACACAGCGGCTGCAACAATGCGCTCAAGCACAGCAACGACTGTGAGGAGGGCACAGGACTGGGCAGTGTATTGTTCTGTTGTACATTTGCCAGGTTGGAATCAACAAAATGACACCTAACAGGATAACAGCAACATGCCAGTACAACATGAGCATCACAAAAAGAAAGTGTTCTCAATCGCTTAGTATTAACTATTCAGCTGGAGAACAGATATTTCTGATGATGAAGCATACCACAATCTGAGAAAATACATCTGAAACATCTAAAACTTAGCACGTTGAACGGACCATTTGCACTCAATACTCATTGCTGCCACTTTCAGTATTTCTGTCTCCATCACAGCAGCTGAAAGTTTAAAAGTACATTTTTCAGATGTTCTTGTAGCTGGAGTTCTGGATGAAATTAAAATTTCACCAATGAGAGGTACTTGAAGGAAATATGGAAGGCAGAAGTAAGGCTGAGACCATTTTTCTGTTGGTACAGCAGGTGACAAGCAGAACTGGACAGACATGAACGTCTTCTGTAGTTACACCCTACACCCCACTTTCCAGTGTCAAGTCTAAGCTTCCTGGAAATGACGCTGCAGTGGTGGCAACAGAGGTAGCAGCAGCGTAAATTCCTGACCTCAGGATCACAGACTTTCTAGGGTGTGATCCTCAAAGCAATGATCTAGCAGCACTTAAGTCTAAGTGAACTGACCACTTTTTGTTGGAAACTTCTAGAATGATTACTGTTTACTGCTTTGACACTGACTAGCACACAAAAACAAACATCCGGAATACGATTATATAAAGTACCTTCGCAATTTAATAAGGAAAACATAAACTAACAAATAGAAAAATGGGAAAAAGAAATGAACAAGCATTTCATAGAAAAAGAAAACAACTTGGATAAATAAGTATATGAAAAATGGTCAACCATGTTAGTATTCAGGAAAGTGCAAATTAAAACCACAATGAAAAACCATTTAACACTCAAACTGATAAAACTTAGGAAGCCTGATAAGAACAAGTGATAAAAGATGTGACTCAATAACAACTCATAAATAGCACTGGTAGGAATACAAATTGATAAACCACTGTGCAAGTTAATTTAGCATTAATTGGAAAATTGAATGAATATTCACATAAGCTATGACCCAGAAATTTTATTTCCTGAAAATTCTTGTATTTGCACACGATATTGTGTGAAAAAAGCAAGTATTAGAAGCCTATATATAGAATGATACCATTTTTATTATTTTTTGCATATTAAAATATGCAGACTAAATGATTTATTATTTGGGAATATATATACCAAAACCAAAAACCAAACCCAGTGCCATCGAGTCGATTCTGACTCATAGCGACCCTACAGGACAGAGTAGAACTGCCCCATAGAGTTTCCAAGGAGCGCCTGGCAGATTCAAAGTGCCAACGCTTTGGTTAGCAGCCATAGCACTTAACCACTATACCACCAGGGTTTCCGGGAATATACATACCTATAAAAAATTAAAAAGCAAGGGAAGGATAAACACAGAATTTAATATAGTATTCACCTCTGGCTTAGGAAAAATGAGGATGGAATTGGGGAAGAAAAATGCATATATATACCTGTATAAGTAACACTTCAGTTCTTAAGCTGGATGGTGGGTTGAGAGGTTTTCATTTTTATCAGTATGTTTCATAACATACATATATACTATATACTACACTACCAATGATTGCTAATAAAGTAAAACCTGTGAAAGCTGGAACACGATGGGGCTGCCCTGTTTTCCTGGGTCTCACAAGTTTTCTGCATTTGATAGGCTGCAGTCACTACTTTTCTATTGCTACATAGTGGAAAATATTTTAGATTTCCTTCTCTGACAAGTTTCTGCTTTTCAGAAATTCCAGCTTTCACAGGTTTTACTGTACTTATAAAGTGCTCGTTACGTACCCTGTTCTGAACACTTACTCTCCCCCTTACAAACAACCCTATGACGTAGGTTCTGTTATTATCTCCAAATTATAGATGAAGAAACTAAAGAACAAAGAGGTTATATAGCTTGTCCAAGGTCACACAGCTAATAAGTAATGGAGCCAGGAGTCAAAGGGAAAATCAGGCCCCCAAGTCCACAGTCTTAACCAGTATACTATGTTAGGTTATACTGTTAGATGCCATGGAGTTGGTTCCGACTCATAAAGACCCTATACACAACAGAATGAAACACTGCCTGGTCCTGCACCATCCTCACAATCCTTTTTATACTTGAGCCCACTTTTCTCCATTTATCATGATGTTGCTCATTGGCCCATTTGTGAGGATTTTTTTTTCTTTATGTTGAGGTGTAATCCATACTGAAGGTTGTGGTCTTTGATCTTTATCAGTGTTTCAAGTCATCTTCACTTTCAGTAAGCAAGCTTGTGTCATCTGCATAATGCAGGTTAAAGAGTCTTCCTCCAATCCTGATACCCCGTTCTTTTCATATAGTCTAGCTTCTAGGATTATTTGCTGAGCGTACAGATTGAATAAGTATGGTGAAAGGATACAACCCTGACACACACTTTCTTGAGTTTAAACCACACAGTACACCCTTGTTCTGTTTGAATGACTGCCTCTAGATCAATCTACAGGTTCCTCATGAGCACAATTAAGTGTTCTAGAATTTCCATTCTTCACAGTGTTATCCGCAATTTGTTATGAGCCACACGTAGTCAATAAAACACATGTAAACATCTTTCTGGTATTCTCTGCTTTCAGCCAGGGTCCATCTGACATTAGCAATGATATCCCTGAATCCATGTCCTCTCCTGAATCTGGCTTGAATTTCCGGCAGCTCCCTGTGGATATACTGCTGCACCCACTTTTGAATGATCTTCAGCAAAATTTTACTTGAGTGTGATATTAATGATATTGCTTGATAATTTCCACATTCGGTTGGATCACCTTTCTTGGGAATAGGCATAAATATGAATCTCTTCCAGTCAGTTGGCCAGATAGCTGTCTTCTAAATTTCTTGGCACAGATAAGAGCACTTCCAACACTGCATCCATTTGTTGAAACATCTCCATTTGTATTCTGTCAATTCCTGAAGCCTTATTTTTCACCAATGCCTTCAGTGCAGCTTTGACTTCTTCCTTCAGTACCATTGGCTCCTGATCATATGCTACCTCCTGAAATGGCTGAACGTCGACCAATTCTTTTTGGTAATAGTGACTCTGTGTATTCCTTCCATCTTCTTTTTATTCTTCCTGAATCATTTAATATTTTCCTATAGAATCCTTCAATTTTGCAACTCAAGGCCTGAATTTTTTCTTCAGTTCGTCCAGCTTGAGAAATGCTGAGTATGTTCTTCCCTTTCGGTTTTCTATCTACAGGTCTTTGCACATGTGTCATTATAATACTTTACTTTGTTTTATGGAGGCGCCCTTTGAAATCTTCTGTTCAGCTCTTTTACTTCATTTCTTTCTTCCGCTTTAGCCAGTCGATGTTCAAGAGCAAGTTTCAAAGTCTCTCCTGACATCCATTTTGTTTTTTTCTTTCTTTCCTGTCTTTTTAGTGAACTCTTGCTTTCTTCACATATGATGTCCTCGATGTCATTCCACAACTCATCTGGTCTTAGGTCATTAGTGTTCAATGTGTCAAATCTATTCTTGAAATGGTCTCGAAATTTAGGTGAGATATGCTCAAGGCTGTACATTGGTTCCCACTGATTAGTTCTAATTATCTTCAGTTTCACCTTGAGCTTGCATATGAGCAGTTAATGGTATGTTCCACAGTCAGCCCCTGGCCTTGTTCTGATTGATGATATTGAGCTTTTCCATCATCTCTTTCCACGACGTAGTCGATCTGATTCCCATGTATTCCCTCTGGTGAGGTCCACTTGTATAGTCACCGTTTATGTTGTTAAAAAAAGGTATTTGTAATGAGGAAGTCATTGGTCTTGCAAAATTCTATCATGCGATCTCCAGCATTGTTTCTATCACCAAGGTCATATTTTCCAACTACGGATTCTTCTTCTTCATTTCCAACTTGTGCATTCTGATCACCAGTAATTATCAGTGCATCCTGATTGCATGTTTGGCAATTTCAGACTGCCGAAGTTGGTAAAAATCTTCAATTTCTACATCTTTGGCCTTAGTGGTTGCTGCGTGAATTTGAATAATAGTCATATTAATTGGTCTTTCTTGTAGGCTTATGGATATTATCCTATCACTGACAGCATTGTACTTCAGGATAGATCTTGAAATGTTCTTTTTGACGATTAATGCAACATCACTCCTCTTCAAGTTGTCATTCCCTGCATAGTAGACCAAATGATTGTTCAGTTCAAAATGGCCAATACCAGTCCATTTCAGCTCATTAATGCCTAGGATATTGATCTTCACACATTCCATGTCATTTGTGACAATTTCCAATTTTCCTAGATTCATACTTCTTACTTTTCATATTCCGATTATTAGTGGATTTTTGCAGCTGTTTCTTCTCATTTTGAGTCATGCCACAATATGAAGTTCCCTAAAGCTTGATGTCACTAAGTTCGACTCTACTCTAATGAGGCAGCTCTTCCCCAGTTGCATTTTGAGTGCCTTCCAATCTGAGAGACTCATTTTCCAGCACTGCATTAGACAATGTTTTATTGCTACTCATAAGGTTTTCACTGGCTCATTCTTTTCAGAAGTAGTAGCCCACTGGGTCCTTCTTCCTAATCTGTCTTAGTCTGGAAGCTCTGCTGAAACCTGTCCGCCATGGGTGACCCTGCTGGTATTTGAATACTGGTGGCATAGCTTCCAGCATCGCAGCAATGTGCAAGCCCCCACAGTAGAACAAACTGACAGATGCATGGGCACAGTAGTCTATGTATATAAAATACATAAATAACAAAAAATAAAAGATACCTAAGGTAATAATAAAAGAAATAAACAGCAGCTAATTGAGCTACCTTTCATTTTCCTTGATGACATTTTCAAGTTGTAGTTTCATCTCACCCATCTGTTTCTGAAAGAAGAAAATATGGTTGTACTGATAAATTTTCCAGACAATTAGGTGTCCAGTAAATAGTACATACACACGCAAGCAATCAGATTCTATGACAATAGTCTACTGGTAGGACTTATTCTTTACTTCTAACAAGTATTATTAGTTGCGGATATTTTAATGAAACACAGAACACAATAAAACGTTCATTTTGAACAGAATATACATAAAATATTTTATACACCACATTGAGAAGTATTTATAAATGTAATTTGATGACGTATAGATTTTAAAAAAACACTTAAAAGATTTTCATCAGTATGTCACTGTAACAAATACCAGAAGATCTCTATACCTTAAATGTGTATCTTAATTAATTCACCTTAGCTTAGGTAAAGCCCATATAAGCACTTGAAATTTTCTAGTATTTCAAAAGATAAAATGTTAATAGCAACAAAGAAAATAGAGGCTTTCTTTGGTAGTCACTCACTAAGCTTCTGATTCACCACCTTTATTAAATATCTAAACTCTCCGCACAACAGAGATGGCCACTGTTTTCAAACATATATTTTAGTAGGAAGGATGGGAAAAAAATCACTAAAATAGAAAAAAGAATAAAATACATACTTAAAAGGAATGTGATAAAAGTATGATTAGTTCTCTCTGATGGGATCAAGGGGTTGCTAAGATTTCAAAAGGACAAGAAGGGGATTCAAGTAGGGGGAAAGACGAGTAAAAACTAAGGAGCAAAAAATATTGGGTAACACAGGTACAACAGTCAGCTCTCAATAAATATGAATGGGTAGAGTGCACGTCAGGAAAAAGGTTGTGTGAAAATCATACTTAGAGCAAAACTGTCATCAACTCATGATATGTCCATTAGTCTTGATTGGGCACTCTAGGCTAAACGGGAGAATCCAAGCTTGAAGTGAATCTGGCAAGGGGAGGATGGACAAGGCAGTGCTCCAAGCCTTTCTCTCCACCTTTGAACCAGAGAAGCTCAAGGCAGCTTGGTCCAGGACATCAGTAACAGCCAATTCTAACTACAAATTGGCTTGAAAGATGAACCATTCCTAGGTCCCTGCTGTGCCTGAAACAGAATTAATCCAAAATAAATTAATTCACTACCAGATAATTGAGAACTGACCATACATAGAATGATGCAGCGAGATATAAAATGGAAATGCAGGTGAAGGTCATGAATGACATGGTAACTAAGAGATTTGGATTTTGTTGTAGCAATTATTCCCATTTTATAAATTTTTTAAAACTGATCTTTAATGTTATGAAAATGTAGGTGTGTATTGAAAAGTATTTATTATTAGTCAAATAATAATATAGGATATATATGCATTGGTTAGGATTAAAGGTTCACTGTTACAGTCATATAAAAACCTCCTTACTAAAAAATATTTAATAGTTTGAAGGAAACAAAATTTCAGGAGTATCTCACATCATAAAAATTTCATCTACTACTTGCATTTTTTAGCAGGAAAATTTTCATATAGAGAAATACAGCTGTACTTTTCTTGCCATCAAGATATACTATTTTTTGAATGGGTCAGTAAGATAAGTTATAAGAACTAGTCTATTAATCATTAATACCTATGTGAGCAATTTTTCTTAGAATTAGCTGTCATCATCTTTTTTCTGTCTAAAAGAAGTAGCAACTTTCTTATCATAGACTCTTGGTCTTTCTTCAACAGTTTCTTAGCTTCTTAAAATTAATTCAATAACCACCCTTACATGATAACGTCAAATGAATAATGAAGTTAAATATCTTAGTAAAATAGCTGATGAGACAGATAAATGAATCAGATTATTAAAAAATATAACATGTAAAGAGTTTAATTTTAATATAAATAACTATTATACATTATAGCAATCAAACCACATATCATTGTAGCAATTCAGAAAAAGTGAATTCAGCAAAAACTTCAGACTCACTAGTTTAAAAGTAAGGACAAAATGTCATTTCTGCATGACAGTACTTTCTGTTGTGCTTTGTCAATTAAAAAAATTAGAAGACATTACTAGAGTTGGCTCAAATTTAAATGACCACAGGCTCCAAAGCACACAGTAAAGACTAGGAAAATATTTAATTAACCTATGATAAAGCAGAAACTACAATTTTTAATTGAGGCAGGATCACTTTATAAGTTTATATATTAGAGAAATAACTATAGAAATGAAAGTATCAATCATTTCAGATGTAATAAACAAACCAAAAAACCCACTGCCATGGAGTCTATTCTGACTCATAGCGACCCTATTGGCCAGAGTAGAACTGCCCCATAGAGTTTCCACGGAGTGCCTGATGGATTCCAACTGTCAACCTTTTGATTAGCAAATGTAGCTCTTAACCAATATGCCACCAGTATTTCTGATAGAAGAACCTAACTTTATTTTTAGACAGTTGTAAGCATTTCATGTTTTTTTTTCCATAAAGCAACACAGTCCATTAATTTATAAATAGAAGTTTGTTCAGCTAGATTTAATAATCTTTTCTATAAACTCTGGCATTTAATCATTCATCAAATATTTGAGGGCTAGACTTAGAAGTATACCTTAGCATCACTTCTTTGTCCATGTATTAAGAGAAAAGAAAAAAATTAAGCTCTTTGTGTCTGCCTGTCCACAGCTAAATTCTGAGGAAATCAGTCTCAAAGAGTTGTTTTTATATAAGGTTGTTATATTTTCTTCCATTTGCACTAAATTAAGTTGACTCTGCTACTCTTGCCACAACTGAATTGGTCCAGGGATTGGTATCTGAGCCAAACAAAATCATGAATGTATTCAAGCTCTATGAAAGCGGTCATCGCCTCCTGGAGGGCTTAGCTTTAGAAATACAACTTCTGTCTAAGAAATGCCTCTATTGTATGGTCGTCCAATATCATCAGAAAGGTTAGAATTTGGAGAGCAGGATTTAAAAGATGTTTTGAAATCAAAGAAAGACATCTTAAATATTAGGTATACTCTAAAAATGAAATGGAAACTCCCACTGTATACTGAACAGTGCTGTGCTATTATTCTAGTTTTCTACAAGCCTGCCATGCATCCTAGTCTTAGAAGCCCTGGAAGCCAGAGTGATGATCTATCTCTATAGACAACATCCTCAGTTTCTTCACTCCCTTAAAATAAATAATTGCTAAGAGGATTTTAGAAAAAAGCTGCCACAACTTAAGCCTACACAGGTAGTTTCTGACTTATGATATATTAGAATTATGATGACCCACACTTACAACCAACCTTTTTTTGTGTGTGTGTGTGTGCATCTTATAGTTAATAATATGTACTACATACAACGTTGCATCATGTAATTTGCTGATGTTATCATTATCTGTAAATTTGTATGCAATGTTTCCAACCCCCAAAGGCAAACAAAGACTGGATTTATAAAGATATTGATAATGAAAGGCAATAATAATGAAAACTAAAAAAAAAAAAAAAATAGGTATTACACTTATGTGAAAACTGACTTGTAACAGAGTTGCTGAAATGGGAACCCCGTCGTAAGTCAGGGACTGTCCGTATTACAAGTAGACCAATACTATCTAAAATCTGACAGACTTAACATTCAAAATAGGGAAAAAAAAAATATTCTGCAAACAATGGGAAATGAAGGTAGAATAGCAGAAAGGCCTAAAAGGATGTGAGATGGTTATAGATCTTTCCGGGGGTGGGGTATAAACAAACAACAATGAGATTAAGAGATCCTTCTAAGGATTACCAAAAGACAGGAATTCACACACACACACACACAGTGATGGTTAGTTTTATGTGTGAACTTGGCTATGCTATGATTCTCAGTGGTTTGGCCAGAAACTGGACTGGCTGTTATTCTGCAACCTAATATAACCTAACATAACACATTCATTTTCCATGGTGTGATCTCATACAATCAACCAATCAGCTGAAAGGAGGCTTTCCTTGGGGATGTAGTCTACCTCCAGAATATAAACGGGTATTCTAACATAGCATGCATTCTCTCTCTCTCTCTCTGTCTCTTAAGTCTGCATTCTTCTCATTGCCTTACCTCCAGAACTTGGAACATAAGCCTGTAGAAGTTTCCAGCCTGCAGCCTCATCTGCAGATTTGGGATTTGTCTGCTCCCCTGGGGACTTTGCCAGCTGACCTCTCCACCTGCCGACTGACCTACAGATTTCAGACTTGTCAGCCTCCATGATTGCGTGAGCCATTCCCTTGAAGTAAATCTTTCTACATGTATTTATATGGTGTGTGTACGTGTGTGCGTGTGTGTATGTCTCTCACTGGTTTTGTTACTCTAGAGAATTCAACTAAAACAAATACACACATGCACACACTTACAGAGAGCCAAGAATTGATTATAGTTAAATATTTTCTTCCTTATCAAAGTTTTTAAAAAGAAAGGGGGTCTATTTTACTTTTTCTTCTCTTATAATATTACATAAAGCTTCACAACCATGATTTCATACCTGATAATATTTCAGCTGCTCATTTAGCTCTTCCAGATGCTTATCATACTCAGTAATAAGAGGAGCTAAAAAGCTACAAAAGAAAAAAAATACAGAATTAAAAATATGGCATATTGTCTCATTGAGTTAAATAAATGTATAACACGTGAAACACACTGCAAATTGAAAGCCGTTATTAAGACTTCATAATATTTGCTTTTTCCTTGTCAATTCAATGGCAGATCATTTAAACCTAATTATATATAAAAAAAACCTAATTATAGCATGTTATAAAATAAAATTCCTAATTCTAAAGGAATTATTTTAACAATAATTAAGTATAATTAAGAAAAAAATATTTTTCTGTTACCCCACTCTTACCTTTGGTCAACTACTGAGTTTCCTAAAATGTCATCTCCATCTTCTTTGAAGACAGCTTCCTATAACAGAGAATACTGCATCTTAAGAAATGTCTTCTCACATCATTCTAGCCAAAAACTGGCTGTGGTTTAAAATTACATACAAAAATTTTATAACCTTAGAAAACCTACTAATGTAATTCAAAATGAGAGGAAGAGAAGGAAATCATTTCAAATAATGCTGAAAATACATTTGGTAAGTTTTAACACTCATACGTAATAAAAACTCTTGGCAAATAGAACTAGGAGGAGTTTTTCTTAGCTTGATAAAGAATATCTACCAGAAACCCACATTGATTTACCATTCTTCATGGTGAACCACTGTAAACACTGTATCAAATTCAGTAACAATACCAGGCTTCTCACCATAACTGATATAATTCAACATTATACTTATTCTAATCAACGCAATATATTGAAGGGAGGATGGGTCTGAAATTTAAAAGTTGAAGAGACAACACTATTATTATTTACAGACAATCTGAGCACTTACCTAGAAAGTCCCATATAATCTACCAACTAATAAAAGCATACTTTGTTACCAGATAGATCAACATAAAAAATCAATAGCTTTCCCAAACACCAGTAATAATTAGAAAATGATAAAACCCTCCTATTCACTATTGTGAACACTTTTTTGAATTCATTTTATGTATAGGGTTTTTTTGAGGGCATTACTTTTACAGTTTATTTGATGATTGCTCCAGATATCACATTACATATATATAACTTATCAGTCTACTAGTGTCTCGGTTTTAAGTTGGAGTGAAGTATAGAAACTTTAACTCTTTTCATGTCCCTTTTTACCTTCCTCTATTTATAATTTTGGAAACCCTTGCGGCATAGTGGTTAAGAGCTACGGCTGCTAACCAAAACATCTGCAGTTTGAATCTGCCAGCTGCTCCTTAGAAACTCTGTGGGGCAGTTCTACTCTGTCCTATAGGGTCGCTATAAGTCGGAATGAACGTGACGGCAGTGGGTTTGTTTTTTTTTTTGGTTTATATATAATTTTCCTAAATATTTCCCATTCATATATTTAGAACCATTTCAGAGTATTAATTTTTGCTTCAACCGCCAAACACAGTTTATAAAACACCACAGCAAATGGAGTGTCTACCATATCTACTCATGTTTTTGTTTACATGTTTTTTTTCCTTCCGATAATCTATGGTTCTTTCTTTTACTTTTTTCTGTTTAGAGAATTTCCTTCAGCCATTCCTTTAGGATAAGTCTATTGGTAACAAATTCTCTTAGTTTTCCTTTATTTGAAAATGTCTTGATTTCCCCTTCTGCTCCGAAGAATATTTTTTGCTGATTCTGGGTTGACAGATTGTTTTTCAGCACTTGAAAATTACTATGGCACTTCCCTCTGGCCTCCACAGTTTCTGATGAGAAATCCTCCACCACTGGAATTGTTTATTTTTAATTAAAAAAAAAAAATAGGTAAGATATATTGTTTCTTTCTGTTTTTGATTTTTTTTCTTTATTTTTAGAAGTCTGATTATGAGGTATCTTGAGTCAGTTTCTGTCTTGACAGGCTACCCCTTTCCCGGTCCTTTGGCAGAGACAGCAGACTTTTGTTGAGCATTTTTATCTCTGCACCCATTTGGCATTTCCAGGTTGCTGGCTTCTTCAGTTCCAAGTCTGGGATGTATCAGGCAAAAAGAGGACCCAGGCAAATTACTACCGTGTTGGTTTTCATCCCTAGCCTGTCTGCCTTCTTTGCTCTTCCCTCCAGTCTTATTTTTGTTTTATACATAATGTCCAGAGCTTTTAGTTGTAATTAGTGAGAGGAACAGGGAAAAGTACATCTACACCATCTTCGAGGGAGGTGAAGTATATCCTACAAGTTTTGATATGTCAAATTTTCATTATCATAAGTACAAAATATTTTCAAATTTTATTTATAATTTTTTCTTTGACCAGTAAGCTATTAGAAGTGTATTTCTTAATTTTAACGCCATAGAGGATATTTTCAGTTATCTTTTTGTTGCTGATTTCCACTGTGATCAGACAACAAACTCTGAATGAATTCTTTGAAATATGTTGAGGCGTGCTTTATGTCCTAGCTTATGGTCAATTTTGGTAACTGTTGCAGGTATACTGGAAAACATCCTGTATTCTATTTTTTGTTGAGTATGGTGTTTTCCGTTATTTGAGTTTTCTGTCAATGTGGGAAACCCTGGTGGCGTAGTGGTTAAGTGCTATGGCTGCTAACCAAAGGGTCAGCAGTTCAAATCCTCCAAGCGCTCCTTGGAAACTATGGGGCAGTTACACTCTGTCCTATAGGGTCGCTATGAGTCAGAATCGACTCAACAGCACTGGGTTTGGTTTTTTTTTGTTTGGTTTGTCGACGTGAGTTTTCTGTCAATGTGTTGTTTAGATCTTCTATATTGTTATTAAGGAGTCCTGGTGGCGCAAAAGGTTAAGAGCTTGGCTAATAATCGAAAGGTTGGCAGTTCGAACCCACCTGGTAGCTCTGCAGGACAAAGGCCTGACGATCGCTTCAGTAAAGATTATAGCCTAGAAAATCCTATGGGGAAGTTCTACTCTGTCACATGGGGTCACTAGGAGTCAGAATCAACTCAGTGGCACCTAACAACAACATATTGTTATTCATTTTTGTTTGCTTATTGCAGCTATTGAAAAAGATGTTTTAAATTTTCCCTTCAGATAGTATAAAAAAACAAACCAAACCCATTGCAGTCGAATCAATTCCAACTCATAGGAACTCTATAGGATGGAGTAGAACCGCCCCATTAGAGTTTCCAAGGAGTGGCTGGTGCATTCGAAATGCTGATCTTTTGTTTAGCAGCTGTAGCTCCTAACCATTGAGCCACCAGGGTTCCTCAGTATACTTGCCTCTTTTCCTTTTAGTTTTGTCAATTTTTCTTTTATATACTTTGGAGCTACATATAGGGATTTAGAATTGTTGACTTAATTATGAATTAACTCCTTCACCATTATAAAATGTCCCTCTTTATCTCTAGCAATATTTCTTACCTAAAGTCTATTTAGTCTGCTATTGCTAAAGGTGTATCTGTTTACTTTCAGTTAATATTTGCATGGTGTAGCTTTTTTCTCGTCTTTTCACTTTCAATTTGTTTTTTTTGTTGTTGTTGTTCACATAACTGGATTTGTGTGTGTGTGTATGCTAAATATTTGGAATTTTTAGTTCATTCACATTTAAAATAATTATTGTTCACAATACACAAGAATTAATATAAAAAACCAAAACCAAACCCATTGCCATCGAGGCGATTCCAACTCATAGTGACCCTATAGGTCAGAGTAGAACAAGAACTGCCCCATAGTTTCCAAGGAGTGCCTGGTGGATTCAAACTGCTGACCTTTTGGTTAGCAGCCGTAGTGCTTAACCACTAAGGCACCAGGGTTTCCAGAATTAGTATAGGAGTTCATAAACTTTTTCTGTAAGGGACCAGAGAGTAAATAGTTTAAACTTTGCAGCATCATGGTCTATGGTCTCTGTCACAGCTATTCAATTCTGTTGCTGTAGCACGAAAGCAGCCATAGACAACCTATCAACAAATGAACGTGGCTGTGTTCCAATAAATATTTATTTACCATAACAGATGGCAGGCTGGATTTAGCCCTGGGCTATAGTTTTCTAACCTCTAATTTAGATGATGGTGTGAGAGTATCTCACAGAAAGTGAGGGGAAAAAAAAAAAGGCCCAAAGTACTAACATCTTGCAGGAGAATACTGAATTTAGGCTTGACTCACAGGATTCCAAAATATTTCAAATATAAATTCTAACTTTAAAACTAACAATTTCATGACAATTTGTTTTCTAGTTATAGTGATTAAGACATTGTTGTATTGGTGCAGACGCAGACAAAACTGACTTATCATATGCCAGGTTTCCATGTACGTACAGGCACAAGAATAGAGTACCTATGCATACATGGAAACCTGGTATACGATAAGCCAGTGGGGAAAGCATGGACTACCCAATACTGCTGGTACCACGGTATAGGAAAAAAAAAAAAAAAAAAAACCCTCTCCTACGCAATACACAATAATAAATTCCAAACTATCTGAAGATTTAAATGTCGCCAGTGAAAGGCTTAAGACACAATAGTACAACCTATAATAAAAAAAAAAAAAATTTTTTTTATAATAGGAAAGCACTGATACAACTGACTGTACAGGTAATCCTCAGATTATGAACAAGTTCCATTCCTAAATCTGTCTTTAAGTCGAATCAGTTAGGTACGGAACAGTTAGGTACGGTTTGTATCTAAGGTCAGTTAGTCAAATGTTTGTCTTAGTATATAGTATACAGTGTATCTTTCTGTGTAAAAAAAAAACATTAAAGAAGTACTTCCAGGTACACTAAAACATCTTTATCATAACAATACAGTGATATTAATGTTTTGATGCATGTTGCAAAGTAGCACTAGCTTGTTATTACAAACCACTGATGTACCCCAAATTTTTAATATAATAGGCTTTGTGGGGCTTGCTTTGTAACTACTGGTTGTACGTAAGTCAAACGTTTGTAACCCAGGGATTGCCTGAATATAAAAAGTTGAAACTTTTCTATTGCAGTGAATATGAACAAGAGAAATGAAAATCCACATATTGAGAGTTTTCCATGTTTCAATAAACAACGGGTATTATTAGGAAAAGTACGGAAGAGGAAATCTGAGACTATTAACAAATTCTAGGTGTACATCCTACAGAAACTCTCAGATGTGTAGAGAAATGGTCAAGAAAAGGTTCAAGCATTATGCCAAAATAAAAAAAAATTAGAAAAAATCTAAATGCCCTTCAACAAAAGAAATGATAAAAAAAAAAATTGTACTATAGTAATAGAATAGAATGTAGTAGGCAACAGTTATACTGCATAAACTGGAGATACATGTATCAAAATCTTAAAAATAATGTTGAACAAAATAAGCAAATTTTACAAAAGGTCACACACAGTATGATACTGGGTCTATACTTTAAAAACTTGCAAAATGTCACAATAAAATGATTTCAGATATGATCATAAATAGTAAAAATATTAAAGCATATAAAAAAAGTTACATATGCATATAAAGTACTGAAAAATACCAAATTCAGGATAGTGGTCACCACTGGGGACAAAATGGGTGGGGAAAGAGGTACCCAAAGAGATTAAACTGTTCCAGTAATGTTTCATTTCTTAATGGAAAAAAAAAAAAAAAAAACGACCTGAAACAAATACGGCCAAAAGTTAAAACTGACACAACTAGGTGATGGGAACGCAGGCATTAGTTGTTTTTTTTTTTTTTTAATAATTTTTATTGTGCTTTAAGTGAAAATTTACTAATCAAGTCAGTCTCTCACATATAAACTTATATACATCTTACTACATACTCCCACTTATTCTCCCCCTAATGAGTCAGCCGGCTCCCTCCTTCCAGTTTCTCCTTTCATGACTGTTTTGTCAGTTTCTAACCCTCTCTACCCTTCCATCTCTTCTCCAGACAGGAGACACCAACATAGTCTCAAGTGTCCACCTGATGCAAGTAGCTCACTCCTCATCAGCATCTCTCTCCAACCCCTCGGCCAGTCCAATCCATGTCTGATGAGTTGTCTTCGGGAATGGTTCCTGTCCTGGGCCAACAGAAGGTTTGGGGACCATGACCGCTGGGATTCTTCTACTCTTAGTCCATTAAGTCTGGTCTTTTTATGAGAATTTGGGGTCTGCATCCCACTGCTCTCCTGCTCCCTCAGAGGTTCTCTGTTGTGTTTCCTGTCAGGGCATCATCAGTTGTACCGGGCACCATCTAGTTCTTCTGGTCTCAGGATGATGTAGTCTCTAGTTCATGTAGCCCTTTCTGTCTCTTGGGCTCATTAATTACCTTGTGACCTTGGTGTTCTTCATTCTCCTTTGATCCAGGTGGGTTGAGACTCACTGATGCATCTTAGATGGCTGCTTGCTAGCATTTAAGACCCCAGACGCCACACTTCAAAGTGGGATGCAGAATGTTTTCTTAATAGAATTTATTTTGCCAATTGACTTAGATGTCCCCTGAAGCCATAGTCCCCAAAGGCCCACCCCTGCTCCGCTGACCTTCAAAGCATTCAGTTTATTCAGTAAACTTCTTTGCTTTTGGTCCAGTCCAGTTGTGCTGACCTACCCGGTATTGAGTGTTGTCCTTCCCTTCACCTAAAGTAGTTCTTATCTACTATTTAATCAGTAAATAACTCTCTACCACCCTACCTCCATCCCTCCTCTTGTAACCACAAAAGCATGTGTTCTTCTCAGTTTAAACTCTTTCTCAAGATCTCAAAATAGTGGTCTTATATAATACTTGTCCTTTTGCATCTAATTTCACTCAGAATAATGCCTTCCAGATTCCTCCATGTTATGAAATGTTTCACACATTCATCACTGTTCTTTATCAATGTGTAGTATTCCATTGTGTGAATATACCATAATTTATTTACCCATTCGTCCGTTGACGGACACCTTGGTTGCTTCCAGCTTTCTGCTATTGTAAAAAGTGCTACAATAAACATGAGCGTGCATGTATCTGTTCCTGTAAAGACTCTTATTTCTCTAGGATATATTCCGAGGAGTGGGATTTCTGGGTCATATGGTAGTTCTATTTCTAGCTTTTTAAAGAAACACCAGATCGATTTCAAAAGTGGTTGTACCATTTTACATTTCCACCAGCAGTGCATAAGCGTTCCAATTTCTCCGCAGCCTCTCCAACATTTATTATTTTGTGTTTTTTGGATTAATGCCAGCCTTGTTGGAGTGAGATGGAATCGCATCATAGTTTTAATTTGCATTTCTCTAATGGCTAATGATCGAAAGCATTTCCTCCTGTATCTGTTAGCCGCCTGAATATCTTCTTTAGTGAAGTGCGTGTTCATATCCTTTGCCCAATTTTTAATTGGATTGTTTGCCTTTTTGTGGTTGAGTTTTAGCAGAATCATGTAGATTTTAGAGATCAGGCGTTGGTCAGAGATGTCATAGCTGAAAATTCTTTCCCAGTCTGTAGGTGGTCTTTTTACTCTTTTGGTGAAGTCTTTGGATGAGCATAGGTGTTTGATTTTTAGGAGCTCCCAGTTATCGGGTTTCTCTTCGTCATTTCTAATAATGTTTTGTATTCTGTTTCTGCCTTGTATTAGGGCTCCTAGGGTTGTCTCTATTTTTTCTTCCATGATCTTTATTGTTTTAGTCTTTATGTTTAGGTCTTTGATCCACTTGGAGTTAGTTTTTGTGCATGGTGTCAGGTATGGGTCCTGTTTCATTTTTTTGCAAACGGATATCCAGTTATGCCAGCACCATTTGTTAAAAAGACTATCTTTTTCCCAATTAACTGACACTGGGCCTTTGTCAAATATCAGCTGCTCATATGTGGATGGATTTATATCTGGGTTCTCAATTCCATTCCATTGGTCTACGTGTCTGTTGTTGTACCAGTACCAGGCTGTTTTGACTACTGTGGCTGTATGATAGGTTCTAAAATCAGGTAGAGTGAGGCCTCCCACTTTGTTCTTCTTTTTCAGTAATGCTTTACTTATCCGGGGCTTCTTTCCCTTCCATATGAAGTTGGTGATTTGTTTCTCCATCACATTAAAAAATGTCATTGGAATTTGGATCGGAAGTACATTGTATGTGTAGATGGCTTTTGGTAGAATAGACATTTTTACTATGTTTCTAAGTCTTCCTATCCATGAGCAAGGTATGTTTTTCCACTTATGTAGGTCTCTTTTAGTTTCTTGCACTAGTACTTTGTAGGTTTCTTTGTAGAGGTCTTTTACATTTTTGGTAAGATTTATTCCTAAGTATTTTCTCTTCTTAGGGGCTACTGTGAATGGTATTGATTTGGTGATTTCCTCTTCGGTGTTCTTTTTGTTGATGTAGAGGAATCCAAGTGATTTTTGTATGTTTATCTTATAACCTGAGACTCTGCCAAACTCTTCTATTAGTTTCAGTAGTTTTCTGGAGGATTCCTTAGGGTTTTCTGTGTATAAGGTCACGTCGTCTGCAAATACAGATAATTTTACTTATTCCTTGCCAATCCGCGTGCCCTTTCTTTCTTTGTCTAGCATAATTGCTCTGGCTAGGACCTCCAACACAATGTTGAATAAGTTGTTGTTGTTGTTGTTAGGTGCCGTCGAGTCGGTTCCAACTCATAGCAACCCTATGCACAACAGAACGAAACACTGTCCGGTTCTGAACCATCCTTAACAATCGTTATGTATGAGCTCATTGTTGCAGCCACTGTGTCAATCCAGCTCATTGAGGGTCTTCCTCTTTTCCACTAACCCTGTGCTCTGCCAAGCATGATGTCCTTCTCCAGGGCCTGATCTCTGCTGACAACATGTCCAAAGTATATAAGACACAGTCTCGCCATCCTTGCCTCTAAGGAGCATTCTGGCCACACTTCTTCCAACACAGATTTGTTCGTTCTTTGGGCAGACCATGGTATATTCAATATTCTTCACCAACACCACAATTCAAAGGTGTCAACTCTTCTTCGGTCTTCCTCATTCATTGTTCAGCTTTCACACGCATATGATGTGACTGAAAACACCACGGCGTGGGTCAGGCGCACCTTAGTCTTCAGGGTGACGTCTTTGCTCTTCAACACTTTGAAGAGATCCTTTGCAGCAGATTTACCCAATGCGATGCGTCTTTTGATTTCTTGACTGCTGCTTCCATGGCTGTTGATTGTGGGTCGAAGTAAAATGACATCCTTGACAACTTCAGTCTTTTCTCCGTTTATCATGACATTGCTCATTGGTCCAGGTGTGAGAATTTTTGTTTTCTTCATGTTGAGGTGTAATCCACACTGAAGGCTGTGGTCTTTGATCTCATTAGCAAGTGCTTCAAGTCCTCTTCACTTTCATCAGGCAAGGTTGTGTCATCTGCATAATGTCGGTAGTTAATGAGTCTTCCTCCAATCTTGATGCTCCACTCTTCTTCATACAGTCCAGCTTCTCGTATTATTTGTTCAGCATACAGATTAAATGGGTATGGTGAAAGAATACAACCCTGACGCACACCTTTCCTGACTTTAAGCCGACCAGTATCTCCTTGTTCTGTCCGAACAACTGCCTCTTGATCTATGTAAAGGTTCCTCATGAGCACAATTAAGTGTGCTGGAATTCCCATTCTTCGCAGTGTTATCCATAGTTTGTTATGATCCACAAAGTCGAATGCCTTTGCATAGTCGATAAAACACAGGTAAACATCCTTCTGGTATTCTCTGCTTTCAGCCAGGATCCATCTGACATTAGCAATGATAGGCTGGGTTCCACGTCCTCTTCTGAAACCGGCCTACATTTCTGGCAGTTCCCTGTCGATATACTGCTGCAGGCGTTTTTGAATGATCTTCAGCAAAATTTTGCTTGTGTAAGATATTAATGATATTGTTCTATAATTTCCACATTCAGTTGGATCACCTTTCTTGAGAATAGGCATAAATATGGATCTCTTCCAGTCAGTTGACCAGGAAGCTTTCTTCCGTATTTTTTGGCATAGACAAGTGAGCACCTCTCGCTCTGCATCTGTTTGTTGAAACTTCTCGATTGATGTTCCATTAATTCCTGGAGCCTTGTTTTTCGCCAGTGACTTCAGAGCAGCTTGGACTTCTTCCTTCAGTAGCGTTGGTTCCTGATCATATGCCACCTCTTGAAATGGCTGAATATCGACTAATTCTTTTTGGTATAATGACTCTGTGTATTCCTTCCATCTTCTTCTGATGCTTCCTGGGTTGTTTAATATTTTCCCTATGGAATCCTTCACTATTGCAACTCGAGTCTTGAATTTTTTCTTCAGCTCTTTCAGCTTGAGAAACACCAAGCGTGTTCTTCCCTTTTGGTTTTCCATCTCCAGCTCTTTGCACCTGTCATTATAATACTTTACTTTGTCTTCTCGAGAGGCCCTTTAAAATCTTCTATTCAGTTCTTTTACTTCATCAATTCTTCCTTTTGCTTTAGCTGCTCGACGCTCAAGAGCAAGTTTCAGAGTCTCCTCTGACATCCATCTTGGTCTTTTCTTTCTTTCCTGTCTTTTCAGTGACCTCTTGCTTTCTTCATGGATGATGTCCTTGATGTCATTTCACAACTTGTCTGGTCTTCGGTCACTAGTGTTCAATGCATCAAATCTATTCTTGAGATGGTCTCTAAATTCAAGTGGGATATACTCAAGGTCTTATTTTGGCTCTCGTGGACTTGCTCTGATTTTCTTCACTTTCAGCTTGAACTTGCATATGATCAATTGATGGTCTGTTCCACAGTCGGCCCCTGACCTTGTTCTGACTGATGATATTGAGCTTTTCCATCATCTCTTTCCACAGATGTAGTCAATATGATTTCTGTGTGTTCCATCTGGCAAGGTCCATGTTGTTTATGTTGGTGAAAGAAGGTATTTGCAATGAAGAAGTCATTGGTCTTGCAAAACTCTATCATTCGATCTCCGGCATTGTTTCTATCACCAAGGCCATATTTTTCAACTACTGGTCCTTCTTCTTTGTATCCAATTTTCACATTCCAATCACCAGTAATTATCAATGCATCTTGATTGCATGCTCGATCAATTTCAGACTGCAGCAAGTGATAAAAATCTTCTATTTCTTCATCTTTGGCCCTAGTGATTGGTTTGTAAATTTGAGTAATAGTCGTATTAACTGGTCTTCCTCATAGGCATATGCAGATTATCCTATCACTGACAGCGTTATACTTCAGGATAGATCTTGAAACGTTCTTTTTTGACGATGAATGCAACACCATTCCTCTTCGAGTTGTCATTCCCAGCATAGTAGACTACATGATCGTTCAATTCAAAATGGCCAATACCAGTCCCTTTCAGCTCACTAATGCCTAGGATATCGACGTTTATGCGTTCCATTTCATTTTTGTCGATTTCCAATTTTTCTGGATTCATACGTTGTACATTCCAGGTTCCAGTTATTAATGGATGTTTGCAGCTGTTTCTTCTCATTTTGAGTTGTTCCACGTCAGCAAATGAAAGTCCCGAAAGCTTTACTCCACCCACATCATTAAGATCAACTCTACTTTGAGGAGGCAGCTCTTCCCCAGTCATCTTTTGAGTGCCTTCCAATCTGGGGAGGCTCATCTTCCAGCACTATATCAGACAGTGTTCCACTGCTATTCCTAAGGTTTTCACTGGCTAATGCTTTTCAGAAGTAGACTGCCGAGTCCTTCTTCCTAGTCTGTCTTAGTCTGGAAGCTCAGCTGAAACCTGTCCTCCATGGGTGACCCTGCTGGTATCTGAATACTGGTGGCATAGCTTCCAGCATCGCAGCAACACAGAAGCCCCCACAGTATGACAGACACTTCAGGGGTGTTGAATAAGATTTGTGATAAAGGGCATCCTTCTCTGGCTCCCATTCTCAAGGGAAATGTTTTCAGGCTCTCTCCATTTAGGATGATGTTGGCTGGTGTTTTTGTATAAATACCCTTTATTATGTTGAGGAATTTTCCTTCTATTCTATTTTGCTGAGAGTTTTTATCATGAATGGGTGTTGGGCTTTGCCAAATGCCTTTTCTGCATCAATTGATAAGATCATGTGGTTTTTGTCTTTTATTTATATGATGGATTACATTGTTTTTATACTATTGAACCAACCTTGCATAAAAAAAATCCCACTTGTTCGTGGTGGATTATTTTTTTGATAAGTTGTTGAGGAATTTTTGCATCTATATTCATGAGGGATATAGGTCTGTAATTTTTTTGTGGTGTCTTTACATGGTTTTGGTATCAGGGATATGGTGGCTTTATAGAATGAATTAGGGAGTATTCCATTCTTTTCTACGCTTTGAAATACCTTTAGTAGTAGTGATGTTAACTCTTCTCTGAAAGTTTGGTAGAACTCTGCAATGAAGCCGTCCGGGCCAGGGCTTTTTTGGTTGGGAGTTTTTTGATTACTTTCTCAATCTCTTTTTTTGTTATGGGTCTATTTAGTTGTTCTACTTCTGATTGTGTTAGTTTAGGTAGGTAGTGTGGTTTTCGGGATTCATCCATTTCTTCTAGGTTTCCAAAATGTGAGAGTACAATTTTTCATAGTAAACTAATGATTCTTTTAATTTCAGTTGGGTCTGTTGTGATATGGCCCATCTCGTTTCTTGTACGGGTTATTTGTTTCCTTTCCTGTGTTTTCTGAGTCAGTCTTGCCAATGGTTTATCAATTTTGTTAATATTTTCAAAGAACCAGCTTTTGCCTTTGTTAATTCTTTCAATTGTTTTTTTATTTTCTAATTCATTTAATTCTGCTCTCATTTTTATTATTTGTTTTCTTCTGGTGCCTGATGGATTCTTTTGTTGTTCGCTTTCTATTTCTTCAAGTTGTAGGGATAGGTCTCTGATTTGGGCTCTTTCTTCTTTATGTATGTGTAAAATTATCGATATAAATTGACCTCCGAGCGCTGATTTCGCTGTGTCCCAGAGGTTTTGATAGGAAGTGTTTTCAATCTTGTTGCATCCTATGAATTTCTTTATTCCCTCCTGAATGTCTTCTATAACCTAGTCTGTTTTGAGCAGGGTACTGTTCAGTTTACAAGTATTTGTTTTCTTTTCCCTGAATTTTCTGTTCTGGATTTCTGCTTTTATGGCCTTATGGTCTGAGAAGATGCTTTGTAATGTTTCAATGTTTTGAATTCTGCAAAGGTTTGTTTTATGACCTAATATGTGATCTATTCTAGATAATGTTCCATGTGTACTAGAAAAAAAAAGTATACTTTGCAGCCTTTGGGTGGAGTGTTCTATATAAGTACACGAGGTCAAGTTGGTTGATTGTAGCAATAAGATCTTCCATATCTCTATTCAGCTTCTTACTGGAAGTCCTATTCTTCTCCGAAAGTGGTGTGTTGAAATCTCCTAGTATGATTGTGGAGGTGTCTATCTCACTTTTCAATTCTGTTAAAGTTTGTTTTATGTATCTTACAGCCCTGTCATTGGGTGCATAAATATTTAATATCGTTATATCTTCCTGGTAAATTGTCCCTTTAATCATTATGTAGTGTCCTTCTTTACCCTTTGTGGTGGATTTAACTTTAAAGTCTGTTCTGTCAGAAATTAATATTGCCACTCCTGCTTTTTTTTGATTGTTGTTTGCTTGATGTATTTTTTCCATCCTTTGAGTTTTAGTTTGTTTGTGTCTCTAAGTCTAAGGCGTGTCTCTTGTAGGCAGCATATAGACGGATTGTGTTTTTTAATCCAGTCTGAGACTCTCTGTCTCTTTATTGGTGCATTTAGTCCATTTACATTCAGCATAATTGATAAGTATGAGTTTAGTGCTGACATTTTGATGCCTTTTTGTGTGTGTTGTCGACAATTTCATTTATCCACATATTTTTTGTGCTGAAAAGTTTTTCTTTGTAAATTGTGTGTTCCTCATTTTCATAGTAGTTGAATTTATTTTTGCTGAGTCGTTATGTTTTTCTTGGTTTTTATTTTGATGTATGGAATTGTTAGACCTCTTTGTGGTTACCTTAGTATTTACCCCTATTTTTCTAAGTAAAAACCTAACTTGTACTGTCCTATTTTGCCTTGTTTTCCTCTCCATATGGAAGATCTATGCCTCCTATATTTAGTCCCTCTTTTTTGATTATTGTAATCTTTTACATAATGACTGCAATGACTCCCTGTTTTGAGCATTTTTTCTTTTTTAAATTAATCTTATTTTTATGATTTCCCTATTTGAGTTGATATCAGGATGTTCTGTTCTGTGACCTTGTGTTGTGTTGGTATCTGATATTATTGATTTTCTGACCAAAGAATTTCCTTTAGTAATTCTTGTAGCTTTGGTTTGGTTTTTGCAAATTCTCTAAGCTTGTGTTTATCTGTAAATATTAATTTCACCTTCATATTTGAGAGACAGTTTTGCTGGATATATGATTCTTGGCTGGCAGTTTTTCTCCTTCAGTGCTCTATGTATGTTATCCCATTGCCTTCTTGCCCGCACGGTTTCTGCCAAGTAGTCTGAACTTATTCTTATCAATTCTCCTTTGTAGGTGACTTTTCTTTTATCCCTGGCTGCTTTTAAAATTTTCTCTTTATCTTTGATTTTGGCAAGTTTGATGATAATATGACTTGGTGATTTTCTTTTTGGATCAGCCTTGTATGGGGTTCGATGAGCATCTTGGATAGATATCCTTTCATCTTTCGTGATGTCAGGGAAGTTTTCTGCCAACAGATCTTCAACTTTTCTCTCTGTACTTTCTGTTATCCCTCCTTGTTCTGGAACTCCAATCACATGCAAGTTATTCTTATTGGTAGAGTCCCACATGATTCTTAGGGTTTCTTCAGTTTTTTAAATTCTTTTATCTGATTTTTCTTCAACTATATTGGTGTCAATTGCCTTATCCTCCATCTCCCCCGCTCTGCATTCCAATTGCTCAATTCTGCTCCTCTGACTTCCTATTGAGTTGTCTAATTCTGTAATTTTACTGTTAATCTTTTGGATTTCTGAATGCTGTCTCTATTGATTCTTGCAGCTTATTAATTTTTCCACTATGTTCTTGAATAATCTTTTTGATTTCTTCAACTGCTTTATCAGTGTGTTCCTTGGCTTTTTCTGTAGATTGCCTTATTTCATTTCTGAGGTCATCCCTGATGTCTTCAAGCATTCTGTATATTAGTTTTTTATACTCTGCATCTGGAAATTCCAGGATTGTATCTTCATTTGGGAAAGATTTTGATTCTTTAATTTGGGGATTTGTAGAAGCAATTATAGTCTGCTTCTTTATGTGATCTGATATCGACTGCTGTCTCTGAGCCATGTGTAAGATATTGTAATGATTTATTTTATATTTGCTCACTGAGTCTTGTCTTCTTGTTTTGTTTCAATATACCCAGATGGGCTACTAGATTGCACTGTCTTGACTGTTGCAGCCTTTGAATCACTTATGTCCTATTACCAGCTGGTTTGAGCTGTTACCAGACATATAACCCTAAGAGTCCATTCACTATTCTTGAATAGAATCAGCTTAGGTGTCCTGATTTTGGGTCACCAAGTGTGTGGTGTAGGCTGTCACCTATTAACTTAAAGGAGTAGTGGTGATAGTTGTATGCGTCAGATTCTAGTAGTGGCAGGGGATCACACTCCGAGGAGGGCAGGATGCTAACAGCCTTCCCCCATGTGCCAGTCAGGTAGGTGTGTCTCTATTCCTAGAGCACTTTGGTGGGTGGGCTCTGCAGCTGTACTTTAGGCACCCAATGCTTGTACCTCTAAAGATTGGTAGGCTTCACTATCCTCAGACCCCTTTAGCAGATGTCTAGGTGGTTTGGGTGGAGGTTCAGCCCTCAGTTCCCTGCTGTGGATCAGTGAGGGCTCTGTTTAATAGGTAGAGAGGTAACAGATCTAAAAACCTGTCTTTCCACTGCTCAGCTAAAACAATTACAGTCAGATTTCTAACAGAATTGCCTTTGCATTATAATAGCCACCTTTTTCCCTATAGGGATGAAAGCCAAAGATTGTGGATCTCCTATGCTTGGCTGGAGCTGGTTGTGTATTTTTATTCCAGTTTAGGGAAGTCAGGGAAGGATTTTCCCCCCTGGGTTGTTAATTGCTGCTTCTCTTAGGCCAGGAGAATGGGTTAGGAAAAAAAAAAAAAAAAGAAAACCTGGCAGAGCAATTCACTCCCTGGCCCAGGAAATTCCAATGTTAATGAAGCTGCCTGGGGCAGGGAGGAGAGGGATCAGATAGATAGGAGAGAGTAGCACCCAGCAAGGCAATATAGACAAAAAGTTACTTATCTTGCTTGGTGATGACTGGTTTATCTGAGATTCCAGAGGGGCATGTAGCCTGTGTGCAGTGGCTCGGTTGAGATTGTACCCCCCGCCCCCAGGGTCAGGCCTGCATCCCCTGTTTGCACAGTGTCAGGAAGCCATGATGAGCTCCTCTGCTCCTAGTCCCAAAGCCCAGTGCCAAGGTTTGCTGGCTGGGACACTGCACTCCAGGCTCCAACATCAGTTGTTTCTTCCCCGTGATTTCTCCTCCTGTCAGCTGCATCGTTGTGCAGGCTGCATGCGCTGGCTGGGTTTCTGACAAGGTTACTTCAGGGGGCTAGGGCTGCATCCTGTGCTTGCGCTGTCTCAGGAAGCCATGCTCAGCTCCTCTGCGCTTAGTCCAAAGCCCGGCACCAAGGTTTTCTGACTGGGATGCTGGCTTCAGGCTCCGAAAACAGTCGCTGCTTCTCCGTGGTTGCTCATTCTCTTGTCAGCTGTGTCAGTCTGCAGCCTCTTGTGCTGGCTGAGTCTCTACCGAGGTTACTCCAGGGGGTTAGGGGTTAGGGCTGCGTTCTGTGCTTGCCCCATCTCAGTAAACCGCGATCAGCCCCACCACTCTGGCACCAGGGAACTGTGAGGGCTCAAGGCTGTGGCGTGGGACACTGGTTCCAGAAGTGGTCGCTGGTTCAGGGAGTGGCTTTTCACTCCCCTGTTACTCAGGTCAACTCCTTAGTTGTGTGTTTGATGGTCAGGGTTCGTAGATTGTCATGTATATGATCAATTCACTTGTTTTTCCAAGTTTTTGTTGCAAGAGGGATCCATGGTAACGTCTACCTAGTCAGCCATCTTGGCCCTGCCTCCATTAGTTTTATTATATTCTATACTTTTCTGTATGTTTGGAATACATAAATTGTTCATAAATTTTGAATAATAATATAAACAAAGTGTTAAGCATAATTCCTGACAAATAGAAAGTTCTTAATAATAAATCTCATCATCTTATATTTTTAATTTTTTTCTATGTTAAAACTATTTGCTAACCAAGGTTAATATTACAAGCATTGAACCAAAATGTGAAGGACTAACGTGGTTACAACGTACCCTTTCTAATGTTATTTTCCACTACTTCCCTCATACGTGCCAAACAAGTTCCACAAACTGAAATACTTTTCATTCCCTAAATACAACTCCATCCCATTTCTTTTGGTTTCTTATCATGTGAATGAGTCTATCTGAAATGCTCTCACTATTCCCTCTGTCACCCCCAATCAAGTTCTTTAGAAATCCCATCTACTCTTTAATACCATCAGATATACTTCAAATATGCCACATCCTTCAGTAAGCTTTCCCCATTTCTCCAATTACGTATTATCTTTTTTTTTCCCTTAATACCTATATTTGGTTTTAATCTTCTTAAGATTCATAAAATCTTCCTCTTATCTTCTTATTTATATTTTTATTATTCTATATTTTAATAGTCTTCAAGCTCCTAAGAGATGATAATTTTATCTTAGCTTCATATCACTAAAATACCCAGTGTTCAATAAATACTGGTTAAATTGAGTTCTGTGAAAACACTGCTTCAAAACTATTTTCTAATGACAATTGCTACAGAAATACAAACCTAAAAATAAATGACCCAACAATTCAAAGTAATTATAAAAGTTATAAGATTCTGAGAACAAAGCATAATAAATCAAAACAGATAAAATCTTTGAAAGAATAAAAACAAAGATTCAGTAATCCCTTTCCACTTACTAGTGAAATTCTCAGAATAACAGATTCTATTACTTAAAAACTTAAGACTGTGGAAAAAATCCGGTTCAAAGAATAAGGCTACAAATGAACTATAAAAGCACTTATATACATTCTTTCTACATTCTCTAAATTTTAAACAAACTTTTTTACACTATATATAAATATATATATATTATTTTTACACTATATAAAAGAAACACTTATAGAATTTTACATATCTTGAATCTTGAATAAAGGGTACTGTACAAATAACTTCTATTTATCTTTGATCCCAAGGTGTCTTCCCAAGGTGATAGTGATGGTGTATCACAAAAAGACCAGCTGGACTACATGAAAAAGAATGGGGGATCAGGATTGCAGGGAGACTCACTAACAACCTGCGTTAGGCAGATGACACAACCTTGCTTGCTGAAAGTGAAGAGGACTTGAAGCACTTACTAATGAAGATCAAAGACCACAGCCTTCAGTATGGCTTGCACCTCAACATAAAGAAAACAAAAATCCTCACAACTGGACCAATGAGTAACATCTTGATAAATGGAGAAAAGATTGAAGTTGTCAAGGATTTCATTTCATTTGGATCAGCAATCAACAGCCATGGAAGCAGCAGTCAAGAAATCAAACAATGCATTGCATTGGGTAAATCTGTTGCAATGGACCTCCTTAAAGTGATGAAAAGCAAGATGTCACCTTGAAGACTAAGGTGCGCCTGACCCAAGCCATGGTATTTTCAATTGCATCATATGCACGTGAAAGCTGGAGAACGAATAAGGAAGATCGAAAAAGAACTGACGCCTTTGAATTGTGGTGTTGGCAAAGAATACTGAATACACCACGGACTGCCAAAACAACGAACAAATCTGTCTTGGAAGAAGTACAACCACAATGCTCCTTACAGGCAAGGATGGCGAGACTGGATCTTACTACTTTGGACATGTCGTCAGGAGGTATCAGTCCCCGGAGAAGGACATTATGCTTGACAAAGTACAGGGTCAGCAGAAAAGAGGAAGACCTTCAACGATGTGGATTGACATAGTGGCTACAACAATGAGCTCAAGCATAACAACAATTGTAAGGATGGCACAGGACCGGGCAGTGTTTTGTTCTGTTGTGCATAGGGTCGCTATGAGTCGGAACTGACTCAACAGCACCTAACAACAACATCACAGAAAGTATGCCAATAATATTGGATTGTAGTCAGGTAAACAAATTCTCTGGACACTTTCACTAACTAACAAAACTATGCATTCTGTAAGTATTCACATTATAATTATGAGTGTTAAATTTTGTACCCATTTTTAATCAGTATTACTGGCTCTCAAATATGCAAACAGCATCCTTTCTTCCATACTTTGTAAGAAAATAATGTATAGGCTGATCAGCATTTTGTGAAGGTCTCCTTGAACATTTTAGAGGGGTGCCACAAAAATCCTTAAGTCTTACATTTATATCATGAGGAGGCTGGTTTTCATCTTTTACCAATAAAGGTTGATGGACAGCATAAGAATGTACTAAACTCTTACAGTTAGGCTCTTTTTTAAATTGTTAAATAATAGATTTCCCAACATTAGCATGTTGTTGGTGTTGGTAGGTGCTATCAAGTTGGTTCCAACTCATAGCAACTCTGTGCACAACAGAATGAAACACTGCACAGTCCTGCGCCATCCTCACAATTGTTGCTATGTTTGAGTCCACTGTTGCAGCTACTGTGTTAATCCATCTCTTTGAGGGTCATCCTCTTTTTTGCTGATCTTCTACTTTACCAAACATGATGTCCTTCTCCAGGGACTGGTCCTTCCTGATAACATGTACAAAGTAAGCAAGACGAAGTCTTACTATCCTGGCTTCTAAGGAGTACTCTGGCTATACTTCTTCCAAGACGGATTTGTTTGTTCTTCTGGTAGTCTATGGTATGTTCAATATTTTTCACCAACACCATAATTCAAATATTTCAATTCTTCTTTAATCTTCCTTATTCACCGTCCACCTTTAACATGCATATGAGGCGACTGAAAATGCAATGGCTTGGGTCAGAGCACCTTAGCGACATCTTTATTTTTTAACACTTTAAAGGGGTCTTTTGCAGCAGATTTGCCTAATGTAATATGGCATTTGACTTCCTGACTTCCGCTTCCACGGGCATTGATTGTGGATAGAAGTAAAATGAAATCCTGATAACTTCAATATTTTCACCTTTTATCATGATGTTGCTTATTGGTCCAGTTGTAAGGATTTTTATATTGAGGTGTAATCCATATTGCAGACTGGAGTTTTGATCTTTATCATTAAGTGCTTCAAGTCACCTTCACTTTTAGCAAGCAAGTTTGTGTCATCTGCATATCACAAGTTATTAAAGAGTCTTCCTCCAATCCAGAAGTCTTCATATAGTCCAGCTTCTCAGATTATTTGCTGAGCAGTTTGAAAGGCTACAACCCTGACATATGCTGCAAAATCAGCTCTACTAGGTTTTATCTGGGTTATTCCTTGGATTGAGAATCTAGAAATACACTACTCGACTCAATAGCCAGAAGCCGCAGGTGGAAATTTAAATCTAAATTTTATTTATTTAAAATTAAAGTTAAATAACAAATTCAGTTCCTCTGTTGCACTAGTCTAATTTCAAGTGCTCAAAAGCCCCATGTGGCTAGAGGCTACCATACTTGACAATGCAAAATTATATATTTTCATCTCTACAAAAAATTCTACTGGACAGTGCTAGTCTAGAAGGCTGTTAGTTTGACTTAACTCATTAAACAATACAAGTAGATTGTTATATTTTATCTGTTGATTCTTATATTTATTAACTCAAAAGCAACAAGAGTAGCCTTATTATGTTTATTTCGATGTAATTTTCAAGTAGCTATTATTTGATTACAATTGGGATCAGCTCCTATACATTACACAAGACATGCCTAACTCTTTCCTGCCTCAGGGCCTCTTTTTGGTATATTCTTTGGCTCATTCGTCAGTTTCAGGCCCAGCTCAAATGTTACTTCCTTAGAAAGGCCTTCTTTGACCATTCTGCCCCAAATAAATTTCTGCCACCAACACTATACACACATTAGCCTATCTCAGCACTCTATTTCCTTCGTAAGTTTTGTCTCAGTTATAATTAACTAAGTAATTAATTAGTTTATATCTCTTCCACTGAATGAGGATCCTTTGTCTACCTTTGCATAGTGTTCACCCTAGAACTTACCTAGCACAGGCATGGACTCAAAATATACTTAGAAACAAATATTTGTTGAATACATGGATACGTTTGCACTGTGATGATCTTTTCCACTCTAGAAACAACCCATTCATCCTTGGCACTATGCTTTTATAATTAATACCTTTCTCCCTTGTTATTCTAGCTCGTGTGTTTCCTTTTTTTTTTTTTTCCCAGAAGATTATTTACTCTTAATATTTTTAAATTTAAATTTTTGGTACAAGGGCTAATGAATAGAAAGAGAATTCCTCAAGTTAAGATATTTTTAGAATAGCTTTTAGAGAAAATAAACTTATTTTTAATATCCCACCTTGTTCCCCCACCCCAGTGAGCACCAAGAGAACTAAAACACTAACCCTAGCCCCTCAGTGGTCTCTATTATGATAGGTACTAGAGTGATATAGATGACAAAGAAGATTCAGTTAGGCCGAGAAAAGGTACTTGAGAATAGAGGAAAATTTTCCGCTCACCTTCTTGAATAAATTCATTTTCTTATGTTTGAGTATTTGCCATCCGGTGTCCACTATTGGACTCCCAGAGAGTAATGCCACTTGAAATGCTTTTTACTTATATAGAAAACATATACAAACACACGCAAAAAAAAAAACCCAAGAAAGACAACTAAAAATAACTCTTAATGAATCATTGAAGAAACCAGTTGTTATTTAAAATGTTTTTGGTATGTTACATACAATCATAAAGAAGGGAAAAGATTTTTTGAAAGATGAACGAATTGTAAAACTATAATGAAACATATATTAAATACACAAGCTATTCAACATACTGGAAGGCTCAAATTTTCAGTTTCTGTCCACATAAACTATGTATAATTACTTATTGCAAAATGTAACATGTACTTCCCTAATAAACTATAGTCTACAAAATGGTTATCTTAAGGCAATTCATTTACCTTGATCCAAACGAACCTGAATGATGATTATGTAGTAATACCACTAATGAGTTTTAACCATCACATATAATACAGTTTCTGTAGACAATAATGTTTTAAGTTCCAACTTAAAATATAAGAAATAAATATCAAACTCCTGCAGCTTTATTCTTCCAATATTAGAAAAAGTTCTCAAGAAGTACGGTCATTTAACACAAATATTGGAATTTTATGGTACATAGTGTGAGGCGACAGGAGGGTGTTGCACTGGCACTTTACCTTGAAAAAATAAAACTTAAAAAGTGTGAACAACTTGTTTTTCCCAAACTGATCATGACTTTTCACACCTCCATGACTTCCATGGTATTTGGCAGACAGAGCTCAAATAATATTAGAAGATGGATAAGTGGGAGAGAAGAGAGAAAAGAATATACATAGTCATTTCATTAACTCAAAAAATATTTATTGAGCACTTAAGAACCCTTTTAGGCATGTTGGGATACATAGCTGAACAAAAAAAGCGAAATGTAAATCTGTCAAGGACTTCTGTTGCTAGCAGCAATAATAAAAGTCACAGAGACAAAAAGTATGAGCCGGTGCTACTGGATCCCACATGCCCTTTGATGATAGAGTCCTATTTCTATGTCTTCCTTTGCTATAAAACAAGCAGAAAAAAAACCAAAATTCTCCTGAACATTTTTTTCAGAAATGAAAATAAGGTTTCCAGGGTGAAGAACTCCTAAGGGATGCACTGCACGTTGCCAAGGGTACCGGCGTTACTTGTGGATAGATTTATCCCCCACCTCCTCTCTCCCTACTGCAAACCATGCAGTGAAAGGCAAGTCCTGTGGGAATGTGGCTCTTGAGACAGCAACAGGTTCTGCGGAAGAGATGCAGGACTGCAGAGAAATCTCAGGCAGTAACAATATGCAACCATCAAGAATAAGAGATGGGAACCAAGATCTGATTGTACGATTTCAAGAACAGTACATGTAAAAGAAGAAGGTGCACTTTCAGAGAATTAAAGGAGCTACAATTTTACCAAACAGTATTCTGTTAATAAAGGAAGACTCATCCCTCCATGATCTGCCACTCTCAGGCTTTCCTTAATTACAATCACAATGCATAACGCAGGTGCATCTGAAGGGCTGTCTGGAATCATTGCTATGGTATTTGGTAAAGCCATCTTTCATAATCAAGCCAGCCACACCTTCCAGCAGATGCTGCAATATCATGCCCAGTGGTCTTTTGGGCTTTAAAATCAATTTTTTGTTTGAGTCTCCTTCCAGGCCTGTGCTATGAGACAATAAAAAGAAGCAAAAGAACCTAAGAATATAGGCAACACTTAGAGGCTGTTAGATTATAAAAGATTCTCTATCGCCTAGACGACCACAGTTCTTAGTTAAACATGCATAACAAAATATTATTAAAAAAAATTGTGGTTAACATACTGAATACTGAATTGACAGTTATAAGACCCTTTGGACTCTGAGTCTGGTCTTGGGAAGGAAAAACACATAACAGTAGGCTAAATGCTGGGTATAGTACATTGAAGAAAATAAAAGGATAAGTATACTCGATCTAAGCAGAGAGTTTATTCAACTTCTTTCTTTTCTAACATCTTAAAAACAGTTTCAGTTCTACTTACAAAATTCATTTATGTCAAAAGCAGAACACCCCCTTACTGCTTCAGTAGAGAGCCATCACTAATCTAGGAGCCATTGTTTTTCTTTTAGTATTCTGTAACTCAGGATCTAGCAGTAAGTATATACATTATTGGTTAAAAAATTTTTAAACACATTAAATGATAAAGAAATATTTTAAAAATGCCATATATTATTCACTGTTTCCAGTCAGTTTATGCTTTTGTCATAATTTATGATGATTCAGAAACTAAAGCATACAATTGGATCTATCTTGAGAAAGAATTTTAAGATGTCTCAAAACTTAAATAAATTTTCATTCTGAAACTCAGACGTTTTAAGATCATAATATGTAAGCTCTAATTCTGTGGGGAGAAAATTTTATATTGCCAAAGAAATTTACGTTCATTAAGAAAAAGCAACTTTTCTGCTTACTGGAATCAAAGTTGTAATCAAAATTTGAAAGTGCCTGTCTTAGTTATCTAGTACTGCTATAACAAAAATACCACAAGCGGATGGCTTTAACAAAGAGAAATTTATTTTCTCACAGTCTAGGAGACTAGAAGTCTGAATTCATGATGCCAGCTCCAGGGAGAGGCTTTCTCCCTCTGTCAGCTCTGGGGAAAGGTCCTTGTTATCCACCTTCCCTGGACTAGAGCTTCTCAGTGCAGGGACCCCGGGTCCAAAGGACATGCTCTTCTCCTGGCACTACTTTCTTGGTGGTATGAGGTCCCCCATGTCTCTCTGGTCACTTTTCTCTTTTATATCTCAAAAGAGGCTGGCTCAGGACACAACCTCATCTTGTAGATTGAGTCCTGCTTCACGATCATAACTGCCACTAATTCCATCTCATCAACATCATAGAGATAGGATTTACAACACACAGGAAAATCACATCAGATGACAAAATGGTAGACGGTCACACAATACTGGGAATCATGGCCTACCCAAGTTGACAAATGTTTTTGGAGGACACAATTCAATCCATAGCAGTGCTGTAGGCAACTTCACATAAGAATAATCCTACATAGAATTTATTCTATATTCATAGTTATGTAGATATATTTACAACTAAATTTGAACTACATTATTAGACCTTATTTAATTTACATACCTGCACAGATGAATATTTAGAAAAATTTTCCATTTGATACCGCCTGAGAACTGCATTTAGTCTCTGATCTGAAACAAAGAAAACAATCAACTTGTAGTTCATTGGGTAATGTTCAATTTGTTAAAATTAGAGATATAGTAATTATTATTTAATGTATACTATGTAAAACCTCTAGTCTCCAGTGCTTTTCAAAATAAAATGAATCACCAGTTTCAACATACCATTTTAGAGCTTCAAGAAGTGCTTTATACACTTAACCCAAAAAAGTCCTGCCACTGGGAAACAGAACAGCTGAAAAGAATTAACTTTTCTGATTTAATAAACTTGAATTCTCCAACTCTCTTGACTTATTCTTCAGGTTGGTAGAGTCAAAAAATAGTCTCCACATTTTTTTCATTCCTGTTACTAGAATAAACTAGGTTATCGTTCAAAAAATTAGAAAGATAAGCTCTAGCCATGTTACATAGAATTTTTAAGATCTTCTGAAACTCTCTTCCAGGACAAACTCTCATATAGAGGAGAAACTACAGGGTAGAGAATCCAAATTAAGCTGGGGAGGGCAATACCGGCAACAGAAAAAGAAGGTCCAGAACAGACCAAGAGCTCTCAGTAAGAATAAGAACCTATTTTTGTTCATATCAACAAACATACATAGGACAAAACACCCAGCAACTGCATAATACACATTTTTGTCATGATCACATGAATCACTTAAAGTTGATAATTTGCTGTCAATAGAGGAAGTCTCAAAACATTCCAAAGGACTGAAGCCATACAGAGTACGTTGTCTGGCATTAGCACAATTCAGTTAGAATAAAAAAAGAAAAAGTAAAGGGAAAATCCCATATGTCTGTAAGTTAAAAAATCACTTTTAAATAACCCATGGGTCTTAGAACGAATTACAAAACAAATTTAGAAGTATTTCAAACTGAATGATGATGAAAATGTGATACCTCAAAACTTGCTTAAAGAGAAATTTACAGCTTTACTTGCCTATACTAGGAAGTATAACATTCTCAGTTATAGCATAATATCCATACATCTACAAGGAAGGCCAGTTAATAAAACTATTATGCAAATTTATACACCAACCACTAAGGCCAAAGATGAAGAAATTGAAGATTTTTACTAACTTCTCCAGTCTGAAATTGATCAAACATGCAAGCAAGATGTATTAATAATTACTGATGATTGCAATTTGAAAGCTGGAAACAAAGGAGGAGGATCAGTAGTTGGAAAACATGATGTTGGTGACAGAAACAACACCAGAGATCACATTATAGAATTTTGTAAGACGGTCGACTTATTCATTGCAAACACTTTTTTCAACAACATAAATGGCAACTATACATGTGGACCTTGCTGATAGAATACATAGAAATCAAATCAACTACATCTGTGAGAATAGAAGATGAAGAAGCTCAATATCATCAGTCTGAACAAGGCCAGGGGCTGACTGCTGAACAGACCATCAATTGCTCATATGCATTCAAGATGAAGTTGAAGAAAATTCAAACAAGTCCAGGAGAGCTAAAGTATGACCTTGAGTATATCTCACCTGAATTTACAGATGATCTCAAGAATAGATTAGATACATTGAACACTAATGACCGAAGACCAGACAAGTTATAGGACGACATCAAGGATATCACACATGAAGAAAGAAAAAGGTCATTAAAAAGACAGAAAAAAAAAAAAAAATGGATGTTAGAAACTTGCTCTTAAACCTAGAGTAGCTAAAGCAAAAAAAAAGAAATGACAAAGTAAAAAGAGCTGAATAGAAGGTTTCAAAGCGCAGCTCGAAAGACAGGGTAATGTAGTAAAATGTGCAAAGACCAGGAGTTAGAAAACCAAAAGGGAAGAACATGCTCGACATTTCTCAAGCTGAAAGAACTGGAAAAAAAAAATTCATGCCTGGAGTTGCAATACTGAAAATTTCTACGGGCAAAAAACTGAAGCATGCAAGAAGCATCAAAAGGAGATGGAAGGAGTATACAGAGTCACTATACCAAATAGAACTAATTGACATTCAGCCATTTCACGAGGTGGTATATGATCAAGAACCAGTGGTATTGAAGGAGGAAGCCCAAGCCACACTGAAGGCATTGGTGAAAAACAAGGTGCCAGGAATGGATGGAATACTGATTGAGATGTTTCAACAAACAGTTGCAACACTGGAAACATTAACTTGTCTATGCCAAGAAATTTGGAAGACAGCTAGCTACCTGGCTAACAGGCTGGAAGAAACTCATATTTGTGCCCATTCCAAAGAAAGGTGATCCATTCAAATTCACACACACACACACACACACACACACACAGACCAGGCTTGTTGCTCTGACAGAGAAACCTTGGCAGTATAGCCCCAAATACCCTCTTAACTTAGTACTAAAGTCACTCCTGAGGTTCACCTTTTACCAAAGATTAGACAGGTCTATAAGGCCAACAATAACATACCTGAGGGACATGTTTCATAGTTCAATCATGTATGTGAGAATAATGGGCAAACCAGTCCAAAAGCAAGGACAAGAAGACAGGAAGGGACAGGAAAACTGGACAAATGGAAACAGGGAACCTGGGGTGGAGAAGGGGAGAACGTTGACATATTGCGGGGTTTGCAACCAATGTCACAAAACAATTTGCATATTAACTGCTTAATGAGAAACTACTTTACTCTGTAAACTGTCACCTAAATCATAATTAAAAAAAAAAAAAGTGATCCAGCAGAATGCAAAAATTATCAAACAATATCATTAATACAACATGCAACTAAAATTAGGCTGAAGATAATTCAAAAATGATTGCAGCAGTACATCCACAGGAAACTGCCAGAAATACAAGCCTGATTCAGAAGAGGACTTGGAACAAGGGATATCATTGCTGATGTCAGATAGATCTTGGCTGAAAGCAGAGAATTCCAGAAAGACGCTTACCTATGTTTTATTGACTATCCAAAAGCACTTGACTATGTGGATCATAACAAATTATAGATAACACTGAGAAGACTGGGAATTCCAGAATATTTAATCGTGTGGATATGGAATCTGTACATAGGCCAAGAGCCACTTGTTCGAACACACTAAGGGGATACTACATGGTTTAAAATCAGGAAAGGTGTGCATCAGGGTTGTATCCTTTCACCATACTTATTCGATCTGTGTGCTGAGCAAATACTCTGAGAAACTGGACCACATGAAGAAGAACATGGCATCGGGATGAGAGGAAGACTCATTAACAACCTGTGATATGCAGATAACTCAACCTTGTTTGCTGAAAGTGAAGGGGATTTGAAGCACTTACTGATGAAGATCAAAGACTATAGCCATCAGTATGGGTTACAACTCAAAGAAAACAAAAATGCTCATAATCGGACCAATAAGCAACATCAAAAAAAATGGAAAAGAGATTGAAGTTGTCCAGGATTTCATTTTACTTGGATCCACAATTAACGCCCATGGAAGCAGCAGTCAAGAAATCAAATGATGTATTGCATTGGGCGAATCTGCTCTTTCAAGTGTTAAAAAGTGAAGATGTCACTTTGAGAACTAAGGTTTACCTGACCCAAGCCATGGTATTTTCAATCATCTCATATGCATGGGAAAGCTGGAATATAAATAAGGAAGATCAAAGAAGAGTTGATGTATTTGAATTGTGGTGTTGGTGAAAAATATTAAACATACCACATATGGTCAGAAGAACCAACAAATCTGTCTTGAAATAAGTACAGCCAGAATACTACTTAGAAGCGAGGACAGTGAGACTTCATCTAACTTACTTTTTACATGTTATCAGGAGGAGCCAAAAGACATCATGCTTTGTAACACAGAGGGTCAGTGAAAAAGAGGAATATCCTCAACGAGATGAAATGACACAGTGGCTGCAACAAAATGGACACAGCAACAATTGTGAGAATGGCTCAAGACCATGCAGTGTTTTGTTCTGTTGTGCAGGGGGTCACAATGAGTTGGAACTGACTCGACGGCACCTAACAACAGCAAAAAATGAGCTAAGAACCCATCCCACAAAATCCAAAAAATAACAGTAAATTGAACGCAAAGAAAATTGAGCGAAGGAATAATAGATAGCCCTAGAAAATTAAGATACAAAAAAGGAGGATCAACAAATATGATCACCTCAATAGTTGTAAAAGAAGCATCTGATAAAATTCAAGATATATTCATGATAAAGCCTTAGCAAAGTAGGAATAGAAAAGAACTTCCTTAGTATGATAATGGTTATCTACATAAAACACACAGCAAACACTATACTTAAAGGTGAAAAGTACTGAAAACTTTCCCTTGCAAATTGGGAATTACACAAGGATAAATTGTCATGACATTTATTCAACAGTTTATTGGAGGTTTAAGGTAATGTAATAAACAGCCTTGGTGGCGCTGTGGTTAAAGCATTCAACTGCTAACCAAAAGGCTTGTGGCTCACAAGTTTTTAAGACCCCAGATGTTACTCACCAAACTAGGGTGTAGAACATAAACTTTATGAACTATGTGATACCAACTGACTGACTTGTCCCATGAGACTATGGTCCTAAGCCTTCAAACCCAGTGAACCAATCTCACAATTGTTATAATGTTATAATATGTTTCAAGGACTCATCATTATTCTTTATAACTACGTATGTATTCCATGTATTCCATTGTATGTATGTACCACAATTTGTTTATCCATTCATACATTGATGGGCACTTAGGATGTTTCCATCTTTTTGCTATTGTGAATAATGCTGCAATGAACATAGGTGTGCATATGCTTATTCATGTCACTGCTCTTAAATGTCTAGGAGTAGAATTGCTGGATGATACACAGGTAAATTCTTAGAATCAATAAATAAGCACAGCAAGGTTGCTAGACACAAGTTCAATATACAAAAATTAGATATATTTCTTTACATTTATATGCTGGCCATGTAAAGTTAAAAAATAATACTTCTTAAAAATACCATTTACAATAGCAATGCCTAGGAACAAGTCTAACACGAGACGTGTAAAACTTTTACACAAAAAACTATGAAACATTATAAGGATATATGAAAGACTTGAATAAGTGGAAAGAGATACTCATGGTTTTTTTTGATGTTGAAGTTAGTTGCTGCTGAGTTGATTTCGACTCTTTGTGATCCTATGTGTGCAGAGCAGAACTGCTCCACCGGGTTTTCAAAACTGTGACCTTTTGAAAGCAGATCAACTGGCCTGTTTTCCCAGGTGCCTCTTGATGGTTCAAATGGCCAACCTTTTGGTTAGTAGTTGAGCACTTAACCATTTGTGCCACCCAGGGACTGCTACTCATAGTTTAGAAGGGTCAATATTGTACAGATGTCAGTTCTTCCCAAATTGATCTACAGATTTCAATGCAATCCCAAATAATACTCCAAAAGAGTATATTATGGAACTTGAAAAGCTGATTCTAAAATATGGACAAAAATGCAAAGAGAAGAGCCAAGACACTTTTGGAAAAGATAAACCAGGGAGGACAATTTGCTCTACCAGATATCAAGATTTATTACAAAGTGGCAGTAATTTAGATAGGGTCGGTGTAAAAGAATAAACAAAACTGACCAACAGAAGAGAATCCAAAATCCAGAAACATACATGAGTGACTGAATTATGACTAAAAGGGCACTCATTCCAGAGCAATGGGGAAAGGACAATCTTTTTGTAAGTGATCTGGGTCAACTAGATAGCTTCATGGAAAAGAATGAAACGCTATTTACAAAAAACAATTCTAGGTAGATTGCATACCTTAACGTAAGTGTCGAAACAATTACATTTTTAGAACATGACTAAGAGAATATCTTTATGACCTTAGAGTAGGGAAAGAATTTTTAATCAGGACACAAAACACACTAACCATAAAAGAAAAGACTGATAAACTAGGTTACATTAAAATTACGAACTTCTGTTCATTAAAAAGAGATAGCAAAGAGAGTAAAAATGCAAGCCGTAGACAGGGAGGAAATATCTCTAACACATTTAACTGACAAAGGACATGTCCCGGATATACAAAGAACTTTTATCAATTAAAAAGCAGACAAACCTATAGAAAAATGGTAACAAGATTTGAATGGACACTTCACAAAAAGGATATCCTGGTGGCCAATAAATATAGAAGACCTAATCAGCCTTATTAGGCATCAAGAAATTACAAATTAAAATTATAATAAAATGAACAGTTAAAATTAAATAACAAGTGTTAGTGAGAATGTGGAATAAATCAAACTCCCAAACATTGCTGGTGAGTGTGTAAATTAGTACAACTTTAATTAAACACGTACATAATTCCTAGGCATATATCCAAGCAAAATGTGCGTACTTTGAGCACCAAAGGCAATGATAAAAAACGTTGATAACAGTATTCCCAATGGCCCCCGAACTGGATACAATCCAAATATTTATCAAAAGAAGAATGGATAAATACATATCATAAGTTTAAAAACTGGAATACCCTACAGCAATGAAATGAACAAAGTGCATCTACTCGCACAATACAGATAAATCTCAAAAACATAACGTTGAACAAAAGAAGCCAAATATTGAGGGACATACAATATATGACTCCATTTACATGGAGTTCTAACATAGGAAAAACCATAGTGTAAAACTGAAGATATTGGTTATCCTTGATTATCTTTGGAGAGAAGGGAGAAGTTATGACTACAACGGGTTTTCTGAGGTGCTACTAGTGTTCTGTATCTTGACCTGTATGTGGTTATATGAATGTTCACTTTGTAATAATTCACTGAGCTTTATATTTGTTTTCTCTACCTATCCGTACATTTATACATAAACAATACATATATATATACACATATATATACATATATACATACACACACATATGGATTCAAACTGCAGACCTTTTTTATAGCATATATATTTTATCTTGGGAGCTTCAGAGAACAGTTTCTTAAAAGTATGTATAACTTAATCGAGAAATATGACACATACATGTGATTCGGATAAAGGAACAAGTAATTACGAAGTATTAATAATGTAAAATTTTTTTCCTTCTTATTGAGTTTAAGAGGAATTATCCACAATGTGTTATTTTTACTGTGTAGTAGAGAATTTGGCCTTGCCCAATGAGAGGTCTGATCCTTGCCCTTGCGTTCTGGGAGATAATCTAGTCATACCTGACACGAGTGTCTTTGTTTAGGGAGGGAACTGTCCACAGTAATCTGAGGGTGAGGCAGGCCACATCCAACAGTTTTAGGGAGAAAGACTGACCATGTGATTTCACACGTGAGCATTGGGTTATACAGACATCAGCTGACCTGGAGACAGTTCGACTACCTTGGCAATCAATCATCCATGCCTATGTAATGAAGCCCAGGTAGAAACTCTGGACACCAAAGCTTGGTCAAACTTCCCTGGGTGGCAGTACTCCCTGTGCATTGTCACCCATTGGTATTCAGAGGTTAACATGACCCGGGGCTGATGGAAGCTTTGCCTTTGGGACCCTCCCAGACTCTGCCCTATGTGTCTCTTCCTCTGGCTGATTTTAACCTGTATCCTTTCCCTATAACAAATCATAACAGTGAGTATAATAGATTTCACTGAGATTTGTGAATCCTTCTAGCCAATTATCTATCTTAAGAGTGGTTTTGCGAAGCCCCTGAAAATGCAGTTTGTGTCAGAAGTGAGAGCAATCTTGGGAACTGTGCCCTCAAGTCTTGCAGTTCGGTTAACTCCAGGTAGCTACCCTCAGAACTTTTGAGTAGTTACTTGACACGAAACACTAAAATTTCATCACCACTATAGCCCCAGGGGAACCTTGGTGGCGTAGTGGTTAAGAGCTACAGCTGCTAACCAAAAGGTCGGCAGTTCGAATCCACCACGTGTTCCTTGGAAACCCTATGAGGCAGTTCTACTCTGTCCTATAGAGTCGCTATGAGTCGGAATCGACTTCATGGCAATGGGTTTATATCCCCAGGTTTCTGCCTATTCTTCTTCCTTCCCAGTCTCAAAAGCAGGTAAGAGTTATGGTAATGAATAATTGCAATACAAATTCCAATACAAACTTTTTTTCCTTGATAGAGTTTTCAAGTAAAAATACACTAGATCTGAGTTCTCACTAATTAAGGGTTAAAAGCCAATTACGGGTTGATAACTGGGGAAAGACATTCAATCTTTATAGACTGACTTAAATCTGGTGAAAATTTTACTTTTCTTTTTTATTCAACAAGTATTTATCTCACTGTTGTTTAATTTGCATTTCCTGGATTCCCTGTGAAATTGACATCTTTTCATATTTTTAGTGGCTTTTCAGGTTTTATTTCTGTGAATGGTACTACTCTAACCATTTTTCTATTGGCGTGAATGTATTTTTCTTTGTGAAAGATCTTTATAAATTATGGAAACTAATTAACTCTCAGTTGTATGTATTGTAAATTTATTCTCCCAATCCGTAGCTGGTCTGGTCGCTTACTGATGATGTCTTTTGTGATACCCAAGCTTTTCCTTTTAGTCTATGTATATATTTTTTCCTTTTCAGTCAAAAATATTTGTTTCTGTTGAAGAAGTCTTCCCCTATCCCAAGGTCATAAAGCCATCCTCTTTTTTTTTTTTTTTATCTTGAAAATTTAGAGAGAATTTACTCTTTCTGTCTTAGCTATTTAGCGCTGCCATAACAAAAAATACCACAAGTGGGTGGCATTAAAGAACAAGAATTAATTTTCTCACAGTTCTAGAGGTCCAAATCACGGTCTTGGCCGTGTTAATTCATCCCATGGGCCTCTCTCCTAGTTTCTGGTGTCTGTCAGCAATTCTTGGTGTTCCTTTGCTTGTAGACATGGTATCTGTCTTTCCCCTTGTGTGTCTGTCTATGCTGTTCCTTTTATAAGACACTGCTCAGAAATGATTAGGTTTAGGACCAACTCTACTCTGGTATGACCTCATCAACATGACAAAGGAAAATCCCTATTTCCAAACAAGGCTATATCTATAGGTACAGGCATCAGGACCGCTATGTTTCTTTTTGGAAGACACAATTCAATCTATAACACCTTCAATAAACCTTGAGATGATTTTTTCAATATGTTGAGAAAAGTATTTTCGTTTTTTTCCCCTATTCGCATAGCCAAGTGTCCTAGCACCATTAGCTGAATAATCTATCCTTTTCCTACTGACTTGCATTGTCTGCTGTGCGATGTTGTTGTTGTTAGGTGCCACTGAGCTGATTCCGACTCATAGCGACTGTATGTACGACAGAACAAAACACTGCCTGGCCCTGCACCATCCTCACTATTGTAATTATGCTTGAGCCCATTGTTGCAGCCACTGTGTTAATCCATCTCATTCTGGGTCCTCCTCTTTTTCACCGACCCTCTACAATTCTGGCCTTTGTCCTTGGTTTCTGTGAAGTAACCCTGGAGTAACTGAGGTGGCCTTCATCTGAAACCTCCAAGATTTGTGCTAACAAGTAGGGGGCTAGCCAGACCAGAAAATTCTCACCTGGTAGACCAATGTCAACTAACTTCAGGAGGCATGATTTAGCCTATCATGCATATGCAATGAAGGCTTAATCATAAAAGCCCTGGCCACAAAGGCTCAAGGAGCTTCCTGGTTGGCAAAGGGAGGTGATGTGCCTTTTTTGGAACAGGTAAGCTCTACGTTGGGAACCTTCCCAGACCTTGCCCATGTGTCTCTTCCTTGTGATGATACTGATTCGTATGCTTTTGCTACAATAAATCTATAATCATTAAGTATAGTACTTTCTATGAGTTCTGTGAGTTGTTCCAGTAAATTATCAAACCCAAAGAAATAGGAAGAGCCAACAGGTAAAAGTGAGGGAACCCAGGAAAGGCTCCCAGCTTGTGGCTGGCATCCTGAAGGAGTAATAGGAAACCCCAGAATCTGTAGTCAGCAGGTCAGAAGTTTGGGGTATCATGTGCAACTCCCCAAACTTGCAGCTGACAGTCTGAAGGACAACGTCCTTTTAACTTGAGGGCTTTGACTTAGCTCCAGGTGGCTAGGGGCAGAGAGGAAGAGTGCCAGAGAGAGAGTGCCACGCAAGCACCTGGTGTCAGACATAACTGAGAAGTAGGAAAGTGGGAATTTGATTAATCTTCATATTTTGGGGATTTGATTTATGTTACTTCTTATCCAGGAACCCATCCTTTTCTGTAATAAGTGTTGAAGGATGTGTGGGGCTGTTATATCCTCTTTGTTTTATTCCACTGATTTATGTATGTACTAATTTCCCAATATAATATTGATTTAATAATAAAATATTTATAATAAATCTTAATATCTGGTAAGATGAGATTTCCCAACTTGATGGTCTTTAAAACCCTCTTGGTTATTTCTCATAGATTTTAGAACCAGGTCATCACAACTAAATTTGGGATTGCATTGAATAAACCCATTAATTCATGGAAGAACCGACATATTACCATATTAAGTTTTCCATCCATAAAATTGATGTTTCTTCATTTACCTAGGTCTTTTATGTACTCAGTGATTTGATAATCTCCACCATAAAAATCTTATATATCTTTTGTTAAGACTTATCACTAGCTATCTTAAACTTTTGTTGCTATTTGTAGCCGCATCTTACTAAAATGACATGTTCTAAACATTCTTGAAGGAACCCTGGTGGCACAACGATTAACTGCTTCGCTGATAACCAAAAGATCAGTGATTTGAACCCACCAGCAGCTCCATAGGAGAAAAGAACTGTTGAACTACTCCCATTAAGCTTACAGCCTAGGAAACCCTACAGGGTAGTTCTACTCTGTCACGTAGAGTCACTATGAGTTGGGATCAGCTCAATGGCACACAACAACAATTATTTTGCTGGTATATATAGGATCACAAGTGGTTTATGTTTGTTGTTGTTATTGTTAGCTGCCATGGAATCAGCTCCCAACTCATGGCAACCCCACGCACAATGGAACAAAATGCTGCTATGGTGAGATGAGTTCTTTTAGGTGGCCTTTGCCGTGGCTCTTTGGAAAAACAGCTTGAAAGATTTTTCCCTTAAACCCTGAGGAGTTACTTTTGCCCTAGTTTTCTATCCCACAGAGTTTGTTGCTTTGTGCAAGTTGGTTGACATTTCCTGGAAAAGCTGTAAACAACTTGATGGTTTAATACTTTTTGTCTGGCCCTGGGCTGCAGCTTGCCCTGTGATTGGTCTACTTTACGCATCTTGCAGGGATTGGTCAATATACTATAGACTATGCAAAGCAAGTGACTACGGTTCACCAAGGGGACTGGTCAATTTGTTGCCCAACTGGGAGGGTCAAACCTTGAAATTGATAAGAAGTATGCCTATGTATACAGCCAACCCCACAGAGGTTTCAGAGGAAGAAAGCAACAAAAATGAGAAAAGGCAAGAGAGGCAAGAAAAGAGAAGAAGCACAGAGAGGGGAGGTGAGAAACCTCTTGTAAAAACCTGTAACGTGAGTTAAGGGCTGTAACATGAAGATAGCAAGGGGTCTGGAAGAGGCCCTACAGCAGAGCTGGCAGAAACAGGCCCTGAAGGGGAACTGTGGCAGTCAATGGTGATGGCAGAAACCTGCTGCTAGGAATGTAGCTAAGAGAGCTGAACAAAACTGCTACACTGGCCGTGAGCTGGGTCAGTCATCAGTGGAGAGGCTGACAGCAAGGCCAGAGGCAGAGAGACCTATCCTGAGGAGGCTGGGAGGAGGCCCGCATGGCTGACAGGGCGTTCAGAGCAGAGAGAAGGGCCTTCTTGCTTGCATGACCAAGAGGAGCTGAGAGAGCTGTCCTGCACTGAAGAAGGGAGGGATGTGTTCTTCACTTCAGGGAAGACGTCTAGACTTTGCCTATATGCTTCCTGATCCTGATCCCAAGTTGTAGCCCGTTGATCCTGATCCCATGCTGTGCCCTTCAACTACTTAACCGTAGATGTGGTCTGTGAGTTCTGTGTGGTCACTGCAATGAATTAATGAACCAGAAGTAAAAAATGCCACTGGTGGGATGGTTGGTGTCAGAATTAGTAAAAAGGTTGGAAGAGTGGAGGTATGTCTGATCTCTACCTCACAGGAATCAGCTCGGAGCCGATCCCAGTTCTTACCCCTAAAGAATCTAAACAAATTCTGATGCTCCTACTATGGCACAGCTGCCCAGTCCTGCTCCATCCCCATGATCCGTTGCAGATTGGACTGTTAGGATGCATACGGTTTTCCGTGGCTGTTTTCCAGAAGCAGATCACCAGGCCTTTCTTCCTAGTCCACCTTAATCTGGAAGCACCGCCGAAACCTGTTCAGCATCCCAGCAGTACATTAGCCTTCAATGACAGAGCGGTGGTGGCTATGGATGAGGTGCACTGGCCGGGAATGGAACCTGGATCTCTGCATTGAAGGTGGGAATTCCACCACTGAGCCATGCTGACCTTGAATCCTGCAACCCTGACAAACTCTATGACTCGCACCAATAATCTGTCGATTTTCTTAAATTTTCTAGGTAGGTAACTACATTGTATACAAATAATGACAGGAAGACCTGGTGGCGTAGTGGTTAATTGCTAAGGCTACTAACCAAAAGGTCGGCATTTCGAACCCGCCAGGTGCTCCTTGGAAACTCTATGGGGCAGTTCTACTCTGTCCTATAGGGTCGCTATGAGTCAGAATCAACTTGACAGCACTGGGGTTTTTTTTGGAACAAATAATGGCACTTTGACTCCTTTCACGCTGATGTTCATCACTTTTGTTTTTCTTACCTTACTCTGTTGATATGAACCTCTAATACAATGGATTGTTCCATTAAAGAAAATACCTTTCATGTTTTGCAACTGTGCATAATGATTACTGTAAGTTTTTGCCAAGCACAATTCATTAGTTTGAGGAAGCTCCCCATTTATTACCAGTTTGCTAAAAAGTTTTTATCATGAACAGGTACTGAATTTTATTAAATGCTTTCTCAACATAAATTGTGATAATGACAGTTTTTTTTTTTCTTTTAATCTGTTAACACAGATAATTAAATTAACAGATCTTCTAATGCCAAACTATCCTTTTATTGCTGGGATGAACCCAATATGAAGATGATTGTGTGTGCATATTTGTATATGCACATACACACATATACACAAATTCTTTTCTTGTAAATGTCTTTGTTAGGTAGTGGTTAACACTCCCAGTGCCGTCGAGTCGATTCCAACGATACTAAAACTAGACTGCCAGGGTTCACATACCACATCAACCAGTTATTAAACCAAAAACCAAGCCCAGCTGTCGAGTCAATTCTGACTCACAGGGACCCTGTAAAGCAGAGTAGAACTGCACCGTAGGATTTCCTAGGCTGTAAATGTTTACAGAAGCAGACTGCCACATCTTTCTCCCGCAGAGCAGCTGGTGGGTTCAAATCACTGACCTTTTGGTTAGCAGCCGAGTACTTAAACACTATACTACTAGGGTTTCTTAACCACTTATTCCCAAACCCATTGCCATCAAGTCGATTCTGACTCATAGTAACCCTATAGGACAGAGCAGAACTGCCCCATACGGTTTCCAAGAGAGCCTGGTAGATTCAAACTGCTGAACTTTCGGTTAGCAGCTGTAGCTCTTAACCACTACGATACCAGGGTTTCCAACTACTTTTTAGTTAATCTTGAATTTGTGGTGGCATTTATCCAGAGGGTTGAGATTTTATCTATGAGAATTGAACACGTTGGGTTAAGAACAGTAAAGGCATACTAAACAATCTAGGGATGAGGTGTTACTGGGCATGTGTTACAGAAAGGAAAAAAAAATACCTGTTGTCGATTCCAACTCACAGTGACCCTATAGGAGAGAGCAGAACTGTCCCATAGGGTTTCCACGGAATGGCTGATGGCTTTGAACTGCCAACCCTTTGGTTAGTGGCTGAGCTCTTAACTACTGAGCCACCAGGGCCCCATGTGCTACAGAAAAGCAGGTGCCTAATCATGTTAAGATTATTAACAAGAGAGCAGTTGGACTAATGGGTAAAGGTCACAGCTTGTTAAAAAAAAAAAAATAGTAGTAAAAACAACCCAGGAAGGAGTTAAGGAAGTGGAAGAAAATGAATGGTTCAAACAGAGGACTTGTTGAGATCATTGTACAGTTATAGTGGGAGTGGGACACTTGAGTTTATGATTTAAAAGTAGGGCAACTTGAATAGGAGTTGTGTTTATACTCGAGATGAAGTAACGGGGACCACCTTCCTGCTTGACATAACCCAAAAAAGAACAAATAAATGAAGTAATGGTTTGCAAGACACTAGACCTCAGACAATGAAGGACAATGATCCCAGAGAGACATGAAACAAATGAGGTAAGCCTCCTGACTATCTCAGGTTACTGACTTGAGAGACCTCCCAGGCTCATGGCACGGTGAGGGGAAATGCAGGCAGAGCTCAGGCACTCCCTAAATTAAGGAGATTGTAGCTGAGAGCTAGTGGAGACCAAGTGAATTATAATTGGCAGGACAAAGTACAGGAGAAAAATCTGCACAGAAAGAGAACTCCAGAAATCTGAGATCTTTGGAGGATCCCCCTTGAGCACACAACAGAATATTGAAGAGTCCTATAGCTGTTAAAGAAATTGAATTTGTAGTTTAAAACTGTGCCACACAAAAAAAAAAAAAAACCTAGGTCCAGCTGGCTAAACTGGTGAATTCTAGAAAATATTTAAGGAAGAAACAATGCTGATTCTAAGGAAACTCTTCCAGAAAATTGAAGCGGACAAAATATTTACCAAGTAATTTTAAGAGGCCAGCATTACTTGATACCAAAACCAGACAAAGACATTATTAAAAACAAACAAAAACCTTCATGAACATATATGTGAAAATTCTAAACAAACTTTCAGAACATAGAAGTCAACAATATATAAAAAGGAAACAATATCAGGACCCGGTGCGGTTTATACCAGAAATTGAAGTTTGGCTAAACATTTGAAAATTCATCAATGTAACTTAAATTATTAACAAACTGAAAAGCAGCCAATCACCTCAATACATGCAGAAAAAGCACTTGAGAAAATTCAACATCCATTCTGATAAAAACTTTCAGCGAACTAGGATACAAACGGACTTCTTCAACCTGATAAGAACATCCATGAAAAACATACATTTAGCATCATACTTAATTCTAAAAGACAGATGCTTTCCCTCGATGGCCAGGAACAAGAAAAAGATGCACACTCTCACTACTTCTGGAGGCTCAAGTCAGAGCAACAAGGCAAGAAAAAGAAATAAAAGACATCTGTTTTATTGACTATGCAAAGGCGTTCGACTGTGTAGATCACAATAAATTATGGATAACGTTGAGAAGAATGGGAATTCCAGAACATTTAATTATGCTCATGAGGAACCTGTATATAGGTCAAGAGGCAGTTGTTCGAACAGAACAAGGGGATACTGCGTGGTTTAAAGTCAGGGTTGTATCCTTTCACCATACTTATTCAATCTGTATGCTGAGGAAATAATCCAAGAAGCTGGATTATATGAAGAAGAAAAGGGCATCAGGATTGGAGCAAGATTTATACAGATTGACATAACCTTGCTTGCTGAAAGTGAAGAGGATTTGAAGCACTTACTGATAAAGATCAAATACCACAGCCTTCATTATGGATTACACCTCAACATAAAGAAAATAAAAATCCTCAAAACTGGACCAATAAACAACATCATAATAAAGAGAGAAAAGACTGAAGTTGTCAAGGATTTTATTCTACTGAGATCCACAATCAACATCCATGAAAGCAGAAGTCAAGAAATCAAAAGATGCACTGCATTGTGCAAATCTGCTGAAAAGACCTCTTTAAATTTTTGAAGAGCAAAGATATTACCTTGAAGATTAAGGTGCATCTGACCCAAGCCATGGTGTTCTCAGTTGCCTCCTATGCATGTGAAAGCTGGACAACGAACAAGGAAGACTGCAGAAGAACTGACACCTCTGAATGGTGGTGTTGGCAAAAAATACTGAATATACCACGGACTGCCAAAAGAATGAACAAATCTGTCTTGGAAGAAGTACAACCGGAATGCTCCTTAGAAGCAAGGATGGCAAAACTACGTTTTACACACTTTGGACGTGTTATCAGGAGGGATCAGTCCCTGGAGAAGAACATCATGCTTCGTGAAGGAGGGGGTCGGTGAAAAAGAGGAAGACTCTCATCAGGATGGCCTGACACGGTGGCTACAATAATGGGCTCAAGCATCACAACAATTGTGAGGATAGCACAGGACCAGGCAGTGTTTTTCGTTCTGTTGTACTCAAGGTCGCCATGAGTCGGAACCGACTCGACGGCACCTAACAACAACAAAAATGTTGGAAAGGGAGATGGAAAACTGTTTATAGATGACATAATCATCTCTTACAGAAAATCTGACAGACACTACAAAAAAGCTACTAGAATGAGTTCAGCCGGGTTGTAGAGTATACAACACAATATGTAAAACAGAAATCAATTGTATTTCTATACACTGTTGTTGTTAGGTCACCATTTTGACTCATAGCGACCCTAAATGACAGAAAGTAGATCTGTCCCATAGAGTTTCCAAAGAGCAGCTGATAGATTTGAACTGCCGACTTTTGGTTAGCAGCCAAGCTCTTAATCTCTATGCCACTAGCAATAACAAATCAGAAATTGAAAGCAAAAGAACATAATTTATAACTGTATTAAAAACTTGACAATACTTTGAGATAAATCTGACAAAAAATGCGTAAAATCTAATACTTAAAACTACAAAATATTGTTGGAAAAAATTAAAGAAGAGCTATATTAATAGAAAGATAAACCTTTTATTGGTCAGAGGACTCTATATCACTAGGATATAAAATCAACACAAATTAATTAATACACTCAATGCACACTTTTCAAATTTCAGCATACTTCTTTTTGTAACAAAATTCTAGCACACTTTTTTGTAGAGATTGACAAGTTGATTCTAAAATTCATATGGAAGCACAAAGGACTAGGATAGCCAAAGCAACTGAAAAAGAAGAACAAATTTGGAAGGCTAACACAGTGCAGTATTGGTGTTCAGATAGGTAAATGAAAGAGAATAGAATTCAGATGTAGATCCACATATATATGGACAACTAATTTTTAGTAAGAGTGCAAAGGTCATTTGATGGAGAAAGGTTAGTCTTTTCAGTTGGGCATCCAAATGCAAAAAAAAAAAAAGATCCTTGACCCTTACCTGGCACCTTATACAAAATTTAACTCAAAATGGATCACAGATCTAAATGTGAAGCCCAAAATTATAAAACTTCCAAATGAAAACACAGAAAAAAATCTTTGCAGCCTTGGGTTACGCAAAGATTTCTCAGATACAACACTGAAAGCACAATCTGAGTAAAAACAAGTTGATGAATTAAACTTCATCAAAATTTCAAACTTCTGCTCTATGAAAGACACTGTTAAAAAACGAGTCCATCACCACTACCCATAACCCCCACTCTAAGAACGAAGTCTTTGTTCCTTTGCTTAATATACTAGTTCATCTTTGAACAGCTTTCTGAGGACTATCAGATCTCCCTTACCAGATGGAGGTGGAAGAATGGCGCACTGAAAATATGGAAGAAGTGGACTCTACTAGAAGTCTGGTTAGGTGCAGAGTTGCCTGTGGTCTGAAGCAGTAATTATCAGAAGCAGAGTCCTGTGGGGTTGTCAGTGAGAAGTACCAAAACAGCCTTGAGGCAGACTACCAAGCCCAAATGGAACAAATGAAAAGAGGCAATCAAGATAAACAGAAGTCACTGTAGAGAAGTTCAGAGGTACATGAGAGGAGGGCAAACCATTTTTTTTTTTTTAACCCGATTGTTCAGATCGTCCACCTTTTAACTGGCAAGTTAGGTCCAGTTAAGAGAAAAAGGGGTGGGTCATATGCAAAACAAAAATCAATTCCCTAAATAAACACTATTATCTAAGCCTACAAGCCTTTCCTTTTTCTGCTCTCCCTGCCTGAGATTCTCTTCTCCAACTTGTCTTTTGTTGAACTACCATTCATTTTTCAAGAAATAACTTACTATGCTTTGTCTTATTTGGTTCTCTCCAGTACTTGGATTTTAATTCCATCTAAGAATTCTGGTTACCTCAAAAAAAAATTTTTTTTTTTCATTCCTCTGCCTAGGTACTCTCACTACTCCAGCCAAAATCCTTATCACACGATGCCTGTCCCACACCACTCAGTTGGTGACCCGCTAGTACTCCTTATGGGGTGGGGCCTTCCGACTTCAAACCTAAGAAATAATGCTAATGTTACGGCGTTATTACAGAGACATCAACAACTTTAGATAACATATACTGTACTCTTAATATGCTTAATTTGCATCATCTCATTTAATCCTCTTACAACAATCCCATAAGGGTTATTGTATTATGCTCATTTTACAAAGGAGAAAACTGAGGCACAGAGAAATTATGTTGCCCAAGGTCAAAGACCTAGAAAGCGGTAGAGCTAGGATGGAAACCCAGGTTGACTGAATCTGGAGACTGAATTCACTGAACCTTTCTCCCACCTCTCCTGTTGCTCAAACCAAAAACCTGAGCTGTCCTCTACCTCTCTGTCTCAAATCCCCTAATCTCCAAGCTTTAACTCACTTTTAGCCTGCATGACTATGACGGTCACCTAACTGCACTCTGCTGTAGTAACCTTAGGAAACCCTGGTGGCGCAGTGGTTAAGTGCTACGGCTGCTGCTGTGATAACCTTAGGAAACCCTGGTGGCGCAGTGGTTAAGTGCTACGGCTGCTGCTGTGATAACCTTAGGAAACCCTGGTGGCGCAGTGGTTAAGTGCTACGGCTGCTGCTGTGATAACCTTAGGAAACCCTGGCGGCGCAGTGGTTAAGTGCTACGGCTGCTGCTGTGATAACCTTAGGAAACCCTGGCGGCGCAGTGGTTAAGTGCTACGGCTGCTGCTGTGATAACCTTAGGAAACCCTGGTGGCGCAGTGGTTAAGTGCTACGGCTGCTGCTGTGATAACCTTAGGAAACCCTGGTGGCGCAGTGGTTAAGTGCTACGGCTGCTGCTGTGATAACCTTAGGAAACCCTGGTGGCGCAGTGGTTAAGTGCTACGGCTGCTGCTGTGATAACCTTAGGAAACCCTGGTGGCGCAGTGGTTAAGTGCTACGGCTGCTGCTGTGATAACCTTAGGAAACCCTGGTGGCACAGTGGTTAAGTGCTACGGTTGCTAACCAAAACGTCAGCAGGCGAATCCGCCAGGTGCTCCTTGGAAACTCTACCGGGCAGTTCTACTCTGTCCTATAGGGTCGCTACGAGTCAGAATCGACTCGACAGCAGCGGTTTCGGTTTGGTTATAATAACCTTCCCCATAACAACCAGACTGGACTTTCCAAATCATAATTTTATCATGTGACTCTCAACTTAATTCCTTTTAGTAGTTCCTATAACATGTGCAACGGTCCAAACTCTTTAACACACAGCCAATAAACCTTTCGCCATCTAGACCCATTCTAACCCCTTCATCTCCACCTGCCATTCTCCTACACAAACCTCCATATCCCATTCAAGCCAACCTTCTTGCAAGCCTTTAACAAAGCGTATTTCTAATCCCTCAATGTTGCAAACACTGTTCTATTTGGGACGTCTAACAGTTCCTTATCTAGTAAATTCATACTAGCACTTAGTTTCACACCAAACGATTTCTTCTTCGACCACTAGTTAATAATAACCCTGTAACAGTTAATATTTTTTAGCACTATATGTTAAATACTATTCTAAATCCTTTTGATGCTCATTTAATCATTCCAACAACCCTATGAAAAAACAGAGGAAGAGTTAGCAGTTGTTTATATATTTCCCTCCCCAAATTAAATTCATCATAGCTATGCTTGTATAGGGTCTAGCACATAACATAAAGCAAAACCCATAATATATACAGGAGCTCAATAAGCATGTTTTGAACGAATGGCCAGAGCTGTGCCTCTAGGTTCTGACTGCAGACTTCGAAACTCTTCCTGGCCAACAGCATTCCAAGTTCTTAAGAGCACGCGAGGGGCATAACAAACATGCTTTGCGTCTAGTAAAGTCCCATGTAAGCTCAAGCAACCTACAAGTATTTACCAACCTATGTACACCACTAACATTTTTCTGCAGCTACCGTATTTCCATGCTCCCAACAGGTATTCAAAAAATATTAGTTGGTAAACAACGGCATTAAACATTACATATCGGAATGATCAATAAAGGAATACGGAGCTTACTCTGATCTCTTAGAAAGTCGATTTCTGTGGCCATATCGATCCAATTTTAGTTTGGAGCTTTCAACACCTTTGCCTTCCTTAAAAAAGACACAGGGCTCGCTGTCCGGGAAAACAAAACTAAGGTAACGCTTCGGAGGTTGTCAAGCACTCCAGCGGTGTAATCAGCAGCCTCCTCACGCAGAGTCGACAGCTCCGCTTCGCCTCCTTCTCCCGAATCACAGCCGAGTCCCTCGCCCAAGCGCGAGACTTCAGATTTCAGGTTTGCTGGGGGTGCGCCAAGTGTATCCTGTCCCACGTTCACCCGAATCCGACCAGTGGCGGAAGGGGACACGGGCTGGTACACAAGTCCCACGAGTGACTCGGGATCGTGCCTAGACACCTAGGCGAACGTCGAGGTAGCCGGCAGACAGCCCGGTGGCGGTGTCCTTCGCAGAGCGGGGAGCGACGCCAGGACGGCCGGGAAGCCCGGGGCCAACAGCGGAAGTCCACTCGGCCCGCCCTGCGACTTTGAAACCGGTGCCCCGGACCGCTCCTTGGAGACGGTGACGCTGCTTGCGTCCTCACGCGGGCGTCAGTGTTTCGTCATCACGCTTCCTAAATCCTCGCACGTCATTGGCTAACTGTCAAGCGAAGGGCGGAGCTGTAAGAACCTGGGTGACAGCGGGCTGAGCCGCGGGAGTTGGAGCGACTGGCAAGCCGGCGGGCTAGTGTTTTCGGGTGACGGAGTCCGACCTCGGTTTTTTTTTTTTTTTAACTCCAAAAATGATAAGTCATTCAAACATTATTTTTTAAGGCCCCTAGTATCTTTGGGTTACTCGGATCCTGTGCACTGGGAGAACCTGCGGGCCAAACGTGGTAGAAGGTGTAGGTTCCTGCCGCTAGGGGAGGAATCCAAAGTGGTGTCTTCAGTCCCCCATCCGGGCTGCCGGTCTGGAAGATTACTGAATATGGATTTAGCAATCTCCACGAGCTAAGTACGGTCCTACCCCTCCTAGGTCTTTTGAAAAAGGGCACAGCTCTTGTTTAAATATTTAACTGGTAAATAAAGTAGGCAGTTAGAGATTTTTTCTTGCAAAAAAATAAAAGTAATTCCTCTCTTTCCTTCCTTTTAGGAAACAAGCTTACTCTAAAGAAATAAATTACTTTTTTTTTTTTTTTGCAAGAAAAGATCAGGTAAAATTTTGCATTTGTGTATATATGTATATATACAGTTGACATTGAAGAAAGCCTCAATACTGGCAATAAAAAATGTAACTTAAAGCTAGCCACTAGATTTAGCGCTTTTTAATAGATTATGTGTTTTTATGTATTGAAGAAAAATTTCACTGAACAGACATGTCATAGATGCAGGACGATTTGGCTGTTTAAGAAGTTGTGTTGTCCTATACTCATAATGTTATATAAACAATGTTATGTTAGTAAAATGTATTAAGAAATTAAAAGAATGTGTCTAAGTGTGTCCAGTTAAGTGTATAAGGCCTGTTATGAATCTTAATCCATATTTACCACTAAGAGAATGTGATGGTCCCTACCTCTAAAGACTAGTTGTTAAATATGGAAGTGTTTAAATAAATAAATAGTTAATTTAGCTTTGAGTCAGAAAACATAGAACATAAGCTGATCTTTAGTGGCCATGAAGTTAACACAGAGACTTGTCAAAAGGGAAAATATTGAGTGTGCAAGCTCCAACTCTTTTCAAAGTTCAGTATATTACTCTTTCTTCATGATTTCTTACTTGTACCCTCCTCTGTGGTTAAGAGCTCTACCGCTAACCAAAAGTTTAGCAGTTTGAATTCAGCAGTCGCTCCATGGAAACCCTGTGGGGCAGCTCTACTCTGTCCTATAGGGTCGCTAAGACTCGATTGCAATAGGTACCTTTCCCTTACATTTGGGCTGAACCTTGTCGGAGTCCTGGTGGTGCAATGGTTAAGAGCTTGGCTGCTTACGAAAAGTTTGGCAGTTCATAACCCACCAGCCGCTCCCTCCTTGAAAACCCTATGGGGCAGTTCTACTCTGTCCTGTAGGGTTGCTATGAGGCAGAATCAACTCCCCTGCAACTGGGTTTTTATTTTTTCTATGTTGTTATATTGTCATTTAATTTGGTATCAAACAAGTAGTTATAAAGTTAGCTCTGTTTGTACACTAGAAGTTGATAAAATATATTGGTGTGAGTATAAGTGGAGAATGCCTTCTGGATGTAAACCATGGTGGCCTTTGCACTGCATAATTTGAATATCTAAAGTTTGAATTTTTATGTCTGTGCTTGAAATATTTGGCTTATATAATCATGGTCAACGCAAACCATACTTTTTTTGGTGTGTGTGGTTACAGGATTTTACTGGTTGAATTTTAATGGAGCATTTTCAAAGCTAATTTTCATCATTGGAAATGAAATTGTGATTCCTCTTAGCCTTGAAGCACCCCCTCTAATGTTTCTCTTCTTTAAAGCTTCCCCTGAGTTCTCTGTCTGCTTCCCCTGGCGTAGATGTCCTTTTAGTACTTCATGCAGTCTGTATCATACTGTTTTATCATTTGTCTCCAGGCTCTATCACAGTACCTGGAATACGACAAAATCTCAATGCGTATCTGATGAAGAGATTAATTTAGAGAATTCAGTGAATGGAATGTATGTATTAGTGTAAATTGAGTCCAAGGAACTAGAAGTGGGACAGAAAAGTATTTAGTACGTGTTTAACCATTCTCTAGCCACTGTTTCAGGTTTTTTGTATTTTTATGCAAAAAGAAAACCCTTGAAATTAATACATTTGAATAATATTAATTTATTCAATACATTGGCACTGAGCACCCAGTCCTATGTCCAGAGCATCATGAAAAACACAAAGTTGGAAGTTTAAACTGGAGTCAAACCTTACTATTTTCTATTATAATTAAATGCTTTAAAATGATTTTATGAAATAAAATTAAGTATTTTGGCAAAACTAACAAACACAAATACTGTTTTTCTGTAAACTAAAAACCAAACTAGTTGCCATGGAGTTGATTCCGACTCATAGACACCCTACAGGACAGAGTAGAACTGCCCCACAGGGTTTCCAAGGAGCAGCTTGGTGAATTCGAACTGCTGATACCTTTTGGTTAGCAACTGAGCTCTTAACCACTGTGCTACCAAGGCTGTTTTAAAAGGTAAAATATATTTTACTTTCTTCACTAAATAAACAGAATATATTTAGGCTGGATATTTTACTAAATAAACAGTAATATTTTAATAATATAATTTTGTAATATCCATGATATTTATACTTATACAAATATTGTATATTTATATTAATTATTTATAATGTTAATATTATTTTTTTAAGTACATTTATTGAAATATTGTTAGACATATAATAAATATTTATTGTATAAATTATATTTATAATACATATTTATAAGTTCAATGATAAAATATTTTAATAAAAATATTTAGAATGGCTTACTTGGAGGCTGAACCATATGAAATTGTCGATTTTTCACGGTTTTGTAGGGTTTAATTTAATATTTTACCTGAAAATATTTGTGTAATGGCAACACACTAACGTAACAGCTGCTGTTGCAGATCCAGTGAAAATGCTGACGACTTCCCCCGAGTATGCACATTGTTCTTGGGGTAGCTGTGAAGTTCATGGGCAGTGACTCCTTACTGAGTACAATCCACAGACCTGTAAAAATTTTGGTAACTCTCAGCAACTCAAATACAAACTGACTCTATCATTTGGAAATATTATGATTCTATAAATTATTACCTTGTTTTGAGAAGTCGAACACTTTATACATGATTGTGTTCTGAATTTACACCTAATTCCACACAGAAACATTGTCTTAGCTGAAAGAGACATTAAATGAAGGAAATAGGCTGACAAGCGCTGAAACTACTGGGACAATTTAAATGAAACCAACCGAAACCATGTTGTATGTCTCCAGAGTACTTCACTGTATTTTATAGTGTCAAGGATCAATAAGACTATCCTGTGACATAGCCTAGTTTTCTGTAATCAAACCGCTTTAGAAATATGTAGTTTTAATTATCTGAACAGAAAGGTATTTTCATTAGGTAAACCTATGTGAGTCAGAATGGAGTCGATGGCAGCTAACAACAGCAATATGCCTCTTAGTAAACTAGCTGCTGCTGAGTCGATTCCACTGCATGGCGCCCCCATGTGTATCACAGTAGGATACTGTGCTCCTTAGGATTTTCAGTGGCTGATTTTTCTGAAGTAGTTGCCAGGCCTTTCTTCTGAGGCACGTCTGGATGGACTCAATGTCCAAATTTTTGGATAGCAGGGGAGTTCCCTGTTTGCACCACCCAGGAACGCCATGCCTTTGTGGTGTGATATAATTTATAGCTGTTGTTAGTAGCCATCGAGTTGATTCCGACTCATGGTAACCCCGTGTGTGTCAGAGTAGAACTGTGACCTTTCAGAAGCAGATCACCAGGCCTGTTTTCCAAGGTACCTCTGTGTGGGTTCCAGGCACCAGGCTTTCAGGTAAGAGTTGAGCACCTAACTGTCGGTGCCAGCCCAGCACTCTTGGAGCGCCGGTGGTGCAGTGGTTAAGAACTTGGCTGCTAACCAAAAGGTTAGCGTTAAGTCCACCAGCCGCTCCTTGGAAACCCTATGGGGCAGTTCTACCCTGTCATATAGAGTTGCTGTGAGTTGGAATTGACTGGACGGCAACAGGTTTGGATTTTGGTGGGGGGAGGGGAAATGTAATTTATGATTTTTGCGTATATATCCCCTTAGCCTTTAACTGAATTATTTATGTATATGTTCTGTTGTAATTTTAACGGTTTACAATTGACTTACAAATTTGTTACACAGATTTGTTACACAGTATTGCTAAATGACCTTTCCTTCTTCGAGAAAACTGCTCAAATATCAATAGAATGATTAAAAGCCTTCAGGCGTTCGTTGGCGGCCCTTGCAACCAGCTCTTCCCTGGGAAGAAGTCAGGCGTCTCGGGGCCCGTCCTCCAAGCCCCTCCTCTGAGCTCGTGCAGCTGGGCGGAGCCTAAAGCTGAGCCCCTTTTCCTGACCTCGGTGGGTCGGTGGCTGCGAGTGTTGGGCTGAAAAGACTTACTCGGTCTGTGTTTATTTCTTGTTTTGCCCTCTTCACTCTATTATTCCTTGCACTTTTGCTTTTTGTTATTTGCTTTTTCTTGTCTGTTATTAGCTTTTTCCCCGGCGTTTCATTTTTCAGCTGCCTGTTTTTGCTGGCTCAGATTACTCCCACTTTGAAGGTGAGCTCTTCTTTTCTTCATTTTTCTTATAAACGAGAGGAAATGCAAACTGAAAAAGAAGTAATTATTGTAATAAAACTACAGAAGATTTTCCTGGTCAAACATTCTGTTGAGAAAACGCCTTTTCCGTAACGTTCTTCTTTTAACCTAAACAAAAAAAAACCTGTTGACGTGGAGTCCATTCAGACTGCCCCTCCCCCCGCCTCCGTTTTCTGGCTCTTAATACTCCAGGGTTTTGTCTCTTTTCTCTTTCTTCATTTGCTTTCTAAAGGTCTTTCCGTAGTACGAAAAAAACATGAAGGTAATTAGAAAGTATTTTTTGACTAAAGAGTAATTTGAAGAATAGAAGTTAAAATGTTGAAAAATACTGATTAACATTATTTTTTTAAGAAAAGTCTAAACAGCCAGCTTTAAAATTGCGTAAAAGGATGGTAATCACCTTGATAATATTTATTCTGTCCTTTTAGAAATAGCCAGTCACTGCTAAAAATAGAAACATGAATACGAATCTAATTTAAATCAAGATGATTTAAAATTTAGAAACTGAGTTGTGAATTTCAGTTTTAGAATTCTGGGGAAAAGAAATTGAAAAAGTTTTGGTATCTCTGAGGAAAATCATATACTTAATTATTTAATATGATATTAAAATTTAGAGTGGTTTTGAACTTTTGGGGGTGTATGACCCCCTCTGAGAATCTGATGAAAGCTATGGACAGGTTTACCTGAAAAAAAAAAAAATGCGTATATACAGCAATTTCCATAAAATTTCAAGGCTGTTAGTAACTGTAAGTAAGAATCTTAGGACTTTTAGGAGCCTGCCTTAGGGACTCCTTATCTAAGTAAGGTAAAGTAAATTAAGCTCCTCTGGACCACTTGGAAAAAACACAAATAAGAGAAGAGGTAGCTATCATCCTTTAAGGTACCCAGCTTTAAACTGGACTTTTAAAAAGCTTGCTTTTAATTATTCATGTATTTTTGAATAGGTGATGTGTGTATATCAAAGTATAAAATTCAAAAAGTGATACAGTTGAAAGCAAGTCTTCGTCCCTCCCAAACTTTCCCAGACAGGTAATTCTCTCCAGAGGCAATCAGTTCTACCGCTGTTTTCTTGTATATGCTTCCTGAGAGAGTCTGTGCCTCATAAGCATATATGCATATTGTTGTAGTTAGGTGATGTAGAGTTGGTTCCTACTCATAGCAAACCTGTGTGCAGAAGAACAAAACACTGCTCAGTCCCTCGCCATCCTCACAGTTGTTATGTTTGAGCCCATTGTTACAGCCACTGTATCAGACCATTTCATTGAGGGACTTCTTCTTCTCTTTTTAATTAAATACATACATACTCTGTGAGCTTAAGAATGCATTTTAGATGTCCATAGAGATGCCTCACTTTTTAACAACTATGTAGTATTCCATTGTATGATATAGTTTAATTTCTTTACTAGTCCTCTAGTGATAGGTATTTAAGTTGCTTCCAGCATTTCATTATTCTAAACAAGGTTGCAGTCAATATCCTTACATACTTGTTATTTTGCATATGTGCAGGTATAGTAATTCCTACAACTAGAGTTGCTGATTAAAAGGATACTTGCATTTTTAGTTTTGGTATTGAAGGATTGCTCTTCATAAAGGCTGCACCAGTTATGCCACAACGTCAATATATGATTGTTTCTTAGTGTTGTCACTCTGTTAGTACACTTTCTGATCCTTGTCAATCTAAGTGAAAAATAGTAATTTATTGTTTTTTAGTTTGCACTACTATTATTATGAATGAGGCTGTGCAATATGCATTTTCCTTCTGCGAACTGGCAGATCATAATCTTTTGACTGTTTTTCTGTTGAGAAATTGGTGTTTGCCTTACTGTTTTGTAGGAGAGTTTTATGCATTAAACTAATTATTTGCCTGGAATATGAGTTGGAGTTTTTTTTTTAAACTGTCTTTTGATTTTGTTAATGGTGAACATTTAAACATTTTAAATGCTTTCCATTTTCTTATTTTTATGTAGTCAAATGCATCAGTGTTTTATACTTCCCATTTTTCTTTCTTTTTTGACTTGATTTTTATGTTGAATGTTAGATTGATCTAAAGCTTAGTTTAGTGTAGGAATCTGACTTTATTAAATTGGGCTGAAAATGAACCAGTTAATAAGGGCAGTGATAACCTGGTCGATTAGCCACATGAGAATCATCCCCAACTACCCATTCCACTGAAGTCAGTTCTCATAGCGACCCTGTAGGACAGAGTAGAACTGCCGCATGGTGTTTGCAAGGTTGTAACTCTTTACAGAAGCAGACTTCCACATTCTTCTCCCCTGGAGTGGCTGGTGGGTTCCAACTGCTGATCTTTCAGTTAGCAGTGGAGCACTTAACCGCTGCACCACCAGGGCTCCTACACTGCACATAGACTTCCGATTTCCCCAATGCCTGGTACCTGAGACAAGATGAGTGTTTAATCTCTTCTTTTTAAATAATAAGTTATTGTGTTTTAGGTGAAAGTTTATACAGCAAATTAGATTCCCCTGGTGGTGTAGTGGTTAAGTGCTACTACAGCTGCTAACTAAAGGGCTGGCAGTTCAAATCCGCCAGGCGCTCCGTGGAAACTCTGTGGGGCAGTTCTGCTCTGTCCTAGAGGGTCACTATGAGTCGGAATCAACTCCACCGCACTGGGTTTTTGTTTTTTGTAACAATTTTTATACAAATTGTTTAGTGCCATTGGTTACAATTTTTCCAGTGTGTCAGCATTCTCATTTCCAGTCTGCTGCTTCTGTTTCCATTGATGTAGCTTCCCTTCCCGCTTGGTGCCTTCTCATCTTTGCTTTTGGGTAAATATTGACTGTTTGGTCTCATATAGTTAGTTGCTTGAGGGAGCACATTACTCAGAGGTAATATTATTTATTTTATATGCCAATCTGTATTTGTCTGAAAGGTGATCTGCAGAAATAGTTTCAATTCCAAGTTCAAAGAGTATCTTAGGGCAATAATCTCAGGTCCCTCTAGTCTCTGTTGGTCTAGTATGTTGTTAGGTGACATTGAGTTGATTCTGACTCATAGTGACCCTATGTTCAACGAACTGAACACTGCATGTGCCATCCTCACAATTGTTGCTGTGTTTGAGCCCGGTGTTGCAGCCACTGTGTCAGTTCATCTGGTTGAGGGTCTTTCTCTTTTTTGCTGACCTTCTACTTTACCAAGCATGATGCCTTTCTCCAGGAACTGGTCCTTCCTGATAACATGTCCAAAGTACATGAGACAAAGTCTTGCCATTCTTGCTTCTAATGAGCATTCTGGCTATACCTCTTCCAGGACAGGTTTGTTTGTTCTTTTGGCAGTCCTGGTATATTTAATATTCTTTGCCAGCACCAAAATTCAAAGGCAGGAATTCTCCTGTCTTCCTTATTCATTGTCCAGCTTTCACGTGCGTATAAGCAATTGAAAACACCATGGCTTGGGTCAGGTGCACCTTAGTCCTTAAAGTGACATCTTTGTTTTTTAACACTTTAAAGAGGTCTCCTGCGGCAGATTTGCCCAGTGCAGTGAGTCACCTGATTTCTAGACCATGCTTCCATGGGCATTGATTGTGGATCCAAGCAAAATGAAATCCTTGACAGCTTTAACTTTTTCTCTGTTTATCATGATGTTGCTTATTGGTCCAGTTGTGAGGATTTTTGCTTTCTTTATGTTGAGGTGTTATCCATAATGAAGGCTGTGGTCATTGATCTTCATCAATAAGTGCTTCCAGTCCTCTTCACTTTCAGCAAGGAAGGTTGAGTCATCTGCATATCCCAGGTTGGTAATGAGTCCTCCTCCAATCCTGATACCCTGTTCTTCATATAGTCCAGCTTCTTGGATTATTTGCTCAGCATACAGATTGAATAGGTATGGTGAAAGGATACAACCCTTGACGCATACTTTTCCTGACTTTAAACCACACTGTATCTCCTTGGTCTGTTCAAAAAACTGCCTCTTGATCTACGTACAGGTTCGTCATGAGTACAATTAAGTGTTGTGTAATTCCCATTCTCCCCAATGTTATCCATAATTTATAATGATCCACACAATCTTATGCCTTTGTATAGTCAGTAAAACACAGATAAACATCTTTCTGGTATTCTCTGCCTTCAGCCATGATCCATATGACATAACAATGATATCCCTTGTTCCATGTCCTCTTCTGAATCTGGCTTGAATTTCTGGCAGTTCCCTGTCAATGTATTGTAATCTCTTTTGAATGATCTTTAGCAAAATTTTACTTGTGTGTGATACTAATAATATTGTTCAGTAATTTCCACATTCTGTTGGATCTCCTTCCTTTGGAACAGGCATAAATATGGATCTCTTCCAGTTGGTTGGCCAGGTAGCTGTCTTCCAGATTTCTTGGTTTAGATGAGTGAGTGCCTCCAGTGCTGCATTCCTTTGTTGAAACATCTTAACTAGTATTCCATCAATTCCTGCAGCCTTGCATTTAGCCAGTGCCTTCAGTGCAGCTTGGACCTCTTCCTTCAGTACCATTTGTTCTTGTTCATATGCTACCTCCTGAAGTGTTTGAATGTCGACCAGTTCTTTTTGATATAGTGATTCTGTGTATTCATTGTACCTTCTTTTGATGCTTACTGAGTTTAGTATTTTTCCCATGGATTCCTTCAGTATTACAGTTTGAGGCTTGAATTTTTTCTTCAGTTCTTTCAGCTTGGGAAATACCAAGCTTGTTCTTCCTTTTGGTTTTCTATCTCCAGGCCTTTACACATTTCATTATAATGCTTTGTCTTCTCGAGACACTCTTTGAAATCTTCTGTTCAGCTCTTTTACTTCGTCATTTCTTCCTTTCGTTTTAACTACTCTATATGTTCAAGAGCAGCATTCAGAGTCTCTTCTGACCTCCATCTTTGGTCTTTTCTTTCTTTCTCGTCTTTGTAATGACCTCTTACTTTATTCATGTATGATGTCCTTCCACAGCTCATTTGGTCTTTGACCATTAGTGTTCAATGCATCAAATCTATTCTTGAGATGGTCCCTAAATTCAGGTGGGATTTTTTTTTTTTTTTTATATGCAAGTCTGTACTTTGGCTCTCTTGGACTTATTCTAATTTTTGTCAACTTGAACTTCCTGTCGTGGATTGAATTATTTTCCCCAAAAAATGTGTGTATCAACTTGGTTACGCCATGATTCCCAGTGTTGCGTGGTTGTCCTCCGTTTTGTGATTTTAATTTTATATTGAGAGGATTAGGGTGGGGTTGTAACACCACCCTTACTCAGGTCACCTCCCTGATCGTAAAGGGAGTTTCCCTCGGGTGTGGCCTGCACCACCTTTTATCTCTCAAGAAATGAAAAGGAAGTAAGCAGAGAGTTGAGGACCTCATACCACCAAGAAAGCAGCACCAGGAGCAGAGCGTGTCCTTTCAACCCAGGGTCCCTGCTCCTGAGAAGCTCCTCGACCATGGGAAGATTGAGGACAAGGACCTTCTTCCAGAGCTGACAGAGAAAGCCACCTTCTGGAGCTGACACCTTGAATTTGGACTTTTAGTTTACTTTACTGTGAGGAAATAAATTTCTCTTTGTTAAAGTCATCCACTTGTGGTATTTCTGTTATGGCAGCACTAGATGACTAAGACATTTGCATATGAGCAGTTGGTGGTCTGGCCCCGGCCTTGTTCTGACTGATGATATTGAGCTTTTCCATGATCTGTTTCCATAGATGTAGTCAATTTGATTCCCGTGTATTCCATCTGGGAGGTCCACGTCACCATTAATGTTGTTGAAAAAAGGTATTTGCAATGAAGGAGTAGTTGGTCTTGGAAAATTCTATCATGCAATCTCTGGCATTGTTTCTATCACCAAGGCCATATTTTCCAACTACCTGTCCTTCTTTGGGAAACCCTGGTGGTGTAGTGGTTAAGTGCTCTGACTGCTAACCAAAGAGTTGGCAGTTCGAATCCGCCAGGCGCTCCTTGGAAACTCTATGGGGAAGTTCTGCTCTGTCCTATAGGGTCACTATGAGTCGGAATCGACTCGACAGCACTGGGTTTGGTTTTTGGTTTGGTATCCTTCTTTGTTTCCAACTTTCACATTCCAATTACCAGTAATTATCAATGCATCTTGATTGCATATTTGGTCAACTTCAGACTGCAGAAGTTGGTAAAGTTTTCAGTTTCTTCATCCTTGACCTTAGTAGTTGATCTATAAATTTGAATAATAGTCATTTTAACTGATCTTCCTTGTAGGTGTATGGATATCATCCTATTATTGACAGTGTTGTACTTCATGATAGATCTTGAAATGTTCTTTTTGCCAATGAACTTGATGCCATTCCTCTTCAATTTGTCATTCCCTGCATAGTAGACCATATGATTGTTTGATTCACAATGGCCAATACCAGTCCATTTCATCTTACTGATGCCTAGAATATCAATGTTTATGCGTTCCAGTTGTTTTTTGATGACTTCCAATTTTCCTAGATTAATACTTTGTAAATCCCACATTCTGATTCTTAATGGATGTTTGCAGCTGTTTCTTCTCGTGTTAAATCGTGCAACATCAGCAAATGAAAGTTTCCTAGGCTTGACTCCATCCATGTCATTAAAAGGTCGACTCTAATTTGAGAAGGCAGCTTTTCCCCGTTCATATTTTGAGTGCCTTCCAACCTTAGGGACTCGTGTTCCAGCACTCTATCAGACTCAAATTCCTCAAAAAAAGGCCAGACCTGTGCTAGACCACTCTGATTATAGTGCTATGGTGGTCTAGTATAGGTCTGGCCTTTTTTAGGAATTTGAGTTTCGTTCTACATTTTTCTTCCTTTCTGCCTAGGACCTTCTGTTGTGCCCCTGGTCATAACAGTTGGTAGTGGTAGCTGGGCACCATCTAGTTCTTCTGGTCTCAGGTTAGAAGAGGCAGTGGTTCCTGTGGGCTATTAGTCCTATGGACTAGTTTCTTCTTTGAGCCTTTGATTTCCTTCATTTTCCTTTGCTCCATACAAGTAGAGACCAGTAATTGTATCTTAAATGGCTGTTCACAAGCTTTTAAGACCCCAGACATTACTCACCAAACTAGGATATAGAACATTATGAGCTATGCTGTGCCAATTCACTGAGTTGGCCCTCAAGGCTGTAGACATTAGACCCTTATCAGATATGTCATTGCCAAAGATTTTTCCCCAGTCTGTAGTTTGTATTTTTACTCTCTTGGTAAAGTCTTTTGATGAGTGTAAGTATTTAATTTTTAGAAGGTCTCAGTTATCTACCTATTTTCTGTCATTCGTGCATTTTTACTTTTGTTAGAAAGGCTGTTTATGCCAAAAATTCGGTCCCCTAGTTTTGACCCTGTGTTATCTTCCAGGAACTTTATAGTTTTAGATTTAACTTTCAGGTCTTTGATTCATTCTGAGTTAGTTTTTGTGCATGGTGTGAGTATGAATCCTGTTTCATTTGTCTGCATATGAATATCCAGTTTTGCCAGCACCATTTGTTAAAAGAGACTATTTCTTCCCCGTTGAATGGACTTTGACCCTTCATCGAAGATCAACTGCCTGTAGATGGATGGATTTGCTTCTGGGACCTCAATTCTATTCCATTGGTCTTTTTGTCTGTAATTGACCTAGTACCAGGCTGTTTTTATTACTGTGGCTATATAGTAAGTTTTGAGATCGAAAAGTGTGAGGCTTCCTACTTTGTTCTTCTTCTTCAATATTGATTCAGCTATTCAGGGCCTCCTTCCTTTCCGTATAAAGTTGAAGATGAGCGTTTTCATTTCATTAAAAAATGTTGTTGGGACTTGAATTGGGATTGCATTATATCTATAAATTGTCTTGAGTAGTACTGACATTTTCATAATGTTAAGTCTGTCAGTCCATGAGCATGGAATGTTTTTCCATTTATGTAGATCTTTTAGTTTCTTGCAGCAGTGTTTTATTGTTTTCCTTGTATAAGTCTTTTATATCCCTAGTTAGGTTTATACCTAGGTATTTCATCCTTTTGGAGGTTATTGTTTTCTTGATTTCCTTTTTGGAGTCCTCCTTGTTAGTGTGTTGTTGTTGTTAGGTGCTGTCGAGTCAGCTCCAACTCATAGCAAGCCTATGCACAACAGAACGAAACGCTGCCTGGTCCTGCGCCATCCTTACAGTCGTTGTTATGCTTGAGCTCATTGTTGCAGCCACTGTGTCAGTCCACCTCGTTGAGGGTCTTCCTCTTTTCCGCTGACCCTGTACTCTGCCAAGCATGATGTCCTTCTCCAGGGACTGATTCCTCCTGACAACATGTCCAAAGTATGTAAGACACAGTGTCGCCATCCTTGCCTCTAAGGAGCATTCTGGCTGCACCTCTTCCAAGACAGATTTTTTGGCAGTCCATGGTATATTCAATATTCTTCGCCAACACCACAATTCAAAGGCGTCAACTCTTCTTCGGCCTTCCTTATTCATTGTCCAGCTTTCACATGCATATGATGTGATTAACAAGGAACTCCTTGTTAGTGTAGAGGAACTTAACTAATTTTCTGTGTGTTGATCTTGTACCTTGCCACTTTGCTGAATCCTCCTATTGCATTAACTCTTCTTGTGGAGTCTCTGGGATTTTGTATGTATAGGATCACATCATCTGCGAATAAGGATAATTTTACTTATTTCTTTCCTATTTGAATTCCGTTTATTTCCCTTTCTTGCTATTTCTATGTTATGGAATAATTTGAGTAGAATTGGTGTCAACTCTTCTCTGAATATTTGGTAGAATTCTCCAGTGAAGCCATCACAACTGAGGATTTTTTTTGTTGGGAGTTTTTTTTAATGGTATCTTCGATTTCTTTTTTTGTTTTGGATCTATTCAAATTTTCTACTTCTGTTTGTCTTAGTTTAGATTGATAGTGTGTTTCTAGAAATTCATCCATTTCTTCTAGGTTGTCAAATTTTCTTGGAGTACAATTTTTTATAATATTATGTTGTGATTCTTTTTATCTCAGTTCGTTCTGTTGGAATGTCACCCGTCTCATTTTTTATTTTGTTTATTTGCATCTTCTCATTTTTTTCCTCTGTCAGTTTGGCCAGTGGTTTGTCAATTTTATTGATCTTCTCAAAGAACCAACTTCTTTTCTTGTTGATTCTATTGTTTTTTGTTTTCTGTTGCATTTATTCCTGCTCTGATTTTTATTATTTCCTTTCTTCTGGTATCTGTGGTCTTCTTTTGCTGTTCTTTTTCTATTTGTTTGAGTTGGTGGGTTAAGCAATTGATTTTGTCCGTTTCTTCTTTTTTGCTGTGTGCATTTACTGCTATAAATTCTTCTCTGAGCAATGCTTTTAGTGTGTCCCAGAGATTTTGGTATGTTGTGTTTTCAGTCTCATTTGATTCTAAGAATTTTTAAATTTCATTTTTAATTTCTTCCATTATTCAATAGTTTTTAGGGAAGGTGTTACTCAGTTTCCATGTATTTAATTTTTTTCTTTGTTCTTTCTGTTATTGCTTTTAGTTTCATAGTGAGGTGGTCAGAGAAGATGCTTGGTATTATTTATATGTTTTTGAGTTTATTGAGGCTTGCTTTGTGGCCTAAAATATGGTGTCTTGTGGACGATGATCCATGTGCATTGGAGAAAAATGTGTATTGTGCTGCTTTTGGGGAGTGTGTTCTGTATATGTCTATCAGGCAGAGTTAGTTGATTGTGTTATTTATATCTTCTGTATCTTTCTTGAATTTCTTTCTAGTTCTGTCCATCATTGAAAGTGGTATGTTAAAGTCTCCTACTGTTGTTCAACTGTCTGTTTCTCTTTTCAATTCTGTTAGAATTTGTTTAATGTATTTTGAAACTCTGTTTTTGGATGCGTAAATTTTTATTATGGTTATGTCCTCTTGGTGGATTGATCCTTTAATCGTTATATAATGCCTTTGTCTGTTTCTCATAGTGGATTTTGACTTAAAGTCTATTTTATCAGAGATTATTATTATTGCCACTCTTGCTCACTCTTGGTTACTGTTTGCTTGATATATTTTTTTCTATTCTTTAATTTTTAATCTGTTTATGTCTTTGCGTCTAAGATGTGTCTCTGGTAGGCAACATATTGATGGGTCTTTTTTTTTTTTTGTCCATTCTGCCACTCTCTGTCTCTTGACTGGTACATGTAAACGATTTACGTTCAGTGTAATTATTGATCAGTATGAATTTACTACTGATATTTTTTTATGCTTTTTTTTGTGGTGATATTGGTTTCTTCTTACTTTCTGTGCTTTCTTTTTGCTTATTTTCTTTTCATATCCTTTGTTGTTGATTTTTAAAAATTTTTTTCTTCTTTATTTTGGTGAGTAGATTTATTAATTTTCTTTGTGGTTACTCTGAAATTTACCTTTATCTTCCTAAGTGTAAACAGTCTTATATCTTGATATTACCTTTACTTCCTCTCTATGTGGAAGTTCTGTATACTACATCGTTTATCTTTGTTTTGTTTTGAAGTTGTCGTTGTTTACAGATTGATGTCTGTGGTTCCCTGTTTTCAGTTTAGCAGCTTTATTTTGCTTTTGGGAGTCTTTATCTAAGTTGGTGTCTGGGTGATGCTCTCGTGTGCCTTGATCTCAGGTTGTTGTGATATTGTTCATTCTCTGTCTACAGGACTCCCTTTAATATTTCTTGTGAGGTTTGTTTGGTTTTTACAAATTCTTTTAGTTTCTGTTTATCTGGGAACGTCCTAGTTTCGCCAACATGACAGTTTTGCTGGATATATGATTCTTGGTTGGTAATTCTTTTCTTTCAGAATTTTATTTATGTCATCCCATTGCCTTCTTGCCTTCGTGGTTTCTGGTGAGAAATCAGTGCTTAGTCTTTTGGATGTCCCTTTGTAAGTGATATTTCATTTTGCACAAGTTGCTCTCAGAATGCTTTGTCTTTTGTTTTGGAAAGTTTGATTATGATATATTTTAATGGATTTCTTTTGGAGTCTATCCTATATGGGTTTGTTGGGCTCCTTGGATGGAAATTTTCTCGTCCTTCCTATAGGGAATTTTTCTGCCAATAAATCTTGAAAAATTCTCTCTGTACTTTTTTTCACCTCCTTCTCTTCTGGAATTCCTATTACATGTAAATTAGTCCTCTTGATAGTGTTCCACATAATTCTTAGGCTTTCTTCATTTTTCTTCATTCTTTTTTTTGATTGTTCCTCAAATTCATATCAAGGGATCTTCCATTTTGCTGATTCTTTCTCCTGTTGATTCAGTTCTACTTCTATGTCACTTCATTTAGTTATCTATTTCTGATATTTTATTGTTAATCTTTTGAATTTCTAGTTGCTATTTTTGTATGGTCTGTAGTTGTCTATTTGTCATTTTGTTCTTGTATAGTTTTCCTGAATTCTTCTAGGGCTTTGTCTGTGTTTTCCTTGATCTCTTTGAGAACCCTGTATATCCAAAAAAACCCAAACCCATTACCATTGAGTTGATTCCAACTCATAGTGACCCTGTAGGACAGAGTAGAACTGCCCCATAGAGTTTCCAAGGAGCAGCTGGTGGATTTGAACTGCTGACCTTTTGCTTAACAGCTGAACTTTTAACCACTGTGCCACCAGGGTGAATTCCTTATCAGGTAGTTTTATTATCATTTCTTCTTCAAGAAGGTTTTCTGCCCCTTTATTTTGCTTACTTGTTTGAGCCATCTTATCCTGTTTCTTCCTATGATTTGTTATTGGATTCTGACTCGACGGCAGTGGTTTTTTGGCTTGTTTCTAAAACATTAAGGTATTAATTTATAATTATATGTTGCTTTATTAATGATATGTATGTTTTATGATGATTTTTTGTTCTGTTTTGATGTATCAAGATCTTTGTTTTTTCTCTTTCTCTTTAGACTATCTTTCTTCCTTTGTAGCATTTTAGTGGTTGTTGTTTTGTTTTTCAGGTTTATGTGTGACTCTGGTGATGTCTGTTGGCTGGGCGTGATTTCCCCTTACTAGTGGGCATGGTGCGTCATACCCACCTGCAAGTCCTCTGTGTTTAGGTTTGTATTCCTCCCCTTACTGAATTGAGTGGAGGTGGGAGAGCAGGTTCTTTCCCTGATTCAGAGTGACAAATGTTGGGTGGTAAGGGTCCAGCCCTTGCGGGACCATGGGGTCCTTTCGGGTTGAGCAAGCAGTTGGTGTGTTCTCTGAAGGTCAGGGAAGGTCATCTCCATACCCACTGTGAGGGAGTGCTACCCAGATGGATGGAGTAGGCCTGCTTTGCATGCACAAATTGGCATCTCAGTAGTTGGTCGGGTATCGGGGTTTTGCTGCAAGTGAAGATGACATACAGGAATTGTTCAGGTATTGGATGTGTGATGTGGCAGCTGGGCAGATGCTGGATGACGGCACTAGGATCTCCTGTCATCGTTTGGCAGAGGTGCAGATGGTACCTATCAGAACGTGACGAGTGTTGCTGATGAGGTGATGTCTGTCCAGCCAGTCATAGGGTGTGGGTGCAGGGAGCGTTCTCATCATTCTCTGGACTGGGCACTGTGTCTGAGCACTGCTGGTTGTTGGGTGATCAGGGTGAGAGTGTGGATCACCAAGTGAGCGGGGCAGTGTGTGGTTAGGTGGAGCAAACATGAGCCTCTGGTTACTGCTCCAGTGGCACGGGAGTGTGTACTGCGGATTTCTCTGTGGGCAGGGCAGGTGCAAGCCTTCATTCTCCAGTCTAACAACACAGGAGTGTGTGCTGAGGATCACTGGGTGGGCAGGGCCGTGCAGGGGTGGGTGGGGCAGATGCAAGCCTCCAGTCACTGCTCTGGTGGTGCAGGAGTGTGTGCCAGACCACCAGGCCAGGGAGGGTAGCACACTGCTGATCACCAAAGGGTGGAGGAGGGGTGAAGAGAGGGAGGCATGTTACCCCATTCTCTTGCATGGGTTCTGGGGCCCTCCCCACAGAGTGCAGCTGGGATCAGACCTGGCCCCTACCAAATGTGAGGGGGGAGGGACTTTCCAGAGTCCATTCAGGTGGGGGATCTCTAACTACTACTCCAAGGATCCCTCACCCTGTGAGCACTGCCTGCCCAAGTGATTGGGACCGCTGCTGGTGAGTGGTTCCATCCCTATTTTCTGGCTCCCTCTGTGCTCTGTGGTTGTTTTCCTGCACTTTCCATCCTTAGATCCAGTTCAAGTTCTGCTCCCCTTGCTTTGCTTCAGATCTGTGTGCACTGTATCTCTGTGTCCTATTGCCTTCCTCTGCTCCTCACCTGGGAATACTGTTCACTTTGTCTCAAGGTGGCCACCCTGCACTGGTCCAGCTAGCAGATTGCCTATGGTTTGTAAGTCTCCTTGTTGTCTGTTTTCATTCAGTTTCTCCTTCCTTTCAGTGTTCAATCTAATTCTTCATCCTTCCACTTGCAGTTCTGGGTTCTTGATTATCATCTGTATCTGTCTCACTTGGCTTCTCGGTTCTTTGCAGGAGGGGGATGGCATGGTATGCGTAACTAAGCTGCCATCTTAGGCTGTCTCCATTAATAAATTTTTGATAAACTAAATTGAAAGGCAATGTCTGGAGATCCTCTATCATCTTAGTTATTCATCATCATATTGATGCCAGTTGTTGAAAGGGATAATGATACCATTAACACAGTAGGTTTCTCCTGTATAAAACCTCAGAATTAGAATTTTAGATCCAAAGTCAAGAATAAATTATTCACTCAACAAATAAATAGTGCCTATTACTTATACAGCAGTCCCTGGGTAGTACAAACAGTTAAATGCTGATCTAACTGAAGGGTTGGTGGTTTAAACCCACCCAAAGGCACCTTTGAAAAAAGGCCTGGCAGTCTGCTTGTGAAGGGTCACAGCCATGAAAACCCTATGGAGTGCAGTTCTACTCTGAAGCACATGGAATTACCATGAGTCGGGATCAATTTGATGGCAACTAGTTTGGTTTTATGGTTTTCATTGTAGGCATTCTAGCTGGGGGCGAGATGTTGGGGGGACAATAACTAAATATTTTACATATAAGTGCTGTGATTCAAAATGGAGGAGTGTACAGCCAATAGAGAGTGACAGGGAGGGGAGTGCTGTCTTTGCGCTGTCAGGGAAGGCTTCTGTGATAAGGCGACCTGAAGAACAAGCTGTGTATATTCATGAGTCTGAAGAAGAGAGTTTCTGGCAGAGGATACAGTCAGCAGCAGCCTGCCTGGAATGTCCACAGAGGAGGCTGGCACCCCTGGAGAAAGCAAGGGGAAGAGTGGCAGGTTACGAGGATGGAGAGGTAGTAGGGACTGGATCATAAGGGCTGTGCTGTTCAAGTTAGTAGGCACTAGCCACATATGGCTGTTTAAATTGAAATTCAGTCAAATTTAAAAGATTAAATTTAAAATTCAATAATATTTAAAATCCTTAGCCACATTCCAAGTGGTAAATAGCCACATGTGGCTAGTGGCTTTCATATTGTACATCATAAATATAAGACATTTCCAACATTGCAGAAAGTTCAACTGAAGAGCACTGATATGTAGGGTATTGTAGGCCCTTAAAAGGATTTGGTCTCCTGACTCTTTAATCCAGTGCCTCTCCACTCTTCCTCTGCTAACCCCTGATTGGACAAATAGCCACTATGAAAGCATAGCTTTCTTGGAATTGGGCAAACGGGCTGTTAGAAAGGTGGTTAAGTGGCCTCTTCCTTTACGGAAGCATGGCTTCTCAGAGTGTTGTAGGGAAGCACACTAGCTGAGATCATGAGGACATTAAAATGTCTGTACTTAATATGGGCAACCAAAGAAATTGAAAAGTGGCCAGTAGTAAATCTCAGGAGATTCCTAAATTCGGTACAATGAATTACTTAATATGGCCCTTCTAGCCATGGTCTTTGTGACTCACACACAATGATTGAGTGGGACTATGCAAATAAGGTATCTGGAACCTGTGATTGTTGGCATTATATGTCAACTTGGCTAGGCCATATTTCCTAGTCTTGTGTGGTTGTCCTTCATTTTATGTGTTGTGGATTCTGACCTCTACATGTTGTTGAGGCAGGATTGGTGTAATGTGTGTCTTGGGTTGCAGCCTTGTAGGAGGGCATGACTCAAGCTCCACCCTTAGCAAAGTTACACCTTTCCCTGGGGTGTGGCCTGCATCTAAGATACATGTGTGTACCGGCGAGGCTCTTTCTCGCTGCATCTGGATCCTGTGTCCGATTCATGGTCAGTTCACCTTTCCCCAGAGGACTGCTGTCTGATCTGCTGATTCTGGGATTTGCTGGCCTCCACAGCCCCTTGGGCTGGTGGCCTATCGTGTGGCCTGATTTGCCAGCTTCTGCAGCCTTATGAGCCAGCAGCCTGTGGTCCAAACTCTTCATTTGGGTTCGTCAGCTTCTGTAGCAACATGGGTCGGGAGAAGCCTACGCCTGACCCACGAATTTGGGACTTGCCAGCCCCCACAACTGTGTGAGCCATTTCCTTTATATGGTTTGTGAGTTCTTTGAGATGTTGTAGCGAATTAGGGAACCCAAAAACAGGCAGGAGAGTACTGAGGTGAGAGGGAGTAGTTTACGTTAAGATGCTGGAGTGGTACAGCAGCTCGGAAAAGTTGGACATTTGGGACCTTTTTAAGTTTGGCCTCATAGGAACCAGCTTTGTGCTGATCCTTATAAAGGCTATTATTTGTTTACTAAGTATCTTCCTGGTAGCATAGTGGTTAAGAGCTACGGCTGCTAACCAAAATGTCAGCAGTTTGAATCCACGAGGTGCTCCTTGGAAACCGTATGGGGCAGTTCTACTCTGTCCTATAGGGTCGTTATGAGTCGGAATCGACTCGACGGCAGCGGGTTTTGGGTTTTTAAGTATCTCCAGGGTTTGAGGGGAGAATCAGTCGTCTCTCTTTGGGGGCATGTTATATTCAGACTAGGTTGTAAGCTAGTGGGCAGGACTGTATCTTTTAGATTAATTTCGTTATAAATATTATCCACGTTTCGATTGACACAAGTGTTCTTTAAGCAACATAAATAATAAATAACAAGTTTGTCATTCCAATAAGAAACTAAAGTCATTTTATATAATAAGTAAAGCCAAAATTACATTCTGCCCAGGGGTATATCAGCCATGGCATTAATCCACCGCTAGTGGAAGTCCAGTCAATATTTCTTGCAATAATTTTCAGACAATGCTCCAAGAAACCTTAAGGGGAAAGGCAGAAGGAGCCAGTACAAAGGCTTAGGGTACCACCACCATGTATTCTCAACAGGATTTCTCTGCTTTTATCTTTTATTCTTACCTTCCAGATAATACTGCATTTTCAAGCAATTTGAAACCTATAAAGCACAACCCACTCTGACCATGAGACCCACTGTGTGTGCGTGGAAGTGGCAGCCCACTGTTAGAAGCATGTCACTGGATATGGTTTTATTACATTTAGACATAGACGCAGTTGCCTGAAAGAACTAGGAGTGGAAACGTCCTTAATGGAGACCCACTGCTTAGGATAGGAATCTTCATAATGCATGCAGCATTTTTGTGGATATGGTGGTTGCATGAAGAATGGGTGAACGTGCCAGAACTTCACGGCTGAGTTATATTTCACCAGGATTGTCAAACTCAAAGTTAGGAGAATAGCATATTCTCTAAGCCAATTGGTGTCAGAATAAGAGTTAATCAGCATTTCTAACATCTTGTTTTTTCTTATTTCTTTTATATGCTGAAGAGGGTATTTATAATATTAATATCAAAATATGGGGTAGGGGGTTATATGTTTATGTTTGTAGCATGCCCCTTGATGTTTCACCTTAAAAAAAGAAACTTATATCGAGACATTTTGTTCCAGGCAAATCGAGGACTGTGTGATTTTAAAAGTGAAACACTAAGAACTAATTGTCTTTGAATTGTTTTAAAATAGAGAATATGAAAACTTATACTTGATAAATATTCTATAGTTTTTCAACTGCTCCATTTTGCCATTTTGCAAAAATATGTAATTACTACTGTATTTAAAGTAACAGTTCTTACAGGATTAGTCTTAGTCTCTTTAGTAAATAGCTACCTTACATCACACGGAAGTGAAGCCTTTGAACGTTTGGAAAATCTGTGGTTGCTTGAAGTGCTTCATCAGAATCGACTGAATGGAAATGGGCTTTTTCGGTTTATCTAATTGTATCAGTGGTCACTGACTCCTGCCTTGCTCCTGAATCACTCACCCTACAGAGTCACATACCTTACCAAGAAACTTCTAAGGATTTATTTATAATGTTGTATTTAATCCAACTTCGCTAACTTATAATGCAACTAAATCAAGGGATGAAAGAATCAATTAGTCAGTTTTATCTCTCACTGAATTTACTTCAATAATGAAGAATACGAATTGCTGAACGTACTCTTTTCTGAAATGCTGTTTTCTACAAAGGGGTTGCATAGCCAAAGCTCTTTTTTTTTTAATTGTAGAGGTTATCTATTAAAACTTCTTAGCATGTAGTGAAAGTTAGGAAAAGCTGCATACCTTAGAAAAAGGATTTTAGAAATTATATTCCTTATTTGACACAGAGGGGCCTTGGTGGTGCAGTGATTAAGTACTTGGCTGCTAACCAAAAGGTCGGTGGTTCAAATGCACCAGCCGCTCCTTTGAAGCCCAGTGAGGCAGTTCTACTCTGTCCTGTAGGGTTGCTGTGAGTTGGAATCGATTCGATGACAATGAGTTTGGTTTGGTTTTGGTATGTGACACAGAGCTTACCTATTTGGATTTTCCACTGCTAGACATACAGTTGACACTCAATAAATATTAATTGAATTGAATTCATTCAAAATTCAGTAACTTCATCACTTTCAACAAAAACAACGTAAATCAAGACTTCTGATAAGGGAAGCTAAAGTTTGGCAATATCATCAGGTACTAACTCAGAATTGCCTTCTGGACAAACCATAAGGACCTAGTATAATTTTTCATTTCTGTACAGATGCCTGAAATGTCTTCATCTGGGAAATCACGACTGACATTTGTCCAGTTTCTGGATCTGCCAGTCACACAACCTTGGACAAGTCCGTTTCTTCATTGGTAATGAGGATAATAGTAGTTCCCCTGCACCTTGTTGTAAGATTCAATGAGATGATGTTTATAAAATACCTGATCCACAGTGTTCAACAAAACTAATTTTATTAACATAATACTCTGCTCTTCCATTTAATATTTACAGGAACATTGTAAAATGCAAATACTACTTATTTCAAATGTATTTAGTCTATTTCAAAGGTTAAACGATGTAGATTTACTTTTTATATTAATTTCATTATAAATATTACATTTAGATTGACATGCATGTTCTTCAAGTAAGATAAAAAATAAATAGCAAATTTGTTATTCCAATAAGAAACTAAAGTCATTTTATACAACTAAAGTCAAAATTACACTCTGCCCTTGGACAGAATGTTCCTGTTTTTTAATTGGGTAGAAGGAATTAACCAAGCAAGTGGTTATTCAACACTTGAAATACCAAAAATTGAAAATGCAATGCAAGTATATGCCCTGTGACCAAGGAAGACAAAATTCAACTCTGCTAACCCTGTTAACTTTCTACGAACTTTCAAATGATTAACCCACTACCCCATCCCCCGAAGAAAAGGTTTTTAGCCAAAAGAATAGGTGTTGACAGCACAGCTTCAGCTGATTTATGGAGGTTTTTTTTTTTTTATCCTTTGAGTTTATTATAAAGATCTTGATTCCCAGAGAATCCAGTAATTGAGAAACCATGCATCCTTTACAAAGGATGACATATAAGCTCATGGTGCCTATAAACCAAAAAAAAAAAAAAAAAAAAACTCACCGTTGAGTCAATTCCAACTCATGGCGTGGTACCTGTAGTTGTAGTAATTTGACTAACAATTTATGTAGGAGACTTGATTATAATTTTTTTCTTTTATGATTTCGATGCAGTCTTTACAACAGAGTTAGAGCTGAATCTAGACTTACAATCTTAAAGATTTGAGTCCAAGCACCTATTTTACAGTGGATCTCAGAGTCCATGGTTTTCCACAACATAATGGCCTCTGGACTCCCAGCACTATGTTCTTGTCACCCTACTGCCTTCTTACCTGCTATTTGCATTACAATTTTAATTTCATTTTCTTCTAACCAAAGGAAAAATTTATATGCTGTCACAGGGTTTGTTTTAATGTGTTTTTTCCTTTATTCTTCAGATGGATTTTAAAATCGAACACACTTGGGATGGTTTTCCAGTGCAGCATGAGCCAGTGTTAGTCAGACTGAGTCCAGGTGACAGCGGAGTGATGATGGAAGTAAGTGCTCCATTTTTCAATGATCCTCCGGACCCACTTGGAGAACCAGGAAAGCCTTTCAATGAACTGTGGGATTATGAAGGTGAGTGGAAGTACTGTATTTTATTGCAAGCATAAATCTTTTTATAATAACCTCTCACAGAACTATTATTTTATCTTGCTGTTAGGAAGTGAGTGCTTCTGAGCAACTGACATGTGCAGTTTCTGATATTTCCTACCAATCTCTCATTCTGACTTTTTATCCATTATCTATGTGACTTCAACTGTATAGCTAGAACAGTGAAAAATGACAATTACAAATCCAGATTTTTAGATTGCTGCCATATTTTGTTCTTCTGTTACCTATTTTAGGAGGAGTTCAGCATTGAGGCTTTGTCTTTCACATACCGTCAAATTGTCACTCTAACCTTATAAACCTTCTTTGTGAAAGTTCTGGGGTGTTTTACTTATAGAAACATCATCTTCAGTGTGAAATGTTTTTTCTTTATACTGACAAGTAATCTCACATATGCAATTAAGGCTAAGAGAGACATGTTGTGAAATTACAGTTTCAGGTTTGCTATATGATCCCCTTCTAGTATATGCTAATTAAACTAGCAGATTCATCTTTGTAATATCCTGTTTTCATGATGCCATTCTGCAGATTACAAACCATTTCTATCCCTGAGGATAAAGTCCACACCCTTCCTATAAGCTTTCAGGGTACTCCTGAATTGGGTCATATGGTACTCAACCAAAAGTTCTTAACTTCTGAAAGGCTAATGGTCCAACCATGCTTATTCTCACTCAGGTACCATTTCTCATTCTATCCCCCCTGCCTTGAATGCACATAGTTTGAGATCTAATTCAGGTCCCACTTCTTCAAAGAAGTCTTTGTTGACTTTTTTCAGTCCATACTATTTTTTTTTTTAATATTTGTATAACATTAGATTTGTCAATGTTAATTTGTCATGTGTTACAAATACGGTTCCTTTTTTAATACAAAACTGTACTGTTAGGTGTGTATGGCTTACCTCTTCAATAAATTATCTTTCTGAGCATAGGAACCCTTTTTTTCACTCAGCAGTATCTCTCTTATTTTGTAGATCTAGAAATGAGTTCAAATTCTGTAGGACTCAAATACTGGCATACAAGGAATTATAATACAATGAGTTATTGTTGTTGTTGTTAGGTGCCACTGAGTCAGTTCCAACTCATAGCAACAGAATAAAACACTGCCTGGTCCTGTACCATCCTCAAAACGGTTGCTATGTTTGAGCCCATTGTTGCAGCCACTGAATCAATCCATCTCATCAAGCATCTTCCTCTTTTTCGCTTTTTTTTTTTTTTCTCTACCTTACCAAGCATGATATCCTTCTCTAGGGACTGGTCCATTCTGATAACATGTCCAAAGTACTTGAGATGAAGTCTCACCATCTTCTCTCCTAAGGAGCACTCTTCCAAGACAGATTTCTTCGTTCTTCTGGAAGTCCATGAATATTCAGTATCCTTCACAAGTGCTACAGTATTTTCTCCATTTGTCACGATGTTGCTTATTGGTGCAGTTGTGAGGATTTTTGTTTTCTTTATGTTGAAGTGTAATCCATACTAAAGGCCATGGTCCTTGGTCTTCATCAGTAAGTGCTTCAAGTCCTCTTCACTTTCAGCAAGCAAGGTTGTGTCATCTTTATATCACAGGTTGTTTATGAGTCTTCCTCCCATCCTGATGCCCTGTTCTTCTTCATATAGTCCAGCTTCTCAGATTATTTGCTCAGCATACAGATTGAATAAGTATGGTGAAAGGACACAACACTTACGCACACTTTTCCCAATTTTTAAACCATGTGATATCCCCATGTTCTGTTCTAACGACTGCTTTTTGGTCTATGTATGGGTTCACCATGAGCATGATTAAGTGTTCTGGGATTCCTTTTCTTCACGATGTTATCCAGTTTGTTATAATCCACACAGTCAAATGTCGTTGCATAGTCGATAAAACACAGGTAAACATCTTTCTGGTATTCTTTGCTTTTAGCCAAGATCCATCTGACATTAGCAACGATATCTTTCGTTGAGAAGTCACACTCCTGTATGCTCACAGTGTGAGAATTTATATGCAGAAAATGCTTTGAGAGAATAAAAAACCAAATGATTCTACTGAATCTTTAAAAACAAAAAAAGTATGTTTAGTAATATTAAAAATAATACTATTTATTTTATAGTTTGGAAAAGTTTGATTGCTGAATGGCATCTTTTGATCTTTCAGTGAAAATATACTTTAGTTCTAACTAATAAAGTAGCAGAGAAACCAGTAAAGCACAAGTGTTAGGCGATTATTCATGGCCACAAAGCGTCCATACCTTAGCTTGTGTAATATATCAGGAAAATGACACTTCTGATTTGATTTGTACTGTCATATAATTACTAAAATTAATTTTTATATTATAATTACCAAAATTAATAATTAAAAATACTACATGCTAGTTTATAGAAAATAAAGCAATTTAATTCATGGCTTGCCCCCTTTGGACATTTATATCTCAACATTTTCTGTAGTTCTCAAATGGAATCTCAATAGGAGCAGATAGTAATTATTAATAATTAATTTATTTTATGTACCAGAATACAATAATTACTTGTGATTACATAAACCAAAATGGGCATTTCCCATCCTTATTTTACAAGTATCTCTTTTAGTTTCTTTTTAGTTGTTTGATTCAGTTTCACACTTGAGTTGAATACATTATATTTTAATCTTCTTCATCAGTTGGGGAATGATAGTGAAATAACACACCCGAGATGATCAATGTCTGCTTTTAACTTTCATTTTTCTTCTTGTTTTTTATATCTCTTACCCAAAGAGGTGCGGACCTGGGTGAAGGTGCTTATAGTCTAGCTAGCTTGCTTTTATTCTTCTTCCTTGTCCGGGTGCTTTCCAGGGTAATTTTTGTTTTAACATGATGTTGACTGTCAAATCTACATCTCCACTCTCTACCTATTGGTGTAGGTACAAGTAGGAAACTGATACACATCAGTATATCAGTTTCCTACTTGTACCTACACCAATGTGACTTATGGGCTTGGGGGTGGTACTGGCAGCAGACTCAACAAATCCGAAACTGAAGACAAGCGCTTTTCTCACAAAGCTGCTTCTTTGCCTGTTTGCCCAATCTCAATCAATAGCACTAACAGTACATGACATCATCAAGTCCAGAAATGTGAAATCTTTTCAAGATACGCTTCTCCCTCATTTTCTATATTTGAATTTATTTACTAAGTCCTACCAGTTTTGCTTCCTAAATATTTCCCTAATTCAATCCCTCTTCTTCATCCCCACCATCCCCACTGTAGGATAGGCCTTCGTTGCCTCCTAACTAGTCTTTTTGCCCTTAGGTCCATCCTTCACTTAGAAGCCAGAGTGATTTATCTAAAATGAAAATTTGGACTTGTCATTCAACTACCTAAAAACTTTTGTAGGATATGTTTTACCCTTCTTAGTATAATCTGTATACAAGATTTTCCATGAGCTGGCTCCTTGTTCTCTCTGCAGAGAATCACCACCTCTTCCTGTGCTGAAAGGTTTGCCTGGGAAGACTGAACTGTGCGCAGTTTCCTAAACAAGCCATGGTATTTCCTAGTTGCTACCTTCATTTACTCATAGCGACCCTATAGAACAGAGTAGAACTGCCCCATATGGTTTCCAAGGAGCGCCTGATGGATTCGAACTGCCGACCTTTTGGTTAGCAGCCATAGTTCTTAACCAGTACGCCATATAGGGTCACTATAGCGTTGCTATGAGTTGGAATCGACTCGACAGCAACGGGTTTGGTGTTTTGGTTCACCTTTGATTATGCTGTACCCCCTACTGGAATGCCCTTCCATCAGCTTCCTTCACCCAGTTCCAACTGATCTTTCAGGATGGAGCTTCGGGAACACCTTCTCCAGGAAACTTTCCTTGAACCACTTTTTGAGCGTTGTCTGTTTTCTTTTTGTCACCTAGCAACCCATACATCCCTCTATCTTGGCGATTTTATTGACATTCCCACTTTTGTGTACTACTGATTAGATTATAAGCTAGTGAATATACCTGAGAATCCGATATAGTGCTTAATACAGAAAAGCTGCAAAAATGTTTGTAAGGTGATAATGGAGACTAGAAATCAGAAGACATCCTAATTTGTTTAGATAAAAGATTTAGAAAGGGACAGTAAGACTCTCCGAGTTGTTGATGGATTGATGTCTGTATCTTAGCTATTTTATTTTATGAAAATAGCATGGAAAATTGGAAACAATGTAAATGTGTACCAATAAGGGTTAGGTCAGTAAATTATGACAATATTCTATAGAATAATACTGTGCATTCATTAAAAAGAATAAGGTATTTATGTGCTGGAAAGATTTTTGTGAAAAAAGCAAGTTGTAGGAAAGCATGATTCCAAAAAAAAATTTTTAAATCTATGTCATTAAAATAATTTGTAGAAGCATAGGAAAAATTCTGGCTGATTTTAGACCAAGGCAGGAAGAGAACAACTTTGACATTTTACTTAATATATTTTTGTATTGTTTAAATTTTTTTACAAGAAACATGTATTGCTTTCATAATCAATTTTAAAAAATAACTCATGCTCAAAATTCCAGGAAATCATAAATAAGAAAAGAAAGACTACCTCCCTGTATCCCACACACTTAAACAGTCTTACCATTTTAGTGCACATTTTGCAGACATCTAAGCACAGGCACACCTACACATTTTGATTGCACGTATATCTGATTACTGTTCTGCAGCCTGCTTATTAAATATCATAAATATCTTTCCCTGTGAACAGATATTTAACTGTGTCTTTGATTTTAATGGCTGCACTGTGTTCCATTGCGTGGATGTCCCATAGTTTATTTAACAGTTCTCCTACTGCCAATCACTTAGATCATTTCCTGTTTTTTAGCAAGACATTGATGAACAGCATCATGCTTACCTCTTATTCCAGTTGTCTGGTTATTTCCGTGGGATAAATTCCTAGAAGATAACTGGCTCAAAGCGTATCTTTGTGGCAAAGTGGATTTCTTTACAACCACATCATCACTAGGTTTTATTCATCTTTTTATTTATGGCAGTCTAATGTGGGAGAAAATTAATGATTTCTTTCTATATATTTATTTTCAAGGCAATGCCTATGTATTTTCTTTGTCTATTTTCCTGTTGGGAAAAGAACTGCAATTTAAAATAGTTAATTCACTTTATATTCTAAAAAGTAAATTACTGTTGCAGCAAAATAAAATTTATTAATATGTCATTTCTCTGTTTTCAAAAGTTGTCGAAGCATTTTTCTTGAATGACAGAACTGAGCAGTATTTAGAAGTTGAACTTTGTCCGTAAGTATGAAATATTTTTCCTTAATCGTTACTACATGATTTCAATCTGTTACTTTTTAGTAATAAGTCATGGTCATAATTAAAACGTGCTAATTGCAGTTAACTAGGGAGAATGCTAATGAGTTTTATACTTTTATATAATTCCTTATTTTCAAGTGTATTGTATATATTTAGAATTTATATAATCTACATGTTTATAAGTATTACTGTTACGGTGATATTGTTTTCAGTTCACTGATGGGTTTTGTTTTCTAGTAAACTTGATGAGAATTTTTCTGCAAAATGAAAAATTATTATAGATCAATACTCTTTCCCCTCATTATTTACTCTGTAAATTTGTATTACTGTATACTAGTTCAGAGAATTTTTTTTTTTAGTTCAGAAATACAGTGACAAATATAGATATAAAGAATTGAACTAGTTTTTTAAAATGATTCTTTTAGGGAATTTTATGAAGAGTATATAAATTTTGGAGCCCTGGTGGTGCAGTGGTTAAAAGCCACCAGCCTCTTGCTCCTTGGAAACCCTATGGGGCAGTTCTACTCTGTCCTGTAGGGTCACTATGAGTCGGAATTGCTCAGTGGCAATGGGTTTGGTTTGATTTGGTTTTGCTTTTAGGTTATTCTTTAAGGCTGCATAACAACAGTAAAAACAATCAGAAGGCTTTTGCTCTTACTCAAAAAAAAGGAAAAGGATACACTCTTTTCATATGTTAGAATAGTTTCATGAAGGAAATCCTCGAAAAACACAAAAGGCCATCCTGTAGAAATGTTTAGGTATCATCTTTTCTGGAGACAGCACATTTATTTCATGTAAGTACTTTCAACCCTTTGATTCTTACTGCCCTGGCTAATCCCAATTATGCACTCTTACTGGTAGTTTCCTTTTTGAGGCTCTATTGTGATTTTTTTTTTTGAAAAGGTGACATCAGTGTCTGAACTAATAGTAGAGAGCAGGAAAACACAAGAGGCAGGCAGGTTGAGGAAGGACTATTGTATGAGAGAATAAAGACAAATTAAAATATTTAGCCTGATGACTAGTTCTTAGTCTATGTTTTGGATTTTCTAATGAGCTGAAAGATAGCTTTCCTGAAGAAATAACCTTTAGTAAACTTATTGAATTCAGATGTGGAAATCGGTGTCAACTTCCTTTTGGTTTTTTAAACAGTTTTAATGTAAACTCCAAATAACATAACATTTTTCCTCCCCTTTTTCATACTTTGCATCATCTAGCTAAATGAAGCAGTTTGTATAATTTTTTATTTAAAGAATATAGAAGAAGTTTAAGCATGTGTAGCTTTATACATTTGACCGCAGTTGTCACAAATAGACGCCCTTGTTTGGAAAATGATAAGCCCAAAGGCATTATTTCTAAATAATTGAACACTCAAACTCCTCCTTTAATTACCCAAGTATCTTCTGGTTATTTGGAAATTTAGTTACGAGCACACACATTCCAGATATGAAGGATGGGGAAGAAAATAGTTCTATCTGTCATACATTCATGAGGAATTTTAATTTTGACAGCCATGGACAGCATTTGGTGCTTTTACTCTCTGGAAGAAGAAATGTATGGAAAGTGAGTAAATGAAAACATGAGACAAAGTTCTTAAGTGCCCAAGTATTTATATATTTAAAGTATAAGTCTGAATTTACCTGCTGTGTTTCACATGTCATTTTTGTAGCAGGGACTTGCTTTATCATTCAGAGTGTCCAGAGGAGAGACAAAATGGGAAGGAAAAACATATCTTCCTTGGTGTTATTTTCCACCAAATGTCACAAAATTCAATTCATTTGCAATTCATGGATCAAATGATAAAAGACATTATGAAGCGCTTTACCCGGTACCTCAGCATGAACTACAGCAAGGACAAAAACCTGATTTGTAAGTGGAAAGTAATGAAGATTTGAACTGTATACAACAGAATGAAACACTGCCAGGTCCTGTGCCATCCTCACAGTCATTGCTATGTCCATTGTTGCAGCCACTGTGTCAGTCCATCTCATTGAGGATCTTTCTGTTTTCACTGATTCACTGCTTTACCATGCATGATGTCCTTCTCTAGGGACTGGTCCCTCCTGATAATACGTCCGAAGTACGTGAGACAAATTCTTGCCGTCCTCGCTTTTAAGGAACATTCTGGCTGTACTTCTTCTAAGGCAGATTTGTTCTTTCTGGCAGTCCGTGGTATATTCTAGAGAACATTAATTCTGATAAAGATGACTGCTGATTGGTAAATTGCATCTGGGCCAAGAGAAATTGCCAATGAATTATAAATACTTGATGGGGCAGCGTAGCTTTGGGATTCCCTTTCACGGTCATGTCCCACATGAGGACCCTAGGAACTATGCCTACAGTTATTACAAGAGATATTGGCTCCTATGGGACATCAAGTGTTCATTCCAGGGTATCTCCTGTACCTTCTCAGTTTGAGTCTTGTCCCTGCCCCTGAAGCTGGCATCTAGGGAGAATGTAGCTTCTGGACAGTCTTCATGGGCTGCTGCCAGGACTACTCATATAGGCAGAAAAGCCAGATGCTGTCCTATGGCAAGCTGTTGTCTCTGTCCTGTATCTCTTTGAGTGTACTCAGTGTGGCCTACCAGAGTCTAGTAGGTATGAATGTATAGAAGAGCATAACAGGGACACGGGGCCCTGGATTGTGCAAACCGTCAAAGTGCTTGACTACCTACCGGAGGTTCAAGCCCACCCAGAGATGCTTTGGAAGAATAGTCTGGTGATCTACTTCTGAAAACTCAGCCATTGATTTTACTCTGACATACATGGGGTTGCCATGAGTCGGGATTGACTCGACAGCAACTGTTTTTTTTTTTTTTTTTAATAGAGACATCCTAGTGGGTATTGCACCGTAGTAGACTGACATTCTTGCTATATTGCGCTTGGAAAGTGCTACACTGTCCTTCCTTTCCATTTGCCTTCTCCTTGCTGTCATGCTCTTCACTCTACTGTTTTCTCCTTAACATGTAAATCTGAGATTGGCAGTTGCAACTAGAAAACTGGATCAGCCTTGCCAGGACAGCAGAATGGGATGAAATTCTAGACGCAACTGACTCAGGGCCGCCATGCCAAGATGGCTTGTTTCTCTGTCTCTTCACCAGTATATACCCCCTGTATTCAGGCTTCCCACCCATACCTAATTGGAAGCTTACCCTGGGTAAAAGTATTATCGTACCATTGGCCAGGGCAGAGCCAGGGCAGAGTGGTTTCTACTGCAATCTGTTAGGTAAGTCTTTCTCTCCTCATTGAGCCACAAGGGAAAATGTAATAATAGTTAAATAGTTTTCCTGGAAAGAAAATACCTAGTATCAGCACTCCTTTATGTTAGCCTTCCTTGTTTGGCCAAGAAGGAAAATCTATCCTCTGATCTGTGGAACTGAAACTTTTTTTAAAACAATTGCTTATATGACTAATATAAATTGTATCCAAGTTTGAGTATAAAAACATTTGTAAGTATATAAAATGATTTGTTTAGAGCTAGATAGAATGAGGCAGATTTTGAGGACTGATTTTTTATTTCTCCTGTCACCTGTGAGGGAGTTATTTGCAGAATTGAACAGAGAGTGCTTTGAGATGTGGGTAAATGCTTTCAGAGCTGAATGTTCGCTAGCCAGGGTGAGAAAATGGTACATGTGGAATACTCTTACCGTTGGTATTTCTTAAAATAGAATATTGTCCTGTCACAGATGTGATAAAACAAATAGCCCTTCAGGACAACTGTTTCAAAAATGCATAATTCATTTCATTTCCCATTTCTTTTCCTTTGCTTTTAGCCATCGTCTGGAATACTTCAAGCCTTTCAGTTTTAACACACTGTTTGGAGAAGAGTGGAAACAGCCGAAATCAGACCTGTGGCTAATAGAGAAATCTGATGTATAGGAGTAGAGTAGAAAACCATATCAATCATTTCTTCTCTATACCTGTTAAGGTAAACCAATAATAAATATCAATGTCTTTCAAGGCATCATGAACACATTTCAACAAGTATTTTCATAGATGTCACTGAAAACGTAGTATCTCCAGGGATAAATGTGTATGAATTAATGAGAAATAAAAAGTTCGTGCATGATTTTATTTGTAAAGTTGAAGTGTTTCACAGAGTCTCTTAGCCCCGGAACCATGATGTCAGCAGGGTAAAACTCTACCTTCTGGGTTGTATCACCATCACCCCAAAGATTCCTGACTCCTAAACCAAATATCCTGACTCTGTCAACCAAAGTCATTATTTCTCTTCTCACTTTCCTTACCCCAGACAGCCTGAGACTGGAACGCCTTATTTGCACATTTTCGAACTCTGTGTAGTATACAGTACTTACTAGGAATCTTCTGTCCATTCTTGAAATGATTAGAAATCAGTGTCCTATTTTAGTTCAGCAAGAAATCCACATCTGTTAATACATCATCAAGATACATGAGTTATTTAACCAGTTGTTTTTCTTGTTTTTGGCTATTTTTACTCTGTAGAAGGAAATGGAATGAAGTAGTCTTGAATTCAGGCAATGAACTCTGCTTTCATTTACAAATAAGTGAAATTTTCTTAATGCTGTTAAACAGGATGTCAAAATGTCTTCTTTTTTTTGGAAACATCAAACACTCATGGACTGTGGTTCTCAAATTCTGTGTTATAATATTTCAGAACCTGAAGTGACCTTGTTGATCATCTATGAACTTCTCTGCCAAACCTGATCTTTCTCCAGCATTCTTAACTCAGAAATTGGCAGTCTTGTACAAGGTGAAGCATTATTTCTTGTAGTAGAGATACCTAGATGCCAAACTCGATACACTTTTTCTTCTTCTCTACCGATACAATGTGATTTTTTAGGGGCTCTGGTGGCGCAGTGATTAAGAGCTCAGCTGCTAACCAAAAGGCAGGCCATTTGAATCCACTAGCCACTCCTTGGAAATCCTATGGGGCAGTTCTACTTTGTCCAGTGGTGTTGCTATGAGTAGGAATCAACTTGACGGCAGTGGTTTTTGTTTTTCCTGGTGGCACAATCAGTAAAGTGCTCGACTGCTAATTGAAAGATCCATGGTTCAAACCTACTACCCGCTCCATGGGAGAAAGATGTGGCAGTCTGCTTCCACAAAGATTTCAGCTTTGGAAACCCTATAAGGGCAGTTTTTTTTCTGTCCTGTAGGGTCTCTATGAGTCAGAATTGACAGGATGGCAGCAAGTTTTGGATCAAAAACTGCATTTTCCCAGATTCCTTTTCAGGTAGAAATGGCCCTGTAAAATACTTCAAGTCAGTGAGATACAAGTACACGGTGTTGGCTGGATCTTCAGAAAGAAATGCTTTAAAGATGAGAAGACTCAGGTGGCACACACCTTTGGTTTTTTGTCCTTCCTTTTTTCCTGAACTGCAGAATCAATACTTGAGGTAGCACAATAGCTACACTGTGACAATGAGATGACAATGTAGGGACAGCTGAGCAAGAGGACGAAGGAGTTTGAGTTCCAAATAATGTGATAAAGCTATGATATCATCTCTGGACTGCCCATCGACAGACTTCTTGATATGTGAAAAAATAAACTATGTAATTTGTGTATGCTACTTTTTAATAAAAGTTTCTATTATGTGCAGCAAAATACAATCTCTAACTAATACATTATTCTTTCATTTGGGTGAAAAATGTGGGATGCAATCCTCCTAAGGTCAGAAACAAGCCAGAGTTGTCCACTCTCGCCACTTCTATTCAACATTGTACTAGTAGTGGTGAGGCAGAGCCAACATGGCACTAGAGACAGAGACACCATACCATCCCTCTATAGCAAAGACCCAAAAAACTAAGTAAAACAGATACAAATGTCAGTCCTGGAACCCTGAGCATCAAATGAAGAGAAAAAGAACTTGATCAAGCACCGAATGGAATAAGAAACCAACAGAGAATAGAGGATGAGGAGAGCTATGAAGTGGAGGTCCCCTACTAGCTCACACAGCATGGATTTCCCATTTTGGACCTCCGCTACCAAGAATGGCAGACGGGGAGTATGAGAAGGCAACTTCACAGAGCTCCCAACAGGAGCACATGGTAACCAGGGATACATGCTTTCCCACCCCCCAGGCGTCTTCCCTGTATGTGGCCTCTGCAGTTTTCCAACAGGCCATGGTCAGTAGGCCAGAGAGACACCAGCTCACTGCCACCCGGGTCTGCCCTGCCCCCAACTGGCTGGTTCCTTCAGCATCATTTAAAAAATTTTTTTTGGCTTTTTTTTTTTTTTTTTTGGTTTTTCTCTGTCTCTCCCTTCACTCCTTCCTTTCTTTTCTTCCACCCAGCCAGCCCCATGTGCTATCCCCACACCTTCTTGACAGGCTCTGCCACACCACTTATCTAGGAAGACACCAGCACATGGCCTCCCTGGGTCTACGCCACCCCACTGACAGGCTCCCTCAGTGCCATTTTTTCTTTTTTTTTTTTTTATTTATTCTCATTCTCTCTCTCCCTTCCTTTTCTTTCTCCTTTCCAGCTAGCCCTGTGTGCTGTGCCTGTCCCTTATTGATGGGCTGTACCACACCACTCAGCTAGAGAGCCACTGGCACATGGCCTTCCTCGTTCTGTGCTGCCCCCACTGGCAGCCTCCAGTGCTTTTTTTCTTTCTTTTTTTTTGTTTCTTCTCTCTTTCTCCATTCCATTCCTTTCTCCCAACCACCTAGCCCTGTGAGCATCCCCCCCTCCATGGGCTGTGCTGTATTGCTTGATTAGAGAGCCTCTGGCCTTCGTAGGTCTGCACCACCCCCGTAGGTCGGCTCCCACAGTGCCATATTTTTTTATCTATCTTTTCCCTCCTCCCTTTTCCTTCTCCCTCCCATCCAAGCCCAGTGCTGCCTCCACCACTTCCTGATGGAGTGTGCCGCACTGCCCAGCAGGAGAGACACCAGCTCGCCACCAACCCAATTCCACCCCACCACCTGCTACCATATATAGTTTTTGTTGTCGTTTTTGTTTCTTTCCCTTCCTTTCTCTCACACAGCTAGCCCCATACACTGCCCACACCCCTTCTTGACAGGCCGAGCTGCACTGCTTGGCTAGAGAGCCACAGGCACACGGCCTCACCAGGTCTGCTGTACCCCCACCTGCTGAATCCTAGTGTGTCATTTTTTTTACTTTTGTCTTTCGCTCTCTTCTTTCTTACCCACTTAGCTCCACACATCACATCCTCTCCCTTCCCTCCTGCCTATCTGCACCATACACCCAGCACCATACCCCCAAGTGGTACAGACACAGATCACTAGACCCCACCCTGCACTGTCTCCTGGCCCCACCCTGTCGGCTCCATTATATGCCACAAACGACCCATCCCCACCCATCCTCCCTCTAGAATTGCCCCACTGCACCATAGCTGAGCAACCGGCCCTGCATACTTGGACAAGATGGTGAGAGGTATTTTGCCCACAAACAACAAAACATGCCCAGCCTGCCTGTGCAGACATAAGCTAATAAAACAAAGAGGAGGAAAAAAACAAATCTACAATCAATAAATGAAGAAATTCCTGAATATCCCAAAGACAGCGGACAATAGCAAAACATATTAAAAAAACAGGGCAGCATGGCTCCAAAAAGAGACCAAAATAAAATACCAGGTGACCTTTTGGTAGAAAAAAAGGCACTACAACTACCTCATAGGGAATTCAAAACTAACAGTCTCTCCAAGAGATGAAGGAAAACTCAGACAAAAATAAGAAAAAATAATAGACAAAATCATGGAAAATACAGATCTAATTAGGGAAAACACAAAGCAACTGAAGAATTTAGGAAAATAACACAGGAACAAAATGTCAAATATACAACTTGAAATCATACAAAAACAATAAAAAATCCAAAAGATAACCAATATTTCAGAAATAGTGCAATAGAAGGTTTTAGGAGCAACTTTGAAACAATGGAAGGATCAGTGAAAATTAAAGACAAATCCTTGGATACCACTTTGAGGAAAACCCAGAGAAAAGAATGAAGAAAAACGAAACCCTGAAAACACTGTGGGAATCAATCAAAAGCAAAAATTTGCCTGCTATTGGAGTTCCAGAACAGGAGGGGAAAATGGAAAAGACAGGATCACTGAAGATTTCCAAACAAAACGTCTCTAATATCATGAAAGATGGAAAGCTGACCAAGAAGCTCAATAAACCCCATATAGGATAGAGGCAAAAAAAAAAAAAAAATCAGCAAGACATATAATCACACTTGCTAAAACCAATGACAAAGAATCCTGAAAGCAGCTTGAGAAAAACAAAAAGTCACATACAAAGGGGAAAGTATAAGACTAAGCTCTGATTATAGTAGAAACTATGCAGGCAAGAAGCCAGTAGGATGACATATATAAAATCGTAAAGAAAAAAACTGCCAACCAAGAATAAAATATCCTGAAAAACTCTTGCTCAAATATAATGATGAAATTAGGACATTTCCAGATGTCATGAATTGCGTCCCCCAGAATACTTGTCAACTTGGCTAGGTCATGATTCCCTTATATGATTGTATGATTGTCTACAATTTTATCTTTTGATGTGATTTTCCTATGTGTCGTAAATCCTATCACTGTGCAGTAGTAAAGTGGATTAGCTGCAGTTACACTGAAGAGGTCTACAAGATTAGGTAGTGTCTTAAGCCAATCTCTTTTGAGATATAAAAGAGAGAACCCAGCAGAGACACATGGTGACCTCATACCACCAAGAAAGCAGTGCCAGGAACAGAGCATGTCCCTTGGACCTGAGGTTCCTGCACTGAGCTGCTCCCAGACCAAGGGAAGACTGATGGCGAGGACCTTCCTCCAGAGCCGACAGAGGAAGAAAGTTTCCCTGGAGCTGGCACCCTGAATTTGGACTTCTAGCCAACTGGACTGTGAAAGAATAAACTTGTCTTTGTTAAAGCCATCCACTTGTGGTATTTCTATTATAGCCGCACTAGATGACTAAGACACCAGGTAAACAGAAATTAAGGGAATATGTAAAAATCAAACCAAACTTACAAGATTAATAAGGGGATCCTTCAGTTAGAGAACCAGCATCAGACAAAAACTTGAATCTAGGACACAGGAGACCATCAGCCAGATACCAACCTAGGTAATGAACTCTCAAGGATAAAACAGAACTAAAAGATTTACAACAGGGAACCAGGGATGCCAATTTGTAAATGACAACAATGTCAGAACAATAAAAGAGGGAATAAATGGTGTAGGTATAGAACTTTCAAAAGGAGAGGAAGTCAAGGTGATATCAAATAATAAAAGACTGGTTTAAACTTAGGAAGATATGGGTAAATTTCAAGGTAACCACAAAGGAAGTTAACAAACCTACTTATCCAAATAAAGAAGAAAAACATACTCTCACTCAGCACAAAATCTACAAAAATTAAAGAAACAAAAGTCCACAAACAAAAGGAATTCACAGAATGGTGAAAGGAACAAAGAAAATGTCAACACCACAAAAAAGCACTACAAAATGACAGCAATAAACTCACACCTATCAACAATCACACTGAATGTAAATGACTTAAATGCACCCATAAAGAGACAGTGACATAATGGATAAAAAAGAAGACCCATCAATATGCTGTCTACAAGAGACACACCTTAGAAACAAAGACATAAATATATTAGAAAAGGATGAGAAAAATATATCAAGTAAACAGCTACCAAAAAGGAGCAGAAGTGGCAGTACTAATCTCAGATAAAATAGACTTTAAGACAAAATCCACTATAAAAGACAAAGAAGGACATTATATAATAATTAGACAATCCACCATGAGGACATAACCATTATAAATATCTATGCATGCAATGACAGGGCTCCAAAATACATACAACAAACATGTAACAGCGTTGAAAAGAGCAATTGATGCTTCCACAGTAATACTAGGAGACTTCAACACACCACTCTCCATAAAGGACAGAACATCTAGAAAGAAACTCAACAAAGATACAGAAGAGCTAAAGGACAGAATCAACCAACTTGACCTCATAAACGTGTAGAACACTCCACCCAACAGCAGCAAAGTACACATTCTTTTCCAAAGCACGTCCAGTATTCTCCAGGCTAGAACACTTCTTAGGCCACAAATAAACCCTCAACAAAACCCAAAACATTGAGATAATACGAAGCATCTTCTCTGATCACAATGCCATAAAAGTAGAAATTAGTAACAGGAAAAGAAAGGAAAAAAAAAATACATGGAAACTGAATAACACCTTGCTTAAAAAAAAAAAAAAAAAACCACTGGGTAATAGAAGAAATCAAAGATGGAATAAAAAAAAATTCCTAGAACCAAATGAGAACAAAAATGCACCATACCTGAACCTTGGGAACACAGCAAAGGCAATGCTCAGAGGTTAATTTATAGCAATAGATGCAACATCAAAAAATAAGAAAGGGAGAAAATCAAAACATTAGCTGCACGACTTGAACAAATAGAGAGCAAAAGAAGCCCACAGCCACCAGAAGAAAGGAAATAATAAAGATCAGAGCAGAAATAAAATAGAGAATAGAAAAACAACAGAAAGAATCAAAAAGACTAAAAGTTGGTTCTTTGAAAGGATCAACAAAACCAACAAACTGCTGGCCAAGTTGACAAAAACAGAAGAGGACACAAATAACCCAAATATTAGAATGAAATGGGGGACATTACAACAGACTCAACTGAAATAAAAAGGATCATAACAAAGTACTATAAAAAACTAATCTCCACCAAATTTGAAAACCTAAGGGAATGGACAAATTTCTAGAAACTCACTATTTACCTAAACTAAAAAAAAGAAAAAAAATTCTTTTTTTTTTTTAACAGAAACTAAATTGGAAAATCTGAACAGACCCATAACAAGAGAAGAGATTGAAAAGGTTATTAAAAAAAAAAAAAAAACTCCCAACAAAAAAAGCCCTGGCCCAGATGGCTTTGCTGGAGAATTCTACCAAACATTCAGAGAAGACCTTGCATCAATACTACTTAAACTCTTTCAGAACACAGAAAAGGAAGGGATGCTTTCAAATTCATTCTATGAAGCCAGCATAACCCTGATACCAAAACCAGGCAAAGACACCACAAAAAAAGAAAATAACAGACCAATATCTCATGAATATAGATGCAAACAGACCAATATTTCATGAATATAGATGCAGAAATTCTCAACAAAATTCTGTTGAATAGAGCTCAGCATCGTATAAGAAGAATAATACACCAGGACCAAGTCGGATTCATACCAGGTATGCAAGGATGGTTCAACATTAGAAAATCAAAGTAATCCAGCACAAAAATAAAAGAATCACATGATCATCTTAGTCAACGCAGAAAATTACTGCATATGCAAAGTCCAATACCCATTCCTGATAAAAACTGTCAATAGGTATAGAAGGGAAATTCCTCAACATAATAAAGGGTATCTATACAAAACCTGGTGGCATAGTGGTTAAGTGCTACAGCTGCTAGCCAAAAGGTCGGCAGTTCAAATCCGCCAGGTGCTCCTTGGAAACTCTACGGGGCAGGTATACTCTGTCCTATAGGGTCACTATGAGTCGGAATCGACTCGACAGCAGTAGGTTTGGTTTTTGGTTTATACAAAACCAACAGCCAACGTCATTTTTCATGGACAGAGCCTGAAAACATTCCCCCTGAGGACAGGGACAAGACAAGGATGCCCTTTATCACTGCTCCTATTTAACATTGTGCTGGAAGTCCTAGCTAGAGCAATAAAGCAAGATGAAGGGCATCCAAATTGGTAAGGAAGAAGTAAAATGGTTTCTATTGTGGATGATACGATACTATCCATAGAAACTACTGGAACTTATAGAATCAGTAGAGTAGCAGGATACAAGGTAAACATTAAAAAGATCATTTGGATTCCTATACACCAATAAAGAGAGCTACCAAAAGGAAATCAGGAAAGCAGTACCACTTATAATAACCTCTAAAATAGTAAAATACTTAGAAATAAATCTAACTAGGGATGTAAAAGACCTATACAAAGAAAACTAGGGAACATTAAGAAACCAAAAGAGATATACATAAATGGAAAAATATACCGTACTCTTGGATAGGTAGACTCAACATTATGGAAATGTCAGTTCTACCCAAAGCAATCTACAAATACAATGCAATCTGGATCCAAATGCAACAGGATTCTTTAATGAGATAGAGAAACTAACCATTAACTGTATGTGTACAAGAAAAAGGCCCAGGATAAGTAAAGCACTATTGAAGAAGAAGAATAAAGTAGAAGTACTAGCAATACCTGACCTCGGAGCCTACTATACAGCAACGGTAGTCAAAACAGCCTGGTAGTGGTACAATGACAGACACATTAACCAGTGGAGCAGAATTGAGAACCCAGATGTAAATTCATCCACCTACAGTCACCTGATCTTCAACAAAGGCTTAACTTCCATTAAATGGGGAAAAGACAGTGTTTTTAGCAAATGGTGCTGGCAAAACTGGATGTCCATCTTTAAAAAAAATGAAACAGGACCCATTACTCACACCATACACAAAAACTAATTCAAAATTAATCAAAGACTTAAATGTAAACCAAAAACTATAAAGATCATAGAAGAAAAAGTAAGATTAACACTAGAGGCCCTAATACACAGCATAAACAGTATACAAACCATAACTAACAATACAGAAACACCAGGAGATAAACTAGATAACTGGGATCATCTAAAAATTAAATACTTATGCTCATCAAAAGACTTCAAAAGAGTAAAAGGAGAAGCTACAGACCGAGATAAAATTTTTGGCTCTGACAAATCTGACAAAGGTCTATTCTCTAAAATCTATAGGAATATCCAACATCTCTACAAGAAAAAGACAAATAATCCAATTAAAAACTGAGCAAAGTATGTGAACAGACACTTCACTAAAGAAGACATTAAGGCAGCTAACAGACACATGAGGAAATGCTTGCGATCACTAGCCATTACAGAAATGCAAACCAAAACTACAATGAGATACCATCTCACACAGATGTTACTGGCACAAATAAAAAAAAAAACAGAAAATAATTTTGGAGAGATCGTGGGAAGATTGGAATTCTTATGCACTGTTGGTGGGAATGGAATATGGCACAACTGTTTTGGAAAATGACACAATGCCTCCTTAAAAAGCTAGAAATAGAAATACCATATGATCCAGCAGTCCCACTCCTAGGAATATATTCTAGAGAAATAAGAGCTGTCACACAAATAGACATATGCACACCCATGTTCATTGCAGCATTACTCACAATAGCAAAAAGATGGAAACAACCTAAGTGTCAATCAACAGATAAATGGATAAACAAACTATGGTACATACACACAATGAAATACTATAGAACAATAAAGAACAATGATGAATCTGAGAAACATCTCACTACATGGATGAATCTGAAGGGCAATATGCTGAGTGAAGTAAGTCAATCACAAAAGGACAAATACTGTATGAGACCAGTATTATAAAAACTTATGAAAAGGTTTACACAACAGAAAGAAACAATCTTTGGTGATTACTAGGGAGGCGGGGGGTGGGGAGGGATAAACACTAGACAATAGATAAGTGGTAACTTTTGGTGAAGGGTAAGAGTACACAATACTGGGGAAGTCAGCACAACTTGAGCAAGGCAATGTAATGAACATATCCAAACTCCCTAAGGAATGAAATTACTGGGCTGAGGGCAGGGAACCATGGTCTTGGGGGACATCTAGCTCAATTGGGATAACATAGTTTATAAAGAAAATGTTCTACATCCTGCTTTGGTGAGTAGCGTCTGGGGTCTTAAAAGCTTGTGAGCAGCCATATTAGATACTCCATTGGTCCCACTGCGTCTGGAGCAAGGGAGAATGAAGAAAAACAAAGACACACGGGAAAGATTAGTCCAAAAGACTAATGGACCACAACTGCCACAGCCTCCACCATACTGAGTCCAGCACAATTAGATGGTGCCTGTTTACCACCACCGAGTGCTCTGACGGAGATCACAATAGAGGGTCCCAGACAAAGCTGGAGAAAAATGCAGAACAAAATTCCAACTCACAAGAAAAGGCCAGACTTACTGGTCTGGTAGAGGCTAGAGAAACCCCAAGCATATGGCCCCTGGCCCACTCCACAAAAAGAAAAAAAAGACCCACTGCCGTCGAGTCTATTCCGACTCATAGCGACCCTGTAGGACAGAGTAGAGCTGCCTCATAGATTTTCCAAGGAGTGCCTGGCAGATTCGAACTGCTGACCTCTTGTTTAGCAGCCTTAGCACTTAACCCCTGGACACCATTTTAATTCAGTACTGAAGTCACTCCTGAGGTTCACCCTTCAGCCAAAGATTAGACAGGCCTATAAAACAAATGAGACTAAATGGGCACAAAATCCAAGGGAAAAGAATGATAAGGCAGGAGGAGACAGGAAAGCTGGTAATGGGGAACCCAAGGTGGAGAAGGGGAGACTGTTGACATGTTGTGGGGTTGGCAGCCAATGTCACAAAAACAATATATGTTTTAATAGTTTAATGAGAAGCTAATTTGCACTGTAAACCTTCATCTAAAGTACAATAAAAACAAACAAAAAAACATTGTACTAGTAATTCCAGCTAGTAAAATGAAGCAATAAGAAGAAATAAGGGACATAAATATTATGAAGGAAGAATTAAAAATATCTATATTTACAAAAAAAAAAAAAAAATTTTTTTTTTTTTATATTTACATTTGAGTCCTTGTGTGATGCAAATGGTTAACATGCTCGGCTGCTGACCAAAAAGTTGGTCCACTCAGAAGTTCCTCAAAAGAAAGGCCATTGAAAATCCTATGGAGCACAATTCTACTCACACACGTGGGGCCACCATGAGACCATATCAACTTGAAAGCAACTGGTTTGTTTTTTTATATACATTTGACATGCTTATATAAAACAAATAGCTTGTAGAAAATCGGAAGGAAGTTACAACAAATTTCTAGAATAAAAAAGTGGGATACAAGGTCAATATATAAAAATAAATCAATTATATTTCTATATATTATAAACAACTAAAATTGAAATATAAAACCCAAAGCCATTTATAATAGCATCAAAAAACATGAAACAGCCAGAAATATATTTGATAAAAAATGTGCGAGATCTCTACGCTGAAAACTAGAAAAATTAGAAAAAATAAAACTTGAATAAATGGAGCAACGTACTATGTCCTTTATGAATTATGAGACTCAATATTGTTAAAATATCAGTTTTTTCCAAATCATTCTCTAGACTAAAAAAAAAAAAAAAATGATTCTCTGAATTCAAAGTAATCCCAGTTAAAAACTCTAGTGGGCTTTTTGGTAGAGATTGATAAACTGAATCTTAATTTGATACGGAAATGCAAAAGACCTAAAGAAGCCAAGTAGTTTTGCAAAAAAAAGTTAAAGGACTTATACTCCCTATTTCAAAATATATTATTAAGCTTCAGTATTAAAGACAATGTGACACTGGCATAAATTTAGACAAATATACCAATGGAACAGAATAGAGAAGGCAGAAATAGATCTACACATATGCAGTCAATTGATTTTTGACAAAGGTATCAATACATTTAAAAGGAGAAAACATAATCTTTTCAATAAATGGTGTTGGAATAACTGAAGAAACATATGGGAAAAAATTAACCTTTACTGCTATCTTATAGGAAAATTCACCTAAACATGACTGATAAAAAAAATCTAGGAGAAGGCATAGGGGAATATCTTAATAATCTGGGGGGTAGAAGAAAAAAAATTTTTTTTAAATAGAACATAAAAAGCACTTCATGAAACTAAAAACTGATAAATTGATTTCATCAAAATAAAAACTGGTCATCAAAAGACTTCATTATGGCAGTGAAAAGGCAAGCCATGAATTTGGAGAGAATGTTCAAAATATATATGTGTTACCATTTTAGTGAAACTTTCATTCACCAAAGCCTTCTGCAACGAAGAGATTTTTATTGTTTCATCTCAGAAAACAGAATAGGGAATTGGTTGCAAGCACTCAGGCTATAAAAATACACAGACCAAAATCCAAAGAAGTACAGACTGTAAGTGCTTTTTATATAATTTCGACAGGTGCTGAGTGATTATGAGTAAATTACTAGTAGACCATGACTGGTTAAAGACAAAGAACTAAGATTATGATTGGGTGATCTTTCATGTTTTTCTTTTCTAACGAGGTGGTCTCTTGGCTCAGGGTACTGGGTCTGTCATATGATGTTTGTTTTTTATTTGTTATGTGGGCTATGTACGATATTGGGTAGATCTTTCATTTCGCTTGCTGAGGTAAATTGTTATTTAGTTGTGGTGTGCAAGTCCACTGTCGGTTGAACTGGAGCTCTCTGTTCCACTTCTTTGATGTAGTTTTCTGTTGTTTTAAGCTTTTCGATGCTGACAAACAAGTTGGCCTTCTGTAGTTCTGGCCCGCTGTGGTTAGGTTAACCCTTTATCATTGCAAAGGAATCTTATCAAGGATATATAAAGAACTCCCACAAATCAGTAATCAAAAGACAAGCAAATTAAAAAGGGCAGAAAGTTGAACAGCACTTCACAGAGAAGATATCTAAAAGGTCAATAAGTATATGGAAATGCTTTCAACCTCATCATGGAAGTGCAAATTAAAACCACAAAGGAGTACTACTGAATGGCTAAAATTATGAAAGACTGATAATGGCTAAATGGCTAAGAATTTAAAATGTCTGACAATCCCAAGTCTTAGGATACGAAGTAACTGGAACTCTCATACATTGTGGGTAAGCATATAAAATGGTTACAACCACTATGGAAAACTGACAATTTCTAATAAAGTGAAAATACACACCTACCCTATGATTCCGCAGTTGGATCTGTATGTATAACTGCAGAGGAATGAAAGTTCATGCAGCTTTATTCTTATTAGGACAAAACTAAGCAACCAAATTTCCACACACAAGAGAAGGGATAAACAAACTGCAATATGGTCAAACGATGTACTATTACTCGAGAAAAAGAAAATGGATATGGTAGTGATACATGCAACAACATAGACGAATTGCAAAAACATTATGTTGAGCGAAATAAGCTAGACTATGTGATTACTTTTACGTGAAGGCCAGTTAGAGGTAAAGCTAGGCTCGGTGGGGTAGAGGATTCAAATTACCTCCGGAAAAGAGGCACAAAGAAATATTCTGAGGTGAAGCCAAGTGTTCTGGGTCTTTTGAAAAGTATGTTTTATTTTTGGTGAAAATATACAGAACAAAACTCACACCAATTTCTACATGAACAGCTGAGTGACATTTGTTGCTTTGTGTCAACAATCTTGCTATTTCTACTCAAATTATTTCACTATCTTTAACTCAGACTCACTGCTCCCCTAGTCTTCTCACCTACTCTGTAGATTTACTGTTGTGCATTTGGTCTCTATCATCTTTTCAGAGAGTGCCATTGTTTAGTCTAAAGCAGGGCTTCCAACCAGTTCGTTCTGTTTCCAGCTCTGGCTGAAAATTTGCATTTCCACCCTACGTATAGCGAATCAGAATCTACATTTTAAGGAGATCCCTGGTGATCCCTGTGTATAACTTCCTGGGAACCTATTACCATAGTTAAATGTTCTGTACCTTGATCTGGGTGATGGTTGCATACATTTGTTAGCATTACTGAAAATGTATATTTGAGATTTGTGATTTTACTGCATAAATTATATCTTAATAAAATAACTGTTATAAAATAAGCGGTAAATTAAATGTAGGAGTTAGCCTCAAGTTCATATTGGTATTCTGTTAAACACTGCATGAATAACCACTCTCCACACTCACTAGTACTAGTTGAATATTTCTTAACAACTGCCTCTTTTCATTACTGAATATGTTCTCTATCTAAAAAGAGCCAGTGTAAGATAAATGCTGACTTTTACACAAGGCACTTTAAGTGTCTTATCTACATACCATGGTGGCAATGCTGGGCACCTTAGGAAAACTTAGAATTTATTTTAAAAATTGATGATAGCAAATAATTAATTTGACATGATAATAATCTATCAGTTTTGGATAGTAAAGGCATATTTAAAATATTCTAGGATGGCTTGTTTATAAATAATACAAAATAATTACATAAATGCAGTTTTATATTTTAGAAGGGTTCAGATATAAACCATAACTTTAAAATATAGGGAGAAAGTAAAGCACAAATATTATAATCACAACCATATAAAATATAGAATTTGAATGATGTTTGTGAGCATTCTAAAATATGTATCTCTTTTTATCTCCTTAGATGTTTGACAAACATCTCTTTCACCTAGACAAGAAATATTTTCCTTTGTCCAATGCCATATTTTCGAAAGCAAAAACACACTATATAAAATGTTTTTTTTAGAAAGAGACATGCAGTTGAACCACAGAATTTTGGCAAATTTGTCCATTAGTAAGATACAAATGATGTACCTGATAAACCTAGAATTGAGAGTGAGTGTGTGTAATAGCTGTTTCAGATTTGTTTTTCAATTTCAGGACCATGAAAGAATAATCGTTCCTTTGTCTAAAATATGCATAAGTGCATTTCCTTGCTGTGTTTTGAGTTTTTCTCCACAGTATCAAGCAGACTCTCTCTTCTCACCACCTGATTACACAGTACATGTATTTATTTCTTCAGGTGCTTGCTCATGCATTTTCCCAGCTCCAGTCAAGTGTAAGTCACAGTCCAGAGGAAATATATATTTTTATTTTTAGCCTAAACTAATTTTTTCATTATTAAAAAAGTTTTGCCATAAGAATTTTAAATATTTTTCTAAATATTTTGGGTTATCTGAAAGAAAGAAAAAGACGAAAGGAAGGAAAGGAAAAGGAAGGGGAAGGGAGGAAACAAAGAAAGAAAAAGACTCAACAAATGTATTTGATGTTTTTTTTTTTCTTTGGAATGTTAGGCTTTTAGGAGCTGAAGATAATATGTATAATTAATCTGATATTTAAAAATAAAAACAAAAGAGTATCTAATGCCTGAAGTGGAGTTCCTGGATGGTGCAAATGGTTAATATGCTTGGCTGCTACTGTTGAAGGTTCTAGTCCACTCAGAGGTACCTTGGAAGAAAGGCCTGGCAATCTACTTCTGAAAAATCAGCCACTGAAAATCCTGTGGAGCACAGTTCTGCTCTCACACAAATGGGGCTGCCATGAGCTGGGATCAACTTAGTGGCAACTGGTTATATAGTAATTTAATGTAAGAGTACTATATTATAGCACAATATTTATTTTCTTTTAAAAACTGTCTGAGTTATCTAGTGCTGCTATAACAGAACTACCACAGGCGGATGGCTTTAACAGAGAAATTTATTTTCTCACAGTCTAGTAGGCTAGAAGTCCAAATTCAGGGCATTAGTTCCTTGTCTCTTTAGCTTCTGCTTCCTGGTTTCTTGGCCTCTCGGCTCCTTGGGCCTCATGCCTGCATTTGCCCTGCTGGGGCAAGTGTTCAAAAGCTCTGTAGCTCCATCAGTAAGTGCTTGGAGGTACCCCAACCCGCCAGTAAGCTTTGACCAGAAGACACTCAGCTCTCTCGCTCCGTGGGTAAGCTCCAGCGCTATCTGGCGCTGGTCTGCTGGTTCTGCTGCTGGTCCTCAGTTGCTGCCCCTCCTCTATCCAATCACAGTTTCAAAACCCCTTCCACATTTTAGGTATCTGTTTTAGAGCAGCGCCCTACTCTCTCGGTACCAAATTCTGTCTTAGTCATCTAGTGCTGCAAGTGGATGGCTTTAACAAAGAGAAATTAATTTTCTCACAGTTTAGTAGGCTAGAAGTCCAAATTCAGGGCGTCAGCTCCAGGGGAAGGCTTTCTCTTTCTGTCAGCCTTCTCATTAATCTTTACCTGGACTAGGGGAGCTTCTCCACGGAGGGACCCCACACTGCTTTCTTCGTGGTATGAGGCCCCCACTCTCTGCTTGCTTCTCTTTCCTTTTATCTCTTGTAAGATAAAAGATGGTGCAGGCCACACTCCAGGGAAACTCCCTTTACATTGGATCAGGGATGTAACCTTAGTAAGGATGTTATAATCCCACCTATTTCCTCTTTAATATAAAATTACTATCACAAAATGGAGGACAACCACACAATACTGTGAATCATGGCCTAATTGAGTTGACACGTATTTTGGGGGGACACAATTCAATCCATGGCAAAAACATTGCCTTAGCTACACTGTGTATCTCTTGCTTCCCCAGGGCTTCTCTGCTGTCTCAACGGTGTGGAATCCACTTGGCCATTCTCACACATACACTAATCTGGATATGCGAGTGAGTTAACACTCCATGGGGCAACTCCTCACCAAGCTAATACAAGCTGGTGGATAAAACTCTCCTTTTTGATCCTTCAGGTTGACAAGTCTGAGTTTCCTTAAACACAGCTTCTCAGAGACTTTCTAAAGGGATTACACCCCAGTTGGCCATAGCAGTGATCAACTGATAACACGCCTTTGCATTGCCTTTTCCTCATTTTCTGTTCTGTTCCTCCCAGTCCCTCATTACTGTTTTGGATTACTTACCAAAATAAACCTACCTACAAGCCTTTACCTCATGTCTGCTTTATGTGGAACCCAGGCTATTAAGTCAATTGTTACCTGAAGTAGCCCTAGAAAGCAGCTCATCAGGATGGGAATCTGGGAATGCATCACTCACAAGGTGCTCGGTGACAGGGTCCATATTGGTGGTAGTTATGACCATGATGTAACATCACAGTTACTATGGCCTTCACCTGTGGTAGACTGACTTGGGGTGCAAGTGAAAGATGACACATTGACGTATGTGATAGGTGGCACTTGGCTTAGGAGCAGTGGCAATAAGGACTGAAGTTTACTGATTTTTTTTTTTTAATAAAGTCTTTAGAAGCCTTGGGGAAAAAAAAGCAAAAAACAGCTAGTTACCAGCTCAAGGCACACTGTAAGAGTCAGTAAGCATGCACTGTAGTATTTAAAGGAACCCTTTTTTTTTTTTTTTTTTTACTTCCAGAAGCCGTACAACAGACTGTGTAGAAAAATGAGTCTCAGGGTTTAAGGTAAGGGTAGCTATACTTCAAAAAAAAAAAAAAAAAAGACTGAATGCCCAGCTTTGATAGTTCCCTGTTTGGAAGTAAGGGGCCTAAGGGTCTCCTGTGTTGAAATAAGGAAAGAGTGGAACCCTGAGAACAGGGATAGGCACTTTTGCATGGATGAGCTTGTTCTGGCATATCTTGAAATCCAGATTATCCTTGACACTGTGTTCTGGAACATGCAGTGCTCTTATCTTTTTAAGAGTCAGTCATCCTCAACTTGCCTAGGCATTCCCCAAAATCCTCACCTGAGGCAGGTGGTTTGTGAAATAATGCTTTGTTCTCCAAATATAGCACTAGCTCCATTTATAACTAGCTTCAGGCTGGAGACAATGGTGAGGTTGCAGCATAGCTCTAGAGGTGGCAGAAGTCATGCTTTGTTTTCCAAATATAGCACCATCTCCTCTTACAAATGCCTCCAGACTGGAGACAAGGGTGAGGTTGCTGCATAGCTCTAGAGATGGGAGGAATCAGTCCCTGCTACAGAAGGAAGTAGCTTGTTCACTGAAGTGTGCAGGACCTAGAACCAGGAGATCACATGTTACAGTGGGTCTGGAGATTGTTTTATTAGGGGAGGCAGCATATCCAGCTGGAAAGGGAAAATTTCATTAGCACGGGATATTAAACTTATGGTTTAACATCTTGACGATGACACCTGGAACTTGATATGCTGCTGAGGTGGCTTCCTGAAACAAATATAATGATGGCTTATAATACATGAAGAAAAATGCTAAAACTAACTTGGCAGAGTATTAATGAAAGGCTAAAAGGCTTGAGAGGTGGTAATGTTAGAATATAGTCGTGGAATATTACACAAAAACAGAGAACTGCCCTCTGACTGTGTTCTCCAGGAGAGGAATGGAGGAGACTGGAGAGAGGAGCACCATCATTTGTGATAAACTCAGTGGTAGCCCAGGTAGTTACAAGTAGCTCTGTTGTCCATTGATAGGCAATGTAGCCATAGAACTGGGATTCCTTGTATGGATACGATAAATTTTAAGAATAGCAGAGTCCAGTGGAGTCAATATGAATGTAATTACAGTAACGAGCAACAAGGCTGAAGTGGCAATCGGAGTGCCTTAATCTCAGATATGCATGGCTATAGCTAAAGGTCCATGGTTGTACCTAAGGGTGACATAGATAGCCAACCAACTTGAATTGTTAGCCAGAAGAAAAAAAAAATAGAGATGGTAAACAGAAGGCTGTTTTCAGCTCTTGGAATAGGTCATTTTGACCTGTCACCCTTTTTGTAGATCTAAACCAGTTTTAAGGCTCTGAGCCTATTGATTGAAAGAGAAGTTGGGTCCCTTGATAAGACAGCCATTAATGTCACTTAAAAATATTCAATAAATATTCTAATTCTTCCTCAAAGAGACCTGTGGCCATTTAACCAGAATAACTCTACTCTGAGGAAAGGTGACTACCAAGATATTTTGAGGCTGTTAGATATAACATCTGAGCTGACACTGATACCAGGGTACCACAAATGCCATTATGACCCTCAGTGAGAATGGGGGCTTATGGAGAGGAGCCAGGTGATCAAAGACATCCTGGCCTGTTGTTGTTATTATTAGGTGCCATCAAGTCAGTTCCAACTCATAGCGACCCTATGTACAACAGAATAAAAACACTGCCCAGTCCTGCGCCATCCTCACAATCGTTATGCTTGAGTCCATTGTTGCAACCACTGTGTAAGTCCATCTTGTTGAGGGTCTTCCTCTTTTTCATTGGCTCTCTACCAAGAGTGATATCCTTCTCTAGGGACTGATCCTTCCTGATAACATGTCCAAAGTATGTGAGACATAGCTTCATCATCTTTGCTTCTAAGGAACATTCTGGTTGTACTCCTTCAAGACAGATTTGTTCATTCTTTTGGCAGTCCTGGCCTGGAATATCTCATAATAGGCATATTGGGTACATGGCCCCCATCCTGAGTTCATTCCCAGGAACAAGAAACTCGTTGAGGAAGTTCTCAGCTACCGTGTAATCAGCCCTATTACCCAGTAGATTTGATGAATACTAAAGATATCCATGGTGAATAAAGATAAAGGCTAGAGTCTCTGGCAAGCCCCAGTAAGAGAGAGATAGTGTAAACTCCTTAGGGATCTGGACAGGGCTTCAAACCAGTTCATTCCAGTTCAAACCCCTGCCGAGAATTTGCATTTCTAATAAGTTCTCTGCTGAGAATTTGAAATTCCACCCCAGACATAATGAATCAGAATCTATATTTTAACAAGATTCCAGGTGATTCTTATATATAACTCCCTGAGAACTTGTTAGAAATGCAAATTCTCAGCAAGGGTTCCAACCGGAACAAACTAGTTCAAAGCCTTGGCTCTGGATCAAGGCCGTATCTTAGATAGCTGCCACTGAGTCGACTCCTACTCATGGCCATCTTATGTACAGCAGCAGAATGAAACATTGCCCAGTCCTGCGTCATTCTCACTATCACTAACATGTTCTAGTCCATTGTTGCAGCTATTGTGCCATCTGTCTCACGGAGGGTCTCCCTCACCCTTGTTGGCCCTTTACTTCACCAAACAGGATTTCCTCCTCTAGTGATTGAGCCTTCTGGGTGATGTCTCCAAAGCAAGTCAGTTGGACAGTGTTCTGTTGTGATCCATAAGGTTTTTGTTGTCTAATTTTCAGAAGTAGATTGCAAGGCCTTTCTTCCTAATCTGTCTTACTGTGGAAGCTAGGCTGAAATTTCTCCACCATAGGTGACCCCAGTGGCTTAGCTTTCAGCATCATAGCAACACACAAGCCACCACAGTACGACAAATTGACAAAAGGTGGTAGATGCCTTCTATAGTTGAGAACATTTGAAAAGCAGTCCCTGCCATACCCCTCAGCTCTAGTAAAGGCTCAGCACCTGAACATAGTACGTACCAGTGACTAGAGTTACCTATCCTGTGATATTATTAGATCCAGCAAGTCATAAGGTCAAAAGGGCGCAGCAGCATTACATTGTGTGATGGGAATATTACTTTCAGGATCAGACCTGAGTAGGTCCAGAGGGCAAGAATAAGTTGCATGAGTAGGTGTTCCAGACTCTCATGTCACCTCCCTGAATGGATAGCTTTTCCTCAAGTTACACCCATGAATTCAATGGGGGAGTCCTATAACCAAATAACAGAGGAGGAAAAAAAAATTCCTGTTGGGAAATCTTGATGTGCTGGTACTGGCTGAAAGTGAACTGTTGCCACACTACAGGCCCACACAGGAATGGCCCTGAAGGACAATGGTGAAGGGAAAGTCTTCCAACAGAGTTTTGAGGAGTCAACTTTGTCATTCACTTGTGATGTGGAGAAGTGTCCTTAAGTACAAATACTTAAGGACTCCCATTGAATGGTTTGGCTGGTTGGGGCAAGATTTGAAGATGAGAGGCAAGGGGGCTTTGGAAGAGAGGCACATGGATGGACCTAAGGGAATGGGCACAAAGCATTAAGACCTTTATGTTTCACATTAATTCCCATCAGATCAGATTCATTGCAGAAGAGGCCCTGAAAAACCTGGTGGAGAGTATGACTTAGCCGGTGGCTATTAGCCAGCCTCTGTTCTCAGCCACTCTAGGGCTCACACAGTGGATCCATGAACAGAGTAACCATGGGTCTGGGATAAAGACCAAACATGGGCTCAACAGCATGTATTCCTTTACACCAAGATTGAACTACCTACCGTTACTCCTGAATGCCCAAGTTCTCAACAGCACAGACCAATGCCAAGCCCCTGATATGGTATCGTCCCTTGAGTAGATTGACCAGTCACTTGGTGGCAAGTTGATTTTATCAGACTTTTATTTGAAGAAGATAGCAATTTATCTGCACTATGATCAGCATCTATTCTAGACATGGATTTGCTTTCTCTGTCTATAATGCCTCCGCCAGTACCACCATCCAAAAGCTTACAGACTGCCTACTTTACTGACATAGTGTCCTATATAGTACTAGCTCAGACCAAGTGACTCATTTTATGGTGGAGGAGGTATAAAAATAGGTGCATTACCCTGGGATCTACTTGTCTAACCATACGCCACCTGGAAGCAGGCAACCTAATAGAATGATGAAATGGCCTACTGAAGGCTTAGCTAAGTGCTATCCTCAAGTATAGCTCCCAGAAGTGTTGGGCTGCTATTTTCTAGGATGCAGTACTTGCACTGAGTCAATGGTCCAGGAACCGGAAGGTGAAAATAAGCTTGGCACTCCTCTACTTTACTCCAAGTAACATACTTTTGCTTTACATCTCTGCAACCATGGGTGATTCTGCATTGGGTAAGGGAAAGGGAAAGCTGCGGCTCTGGTACCCAGTAGTGTTCCACTTGATCATAATGGTTATGTCGACAGTTCAGCAGGCAAATAAAGGCATTATATTGGATGAGGGATTGACCCTGGCTACCACAAAAAGCTATAGTTACAGCTACTAATGGATGCAAGATGGATTATGTTCTTCTTAGAGTATTCATTGGGGCATCTCTTGGTGCCTCAATGTCAATTGATAACCTTAAATAGGCAACTGTAGCAACCACAGCCTGACGAGATAAGACAACTGTGCTAAAACGACTAGGGACTCTGACCCTTTGAGGATAAACTTCTGGGTCACCTCATGATTTAAACAACCTGGACCCACTGAACAGCTTGGACAAATGTGAGCAAAATCTAGAATTTGTGATGGAAGAGGGAGATGATAAATATCAGTTATACACTTGGCAACAGTGGGAACCATACCTTGTTCACTAGCTCTTTTTTTTTTTCTTCCTGTGAACTTTTTTGTCTTGAGTCCTTATGTGGTAGCTAGCCACTACCTTGAAGTTTGTGACGAATTGGACTCAATACAGAGCAGGTATGGCTCTGAATGCTGCAAGGGGTAGACAGTATTGGAAATTCCTCATCTCTCACCTCACATCCTCTCACACTATCTTTTTAGACCACCCATTTCACCCTTTGATAGTACCTTACCTCTTATCGTATCACATATCTCTTGCTTTCTGCCTTGGTATTTTTCTGACATCTCATCTACATGGAACACCTGTGAAAATCTGCTCAGCTGTTTTCACACATGTGCGAACACAGAAATTCAAGGGAATTAACATCTTTTCGTGCATTGTTATTGCACATTTTAGATTTTAGAAAGCTTACAAACCACATCATTCAAATTCAATGGTTTATATGATTGTGATTGTATCAAGCAGATTCTTCTCACCACCCTCTGTTTCTTTGCTAATTTGAAGGGCCCATGTCTATAAAAAGTAGCACAGAGCCCAGTGCATTGTGTCTATTCAATAAAAATTTATTGGACTGAATCATTTTACAGAATATATTTCAAAGTTTTCAGGCACTGGAAAAATCCTGGAATGTTTTCCGTTGTGATACTGATTTTAATGTGGGAAAAAGGGGAAGTGGAAACACATTCACATATCATCTCCTTCTCTTCCTATCTATTTCTGTCTTTTGTCTTACTATTTTCATTGGAAAATAGACTTAAGACAAAGGACTGGATAGTTTTGACTAGGAAAATGGGCCTATATTTATCACATTAAATAGTACTCATTAGTCTTAAAATCATAACTCAGGCTTCAAAACCTGCAACAAAAATTTTTCCTGTCACACAAGCCACTTTCAGGGTCCTGGATGAAATCAAAAGTGGACTAAAAAAGAAAGAAATGATATCTTAATAATTCTTTCTAGTCCCAACAGTTTCTACCAAAATATTACTTACATAGTACTCAGTCAAGAAGATCAGTTTTTGCATAGACTTTCTGAGTCCCTCTAAAAACTCTTGCTGCTTCTTTGGCCCCTAAACGTGTAGGGCCTGGCACTTCCTTTTGACTGTCCCAAGTTTCTGTTTCTCACAACCCTGTCCATCCACCCTTGAATTTTCCTTTCGTTCTTCTCATTACAGTATAAAAATTTACTTTGTGAGTGCTGATTTGAATAAGTATTGACTCAATTACCAGATGAGGGTAATTTACACTATGGATTGTTGGATTTCAGTTTAGAGGTAACATTTGCATTTTGAGAGTAGTGTACCTGCAAAATCAATCTTCTAATTGAAGATATATATGTGGAGCATATTTTTGTGAAATCATCAATCCTGGTTACTATTCATTTTTTTGATAATTTCTTGTCCTAATTTTGCAAAATTTATCAAATTAATTGCTATAACCATTTATCAGAAGTCCCTGGGTGGCAAAAATGGTTTGGGCTTGACAACTAGTTGAGATGTTAGCAGTTCAAACCTATTCAGAGGCACCTTGGTAGATAGGCCTGGGGATCTGCTTCTGAAAATTCACAACCTTGAAAACCCAGTGGTGCAGTTCTACTCTCCACTCATGCTGTTGCCATGACTCGGAGATGACTCAACGGCAACTAGCGAAGACAACAACCATTTATTGTCATCAACTCTCATTTTTGCATGTAAGGAATAGTAAAAATGATCACTCTTAGAGTTAGGATGACACATGTACCAAGAATACAGGAAGCCAAGAATCTCGAATCTATGAAAGTGAAGGGTGTCTACAAACTACCTTATGATTTCATGATAAATAGCTAGTAATTAAAATATTATTTTCCATACTGTAGGATCCCTGGGTAAATTTTATGGCTGATATTGATAAATTTAGTATATGATTTAAAGGAGAAATAGTAGAAAATAGTGTTGAATGACATTCCACTTTACCATTTGTATTGATTACAATATAATAAAAAATACAGGTACATCATTGGCTATTGAGAGGGCTGTGAATATTTTTCTGTTTATTTTTTACTATGTACTAAAAAATTCATGGAGAATGTAGGACATAGTTAAAACTGATATTCTTCTGGTAGCCTATATCTGTTACGTAGTATTTCTGTCTAAATAGCATACTTCAAACACATGTTTGTGATAATGCCCTAAGGCACTGTATTATCTGGAGTATACCTTTTAAAGAGAGGCTATTATTTTTGTTAGCTGCCACGGACTCAGCCCCTGACTCATGATGACCTTATGCACAACTGAAGGAAATGCTGCCGGTTCTGCACCATTCTCAAGATAGGTTGCAGATGGGACTGTTGTGATTCTCAGGATTTTCATTGGCTGATTTTTGGAAGGAAACCCTGGTGGTGTAGTAGTTAAGAGCTATGGCTGCCAACCAAAAGATCGGCAGTTCAAATCCACCAGACACAACTTGGAAACCCTATGGGGTGGTTCTACCCTGTCCTCTAGGGTCACTATGAGTCAGAATGAACTCGATGGCAATGGGTTAGGTGTTTTTTTTTTTTTTTAATTTTTGGAAGTAGATCACCAGGCCTTTTTTCCTAGTCTTAGTCTGGAAACTCTGCTGAAACCTGCTTAACATCATAGCAACATGCAAGCCTCCATCGACAGACAGGTGTTGGCTGTGCATGAGGTACACTGACCAGGAACTGAATCTGCATCTCCCACATGGAAGGTGAGAATTCTACCGCTGAACCACCAATGCCTCATAGGTTTGTGGAAATAAAAAACCACAAACTATAAATTAAAGAATTAGAGTATTCCAGGAAATAAAAATTGTACGAAAGAAAAATATGTGTTTTTGAACGAACTTTGAAAATATGTTCTGACAAAAACAGACATAATTAATAACATCAGTTGTATGCTTTGGCATACACAGTAGAACACCAAGTGTCCTGGATTTCCACAGTATCTTGCTTTTTTTCTAACTGCCTAACCTTGTGCAAGTCACTTCATAAAAGTTTCTAATACTTGTTGAATAATTATTATTTGAAGCCATATTAATATCTATACATTTTTTGAAGTAAAAGAGAAGGGAGGAATTTAATCTTTATTTTTAGGGCCCTGCAAGATACGAAATTTCATATAGAATTAAGAAACTCAGTGATAGGAGAGACTTCATACAGTATATAGAGTTTGGAATTTTTCAGTATAGTTTTGGTGTAAATAGAGCTGCATAACAAATCACATTAATGAGGTCTTAGTAGAGAAACAGTAAGACAAACTTATAGGAAGTATATTAGTGTTATTGTTAGGTGCCCTCAAGTCAGTTCTGACTCATAGTGATCCCGTGTACAACAGAAGTGAACCACTGCCTGGCCCTGCACCATCCTCATGATTGTTGTTATGCTTGAGCCCATTGTTGCAGCCACTGTGACAATCCATCTCTTTGAGAGTCTTCCTGTTTTTCACTGACTCTCTACCAGGTGTGATGTCCCAAATATAGTACAAAACAAACAACTTTATGATTCTGCTGTACAGTTTAAACTTAAAGGCCTCAGGAGTGCTGTCTTATACATGGAAGCTTTAGTCTTCAGAGGTAGTTTCTGGCACCACATTCTGACCTTCTTCATCCTCTACAAAGAATTACTTCTCAATCAAGCTTAATGAAGCATATATACAGATTTGTTTTCATGATTTTGTAGCACTTCAATTTTATCCAAGCCTTCACATTCTCTAATTGTTATAAACTTTCCCAGTTTCACCTGATTTCGTATTTGAAATGGCATCCAGAATAGCTGGAATAATTTTGGTATCTTTCTCAGCTAAAAGGGCCATCAATGGTTCTAGTATGTCATAATGAACAAGCATACAATCTGTTTAACCGTTCCACCACTTATATAGTTGGTCACAGACCATAAAGCTGCTTTTTGTGTCATGATGTCAATAAAGAATGGGCCAAATCCATGATTCACTACTTGCCGTATCTGGTCCTGATGGCCAGCTGTGACGTTTGACATTGTACATGTAGCTTCCCTCTGAATATTAGTTTTGGGGTTAGCAGGCTTAGAAAAACAGTGAGTGCTACTACGTCTATTACAACCACATACTCAACCTGAACAGGTCAGTTCATCTGTCCTGTTGACAATATTCCCTATGGCTTATAGCATAGGAGCCACATTGGCAGCCCTGCAGCTCCTAGAAGCTTCACAATCTGGAACACAACTACTGTTTTCAGGACAATTTCAATCCATTTATTCACATCACCAGTAAGGTAGGAAATGGTCCAGCAGGTTTCTAATACTTCTGGATCATCGTGTTACAGGAGAGGAACTAAAATAGAATTTGCTCAGTGGTATCTAACAGGGGTGAAGAATTCTTGTTTTGGCAATGATTTCAAAGTGTTCAGAAAAGATTATGTAAGTGACCACCTGCTAAAGATCACATGTGAGGAACTGCAAGTAGAGGCAACAGAGGATCAACTGCACCATACGTGATAACCAAGTCTCAGAAAGATGAAGCATTTCCTGCAATGTTTTCCAGAGCCCACACAGCTTGTTCACTGATGTGAGCATGGGGAGATGCCAAAAGAGAAATGAATGCTGGGAAAGCACCTCCACTTACCACAGCCTTGGTATGTTCTGATGTCCTGGAAGCAATGTTCATGAGTGCCCAAGCTGATGCAAAGTGAACTGGACTGCATTTGGTTCTGCTCGAGGAGGACACACATTTTGGAATCAAACCAGCCTGGATTATGTTGTCTATGGGAGGCTGTTTTTCCTTAGAAAGCAGTTTCCTAGCAGGTTGAATAGCTTGGAGATGGCTTTCCAAGTTGTAGTATTTTACGCCTTTGACAGTGTCACCAACAGAGTAATTTACAGTGCCGCAGGTGTTTTTAGTTGTTGCGGTTTACCTGTGGTGGAGAAGTAGGGCCATCAGGAAAACAGCTTCCTTTTTTCCTTTTCAGCTTCTGGTCATCCTTCTTCGCTTTCCTCCGCCTCATGTTAACTTCTATTAGCACTACCTCATTTCTGTACTGTCTTTCCCCTTGTACTCTAATTTGTCAAGATGGGCAGCTGGTTTTAGCTTTCTCATTGGTGGACACTGCTGTGAGAGAAAGGGAGCAATATGTACAGCATGCTCAGGCTTCCACAGAAGGTGGTGTGGGGTTCATAAGTTGCTGGTCAGATGCCTTGCACATGTCCAACCTTTACATGTAATTTTGATAGCAACCTCAAAGCAAGTCAGATATTCTTGAAATGCTTATTTTTACACTTCAGAAAACTAACCCCTAAGATATTAAGTGTCTTGCCCAAGATCATACAGCTAAGAAGCAGTGGATTCAAACCCGGGCCTCTTGTTTCTGAGACCGGGCACTTGTCTCCTACGCTACTGCCTCTCTTAGTCTAGATTCCTCATCTGCAAAATGAAGATACTGAACCAAGATCTCTTTCACTCTGATTCTATAAATATAAATAACATGCCAAAAAAAAAAAAAAAGGGAAGAAAAAAGGTTCGTAGCACTTTCCCCTCTATGTGGCACACTGAGAGAGAAGATGTGTGTCCAAGTCACTTGCTAAGGCAGACACATGCATTTTTTCTCCAGGCTCCTCTAAGATTTCACTTCTTTTAGGAATGTCATCTTGTCACTACAGCAGATGTACTTTAGTGGTGTGCTAGTGGCCAATTTTAATGCAACTCAGGATTTACCATGATTAGAAAAAAAAATCATTGTTAATAGAATATTAGAGAGAAAAAGAACCCAGACTACATCTAAGGTAAATGCTCTTGCTAACTTGGTTTTTACAAAGATCAAAAGATACCCTTCAGAAGGGACATGTCTTCTGAAGACATGCAAATGAAATTTCATACACTTGAATAACTTGTAATAACTAAAACAGCCTTTTATCTCTACGTATCAGATGCTGTTGAATTTAACAGTAATTTATTCTAAATAATCTCCTTATAGTCTACTTGTTCAAAAAGACCTAAAGATTGTGAATGAGTATGCTATCTTGTCTTTAATATTTTGCTTTTTTGCAAAAATGACTATGTCTTTTTTCTCTTGAGGACCATGTTCCTTCAAAATAACGAAGAGTCATTTATACTGCATGCTGCAAATCCATTAGCAAGTGGAACATGAAATGTGAATAGTGGATTCTAACCAGCAACTAAGTAAATAGAATTGAAAATATTTACATCATATACCAAAAACAAAACCAAACCCATTGCCGTTGAGCTGATTCTGACTCACGGCGACAGGCGTGCCCAGTGGATTCAAACTGCTGACTTTTTGGTTAGCAGCCGTGGCTCTTAAACACTACTCCACCAGGGTTTCCACATCATATATTAAGTGTATGTGTTGTTTCAAGAGCTTTGTTATTATTTTGGATCTGGTCACAGAAGTTCAAAATCTACCCTTTTAAACTGTTTACAGAAAACAAACTTTAACCACTTCGGTTGTTATTCACAAGATTATCTTGTGGATGACTAGCTAATATGCAAAAGATTGCCGATGACTAGTGGCTGGAGAAGATTTGAGGGGTAGCTCATGTCTAAATGTGCCTCTAATGCTGCTTAAAGATGAGAAAAAAACCAAACCAAACCTGCTGCCATCGAGTCAATTCTGACTCATAGTGACCCTACAGGACAGAGTGGAACTGCCCCATAGAGTTTGCAAGGAGCGCCTGGTGGATGCGAACTGCCAAACTTTTGATTAGTGGCCGTAGTTCTTAACCATGCCACCAGGGTTTCCTTAAAGACGAGGGAGGAGAGACATCTGGTCTTCTACTTTATTTTTTAATTTGACTTTATGTATTGAGAATAAAACAGATTTTAAAACATAGTTAGGATGCTTTGGGTTATGAGTAATATTAAACTCAACTCAAACAAGCTTAAATAATAATTTAAAAAAGTGTTAACTTCTGGTAGAATTTGATCTACAGATTGACAATCTCATTGAGTCATTGGGTCTCTGTATTTATCAATTTGAACAGTAAAAGAAGGTAATGCGGGCTTCTGGCAGCATTTGATCTAGAGATTGACAATCTCACTGTGTCATCAGCTATTGGTCTCTATCAACTTAAACAGTAAGAGAAGGTAATGTGGGGTTCTGGCAGAGTATGATCTGTATTGACAATTTCATCGTGTCATCTGGTATCTGGTTCCATTTATATGTGGTTTTCTTTCTCTTCCATCTTCTGGTTCATCTTCATCCAAAGACAGCTTTTCCTCTTGCACACACAATGACTCTGTCTATTCCAGGTCTCACAATTACAAACTGCAAAGTACAAACTTGTCTTCCAGCACAAGACACTTACTGATTTATGACACCATTCTAGGTATTGTCCTTGTGTTTTAGAAACCTTTGCCCTGTAGAGTTTTCTGCAGTCTGGGTTTTGACAACTGCATTTCCATGCTTTCATATGTTCATCTGTGTCCTGCTTTTCTGAGGCTTAAATCTAGAAGTTTGAAAACATCCAGGCTCAGTTTTTGGTAAGAATATTTCATAGGTCGTGGTGTGTTCTATGAGGATACACATGATGGCTGGTTATCTCCCTTTTTTGGTGATGTTAGACTCTATCAACACCTTTTGCCTAGAACCATGTATTCATTAAAAAAAACAAGAAACAACAACAAAAAAAAACATTGCTGTTGAGTCGATTCCAACTTGTTAAGGCTTGTAAAATATTGATATTCCAATTTTGTCATTAAATCTGTATTTTCAGTCAGAATACTTCTGTCAATAAAAAACCTTTCCCAATTCAGCTATTTGGATGCCCGGAAGCACCAGCGAAAGCAAGAGAAATGCTTCATTCTTTCCTTTTATTGAGCAATTTTCTGAGTAATTGATTCCCTATTATCCCAAAGATGATCAATGAGATATATTTTAAGTATCATTTGAATTCATGGATTTAAAATGATATTAATTGTATGTATTAATTAAAAATACTTAATTTGTAGTACATCATTTTTTCTTATCTATGCTCAGAGTGTCCAATATTTGGCTACTGAGTGCCTCTTCTAGTTTCTCCTTACTCTTTCTGAAGCGAACTTAGTAGCCTTTAATAGCGTGTTTGCTTTTTCGTACGAAAAGATGTTCCAGGTGCATTTTCTCCATTCTCTGCTATAGACACAGAACTAGCCATTTCTCCAGTAAGCCTTGGTTTCTCTTAGGAGCACATGACATGACGTTTAGAGACCACTATTTGCATACTTCTGAATAATCAGCCATTGAAAACCCTGTGGAGCACAGCTCTACTTTGACACAATGGGGTTGCCATCAGTTTGCTTCAACTTGATGGCAACTGGTTTTTTGTTGTTGTTGTTTGCACACTAGGAATGCTCATTGCTACTGGGTTGTTCATGTTTTCTACGCATTTTAAATAGGAAAAAAAACTTGATTTTATATTGATACCTTCTGCTTAATCTCATCCATCTTTCATCTGTTTCCTTTCTAGCATGCCTAAGTATTGGTTTTCAATGATTCTAACATAATTTTTCAGAAATTTTCAACACAATGAACACACAGCTGACTCTGATTAAAATAACATCACCATCACCAATAACACGGTTACTGAAAAGCATGTAAAGATATACTATTTTGTTTTAGTTAATCTTTTTGATCTTAGGATATATCCCACCAAGGATATATACACCAATTACTATTTTTTAAAGTCACAGGAAAATATTTCCTACCCCTTTGTTATGCCACCAAACACAATACACAATTATGTTCATTTCCTTCCTCTTTCAATTTTTGGGAATTAAAAAAAATGTTGACTTTAAATATCTGTAAGGTTTCACATTCAAAGCTATAAATCAAATATATTCACTGAAGTCTGATTTTCATTTTAGTTAGCTCTAATTCCATTTTCCCCATAGATAACAATTTAAAAAATAATACTTCATGTTTCCATTTTTTATTTTAGCCGGTATATCTAAATAACCAAGTACCCTTCTTCATTCTTAGATATAATTATTAGCATACTTTAGCTAACAGAAAGGACTGAATTGTCGAACTAGACTTACATGAATAAGGGACTTGACCCAGTATCAAGCTTTACTAATAATATCAAGGATATAAATAATCAAAAGGCTCAGGTGAATCAGGGAAATGTCTGGTACAGCCTATGTGACCACCTTGATCTTTCCTTTCTTCACTGGACACTCTCTTTGGCCATGAGCAATAGGTGAGGTATTCAAATGATATTTTTGTGGATGACCTCCCATAGTGGTGGTGGGGTTTTTAGGTTATGAGGCATCTCCAGCGTATACTGATCGGTATAGGGCTTCAGTGACATTTTCCTCTAGGAGCAATGCCATACATAAGAATACTTCCACTAGCAAATATCTTTGGCTGTTAGTTATCAGTACGCTTACAAGAAGATTAAACTGGGATACCTGCCTTCTTTCTTTCCCAAGAAAATGTTTCCTAATAATTGGAGACAAATAGATTATAGGCTAATATTTTTAATTCCTTTCTACCCAGTTGCTCTTCTGACCTCATTCAATGTCTTCTTGTTATGTATTTTTTTTTTCAGGTATCTTTTCATCATTTGTCTTTCAAAAGTATCTTCGTATTTTATACAGAAGAACAAGTCTACTAACTCTGATGACCATCAGGATTTGAACCCATTTAATGAGGTGTAAGAATTCCCCCTAAAGCATCTTAACCATGACCATATTGTTACATAGGCCTTTTGATGTTCTTTTACCAACTCAGTTACCAGTTTTCCTTCTTTTTCCCCAGTTATTTGAAAACTTTCTATAATATGCTGATAAAAAAAAAAATTTTTTTTTTTTTTTTGATGGAGGCATTAAATTGAGTGTACAATTTTTCTAAGGACAAATTTACTTCTTTCTCTGGCCAGTCAGTTTTCATAGGCATTACATCAATTAGAAGAGTTAATTCAGCCTCCCAAAATATTTTCTCATTGGGCAAGTTATCATTTACATAAGCCTTGTTCTTATTTAAGAGTATAAATAACCCTACAAATCCTTTTTTACACCATATAGCTGTTGAATACAGATTAAAGTGATGTTTGACACACAGTGATGGTTAATTTTATGTGTCAACTTAGTTAGGCTATGGTGTCCAGTTGTTTGGTCAAATATTAGTCTAGATGTTGCTATGCAAGTATTTTGTGTATGTCATTATCATTTACAGTCAGTTGACTCTAAGTAAAGGAGATTACCCTGGATAATGTGGTTGGGGCTCGTCCAATCAGTTGAAGGACTTAAGGGCAAAATTCTTCCTCAAGACCATAACATACATATTCTGCCAGAGTTTCTAGTCTGTCACCTGGCCTATAGATTTTGGACTTGCCAGTACCCACAAGCACGTGAGTCAATTCTTTAAAATAAATCTCTCTCTCTCTATGTATATATAGTTGTTGTTAGTTGCCAACTTATGGTAACCTTATGTACAACAGAATAAAATGCTGCCAGTCCTGTGCCCCCTTTATGATTGTTAGTATGTTTGAGTCCATGTTGCAGCTACTGTGTAGAGCCTTCCAACATAAGAGGCTCATCTTCCAGAACTATATTGGACAATGTTCTGTTGTTATCCATAAGATTTCATTGGCTGCTTTTCGTCCCCCCCCCCTTTTTTTAATCTGCTTTTTTTTTTTTTTTAGGTGAAGGTTTACAGAGCAAATCAATTTCTCATTAAACAACTATAGTTTTGTGGTATTGGTTGCCAACCCCGTGACGTGTCAGCACTCTCCCTTTCTCGATCTCGGGTTCCCCATTTCCATTCATCCAGCTTTCTTGTCCCCTCTTGCCTTTTTGTACTTGCGCCTGGGCTGGTGTGCCAATTTAGTCTCGTATAAATGGTTGAGCTACATATATTATTGTTTGTTTTGTAGGCCTGTCTAATCTTTGGCTGAAGGGTGAACTTCATGAGTGACTTCATTACTGAGTTAAAACAGCGTCTGGGGGCCATACTCTTGAAGCTTCTCCAGCCTCTGTCAGACCAGTAAATCTGTCCTTTTTTTTTTTTTTTTGAGTTTGAATTTTGTTCCATATCTTTCTCCAGCTCTGTCAGGACCCTCTATTGTAATCTGTGTCAGTAGCTGGGCACCATCTAGTTGTGCTGGGCTCAGTCTGGTGGAGGCCATGGTAGTTGTGGTCCATTAGTGCTTTGGACTGATCTTTCCCTTGTGTCTTTGTTTTTCTTCATTCTCCCTTGCTCTAGACAGGGTGGGACCAGTGGAGTATCTTAGATGGACACTCACAGGCTTTTAAGACCACAGGAGCTACTCACCAAAGTAGAATGTAGAACATTTTCCTTGTAAACTATGTTATGCCAGTTGAGCTGGATGTCCCCCGAGACCATGGTCCCCAGCCCTCTCACTGGCTGATTTTTAGATGTAGATAGCCAGACTTTTCTTCCTAGTCTACCACCTGTCAGTTTGTTGTACTGTGGGGTTGTGTGTTGCTATGATGCTGGAAGTTATTATGCTGCTGGTATTTCAAATACCAAAAGGGTTACCCTTGGTAAACAGATTTTAGCAGAGCTTTTGGACTAAGATAGACTGGGAAGAAGAAGACCAGGCAACATCTCTCTCTCTATGGGTGTGTGTGTATGTGTGTATGTATACATACATACATATATGTATGTGTGTATGTATACATACATACATATATGTATGTATGTATATAGGCTCTGTTTTTCTGGAAAACCCTAATACATGCACTATCCGTTAATATTATAGGATCATATTATTCCTTTCCCGTACGAATGACTTTACATATGCCACATTCCTAATCATGGGGGTGGTGACTGTATGCCATTGTTCAGGCAATTCCAGATTCCACCTGTTTGTTCCACATATTATAGTGTATGTTTTACAGGTGCCATTATGTAACATCTATGAGTCAGAATCAACTCGACGGCAATGGGTTTGGTTTTTTTTGGTACCCCATCATAGAAAAGACTTTATTTAAATCTGAATACCTGCTGGCTTTAAGAACTCAGGGAGTTAGAATCTGATTAAGTTATCTGCCTTAGCATTTCGATCCTCTTTTTGAGATGGAACTGGATTCTTCTGATGAAGATTCACATGACACATTTTCTAAATTCCTACAGAGATTTCCATAACTGAGTGCTGCATATAGGAGTATCCTTTACTGTCCAGTCATCTTGGACCCATTCACCATTGGCTACAGCCCAAAGTCTGTAAATATCCAAACGGTCCTGTGAGATCGGGAGTTTAGTTCTCCCTCATTGCGAAATAAGCACCTCTGAAGTCTGCCAAACTTTCAGACTGGCCCTTTCCTTCTTTCCTCAACTTTTCTTTTTTCTAGTAGCAAGGCACATAGCTGCCAATTTCCAAACAGTCCACACGCCAGGAACTCCCACCGGCCAACCAGGCAGCTGTTTTGTCCTGGCTGGGGCAGAGTCACAGACCTTGGACCACAGAGCAACGTGGGGAAAGAAGATCCTTAGAGGACTCTGCTATTGACTCTATGGGCAACTTGCTTGTGTAAATAGTGGGCCCCTGAATGTCACATCTTAGTGTACTCTTCAATGTAGCACTTCCTCTTTATCCAAGAGCTTTTTTGTATTGCCTTCTCCACGTTCAAAGCTCTCTCTGGTATCACTAAAGAGAGACATAGTTGATAGTTCTAGCCTCAGAATTATGTGATGCCTTTCTGTGGCAGAAGCGGTTGTGACCAACCTCTATAAATCTTCTAATGCTTGTTTCTGCTCACACCCCCACTCACAATGATACTTATTTCTGGGGACTTTGTTATGGGGCTAACAGCGTTCTTCGGAGAAGGAATGTGTTTTGCCAAATAGCCTGCTAGGTCTGAATTTCTTGCTTACTGGCGGGGTCTGTGAGAGAGAAAAACTTATCTCTCTTTGTTTAAGGAATGTCTTTAGTAGCTTCCAGAAATTTTTCAGATTGGATCAGGCTTGCACTTTAGCTGGATTTGTCAGCAATCCTTTATTTATCATGAGAGTAACTATGATCCTGAACTCTTCTTGTGCTTCTTCCTCTGAGGAGGCAATTACTATGATAGAATCAATGCAGTGCACTAGCTTGTTGTTGTTGCTGTTGGTTGCTCTTGAGTCGCCCCCCAACTCATGGCAATCCCATGCATTGCAGAGTAGCACTGCTTCATGAGGTGTTCTTGGCTGAACTCTTAATGGAAGCAAACCACCAGGCCTTTCTTCTGTGGAGCCCTGGGTAGGTTCAAACTGCCAACCCTGGTTATGAAATCCAACTCCTATCTCACTCCAAAACCAAACCCGTTGCCATTGAGTCAATTCTGACTCATAGTGGCTCCACAGGACAGAGTAGAACTGCCCCATAGAGTTTCTAATGCTGTTAATCTTTATGGAAACAGGCTGCCACATCTTCCTCCTGTGGAGCAGCTGGTGGGTTTGAACCTCTGACCTTTTGCTTAGTAGCTGTGAGCTTTAACCACTCCACCACCAAGGCTCTTCCTATCTCACTAAAAATCTCACTAGACTATAATAATATACTAGGAAATTCAAATATCCTTCTGATAACACAGTAAATGTACACCCACTTTCATTCTATTAAAATGCTAACTGTGCTTGGCAGGACTCTGAAATTGGGCTTGAAAAGAAGGTATTAGGTTTATGGTGGCTTGTTGCACTTCCTATATAGTCTTCACCATACTAGGTATAGATGAAACAATCAGAGAAATTACCTTATTTGCTCCTTGATACTCTATTGTTCACCTCCTGGAACCTTCTGCCTTATGTAGTAGCTAGAAGGAATCCTAAAAAAGGGAGTCAGTGGTAATTAAAACTCTCACCTCAACTGTTTCCTTAATTAGAAGAGTGGTTTCTTGTTTCCCCCTTGGAATTCTGTATTGTTTAAAGTTTACTACTAAGAAGGATTCAGGTAATTCCAAAGGCTCCCATTTAGCATGGTCAATTAAAACTGGGTAAAGTATGGATTTAGGCACTATCCCTGTGAAAAGGACAAAGGCAACATGTCCCATGTATCCAACTATTGGACTTAACATGAAAGGGAGCTATATTTCAGTCATTAAACATCTCCTAGTTTCCAGATCTCCTTTATACACACACGCACACACTTGGAGGTGGGAGTTGAATTATTCTGGGTTCTTGAGGCCTTCTACTTTAGGCCTTGCAACACAAGACTCAAGAAGTTCAGAATTAAACTACAAATCCTGGCTATTTTCTGGTTAGTGAGAAGGGGGATTACCACTTTTGTTTGTTTGTTATTTTTGATTTCCCTCTGTAGGGTGGACAAATCTAAATAATTGTCTCAATAGAGCCACTGGCCTTGTTTATCCACATTCCTATATCTTATTTGATCTTCAATGTTCTGTTACCAGTAAAATCTTTTTTCACAAATTCCACAGAACTTTCTCTACGCCAATCTTTCTCACTGAATGTTTTCATTTTCATATGTAGCTGTTGTGTTATCTCTCCAACTAACTTTTCCTTGGGGACATGATTTGTGCATAATTTTCCTTCTCCCTGCTGGATGCTTTGCACCGGCAAATAAATAATTTTGAATGAATAAAAATAGTTTAAATAATGAAGTTTTGTTCCCAGTTTTAGTGCAGAAGCTAAGTGTCATAATGATGACTACAGCCTGACTACAAGTATGAGTCCCTGAAGATGCTTTCTCTAGGTTTAAGCAAATATTGAGAAGTTAAAGTTTCCCTCAATTAATAATGTCATGATATTTTTAAAGAACAAACAACCTTAAAAGAAGTAAGTATTGCTTCTACTGACAATAAGTAGCCTTCTTAGAGATAGACTGTGTGATATTGGTGTTGCCACCTTGTTAAGACCATGTATTTGCCACATGGATCTGTCATCATTATCAAAAAATGAACACAATCAAGGATGGTAAATAATATCAATCATTAACTTTCTGGTAAATGACAAAACTTAATACCTTAACCTTGATAAGATAATTTATATTACATAAATAATAAAAGAAATCTATTTTTATTTTAGCTTTTAAAAATGAACGCAATTCTGATTCTAACTCTTACTTCAGTGTGCTACAGAGGTCTTATATTCTACTCTTGGTCAAATAGGTATTTGACTCATTTTTATCTTTTTTCAATTCTATAGGGAAGTGACTTTTTAAGGGAAGCTCACTGTTCTTCCTACCTTATTAAAATCCTGCTTGAGAATTTTTTTTTTCCTTTTTTACCATGTGTTTATAGTAAAATTAGTGTAGTAAACTTTCTAATAGATATTATAGACTACAAGAGTTCCTGAAAATCCTTTCCCTAGATTTAAGCTAATATTGAGAAGATAAACAGATATTGGTTATACTAGTAAGTAAATACTTCTAATTGCTAATAATTCTGATAAATTAATGGAATTTTATTGCGAAACGATGGCATTTAAATAGTTGTTGAGTTGGGGTAACATTTTTCAAGAACATATGTGAAAACTTTGCAAAAGAATCGCATTTCAAAAGATAAGAAAGAAAGCTGGCTACCAGAGGCCCTTTAGCTAGGAAACGGTGACCAGAACAATTTGAAACGTTGAAGAACGTCCAGCTTGGAATCTGGTTCAAGGGACGTATAGATTGGTGTGGGTGACACAGAGAGGTTCTGGGAATAAATTTTACATTAAAGTCTAGTAGTTTAAGAGTCAATTGGGAACACATCGACTACTCCTGACTTTTCTTAAAATCAAATGTAGACTTAGAATGAAAAAGCAAGTATGTGAAACATGCTTTCATTTAGGGAGCTAAGACATTTTCAAATTGTCTTGTATTTTCTGTAGTCTTGGGAGCCTTTTGGAATTATTTTGTCTGAATCTTAGCCTGCATGTTAAAGATGAGAAACTAATAATCAAGAGTTGGCTTAGTAAACGAGAGTGAGTACTCATTGGATCTCGGATGCATTTGTGAGCAAACCATGACAAAAAGTTCCTTTTTTCTTTCTTCCTCCTTACTTACAAAGAATACAATTTCAAACCTTGAACAGGGGTTTAGTATTGCATATATTCCATGTAAGTATGAGAATATGCCTCCGTCTTACATGTTTTTATTTAAAAAAATTACCATGTTAAGCCTCACTGTCACTGAGACTCTCATGTGGACAGGAAAATTGATTGACCTGGAAAGTTTTTCTCTTACTTTCTGGGTTCGTGGCTTCATAAAAATCATAGGCTGTAATATTTCCAGAAATTCACGATAGCTTCTACTCGTCAGTGGTGAAGCTTTTAATGATCTATTTTATCTTCCTTTTTTCATCATTTGACAGATTTTTTTCTTTTCATTTACTCATCTACATATTTTGTTTTAAATTATGTATTTTTTAGTTTTCTTTCATTAATCTTGAACTTTTCAGGTAAGATTTGCTAGGAAACTTCAAAAAACGCAGATGCAAATAGGAACCTAATTGTAATTGTCGATTGGCTACACAAAGGCTTGAGGACAGCCTTGAAAATTGTTTACAAAAATCATCATGCCTATTAACAAAAGCACACTGTGATGAGGCAACATTTACCACAAAGGGGTCACTTTTAAATTAAGTTCACAAACATATATTGTATAAATCTTATGAGCTAGGTAATCACACTATGCAGGGTAATATATTACAAAACCCTTGGTATATATTAAAACCAAACCAAACCCACCACCATGGAGTCAATTCTGACTCATAATGACCCTATAGGACAAAGTATCACTGCCCCATAGGTTTCCAAGACTGTAAATCTTTGAGGAAGCAGACTGCTGCATCTCTTGTGCAGAGCTGCTGGTGATTTTGAACCGCCGACCTTTTCATTAGCAGCTGAGCGTTTTAGCCAGTGTGCCACCAGGGCTACCTAACTCGTTGCCGTTGAGTGGATTCTGACTCATAGTGACCCCAAAAGACAGAGTAGAACTGCCCCACAGGGTTTCCAAGGAGCGCCTGGTGGATTCGAACTGGTGACATTTTGGTAAGTAGCGTAGCTCTTTACCACTAGGCCACCAGGGTTTCCTAGGGCTACTTAAAAAAAAAAAAAATAGGTACTTATATATTAACCTGTTGTGTCTAGTAGATTTTGCGTCATAGCGACCCTATAGGGCAGAGTAGAGCTGCCCCATAGAGTTTCCAAGGAACAGCTGGTGGATTCTAACTGGCGACCTTTTGGTTAGCAGCAAAACTTGGAATTCAAGCCCAAGGAAGGATATTCCAGTGGTCACTTTCATAGCTATTGCCTTGTAACTTTTTCCCTTCTCCTTGATGTTGAGATTGGTCCCCAAAATATAATGGGTAAAATAACAGTGCCAGTGATTATGTATATAGTTTCCTGAAATTGGCTTCTCAGGGACTGAACTTGTTTACTGCAAAGGAAAAATTTAAATAACTCTAGTTTTAGTGAACCCACAATATAGTACCATAAGAGGGGGGTCATACAATTCGAAAGCTTATAATATGGGGATATGTGATAGTAAAGTTAATGAAATGACCATTACCAGGTACTGCCACAGGTGCCAGTAGTCTTGCTGAGCCACCATATGCCATCCTCTTCCTGACTCTTGTTGGTGCCCTGTGGTAACAGTTGTTTGTGCCAATTTAATTATTGCAGGGGCAGCTTCTGGGTCCTGTGGTTGCTGGGACAGCTAGACAATGACAGCGGTTTTAGTAAATTCCCATTTAGTTGGCACCATTGTCTTGGACCCATCCTGAGAGATTGGTCACAAGAACACTGAGGGCATGGAAACCAATTTCTGCCTCCCTGATCCCCAGATGGGGCCACCAGATACCCCTATCTTCTTTGCCTCATCCTCCTCTCTATGCACATCCCCTGTCCCCCACCCCACCCTCACACACAGCAGAAGATAAAAACATAACCTGCTTCCGTTTGAGACAGGAGGGTGGCTAGTGGGAGGAGAGAAACCAACGGCTAATTCTATCATACCCAAATTTTCTCTGGGGTCAAGGCAGGGTTTTTCCCCCCTTGAAAATTAGGAAACAAACAAGTTTTGTCTTCTTTTAATAAAAAAATACAGATTTTGAAATATTCATGAAGAGTTTATACTTTACATTTTCCCTATAGTCTTAACATATTTAATGGCTTTGACAGGTCTTAACTTAGAGTACCATTAAACATTTTTTATTGCTTCACATGAATGGGGGAAGGAGAAAAGCTTACTGACTTTGAGAACTTTCTTTCCACATCTGTATAACCCACATTTAACTTCTAAAACATTAATTATATCTGCAGTGAGGCAAACAGAAAGCCTTAGAGGGCAGTCAAACCTCATGTATTAGGGAGAAGCTGGTGGTCTTTGAGAGTGCAGAGAATGCGCAATTGCCTTAGGCCGGGTTCTTTAGAGAAGCAAAACCAGGAAAGTGTACAAATATATGTATACATATACAGAGAGAGATTTATATTAAGGAAAGGGCTCACAGGATTGTAGAGGCTGGAACATCCCAAGTCCATTGGTCAGGGTAGAGGCTCCTCCCGATTCACGTATTCACAGGGGCTGGTGAACCCAAGATTGGCAGGTCAGACAGCAGGGCTGTTGCTTACGGGCTGTGAAGGTTGAGGAATCCCAAGATTGGCAGGCAAAGCTGCAGATGAGCTGTTAGCTCAAGTCCCAAGAGCTGGAGGTCAGACAAATAGGAGCCAGCTGCAGGATCCAGAGGGACCAAAAGCCCATGAGCCTTGCCAGAGAGTCCACTTATATTCAGTGCAACCCACATTCAGAAGGAAACTCCCCTTCAACTGACTGGCTACTCACAGCAGATCACATCATGGAGGTGATCACATTATATCAAATCTCATCATGGAAGTGATCACAACATTGTGTGACTGCCAGGCTATATCATAACTGCCAAACCACTGAGAATCATGGCCCAGCCAAGTTGGCACATAATCTTAATGATCACAATAATTAGGCTGTATATTGCTTTTTTTTTTCTTTTTTTATTTATTAATGTCTTTGAAGCAAGTCAAACAATGCAGAGGAATGATTCTGCCTCCTTTAAACTTTGTACTTTACCCTCCTTTAACTGACCCCATGCCTCAGGTCATGAAGTATTTCACTGCCCATTGTTATTATTATTTTTTGGCTTTAAGAAAGAGAAATTTATTTTCTCACAGTCTGGTAGGCTAGAAGTCCAAATTCAGGGTGTCGGCTCCAGGGGAAGGCTGTCTCTCCCTGTTGGCCTTCTCATCAATCTTCCCCCAGACTAGGAGCTTCTCCATGTAGGACCCCTGGGTCCAAAGGACAAGTTCTGCCCTTGGTGCTGCTTTCTTGGTGGTATGAGGTCCCCACTCTCTGTTTGCTTCGCTTCCCTTTTATCTCTTATAAGATAAAAGGTGGTGCAGACCACACCCCAGGGAAACTCCCTTTACGTAGGATCAGGGATGTAACCTCAGTAAGGGTGTTACAATGTCACCCTAATCCTCTTTAACATAAAAATGGAGGACAACCACGTGATACTGGGAACCATGGCCTAACCAAATTGACACACATATTTTGGGAGGACACAATTCAATCCATGAGATTTCACCCTTGGCTCCCCCAAATTCATGCCTTGCTACATGTAAGACACATTCTCCCCATCATATCATAGCAAAAGTCTTAAATCAGCTCCAAGTCCAAAATCTAAAAATTCCTCTTCAACTGTAAAATCTAGAATACAAGTTATCTGTTTCCAAAGTACAATGGCAAACAGGCACAAGCTAGACATTTCCATTACAAACAGGAGAAGCTGGAGGAAAAGAAGGGATAACAGGCACCATGCAAGTCAGCAGAACACATTACATTAGCCCTCAAGGCTTCGAAAATAATCCTCTGTTCTCTGAGACAACTTACACAATGGCCCTGCCCTCCAAACTCTAGGTATTGGTCATACTGTCTCAATTCTGAGTGGAGGCTCCTTGGCCCTGGGCTTCAACTCTACCTTCCAAGTCCACTAGGACAGCTACTCTGCTCTCTTGGCTTAGGCACCATTCTTCCAGTCCATTTGAGTGGCGACTCCACTCTCAGAAACACCAGAGGCCATGTCTGCACCCTTTGAAACCCCAGAGGTCTTGGCCTAGCCTTTTGAGACTGGGGCAGCACGGCTTCTTGTGTTCCTTATCTCTTCAGCCTCTGCTTCCTGATTTCTTGGCCTCTCGGCTCCTTGGGCCTCATGCCCCCATCTGCCCTGGTGGTGCAAGCATCCCAAAGCTCTGTAGCTCCACCGATAAGTGCCTGGAGGCACCCCACTCCACCAGGAAAGCTCCTGTGCACAGGCACTCAGCTCTCTCACTCCATGGGTCAGCTCCTGTGCCGTCTGGTGCTGGTCTGCTGGTTCTGCTACTGCTGGTCCTGTGTTGTTGCCACTCCTCTATCCATTCACAGTTTCAAAACTGCTTCCACATTTTAGGTATCTGTTAGAGCAGCACCTCATTCTCTCAGTACCAAATTCTGTCTTAGTCATTTAGCGCTGCTATAACAGAAATACCACAAGTAGGTGGCTTTAACAAAAAGATATTTATTTTCTCACAGTCTAGTAGGCTAGAAGTCCAAATTTAGGGCATCAGCTCCAGGGGAAGGTTTCTCTCTCTATCAGCCTTCTCATCAATCTTCCCCTGGAATAGGAGCTTCTCCAAGCAGGGACCCTGGGTCCAAAGGATGCACTCTGCTCCTGGCACTGCTGTCTTGGTGGTATGAGGTCCCCTCACTGCCCATTATTGTAAAAATATTTTAACTGGTAATTCCAATGGCATAGGTCAATTTCAGGGGCTCTCAATTATATCTCTTGATATCTATGATAGCACAGCAGCATATGCCATATAGCTGAGGAAGCAACAGAATTCTAAATAGTTATGCAACTATTTGGTACAGACATATAACTATTTATATCATTGCAAATCCATCCCAACGTACTGTCTGGCGATATATACCTATATATATGTAACAGATATCTTTGTTAAAGTAACTTCGGCCCCTCTCTTAACTAAACACTACCTATCCGCTAAAATTTTTTTAAAAATAATTTTTATGTACTTATAATTTAAACCTTAGATGCTAGACTCTTACCATTTCTCTAAAAGATATTTAGAAACATTTGACCATGGTATTTTTCTAGGACATTGTTTCTTACTGCTTTTTGCCACTAGATGGAAGAAGCAGGTTAACAAAATGGTATTTTTGGTACTTTATTCAACTCTACCCAGAGACAACACAAAACTGTGTTTCAAGTAATGACAGTGTCAGCATTCTTCTATTCATCTATGTTTATTGTAGTATTTCTTTTACATGAATCCTGCATCTAAAAACTGTGTGTTTGGTAGAGATTAATTTGCTTTCTTTCTTTTTATTTTCTTTTCACAAGTCATCAAGAAGAAACACAAGTGCTGGCTAAAAGACAAGAAGTAAGAATTATAAAAAGATATTGGTGATGTGTGTGCCACACAGTATTGCTTAGCATGCATTACTGTCCAAGGAAGCCTACGCCTACATAAACATCAAACCTCCTTCATTCTGTTATTTCTTCATGCCACAGATATTTACTGAGGTGCTATAAAACACACAAGGGTTGATATGGATACAACACCTGTGTATAAGATTTTTGCATTTTTTAGAAGGCAGCTAAGCAAGAGGCGAAAGAAGTGGGAAATAGCAACTTAAGAAAATGTTTAAAGATGAAAGGGCAGTATATTTTAAAAGGCAATTTAAAAGTTTAAATAGATAGAGTATTGTAATTTGTATTTTTTAAGCAGATGATAGATACAGGCAATACCCTCCAAGCTAAAGCACCATGTAGAGAAGAAAGGGCATCCTGGGAAGTGAAGACTGAGCTTGAAATGGAAGCTCCTGCAAAACAAAAGAACCTAGAAACGAGAAGCTAGCAGCCAGCTGATGACAGCGTTTTAACAGATGCACGCTTACCGAGCGTGCGGACCTGTAAGTCCATGGAAAAACTCCATAAGGGAACTACACATAAATTTTGGCTCGTGAAAGCAGCTTCCTGCCGCCTCTACTCTCCTTCACCACTCCTAACCAGTTTAGAAAGGAGGCTCATGTGGTAAGTGGTGTTATTTGACTCCAAGGAACCAATATTTAACATTTAAGACAGTATATAGTTCCACGTACCTTCATACCCAGTAGTCCACCGGTGCGAATGAGTGAAGAATTCTATTCCAGTCGCTGAAGGCAATGAACTTGAACTCTGATATAATGAGTGGCTATAAAATTATCCAGCTTTTAAATCTAACCACAGAACTTGATTTTATGACCTCCTGTGGAACTGTAGCTACAGGTTAACTAAAGGTTATGAAGTAATATTTCCTTTTTATAGTCCCAGATTCACTGCCTTGTAATTTCAGAGATCACCTTGTTCTACAGTGGGACAAGCTTTATAGCATTATAAACTCAATGAGGGTCTCGTAACTTTTTCTTTTCCAAATTCAGATTCTTTATTATTCTTATAAGAATGTCTGTATCACTATTCTAGTAGCTTGAAATGTGTGTAGGAGACTTTATGTAATGTCAAGCTTTATTGTCCTACTTTGTTCTATACTATAATTACAAATAAGACATAGTTGAAATTTAAATATTATTTTACATCTTAATGGGGTAAGAAAGAATTGTATGTAGGAGGCTTTATGTAACATCGAGCTGTTTTTCCTACTTTGTTCTATACTTTGAAATTTAATTATTATTTTACATCTTAATTGGGTAAGAATGCCATGCATTAAATCCTATTTAAATTGATATGTATGGGATACGTATTGCATAGGATTACCAGACTACCTAGGGGATATATATATGAATAAATTCAGATTATAAACAGCCTCGTTTTTTAATTCTATAAAGCAACTTTTTATCAATAGCTACATATATATTACTAAATTCCAAACACTGCCCCCCATGATTTTAATATGCATATAGAACGATATTAGCTAGATTTGAATCTCATTAGATAAAGCCAATAATTTAACTTTTTTGACCTTCTTTATGCTCTATAAAAAGTAAGCTGATCCCCCCACAAGGAGAATGGCACCAGTTTGATTTTTATCACTTTTCTGCTCATCTACAACTAAAATCTTTGAAAAGATTGTAACTTGGTATTATTATTAGATATGAAAAAATATAACTTCAAGTGTATTTATCAGAAGGATAAAAAAATGGCTACAGAAGCCTACATGCGTTATTGACTTTCTTTTAGGGCTGTGGCTACATAGGCAAGGTAGAAATAAAAGCAATTATTTGAAAAAAGCTGGGTGAAAATTTCAAACCCTGTAATTGAAGAAATGTTGTAGAATGGAATTTTTAGGCCTAGTTATCCAGGCTGTGTATTTACATTGATTCCATTGACGCCACGTAATTGCTCAAGTCTGTACATCACTTTTCCTTTACAGATGCAGATAGAAGACATAGAAAATACAGTTCTCTAATTGTGACACAGTTCAGCCCTAACTTTAGTACAGATTGTTTTCCTGTTATCATTTGAAAATTATTAGTGATTTTCCTATAGAAGAATTTTAAAAAGAAATCTTTGAAGAACAGTTTGTATAACTAAGTAAAACAGGTCCATTAAAAGTTTTATCTGTTCTTTTATTGATTTTTAGAAGCTTATTTCTTCCAGTTCAGAGAAATTTAGTTTTCCCTTTTGGAGCTCATAGCATTTTGGCCAAGTTATACCACCTTGTTACTCTAGGTGATATAACATTCCTCTGTGAACACCCGATTAAAAAGGAAAAATCATCAGGCTGAATTCTGTTCTATGTAGTTCTAGGATCAAATGAGAATTTCACAAATTTAATAGGAAGCAGATGAAGCACCCATGCCGATTGGATGGCTTCTAACAAGAAAAACGGATGAAACAGTTGAGAATTTGGTAAACATCAGCTGTTTTGTTGTTGTTAGGTGTCATCAAGTGGCTTTTGACTCATAGTGACCCTGTGTACAACAGAACGAAACACTGCCTGCACCATCCTCATGTTCTTTGTTATGCTTAAGCTCATTTTTGCAGTCACTACGTCAATCCATCTCACTGACGGTCTTACTGTTTTTCGCTGACCCCTGCTTTACCAAGCATCATGTCCTTTTTCAGGGACTGATCCCTCCTGATAACATGCCCAAAGGCATCAGTTCTTCTTCTGTCTTCCTCATTCATTGCCCAGCTTTCACATGCATGTGAGGCAACTGAAAACACCATGCACCATGGCTTGGGTCAGGCACACCTTAGTCCTTAAAGTGACATTCTTGCTTTTGAACACTTTAAAGAAGTCTTTTGCAGCAGATTTGCCCATTGCAATGTGTCGTTTGATTTCTTGACTGCTGCTGCCACGGGTGTGGATTGTGGATCCAAGTAAAATGAAATCCTTGACACCTTCAATTTTTTCTCTGTTTATCATGATGTTGCTTATTGGTTCAGTTGTGAGGATTTTTACTTTCTTTATGTTGAAGTGTAATCCATAGAAGACTGTAGTCTTTGATCTTCATCCTAAGTGCTTCAAGTCCTCTTTGCTTTCAAAGGTTGTGTCATTGAATATCACAGGTTGTTAATGAGTCTTCCTCCAATCCTGATGCCATATTCTTCTTCGTATAGTCCAGATGTTCAGACGATTTGATCAGCATGCAGATTGAATAAGTACGATGAAAGGATACAACCCTGACACACGCCTTTCCTGACTTTAAACCACACAGTATCCCCTTGTCTCTTTGAGAGACTGCCTCTTGATCTATGTACACGTTCCTCATGAGCACAATTAAGTGTTCAGCTGTTTTAGAAAGGGGTTAACATCATAATTACACTAACTGTTGTGCATTAGGGTGCCTAGAATGTCGTGTATGGTTTATTTTGCATTAAAACTTCACTTTTTATTCAAAATGGGTTTTATAAATGAAAATCGCTCTTAAGACATTCAATACCACAGAATATTTGTATACTAGAATTTTAAAAAAATGCGTTACTTGTCCACTCATATTTGTTTTATTTTGTACTGCAAATGAGAATTTTCTTGTTGGCATTTAGTATTTTTAAACTATATATAACATAACAACTGAAATTTTCCACTAAAAATAAATATGATTTGGTACTCCAAATTTTTACTAAAGGTGACATTTTACTTGAAATGTTCAAATTACCAAAGGAATGCATTTGGCCATTTGGGGATAGTAGGAAGAACACTAAAAAACAAAAACAAACAAAATATTGCCATCGAGTCGATTTCGACTCATTGAGGGCCTATAGGACAGAGTAGAACTGCCCCACAGAGTGTTCAAGGCTGTAAATCTTTATGGAAGCACACTACCTCCCTCCCCCCAGCCCCACAGCGAGAACGCAGTCTATTTAAAAAGAGAGAAAGAAAGGAAACTCAACATAATGCATTAAAAAAATTGTTCCAACTCTTTTTCTAAGCAAAAATAGCTCAGAGCTAGACATAATTTGAGAATACTTAGGAGCAAAAGAACAATCATACCACTGAACATGTGGAGTTTTAAACTTTTGTGCAGATGAATTTCTTTGGCTTTTATGTTGGCATAGTATTCCAAATGGCTGTTTAAACCTATAGCCTTTAATGCTTACAGTAATTTTTCCTTGGCTCCAAATTTTGCTTTCCTTTCTTTCAGTCAGAATTACTTTGGTTAATTTTCTTTACATAATGAGAAACGAATAATTGAGAAGGCACGCGTGTATCTAGCACTAGGAGATTCAAGAAGCATTATGTTGTAGAGAGGGAATAAAGAATTCTGTTGCTGTTGAATTGAATTCAATTCTATTCTGCAAGATCCTTTTCTCTCACAGACATTTCATAAAAATCATCTGAAATGAAGACGATAACTTTGAAAATAAAAGCTTACCAGTGTAGTTAGGGGAAATTGGGATAGAAAAATAAATTTTGAACAAGACTTCAAGTTTCTTAGAGTATTTTTGTTCTTCTGTGTATCTGCCAGAATGATTTTTCTAAACATAAACCTCACCATTTTAATTCCCTGCTTAAAACCCTTCAGTATTTCCATATGGCTCTCAGCATAAATTCTGCTAAGTTCCGGTGATCTGCACCCCCTTGCTGCGGCGTCATTTCTCTCATCATCTGCCCCCTCCCCACTCCAACCACACAGACATGCACCATATGTTCCATTTATATTAGATTTCCCTTCAGTTTTCACATGGTTCTGTGCTTTTGTTCACGCTGTTTGTTTCTATTTGGAATATACTTCTTTCCTTTCCTGTTCTGTTCTTATGCATCTTTTAAGACTAAGTTCAGTTGTAGCTTCAGTGAAGTCTTTGCTGACCTCTGAGCTTTTCCAGTTCCCACCATCACAACCAGAGGCTCCCTGCTCTGTGCACGTGTACTTCTATTAAAGCACTTTTTGTACTGCTTTCTCACATGTTGTCCACAGTTCCGTGTTTTCCACTAGATTGTAAGTCACCTGAGGGCAAGGAAAATGTCTTGGTTTTGTATTTCCAACATGGCAGTAGAAAACATGGCATGTGGTGGTTACACGAAAGATTTGTTTTATGCATTGATTAGCACTTAATAAGCATTTAAGGAATACCTACATATAAACAACATTCTAGTACATTTTAGGGGAATGCAGAGAAATGAGTCTAGCATGAAATGTGAACAATAAATGCCAACCGATTGATAAGTCATTACTTTTCAGCACTCAAAAAGCTTGAAATTAAAGTAGGCAAAACAAATATCTATGAGATAGTTATATTCAACATATGTATTTTTATACCTTGTGTAACTCAGATCCTAGGAGGTGTTTCTGACTAGTCCAACCCAGATTTATAATCGTATTTCTGTTACTTTTCTATGTTAGCCTCTCAGGTTCCTAACCTATGCTTCATTGAACTGCTCATCTGTTTGTAGATGAGCATTTTGTTTTTCCTTGTAATTACAAAGGTATGTTCTCTTAGGGCATAGATTGGATCCTCTACTTTTGAATTTTCTCTCCAGGATCTCCTGAGATGCTGCACACATAGTATGCCCTCAAAAATTATTTGTGAAATGAACAGAAATAAATTCGCATCGTTAAACACTGTAAACACTACATAAGTAAATTATCTCGTGTATAAGTCACAAAAACAGTTACTCAAAATATGTTTTGTACACATTTCACTGAGGTGATTACCACATAAGAACGTTGTATGGCAATTAATAGAATTCCTTAGAATCTGATGAAGTGTTTATTGTCCTGGGGATATTAGTAAAAAATGTTATTTCAGCTCCATTTGATCAAGACCAGGAGAGCAAGAAGTACATTGTTTTACTTATATCATTTTCTCTTCTGTCTCATGTTGATAGTTGGAATACCGAACTACCAACAGATGGAACGGTACACCAGTGTCGCACACACCTGTATCTCTCAAATTGAAGCCCCCAGCTCATGACTTAGTAATGGAAGTGTATGCTCCTTTCTTTAGTGATCCTGCTCACCACTAGGGGCACCAGCACAAGCTTTTGATAAACTCTGGGAGTATGAAGGTGCGAGATTTTCTATTTTGAGTGCCGGAGCTGAAGGGAATGAAGTACATACATTATGATATATGCTCATCATTTCTCACAGTGTGTATTACTCTGTTCAGAGCTTCTAAGTACCTGAGTATTTAAAAATTGAATGACATCGACACCTGGAGTCAAAATCAAGTAATCTAGAATTGAGACTTTGAAAATTTTTAAGTGGACTGAAGAGTCTATATTTGTTAGGCATTAAAAAAAAGAAACAGTACTAATTAGAAATTCATATTGAAATATTAGTCTAAGTAGTCAATATAGATATTTGTTTTATTTCAGGTTCTAAGTGGTATTTGCAAAGCATGCATCGTTGGATTTAAATTGACAATGACCTCTAGGTTATAAAAAAAAAAAAGAAACTACAAATTAAAACTGGACCCCCCCCTTTTTAATTTTTTTCCGGCAGTTCCTGATAATTATTTCTAAAAAAATTATGTATGTATTTTGGGAAAAAAAATTACCTTTAGATATTTTATGTTTTTGTAATTTATAGATTTCATCAAATAGGGAAATAAAGTGACTTTTCACAGAATCATAGTATATTGGAACTCAGCCTTTACAGTTCTGTAAGGTATCCAGTTGTCCAGTGACCTCACACATGCCTGTATCTACAACTGTTGACTCCAAACCCAGAGCCTTCCAATATATGCTGTCATTCTGTTTAAAAAAAAAAAAAAAATTCCACTTCTTAAGCTATTAGAATTTAATCAATAAAAATTCTTTTTCTGTAATCTTTCATAATACCATATTTATAACCTCCTTTCGGACATAAAAATCTGAATAGCCTTCCTTTAATCAAAATCTCAAACCTAAATATGAACTCTTTCTTCTACAAAATAACTTCTATTTCTGACTTTCCAGTTTTTGGTAAGTTTTTCTCCCAGCTACCAGCTTTGTGATCGTGGTGTCATCGTTGACTCCTTCCTTTTCTTTTTCCCAGTTACCAACTCCTGTTATTCCTTTTTGGGGGAATGTCCCTTGAATTTCTCTCTTTATTTTTGTCCTTCTTACTTCTGCCTGAGGACTGTCTAGACAATTATAATATGCTTTCAAATGGTGTTGCTGCTGCTAGTGTCTCCCTAATCCTGTCTGTCCCATGCACAATGACCTGGCTGGTTGTCCTAAAACATCGCTTTGATGATATCACTCCATTTTGCCTGCAAGGTTAGGCCCAAAGTTGTTAGACTGATATTCAAGAGTTTCAACTGGCTGATTTCCAACCTGTATTCAATTACTCTCCTTCCAGAAACCACTACCCCAGTCAAGCAGGTCTACTCACTTTTATTTAAATGATTTGAATCTTTCAACTCACTTAATTTGTCTTTTTTTCTGCCTACTGAAATCTGCCCTTTTTGATCAGACCGAATTATCATCTCCTCTGTGAATCCTACTAAAATTATTGAAATACCATTTTTATTTGTCTATATTCTTCAAGTCTGTTCAGTGATATTAATTTTGCAAAATATGCTGTGGGAAGAAAGAGTTCCCTACTGAAACAAGTTAGGAAAACACCACAAACTCAGTTTGTCCCTTGCAGAGACACTATAAATATTAACGTATTAATAATTCTAAAATCCTTCAAAAGAAATACATCTAACTTTATTATTAACTGAACATATCCCGAATGTGTTTGACTATTGTACCTTTTTACATAACAGTAGTATTAACACTAATAACAATAATACCCATTGCTGTTGATTCAATTCTGACTGATAGTACCCTATAGGACAGAGTAGAGCTGCCCCATAGGGTTTCCAAGAATCGGCTGGTGAATTCAAACTGTCAACCCTTTGGTTAGCAGCTGAGCTCTTAACCACTATGCCAGCAGGGCTCCAATAACAATAGTAACTACCATGTATTGAGTTCTTACTATGTTTCAGAGACTACTCTAACTATACATTGATCCTATGATGTGGGTACTGTTTTAATCTGTATTTTACAGATTCAGAAATTGAGGCGTATGGTAGTTAAAGAATTTGCTCAAGGTCATATAGTAAGTAGTGTTGCCATAATTTGAACTCAACTTGTCTGAATTTAGAGCCCCCACTCTTAACTATTCCTCTAAACTCCTTCCACATTTACTGCCTACTACATATAGGGTTGCTATGAGTCGGAATTGACTGGACAGCAATGGGTTTGATTTTTTACCTACAGAAATTCTATGGAATTAATGTTTCCAGGGAACCACTTTGGGAAAAAATTGGAAGAGAATATTGTAAATGGATAACAAACGAGGTGCTTTCACAGGGCTGGGGAGGTTGTTTCATTGTAGTATTTAAAATAGTTTGCAATAATACTGAATATAAAACTTTCATTTTATAAGGTGCTGGATTTGCCTTCTTCAGAGTGTGACCATTTACAAATGTTTATTTTCTTGACTCTCTGAATTAAATTTCTCAGTATGATGCTTGTTCTTTATTCCCAGTTGTTGAATCTTTTTTTTTTTGAGCAGCCTGACTAAACAGTACCTTGAGGTGGAACTTTCCCCGTAAGTTCTCTTTTAAGGCATATGAAAGTTGTTTGCTGTTTTAGGCTGATTTTCCCAATAATCCTTAAAAATCATTAAATTCTCAAATATTCCATTTCACTTGCAGAATATGTTTAAGTTCCGCCCGTATTTATTACTATAGACATCCTACAAAGTTAGGAGCATTAAAGTGGATAGACTATGCATTTCCTCTGACATGCAAAATCAGAGAGTATGATGTTTACTTACGGCTGGCATACTTCCTGATTAAGTTCATTGTGACTGGTGCCGTTTCATGAAATTTGGATATCAAAACTGTAGAGAGTTCTTAGTGTATTTATGATACCCAATTTTTTAAAGGATATTTATGACCCTATTTTTAAGGATACTTATAACCCTATTCAACTTCACTAAATAAGTAACACACACACACACACACACCTTTTATGCTTTATATGCTTTGTCTATGAGTCAAAAAGCAAGCAAAGTTGAGAATAAAATTTCTTAATGAGGTGATTTCTGAGCTCTGTAGCCCTTGTTTTAAACTTCAAAATTTAAAGTGATCTATTCAGCTCTGTCCAGGACATCATCCCCTGGACTTTCTATACAAAAGGGACTCAAACACAGATTCATTTTACTTGGAAACCCACACTTTTAACCACAGCACTGTGTTGCTTCCATTGCCCAGGGCATCAAAAGGCACAGAGTAGGGGCTCAATAAATGCTTGTTGAATAGAAGTATTTCTGAGCCCACTTCTAACAATGACACTGAGTTAGGCACTGAAGATGATGTAAACATGAACATGACATAGCCCTTTAATTTATTTGCTTTAATTAGACATATTAATAAATTGGAAGGAGCCATTAACTAAGATGTTTGTAAGTGACAGAGTCTAGGGCAGACGTAAATAAAAGTATGGAAAAAGTCAACAGATAAAGTGTTGTAAATTAAGATAGTAAATTACTCCATGATTGTAACATGAATCAATCAAGGATTGCTAGAATAAATGATGAATGAAAGAGATTTTCAATTCCAGTGAAATTAATCTTGAAAGCATGAAACATAGTTTTATTTTTATACTCCGAATCAAGAGCTTACCCTCTAGATTTTCAAACATACTTTGTTTGACAAATGTTGTAGTTTTTTTTTTTTTAAAAGGGTAGGGCCACGTGAGAATTTGTACTGTATAAGAAATTAAAGCAAAGAAATTATTACTTTTCTAGTTAGTAAGATATTCCCACCACTTGTCTGTCAGTTTGTCATACTGTGAAGGCTTGCATGTTGCTGTGATGCTGAAAGCTATGCTACTGGTATTTCAAGGACCAGCAGGGTCAACCATGAGGGACAAGTTTCAGTGGAGCTTCCAAATGAAGACAGACTAGGAAGAAGGACCTGGTGGTCTACTTCTGAAGAAATTGAATACCTTATGTATAGCAACAGAACACCGTCTGATACAGTGCTGGAAGATGGGCCCTTCAGGTTGGAAGGCACTCGGAATCTGACTGGAGAACAGTTGCCTTCTCAAAGTAGAGTCAACCTTAATGACATGGATGAGTAAAGCTTTTGAGACCTTCATTTGCTGATGCGACATGACTCAAATGAGAAGAAATGGCTGAAAATATCCATTAATAATCGGAAAGTAGAATGTATGAAGTATGAATCTAGGGATATTGGAAGTCATCAAAAATGAAATGGACCACATAAAGAGTGATTCCGAGGCGTTAGTGAGCTGAAATGGACTGGCACTGGACATTTTGAATTGGACAATCATATGGTCTACTATGCTAGGAATGACAGATTGAAGAGGGATGGCATCTCATTCATCATCAAAGAGAACATTTCAAGATCTATCCTGAAGTACGACACTGTCAGTGATAGGATAATATCCATATGCCTTCAAGGAAAATCAGTTAATATGATTATTAATCAAATTTATGTAACAATTAGTAATGCCAAAGATTAGGAAATTGAAGATTTCTACCAACTTCACAATCTGAAATTGATCAAACATGCAATTATCAAAGATTTATTGATAATTACTGATGACTGGAAAGTGAAAATTGGAAAAAAGAAGAAGGATCAATAGTTAGAAGCTATAGCCTGGGTGTTAGAAACAATGTTGGAGATCCTGTGAAAGAATTTTGGAAAATCAGTGACTTATTCATTGCAAATACCTTTATTCAACAATGCAAATGGTGACTATAAATGTGGACCTTGCCAGATGGAACACACAGGAATCAAATTGACTACTCTTGTGGAAAGAGACGATGGAGAAGCTCAAAATCGTCAGTCAGAGCAAGGCTAGGAGCCAACTGCAGAACAGACCATCAATTGCTCATGTGCAAATTGAAGTTGAAGTTGATGAAAATTAGAACTAGTCCACCAGAGCCAAAGTATGACCTTGAGTATATCCCACATGAATTTAGAGATCATCTCAAGCATAGATTTGACACTTTGGACACTAGCGACTGAAGACCAGATGAGTTGTGCGATGACATCAAGGACACCATACATGAAAAAAGCAAAAGGTCATTTAAAAGATAAGAAGGAAAGAAAAGACCAAAATGGGTGTCAGAAGAGATTCTGAAACTTGCTCTTCAATGCAGAGCAACTAAAGTGAATGGAAGAAATGCTAAAGAGCTTAACAGAAGATTTCAAAGGGCGGCTTGAGAAGACAAAGTAAAGTATTATAATGAAATATGTAAAGGCCTGGAGTTAGAAAACCAAAAGGGCAGGATATGCTTGGCATTACTCAAGCTGAAAGAACTGAAATAAAAATTCAAGCCTTGAGCTGCAATATTGAAGGATTCTATGTGCAAAATACTGAATGACACAGGAAACATCAAAAGAAGATGGAAGGAGATACACAGAGTCATTGTACCAAAAGGAATTGGTCGATGTTCAACCATTTCAGGAGGCTGCATACGATCAAGAACTGCTGGTACTGAGTGAAGAAGTCCAAGCTGGATGAAAGGGACCGGCAAAAAGCAAGGCTCCAAGAACTGATGGAACATCGGCTGAGATGTTTCAACTAACAGATGTAGCACTGGATGTTAAGAAACTTGGAAGAGAGCTACCTGGTCAACCGACTGAAAAGACCCATATTTGTCCTCATTCCTGAGAAAGGTGACACAACAGAATGTGCAAATTATTGAACAATACCATTAATATCACACACAAATAAAATTTTGCTGAAGGTAATTCAAAAGCAGTTGCAGCAGTACATCATCGGGGAACTGCCAGAAATTCAAGCTTGATTCAGAAGAGGACATGAAACAAGGGATATCGTTGCTGATGTCAGATTTTTTTTGTCCATTATTATAAATAAACTAAGCATCATAATAATGAAACATTTCAAAAAATAAAATATTAAAATTATGCAATTTAATTTGCTTATGTTATGAACTTTGAATACTACCAATTTAATTAAAAAAATCATTATTGGGAATCTTAATTCTTAAGAAAAACCTCTAAGATGTTCATTCGGTAACTTTTCTGATGAGGCAGTTGGATTACTGATATTGTAAAAAGGACATTGGATGAGTCTGTACTAAATGCAGACTTTGGTTGAAGTGTGTACATCTCTTGTGTGAAGGCAGTAAATTGATTGTGGGCTGGGAAGATGCTGGTACATTGCCATCTCTCTGACCATTTTGTGAGCAGAATGCTTTAGCGTACGTATTATGTACGGCATGTTGGTAACACTATTAACATGAATCCAAACAGCTGGTCCAGAACTGATTTTATTTTCCCTGGTAATTGACTTCTCCTTTTAATGGAAATAGAGCTGAAAATTTAGATTTACGGAGGATATTTGAACACGTCTTTAATGATAGGGTTTTTAAAAAAAAATTGAAGAGATGTATATAATTTACACGAAGGGAGAAAAGACAAATCACTTTCTTTTAAGTATGTAAAGGTATATATTCTGTGTCCCATCATCACTCAATTTTAGCTTCTCTCAGTTAGGTAGCCTGCAGCTTTCCGAGAATGAGTTACTGGAAAATCATAAACAGGATTAGGTAATTTATTTTTTAATTCGATGACATTTTAATTAAAAATGCCTGAGTTAACCTGCCTAATTTTAACTCAATCATTATGGTTTTCCCTTTGCTCTGTTAGGCATGGCCAGCATCTAGTTCTGCTGCTCTCTGATGGTGACGCATTTTTAGTAAGTAATACATACCTTTACTGAATAGATTGAACCTTTGTTTTATAATGACAAGATGTGTTTTAAAATGCAGGTTTAAATGTTTTTGGAAATTTGAACATATATTTTTAGTGTTTGAATGTTTATATACTTAGTTTTTTAACCCGATTCTTCTCTAAAATTATGGAGAAAGGAAGCAAAATAAGGGTTAAATGACTTGAGTAGGCCTCGTGTACACAAGGCTAATTTTTTTGTTTTTTAAATGAACCATTGGTTTGGATGATTTATGAATTGTTCATTAATAAGACTTGTTTTACATGCAGTTTCTTCTGCTATGCGTATTGCTCCATTTTCTCTGCGTTTCTGTTTCTGTGCTTGTTCTTTTCCCTGCCATTTATGTTATAGGCTTTCTTCAAATGCCTGGTATTTCTTGGCTGTCCATTATGACATTGGAACCTCTAAATGCATAGACATTTTATCGGGAGTTCTCTCCCCCAGTGGTCTCTCTCTGTAAGAGTATTCTCTGATGCTGTTCTAGTTTTTCCTTAAGAAGAATCCCTTAGCCTCCTTTCTGGACACCTGCCTTCAGGACTATGAGTGGAACAATAAGTGGGTCTAGGTTCTTATCATTCAGTAGGCAGATTAGAGCCCTGGTGGCACATTGGTTAAGCACTCAGCTAAAATTTTGGTGGTTTGAACCCACTAGTTGATTCGTGGGAGAAAGATGTGGCTGTCTGCTTCCACAAAGATTACAGCCTTCAAAACCCTATGGGGCAGGTCTACTCTGTCCTGTAGGGTCACTGTGAGTCGGAATCAACTAGATGGCAATGGGTTTGAGTTTTTTAATGTAGATTTTCATTTAATCCCTCCATATTCAGTTCCAATTCTCTCCCTACCTGATGTCACTGAGTTGAGAGTCTCACAGGTTGAATTTCTCTAGAAAATAAACCTCTGGTCTCCTGGGGAGTGAAATAGACACCTCTGGCTGCTTGGGTTTACAGAGGAGATCAGGGTTCTAAGCTCTCTTTCAAACAACCTTCTGGGTTCAGCCCTGAGCCTCACATCTGCCTTTCAAAGTGCTTGTCATCCTTACAAGGCCCGAGCTTTTGGTTGTTTCCTCCGATGGCATGCACTTAAGTTTCAGTATTTCTGCTGTGCTAGGTCAGTGAATTACCTCTCCTCCATCTGGTTTCGACCTTTTGAAAATTTGTTGACATCTTTCTTCTGACAAACTTTTTCCCTAGGCCTAAAACTAAGATGAATATAATACCGTGATTACAGTATTTGGCCCATGAATCTTTAATTGCAATTTTACAAAATAGGAAGAGGCATTATATCTCCAATAAAATTAAAAGGCAAAAGATTGATAGTTGGGAAGGTCTTAGAGCACAGTGACTTTAAAACTCTGGCGCTTGGTGTGGGTCAATTACCAAATCTACCATTTACTAACTATGTGGCCTTAGATCTCCTTGAGCCTTGGCTTCCTTGTTGTAAAATAGGGATCACCTATCCTATAGGGCTTCTAGGAGGAGTGGATGAGTTAATGCGTGTAGAACACTTAGTATATTCCTAACCTATACCAAACCAGTTGCCCTTCAGTCAATTCCGACTCGTGGCAACCCCATGTGTTGCTGAGTAGGATTGCTTCATAGGAGTTTCTGGGCTGTAACCTTTATGGAAGTCCCTGGGTGGCACAAACGGTTTGCATTCAGCTCCTAACCTAAAGGTTGGCAGTTCAAACCCACTGAGTGGCACTGCCGAAGAAAGACCTGGTGATCTGCTTCTGTAAAGATTATGACCAAGAAAACTGTATAGAGCTCAGTTCTACTCTGTAACACATGGAGTCATCAAGAGTCAGAAGCAACTCAAGGGCAACAGGTTTAATCGTTATGCAAGCAGATTGCTAGGCCTTTCCTTTGCAGTGCCACTGGGTGAGTTCGAACCACCAACCTAGGTTAGTAGCCCAGTGCAAACTGTGCCACCTGGGGACCTTTCCCAACCTGTAGCAAATGCTTTATTACTGTCCTTGGGAGCTAGGGCAATAATGTCTAGCAATGTTGGTTTTACCTTGAACCTATGCTCAGTATGAGTTATCACTCTTTAGACCAGTTCTCCTTGAACTTTAATATGCAAACTAATAACCAGGGATCTTGTTCTAATGCAGATTCTGACACAGTAGATCTAGGGTCGAGCCTGAGATCTTGTATTACTAGCAAGCTCCCAAGTGATGCTGTTGTCACTAAAAAAAAGTGACTTATTTCAGTATCTATTCAGTTGAGCTTCTGTCAGAAATGGGATGTCAGGCAACGAGAAGTTTGAAGTCTCTAGTGAGTACTTGTGATTGTAAAAAGCTATGTTCTCAATTAAAATAATATTCACATTGTTTACACACCAAACGCAGAAGTGGCAATGACGTCATTTTGTTATGAAGGCTAAAGAATTACTCCCCCCAGCCCCCCAGCTCCTCCTAGCAAAGAGAAACACATAGGAGAACCTGCAGCACAGGCAGGACCAAACTTCCTATTATTAAATTGTCTATAACGAGATTATTTTTAGGATTCTCCTAGTTCTCCTCTGACTACTCCTTTTTGGTCTCATTTTTTTCTCTTCTTTTGGTCCTCTAGATATGTTTTTTTCTCTCAGATCTCTGGTCTTTACATTCTCCACTGTGGCCTGCTGATTCTCTGCCATGCCTTCAAGTCTTCACTTCTATTCAGATTTCTCCCAGATCTACATGTCTGGGCCTAAGCTCACTCCTGAGCTTTAGTCCAACATTCCTAATAATATTTACTGGATATCTAAAAACCTGGATATCCCGCCAGGAACTCCAACTTAACATTTCTGAAAACTAACTTATCAATTCCCAGTTTTTGGCTCTGCCTTCCCTATTTCTAAAATTGCACTAGTGTTTTCGGAAACCCTGGTGGTATAGTGGTTAAGTGCTACAGCTGCTAACCAAAGGGTTGGCAGTTTGAATCCGCCAGGCACTCCTTGGAAACTCTATGGGGCAGTTCTACTCTGTACTATAGGGTTGCTATGAGTCGGAATCTACTTGACGGCACTGGGTTCGGTTTGGTACTAGTGTTTTCTTAATCATGCAGAGAAGAAACTTCTATTATCTTTGATGCTTCCATCTTCCTTGCCCCTCCTATCCTTCCATCTTCCTTGCCCCTCATATGCAATCGCTTGCCTTGTCTCTTAACATTCCCCATGTTTTACTATGAATCAGTCTGTGGAGAAATGTAAATGACCCCTATGTGAAATTACCATAGATTGAACCAAACTTTGCAAGTCCTGATTAGAAGGCCTGTTGGAACTCAAGGCACTCCCTGATAGTAGGTCAGTTATGGAAGGGCTGGGTGTTGGAAATTAAGCATGATTGGACAGTTAAAGTAGCAAGTGATGGAAGATGAAGAGAGGCATGGGTCAGTGGGCCCAGCTAACTGGGCATTTATATTATCCCTAACCTTTGGACAGGTGCAGTGCTTCAGCTACGTCTCTCATGTTACGTTCTCTGTATAGCTCGCCTAGCATTCTATGGATAATGGCATCTCTGCAAGTGTCTTTGAATATCACTGGAGAGACTTCCAGTATGTATCTCAACACGAATGGGACAAGAAAAAAAAAATTAAATTAAAAATTGCAGACATGATTTCTTTGATTTTCTTTTTCCCTGCTATAAAATATTTAAAGAAAATAATAGGAAGTGATTCAAGAGCAAACTGGGTCTTATGAGTTGCCCAGAGTAATGTGCACTGTTGTGTTGTATCACCTTACTGCACTTTATACCTAGAGGATACACTTTGTCAGCTGCTTTCCTAAACCACATTTCCTGGCATCTCAAGGTTAAGTTCTGGCCATTTGTTGTTTGAACTTCCTCCTCTCTGCCAGCGGATTGATAACAATATGGTTAGGCCCGTTTATACAATCTCTCTTTTTTTTTTTTAAAATAAAGCAAATGGATTTTTGCATCTTGTCTTACTGACAAGTTTGCAAATTGCCAATCTTTGCTCTTTTCTCTCCCTCCCAATTTTTCATGGTAGTAATTAAGGACTGTAAATTTCACTTTATCATTTGTGTTAGAAATAGTAGCATAAATCATAGTAATAGTGCCATTTATTTCAGTAATGCCAGCCTGCCTGCAAATCACTTGTAAATTGGTTCCATGGATGTACCTCTATCAAATTAATCAAAAAACCACCTGCATACATTTCTTGGGCTTATTTCAAAGGTCTAGCAACAGTCAGGAGGAAAGGCCATTGCTGACCTTTCCATTTTTATTTATTTGTAAGTGCCGAATGACTCATGCATATGTTTTCATTTTGAGCCCTGGCTAACAGCTAACTGAGCATTTTATGTAGTGTTTCTTCTTTTTTTTAAACACGGGCTGGGATTTGTGTCCCAGATAATATGCCTGCCAGATGGTCCTACTGTGGTCCATATACAGTAATAATAATGTCTGATTGAACATAAAATTATATGCCATTTCAGAATTTGTAAAAAGTGTTACTTTTGCTCTAACAAAAGATATTTCAAGTGAGTATAATAGTTTTCAGTATTGGGAATCGAGGCAACTGTCGCTCCTTTCTTTCCCCTTATGCCCACGAAGGTGATATCAATGTGCCTTTCTAAACATGGAGGAAAAGAGGGAACTTTTTCTTATATGCCTTCATTATATGTCTGCTTGCGCTCCCTGGAGCAATAAGCTAAGGCAACTCCAGTTTAGGAGGCTGGCTCCAGTGCACTGTTTATGTAGTATCTTGAGCTCTGTCTGAAGTATGATATGCTTCTTTTGGGGGCTTCCTGACTTACAATACTTGTGTCCAGCTTGTTGTTGTTGTTAGGTGCTGTCGAGTTGGCTCTGATTCATGGTGATCCCATGTACAATGGGAGAAAACTGTCCAGTCCTGTGCCATCTTCGCGATCATTGGTACACTTGAGTCTGTTGTTGTGGTCACTGTGTATTTTGAGTGTTTTCCAACCTAGGGGCCTCATCTTCCAGCCCTATAACAGACAATATTCTGTTGTAATCTGTAAGGTTTTCATTGGCTAATTTTTAGAAGTAGAATGCCAGGCCTTACTTCCTAGTCTGTGCTGGTTTGGAAGCTCTGCTGAAACCTGTTCACCATGGGTGACTCTGCTGGTATTTGAAATACTGATGGCATAGCTTTCAGCATCATAGCAACATGCTAGCCGTCATGGTTCGACAAACTGACAGATGGGGGAAGGGTATCCAGCTTACCTCTTATTGATTCTGCCCTAAGAGAAAGAAGGAGAATTTAAATACAGTAATGGTTTACTCTTTTCCTGGGTGGCACAAACAGTTAAGCACTCAGCTACTAACCAAAAGATTGGTGGCCTGAATTCACCTAGAACTATATTGGAAGAAAGGCTGTTGTCTACTTTGGAAAGATTACAGCCTTTTAAAATTCTATGGAGTGCAGTTCTATTCTAAAGCACCTGAAGTCACCATGAGTCAGAATTGATTTGATGGCAAGTGGTTTGGTTTTTGGTACTCTTTGTCCCAGTGGCACAGTGCTTAGTACTCGGCTGCTAACCGAAGGTCAGTGCTTTGAACCCACCAGCCGCTCTGCTGGAGAAAAATGTGGCAGTCTTCTTCCATAAAGATTTACAGCCTTGGAAACCTTATGGGGGCAGTTCTACTCTATCTTACAGGGTTGCTATGAGTTGGAATCAACTTGACAGCACTGGGTTTGATTTTTCTCAGTCCTACCCTCAGTCAAAAATTTTATTAGGGGAAAAAGTGTATGTTATTTTATTTTATTTTTTGGCCCCTAAATATTTTATTTCAATAATACGTTAAAAACACACATTGACTAATCATTTGGCATACATTTCTCATTTTGTCATGAGAAAAAAGTAATTAATTCAGGTATGGTGAAAAAACAAAACAAAATAGAACTATGTACATCTTAGGAGGTTATGTAATTTAATTTTTCTTGTGAGCTAAAGTGAAGTTTTGGGATTCAGATAATAAGAATATAATAAACATAATATGTGCCTTTATATTTTTAAGGTAGCTTTTCCCCTACATCTCTTGCTGGTGTATAAAGTTGCTTTCGAGAAATCATTCTTTCTATGTGCATCAAATATTTCAGTGAGTTTTTTTTCATGGTATAATCTTCAAGGTTCCCTAAAAAATCAGAAATGAGTATAGAGGGCTTAACCTTCATGAACAGCTTGCTCTTGCATATAATTAAGAAGATAATAACTAGTTTCCTTTAAATTTTTAATAGCTATATCTAGTTCCATTCTCTGTATAATATGTCTACTATTTAATAGTCTATATTGAAGACTTCAGACTTGGGAAGTCAGAATAGTCTTTTAAACACATCCACTATTCTTTCTCTTCCCCTCCATGGATAGCTTGTAAGTAATTGGAAATAACTTACTTTGAAGAATTTCTTTTATTGGAAAAAGAAGAGACAAGAGCAACAGATTGCCTTGAATCTTGCTATTCTCTAAAGAAATTAGCCTAAATATTTTATTTCTACATAGCAAAATCAGAGAGCCCCAGAATGAATTTGATGCACTTTGAAATACTGTTGAATAATTGTTTCAGTAACTCTTATATAATTTAGTCCTAAGTATATATGCAATAATTCTTACGGAGAGAGAGCTTTGGAAAGCAATAAATTAAAATGTCGGGATATTAAGTCGAGGCTTTTGAGAGTAAGATTTTTGTTATTATAGATTTGTCCATGTATGGAAGAAGTTATTTGTTGAAAACATCTGAAAGGACACTCACAGAAAAATAAATATTTGTTTATACATAGGGTCCTTTATGAATAAATATATTTATAAATATATAATAGGTTAATGCATGTTTTACATTACCTACTGTTACAGTAACCTATTTAACCATATTCATATGGGAGAGAATAAATTAAAATTATTTTGGCCACAGGGATTTTTTAGCCTACTGGGTTTAATCTATTCATGAAACTTTAAAATACCTTAGTGTTACTTCTTTGACAAAGATAAAAGCAGTAAAATTAAGTGTTGCAAGCCATCGCATTTCATTGAACAATAAACCTGTGATTAACTGATAATCAAGTTCTCAAAGACGGTAGAATAAATGACCTTTCTTTCTACTCTTTCACCTCTATTTTCCTCTGAAATAAATCATTTCCAGACTGTCAACAAGCATGAGAAATTTCTAGTTAAAGACTTCTCTTTCTCCAAGGCCCCGAAAAGTGGGGCTTAGAGTGAGAAGTGCCATAACTAAAATAGTAAGTGCATTCTACCAAGAATAAATAAAAATGGCAAAGCCTGACAGTGAAGAATACAGAGAGGAATTCAAGTGACTAAACCTCAAATAAAGGATTATCCTTGTTTGTGAGGAATCCATTCCAGCAAGAAATCGATCTAGAAGCCTCTGTGCACAAAAGCAGCTGGCGATTTTTTGAATTTTAGGGAAATTGCAGCTGAGACCAGTAATCCTAACTGGGCAGTGGTCTGCCAGCAGGTTCTCAGGCCCCAGAAATAGACATTGGACTTTTTCTGCACAGTTATTAGGCCCTGAATCTATTTATTCAGAGAGCAGCTGTTATAAATCAATGACACCCACACTGTCATTAAAATAAATTTGGTACTACATTTTTTATAGCTCTGTTAACTTTACCATTTGACTTTCTCCTTTGTCAAACGGGGAAAACAAAGAAAATTGAGGGCTATGGGTATATCGTTTGTTAGGTGAATCCAACTGCATTAAAATCCCGTGAACAGCAGTGGAGGTAACAGAAACAAAGTGACAGATAGAACGTCGCTGTCTATTTAAGTGCCAGAGTTAAAGTGTTTTGGTGAAATCTTAAAATGGTTTGGCACCAGTACTGTATTATCTAGCATAATCAACGCAGAAAATCTGAGAATATTTTTGTCCTACTTTGTGAAAAAGTGTGTGCATTTGAGTAGCAAGCAAATTGCTATTGAAAGTGGCATGTTACCATTTAAGTGTGGCTTTGATGAATGAAAACAAAATTAGTTACTGAAATGTATTTATTAGCCAGAAATAAATTCATTTATTCTTTAAAAAATTTTTTTTGTTACTGTTTTTGAGAACGATACGCAGCAGAGTACACACCAATTCAACAATTTTTACATATACAATTCAATGACGTTATGTTCTTCAAGTTGTGCAACATTCTCACCCTCCTTTTCTGAATTGTCCTTCCCCCAATAACGTAAACTCACTGCCCCCTAAGCTTCCTAGCTAATCTTTTGAGTTGTTGTTGTCAATTTGATTTATATAATACGATCTATACAGATAGATCTTAAAAGAGCACCATGCTTAAGGCAGAATTCCTCACTGGTTAAACTATTGTTGATTTTAAGAAGACTCCAGGGGTTATTTTTGGTTTAAGATGTAAGGTTTAAAGATTATCTCAGGGCAATAGTTTCAGGGAATCATCCAGCCTCCATGGCTTCAATAAATCTGAATTCCATGAGAATTTGAAATTCTGTTCTGCATTTTCCCCTTTTGATCAGGATTCTTCTGCAGAATCTTTGATCAAAATGTTCTGTAATGGTAACACCACATTCATTCATTCTTCAGTTCATTCACTTATCAAACATTTTTTGAGCACCTTTTATGGACCAGGCACTGTGTTAGGGGTAGAGGATAAAAGTTCAGATAGTATGTGGTCTCTATTCTCTAAGAGCTTTCACTCTAATGAAATGTATTCACCTTTTAAAATGTTTTGATAATTAAAAAAAAAAAATTTTTTTTTTCTCAACATTTATTGGGCATTGCTCTTGTGGCCTCATTTTACTTTCTTGGTAAATGGGTAAAAGAATTTAAAACACTTGCCTTATATGTCTGCTGATTCAAGAGTCATTTCTATGAATATAGCTAGACTATAAGCTCCATGAGGGAGAGGACTTTGTTTTGTTGATTTCATATGCCCAGACACGTGGCAGGTACTCAGTAAATACTTGTTGCATGCAACTCAGAGCATGTTAAAGTCAGGAATTAATATAAATCCCTTGATTCAGAAGCAAGAGGAATGAGAAGAGAAGCAACAACGTTCTGTTTAGACCCTAATACTTGTAGTACCTTATAGGCTCTGATCTTTATGAAAAATATCCTTTTATGAAAACTCTTTTTGGGAAAATGACATGCCGAACAACTGATCCTTGGTTCTCATGATATTCTTAGCACCTTAAAATAAATTGAGAAATTCTAGCTATAATGGAGAACTCTTTCTGAAGTCCTGCTTTGAAATGAGGTCAAGTAATTTATTCAAGTTTTCTCTTGCAGCAGGACAATAGATGAGATTCCCATTATTGGATGACAGATCTTCTATTTTAAAAATTCTCTGCTTTTAAAAAAAATTTAAAAGGAGACTCAAACCACTGGCAGATCTATGGAGTTACACTGGAGTGAGTTCCAGAGCTTCCCTGGAGAAAATTCCTCATATTTTTCTTCTTCAGATGCAGAATTGCCTTTTAGGGAGAAATGACTACGATCAGCAGATTGTGTTTTGGAGAGACTATAGATTTTACTTTACAGATCTCTTCATAGAAGTTGTAAATTGTCCTGCGGACACCATTGTTGCAGCAGTCCGCTGAACATTTTTTTTTTTTTTTTTTTAATTAAGTCGTCTTGATTTCTGAGGGAGTGGAATTGGATGAGAAGATCAGGTAATTTGGCCCTCAATCACCTCCATTTCCCAAATGAGTAATTTTTAGAATGTGGTTGTCAGTGATTCTGTCTGGCTTCATTTAAGATTAGATTCTTCATTAGGGTTGATGGGATCTGCTTTGGGCACCAGGAAGGAAAGCCTAAGGGGAGATAATCCGAATAAAGAAGGAATCCAGTATTTTCTGTGTAGGATATGGTTGGTTTCCAAATGCTCCTCTTTTTATGCCTTATCTCTGTTAAAAGATGATATTAATAGGTATAAAGAAAAAGATGAACAGCTTCAAAAATGTAAAAATTGATATCAGCAAAAGAATATTTACTAAAAATACACAAAACTGATAGAATAACAAAATAATTTTTGATGAATAAGTGAATAAGACCAATGTAATAAATGTGATTAGTGCCTGAAAGCATATGAAAGAATAAAATAACTCAAGTAGCTATGAGCATATAAGGTCTATTAGATATTGTATCCATGAATCAGAGGTTAGGTTCCTTGGGCTAAGGTGTTGACCTGGCAGGTCTCCAGAATGTGGGTTTGCCTGCTAGAGATCAGTATGGATATTAACAACTACAAGAAAGTTAGGGCTGATGAACAAACAAAGCAGTCCAATTGCTTTCCTTTAGAGCTCCACGTATGAAGAACCAGTGCCCAGGTCAACAATGTCATTATGACCCCTTTAAAAATGAACCATTTGTACAAGTTTAATCTGACACTTTATATATTTTATGCTGGAGCATAAATACTTTTAACTTTTTATAAACAATATAGCCATGACTGGGATGATTTCTCAATGGCATTGCTAATGGGTCTTCAACTTAGGGGCTATAACCGACTAGCTTGCCTTGTAAAGCAACGATATAATTTCTGTTTAATTTCAACCTTGGTTCTATTTGTCGTATGCATTAAATCTGCCAGTTTTGAGATGATGTCATTTTGATGATTTCTTCCTAACTACAAAAGCAAGAGCTGGACTTAGAATTTGAACCCAACATTAATGGGAACCAGTGGATTGGGACTGCGCTTATTCCTTGGGAGTATTTTCCACCTGATGTTGACAAGATAAATTCATATGTAATTCATGGATTTGGGACTGAAAGAGTTTATGAAGCCCTTTATCCAATACCATTTGAAGAGATTGAGGTTGGACAAGGGCCTGATTTTTGAGTATGCAACAATAATTTGATAACATACTTTCAGTGTTTAGCTACACTAGATTGTGAGAGGAAGATAAGTGCCTTAACCAAGAAAGTTTGGAAACTTCTTGTTGTTTAATATCCAAAAAAGATCTTAATGCTTTTCTGGTAATAGGAATAAGTGACTGTATTCACAAATAAATGAGATTTTGGCTAAATTTGTTCTCTCTCTCTCTCTCTATGGAAACCCTGGTGGCTTAGTGGTTAAATGCTACAGCTGCTAACCAAGAGGTCAGCAGTTCGAATCCACGAGGCACTCTTTGGAAACTCTATGGGGCAGTTCTACTCTGTCTTATAGGGTCACTATGGGTCAGAATCGACTCGATGGCAGTGGGTTTTGGTTATATATATATACATTGCTTATACTATAGACCAATATGAACTGAAAATGCCAAAGGACTGTTGTAGACTATTTAAACTTCATAAAATGTAGCATTAAATCTACCAAATAACCTTTTCTGTGTACTTATATTACTTTCACAACCATTCATAATCTTAGCCAAAAGTTTAAATGCAACATACTATACCTTCTGCAAATATCCTCTAGATATTACATTTTATGATTATTTGAGTTTTTTTGGCACCAATTCGTTTCAGATACTACATTATTTTGGGGAGGATACTTTATATATTCACTGTTTTCTACAGTGCTTAAAAATGTTTTAAAATTACATATATGTTATAAATATATGAGTATAGATTATATATACATATACAGTTTTTTTCCAGTCATTAGGTATAGTACAGTTGGACTATTTACAATTTGAACTACTTTTTATAGTCTTATACTTTAACAATTCTGTCATTGAATCAGTTCCAGGTCAATTGGAAATTAATATTTAAATGACATCAATCTGAGTCAGCTTCATTCAGGCTATTCCATTGTTAGAGCTTTTTTGGTACTCAGGGTCACCAAGGTACTTGGTACAGAATTGTAGGATTCCTATTTGATCCTATGAGTAGTAGTAGTAACATTGCTGCTGGTAGTGAATGCTTATATACTTTGATAATCCACAGGTAAAGCTCATCTTACAATAGCTTGTGTGAGTTAAAGTACTTAATTAGTATACAGCACTACTGTTTGAATTCAGTCAGTGTGTTTTGTAGTAATCAGGGGCTCACAGAAACCATAATCAGATTGGACATGAAAGGATACCTTTATTACAAAATTGTGAGCATTACATTTGGACTGTCTTGACATGTCTTAAAATGTGAATTTAATAATTTCATATAAACTTTTTTAGGAGTGATTAAAACTAAAATTATATGTGTTTTATATACATGTGTAATATGTATATACTTTTTTATTACACATACATATGTAATATATATATGTGTAGGTATATATATATATTATATATATAAAGGAGCCCTGGTGGCACAATGGTTAAGTGCTTGGCTGCCAACTGAAAGGTCAGTGGTCTGAATCTATCAGCTACTCAGTGGGAGAAAAGACCAGCAATCTGCTTCCGTAAAGATTTCAGCCTGAGAAACCCTATAGGGTAGTTCTATGCTGTACTATAGGGTCACCATGAGTTGGAATTGACTCAACCGCACACGACAACAAACCATGTATATATTAGTTAGGAGCCTGGGTAGAGCAAACAGTTAAGTGCTTGACTATCAGCCAGAATATTGTCAGTTCAAACCCACCCAGAGATGCCTTGGAAGACAAGCCTGGCTGTCTTCTTCCAAAAGATCACAGCTTGAAAACCCTGTGGAACAGTTTTACTCTGCACACATGGAGTCACTATGAATTGAAACTGACTTGATGGCAACTAACAACAACACAATTATTAGTTAGCATAGAAAAAATGGTTTCTTATTCTTCAGTGAATGTTGTGGCAAGGCCTGTGTGCTTTTACATATAAATGATTTATGTATATATAAATGTATGTATATAAATATAAAATCATATAAAATATCATTTTGAAATAATATTTAAAAATAATATAACGTAGATACTATATTAATTCATAATTAAAGCACATGCAAGTTTGTTTTTTTCTTTTTAAATTTCCCTTGTAGTTAATACATAAAAACAGGCTATGCATAAAAAAAAAAAAAATGGATTTGTTTCCCCAATTTTTCCTTAAGCCCTTGTCTTGAATATTTTAATCCTTTCAGTCTGAAGTGCATTGTGGGAGACAACTGGGAGCAGGCAGACTCAATGCTACGTAAGGAGCGTTGCCGTGAGGCAAAAAAAGAAAAAAAAAAGAAAGGACGTTAACAAATGTAACTTTGCGGACCACCACCTTTTGGCCTCGGCGGACTAGAGGAAGTAAAATCTTTTTCCGCTACCACTATAAATGTTCTAACAACATGCTGAAAATAAATCATTTAGCTGAACGGGGTTTTTACTCCCTAAGTTTTACTACGTAATGATTCCTTTAATAAATGACAAGAGAAAATGATTGTTGGGGGGCTTCTTTCCCATCAACCCGTCCTTCCTGGCAAGCCTTCTATTCCCTGAAATCGTTGTTTGGACAATCAGGAAAGATCATACCATGTTTCTGTGAAAATGCCGGTGATATATTGTGTAGTGCTAAGATCTAACCTAGAAAAACGTGCCGCTGAAAAATTTGCCCTAGGAACGTTCCAGTGCTAAGCAAACATATGGAGATAAATATTACAGCTTCTATTTAGTGCTATGCTTTACTACATTATCTCATTTCTAAATATGTCACCTTCTTCGTTAGGGCTTGCATGCAGGTCAACTGTCAGTTGCTAACTTAGCCTAAAAGAACCCTGTAAAATATTGGCTTAGGGGACTGGAGTAAGTGATTACGCATTATCAGGTGGGGAACTTGCACAATTCAGAAACGTTTTGTCTGCTAGAGGCGTATCATTGGGCATCTTTTAATAAACTTATTGGCCATTTGCATATCTTCTTTGAGGAAATGACTCGTAAAGTTCTTAGCCATTTTTTTAAACTGGCTTGACTTTTTGTTGTTGAATTGTAAGAGGTCTTGATATTAGACACTTATCAGATATATAAGGAGCCCTGGTGGCGCAGCGGTTAAAGCACCTGGTTGCTAACCAAAAGGTTGGCAGTTTGAATCCACGTAGCCTCTTTGGAAATCCTGTGGGGCAGTTCTACTCTGTCCAGTAGGGTCCCTATGAGTCAGAATCAACTTGACGGCAACAGGTTTTTGGTTTAGAGAGAGGCCAACAATTTTATATGAAAGTTTCTCTGTAGGGCTGACTTGTCATACACTTCTGTAAATGGAAGCTTGGGAACTTTAAATGAAAGTGTGTGTAAAGTTTTCTTTGCTTGAGTGTTATTAACTGAGGGACTCTGGATTAATTTAGCAGCCAGGTCTGTTCTTTCAGCCATAAGCCACGCTGTCAGGGAAACTTAATTACACTTTAAGTGGGATGCAAATGAGTTGTGACACTACATCATTTCACATGAAAGGTTCATTACTTACATTAACTCGCACAGTGCTCCCTCCTTAGCCTAGACCTTATTACAATATTCCTGGAATTATTATTTTTTTTAACATAGCTAAATGCAAGTAGGGTTTTAACTTTTTTTGGTGGAAATTTTATTGTGTTTTACGTGAAAATTTACACAGCAAATTACTTTCCCATTCAACAATTCATACACAAATTGTTCCATGACATTGGTTGTTATTCCCGCAATGCCTCAGCACTCGCCCCTTTTTCACTCTGCCTTCCCTGTTTCCATCCCTCCAGTTTCCCTGTCCCTCCTTGCCTTCTCATCTTTGCTTTTGGGAAAATGTTGCCTGTTGGGTCTCCTATAGTTGATTGTTCTAAGGAGCACGTTCCTCATGGGTGTTGTTATTGTTTAACAGGACAATCTATTATTTGTATGAAAGATGACCTTTGGGAGGGGCTTCAGTTCCAGGTTAAAAGGGTGTCTTAGGGTGATAGTCTCTAGGGTTTCTCAAGTCTCTATCAGTTCAGTAAGTCTGGTCTTTTTTATGAATTTGAGTTTGGGTCTTTGTTTTTTCCCATTCTAACTGGGACCTTCTATTGAGTCCCTGGTCAGAGCAGTAAGTAGTGATAACTGGGCACCGTCTAGTTCTGGTCTCAGGCTAGCGGAAGCTGTGGTTCGTGTGATGGCTTCCTTGAGTCTTTGATTTCCTTCACTCTCCTTTGCTCCAGATGGGAAAAGACTGTATCTTAGATGTATCTTGAGTCTTTGATTTCCTTCACTCTCCTTTGCTCCAGATGGGAAAAGCTGTATCTTAGATGTGTCTTGAGTCTTTGATTTCCTTCACTCTCCTTTGCTCCAGATGGGAAAAGCTGTATCTTAGATTACTGCCTATAAGCTTTTAAGACTCCAGGTGCTACTCACCAAACTAGGATGTAGAACATTGTCTTTATGAATTTTGTTATACCAATTGACCTAGAGGTCCCCCAAAACTATGGTCCTTAGATTTCAAGCCCAGTAACTCAGTCCCATGAGGTGTTTGGATATGTCTAAGAAGTTTCTGTGACTGTGCCCCCGTGTGCTCTATTACATATATATGTGAATATATATGCAGCACATACAAATATATATATACAAAGGCCCACAATGATATCTATATACGCGTGCACATGTACTCCCGTATGTCCCCCCAGACACACCTGTATAGCATACAATCTACGTATGTAACCACTCACAAACTTTGGTTGTTATTACTGTTGTTGCAGAATTGTATACGTTATAGCATTTACTATAGTTGTACTTTCTTCTTGTATACCTCTCAGTGTCTTCATTTACCTTGGTCACATTGTTCTGACTTTCCCCATATTGTGTTTTCACCTTTCCCTTCACCAGAGTTAACATGTGTCTGCTATCTAGTAAGTGATTCTACCTCCCTTCTTCTCCCATCTCTGGTAATCATTAAAGAATGTTGCTTTCTGTGTGTAAACCTATTCTTGACTTTTTATAAACGTGATGTCATACAATATTTATCCTTTTGTGATTGACTTATTTCACTCAGCATAATGCCCCCCATATTCATCCATGTTATGTTTCGCTGACTCATCATTGTTTTTTATTGTTACATAGTATTCCATTGTACATATGTACCACATTTTGTTTATATATTCATCCATTGATGGGCACTTAGGTTGTTTCCATCTTTTTGCTATTGTGAATAATGCTGCAATGAACATGAGTGTGCATTTGTCTATTTGTGACACTGCTCTTATTTCTCTAAGATACATACCTAGGAGTGGGATTGCTGGATCATATGGTATTTCTATTTCTAGCTTTTTCAGAAAGTGCCATACCATTTTCCATAGTGGTTGTACCACCTTACAATCCCACCAGCTGTGTATAAGAGTTCCAATCTCCCCACAACCTCACCAGCATTTTTTTTTTTTTTTTTTTTGGTCATTGCCATTTTTGCAGAGGTGAGATGGTATCTAACTGTACTTTTGATTTACTTCTCTCTAACCTCTAATAATCGTGAGCATCTCTTATGTATTTGTTAGTCACCTGAATGTCTTCTTTGGTGAAGTATCTGTTCATGTTCTTTGCCTATTTTTTGATTGGATTGTTTGTCTTTTTGTTGTTGAGGTGTTGAAGTTTTTTATATGCTTTGGAGATTAGACCCTTGTCAGATATGTCATTGCCCCTAATTTTTTTTCCAGTCTGTAGGTTCTCTTTTTTACTCTTTTGGTAAAGTCTTTTGATGAGCATAAGTATGTAATTTTTAGGAGGTCCCAGTTAGCTGATTTATCTTCTGTTGTTTGTGCATTTTTAGTTAGGTTCAATAGTGTATTTATACCATAAATTTGTTGTAGGTTTAACATTTAGGTCATTGATCCATTTTAAGTTAGTTTTTGTGTATGATATGAGATACGGATTCTGTTTCATTTTTCTGCAAATGGATATCCAGTTTTGCCAGCAGCATTTGTTAACGAGACTACCTCTTTCCTATTCAATGGACTTTGACCCTGGATGGATTCTCAATTCTGTTCCATTCATCTATGTGTCTGTCATTGTACAAGGTTTTAACTTTTAATAGCTTATTTCTTTCTTAATATTTAAGACTACAAATGTTCACTTTATTAAATGATTATGAACTGAACTACTGGATACACGAACATATTAAGGTTTGCAGAAGAAACACCTAACTTCTACTATGTGCCTGCTCTGTAGCACATTCTGAGTACTAGATTTTTCTTTAAAGAAACTTTTATGAATCCCTTCTATAAAAAACAAAAACAAAACAAACCCAGTGACCACTTCTATAAGGACCCTCAATAGGAAATTTAACAAGTTTTAAAACCAGAAATCTAAGGAATTTCATCTCAGGGCTTTCTCAGATTTTTCTGAGCATCATTTGGGTGGGGAAATATATAAATATTAAACATACAACATGTTGCTTATTGATGGCTTGGAACCTTGAATGACAGGAATAAATCATTCATGACTCTTTGACAAGGTGCGAAGACAGGCACAGAAAGTACATTTGGCCCCACGTTGAAGAAATGGGTAAATGCACTTGGGATTCTAAGGGGAGAGAGAGAGCTCACTTTAAATTTATCCTTCTATCCTCTGATGTGGTGATGGGTGGATTTGAGGGAAATTTAGTTTTTTCTTAACCAGTCACCATAATCAGTCAATAGTGTTGATTCATGGTGGCCCCATATGTGTCAGAGTAGACCTGTGCTCCACAGGGTTTTCAATGGCTGATTATTTGGCAGTAGTTTGTCAGGCCCTTTTTCGAGGTGCCTCTGGGTAAACTCAAACCTCCAACATTTTGGTTAGCAGCTGAGTGTGTTAACCGTTTGCACCACCCAGGGACTCCCTCAAGCATATAGGTAATTGAAAAAACAATAATAGTAAACATTTATTGAGTACTGATTCTATTCCAGGCAAATTCCTAAGCATTTTACTTGTATTAGTTCGTTTAGTACACACAAAACCCCTATAAGGTAGGTGCTCTATTCTCATTTTACTGATCAGATCAACCTGCCTTCTCCTAGTAAGTAAATGGCATTTGTTAAAAATGAACGTTGATATCAAACTGGAACATACATGTTATTGTTGTTAGGTGCCATCAAGTCGATTCCAACTTATAGCAACCCCATGTACAACAGAATGAAATGCTGTCCAGTCCCGCACCATACTAACAACCATTGCTATGCCTGAGCCCATTGTTGCAGCCACTGTGTCCATCTATCTCATTGAAGGTCTTCCTCTTTTTCGCTGACTCTCTACTTTACTAAGCATGATGTCCTTCTCCAGAGATTCATCCCTCCTGATAACATGTCCAAAGTATGTGGGATGAAGTCTCGCCATCCTTGCTTGTAAGGAGCATGCTGGCTGTACTTCTTCCATGACAGATTTGTTCATTCTCCTGGCAGTCCATGGTATAGTCAGTGTTCTTCACCAACACCATAATTCCAAGGCATCAATTCTTCTACGGTCTTCTGTATTCATTGTCCAGCTTTTGCGTGCATATGAGGTGCTTGAAACATATATGGAACATATATGGAAAGATGAAATACACTCTCCAATTTAAAAATTATGAAGTTAAAGTCATATAGTGCAATGAATTGCTCCACTACATTTTAATATACTGAAATTGTACTTTATTAACTGATGCTTTAGTGATTTAAAAAGAATTACACAGTTTTTCTTATCCAAATTTGTCTCCTAAAAATATCACATTATAACATGAACATCTACGTTGTAAATTTTAGGAAATCTACTCCCAAATTGAGGTTATCATGTATACAATGAAATTTTAATCTGTACTGTGCTATCATCAATTTATTGCTTCTCAGCTTGAAATGCATGCTTCCTTGCCTACTCCGCAATAATTGAGAGATCCTGTAATTATTTCTCTTTAGAAGCATGCATGATGTTAAGTTTGGTCAGTAGAGGGCATTGGAGAGACGTTGTAGGAGAAAGGAGCTTTTGTTGCTTATGTCTTCTGCTTGCTTCCGTGCAGGGCTTCCAGAAGTGTATGTGGGGGCATCCAGTGACATTCTCTCCTGGCCATGTGCCTGGAGCACACCGTCCCTTGGTGAGCTCTTCGCCCTGGCCCTGGCCTGGTCAACACCTTGCTGCTAATGTGGACACTGTGGCATATGTATACATGAGGTTAATGAAAAATTATAGCTTGCAAGAGATGGAAGAAACCTTAGGAACCAACAATATACTCTTTCTTTTTTATAAAAATCCAAAAAGATATATTCCTTACGGTAGGTCACAACTTTTATATAGCAGATAATGCTTTTGACTCTGCTATTTCAGAGTTTGTATTTTGTTTTGTTTTTTAAAGTATTTTATTTTGTTTTTGGAGAAAATTTATTTAGCAAATTAGGTTTTCATTTAACAATTTCTATAAAAAAATTTTTTTTTATACATATTATTCAGTGACATTGGTTACACTTTTCACAATATGTTAGCATTCTCATTATTTCCATTATGGTTGTACTTTAGCTTCCTTGTTCCCCCGTACCTTCTTGTCTTTGGTCTAGGGTAAATGTTGACATTTAGGTCTAATTTAAATGATTGTTTAGAGGTGCCACAGCACTCATAGGTGATGGTATTTATTTTATGAGCCACTCTGTCTTGTGGCTGATAGGTGACTATCAGGAGTGGTTTGAGTTCCAAGCCTCAAGGGTATCCCAGGAAGATAGTCTCAGGGGTTCCTCTAGTCTCTGTTGGTTTAGTAAGTCCTGCTTTTTTTTTAGGAATTTGAGTTTTGTTCTCCCATTCTATCTGGGGCGTCTATTGTGTCCCTGGACAAAGTGGTTAGTAGTGGTAGCCAGGCACCATCTAGTTCTTCTGGTCTCAAAGTAGGTGATACTATGGTTTGTGTAGACTATTAGTCCTATAAACTAGTTTTTTCTTTGACTCTCTGGTTTTCTTTTTTCTCTTTTGCTCCAGATGCGTAGTGACCAATAGTTGTATCTTAGATGGCTGCTCACAAACTTTTAGACCCAGCTACTACTCACCAAACTGGGATGTAGAACATTATCTGTATGAGCTATGCTATGCCAATTAACTGAGTTGACCCTCAAGACTACGGTCCTAAACTCAGTAACCCAATCCCACGAGGTATTTTATTATGTGTAGGAAGTATCCATAACTGTGTCCCTTAGTGCCTTATTTTATATGTGAATATATTTGCAGCGCACAAAACAATGTATATACATTTGCCTACAGAAACACCTATACATGCTCACCCATATAGTCATATGTCCTTACCTATACATATATACGCATACATATCTACTGATGTAACCACACATATTTTTGGTTGTTATTACTGTTGTTGCAAAATTGTATATGTTGTGGCTTTTACCAAAATCATCCCTTCTTCTTGTACACTTCTTAGTGTCATCATTTAGTTTGGTCAAATTGTGCTGACTTCAGTCTTATTTGGTATTGCCTTACCCATCATCAAAACTAACAAGTGTCTCCTATCTAGAAAGTGATTCCCTGTTCTCCTCCTCCTATCCCTGGTAATCACCAAAGGATGTTGCTTTCCGTATGTATACCTATTCTTGTTTTTTTATAATAGTGAGATCACACAGTGTTCATCTTTTTGTGATTGACTTATTTCACTCAGCATAATGTCCTCCAGATTTATCTGTTTTAATGCATTTTGAGAACTCATCATTATTCTTTATAGCTGCATAGTATTACATTGTGTATACGTACTGCGGTTTGTTTATCCATTCATTTGTTGATGGTCAGTTAGGTTGTTTCCATCTTTTTGCTATTGTGAATAGTGCTGCAGTGAACACAGGTGTGCATATGCCTGTTCATATCAGTAGTTTTAGTACTTTAGGTTATATACCTAGGAGTGGGATTGCTGGATCATAAGATATTTCTATTTCTAGCTTTTTAAGGAAGTGACACACAGTTTTCCACAGTGGTTAAATTAACTTGCAATTCAACCAGCAGTGGAGCAGGGTACCAATCTTCCCACAGCTTCACCAGTATTTGTTTTCTGTTTTTCTTTTTTTTATTTGTATTATTTTTGCAGGGGTGAGATGGTGTCTCATTGTAGTTTTAATTTGCACCTTTCTGATGGCTAATTGCGTGCATCTTTTCATGTGTTTGTTGGCCACTTGAATGTTCCTGTTTGGTGAAGTGTTTGTTCACCTCCTTTGCCCATTTTTTAATTGGGTTGTTAGTCTTTTAGATGTTGAGTTGCTGAAGTTTTCTCTATATTTCAGAGATTAGACCCTTAGCAGATATATGATTCCCAAAGATTTTTTCCCAATCTGGAGGTTCCCTTCTTACTCTTTTGATAAAGTTTTTGATGAGCATGACATTTAGGTCTTTGATCTATTTTGATTTAGTTTTGTGTAGGGTATTAGGTATTGCCTTAGTTATCCAGTGCTGCTATAATAGGTGGATGGCTTTAACAAAGAGAAATTTATTCTCTCACAGTTCAGTAGGCTATAAGTCTGAATTCAGGGTGCTGGCTCCAGGGGAAGGCTTTCTCTCTCTGTCAGCTCTGGAGGAAGGTCCTTGTGATGCATCAGTTTTCCCTTGGTCTGGGAGCATCTCAGTGAAGGAACCTCAAGTTCAAAGGACATGCTCTGCTCTTGGCACTGCTTTCTTGGTAGTATGAGGTCCCCATGTCTATCTGCTCGCTTTTCTCTTTTATGTCTCAAAAGAGATTGGCTTAAGACACTATCTAATCTTGTAAATCTCCTCAATATAACTGCCGCTAATCCATCTTATTACATCATAGTGATAGATTTACAACACATAGGGAAATCACATCGGATGATAAAGTGGTAGACAATCATACAATACTGGGAATCATGACCTAGCCAAGTTGACAGATATTTTTTTGGGGGGGGGTGCAATTCAATCCATGATAGGTATGGATCTTGTTTCATTTTTCTGCAAATGGATATAGAGTTTTGCTAGCATTATTTATTACAGAGACTGCTTCTACCTTATTGAATGGACTTTGACCCCTTGTCAAAAATCAGCTGCCCATAGATGGATGGATTTATTTCTGAGTTCTCAATTCTATTCCTTTGGTCTATGTGTCTGTCATTGAACCAGTACCAGGCTGTTTTGAGGTCAGGGAGTGTGCCTCCTACTTTGTTCTTCTTCTTCAATATTGCTTTGGCTATTTAGGGTCTCTTTCTTTTTCATATAAAGTTAGTGATAGGTTTTTTTCATTTTGGTAAAGAATGTTGTTGGAATTTGCATTGGGATTGCATTATACCTATAGATCACTTTGGGCAATATTCACATTTTCACAATGTTAAGTCTTCTAATTCCTGAGCATCCCTGGTTAGGCTTATTCCTAGGTATTTTATCTTTTGGGGGACTATTGTAAATGGTATTGTTTTTTTAAATTTTCTTTTTGGAGTTCTCCTTGTTAGTGTAGTGGAACCCACTAATTTTTGCCTGTTGATCTTGTACTCTGCCACTTTGCTGAATCCAGTAGTTTTCTTGTGGAATGTCTGCGATTTTCTATGCAAAGAATTGAAGCATCTGAGAATACAGGTAGTTTTACTTCTTCCCTTCCAATTTGGATATGCTTTATTTCCCTTTCCTGTCTTATTGCTCTGGCTAGGACTTTCAGCACAATATTGAATAAAAGTGGTGATAGTGGGCATCCTTGTCTGATATGTATTCTTAAGGGGAAGGCTCTCAGTCGTTCTCCATTGAGAATATGTTGGCTGTTGATTTTGCATATATGCCCTTAATTACACTGAGAAATTTCCCTTCTATTCCGAGTTTGCTGAGGGTTTTATTCAGGAAAGGGTGTTCGATTTTATCAAATAACTTTTCTGCATCAGTTGAGATGATTATGTGATTCTTCTCTTTCATTTATTTATGTGGCGAATTACATTAATTGATTTTCTAATGTTGAACCATCCTTGCACTTCTGGTATGATTTCTACCTGATCATGATATATGATTTTTTGGTATGCTGTTGAATTTTGTTGGCTAGAATTTCGTTGAGAATTTTTCCATCTATATTCATGAAGTATATTTGTCTGTAATTTTCTTTTTTGTGGTGTCTTTACCTGGTTTTGGTATCAGGGTGATGCTGGCTTCATAGAATGAGTTGGGGATTATTCCTTCCTTTTTGTTGTTTCGGAGGAGTTTAGGTAGAATTCAGCTGTTCTCTGAATCTTTGGTAAAATTTTCCAATGAAGCCATCTGGGCTGGGACTTTTTTTATGCTTTGAGTTTTTTGATGACATTTTCAATCTCTTGTTTGGGTGTGTTTAGTTTTTTTTTTTTTTTTAACCTCTGTGTTTATTTATGTCGGTAATATTTCTAGGAATTTGTTCTTTTCTTCTAGGTTTTCAAACTTTTTGGAATTCTGTTCTCCATATGGAAGTTCTATAACTACAGCAAATACAATTTTTCCTAGTATTTTGCTATGACCCTCTTTATCTCAGTTAGATCTGTTGTAATGTCTCCAACTTCATTTCTTATTTTCATTATTTGCAGGCTCTCATTTTTTTCCTTTGTCACTGGTTTGCATATTTTATTGATCCTTCCAAAGAACCAACTTCTAGTCTTGTCGATCCTTTGTATTGTTTTTCTGTTCTCATTTCATTTATTTTTGCTCTGATCTTTATTATTTCCTTTGTTCTTACAACTTGGGTCATCTTTCGCTCTTCCTTTTCTATTTTTTTGAGTTATTGTGTTATTTATTTTGGCCCTTTTTTTAATGGATGCATTCATTGCTATGAATTTACTTCTGAACACTATTTTTGCTGCATCTTAAAGGTTTTGGTATGTTGTGTTTTCATTTTTAAGTCCAAGTATTTTTTATTTCACTTTTGATTTCTTCTATTACCTGATAGTTTTTTTTAGTAATATGATATTTAGTTTCCATGTATTTTATTTTCCTTGTTCCTCATATTATTGATTTCTAGTATTATACCACTATGGTCAGAGAAGATGTTTTTAAACTTATTGAGGCATGCCTTATGGCCCAAAATATGATCTATTCTGGAGAATGTTCCATATGTGCTAGAGAAGAACGTGTATTGTTCTGCTGTCAGGTGGTGTGTTCTGTATATGTCTGTGAGGTCCAGTTGGTTCATGGTATTGTTTAGGTATTCTGTATCTTTGTTGATTTTCTTTCTGGTTGTTCTGCCCATCGTTGAAAGTGGTGTGTTAAAATCTCCTACCGTTAGATCTGTAGATCTATTTCTCCAATTCTGTTAGAGTTTGTTTTATAAATTTTGAAACTCTGGCATTGGGTGCATAAATATTTGTAATTGTTATGTCTTTCTGGTGAATTGACCCTTGAATCATTATATAGTGTCCTTCTTTGTCTTTTATAATGGGTTTTGACTTAAAGTCTGTTTTGTCAGATATTAATATTGCCACTCCTGCTTTCTTTTGGTCATTGTTTGCTTGGTATTTTTTTTTTTCCATTCTTTGATTTTTAACCTGTTTATTTCTTTGAGTCTAAGATGGGTCTCTTGTAGACAACATATTGATGGATTATGTTTTTTATCCATTTTGCCATTCTCTGCCTGTTTACTGATTAATCCATTTACATTCAGTATGACTAGCTGTAGAAACCCTGGTGGCGTAGTGGTTAAGTGTTACGGCTGCTAACAAAGACGTTGGCAGTTTGAATCTGCCAGGGGCTCCTTGGAAACTCTATCGGGCAGTTCTACTCTGTCCTATAGGGTCTCTATGAGTCAGAATCGACTCGACGGCAGTAGGTTTAGTGGGTATGATTATCTATAGTTATGGATTTACTGCTGCCATTTTGTTGCCCTTTTTTGTGATGTTTGTTTTTTTTTGTTCTTTATTTTCTGTGATGAGTGCTTTTTGTATATGGATTTTCTTTTCCTTTCATTTATTTTTGTGTTTGCTGAATCTTTTTGTATTTTCTTTTTCTTTGTTTTACTGTGTAGCTTTATTATTTTTCTTTGTTTTTAGCCTGAAATTTATATTTATCATCCTAAATTTAAAACAGTCTGTTATATCTTAAGATCTCTTTGACTTTCTCTCCATGCTGAAGTCTTGTAACTACATCATTCATTACTCTTTTGTTTTGAAGTTGTTGTCATTTACTTTGTTATATCTCTGAAATATAATAAATTTTGTAGCCTTCTTTCGCTTTTTAGAAGTCTTTGTCTCCGTTGGTGTCTGGTTGATGCTGTTGTGTGTATCTCAGGTTATAGTCTGATGTTGTTTGTTTTCTATCTGAAGGACTCCCTTTTATATATATTTTTAGGGCTGTTTTGATGGTTGCAAATTCTTTTAATTTCTGTTTACCTGGGAATGTCCGAATTTTACCATCATTGTTGAAAGACAGTTTTGCTGAATAAATGATTCTTGGCTGGCAATTCTTTTCTTTCAGAATTTTATATATATCATCCCATTGATGGTTTGCCTTGCCTTGCCTGTGTGGTTTCTGATGAGAAATCAGTGCTTATTTTTGTTGGTGCTCTTTTGTGATACTTCGTTTTTCACAGGCTACTCTCAGAATGCTTTCTTTGCCTTTGGTTTTGGAATGTTTGATTATAATATGTCTTGGTGACTTTCTTTTGGGGTTTATCCTTTATGGAGTTCACTGAACTTCTTAGAAGGAAATCTTCTCATCTTTCATGATATTTGGGAAGTTTTCTGCCAATATATCTTCAAAAATTCTCTCTGTACTTTTTTCTCTCTTCTTCTCTTCTGGAATTCCTATTATACATAAATTGTTCCTCTTGATGGTGTCTCATAATTCTTAAGTTTACTGCATGTTTCTTCATTCTTTTTTTCTGATTGTTCCACAAACAGATTAGTTTTAAGGAATTTGTCCTCTTATTATACTGATTCTTTCTTCTGTCGATGAATTCTATTTCTGTGTCTTTTCATTGAGTTATCTATTTCTGATGTTTTATTGTTAATCTTCTGGATTTCTTGTTATTTTTTGTATGGTTTCTATTTCTGTACTGAATTTATCATTTAGTTCCTGTGTTGTTTTTCTGAATCCTTCTAAGGTTTTTTTTTGTGTGTGTGTTTTCCTTGATCTTTTTGAGGAACCCAAATATTAGTGTTTTGAATTCCTTATCAGGTATATCTATTATTAGTTCTTCCTCAGCAAAGATTTCCATCCCTTTATTTTGCTCATTTGCCTGAGCCATCATATCTTGTTTCTTCATATGGTTTGTAATTGACTGCTGTCTTTGAGGCATTAAGGGTCTGTTATATTTGTTTATTTTATTTTTATTGATTCTGTGTTTGCCTTTTTTTGTATTGTTTTCATGTATCTGAGGCTTAGCTTCTTCTTTATTTTTAAATGTTTACCTCCCTTTGTATAGTTTTAATTGATGTTGTTTTGTATTGTTAGTTCGCATATAGCTGTGTAGCTGCCAGTTATCTGGTCTCTGTATGGGCTTGGGGTTGTCAGCTGGCTAGGTGTGCTTTCTTCTTACTGATGAGTATGATGGGTTGTACACACTCTGTGCTCTTATGTCATTAGGTGTGTATGATTTCTCTTAAAGGATTGTTTTTTGATGTGTGAACAGGTCTTTTTCCTCATGTGAGGTACCACATGGAGGGTGGTCGAGGTTCTTTCACAACTCTGAGGAATAATATGTTCCCTCCGTGTTGCCAAGAACAGTTAGTGTGACACCTGAAGCACAGGATGGGGCATGGCGGGGGGGGGGAACGTGCAAGATAGGGTGCAGAGGCTCACATGGCTGGGGAGGGGTCAGTAGGGGAGAGTATGGAGTTCTACTCAGCTAGGGGGGCAGGTGGGAAGGTATGGAATCTTACTTAGCTGGGGGGGGGGATTGACACATTAGGACACAGGGTCCTGCTCAGTCAGAGGTGTGAGGTTGGTGGGACAGGGCACAGAGTCTCACATGGCTGGGGGTGGTGTTGGCTGGGCAGGGTGCAGAGTCCTGTTCAGCTGGGAGGGATCTGTGGGTGGAAGGGGGAAGGGGCAGAGACCCGAAGTTCTGGGATGGGGTAAAGGTTGAAGCAGGGCCCGCCTGAGTTTGCACAAATGATATGCTTCTCAGAGGGGAGGTGGTGAGCATGGCTGAATTTGTGGGGGCATTATCACAGGCTGCTGCATTTCAGGGAGGGTTGGTGGGCATAGTGAAGCTTATGCACAAGTGATAACTTCCTATACCTCAGGGAGGGGATGGTGGGCATGGCTGGGCTTTCACACATCAACATGGGCCTCCTGTGCCTCAGGGAAGGGTAGTGGGTTTGACTGGATTTGTGTGCATCAGTGTGGGCCTCCTGCACCTCAGGGAGAAGTGGTGGGTGTGGTTGGGCTTACATGCATCCGTGCAGGACTCTTGCACCTCAGGGATGGGGTGATGGGCATGACCAGGCTTGTGCACACCTGCTAGGGGCTCCAGCACCTCACAGAGCGAGTGGTGGGCATGACCAAGTTTGTGTGCCTTGGCTCTGTTTGCATGTACTTCATGGCACATGCTAATGCAGGTGTGGTGGGTGACTGCTTGCACTGGGCCAGCTCAGGGGGCTGGGGCTGTACTTGTTATTCCGTGGGTTGGCTTTTTCTAGGTGACTCCCATATAAATGCCTGGGTGCCTCCACCAACAAGCAATCCCTGTACTACTTTCTAGCTGCCTACCTTCTTGCACTCATCAGGGGGGCTGGTGCTCACCCGCCCCTTTTTTTCTCCCTTTTACTCTCCCCCACCAGTGTGCACCGCCTGTCTACACTTTCTCCTTCTCCAATTCTCGGATGACCCAGTCAGTTTCATTTGCACTAGAGGTACTTCCAAGTGGTTCCCTGGTTGCAAAGCTATACTACTCCCACTTGTGCCCCTCCTCAGGGGTGCCTCATCCCTGGCCACATCCTGCCCATTTTGTCATTTCTTCCCATGGTTGTTTGCACAGAATCTCTGTCACCAGGTGTGCTCTCTTTGCAGTTCCTTTCCTGGGTTCCTTACTCTGGGTTTGTTCTTTGTCATCCCAAAATGTCCACACTGTTCCACATCAGCAGGCATGGTGTGGTCAATCTGTGAACCTCTCTTTTCCTGCTGGCCTTATTCAGTCTCTCCTTCCGATGGTGCTCAGTCTGTTTCTTGAGCTCTCTGTTTGATCTTCTGGGGTCTGAGTTCATTTTTCGTGTCTGTTTTACTTTGTTTCTTGAGCCTTTGTTGTCAGGGGATTGTTACAGTGCATATATCTAAGGTGCCACATTGACTGGAACTTTCAGGGTTTGTATTTTTAATATAGTGATTTAAAACAACCATTTTGAATTGCGAAGGAGATTTTTTGTGTGTGTGTGTGAAATTCAAAGAGTATTGATTTTCTACAAATTCTCAGTGCTTCATGGAATATATGAATACAAAAGATAGAGGTTACAATAAATGTCGTAGTTATTGTGTGCCATTGAGTCAATTCCAACTCTTAGTGGTCCTATAGGACAGAGTAGAACTGCCCCATAGGGTTTCCTAGGCTGTAATCTTTACAGGATTAGACTGCTAGGTGTTTTCTTCTGAGGAGTGGCTGATGGATTCGAGCCACCAACCTTTCAGTTAGCAGCTAAGCACTTAAACATTGTGTCACCAGGGCTCCTTTACAACTCCAATAAAATAATAATGCAAGATAGAACATGATAAGAATCAGAAGACTATAGATCATATTTGGGGCAATAAGGAGAAGTTTCATGACTATGGCAAACCTTGAAATCGGCCTTCAGTGATGTATAGGCTTTTGAGAGTTGAACTTGAGGAGTGGGGAATGAGGGTATGGGGGTGGATTAAAGCACAAGCAAAGAATCAGTTGTAGAAAAGAATTTTACCTTTGGGTGGAGAATGCCCCCCAGTTTGCTTTGCTATGGCATAGGCTAGGAATGAGGAATAACACGATAACTTGGCAAGACAGCAACTGATGTGTAGGATTCTTGTAGATCATTACACATGATAGTCCAATAAAAATAAAAAAAAAAAATGGATTAAACAGTCACAATTACATGAGATTTAAATAATAAAACCCTTGAAAGTAACCATATTCTCCATCTTTGGTCTCTGAAAAAAAGAGCTAAAAGCATTTTGAATGTGACATCAATATAAAAATTTCTTACAGGATCATTTATGGCAGATGCAGTTTCATTTTTAATAATATTAAATTAATCTTCTCTGTCATCAAATTTAATATTAAAAATAATATCCAACATTGACTTTTGTTAAACTACTTAAAAGATTTTGTTCCTTGGATAGTGGGGATTCAGTTTTAAAAAACTTAGAAACACTAGATAAAATGTAACAACAATCCATTTTTTTTTTATTAACTTTTATTAAGCTTCAAGTGAACGTTTACAAATCCAATCAGTCTGTCACATATAAGTTTACATACATCTTACTCCTTACTCCCACTTGCTCTCCCCCTATTGAGTCAGCCCTTTCAGTCTCTCCTTTCGTGACAATTTTGCCAGCTTCCCTCTCTCTCTATCCTCCCATCCCCCCTCCAGACAAGAGATGCCAACACAATCTCAAGTGTCCACCTGATATAATTAGCTCACTCTTCATCAGCATCTCTCTCCTACCCACTGTCCAGTCCCTTTCATGTCTGATGAGTTGTCTTCGGGGATGGTTCCTGTCCTGTGCCAACAGAAGGTTTGGGGACCATGGCCGCCGGGATTCCTCTAGTCTCAGTCAGACCATTAAGTTTGGTCTTTTTATGAGAATTTGGGGTCTGTATCCCACTGATCTCCTCCTCCCTCAGGGGTCCTTTGCTGTGCTCCCTGTCAGGGCAGTCATCGATTGTGGCCGGGCACCAACTAGTTCTTCTGGTCTCAGGATGATGTAGGGCTCTGGTTCATGTGGCGCTTTCTGTCTCTTGGGCTCTTAGTTGTCGTGTGACCTTGGTGTTCTTCATTTTCCTTTGCTCCAGGTGGGTTGAGACCAATTGATGCATCTTAGATGGCCGCTTGTTAGCATTTAAGACCCCAGACGCCACCTTTCAAAGTGGGATGCAGAATGTTTTCATAATAGAATTATTTTGCCAATTGACTTAGAAGTCCCCTCAAACCATGGTCCCCAGACCCCGCCCTTGCTCTGCTGACCTTTGAAGCATTCATTTTATCCCAGAAACTTCTTTGCTTTTGGTCCAGTCCAATTGAGCTGACCTTCCATGTATTGAGTACAACAATCCATTTTAATGCTCACAAGGGAATTTGGAAAATCCTCGAAGAGATAAACAATGAGGAAACAAAACCTTAGAACAAAAGGTGTGGCAGCTACCTAGGGAGGCATGGCTGGAGGCTGGTTCTATCTCTCAGTAATCAAGAAATGGAATTTAATGGTCTGGGTCCCTATGAGTTGGAATAAACTTGTTAGCAGTGATTTTTTTTTTTTTTTGTGGCACAGTGGTTAAAGAGCTCAAGTGCTAATCAAAAGGCCAGCAGTTTGAACCCACTCTGTGGATCCACAGGTGAAAGATGTGGTAGTCTGTTTCTGAAGAGATGTGCAGCTTGGAAACCCTACAGGGCAGTTCTACCCTGTCCTACAGGGTTGCTGTGAGTCACAACGGGTTTGGTTTTTTGGTATGCGGACAGAAATTTATGCTGTTAATCCAGTGGGGGTAGGGAGTTGAAAATGAAATAGAAAATAAAACAAAACAAAAACCATCAAAGGGATGCAACACCAGTGAAAAACGCAAGGGCAAACCAGAAAAATATCTACCCCCTGGCGCAAGTCCCTGGGTGGTACAAACCGTGTCCTTGACTACTAACCTAAAGGTTGGCGGTTGGAACTCACCCAGTGGAGCCACTAAAGAAAGGTCTGGCAATCCGTTTTTGTAAAGATTACAGCGAAAAAAACCTCTATTTAGCAGTTCTGTTCTGTAACACAAGGGACGCTCTGAGTCCAGATTGCCTGGATGGCATTTTTTTTTGCACAGGAAACCAGTTAAACGACTTGCTTGTCTCAGCCTGGGCTGGGAGATGGAGTAGGAAAAATTTTCCTTGAGAATTTGTAAATATGGACTTACCTTCACATTCATTTTGGGCTCAACTCTACACTATGTAGGTAGTTTATAAATTGAAAAGTTAACCTAAAACATGATTCCAGTTAGTAATAACTTCTGGAAACACCGGGTGGAGTGGCCAGAAATAACCCTAGAAGTCAGGATTTCACAGGAGTTAGAGTATTTTAGGTACGTGTTGGATTGCTGTTTTTCCGAAGGAAGCTAGAGATGTGGATTAACTTCAGGCTTTATTAAGTCGATTGGTTATTCATATGGGGACAGGAATAAATCCAGAGCTTATAACATAAACAAAAATCAATTTCAGACGGATTAAAGACCAAAAAATGAAATGCAAAACTGAAACTCCTTTCAGAAGAAAATATAAAAAAAAATATTTTTGACTGTAGGCTAGGGATAGATTTCTTAAACAAGACCCAGGAAGCATCAACAAGATTGATTAATTTAAATTTAAAAATTACTGTGCATCGTAAGACACGATAAACACTTTTGGTGAGAGTATAAATTGATGCAACTACGTTGGAGAGCAGCTGGGGCCACCGATGAGCCTGAATTGACTTCACGGCAACAGGTTTGGTTTGAAGCCCTGGTGGCGAAATGGTTAAGGGTTTGGCTGCTCACCCCAAAGTTGGCAGTTCCAATCCACAGCTGCTTCTTGGAAACCCTGTGGGGCAGCTCTACTTGTCCTATAAGGCCAGTATGAGTCCGAATTGACTCCTTGGCAATGGGTTTTTTTTTTTTTTTTTTTGGTCATAGTAAACTTGAAGATGTGAATAAGCTTAAAACTTAATAATTCCGTTACTACCTATGTAACCTAGGGGCACTTTCATACATGTGTACGAGGAGATATATACAAGAATGTTTATTGTGATACTGAAAAAAAAAAAAAGTTGGAAACAAATGGCTATCCATAGGGGAATGAATAAGTAGACTTTGTCATATTCGTTCATTATAATACTTTGGAACAATTAAAATTATGAATTAAAGCCAAATTATCAACGTGTATAATCTAAAAAATACAACCTTGCGTATAGGATATGTACAGTATGCTACTATTTAAAAAAGAATAGAAAAATATAAAATAACATTCATTATATATGTATACAGAGTTTATGTAGCAAAATTATAAAAACAAGCTCAAGAATGATAAATACCAAATTTAACGGCTATTTTAAGGAAAAAAGAGATATGAATGTAATTGTTTCTTAAACTCGGTGGTGGATGTTTACTATAGCTATGCTTTTTAATATGGCTGAAGTTAATTTTAATTATTTCAAAAAATAATTAAAATAGCTTAGTGAGAGATTCTTCATACTATAATGTTAACATCAAATAAAAAAAATCATTGTGCTTGAGCTCTACACATACCTCCTCAACGCCTTATGAAGTTTCTTTCTCCATCACTCAATGACTTTTTCTAGTTGCGTGAACTTGGCTTCTAAATGACTTGTTGAATTTTGCTTACTAATACCAAATTTCCAAATTTTGGGTGATATCATGAATTGAATTGTTTGCCCGCGTACCTGTGGATGTAATTCCATTTGGGAATAGGGCTTTATGGTTATGTTAATGAGGCAATGTCAGTGTAGGGTGTGTTCTAAACCTAATCACTTTTGAATTATTAGAAGAACAAATCGGACACAGGAGCACAGCACAAAATGGGGGAGGGTAGAAATAGTTGCCACATGAAGATTGCCAAGGCACCAGAGAATTCGAGGGCTACACAAGCTGAGAAGAATATTTCCCCAGAGCCAACAGACACAGAGAGCCTTTTTCTATAGCCAGTGTCCTGAACTTGAACTTTTAGCTTCCTAAATTGTGAGAAAACAAATTTCTGTTCTTTGAAACCACTCCCTTGTGGTATTTCTGTTATAGCAGCACTGGGAAGCTAATATAGGTGAAATAAAACTTCAAACTTGTTAAGGTAGCAAGGGGTTACTAAGATGTCTCCTTTAGATCTTGTATATACTTTGGTCATATGGTTCAAATTAAGAGTTCAAATTCTTGTAATTCTTCCCCCCTTTGGTTTAGCAGTGTGACTTGAATGTGCGTGGAACAACCCAAATGTTGAGATAAATTTATTGATAAAAATTATACAAATACAAATCTTGAATCAATTTTAAACAGATATAATCTTTGATTAATGTCACATAGTGATGGTGGTATTTTGAAAATAAAAATAAACAATTTTGGAGTGAGAAGTGTTCTGAGAGTTAATCTTTCGTAACCTTTTAATTTTTTTATTTTCTGGACAGACGATAAAGCACTAGATGCATGAAGATTCAATAATTTACTCACGTACACTCAGTTCAATAGTTAGAATTCAATTCTATTGTTCTTGGATCTAGAGTTTGGATATCCACACTGTAGACTTCCTTCTTGCTAGATTACGTGTTCTAAAATAAAAGCAACCTGGAACTATATTGATTATCTTTAACAAAGCATTCTGCCTTTAAATTATTTCCCCATTTCATGCATATGCCATTCCAAATTTTAATATGTAACAAAATTACAGAGGTCAGTTGATAATGGAAAATGCACAAGTGGCAGTCTTTAGTCCTTTAGAACTTTAATTTTGTACATCTACAGAGCACAGATAACAATGGCCCATTAACCATGAAATCCGGGCGATTTGTCAAAAAGATATCAACGTTACAAAGCACAGTTTGACTCCGCATTCTAGTACTGCCCACCAACTCCCTACGTGAAAACTAGATAGTAGTCTGCCACTCTAGCAGTGACCTGGGGTAAGGGTCTCACTGTCCATTAGAGAAGAACATTAGGAGGAAAGGTTCTTAAAAATGTTGTGTCATTATTTCAGAACCTCAGCAAAACCGCTTGTGTGATGGTTTTCTGATCGATTACCTCAAGACCAACAATTTCACCTCCTCTGAGGGCTGGGAAAATGTAGCCCATACATAATCATTGAAGTCCCACCGTCAGCCTTTAACCTGCTTCCTGCATCCTTCAGTGTTTGAGAATCCTATTTTAAAATAAGTTTCTCTTTTCACAAGAATATCTGGCTTCCCACACAATAGTTCTCTCTAAAACAAGATTTTAGAATGCAGATTTCTGGGGTAATGAAATTCCTCAGCCTTGAGATTGTGACTCTTCAGAGGAGACTACTGAAAAAAAAAAAAAATCTGCCTGTATAAAAGCTGTTTTGGCATGCAACAAGGCAAACCTGCATTTGTGGTATAGTTTTATCAAAGCGAATAGCTCTAGAGCTGAGAATGCTATGTTTTTTAAAAATGACCATTCAAATGCTTATAGCCCCGTACATGCACTAAGATGAAAAATCAGAGCAACTGAAGAAAAAAACAATGGTTTAAAACAGTTTGGAAGAAAAGAAAGTCTCCCAATAAATCACTTGTCATTGTGGATAATAGAATACTGCATCATCTTCTATCTGCTAGAATAAAGGTTAAAACACTGTGCTTGCTCTCTAAACTCTATGATCTTGCTGGCATATTCAGTAGTAGAGTCCACCATTATTGTCCATTTGGTAATGGAAACACTTCTCTTTCCTGTAATTGTTTATAATTCCTGAAAACTCTTGGGGAATGTCATCTGCTTTAATAAGCTATACATTCTCTGCTGAATGTGTTGAGCGATAGCAATAATAGGAAGAGAGAAGAAAATTTCTTTTCCCAGGAAGCATAAAACACTGACAGAATGCTTCACGAATTATTTAAAGCATTTTGCATTTAAAAAAAAAAAGAAAAAGTTTTGAAAAGAAAGGTTGTCTTTCTCTGAAAAAATGAAAGCTTTAAAACGCAAGGGTATGGCATTGAAAACTTAGTTTGCCAACCTCGGAGTATTCTATCTAGATGATCAGCAGCAGCCATCTAGTGCCCAGTCAGACCGTTAGTCCTTCTGAAGTTGATCTCATGACTCTGATCGTCTCTTCCTAGTCTCTTTGGCATCACTCACAACTCCCTTTTGAAATTTTAAAAAAGTTTGCATTTAAGTCAAAGTTGTACGTGCACGTCATTTAAAGAGTTGAAGTATCCTGCAAGGTTTACTACAAAAATGACATTCTTCCCATCCCTTCCTCTACCCCAGAGCCAACACATTGACCCCTTAGCTGACTATTTTCTATTTACCTGATCTGTCTAAAGAAAATGACTGTATTACTGCTTTTGGTTTTATGGTTTTAGGCATTATCTGTCCATTTTCACAGGATGAAGCTTTAGCTCTCTGGCCATCCCTGTTTTCATTGCCCACTCATGTGCTCACTACCGTCCCAACACAGTTATATTATAAAGTTGGTTAATGCAATATTCAGTGGTGGGTACATGATTACGACCATATAAATGCTGCTTAAATAGCTGAGCCAAGTAGTAAACTATGCTTACAGTACTTTTCCTGTATAACTTTTGGTTTTCCTGGAAATTAAGAGTCATTTAGTTTTATTCATTTGCTCGCTTTATATACTTTAAACCTCAAACTCTGTATTGCCTAAGCTTTCTTTCAAGATGTTTCATGTATTAGGTATTCTATCAAATTAATCTTTTTTTGAGGCATCTCTCCCAGAGTTTGCACCAATCTGGGCTGTTTTCCTCCACATCTGGATCTCAATTTCCCATCCTGCTGGAGATCCCTTCACTTTCTTTCCTTCATTAGATCTTTTTTTTTTTTCCTATCTCAAGTCTTCCTCATTGTTGGTTTGCTCTTCTGTTTTGTGGAATACATCCTCAAGTAGCTTTCACAGAAAACAAATATTTTGTGACATTGCATCTGTAAAATGATTTTATTGAGGTATAATGTATATGGATATTGTATATAGTTTTGTAACTCCTTTTTTTGTTATCTGATTAATTTAATACTCAGATTCACAGTTGTTTACAAATAGTAAGTAGTTGCATAACTCTTAAATGCACAGTTTGTTATTTTTTTTACAAGTGGATGCACCTGTATGATCATCATCCAAATTAAGATACAGAACATTTTCATCAGACTTTGTGTCCCATGCCAGTAAATATGGACCCCTTAGGGGTTGTGAGGATTTTTGTTTTATGTTGAGGTGTAATCCACCTCAACATTAAAAAACAAAACAAAACAAAAAAACACCACAACTGGACCAATTAGCAATGTCATGATAAATGGAGAAAAGATTGATGTTGTCAAGGATTTCATTTTACTTGGACCCACAATCAATGACCATGGAAGCAGCTGTCAGGAAATCAAATGACATATTGCACTGGGCAAATCTGCAAAAGATCTCTTTAAAGTGTTAAAAAGCAAAGATGACACTTTGGGGACTAAGGTGCACCTGACCATGATATTTTCAATTGCCTCATGTGCATGTGAAAGGTGGACAATGTATAAGGAAGAAGGAAGAATAATTGATGCCTTTGAATTATGGTGTTGGCTAAGGGTATTGAATATACCATGGACTGCCAGAACAAACAAGTCTGTCTTGGGAGAAGTATAGCCAGAGTGCTCCTTGAAAGGGAGAATGGTGAGACTTTGTCTCACCAACTTTGGACGTGTTATCAAGAGGGACCAGTCCCTGGAGAAGGACATCATGCTTGGTAAAGTAGGGGGTCAGTGAAAAAGAGGAAGGTCTTCATGAGAAGGATTTACACAGTGGCTGCAACAATGGGTTTAAACATAGCAATGATATGTGAGGATGGCGAAGGACCAAGCAGTTCTTCTTTCTGTTGTACATAGGGCTAAAATGGGTTGGAACTGACTTGACAGCACCTAACAACAACAATATAGGGGTTACCAATTATTTTGACTCTTATAATCATAAATTAATTTTGCCTTCTTGAACTTCACATAAATATAGTTACATAGCACAAACTCCTTTATATTTAAATTTTTGAACTCAGTATGTTTGAGATTTATCCATATTATTTATCCATATTATTATGTTCACCAATAGTTCATTCTTTTCTAGTTAGTATTTAGTGGCATATTGAATATATGTGAATATACATACATATCCACATATGTATCACAAAATATGTTTTGTATTTACTTCCGGGATATTTAAAAGAAATTACATTTATCATTTAGCTCTATTTATTTATCCTTGCACTATTAAAAGAGTCTTGATTACTGTAGATTTATGGTAAGTTTTATTACCTGGAGGAGTAAGTTCTTCAATTTAATTTTCTGCTTCAAGATTGTCTTCAAGGTCCTTTGCATTTATAAATAAATTTTAGAATTTGCTTGTTAATGTCTACCACACAAAACAAAACAAAAACAGCCAGGGATGACAAGTGGGATTGAATCAAATATATAGATCAATTTGGAGAGAACTGAGTTCTTAGCAATTTTGATTCTTCTAATCTACAAACGTAGTATGCCGTTCCATTTATTTAAATCTTCTTTCATTTCTCAGCAATGGTATGCAGTTCTCAGAGTATAAGTCTTGTAAAACTTTAGTTGGATTTACGCTTTGGTATGTGATTTTTTAAAATGCTATTGGAACTGATATTTAAAAAAATTACTTTCCAATTTTTGCTGTTAGTAGATAAAGTATAATTATTTGTTACAGTTTAACCTGTATCCAATGATCTTGCTCAGTTCCCTTATTAATTCAAATGGTATGTAGATTATTTTAAAATTTCTACGAGTACAAAAATATCATCACAAATTATGACAATTTTACTCCTTCCAATCCGATCTTTCAATCCTTATTGTACTGGCTAGTGTATCATCGAATAGATGTATTGATGGTGCACATCCTTGTTCTTGCTTTACTGTTATCAGTGGCAAAGTCTTCAATATTTTATCATTATATATAATATTAGTAGTAGGTTTTTATTTGGTGCCCCTTATTAGATTGAGAAATACTTTTGGTCCTAATTTGCCCACGCTTTTTGTCATGAATGAATGTTGGCTTTTAACAATGGCTGTTTCTATATCTGTTGAGATATTTATATTGTTTTCCTCCTTTGTTCTGTTGATGTGGTAGCCTACATTGATTTTCAAATGATAAACCAACTTTGTATTATGGGAATAAGCTTCACTTATTTATGTGGATATATTATCCTGTTAATATATTGCTAGATTTGGTTCTCTAATATTCATCTAGGATTTTTTAAAAATCTATGAGAGATATTGTCATGTATTTTTATCTCTTCTAGTGTCTTTGGAAACCCTGGTGGCGTAGTGGTTAAGTGCTACAGCTGCAAACCAAGAGGTCAGCGGCAGTGGGTTGGTTTGATAGTGTCTTTGGAGCCCTGGTGGCACAGCAGTTAAGAGCTTGGCTGCTAACCAAAAGGTTGGCAGTTGGAATCCACCAGCAGTTCCTTGGAAACCCTATTGGGCAATTGTGCTCTGTCTTATAGGCTTGCTATGAGTCAGAAGCAACTTGATGGCAACTTTTTTTTTTTAATAGTGTCCTTGTAAGGTTTTGTTATCAGAAGTATTCTAACTTGACACTTGAATAATAGTTTGAGTTGGTATGGAATAAAAAAAAATCGGTATGGAATACTGCATTGAAAATAATTTCCTTAAAAAATGAGTAGAGCTAAAAGTGGAGAAATAGTCAGGGGCCAGATCATTCAGTGCCTTCTAATCCAAGTTAAGTAGTTAAATTTTGATGGTGTAATTTTGAAGTGCTTGTGGGACATCCACATGAAGATGATACAGAGAAATCTGATTATATATTTTCAGGCTTAAATACACTCCATGGTTCCCTACTGTCTTCAACATAAAACCAAAATCAAATCCTTTCCACAGAGTTCTTATTCTCATCCCAGAATGTTTGTCTGATTTCATCTCTTACTAACAAGTCCCATACCTCTTCAGCTACTTTTTCACACCATTAAATGCCTCCTTATCCTTAAACATACAGTTGCACATTTGTCCAACACCACTTCAGTGCTTTTGTGGAACCTAGCCTCTTCACTTCCAAAAAAAAAAAAAAATCCCTCAAACAAAGTACTTTTGAAGCTGGTGGCTTTAACTGAAAGTCGTGGTGGTCATCGGGAGAGATCTTATCAGAGTTCCCGGTCTTCTGTCATCTCACTGATTCTCGCTCTCTCCTCTCTCACCTGCTAGATCTTTGCTGGCCAATACGCTAGCCACTGGCCACCTGTGACTACTGATCACTTGAAATATAGCTAGTAAGTAATGAGATGTGCTGTAAGTATAAACTACACACCTAATTTTGAAGGCATAGGAAATAAACAATAGAAAATATGTCATTGATAATTTTTTTATGTTATTGTTCTTTAGATGAGGGTTTACAGAACAAACTAACTTTTCATTAAACGATCAGTACGCATATTGTTTTGTGACATTGGTTACCAACCCCACGACATGTCAATACTCTCCCTTCTCAACCTTGGATTCCCCATTACCAGCTTTCCTGTCCCCTCCTGCCTTCTAGTCCTTGCCCCTGGGCTGGTGTGCCCCTTATGTCAAGTTTTGTTATTTGGGCCTGTCTAATCTTTGGCTGAAGCATGAACCTCAGGAGAGAATTCATTGCTGAACTAAAAGTGTGTCCGGGTGCCATACTTTCGGGGCTTGTCCAGTCTCTGTCAGGCCAGTAAGTCTGGCCTTTTTTGTGAGTTAGAATTTTGTTCTACATTTTTCTTCATCCTTGGCCAGGACCCTCTATTGTGATCCCTGTCAGAGCAGTTAGTGGTGGTAGTTGGTCACCATCTAGTTGTGTTGGACTCAGTCTGGTGGAGGCTGTGGCTCATTGATAATTAAAAAAAAAAATAACTGATTACATGTTGAAAATGACAATGATTTGAACATATTAGTTTTCTAGTGCTACTGTAACATAAATACCACAAGTGGTGGTTTTAAGGACCAGAAATTTATTTTCTTATAGTTCTGAAGGCTAGAAGTCCAAATCAGGGTCTTGGCCATGTTGATTGTTTCCTTGTCAGTAGCCCAGGCAGTCTTTGCTTCCTTGGCTTGTACAGGATCCTCACATGGCATCTGTCTTCCTCAACGAAAAAACCAAACCCATTGCCATGGAGTTGATTCTGACTCATAGTGACTCTATGTGCTTATTTCTATGTCTAATCTGCTTTTTTTTTTTAATAACTCAAAATTAATTTGCTTCAGGACACACTGTACACTGATATAGCCTAATTAACACAACAAAGAAAATCCTATTCCCAAACAGGAATTCATCCACAGGTATGTATGGAGGTTAGGATTCCAACACATGTTTTTTGTGGGGATACAATTCAAGTCATAACATTGAGTTAAATAAAACATATTATTGAAATTAATTTCATCTGTTTCTTTTTACTGGTTTCAATATGGCTACCAGAAAATTTAAAATTGCATATGTGGTCCATATTTTGTTGTTGTTGGACAGTGTCCTCTATTAGGCAAAATAATTTAACTCTTGAGGCTCTATTTAAATTTGCCTACAAAGTCCCATCAAGGACTTTCATTTTATAGGTTCTCTTTAGGAAGAAGTTGTGATTATAAATACCAAAATCAAACTAAAAAAAAAAAAAAAACCCCAAAACACTAATTCTCCTTGGGGTGAAAAGTAAATGGAAGTGCCATGTCTTCCTTTCTGATTTAGGCCTGGGCGGTTGTCCTAGAAATGGGCAAGTTTGTGAAACCTAGGAAGGTGGTGCTGGTCCTGTCTAGATGCTAATCAGGTTGCAAAGCCACCATTGTGAAGAACATTGATGATGGTACCTCACACCACCCAAGCAGCCATGTTCTGGTGACTGGAATCTATTGCTCTCCCCACAAAGTGACGGCTGCCACGGGTAAGAAGAAAATTTCCAAGAAGTCAAAGATCAAGTCTTTTGTGAAAGTTTATAATTACAATCATGCCGTGCCCACAAGATACTCTGTGGATGTTCCCTTGGACAAAATTGTCGTCAACAAGGATGTCTTTAGAGAACTTGCTCTTAAATGCAAGACCTGGTAGAGGCTGAAGTCGAGTTTGAGGATAGGTACACCACGGGCAAAACAAATGTTTCTTCCAGAAGCTGCAGTTTTAGATCTTTTTTGTTTCAATCATTAAAAATACAAAAAACAAAACAAACAAAAAATAAACCCTTGAATACCCCAAAACATCTATATTTTTTACTTTAGTACTCACTGTATTATACTGTGATTATTAAAAAAAAATTCTCTTTTCCCCACTAGGCTCTGAACAAAGGGGATGTCTTACATTTATGTTTCCACTCCCAATACTTATCACAATGGCAAACACATAGTAACCTGTTGCCATCAAGTCGATTCCAAGTCATAGCGACACTGTAGGACAGAGTAGAAAAGCCCCATAGGGTTTCCAAAGCTGTAAATCTTTACGGAAGCAGATCATCAGGACTTTTCTCCTGCTGAGTGGCTAGTGTGTTCGAGACACTGACCTTTCAGTTAGCAGCCGAGCACTTAACTACTGCACCACCCCACCAGGTCTCCTTCAACACATACATAGCAGGTACTTAAAAATGTTTGTTGAATGACAGGGACTGGGTTCTTTATTACCTGAGAAGAAAATTTGAATGTTACTGAATTTGAAAATTACATTCATGGCAATCAGCTTGGTGTAAATTAAGAATAATGACAAACACAGCTTGATATACTTATATCCCTCCATTTTCCCTTGACCTTATAGATTGATTCCATAGTGATCACTTTAAGCTGTTTATTGCATCTTTGTCACAAAGTCAGTGCTAATATCATTCTCCTCTAGACATTTAAGTAGAAGCAGAGAAGGAATTCAAATCAATAAAGTTAACAAATAAATAAGCTGGAGAAGTGGAACCTGTCTCTTAAGCACATGTGGAGTGAAGGGTGTATTGACAGTTGCTGGTAACGAGGTAGATTGAGTATTGATAGCAGAAGTCGTTACGAAATGAACACTTACTTGAGTGCATGTTTACATAAACTTGCTGTAGCAAGTAGATATAAATCCCACTACAACGTTGTCCTTGAACCTGTTTTAGAACACACTGCAATTACTGACTGCAAATGTGATTCTTTTAATGCATATTTTAAAGTTTGAAATGTACTTGCTGACTTCACACCATGGTAACCCCCTAATGACACAAACTTTACCTGTACTTCAGAAGAAAATTTCAAGACAGACCAAGCATAATGTGGTATGGTGAAAAATGATAATACAAATTGAACCAGATTTCCCCAGGGATTTAGGCACAGTTTGGTTTAAATTCAAAACATTTGGAAGTTGCATTAGCTTGTTAAGGCCACACGCTTAATAATCTCTGAAGGTGTCTCGTGATTTCTGTCCATGGAAGACTCTAGATTCTAGACAATATATATGAGTAAGACGAGTAAGGCAAACACTTGTTTACATTTTTGACAATGGATCAATGTCATCCTGAAACCTTCTGCTGTGTGTCTTTTTCCCAGAATAAAGGGTACATACGTATTGCCATGGGGTCGCTGTTAGGGGCCAACTCAATGGCAGCTAACAACGACTTAGTGCACAGCAGGTATGCTGCAGGTAAATGCTTGCCACGTTGTGCCTGGGCCTGGGAACTAATGCAGTCCCTGGGCATAGAAAGCTGCAGGAGGACCAGACCTGCTTTACAAACATGTCTGCAATGTGTGCATTTTGCCTTCCTGAAACTTGGTCTCTAAAATAGAGACACAGAGCAATCTTGTGCCATGGCATCTCTCCACCCAAGCCCCATCAGTGTATAGGTAGGTGTTCTGCACATTTTAAGCATGCTAAATACATGAATAAATAAAATTTAAAAAATGAATAATTTAGAGTGCCTCTGTTTCCATAAGCGCTTTAGAAGAAGACACTTTGTATTTAGTCAAAACCAGGAAGTTGATCAGAAACAGAAACGAAAACGTTGAGTATTACATCCTTATTTCTATGTCAGGGTCCCAAAGCATCCGGGAGCCATTTAAGTAATAGATCTTCCCAGCAGTTTAGAGGAGTCTTGGCATAGGCTGAGCTGCATGGGGTATTCATTGTAATATTACATTTTATGTAATATTAAATTTAAGGAAACAAGTCCACCTTAATAAAATTTTCTCAAGTGAAAAGCACCAATCCCTTTCCTCACTTTTGAAAAGCCTTTGTTGAAGAGGTAAATGGTTCCAGAGCACAAGGGCTTCTTTCCTTTGTTAACTTCAAGGGTTGGTTAATCACTATCCTTATTGATCATCCATTTCCTGGAGATTGCAACTCTGAACAGGATCAAACTAAAAACAGTTTATGTGGGGGAAAGCTCATTGATGGCATGAGAAAAATGTTCTAGTGAAATATATACCTATCCGTTTGATCTGCCAGTTTTCCACCTTTTGTTTTCTTCTTTTTGTCTGAAGAAACAAAATTAAGCAACTAATTAATTGCCTGGCAGCTGCTAATCTTTCATATTTCTCTGCTAGGTTGGTACATTTCTATGCTGATTTTTGACTAGTCTATATAATATAATAATGAATATCCCACTTTCAAATAACAGTCAAATAACAGTATAGTTTTTAAAAATCCTGTATTGCATGTATTTGACACCCCCCACCCCTGAAAAAGGAGAAAAAGGAAGAAAGAGAAAGAAAAACGGTCAATGGCAGTTTAAATGATAAGCTGACTTCATATAACAATGGCCACCAGAAAAATCTCAAAAATATGGAAATTGGCCAGAGCAGCTAACCTGACTATCATTTATCATACAATGAGAAAGCAGAGTAGGAGGGAATAGTAATTTTCATTTTAATGCTTCTATAACTCAAAAGCCGTTTTCCATTAAGCAACGTTTTTAGTATTCACAGTATTCATTCTCCCTGAAATGAACTAACTCTTTAATCCCTAAACTTTTTAATTTTCTCTGTTCTAGTTGATCACTTTTGTGGTTGTGATCCAGCAAAAGCCCAGAGTAAACATTTCTTCCAAAGTATTTATCTGCAGGCATACCACAGTGGAAAACAGAGCAAGCTGGTGGATTCTGTATAACCATGGGAGTCAGAAGCCTTACTGGTTTTCCAGAACAATTCATGTAATCCTCCCACTTCTTGAAACAATGCTTACCTATGGTGCTGTACTCTCAATTAAATTGAATCGCTTACAGTTTACGATTATTTCTCCTTCATGGATCCCAGCTGAAACTTTTCAATTTAAAAACAGTGATACAATTCAGTTGTACTGTACAATTGTTATATTTTCAGTATTGCTACAGTGCAATATTGCACACTGATTAATATTCATAAAAGTCCCAAGATTTAGGATTAGAAATGGAACAGGAGGTCAAGAAACTACAACTTCTCAAGGTGGGAGATAATGATAAGCAGAATTATAATTTCAGTCCCTGTTGGTAAGAATTGGAGATCAGAAGACCAAATCTCCCTGAAGTTCAAAGCAATGGCATAGAAAGCAGTGGCTGGAAGACAATTAAGATGGTGGTTTGAAAGGGATCAAATTTCAGAAACACAGATAGGAATTTAAGTGCATAAAGCCATGCCGATAGACTTTGTAGAGAGGATGGGCATTGGTGAGAGGCAATAGGTTGTGGCTAAGAATTGATGTAAATAATCATGAAAAATAGCTGCATATAACTGAAACATCTTTAAGTCATGTAAAAGATGCCAGCAGCTTAATTTTGATGGCAACTGAGGGTGGTTGTTGTTTTCTCTTTTTTTGTTTGTTTAATTTCTGGCCTCTGGCATATTTTTCAGTTCTCTTTTTTGGTTTTGAATAGAAAAGACAAAAGACTTCAACTATCTTTAAAGAAAAGAAAACAAAACAAACAAAGAAAAAACAACAGTAGAAATGACCTCAGAAAATAACTTAATGTCTTATCCAGATAAGGTCCTATCAGACTCAAATAGCCTGCCTTGGCTGCTTCCCAGAATTTAATAAATTCAAAGACAATGTTTGCGTAAGTTGTTTTATGACAATTAAACCCAATGGAATTAAGGCAAGTGCCCGGAGCTTAGGAATCCAGATGATTGTCCTGTATCTGTGTGCTGAGATCACTGACAGGTGAGACAAAGTAAGCACTGATTTGTCAGGTAATCCTAGGGAGAGAAAGGGACAGCTTGCCTAGGTTAGAATATAGTCAGGAGGTTGATTACCTAGACTGGAATCAATTTCTCAGACATCATAGCCTGGTGTTAGGGGCATGAACGCCACATAAAATAGTAACCTCTTTCTCCACTTTCCCCAACCAGGCACTTGCTATGCCTTCATCTTGTTTTATTTCCCAGCAACACTAATTACATTTAGTACTGTCTACACTGACTTGCTTTTTTCTTTACTGAGTTTCTCTGCACACTAGAGTGTAAGTTCAGTGAGGGCAAGGAGTTTGTTTTATCATTGCCGTATCTCCCATACATGACGGGTAAATACTTGTTGAATTACGTCTCAACTAATGAGATGCTTTAAAATATGCTTCAAATATATATTTTGAATAATAAATATCATTATCTTCATAGTTATTCTGCATAAACAGCTATGATGAAAATAGTTGGAGGTTAAGTGATTCTTCAGGGTAGTATCCAAGTATGAAAACGTAAGGTGATTTTAGTAGAGAACCCCAAAGTAGCAAAAAAGTAGGGGCATGGGATGTTGCACATTTAAAGTATCTTAAGCATCGAAAATACAAATATTATTCCTAAACAAATAGTTCAATTATGAATTATATTGCCTGATGTTTTACTTTTGGGCAGATCCCATGGATTATAGAGACTAAGGTATAACATCTCGGAAAAGGAAGTTCATTTATCTGCTTCGACTCTATTTTTAACAAAAAGAATCACAGTGATGGTTTCGTTACTTCATTTGGCTTGCTTTGGGTTAATGAAATGAATGTTAAAGAAACCTGTTTAGAAAGAAAGAAGTACAGTCACTTTTAGTTCTCTCTTATGGTAATAGATCAGGGACAAGGTTATAATAAGAGAACAAAATGAAACTGAAATAGCAGTTTTTTTTAAAAATAGAAGTTATTCTCCCGAAAGTTAATTGTGAAGTGAGTTGTGTCAAATTTAATAAAGTGTTTCTTCTTGATCAAACCATTTTGAGGTGTCCTGCAGAAGATGATTATACTATATAATTAAACTTTCCAATTACAATGTATGATAACTGTAAAGAAGTATAGTTTTTCCATGGGATGAAATTAAATATAGAGCAATATCTTTGGAAGTCCAGCCAGTAACAAATTGTTAATAGATGAGAAGCAAGCTATACCTCTAGGCAGAATTGCCTATTCTATTTTATAGACAGCTGAATGAAGCACCGAAATGTTAAACTGCAAATCGTTATTGAAATAATTAATAGAATTCAACTGCTTTGATTTTACAAGTAACTTTATAAAGATTCCAAAAGATAAGTTTAATCCTTACACTATGTGTGATATCTCCTGCCAGCTACATGGGAGTACTTGAGAAAGGTTAGTTACCATGAGACATAGAAGTGAAATGACATCAGAGAGAAAGAGTAGCATGTTTATAAGGAGAAAATTGTATAGAAGGTTGGCAAAAACCAGTTTGTCAGATAAATTTTATCAGCTGATAGGAGCAGCAGTTGTGAGAATGAAAGTCAGAGACAAAGCAAGAGAAATACAACGTCAGTTTGTGGAGAAGTGATGCCAAGGAGGAGTGAAGAGTGAGAATCAAGGAGGTTATGAACAGAACTGGAGTTCCCATCTTATTTTTACTAAGTGGTGGTCACATTGTACAAGGGTGGGTGATGGATTAAATATGGCCACAGATTCTAGGTACTAGAATTCAAGTCAGATGCTGTAGTCCTATGAGACTTTTTCAGGTCCCAGGAGCAGGATGAGTAAATTTTGCATGTGCAAAGGATATAAATAATTGTGGCCAAAAGATGGACTGTAGATTACTTATGGCCACAAATTCTCGGCAGACTGTAAATTATTTGTAGAAGAATTAATTAATGTAATTAATCAATAATTAAATGATTTTTTTTGTAGAAAATTCTTTACAGCTCCTTCTTTCCAGAGGTGGAGTATTTTCCCCCACCCCTTTAACCTGGGCTGGCCTCGAGTCTTTCTTTGCCTGACATAACGTGCAGAAGTGATGACATGTGAGTTTTGAAAAATAGGACTTAAGAGGACTTGCAGCTTCTTCCTTCAGAATGCTGCCCTGAAACCACCATGTAATGAAGCCCATCTTACCAATTAGAAGACGAGAGGCCATGTAAAGAAGAGGGGGGCCATCTTGGATATTTCATCCTAGCTGATCCTGGAGCTAAATACAGTCAAATGAATGAGTCTAGGGCAAACCAGCAGAAAAACAGCCTAGCCAGTCCACAGAATCCTAAGAATCAGTGTTGTTTTAAGCCATATAGCAATAGCTATTTAGGGTTCTATAATTTGAATATATATTTTATCAGCATTAAGTTTCTAAAGATCCCTTGGTTTTTTTTTTTTTTTTTTTTTTTTGAGGGGAAGGGAGTTGAGGATAGAGATCTTTTTTTTAATTTATATTTAGACTTAGAATGTTCCATGAAGAGGTATCATTGCTTGTTCCTGGAAAGACGTGTACATGCTCTATAAGCAACTGCTTATAGGAAATTAAGCAGAGATTCTAAAGACTGCAGGGTGCTCACATAGGCCTGGCCCCTCCTGTGGCCGGAGGGAGTCCTGATATAGGGAATGAATTGGTTAGACTCCACGTGACCAAATGGGAACAGATCACTAGGGCCTCAGAGAAGTTACTGGGCACAGCCAAACTCCCAGATTTAGAGAAACACACTGTATGTTTAGGGAATTGCCCTGTTGAAATTCATGAAACAAGGCCTCTTTCTAGGGAGAGTTACTGATGTTTCCCCTAGAGAAAGTAGACATTTAAACCTGGAAAGGCTTATTCTGGGAAAAGAAATTAGAGTTTAGAAGGCTGGCGTGAGTCTGGAGTAGAGGGGGATTTCCTTCCTGTTGATTGGACCCGGGATCTGGGTAGAGTAGACGTAATTGAAGGCACTCCATTCAGGTGCCTGCCACAGGTCCGTACACTATAGAAGCAGTCATATTTACTGCAGGTTACACCTCCCTTCTGCCATTCCTTAACTGGGTAAACCTTTTGAAAAGCTACAGCCTTACTTTAGCTGAACTATGGGAATGAAGAGAGGGGTTTGTGCCTATAGTCTCTGCCATTTCCTAGCTCTAGGGACCTGGGTAAGTCATTTTTCTTCCATGAGCCTCAGTTTTCTTATTTTTCAATATGGGGATAATAACCCTATTATTACATGGATCAAATGAAATAATTTAGTCCAGAAGAGTTCTGAAACTCTAAAGATCCATGGAAATATAAGAAATTCATAATCATCATTTTAAGTTTTAACCCTTGCATCTTCCTAATACTGTCCCAGTCTTTTTGAAATCACATCTCATTCAGAAGAAGTTTGCACTTATATTGAAAATAAATCCCGTGAGCCAGTACTCAGAATCAAGCGTTCTATAACAAAGCTAGTCTTTGTTCAATTTTAAAGCTTGAATAACTCAGAAAAGTGAGGTGGAGAATAGAAAAATGGTGGCAGAATTCTGTGCTTCTTTGTAATGGAAATTCTTTTAGAGGAAATGAAAGGATTCTTAAGGACAGTAATGCAGCCAAAGAAATGGAGGACTGGTGGCACAGAAATACCTTCTGGCTGAGGCTTTATGTCAAAGAATGTATCATTATCAGCACAGGAACCCCAAATCCCTTTTTCTTACGACATGAGTGGCCAAACTGTGATTATTTGAGGAGGGGAATCACTTAATTGTTTCAGGTATACATGTGTTGGCATTCTCCCAGGATAAACCGGCCCATGGAAAGTCTGAGTTCTGTCAGATTTTGAATCGTAATGACTCATTTTGAGGAGGTTTATGATGAGTTCAGCTATGACGATTCATCCCCTCACTCACCTAAGTAAAAATGTATTTTCCCCTGGTTTGGATGCTTCACAAATATATTTGTTTTTGTATAATTAGAAGAAAACCAGAAACATTCCTCAGAAAATAGAAGAAGTACAATTTTATGAAGTGCACCTTTATGAATAATGAAAGTTGGCATTTCTACCAAACAGAAAAATATTTTAATTTGAACTTTTAGTATTTATGAAAAACCAATAAATACATATTAGGGATCATATTATTAGAAAAGTAATAATACAACACCAGGAGGAAAAAAAAAAAAAAAAAACCCAAACCCATTGCTGTTGAATCAATTCTGACTCATAGTGACCCTATATGACAGAGAAGACCTGTCCCTTAGGGTTTCCAAGGAGTGGCTGGCTGGTGGATTCGAACTGCTGACTTTATGGTTAGCAGCTGAGCTCTTAACCACTCCACCAACAGGGCTCCAATACAACACCAGGACACATGAAAAAGAGAAAAATTGGACGAAAGCATTTAAAAAGTAAAAAGACATAAAATTAAATTAGAACAGAGATAGATGTATCAGGAACCTAAGATAAGTTAGTTATTGCAACTAGGTATTACATTTGGCTCTGGTTACCCTGGAAGGCCCCCATTCCCCCGCCCCAAAAAAATGAGTGAAAAGGGTGGAAGAATGAGGAAATTAATACAAACAGAGAGCCTGGATAACCTAAAGGAATGGCTGGATAATGTGTTTTTTAGAAAGCCTCTCCATGTATTGGTCTCTCTCGTGTCAACTTTTGTGACTTCTTTGATGAGAACTTGGAAAGTTGAACCTCTTAGTTTCTGATTAATGTTAATAGTTATCCAAAGTACAGGAAGCAAATTTACAACAGGTGCCATGGATTGAATCGTGTCCCCCAAAATATCTGTGGACTTAGCTGGGCCATGAGTCTCAGTATTGTGTGATTGTCTACCATTTTACGTGATTTTCCCATATGTTGTAAATCCTATCACCATGACGTTAATAAGATGAATTAGCAGCAGTTATATTGATGAGATCTACAAGATTAGTCTCTTTGGCCAATTGCTTTTGAGATATAAAATGGAGAAGCAAGCAGAGAGACAGAAGGACCTCATACTACCAAGAAAACAGAGCCGGGAGAAGAGAGGTTCCTGCACTGAGATTCTCCCAGACCAAAGGAAGACTGATGACAAGGACCTTCCTCCAGAGCAGATAGAGAGAGAAAGCCTTCCCCTGGAGCCGGCACCATGAATTCGGACTTGTAGCCTACTGGACTGTGAGAGAATAAACTTCTCTTTGTTAAAGCCATCCACTTGTGGTATTTCTGTTATAGCAGCACTAGATGACCAAGACAATAGATGTGACAATTTAGATTTACTTGCTCTCGAGGTAGGTCTTTTCATGTTTTTATGGAATAGGATTCACAGGGTAACTGAGATAGCATATAAATTAAAAATAAAAAGTCCTGAATCAAATCAAACACACAAAATTTGGTTTTATGTCATAAAACAGAATAAATGAAAGAAAAAAAATTTTTAAACAGAACTTGTGTTATCAACTGGTTTTCCAACCATAGAAGTATTTCAATATAGATTTCATTGGTGCATGAAACGTTCCAAATAGCTAAATTATTCTGACTGTTGTCTGGGATTATTGTGAATTTTTCTTTTAAGAAATAATTTAATAAATAATTACTTATTTGGATAAATAAATTAAGAGTCAAATGGCAAGATTAACAGTTTCTTTTAAGATATGCTTTTAAGTTACAAAGTGAATTGGTAAACATTCAAACAGTACAGAGATATATGAAGAAAAATTATTAGTTTCCCCTTCTACCTCTAATCTCCTCACTCTGAAATAGCATTTTGGTGGATGTCCTTTAACATTTTTCTAAATATATGCATATGTGTGAATATATACATGAATATGTACATATATGTGTGTGTGTATACACACACACACATACATACACATATTTACGGAGGTTTTTTTCTATCTTTAAATCATAATAATGCCCTATTACATACGTTGTCTCACAACTTGCATTTTTCTTTTTTTACTTAATAGTATATTTTAGATTTTCAGGTCAGTTTAAAAACTCTAACTCCTCTTTAATAAATGCAGGTTCATCTGTCATGTGGATGTAACTTACAATATTTAACCATTATGTTACTCGTAATCAGACAGGTTGTTTCTAGCTGTTTTGGTATTGCGAACAATGCTGCCCTGAACACTCTTCTACATACATCCTGGCATGCTTGTGGGTTTCTAGAAGGAGAATTGCTCAAAGGTTATACACGTTTAATATTTTAACAGAAATTGCCAGATACTTTGCAAAAAGAAGCAATTTAAATTCCCATCATCAGTGTATGAGATCTCCTGGCTCCACATCTTTGTTAGTACTGGATGCTAGTAGTCTTAAATTTTTGCAACAATAATGGATAAAAAAAGGTATCTAGTGGCTTTACTTTGCATTTTTATTACTATCGTGAGGTTGAATATATGTGTGATAGTCAATTACGTTTCCCCTTTGCTAAACTGGCTTTTAATTTTCTTTGTTCATTTTTTATGGAAGCGTTTTTCCTTTTGCCTGTTAATTAGTAGAAATATTTTGTATGTTACAATAATCGTAATATCAGAATCAGTCATGAATTTTGCACATATTTTCTTCCAGAATATGATTTATTTATTGATTTTGTGGTATGAATGTGTGTGTGTTTTGCCAAGCAGAAGTCTTTTTGTTTTATTTTTATTTAAAAGAAATTTTGGTTATATTCTTTGTGGTTTCTGGGTTTTCTTTATTGCATAAGAACTTCACTCCCTTGAAGTTTTATAAATCATATCCTATTTAAAAACATTTCTTGTAGTTTTATTTTTAGGTTTAAACTTAACTCATTTGAAATTTATTTTTTATTAAGCAAAGGACTGACTTCATTTTCTTCCATTTGAGCGTGTTGTCAGTTGGTACATGTTCATGATTGTGTCTTAGTTCCATTTGGCATGCTATCTTTACCAGGATTTTCTGGTTTCTAAGCAGACTTTTTGTACAGAAACAACTTCAGGAGTTGGGCAACACCCAGTATGAACTGCCCCATTAAAGGAGTGAGCAAATTTGCAAGGTTATGAGGTTCAAAGTAGGTGTTCATTAGAATTTTAATGGCCTTTAAAGGTATCATTCAGTAGGCAGAGTTCTAACTGGAGGTCAAAATGAAATACATAAAGACCCTCTTCTCAAAAAACTCACAGCGGGAAAACAGAAAATACATAGATAATTTTAATTCAGTGCTATAAAAATCAGTGAAAAGTAAGCATTAAATGCTATAGGAACACAAAGAAGGTCATCCAACTAATTCTTTTGTGAATCAGGACAGGATCAGGAGAATCAGCTACTGGTATTGGGATCAGAGATGAAAAAAACCCACGTGAGGTTCAAATAAGTCAAAAGGAACAGTTGGGAAATAGGTTTCTGGACAGTTTAAAAAGGAAATATATTCTAAGGGACTGTGAATTTTTAGACATTGAAAGATTACTTAGCGGAAACTCTTTTTCTGCTTTGCTTGTAGGAGTTTCCCTTGAGTCTCCCATGACTCCTTCTACTTGATTAGCAGAGACCATGAAAACTGTTCCAGGGGTGGTGGGGAAAGGAGGCCAGTGAGGAGAGTAGGTATGTTACGCATTGGTTACTACATGTCAGCCTCACTCATGATCTGGCCAGAGATGCTATCCCTGGTGCTACCTGCTGGAGTCCTATAATATTACCTGAGTCACAGGTAACTCAGTGAACTCATAGTGCCCCATTCAGATAAAGCAGCCTCTCCTTATGCCTGGGCTAGTTCCCTTCATTCTGCCCTACCAGAAAAGGAGATTAGAGCCAGGTTCCTATCTCTCCAACTGGCCCCATATAGAGGAATGATATTGTCACTTCATTTTGAGCTTTTTATCCTTACAGCACCATCACTTTAGATATGTATAGTAGTCTAACGGAGCCCTGCTGGCACAGTGGTTAAGAGTTACAGAGAACTACGACTGCTAATCAAGAAGCTGGCAGTTTGAATCTACCAGCTGCTCCTTGGAAGCCCTATAGGGCAGCTCTACTCTGCCTTATAGGGTCGCTACAAGCTGGAATTGACTCGACGGCAACAAGTAGTAGTAGCTTAATATACAATTACATTTGTGACAACAATCTTGCAAGTCAGAAGTTTAGAAAGAAGTCACATTCAACTCAGCAAAACAAAAACCAACATTTGTGTAGCACATTTACATTTATAATCACTTTATATGTTATCTTATTTAATCCTCATAACAAGTTCATGAAATTATTGATTAGAACAAAACAAAACCTTAGACTGATATCATAGCACACGCTAGGGAAAAGCAGCCATAAAGAAAAGTCTAATTAATGAAAAATAATTTTCCAGGTTGAATTTCACTTTTGTGCCATTCATTTTTGAGGAGGTTAAAGAGCGTAGGAGGGATGTTAGTATCTTGTGGAGATATTTATGTTTGCAGTCCTGAAAATCTGGGCATACTTTCACTGGGCATGCAGTTTTGGGCATGCCAATGTATATTTTATGGAAACATTTGTCACAGGATAGCTGCACACATGTGTGGGTAAGCAGGCTCTGTTGTGTAGCTGATACACTAAAAGATTTGCTTTTTCTCATGCCTACTAAAATCAGCATTAAGGTATCACTTTTCTTTCTGTAATAAATGGAACAGCTGGTGTATTAGAATTATGAGACTCTGTCCCTTCTTGTGCCTTGTCATTGCTTAGCGGGATGGAGCTAATGATCAGACTAGTACAAAGACTGGCCCCTTCCCTTACTCACGCAACATGGGTCCATTTATGGAAGCTGGTGCAGGTGGCAGAGCTTCAGGAAGAGCTGTTCTCTGGGCAGATGACAGTCAAATATCTGGTTATATTTTAGATTAATTTATGGTGAAGGGAACTTACCTTATTCATACCTTTGGTCTATTCTTAAGTCAGTGGACTGAAAAAAATAAGTGTGAATCTTAAAATTGCTCGTTTTCCACTCTGAGTAATTCACACTCGACTTCAATTTTTAAGATTCACACTTGACTTCAATGCTTATGGCCAACCAAGGTTGTATACTTTACAAATCTATGAGCACTAAGTCTTTCAGTTATCAAAAAAGTTCTGAACTCTTCTGATAAGCCCAATTGGTCTCCTTTTCAGGTATTCTCTAATTTATTTGCACAGCGGGGTCACTGCCTCCCATTTGTGTGTGGCTATTGTATATTGTCTCTGTGCAATAATGGCATCTATTACCCAATTCTGTCTGGTTTGTTTTCCAGGTCAAGGACTCTTTTCTAAAGAGGGGTTTTTAACTGAATGATTCATTCTCTCTGTTGCTTTTTCTTGTATATGGTTTATTTTTTTATCCCTTAATCTTTCCAGGTAAATGGAATCAATTACTAGATGTTTTCCAATATTTTATTAAAGGCAGGACCAGCAAAACTATTACCATTAACTTGTACCACTCGCACTTAAAGCCTTAGTGACCATGTACTTTTCTTTACGTTGACAGTGGTTTAATTTCTGTAGAGAAGCCTGCTTGTGACTACCTTTCTTGACACTAAAGGTGGAATAATTTGATGCAATCTGAGGACATTTGTCCAAAGAATTAGAAAATAGTATTTTAGAAGGTTCAGAAACCATCATCAGTGAATAATCTTTGGTAACATATTTAGTATATTCACTTCAGAGTCTGGTAAGTGCAGATAGTTAACACGTTGAGCTGCTAATGGAAAAGCTGGAGGTTTGAGTTCATTCAGAGGTGCCTTGGAAGAAAGGCCTGGTGATCTAAAAAAAAAAGGTGATCTAGTTCTGAAAAAATCAGCCACTGAAAACACCATGGAGCACACGGTTTTGAAACACATGGGGTTGCCATGAGTGAGAACTGACTACGTGGCAACTGGTGACACTGGTATATTTAGTTCAGCTCAGTGAACATTTAAAGATTGTCTATTGTGCCACACATTGTGCTAGGAGCTAGGGCTGTAGGTAAATAAGACACTCTTTCTGGTGTAAGGATATTATAGGTCCAAAACCAAAAAACCAAACCCACTGCCGTCGAGTTGATTCCGACTCATAGCAACCCTAGGTCAGGAAGAGAAAAATATGTTAAAGTTCAGAATGGACTGCCTGGACTTCATATTCTCAGAATTCCTTGAATGTATATAAAAGGTCTAGTCTTTTCTATTGGGCACTTAGGATACTTTTTTTTTCTTAACCAGAGTATGAGGATTATTTATAGCTTTCTACTAAAAGTTGAAATGACTAGTCACAGAGCCGTTAATTTATCTTAAGTATAGATGTGTTTTGATCATGAATTAGAAATTATCAATAGAGTAAGGAATTGTGCAATTATTATGTTTTGATCAATGTATGTTTCTGATCAAATGTGAATAATCAAGGTCAAAGCAGGCCCTCTTTCTTCCCCGTGTTATTCAGTCATGTCCTCAGCATTCACTACACTTTGACTTTGTGAATAGAGTCTGTACCTTATCATATACGGCATTAAACCTTAGTGTTCTGGCTGCATGTTCATGCTGACAATGACCTTGAGCTTCCCCTCAGGGCTGTAAGGACACTTTTCCTTTTTTTTGCAAGCCACTCAAGGGGACCTCTTCTGTCAGTAATCACGTATAGACAGGGTTTTACCCATTGCCGTTGAGTGGATTCCTACTCATAGCAACCCTATGGGACAGGGTAAAACTACTCCATAGGGTTTCCAGGCCATAATCTTTACGGAAGCAGACTGCTACATCTGTTACCTGGGGAGCAGCAAGTGGATTTGAACCTCTGACCTTTTACTTAGCAGCCAAGCACTTAACCACTGCACCGCCAGGCCTCCTCTGACCTTTTGGTTAGCAGCGAGTACTTAAACACTGTGCCACCAGGGTTCCTTTAGACAGAGTTTAGTAAATTTAAGTCTCAGTACTCTCCGCCTGATTTAGGATGTTTTCTAAGGAAAGCATGAATTCCTGCCTGTCTTTAGCTTTTTATTATCCTCTTTTATGATCACCAGCAAATAGATTTTCAGCGTGCACTGCCTCCTTTAGAGAACTTGTTCACTAAAGAAGAATGTGAATTTATAGTAATTCAATAATTCAATGCAGACCAATTCTCCATTCATTCTTTGCATTGTTATAGCAATAATGATATTCATGACAAACTATATTTTTGTTATCTTTAACAGTCCTAGAAATTAGAAGTGCTGTTTTTTAATGGGATTTGTTCTGATTTTGGCATTTTGCTAATGAAACCAACATTGTAAAGGGTGACTTTTATTTCCAAATAAATAACCAGTAGATGTTACATCTGAAATCTAATAACCATTGGTGGCTGCAAATATTTTGTATTTCCAAAGGTTTTTCTGTGAAGGATGCTTCCAAATACAGAAAATCACTTTTGAAAATCCCAAGACTTTTTCTAGGCTGTAATAACCAGCCGGGTTGGGCTGTTCTTGTCATCACAGTTTCCTGGAGATGGCAGCAAAGTACGCAGAAGCAAGGGAACACACCACCACGCAAGTAAGCGGTGAGGTTAACGGCGTTCCGCAGTCCCGCCGATGACTCCGATGAAATGCACCGGCCTTGCCTGCTCTCGAATGACAGGGCAGGTAGATAGAGAGCTGACGTAGGTATTAATCTGGTTTTAATTATGTCGGATAGCTTCCAAAAAATCCTGTACAAACGCCTGCTTTATTTTATGTCTCGCCTGTGGTCAAGTCCAAGCGTTTCCTGGCTCCCTGCTTGTTTGTTGCCCTTATTTCTTCTCGGATAAAAGTATTGAGAGACCTCCAGGACAAACATGTTTTGTAGCCTTTATTACATGTACCAGTCTGCAACATTTGTTGTCCCTACTTCATTTTCATATAGCTATTTCGAATCTTGTAGCACACTGCATTTCAATCCCTCTGGGTTGTCAGATTTTCAGAATCTATAATGGCGTGATTAACTGGCAAGGCAGTACACGCCTAATAACAGATTGCAAAGGACATAGGGTTAGACATTGTAAAAGCCCTCTTTATTTCAAAGTATAAGTCCAATAATGCCCCAGCAGACATGATTAATGAGCATTGAGCCCAGAATAACAGGGACCCTATCGTTTTGGAATTCGGGCAGAAATGTTATTAAAATGAAAAAGAGAGAACTTTTTACTGAATCGCAACTGTTGGTTTCAATGCTAAACTTGTTTGTCAAAATGTGGTAGCCTGGAATCAGTAAAAGCTTACATAAGACCAAAATATTTCACAAGTTGGTTGAGCACCACAAGAAATTTTGCTTTGGAGGACGTTAAATGAAAGTTTTTTTTAAAATTTAAAGATCCTGTGTTTTCCAGCTAAAATGAATAAGCATCTTTTGAGAGTATTTTTGAAGTAAATTCTGCTTTTAAGTTAAGAGATAAAAGAACACTCTTGATGGTACTGAAGATTTCTAACACCAGGCCTTGAACATAAAGGTGAAAAAAAAAGAAGGCGGCTATTCACTTTCTCTGTCAATAGGTAAAGAAAATGAATTGATCAAAATGTTGATTTCGGTCATATTGTTTAATTACTACAATATAATTGGGTGCAAATAAGAAGTTGTTTTTTAACTAAAAGTATACCAGAAGCATTATTCTTTTTTGGGGGGAGAGGGGGTGGGGAAGGGTTCAACAACTTCGTTTATTTATTTGTGTAAGTTTCCTAGGGAACTTCCATTAGGAAAAAAAAAAAGACCAGAAAAGCCTTCCCCAGTTCCCCAAAACCACATGAAGCTCCCCACAACTAGAGGAGATTCTCACAATAGTAGCTATTTGTTTAAAGTCTGTCTCCTTGTCTAGACAGTAAATGTTGTATAGGCAGAGCCCGTGCCAGCTTCATTCACAGCTAGATCCCTGGTGTCTAAAACAGGATCCAGTGTCTAAAATGGGTCGGAAACATTATTCTTTATTTGTATGCTATGGAAAGTTCTGACACACTCATTTACATTCAAATAGTTGGTGGGCTAGACGTAAAGCATTCTCATTTATTCACTTGAGGGAGACAATTTGGGATAAGGTAAAAGGTCATTAAAGAAAAGCCTGGAGGTTTGGCTTCAAATAAGTTTGGGATCACCGGGGACTCAAACTTTTCCTGGGGTCTGTAAACAATAAAAAAGGCTCCACATAGGGCATCTAGATTAAGGATTTCAAGAGCTGGAAGTCTGTAAGGAGAAGAATCAAAAGCCTGCGTGGTCGCAAAGGAGACCTAATGTAGGTATGTCCATGTGTGGAGAGAGGTGAGGGCTTTATAATTTAAACTCAATAATGGATTTTAGTTGTTTACTTTAGAAACACAGATATGAGTATATAATCTCCTGGTGCTAATATTCATGATGAAAACATTCATCCACTGACTAGGCAGAGTGAAAAGTAGAGTAACTAATAGCTCTTAATAGATTCTTAAATGTGCAATTTTGAACATTTTAGCTCTGTAAAAATTGAGTTAATAAAGATAGTAAGTGGCTAATGTAAATTAAAAGAATTGGAGGCAAAAGATCCCGCCACTTTAAAATTAACAAAAGAGGCTCTGTAGCATGCAGAATAATGCCCTCCCCCAAGATAAACCAAAAAACCCCAAACTTGTTGCTGTCAAAGTGGATTTCAACTCATAGAGGCTCTATAGAACAGGGTAGAACTGCCTTGTAGGGTTTCTAAGGAGCAGTTGGTGGATTTACACTGCTGACTTTTTGTTTAGCAGCTGAGCTCTTAACCACTGCACCACCAGGGGTCCCCCCTAAAGATACCCAACCCTAATCCCCAGAATTTGTGACTATGTTACCTTACATGGCAAAGGAGACTTTGCAGGTGTGATTTAATTAAGGACATTGAGATGGGGAGATTGTTTTGGGTTATCTGTGGGAGTCCAATGTGATCACGAAGGCTCTTAAAAGAAGAAGACAGGAGATGGAGGACAGAATCAGTGGTTGGAGGGATGTGACCACAAGCCAAGGAATGTGGGCAGCCTATAGAAGGTGGAAAAGGCACGGAATGCATTCTCCCCTGGAGCCTCCAGAAGGACTGCAGCTGTGCCCACCCATTTCAGACTTCTGACCTCCAGAACTGTAAGACGATAAATTTGTACTGTTTTAAGGCACTAAGTTTGTGGTAGTTTGTTAAGGCAGCAATAGGAAATAGAGAGAAGACCTGAAAGCAGATTTTTAGAATCGTGAAGTGAATGAATCACAGTAAATATCCCAATTTTGTTTGTCCTTTCCTTCCGTATAATTTTTATAGACTTAGTAAAGTAAATATATCTCTTCTGATTAATGATGCCAAGTGGCTGTGATATCAATAATTAGCTGGATTCACAAAGCACCTTTTTTTTTTTTTCTACTCCCTGAAAAAACTGAATATACCGGGTACATGTGTTTTGAACGACATTATAGTTTTCGCTCAGTGGGTATTATCTAACCTCTGTCCAGCAGGCTGATAAGTGCATAAATAAGCAGGATGGCCTGCCAATTAAGTTTCCAAGGCATTTAAAATACATGAAGTAAAAAGAAAGAGAGTTGGCCTCTTTCATATGCCTTGCAATTTTCAGGAAGTTTAAAGTACCAATCTTTCAGGTCTTGTTCTTGTGATAAAGAGCGTAACAAAACCAGGAAAAATGGAGCTGTTTGAATCTATTTTTGAGTCAGAGACTAGAATAAGAATGGACAAACAGTATGAAACCTTTGTACTATTTTTACAAGTCATTCTCATTAAAGTCTGAAGGCTGTAAAGCTATTGGGCTCCTTCTAGCATAATGTCCCCCCTATTGTTACATTTCTTCCAATGACACCCATCTGTGAGCTTTTGCAGGATGTGCATGACATGCATTTAAATTGCTCGTGTGTTTCAGAAACCCCTTCTTCCTGCAAACAAATGGTGACCTCTCGCTCTATGCTCATTCAAAGGACAGGCACTGTACATCATCCCCGGCAGGCAGCCAAATGATGGCCACATCCTGTTCAATGCAAAAATACACATTTTCATTAAACCAAGATAATTAGAAAAAGTAGCGTAGAGGAAAATAAGTAATTCCATCCGTAATTACAGCAATTATGCCCTTAATTGCCACACTACCTCCAGTGTCACATTATATGTATGTACTGGCATTTTACAAACACTCATATGTTTTAGATTAGAGATGTACCTGGTGACATCAGGTAACTCCAGTGGTTAAAAAATAATTGAGGGTAGCCTTGTTTCATCCCTGCAAATATCTAAGCAAAATGCACTGAGTGGTTCACTGTCATTATTGAGAGCTTTTTCAAGGCACGGATTTCTTTCTATGCATTCAAAAAACATACAGAAATAAAAACCAGTATATTAGAAATCAACATTTCATATAGTTTTCTTCCCAAACTGGTGTAAAACAGCTTCTCAAATTATCCCATAAAAACAAAAACGCTTGCCACTGGATAAATCTTCAAGTGTCCTAGAGAACCCATGCTTTATAGTCTGCCTATTCAAATTTTAAATATTTACCTCTGGATTTGACTTTTCGGTTTCCTGTTTCTCTGCTAGGGTAGCAGAAACAAATCTTTCTGTTCATCCACTGTTGTTGGTGTAAGAAAGCTAAGAACAGCTGCCTGGCTTTTAACTGCCTACTGAGCTGTCTCCTTTTCAGTCTGCAGCCTTGTGGAAGTGGTAGGAAAAAAGACTTCAAATTTGACTGCTCAGCTATTAGGAATGACTTTTGGGCTCCGCTCCTTCACTACCAAGCTTCTTGGTAAATATCAGCCCTCGGAGATGTGATACAGTTCATTCTCATAAACAGGAGACCCGGTTGAGCTGGATGGGGGAAGGGGACTTAGTTTCCATCCTCGCCTAAGACATTTTTTCACAGGATTTCCTTTTTTGATTCAAAATTTTGTATTTGATTGGAATTATAATAGAAGACACTGTCATGTTCGTATGTCCTCCTCCATCTACCTATCCTCACACTGTTGAGTGGTCTCGAATTGCCTTGATGGTAGCAGGAAAGTCATGGCTGCGACATACCAAAACTGCCAGTCACCACCCTGAGAGAATGTGCCTTACTGTTTCCTACACCAAGGGTTCCACTTCAAGCAGAAATAAAACAAAGTTATGTGAATCTGCAATTATCTAGTCTATTTACTTCAACGCCTAAGACCATGTCAGTCTGAGCTACAATAGGTCTATGGTGCCCAAGAAGTTCTCCCAGGCAGGTGGAGTTCAATCACAGTGTACATCTGCAGACCAGCCTCTTGTGGGCTCGTCCTTTGTTTGATGCACAAATATCTCCCAGGGCACCTTCCTGGGCCTTCCCTTAAGGTGAAAACAGTTAGGACGATGTTGCTCTGTCTGGTATTACTCTCTACTCACTTTGCTTGTAGCTTTGCTCATTACGGATTTATTCATATGGTCATTTTTCAACTGTGTTTTTGTTTGTTATCTCATTTTTGAGGTTGCAGCAATCAAATATCCTGCATATTCTCCCTTTTTATTTTGTCTGTTCTTTGCCACTGATTTGCTGTGTTTCTTGAGCAAATGATTAAAACTCTTTCTGTCATAGTTTCCTCACCTGTGAAAATGAGAATAATAATATAGTGAAACCTGTGAGAGCTGGAACTAGGTGGGACTGCCTTGTATTTCTGGGTCTCGCGAGTTTTCTGCCTTTGACAGGGTGCAGTTTTTCCACTTTTCTATCACGTGTTTTGGGGGAAAATATTTGAGTTTTCCTTCTCTGACAGGTTTCTGCCTTATACAGATTCTGGCTTTCACAGGTTTTACTCTACCTATCTCATAGGGTCATTGTGAGTATTTAAAGAATTAAAACCCATTAAGTGCTTAGAAGATGTCTGACACATAGATAACATTGATAGTGCCCAACAATATAGCTATTATCAACATGATAAATGTTGCCCTGAATTCGCTAGCCTAATACATTTTATTTCTCTTAAACCTTTTACTTCTTAGATATAATCTAATTTTTTCTGATTAATATTTCTCAACAATTCAAACATAAGTAGTGAACCCATTCTAAATCCTGCAACGAGTGCTTTTCAGATGATCTGCAGTGTTTAAAAGCCTAAGTTTTGTAGTTAAATAGCCAAGTTCAGTTTTGGGCTTTGCCTGTTAACTCTGTGATGCTGAGGAAATTAATCTCTCTGAGCCACAGTTTCCCATCTGTAAAGGGGGACTGATGATATTAGAATGTACCCTCATAGGGCTGCTGGGAAGATAAAAGGAGAAACATCCATTAAGTCTTTCCTTATAGGGTTCCTACTAAGGAACAAGGAGCCCTGGTGGCACAGTGGTTAAGAGCTATGGCTGCTAACCAGAAGGTCTGCAGTTTGAGTCCACCAGCCACTCTGTGGACACCCTATGGGGCAGTTCTACTCTGTCCTTTAGGGTCGCTATGAGTTGGCATCCACTTGATGGCAACGAGTTTATTTTTAACTGGGTACTGTCATCTGGCAAAGGACTTATATCCTATGTATACAGAGAACTCGATAATAAGAACACAAAATACCCAATTTAAAAAAAGGAAAAATACTTGAAAACACACTTCACAAAGAGAATACGGAATGGCCAATAAGCCCATCAAAGGATGCTCAACACCATCAGTTATCAGGGAATTGCAAATTAAAACTAGAATGGCATAGCACTTCACAATCACTAGAACGGTTAAAATTAAGAAGGCTCTAATTTTTAATTGACTTTAGGGATATAAAATGGTACAACCACTTTGGAAAATTATTTCACAGTGTCAAACATGCACTGTCCTATAACATAACAATTCCATTCCTAGGTATTTACTAGAGAAATAAAAATGTCTCCAGACAAAGACTTGTACATTAACGTTCATAACAGCTGTGTTAATAATAGCTAAAATGTAAAACAATCCAAATGGCTGTCAATGGGAAAGTGGATAAATAAGATGTAATATATAATGAATACCAATCAACAATTAAAAAATATGAACTACTGATTCACACAACAGCATAAATGAATCTCAAAAACATTATGTTGAGTGAAAGAAGCTAAACCCAAAAGAATATATACTTTATCATTTCATTTCTATGAATAAAATTCAAAAACAGACAAAATTAATCTAGGATGCCAGAAATCAGAGAAATGATTGCCAATCAGGGCATAGGAATTAAACGTAAGGGGGTCAATAGAACTTTCTGGGAAATGGTCTATGTTTTGTTTGGGTTGTTGGTCACATGGGTGTATACATTTGTCAGAACTCATTGACCTTTAAGATGCACCTTTAGGATTGTATATTTTGTCGCATGTAATCTTACCTCAATGAAAAGGGGTGATTGAAAAAGGGAAGGAAAATGAGCATCCATAGCTCTTAACCACTATGCCACCACGGTTTCCACATAACAGTACAGTAAACCAAAAAAACCAAACCTGTTTCTGTCCAGCCGATTCTAACTCATGGCAACTCTATAGAACAGAGTAGAACTGCCCCTATAGGGTCTCCAGGGAGCTGCTGATGGATTCGAACTGCCAACGTTTGGCTAGCAGCCAAACTCTTAACCACTGCAACAGTATAGTAGTTCCCCCTTATCCACCGTTTCACTTTCTGCATTTATCAGTTACCTGTGGTCAACTGCGACCCAACAATGTTAAATGAGTAGTGTCAAGGAGAAAACTGGAGTTTGTAAAGTTAAAGAGTTTTATTGAAGGAATAAAGCAGTCCAGAAAGGGCAGCACTCCTGAAGATTCACAAAAGCCCTCTGGTGAAGGCATTTTTCACAGAGTTTAAATACGAAAATCCAAGAATTTACAGGACAAAAATCCTGATTGGCTGACATTTACAAAATCATGCTTTAACAGACACAGGCAATTGTGAGTTCCCCCAAACATGGTTTTGGTAATTTTAATGTCTGAGTCATTAATTAGGCAGCTTAATCTATGGCTATTTCGGGGGCCAGCCAGAGTGGATGTCCTTCCTGGGAACATGTTGTGAGAAGAAGGGGGAGGAGAGAAACCTACAGGCTTCCCAAGATATGTTGGCTATCTGACCTTTGAAGAACAGCTCAGAGTAAGCAGTAAACGGCGAAAATGGAGTCCAGCCTGTAGTTTTGGCAGGAGCCTTTCCTTACGCCAAGCACCCAGATTTTTTAAAAGCTCCTTCCCGGTGGCTGCTCCATCTGTGGGAGACCACATTCATGTAACTTTTATTACAGTATATTGTTATAATCGTTCTATTTTATTATTAGCTATTGTTGTTAATCTCTTACTGTGCCTAATTTAGAAATTAAACTTTATCACAGGTATGTATACATAGGACAAAATTAGGGACGGATTACACAATAAGCAAGGGTTGAATCAGCCAGTAAGCATAGTATGCACCGGCTTACAGTAAGCAAGGCACACACGGGCTTAATTGTGCTTACTTACTAATCTGTAGTGCATAATTTCACCTGGGTTAATTTGCCCCTGGACAAAACAGTATATATAGAGTTCGGCACTAGGCACAGTTTCAGGCATCCAGGGGGTCTTGGAACACATCACTGCAGGAAAGAGGAGGCTACTGTATTGCAACTACTGTCTCCCAGTCTGTGGCTTGCTTTTTTAGTTTTCTTAATCATGTCTTTTGGTGAAATTCAACTAATCAACTTTTTCTTTATGGTTAATACTTTCTGGGTCCCCTAAGAAATCTTTTCCTATCCTAAAGTCATAAAAATAGTCTGTTTTTTTCTTCTAGAAATTTAGAATTTTAGTTTCAAGTTTGGTTCTATAATCCATCTCACATTAATTTTGTGTGTGGTGTGAGAAAAGATCACAGTCCTTTTTTTCATACATTTACACATTTATTCCAGTACTATTTGCTGAAAAGACTTTCTTTTTCCCATTAATTTGCCTGTGGAGTTTTGTCAAAAATATATGGACTCTATATGTGTGAGTCTCTATCTGAGCACCCTAATGTGTTCTATTAATTTATTTGTCTATCGTTATTCCAGTACCACAGTGTCTTGATTTTTAATGCTATTGTAAATAGTATAGATTTCTAAATTACCTTTTCCAACTGTTTGTTGCTAGTGTACGGAAATGTAATTGGTTTTTGTAGATTGGCCTTATATCTTTACTTTGTTAAATGTACTTACTAGTTCTAGTAGCTTTTGTGTAGATTCCCAATTATTTAGTTTGTAAATAAAGTCAATTTTTCTTCTTCCTTTCTCATCTTAATGCCTTTCTCCATTCAGTTTCCATTGCTAATTTTTATGAAAAGCTGAATTCAATTTACCTGAGAACAAGAAATGTTGAGAATCTGGTTATTCTTATTGCTTATCAATTTAAAAAGGATTTGAAGGGCCATGCCTGATTAGGATACAATACAGAAGTTATCTTTGGAAATATGTTACTGGAAGAAAAGACCTTGAGATTGTAAGATTCTAGAAAGCTGAGTTCTATTGATGCTGCTCTGGAATGGTTATCCAGGGTGAATACAAATTTGTTCTGGGGTCAGTTGGGAATAGAGATAGCTTACTAGTCTGATGTTCAATGTTGTATTTCATGTTACAATAAACTTTCTTGAACTTCATAGCTTTTCATGTCATTAGGCCTCACTGTCTTTCTACAGGTGTTGTCAATCTCATTTAAGACTGAAGAAAATGTGGTAGAGCATACTGAAATAAACCAGTAGCACCACAAAAGAAAAGAATTGAGAAGAGTTTCTATGCTGGGCTAGTCCCTCTTTTATCAGATACTATGGGCTATCTGGAGGTCTGGCAGCACAGTGGTTAAGAGCTCAGGCTACTAACCAAAAGGTCGGCAGTTTGAATCCATCAGCTGCTCCTTGGAAGCCCTATGGGACAGTTCTACTCTGTCATATAGGGTTGCTACGAGTCAGAATCGACTTGATGCACGGATATGGGCTATCTAAATTAATCTAAATGAGGACTTTCCCCTCCCCTCTAGAAAAAGGAAATTAAAACTCTAAATCAACCCATCATGTTTTGTGTGTGTGTGCTCAGGCTCCAGTAGAGAAGGTTCTTGGAAGCTCTTTCATTATCTTAGGCAAATAAGCAGCAGGGGCTTCTGTGCAAATATGCAAATACACACGTTGAATTAAAGCGTATTGTTTGCTCAGTTAATATGTGCTTTGGAGGAGGCATTATTTGCTTATAAAGCTCTGAAATCCCTTTGTAGATACATCATCTTAGGCTGACAGCTTTGAGAGGTGGAAGTTGATGGAGTACTTACTCTAGCAGCCTTGCTTGAAGTACCATTGGCCTGGCTGACAGGGAGGGGGCTGCTGATGGTTGATGCGTCTTTCTGTCACCCCAGCAATGGCACAACCAGAAATAGCAGACAGCATGTGAAGAGACGATGATAGAGTATGAAGTGTACACAGAATGGAAATTACCCAGAATATGGCAAGCCTTCTCCCTGAATAATTGAGAACTGGCTGAACAGTTGCTTACAGAGAGACACAAAGTGTGTGTGTGTGTGTGTGTGGGGGGGTCTTTCTACCACCTGTGCTTGCAAGAATTGCTCCTCATATTCAGTGGGGAAAGAGCGTGAGAAGGTAAGATCCATGCTTACCTTTCCTCCCTGGCCAGCCCATAATTTCTAAAGGAATGTCAAGAGATAAGAGAGCTGTTGGCTTTTGCTGAATTCTGACCATCTGGCTATTACAAGTACAGACAATTAGAGATAATCACAACTCCCTTTCTCCTCTCTTCCAGAAGTTGGCATGCTGAAATTTGGCCTTGTGGCCTTATATTTGGAAGTCCAGGAGGTGCATTTTAAGTCCTTCCATGTAAAAGAAGTGTGGCCTCGGAACACCAAGACATATATTCAATCCAGATAAGTGCTCTCTAGGTAATCAGAAAATTGGCCCTCCCTAGTTAAATGTAGTTAAATGTTGTCTTGGCCTAAGTTAGAAGCACTAGATTTTCTTTAGTGACAGGAGACAGTAAATCAAGAAGTGCTTGGAGAAAAGCACAGTTACAGATGGTCTCCTGTGGATGTGTGTCTTACGGCCAATAACTCCATTAAACAAGTGGTGCAAAGATTTCCTTTTGTCTCAAGCTTTCTTTTACTTTTGCCTCTGGTGAATGCTGAAGATATAGAGGTTATCACAACAAGAGAGAAGTAGTTTATATAAAAATTTAGGGGTGAAAAAGAGTGAGCTTACTCACTCTGATGAATTTGCTAATAAAAGCATATCTGACTTCGGCACATTATCTTTTTCTGGTCAATTTGATTGAGAGGAAGTTATAGAATCAAAAGTTTTGCCAAGTGTCAAGCACCAAATAAACTCAGAAGCCAACTTTTTCTAGAAAACAAAGCTCAAAGGCACAAAAGTACAAAGCAAGGCTTCTCTGCCTGTCACAAACCCGCTCCCTTGAAGTTGTCCTATTGCTTTTATAAGCTAAATTGCATCATAGCCAATGGGCAACTAGAAGCAGGTGGGGTCCCACCATGGACCTATTCCATCTGTAGGCCATTAGAAGTCTGTCCCAGCAGCCTAGTGTTGTTCTCATTAAACACTAATCAAAAGGCTGGGGCTCATCTTTTTTGCAGTGCTCCCGATTTCTTCTAACGCACCTGCAAATGAAATGGGCTTAATGGACTGAGGCTTTGACTGATTCTCCTAGCTCTGCTGCATGGTAACCAGTTGCTTCTCCTGGTAATTTACAAGGTTTCCTGCTGTATGATAAAACACAGGTGCTCAGGCTGTCATCCAGAGCAATGATTTATTACCTTTAGTGGTACCATAGACCTTAGGCAGCAGGCACTAAATCAAGAGGATATATACTGAAATAATATGTTTTCCAGTGATGACCCATGGAGACTCTTTAGCTGTTCATGCCCTTTACCCACTGCTGTTGGTTTTGCCATTTCTCCTCATTATTTTAAAGCCCAAAGGATTCACTTCCTGTCTTAATTTCTTACCTACCAGGACAACCTCAGCATCAGCTTTATTGCTATATATTTCTAGTTGATCCTTCACGACACTGAAGGGTTCCAGCTAATGAGTAGGAGAAAGAGAACTTTAGGGGCTTTTTCAGGCCTCAGGGCCACTCAGAGTCTCTATTCCAGGCTTGTCTTGGACATGGTTGTCAGGCACGATAAGCTCACCCGGCCTTTCAAATATCCCGCATTTGAGGTGAAATATGGATGGACATTCATTTGGATCATTTCATCCACTGGCTTTTTCTCAGTGGAAATTTGTTAAGAGGTCCTGCCTTCCCATTTTAATCACGGTGACCATCAATCGAAGTGACTTCTTGTTGATTATCAGAGAGCCCTATGAACAGATTAAAGAAATCTTTAATTACTGTTACATGCCTGCTAACCATGGGCACAGGGACAAAACCACTCGGTCAATCAAAGTGGAAACCTGGTGTGGACTCTGAGTTTTAATGAGAGGACAGATCAGAGATGTAAAGGGAGCCCTAGCAGGTAAGAAAGAGAACACAGGGAGGAAAACTCTCCAAATTATGTTGAAAACAGACAAAAGCAGAACTAGAACAGAAAATTCAATGATGTAAATGATTAAGTAAGATAATGAAAATGAACATTAATTATTTCCAACAGGCAACGAAATCCAGAACTTTGCTATTTCTCGTAATTAGTGCACATGCCAGAGGCAAGGCCCACATCTTCCTTCATTGGCAAGTTTCACAAGCTGGTTCTTTCCACGCCTATAACTCATCTAAATTTTACCCTTTAATGGCCAAAATGGGGAGATCCGAAGCTTCGCCAGGGTCAGGAGGAGGCAGCAGTCTTTGATTGCCTTTGCATATGTTGCTGTGGGGTGACAGACATAGGGGGGGTACAACAGATGACTGTAAATAGGGAGGTGTGAGGACATTCCGAACGGAGGATCCTGGGGTTTGCAAACGCCAGAGTGAGGTAGCTGGCGCGATGACGGCGGGGTTGGTGACCACTCGGGAGACTTCCGTGCATCTCGTAAGTTCTGTCTGAAGTATAAATTGAAACAACTTTTTTAAGAGTGATATGTGTATACTCTTTCCCACCTTAATTCCCCTCCCAGAATTATGAGAGTGTTTGCTCCTCCATATCCTCAGCAAATACTGGGTGGCACTACTTTAATGGAGCCCTCGTGGCACAGTGGTTAAGGGCTTCGGCTACTAACCAAAAGGTGGGCAGTGTGAATCCACCATCTGCTCCTTGGAAACCCTATGGGGCAATTCTACTCTGTCCTATAAGGTCACCGTGAGTTGGAATTACCTCAGCCGCAATGTTTTTTTTAAAAATCTTTTTTTCTTTTTTTATTGTACTTTAGATGAAGGTTTACAGAACAAACTAGTTTCTCATTAATTGACTCAAAGGCAATGGGTCTGGTTTTGGTTTTGGTACTACTTTAAAAAAATACCTCTCAGGGAGGTCAAGAATTGTACCTTGATAATGCTTGGTTTAAGTGTCTCTAGCTATTGGTGAAATTGAACATCTTCTCATGTTTGGTGACATTTACATTTCTTCAGCATTTTTAGTTTGTGTCCTTTGTCATTTTTAAATTCAGGTGCTTGCATTTTTGTTTAAGTTGATTGTAAGGTCTCTTTATATTACATTGAAAATCATCCTTTGCGATCTGTATTTCATTTTTTCCTAGTTTGTTTTTGACTTTGTTTATGTCATTTTTTTTTTGTATAGAAGTTATAATTTTCATATTGCTAAATTTATCATTTTTGGGTCATGTTTATAAAATCATTCCTTGTCCCCAAATTAGAGGAAAGTATAACTTGTTGTTGTTGTGTGCTGTCGAGTCCATTCCAACACATAGTGAGTGACCCTATAGGACAGAGTAGAACTGCCCCATAGGGTTTCCAAGGATTGGCTGGTGGATTCCAACTGCCGACCTTTTGGTTAGCAGCCTGAGCTCGCACCCACTTTGCCACCAGGGCTCCAAAACATAACTGGGATTTTTTATAGTCCTCTTATGTTTTCATGATTTTAAATTTAAGTCTTTGATCTATCTGTAATTTTCTAATTTATAGTTAAAGACTTCCAGGGAAAGATAATCTATGGTGTTTCTGGTTGACACAATCCAATTTTTAGCACTAGAATACTTGGAAGAATCTTTCTTAGAAACATAGAATCTTAAAGGTGAAGAGATAACCTTATAATCTAAAAACTAGCATCTTATTTTTGTTATCTCATGATCTTGAGAGGTTCATAAATATAACGACTTAGAGGTATCGCAGAGAGTAGATCCCACGTTTCTAATTTCTTTTCTAGTAACCTTTTCCACTATGTTTCGCTGCCATTTAAAATTTTAAATAAATCCTCCAGACCAAAGCTCAAGTGCCTCCTCATGTTTTCTGTCTTCAGTAGGAGTAGATTTCACTCTTTGCATGCTCATGAAAACTATTCCTGTATTAATTTCTATGCGGCCATGTCGTCTCTACATTAAATGGGTGTGTATAGATATTATAGTTTGGGGACTACGTGTAAGTGTGAGGAAGAAGAGTATAACGGAAGAAATTTAGAATGTTGGGAAAGTGTTTGATCACGACCGCTTTTATGCATATCTGACTGTGACAATTTAGTTTTGAGAAATATCGATGACCCTTTATGAAACAGCAGAATATTTTCTCAAACTAGTATTTTCAATCATTAATCATTTGAGAGGCTGATGGAAAATAAAGTATAATGTTTGCATTTACTAAGTGGTTAAGCACTCAACTACTAGCCAAAATGTTGGCAGTTTGAACTCACCCAGAGGTGCCTAGGAAACAGGCCTGGTGATCTGCTTCTGAAAGGTCAAAACCATCCAACCCACCCACCCACCCATTGCCATCGAGTGGATTCCAACTCATCTTGACCTTATAGGACAGAGTATAGGATTTCCAAGGAGTGGCTGGTGGATTCGAACTGCCGACCTTTTGGTTAGCAGCCATGCTCTTAACCACTGCACCACCAGGGCTCCCCAGCCTTGAAAACCCTATGAAGCAGTTCCACTCTGTACATTTAGGGGTCTCCATATGTCCGGATCGACTCAACAGCAACTAACGCCACCATTCAATTACATCAAAAGAGAAAACTTCAGAATTCAGCCTTAAATGGATTATGTCCCCAGAACCGGCTTTCAGTATCTGCTACTTTTGTGCATAACCAAGCACAAATATGATACGAATATATAAAAAAAAATATATACATGCCTATAAATCTGTTTTCTCACCCACTTTGCCCTCTTCCATCACTCTCTTACGGAACTCCTGGTCCTACCCTGCCTGCCCAGGGCTTTGGCCATCTGCTTTCCTGTGCTCTGTGATGGTTATGTCTTCCTGTTTTTTGGTCTGCCTGCTTGATTTCTGACCCTGTGTTTGCCTGAATCTCTGGGAGCTATGAAGTTCTGTCTCCCGTGTGTCTGCCTGTCTAATTCCCCATTCTCTGCTTTTACCTGACCTTTGGCGTGCAGTGCTTCTGGAATGCTGTCTGTCTGCCTATTGCTAACTCACTGTGGATCTCATAACTCCTCAAGTTCTGTGAATTCCTGGCTCTTTCAGTTTTAGATTTTTACCACCCAAACTATATATGGAGCCCTGGTGGTGCAGTGCTTAAGCATTTGGCTGCTAACCAAAAGGTTGGCAGTTTGAATCCACCAGCTGCTCTTTGGTAACCCTACGGGGCAGTTCTACTCTGTCCTATAGGGTCGCTGAGTTGGAAATGACTCAAAGGCAATGGGTTGTTTTGATTTTAAACTAGAAGCTTTTCTTCCCTTTTTTTTTTTTTTTTATTGCTTACAATCCTAGCACTAATGCCTAGAACTCAAACCACTTCTTTTTGCTCTTATCTATTGCAGAGGAAAATGTGTAAGTTCAACTTTAGCAACCTCACTAAAGCAAGCCACACATACATTAGAAAATTCACAGAAACACTCCAGCCTGTCTGATTAGTTAGGCACAGACTTTAGGTGCATCAGATGGTTCTTCTTGGTTTCCTCTGTTTAAGATTAGCCCTAATTCCTGGGAGCATTGGCCTTAAAAAATTTTTTTTTTCTTTCTAATTTATCCTGAAAACCCAACCGATTTCTTTAGATAGTATTCCACGTTCCTCGAGATGTCATCTTGGCACCAGGTCAAAACAGTTATTTTGAATTCATTTAACTCATGCTTCGGTCAGTACCAGGTATATTCCGCCCACCCACCCACCCACTCACCCCCACACACACATCTCTAACCTCTCAGCTGCCTGAAGTGCAACCTCAAAATCCAGTCATGTGTCTTTGGCTCTTCTCAGCTCTTTCCCCTCAGTTCCCGTTTCATCCCTTTTAGTCCTCTAAAGGCTCTATATTACATTATAACTTTGGTCATAGCATTATGAACTTCTGAGATGAGATGCAGTTTCAAGATCTCTTGACATGGTAGCTAATCAGAAACCTCCTTTGGTCTCCCACACGCAACAGACATAGTATGCTAGGAGGGTACTTCACCTCTCTGAACCTTATTTACTTCATCTATAAAGTGGCAACAACAACGACATAGTAATAGCAACGATAATAATGCTGAGCACTCAGTAAATACGGTGCACTCAATAAATGCTAGCTTTTATTATTATGTTTGTTGTCTTCAAGGTTGTTTATTTTTTGAAACAGATAAGCTAAATCTTGACTGGGCTACTTTGGGCTTACATAACCGGCATACTAAACTACATCTTTTCTCCTGTGTCATTTTCTCTCATTAAATATTTCATTCAAAATGAATTATAGGCTTCATAAGAAGCTGCAGAGGAGAGAAAACTCAAAATTATTATTTTGTCGAATAACATATAGTAAATAGATATTGCTGAGAGCCCATAATTGCTAATTTTAGGTGTGTAAAATGCCATTGCTATCCTATTTGTTTGTGTGTTGGGTTTATATTTTCGTTTTGTTTTTATGAAGATAAGGATTTTTATGGGTCTGCTCATGACTTCAAGCACCTCACCCCAATTTCCTTTAAGGTTTAAGTTTTTCAGTGTATGAGAAGGTAGACCATCCTTGACAGCTCAGGGAGCCCTTTTCTCTCTGTCCCTTGTCCTTGTGGTTTTAGGATATTGGCATGCCCCGGAGGTGAATTGTCTAGCCTCAGTGGCTGTCAGGCTCATTCTGTTTAGTTCAGGGACCTGTCTGTGACTGAGGTGATATGGGAAGTGGGGTCTAGTCTCGGGGGCTGCAGGAACAGGGCCTGCAAGGGGATCAGGGCTATCAATGCTGAGTTACTCCATCATTGATTCCCAGGAGACCTGGAAAAAAGCGAAGGCAGAAGTCAAGTCAGGCAGATCTATTTAAACTCCAAACATAATGAGACTGAAACAGAGTGACTGCAGCCTAAGGGGTTACATTCATTCCAGACTGACTTCTTACCAGGAATGGGGCAGCAGCTTATAACCAGACACCCTCCTGGAGGAACCAAGGTCTTAACTGGAGCTTATTCGTTACCACTCTCTGCAGAACCGGGTCTGCAGGTGGCACAGCAGGAAAAAAGTTACTTAGAGCAGGATTTCAGTCTTGTTCTATTTAGTGCCTAGGACAAGTATTTTCTTTGTGCTTCAATTTCCTCACCTATATAACAGTAATAACCATGCTTATGTGAAATTAAATTTGGTAGCATTGCAATTAAATTTGGTAAGGGCGTAGCACAAATGGTTAAGTGCTTGACTACTACCAAAAGGTTGGTGATTCGAGCCCACCCAGAGGCATCTTAGAAGACAGGCCTATCGGTCTGCCTTGAAAACCCTACGGAACAGTTCTACTCTGTAACACATGGAGTCGTCCTGAGTCTTAATCGATTCAATGACAACTAACAACAACAACAACAATGTATACAAAGTACTTAGGACAGTGACTGGCACATAGTAAGGACTCCCTGAATGGTAGATACTATTATTATTATTGATCTTATTATTTTTATTGTTATTTAGAGCTGAAGCTGGAGGGCTGGGCAGAGGCAAGCAAGGAACTGTACCCAGTGACTTTCAGGAGTGAAGTCTTGCCACTCACACTCTATTTAAAAATTCATTTTACTTGTATTTTATCCTTAAAAATGGAACATCCCCCTAAGATAGGGTAAGCATTCCCCTTATTAGTTCCCCTGAGTTAGAGTAAGCAGTCCCCTTATCAACACCTTCTTGTAGAACACTTCTACCTTTTTACGTCTGACCTGATTCTTAAAAGCTCGGTGTTATTGGTGAAGGGTATATAAAGTGCAGGGTATTGTAGAAGGTGCTCCTGGTTTTTTAAGTCCATAAAACTCAGTTACATTCTGGCTTGTTTGCTCTTAGACCCTAGAAGAGCTCTACCTGGCAATTATAAGGACTGAGCTTTATAGAGCACGTTGGGGGGAAAGAATTACAACAAACCTTAAGATTTCTTTACTAACTGCTTCACATATACATTTTTCTACACTAACTGAGAAGTTGGATTGTGCTATACAAGGTCTGAAGGAAATTGAGTCTTCCCTCAAGGATCTTTGCAGAGAAGATACAGAAAAAAAATTTATTATCTCTGCCTTCCTCTACCAGCACGGTTGAAGATGAAGTAGGTGGACGCAAATAGAAGACTTTGCAAGGAATAAAGTAGTCTAATAGAAATTTGGAAACCCTGGTGGCACAGTGGTTAAGATCTATGGCTGCTAATGAAAAGGTTGGCAGTTCGAATCCACCAGGCGTTCCTTGGAAGCTCTGTGGGGCCGTTCTACCCTGTCCTATAGGGCCACTATGAGTTGGAATTGACTTGACGGCAATGTTTTTTTTTTTTTAAATAGAAATTAAAAAAAAAAAAAATAGACCAAGGGCATTGAGACCAGCATTATAATTATTTTTATTTTTTAATGTATTGTTATTTAGGCCTGAAGCAGGAGAGCCAGACAGAGACAAGCAAGAAACTGATATACTTGGCTTTCAGAGTAAGGAGGTAGCCTATACTGTGTCCCTCAAGGATAGCACATAGGAGAAAAAAGCAACTAAGGGGTGACTCTGAGGGTAATTATGTCCAGACAGGCTCCTGCTGAGTCTGTCTCTTGCATTAAGAGAACAAACGGGAGATCAGTTCCATAGAACTAAGAGCGTGGAGGTTTTGGAGAGAGTGTTAAACAGCTTCCTGGCAGAGGGTCCATGGGAACCAGAGGCAGCAGGCCTTAGGAGAAGAACTGGAATGTGATATAAAACATATGAGGTGAATTCTTTCTGTTTTCTTTCTGCAGACCCATAAATAACACTGGCATTACTCACCACCAGCGTTTTTGGAAGTGGATATTTTGGGTGGAGCTGTACAGACAGGAGAAAAGCTACTAAGTGTGTCTTCACGAAAACATGGGATGAAAGTAGAGGTTGCCCAAAGCATCCTGGGTTACACTTGATTACAACTCAAGAATTATAACGAAGTATAAAATTGATGAGTGCTGTAAAAGAAGTATGCAAGAAACTTTATAAGAGGCCTGAGTAGTGTAAGCATACTTCCAGCTTTGGAGTGGAGAAAAAAAGACAAAAAAAAGGAGGAGGAAAGTTTTGCAAAAGGTGTGAGTGGATTAAACTTTAGGAGATGGTGTGGTGATACTATGACTGATTCCCTAGTACCCACTGACCTCAGGTTATTTGTGTGAGCTGATTGTGGAGATCCCACGCCTTCTGTCAGGGACTGGTTCAAAGATGGATAGGTCTGCGAAAGTTTGGAGCACTAAGATGTGAGAATTGGCTTGGGGCTTCTGGGAAGAAAAAAATCCTCTTTCTCCTATTGGATTTAAAGGTTGTTCAATTAGAAGTTTATTTTCTAGATGATAAACAGTTACATGAAGTCTAAGTATTTCGAATTAAGCTGTTACCTTTTTTCCTACTAAATTTTAAAATAAATTTAGACTTTGAAAACAATACTATAAGCTATAAATACAGAATACTTCCTTCGTTATGAGGCAAACGAACAGTTTGGTTTAAACAGTGTAGTCCATTTTGATGAGTTTACGGTGCTTTAGTGAAGAACAAAATGAAAAATAGAAAAAGTGTTTAATTCTGCTTTCCATACTCGAGCCACATATGCTTAATCACACTGGCTACTACTGTAACCCCAATATTAAGATTGAATGGAGCCAAAGATGAGGAAAATGCCAAGTTAGCAAAATAAAGACTCTCCTCCACTTTGTCCCATTAATTGAAAAAAAGAAAAACAATAACTAATCCCCAATGACAAGTTTACTAAAACAAAAAACATCTGAAATAATAATTGCCTCCAGATAGCTAGATTTATACTCTGTTTGTCTTGATACAAATAAATGGCTGCTATAAATAAGAGCAGGTGTAAATGACTGTCACTGCACTGTATGGATAGAGAAAGCACATGTCTTGATGGGAAACAAGGGACAAGCAACATAATGAGATTCAACTGAGAGGTATTTGGGACTTAACTCCTCTTCACATTGGAATGAAACCAGATTCATAGCAGTAGAAGAACTCTATAAACATAATTCTCTGAAATGAGAGGGTGATAAAAGGCCTTTTTTCTTGCCTTTTGCGGGGATAAATTACAGCTGAAGCTACAGAAATGTTCCTTTCCAGCTCCAGATTACGCGTGCTTGTATAATAAACATTTCTGTAACATTCAGCTTCTTTAACCTAGACAGCTCAATTAGGGCTGTGCGATAAAATACAACTTCTGTGCACTTTGCGAGCACTTACTGTGACTGAGAGCCTGTTAGCAAGAAATCTCGCAGAAAATAGATCTTGTCAAGAGTTTAAGGAAATTCAATTGGCATTGTATTTAACAAATATATATATATGTGTATGTGTGTATTTATATGTGTATTCTTTAGATATATATTTTTAGATTCTGTGTAATTTAATCATCTTGACATATCTGAGTCTCTTTTCTGTGTGAAAAGTCTCTTCATTATCTTTGCTATTTGCTGGACAGCTATGGGCAAACTTGGGAAAATTGTTACATTCAGGTACAGATGTTTAAAGAAGTCAGGAACTCCGAAGACTCACCAAGTTACCCCACTGTATAGAGAAAGCCTTAATTCTAAGCTCTAAATTGCCATGAATTGAGGTGGAACCAGTGATACCCTTGGCTCAGCATTGTGTCACCTAATTAATTTGCATATTTCTTTTCTGGAGGCAAGTAAATGTTAGACTTCGTGCAGGATTGGATGAGAAAAAGACCTCAGATGGATGAGTGGTCTGCGAGCAGCACTGTGTCCTAGAGACTTTCAATAATCCAGCCCAGTCACTCATCTGTACATTAGCATCAGAGGCTCCTTCCAGACTATAATTCCAGCCTTTGTATAGCACTATTATAATGTCATAAATATTGTCATGATTATCTACCAAATAAGACTTTGGTTCCCTAGACTGACTTTCAAGGACCTCTGCGACTAACTGTAATTTAATTTACCCCACCTTACACCCAGATTTCCATTCATTTAATATGTGTAGGGAGCCCTGGTGGTACAGTGGTTAAGAGCTTGTCTGCTAACCAAAATGTCAGCTGTTCTAATCCACCAGCCAATCCTTGAAAACCCTATGGAGCAGTTTTACTTGGCACTCATGGGTTCGCTATGAGTTGGAATGGACTTGATGGCAACTATTAACAAGACACCGAAATAGCCAAGATCCTCTACTTGGAGCCACACCCCGATTTGGACTTCTGGCCTCTTGAACTGTGAGAAAATAAATTTCTGTTCTTTAAAGCCACCCACTTGTGGTTTTCAGTTACAGCAGCACTAGGTAATTCAGATCCCACGTTTCTCATCTCTTCTGTGCCTTTGACCAGATGTGGCTCTGCTTCTCTAGTTGTATAAAGCCTACCTGCCAGACCCCCTGAGGTGGCCCTCCCGTGTGGTGAATCCTTTCCTGGTGCCCTAGCTGGGAGCAGTCTTTTCCTCTGACTCCTTTATTGCTTCATTTTTACTTCTCTTAGGACACATCAATTTCTATTATTGTTGTTTACGTACCTGTCTTGTCTCCCTTGAGGGCAGGATTAGTGACTGATTCGCCATCCTAGTGCTGAATATTCAACTTTGATTTTCTCATTTCTATCGAGTATACCTATAAGACAACCTTGCTTTGCAAGAACACACACACACACACAAACTTGCTTTGCAAGAACACAGACAATAGTTTTTTGAATATTTGTAAATGCCATGTATACACATAACTCAAGCACCTTTAATAATGTGGTAAGGAGGACCTGAAGAAAAAGGTGAGTAGAATACAAAACACACACAAACACACACAACCCAGAGGAAATGGATCATAGTGTCTTACTGAAAATTTTGTTACTTCCAGCTTAAGAAAAGGAAACTCAGAGACTAAACAGGAAGTTCAGGGAGCATCAAAAGATGAAAAGATTAATTTTTAATGTTACATGATGTCTCTAGCATAATTCAGATAAGTTAGTTGGACTTTTTTCTTGACTGGAGTGATGTATCGTCATGGTAAGGAATGGGAGGAAGCCCTGTGCTTGTCAGGGGGCTTGTTTACAGCGTACAAATCAAACAAGATAAGTGGGGGTTTTGAGAATTCTCTATTCGAACTTCTAATTGTTTCCTTACATGTGACCATAAAAATTTATTCAGAAAACTGCAGCAGATTTAAGGAGATAAAATAAAACCTCAGATGGCTGTTAGTAATACAAATAACTTAGAGTGTTTTTGCAAATTACGTGTCAGCTACAATTAACAATACAATCTTTATTTTGGTGCGGATGGATACCCTCGGTGAGCAGTTTCTCCCAGTTATATCAACGGTTCTTTTTATAATGTGATTGAAACCTTTTGCTTTGAATAGACAGACGGATGGGCAGCAAGGGCTGATGACCATTTATGCTGATATAGCTTGGCGACACCAGCTCCACCTTGTCATGCGCACATTTTGAACGTGGCTTCTCTATCCCCAGGGTGAAGGGTACCAACGCGAGCCCGGGAGCTCAGATCCCGCGCACGACACTAGCCTTCTCCCAGACGGCAGCAGTTCTGGCATGGCCCACTTCCCATGCAGTTCGAGTGTGGGGAGGTTTTGAACAAATATTCATTCGTAAGAAGCAGGTGAGTGTCACGATTACCATTTTTAGTGTTCCCTTTTCTCACTCAGTGTAAAAATTGTCTACCCTCCTGAGAAGAAGTAAATAAGGTACGGAATGTTGCTGTACTGCGTGAGAAGCTAGACAAGTGTTTTCTTTTCTACCACAGAATGTTTTCTAGTTCTTGTCAAAATTTCGTGTGTGCTCTGAGGTTTTACACCCATACACAACAGCAGTGCCTGCGTGGTGACAGCACTGAGCTGGCACTTGGTATCGATACAAGCCGTATCTGAAGACTTACTGAAATGGATCTAAAAGCCAGTCAATTAGCCCCATAATTAATCTGCCACCCCTCTCCTCTTGCCCTGCCGCTGCAATGCTAACCATAAAGTTAGCAACTGAACCAGCAACAGCCCTTTTCTAATGAGGCATGGCTTAATGATAATGATTTTATCCCTTCTGGGGGTGTTTTTGTGTCCACACTCAATCATCTTGATGGCTTCGTTTTTACCATAAACATCAAATGGAACTGTATTGGAAACATTATGTAACAATTACCCACATTTTAATTAGCCTGTCAATTATAGAGAGATAATGCTGTCATGGTAATGTACTGCCTCGCTGCCATATTAAATACTTTGAGTGGAATATCTTTTCAGGGTCAGACTTATAAATAGAGATGCTACCTCCATTAGTTAGGAATGTGTTTGGCTGCAAATAACAGAAAACCCTGCTGCAGTGTTTGAGCATGCTCTGTCATTTGTAGTGTGTAGAATGACAAAAATTTTGATTATGTGCTCATTGCTGAGACTTCAGTCAATGTCTGAGGCAGAAAGAGGAAGGGAGGAACAGGGAGAGCCAATGCCTGAATTAGAATATCAGCTTTCCAGATATTCTTAGTTTATATCTTATTAACCACTTACATACCGTTAGCTTCAGTAGAATATGGGGAATACTTTACCAAATCAGATAATGAAACTGCTTCAAAGAGGCAATAATGAGGTTTAGAGTTAACCAATAATATCAGCCATTCTGCTTAAATAAGATTTAAGAATAAAAGGGATGAGCACTTGTTGACCATTGTTTTTCCATGTTGCGGTATTTCATTCTGTGGGACTAACTATCCCTGGAGAGTAGATTGAGATGGGGACAGCTGGAGAGAGCTGGAAAACTGGATGAGAGAGATGCTTTTAGTTCTCAGGTCATCTTGTCTTAGAAGCCAGGGAAACACAAAAAGTTCTCTGGTGACTGAAATACGACTCCTTATTTTCAGCCTTCTTTCCCTTTTATGCACTCTGTGGGACCCTTATCCTTGATATGAAGAAGCTTATAAAATTGCCACTCCCTTGCTCATGACCTGCACTATGAAGACAAATATTTTGAGAAGATAGATAGTGTTCAGGTAAGAAAAGCCTAGACTAATGCCTTCGGTGTAAAAAAGGGAAGGAAAGGAGAGTATAAGGAGAAAGAACATGAAATGCTGAAAAATATGATCCACCAAGAAATTGATGTTTGTAAACATTTGCCTGGTTCCACTATCAATATTTATGATGGTGCTAAGATTACAGAGGCCTTGATATTAAGTTATTGTATCCTCAGTGGTTTCTGAGGGGAAGGTAGGTAAGTGATCAATTGCTTTAAGTAAAAGTCATTCATTGGTGTCACACCAGATTTTCACAGTTAATTTTATATTCAGACAATTACATAAATTAATCTAGTAAATCCAAAAAGACTACCAAGATTTGTCTAGATTTGTCGTGAATGTTAAAATGTCATCAGCATACACGGTAATTTAATTTGCCTACGATTAACCATAATCTTTCCATCTCCTCTGAGGATCTAATAACCAGAGTTAATGGCTTTAATGCAAAAACAAACAGCAGAGGATCTGAGCAACACCTCTGCTCTGTTGCTTTTGGAAGTGGCCTGGTATGTGTAGAATATTTTCCTGATGCATTTTCTCCCCCCAGAAGAATGTCAATTGCCGATTCTTGTTCCAAATCAGAGTGTTTCAACACATTACAGAGCATACTGTTTCATTAGGTAAATTATGCAGACTCTAAAGACATACGATTTGCATGAACAGGCGCATAAACTCTCCAAGTAGAGATAAATGTTTGGTGGACATTTAGATCCATGGATTCTAGCCTGATATGGTGATTGGGAAATATTCAAAAAACGATTTTTGGATCTCTGAGAGTGAAAGAGGTAGAGAGACAGAAAAGCAAAACAAACTGAGTTGAAAGTAGGACAGAGTCTTGCACAAATTCAACACTGAGATGAGGAGAAGGAGCGAGCAAAGGACAATTGGAGTGAACACTTTTGCTAACTGGATAATAATTCTCTATTTAAATTCTATAACATATCTAAACAAAACAAAACAAAACAAAACCTGTTGCCGTCGAGTCAATGCCAACTTGTAGCAACCATATACGACCGAGTAGAACTACCCCATAAGGTTTCCAAGGAACGGCTGGTGGATTCGAACTGCCAACCTTTTGTTTAGCAGCCAGGGCTCCACAACATATTAAATATTAGTAACCTATAATTATATACAATATTATTATCATGAATTATAAAAGTTTGATAATGTATTTGTATTATTATGTAATTAAATAATAGTGTATAACACTATACTGTTAATTCAGATTAACGTGCCACATATGCTAAAACTGGAAACCCTGGTGGTGTAGTGGTTAAGTGCTACGGCTGCTAACCAAAGTGTCAGCAGTTTGAATCTGCCAGGCGCTCCTTGGAAATTCTACGGGGCAGTTCTACTCTGTCCTATAGGGTCGCTATGAGTCAGTATCGACTCGAAGGCACTGGGTTTTTTTTTTTTGGTATGCTAAATATGCTTGTCAACGTAATTGTTCCTTTAAGAGTTAGGAGCCCATGATTTAGTCAGAAAATTGAGTTCAAATTTTACCTGTGCCAATTATTAGCTATGTGACCTTGGCAAACTGATTAACTTCTTTGAACCTCAGTTTCATCATATGTCAAATAGAGATGTTAATATTTACGTCATCTAAGGATTAAAAATTAGAAGAGTTAAAATCTCATATCTGTAAATCACATTGTCAGATACACAGCAAAACAAAACAAAAGAGAAAACCCCATAACTGTTATTACTGTGCTGTACTGTCATTGTTACTGTTGTTACCTTTAGAATATTACGGCAGCTGCCACTTTTCTGTTTCCTGGACATCACTATTTTGCGGTTCATTTTTCTCTACTGACATCTTTTTTTCTGGACTTCAGCAATGGCAGGCTTTCCATATTCCTGTTTCCTTCTTCATTTTAGTTTCCATATAGCCACCTTCTTAACACATATTGAATCACATCAGTCCTCAGCTTAAAAATTTTGAAAGACTTCCATTTTCATTTAGAATAAAACCCGAACTACTTAGCGTGGCCTAGAAGGCCTTATGCTATTATCATAGATTGAATTGTGTCCCCCCCAAAATCTGTCAACTGGGCTAGTTCCCTTGTATGATTATCTATCATTTTATCTTCTGATATGATTTCCCTATGTGTTGTAAGTCCTATCACTATGATGTAATAAAGTGGATTAGTGCCAGTTATATTGATGAGGTCTACAAGATTAGATAGTGCCTTAAGCCAATCTCTTTTGAGATATAAAAGAAAGAAGTGAGCGGAGAGACATGGGGACCTCACACCACCAAGAAAGCAGCACCAGGAGCAAAGCACATCCTTTGGACCTGGGGCCTCTGAGCCTGAAAAGCTCCTCAGTCGAGGGAAGATGGATGACAAGGAATCTTCCTCCAGAGCTGACAGAGAGAGAACCATCCCTTGGAGCTAACACCCTGAATGTGGACTTGTAGTCTACTAGACTGTGAGAGAATGAATATCTCTTTGTTAAAGCCATCCACTTGTGGTATTTCTGTTATAGCAGCACATAACTTTCCCACCATATGTTATGCCTCTTTCCTCTTTACTCAGTCCTCTTTAGCCACACTACCCTTCTGACAGCGCCCAGAACACACCAGCTACACCAGGGCCTTTGATCTTGCTGTTCTCTATGTCTGGAATATAGTTTCCCTTGCTTTTTGTATGGCAGACCAGACTCGTTTTATCCTTGAGTCTTAGCTTGGAAGTCATCCCTCAGAGTAGACTTTTCTGACCAATCTATCTGAAGTCCCCCTCCCACCCCTGAGCTGCTATCTGTCTCGTCATCGTAATTATTCATTTACTTGTTTTTCTGCATCCCACATTAGGCTGTGGAAGAGCCCCATGAGGGAAGGGCTCTTATCTGCCACATTCTCTGCTATATCCCCAGATCTAGCATAGTGCCTGGCACGTATTAGGAAGCTCAATAAAAACTTGCTTGAGTATATGAAGGGTAAGGGCAAGGACTCTGCTTTTTATCCAGTGTTGCTATCAACTAGCTCATTGACCAGAACATAGTAAGTACTCAAATATCTGCTGAATGAAAGAATATACGAATAAATGAATGAGTCAATTAAACAAAAGAGATTCTTCAATCTTGGTATCTCAAGTAGGTAAGATTACAGCCTTCACCACAAAATATGAATACATGTGCACACTAGGAATTAAAAAGGAATGTCAGAAGTACTTAAAGCCATTGTGCCAAAGCTGCCTAACACTTGATATCAGTATGCCCTAACTATGAGCTCTTTGAGGCCAGAGAAAGCTCATGCCCTTTTCATCATCGTATTCCAGCTTCTGGCACGCAATCGTATATAGAATTTTCCTCCTCAGCTTCCCTTTAAGTAAAAGGAAATTTAACTATTATAACAGCAGGATGTTAGAAGTGTTTCCTCCACAAATGTTTTTGTACTAGTGGCTTCTGAGCAATCAGGAAATACATTGACCCACGTTTCTGGGCAATGTGTTTTCTTCCTTCTCACCTGCAAATGTCATTAAAATAACGTGATCCTCCTAAAGACTGGACACACTGAAAAGCAGAGTTAATCAAAGGCCTTTCAGTTGGAACATTTGACTTGCTCGGATATTCCCACACCTAATGGAGATTAGGTTATTTTAAAAAGAAATCTCTAGTGGAAAAGAAAAAGCCCAAATTAAAAAACACACACGAGCATGGATCTAGAAAAAGTCCTTTACCAATTGATACTTCCTGACATCTGTTGGGACTATTGTAATCCATACTTCTTGGTTTGATTTAGCGTTATTTTTAGGTGCTGTTGAGTCAGTTCCAACTCATAGTGACCCTGTGTACAACAGAGCAAAACACTGCCCAGTCCTGTACCATCCTCACAATCATTGTTAAGCTTGAGCTTATTGTTGCTGCCACTGTTTGTCAGTCCATCTTGTTGACGGTCTTCCTCTTCTTCACTGACCCCCTACTTTACCAAGCATGATGTCCATCTCCAGGGACTGATCCCTCCTGATAACATATCCAAAGCACGTGAAACATAGTCTCTCCGTCCTTGATCCTAAGGAGCATTCTAGCTGTACTTCTTCCAAGATAGATTTGTTCGTTTTTTTAGCAGTCCTTGGTATATTCAATATTCTTCACCAACACCACAATTCAAAGGTGTCAATTCTTGATTTAACAGATGGATCAAATCTCATGTACGAGAGTTTATATTACACCCCTCTTGGATGCACAATTTCTTTCCTCTCAAACCTAAGTTCAGGTGTACTCTGGGGTTTCTTTGGCTTAAAAGACTTGAGTGTGTTAAAACTTTACAGCTACTGATGGAATTTTAGGATTTTCTGAGATTTAAGTCTTAGATTCTAGACCCTGTGCCTAAGAATTTTTTTTCCTTGTTAGAAGAAGAACACCTAGTCCTAGACCTCCCTGAAGTGACAGGTATGTTCTGAGGATTGATGATGATGTTTAAAAAATACGTACAGAGCTCTGTAGATGAAATATGCTTCTTTGCTTCAAAACATTAGTGCTCCAGCTGAGTCTTTCCAGTTATAAAAATCAGATCAAATGTGTTTACCAGAGCAGTTCTTCTGGTATAAATGTTACCCACACGTTTTTATATATCTAGCATATGCATAACTTATTAAAATATCTTACAGATGCAGTTGGATGAAAATGATGCACTTGAAATTTCATAACATTTACTTTACCAAGTACTTTATCATAGCCCTGGCATAAAAGACCTCAAATTGTGTTTGGTAGATTTAGCAACAGAACTATAGTAATAGAACTAAATCTTCTAGATAATTTAGTTCTCTCATATCACTCGGTCCTCCTGGTGGAAATTGCATCCTTCTTTGGCAATTTTTTTTCCCCCAACTTTAAGACCAATCTATATGATAATAACAGCCTCAAGTTTTCAACTTGGAGACACCTTTTCTGTTCCTCACCTGTACTCTTAATTTATTACTGCTGGTGTTTTCTGCATTGATTCAATGTTTTATTTCAAATGTACCATAGAAGATTATGTTTCTTTAGGCCATGAAAAGTAAGAGCCATTAAAAAAAAAAATTTAACAAAGCGTCAGGTATGTAAACAGGGAAGTTATTAACAACTTAGAGATTATAAATTAGGCACAGCTGGAGACTGTATCAATTTCCTCAGGCTAATTAATATAGAGAAGCAGTTATTGACTAACAGTGCTGGGCTTTGTCCACTATTGAAGAGACTTCGAGTAAAAATATTCTAGGAGCCTTTTTGCTCATATTTTATGTATTGCCTTCAGGATGGAGTAGGATGTTTTTCTGGTCTGAATGAACTTAGGTAACTTTTGAAATGTGAAATATTTTTGGAGAGATTGTGATCTAGGAGGGTCAGGCTCCAGAAAGTACTATTTTGATGGATGTGTTGGTCATTAGATAAGAAGAAAATATATGTGAATGAATATTAAAGGACTGTAAAATACATAAAGAAGAAAATAAGTACCTATCAAAGAAGTTGTCATCTTTTATGGAAATAAGTCAACAAAGAAATGAAAAGGTCTCATTTGAATTATTTGAAAAGAGAGTCCATAGTTGATTTGTTTTAGATCTTTATTTAACAAGGTCTTTTATGCTTTTTTTTTTTTTTTTATGCTTAGGTTTTTATAAAATGTTTGTATTGTACCTGTATAATAGTTTATCTCATTGAATACTGTTATTATACTTGTTAATAATATTATCAAATATTTATTGAGTTTCTTGCATAGTTCCTGGCACATAGTAAGCATTAAACAAATAATTACTGAATGAATTCATTAAATTATATTGAATAAAATTAAATTTTAACACAGAAAAATAGCACTAAGGTGTGCTTAGAGCCAAATGCAAACAATACATTTAAAATTAAAATCTGGCTCATCTGTTTATTCTAGACCACATCCTATTCAGAAAAGTTCTATTTTGGATCAACATATTGCTCATTTTTTCTGTTACTTCAATGTTGTAGGTCAACTTGACGTGTGAATGGAGGACAGACTCAGGAACTTAGAGACTCTTGGATATGTGGCCACAGTGCAAGTCTCAATAGTTGTAGGAGTTGGTAAAACCTTGGGGTGGAAGATCTCTCAGAATACTAACCTACTTCCCTTCCCTGTGATTTCTGAGTGTCTTCCATAGAACTCAAAATCCTCCTGAGTTGTTCCATGAAAAAAAAAAAAATTCTATGGTCAAATAAGTTTGGGAAATATTTTCTACTATAACTCTCTCCTGGTGACTCATAATGTACATTAGCATATTAAAGCTTCAAGCAGCTTTGAAAGAAATATGTTTAACACAACAGTTCTTAAAATATATTTGATTATGGAAACTTTTTTTTTAAAGTTAATTCCATTAATATCCCAAGGATCTAAAGTTCTTTTGAGCATATTTTTGGGCAATGCTGTCTTAATGTGCTGTCGATAATTTACATTAATTGTAAAAGCAAGATGAAGAAAGAGAACATGAAGACTTTTTATATTAGAGGAAGTTGGAGGGCATGTTAATGAGAGCTGAAGGAAGCAAAATAGGAAGCTATGGGGTGATGAAGACCAACTTCACAATTTATCAAGTGGTAGTCTGCTACTTCATGACTATTGACAAGTGCTGTATATAAATATTAAGGATCTTTTTTGATACAGAGACTTCTGTCCATACTTATTCAGAAATAAAATTCATCTGAACCAAGGAAACAACAATGGTTAGAAATAGTTTAACTCATAATACAAATGGATTCTAAATGGAGGTGAAAACAATGAAGAAAAATCGTCAAATCACAACACTGAAAGAGGACTTGAAAGACTCTATTCCAACTCAGAAGTTCTTTATTTTAAATAAAACATATTACTTTTTTCCATAGGTTTTCCTGATTTTCATAACTATTATGTTGTGAAATTCTAATATCTAATCCAAGTCACTTCTCTTACAATTTGAGCCTGTTTCCTTTGCATACATACAGGTTTAGTCTCACTGAATGGAATTTTGTCATCTTTCATCTGAATTCTTCAACTAAGCTTCCTCTTTCTTAGAAAGAGAGAGATAAAGCATGTTTTGAAGCTACCTTTTTGTCACAGAGAAAATGGCAGCAATATCTTCTTCATTTCTGACTGGAGTGTTTTTAGAGCTTCCCACACAAAACAAAACTACATAAGTGGCCGATTTGCTGGGAAAAGGACAAAAGAAGTTTTTCAGTAATGTATTTGAGAAAGAGCTGGGATTTCTCTGTATTTGGCATCTGGAAACACAAAAGTAGTTTATGTGAGAATAAGTTACTGACTCAATAACCGCCCTGTAAATCAAGTTAGGCAGCACACGGATTTTCTCTATTCTCTTTCAAGTCAAGTCTCTGGTTAAAAAAAGAGAGACTTTGCTGGTGTCAGGTGGTGCTTCAAGGCCAGTAAAAGCCCATTGGAATGCAGGCACAGGTACTCAGAAGGGATTCTGGATTGAAACTCTGCTCCCAGAGTGCTTTTGAATGCCTTGAAGAATGTATTCATCTATCTTCAGTTCAATAATTAATGTTGCTCTCCTACAGCTACTTTTAGAATAACAAATACAGGCAATTCAAGACTTTAAAGGGATTGCATTTAAGATGCTTTATTTCACAGCATATTTTGGCCTTATGGTCATATTTTTATAAGACTCAGCAATACAAAGTGGAGATGCTTTTTAAAAAATTAGGGGAATTTTTGTGACTTTGGTAAGAGACAGACTATTTTACTAGATTTTTATTTATCATAAAAAGATTGCAAAATATTCAAGTAATTGGCATAGCACTATGGAACTGAGGTCTAATTAGAAGCCAGGTGATTATCTGCACTTGATATGGAAGATGACTTTGCCTTCATAACTCTGGAGTTGTTTCATGCAGAACTTAGTGTCCTCAAAAGTGATTTAAGTTCAGAATCTCATCTGAATTCTAAGGAAATTCTTCAATTGTAGCAGCTTCATGGAAAAAAGAAACATACCCATTCACACATACACATACATTATCTGCCTTATTTCCCTGGAGCTTTGAAGACCACCCTGCTGTGGTTGCTGTCATGGAGTGGAGAGCAGCTGTCTGGTATTTTTCTCCAGGATTCTATTTCTAAGAGTCTCTGGCTGAAGAGTGGCTGTTTGTCACCAACTTTTTGTGTGTACTTTTCTCCATTGTGCATGGGGTCATCATGAGTTGTGAGCCAACTACACGGTGACTAACAACAACTATGTTAGCCATCCATTGGGGCATATGCTAGGCATGATTTTCTACCATATGAAAATTAACTTTAGCAGTATAATTACACTAGTAACTTGATTTTTTAAATTTATTCGTTGATGTACTGGATATCAGTGCTAAAAGAGAACTTTGAGATCCTATGTTCCAACCCTGTAACTTTTACTGCTATGGTAAAGTTATTTGTCTCAGATCACATGATAAGTTATCAAAAGAATGGCAGTTGAAATTCAGATACCCTGAAATTGTATGTGATCACAAATATGTTGAAATGCCTATTCTGAAGTTAAGAAATTTTTTCAAAAGTAGCTGATTCTAATACTCCAGCAAAGTGTCTGCTGCATGGTAAGCTCTCATTCAATATTTGGAGACTAAATAAATAAATACTAGATGCTGAACAACAGCTGATTTAAATCATGATATTTTTGCACAGTTCTTTTATTTAATATTCTAAACCATTCTCTATCCATTTATGTTTTCTGCATACATTAATAAACTTACTTTTATGCATGAATTTATAAATTTAGCATGGAAACACAAGTCGTCAACAGTCTTCTACTGATTCAAGTAAATTATTTCTTAAGTGTCTATTATGCTTGTACTGGCCCATTTGGCAAGATGTATCTACTTATCAGTACAGAAAGCAGCCCTCCCTTAGTTGAGAGATGGTAATTTATATATTTGGGGGTGTCTGTTTAGAGATGGAAAGATGAGAAGTAACCCAAATGCTAGATAGTTCTTTGATACCTAAAATTTTTGTCTAGGTATATATCATTCTTTTTACATGCCTTTCAAATAAAATACAACCACAGCCTGTTGTTGTTGAGTAGATTCTGACTCACAGTGATCCTAGGATAGAGTAGAACTATCCCATAGGGTTTTCAAGGAATGATTGGAGGATTCCAGCTGCCCACCTTTTGATTAGCAGCTGAGAGCCAACCACTGCGCCACTAGGGCTCCGTCAAATAGAATGAGAATGACCACTACCCCATCTGGAGCAAGGGAGAATGAAGAAAACCAAAGATACAAGGCAAAGATTTGTCCAAAAGACTAATGAACCACAACTACCACAGCCTCCACCAGACTGAGTTCAGCACAACTAGGTGGTGCCCGGCTACCACCACCGACTGCTCTGACAGAGATCACAATAGAGGGTCCTAGGCAGAGCTGGAGAAAAATGTATAACAAAATTCTAACTCACAAAAAACAGACTTAATGGCCTGACAGAGATTGTAGAAACCCTGAGAGTATGGCCCCCTTTTTGACTCAGTACTAAAGTCACTCTGAGGTTCACCCTTCAAAGATTAGACAGATGCATAAAACAAATAATAATACACTTAGCCCACCCACCTACACAGGCTAAATGGGCCGACCAATCCTGGGGCAAGGATGAGAAGGCAGGAGGGGACAGGAAATCTGGACAAATGGAAATGGGGAGCCCAAGGTCAAAAAGGGGGAAGTGTTGACATGTCGTGGTGCTGACAACCAATGTCAGCAAACAATATATATATTAATTGTTCAATGAGAAACTAATTTACTTTGTAAACCTTCATCTAAAGCTTAATAAAAAAACAAACAAACAAAAAACCCATACTCATGAAAAACAAACAAAAAATAAAAAACAAAAAGACCGGATTTGAATAGAAGTTTTATACTTGGTTTAAAAAGTATATAAAAGCTTTTTCTTTTTTTTTCCTGTTATGCAATTATAGCCTAACATTGATATGGCAAAGTCACCAGTAGTAGAGTAATGACATCTAGGATTTAGACAAGAAGCCCTGGTGGCACAATGGTTAAACGCATGGCTGCTCCACAGTTTGAACTCACTAGCGGCTACTTGTGACAAGAGACCTGCAGATCTGCTCCCATAAAGACTGTAAAGATTCCAGCCTAGAAGAACCCTGTGGGGCAGTTCTGCTCTGTCCCATAGGGTTGCTATGAATCAGAATTGACTTGGTGGCCCCTAACAACGACAACAACAGGATTTAGAAAGACCTCTTTGATCATTTACAAATATTTGTTACAAAGAATGTAAAGGCTTGTTTTACTAGTCTATTTGCATATGAGTCCTATATTCCCATCAGAGTTACAGCATTTATTATTTAAATAGAATCTAGCTGAATTGATACAAATTAAAGGGTATAACCATCCTTGTGATAGTGTCTTTGTAAGGTTACAAAGTGATAGAGATGGATAATTTAAGGTATATTGATTTCGATAATATTTTAATGGAATATAATCAATCTTTCAAATTTTACATCATGCCTGGTTCTTAAAATCTTGGTTTCAAGTGTCATGATTTGGTCAATAAATAACCCACTTCTATTTCTTCTTGATTTTAAATTTTGAAATTGCCATAATTAACTTCTTTTTCAAAACTGCATTTATTTCTTCTCAGACTTCTTCTGTATGACATACTCAGCATCATCAATTTTGAAACAGAGATGCACCGTCTTGTGTTTAATGTGCGATTCCTCCAATTGGTACAAATACAGTTACTGCTTTTAAGTCCTTTTTACCTTACTCTGCTATTCTCCTCTCATTTTCACATAAACTCGTGTGAGAGCTCTGAAATAGATCCTGTTATGTGGAAAGAGTCAATTAATTCACACTTTGATCTAATAAGATAGGCTCTATCCTTGGACAGGATTTGTGGGCATGACAGCAGAGTCTCTCAATCTATCCCAGTAGAATCCTCCCAGTTCAACAAGCTGTTAGGCATTTGGAAATTTTTTCTGATTTTCTATATATGGCTTTTCAGCCTAGCTTTCCACACTTCCATGGTGTAAATTATCTTTTATAAAAATCTAAAATATGCTTGAGATATTTCTGGAAATTGTTCTCAATATAGACAGTGTTTAATTGAAGATGGTACCGTAGTTTAAATGCATTCTCCTGAATTGTCATGAGGTGTCTAAAACAGCAGGAAGTAAACTATCTCCTTTTCAGCTAAGCACCTATTAAAGCTACTGGCTGTATTTGTTGTGATACCAGCCAGTTGGAATGAAGCCATTCCAGACCGATTTGTCAATCATATATACCACAGTTTTGACCTACTCGTTCCATGCAATAATCTCATTGCCGTTGCCTTTTAAAAATTAGCCGACACATTTCCTTTTAACCCTCAAGTTGCTTGAGTCTCTGTAATGCACTTAGTGGGTGAATGTATTGAACAGCACACTTTCTAATTAAAAAAAAATTTATAGAGAGGTTATATTCTGAAAGGTCATTTGTAAGCCAGTAGTTTGAAATAATGACACCCATTAATTTTCCAAATAACAATACTCTTCCTGTTGCTTAGTTTCCTTGGGCAGCCTTCAAGTCTTTATCCTTATAATTTATCATAACACAGTGCCTGGTACGCAGTTGTTGTTGTTAGCTGCTGTTGAGTAGGTCTCCAACTCAGGGTGACCCCATGCACAGTGGAATGAAATGCTGCCTGCTCCTGCGCCATCCACATGATCGGTTGCAGATTGGACCGTTGTGATCCATAGGGTGTTCACTGACTGACTTTAGGAAATAGATGACCAGACCTTTCTTCCTAGTCTGGAAGCTCTGCTGAAACCTGTTCAACATCATAGCAACACACAAGCTTCCATTGACAGACTGGTTGTGGTTGCACATGAGGTGCATTGGCGGGGAATCTCACCTGGGTCTCCAACATGCAAGGGGAGAGTCCTACCACTGTATCACCTTTTTCCCGATCTGGTACATAGCAGGTACTATGTGAAATTTTGCGCCATGACTGATTGAATATAGTGCTCACACTGTGAAACCTAATCACAACATAGGAAACTATTCCTGAAAGAAAGTGCTTTCAGAGTTCCCCTTTGGTATGATGCCAGCCATGATCTTTGTTCTAAAACACTGGAGTAAGAACTCTTCACCAGTTTCCCCTGTGTGTGAATAGAAACTTCTCTGGTTCAAGTTGGTGTGTTTTACTGGGAGCCCTTTTAAGTCCTGTATGACTTGCTGTCTGTTCTTTCTTTTTTTTCCTGCTGGATCAATGAATTAATTTCCTGAGTTCTTGGTCCTCTATGTAATTTCACATTTTTTAAAAAATTTAAATTACTACCCCAGAAACAAGGGGAAAAATCCTGTTTGTTAAGGTTTTTGCTTTCTTGTTGTTTCATCCTTCCTTATGCCAATAACAAGAAAGTAAAGTATGCCAAATATTTAAAGAGGAAGAAAACCATCCAGAAAAAGCACTCCCCCTTCTGCATTTCCTTTTTATATATTTTTTTCTGGTTGTTGGTGGCGCAGTGGTTAAGAGTTTGGCTGTTAACCAAAGCTGTTCCTTGAAAACCCTATGGGACAGTTCTACTCTTTCCTATAGGGTCACTATGAGTCTGAATCAACTCGCAACAGGTTTTATGTTTAAAACAAGGAAGTAGAGTATTACATAAATGCTAAACGGCAGAGAATTTTTAGTCCCAAAGAACAAATAGAAGATTTTTCTATTAGGATGCCCATGGCGCTTTTCAGGCTTGGGGCAGAGTCTGGGAGTGGAAGGTAGGAATCTGGTGTTATGAGTCTTTAGCAGGGTGCCGTAGTTAACTTTTGCCACAGTCGTGCTGATTAAAACCACTCTGAAGCTCAGTAACAAGCAACAATAAACAATTCTCTCTTGCTCATAAATCCGCAGCTTGGCTGGGGCTCAGGTAATGCGGTGGGCTACTCAGGGCATGTTCTTCTCATGCCTATGCCAGGGCCTAAGAGAATTTGTTAATATCCCATTCACTAAAGCAAGTCATGTGGTCCGGCCCAAAGTCCAGGACCAGGAAATAGATTGCCATCTTGCAGCAGGAACTGCAAAGTCATATGGCAAACAGTGCATGCAAGGAAACATGCAGAATTGGGAATAACAGTGCAATCTACCACCCATGACTAGAAAGAGAACATGCTTATGCCTCAGGAAGGCTAATGATTTGGCATCGTTTAAAACTAACGATCTTTAAGTGTTGTTTAGCATTTATTTAGTGGGGGTGGGAGAAATTGAATGTCTATGCCCAGGTGGCACAATGCTTAAGTGCTCAGCTGCTAACTGAAAGGTTAGGGTTCGAACCCATCTAGCGAATCTGTGGGTAGAAGACCCAACAATCTGCTCCTGTAAAGATTACAGCCTAGAAGACCCTATCAGGAATTTCTACTCTGTTACGTGGGGCCACTATGAGTGGAAATTGACTTGATGGCGCCCAACAATAACAATAGAAACAAATCATGCAAAGAAAATTGACTAAGTAATTTACTTCTGCTTGCCAAACTAGAGTCAATATGTTGGAAAAATAAAAAAAGAAAGAGAGAGACAAAAATAGTATAATAGTTCTGAGCCAGGTTGCCTTGGTTTAAATACTAGTTCTGCCACTTATTAGCCGTGTGACCTAGGGCAAGTCATTTAACCTCAAATTAAATATAATTATTAACAATATGGTTGCTGTTCTCTCTTCAGTTTTCTCTTTTCTGTATGCCAAGCCAAACAACAACTTAGGAGGCATAGAATTTAAAATTAAGCAATAAAAGACATTGCCAATAAACATGCATCACTCAGATTTTGGAATTTCAACTGATTAAAACTGACTTTTATCTGACTCAGAAACCCTGGTGGCGTAGTGGTTAAGTGCTATAGCTGCTAACCAAAAGGTTGGCAGTTCGAATCCATCAGGTGCTCCTTAGAAACTATGGGGCAGTTCTACTCTGTCTATAGGGTCGCTATGAGTCAGAATCGACTCGATGGCAATGGATTTGTTTTTGGTTTGGTTTTATCTGACTGCAACTGTAAATGTTCATTAGGAAAATGCTCAGTAACGCTATGTCTGCAGTAGAGTGAGGTGTTTACTTGAGAACATTGTAAGTCTGCAATAGAGTGTGAATTTAAAGTTTGATCATTTATTTTAGTGAAATTATTTTAGCATCTAAAGATTCACCTCTCATACAGCTGTTGGTATGACTTTCTCCTTAAGCCTACTCTGATTCCCCTGGTCCCAGATAAGAGAACAGAGCTGAATTGGCTTAAGCAATTGGCCAGTCAAAGAGGATCTCTGAATGTTGATCTATGAGAGGTTCTGAAGCATTACTGAGTGGTTCTGAGACATCACTGGACAAATAAGGACATGTACTTTATGGGGTTGAAAGGAATACTTTCATTAGCTGCCTGGAATGAGAGGTGAGATTCCAAAAGTCACATCTGGATAATGAAACTGAACTACTCCACAAGAAAAGAGGGTTCCCTTAGCATACCAAAAAAAATTAAAAAATAAAGCAAACCAAGTGCCATTGGTTCGATTCCAACTCATAGCGACCCTATAGGACAGAGTAGAACTGCCCCATAGAGTTTCCAAGGAGCACCTGGCAGATTCAAACTGCCGAATCTTGGGTTAGCAGCCATAACACTTAACCACTACGCCACCAGGGTTTCCTTCCCTTAGCACAAAGACTTAATTTTTTTGTGGGGATATAAAAATTTAGGACCAGGGTTGAACTACTAGGGACAACAGAAAAGGATGACCAGGTTTTGATGGGAAAACAGAGAAGGAAGATCATGATAGCTGCGTTGTTATCACCTCTAAAAGTGATTACATATTGAAATAGTTTTTGCTGAAAGCAAAACCAAATTTTTAAGTTTTTCTGAGACATCCGTGTGTCTTAATTTGTCTCTGATATGTGGTTTACTTTTCTCCTTTTCATGTCAGTCCCGCTAAATTGATCTTGGGCAAGGGGAAAATTAGGATATGGAAGTGATCGTGGATGCCTCATCAGTATTTATTAAGTGACTATTATCTGCCAGACATTCTTCTAGGTATAAAGAAAAAAAGGTAAAAACAAACGGTTCTTATTTTCAATAAGCTAATAGTTTAATAGTAGAGTTAATCATGTAAACCAGTTACTTCAAGACAGTATGACAAATGTATCATCTGTCGAAGACTTAATACATGGCTAAAGTGCTCATCTCTACTACAGCTCCTGCTTCATTTGGATGATATCCATGTAGACAATCCAGCTACACCTTGGCCAGTGCCTTGACTTCCTCACTTCCAATGATTTTATCCTCCTCATTACCTACTTCCAGGGTCATACAGTAAGCCTTGACTTTAGCAATAGCCTTTCCACCACCAAAATATCAATTTCAAGGATTTCACCATGACACATCACTTCCTATGCTTCCAGCTTACTTACTTGCTTCTACCTCAACAGTTCTGGAGCCTTTCGGGATCTTCAATCTGTTGACCAACCCCACTACTTTTTCATTGTTCATTCCTTTCCACTCTTACCCACCTGCATCCTTAATTCGCTCCTTGTTTAGTTTAGAGTCAATAGCTTTTAATCACTTACTTTTGATATGTTTTCATACATCCTTAACTCTCCTGCTTCTTTCTTATCTGATAAAAATGTACCCTATTTAAATACAAGCCTACTTTATCTCATAGCTAGAATCATATACCTGGATGTGGCTAGAGGGAAATACCCAACTATGCCTACTGGTCTGTTTTAATTTATGACCACAAATATGAAGTGAGCACTCAGCCTTACTGGGCAATCTGGCTATGTTTCTCTAGTAAATTCAATTTCCTTCTTTCTGGGGTGACTATTTTATACTTCATTCTTTCTTTTAAAACTTTAATCTCATCCTGTTTCTCAGTTGATGACAGAAGGGCTTAGTTGAGAAGTGCTTCAGCTTCCTATCACCAAGCCTGCCTACGTCTTTACTTCTATATCCTGCCTTCCCTCCGGTTTCCAAAGATGAACTGCCTCTGCTCGTACCTGCAGCCAGCCTCTTTACTTGTGCACCGGATTCTCCATTCCTCTTACTTACTGGCGTGTTTTGTCATTGCAAGTATTCCATCTCTGTCTGCTTTATCATTTTTTCCTCTTTTCTTCTGACTCATTCCAATTAGCTTATAAACATGGTGTTATGATTTCCATCTTTAAAATGAAAACCCTTCCTTGGCTTTATTTTCCCCTCCAGCTACCACTCCATTTCTCTGCTCTCCTCCATGGTCATATTCTTTGAAAAATTTGACTATGCTCACTGTGTCCATTTTTTTTCTTCTCATTCTTAAAAGAAAAAAAAAATTATTTTAATCACTGTTTTCTTCCCATCCCTGCACTAAAATTGCTCTCATCATGGTCACTCATGACCACCACATTGCCAAAGCCAGTGGTCAATAATTTGTGTTCATTTTCGTCTCATTCAACCTCTCTGTGGCGCTGTAAGACTTTCTTCACTGACTTCAGGGACACTGGAGTACCCAAGTTTTCTTAGTTTTCCTTCTTTCTCACTGGTTGGCTCTTCTCAGCTTCGTTTGCTGACTTCTCCTTTTTCCAACTTCTGAGCCTTCCTTTTAGTCTACATAGTCTGCCTAGGTGATTTCATTCAGTTTCTTGACATTAAATAAAATCTATAGGTTGATTACTCATAAATTTGTAACTTCAGCTCCAATTTCTCCCCCAACCTTCAGACTCATATATCCAGGCATCCATTTGACTCCACTTTGATGTCTAATAGGTACTTCAAATATAGCATGTCCAAAAAAGAACTCTTGGTTTTTTGCTAGCCTCCCTGCTAGTCTTGCAGTTTGTTTCTTTTTAGTTAATGCTTTTACACTTCTCCAGGTACTCCAATCTAGGACTCACACCCCTCATCCCATATCTAATCACTTAAAAAGTCGTGTTGACACTAGCTAACTCCAAAAGCCTATCTCGACCCAGCTACTTCTTTCTACCACCACTGCTAACACCCTAGTCCAAACCACCATCTTTTCTTTCTTGAATTACTTGAATCATCATCTGTCTTGTTTCTTTGCTTTCATCCTTGCCATGCTATATTCATCCTCCATATAGAAATCAGAGTGACCTTTTAAAAAATGTTAATTGGACCATGTCATTCCCTTCTTAATATCCTTCAGCATTGTGGTTATAGTTTATACAAATGATACAGAACTGTAATCAGCGATTCTAAGGTCTTGGTCTATATCCAAAGTTTGGTGAAATTATGATAGCCTAAATTATAATTATGTTTAATGTATGTGTATCAGTTTTTGTGAATCTGTTCTTAATAATTGATTTTATTTACCAATCAAATATGGATCCTAATTAGCTTGAATAAGAAAATTTCTATTTTATACCTGAATAACCAACTTGACTGGGAGAAGAACATTTCTTCCTCCAGTCATCTGATCAAAATTCATCAAATAATTTTCAAATAATAAATCATTGTATGCATGTGCCATGATTGAACATTGCACTAAACAAGGGGCACAGTGGGCAAATTCCATCTTAATTGCTAACTGTGTGGTAAAGATTAGCATCTATCCAGTTCTTACCTAGAAATGAATCTAGTCCGCACCTTCCCAATTTCCGTCCTTATCACCAGCAGCCCAAGTGGCATACTATCTTTGACCCCAGCCACCCAGAGATGGATTGGAGCTCACAAGTTAAAAGGACATTGCCTTTCAGGCTGGCTGCCCATCCAGCCCTTCTCTGATCTAGACTGTCTGGGCTAAGTCAGAGCACAAAAGTTAAAAGGACACATCCTTCTGACAGGTTGTTTGTGCAGTCTTTCTCTGACCTCCAGCCACCCCAAGCTGTATCAGAGTTTACAAGTTAGAAGGACTCAGCCCTTCAGACTGCCAAATAGGCAGATGTCAGCCCCTGTTGGTTCTCACTGACCCTGTGGGTTTCTTAATTCCTTGGAACAGCTCACAGAATTCTATACTTGACAGGTCTTGCCAGTCCAGGAAGCCCCAAGAACTCCCACGTTCAGGGACTTTTATTGTCGTGGATTGCATTGTGTCCCCCCAAAATATGTGTATCAATTTGGCTAGGCTGTGATTTCCAGTACTGTGTGATTGTCCACCATTTTGTCATCTGATTTGATTTTCCTGTCTCTATGATGTTAAAGAGATGGGATTAGTGGCAGTTATGTTGCTTAGACAGGACTCAATCTGCAAGAATAGATTGTGTCTTAAGCCAATCTCTTTTGAGATATAAAAGACAGAACTGAGCAGAGAGACATGGGGGCCTCACACCACCAAGAAAGGAGAGGTAGGAGCAGTGTGTCCTTTGGACTTGGGGTCCCTGAGCTGAGAAGCTCCTAAACCAGGGGAAGATTTGTGACAAGACCTTCCTCCAGAGCTGACAGAGAGACAAAGCTTTCCCCTGGAGCTGGCACCCTGAATTGAACTTCTAGCCTCCTAAAACGTGAGAGAATAAATTTCTCTTTGTTAAATACCATCCACTTGTGGTATTTCTGTTATAGCAGCACTAGATAACTAAGACAATTGCATAGTCATGATTGATTGCATAGGCTTGATTGATTGAATCATTGGACATGTATAATCGAAGTTATACCCCCGTCTCTTCCTGAGATTACCGAGCAGTTGTGCTCTGTGTAGCCCCCATGCATTTTAATTGTTGCCTGGCTGTTTTAGGTAAGAAAGACACCTTGATTGCTGGAGAAATTCCAAGGGTTTTATTTCGGGAACCAAAAGCAAAGGCCAAGTCGAATTCTTTGTCTCACAAACATTCTTCTATAATTTGGCATTTTGGCAGATTCTGTGTTTTACTATAGAAGATAAGAATGTTATAAATACATTTATGCACAAATTATAGTCAATGTGCAATTATTGATTCAAAGGTTATATGCTTTTTAAAACCCTATGTACTTGTTCCTGGGGGTTTGTTTAGAAGCCAGGTAGAAAATTATTTGTTCAGAGTTGAAGGGTCAGTGTGAGAACTGAAGAGCAGTGGCGATGTGAGATTACTGTTGGAGGATGAAGCAGAGAAGCAGGGGTGGGCCCGTGCATTGGATCAGCAGCTGGAGGATCACCAGCTTAGGTTAGGTTTAACACTTGGGGGTTGAGAGAGCCACAAGTCAGTGTAGGGGAAGGAGATGAGAAAGTGATTGGCATCTATTGCCTGATAGAAAGATTATATAGAATTGGGTCATTCTCTGGCCTTCCTTTATCGAAGAGATTTGGTGAGATAGGTGCCAGTAAGTCTAAGTGGATCTATACAGTAAAGAGTCTTGCTGGGTAGGGCAGGATGACGAAGACAGGAGAGCTGAATTGGAAAGGGCCATGAGAGAGATTATGGAGGGTAGTCACATTTGGGAAAGTTGAGGGAGCGATGGAGAAAGAAGATAATAAGCTTTTCTATGTTTTACAAAAGAAACCCTGGTGGCGCAGTGGTTAAGTGCTCGGATGCTAACTGAAAAGTCAAAGGTTCCAACCATCCGTGGGAAAAAGATGTGGCAACTGGCTTCCATAAAGATTACATACAGCCTTGGAAACCTTATGGGGCAGTTCTACTCTGTCCTATGGTGTTGCTATGAGTTGGAATCGATGTGATAGCAACAGGTTTTTATGTCTTGTATTTTTGAAAGACTGCAGTAAAGATCTAAACTGCTTTGTTTTTCAGTTGCCAGATTCTTATTTATTTGGATAAGACTCCATGCCGTGACTTGCTTCCAGGCAAAGGGTAAATTGGCCTGGATTAATGTAGGATAGCATTACAATCAGGAATATTTATCCTGGTGACTTCATGAATTTGAGCGGGGCGTAATTTAGGCAGTAACTGCTCTGTTATTGTCATTGGGACTGAATTGTATCTTCATATTGATATAGTCCAGGGAAACGTGGTTATACTTCTAGTTTCTGACATTTACAAACTGTTAAATGGATAAAAACATATATTCTGTATTTTCCATTAACATTATGTCACAAGCCACGTGTCAGTTTTTTTAAACTGAACATTTTGATGAATATGTGTATTTACGAGAGCCAAGAAAAATAACAGTGATTTTTATAACAGGTTCTAATTATAAGTCAGCTAATAGCACAACATTCAAAATTATGACCTATTTGATCAGGCAGAGTTCTGAAAGCTTGAAGAAAAAGATCAAGGTATATAAGGAAAAACAAATCACAGTAAATAAACAGACTGTTAGCCAAGCATTTTATTATTTTAGTGATGATTGCAATTAATTGTAATTATTTTTAAAGAAAATAAGTATCTTGATAAATGCCTCTTTAATTTGCCTTCAGGGGAATAAGACTTTCCTTTTAAGCTCGAATGTAGGTTCATTAAGTAAATGACACAAGTGTATCACGGCTTCACAGCAAATTAACAATACTGAGTGGGAATTTTGGACTTTCTTGAGTATATCCTGTTCACCGTGCCTCAGTGACATAATATGTATTTGAAATGATGTGGTACAAATAAATCCAAGGAATGATTAGAATTTTAAGTACCGAGTTGCGGACCAGGGTGACTTGTTTTTTCTAAGATGCAAATAAAGAAACATGCCCTTGGAACCCCCATCACCTTGTGTATCCAAACAGCCCAAGTGAGTTGTGATAGGTCTGCTTTCAATATCTTGGGACAATTGGTTTCTGAAATGTCATGATTGAAAATTTTACTGTGTCACTTAATGTGAAATAGAACATGCAGGAATTTCAGAGGGAACTTGTCTGTTTGTGAAATGTGACACCAGGCTTAGCTCTGCCAGGAAGTAGGTGAAGGCCTGGGGCTTTCGTGGCACACCTTGTCATGTAGGACTTGTCTGCCTCTCTTAATTTTCTCTTTCCCACCTCAGAAAGCCATTGTCCTGAATTCTTATTTGATTAAACTCAACAAGTATTTGCAATTGTCTTTGACTCTGCTTGGAAAGAGGCAGAATATTAAAAGTATCCATTTATTTTAAAAGTGCATATATGATGCTATGGAGGACACTCTGTTTCCGATGCCATCAGATTGATTCTGACTCATAGCGACCCTATAGGACACAGTAGAATTGTGCCATAGGGTTTCTAATGTTTGGTTGGTGGATTCGAATTGCTGACTTTTTGGTTAGCAGCTGAATTCTTAACCACTGTGCACCAGGGCTCCGTGGAGGATGCTAATGAGATGAAATGTATGGGCCAGCCATCAAGGAGGATACACATTAATTGCAAAGACAAGGTCTAGAAATATAAAACAGATAAATAAAATATGGTTCTGTCTTGTTGACTGGGAAAACTAATGTTATTACAGGAATCCACAGATAGGAGAAAGCATTTTGGCATGAAGTTCTTGGGAAATGTTGGTACTTGAGTTGGGTGCTAAAGATTGGGCAAGGTTTCTATAAGAGGTGAGGAGGGGGAGTGACTTTGCAGAGATGGGAAACAACACATGAGCAGAACTTATATGACAGGAGTTTTTTTCCTCTTTGACGGCACTGGGTTCGATGCAAAGTATCTACAGCTAATGATATATGGTGTTTATGGTAATGTGTTTCTAAAATGACTTTAAGGCAGATGTTACTGAGTTTGTTTTCTTACCCATTAGTAATCTTATGAGGAGCCCTGGTGGTGCAACAGTTAAGCACTAACCTAAAGGTTGGCGGTTCCAACTCACCCAGTGGGTCTGTGGGAGAAAGAAGAAAGACCTGGTGACCTACTTGCTTAAATATTACAGCGAAGAAAATCCTATGGGGCAGTTCTACTCTGTCACATTGGGTTGCTATGAGTCAGAATTGACTCTACGGCACCCAACAACAACATTAATCTTAAAGGTGGGAATGGCATGCCAGAAGGGAAGGGAGACAGCCAAAATAACGGAAAGAGCAGTTTCCTCGTAATTAGGAGGTCTGGGTTTTCCTGTCTGTGCTGTCTTCACTTTTGTTAAAGTGATTTAAGGTGAGTCATTTGATCTCTTTCCTCATTTATAAAATGATACTGTTCAGCACGATACCCTGAAGTTTCTTCCAACTCTTGGATTCAGTGAGTTGGTACTATGTTAAGCTGGAGAAGGTGGTCTCTGGACAGAAGGAGCTTAAAACAAAGAAACAAAAAACAAATTGGTTGCCATCAAGTAGATTCCGACCCATGGTGATTCTGTGTGTTGTAGAGTAGAACTATACTCCACAGGGTTTTTGAGGCTGTGCCATTTCCAAAGCAGATCACCAAGCATTTCTTCCAAGAAGCTTTTGGGTGGGTTTCAACCACCAACCTTTTGATCTGCAGTCCAGTGCTTAACCATTTGTGCCACTCTGTGACTCTTGAAGGACTTTTACCCAAAACCAAATCCATTGCTGTTAAGCTCACTCTGACTCATAGTGACCCTGTAAGAGAGAGTAGAACTGCTCCATAGGGCTTTCAGGGCTGTGATATTTACAGTATCATCCTGCCACATACGGCTGGTGGTTCCAACCACTGACCTTTCAGTTGGCAGCTGAGTGCTTAACGACTGCACCACCAGGGCTCATTCGAAGAACCTTTAGGCAAAGTTTAATTAATGCTATCTTTGGTGCAACAAGTTACTTAATATGGCCCTTATAGCCATGGTCTTTGTGACAATCACACAATGATTGAGTGACACTATGCATATAAGGTACATGGAACCTGTGATGGTTGGGGTTATGTGTCAACTTGGCTAGGCCATGATTCCCAGTATTGTATGGTTGTCCTTCATTTTATGTGTTGTAAATCCTAACCTTTACATGTTGGTGAGGCTGGGTTGGTGTGAGGTGTATGTTGAGTCACAGCCTTGCAGAAGGGTATGACTTAATTCCCATCCTTACTCAGTTATGCCCTTCCCTGGGATGTGGCCTCACCCACATGTGTGGGTGCCCTGGCAGGGCTCTGTCTCTGCATCTGGATCCCATGTCCAGTTTGCGACTAACCTATGGTTCCTGGGAATTGACCAAGGGGCCTACCTTGAGCCAGCAGCCTGAGGCCCAACTTGCTGATTCTGGCATTTTCCAGCCTTCACAGCCCAGTGGGCTGGCAGCCTATCATCTGATTCACCAGTTTCTACAACGTTGTGAGGCAGCAGCCTGTGGTCTGGCCTCCAGTTTGGGTTTGTCAGCCCTTGTGGCCACATGAGTCGGGAGAAGCTTACACCTGTCCCACAGAATTGGGACTTGCCAGCCTCCACAACCGCATTGGCCATTTCCTTGATACGGTTTGTGAGTTCTGTGAGACATTGCAGCGAGTTACGGAATTCACAGGGGGGAGAGTACTGAGGGGAGGAGGAGTAGCTGATGCTAGAGATGACGGAGTGCTACAGCAGCTTGGAAAAGCTGGTCATTTGGGACATCTTTAACCTGTGCCTCATAGAAACCAGCTTTGTGTTGAGCATTATAAAAGAAATTATTCATTCACTATCCAAGTGACCTCCTACTATGTGTGATAGAGATAGGAACTGTTCATCTTACATTCTAGAAAGATAGTGGATGTCCTCTAGGCCATTGTGTTTTGCCCTTTCAGACTAACTAGTCTGTTAAGTTTAGAAGACTGATGTAAGAGATTTCCCTTTTGGATACTCTGCAAGAAGAATGAGGTTACTTTCCCTCTTTTATAAGTGAGTTCTTTGAGAATAAAATAGCTTTAATGTTTCATAGGGTCAAACAATTTTGAACAGCCCAGAGTGCATCTTTCTTATCATGGCTTAGCAGGTATTCCAGGGTCTAAAGATTCTCTAAATATTTAATATGAAAGTAATGAGGATTTGTCTGTCTTTTCCTCCTGGACCAGTTGTATCTTTACTATTTTTAAAGAAATAAACATGTATTCAGATTTATAAAACTTCATAGTCTAAAATTGGTTCCACTGTCAGCATCAACGAACATTTATTGAGCACCCACTGTTTCTCTGACATTGCATTATGCATTAGAGACTCTGCATATTAAGGTCTTTTTTTTTTTTTTTTTTCCTCAAGGATGTGGCAATCACCCTTTTGAAGTTTAGAAATAGGAGATGTGACTGTGCAGAAAATAGTTATATCCAATGGCACAATAGGTCATTGCAAGGTTTATATTCTTTTATTGCTTTTTGATACATCGTATTTATCTACATATATATAATGGTCTTATTATATGTTCATTTTGTTCTCCTGTTATTTAAATGTGGCAGCTGTAACTAATTTGGATATCAACCACCTGCTGTGTTGTGCACATCTCTATAAAACTTTATTCTACAATCTGGAGTATATCTAAAAATATTCAGAAGTAAATATATCATCATTAACCTGTCATGTATGATGACAGTCTCACAGACAGAAAAAATGGAAGCAAACTGAATGAATTGTGAGACAGAAGCTCTAAATTAGCCCCTAATTCTGCAGCCCCTGGGACTGCCTGGAGGCAGGACAGCCTCATGGGAAGCTGGGTAATTTCTCTTGCCTTTGTCTTTGTGTTGCCAGACAAACTGTGGCATTGTGATGAAGCTGCTTCCAATCAGGTGAGTAGCTTCCATCAGACTCAGGACACACATCCAGGATTCTGCTCCTTCCTCAGCAGAGGGGATAATGAGGACACGAAGGAGTCACCTACCCTCTATTCTGTGCATCTATTCGAGATGTAACTATATAGCATCAAGACTATTTTTAAAACAATGATACTTGAACTGTACAAATGACTGTCTATCCCTGTCATTTTAACAAAAACATGTTTCTTTGGATCAGTGAGGAGCATTCCAGCAGCCAAGTCAATTGCCTTCCATTGTTATGGTTCTTATCCTTATTGAAATCATTATCTTTGAGGCTTTCAACACTGTTAACCATTCTCCATTTTTAAAAAAAGAATTCCCCATTTGTTTAAAAAAAAAAAAGACAATAAACTTACTACTTATTAAGAAAATAAAAAAAATATAGTCTAGTAAAAGTAAAAAAAGTAGCCACTCATAATGTTACTACTCAGAGAGAGAGAGCAAACCTTAACAACATAGAATAAAGCTCAGTCTTTTCTTTGCAAGCATAAATATCATTAAGAAATGGAATCATGTTATACATAGTGTTTCAAAATTACTTTTATCACATAACAATATGTGATGTATCACTTTCTGTGTTATTAAATATTTGTAACTGGGACAGTCACAAATCAGATCTGTGCAAAAATGAAACTATTTCATAACTGCGTGGGGCTCTTCTTAATTCTAAATGTCTTTTTTTTTGGCTCAGCATCAAAAAATTTAATAAGACTTCAATATTCTTGTATCTTCCAATTTAAAACTCTGGCTTTTTTTTTTTTTATGATAGTTAAATTCAATTACCATGATTTCAGGTACTGCTCAAAGTTTACTCTTCAAATTTGTTTCCCTTCTCAAGAGCTTTTCCCTTCCTTGGCCTTTTCCACTCTAATTCTCTAGCATGAGCTCACCAGTGGTGTCAGGGAAGGGTGGAGAGCCTGTGAAAATTAAGTAGGGAATGGGTCTGGGGGAGGATGTGCATCTCATCCACAAATTCCCTCTTTGTTGCCCCTTGTCGCTAGTGTCTTTTCCTCGTTTGGTCCCTGGCACTGGGAATGCTGGGTGCAACCACAGCCCAGGGCCAGCAGGGTGGGGGGTAGGGAAGGTCTTCACTTGTCCCTGAACCGGTTGGTCCTTGTCCTCCTGTTGATCCTGTAGAACTGCTTATGGCTCTTTCTGCATTGTTGAACTTGATGGGTCCTGTGGCCTTTTGGTCTAAGTACAGGCTCCACATGAGCACAATTAAGTGTTCTGGAATTCTCATTCTTTGTAACCTTATCCATTATTTATTTATTTATTTATTTAGTATTCTATGACTTTCCAGTTCCCCACAGTGGGGATCAATTTTTAATTTAAAATTCATAATAAAAATTTACTTTGTTAATCATCTTGTTTTTGCGTTTCAAATTTGACCAATTGTGGCATATACCATTATGAGTTTTCCTTGATGTCCATGACTTCTTCTAAATCCAATTTTCCTTGATAAAAATTTGTAGGCCTATGTTCTGTTAAGTAGATATGATTCTTTCACATCTTTGTCAAAAACAAATGTTACTATGTACTTTTTCAACTACGATCCTTTTTAAGTTTTGTACACTCATTTATTGACTATTTCAAAAAAATATTTATTGATTGCCTCCAATGTATCAGGCATTATTTTAGATGATGGAGATTCAATGCTATGATTTGTTGTTTGTTATAGTTGCCTCAAATAATTCATTGTTGCCCCATTTTCCAGCACTGGCCTATTGAGTTGCTAATCAAATTTTATATAATTTTAAACATTTAGCTCACTGTGTACTAGCAGTTCGTCTTTGATGAGATAGAGAAAAGAAAAGTTTCTTAGGTTAAAACAGTGATGTCAAAATAACAATGGCAAAATGTCTTGATTCACACAAGCCTTACTGGACAAGTCTAGTTGCATGTGTAGGCCTATCCACCAGTCATTTTCCCATGTCGTGTTAAAAGCATAATGCCATTCTTTATTAAACAATAACAAAGACAAGTCCACGAGAGCCAAAGTATAACCTTGAGTATATCCCACCTGAATTTAGAGAGCATCTCAAGAATAGATTTGCCACACTGAACACTAATGACCAAAGAACAGACAAGTTGTGGGAGGACATCATAAGTGAAGAAAGCAAATGCTTATTAAAAAGACAGGAAAGAAGGAAAAGACCAAAATGGATGTCAGAAGAGACTCTGAAACATGCTCTTTAATGTAGAGCAGCTAAAGTGAATGGAAGAAATGATGAAGTAAAAGAGCCTAACAGAAGATTTCGAAGGGCGGCTCTAGAAGACAAAGTATTGCAACAAAATGTGCAAAGACCTGGAGTTTGAAAACCAAAAGGGAAGAACACGCTTGGCGTCTCTCAAGCTGAAAGAACTAAAGAAAAAATTCAAGCCTTGAGTTACAATATTGAAGGATTCTAAGAGGTAAATATTGAACAATGCAGGAAGTATCACAAGAAGATGAAAGGAATACACATAGCTGCTACACCAAAAAGAATTGGTTAATGTTCAACTATTTTGGGAGGTAGCATATGATCAAGAACAGAAGATAATAAAAGAGGAAGTCCAAGCTGTGCTGAAGGCATTGGTGAAAAACAAGTCTCCAGGAATTGATGGAATACCAGTTAAGATGTTTCAACAAGTGGTTGCAGGATGGTCTATTGTGGATGAAATGAAATAAAGGAGGCTAAAAGCAGCTCATAAAAGCAGTACCATTGTTAGTTGTAGTAATATTTATTTTTGTACGTATCATATTTTTCCTGTTAGATTTGAGGCTGCTTGAGAATAGGCCTGACTTGGATACCCTTATGGTCCCTAGGAATGGTGTTTGGCCGGCCTCATAAAATAATAAGTAGGAAACAATGAGATAATTTAAAAAACGTACACTTGGAAAACAATTCTGAAAAAGAAAATTCAATTTTTTCTTTTTCCTAAATAGCATCATGATTGTTATAAAGTATTGCTTTCCATGTCAACTATTTTGAAAAAAATTATTTCTACCCAAATTTTGCACGTTCATTAAAATGAAAACAAGATACGCAAAAAAAGACCAAAGATGGTGGTAAGATTATAGGTGATTTTTTGCTCTGTGTTTTCCGTATTTATCTAAAATTTCTACGATGCATATGTAGCCCTTTAAACTCAAATTAATTTTTTTTTTAAATGAGGGTCATTATCTAATTTACCTATTCTTACTAACTTATGACTAAGTAATTGGAAGAAGAGTTTACCTGACGGGACTCAGAATTTTATTGCAATTTCACAGCATGGTTGTGAAATCTACAAAATCATTTTATGACTACTTTTTTCTTTATACTAAAGTACTAACAAGATGATTTTAGGTACTTATTTAAAAAGAAAAGCATCATTTGGACAGCATGTAATTTTCTTAATAAAAGCACATGCTTATATTAAAAACAATCAGAAATTACAGGCAGGCAGCTGTTTCTGAAGTTCCCTATCCCACTGTTTTTGGGAATTTTTTTTTAAGGTTGGACAAGAAGGATGCTGGTGGTGACTTGTAACATATGCCTCTCAGGACCGTATGTCTTCTCTCACAAGGGATTCCAGCTCCCCATCCCCCAAGCTCATTCACCAGAATAAATTCTTCAGTATAGGGTCACTATGAGTCAGAGTCGACTTGGCGGCAACGGGTTTTTGGTTTAGAGGCTTGGAGTAAACAATTTGCACATCTGCAATTGTGAGATTTATGTACATATAATTGAAAACTTGAGTTATAAAATAATGTCATAAATGTGACCATGATCTCACTATGTTGCTGGGAACTCTGGGTTCTGCTTGATAGAGGCTGAGTTGATGAGAAGGAAAGGGAACATTATTGCTGCCCAAGAAAGGAGACAGTAGGGACTCTGTCTTAGGGGACGGGTTTTACTGGGTTAAGGGCAGGAAGTGGGCGTAAATCTCTGTTTTGCAGGCTGTTGTTTGTTGTTAGGTGCCATCGAGTTGGTTCTGACTCATAGCGACCGTATGCACAACAGAATGAAACACTGCCCGGTCCTGTTCCATTCTTACAATCCTTGCTATGCTTGAGCCCATAGTTGCAGGCACTGTGTCAGTCCATCTCGTTGAGGGTCTTCCTCTTTTCCACTAACCCTGTACTTTACCAAGCATGATGTCCTTCTCTAGGGACTCATCCCTCCTGACAACATGTCCAAAGTATGTAAGATGCAGACTCACCATCCTTTCTTCTAAGGAGCATTCTTGTTGTATTTCTTCTAAGACAGATTTGTTCGTTCTTTTGGCAGTCCATGGTATGTTCAATATTCTTCGCCAACACCACAATTCAAAGTTGTCAGTTCTTCAGTCTTCCTTAATCATTGCCCAGCTTTCACGTGCATATGATGTGATTGAAAATACCATGGCTCGGGTCAGGCTCACCTTAGTCTTCAAGGTGACATCTTTGCTTTTCAACACTTTGAAGAGGCCCTTGCAGCAGATTTGCCCAATGCAACGCGTCTTTTGATTTCTTGACTGCTGCTTCCATGGCTGTTGATTGTGGATCCAAGTAAAATGAAATCCTTGACAACTTCAATCTTTTCTCTGTTTGTCATGGTGTGGCTTATTGGTCCAGTCATGAGGATTTTTGTTTTCTTTATGTTGAGGTGTAATCCCTACTGAAGGCTGTGGTCTTTGATCTTCATTAGTAAGTGCTTCAAGTCCTCTTCACTTTCAGCAAGCAAGGTTGTGTCATCTGCATAATGCAGGTTGTTAATGAGTCTTCCTCCAATCCTGATGCCCGTTCTTCTTCCTGTAGTCCAGATTAGGAACAAAAGCAAGCTAGCATCAATGAGGGAAAGATAGATGCCACGTGGAGATCAAAGAACACCAAAAATAAAAAGCTCTACAGGGGCTGAGACAAGGATTTTCCCCAGAGTGGACAGAAAGAGCCTTCCTCTAGAGTCAGTGCCCTGAATTTGGACTTCTAACCTCCCAAACTGTGAGAAAATAAATTTCTCTTCATTACAGCAACACTAGCAAACTAAAACTGCCAAATAATTTTCCAAAATGGCTGTATTATTTTATCTTCCAAATGGTAATGTATGGAGCCCTGGTGGTGCAGTGGTTAAGAGCTTGGCTGCTAACCAAAAGGTCAGCAGTTCGAATCCACCTTGGAAACCCTATGATGCAGCTCTACTCTGACTTATAGGGTCACAGTGAGTCAAAATAGACTTGATGGCAATGGGTTTGGTGCTTTTTTTATTGGTAATGTGTAAGGGTTCCAGTTCCTCCACATCACTGTCAACACTTGATACAGTCTTTTTTAATTTTAGCCATCCTAGCAGGTGGTAGTAGTATCCTATTACTGTTTAAATTTGCATTTCCCTAATAATTTATGATGTTGAGCATCTTTTCATGTTCTTATTGGCCATTCATACACCTTCTTGTAAATTGTTCAAAATTTTTTTTTCATTTCTTAAGGTTGGGTTATTTGTCTTTTTATTCTTGAATAGCAAGAGTTCTTTTTATATTCTGTTGTTGTTGTTCATTGCCCTCAAGTCGATTCCAACACACGGTTACTCCACATGTGCACAGTAGAATTGCTCCATAGGGTTTTCAAGGCTGTGACTTTTTAGATGCATATTGCCAGGCCTGCCTTCCAAGGTATTTCTAAGTATATTCTAACTGCCAACTTTTTGACTAGTAGTCACGTTCTTAACTATTTGCTCCACCCAAGGAAGCTGTTTTGGAGCCCTGGTGGTGCAGTGGTTAAGAGCTATGGCTGCTAGCCAAAAGGTTGGCAGTTCAAATCTACCAGCTGCTCCTTGGAAGCCCTGTGGGGCAGTTCTACTCTGTCCTATAAGGTCTCAATGAGTTGGAGTTGACTCAAAGGCAATGAGTGAGGAATCTTCTATATTCTGGATACAATTTTTTTTTTTTTTATCACATATGTTATTTGCACATAATTTCACCCAGTCTGTGGCATGTCTTCTTTTTCTTGGTGTTTTGTTTTGAAGAGCAAAAGCTTTTAATTTTGTTGAAGTCTAATTATCAAATTTTTCTTATATAATCATATTTTTGGTATATCTAAGAAATCTTTGCCTAACTCAAGGGGGAAAAATTCTCCTAGAAACTTCTAAAAGTTTTATAGTTTTAGCTCTTACATGTTGGTCTATAATCCATTTGAAATAACTTTTCTATATGGTGTGAAGTGAGTCTAAATTCATTTTTTTTCCATATAAATATTAAATTGTCCCAGAACCATTTGTCGAATAGATAATCCTTTTCACCACTAGGCACCTTTGTTGAGAATCAATTGATCACAAATGTGAGGCTTGTTCCTTGACTTTCTTTTCTGTTCAGTTGATCTGCCTGGCTGTACTTAAACACCAGTACCACACTGTTTTGGTTACTTATCCATTTTTAAAAAATTTCATCTTTTATATATTATAAGAAGTTTATGTTTAGTTATCTGCTGTTATAATATCTGAAGTCCTTGTGTGTCTAAGAAAAAATTTTAAAATTTAAATCACAGTGCTTGTTTCCTTGTGTGTGTAGTGATATTTGTGAGCTCATATTCAGTTGAACTTCATCTGTGGGAATCCTGAGGGCCTTAATTGTGGATGCCTTCATCTATAGAAGGTTTGCATTTGTTTCTTCCTGAACCAGGGCTGTGATATCAACCTAGGACAAGGGTGAAATAAAAGAGGTATCTAAAGTTCAAAATTTAAGGAGGCACCTGCTCTCAAGGTCATGTGTGAGTGCCTTCTTAAATTCTCACCCTAGGTGCTTCTCTTGCTTTATCCTAGTTACAGCCCTACCTGAGACTACTTTAATCCATTTTGAAGTTCTTAATTTCCTGTGGGGTTAGGTTCATCTTGCTTCTCATGCAAATGGCCCCAAGGCTCAGTCTCCTGAGACTCTTTAATCCCTCTTTAATCTCAGATTCAGTTCTTCTCTCATGCAAGGAACCCCACTGTTCAGTTTCCTGATCTCAGTGACATTTAGAAATCTACCCCTTGGGTAACTGTATTTTGGTTTGCTTTTAATTCACAATTTCCAATCAGCTCAATATATATTTTGTGTGTGAGTGTGTTCTTTGTGTTGAGTTGACTCCGACTCATAGCAACCCTATGGCACAGAGTAGAACTGCCCCATAGAGTTTCCAAAGAGTGCCTGGTGGATTTGAACTGTTGACCTTTTTGGTTAGCAGCCGTAACTCTTAACCACCACACTACCAGGGTTTCCTTTGTTTGTTCAAATTCCCCTTATTTTATTATAAACCATCAATCTATTGAAAAGTGTGTGATTTATCCAGGATTTCATTTTATTATGGGGGAAGAACTCCTCAAAATATGTAGCCTGTGGAATATTTGAAATAGTAGTATCTAATTTCTTTAAGGATCATTATTTTCATGGTTGCATTGGCCAGAAAGATATGCCTTAAATTTTTTAAAAGTGAAATTAATTTTTTTTCCAAGAATGATTAGTAGATGAAAAATGTTGACAATAGCCTGAGTAATAAATATTTGCCAAAATGACTGATTTGACCTTAATTATAGAGTAATTTTTATTTTGACTCATTCATGAGTCCTGATCCTCAACATAGTACTGCTATGTGCTTGGTGATTTTCCCCACTGTGATTAAGCCCCTACTGGTGACCCTGACCACGCTCAGAGAACACTGATTTGCTTTCTTACAGGACTTTGCTCACAAGCAGGGTTTCAACACAATGCTCTGGAGACCAAGAAGAATGAAACCTGAAGTCTTACAAGGTGGAACAGAGAGTTATGGTTCTACACTAAACCTACCATGAACAAATAGCTCCTAATTATTAAATGTTTTATTTCCATGCTGAGTACTACCTGACCTTGAGAAACAGAGTTGACTTAATTAAGAAACCAAAGTGTTTTTTGTTGGAATCTCTAATAATAGGAGGAAGAATCTTAAAATGATCCTTTATGATTTAAAGAGTAAAAGCAGAATCAGTCAGCCTGAGTTTCTAATAATAACAGCCTCTAAGCTCCAGTGTTCTCTCCAATATAAGGAGGCATTGGCCTGGAAAGTCTCTTAGGTGACCAGTGGGGATACTATGTGCAACCTACTCCATAGCATCACAAAGCTATGTTCATAATCAGAGACAGACTGGCTGGGCTGGAATTAAAGCTCTGCTGCTATTAGCTATTAGTTAAGTGACCTTGAATTAGTTACCTAACATATCTGAGCATCACCTGAGAAAACTGCAATTGTAACAGTACTTACTTCATAGGTTGTTTTCAGAATGTTGTGAGATATAGCATGAAAGGTGCTTATCAGAGTGATAGATACATAATAGATGCAGAATAAATGTAGTTAATATTGTTGATATTCTCTGCCTGGTTCAGGGAATTTATTGCAAATAAGTTACGGACATGGATTTTCATTCTCCTTTTGATGTAAGAAGTGAGCCATGGTGGCACAGTGGTTGAAGTGCTCCACTGCCAACCAAAAGGTCGGTGGTTTTAACCCACCAGCCGCTCTGTGGGAAAAAAATGTGGCAGTCTGCTTCTGTAAAGATTTACAGCCTTGGAAACCTTATGAGGCAGTTCTACTCTGTCCTGTAGGATCACTATGAGTTGGAATCGACTCAAAGACAGTGGGTTTGGTTTTTTGGTTTTTGGTGTAATAGTGTTTATTTTAAATTAAATGAGAGAAATAAGACACTTTATAATTTTTTGTGGGGTAGATTGAATTTGATTATTTCAATAATAATATTTTCCAACCACTATACTGAGGGGGTATTTTCCATAGTTTCATTCCAGTACCAGTTGAGATATTTCAACAAATGCATGCAACACTGGAGGTGCTCGCTTGTCTATGCCAAGAAATTTGGAAGATAGCTACCTGGCTAACATATACATGCCTATTCCAAAGAAAGGTGATCCAACAGAATATGGAAATTATCAAACAATATCATTAATATCACATGTAAGTAAAATTATGATGAAGATAGTTAAAAAACAGTTGTAGTAGTACATCCACAGGGAACTGCCAGAAATTCAGGCTGATTCAGATGAGAACATGAAACAAGGGGTATCATTGCTGATGTCAGATGGATCCTGGCTGAAAGCAGAGACTACAGAAAGGTGTTTGCCTGTGTTTTATTGACTATGCAAAGGCATTTGACTGTGTGGGTCATAACAAATTAATGGATAACATTGCGAAGAATGGGAGTTTCAGAACACTTAATCGTGCTCATAAAGAGCCTGTACGTAGACCAAAAGGCAGTCATTCAAACAGAACAAGTGGATACTTTGTGGTTTCAAATCAGGGAAGGTGTGGGTCAGGGTTGTGTCCTTTCACCATTCTTATTCAATCTGCATGCTAAGCAAATAATCTGAGAAGCTGGACTATATGGAGACAAGCACAGCATCAGGACTGGAGAAAGACTGATTAACAGCCCACCTTATGCAGATGACACAACCTTGCTTGCTGAAAGTGAAGAGGGCTTGAAACACTAATGGAGATCAAAGACTACAGCCTGCGGTAGGGATTACACCTTAAAGTTAAAAAAAAAAAATCCTCACAGCTGGACCAATGGTAAACAGAGAAAATACTGAAGTTGCCAAGGATTTTGTTTTACTTGGATCCAGAATCAATGCCCGTGGATACAGCAGTTGAGAAATTAAATGATGTATTACATCGAGCAAATCTGATGCAAAAGTCCTTTTTAAAGTGTTAAAAAAAAAAGACTAAAGTTTGCCTAACCTAAGTCATGATATTTTCAATCACCTCACGTGCATGTGAAAGCTGGACGATGAATAAGGAAGACCAAAGAAGAATTGATGTCTTTGAATTATGGTGTTGGCTAAGAATAATGAATATACCATGGACTGCCAGAAGAACAACCAAACCTATCTTGGAAGAAGTACAGCCTGAATGCTCCTTGGAAGCAAGGAAGACCCTCAACGAGATGGATTGACACAGTGGGCATGACAATGGGTTCAAACACAGCAACAGCTGTGAGAATCGTGCAGCCTCAGGCAGTGGTTTGTTCTGTTCCACACAGGGTCGCTATGAGTCAGAACTAACTAGGTGGAACCTTAACAGCAACAACAATTCCAACAGGCATTATCTACCATTAGACCTTAGCCAATCAAATTACCATAATTCAGAAGGAAAACGTAAACATTTGTTCATCATTGCCTCTTCACATAGACACAGCCAGATCCTGCTTTAAAATGATTGAGATAACCAACTCCATTCTAATCACTTTGCTCATCTCATTATATAAGTGAAAAATTATGACACATCTCAATATATTGTGCTCCTGATTTGTTGAAGTACTATAAACGATAAAATGTGACGGAGGACTTCTGTTCATTTCCCAACAACCTTCAGCCACTCACATTCATCTCACACCTCCATAAAACTTGATAGAAACATTTCAAAAACAAGTTTTGATAGAAAAAAGGGTTAGAATAGCAATCTTGATAAATCTGGGACTTGGATAGAGAGTGGTTTCCCCCCAAAGGGTTGGAGAGTTGGGTAAATGCAAAAAAGGTCCAAATTTAAGTATACGTATAAAATGAAGCTGTTTTTGGAAAAATCAGCAGGAAGCTACCAGGAGTCTTTTGAGTTACCAGGTAATTGACTTCACATGTGAGTTAGGTCCAATTGCATTAATTGAGTTGATCACAAATAATAGTCTCAAGTATCGCTGCGTCATGTGAATAAATTACCTCAGATACACAATCCTATAATTAAGACCCTGGTTCTAAATCATACTTATCCAATTTGCTATTGCTTGCTAAGTGAGGCAACTCAAGTGGCTTTAACTTAGTAGCTAACACTGTACAGATGAAAAGAGGGAAGATATTGCTGGCCCATAGGATGATTATATAGTATAGACTTAAAAGATTGATATGACAAGCACCTTAGTGAGGTAGACCATGGTGTGTCAACAGGAGGCAAAACTTAATGGTATAACTGAGCAGTCCCTTAAGCCAATTCCTAAAATGTTCTATGGGCTTCCATTTTCACCTAGAATCCTGATGGCTTTAAAACACCTGGTGAATCTTGAAAACTTTCGTATGGAAACCCTGTATTTTTTTTTTTTTTAATGTTCTTAGTTCAATGATAAAAGAGCTTCTGGCCACAGAGAGGCATGTTTCCTGACCTTGAGGGTGGGAGTTTCCTTGTCCTCTCCATTCCCCTCCCTGCACATTTCATCCCTCTGCAAGCATGCGGTGGACTGGAACATACATTGGATTTCCGGTCAGAGGACTTGCATTTGTTCTTGGGCTCCTTTGCTGACCAGCTAAGTGGTGTAGTGAGCAGTTTAGCTCTTTTGAGCCTTGGTTGCTTATCAGAAAAAGGACATCATTAGGATTATAAAAGACAAACAGACAAAACTAAGACAATTGGAACTAACGTGAGGACAGTGTGGAATAATGAATGTGAAATGTCCTATACAAATAATATTTTAAAATACCATTATTATTTTATCTGTTTGTCTAATTAATCTACGTTCCTACCCACCCCCTGACTACTCCTCCCCTTGATTTTGGCCCTTCCACCACAGCTTCTCTGCTGTGCCCATTATCCCAGCCATTTCAGGATTCACCCCTGACATGTCTGATCCTACTCTGGCCTCATATTTATTGGCTGCTCTTGGGGTCCCTGGTGGTGCAAGTGGTTAACGAGCTCAGCTGCTAACCAAAAGTTTGGAGGTTTGAGATCACCTGGAGGTGCCTCTGAAGATGGGCCTGGTGATCTACTTTGGAAAAATTGGCTACTGAAAACCCTGTGGAGCACAATTGTACTGTCACACATGGGGTAATCAAGGGCTGGAATAGACTCCACGGCAATTGTCTTTCTTGGTTTCTTACTCTGGAAGGGTTGTTTTACTGCTTACGTGTAGTTTTCTTTCTTTTCTTTTTTTTTGACAAGCTATGACCTTGTCAAACTTTTTTACTTAATATTTTTTTAGGCTTTAGTTATAACATCCTCCTAAGTGGATCCTATGGCTTAATCTCCTAGGTGACAATCTTTGAGTGTCTCTTAAAGATGTTAACTACTTGATCAATCTTTTGAGAAGAAACGTTCTCTACAGGGGCAACCCTCTAGAATTGTATTTTTTTAATGAACCAAGTGACCAGAATAACCTGGGAAGCAAACAGAAATGTAGACCTCTGTGTCCCACCCTAGACCTACTGCATCAGACTCTTTGGGGCGTAAGCCCAGGAACCTATTTTTTGAAAAAGCATTCCTGGTGATGAATAACTTTCTTGCCTCTTCTTCTCTAACCAAAATCTTTAGACCTTCTCGTTACCCTCTATAACAGCAGCAGCAAAACTAATGATAATTAATAACACATTGATTGTTTACTATGTGTCAAGTACTGCTATAAATGCTTTTATCTTTATTATTTAATTCTTAACCTTACTAGTCTGTATTATTATCTCCATTTTCCAGATTAGTAAACCGAAGCAACAGAAAAGTTAAGCAATTTGCCCAAGACCACGCCACTAGTTAAGTGTTAAAACTGAGATTCGATGCCAAGCTGGTTTAAGGTCAGATGCTATGCTTTGAGTTACTACACTACAGTGTATCTATACTTGGCACTTGGATTTTCTTCTTATCTGTGCATTTCTTGACTTTGATGTGTTGTTGTTGTTAGGTGCCGTCCAGTCGGTTCCGATTCATAGCGACCCTGTGTACAACGGAATGAAACACTGCTGGGTCCTGAGCCATCCTCACAATCGTTGCCATGCTTGAACCTATCATTGCAGCCACTGCGTCAATCCATCTCATTGAGGGCCTTCCTCTTTTGCACCAACGCTCTACTTTAGCAAGCATGATGGCCTTCTCTTGGTACTGGTCCCTCTGACAACATGTCCAAAGTACATGAGATGAAGCCTTGTCATCCTCGCTTCTAAGGAGCATTCTGGCTGTACTTCTTCCAAGGCAGATTTGTTTGTTTTTCTGGCAGTCTGTGATATATTCAATATTCTTCTCCAACACCATAATTCAAAGGCATCAATTCTTCTTTGGTCTTCCTTTTTCATTGTCCAGGTTTCACACGCATATAAGGTGATTGGAAACACCATGGCTTGGGTCAGAACCATCTTAGTCATTAAAGTGACATCTTTGCTTTTTAAGACTTCAAAGAGATCTTTTGCAGAGATTTGCCCAATGCTGAGTGTTGTTTGATTCCTTGACTGCTGCTTCTGTGGGCATTGACTGTGAATCCAAGTAAAATGAAATCCTTGACAACTTCAATATTTTCTCCATTTATCATGATGTTGCTTATTGGTCCAGTCGTGAGGATTTTTGTTTTCTTTATATTGATGTGTAATACATACTGTAGGCTGTAGCCTTTGAACTTCATCAACAAGTGCTTCAAGTCCTCATCGCTTTCAGCATCCAAGGTTGTGTCATCTGCATATTGCAGGTAGTTAATGAATCTCCCTCCAATCCTGATGCCGAGTTCTTCCTCATATAGTCCAGTTTCTTGGATTAATTGCTCAGCATACAGATTGAATAAGTATGGTGAAAGGATACAACCCTGATGCACACCTTTCCTGATTTTAAACCACGCAGTATCTCTTTGTTCTGTTTGAATTACTGTCTCTTGAGCACGATTAAGTGTTCTGTAATTCCCATTCCTTACAATGTTATCCATAATTTGTTTTGATCCACACTTTGATATAGATATATAGATAGTTGTTGTCAAGTTGACTCTGACTCATGACAACCTTGCATACAACAAAGGAAACATTGCTCAGTCCTGCATCATTCTCACAAATACCGGCTTGCTCGAGTCTATCATGTGACTTTGAAATAGGCCTGGCTTATTTCACATGCCTATTTCTGACCACCATGGTAACGTTTTTTTCCTGCCCAGAATTCTGTTCTTCATCAGCCATCATAACTGGGTTGCTTTCCTTTTTTTTTTTTAAATTGTGCTTTAGGTGAAAGTTTACAGCTAAAGTTAATTCCTCATACAAAAATTTATACATATATTGTTATGTGACACTAGTTGCAATCCCTATAATGTGACAGCACACTCCCCCTTTCCACCCCAGGTTTCCCGTGTCCATTCAACCATCTCCTGTCCCTTTCTGGCTTCTCATCCTGCCTCCGGACAGTGGCCACCCATTTAGTCTTATGTGTCTGCTTGAACTAAGAAGCATACTCTTCATGAATATCATTTTATATTTTATAGTCCAGTCTAATCTTTGTCTGAAAAGTTGGCTTCAGAAATGGTTTTAGTTCCTGGTTAACAGAGAGTCCAGGTTCCTCCCATTTCAGTCTGACCATTAAGTCTAGTCTTTTTACGTGAATTTGAGTTCTGCTTCACACTTTTCTCCTGTTCCATCAAGGGCTGTCTCTTGTGTTCCCTGTCAGGGCAGTCATTGGTGGTAGGCAGGCACCACCTAGTTCTTCTGGTCTCAGACTGATGGAATCTCTGGTTTATGTGGCCCTTTTGTCTCTTGGGCTAATATTTTCCTTGTGTCTTTGGTGTTCTCCATTCTTCCTTGCTCCAGGTGGGTTGGGACCAAATGATGCATCACAGATGGCTGCTGGAAGGCTTTTAAGACCCCTGACACCACTCACCAAAATGGGAGGCAGAACATTTTCTTAGTAAACTTTGTTATGCCAATTGACCTAGATGTCCTCCAAAACCATAGTCCCCAGACTGTAGCCCCTGCTACTCTGTCCCTTGAAGTGTTTGAATGGGCTCCTTTCTCATAGCTTGTTTTCTTTTGCTTTGTTTAGGTATAACTTAGGTGCTTGTTGAGATCAATTCATCCTTTGAGATTTAAATAAAATTGGCTTAAACACCCTAATCCTCATAACGTGGTGACCGTTAAAGGCTCTACCAGTATTTCTGTGAATTCACTGTGTTCCTGTGGTCATGGTCATATTCCAAACCTGTTTCCTGAGGGACTCTCAATCTCATTCATGTTGTTTTCTGCAGAAGTTCTCTGGGCCCTGAGCAGATCCAGCTTATGGAACCCTCTTTCCTTGATTTCCCACAATATCATTCCTGGAAGGCATTGTGTGTATGTGAGTGTGTGTAGATACTTAATGAATTTTTAATGGTAAAGGGGGTTATATAGAATCAAATTGAAATTAGACATTAGACATCCTATTTCTAAAATGGGATTTCTCATGGCCAAATTTCTCTACAGGCTTATCATCATGTTGTCCATGTCCCTAAACCTTGTCCTTTGCTTTACTACCCCCTTCTATAAACTTCCTGATTCCAAAATTCCAAGAGATATCACAAGGTAGAAGAGGCTTAATTACAGGATGAATGCTATATGAATATAGATTTCATTGTCAGATGGAATGGCCTAGAGGTCTTCATTGAGAAAGATTGGTTAATTAAGATCTACTTTAATAGAAGTATCCGTTTCTTGGTGTAGTCTACAGTTTTTAATGTAACCTTTATGTGTACATGCTTTCATTCACGACAAATAGATATCTTGGAACCACCTCTAGTCTTGTCGTTCTCACATGGGGAGAAATACTCTAGGAAGGCTTTAGGAGATGGAGTAAAGAGTAATGAGGTAGGGTGTACATCGCATCTCTCCTATTGAGATGGAAGGTAGAAGATTACTTGGAAGCAGTTCAAAATACCAACTCATGAAGATTGAACAATCTACTGGAATAGGCCCTGGATACAAACAATGTCATTTCTTCTCACTTGTTCAACTAACAAGGACTTATGTAATACATCTAGTAGGCTGTCTCCATTTTCTCATTTCTTATGGACTCTTCACTTGCTCCACTCCATTTTTGCTTTTGCCTCCAATAAAAAGCCGCTAAAACTGTCCTTGTTAAGATTGCATATGACCTTTAACTTTAATTCCAATAGAAATTATCTGTCCTCTTTGTTTTTCACCTGTGGTCAATTTTTGGTAAAGCTAACCACTCTTTCCTTTATTTCACTCTTTAAATTTTAGCACCTTTATTGAGATATAATTTTTATATAGTAAAATTCTCCATTTTAGCATACACTTTTTGAGTTTTGGAAAATGTATGCAGCCATCAGGATGTCACTACAGTCAAGTTTAGAACAATTCAACATCTCAAAAAGTTTCCATATGCTCCTGTGTCCCACCCCCACCCCCCAGGCCCCAAGCCACCATTGATTTGCTTTCCTTCACTAGTTTTGTCATTTCTAAAATTTCATATAAATGGAATTATATACCATGTACAAGTTTGCTTTTGACTCTTTTCACTTAGCATGATTTTTTAATATTCATGTGGTTGTATGTATCAGTAATTATTTTGTTTTTATTGTCTAGTAATAGTGCATTGTTTGGATGGACCACATCTTGTTTATTCATTCATTAGTTGATGTACATTTTTATTATTTTCATTTTTTGGATTATGCTGAAAAACACTGCTATAAACATTCATGTTAAAAGTTGTGTGGTCATGTATTTTAATTCTTTTGCATAGATATCTAGAAGTGGAATCATGGGTCATATGTTGCATGTTTAACTTTTTAAGAAACTCGTTTAAAACATGGCTGAAACACTTTCATGTCCATCAGCAATACATGAGAGTTCCAGTTCCTCCACATCATCACCAACACTTTTAATTTTAATTATCTTACTGGGTGCGTAGTGGTAGCTTATTGTGGTTTAAATGTACATTTCTCTAATTATCAGTGATTCTGAGCTTGCCATATGCTTGTTGGTCATTCATGTATTTTCTTTTGCTTATATAAAAAATTGTCTTATTTATCTTCTTATTTTTGAGTTGCAAATTTTTTAAAATAAATTCTGAATATAAGCCCTTCAGGTTTGATACATGTTTTGTTCTGCTAATATAATCAACCAATCTATGTCTTGTCTTTTCATTTTATTACCAGAGACCTTCTATGATCCAGTGTTTAATTTCGGTGAAGTCCAATTTGTCAATTTATTTTTTCTTTTATGGTTAAGTTTTTTTTTTTATGTTTTAGCTAAGAAATCTTTAATCCAAAGTCATAAAATTTTCTCCAAAGTCTCCTCTTAGGATTCTTTTAGAAGTTTTATGGCGTTAGGTTTTAAGCTTAGGTTTGTGATCCATATTAAATTAATTTCTGTGTATGGTAGGGAAAATGAATCAGGTTTTTTTTTTCTTTTTCCCTGTGGATGTCCCGTTATTCCTGAACTACTTGTTGTGAAGGCTATTTTCCCATTGAATTACCTTGATAGCTTGTAAAAAATTATTGGCCATATAAGTGTGAGTCTAGTTTTTCACTCTTTAAACTCTTTACATTTAACCTTGTGTCAAAATCATTCTCACTTGATTGAGTCTTGAAATCAAGTTGTTTTTTTGATAAAATTGTTTTGGTTATTCTAAGCCTTTTGAATTATTGAAGCCATTGTAGAATATATTTGCCAATTTCTCCAAAATAATCTACTGGAGTTTTGATTGAGTTTGCATGTAATCTATAGATCTATTGAGGAAGAATTATAATCTTAACACTATTGAGTCTTAATCAATGAATGTGCTAGCTATCCATTTTTATATACTTCTTAATTTCTCTTTGGAGCTCTGGTGGTGCAGTGGTTAAGAGCTCAGCTGCAACCCAAAAGGTTGGCAATTAGAATCTACCAGCTGTGCCTTGGAAGCCCTATGGGGCAGTTCTACTTTGTCCTGTAGCGTCACTATGAGTTGAAATAGACTCAACGGCAATGAGTTTAATTTCTCTTAATATTTTAATTTTCATTGTATAGGTCTTGTATATCACTTGTTGAATATTTTGATTTTAGGTATTTTATTGGTGCCATTTGGGATGGAGTTTTTAAAAATCTCACTGTTAGATTATTTGCTGCTAGTATAGGTTGCCTCAGGAGACAAAGGGGCAGGCAGTCAAGTCACCCTCTGGGGCACCACCACAGGTGCTCACCTGGGTGTGGGCGATGACGCGGATGACCTGGCAGTACCTCTTCATGCTGCTGAAGTCCTTCGAATATAATTGATTTTTATGTATTGATCTATTATCTGTGACCTTACTAAGTCCCACTTACTTTTCTAGTTTTTTTTTTAGTTCCTTAGAATTGTCTACATACAGGAACAAGTTGTCTGCCCAAAAGGGAAGTTTTACTTCTTCATTTCTAATTTGTATACCTTTATTTCTTTTTCTTGTTTTATTTCGTTGCTAGGGTCTTTAGTACATTGTTGAATAAAAGTGATGAGAGCTGTTATCTTTGCCTTTTTTCTCATATTGGACTGGGAATATTCCCATTAAATATGTCAGCCATAGGTCCCCCCCCCCCCATAAATGCCTTTTATTAGGTTGAGGAAGTCCTTTCCATTCTTAGTTTGCTAAGAATTTTTATTGTGAATGGGTATTACATGTTGGATTCAATATCTGAATTTTCTAATTTTTTAATATAGGTGTTTAGTGCTATAAAATTTCCTTCAAACACTACCTTAGTTATATCCTATAGATTTTGATATGCTATGTTTTTATTTTGATCCCATTTAAGATATTACCTAATTTTGCTTGTGATTTCTTCTTAGACTATTTAGAAGTATGCTGTTGAATTTTCACAGTTGGAGTTTTCTCAGGTTAAAACAAACAAACACCTAAAACCAGTCATATTTGAGGTGATTCTGACTCATGGCGGTCTCCCATGTCAGATTAGAACAGTGCTTCATAGGGTTTTTCATGGCTGATTTTTTTGGAAGTACGTATCTAAGCCTTTCCTCTGAGGACCCTCTGGGTGGACTTGAACTTCCAACTTTTTAGTTAGCAGCCGAGCTTGTTAACCATTTGCACCACCCAAGGACTCTTTCCCAGATTACTTTCTGTTATTGATTACTAATTAAATTTCATTTTGGTCAGAAAAGATACTCTGTGTAATTTCAACCCTTTTAAATTACTGAGGTGTTATATTGCATATGATCTATACTGGTGAATACCATTTGCATTTGAAAAGGATGTGTATTATGCTCTTGTCGGGTGGACAGTTCCATAAATGTCAATTAGATTAAGCTGTTTGATAATGTTGTCAAGTCTTTTACATCCTTTATATATCCAAGCTGTGCGTGGTTTGAGGAGTGCATTCAAAGAGCATATTCACAAATCTCCTCAGGCATTCAATATTTGCTATGTACTCTGGAGGTCTCCTGCATTCATGCTTAGTATAGAAATTATCTAAGGGTGTTTGGGAGTTCATTATCTCAGCTCTTTTATGCTCTTTCACTTCTAAAATTTCCCAGGTAAATTTCTAGCTGATCTTCTGCCTTCCCTGAGCTGAGTCTACCACCTCTGCCCAGTGACACTGGAGCTCTCACAGTGTGAGGAGGGTGGAGGAAAGAGAATGGCCCCTGGTAGAAGGCCACAGTTCAGCAGCAATTTTGCCTGAGTGAACAATTCTGAAGTTGTTTCTTGCTTTTGATTGTTTTCCAGTGCCCTGAAATTGCTATTTTTAATAATTTTGTCTATTTTAGTACTTGATTTCTGAAGACCAGAAACACCCGTTTTTATCATGCCACCATTACTAGAAGTAGATTTCCATCATTCCTTCAGAAATTTCTCTTTTCTTGGCTTCCATGACATTGTGCTTCTTGCTGCCTTTCTGGCTACTCCTCAGTTTCCTTTGAATTTTAGAATATTTTGGCATTCAGGACACTTTTTTTTTTTTTTCCAGCAGAGATTATTTTCTTGCTTCACCCTTTCCTCTTAGGTGATCTCATCTATTCCTACAGCTTCATTTGCCGCCTATATGTGATTTCTAAAATTAATGTCTCCAGCCTGAATGTTCCCTTTGAGCTCCAGATCCTTATATTCATCAACTTAGCCTCTAGCGTCCTTAGTGGTTTTATTGGTACCTCACTATTTTTTTTTTTTTTCAAGCACAAGTCCACACTCATGATGCAATCTTTTCTCCCTAACCTGCTCTTCTTCCAGGATTCCTTCTCTTATTAATACTGCCACCATCCATTGTTATTTTTGGCATATACTTGTCTTAGCATATCCATTCCTCTCCCTGTTGTTGTTAGGTACCATTGAGTTGGTTCTGACTCATAGTGACTCCTGGTCCTGTGCCATCCTCACAATCATTGCTATGTTTGAGCTTGTTGCTGCAATCACTGTGTCAACCCAACTCATTGAGCGTCTTCCTCTTTTTTGCTGACCCTCTTCTTTACCAAGCATGATGTTTTTCTCCAAAAACTGATCCCTCCTGATAACATGTCTAAAGCACATGAGACAAAGTCTCACCATCCTCGCATCTGAGGAGCATTCTGGCTGTACTTCTCCCAAGACAGATTTGTTCGTTCTTTTGGCAGTCCATGGCATATTCAATATTCTTCACCAATACCATAATTCAAAGGTATCAATTCTTTGGTCTTCGTTATTCATTGTCCAGCTTTCACATGGATATGAGGCAATTGAAAATACCAGGACTTGGATTAGACTCATCTTACTCCTCAAACTGACATCTTTGCTTTTTAATACTTTGAGGAGTACTTTTTCATCAGATTTGCCCAATGAATTACGTCATTTGATTTCTTGACTGCTGCTTCCACGGGTGTTGACTGTGTATCCAAGTAAAATGAAACCCTTGACAACTTCCATGTTTTCTCCATTTAACATGATGTTATTGGTCCAGCTGTGAGGATCTTTGTTTTCTTCATGTTGACATGTAATCCATACTGAAGGCTATAGTCTCTGATCTTCATCAGTAAGTGCTTCAAGTCCTATTTGCTTTCAGCATGCAAGGTTGTGTCATCTGTATATCGCATGTCATTAATGAGTCTTCCTTCAATCCTGATACCCCGTTCTTTTTCACATAGTCCAACTTCTCAGATTATTGCTCAGCGTACAGATTGAATAAGTATGGCAAAAAGATACAACCCTGACACACAGTTTTCCTGATTTCAAGTCACTCAGTATCCCCTCGTTCTGTTTGAATGACTGCCTCTTGGTAAGCACAGGTTCCTCATGAGCAAAATTAAGTGTTCTGGGATTCCCATTCCTTGCAATGTTATCTATAATTTGTTATGATCCATACAGGAAAATGCCTTTGCATAGTCAATAAAACACAGGTAAATACCCCTCTGGTATTCTGTGTTTTCAGCCAGGATCCATCTGACATCAGCCATGATATCCCTCATTCCACATCCTGTATCTGGTTTGAATTTCTGGCACTTCCCTGTCTATGTACTGCTGCAACTCTGTTTGAATTATCTTCAGCAAAATTTTACTTGTGAATGATAGTAAGGATATTGTTCAATAATTTCCACAGTCTATTGGATCACCTTTCTTTGGAATGGGCACAAATATGGATATCTTCCAGTTGGTTGGCCACGTAGCTCTCCTCCAAATTTTTTGAGATAGATAAATGAGTGCTTCTTATGTTACATCCGTCTGTTGAAACATCTCAATTGATATTCAGTCAATTGCTGGAGTCTTATTTTTCACCACTGCCTTCAGTGCAGCTTGGACTTCTTCCTTCAGTATCATCTGTTCTTGATCATATGCTATCTCCTAAAGCGGCTGAACATCAAGCAATGAATGCTTTTTGGTAGAGAGACTCTGTGTATTCCTTCCATCTTCTTTTGATGCTTCCTGCATTGTTCTTATATTGCTCACTGAATCTTTCACTATTGTAACTCCAGGCTTAAATTTTTCTTCAGTTCTTTCTGAATTTTGCAAGACCATATTTTCCTGGAAAAAAAAAATCATCGGTCTTGCAAAATTCTGTACTGCATTATCTCTGGTGTCCTTTATACCATCAAGACCATATTTTCCAACTATCGATACCCCTTCTTTGTTTCCAACATTCACATTTCAAAGACCAGTAATTATCAATGCATCATGATTTCATGTTTGATCAATTTCAGACTGCAGAAGTTGGTAAATATTTTCTGTTTCTTCATCTTTGGCCTCAGTGGTTGGTGCATAAATTTGAATAATATTCATATTATCTGGTCTTTCTTGCAGGTATATGGATATTATTCCATCACTGACAGGGTTGTACTTCAGGATAGATCTTAAAATGTTCTTTTTGGTGATGAATGTGATACCATTCCTCTTCAATTTGTCAAAATGGCCAAAACCAGTCCATTTTAGCTCAGTAATGCCTAGGATATTGATCTTTATGCATTCCATTTCATTTTCGATGGCTTCCAATTTTCCTAGTTTCATACCTCCTGATTATTAATAGATGTTTGCAGCTGTTTTTTCTCATTTTGAGTTGTGCCACCTCAGTACATGAAGGTCCTGAAAGCTTTACTACATCCACATCATTAAGGTCAACTCTATTTGGAGGAGGCAGCTCTTCCCCAGCTGTATTTTCGGTGTGTTCCGACCTGCAAGGCTCATCTTCCCACACTATACTAGACAATGTTCAGCTGCTATTCATAGTGTTTTCACTGGCCGATTTTTTTAGAAGTAGATCACCAGACCATTCTTCTGTCTGTCTTAGTCTGGAAGCTCTGCTGAATCTTGTCCACCATGGGTGACCCTGCTGGTATTCGAAATACCAGTGGCATAGCTTCCAGCATCACAGCAACACGCAAACCAGCATAGCATGACAAACCGATAGATAATTGTTATCGTCTCTCTACACCTCCGTAAATTACCAATCACCAAATACTGCCAATTCCATCTCCTAAATATCTCTTGTATCTGGCCATGTTTTTTCATTGCCATTGTCATCAAATGAATAAAAACCATCATCTATTTCTTGAACTACTTTAAGAGCAGTTTTATTTTTCTCTTATTATGACCCTTCGTAAACATTTCTATGTCTGTCTTGTGCTCTTAGTATAAAAAGAAAAACATATAACATGCCTATGTGGCCCTGCATGATCTCTTCTTGCTGACCACTCCAGGCTCTTGTCAAACTACCCTCTGCTTCTCTCTGCCATTCAGCCTTACAAGGATCTTCTTTCAGTTCCTCAAACATGCACCTTCCATGACTCCCTAAGATCACCTTATTATATCCTTGTGAGTACACCATATGCTTTTTATCATACTTATCATGTAGTTATTTGTTTAATATTTGTTTTCTCTGCCTATCTATAGGCTCCATGCTTAAGAGCCTGTGTCTACTTTGTTCACCAGTGTGTTAACGACATAGAATAGAATAGAATACCAGGAGCAAATTAAACTCTCAGTAAATTTCGTTTAATGAATCAATACAAAGGAATACAATTATATGCTTGTTGGCCTTATTGTATTTATATATTTTTTCTGATCCACTATATGTCCCCTAAGAAGTCAGGCTGGCCCAAAGATTACCAAAACCAAACCAAACCCAGTGCCATCGAGTCGATTCCAACTCATAGCGACCCTATAGGACAGAGCAGAAGTGCCCTGTAGGGTTTCCAAGGAGCACCTGGCGGATTCAAACTGCCAGCCCTTTGGTTGGCAGCCATAGCACTTAACCACTACGCCACCAGGGTTCCAGGAGATTAGCAAAATGAAATAGGGTAAACTACTCCAGAATCTTCATGCCTCAAAATGCCTCCTTAGTGCTACCCCTAGCTCAGCTCCTCACCCTTTTTCCATCTCTTTTCATTGTTTTTGACTCCTAGCTGGGGTTGAAGGAGCCTTGGTGATCCAGTGGTTAAGCTCATGGATGATAAACAAAAGGTCAGTGGTTCAACCCTACCAGCTGCTCGTCAGGAGAAAGATGTGGCAGTCTGCACCCATAAATGTTTACAGCTTTAGAAACCATATGTACTATAGTACTGCAGTACTATACACTACAGAGTACTTATACTAAGTACTCTGTACTATAGGATCACTATGAGTAGCGGTTCTACTTGGTGGCAATGTATTTTTAATGGGTGTTAGAGTTGTGTAGAAATCTATTGAAATGGTGGAAATAGTTTCCACTATTTGGAAACTTCTGCCAATTTTTTGACAGAAGTTTCCCTAAGGCCTTTGTTCTGTTTACCAGTTGCTGTCAAATCAATTCCAACTCATGGCAATGCCTTGTGTTCAGAATAGAACTTCTCCATAGGGTTTCTAGGCTGTGACCTTTTAGAAGCAGTTTGCCAGGCCTTTCTTCTGATGCACCTCTGGGTAGGTTCTAACCTCCAAACTTTTTGGTTCATAGTCGAGTGCTTAACTGGTTGGACCACCCAGGGACTCCTTTGTTCTGTTTAGACATAACGTACTTTTCTTTCTGTTCAATATGGAAGTCTCTTGCGTTAATGCTTAGTCTGTGTTATTATCTACTAATAGGTGAAACGTGCAGGCTCTGTCACCGGCTTTCCTGGGGTCATTTACCAAAATTCCACTTATTAGCTATGTGAAGTTTAGCAAGTTTCCTCTTTCTTAGTATTCTCACCTTTAAGATGACATTGATGATATTGCCTACTGCATAGAGTATAAAGTACTTAGGAGAATTTTGGCATTTATTGAACAGTACCTTTTATCTGGAACCTAGGTATCTACTTAGTTTCTTATGCCATGTGTCACATTCCCCGACCCCCTCATAATTATAGGACTGAATTGTCACTTAATTGTACAGAATCAGAAATCCTGGGGAACAGGAATCCATATCGTGTTTCCTCAACTCCCTGAAAATAGGGACCATACCTGTTACAGATTGAATTGTGTCCTCCAAAAAAGGTATGTTGAAGTCCTAAACCTCCTGCCTGTGAATGTGATGTTGTTCCGAAATAGGGTCTTTGAAGGTGTAATCAGTTAACACGAAGTCATATCTGAGTAGAGTGGGTACTAATCCCATCTGAGTGGTGTCTTATAAAAGAGGAGAACAGACACTAAGGCAGAGCTAGACAGAGGCAGGATGGCCAAGTGATAATGGAGGCAGATTCAGCTGCAAACCAAGGGACACCAAGATTGCTGGGAGCCACCAGAAGTTGGGAGAGAGGCAGGGAACAGTTCCTGTTTCAGAGCCTGCAGGAAGAATCAACACAGCTGATACCCCGATTTAAACATCTAGTCTCCAGAACAATGAGACAATCAATTTCTGTTCTTTCAAGCCATCCAGTTGGTGGTATTTTGTTATAGTAGCACTAGGTAACTAATACAATGCCCTGGCACAGTGCCTCACACATAGACAGTACTCAGTAAATATTTGTAATAGGCTTTCTTTAAAAATATCCTCCAGTTCAGACTTTCCACTCAAGTTACCTCACCCCTCTATTAGTTTACTGTATTTATTTTGTCCCATGAGAAATCCCCAAATTAGTTTGTAAAGAAATGATTGATGGCAGAGATCAGACCTTTTAAATTAGAGCTACGTAAGACAATTAATTACCATTAGTAAACAGGATGAAAATATGGACTAAGCCTTGGAAACACTATGGAACAGTTCTACTCTGCCCTATATGAATTGGAATTAACTTGATGGCAAGGGGTTTGGTTTTTTGGTTTTGGATCTATGGGCCTTTTACAGCCTCTTGGCCACTGGGCCTTGTGGAAAGTTCACTTATTAAAATGTTTAAAATATCAAGGACCATGAGACTGCCTTAGTATCAAAACCAGGCCAAACAAAACAAAAAGAAATATAGAAAAAGGGATAAGTCAGCTTCAAATAGGGAAACCAGCTGCTGTGGATCCCTTTCAATCAGTAGGAGTTATGAACCAATCGCACAGTATATGGCTGAGTAGAGGTGAACAAAAATTAGGTCAACCGACTAAGCTATTTTAACACGCTAGTCAGGGTGGGAAAAAAAGGGCTCGATTTGGTGTACTCTCAGCTGTTGGATAAGAAACTGAAGTCGAGGGTACTTTTGGGGAGGGTGATCATTAAGCTGATTCACGTTTGATGAATTTGAAGGAAATTTTCTGTCTCTCTCAAATTGGTTCACGTCATACAGACAGGACCTGCCTTAGCTTTGTTGCCACTTCTCACTCCTAGCCCCAGCTGGAAGCACTCACAGCTGAGGCTGGAAAGAGGAATAATAAAGAGGCTTTGCTGGTCTTCCTCGGTGGTCTTCCTTTCTTCAGTTCTCCGTGGGGAGCAGTGCTGAATTGAGAAAAAAAGGGAACTTGTGGTGCCAAAGAGAGGGACAGTCGCATCTGCCAGAATCCCAGCTTCTTGAGCTGTGTTAATCAGGGCCAGGAGTTCACAGGAGATGAGAACTTCCCTCTCCTCTTGTTTTCCTTTGTACGATATTTACCATATTTTCTTCCTGAAATTAAGAAAAAAAAAAAAAAAAAAAAACCCTCTCCTCTGTAATTCAATTCTGAAAAGTTACTTTCTTTTTTCAATTTTTCTTGAACTCTATTTCCAGACTTACATGAGTTGTATTTTTTTTTCTTCTGTATCCCCCTCCCCAAGCCTATTCAATTTTCTTTCACACTCTATTTAAATATATTCCCAGAGAATGTGATAACACTGGTCAGAGTAGATGCTTGTAATCGCTAACTTCAAGTAAATCATGGAAGATTAACTTTATCTTTCTATAAAAGATGGTATAGTGTTTGAAATGGGCAATTTGAATATTTTCAGGAGAGAGGATTCTTGCCTTCCTTGATTGCTTTAGACCAATTGGAGAGATAAAAAACACTGAACACTTGCTCTCTCCAGCTCTTCTCCTATCAGGCACTCTCTCTATAGAGCTCACATTGACAACATAATGAACGCACAGCACAGCTGTCAAAGGAAATGTTTGAGCGCTTGTGAAATTACAGGCTGCTGCAGAAATGACTTAAGCATGCCATTACCTCTTGCTGCATTTAGAACAAATAAGCCACCTGCCCTTTAGGTATTATCTGATCTGTTTGAATAGACTGCTATATAGACCTACACAGAAGACTCTGAACAGTTTCTTCTACGATTCTGCTCAAAGAACTGCAGCTTCAGCAAGTCACTTCCTTTTTTCAGTGCTTTCCTCTCCAGCTCAGTCTTTGCATACGTTACATAAACAGTCATTTGTCTCCTGTGTTAAACGAAGTGTCTTTGTCTTTGTGATCATGGTCACCTAGTCTTGGGCTGCTGTATCTGTGGGCTATGCTAGTCTGACTTCAAAACCCTCTGTACCCTCTTACCTCTAAAGCAAATCATTTGATGATGAATCCACCTCACAGCTAAAAAGCTCTTTTCCATCAGACTTGGAATGAATTTCAGAAATGTTCTATGATTGCATCATGAATTTGAAATGGATAAATTAACTGAGATATGATGACAGCATTACCATAGCAATTATCAAATCAGTAAGGAAGAAACTTTTAGGTTTGTGCTCTCAGGAGTGCTACCTGTGCCTTTCCACGCTCTTGGTCATCACCCTGGGTCAAAGGTACATGGTGCCTCCTGCACCAGTCAGGGTCCTGGCACGACACTAGTGGCACAGTGAAACTGGGTAAATTGAGGAAAGTTTTGATAAAGGAATTATTTGGTACGAAATGGGCAGAGTGGGGGAACCAGCAGAGGTAATGTGGTTATCACCGGTAGGCCTGAAGCAGTAAGGGGAGAGAGCAGTTTCTGGACTTTAGAGAGAGGGGTGCATGAATGGGGTCAGCTGTCAGGAGATCTCACCCTCTCTAAAACAGGGCACAACCAGCCCAAGGTAACCTCTCGGGGAGGGGGGGGACGGGCGGAGCTGAGGAAACACCTACCTCAAGTTCACTCTCCCCTAGATCTCCTGTTGGTGCTCCCCTTTGGCTAAACATCATGATAAACAGAAAATATTGAAGTTGTCAATGATTTCATTTTACTTGGATCCACAATCAACACCCACAGAAGAAGCAGTCAAGAAATCAAACTACGTATTGCATTGAGCAAATCTGCTACAAAAGACCTATTTAAAGTGTTAAAAAGCAAAGATGTCACTTTGAGGACTAAGAGGCACCAGACCCAAGCTATGATATTTTCAATCGCCTCATATGCATGCAAAAGTTGGACAATGACTAAGGAAGACCAAAGGAGAATGGATGCCTTTGAATTATGGCATTGGCAAAGAATATTGAATATATCATGGACTTCCAGAAGAACAAACAAATCTATCTTGGAATAAGTATAGCCAGAATGCTCCTTAGAAGCAAAGATGATGAGACTTCATCGCACATTCTTTGGACATGTTATCAGCAGAGACCAGTCTCTGGAGAAGGACATCATGCTTGGTAAAGTAGAGGGTCAATGAAAAAGAGGAAGACCCTCAATGAGATGGACTGACATAGAGGCTGCAACGATGGGCTCAAACATAGCAATGACTGCGAGGATGGCTCACGACCAGGGAGTGTTTCGTTCTGTTGCACATAGTGTTGCTGTGAGGTGGAACCGACTCGAGGACACCTAACAACAATAACAATAGAAAATCAGATGTCCTTTTCCCAGGGGATGGAACAGGAAGAGAGTGCAAAGTGGCCCCGGAGGGCAAATGGAGGATATTCAGCTTACCTCCAAGGAGACTATCTCATTCTAATGATTTCTGTTTCTTAGTTGCCTCCCCCAAATCCCATTTACCCTTTAAACTGTATCCAAAGAATTATTCTTTAAAGTGAAGCTGATTAGATCATGTCATACCATACTGAAAGACCTTTAATAGCTCGTTCCATAGAGCATAGGTCCAAGTTCTTTATGATGAAATTCAAGACCACACAAATATACTTTCAAACTAACTTTTAAGACTTCACCAACTACTTCTCTTCTACATCAGTAAATTTCCTTAATCTGACAATGTCCCAAACTTTCCAGCCAAAGCTTCCACAAACTTTCCCCAATTTCTTTGTACACTCTGTTCTCTTCATCCAGAGAGTTCTTAACTCCCGATAAATTCTTTTTTTCTTATTTAAGGTTGATCTCAAGTGTCACATTGTCATGCAGCTGGCCTATATTGTCTTACTCAGGAATAATATTTCCCTCAATAAGCTGTGAGAGCATTTTTGTTCGTTATTTGCCTTTTTCTTTATAATACTATAACATTCTGTCTCATGATTAATTGTGGACATATCTGCCTCCCTTGGCAGGCAATGAACTGTACAATATCCCGTGCCTCTGGGCTCAATTAGAAAGAATTCCCATTCACGTGGATAGAACTGAAATGGGTGGGATTGCCAGGATTGGCCAGAGATGGGTGGCATTCATGGGGAGCCCAGGTCACATCTGTATCTGTAGAAAGAAGGGTCCGAGATGCCATATTAGGTAGAAGGGTGAATGAAGATCTGAAAACAGGAAGGAAAAAAAAAAAAAAAAAGACACAGAAGGGAAGCAGCTGTGGGAAAGTTCAAGACGTGACCGTTGGAATGGGAATCAAGTGAATGGGTACAACTCACTAGCCATGAACAAAGCTGTAATGTTCAGAGCTACACTTAGTTGTTCTGGTCATCTGGATCAGTTTGATTGATTGGCTATAATAAAAGAAGTAGAATTAGTCCATGAATATGAGTTCTTTGAAGGCAGGGGCCATGTCTTATTCATCTTTGGAATTATCTCTCTTTTCTCCCTCTATGCCCCCAAGACACTTAACATAGTGTCTGGAAATTAGCAGGTGTGCTAAATATGTTTGTTGAATTGACTGGAAATCAGCAGATTTTATTTATATAAAAATATTGTATAGAATGTGAAATGATATGTGTGTACATAATGATATTTTAAGAACAGTTAAAAGATAGCTAGTATTAAATATTTTCCAAAAGTACATCTTTTCTGTTTTCAGGGTAGGCTGTTGTACCCACCATAGGTAAAGTTGCCTTCAATAATGTCTGCATAATTGGAGTACACTGGGTATCATATGTCTGTGTACGTGGGTGCTTCTGTGGGGTCTGAGACACTGGGGTGGGGAGGAAATAAAGAATGAATTTGGCCCTTGTGCTCCTGAACATATTGGTGATGTAGGGAAACTCGGCCAATTTCTCAGATGCCTTTGATCCAGGATACACTGGAGTGGCATGGGAGAATGAGAATTCCATATTTCAATGCACCCTGAATCATAATTGCCTGGGGTAGGCCTCATGGAGATGTTGGCTTCTGAACCCCAGTCAATGCTCCAATCAGAATTTAAGATGATTTCTATGACCAAAATTCCTGGGACCACTTGGGGCCCCGGACAGTCATTTGAAGAAATTTTAAAAATATTGATGCCTGAGTTTCCCTTCTCCCCACAGTCTCCTCATTCCCCACCCAAGTCAGCTGATTTAAGTGGTCTAGGGTAGAATCTCTGTCATACGCAACCCCTAAGCTGTCTTCAGTAACAGAGAAACAGTACACCTGGTATTGGCCTTGGGGGCCTACTACATTGATTGATAAGTTAAAATCATTACCCAAACCTCACAGGAATGTGAAGGACAGACCAGCAAACATTCTGAGGAAAGCAAGCATGGTGGTAGGGAAAAGCATAGCCTAGTGACTGAGGGTGCGTGCTGGTTCTGCTGCTTATGAGCTCTGTGACCTTGGGTAGCTCTGTGTGCCTTGAGTTCCTTCTGGGGATCAAAATAATGCATAATTCAGAGAGTTGTAAAGATTAAAATAAGTTAATATAAAAACTAGGAGTCCTACTGGCACAGTAGTTCAAGTGCTCAGCTACTAACCAAAAGGTTGGCAGTTCGAACCCACTAGCTGCTCCATGGGAAAGAGATGTGGCAGTCTGTTTCTGTAAAGGAAACCCTATGGGGCAGTTCTATTTTGTCCTTGTAGGGTCTCTAAGAGTTGAAATCAACTTGATGGCAGTGGGTGGCAACATAAAAAATTACTATAAATGAATGATTTTAACAGTGTCTGTCATACGGTAAAGACTCAATAAATGTTAAGCATTATTATTATTATCATCATGAATAATTACAGCAAAGACTAATAGAAAGAACTATGGTTTTCAAACATGGAGACATGAAGATGTGGAGTGAAAAGGTTGTCAAATGGATTGTTTGTTGTCATTGTGAGGTTCCGTTGAGTTGGTTCCAACTCATAGCGCCCCATGCACCACAGAATGAAACACTGCCCTGCCATCCCTACAATCGTTGTTATGCTTGAGCTCCTTGTTGCAGCCACTGTGTCAATCCACCTTGTTGAGGGTCTTCCTCTTCTCTGCTGACTGTACTTTGCCAAGCGTGACGTCCTTCTCCAGGGATTGATCCTTCCTGACCGCATGTCCAAAGTATGTAAGATGCAGTCTCACCATCCTTGCTTCTAAGGAGCATTCTTGTTGTACTTCTTCCAAGACAGATTTGTTCGTTCTTTTAGCAGTCCATGGTATATTCAATATTCTTTGCCAACACCACAATTCAAAGGCGTTAATTCTTCTTCAGTCTTCCTTATTCATTGCCCAGCTTTCACATGCATATGATGCGATTGAAAATACCATGGCTTGGGTCAGGCACACCTTAGTCTTCAAGGTGACATCTTTGCTTTTCAACACTTTAACGAGGTCCTTTGCAGCAGATTTGCCCAATGCAATGCGTCTTTTGATTTCTTGACTGCTGCTTCCATGGCTGTTGATTGTGGATCCAAGTAAAATGAAATCCTGGACAACTTCAATCTTTTCTCCATTTATCATGATGTTGCTCATTGGTCCAGTTGTGAGGACTTTCGTTTTCTTTATGTTGAGGTGTAATCCATACTGAAGGCTGTGGTCTTTGATCTTCATTAGTAAGTGCTTCAAGTCCTCTTCACTTTCAGCAAGCAAGGTTGTGTCATCTGCCTAAAGCAGGTTGTTAATGAGTCTTCCTCCAATCCTGATGCCCCACTCTTCTTCCTGTAGTCCAGCTCCTAGTATTATTTTCTCAGCATACAGATTGAATAGGTATGGTGAAAGAATACAATACGGACACACACCTTTCCTGACTTTAAACCAATCAGTATCGCCTTGTTCTGTCCAAACAACTGTCTCTTGATCTATGTAAAGGTTCCTCACGAGTATGGTTAAGTGTTCTGGAATTCCCATTCTTTGTAACATTATCCGTAATGCCTTTGCATAGTCAATCAAACACAGGTAAACATCCTTCTGGTATTCTCTGCTTTCAGCCAGGATCCATCTGACATCAGCAATGATATCCCTGGTTTCACGTCCTCTTCTGGAACTGGCCTGAATCTCTGGCAGTTCCCTGTCGATATACTGCTGCAGCCATTTTTGAATGATCTTCAGCATAATTTTGCTTGTGTAGATATTGTTCTATAATTTCCACATTCGGCTGGATCACCTCTCTTGGGAATAGGCATAAATATGGATCTCTTCCAGTCAGTTGGCCAGGAAGCTGTCTTCCATATTTCTTGGCATAGACGAGTGAGCACCTCCAGCGCTGCATCTGTTTGTCGAAACATCTCAATTGATATGCCATCAATTCCTGGAGCCTTGTTTTTCGCTAATGCCTTCAGAGCACCTTGGACTGCTTCCTTCAGTACCGTTGGTTCCTGATCATATGCCACCTCTTGAAATGGTTGAACGTTGACTAATTCTTTTTGGTATAATGACTCTGTGTATTCCTTCCATCTTCTTTTGATGCTTCCTGCGTCGTTTAATATTTTCCCCATAGAATCCTTCAGTATTGCAACTTGAGGCCTGAATTTTTTCATCAGTTCTTTCAGCTTGAGAAAAACTGCGTGTGTTCTTCCCTTTTGGTTTTCTAGCTCCAGCTCTTTGCACATGTCACTATAATACTTTGTCTTCTCCAGCCGCCCTTTGGAATCTTCTGTTCAGTTCTTTTACTTCATCAATTCTTCCTTTTGCTTCAGCTGCTCTACGTTCATGAGCAAGTTTCAGAGTCTCCTCTGACATCCATCTTGGTCTTTTCTGTCTTTTCAATGACCTCTTGCTTTCTTCGTGGATGATGTCCTCGATGTCATTCCACAACTCGCCCTGTCTTCAGTCACCAGTGTTCAATGCATCAAATCTATTCTTCAGATGGTCTCTAAATTCAGGTGGGATATACCCAAGGTCCTATTTTGGCTCTCGTGGACTTGCTCTGATTGTCCTCAGTTTCAGCTTGAACATGCATATGAGCATTTGGTGGTCTGTCCCACAGTCAGCCCCTGGCCTTGTTCTGACTGATGATATTGGGCTCTTCCATCGTCTCTTTCCACAGATGTAGTCAATTTGATTTCTGTGTGTTCCATCTGGTGAGGTCCACGTGGAAGCTTCCACGCCATGTTCCTATCCGTGACCATGAGTCTCACAAAATACATCCCTCTAATCCATTTGCCCCCCACATGTCTGTCAATTTGTTGTACGGTGGGGGATTGCATGTTGCTCTGATGCTGGAAATTATACCACTGGTATTCAGATACCAGCAGGGTCACCCATGGAGGATGGGTTTCAGCTGAGCTTCTAGACAAAGACAGACTAGGAAGAAGGACCGGCAGTCTACTTTTGAAAAGCATTAGCCAGTGAAAACCTTAGGAATAGCAGCAGAACACTGTGTGATATAGTGCTTGAAGATGAGCCCCCAGGTTGGAAGGCACTCAAAAGACGACTGGGAAAGAGCTGCCTCCTCAAAGTTGGGTCTACCTTAATAATGTGGATGGAGTCAAGCTTTTGGGACTTTCATTTGCTGATGTGGCATGACTCAAAATGAGAAAAAACAGCTGCAAACATCCATCAATAATCGGAACCTGGAATGCACGAAGAATGAATCTAGATAAATTGGAAATCATCAAAAATGAAATGGAAAGCGTTAACATCGATATCCTAGGCATTAGTGAGCTGAAATGGACTGTTATTGGCCATTCTGAATCAGACAATCATATAGCATACTATGCTGGGAATGACAACTTGAAGAGGAATGGTGTTGCATTCATCTTCAAAAAGAACGTTTCAAGATCTATCCTGAAGTACAACACTGTCAGTGATAGGATAATATGCATACTCTTACAAGGAAGACCAATTAACACACCTATTATTCAAAATTACGCACAAACCGCTAGGGCCAAAGATGAAGAAATAGAAGATTTTTATCAGCTGCTGCAGTCTGAAATTGATCGAACATGCAATCAAGATGCATTGGTAATTACCGATGACTGGAATGCAAAAGTTGGAAACAAAGAAGAAGGATTGGAAGTTGGAAAATATGGCCTTAGTGGTAGAAACAATGCCGGAGATCGAATAATAGAATTTTACCAAGACCAATGACATCTTCATTGCAAATACCTTCTTTCACCAACATAAATGGTGACTATACATGTGGACCTCACCAGATGGAACACACAGAAATCAAATTGACTACATCTGTGGAAAGAGACGATGGAAGAGCCCAATATCATCAGTCAGAACAAGGCCAGGGGCTGACTGTGGGACAGACCACCAAATGCTCATATGCATGTTCAAGCTGAAACTGAGGACAATCAGAGCAAGTCCACGAGAGCCAAAATAGGACCTTGGGTATATCCCACCTGAATTTAGAGACCATCTGAAGAATAGATTTGATGCATTGAACACTGGTGACTGAAGACAGGGCGAGTTGTGGAATGACATCGAGGACATCATCCACGAAGAAAGCAAGAGGTCATTGAAAAGACAGAAAAGACCAAGATGGATGTCAGAGGAGACTCTGAAACTTGCTCATGAACGTAGAGCAGCTGAAGCAAAAGGAAGAATTGATGAAGTAAAAGAACTGAACAGAAGATTCCAAAGGGCGGCTGGAGAAGACAAAGTATTATAGTGACATGTGCAAAGAGCTGGAGCTAGAAAACCAAAAGGGAAGAACACACGCAGTTTTTCTCAAGCTGAAAGAACTGATGAAAAAATTCAGGCCTCAAGTTGCAATACTGAAGGATTCTATGGGGAAAATATTAAACGACGCAGGAAGCATCAAAAGAAGATGGAAGGAATACACAGAGTCATTATACCAAAAAGAATTAGTCAACGTTCAACCATTTCAAGAGGTGGCATATGATCAGGAACCAACGGTACTGAAGGAAGCAGTCCAAGGTGCTCTGAAGGCATTAGCGAAAAACAAGGCTCCAGGAATTGATGGCATATCAATTGAGATGTTTTGACAAACAGATGCAGCGCTGGAGGTGCTCACTCGTCTATGCCAAGAAATATGGAAGACAGCTTCCTGGCCAACTGACTGGAAGAGATCCATATTTATGCCTATTCCCAAGAGAGGTGATCCAGCCGAATGTGGAAATTATAGAACAATATCTACACAAGCAAAATTATGCTGAAGATCATTCAAAAATGGCTGCAGCAGTATATCGACAGGGAACTGCCAGAGATTCAGGCCAGTTCCAGAAGAGGACGTGAAACCAGGGATATCATTGCTGATGTCAGATGGATCCTGGCTGAAAGCAGAGAATACCAGAAGGATGTTTACCTGTGTTTGATTGACTATGCAAAGGCATTACGGATAATGTTACAAAGAATGGGAATTCCAGAACACTTAACCATACTCGTGAGGAACCTTTACATAGATCAAGAGACAGTTGTTTGGACAGAACAAGGCGATACTGATTGGTTTAAAGTCAGGAAAGGTGTGTGTCCGTATTGTATTCTTTCACCATACCTATTCAATCTGTATGCTGAGAAAATAATACTAGGAGCTGGACTACAGGAAGAAGAGTGGGGCATCAGGATTGGAGGAAGACTCATTAACAACCTGCTTTAGGCAGATGACACAACCTTGCTTGCTGAAAGTGAAGAGGACTTGAAGCACTTACTAATGAAGATCAAAGACCACAGCCTTCAGTATGGATTACACCTCAACATAAAGAAAACGAAAGTCCTCACAACTGGACCAATGAGCAACATCATGATAAATGGAGAAAAGATTGAAGTTGTCCAGGATTTCATTTTACTTGGATCCACAATCAACAGCCATGGAAGCAGCAGTCAAGAAATCAAAAGACGCATTGCATTGGGCAAATCTGCTGCAAAGGACCTCGTTAAAGTGTTGAAAAGCAAAGATGTCACCTTGAAGACTAAGGTGTGCCTGACCCAAGCCATGGTATTTTCAATCGCATCATATGCATGTGAAAGCTGGGCAATGAATAAGGAAGACTGAAGAAGAATTAACGCCTTTGAATTGTGGTGTTGGCAAAGAATATTGAATATACCATGGACTGCTAAAAGAACGAACAAATCTGTCTTGGAAGAAGTACAACAAGAATGCTCCTTAGAAGCAAGGATGGTGAGACTGCATCTTACATACTTTGGACATGCGGTCAGGAAGGATCAATCCCTGGAGAAGGACGTCACGCTTGGCAAAGTACAGTCAGCAGAGAAGAGGAAGACCCTCAACAAGGTGGATTGACACAGTGGCTGCAACAAGGAGCTCAAGCATAACAACGATTGTAGGGATGGCACAGGACTGGGCAGTGTTTCATTCTGTGGTGCATAGGGTCACTAGGAGTCGGAACTGGCTCCATGGCACCTAACAACAACATCAACAGAGAAAAGTGATGTAAAGTTTGGAGATCTGGACTGTAAATACAACTGATAAACCCTGAAAATGCATTTTGAACCCCATAGGACCAAAATCCTATTGTATATTAATACCGTGATTATCTCTACAGAGAGAAGGACCCACAATGCCGTGTTAGTTTGAGGAGTGAAGCTCACAGAAGGGAAGCAGCTCTGGGACTTCTCAAGAAGTGACCATTAGAATGAGAATCGAATGGATACAAGTCACTGGGCGTGAAGAGAACTATAATGTTCAGAGCTTCGCTTCGTGGTTCTGGTCATCTGGATCAATTACTGACTGGCTGTAATCAAAGGAATAGGGCTAGTCCATAAACGTGAGCTCTGAAAGTCTACAGTGTAAGTGCTTTTATCTTAGTATTTAGAAATCATTTTGGTTGCTTTTCCCCAAATCTTATTGGAAGAAGCAGTTGAGCGTAATCATGAAAGAATGAATATGCTTAGTTAGCCTTAAGGCTTCTACTTAGGGTGAAAAATAACTATAGTCAGATTCAAACAGCTACAAGAAATGGATGCTGCGTAAGACACATGCTAAAGGCTTGTGTCTTATGCAGAATCCTAATTCTGTTAGGATTAAGATTTTTTTTTCTTTTAATGTAGTGATGTTTTTTCAGCAAGAAATTCAAAGAATAAAACTCATATGGCAATAAACCACTTAATTAGAACATTGAAGAATTTTAAAATAATATGTTTGATGCAGCCTCCGTTAGGGCTCAGCTGTCAGATAAGCTATGGCTTTCACCATCGTTTCTTTATCTCAAGTCCTAAACACAAGCAGACCTTGACGTGACCTCTAGTATTTCTTTGAAGAGGATGGGCAAAGTAGGACTGGGGTTTTGTGTGAGTGTGTGTGTTTAGCTTGTTAAATGCGTTACCATCTAGTGACTGAATGTACAAACAATCTGTGTTTTGTATTCATTCAACAATCATTAGTTGAGTACTTAGTGTACACAAGAAGTTGAAGAATCAAAAGACTGATAAGTCACACTTTCTGTCCTCTAGGAGTTTATAATATGAAGCGGAATAAAGTAAGTGAAAAGAGGTTTTGTGGAAGGTAACCAGTTGCTCTTGATTTGATTCCAACTCATGGTGACCCCATGTGTGTTAGAGTAAAACTGTGTTCCATGGAGTTTTCAGTGTCTGACATTTCAGAAGCAGGTTGCCAGGCCTTTCTTGTGAGACACTTGTGGGTGGACTAGAATCTCCAACCTTTCAGTTAGCAGCACAGTGTGTTAACCATTTGCACACCAAGGGACTTCTTGTGGAAGGTACGCACCATTTAATTATGCCTGGGGGATGGTTTCCCTTGAAGTTTTCATGGAGATGGTGGCATATGGCCTGGAGTTTTAAGGATTTTTAAAATGTAGGGAAGATAAGGGGAAAGACTATTCCAGGGTAAGAGCAAAGGCATAGAAGATGGAAAATGTGCAGTGATTTTAGAAAACCAGCCGTCAAGGGCTCTTGTCTGTGGAGATGCTTATCAGTGATCCAACCTGAGAACCCTCACATAATTCTGCAACCTGGGAAGCAAGCCCACTGTTCATGAGAAGTTGAGCGGCAAAGGAAGAAAATAATTACTTTTTTGAGTGAAACTGATCTTTTGGGAAACTAAAAAAGTATTTTTAATGTAGAATTTAATTTTCTTCCATTTTCAAGGCTATTTGTCATAAAAAAAAATCCATCTTTTTTATGGCAGGAAGGCTTAGACTTCCTCAGACTATATTGATGTTTTTACAAGCAAAACTGGATTATCGATGTTGAGCTGCAAATCCTGACAACGAGGTAGCTGCAATACTTTTGATGGCTCTTCTGGGTGGAATTTCTATAGAGGAATAGTGAGGCAAGTTTTCCAACAAGCTTCTGTTGGGAAGATTGAAATGTTGCTATTGCAAGCTGGTGCCGTGGGGTGAAGGAAGGGATATGGAGGGTCAGGGAAACCCTGTGAGAAGCCAGTCAAGTTCAGTCCAGTCTCTCATGTTCTCACACCTACCTCTGCAGAGTTAAGTGGCCCTTTCCCTGAGCTCTCAAAGCAGTCTGTCATTCTTCCACTGTGGCACTTCTCAGTTCGTGCTCTGTGTGTTTGACGTGTCTGTTCACCAGCTGGACTGTGAGGACTTTGAGGTCAGGGCTGTGGCTGTTATTTTGTAGTTCCAGGGCCTAATAGGGTGCCTGGCATATATCATTTGCTTACTTAAATAGTTGCTGAGTGGTGGATAAACTAATGACATGGAATAGCTGAAATTTTGCAAAACAAAAATAAGAGATAAATAATACAGGATTGTTGAGTAGAATTTGGGGGTAGGGGTGGTTAATCTTTGGGCTAAAGAAATTGCACAACACAGATGAAGGCTGAAGATAAATGCTGAATAACCAAAACAGAACAAAAAAAAGTAAACCAAAGAACAAGCATTGCCATAGGGCTGATTTTGACTCATTGTGACCCTATAGACAGAGTAGAGCTGCTCCATAAGGTATCCAAGGCTGTAGTCTTTACGAAGCAGACTGCTACATCTTTCTCCTGTGGAGCAGCTGGTGGATTTGATCCACTGAACTTTTGGTTAGCAGCTGGGTGCTTAACTGTGCCAACAGGGCTCCTTTTAAGTGCTAAATGGATTTAGTATTTTTTTTAAGTTATAGAACACTCTGAGAGAAGGAGGAATTATCATTAACAAATTAAATAGCTGAAACAGTCCAAATGGTGCAAGCAGGATGAAAAAGACTGGTATGCAATAGTGCCGAAAAGTAGGTATTTGATTAAATATAATGGAGGCTCATATTTAAGGTGTAACAGTCAAGTATCTAGACTGATTTCCATAAGCTATATTGGAAAAATGTTATTACCTGATAGACACTTGATACATAACCTTTCTAAATAACTTGTTTTTATCGAGGATTTGGGTATGCGGATCAGCAGGTGTTCTCACAGTAAGAGCCAGAGATGCTTCCTCAGCCCCCAGTGGTTAATCCCTGGGCGGTGCAAACGCTTAATGCGTAGATGCTAAACAAATGATTGGTGGTTCGAGCATCTAATATATACAAGGTTGTGAGGTAACTCCCAGAGGTACCTCGGAAGGAAGGTCTGAGATCTACTTCTGAATGATCAGCCGTTGAAAACCCTACAGAGCACAGTTCCACTCTAATACACATGGGGTCACCAGGAGTCAGAGTTGACTCCACAGCAAAATTTTTTTTTTTTTTACTGGGGTTAGGGTTAGGGTTAGGGTTTGGGTTGGGACCTATATCCATCTGCATGCATGTTGCGGTCCTTCATGGATGTTGATAGACTGACCTTTTATTTCAATGAAAAGGGCTTGTTCTACTAAGTGGCTGACTTAATACTGTCAGCTGTCGCTGCATCCTATTCCATGCTGAAGGCAATTTGCTTTTGTCACTTGCCATTTTCCAATTATTTCCTAGCATGTTTCCCTCACTCTTCCCCTCCCGTATATGCTGAGACAAAATCAAAGTTTAGAAAACATGCAGAATTCAGAGGTCACAGTAAAACAGAAGGCAAAATGCTGAGAATTGGAAGCTTTCATCTGGCCTGTCAGGAAAAACCCTACCATTCTAATTTGAATTGGGCCAGAGATGCTCAGAATAATTTGAGTAGCTGCTGGTTAATGAGCTGTGGTTTACAGGTTGAGCCTCTGCACACGTCCCCTGGAGTACATTGCATGCTATGTAATCCACTCTAAGTATAACCTCAGCCCAAGGAGCAGACCATTTGGAGACGATGTAATGATGTGATGTTACAGATCACAAAAGTTAAAAAGGGAGAAAAAGAACCGATAGGTCATCTTGACTCTCCTTGCCAGGGCAGGGCTGTCCCCACAGTGTCTCCTTGAGTGCTTTTGTCCAGTACGTTTTTAAATGACCCAGGCAATGGAGCACAACCCTCTTCCCTTGAGAGGCCATTTGGCAGACTAATGGGCTTTGCTGTTAGCAAAATCTTCCTTGATGTTTAGTCAAAGTTTTCCTTTGCTCAATTTCATCTCATTACTGCTGTTATTCCACTTTGGTGTGCCCCAAACAATTGCTCTCTCTCCTTGTTTACTCTTCTCCTATGCTTGCAAATGTTTCCCCCATACCTCTTAGTCATCATCTGGCCATACACTGTATGTCCCAGCCTTTTAAAACTTTCTGCTCTTCCACTATCCATGTTTGCAACTTCCCCTCTGAGTTTTTCACTCTTTGATCAAAACTTTCCTGATTTGTAAGGGCCGGGAACAACATACTGTATTTCATACTAGATGATGTTTCCTAAGGGCAGCATCGGGGCGTTCTTCCCTTGCTCCGTGACAGATGCGTTTGTGTACACAGCCTAAAATTGCCTTGCTTCTCTTTGCTGCCAAGCCACACTAAGAAAGCTGAGGCCTGATGGACTATCAGGGCCACAATCTGTTGAATAAGAGACACGAGTTACTCACCTGCACTGGTGTTTGTATATGTGCATTTGGCCATTTTTCTTTTCAAAACGCTGCTTTAGGCAACTGACTTGATTAAAGTTTGATTAAGGACTGAAGAGAAAAACAAATTGCCCAAATAACAACATTAAAAATAATAACACCTTCTCTTCTGAACCAAAGCATCCATTTTTTTTTTTTTTTTTTTTTTTACCCTGTAATTGCAGTGTGATGATGGTAAAGTGAATAAGCCCTAACTTTACCTGCTCTCTTTCATAAAAGGGAGGACGTGCATGGTGTTGGAAAAGATATTCTTTTCTTCAAAACATTGCTATTTCCCACTGGGAAGAGACTGGAAAATGAGAGACAAATAGAAATGAGAAATTTTTTTAAGCCTCCGCTTCCTTTTGATTCTCTGAGACAAGTTCACACATACGTATACAGACTAGATCCCAATTTAAAAGATTCTCTAAAATATTTTACTGAAATGAAATTATATCTCATGGAATGCAAGTGTATGTTCAATAAAATAATATTTGTTATAATATAATTCGACAAATATTGTGTGGGTGTGCTTACTCCAGTAATCATAATGTAATAATGCAAAAGCTACTTGCTATTTGTGAATCTCCTTCTTTGGCTTGAAGTACAGTTGATTTCATTTACTCACTATGAGTCAACTTATTTGGGGGGTTGCATCCTAGATTGGGAGCCCTGGTGGCTCAGTGGTCAAGAGCTTGGCTGCAAACCAAAAGGTCAGCAGTTCAAATCTACCAACCGTTCCCTGGAAACCTTATGGGGCAGTTCTACTCTGTCCTATAGGGTCGCTACGAGTCAAAATTGACTCGATGGCAATGGGTTTGGCTTTTGGGGGTTTTATCCTAGATTGTAATATTGAAGGATTCTATGGGCAAAAAATTGAACAACTCAGGAAGCATCAAAAGAAGGTGGAAGGAATACACAGAGTCACTGTACCGAAAATAATTTTTTGACTTTTAACCATTTCAGGAGGTAGCATATGATCAAGAACCGATGGTACTAAAGGAAGATGTCCAGGCAGCCCTGAAGGCATTGGCAAAAAACAAGGCCCCAAGAATTGATGGAATACCAATTGACATATTTCAACGAACAGATGTAACACAGGAAGTGCTCACTCATCTATGCCAAGAAATTTGGAAGACGGCTACCTGGCCAACTGATTAGAAAAGATCCATATTTTTACCTGTTCCAAAGAAAGATGATTCAACAGAATGTGGAAATTATTGAATGATATCGTTAGTATCCCATGCAAGTCAAATTTTTCTAAGGATTATTAAAAAATGGTTGTAGCAGTACATCAACAGGGAACTGCCAGAAATTCAAGCTGAATTCAGAAGAGGACGTGGAACCAGGGATATCATGGCTGATGTAAGATGGATCTTGGCTGAAAGCAGAGAATACCAGAAAGGTCTTTATCTGTGTTTTGTTGACTATGCAAAGGCGTTCGACTGTGTGGATCATAACAAACTATGGATAACACTGCGAAGAATGGGAATTCCACAACACTTAATTGTGCTCATGAGGAACCTTTACATGGATCAAGAGGCAGTTGTTCGGACAGAACAAGGGGATACTGATTGGTTTAAAGTCAGGAAACGTATGCACCAGGGTTGTGTTCTTTCACCGTACCTATTTAATCTGTATGCTGACCAAATAATCCAAGAAGCTGGACTATATGAAGAAGAACGGGGCATCAGAACTGGAGGAAGACTCATTAACAACCTGCGTTATGCAGATGACACAACCTTGCTTGCTGAAAGTGAAGAGGACTTGAAGCACTTACTAGTGAAGATCAAAGACCACAGCCTTCTGTATGGATTGCACCTCAATGTAAAGAAAACAAAAATCCTCACAACTGGACCAATGAGCAACATCATGACAAATGGAGAAAAGATTGAAGCTGTCAAGGATTTCATTTTACTTGGATCCACAATCAACAGCCATGGAAGCAGCAGTCAAGAAATCAAAAGACACATTGCATTGGGCAAATCTGCTGCAAAGGACCTCTTCAAAGTGTTGAAGAGCAAAGATGTCACCCTGAGGACTAAGGTGTGCCTGACCCAAGCCATGGTATTTTCAATCGCATCATATGCATGTGAAAGCTGGACAGTGAATAAGGAAGACTGCAGAAGAGTTGATGCCTTTGAATTGTGGTGTTGGTGAAGAATATTGAATATACCATAGACTGCCAAAAGAACGAACAAACCTGTCTTGGAAGAAGTGCGGCCAGAATGCTCCTTAGAGGCAAGGATGGCGAGACTGCATCTTACATACTTTGGACATGTCATCAGGAGGGATGAGTCCCTGGAGAAGGACATCATGCTTGGCAAGGTACAGGGTCAGAGGAAAAGAGGAAGACCCTCAACGAGGTGGATTGACACAGTGGCTGCAACAATGAGCTCAAGCATAACAAGGATTGTAAGGATGGTGCAGGACCGGGCAAGTGTTTCGTTCTGTTGTGCATAGGGTCGCTATGAGTCCGAACCAACTCGATGGCACCCAACAGCAACAACAACAATTTTGCATCTGAACAAGGAGTCTGATAATGCTTGACTTCTTTCTCAAACTTACAGCTGCTTCTCTTCTCATGAGGTCCCAAGGGAGAGATATACACAAGAAATCATGGCCAATGGGAAAGGTGGTGGCTCCACTCTGCCATTGATGTAGGAGAGTACATGTGACTCAGCACAAGTGGGCCTCTTCTTCCATTTGTTTCCAAATCTTAACCCCAACTGGATGCAAAGAATGTCCAATGCTTGTGCAGCACAGAGAATAGCAGTGTGCCAGAGAGAAAAGTCACATCCATGTATAGGAGCCATTAAGGTCCTCTGACCCCAAATACCAATTATAGCCCAATAGTAATTATACAATGTGATTCCACTCAGATTAGTATTCAAGAGCTAGAAAAGGTCATGGAGACCTTCTCCCTCCCTATTACAAACATGATTATGAAGGGGAAGAGAAGGAACAGGCATCTCGTGATGGGGGAGAAGTAAGAAGACAAACAGTATTAGAGATGAAAGAATCTTTGATTTTTGAATATGCAGAGTTTGAAGGGCTCGTAGGTCACCTGAATGGAGATGTCATATCGATAACTGAATCTACACAGGCTAGGGAGCCAGCCTCTGGTGAGGATTTGGAACTCCTTTTCATAGAGATGCCAGGGAAGAACAGAGGGCAAATAAACTGAACCTTTAAGAGAATTCCCTGAAAGGGGATCATTAGTGGGAAGATAGCCAGGAAAAGGGGATTGGGGGAAAATGGCAGTGGAGATGGGCATGCGGAAACAGAACAGGAACTGGGAAAAGAAGAAAATATCAAGAATCAGACCCTGATCATCCATAGGAAACAGTTCAGAGAAATGCAGATTTCAAAAAGACTTTTAACCAGAGGGAATGAAACTGACTTTTGAGAGAGCAGTTTCAGTAGAATGTGGAGAATCAAAGTTCAAATTATGTCATTCTGGAGGGAAATGCTGATGAAAAATAGAAGGCACAATTATAGAATACAAATATCTGAATCATGGAGGGAAAATAAGATAGCTATTATGTTAAGATAAAGCAAAGCTAAAGATTATTATCATTTGTATGGAAGAGAAGGAGGGGAAAGCAAAATGGTGGATTGATAATAAGTCTTACTTCACAGTGAATCCTACCTGAGAATTGCTACCTGGTAGTTTATTTGTTTGCTTGTTGATTGAGTGACTTATTGTCTGTCACATCTGACTAGAATGTAAGGTTTACAAGAACGGGGGTCTTGTTGACTATGTTCAAAGGGAAATATTTTCTTTAGAATGCAAGCTTCTTGAGACCTCATCTCTTTTGTTCATTGCAAGATCCCCGATGCCAAAAACTGCCTATCAAATTGTAAGTGCCTAATAAATATTTGTTGAATAAGTGAATGGATCTATGAATCAATTTCCATAGTGCCTGAGTCATGATAGTGCTCAAATATGTTTGTTTAATGAATTAACAGTAAATGAGAGATGAATAACCAGTCGCTCTTGAGCTGACTCCAACTCATGGCAACCTGATGTGTGTCAGAGGAGAACTGTGCTCCATAGGGCTTCAGTGACTGATTTTTCAAGAGTAAAAGCCAACTAGGTTAGCTTGAGTGCTAACTGAAAGGCTGGAGGTTTGAGTTCACCAGAGGCACCTTGGAAGAAAGGCCTGGCAATCTATTTCTGGAAAGTCAGCCATTGAAAATCCTATGGAGCACAGCTCTACTCTGACACATGGGATCTCCATGAGTTGGAATTGACTTGGTGGCAACTTTTTTTCTTTTTAAAGAAATAAATAAGGTTTGAGAGGTGATGGTGAGGTCCATCTGAAACTGAATGGCATTCTTTGTAGTGGGTCAAGGTAGCATATTCTGAATCTTCCTCTAGGAATAATTTTGACCAAAAGTAAGGGAATAATACCATCAAGAAGAAGAAAACAGCTAATGTCTTTTAAGACACCACTATGTGCAAGGCACTATTATAAGAGTTTTCTGTGCATTAAATGATTTAATCCTCACAGCAGCCATGTCATCCTCGTTTTACAAGGTAGAAACTAAAGTACAGAGAGGCTTTGCTAGAGAGCACGGTTGAGATGAATCAGGACTGGAAATTGCAACTAGTGTGGCAGATTAGGGATGACATTTTAATACGGTGGTGAAGACGACATTAAAGTAGGTCCTCCTGCAGTTCAACATGTTAAGGAGTCCGGGATAACCTGGGGGAGATGAGCATTCAAGAGAAGTGGGTCAGAAGGATTGATGACATGACTCGGTGAGAAAGTTGAGATCAGAATATCAGAGTCAAAGAGATTGTTAGAGACCATTTAGCAAAATTCTCTTAGCTTACAAACTTTATTTTCACTAATCTCTAACTGAAATTTAGCATTTTCTTCCGTTACCAATATAAACCACATCACGCAGCATTAGAGCAGTACTTGTAATTTTGTCACTTAAGGAAATCAGATATTTTCACATATTTATTATTGTTGCAGATATCTTGAGCTACCAGCTACCATTTATAATCATCCTTGGTTCAAAATTACAGTACTTATTAGACTTGCCAGTAGATAAATTTATTTGACACGTTGATAAAGAAGCATAGATAATACTATGTTGCAATTTTGTTTTTTAATTATCTGGTAGCTGTATTTCAATGCACTTGTTTCTTTTATAATCCTATGTGTTTTATTTTATAGATTTATACTCACTATTCTGAGAAGAGTTCTGTAGACTTTACTGGACTGCCAAGAGGGTTTATGGCCCCAAAATGATTACCCCTGAGATAAGGAAATGGGGACCTAGAAGGCTTACCAGACCTGCCCAAGATGGTGTGGCTGTTTAGTGTCAGCACTGAAGTCAGAACCCAGGTCTCCTAACTTCTCATCTAGTGAGACTCTCACCGCTACCATGCTGGTGCATTTTTGAGTGTAGGAGAAGGAGGCATGGCCAGGAAAGGCGCTGTGCTTGCAGAAATGGAATGGTTGGAGATGGGCAATGAGGTCCAGAATAGGCTAGGTAGATATGAGTTTACTATAGAGGGTAGACACAGGTCATGATACAAGGAAAGCGAGGACAGCGGGCAGAGAAATGGGTACTCAGTGGTGGCAATGGAAGCCAGTGAAAAGGTAGACAGGGAGCTCAAGAACTATAATGAAGGCAGCCTGAACAGTGTAAATAAGTGTCTGTGTGTGCATGTGTGAAGAGGAGTAGTGTTAGGTTAGAAGTGGTGAGGGTGGAGAAAAACGAGATTGGTAGTTCATAGTCTGTTCTTTGCACTGGGGTTTATCTCTTTTGTCTCCTACTCTCTCTCTTGCTCTCACACACATGCTGAGTGAAGAGAAAATAAATCCTTCTGTTTAGTGCCTTGGAGACTATTTTGTAAGCAGCTTCTAGCTGAGCAATTTGTACCCAGTATTTGATGGGTTATTTTGCTTTTCATTCCACTATCAATTCCCAACTTGTCTGCTCATTCTCACCAGAGCTTGAGTCAGGATCCAGACTCTCTTAGATCCTGACATTATTTTTCTGCTATGTCATGTTTTCATAATCCCACTGAGCTTTTCCAGGGATGCCTTAAGATAGCAACTTTCTTACCTTTGACCCTTTTCCATGGAAAGCTCCTCAATCTTCTTTGTCTTGCTGAAGGGGAAGGAACATGGACACTCTTAAGTGCAAGGGAACTGGGTGATAGGAAGCAAGGAAGTGCTAGAAGGAGTGGGGAGAAAGGTAAGGGTCATTGGGGACATTGGACTTCAATGTAAAAGGAATTCAATAGAGCAAAACCAAAGGGTCTCAATAGAGCAAAACCAAAGGGTCTAGCTGGCAAGGCTTATGCGAGTATTAGGTTTAGGGTGCAGAAGCATGGTTGAGAGATCTGCTCAGGGGAGTTTTTATGAAAAAAATGATGGAGGAGAAGCTCTGAAGTACCCTTGAGTGATCAGGTGAGCAGGATGCACGATCAGGTGCACTAAATGTGGCAGACATTGATAAACACTCAACATATGATCAGATCTTTAGTTCTGCGGGATAGGTGTGATGCCCTTTTGCACAGGCAGAAAATCAGACTCATAAACTCAAATGACTGACTTGCCTGGTATTACAGATCTGGAAATTGGGATTTAAACTCAAGCCTAATTTATTCCAAGCTCCTTGTGTTTTCCTCTGCACCTTGATGCTTTCTAAAGAATAAGGAGGCATTTGGAGGACTAGGAAATTGGATAAAGCGATGTGTTGTTGTTGTTAGGTGCCATTGGGTTGTTGCTGACTCATAGCGACTCTATAGGACAGAGTAGAACTGCCCCATAGGGTTTCCAAGGAGTGGCTGGTGGATTTGAACTGCTGACGTTTTGGTTAGCAGCCAAGCTCTTAACCACTAAGCTACGAGGGCTCCAGATAAAGTGATAGGTGGTGTACATGGGCACATCTAGATATATTCATTGGCAGTATAGTCTGGGAAGTCTGCACAAGAAAGTGCAGGCAGGGGCACTGGGGCTTTGTTACTTTCCTTTCCCATGTCTGTCAGTGACTGCTCCCTCATGTGAGCTATGGGTTTCTTTTGGAATGAAAATGACTGCATTCCTGTATTATAGTATTACAGTGTAACAGCCCTCTAAATAGGATGCTAATAAAATAACAATGCATTGTGCAGCGTCTTTGCTTCTGTAGATTTTTATTGCAGTATCCTGCTAAGAATGAACTTTATTTGAACTGCAGTGAGGAAAGTATTTGAGAAACGAGGTACTTTTTTGGATATAGCTCCTAAAAACAGACTTGCCTCCCTGCCAACATGCAATACCAAGTAAAGCTGATGAGAGATGGTCCCATTACTAAGTGTGGTGTCTGGTCTTAGGATAGACAAGGTCCAAAGGAGGAAGGTGTCATTCCATGGAAACAGATGACACTGGCTTGAAATATTTGAAAAACATTATATGCTTCATACTTCTGAAGGGGAAATACCCATTTGCCATTTATGGAAAAGCAAACATTTAAAATTGAGCTCTGAGATTTTTTTCTGATTTGATTAATTTTACAGAAAAATGGCACGTTTTCCAAGCCAGATTCTAATATTTCTGTGCCACATTGTATCAGGAAAATAAGCAAATTTACTTAATATAAATGAAAACTCAGAAATGGTATATATATATATTTATATCTCACTTTTCCTTGGTTATCAAGTACTTACAAATTTAAGGAAGTAGTAATAAATTATTGAGAATGAGGAGTATGTATAATAAGTCAAATTCATGGGTCCGATATTCAAAAATGCCTCTTTTAATCTTAGCTTTCATTCATTCATTGAGCACAGTAAACTTTAGTTGTGTAAAGCTTTTCTATACATGGGTTGCTATGAGTCGGAATCAACTCGACCACAACAGGTTATATGAAATGAAAACCAACAATTTAATACTGTTGAGTGATTTTTTTAAGCTTAAGTGTGTGTATGTGTGTGTGTGGCCTCTTTCCTTCAAATAACTGAAAGCATAACATTTTTTTCCATTAGGTATTCTGTGCAAATCTAAATACCACCAGTGCTACAGTAAAGCAGATTTTCTGCTTTCATTTCATCTCGGATAAACATTTGGCTCTCCTGTTCATATATCGGTCTTATTTGTTTGTTTATATCTGTCAAATAATGAAAGGCATAGAAAAACAATATTTTCTGCTCTTTGCCATATTTCCTAGATGCCCGGTCCTGTGAATGTCCTGGCTTATTAATGTACCTGACTTTTCCAGCATTTATCACGAATGTAAATGAACAGTCTGTGGTGTAGCCTGTTTTCGGGATTGCTCTGATGATCACGTTGCCATGGTGACAACAGAGCATACAGGTTCATGAGACAGTATTAGTAATGCAGGAGCTTGAAACTTAATCAGCGCACTGCAACTTCTCCCCCATATTTCAATATCACTTCGGCAAATTGAATTCCAGGCAGTTGTCAGTCCAATGTATTCCCTGTGGTTTCTCCTCGGCAAAATTGCCTCTTTATTCTATACACTGATGATCATGGAGTAATTGAAATCTGCAGCTGTTTGTCATGCTATTTATACAACTCTGTCTTGTAGCCAGCAACATTTGTGTGGTGTGCGCTGCAGGTAACAATTAGATCTAGAAACCGTTTTTTTTTTGCTGCTGTTGGTTGAACAAGTGAATGATTGTTTTCCCCAAATACTCTTGATTTGGGGTATTTTATGTGATACCTTGTTTCGCGGGGGAAAGTTCAGCCAAGGTTTAATCACAGCCTATTATGGCTGTGGGATGGGGTTTGCATTCTTTGCTTCCAATGATTGTGAGGCAACTGGAGTTTTGAGCAAAGGGCTCACTCCTTAGGGAAGATGCCCCCCGGTCCCCCAACAATCTGCTCTCCAGCCGTGTCAGAAACCAGACTCCACAGCTTCTAGTGGCCCCGATACGTTTGCAACAATAGATGTGAAAGCACAGTTGAGTGTGGAAAAGAAAGCCCAGATTCAGGGCCTGTGGCATGGCTCGGGTGTGCGATAATGCTTTCTCCTGAGGCTGCTTGTAAGGAGGAAAGTTAAGCCCTTTTTGCTCTTTCCCGGTGAACTGTTCCATTATGAAGTCTCCCCACAGCCCTTTTTGGGTTGTTTCGAGGGTTACTACATGATCTTTTTTTTTTTTGAATGGGACCCCAAGGGTCTATAAACTGACTTTGTTTGGAGCCCAGCAGGTAGCAAGTGTCCCTTGTCATCTCCTCCTTGTAATCTGTGCAGAAAGAAGTGGGAAACTGTTGCCTTCCCCCTATCAGCGGAAGGTAGATGATTCCATTTTATGTTTCCTCCGCTAAAAAAAATCAAATTTGGCAGGAGATGGAAATGGAGGATTTCCTGTTTTTATACAGTGAAATAATGTAATGATTGGTGAAAAGCTGGACCTTCAGAGGTCTCAGGGTGGGGCAGAAGGGGGAGGCTGGCCTTCCCTGACTACCTGTGACTCCATCCACCATCTGCCCCTTTCCTGTCATTGACTGAGGACTTTACTTGCTTCCCAGTTAATCCCCTTCCCTGCAGTGTGCATTCTTCCCTTCTCTTCCCTCTAACCCCCACTCTCTCCTTGGTCTTGCTGTTGTGGTATTCACAGACGCTGACATTGTCTGGGGGTTCTTTGTACGGTTTAAAAACTACAGGAGGTCAATCTGTGAATGATCTTTTTGTTGCTGCTGTTGAATACCCACTGGATCCAGAAAAGGAAAGAAAGTTGCTAAAGAGCTCTTCAGGGACTAAATCAATGAAAAACATAGATTGTGTCTGCACATCGCATACCCAAAACCAAACCCATTGCCATTGAGCTGATTCTGACTTATAGCGACCCTATAGGACAGAGCAGAACTGCCCCATAGGGTTTCCAAGGAGCACCTGGTGGATTCAATCTGCTGACCTTTCGGTTAGCAGCCGTAGCACTTAACCACTATGCCATCAGTGTAAATGTGAGAGCTAACTACTCCACTTTGTTTTGATATATTTCAATTTTTTTCTTTTTTTTTTTTCCAGTTTATTGAGAAAGCTCCACAGAGTTCTTACTTAGTCAGCATTGCCTTCTGTGAATCGACATCTCCACAACAGATAGGAGAGCTGATGACAAAGCTGAAACATGGTGGCTATTGGTGGGTGGATGGTAGCTGGTGATCTTGGCACTCTCTCTTTAGCATCACTTGTATTTATACTTTCTTTATTTTGTTCAAAACCAAAAAACCCAAACCCGTTGCTGTCAAGCCAATTCTGACTCATAGCGACCCTAGGACAGAGTAGAACTGGCCCCATAAGGTTTCCAAGAAGGGCCTGGTGGATTCGAACTGCCGACCTTTTGGTTAGCAGCTGAGCTCTCAGCCACTACTCCACCAGGCTTGAAGCCTTCATCAGTATCTCTCCCCGCTCTCCCTCTCCCCCTGCACAAATGCCTTTCAATTATATTTTACTTCAAATGCCAATATAACAAATTTTAAGGCTAGAGCTATGATTGTAGCCGAGGATACCAACATTTAAAGGATACCTAAATTTAAAATAGTGTTTTTAAAAGATTGTTATATTTACATATTTACAGCACATTCACTCCTTCAGTGTTACAGAAACAACTGTTCTTAATACTACTTAGCAAGAGTGATTGGTTAAAACAGGAGGCTACCAGATGGCTTGGCATCGTTAATAATGCCCATCTGAGAGCCGCATCATGAATTACAAGTTGATTCGAGGGCAAGTTTTAAGCCTCCACGTGCAAAATTGCTGTCCAAGAGATTACTTAAAATTTCTACTAAAAATCTGAAAATCCATGAATACCAAATTTCGGAGTAGAAATACTCTTTTGGTTATATATAATTCATTTATAAAGACTTCGTTGTAACTTAATTTGCTGTAAGAAAATCCAAGCTGTTTAAAAATGTCCCATGGTGGTCTTTTTTTTTTTTGGTATGTACATCCAAAAAAAAAACCAAACTCACTGCCATCGAGAAGATTCCAACTCATAGTGACCCTATAAGACAGAGTAGAACTGCCCCATAGAGTTTCCAAAGAGTGCCTGGCGGATTTGAACCGCCAACCTCTTGGTTAGCAGCCGTAGAACTTAACCACTATGTCACCAGGGTTTCTAGTATGTACATCAGGATTAACTATTTTATGACCAAAACTGTATCCTGATAATACTAGAGAGTGTGTTGGATTATCATTTTGGGCTTGTGGATTCTGTTTTTGATGATCCCAGGAGGTAACCCTTTTTATAACACTGAAAGAATAATGTCTAGTTCTGCTTAAACATGGCTCACAGAGTTTGAGACTTTCCTAGTTCCAGTTTGATGTGGTTCTAGGGTTTCCTATGTATTCCAACTGACCATGGGGAAATCTGGGAAGTCTGGATGAACTGGAGCTGTTCAGACCACTTGCAGGAATTCTTAGAGGAAATCTCACCAAACTGGCCCTAAAGGAACTGAGGCGGACAGGAGCAATAAATTGATTCACTAACCCACCTTGGATCCCAGATTTATTGACTTGATTTAAGCTTGTCAGCATGCTTCTCAAATTATTCTGAAGTTGCCTTATGGGTATGCACCAAAACATTGCCTGGACAAACCAGCGTGTGTTCTAATATACATATGGTCCCAAGTCACACTTCTCTGAGCCCCTGACCATTCCACCTAAGTGGAAGTTGCCTCCTCAGAGTTTTCACAGGCTATTTCTGGGTGTCCCTCACATGTGGACACAAACACATCCAATATGCCCTTCTAATTCCAGGTCAAGGGCCTCCAGAAATCTTACCATCGTCACTGATAACAGGGCTCACCTGTTGTGTCAGGGTGCTGTCTGTGGACGCTACCAGAGCTCCAGTCCTCAGAGAGGCAAGGTGAGGAGAATTATCTTTTATCCAAATCTGCACCATATTTGGTCATCTAGGCCTTAAGACAGCTTTGATTTGTGTCAAAATTTAGTTATTAATTACAATTCTTATGTGCTTAAAAAAAAGTATTAAATTGTTTTGTATTTATTTTTTATTTTATGGACGCTTCCATGAATTATTCTGGCATTGAATTCTCAGTCCTTCACCAAGCCTTCTCATGAAATTCAAGTCAGTCATGAACCTCACCCCACGGGTATTCAAATCTGCTCCAAGGAGCCAGATGGGAGAGTTTTCAACCCTCCATCTCTGTCTCCTAAGGCAACCTAGTCTTCCCTGATATAACTCATTTCATCTCCAAAACAACTTTTTTTTTTTTCAATTCTCTTCCACACTAACCCCAGGTAGTATTTTCTTCTTGGAACCACAGGGACTCATGGATCTCAAGTCCAGAATAGATGCTTTGCTTTAGAGATCGCACAACTGAAAGGCTTTGTAGGGTGAAGGGTTTTTCATAAGAATTGCCTGCTCAAAAAGTATAGTCAAACTTCTTGGAAGACAGAGAACTATTTGAACCTTTGATTTGTAGTCTTTCCAGGTTCCGTCTTCCCTATCAGAGCTTCAGAGACCTTAGGGCCAAGTTTAAGCCACAGCTTGAGCTCTTGGAAATCTGTGCTTCCCCTGCCTTCAGCAGTATCTGCAAGAAAGCTGCATCTTCTAAGCATATAAGTAAGGGATTGGGAACCTCGGTCTGAGATGCAAGAAGACCCAGGTGACTCTACCTTTCTCTTTCTCTCTCCGTGTGTTTTTTTCCCAGGTAAGTCAGATACAATGTCTTCAGCAGAGTGAGCGCTGCTGACTTTGTCTTCACAGTAGCACAAAAGAGAGCAGGCTGTATGTACTAATTACTCAGTTATATGAGATAGACTGACAATCCTGATCTATCCTGGGATATTTGGTTCCAGCTTTGGAAGGTAGGTGCAGTATGTGACTTGCACAAACCTGGCGCCAATCATTCATTCATCAAACACCTTTATTGTCCTGTGTATACTTAGGCACTTGTGGGTACAGCCAAAAGCAAATTTGATAAAAAATCTCTTGCTGTCACGGAGCTCACAGTCTAGTCAGAGAAAAAAACAAACCATTTGCCATTGAGTTGATTCCAACTGATGGTGACTCCCATATGTGTCAGAGTAGAACTGTCCTGCAGAGGGTTTCCAAGGGCTGCTTTTTTGGCAGTAGATTGCCAGGACTTTCTTCCTAGCATCTCTTGGTGGACTCAAACTTCCAGCCTTTTGGTTAGCAGTTGAGTGTCTAACTGTTTGCACCACTCAGGGACACCCTAGCCAAAGAAAAGAGATAATAAACAGGATAAGTATATTATATTGTATACTATAAAATGATAATGTCTTTGCATAGTCAATAAAACACAAGTAAACATCTTTTTGGTATTCTGGCACTCAACTGTGTGGATCATAACAAATTATGGATAACATTGGGAAGAGTGGGAATTCTAGAACACTTAATTGTTCTCATGAGGAACCTCTACATAGATCAAGAGGCAGTTGTTCAAACAGAACAAGGGGATACTGAGTGGTTTAAAGTCGGGAAAGGTATGTGTCAGGGTTGTATCCTTTCACCATACTTTTTCAACCTGTATGCTGAGCAAATAATCTGAGGAGCTGGACTATATGAAGAAGAATGGGGCATCAGGATTGGAGGACACTCTTGCTTGCTGAAAGTGAAGAGGACTTGAAGTACTTACTGATGAAGATCAAAGATTGCAGACTTCAATATGGATTACACCTCGACATAAAGAAAACAAAAATCCTCACAATGGACTAGCAAGAAACATCATGATAAATGGAGAAAAGATTGAAATTGTCCAGGATTTCATTTTACCTGGATCCACAATCAACACCCATGGAAGCAGCAGTCAAGAAATCAAACGACGCATTGAATTGGGCAAATTTGCTGCAAAAGACCTCTTTAAAGTGTTGAAAAGCAAAGAGGTCACCTTGAAGACTAAGGTGAGCCTCACCCAAGCCATAGTGTTTTTAATTGACTCATATCATGTGAAAGCTGGACCATGTATAAGGAAGACCAAAGAAGAATTGATGCATTTGAATTATGGTGTTGGCAAAGAATATTGAATATACCATGGGCTGTGAAAAGAATGAACAAATCTGTCTTGAAAGAAGTACAGACAGAATGCTCCTTAGAAGCAAAGATGGGGAGACTATGCACGTACTTTGGACATGTTATCAGGAGGGACCAGTCCCTAGAGAAGGACATCATGCTTGGTAAAGTAAAGAGTCATCAAAAAAAGGAAGACCCTCAATGAGATGGATGACACAGTGGCTGCAACAATGGGTGCAAGCATAACACGATTGTAAGGATGGCACAGGACCAGGCAGTGTTTTGTTCTGTGGTATATAGGATTGGTATGAGTTGGAACCAACTCCATGACACCTAACAACAACAGATACAAAATGATAAGTGCTAAGGAGAAAAATGAGGCATGGGGTGGGAATAGATACTGTTGTGGTGGGGGCGGGGTTGCAATTTTAAATGGGTGATCAAGGAGGACTTTGACAAGAAGAAGATACCTGGGCAAAGATCTGAAGGCAGTGAGCCATGAAACTATATGAGGGAAGAAGAATCCAGACAGAGGCACAGCAAGGTGAAGGGTGTGAGGTAGGTGTGCACCTGGCATGTAGAAGAAGCCAGAGTAACTGGTGCCTGTGAGTGTGTAATAGATTAATGGGAGAGGAGGTCAGAGAGTTAGCCACCGGATGAAGCTGTGGAGGGTTTCCGGTAGGCTTCAGATTTTACTGTGAGTGGGGTGGAAGCAATGGGAAGAATGGTATTGCATTTCCAAGATAGGGGAGTCTAAAGGAGAAGCCATTTTGGGATGGGGGTGGTGACCAGGAGGTAGGTGAGAATGGTGAGGCCTCACCTTCCTTATTCTGGACACAGTCACTAGACAAGGAAATCATGTTTGGTAAAACACAGGGTCAGTGAAAACAAGTAAAGCCCTCAATGAGATGGATTGACACAATGGCCTCAACAATAGGCTGAAACTTAATGAAGATCATGGAGATGGCAGAGGACAGGACAGCATTTCTTCCTGTTGTATATAAGGTTGCCATGAGTCGGAGCTGACTCAATGACAGCTAACAACAAACATGTTAGATTTGAAGTGTTTGTCAGGCCTTGTAGTGGAGCTGCAGAACAGGCAGTGGTACACAAACTTAGAGTTCAGGGAGAGCTCTGGGCTGGGGACGTAAAGTGAGAGTCATTAGTGTAAATGGTAGTGTAAATGGTGTTTACGGCTATGGACTTGGACGAGTCCTTCCAAAGGCAGCACTCAGGTCCACCTGGAGTCAGTGCTGATAAATTCAAAGTGACACCAGGGGCATGGCTGTGTGCTTTTCCCTAGCCCTGTTAACCTGCTAGTGTATGGGCCCAGAGTATACAGAGTAGAATTTAACCACAGTGGGTTTTGGCCAGGTCAGTATAACAAAGCAAGGGGAGGCAAGGGAGTACAGGGCGTGTAAGGAAGTGATTATAATGAGGAATCATAGAATTTATCTGGTCTGGAAAGTAACGAAGATGTAAAGGAAACGGATTCAAGGAAAAGGTGATAGGATCAATGGATTGCATGCCCTGGTGGGGGTAGAAGAATTGTATGAGCTGAAGTTCTCAGAAGAATGAGCTGCAGATAGGAGGAGAAAGTTGGGAATCAGGGTGCCTAAACTAAGACTATGGAGGAGTTGAAGTTACAGTCAAACCTGAGAAAGCCGGAACCTGTGTAAGGCAGGAATCTGTCAGAGAAGGAAAACTTAAATATTTATCTCTCGTAGAGAGCAATTTTTTTTTTTTCTTTTAGAGAGCAATAGAAAAGTGGTAAGATTGCAACCTATCAAAGGCAGAAAACCTGCAAGACCCAGAAAAACAAGACAGTCCTGTTGAGTTCCAGCTCTCGCAGGTTTCACTGTATTTGTAATGATAGAGTCAATGTGTATTATCCCTTAAATAGTGGGCCATGAGCTAGTCAACTGCTGTGAAATCAGTTTAGTGAATTAGGATCAGCATTTTAGAAAAGAAATAGGATAAAATGGAAAATAACAGAGTGCATTGCAAGAAATAAGGACAAGTATCACTTTGTGAAATGTTTGTTTCAATTATATTCATGTACATATTTAATATTCATACACGTTCTCTACATATAGAGGTTGTTTGTTCTGAATCACAATGTAAAATATAAAATTAGGTCAAGGTCAAAAAGTTTGAAAAACACTCTAGGGTTTGTTCATGGTAGTAAGTGGCTGACCTAAGGTGGAGTAGAAGGTCATTGGAGGTGTTTGTGTGCCCTGAAAAGTATAGGAAAAAAGAACAAACCAGCCAATTCCTGAGCCACTACAGCCTCTTGTGTGCACTAGAAGTCAATGCCCCATGTTCTGGGCTGAATAGAGCCCTTCCCCCCCCGCCCACCCCAAATCCATGTCCTTCCCAGGACTTCCGAATGTGACCTTATTTGGAAATAGGAATGTAGTTAACACGAGGTCATGCTTGAGTATGTGGGCCCTTAGTCCAATAAGACCTGGGTCCTTATAAGCAGAGGGGAAGAGGCCCAGAAGGAGACATGCACAGAAGGAAGAGCATTGTAAAGATGGAGGCAGAGACTGTAGTTACGTAGCTACAGCCAAGGAACACCAAGGATTGCTGGCAACCACCAGAAGTTAGGAGGAGGTGAGGAAAGATTCTTCCCTGTAGTATTCAGAGAAAGCACGGTCCTACAAAACCTCGATTTCAGACTTGTGGCCTCCAGAACTGTGAGACAATGAATTTCTCTTGTTTTAAACCACCTGGTCTATGCTACTTCGCTATGGCAGCCCCAGGAAATGAATACACCTTCGCTTCCGCAAACTAAACGATGACACACGGATGCTGTGGTTAAATTTGCAGAGGCCCTTCAAAACTAAATAGTTTGAAAGTTATTCTGTCCCTTCTGTGTTTCTCCCAAGTATAGATTCTCCTGAAAAAGGGTAACCCCTTTTTATTGACTTTTAAAATGTATATACATGCATGTGTATATATACGTGTATAATATATATGTATATGTGCATAATATATCATCACACACACATGCATATCACACACATATGTATATATGTGTGTGATATATATGTTGTTGTTGTTAGGTGCCATCAAGTCGATTCCGACTCATAGTGACCCTATAGGACAGAGTAGAGCTGCCCCATAGGGTTTCCAAGGAGCAGCTGTTGAATTTGAACTGCTGACTTTTTTGGTTAGCAGCTGAGCTCTTAACCACTGCGCCACCAGGGTTCTGATATATATGTATATATATGTTCCTACCTGATTTCTTTCAGGTCAAACCAAATAAAATTCCCTTTATTTCCCAGTTGTGTATTTACTTTAATGGCCAAGGTACATTATTTATAAAACACATGAGCTTTCTTAATTAAAAAATACAGTAAAGTACTTCTTGACATCTCAACTCCTTGGCAAAACTTAACAGCATGATAAGAACAATACACCTCGCAAATAGGCAGATTCTACACTAAATACATTATGCCCCCAAAATTCATTTTTTATGTCAATAATTTGAAATCTCAAACCATTATGTCCATTGAAAGTGTTAAAATTGCATAATTAGCTTTCCAGGCATGTGTATAGAATCCAGCATACCTGTTATATAAGTGAAATGTGCATTGCTTGGAACCCAGTCCCTCATCATGACTTCTGACTCTATCTGACTCCTAGGAGGTGGGCATTAGTGGTAGAAGTAGGGCTGTTCTTGGCCCAGGCTAAGCCTCTGGCAGGTTGCCGGACAATTGGGAAGCCAGGACTCTAGCTGGCAGAAACCTATTATGGAGACAATACTTTCCTATTGTTGCTGTAACAAATTACCACAAACTTAGTACCTTAAAACACACCAATTTATTATCTTAAAGTTTTGGAGGCCAGAAGTCCGAATCAGTTTCCCTGGGCTAAAGTCAAGGTTTTGGCAGGCTATGCTCCTTCTGGAGACTCTAGAGAAGAAACTGTTTCCTTGCCTTCTCCAGTTTCTGGAGGCCACCTGTATTCTTTGGCTTGCGGCCCCTTCAATAACTTCAAAGTGCGTCTCTCCAATTTCTGCTTCCATAGTCACATTGCTTTTTGTCTTATAAGGACCCTTGTGATTGCATCAGGCCCATCTTTATAGTCCAGGATGATCTCCCTATCTCAAAGATTTTTAATTTAAGTCCATTTACAAAGTTTCTTTTGCCATATAATATAAGGTAACACGTTCACAGGTTCTGGGTACTAGGACGTGGATATCTTTGAGGGATTATTATTCAGCCTACCACAGGGGCTCTAATGGCTGGTGTGTTATTTGCAGGATCTAAGTGAGGCATTGGTGGTTCAGTGGTATAATTCTTGGCTTCCATATGGGAGATCTGAGTTAGCTTCCCAGCCAATGCACCTCATGCCCAGCTACCAACACCTGTCAGTGGTGGCTTGCACGTTGCTATGATGCTGAACAGGCTTTAGCGGAGCTTCCAGACTAAGATAGACTAGGAAGAAAGGTCTGGCATTTGACTTCTGAAAATCATCCAATAAAAACCCTGTAATCAGAGCAGTTCCAACTGCAGCTGATCATGGGGCTGGCACAGGACCAGGCAGCATTTTATTGCATTGTGCACGGGGTCATCATGAATAGGGGGCTGACTGGACGGCAGCAGCGACAACCACAAAGAGCCACTAGTTGTTTGAATATGTGGAGGGCTCATAAGTCAACAAAGTCACGGCTGCTTCTATTTTAAACAACACAACTACACTGGGTGGAAATAAACAAAATACTTTTATGTTTAAAAGAATTACCTTCACAATCTATGAAACTTTTATTTGAACCATGTCCTAAAAACTTTCTTTCCTCCTCTAGGGATCTAACAGTATCACCATTGAATTGAACTACAATGTTAGGGAAAAAAGAAGACTTCAGCAGAGATTTAGCCAAAAAGTGAGGGCTGTTTGTTATATAACACCTGGTGAGCTAAAGAGTAAGGTGAGCCAAAACCATTGATCGTGAGCCAAATTCAGCTCACAGCACACAGTTCCATGCAATGGACGGGAGCATATGAGTGGCTGAGTGCAGCAGTGAGCTTCAAAGCAAATTGCTTTTTCCACAAATGCTCTTTTCTTTCCAAGCTCACTTTAGTGCACATGTGTCTCCTGAATATAAGTAAGTGTTAAGAACCAATTTCTACTCTTGCTTGCTCTCTGCGAGTGTTGCGTAGTCATTGTCAACAGCACATTTTGAGACTGGAAGACACATGGAGTTACGCTTCCCTCAGGGGAAGGGGAGATTAACATTAAGACAGCCTTATTGTTTGCTGCTTTCTAGAGAGATGCACTTTCACGTAAAAAGACCCCGGATGTTCCAGTTTGTTCCTTTCTCACCCTTTAACAGGTACGGTAATAAGCTGGATTACCATCAAGGAGTAATATCACACGTTTACATCATGTTGTTATTTTTAGCAAGCTTTTAAAAAGGCTGAACGTGCATAGGGAAAAAAATTAAAAAAGTAAGAAAGACATATGATGAAAATCAGTCTCCCTCTAACCCAACATGTTCTTTTTTTTTTCTTTTAACTTCGTAAGAAATATGGCAAGATATTCCTTTAATATTGCTTTTATTTATGAAGTTGGCACCCCTTATTCCTAGTCAGCAGGACAGGTGTGATGAGTTGCTTTTACAGGTGAGGAAAATGGTTTGCTCATCCTCAGCCTTTTACCTTTGGTGGTAACGTCAGAAGCTTAGAAGATGGTGGTCACGGTGAGGAGCAGAGCCCATGCAAGTGAGAGAAATCAACTAACCCGTAACCTGACCATCCTTGGCACCCTTGACATCCTTGGCCTGTTGTACCCAAAAACTCAGGAGGAACCACGTTCATAAAATACAGGTAGTCCCCAACTTAGGACAGGGTTTCCTTCCGACATCTTAAGTCACTTCTGACCTAAGTCAAATACCTCATTTTTTTTTTTTTTTAGTTTTCATTGTTGTTGCCTTTTATCATCAGTATCTTTATGAATCTGATCTTTGCTTGTCTTTGGGGGTTGGAAACATTACATATGAACTTACAGATAAATTTTAACATTGTATGTAGTACATTATGTGGTACATATTACTAATGATAAGATGTACCCCCCCACCTCCCCCAAAAAGGGAAGAAACTCAAAAACTGACCATCCTGAGTGCGGTTCATTGTACCTTGAATGTGTCGTAAGTTGGGGACTACCTGTACCTATAGGATTTAAATTGGAATGGAATATTTATCTAGGATATGAGATTTATTTTCTTGTTAGAAAAATAGAGGAATAAGCCTGAAAGGTTGTCCTTGGTTAGCTGGGAACTTAAATAGCCCATGCCCCAGAGAGTCCTCATTAAAATGCCTCCTGTGTGCATTAGCCCTCCTGGGAAAACTACCAACACCCAGGAGGGTCACGCTTACTCATGAAATCCTAAATCACATCAATTATTTCTCTGCAACCATATAATCCAGTTTCTGGTTTAAAACATGAAAACTTGCTAAGGGTTTTTGTTTGCTCTTGCAGGGTGGGCCTCAATGTACCTGTAACCTTATAAAAGGTTATTGCATCCAGGTCTGTGAAAGTCCTGTCAATTGAGAGGGAAGAAAATGCAAGTAGACATTATAAAAGATTGCTTTCTGTGCTGCTAATGATCACTTTTGGTTTCAGTTTTCCTGAATGTTCAGGAAAGAAAGAGAGCTCACAGGAAAGGAATTTATTGCAGAAGAATAATTGCCCAGTACATTACACAGCACAGTAGGGTTATAATGAGTACGAGAAAGTGCAGTATCTAACCAACCCTTAGAGTTACAGGAGTAGTTTGATTTGACTCCCTTGTACAGAATGCTGAGCAACCAGACAGTTTTTCCCAAAGGATTGGGCTGCAATTGTTTTGAAAGTTTCTTGAGGGAAATGCAATTAGTGACAAGATTTAATAAAGCCAAAACAACGGACTGTGATGAGATGAGCCCCTATTCTTTTGTTCTTTCTGTGTAATATAAGAAAATAGCAAGAAAACAATTACGTTATAGCTAAATGAATTAAACACAGCTCCAAAACATAAATTAGAATTTAACTATGCCATTAAAAACTAATTTAATTTGTAAGCCATCATTACTAGATAATAAAGACCCATTGCAAAATGTACAATATCTTGTGAACATGTGGAAAAAAAACAAGTAATAAATCTTATTGAGCAAATGAGTTTCTGTTACATTAGCAGATAAAAATGCTGAATGGATGTTTCAGTATATAATGAAAACTAGCAAGTAATAGAATTGGTTTGCTTACTTTTTTCTCTTTTCTTGTTGTTTTGTTGCCATAAATGGTTTTAGAGTTAAAGGAATGCCTCAGGGAAGTTCGGGCAGTACACAGAGAGTATGGGTTTGTTGCAGTGAGAATGCTCTCAGACCAAGAAAAAAAAAAGGCCTTTAAATATTTTGGTTGTCAACATATGAAAGATATTGTAGTTTCATTCAAGTGCAAACAATATCTTGTTTTAGTTAATTGAAAATCTGGTGGCAAATGTGGTATTTTCCCTATAGTGTCTCTTATTAAATTGTGCTGGTAATAATAAGGTAAACATAAAAAATGCAAGAGATGTGAATGAAAAACTGGTTTAGCTCTGTTACTATATTCAATCTTGCTAAAAAAAAAAAAAAATTACTAAAATTTCCATGTCTGATTAGAATACAATTCAAATGATTTTCAGCAAATTCACTTTATCGGAAATGAGTTTTAAGTATATGATCTCTAATAAAATAGCCAATGTGAGTTTTTTTTTTTTTTTTTCCCTTACCCGTACAGTTACTGCTGGCCAAACGGAGTCTGAGCCTCCAGGTAGAAGCCCTCTCACTGACAGTCATCATGGAGAAGCGCCAGCAGATGGCAGTATAACTCCGCTTTTCTAGTCCAGCCAGCGCCAGCCCGCGCCAGCCCTTAAAATTATTATATCAATTTTTATGGCATCACAGCATTAATATAGGGTGAAGATGAAAACTTATGTATCACCCTGGTGTGTCATTCCATCTGAGGCTGCACAGCGACACCGCGTAGCGATCTGCCTTTGACGAACCCGACTGACTCATCCACGTAATGATGTTCCCTTATAGATTTGCTCAAAAGGTCACATGCTAAATTATCGAAGGAATGGTTTTATGAAATTGCTTGGTGATTTGATACAGTTGGACATGTTCATTTAGTGTTCTACATTCTATCATGGAATCTTAATGTTAAAAAGGGTTAACATTTAGCTTAAAGGTCTTCTTGTCTACAAAGCCTTTCCTAAACCAACTCCATGGGCTAACATGCCTGTTCACTGGGGCATTTACCCGTTTACAGGCTCCAGCCCAGCACTTCCTGCTTTGTTCTGAACTCTTCTGTTTCTGTTTCTGTTACCTGCATTCTCAGTAGACTGTAAGCTTCTCAAGGGTAGGTGTTATGTATTAGTTTTTGAATCCCTGGCACTCAATCCAGCTCTGGGTTTGTCATAACTACTCAGAAGTACTTGTTGAACTGACTCCAGTATCGTCCAGATGTTCTCAGGAGGCTCCATTTTCCAGAGCGGTTAAGTGATGTGTTTCAGGAGAAGCCATAGATTGTTAAAATGAAGCTGAGGACTCCGAACTTTAATCTTGCTGAACATACAAACAAGAAACTTTACTGACTGGAGTAATTAATAGAAAATGATATATTGAGTTGCATGGCCCAGTTTTGAAATAGGGCCACTTTCTAACATAGCAACTCTCTTACAGTTCATTACCAAGAATGAAAAATTTCAAATCTAATGAAATGGCAGGGGAGACAGAATGTCAATACTAAGGTGAAATGAACCTTTAAATGTAGACTTATCAATAAACGTATTATTGATTTTGGGAGAGTCGTCATAGATACAGTCATTTATTTGTAAAACTACTTACTTTTTGTAAATGATTTATTACAGAAGAAGTGAGGAAAGATGATATTTCATTTTAAAATTCTGGATGCAAAGAGATGAAGTTATTATCTAAATGACCCTTATATGGGCCACATTTCCTTTATTTATATCACTTTTCATGCCATAGCATTCTTGACTATGTTATACATGAAATGATCCTTTAACATTTCTAAGTTGAAATGTTAAGATTGAAAGATTCCATCTATAAACTATTATTAATACGAAAACATTTACTGGCCCCTTGGGACTTTTAGCTGGAGCACATTTCTGCCCCCACAACTCAAGTGTACGTGTCTTTACAACTAGATTGGCTGGCTTTACATGGCAAAGAGTAATGTCAGTGCTTCGTTTCTCCTATTATTCATGGCAATAGCATCTTGCTAGCACCGATTCCGGGACCCTCTTGTCTTTAAGAGAGATGGATTTTTTTCTGGCAGAGGATTTTCCTGTCAACACTGGCAGAGACAGTGTGGATTACAAGTCCCAGGGAGTGATGCTCTCTGCTCGTGGCCGTGCCTACTTACTCCTCAGGCAGTGCGCTAATTCAGGCACTCATAGGTTTTTGCCTTGGCAGATCTCCTTCTTTCCCCATAATTCATTTAAATCTAATTCGCAAAAGGAAAGGAGAGAAGCTGCTGAATTTGAAACACAGGCTTATAACTTTGTCTGGTCTTTCTGCATTTGAAACCTGTTTTGCAATTTATTTTTAGTAATTTGGATCAATGCAGGTCCAACGAATAGTAAATGCTTTGTAAAACCCTGTTTTACAGAGAGGGAAACTGAGGCACTTAAGGAACGTCACAAAGCATAATCCATTTGTGGCTGGATTGAGGAAAATAATTACCTACTTTCCTCTCTTTCTTTTTTTTTTTCTTTAAGGATCAAATGGAAATAAAAAAAAATTCTCAGAATGTGAATAAGAGTATAATTATAATAATTATGATTTTTAATTGTAAGTGCAGGCCTTGGGAGCAGATAAGTCAAATTTGGTGTAGGGTTCATGATTTAGAAAACCTTGATCTGATCAGTTGCAACCCATGTCATTATGACAACACTGAGGCAATATTTCCTGATTCCTCTGCTTTTTACTGAGGAACAAAGTACACCATAACTGTCTTGGTTATCTAGTGCTGCTGTAACAGAAATACCACAAATAGATGGCTTCAACAAAGAGAAATTAATTCACTCACAGTCTAGTAGGCTAGAAGTCCAAATGCAGGGCATCAGCTCCAGGGGAAGGTTTTCTTTTTCGGCTCTGGAGGAAGGTCCTTGTCATCAGTCTTCCCCTGGACTAGGAGCTTCTCTGTGCAGGAACCCCGGGTCCAAAGGATGTGCTCTGCTCCCGACACTGCTTTCTTGGCAGTATGAGGTCCTCAACTCTCTGCTTGCTTCCCTTTCCTTTTATCTCTTTTTTTTAAGGTGTGGTGCGGACCACACCTCAGGCAAACTCCCTTTACATTGAGTCAGGGATGTGGCCTGAGCAAGGGTGTCACATCCCACCCTAATCCTCTTTAACCACAGGCAGAGATTATGATTTATAACACTTAGGAAAATCACAAAATCAAGGACAACCACACAACACTGGGAATCATGTCCTAATCAAGTTGACACGTTTCTGGGGAACACAATTCAATCCACGACAATACCTTAGTAAAAACCAAACTGATAGGACCACTTTCTGTATCTTCTCCCTCTACTGCTGATCTTCTGAGTTCAGGAGATAGTGGGTAGGTGGGTGGGGGTTGGCATAGTGTATTGGAAATAGTTTCTTTTATTCTTGGATTCTGATGGTGAAGGTCACCATCAGCCGTGAGTGGCTGTTAATCCAGAGGCGCCTGCTTATTTCTCACACATTAGTTTTCGATAAAGAAGCAAACCTGGCATTCATTTGTTTCTAATAGGGGCGTTCTGCATTCAGGTGGTGGTATTTAGCAGCAGGTTCTACCATTTCTTCATCCTGGTGGGTACACTGGTATTGCTCCTCACAGAGCTAAATTGTAGTAGGGAAATACAAAAAGCAAGCTCAAAGATGCTGTCTTGTATAGGAACATAATGCACAGTTATAACAAACAGAGCTCGATAAAATACCAGCAGCAGGGAGCATAGTTATTTATTGCTTCAAGGAAAATCAAGCAAAATAGCTACAAATTGTTTAAAGTACATCCCTCCCCCAACCCCCGCCATCTTTCTTGAGTATTAGTCTCGTTGGCTACGAAATAGAAAAGGCCTTTGTTATTTCCTGAGCCAAGTTTGCTTTTCTGGGTGTGCAGTGCCTGCTTTGACTTCACTGTGAAAGAACAAGCTTAAAGCAAACCCAGAGAGCCATTACCTCGGAATGATTTCAAAACACGTGCAAAGAGCCAGGCGTGAGCCTTGATGAATATACCTCTGGGAGCCGTAACTCAGGAGTGATCTCTTTGTAGTGCCATCGCTGCTGTTTCCACGGTGCTTTCGGGCATCAGGCAGGATGCTGGAGATGTCCTCCCTTATTTCATGGACAATATTAAAGAGTTAAATGAGTTGAGTGCTGAATTAAGGGAAAAACCTTTGCGAGACGTGACACATGAGTGGAGAACCACTCATTTCTGTCTGCTCTAAAGCCCTGCAGTAGACTTCTACCATTTCTGAAGCCCACTGCGTCATTTCATCACTTCACAAGACAGGGGCAGGCTTACACACAGATGAAGCCACCTGGCAAAGAGGTAGGCACCCGACAGGTCTTCTAAAAATACTTAATGACTTGCTGAGGTGGCAGACTTCAAAGGTCTCTAGTAACTAAGAGGAAGGCTGCCTCTGCTGGGCTGAAGGTGTGGCCATAAAGGGAGAATATGTGGGAATGTCTATGTTCAATGACTGTAGCACATGATCATGACTTGTCATTTAAATAACATGCATTACTTTATTACCATGTTATATACAGTCTTCACTTTGTTGTTCATCTCATAAGAGTATGAGGTCAATTAGAGTATAATTATCTAAGTAGAGAATAAAGGAAAACCCAGTTAATGATAGGGATTAATGATGCGTGGAAACTAGTATAATAATTGAATACAAAATCTCTATGTCTCTAGGCTGTTAGAGATAATATCTGTACACATAGCATGTTACTCATATTGTTGTTGTTAGCTGTTGTCAAGGTGACCCTGACTCATGGCGATCCCTGGCACAGTGGAATGAAACGCTGCCCGGTCCTGCACAATCCCCATGGTCAGTTGCAGATTGGACTATTGTGATCAACAGGGGGTTTCAATGACTGAATTTTGAAAGATTACCGGGCCTTTTTCCTGTGTCTTTGTCTGGAAATTCTGCTGAAGCTTGTTTAGCATCATAGCAACACACATGCCTCCCATGACAGACGGGCGGCGGCTGTGCTTAAGGCGCGTTGGTTGGTATTCAGACCCTGGTCTACCACATGGAAAGCAAGAATTCTACCACTGACCCACCACTGTCCCCATTGCACATATTATACATTAGCAATTCATCCTCAAATAAATGTTAAGAAGTAGAAAAAAAAAGATCTAAAAGTAGTACTCCTAGTACAGTTTTGAGACCGGCTGCTATAAGATATAAAAAATCTTATACTGGGGTAGAATGATCGGACCTGGCCAAGCAGTCTGGACAAACCATTGAGGTGGAGATGCTGGTATTTAACCAAATCAGTAAGGCAAAAACACTGGTTTATTTAGCTTTCTTAAGTAGCGACAGGATAAAATATTTTGCGAATGTGAATGAGTCAGAATCTGTTGATAACCCTTATCAAAACATTGAGAGTGATTGCTTAAAATAACACAGCTAGTCATCTGCAGAGGAGTTCAGGAAAATGCAGAGGTTGATATTACTCTGCTAAATCCAGTTATGATGTTTCTGAACAGAATTGCTTCACGTGAATTAACTGGTTGGATATCTTATTAATCTGAACAACTGCCGTGCTTTGGTATAAGTCAGACATACAATTTTTTTTTTATCGTTTTTGTATCTTTTAACTCTAGATTACTGACGTGTGTTTGGTTAGTAAGGTTCATTCTATCGTTATGTAAGTCATCCATTGATTATTATTTCATTAATTCCACGAAGATTGGTGAACATATGCCTGGAACTGCTGGGGTTACAAACACGTTTAGGACTTGTTCTCAAGGAGTTTACAGCTTACACATACACACACAACTTATAAATAATTATTAATTCAAAGCAGTGCATAGTTAGTGCCAAAAATTAGATACAGTAGGCTTTGAGAAACTCATACAAAACTTGAAAAATAATGGGATCGGATGCTCTGCCACATACCGGTGGTTTGACCTCGGTGAGTTAAATTTCTTGTATTTAAAATGGATGTGTAAAATAAGTCAACCATGAAAGGACAAATATTGTACCATCTTACTAATACGAAATATGTAGAATAGGCAAATACGTAGAGATCAATGTTTACCAAGGGAGGAAGGGAGAGGGGGAGGGGGAGTTACTGTTTAGAAAGCATTGAGTTTCTGTTTATGGTGATGGAAGACTTGGGATTGGATATTGGTGATGGTCGCACCACATGACAGATGTAATTCGTGTAGCTGAATTGTAAGCATGAAAAATGTTGAATTGGCAAATGCGTTATCTATATTTTTATGACAATAAAAAAACTCAGGAAAATGGGTAGTATAATATCTTGTATCAAATGATATAAATTAAAAAAGAGTGCTTTATAATGCACTTTGTTAAGTTCCAGATTATAGTTAGGATTCAGATGAGGACGGTGTTGCATCTGGTCGAGAGACTTCACTAAGGCCTTGAATAAATGGTTGAATCTCCAAAGCTAGATGTAGACATTTCAGACTGAAGGAGCAAAGATACACAAAAGAGGAATGAATGAGATGTTTTTGGAAATAGATCATGCATGGAGTAGTTAAAGATCTAATCAAAGAGCAAACTGATGAGTTAGTCTGTGACCAGATTTTAGACTGGGCTCAGGAGTTTTAACTTCATTTAGCAGAGACTAAGGTGTCATTGATTGGGGCCGTAGTTTAGGAAATTAAATCTGTTGGCGGTGTGCAGGCTTGGGTTAGAGTGGGGAGGGAGTTGGGTTTAGGACTGGAGTTTGGAAGCAAAGGACATGATCGTAATGTTTTCTTTTTTGCCAATACCACCCATCAACCCTTTAAAATATTGCTGATTGATAGATGTTAACATTTTTATGATCTATAAAGCACTGTTAATGAATTTTACACTTTAATTCTTTTTCTTATCAAAAGTATGATTGCTTGGAATTTAGAACTTAGAAAACACAGAGCAGTGTGAAGGGGAAAAAACAAAACAACAACAACAAAAAACCCTCAAATTACCATGAATCTCACAATCCAGATGTTACTGCTAATACTGGTTTCTTGCAAGTCCAGTTTCATAAACAAGTGCATTTTACGTAACTAATGATATTGAATGTGAGGTTTTCCATCTTCATTTTTTTTTTTTTTTTTTCCAGGCTTTACATTATTCTTTGAAAATGGTTCCTTGGCGTTGTACTGAGTTTTAAAGTGTGCTTAAGTAATAGGTATTGCAAAGGAAGACAGGGGAACTGGTTCTAATCTCGATAACAGCACAGACTTGCTCTCTAACCTTTACCTAGACGTTCAGCCAATCATGAACCCCTTTCACTGCCTGCAAAACTGTATAATACTTGCTACCTATTCCCTGGGAGCATGATGAAGAGCTATGAGGTAAAAAAAAATGAGGTAATGCTTGGAAATTGCTTTTTCTTCCCTATAAAGAAGGTGTTATGCATGTCTAGATTATTATATCACATTGGGCCTTGGCTGAGCCAATGGTGGAGCTAGGGCAGACCCACTTTCTTCCACCATGAGCCCCTGCATCCTATCTTGTGGGCTTATTGGCCTGCTTTCTCTATGGAGAGCTTATCACATAAACACACAGCTGCATTGTGTTTCTGCAGCTACAGAAAAATATTTATGGCTTAGAAAGCAGTCATTCTTGATGATTTGATTAGTGTGCTACGAACACACAGACAATATCAGGAGCGTTCAGCAGCATCTCCGTATTCCAGCTTCATCTATTCCTCTAGCTGTATTTCTTTTTGTTCTTTAAATCCGAGGTGGCTTCTGCAGTGGCTGCTGCTGCCGACAGTGTTTCTCTCTGTGCAAATGAGTGTGACCGTGTGACCTGCTGTCCTTGCCACATTCCCTAACTGTGCCATTTGTTGCTCATTTACAGGACCTGCATCTGTTTGGACATCTTCCTTTTCCCCACATAACGGAATGGACAATATGGTCATTTCACTCCTTCCCTCTGATTGTGGAATCCTGGGATTGTCTATCACGTCCATTGAGCAAACTATGCCTATAACGATGTGACTCTCGAATATTCATATGGTGGATTTCTTTGGGGAAATTGACTAGATTCCTCATTTTGTGAGACCAGGGCCTTTGTTTTCCGTAAACTTTGTCCCACTCTGAATCCATGCATTGCTGTTTCCGTAAATGGTAAACAAATGGCTTTCCCGTAGTCTTTGTCAGATCAGAAAGCAGTCGATAGGGCAAACGTCTTTTAATAACCTCTTGCATTTAGTGCTTGCAATTGGCAGTGTCTTTACAATCATTGACATCATCTTTTAAATGACCCATGGTATAGTAATCGTACGTGTATTTTAAAGATACGAGTGCAGAGGCTTTGAAGTACTTAAGGCTTGCACTGGTGATGCAGTGGTTAAGAGCTCAGAGGCTAACCAAAAGGTTGGCAGTTTGAATCCACCAGCCATTCCTTGGAAACCCTATGGAGGCAGTCCTACTCTGTCCTGTAGCACTGCTATGAATTGGAATTGACTCAATGGCAACTAGTTTGCTTGTTTGTTTTTTAAACTTGCCCTAGTTTGTTGCTGTTACTTACCATCTACTAACTTGTTGCTGTTACCTGCTGCCAACCTTTTGGTTAGTAGTTGAGCACTTAATCCTTTGCGCCAGCCAAAGACTTTGGCCAAACCTGGGTGCTAACCCAGGACTCCCAGCTCTAGCCCAGTTTTCTATCCACTCTAGAGAGAGACAAGAGGTAAGTGAGATTTCCAAATAGAGAAAAACAAAATAAATAAAAACAAGAATTTAGGGTTGCTGCATTTTAATCCAGCACTCTTGTCTTTCCTTCAATTTGTGTGATGCTGGTCTGCAGAGACTCTTAGCTTTTCAGTTTATATATTGTATAGCACCTGAAACAGCACTCTGGACAGCCAGCAAAGGCTTGAGGTCTTACTCTGTTCTCCAGATCAAACAGCAAATTGTTTGCTTTTGCAGCAGAGGCCTTAAAAAATCCTACACATGTGGACAAAGCCCCAAGCTGCTAAATAAATCTGCCCCAGTATCAAGAATATTTGAAAGAGCATTTCTGAAGAGCAGTCTTTACTCTTTATTTCTATTATAATTCATCTGTGTATTTCGAAGTACATTGCCAGCCCAGTTTTGTTAATCCTACCACCTCGAAGATGAGGAAGGGAGCAGACTTTTATCTCCATTTTATAGATGTGCAGACTGAGTGACAGGCTATGTCGAGGGAAGCTTCTAGGCTTTCTGACTTACAATATCCAATAATGAGAGCACGGCTCCTCTTGTGCCCTTCTGCTTGATGTTATTTTCAATTTGCTTTCTCATCTGGAGAGGGCATTTTCATCTTTTATTTTTGGGTGATAGTTTCAAGTTTCATTTACACCATTGGACCTGTAAATTCTTTTGTTCTGTAGAAGGCCTGGTCAGGGTGACATCTCTCTCTTTTGTGGGGAAAAATCTAATACGTAGGAAGACCTGCATCAAAATGAATCATTTTCTTTGCTTTTAACTCTGCTTAGTTTATCATATGATGAAGGTTTAGATTTAAAGGGGCTGCCAATGATATCTATGGTAGTGCCATTTAAAATTGTATTATAATACCCAATTTATTTTTGTCTCCTAGTGCTGCTTATCAACACATAAATATAGATAAACCAATCTTACAAAATTAATTGGAAATCAGAAAATATATTCACCAATTTTTTAAAAAACTATACTCAGGGAAACTAAGGATAGCTCTCCATTATTCTTGTGAAATTTATGTGTAGTTAGTATTACAAACTGGTTCTTATTATGCTATGGAATGTGGTTTATTTTTCTATATTAATTTTTTTTTTAAATAAAGAATATTAGTTGCTGTTGACTCATGGTTCTGACCCATGGAGACCCTGTGTATAACAGAATGAAACGTTACCCAGTCCTGTGCCATCTTTATGATTTCTTGTGACGGGACACTGTCCTGTTGTGATTTTTGGCTAATTTTTGGAAAGTGGGTCTCCAAGCCTTTCTTCCTAGCCTGTCTTAGTTTGGAAGCTCTGGTGAAACCTATCCACCATGGGTGACCCTGCTGGTATTTGAAATACCAGTGGCGTAGCTTTTAGCAACACAGCAACATGCAACCTACCACAGTATGACAAACAGACGGGTGTGGGAAATAGTATAGACACTGATTAGCAGGAGCTATGTAGTGGGCTTGATGACCCAAGTTCTATCTGTAGTTCTGTGGCTTACTCAATAAATGCATGCTAAATGGGTGAATGGATGAACAAGTGGACATAGAGACTGAGTTGGACAAAGGAAACTAATAGGAACAATGGGACGTCAGGCTTGTGACATACTTGTTAGGAGACCTGTAAGGACAGACCCAAGACTATATTATCTGACCCAAGGAAAGTCAGGTAGGAAAGTCTAAAAACTGAGAGGTTAACAGTTTAAGGAGACTAAATTTCCAGTGAGGAAAAATAATCTAAAAAAAAAAGGCAAAGACATTGAGCCTAAGAGGCTAGGCAAACTCTTCTGGATTCATTTATCTTCTGAAAAAACACGTAGCAACTGTCTGTGCTGTGCCAGACACAGTGTTAGTTGCTGGGGCTACCAAAGTCCATTATCCAGACCTGGTTTCCGCCCTTAAATTCAATATGAATGGGGACACAGACTTGAAATCAAATGATATAAATGTAATCTGGTTATTGATATAGTAGACATGTCTATAAAGTTGTTCAACATATATAGAAAAAGGAGTGATTGATTTTGCTTGGCAGAGTTGAGACGGTTTACAAAAAAAAGAAACAATAAAGCTTTTTTTTTGTTTGTTTCATTTTTAAGCTTCCATTTGTAAGGATCCTACTGTGAGGAACCCCAATGAGGCGTTTATGCACAGCACACCTTCCCCTTTCGACTCTGCTGTTCCCGCCTTATAAATGAGACAGTTGAGGCCCTCAACAGCCAACCAGGTAAGATGTCCATGATCACCCAGCTAGTGAGTTCATCGAACTTATTTCTGTGGGGTTCCAAAGCTCATGCTTCTCCTTCTATGTCACATGGAAGAGTCTTTAGGGACTAGGATTAATGCATCAGGCAGGTAAGGAGCAGGAAAAGGGCTTTCTAAGCAGTGGAAACTGCTCCTCAAAGTGACTGCAGCATTAAAGATCATGAAACACTGGGGGAATGAGCATACCTATGTATTAAAGGGTAAGTGTGCTACTGTGTGCACAGCTGTCTATCAAAGTGCCATAGTCAATAAAAGGATTTTAATGTCCCAACTAGTCTTGAGGTTTTATAATGGTTAAGAATTTATCATTGGCCTCAAAGGGCTTTTTTAATCCTTTACGGGTTTGCCAAAGATCAATGAGTGCCTGCTGTTTGCCAGGCACTGTTCTAGGTGCTGGTAATTTAGCAGTAGGCAAAATAGAGAAAGTCCCTTCTCCCGTGCATCTTACATCCTAGAGGGAAATAAGATGCTAAGCAAGCAAACAAATACTATGCCAAGTAGTGATAATGACTGTAATGCAGGAAAGCAGGGTAAAAGAACAGAAAATGATGGTGTAGGTTATATAAGAAGGTCATGGAAGCCTCTGTAAATTGATATTTGAGTAATATTATCTGGAAGTGGAGATGAGACATGTATATAAGCAACCACAGGATGAGACCGAAAAACCAAACCGGTTGCCATTGAGTCAATTCCAACTTATAGCGACCCTGTAGGACAGAGTAGAGCTGCCCATATGGTTTCCAGTGAGTGCCTGGTGGTTTCGAACTGCCGACCTTTTTGGTCAGCAGCCGAACACTTAACCACTACACCAGCAGGGTTTCCAGTATATGATAAATTCTACAAAAAGGACACAAGAGAATTTAAAGAATGAAATGAACATTTATTGACTTTTGCTCATATGCTGGACCAAACCAAAAAAACCAAGTGCATTGCTGTCGAGTCGATTCCCACTCATATTGATCCTAGAGGACAGAGTAGAACTGCCCCATACGGTTTCCAAGGAGCAGCTGGTAGATTTGAACTACTGACCTTTTCATCAACAGCCGTATTGCGTAACAACTGCACCACCAGGGCTCCCCAAATATGCTTAGAAAGTATTATTTGTCCCAGTTTTACAGATGAGAAAACAGAGAATCAGAGAATTTAAGTAACTTTTCTAATGGAACACAGCCTGAACTTAAACTCAGATGTCTGAATCTATAGCCTGTGCTCTAACCACAGCATCACACAGTCCCTCAAGGGATGGTTAAATTTATCTTCTCCTGAGATGAAATGGGAAGCTTGAAGGATGATTTCTTGGTAGAGAAGTTGGAGTTGGGCTTTAAAGCATGTGTGGAGTTTTGAAAGGGAAAAATGGAACAAATGAATGAGAACAAAAAGCTCAATGAAAAATAAAGCAGAGGGAAAAAATGCAGGATTTGCCTAAAAGCAAGTTGGTTGAAGCCCAGTGTTTTGGATTGAATTGTGTCTCCCAAAATGTGTGTCAACTTGGCTAGGTCATGATCCCCACTGTTGTGTGGTTGGCTACCGTTTTGTCATCTGATGTGATTTCCCTATGTGTTGTAAATCTTACCTCTATGTTGTTAATGAGACAGGATTAGAGGCAGTTATGTTAATGAGGCAGGACTACAATCTACAAGGTTAGGTTGTGTCTTAAGCCAATCTCTTTTGAAATAGAAAAGAGAGAAGCAAGCAGAGAGACAGGGTGACCTCCTACCACCAAGAAAGCAGAGCCAGGAGCAGAGCATGTCCTTTGGATCCAGGATCCCTGAGCTGAGATGGTAAGGACCTTCCCCCAGAGCCAACAGAGAGAGAAAGCCTTCTCCCAGAGCTGGCACCCTGAATTTGGACTTCCAATCTCATAGACTGGGAGAGAATAAATTTATTAAAGCCATCCACTTGTGGTATTTCTGTTATAGCTGCACTAGATAACTAAGACACAGGCTGACAATGGACCCATAGGAAGTGATAGCTGGAAATGGGGCAGATTGTTCAGGACACAGAAAGCCCTGCAGAAGAGCTGACCCTTCGGTTAGTAGGCAATGGGGAACCACTGAAGGTTGCCCGAGAGAGCTGCTCATCTGTAGCTCACTCTTTGGAGTCTCTTGTAGTTCTCTGCTTCTCTGATTATTTTATTAAACTCACTGGACTGAGCAATTTATTGTCAGTGAGCATTATCCACACTTGCTCACTTCAGGATTAGACCTAGCAATAACCTGATGCAATGTTACATCAGGGAAAGGTACTTGGGCATAACTCTGCATGAAAACCTTCAGATGTGCCAATTCTCAATTGATTTCTTGAGAACCAGCCTTGTCCCAGATGTCGCGTTGCTAGATGGATGTAGTTTTTTGGATGAACTCCATCTGGCTGAAGCAATCCCCAACAACTTGCGGAGATGCTGACAGGATGAGGAGGTAGAGGCTAAAAGTGTTGGCATTACGGAAAGCAGCCAGGGAGATGTTATTCATGAGAGAAAAAAGAGCACAACTTCATTCACCTTTGCTCCCAGTTGGAGAGCAGATTGCATTCTTTACCGCAAAGTGATGACTCAAGCCACCTGCAGTGGAGGGAAAATAGGCTGTGGTGAACTCCTGAAGGAAGAGCTCAATGGTGTCATGAGAAACCGATACATGCCAACGTGGTGCCATTCAAGGTCAGACTCTTAGACTAACCTTCAGGCATTTTTGGTGGCCTATTACGTAATCTGCCTTTTGTGTGCTTTTCTGTCTATATTCTTTCCCTTGTGTTTTGTAAATCAGCCTGTGTATCAGCGTGCTGTATGGCAAAGGCTGTAATCAAAATGTGTTTGAAAATCACCTTTCAGTTATATCTCTGGTTCAGAGATATAGTTTTATAATAAATTTCATTGCAAGAGTTTGGTCTATCAATGGGCTTTGGATAAGGGTTTGTGAACTCCTGGCCTTGTTTGCAAATTTTGTATTTATATGCATTTTCTGGGGAGGAGTCATCAAATTTGAAAGAGTTCTGTTACTGCTGAGGTCAAAACTCCTTTATGTTTCTTGGAGCCTGCCTGCCTTCCTTCTCTTCCTTTTTTCTTTCCTTCCTTCCTTCCTTTTTTCCTTCCTTCCTTCTTTCATTCTTCCCTGCCCCCTTCCTTCTTCACTGCCTTCTTCCTTTCCCGCCAACCTGCTAACCAACTTAGTAACTTACTGGAGACAAGTTAATGGAAAGAAATGAGAGTGAATAAGCAGAAAGTTACAGCAAGTCAGGCAGTTGCAAGTCAGATTTGGGCACCCAAGTATTGGTTATTACTTATTTCCTTCCGCATTTTAATAATCCTTACCTTCTCTTAGTAAGATAGTTGCAGCATTTCCCAAATAAATAAGTAAACAAAAGCAATAAGAAGTTAGAGCAAAGGCCTAAATACTGCTCCCTACAAAATTAACAAAGGATAAAATGACACATACTGTATTTATGATTTAAGGTTCAAAATGGAAAGATTTCTTATTTGATAATGAGGGTTAGGGTTTCAAGTGGATTAAAATAAATGATGTTTGAAACATGTCTGAACCAACCAATGAGCCAATGAGTAAAATAGCAAAAAAAGTGGGGAAAGGACTATAGTAATTTGGGTTTAAACATAGCACAAGATACGCTATTCTTCCATAACATACATAAAAGAAAAATTCCTCTACAGTTGTGCTATAATTTCATAGAATATAAGGAATTCCAAAGTTGCTTTTATTATTTTTTTTTTAATTGTACAGAGCAAATTAGTTTCTCATTAAATAACTAATACAGAAATTGTTTTGTGACATTGGTTGCCAACCCTGTCTCTCCTTCTTCCCCATTTCCATTCATCCAGTTTTCCAATTCCTTCCTGACTTCTTGTCTTTGCTTTTGGGCAGGTGTGCCCATTTAATCTCATATACATGATTGAACTACCAAGCACGTTCCTCATATATGTTATTTGTTTTATAGACCTGCCTAATCGTTGGCTGAAGGTGAAATTCAGGAGTGATTTCAGTACTGTGTTAAAAGGGTGTCCTGGGGGCATGCTCCCCGGTTTTTCCAGTCTCTGTTAGACCAGTAGGTCTGGTCTTTTTCTGTGAGTTTGAATTTTGTTCTACATCTTCCTCCTGCTCTGTCCAGGACCCTCTATTGTGATCCTTGCCAGAGCAGTCAGTAGTGGTAACTGGACACCATCTAGCTGTTCTGGGCTCAGTCAGATAGAGGCTGTGGTAGTTGTGGTCCAGTAGTCCTTTGGACTAATATTTCCCATGTGTCTTTGGTTTTCTTCCTCTTCCTTTGCTCCAGATGTGGTAGGGATAGTAGGTGTACCTTAGATGGCTGCTTGCGGGTTTTTAAGACCCCAGGTGCTACTCACCACAGTTGGATATAGAACATTTTCTTTATAAACTATGTTATGCCAGTTGAACTAGGTGTCCCTGGAGACCATGGTCCCCAGCCCTTAGCCCAATAACTCAGTCCCTCAGAGACTTTGGATGTGTCTATGGAGCTTCTATGACTTTGTCTTGGTCAAGTTGTGCTGACTTCCCCAGTATTGTGTACTGTCTTACCCTTCACCAAAGTTACCATTATCTGCTATCTAGCTAGCGTGCTTCTTGATTTGCAAGATCTGGATACATTAGCATAACTGTATAACATAATGGAAAAAAAGGAAATACTTTGGGATTAATCGGGCCTGGTCTCAAATCTGGGTTTTGAAAGTTACTATCGTTTTTGCTGTGGACAGTTTACTTGAGCTTTTTAGGCCTTAATTCCCTTATATATGAAATGGGGGTAATCACACTTAATCCATAAGGTTAATGTGAACTTGAAATCCAATGATTTGTACTTGGCATATGATAAGTGCTCAGTAAATGTTAGCTCATACCCCAGAGATAGACCTGAAGCAAAAAAAAAAAACACTAACATTTAAAGTCTAGTAATTTATAATGACATGTGCAAAGAGCTGAAGATGGAAAGCCAAAAGGGAAGAATATGCTCGGCATTTCTCAAGCTGAAAGAATTGAAGAAAAAATTCAAGCCTCAAGTTGCAATAGTGAAGGATTCCATGGGGAAAATATTAAACGGTACAGGAAGCATCAAAAGAAGAGGGAAGGAATACACAGAGTCATTATACCAAAAAGAATTAGTCGATGTTCAACCATTTCAAGAGGTGGCATATGGCCAGGAACCAATGGTACTGAAGGAAGAAGTCCAAGCTGCTCTGAAGGCATTGGTGAAAAACAAGGCTCTGGAATTGATGGGATATCAATTGAGATGTTTCAACAAACGGATGCAGCGCTGGAGGTGCTCACTTGTCTATGCCAAGAAATATGGGAGACAGCTTCCTGGTCAACTGATTGGAAGAGATCCATATTTATGCCTACTCCCAAGAAAGGTGATCCAATCGAATGTGGAAATTATAGAACAATATCATTAATATCACATGCAAGCAAAATTTTGCTGAAGATCATTCAAAAATGGCTGCAGCAGTATATCGACAGGGAACTGCCATAAATTCAGGCCGATTTCAGAAGAGGATGTGGAATCAGGAATATTATTGCTGGTATCAGATGGATCCTGGCTGAAAGCAGAGAACACCAGAAAGATGTTTACTTCTATTTTATTGACTATGCAAAGGCATTCGACTGTGTGGATCATAGCAAATTATGGATGATATTGAGAAGAATGGGAACTCCAGAACACCTAATTGTGCTCATGAGGAACTTTTACATAGATCAAGAGGTGGTTGATTGGACAGAACAAGGGGATACTGATTGGTTTAAAGTCAGGAAAGGTGTGCGTCAGGGTTGTATCCTTTCACCATACCTATTCAATCTGTATGCTGAGCAAATAATCTGAGAAGCTGGAGTATGTGAAGAAGAATGGGCCATCTGGATTGGAGGAAGGCTCATTAACAACCTGTGTTATGCAGATGACACAACCTTGCTTGCTGAAAGTGAAAAAGACTTGAAGCACTTACTAGTGAAGATCAAAGACCACAGCCTCCAGTATGGATTGCACCTCAACATAAAGAAAACAAAAATCCTCATAACTGGACCAATGAGCAACATCACGATAAATGGAGAAAAGATTGAAGTTGTCAAGGATTTCATTTTACTTGGATCCACAATCAACAGCCATGGAAGCAGCAGTCAAGAAATCAAAAGATGCATTGCATTGGGTAAATCTGCCACAAAGGACCTCTTCAAAGTGTTGAAGAGCAAAGTTGTCACCCTGAAGACTAAGGTGCGTCTGACCCAAGCCATGGTATTTTCAACCGCATCGTATGTATGTGAAAGCTAGACAATGAATAAGTAAGACCGAAGAAGAATTGGCGCCTTTGAATTGTGGTGTTGGCGAAGAATATTGAATATACCATGGGCTGCCAAAAGTACAAACGAATCTGTCTTGGAAGAAGTGAAATCAGAATACTCCTTAGAGGCAAGGATGGCAATACTGCGTCTTACATACTTTGGACATGTTTTCAGGAGGGATCAGTCCCTGGAGAAAGACATCATGCTTGGCAGAGCACAGGGTCAGCGGAAAAGAGGAAGACCCTCAACAAGGTGGATTGACACAGTGGCTGCAACAATGAGCTCGAGCATAACAACAATTGTAAGGATGGCTCAGGACCGGGCAGCGTTTCGTTCTGTTGTGCATAGGGTCGCTACAGGTCGGAACCGACTTGATGGCACCTAACAACAACAATTTAGAAACATTTTTTGTATAATCTGGTGTTTTTCTCAATAATCTGTAATTTTAACACTGTTTTAACACTAAGCTTATATACAGTGGTTGATTACATTTTTCTTCCCAACTCAAAAGTAGATGGTGTCAGATGTCTCTGGGCTGCTTCAGATCTTTATTATTTTCTCAATTTTTCCCCTTTCAACTACCAAAGGAGAAGTAGTCAAAGGGAGGTGAACCACAAAATGCCCACTCTCCAGCCCCTTTTTTCTAGCTCTACTAACTCTCCTGTCTGACACATAGTGAAAGCTCATAAAATATTCGTTGTTGTTATTGTTATTCCATTTTTCCATGTACCAAAAAGCAGGAAGGTAAGAAATACTTAAGTAATGGTATACAGCTCCTAAAGAAGTGGAGACCCTTCTTTTCTTTTCTTCTAATTACAGTAAAGCACCCCTCCTGACACTCCAGTAGAGGAGAGAAACTGATGCTCCTTTTCCTTATTCTGATGTAGGTTACTTTTTAGACAACAGAGTGTTCGCTCATTAAACACTACACTCAGTTCCCATTAGCTAGACCGCTACACACACTTTAAAACTTTAAAAGAAGCTTTAGATAATGTTGTCGTTGTTAGGTACCTTTGAGTTGGTCCCAACTCCTAGTGACTCTGTGTGAGACAGAATGAAACACTGCTGGATCCTGTGCCATCCTCACAATCTTTGCTATGTTTGAGCCCGTTATTGCAGCCACTGTGTCAATCCATCTCATTGAGGATCTTCCTCTTTTTTCACTGACCCTCTACTTCACCAAGCATGATATCCTTCTGCAGGGACTGGTCCCTCCTGATAATATGTCCAAAGCATGTGAGACAAATTCTTGTTATCCAAGCTTTAAGAAGCATTCTGGCTGCACTTCTCCCCAGACCAATTTTTTCACTCTTCTGGCAGTCCCTGGTATATTCAATATTCTTCACGAACACCATAGTTCAAAGGCGTCAGTTCTTCTTCGATTTTCATTATTCATTGTCCAGCCTTCACATGCATATGAGGTGATTGAAACTACCATGGGTTGAGTGAGGTGCATCTTAGTCCTCAAAGTGACATCTTTGATTTTTGACCCTTTAAAGAGGTCTTTTGCAGTAGATTTGTCCAATGTCTTTGATTTCTTGACTGCTGCTTTCATGGATCTTGACTGTGGATCCAAGTAAAATGAAACCCTTGACAACATCAATCTTTTCTCCGTTTATCATGATGTTGCTTAGCGGTCCTATTGTGATGATTTTTGTTTTCTTTATGTTAAGGGGTAATCTATACTGAAGGCTGTAGTCTTTGATCTTCATTTCGTAAGTACTTCAAGTTCCCTTCCCTTTCAACAAGCGAGGTTGTGTCATCTGCATATCACAGGTTGTTAATGAGTCTTCCTCCAATCCTGGTGCCACATTCTTTTTCGTATAATTCCAGCTTCTCACATTATGTGCTCAGCATACAGATTGAATAAGTATGGTGAAAGGATATAACTCTGACACTCACCTTTCCTGATTTTAAACCAGGCAGCATCCCCTTTTTCTTTTCAAACAACTGCCTCTTTGTCTAGGTACAGATTCCACATGAGCACAGTTAAGTGTTTGGAATGCCTCTTCTTTGTAAAGTTATCCATACTTGTTACGATTCACGTAGTAGAATGCCTTTGCATAGTAATAAAACATAAGTAAACATCTTTCTGGTATTCTCTGTTTCAGCCAGGATCCACCTAGAATCAGCAATTATATTCTTCTTTCCAAGTCCTCTTCTGAATCTGACTTGAATTTCTGGGAGTTCTCTGTTGATTTACTGCTGCAACTGTTTCTGAATTATCTTCAGCATAATTTTACTTGCATGTGATATTAATCATATTGTTTGATAAGTTCTGCATTACTTTGGATACCTTTCTTTGGAATGGGCATATATATGGATTTCTTCCTGTCGGTTAGCCAAGTAGCTGTCTTCTAAATTTCTTGGCATAGATGAATACATTCATTTAATGAAACATCTCAATTGACTAGGCTCCATTCGTGGAGCCTAGTTTTTCACCAGTGCCTTGAGTGCAGCCTGGACTTCTTCCTTCAGTACCATCAATTCTTGAGCATATGCTACCTCCTGAAATGGTTGAACACTCAACAATTCTTTTTGTTACAGTGACTGTGTATTCCTTCCATCTTCTTTTGATGCTTTCTGTGTGGTTCAATTTTTTTTTTTTTTTTTTTGCCCATAGAATCCTTCAGTATTGCAACTCGAGTCTTGAATTTTTTGTTCAATTCTTTCATCTTGAGAAATCCCGAGCATGTTCTTCCCTTTTAGTTTTCTATCTTCAGGTCTTTGGACATTTTATTATTACAATTTACTTTGTTTTCTCCAGCTGCCCTTTGAAACCTTCCGTTGAGCTCTTTTATTTTATCATTTCTTTCATTCACTTGAGCCACTCTACAATTCAAGACCAAGTTTCAGAGTCTCTTCTGACATATAGCTTGCTCTTCTTTTTTTCCTGTCTTTTTAACAACCTTTTGCTTTTTTCATATATGATGTCCTCCCCACAACTGGTCTTCAGTAACTGATAATCAATGCATACTATCTATCCTTGAGATGATCTCTAAATTCAGGCGGGATATACTCAAGGTTGTACTTTGGCTCTCATGAGCTTGTTTTAATTTTCTTCAGCTTCAACTTGAATTTATATAGGACCAATTGATGGTCTATTCCGCAGTCATTCCCTGGCCTTGTTCTGAGTGATGACATTGAGCTTCTCCATCGTCTTTTTTCCACAGATGCAGTCGATTTGATTCCTATGTATTTCACCCAGTGAAGTTCATGTGTATAAACAAAAAAAAAACAAACCCACTGTCGTCAAGTCGGTTCTGACTCATAATGACCCTATAGGACAGAGTAGAATTGCCCTATTGGTTTCCAAGGAGCAGCTGGTGCATTCAAACTGCCAACCTTTTGGTTAGCAGCTGAGCTCTTAACTGTGTCACCAGGGCTCCATGTGTACAGTCATGTTGTTGCAAAAAAGGTATTTCAAATGAATAAGTAATTGGTCTTGCAAAATTCTTTCATGCCATCTCCTGTATGGTTTCTATCTCTGAAGCCATATTTTCCAACTACTGATCCTTCTTCTTTGTTTCTAACTTTCACGTTCCAACCATCAGTAATTATCAGTGCATCTTGATTGCATTTTGATCAGTTCCAGACTGCATTAGTTGGTAAAAATCTTTAGTTTCTACATCTTTGGCATTAGTGGTTGGTGTGTAAATTTGAATAATATTCTGATTAACTGGTCTTCCTTGTGGAAGTATGGATATTATCCTATCACTGACAGCATGGTATTTTAAGATAAATCTCGAAATATTCTTTTTGATAGTGAATGTGATACCATTCCTTTTCAATTTGTCTTTCCCACCATGGCAGACTATATAATTGTCCAATTCAAAATGGCCAATACCAGCCTATTTCAGCTCCTTAATGCATAGGTTATCTATCTTCAGGCATTCCGGTTCAGTTTTGACCATTTCCAGTTTCCTTGATTCGTACTTATTACACTCCATGCTCAGATTACTAATGGATATTTGCAGCTGTTTCTTCTTATTTTGAGTTGTACCACATCAGCAAACGAAGGTCTCGAAAGTTTGACTCCAACCCTACCACTAAGGTCCACTCTGCTTTGAGGAGGCAGCTTTTCCCCAGTGTATTTGTGTGCCTTCCAGTATGGAAGGATCATCTTCTGGCACTAAATCAGACAATATTCTGCTGCTAGCCATAAAGTTATCACTGGCGAATTTTTTCAGAAGTAGATCACCAGGTCCTTCTGCTCAGTCTGTCTTAGTCTGGAAACTCCACTGAAATCTGTCCACCATGTGTGACCCTGCTGGTGTTTGAAATACTGGTGACATAGCTTCCAGCATCATGGCAACAAGCAAGCCACCACAGTATGACAAACTGACAGATGAGTGGTGGCTTTAGAAAATAGCTTCTATTAAAACTGCTTCAATCATACTTTTTTAAAAGGGCCATTATCTACTAAGCAGAATAAAATATTTTGAACAATAATTTAAGTAAGGTTATTTTTTTGAACACAGGCTTTAACTTTCTTTTTAATAACCAAAGAATATGTGTGGATTTAGATACCCAAGTACGTGAAACAATTATTGCAAGACAACTGATGAGCAGACAGCTTTGAAGAAACAGCCCTTCGAACAAGAATTACTCCAACAGGCACAAACAGCAGCATTCTGTCTCCCAACCATCTCCAATCTGCAGACGTCAACATCAGAGGTCATGTAACACAAATTCATCCATTCTTTCCCTTCTGTCTCTTGTTTAATTCATAGTTTATTTTCAATATCTTCGACTATTCTGCGATTACCCAAATTCTGTTCTGCAGAAACGAGAAAATTCAAGGTTGCCATCTTTTCTCACTGACATATTTTCTCGCTGTTTTCAACCTGAGTTTACAAACGTAAATTTGATAATGGTTGAAATGTCCTTTTTTTCAGTATGCTTTCTGTCACTGGGAGTATTTTCCCAATGGTTCAGTGGTAGCAGTTTTATCAACCTGAGGAGTTAATCTCCTAGTTTGCCTGACTCCATGCCCACGTTTATTTCTCTCAAGAACAGAAGCATAATATCCCCCAGTGCTACAGATATGTTCTCTTATTTGGCCCTTTACATGAAATTATACCCAATGTTACAAGTATTTTGTTCATAACTATTTGGAAAGTAAAAGATTGAACTTCTGGGGGGAAATTTTTGGTAGTTACAGACCATCAAAAGTTCAGTTTATTTTCTGATATATTTGCCTTTAGATTAATTTTATTTAGACATTTCCAAAATTGAAGGGCACAAGGCACTTATCAGCCCATAATTCTAGACTGCCCAAGTCTTTGTTAGTTTTATTGCTTTCCTACCTTGTATCGACTGAATTTCTCCATTTTGTATCACCAGCACATTTCATCACCTTACTGTATTTTCCTTCTTTTAGGTCAGCAAAATAACTAGAATCAATACTAATGCTGATCCTAATGACATGCCACAAGTCACTTCCCTCCACTTGGTGCTGCTACCACTCACAAGCACCTTTGGCTTCAATATCCTATCCAGGTCATTATCCACTTCAACAACTTGTTTTTTATGGTTCTCAGTATGTCTCTTCTCACAGTGCATGTCTGTCAAAGGAAAGAAGGCTTCTTATTAAAGAGACTCCTGTGTCTAGAATCAGAGATCCTCTTTAAACAAGGATATAAATATCTTTGAGAAAATGGTGGTCATACAATAGCATGTTACTTTTGAAAGAAAAAAAAAAACTCAGCTATTATTCAATGGGGGAGTGAATAACTACCTGGAAAAATTCAGTAATGGGAAACAGATGCTATACTTAGATACTAGACTACTCACTTAGATACTAGACTAGTCCCTGATTCACCTTTGCCTCTGGTAATCCCTGGGAAGACACATAAACTATTTATTTGATCCAGAAATTTGGATTTGGAAATATTATAATCACATTCCTGAAGCTGAATCAAGAGCTCAATCAATTCTCTCATAGAAACGTTAAAGAAATTGTTTACATTACTGATTTCCATTTCTGTAAATGTTTTTAAAGAATTCAATAGTGAAAGACAGATAAGTTTTCAGAGACCCCACAGGTCTCTGAAAAGATCGTGTATTTTCAGCATTATGCCTATACTATGTGTCAAAGACTTCATGATTTTTAAATTCAGTCCAGTTTCTTGTAAGAGTTTTGAAGGTGGTATATGATATGTGCAATCTGGCACACTTGCTTTGTTGCTAAGAATAGTGTCCAATGTGATGAATTATATCACATCTATAAATGACCACTTTGCTCTGATTTCATCAAAATCAAATAGTCAGATGACTAATTACTTCTGCATTTAGAAAAATCACAGTGGCTGCTGTGATTTCAGCCTGGAATAATTTAGCGGGTAGATAATTTTGTAGCATGTGCATACTATTGGCTAAGTCAAATTCTTAAGTTAATTTGATGAAAAAGTGGCTTCCCATAAATCCTGTAAGTAATGAATTAGAAACACTAAAAACAAAACAAGTGTTTGAGGGACCAGAGGAAAGAGAAACAGGAAGAAAGGTGATATTTATGCAACTTGTAGGCACATCACGCTGCGCTTTCTCCCTTTGGTTAGATACAGGCCAGATTAGGATCTGTCTCCCTCTAATTATTTTTGCAGTTGTTTTAATGAATGTCAAATTACCACAATCTCCTAAGATTTCGGTTAGGAAGCCCTTCTGAGGAGTCTTTTACCTTGTTTCCTTTCTATGCAGCAGGAATAATAATGAAGAAATTAAATCATTCTTCATAGACAGTAGGAATGGAGTCCCAAAAGCTTTTATGACTTGATGTCTTCTTGGCAGCAGCATTAACTGAGTTTCAGATTTATATCTAATATTTTTGAAGGTTGCTTTTTCAGGACAAAAATAGGATTTTGAAATAAGGGTGTTCTTAAAGTGAAAACATATCCCCAAACTTTGTATTCCTCAATAATTAAAGGCATCCAAATCCATTGACATCAAGTTGATTCCAACTCATAGCAACCCTATAGGACAGGGTAGAAGTGCCCCAAAGGGTTTCCAAGGTGCAGCTGGTGGATTTGAACTGCTGACCTTTTGGTTAGCAGCTGAGCTCTTTAACCACTACACCACCACCAGGGCTACTCCATAGAAATGTTGTTGTTGTTGTTAGGTGCCGTCGAGTCGGTTCCAACTCATAGTGACCCTATGCACAACACAACGAAACACTGCCCGGTCCTGCGCCATCCTTACAATCGTTGTTATGCTTGAGCTCATGTCAATCCACGTTGTTGAGGGTCTTCCTCTTTTCTGCTGGCCCTGTACTCTGCCAAGCATGATGTCCTTCTCCAGGGGCTGATCCCTCCTGACAACAACAGAAATACCCACGAATGATGGTACCTTTGTTTTCAAATAAGTAAAAGCTGAAAGATACTTCACTTTTTATATATATAAAAAAATTATTGAGGTTGTGGCAAGTGCCAAGTATATAATTGAACAGGACAAATATGATACCTGCTTTCATAAAGTCTATATGATGAGACTTTGTCTTACCTACTTTGGACATGTTATTAGGAGGGACCAGTCACTGGAGAAGTATATCATGTTTGGTAAAGTAGAGAGTCAGCAAAAAAGAAGACCTTCAAGGAGATGGATTGACACAGTACCACAACAATGGGCTCAAGTATAACGACGATTGTGAGGATGGAGCAGGACCAGGCAATGTTCATTCTGTTATACGTAGGGTCGCTATGAGCCAGAACTGACTCAGTGGCACCTAACAACAACATTTTAGAGTTGTGATACAGAAATGTAAGCAGGCAATTATATAATATTGTGGTAAGGTCTGTGGTAGAGTAATGAGAGACAAGGCACTGTGGGAGTACCATGGAAAGGTACCACTCAGCTTGAATCTAGGGTTCAGGGAAGGCTTCCTGGAGGACGTGACAGATAAGCTAAATTAAAAAAAAAAAATTTATTGTGCTTTAAGTGAAAGTTTACAAATCAAGTCAGTCTCTCACATAAAAACTTATATACACCTTGCTACACACTCCCAATTGCTCTCCCCCTAATGAGACAGCCCGCTCCCTCCCTCCACTCTCTCTTTTTTTATCCATTTCACCACCTTCTAACCCCCTCTACCCTCTCACCTCCCCTCCAGGCAGGAGATGCCAACATAGTCTCAAGTGTCCACCTGATCCAAGAAGCTCACTCCTCGCCATTATCCCTCACCAACCCATTGTCCAGCCCAGTCCATGTCTGAAGAGTTGGCTTTGGGAATGGTTCCTGTCCTGGGCCAACAGAAGGTCTGGGGGCCGTGACCACTGGTGTCCTTCTAGTCTCAGTCAGACTGTTAAGTCTGGTCTTTTTACAAGAATTTGGAGTCTGCATCCTACTGCTCTCCTGCTCCTTCAGGGGTTCTCTGTTGTGTTCCCTGTCAGAGCAGTCATCAGTTGTACCTGGGCACCATTTAGTTCTTCTGGTCTCAGGCTGATGTAGTCTCTGGTTTATGTGGTTCTTTCTGTCTCTTGGGCTCGTAATTACCTTGTGTCCTTGGTGTTCTTCCTTTTCCTTTGCCCCAGGTGGATTGAGACCAATTGATGCATCTTAGATGGCTGCTTGCTAGCGTTTAAGACTGCAGATGCCACTCTCCAAAGTGGGACGCAGAATGTTTTCTTAATAGATTTTATTATGCCAATTGACTTAGACGTCCCAGAAAACCATGGTCCCCAAACCCCCACCTCTGCTACAATGGCCTTTGAAGCATTCAGTTTATTCAGGAAACTTCTTTGCTTTTGGTTTAGTTCAGTTGTGCTGACCTCTCCTGTATTGTGCGTTGACTTTCCCAACACCTAAAGTTGTTCAGATAAGCTAAAATTTGAAGGGTGACTAGGAAGTGAAAATTGATCCAGTAAAGAACATGTAAAAATGTTCAAAAGAGTGCATGAAACAGAAATACTGAGTGTGACTTAGTAGGGCTGAATGACTGTGATGATGGTAATAGTATTGATGGTGCTGAGAGCGGAAGTGAGAGAGGTAGACACCATCTACACCTCTAAGTATATTGTAAGACATGTTGGGAAGACTGAATTTTACCTGATGCAAGGGGCTGGTATTGAAGGGCTTAAAAGGAAAAAATGACATAATAAGATTTATTTTAGAAAAATCAGTCAAATCGTTAAGCAATATGTAGCAAGAAATTGAGTTTTTAGTATCTCAAGCTATAGGGAACACAAGTATAGATTTATGTCTAAATTCAATGTAAAAACCTTCTGTTTTTAGCAGTAATGAGTCTATGATATCTATGCTTTGATAAACTTGCCGGCTTAAAACAACTGAAAATACTCAAAGGTCTCTGGGTGATACAAAAAATTTGTGCCTGACTACTAACCTAAAGATTGGCGGTTTGAACCCATTCAGTAGCGCTGTGGAAGAAAAATTGCATTCTATTTTACACCCATACACACACGAGCACAAACACACACACATATATATACAGAATGTGGAAATTATCAAATATCATTAATATCATACACAAGTAAAATTTTGCTGAAGATCATTCAAAAATGGTTGCAGAAGTATATTGACAGGGAACTGCCAGATATTCAAGCTGGACTCAGAAGAGTATGTGGAATGAAGGATATCCTTGTTGATGTGAGATGGATTTTGGCTGAAAGCAGAGAATACCAGAAAGATGTTTAACTGTGTTTTATTAACCATGCAAAGGCATTCAACTATGTGCATCATAACAAACTATGGACAACATTGTGAAGAATGGGAATTCCAAAACGCTTAATGTGCTCATGAGGAACCTGTACATAGATCAAGAGGCAGACGTTTAAACAGAACAAGGGGATGCTCTGTGGTTTAAAATCAGGAAAGGTGTGCATCAAGGTTGTATCCTTTCACTGTGCTTATTTAATCTGTAAGCTGAGAAAATGATCTGAGAAGCTGGAATATATAAAGACTGTGGCATCAGGACTGGATGAAATTGAAGAAGACTTGAAACACTTTCTGATGAAGATCAAAGACTACAGCCTTCAGTACGAATTACACCCTAACATAAAGAAAACAAAAATCCTCACGGCTGGACCAATAAGCAACATCATGATTAAGGAAGAAAATACGGAAGTTGTCAAGGATTTCTTTTTACTTGGATTCACAATCAATGTCCATGGAAATATCAGTCAAGGAATCAAATGACATATTGCATTAGGGAAATCTGTTGCAAAAGACCTCTTTAAAGTGTTAAGAAGGAAAGATGTCACTTTGAGGACTAAGGTGCACTTGACCCAAGCCGTGGTGTTTTCAGTCTTCTCATGTGCATATAAAAGCTGGACAATGAATAAGGAAGACCAAAGAAGAATTGATGGATTTGAATTATGGCGTTGGCAAAAAACATGGAATACACTGTGGACTTCCAGAAGAATAAACAAATGGTCTTGGAAGATGTACAGCCAGAATGGTCCTTAGAAGTAAGGGTGGTGAGATGTCATCTCGTGTACTTTAGACATGTTATCAGGAGGGACCAGTCCCTGGAGAAGAACATCATACTTGGTAAAGTAGAGGGTGAGTGAAAAAGAAGGCCCTCAATGAGATGGATTGACACGGTGGCTGCAACAATGGGCTCACACATAGCAATGATTATGAGGATGCTGCTGGTTGGGGCAGTGTTTCATTGTGTTGTAAACAGGGTCACTATGAGTTGGAACCGACTCAATAGCATCTAAGAACAACAACAACAATATAAAGATACATCCTACATTATCACATTGGTCCCTGGGTGGTACAAATGGTTAGGCTCTCAACTACTAGTGGAAATCTTGGTGGTTCGAACCTACCCAGAGAATCCTTGGAGACAGGCCTGGTGATTTGCTTCTGAAAGGTCACAACATTGAAAATTCTGTGAAGCATTTCTTTTTTTGCACACATGGGGTCACCACGAGTCAGAATCAACTAGATGGCAAGTAACAACAACTGCTTCACATTATTATATCATTGATGTCTGATCTTCCAGCAAGGGATTAAGAAATTCTTAGAGTCCAAAAAACTAAGTGAAAGTAGGAACTCAGATAGATAAGAGAACAATGAGACCAGCTTTCACTCTGAGGATATTTGCCAAATCCAGATGATCTTTCAATTCTATTGTCCCCACAGAGTATGGGAAATGGGAGAAAAAGCCAAAGTTTGCTAATTATGGCAATTTTAAAAAGAGACTCCATATAAAAATGGGACCCCAAAGACCTGTACGCTCAGGATGAGGATGAAATGAAAACTAGAAATAATACTTCCTGCCTTGCTGACTCCATCATAGCAAGGAAGATCACTTATCTCAAAGTGTGATATTTGCTTAAAGGAAAAAAAGATCTCTTTAGGATCTCTAGCCACAAGCCAATCCTCAAGTAGGTTTGACGTGATAAGACTCCCATGATAGGTAAAATGTTATTTGCCTGAAACAGTGTGGGTAAAACTGAGGTAAAATTGGAGGCTTAAAAAAAAAAAGGAATTCCAAAGGCAGAGTCAGCAGAAATATTACTGTTTGGCTTAAAGTCACAAATTGCATTTTAATTGGCCACTAAAAACTGGTGTTAATATATAGAGATTGCTATTACAATTCATAGAAACTCCTGTCCTCAAGACTACTGGGAACAGAAAAGGGTTTTTTCTTCTCCATAAAGGAAAACACTTTTTAGAAATACAGCTTAATTCCATGTGGACTGTAGCCTACTTTCTAAATTAAACAATTGTATGTTTTTTTTTTTTTTATGTTCAAAGCAATTAATAACATACCATAATAATTTCTGTCCTACTGCTGTCCCTGGCCTGGATATTCATGGGGTACATGAATCTTCTGATTTTCTTAGACTTCCTCCCCCTGTAAGCTCTGTAAGCCTAATCATGCCCCCAGATTTGGCTTCTTTCTTTTTACAGTATAGTTCTTCTTGGTTTCAGAATTTTCTAGGCTTTTAATTTAATATGTAGTAAACATGTTTATGACTTCGCTTTGGTGAAGGGCAAAGAGAAAATATAACACAAGAAAATGCATTTCATGCCATAAGACAAAATTATGCTGCAAAAGGGAAACGTCAAAGAGGTCTGGAGGGAGGTAGACACACTGGTTCTTGGTCCACATATCTAAGGCAAACCTGCATGTGCTCCTTTGAGGGTCAAAGTCAAGTCACTCCACACCGTTACACAGATGCCATACCAACCCTTGTGTACCTGTTAGTAACTCAGGGGAGCATTTTGCTAGGACAGAACCACTTTTCATGAATTCTTACACCAGTTTGTCCCCGCTAAGTCCATGCTTCAGTTAGAACAAAGAATGAGTAAAGGCAACTCTTGGACACCAAGTGAATAAGAGAATTACTGGCAATGCAGGATGAAAATTAAAATCATTTCCCGGTTTTTTGAGTTGATGGCTGACTGCTATCACTTCTCCCTCTAGATGGCAGTAGCACTCTTTCATTGGAACACTTTTTTTTTTTTTTTATTCTTTCTCTCCCTCTCCTGGATAGTTCTGGGCTACAATGTGTGATGATTTGAACATCGCTTTGATGCTGTAGGATGTTGATGTTCACAAATCAGGTCTATCCTTTTCTTTATGAAAAGATAAAATATTGCTTTTTCAAAGTCAATTAACACTTAGGGCAAATGAAACGGGGAAAGCAAAAAGTCACTTTCTAAAGGGCTGCTTTGAAATCTTTTGGTATTATTCAGGTTTCATCCAGGAATTGCAAATCACTGGGAAAAGAAAGGAAATAATAATTAGTTCATTTTGTTTCTTGATAACTCCCGAGAAGATGGCTTAATATGGCTGTTGTATTGTATTTTCTAATGATGCCCGGGGTGTACTCAGGGAGCTGCTAGAAATTTCTGTCTACGTGTCTTGCAGCCATGAAGCCAGGATTGGGATGCTTTTGGGGCAATTTATGCATCAGGAGGAAGCTGATGGAGAGAATCACTAAAATTTATCAATTGTAATACAGTTGAATATTTTATAAAATAAAATTGCCCAGACTGTGGTATAAAACAGGGAGAGGTAAGTAAATTCCTGGGACAGGTGATAGACAGAAGGGAAAAACTGATAGGACTTTCTTTAAAAATATAATCAGCATAAACTCCTACCCCAAAGCAATGCTAAGTGAACTGAAATTCAAGAGTTAGTAAAAGAAGGAGGCATAAGTGTGGAGCTATTCCATGGTCTGAGCTCAGATGCGCTTTCAAATCATTGCTTGGCCATTAGGATAGTTCACCAGATAAGTGCCTCAGATTATAACGGCTCAAGGTTTTAATAAGTTACTTGGATTTCATTTAGAAAACAAGCCTGGACACAAAAAGACAATAAGCAGATATTAAAAAAAATAACCAAACACATTGCAAATGAGATTATTAAAAAATTGACTTTTCAGTTCACTGCCGGCTCTGTGCCCATTTGAACAGGCCAAGTAGGAGCTGTGAGTCACTCACACCTCTTGCGACATGCCTCATGGTTAAGATTCCAGTCAGAGTGCTTTTCTATCTCTTTATTTTAATACAGAAAGACCTTCACTTGGTTTAATAACCTTTTCTTTCTTGAATAAGGAGTTTCTGTTTGCAATCACATGAATAGAAAGAGACCTGCTCCAGAAACGCTGGGAGATTATTTCATGCCTAGTTACAAAAATAAGGTTTTGAAAGAGCAAAAGGGTTGGAATAACTACATAATGAGCAAATTCTTGTGAGGTAAATTATTATTCAGGATTTTTGAACTGGTCTTTTAAAAAAGGAAATAATAATAATTACAATCCTGCAAATACTTGCTGCCTGGTGAGAGACAACAGTAGCTTTGCTGGAAAAGCCACTGGGTGCCTGCACTTTGTTCTCCTCCCACGATGCCTCCTGAAACATTATAAACTCAGGAAAAGACCTGCATTCACCCAACGGACAACATCTCCTTGCTTTGATGCTGCGAACATTTCCAACTTTAAAGGGATGGATGCGGTAATGTGTTCACTCTCACCTGTACGGCTCAGAGTAAAGTTGGAGGCTTCACGTAAATTATGAGCTTGCAGAAGGGTTGATCCGACCGTGATGTTTCATTATTAGTGCTGCTTCTGTTGGGGTGGGAGTGTCATCCAAACCCCCACAGGTCAAAACCTGCAGTCAAATAAATGAAATTAATTGAAGGAGCAAAAGAGAGAGTGAGCTCAAGCCTGTATTCTCAGTTCAGAGTCTCACTTTCTAGATCTGATATTCCCATTAGAATCATTTGCTTCACTACGCCTTGACCTTTACCCTCCTCCACCACTGCTTTTCACATCTAATATGACCAACTTTATCCTCAGCTCTCAAAAACTTCAATACTGACAAATATCTTCCTTTGTAATCAGTTGAAGATTTTAGCTGCATTTTGGGAAAGAAGTTTTAAAGTCAGAGTTGGGAAGAACTGTTAGGAAGGTCTGGGGAAGGGGAGGAGAATGGGGGTGAGTGATGTTTCCAGCATCATCAGAAACTCTTGGTCAGAGAAGCAGTGGTTATTCTGAGCGGAGAGGCTTACTGTGCCCTTGACCTATCCTGGGCCTGACCCCTCTTTCTTTCTTTGCTGTCGTGAAGAACTTCTGTGTCTGTCTCCCCTCAGCTCCCACGTCAGCACATTCAGTACATGTGACACAAGATTGTCTCCAGAATCAGCCTGGGCCTCCCCTTGTCAAAAGGGCCATCAGCACCTGACCCCTCTCTTCCCAAGCGACTCTGTCTGTGGCAGGTGTTACAAGCTGAAATTGAGTTTTGTGGCAGCTGCTCCTGGAACCTGAGAGACAGAGCTGCATGCCTGGAACGAAGGTAACCATGAGAAGGCTGCCCATCGTCATTGGCCTGTGCCAGCTTCCCCTCCTCCTCTGGAGAATGTGGCTGCTGGCAGAGAAAAGTTGTTTTATCTTACATTAAAAAAAAAAAAAAAAAATTCCTGCTTGTCTACCCAGTGTTTGCCACTTAAAAATAATGCAGCATCTTCATTAAGTGGTAAACTTACAAAACATTACTCCTACTTGTATTTTTCTTGAGGTCCCAACACACCTCAGCAAGCTTTCAGACAACAGTCACCTAGCAACAATTTTTTCATACAGTAAATGATTTCAGAGCTCTCCCATCTCCCTGTATAAGAGCTGCGTATTTCACCTCTTCTCTCCCTCTTACAGCCCAAGGAAAGAGCAATCAGAAAAGTGGAAATATATTCAGTTTAATCATAGAATATCAGTTTTAAAATATTGCTTTTAAATGTATAAATGTTTTCTGTCCTAGTGTGCTAATCTACTTGGGACTTTTTATTTAAAGGACCCGGCATTGGCTGGCCTAGGTTCACTTGCAAGAGAAGGAAATTCTAAAATACAGTGAGTTTAACCAGATAGGAGTGGAAACGCAGGCTGTCCTGAGCTTGCATGGCAGCTCCAGGGCCATTGTAGACCCAGGTTCCTGACTTCTCTGCCATCCTCAACACGCGGCACCTGTTTCATTGTCTGAGATGGTTGTTGGGTCTCCAGGCATTGTATCCTCATTTCAGGCAGCAGGAAGAAGGAAAGAAGTAAAAAAGCATGTTGCCTTGCTTTAAGGTTACTTGCCAGGAGTTTCACAAATCCCTTCCACCTACGTTCCGTTGGCCAGGTCTGAGTCAGAGGGCTGTATTTAGTTTCAGAGGGGGCTGGGCAATGCGGTCTTTATTTTGTGCATTCATGTCCTCAACTAATAACACCCAGGAATTCTATCACTGGTGTGGAATCCTGGGTGGTACAAATGATTAATGTGCTCAGGTGCTAACAGAAATTTTAGAGGTTCCAGTCCACTCAGAGACACCTTGGAAGGAAGACTTGGTGATCTATATCCAAACAATCAGTCACTGAAAATCCTATGGAGAATAGTTCTACTCTGACACACATGGGGTCACGATGAGTTAGGATCAAGTAGACGACACCTAGCTCTTCGGATCACTGAGGGAGAAGGGGAGAATGGACATTGGAGAACACCCAAGAGTCTCTACTACAGGCCATACATTGTCATCATTAGGTGCCGTCGAGTCGGTTCCCACTCATAGCAACCCTATGTACCACAGAACGAAACACTGCCCGGTCCTGCACCATCCTTACAATCGTTGTTATGCTTGAGGCCATTGTTGAAGCCACTGTGTCAATCCATCTTGTTGAGGGTCTTCCTCTTTTCTGCTGACCCTGTACAGAACCAAGCATGATGTCCTTCTCCAGGGACTGGTCTCTCATGACAACATTTCCAAAGTTTCTAAGATTCAATCTCGCTATGCTTGCTTCTAAGGAGCATTCTGGTCAAATATTAGAATGTAGATAAACTATGGAATTTATATTTCATCACTCTTTTTTTTTTTTTTTCTTCCTGAAGAATGCTTTCTTTTCTACTCTGAGAGCAATAGATGATTTAAGGGAGATGACAATGTGAACATGATCTGAGTTGCAATTGTTGGCAGGGTTTGAAAACATCCTTGTAGATTACACAGAGGCTTAAAGCACATTAAAAAATATTGAGGCTTGATCACCTTGAGGAATTCTGAATACAGTCCATCTTGGTGCCCATTCAAAAGCATTTTTATTAGAGGAGGTCCACAAAGAATTTCTTATGGGGAGTGTCAAAGCATGGAGACAAGGTTATAGAGTACCATTCACTAAAAGAAAACTGAGGAATATGTGCTGAAAAGTATCTCTGGTTTATATAAATGCCAGTGATTTTTAATAACACACTTGAGTTTAAAGATAATGGAGCTTTAAAGTTCACTTACTGATGTGGACTTGGTATCTAGGTCTTTGCCAGCTGACCGTTCCCTGGGCCAGCAACATCACCTCTTCATTAGTTGAAGACATGATTAAAACATATATAATACATGGATCCAACACCTGTCTGTCATTTTGTGGTATTGTGGCAGCTTGTGTGTTGCTGAGATGCTGGAAGTTATGTCACTGATATTTCAAATACCAGGAGGGCCACCCATGGTGGACAGGTTTTAGTGGAGCTTCAGGACTAAGACAGACTAGAAACAGCTGGTAATCTACTTCCAAAAATTCCAAAACCAAAAACCAAACCCAAGCAATAAAAACCCTATGGATCATTACACAATATTATTTGATGTAGTGCTGAAAGATGAGCCCCCTAGGTTGGAAGGCAACAAAGAACTCAAGCATGCGGGAGATCATGAAGATGGTGCGGGACTGGGCAGCTAATTTTTGTTCTATATGGGGTCACCATGAGTCAGAGCTAACTTAGTGGCAACTAGCAACAGTATAATTGACCCCTGTGCTTCACCTCCAGAGATACTGATTTATTGGTCTGGGGTAGAGCCAGATGTGGTATTTTTTATAATTTCCAAGATAATTCTGGTGGTCAGCTCAGCTTGAGGACCAGTGGATTAAGCCAAAAACCCAAACCCCTTGCCATCGAGTCGATTTTGACTTATGGTGACTGTATAGGACAGAGTAGAACTGCCCCATAGAGTTTCCAAGAAGTGCCTGGTGGATTTGAACTGCCAGCCTTTTGGTTAACAGCTCTTGACCACTATACCACCAGGGTTTCCGACCAGTGGATTAGAGGACTCCAAATCAGAACTATACGGGTCCTAGCTGTTCTTGCAACATATTATCAAACTAAATATTAATACTGTGATTAACTACCTAATCTTTGAAAGGTGGCCCAGTCCATACAATGCATTATCATTTTCTTTTTATATTTTTTAAGATTCAGAAGTAGTTAAAAGGAAAGACTTTGGAGTCAGATCTGCCTATTTTCAAAACTTGGTTCTGCCAATTAACAGCTCTGTGATTTAATTTCCTTACCTAAAGAGTAGGAATAAAATAATACCTATTTTAAGGGTTCATGTGAGGATTATATGAATGACTTAAGCAAAGTGCTTAGTGCATTGCCTAACATAATCCATGATCTCATAATAATTTATTATTGTGCTATTACTATTTTTATAGTATGATATATATTATATATATGTGTATATATGTGTGGTGTGTACATACACACACACATGTTGTTATCTTTTGCTGTCGAGTCGATTCCGACTCACAGAGACCCTATAGAACAGAGTAGAACTACCTCATACGGTTTCCTAGGCTGTAATCTTTATGGGAGCAGATTGCCAGATCATTTCTGCTGTGGAGTGGCTGGTAGGTTCCAACCACCTACCCCTCCACAGCCCAGCGCTTCACCATTGCACCACCAAGGCTCCTTATATATACATATATATGTAGACATGCATACATATTTAATGTTACATTGTGTTTATAATATGTTACTATTATTAATAAATAATAATTTACTGTTGTTGTTAGGTGCCGTCGAGTTGGTTCTGACTCATAGCGACCTTATGCACAGCAGAACGAAACACTGCCTGGTCCTGTGCCATCCTTAAAATTGTTGTTATGTTTGAGCTCATTGTTGCAGCCGCTGTGTCAGTCCACCTTGTTGAGGGTCTTCCTCTTTTCCACTGACCCTGTACTTTGCCAAGCATCATGTCCTTCTCCAGGGCCTGAACCCTCCTGACAACATGTCTTAAGTATGTAAGATGCAGTCTCACCATCCTTGCTTCTAAGGAGCATTCTGGTTTCACTTCTTCCAGGACAGATTTGTTTGTTCTTTTGGGATTTCACAGTATATTCAATATTCTTCACCAACACCACAATTCAAAGACTTCAATTCTTCATTCTTCCTTATTCATTGTCCAGCTTTCACATGCATATGATGCCATTGAAAATACCATGGCTTGGGCCAGGTGCACCTTAGTCTTCAAAGTGACATCTTTGCTTTTTAACACTTTAAAGAGGTCCTTCAAAGCAGCAGATTTACCCAATGCAATGTGTCATTTGAGTTTTTGACTGCCACTTCCATGGCTGTTGATTGTGAATCCAAGTAAAATGAAATCCTCAAAAATGTCAATCTTTTCTCTGTTTATCATGAGGTTGCTTATTGGTCCAATTGTGAGGATTTTTGTTTTCTTTTTGTTGAGGTGCAATCCATACTGAAAGCTGTGGTCTTTGATCTTCATTAGTAAGTGCTTCAAGTCCTCTTCACTTTCAGCAAGCAAGGCTGCGTCATCTGCATAATGCAGGTTGTTCATCAGTCCTCCTCCAATTCCAATGCCCCATTCTTCTTCCTATAGTCCAGCTTCTCGGATTATTTGCTCAGCATACAGATTGAATAGGTATGGTGAAAAGCTCCAACCCTGACGCACACCTCTCCTGACTTCAAGCCAATCAGCATCTGCTTGTTCTGTCAGAACAACTGCCTCTTGATCTATGTAAAAGTTCGTCATGAGCACAATTAAGTGTTCTGAAATTCCCATTTTTCACTATGTTATCCGTAATTTGTTATGATCCACACAGTCGAATGCCTTTGCGTAGTCAGTAAAACACAGGCAAACATCCTTCTGGTATTCTCTGCTTTCAGCCAGGATCCATCTGACATCAACAATGATATCCCTGGTTCCACACCCTCTTCTGAAACTGGCCTGAATTTCTGGCAGTTCCCTGTCAATATACTGCTGCAGCCGCTTTTGAATGATCTTCAGCAAAATTTTGGTTGCATGTGATATTAATGATGTTGTTCTATCATTTCTGCATTCGTTTGGATCACCGTTCTTGGGAATAGGCATAAATATGGATCTCTTCCAGTCAGTTGGCCAGGGAGCTGTCTTCCATATTTCTTGGCATAGGCAAGTGAGCACCTCCAGCACTGCATCGGTTTGTTGAAATATCTTAATTGATATTCCGTCAATACCAGGAGCCTTGTTTTTCGCCAATGCCATTAGAGCGGCTTGGACTTCTTCCTTTAGTTCCATCAGTTCCTAATCATATGCTACCTCTTGAAATGGTTGAACATCGACTAATTCTTCTTAGTATAATGACTCTGTGTATTCCTTCCATCTTCTTTTGATGCTTCCTGCATCGTTTAATATTTTCCCCATAGAATCCTTCACCATTTCAACTCGAGGCTTGAATTTTTTTCCTCAGTTCTTTCAGCTTGAGAAACGCCAGGCATGTTCTTCCCTTTTGGTTTTCTATCTCCAGCTCTTTGCACATGTCGTTATAATACTTTACTTTCTGTTCTCGAGAGGCCCTTTGAAATCGTCTGTTCAGTTCTTTTGCTTTATCAAGTCTTCCTTTTGCTTTAGTTGCTCAACATTCGAGAGGAAGTTTCAGAGTCTCCTCTGACATCCACCCTGGTCTTTTCTTTCTTTCCTTTCTTTTCAATGACCTCTTGCTTTCTTCATGTATGATGTTCTTCATGTCTGATGTTCTTCATGTCATTCTACAACTCGTCTGGTCTTTGGTCACTAGTGTCAAATCTGTTCTTCAGATGGTCTCTAAATTTAGGTGGGATATACTCAAGGTCATATTTTGGTTTTCGTGGACTTGTTCTGATTTTCTTCAGTTTCAGCTTGAACTTGCATATGAGCATTTGATGGTGTGTTCCACAGTTGACCCCTGGCCTTGTTCTGACTGATATTGGGCTCTTCCATTGTCTCTTTTCACAGAGGTAGTCAATTGGATTCCTATGTGTTCCATCCAGTGAGGTCCATGTGTAAAGTCACCGTTTATGTTGGTGAAAGAAGGTTTTTGCAATGGAGATGTCATTGGTCTTGCAAAATTCTATCATTCGATCTCTGTCATTATTTCTATCACCAAGGCCATATTTTCCAACTACTGATCCTTCTTTGTTTCCAATTTTTGCCTTTCAATCACCAGTAATTATCAATACATTTTGATTGCAAGTTTGATCAATTTCAGACGGCAGCAGCTGATAAAAATCTTCTATTTCTTCATCTTTGGCCTTAGTGGTTGGTGTGTAAATTTGAATAACGGTCATATTAACTGGTCTTCCTTCTAGGTGTATGGATATTATCCTATCAGTGACAGCGTTGTACTTCAGGATAGATTTTGAAATGTTCTTTTTGACGATGAATGCAACACCATTCCTCTTCAAGTTGTCATTCCCAGCATAGTAGACTGTATGGTTGTCCAATTCAAAATGGCCAATACCAGTACATTTCAGCTCACTAGCGCCTAGGATATCTTCCATTTCATTTTTGATGATTTCCATTTTTCCTAGATTCATGCTTCGTACATTCCAGGTTCAGATTATTAATGGATGTTTGCAGCTGTTTCTTCTCATTTTGAGTCATGCCACATTAGCAAATGAAGGTCCCGAAAGCTTTACTTCATCCACGTCATTAAGATCAACTCTACTTTGAGGAGACAGCTCTTCCCTCACTGTCTTTTGAGTGCCTTCCAACCTGGGGGGCTCCACCACTATATCAGACAATGTTCTGCTGCTATTCATAAGGTTTTCACTGGCTAACGCTTTTCAGAATTAGACTACTGGGTCCTTCTTCCTAGTCTGTCTTAGTCTGGAAGCTCAGCTGAATGTGTCTTCCATGGGCGATCCTGCTGGTATCTGAATACTGGTGGCATAGCTTCCAGCATCATAGCAACACACAAGCCCCCACAGTATGACAAACTGACAGACATGTGGGGGAACATTTTTTTATCTTTAAGATTGATAGGGCATATATTATTTGTATGCCTTTATAAATAAAATAAAAATAGGTAGTTTAAATAAGTTACTCTGGTTAATTTGATCAATCGTATTTGTTGAGCCTCTACTATGTGCAAAGCACTGTTGTTCTAAACCCTATATAGGAACTTAAAATGTGTATGTAATGCCCAGTGTAGTTAGTGGGCACCCAAGTAGAAATATAAGCCGGTATATTTGTAGCAAGAGTTGCATATTGACCACCAAATCTATTTTCTACATGTTCCATTTTTTTAGAGGGCAAAGGGATATCTCTACAAGATGTCTCTTGCTGTTATTGTGGTCAGGTGGCTTAGTCCTCACAATTGGAACATGGATAGACATGACATGTGTCACTTCTGAGTCTCAGCTTTAATTTATTGGGTATATGTCCTCATGCTCATGGATAGAACCTGCATGTGGAAGAGTCTCAGGTCTGAGCATGTAGAAAATAAGGTCCTTGGGAATGTTGGAGCGGCAAAATGGAAGAATTCTGTATCCTGAACGACAATCCTAATGTGAGCTGCTCTGGGTGGTTAAATAAAAGAGAAACGAACTTTGTTTTTTAAGTGGCTGAATTGTTGGGTTTCTTTGATACAAATGGGTAGCTTTCTTCCTGATGGTAACTATTTACTAAGCCTCAAATTAGTAGCGTAGTCCACAGACAATCATTCACAAAACAGTGGTTCGAAAGCGTTGTTCCCAGGGTGGCAGCAGCAACATCTATAAATTTGTCAGGCCCCAGCCCAGACCTCCTGAAACTAAAATTTGGGGGGTGGGGCCTAGTAGTCTGTGTTTTAACAAAATCTCCAGGCTGTTTTGATGCACACTTAAGTTTGAAAACTGCTTTAGGAAAAGGTAGGCGAGTAGGGGGATAGGCTAGAGGTGCTTTAAAAGAATGGACATTGGAAATAGAATGCCTGAGTTTGAATCCTAGGTCTCCTGCTAACTCTCTGGTGACCTTGGGCAGGTCAGCCTCTCTATCCCTCAGCATCTTCATCTGTGAAATGAGGATAACTATTGTACAACAATCATAAGGTCGTTTTAAGAATTAAATGAGTCAATTTGCATAATGCACTTGGGACAATGCCTGTCATGTAATAAATGTTAGCTGTAATTATTATTTGGAGTCCCGGGGTGGTGTAAACAGTAAATGCACTTGGCTGCTAATAGAAAGCTTGGAGGTTGGAGTCCACCCAGAGGCACCTTGGAAGAAAGGTCTGGTGATCTACTTATGAAAAAATCAGCCATTGCAAACCCTATGGAGTACAGCTCTACTCTGACACATATGGGGTTGCCATGAGGTGAAGTTGACTCAGTGGCAACTGGTGATTTATAATTATTTAAGCAACGGTGTGTTGAGGAATGGGGAACTGATCTACCTAAAGAAAGGTGTAGGGGTGGGTCACATGACTTGTCTGTGGTACCAGGCTTACTATTTATTAAATAATTTATCATGTATTTATTGAGAATTAGTTCTATGAAAGACATTATGTTAGGTGTTGGTATACCCCCCCCCCAAAAAAAAAACCCACTGCTTTTGAGTCGATTCCAACTCATAGCGACCCTATAGGACAGAGTGGAACTGCCCCATAGAGTTTCCAAGGAGCACCTGGCAGATTTGAACTGCCGACCTCTTGGTTAGCAGCCATACTTCTTAACCACTATGCCACCAGTATTTCCGATGCTGGCATTAAAAAAAAAAAAAGGCATAAGAGGATAAAAATAGAGGTCTCACTATGAAGGGCTTTAAATACTGGCCTTCTGTCCCTAACTTAAGCCTATACTTCATTGTCTTGAAATGATCTAACATCCGTAATTCCAGAGAATTTCTAGTCAATTTGAAAATGTGGTTTTCCTTTATTCCCATATTCATCAAACGACACACCAGGCGACCAGAGTTACAACGCACAAAGGCATTTTGCTGCACATCTATCTGATTGTAATGTTCTAAAAAAGCTTTTTTTTTTCTTTTTTATTGAGAAACCCGGGCCTTTATATCAAGTGACGATTTGACACTAATGCGTATATACCTCTTCAGAAGTAATCAAAGAACTGAGGTTTCCTATCGAAGCACCTGATTGCACTTTAAACTTTATTTTTCTATGGTATGGCATGAACTGAGACTCCTTATGATTTGAGAACGATTATGCACTTCTATATTCCACCCTGCTCTATATATAGTAGTAAGCTCAGGCTCACAAGCACAGTAAACTAATCACAGAGGAGAAATTCCCAGGTTTGGTATGAAGCACATCTCATCATTGCAGCTGGGAGAACATATATTTCAACGTTAAGAAAGCCTTGCTAGTTTATTTTAGACTAAAATGTTAGCGAATGCACACAGTGTAGACTCTAGGATTTTCATTTCCTAAGCAAAATTTAGTCAAATATCAGAGACTTTGCCCTGTTCTGATATTGCCTTTTAGAACCAGGAGATACTCTTTTCCTATGGGATTCATGTTTTTTCTTATTAGAAGCTCAACATCTGTTCCTTTTCGGCTGAAAGAGAATGTGGCTAATGGATTAAAAAAAAAAAAGAAAAATCAACAACAACTTCAAATCTCAGCAATTAGAATGTAGGCTTATGTGACTTGGCATCCTTAGAACATATATTCTGAAATAGGATAAGAGAAAAGTAAGGCTTAGGTTGCATATCAAAAAGAAAAAAAAATTTCAGAACAGCAAAGAATATTCAAAGGAAATAAGAGTTTCCTGAGTAGGAAAGGGCACACTTGGAATCAAACTGAACCAAGTGTGGGAAAATACACTGAGAAAAAGTATTCTTTACCAGCGGAAAAATGCATACTGTTACCAAAATTATATTTTTTTGATTTTTAATATGTAGATTTTGAAATAATTCTAGAAATTATTTAGAAAAATCATTTAGGAAAATAATTTTAGAAATCTAAACATGTATCTGGTTTGAGATGCATATGACTTGTTTGAATACTTACTGAGTCCAAAATGCTTACAATACAGTAAGCACACTCTGTTGTTCTTTTCTTCTTTATGTGATTAAAAGCTATACGCTAAAAATCAGATGTCTTTTTAATCCTACTTCTCTTCCTCCACCTCTGAGTGTGCTTGAACCAGGATGAAAAGAAGTTGTTATTTGTAAAACAAATTAGGGAATGAGAACTAGGCATTTGTTTTTGTGGAGAAGAAATTTCATTCAACTCCATGTGTTAATGGCTTCCCCCAGAACTGAACCATCGTTATAAATGATGAGAAAAGTTTCAATTAATTATCTAACTACACACAAGAATACATGTGGCACTGAGTAGACAGGTTTACACAGTTATAGCTAATCTGTTTTCCTGGCATAGGTAGGTAACAGAAAGCTTATCTTTTTTTTTTTTTTCCACGAAACAGAGGAAATTCACTAATGTTTGGTAAGGAGCCCAGTCTGCTCTGTGCATATCTGGGCAGATTTATGACTGAGGAATAATAGAGCAAGCTCCCGAGTTTGGTTAACGTGGGCTTTGCTTTTCAATCAATTTAGGATTTTAGGCACAGTATAATGCTGGTATATTAACACCCCAAGTATTACCAGTCAAAACAAAACTATCTTCCTAACTGGTGCTAGTTTGCAACATGTGGCTTCAAACCTCAAAGTGGAGAAGGCAGTTGATTATGACTTACCTGGTTGTACATTCTTAGCCTGGCCATTGGGTCCTCAAAACATGGCCCTGCACTAAGCAGCCTTAGGTTTGTCACTTTCTGTTTACTTCTGCTTGTAGCTCTGTTCCCACCAAAACGGCGATATTCAACCACAGAGTCCAGGCTATGTCAGGTCCCTGCTTCTCAAATGCCTCCCTTTACTGCCTGTTGAAATTCTAACCTTCTTTCAAAGGTCCGTTCTAAAAGTTGCCTTTTTCAAGAAGCCTTTTCTGATCCTTAAAAGCAATCCATTTAGTCCGTTTCTGTTCCTCCCACCCCAAATTGTTTATGTCCTCCTTATTGCCCTTATCACAGTCTGCCTCTTGTATTTACCTGAGTCTCGTTTCTCCCCAACAGATTGTATGCTACCAGTGATACAGACTGGGACTCATTTGTTTTTCCGGTGACGTAGAGTGCTATCCTGTGCACAGACTGTGTGTATGACCTGAAACCAATTCTCAAATAACAGGGAGTATAGACTTCATTTAAGGCACTGGGCTGGGCCAAATGAAGGACAATTACTACCCTTAAAAAACTGTCAAACTGGTTGGGTAGTTAAGGAACAAAGAGTTGTCTTCGATTCCAACTCATGGCGACCTCATGTGTTTTAGAGTAGAACTGGGCTCCATAGGGTTTCAGTCACTGGTTTTTGTGGAAGTGTATCACCAGGACTTCTTTCTGAGGTGCCTCTGTGTAAACTCAAACCTTTTCGTTAGCAGCCAAGCCACAGATCAGGAACTCCCAGCTTAGGTAATTAAGACCTGTGACAAGAAGTTAAGAGAAGTCAGAGCAGAGATAATCAACACCATAGGCATCTACAGAATGGAAAGATCAGTGTGTGTATGGTGGGATGGGGGTGGGGCTGGGCAATGGGTATCAAGGAGAAGGTGTGAGCTGAACGATGCTTGGTATGAAAATAGGAATTGATAGGTGTGGCAAAATCCCATGGCAAAAAGGTCAAAGGGGCAATAGATCAAACTAGACGACAAAGTTGTCAATGAGTTGATTCTGACTCATGGTGACTCCATGTGTGTCAGAGTAGAACTGTGCACCAAGCTTTCAATGGCTATTTTTTTTTTTTGGAAATAGATCAGCAGACCTTTCTTCCAAGGCATCTCTGGGTAGACTCAAGTCACCAACTTTTGGTTAGCAGCCAAGCATGCTAACCATTTGCACCACGTAGGGACTCCAAAGCTCATTTAGGCTGGGGAATAAGTTTATGAAAGACCCTCAATGCTGGTCAGAAATCATTACAGAACAGCATGTTAGGAAGGTAAATCTACTGTGTGCAGGATGTTTTCAAGGGAGGCTAGGCTGCTCATGTTGATATGTTTCACATATGGTGCAGTCCTTTGAGGACGATTCTCCATGTAAAGAATAGAAATTACTTGCATTTACAAAATAGGAATGCTCACAAAGGATTACTTGCTTTATAAAAGGCTTGAAAATAAAATTTCTTTAAGAAGAGTGGACTTTTTTTTTTTATTGTACTTTAGATGAAGGTTCAGAGAACAAACTAGTTTCTCATTAAACAGTTAGTACACATATTGTTAGTACACATGGGTTAACAACCCCACAACATGTCAACACTCTCTCTTCTCGATCTTGGGCTCCCTTTTACCAGCTTTCCTGTCCCTTCCTGTCTTCTAGTCCTTGCCCCGGGCCTGTTGTGCCCCTTTAGTCTTGTTTTGTTTTATGGGCCAGAACAGTGGACATTTCTAGTGAATGTAAAATAATTTTTCTTCAACTTTTACAAAATTCCTACAGAAACATAACTAGAGCGTAATGCAAGGCACACCTGTATCCAATTATGTTGGAGAACTGACATATTTCTGGTTTATAAAGGAGAATATCCCAAAGAAAAGCTTTTGTACTATTTCATTGAGATTTTAGGTCTCCCTCAGAGTCTTAACCTTTGATGATCTCAGAAGGGAATATTCTAAACTGCATAGAGGTAGACAGGACAAAGCGTATACACTTAAAAAAAATCATAGATTTTTCTTCTTTAAAAAAATGCTGCAATGACTTCTTAACTTCCTTGTGATGTATGAGATTCACAAGACCCACTCAGCCATCTGCTTTACTTGGTTTCAGATCATTTTCATCTTTTCCAGGGGTACAGAGGCAAATAATGTACCTGCACATGTGTGCAAGTGTGCATACATATACACACGAGTAGATACACACACACACACCCCCATGCGCATACGCTCACAGCTTAGGCTGCATTCTTCATGTCAAGATTTGGAACCTCTGTCCTTGTCTTGGGGCTGTGTATAACCAGCTTTTTAACAGTAATATTTGCTATTTGATTTAAAGTTACCATTTTTAAAATATAGAATTATTATTGTTTTTTCTCTTTAGCAACAAAAAATAGCTTGAATGATTGTAGCAAATTTTAAAGGCAATGTCATTTAAGTATCTTATTCATGGTAGCTGGATTATTTAGTTTTAATTTCCAATCAGTATTCAGGAGCATTAGGGGGATGCTTCTGAAAGAGTGCTTGTTAAGATTTAGGAGATTTGGGCATAAATATGTATTAAGAGAGTGATTATGGTTCAGCTCTGAAAGTAGATAGTGTTTTCACTCCCAACAATTGAGAAGATCACAGTAACGTTTCCTGTAGGGACTACGCAACTCTAAAGAAGAGTTGTCAAACAGAACACTAATAGTGGCTAACATGTATTGAGCTCTTATTAAGTGCCAGGTCCTCTTCTAAGCACTTCGTAAGTAGCATCTGGCTTAACCCTTACAACTACCCTGTGAGTTAGGTGTTATCATTATCAAATTCTACAGATGAGGAAACTGAAGCGCAGAGAACTTAAATAAGTTGCCTCGTATTACAGAGGAGCACTGGTGGTGCAGTGGTTAAGAGCTATGGCTGCTAACCAAAAGGTTGGCAGTTTGAATCTGCCAGCTGCTCCTTAGAAACCCTAGCGGGCAGTTACAGAGCTTAGGGAGCTGTGGAGTGAACCCAGACAATATGGCTCCTACCAATCTATTTCTTCATTTTCTCTCCTTCCAGAATTCAAAGGCCATATCACATCACATTATGCTTTTTGCAGGAGTGGAAATCAGAAGAAGGAAATTAATGTCTACTGAGCTTTGAAAATATCCTACACACAAAAAACAAATTTATCTTCCTAATATGTAATATGTTATTTTTTAATGATTTCTGGCTAACATTGAGGGTCTTTCTAAGTGGGTAGCATGTTCACATAAGTTATCCTATTGTATTCCTTAATCTTTGTAACAATTCTTCAAGGTAGTTATTGTTTTGTGTAGTTTACAGATGGAGAAACTGGTAACAAACAGATAAAGAAACATGTCATATAGTTTGTGAGCGGTAGAGCCAGAATTTGAACCTTAAACTAATAAATGCTATTTGCTGAGTGCCTGCTATGTGCCTAGTGTTTTATGTACATTTTCTCTTTGGTCTTTACAATAACCTTGTAAAGTTGGTGTCTTTGGCATTCGTAAGAACGAGGTAACAGAACTGAACAGAAAATCTTAAGTGGGTGTCAGCATGTGGAATGTCCTACAGGGTCGCTATGAGTCGGAATCGACTCGACAGCAATGGGTTTTTTTTTTAGCATGTGGAAGGCAGCTCTGGGTTGCTGTGCTATAATGAGAGAAAGAGAAAAAGCACCTGACCATGGGATGAGTAGCATATAGATTATCCCTCACACTGAATTTTCTTTGGTTAAGAGAGAAGATGTGAAAGCAGTGAGGAAAAAAAAAAAAAGGGCATTGGCTTAGGATCATGTTATCTGTGTATGTGGGTGGGAGGCTGGCTGACGGCAGGAAAAATATAAAAATGGAAAGGAAAAATCATGTATGAGGTTGATATATTTTCTAACTGTGGAGAATGGTTCCCATTGACACAGCTGGGGCTGAATGCTTGATCCTGAGGAAGAAACCGTTGGTTTGTATTTAAACCCCTTCTTATATCCAAGTCAGATTGTCTATTTTTAGAGCCAAGTGGGAGTCGCCCAGGCACAGCTTCCATGATTTCCAGCCAGGATGCATGGCTATAAAATCTCCTATGACTTTGTTAGTCAGGTTGGCTTCCGCCTATGTTTAAATTACCCCAGGACCCATAAGTGTATGGCTACTGAAAGATGTTCCTGGTTTCAGTGGCAGGTACAACTGCCATTTTACAGATGAGGGCATGAGATTTAGAGAGGTTGTCCAAGATTAGGTGGCTAAAAAATAGCAGAGCTAGGATTTGAAATCAGGTTTGTTGACTTCATGCCCTATGTCCATTTCACTATACCACCTTGACTATTAAAAACACACATATCAGGGTATAACAACACACTCTCTTGCTTGTAAAATTGTCTCTCTTGCTTGTAGAATTTTATGTCACCAGTTTTTCTTTTACTCAAACTTTATATGCTCCTATTTCAGAGGAGCCTTGGTGGAGCAGTGGTTAAGAGCTCGGATGCTAACCCAAAAGTTGGCAGTTCAAATCCACCAGCCACTCCTTGCAAACCCCATACTCTGACGTATAGGGTCTCTATGAGTCAGAATCAACTCAATGGCAATGGGTTTGGGTTTTTTGATTTTGGTGGAACTGCATCATTGAGAATAGCACCAAATTTGGCCAGTCTATATATACGACCTTACTTTTGGTCATCTTAGCTCTTCGATTGACATGAGAAATTAGAGACTTCACCATTTCATCCTTGGCCTCTACTCTTAAGCTATTGCAGAACTTTTCTAAACATTCTCTAGGCCTCACGTTTCTTCCCCTTACAGTGAATTCTCAGGCAAAACAATTATTAAAATATAAACCAAATCACAAGAGACTGTAACAGCTCATCATTGCCAATAGTAATTGTTTCTGGCTTCTATGCCTCCAAGACTCAGGTATGGAGGGTTTTCAACTACAGGTGCTCATGCTCCACTCTGAACGGGTGCTTGCAAGCTGGATACTGAGCATTAAAATTATATACGTATACAGAATGTTAGAGCTGTGGTGGCGCATTGGTTAAGAGCTATGGCTGCTAACCAAAAAGGCGGGCAGTTGGGATCCACCAGTCACTCCTTGGAAACCCTATGGGGCAGTTCTACACCATCCTATAGGGTTGCTATGAGTTGGAATCAACTCAACAGCAATGGATTTTCTACACAGAAAGTTTTTACATTATAAATGATTCTATGTGTATGATAAAAATGTATTACCACTTTCCACAAAATTAAAAAAAAAATATACTAGTACCGAAGGGTATAACATGAAAATCAAAAGTACATATCCCACCATCGAATCCATTCCCAGATTTCATTTGCTACTTTTACCTCACACAGGTTTGATCCTTTGTGGCTGGCTCCATAATACTGGATAGTGGCTTTCATAAGAAAAAAGTTCCACAGGTGAATCTGAGTCACACCAAAGGATGACAAACACTGATTACAGAATGAGGGCCAAATTCTCTGAGCTTGACATTTAAAGTCCTTCATAACCTTATTCTTAACTCCATCCTTCTGTGAATCTGATGTTCCAGACATATGCATTTTCAAGCTCCTGGTGTCTTTTCTCACATTGCTCTCTTAGATTGGTATGCCCTAACCCCCATTTTCTGCCCATTATTATTATTATCATCTTCTTTCTTATCTTTCATGTACTCACTTCAAATGCAATTCCGTTAAGTGTCATCTATTTCCCTAGTGGTTTTTCTCTGTTATTTTTCCTTGATATTTCCAGAGCACTAATTTTATTCTACTTGGAACTATTCAATGACTTTGTACTCTGTGTTCATTTAATTCACCTTTAATGAAACTGCAGACCTTCAGAAGAGAGAAAGAAAGAGAGCAAGAGAGAGCGAGAGATGAAGAGTAGTAGCCTGTTGTGCCTGTAGTTAGAATCAGTTTTCCTGGTCCTTCTTATGATATTGATCCCTGTGGAAGGTCTACAGGAATGTTTGACTTTATTCAATTTTCACTTTACTTGCTAACTTTAGAATCCCCTTCCCTCAAGACACTAGCTCCAATTAATTAGCTATTTGCACATGTCAGTACATCCTTCTTATTTTGTCCATATATGACTACATATACACATGTTTACCACAGTGCTTTCTAAGTACATTATTCTTTTCAATTACTTGAGAAAGGAAGTATAATTTAGTGGTTAAGGCTTCAGAGCCAGTTTGCTTGGCTCTGGACCTTAGCCGTGCCTCGTACTTGGGTAGGATGACATATATTCTGGTTTTCCCAGGACAGACCTTTTTCATACCTATTGTCCTAGCATCCTATCCATTTAGTTCCTCCTTTCACTCTCAGAAGTGTCCTGGTTTAGATGATAAAGTATATAATCACTTTACCTAGGGACGACTGACTTAACCTCTTTAAGCCTCAGTTTTTTTTTTTAACCTATAGAACATGGAAAATAATGACATCTGTTTCTTGCACATAGTAAGCTTTCAATTTGCTTTCGCCATGTGTTTCTTTCTTTGTTTTATGGATTGAATTGTGCCCTCCCCAAAATATGTATTGAAGTTCTAACCTCTCTATCGGTGGATGTAATCCTGTTTGGAAATAGGTTTTTTTTTTTAATGTAAATTAGATTATGCCCAGTAGGGTGGGTTCTAAATTTGATAACTTCTGAGTTATAAAATGAGCAAATTAGACACAGAAACATGCACACACAGGGATGGGGGTGGGTGGGACAGACACCAGATGAGGATCACCTATAAGCCAAAGAACCAAGGAATGCCAGGACAACCTACAAGGAAGGAATCCACATGGCCAAGACCCCGATTTGGACTTTTAACTTCCAGAACCAGTGAGCAAATAAATTTTTGTTCTTTAAAGCCACCCATTTGTGGGATTTCTGTTACAGCAGCACTAGGTAACTAAGACACTTTGTTTTCATGTAGAGCATGTGTCTCAATCGTACAGTCTAGAATTTGTTCATCAATATTCAGAGCTGAGGTTTACTCATACAATACCCCTTCCTCATAGTATTTAATTTCAACTCTCAGAAAATTGTTGTGATACGCTAATTTTGTTAGAACAAGACATTTTACTGACACATGTCAAAAAATTATCATTATACATATAAAAATATATGTACACACACACATTTATGAGGTCTTAATGTGAACCCCACCTCCCTTAGATAAGGTGCCCTCATTCACTACAATTAATGTTGAACCTCACACAGTGATCTGCAATATTTAAATAATTTGAGGAATAAGGGTAACAAGATGCAATTCATCTTTTTGACCTTCATGAGCACAACTTTTATAAGTTTTAAGAGTTAAAGGGATTGAAGAAATCAGAAAGCAAAATCACTAATACCTAATTAAATATTAACTAGTTCTTGAGTTTAACAGGATTGGAGTTGAGAAGCACTTTTTAGTAACACCCTGTTATATATATATGTATACATATGTATATAACATATATGTGTATAATACAAGGCAGAGAAAAAGTCAATTATTAAGGTAACAAGTTTGCTAGTATAGAAGTTCATACGAAATATAGGGATTTCTGAGTTACTTATTAAACCTCAGTAAATGGTTGATAATCTGATCTGTAAGAAATGAAATTCACTTGAATAAATAACACCAAGATCAGCACAAACAGTCTTTGCATTATAAACCTAGCTCTGCACGCCTTCAGAGTTAAGGTAGAAGCCATCTAGAGTGCAGTCTCATTCCTAAGCCTCTGAGAAGCATGTCATTACTCTTTCCACTTTGAGAGAGGAGCCTGTCAATCAAGCAAGCTTATTTTGCTGGTCCTGGAGGGGAGGGATAACACATTGAATTTTACTCTCTCTTATTATTCTTGGTAACACTTTATCTCAAGTGCCCATTAACCAGCACACTCTAGAACTCAGGCTGAATTATAATGAAGCACTCTCACTAGAGTCCAAGGTATCTGCGTCAACTGTCCACCGCCATTAGTTTTATAAGCATGAGTCTGATCATACCCCAACATAGGCGAAGCGCTGCCAAGGCCCTTGTCCAGGAACCATGCAGAGCCTTCCCTAATGAAGGATCCCAGGAAATTCCTTTGTTCTCCGTGTCTCTCGTATCACCTGTATGTACCTCCTTAAGAAGTCAGTGAGCTACACCTCATTTCTTCTTTTTCTAATGACATATATGACACTTTATCCTGGGATTCAGATCTTAATTTTTCAGTTCCTTTTTTCAGGTCATGATGAAAAATTCTGAGGGATATATAGTGTCAGCTTTCTTTCAGACTCATCATTTCAGTATTTTCATCTGCTACAGCTGTTTAATTAGGAGAGGCTCCTTCTGGTAGGTTCCTTTTGTATAACTTTAATGAAACTGAAGAGCATGAAATGTGGTTTCCCTGCTTTTAAATGGAGCTACTTTTATAGAAATAAGATGAGAAATGGAGAAATTGTTGAAGTCACAGTGCATGAAATTAAGGGAGCCCAAGCTATATTGGCAAGAGTATTTTTTTCTTTTTTCTTAAGTTGATATTTTGAGGACCAAGGTTGTGTTTGCTAACAAACAGGGCTGATGCTGTTTTTTCTCTCTCTCTCTTTTTTTAAGTTCATCCCCTTAAGGATTCATTTGTTGGTGCTTAGGAAAATTGTATGAAGCAAACTATGTGAGATAGAAGGCTATTTTCAAACAACATAAAAACAAATTAATGATGGCATCTATTATGAGATAAAACCTGAAATTGTGTCAGATCTCATGAAAAGCAGGTTTCAATGTGCTGTATTGAAACAGAATAATTACAGAAAATTTCAAGGAACTTGTGCTATAATCAAAAGCATGTACTAGGAGGCCCTACCAAACCAATAAGATTTTAGCTATGTGGGCATTCTAGTCATCATCAAATTTTCTGTTAGACTCTTTTGGCTACAAATACAAAGGGAAGACTTGAAGCAGCAACTTTTTTGTACATTTATTTAAAAACTGTAGACAGCCACTTTGAAAATTCAAGTACCAAATTTAGGGGTCTGCATTGTCTCACTAGGCGATTTAGGCTAACTGGATAATTGGCAAAACAATTGTTTTTTTTTTTTTTTTTTTTTGCTGGTTTTGGAACTGATTTTAAGGGCTATTTTCAGTTACAAAGGTATTGAGGGAGAGTCCCCTGCTGACCTGGAATAAGAGATTAGCATTTTAAGATCAAGACAAAGAGGTATTAAGTGCCCCTAGAATAAAGAGAATTTCCAAGAGCCAACAACAATGGAGGCCAGAATATTTCGTCAGGGATTGTTAGGTCATGAAGCCCATCCTTAACTCCAGCACCTTCCCACCATCCATCCCAGACTGCCTCAAGGAGGAGTGAGGAGGCAAGGAGGGAAAGAGAAGCCTCAGGAACTCATGTTTCAGTGCTACAATTTTCCATCCTCTCCTTATGGGATTTATCAGTTTCTACTCCCCCACCTTGTACTATGGGAGAGTCAGGAGCTGAGGGGTGGAAGGAATGGAGCCAGATGTAGCTGAGCAGTGGGGAGATCCCTCACCGGGGATTTTTTGGAAAAATGAAAAACAAACCCTGAGTCAGGACTTGGACTCTTGTCATGAAGGGCATGGGCAGCCAGTCAAAGTTAGCCAGAAAAGCACCAACAACCAAGGAGGAGGAGGCTACAGCCACAGGTAGTGAAGATAACATTGCCCCTCCTTCTATTCCTTCCCCCACCTACTCCAATCCCAAGAGGCCTTGAAAAGGGACAGGGAGGAATTAGTCTCCCCACAAACCCACCATTCAAAGACATTGTGGAAGAGCTGACCACGCTCGACTCTCTACACCCAAGCTTCTGGACCTGGGGGAGGGCTGAGGGTGGAGATGAGATTTAAATGGAAGATGAAAGCAGTTTTAAACTGGAGATTATTCTAGTAATTGAGAATTAACTAAAATCAGAAGATTTGATAAGATGTTGGACAAAACAAGATTGAAAGCAGTGATTGGGGAAAAAACAATGATCTATACCCCAAAGTCCTTGGATAGTGCAAACTGTTAACGAGCTTGGCTGCTAAGGCAAAGGCTGGAGGTTCAGGTACACCCAGAGGCACCTTGGAAGAAAGATCTGGTGATCTCTTTCCAGAAACTCAGCCCTTGAAAACCCTATGGAGCACAGTTCTCTTCTGACGCACATGGGGTCACTACGAGTTGGAATCCAGCTCCGTGGCAGCTGACCCAAAACGTGAGTTAAATTCGTTGGTATTTGGTTCCTTTAATGACTATCTGTAACTTTTTAAAAAATTTAGGATAAACCACTGAAGCAATTCCTCTTAAAAATCACTAATAAAACCCAAAACCTGTTGCCTTTGAGGCAATTCCGACTCATAGTGGCCCTGTAGGACAGGATAAAACTGTCCCATAGGGTTTCCAAGGAGTGGGTAGTGGATTCGAACTGCCGACCTTTGGGTAGCAGCCAAGCTCTTAACCACTGTGCCACCAGGGCTCCAAAAATTACTAATATTAAGCCAATAAAAACAAATGCTGGCTTTTTTCATAACTAAAGAGCTTTGATGTTTTAATGCCACATTAAAAATATTCCCAAGGAGAAGGGCTTTTTGGGAAAAGAGAGCAACCAAACAACAACAATAGCAAACCCCGCTTAAAACTCAACAATGTTTTTTCTGGCTTCTCTATTTTAATCATTTTTAAAACAGAACAAAAACAAGTAGATAGTGTTATAGTTATCTTTCTAGAATGATTACTTTTTTATTTCAGCTCTGAATTATAAACTCTCTATTGTTCTCCTCCCTCTGTGCCAGGTTGGGTTCTTCCAGAAGCTGACTCTAAGATGGGGGTTTGTGTTTCAGAAGTTTGTTGGGGAGTGTTGTCTGGATCAAAACTTGGAGAGTGAAGGAAGCAAGACTGAGCAGGGGGAGATCCGAACTTTAATACAATTGAGACAAAGGCTGAAAAAAACTTCAGAGTCGTCCTGAATTGGGGCAAGTGGATGGGGCTGGGCCTTTTTTATCTCCCCCCTCCCTGCCACCCCATTACCCTCCTATATAAATTAGTCTTGGATGCAAGATGTTCTTTGGTCTTGAGAAATGAAATGCTGATGCTTCCAACAGTGGTGTGCTAATAATCAGCTCTCTGGAAAAAAAAGAAAAAAACAACCACCAACCTGATTTGTAGTGTTTGCCAATTTCTGTGGTGTAAACACTCCCACCGCTGCTGATTTCCAGTTACAGTCATGATTTTATTGAATACAGAGTTAAGAAGAGATGCTCATAACAGGCTGTCAGGAACCAATAAGAGCTGGCTTTAGCACATCATTGATTCAATCCTTGGGGGAGGAAGCTTAGTGGTGCACCATGACATCCACCGCACTGTCTTCTTTTCAAGTAAGGGGATACTTTTAAAACTTTAAACATTTTCAGCTACACTGAATACACCATTATAAATAGTCACAAGTTTCAACTCAGTGAAATTAAATCGCCCCAAGTGAGAAAGTCATTTATATTCTACGATATCCTAACAGCCTATCTTGATTTGGCAGTCTCAGGCTCTGAGCCAACAACAACATCTGCTGTAAACTTATTCTCTATTATCTTCTACCCGGAGCCCTGGTGGCACAGTGTTTAATGCTTTCTTTCCACTGCTAACCGAAAGGTCGGCAGTTCAAACCCACCAGCCGCTCCATGGGAGAAAGATGTGGCAGGGGGCTTCTGGAAAGATTTACAGCCTTGGAAACCCTATGGGACAGTTCTACTCTGTCCAGTAGGGTCTCTATGAGTTGAAATTGACTTGACAGCAGTAGGTTTGGTTTAGATTTGGTACCTTCTACCTACTGCTTAACCTACTGGGTCAAACAATTCTACGTTCACTCTTCCCTATCCACCTGTAAATTAGAATGTTAACTTGTAAAAATTTACATGTAGCTTTAGAAATTTTTTCATATCCTGATTGAAATATGTAATAATACCAATTACTCCAATCCACTCCTACATCCTGCTAATTTATAATTTATTTCCCTAAGATTTCAGGCTGACTGACTTTCTAAGGCTGAGGAAGGGCAAGCAATATAAACGGACTGATGAAAACAAAATGGAGAAGTGCTTCATGATTTTACATAGTGTTGAATTTTTTGCTTCTTTGCAATGTTTTGAGATTGCTGACATCAGAGTCTTATTTGTTTTTTTCACTCATTCACCAGGGGTTGGCCTGTCTGCTTCCATTCTTCTACCTGGGACTCTCTTTTCCGTTGTCCAGCGTGGAATTAAAGTTAGTAATACAACTTCTCCCTTTCATTCTTTTTTCTGATCTAAGGAATAATGATGTGCTTGAAATGTAGAAGGTAACGATAAGTACATATTGTTACATTGTGACATTGTTTTACCCTAACAAAGGAAAGCAGAAGGGACCATGAAATAAGACTCATGAGGAATTTTCAAAACAGTATTTGTACTCCTTATAATAATAGCTATTTCTAGTCCCCACTGACATGTAGAACAGATGTTTGACTTTTCATTCATTTAATTTCTTAGTTTATCTTCTATGAGTTTGCTGTTTTCTTTATTCCTGGGGATGGCTTCTTGGATTTGTTCAGCCTTAGCCAAGAAAGCCCCATAGCCTTAGAAAGGGACAGAAATGTGGAAAATACATTAGTTACGGCAAAGTCTAAGCTTTTGTAACAAAGAGAACCAGAAATAAAATGTCTTGAGTAAGATAGGGTTGACTCTTATGGAACGGTTCAGCCTGTCCAGGCTGGAGGATGAGAGGCAGCTCTGCTTCATGGAGGACAGAGCCCGTGAGGCACCCAGGTTTCTTCTCTTGTTCCTCCATTCCCACCGTCCTATACAGTGTTGTTCTATTTGGCAGGACCCAAGCTGGGATCTGGGATGCTACCAAGGCTGTGCTCCAATTCATGGGAAAGGAAGAAGTCCCAGCAAGAGGTTTCTTTTCAGCAAAGTGACAATGAAGTTGTAAAATGCAAACACTACTTCTGCTCACATTACACTGAGGGCTGGGATATGTTTCTAGCTGGATGGCTGTAAAATAATGTGAGGGAGGATTTTGGAGACAGTGGGCAGTCTGCCACTCTGTTCCCCTAGATATCTATATACATACTTTTTGCCATCTTCGTTTTGTGTCCCGAGGGAGACAATCCAAATACCCCATACATTGCTGCATCCATATCAAAATTTAGGAACTCTGGGTGATGATGGGTAGTTCTCTCTAACAGGTCGAGATGAAGTTCTTTGTGATCTGATGACTATAAGCCAATGAACAAATCATCTGCCTACCCTATACCCAAAATATAATTGTGGAGTAAAATACAATAGCTGCAATTAAAAACTCCCATTCAGAAAAGGGAAGAACTGGAAACATAACAGCGCTTAGTTATTACAAAGATGTCCTGTGCTAGCAGGACCTCACCGTCTGTAGTAACCCATCTGGCCACCCCTGTTTATGCTATCTGGGATAACTCCCTTGTCTGTTTTCTCCTGTGGACTTCAGCTTTATCTGTTGGAAGAGTCCCTGTCAGTTTTTCTCCATATGAAGTGGATAATGAAGAGTACAGGTTTTGAAGTCTGCTTCTGGCTGAAGCAGGCCTGGGGGCTAGAGGGTTGCCCGCCTTGTGATTTCTTTGTTAATACAATTTCCTAAAAAATATAGGCCTTCAATCTATTTGCTTGCAGTCATTTCTATTGACGGATTATCTTACAGAAGGATTTTTTTTTTTCTAGACAAAGTTTTTATGCCTGCTGATTCCTTTTTATTTACAGACTTCCCTGCCCAGTCAATCTCCCACTCCCTCAATTAGGCTTGAGTTGGAAGATAATACTCTTTATCTGATTTTTGAACTGGATACATCTCATGCCAAGAAGTCTTCATGGGAGGTCTTTGAGAGAGGCTCCATTCAATAGGCTTATGTTCTGGTGTTCCCCGGTGTAGAACCAGTTTGTGTTTCCAATCCTGTGAGACTTTAAATTCCTGGGTTCTCAGTCAATTTAGATTTCAGACTGCAGGCGGGGAGTATTTCACTTAGAAGATTTGTAGCTCCTTCCATGTCTGTTTCCAAACTGGCAAATTCTTGCCCAAGTTCTTCTCTTTTATTTATATCTTATTAAAAGTGGCAAGGGACAAGCATCTAAATTTCTAGTTGTTGCCCACTGTCTCTTCTGGAGCTATTAGGCTCCTTGGGCATGCAGTCTGCTTTCTGAGTTAAAACAGATAAGGATTTTGCCAAATGCTTTACCATGTCATAAACAAGGGGTAGGTAGGTACAGGAATCCAGCAGGAAATAACTATGTATTAGTTAGGCCACATCAAAGTAAATGTTATGCTGCAATGACAAAGAGACCCCACAATATAATGACTTGTATAAGATGTATCGGTTTGGCTAGTTCAGTTTCTTAGGGTAATTCTGCTACACAAGGTCATTGATGGACCTAGATTTCTTCCATTTTATTGCTCCATCAGCCCCTGCAAATACCTATTATTATGGAATAGGGGGAGGATGGGCTTGAAGAAACTGACTAGTAGTCTGCCATAAATCATTAGCAATTGGGCCCAAAATCTTTCAAATAAGATTAATTAAATTAATATCTAAGAAATCATTGACTATGCAAAGGCATTCGACTGTGTGGATCATAACAAATTATGGGTAACATTATAAAGAACAGGAATTCCAGAACACTTAATTGTGCTCATGTGAAACCTGCACATAGACTAAGAGGTAGTGGTTCGAACAGAACAAGAGGATACTGTGTGGTTTAAAATCAGGAAGGATGTGTCAGGGTTGTATGCTTTCACCACGCTTATTCAATCTGTATGCTGAGCAAATAATCTGAGAAGCTGGGCTATATGAAGAAGAACAGGGTATTAGGGTTGGAGGAAGACTCATTAATAACCTGCGATATACAGATGACACAACTTTGCTTGCTGAAAGCAAAGAGGGCTTGAAGTATTTATTAATAAAAAGCAAAGACTATAGCCTTCAGTATGGATTACACCTTAACATAAAGAAAACATAAGTCCTCACAATTGGGCCAATAAGTCACATCGTGATTAATGGAGAAAAGATGGAAGTTGTTAAGGATTTCATTTTACTTGAAGCCATAATTAACACCCATGGAAGCAGGAGTCAAGAAATCAAAACACTTATTGCATTGGGCAAATCTGCTGCAAAAGACCTCTTTAAAATGTTCAAAAGCAAAGATGTCACTTTAAGGACTAAGGTGCACCTGACCCAAGCCATGGTGTTTTCAAATGCCTCATATGCATGCAAAAGCTGGACAATGAACAAAGAAGACCAGAGAAGAATTGATGCCTTTGAATTATGGTGTTGGTGAAGAATATTGAATATACCATGACCTGTCAGAAGAATGAACAAATCTATCTTGGAAGAAGTACAGCCAAAATGCTTCTTAGAAGCCAGGATGGCAAGATTTCATTTCACATACTTTGAACATGTTATCAGGAGAGACCAGTTCCTGGAGAAGGACATGATGCTTGGTAAAGTAGAGGGTAATCAAAAAAGAAGACCCTCAAGGAAATGAATTGACATAGTGGCTGCAACAATGGGCTCAAGCATAAGAACAATTGTGAGGATGGCGCAGGACCAGGCAGTGTTTCGTTCTGTTGTACATAGGGGTTGCTATGAGTAAGAACCTACTTGACGGCACCTAACAACAACAATAACAAGAAATCATTACACTAGGCCATCAATCTCAATGTCTTTCTGTTTCACAAAGAATAAGAATCTTATGTCTTTTAAACTGGAATCATGAAATTACCCGTTGTTTCTCAATTGGAGACAGTTTAGCCCCTTTAGTGGCATTTGGATGTGTGGGGAATGTTTTGGGTGTTTGAGTTATTTAGAAGTTGCTGCTACTAGCATTTAAAGGCCTGAATTCACAATTAAGCATTGTTCCACTCCAAATTAGTGAAAACTAGATTTTCTAATCCACACCCCTCATTTCAAGTCAATATTGTCATATTTGTTAAGTACTTGACTACTAACTGAAAGATTGATGGTTAGAACTCACCCAAAGGTGCCTCAGAAGACATGCCTGGCAATCCGCTTCTGAAAGGTCATACAGCCTTAAAAAACCTATGGAGCACAGTTCTACTCAGACACACGTAGGGTTGCCATGAGTTGGAATCCATTCACTACAACCAACAGCAGTATCGGATCTGAGGCAGATCATCTGACTCTGCTTGGTTGACTTTCTAATGTCCAATCCCCAAAGATCAGTCTTAGGGAAATTATACCTTTTTTCAAACTGCACTCTTGGCTTCTACCTCTTCTACGGCAGCGGCAACTCACCTAGATAATTTTGTCTTTTTCTCTTATGTTTGAAGAGGGAAAAATCTGTTAAAAATAGAATGACAGTTGTGGGAGAAGGGAATAAAAATCTAAGTGCAGCATTTCTATATGCATATTTAAATAGGAATATAAACACACAATATGGACTAGATGTGTGCTGTGCTTTTACCACTCAAATGTTCAGATGTGAAGTGTGGAGGCATCAGCTTAGAAGTGACTGAGCCCTTGGGCAGTGGGCAGAAGACCGTGGTTTGAGTGTTTGAGCCCGAGTTTGAACCCCTTCGTTCCAGTTCGAATGAATGAGAATTTGCATTCCTAACAAGCTCCCAGGCTATGCTAATACTGCTGGTGAGGGACCAATTCTGAGAACCCCTAGTAGAGCAGTGGTTCTCAAAATTTATTATACATAAGAATCAACTGGGGATAATGTTAAAAAGTAGATTCTGATTCAGTATATTAGGGTGAAAATGCAGATTCTCAGCTAGGGTTTGAACCAGGACAAACTTGTTTGAAGCTCTGCTATGAACAGAGGCTTGTAGTCTAGGGTGCTGAGATTGAGAAACCAAGGGAAGATGAGGAAGAAGAGAGAGGCCCCCCAAGACAGGAAGCCCACAGGTACCAGGCAGAACCAGGCCAGTAGCAGGTCTGTACCTGGCAGGTGGTCATGGAAGCAAGCCATGAGATGCCAGAAAAGGAGGTCTGAACATAGTTGTCATGGATTGAATTGTGTTCCCCAAAAATATGTGGATCAATTTGCCTAGGCCATGATTCCCAGTATCGTGTGATTTTCCACCATTTTGTCATTTGATGTGATTTTCCCATGTGTTGTAAATTCTGCCTCTATCCTGTTAATGGGGCGGGGGAGGGATAAGCGGTGGTTGTGTTAATGAGGCAGGACTCAATCTACGAGAGTGGATTGAGTCTTGAGCCAATTTCTTTTGGAACATAAAAGAGAGAAGTGAGCAGAGACGGGGGACCTCATACCACCAAGAAAGCAGTGCCGGGAGCAGAGTGTGTCCTTTGGACCCGGGATTCCTGTGTGGCAAAGCTCCTAGTCCAGGTGAAGATTGATGAGAAGGACCTTCCTCCAGAGCTGACAAAGAAAGAAAGACTTCCCCTGCAGCTGACGCCCTGAATTCGGACTTCTAGCCTACTTTGCTGTGAGGAAATAAATTTTTCTTCGTTAAATCCATCCACTTTTGGTATTTCTGCTATAGCAGCACTAGATAACCAAGACAACAGTAGACAATACAAACCAAGGAGAAGTGTGGCATATGGGCTAGATATACCAATGCAGCTGGGATATACCTTATATGCATGTTGCAAACAGTCCAACGATGACAGCAACAAAATAAAATGGAAACAAAACAGTATCAACAACGAGAGTAAATGCCAATTACTGAATTTCTAGGGAAAGCCACCCCTGTATCTGGGGAGAACAAAGTAGAAAAATTAGAAATATGTTATCTTGGCTGTAGGTAGAAGGGTTAGATATAAGAGCAAATTATGACATATTTGTCTTTGCCTCTTGAGTACACAAAAGAGCATATTGTGACTGCAGGTCCAACAATATCACTGAGGAGTGACAATATGCCATTTGGCTTAGTATTTTTGAAACTTTCCCTTTCATATATTGTTTAAGCAGTGAAAAAAAAAATCTGCTAAAAAAAGGAGTGACAGGTTTTGGAGAAGAAAAGATAAAACTAAATACATTATGTATATATGCATAAATAGGACTATAAACACCGAGATATAGAAGAAGACACAATCAGACCATGTCACTGTTGGCAGAGCCTGCATTGGGAGTGGATACAAAGATGCAGCCTTTTCTGTAGGTCACTGAGCTGTGTATTTTTAAATGGGCATTACTTAGAGGATTGAGAATGTATGAACTTAGTGTAACAGGACAGCTTGCTTATTCTTTTTAGTCTAAGACTGTCAGGTTCTGGCACTTCTCTGAGTTCCCTGTAATGCTCTTATTTCAGATGGTTTCATATGTGGTTAAAAAGAATGTAAGTAACTTGTTATTTGCTTCCATAAAAGCCTGTCTTAGCTTTACTTTTGTACAATTGCTACTAACTGGTATTTTCAAATCTGGTAACAGGGAAAGTCACCTGTACTAACTGTCTTTACCTAGTACTCCTTTTCACAGAATTCTAATACAACTGGATTCTTTTAAATATATGTCTTTTCTCTGTGCATGATATCGTCCCATCCTCAGGCACGTAGATGTCTACCTTTTTTAGGGAGGGAGAGAGGGTAGTTTCAGTTGAACAAGTTACTTAGTGGGTGTGTAAAGACGACCTGATAGCCACTCACCAACCAACCTATATCCACCCTCTCCTTGGTTTTATTGTTAACTGTGGAGTTCAAGAATTCTAGATAGGAGGAAGTAGGACATAGACAATGGAGATCACAGAATCATCACTCCTCCATTCCCCCCATTCCTGAAATTTCTTGCCACTGTGCCTTGTAGAACCACTGTTGCCTCGTAGAACCACTGTTGCCTCATGACCATCAGGATGGCAATAACATGTCATAGAAGTGCCTAATTTTATCTTCTATGGTACAACTACTTAGGCCATCCAGGTATTTCTTTACCTTCCTCTGGTTGGATTTCAGCCTTCATTGGGGCAAGCGATCTCTGTGGATGCAATATATATTAGAGAGAGAATCTTGGATCATTAGTGCTTTAGGGGGCTTTAAAAACAATTTGTCCTACCTCTCCTTTTTCAGAACGGAGAATGGAATCTTGTGGAACACTAGCTGGGGATGCTCAGGAGGGTAGAGTTAGTCTTGGGACCCAGGGTTCCTTCTGGTTTCTTTCAGGTTCCAATAGGCCATGCATATTTCCTTGCCATTGGCAGGAGACTGCACGATACTATCCAAGTATTTGATCTATAAATAGACACGTCTCAGGGTGCTTTATTCTTTATGTTTTATATAATAACACTGTTGCTAGCAGCAATTTTCTGCCACCACACAGCAAACAGAAGAATGAAAGATCCCTATTCTCTCCTTTTCTTTTCCTTGCTATTTTGTGACTTTTCTCCAAGGAAAACCTGAATAGAATCTAAAAAGAGATGGGATGTTTGAATTGCCCTTTTTTGTCCTGTGTAATTTTTGTATTTGCCAGGGGTGGGGGGTGGGGGGGTGGGGCGGATTGTAACCTTCTTCCAACTTCTTAAGACAGTGGATTCCTCTGCCCTGTTTGGAAATCTTCTCTTTCCTTCCTTTCATGTTAGTATCTTCTCAGATTTAATCTTGAAGTACAAAATGTTGTTTGACTGCCTTGGCTAATATCTCAAGGAGCTACACGCCACTGCAACTGGAGTCGCAGAAATCATTCCTCACAGATGGCTGCCCTCCCTCCTTTGTGACAGTCTCAGCTAAAGCGTTTCAGGTGTGTACTTCCTGATGGGTGCTTGGGCTTGTGACTGCCATATGGTGTCAAGAACAACATCTGCTTTGATGTCTTCCAGATAATAAGTACCCAAAAAGCATTTGTTAAGGATCTGGGAGAAACTCAGAGGTCTGTGAACGCAACCATAGTGTGATATGCTCTTTATTAGTCCATTTGTTTTTTGCCTTTTTTCATTCAACATGTTCAGTGAGTTCCTAGTGTGTGCTGGGTGCTCAGAGTCCTGCACTGAGTGAAACAGGGTCCCTCCCTGCTCTTTAGGCTATCACAGTCTAGTAGGAGAGGTATACAGGAATGTGATACCTGTGATAACCACTCTGAAAAAGCATATTAAAAGGCTCATAAAGTAACCACAAGGAGACTGCATCTCACTTGATCTGTGAGAACAGAAAAATCCAGGCAGAGGAGAGAGCATGTGCAAAGGCATAGATGAGTGTGAAGACATGTCCTTTTTGGGGAGTTGCACTATTTTGGCATAGGAAAGGGGGACTAGGTAAGAGATGAGCCTGGATAAGCAGGCAAGTGCTCAGATCATGGAGGGATTTCTTGGCCAAACTCAGACTTTGCACTTTATTGTGAAGTCTATGGAAAATTATTGAAGAATAATGTAACTAACCTATGGATTAAAAGGCTTACCTGGGCTACATGGTGGATTGGGAGGCACTATGGTGGATTGGGAGGCAATATGGTGAATTGGGAGGCAATATGGTGGATTTGGGTCGCTGTGAGTTGGAATCAACTCGACGGCAGTGGTTGGTGGGTTTAGTAAGACTACAGGTAGAGAAGTAACATAAGAGTTGACAGAAACATTGGTGGTGTGAATCAAGCCCATGACGGGGGATGGACAGAGGGTCCCAGAGTTGTTGTAGTGCTAGAATTCAGAGGACTTGGTAACTGGCTGGACATGGAAAAGGAGGGGGGTGAGCAAACTAAAAGGACATCCAGTCACTGATTTGGTTCCATGAACTGAGACAGAAGGAGCAGCTTATCTGATGTGGTTGAGGGTTGGCTGGAACACACAGAGTCAAGTGTTGTGGCACATGTAAATGAATCTCTCTAGGAGTCAGGTGAGCACATAAGTTTGTAGATCAGAAGAGGTATTACACTGGAAACATAGACTTGGTCATAACTGGCAAATTTTTGGTACCTGCAAGCCTGCGTATGGATGTCGCAACCAGGCAGAGAGACCGAATAAAATTGTTACACAACAGATTTTTTGCGAGTGCATATTTATTGTGATGGATGGTTGTAGGAGAGTTGGAATTGCAGGTCTGCAGCTTAATGGACTGTGTGACACTGGATACTTTACCTCATCTCTCCAAGTCTTGGTTCCCTTATCAGTAAAATGGGAATAATTATACTATTTCATAGGCGGTCATCAAATGAAGCATGTCTTGCATATGGCAAACGCCAATAGATATTGGCTGCTATTATTGCTATATTACATCGAAGGTCTAAGGTGGATACTGAAAAGAGGATTGAAATGAGAGATATTTTACATTTCAGAGATAAGCGGAGGGAGAGGAATGGTATGACAGCTGAGGGGAAACCATGAGCAAAAAGCGGTGTAGAACTGGGGAGAGGGAAATTTTTCACAAATCAGGTCAACAATGTCAAAAGAACTATGAGCTCAAGAAATAGGTTTGGCAAACAGTATGATACCTTTCAAGAACAAATATCGGAAGGTAGAAACAGAAGGCAGCTCCTAGTGGATATAAAAGTACGTGGAAGATGAGATGATAGAGACAAGGAGTATAGAATACTGTTTTAATGTTTGGCTATAAAAAGAATGAGAGTTTCAGTATTTAGAGAGATTACGGAGAGGAGAGGGGGCTTTTGCAAAAATTGGAGGAAACTGGGCATGTTCATAAACTGAAAGAAAACACTAAAATATGATGAAACTCAGGTTAAAAATCAGTGTGAATTTCTCCCTTCTATGTATGTGTTTAGTCCTGAGGTCCAAGGTCACAGAGAAAAGATGGCAAGAACTAACTTCAGTTGATTGCCAAGCACTGTGCAAGGTACTGTCCATTCAATTGCTTATTGAAGCTTCAAGGAGACCTGGCAAGACAGTTGTCCATTAATCATTCCCATTTCCACCTGCTATGGATTGAATTGTGTCCCTCAATCCCCAAATATGTATTGAAATCCTGGCCCTTTGTAAATATGATCCTGTTTGGAAATAGTTTTCTTTGTTCTGTTAATCGTGGTATGTTAATTAGGTCACACCTGAGTAGGATGGGTTCTAAATCTAATAACTTCTGAGTTATAAAAAGAGCAGAATGGACACAGAGGCATATTCAAGGAGAAGAAGAAGACATGATAGAGATGCATCCACAAGGACGATCAGCAGCTACTAGAAGCTGAAATAGACAAAAATAAAAGTTCTAGAGCCTAGAACTATTGAATTGATTTCTAGCCTCCTGAACTGTGAGAAAATAAATTTCTATTCTTTAAAGCCACCCACTTGTTGTATTTGCATTATGGCAGCGTGAGGTAACTTAGACACCACCCAAAGAGTAAGACTAAAAGGGAGTAGATTAGGATCAAAATGGTCCAGTTCACAACCGATCATGGGGATTACCCAGGACATGGCAGCATTTTGTTCCATTGTGCGAGTGTTCCCATGGGTGAGGGGCTGATTGGATGGAAACTAACAATAACAACAACAACAACAACAAATTCACTGAAGTTCACAAAGAAGAGTTGAGATTTGACCACACCGTAACTTTCAAACCTTGTATTACGTCTCCTGATCAACTCCATGGTTTCATTTGCCTGACAGCTTTTTGAGAATGCCTGTTCATTGTGATGGATGGCTACAACAGACAATGCCAACATTCTGCCCACATCCATTTGGATCCCTTCACCATTATCCTGCACACTGACTCACATTTCTTTCTCTACAGCCAGCACCATTTTGTTTGAGGCTGCCCTAAGCCTACAAGAATTCACTTTCCTGTACAAGGGGTGAGTGAAGAATTCCTGGAAGTTCTCCTGTGCTCCATATTCCTAGCCCTGAAGCAATGCTTCATGGATATTGTAGTGCAACGCTCCAGCTCTTTGGTCCCAAATCAGAAAAACTTTGAAGTTACCAGATTTCCTTTAGGGAATTAGATGGTGAGTCTCTACAGAAGTTTGCTTTATGTCACATCTTTGCTTGGCCTCTGTATTAGTTTGCTATTGCTGCTGGAACAGGTTACCACAACTTTAGTGGCTTCAAACAACAAAAATTATTATTTATAGTTCTGCAGGTCAGACATCTGGTTTGGGTCTTACTGGGGTAAAAGGCATCAACAGTGCTGCATTCTTTTTTTGTGGACTTTAGGGAGAATCCTTTTGCTTGGTCATTCAGTATTTTACAGGGTTATAAAACCAAGGTCTCCGTTTCCAGCTGGGACCACCCTTAGCTCCTTGTACAAACCTCCCAACATCTAGGCATCAGGCACAGGGCATCAGATTCTTCTCACCCTGCCAAGTCTCTGACCGCTCTTCTGTTCCCTCTTCCACATTTAAGGGTTTGTGAATAGATTGGGTATACCCAGATAATCAAGGATAATCTCCCTATTTTAAGGTCGGCTGATTAACAACTTTAATTCTACCTGCAACCTTAATTCCCCTTTGCCACGAAAGACAATGTATCCATTTTTTATTGTTTTTAGCTACCACCAGTCAGCTCCACCAATGGAGACCTTATGTGTAACAGAACAAAGCATCACCCAGTCCTGAGTCATCTTCATGGTTGTTGGTATGATTGAGTCCATCGTTTGCAGTTATTGTGTCTTCCAACCTGTGGGGCTCACCTTCCAGCACTGTACTGAACAATATTCTGTTGTGATCCTTAGCATTTTTATTGGTTAATTTAAGGGAGTAGGTCACCAGGCCTTTTTTCCTCATTAGTCTTAGTCTGGAAGTTCTGTTAAATCCTCTCCATCACGGGCCACCCTGCTGGTAATTGAAACACTGGTGGCATAGGTTTCAGCATCTTAGCAACAGGCAAGTCACCACAGTACAACAAACAAATCAACAGCCGAGTGTTGGGATGTATTCATTGGTTCTTGGTATTAGAATGTGCATATCTTTTGGGGAGGCATTATTCTGGCGTCCACAGCCCTTTTTCCTTAGGTTACCACTTCTCCCCTACCTTAATGTTTTTTTTTCCTAATAAATCACTTTCACAAGACTCCTTGCTCCAGGGTCTGCTTTTATGGAAATTCAGCCTAAGACAATGATAACAGCTCTGAATCCAATAGTTGGTTTGATTAGTAAGTTGGGAGTGGCTGGTGGGGAGCCTATGCCATCACAACAACAGTTAGATGACACTACTGTGCCTGTGTACTTACTTGCTGGGCTTATCGTATTGCTGACAGTCACACAGAGTGAAAACAGCAGCAAAATCCTAAAACCCAAAACAGCAAAATCAGAGCAAAGTAGCATTTCGTATTTCAAGTGATGATTGGATGTCAAGGTAGGTCTGCAGAGGATTGTGAAGTAACTCTCTGCCTTACTATCCGTTCTTGACACACAGCCTTGGTTTGCAGGGCCTTACCCTGCCCCGCTGCCCTCTCCTCCACAGCTGTTCTGTCAATCCCACCTGCCTCAGACTTCATCTCCTGTTCTGACTCCTTTGCTTCAATCAAAGCTCACCTGTTTTAAGCCCTCTTCCTTCAAATGCTTTCCTTGCACCAGTTACTTCAATTTACTAATGTTCCCTAATGTATTCACTGTGCGCAACGACGGATACGTTTCTACTCTGAGGGTCCATTAAACAATGGGCACCGTCTCAAAATGATACCTTTAACCCAGTGGCTCCTTAGAAGTTTGGATGGTGAGGCTTTGGCTCCCTTACTTTGGACACGTCATCAGGAAAGACCAGTTGCTAAAAAAGGACATTAAGCTTGATAAAATAGTAGTTGTCGTTGTTAGTTGCCTTAGAGTCAATTCTGACTCAAGGGAAATCCTCCATGAGATCGGTTGACATGATAGTTGCAACAATGGGCTCAAACATACCAACAATTATCAGAATGGTACAGGACCAGGTAATGTTTCGTTCTGCTATATATAAGGCTACTGTGAGTGGGGACCAACTCAACAGTAACTAACAACAACAACAAAATGATGTCGGGTAGAGGGGAGATTAGGTATATGGGCTTGGTTTCAAAGAGACTTGGATTGGAATCCAGACTTGTTATACGTAGATGAGCGACTTTGGAATTGTTATATATCTACTAGGGGCTTTATGTCCTATTTTGATAGAAGTGTGGATTATAATGCCTAAATTTTATTCCTGCATTCAAAAATATATTTTGTGTATCTCTATGTTCTAGTGATTACATGAAATGAGGTACATTAAAATACCTGTTACGATTTATTTAAATGTAATTTCCATAAAATGTTTTTAAATATAATGAAAATTTCTGAAAGATAGGATAGTTTTGAGTACGTGTAACTTTTTTTCTCCTTAAATTCATACCATAAGTTAGCTGCTTATTCCACTAACTGAAATGGAGCTGGCTTTGGGTGAGATATATCTGAAGTGTGTCAGAAGGTGCTACTGTGTATGGGGACATGAAGATCTGATTCTAGTGGAAAGCAGAAGATAATCCTACTCCAGGAAAAGTCTATCTTATGTTGAGAAGACAGGCAAATGCCTTAAATTAAAGATGTCTTCTTATGCGTGGATAAATGAATGGCTTCTTAGGTTAGTAACCTTTCGGATACAAGAATTTAGGCTAGAAACTCTGTCCTAGGAATAGGGCAACTAGGGTTTAAGTCTTAGGTATGCTACTAACTACTTATATGAACTAAGAAAAATCATTTAACTTTCCATGCCTTAATTTCTTTATATTTGTAAAATGTTTAGGATGGAATAGGTTATCTCTAGGATTGTTTCCAGGCCTACAATTCTCTGCAAACTGTGTTCTTATAATTTATTTAAATATTTTATTGTAGTAGGCGCCATTGCACAGATTATATTTGGGTCAAGATTTGATAAAACCCTTCTAAGCAGTTCAATTCCTTTCCACATTTCATTTGACTGACTTCTTTCTCTTTTTTCCTCTCTCATCATCTCTTATTCTCTGTATTAAATCTTTTGTGTTGGATAGTGGAGGCTTTAGATAGAATTTACTGTATCAGGTCTTGCTAGAGAATCTTAGCTTCGAGGGATTCAATAAATCACTTTGCTAATATAATACCAGGAAAGAACAATTTAGGCAAATGAATGGTATGCATTGCAAGAAAAGAAAGGCTTCTTCTGATCCAATCCACATTTCTGGGGTGACAAGCATCATTGCCAAGCATCAGATCAAGCAGAAAGAAGAAAAGCAGAGCAAAGATATGTGGCCTGTCCAATATGATGTAATAATAGTAAAGACTGATATCTATTGAGGTTTCACCATGTAGGATGCAATGCACTCTTTTAAATTCTTTAGAGGTCATTACATTTTCACAACCTTTAAAGGAAGATGTTTTTAATACCCCACAAAGATGAGGAAACTGAAGCCCAGACAATTTTGTTCTATTATTCAAAATCACACAGTTAGGAAGTGGCATAGCCAACATCTCAATTAAAGCCACTTGCCTCCAAAGCCAAGGCAGAAATGAGATATGAATGCTACATAGTGGTCCTTTGAATATGACAGGTAGACACTGAGCAAATCAATAGGAAGGTAAGTTGAGTTAGATTGGGAAAGATATTTTTTTCTATTTCTATGCATGTTCTTTTGTGTGTGTGGGGTGGGATGGGGTGAGGTTGCTTTATCTGCTGCTTGAATTAGAGTAAAAGGAAGCACAAAAAACTATACCTTAGAATCTATATGCTTTTCTGAGGTTAAGAAGTAGTGGATAACATATAAGAAAAAAAAATATATATAAAAGGCATTGTAGAGTGGTAAACAACGTGTGTGTATGTGTGCATGCATGTTTGTTGAGTTCTATTTGGATGACTCAGTGAGAAGACAGGTTAATGCATTCATTGAATTTTTCAGTTGTTTAAAGAACAATCTACTCTCTTGCCTTATGCTGGACTAAGAGTGCTTCCCAAACAGTCACATAAAAAATAAGATATACCAACCACTGTTGTCCTTGAACCTCTTTTCATACACTTGTTTAAAATTAATATACTTGAATAGAGTAACCCACCTATCTCTGGCACCCAGTGGCTCAGAGCTATGTCTATAACACATATTAATAAACTAGGAGAATGTGGTTCCTGCCACATTCGTTTTGTTTTCCTCCTCCTGACAGCGTTCTTGCTGTCAGAGGCTTCTTCTCAGATAATGAAAGGCAACACAAGACATACACATTAATTTCTCCCTCTCCTCAATTCTCTGTCCTGTCATCTCTGGGCAACAAATCTTTCCATTAGTGCTCCTTTTTATAAGCCAATTTCTTTGGGCTTATAAGTGACAGCTTTTAAATTTAGTGGGGTTCCATGCCAATTTTTGAAAGAGGGGCATCAACAGGTTACTCTCTCACCATTAGGTTTTAATTAGCAAGGTCACTGATAATTTTAAGGGAATGCAGCAAGGCACTTTGTCTCTCCGTCCTTATTCCAGTAAAGTCTGGTTGATAATGGAAGGATATGTTTATCAGGTTACACATAGATAATGTCGATAATGTCAACAAGGCATTAAGCCAGAGCTATTTCCTTCAGTACTTATACATAGATTTCCTCTTTCGTTATACATCTGTCTTACGTATTATCCCTTTTCAGTGACTCAATGGATTATTGTTGTTGTTAGGTGCCATTGAGTCAGTTCCAACTCATAGCAACTGTATGCACAACAGAATGAAACACTGCCTGGTCCTGCGCCATCCTTACAATCTTTATCCCTGAGCTCATTATTGCAGCCACTGTGTCAATCTAACTCATTGAAGGTCTTCCTCTTTCATGCTAACCCTCTAATTTACCAAGCATGATATACTTCTCCAGGCATTGACTCCTCCTGATAACATGCCCAAAGCATGTGAGACGTAGTCTTGCCATCCTTGCTTCTAAGGAGTATTCTGGTTGTACTTCTTCTAAGACAGGTTTGTTCGTTCTTTTAGCAGTCCACAGTATATTCAGTATTCCTCGCCAGCACCACAATTCAAAGGCGTCAATTCTTCTTCGGTCTTCCTTATTCATTGTCCAGCTTTTGAACGCATATGAGGCGACTGAAAACACCATGGCTTGGGTCAGGTGCACCTTAGTCTTCAAGGTGACCTCTTTGCTTTTTGACACTTTTAAGAGGTCTTTGGCAGCAGCTTTGCCCAATGCAATATGTCATTTGACTTCTTGACTGCTGCTTCCATGGGTGTTGATTGTGGATCTAAGTAAAATAAAATCCAAGTTCAATCTTATTTTCCATTTATCATGATTTTGCTTATTGGTCCAGTTGTGAGGATTTTTGTTTTCTTTATGCTGAGGTGTAATCCATACTGAAGGCTGTAGTATTTGATCTTCATCAATAAGAGCTTCGAGTCCTCTTCACTTTCAGCAAGCAAGGTTGTGCTGTCTCCATATTGCAGGTTGTTAATGAGTCTTCCTCCAATCTTGATGCCCTGTTCTTCTTCATGGAATCCAGCTCTCAGGTTATTTGCTCAACATACAGATTGAATAGGTATGGTGAAACTATACAACCATGACACACACCTTTCCTGACTTTAAACCACACAGTATCCCCTTATTCTGTTGCACAACTGCCTCTTGATCTATGTACAGGTTCCCCATGAGCACAATTAAGCGTTCTGGAATTCCCACTCTTTGCAATGTTATCCATAATTTTTTATGCTCCGCACAGTCGAATGCTTTTGCATAGTCGATAAAGCACAGGTAAGCATCTTTCTGGTATTTTCTGCTTTCACCCAGCAATAATATCCCTTGTTCCACTTCCTCTTCTGAATCAGGCTTAAGTTTCTGGCAGTTCCCTGTCAATACACTGCTGCAGCCACTTTTGAAAGATCATTAGCAAGATTTTACTTGCCTGTGATATTAATGATATATGTATCAATGGATACACATCAAGAAAATTCTATAAAACCTTATTTTTTTTTAATTAATTTATTTATTTCCCAGTCCTTTTAACTATTTTAAAATTGCCCACAAAGAAGAAACAAAGCTTGGTCCTAAGGTTGGGCAAACATTTTAGGAAAAAACTCAGGGGGTTTGCTTAATCAAGAAAACCCTTTCACACCTGGGGGCTGAACAACGGGGGTAAGCCAATTCAGACTGTCTGCTAGGGGCACCACTGATCATGTAAGTTCTCTCTGTAGATTCAAGGGTGGTCAGTGGGAGCACTAAGATTTCCTTTCCCTTCTACAATCCATATGACACTTTGGCACCTTGGCTGCTTCTGAGGCATCTGGTCATCATGTCACTACACCACACATGCCCTTGTTGGTGGACTCTCCCAATCTCATTGTCCTTGACCCCCACATCTTGTGCAGAAGGATTTCAAATTAGATGCTCATGTTTAGCTGTGGGGATGGCGTATATCATTACAAAACCCTCTTTCAAAAGCTTAGATTCAACTACTTAGGGTAGGCTAGCTGCTCTAATAAACAGAGAAAAATTTGAAAGTTTAAATGAAGTGTATTTCTTCTCTCTCATGTTACAGTCCAGGCAGATGTCTCCAATTTTACGCTTCCTTTGGAATCATCCCATAAAACCAGCTTCATCTCTAACATGTCTAACTCCTAGTTATGAAAGATAGATTACACTAAAAAACAAAACAAAACAAAACAAAAAACCCAAGATGACTCTTTCCAGGCCAGTAATACATACCTTCATCTTTGAAAGTCCATAAAACACTTTGACATATGATGTTTATAGAAGTTTTGAAGTTTATTGCTTTTTTTTTTTTTTAATTGAAGGCTAGATTTCACTGAGAAACAACAGTAGCAGACAGTACAGTCTGGTTCCAGCTCTCAGAAATGGAAACTTTAGAATTGGAAAGAACCTGACAGATCTTCTAGTCCAGGGAGAACTAAGAATGAGTGAGTGTAACTGAAAAATATGCTTGTGGATGCAAATTAAAGAATCAATGAGATCAGGGGGCCAGGGGAAATTTTCTTTTGGTTTTTAATTCACATTTTCTTGCTTGAAGTATAATCCTGGTTATTCAGGTAATTTTTGAAAACTGCATTAAAAAATGTGTGTGTCTGTGTGTATGTGTGTGTCTGTATGTGTGTCTGTGTGTGTCTCTGTGTGTGTCTGTGTGTGTGTGTCTGTGTCTCTGTGTGTGTGTGTCTCTGTGTGTGTATGCGTGTATGTGTGTGTCTCTCTGTGTATGTGTGTCTCTGTGCTGGAACTTTGCCAGATGAATGATGTCCTGCAATCTAAGTGTCATGAAGATGGGCAGCTGTTGGAGAGATTTCATTGAAGTTATTTCTAATGGAGGTTCCAATCTTCTAGGTTCTGCTTTGGCTCCTACTGGCTGTGCAACACGTGGGGACTAGTCGGGTAATTATGTAATGCCAGAAAAGAAAGCCAATGTGAAATTTCAACTTCAGACAAACAACTTCTCCTTTTTGACAGTGTCATTCAATTTTCACTGAATTAATTCAAGCTCCACTGAAATCTGCCTTGTGGTATTTGGAGCTTGTTATGACTATTTATTTTGTTTTCTGGACCTATCTTGTTGAGAAAGCAAATGAATATTTGTAAGTAATTCTGGCAACTTTTCCTTTTTCACAAAGGCCAATATTCTTAACCATGACAAGATGCCACATCTTGCTATTCTTAAGGAAGGTTAACACTTTCCTCAAAGAGAAATTGAGTGTATGACAGAACCTGACTAAAAAATGTAAATGTGTAGAAAGCAGAATATAAAACCAGTGCACCTCTCACTGTGGGCTTTCACACTGCTCCCACAGAGCTACTGAATTCATCCTGAAACTGATCGATTTTTATCTGTAAAATAGGTGAAAAATGTATTCCTGAAAGATATACCCTGAACATATGTGCAGGGCTTTTATTTGAAGGAACAGAAACAGATGAGGAAGTATCCAGTAACAAAGGAAATGTACTTCACTTCCAGCACGGGTTGAATGCCAATGTCAGACCTGTTGAGAAAACACTTAATATTGTCATCTATAGAAAGGGAGTTTTTGTTTACAAGGCAGTCTGGCAAGTCAAATCTTTCCCCTCTTTAGCCCTGTCTATATTCAATATCTCTGTGGCAGTAGATAATTCAATTCAACAAATATTTATTGAATAACTATTGTGAGCATATCACTATGAAAAATTCTCCAGGGTTTATAAAAATAAGCAAGGTATAAACCACACCACTAAGGAGTGGTAAACTTAACGAGGTAAGCAAATAACAATATAATAAGGCAGAATGTAATATGTCATAAGACTCTATACAAGCATATACTGATGGTCATTGAAAGGAATTGATAAAAGTGTATTTTATACAGTTAAACATCAGCTGTTAAAGGGCAAAGGCTATGTTTTTTACATTCTATATAACATTTAGTATTCAACACAGGTGATATATTTTGTAAGTTTTTCAAATCACTGAGGTATTCATTGCATGTTCACTAGCTAAAGCATCTCATGTAAACAGTTGGTTTTGCCCCAGTGAAGAATGTTTCTGGCCGTTTATTTCCTAAATTTAGTTCCAGGGCAATTTTACATACTTGAAAACTCTTGAAGGGATTAGAAGAGCATCACTTCTGTTTAGGGATTCTTGATGTATTCCTTTTAAAGGTGATAGTAGACTGAATTACAGGCGCAGATATACAGTCAAATTAGAATTAGTGACTCCTCTGACATAGTGGTAATCCCAGGACTGGGTGGGTCTTGAAGAAGTGACAAGAGTTGAGTGAAGGCATTTGTACCTCAACATTAGCCTGCCTGCACTAGGGCACAAGGAGTCTAAAATAATCTTTGATGGGTCTTTGGGACCATGGATACTTGGATTATCTCTATTTTTTCAATTGTTCTAGAAGCTTTTCCCCATGTAATTTCAATTGCCAGTTCTTCTGAATGAATCCTTAAAATCCTACTGGGTGGCATTGGGACTCGGCTTAGGAGATACCTAGTGGGTAGGAGGTTCTTATACTTCAGGTTTAAGGCTGTAGGTTATTTGAGTGCAAGGACTGGCCTGTATATTTTATTAACATTCCCAACAGCACTGTTCAATAAATGTTCACGTTGATCAAAAATGTGAAAGATAATGGTAAGGATGCTTCTGTTTTAGGTATCCAGTCTGAGAAACAGCCACACTTGGCTCCATTTTTTAATTTACTTTTTTAACTGCTCAAATAGTCCACAGGTATTATGTTTTTGAATGAATACCAGTACTGCATTGAACAAACACTAGAATATGTATAAATCCATTTTCCTCACACACTATGTCCTACCAAGTGAGTGAGAAACGAAGACAGCACAGTGGTATAATGTGGACATGAGTTCAGATTTAAGAATTCACAGCTAAAATATATGTAGGCTGCATCAGGCTGTGGTATAGCTCACTAATAAATTACATTTTCCACTCAGTGTTCTGGTTTTAAGAACTAGCACTTGGAAACTATAGGCATAAAAGGATAGGCTTGGAATGAATTTTCGGGAATAATGTAGCTCCATTTTTTCTGCCTCTGGCATTTTTTGCCTAAACTCTTCTCCAGGCAGAAGAATCTCTCCTATTTGAAAATACCTGCTGGGAAGGAAATTTCTAGCATTCCCTGTAATACCATTATGATCCGTGGAAACAACTTGTTTCCTTCAAAAATAAATAGTTTTCTCAGTTCTTTTCTTTCTGGCAATGCCCAGTCCAGGAATAATAAATTCCAGTATAAGGGCCAGTGTTTTTTGTTTTTACTCTCTAAAGGCTTTAGTAGAATATATTAGATGGAAAGAAATATGTATTCAACAGTGAAGAAAAAAATAAGATTTTTTTTTTCCTGATCAAGGATAATTCTAATAAGAAAATAGGAAGTCCATTACTAATACCTTTGCATTAATGTTCACTTCCTTTTGAGTGAACCTGGAGGATGTTCTTGCATATCAATGATATGCCAAAGGCTTTCATTACATCTGTGGTTTTGTTTCTTCAAATGTTTTCCCCACATGTGATTTTTTCATGTACAAACTAAATAGATGCATATACATGTTTTTTAAGAAGTCTGTAAATCTTTCTTTAGTGAAGGTGCTCTTCAGGGCAAGGATCCCATTTGGGGATTGCTCAGAGCTTACTTTCGTTAATATCACTTACTTGGTGGCATAGAGGTTAAGAACTATGGCTGCTAATCAAAGGGTCAGCAGTTCAAATCCACCAACAACTCCTTGGAAACCCTGTGGGGCAGTTCCACTCTGTCCTATAGGGTGGCTATGGGTAGCCCTACTGTGTAGACACCAATCAGCTATCTAGAGAATCATGAAGATTAAGAGTCAGTAGGGCTAAGGTCAGTATTGAGAAAAGGCTAGAATCTCCTGAGACTGGTAGCCGTTGGAAAACTCCTGGAGTTAAGGAAAGAAGAGAATTACTGTTTGGTTACTTGGTTGTATAGTTTAAATCATTAGCTGCAAAAGCATGGCAATGTGCTGTGACTGAAAAGTGAATAACTCACCCTTGTCAAAAACATAGCTTTTTTTTTTCTAGCTGTGAAATTAACTATCAATTCATATGCAATCCCAGATAAAAAATGGTGGTGAACCAGATGCACTGGTGCAGGAGAATGGAAGTAATTGTTTGTGGTTTTCATGAGAAGATTGCCAGTTTGCAGGATTTAAATTACACACAAACTGTTTTTTACATCTCTAATTGTAGCTCTGTTGTTTTCAGGGAGGGTTGAGTTGACATTGACAAACACAGACTTAGAAAGAATACAAAGATGTGAAAACAGCACTAAAGTTGCCCCCAGAATGATTCAATGAATAGTACTGCAAAGTTCTATTTATTCCTCAAGATGCCAAACTTTCCTTTTTCCCCTGAAGGAGCAATGCTAACTTTGGTAAGTTAATGAGAAGTAGTAACTGCACAGAGGTTGAGTAAATCAAACACATGGCTTTAGTGAATTACTGTATTCCTGCTCTTTTATTTTTTTGAAAGACTTAAATTTAATGTCATCTTCTGCCTGTTTCTTTTTTTTTTTTTTTAACTCTTGAAATTTTCCATTTACCTTCAGTACTTAACTGACTTGTACTAGCTTCTCCCCATTCAAATCTTTTTATCGTAACATTTTAACTCTGGGAAAGGGTAAAAATGAGGTCCCATTAATCATATTCTACTTGCCACTTTTTGCTTTAATTCTTGAATTTCCTGTAAAAAAAAAAAAAAAAAACCCTAACCTCTCAAAACCAAAGAGTGAAAAAAAAAAAAAAAAACTGGTCTCTCAGAGAAACAAGCCAATGAAACAAAGAGAGGTAATTCAGAGCTTGAGTTTGTAAAGCCCATTGAGTGTATAGTGTTAATTCTAGTGTACAAACAACTGCAACAAAAACTATCCCCAAATCCACAATTCAGTGTTGGTTTCTTTGGAAAAGTACTTTTGGTTCTGAAAGAGTCATACTGAGTTAAAAATACCGTTACGAAGATAATAGCTTAGCAAGAGGGAATTCATGGTACACATGTTGGGGAAAAGGGCCATGCGAAAAGCACAGAACAATTGAAAAAAAAAAAAAAACTGAAAATAAACCCTTTTCGTTTGGGCAATGTTAAAAGAACTTTGCCCAGGTCTTGCTTGGCACAGCGTTTTGAAAGTTCACACAGTGAGAATAATTAGCAGTTGGGCTGGGCCCCTTGCATATTTGCAGAGGACTATGCTGGGGGAGCTCTGGTGGCATAGTGGTTAAAAGCTAGGCTGTCAGCCAACAGGTCAGCAGTTCAAATCTACCAGCTGCTCTTTGGAAACCCTATGGGGCAGTTCTACTATGTCCTACAGGGTTGCTATGAGTCGGAATCGACTGGACAGCAATGGATTTGTTCGTTTGTTTTTTGGTATGGTGCTGCGGGAAGAGTTGTCATTTAACTTTAAAACTCTAAGAAAAAACAAGCAGGGTTTGTGCCATAATACCCAGGATCCCTGAAGATGGCAGAGATGTGGAACATTAACACGACAAGCTTCTTGATGCTTCCTGAAGGTGGTGTGTCGCTTATCAGTTTTTTATGTGTAACTTGATCCAGAGCATGGCTGCAGGACACAGACCATCCAGAGACTGAGTTCTTTGCTAGCTTCATCCCTACTTTCCAACTCTTCTATTATCCTCAGATGACCACAGTCTTCAAAAAATCCAAGAGATGCCAAGTGAAGTAAAACATAGGCTTAATTTGTGTGGAACCACAAGGAGTGACAACTGTAAGAAGATAAACTTTATCTTGGTAAAAGAAAGACCTTTCTTATAAGTTGAACAATGGAAACATGGAATGGGATGCCTTTGAAGTATGAGCTCTCAAGGGGTGGAGATGTGTAAACAGAGACTGGGTGACCACTAAGCCAGGAAGTTTTACAATAAATTGAGTGGGAAGACCGACTAGATAACCTATGTTTCCTTTCCGTTCTAAAACTTTTTTTTTTTTTTTTAATTTTAGCTCATTTTAAAATTTATTCTGAGCTTTCACTTTCTTGGCTTTGGGTCAACTACTAATCCGACTAGTTCTCTAGTAGCTGTGGGGTGTTGCTGAGTTATATGATGGTGGAAGTAGCGATGCAGCATAGCAACACCGCATTTCCCTATAAAGTACAACTCCTTCGTCGTCCGCATCCCCTCTTCATGTATGATGCCAGCAGAGTGGCCACTAAGGATTTGGTAATTGATGTTTTTGAAGAAATTCATGCCAATGTCCTTGGGAACCTAAATTTTCTTTTACTTTTTAGAAACATATCTACTCGCTTGCCAGCCACACATATGGTTTACAGTAAATTAGAAGGAACTGAAATTATAGTACTATAATTTAATTTGGGTATGATTCCACCAAGCCATTATTATGACCTTTATGGTTTACCTGAAAACTCCCGCTCCCCAGCCCCAACAGAAGGGTGTTAGGGTGTTTCAAGTCTTTCTGTTTCTCAAGCACAATGATAATTATACTAACCCATGACTGATTTATCTGTTGTCCTTGATTTATTTTCTGGTAGGTTTTCCAGTAGCCTGTGTCTTTTGTTGTTATCATTTGGATTCTATTTTTTAAGTGAAAGATATTGGATGAGTCGTCTAAACTCTCTTGTCCTGTTCTCTTTGTGCCCATTGGCCTGTGTAACAAAAGGACATTTTCAAAATATTAACCTCTGTGCTTTCCTTCCCCCCCCCCCCTTCTGTCTCTAGACCTTTCCTGTAGTCAAGCACAGGTGCCCATTTTGTCTCTGGAGAGAAGTAGGAAGGATTGTTACATGGGAAAGGAAATAGAAAGAAGCAATCAGTGTTCTTCTTTTTTTTTTTTTAGCTTACCAAATAGGCTTTTGAGAATCAAAAGGAAAAGTCTGAGGGAAACAGGGCAAAGTGTTTATATCATAACAATAGATTTGGAAAAATAGAAAGAAGCATTCTAGCTTCCACCCTACACCTATTCTATGAGACAGAAGAAAGACAACTAGTGGGGGAAAGGAGAAGAGAGGTTGGTGTAAGGCCTAAGAGGAAGTCCACGGTGGGAGATGAGAGGATTTGGGGAGATCTCTTGGAAAGGAGCAGGTCAGTTTAGGGGACTTCCTAGTACTATTGGTGAGCATCTGGGGGTGGGTGGTATGAGGAAGCTGAGCCAATGCCTGCATATCAGGTACAGCTGTCAGGTAAGACAACACTGCATAGCTCCCAGGGGAGGAGTCAGGTTGAGTATTATTGTTTGTGGATTTTCCATTAGCAGCTGGACTTCATGTTCCTTAAGATTCAGTCAGCTGGCCCATGACTTTGCTGAGTCCCAACTAAATTGTCTCAAGTGGACACTCTCCTCCTTTTAATAGTCTAAGGCACTTGTGTGTTCCTACTTCCCAAATAGGGAATAAGGGCTCTTAATATCCATATTAAAAAACAAGCAAGCAAGCAAACAAACAAACAAACTCATTGCTGTCAAGTCAGTTCAGACTCACAGCAACCCTACAGGACAGAGTAGAACTACCACACACGGTTTCTGAGGAGTGGCTGGTGGATTCAAACTACCAAACTTTTAGCCGCCCAGCTCTTAACCACTGTGCCACCAGGGCTCCAGTAATTAGAGGTGGCTTAATGGAGGGGAAGCCCCAGCCCCAGTGCTTATGAGACTGGGCAGTTGTAGAAACTACATCCATTGCACATATATTTGTGGGATGCTAAGATGAGATTAGTTCTCTGTCTGTGGCTACTGACTGTAAATCTCGGGAAAAGATCCCTGAATTTAGCTACATTAGCCCCACGGTTTCGACAGTGGAAGTTAGTCAATTGTAGTCAGAGAACATGTTATCTTTGCCACCACCTCGTTCTTCAGAAAAGTGTGCTTTATCATACACAGTTCTACTTTGCTATGCATGTGCTTTAACCACGTCACACTCAGAGTAACTGAACCCTATATTTACGACAAATGCCTAGTGCAAGGAAACAGATAATGCTGGATATTTATAAGGGAATAGATGCTAACTCATTCTGGAGAAGCAGCAGTAAAGCAAAAAAATGAATATTTTCTTTGGCATAGTTTTCAATGAAGAATTTTGTCCATAGTGGCTCTATTAGTTAACCGTTACTGTGTAAAAAATTACCTAAAACTTTATAGTTTAAAACAACAATTGATTATTTATTACTTTTTGTAGTTTCTGTGGGTTAGGAATTCCAACATGTCTTTGCAGAAATGGTTTATTTCTGCTTCATGATCTGGGGTCTCTGTTGGATGACTGAAGATTAGAGGCTGGAATCATCTGAAGGCTGATTTGCCCTTATGTCTGAAGGTTGATGCTGGCTATTGACTGGGGTCCTAACTGCAGCAGTGGCTAGAACATTCACCTATGACTTCTCCATGTGGCCTGGGCTTCCTCACAACATGGCAGTTAGGCCCAAGGGCAAGCACCCTTATATATAAAGAGTGACAGAGACATAAAGGCAGAAGGCATATTGACTTCTGTGACTCAGCCTTGGAAGTCAAACAGCATTATTTCTGTTGCATTCTATTGGTTAAGACAGCTTTAAAGATACATTCAGGTTCCAAGTGAGGGAACATAGCTCCAACTTCTTGATGGAGGAATGTCAATGTCACATTGTAAAGGAATATGAGCTGGCTATGTATTGGTATAGTCTTTTATGGAAAGTGGTAGCTTAAGACTCGTTAACAATCTGCATTACACAGATGAAACAACCTTGCTTGCTGAAAGTCAAGAGGACTTGAAGCACTTACTGACGAAGATCAAAGACCAAAGTCTTCAGTATGGATTACACCTCAACATAAAGAAAACAAAAATCCTCACAACTGGACCAATATGCAAAATCATGATAAATGGAGAAAAGATTGAAGTTATCAAAGGTTTCATTTTGCTTGTATCCACGATCAACACCCATGGTCACAGCAGTCAAGAAATCAAATGACACATTGTGTGGGCAAATCTGCTGCCAAACACCTCTTTAAAGTGTTGAAAAGCAAAGATGTCACCTTGAAGGCTAAGGTGCACCTGACCCAAGCCATGGTGTTTTCAGTCACCTTATATGCATGTGAAAGCTGGACAACGAATAAGGAAGACAGAAGAAGAATTGATGCCTTTGAATTGTGCTGTTTGTGAAGAATACTGAATATACTGTGGAACAAGTTTGTCTTGGAAGAAGTACAATCAGAATGTGAGATTATGTCTCACATACTTTGGACACATTATCAGGAAGGATCAGTCCCTGGAGAAGGACATTATGCTTGGTAGAGGGTCAGCGAAAAAGAGGAAACCCCTCAGTGAGATGGATTGACACAGTGGCTGCAGCGGTGGGCTCAAGCATAACAGGGATTGTGAGGATGACATAGGACCGGGCAGTGTTTTGTTGCGTTGTGCATAGGATCTCTATGAGTTGAAATCAACTTGATTGCCCTTAACAACAGCAACAACAACCAGAGTAGCTTAGTGTATCTGTTGTTGTTGTTGTTAGGTGCTGTTTAGTCACCGACTCATAGCACCCATATGTACAACAGAATGAAACACTGCCCGGTCCTGCGTCATCTTCACAATCCCTATTATGCTTGAGCCCATCACTGTAGCCACTGTGTCAATCCATCTCACTGAGGGTCTCCCCCTCTTTCTCTGACACTCTGCTTTACCAAGCATGATGTCCTTCTCCAGGGACTGGTCCCCCCTGATAACATGTCCAAAGTATGTGAGACAAAGTCTCACCATCCTTGCTCCTAAGGAATATTCTGGCTGTACTTCTTCCAAGACAGATTTGTTCATTCTTTTGGAAGTCCACCATAATTCAAGGGTATTAACTTTTCTTTGGTCTTCCTTTTTAGTGTATCTAGGGTACAATAAATCAATAGAAGACATGGGGAACAGTGCACAATTTCAAAAAAAGACAGCCACGAACTAAAAACTCTTTAATATTTTGTAGTAAACTTCTTGGCTACTTTGGACAAAGTGACATTCTCCTGAAATAAAGAGAAAGGCTGTCATCAAAATGGACTTCCAATTCCATAGATGTGTAATTAATATGTCTTAGAGTGTAATGAGACATCACACATTGCTATGATTTATATCTACCAATTTTATCTCAAGATGCTTTTTTATATATTTTTTTACTTTTTCTATTCCCCTCATTTAAAATAATACTTTTTTGATGTCTGAGATGGGAGGATATCGTCAAACTTTTAAGTAAAATTCTTAGGCTTTAAAGTGTGATCCATGTTGTATGTATTTAATTAATGTCTACGTAATGAATAAATTTTTAAAATGATCTAAGTGGAAGAAAAATAATTTTTCTTATATTTTTTTCTCTCTCTGTTTTCTGTAAGAGTTAGGTTGCTTTAGGCTGTAACACATAATCTTTCTGGCTTAACCAATGTGGAAATGTATTATCTCACCAGCCAGAAATTAAGAAACAAGACTTCTTAGGGCATAGTAGGTCAGCTCTCTGGCTCCACTTGTCTGGAAATCTCTTAACGGTACCTCCTTGGTGGGTTCGCCTTACGCACAAAACAGTGATGATGGCTACAGCAGTTCTAGGCATCACATCTATAGACAACACTGAGAAGTGCAAAGAGATGACCTGATTTTTTTTTTTTTTCCTTAAGAAATGAGAAAACCTTTTTCCAGGGACCTCGTCTCCCTCATATCTCATTGGCTATAACATGCCCACCTCAAACAACCAATGGGCAAAATGAATAGGGCCACCTTGATGGGTTTCTACCAAAGAAGATTTATCTCTGAGAACTGGGGATAGTAGGGTCACATTTCCTAAATCAGGGGTTGGCAAACTATAGCCTGTGGGCCATAACTAGCTCTATGCCTGTTTTTATAAATAAAGTTTTATTGGGACAAAGCCACACCCATTCATTTATGTATTGTCTATGGCTGTTTATGCACTAAAACAACTGAGTTGAGTATTTGCAACGGAGACCACATCACTTGTAAAGCCAAAAATGTTTACTATCTAGTCCTTTATAGAAAAGGATTGCTTACTCCTATCTTAAATCATAGAACAAAATTGGAACTCTGTCAACCAGGAAATAGAGAAGAAAGAATGTTGCATAGGCACTAGTTTCTACATTTTCTACCTATTTCCAAAAAGTATCTTATGCCAATATCCACAAACTTGTATAAGTTATTACATTTACATGATAGCATTTTATGCAGTAGTAGTTCTGTTATATTAATAAGGTTATTATGCAGCTTTATATAATTTGAAAGTTTTTTCTGTGCTTAGGAGCCCTGGTAGCAAAGTGGTCAAGCATTCAGCTGCTAACCAAAACGTTGGCAGTTTGAATCTACCAGCTGCTCCTTGGAAACCCAAGGGGCAGTTCTACTTTGCTCTATAGCGTCACTAGTAGTCAGCGTTGACTCGACCACAACGACATATATGTATGTATGTATGTATATATATGTATGTGTATACATATACGTGGAAACCCTGGTGGTGTAGTGGTTAAGTGCTATGGCAGCTAACCAAAAGGTCGGCAGTTCGAATCCGCCAGGCGCTCTTTGGAAACTCTATGAGGCAGTTCTACTCTGTCCTGTAGGGTCGCTTTGAGTTGGAATGGACTGGAAGGCACTGGGTTTGGTTTTTTTTTGGTGTAAAAAAACTCTCATTGCTGTCGTATATATATATATATATATATATATATATATATATATATATATATATATATATATATATAAGCTCCAGTTTTTAGGATATAATCTACTGAAATAGGTTAAGGCTGTACCTTTTCCCTTTGCTTTGTGGAGCAGCCATGAAGCTCTACTGACCTCTAATCCTATCAGTAATCACATCACATTTACTACTCAGAACTCTACTTGGCCGAAATTTACAGAATGAATTAACTAGAATGAAACGCCATGAAGGAACCATTCTATTTAATTATTAATGATTTTTTAATTTCTATACCCATGGCAATTTTAATCTAAGCAGAGACCAGTGCAGATGAATCAAAACTATTTCCTGAGCAAAGCCTGGGTTGCCTTGGGGTCCGCCACTGGGTGTGTGTGTGTGTGTGTGTGTGTGAGCACGCGCATGGTGGGGAGAGGGGCATTCGTTCAGGCATGGGTTACAATTTGGACCTTTTAGAATGGATGTGAACCCTACCTTTCACTCATGGATAAACTGGTTATAAGAAACCTAGAAAATCTGCTTATAAGGTAACACTGCCTTTAACATTTTGGTCTACAGGTTTAATTACGAGAAATAATATTAGTTGAGGGTTGCTGGAAGATACACAGTCTAGATGTATATTCCCCTATAATCTAGATATTTACAATTGCCTCTTTGACTCAGGTTTGATTATCTGAGAACTATATGCTTTGATTATATATATTACTATTCCTAGAATTGTTTTTACTGAAGGATTTGCTGGCATCACACCATTGTTTGATACTGAGGAAAGCTGTAAGAAATGGCCATGTGCAAATCCCTATTGCCCAAATGACAGGGATGTAGTTGAAGACACTGTCTGTTTCACAACTCTGGGGGCAATATGAGTTTCAGTAGTAGGGAAGCTGTACCTCTGATAAGTACCCGGTGTGTTTTTACCTTTATGGTTGATGGAAGTTATTTTTTTAGAACTGTGTTTTCACATGTAATTTTATACGGACTTCAAGTAAGATAAAAGGGCGGAACAATGGAGAACCTCACGTTGAAACAGGAGTAAAAGCTGGTGTGCTAATTCCTCTTGTCCTTGGTGGAATTTCTGTCTCTGCTGAGCTAGACCAGAATCCACCCATGAGCCAGTTGCTTTCCTGCTCCACTTTGCCCTCCAAAACCTGCAGCCAAATGTGTAATCTACCTTTTAATTTGTCTAACTTGTTTTGCTTGACCTAATGATTCAACTCTCACTTTACCTTTCTTCTGATTTCTGTAGTTTTAATAGCAATAGCAAAATCTTACTGTGTGGGGAAAAAAATATATTTTTATAAACTACGTCAAATCCTTTTTATGAAGTGTAAGGTATAACTTGATAATTACAAATATTTCTAGGATTGTGACCAAGAATTTCACCAAAGATCTATAATTAGCTCTTTACAATTGCTTGATGCAGCATAATAAACCTTCTGTCAGATTCTTCCTGTAATATCCCAAACCAAAGGTAAACACGCAGATTAGTTCCTATATTTTAACAGTCTTTGCTGGCCTCTCTGTCACCTGAAGGCACAGCTGATAAAAAGTGAGAATTATAGATGGAGGTTCACCTTACAGATGCTTTTCCTCTTTCTTCCACCGAGCTTCTTCTTCTTCTTTTTTTAACCCTTGAGATTAAAAAAATTGCATTCGATCTGGCTTCCTCATTCTCATGAAGCTAGCTGAAATCCTAGCCAGTGACATGCTCCATCTTTTCCTCTGTTAGCTTTTATCACAATAGAGTGGCAGGCCTTTCAAGGGACTCTCGGGCTTTTGTGAAAGCATTCTGAACCTGTACCGTGCAAACCATGAGATACACAGTCTTTGACACTCTTCTGTGTGGTGTTTCTGTAATACTTAAACCTGTAAAAACCCAGGTCTCTTTGGAATCAGCTGAAAAAATGAAATGTTTTAAAAGACTTTTTTTTTAGAAGAGCAATGTGCAGATATCTTAGGAAATCCGGCTGTCTCCGGTGTGGGGAGTTGGGGAGGTTCAGATAAGGTGTCTCTGAAATGGGAAATAAATGTGTGTGTTGGGGGGACTCCTCACTGACATTCTTTCCTCCTGTCAGACACCTCCTTTACCTCTTCAGCCAGGCATTCCACAGTGCCTGCTCTGGAATAGTTTCCATGTCCTGGTAGCATTATCTCCTCATTTGCTTTTTGGTTCAGGTGGCTTAATATCTCTGGGTGTGTAAATGGAATAACAGAAATAGTCTCTTCATTCTTAGATTTTTTATTATCTGTAATTGAACAACTGCATTCAGAGAGCGGCGGTTAACAGATGGATTGAACCTGGGCAGACAGATAATATGAAAAATAATAGAATCCAGCTCGCTTTCATTTCAACACACTCCCAGAATAGCTACACTATCTGAATAAAAAATAGTGGTGGGATTAGCTGCTTTAGTAGGGACAGTGATCAACCAGAAAGTGTCCAAAGGATAGGGTACAGGATGGGGAAAGAATTAGAGAAAAATACCAGAGGAAGGGTAGGTAAAGGAATTGAGAATTTTTATCCAAAGAAGAGGAAAAGTGTGTGTGTACATGTGGTGTGTGTCTCTGTGTGTGTGTGAATGCGTATTGGTATGCAGGAGTGATAGAGAAGTTTGAGGGCTCTCATATGAAAAAACTAGAAGAGATATTAGATGCAAATTCTATTTGTGGTTTCAGAGGCTCAATATGTAAAATAATTTTTCTTTAGCAATTAGTTGACAGAAAATGAAATGATCTCACTGGGAAAGGGATGAGTTTCTGTCACTGAACTTACAGCCTATGATGGTTTTGCAGTGATTGCCAGACCCTTCTTAGAGGAGCTGCAGAAGGCATCTTGCATACAGATTGGTTTAGAAAACCTGACCTAAAATTCCCTCCAGCTCTGAGCTCTCATAATTCTCTACCCTGTCTCGTCCAGACCGACTTTTTTGTTCCTGATTTCACCTGGCTACAGTCGTGCGGGTTCCAAAATAGGCGTGATTGTGATACTCTATTTAGTCTGTTCTTGCATCTTGCTATAAAATTATGACTGTTTTTTTGACTTCTTGATGATCAGAGTGTTTTCAGACAACTGCAAGCGGCTTTCCTAGAGTAGAAAAGAGCTACACATGGCTTCCTACAGCACCTCTTTCAAAATGGTGGGTCGTAGTGTTCTTCCTGTGCCTAATTCTTGCATTATCAATTTTTTCTCACTGTGGCTTTTATTGTGGTGGCTTCTTTGGTTCTGTAGAGATATAACTGTTTCCCTAAGCATTTTAAGTTACTTCCACAGGATAATGCAGGGGATAGAGAAAATAGAATCTGATAAATTGTAAAGGTGAATACTGACTATCAATTGCTCATAAAGATTGGAAGTTTCCCTCTCTCCTTTCTTCTTTATCGAGCTACACATTGTTTCCACTTTGCCTGTTTCCAAAGGCAAAGGAATATGTGGGGCTCCGGAGTGGCACAAACTGCTAAGTGCTGAGCTGTTTAATGTTGGCGGTTGGTATATCCTCAGAGATGCTTAAGAAGAAAAGCCTGGTGATCTCCTTCTGAAAAATCAGCCACTGAAAATGCTATGGAGTACAGTTCTACCCTGACACACACGGGGTCTCCATAAGCTGGAATTTTGACTCCACAGCAAGTGGCAAGGAATATGTGCTTAAAGGCATACTACAGGCAAATGTGTACTCTATTATTTAGGGCATTCTACTGGACTCATGTATAAGGCTAGGTCTAAGATGGTCCACTCAAATGAAAATATTTCAAGGAAGGTTTAATAAAGGTACTATTTGCAAAGGCGTGGCAAGGTGTAAAGGAACTACAAGGGATAGTACAATGCTCTGGACTAGTACAGTAGAGCTCTTATGGCCTCCAGGGAGGAGGGAGGAGGCAATTACTAGCACCTGGGCCGAGGGAGTCATGCAAAGAAAGCTGCTTTGAGAGACGTTTTGGCCTTAGATTGACCTTAGTTTTGAATAGTCTGAGGTAACCAAACAGGAAACCAGGAGACAAATAGCCTGTCTCCAATATTTGCTCACTCTTTCTCTCTCCTATCTCTTATAAGGATTCCGTATTTTATATATTGCCCTCTCTGAAGCCACAAATAGAGTTTGCATTTAATAACATTTCATCTGGTTTTTCTGATAGGTTTCAAAATTCTCCCTTTGATGCAGTCCAGGCAGTCAAGTTTCTGGAGACCCAGGAGAGGACATGAGTGTGGACACAAAAGCAGCAGATGGCAGATATCTGGCACCCAATGCCTTTCTGCTCTGGAAGCAGCATAGAACCTTGGAAAGGCCTTGGTTCCACCTTATTATTCTTCTCTCAGAATGCCTAGAGTAGACCATTCAGACTCCTTTCCCCTTGGACTTCTGGCTTCAAATGCCTTCCTAGATAGTATCACATAAGTTACATGAAGGGAAAGAACCAATAGAAGAAAATAACTTTTTTCCTTACCCTTCTTCCTTCAAAAGGTCTACCTTCGTGCAAGTGGCCCTGATTAAAAATCAATAACAACAGCAACAACAACAACAAAACCAGTTAGTATGGATGGATTCCAACTCATGGTGACCTCATGTGTGTCAGAGTAGAACTGCGATCCATAGGGTTTTTAATGGCTGATATTTCAGAAGTAAATAATTGAGCCTTTCTTCTGAGGCATCTCTGGGTAGATTTGAACTTCCAACCTTTCGGTTAGCAGCTGATGGGCACCTTTGATCTCCTTGCTGACTTACAGTGTGGCAGAGTTTCACTTTTCTAATGGGGAAAAGGAGAAAGCTGTCTTCAATGTTTTCCTTGAGTTTGAAATGAGGAAATTCAGGGACAGGACCCGTAGCCACCCTGAAATTTTCAGGAAAATTTCCTGTCTTGAAATAGTTCTAAGAAAATAGACCTGAAAACAGAGCCATAGAATGTACAACGTAATGCTACATTGCCCCCTGGGGAAGTTTATTCCATCAGGATTTTTTCCTTCTGTATTCTCATTAGGGAATAAACATTTCGAAGAGGTGTTGGCTAACATTACTAAAAAAAACTACCTCTGTTTAACATCACATTAGCTTCTTTCTCACATATTGCTGAGTGAGAAATCCGAATATTCAACTCAGCAAACTCAGGGCAAGAACTTGGTCTGTAATGTCACATAAAATGCCATGCTGAAAAAAATAAGAGAATTTTTAAAATAGAAATCTTTAGCATATTTTTTTTTTTTTGGTAGATCTGAGAGAAACCATGATTTTTTAAGAACTTGATGGAAGCTAACAGTTTAATAAACAAACATAAATGTAGTAGGTTGGGAAAAACGATCCCTGGTGGTACAAAGGATTATGCGCATGGCTGCTAACCAAAAAGTTGGTGGCTTGAACCCACCCAGCTGCTCCACAGGAAAAGACCTGGTGATCTGCTCGTGTAAAGATTACAGCCTAGGAAACCCTATGGAGCAGTTCTACTCTGTCTCATGGGTTCACTATGAGTTGAAATCGACTCGATGGCACTGAACAGCAACAATAAGGTTGGGGAAGGTATTTGATAAAAGCAAAGAACAAGTTTCCATCTCCAGCTTTTTGCACATGTCGTTACAATACTTTACTTTGTCTTCTCGAGAGGCCCTTTGAAATCTTCTGTTCAGTTCTTTTACTTCATCATTTCTTCCTTTTGCTTTAGCTGCTCGACTCTCAAGAGCAAGTTTCAGAGTCTCCTTTGACATCCGTCTTGGTCTTTTTTTTCTTTCCTGTCTTTTCAATGACCTCTTGCTTTCTTCATGGATGATGTCCTTGATGTCATTCCACAACTCGTCTGGCCTTTGGTCACTAGCATTCAATGTGTCAAATCTGTTCTTGAGATGGTCTCTAAATTCAGGTGGGATATCCCCCCATACTCAAGGTCATATTTTGGCTTTTGTGGACTTGCTCTGATTTTCTTCAGTTTCAGCTGGAACTTGCATATGAGCAATTGATGGTCTGGTCCACAGTCGGCCCCTGGCCTTGTTCCAAGTGACGATATTGAGCTTTTCCATCTTCTCTTTCCACAGATGTAGTCAGTTTGATTTCTGTGTGTTCCATCTGGAGAGGTCCATGTGTATAGTCACCATTTATCTTGGCGAAAGAAGGCATTTGCAGTGAAGAAGTCGTTGGTCTTGTAAAATTCTATCATTTGATCTCCAGCATTGTTTCTGTCAACAAGGCCATATTTTTCAACTACTGATCCTTCTTCTTTGTTTCCAACTTTTGCATTCCAATCTCCAGTAATTACCAGTGCATCTTGATTGCATGTTCGATCAATTTCAGACTGCAGCAGTGGATAAAAATCTTCTATTTCTTCATCTTTGGCCATAGTGGTTGGTGCGTAAATTTGAATAATAGTCGTATTAAGTGGTCTTCCTTGTAGGCATATGCATATTATCCTATCACTGACAGTGCTGTACTTCAAGATAGATCTTGAAACGTTCTTTTTGATGATGAATGCAACACCATTTCTCTTCAAGTTGTCATTCCCAGCATAGTAGACTATATGATTATCCAATTCAAAAGGGCCAATACCAGTCCATTTCAGCTCACTAACGCCTAGATATCTTCCATTTCATTTTTGATGATTTCCGTTTTTCCTAGATTCATACTTCGTACATTCCAGGTTCAGATTATTAATGGATGTTTGCAGCTGTTTCTTCTCATTTTGAGTCATGCCACATCAGTGAATGAAGGTCCCAAAAGCTTTACCCCATCCATGTCATTAAGGTTGACTCTACTTTGAGGAGGCGGCTCTTCCCCAGTCATCTTTGGAGTGCCTTCCAGCCTGGGGTGCTCATCTTCCAGCACTATATCAGACAATGTTCCACTGCTATTCATAAGGTTTTCACTGGCTAATACTTTTCAGAAGTAGACTGCTGGGTCCTTCTTCCTAGACTGTCTTAGTCTGGAAGCTCAGCTGAAACCTGTCCTCCACAGGCGACCGTGCTGGTATCTGAATACCGGTGGCATAGCTTCCAGCATCACAGCAACATGCAAGCCCCCATAGTACAACAAACTGATTTTGAATCGTGGTGTTGGTGAACAATATTGAATATACTATGGACTGCCAAAAGAAGGAACAAATCTGTCTTAGAAGAGGTACAACCAGAATGGTGTTTAGAAGCAAGAATTGCGAGACTGCGTCTTACGTACTTTGGACATGTTGTCAGGAGGGATCAGTCCCTGGAGAAGGACATCATGCTCGGCAGAGTACAGGGTCAATGGAAAAGAGGAAGACCCTCAATGAGGTGGATTTACACAGTGGCTGCAGCAATGAGCTCAAGCATAACAACGATTGTGAAGATGGCTAAGGACCAGGCAGTGTTTCGTTCTGTTGTGCATAGGGTCGCTATGAGTCAGAACCTACTGGACAGCAGCACCACCAACAACAAAGAACAAGTGGCATGGAGATGTGAGTACCACACACTTTTTCTGTAGGCTGTACTCTATACAGCTGGAAAAGCAATGTTTTAAGGATGGCACTAATTGCTCTTGGTCTTGTAGCCTTAGATGAGGTAGTAATAATTCATGGGCATTAGTTTGTAGATTATTGGTATGAAGTTAAAAGTTAAGAGATATTGTACCCTGCAACATGATACAGAAAAAGTAATCATGTCTGATTTTATATATTCAAGTCAGTCTCTGGCAAACTTTTTCCAGTTGTTAAACTGAATCAGAATTTGGCAAACTTTTTTATGTAAAGGGCTGGGTGGTAGATATTTTATTCTTTGCAGGCCAAGTTGTAGTCCCCTTTGCAACTACAACTCCATCATTGTAGCCCCAAAGCTGCCATATACAGCACATAAATGAATGGACATCTCTGGCTGTATTCCACTGAAACTTTGTTTACAAAAATAGGTGTCATGGGCTGAATTGTGCACTCCAAAATATATGTTCAAGTCCTAATTCTGGTGCCTGTGAATATGGCTTTGTTTGGAAATAGGGTCTTTGATGATGTAATTAGTTAACAGAAAGTCATACTGGAGCAGAGTGGATCCCAATTCAATATGACTGATGTCCTTACAAAAGGAGAAGAGGCATAGACGACAAAGAGAAAGATGGCCCATAGCCGTGTGAAGATGGAGGCAGAGATTCGTGTTAGGCTTCCATAAAATGAAGGAATGCTTGGGGCTACCAGAAGCTGGAAGAGACAAGAAAGAATTCTTTCCTAGAGATTCAGAGGGAGGATGGCCTTGATTTGGACTTCTAGCTTCCAGAACGGTGGGAGAATAAATTTCTTTTAGGCTACCCACTTTACGGTAATATGTTACAACAGCCTTGGAGCATAAGCTAGACTTGGCCTACAGGTGGGCTCTTGATCTAGATCTAAACATTCTTTTTTTTTTTAATCTACCATTTCTAAAATATTATAAATTAATGACCTTGGTAAAATTGGAAATTGTACGGAAACTGAAACCCTCTTCATTCAGTTTTAGAAATACTCAATAAGTTGGGTATAAAGAAGTCTGGGTTTTAACCATTTCATTTTAAACCCTTTGATACAACCTGTTTTAAGATATTTTATTAAATAAGAGTTATGAAGCATAAACAAAAAAATCAGAATATTAGATCATCACATTCCAGCAGTGATCCATCGGGAGAGAATAGCACCCAGGTAGGTACTAATCACATTCAAAAGAAAGATTCACTGCATTTCAAAGCAAAATATGTGCTTGCCAATAATGCATCAGTGTGATCCAGCCATTCTGCCCATAGTGATATGCATTCCTTCTTTCTTTGAAATAGAGCCATTAAAGGACCAAGAAGTTAAATTTGAGTGAATATGAGTAGGGAAAAATTTCCATCTCAATTGAGAAGAATGGATTTATGTAATCACAAATCGAAAATAAGCCGAGTTTCCTTCAGTTACTGAATCTCTTTCTCTTTTTCCCTTTGCCAATGCGGGTTAATGTCCCTAAGCCAAAGATCACCAGGAACAGACCTACAGTTGAACAAGTTGGGTTTATTACTTATTGCTGCGAATGAGAACACACATCGTGGGTGTCTTAGGCTGAGCTCTCTAGAGAAGCAAAACCAGTAAAGCGTATATATGGCTCATGCAGTTTTTAGAGGCTATACATTCCAAGTCTATGGAATAGAAAAGAGGATTCTCCTGATTGGGGCTGGTGAACCCAAGATCCACAGGCCAGAGAGCAGGGCTGTAGCAGGCTGTGAAGATCCACGAAGCTCAAGATCAGCAGACAAACTGTTAGCTCATGTCCCAAGAACCAGAGGTCAGATCTAGGACAAGCAAAAGCCCCAGCAGAGTGAGCAGGAAGGAACTAGGTGGGGGAGGGCAGAGAGATGAAGGCTGAGGGACTGTTGAGTCCCCACAGATTCGGGCCTTGCTGGTGCCACTCAGCAAATTCCATCCAGGGGGTGATCATGTATCAAACTTCAACAGGGAAGTGAACACAACATTATAAAAAAAAAAAAATACAACTGCCAAAACACTAAGAATCATGGCCCAGCTGATTTGACATACAATCTTAGCCATCATGAAGCTGTGGGTGGTCTTAATAACAGAGAGTTAGAAAGGACTTATAAGATTTAGGCTTTGGTTGGGTAATTTTGAGGAGGGCCTGAGGAAGTAGGAAGGAGCCCTGGTGGTGCAGTGATTAAAGTGCTAGGCTGCTAACTCAAAAGTCAGTGTGCTTTGAAGCCACCAGCTGCTCTGTTGGAGAAAAGATGTGGCAGTCTTCTCCCGTAAAGATTACAGCCTTGGAAACCCTACGGGGCAGTCCTACTCTGTCCTATAGGGTGGCTACGAGTCAGAATCGACTGGATGGCAATGGGTTTAAGGAAGTAGGAGCTTGTTCTACATTGAGTGCCATTGGAAATCAGGGAAAATTCTCTGAATGGTTTTCTCAGTAAATCTTTATTTATAGGTAGGACAGACTAGAGTGAGGGTAAAACTGTAACTGATAAAGAAGTAACAGTCACTCAATAAGAGAGGGAATGTTTTGTTTTGTGGGTTGCACAGTGTCCTTAGTTTTTCTCACTTTATCATTGTCTCAGAGTAACCTTGCTGGTATTGATGTTCTGTGAGACCGTCTGTGCCCAGCAGGAGAACAACATGGCCTGACTGTGAATCAGAATTGACTCATAGGCAATGGGTATTTTTTTTTTTTTGATGAGCATCATAACAATTTGTAATAACATTGAGGCCTGTTGTGAGGTCAGACTAGCCCCCAGATGTTAGGGACTGTTTTTTACTTTCTCACTTTGTTAAAAAAGAAGGGAAATATTTCTTTTGCGTATGTGAAGCTTTTAAAGGCTTATGATACAATAATGATTTACGAGTTCACATTTTTTGAACATCAGGAAGAGTCCATTTAAACAGACACTTAAATTTTCTCTCTGTCTCTCTCCTATTCTCATGATAACAATAGTGACAATCAACTATGTTCTTGATGAACCAGGAAGGAGCTTTCCCTAGGTAGGTATGCATAAAATGCCCTCAAGAAATTCTAGTATCAGGGTGATTTTATCCATGCTCACTTCATAGCCTTTTGATCATCACTGCTCTTTGAGGTTGATAACTAGTAAGTTTAGGACTTTTTAAATCTTGGAATGAAAGTCTGATAAGAAATAAATATTCCATGAGATCACCTGGTTTTGCTGACTTGAACAATCACTCGCATCCAGGGTCTTTGGTAGAGGTGAGAGGAAGATCTCTGTGGTTTAACGACATGCCAGGGACCGAGATTGTTGTCTGGCCATATTGAACCTGCAAAGCTAGTTCTTACTTGGTTGGGGTGAGAATTCATTTGGCCTACTGACTTCTGTAGACTAACATATTTTGGTGAATGGTCTTATTTGTGCACTGGATATTCAGTCCACTGTATAAAAACTCTGGGCTCTCATCCATCCACTCATTCATTCGTTCATTTATTCATCCAAAAATATTTACTGAACACTTCCTATATAAAGACACTGTCCTAGATGTTGGATAAATAAAAAACAGATTTTCATGGAGAGACAGACAACAAACAAATTAATACATAATACTGTAAGTATTGTGAATGAAAATAACAAAGTTATATTGGGTATAATTACAGGAAAGAAGGTACACGGAATTTGATATTCAGGGAAGTCCTCTCAGAGAAGTTGACTTTAAGCTGAGACTTGAAGTTGGGAAGGATCAGTCATATAAAGACTGAGGGAAAGAACACATTTCTTTCTTTACTCTGCTTCATAGTTGATCCATTAGCACAAATGAAACAACAGCCTGATGCCACTGTTTTATTTATAAAACATTTCCTGGTTTGGCTAGGTCTGCAATCCTCATTAAATTTTGTTCTGTTACATTTACACTTACATTTTTATTAATATAGTTACTGTTACAGTTCGATTCATAATGTCTCACAAATAGATGTTGCCTTTAAGTTGAGGTGGCAGGATACTTAACCTGTCCCACTTTTGGGGTTTAGTTTGTTTTCTATGGTGGTAAGTACAGTTTACTTTTTATCAGAGTTTCTGACAGTAAGGAGTACCAGTTTGTATTTGTAGGTTTGATATATAGGTTAAGTTCCAACAGCTTATCTCCTTTTTATATAGATCAATACTGCTAGGGAAAACACGAAACCATGGTTTCTGGTCAGTTTAAATCTTTTTGTCATTTCTAACGTCTTGTTGACAAATTTAGGAGCCACCTTTTTAAAGAAGACAGAGAGAGAGAGGGAGAAGAAGTGGGAGAGAGAATGAGATCATTCTTTTCTCTTTTTCATTACTTCTTCTGAGTCTTTTTCTTTTTTCTGTATTTGCAGTCTCTATAAGTGACATGGCCAGTTATTGAATTTTACCCACACTTTTTGCTGTCTTCTTTCTAGGTGTTTTGTTTTTTTCTGTCTCAACTTTATGATCTTGATACCACCGAATATTTATAGCTTCATTTTCTGCCATTCCATCTGCTTGTCTTTACTCCAGGAACATCACTGAACATCTTTTTTTTTTTTTTTGGTACATGATGTTCTGTCTGCTTGAAACATTTCCTCACTCCAGACCACCAAATGCCTATCGATGCTTTAAAACTCAGCTCAGATTTCGTCTCTTTCATGAACTCCTCTTGGACTTTCTCCGCTAAGTTGATAGTACTTTTCTTTATACTCTCATGACACTTGTATAGCATTTATTATGTTATATTTGCAGTTCATAGCTTGTATATTTATCTCTTCCACTCACATCAGGTATAACTTTCTTAAAGTCTGGAATCGTGTTTTTTATTCATTTATTTCTTTTAGTTCATCTTTGTTTCTTTAGTATGTGACATAGTACCTCATTCATTTTTTGATACTCAATAATATTCTTTGAATAAAAGAAGGCAGGCATAAGTAAATGTAACTGTAATCATTAATGTGCAACCCAAAGGAGTTCAGTCAGCACTGTGAGATCACCTTTATTTATTTATTTATTTTTATGATAGAGTTGGGGAAACTGATGTGAGAAAAAAGGAGATAAGCGTAGAAATGAACTGGAGGAGTGTCAAAGGTTTAATTTTGTATTATTTTTAATGTTAACCCTCTTCAGGCTGTGTAAACTTTGTTCAGTTAAGCAAATACTCTAGGAGACAAAGCTTTTATATTTGCTGGGAAATTCACAGTTGCAAGTGCTTGTGTGGTTTCAGTGTCCTTAGGAACCTTAGCAAATAACTAACAGATTTGCATTTTCCTTCCACCTAGAGTGAAAGGTCTCTAGGTCCCTTACTGAACAATGACATTAAATAAATACTTAGAATATAGGCCCAGAGTTAGTAGAAGGGATTTGGGTTGATCTTTGGTCTTGGAATAGATTACTCACAGATACTGTAGCCCCATAAAGAGAATAGAATTAAAATTACATTTATAATTATATTTGTACTCTCTCCATATGCATTGTTAACATAAGGTTTTAAAAATCATGACTTTTATATACCAGGCAGGTCAGGTAATTTTGAAACAAATAGTGAATTCAAGGTGAAGCAAATTCATGTTGTGGGAAAAAAAAACGTTCTGCTATGTAACCACTGGTATGTTAAAAAAAATTATACTATTTCTACAGAAGAGAAAAATTCATGCAAAACATTTCACCATCAGACCACCCAATTTTACAGCACATGTTTAGGGAAGAAGAATGTTAAATTTATCAAGTCTACCTAATTTTGGATGCTCCATAAATAAATAATGATAGAAAGTTGAGAAATCCAAATCCCTTCTCCACATATTTGTTTACATAAACTTATACTTTCAAGACTTTACCTATTAATTTATATGGGGGAAATGCTCTGCAGGGATTTTTGTTATCAATCCTTGTCAGAGGACCTTGACTTGAGCCAAATTTATAGATTTTATTTTATATACACTGAGGAGACAGGAAGATGATGATTTCCTGAAAGTGACAAATCAAGATGCTGGAAAACTGAGTGGAAAAAAATCCTTGAATTCCACTTGAAAAGAGGACACTTGAATACCAGCCATTATTAGAAGCCAGGAGTGTTGTCAATAAAAAGGGTGCAGAGAAGGCAGATGAAACTGGTCTATGGGATAGGCTGAAACAGAGTCTAATGAAAGGATCACCTGACTGTTGTTTTATAATCTTTGATCCAAATGTGCCCAACTTTGATTATTCTCCAATTTCTGATTTTTAATTTGCTTTTTTTTTAATTACTTGTTTTAAGTGTATGTTTTTGTTATAAGATGTCAGTATGCAATTTCTGATTTATTTTATTCCTTAAAATAGATTACACAATCTTGGTGTGTCAAAACCATTTAGTTTTGTTCCCAAATAACTGGCATTTGGTTAACTATGCCAGATGAGTAAAATTCTTGACTGGATTCTTATAGGCCTAGTTAAGAAGTAGCTCTGGCCTCAGATACAGTGGGGGCAAGAATGTCACAGCAGGTCACGTCAGAGAGCTTGTCCCAATTACACACAAAGCTGAAGAGAAGGAAGCCTTTGAGATTCCCTTCAAATGGGAGCACACAGGCCCAGTGGGTCATTCCACAGCAGAATGTGTCCACGTGACTAGAAAAAAAAGTGCTCCAGAGTTTGCCTTGAGTAAGTTCTATAATTGTGCTCATGGAACATGTTTCTTTCAGAAGCATAGTGATTCTCTGATGGAGACCACCGGGCTCTTTGGAGAGTTCTTAGAGCATTTCAGAGTTTTCCAGTGAATTTGTGTTGTATAGTCTTGGCCCACTTTAGAAAATAATACAATGTATTTTTACCTCTAAATACATTTGATTCTCATTACATTTTCTTTGCCTGAATCCTGGAAGTAGGTGACAATTTACCTCAGCAAGAGTCCTCTACTTCCTTTTATGCATTACTTCTTTAGAAAGAGGGAAAATCACTTTGCTGACATAGTAATTTCTAAAACTTGTCTAGGCTGCATTCACTGATGCAACCAGGTTATTCTCGTCTCTAAAAATCTCCCCAAATTTTGCTCATAGTGTTAAATTTTGACTCTTCTTTCCTTTATAACTCTCATTTGATCTGTGTGGTTTCTGTTCTGCACTATCCCATGATGATCTGTTTATTTTCTTTCATCAAGAAATAAATCTTTCATATCTGGTCCCTTTATCTAGTTCTTTAAATGTATTTAGTAGTTTAAATGTCTTCTTTGCTGGTTATGTATCTAAAATGGAGGATTCCTCAGTCTTCATGACTGTAAATTGTCTTCCAAGAAGTCTAGCTTCATTAGTTAAAGCAGATGAAGTGCCCTTATTCAACTCTACCACATCACCCTGGTCAGTTTCTCAGTATGGCCCTACTGAGCTACAGGAAACATTTTCATTTAGGTTTCTCAGACTTATTTTGGGGGAAGAAAAAAAATGTAAAAGTTTTTCAGTTTTAAAGGTAAACCCGGTGCCATACCTGTACTAGTGGCAAGGAGGAGCAGGACAGTACATTATCACACGTCCTTACGATTGACAGATGATTCTTTAACCTAGAGTTAACTGGGGAGGGGCAAGTGGGATCTGTGTGAGATTTTCCAGAATGATCCCTACACTTTTTTGAATTCCCTCTAGTTTCTTAGAGTTTAAGGGTCCTCCCTTTTCAGGTCTGAGGGCTCCCCACCTGGCTTTTCAGGGTGGGTTGGAAATACTCTATCTCCGATAAATATACTTTCATCTTGCTTCTTCCCACATAGCCATTTAATTCCTTTAACTAGTTTTCTTTTCCTCCTGACCTTTTATGGTGCTGCTTGTCCATGACTTAAATCTGTCTGATTCCTCTATGGGTGAGCCTAAGGTGATGATGGAATGGCGATTAGACCACTATAATGGAGTATCTAGAAGTAAACCAAAATGTTCATACTTCCAACATTGCCTGCAATCCAGCAGATTCCTCATGTACGAATTAAACAAGGACTCCGTCTCTTTCTCTGTCATTACTAATTGACCAGTTATGCCACCTGAAGTTTAATTTTGAATGTGCCCAACTTCAAAAAGGGAGATGGGGGAGGAACAGAACAAAGCAAAAACATTTTTGTCTCATAGAGGCAAATTTTGAGCCCTTGAAAGTGAGATGTGGCTGTTTTCTTGTTGTTGCATAGAGAAGCTTACTGAACTGAGTTATCATGGATAAATTTAAGGAGTATATTATGTCACTTCCGTGCTCAAAACCCTCTGAGAGCTTCCTGTCACACAGACAATAAAATCCAGTCTTTACCACAATCTACAAGATCATCTTCCTGAATTCCTCTCCGGTCTCATTTCTCACTACACTTTCCTTGAACCCACCTCCCCAGCCCTATTAGCCCCATTGCTGTTTCTTGAAAAGATCAAAGGCCTCTGGGCCTTTGTACTCACTATTCCCTCTGCTTGTAACACTTTGCCTCCAAATGTTCACCTTACCTTATCCACACCTCTAGTCAAATGTCACCTCCTAAAGCTGACATTTTTGACAACTCTAAGATAGCATGACCTTATAGATTTTATTTTCCTCATAGTCCTTATCATTAGCTGCAGGTCTGTTAAGTAAACCATCAAGACAGGGTCTTTGTTTTAGTCACACTGCCACTTTCCTCAACATCCAGAGCAATGCATGGTTCATAGCAATCAGTCAATCAATATTAGCTAATTTTTGCTTTTGTTATTATTAATGGGTCACTCTATTGGGTACTGTGGTTTTTGTTAGCTACCCAATTCATGGCGACCCCATGCACAAAGGAATGAAAAGCTGCTAGTCCTGTGCCTACCCTGTCTTGAGCCTTCCTCATGATTGGTTGGGGGTTGAACCATTGTGATCCATAGGGTTTTCACTGGTTGATTTTCAGAAGTAGATTGCTAGGCCTTCCTTTCTAGTCCATCTTAGTCTGGAGGGTCTGCTGAAAACTGTGGAGCATTATGGCAACATGCAAGCCACTATCTCCACTGAGAGATGGGTGGTAACTCCACATGAAGTGTATTGGCAGAGAATCAAACCTGGCTCTCCCACATGAAAAGTGAGAATTCCACCACTGAAGCACCACTGCCCCAGGGTGCCACAAACTGGCATGACTGAAGTTGATACAACCTCAGAAATGTCACCCCATGGTGCTGAGGGTGATGATGGAATGATGACTTGGATGCCTAAGGAGATTACGAAGAGTAGGTTTTAGTAGAGCATATAGTTCTTATGGCCCAAGATGGCAGAGAATATTGAGGCAACATATGACACACTGGCTTAAACCACTCTGCAAAGTTTATCAAGGTGACACATCTTAAATCAATTACAAAGTGCCATTAATTGAAATTAGTTTGTGTTGATATTTTGTCTTTAATAACAAACTCACCAGGAACTTGGGCAACCTGCTAAGGTAATAGATTTCATTATCTCTTCCAGCCAGGAATGAGTAATTCCTGGGATGAGTAATTTCCCATCCTGGAATAGTATTATAGGAAAAAAAAATTATATTCGGTATGGGGGCTTCCTGCCTTGATCCATTTTGGTCAAGAGACAGATTTAAGAGTCAGTTACTATGGAAGTGTTCCAGTTATTGAGGATCGAAAAGTTAAGACTACTGCATATCAAATGAACCCACAGCCAAAGAAATTTAGTAAGATTTATTTTAAAATGGACAGAAAATTATGTATTAGAAGATAACCTAGTTATACTGGCCTATAGGCGTCCTAGTCCCTGAATATACCATTTTTTAGAGAAACGACTTCCCTTTACTTCATGTTTGGGAGGAAGATCTGTTGTGTGCTGTTGAGTCTATTCTGACTTATAGCAACCCAATACGACAGAGAAGAATTGCCCCCTAGGGTTTCCAAGGTTGTAAATCTTTATGGAAGCAGACTGCCACATCTTTCGCCCACAGAGCAGCTGGTGTATTCTCCCACCTTTTGGTTAGCAGCCGAGAGCTTTAACCGTTGCACAAGCAGGGCTCCTTTCTGGAGGGAGGTCTAGATACTTATTAACATCTACTTTGGAGTGAAGGAAAAAGCGCCGGAAAGAATGGCAGCTACGAATACAACATCTGGAAACAGAGAAAACATTCTTACATCCAGCTGCAGTAGTCAGAACTGCAGGATGGAGATTGCTTTGTCAGATTGACCTCTTTTATATTTTTTTCTAGAAATGCATGTTTTATTTTAGGCTTAATATGTTTGTAGTAGATTAAAAAAATGAAGAGTGTTAACAAGTAAAGCAAATTACAGGTTAATACTTTCACTTGTTTCAAACTATGTTGGAATTCTTTTGGCTTGATTTTTTTTTTTTTCCCTTGGCAACATTTCCCAAAACATTTTAATTACATGTACTTTGCATATAAATACCTCCTTGAGCTTTTTTGAAAGATATGTTTTTTAAGCTTCTCCCCCTGCCCCCATATCCTGGTAACCACTAATCTTTTGTCTTGATGGATAGTCTAGATATTTCATGTAAGCAGGATTATACAATATTTGTTTCTTTTGTGTATGGTTTGTTTCACTTAGCACAATGTTTTCAAGGTTCGTCCATGCTGTGGCATGTATCAAAACTTAATTTCTCTTTGTAGTTGAATAATACTGCACTGCATGGATACACCACATTTTGTTTATCCATTCATCTGTTGATGAACATGGGTTGTTCCACCTTTTGGCTAATGTAATAATGCTGCAATGAACATTGCTATATATGTGTTTATTTTAGTTGGTGCTTTCAATTCTTTTAAGATTGACCTTCTTTTGGCATATTTCCTCTGAATTCTTGTATTTAAAGAGCCTCTGTCTTTTTCTTTACAGTACCACATGCCCTTCCTGACACCATAGCTGTCTTAGGTATTTAGTGTTGCTGTAACAGAAATACTACAAGTAGATGACTTTGACAAACAGAAATTTATTTTCTCAGAGTTTAGGAGACTAGAGGTTCGAATTCAGAGTGTTGGCTTGAGGGGAAGATTTTCTCTGTCACCTCTGGAGGAAGGTCCTTGTCTCTTCAGCTTCTGTTTCCTGGTTACTTGGAGATCTCCATGTGTCTTGGCATCTGTCTTACCCTATTTCTGCTCTTTCACTTGTGTGTTTAATCTCTTTTATATCTCAGAAGAGATGAACTCAAGATATACCCTACGCTAATCCTGTCTCACTGACATAACAAAGACAATCCATTCCTTATGGGGTTGTTACCACAGGCATAGAAGTTAGGATTTATATAAAAAAAAAAGGATTTATAGTACATATATTATTTGGGGACATAATTCAATCCATAACAATAGCTATACTTGTATAGGGTAGTGGGTAGACAGAAAAGTTGCCTTGTTCCACAAAATTTCCCATGGACTTAATCACATTAAAATTTCCTTTGGCGTTCTAATATAAAAATAAGTTTAGTTAAGTTTAAGTTACAATAGGAGCCCTGTGGTGCGTGGTTAAGTGCTTGCCTGCTAGCCAAAAGGTCAGCAGTTCAAACTCATCATCTGTCCATGGGAGAAAGGTTGGCAGTCTGCTTCCGTAGAGATTATAGTCTTGGAAACCCTATGGGGCAGTTTTACTCCAACCATAGTGTAGCTATGAGTTGGAATTGACTCGACACCGATGTTTTTTTTTGTTTTGTTTTATAAGTTACAAATACTATAACTAATTTGAAAAGAAAATATTGTACATTATATTCCTTTTCATTGTAAAAAATATTTTCTTTGACCATGGACTTCATCTCAATAACAATGCTACACCACCACGTGCAGATTTCAATTGGGTCCCAATTTTAACTAATTAAGTATGGCTTTTTATGCATTCAAGTAAAAAACAAAAAACTTTTCTTTCTGTGAATTACAATTGCGCTGCATCCCAGCAGGCCCGACATTGTTTTCTCTTTTTCCTTCAGTTGCAGCTAATCCACATTCTTAAGGTTAGGAACACAAAGCCTGCAATCAGCTCATTAGCGGATCTGATCACCATGCTCAAACTGTACATTAACTTTACCTGAATTACTTGGAGCTAAGTAACAAAAAAAAAAAAAAAAAATTTTTTTTTTTTTAAGTAACAAAAAAGCCGCCTCCATATCTGCCGCCTTAAAGGCTATTGAATTCAATCATTTTGAGGTAATAGTTTTAAATTAACATTTATACTGAACTTTACAGATATTTTTTACAGATATGCAGTTCTTAAATTATTGAAGCTGGTTACTCAGATTGTAGCAATGGCACCCCAACTAGGGACGCTTGTCTCCAGGTTTTCTCTCCTCTAATTTATCAGTTATCTTGTCACCAAAGTTGTCCTATAAGTCATAGGTTGGGTTATGTTGTCTTCCTCGTTGGAAATTTGTGATAGCTAGTTCCAAACGACAGAATTAAGTTCAAATCTCCCCGCTTAGTGTTCAAGGCTATTTATAATCTCAAAGCAAACTGCCTTTCTAACCTCATCTCCTGCATATTCTCAACTTTCCCCACACCCACTTTCCACACTCTGACCCTAACAAACAAGCTATAATTTTCTAGTCATGCATGCACTTTCACGTCTCTGTACCTTTGCTCAGGCTCTTTGCTCTGTTGAAATGAATTTCCTCCCCTTCATTTTGTTAAATCCCACTCATATGTCATCTCCTCTGCACAGCCTACTCTGACCCTCTACTCCTTTCCTCACCTCAGAAAGAAGTTTATCAATGTCTCCTCAATACTCAGCATAAAGAAAGAGAAGGGTATTACTAAGAGATAATAATAAATTTCTTTCCCCGGTACTAACCAGTTACACCATTGGACCTACAATATTTTAGGGTGTTCTATTTATTTTAAATTGAAAAAAACTAATCATATGACTTGTGTGTAAAATCTGTGCTCTGTTATCTATGTTTATAGAAAACTTCAAACAGCATTGTTCACATTTACCAGGCTATCGGTGCTGTGAGTCAGTTAGTCGTACCCATTAGCCGTAATACCTATTAGTTCGTAAAGAGAGAATTTGTATGGCATACTCAGGACTCGTTGCTGGGCTATGTTTGGTTGCTAATGGTACCTGGGAAAAGGATGCTGGCAACAACCCTAGTCTCACAGACCCATTCTCCTCAGCCGGTCGGCTGGTGTAAAACAGTGTGACGTGCTACGATAGAGGAGCCAATACCGTGGGATGGTTTAGAGGGTTAGAGAGGGCTTCCAGAAGGAAGGATCATTAACTTGAGGTTAGAAGGAGGAGCCGGTGTTAGGAGTTAGCCAGTGAAAAAGGCAACAGGAAGGTGCAATGATCCCAGGGCAACGAAGGAGCTTGTGTAAAGAGCTGGAGCCAAAAGTCACCGTAGAGGCAAAGGTAGTTCAGTATAGCTGGAGTGCTGTTAGTGTGTCTGCAAACATACACCTGTGTGTGTGCATGCATGTGTGTACATGTGTGATGAGGTCATCCCATGTGGAGAGAACACGAGAAAAACAGTGGCCAAATGTATGAAAGAAGTTCACTTTAGTAGTCAAATACTTCGTATAAGGTCAATTTTTAAACATTAATGTTTTCTTTACCTGGTTATTTTTAGAGTGCTGCACTGTAAAACAATTAACATTTAATGAGTGCCTACTACGTGCAAGGCATTGTGTTCAGTGCTGTGGGGAATGAAAAGAATTTTAAAATCTTATAATAGTGTAGGGAAATAAAACCTGCATACAAATAAGTATAATACAAGGTAGAAAGTGATAAGTGCCATATGAGAGATAAAAATAAAATGCTACAGGAGTTCAGAGGAGGGAAAATTCACACGTTTATGTGTGGCTGACCTATTTTTACTAACACTATGATAATCTTAGCTATGTGGCTCGTCTCAGCCACAGTGATGTTAATTTTGCAACTACTTTGACCTTCTATGGGGGGCATTCTCTGTAAAAAAGCATTCTATTTATAATACAAACTTGGTCTAACTACAGAGCATCTGCAGACTAAACTGCTGGAATGGAATCAAAGCCCAGGAATTTCAGAGGGCTTAAGCTTTTTGTAAGGAGCCCTGGTGGTGCAGTGGTTAACTGCTCGGCTGCTAACTGAAGGGCTGGCGGTTTGAACCCCCAGATACTCTGTGGGAGAAAGATGTAGCAGTCTGTTTCCATAAAAATGTGTAGTCCTGGTAATCCTATGGGGACAGTTCTACCCTGGCCTACCGGGTTGCTATGAGTCAGAACTCATTCGGTGGCAATGGGCTTGTTTTTTTAAGCTCTAGGTAAGCGGAGGTAACAGAGATGGAGAATAAGCATTAATCAGATATGGGGACTGTGCCTTTAAAGTGTCATCCAGTGTGAAGGTTTTGCTGGGAATGGGCAAAGGGGACAAATAAAAGAACTCTGGAAATTATCATTAATGTCCAAACTAAAAACCAGTTGCCACTGAGTTGATTCTGACTCATGGTGCCCCTGTGTGTATCAGGGTAGAATTACTCCATAGGACTTTCTTCCAAAGTGCGCCTGGGTGGACTTGAACCAACAACCTTTCAGTTAGCAGCCAAACACGTTAACCACACCGCCCAAAGATTCCTAATGCTCAAACAGTAGGTTTTATTCTGAGTACAGTTGCTAATGCAGAGTCCTGGGGGCACAGTGGTTGAGCATTTGGCTGCTGACCAAAAGGTTGACAGTTCGAATCCACCAGCCGCTCCTTGAAAACCCTATGGAATAGTTCTTCTCTGTCATATAGGGTTGCTATGAATTGGAATCAACTTGGTGACAACAGGTTTGGCTTGGGTTTTTGGTCGCTAATGTTCTCTGCCCATGGCTCTCTGTCCACGGATGAAACGTGTTTAACTTGTGAAGAGACATCCTTTCCTTCACTCTAAGATACCTTCTATGCACCCTACCTGAGCAGGTATCGACCAACCTAAAGGGACTCTACCCCATCAGCAGACCTATGGGCAAGCCAGCTGTGGCCAGCCTCTGCTTTTCCAGGTACCTGCCGGCTCAGCCCCAACAGTTAGTGATTCCAAATCTACCAGTCCTGGTAACCGGAAGTCCTGGCCACTAGATGAAGTAGTTGGAATTAGTCCTTCTGTTCAAAGTCCAGTTTTGTCCACATTGAGTTGTAATCATTTCTTCTAAACCCTGCTAAGCTTGTCTGGCCTCTAAAACTGGACTTTACATCCTTCTAACTTTAAGCAGGAGCCCTAGTGGCACAGTGGTTAAGAGCTGGGCTGCTAACCAAAAAGGTCGGCAGTTCAGATCCACTAGCTGCTCCTCGGGAAATCCTATGGGGCAGTTCTACTCTGTCCTATAGGGCTACTGTGAGTCAGAACTGGGTTTATCTTTAAGCAGATAAAGTTATACTGTCAGCAGAAATAATTATTAATTTCTATCTCTTTGAAATAATAGTGGTCAGAGCCAAATCTTGCCCGTAAATCAGAGCCCCCAAGCAAACATTTCTAAAAGGCAAATGTAGCGAATGGAACATTGCAGAAAAGCTCCAGACTTAGAGTAGGAATCCTAATTCAGTTGCTCACACCCTTTCATGACCAGACCAGAGGGACATATAGTACCCACTTATATTTTCTGCCTCTCAGGTTTATTGGGAAGCTGGTTTCCCACTGACAGTATGTGCTGCCAGCAGGAGGGGACTTATGTAAATGTTTGAAATCAAAGAAATGGAAGTGTGCCTCAAAATTACTGTTTTTACAGGCTATTGTATTAGGTGGTACTGAATAAATATTTTTGTAGGTAAAATATGGATTTTTATAAAAATTATTTGGGGCACATATATCCCTCTGGACTCTGAAGGTAGAATTGGTAGGATGAGGCAAGAAAAAAGTCCATATTACCTACAGAAATTTTAGGCACACTCAATGATTCAGCATGCATTTCATTGGTATCAACAAAAAATTCAAAGCAGAAAATGATTGGGTCTTGAAAGGGTTACTAATTATGTCACTAGGGCAGATTAGTGAACTTTTTAGAGGCTCCATATAATCATCTGCAAAATAGATTGTTGTGAGAATAAATATGAAATATAGCATAAGGTTTAAAGTATTGTACAAAATGCATCATTTATTGAAGATCAACAGTTCTTCAATATAATGAAATGCTTTTGCATTTTTCCCCAGTCTTACACATATGGACACTTAAAAAGCCAATCTATAGATCAAAGTGGGTCCTTGGTGGTACAGTGGTTAAGAGCTTGGCTGCTAACCAAAAGGTTGGCAGTTCGAACCCACCAGCTGCTTGTTGGAAACCCTATACAGCAGTTCTACTCTGTTCTATAGGGTTGTTATGAGTCGAAATCGACTTGATGGCAATTTTTTTTTTTTTTTAACAGATCAAAGTAAAGGCTCCATTCTTCTGGGTGTTCTTCAGTTGGAGACACTTTTTGAGAATGGAGATGGGTGTGATTTTATCTACTTTCTCAGGGTATACGTACACACAAGCTCATTAAAGAAGTGGTCATCTTGTTCAATTCGTTTAGTTGAAAATGAACCTTGTATTCCTTTTCTAAGTGACATATTATTCCATAAAATTCATTTTAATGGTTTTCACATAGAACATGGACATTTAAGTGAAAGCACATTTCAGAAAAAAGAAAAAAGGACAGGATAGTAATTACAACCAGACTTTCCTTGTGTGCTGACAGCAGCCAACTCATTTATTAAGTCAATGTAGTCAAATAACACAGCAACATCACACTTGATTGAAATCTTGGCCAAGTCTGACAGATGTTCTCTACTCATTGTCAATCTCAAGTATGTTTTAATGAGTTTCAAGTGGCTGGAGCTCCCCTCTGCAGATGCCACTGTTGCAGAATTTTGAACAGATTCTTCAGGGCAATGGGTTTTGTATTTAATAAGTGGTGCATGGTAGGCAACAGGCAGAAATCATCGCAATCACCTCTAGAAATAGCTGCTCTCAGTCTGTAGTTGATAGGCCTCCTTCAAATCAGTTGAATTCAGAATAGTGTCCCAAAGCTAGTCTGTGTGTATAACATTCCCATCTTAAAAGCTGATAAGAGTATTTCAAAACCTCAACTTCTTTGGAGATTAAAAATTTTTCCATTTTTGGAGGTTCACTAAAAACCATAGAAACAATCTTTAAATTGCTTTGGTATTTTTTGCCATTATCCCTCAATGAAATTCAATGTCTAACGATGAGGGAGAGAGAGAGAAAGATCCAGAAAGAATAAGAGAGGGGAAAAGAGAGGAAGATAGGGAGAGATAAAGTTTACAAAATAATTACTTGTATATATTTCAAGTAGGTTCAGTATAAGATGTTAGATGCTCTTTTTTAAACGGTTTCAGTGAAATAGTTTGATATTGCTAGCAGAGTATAGATCTGCTTTTTTTTTTTTTACTTAAAAATTATTACTTGTGTAGAGAAAAACCATGAGGATAATATTTCCTTTGGTCAATCTCTATTTCAAACAAAATGGTTTATATATTTTGTATATTATGCTATAAAAACAAATATTGCTTAGCTGCTGGGGTATATTAGTTTTCTCCACACCAGAATAAATCTACTTCCTATTGCTAGTCCCTCTTTCCAGCTTAAATGTAACAATTCATTTCTTTCTTTTTTTTATATTAGATACAAACATTTTAATGATCTAAAGAATCTTTACAGAGAGATCTGACCTGAACAGCAATTCCTAAGAAATATCTTTAGTCTCTGGATGCACAAATTGTTTAACAGTAGAGAATTTTTTTTTTTTTTTACAAAAGGGGATAAACCTCAATATAAATCAGATGAGATGCATTGAAGTAATAATTTCATTTATCCAACACACTGTCTAAAGTAAATGAAATGAAATGAAACTTGCAAATGCTAAAGGAGTGCTTTGTCAGACTTTTGATATTTACAACTTCTCATACTTCATGCTTGATTTAAAATGCAGAAGCTGTCAGAAAGCCAGATGGTTAAGTAAGGACATCTCTGATACATTAATGGTTAGGTACTGTGAGGTGGAAAACAATTTACTGGGGTCTTTTTTTTTTTAAAGAGGTATGGGGTGGAGCAGAACACTATTGCCCCGAATGTGTAGTGGGGACTGATGATAGTGAGACTGTCTCTGATAAGATGGTTTTTAAAAATATCTGTATTTATCATCTGTGAGGATGCCATAGCTCCATGTCCTTTGAGCCTCCTGAGCCTGGCTGCTGCATCTAGCAATTAGTTTGTGCCAGAGAGAAAATGAGTAGTGTGAGAAATCTCTGGGCTAGAATTTTCTGTGTGACAAACACAGTGGAATCTGAAAGAGCTGCTTGTTAGTTAGAAATTAGTCATGGGTGAACCCCAGGGTTGGTGAGCAGTAACTAGGTTATTATTCATTCTCCTCTTTCTTTGGGCAGCCGTGCCCTTCTTTCAGGCCTGGAATGCCCTCTGGGGAGTTGTAAAACGGCACTTCCAAAAGTACACAACACTTAACAGGAAAACCAACTGTGAAGAAGGAATTCTGTGTGGCTTGGAAGGGCAATCAATAAGGTGGGTATGGAGGCTGGTGGCGGAGGAGTCTTTCTTCTCTCCCCAAGAGAAGGGCAGCAGGGGGCAAGGTGGCTCATTGCAGGCTTGTAGTCTGATTACAGAGTATGAAGATGGTGGGTTGATTGAAGGTGTGTAAATAGACCATGAAATCTATTAATCTGGGAGAGCATATTAGTGTGTGCTCATTCGAATGTAAAGCTCAAAGGTGGCTTAGATCAATTCCAATATTTAAAGTTATTATTTACCAAAGCAGCATTCCAGTGTCCTTGGCATTCTTAGAACTTGTGGGCAGAGTATATGGGCTGAGAAATTCAACCTCTGAACAAGCGCAGCTTTGAAGCTGTAAAAAGCCACTAACTACCTTAGCTGATTACATAGCAGGCTCTTTAGACTGCCAATCTCTCGGCAGGCATACCTGCCTCGCGTTTTCCTATTTCTTTTTGCTGAAACTCTACCGTGGGTTTTAACCTGAAGGAAAAAATAAACATGCGAGCATTTATTTCAGAAGAATCTGGAACCTCTCTGATATGCTGTGTGAGCTGAGAAACACCGTGTGGCAGTTTATTGTATGCCACCAGCTGTAACCACTTACGCTGGAGCGCACTTTATATTCTTCTTCTTTAAGGCAGTAATTGGTAAGTATATTTTCTGCCTGTAATCAATAGCTTTTTATTCAAAGTAGTATTTCTTTTTGTTTAGAAATATTACATTGAATATAAAAGCTATTGATTGCAGAGAGCAAACGTCTTTCTACATGCCACTCCACATGACTGAATAATACCAAAACTCTACAGTGCCATCAGTGAGGCAAATGATTGTCATTAATTACTTCTCCAATCTTTGAGAACCAAGAAAGGAAATTTCATTACCCAAATCTCCACAGAAACTATGACTTGTGTGTAGAAATAATGTCATGGATATGATATAAACCAGAAAATATGCTTTGAGGCTTTCCCCTCAAAGTTCTCACACACAGAGATAGGTAGTTTGGTAGGTGGATAGCTAGATAAATGGATAAACTGTTCCATATTCTCTTCCCTGCACTGCCCCATGAATCATACATGTATGCACAGATGTGCAAGTATGTGTGTGTATACATACGTATTGACCCTCACCGAAGCAGTCTTCCTGGTCTTCCATGTGACTAATAAGTATCTAGCTTCCCCACTATCTCTATTTGTCTATTTATCTTTGTGTCTATATCTATCTCTGTCTCTACCCCACTTCCATCTCTATCTTCATTGTTTCCATCTCCATTACCTCTGCTCTACCTCTCTCTCTATCTCTGTCGCTATCACTATTTCTATCTCTGTCCATCTCCTTCTTCATCTTCATTTCCACCCGCACTTCCACCTCCACCTCTATTTCCATCATCTCTTTATCTTTGTACTATCTCACCTTGTCTCACATATATATATATATATATATGCACACGTTTATACTGATTTATATGCTCTAACGTGGTATTTCACATGACCTAGAGTAAATGTTTCCAAAGTAACTGATACCGGTCAATAATACAGCCTCTAAGCTGATTTCAAGTTTTCTTCTGTGAAAGCAAAAATACTATAGCATTTATTTATTTTGTTAGTTTAGTATCACCGGCCAATGTGTACAGTTGTGAAGGCTGTGCCCTGTGCAGGGGCACTTGGCTGAGTTGGTAAGTGAAATGCATTTCACCCTCAGCTTGCTGAGCTCAAGGCTACATTCACCTGCTTCAAGAGGAAGAAACATTCATTTGTATTCTATAAAAATATCTTCTACTATCCAAGCTGCGATAAAGATGCATTTTCTTGAAAGAGGCAATTTTAAAAAAAGAAAATTTGCACAACATCATTTTATTGGCTATTGTTGACCTTACTAGAAGCATAGCCTATGAATTAAACACTAGCATTGTTATAATTCAAGGAGCCCTGTAGACGCAGTGGTTAAAGCTCTCAGCTGCTAACCAAAAAGGTCTATGTTTTGAACCCAGCAGCTGCTCCAGGGGAGACAGATGTGGCAGTATGCTTCTGCTCTGTCCTATAGAGTCACTATGAGTTGGAATCAACTTGGCGGCAGTGGGTTTGGTTTTGGTTTTGGTATTGTTATAATTCATGGAAAAATGTTTACTCTGTGGGCAATCAACGATCAGGCAAAATGGATATTTTCCACACTAAGAAAATACTGTGAAGATATGAAACTTTGTAGAATGTAGCTAAACCAATAAGAGATGGGATTGAGACATCACTAAGGAGAAAGGAAAGTAAGCAAGAACCTATGCATTACAAATTTAAAATGTAATGTAATCAGTCTTACATCATAGACTATATCGTGATAATGACCACTATATAAATAATAAAATAAATCATTATAGGAATTTGTTTCTTCTGATTTCATACTTTAAAAGTGTATTCTGAAAACAAATATGAAGGAGTTAGGAAGATTAGGACAGCACTGGGTTTTTTTTATAAATAGACAGGTCAAAGCTAGGTCAATAACATGTTATTTTAAAATGCCTATATACCAACAATATTTTAACCTCTGGTTTTTAGTCTTAATACACATAATAATGTAGAAAACTTAAAAACATATCAGTCTCAATTTTTTCTTACTACCTGGAAAATTGCCTCCATTTTGTACTTTGTTGTACATACAGAGCCCTGAACTAAATGAAAGTTTTCATAAACTGCTAATAGTTCATGGGTGATAAGCTGGTCATCTTGAAAATTTCCCTGTGAATGAATCTTTATTTCACAGCCCACAGCTTCATAGGCAGGTTCGGTAGAGTCAATAGGGACCAACAAGAAGAGAAAACAAATAACCTCTCACTACTGAAAGCAAGTCATTCTAGAAAGGGGCTACGGAAGAGAGAAGACAGCTCCCTGCATTTATGTGGCACGTGAAGGGAAGAATACAGGGTCCAAAAGAGACTACCTGCTACACTTTATAACCCAGACCAAACCCATTAGTGTCAATTGGTTGCCAACTCATAATGACCCCATAGGACAAAGTAGAACTGCCCCGTAGAGTTTCCAAGGCTGTAAATCTTTACAGAAGCAGGTTGCCACATCTGTCTCCTTAGGAGCAGCTGGTGGGTTTGAACCCCCGAGCTTTTGATTAGCAACCAAATGTTTTATCCGCTGCACCACCAAGGCTTCTTCTACCCTTTATAAACAACCGAAAAACCAAACCCATTGCCATCAAGTTGATTCCAATTCATAGTGGCACTATAGGACAGAGTAGAACTGCCCCATAGGGTTTCCAAGGAGTGGCTGATGGATTCAAACTGCCGACCTTTTGGTTAGCAGCTGAACTCTTAACCACTGAGCCACCAGAGCTCCTCTGCCCTTTATAAGTGCTAAGAAATACCAAAATTAAGAGCACAAGAAATACGATACTCTAAATAAGGATGGGAAAAATAATGGTAATGAACTTTCAGAATAGACAAGTAAGCTGTGCTGGTTACTATTAAAAATAGACATCCACAGGCAGGGAAACGTTCACTGAAATTGTGTAGGGATGTTATGGTGCTTTAGGGTAATGCTTTTAACATTTAATGAGGCATTCTTAAAAGTATTCCTCTTTTGTAAGTATGTCTATGGATCTGTGGGTTCACTCATTAAAGAAGGCCCTGATTTTTAGTGTATTCATGTGTGTGTGCACGTGGGTGTGTGGTGTATGTGTGTATACTGTTTCATTCCCTAGGGGCAGCCACCTAGGGAGAGTTGTTTGTTTTGTGAAAGAGTATTTTATACGGTATTAAACTCAGGAGTTTATGATTTTGGGGACAGGCTCACACTTCAGGGCAAAACCAGTAGGTACCTTAGTGTATTCTGTCCTTTTCTTAGCAGAAACATCCTGTAGAGATCTCCAAATAGCAATTTCCTCAAGTCATAGCACCAGGAAGTATCTTATTCACAGCAGAGATGCATTTTTTTCAAGACTGTGCTCTGAGCTATAAGACTGAACTGTAAATCTTAACTGTCCTAGTGCTTAGGGACGTACTGAGGGGGTTTGTAGATGTTGAGTGGGTAGTGCTAAGTACAAAGTTGGGCATTAAATTTTTTTTTTCAAATGTTACACTTCAAAAAGGTTTGTTTTAAATAGTTTAAGACATGCCTATAGTAGTGGACCCAGGTACTAATACATCTATATAATAAATCATAAAGTCCCACATTTCAATGTAGTAACCCTAAAAATATCCTTTGGAGCAGCAGAATACAAACTAAAAAAAAAAAAGCAAATTAACTTATGAACTGGTTGGATCCACCATAAGGTGTAATTAATTGCTTGTTCTGATATAATCTGGCATGAATATTTCCATATGGCAAAGTTTATAACTGCCAACCTTGTCACAAATACTATCACAGATACACAGACATGTACACATACACATATCCGTCCACACATACATAGGGTCTTTTACATTTCTGGAATTTTCTGATTTTGTACTTCTTAATCCAATTCAGAAAAGGCTTTTGTTATTGAGATATGCAAAGCCTCTGCAAGCATTTTAGGGATTTATCTTAATCCACAGGAGCAGTGTTACATAAAAGTAGAGTAAAACCCGTTGCCATTGAGTCAGTTCTGACTCAGTGACCCTATAAGACAGAGTAGAACTGACCCATGGAGTTTCCAAGAGGCACCTGATGAATTCAAACAGCCATAGCACTTAACCACGACACCACCAGGGTTTCCAGTAGGATGCTTTAAAAACAAATAGGATTTTCACTTGGATGTATATATTCCTTCTGATACTTAAACCTGAACACTTTCTTAGTTTTAATATACTATTTAAGATACCCGGGACTGTCACACCTCAGGATTAAACATACTTAACATATTAAATGTGCCTCAAATGCAGACTCCACTCCCTGTTTTCTGCCCTGTAGAAAATGGAGTTATAAATAATCAGGCTAAATAATTCCACATTCTATGAACTGACTCAAAACGTATTTCATACTATGACCCTTGTCTAAAGCTAGCAACCTGCTCTGCATCTGAATACAGGTAGTCAACTTGCATGTACTGATTTTAGAAATGAGAATTAATGGTTTTCATAACCACAGTTGAAAGGACATTTCATCTGAAGTGCTAAAAACTGGCTAATGTATAAAAATGAAGCAGCCAGAGAAAGATTTTTTATATGTTCTAGGCTTCATCCTGCAGCCTTTCGTGAAAAAAGGTGAGATGACAGACAGCAGATGGATTTATCTTTTTATTTAGCTGCAAAACTTCAAATTGGTTTCATATAAACAGGTCTCTTAGCCAAATATAGCTTGACAGTAATTCTATAAGATTCATCAAGTCAAGGAAAGTGATTATGTCTGATGACATGAAATAATGTAAAAGCAGGATCTATCACATGATCTCAATGTATTAGTCTAGAGAATCCATTAAATGTAATCTTTTTTCTATGAAAATCTTTCCTGTGTACCAGTGATTGCAGTATTCAGTTACTCTTTGGAATGCTAAATGATTCTTATGTCTTTCGCATTTTTACCCGGAATTATCCGAAAGCTACTAAAATAGTTTTCAGGTTGCAAACAATACTAAATGTTTTAGCTTTTTAGGAACATCAGGGGTCAGTGCAAGTTTGTAAAGATATTTTTCCTTCACTTATTTGACTAATATTTATATATCGAAACTGTATGTAAATATAGGATTTAAGTAATTAAATTTCTCGTAAGAGAAGAAGCAAGACATGATGTGCATAAAACACTTAACCAATTGTGGCTTAAAACATCTTTTATTTCTCTATAATGTTTGGAGGCAGACCCAAACCCACTCAAGAAAGTGATGGAGAGATATCCTGTACGTTACAGCAAAGCTCTCAGGCTGCACTTAATTCTGGTATAATGACATCTGGCCAACATTCTAAGATGAAATTTTCAATAAATGCTGGCAACGAACACAATTCACTATGGTTTCTCCTGATAAAGGATGTGAGCAAAAATTGCTTTGGCTCTAAAAAAGCTTTCACTTCATTATGAGACTGGATCAATCGCCATCATAAGACACTCATTGGGCTACTTCTTGTGCAGCCGTTATGCAGTTTGTTGTCGAGGTCTGTTGATGACACTAAGAAATTGTTTCTAGTAGGCGGGCATTATTGCTAGACTCTTCTCAGCTAAATGTGCTTTTAAGTATATTTCTTTAGTAAAGAGATGGATAGGAACAATCAGTCTGAACTGAAACCATGTGAGATCACTTGCTTATCCCCATAAAAGCAATGCCATTAAGATGGCATTTTATTTGTGCTTCTGCACAAAAAGAAATGAAAATATATTTTCCACTAAACTGAGAAAGGGAAGTCAAGTTACTCAATGATCACTAGCTATTGGAGACAAGTGGAGAGGTTAAATTTCATGTCCAGAGCCTCTCTCCTTCACTCCTCAACTTCCTTTCTTTAAGAAAATTTTAAATGCTGCTACAGGTTGAGGTAGTGGTCTAAACAAAGCTTGAAGCCATATATCTCCCTGTTCCATCTCACCTCTTTTCCATTGACTTTGTGTCTTCAGTTTTGTGTCCAGACAAGGGAAGGATTAAGTAAAATAAAAACCTTCCTGAGATAAGGCTTCTCTGACACTGAAATTAATTTTAATAATGATCTCACCAAAGACATTCTGGAGTATAAGCATTATTTTGCATTTTACACTGATGGTTTCTGAATATTCTCCAATACAGTATAACAGATTCCTTTGGACAAGCTGTATTTAAATTTTTACTGCTTTCCTCTCCTGAGTCTCCTAGGAGAAAAATTACAGAATCTTATGTTGCTCAGAGAGTCAATTAATCCCTTCAGTCAGATTCTCTTTATTATCAAAGAAAAACTCAAAAGGTCACCTACCATTTCATAGGTAGTTTATTCTGAACGTACCTAAGGAAAAGCATATCAATTAGAATATATGACTATGTGCAAGGTCTCTGCATTGTAAAGAAGTGTGAGTTATTGTAAACAAAAGAGATATTTGAGAACATGATCGAGAGTGACAACTGAAAACCTCCAAAGGAGAACTTCTGAAACACCCCAAATTTCCAACACTGGATTTTGCTCCACCAGCACATTTCCCAGCAAAATAAGAGAGGTGATTTACTATCGGTTGTCAAGTTGCTTAGTATTTCACAGCTGCTAAGGCACCAAAACATTATTGGATACGGCTTATCATTCTTCAGCCTTCTTGGGTGGCATAGTAAATAATTGGCTAGAAAACATAGCTGGGAAATTTTCTGAAAGTAGATATTCTCAACTCTCCCACATATCATATTAGAGCTATATATGAGTCTTATCAGAAAATATATTTTGATGAATTGATAGTATATGTGTGCTTCTCTAAGGGCCCTAAATGGAGTAGGATTTTGCCTTTGTGTTTGGTATAAATAAGTATCAATTTCATTTTCATCTTCATTAGTTCCTGAGAAAAATTAATTGACGTTGTTAATGACAAACATCTGAGGTTTGTTAAATGGTTAAAGAATAAAAAAGAGTAGGCCAGAGAGCTTGCATATTTAAACTCGTGAAGGTAACATCAGTTGTAACAAATGAACCCCAAAATATTTGAATGGCTCAAAAATTTTGGGAGAAGTTCTAGGTTGTTGGAGTGCTTTTCTCCACAAAAGTCATTCATAGATCCAGGCTGATAGAGGCTCTTTCACCTTTAGCATGTAGCTTCTAAGATTACCTACCCTGAGTGTTAACATCCAGCAGGTGGAAGGGATAAGAATATGGATGTTTTTAACGAGCCAGGCCTGAAAGTGGTGAATGCAACTCCCGATTATATCCTGTCAACTAGAAGTAAGCACATGGTCACAGCTAACTATTAGTGAAGCAAACAGTTTCAGTCTAGATGCGAGTCCAGGAAGAAGAGGCAAACAGCCATCTAGTCTTGGCAACAACATTATCTTGTACTCATAGGAATATGAGAAAAAATAGAACTTTATTCATCAGGATGCTATAGAGATTCTCCAAAACTAGGCCATGAGATAGAATTTCTAAAGATAAGACTTCTGGTAGAATTGGGTCTGAATTGAAAATTGATTAAACAAAAGCTGAATTTTATGATTGGCCACAAGCCCTCTCCTTCTCTTCCTCTCATCCTCCTTTCTTCTCGCTCCCTCCATTCCGCTTCTTTTTGGAAAATTGTAAATTATATAAAAAACCATCAAATACTTTGTAGTTGATTCAGCCAATATTTAGGTATTTTCTGGAAAGTATTTAAACTGTTCGTTGTTGTTGCTGTTGTTTGCCATCCAGTTGATTCCAACTCATGTGTGCAGAATAGAGCTGTCCCTTAGGATTTTTAAGGCTGTGACCTTTTAGAAGGAGATCATCAGGCCTGTCTTCTGAGGTGCCTCTGGGTGAGTTTGAACCGCCAACCTTTTGATTAGTAGTCCAGCACTTGACTGTGCCATCGAGGAACTCCTGAAGGAGTTTAAATGTTTTAAGCATTTATTTATATTTATTTATTAAAAATAAGGATGCTTATCAAATTTAAATGCAGAATTTCAGTTTGCAAACTATACACAATTGAACCTGTTTTGGTTGAAGTACTACGCATGCCCTGAGCCTCTCCTGTTTGTTTTTGTTGCTGTTAGGTGCCCTCGAGTCCACTCCCACTCATAGTGACCCTGTGTACAACAGAACAAAACATGGCCCAGTCCTGCACCATCCTCACAATCGTCGTTATGCGTGAGCCCATTGTTGCAGCTACTGTGTCAATGCATCTTGTTGAGGGTCTTCCTCTTTTTCTTTGACCGTCTACCTTATCCAGCATTATGTCCTTCTCCAGGGATTGATTTCTCCTATTTAGCCTGGCCCAATTCCATCTCTTACCCCATGTTAGAACTCAAAACATCTTTAAGGGACAGAGTCGGAACAGCTATTCTACTTTCTTATCACCAAGATCATACATTAACAGCTAAATTTTGTGTGCTTAATATAGAATTCAAATGCCTCTAAGTCTCCAATTTCTCCATTCCTTTTGGCTCATTCTGTTGTGTGATGCTTAAGTGAAAACAATTCAATCCGTTATTTACTCCAACTCCATCTACGGTATCTTAGTCAATATTTCCAAAGATTCTCAGGATCCATTTCTTCTGATAACCTTTTTTCTTTTTTGTTCCAATTTGTTGATTCTGCTGAATTCCCCATTAGCCTTTTTCATTTTCATCTTTCTGTTGATGCAAATGGGCACTATAACTACTGTGTCATAATTTTCATTTTGAACCTCACGAAAGACAGCTGTGTGAACTGAAAAAAAAGGTGAAGTGTGGTTCTGAAAGAAGGTTGCATGTTCCATGTTTCATCAGAACATGATACATAAAAAAAAAAAAAAAATTACATAGACAACTTATTTTGAACATTAGCCATCCCTATCTTTAAATGTGGCCAAACCATCATCAGGGACTTCACACTGGTAGTTTCTCCTTCTCATGTCCCAGCCTCCTACCATTTGGCTTGGCCTTTTCCCCTATTCCTCATATCTCCTCTGCTTATATAGGTTTCTAGGCCTGCTATCACCCTCTTTTTATAGGGAAGCTACTGGAAACTCAAAATTCTTCTTCATTTTGCAGAGATTTCTTTGTCTCAGAGTCTATTCTGGTCACACCAAGGAAACTATCTGCTCATATCTAAAATAGTCTTTCAAGGCTATTATCTGCTAAACAACACATTTCCTTACCTAAAGAATTTTTCCACCAGCTTCTAAAGTAATGCTCTCCCCCTTCTCCACCCACCCTCCCCCACATATACACCTAAGGCTTGTACAAAAAGAAGTTTATTGATGTGGGTTCATCCGTTTTGGAACCCAAGATTAAAGAAAGATATTTTGGAATGAATGCACAAGTAGGAGTTTTATACAGAGACAAAGAAATTAGATAGTTAAGACAGTAATATCCACGTCTAGATCTCAATCAACCGATGCCTTTCGATTATGATGTTGGCAAAGAATTTTGAATATACCATGGAATGACAGGAGAATGAACAAGTCTCTCTTGGAAGAAGTATAGCCAGAGTGCTCCTTGGAAGTGAGGATGGCGAGACTTCACCTCATGTACTTTAGACATGTTATCAGGAGGGACCAATCCCTGGAGAAGGACATCATGCTTGGTAAGGTGGAGGGTCAGCAAAAAAGGGGAAGACCCTCAAAGAGATGAATTGACACAGTTGCTGCAACAATGGGCTCAAACATAGCAATGATTGTGAGGATGGTACAGGACTGGACAGTGTTCTGTTCTGTTTTACATAGGGCCCTATGAGTCAGAATCGACTTGACGGCCCTAACAACAATAACTACAGATCTCAATAGAAACAATAAACTTGTCTGGGTGTCATCTTTTACACCTCAGCATCTTTTTTTCTCTGCTTTCCCTGTGCATACTATCTTTTCGGTTTCAAACTTTCTTTACCCTATTGTGCCCTTTGAATAAATAGTGCATTGTGATAAATAGAGGGGCGTGTGGCTCCTCAAATATGTTAAGCAGGAAACTTGACCAGGCTGTTTAAACACAAAAACACTTCCTGATATATAACACTTATGGTTTTTATGATCTCCCCACATTCGCATTTCTTACTCTGTTATCACTCTCTGGGCTCTCCATCTGATTTCCATAATGTATGTTCATCATGCACATGTTTATTACAACAGATTGCTAAGTTAACTTATCATGGCTTGTCTGCATTTAAATTTTCTCTCAATTTAAAATTTTAAGAGACACCAAGGCAAATTTGACAGTTACCTAATAAAGCTGCAAATCCATCTACAATTGGAATACTCTGGGGCCCTGACTGCCTTTGGCTCTGTGAAGGCAGGCTGTATACTAGTGTTGCATTGTTCAGAATGATTCTGCCTGCGGTGAGCCCTGGGCATGCTCAGGGCCATGAAACTTAAGGGGAACGCGGGACAGTGTAATCATTGTGAGAGTAGTTTAGATGCAATCGATCGATCCTCATGACACCAATGACGAACCTCTCTCTAGAGGGGCATATTGCCATTGTGAAGTCAAGCAAGTATAAGTGTGATGGGGTGGAACTTCAATTTTTCTCCAAGTGAAGAAACTAGTCCAGAGGTCACAGATGATGAATGATGAACTGCTTCGTTCTTTGGGGTGTCTATAAAGGCAGGCTAGTATTCAGAAAAATCTACCAATAATTCCTTTAATTCCAAATACACACCCTTGTTTTGTTCTATCAGAGAGTGACAGTTGATTTAAAAGAAATCTGCCTTGCCACAATCAAATATTGGAAATAACTGACCTAAAAAATTGCTCTTGAAAGGGAAAAGCTGATGATCCAATGGTTTTGGAGCAGAAAATAGGTTAAAATGTACCCAGTACTGCCTCTCCCATGCTACGCGAGTGAGCAAGAGTAGTCATTTCAACTATACTTGGAACTTCTCAGTGATGGGGAGCTTACCGTCTTGAAAAACACTTACAGGTTTATTTACTTGGAAATTGTGCTAGGTTGAAATATGTCTTCTTTTTATTTACAATTTTAATCTTAGTTCTGACATTTGGAACTACCCTGTATGTAATATATTCTAATCTTTCTTCTGAAGTTTCTCAAATACATGAAGACAGGTTTTATGTTCCTGTTATGTCTTTGCTTTTCTAGTCTGTTAATTCTAATATTCCTTAAGTGATATAATTTCTACATCCTTCATTGTTCTTGTTTCTATCTTCTGGACAACTCCAGCATGCTGATATCTTTTAAAAAATATGAAGTTTAGGATAAAATGTAGTTTCTGAATTTGGAGGGAAAAATTCACAGTACTGTGAGGTTACGTCATTACTTTCTTTTTTATATTTTTATTACAACCTAAGGTAATATTGGAGCCCTAGTGGCGCAGTAGTGAAGATCTTGGCTGCTAATCAAAAGGTGGACAGTTTGAATCTACCAGCTACTCCCTGGAAACTCTATGGGACAGTTCTACTCTGTCCTATAGGGTCACTCTGAATGAAACTACTCAACAGCAACAGGTTTGGTTTTTTGGTTTAAGGTAATATTAGCTGTTTTAGCAGCCATGCATTATTATTATCTTAGGATGAACTTCTTTTAGCAAGAGCTGCTTTTATATTAGGTCTCTCTCACTCTGAAACTGTACAGTTGACTTTCTGAGCCATTATTGAGATTCTGTATTTATTTCCATCAAGTTGCTTATTGTTAGCTACAATCCACTCTTCTAACCCAAAAAGAATTTTTTTAAGTTTATTGTCAATTATTATTAATAAATTAATCTGTCCTCTTAAGTTAGAGTTACCTATACATTAAAAAAAAATGTCTATCTATTCAGTAAAAATATCTTATATGACTTAATCAGATCACTAATAAAAATTGAAATAGCACAGGGTGAATTATATGATATCTACCAGCACACTGAATTGTGCTCATGTAGAATCTGTACACAGACCAAGAGGTAGCCATTTGTACAGAACAAGGGCATACAACATGGTTTAAAATCAGGAAAGCTGTGTGTCAGGGTCGTATCCTTTCACCACACTTATTCAATCTGTATGCTGAACAAATAATCCGAGAAGATGGACTACATGAAGAAGAACGTGGCATCAAGTCTGGAGGAAGATTCATTAATAACTTTCGATATGCATATGACACAACCGTGCTTGCTGAAAGTCAAGGGGACTTGAAGCACTTACTGATGAAGATCAAAGACCACAGCCTTCTGTATGGATTACACGTCAACATAAAGAAAACAAAAATCCTCACAACTGGATCAATAAACAGCATAATGATATTTGGAGAAAAGATTGAAGTTGTCAAGGATTTCGTTTTACTTGGATCTGCAATCAATGCCCATGGAAGCAGCAGTCAAGAAATTAAATGATATACACTACAAATCTGCTGCAGAAGACCTGTTTAAAGTGTTAAAAAGCAAAGATATCAGTTTGAGGACTAAGGTGCACCTGACCCGAGCCATGCTATTTTCAATCTCCTCATACATATGCAAAAGTTGGACAATGAATAAGGGAGACCAAAGAAGAATTGATGCCTTTGAATTATGATGTTAGTGAAGAATACTGAATATACCAGGGACTGCCGAAGAACAAACAAATCTGTCTTGGAAGAAATACAGCCAGAGTGCTCCTTGGAAGTGAAGATTTCAAGATTTAGTCTTGTGTACTTTGGACATGTCATCAGGAGGAAGCAGTCCCTGGAGAAGGACATAACGCTTGGTAAAGAAGAGGATGAGTAAAAAAGAGGAAGTCCCTCAACAAGATGGATTCACACTGTGGCTGCAACAATGGGCTCAAACATAGCAATGATTGTGAGGATGGTGTAGGCCTGGTCAATGTTTTGTTCTGTTGTACATAGGGTCACTATGATTCGGAACCGACTCAACAGTACCTAACAACAGCACTCCACCATCATGCTGATATCAATATATTAATTTAGTCTTTGGATATAATTCAAATGGCTACAAGTATCCTGAATTGTATTATTGCCCAGCCTCCAATTCTCCCTAGAAAATCATGGAAAAGCTGATTGTATTTCTTTCTGAAATTCATATTTACTCTGTCTAGGTTATTGTTCTTGACTAACATAGCAATTCTATTGCAAAAGAAATGAAATTGATTTGCTCTTAGTGGATTCGTTGTAGCTGCTACTAATTACTGCTTTATTTGCAAAATGCTCACAAAACTTCCATTTAAAAATTCCTTCTCAAATTTTGCTAGAGATGAATATAAAGTTATCAGACAAATTAAAATTATCGGAACATTTGAAAGAAGCAGGGGCAAGCATGCTTAGTAGGAAGGGCCATGAGAAGTTAGATCTACGTACAAGACTTAATTCTAAGTCTCACTGGTAGGATAAGATTAGCATACATCTTGTCTCAATAGGATTGGTTCTAGAAGGATTTTCTGGCCCTGGTGGAGTCATTGGTGAGTTTACCTGGAATATAACAAATACAGCAGGGGCATGGAGGCAAAAGCTGACTCAGCATCAAAAACCAAACCAAACCAAACCAAACCAAACCAAACCAAACCAAACCAAACCAAACCAAACCAAACCAAACCAAACCAAACCAAACCAAACCTATTGCTGTCAAGTCAATTTCAACTCATAGCGACCCTATAGGACAGAATAGAACTGCCTGTAAGTTTTCCAAGGCTATTATTCTGTATAGAAACAGGTTGCCACATCTTTTTCCTATGCAGTGGCTGATGGATTTGAGCTGCCATACTTTACGTTAGCAGCCAAGTGCTTAACCACTGTATCACCATAAAAAAAATCACCATAGCGTATTTTAATTTCCAGAATCTATTTTCTCTCACTTTTGAAAATTGGGGAGGTTTTTGACTACTCTCAGTTTTTCTGCACCTTGTCCTCGTTGTCTAGATATTTGCCAATAGCCATTCCACAATTGCACAGGGGTGTTCATTCACTGATCTTGCATGGATTATCTGTGCTTACAGACTTAAAGGCAATTTGAAGTAACTTGGTTTTCTCTTACCATTTCTTTGTCTATTTGGATGTCATCTCCCTTGTAACCAAGTTTGTTCTATCATTTCCAGTTTGAGGATCATTCTGTTTATTGAAGAGGTGAAAGTAAAATAGAAATTGAAATAACTTTGCTTTTTCTCTGTCTCTGGTTATCATTGTATCATGTATCCCAAACTCTGAGCCAGTGCCTTGTCTTTTCCAAGAACTTAAATAAAACAAATGTTCACTGTGTTCTCACTCTAGGCCAGGTATAGAGTCAAACTTTTCATTTATAGCATTTTATTCAATCCTCATAAACCTCTATGGAGAAGTATGTTTATCTCCACTTTAAAAATGCTGAGACCATAACTTCTAGACACTTAGGTAAATTCACTGAAGCCATGCAGTAAAGAAGCAACAAAGCCAGGCTTAGAGTCAGGCCTGTCTGTCTTAAAATCCTCTTCTCCTAAGCAATACATTCCATGAGGCCATTTTAGAATTTTTAGCATTTTACTTCACAGCCTCAGCTTAGGACTTTTGGCATCCTAAATATATCCTTAATCTTTTTATTTCTAGGTTTGTGATAATTTGTCTTATCTGTTTTTGGTTTTGAGACTCTCCTTCCATTTTTTATACTCGCCTTTTAAAAATCCGTGTTCATTGCATGGCTCTGTCTCTATCTACATTGGCTTCTTTTGATAATTCCCTGTATCCTTTCATTTAGATTGGATTTTCAAGAATATTTTTGAAAACAGTCCATTCCCTTTGAGCCACATATCTATACTTCATGAATTGATATCCTTTGTAAATGGATTTAGGCTATCAAAATAAATCTATATTCGGCTGGAGCAAGTTCCCATAGGTCCACTCTACTGCTTTCATCAGCAGGTGCTGCATGAACGTGGAGGCTGTTCTAAAGGGATCAGGTAAGCAATCTCGGGTTTGTGACCCATTGCCCCAAAGACTGCAGACTGCATTTACTACAGGTACACACAGCGCCATGCACATCTACATACACCTGTCACTCTGAATCAGCTATTTCAATGGTGATTTCAATACTGTCTGCATGGGTGAGGCTCTGCTGATTCTCATCCTTGATATTATTAGCTAGGAGAGAATGGTTTGGAGTTGGCATATAGACTGTACTTTATTTTTTAGATTAGAGTTTTGTATCAATCTTCACTAGGTGAGAATGGTTTGGAGTTGGCATATAGACTGTACTTTATTTTTTAGATTAGAGTTTTGTATCAATCTTCACTAGGTTATTGCTCAGGCCTCATTTCCTAACTTTTCTAGCTATTTTGTCTAAGCAGAATTTAGATTCTCTGAGGATCTGATCATTTTTAGAAATTAGTGTTTTCTGTATTAAAAGATTCTCTGCTTTTTAGATGTAATGACTCTCAAAATTATGTTTTCTTTTATATGCAAGTTTTTAATGGAAAAGAATACAGTTTTGCAAATCTTAACAGATAAACCAATTTGTTGCTCTAATTTGTTTATATTTAAAGATAGAATTTTTGACCACAGGCCTTTTAGTAATTTGGTCGTTAGTAATCAGACTTAAATGTATAATTTCCAGGAGTCCCTGGGTGATGGAAATGGTTAATGCACTTGGCTGCTGTCTTAGTCATCTAGTGCTGCTATAACAGAAATACCACAAGTGGATGGCTTTAACAGAGAGAAGTTTATCCTCTCACAGTCCAGTAGGCTACAAGTCCAAATTCAGGGCACTGGCTCCAGGGAAATGGTTTGTTCTCTCTGTCACCTGTGGAGGAAGGTCCTTGTCATCAGTCTTCCCTTGGTCTGGGAGCACCTCAATGCAGGAACCTCAGGTCCAAAGGCCGTGCTCTGATCCCGGCACTGCTTTCTTGGTGGTATGAGGTCTCCCTGTGTCTCTGCTTGGTTCTCTTTTATATCTCAGAGAGATTGGCTTAAGACAGTAATTTTGTATACCTCATCAATATAACTGTCACTAATCCATTTTATTACATCATAGTGATAGGATTTACAATATATAGGGAAATGACATCAGAAGATAAAACGGTAGACAATCATATAAGGGAATCATGACCTAGTCAAGTTGACAGATATTTTGGGGGGGACGCAATTCAATCCATAACATTCTACCCTTTGATCCCCCAAAATCCATGTCCTTGACACATGTAAAACATATTCAACCCATCATATCATAGTGAAAGTATTAAATCAACTCCAAGTCCAAAATCCAAAAATCCCTCTTCATCTGTGGAATCCAGAATACAAGTTATCTGCTTCCAAAGATACAATGGCAGAATGAGCACAAGCTAGACATTTCCATTACAAATAGGAGAAATTAGAGGGAAAGAAGGCATAGTAGGCACCAAGCAGGTCAGCAGAACACATTACATTATCCTTCAATGCTTTGCAAATAATACTCTGTCCTCTGAGACCATTTATTCAATGGCCCTGCCCTCCAGACTGTAGGTATTGACCACACTCTCTGGATTCTGAGTGGAGACCCTTCAGCTCTGGGCTTCAGCTGTGCCTTCCATGCCCACTGGGATGACAACTCTGCTCCCTCCGCTTTAGGTATACCATTCTTCTAGTCCATCTGAGTGGCAACTCCATCCTTAGAAACACTAGAGACCATGGGGTCCACCTTTTGAAACTCTAGAGGTCCTGCTCATACCTTTTGAGACTGAGGCAGCTCTGCTTCTTGTGTTCCCTCTCACTTCAGCTTCTGGATCCTGGTTTCTTGGCCTCTCGGCTCTTGGGCCTCATGCCCACATCTGTCCTGCTGGGGCAAGGGTTCCAAAGTTCTGTAGCTCCACTGATAAGTGCCTGGGGGCACCCCACTTGTCCAGTAAACTTTGGCCAGAAGGCACTCGGCTCTCTTGCTCCACGGGTCAGCAAACCTAGCTCCACAGATAAGTGCCTAAGGAAGCCTTCTGTGCACGGGCACTTAGCTCTCTCTCTGTGGGTCGGCTCCAGCAGTATCTGGTGCTGGTCTCCTCGTTCTGCTGCTGCCGGTTCACTGTGGCTGCTGGTCCTCTGCTGCTGTTTCTCACCATCTGTGGCTTCTCCAGTGTTGGTAGTTCTCCCTACTTCCCAGCTGCTAACCAAAGGTTGAAGATTCAAGTCTACTCAGATGCACCCTGGAAAAAAGGCCTGAGGATCTACTTCCAAAATATCACCCACTGAAAACCCTACGGAGCACAGCTCTACTCTGACACACACAGCATCATCACGAGTTAGAATTGACTCAACAGCAACACGTGGTTGGTATAATTTACAGCTTTTCCCCAGTTGTCATGTCAACAATTCTTTGGAAAGTTCATATATCATTCCAGCCCTTAAACATTTTATTTCCTTCAATTTCAAGGGTCTGCACTTTATATATAGATAAAAAATGTAACTTAAAACATAGAAACAGGACTTAAGTGAAGGCCCTGCTTGAGACACACACTTAACTATCTGAACCACAGCTGTAATAGATGGATAGTACTTGCCTCACATAGCAGTTGAGAGGATTAAATGAGAAGTCCTTTAGAGGTGATAAAACTATAAAGACATTAGTTATCTAAAATTTGGCCTTGGACTCTGAGCCCAACTGATTGCCTCTCTGGTCCCATGAAAATTGTGCTGTGTCTTCCTTACAGCCCACCTGCAGTTTCTTCAAATCCCTGACTCTGACACTCTTCAGTGGAGAGCATTGTCTTCACAGTCAGGTATGGCAAGTCATCCAGCAAGGAGCTCCTCAGCGAAAGAGTGCGTCTCCTATGTAAATCAGCACATCTTGTTCATTAACACAGCACAGGATAATCAGGCTACAGAGCCAAGAACATGTTGGAGAAGGTCCAAACTGTGCTCCAAATCCAGATAGACGGAAACAGATTGGAATATGTCTGGAAACCAGTCTGCCTACTAAACACTACCTGCTTTCCCGGCAATCCCTGATTAGGGAATAAATAAATGCGCCCTCCCCACCCCCATAAAGAACTCTTAGACAAAGTCAGACAGAATCACCTCGCCTTGCTTTATGTAGATCATAGGAGCACTCTCAAATAACTAATGCTGCATGTAATTTATTTTCTCTTACCCTCTGTTCTTCTGAATGACACCACTTGGCAGGAGGTTTTGCCACTTTCAGAAGGTTCAGGGCCTGAGTGGGTAGCAGGCTGCCTCAGTGGAGATTTATCATGTAGAATAATTCATCGTGCCATATGTTCCAATGAATATATACAGAACATTGTAAATACATTCACTGAATTTCTTATTTGCTACCAGAGGGAATCCATCTTTCACATTTTCCAGCAGAGCACTTGACTACAGATGTTAGAAAATATTTTGCTTCAAGTTTTGTTCTGACTGTTCCCTCTGGTATGATTTACCTGGTTTTTATTTTCTTCTAAAGTCTAAGCTCTGTGTGAATATTTCATTTAGAAATGCCATAAGTCCCTGTGGGTATTCTTGGGCTGATTATTTCCGCCAGAACAGTTTCTCCTGGCATTTGCCTATCTTAACAGAGTGACAATGTCTCATAAGCCACCTGTTTAGGCACTTGTTTTCATGTAAGGCAGGAAAGGATTTGATTATAAATGGGAATTCAAGCATCATAACACAATGTTCTAATTGTTTGAAATCTTTGATACAGACTAAGTTGTACTCATGTAGGCCAGTCCACGTGCCCCTTTCTGTTTCCACCATCTTGGCCCAAGCCTGTGGTCATTCTTTCTAAAGGAAATTAACATCAGTTGCTTTAGCTAGGTCCCAACTCAACACCAGCTGAACTCAATCTCAGTGTCTGAATTTTTTTGCTTTTTTTTAGTAACCAGGTGGGAAGGGAGGTAATTTTTGAAGTATGAGGTGCTCTTAAACGTTTCCTAGATAAGGGTGAGAATTTTGGTGGCAAGTATAACAAAATGGACAGCCTGGAACTGTGAAGAAAGGGCCAAGGAATACTTGTGTCTGCCTCTGAGTTTTGTAGAGAATCTTGAAGAGGGTTAGCGAGCCACAGAAAATCCTTTTCTTCTGCCTTCTCCATGTGTGTTACAGTTAGTTCTCAAAGCATGAGTTTGAATGCCAAGACTGTTTCGAACCCTTAAAAACAGAAAACTATCTTTATCAGTTGGTTGTATCCCTAGTACAACTGAGTCTAATCTCCTACACTTTTTCAACTTGCTTCATTGACCAAATGGTGCCTCTTTTCCATTCAAGATAAAACAAACAAACAAACAAAAAACCCAAACTTATTGCTCTCGAGTAGATTCTGACTCATAGTAATCCTATAGGACAGGGTAGAATTGACCCATGGGGTTTCAAGGCTTCAGAAGCAGACTGCCACATCTTTCTCTCTCGGAGTGCCTGGTGGGTTCAAACATCCAACCTCTTGATTAGCAGCGGAGAGCTTAACCACTGTGCCACCAGGGCTAGAAGAGGATAAATGGAGAATGAAAAATCAGAGGGTAAAATATGAACGAATACCATGGAGAAAATAGACCAGTTACTTTTTTTTTTTTTTTTAATGAAACCCCAGAAATCTCTTAGAACCTATTTTCCATCTTCAATTACAAAGAGCTGCCAATGCTTTGATGCTGGAGGAGGTTGGATTCATATTCGAAAAGAAAGGAAGGGAGTCAATGGAGGTGGAGTGTAAATGGTTGTAGTCAGAAAGATATCAACTTTCATGTGAAGCATAATTTAGGTATTTGAATATTCATACCTCATTTGTAAGCAGAACAACAGAATTAAGAACTAAATCACTCTCAAGTAGGTATCAGTGATAATTTTCTAATATAGTTTATAGAACATGCCTCTTAATTTTTCACTCTCCCTGTTTCCTTCAATTTTCTAATAAAGGAACATTCCTCCCATTGATATGTCCCCTGCTGTGACCTGTTAATAACCCAGGCTACAAAACGCTCGTCATAGGTTTACTACAATTGTGTGAAAGTAGCTGGTGACAGCAGACACAGCTGCTACCAAAAAAAGACAGTTTGTTGGCAGCCTGACAGCTGTTGACTGTTTGAGTGTTTAAGTATCAAGGCCCTGAATGCCCTGCAGCAATTCTATAGAAATACTGGAATCTCTCCAAGTTTAAGACACCGAGGATGTGACTGTCATGCCTGCTTGTGCCTTCTTTTATCAAATGCAGTTTTATTTTATCAAGTTAATGTCATTTCTGAGGCAGAAAACAGGGACAAAAAAAAAAAAAAAAGAATGCGTCTTCCAGAAAGACAAATTCAAGATGGCACCTGGCTCTCTGGTACTATAATTGTCCATAAAGTTAAGTTGCAATTAATACACAAGATCAGGAACCTGAAATTCATTTAAAAATCCTGATACTACTATTATTTAAATCACTTGTCAATGTGCTTTTATTTCCACCTTGAAAGGGCCCAGTGCTCAGCAGAGTAAAAAAAAAATTGTGAAACCGATTTTCCCTTTGTCGTTATTGTTTGTTGCCATCAATTCAACTCTGACTCATGACAACCCCATGTATGCACAGTAGAACTATTCTACACAGTTTTTGAGGTTGTGACCTTTTGGAAGCAGATTTTCAGGCCTGTATTCCAAGGCTCTTTTGGGTGGGTTCCATCACCCAATTCTTGTAGTCAAGTGCTAAAATGTTTGGTGCCACATACCTTAGAAACCATATATCTTCAGTATAGAAATGCTAGATTTTTAATTAATAAATTTTACAATTTGCTGAATTATAAGGAAATTAAGGAAAGATGAGATTCTACTTATGAGTTTGAAGGTGTAAAATACAGGAATTGATAGATATGTCTATAGATTTGTCTATTGCTAATATAAAGGAATTGGGAAACATATATATGTATTTCTACAATGTGGTCCTGGTTAAGATCCTTATCATTAAGTGGTATGGGTTGAAGAATTGTGTCCCCCAAAAAGATATGCTGAAATCCTAATCCTTGGTCCCTGTGAATGCACTCTTATTTGGAAATAGGGTCTTTGCAGATGCAACTGGTTAACATGAGGGAATCCTGGAGTCGGGTAGATTCTAGTTCAATACAACTGGTGTCCTTATAAAAAGAGAAGAGAAATAGCGACAAACAGACACAGAGGGAAGACGGCCTGTGAAGACGGAGGCAGAGATTGGAGTTATGCTGCCATAAAACCAAGGAATGCCTGGGGCTCCCAGAAGTTAGAATAGACAAAGAAGGGTTTTCTTCTAGATCCTTCAGAGAGAGCAGGGCCCTACTGGCACCTTGAATCAGGACTTCTAGCTTCCAGGACTGTGAGAAAAAAAAAAATTTTTTTTTTTTGAGCCACCCAAACCCACTGTTGTTGAGTCAATTCTGACTCATTAAGCCACCCACTTTGAGGTAATTTGTTCCAGATGCCCTGGGAAAATAATACACTGGGCTATGAGTAAAACCTTTAGCCAAGAGTTGCTAGAATAATATCTTGTCCTGATTCTGCATTATTCTTTTGTTTCTTGTTGTATCTCAAGCTGAATCAGGCTTTTTCATGTTGTACTGGCCTTTTTCTTGTAGAATAAAGTGCTGCATTGATTGAAAAGAATTTTTAGTTTTTGTGTTTTTTTTTTTGCATGCCATTGGTTAGAATTCCGTCTTAGAACACATCATCTTTCACTGCACTAGCTATTTCTGTGTCTATTTGGTACTACTCATAATTGCATGATGCTGGAGAGACAGTTCTTTATGTGCTCTTCAAAATGCATGTAAATGCCTCCAGAAAAAATGTTCACTGCAGCTGCAATTGGAGGAATTTTTTTTTTTTTTTTTTTCTGTTTCCCTGATGTTAGGAGAAAATAAGAATAACTTCTGATTAGATTCTTTCTGGGAGACTTTATTTCATTACTCCAAAGACTTACCTTTCTGATTGTTTCCCCCAAACTCCACACCACCTTTCAGTGTAGTATCTGGAGTTAAAGAGGTTTGCTTGTTGCATTTTTAGAATTTTTATGCATAATTTAAACCCTGCTATATGAATGTGCGTTAGGAGCCTAGGTGGTGCAGTGGTTATAAGCGCTGGGCTGCTAACCAGAAAAGTCAGCCATTCAAACCCACCAGCTGCTCCAAAGGAGAAAGATGTGACAGTCTGCTTCTGTAAAGATTTACAGCCTTGGAAGCCCTATGGGAACGTCTTACTCTGTCCAACAGTGTTGCTGTGGGTCGGAATCTATTCCATAACAACCGGTTTGGTTTGGTTTTGGTATGTGGGTTACATGGAATACTATATCAAACTTTGGTTGGTAACACAAGAGCTAGCTCTTGAAGCATTAATAGAACTTAAAGAGTTTGAAGTGCCAGAAAAAAAGTATTACAAGTCCATGAAATCTTTCCAGAGAAAGCTTATATGAGGTATCCTAGTTTTCAGTCTTGCCACAACAAAAATACCACAAGTGGGTGGTTTTAAAGAACAGAATTTATTGTCTCACAGTTCTGGAGGCTAGAAATCTGAATTCAGGTTGTTGGAACAACTGTACCATCTCTGTGTTGGATCTTCATATGGGAAGGTACTTCCTATTCTCATTCAGCTTCTATAGCCCTGGGCATTTCTTGACATTCTTTAGGTGTCTTCCTCTATGTGTCACTCTGTTTTTATAAAACAACACTCAGAAGGAATTAGGACTAAGACACACCCTACTGCAGTACAACCCCAACTGATGACAAAAGAAAAATCCTATTTCCGTAAACAAGGTCACATTCACGGGTATAGGGGTTATGGCATCAACATAGTTTTTCCGGGGCAGAATTCAACCCATAACAGGAGGTGAGACTGGGAGATGATTGTGAAATGCTGATTAATCCATGTTGGCTGTGGTATACAGGTAGTCCCTGATTTGCATATTTGAGTTACAGTGAACCACACTTACAACTTTTTTTTTTTTGTACATCTTATCATTTATCATTAGTAGTCTGTCTTGGAAGAAGTACAGCCAGAGTGCTCCATGGAAGTGAGGATGGCGAGATTTTGTCTCACCTACTTTGGACATGTTATCAGTAGGGACCAATCCCTGGAGAAGGACATCATGCTTGATAAAGTAGAGGATCAGCAAAAAAGAGAAAGACCCTCAGTGACATGGATTGACACAGTGTCTGTCAATGATGGGCTCAAACATAACAATGATTGTGAGGATGGCCCAGGACCGGGCAGTGTTTCATTCTGTTGTACATTGTTGTTGTTAACAACAACAATACAATTCATAATATGTATTACATGCAATGTTGCATTGGGTAATTTGCTGATGTCCTCATATCTGTAAGTTTATGTGTAATGTTTCCAACTCCCAAAAATAGAGATCATATTTGTAAAGATACTGATAATAAAAGACAACGATAATGAAAACTAAAAAACGCGTGAGTTATTTGACTTACAAAAGAGTTGTCGGAATGGAACTCTGTAGTAAGTCAGGACTACCTGTATATACTTAACAGAACTGTAAACGGGCACGGCTAGGATGCTGGAAAGACCTGTGTCATGAAGGACCTAATTTTGGACTTTATTCAGTGAGTTCGAGAACCACTCAGAGCTATGTTTACACGTAAGTGATGGATTTGAAGAGGAGGGGGACTCCCACCTCTCTCTACTCCCAGAGGAGGAGCCATCAGTTAGAGATTTCTGTAAAGTAGGTAAAATATAGTAGATGTAATATTAGGATTAGAAAGCAGGGGATAAATGTAAGAGAAATTAGGGAGTCCCCATTTAAAAAGTTTCATCATTTCCGCATATCCATATAGTTGCCAGCATCACCAACAGAAAGTTTAAATATAAACCTGAAGTTTTATTTTTGTGCTGTTGCATCATGTTATTTTCGAAAAGAGGCAAGAGAATAGTGTGAAGATCTGAGGACAGAAAGAAATAAATTTGGCTTCATTTTTGCTAAGTGTCCTTGAGTCGGTTCTAACTCATAGCAACTCTGTGTACAACAGAGCAAAACACTGCCTGGTCCTGCACCATCCTCACAAACACTGCTGTGTTTGAACCCATTGTTGCAGCCACTGTGTCAATCCATCTCGTTGAAGGTCTTCCTCTTTTTTGCTGACCCTGTACTTTACCAAGCATGATGTCCTTCTCCAAGGACTGCCCCCTCCTGATAACATGTCCAAAGTACATGAGATGAAGTCTTGCTATCCTTGCTTCTAGGGAGCATGCTGGCTGTGCTTCTTCCAAGACAGATTTGTTCATTCTTCTGGCAGTCCATGGAATAATCAATATTCTAAGCCAATATCATAGTTCAAATGCGTTAAAATTCTTCTTAGGTCTTCTTTATTCATTGTCCAGCTTTCTAATGCATATGAGGCGATTGAAAATACTATGGTGTGGGTCAGGTGCACCTTAGTTCTCAAGGTGAAATCTTTGGTTTTTAACATTTTTAAAGAGGTTTTTTGTAGCACATTTGCCAAATGCAATATACCACCTGATTTCTTGATTGCTGCTTCCATGGCTGTCGATTGTGGATTCAGATAAAATGAAATCCTTGACAACTTTAATCTTTTATCCATTTATCATGATTTTCCTTATTGGTCCAGTTGTGAGGTTTTTTGTTTTCTTTATGTTAAGGTGTAATCCATACTGAAAACTGTAGTCTTTGTTCTTCAAGTCTTCATCACTTTCAGCAAGCAAGGTTGTGTCATTTGCATATCACAGGTTGCTAATGAGTCGTCTTCCAATCCTATGCCATGTTCTTCTTCATATGGTCCAGCTTCTCCATTTTTTTGCTCAGGATACAGATTGAATAAGTATGGTGAAAGGATACAACCCTGACACACATGTTTCCAGATTTTAAATCGTGCAGTATTCCTTTGTTCTTTTCAAACAACCGCATCTGGTCTATGTACAGGTTCTGTGTGAGCACAATTAAAGTGTTCTGAAATTCCTGTTCTTCATAGTGTTATCCATAATTTGTTATAACCCACACATTTGAATGCCTTTGGATAGTAAATAAAACATATGTAAACATCTTTCTGGTATTCTCTGCTTTCAGCCAAGATCCATGTGACATCAGCAATGATATCCCTCCTTCTGCGCTCTCATCTGAACCCAACTTGACTTTCTGGCAGTTCCCTGTTGATGTACTGCTGCAATCATTTTTGAATTATCTTCAGCATAGTTTTACCTGCATGTGATAGTAATGATTTGGCTTTAGATGTATTTGAAATTCCAAGGAGAATATCAAGATGGAAGTATCCAGAAGGTGACTGGAAATGCATGTCTAGGCTCAGGAGAGAAAACAGAGTTAGAAATATAGATTTGGAAGTGGAAGACATGGGAGAGTGAATAGCATTCCCAAGAGAGAAAACAGTTTTTATGCGCATATGAGCTATTCATTGGCTTTGATGGTCATTTAAGGGACACGCTTTACAAGGCTTGGTCACCTCAATTGGCTAGTACCTCTATTAGGTAATGTATCAGTAAGTCGCACAGGAAGAATGTGGGAGGGAAGGAGGAAACACAGTAAGGATGCCTCTCTTATACTGCTGGAACCAAATATTTTGGTTTTTTAAAAAAAAAAGACCTCATCAAATTATTAAAGAATGTTAGCTGCGGGTTTCTTCACAATGTTTTTATTTGCTTGTTTGATTGTTTTTGTATTGTACAGGTTTTAATATGAAGAGGATTCTGCTTGAACTGCTATTTAGACAATCTTTTAGCTCTACATGAATCATTTATTACTTTTTAAAACACTTATTTTCCATAATCACATAGATCTGAATTATTTTTGACTGCTATATTTGATGAATTAAAACAAATTAGTGTAAACTGATTTGAAACACAGAGTTCATATTTTAGAGTTACTTTTTAATTTTTTCATATGAGTTTTAGATAAACCTTGGAAAATAAGAAATAAATAGATGGTTGAGTATTTGGTAATTACCTGCTAACTTTGGTTGATAATTTAAATCGCCCAAATTTTTAGGAAACAGAAGGTACGTTGTAAAAGAAACTTTCAGATAATCAGAAATCAATGCTTGTTTCAAAAATGACTTTACATTATTTTTAATTTTAAGACATTTTTGAGGTTTAATTCAAGGGGATGAATCTATGCATCCATGTTTTCTCATTTTCAGAGAGGCAGAACTGTACAAGACTTTTTTTTTTTTTTTTAAAACAACGGAGGTACTCAGGGTAAAAGTAAAACTCTCTCAAAACTTTGTCAGTTAAATAAAACTAAATAGCAGGTGTTAAATATAACCAGACTGGTGTTCTGTATTTAGTCACTAATCTAAATTGAGATCTGAGGCTTCCTAAAATGGTTAAAAAATAAATAAATAAAATTCTTCTTCACCCCCAAACTTCATTTGCATCATTTTTGATGCTTTTAAAAAATTCCTAAGCTTTTGGAAATTAATGCTTTGGCTCATTTTCTTCCCTACGCAAGTTGCTCTCGTGATGAACATTTGTGTTCTGTGCTGAATGAAAATCCAACACAAAACTGATATATCATGCTCTTACATAAGACTGCAGAGTTAGGCTTCTGCAGTCCCGTTTGGTGTCTGCTGTTGTCTGTCGGCATATGCTTAGCAACCCACTTACGTATATTTAGGTGGTAGTTATATGTAACATCTTCAACAAAAGTTTTGATTGCCACTAAGAGGAAGAAATGGTAATTGTGTAAGTGGCAATCTCTTCAAGGCTCAGAATTGGAGTTACACACCATAAGGCATTAAGGCTTTTGACATGCTGGCACTAACCACTTATGTCAGTCACATTACACTTCTCGGTCTGGTTGGTTTGCACCGCATGCTTATATGTTTCTCCTCAGCTTTCCGTTCTCAGCTATGGGGTAACTGGAAAGCTGCTTTTGAAAAGACAGCACAATGCTATGTTCAGCACACATGAATCACTCTCTGATTGTACACAAATATCACCAAGGGACATCACAAATACGCTCTTGGAAGAAAAGCCCTAGTTTAAGCAAGATTACTGGCAGGAAAGCCCACTGAATACTGGGAATATCTGGGCTTTTATTTTTCCACTATAGTATCAGTAGCTAGAAGCTTTCAAACATTATGAAAACAACAATTATTCAGAGGTACTAAAAATATCATTCTAAATCCGAATGCTGGTTAAAATTTTTAGATTATTTTGTTACATTTTTAATCTGGATTATTTTATCCTCTATCCTAATGCGTCAGTAAGAACAGGCGACGTGGCTATGTTAATATCAGATGTCTACGTTTTAATTCTTCCTCATCCTTTGTAAGGGAAGGAAAGGATCTGTTTACATCTTCAGAAGTCATCCTGGCTTCACTATAATGAATACAGACTTTTACATTATTCATAATGAAAAAGCTTTCTATTTTCTGTGCTCTTATTTGAAGGAGACTAAGTAGAAAATACAATATTACACATTAGGAATTTTGTTAGTAATGTATTTACTCATGCTGCATTATTGACTTGCCAATATTTAAAATGACACTAGGCCCAACTGCTGTTGAATTACTAATATCTGTAGTAAAATAGAAAAAAAACACGGATTTACCGTCTCTTGGTGCCACAGTGGCCAAGAGCTTGGCTGCTAACCAAAAAAGGTCAGCAGTTCGAATCCACCAGCCACTCCTTGGCAACCCTGTGGGATAGTTCTGCTCTGTCCTATAGGGATGCTATGAGTTGGCATGGACTCGATGGCAGTGGGTTTAATGCAGTATTATTAATACTTCAAATTAATTCTGAATATCACCGGGATTAATTTTGAAATAAATTAAGTCTCAACCTTGCAGTAATTTGAATTAGCCAGCATAATCCATTGGGGTGTGACAAAAAGTTTGTATCTTCTACATTCTTACTTGCTATTTACATTTAAAACTCACTTTGGCCACCATCCTAGCCTGGTTCCCCTGACAATAGAGCATGAGGCATGAAGCAGAGCCTAGCATGTAGGTAGTTTATTTAGGAAACGATCCCATGGAGAAAGAGTGAGGGGCAGGAGGTGTGAAACAGGGAAGAAAGAAGAGTCGACACAAGGATGTATTATGGGCTTGGGCACAGCTTGGGGCTGGGCACAGCTTGGGGCAATATTGCTCTGACCCCTTTCTAAGGGACCTTATGAAATGTGCCTTGGAATTCTGTTCAGAAGGGGAAAGGGGAAGACATTTATCTATTGGTTCCCATTCCCTATTAGTTAAGGGTGCGCCCAGAGCATACTTCCCTTTCTCTTCTAGATTGCACATGTGTGAGTTCCAGTGAGTTTCCTGGGGCCCGGCCACACAGTGGTTCAAGTACTTGGCTACTAAGTGACAGGTCGGCAGTTGGAACTCACCAGCTGCTCTGCAGGAGAAAGGCGTGGCATGGCATTCTACTTCTGTAAAGATTACAGCCTTGCAAACCCTACGGGGCAGTTCTACTCTAAATTGACTCAATGGCAATGGGTTTTTTGTTTGTTTGGTCTCTGAGCCCTGGGATTAAAACAGCCCTGGTTTATGAATCAAGAAGTATAGGGTACATCATACAAGGGGCTGTCAGATTGTCTGCTCAGGTCAAAGGTTGGCAGTTCGAATCCACCAGGCGCTCCTTGGAAACTCTATGGGGCAGTTTTACTTTGTCCCATTGTTGCTGCGAGTTGGAATCGACTCGATGGGCATCGGGGTTTTTTGCTTTTAATTTCACTCAGCATAATGCCTTCCAGATTCCTCCATGTTATGAAATGTTTCACCGATTCATCACTGTTCTTCATCGATGTGTACTATTCCATTGTGTGAATATACCATAATTTATTTATCCATTCATCCATTGATGGGCACCTTGGTTGCTTCCATTGTTTTGGTATTGTAAACAGTGCTGCAGTGAACATGGGTGTGCATATATCTGTTCATGTAAAGGCTCTTATCTCTCTAGGATATATTCCAAGGAGAGGTATTGCTGGATCCTATGGTAGTTCTATTTCTAGCTTTTTAAGGAAGCCCCAAATCAGTTTCCAAAGTGGTTGTACCATTTTACATTCCCACCAGCATTGTATAAGTGTTCCAATCTCTCCACAGCCTCTCCAACATTTATTGTTTTGAGTTTTTTGGATTAATGCCAGCCTTGTTGGAGTGAGATGAAATCTCGTTGTAGTTTTGATTTGCAGTTCTTTTTTTTTAATGGCTAATAATCGTGAGCATTTCCTCATGTATCTTTTAGCTACCTGAATGTCTTCTTTAGTGAAGTGTCTATTCATATATTTTGCCCACTTTTTAATTTGGTTATTTGTTTTTTTGTAGTTGAGTTTGGCAGTATCATGTAGATTTTAGAGATCAGGCACTGATCGGAAATGTCATAGCTAAAAACTTTTTCATGGAAACAGATTGCCAGGCCTTTTCTTTCACAGTATTGCTGGATGGGTTTAAACGGCCAACCTCTGGGTTAGCAGTTACTGGACTGCAAACCATTTGCACCACCTAGAGACAACATATACATAATCTTAATCTTACTGGCTCTGTTTCTCCAAAGAATGCTAAGACACTGCTCCTGACTTTTCTCCTTTGATCATGGCACTGGCCTGGATATGGGTGTCATCATAGTCTTTTTCTTCTCCTGTAGCCTTCATATCCAAATACTCGCCAAGTCTTGAAGATTTAAAGTGCAAACTCTTACTCAAATCTATCCTCTCTGACTACCTCTGTTAATATGGCTCTCATTAGAGGGTGATTATTTGGGGCACTCTTCTTTGTGATGGTCTTGGGCAATTAGCCAATGAAATCGTGTATACTGTCTTGACAATACTCAGCGACTCACCATGTTTAGTGTGAAAAGTAAAACTTGCTGTGGAAATTTAACTGAACAATATGATTGTTAGAATATGACACAATCTGTTTGTTACGGGGAGCCACAGCAGTTGGAGAAGGGGAGTGAAACCATGGGTATGGAAGATTATTCTTATTACAGCATTTCAAAAGATTTATGAAGGCATATAATTTATATTCTCCCCCAGTGTAACCAGGAATGAGATATGTGAGTTTTTCATCTCAGTGTATTGATTATCAAACATTCAAGCAGATGGTAAATGACTTCTGAGAATACAGATATTTAAAGGATACACACAGACAAATATAAAGAATTGCAAGATTTTGCAATTGTGTTTTGAGTAAATAGGATGGAAATATGTGAAATACTCTTAAAGACAATTGCACATATATTACAGGGGATAAGAACAGTATCAATTTCATAGTTATTTTGAGGATTAGATAATAAAGTTGATTAATATATGCAAAATACCTTGATCAGTGTTTGGAACATAATACATATTCAGTAGATGTTTATTATCATAATCATTATTTTCTTATTTCAGCTGTATAAGATTTTCCCAAGTTTTATTGCATTAGTCAAGAACATAGATACTTGAAAGCTAACCTTGTAAATTTTGAAAGGGGAGGGGCAGAGGGTACATAGAAAACTATCTACTGTTTAACAATGCTATGGAAGAGTTGTCTCTGCTTTTTGTGTTTTAGAACTCAGAACTGTTACCAAGGCAAGTGATTAATCCACTTTTGTCATCCTAATGACCAAATTATGAAATATGATTCTTAACTGGGGGATGAGACATTTTTTTTCTCTATATTTCGATCTTTTGAAATATTGCACACCTAACACATGAAGCCCTGGTAGCTCAGTGGTTAAGACCTCAGCTGCTAACCAAAGGGTCAGAAGTTTGAATCCACCAGCCGCTCCTTGGAAACCCTATGGGGCAGTTCTACCCTGTCCTATAGGGTTTTTATGAGTCAGAATTGGCTCGAAGACAATGGATTTTTTTTTTTTTTTTAATTTGTGAAGAAGGAAATCCCTGGCTGTCGCAAACTCTTAAGTGTTTGGCTACTAACTGAAAGGTTAGCAGTTTGAACCCACCCAGAGGCACCTCAGTAAGGGCTAGAGGTGTGCTTCTGAAAGGTCACAGGTTTGAAAACCCTACAAAGTGCAGTTCTACTCTGCCGACATGGGTTCACCATGAGTTGGAATTGGGTTGATGACAACTGGTTTTAACTCATGAAGAATTCTGTGTATTTTCTAATTTGTTAATATAATTTTTTTTTTCCTAGTTAAACACAATCTTGGTTGTAACAAAATAGGTCAAATCCTGAAAGGCAGCACTAACACTTTGCAGAATTTTGTGGCAATTACAATAGAAAGATAGAAAAGAACTATCCAATTCGTTGTCCGGGCAATTATTTTCTTAAAGAAGACAGGTAAACTACCTGCCTACCAGGATGCAACTCAATCCATGATTTCTATTTAAGATGAGTTGCTCCTGGCAGTGGCGTCACTAGGCTTGGTGTCAACCAGTGCGTTAACTCATGGTGTCACTCCTCCCCCCAGTGGACCTCCTCCTATACCAGACCATATGGAATCTTTAATAATGTTTATTATCAATTTTAACCATAGAATACTATGTGATAAAATTTCTTAAATGTAGTATTTTTTAGTTATATGGACACTAATAACAAAAATGTTTTTGTAGAATCTGGCTACATTGAATTACATTTTAGTTGCAACGTTATTAGTAACTGAGCCTTTTTTGATTTTTCTCCTTTTGCTTTAATTACTACTTCATTCTCAAAAAAAAAAGTTACTGATATAAGTTGACAAATACTACTAACTACAATACTATAGCTAAACACCAGAAAATTGACAAAATTAGCAACTATAAAAACACCAGCAGCAATGAAAACGATGTCACTGCTTATAGCACATGCAGATGAAACCACGTGATTCGAAGCATCATTGTAGTTGTGTAATAACGATAACTCCGACAGCAGCACATTGGAAGTTTCAAAAAATAAATTAGCGTGGAGTTTTAGCCTTGTAGGTATAGTGATGCATGTAAGCTGGGCTTACAGAAATGTTTTTGTTGTTGTAACTAAGTACATGGATTTTTTATAAAAAATAATAAATTTTGGCTGAAACACTGCACAAAAATTTTATAGACAGTCACTTTGGTGTCACCCCTTCTGAGAGTGTCGCCTGATGCGGTCTGCACCCCCTGCGCCTCCTAGTGTTGCCGCTGGCTTGTGGTCTTCTCTGGCTGGATGGCTCAGACTGAAAGGGGTTACAATCATGCTCTGTTGCTCAGTGCCACTTCTACAGCCTTCTCACTGGCACAAGAACCTAATACAATGGAGATGTCAATCAATGCATGTCTTTCACCAAAATGCTTCCTTTGAAAATCAGATAACAGCAAATGCTTTAGTCTAGCAGGCTTTTTTACTTATCAGAGGCTACAAAGGGTGATCACCAAGGGTTTTGTAAATGAAAAACCACACGCCCTTAATGCATCCAGGCAGGGGATAATTCTGAAGTGTAATTTAGCAGAAACCATAGGAAACATCACAAAAGAGTGTAAGATGCTACACAGGTAGCCCCATGAAACATAATGTGTCACTCACCATTGACTGTATCACCATCTGCCTGTCCATTCAACACATGAGCCCCAACAAATAAATCTGTGTTTCACTAAGAAAAAAAATTCTATTTTCTTTGTTTTCAGTATGTGCAACATTGATAAAATGAGTGATTTCTATAAGTAAAATTTGAAATAAAATTATTTGTGATTGATACATTTCCGATAATGACGTTAACTGAAAGACCTTCAGTAATAATGTGGAGCTATATGAGTTAGGATGGTTTCACAGCAGTGGCTGGGAAGTCCTCACGTTGGTTCCGTTACTGTTAATAGGATTTATGAGTGTTACTCCATTCAAAATATTTTGACAATTCACCCCACAGTGTCTTGGACACCATGGAAACAGGAGGTCATTGGCAAAACAGAATCTGGGAATGGAAGTTAACATGAGGCAATCCATATCTTGGGTAACAGCTTGGGTAACAAGTTTGCATAACAAAATAATATTCTGGACTACAGAAATGTGGATGATCAAATCCTTGATCTCTTAAAGAATTTGGGCTTGATCATTATCAGACAGCATTTGGTATGCATATTCATAAGGTTTTTACTGACCAATTTTTTCAAAAGTAGATCTTCAGGTCCTTCTTTCCAGTCAGTCTTAGTCTGGAACTCCGCTGAAACCTGTAAACCATGAATAACACTGTTAGTATTTGAAATACTGGTGGTATAGCTTCCAGCATCATAGTAACACCCAAGCCACCAAAGTATGACAAACTGACAACTGAACTGATAAGCAATATTATGATAAACAGAGAAAACACTGAAGCTGTCAAAGCTTTCATTTTACTTGGATACACAATCAACGCCCACAGAAGCAGCAGTCAAGAAATCAAACAATGTGTTGCACTGGGCAAATCTGCTGGAAAAGTCCTATTTAAAGTGTTAAAATGCAAAGACGTCACCTTGAGAACTAAGATGTGCCTGACCCAAGCCATAGTATTTTCAACTACCTCAAAAAAAAAAAAAAAAAAAATTTTTTTTTTTTTCAGGTGAAAGCTGGATAATGAATAAGGAAGAATGAAGGACAGTTGATGCCTTTGAATTCTGGTGTTGGTGAAGAATATTGAATATACCATGGATTGCCAGAAAAAACAAATCTGTCATGGAAGAAGCACAGCCAGAATGCTCCTTAGAAGGGAGGATAGCGAGACTTCATCTTATGTGCTTTGGACATGTTATCATGAGGGATCAGTCCCTGGAGGAGGTCACCATGCTTGGTAAAGGAGAAGATCAGCAAAAAAAGAGGCAGACCCTCAATGAAATGGATTGACACAGTGACTATAACAATGGGCTCAAAGATTGCAACAATTGTGAGGGTGGTGCAGAACCTGGCAGCGTTTCATTCTGTCGTATGTAGGGTTGCTATGTGTCAGAGCCAACTCCACAGCACCTAACGACAACAACAACATTTGATATTGCTCACCAGAGTGAGGTTTAATCTACATAAAGGAAACAAGAAGCAAAAGGCAACATGCTATCCTTGAGATGGAGGATGAAGTAAGAACTCAATGTTTGGTAGACTCCTTAACAATTAAAGTGAGAGATAACTAAAATGAATTTTTAATAAAAAATCATACAAAGGGTAAAAAAAAGACAGTAAAAAAGAAAATCATTCCAAATTTCAATTTCTATTTTCATAAGACATTTGAAGCTTTAATCAAGACTTTAAAAAATAATCTTCCAAATATATCAATATTTTCAAATCACATTTATTCAAATATTGGGCCTTTCCTCCTTGTAAATCATCAAATGTTCTTATGCACATAAAGGGTTCACACATATCCTGAGCTAATGAACTTGTTTTGACTGCCACATAGATAACAGGCTTCTTCTGATAAAAGACTCTGCCAACTTAGGAGGGACAGTTTCTGCTTTTTATATTTTTCTTCTTATTGAAATTTTTCCATCTAAATTTTGACCACTGACATGAATTCCTTTGGCCCTTTGAGTTGGATTGCCAACATCATTTCTACTCTGAAATTAAGAAGAGAAACCATTTCCACTTCCCAAGGACTGTTATGAAGGTAGTTAATCTAGCAGTGGGGAAGAAAAACACAGAGATGTATTAACCACACAACCGTGGAACCCAGTTTGAGAGGGAAAGGTTGCTTTTATGAAACCACAACATACCAGTGTTTAGCACGAAGCTGTAGAGCTTTCACCATTCACCTTCTGAGACCAATGGACCTTTTTTGTTTTTTACATGTTTAGTTCATGAAACAAGTAATTTATAGAAGTAATAATAATGAAATAGTGAAAACAGCTTTATTTGAAATTTTAATATTTTAAACAGAAAAAAAAAATTAGAGAAACCCCCAAATTTTATCTCATATTTTGCTGCTTTTGAATGTATATAAACTGCAATCTAATAATTGTGAGTCATCACCCTCTGCCAAAACTTATCAACTGTCAACTATTAACTAATGCTTATCAATTGCCATGCATGAACCTGGAACATATCCATCTTGCAATTACCAATTCCAGATTTCAAATTCAGCTATAATAGGCCCTGGCTCATCGTGTCTGATACTTCTCCTTGCACTAACATCATCAAAATGCATTGCTCGAAGAAACTTTTGAAATTTTGACAGCTTATAATTTTGTCCAAAAGAAGACAGACATCTCACTTTTTACCTAATTGCAGAACATTTACATTTTTAGATTTATAAAACAAATTAGAATGATTAATCCAATTATTTTTGTTACATCATCTATTTCCTTACAGTCACTTTTGTGTACGCATACACCTTCAGCATTTGCCCGCTTATGAATCATTACATCACAAAAGAAGAAGGATATTGTCACATGTTCTTTCAGGAAAGCAGAATCATGATTTTTCTTTCTGTTAAATGACTAGGTAGATGAGAACACTATATTTCCTTTTTGTCCTTAAAAAATATTGTTCAATCATCAATCTTCAGTTGGAGAAAATTCATGTAGGATATCATCATCTGAAGACTCATAGCTAAGATTTCATTTATACCATCAATTTCACCGTCGGTGCTATTTGTCACTTTGCATTCGTCTTCTGATTCATCTAATAATTGTGAGTCATCTCCCTCTGTCAATTGTATTCTTTTGCTAGTATGAGAAGAAAACAAAATATTCTGTATTCTCCATTGTATTCAATTAAATCTAAAAGCAGACTAGAAAGACAGTGTTTCCAGTCTTTATGTCTTCTGAAAAGGTAATAACTAAGTACTTTGGCCAATTCAATATGAAAATTAAAAGACGACACAATAGTGATGATTTGTTTCCTATTGCATCAACCTTCTAGATTATTCCATTAATTGTCTGTTTTCTTATTATTTTAATCTTTCTCAGCATTGTTGGGACTAGTCAATGACAATTGATGAAATAATTCTTGGGATAATGAAATATCAAATTGTTTCAAGATATAAGGTATCCCAGATTTTAGAAAGGTCCAATAGATCCATATGTCAATAGAGATAGAATAAAATTTATTCCATTTAAAAACTTTAAGTAAACTTTCTGTTTGTTCTTCACAAGCATTTTAATAAAGAATAAAAGAATAAATGTAACAGAATACAATTATTACAAATAAAGCTTATCATCAAAGAAATTCAAGAACTAAAATTGAGTCCAATGGACCCGGATGGCAAGTCCAATGGACCCTGATGGCATACCAAGGGTTTTGGGAGTAATGATAAGAGGTCACTAGATATATTTTTCAATAAAAAACAAAAACAAAAAGATGACAAAATAAGAGCTAGACTTCTATTCCTCAGGAACGTTGCCTTAGATATTTTAGACGAAGAAGGATTCTATATGATATGTTCTGATATTAGCATGTACGTGTTAGTACCCCCACGTGTCTGTCAGTTTGTCGCACTGTGGGGGCTTGTGTGTTGCTGTGATGCTGGAAGCTATGCCACCGGTATTCAGATACCAACAGGGTCACCCATGGAGGACAGGTTTCAGCCGAACTTCCAGACTAAGACAGACTAGGAAGAAGGATCTGGCAGTCTACTTCTGAAAAGCATTAGCCAGTGAAAACCCTATGAATAGCAGCGGAACATTGTCTGATATAGTGCTGGAAGATGAGCCCCCCAGGTTGGAAGGCACTCAAAAGATGATTGGGGAACAGCTGCCTCCTCAAACTAGAATCAACCTTAATGACGTAGATGGAATAAAGCTTTCAGGACCTTCATTTGCTGATGTGGCACGATTCAAAATGAGAAGAAACAGCTGCAAAATCTATTAATAATCAGAACCTGGAATGTACGAAGTATGAATCTAGGAAAATTGGAAATCATCAAAAATGAAATGGAAGCTATCCTAGGCGTTAGTGAGCTGAAATGGACCAGTATTGGCCATTTTGAATTGGACAATCATATAGTCATATAATCTATGCTGGGAATGATGACTTGAAGAGGAATGGTGTTGCATTCATCGTCAAAAGGAATGTTTCAAGATCTGTCCAGAAGTACAACACTGTCAGTGATAGGATAATATCCATACGCCTACAAGGAAGACCAGTTAATACGACTATTATTCAACTTTACGCACCAACCACTAGGGCCAAAGATGAAGAAATAGAAGATTTTTATCAGCTAATGCAGTCTGAAATTGATCGAACATGCAATCAAGATGCATTGATAATCACTGGCGATTGGAATGGGAAGGTTGGAAACAAGAAGAAGGATCAGTAGTTGGAAAATATGGCCTTGGTGATAGAAACAATGCCTGATATTGAATGATAGAATTTTGCAAGACCAACAACTTCTTCGTTGCAAATACCTTCTTTCACCAATATAAAAGGTGACTATACGCATGGAGTTCACCAGATGGAACACACAGAAATCAAATTGACTACATCAGTGGAAAGAGATGATGGAAAAGCTCAATATCATCAGTCAGAACAAGGCCAGGGGCCGACTGTGGAACAGACCATCAATTGCTCATATGCAAGTTCAAGCTGAAACTGAAGAAAATCAGACCAAGTCCACGAGAGCCAAAATATGACCTTGAGTATATCCCACCTGAATCTAGAGACCATCTCAAGAATAGATTTGATGCATTGAACACTAGTGACCAAAGACCAAACGAGTTGTGGAATGACATCAAGGACATCATCCTTGAAGAAAGCAAGAGGTCATTGAAAAGACAGGAAAGAAAGAAAAGACCAAGATGGATGTCAGAGGAGCCTCTGAGCTTGCTCTAGAATGTCAAGCAGCTAAAGCTAAAGGAAGAATTGATGAAGTAAAAGAACGGAACAGAAGATTTCAAAGGGCCTCTCGAGAAGACAAAATAAAGCATTCTAATGACATGTGCAAAGAGCTGGAGATGGAAAACCAAAAGGGAAGAACACGCTCAGCATTTCTCAAGCTGAAAGAACCGAAGAAAAAATTCAAGCCTCGAGTTGCAATAGTGAAGGATTCCATGGGAAAAATATTAAATGATGCAGGAAGCATCAAAAGAAGATGGAAGGAATACACAGAGTCATTATACCAAAAAGAGCTAGTCGATATTCAACCATTTCAAGAGGTGGCATATGATCAGGAACTGATGGTACTGAAGGAAGAAGTCCAAGCTGCTCTGAAGGCACCGGCGAAAAACAAGGCTCCAGGAATTGATGGAATATCAATTGAGATGTTTCAACAAATAGATGCAGCACTGGAGGTGCTCGCTTGTCTATGCCAAGAAACATGGAAGACAGCTTCCTGGCCAACTGACTGGAACAGATCCATATTTATGCCTATTCCCAAAAAAAGGTGATCCAACTGAATGTGGAAATTATAGAACAATATCATTAATATCACACACAAGCAAAATTTTGCTGAAGATCATTCAAAAGCAGCTGCAGCAATATATTGACAGGGAACTGCCAGAAATTCAGGCCAGTTTCAGAAGAGGACATGGAACCAGGGATATAATTGCTGATGTCAGATGGATCCTGGCTGAAAGCAGAGAATACAGAAGGATGTTTACCTGTGTTTTATTGATTATGCAAAGGCATTTGATTGTGTGGGTCAGAACAAACTATGGATAACACTGCAAAGAATGGGAATTCCAGAACACTTAATTGTGCTCATGAGGAACCTTTACATAGATGAAGAGGCAGTTGTTCGGACAGAACAAGGGGATACTGATTGCTTTAAAGTCAGGAAAGGTGTGTGTCAGGGTTGTATTCTTTCACCATACCTATTTAATCTGTATGCTGAACAAATAATACGAGAAGCTGGACTATATGAAGAAGACCGGGGCATCAAAATTGGAGGAAGTCTCATTAACAACCTGTATTATGCAGATGACACAACCTTGCTTGCTGAAAGTGAAGAGGACTTGAAGCACTTCCTAATGAAGATCAAAGACCACAGCCTTCAGTATGGATTATGCGTCAACAGAAAACAAAAATCCTCACAACTGGACCAATGAGCAACATCATGATAAACAGAAAAGTTTGAAGCTGTCAAGGATTTCATTTTACTTGGATCCACAATCAACAGCCATGGAAGCAGCAGTCAAGAAATCAAAAGACGCATTGCATTGGGCAAATCTGCTGCAAAGGACCTCTTCAAAGTGTTGAAAAGCAAAGATGTCACCCTGAAGACTAAGGTGCGCCTGACCCACGCCATAGTATCGCATCATATGCATGTGAAAGCTGGACAATGAATAAGGAAGACGGTAGAAGAGTTGATGCCTTTGAATTGTGGTTTTGGCGAAGAATATTGAATATACCATGGACTGCCAAAGAATGAACAAATCTGTCTTAGATGAAGTACCGGAATGCTCCTTAGAAGCAAGGATGGCAAGACTGCATCTTACATACTTTGGACATGGTAATCAGGAGGGATCAGTCCCTGGAGAAGGACATCATGCTTGGCAGAGTACAGGGTCAGTGGAAAAGAGGAAGACCCTCAACGAGGTGGATTTGCACAGTGGCTGCAACAATGAGCTCAAGCATAACAACGATTGTAAGGATGGTTCAGGACCGGGCAGTGTTTCGTTCTGTTGTGCATAGGGTCGCTATGAGTAGGCACTGACTTGACGGCACCTAACAACAACAATGTCTTGGTAGCAATAATCATATTAAACAAAAACCAAGCCCATTGCTGTCATGTGAACCGTGACTCATAGCAACACTATAGGACAGAGTAGAACTTCCCCATAAGGTTTCCAAGGAGTGGCTCGTGGATTCAAACTGCTGACCTTTTGGGTAGCAGACGAGCTCTGAACCACTGTGCCACCAGGGCTCCTCTAATCACAACAGTAGTTAATTATTTGGCTAATGCCTATATGGGCCCCTGGCGGTGCAGTGGTTAAGTGTTTGGGTGCTAACCAGAAGATCAACAGTTCGAATCCACCAGCTGCTCCTTGGAAACCATATGGGGTGGTTCTATTCTGTCCTATGGGGTCACTGTGAGTCAGAATTGACTAGACGCAATGGGCTTGGTTTACGGTTTCTTAATGCCTATGTATTCTACTTGTCTGTAAACTACCTGAGGTACTACTTTATCATGAATTTGCACTGGCATTTTTAATCACTCAGCATAGAACCTGACTCATAAAAGTTGCCTGGAAGTACTGGTTGGTGAATGAAAGGAAAAATTTTATAGGCCAAATAGTTCAAGTAACTGAACAAGAATTCCTATGGTCAGCCTGTTTGGTAACTTCAATAAAAGGAATCTTAATACTTTTCAAGGCATTTCTTTGCATTTCAGAGAGCTCAGACTGTTATAAAGTTAGGCAGCATAGCTCGGGAGCCAGACTGTTGGCCTTGAATCCTGTTTATGCCCTTCACTTGTATGACTTTGGGTAAGCTACGTAAGGTTCCTCACATTTAAACTGGATTTTTTTTTTTTTAATAATATTGTTAGTTGCCATTCAGTCAAATCTGACTCATGGTGATCTTACGTGTGCAGGGTAGAACTGCTCCATAGTTATTAGTCTAACACTTATCCATTTGTGCTACCCAGAGACTCCGGAGATATAATTAGTACCTTCTTATAGGATTGTTGTGAGGATCAAGTGGGTCAATATACAGTACTTAGTATCTGGCACATACTAGACATTATATGAGCATTTACTGTTACTGTTATTGTTATTATCGAGATGATAATTATTATATTGACCTGAAATCTATTCCTGGACTCTTCCCAAACCAGTGTCTCCCACCTGACAGTCATTCACAAGAAGTTAACTGATTCTTCTCTTCATACAGCTGAATAACCTCACAGCTTCAATGTTCCTTATAGTATTAGTGTTTTCTCCCTTCTCACCACTCTCGTCACCTGGGTCTGAATGCTTAACCATAATGTGTCTGACTTCTTCTCAGAGTCCAGTGTCCAGCACTGAATGCAGTAACCCAGGCACAGCCTAACCAGCCTAGAATGGGGCCAAAGTTTCCTTTGACCCAAACATTGTTTCTCTGTCACCAGAGCTTGGGGTTACAATATTCATTTTGGCAGACAAAGCCCATTGTTGAATTTCACTAAAGTTATAGTTCTATAAAATCCTTGCATTTTTTTCTCATACATGGTTTCTAAGGTATATATTCCACTTTCTAAGCTCTAACTGTTTTATTATAAGCAGGTTATTTTACATATAATAATAATAGTGATGTATTTTTATTGTTTTAAAGTTTTTTTTTTTTTACAAATATTATCTTATTTAATGCCAAAGCAAACCTGTATGTAGAAACTACCTTATAGATGAGGAAACTGAGGTCAAGAAAGGTCAGTTGACTTTCCCAAGGTAACATAACCAAGCAATGTCAAAATTGACACTATTAACCAAATAACCTTATTTCATTACCCTATGACATATCGTCTATGATTAGTTATTATTATAATTCATATGATTCTATTCGGCCTTGGGCTAGATTTACTATCTCTTCCAGCTTTATTCATCCAAATATTTGTTCAACTTGCCATCAGTGTCTTCATCTTACATATTACTAAAATGTTGAGCTAGTTATAACAGGGTCAATGGCAGTAATCTAGTGGACATTCTTTTAAAGATCGCCCTCATGGGAGATGTGCCATTAATCCCTAGCTTTGATGATGGTCATTCAAGAAGTCTACCTAACTTTTCTATTATCTAGCTACATTTCTCCGTCTGCCCACAAGAATATTTTGTGAAACTTTGCTAAATATGTATTGAAATTTCAGATATACTATGCCTTCAGAATTTCTCTGAATCTTTAGAATGGAAATCTTGCCAAAAAATAAAATAAAGCAACGTAAATCAAATGTCTGTTCTTAGTGAATCTAAGTCAGCTTCTTATAATTAAATGTTGCATTGTTTTAACCTTCAAAAATATTTTAATGACCATCTCTGGGGTCATTTCTAATATTAACCTTAAGCTCTTCAGTTTATAATTTACAAATCTACCTTTTTCACTTTTTTTTTTTTTACAGCCTGAACTAATTTTGTTCATCTCCAGTCATCTAGCACCTTCCTGTTCTCTGACTGTTAAAATCCTTAGGGGTTTCATGTGAATGACACCTAAATACTGTGACAAGAAATCAGCCAGGCCAAAGATTCATTTAGATCTGTGATTTAAAGTCCCTTTAACAATGCTTTTGAGAGCAATTTTCAATCTGTCATTTTACTATTTCTTAGAGGAATCAGGAGTATAACACAAGGTGATTGTTTAATAAAAAATCATTGGTTGTCTAATTTGTGCCAGGCATTGTCCTTATTCAGACAAATAAGAATTGGTCCCTGATCTTTAGGAGCTCCCAATTTAGTGATAATATAGCACTAATAGTAGTCTAGTACTTGCACTGTACAATGAATTTCAACATGTACTTCCACAATTAATTGTTTCTTCTCTGTCCTTTCTTTCTCTCCCTTTTTGTCATTACTCGTCCTTTTATCTTTTTATACTCAGAAGAGCTTACATTTTGCTTTTTTTGTCCACAGAATTTTTATTCAACTAAGCTCCTTTACTTATAGTCTGTATTAGTTCTCTATTGCCACTGTAACAAATAAGCGAAAATTTAAGATGCTTAAAGTAACACAATTTATGATCTTATAGTGTGGTGTAGAAGTCCAACACTGCTCCCATTTGACTAAGATCAATGTGTCAGCAGGCAGGTATGCCTTTCTGGAGGGTCTGGGAGAGAATTCTTTTTCCAGCTTCTAGAGGCTGCTCTCATTCCTGGGCTCATGGACCGCTTCCTCCATCCTTAAACCCAGCAACAGCAGGTTGAGTCCTTTTCACATAATATCTCTCCTAACATCCTTCTGTAGTTACATATTACTCTAACCACAAATGGGAAAGTTTCTTTGGGTTTTAATAATTGATGCAATTAGATTTTGTTCACCTTGATAGTATTGTGTTCACCCTTTCTTCTGTATATGCTGTTAAATTCAGTGTCCCCAAATATTATGTGTACTTTTTTTTTTTTTAAATATACAACTTAAATCCCATATTTCAAAGAAATTTTCCTCTGGAGTCATTTTCTATTTCACCCACCCCTCTGTTCTCATTTTCTGTACTATACCTCAAATTAGCTACTCTCTTTTTATACATTCACATCATGTTTTTGCAACGTAGATAAAAGAAATTGCTCTCAAGTGATGGAATTTTTGCTTGCTGTGTTTCAGCTTAAAACATACTTTCCCCCACAAAAACTAGTTTTATAAACATTTGCAAAGCAGGCTGCATAAAGGAAATTGCTGACACAACTTAACTGCATCTATAATCGTGCAAATGATATGACTGCGTGGGGAGAGTGAAGAAGATAGAAGCAAAAATTGGGCTATATTTTCAACTTAAGTCTCAGTATGAAAAAAGAGACTAATGCCATTTAGTTATAATTTAAAGTCTTTGGAATATTTTCACTTTGTACACACTTAGCCTGAGTGCTCCAAATGGAGATATGTGTCTAATGGGCCAAATGGAGTTGTGTGTTATATGCCTGTAGATTAAGGGTCTCTTATGATTTGAGGAGCGACAGAACATATTGTGCCCTAGGAAAATTCACCTAACCTTCTCTTTTCAAATACAGATGGGATATTATACTGCCTTAATCTGTGGTGCTGGAGGGCTCATCACATTGTCTGCAAATTGACCAAAAAAAAACATTTTTTTCTTTTTTTTTTTTTATGTGTGACTGTGTTCATACGCATATATATAGTGAGTGGACTATTTGCTCATGTTGCACCTTTTTCCTTTGTCTTTAGCATAAAATCTATGAGCAGGGACAACTTCTGCAGCTCCAAATATTAATCTCTGTTTTTAGCAATTCCTTAATTGTATTTTAAATGAGATATTTTTGCTTAGGAAATTCTGGCTTTCTTTCCTGTCAGTAAAATGTGGATGAAATAAATATATATACATTTTATATATATCTATGTTCATGTTCATTGATATATATAGTTTAATATATATGTATATAAAAAAAAAAACCCACACATATATATTCACAAACACAGAAACCAAACCAAATCCATTGCTGTTAAGTCAATTTCTATTCACAGTGACCCTATAGGACAGAGTGGAACTGCCCTATAGGGTTTCTAAGGAGTGGCTGCTGGATCCAAACTGTTGACCTTTTGGTTAGCAGCCAAACACTTAGCCACTGTGCTACCAGGACTACGTATTAAATCAGTTGCTTTTTAGTCTATTTTAACTCATGGCAACCCCATGTGTGTTAGAGTAGAACTAAGTTCCATAGGATTTTCAACGGTTAAGTTTCTGGAAGTAGATACACATCCGTTTCTTCCAACGCACCTCTGGTTGGAACTGAACTTCCAATCTTTCAGTTACCAGCCAAGCACATTAACTGTTGCACCACCCAGGGTCTCTTTCTCTCTCTCTATGTATCTTAAAGGGGTACATATATACATGAAAAGCTTCTGTCTTTTGTTGTATCTGCCCTCCTGATTCAGCAGAACAGTGACCTAACTCCAGTCTTGACTCTTTCCACCTGTGGACTTTGATCAAGTCATTTACCACTTCTAAGCTTCTGTTTTCAGATCTCCATAGCAGTTAGGTAGAACCAGATTATCTCTAACTTAACCTCCAATATTAGTATCCTGAGTTTCTAAGATTCTGGTAGTACTAGTACTAAAAAAAAACAAAAATTGGTTGAGTTTGAACTGTCGATCTTTGGTTAGCAGCTGAGTTCTTAATCACCAGGGCTCCAACACCAGTGTTAAAAAAAAAAAAACAGAAAAAAAACCCATTGCCATCAAGTCAATTCTGACAGGTAGCAACCCTATACAAGAGTAGAACTAGCCCATAGGGCTTCCAAGGAATGGCTGGTGGATTTGAACTGCTTACCTTTTGGTGCACAGCTGTATTAGCCACTGTGCCACTAGGGCTTCCAATACTAGCATAACAAATACTTATTGAATATTTACTGTGTGCCTGGCGCTCTTCTAAGTACTTTACATGGGTGTAAGCCTTTAGTTCTCATAAAAATTATAGCATAAATATTGTTCAATTTTTCATTTCATAGGTAAGGAAAATGAGGCACAGAAATTTTGAGGAACTTGCCATAAACCACACAGCTTGAAAGTGGCAGAGCTAAAATTCAAACCCAGAAACCTGACTCCAGAACTCACTTGCTTAATCACCACCCACCCACTGGCGTCAAGTCAATTCCGACTCATAGCCAACCTATAGGACAGAGTAGAACTGCCCGGTAGAGTTTCCGAGGAGCACCTGGTGGATTCGAACTGCCAACCTCTCGATTAGCAGCTATAGCACTTAACAACTACACCACCAGGGTTTCCTTCTTTAATCACCACAGCAGGTTTTTTAGGCAGATAGGAACCACAGAATGCATCTGCTTCCTATGTTCTCAACCTTGGCGTCCTGTTGCTTTGAGATCCTGCTGTCTGTTGAAAAAACGGGTAAGCAGATTCGAAGTAAGGACAAAACATGTCTAATGCACAGAGAGGAAACCCTGGTGGCGTAGTACTTCAGTGCTATGGCTGCTAACCAAAAGGTCAGCAGTTCGAATCCACCAGGTGCCCTTTGGAAACTCTATGGGGCGGTTCTACTCTGTCCTATAGGGTTGCTATGTAGTCAGAATCGATTAGATGGCCATGGGTTGGGTTTAATGCAGAGAGATATTTTGGGAAGAAAAACATTTTCCTCTGACTCTAAAATTTGTATATATGAGTGGTTACCTATGTGATTAAGCACACGACTGACCCATTTCTGGGTACTCTTGGCACACACTACTAAATTTTTTTTTTTTTTTTCATGTCCTACTCTGCTGTTCTCAGTAGCCCAGAAATGGATACCAAATGTCTCTTTTAAAACAGTCTGAGTTTTCCCAGGACGTTTTAATCTTCATCTGGATCTTTAGTGCTTTATTAATATGTCCCTTGAAAATCGAAAAGTGTGGTTTTAAAAATGCATTCCTTAGAGACATAATTGGAAATAAAGCTACTAAAAATTAAGAAATTTCAATTTGAAGTGATAATATCTTTGTCAAAAGCTAAGAAGGACATGTTTATTACAGTTTTTTTTGCTGAACTGTAAAAAAAAAAAACTAAGTGGGGTTACAATTTTGTTTTTTTTCATTTTGACACTCTATGAGTCCTTGGGGTCCCTGGGTGACGCACAGTTAAGGTTCACTAGCTGAGAGGTCTGTAGTTCAAACCCACTAAGAGGTGCCTCGGAAGACAGGCCTGGTGACCTGCTCCTGGAAGGTCACAGCCTTGAAAACCCTACGGAGCAGTCCTGCTCTGCACGCATGGGGTCTCCATGAGTCAGAACAGGCTCGACATCAGCAGTGGGTTTGGTTAGTCCTCGTGCCTTGCTAATTATAAGCTCAGTGAAACATGGTATTAATTTTAAAAAGCTTACAAAAGGGCTTGATTTACATCATTCTTGTTTTGCCAAGTTTGTGATTAGATAATCCTTTACAGACGATTTTGAACTATTTGAACAAGCCTACTTTGAGATCATGTATAAACAATTTATTTATGTGTGATTATACTGTTCATACTATTTTCTGCTCCTTTGCTCTTCATTTTTCCAGAGGATTGTAGCAGATGCTTTAGACTTCATGAAAAAGGTCAGGTTGTTCTTTTCTTTCTGTTACCGTTAGGAAAAATACCTGCGAAAGCTATTTGTTATGCTATATTTAGATGGTTGCATTTATACACTTGAAAATCATGTTTACTTTGGGACAGTCCTGGATGCAGTAATGTGTGGCATTACTTAAACTGTGAAGAATAAAATCTCTTGACTCACAGCAAATATAAAACTTGAAGTGGTCCTTTAGTATCATGCGCTCAATTTTGACCTTGGCCGTAGTCACACTGCTTACATTGGCCATATCCTGGCTATCCCTCAGCCATACTACAAGCTACTGCAGATAGCCATTGTGTTTGCACGTGGGATTATCTACCATTCTAAGCACAGAACCTAGGACTCCATGGGGACTCATTCAGTGCTTGTTGAATGAGTGAATGCATGAGTTTTCTGGTCATGCAAATTTAGGGAATGACGTGTATTTTTCTGGCAAAGCACATTGTACCACACCACCAGGTGGGCAAAGGTGGTGCAACATAGAGTCAAAATGTATCTTTATTCTTTTGTGGAAGTCAAGCATGCACACTGAGAAAGATAGTGGTACTGTAAAGATTAGTTATATTATGGATTTGGATTGAGAGAACACCTAATTAGGATGTAATTTTCTAAGAAGTTAGGAGGGGAAGGCTTGATCAGTGTTTTCTTTTTTTTTTGTTTCTGTGTTTATGATTTTTGACCATATTTAGCAATGCTAAACTAGAGAAAAATCAATCTTTGAGGAGATGGTAAGTCCTTGGGAGGTATAACTAAGAAATCAATACCAATTAACTCCAAAGATATGTTCCCAGTAGTTCTGCTGTAATAAAGAGTCTCAGAAAAAAAGCCTTCCTCAGTTGATCAAGGGCTTGATAGCACACTATCTACATTTTTGATTTTCTGTTTTTGGCTTAGTCTAACTGGAAGGACTTCATCTTGGATGAATTTTATTGCTCCTCTCAGTAAGTCATTTGTTACGAAGGGAAGGAGCCGTTTAGACGGCCTGCAGAAGATCTTCAGTTTATCTTACAAATTCTTATTTAGTTCGTCATAGAGATTGGTCTTGCTAGTATTAAAAACCCAACAGGACAGATGCCTGATGCGGAGCAAGGAACAGCTTGATAATTAATGAGAAACCTAGTAAATTCATTGGCAGTACTCCAACAACTTCATGTTGCCCTCGATATGCACCTTCCTTAAAATTTACCTTGTTGTCTTAGTTATCTAGTGCTGCTATAACAGAAATAACACAAGTGGATGGCTTTAACAAACAAATTTATTCTCTCACAGTTTAGGAGGCTAGAAGTCTGAATTCAGGGTACCAGCTCTAGGGGAAGGCTTTCTCTGTTGGCTCTGAGGGGAGGTCCTTGTCTCCTGTCAACATCTGTGGGGTCTGTGCTCCTTGGATATCTCCATGTGTCTTGGCATCAATCTTTTCCTCATCTAGGAGGTTCTCAGCACAGTGACCCCAGGTCCCAAGAATGTGTTCCACTCCTGGCTCTTTTTTCCTGGTGATAGTGAGGCCCCTCTCCTCTGCTTACTTCTCTCTCTTTTTGCCTCTTGTAAGACAAAAGGTGTGACTTGAGCAAGGATGTGACTTGACTAAGGGTGTAACTTAAACAAAGATGGGACTTGAGTAAGGGTGTAACCTGAGTCACACCCTCTTTTAAAGCTGAACTCAAGATATACCCCACATTGATTCTGCCTCATTAACATATAAAGGTTAGGATTTACAACACAACTCAAAATGGAGGATATGTACATCAGATCACAAAATGGAGGAAGACCACACAATGCTGGAAATCATGGCCTAGCCAAGCTGACACATATTATGGGGGGACATAATTCAATCCATGACACTTTTAATTGTATTTAAATTTAGATATTGGCCTGTCTCCACTTACAAACCACAAACTTGCAAAGGCAGTATTCTCTTAATCTCTGTGTGACTAGACAGTACCTGACACAGTTCCTGACTGATTGAAAAGATGCATGAGATAAGCTAGGGTGAGAATCTAGTTCATATCAACAAGTTACTTAAAATTAAACTTAACTTTTGTCTGATACAGTCATGCCTGGTGCTAATTGATATGCAGAGCTGGCAATGATCAATATTGCACTTTATGATATAATGTAAATACTTTCAGATCATTTTAATGTAAAAACTTGAAAAACCAAACCTGTCACCGTCAAGTCAATTCCAACTCACAGCAAACCTATAGGACAGAAGTAGAACTTGCCCTATAGGGTTTCCAAGGCGTGGCTGGTGGATTCAAACTGCTGACTGTTTGGTTAGTAGTCGAGCTACTAACCACCTAGCTACCAAGGCTCCATTTTAAGGTAAGACCTACCAAATTTAAGGAGTTCTCAACCTGGAATAGTTCAGGCAGACCATTTATCATTAATCAATGCTTTTTGCTTATTCCCATGGAAATGTAATTAAGTTTGAGGAGTTTTGCCAAGTAACTTGGCATGTGCTGCTCTTCTTTCATCTTAATCAATGTTATAGTAAACTACAGTCCATAGATCGTAGCTTCAAGTCTATGCTTTTATGTAAAGAAATTCTTTAAGTACTGTGGTTGTCCCAATGCTTATAAACTACCAAATGACTAATGAAATAGCAGCACAGGTATCTCAGCCATTTCTTACCTGATTCTCTAGTCGATACACTAATTTTGTTTGTTTCAGATAAAGGCCAACCTGGATCCCATGTATTTCTTACTGAGAAATAATACTCCAGAAGCAGTAGGTCTAGGAGGACTTTTATCATTAAAACTTTTAGGAGCTAACCAAAAATCAGGGCATTGGAATTTAATACTGTATGAGCTGATTATTATCTGTGGCCTCTCAGCCCACACTGCCAATCTTTACTCTGCCCTGTACTACCTTGAAAAATCTACGTTCTTCAGGCTCCCTTTCTAGCTGGCTTGCTGTTATATTCTACTGACAGGAAATATTGTTAGGAGATTAGAAGGCTAGAAGTAGGGAGAATTTCCTGCTTTGGGCTTCACTGATATGGCAGTTGTTGGCAGTTTCTGGAATTCTCTGGGAGTTTCTATAGCAGAAGAAAAGTTGAGGTAATTCTAGACTCTAGTAGCATAGACATAGAAAATACCCTTTCTACAGTTCCTGCTGGGCCCAGGTGGCATATATTTGACAGATTTGGAACTAATTGCAACACCATTTCCAAACTGGAGTAGCAGATGCAGGCTAGTGGGTTCCAGCTCCAAGTGCTATTGTTAGGTGTCACTGAGTCAGTTCCAACTCATAGTGACCCTATGCACAACAGAACGAAACACTGCCCGGTCCTGCACCATCCTCATAATTGTTGTAATGTTTGAGCTCATTGTTGCAGCCACTGTGTCAATCCACCTCGTTGAGGGTCTTCCTCTTTTTCGCTGACCCTGTACCAAGCATCATGTCCTTCTCCAGGGACTGACCTCTTCTGATAACATGTCCAAAGTATGTGAGACGTAGTCTCGCCATCCTTGCTTCTAAGAAGTGCTCTGGTTGTACTTCTTCCAAGAGAGATTTGTTCATTCTTTTGGCAGTCCATGGTATATACAATATTCTTTGCCAACACCACAGTTCAAAGGTATCAATTCTTCTTTGGTCTTCCTTATTCATTGCCCAGCTTTTGCATGCATACGAGGTGATTAAAAACACCATGGCTTAGGTCAGGCACACATTAGTCTTCAAGGTGACATCTTTGCTCTTCAACACTTTAAACAGATCTTTTGCAGTAGATTTGCCCAATGCAATGCATCATCTGATTTCTTGACTGCTGCTTCCATGGGTGTTGATTATGGATCCAAGTAAAATGAAATCCTTGACAACTTCAATCTTTTGTCTGTTTATCATGATGTTGCTTATTGGTCTAGTAGTGAGGATTTTTGTTTATGTTGAGGTGTAATTCATACTGAAGGCTGTGATCTTTGATCTTGATCAGTAAGTGCTTCAAATCCTCTTCACTTTCAGAAAGCAAGATAATATCATCTGCATAATGCAGGTTGTTAATGAGACTTCCTCCAGTCCTGATATACTGTTTTTCTTCATATACTCTAGCAACAAGTGTTAACAGGTTCTAATTTACCCCTACTTCTCCTTTTTGCCAATTTCCCCTGTCTCATACAACTAATTCCCTATATTAACTTCACTGTGTTTGATAAACCTAGGGTGAATTGTTTTCTTGAGCAGACACTGTTCTTTTAGTCTTTCCTTTATTGAACAAAAATAATACCACATACCAATGTGAACAAATGCATACAAAGTCATATGTACAAACATGGCTAAATTTTTGTTTGCTTTTGAGACTGAACCCCCAAACATGCTGTTGAGTCATACATATTGCAAAGGCAAAGCCCATATGAAATTGTTTTATTTCTTGACTTTCTTAGTGATAATATCTTACTTTTATCTCTGGATTCGAGCTTTTGGGTGATGGGAACCAAGTCTTGTTTATTTTTATACTCTCAGAACTTAGTGGCACAGTGACACTCTTTCATTTTTTTAATCCATTCTGACCAACCCCCAGCAGCCCCTCTCATAAATGAACACCCTTAAGAGAAATTGGTCTGCAGATTTGGGGGTTCATCAGCTCCTGCAGCCATGTGAGTCAGGAGAAGCCTCAAACCTGACACTTGACCTATGGATTTGGGACTTGCCAACCTCCACAACTGTGTGAGCATATCCTTGAAATAAATCTAACTCTGTATATATTTACATATATATGCTTCACTGGCCTTGCTGCTCTAGAGAACCAAGCGTAAGACACTTGCTATCAAGAGTGGTTCTACAGGAAGAAAATCTTAAGGATGAGTGTTCTGAATTTGTTCCCACATCTGGCTAGTCCTAAATGCACTGATGACTTTAATTCTAGACAAGGAAGAGGATTAGCAATCATACCATGAGGTAGCAGTAGAAACATGTAAGTATTACCACCATTTGATTAAATATTTGTGAGAAACAAGGCTCTGGGTAATTGTGTATTTGATGCCTTTCAGCATTTTGTCAAACCAAGAAGTATAGGGAGGCTGGTTGGTTGGTCTTGCTTGCATTATACAAATTGGTGAAAGAAAGAAAATGAGCTCAAGTCTTCAGAGTCACAGCTCAAGCATAGGATAAAAGACCTCAAAGTTGCCACTTGTGCCCTGAAAGAAAGCCTTATTTCTTACAGTAGCAGAGCTGATATTGCTGAAAACCAGGCCTAGAGTCTTATCATGAAAGTGGCTGAATTACAATGCCAGTTGAATTCCCAGTCTTGAATGTCGTCTAAAGTTAAAGCAAGGGCATTGACTGGGAAGAAAGGGAATCCTGAAACTTGGGTTGGGGACATATGGGCAAATAATCAGGAAGCTGGGGACACCAAGCCCCTAAATTTCATTGAATTACTTTTGCCAACAGACTTACTCCCATTTGAGGTGATAATTCCTTCTTTATCTGTGAAGCAACCATCCCCAGTAAAAACATTATCCCTTCTACCACCATCGGATAAGATTAACTCTGCTGTGGCTGAAGAGTTTTTGTCTAAGATATCACCTGAAGCAGTATCCGGGACATTGCCTGGGGCATCACCTGGGGCAGATACCTTTCAAGACATTGCTGAATGTCCCCAGGACCCACCCCACCACCCATTTTCGCTTCTAGACCTACAACTAAACTTAAGTCCCAGCAAGCCCTAAACAGTGAAGTACAATGTGCAGTCCAATGTGAAGTACAACCCAGGAAGAGGTATGCTACAACCCAAAAGAACTGCTTGATTTTTCCTATATTTGCAAACAGAAACTTGGGAGATATATGTGGGGATGACTATTAAGGGTGTGGGATAATGATGCAAGGAACATAAAGTTGAATCAATCTGAGCTTATCGATATGGGCCATCTCAGTCATGTAGTGCTGCTATAACAGAAATACCACAAGTGGATGGCTTTAACAAAGAGAAATGTATTTTCTCACAGTCTAAAAAAAAAAGTAGGCTAGAAATCCAAATTCAGGGTGTTGGCTCCAGGGGAAGCCTTTCTCTCTCTGTCAGCTCTGGAGGAAGGCCCTTCTTGTCAATCTTCCCCTGGTCTAGGAGCTTCTCCACGCAGGAACCCCGGGTCCAAGGGACACCCTCTACTTCTGGCACTGGTTTTTTGGTAGTATGAGATCCCCAACTCTCTGCTTGCTTCCCTTTTCTTTTATCTCATGTAAGATAAAAGGTGTGCAGGCCACACCCCAGGGAAACTTCCTTTACATTAGATCAGGGATGTGACCTAAGCAAGGGTATTACATCCCACCCTAATCCTCTTTAACCATAGGGAGAGATTATGATTTACAATACATAGGAAAATCACAAAATGAAGGAGAATGACACAATATTGGGAATCATGGCCTAACCAAATTGACACATATTTTGGGGGGACACAATTCAATCCATAACATGGGTCCACTAAGCACAGATTCTTCATTCAACGTTTCAGCTCAAGAGGTTAGAAAAGAATTTAATGGTTTATTTGGTTGGTTCACTGAAGCATGGATTAAGCAGAGGCCTACACTAGATCAAGTTGAAATGTCAGACCTGCCTTGGTATACCATAGAAGAATGTATCCAAAAGCTTAGGGAGATTGGCATGATAGAGTGGATTTATCAGGTTAGACCCACAGAACCACACATGAAGTACCCAGAGGTCACATCTTTTACCACAAGGATGAGGAACAAATATGTGAAGGGAGCTCCAGCATCCTTGAAGACTGCCTTGATGGCTATTTTATGTAAGTCAGATTTGAGAGTAAGAACTGCCATAACTGAATGAAGACACTTAACTAAAAAGGGGCTGATTGCACCCCATAGTGGTAGGGGACAAGTGGTTATACTTAATTGCCCAAGACAAGGTGGGCGTGGTTACTGTAATGGACAGCAGAGTCAAAGCAGTAATTAGAACAATCTGACATGTATGGGAGAATGGTATTGGCTACTTAGTCATAATGTCCCTAGGAGTGAAAACAGAAGGGAAATCTACTAAATATTTACTCGATCTGTACAAGAAGAAGAATTCTAGGTCATATGAATGGCAATCTAACTTGAATCTCCAGAATAGAGAATCACTGCCCCTCAATCAATTCCCAGAGTTTAGCCAGTTTACAGACCCGTAACTGTTAGAATGAAGGGGAGGTTGGGTCTGCTTGAGGAAGGACCCTACTGCACTTCTAAAAATTAATACTGTTAATCTTTCTCCAAGCCTTCCCCAAAGGGATCTATGGCCTTTAACAAGAGTGATAGTTCATTGGGGAAAAGGGAATAATGAGGATTTTGGAGATTACTGGACACTGGCTCTAAACTGACACTAAGTCCAGGAGACTCAAAATGTCACTGTGGCTCACCAGTCAGAGTGGGGGCATATGGAGATCAGGTTATGAGTGGAGTCTTAGCTCAGGTCCATAGTGGGTCCAGTGGGTCCCTGAACCCATCCTGTAGTGATTTCCCAAGTTCCAAAACATATAATTGGAATAGACATACTAAGCAACTGGCAAAACCTCCACGTTGGATCCCTGGCATATAAAGTAAGGGCTATTATGGTAGGAAAGGCCAAAAGGAAGTCATTAGAACTAGCTGTACTTAAGAAAATAGTAAATCAAAAGCAATACCACAATCCTAGAAGGATTGCAGAGATTAGTGCCACCATCAAGGACTTGAAGTATAAAAGGGTAGTGATTCCCACCACATCCCCATTCAACTTGCCTATTTGGCCTGTGCAAAAAACAGATGGATCTCAGTGAATGACAGTAGATTATCATAAACTTAACCAATGGTGACTCCAATGGCACTGTTGCTCCGGATTTGGCTTCATTGCTTGAAAAAATTAATACATGTCCTGGTACCTGGTATACACTTATTGATCTGGCTAATGCCTTTTTCTCAATTCCAGTTCTGAAGGATCACCAGAAGCAGTTTGCCTCCAGCTGGCAAGGCTAGCAATATACCTTCACTCTCCTACCTCAAAGGTATATCAACTCTCCATCCCTATGTCATAATTTAGTCCTCAGGGACTTTGATTGCCTTTCCCTTCCACAAAACATCATACTGGTCCATTACATTGATGACATTATGCAGACTGGACCTAGTAAAGAAGACATATCTATGACTCCAGACTTATTGGTAAGACATTTGGTGTCAGGTTAATTTCCCTGACAAAAATTAACCTGACAAAAATTCAGATGCCATCCACCTCAGTGAAATTTCTAGGGATCCTGTGGTGTGGCCAAGTCGATATTCCTTCTTAAGTGAAGGATAAATTGTTGCATCTGGCCCCTCCTCCAACTAAAAAGGAGGCCCAATGCTTGGAGGACCTCTTTGGATTTTAGAGGCAACATATCCCTTCTGTGGATATGCCTATTTATCAAGTGACTCGAAAAGCTGCTAGCATTGTGTTGGGCCCAGAACAAGAGAAGGCTCAGTAATAGGTTCAACTGTTGTGCAAGCTGCTCTGCCACTTGGGTCATATGATTCAGCCAGTCCGTTGGTGCTGTTTCTCCCATATCTGAGATTCACAGATCCAGGAATCAACATGTGGGAATAGGAGTGGCTCCACTCAATATTATCCTTTGTGACTCACTCAAAAATTTTTGCTTCCTGTGCCCGTGGCCCTATGCGTGAGTCTAGAGATCTTAGTTCCAAAGGGAGGTTTTCTCCCACTTTGAGATACACTGATTCAATTGAACTGGAAGCTAAGAATGCCACCCAGCCACTTTGGGTTCCTCATGTCTCTGGATCAACAGGCAAAGAAAGGAGTTAGCACATTGGCTGGTATGAGTGATCCTTATTACCAAAGGAAAATTGCACAGATATTATATAATGGAGGCAAAAAAGTGTATGTCTGGAATACAGGAGAGTCCATAAGGCATCTCTTGGTTCCACCATGCCCTGTGATTAACCTTAATGAAAACTACAGCAACTGAATTCTGATATGAAGGCTAATGTCCTGGACCCTTTGGGAATGAAGGTTTGGGTCACTCCACATGGTAAAGAACCATGACCAAAACTCTGGGTTTGGCTTTTGGCAATATCAGCTCTGTTACTACAAGAAATAAGGCTTTCTTTCAAGGCACAAATGGAAACTTCAAGGTCATTTATGTGGTGCTTGAGCTTTGACTCTGAAGTCCTGAGCTCACCTCTTTCTTTCACTACTTTGTCTAGTGAAAGTAGGACTGACCAACCAGATTCCTTATGCTTCTTATTATGACAAAATTGTAGAAAGGTATCAAACATGCAATCACACAGAGCCTTGCTTTTCACCAGTACCTGATTTATGGTGGTGATATTTTGCATATTTCTATTGCCACCTCATGCCATGGATTAGCAGTGCCCTCTTTACTACTTGAAGCAGAGTCATCAACATCTTTAAGATTAATCAGACTTGAAAGCCAGTTTAGAAAACTCATCTTTACAATTGTTTGTCTTGAATCAGTCCTAGTACCAAATGTCTTAGGCTGGGTTCTCTAGAGAAGCAAAACCAGTAAAGTATAAAAATATATATAAAAAAATATATATATATATAGAGAGAGAGACTTATATTAAGGAAATGGCTCATGCTATTATAGAGGTTGGAACATTCCAAGTCTATGGGTTAGGCTGGAGTATTCTCCTGATTCACATAGCTGCAATGGCTGTTGAACCTGAAACCAGCAAGTCAGACAGCAGGGCCCTGACTCACAGACCACAAAGACTGACGAATCCCAAGATCAACAGAGAAGACGGCAGGTAAATTGCTAGCTCAAGTCCCAGAAACTGGAGGTCACGACAACAGAACAGGAACCAGCTGCAGGACCCAGTGTGAGCAAAAGCCCACGAGCCTTGCCAGAAAGTCCACCAGTTTTGGAAGAAGGCCACATCTCCAAGGGAATTCCCTTTCAACTGATTGGATACTTACAGCAGATCCCACCATAGAGCTGATCACATTATATCAAATTTCATCGTGGAGGTGATCACATGCCAAACTACATCATAAGTGCCAAACCACTGAAAATTATGGCCCAGCCAAGTTGACACACAACTTTAAAGGTCACAGCACCCATGGAAGCAGCAGTCAAGAAATCAAAAGACATATTGTATTGGGCAAATCTACTGCAAAAGACCTCTTTAAAGTGTTCAAAAGCAAAGACGTCACTTTGATGACTAAGGTGTGCCTGATCATAGCAACGATATTTTCAATTGCCTAATACGCATGTGAAAGCTGGACTATGGATAAGGAAGATCAAAAAAGAACTGATACCTTTTAATTATGATTTTGGCAAAGAATATTGAATGTACCATGGACTGCCAGAAAAATGAACAAGTTCATTTTGGAAGAAGTACAGCCAGATTTCTCTTTGGAAGTAAGGATGGCAAGACTTCATCTTGTGTTGTTTGAATATGTTATCAGGAGAGATCAGTCCCTGCAGAGGGACATCATGCTTGGTAAGGTAGAGCATCAGCAAAAAAGAGGAAGACCCCAACGAGATGAATTGATGCAGTGGCTGTAACAATGGGCTTAAACATAGCAATGATTGTAAGAATGATGTAAGACTGGGTAGTGTTTTGTTCGGTTGTACACAGGGTTGCTATGAGCCAGAAGCAACTCAATACCGCCTAACAACAACATTTACCATAATCCATCTTTTTTGTTATAGAAGACTCACAGGTATATGATGGGTACCATATCCTTATATCCTCAAGCTTTTGATGACGGCACTAAATTCTGCATTTTTTTCCTGTAAGAGGCATTGTTGCTAATCTTCTTTCTTGGATGTTGTAAGGGGGAGTTTCAAGGTTGTCTATTTGGCTCTTCCTAATATAATGGCCCTGCTCTACAGGTCAGAGAGCCAATGCATGTGTTCTGCCTGGTGCTAAGTATAACTATCCCAAATATATGTTCAAATATCTGGAAAAGAACTGCAAAGGTTGTCCATGTGTCCATTGTGCCTTCTGGACATCGGATTTAGGTCAAAACTCCATTTTTCAGCTGGCATCCATAAACCTAACTCTAATTCAAAGATGATTTTGCCATTTTGATCTTCTGCTATTAATATTACCTCAGACCTGTTATTTAACTGTCATTGTAATATTTGGATATTTTCCCTTTCCTAGTCATGATTAACAGAGAAAATGGAAGGATTAGTGGAATATATTAAAATTGCATTTCAGGATACTTCCTCAGGGGAACGGGCCTTCCCTTTGATCAACAGGCTCTGAACCTACAAACTGACTTAGACCTAGAACTGATTGAGGAACTCCCATTTTAAATTGTGGTGGCTAATGTGAACCTTCTGTCACTAGCTTTAATTGGTATGCCCATATAAATTTAGAATTACTCTGATATGCTGCTGATCTCTCTTTCCCCTAGAAAAACCATTATAGCTATTACCACAGATACTTTAGTTTGAGATATTCTGACTATGACACCATCATTGATGTCAGTTTAGTAATTATGTCTGCCTTATCTCCTGGAAAAGAGAACTTTCTTGGACAGCAACTGAAAGAACAACCCTGGGTATAAGAATCAGCACCAAGCTGGTTTCTATGAGGTGGAGGTTAATGTAACTTCATTCTCCAACTTCTCCACTATTTCTAACACCAGTCATTCGCCTCATGTCACTCTCTATTGAGTTTGATAACTAATTTTAACAACCACAAAGAACTCCTGGAAATACCATATCTGCAATAACAATTTTAACATAACAGAGAAGGATATAAACAGATGATACAAACAGAAATGAAGATATACATAAGGCAAGGTTGGTGAAGAGTCCCATTATGGGGCCTCAATATCTCAAGGGGGCCTGCTTATGTCTCAAAGGGGACCTGCTTAGCCTCTTGAAAACTGATGTTCATTGTCACCTATCAGGAAACTTTCAAATATGAAACTCAATGATGTCACTTGATGGACCTGGCTATTGGTTGCTCATCTCAGCTTGCTCCCGGATCCTCCTGGTCACCTCCTGTACAACTCTTGGATAACCCCTGCTATGCAGGTGGCCCCCGACTCAGTGGTCCCCTGGTTGGGATGCCCCTGCTCTCAGAGCATTTTGGCTCTCAGCTGAGTTTCTGCCTTTACACTCTTCTGTCACCACCTGGGTCCATTGGTTGTCTCCACCTCTTCTGGTACTGTTGTGGCCACTGCCTCCATAGCCATCACAGGTTTACCCATAGAGTCATAGTGCCTGGTCCCCATGTCCAAAGGATATGTCCCTCTCCTGGGTCTTGTGATTAGAAAGCCCCATCTGAGCCTCTGTGTCTTAGAATTTTAAGTGGTCACACAGAAGGCCTTCCAGCCAATTTGTATAAAAGTCAAATACTGGGCAGGGATCTATAGCCAGTCCAGGTACAGATTGGTTATGGGTGGGGCTCTCCAGCCAATCAGGATAAAAGTCAGCCCACGCAGGGCTCAGGAACCAGAACTAAAAGGCCAAATTTCTTTTTGATAAGGTTATTCACATCCTGTCCCTGTGACAGATAAGTGCTGTCAGCAGTGCCTTTTAGAAATCTTACCAGCCCCACTAATTTCCACGTCAGTGTTTCCCACTTAACATCAGCCTGCAGCGGACACCCATCCACAAAGATATCAGTGCTTCCTTCACCTGTGAAATCTCTATTGCTTTAGTAAAGGAAGTATTCTCTGGGTCCTCCTAGGGAGCATAGTCTAGAGGTTGATTGTTAGATCTTACATAATATATCCATTATTACATTCCCACTTTCCTGTGCATTCTGACTCTTTCTTGATGACCACGTTAAAGAAGGTTTGGAATTCCCAGCCTGTTACTGTAGGATGTACAGAACAGTTACAGATGGTTCTTTTTCACAACGATTCAAGTTTTAGCAGAAAAGGTGTCACTGAGTCATCCCCAAGGCATTACTGTACACCTACATGTTGACACAGTTTCTGGACTCTGATTCTTAATGCTAAACAATTCAGAGGGACCATCATATTTTGCCAAGGGATTGAACCAACTTTAGAAATGTAGTTTTTGCAAGCATTTTTGAGCATAGAAATCCATAGGCCTTGCTTGGTGATTTCTGTATTCGCAGAAAGTTATTTAGGATCAGAAACTTTGGGCCCCCAATAGGGTTGCCAAATTTAGCAAATAAAAATATAAGACTTCCTATTAAAATTGAATTTCAGAACATATATGTATATATGTATTTCTAAAAGATGGTGCTGGCCGCACTTATCCATTAGAGAGGTAGGATGTGGAATAACCTTACAAAAAAGAAATTTGGCTTTTTGGATCTGGCTCATGAGCCCTGCCTGGGCTGACCTTTATCTTGATTGGCTGGAGAACCTCACCCAGTAACCAACCTTTACCTGGTTCCAGCCCCTCAGGCCTCACCGCTTGCTTCTGCCCACCTGGGGCAAGTGTTCCAAAGCTCTTTAGCTCCACTGATAAGTGCTTGGGGACAACCCACTCTGCCAGGAAGCCCCCTGCCAAAGGCACTCAGCTCTCTTGCTCTGTGGGTCATCTCGAGTGCTGCCTTGCGCTGGTCTCCTGGTTCTGCTGCTGCCTTTTTTCTGCTGCTACTTCTTGCTCTCTGTGCCATCTCCAGTGTAACAGCTGTCCTGACTTCCTTCTGAGTCCTCATCAGAATTGTCTTTGACGTCCATAATTTCACCAACAGTCTCTTCAAGGCAATCTGAACTTTTACTGTTCCCAAAAAACCCAGTGTCAGACACCTTAAAATTCTTCCAGGCTCTATCCATTCAGCTTCAAAACTGCTCTCACATTTTAGGTGTCTGTAAGAGCAGCACCTCACTCCCAGTACCAAATTCTGTCTTAGTTATCTAGTGCTGCCATAAAGGAAATACCACAAGTGGATGACTTTAACAAAAAGAAATTTATTCTCTCACAGTGCAGGAGGCTAGAAGCCTGAATTCAGACTGCCAGCTCCAGGGGAAGGCTTTTTTTCTCTGTCAGAAGGTCCTTGTCATCAGTCTTCCTCAATTGAGGAGCTTCTCAGCACAGGAACCCTGGGTCCAAAGGATATGATATTCCCCTGGCTCTTTCTTGTTTCTTGGTGGTATTGGACCCCCCCCCTTGCTTCTCTCTTTTATATCTCAAAAGAGATTGATTTAAGACATGCCCTAATCTTGTAGATTGAGTCTTGCCTCATTAACATAACTGCCTCTAACCCTGCCTCATTAACATTATAGAGGTAGGATTTACAACACATAGGAGAGGCGGGGCCAAGATGGTAGAGTAGTCAGATGCTTCTGGTGAACCCTCTTACAAAAAAGACCCCCCCCAAAAAAACTGAAATGATTATGTTTTTGGCAAGCTAGAAGCCCTGAACATCAAATGCAAAGTTATAAAACAGACTGAGTGGCAGGGAGATGGAGAATGGTTGGAGAGGATTTGCTGGATCTAAATTGCCGGAAACCCTCAGGCTGTGGTGGGAAACCCTCAGGCCATGTTGGGCTGGTGATAGCCTTTGGCCATAGTTTCCTCAGGGAGAAACACCCAGCTTACAGCCTACCCACATCTCTGGAACCAGAGAAGAATGGCACTCTCACCAAAAGCCAAGTACTTGCATATATTTTACTGTGCCTCCAGCTCCCAAGCCAGCTTCAGTGGCTGTCAATTTCCCTGGGCCTGAGATAGGTCCTGGTATGCTCTCTGAGCCATTCTCCTGGCCTTGGAGAAGGAATAAATTCACAATTGGGGAAAAGATAATCTGCCAGCTCCACTAACCTGGGGAGCTCAGGACAGAAGTGGCTCCTGTCCAGGCATAAATGATCCATGGACTTTGAATACCTTCCCCCACTGCATGGACCTGTGTAGGTCTGTTTCAGGAGAAGAGGGCCTTGTTGGCAGACTGCAACTGTTTCAGCCGTGCGGTGAAGAGGTGTGTGTTTGATGTTTGACACCACCTCACCTACCTACATCAGGGGCCTAAGGACTGGTGGCTCCACTCAGGTCACCCAGCCACCTGTGACAGGGATCCAAGAATAACTGGTATTTCCCAGTCCTTACAATCAAAAGCATTGGGTGCCCAAGGTCTGCCTGCAAAACCCACCCACCTGTGTGCTCTAAGGAACAGGGACACACTTTCCTCAGAGACACTCAGGGGGTGGTTGTTAGCCCCCTGCCTTGTTCAGAGTGTGACCCCCTGCTGCAACCAGATACTGGTACTTACACCAATCACCTCTGCCCCTCTAAGACTGTAGGACAAAGCCTGTACCACATACTTGATGACCACCTACCTGGACACCTGAGCTGGATCCATACAAGAAAAATGAATGGACTCCTAGGCTTATATACCTGGTAACAGCTCTAGGCTTTCGGTGACAGGACATTACAGCTTCAAAGGTGAAAATAATCAAGTTAGGTCACTCAAGCAACCTATCTGGACATATCAAAATACAACAAAGCAAGAAGCTAGGATACAGTAAGCAAACATAAAATTAACTAATACAATAACTTATAGATGGCTCAAAGACAAGTCAATATCAAATCACATAAAGAAGCAGACCATGATTGCTTCAAGAACCTCTCAAAACAAAGAATCAAGGGATCTTCTGGATGAAGGTGTATTCCTGGAATTACCAGATGCAGAATACAAAAGATTAATATACAAAACTCTTCAAGACATCAGGAATGAGATAAGGAAGGAGATAAGGCAATACACAGAACAAACCAAGGAACACACAGATAAAGCAGTTGAAGAAATTAAAAACATTATTCAAGAATATAATGAAAAATTTAATAAATTACAAGAACCCATAGAAATTCAGAAGATTAACAATAAAATTACAGAATTAGACAATAGGAAGTCAGGGGAGCAGAAATGAGCAAGTGGAAGGCAGAATTGATGACCTTGAAGATAAAACACTTGGAACCAATATATTTGAAGATAAATCAGATAAATAATTAAAAAAAAATGAAGAAACCTTAAAAATCATGTGGGACTCTATTAAGAGAAATAACGTACAAGTGATTGGAGTACCAGAACAGGGAGGGATAACAGAAAATACAGAGAGAATTGTTGAAGATTTGTTGGCAGAAAACTTCCCTGATATCATGAAAGATGAGACGATATCTATCCAAGATGCTCATTGAACTCCACATAAGGTAGATGTTAAAAGAAATCACCAACACATATTATAATCAAACTTGCAAAAATCAAAGATAAAGGGAGAATTTTAAGAACACCTAGGGTTAAACAAAAAGTCACCTACAAAGGAGAGTCAATAAGAATAAACCCTGACTACTCGGCAGAAACCATGCAGGCAAGAAGGAAGTGGGATGACTTATATAAAGCAATGAAGGAAAAATAAAACTACCAGCCAATAATCATATATCCAGCAAAGCTGCCTCTCAAATATGAAGGCAAAATCAGGACATTTCCAGATAAACAGAAGTTTGGGGAATTTGTAAAAACCAAACCAAAACTACAAGAAATACTAAAGGGAGTACTCTGGTTAGAAAATCAATAATATCAACCCAACACTAGAATGCTGGACAGAGCAATGAGATGTCAACCAAATAGGGAAATCACAAAAATAAATCAAGATAAAAAAGTACAAAACAGGGAAACAGCAATGTCATTATGTAAAAGAAGACAATATTAAACCAATAAAGAAGGACCAAGAAATGTAGTCATAGATCTTCATATGGAGAGGAAGATAACGCGATATAAAGAAATGAAAGTTAGGTTTAAACTTAGAAAAGTAGGGGTAATAAAGGAGCCTAACAATCCTACTCATCAAAATAAAATACAAGAAAAAAATAGACTCAGCAGAAACAAAATCAACTACAATGAATAAGAGGAAAAGACAATATATAAAAATACAACACAGAGGAAAATCACATCAGATGACAAAATGGTGGACAACCACACCATGCTGGGAATCGCGGCCTAGTCATATTAACACACATCTGGGGGGACACTATTCAATACATAATATCGTTTATCTGGAATTCACATTGAAATGGAATCCTGTATTTTATCTGGCAACTTTGCCAAAGAATGGTAACTCCTGTCACGTTTACTCTGAAAATACCATTTAGATCTTTTACCTTGTGGCATTTGAGAAATACCCAGTCATTTTGTAACTTATGCTATCTTGATCTTGACTTTCTATCTCCTTGGGGTGAAATCATCTTAGGGTGACCTTACCTCTTGCTCTGTGTGGGACAGTTTCACTTTATTCCGGATGTTCTGATATAATTGCTGACCACACTTTTACTTTCAGACCTGTCTCAGCCGGACGATCAATTATATGGTCACTGATGACTCATTCCATTCTTGATTTCCTTCTGACCTTACTAGTAAGTACATGTTCAGCTTCTTTCCCTCAAAGCCACTCTCCAATTTCCAGAAAGTACCAACCTCTTGACTAAACTTTCTTTCACTTCTACAAAGCACTGGGTCACACCATGCTGCTTAAGATAACATAAACAGCACACACACACACACACACACACACATGCACACAAAACAGACACCTGAACAACCGTTATTAGTAACAGTAGCTTTCTGTGCTTGTCACTGTGGGTAAAGAGAAAGGGAGAACTGAGCAAATATTTGATGAATTCAGTAAATATAAGTGATTAACATAGATAATTCATGTGAAACATATGCAAATAACATTTATTTGGAAGTATTTAGGTAATTTTCACTTACCTTTTCTTTGTAAATTCACACTGACGATGATGTCTATATATATAATACATAGCAACATTGATTAGATTATATTTTGGGAACAGTTGTACAGAAGTAAAATAACTTTCTTTACATTGCCTCAGGTTATCATTTCCATTTCACTTCTACCAAACACAATTCTTCTATCAAACATTAAAATATTCAGTTGAAGAGTAAAGTCGCAATTTTTCTGCTGTGAAATGTCAAATAAGTTGACTGATTTTTCCCCCTTGAATCACCCATTTATGTTTTGTATTAAGGTGTATCTGTGTTTGAGAGGGATCTCACAGACATTGTTTTTATAGGTATGCCCACAAGCACACAACAACAACAGCAAATCACATAGGACTCTGCCAAATCAAAATCATCCTTAGCCTTTTTCATAAGCATCTCGTAAATAGAGTCAGGGCTCATTGAAAACCAAAACAACTGTCTCTATCTTTTAGCAAATTAAAGAGGGACAAATGCTACTATTAGTTAACCTGATTTTTTCCAGCATGAATTGATTTCAAGTAAGCCAAAATATGAAAGTGTTTAAAAATGAATGAAAAAGTACATCTCTCAGTGAGAATTATTATTGTAAGAATTAGTGTTTATTTCCAAATGTATCTTTAAGTTAATTATTAAAAAGTTATTTAGAACTTACTGGAGGAAAACAAATATCTAATTATATTTTCTTTATGTTAACTCAACCAAGATAAAAAAAAATGTAGTGCATTGTTATATCTTAGCAAGCATTGATTGGATTTCATTTTCAGACAGAAAAATAACAGTTGTCTTATTAATTCCAGATCAAATGCTTTTTTGGAAAACTTTATTTGAAGTATTGCTGCTAATTTCATCAGTATTTTAATGATCTCCAAGAAAAACTGCAAATGTTTTATGAGTATTTGAAAATAATGTAGACATTTTTAGAAGAAAAAGGAAAATTAAAAAAAAGTGTAAAGTCATTGTTATTTCATTAGTGCAAAGACAGCATCAACAAGAAAATCCCAGTGAACAGGCAACGGTCTGGTGAGCGCACATTTTAAGAACTTTAGGTGGAGTGTTGCCCCATCCCCAGCCAAAATGTGTGTTGGATTTTATAATGGGATTTGAAAGCAAATAGCTGTAAAATGAACCCTTTTGGTTTAGTGTAAAATGAAGATGTGTGAAAATGTTTTTTGCAAATTTGCTTTTGATCAGTGGAGTGTAGCTAGTATTTTTACTAACAAAAAATGTATATGTATTCAGGAAACATGCAGAAAGACAATCCTATTTGTTGCTATTCTTACCTGAAATAAAATATTTATTCAAATTCAATTATATGAATCAGGTGCTGTCAAACTAGGCCTACAGGTCAAATCCCATAATCACCTGTTTTTTTTTTTTTTAAATAAAATTTTATTAAAACACAGCCTTGTTCATTCATGTGTGTTTTGCCTATGGCTGCTTCTCTGGTACAATGGCAGAGTTGAGTAGTAACAGTATCAGAGACCATACGGCCCATAAAACCTTAAATATTTTCTAAGTGGCCCTTTACAGATAATGTTATCCAACCCCTAATCTAGATCATTGGCTTTATTCTTAAATTCTTTAGATATAGTTCTTTTACCAACCATCAGTGTAGATGAGTTATTAGAATATTAATTACCATCAAATTTTATGAAGTTATCATAAAATGTTATTAATTTAGGTTTGTTATGGATTGAATTGTGTCCCTCCAAAATATATGTTGTAAATCCTACCCTCTATGCCTGTGGTGTGGTTATAATACCATTTGGAAATGCTTGTCTTTGTTATGTTAATGAGGCAGAATTAATGTAGGGCGTATTTTGAATTAATCTCTTTTAAGATATAAAAAAAATTAAGCAAGTAAGCAGGAGAAACAGAGATGGGGGAAGAGAGATGCTAAGCCACATAAAGATTGCCCAGGGGCAGAAGCTCAAAAGAGACAAGGACCTTCTTCCAAAGCCGACAGAAATAGAAAGCCTTCCCCTAGAGCTGGTACCGTAAATTTGGACTTCTAGCATCCTAAATTGTGAGAAAATAAATTTATGCTCGTTAAAGCCATCCACTTGTGCTATTTCTGTTATAGCAGCACTAAGACAAGGTTCAAAAATTCAAAAATTTAAAACTATCTGATCCTTGACTTCAAGACTTCATGAGATTCTAGGGGAGACTCTCCTGTAGACAGATGATTGCAATATATGTGTTTATTCATTTATCAAATATTTCAGTGCAAGTGAAAATTATCAGGTGCTGGTCCATATGCTTGTACACAGTGGTAAAAAAATAGATATGCTTCTTGTCCTCATGGAATTTATAGTTTGTAACACAGACAGCAAGTAGTAAGGGAATAAGTTGTAACAAATTATGAGAAATTCCGTGAAAGAATTGAGATTAATGTAGAAGGGCAATTCTTCACAAGGTAGTCAGGGAAGCCCTCATTTAGAAGATGCTTCAGTTCTCTCTTGCTACATACAAGCCACCCTAGAACCTGACAGCTTAAAATAACTGTGCTTATTTATCTGGTTCACAAATGTGCAATTTTGCTGGCCTTGTCATGTTTGGCTCATCTCGGCTGCACTTGTGAATCTGGAATTACTCTAGAAATTGGAGGATTCACTCACAACTTGGCTCATTTACATGTCTGGCAAGTTGATCTTGCAATCAGATGGTAGTTTAGCCAGGTTTGTGGCCTGGGGCCTGGATTTCATTCCATATGGGTTTCTTCAAGGGCTCCTTGCATTTCCTCATAAAATAGTGGCAGGGATCTAAGAAACCAGACAGAGATGTATTGCTTTTATGACCTACCCTTAGAAGTCTCTTAGCATAACTTAACACAGTAGTCACAAGCCCTCCAGACTCAGGGAGAGAGAACATAGACTCCACCTTTTGATTAGAAGAATAGCAAGTCTTATTATAAGAACATGTGTATTGGGATATATTGTTGTGGTCATCTTTGTCAAATGCACTTTTCCACAAAACCAAAAACCAGTTGTTGTCAAGTCAATTCCAACTTACAGAGACCCTATAGGACAGAGTAGGTCTGCCCCAGGGTTTCCAAGGAGTGGAAGTGGCTTTAAACTGAAGACCTTTTAGTTAGCATCTGAGCTGTTTACCACTGCACCGCCAGGGCTCCTCTTCCACAAAAGGTAGCAATTATACCAAGGCCTAAAGGATGAGAAGAAGCCAGCCAAGCTAATTATGGGAAGAAGATTATTCCAGGCAAAGATAACAGCAAATGTGAAAGTACTGGAGCAAGAAAGAGACTGACATGTTTGAGAAACCTAAAGAAGACCAATGTAACTGGCAACATGAAATGAAAACTGATAAATGTTAACTTTGGAGAGACAGGTGGTAATTGACCTGGTCATACTGGGCCCTCTGGGCAAGGTAGGGAGTTTGAATTCATTTTTCCAAATATGATAGGAAGCTTTTGAAAGATTTAAAGCATGATAGGGATATGATTCAATTGATTAGTACAGTAAGAGGAGAAAAGAGAAGAGGAACGGAGCCAAAATCTGGGGAGCATCGTATTAAGAAGTTGTTAAGAAAACAAAGGCCAGTGAGGTTGGGGGAGAGAAGCCAAGAGAATAGAGGACTTCAAAATCTAGAAATCTTTTTGGAAGATCTTGTAAGATAAGGATGGGATGTAACATCCTTTGGATTCAGCAGTCTGGAGATACTGGTGATAATCTCAATACCAGTGCTGATGGAGAGTTTGGCTGGAAGACAGGCTGCAGTGTATGGGGTCTGGATGGGAGAAGAGGAGGAGAGTGTTGTGCATGAATCAAACATGCGGTAAGTGCTGTTGTGGGCAGAGAGAAGCATGGATAAGGTTTGGCAATTCATGGAAGGCTGCACAGCACAGGAGATGCTAGAGCTGTTCTGTGGGAATAGAATGTTCTAACGTACCCCTTTACATTCTAAAATGTATTCATTTAAATCTTATTTTATGGGAAATTCTGAAATGTGTTAAACATCCCCCATTACCCATAACCCATTGCTGTTGAATCAATAGCAACCCTATAAGACAGAATAGAACTGCCCCATAGAGCTTCCAAGAAGCCCCTGGTGGGTTTGAACTGCTTACCTCTTGGTTAGCAGCCATAGCACTCAGCCATTATGCCACCAGAGTTTCCAATATGAGTTCACGTTTTGTTCTACATTTCTCTGCCACTCTGTCCATGACCTACTACTGTGGTCCCAGTCAGAGTGGTAGTGGTAGGAGGCACCATTTAATTCTTCTGGTCTCAGGCTAGTGGGGGCTGTGGTTCACGCAGTTACACATCCCCATGCCTTCTTAAATTGAGGGTACAGAACAGAACGCAACTTGTGTTCAAGAGAGTCATCACTTTCTATTTTTTGACATGTTTGGGCCTTTAAAAGAACACCTACACCTATGCTTTAGGTTTACTGCATGTGTGTGTGTATGAGTGTGTGCATGCACAAGTGTGGCAGAGAAAGAGAGAGAGAGAAAGCAATACAAACAGGGTTGTTAGCCTCTAAAACTCATACCATTTTCACTATGTCAGGCCATTTCTGTAACTAGTAACAGATACGTTCGTTCAATAACTGTTTTAGCTTGCCTTCTAAAACAACAACAATCACAACAGCTAACCTTTATAAAACGCTTATTTATGTGCCAGGTACTGTTTTGGTACTTTACATGTGTTAGCTCATTTAATCCTCATAACCATCATATGAGACCAATATTATTGATTATTCCATTTTACAGGTGATGCAATTAGAACCTGAAGAGTTTATAGAAATGTTTAAAAGTTCCAAGTCTAGGGAGTGGTGGAGTCAGGTTTCTGACAAGTCAGTCTGGCTCAAGTGCTCTTTAACTCTACTCTAGAATACTTCTGAACAGGAGAATTTAGACAGGAAGAAGGAAAAAGAAACACAGAAAGAAAGTGGTTATTTCTGGGGCTTAGTAGACAGGGAGAGGTAAGAAAAGAGCTGCAGAGAGAGGAGGTTGCCATCTCATCACCAGTCCTGTGAGCCCCATTCATGAATTTGGACTTTCATCCAAAAAACATGCAGTGCCTTGAAGGATCCTGAGCAGTAAGGGATAGGGTGGGGTTGGCTTCGAGTATAAAAAGTGAGCAGACTCTGTATCCCTATAAACTGAGTAAGCATTGTAACCACTATTGTAGACATAAACGCTTTCTTTGCCCTCCTCTGGCTCCTTAGACTCTCTCATTGTACAGAACCTTGGCTAAAATGATAATTATCATTCTGCATGTATCATTATCATGTACTGCTACAAACTCAAAACCAGTTAAAAATGAAAATCTGAAACTTGAAGACAGAAAAGTAAAAAAGAAAAAAATCATGACACAAAGTCAGCTGAAGTCATATTTTACAAAGTTTTTTTAAAAATTTAATTGCTATTAAGTTCTACATAAATGTTTTATGAATGTGCTCAAATACAACTTCTTTGGTGAAATCTTCCTAACTCCCTATTCAGTGTTAGTTTCTACATCTATTTTCCCATTCGATCTATTTGATCTTTATTTAAAAGACCACCCAGTGCCATCGAGTCAATTTCGACTCATATTCCCTATTATCGTTTATCTGTTTACGTGTATATTACAGTTGGTTTCAATTTGGCTCAGCAAAGATTTATCTAACACTTTCAGTAAAGTAGACATTATGGTAAGCATTCCCCCATCATAAAATAAAAAGCCCTATAATAAACACTGAGTTATTATAAAAGAGATTCTCAAAATCATTTTAATTTGTTACCTAGGAAGATTCAACTAGAACATACATGAGAAAATTGAACTATTTACTGACCTAACTTGATGCAAATTAAAAAATATATATATATAGTATCTTAACTTTCCCCTAATTTTTTGTCAGCCCTTCTTTAATAATCCCTGCTTCATAAAGATAATGTAATTATAAATTCCATGTTTAAAAAGGCAATGTCATTATAAATGAATGCATTTTAAAAAGGCAGGTATTTCTCAACTTTTACAAAAACAAATCCCTGGATTCTGAATGGGAAGACAAGTCTTAACATTATACTTTATCAGATATAGCCCGTCAGTAAACTCATTGCCGAATAAGCCCTTTTGCCATTACAAAATTGGCAAGGAGGAAAAATGTGCCCGTAGTGCTGATTGTCTTCTACTGGAGGGTATAATTATACCATTCACTGTAGGTAAGGTGAATGTTATAACTATAAAATTATAATACTTATATTAATTTAGAAGAAGAGGCTTGCCTGCTTACAAAATGAAATTGAAGCATGTTGGAACTTAAGTTCCAATACCAGTGCTGGTGGAGAGTTTTGGCCTAAAGTTTTGACATTTCTTTTCAAAAGCATGCCAAGAAAGTGTTTATGTATATAACTCATCAGAGGGATGAAAATATTTAAATAAAGTGATAATTATTGAGGAATAAACAGAGAGTAGAACAGACCATTGACCTATCCTTCAGTGGGGAGAAGTGATTCATCTGTTGTGAAGTCTGGAAGATACAGAATCAACTTGAGATGTAGCAGAGCTATTGCACCATTATCACGTTTTTATTTGAAAGGAATTCTACAAAGGCAGAAGAAACTCAGTGGTCAAAACTCTGATTTTGGGTTTCAGTTGTCTCGTAAGGGTGTGATTTGTGTGTACATTATATAAAAGCCATCTTCTGTGGGTGGAACTTTGGTTTCAGATCATGGGTGGCTGGAGTTTTTATTTTAGGCAGAATACTTAAGATGGGAATTTTGAACTCTAACTCAATCTATATTATTTTAAAATATGAATATTAATGATAGAATATATAATTATAAAATGTAGAATTTAAAATTATATTTTCTTAATTTCATCTTTTCACAGCTGTGAGTAAATATTATTGGCAATTGTAATTTAACCTTTGAATTCCTCAAGCTTATATATTTTAAAAAAGACAGGAGAGAAAGAAAAGACCTAAATGGATGTCATAAGAGACTCTGAAACTTGCTTTTGAAGGTCAAGTAGCTAAAGCAAAAGGGAAAAGTGACGAGGTAGGAGAGCTGAACAGAAGATTTCAAAGAACGGCTTGAGAAGACAAAGTAAAATAATACGATGACATGTGCAAAGACCTGGAGATACAAAACCAAGAGGGAAGAAGACGCTCAATATTTCTCAAGCCGAAAGAACCAAAGAAAAAATTCAAGCCTCGAGTTGCAATACTGAAGGATTCTATGGGGAAAATATTAAACAACACAGGAAGCATCAAAAGAAGATGGAAGGAATACACAGAATATACCAAAAAGAATAGTCTGACCTTCAGCCATTTCAGGAGGTCCCATATGAGCAGGACTGATGGTACTGAAGGAAGAAGTCCAAGCTGCTCTGAAGGCACTGGTGAAAAACAAGGCCCCAGGAGTTGATGGAATACAATTGAGATGTTTCAACAAAGGGATGCAGCACTGGAAGTGCTCATTCGTCTATGCCAAGAAATTTGGAAGATGGTTACCTGGCCAAGCGACTGGAAGAGATCCATATTTATGCCTTTTCCCAAGAAAGGTGATCCAACCAAATGTGAAAATTATCAAACAATATCATTAATATTATACTCAAGTAAAATTTTGCTGAAAATAATTCAAAGGTGGCTGCAGCAGTATATCGACAGGGAACTGCCAGAAATTCAAGCAGGATTCAGAAGAGGACGTGGAACCAGGGATATTACTGCTGATGTCAGATGGATCCTGGCTGAAAGCAGAGAATCCCAGAAAGATATTTATCTGTGTTTTATTGACTATGCTAAGGCATTTGACTGTATGGATCACAAAGAATTATAGATAACATTATGGAAAATGGGAATTCCACGACAATTAATTGTGTTCATGAGGAATCTGTACATGGATCAAGAGGCAGTTGTTTGAACAGAATAAGGGAATACTGATTGGTTTAAAGTCAGGAAAGGTGTGCATCAGGGCTGTATTCTTTCACCATACCTATTCAATCTGCATGTTGAGCAAATAATCCGAGAAGCTGGAGTATATGAAGAAAAATGGGTCATCACGATTGGAGCAAGACTCATTAACAACCTATGTTATGCAGATGACACAACCTTGCTTGCTGAAAGTGAACACGACTTGAAACACTTACTGATGAAGATCAAAGTCTACAGCCTTCAGTATGGATTACACCTCAACATAAGCCAAAAAAAAAAAAAAAAAAAAACCAAACCCATTGCCATCGAGTTGATTCTGACTCATAGCAATGCTATAAGACAGAGTAGAACTGCCCTATACAGTTTCCAAGGAGTGCTTGGTGGATTTGAACGGCCAACCTCTTGGTTAGCAGCCATAGCTCTTAGCCACTACACCACCAAGGTTTCCTCTGGACATAAAGAAAACAAAAATCCTCACAACTGGACCAATAAGCAACATCATGATAAACAGAGAAAAGATTGAGATTGTCAAGGATTTCATTTTACTTGGATCCACAATCAACAGCCATGGAAGCAGCTGTCAAGAAATCAAAAGATGCATTGCATTGGGCAAATTGGCTGCAAAAGAACTTTTTAAAACATTGAAAACCAAAGATGTCACCTTGAGGACTAAGGTGCACCTGACCCAAAAACCCACTGCCGTCGAGTCAATTCCGACTTATAGCGACTCTATAGTTACCCTATAGGACAGAGTAGAACTGCCCCATAGAGTTTCCATGGAGCACCTGGTGGACTCAAATTGCTGACCCTTTGGTTAGCAGCTGTAGCTCTCAACCACTACACCACCAGGATTTCCCGCCTGACCCAAGCTATGGTGTTTTTAATCACCACATTTGCATGTGAAACCTGGGCAATTAATAAGAAAGACCGAAAAAGAATTCATGCCTTGAATTGTGGTGTTGGCAAAGAATATTGAATATACTGTGCACCACCAAAAAGAAGGAACAAGTCTGCCTTCGAAGATGTACAACCAGAATACTCCTTAGAAGAAGAATGGCGAGACTATGTCTCACATACTTTGGACATGTTATCAGGAGGGATCAGTCCCTGGAGAAGGACATCATGCTTGGTAAAGTAGGGGGTCAGTGAAAAAGAGGAAGACTGTCAACGAGATGGATTGACACAGTGGCTGCAATGATGGGCTCAAGCATGGCAACAATTGTAAGAATGGCGCAGGACCGTGTAATGTTTTGTTCTGTTGTGCATAGGGTTGTTACGAGTTGGCACCTAACAACAGCAACATATATTTTAAACAATTTTAATGGAAATAATTCTAAATTGATTTGATTTCTTTCATTTTTAAATAGGAACCACTGAATAAAACAACTTTTAAAAAGGATACAGAAACATTGTTATGAGCATACACTATTACAGCCATAGCCATTGCTGTTGAGTTGATTCTGACTCAAAATGACCCTATGACAGAGCAGAGCTGCCCAATAGGGTTTCCAAGACTGTAAATCTTTATGGAAGCAGATTGTCACATCTTTCTCCCACTCTATTATCATGGTGAACCCCAATGTTCAGTAAAATTCATAATCTTTTTTTCAGCTTTTTTGTTTACTCATTTTCTCATATACTATGGTGTCTAAGACTGGATTCTCTAGAGAAGCAAAGTCAGTAAAGCAAATGAATGTATATATATATAGGGAGATTTATATCAAGGAAATGACTCACTAGGTTATAGAGTCTGGAATGTCCCATGTCCGTGAGTCAGGATAGAGGTTTCTCCTGATTCACATAGGTGCAGGGGCTGGCACACCCAAGATTGGCATGTCAGAGAGCAAAGCTCTTGCTTACAGGCTGTAAAGATCAATGAATCCCAAGAATGGCAGGCAAGACAACAGGTACACTGCTAGCTCAAGTCCCAAGAACCGGAGATCAGATGCACAGGAGCCAGCTGCAGGATCCAGAACTCGCAAAAGCCCACAGCCTTGCCAGAATATCCACTTAAATTTGATGCAGGCCACAAGCCCAAGGACACTCCCTTTCACCTGACTGGCTACGCATGGCAGATTCCATCATGGGGATGATCATAACATCATATGACTGCCAAACCACTGAGAATCATGGCCCAGCCAAGTTGACACACGATTTTAACCATCACACATGGGTTGTCCATATTCCTTTATATCATTATGTCTTCCTCTAGGAGAACCCCTTTCTTGGGAATAAGCATAAATATGGATCTCTTGCAGTCAGTTGGCCAGGAATCTGTCTTCCATATTTCTTGGCATAGATGAGTGAGCACCTCCAGTGCTACATCCATTTGTTGAGACATCTCAATAGATATTCTGTCAATTCCTGGAGCCCGTTTTTCGTCAATGCCTTCAGAGCAGCTTGGACTTCTTCCTTCAGTACCATCTGTTCCTGATCATATGCTGCCTCTTGAAATGGTTGAACATCGACTAATTCTTTTTGGTATAATGACTCTGTGTATCCCTTCCATCTTCTTTTGATGCTTCCTGAGTCATTTAATATTTTCCCATAGAATCCTTCACTATTGCAACTTGAGGCCTGAATTTTTTCTTCAGTTTTTCAGCTTGAGAAACGCCGAGCGTGTTCTTCTCTTTTAGTTTTCCATCTTCAGCTCTTTGCACATGTCATTATAATACTTTACTTTGTCTTCTCAAGCCACTCTTTGAAATCTTCTGTTCAATTCTTTTTTTTTTTTATTAACTTTTATTGAGCTTCAAGTGAACGTTTACAAATCAAGTCATTCTGTCACATATAAGTTTATATACATCTTACTCCTTACTCCCACTTGCTCTCTCCCTAATGAGTCAGCCCTTCCAGTCTCTCCTTTTGTGACAATTTTGCCAGCTTCCAACTCTCTCTATCCTCCCATCCCCCCTCCAGACAGGAGATGCCAACAAAGTCTCAAGTGTCCACCTGATATAATTAGCTCACTCTTCATCAGCATCTCTCTCCTACCCTCTGTCCAGTCCCTTTCATGTCTGATGAATTGTCTTCGGGGATGGTTCCTGTCCTGTGCCAACAGAAGGTTTGGGGACCATGATCACCGGGATTCCTCTAGTCAGAGTCAGACCATTAAGTATGGTCTTTTTATGAGAATTTGGGGTCTGCATCCCACTGATCTCCTGCTCCCTCAGGGGTTCTCTATTGTGCTCCCTGTCAGGGCAGTCATCAATTGTGGCTGGGCACCAACTAGGTCTTCTGGTCTCAGGATGATGTAGGTCTCTGGTTCATGTGGCCCTTTCTGTCTCTTGGGCTCTTAGTTGCCGTGTGACCTTGGTGTTCTTCATTCTCCTTTGATCCAGGTGGGTTGAGACCAATTGATGCATCTTAGATGGCCGCTGGTTAGCATTTAAGACCCCAGACACCACATTTCAAAGTGGGATGCAGAATGTTTTCATAATAGAATTATTTTGCCAATTGACTTAGAAGTCCCCTTAAACCATGGTTCCCAAACCCCCGCCCTTGCTTTGCTGACCTTTGAAGCATTCATTTTATCCCGGAAACTTCTTTGCTTTTGGTCCAGTCCAATTGAGCTGACCTTCCATGTGTTGAGTGTCGTCCTTCCCTTCACCTAAAGCAGTTCTTATTTACTAATTAATCAGTAAAAACGCTCTCCCTCCCTTCCTCCCTCCCCCCCTCATAACCACAAAAGTATGTGTTCTTCTCAGTTTATACTGTTTCTCAAGATCTTATAATAGTGGTCTTATACAATATTTGTCCTTTTGCCTCTGACTGGTTTCGCTCAGCATAATGCCTTCCAGGTTCCTCCATGTTATGAAATGTTTCACAGATTCGTCACTGTTCTTTATCGATGCATGGTATTCCATTGTGTGAATATACCACAATTTATTTACCCATTCATCCTTTGATGGACACCTTGGTTGCTTCCAGCTTTTTGCTATTGTAAACAGAGCTGCAATAAACACGGGTGTGCATATATCTGTTTGTGTGAAGGCTCTTGTTTCTCTAGGGTATATTCTGAGGAGTGGGATTTCTGGGTTGTGTGGCAGTTCTGTTTCTAACTGTTTAAGATAACGCCAGATAGATTTCCAAAGCGGTTGTACCATTTTACATTCCCACCAGCAGTGTATAAGAGTTCTAATCTCTCCGCAGCCTCTCCAACATTTATTATTTTGTGTTTTTTGAATTAATGCCAGCCTTGTTGGAGTGAGATGGAATCTCATCGTAGTTTTAATTTGCATTTCTCTAATGGCTAATGATCAAGAGCATTTTCTCATGTATCTGTTGGCTGCCTGAATATCTTCTTTAGTGAAGTGTGTGTTCATATCCTTTGCCCACTTCTTGATTGGGTTGTTTGTCTTTTTGTGGTTGAGTTTTGACAGAATCATGTAGATTTTAGAGATCAGGCGCTGGTCGGAGATGTCATAGCTGAAAATTCTTTCCCAGTCTGTAGGTGGTCTTTTTACTCTTTCGGTGAAATCTTTAGATGAGCATAGGTGTTTGATTTTTAGGAGCTCCCAGTTATCTGGTTTCTCTTCGTCATTTTTGGTAATGTTTTGTATTCTGTTTATGCCTTGTATTAGGTCTCCTAGGGTTGTCCCTATTTTTTCTTCCATGATCTTTATCGTTTTAGTCTTTATGTTTAGGTCTTTGACCCACTTGGAGTTAGTTTTTGTGCACAGTGTGAGGTATGGGTCCTGTTTCATTTTTTTGCAAATGGATATCCAGTTATGCCAGCATCATTTGCTAAAAAGACTATCTTTTCCCCAATTAACTGACACTGGGCCTTTGTCAAATATCAGCTGCTCATATGTGGATGGTTTTATATCTGGGTTCTCAATTCTGTTCCACTGGTCTATGTGCCTGTTGTTGTACCAATACCAAAAAACTCCCAAAAAAAAAAGCCCTCGCCCAGATGGCTTCACCGCAGAGTTCTACCAAACTTTCAGAGAAGAGTTAACACCACTACTACTAAAGGTATTTCAAAGCATAGAAAATGACGGAATACTACCCAACTCATTCTATGAAGCCACCATTTCCCTGATACCAAAACCAGGTAAAGACATCACAAGAAAAGAAAATTACAGACCTATATCCCTCATGAACATAGATGCAAAAATCCTCAACAAAATTCTAGCCAATAGAATTCAACAACATATCAAAAAAATAATTCACCACGATCAAGTGGGATTTATACCAGGTATGCAAAGCTGGTTTAATATCAGAAAAACCATTAATGTAATCCACCACATAAATAAAACAAAAGACAAAAACCACATGATCTTATCAATTGATGCAGAAAAGGCATTTGACAAAGTCCAACACCCTTTTATGATAAAAACTCTCACCAAAATAGGAATTGAAGGAAAATTCCTCAACATAATAAAGGGCATCTATGCAAATGCAAAGCCAACAGCCAACATCACTCTAAATGGAGAGAACCTGAAAGCATTTCCCTTGAGAACAGGAACCAGAGAAGGATGCCCTTTATCACCGCTCTTATTCAACTTCGTGCTAGAAGTCCTAGCCAGGGCAATCAGGCTAGACAAAGAAATAAAGGGCATCCGGATTGGCAAGGAGGAAGTAAAATTATCTCTATTTGCAGGTGACATGATCTTATACACAGAAAACCCTAAGGAATCCTCCAGAAAACTACTGAAACTAATAGAAGAGTTTGGCAGAGTCTCAGGTTAGAAGATAAACATACAAAAATCACTTGGATTCCTCTACATCAACAAAAAGAACATCGAAGAGGAAATCACCAAATCAATACCATTCACAGTAGCCCCCAAGAAGATAAAATACTTAGGAATAAATCTTACCAAAGATGTAAAAGACCTATACAAAGAAAACTACAAAGCTCTACTACAAGAAATTCAAAAGGACATACTTAAGTGGAAAAACATACCTTGCTCATGGATAGGAAGACTTAACACAGTAAAAATGTCTGTTCTACCAAAAGCCATCTATACATACAATGCACTTCTGATCCAAATTCCAATGTCATTTTTTAAGGTGATAGAGAAACAAATCACCAACTTCATATGGAAAGGAAAGAAGCCTTGGATAAGCAAAGCATTACTGAAAAAGAAGAAGAAAGTGGGAGGCCTCACTCTACCTGATTTCAGAACCTATTATACAGCCACAGTAGTCAAAACAGCCTGTTCAATTCTTTTACTTCATCAATTCTTATTTTGCTTTAGCTGCTTGACATTCGTGAGCAAGTTTCAGAGTCTCCTCTGACATCTCTCTTGGTCTTTTCTTTCTTTCCTGTCTTTTCAATGACCTCTTGCTTTCTTCATGTATAATGTCCTTGATGTCATTCCACAACTCGTCTGGTCTTAGGTCACTAGTGTTCAATGCATCAAATCTGTTCTTGAGATGGTCTCTAAATTCAGGTGGGATATACTCAAGGTCATATTTTGGCTCTTGTGGGCTTGCTCTGATTTTCTTCAGTTTCAGCTTGAACTTGCATATGAGCAATTGATGGTCTATTCCACAGTTGGCCCCTGGCCTTGTTCTAACTGATGATATTGAGCTTTTCCATCATCTCTTTCCACTGATGTAGTCAATTTGATTTCTGTGTGTTCCATCTGGCAAGGTTCATGTGTATGGCCGCTGTTTATGTTGGTGAAAGAAGGTATTTGCAATGAAGAAGTTGCTTTGCAGAAGATCATTCAAAAACAGCTGCAGCAGTACATCAACAGGGAAGTGGCAGAAATTTAGGCTGGTTTCAGAAGAGGACGTGAAACCTGGGATATCATTGCTGATGTCAGATGGATCCTGGCTGAAAGCAGAGAATACCAGGATGTTTACCTGTGTTTTACTGACTATGCAAAGGCATTCAACTGTGTGGATCATAACAAATTATGGATAAAGTTATGAAAAATGAGAATTCCAGAACACTTAATTGTGCTCATAAGGAATCTTTACATAAATCAAGAGACAGTTGTTTGGACAGAAGAAGGCAGTACTGATTGGTTTAAAGTCAGGAAAGGTATGCATCAGGATTGTATTCTTTCACCATACCTACTCAATCTGTATGCTGAGTGAATAATAGGAGAAACTGGACTATAAGCAGAAGAACGGGGCATCAAGATTGGAGGAAGACTCATTAGCAACCTGTGTTATGCAGGTGACACAACTTTGCTTGCCAAAAGTGAAAAGGACTTGAAGCACTGATGAAAATCAGAGACCACAGCCTTCAGTATGGATTGCACCTCAACATAAAGAAAACAAAACCCTCACAACTGGATCAAGGGGCAACATCATGATAAATGGAGAAAAGATTGAAATTATCAAGGATTTCATTTTACTTGGATCCACAATCAACAGCCATGGAAGCAGCAGTCAAGAAATCAAAAGATGCATTGCATTGGGCAAATCTGCTGCAAAGGACCTCTTTAAAGCGTTAAAGAGCAAAGATGTCACCTTGAAGACTAAGGTGCGCCTGACCCAAGCCATGGTATTTTCAGTTGCATTTGTGCATGTGAAAGCTGGACAAAGAATAAGGAAGACCGAAGAAGAATTGATGCTTTTGAATTGTGGTGTTGGTGAAGAATATTGAATATATTCAAAAGAATGAACAAATCTGTCTTAGAAGGAGTACAACTAGAATGCTTCTTAAAGGCAAGGATGGTGAGACTGCATCTTACGTACTTTGGACATGTTGTCAGGAGGGATCAGTCTCTGGAGAAGGACATCATGCTTGGCAAAGTACAGGGTCAGTGGAAAAGAGGAAGACCCTCAACGAGGTGGACTGACACAATGACTGCAACAATGAGCTCAAGGAGAAGAACAATTATAAGGATGGTGCAGGACTGAGCAGTGTTGCGCTCTGTTGTGCATGGGGTCGCTATGAGTCGGAACTGACTTGACAGCACCTAACACCAACACAACAGGAGAACCCCATTTTCTTTCTACTTTAATTCCATAAATCCACCGAAATGTAGATATCAGAGGAATAATGGTGTTAGGATTTTGTCTCAAGCAAAAAGGGAATGAGTTCAAGGGGATAAGGATTCCACTACTGAACACCAATGCCTAAAGGACTCTTTTGTGACTCTGAGACTTTGTGACACTGTTTTAATATTCTTAGGTTACTTTCTCCACTATATTCCAGAGTATGAGATTTTCAGAAGTCAGTTTTCTGGATAATCAGGGTATTATTAAATAGTTAATACTTATCAGGTAATCAAAATTACTGCGAGAAGTACCCTACATATCTTCTAATTTAAGAGACAATTTATACTTGTGGTTTTAAGGGACTTTAAATTTTTTACCTTATCAGTTTCTAGGATATGTATTAGATGCTTGAAAAAGACTAGGAAAAATAATACAGTTTTGGCAAATTGCTATGTGCAGTATTATAAGCAATGAATAAAAAAACATAGGGATTTTCACCCATCTCTGGGCAGATGGTGAATGGCAACAGCAGAGATTTCAAATATAGATGTAGCACATATATATTGCAAACAGCTGTAATAGCTAAAATACATGCCAGAAGACTTAATCATTCTGGATTTTTTTCCAATACATGCTAGAATTCAAAAATAGGCTTCTCTTTCCTACTATTGCTACAGAATTCTTTGAAATAGGCGAGTGCATTTACGATATAAGAACTTTGCTGTGTGCTGATTAGGCTGTATTTTCAAACTCCTTGACAACTGGTTGACTAGCAAAATTCTCGTTAGTTATGGTTCAGTGTGCATAGCTTATGAACAATGTGACTTCTTGTTTTTGCTACTGAGTTGGCTGAATCAACTCTTTTGTTATGTTTAGACCTTGCCAGTGCCAAATATCTGGATGCAAACTGAAAGTTCGTGTTATCTACACATTTCATGTTTGTGTATCTGGCGTTGAGTAGGAAGAGAAGCTAAGGTTTTAAAAATATATCATTTTATCTTCACTGATGACATTCTTACAGTACCATTTGAGAATTTTTCATTTTTATTTTAAATTTGGTGTATGTCTCTATTAATTGAGAGAATTCTTTTTTTGTTTGGAAAGAAGGAAATAGCCAAGTTTCTCAGCAGGCATAGGGTGAAAGTAATGTGTATTGTTTTAGAAATTCTAAACAAACAAACAAAAAACAAAACTATCAATAAAATAAGCACTCAAGTTCTTAGATTCTAAGTACTTTTTGGTTTTATGGCAACTTATCTGTAACTTAGTTATAGTAAATTGGGATTCCCATTAGGTCAACTGAGATCTATTAGGCAGCAGAGTGTGAAGGAAGGGTACATGGGTTGGAGTCGATGGATCTGGGTTCCTCATGGCTTCCATGTTTTAACTGTGTGAATTTCACCACATACCTTCATCTGTGGCTTGGGAATGATGATGATATTCTCTAACTCAAAAAGGATTAAAGTAGATGATGGATATGAAATGAACTTCGTAAACTCTAAAGTGATATTCAAATGGTAGCTTATATATTACTTAGAGGAGATGAGCCACCATCATCTCCTGTTTCTCGGTTTGCTGACGTTTCAAGGAAATTAAAGTTTTGTTCAGAAATTATTGACATTCCCTTGTATTGCTCTTGCATATAATTTCTTCCTATTTTGCCTCCTGTGAAACTAGTGCTTTTCTCTCCACTTTCTTCTTTCCTATTTTACCTCCCTACCCTACACCCAGTCATTGCATGATCAGTACTATCTCCATAATCTCAACAATATAAGGTTTCAGAGAAACATAATATAGCTCTATCATCAAGAAGGTAGATACCCATTCCAGAGGGGACGTAATAAAGATAAAGAGTCAAATGTTAGTAAGAATGGATTCCGTGTGTCCTAAACCCAGCATCTTGAGTTTATTACTCATGTGACCTATCAATGCAAGTTAATTCATGGGGTAATTATTATTTAAGCAGGACAACTTTATTGTGTAGTATTGTCTTAGGCCCACACATGACTTAATATCTAATGGGACAAAGCTAAAGGAAAATAATGCTGAAATGGAAGTCATTAAATATATTGGTATTTTAAATATAGAGTCATTTCTCCCACAATGCAGTATATATGTGTGAAGTTTCATAAACTTATACTACATTGTGGAAGAAACGACTTTTAACCTAGAACTGAAGCTACTCCTGGAGGTTACCTTTCAACCAAATAATAGATTAGCCTATAGCCTATAAAATAAGCAATAATGCCCACGAGGAATGAGCTCCTTATAATAATCAACTATATGAGACCAGATAGGCAACATTTGCCCAAAAAATAAAGATGAGATGGCAAGGAGGAGCAGGAAAACTAAATGGCAGAAATGGGGAAGGCAGAGTGGAAAAGGGGAGAGTGCTAACACATTGCAGGGATAGCAACTAATGTCATGGAACAAGCTGTATATAAACTGTTGAATGGGGAACTAATGTGCCATGTAAACTTTCACCTAAAACAATAAAATGTTAAAAAAAAAATTAAGGTTGAGTGAAACTCAAATCCTATGGAGTCTTATAAGAAATAGACAATAAAAAATAAAATTTCTACCACAGTTTTAAACATCTTAAATTCCTAACAAATACAGTAAAAGTATAGTAAGTGTAAGTAAGTATTGCAATTTATTAAAACAAAACAAAACAGTAAGTTTGTTTGGTATAAATGAATGTGGCGAAATGTGGCATCTGAAGTATTGAGAAGAGGTGGAAAGAAGAACATCATTATTATTACGGCAAAACTTGTCTCGCTGGAGACGACACAGATGGCTGCTGCTTCAGTCTCCAAATGAGACTAGTGCTAGGAAGTGCCTTCCTCTGACATCACCATGGGCGGTACCCTCAATTCTCTGCAAGCTCTCACCAGTCTCCCTTAGAATAGATGACGGCTGTGGTGCACCCATCTCTTGTATCAATGATTATCTCAGCCTTGTCTTTGACGGCATGCACCGTGGACTTCCTCAGGCCTATTCCTTTTGAACTGCCATGTGTTCTCTCATTTCTTTCAAAGGTTTTATTATTTTAACTTCTCAATATTTAAGGTTTTCTGGTTACATTTACTACCTGGACTCTTGTCTTCAGATGTTTGTCATGTTTGGGTTGCTTTGTTAAATACTTTAAACAGGACAAGTACATAAATTCTGGAGTAGAGCACAATATATACTCATGGGGCAACACATGTGGACAAAGAATTTAAGATAGATGAGGCTCATGGATGTTTTGTGTATTCCTCTGCAGGTCACCATGTTGTTTTCTCTTTCACCTGGAGTGTTTTTCTCTTTCACCTGGAGCAGACAACATAGCTACCTTGTGAAATATCAGTATGAACTAGCATGGTTTTCTCATTTGGTGATTTTATTCCCCTATTTATCCTGAGCATATTAAAAAATTCAACCATTATACATGAATATCTTAACAGAAAAAAAAAGTGTCATTTTCTGAAGCATAAGATTCCCCAAGTTGAATGAGATAGTTTGTGTAGAAAGTCCATGCATCATTTAAGAAGTCAGAATTATTTCATCTGATCATTCAATTATCAACATTTTCTCCCCACAGGGAGGAAATGAGATGAGATAAAAACCATCTCTGGGTAAGAACGGAAGCAAGAAAGTTAGATATCATTGATATCTTGTGTACCTCGAGAAGGAAAAAAGACCTTAACTATATCTGTAGATCTTAATAAAGAATTCGTGTTTCAATTCCCATTTAGAAATCTGGAGGCATCATGGCAGGGTAGAGTTGTTCCAAGGGAAAGAATGTGAGGCAATTCCACTAAAAACTGTGATCTCAAATACTCATGTAAGAACTTCTGAATATACATCTGCACCTGGGAAGGTGCAACTGAGTGAGAGGCAGTTGACGTGAGTGGATACATGGTCGTGATGGGGACTTGACAGTGGGTGGCAGCACGGATATTATGGCCAAGGAGCAGACAGGAATACAGATATCTTGGTGAATGCTAATTTGTAGGAGGTGAAAACAGCTGCCATCCAGATGGGATGATCTTTGTATTTCAGTGGATACCATGCAGATAGACAATGACAGGGGTGAACTGCCTCCCACTATTGTTATTTGTTCACTCAAAATATATTTATTTATTCTTTTTGTGTTCTAATTAGTCTTAGAAGATTATATAGCCAGAATACTCCTTAGAAGAGAGGATGGCAAGACTTTGGCTCACTTACTTTGAATATATCATCAGGAAAGATGAGTTGCTAGAAAAGGTCATAATGATTGGTATAACAGTGGGTCAGCAAAAATGAGGAAAACTCTCAGTGAAATGGACTGACACAATAGTCACAACAATGGATTCACACAGACCAATGGTTTTAAAGATGTCATAGACAAAGCAGCATTTCCTTCTGTTACACATAAGATTTCCATGAGTTGGAGCTGAGTCAATGGCAATTAACAACAACAATTATGTTCTGCACTGTTAGAAAGTACCTTGCATTATAAGTGACACTTAGGAAACATACCTTTATGTCTCAGATATTGGAGGAATTACCCTGTGAATTTTTAGCATTAATGAACAAATTAATGTCTTTTAACTAAATCTAAGTTGTATATGATTATTACATAAGGTAACTCAAAAGTCTTCAACTAATCTTTTTTGTGTTAAAAATTATGAAGCATTAAAACAAAACTTTCAAAGCGTTATTAAAGAGAAATTCAAGACATGAGTGGACCTTCACTTTATTAATACCATTAGGATTCTAGAGCCCAAAGGAAGCAGTATCAGGTAAGCAGGATACCTGCTAAAGTATTGCTCTGATGAGGCTTCTCTTGGATGTATCACAGAACACAACAGTACTTTTCATATTCTAGTTATTCTGAGCTAGTAAGTCAATTTATAGACCATTTGTCTATTCACAATTCAATTTGCCTTCTATCTTTCCAAAATCTACTAAGTATTTACCTGAAATCTTTGAAACGGTAGTTTTTTTTTTTTGTGGTAGAGATGGGAAGAGTGTGTGCATGTGTGTTGTATGTAGTCATTCAGTGAGGAATGAACATAACTAATGTGTGTGGTCTTGACTTTGTTATCAAGGCTTTTCTGTCTGTTATGATAGCCACTAACCACGTGTGGCTATTGAGCCCTTTTAAATGCATCTAGTACAAATTGAAACTGTGTTCTAAGTGTAAACTACATAGATTTCTAAGACAATGCAAAAAATGTAAGCTCTCATTTTAAAAAATATTAATTATATGTTATGAAGTAATAGTATTTTGTATTTATTGGATTAAATAAGATATATCAATAAGTTGATTTCATCTGTTTCTTTTTACTTGTGACTAGTGGAAAATTTAAAATTATGTACATGTGCATGTGAAAGCTGGACAATGAATAAGGAAGACCGAAGAAGAGTTGACGCCTTTGAATTACGGTGTTGGTGAAGAATATTGAATATAGCATGGACTGCCAAAAGAACGAACAAATCTGTCTTGGAAGAAGTGTAGTCAGAATGCTCCTTAGAGGCAAGGATGGCGAGACTGCGTCTTACATACTTTGGACATGTTGTCAGGAGGGATGAGTCCCTGGAGAAGGACATCATACTTGGCAGAGTACAGGGTCAGCGGAAAAGAGGAAGACCCTCAACGAGGTGGACTGACACAGTGGCTGCAACAATGAGCTCAAGCATAGCAATGATTGTAAGGATGGCGCAGGACCGGGCAGTGTTTCGTTCCATTGTGCGTGGGGTTGCTATGAGTCTGAAGCGGCTCAACGGCACCTAAAAACAACAACAAAAACAACATGGCTTATATTTCTGGTCAACCTTGAACAGGGCTGGTCTAGACCGTTTTACTCAAACACTTTCACTAGTCTCATCTATTTCTTAGGAAAGTATATTCCTGACACTAGTCCTGACTGTTGCTCTGGTGGTTTCCTGCTTCCGTTATGACTTTCTTTTGCAGCGGGGGTAAAGAGTGTAAGTCGACATATTTAATTATTCTCTGATTATTTTAGTGAGTTTGTCATTTCTAAATCACAGGTCAAAGAAAAATTAATCGAATGTCTAAGACTTTGTTATATAGATGATAACCACATATGGCTCTTCATTCTTTAAATTACTTATCTCTAGTAGACATGAGTTCTCTGCTACTGTATTAAACATAAATGAACTCACCAAAATAAAAGTGCTTGCTTTTTCCTTGGGCATTATTTACCAATAAAACTTTGATTTCAGACAGAATCATGCATGGGCTAGATATATTATTATTAATGTAGAAAATATTTACTTTCACATGGTTTTAAAAGGTAACAGTGAGAAAATTGGTGGTTATAAGATAGAATTATAGATACCACAGGAAGAATAAATAATTCCAGAAATTGAAGAAAGCAAAATATTTCTAACAATTGCAGGCAGGGCAGAAGCTTAGCCTACCAACTGATGGAACTGCTTTTGTCTCACATTGTCTATCCAGAGTTAGTGAAGAATAGTTTCAAAAATTACATGGCTAACATAGGCAATAAAAAATACCATTTAGGAAAAAAGGAGTTATTTTCACCCAGGTCACCTAGGCTGGCAGACTATACTAATCAAATCACTTGGATGATTACTGTAATTTCAGCATCTTTGAATTTATATAGTGAAAGTTGTGTAATAAGGAATGTGTATTTGGAGAAGATCATCTGGTCTAACATGCTCATTTTAGCAAAAGGTGAAAACTAGAGAGGCAAGGTTCAATGGCACACAATTTATACAACGCCTTAATGGCAAGCTGGGCTGTGTTAACCTGGGTTCTCTGGAGAAATGAATTCAGTGAAGCATATGCATACATACATACACACACACATATACACACACAAACATATATATATATATATACACATATATGCATACATATATATATACAATATATAGGCACCCTGGTGGCACAGTGATTAAGAGCTACAGCTGCTAACCAAAAGATTGGCAGTTCAAATCCACCAGCCACTTCTTGGAAACTCTATGGGGCAGTTCTACTTTGTTTTATAGGGTTACTATGAGCTTTAATCTGCTTGATGGCAATGGACTTGGGCATGTATATATATATCAAGGAAATACCTTACACAATTGTAGAGGCTGGAAATTCCTAAGTCCGTGAGTCAGACATCGGGCTGGAAGCTTCTCCTGACTCACATAGCTACAGGGGCTGGTAAAACCAAGATCAGCAGGCAATAGGGCAGGCAACTGGCTCAAGTCCCAAGAACCAGAGGTCAGATGATGACAAGCTGGATGCAGGATCCAGAGCAAGCAAGCAAATTTGTCCATATATATTGATTGCTGGCCACATCCCTGAGGGAACTCCCCTTACAACTAATTGGCTGATCACATCAGATCACATCCTGGAGAATGTATACATCATTACATAACTGCCAAACTACATCATTACATAACTGCTAAACTGCATTATTACATAACTGCCAAACCACTGAGAATCATGGCACCACCAAGTTGACACACAACCATAAACACCACAGTTCACTCCTTGTCAACTTTGCACCTGTACACATCTCCTTAAACCATACACAGTCTCTAAATAAAGACAATTTCAAAGTCACATTTATGCCTAACATGATACAACTAATATGCATGCAACCAAAAATGCACTAGCCCTGTTTACATCTTTTATTTTATAAGTGAAGAAAACAAAAATATTTAATGTACACAAATCATGAAGAAATACTCTTAACAATTACAGTCCTCATTTCTGCAACTGATCGTGTGGTTGTAACTGGTACTTAGAACTACCTTCTTCCACCATCCATTCCATATTCCCTTTACCCTCAGCAATTACATCATCTGGTTGCAGTTCTTTGCTTGGTGGGGTAAACCAAACCTTCATTTCTGAAGGGCCTGGGCCATTAGTAGTCATATCAGAAATGGTTTGCTGTAGTTTTCCACTGACTGTAATCACAGGGCATGGTAGTACTGAAACGCCCTGTGAGATCTCTGTATCAAATACATTCTCTTTTTTACCTCCACTAAGCAACATCAAACTTATTTCCCTTTGGTAGTCACAGTCAATCACACCAGCCAGTATGGCAACTTCCCTCTTTGCCTATTGATCCAGAGGCATGAGAAGCCCAAAGTGGTTGGGTGGCATTCTTAACTTCCAGATCAATGGAATCTACGTCGTGTCTCCATGTGGGAGCATTCTTCTCTTTAGAACTAAGACCTCTAGACCCTCAGAGCATAGGGTCAAAGGAACAGGAATAAAAAAATTTTGCGAGTAGGTCATTAGGGATAACAGGGAGTGGTGCCACTACCATCTCCACTCCTTGATTTCTGGAACCGTGAATTCTGACTATGGGAGAAACAGCACCATATTGGATGGTGGTTTAGAGCATATAAAACCTCCTGGAGAACATTGCTCCAGCCCTGCATAGTGTTGGCACCTAGCTGGTGCAGTAATTGCATCTTTAGAAGGCCATTCCATTATTCTAACAAACCAGCTTCTTCAAGATGGTGGGGAACATGGTAAGATCAGCGAATTCCATAACCATGGGCTCACTGTCACACTTCATTTGCTCTGAAGTGAGTACCTTGATCTGAGGTCATGCTGTGTGATAACATGACAGCGGATAAGGCATTTTGTGAATCCAAGGATGGTAGTTTTGGCAAAGGTATTGAATGCAGGGATGGGAAATTCATATTCAGAGTAAGTGTCTTTCCCAATAAGAACAAGATGTGGTCCAGTCCATGATGGTAGCATTCCAATGTAATCAGCCTCCCACCAGGTTGTTGGCTGATCATCTCAAGGAATGGTGTCATACTGGGGACTCAGTGTTGGTCTCTGATGCTGGCAGATTGAGCATTCAGCTGTGGCTGTAGCCAAGTTGGCCATGATGAGTGGAAGTTCATGTTGCTGAGCCCGTGTATAACCTCCATTGTGGCCACCAAGGCCACCTTGTTCATGAACCCACTGGCAATGAGAGGAGTGGCTGGGGAAAGAGAATGACTGGTTTCCCCAGAATGCATCATCCTATCCACTTTATTGTTAAAATCCTCCTCAGCCAAGGTCACTCTTTGGTAAACATTTACAAGAGACACAAATATCTTTATTTTTTTGGCTCATTCAGAGAAGTCTATTCACATATCTCTTCCCCACATCTTCTTGTCTCCAATTTTCCAAAGATGATCCTTCCAAGTCCTTAACCATCCAACCAAACCATTGGCCACGGCCCATGAATCAGTATGTAATTGCATATCTGGCCACTTCTTCTTCCAAGAAAAGTGAACAACAAGTTGCACTGTTTGAAGTTCTGTACATTGGAAGGATTTTCTTTTACCACTGTCCTTCAGGGAGTCCCTGCATATCGCCGTAGAACCATCCGTAGACCAAGCACGAGTTTTCTCTTCCTCAGTCAGCTTGTAATAAGGAACGCCCCCTGTGGCCAGAGATGTAGACTGGGAAAAGGCCAGTTGCGTGAAAAGAGTGGAGACCATGGGCATTTGGGCCATTTCTGCATGCAAATTACTTGTGTCTTCAGGTCCTTCTTGAGCCCAATCTCTTATATACCACTTCCATTTAATGATGGAGTGCTGCTGTGTACATTTGACTTCATGGCTCTGTGGTCAGACAATACCCTGTTCATGATGGGCAGCTCAGGCTGCGTGGTGACTCGGTGGCCCATGGTTAAGGGTTCAGTTTCTACTAAGGCCCAGTAACAAGGCAAAAGTTGTTTCTCAAAAGGAGAGTAGTTATCTTCACACAGGCAGGACTTATTTCCAAAATACTAAGGGTCTATGCTGTGATTTACCAATAGGGGCCTGACAAAGACTCCAAGCAGCATCTCTGCCTGCACTGCCACTTAAAGCACCATTAGATCAGACAGATCCTATGGCCCACACGGCAGAGTGTCTTGCATGACAACCTGAACCTATTCTGGGCCCCACTCAAAACTAACAGCTTTTAGAGTCACCTGATAAGTAGGCTGGAGTAGCACACCCAAATAAGGGATATGTTGCCTGTAAAGTCGAAAGAGCCCCACCAGGCGTATTGCCTCCCTTTTAGTTGTAGGACAGTCCAGTTGCAACAGTGTATCCGTCACTGCAGAAGGAATAATTTGACATGCCCCACATCAATTAAAAAAAACAAAACCCATTGCCATTGAATCGATTCCAACTCATAGCTACCCTATAGGACAGAGTTGAACTTCCGCATAAGGTTTCCAAGGACCACTTGGTGGATTTGAACTGCTGACCTTTTGGTTAGCAGCCATAGCCCTTAACCACTATGCCACCAAGGTTTCCCCCCACATCAGTGGACCCCTAGAAATTTCACTGATGTGGAAGGCATCTGAGTTTTTGTCAGGTTAATTTTCCACCATCTTGCACACAATTGTCTTACCAGTAAGCTATGAAGCTGTAGTCATTGATAACTCATCCTTACTAAGTCCAATCAGCATAATATCATCAATATAGTGGACCAGTTTGACATCTTACAGAAAGGAAAGGCAATCAAGTTCACTGGGGACTAAATTATGACGTAGGGACAGAGAGTCGATATACCTGCAAGGTATATTACAGGCCTTGCCAGATGAAGGCAAACTGTTTCTGTTGTTCCTTCAAAACTGGAATTGAGAAAAAGGCTTTGGCCAGATCAAGAGCTGCATACTAGGTACCAGGAGATGCATTAATTTGCTCAAGCAATGAAACCAAATCTGGAGCAATGGCTGCAATTGGAGTCACCACCTGGTTAAGTTAATCCATCATCATTCTACAAGATTCATTTGTTTTTTGCACAGGCCAAAGAGGTGAGTTGAATCAGGATGTGGTGGGAATCACCACCCCTGTATCCTTCAAGTCCTTGACAGTGGCACTAATCTCCGCAATCCCTCCAGGAATGCGGTATTGCTTTTGGTTTACTATTTTCCTAGGTAGAGGTAGTTCAAATGGCTTCCGCTTGGCGTCTTCTACCATTATTTCACCTGTCAGTGATCCAGTGTGGGAGTTCTGCCAGTTGCTGAGTATACCTATTCCAATTAAGCATTCTGGAACTGGGGAAATCATTACAGGACGGGGTTGGGGACCCACTGGACCTACTGAGAGGTGAAACTGAGCTATGAAACTGAGCTGAGACTCCATTAATAACCTGATCCCCATATCCCTCCCTTCTAACAGTGAGGTTTTGGGTCTCCTGTAATTAGTGTCAGTTTAGAGCCAGTATCCAGTAATTGCCAAAAATTCCAATTATTTTCTTTTCCCCAATAAGTAGTCACTCTCATAAAAGGTCGTAGATCTCTTTGGGGAATACTGGAAGAAAGATTAACAGTGTACATTTTTGGCAGTGTAGTGGGGTCCTTCCTCCAGGGGACTCAATCTCCCCTTCATTCAGGGGTTGTGGTTCTGTAAACTGACTGAAGTCTGGGATTTTATTGAATGGCCGTGACTGTCTATTCTGGCAATAGGAAAAGGTCAGCAGTTCAAATTCTCCGGCTGCTCCTTGGAAACCCCATGGGCAATTCTACTCTGTTCTCTAGGGTCTCTATGAGTTGGAATTGACTTGACAGCAGTGGGCTTGTTTGTTTGTTTTTTGGCATTTGGAGTTATAATGCCACTTACTTGAACTAGAATTCTTCCACTAATACAGATCAAATATGTGTTTAGAAGGCTTCCCATCTATTTAACTCCTAGGGACTCTATGACTAAGTTGTTAAAGCCATTAGTCCGTATGAGTTAGACTATTCTGATTAACTCAGCTGTCCATTAATTATGGTGATGACACCCACTTTGCTTCGTCAATTGAGTGCCACAACTTGGCCACTACCACCAAGGGGTCCAATTAGTCCCACCTTCATTAGGTGTCTTAATTCAGATATGGCAGTTTCCACTGTCAAATCTGACTTACATAGAATAGAAATCAAAGAAGTCTTTAAGGATGCTGGAGCTTCCTTCATAAATTTGCTTCTCACCGTTATGGTAAAAGGTATGTCCTCTGGGCACTCCATGTGTGAGTCTGTGTGTCTAATCTGATGAATCTGCACTAACATGGCAATTTTTCTAAGCCTTTGGATACCTTCTTCTACAGTATACTAAGGGAGGTCCAATACTTCAACTCGATTTAGTGTAGGCCAGCACATAATCCATGTTTCAGCAAACTAACCAAATAAACACTTAGGTCCTTTCCTAACCTCTCAAGCTGAAACATTGAATGGGTCCATATCAATAAACTCAGACTGGTCCATCTTTAGGTTCCTTGCACCATTATCCCACAGCCTTAATAGCCATCCCCACGCAAATACCCTAGATTTCTGTTTGTACACATTAAAAAAAGTCAAGCAGTTCTTTTGGAGTGTAGCGTATTTCCTCTTGGGTCACACTTTGTACTTCACCTTTTGGGGCTTGGTGGGACTTAAGTCTAGTTTTCAGTCTAGAAGCAAAAATGGGTGGTGGAGGTGAGTCCTGGGAACATTCAGCAATGTCTTGTAGGGAAACTACCGCAGGCAATGAACCAGGCAATGACTCAGTCGCCATGCCAGGTGATGACTCAGATTCTGCTCCAGGTGATATTTCAGACAAAGACTCTTCAGGCACAACTTTGTTAATCTTATTAGATTTGGGTGGAATAGAAAATAGTTTTACTGGGGAGTGTGGCTTAGCAGAAAAAAATGGAGTAATCTCAGATGGGAGTGAGAGGTCTTGTTCTGTTGGCAGGAGTGATTCAATGGAATTTAGGGACACAATGTACCCAGGTCCTGTTTATCTGCCCATAGGTCCACGCCCCAAGTTTCAGGATCCCATTTCCTCCCAATCAGTGCCTTTATTTTTAGCTTCAGACACCATTGGAGGTTGGGAATTCAGTTAGCATTGTAATTCAGCCACTGTTACAATAAGACTCTGGGTTTGGTTTTTGGCAATATCAGGTCTGTTACTACAAGAAATAAGATTTTCTTTCAAGGGGCACAAGTGGCAACTTTGAGGTCTTTTATGTGGTGCTTGAACTGTAAACTTTAAAGCCCTGTTCACCACTTTGTCTAATGAAAGTAGGGCCAATCAACCAGCTTCTGACAAAACTGTAGAAAGGTAATAAACGTGATCACCCAGAGCCTTGCTTTTCACCAATACTTGTTTATTGATGATAATATTTTAGGTGTTAATATAGCCACCTCACATCATGGATTAGAGGCACCCTCTTTACTACTTAAGGCAGAATCATTAGCGCCTTTAAGACTAGTAAGACTTGAGAACCAATTTGGGAAATTCGTCCTCATGATTTTGTTTCTCAAGAACCATCATGCTCCTGGTAACAAATGTCTTAGGCTGGGTTCTCTAGGGAAGCAAAACCAGTATATGTGTGTGTGTCTGTGTGTGTGTGGAGAGAGAGAGAGATTTATCTTCTCAAGGCAACGGCTCATGTGGTTGTAGAGACTGGCAAGTCCTGAGTCCATGGGTCAGGTGTCAGGCTGGAGGCTTCTCCTGACTCACATAGCTGCAGAGGCTGATGAACCCAAGTTTGGCAAGTCAGACTGTAGGCCACTGGCTCATGAGTTGTGAAGGCTGATGAATCAGCAGGTATCACGGTAGGCTGCTGACTAATAGGCTGCGGAATCCGATACATCTCAAGATCAACAGGTAAGACAGCAGGCTGCTTGCTAAAGTCCAAAGAACCAGAGGTCAGACCATGATGAGCTGGATGGAGAATCCAGAGCAAGCAAGCATATATTGGGTGTAGGCTACATCCCTGAGGAAACTCCCCTTATAGCTGATTGACTGATCACATCAGATCACATCATGGAAGATGGCTACATCATGCCATAACTGCCAAATTGCATCATTCCATAACTGCCAAACTACATCATTATATGACTGACAAACTACATCATTACATAACTGCCAAGCCACTGAGAATCATGGCCCAGCCAAGTTGACACACAAACGTAACATCACATGGGCTTAGGTTTAAAATATGGTTTTCTGATTCTTCATTTTTTTTTCCCAATAGAATATGAAGGACTGAGAAAATTCCAAATGTCTTCTGTGATCTGTAACGCTCCAAATCATGTTAGATTTCATTTCTTCTTCGTTCTTATTTTGCCCTTTGACTACTGATCTGATTGGTATCTATAATTAGATACATTACTAAACATTAAAAGAAAATTTATTTTATAAGCATAGTAGTCTTAATTTGTTCTTCGGCCTCCCAGATAGCTCATGCCCCCATTATAAGAATTATGGGAACCAAATTAGTGTTGAATAGATGAGACGATGCCAGGGTTTTTTTGCGTCTATGATGAAATTACAGAACCCAATCAAATCTTGAATTCAGAATTTCATGAGCAATATTCATTTGGCTGATTTTTTTCTTCCTGGCTAATGAACATTTCCTCTGTAGCAGAGATTGTCTTCACTTGGCTTCACTGACAACTTCTAGTTTTCCTTTGGTATACAGTAAACTTACTATTTATTAAAGTCCTTGAAATTTCTGGTAATGGCTATTACTATTTTATTTATACATTTCTTGCCTTTTTTTTTTTTTTTTAGTTTTAATCTAATTCTTCTGGCTGCTAGTATTTTCTCATAGGACCTCCCTTATGATTTAATTCTGTAGATGATTTCATATTTTTCTTCCTCTTCTCCCTTGTCTGCTCCCAGGAGTGAGTATATTTGTTGTTGTTGTCGCCAGAACTCTGAGAGGAAAAGAGTAGATTGAAACAGATAATTTATACTTAGTTCTATTTACCAAGTATACTTTTTTTTTTACTGAGTGCTTATTATGTGCAATACATTGTGTTTGGTAATGTGAAGGTATGAATGTGGATTATGCTAATGAGGACTATAGATTTATGGTGAAAATAATGCAGTGTACATTTTTCTTACAGAGGGTGAGAAACTATAACTCCTGTATTTCTATTCCTTTCTGCTGATATTTTTCTAGCCAGAATCCAAAGTGAATGTCAATTTGACTTAAAAAAAAAATCTTATTTAGAAGAGTTTAAATTCTGCTTGTGCATTAATACCTAACTTTTCTACCCTACATACGCATACACACACACACACGCACACACACACACACGCACACACACACACATTCCCTCACCCCACTTTTAAACTTTCGGTTGGTAAAGGATACAGATCATTCTTATAACGAAGTATTTGTCTTATGTCCTATAATTAAAAATGAATAAAAGATAGCAGGTAAATTTAAGCTAAAGCATTAAACCGTGTGATTTATATTAAGAAGTCACCACGAAGACTGAACATGCTATTTAGGAATTCAATGCTTTCATCCCAGAAGTAATTTGCTCTTTTTAAATACAAGAAGACATTTTAATCTGAAGCCAAGCCTGAGCATGTTTTTTTTTTTTTTTTTTTAAACCACCATTGTTCCCTGTAGGTAAAAGATGGGAAGGGTACTTATACTATCTGTCTCTCTTTTTTTTAAGTTAAAGTTTCAGTTTCATTGAGACAAATTAATAACTGTGCCTAAATGTGTAGTTTTCCACGTCCAACCTGAATTTCCGTTTTTTTGTACTAAGCAAAACCATAATTATATAGTGTTATTGACAACCAGGAATAAAAAACAAAAATTCCCTGGTTTTGATTGCTAAATATTTTGTGTATATATATATCCGCCAGGCGCTCCTTGAAAACTCTGTGGAGCAGTTCTACTCTGTCCTATAGGGTCGCTATGAGTCGGAATCGACTCGACGGCAGTGGGTTGGTTTTGGGTTTTATATATGCATATATATATATCTGTATGTATCGTATATGGCTAACATATATTATTATATATGGAAACCCTGGTGGCATAGTGATTAAGTGTTATAGCTGCTAACCAAAAGGTCGGCAGTTCAAATCCACCAGGTGCTCTTTGGAAACTCTATGGGGCAGTTCTACTCTGCCCTACGGAAACTCTATGGGGTGGTTCTACTCTGTCCTGTAGGGTTGCTATGAATTGGAATCGACTGGATGGCAATGGGTTTTATGGGTTATGTTATATATCGCTGATATTTATATCTAAAGATAGATAAATATATAGATAGATACACACATGATAGATGGTAAAGATAAAGCAGAACAGCTTTGCACTTAACTGGATATAATTTATTGATAGTTATTGCAGTTGTCCTTTGTGAAGAAAAATTTTTCAACACTAATGAAATACATGTTTTACCATAATGTTAGCCTTTAGTGAAATATTATATGAACATAAATTAAATGATTGTCTATAGCTGTGTCTGTATATATAAGATAAAATGGACAACTAAGGCACTTGCATGGAATTTCAATGGAATTTTTTTTTTTTTAACAGTAAGCAATTTCTAAATAGTAATTGCTGCAGAACCTGTTTATACAAAATAGTTTATGATGACTATACAGGGAAGATGTTTGTAGATTCACTCAAGAAATCCAGAGTGTCTGCAATATAGCTCTGTGAGGAATATGTTTTCCATTTCAGATTTCAATTAGGTAGTTTCTGTTGTGGGCCTAGACTATAACATTTTCCTTCTCCACAGACCAGGACACAATGAGTAACAAGTGTTTTATTGAAGGAAGAAGCTAGGGAATGCAGACTAGAAACGCTACAAGATCACATATAGTGGAAGGGAAACCACTTACTGGTCATAATAACTAGTTGTAGTATTTTTGGAAACCCTGGTGGTGTACTGGTTAAGTGCTGTGGCTGCTAACCAAAGGATTGGCAGTTTGAATCCACCAGGCGCTCTTTGGAAACTCTATTGGGCAGTTCCGCTCTGTCCTAGAGGGTCGCTATGAGTTGCAATCGACTCGACAGCACTGGATTTGGTTTTTGTTTTTTTTTTTGTAGTATTTTTAAGGGCAGATAGAAGGAAACCAATGCCTCTTTAGAGAAACAATTGTTAAAAACTCAGAACCTAAAGTGAAATATAAGCAATTATTATTGGAAAGAAGAAGCCTTTTTGAAAGTAATAAGGCCTCTCCAAGAGGCAGCAATTTGAACAAAACGAGGGGACACTGTGTTGCTTAAAGTCAGAAAAGGTGTGTACCAGGGTTATATCCTTTCACTATACTTATTTTTGAGTAAAAAATCTGACAAGCTGGACTATATGAAGAAAAACATGGCATCAAGATTGGAGGAAGACTTATTAACAGCATGTGTTATGCACATGACACAACCTTGTTTGCCAAAAGTGAAGAGGACTTGAAGTACATACTGATGAAGATCAAGGACCACAGCCGTTAGTATGGAATACACCTCAACAGAAAGAAAGTAAAAACCCTCACAACTGAACCAATGAGCAACATGATAATAAATGGAGAAAATATTGAAGTTGTCCAGGATTTTATTTTATTTGGATCAACAATCAATGCCCATGAAGCCAGAAGTCAAGTAATCAAACGTCATATTGCATTGGGCAAATGTGCTGCAAAAGATGTCTTTAAAGTGTAAAAAAACAAAGATGTCACTCTGAGGACTAAGGTGCACCTGACCCAAGCCATGGTATTTTCAATCACCTTATACGCATGCAAATGCTCAACAATGAAAAAGGAAGACTAAAGAAGAATTGATGCACTTGAATTATGGTGAAGTATACCGAATATGCCAAGGACTGCCAGAAGAATGAACAAATCTGTCTTGGAAGAAGTATAGCCAGAATGCTCCTTAGAAGCAAGGATGGCAAGACTTCATCTCATGTCTCACTTACATAGAACATATTGCTAGGAAGGACTAGTCCCTGGAGAAGAACTTCCTGCTCATTAAAGTAGAGGGTGACCAAAAAGGAGGAAGGCCCTCAATGAGATGGACTGACATAGTGGCTGCCACAATGGGCTGAAACATACCTACTATTGTGGGGGTGGCATAGGACTGGGCAGCATTTACTTCTGTTATACGTGGGATAGCTATGAGTCAGAACTGACTAGACAGCACCTAACAACAACAATAAGGTCTCTGATACACTACAGTAGGTAAGGGTGACCCCCCCCCACACACAATTTAGATACAAAACAAAAATTATATGTGTAAGTAGAAGAATCAAGATCAAATGAAAACAAAGACTATTCTTTACCAGAACTAAGGCGCTTCATCAGGGCCCTCTGAAAAAAAAAAGTGTCTATTTACTTTACCACCCCAGCATATTCATTTATATTTTAAATACTTAGTAAAAGTTAATATATAGTAAACTATACATAGTTTTCATTTCATAATAGGATCTCAATTACTGCAGGACTTTCATAAAATCCTGAATTATGCAGTCCACTAAAATGGAATAGGCTCACATGACAATAGCAGTTTCTAACAGATGGCCAGTTAGCTCCAAGTTGCAGAGATAACTTATAGCTTTTAGCATGGAATCCCATTTATTATTGCTTTCTAACCTGTGTGCAGCAATCAAGTTAAATATTTAACATAGAGGTCTTAAAGCAAAACTCATTTATTGGATGGCAGCAATCAAAACAAGAAAGGAGAGATAATCCTTCTGGGACCCACTGATATGGTATCCCTTAGAGCAGAGAAGTGTTTATAAGTTCGATACAAGGAAATAGTAAATGAATTGGAAGGAGCTTGTCTCTGGTTACCAGACCAGCCTGGGATCCCATGGTTATTTTTCACAAGAAAACATGTCAGAGTAGAAAAGGGGCATTTTGTAGCATCAAAAAAACTTCTAGATTTACTGACCTGGCTGATTTGACTGTGGCTAGCCTCAAGCTGAGGCTCTGGTGGCCCAGTGGTTAAGAGTTTGTTTGCTAACCAAAAGGTCGGCAGTTCATATTCACCAGCCACTCCTTGGAAACCCTATGCGGCATCTCTACGGCAACAGCCTCAAGGTATTCAACTACCCACCTCGGCCATGGGTAGAAACTGAAATAAAATGTCAGACTGGCCAATTCATCCATTTACCCTTTTATGAAACTCTCTGATTATGTCCTTTTTGGATTTTGTTTTTGATTTATGCTTGTCTGCTTAGTTTACTTAACCTTTTTAAGGTTTGCCTAATGTGGACATTTGCGTTCTCCTCCCAACCTCCAACACACAATTTTATCCAAACAGGCCTCCTTGACCCTTACTATGCCCAGGAAAGGACCTCTGGGTTGTGTTTCTCCCTTTCTAGTCCATTCATCTGGAGCCCTGCTGATGCAGTGGTTTAGAGCTACAGTAATCTATGGCTACTAGCCAAACGGTTGACAGTTCAAGTCCACTAGTCACTCCTTAGAAACTCTATGAGGCAGTTCTACTCTGTCCTATAGAGTTGCTCTGAGTTGAAATGGACTAGACAGCAACGTTTTCTTTTTTTTTTTAGTCCATTCATCTAATCCGAGATAGGCTAAAACATGCAATGTTTGTCTGATGCTTGAGGAACAATGTTCATGATCGTATCTTAAAAAAAAATAAAACGAAACTCTCAATCCAATTAAAAGCTGTCATCTATACTGGGCATGAAGCTAAGAGGCAGTGAGGCACATCTGGAGGGTATTTTCTCAGAGAACTTTATCTCATTATAGAGTCAAACTACAAAGCCCAGAGTTTTTAGACCAAAAAAAAAAAAAATCATACCTTGCTAATAGAACCCTAGTGGTTAAGTGCTATGGCTTCTAACCAAAGGGTCAGCAGTTTGCATCCACCAGGTGCACCTTAGAAACTCTGTGGGGCAGTTCTACTCTGTCCTATAGGGTCCCTATGAGTCAGAATCGACTCAATGGCACTGGGTTTGGTTTTGGTTTTGGTATTGTATTATAGGAAACCCTGGTGGTGTAGTTGTTAAGAGCTACAGCTGCTAACCAAAAGGGCACCAGTTTGAATCCACCAGACATTCCTTGAAAACTCTGTCGGGCAGTTCTACTCTGTCCTATAGGGTCACTACGAGTAAGAATTGACTCAACCGCAATGGGTTTTTGGTTTTGGTTTATTGTATTATAAGCTTCCTTTCAGTTTGGATCTGGATGTGATAAATATAACAGAAATGATCTTGAACAATATTTGCAGGTACTTATCTTACTTTCTTCAGTTTATCTGGGATATAAAACCAAGGTTTACAGAAAAAGAAAATAGAGTTAAAAAAAACCTTATTTGCTTGTAGATATCGATGAGATCTTTTTCTATATCTTCCATTCTGTGGCAGAAATTGATATCCAACAAAAATTATTCTGCTTTCTTCCTGGCACAGCTAAATTACCTTTCTTAGTCTTCCTAGGAATTATGCATGTGTGTGTAACTAAATTCTAAACGATGATATGTGACTTGAGGCATGTCACATTCAGGTCTGTCCGTGAAGTTCCCATGTGTGTTTCTCCATGATATTTTCCCTTCTAGCTGACTGGTGATCCCTGGAGCACAGATATTGAAGAAGAGCCGGCAGTCATAAATCTGGGTATCTGATGATGGGGAAGCAAACCACCTCCCCAGTCTTCAACCCCACTGGAACCAATAGGTTCTGTTACATGAGTGTTCACCTGCCACATTTCAGGTCACTGTGTTACAGGAGTTCAATGCACCCTAACTAAGACCTTTATCAAGCAGTGCAGAAGAAAATCTGTATTAATGGAACAAATATTTTTGGGATGAAGAAAAATAAACATTTATCACCATGTTTTGTGTTTCTTGTCTACATTGGGAATAATATTTTTATCTTGTAAAATGTTGGGTCCAAAAGCCTGCCCCTTTTATCCTGGTGGCTTGGTATTCCCCCCACCATTGGTGGCACTCAGATAAACAGTACCTAAAGGTACTCAGCTGCATTTTTTGTCAGCAGGCTAAAGTGCCATATTGAAGATGGGGGCTACAAATCAAGAAATAAGGTCTTATTTAGTATGCAACCCAGTATCACATACTTAGTTTGGATGGAAATTTTAGACTTTATGGGAAAATACATGAATTCTAACAGCTGGATGGAAACCCTGGTGGTATAGTGGTTAAGACCTCCGGCTGCTAACCAAAAAGAGCAATCTGAATTCTCCAGGCACTCCTTGGAAACCCTATGGGACAGTTCACTCTGTCCTTTAGGATCACTATGAGTTGGATCGATGGTAACGGGTTTGGTTCGTTTTGGTAACAACTGGATTTTATCCACTCAACAAAGTAGAAAATTGAAGGTAATTTAGGCCACAAACATTGCCCGAATTCACAATAAATGTCATATTTTGCAGATAGTTTACTGCAAACTAACCAAAGTGGCTCAGTATTTCACTACATTATTTTGTAGAGATAATTTTAGTATTTGTGAGCTAATATTAACAGCAGTAACTATTATTTCTTTACAAGGTGGTTTAAGTCATTTTTTTTCTAACTACATAATTCATGCACAAGGTACAGATTTCAAAAAGCACAAAAATATGTACAGTGAAAAACATTTTTCTCCCTTTAACATAATCCAGTTGATGTTCAGATTCCCTCTACAAGGGCAGTTAAAAAACTGATATAATTCATTGATATCAACTTAATGTGTAATTTTATGGAGACTATGTTTATATATATATATATATATATATATATGGAGTCTCTGGGTGGTGCAAATGTTTAAGCATTCAACAACAAACCCTCCAGCAATGTCTCAGGAGAAAGGTCTTGTTATCTGCTTCCAAAAGGTCACAGAATTGAAAACGCTTTGGAACAATTCTACTCTGCACAGAATCAACTCAACAACAACAGATATATGTATATAGACATATACACATATACATATATACGTAGTAGTTTATAACATATATATATAGGCACGGTGGTTAAGAAGCTACCTACTAACCAAAAGGCTGGAGCTCCTTGGAAACCCTATAGAGCAGTTCTACTCTGTCCTATAGGATCTCTAAGAGTCAGAGCTGACTCAACAGCAGTGGGTTTTTAACAGGTTTTAGCATTCTCAACGTGCTGGTTAGCAACTTGCTTTTGTTTAATATTACATTAACCCATTGCCATTGAGTCGATTCTCATTTTTCCTGAAATTTTGTTTTATGAATTTTGATGGTTTGGTAGCTTTTTAAAATACATGTCATGGACTGAACTGTGTCCCTCCAAAATGTGTGTCAACTTAGTTAGGCCATGATTCCCAGTATTGTGTGATTGTCCACCATTTTGTCATCTGATGTAATTTTCCTATGTGTTGTAAATCCTTCCTCTATGATGTTAATGAGCTGGGATTAGTGGCAGTTATGTTAACAAGGCAGAACTCAATCTATAAGATTAAATTTTATCTTGAGTCAATCTCTTTTGAGATATAAAACTGAGAAATGAACAGAGAGATGGGGTTTGGTTTTGGTAACAACTGGATCGTGTCCACTCGACAAAGTAGAAAATAGAAGGCATGAACCACCAAGAAACAAGAGCCAGAAGAACGGTGTGCCCTTGGGACCTGGGGTCCCTGCACTGAGAACCTCCTACACCAGGGGAAGATTGATGACAAAGACCTTCTCCCAGAGCCAACAGAGAGAGAAAGCCTTCCCCTGGAGCTGGCGCCCTGAATTTGGACTTTTAGCCTCCTAAATTGTGAGGGAATAAATTTTTGCTTGTTAAAGCCGTCCACTTGTGGTATTTCTGCTATAGCAGGACGTTACATAACTAAGACAAGTGTCAGAAATATTAAATATTCATTGTTGATTGTATACCTGCTCATTATAAAGCATATTCATGTTCCTATTTAATACTTTTTTTCTTGGTATATGATGTTATTTACTTTTATTACTTCTTGTTATGCTTCACTATGTAGTCCTTTTGTTTGAATTTGGGTGTATTTCTCCTGATACTTGAAAAAGTTCTTTTTTTTCTTTCAATGATTGCTAATTTAACCATGACTTTCTCTTTCTGATAATACGCTTGATCACCTATTTCTTTAGATAGTACCTATGGAATTTCTATTGTAATCACTGGAATAATGAGTATACTTAATATTCTTCCATTTTCTCCCCTTTTCTATCACTTTCATTTGCTTATGTTACATTATCCAGTGATAATTTTTATATTTCTAAAGATCCTTATATCTCAGACTGGATTTAACAGTCTTAAAATCTAGATTTTGAACCCCCAAGCTATAACATGAGGAATTCAGTATATTTACACTAACTTCACTCCTCCTTCTTCTAGTTTTTGTTAATTACGATATTTTCCATTACCTGGATTTCTAGCATTTACATTCTGTTCCTTAACAATAATCCCCACATTTGTTTAAGTCTTAGTCTTATAGTTATGTGGACTTAGTGCTCACCATCGGTCTTTGCCATTTTTTCTCCATTCATCCTTTAGTGGGCTGAAGTTGCTCCTTTTGTACTTTCTTCAAGGAGAAATCTCAGGGACTATATTCTCTCAGACTTTGTACATTTAGCAGTATTTTTTTTCTATTACCTTTACACTTGAATAAAACCATGTGAATGGGAATTAAATTCTTGGATAACACTCTGTTTCCTTGAAGATTTAATAGGCGTAACTCCACTGGATTTTAGAATTAAATGTTGCCATGCAGAGGAGAATCTGAAACTAGTCTGGTTTTTCCTAATTTAAGGGACTTGACTTTTTTCCTGGATGCCCCAAAAATTCTTTCTTTGTCTTTGATGTCCAACAAATGAATGAGGCTAAGTCTTAGTACAGATTATTCTTTACCAGTTATTTATGTATTTATTAATTTGTTTTGTTTTATTATTTAGAGTTCTTTCTTTGGATACTCTGTGGACACATTATGTATACTTTGCATGTTCTCCATGTGTATCTTTTTTAAATTAATTTTTCTTCTCCTAATCTTTCGCCTTCCATGTCCATTACTGCATTTTCAAAACAATCTTATTTATTTCCTACTGTTCCCAAAGTTGTCTTTATTCTGTAGTAAGTTTAATTTTTTTCTACCTCTTTCCTGAACTTTGTCAGATTATATATATATATATATTCTTTTTAGTTGTCATGCCATTCATTTATTCAATGAAAAATATTTATGAAGCAATATCATGTGATATTATGATTATAATTGCACATCCATGGCAAATCCGTCAGGACCCTGTATAGTTGACTAACTATAAACTCCACATCATGCTTTAAGCACCTAGAAGGATAATTTAAGAAACATGTAAATGACTTGAATAGCCTAAAGGTCAGGAAAAATGAGACTTGCCAGTCAGTATTCTAGGAGCTAGTGATGGAGCAGTGAAAAAGGAGGCAGAAATTTTGTCCCTAATGTATCTCTGCTTTGTGGTCCTATGTTAAAAAAGTGATTGTTGTTGTTCCTAGGTGTCCTCAAAGTGGTTCTGACTCATAGAGACTCTATGTACTACAGAATGAAATGCTGCCTGATTCTGTGCCATCCTCAGAATTATTGCTATGTTTGAGGCCATTGTTGATTTTGAGTTGTTTCCTACCTGAGGGGCTCATCTTAAAGCACTATGTCAGACAATGGTGCACTGCTATCCATGAGGTTTTTCACCAGTCAATTTTTTTGGGTAGTAGATTGCCTGGTTTTTCTTCCTAGTGTTAGTCTGGAAGCTCTGCTGAAATTTGTCCACCATGGGTGACCCTGCTGGTATTTGAAATACCGGTGGCATAGCTTCCAGTACCATATCTACATGAAAGTCATCACGGTATGACAAACAGACAAGTAGTGGGAAAAAAGTGATTCCTTCATTAAATTTTTTTTTTACAATATTTTTGGTCACAATTTCTGTAAGATCCATGGAAAATTATTCTTTCGAGTAAAATTTTTCAGCTATTTGTGTTTTCTCTCTCTTTTCTTTCTTCTTTTTTTTTTTCCTTTTTGGTGGTATATTCTTGTATAGATTTCTGTTATGGGGCTTTTTATTACTCATCTTCTAAAGAAATTAATTCTTTCTTGACCAGTTGTATACATTTATTTGTGCGTGCTCTGTGTGTGTGTGTGTGTGTGAGTGTGTGTGTGTGAGGGAGACATTAGGTCCATGTTCTAGGTCAGAGGTCAGCTAACTACAGACTGCAGTCCAAATCTGGCCCATGGCCTGGTTTTTACAGCCTGTTAGGTGTATGTGGGCAACAATACTAAAATATTTACTATCAGGCCCTTTGTAAGAAATGGTTCCCAACACCTGATCTAGCTAATAGCAATTCTTCTTCTGAAACAAAAGAGAGTGTTAATGATTTTTTTTTTAGCTTTCTTTTGTTTCAGAAAATTGAGATTAACACCACAAAGAAACTCATAATGCAATCTCTCTCTTTTAGTAGCCTCAGCAACAGTGTGCTTCCTGCAAGTATCTGTGTGTGTGTGTGTGTGTGTCAGGTGGATGGGGTGGGGTGGGGTGGGGCTATGAGTCAGAATGGACTCAATGGCAATTTTTTTTTTTTTTTTGTCCACTTCTGGAGGCAATGACAAACTTGGTCAAGGAAACAGTACCATTACACACACCATTTTCACTTTACCCAAATGAAAGGTTGTTGATTTTGACCATGAATGTGTGTCTCTTAAAGTGGGTGTGGAAAAGAGTCTTCTGATGCCTTTCTCTGAGACCTACTGCCATGGGCATCTTCTCATGGACTCTTCCTGTACTTCTTTTTGATTTCTACTACATTTTGCAGATTTTATTTGTATATCGTAAGTTAAGTTACAGAGGTCATTTAATTCCATCAAAGGTGGACATTGTGTTTCTATTTCTCATTCTCTCTCTCTCTTTTAATATTATTTCTCAAGAGAGAAGAGAGAAACACCTACATTCAAACCGACCTACATTAGTCTCATATTTAAAAACAAATTTATAATTTTTATAAGCATACTATTTCTTCATCTTAGAATATGTTGCTAGAAAACTTTCAGAAATAAAGGTGAAGTAAAATAGTAAAGATGAGAGCAATGCAAATTTGTCACTGCTATCAATGAACAGTAAATTGTTATCAGACTGCCTTATAAATATTTAAGAAGCACACAGTGATATTGTGATTGCATACCCATGGCAAATTGATCAGGACCCTGTATGGCTGGCTAACTAAACTTCACATAATACTTTAAGCACCTGTTGTTCTTGTTGTTAGGTGCTGTTAAGTTGGTTCTGACTCACAGCAAAGCTACATACAACAGAACAACGCATTACCCAGTCCTGTGCCATCCTCACAGTTGCTGTTATGCTTGAGTCCATTGTTGCAGCCACTGTGTCAACCCTTTTTGTCCTGGGTGTTCCTCTTTTTCCTGACCCTCTGCTTTACCAAGCATCATGTCCTTCTCTAGGGACTGGTCCCTCCTGATAACATGTCCAAAGTACATGTGACAAAGTCGAGCCATTCTAGCTTCAAAGGAGCATTCTGGCTGTATTTCTTCCAAGATAGATTTGTTCATTCTTCTGGCAGTCCATGGTATGTTCAATATTTTTAACCAACACCATAATTCAAAGGCATCAATTTGTCAGTCTTCCTTATTCACTGCCAAGCTTTCACATGCTTTTACCAAGACGGTGCTTAAATTAAATTAAGAAATATGTGATTGACTTGAATATCCTAAAGATCAGAAATAAAGAGACTTGTTAATTTCAAGTCAGCAAACACTCAATGTCTACTATGCATAAGGCACTCTGCTAGGTGTGAGTTTATTCTTGTATTTAGTATCTAGAGAATCATTTATGTTCTACTCTACATGGTTTCAATTAGAGATGTAATTGATATAAAAAGAATCAGTCAAAGTGAGCAGTAGAAAAAATAAAATACGTACAAAGAAAAACTGGATTTTGGAAGTAATGAGGAACACGGGATAAATTAGTAGTAGAGTGAAACTATTATGCTCATTAACATTTCCTCTAGGACCCTTGACATGTAGGGAGAAAAATTAGAACAACTAGATGAGTCCATTTGAAAGTGTAAATGAGAAACAGAATGAGACTAAGTTCATATTGAGAGTTCGTTTTAGTTTTTCTTCACACGTATTAACCTACATAGTGAAGTCAAAATCCTTTAAATTTCAGATTGTGGCTCTCATTTGAAATCATCTGGGCTTAACTTAATTTTCAGCATTTCGCAGTTGCAATGCATCTCCGATATAATTAAAAAGTAAGTTTGTTCTATGTTCTTCCTCCCACCCTCATGTTCACCAAAGACATAATTTCTTAAAAAATTTGCATAGTAACATTTACTTTCTTTTCTGTTCCATGAAGGAATATAATTAAAAAGGTGAAAGGCATTGGGCTGATGGTTCATCACACACTAATTCATAATAGTGTATTAGCATTTTGATGAAAATAAAATACCCAATGAAACTGGAGAAAAATTTCATTCTCACCCTTCTCATTATATGTATGGCGAGTGCTGAGGCTCAGGCAATGTCGCAGCAGGGAGGCCATCGTAAGTGAATGCTGCTTAGGAAGCTATTCAACGGGAGTTTTTAAACAGCTGTTCCCAAGCTTCATTAAGACTCATTATGAGTTGTCATGTAATGGAGAACTTATATTTTTTGATGATCTCTGCACACTAGTAAAGATAAAAGTATGTCTTAAGGCAGAACTAAAAAGAACAGAAGTTGGTACATATTAAAAATAGATTACTAAAATGCCCTAGCTAGCTGGCACAGACCTTAAAAGCTCAGTACAATCATTCAGATTTAAAGGGAAAGATAAAAAGTGACTAAACTCGCTGAGCTTTTAATACATCAACTGTTATATTTGAGGGGAGGAAAAAACCCTCTATTTTTTCATATGAAAGGTACCTGGGGGCCCCAGATATTGATCTGAACCTCTCAGGATGAGAATTCAGAGTGTTCCCCCGGCCACACCTTTTCTAATTGTTAGCATGTAGGGTAACATCTTCCCTCCGTGCTTCACGCCCCAGACACCTTTCTCACACCACACAAAGTGAAAGGTGATCTCAACCCTTGGTTAAAGCATGCGGGTCACTGACGCAGCGAGCTCTGTATCAACAGGGACCTCCAGAATTTCTGTGTATATAAAATGGACTCGGGAGAGATGTATTTAGGGGAAAAGGGAGATAGGAGAATGGCTCTGAAGTTTTGGAGCTGTTTTCACAGAACAAGCTCAGTGTTTTTACTTGTTAATAAATGTAGCAAAGATTCTTAAGGGATATCTTTATGTGTGCTTTACGAAAGGAAAGAAAATTCCAAGTGTCCTTATTACATATCATTAGTGCTATTAATGTGAGTGGTTTTGAGGAGCTGGCACAGTTAATGATGGTGGCTAGAGCTCTTCAAACCACTACCTAGAGCTGCCACTCCCCTGTCAAATGCAGCATTCCCTCCCAGGCGCGGTCACAAGGATCAACCTCATCACCGCTACCTTTACATCTTGGTTCTCTGTGTATCAGTGTTGCTCACCATCCTCATCTTCATACTCAGACATATTTGTCCAGAACTTTGTAGCTCTTAAAAAATTGGAAAAATGCCAAGGAAAATTTTTTTTTTTTGCCTAGTTTTCTTATGTAAGAGAAGATAAAGGGTAGCAGGTACGTTGTATATTTGCCAGTAGCAAACAGAAGATCAGATTCTCATGAAGTTAAAGACAGTTCCTTCAAGACAGACACCTAGATGCAAAAACGGCATTGGAAGAGTGTGTTGAAAGTAAAGAATGCAAGTCCATGGGACTACAAATGCTGCAGAGAGCTGAAGATGAGGTGGCCCTATTTAACAGAAAGCCTGTGGAGAGAGTAAAAAATAACCAGATCTGTGTGTACAACTTTATATCTATATCTATATATATAGATATACACACATATATAGAAGAGTAAGGTCTCTTTTATTTAAGATTAGTATAAAAGCAGAAAAGTTGTTTTTTGGAGGGAAGAGGTGGCTCCTGGCCAAAATACAAAACGAGGTGCATAAAGGAGGAGTGGGTCAGAGGAAAAAGATATTTGCTCTGATCTTGAAATCTGGAGCCATAAAACCACTGTGTTTCTAAACCTCCCCACCCCCTGCCAGAGGTAACTAATTAACAGTTTTTTTCCAATTGTTGCAAACCAGTGGATTGAGCTGCTTTATGTCTGATAGTCTATAAACCACCATCAGGACATGGCCTGTGGGCTGTGGGTGTGTGAACAATTTCGAGACACGATAGAATTTATTAGCAATGGTTGCCTATTAAATGCAGTAAGGAGTTATCCAGGCAGGGTATGAGCTTCTTCTTAAAAAGTCATAATGGCTTTTGAAACTGCTCACAGATTAATCTGAAGTAGCAATGGGATTGGTTGGAATGCCCTGCCTGATCCAGTACAGCGTTTCCAATGTTCTCCCTCACGACAGGCTTTCTCTGCTCTCCTTCCTGTCATTATCACAGAACTCTGGATATACTACAGTTTCAAAAGATGCTTTCATGTCTATTATTTCACACCCCTGTGAGGATGATAGAGCCAGAATTACAACCCCCATTTTATAAAGGGGGATAGAGGTCAAAAAGGCTATGCGAACTGGTTAGACCCTGTAGCTAGTTAGTGGCTGGCCTGGAACTGCAGCCCAGATGTACTGAAAATCTAATCATGAAATCATGTCCTCTGTGTGAGAACACACCACCACACGTCCGATGTTAGACGTGAAGATTCCAAGGGAAAAGATGAACTCTTCTGGTCTATTTGTTTTCTAGAATTCCTGGGCAGATTTTGAGGTCAAACCTATACTGATGGTGATTAATTCCTGGCAATCATGCAGACATATTTCAAAAGTTCCTGCAGAGTTTTATTTTTTGTAGTTGTGTTTTCTTTTTGCAATTATTGCTATTTCAAAGAAATTGTGCATTAAATGTACAGTGTTTTTTTAACAGTAGTGCAAAATCTGTATAACTAGGTCAAAATGTGAAAAGGTGACAGGAGGGTTAGTTTCTCTGTGCAGACTTTGGTTCTGTCTTGTAATGGACAGTATCACCTTAGTTTTATGCAGCATTTCTCAGTGTTCCTAAGGATTTAACAAACCGTACCTGGCTCTGTGAATGACCTGCTCTCCCCATGAAAGATCCAAGCATGCTGTGATGACAATACTATGCAATCAGTTTCCAGGAAGGACCCTCTCTATTCCTGATGCAGCTACTAAAATAAGAACGGAATAAAACAGAAGGGATTTGCTAAAGTAAAATTGGACTCAGATGTTAAGAGGTTCTTGTCTTCTATTGCATATTTTTGCAAACATCATTCCTAAAGGTTATCATAAAGGGTTTTTGCTTCTTTGAGCGCACATCAGTCCAAATGACTGATCATTCATATGTTACCATACCTGTTTTTTCTGATGAAAGAGAGCAGTTATTTTGCCATGCTGTTCCATATAACCTTTATTTCTCCACATAACAAGCTCTTTCCTTTATTTCCAATGTAATTCAAACTTCCATTTTGATCATTTTTGAGGGCAGAGGGAGATGGGCTTCACAGAAATATCATTTAAATACCATCAGTCATGGGCCATTCATTGGAATAGGTTTTGTTTCCTCTTTGCATTATTTGGCTCCTTAGCAATTTGTTCTCTATGTACTATCAATTTAGTATATTCTCAGTATTTCATGGTGTGTTAATTTTAACATGGATACCACAGAGTGTGGCAGGGACCACTGAATTAGAAGTGAATGGATTTAGGATCATAGGCCCATGAGTCAGACCAACTAGTTACTGTTGAGTCAGTTTTAATTTATGGTGACCTCTTGTGTGTCAGAGTAGAACTGTGATCCATAGGGTTTTCAGTGGCTGATTTTTCTCAGAAGTAGTTGCCAGGCCTTTTTTCTGAGGCACCTCTGGGTGCAGTTGAACAGGTTAGCCATTTACACCATCCAAGGACTCCATAAATTAGACCAGACGTTGGTAAAATATGTTTAGTAGAATGATACTCCTGTGGAATGCTGGGAACAGAATGGGGAGGGAGGATATTTGGGAAATTCTGTATGCCGCTCTTTGGAATTCACACTTTCATTAGCATATTAATGCTGTCTTAATTTCTTACTTCTGCTATAACAGAAATACCACAAGTGAGTGACTTTAATGAACGAAAATTTATTTTCTTACAGTTTAATAGGCTGGCAGTCTGAATTCAGGGTCCTGACACTAGAGGAAGGCTGTCTGCTCTGGGGAAAGCGACCCATCTCTTTTAAGTTTCTGTTCCTTGGTTCCTTGTCAATCTTCATGTGGCATGACATCTATCTTCCCCCAGTGCTTCCTTGCTTTTGTGCCTAATCTGCTCTTTTGGATCTCAAAAGTGATTGCTTTAAGACGCACCCTGTGCTGACATGATCTCATCAACATAACCAAGAAAAACCTACTCCCAAGTGGGATTGCATCCACAGGTATAGGTTTACAACACATATTTTGGGGGGACACTATTCAAACTATAACATTCTACCCTTTGGTTCCCCCAAAATTCATGTCCTTTCCACATGCAAAACACATTCACCCTATCACAATGGCCCTGAGAATTCCTAAATCATATACACCAATTTAACTTTGTTTAACCCAAGATTTCTCAAATTTATTTAATTCAATCACAAATATTTTAGCGGGCTTCTATTACATGTCAGGCAGTGTTCTTAATTCTGGGGATACTTAAAAGGGTAGGGGGAAACATAGAAAAACTCTTGCCTCTGTGGAGCTCACATTCCAGTGGGAAACACAGACAAGAAACAAATAAGTAATGTAAGTTGTAAGTCAGGTGGTAAATATTGCTATCCCCAGATAAATAAAGGAAGTTAAGGAGTAGGAGTGGGGATGAAAATTTTGAATATTTATTCGACCACTGAATCTTCTTTGTACAAGGGTAATTATTTATTAGCATCTGTAGAACTAGAGTGCTATAGAAAATGCTTTGGAGTTGAAACTTCAGTCAGTAACTTTGGGAAGCCCACATTCTGGAGTTACGTTTCCTGCTCTTTCATGGAAGATGATTTATTTTAAAAGTACACTCCATTCTCAATGTACAGATTTTTCTAAAGCTGACTAACAACTTATGGTACACGAGCTAGTGTTTATGTTGTTATTGTTAGGTATCTTTGAGTCAGCTGCGACTCATGGCGATCTTATGCATAACAGAATAAAACGTTGCACTGTCCTGCATCACCTTCTTGATCTTTGTGTGTCTAAGTTCCTTCTAGCTATGGAGTCAGTCCATCTCATTGAGGGTTTCCCTCATTTTTGTTGGCTTTCTACTTTACCAACCACTATGTCCCTTTTCAGAAATTGATCTTTCCTGATGATGTGTCCAAAGTAAGTCAGCCACAGTCTAGACACACTCACGCTTAAGAAGCATTCTGTTTTTTTTTTTTAAGACTAATTTGTTTGTTCGTCTGGTAGTCCGTGGTATATTCAATATTCTTCACCAACACCACAATTTAAATACGTTAATTCTTCCTCTGTCTTCCTTTTTTGTAGTGCTTATATCATACTTTAAAATTAACTGGTTTTCCCTTTGAGGGAGTGAAATAGATAACCAAAGTTCAGATTATTAACCACTAGATGTCAGTGTTATCATTGGATGATAGAAAGAGACCATCTTAAATCTTAGCTGGCTTGGTTGACCTAGATAATTCACCGTATAAGTAGATATTAAAAAGTACTTTCCTAATTTACTAAAATATAATTGAATAAGTTTTATAAGCAGTTTCTAGAATATAAAGGCAAAAATAAATATAATTTGGAACAAGATTTAAAGAAACATAAGATGGTCAATACTTAACAATCAAGCTAAACAATTTATCTAAATATATTCTCTGTGTTAATTCCTGAATGTTAATTAATGTAGTCAAGACATATCTATTGAGCAACTATTATTTATTAGATACTTGACTAGGCATCATGCAGGGTGAAATTTTTGTCTCCACCACTCATTGGGAACTGCTCTGATCAAACCCTCTAATAGTCTACTTGTTGCAAATCCAATGGTCCATGCATCTTACTCAGGGCATTGACAGAGCTCATCATCTCTTCTGGTTGGAAACCCTTTCTTCGTTTGGCTTCGGAGCCACGACTCTCTCTTGATTCCCCTCCCACCCACTCATTATCACTCTTTTGCTAGATTTGCCTCAAATTTCCAAAATTCATATATTGGGGGCCCTACCTCAGTCCTTAACTCTTTCCTATCCATGTTATCTAATCTCAAGGTTTTAAAAAGCATCTATTCAGGTAATTCCCAATGTTATGTGTCTAACCTTTGTCTCAATCCCGAATCCCAGGCTCACTCAATTTTCAGCTTGACATCTGCACTCAGACACTAATTAGACAGCTCAATTCTAACACATCAAAATCTGAACTTTTACATTTTCTCCTGAAATCTGCTCTTCCAGAAGTCTTTCCCGTCTCAGTGAATATAACTCAATCTGCCAGGTGGTTAGTCCAAAAGTATGGAAGTCATTCCTGATTCCTGTCTTACTCTCACATCTTGAATCTCACCTATCCAAATCTTAAGTGATTTTGAAATATGTCCAGAACTCAGCCAACCACTCACTACTTCCACCCTGGTAAAGTGGTCTAACTGGTCTTCTTGATTCCACCCTTGTGCCATACCCTGTCTTCCGCACAGCAGCCAGGGTGGTCTTTTAGAAAAGTTTGCCAGATCACATTACCCCTGTTTGCAAAGTCCTCCAACATCTTCCCATCTCACTCAGTTCTTACCACGGCCCTCAAGGCCCTGCAGGATATTTCCCCACTCTTCCTTTCTGATTCACCTCATCCTGTTTACTCTCTTGCCAAACTATACTCCAGCTATACCAATGTTTTGATGTTTCTTTAGTACTCCAGGAAACTCACACCTCAAAGTCTTTGCGAGTCTGCTCCTTTGCTTGGGACTCTTTCTCCAGCTGTCCACATGGCTCATTCCTTCCCATAAGTTCAACTGTCACTTTATCTGCATGTTTTTCCAAAACCACCTCATCTAAAACAGAACCCTCCATCACTCTCTGCCTCCCACACCTTAACTTCATAGAATTTATCATCATTAAATAGAGTACATCTTTCTTTTTTTGTTTTATCTCTTAGGCACATAATAGGCACATTAATGAACTTAACCTGAATTCTAACTAGAATGTAAACCCCAAACCCCATGCTCCAAATTTCAAGACCTTTTTTTTTTCTATTTGATTCAAACCAGGCCCCGAAAGGAAAGCTTTTACATAATATGTACATTGTTTTTTCAGATAGCATGTTACCTCCTAAGTAAAATCGATTGTGTGATAGAATTGAGTGGTTTCTTCTTTTGCTGAAAATTTAGACTTTTTTTCCGATGTGATTTTTTTTCTAGGCTACCCTGCTTATTCACACTTATTTAACCCGAGGACTCATTCCTCTTATTCTTTAGCTCAGAGCTTCCTTAACGTTTTCTTTGCACGACGGAGGAGCAGCCGTGCTGTCAGTAAAGTTGGTTTTCTAAGCCAGTCTAATTCTTATAGAAAAATTCTAAAAGGGTTTACCTCATTCTTTTAACACACAACATTTTCAAAACAACATAACATAGCAAAAATAATTTGTAAAGAGTTACATAGTAATTTCCCGACACCCCTCAACAACATGTGCCAGCTGGTGTTCTCAGGGTGAATGACTGGGTAATGGCTCAGTTCCCAGGGAGGAGGAAATGAATATCTAAGCAAGTTTTTTTTTTTTTTTGGTTTTTAAGTGCAATTAAATTCCCTTATGGCAGAGATTTTGTCTGTTTTGTTCAAGACTTTTCTCCCTGGGCCTAGGATTGTGCCTAAAATATTATGGATTCTCTAAAAATAAATATTTACTGAATTCAGTGAATGAATAAATGAATACAAATAAGCAAAAGGAGTTCTTACAGAGAAGAAGCATGGTTTTCTGGAGGGCACCTTAGATATGGTTCAGGAGACCTAGGTTTTAATAATTGGACAGGACAAACAGGTCCCAGCCTATACCCGCTCATTTATCAAGTGGGGACATTGATACCTCATAGGACTGTTGTGAGAATTAAGTGAAATAACATTAATTATGTAGGGCATACTGGATACCAGATAAAAGTTAATTATTTTTTAATCTCACAGCATATAATTTATTTCTAAATCTAATTTTTAGTAGCACAAAAAAGCCTTGACTCATAAAGACAAATTTTTTTTTAAATAATTTTTATTGTGCTTTAAGTGAAAGTTTACAAATCAAGTCAGTCTGTCACACATAAGCTTATATACACCTTACTCCATACTCCCACTTACTCTCCCCCTAATGAGTCAGCCCGCTCCCTCCTTCCAGTCTCTCCTTTCATGCCGGTTTTGCCAGTTTCTAACCCCCTCTACGCTCCCATCTCCCCTCCAGACAGGAGATGCCAACACAGTCTCAAGTGTCCACCTGATACAAGTAGCTCACTCTTCATCAGCATCTCTCTCCAATCCATTGTCCAGTCCCTTTCATGTCTGATGAGTTGTCTTCGGGAATGGTTCCTGTCCTGGGCCAACAGAAGGTTTGGGGACCATGACCGCCGGGATTCTTCTTGTCTCAGTCAGACCATTAAGTCAGGTCTTTTTATGAGAATTTGGGGTCTGCATCCCATTGTTCTCCTGCTCCCTCAGGGGTTCTCTGTTGTGCTCCCTGTCAGGGCGGTCATTGGTTGTGGCCAGGCACCATCTAGTTCTTCTGGTTTCAGGATGATGTAAGTCTCTGGTTCATGTGGCCCTTTCTGTCTCTTGGGCTCATAGTTATCGTGTGACCTTGGTGTTCTTCATTCTCCTTTGATCCAGGTGGTTTGAGACCAATTGATGCATCTTAGATGGCCGCTTGTTAGCATTTAAGACCCCAGATGCCACACTTCAAAGTGGGATGCAGAATGTTTTCATAATAGAATTATTTTCCAAATTGACTTAGAAGTCCCCTTAAGCCACAGTCCCCAAACCCCCACCCTTGCTCCGCTGACCTTCGAAGCACTCAGTTTATCCTGGAAACTTCTTTGCTTTTGGTCCAGTCCAGTTGAGCTGACCTTCTCTGTATTGAGTATTGTCCTTCCCTTCACCTAAAGTAGTTCTTATCTACTAACTAATCAGTAAATAACCCTCTCCCACCCTCCCTTCCTCCCCCCCTCGTAACCACAAAAGTGTGTGTTCTTCTCAGCTTATACTATTTCTCAAGATCTTATAATAGTGGTCTTATACAATATTTGTCCTTTTGCATCTGACTAATTTCACTCAGCATAATGCCTTCCAGGTTCCTCCACGTTATGAAATGTTTCACAGATTCGTCACTGTTCTTTATCGATGTGTAGTATTCCATTGTGTGAATATACCACAATTTATTTAACCATTCATCCTTTGATGGACACCTTGGTTGCTTCCAGCTTTTTGCTATTGTAAACAGAGCTGCAATAAACATGGGTGTGCATATATCTGTTCGTGCGAAGGCTCTTATTTCTCTAGGGTATATTCTGAGGAGTGGGATTTCTGGGTTGTATGGTAGCTCTATTTCTAACTTTTTAAGAAAACGGCAGACAGATTTCCAAAGCGGTTGTACCGTTTTTCATTCCCACCAGCAGTGTATAAGAGTTCCAATCTCTCCGCAGCCTCTCCAACATTTATTATTTTGTGTTTTTTGGATTAATGCCAGCCTTGCTGGAGTGAGATGGAATCTCATCATAGTTTTAATTTGCATTTCTCTAATGGCTAATGATACAGAGCATTTTCTCATGCGTCTGTTAGCTGCCTGAATATCTTCTTTAGTGAAGTACGTGTTCATATCCTTTGCCCACTTCTTGATTGGGTTGTTTGTCTTTTTGTGGTTGAGTTTTAACAGAATCGTATAGATTTTAGAGATCAGGTGCTGGTCAGAGATGTCATAGCTGAAAATTCTTTCCCAATCTGTAGGTGGTCTTTTTCCTGTTTTGGTGAAGTCTTTAGATGAGCATAGGTGTTTGATTTTTAGGAACTCCCAGTTATCTGGTTTCTCTTTGTCATTTTTGGTAATGTTTTGTATTCTGTTTATGCCTTGTGTTAGGGCTTCTAAAGTTGTCCCTATTTTTTCTTCCATGATCTTTATCGTTTTAGTCTTTATGTTTAGGTCTTTGATCCACTTGGAGTTAGTTTTTGTGCATGGTGTCAGGTATGGGTCCTGTTTCATTTTTTTGCAAATGGATATCCAGTTATGCCAGCACCATTTGTTAAAAAGACTATCTTTTTCCCAATTAACTGACACTGGGCCTTTGTCAAATATCAGCTGCTCATATGTGGATGGTTTTATATCTGGGTTCTCAATTCTGTCCCATTGGTCTATGTGTCTGTTGTTGTACCAGTACCAGGCTGTTTTGACTACTGTGGCTGTATAATATGTTCTAAAATCAAGTAGAGCGAGGCCTCCCACTTTCTTCTTCTTTTTCAATAATGCTTTACTTATCCGGGGCTTCTTTCCCTTCCATGTGAAGTTGGTGATTTGTTTTTCTATCACATTAAAAAATGTCATTGGAATTTGGATCGGAAGTGCATTGTATGTGTAGATGGCTTTTGGTAGAATAGACATTTTTACTATGTTAAGTCTTCCTATCCACGAGCAAGGTATGTTTTTCCACTTACGTAGGTCCTTTTTAGTTTCTTGTAGTAGTACTTTGTAGTTTTCTTTATATAGGTCTTTTACATCTTTGGTAAGATTTATTCCTAAGTATTTTATCTTCTTGGGGGCTACTGTGAATGGTATTGATTTGGTGATTTCCTCTTCGATGTTCTTTTTGTTGATGTAGAGGAATCCAAGTGATTTTTGTATTTTTATCTTATAACCTGAGACTCTGTCAAACTCTTCTATTAGTTTCAGTAGTTTTCTTGAGGATTCCTTAGGGTTTTCTGTGCATAAGATCATGTCATCTGCAAATAGAGGTAATTTGACTTCTTCCTCGCCAATCTGGATGCGCTTTATTTCTTTGTCTAGCCTAATTGCTCTGGCTAGGACCTCTAGCACAATGTTGAATAAGAGCGGTGATAAAGGGCATCCTTGTCTGGTTCCCGTTCTCAAGGTAAATGCTTCCAGGCTCTCTCCATTTAGAGTGATGTTGGATGTTGGCTTTGTATAAAAGCCCTGTATTATGTTGAGGAATTTTCTTTCAATTCCTGTTTTGCTGAGTTTTTATCATTAATTGGTGTTGAACTTTGTCGAATGCCTTTTCTGCATCAATTGATAAGATCATGTGGTTTTTGTCTTTTGTTTTATTTATATGGTGGATTACATTAATGGCTTTTCTAATATTAAACCAGCCTTGCATACCTGGTATAAATCCCACTTGGTCATGGTGGATTATTTTTTTGATATGTTGTTGAATTCTATTGGCTAGAATTTTGTTGAGGATTTTTGCATCTATGTTCATGAGGGATATAGGTCTCTAATTTTCTTTTTTTGTGATGTCTTTACCTGGTTTTGGTATCAGGGAAATGGTGGCTTCATAGAATGAGTTAGGTAGTATTCCGTCATTTTCTATGCTTTGAAATACCTTTAGTAGTAGTGGTGTTAACTCTTCTCTGAAAGTTTGGTAGAACTCTGCAGTGAAGCCATCCGGGCCAGGGCTTTTTTTTTGTTGGGAGTTTTTTGATTACCTTCTCAATCTCTTTTTTTGTTATGGGTGTATTTAGTTGTTCTAATCCTGATTGTGTTAGTTTAGGTAGGTAGTGTTTTTCTAGGAATTCATCCATTTCGTCTAGGTTTGCAAATTTGTTAGAGTACAATTTTTCATAATAATCTGATATGATTCTTTTAATTTCAATTGGGTCTGTTGTGACATGGCCCATCTCATTTCTTATTTGGGTTATTTGTTTCCTTTCCTGTATTTCTTTAGTTAGTCTGGCCAATGGTTTATCAATTTTGTTAACTTTTTCAAAGAACCAGCTTTTGTCTTTGTCAATTCTTTCAATTGTTTTTCTGTTCTCTAATTCATTTAGTTCAGCTCTAATTTTTATTATTTGTTTTCTTTTGGTGCCTGATGGATTCTTTTGTTGCTCACTTTCTATTTGTTCAAGTTGTAGGGACAGTTCTCTGATTTTGGCTCTTTCTTCTTTTTGCATGTGTGCATTTGTTGATATAAATTGACCTCTGAGCAATGCTTTTGCTGTGTCCCAGAGGTTTTGATAGGAAGTATTTACATTCTCGTTGCATTCTATGAATTTCTTTATTCCCTCCTTAATGTCTTCTAGAACCCAGTCTTTTTTGAGCAGGTTATTGTTCAGTTTCCAAGTATTTGATTTCTTTTCCCTAACTTTTCTGTTATTGATTTCCACTTTTATGGCCTTATGGTCTGAGAAGATGCTTTGTAATATTTTGATGTTTTGGATTCTGCAAAGGTTTGTTTTACGACCTAATATGTGGTCTATTCTAGACAGTGTTCCTTGTGTGCTAGAAAAAAAAGTATACTTTGCAGCTGTTGGGTGGAGTATTCTGTATAAGTCAATGAGGTCAAGTTGGTTGATTGTCGTAATTAGGTCTTCCATGTCTCTATTGAGCTTCTTACTGGAAGTCCTGTCCTTCTCCGAAAGTGGTGTGTTAAAGTCTCCTACTATAATTGTGGCAGTGTCTATCTCACTTTTCAGTTCTATTCAAGTTTGTTTTATGTATCTTGCTGCCCTGTCATTGGGTGCATAAATATTTAAGATGGTTATATCTTCCTGGTCAATTGCCCCTTTAATCATTATGTAGTGTCCTTCTTTACCCTTTGTGGTGGATTTAACTTTGAAGTCTATTTTGTCAGAAATTAATTTTGCTGCTCGTGCTCTTTTTTGATTGTTGTTTGCTTGATATATTTTTTTCCATCCTTTGAGTTTTAGTTTGTGTCTCTGAGTCTAAGGTGTGTCTCTTGTAGGCAGCATATAGACAGATCGTGTTTCTTTATCTAGTCTGAGACTCTCTGTCTCTTTATTGGTGCATTTAGTCCATTTACATTCAGCGTAATTATAGATAAGTATGTGTTTTATTTTTCGCTAATGCCTTCAGAGCAGCTTGGACTTCTTCCTTCATTATCATTGGTTCCTGATCATATGCCACCTCTTGAAATGGTTGAATATCGACTAATTCTTTTTGGTATAATGACTCTGTATATTCCTTCCATCTGCTTTTGATGCTTCCTTCATCATTTAATATTTTCCCCATGGAATCCTACACTATTGCAACTCAAGGCTTGAATTTTTTCTTTGGTTCTTTCAGCTTGAGAAACGCCATGTGTGTTCTTCCCTTTTGGTTTTCCATCTCCAGCTCTTTGTGCATGTCATTATAGTACTTTACTTTGTCTTCTCAAGGGGCCCTTCAAAATCTTCTGTTCAGTTCTTTTACTTCATCAATTCTTCCTTTTGCTTTAGCTGCTCGACTCTCAAGAGCAAGTTTCAGAGTCTCCTCTGACATCCATCTTGGTCTTTTCTTTCTTTTCAGTGACCTTTTGCTTTCTTCATGGGTGATGTTCTTGAAGTCATTCCACAACTCATCTGGTCTGTGGTCACTAGTGTTCAATGCATCAAATCTATTTTTGAGATGGTCTCTAAATTCAGGTGGGATGTACTCATGATCATATTTTGGCTCTCATGGACTTGCTCTGATTTTCTTCAGTTTCAGCTTGAACTTGCATAGGAGGAATTGATGGTCTGTTCCACAGTTGGCCCCTGGCCTTGTTCTGACTGATGATATTGAGCTTTTCCATCATCTCTTTCCACTGATGTAGTCAATTTGATTTCTGTGTGTTCCATCTGGTGAGGTCCATGTGTATAAAAAAAAAAAAAAAGTATAGTCGCCTTTTATGTTGGTGAAAGAAGGTATTTGCAATGAAGAAGTCGTTGGTCTTGCAAAATTCTATCATTCCATTTCTGGCATTGTTTCTATCACCAAGGCCGTATTTTCCAACTACTGACCCTTCTTCTTTGTTTCCAACTTTTGAATTAAAATCACCAGTAATTATCAATGCATCTTGATTGCATGTTCGATCAATTTCAGACTGTAGCAGTGGATAAAAATCTTCTATTTCTTCTTCTTTGGCCCTAGAGGTTGGTGCATAAATTTGGATAATAGTTGTATTAACTGGTCTTCCTTGTAGGCGTATGGATATTATCCTATCACTGACAGCGTTGTACTTTAGGATAGATTTTGAAATGTTCTTTTTGACGATGAATGCAACACCATTCCTCTTCAAGTTGTTATTCCCAGGATAGTAGACTATATGATGGTCCAATTCAAAATGGCCACTATCAGTCCATTTTAGCTCACTAAAAAAAAAAAAAAAAAAATGCCTAGGATATCGATGTTAATGCATTCCATTTCATTTTTGATAATATCCAATTTTCCTAGATTCATACTTCGTACATTCCAGGTTGCAATTATTAATGGATGTTTGCAGCTGTTTCTTCTCATTTTGAGTCATCAGCAAATGAAGGTCCCAGAAGCTTTACTCAATCCACATCATTAAGGTCGACTCTACTTTGAGGAGGCAGCTCTTCCCCAGTCATCTTTTGAGTGCCTTCCATCCTGGGGGGCTCATCTTCCAGCACTATATCAGACAATGTTCTGCTGCTATTCATAATGTTTTCACTGGCTAATGCTTTTTAGAAGCAGACTGCCGGGTCCTTTTTCCTAGTCTGTCTTAGTCTGGAAGCTCAGCTGCTGCAGTATATCGACAGGGAACTGCCAGAAATTCAGGCTGGTTTCAGAAGAGGAAGGGGAACCAGGAATATCATTGCTGATGTCAGATGGACCCTGGCTGAAAGCAGAGAATACCAGAAGGATGTTTACCTGTGTTTTTTTTTTGACTATGCAAAGGCATTCAACTCTGTGGATCATAACAAACTATGGATAACGCTGCAAAGAATGGGAATTCCAGGACATTTAATTGTGCTCATAAGGAAACTTTATATGGATCAAGAGACAGTTGTTTGGACAGAACAAGGGGATACTGATTGGTTTAAAGTCAGGAGAGGTGAGCATCAGGGTTGTATTCTTTCACCATACCTATTTAATCTGTATGCTGAACAAATAATCTGAGAAATTGGACTATATGAAGAAGAACAGGGCATCAGGATTGGAGGAAGACTCAGTAACAACCTGCGTTATGCAGATGACACAACCTTGCTTGCTGAAAGTGAAGAGGACTTGAAGCACCTACTAATGAAGATCAAAGACTACAGCCTTCAGTATGGATTACACCTCAACATAACCCACCCAAAAAAAACCCAGTGCCCTCGAGTCAATTCCGACTCATAGCGACCCCGTAGAACAGAGAGTGCTCCTTGAAAACTCTATGGGGCAGTTCTACTCCTCAACAAAAAGAAAACAAAAATCCTCACAACTGGACCAACGAGCAACATCATGATAAACAGAGAAAAGATTGAAGCTGTCAAGGATTTCATTTTACTTGGATCCACAATCAACACTCATGGAAGCAACAGTCAAGAAATCAAAAGACACATTGCATTGGGCAAATCTGATGCAAAGGACCTCTTCAAAGTGTTGAAGAGCAAAGATGTCACCTTGAAGACTAAGGTGCGCCTGACCCAAGCCATGGTATTTTCAATCACATCATATGCATGTGAAAGCTGGACAATGAATAAGGAAGACCGAAGAAGAGTTGACGCCTTTGAATTTTTGTGTTGGCGAAGAATATTGAATATACCATGGACTGCTAAAAAAGAGAAAAAATCTGTCTTGGAAGAAGTGGGGCCAGAATGCTCCTTAGAAGCAAGGATGGCAAGACTGCGTCTTACATACTTTGGACATGTTGTCAGGAGGGATCAATGCCTGGAGAAGGACATCATGCTTGGGAGAATACAGGGTCAGTGGAAAAGAGGAAGAGCCTCAATGAGGTGCATTGACACAGTGGCTGCAACAATGAGCTCAAGCATAACAACGATTGTAAGGATGGCTCTGGACCAGGCAGTGTTTCATTCTGTTGTGCATAGGGTCGCTATGAGTCGGAACCGACTCAACGGCACCTAACAACAACAACAGTTTAAAGAATATAAGATAAAATCTGAAATAATAATTAGGTCCAGGGATTTGGAAAGAGACTGTGCAAGCGAGAGTCCCTAGAGCTTAAGCTTCATTCAAAAAAGAAAAACAAACAACCAAAACCCAAACCCATTGGCCATGGAGTGGATTCCGACTCATAGCAGCCCTATAGGACAGAGTAGAGCTGTCCCATAGAGTTTCCAAAGAGGGGCTGGTGGATTCCAACTGCCGACCTTTTGGTTAGCAGCTGAACACTTAACCACTGCGCCACCGGTGATCTTAAACTTCATTAGTTGCATGATAAATCCACTACTGAGGTCAGAGATCATCAAGGGACAGGGGGCTGAAGCCCTAGGTGGAATCTGAGCGAGAACCTGCGAGTGTCCCCATCTCCAGCAACCAGTGACAGTGGCCAGGCTGGTGAGAGAGTGCAGAATCCAGAGACATCACCAACCACCCAAGCCACACATTTTTGCATAAAATGGAGTATTTATAATTCACTGTGGCTTGGTTGTGCCGCACCCCGCACCCACGACAATTACTGCAGTATCTCATTGTGCGCTAGCAATTGGGTAGCATTTGGTGAGACAGTTCACAAAGGGAGCTTTGAGGAATGGGTGATTTTTAAAGTGCCATTAACGTTTCTAATGATATCTGACAGGTAATTAGCCTGAAAAATAGTCTAACCAAGTGGCTTGAGCAATTAAGACTGTCCAGTAAAAGTAAAGGATGCCTCATTTGATAAGAAAAGTGTAGGTTTCATGCAGTTTATTCCATTAAAGGAGCTGCCCCATTGTAAGCAGATTCAGATGTTCTTTGTTCTTTCTCTTAAACCCCGTAGCTTCAAACTGGTCTTATTTGAAATCTGTCGGCTGAGGTTTTAACCATAACACCAGTCTTATCTTTTCAAAAGGAATGGATCAAAGTGGCTTAGTTTTCATCTGAGTTTAACAGGGAAAATGGCCCGTGGCTGTCACTTTGTAATGAGAACTTTCCCAAGTGGCCAGCGCTAAAGAAATACAGTGATGTTTTGACTTTGGGTTTGTTATGATCAGACTTCCAATTTCTAAGTTAAAAAAAAAAAAAACTAGCTCTTTAGAGAAGTGGTGTAAAGGTTACTAATAAAATTCACTATTTCACATATGAAAAAAGCTTCATGAGAACTAAATATTTCCTCAAATTAGGTCAAAATCTGGGATAGTGATTTATATCATATATTGTTAAGCATCAAACCCTGCTCCAAAGAAAGAAAACATCATGAAAATGGACTGTTTATGTTCATGACAGGCTGTACTGTTAGATATTAAATTAAGAAAAAGATCAAATAAAAGAAAATTTAGGCATTTGCACAGAGTTTGAATAATGGAATTTACCTATGTACTCTAAATTAATATTTCAGCTACTGAACCAAACCTACATTCTCTCTTCTCATATAAATTTTTTTTTTATATTATGAATCAAGGTAAAAAGTATTAAGTTTTTTATTTGAAGTTTTTTGTAGTAGAGGTAGTTTCTTGAATATGCAGGGAATATGAGATTATTTGTGCTTTTCTGTTTCTGTTTAAAAAGTGGGAGAAGTTGCAGTTTTAATTTTTTTTATTTGGTAGATTGTTCTACTCTATGCTTCAGTTTGCATTTGTTTTTCTCTGACTTGAAATATATTAACATCCAGGCTTTTTGAAATACCTTGTACTAGTATAAGTACTGGCATCATTATTATAAGGTCCGTATATATTTGAATGAGAAATGGATCTGAAAATTGATGTGATTAGAACAGTCACTTGAAGAAATGTTAATCAGTCTGCCTAGGTAGGGAAAAAACAAGGATTTCTTTAAAAAAAAAAGTTTTAAAATAAATTATACACAAACCATACGCACACACATATAACAATTTATGGGGGAAACACTAAAAAAAAAATTAAAACAAATTATACACAAAGCATACACACACACGTATAACAATTTATGGGGGAAAACTACTCTGTATAAAATTGTGTCTGTATAGAATTTTCATTTGGGTCTATAATTTTGCATGCATTTGTCCTAAAATCAGTACTATGATGGCAACTGTCTACCAATTTATTATTTATATTGACTTTTGAGTGTTTTAGTATTATTAGAATTACCAGGGGTTTTATATATGATGAAAAATTTTGTTAAATGTCTCACACATAAAATTTTCTGAGGCAAGAACTGTGAGTTTCTTCCCTATACCCATTCCTCCTTTTCCCTTTATAATAAATCCCAGATTCTGAGTGGAGATAAACACTCAGCTAAAAGACTACATTTCCCAGAATCCCTTAAAGCTGGGTTTGAGTAAGTTTAGGCAACAGGATGTAAACAAAGTGTTGTATGGTGGCCCTGGGAAGTGTTCTTAAAAAGAAACTTCCTTTGGCTTTAGCTACTCAGGTTCAAGAACAAGTTTCAGAGTCTCTTCTGATATTCCTTTTGGTCTTTTCTTTCTTTCTTGTCTTTTTAATGACTTCGTGCTCTCTTCATGTATGATGTCCTTGATATCAACCCACAACTCATCTGGTCTTAGGTCATTAGTGTTCAATGCGTTGAATCTATCCTTGAGATGGTCTCTAAATTCAGGTAATCTAGAGCTGAACAGAAGATTTCAAATGATGACTTGAGAAGACAAAGTTAAGTATTATGATGATATGTGCAAAGAGCTGAAGATAGAAAACCAAAAGGGAAGAACACGCTCAGAATTTTTCAAGCTGAAAGAACTGAAGAAAAGATTGAAGCCTCAAGTTGCAATAGTGAAGGATTATATGGAAAAAATATTAAATGATTCAGGAAGCATCAAAAGAAGATGGAAAGAATACACAGAGTCACTATACCAAAAGGAATTAGTTGACGTTCAACCATTTCAGGAGGTAGCATACGATCAGGAACTGATGGTACTGAAGGAAGAAGTCCAGGCTGCACTGGAGGCATTGGGGAGAAACAAGACTCCAGGGATTGATAGAATATCAATTGAGATGTTTCAACAAAGGGATGCAGCACTGGAAGTTCTCATGTGTCTATGCTAAGAAATTTAGAAGACAGCTACCTGGCCAACTGACTGGACGAGATCTATATTTATGCCTATTCCCAAGAAAGGTGATCCAGCTGAATGTGGCAATTATTGAACAATATCATCAATATCACATGCAAGTAAAATTTTGCTGAAGATCTTTCAAAAATGGCTGCAACAGTGTATCAATGGGGAACTGCCAGAAATTCAAGCTGGGTTCAGAAGAGGACATGAAATCAGGGATATCATTGCTGATGTCCAATGGATCCTGGCTGAAAGCAGAGAATACCAGAAAGATGTTTACCTGTGTTTTATTGACTATACAAAGGCATTTGACTGTGTGGATCATAATAAATTATGGATAACATTGTGAAGAATGGGAATTCCATAACACTTAATTGTGCTCTTGAGGAACATGTACATAGATCAAGAGACAGTTGTTTGAACAGAACAAGGGGACACTGCAGGGTTTAAAGTCAGGAAAGGACTGTATCCTTCCACCATACCTATTTAATCTGTATGCTGAACAAATAATCCGAGAAGCTGGACTCTATGAAAAATAATGGGGCACCAAGATTGGAGGAAGACTCATTAACAACCTGCATTATGCAGATGACACAACTTTGCTTGCTGAAAGTGAAGAGGACTGAAGCACTTACTGATGAAGATCAAAGACTACAGCCGTCAGTATAGATTGCACCTTGTCATGGATTGAATTATGTTCCCTCCAAAAATGTGTATGTTAATTTGGTTTGGCCATGATTCCTAGTATTCTGTGGTTGTCCTCCATTTTATGATTGTAATTTTATGTTAAAGAGGATTAGGGTTGGATTGTAACACCCTTACTGGGTCACATCCCTGATTCAATGTAAAGGGAGTTTTCCTGGGGTGTTGCCTGCACCAGTTGTTATCCCTGAAGAGATAAAAGGAAAGGGAAGCTAGTAGAGAAGGGTGACCTCGTACCACCTAGAAAGTGGTGCCAGGAGTAGAGCATGTCCTTTGGACCTGAGTTTCCTGTGCTGAGATGCTCCAGACCAAGGGAAGATTGATGAGAAGGACCTTCCTCGAGAACCAACAGAGAAAGCTTCCTCTGGAGCCAACACCCCTAATTTGGACTTTTAGCCTACTTTACCATGAAGAAATGAAGTTCTCTTTGTTAAAGCCATACACCCATGGTATTTCTGTTATAGCAGCACTAGATAACAAAGGCACACCTCAACATAAAGAAAATAAAAATCTTCATAACTGGACCAATGAGAAACATCATGATAAACAGAGAAAAGATTGCAGTTGTCAAGGACTTCATTTTACTTGGATCCACAATCAACACCTATGGAATCAGCAGTCAAGAAATCAAAAGATGCATTGCATTGGGCAAACCTGCTGCAAAAGACCTCTTTACAGTGTTGAAAGCACAGATGTCACTTTGAAGACTAAGGCGTGCCTGACCCAAGCCATGGTGTTTTCAATCACTTCATATGCATGTGAAGGCTGGATGATGCAAAAGGAAGACTGAAGAATTGATGCCTTTGAATTGTAGCATTGGGGAGAATATTGAATATGACATGGACTGCCAAAAGAACGAACAAATCTGTCTTGGAAAGAGTACAACCAGAATGTTTCTTAGAAGCAAGGATGGTGAGTCTATGTCTCACATAATTTGGATATGTTATCAGGAGAGATCAGTCCCTGAAGAAGGACATCATGCTAGGTAAAGTAGAGGGTCAGTGAAAGAAAGGAAGACCCTCAACAAGATGGATTGACACAATGGCTGCAACAATGGGCTCAAGCATAACAAAGATTGTGAGGATGGTGCAGGACTGGGCAGTGTTTTGTTCTCTTGTACATAGGGTCACTATGAATTGGAACCAGCTTGATGCCACCTAACAACAATACCTCTCTTATGCTCTTGGACCAAGTCATTCCCTGGCATAAAAATGTGATTTGTGGGATTCTAGTAGTCATCTTGGATGACGAATTTGAAAACCACACCCCAGAATATATTCCCAGTAATGGCACAGTGGTTAAGAGATTGGTTATCAAAGAAAAGGTTGGCAGTTGGAATCCACCAGCCACTCCTTGGATACTCTATAGGGCAGTTCTACTCTGTACTATAGGATTGCTATGAGTGGAATTAACTTGGCGGCAATGGGTTTAGTATTTTTTTTTTTTTTTTTTGCATGGCAAAGCAATGAGATTAAAGGGTCAGGGTTGTCTATTGATTTTATTATACATCCCAGCCTTATCCCAACTGATATATGCTATAACTATTCAAATTATATTTTATAAGAATATGTAATGGCATTGGAAAATGCAGATATATATAAAGTAAAATAAGTAAATTAGTTAATTAACAAACAAATAAATAAAACTGACAGCTCTTATTGATGATTTTTACTTTCTTCATTACACTCTTCTCTGTTTAAAATTTTTAAATGAATAAGTAACACTGTGAAGAACATCTTTATACATAAAATTTAAGTACATTATTAGTCAATTTGGAATTGCAGAGTCTAAAAGATTTTTTACACATGTTGACAAATCAATGTCCATGTTGTTTAATTTGAAGTCAGAACCTAAGGAAAGTGCTTATTTCTTTGCATTATAGCACAACACAGCACAAAGTAATATCCTTAAAGGTTAAATAGTTGCCAGTTTCTTCTTCTTGTTCTTAGCTGATGTCAAGTTGACATTCCGCTCACAGTGACTCCACACACAATGAAACAAAACCCTGCCTGTCTCTGTCATCCCCATGATCCATTGTGGATAGAATCATTGTTTTTCACTGGCAGATTTTCAGGAGTACAAGCCCTTTCTTCTTAGTACTTCCTAGCCTGGAAGCTACACTGAAACCTCTTACGCATCATAGCAGCATGCAAGCTGCCAGTGAAAGACTCGACAGGAGTGGCTGCCCGTGAGATACATTGACTGGAAATCAAACTCGAGTTTCCAAGAGTGAAGGTGAGAATAGTAGACAAACTTATATCTGCTTCCACTAACCCTATTTAATAGTGTAATTTTATTTTTCAAATTTGGGTAATTGTAACTCTTTTCCTCACTTTTTTGGTCTAGAGTTACTAGAGTGGCTGCTCACTGAGAATGACAGGCACAGATACTGCCAGATTTGAAGAAGTGGTCACCTGGAGGTTTTTTGATGGTGTATGGAGAATTTACTAAGAAAACTTGCAGTAAAGGGGAGCATGATCTAATATCAGTAAGCATGTTGTATGAACCTGCTGAATGTGAAAAAAGAAGCTGATTGAGTGCTAAAGAAAAATGTCTGTAAGTGCTTCTAACATTATCACTTAGCACATAGCTTATATGCCATGCTTATTGAATAAATGAATATTATTGTCGATACTGGATATTTCTACCACTTTTTAGTCAAATCAACTTAATTAGTAGAAAGGGTTCAATTCTAAGGACAAGGTAGCTTTGTTTTCCCTTTAAATTCTGTCCAAGTCTTGGTTTTTTACTTTTTTAAATTTTTTTTGTTATGTTTTAGGTGAAAGTTTAGAGCACAAATTAGTTTTTCATTAAAAATTTTATACACAAATTGTTTTGTGCCATTGGTTGCAATCCTTGCAATGTGTCAATACTCTCCCCTTTCCATTTCCACCCTGGGTTCTTCACATCCATTTGTCCAGTTTTCCTGCCCCCACCTGCCTTTTTGTCTTTGTTTTTGGACAGGCCTTGCTCATTTGATCTCATACACTTAATTAAACTAAGAAGCACAATCCTCACAGGTGTTATTGTTTGCTTTATAGGCCTGTCCAATCTTTGACTGAAAGGTGGCTTTAGCTCTGAGTTAGCAGAGTGTTCAGGGACAATAATCTCAGGGGTTCGTCCAGTCTTTGTCAGACCAATAACACTGACCTTTTTGCATGAGCTTGAATTTTGTTCTACATTTTTCTCCCACTCTGTCCAGGACCATGTCAGAGCGGTTGGCATTCAGGCTCAGGCTGGTGGAGGCTGTGCTTCATGTGGTCCCTTAGTCCCTTGGACTGATGTTTTCCTTGTGTCTTTGGTTTTTTCATTCTCCTTTGCTCCATACAAGATGGGAACAATAGGTGTAACTTAGGTGGCTGCTCACAAGCTTTTAAAACTCCAGACACTCTCACTTAGGTAGGATGTAGAGCAATTTCTTTAAGAACAGTGTAATGCCAATTGACCTAGATGTCCTCTGAGACTATAGTCCCCACTCCTCATCCCCATTAGCTCAGTCCCTCAAGGTGTTTGGATGTGTCTGGGAAACGTCTATGGCTGCCTTTGTCAAGTTTTGCTGACTTCCCCTTTGTTGTGTGTTCTCTTTCCCTTCACAAAAGTTAGCTTCTTTACTCTTTAGTTACTGACTTCCCCTCCTCAATAGTCTCCTCCACTGTAACAATCAAAGATTATTTTTTCCTGTGTGTAGTTGGGTTTTTGTGATAGTGGTCTCATACAATATTTGTTCTTTTGTGATTGACTTATTGCACTCAGCATAATGCCCTCCAGATACACCCATGTTGTGAGATGTTTCATGGACTCATCATAGTTCTTCGTTGTCGCATAGTATTTCATTGTGTTACATACCATAGACTGTTTATCCATTCATCTGTCGACAGGCACTTAGGTTGTTTCCATCTTTTTGCTATTGTAAATAATGCTGTAATGAACATGGATGTCTTTTTGTGAGACAGCTCTTATTTCTCTAGGATATATTCCTAGGAATGGTATTGTTGGATTGTATGGTATTTAAGGAGTCACCATATCATTTTCCATAGTAGTTGTACCATTTTACATTCCCACCAGCAGTGCATAAGAGTTACAATCTCTTTGCAGCCTCTCCAACATTTGTTATTTTCAATTTTTTTCATTGGCGCTAGTAATGTCAGGGTATCATGGTATCTCATTGTAGTTTTTTTATTTCCTTTTCTCTAATGGCTAATGATCTCAAGCATTTCCTCATGCATCAGCTAGCTGCCTGAATGCCTTTAGTTAAGTGTCTGTTCATATCCTTTTCTAATTTTTTAATTGGATTATTTGCCTTTTTGTTGTTGAAGTGTTGAAGTATTTCATAGATTTTAGAAATTAGATCCTTGTCAGATATGTTGTAGACAAAATTTTTTTTCCAGTCCGTAGGTTCTATTTTTACTGTTTTGATAAGCATTCATTTTTAGGGGTTCTTAGTTATCTAGGTTTTCTTTTGATGTTTGTGCATTGTTAGCTGTGGTTTGTCTTACACTTATGCCATACGTTAGAGCCCCTAGCCTAGTCCCTATTTCTCCTTCTGTAATCTTTATTGTTTTAGGATTTTATCTTTAGGTCTTTGACGCATTTTGAGTTAGTTTTTGTGTATGGCGTGAGGTATGGGTCCTGTTTCATGTTTTTAGAGATAACACCCAGTTTTGCCAGCACCATTTGTTAAAAAAGATTGTCTTTTCCCCCTTCAAAGGACTTTGGTTCTTTGTCAAAGATCAGCTGTCCACAGGTGGATGGATTTATATCTGGACTCTCTATTCTATTTCATTGGTCTGTATGTCTGTCTTTGTACCTGTACCAGGCTGTTTTGACTACCGTGGCTGTATAGCAGATTCTGAGATTAGATAGTGTGAGGCCTCCTAAACAAAAAAAAAAAAAAAACTCGTTGCCATCAAGTCCATTCTGACTCATAGTGACCCTATAGGGCAGCCGTAGCACTTGATAATTACACCACTTCTTTTTCTTCAATAATGCTTAGCTTATTCAGGGCCTCTTTCCTTTCGATACAAAGTTGGTGATTAGTTTTTCCATTTTGTTAGAGAACGCTGTTGGAATTTGGATTGGATTGCATTATATCTGTAGATTCCTTGGGGTAGGATTGACATTTTTGCAATGTTGAGTCTTCCTATCAATAAGCATGGTATGTTTTTCCATTTATGTAGGTCTATTTTGGTTTCTTGAAATAACATTTTGTAGTTTTCTTTGTACAGGTCTTTTGTGTCCTTGGTTGGGTTTATTCCTAAGTATTTTCTGTTTCTAGGGGCTATTATAAGTGATATTGTTTTCCTGATTTCTTTTTTGAATCCTCTTTGTTGGTGAATTGGAATGCAACTCTTTTTTGTGTGTTGGTCTTCTATCTTGCTACTCTGATGAATCTTTCTATTAGTTCCAGAAGCTTTCCTGTGGAATCTTTGGGGTTTTCTACATATTAAGGGGGAAAAAAAAAATTACCATTCAGTCAATTCCAACTGATAGTGGCCCTATAGGATTCTGTTATCTGGAAGCAGGGATTGGTTTACTTCTTCTTTCCAATTTGAAAGTCCTTTATTTCTTTTTCTTGCCTTCTTTTTTTTAGCTAGGACTTCTAACACAATGTTAAACAAGAGTGGTGATAAATGGCGTGTTTTTCTTCTTCCCATTCTCAGGTGGAAAGCTTTCATTTTCTCTCCATTGACAATGATGTTGGCTGTTGGTTTTGTACAGATGCACTTTACTATGTTGAGGAATTTCCTTTTTATTTCTATTTTATTGAGAGTTTTTATCAGGGTTGGGTGTTGGACTTTATCAAATGCCTTCTCTGTGTCAATTGAGATAATCATGTGATTCTTTTCTTTTGTCCTATCTATGTGGTGGATTACAGTGATTGATTTTCTAATGTTGAACCATCCTTGCATACCTGATATGAATCCCATTTGTTTGTGGTATATTATTTTTTTGATATGATGTTGAATTTTAATGGCTAGAATTTTGTTGACAATATTTGTATCTATATTTGTGAGAGGTATTGGTCTATAATTTTCTTTTTTTGAGGTGTTTTTGCCTGATTTTGGTATCAGGGCTATGCTGGCTTCATAAAATGAATTTGAGAGCATTCCTTCCTTTTCTATGCTCTGAAATAGTTCGACTAGTACTGGTGTGAGCTCCTTTCTGAAGGTTTGGTAGAATTCTCCAGTGAACCTATCTTGGCCAGGGCTTTTTTCTTGTTGTTGTTGGGAGTTATTTTTTTTTTTTAATTACCTTGTCAGTCTTTCCTCTTGTTATGAGTCTGTTCAGATTTTCTATCTCAGCTTGTGTTAGTTTATGTAGGTAATGTGTTTCTAGAAATTTGGCTGTTTCCTGTAGGTTCTCAAATTTGTCAGAGTGCAATTTTTCGTAGTATTCTGTTATGATCCTTTTTATTTCAGTTTTGTCTGTTGTAATGTCCCCCATCCCATTTCTTATTTGGATTATTTGCTCCCTCTTGTGTTTTCCTTTCGTCATTCGGTCAGTGTTGCTCTTTTCAAAGAAACAACTTTTGGTCTTATTGATTTTTTCTATTTTTTTATGTTCTCTATTTCATTTATTTCTGCCCTAATCTTTATTATTTCCTTCCTTCTGGTGACCATGGGCTTCTTTTGCTGTTCTCTCTCTATTTATTTGAGTTGTAGGTCTAACATTAGATATATAGAGGCCAGCAGGTGGGGGCAGGGTTGACCTGGGTGATGGTGGGTCAGGAGGTCTCTAGCCAAGAAGCACAACATGGCCCATTGGGAGGGGTGTGGGTGATGCACAGAGCTAAGCGGTAGGCAGAAAGAGAAGGAAGAAAGGGAAAAAAGAATAAATTGTGTGGCAGCAGCTGGCAGGTGGGGATGGAGTGGATCTGGGGTGATGGCAGGCTGGTAGATATCTAGTAGAATGGGGCAGCATGGCCTGTCAGGAAGAGGAGTGGCTCATGTACAGGGCAGAAGGGTAAGGAGTGGGAAAGTATGTTTCTCTGGTTACTGGGTACTCTGTCTCCTGTTGACAGCTCTATGAATTTGCCTTCCTTACTCTCTGTCTGGGATCATTTCTGACTGTGCTTCAAGATGGAGACATTGTGCCTTGTTAGTTAGCAGGGGACCTCTAATCCGTATCTCTCCTGTTTGCCATTTTCCTTCAGTTTCTTCTTCCATTTGGTGTTTGATCTAGTTCTTTATCCCTTCATTTGATGCTTAGGGCTCCAGAATTTACATTTGTATCTGTTTTACTTAGTTTTTAAAGTTTTTGCTGCAAAGGGATGGAATGATGCATCTTTCTAGGGTGCCATGTTTGCTCTGTCTCTTCTTTCTATCTATTTTCTAGGACTTTTGAAGGATCAAATTAAAAATGAACTGCAATTATTAAATAGGACATACCCCATTATATACTCATTGCCATTAAGTTGATTCCAGCTCATAGCAACCCTATAGGACAGAGTAGAACTGCCCCAAAGGGTTTCTAAGGAGTAGCTGGTGGATTCAAACTGCTGAACTTTTGGGTAACTGTTGAACACTTACCCATTCTGCTTCCAAGGCTCCTCACAAAATAATATACAAATGTTAAATGTAATGACAATGATGGCTGGATTCATTTATGGTAAAGAGAAAATATTAAATGAATGTATTTTACACATTTATGGCACAAAAAATAGAGTTCTTTTGGGCTTAACATTTCAGTAAATACATAACATAAACAGTTAAAATTCAAATTAATTAAATATACATCCAATATACACCTCTTATGTGTAACACCGGAGCCCTGGTGGTGCAGCGGTTAAGTGTTTGACTGCTAACAAAAAGGTCGGCAGTTCAAATCTACCAGCTGCTCCTTGGAAACCCTATGGTGCTGAATTGACTCAAAGGCAACAGGAATTATGTATAAGACCACTACTCATCTGTCAATTTATTGTATTGGTAACTTGCAGGTTGCTGTGATGCTAGAAGCTATGCCACCAGTATTTCAAATATCAGCAGGGTCACCCATGGTGAACAGATTTTAGCAGAGCTTCCAGACTAAGAATACTATGAAGAAGGGCCTGGCAGTCTACTTCTGGAAAAATTGGCCATTGAAAACTATGAATAGCAGAGAAACATTGTCTGATATAGTGCTGGACGATAAACCCCTCATGTTGGAAAGCAATCAAAATACGACTAGGGAAGAGCTACCTCCTCAAAGCAAAGTGGACCTTAATGAGATGAATAAGGCTTACAGGACCTTCATTTGCTGATGTGGCATGACTCAAAATGAGAAGAAACAGCTGCAAACATCCATTAATAATAGGAATTTGGAATTTAAGAAGTATGAATCTAGGAAAATTGGAAACCATCAAAAATGAAATGGAACACATAAAGATTGATATCCTAGGCATTCATGAGCTGAAATGGACAGGTATTGGCCATTTGGAATCAGAAAATCATATGGTCTACTATTCCGGGAATGAAAAATTGAAGAGGAATGGTATCATATTAATCACCAAAAAGAACACTTCAAGATCTTCCCTAAAGTACAATGCTGTCTGCTGTCAGTGATAGAATAATATCCATACACTTACAAGGGAGGCCAGTTAATATGACTATTATTCTGATTTATTCACCAGCCACTAATGCCAAATTTAAAGAAATTTGAGATTTTTACCAACTTCCGCAGTTCAAAATTGATCAAAAATGCAATCAAGATGTATTGATAATTACTGGAGACTAGAATGTGAAAGTTTTAAACAAAGAAAGATTAGTACTTGGAAAATATGGCCTTGGAGATAGACACAATGCTGGAGATCACATGAGAGAATTTTGTAAGATGAACTTGTTCATTTGAAAATACCTTTTTTCAAGAACGTAAACAGCAACTATACTCATGGACCTCGCCAGGTGGAATGCACAGGAATCAAATCAACTACATCTCTGAAAAAAAGACAATGGAGAAGCTCAATATCATCAGCCATAACAAGGCCGGGGCCAACTGCAGAAGAGGCCATCAATTGCTTGTACGCAAGTTCAAGCTGAAGATGAAGAAAATTAAAACAAGGTCACGAGAACCAAAATATGACCTTGAGTATATTCCACCTGAATTAAGAGATGATATCAAAAATAGATTTGGTGTATTGAGCATTAATGACTGAAGACCAGACAAGTTGTAGAATGATATCACAGACATCATACATAAAGAAAGCTAAAGGTCATTAAAAAGACAGGAAAGAAAAGAAGAAACCAACATGGGTGTCAGAAGAGACTCTGAAACAGAGGAGCTAAAGAGAATGGAAGAAATGATGAAGTAAAAGAGCTGAGCAGAAGATTTCAAGGGCACTTCAAGAAGACAAAGTAAAATAGTATAATGAAATGTGCAAAGACCTGGAGTTAGAAAACTAAAAGGGAAGTACACACTCTGCATTTCTCAAGCTGAAAGAACTGAAGAAAAAATTCAAACTTTTTGTTGCAATATTGAAGGATTCTATGAACAAAATACTGAATGACACAGGAAGCATCAAAAGAAAATGGAAGGAATACACAGAGTCGCTGTACCAAAATGAACTGGTGGATGTTCAACCATTTCAGAATGCAGCACAGCAGCATATTATCAAGAACTGATGGTATTGAAAGAGGGAGTCCAAGCTGCATTGTAAGTATTGATGAAAAACAAGACTCCAGGAATTGATGGAATACCAATTAAGATGTTTCGACAAATGGATGCAGCACTGGAGGTGCTCATTTGTCTATGCCAAGACATGTGAAAGACAGCCACCTCCCAACCAACTGGAAGAGGTTCATATTTGTGCCCATTCCAAAGAAGGGTGATCCAACAGAATGAGGGAATTATTGACAATATTATTAAAATCACACGCTGGTAAAATTTTGCTGAAGATAAATAAAGCAGTTGCAGCACTACATAGACAAGGAGCTGTCAAAGATTTAAGCAAGATTCAGAAGAGGATGTGGAATAAGGGATGATTTAGGAAATAATATTGGAATTTTTATTTCCTGTCCTTGAGCAAAGAGAATGACCCAGCTGAAGCTGGGCCCACAAGGACTTACAAGGACACATCAACTGGGCCCTGAGGTATAAAGACAATAGATAGAATAATCTTGAAAAATATCTTTTAGGGAACCTTTCACATAAGCCAGAACACAAAAGACTTTCCACTCTTATCTTCTTTCTATTAACATTTAGTGAATAGAAAATTCGTTGGACCAATAAAGACCCTCCTGACTGTTACTGAAACCTATAACAATGACTGTTAAGAAAGGCAATTCAAAATGTAAGATCACAGTTTCTAGCCAATCTATAAAAAGGTGAAGCTTTCAATGGTTTTGCCCATTTGTAATGTTAATATATACTGATGACTCTGTAACCTTCCTCGGACTCAGACAGACATGGCTGTGGCATTATGCTTGTCTGTTTTCCCATTTCTGTCTATTCTGTAATATTCTCTGGACTTGGGCAGACATAGCTGTGGCAGCATGCTTGTCTGTTTTCCCATTTTTGCTTATTCTGTAGTATTTCTCTTGACTCGGGCAGACACGACTCTAGCAACATGCTTGTCTGCTTCTCAACTTTTGCCTTTTTTGAATATATGCTAAATAAAATTTTCTTTTTGCTTTATTAAACTTTGTGATGTTTGTTCCACTACAACAGGGATACCGTTGGTGATGTCAGATGGATCTTGGCTGAAAGCAGAGAATACTGGAAAGATGTTTACCTGTGTTTTATTGACTATGCAAGGGCATTTGACTTGTGGATCACAACAAATTATGGATAATATTGTGAAGAATGGGAATTCCAGAACACTAATAGTGTTCTGTACACAGACCAAGAGACAGTCATTCAGGCAGAACAAGGGGATACTGAGAGGTTTAAAATCAGTAAAGTTTTGTGTCAGGGTTGTATCTTTTCACTGTGCTTATTCAATCTGTATGCTAAGCAAATAATCTGAGAAGCTGGATTATATGAAAAAGAATCCACATTAGGTTGGGAAGAAGACTCATTAACAACCTGCAATATGCAGATAACACAACCTTACTTGCTGAAATGGAGGAGGACTTGAAACACTTATATCAAGGACTACGGCCTTCCATATGGATTATACCTCAACATAAAGAAAACAAAAATCCTCACAACTGGACTAATAAGCAACATGATACATGGAAAAAAGATTGAAGTTGTTAAGGATTTCATTTTACTTGGATCCACAATCAACACACATGGAAGCAGCAGTCAAGAAATCTGCTGCAAAAGACCTCTTTAAAGTGTTAAAAAGCAAAGTTGTCATTTAAGGACTAAGGTGCTCCTGACCCAAACCATGGTGTTTTCAATTGCCTCATATGTGTGTGAAAGCTGGGAAATGAAGAAGGAAGACTGAAGAAGAAAACCCCAAAGATTGCACAAGAAAGCTACTGGAACTAATAGAAGGATTCGGCAAGGTAGCAGGATACAAGATTAACATACAAAAATCAGTTGGATTCCTCTACATAAACAAAAGAACTTCAAAAATGATAAATGGGAAAAGAATACTATTTACAATACCCTCCAAAAGATAAAATACTTAAGTATAAATCTAATAAGGGACATAAAAGATCTATACAAAGGAAACTGCAAAATACTAGTGCAAGAAACCAAAAGAGTCCTACATAAATGGAAAAACATAACATCCTCAAAAATAAGAAGATTCAACATTGTGAAAATGGCAATACTATCCAAAGCAATCTACAGATATAATGTAATCCTGATCCAAATTTCAATGGCATTCTTTAACTAGAGATTGGAGGAACCCCTGGGACTATGGGCCTAAGATACGCTTCTGGACTGGAACTGAAGCCATTTCTAGAGACCACCTTTCAGCCAAACCATAGATGGGCCCATAGATTATAGATATAACACACGAGAGGAACGTGCTCCTTAGAACAATCCATTGTATGAGATTAAAAGAAGTGAGTGCTGAAACCTTGTGAGGAATGAAACCAAAGTCATGGAACCCTTTACGTACAAACTATCAAATGAGAAACTAATTTGCTCTGCAAACTTTCACCTATTGCACAATTAAAAAAAAAATTTAAGGAAAATATCATGAGTTAATAAGAATGCAATATACCAGAAGCATAATACGCACTAAAAATCTTGGATACTTTCTTATTAGAATAAATATTTATACATGCTGTTGCTCAAAAACAATAACAACAACAACAAAAGAATAAGGAAGAAGGAAAAAAGAAGATATGTAATAAAAAACTAAAAAACCAAACCCACTGCCATCGAGTCAATTCTGACTCATAGCGGCCTGAGAAGACAGAGTAGAACTGCCCCATAGAGTTTCCAAGGAGCACCTGGAGGATTCGAACTGCTGACCTTTTGGTTAGCAGCCATAACACTTAACCACTATGCCACCAGGGTTTCCACATATGTAATAGTGTTCATTTAGTCATTCATTTGTTCATGTATTCAACAGATGTTTGCTGAGTGGCCATTATGTTTCACATGAAGTTCCTGGCATTGAAGTAAGTGGAAAAAAAAAAAATCAAACAAAAATCTCTGCCATTATGAAGCTGAGCTCACATGCTAGTGAAAGAGACAAACAATAAATATAATAAGTAACTGTAGGGCATGTTGGATGGAGATAAAACAAAAAAAGGAGTGAGGAAGTGGTTAGTGTTCAGTTTAGTGCAGGTTGCAACTTTACATTGGTTGAACTGCGTGGGCTTCCCTGAGAAGCATCTAAGCAAAGACTCGATGCAGGTAAGAAATTTCACAATTTGGATTTCAGGAGTAGAGTGCTCAGACAGAAGGAACAGCCAGTATAAGGTTTGTTTGCGATGTTGTGCCTGAAGTATTCCAGCAATAGTCATAGGGACAGTAGGGCAGAGAAGGAGAGGGAGATAGAGGGAGGTGAATAGAAAAGATCATAGAAGTCAAGGTCACATAGAGATTTGTGGGCCAACCTAGGAGTTTGACTTTTACTTAAGTAAGAGCCATTGAAGGGTGTTAAGCAAAGGAATGATCTAATCTGAGTTTCATTTTACAAGGATGACAAAGTTTTTGGCCTGAGCACCTGGAAGTGTACAATATACTCTGACAGGGAAGAGTAAGGGTATTTAAAATTTTGTGTTGGGTATGTTAGAGTCCCTGGGTGGTATATGAATCATTAATGGATGTATTTGGCTGCTAACTGAAAAACTGATGTTTCAAGTCCACCCAGACATGCCTTGGAAGAAAAGCCTGGTGATATATTTCTGAAAAATCAGCCATTGAAAACCCTGTGGAACACGGTTCTACTCTGACACACATGCGGTCACTATAAGTCAGAATTGACTCTACAGGAGCTGGTTATTGGGTATGCTGAGACAAGATGCCTGTTAGAAATCTAAGCCAAGGTGTTGTATGGGAAGTTAGATATATGAATCTATAATTCAGGAAATAGTCTTAAGCTACAGATATAAATCTGCAAGTCATCTACTCATACATGGTATTTGAAATCATATGATGGATGATTAGTGAGCACCTATAGAGAAGAGATGAGAAAAAGTGAGGTAAGAGGAAAATCAAGATGGAGCACTAGTGGCACAGTGGTTAAGAGCTGGACTGCTAATCAAAAGGTCGGCAGTTCGAATCCACCAGCCACTCCCTGGAAACCCGGTGGAGCAGTTCTACTCAGCTCTATAGGGTCACTATGAGTCAGAATTGACTCTACTGCAAAGGGGCTTTTTTTGTTTGTTTGTTTATGGTGTTCAGGAAATCATGTAAAGGATTTGTATTAGGAAAAAAGACCTGCCAAACGTATATGATAGGACATATAAAAGAAGAATTGGGAACTGGAAGATGAATTTAGCATCTGGAGGTCAGTGAGTACCTAAATAAGAGCAGTTGGAGGAGAACTAAAAAAAAAAACGAAAAAACTAAACCTGTTGCCATCGAGTCAGTTCCAACTCAGCAAACCAATGTGCTTCATGGCAGAACTGTGCTCCATAGAGTTTTTAATGGCTGATACCATTCAAAAATAGGTCATCAGATCTTTCTTCCACGGCGTCGCTGGGTTGATTTGAACTGCAAATGTTTTGGCTAGTAGACGAGTGCAAACTGTTTGCACCAATCAGAAATCTGTTTGTGGGGAGGTAAGGTCTAAAGCCTGATAGAAATGGGTTTAAAAGAAAATTGTAAGAAAGAAATTTTGAAAGAGTGAATATTGACTACTCTTCCATGGAGTTCTGCTGCAAAGGCACGGCGAGAAATGGGACAGTAGTTGGCGGAGGAAGTCTGATCAAGAGACAGTTTTGATTCATTTTAATAGGGAATCATACTAGTATGCCTTTATATTGGTAACAATAATCCAGGAAAGATAAAACAACAGTAATAATAATAATGATGCTGAAAAGAGAGGGGAGAAAAGCTAAGACTAGGTCCTTGGAGAGGATGCGATCAAGTGCACATGTGGAGAGATAGGCTTTCGAAAACACCACAGAGTTCATTGATAGTAAAGAGCCGAAAGGCACATTCAGTGGGTGTAGAAGATGCTGGTAGATGGGTAGATTTACGGGTGCTCATTTGTGGAAGCTCTGTGCTGATTACTTCAATTTTTTTTCAGTGAAGTGGGAAACAAGGTTCTTAGCTGAGAGTGGGGGTAGACAAGATGTTGGAGATTTAAGGAAACAGTAGAAGTGTGAAATACTAACCTAGAACAAAACAAAACAAAAACAGCCCCTTTGCTGAAGAGCTGATTCCAACTCATGTTGACCCTGTAGGAGAGAGTAGAACTGCTTCATAGGATTTCCAAGGAATGACTGGTGGATTTGAACTGCTGACTCTTTGGTTAGCAACCAGTTCTTAAATGGGCCTTAGAAATGCAGTATGAGCGATGAGCAACATTAAGAACCCACCTGAGGTTTGTGAGCACGAATTTAAATTGAAATAATCAGCATGGTTATGTATTTTTCTCCAGTCACTTTTAGCTGCTTGGATGTATCCCTCAAGTAGGCTGAAAACCAGATTTAGCCTGGACTGTGGTTTAGCCGGAAACCCTGGTGGCGTAGTGGTTAAGTGCTACGGCTGCTAACCAAAGGGTCAGCAGTTTGAATCTGCCGGGCACTCCTTGGAAACTCTATGGGTCAGTTTTACTCTGTCCTATAGGGTCGCTATTAGTCGGAATTGACTCAACAGCACTGGCTTTGGTTTTTTTGGTAAGGAGGAAGAGAGGGCATCCAGTGAGTGAGATAAAATTAATCAAGAGACTGAAAATCCTGGCTGGGCAGAAGGGTTTGTAGGAGTCTGGATACTAAAAGAATAAACTGGAAAGACAGGGGATGTGGCCTCATGTATAACCACTGGAGTGAATGGTTAAGGTGGGGTGGAAGACAAGAACATTGTGTAAGTTCAAGTAACTGAGGGGGAAAAAAACAAAAACAAAAGCTTATAGTTTGAATTTTGCTTGTAATTTCATAAACTTTTCATTATAAAATAATAAAATTTGATATTTCCTTAATTTTTTTTTTTAATATCATGGCATATGAACTAAAGAGATAAGGATGAAAATTTCTGTTCGCATCTGTTTTAGGGAAAGGAATAGAATATCGGGATTAAAAAAAAATTTTTTTCTAAAAATAGAAACTGGAAACTGACATTGATTTAAAAAAAAAAAAAATTGGATTCTTGTTTGATATTTTACCGGATGGCTACATATGAAATTGCTGATGTTGAACTACTTCTGATCCATAAAATGATGATTCCATTTGATTCAACCTAATATACATGTAGGTATACACACAAATGTATGTATACACATCAGGATAGCAAAAATGCCAAAATACAAGTTAAAAAAAAAATAGATTTGAGATTGTGTTTGTTTGAATTGACTTCCTGAAAAAGAGACGTCATGAGTTTATCTTTTAAGGAGAAAGAAAAATAAGGCAGAGCAGGCAGACAAGGAGTGATTTTCATTTTACACCTGTGCAGTCTTCCTCTCTGGTCTCATTCGCAGCAGCCTCATTATCAGAAGCTAGAGGTGGCTGACATTTTTAATATTTTAGTTATAAAAATAATGCATGGAAAAAGAAAAAGAATAATACATGAACACATATCTATTTTCAAGAGGTGCAAACAATATAAAAGTTCACACAGTAGAATATGAAAGTTTTCTCTCCTCTTCTAAATTGCTTTTTCTAGAGATAATACCAGCAAAGTGCTTTTAGTTGCCTTTCTCTGCATTGGACTTTATCTATGTGTGCATATAAACACATCTCTCTTTCTCCTCATTCTTTTACATAAGTCAGGAAATAATATAGGCATATTTTTCAACTTTAATATTTCATTTGGTGATATATCGTATATTGATCTTTCTATGCCCCCAACATGTAGGGTTACTTCATTTTTAATTGGTTGCATTTTATTCAATAGTATTCAATTATTGTCATGGATTGAATTGTGTCCCCCCCAAAAATATGTGTCAACTTGGTTAGGCCATGATTCCCAGCATTGTGTGGGTGTCCTCCGTTTTGTGATTGTAATTTTACGTTGAGAGGATTAGGGTGGGATTGTAACACCACCCTTACTCAGGTCACCTCACTGATCCAAGGTAAAGGAAGTTTCCCTGGGGTGTGGCCTGTACCACCTTTTATCTCTCAAGAGATAAAAGGAAAGGGGAGCAAGCAGAGAGTTGGGGACCCCATACCACCAAGAAAGCAGCACCAAGAGGAGAGCACATCCTCTGGATACGGGGTCCCTGTGCCTGAGAAGCTCCTTGGCCAGGGGTAGAGTGAGGACAAGGACCTTCCTCTAGAGCCAACAGAGAGAGAAAGCCTTCTCCTGGAGCTGACGCCCTGAATTTGGACTTATAACCTACTGGATTGTGAGAGAATAAATTTCTCTTTCTTCAAGCCATCCACTTGTGGTATTCTGTTATGGCAGCACTACATGATTAACACATATATCATAATTTATTCAACTTCCTCTCTATTTATGAACTTTATTAGAAATAAATGATGATAATAGTATTCCTAACTTCAAGGGATATTGTGAGAGCTGAACAGTTATGACAGAACCCAGCTTACAGTAAGCTCTCAATAAATTTTAGCCATTTAGATTATAAGCAATGCCGTCATTAAGAAGACCCTCTATTTTTTTTTCTACCTATAATATTAAGTTTCTGTAAGTATTTTGCAAGTTAGATTTCTAGAAACAAAATTGCTAGATCATTCTGTGCAAATTTAAAGTTTTGTAGATACATGCCAGTGTACCTTTCCAAAAGATTTAATTGAATTAAACTCTCATCCATAATGTAAGCAAGTTTCTTCTTTTTTTCCTAGCCACAAAGCAACATCTGAAAATAGCTGACGGATGAAAATGAAGTCACATTTCTCTTTTAATTTGTACTCCCCAATTAGCAATTATTTTAAATATCTGTATGAGTATTTTTTTTAATTTAATTTTTCTTTACTTGCAAGGTTATATTCTTTACAACCAATACTTATTGGTTTGGCGATTCGTATACTCTGGATATAATTCTCTAAGTATTAAATACATTGAAATATTTTATCCCAATTTATCGTTGTGATTTTTGTAATAGTATCTACAGTGAACACTTTTGATGTCCCATGTTACATACTGTCAGCAAAAGTCTGATTTCAATTGCAGTGACGGTAGACAGTGCCCCACCTCAGGTACCTAGCACATATGTCTCAGGACCTTCTCTAAAAATATGGAGCTTCTGCAGCCAGAATGTAATTGTAACTCAGAAATTAGAAGAGTGAAAATATTCCGCAGGGCAACCCTCAACCAGTGAGATGAAGGAGGCAGAGGATAAATGGGATAAATGCCCAGTCTCTCTGCCTTTCAGTAGGCAATTCTAGGAGGCATTATGTATACTTTTCAAAAGTCCCAGGTTAATTAAGTGTCCACTGCCTGCAACTGTCTTCTCTGTATGCACCCTTAAAATCGCATCATCTCTTTTCTTCTTGCACTTTCCACAATATCTTCATTCCTGCTCCCAAATAAATTACCTGCACCCAAGTTCCAGGTTCTGCTTTTCAGGGAGCCCAATATGAGACAATTGATACTGGAATTGGCCCTGGAATCATATTATCATGATGGGATACGGGAACTGGATCACTCACCAGTCAGATAGCCACAAGTACCACACAGTGCTCGAGAAGTGGGATAATAACGTTATAAGACGGGGGTGGTGGGGTGGTGCTTTTGGTGAGTGGGGTAGTGATGGGTGCAGTTTCTAAAACTCTCACTTGTGGTTTATTGGTATGTGTTAAAAGTAGAGGTCGAAGCACTGTGTTATGCGTTACCACTAGTGGTTGAATGAAATAGGAACAACGGCAATTGTGAATATTGTGGATTTGCAAACGATTGTTAACTGCCCTGGAATTCTTGGTGGGGGGGGGGAGGGAAGAATGTTAGACTTTCTTCTCTAAACAAATTCTGATCAACTTTAACCAGAGGGATGGCTAGATGAAGTTTAACACTAAGAGTGGCAGAGTTGTAAAGGGGACTGAATGTCAATCTCCGTGGGTCAATTATGTTAAAGTCAGAAACAAACAGGTAAGTATTTGTAGAGCCTAGCCTGAGTGGAGAATTATTCTGGCATCTACTAACTCCAGGATGCAGAAGCTTACTTCCCGATACAATTGTAGGACGTGGTCAGGGCCGGATTACCCAATAAGCCTATGCATACCTTGTTTACTGTAAGCCTGTGCATACCTTACTTACTGGTCGATCTGCTCCTGGACATAGCTATTATTCACAGGCAAGAATCTGCAGAGTATATACAGGAGGGGATCTTGAGGGTGTTGAACCAAGCAGAGGTGATGGTGCAGAATATAAGGCTGGACAGGGAAAAGTTTATTGGCAAAGGAACACTCTTCTTAGCCAGAACACTGGGAATTCATCCTATATGCTTCTGAAATGGCTCCTTGAAGGTTGGGCACAATTATGGCCTTCAATAGATGAGCAGGAAATGCAGTAATTATCTTGCCAGTGGATTGAGGAAGGACTTTCCTCAAGCTTCTACCAGGTATCCAGTATGGGTTTCACTTTAGTAAAAGCTATTAATATCAGTGGGTAATTGATGGCTGCTCTTGTCATGACCTGACTATAAGCCTGAGAATTCTAGAATAGGTGGTAGAGGATGGAGAAAATTATGACCTTGCACTCAGCTGTAGCTTGGGATACCTACCTTATTCCAGTAACTATTCTGTGTCAAGCCTTTTTTAGAGACTATGGTTGCCCACAAATTTGAAAAGTTAGTGACAGAGTGGCTTTAATGTGGAACACTAAAGGATAAGAGTGGTGCAAACAGTGCACTGTAGCAGAGGTTTTGATGTACACTGATTTCAGCCAGGATACGTTGGAGCGGTCTGTACAAGCTCAGACTCCTATTGACAGAATGCTACCTTAAGTGTGAGCTGTGCATTCCTTTGCTTTTGCCTGAAGTTGTGGGTACTCACTCCTTAAATATGCAGGTGCAGCCCAGAAGTTGGTGGAAGTTAATGACCCTCAATCAAAGAGCCCAGGAAACAGTATGAAAATATCCATTCTTTTTTCCTTTTCATGAACAACTCAGGGAGGCATTATGGGAAATTGAGACTCCACTGCCTACCACATCAACCTCAAGAAAATCAATACCCTTATGTTCACTTTTGCTCATTTTCTGACTCCCTCTTGTTCATTTCTGTTTTCTGGGATCAATTTCAAAATATATCATTTGCATGGAAATTCTTGTCTCAGATACACCTTCCAGTAGTTCAAACTAAGAGTATCATTTGAAGTATTGAAGTTTAAACAATTTTTGTGTGCTCGAAACTATTCTTCTTTCCTTCATGCTTTCTGTGTGCTATGCTCTGCTTACAAAGGCCGAACCCACATTAAGATTATGAAAAAATTTGCCTATTCTTCTCTTTAACACTTTTATGGTTAATTTTCTGACCATTGCTCCTTTGTTTCTGTTTACTTTATGAGATACAAATTTAGCTTTATTCTTTAATAAATGCATAGCCAAATATCCCCTCACCATTTTATTTTTGGATAGTTCATTTCTCTTTCAAGCTTATTTTGGATATAACTTCTATCACATACACAATTTCTACATATATTTTATTCTGGTTTACTGGTCTTATTTATATCATGGTGCTCATATCACAATATTTTAAATACTTTCAGTGTATTTTGAAATCTGGTAGGGCGAGCTCTGTTCTTAGTGTTTATTTATTTTCACGTTCTTTGGCAATTCTTGTATATATCCTGTTCAATAAGAACTTTACAATAAGCTTTTCAAATTCCATTAAGCATCCCTTTGAGATTTTGATTTAGATCACATTGAATTTGCAGATTTATTTGTGTATCTATACTATCTTTATTGAAATTTCCCACTCAGGAACTAATCTAGTCAGAGCTTCTTTTTGTCCCTTAGTAAAACTTTACTTACTTATTTTCTCATTTTACATATTTACATTTCTTCTAAGGTTTATGTGTATTTTACAGTTTTTATTTCTAATATGAATGGGGTCTTCTTTCCTACTATAGTTCCTTGTTGTAGCAAGTATGTAGGAGATATGTTATATTGAGAGGTATTGCTTTTGTAAGTTGACATTGTACCAGCTAATTTATTGAACTCTCATGAATCTTATTCCATGTTTCATTGATATAGTTGGATTTTCTAGGAATATAATTATGTAATATACACGTGATGGCAATCATCCCCTTGTTTTCTTTTGCATCTACGCAGAGTAGAGTCGACACATGTGCTTGATTAGCCACCTTCCTCACTGACTTTTTTCATTTCTACATATTGACCAAGCAAATTTTGAGTCCAGATGGAGATAAAACCTCTGTTCAGGAAGACTGAGAACCAGAGATAAACCCAAAGAATCGTCACGTGAGACCAGAAAACCAAAGTTAGGGAAAACCAGGAGTCAGATTCAGGTCCCAAGACACATAGCAAGAATCAGCAAGGGTCAGGACTGAGAAGCAGAAAATTCAAGTCAAGATTCAAGAATGCTGAAAATAGGATTTCTCAATGACAAACTGTTCAGTTTGAAAGGCACATAAAGAGACTAGAATGTGTCAGCTGAGAACTGAGGTATACCGGAAGGATGATAATGGAAACTTACAAAGGGTACAGAAGGAAAGGGTGTCATTGAAGTTTCTGGATGTCCCCTACCTTTATGGGATTCCCTGGGATGCCCTTTTGCCCGAGGAATTTTAGGGGCTGTGAATGGAAGTTTTTGGTTTTCCACAAGCGTGAAGAGTTTGCACAGAACGTCTACCCAGCATTGCTATTGAATAGCTAAATTTGGTTATAATGATTGGCGACCGATAGTCAGTAAAGTGAAAAACCTCTGAATTAACCTCTCATCACTGTTAATTATCACTTTGAGTGCTGAGGTAAAATAGTTAATTCGTGGCCTCCCTACACAAAGATGTGGGTTTCTTTTTTCTTTTTTCTGAGAAGTGGAGCATTACTTAGTGTACAGATACTAATCGGCTTCCCTAGTTCTCTAATAGCAGATGATGATTAGCCTTTAGGATGACTAGTGTGTATTGAATCCCAGGTCTAAATGTACCTCAAGAGCCTCTGACTATATGTAATAGTTCAGGAAAATATTTAGAATAGTTCTATTGTTACATATTATTAGTGTAATTTAGAAGATATTATTTTATATCTATAATCCTTGTGCTTATGTCTGTTCAATGCAAGCACAGAGATAGATCACAAGTCCCCGAGTGGTGAAAACAGTGCTTCTGGCAGTTCGTCAAAATGTTGATGATTCGAGTCCATTCCAGGGGTGCCTTGGAAAAAAGGCCTGGAGATCTTCTAAAATATCTGCCATTGTAAATCCTACAGTGTACAGTTCTACTCTGACCATATGGGGTCACCATGAGTTGGAATCTACTCAACAGCAACTGTTTTTTTTATTTGAAGACATTGATTTTTCAGAAAAAGAAAAAAAAATCTACACATGGATAAAATATGAGAATAAAGTAGTATTTAACATATTAACTAAACTTACTGTAAAAAAATGAGTATAAATAACAGCGTGAAATAATAAGGGTGCTTTTCTGACATTGCAATATAATGGAAGAGACTCTGGGAGAAGTGCTGCTATCAACCCCATTAAATATGAAACCAAAGAATAGATTCAGTCAGTCTTGACAGAATAAGAAATGTATTGGTTAAAACCAGCTGCAAAGGAAATGTAAAAGCAAGAACCAATGAATAGAGAGAACGATCAATGAAAAACTATTGTATTGAGCAAGTGGGTCAATCTGTAGAAAGTAGAGTGACAATAATGAAAGTATTTGCATTCAGAATTAAGAAGAATATGGCCATAATGGAAGAAAATCTGAAACATAAAATAGTAGAGAGAATAAGGAAGATTATACGTAGGAAAAAGTTCAAGTTTTATTTTAGTGGAAAGACTAGTGAAAAATTAGATATTAGTAAAAACAAAAGTGGCAATGTTGCAAAATATTACCATTGCAGATGCAATTTAATGAGAATGAAATTCTAGAGAAAAATTTATGACATTCACATATCACACACTGATTCATTATCATTAACTCTGGGATGATAAAGCCCACCATGAAAAATTATGATTCATTCATTATTTTAAAGCTTTAGGGGAAAAAGTTTTTTTTTTTTTTTTTTTAACCATCAATTATACAATGCAGATCAGTATGTAATTGCTGCCGGCAAAAAGAAAAAAAAATAAAGTCAATGGTAACAGATATGTCAAGTTCTAATATTGACCTTTAATAAAATGTTTTGTTCATCTTATTCAAGAAAATCTGTACACTGTATGAGAGTAGAGAAGAATTCATTCTTTCATCAGGAAACATTAAAATATTTAGTGCTTTAAGATTATAGCCAGGGCCAAAATTAATGAGGAATTTGCAAGTTCAGCAGTTGTAGCAAAGATTCAAATTTCTTTTCAAAGGATAGAATGGAAAAGATCAACACCTATGAATAATTAGCTTTTATACAACACAGTAATTTCCAGAATTCTCACTTATGGGAAATATGTGTTTCCAGTTCTGACAAAGTGACATATACATAATTGGTCAGGCAATGCAATTCACTTTTCCAAGAATTTGTCTACAGGGGAGATGGTAAAGCTTCTTTCTTCTCTGTCAGATGCATTATGTAGTTATGGTAGCTTGATCATAATCAGTGCAGGAATGACAAGTCGTCTTTTTTTTTTTTAAGCTTTTACTTTTCTTGAAATTCCTCACTTTCAGTGTTATCAGCACTGGGAAGGACGCTACCGCTCTTTCCACTGAGGGTTTTGGAGCTTGAAATGAGAGCTTTGGGGTAAAAGCAACCAGGACTTTATTAAGCAGAGGAATTTCATGTTTTCTGTGCCTGGTGAAGAAATAAAAGGATACTAACTTCTCTAGGGTGTTCCTGGGTAGTGAAAACAGTTACCACACTTGGCTGCTAACTGAAAAGTTGAAGTTGGAGTCCACACAGAGGTGCCATGGGAGAAAGGCCTGCTGATCTACTTCAGAAAACTATCAGCCATTGAAAACCTTACAGAGCACAGTTTTACTCTGACACACCTGGGGTTGCCAGGATTTGGAATCAAATCAACAGCAACTTTTTTTTTTTTTGACTCTTCTCTTGAACTAGGCCACCACCCTGCAGTGTAGAAACTTAAGTATGTAAACCATATTCTGAAGGGTCCCACTCCTTCTCAGCTAATTTCCCTACCATTAATATGTTTCTTGACAGACATTTTTTAAAAACTATCACAACAGATACTCTTCATTACTCAGAGATATATAAGTTACAATAAGGCAACAACAAAAGAGTTAGGAATGGGTTAAGCAAATAATTGAAGAGGGAAAATCAATCTAATACAGTGCTACCAAACTCCTTTTGAAATTTTTTGCAATATTATATTAAAACTATCTATGACAGTGAAAATGCTGTACTTTCCTATTTGGTAGTGCAGAAATAGCTAATAAATGAAGGCATTGCAAGTCATTGACAGAACCACAATTATAAGTATGCCAGTCAATCGTATCCTCTGGATTTTAGCCGGAAAGAAGATAATGAAAAATAGTCCCTTCTTCCATTTTTTTTTCCATTACTTTGTAGTTGCATACCTAAGAAGCTACATGTTATTAAACTTGTGTTATTAAATTTTTAATAGGAAAAAAGGATTAGGAACCAAAGAGTTAAAGATTTTAAGTACAACTATATTGCTTTCAAAAATTAACTAAGTAAAGGTGCCTTTTTGTGCCTCTAAGTGTATATTGTGTTATTACAAGTTACAAATAATATGCTGGCTGATGGAAACTGACCAAAAAAGTCACTTAAACACTACTAAGAAAACCAACAGGAAGGCATCCATATTTGTAACCATACAGAAGTATAGTGATCCAACAGAATGTAGAAATTATCAAACAATATCATTAATATCACACAAGTAAAATGTTGCTGAAGATCATTCAAAAGTGGTTGCAGCAGTACATTGACAGCGAACTGCCAGAAATTCAAGCCAGATTCGGAAGAGGACATGGAATAAGAGATATCATTGCTGATGTCAGATGGATCATAGTTGAAAGCAGAGAATACCAGAAAGATGTTTGCCCATGTTTTATTGACTACCAAAGTCATTCCACTGTGTGGACCATAATAAATTATGGATAACATTTTGAAGAATGAGAATTCCATAACACTCAATTGCTCATGAGGAACCTGTACTTGAACCAAGAGGCATTCTTTCGAACAGAACAAGGGGATACTGTGTGGTTTAAAGTCAATAAAGGTGTATACTTATTTAATCTGCATGCTGAGCTAATAATCAAAGAAACTGACCTATATGAAGAATGCAGCATCAGGATTGAAGGAAGACTCATTAACAATCTATATTATGCAGATGACACAACTTTACTTCCTGAAAGTGAAGAGGACTTGAAGCACTTACAGATGAACATCAAAGACCACAGCCTTCAGTATGGATTACACCTCAACAAAAAGAAACAAAAATCCTCACAAATGGACCAGTAAGCAACATCATAATAGACGGGGAAAAGACCGAAGTTCTAAAGATTTCATTTTACTTGGATCAACAATCAACCCTCACGAAAGCAGCAGCCAAGAAATCCAACCACTCATTGCATTGGGCAAATCTGCTGCAAGAGAGCTCTTTAAAATGTTAAAGAGCAAAGATGTCACTTCAAGGACTAAGGTGCTCCTGACCCAAGACAAGGTGTTTTCAATTGCCTCATATGCATGCAAAAGCTGGACAATGAATAAGCAAGAGGGAAGAAGAATTGACACCTTTGAGTTATGGTGTTGGTCAAGAGTATCGAATATACCCCAAACTGCCAAAACCCATTGCTGTTGAATAGATTCTGACTCATAACGATGCTAAAGGTCAGAGTAGAATTGCCCATAGGGTTTCCAAGGAGTGCCCGGTGGATTTGAACTGCCAATCTTTTGGTTAGCAGTCATAGCTCTTAACCACTATGCTACCAGGGTTTCCAGAGAACGGTTTCCCTGACCTGGAATCAAACACAGGCCGCTTAGGTGAGAGCGTCGAATCCTAACCACTAGACCACCAGGGAGTGTTGGACTGCCAAAAGAAGGAACAAATCTCTCTTGGAAGAAGCACAGCCAGAATGCTCCTTAGAAGCAAAGATGGTGAAACTTTGTCTCATATGCTTCGGACATGTTGTCAGGAGGGACCAGTCCCTGGAGAAGGACATCATGCTTGGTAAAGTAGAGGGTCAGCGAAAGGGAAGAAGATACTCAACAAGATGGATTGACACAGTGGCTGTAACAATGGGCTCAGGCCTAACAACGATTGTGAGGGTGGCTCAGGATCAGACAGTGTTTCGTTCTGTTATGCACAGGCTCTCTATGGATCCGCTCTGACTCTACAGCACCTAACAACAATAACAAGAAAATCTTGCAAAGAATTTTAATTCTGTCTTTCAAGTAGTGGGCTTTCAGAATTCACAGTGGCACAAGCATAAGTACAGCGCTACATATATGGCATTATTATCACCATCGATGCTCAAAGATGCAATAATGTCATTAAAAAAAAAAACAGAATCAATAGAAAGTTACCGCTCAGGTCACAATCACAAAGGTGGACAGAAAGCGTGGCTATGCAATTTGAGCACTCAGCCTCTGAAAGTGGTTACGTGCGACAAAGCTGGACTGTTTTCCCTCTTTGGTTCCAGGACGATGTCAATTATCAGGTAATAACTAAGAGTGGTCTTGGTAAAGCAAATTCCATTTCATAATTAATCTATTTTGTTAGGCCCAACTTTTATCATAAAGAATTTATATTAGAGGAGAAATACTTTAGCTAATATACTTTTTATACTTGTATTTTCATTTCAATGATAATTAAAATGTTTATATACAAATATTTTGGTACGTGGATGGGCCACTTTGAACAAGTACAGGCAGTCCCTGAGTTATGAACATCTTATGTAGGGAAAACTCATACTTGCTTTTTAACATAAGAAAAATTAGCCTTCACTTTGAAAAGACTGAACTAACCCCTAAGCCCCCAGAAACCCCACTGCTGTAGAGTCGATTAGCCCTACTTGCTGCAAATTCTTCATCACAATCACCTTTACTTGCTGCATGTCCAGCTTTTAAATCATTGAAAAGCCTTTGAGCCTTTTCTTACACTAAGCCCGACCAAACTCATGGCCGTCCAGTCAATTCTGACTCATAGCGACCCTATAAGACAGAGTAGAACTGCCCCATAGAGTTTCCAAGGAGCAGCTGGTAGATTCGAACCACCAACCTTTTGGTTAGCCGCTGAGCTCTTAACCACTGTGCCACCAGGCCTGCTTCTTGCAGTAAAATAAGGCTAAATAAGGACTGTATGCACGTGCTCTGACTGACCTACAAATTCTTAAAGACACAGGAATGGGTCTCGTTTGTAACCTGGCGACTGCCTGTAGTCTACTTTGGTTTCAGTCCTAGCATTCGCTGTCATATTTATGATTACATGGGGACCCAGTGGTCACCTAAAGTGACACATTTTTACTTTTCATATAATAGTGAGCATATTGGCTGCTGCAAAGTTGGCAGATGCTAAAATTAAAATGCTAACATTCTACATCTACTAGTGTATTCATATGCAAGTATTTTATCAGTTATTAGAAAACGTATTACCTATGTTTTTGCAATCATGCATAACTGGCAGTTGTTTTCATAGACTATGGCTTGATTTTGAAGTTATTCAGTCAATTCAGACTTTGAGTTGATGCCGTAAAAATGGCATAGTGTAACAGAGTAGTTGTAACAGGGCTAATGGGAAAAGAGGCAAATTTGACCCAAGAATGATGCCTTTGCTCCAGAGAAAGTCCAAAGAGTTCCACGAAGACTTGTGTAAAAGAAGGTTGCTTATTAGTTTTTATAGTGAAAGAAGTAGAAGAATAACTAAAGAAGTAATAGTTATGCTAAACTCAAAAGATCTGTGCCTTAGCGTTTAGTACTACGTTGGCACTGCATGAATTCTGTCTTTGTGTGTACCAACTTGGAAAATGGTTCATTGGCATTAAGTGTGATAGGAAATCTGTAATTAAAAAGTTTAGAAATGGTATTTTGAATTTTCTTTTCTGTATTTTATTTTACTGTGGAATCTCAGGTTGTTCCATAACATAATGAATTAGTATGTAAAAGAAGCTCATTATTTAATCTGAGCAAAAAATATTGTCCAAAATATTAAGCTAGTGCTATTCATTTGAATTTTGTTAGATCCATAATATTGTTTGTGTTTGAATTTCATGTTTTTATCTATGAGCTATAAGCACCAGGAATTTATTGATGGCCTTATGTTTATATTCACTTAGAAAATATTATAATAAAAATAACAAGTTATTACTGGCAACCTGCCAGAATTTTTTACTTTAAAAGGTGCATGCATTTGTATGCAATGGAATATTTTGATGTTTACTGCTTACTGTTAGGGAATTCTGACCCTCTGGTTCTTTTCTGCCTTTCTACTGTTAAGTTACTCAGCCTTTGGGAATCTCAGTGAACTGGTTTACCTAGAGTTATCCTCTATGATTCTTAAAAGAAAGACTGAGAAAATCATAAAAATAAGAAAATAGATATGCAATTACATACACAGAAAAGACTTCGAGGATCTCAGCCAATCAATATGCAGTTAAAAGATTCATCTATGATAACAGGCTTAAGGTATTCAGTAAAATATTTTTTGTGTGTTAAGACATGACATAAGAGAATCAATAATACTTTTTTTTTAATTTTTGCATTTCAATTATTTGGAAAAAATATTTCTTTGAATCTTCTAAACCATTTTTTAAAAAGCCTTGGAATGAGCTAAAATATTTTGAACAGATCTAGATGGTGAGTGAGGTCTTCAGTTTCTGGAGCCAAAAATAAAAGATTGAGGCCAAAGGGTAAAGGACAGTATGGTTTAGACTTTAAAGGGAAAAAAGAACAGAGACAAAGAGAAAATGATACGACATTATGTGCTCACTTCAATGGCAGTAATTAAGCTCAGCAGGACCATTAGATATGATAACAATAATTTGTAGCCTTTCAGGGTATTCCACGTGCTAGGCGTACAGAACCACATGATAGCAGGACCCTTAATATTCGTCATTGTTATTTTTTTCTAAGGAAATAATGACTTTCGATGGTCATGAATTGGGGAGAGACACAGCACAAATTTGGATTCTCATTTTCAAAGGAGGAAAGATGAAGCATTTTATGCCTTTTAACCATCTGCAAAATGTATGGCAGCAGTAAGAAATGCTATCAGGATATCGAGGTGAGTATTTATAAAAGTACAGTATTTTTAAATTTATAAAAGTTAAATTGGCATTGTATTAAACATTGAGTTAATATCCCTGCCAGCCTAACAATTGAACTATGACATATTATACTGTAGTCTTAAATTGAACTAAGAATGTTCCAGGTTTTGACTGTGGGAAAGCAGTCACTAATCAGTTCAAATTTTCTGACATTCTGGTTAGTGTTGAAGAAAACCTCTTCTTGGATACTTTGGCAATGCACTCTCCATGGGAGGAAATGAGAAATGTCTTACATTGGTAAATATTATATTTAAATAAATATAATGGTCAGCCATAATGGATAACTGTATTTATTTTTAATCCTGAACACTTCAATTAAATTGAAGGTCTAATTTTATTTAGTCTTCAGGACACATTTATAGAAAGCATTACAATAATGAAATTAGAATTTATCCTTGAATTGAAGCTCTGAGTCTTAAAACTCCAAAGTTAGAAATAGGCAATGCCTATTTTGAACTCGATATCTGAATTTAAGTATTCAAAATAGTTAAATTCTTTAGCATAGTGCTACACAATTTTGAAAACTGATCAGATGCCCCCGTTTTTGAGGAATTGCTGCAAAGTTAAATTCACTAATCCCAAAGGACACGAAACAAGGGTGGAACATACTGCACAAGTCACAGGGTTTAAACATATTGTAAATATAACAAAGGAAAATGTGGCTAGGTTTATCTTTCTTAACTAACAGCTAGATTGCATCTTGTCCTTTGGTTATACTCAGATAAGATTTTTGTTAAGCCCATGCAATGGTTTTCGTTTACTGGCTACATTTCTAATTCAGGTAATCTCTTAAATTTTAAATGAGAAACCTCATACAGACACAGAAGAACTGCAGTTATGTTTTTTTGTTCTTATAATAATAATGTAAATACAACTTTTAGGCACATTTCAAGATTCCTCTCTACTTATGCTGATAACTTCTCCAGAAATTTGTAATGCGTGCCACAAAATTCCCTTTGTTGCTAACCGAGCTGAAAATTACACTTTTCTTTCAAACAAAGCTCCAACTTCACAGAGATTTGTCATAAATGGGTCTAATATGTCCTTTAAAACCAAAACCAAACCCATTGCTGTTGAGTGAATTCCAACTCATAGCAACCATATAGGACAGAGTAGAACTGCCCCATAGGGTTTCCAGGACTGGTTGTTGTTGTTAGCTGGCCCTGAGCCAGTTCTAACGCATATCGACCCTATGTATGGCAGAACAAAATGTTGACCGGTCCTGTGCCATCCTCACAATAGTTGCTCTGTTTGAACCTATTGTTGCAGCCACTGGGTAAATCCATCTTGTTGAGGGACTTCCTCTTTTTCACTGACCCTCTACTTTACCAAGCATGTTGTCCTTCTCCAGGGATTGGTCTTTCCTGACAATATGTCCAAAGTATATGAGACAAAGTCTTACCATCCTCACTTCAAAGGAACATTCTGGCTGTATTTCTTCCAGGACAGATTTGTTCATTCTTCTGCCAGTCCATAATATATTCAATATTCTTCGACAATGCCATAAGGCAAATGCCTCAGCTCTTCTATGATCTTCCTTATTCGTTGTCCAGCTTTGGCACGCATATGATGCAAGAGAAAATAGCATGGCTTGGGTGAGGAATGCAGTCCTGAGAGCAGTATGTGAACCTGCTAAATAATGAGACAGACTGAAAATGTAGAACAAAAAAACCGAACACATCTACTTGTATCTGTTTGAAACTTCTGGACTTTCCAAAAATAACATCCTCACTTCTCATGTGTCTTTTACTTTGCTCAACAGTCATATTTCATCCCCACTTCTGATGCTGTGTGATCTCATGCTAATTCTCAATGTTTCAGAGACTAAACACATAAGGTGAATATTACCCATGCCTTCTTGTCTTGCCCACAGTTAAATATTTTCATATTTGCTCATTAAAGTATAATTGGTTAGAAGGTAACCAAACTAGTTCTTGAAGGGGTGATGTTAATCAGGATTCCGATGATGACTGTCGTGATGGGAGGCTAAACAGAGGTAGTTGGGAGGGAGGATCAGCAGGATGCAGGAGGTGAGAAGACACCCAGTGCTCAATGAGGTGGAAGAGTGGTGCCATGATGACGCACCATCTGGAAAAGGAACTGAACACTCAAAAACAAATTTTCCAGAATATTCAAGTGTGACCAACTTACAACACTTAACACATTGTCAGTTCCTGATAGACTTCACATTCTCCGAGAGCTGAGGGCTTTTCAGTATCCTCATTGGTAAAATAGAGATAATTATATCTACCTCTCAGGTTGCTCTGACTATAAAAAGAGATAGCACGTATAAAGACCACAGTCTTGGCACATCCCAAGTGCTCGAAATGTGGTATATGATGATTATCACTTGTATTTCTTTGTTATTTCAGGACTTCAAAGATTTTCAATAAATTTATGGATTTCAATGGAGGAATGTTCAAATATAATTAGATATGTGGCATGAGTTATAGAAGTGTATGTGCTATCAAACACGTAATAGAATTTCCAAATAACATGGAAACTTGAGGTATTAAGTATTCTTTCAGACTTTTGGTTACCCAGACGGAGATTTATAACCTTTTTTTCCACTGACTTTCCCAAGTTGATGAAGTTTTTTTTTTTTTTTTTCATTTTCATTCTGCTACCTCTTCAATAAACTCCAGACATAGGATTAAAATGAGTGATACTAAAAAAATAAAATAAAATAAAGGTGAAGAAACAGCTGCATACTCAAAAAGTCAATATTCCTATCTTAATGAATTTGTCTTCCAAGGGATGGTAAAGGAAATTATTTAGGTATTTCTAGAGCACTATTTTGCAACCAAACTGGCAACTTGTATTATTTGTACTTTATCAACACAATGATAAATTCTTCTTTGATGGAAGTGAAAAAAAAAAATGAAAAACTATTTTAGGAAGCTTCGAAGTACTTCACATGTGTTTGTCTTCAATTTCATGTAATCTAGAATGTATTCGTGTAATGTTTCTTAATTACGTACTTCTCTCCATTGTTATTAGTGAGGGTTTCTCACTACTACTCAGGCTATAAGAATTAGCACATCCCACCACGGTGGGTTGATTCTCCCTTAGGTTATTTATTAAAAGACGGTGTGCTTGCTGTGCTGATTATTTATATTGAAAAACTGTATTTCCATAATATGCAAGCAATGTAACAAAAAAAAATAAGCAGCTATTTAGATTCCAAGTATATCTTGAAAAATGTCTGTCAGACCAAATTTTTATGGCGTATGAGAGCTGGTGAACCTGCCTGTATAGATGGGTTGTTAAAATTAGAAAAAAAAAAGAGAAGAAACCAATTTGCCTTGATGGCTTTGAAGAGATAAATCTGATAAAAGCCTTTTAGCAGAGAAGAATGTTCTTTGACAAAGAACATTTAGCCTGTCTAGAGCTTTATAATTACTAGTGCAAATTCGGAGGAAAGAAACAGGGTTTACTGCTCAGACTTTGTTCTGTCTCTGCGGCCTCCAGGCTACCCTGGAAGAGGTTGCTTGTGAAAACTTGTATTCGCTCCTGGCGAATCTGCTGTTATAACAAGCGAGCACAAGCCTCAGGCACTCCGTTGTTAACTAAACTGCAGAAGTGCCGCTGTGATTCCAGCTGTAATCACTGGAATACGGAGCAAAATTAACCGCAGCTGATTCTAGATGAGCCATAAGCAAAGGCAATTTATGCACAAGAAGAGGCCTGCTGGGGTTTAGTGTGTGATGCGTGTGCTCTCCCCGGTCCCTTCTAAAGAAAATGGAATGAGGCTCTGAAATCTGGGTTGTTAGCCAGGTGTCTGTACGACATGCACCAGCCAGCCAGCCTCAGAAACCAGCACGTTAGGCACTTTTATGCTTTACATTATTCATTTTTTTAACCACAAAGAATACGCATTACTACAAAACAGAAGAAGCACCTAGTATACTGGTGGGCTTTTGACACCTGAGAACAAGTGTTTGCCAGAAAAATCACTTTTCATACATTTAGCAAATGCAGGACATTTGGAAAGATCGTCCGATCTATTCATCGGCTATTTTGATGCCATCCTTTCTCCCTCCCCCCCCACACACTATAGACCACCACACACACGCACAAATACAGACGCATACACACAGGGTAACAATAACCTCTAAACTAAAAAAAAAAAAAATCTATTTTGGAAATAATACCGAAAGTGTGTACCCAGGGGATTAAAAGTATTGGTAGCCCGGAAGTTCAGGAAACTTGCTGTCAAGAGGCACACTTAAGACAGATGGGACAATAGCATGGAAGAGTGCTGGTTGTGAGCCGCAAGCATAAGTTAAAAATTATCAAGTCATTTAAAAAGCTGTGGCACGTTTGAGACCTTGTCTGTGACCTTTTCATTGTCTGTATGGTTCACTGGGACTCTTAGAACTCAACCGAGATTTAGTAGCTTGGCCCAGGTGCCTCCGTCCTCTGATGAATGAAGCACGAAGTGCTGACAATATAGAAAATGTTTAAAAACTTTATGGAGCGGAAAATTTCTTCCACTATATGATCTCTTAAAAAACCATGCAGGACTATCATTCATTTCACTGTGCTCTTTAAATAAACTGCAAACTCTTTACTACTTCCGACAGAGCCAGACTCTCCTCTCTGTCACATGCTCCATCTTCCGTGGATTTACTCTTCATGTTAGCCTTAGGACCCAAAGGGCTCTCTAATTTCCTCACTTTGGGATGTCTCTTTCACTTTGGGGTCTTGGCATTTGTTTTTTTCTCTGCTTGGCACACTATTTTCTCAGCGTTTTGCACAGCTGACTTCTCATTTTTCAAGTTTAAAAATGAGGTGTTTTGCTCCTTCTCTGAGAGTTCATCCTTGACCCCCTCAAACTAAGGAAGGTCATCTTCTATTCAATGGTCATTTTCCATGTGCATACCACGTGTTCCCTTCAGAAACTCATCATAATGATAATAGGCTATTTATTATTATTTTAATGAATTACTAGATAGGTATTTAGAAAATTTTTAATTTCTAACACAATATGCACGGACGAGTGAAACTCATATAAAAGAAACACTCTTTGGTGTCCTTGACAATTTTTAAGAGTGTGACTAATCCTTGAGATCAAAAGTTTGAGATCTGTTGCACTAGATATAAAGTACATCTAATTAAAATGAAGTTATTAATGAAATGAGTCACAGTAGATTGTTTGAAAAATTTAACATTATTCCACTCATCAAATATTTTAGGAATATTATCTGTAATAACTTATTTTAAAACAATTTCAAATTTATGAGAAGTTACCAGAAGATTACAAAGAACTGCCATAACACCATCAGTCAGATTCCCCAGTTGTAAACATTTTTGGTTTTTTAAATTTTCTTAGATTTATTTATTTATTTTCTTCTTTCTCGTTCTCTCCTCCCTTTTTTTCTCCCTCTCCTTTCTCTCCCTGCCTTTCTCTGTCTCTTTTTCATTCTCTCTGTATATACCTATATGTACCCATTGCCATCAAGTAGATTCTGACTCACAGTAAACTTATAGGACAGGGTAGAACTGCCTCAGAACTACCTCATAGGGTTTCCAAAGCTGTAAGCCTTTATGGAAGCAGACTGCTACATCCTTCCACGGCAGAGCAGTTGGTGGTTTCTAACTGCTGACCTTTTGGTTAGCAGCTGAGCACTTGAGAGTGCTTTAACAATTGTGCCACCAGAGACCTATATATATATATGCACCTAATCCTCACTTACTATCTGGTTATTTGACACTTTTCATTTACGACAATAGTAAAAAATCTGCTATCTGTCTATTTTGCACATTAACAACATATGTCTGGCAGTAACGAATGCCAAAGTGTGAGGTGAGAGTAACGCTGGCTGTGATGGCTAAGGTTATGTGCCAACTTGGCTAGGGCATAATTCTCAGTGGTTTGGCAGTTATGTAATGATCTAATTTGGCAGTTATGTAATGATCTAATTTGGCAATTATGCGATGATGTTTTTATCCTCCATTTTCGTGTAATGCTGATTTTCCCATAACAACCTGATCTTTGGAACCTAACCATGTCTATAAGTAAGGGGTGAGTGTATAGACAGATAGATAGATAGGCAGACATATTGGTCAATCAATCGATCTAGATGCAGATGATAGGTATACACACACATGTATATATCTGGGCACACACATATCTATATCTGTATATACATATCTCTGCATATATATTCATCAGTCATTTTCTTAAACTTTTGAGAGCAAGCTGCAGAACTATCCCATCACTTCTAAACACTCTATTGTATATAATTCCCAAATAAGAACACCCTTTTACATGACCAGCTTTGAATTCTCCAAACGAGGAATTTAATGTTGGTACAATACTGTTATCCAATCCACAGACCGCATTAGTAATTCATCAACTATCCAACAATGTCTCTTTTTTTTCTGGTCCAGGATCTTATCCAGAATTATGTGAGGCATTTTGTTGTCTGTTCAGAGTGCTTCAATCTAGAACAGTTCCTGAATCTTTTCCTGTTTTTTATGTTCTTGAAAGTTTTGGGGTATAGGCCTTTTGTTCTGTGGAATGACTTCCATTCTGATATCCATCTGATATTCCTTCATGATGAGACTCAGGCTGTACACTCTTGGCAAAAATATCCTTGGCTCTGCAGAGTATATCAGGAGGTACACAATGTTAGCCCTTTCACTACTGGTGATATTTGTCTTGGTCACCTGGTCTCCTGGGTGCCTGCCAAGTATACATAGCCAAGTAAATTTACCACTTTTTCCATTGTAATTTGTTAGTATTCTGCAGGGAAATATTCTGAGATTATAGTGGTGTTCTGTTCCTCTTCAAAATTTCCCTGGTCAACCTTAGCATCCATTGATGACTCCCATCTGAATCAACCACGTCTATGATAGTTGCCATCATTTCTACCATTTCATCTACATTTGTTTGTTGTCACAGTACGAAAAAGCTTTCTTTCCCCCCATTTATGTATATTAATATGGACTCAAGAATTTCTATTTTGTTCAGTGGGTTGTAATCCATTACTATCGTTTTTTATTTTGCTATTTAAATTATTCTTCATTTGATCAGTGGGAATCCCTTCAAGCTGGGTCCTGTGTCTTTCTGGTAGGTCATTATCATTCATCAAGCATGTCTTTACTTTCTGGCACAAGCAGATATTCCAGATTCATCTCATGTTTTCCCTATCAGAGACTTGGAGTCATCCATGTCTCAAAGAAGTCTGTCCTTTTAGTGAGGAATGGTGTTTAGAAATCAGGGTAGGAGAACTTGATGTGCTTATTGCTACTGGGGTGTCATTGACTCTATAGCCTCTCAGGAGACAGAGCTAAGGAATATATATATGTATATAATAAAAAACCCATATAGTCACATGTAAATATATAGATAGTATACATTTATATACTTATGTATCTGCAATATATGTTTATTATAAAACCATGAATTTGTAATAATACCTCTTATTCTACTCTAGCATTTATAAACATGGAAAGAGAGTTCTTTCTAACCATCCTACTTTCTGTGTTTATAGATATCTTCTCTGCCAATAAGAATCTTGATTTGCTTTATCATCAGTGCTTTTATTTATTTGCTCAGTGTAATCATCTCCAATTGCATAGGCCATGTCCTTCCTAGAAGCTTGTCCACATGCCCACCAAAGTGTGCTTCCATGGAATTCACCAATCTTCTCACCACCATGCATCTTTGGCCTTTGATGCTGCCAGCCCATACTTTCAATATAAATTTAACTAGGAATGAGTATAGTAGTGACATAGCATATGACTTAGTGGCTGATGTTCTGAAATGGAAGAAGTATTAAGAAAATATTTAGATAATGAAATGGTTGCATTATATATTACACAGTTAGAGATATGGAAACATATTAAATTGTAAAATCAAATATTAATCTCATTGGAAATATGGGAAATCTGTTAGAGTATGAGACATTTAGCAGCTTGTAGATCTCAAATATACATAAAGAAGCCCTGGTGGCACAGTGGTTAAGCTCTTGACTGCTAACTGAATGGTTGATTGTTCAAACCCACCAGCACTCTGTGGAAGAAAGATGTGGCAGTCTGCTGCCTTAAAGATTTACAGCCTTGGAAACCCTCCGGGCAGTTTTTCCTCTGTGCTACAATGTGGACGTGAGTTGGAATCGATGGCAATGGGTTTTGGATGGAGATGCCAAATTTGACATATTTTACAAAAAAAGCAAAACAAACCAAAGGAAAAAACCTCTACAAACTTGCATTAGGCGAGCATTCTCATGTATGACATCAAAAGCATCATCTATAAAACTGGATTATGGTAATTGTTGTACAATTTTGAAAGTTTACTAAAAGTCACTCAGAGTTAGGTAATTTTATGGTGTGTAAATTATACCTAAATAAAGCTGTCAAAAGTTATAGTCCTTTACAAAAAAAATCCATGTTTCAGGGTGATTAAAAAAATTCATCAAAGATTCCAAGAACTTTAACAAATCATAAGAAATGTAACAGATTCTAGTCATCACTGGAAGTAGCTTAATATAGAGGGTGCATATATGGTTTATACTGGGCATTTCAGCCGGGGGCATTTGATTTGTTTCCTCAGGAATTTCATTGAGATATATTCTTTCAGCACATATCTACTGTACACCTACCATGCACCAAAAAAACAAAACCAAACCTGTTGCCATCATAGCAACCCCACATAGGGACACCATGGTTGGTAAAGTAGAGGGCCAGCAAAAACGAGAGAAACTCTCAACGAGATGATTGGCACAATAGCCAAAACAATGGAATCAAATACACCCAAAATCACAAAAACAGCACTAGAATAGGCAACATTTCCTTCTGTTACACATAAGGCTTCCATGAGTCGGAGTGCGCTGAACAGCAACTTATAACAACAATATATACAACAAAAACTTTGCTGTTTCAACATTTTTTATATGTATAATTCAGTGACACGAATGAAGTTCATCATGTTTTGCAACCATTACTATTATCTGTTTCTGAATTTTTCCATTACCCTTAACAGAAGCTCAATGCCCCCTACACAACGACTCCATCTTTCCACTTCCTTCCCCCTCCTGGTGACTACTAAAAAACTTTGATTGCTATTCACTTGCCTATTCTAGATATTTCATATAGGTAGGGGCATACAATATTTGTCCTTTTGTGACTGAATTATCTCACTCAGCATAATGTTTTCAAAAGCTTCACTTCTTTTTATGGCAGAGTAATACTCCATTAGATGTAGGCACAGCATTTTGTAGTCATTCGTCTCTTGATGGACGTTTAATTGCTTCCACCTTTTAGCTATTGTGAATAGTATTGCAATGAACTTTGGTGTACAGGTTTCTGTTTGCATTTCTGCCTTTATTTCGTTCGGGTATATAGCTAGGAGCGGAATTGCTGGATCATATGGTGATTCTATGTTTTAACATTTTGAATAACTTAGGGTTTATTTTTTGACATAAGAAAAACCTGGGAGTGGACAGCTCTTAGCACATTTGTTGGCTTCATGCTCTCAGGACCATGTCTTTGTGATCTTCTTTGATCGTGGTGTGCTAGAGCTGGCTCGTGAGAGTCAATTGTTAAATTTTCAGGAATTTGCAAGCTGGTCGTTAAACACAGCCAATATTAAAAAATGAAATCACATAAATGAATAATGAAAGAATCCTAAAAACAAAGGTAAAAACCACTCAAAACTCATCACTCCCTAATTAGTTTACTGCATTTCTTTATTATGTATGTACTTAAAATTGTTTCTATTGTATCCATATGGTGGGCACATCTCTTCCCAATTTGGTGTTCAATGAAATCACAACAGTACCTTGAAATAGACCATAGTTAGAGTATTTACACAATGGAAACCAGCAAATGCTACTGAAGCACGCAAACCTCTTCACACAATCAACTGTACTGCCATACATTTCCCCCAGGAAAACCTGTTGTTAAGCATTTAGCAGCACACCACTTCTCTTGAGGCTTTTCCTTTATGGTGACAGAATGCTGCAGCTTCAGTCCTGGCTTCCACAGGACTGCAGGAAGAATGAAGGGTTGGGGGTAGGGTAGAATGAGGGAGAGAAGGGTGAGAAAAACAAAAGTATCTCAGGCCACTTCTAGCTGGACGATGTTAAGAAGAAGGGGCTTGGAAGTGCAGATTGGCAAAGCCAATCAGGGATTGCCCCAGTGTTTGAGGGATGGAGAGAAAGACTCTGGCAGGAGCACGGAGAACAAGGAAAACGGTGATAGAATGATGGTAAGTGGTAAGACCAACATGATTAGAGGGTAGACGGTGTTTTATAACCTGCCCTTCCACTTAACATATGACAGCTATCTTTTTTCATTGTTAAGCATTCCTTTAAAACACAATTTCTAAGACTGTATTCTGTTTTTAAATTCTTTCTCTAAAGAGAATCTGTTTTTTTTTTTTTTTTCAAAGAGAATTCATTTAATATTTAGAATATCTTAATATAACTTAGTTTTCAGTGATTAGCTTTCATGGTCAACAACTCATGGGAAAGAGGGGACTGGAGATAATCTGGTTAAATGTAGAAATTGAAATATCGTCAGGGGAAAAATTGCTATTTTCAGGTTTTGATTATAGTATTTCTACTGGTGAAGTATACGAAAAAAAATTGGAAATAAAAGACAAATTTGACACCTTAGCCTTAAGCTTCAACATTAAATAAGAAGAAAATAATGTTCATATATCAAGGGAAATAGGTTACAAGCTGAAGCATGCAAACCTTTTCACACAATCAAATGTACTGCCAAAAAGGAATTAATGGTATTCTACTTATTTTCATTGAAATAAAGTTAGAGACTCCAGCTCTGGTAAAAATTGAGCAACTGAATGCCCAATTGAATTAATTGAACTTTCCTGGGAAGGAGAATTCTAGTTATTGCTTTTCTATTTTTCCAAACTTGTTGCTATCTAATTACAATAGGCACTTACAGCCTCTGAAAGCATGGGTTGTGGCATTAAAGGTCTCTTGACTGCCCAGTTCCCTGATGAGCTACCTGTGAGGAAAGGTCTCTGACCTAGCTACATTTAAAACTTGGGAACTCAACCAATTTTAGAGCTTCTCGTCTCCAAGGAAGAACGAAAATAAAGCAAGGCTTTCGCATGGAAAATATGAAGCCTTTGTGTTTCAGAGTACATCTTTCCCCTTTTCTACATGACTCATTTAAGAATCAAGTGCTGTCAAACTGGTCTGGGGAGCAATGATCATTTCTAGCCTAAAAGAAGAGTGATCTTAACACAAACCAGGGGAGAGGAGCAGTGCTATTTCAAGGAAGGAATGTGTTTTCTTTAATTTTTTCTTTTTCCTTTCCAGTGAAATGTCAAAGTAAGGCAAGCTCTGTGTATGTGCCAAGAAATGCACTGGAGTCAAGCTTTTCCGCCCTGTTGTCACCAAGTAGCCTGAAATACTCTATTTTAAAAAGAAATTTGACTGATAGCCCCTGTTTGTCTTTTGAAGTATTGCTTTATTTCTATTTCCCATACTTCAGCATTTTCTTTCTGAGAGCTACTTTTCTGGTAAAGTGGAATCAACGAGTGAAAGGATGATAGGGGAAGTTCTCCTCTACGTATCATTTCAAATGCCAGAATTACAAATGATGTGTTAACCTACAACATGCTATTTCGTGCTTACCTTGTCTCATAAGTCAGGAATTTTAAGAATAATAAAAGCATGAAAGGCAGAGATATTGTTTGCTCTGAGAGCCCTTTTCCATCTACCGAGTCGAAACCCAAAGAACACGAGGAACCCCAGAAGAACATCATGACAGTGTCCTTAAAAGCAAATGATAGGTTGTATTTTGAATTCCTTATAATTTATATATATTCCATGTAATTTATTGAGTGTTAATAATGCGTCAGCCATTCTTCCAAGATTCTTATTATTGTCTTGTTTAGTTCTCAAAAGAACCTTATGAGATTATTATCTTTTTAAAAAAATTGAGGCTGGGAGAGGTTTAGTAATGCTACATAGCCAATGATAGTGGACTTAACAAAAGAAACTATTAATCATTATTAGTTATTGCTTGCTGCTTTAGGAAACCCTGGTGGCACAGTGGCTAAGAGCTACAGCTGCTAACCAAGAGGTTGGCAGTTCGAATCTATCAGGCGCTCCTTGGAAACCGTACAGGGTAGTTCTACTCTGTCCTATAGGGTCACTATGAGTTGGAATCCACTCAACGGCAATTGGTTTGGTTTTGGTTTTAGGTACCTAATACCAGAAGGCGGTTTTATAGAACAGAAGCTTATTTTCTCATAGGTTGGGAGACTGTAAGTCCAAACTCAGGGCATGGCTCTAGGGGGAATTAAAACCAAAAACCAAACCCATTGTCTTCGAGTTGATTCTGACTCATAACGACCCCATAGTGTTCCCGAGGCTGTGAATCTCCACAGAAGCAGACTGCCATCTCTTTCTCCTGCAAAGTAGCTGGAGGTCTCGAACTGACAACCTTTCGGTTAGTGGTCAGTCACTTTACCCACTGTGCCACCAGGGCTCCTAGGGGCAGTTAGGTCCATGTCTGTTTCAGCTTCTAGCGGCTGGCAACCTTTGGAGTTCCTGAGCTTATAGCTTCATCTACTGCTGTGTCTTTTCATACGGCATCTTCCCATCCCTGTGTGTCTCTGTGTCTCTTCCACTTTTTGCAACTCAGAAATGAATAGGTTTAGAGTGAACCCTACTCTGCTATGACTTCCTTAGCATATCAAAAGAAAACCCAGTTTTCTGAACAGAGTTATATTTACATGTAAACTGTTGTCATGTGCCATGAATGGTTTTCGACACCATGGGATGGAGTAGAACTGCTGCATAAGGTTTTCTTGGCTGTACTCTTGAAGGAAACAGATCACCAGGTCTTTCCCCTCAGAGATGTTGGGTGGATTTGAACCACCATCCTTTTTGGTAGCGGCTGAGCACTTAACTGTTAGTGCCACCAGAGCTCTTTTATTTATAAGTACAGGTGTTAAGATTTCAACGCCTATTTTTAGAGGAACACAATTAAATTCATTACACTTCCTAACACAAAACATGAGGGCAAAATGGTAGTAAAAAAGACATTCGTACAACGATAAATAGAAAATACTTTGTCCTTCGCCATTGGAGTCTTTTGTTCATAACTCTGTGTGGAGGGGCAGAAGTGGGGATGAGTAGATCCAGGTGTCCATGGTTGGGAATTTATGCATTCTTTCTAGTGGTAGAATAGGGAAGAAAAGATGGGAGACTGACATAGGGAAGAAAGTAATAAGGAAAACCAGAAACGACATTTGACTGCATGAATTTTAATGGCCATAGATAATTGTCAAAATGTCTATATCCTGTGAGAACAGTAACTATGAGTGTACATTATCTATGGGTGCTGGTATTTAAAAGTCTCAAAACAACTCATCATTCATTTCTACAGAATCTGAAAAATCTAGAAACCCTTCTGTTAAGAAATGAAACAACTCCAGCTAGGCTGACATTCCAATCATCTTAGAAGTTGTATATATTGAACTGGCTTAATCAGAGTCGAATACAGCCCATATCCGTAAGGGAGTTTTTGTGTGCCAGAGTATATTCATGGAAATAGCTTCTTGAATTCTAAGGCAGGCTAAAGCCCAACCACTTTTTTATATTGGGAAGAATGGGCAATTAAGGCAAATTGGTATAAGGTCACCTGAGGAAATTGACACAGAAGATGATAGGTGAATTGAAATTTCTGCCTGATACTGGGGACTGTTGAAATCTGATGAGGTAATTTCTTGGGAAGCATCCTCTCTATATCCCACACCAAAATCGTCCTTTTTTTTTTTTTTTAAATAGTTTTAAACATCAAAGTTTTTAATATTTAATTTTTCTTTATCAGCATGAGAAGTAAAATAACTAGTTATTCATCTTTACTTTAGGAATTTACTAAAACTGGGAATAAATATGTGTATTTGTTTTTGTTGTTGTTAGGTGCTGTTAAGTCAGTTCTGACTCATAGTGACCCTATGTAAAACAGAATGAAACACTGCCTGGTCCTGTGCCATCCTCACAATTGTTGCTGTATTTGAGCCCATTGTTGCAACCACTGTGTCAATCCATCTTGTTGAGGGTCTTCCTCTTTTTTGCTGACCCTCTACTTTACCAAGCATAATGTCCTTCTCCAGGGACTTGTCCTTCCTTATAATGTGTCCAAAGTATGTGAGACATAGTCTTGCCATCCTTGCTTTTAAGGAGAATTCTTGTTGTACTTCTTCCAAGATAGATTTGTTAGTACTTCTGGCAGTCCTTGGTATATTCAGTATTCTTTGCCAACACTATAATTCAAAGGCATGAATTCTTCAGTCTTCTGTATTCATTGCCCAGCTTTCACATGCATATGAGATGATTGAAAATACCATTACCTAGGTCAGGTGCACCTTTGTCCTCAAAGTGACATCTTTGCTTTTGAACAATTTAAAGAGGTCTTTGCAGCAGATTTGCCCAATGCAATGTGTTTTTTGATTTCTTGACTACCGTTTCATGGGTGTTGATTGTGGATCCAAGTAAAATGAAATCCTTGACAGCTTCAATATTTTCTCTGTTTATCTGATATTGCTTATTGGTCCATTTGTGAGGATTTCTGTTTTCTCTATGTTGAGGTGTAATACATACTGAAGGCTGTAGTCTTTGATCTTCATTAGTAGGTGCTTCAAGTCCTCTTCACTTTAAGCAAGCAAAGTTGTTTCTTGTGTACATCACAGGTTGTTGATGAGTCTTCCTCCAATCCTGGTGCCCCATTCTTCTTCATATACTGCAGTTTCTTCTATTATTTTCCCAGTATACAGACTGAATAAGTATTGTGAATGGATACAACACTGATACGCATCTTTCCTAACTTTAAACAGCACAGTATCCCCTTGTTCTGTTTGAACAACTGCCTCTTGGTCTATGTTCAGGTTCCTCATGAACGCAACTAGGTGTTCTGGAATTTCCATTATTTGTAATGTTAACCACAATTTTTTATGATCCATACAGTTGAATTCCTTTGCATAGTCAATAAAACACAGGTTACCATCTTTCTGGTATCCTCTGCTTTCAGCCAAGATTCGTCTGACATCAGTAATGATATCCCTCATTCCACATCCTCATTCCATGTCCTCTTCTAATTCTAGGTTGAACTTCAGGCAGTTTCCTGTTGATGCACTGTTGTAACTGCTATTGAATGATCTTCAACAAAATTTTAATTGTATGTGGTATTAATGATATTGTTTGATAATTTTCACATTCTATTGGATCACCTTTCTTTGGAATGGGCACAGTCAGTTGGTCAAGAAATTGTCTTCCAAATTTCTTGACGTAGATGAGTGAACACTTCCAGCACTGCATCCGTTTGTTTAAACCTCTCAGTTGGAATTCTGTTAATGCCTGGAGCCTTGTTTTTCATCAATACCTTCAGGGCAGCTTGGACTTCTTTAAGGATCATCAGTTCTTGATCATATGCTCCTCCTGAAGCGGTTGAATATCAACCAATTCTTTTTGGTACAGTGACTCTGTGTGCTCTTTCCATCTGCTTTGGATGCTTCCTGGATTCATCATTTTCCCCATAGAATCTTTCAATATTGCAACTCGAGGCTGGATTTTTTTTTTTCTTCAATTCTTTCAGCTTGAGAAATGCCAAGTGTGTTCTTCCCTTTTGGTTTTCTGACTCCATGTCTTAGTGTATTTCATTATAATACTTCACTTTTTCTTTGCGAGCTGCTCTTTGAAATCTTCTGTTCAGCTCTTTTGCTTCATCATTTCTTTTGTTCACTTTAGCTAGTCTACATTCAAGAGCAAGTTTCAGAGTCTTTCCCAAAATTCATTTTATTCTTTTCTTTTTTTTTTTTCCTGTCTTTTTAATAACCTTTTGCTTTCTTCATATATTACTTGCCTGATGTCATTCCACAATTCTTCTGGTCTTTGGTACTTAGTGTACAGTGCATCCAATTTATCCTTGAGGTGATCTCTAAATTCAGGTAGGGTATACTCAAGGTTGTATTTTGGCTCTAGTGGACTTGCTCTAATTTCCTTTTGCTTCAGCTTGAACGTGGATAAGAGCAATTGATGGTCTGTTCTGCAGTTGGCCCCTGGCCTTGTTCTGACTAGTGATATTGAGCTCTTCCATTCCCCTTTCCACAGATGTAGTCGATTTGATTCCTGTGTATTCCATCTGGTGAGGTCCATGTGTAGAGTCGCTGTTTATGTTGTTGAAAAAATGTACTCGCAATGAAGATGTCTTTGGTCTTGCAAAATTTTATCATGGGATCACCAGTGTCTTTCTGTCACCAAGACCATATTTTCCAAATGCCAATTCTTCTTCTTTATTTTTAACTTTCACATTCCAATCACCAGTAATTATTAATGCATCTTGATTGCATGTTTGATCAATTTCAGACTGCAAAAGTTGGTAAAAATTTTCAATTTTGTCATCTTAGGCATTAGTGGTTGGTGTGTAAATTTGAATAATAGTCATATTAGCAGGTCTTTGTGGGTGTATGTTTCTTATCACCATGTGTGTATATATATATACACCGAGTATACACACACATTAAAAATTAGATTAAAAAACTCAAAAATCAGAGTTGAAAACATAATTTTTATTATTGATTATGTTCAATGAGATGTATGCCCCCCTTGAATATGTTCCGGTGTCTTGTACCACATGAACTCAGGAAGTGGGTCAATAAATCAGTCAAGACATATCCATGAACAAAAATAAACACAGGTAGTCCCCAACTGAGGACATATTCAAGTTATGACAAACTGCACTTAAAACAATTTTTTTTTTTGGTACATTTTATCATTAGTAATATGAACGGCACTGGGTGGTTGTACTACATGTAATGTACAGCGTTTAATTTGCCAATGTTTTCGTTCTCAGATGTTCACTCACAGATGTTCAAAGGTAGGATTTATAAAGATAAAAAAGAAAAAAAAATTTTTTTTTTTTTTAGGGATACTGATAATAAAAGGCAATAATAACAAAAACTAAAAAAAAAAAAAAGAGGTACTCAATTTAAGTCAGAACCAACTTATGATGGAGTCATTGAAACAAAACCCCATTGTAAATTGGGGATTACCTGTAAGTAAATATAATGGATTTAAACAGCAACCAAAATATAAAAAGCATTTTTTTCATGTTAATCTTTGAAGAAAGCTTGTCTTCGTTCAATTGTAAATGTTATACTCCTAGTAATTCTGCAGAATCATATTTCTTCTACTTTTCACAAAGTGTCAGAAATACTTAATTGTTGAATGTACCTATTAATTTGCTTGAAATCACACATTATAAAAATTTAATAGGACAAATTTGCAATAAAAAGATAAGTAGCTTTAAACAAAAAATTGAAATTGTCAAAAACCTTTCCATTTAAAAAAATTTAAGAATTCATGACTTAAAAAGTGGCATTCCAGGTATTTTAAACTGTGCTTATGTTCTTACCACATAGCACAAATATTTTCACATTGTATCTAAAGTGTATCAAGATGTCCGTGGGTATCTTTACTAAATATTGTGCTATTTATAAAGCAAAGCTATCAAGAGCTGAGCTGCCAATCAGAAGGTTGGTAGTTTGAATCCACCAGCCGCTCCTTGGAAACCTAATGGAACAGTTCTACCCTGGCTCACAGTGTCGCTATGAGTCAGAATCGACTTGACAGCAAAGGGTTTGGTTTTGGTTTATTATAATTTAAAAGCATTTTAAAAATATAATTAACAAAGCCATCAAAACATTAAATTGTGGTATTTGTGCAAGTGCTGGTATTTTTTTTTCTGAAAAATCAATAGCTATGGAGTAAAAAATAGACTTGATAACATACTAATATTGCGGATATATTATTATTTGTGAATATGTTATACTTTAAAAGCATAGTTAAAAGCAAAAATATACTATAATGACTGTATTTGTGATCCTTTTAAACATTTCTTCTACTTTATTCTGTTGGGAAGTTTTTTAGAGGTTAGTGAATTTTTCCAATCCTTTAGATAAAGTGCAACTGACTTTACCGAATTAAAATCAGTGAATGATACTATAATAAGCAGAAGACTGATCATTCATGTCAGAGGTAAAATACTGGAATTGCATTAAAATATATTTCCAATGGTCTAAAACCTTTGCTTAACTATAATGAGATTGAAAGTTTAATCAATCCCTGCAAGGTAAATGGGACCACCCTAGTTGGATTATATCAACCATAATTCATCCAAGGCTTGAAGTTGGCATCTTCCTACCCTGAAACACACAGCCATGTAATAGAGAGCAGATTTCTGCTAGAAAGGGAAAAGGGAAATGGCTGTTGGGTGAACAACAAGCAGTGTCTGTTTGAAAGAACATGGGAAAGAGAATAGAAAAAAAGAACATGTTATTAGGGTTGTAGAGAAATTGCCTTAATACCACCAAATCTTCTCTCTCTCTCTCGTTCACATGCACACATACACATACGCATGTTGAGTGTGTGTGTGTGAGCTTATATTCATAAAATGTTTAGTATCCTTTACATAGATGAATGCATCCATTGCTCTTTTCAAACATATTTATATTACGAAGTTTGGGATTTATTCAATGGTGGACCAGCAGAGCCAGGCCTGCTTTCCCAATGGTAAAGAAACTCCTGCTTTTCGGTGATGTTATGACTCTTTTCCAGTTACAAACATCTGAATGATGATATCATTCCACACTCCAGTGTTTATTACAGAGGATTGGTAAACAGAATTACAAGAGTCTCAATACCAAAAAATTAATTATTTGGATTTTTTTTTTTTTCCAACTTCATCTCTAGGTTTTCTCAGGCTGGATGAAAAGGTAGATTGTCTTTTAGGAAAATATATGCCTTTTGTTTTTTTTTTTCTTATATGCATCTGTTCTGATAAGACCTCTATGGATATATTACACTCCAATGCACTGTTAAAATAGTACCAATTTTATTTCATGCTTCACATATCTGACTTTATTTTATAGGTTGGGTTTTTCTCTAGCATGGTTCAACTACTCTTTGGAGTCATACAGGGTAAAACTCCAGACCCATGCTGTCCGTGTGCTTGTGCCTCCATTAGAGACAATCACGCTGAGCCATAATTTCAACTAACATTGTTGGCTTGATGACATGCAGGTTTACTTTTTCATCTGAACGGACCTGGAGGAGAGGGGAAGAGAAGCAATTTTTGGTTTGATGAGGGGCCTAGCTGACACTTAGGCCTGGATTTCTAAAATGTCCCTAAAGCTAAATTCAGAAGAAATAGAGTTGATTTTTGGTAGGTCCCTGCTGCCTTTTGAATGACACTTTATCCACTGCTATTGGTTTTGATAGGGCTATTATATAACCCGTTATTATTAAGTTCTATAACCTTGGGCTGTCTGTGATTGTGAACTTTCTTTTGCTAACTGGTTCAGATGGTTTTTACTATTTTGGTTCTGAGGCCAATTCGGGATAAAGCTACCCACATGCTTCCGCTTTACCAATTTACACTAACTGATTTGAATTGCAATTAAAATTTATGTGGATGTGGGAGAGGCTTGCACGTGCCTAAATGTCCAGTTAAGAACATTTATTAATGGTTAAAATGTCATAGAGTGCCAAGAGCAAACAAGAAAAAGACGGATACCTCCTTTCCTAGTAACATATTCTTCACCTTCCTGTCCTATCAGACAGATTAATGTGTTGTTTTGGGAAGGGACTGAAATTGGATAATACTCTGAAAACCTGAGTTGAGGAGGAAGGAGTTTCTTGGAACCCATATGTCTTCATAAAAAAATGTTGGCTTGTGAAAGGGGCTGAGGTGTTGCATTGTCTGCTTTATGAGTGGCTCATTGACTGCAAGAGGACAATAAAATCTCCAAGATTACCCCAACCTAGACTGACCTTTGCCTTTAATTAAGTTGTCCTAGAATCACAACTACACTATAGGTAATGGTAACAGAGGAGTCATAAGATGATAGGTAAAATACGGTTAAGAAAATAATCAACTACAAATCAATATTGCAAGTGATATAAGTTTTATGCATAAAATGCCTACAATTCCTTGGAGCCCTGGTGGTGCAGTGGTTAAGAGCTATGGATGCTAACCAAAATGTCAGAGGTTGGAATCCACCAGCTGCTACTTGGAAGCCCTATGGGGCAGTTCTACTCTGTCTTCTAGGGTCACTATGAGTTGAAATTGACAGCAACAAGTTTTGGTTTTTTGGTTAGAGAAGTGTTTGGAGTAGGTGAAATATGAGATAATCTTATGATGTGAGATGATAGCCTGAGTATGAACTAAAAAGTTGTCAAACTGTGGAATAATGGCAAGATATTCTGAATGAACGGAGAATCGAGTGGCAATGAATAAAGGTGAATAAAGCTGGCCTGGGTGGACCTTGGAGGGGAAAACTATGGCTTTCATCTTGTGCTTCAAAGTTTTCGGTTGAGTAAATAGAATAAATGTTCAGGGCTAAAGCATACAAGTCTGAAAAGGGTTGTGGTAAAAAAAAAAAAAAATGATTGGAATACCTAGCTATCATTTTAGAAAGCCTGGGAAGTAAACACTATTTCAACTAGTTTTAGACATTTTGATAGAGGAATAAAAATCATGCTGAAGAGTATTCTAGAAAAGAAACCTGGCTGCATAGGGCACTTTATTGAGGATCTAACAGTACCGTTGTTGTATGCTGTTAAATCAATTCTAACTCATAATAATCCTAAAGGACAGAGTAACGCTTCCCACTTGAGGTTTCCTAGGCTGAAATCTTTACTGGGAGCAGATTAACAGGTGTTTTCCCCATGCTGGGCCACTGGGTGGGTTCACTTCTCCAACCTTCTGGTTAGCAGCCAACTGTTTAACTGTCGCATCACCAGTAATCCTTGCTGATAGTGCTAGTATAACGTTACAGGTAGTTCCGGACTTTTGACACATTTGAGTGATGACAAACCATGTTTTTTTTAATATCATTAGTTGTATGTACTACATACACTGTTACAGTATGTAATTCGCTGATGTTATCATTCTCAGATATTCACTTGTAGATGATCAAAGATCGGATTTATAATTGGATTCTTACATCTTCATAAGAATCACCCGGGGATCTTGTTAAAATGTAGATTCTGATTCAGTATATCTGGGGGTGGAAATGCAAATTCTTAGCAGGGGGTCAAACTGAAAGGAACCAGGTGGAAGCCCTGTTTCTAAGAAGGCTTTAGAAAGCTTTCTTTCAGATCACATGGGCACAATTGCATCATATAACTATTCTGGATGATTCCAGGATGGAATTAATATGACATCAATCAGGTCTACCCTAGAACTGATTCTCCTGGACTTACACATAAAAGATAGTAAATAAAACAATGTGTAGTCATTTGAGGAAACCCTGGTGGTGTAGTGGTTAAGGGTTATGGTTGCTAACCAAAAAGTTGGCAGTTTGAATCCACCAGGCACTCTTTGAAAACTCTATGAGGCCATTTTACTCTGTCCTATCAGGTCACTATTTTTTTTATCAGGTCACTATGAGTAGGAATTGACTTAATGGGATTGAATTTCATTGTTTTTGGTTTGGTAGTCCTTTGGAGAAGTTAGCTTCTGCTATGGTAACAAACAACTCTAGGGTTTTAGAAACTTAAAGAAGCAAAATTATTTCTCACTTTCCTGTTCCACATCCTTGGGGTCCTCAGTCAGACTCAGGCTGAAGGAGCTCCTTTTGGAAAGAGCTTTCACTGGCCTATGGTGAATCACACTAATTTTTTCTTTTTTGTAATAAACTTTATTTAGGTATAAATCACAGACAGGAAAATATATCAATTTAAAGTGTTAAATGAAATGAGTTTTAACAAGTGTCTACACCAGTGACATTACTATCACAATCAAAATACATCAGTCCCTCTTGATCCTTTGTAGTGTATCCCTTTCTCTACTCTCTGTCCTAGGCAACACTTTTCATTTGCTGTTTGACACTACGGTTTAATTTGCATTTTCTAGAATTTTATACAAGTGGAATCATGCAGTATGCATTTTTTTTTTTTTAATGTCTGGCTTTTTCACCCAACATAATGATTTTGAGGCTCACATATGTATTGTTTCATGTATCAGAAACCTATTCCGTTATCTTGCTCAGTAGTATTCTACTGTACGAATATAGTACATTTGTTTATCAATTCGCCTGTAGGGAGTTTCCAGTTTTTGTCTCTTTTGAATAAAACTTGGCGTATGATTATGTATAGACATATATACGCTTTCTTTTCTCTTGGGTTAATATCTAAGGATGGAATAATTGGGTCATATGATACCATTTTCCAATTCTATATTCCCGTGAATGAGTTACAGTTATTTTACAACCTTGCAAACACTTCATATGGTCAGTCTTTCAAAATTTTAAACCATTTTAATGTATGTGTAGTACCTGTAATTTTAGTTTCAAATTTGCATTTCTCTTAAGAATAAGGTTATTGAGCCTCTTATGTGCCTATTGACCATTCATATATCTTTTTATATGAAGTGTCTTTTCAAATATATTACCAGTTTTCCCATTGTTTTAACTGAGTATTGTCTGCTATGGTAAGAATTCATCTGTTCTATGCTTTTAATATTTTAAATATATTGAGACTTGTTTTATGGCATAGCACGTGATCTAGTCTGTTTAACATGCCATGTGTATTTAAAAAGAATCTTTGTAGTTTTTGCGTGTAGTGCTTCTATCTACCTATAAAATTATATATATTTTTATATATAATATAATAAATTATAATTGTATGGTTATGTTTTAATGATATTAACTTTTTAGTTTAATTTTATAATTATTATATATAAATGCATATTATATATTATCTATAGATGGCATTTTTTGTATAGTTATATAAATTTAATTACTAACACTTGTAATCATTATTATATTATATATTTTGGGTCAAGGATGTTAATATAATTTGGGTCAAGGATGTTAATGTTCAGATACTCTGTCTTTACTGATTTTTGTTTCATTGATCTTTCAATTGCTGAGTGAGAGGTATTAAAATCTACTCTGATTAAAAAATTACATATTTCTTTCTTTAGTTCTCTCAAATTCTGCTTCAAGTATTTGGAGGCTTTGTTATTAGATGCACACACATTTATGATTATAATATCTTCCTGACTTATTGATACTTTTGTCATTTTGAAATGCCCCATTTATCTCTAATAAAACACTTTGTCTTGACCCTATTTTGTCTGCTATTGATATCCATTTCTGGGTTCCTATGCTTACTGTTTACAGAGTCTATCTTTTCCCATTCATTTAACTTTCAAACTATTTTTTTTTTAAATGTGACTATTGAGAAAGTATATAACTGAGTTGTGCTTTTTTTTTATTATTCATTCTGACGGTCCTTGTCTTTTAATCAGAGTATTTAATTCCATTAACATTTAATCTAGTTATTGATAAGGTTGGATTTTAGTCTACTGTTTTAATTTTTATGTATCTGTTCTCTGTTTTTTGTTCTTTGGTTCCCTCTTTCCTGACGTTTATTATTTGAATATATTTTAGCATTTCATTAAAAATTCTATGGCTTTCAGCTGTATCTCTGCATTTTTTAGTGATAACTCTAAGAATAACAATGCAGATTCTTTCCTTATTTGTTTGTCTTCTTTCCTGGATTTTCCCATTCATTTGCTATGGTTGTTCTAGGCTCTGTCCTCTGATTTTAAGGCCAGAAACATGTTGAGTTTTCTTGCAGAATTTTAGCTTCCTTACATCGTACCATAACTGTAGTACACCCCCAGACTGAAGACATAAAAATAGGAAACTCACCCTATGCTAGCATTTTCTTCTAATTCTGGCTTTCTTAAATTTGGCTGCTTTTTTTTTTTTTTTTCCCAGAGCTTTTAGATAGATAGGTAGACAGATGAAAGGTAAATAGATATAGACATGTAGATACATATGTGAAAACTCATTGCCGTCACGTCAATACAGAAATATATTTATGTTTTGTCCAAAGTTTATTTTTATATATGAGAGGGCAGGTCTTTTGAGAGCTTAACCCACCACATTAGAATAAGAAATCTGCTCTGGGGTGGAGCCAAGATGGCAGAATAGACAGACGCTTCCGGGGAGCCCTCTTTACAACAAAGACACGAAAAAACAAGTGAAACCAGTATATTTGTGACAAGCTGGGAGCCCTGAGCATCAAAGGCAAGCTTAGGCAACAAACTGAGGGGCAGAGGGAGGAAGAGACTATTCAGAAGTAGAGAGGAGTTACTGGACCTGAATTGCGGGGAGCCCTCAGGCACCATTCCCAGAGTGGCTGCAGCAGTGGGCTGGCACTAGCATTCGGCCACAGTTTCCCCAGGGAGAAGCAGACAGCCACACAGCCTACTCACACCTCCAGAACCTGAGGAAAATGGCGCTCCTGGGAAAAGTTAAGTACTTGTGTATATTTGACCATGCTCCCCCCACCCCCAAGCCAGCTTCAGTGGTTGAATCCCTGGGCCTGAGATAGGCCCTGGTGAGCACCTAGAGCCATCCTCCTGGCCTTGGGGAAGGAAAAAATTTGCAATTGGGGGGAAAAGAAAATTTGCTAGCTCCATTAACCGGGGGAGCTCAGGACAGAAGCAGCTCCTGTCCAGGTATAAACCATCCATGGACCTTGAGCACCTTTCCCTTCTGTAAGGACCTGTGTGGGCCTATTTTGGGAGAATAGGCCCTTGTTGGCAAACTCCAACCATTTCAACTGTGCAGTGGAGCGGTGGGTGTTTGAGGTTTGACATTGCTTTGCCTATTAAACAAGGTCCTCACCTACCTACATCAGGGACCTAAGGACCGGTAGCTCCACTCAGGTCACCCAGCCACCCTCGATGGGTCCAAAGATAACTGGTACCTCCCAGTTCTTACAATCCAAAACTTTGGGTGCCCATGGTCCCTCTGCAGAACCCACCCACCAGCACGCTCTAGGGAACAGAGATGCGTTTTCCTCAGAGATGCTTGGGGGTTGGTTCTCAGGCCCCTGCCTTGATCAGAGTGTGACCCCTGCTGCGATCAGATACCAGTATATACATCAATCACCCCTGCCCCTCTAAGACTGTAGGAAAGAGCCTGTACCACACATTTGATGATCAGCTACCTGGAAACCTGAGCTGAATTGATACAAGAAAACTGAATGGACTCCTGGAATGATATGCCTGATAACAGCCCTAGCCGGCTGGAGACAGGACACCAGAGCTCCAAAGGTGAAAATAATCAAGCTAGCTCACTCAAGTAACCCATAGGGGTATACCAAAACAAAACAACGCAAGCAGCTATGACACAGTAAGAAAGCATAAACTAATACAATAACTTAAAGATGGCTCATAGACTACAGTCAATATCAAATCACATAAAGAAACAGACCATAATCACCTCAACAGGCTCTCAAAACAAAGAATCCAGGGATCTTCTAGATGAAAGTGCATTCCTGGAATTACCAGATGCAGAATATAAAAGTTTAATATACAGAACCTTCAAGACATCAGGAAGGAAATGAAGCAATACACGGAACAAGCCAAGGAACACACACATAAAGCAACTGAAGAAATTAGAAAGATTATTCAGGAACATAATGAAAAGTTTAATAAGCTGGAAAAATCCATAGACAGGCAACAATCAGAAATTCAGAAGATTAACCATAAAATTACAGAATTAAACAACTCAATAGAAAGTCAGAGGAGCAGAACTGAGCAAGAAGAAGCTAGAATTTCTGAACTTGAAGATAAATCACTTGGCACTAATATATTTGAAGAAAAATCAGAAAAAAATTAAAAAAATGAAGAAATCATAAGAATCATGTGGGGCTCTATCAAGAGAAATAATCTATGAGTGATTACAGTACCAGAACAGGGAGGGATAACAGAAAATACAGAGAAAATTGTTGAAGATTTGTTGGCAGAAAACTCCCCTGATATTGTGAAAGATGAGAAGATATCTCTCCAAGATGCTCATCGAACTCCACATAAGGTAGATCTGAACAGAAAGTCACCAAGACATATTATAATCAAACTTGCCAAAACCAAAGATAAAGAGAGAATTATAAGAACAGTGAGCAATAAACAAAAAGTCACCTACAAAGGAGAGCCAATAAGAACAAGCTCAGACTACTTGGCAGAAACCATGCAGGGAAGAAAGCAATGGGATGACATATTTAAAAAATTGAAGGAAAAAAATTGCCTGCCAAGAATCATATATCCAGCAAAACTGTCTCTTAAATATGAAGGTGAAATTAAGACATTTCCAGATAAACACAAGTTTAGGGAATTTGTAAAAACCAACCCAAAATTATAAGAAATACTAAAGGGAGTTCTTTGGTTAGAAAATCAATGATATCAGGTATCAACCCAAGACTAGAACACTGGGCAGAGCAACCAGAAGTCAACCCAGACAGGGAAATCCAAAAAAAGAAAGCAAGATTATTAAAAAAAGAAATCTGCTCTGGGTTTTCAAGTGTCTGCTTGAAAGTGACACAAGTGACTTGTACTAACATTTCTTTGGCTAAAATAAGCTACATGGCCTTGCATATATCCGAGAGCTGAGATTGTAATCTTACCATGTGTTAGGAAGAAGAGAGGGCTTGAATATTTGTGAATAGCTTGAAGGTCAGCATATCTCAGAATTAGAGGAAGGAGAAATAAATACTAAAATATTTACCAAGATATCCACTGCATGACATATCCTAAACAATGGTACATAAACTGGTTTCACATTAGAGGAAGGATTAGGTATGTTGGCCAAGGATATTTTAATCCTTATATGTAATGTTTTAATTCTGTAAAAATAGAATATATTTATGCATTACTTGTGTAGTAAGAGCATAAAATTTTGGAAAAATGAGTATGAGTACCTGGAGGAAGTTTCAAAAGACAAATGGCCTGCAGTGAAGATATATATTTTTCTTTATTTATACTATACTTATCTTAGCTCTTGTACTTAGCAATATCTTCTTACTCTTTGGCCTGCTAATGCAATAGACACTTGATAAACAAAGGAAATAATAGTGTCTGGTTACAGTAATAGTTATGAAATAAATTTTAAGCATAGTTGACTTTTCTGAGACCTTTGTTTAGAAGAAACTGTCCAAAGAAATTTACTGAAATGTATTGCAGATATAATAGAGAAATTATTAGTTTAATTAAGTATAAAGGCCAAAGTTTAAGTACCTTGTTGTTATTAAATAACTTATTTGTGTCTACAAAGAGTAACATAAATATTTTTCAGTAACATATAAACTAGATGACCTAATATTTATCTCTTAATAAAACATCACACTAAATCTGTAAGGAAACCGGCTGCTAACCAAAGGATTGGCAGTTCGAATCCGCCAGGTGCTCCTTGGAAACTCTATGGGGCAGTTCTACTCCATCCTATAGGGTCGCTATGAGTTGGAATCGAGTCAAGGGCACTGGGTTAAATCTATGAATAGAAATATAAATGGCATTATCAGATGAGACAATTAACTAGTCTCATATATATTTTACAAAAATAGTTCTATAATCGTGGGAAAAATTAGTATTGCCACAGTGTACCTAGTTTTCCTGTATTAAATAAAATGTCACTAGTTCTTTTCCATGAAAAAGATATTGACTTTATACAATTTTTACATATGCTTTCTATTAAATTATTAATGATATTAATTTTTTGTAAAAATTAGATCAAATTAATAAATACAGTCTGTATAGTTTCAAAAATTCAACATGTGTAGCCATCTCAATAATTCCAAATGAAAAGTTCATTGCATTAGTTAAATCTCATGCTGAATTGTCTCTGAACTGAGATTTTCTAGTTTTGCCAATCATATACGTATGGCATAGGATTTCATTCTTTATTATATGCTTTTTCTTGATGTTCAGTGAGAGCTATATCCTCATATATCTTTGTTGATAAATGGTATTCTGTGAATTACCTAGTCTCACCTTTTATTCAATTCCTTTCAAATTTGTCTTTTGCTTAATAATTTATAGGGGTTCTTTACATAGTCTATCCATTTGCTTAACGATTTTGATTAACACAACCAACTGCTAACCAAAAGGTTGGAGGTTCAAGTCCACACAGAGGCACCTTGAAAGAAAGGTCCAGTGACCTACTGAAAAATCAGCCATTGAAAACCCTATGGAGCACAGTTCTACCCTGACACACGTGAAGTGCCATGAGTCAGAATTAACTCAACTGCAAGTAGATACTTATACCCTTCTCATTACTTGTCAGTTATCTATATTGTTGATATTTCCCTCTCTGGACCTGTCATTTAAATTTATGTGTACTATCATTTGATGTAAAAATTTTATTCTTGTTTGGGATCATTTGATGTACAAGTTTTTTTCTTTTACTGTAATAGAATTTCATTTAGCATTCTTTTTTCTTCATAGATTATTTTCCTGTGCTTATTAATGAAATTTATTAAGGTTGCTTTCTATATCTGTTAATTTTTTTTCAAGTTTCCTTTCTCATTTTGGTGTTTAATGCATTCAAGATTTATTTTATGTGGGCTTTGGGTAAAAAATCTGTTTTTTCTTTTCCTATTTGGGTGACCAATTGTCCAAGAATATTTCTTGGGTCTGTATATCCTTCTTTTTCCTCTGATTTAGGATTACCAAACCTGTTCCCGTAGAGTCAGTTCTGATTCATGGTGACCTATGTGTCACTGAGTAAAACTGCTCCATAGGATTTTCTTGGCCTTAAACTTTATGGAAGCTGGTCGCGAGGCCTTTATTCCTGGAAGCCCCTTGGTAAGCTGACTCAGAGTACCACCTCAGATGTATGTCAAGTTTTCATACATGTTTCATATGTGTTCTGAGTTATACTTTGTCATCTTTTTTAATTATTAAGAATGATTTTGAGGGCAAGAATGTGGTTTTCACTTAATTTTTTTCAGAGAAAAAAACGCTTCTGGTTTGACCCATGAACATGCAAATCTAATGATTTCCTCTAATCTGTAAACACTGTGAGTGAAATGATTAAAATAAGTGAGATTCATCAAACACCATGCTGTATGTGCATAAACCTTTTAAAAAAGAAGTTTAAGAATTGATAAATCTTTTACATTTATCTTTCCATACTGTATTTCATAAGTTTTCCTTCTCAAGTACTTTACTTACAGTTTAAGCAAAATATGTAAAAAGATTTTTTTTTCTATTTCTTCTTTTACCAAAAACTTTATTTTAAAGCATTGATTTGGGAATAGTGCTCACAAAAACCAATCCACCACTCACTGAACTTCAAGAATCTTTTCAAAACAGCTAAAATTTATAGTTCATTTAGTATGATTTATATTCAAATTATAATTAAAAGAAATGTCTTTCTTATCTTAGGTATTTATTGTAGCATATGGGCATCCTTGAATTGAAAAAAGTATGTTGGAATTAATTTCACATTTTCTAGAAAATAAAAACAGATAAATTAGGGTAAAGACAAATTCAAGGTAGAAGTGGAGCACTCGTTAGGTGCTGTCGAGTTGGCTCCAACTCATAGCAACTCCATGTACAACATAAAGAAACACTGCCTGGCCCTGCACTTCCTGACAATTGTTGCTATGATTGCATCCATTGTTGCAGCCACTGTGTTAATCCATCTCATCGAGGATCTTCCCCTTTTTGTCTGACCCTCTTCTTTACCAAGCATGATGATCTTCTCTAGGAATTGGTCCTTCCTGGTAACATGTCCAAAGCACGCAAGATGAACTTTCACCATCCTCACTTCTAAGGAGCTTTCTGGCTATACTTTCTCCAAGGCAGGTTTGTCCATTCCTCCGGCAGTCCATGGTGTATTCAATATTCCTTGCCAACACCACAATTCAAATGTGTTAATCCTTCTTGGGTTTTCCTTTTTATTGTCCACTTTTCACATGCATATGAGGTGACTGGAAATACCACGGCTTGTGTCAGGCGCACCTTAGTCATCAAAGTGACATATGTGTTTTTTAGCACTTTCATAAGAAAAGGACTGAATGACTTGAGGTAACACACACTTAACAGCATTTGCTTTAGAGAGAATACAAACTAAAGTTTTTAAGCAAAGATACTTCAGAAATTTAGTTAAAAATTAAAACGTAAATAGATCTAGTGGATGCATTATTGAAGTCATAGTAATGATGTGTGGACCAGCATTGGAATTTATAGCTCTGCACGTTCATTGCTAAAGACGCCAATTACTTCTCATTACAGGAATGTATGTTAGATACAAGGAGCCCTGGTGGCACAGTGGATAAGTGCTTGGTTGTCAACTAAAAGGTCGCCGGTTCATACCTATGTTGCGTTCTGCTTCCCTAAAGATTTACAGCCTTGAAACCCTATGGGGGAGTTCTCTGACCTACAGGGTCACTAGAGTTGGAATTGACTCAATGCCAAGGGGACTTTAGATGCCTATTTCTAGTATGATTCAAACCAAGTTGAGCATGGAAGGTAAAGTATCACTATTTGACTTCTGTTACAGGGCAGCCTGAAAGATGACATCTACCTCCTTGTATTCACATTCTTGTGTAATACGCTCTCCTTGTGTGTGGACTGGATTTAATGACTTATTTCTAGCAAATAGAATGTAGCAGTTATTAGGTTATAGAAAGATAGTGGTTTTTGTCTAGGGACACTCATTTACTCTCTCCAGATCCCTCACTCAGGGGAAAGTAATCTGCATGCTGTGAGCAGCCTAGCAGAGAGGCCCATGTGGCAAGAAGAGATGTCTCCAGGCACCACCTAGTAAGGAACTGAGGCCTGCCAACAGCCACCACGTGAGTGAGCTTGGAAGCAGATCTTCTTCCAGCTGAACCATGAGGTGACTGCAACTATAGCCCCTACCTTGGCTGCAGCCTTTAGAGACCCCGAGCCCGAGGCATCCAGCTAAGCCTGCATGCTATTCCTGAACCATAGAAACTATAAGATTATAAATGTTCGTTGTTTTAAGATGCTATTTTTTGGAGTAAGTTGTTACACAGCATAGATAACTAATACAACCTCCATCGTTGTTTATTTTTGACTACAACCTTGTCCATGGACAAGTCCATGGCCCCACAGCATTATGAAATTTGTTAGAAATGCAGAATCTCAGATCTCTCCCAAGACATACTGAATCACAGTGTGAATTTTAACAAGTGCACAAGGTGATCTGTTGACTAATTGAAGTTGAGAAGTTCTAATCTAAAAGGAATTAGTCTTTTTACCAGAAGCAGGGGATAGTTGTCCAAAAACTGATTGCTGATACATGACAGAAAAAAATTACTGATGAAGAAAGAAATTTCTTAGAAAAGAAAGATGATGATTGAGTAAAATATACACAACTGAGAAAGCTTCCTGAAGGGATGGGGAACTCGCAATAATTGCTAGTCCAATGGAATTTGAACGTTGAGATACAAAGGAGAAACAATGATGAGGTCATTGCTTTACTTCCGTAGCAAGTGAACTTTGACAGGACAAATGATAGAGAAGCAAAAACAAACAGGAAAGCTTTTGATGATGTAGAGAACTGTTTGTCTCAGGGATTTGAGAAACTCCTTTTGTTTATCATCAGGATTTGAGAAACAAATAAGGAGTGAAAGAAGTTCTGATAACATAAATATACACAAAGAGGATTTTTTTTTTCTTCTGGGATATATTTATGTTTGTAAATGCCAGGTGTTTGCCGTAAGGATAGATTTGGTTTTTGATTTGATCTTGAGTTCCCGCTTGACCATTTTACTGTGACAGCCAACATTTTCAATATGTTGCTTCTCATCATTATGAGCGCTCGAAAGCTTTAATCCCCAAGGATGTCTTTTTTTTTTTAATAGCAACATTAATAATTTTAGGGTCTTTTTAAATGCTTTCCTTATCTTATTTTTAATAGATCCTGTTTTTTAGAACAGTTTTAGGTTTATAGAAAAATAGTGTAGGAAGAACAGAGCATTACCAAATATCCCTCTACCCCCACCGATACACAGTTTCCTATCACTAACATCTTGCTCTAGAGTGGTACATTTATTACAATTGATGAACAAATATAGATATGTATTGTTAAATATTAAGTCCATAGTTTACACTGGGAAGCATTCTTTGTATTGTACAGTGTGTTGACAAATGCATGATGTCATGTATTCACTACTACAGCATCAGACAAGATAGTGTTATTGCCCTAAAAATGTCCTGTGTTACAGCTATTCATTCATCAGCTTTTTCCTAGAACCCTTTACAACCACTGATCTTTTTACTGTCTCATATAGGTTTGCCTTTTTAACAATGTCATATAGCTGGAATCACATAGTTTGTAGCCTTTTCAGACTGGCTTCTTCCTTTTAGAAATGTTTGTTTTAAAACTCCTCGATGTCTTTTTATGACCTGATAGCTCATTTCTTTTAATCATTGGAAAACGCTGCATTGTCTGGATGTACCACAGTTTGCTTATTCATTCACCTACTGAAGGACATTTTGGTCGCTTCCCATTTTAAGGAATTATTTATAAAGCTACTATAGACATTCGTGTGCAAATTTCCGTGTGCACATACTGTATTTTTACTCAAAAAATGCCCGCCTTCTACATTGTTTGCTAATGGAGCCCATCGCCTCCCCCAGGTATTTTCATAAATGTGCAATGCTAATTTTTTCACAGCAACAGTTAAAAAAAAATTAGCGTAGTTGTGGTTATCAAAATACCTCATGAGGGGGAGGGCACACATGGCAAATAAACTTAGAAGACACATGCTATTTGGGTAAAAATATAAGTTTTCAACTGATTTGGGTAAATACCTAGGATCATGATTGTCAGATCATATGGTAAGCCTACTCATTAAAAAAAAAAAAAAAATTGCCATCCAGTCTATTTTGACTCATAGCAACACTTTAGGGTGGAGTAGAACTGCCTCATAGGGTTTCCAAGGAGCAGCTGCTGGATTTGAACTGTTGACCTTTTGGTTAGCAGCTGAGCTCTTATGCACCGCTATGCGTAGTTTTGTAAAAACTGCCAAACCGTTTCCCAAAGTGGCTGTATCATTTTGCATTCCTACCAGCAATGATTGAGAGTTTCTGTTATTTCACATGCTCTCCAGCATTTGGTGTTGACAGTGTTTTAGATTTTAGACATTCTAACAGATGGAGGCATTGGTGGCTTAGTGGTAGAATTCTTGCCTTTCACTTGGGAGATACAGATTCCATTCCCAGCTATACACCTCCTGCGCAGCTTCTACCCATTAAGGGAAGTTTGCATGTTGCTATTTTTTTTTTTTTTTTATGATGCTGAGCAGATTTTCACAGAGCTTTCAGACTAAAATGGACTAGGAAGAATGGCTTGGCAATCTACTTACAAAAATCAACCAATGAAAACCCTATGGATCACTATGGCCTGATTCTCCTCATCATAGACTGGGCAGTATTTAGTTCCATTGTGCATGAGGTTGCCATGAGTAGGGTGTAATCTGACAGCAGCTAACAACAACAACAAAAGGTATGTAAGAGTATCTTGTTATTGTTTTAATTTGCAACTCACTAACGGCGTAGCAGTTAAGAGCTTGGTGCTAACCAAGAGGTCGAAAGTTCAAATCCACCAGGCTCTCCTTGGAAAACCTATGGAGCAGTTCTACTCTGTCCTATAGAGTGGCTATGAATTGAAATCGACTCAATGGCAAAGGGTTTGCTTTTTTTTTTTTAATGGCATATGATGTTGAGCATCATTTCATATGCTTATCTGCCATCCATATATCTACTCTGGTGAGGTGTTTGTTCAAATCTTTTGCTCAGTTTTGGATAGGATTGTTTGTTTTCTTGTTGAGTTTCAACATTTTTTGAATATTTTGGATGCAAGTCCTTCATCAGATATGTGTTTAGTAAATTTTTTTTTTTTCCAGTGTGTGGCTTCTCTTTTTGTTCTCTTAACTGTCTCTTTTACAGAGCAGAAGTTTTTAATTTTTATGAAGTCTAGCAAATTAATTTATTTCTTTCATGTTTCTGTGCCTGCATTGTTGTATCCAAAAACCCATCACCAAACCCACAGTCACCTAGATTTTCTTCTGTTAACTTCTACAAGTTTTATAGATTTGCATTTTACATTTAGGTCTATGATCTGTTTTGAGTTTGTGTGTGTGTATGAAAGAGAGAGAGAGAAGGTCTGCATTACATTCTTTTTTTTTTTTTTTTTTTAAATTGCATGTGGATGTCCAGTTTTTCCAGCACCATTTATTGAAAAGACTATCCTTTCTCCATTGGATTGCCTTTGCTTCTTCACAAAGATCAATTGACTGCATTTCTGTGAGTCATTTCTGGGCTCTGTATTGTGTCCTGTTGATCTAATTGTTTATTCTTTCACCAATGCTATGCTGTCTTGATTGCTGTAGCTTCAGAGTAAGTCTTGAAGTGTCAGTCCTCTCACTCCTTTGTAGAGTATTCATTCTTAACATGGTTAGAGGTATAGTTGGATTAATATCTATCATATTAGTAATTGTTTTTTCTTTGTTACTCTTGTTCTTTTTTTCTTTTACTCTTTTTCTGCCTTCTCTTGTTTTAATTGAGCATTTTATGATTCCATTTTTTTCTTCTTTTAGAATCTCAATCATATTTGTTTTAAATTTTCTTTTTTCATGGTTGCCCTATGCCTTCCAGAAAAATTGCCCACTATGAGATCTTATACATGAATAACTTTGCTTCAATGTAGGTCTTGAAAGTTGAAGCATAATGATTACCACCTTAGTGTCTGATTTGAGAAATAAAATATTTTTATAGGTTTTCTTCATTTAATTTTATAGTTATTTTGAAAAAATGTTATGTTTTAAAATGGTTTATTGAAGGAACTTGAGTATCTGATAATAGGGATTTGGATAAATGAACTGTACCCACTCCTCACTAATTAACATGATTAGGTTCCAAAGACCAGGTTGTTATGCCAAAATCAGCATTACTCAAGATTCGGGTCTCACCCTGTCTTTGGCACTAGTCCCCCTCCCCCCACCAGTTTCTCACCACCCATCGGGTGCTCCCAGTGTGTTATGAATTGAATTGTGTCCCCCCAAAAATGTGTGTCAACTTGGCTAGTCCACGATTCCCAGTGTCATGTGATTATCCATCCTTTAGTCATCTGATGTGATTTTCCTGTGTGTTGTAAATGCTACCTCTATGATCTTAACAAGGCAGGATTATCAGCAGTTATGTTAATGAGGCAGGACGCAATCTACAAGATTACTTTGTGTCTTAAGCCGGTATCTTTCGATATGTAAAAGAGATAAGCAAGCAGAGAGACATGGGGACCTCAAACCACCAAGAAATAAGAGCCAGGAGAATAGCGCATCCTTTGGACCCAGGGTCCCTGTGCTGAGAAGCTTTTCAACCAGGGCAAGATTGATGACAAGGACCTTTCTCCAGAGCCATTAGAGAGAGAGAGCCTTCCCTTGAAGCTGACTTCCTGAATTTGGACTTGTAGCCTACTAGACTCTTCCTCCTTACCCTCTAGACTTGGCTCTGCTCCTCGTTAATACACAAAATAGTTAGATGGTAGATTTTTAGTTCTTGTCATAAATGCAAAATATCAGATAATGAGATAGTCAGTAAGTGAGGACTACCCCAAGACCCAATGCAGTGGAGTTGATTCTGACTTATAGTGACCCTATAGGACAGCATAGAACTGCCCCATACAGTTTCCAAGGAGCACCTGGTGGATTCAAACTACCCCCCTTTTGGTTAGCAGCTCTAGATCTTAACTACTACCCCGCCAGGGTTTCAAGTGAGGAATAGGTACATTGTATTGAAGTTTTTAAATATTCTTTTATTTAGTTGCCTCAACTTACATTCAGGGAATTCCTCACCTCATGTGTTTGATGGAAGGCAGTGAATATCTTTTACTACAAACTTTCCAGAATAAAAAGGGCATTTGCTGTCTTATCTGCCCTTACAGCTAGGCACAGGCATATAACAGACTCAGAGGATAAGACACGGCTATTCTAGATTTTGAAGCAGAAGCTACTGCATAGAAGAAAATAAAACAAACCAAAACAAATAAAAAATAACCAACCAAATATTAACAACAACAACTACAAAAACCTGTGGATATGGAAACTCATTCTAGGTCACAAAGGACATTGCAGGCTCCCCAGAGGCAGAGGCATGTGGAGAAGCTCCATTTTCTGATGTTGGTGGTTCAAGCCATGACATTTTGTGCTTGTTGATGTGCAGCAGTGAAAGACTCATAGACCACTTCTGTGTCATTATTTAGGGCATTGTTTCTTCTTGCCTTTAAGCTTGGCTCTTCACCTCATGTTCTTTTTAATGTTTTTTGAGACAATCTTGAGGTAAAAAGAAAATTAATTGTAAGAAGTGTACAAAATTTATTTTTCTGGCACTATTTGAGGAATCGGAAATTTATCTAATTAATCACAATGTTGTTGTTAGGTTCATTGAGCCAGTTCTGACTCATAGCAAGCCTATGTACAAGAGAACGAAACACTGCTTGGTCCTGTGCCATCCTCACAATAGTTGCCATGTTTGAGCCCGTTGCTTCAGCCACTGTTTCACACTGTGTCACATGTTAAAGAGGTCTTTTGCAGCAGATTTTCCCAATGCAATGTGTCATTTAATTTCTGGCTGCTGCTTCCATGGGCATTGATAGTGGATCCATGTAAAATGAAATCCTTGACAACTTCAATCTTTTCTTCATTTTTTATAATACTGTTTGTTGGTCTAGCTGTGAAGATTTTTGTTTTCATTATGTTAAGGTGTAATCCATACTGAAAGCTGTAGTCTTTTTTATTTTTAAGTTGTAAGCAGGATTTACAGAAATCATGAAAGTCAATATAGCACACCAGGGCTAGCAACACTGGGAAGTAGCTACTGACCAATGTGAAGGCCTGAAGAGACAAGGGAGAGGGAAGTGGTTACTGGAACCCACAGAGGATACCTATGGGGCACCTCTTAGGAGGTGTGGTCAGGGAAGAAAGCCAATCTGTGGTAACCTGAGAGAAATGGAACTGGGAGAATAGGTACCTTGACCTCTCTTCTCCTGCCCTCTCGCTTCTTTTTTTTATATTTTTTTATTATTGTACTTTAGGTGAAGGTTTGCAGAACAAACTAGTTTCTCATTAATAATTAGTGCACATATTGTTTTATGACATTGGTTACCAACCCCATGACATGTCAACACTCTCCCTTCTTGATTCTGGGTTCCTTATTACCAGCTTTCCTGTCCCCTTTTGCCTTCTAGCCCTTGTCCTTGGGCTGGTGTGCCCCTTTAGTCTTGTTTTGTTTTATGGGCCTGTCTAATCTTTGGTTGAAGGGTAAACCTCAGGAGTGGCTTCATTACTGAGCTAAAACATTGTCCGGGGGCCATGCTCTCGGGGTTTCTCAGTCTCTGTCAGGCCAGTAAGTCTGGTCTTTCTTGTGAGTTAGAATTTTATTCTACATTTTTCTCCAGCTTTGTCTGGAAACCTCCACTGTGATCGCTGTCAGAGCAGTCAGTGGTGGTAGCAGGGAACCACCTCGCTGTGCTGGACTCAGTTTGGTGGAGGCTATGCTAGCTGTGGCCCATTAATCCCTTGGAGCAACCCTCCCCCCATGTCTTTGGTTTCCTTCATTCTCCCTTGCTCTGGATGGGGTGAGACCAGTGGAGTATCTTAGATGGCCATTCACAAGCTTTTAAGACCCGAGACACTACTCACCAAAGTGGAATGTAGAACATTTTCTTTATAAACTATGTTATGCCACTTCCAGCAAGCAAGATTGTGTCCTCTGCATATCTTGGGTTGTGAATGAGTCGTCCTCCAATCCTGATGCTGCATTCTTCTTCACATAGTCCAGCTTTTTTGATTATTTGCTTAGCATACAGATTGAATAAGTATGGTAAAAGAATACAACCCTAAAACATAACTTTCCTGATTTTAAAACATGCAGCATCCCCTTGTTCTGTTTGAACAACTGCCTTTTGGTCTATGTCCTGTTGCCACGTAAGCACAATTAAGTGTTCTGGAATTCTAGTTCTTTGTAATGATATCCATGACTTGTTGAGATCCACACAGTCGAATGCCTTTGCATAGTCAATAAAATGCAGGTAAACATTTTTATGGTAGTCCCTGCTTTCAGCCAAGATCCATCTGACATCAGTAATGATGCCCCTTGTTCCATGTCCTCTTCTGAATTCAGCTTGACTTTCTGGCAGTTCCCTGTCAATGTACTGATGAAACCACTTTTGAACGCTCTTCAGCAAAATTTTATGTGTGTGATCTTAATGATACTGTTCGATAATTTCTACATTTGGTTGGATCACCTTTCTTTGGAATGGGTACAAATATGAATCTCTTCTAGTTGGTTGGCTGGGTAACTGTCTTCCAAATTTCTAGACATAGAGGAGTGAGCGCTTCCAGTGCTGCATCCTTTTGTTGAAACATCTCATTTGGTATTCCATCAATTCTTGGAGCCTTGTTTTTTGCCAGTGCCACCGTGTAGCTTGGATTTCTTCTGTCGGTACCATTGTTTCTTGATCATATGCTACCTCCTGAAATGGTTGAATGCCAACCAGTTGTTTTTGGTACAGTGACTCTGTATTCCTTCCATCTTCCTTTGATGCTTCTTCATCATTTAATATTTTCCCACTAAAGTCATTTAAATTTGCAACTCGAGGCTTGAATTTTCTTTTCAGTTCTTTCAGGTTGAGAAATGCCAAGTGTGTTCTTCCCTTTAGGTTTTCCAACTCTAGGTATTTGCACATTTCATTATAATGCTTTGTCTTCTTGAGCCACCCTTTGAAATCTTCTGTTCAGCTCTTGTACTTCATCATTTCTTTCTTTGTCTTTAGCTACTCTATTTTCGAGAGCTAGTTTCAGAGTCTTCTGACATTCATTTTTGCTTTTTCTTTCTTTCCTGTGTTTTCATTAAACATCATATATGATGTCCTTAATGTCATCCCACAACTCCCCTGAACTTTGATCATTAGTGTTCAATGCATAAATTCAGGTGGAATATTCTCAAGGTCATCTTTTGGACCTCATGGACTTGTTCTAATTTTCCACAATTTCAACTTGAACTTGCATATAAGCAACTGATGATTTGTTCCCCAGTCAGCTGCTGGCCTTGTTCTGACTGTTGATATTGAGCTCTTCCATAGTTTCTTTCCACATATGTAATTAATTTGATTCCTGCATATTCCATCTGGTTAGGTCCACCTGTATAGTTGCTGTTTATGTTGTTGAAAGAAGTATTTGCAATGAAGAAGTCATTGGTCTTGCAAAATTCTATCATACATTCTCCCACATCATTTCTATCACAAAGGCCATATTTTCCAACTACTGATCCTTCTTCTTTCTTTCCAACTTTTGTGCTCCAATCACCAGTACCTATTAATGAATCTTTATTGCATGTTTGATCAATTTCAGACTACAGAAGTTGGTAAACAATCTTCAGTTTCCTCATCTTTGGCCTTAATGTTTGGTGTGTAAATTTGAATAATAGTTGTATTAACTGATCTTCATTGTAGGGATATGAATATTATCCTATCACTGGCAGTGTTGTATGTCAGGATAGATCTTTAAATGTTCTTTTTGATGATGAGTGCAACATCATTTCTCTTCAAGTTGTCATTCCCAGCATAGTAGACCATATGATTGTCCAATTCGAAATGGCCAGTACCAGTCCATTTCAGCTCACTAATGCCTAGAATATCCATATGTTCCATTAAGTTTTTGATAACTTCCAATTTTCTAAGATTCATTCTTTGTACATCCCATGTTACTATTATTAATGGATATTTGCAGCTGTTTCTTCTTGTTCTGAGTTGTGCTACATCAACAAATGAAGATCCCAAAAGCTTGACTCCATCCACTTCATTAAGTCGACTCTACTTTGAGGAAGCAACTCTTTCCCAGTCGTATTTTGATTGCCTTTCAACCTTAGAGGTTCATATTCTGGCACTATACCAGACAATGTTCCGCTGCTCTTCATAAGTTTTTCCTGGCTAATTTTTTAGAAGTAGACTGCCAGGTCCTTCTTCCTAGTCTGTCTTACTCTGGAACCTCAGCTGAAACCTGTCCACCTTGGATGACCCTGCTGGTATTTGAATACTGGTGGCATATGTTCCAGCACCACAGCAACATGCAAGCCACCACAGTACAACAAACTGACAGACACCTGGGGAATTAATCACAAATCAACCATCAAATTATGAAACTTACATTGATATATCACTACCGTCTAATAATCATATCCCATTTCTTTGTTTCACCAGTTGTCACAGATCGTTACAGAAGAAGGATCCCATCCAAAATTGCATATTGCATTTAGGTGTCATTTCTCTTCACTCACCTTCAATCTGGAAGTGTTCCCTAGCCTTTTTTTTGACTTTCATTATTTTGGCATTGCTGAATAAAGCAATTATTTTGTAGAAATATTCATCAGTTTTTATTTGCCTGATGTTTGCTCACAATTAGACTCAGGTTGTGTGTATAACACAGACATGATGCTGTGTTCTTCGTATTGCACCCTAGTTGGTGACACACAATTTTGATGTGTTCCATTACTGAAGAAGTTAACTTATATCAGATGGTTTTTATCAAGCATTGTAAGTTACTCCTTTACCATTTGAATTTGTTGTAGTTTCTAGGTGCTATCATGACAGTTCTGACTCATAATAACCTTAAGGACAACAGAATGAAATGCTGCCTGGTCCTGCACCACCCTTACAATTGTTGCCAAGTTTGAACTTTTTGCTTCAGCCACTGTGTCGATCCATCTCATTGAGGGTCTTCCTCTTTCTTGGTACCCTCTACTTAATCAAGAATGATGTCCTTCTCCAGGAACTGGTCCCACCTGATAACATGTTCAAAGTACATGAGACAAAATGTTGCCGTCCTCACTTCTAATGAACTTTCTGGCTGTATTTCACCCAAAATAGATTTGTTTGTTCTTCCGGTAGTCCATGGTGTATTCAATAGTCTTCACCAACACCATAATTCAAAGGCATCAACTGTTCTTCGGTCTTCCTTATTCATTGTTGAGCTTGCACATGCACGTGAGGCAATTGAAAATACTATGGCTTGCATCAGGGACACTTTAGTCCTCAAGGTGACATCTTTGATTTTGGAAATTTTATAGAGGTCTTTTGCAGCAGATTTGCCCAATGCAATATATTGTTTGATTTCTTGACTGCTGCGTCCATGTTTGTTGATTGTGGATAGAAGGAAGATGAAATCCTTGACAACTTCAGTATTTCCTCTGTTCATCCTGATGTTGTGTGTTGGTCCAATTGTGAGGATTTTTGCTTTGTTTATGTTGAGGTGTAATTCATACTAAAGGCTGTGTAGTCTTTGATCTTCATCAGTAAGTCCTTAAAGTTCTCTTGACTTTCAGCAAGGTTGTGTCATCTGCATATAACAGATCGTTAATGAGTCTTCCTCCAAACCTGATGTCGTGCTCTTCATCTTATAGTCCAGAATCTCTGACTACTTGCCCTGCAGACAAATTGAATAAGTATAGTGAAAAGATACAACCCTGAAACACACCTTTACTGATTTTAAACCATGCAGTACCCTCTTCTGTTCAAAATACTGCCTTTTGGTCTATATACAGATTTCATATGAGCTTAACTGTTTTGGAATTCCTGTTCTTCCCAATATTATCTATAATTTGTTATGATCCACACAATTGAATGTTTTTGCATGATCAATAAAACATAGGTAGACATCTTTCTGTTATTCTCTCCTTACAGCCAAGATCCATCTGACATAAGCAAATGATATCCCTTGTTCCATTTCTTCTTCTGTAACCAGCTTGCATTTCTGAGAGTTCCCTGTCAATATACTGCTGCAGTCATTTTTTAAATTATCTTAGCATTATTTCACTTGCGTGTGATATTAATGGTAATATTTGATAATTTTTGCATTCCATTGGATCACCTGTCTTTGGAATGGGCACAAACATGGATCTCTTCTAGTCAGTTTGCCAGGTAGATCTCTTCCAAATTTCTTGGCATAGACAACTGAGTATACCTTGAGTGTATCCCACCTAAACCCATCTCAGGAATAGATTTGATGAATTGAACACTAATGATTGAAGAATAGAAGAGTTGTGGGATGACATCAAGGATATCATGTATGAAGAAAGCAAATGGTCCTTAAGAAGACAGAAAACAAAGAAATGACCAAAATGAATGTAAGAAGACACTCTGAAAGTTGCCTTTTAATGTAGAATAGCTAAAGCAAACAGAAGAAGTGATGAAGTAAAAGAGCTGAGCAGACAATTTTAAAGGGTGACTTGAGAAGACAACATAAAGTACACCTACTCCTCACTTATTGACTATCTCATTATCTGACACTTCACTTTTATGACAATAGTAAAAAATCTATTATCAAACTATTTTGTTCATTAACAATATACATCTGGCAATAAAAAATACTGAGGTGTGAAGCGAGAGTAACGCTTTCTGTGATGGTGAAGATTACGTGTGAACTTGGCTGGACCATGACTCTCTGTGGTATGGCAGTTGTATAATGATGTAACTGGGCAGTTATATAATGATGTAGTCATCCTCCATTTTGTGATCTGATGTGGTCATCCTCCATTTTCACATAATGTTAATTATTCATAATGGCCTGGTCTTTGGAACCTAACCATGTTGATAAGCGAGGAGTAGGTGTATTATTATGAAATGTCCAAAATCCTGAATTTAGAGAACTGAAAGGAAAGAACATGCTTGGTATTTCTCAAGCAGAAATAACTAAAGAAAAAATATGAGCTTTGAGTTGCAATATTGAAGAATTCGATAAGCAAAAATTGAACAATGCCAGAAGCATCAAAAGAAGATGGAGGGAACACACAGAGTCACTGTACCAAAAAAATTTGCTCAACATTCAACTATTTCAGGAGATAACATATGATCAAAAATTGATGATGTTAAAGGAAGAAGTCCAAGCTGCACTGAAGGCGTTGGCAAAAACAAGGCTCCAGGAACTGCTGCTTGAAATTAATAAATACTTAATGGGAAAATTCTGGAAGATGTCATAATTATCCCATCAAGCTTTCATTTTATTCCTTTATTTATTAATTTTGATACAGTCACATGGTTTCCTATTTCATTCAATGAGTTATAAACCTTTACTAGCATTCATTTTGCCACCCAGATTGTCTTTGATTTGGTCATTAGGAGTTCTTCCAAAAAAGAAGGGACATAATTCTATTATTACTTGAGCATTTCCTTCCTTTCTGGCATAAGAAAATATTTTAGGCTCATCTGGTACTGTCCCTGATCTAACCTTGGAATTAACCCTTTCTTCAATGACCTCTTATTTCCTTCAGTGGGAATAGTAATTAAAAACCAATATTTGGCAAATTAACAGCCTATCATGACAACTCCAGGAACAAGAGAAGAGCAAACTCTGGCTAAACTTACCAGAAGAAAGGAAATAACAAAGATCAGGTAGAAATAAATAAAATGGAAAACAGAAAAACAATAGAATCAATAAAACCAGAAGTTTGTTCTTTGATAAGATCAATAAAATCAAGAAACCTTTAAAAAGGCTGACAAAGAAAATAAGAAAAAAAATTCCAATAACCAAAATAAAAAATGAAAGAGGGGACATTACGACTGACTCAATAGAAATAAAGAGAATTATGACACAATTTTATGAACAACTGTATAGCAACAAACTGGATAACCTAGATGAATGAACAAGTTCTTAGGTGCACGCAACCTAATGAAACTTACTCAAGAGGATATAGAAAGTTTCAACAGACCCATAACAAGTGAAGAGACCAAGTCAGTGATTAAAAATCCCCGCCCCACCAAAAAAAAAGTCCTTGACCAGGTGGTTTCATTGGAGAATTCTACCAAACTTTTAGAGAAGACTTGACACCAAATCTGTTTAAACTCTTCCAAAACATGAGAAAGAAGGAATATTTCCTAATTCATTCTATGAAGCAAATGTAACCATGACACCCAAACCAGACAAAAACACCACAAAAAAGACAATTACAAGCCAATATCTATTATGAATATAGATGCAAAAATCTTCAGTGAAATACTAGCAAAGAGAATCCAACAGCATATTGAAAGAGTCATACACCATATGGTCATGGTGTATAAAGTGTAACTTGGAATTTATTCCAGGAATGCAGGGATGATTCAACATTAGAAAATCAATCAACTTAATGCACCACATCGATAGAACAAAGAAAAAGAACTACATGATCATCTGTATGGATTCAGAAAAAGCATTTGATAAAATCCAACACTCTTTCTTGATGAAAACCCTAAAGGATATTGAAATACAAGGAAAATTCCTTAGTATGATTCAAGGCATATATGAAAAGTCTACGGCCAACATTCTACTTAGTGAATGAAGACTAAGAGCTTTCCCCCTGAAATAGGGAGCAAAACAAGGGTGCCTGTTATCACCACTTCTATTTAATTTGTATTGGAACACTTAGCCATAGCAATACTAGAAGAAAAAGTAATAAAATGTATCCAGATTGGAAAAGAAGAAATAAATTTATCTCTAATCATGAATGATACCCATATATATAAACTTCTAGGGATAATAGAGAAATTTAGCACAGTTGCAGGATACAAGGTCAACAAAGAAAATTCAGTTGTGTTTCTATACACCAACAGTGAGAAATCTGAAAGGGAAAAAATTCCATTTACAATAGCTTCTAAAAGAACAAAATACCTAGGAATAAATCTAACCAGAGCTGTGAAGGACTTATACAATGAAAACCATAGAACACTGCTGAAAGAGATTAAAGGAGACTTATGTAAATGGAAAAATGTTCCATATTCATTGATTGGAAAACTTAGTATTGTTAAGATGTCAGTACTATCCAAAGCAATCTATAGATTTCATGCAATCTTCTTCAAAATTCCAACAGCCTTCTTTACAGAAATAGAAAAACCAATCCTCAAATTTACATAGAATGACAAGAGACCCTGAATCGCTAAAGCAATGTTGAAAGAAAAAACAAAGTAGGAGGACTCACATTTCCTGATTTTAAACATACTATATGGAAACCCTGGTTGTTTTTTGGATTGCCCCATGTAGAAAAATGAAACAGGATCCAGGCCTCACACCATGCACAAAAACGAATTCAAAAGGATTAAGAGCCTAAATGTGCAAAATAAAACCATAAACATCTTTGAAGGGCAAGGAGGCGCAATGCTGTTAGGCCTGGCTTTCAACAATGGATTATCTAACATAACAACAAAAACACAAACAGCAAAAGACAAAATAAATTAATGGGACCTTATAAAAGTTAAAAATTTGTTCATCAAAAGATTGCCCAAAAAGTGAAAAGACTAGCTGCTGATTGGGAGAATATCTTCAGAAACCACTTATTTGACAAGAATTTAATAACCAAAATATACATAAAGCTTTGACAACTTAACAACAGAAAGAAAAATAACCCAATCATAAAATGGACAAAGGACTTGAATAGACATTTCACCAAAGAGGACATTCGAATGGCTACCAAACCAATGGAAAGATGCTTAGAGTCATTAGCCATCAGAGGGATGCAAATCAAAACCACAATGTGATACCATTTCACTTCCACTAGGATGGCTAAAATTTAAAATAAAATAAAATAACAAATGTTGGCAAAGATGTGGGGAAATTGGAACGCTTTCCTGGTAGGAAAGCAGAATGACATGGCTATTGTAGAAAATGGTGTGACGGCTCCTCAAAAAACTAAAAATAGAACTACCATATGACCCAATTCTACTCCTAGGTACATACCTGAAAGCAGAGACTCAAAAAGGACTTGTACACCAGTGTTCACTGAAGTAGCAGTGTTCATTCACAGTAGCCAAAATGTGGAAATAATCTAAATGCTCATCAACAGATGAATAAATAAACAAAATGCGGTGCATACATACAATGGGATACTACTAAGTCAGTAGGAGAAATGAAGTCTTGATACATGCTACAGTATGGCTGAAGCTTGAAGACTTTATGTTGAGTGAAATAAGTCAATCACAAAAAGACAAATACTATATGACCTCGTTATATGAAGACAAGAAAAGGCAAATATACAGAGACCAAAGCTCCTCAGTGGTTACTAGGGATGGAGGGAAGTGGAAAAGGGGGGTTAACAGTGATGGAAAAATCACATGATTAAGGGTAGTGTTGCACAGCCAGGCGTAATTGCTGTCAATAAGCTGTACATCTGTAAAAAGTTGAAATTGGCAAAAGTTGTGTGATAGGTACATTTATAGCAACGCCAAAAAAAGAAAAAAAAAAGCTGCTGAGGCTGCTTATGTACAACAAAATATCTCATGGGATTTGGTTCCTTGGTTTGTAGGTTTAGGATATTGGTTCCTTGGAACATTCCAGTTAACTGGCCTAATAAAGTGCTTAGTGTTTCTGTTCTACTTTGTGTAGTGCCTGGGATCTTAAAAGTGGCCGTCCAAAGGCAACAATTGGCCTCTATTCCCCTGGAACAATGGAGAGGAGAGTCAGGAATAGGAGAAGGATATGGAACTTGTGGTTAATTGTCTTCTTTGCCTTGAGACTAGAAGTCAATGGTACCTGGCTACCATTACTGAACATTCTGATGAAAGATTCCATAGAAGAATCCTATTCAAGAGCAGTAAAATGTAGAACAGAATTTCAATTTCTCATGGACTCTAGACTTTCTGAAGTCATGGAGGGCCGATGAACCCCTGAAACTATTGCCCTGAGATAATCCTCAAACTTCAAGCCAAAAGTTTCCCCTGAATTCATCTTAAGACTGAATAATAGCTTAGCAAGTGAAAAAGGTCTGCCTTGAGCATTATGGTCTTTTAAAAACTATATCAGATCAATTTGACAACAGAAACTCAGAAGACTTAGACAGAGATTTTAGGGGGCAGTGAGTTTGTGTTAATGGAGGAAGAACAACTCAGAGAGGGTGAGAATGGTTGCACAACTTGAAGAATGTAATCAATGTTGCTAAATTGTACATGTAGAAATTTGAATTGGTATATGTTTTGCTGTGTGTATTCCCGACAATAACAACAAAATAAATAAAATTTAGAAGAAAAATAAACCCAATATTTGGGAAATATACGTATTTATTATTATTTTCATATTGTTGCTAATGGGCACTGTGAAACCCGGTTCACATTATTCCCTATATTTTAATTTTAAAAACCAATTTCCATACGTTTAACTGATCTCTTGTTAGTGCCAGCACACATCAATCCTGGCCACAGATGCCTTCCTCACTGTGCTTCGATTCTAATACTCCATCCTGAACTGTTCAGTCTTCAAAACCAAGTGACAGGCCTTCTTCTCCCTTATGGACTCCCTCTTCATCCTACTCAGGTTCTAAACCCTACAATGGATTGATTTTGACATCACCTACCATCCCTGCATTGAGCCCTGGTGGTGCAGTCAGTGGTTAAAAGCTTGGCTGCTAACCAAAAGGTCAGCAGTTTGAATCCACCAGCCAATCTTCGGAAACTCTATAGGGCATTCTACTCTGTCCTACAGGGCTGCTATGAGTCAGAATTGACTCGATGGCAATGGGGATTTTTGGTTACCACCCCTGCATAGACACCATTCTCATCCAGCTCAAGCTTTCAAACCACACACCAGCTCACTCACTGCAGGACAGCCCTTCTTACCCTGCCCACACTAGAACTCCACCACCTCCACCCCGCAAATACTCTGCCCTCTCTGCTCAGATTACCTGAGCACATGCCACCTGCTCTCCTGTGCTGCTGCCACCTCATTCCACTTTGACGCTCTGTACCAGGCTCCCTCATGGATGCCACTCTTGCTCAGCTCCAAGTAATGGCTTTGAACTGAATCGTTCAGTAACGGAAAGGAAGGAAAGAGGTAAAGAAAGGGAAGGAGACTTAACATCCTTGTAGCAAATTAATTTTTTGCTAGACCAACCAGCTAATTTTTATTGTTTGCAACTAAGAGATCTGACTAAAACATACTGTATGAAAGAACTTCCATTTAGGGAAGGTGTTTTATAAAAAATTTATGCCACCAATGAGGAGACAAGTTAACTATCTCCATTATACTGCCATTATATTCTATGTTGGAAAACTCACCTAGTAATTATTTTATAAGAATTAATAAACAGTCAATGATAAGCAAATATTTTAAGAAATAAAAAGAGGTGATGTAAAACACAAAATTAAACATAAAAATGACCCAAAGTGCAAGAAAAAGAAGAGAACATAATGATTAGTTAAACTTGTGACTATAGGGATACTTGAGAGGATATTGCAAATATAGAATCAGAACAAGCTGCTATAAAAAAGAGAAAGAAAAAAAGGGAGGGAGGGAGGGAGGGAGGGAGGGAGGGAGGGAGGGAGGAAGGAAGGAAGGAAGGAAGGAAGGAAGGAAGGGAGGGAGGGAGGGAGGGAGGGAGGGAGGGAAGGAGGGAAGGACGGAAGGAGGGAAGGAAGGGAAGAACGGAAGGAGGGAAGGACGGAAGGAGGGAAGGAAGGGAGGGAGGGAGGGAGGGTGGGAGGGAGGGAAAGAAGGAGGGAGGGAAGGAAGGAGGGAAGGAAGAAAGACACCTCCTAAGCTTCTACCTAGAACCGGAGGCACAGGTCTCTTCTGTTCAGTCACTGGCTAAATTTTTCTGGAATTCCTATTGTAGTGGATTGAATTATGTCCCTCTAAAAATGTATCAATTTGGCTGGGCCATGATTCCTGGTATTGTGTGATTTTCCTATATGTTGTAGATACTTCCCCTGTGATGTTAATGAGGGAGGATGGGTGGCAGTTAGGGAGGCAGGACTCAATCTACAAGATTGGATTGTGTCTTGAAGCAATCTCTTGAGATATAAGGTAGGGAGGTGAGTGGAGAAACAGTGGACATCATACCAACAAGAAAGCAGTGGCAGGAACAGAGCACATCCTTTGGACCCGAGGTTCCTGCGCATAGAAGCTCCTAGTCTGGGGGAAGATTGATGAGAAGGCCAACAGAGACAGAAAGCCTTCTCCTGGAGCTGACACTCCAAATTTGGATTTTAGCCTACTCTACTGTGAGAAAATAAAATTTTCTTTATTAAAGCCATCCACTTGTGGTATTTCTGTCAGTACTAGATGACTGACACACCTATTATATTTTTCCCACCCAGTAGAAGGATGGGGCAACACTCAAGTCCTCCTTTCAGAGCATGCGTATACTCTCTGTTTATATAAAAGAAACATATTTTTTACATTCCTGACCTTTGTGTATAAAAACAATTTGGCCTAGTGATAAAGAATCTAAACTTTACAGCATGGAGCCAGACTGCTTGGCTTTGAATCTGTGTTCTGCTAATACTAATCAATATCACAGAGTACCTTGACCTGAATTAATTTCTTTTACTCTGTTTCCTGTCAGAGGAGGGGCACATTCTTAGGTTTGGTTCACTTTGAGAATATAGGTGGATGTAAGAGGAGGCCCTGGCAGTACCAGGCATGAAGGGATGGGAAACAGAAAATTTCCTGGTAAGAGAAACTTGACTCATATATCTGGCATCTCCCAAGAGGCAGAAACTGTGCTAAGTGATGTCATGTACGTTATCTCTTTGAAAGCTCATAGCAACCCTTCAGTGTTGGCTTTATTTTTCCCATTTGTATGGTAGAGGAAGTACTTTTCCAAGACAGCACAGCCCGTAGAGATCTACGACAGATAATAACGATGAGGTTTGAACTCAGCTTTTCTAGCCTCTTGTCTAGCAATATTTTCATCACATCTCTCTCTGTACCTCTTTTCCATTCTCTCTCTCTCAGTATGATTTCATGACTTAATCTTTATAGAATATTTAATCATTCTTTAAAATTTTTACTTACCATTGTTTCTAGTAAACACAACATTGGGAGTATGATAATTTTATAATTACTCTTTTTTGATGGACTCACAGAATTTGTAGCATTTTGTCACACAGTGATTAAGAGCTTGGCTGCTAACCAAAGGGCTGGCAGTTCAAAACTACCAGTTGCTCCTTGGAAGCAGGTCAAATACACCAGTCACTCCTAGGACAGTTGTACTCTGTCCTAAAGGGTCTCTAAGAGTTGGAATGACTCAACTGCAAGGAGTTTGGTTTGGAACTCCCTTGTGATTCCCTTGAAATCACCATTTGATATCTCCACATTTACTACATTTGACTTGAAGAAAGTGTTGATTCTCAACCTTATTTTGGGACTTTGTCCTACCACAAACTCACACAATCTCATACATGTGCACACATGCCCACACACACATGTACACGCATGCAGACAGACACGTCATAGATTAGTTCAGATAATTTGTGAGATAAAAAAGTGTATTCTTTCTGTACATGATTCAATTTTGTGAAGATGTGAGCTGTTAATAGAAAATAGTATTAGAAATAGATTTAAATTACATTTGTTTAATGTATCATCTGTCTCGCAAACCTTTGAATTCTTTTGGTTTCAAATAACACTCATTAGCTTGAGGGAAGGACTGATTAACTGATCAGGTAGGAGGAAGACAAGAAGAGATATGTCCCTCTTGTATATTTTATATTATTGTTCTTTCATATCCGGGGATTAATTACTATGGTGGTTATTAATTTGTCAGTGGAGAAAAATTGTTATTCATGTTTTTCTTTTGCATGTCAAAGTGCATTGCTAATTTATAAATATCAAACTACTGTAATCTGTTTTTACACCTACACAATGTCAATAAGATTTCTTTTCTGGGCTCGCAAATGGAAAGCACAGCTTCACTAATTGGTTGAATGAAATGGCAGCTCTAATACCTTAAGTATTCGGTCATTCTCTTTTCATTTCACTAAAGGTCAGGAATATGTACACACATGCAAATGTATTTTTTCACATTGGGAAAATAGGTTAAAGTGATGAGGTAGTTATAAATTTTGAATATGGACAATCTAATAAAAAGTTTCAAACCGAACAAAACCAAACCCACTGCCTTGGAATAGAATCTGACTTACGGCAACCCTAAAGCAATCTGCTTCTGTAAAGATTTACAGCCTTAGAAACCCTATGGGACACTTCTACTCTGTCTTTTGGGGTCACTATGAGATTAAAATATTTCATATAAGCTTCAAACAACACCCATATTAACAGGATTTAAGGCACTGATTAAAGTCTTCATAATTCATTTTATAATCTTTAATGTAATTGTTCAAGAAGAAATGAAAATTTTAGAAAAAAAAGTTTTATGCATTTCAAGTGCCTGTGTAGATATGCGTCAAACTTAAGTTTTGTTTTCATTTCTTTTAACCCGATTTACTTAGTTGACTTTTAAGTTGACATGAAATCTTGAGTGTTAACCTCAGTCCATATTCGTACCTAAGAAACAAGTGCAGTGAAAGGGATTATTGATTCTCAATATTCATGCTGCTTTAAAGATTTTATTTATTAATGTGGAAGTATCTAAATTGGTTCTGCAATGTTATAAGCTTCCTTTCTTTGGAGATTTATTACTGCATATTTCAACACATTAGCTCACATACTAGAAATTGCAACTCTTAAAACAGGTGGTTCAGCATCTTGACTCCTACAATGACCAAACCTCACGTTTTAGAGACTGTGAACCCTGTTGCTTCTTCACTCAGCCCTTCTGATGGGTGTATCCAAGTATGCACTGCTATACATAGTGCAATTAGCAGAGGGAAAAATTCCTTTCTGAGCCCTGAAGGCAATCAGTTCATACCCTGAAGAAGGAAATTTGATTTGTCTTATGATCTGAGCTTTCATACTTAATACAGTTGTTAACCAACCAAAACCAAACCCAGTGTTGTCGAGTTGATTCCGACTTACAGAGATCCTATAGGACAGAGCAGAACTGCCCCATAGAGTTTCCAAGAAGCACCTGGTGGATTCGAACTGCGAACCCTTTGGTTAGCAGCCATAGCACTTAACAACTACACCAGCAGGGTTTCCAGTTGTTAGTGCTCACAAAATCAACCAGGCCTTTGTAAACATGTAGCCTTAGAATTGGGCTTGGTAGGCTCTGTCATTGTTGTTGTTGTTAGCTGCTGTCAAGTCAGCCACAACTCATGGTGACCCCTTGTACAACAGAACTAAACACTGCCCAATCCTTGCCATCTACATGATTGGTTGCTGATGTACTGTTGTGATCCATAGGGTTTTCATTGGCTGATTTTCTGAAGTAGATCACCAGGCCTTCCTTCCTGGTTAATCTCTAGGTAGGGTAAAGTTCACAGACTACCTTTACATTTGCATAATGACTTTATACTCACTCCTCACTTATTGACATGGTTAGTTCCAAAGACCAGATCTTTGTGTGAAAATTGGTGTTATGGGAAAATGGAGGATGACCACACCATTACATAACTGCCAAATCACTGAGAATCATGGTCCAGCCAAGTTGACACATAACCTTAACTATCACAGCCAGCATTACTCTTGCCTCACATCTGGTGTTTGTTACTGCCAAATGTATGTCATTAATGCACAAAATAGTCAGATAGTAGATTTTTCACTACTGTCGTAAATGCAAAATGTTGGATAACAAGACAGTCAATAAATGAGGAGTAGGTGTACACAGCTCAAGATTTTTATAAACTGAGGTATGGCAACTCAGTGATGGCCACCACACCTTCCTCAGAAATAGAGCACAGAACTAAAAAAAAGAATTCTAGATAAAACACACTACCTACCCAAACTAACACAAAATGATGTTGAAAACCTGAAAGACCCACAAGAGGAGAGATTGAAAAGATTAAAAAAAAAAAAAAAAAATCAAAAAAAGCCCTGGCCTAGGTGGCTTCACTGGAGAATTCTAACAAACTTTCAGAGAAAAGCTTACACCAGTACTATTCAAACTATTTCAGAACATGGAAAAGGAAGCAATACTTCCAAATTCATTCTATGAAGCCAGTATAACCCTGATACCAAAACCAGGCAAAGTCACTACAAAAAAAGAAAATTACAGGCCAATATCTTTCAAGAATATAGATGCAAAAATTCTCAACACAATTCTAGCCAATAGAATTCAGCATTATACCAAAAAAAAAAAAAAAAAAATACACCATGACCAAGTAGGATTCCTACCAGGTATGCAAGGATGGTTCAACATTAGAAAATGAATCAATGTAATCCACCACATAAATAAAAGAAAACAATCCCAAGATCATCTCAATAAATGTGGAAAAGGCATTTGACAAAATCCAACACCCATTCCTGATAAAAACTCTCAATAAAATAGGTATAGAAGGGAAATTTCTCAACATAATAAAGGGCATCTATACAAAACCAACAGGCAACATCATTCTTAATGGAGAGGGGCTGAAAACATTTGCCTTGAGTACAGGAACAGGACAAGAATGGCCTTTATCCCCACTCCTATTTAACATTGTGCTGGGAGTCCTAGCTAGAGCAATAAGGCAAGGAAAAGAAATGAAGAGCATCCAAATTGGACATGAAGAAGTAAAACTGTCCCTATTTTTGGATGATATGATAGTATACATAGAAAACCCAAAAGACTTCATGAGAAAACTTCTGGAACTAATAGAAAGATTCAGCAGAGCAGCAGGATACAAGAAAAACAAACAAAAGTCAGTTGGATTCCTATACATTAATAAAGAGAACAATGAAAAGGAAATCGGGAGAACAATATCATTTATAATAGCCCCTAAAAAAAATAAAATACTTAGGAATAAATCTAACCAGGGATGCAAAAGACCTATACAAAGAAAACTACAAAACACAACTGCAAGAAACCAAAGGAAATCTACATAAAAAGAAAAACATACCATGCTCATGGGCAGGTAGACTCAACACTGTGAAAATGACAATTCTACCCAAAGCAATCTACAAATACAATGCAATCTCAATCCAAATACCAACAACATTCTTTAAAGAGATGGAAAAAGTAATCATTAACTTTATATGGAAAGGGAAGTTGCCCCAGATAAGTAAAGCACTATCGAAGAAGAATAAAATAGAAAAACTCGCACTACCTGACCTCAGAACCTACTATACAGTTATCGCAGTCAAAACAGTCTGTTACTGGTACAACGACAGATACATTGACCAATGGAACAGAATTGGGAACCCAGAGGTAAATCCATCCACCTGTGGTCATCTGATCGTCAACAAGGGCCCAAAGCCCATCAAATGGGTAAAAGACAGTCATATTAACTAATGGTTCTGGCAAAACTGTATGTCCATCTGCAAAAAATGAAACAGGACCCATATCTCACACCACATACAAAAACTAATTCAAAACAGACCAAAGACCTAAATATAAAACCAAAAACTATGAAGGTCTTAGAAGAAAAAATAGGATCAATGCTAGAGGCCCTAATACACAGCATTAACAGGATACAAACCATAACCAATGTCATGGATTGAATTGTGTTCCCACAAAAATATATTTATCAACTTGGTTAGGCCATGATTCCCAGTAGTGTGGTTGTCCTACATTTTGTGATTATAATTTTATGCTGAGAGGAGTAGGGTGGGATTGTAGTACCTCCCTTACTCAGGTCACCTCCCTGATCCAAGGAAAAGGGAGTTTCCTTGGGGTGTGGCCTGTACTACTTCTCAAGAGATAAAAGGAAAGGTAAGCAAGCAGAAAGTTGGGGACCTCATACCACCAAGAAAGCAGCACTGGGAGGAGAGCATGTCCTTTGGACCTGGGGTCCCTGCGCCTGAGTAGCTCCTAGTCCAGGGAAAGATTGAGGACAAAGACCTTTCTCCAGAGCCAACAGAGAGAGAAAGCCTTCCCTGGAGCTGACGCCCTGATTTTGGACTTTTAGCCTACTTTACTGTGAGAAAATAAACTTCTCTTTGTTAAAGCCATCCACTTGTGGTATTTCTTTTACAGCAGCACTAGATGACTAACACAACCAACAACACAAAAACTCCAGAAGATAAGCTAGATAACTGAGATCTTCTAAAAATTAAACACTTTTTGTCATCAAAAGACTTCACCAAGAAAGTTAGCAGAGAACCTACAGACTGGGAAAAAAAATTTTGGCTGTGATAAATCCGATAAAGTTCTATTCTCTAAAATCTACAGGAAAATTGAACACATCTACAGCAAAAAGACAAATAATCCAATCAAAAAAATGGGCAATGGAGGCGGTGCCAAGATGACTGACTAGGTAGAAGCTACCTCGGATCCTTCTTGCAAAGAAGACTCGGAAAAACAAGTGAATCAACCACATACATGACCATCTACGAACCCTGACCATCAAACACAGATCTAAAGAGTTGACCTGAGTGACAGAGACTGAGAACGAACAACCAAGGGGAAGCAGCGACTGTTTTCAGAGCCTGGAGCCAGGGTCCCAGTCAGGAAACCTTGGCGCCGGGCTTTGGACTGGGCTCAGGAGAGCTGAGCACCGCGTCCTGAGACAGCGCAAACACAGGGCACAGCCCTGGCCCCCTGAACTGACCTCGGGGGGAATCCCAGCCGGTGCATGCAGGCAGTGCAGTGACATGGCTGACAGGAGGAGAAGTCACCGGGAGGCAGCGACTGGTTTTGGAGCCGGGAGTGTAGTATCCCAGCAGGAGAACCTTGGCGCTGGGCTTTGGACTGGGAGCGGAGGAACTAACCGCGGCTTCTGAGACAGCACAAGCACTGGACGCAGGCCTGACCCTCGGGGGCAATCTCTACCCAGCCAGCGCACACAGTGGACGTGCCCCTCGGGAATCTCAGATAACACAGTCATCCCAAGCAAGATAAGTAACTTTGTTTATATTCGGGGTGCTACTCTCTCCTATTTCTCTGAACCCTCTCCTCCCCTTCCCGGGCAGCTTCATTAACATTGGAATTTCCTGAGCCAGAGAGTGAACTGCTTGTGGTTTTTCTTTCTTTTTGGTCTTTTCCTAACCCATTCTCCTGGCCTGAGAGAAGCAGCTACAAAAAACCCAGGGACCAAAAATCCTTCCCTAATTGAACTAAAAACATAGAACCAGCTCCAGCCACGTATATGTGATCCACAGTCTTGGGCTTTCATCCCTACAGAGAACAAGGTGGCTATTATAATGCAAAGGCAATTCTGATAGGGATCTGACTGCAATTGTTTTAGCGGATTACCGGAAAGACAAGTTTCCCAGGTCTGATATCTCTGCATATTCAACAGAGCCCTAACTGACCCACAACAGGGAACTGAGGGCTGAAGCTCCCCCCAGACCACCTAGCCTCCTGCCTTAGAGGTCTAAGGAGGGTGACACCTACCAATCTGTAGAGGTGCTTGCATTCGGTGCCTAAGGTACAGCTGCAGAGCCCACCCACCAAGGTGCTTTAAGAATAGAGACACACCTACCTCACTGACACTTGGGGGAAGCCTGTCAGCATCCTGCCCCCCAGGAGTGTGAACCCCTGCTGCTACTAGAATCTGGTGCACATAACTATCACCACTACTTCTCTAGGTGGATAGGTGAAAGTCTGCTCCACACACTTGATGACCCAAAATCAGATTCTACTCAAGAACAGTGAATGGACTCAGGCTTATATATTTGGTAACAGCCCAAACCAGCTGGTAATAGGACATAAGTGAGTCAAGGGCTACAACATTCAAGACAGCACAATCTAGTAGCCCATCTATGTATATTCAAAGAAAACAAAACAAGATAAGACTCAGTGAGCGAATATAGACTAAATCACTACAATATCTTAGTGATGGCTTGGAGACAGCAGTCGATATCAAACCACATAAAGAAGCAGACCATGATTGCTTCTACAACTCCCCAAATTAAAGAATCAAAATCTTTCCCAAATGAAGATACAATCCTGGAATTGCCAGATACAGAATATAAAAAACTAATTTACAGAATGCTTCAAGACATCAGGGATGACCTCAGAAATGAAATAAGGCAATCTACAGAAAAAGCCAAGGAACACACTGATAAAGCAGTTGAAGAACTCAAAAAGATTATTCAAGAACATAGTGGAAAAATTAATAAGTTGCAAGAATCCATAGAGAGACAGCATTCAGAAATCCAAAAGATTAACAATAAAATTACAGAATTAGACAACTCAATAGGAAGTCAGAGGAGCAGACTCAAGCAATTAGAATGCAGAGTGGGAGCTCTGGAGGACCAGGGAATTGACACCAACATAGCTGAAAAAAAATCAGATAAAAGAATTAAAAAAAATGAAGAAACCCTAAGAATCATGTGGGACTCTATCAAGAAGAATAACTTGCGTGTGATTGGAATCCCAGAACAGGGAGGGATATCAGAAAACACAGAGAGAATAACTGAAGATCTATTGGCAGAAAACTTCCCTGGCATCATGAAAGATGAAAGGATATCTATCCAAGATGCTCATTGAACTCCATTTAAGATTGACCCAAAAACAAAATCACCAAGACATATTATCATCAAACTTGCCAAAACCAAAGATAAAGAGAAAATTTTAAAAGCAGCCAGGGATAAAACAGACTACTCAGCAGAAAAAATGCAGGCAAGGAGGCAATGGGATGACATATATGGAGCACTGAAGGAGAAAAACTGCCAGCCAAGGATCATATATCCAATCAAAGTCTCTCTGAAATATGAAGGCGAAATTAAGACATTTACAGATAAACACAAGCTTAGAGAATTTGCAAAAACCAAACAAAGCTACAAGAAATACTAAAGGAAAATGTTTGGTCAGAAAACCAATAATATCAGATACCAGCACAACACCAGGTCACAGAACAGAGCATCCTGATATCAACTCAAATAGGGAAATCACAAAAACAAATTAAGATTAATTAAAAAAAAAACAAAAAAAAACGCTCAAAACAGGGAATCATTGAAGTCAATATGTAAAAGATCATAATAATAATAATAAAAAAAAATCAAAAAGAGGGACTAAATACAGGTGGCATAGAACTGCCATATGGAGAGGGATACAAGGCAATATAGGACAATACAAGTTAGGTTTTTACTTAGAAAAATAGGGGTAAATATTAAGGTAACCACAAAGAGGTATAACAATTCCATAACTCAAAATAAAAACCAAGAAAAACATAACGACTCATCAAACATAAAGTCAAATACTATGAAAATGAGGAACACACAATTTACAAAGAAAAACGTCTCAGCACAAAACAGTAAGTGAAGAAATGAAAATTGTCAACAACACACGTAAAAAGGCATCAAAATGACAGCACTAAACACATACTTATCTATAATTATGCTGAAAGTAAATGGACTAAATACACCAATAAAGAGACAGAGAGTTTCAGACTGGTTAAAGAAACACGATCCGTCTATATGCTGCCTACAAGAGACACACCTTAGACTTAGAGACACAAACAAACAAAAACTCAAAGGATGGAAAAAATATATCGAGGAAACAATAACTGAAAAAGAGCAGGAGTAGCAATATTAATTTCTGACAAAATAGACTTCAAAGTTAAATCCACCACAAAGGATAAAGAAGGACACTACATAATGATTAAAGGGACAATTGACAGGAAGATATAACCATATTAAATTTTTATGCACCCAATGATAGGGCTGCAAGATACATAAAACAAACTTTATCAGAACTGAAAAGTGAGATAGACACCTCCGCAATTATAGTAGGAGACTTCAACACACCACTTTCGGAGAAGGACAGGACTTCCAGTAAAAAGCTCAATAGAGACACGGAAGACCTAATTGCTACAATCAACCAACTTGACCTCATAGACTTATACAGAACTCTCCACCTAACTGCTGCAAAGTATACTTTTTTTTCTAGTGCACACGGAACATTCTCTAGAATAGACCACATATTAGGTCATAAAAAAAACCTTTGCAGAATCCAAAACATCGAAATATTACAAAGCATCTTCTCAGACCACAAGGCCATAAAAGTGGAAATCAATAACAGAAAAATTAGGGAAAAGAAATCAAATACTTGGAAACTGAACAATACCCTGCTCAAAAAAGACTGGGTTCTAGAAGACATTAAGGAGGGAATAAAGAAATTCATAGAATGCAACGACAACGAAAATACTTCCTACCAAAACCTCTGGGACACAGCAAAAGCAGTGCTCAGAGGTCAGTTTACATTGATAAGTGCACACATACAAAAAGAAGAAAGAGCCAAAATCAGAGAACTGTCCCTACAACTTGAACAAATAGAAAGTGAGCAACAAAAGAATCCATCAGGCACCAGGAGAAAAAAATAATAAAAATTAGAGCTGAACTAAATGAATTAGAGAACAGAAAAACAATTGAAAGAATTAACAAAGCCAAAAGCTGATTCTTTAAAAAAATTAACAAAATTGATAAACCATTGGCTAGACTGACTAAAGAAATACAGGAAAGGAAACAAATAACCTGAATAAGAGAAGAGATGGGTCACATCACAACAGACCCAACTGAAATTAAAAGAATCATATCAGATTATTACGAAAAAGTGTACTCTAACAAATTTGCAAACCTGGAAGAAATGGCTGAATTCCTAGAAAAACACTACCTACCTAAACTAACACAATCAGAAGTAGAACAACTAAATAGACCTATAACAAAAAAAAAGAGATTGAAACGGTAATCAAAAAACTCCCAACAAAAAAAAGCCCTGGCCCAGATGGCTTTACTGCAGAGTTCTACCAAACTTTCAGAAAAGAGTTAACACCACTACTGCTAAAGGTATTTCAAAGCATAGAAAATGACGGAATACTGCCTAACTCATTCTATGAAGCCGCCATATCCCTGATTCCAAAACCAGGTAAAGACATCACAAAAAAAGAAAATTACAGACCTATATCCCTCATGAACATAGATGCAAAAATCCTCAACAAAATTCTAGCCAATAGAAGTCAACAACATATCAAAAAAATAATCCACCACGACCAAGTGGGATTTATACCAGGTATGCAAAAAAAAAAAAAAAATTTTTTTTTTATGCAAGGCTGGTTTAATATTAGAAAAACCATTAATGTAATCCACCATATAAATAAAACAAAAGACAAAAACCACATGATCTTATCAATTGATGCAGAAAAGACATTTGACCAAGTCCAATGCCCATTTATGATAAAAACCCTCAGCAAAATAGGAGCTGAAGGAAAATTCCTCAACATAATAAAGGGCATCTATACAAAGCCAACAGCCAACATCACTCTAAATGGAGAGAGCCTGAAAGCATTTCCCTTGAGAATGGGAACCAGACAAGGATGCCCTTTATCACCGCTCTTATTCAACATTGTGCTAGAAGTCCTAGCCAGAGCAATTAGGCTAGGCAAAGAAATAAAGGGAATCCGGATTGGCAAGGAGGAAATAAAATTATCTCTATTTGCAGATGACATGATCTTATGCACAGAAAAACCTAAGGAATCCTCCAGAAAACTACTGAAACTAATAGAAGAGTTTGGCAGAGTCTCAGGTTATAAGATAAACATACAAAAATCACTTGGATTCCTCTACATCAACAAAAAGAACATCGAAGAGGAAATCACCAAATCAATACCATTCATAGTAGCCCCCAAGAAGATAAAATCCTTAGGAATAAATCTTACCAAAGATGTAAAAGACCTATATAAAGAAAACTAGAAAGTACTACTACAAGAAGCTAAAAAGGACCTACTTAAGTGGAAAAACATACCTTGCTCGTGGATAGGAAGACTTAACATAGTAAAAATATCTATTCTACCAAAAGCCATCTATACATACAATGCACTTCCAATCCAAATTCCAATGACATTTTTTAATGCGATGGAGAAACAAATCACTAACTTCACATGGAAGGGAAAGAAGCCTCGGATGAGTAAAGCATTACTGAAAAAGAAGAACAAAGTGGGAGGCCTCACTCTACCTGATTTTAGAACATATTATACAGCCATAGTAGTCAAAACAGCCTGGTACTGGTACAACAACAGGCACATAGGCCAATGGAACAGAATTGAGAACCCAGATATAAATCCATCCGCATATGAGGAGCTGATATTTGACAAAGGCCCGGTGTCAGTTAATTGGGAAAAAGATAGTCTTTTTAACAAATGGTGCTGGCATAACTGGATATCCATTTGCAAAAAATGAAACAAGACCCATACCTCACACCATGCACAAAAACTAACTCCAAGTGGATCAAAGACCTAAACATAAAGACTAAAACGATAAAGATCATGGAAGAAAAAATAGGGACAACCTTAGGAGCCCTAATACAAGGCATAAACAGAATGCAAAACATTACCAAAAATGACAAAGAGAAACCAGATAACTGGGAGCTCCTAAAAATCAAACACCTATGCTCATCTAAAGACTTCACCAAAAGAGGAAAAAGACCACCTACAGATTGGGAAAGAATTTTCAGCTGTGACGTCTCCGACCAGTGCCTGATCTCTAAAATCTATATGATTCTGTTAAAACTCAACCACAAAAAGACAAACAACCCAATCAAGAAGTGGGCAAATGATATGAACACATACTTCACTAAATAATATATTCAGGCAGCTAACAGATACATGAGAAAATGCTCTCAATCATTAGCCATTAGAGAAATGCAAATTAAAACTACGATGAGATTCCATCTCACTCCAGCAAGGCTGGCATTAATCCAAAAAACACAAAATAATAAATGTTGGAGAGACTGCGAGAGATTGGAACTCTTATACACTGCTGGTGGGAATGTAAAACGGTACAACCACTTTGGAAATCTATCTGGCGTTTTCTTAAAAAGTTAAAAATAGAACTAGCATACAACCCAGAAATCCCACTCCTTGGAATATACCCTAGAGAAGTAAGAGCCTTCACACGAACAGATATATGCACACCCATGTTTATTGCAGCTCTGTTTACAATAGCAAAAAGCTGGAAGCAACCAAGGTGTCCATCAATGGATGAATGGTTAAATAAATTGTGGTATATTCACACAATGGAATACTACACATTGATAAAGAACAGTGACGAATCTGTGAAACATTTCATAACATGGAGGAACCTGGAAGGCATTATGCTGAGTGAAATTAGTCAGATGCAAAATGACAAATATTGTATAAGACCACTATTATAAGATCTTGAGAAATAGTATAAACTGAGAAGAACACATACTTTTGTGGTTACGAGCGGGGGAGGGAGGCAGGGTGGGAGAGGGTTATTTACTGATTAGTTAGCAGATAAGAACTACTTTAGGTGAAGGGAAGGCCAATACTCAATACATGGAAGGTCAGCTCAACTGGACTGGACCAAAAGCAAAGAAGTTTCCGGGATAAACTGAATGCTTCAAAGGTCAGCGGAGCAAGGGTGGGGGTTTGGGGACCATGGTTTAAGGGGACTTCTAAGTCAATTGGGAAAATAATTCTATTATGAAAACATTCTGCATCCTACTTTGAAACGTGGCGTCTGGGGTCTTAATGCTAACAAGCAGCCATCTAAGATGCATCAATTGGTCTCAACCCACCAGGATCAAACGAGAATGAAGAACACCAAGGTCACACGATAACTATGAGCCCAAGAGACAGAAAGGGCCACATGAACCAGAGACTTACATCATCCTGAGACCAGAAGAACTAGACGGTGCCCGGCCACAACCGATGACTGCCCTGACAGGGAGCACAACAGAGAACCCCTGAGGGAGCAGGAGATCAGTGGGATAAAAAAATGCAGACCCCAAATTCTCATAAAAAGACCAGACTTAATGGTCTGACTGAGACTAGAGGAATCCCGGCGGTCACGGTCCACAAATCTTCCGTTGGCTCAGGACAGGAACCATTCCCGAAGACAACTCATCAGACATGGAAGGGACTGGACAATGGGTTGGAGAGATGCTGATGAAGAGTGAGCTACTTATATCAGATGGACACTTGAGACTGTGTTGGCATCTCCTGTCTGGAGGTGAGATAGGAGGGTAAAAAAAGAGGTTTAAAAACTGGCAAAATTGTCACGAAAGGAGAGAGTGGAAGGGCTGACTCATTAGGGGGAGAGTAAGAGGGAGTATGGAGTAAGGTGTATATAAGCTTATATGTGACAGACTGACTTGATTTGTAAACATTCACTTAAAGCTCAATAAAAATTATTAAAAAAAAAAAAAGAGCAATGGGAATTAATAGACACTTCACCAAAGAAGACAGTCAAGTGGCTAACAGGCACAGGAGGAAATGCTTGGGATCACTAGCCATTAGAAAAATGCAAATCAAAACCACAATGAGATACCATCTTACCCTGGCAGTGCTGGCAGGAATCAAAATAACAAATATTGGAGAAGCTGCTGGGAGATTAGAACTCTTATACACTGCTGGTAGGAATACAAAAGGGTACAGCCATTTTGGAAAATGATATGGTGCTTTCCTTAGAAAGTTAGAAATAGAAACACCATATGATCCAGCAATCCCATCCCCAGGAATATATCCTAGAGAAATAAGAGCCATCATATGAATAGACATATGCACACCCATGTTCGTTGCAGCACTGTTCACAATAGCAAAAAGATGGAAGCAACCTAGATGCCCATCAACAAATGAATGGATAAACAAACTGTGGTATATACACACAATGGAGTTCTATGCAATGATAAAGAACAATGATGAATCTGGGAAGCATCTCACAGCATGGATGAAGCTAGAAGACATTATGCTGACTGAAATATGTCAGTCACAAAAGGATAAATATTTTGTGAGACCACTACTACAAAAACTGATGAAAAGGTTTATACACAGAAAGAAACAATCTTTGATGGTTACGAAGGAGAGGAGGGGTGGGGATGGAAAAACATTAAAAAAGAAAAAAAAATTCTAGACATAATTTCAGGGTCTCTGAAACTAAATACAATGAGAAAATATTTTTGCCTGATTTTAGTAGTGAGATCTTTTTCTCCTTTCCTCTTTATCACATGCTTGAAAAGCTGACCTGTCAAAGACCTCCATATTTCAAATCACTGAACCACATTCACACATAAGCTCCGCACTACTCCATAAATGCTGTCCTGTCAGTGACTTCCATATTGCTAAATCCAATGGTCGCTGTTAGCTCTCATTCTATTCCACCTCTCAGCAGCACTCAGCAGAGCTGGCTACACTATCCTTTTTGAAACACTGCCCTCTTTTGGTTTCCTCTTCATTGCACTATCCTGATTTTTCTTATCACCTTTCTGATGCCCCCATCTCCATTTCCTTTGTTTATGTTATAACTAACTTAAAAATTATGCATTTCTTCAAGGTAGCACCAGGTCCATGTATCTTTTGCCAGAACACTCTCCCTGTAAGTAATTCCATCTATACAAATGGATGATTCCTGAACTTTTAAGTCCAGCATAAATCTTGTTCCTGATTGCTTACCTGACATTTTCACATTTATAAGTTCCAGGTTGTTGGGTATGGCCAGAGCACATCTAGCTCAGCTTCTTCACTTTTTCCTGCTGCTTCTCAGAAAAGCAAGGAGCCCTGGTGGTATAATGGTTAAGTACTCTGCTGCTAACAGAAAGGTTGACAGTTTGAACCCACCAGCCACTCCTCAGGAGAAGAGATATGGTCATCTGCTCTGATAAAGATTATAGCCTTAGGAAACCCTACGTGACAGTTCTACTCTGTTGTATAGGGTGGCCATGAGTCAGAATCAACTCACAGCACACTACAACAACCACTTGGGAGTGTATGTGACTGTGTTAAGCAAGCACTCTCCATTAATCTTTAGGACCCAGGCCCTGCTCCCATGGGGAAAATCTACAATTGTCAACTGCTTTCCTCTTTTCTTCTGTCCGTCTTGAGATATTCCCTGTCTATAGAGAGCATGGAGCCCTGTTGATGCAGTGGTTAATTGCTTGACTACTAACCGAAATGTAGGTTGGTTGTTGGAACACACCAAGCCACCTGTGCTGGGGAAAGATGTGGTGGTCTGCTCTTATAAAAATTACAGCCTTGGAAATACGGGGCAGCTCCACTCTGCCATATGGGATTGCAATGAGTCAGAGCTAACTCGGAGGCCACAGGTTTTGGTTTTGGACTGTTTAGGGTATGGGCTGCTGCAGCTTGACCTAAAAACATCCTTGGGTTGTATATGGTCCTCAGCAGCTGAGAAAGAGAGTCTTTCTGATATACCTTCATGAGACTTTAGGGTCCGGAACAATATTTGCCACTTTTAGTATGTTCCTAAACCAGTGATATAGGTGGAGAGTTTAAACTGCAAAGGCATTTAAATCCTACTAAGGTGTGAGGATCAACCTTTAAACTGTTAGTTCCAGTCCTAAATCAATGCTGCAGATAAATTAATCCAAATGTCATTGTTTTTGTGTCTTTTTGACCTGCCTTCAGAGCTAAGAAAACTATGGAGAGACTGACCTTGAATTCCTGTGGCTTTTCTAAATTTCAAGAGACATGTATCCTCAGTTTGGTTCTGGATATGTCAACTATGTATAAGAGAGAAACTTACCTTAGGGTATAATTCCACAGGGCTACGTGTTAGAATTGAATTGTGTCGCCAAAAAATGTAAATTCTAACCTCTATGCCTGCAGTTATAATCCCATTTGGGAATGGTTTGTCTTTGTTTTGTTAATGAGGCAGGATTAGTGTAGAGTGTATCTTGAGTCATTCTATTTTGAGATATAAAAGAGATTAAACAAGCAAGAAAGGAAACAGAGATGGGTGAAGACAAAGACCTTCCCTCAGAGCTGACAGAGAGAGAAAGACTTCCCCCTAAGCAGGCGCTCTGAATTTGGACTTCTAATCTCATAAACTATGAGAAAATAAATTTTTGTTTGTTAAGACCACCCACTTGTGGTATTTCTGTTATAGCAGCACTAGACAACTAAAACACTAAGCGATTCCACGGTAAGAGGCAGTGAGCGGAAACTACCTAATAGCATTGGTTCAAAAGATGTTTGCTAGCAGGAAGATGTGGACAGAACACCCATGTGGTTTAGAAGTGAGGTACTCTAAAAAAAACCTAGAAGGTGAAATTATAATTAACATATCTGTTATAAAATGGACAATAAAAATAAAAATTGCTTCAGGTAAGATCTGGTGATGAGGGTTGTCATCATTGCAAATTTCTAATCTTCCCATGAATCCAGAAACTATGTCATAATTGCATCCTCCCTCTCCTCCCACAATTTACAAAAAAGAGTGTGAATAGATGTGTATTTCCCAAATTTAGTAGAAAAATATTACCAAAATTAACTTTTTCTGGTGATTTCTCCTATTTGAGTGGAAATTGCAAAGTCATGGATTCTGGAGAACTGGAATCCTGATGAGATACTCTCTTTTCTCTCTCTCTCTCACCTGCTCTAATAGCACTGAGTATCTGCTAAAGTATTGGCAACACTAAGCCTGGGATCTGGAATATCATTCTTCCTGGGATAACTGTTCTAGAACTTAGGGATTTTTTTTAATGGCAGTTCAGCACTCTTATCAGAGTACAACTTTTCCAAGGGCATGAAAATGTATTTAGGCTCAGCAGAGTTTTTGTATTCAAGAAATATTCCTAAAAAGGAGGGAGAAGGACAAGGAATGGAAAAGAAACATTTAAAAATAGTAGAACTGCATTGAGTGTATCTCACTGTGCTGAGCTCTCATCAGAGTTAGAGAAAAATGCTCTTTACTTAGAATTCTAACATTTGCAAGAAACCACTTAAATCAGAGCACGGGTTAGTGCATATTTTCAAAGAGAATCTATTTCTAGTCAGAATCACGGACTTTATTTTTTTTCTGACAATGTGCAATTACCTTACACTTAGCCAACTGCCATTTTCAACTGCTATCATGCTGCCCAATTCCCAGTGCATTTAAGTCAACTTCAATCCTCTCACAAATGTCCATGATTTAATTAAACAAAACAGCCTAGTAGTATTAGAAAGTTACTTTTCTCTAATTTTTCAACGTATTAGTGATACTAGTGAACGTGAAGGTTTTCTTACACGCCTTTCTAAGGAATTTTCTAGATAGTAATGAACTGCCAGTTTTTTCTGACGTTTTGTTCCTCGGAAGTGCACTTTTAAGTTATCAAAGAACCTCTGGCTCTCCAAATAATGTCTTTTTAAAAACACACACACAGGTTTCATTCCTTATTAAATTGTAATTATCTCTTGCCTCCCCTTCCTTTAGAGATAGTTCAATTGTCTTTAAATATTTGTTGTTCACAGATCACATAAAAGAGTTGTGAAAATTACATTTAAGTTAACATCTAAAATTTCTCATCATAGTTTTAAATAGGATGTGTTTTGGCACAGTTTACATATTTACATTGTAAAATAAAATAGTTACATCATTATTTCAAACATTTCCAATGGAATCCAATACCATAGTAATTTGATATTACGTATCTATTTTAGAATACATGAACAAACTCTTCTTTAGTAATCAAACATTTATACCATTCTTTTTACTCTTTTAACTCCTATTTACATTCTACTTTCCTCAGACTTTGTCCTAATTTAAAACCTTCCAATGCCCCACAGTATTTATTCATCACTCTATTATTCTTTTTGGACAAAAAAAAAAGAAAAATTAAAAATCATTTCTGGACTGTTTGTATCAATACAACGTATTCATATAGAATTGTATTTACTTACGTGAATAAGAATTTAAATATTATTCTTCTGGGTTGGGTGATCATTAAGGTTATTTAAAATAATTGCTTCAAATAGTATAAACATATTAAAATACTGAAAAATATTGTTAAACATATAAGACAAATATTATTGGAAATGCATTTTTTTATTAATTTATGTTTATTGTTGAAAATATACTCAGCAGAACATACAACAATTCAACAATTTCTATGTGTACATTTCAGTGACATTGATAACATTCTTCTGGTTGTACAACCATTCTCACCCTCCTCTTCTCACTTGTTCCTCCCGCATTGACATAAACTCACTATTCCTTATGCTTCTTATCTAAACTTTTGAGTTGCTATTGTCAGTTTGATCCCATACACCAAACCAAAACCAAACCCATTGCTGTCGACTCTATTTAGACTCATAGTGACCCTATAGGATAAAGTAGAACTGTCCGATAGGGTTTATAAGGAGTGGCTGGTAGATTTGAACGTTTTGGTTAGCAGCCGAGTTCTTAACCACTATGCCACCAGAGCTCCTATATTGATAGTTCTTTAAAAGAGCACAACGCTCAAGGCAGACTTTTTTTTTTTTTTTTTTTACTAATTAAGATAAACTGGTTTTAAGACGACTTCAGGGAATATTTTTGGTTTAAGGTTTCAGGTTTAAAGATTATCTTAAAGCAATAGCTTTTTGGGGTTCATCTAGCCTCAAGTGGCTCCAGAGATTCTAGATTCCATGAGAATTTGAAATTCCATTATACATTTTTCCTACTTTTTGATCAGGATTCTTCTATAGAATCTTTGATCAAAAAGTTCAGTAATGGTAGCTGGAAACCATCCAGTTCTGGTCTCATGGCAAAGTGGGCAGTTTACGGTGGCAATTAGCCACACATTCCATTTCCTTCTCCTACACCTGACTCTTCTTTCTTCCTCTGTTACTTCTGGTGAATAACCCAGTGCCGTTGAGTCGATTCCAACTCATAGCCACCCTGTAGAACAGAGTAGAACTGCCCCAAAGAGTTTCCAAGGAGCTCCTGGCGGATTTGAACTGCCAACCCTTTGGTTAGCAGCCTTAGCACAAAACCACTATGCCACCAGGGTTTCCATTTCTGGTGAATAGAGACCAGGAAATGGATTCATTAATTAAACAGATAACATTGTTTTAATTTTTCAAATAAATGTTACTTATTACTAAGGGCAGTGTCAGCATCAATTCTTACGCTTGTTTCACATTTTTAAATGTGTAAAAAAGAATTTTTTAGATGTAAGCACTGAGAAATGTTGGTTACATGCATAAATAACTAGCAATAAGTTTTTTTAGTAACAATTCCACTTAATTCTTCAACTCCTTTTTTTGTGTTATATACCAAAAAATCACCTAATAATCTATCTTCAAATTTTATCTTATAATCTGTTGACAGCTTGGCTTGGTTTTCCTTCATTTGTTTATCAAAGAAAGAATTGGAAACCATCTGATTTTCAGAAAAAGTTGTCATTAATTATTAGAGTTATGTACAAAGGCATATCAAATGAATTATACCTGTTATTTTTTTTACTTAGAGACAACTGTTTAACCTGATATACTCAGAAAAAGAAATATTAATGCAAGCCTAACTTTACAATATAACAGTTTGGAAAAATGCTATTATATCACCATATGTACTAAACATAATTTGTAAAAATCTTGGAGTTTCAAATTTGGGTTATTCAATTGTTGGAAAATGTCTTTCGTACACCCTAATTGGCAAAGCCAGTTCTCATTGTCAGCTGAATCAGCCAAATCAGACTTACTTCCTGTCAGAAAAAGTTTAATTTATTTTTCAATTTAGTAAATATGTTAATACATTTTACTGTGACAACCATCTCACTTCTGAATTCTAAGACAGTTAAAGAATGGCTCCTTGACCTGAGTCTGCTGCCTAAATGAAGTAAGGCATGTTGCCTTCGACATTTCTTACTGATAATAATTGCTTTGCTATCATAAAACTCAACATCAGGAGAAATGTATTCTTTGACACTAGCAATAGGTGAGATGACAATTTTTATTCTCTCTTCTACTCTAAGGAAACTTGGTGGTTCAAGAGTTAGGCAATTGCTGCTACCCAAAATTTTGGTGCTTCAAACCTACCCAGAGGCTCCAAGGGAGGAAAAACTGGGTGATCTGCTCCACAAAAGGTTATTGCTGTTGTTTTTGTTAGGTGTCGTTGAATAGGTTCCAACTCATAGTGACCCTATGTACAACAGAATGAAATGCTGCCTGGTCCTGTGCCATCCTCATAATCATTGCTATGCTTGAGGCCATTGTTGTAGCCACTGTGTCAATCCATCTCATTGAGGGTCTTTCTCTTTTTTCACTGGCCCTCTATTTTACCAAGTATGGTATCCTTCTCCAGGTACTCATCCCTTCTGATAACATGTTCAAAATATGTGAGACCTACTCTCACCATCCTTGCTTCTAAGGAGCATTCTGATTGCACCTCTTCTAAGATTTGTTCATTCTTTTTGCAGTTTATGGTATATTCAGTATTCTTCAACAACACCACAATTTGAAGGCGTCATTTCTCAGGTCTTCTTTATTCATTGTCCAGCTTTCGCATGCATATGATGTGATTGAAAATGAGGTAGCTTGGTTAAGGCACAGTGGCATCTTTGTTTTTAACACTTCAAAGAGATCTTTTGTAGCAGATTTGCTAATGCAATAAGTCATTTGATTTTTTGACTGCTGCTTCCATGAGTGTTGATTGTGAATCCAAGTAAAATGAAATCCTTGACAACTTCAGTCTTTTCTCTGTTTATCATGGTGATGCTTATTGTCCCAGCTGTGAGAATTTTTGTTTTCTTTATGTTGAGGTATAATCCATACTGAAGGCTGTGGTCTTTGATCTTCATTAGTAAGTGCTTCAAGTCCCCTTCACTTTCAGCAAGTAAGGTTGTGTCTGAATATCACACATTATTAATGAGTCTTCCTCCAATCCTGATGCTCCATTCTTCTTCATATAGCCCAGCTTCTTGTATTATTTGCTCAGCATACAGATTGAATAAGTATGGTGAAAGGATACAACCCGGACACATACCTTTCCTGACTTTAGACCATGCAATATTCCCTTGCTGTTCAAATGACTGCCTCTTTTCTATGTACAGGTTCCTCATGAGTACAGTTAAGCGTACTGGATAACATTCTTTGCAATATGCATAATTTGTTATGATTCCCTAGTCGAATGTCTTTGCATTATCAATAAAACACAGGTAAACATCTTTCTGGTATTCTCTGCTTTCAGCCAGGATCCATCTGACATCAGCAATGATATCTCTGGTTTCATGCCAACTTCTGAATCTGGTTTAAATTTCTGCCAGTTCCCTGTTGATATACTGCTGCAGCCACTTTTGAATGATCTTCAGCAAAATTTTACTTGCCTGTGATATTAATGATATCGTTTGATAATGTCTGCATTTGGTTGGATCAACAGTAAAGATTACAGCCTACAAAACCCTATGGGGCAGTTCTACTCTGTCACGCTGAGTCACTATGAGTTGGAAGTCAACTGGGAAGCACCTAACAACAAGAACTCTACTATATAGCTCAATTCAGAACATTCTAACACCGTTCTTGACAGAAGAGAAGGGAAGACAAAAAGCACTACTGAGGTTTACGGTGTCTTAATTAAAAGAGCTTAAAGGTTGACGCTAATATTTGGATTGTTCTTTGGTGTGCTGCTTCAAAGGACTTAAACTCAAGGGTAAAACTTCCTAAAATGTTATAAAGCCTGAGAAGAGCAGTTGAGGATGGAGTGGTAGCAGTGATGTGCTAGTAAATGTTTAAAAACTGGTTTTGAAAAAAAAGTATATACATATATATGTATGTGTATGTATACATAGTATACACAGTATATATAGTATATACATATATATGTATGTGTATGTATACATGTATTAGAAGTTTAACTGATATAAAGGATGTGAAAACACTATCAAGCACAGTTCTACTCTGAAATGCATGGGGTCACCATGAGTTTGAATCAACTCAACAGCAACTGGTTTAGACCACAATTTACAAATAATAAAATCACAATATTCGTTTTTATAAATTCTGCATAGGGAACTGATTCTCACAGGATGCTTTTGTTAATTTTTGCTGAACTCTCATATTCATAGCCAACCCTTGGTTGCAGTTGATGAAGGAATGGAGTTCTGACATGAACGCTGATTGATAACTTGCTTACAACAGCAAGGAAGATGAAAGCAAAACAACTAAAACATATTTCAGAACTTGACTCATTTGTCAATGATGCAATTTATTTTTTTTGCAGATTAGATAATTGTTTTTAATTCCTGAAAATTATTTCCTCAAATTTTTATACTATACAAAATGTAGTGGACACTTTTAAATTTAATCTGAATTCCCAGTATTTTCTTCTTTATTTTCTTAACTCTAGTGTTTGTTGATTTCCTTGGGGATTTCAAGCAACCAAGGTAATGCCACTGCATGCAGAGTTGGGACGAGATATGCAGCAGTAAACTGTTATATAATATTTCCAACACTATGATACAATAGATGTAAATAATCTACATAGGAAATGCTAAAAATATAAAATTATCAGAGAGTGATGAATATTGAATATTTACTATTTTTGTTTTAATATAATTTGATTATAAGTTTATATAATTTAATTTTTAGTAACAACTCTGTTTAAAAACTGGCTCACAAAATCCCTGAAAATATGACAATTGTCTCTAATATGCCATTTCCAGCCCACCACTGGCCAGAAGGCTAAGATACACAGAATGACTCCTGACTACAAGTATGTTCTCAAGGAGATTCATTTTAAGAAAAAAGACATGAAATTTGAAAATCTAGAAATTGATTCCCTTAGTTTTTAAATTATTTTCCAGGTCCTTCAATTAATAATGTCATCTTAGGCTGGGTTCTCTAGAGAAGTAAAACCAGTAAGAGAAAGAGAGAGAGAGGGATATAGAGACACAGAAACAGAGAGATAGAAACAGAGAGAGATTTATCACAAGGAAATGGATCACACGATTGTAGAGTCTGGCAAGTCCCAAGGCTATGAGTTAACTGTCAGGCTGGAGGCTACTCCTGACTCATTTAGCTGCAGGGGATGACAACCCATGATCAGCAGGTGAGATGGCAGGCGGCTGGCTAACAGGCTGCAGAGGCTGATGAATCTCAAGGTCAGAAGGTAAGCTGCTAGTCCCAGTCCCAAGAAACAGAAGTTAGATGATGACAAGCTGGATGCAGGATCTAGAATGAAAGCCTTGCTGGAGGCAGACCACACCCCCAAGGAAACTCCCTTTCAACTGATTGGCTGCTCATAGCAGACCTCATAATAGAGTTGATTATATCATTACATAACTGTCAAACTACTGAGAATATGGCGAGCCAAGCTGATATACAACCTTAACCATCACTGTCTACCCCTTGTCAACTTGGCAGCTATATACATTTCCTTAAACCATACATAATCTCTAAATAAAGACAATTATAAAGTCATACTTGTCCCTAACATGATACAAATAACACATGTACAACCAAAAATGCACTAGCCTCATTTACATCTTTTACTTTATAAGTGAAGAAAACAAAAATATTTGACACGCTCATGTTGTTGTTGTTGTTAGGTGCCCTCGAGTCGGTTCCAACTCATAGCGACCCTATGCACAACAGAATGTAACACTGCCTGGTCCTGAGCCATCCTTATAATCCTTGCTATGCTAGAGCTCATTGTTGCAGCCACTGTGTCAATCCACCTTGTTGAGGGTCTTCCTCTTTTCCGCTGATCCTGTACTCCGCCAAGCATGATGTCCTTCTCCAGGGACTGATCCCTCCTGACAACATGTCCAAAGTATGTAAGACGCAATCTCGCCATCCTTGCCTCTAAGGAGCATTCTGGCTGTACTTCTAAGACAGATTTGTTTGTTCTTTTGGCAGTCCATGGTATATTCAATATTCTTCACCAACACCAAAATTCAAAGGTGTGAATTCTTCTTCGGTCTTCCTTATTCATTGTCCAGCTTTCACATGCATATGATGCAATTGCAAATACCATGGCTTGGGTCAGGCACACCTTAGTCTTCAAGGTAACATTTTTCCTCTTCAGCACTTTGAAGAGGTCCTTTACAGCACATTTACCCAATGCAATGTGTCTTTTGATTTCTTGACTGCTGCTCCCATGGCTGTTGATTGTGGATCCAAGTAAAATGAAATCCTTGACAACTTCGATCTTTTCTCCGTTTATCGTGATGTTGCTCATTGGTCCAGTTGTGAGGACTTTTGTTTTCTTTATGATGAGGTACAATCCATACTGAAGGCTGTGGTCTTTGATCTTCATTAGTAAGTGCTTCAAGTCCTCTTTACTTTCAGCAAGCGAGGATGTGTCATCTGCATGACACAGGTTGTTAATGAGTCTTCCTCCAATCCTGATGCCCCGGTCTTCTTCATATAGTCCAGCTTCTCGTATTATTTGTTCAGCATACAGATTAAATAGGTATGGGGAAAGAATACAACCCTGACGCATACCTTTCCTGACTTTAAACCAATCAGTATCCCCTTGTTCTGTTGAAACAACTGCCTCTTGATCTATGTAAAGGCTCCTCATAAACACAATTAAGTGTTCTGGAATTCCCATTCTTTGCAATTTTATCTATAATTTGTTATGATCCACACAGTTGAATGCCTTTGCATAGTCAATAAAACACAAGTAAACATCCTTCTGGTATTCTCTGCTTTCAGCCAGGATGCTTCTGGCATCAGCAATGATATCCCTGGTTCCACGTCCTATTCTGAAACCGGCCTGAATTTCTGGCACTTCCCTGTCCGTATACTGCCACAGCCGTTTCTGAATGATCTTCAGCAAAATTTTGCTTGCATGTGATATTAATGATAAAAAAATGATATTGTTCTATAATTTTCACATTTGGTTGGATCACCTTTCTTGGGAATAAGCATAAATATGGATTTTTTTTTTTCCAGTCAGTTGTCCAGGAAGCTGCCTTCCATATTTCTTGGCATAGACGAGTGAGGACCTCAAGCGCTGCATCTGTTTGTTGAAACATCTCAATCGATATTCTGTCAGTTCCTGGAGCCTTGTTTTTCGCCAATGCCTTCAGAGCAGCTTGGACTTCTTCCTTCACTACCATTGGTTCCTAATCATATGCCACCTCTTGAAATGGTTGAACATCGACTAGTTCTTTTTGGTATAATGACTCTGTGTATTCCTTCCATCTTCTTTTGATGCTTCCTGCGTCGTTTAATATTTTCCCCATAGAATCCTTCACTATTGCAACTCGAGGCTTGAATTTTTTCTTCAGTTCCTTCAGCTTGAGATCGCCAAGCATGTTCTTCCCTTCTGGTTTTCCATCTCCAGCTCTTTACACATATCATTATAATACTTTACTTTGTCTTCTCAAGAGGCCCTTTGAAATTTTCTGTTCAGTTCTTTTACTTCATCAATTCTTCATTTTGCTTTAGCTGCTTGATGTTCTACAGCAAGTTTCAGAGTTTCCTCTGACATCCATCTTGGTCTTTTCTTTCTTTCCTGTCTTTTCAATGACTTCTTGCTTTCTTTTTGGATGATGTCTTTGCACAACTCATCTGGTCTTTGGTCAGTAGTGTTCAGTGCATCAAATCTATTCTTGAGATGGTCTCTAAATTCAGGTGGGATATACTCAAGGTCATATTTTGGCTCTCGTGGACTTGCTCTGATTTTCTTCAGTTTCAGCTTGAACTTGCATATGAGCAATTGATGGTCTGTTCCACAGTTGGCCCCTTGCCTTGTTCTGACTGATGATATCGAGCTTTTCCATCTTGTCTTTCCACAGATGTAGTCAATTTGATATCTGTGTGTTCCATCTGGCGATTTCCATGTGTATAGTCGCTGTTTATGTTGGCGAAAGAAGGTATTTGCAATGAAGAAGTGTTGATCTTGCAAGATTCTATCATTCAATCTCCGGCATTTTTTCTATCACCAAGGCCATATTTTCCAACTACAGATCCTTCTTCTTTGTTTCCTACTTTTGCATTGATAATTGATAATCTCACCAGTAATTATCAATGCATCTTGATTGCATGTTGGATCAATTTCAGACTGTAGCAGCTGATAAAAATCTTCTATTTCTTCATCTTTGGCCCTAGTGGTTGATGCATAAATTTGAATAATAGTCATATTAGCAGGTCTTCCTTGTAGGTATATGGATATTATCCTATCCCTGACAGCATTGTACTTCAGGATAGATCTTGAAATGTTCTTTTTGAAGATGAATGACAACAAGTTGTCATTCCCAGCATAGTAAACTATGTGATTGCCCGATTCAAAATGGCCAATACCAGCCCATTTCAACTCACTAATGCCTAGGATATTGATGTTTATGCATTCCATTTCATTTTTGAAGATTTCCAGTTTTCCTATATTCATACTTTGTACATTGTAGGTTCCATTTATTAATGGATATTTGCAGCTGTTTCTTCTCATTTTGAGTCATGTCACATCAGTAAATGAAGGTCTCTAAAGCCTTATCCGTCCACGTCAAGGCCGACTCTACTTTGAGGAGGCAGCTCTTCCCCACTCATGTTTTGAGTGCCTTCCAACCCGGGGGGCTCATCTTCCAGCACTATATCAATGTTCTGCTGCTATTCATAAGGTTTTGACTGGCTAATGTTTTTCAGAAGTAGACTGCCGGGTCCTTCTTCCTAGTCTGTCTTAGTCTGGAAGCTCAGCTGAAACCTGTCCTCCATGGGTGACCCTGCTGGTATCCGAATACCAGTGGCATAGCTTCCATCATCACAGCTACATGCACGCCCCACAGTAAGACAAACTGACAGACACATGTCTGTCAGTTTGATGCATTCATACAAGGAAGAAATACTTATAACAATAACAGTCTTTGTTTCTGCAACTTATCATGTGATCGTAGCTGATATTTAAAACTACCTTTTTCCACTATCTTTTCATATTCCCTTTGCCCTCAGCAATCACCTCAGCTGGTTGTGGTTCTTTGCCTGATGAGGTGTCCCAAACCTTCATTCCTGAAGAATCTGGGACAAGTAGTCATATTGGAATAGGGTTTCTGTATTTTTCTCTTGACTTTAGTCACAGGACATGGCAGTAGTGAGATGCATTAAGGGATCTGCTGTATTCCAGAATACTCTTCTTTACCTCCATTATGTAATAGCACTATGATTTCCTTTAAGTGACCAAGATCAATCACACCAGCCAATATGTTAACTCCCTTATTTGCCTTTTGATCTACAGGCATGAGGAGCCCAAAGTGGCTGGGTGGCATTCTTGATTTACAGTTCAATGGAATCATCCAGTGTGTCCAGGTGGGAGCATTTCTCCCTTTGAAACTACGGCCTCTAGACCCACAGAGCAGGGACAGGAAACAACAATTTTGTGAGTGGATCACTAGGGGTAATAGTGAGTGGTTCCACTCCCATTTGCACCTCTTGATTCCTGGACCCAAAATCCTGGCTATAGGAGAAACAGCACCATATATTGGACACAGGTTTACACAGCCTCCCGGAGAACATTGTGCTAATCCTGCAAGGTATGGTCACCTAGCTGGTGCCATAATTGTGTCTTTAGAAGGTCATTTCATAATTCTACCAAGCCAGCTGCTTCAGGATGATGGGGAACATGGCAAGACCAATGAATTCCATGAGCATGGGCCCATTGTCATGCTTCATTTGCTGTGAAGTGAATCCCTTGAATAGAGATGATGCTGTGTGGGATACCATGATGATGCATAAGGCATTCTGTGAGTCCACAGGTGGTAGTTTTGGCAGAAGTATTGAGTGCAGGGAAGGTAACTCTGTAGTCAGAATGTCTATCTCCATAAGATTGAAATGTTGCCCTTTCCATGATGGAAGCAGTCCAATACACTCAATCTGTCACCAGGTTGGTGTCTGATCATCTCAAGGAATCGAGGACTCAGTGTTGGTCTCTGCTGCTGGCAGACTAGGCTCTCAGCAGTGGCTGTAGCCATGTTGGCCTTGGTGAGTGAAAATCTATGTTGCTGATCCAATGCATAACTTTAATCTCTGTTATTGTGGCCACTTTTTCATGAGCTTATTGGGTAATGATGGCAGTGGCCAGGGAAAGAAGATGACTGGTTTCTACAGAAAGCATCATTCTATCCACCTGATTGTTAAAATCTTCCTCTGCTGAGGTCACCCTTCGGTGAACATTCACATGAGACACAAATATCTTCACTTCTTTGGCCCATTCAGAGAGGTCTATCCACACACCTCTTCCCCATACATCTTTGTCTCCAATTTTCCAGTCATCTTTTACCAAGTCCTTGACCATCCAGCCAAACCACTGGACACAGCCCATGACCAGAATATGATCACACACCTGATTATCCAGTTACTAAAATTTTCAAAGGTGATGGATTTGGGCTAATATACCTATGAAAAGAAAAGCATTAGCTAGTACGATGTCTCAAGGATGTGAAAACTAAGAGGAAAATCATATCCATAAGAAAAAATGGGATTGAATGGCTATTAGTAACTATACTGAAGCTCTAGAAAAGGTAATGACAGTCTGAGAGTGATTAACAGGCAGTTACAATGTGAAAGTCTGAGCATCATTTTGGTAGTATATAAAGGGGCTCTCCTTTCCTGCATTGGGAGGGCAGAGAAAACTGGGGACCAGGCCCAGGATTAAATTGGCAGAGTTGCTGAGCTCCACAGAAGGTTAACTAACAAATCAAAGTACATCAGCTATGCCAATGGCTGGCCCTATTTGGAAAAGAATGGAATGCTGACACTGGGATGGGGACATCTGGGGTGATGTCCTTGAAAATATTGAATTTCCAAGTCCTCTTAAACCTTTTCAGGCTCCTTGTTAAGAGTGTGTATCCTCTCCAATCATGGGGTTCCTAAAAAGCCAGCATGTACCACCCTCAGAATCTTCCTCCACTTCTTCTTTTAGCCTCTAGTGCTAAGAATAGGGTTAAGTACAGCTGTCAACATAATGGGTCTTAAAAAAGAAAAGAGGGACTGCCTGAAAGGAGGTGCAAGACACAGTCAGGACAGACCTACAGGAACTAGGAGAGAATACAGGAGAGATTCTGAAAGTGCTTGATCAAGTGGGCAAGAATTTATGATTGGATAAGGAAGACTTTGATTTCAGGGTACTTACCTTGTGTATAGAAACCCTGATGATGTAGTAGTTAAGAGCTACAGCTGCTAACCAAAAGGTTGGCAGTTTGAATCCACCAAGCACTCCTTGGAAACTCTATGGGGCAGTTCTACTCTGTTCTATAGGGTTGCTATGAGTCTCAATTGACTGGATGGCAAAGGGTTTGGTTTGGTTCGGTTTGACCTTGTGTATAGGATTTAATACTCTCATGAAGATTTTACCTCTTGAACTGCCTAGAAATACAGAAAATGATTAATTGTAGAAGTAAAAGGAGCATGAACCAAATTCTATTCTAAAATAGTAATGTGACCCCAGATTTTTACATAAATTAATTAAAAATAGTATTAAAGAACCTAAGTAATAATAAAAAATTTAAGAACGTACAAAAACAGTACTAAAACCAAACCCATTGTTGTTGAGTTTATTCTGACTCAAAACAAATACAGAGTTATTGATAAAGATAAAACAGAAATGTATTAAATAGAAAACAAACAAGCAAAATTCTCCAGTAGGTTTTCATTAATAAACCAAATTCTGAGTTGCTAAGAACAAAGCTACTCAGTTTGGGAGAAAAAATGTAGAAGACATAAATAAGCAAAATCAAGAGTGAAGAAATACTATGTAAAATTTTATGCCACTAAATTAAAAAATATGAATGAAATGTATAATTTTCTATGTAAGTTTTACTTTCCATAATTGATTCAGGAGAAAATAAAAACACCTGAATTTATCAATAACTCTTAATAAAATTGAAGAATCCATCATGATCTATTGCCTAAAAAGCTTCTTAACTTTTAAAAAAAGAGTTTATCAAAAATTCAAGGGACAAATAATTTCTATTTTGGAAACTATTTCAGAATAAAAAAAATAATTAAAATCTGATTATAAAACTAACACTAAAACACAATGATGTGCAAATAGGTAAAATATGGAACAATCTGACTTGTGAATATAAATGGCTTAACTTTAGAATAAAACATTAGCAAATTGAAGACAGCTGTGTATTAAAATGGAGCCCCGGTGGTGAAGCGGTTAAGTGTTCAGCTGCTAACCAAAAGGTCAGCACTTAGAATCTACCAGCTGCTCCTTTGAAACCCTGTGAGGAAGTTCTACTCTATCCTATAGGGTCTCTGAGTGTGAATTGACTCGATGGCAATGGGTGGTGTATTAAAATATCGTGCCCAACTTCTGGCCTGGATATGATGGTATTGGCCCATATCCCCATTAACTGCAACTATATACTCTGGAAATAACACTCCAAAAATAACACTAGAGACAACCAACGGAGACAGGCAATAAGAAGGGAAACTTATTTGGGAACCCAGCAAAGGAGGAATAAAACAGTGACAATATTTCATATGCCCTCACTCTACCCAAAAGAAGAAAGCCATCCAGGCCTTGCATTTCCTGACCACCAGCCTAGCAACAGAAGTCACCCTAGGTAAGCTCATTCCTCCCCCAGCTTAAACAGGTGCCCATCTGACAACATCAAGTGAGCTTGACATCAACACTAAGGGAAATCAATTGGTAACCAAAAATAAACCTGTTATGGGTCGATTCTGACCCATAGGACAGAGTAAAACTGCCCTGCAAGGCTTCCAAGGAGCGGCTAGGGGATTCAAGCTGTTGCCCTTTCTGTTAGCAGCTGAACTCTTAACCACTGAGCCACCAGGGCTCCAGTTGGTATCCTCACCAATAGTAAACAGCCGAGAGAAGTGCTCTCCTTTCTCATTAAAAAAAAAAAAAATTCTCATTAGGCCTGAGGTATTTCTTCTCCACAGAGAGGCATCAAGGGAGGTATAGGTGGAACTGGCAAGAGGAACTCAGTTACAAAAAGCAGCCTGAACTGGGAAGGCTCTTTGATCCTAGAAATCTGAGACACCCTTTCTCTGCCCAGAGAAACCAGGGCAGCTGAGGGCACCTATAGGTTTATCCTAGGATACTTATTTCCCATCAAGAGACACCTGTAAGGCCAGCATAGAGATACCCCTTCCATACACTCAGGCAGCACCGCAGAGACCACCGCGTGCCCCAGAGACAAAGATAAACCAAGCAGTCCAAAATAACAGTGCAAAGACTGAAAATGAAACTGCCAGCGGAACCATAGCTCACAAATGTAGGTCAAGACCTGCATGCTACAACAGCATGATGATTTCCTGCTAATTATACATCAATTAGATCTCTTTGGTTGATTGTGTTGAGATAATCATTCCCTCCAACAACAGCAAAATACACATTTTCAAGGACCCATGGACCCTTCACCAAGGTAGATCATGTCCAGGGCCATAAAACAAATGTCAAATAAAAAAAAGTGTAATCATACAGAGCTCTTTTTTTTTTTAATTGTAAAGAAATTAAACTAGAATTTAACAATGAACAGTGATAAAAATATTTAAATATGTAGAAATTAAAGAAAATACTTCTAAATAATCCTCCATGGCTCAAAGAAGAAGTCTCAGAGAAGCTAAAATACTTGAAGAACTAAATGATAATGTGATGAATTGAAATATGCGGCCTGTAGCTACAGTAGTGCTGAGAGGGAACTAAAGCATATGTTAGAAATAAGCGAATACCAGTCTAAGTTTCTAGCTCCAAAAACTAGAAAAGCAAAGGGAAATAATGCAGAAGCAAGCAGAAAGAAGGAATAAAGATTACAATTGAAAAGAGAAAAACAATACAGAAAATCAAATAAACACCTTTGATTCTTTTACAAGCTCCATAAAATTGGTAAACCAGCAAGACTTATAAAAATAGAAGGAAGGCACAAATCATCAATATCAAAAATAAAATCAGGCCATCACTTCAGAAACTGCAGCCAGTAAACAGTAAGGGAATACTACAAGCAACTTTATGCTCATAATTTTGCCATTTAAGAAGAAACAGTTCAATTCCTTGAAAACCATCAACTACCAAACCTCAATCAGGATGAAATAGATATTCTAAATAGTCCTCTATTATAGAAATTAAATTCTTAATTAAAAAGCTCCAGAAAGAGAAAATTCCAGACTCAGATGGTTTCACTGGAGAATTATACCAAATATTTTAAAGATTAACACCAATTTTACACAATGTCTTTAAAAAATAGAAGAGGGGACCCCTTCCAACTAATTTCATGAACCTAATATTACCCTGTTATCAAAACCAGATGAAGACGGCACCAATATGTAGATATATACAGACTAATATCCCTTGTGAACTTAGACTCAAAAATCCTCAACAAAATATAACAAAAACAAATTCCAAGTGAGTCAAAAGAATTACGCACCATAACTAAGTGAGATTAAGTCCACATATGCAAAGCTGGTTCAAGATACAAAAATCAATCAATGTTAACCACTCTATTAACAAGTTAAGGAATAAATCAAATAAAGCATATGACATCTATTTGTGATGAAAACACTAATAGCAAAAGAGCTAGCAACAGAAGGAAATTACTTCAACATGATAAAGACCATTTATAAAAAACCTACAACTAACAGCCAACATATTTCATGGGGACATAATTAATGGGGACAGACTGAATGTTGACCCCTAACACTGGGAGCAACACAAGAATGTCTGCTCTCGCCACTCTTATTCAGTGTAGATCTGTATATTCCATGCAGTGCAATTAGGCAAGAAAAGGAAATAAAACACATATATCAGAAAAGAACAAGTAAAATTGTTCCTTTCTGCAGATGACATGACTGTCTTTTTAGAAAATCCGAAAGAATCTACAAAAAATTGCTAGACCAAATAAGAGATATCAGCAAGTTTGCATGATAAAACATAAGCATGGAAAATCAACTGTATTTCTCTACATGCGAAAGGAACACGTGTATACTAAAATAAAAACCAATTCCATTTGCAATCACTCAAAAATGAAATGTTTAATATTCCCCATAGAACCCTTCACTATTGCAACTCGAGGCTTGAATTTTTTCTTCAGTTCTTTCAGCTTGAGAGGTGCCGAGCATGTTCCTTCCTTATGGTTTTCCATTTCCAGCTCTTTGCACATGTCATTATAATACTTTACTTTGTCTTCTCGAGCCACCCTTTGAAAACTGTTCAGTTCTTTTACTTTATCGATTCTTCCTTTTGCTTTAGCTGCTTGACGTTTGACACCAAGTTTCAGAGTCGCCTCTGACATCCATCTTGGTCTTTTCTTTCTTTCTTGTCTTTTCAATGACCTCTTGCTTTCTTCAAGTATGATGTCCTTGATGCCATTCCACAACTCACTTGGTCTTTGGTCATTAGTGTTCAGTGTGTCAAATCTATTCTTCAGATGGTCTCTAAATTCAGGTGGGATATACTCAAGCATCAAAAGAAGATGGAAGGAATACACAGAGTCATTATAACAAAAAGAATTAGTCAATGTCAACCACTTCAAGAGGTAGCATATGATCAGGAACTGACAGTACTGAAGGAAGAAGTCCAAGCTGCTCTGAAGGCATTGGCGAAAAACAAGGCTCCAGGAATTGATGGGATATCAATTGAGATGTTTCAACAAACAGATGCATTGCTGGAGGTGTTCACTCATCTATGCCAAGAAATATGGAGGACAGCTTCCTGGCCAACTGAATGGAAGAGATCCATATTTATGCCTATTCCCAAGAAAGGTGATCCAACTGAATGTGGAAATTATAGAACAATATCATTAATATCACACAAAAGCAAAAATTTGCTGAAGATCATTCAAAAACAGCTGCAGCAGTATATCGACAGGGAACTGCCAGAAATTCAGGCTGGTTTCAGAAGAGGACGTGGAACCAGGGATATCATTGCTGATATCAGATGAATCCTAGCTGAAAGCAGAGAATACCAGAAGGATGTTTACCTCTGCTTCATTGACTATGCAAAGGCATTCAACTGTGTGGATCATTACAAATTATGGATAACATTGCAAAGAATGGGAATTCCAGAACATTTAAATTTTATGTGGATCAAGAGGCAGAATACTGATTGGTTTGAAGTCAGGAAAGGTATGCATCAGGGTTGTATTCTTTCACCATACCTATTCAATCTGTATGCTGAGCAAATAATACGAGAAGCTGGACTATACAAAGAAGAACAGGACACCACAGCCTTCAGTATGGATTGCATCTCAATATAAAAAAAAACAAAAATCCTCACAACTGGACCAATGAGCAACATCATGATAAACAGAGAAAAGATTGAAGTTGTCAAGGATTTCATTTTACTTGGATCCACAATCAACAGCCATGGAAGCAGCAGTCAAGAAATCCAAACATGCATTGCATTGGGTAAATCTGCTGCAAAGGACCTCTTTAAAGTGTTGAAAAGCAAAGATGTCACCTTGAAGACTAAGGTGCGCCTGACCCAAGCCATGGTATTCTCAATCGCATCATATGCATGTGAAAGCTGGACAGTGAATAAGGAAGACCAAAGAAGGATTGATCCCTTCAAATTATGGTGTTGGCGAAGAATATTGAATATACCATGGACTGCCAAAAGAATGAACAAATCTGTCTTGGAAGAAGTACAACGAGAATGCTCCTTAGAAGCAAGAATAGCGAGACTGCATCTTACATACTTTGGACATGTTGTCAGGAGGGATCAGTTCCTGGAGAAGCATATCATGTTTGGCGAAGTACAGGGTCAGCAGAAAAGAGGAAGACCCTTAACAAGATGGACTGACACGGTGGCTGCAACAATGACCTCAAGCATAACAATGATTGTAAGGATGGCGTAGGACAGGGCACTGTTTCGTTCTGTTGTGCATAGGGTCACTGTAAGTCAGAACTGACTCGATGACACCTAACAACAACAACAACAAAAATGAAATATTTAAGTGTAAATGTAACAATACTTGTACACATCTTATAAGGTGAAAACTACAAAATAGAGTTGAAAGAAATCAATGTAGATGAAAGTAAATATGCAGAAGCACATCACGTTCTCTGAGTGAAAGACTCAACATAGTAAAGGTGTCCGTTCTCCCCAAATAGACACACAGATTTAGTGAAATTTCAATAAAAATTCCAGTAAGAGTCTTTGTAGACACAGACAAGTTTATTCTAAAATTTGTATGAAAATACAAAGGAACTAGAATAGCTAAAACAAATTTGAAAAATAATTAAAAAATAGGACGAATCAGTTTACCCAATTTCAAAGCTTATTCTATAGATATAATAAAAAAGAGTGATATTGGCAGAGTGACAGACATATAGATCAACGGGACACAATAGAGGAACCCCAAAACAAAGAAAATATGCTCAACTGATTTTTTTTTCAAATTTTTAATCATTTTTTTTGAATTGTGATTGAGGTGAAAGTTTACAGCTCAAGTTAATTTCTCATATAAAAATTTATACACATATTGTTATGTGACACTCGTTGCAATCCGTATAATGTGACAGCACACTCACCCTTTCCACCCCAGGTTTCCTGTGTCCATCCAACCAGCTCCTGTAAACTTTCCGCCTTCTTATCCTGCTTCTGGACAGGAGCCGTCCATTTAGTCTTGTGTATCTGCTTGAACTAAGAAGCACACTCTTCATTTTGCTGCTTTCAAGTCTCTTGAGTATATACCTAAAAGTGGAATTAGTGGGAGAAACCTCACCTGATGGAAAACACAGGAATCAAATCGACTACATCTGTGGAAAGAGATGATAGAAAAGCTCTATATCATCAGTCAGAACAAGGCCAGGGGCCAACTGTGGAACAGACCATCAATTGTTCATTTGCAAGTTTAAGTTGAAGGTGAAGAGAATTAAAACAAGGCCATGAGAGCCAAAGTACGAAGAGTATATCCCACCTGAATTTAGAGACCATCTCAAGAAGAAATTTTAAGAATTGAACACTAATGACCAAAGGCCCGATGAGTTGTGGGATGATATCAAGTACATCATACATGAAGAAAGAAAAAGGTAATTAAAAAGACAGAAAAGAAAGAAAGCACCAAAACTGATGTTGGAAGAGACTCTGAAACTTGCCCTTGAACATAAAGTAGCTAAGGTGAAAGCAAGTAATGATGAAGTAAAAGAGCTAAACAGAAGATTTCAAAGGGCTGCTTGAGAAGACAAAGTAAAGTATTATGATGAAATGTGCAAAGACCTGGAGTTAGAAAACCAAAAGGGAAAGACACACTTGGCATTTCTTCAGCTGAAAGAACTGAAGAAAAAATTCAAGCCTTGAATTGCAATTTTGAAGGATTCTATAGGCAAAATATTAATCAATGCAGGAAGTATCAAAAGAAGATGGAAGGAATACACAGAGTCACTGTATTAAAAATAATTGGTTGATATTCAACCATTTCAAAAGGTAGAATATGATCAAGAACCAATGACGCTGAAGGAAGAAATCCAAGCTGTACTGAAGGCATTGGTGAAAAACAAGGCTCCAGGAAATGACGGAATACCAACTGAGATGTTTCAACAAATGGATGTAGTGCTGGAGATGCTCATTTGTCTATGACAAGAAATTGGGCCAACTGACTGTTAAAGATGCATACTTGTGCCCATTACAAAGAAAAGTGATCCAACAGAATGCAGAGATTATAAAATAATATCATTAATATTAGACACAAGTAGAATTTTGCTGAAGATAACTCAAAAGTGGTTGGAACAGTACATTGCCAGGGAATTTTCCGAAATTCAAGCCAGATTCAAAAAAGGTTGTAGAATGAGGGATATCATTGCTGATGTCAGATGGATCTTGGATGAAAGCAGAGAATACTAGAAAGACATTTACCTGCGCTCTATTGGCTATGCAAAGCATTCAAATGTGTGAATCATAACAAATTACGGATAACATTGCAAAGAATGAGAATTCCAGAACATTTAAATGTGCTCATGTGGAAACTGTACATAGGCTAAGAGGCAGTCATTCAAACAGAACAAAGGGATGCTGCATAGTTTAAATTTGGAAAGGTATGTGTCAGAGTTTTATCTTTTCACCATACTTATTCAGTCTTTATGTTGAGCAAATAACCTGAGAAGTTGGAGTATATAAAGAAGAATGTGGCATCAGGATTGGAGGAAGACTCATTTACAACCTGCTTGTTTGACACAACCTTGCTTGATGAAAGTGAAGAGGACTTGAAGTACTTGCTGACGAAGATCGAAGACTACAGCCTTCAGTAGGGATTACACTTCAGCATAAAGAAAACAAAAATTCTCAAAACTGGATCCATAAACAATATCATGATAAATGGAGAAAAGATTCAAGTTGCCAAAGATTTCATTTTTCTTGGATCCGCAATCAACGCCCATGGAAGCAGTAGTCAAGAAATCAAAGGACATGTTGCATTAGGCAAATCTGCCGCAAAAGACCTCTTTAAAGTGTTAAAAACAAAGATGTCACTTTGAGGACTAAGGTGTGTCTGACCCAAGCAATGGTATTTTCAATCACCTCCTATACATGCAAGAGCTGGACAATGAACAAGGAAGTCAGTAGAAGAATTGATGCCTTTGAATTATGGTGTTGGTGAAGAATATTGAATATACCATGGACTGCCAGAAGAATGAACAAGTCTCGCTTGGAAGAAGTGCAGCCAGAGTAGTTTTTGGAAGTGAGGATGGCAAGACTTTGTCTCATGTACTTCGGACATGTTACAAGAAGGGCAAGTCCCTGGTGAGGTCACCAAAAAAGAAAAAGACCCTCGATGAGATTGATTAACGCAGTGGCTGCAACAATGTTATCAAATATAACAGTGATTGTACACAGGGTACTTATGAATCAAAATCAACTCAATGGCACTTAACAATGATAACAACATATTCAATGAGGTTTTAATATCCAGAATATTTACAGAACTCCTACGATTTAAAAAGAAAAAGATAAATAATCCAGTTGAAAAATGAGCAAAGTGCTTGAATAAACACTTCTCCAAAGAGGATATACAAAATGTTAACAAGCACAAGAAAAGATGTTCAATGCCATTAATCATTAGGGTGATGAAAATCAAAACCAAAATGAGATATCACTTCACTCCCACTAGGGTGGTTAAGACTAAACAAAGCAACAAACAAAAACAGAAAATAAAAAATGTTAGCAAGGATGTGGAGAAATCAAAACTCTTGTCTGCTGCTGGTGGGAATGCAAAATGGTACAGGAAAGAATCCAATTAGGAAATGGGCTAATATCTGAATCTGAACAGACATTTCACTGAAGGATAAACAAAATGGCAAACCAAACCAAAAAACCAAACCCACTGCCATCAAGCTGATTTCGACTCATAGTGACCCTATAGGACAGAGTACAACTGCCCCATAGAGTTTCCAAGGAGCACCTGGTGGATTTGAACTGCCAACCTCTTGGTTAGCAGCTGTAGCACTTAACCACCACACCACCAGGGTTTCCAAACAAGCACATGAAAAGATGTTCAACATCATTAGTCATTAAGGAAATAAAAACTAAGATCACAATTTGATATCACTACACACATTGTTGGTGGGAATGTAAAATGGCACAGCTACTCTACAAAACAGTTTCTTATAAAACCAAACATTCAATTGACATACAGCACAGCAATTTTACATTCGAGCCTTTATTCCAAAAAAAGAATACATATTCAGACAAAAACTTGTATGCAAATGTTCTTAGCAGCTTTATTTGTAAATAGCCAAGAGTGGAATAATTTCAGATGGTCTTCAACAATAATGGCTAGTCAAAGTGTGATACATGCATACATAACATAATACTCAGCCTTCTCCCCACACCCCCAAAAGGATTGAATTGTTAATATTCTTGAATGAATTTCAGGAGAATCATTGTGAGCAAAAAAAAAAAAAAAAAGTCAATCTTAAAAGATCTCATACTGTATAAGTCCATTTATATAAGATTTTTTGAAATGACCATTTTTTTTTTTAAATGATGGAGAGATTAGAGGTTGCCAGGGTTAGTAACAAGAGGCAGTGAATGTACAATTGTCTTACTAAAACGTTCAATTTGTAAAAGTTAAGATGACCCAGTAATGTTTAATCCTGGAATGCAAGTATAATTAATGAGGAGAAAAACTTCTAACATAATTCACTACGTTAAAAGATTAAAGGAGAAATATTATGAGATTTTTTCCAAAAGATACAAAAACAATTTCATATATTTCTAATCATCAGTTCTTATTAAAACAAGTAAACAACATAGAGAAAAGTCAAAGCATAAAACACACCTACCTTTTTTCAAACTAAGAATAGAAAATCTCTTTGACCTGATGATAAATTGTTTATGCAGTAACCAACAGCAAATATCTTGCCTAATAATGAAATATTAGAAACATTCCCACTGTGAAGCAGACCACGACACTCCAAATTACTACTTCTGGGCTGGGGCCTGGGGACCGTGGTTTCAGGGGACATCTAGCTTAATTGGCATAACAAAGTTTATTAAGAAAATGTTCTGCATTCCACTTGGGTGAGTGGCAGCTGGGGTCCTAAAAACTTGTGAGCGGCCATCTAAGATGCATCAATTGGTCCCAATCTACTTGGAGCAAAGGAGAACGAAGAACACCAAATACACAAGGAAAACATTAGCCCAAGAGACAAAAGGGCCACATAAACCAGAGACCTCATCAGCCTGAAATTAGAAGAACTAAATGGTGCCCAGCTACCATCAATGACTGCCTGGACAAGGAACACAACAAAGAGTCCCTGATGGAGTGGGAGGAAAGTTTGGAGCAGAGCCCAGAATTAATGGTCTGACTGAGACTGGGGGAACCTCTGAAGCCATGGCTCCCAGACGCTCTGTTAACCCAGAACTAAAACTATTCCTGAAGCCTACTCTTTAGACAAAGATTAGACTGGATTATAAAACATAAAATAATACTCTTGAAGAGTGTGCTTCTTAGTGTAATTAGATACATTAGACCAAATGGGTGGCTCCTGTCCAGACATAGGATGAGAAGGCAGTAACTGGTTGAATGGATACAAGAAACCTGGGGTGGAAAAGGAGAGTGTACTGTCACGTTATAGAGACTGCAAGTAATGCCACATAAAAATATGTATATAAATTTTTGTATGAGAAATTAACTTGAGCTATAAACTTTCACCTAAAAGGAAAAAAAAAAAAATACTGCTTCTCCTCAATATTGTTTTAGAATTCCCATCTAATGCTAAGAAAATAAATAAGACTTCCTTTATTTTTACCCAGATAACATGTGTATTCTACATTTGTTTGCCAACTGCGTCCTTCCCCCGTGAGGTATTTTCCTAAGCACTCTATGTCAGTGTTACTCTAAAAACAAAAAATAATAGCATAGCACTCTTACGAAAATACCTGATGCGGGGAAGGCACAGTTTTCAAACAAATGTAGAAGGCACACATTGTGTAAAAATACAGTAAACATAATGAAGATAAAGATAAAGCTATCCTTATTTGCTATTAGTATTACCGTCCGCCTAAGGAAAAATAATATCTAACAGAATCAACTAAAATCTATTAAGCCCAATAAAAGAAAGGTGGACAGAATATAGATAAATTCACAAAAATCCATAGCTTTTATATTTAGTATAAATAACAAAATAAGAAATATAAAAGGGAAAATATTATATTTAAAATAGTAACAAATGTTACAAAGACTTGAGGAATAAACCTAACAAGACATGTGGAAGACCTATACTAGTCAAACATTATTGAAGGACATAGTACAGGATCCCAACTAATGGAGAGACAGTCTATACTCTTACATGGAATGGAGGTCTGAATTAATGAAGAGACATATTAAGTTATTGGATGAGAAGACCAAATATTATAAAAATAAATCTTCCCAATACTGAGCTACAAATTCAGGAATATAGCTACTGAAAATCTCAGTGGAATACTTTTTGGAGCCTGATTTAAAATTCACTTGGAAGAATAATTTTAACCAAGGAGATTTTGAAAAAGACACTATAGGGAAACTTGTCCTACAAGCTTTCAAATATTCTACCAGTACTGCTCTACACATTATGAAATGTTCAAGGAATAGACCATTTCTATGTTTCGGAAACTGTTTCAGAAAACAGAGAGGTGTGGAAATCTTTTCAGCTCACTTCATAAGGGTTATATAATTTTGATACTAATATTGAGTGACGTGCAAAAATGAACTATAAACACAAAGCAATTAAATGATAGTGTTACTGACTCAGGAGCCCTGGTTGTACAGCGGTTAAGAGCTTGGCTGTTAACCAAAAGGTAAGCAGTTTGAATCCACCAGCTGCTCCTTGGAAACTCTATGGGGCTTTTCCACCCCGTCCTATGTGGTCGCTATGAGTTGGAATAGACTCTGCAGCGACGTGTTTTTTTAATTTTTTTATTACTGACTCAGGGAGGGACATATTAATTAATGAAGCAGAATTGAGAAACATATCTATATATATGCTGAGATTTAATTATTAATAATTGTGGCAATTTAAATGAGAAGGGGCAGTGTTGAAGAATGCGTTTGATAAAAGTTGTATCCTCTAATTTGTACCATACATAAAAAATAAGTTCCGTGTGGATCAGATATTGACATATTAAAAAACTTAACAGTAGAAAAATACAGAATAATATTTTTATCCTCTTGAAATGAGGAAGAACTTGCTAATAAGGCACAGACATAGGAAAGTACTGATAAAAAACCATCCATTGCCTTCTAGTTGACTCCGACTCATAGAGACCCAATAGGACAGAGTAGAACTGCCCCAAAGGGATTCCAAGGAGCGGTGGATTCAAACTGCTGACCTTTTGGTTAGCAGCCTTAGCTCTTAAAGAATATGCCACCAGGGTTTCCAAAGTACTGATAGATCTAAATAGTCCTAAATTCTCTAAATAAAAAAGTCTTAAATTCTCTAAATAGTGTTAAAATATGAAAGGGAAAGATTGCTGGAAGAATTACCATTTGATACATAGATTCCGGAAAAAGTTTTCTTTCTTTCTTTCTGTTTTTTTTTTTTAACTATTGCTGTCAAAAGATCTCCAATATGTTATGTGTTCAGTGAAAAGAGCAAGTTGTTAAAATAACATGCTGACAGTGTTGACTACATAAAAATTAAACATTCTATATATAAACAATACTAACATACAAAATGATCTCACATTTATTAGAAGAAGAAATAAGGGAACCTTTCACTTTTTGTTCTATTTAGCTCTATATTTGTTTTATTATTGTAAGAAAACATCCATGTATTACTTTTGCAAAAAAAAATTAAATTCAACATCATAAAATCATTACTGTATGGATTAATTCCCTGCTTTTTTTTTTTTTTTTACCCCTTACTCTTTCAATCCCTATCAGCTAAGGCACTTGGTAGTTCCATCCTGAATACCTTGCACTTGCTAGTTCCATCCTGAATAAGATTGGGATAGACTCCTAGGGCTCTCGAGGGCACAGTGAACAGGCGAGTGAGAACAGCTGAAATGTGACCTGCCTTAACCAGAATACCTCCTGATCCTATTCACAATGCAAAATGGCTCAGCCACTGTGGAAAACATTTTGGCAGTTCCTCAAAAAGTTAAACTTGAAATTAACATATGATCCAGAAATCCACTCCTGAATATATAACAAAAATAATTGAAAACTGGTATTCCAAGAAAAACTTATATACAAATATTCATAGTGATACTATTCACAATAGCTGAAAAATAGAAATAACCCAAGTATCCAGCAACTCATGAATAGATAAAATGTGGTATATCCACAAAATGGAAAATTACCCAGGCATAAAAAAAGAGTGAAGTACCAATATATACTACAACATGAATGAACCTTGAAAACATTATGCTAAGTGAAAAAAGCCATTTTATGAAATATCCAGAATAGGTGATCCTCAGAAATAAGCCAGTTATTAGGGGCTGGGAGTAGGAGGCAATGGGGAATGATGGCTTAATGGATGTAGAGTTTCCTTTTGGTAATGAAAATATTTTGGAACTAAATAGAGGTGATGGTTGCACAATATGGTGAATGTATTAAATGCCACAAAATTATGCACTTTGATATGATTAATTATATGTTATGTGGATTTCACCTTAATAAAAAATGAAAAGAAAATATAATGCTGAAAATAGTAAGCAGGAACTTAAGAAGGTTTTCTAAATTCAAAATGGTTAACTCTGGTTTTAAGGTATAAATAATTAGATTTAAACCTAGTTCAACAGATGATGTGTCAATCCTAAATTTTTTTTTTTTTTTTTAAGCAACGGCTAAAGAAACATCAGAAGTCTGTAGATTTCAGCAACTATGACAATTAAGGAAGCATCATTGCACTGTGTACTCTATGAATATGGTTTGTCTTTAACAGGAAAGATATTTTAAAAACTCAAAGCCAAAGAACTAGTGTTTCTGTTACCTTAAATACTACAACTCAAAAGTGCTTAGGCTCAAGGTTTATCAACTACAGTAATATGGTTGCATGTGAGTCCTGGCAGGACACAGATGGTGCACTCAGAAGAGCAACTGAAGGAGTCATAGTCAAGGATCTATTAATAAAGGTAAAATTTAAAATAATTTTTTTCTTCCTTTTATTCATTTGGTGTATTAGCTTGAGTCATTTTCTTATTTTGAGCCATCGTTTATTCTGGGATAAATTCTTCTTGGTTATTATGTATAATTTTCTTAGTTTGTCACTGTCATGGACTGAGTTGTGCCCCCCAAAAGCATGTGTGTCAATTTGAGCAGGCCAAGATTCCCAGTATTGTGTGACTGTCCACCATTTTGTCATCTGATGCGATTTTCCTATGTATTGTAAATTCTGTTTCTGTGATGTTAACCTCTGTTTGTTAAAGCCACACTTGTGGTATTTCTTTTATAGCAGCACTGGATAACAAAGACAGTTACTAAATATGGTTTGATAGTATTTTGTTGAGGATGTTTTCATCTGTGTTCATAAAAGATATTGGTAATTTTCTTTTTATGTGGTGCCTTTATCTGCCTTTGATATCAGGGTAAAGCTGGTCTCAGAATGAGTTAGAAGTGTTCCCTCTACTTCTTCCAATAACTTCTTCTTAATTGGAGAGTTTAATCAATTGACATGTAAAATAATTAATGCTGATGAAGGACTTCTGCTATTTCTTTATTTATATTCTATGTGTCTTTTATCAGGAGTCCTTGGGTGGCACAAAAAGATAACCCTTTGACTACTAGCCAAAAGGCATGAATCAACCCAGAGGTGCCTAATAAGACAGGCTGGTGATCTGCTTCTGAAAGGCCACAGCCTTGAAAATCCTATAAAACCAAACTTACTGCTGTCGAGTCAGTTCAAATTCATAGTGCCCCTATAGGACAGAGTGGAACTGCCCCATAGAGTTTCCAAGGAGCTGCTGGTAGATATGAACTGCAGACCTTTTGGTTAGCAACCATAATTCTTAACCACTACACCACCAGGATTTGTGCACCCAAGGAGTCACCTTGAGTCAGATTTGACTCCACTACAACTAACAACAATGTGTCTTTTACCTTTTTTGTTCCTTAGTTCCTCCAATACCACCTTCTTTTGTAATTGATTTTTGTGTGTGTGTGTAAAATTTTTATTCCCTTTTGTTTTGCTTTCTGTATATTTAATTTTTTTTTCCTTAGCGGTTACTCTGGGGATTATACTTAACATCTTAAATTTATAACAATCAAGTTTAAATTAATACCAACTTAGTTTTCATAAGGGAACCCTGGTGGTGTAGTGGTGAAGTTCTACAGCTGCTAACCAAAGGGTTGGCAGTTCGAATCTGCCAGGCGCTCATTGTAAACTCTATGGGGCAGTTCTACTCTGTCCTATAGGGTCACTATGAGTCAGATTCGACTCAATGGCACTGGGTTTGGTTTGGTTTGGTTTTTTTGGTTAGTTTCCATATATATAAAATTTTGTTCCTCTATAGTTTCCTGTCCCACTGCATGTTGTTATTGTTACAAATAACATCATTACACATTGTGTGACAATTAATGTAGATTCATAACTATTGTCACATGTACTTGTCCTATACCTAAACTTAGTGCCGTTGGGACTTGTCTTATGGCATGTAATTATTGTTGTATGCATTTTCCATGTAAGAAAAACAAGAGGAGTTACCAACCAAAAATGCAATAATACTGGCTTTTATATTCACCTATGTACCTACCTTTACTGCCTAGTGTTTGTTTTAGGCTGAGTTCTCCAAAGAAACAAAACTAGTGAAGGATATAAATATATATGTAAATATAAAAATATATATATGGAGAGAGATTTATATAAAGAAAATGGCTTACATGACTGTAGAGGCTGGAAAGTCCCAAGTCCATGAGTCAGGATAGAGGCGCCTCCTGATTCACGTAGCCACAGGGACTGGCAAACCCGAGTACAGCAGGTCAGAGAGCAGAGCTCTTGCTCACAGGCTGCGAAGATTGACGAATCCCCAGATAGGCAGGCAAGACTGCAGGTAAGCTGCTAGCTCAAGTCCCAAGTAGAAGTCAAAAGAAGAGGAGCCAGCTGCAGGATACAGCATTAGAAAAGCCCACAAGCCTTTCCAGAATATCTACTTATATTCAATGCAAGCCACATGCCCAAGAAAACTCCCTCTCAACTGAATGGCTATGCACAGAAGATCCCATCATGGAAGTGATCATATATATCGAATATCATCATGGAAGTGATCACAACATCATATGATTGGCAAACCACTGAGAATCATGGCCCAGCCAAGTTGGCATACAACCTTAACCATCACAATCCATACCTTGTCAGCTTGACACCTGTGCACATCACCTTAAACTATACATAATCTCTGAATAAACACAATTATAAAGTCATACTTGTGCCTAACCTGACACTATGAACACACATACAACCAAAAATGCACTAGCCCTGTTTACATCTTATATTTCATAAGTGAAGAGAACAAAAATATTAGATGCACACATACAAAGCAGAAATACTCATAACAGTTACAATCTTCCTTTCTGCAACTGGTCACATAGTTGTAATTTGTATTTAGAACTACCTTCTTTCACCTCCCATTCCATATTCCCTTTGCCCTCTGCAAGCACCTCAGCTGGTCGTGGTTCTTTGCCTGATGCAGTGACCCAAACCTTCATTCCTGAAGGGTCTGGGCCATTAGTAATCATGTCAGAATTAGGCTGCTGTAGTTTTCCATCGACTTTAATCACAGGGCATGGTAGTACTCAGAGATGCCCTAAGGGATCTTCTGCATTGCAGACATACTTTTCTATACCTCCATTAGGTAATACCAATCTGTCTTAGGCTGGGTTCTCTAGAGAAGCAAAACCAGTAAAGTGTATATATAAAACCCAGTGCCGTCGATATATATAGAGGGAGAGAGAGAGAGGGATAGAGAGAGAGAGGGAGAGAGAGAGAGAGATTTATATCAAGGAAACAGCTCACGTGATTGTAGAGGTTGGAATGTCCCAAATCCATGCATCAGGATAGAGACTCCTCCTGACTCAGATAGCTGCAGGGGGTTGGTGAACCCAAGATCAGCAGGTCAGAGAGCAGGATTCTTGCTCAGAGGCTGTGAAGATCAATGAATCCCAAGATCGGCAGGTAAGCCACTAGCTCATGTCCCAAGAACCGGAGGTCAGATGAACAGGAGGCAGCTGCAGGATTCAGCTGCAGGCTACATGCTCAAGGAAACTCACTTTCAAACAATTGGCTACTCTCAGCAGATCTCATCATGGAGGTGATCACATATAAACACTGAGAATCATGGTCTAGCAATCTTAACCGTCACAGTCTACCCCTTGTCATCTTGGCACCTGTACACATCTCCCCAAACCATACATAATTTCTGAATAGAGGCAAGTTCAAAGTCATACTTATGCCTAACATGACACAACTAGCAAGAATTTCATTTTACTTGGATCCACAATCAACACCCACGGAAGCAGCAGTCAAGATATCAAATCTGGCAAATCTGGGCAAATCTGCTTCAAAAGCCCTCTTTAAAGTGTTGAAAAACAAAGATGTCACTTTGAGGACTAAGGTGCACCTGACCCAAGCCAATTGCCTCTTACACATGTGAAAGCTAGACAGTGAATATGGAAGACTGAAGAAGAATTGACTCCTTTGAATCTTGGTGTTGGGGAAGAATACCAAATATACCATGGAGTGTCAGGAAAGTGAACAAATCTGTTTTGAAAGAAGTAAAGACAAAATGCTCCTTAGAAGGGTGGATGGTGAGACTTCATCTTATGTACTTCGGACATGTTATCAGAAGGGACCAGTCCCTGGAGAAGGACATCATACTGGGTAAAGTATAGGGTCAGTGAAAAAGTGGAAGACCTTTAAGGAAATGGATTGAAACAGTGGTTGCAACAATGGGCTGAAACATAGTAACGATGGCACAGGACCAGGCAGTGTTTCATTCTGTTGTACCTAGGGTCACTATTAGCTGGAACTGACTCTATGGCACCTAACAACAGCAAAAAGAATGTGCTAAGTTAACACATTAAAATAAAATCAGATCAAAATAAAAACTGAATAAATTGTAAAGAACAATAAAATGTGTCAGTGTTGTCAAATAACAGGTTAAAGTTATGTTAACTGCGGAAGAAAACAGAAGCTGTTCTGCTTTCATAAAAAGGTCATTGCTGATTCAGGATTTCACTAACCGAGCAGAGAAGCACAAAAAAGAAGAAACGGGAACACAAGTGTTACTGGATGATAGAAGGTAAGAAAGGGCCTAGGGAAGGTCCATTTTTTGTTCTTTTTCAATTTAACATCTTCTTCCTTTTTTTTTTTTTTAGTTAAAATATATTGCTGGTTCAGTGGAAACCTGTTTCCTTACAGACAAAATTGAAATTTTATTAAAACAACATTTTTGTGTGTGTGACTAAGTCACATCTCTTTTCACGACATTCATGCTAATAGCCATCACACAAATCCCATTTCCTTTTGGTAATCTGGATCAGTCACACCAGCCAGTGTGGTAACTCCCTTCTTTGCCAGTTTATCCAGAGGCTTAAGGAGCCCAAAATGGTCAGGTGGCATTCTTAGTTTGAGTTCAACGGAATCAGTAATGTGTCTCCAGGTGGGAGAATTTCTTCCTTTGGAACTAAGTTCTCTAGAACCACAGAGCATAAACTCACCAGGACAGGAGGCAAAAATTTTGTTATTGGGTCACTAGCAGTAATAGTGAGTTGTGCCACTCCCATTTCCACCCACTTGATTCTTGGATTCATGAATCCCAGCTATGGGAAAAAGAGCACCATATATTGGACACTGGTTTAGAGCATATACAGTCTCCTGGAGAACATTGCCCAACCCTACAACATATTGCCACTTAGCTGGTGCTGTAATTGTGTCTTTAGAAGGCCATTCCATTATTCTATCAATCAGTTGATTCAGAATGATGGGGTACTTTGTAAGACAGCAAATTCTATAGGCATGGGCCCACTGCCACACTTCATTTGTTGTGAAGTGAGTTGCTTGATCCAAGGCCATGCTGTCTGGGATACCATGACAGTAGAAAAGGGATTCTGTAAGTCCACAGATGGTAGTTTTGGCAGAAGAATTGCATGCAGGGAAGGCAAATCCATATCCAGAGTAAGTGTCTATTCCAGTAAGAATGAAATATTGCCCTTTCTGTGATGAAAGTGGTCCAATGTAATCAACTTGCCATTCGGTTGCTGGCTGATCACCTCAAGGGATGGTGTGGTATTGAGGACTCAGTGTTGGTCTTTGCTGCTGGCAGATTGGGCACTCAGCAGTAGCTGTAACCAAGTCAGCCTTGGTGAGTGGAAGTCTGTGTTGCTGAGTCCATGCATAACCTCCATCCCTGCCACCATAGCTGCTTTGTCCATGAGTCCATTGAGCAATGACAGGAGTAGCTGAGCAAAGAGGTTAACTGGTTTCCACAGAATGCATCATCTTATCCACTCGATTATTAAAATTCTCTTCCATGTCTCTTCACATGAGACACAAATATCTTCACTTCTTAGGCCCATTCATAGAGGTCTATCCACATACCTCTTCCCCATACCTCCTTGTCTCCAATGTTCCAAACATGTTCCTTCCAAGTCCTTGACAACCCAGCCGAACCATTGGCCACAGCCCATGAGTCAGTATACAATCACCCATTTGGCCATTTCTCCTCCCAAACCAAGTGAACAACCAGGTGCAGTCTTCAAAGTTCTGCCCATTGGGAGGATTTCCCTTCACCACTGTCCTTCAGGGAAGTCCCAGGAAGAGGCTGTAGAGCTGCTGCTGTCCACTTCCCAGCGGTGCCTGCACATTGTGCATAAGCATCTCTAAACCAGACATGGGTTTTCTCTTCCTTAGTCAACTGATCATAAGGAACTCCCAATGAGGTCATAGTTGCAGAAAGGGAGATGGAAGGTAATGTGACAGGATTGTAGACCATGGGCATTGAACCACGTCCTCATGCAACTTGTGCCTTCAGGTCCTGCTCAGGCCCAATTGCATATACATCACTTCCATTTAATGATGGAGTGCTACTGTGCACGTCCAAATTTATGCCTCTGTGGGTCAGACAGCACTGAGTTCATAATGGGCAACTCAGGCCACAGGGTGATTTTGTGGCCCATGTTAAAGTGTTCAGTCTTTCCTAAGGTCCAGTAACAAGCCAGAAGCTGTTTCTCAAAAGGAGAGTAGTTATCTGCAGAAGATGGTAGGTTTTACTCCAAAATTCTAAGGCTATGCACTGTGATTCCCCAGTACGGACCTGCCAAAGACTCCAAACAGTTTATCTATCTCCCGCTGACACCTCAAGCACAATTGAATCAGCCGAATCTTATGGCCCAAGGGGCAGAGCAGTTTGTGGGGCAGCCTGAACCTGTTACAGAGCCTTCTCTTATTCTGGACCCTGTTCAAAACTAGATGCTTTTCGAGTCACTTGATCAATAGTCCAGAGTAGCCACCTAAATGGGGAATATGTTGCCTCCAATATTCAATGAGGCCCACTAGGCATTGTGCTTCCTTTTTAGTTGTGGGAGCACCAGATGCAATAACTTATCCTTCACTCTAGAAGGAATATCTCAACATGCCCCACACTACTGGACCCCTAGAAATTTCACTGAGGTGGAAGGCATCTGAATTTTTGTCAGATTAATTTCCCACCTTCTAGCATGCAAATGTTTTACCAATAAGCCCAGAGTCATTGACACTTCTTCCTTACTAGATCCAATCAGCACAATGTCATCAATGTGTGGGCCAATGCGATGTCATGTGGAAAAGAAATGTGATCAAGTTCCTTGCCAACTAAATTATGACATAGGGCTGGAGAGTTGATGTAGTTCTGAAGTAGGCAACTGAAGGTATATAGCTGGCCTGGGTAGCTAAAGGCAAACTGCTTCTGATGGTCCCTTGAAACAGGTAATAGTAGAAAAGGCATTAGCCAGATCAATAACTGCATACCAAATACCAGGTACTAGGAGATATATTAACTTGCTCAAGCAATGAAACTACTTCTGGAACAGCAGCTGCAATTGAAGTCGCTACCTGGTTAAGTTTTTGACAATCCATTGCCATTCTCCAAGATCTACCTGTTTTTTGGACCAGCCAATAGGCGAACAGGCGAGTTGAATGGGGATGTGATGGGAATCACCACTCCTGCATCCCTCAAGTCCTTGACAGTGGCAGTAATCTCTACAATCCCTTCAAGAATGCAATATTGCTTTTGGTTTGCTATTTTCCTAGGTAGGGGTGGTTCTAATGGCTTCCACTTGATTTTTCCTACCATAATAGCCCTTACTTCATTTGTCAGGGATATGTTGGGGTTCTGCCAGTTACTGAGTATATCTATTCCAATTATGCATTCCTGAACTGGGGAAATCACTACAGGATGGGTACAGGACCTACTGGACCTACCGTGAGATGGACATGAGCTAAGATTTCGTTAATAACCTGACCTCCTTATGCCCCCACTCTGACTGGTGGGCAACAGTGATGTTTTCGGTCTACTGGAATTAGTGTCAGTTCAGAACCACTATCCAGTAATCCCCCAAAAGTCTGATTATTTCTTTTTCCCCAATGAGCGGTCAGTCTTTTAAAAGGCCGTAGGTCTTTCTTGGGAAGGCTTGGAGAAAGATTAACAGTACAAGTTTTTGGCAGTGTACCAAGTACCAGGTACCAGGAGATGTATTAACTTGCTCAAGCAATGAAACTACATCTGGAACTGCAGCTGCAATTGGAGTTGCTACCTCCTCGATGGCACCCAGTCTCCCCTTCTTTTAAGGGGTTGTGTGTTTTTAAACTTGCTCAAGCCTGGGAATTGACTGATGAACCACGACTCTCTATTCTGGTGATTGGAGTTAGACTGCTGTTCACTTGACCTAGAATTCATCCACTTGTACAGATGAAGAAAATATTAAATTTCCTATCTGTATCACTCCTAGAGACATCATGACTAAGTAGCCAATACCATAAGTCCGTAGGAGTCAGGCTATTCTGATTACTGCTTTGACCCTGCTGTCCATTATGGTAACCATGCCCACCTTGTTGTTGTCAATTGAGTGCTGCCACTTGGTGCCTACCACCACTGGGTCCAACCAACACCGCTGTAGTTATGTTACCGTGTGGAAGCCCCAGGTTCTTAATCAGCACGGCTCATATTGGCCAATAAATGAGAAATCGAGGTGGGAGAACAAAAAGGCACTTTTATTTCCTTGTACAAGGAAATGGAGTCTGTCGGAGCTTACTGCTGCCAAGACTGCTTGCCAAGGCCAGGCAGGCAGTTTACTTCTAAAGGGGTTTATAAGTGGGGAGTTCATACAAATTATGTCAGCAACATTCTTAATCATACTATGCAGGTGCAATGGGGTTTGCATATAACCTCCAAGCAAAAGCAGGATTCAAATGCAAACTGATTGTTGGGGGAGCCCAGCAAAGGAAATAATTTTGCACTACAACACTGTAGGGGAGGAAGCCAGGTAAAGGATACAGCGCTGTGGGCGTTCTGCCTCAGTTAGGTGTCTTAATTCAGTTAGGGCAGTTCCCACCATCAAATCTCATTTATATAAAATAACATTCACAGAAGTGTTCAAGGATGCTGGGGCTTCCTTCACAATTTTTTTCCTTGTAGTTGTGGTAAAAGCTGTGTCCTCTGGGCACTCCATGTGTGGGTCTGTGGGTCTAACCTGATAAATCCACTCTAGCATGACAATTTCCCTAAGCCTTTGGATACCTTCGTCTGAAGTATACCAATGCAGGTCTGGTACTTCAACTTGATTTAGTTTAGGCCACCTCATAATCCATGCTTCAGTAAACCAACCAAATAGACTGTTAGCTCCTTTCCTAACTTCTCAAGCTGAAACATTGAATGAAGAATCTGCTTAGTGGATCCATATCAATAAACTTAGACTGATCCATCTTTATATTCCTTGCACCATTCTTCCATACCCTTAAAAGCCATTCCCACACATATTCCCTGGTTTTCTGTTTGTACATATTAGAGAAGTCAAGAAATTCTTTTGGAGTGTAGCGTACCTCCTCCTGGGTCACACTTCGTACTTCATGTTTTGGGTCTCCATGGGACTTAAGTACAGTTATAGGTCTATAAGCCGACGTAGGTGAGGACATGTTTTGAGAACATTCAGCATTGTCTTGCAAAGCATCTGCTTCAGGTGATGCCCCAGGCAATGACTCAGACAAAGGCTCTTTAGATGCACCAGGGCTAATCTAATTAGATGGGGGCAGAGGGGCTATTAGCTTTATTTAGGAGGGTGGTTCAGCTGACAAACATGTAGTAATCTCTTCAGATGGGAGTAAGAGCACTGGTTCTGTTGGCAGGAGTGGTTCACCGAATGTAAGGGCTCAGTGTCTTCAGCCTCCTGATTATCTGCCCATAGGTCCCCATCCCAAGTTTCAGGATCCCACATCTTCCCAATCAATGCCCTCACTTTAACTTCAGACACCTTTCTAGGTTGGCAATTGAGTTGACATTGTAATTTAGCCACTCTTACAATAAGACGCCGGGTTTGGTTTTTGGCAATATCAGTTCTGTTACTACATGAAATCAGGTTTTCTTTCAAGACACAAGTGGGAGTTTAAAGGTCATTTATGCATCACTTGTGCTTTGACTCTGAAGCCCTGAGCTCATTTCTTTCTTTCACCAGTTTGTCTAGCAAAAGTAGGACAAATCAACCAGCTTCCTTATAATAGTTATCATGACAAAAGTGTAGGAAGGTATCACACATATGTTCACCCAGACCCTTGCCTTTCACCAAGACTTGATCTTTTGGTGGTTTTAATTTGCATATTTGTGTTGCCACCTCATGCTATGGATTAGCAGTGCCCTCTCTACTACTGGAAGTAGAGTCATCAACACCTTTAAGACTAACCAGACTTAAGAGCCAATTTAGAAAACTTTTCTTACAATTTCATTTCTCTAAAATTACTACTGGTACCAAATGTTTTAGGCTAGGTTCTCTAGAAAAGCAAAACCAGTAAAGTGTATAAGTACACATATGCTGTTGTTGTTGTTAGGTGCCGTTGAGTTGGTTCTGACTCATAGTGACCCTATGCACAACAGAACGAAACACTGCCCAGTCCTGCTCCATCCTTATTATGCTTGAGCTCATTGTTGCAGACACTGTGCGAAGCCACCTCGTTGAGGTCTTCCTCTTTTCCACTGACCCTGTACTTTACCAAGCATGATGTCCTTCTCCATGGACTGATCCTTCCTGACAACTTGTCCAAAGAATTTAAGATGCAGTCTCCCATGTTTGCTTCTAAGCCGCATTCTGGTTGTACTTCTTCTAAGACAGATTTGTTAATTCTTTTGGCAGTATATTCAATATTCTTCGTCAACAACACAATTCAAAGCCATCAATTTTTCTTCGATCTTCCTTATTCATTGTCCAGCTTTCACATGCACATGATGTGATTGAAAATACTATGGCTTGGGTCAGGCACACCTTAGTCTTCAAGGTGACATCTTTGCTCTTCAACACTTTAAAGAGGTCCTTTGTAGCATTTGCCCAATGCAATGCGTCTTTTGATTTCTCGACTGCTGCTTCCATGGCTGTTGATTGCGGATCCAAGTAAAATGAAATCCTTGACAACTTCAATCTTTTCTCCATTTATCATGATATTGGTCATTGGTCCAGTTGTGAGGATTTTTTTTTTTTTTTTATGTTGAGATGTAATCCATACTGAAGGCCGTGGTCTTTGATCTTCATTAGTAAGTGCTTCAAGTCCTCTTCACTTTCAGTAAGCAAGGTTGTGTCATCTGCATAACACAGGTTGTTAATGAGTCTTCCTCCAATCCTAGTCCCCCATTCTTCGTCATATAGTCCAACTTCTCGGATTATTTGCTCAGCATACAGATTGAAAGACTACAACCCTGATCCACACCTTTCCCGACTTTAAACCAATCAGTATCCCCTTGTTCTGTCCAAACAACCACCTCTTGATCTATGTAAAGTTTCCTCATGAGCACAATTAAGTGTTCTGGAATTCCCATTTGTTCCAATGTTATCCATAGTTTGTTATGATCCACACAGTTGAATGCCTTTGCACAGTCAACAAAAACAGGTAAACATCGTCCTGGTATTCTCTGCTTTCAGCCAGGATCCATCCGACATCAGCAATGATATCCCTGTTTCCACGTCCTCTTCTGAAACTGGCCTGAATTTCTGGCAGTTCCCTGTCTATATACTGCAGCAAAATTTTGTTTGCATGTGATATTAATGCTATTGTTCTATAATTTCCACATTCGATTGGATCACCTGTCTTGGGAATAGGCATATTTATGATTCTCTTCCAGTCATTTGACCAGGAAGCTGTCTTCAATATTTCTTGGCATAGATGAGTGACCACCTCCAGCGCTGCATCTGTTTGTTGAAACATCTCAATTGACATTCCATCAATTCCTGGAGCTTCGTTTTTGGCCAATGGCTTCAGAGCAGCTTGGACTTCTTCCTTCAATACCATCGGTTCCTGGTCATATGCTACCTCTTGAAATGGTCGAACATTGACTAACTCTTTTTGGTATAATGACTATGTATTCCTTCAATCTTCTTTTGATGCTTCCTGCGTCGTTTAATATTTTCCCAGTAGCATCCTTCACTATTGTAACCTGAGACTTGAATTTTTTCTTCGGTTCTTTCACCTTGAGAAATGCTGAGCTTATTCTTCCCTTTTGGTTTTCCATCTCCAGCTCTTTGTATATGTCATTATAATACTTTATCTTCTCAAGTTGCCCTTTGAAATCTTCTGTTCAGTTCTTTTACTTCATCAATTCTTCCTTTTGCTTTAGCTGCTTGACATTCGAGAGCAAGTTTCAGAGTCTCCTCTGACATCCATCTTGGTCTTTTCTTTCTTTCCTGTGTTTTTAATGACCTCATGCTTTCTTCATGTATGATGTCCTTCCACAGCTCATCTGGTCTCGGGTCACTAGTGTTCAATGTGTCAAATCTATTCTTCAGATGGTCTCTAAATTCAGGTGGGATATACTCAAGGTCATATTTTGGCTCTCGTGGACTTGGTCTGACTTTTTTCAGTTTCAGCTTGAACTTGCGTATGAGCAATTGTTGGTCTGTTCCACAGTTGGCCCCTGGCCTTCTTCTGACTGACGATATTGAGCTTTTCCATTGTATCTTTCCACAGATGTAGTCAATTTGATTCCGTGTGTTCCATCTGTTAAGGTCCATGTGTATAGTTGCCATTTATGTTGGTGAAAGAAGGTATTTGCAATTAAGAAGTCGTTGGTCTTGCAAAATTCTATCATTTGATCTCCAGCATTGTTTCTATCACCAAGGCCAGATTTTCCAAGTACTGGTCCTTCTTCTTTGTTTCCAACTTTCACATTGCAATCACCAGTAATTATCCATGCATCTTGATTTCATGTTTGATCAATTTCAGACTGCAGCAGCTCATAAAAATCTTCTATTTCTTTAACTTTGGCCCTAGTGGCTGGTACGTAAATTTGAATAATAGTTGTATTAACTGATCTTCTTTGTAGGTGTGTGGATATTTTCCTACACTGACAATGTTGTACTTCAGGATGTATCTTGAAATGTTCCTTTTGATGATGATTGCAACGCCATTCCTTTTCAAGTTGTCATTCCCAGCATAGTAGCCCGTATGGTTGTTCATTTCAAAATGGCCAGTAATAGTCCATTTCAGTTCACAAATGCCTAGGATATAGATGTTTATGCGTTCCATTTCATTTTTGATGATTTCCAATTTTCCTAGCTTTATACTTCATACAATCCAGGTTCCATTCTTAATGGATGTTTGCAGCTGTTTCTTCTCATGAGTTGTGCCACATCAGCAAATGAAGGTCCTGAAACCTTACTCCATCCACGTCATTAAGGTCGACTCTACTTTGAGGAGGCAGCTGTTCCCCAGTCATCTTTTGAGTGCCTTCGAACTTGGGAGGTTCATCTTCCAGCACTATATCAGACAATGTTTTGCTGCTATACATTAGGTTTTCACTGGCTAATGTTTTTCAGAAATAGACTTCTGGGTCCTTCTTCCTAGTCTGTCTTAGTCTGGAAGCTCAGCTGAAGCCTATCTTCCTTGGGTGACCCTGCTGGTATCTGAATACTGGTGGCATAGCTTCCAACATCACAGCAACATGCAAGCCCCCACAATACAACAAACTGACAGACATGTGGGAGAATTGTATATACAGAGGGAGATTTATAACAAGGAAATGGCTCACACAGCTATAGAGTCTGGAATGTCCCAAGTCTGTGGGCCAGGTTAGAGGCATCTCCTGATTCTCGTAGCTGCAGGGGCTGGTGAACCCAAGTATTGCAGATTAGAGAGCAGAGCTCTTGCTCAGAGGCTGCAAAGATGGACAAATACCAAGATTGGCAGGCAAGACTGCAGTTAAGCTGCTAGATCAGGTTCCAAGTAGTGGAGGTCGGATGAACAGGAGTCAGCTGCAGGATCCAGAATGAGCAAGAGCCCACAAGACTTGCTAGAATGTCCACTTATATTCAATTCAGGCCACAAATGCAAGGGAAGTCCCTCTCAACTGATCCGTCAGTCACAGGAGATCACAACATGGAGGTGATCATGTATATCAAATCTCATCATGGATGTGATCACATCATTCAACTGCCAAACCACTGAGAATCATGGCACACAGCCTTAACCATCACAGTGTTCTTTATTTATTCTTTTACTTCAAGGTTCTCTTTTGTCGCTGACTTTTGAAAATTTGACTATATTTTGTCTTGGTGTATATCTTTATGGATTTTCATACTTGGAGTTCATTAAGGTTCTTAGATGTGTATATTTGTGTGTTTCATCAAATTTATGAAGTTTCTGGTCATTATTTCTTCAAATCCTCTTTCTGCCACTTTTTCCTCCTTTTCCTCTGGGCCTTCCATTACACTTATGTTGATTTGCTTGATGGTGTCCCCCAGGTCTCTTAGGCCCTGTTCATTTTTCCTTATTTTTTTTTTTCTCATTGTGCTCTTCAAACTGAACAATCTCAATTGATCTATCTTCAGGTTTGAGAGTTCTTTCTTCTGCTTTTTCATACTGCTGTTAAGCCCCTCTTTAGTAAATTTTTTGTTATATTTCTTGTACTGAAATGAGCAAATAATCCTAGAAGCTGGACTATATGAAGAAGAACACAGATGGCATCAGGATTGAAGGAAGACTCATTAATAACTTTTGAAATCAGATGACACAACCTTGCTTGTGAAAGCAAAGATAACTCGAAGCACTTAGTGATGAAAATCAAAGACTACAATTTTCAGTATGGATTACACCTCAACAATCCTCACAATGGACCAGTAGGCAAAATCTTGATAAATGTAGAAAAGATTGAAGTTGTCAAGGATTTATTTCATTTTACTTGAATCCACAATCAAAGCCCATGGAAGCAGCAGCCAAAAACTCAAACAATGTATTACATTAGGCAAATCTGCTCCAAAATATCTCTTTAAAGTGTTAAAAAGCAAAGATATCACTTTGAGGACTAAGATGTGCTTGATTCAAGCTATGGTGTTTTCCATCACCTTATATGAATGCATAGCTGGACGATGAATAAGGAAGACTGAAAAAGAATTGATGCCTTTGAAGAAGGTGAAGAATATTTAATAATCCGTGGACTGCCAGAAGAATGAACAAATCTACCTTGGAAGAAGTATAGCCAGAAGTACAGTGAGACTTCGTATCATGTACTTTGTACATGTTATCAGGAGCAACCCATCCCTGGAGAAGGACACCATGTCAGTGAAAAAGAGGAACACCCTCAACAAGATGGATTGACACAGTGGCTGCAACAATGGGTTCAAACATAGCGACAGTTGTGAGGATGTCACAGGACCACTCTGTTGTACATAGGGTTATTATGAGTCAGAGCTGATTCAATGGCATGTAATGTAACAACAACTTTTCTGTGGTGGAATTTCTATATGATTTCTTTTTATAATTTATGTCCCTTTATTTTTTGTGTGACATCATTCTCCTGGTTGCCATTAGTTCCTTGTTTGTTTTTCTTTAACACTTGTAGCATATTTAAGAGAGTTAATTTAAAATATTTATCTAGTAAATATTTGTCCCTCCTCTTCCCCCTTGTCCCATGCTCCTGTGGCCAATACTTTTCCCTTTAAGTTCTTTCAGCAAAATCTGTTCTGGGAGATGGCCCATATCTGGAAACACTCTGAGTCAGGCAAAAACAAATGCAAGTCCTTGTCCCAGTCCTTGAGGAAGATACCAGAAATGTCAAAGGGCACAACTACAATTGTCTTAGAATAAGGTCTATATCACTCCCTCAGGCACTGGCAGTCTGCACCGTGAGTGCAAGTTTTGTTTTCACACCAGTCTGGGGAGTAGGGGATGGTAACCAACCAGGTGTCATTGACTAGATTCCGACTTATGGAAAGCCCATATGTATCAGAGTAGAACTGTGTTCCATAGGGCTTTCAATGGCTGATTTTTCAGAAGTAAATCCAGGTCTCCCTTCCAAGTCACCTTTGGGTAGACTTGAACTTGAACTTGAACTTCCAAACTTTCACTTAGCAGCTAAGAGAGTTAACCATTTGCACAACCAGGGATTCCGGGGGACAGTAGGCTGGCAATTTAAAATACTACAGGGCTTTCTTATAGCAATGCAGAAAATTCTTTGTTCATTAAACTTTTCCCTGGTTGCTTAATGTTTTTGACTAGATTCGAGAGTTCTGCAATAGTTGATTCTGACATTTTTTGTCAGCTTATTAATTCTTTTTGTGGAAGAATAGAGCCTAGGAACCCTGTACAATGCCATTTTCTGTTAGTTCACCTGAGGGAGATTTCTCTACTTCTTTTGAATTGTTTAATTTCCTTCTAAATGGTAGGCCACATTTTTTTTGTGTCTTCTGTCATTAGACTGTAATTCTTTTGGGGGGTGGGGATTAATGCTTGTTATAGTGCTTTGTCCTTAGTATATATTCAATTGACTATTTGTTTAGCAATTTGATTAACAGGAAAAGTCTTGGGTAAGATGATTGGACCCGTGGCTCAATGTTATTGATTTGTTCATCTTGAGTTTTTTGAAGGGTACAGTTGCCCATCAAGTATTTACAGAGCATCTATTATGGAATTGACTCAACGGCACTGGGTGTATTATGGGACTGACACTGTTTTAGGCATAAGGTTCTCATACAGCAATAATTTATGGTGGATGAAGGCCAAGGCAATTTTTGTAGCAAAATAAAACAAAAAAAGTGTATTTTTTAAGAGTTGTTATTCCTGGCCTATTGAAAGCACATGAAATCACACTTTTATTATAGTGGTTTTTACGCATTCTAAGTATTAACCAACTTTTAAGTGAATGCGTGGCTTTCAGTCTGTTTAAATTCAAAACTGTTTCCATATGACCCCTTTTAACATTTAGAAGAAGAGGTTCTAAAAGCTTATAATTCTAAGTTAACAATCAGAACTATGAAAAGGTAATTTAATCCTTGCTTTAAATCATTTTTGTCATTCTTTCTTTACTAATGATAAAGGAAGACAAATGAAGACTTAGAAATTAACTGAATATAGACCATTACCCAAAACAAGGCTTAACCATTGCCCCAAATTTCAGATCAGAAATAAATAAGTAAATTGAATGGTGCTTATCCAAAACCAAAGAAAAACTAATAGGGATGGATGCTTATTGAATTTTCCCTCTTGGGAGTGATGGACCTCAGTAGATGGTAGTAACTATGCTATAAATGATGATGTCATTCATTATTACTTGAGGAGGAGACCATCAATTCCCAGAAATACTGACCATATGTCTTAAAATATGTTGTTTATCACTCATAACACAAAATCTTCTTTCCAGGCTCCTTAATTTTTTTTTTTTTTTAATTTGGTGGTTGTATCCATTTTTAGGTTTAGCTGGGTAAAGGACTTCTGTTCTTGTAAGATGAGTCATTTGTGAACTCCTGGTACAGCTTTCAGCAGAAATTTTTAGATGACCTTCTTAACATATAATAAAAATGGCTTTGCATTTAGTGCTTTAACTGTTTAATGCCTTCTTTACCTTTCTCATTCTATTGTTAAATAAAGAGTTGTAGGTTCCATACTCATTTGAGACTTTTTTTTTGCACCCAGTCTACCCACTCCTTTCTCAAAGACATTTATAGATAAATGGTGTAGTTTCAATTACTTCATTTCTAGTGGAAGAATGAGAGAATGATCTAATGAGTCCTTTTCCAACTCTGAAAAAGTCCCAAAGGTAATGGAGTACTCAGTCATTTGCGCCACCACATTTCCAGCATTTATCACTGTCTTTTAGGACCCTTGCCTCCCATCCTGTTGAGAGTGTGTATGCTACTTCTTGAAAAGCTGTCATGCTGATCGCCCTTATTTTTAGATTTAGAGTGAGTTTGCTTTTATTTCTTTCATAACCAACCAGCATATAGACTGACTATGATTTTTCAGCCAGACTTTAATTATGGGTTTTGCCATTCCTATATTTGTGCTAATGCTAGCAAATAGCACCTGTGCATAAAAATAGCTGCACTGTAGGTAAGGCTATACCTCTGAATTGTGTTTTAAAACTCAGCTTTGAAAACGTCAGTCCTCTTGGGGCATTCTTTACAATGAATCAATACTTATAAAGCTGCAGTGTTCAGGATACATTTACAGATAAATTGTTGTGTTAGCTGATTCTCACATTGTTTGTGGGCATTTATTTGTTTCTAATAATAGGCACCTCTAAATCTTAGAAAATACACTCTCCTGAATAGCAGGACATTCGATTTGCAGATATTTTGATCACAAAGTACAACTTCAATTTAGAAAAGAAACGATCAGGAAAGTAAGTAATTTTCATACATGCCTTTGTTATTAAACCTGCTTGAACATTTTTTAAGTGAACATTGTGATTGCTTTCCAAAAATATACTCTATCCCTTGCCCACCGTATAGCCTTTATGTGATGTGGGAGTAATTTGCCCTGATTGGTGACCTCATGTCTCCTGGTATAGTGGTTAGTTCATTGCTGGGCTTATGACCCAGTTCTAAGCCAAAGAATGCACGATGTTCTCCCGGCTAGAGGAGGGCTCAATTCAAGAATGGCTCAATTAACATGAACCTCAGCACTTAAGTTCTATAGGTATTGGAAGAAAACGTCTTTTCCCCATCTCTGGTTGAGAATAAAGAAGTGCCTAGTCTAGGTTCATCATGTAACCTGCAGGAATAGGCTACATTGTGAATGATGACCCTAACAGTTATACAGTGTACAAAGAGCACAATTATATCCAGAGGTCTTGATTAGTCTCTGCTTGCTGCTGGCAACCATCTTGTGACCATGAGTGAAGTCAACCTGATGACAAAGTTGAAACACTTATGAGAGTAGAGCTTAGGGAAATTGTAGTACAAGGGAGTTGTATGTCTTATTTATCTAGTGCTGTTATAACAGAAAACCACAAGTGAATGGCTTTAACAGGGAGATATTTATTTCTTCATAGTAAAGTAGGCCAAAAGTCCAAATTCAGGGCTTCAGCTTCAGGGGAAGGCTTTCTCTTTCTGTCCTCCTTCTCATCAATCTTCCCCCAGACTAGGAGCTTCTCGGCACAGGGACTCCAGGTCCAAAGGACACACTCTGCTCCTGGCACTGCTTTCTTGGTATGATGAGGTCCCCTTGTCTCTCTGCTTGCTTCTATCTTTTATATCTCAAGATATTGCTTCAAGACACAATCCAAACTTGTAGACTGAGTCGTGCCTCACTAACACAATTGTGGCTTATCCTCCCTCGTTAACATTATAGAGGTAGGATTTACAACCTACAGGAAAATCACACAATACCAGGAATCATGGCCCAGCCTAATTGATACACACTTTTTGGGGGGGGTCACAATTCAATCCATGACGATCTTAAAAGAGGTTGATTCAAGACAGACACTACGCTAGTCGTGTCCGTTAACTTAGCAAAGACAACTCATTCCCAAATAGGATTATAACCACAGGCATAGAAGTTAGGATTTATAACACATATTTTTTGGGGACAAAATTTCATTCCATAACATTGTGTGTCTAGACAAATGTGGTAATAATGGCAGCATAATATTCAAGCTATTGAAATTGATATGTATTAATATTACTTTGTTTTTTAAGTTATCTTTTTGATGAATTAAAGGAAAGATAAATTTCAGAAAAAATGTGCCACCAAAAAACCTGTTGCCATCAAGTCAATTTTGATTCATAGCAACCCTGTAGGACAGATTAGAACTACCCCATAGAGTTTCCAAGGAGTGCCTGGTGGATTTGGACTGCTGACCTTTTGGTTAGAAGCTCTAGCTCTTAACCACTATGCCACTAGGGTTTCCAAAATTTGTCACAAGGACTAGTAAGTGTTAAAAAATTCCCCTAGACTTTGACAAAAAATTAAAGTACTTACGAGTTTAGAGTCATCCTGTTTTCTCCTAAAAAAAAAAGTTACAATTTTAGAGAGTAATACTATATGAAGAAGAACGTGGCATTAGGATTGAAGGAAAACTTATTAACAACCTGCATTATGCAGATGACACAACCTTGTTTCCTGAAAGTGAAGAGGACTTGAGGCATTTACTGATGAAGTTTAAAGACCACAGCATTCAGTATGGATTACACCTCAACATAAAGAAAAGAAAAATCCTCACAAGTGGACCAATAAGCAACATCATGAGAAATGGGGGAAAGATTGAAATTGTCAAGGATTTAATTTTACTTGGATCCACAATTAGCACCCATGGAAGCAGCCGTCAGTCAAGTAAACGAACAATGCATTGTATTAGGCAAAGCTGTTGCAAAAGACCTCTTTAAAGTGTTAAAAAGCAAAGATGTTACTTTGAGGACTAAGGTACATGGTGTTTTCAGTCGCCTCATATGCATATAAAAGTTTAACAATGAATAAGGAAGACGGAAGAAGAAATGATGCCTTTGAGTTATGGAGTTGGCAAAGAATACTGGATATACCATAAACTGCTAGAAGAACAAACAAATCTGTCTTTGAAGAAATACAGCCAGAATGCTCCTTAGAAATATGGATGGTGAGACTTCGTTTCACTTACTTGGAACATGGTATCTGGAGGAATCAGTCTCTGGAGAAGGACTTCATGCTTGGTAAAGTAGAGGGTCAGTAAAAAAGAGGAAAACCCTCAACGAGATGGACTGACACAGGGGTTGCAACAATGGTGTCTTAGTCAACTAGTGCTGCTATAACAGAAATAGTACAAGTGGATGGCTTTAACAAAGAAAAATTTATTTCTTCACAGTAAAGTAAGCCAGAAGTCTAAATTTAGGGTGTCAGCTCCAGGGGAAGGCTTTATCTCTCTGTCAGCCTTCTCATCAGTCTTCCCCCAGACTGGGAGCTTCTCTGTGCAGGGATGCTGGGTCCAAAGGACACACTCTGCTCCCAGCACTGCTTTCTTGGTGCTTTGAGGTCCCCAACTCTTTGCTTACTTCACTTTCCTTTTATCTCTTGTTTAAGACAAAAGGTGGTGCAGGCCACACCCCGAGGAAACTCCCTTACATTTCATCAGGAATGTGACCTGGGTAAGGGTGTTACTATCCCACCCTAATCCTCTTTAACAATAAGATACAATCACAAAATGGAGGAAAACTACACAATACTGGAAATCATGGCCTAGTCAAATTGATACACACAGTTTTTGGGGGACATAATTCAATCCACGACAAATGGGCTCAAGCATAACAATGATTATGAGAATGGCACAGGACCTGGCAATGTTTCCTTCTGTTGTACATAGGGTCAGTATGAGTGGATACCTAACAAAAACAATATTACGAAGGAGGAGGGGATCAGCATCCCCTCTCTATATGCTTTTTATTTTGAAAAAGTTCATTATATTACATTCTTTTCTTCACCATAATTTCCTTGGTTGGTTGGTCTTAGTTCCTTGTGTAAACTGATTCATTGGTCACCATAATTTCCTTTCCTATGGATTCCTTTGACTTCTTTATTTGATTCATCTTTAGGCTGGCCGGATTTCATTGTTGGATAATGTTGTTTTTCAAAGAGGGCTCATGAGTGCTAATTCCCTAAATTTGTCATACTAGAGGATATCTGTTCCCTAATTTAATATTTAAATGAAATTTAACTAGATGTAATTTTCTTAGATAATATTTTCCGTTGAAATTTCACAAACATAATTTGACTTTACTAGCACTGAATATAATTGAGAAAGTCTGAGGCAGATCTCATTTTTCCCCTCATAGTTGACTGGTTTTTTTTATTGGATTGTAGAAGAATTTCTGTAATTTAACCACAAGTAGTTTCCATCGCAGTCATTCTAAATCAGATTTTCCAAGAAAGAGTATTTCTTTCAATCTGTAAATTTCTCTTTCTACATTTCAGTGTCATTTTCCTACCTTATACCTATGAATGCTTTTTCTATTCCCTTTTTGTTGGTGTTTTTGGAGTCTCTACTTAAGGAACACAAATTATGTTGTTTCTTCTTTACCCATCTGTCATATCCATCATACTTCTAGTTGCTTTAATCTCTTTGTCTGTTCTTCTGTGCTCATTTTATCTCAAGCCTTTTGTAAAGATTCATTTTGTTTGGTTTTAGCTATGTCTGTTGTGATTCCTGTTTTTTAGAATTTATTGGATTAGAAATTGTGTGTTTTGTTCTCTATTTTCTTAGTTCTGATCCACCCCTTTACTTTGTATCCTGTTGTTTTATCATCTTATCTTTAAGCTATCACATTTCCAATAAGCTTTAAAAGTTTAATTGAATTTCTTTGTTAAGGTCTTTTGTAGTACAAAACATTGGCAGGAAATCAGCCAGTACCCCCTTGGGTTATGTGTTTTACCAAAACTGTTTTTCCTGTAGTATATTTGTAGTTTTCACGCCATTTCTTTTCCCTCTTTGCTCACAATGAATTTAAACATCTCTGTCAAGACTCTGTTGCTCTGATACAGGGAAAGTTAATTCTCTTTGATACCTGATGCCATTCTGACGTGGATGAGTTTATTGTGTAATGAATGTTAACTCTCTCCTTGGCTCCATGAGAGTGGTATAATTCCCTGTTTTATTGAGTTTGGACTTCACCATGGGACTGACTTGCTTTGGCCAATGGAATGTGAGAAAAGACTCATTAGCAGAGGCTTTAACTAACTGGCTTTCATGGTGGCTTGTCTTCCTGTGTTTCCACCTTCCATCATGAGAAGAGCATGCTTGGGGAAGATACTGGTCCCAGACAAAAAGAAGAGAGGTAGAGCAGAACCAATCCCATCCCATTCTTGAGTCAATTTAAGACTCTCCCAGAAGAGCCCAGGAGAATCACAGTCACAGACCCATGAGTTGGGGGGCGGGGGGGAAGCTATTTTGCAGTCACTGAGATTCTGGGATTGTTTGTTATTTGGTATTTAAAAAAACAAACAAAAAAACAAACCCAGTGACGTCCAGTCAATTCTGACTCATAGCGACCCTACAGGACAGAGTAGAACTACCCCATCGAGTTTCCAAGGAGCGCCCGGTGGATTTAAACTGCCAACCCTTTGGTTAGCAGCCGTAGCACTTAACCACTACGCCATCTGGGTTTCCGTATTCAATATCATGGCTATAAAAACTTGGCTAATACACCTCATTTTATTTGTAGCCAGTTTGTTTTTCCTTCTCAAACTGAATGTATTTTCTTAGGCCTCAGATTATGGAGGTGGGTAAGGGAGTAGTTTAGCTGAAGCGGAGGCAGCCCTAGGTAAGAGACTTATGTACTGCTTTCTTCTGAAATTCCATCAAATATCCTGTAGCAGAATAGCTCATTCCTGTGGCATTGGCAACTTCTCCATTTTAACACAGCATTCTGGAAAATGATAATTCTTCATGGCCCTTTCCATAGGCCTGTGTCCACGAGATGGTCTTGCCTTGACAGTTAGATGTTTTTCTTTATGAGGATTTTCTCTAACCTCTTGCAGAGCTGCTTAATCACTGCCTTAGTCAGCTTACCCTCCTATTGGAAAACATCGAGAAAAATTCTCAGACCATTACTGAGACACACCGTATTTCCTTCTCTTTAGCTATGGGAAAAGAGGGTCAAAAGTCATCCCATGCAACCCACTTCAGGTAGCCCCTGGCTCTTATATTTTGGCTTTTTCTTTTAATCATACTTATGGGATAAGCCTGTTTGGTTGCTACCAAAAATTGTCATTTTTGTTTTTTATTTATTTGTTTAATATATATGTTCCTTTTGTTAGGTAATAGGCATGCATACTTCTTAATTCTACCTTCCTATGCTGGAATTCATCTTTATGTGTTGTAAAAATGCCACATGGAAGACTGAAAAAGTTCACAGACACAAATTCAGATATTTTTTTTTTATAGGAAGTACATTGCCTACCTTTTAAAAAATCTAGCTAAAAAGAAATTTTTCCTAAAAGTATGCCCTGGTATATTAATATCTCACAATACATATTTTTTCTATTTGAGAGAATATTCCTTTAAGTGTCACAAATAAAATTCCAGAGGAAATCAGCTCTATATAAATGTAAAAGGTTTAAACATGAGCACTTGAACAGGTGAAGACATGAAAAATATATGTTTTTGTTTTCTTTTTTAAAATAGTTGTTACATGATTGACGATAGAAAGTCAGTCAAAGGTCCGAACAATGAGGACTTTCTTTAACATTTGTTACCATTGTATTATATAACCCTACTGTATTATATAAAGGCCTAAAAACAAATATTTAAACTTGTGCATACCACTTTATTTACATGAGTCCACTGATCCATCTCTTGTACCAGCAAACTTTTACTTTATAAAAGAATTTGCTTTGTTTGATTTAAACTTGATTATTCAGTTTATTAAGGAGATATGCTAATGCATGACCTAGGAGTTTTCAAATACCCCATGAGGGATGAGATTAAGTTTTACTTTTTTATTTAGTGCATCAGCAAATAGAGAAAATAGCTTAGCAGAAGCATCTTTCATCCAAAACTGGTAAAGGGGTCTGTATCACTGTTTTATGGAATTAGCTTGTAGTGCGTTAGGTTAGGCATTATCCAATGATAATATTTATTTTAGAAATTGGTCTTCTTTGCAAAGCCAAGCTTTAGTGTGGAGTGGGGGAGGGGTAAGAGAAGCGATTACAATGCACAACAATTCTACTTGTTCTCTTTCATTATTCCAAATAATTTATACCTACAAAAAAAAAAAAAAAAAAAGAACTAAACTTTCTTCAGCAACATGCAGGCAATTCAATCAAATGAAAGTAACCAGAGTAACAAGTTATTCTGCTTTTAATGTGGACTAGGAGCAAGTAAGTGTGAGCAGAAGAAAACCAGCCATTGTTGCCTAAGACAGGGTCATTTATTATTTACATCTACTTTAATCACAGTTCTGCTTTTAATGTGGAATAGGAGCAAGTAAGTGTGAGCAGAAGAAAACCAGCCATTGTTGCCTAAGACAGGGTCATTTATTATTTACATCTACTTTAATCACAGGCAAGCTGAATTGTTCATTAATAGTTTGCCTGTAGCGACAAAAATAGCACAATTAAGAGTGTTGTGGAAATACCGTAACACAACATTATCTTCAGTCACGGTATTGCCTGGAAGTACAATTTAGATCTGTCATTAAGTTGGTAGCAACAAAGGTTTCAAATTCTTCTGTTTCTTTCTGTTTCTTCTGCTTTCTGAACTATGCTCTCTCAAAAGTTATTAATTCACTGTACATATTTGTGAATTCTTCATAAGCAATGGAAAAGATGCTGTGCTTATGTTATAACTACTGAGTTGCTTGCCAAGGATTGGCAGAAACTAAAGAAGGATTGCAAGCACACACCCTGTGTCAGCAAGCCTTTCAGCTTATTCTTGCTGAGTTTTGAATTGAGTTAATAGACATTTATGCAGATAGATATGTAGATACATAGCTAGATAGGTGAAGGGGGGAGGGGGACAGAGAGGGAGGGGAGAGGGAGGAGGGATTGAGAAGGAGAGATAGAGAGATCCATAACCATACCCATCTATCTATCTGTTGTATTCTTTCACCATACCTATTCAATCTGTATGCTGAGCAAATAATACAAGAAGCCGGACTGTATGAAGAAGAATGGGGCATCAGGATTGGGGGAAGGCTCATTAACGACCTGTGTTATGCAGGTGACACAACCTTCCTTGCTGAAGGTGAAAAGGACTTGAAGTACTTACTAATGAAGATCAAAGACCACAGCCTTCAGCATGGATTGTACCTCAACATAAAGGAAACGAAAAATCCTCACAACTGGCCCAATGAGGAACATCATGGTAAAAGGAGAAAAGATTGAAGTTGTCAAGGATTTCATTTTACTTGGATGCACGATCAACAGCCATGGAAGCGGCAGTCAAGAAATCAAAAGATGCATTGCATTGGGTAAATCTGCTGCAAAGACCTCTTTAAAGTGTTGAAGAGCAAAGATGTCACCTTGAAGACTAAGGTGCGCCTGACCCAAGCCATGGTATTTTCAATCACATCATATGCATGTGAAAGCTGGACAATGAATAAGGAAGACCGAAGAAGAATTGAAGCCTTCGAATTGTGGTTTTGGCGAAGAATATTGAATACACCATGGACTGTCAAAAGAATGAACAAATCTGTCTTGGAAGAAGTACAACCAGAATGCTCCTTAGACACAAGAATGGCGAGTCTGCATCTTACATACTTTGGACATGTTGTCAGGAGGGATCAGTTTCTGGAGAAGGACATCATGCTTGGCAAAGTACAGGGTCAGTGGGAAAGAGGAAGACCCTCAACAAGGTGGATTGACACAGTGGCTGCAACAATGAGTTCAAGCATAACAACGATTGTAAGGATGGTGCAGGACCGGGCAGTGTCTTGTTTTGTTGTGCATAGGGTCTCTATGAGTAGGAACCAACTCAATGGCACCTAACAACAACAAACAATCTGTCTGAAGGGCCCTTGGGGGCACAACTGTTAAGTGCTTAGCTACTAACTGAAATGTTGTTAGTTTAAACCCACCCAATGGGTTTCTCTGTAGGAGAAAGATCTGGCCCTCTGCTCCAGTAAAGATAACAGCCTAGAAAACCCTACGGAGAAGTTCTACTCTGTCACATGGGGTTGCTGTGAATTGAAAATCAACTGGACAGGACCAAATAACAACATCTATCTATCTAATCTATCTTTTTTTTTTTTTTTTAGGTCATATGGAGAGTCTTATATGAATCATTCTAGTGCATTAGAAAAATTCACAAATTATTTAGATCTCTGATGCCAAGAATTAGAAGTATGGGTTTTATTTCCAACATATTTTATTCCAATACTTCTTAAACAAAATTTTTGATCTAAGTTCCAAGGATCTCAGGAGTGAAAATAAACTTCTATGTAAAAGCTGACCTGTCTCTTCCTAACAGACATTTTCAGGTGTGCTCAGAGAGCAGAGCTGTCATAAAAAAATGGCACTGGGTTAACTGTGACATTTTGAAATGATTGTGGTTGTAGAACTTCCCGTAGGCAGTTGCTGCTTGCTTTGTTAAATTGCACACATTTTTCAGTCAAACATTTTCCTGGCTGCATCAAAGGTGTTGAGTAATTGTGTTAACCTTGGTGTGTTTTGGCAATAGGAAATCAAGTAAAAGTCAATAAATGTCTCCCATAGCCCTGATAAACTCCAAGGGCACAAACAGAGGTGTTTATGAGCTGTGGGGGATAATTTGGTCAAGTATACATTTCCCTTTAAATTGCTTATTGCCATTTTAGTGTTTGCAGAACATATTTAAAGTCACTTCTTTGACAGAACATATTGGTTGGCATTGCGTAGGCTTCTGTGTTTTTATGAGACAGATGGCAATTCTCCATTTTTGCACACTGTTATCTTTTAGCTTTAAGTATCACATTTACTGGTGGACTGGACTTTACTCTGATTTTTTTTCCCTACTTTGAGCAGTTCCACCTTATAAAATCTCTTTACAAGGAAACATTAAGATAGGTGCCTATGAAATTATAGTATAAATGGTGCAAGAAGAAGAGGTTGTTGTCTAAAAATGGTTTCAGATTGTAGTGGTTTCTTTCCTTGAACTGAATGTTCCCCTTTCTATTCTGTCTTGGGATTATTTTAGAGGGATGTCATGATAATACAAATAATGCAGGTATATCCTAACTGGGGAAACCCTGGTGGCATAGTGGTTAAGAGCTACAGCTGTTAACCAAAAGGTCGGCAGTTCGAATCCGCCAGGTGCTTCTTGGGAACCCTATGGGGCAGTTCTACTCTATCCTACAGGGTTGCTATAAGTCAGAATTGACTCAACAACAATGGGTTTAGTTTTGGGTTATCCTAACCGGAGAAAACACTCTCTGCTGCAGCTTTGCAGGACTATTCACCTCACTCCTCTGGAAAGTAAGCTCTCATACAGAAATTATAAGGAATATAAATACATTAAATTAAAATCTCCAATGTTTTAAAATTTAAGTGTTTAGTTCTGTTGTCCCTAGGGTTGCTATGAGTTGGAACCTGCTTAATGGCACCAAAGAACAGCAATTATTTAAAATATGTCCTCTTAAAAGTAAACGTTAAAAATCTACAGTCCTTCAAAGTGAATATTCAAACTGAGTATCTTAAACCCAAGTAAAGTATAAAGGGCTCAGCAAGTCATGATTCACCTCTTTCTCTCAAATTGTTCTAACTCATAAGAAAAGCAATTTTGATTTACTCAGTTTTGGCATCATATTTTTTATACTTTAGTTATAGAGCCTAACGTAATAAGTAATAATTTTCTTGGGAAAATGACAAATTATTTAATTTATTGAAATGTACTTAATGTAAAGTGATACAATTTTTTAAAATCTATTCTGAGAGTTTGGAATGTATTTAAATTGTTCTTAAGATCTCCAATAGTTGCAGATCACAGTACAATTTGACATTCTTTTCCCTAATATAATATGTTCGTAATAATAAAGACTGCATGATTATGTGATAAAATTATCACTGCTTTAGAAAGCTTAACAGAAAGTTCTAAATTCCAGTTCTCGTCCTAAATTTTTCTCCCACAACTGCCTCCACTTCGTATCTCCACCACTTCCTAACCTCTTCCATTATCCTTTTTTTAAATATAGTGTATTTTATGTTTGTTATTGTTGTTGAGAATATACACAGGAGAACATACACCAATTCATCAATTTCTACATGTGCAGTTCAGTGACATTGACTATTCTTTGAGCTAACTATTCTCTCCCTCTTTTTCTGAGTTGTTCCTCCCCCATTAACATAAACTAACTGCTCCTATACTTCCTGTCTAATCTTTTGAGTTGCTGGGGTTGTCAGTTCGACCTCATATAGATATATCTTAAAAGAGCACAGAGTTCATGGCAGACAATCTTTACTAGTTAAGCTAAAATTATTTTTTGGTTTCAAGAAGACTTCAGGGGATATTTTTGGTTTAAGCTTAAGAGATGATCTCAAAGCAATGATTTCAGGGGTTCATCCAGGCTCCATAACTCCAAAAAGCCTGAATTCCATAAGAATTTGACATTCTGGTCTCCATTTTCTCCTCTTTTGACCGGGATTCTTCTATACAATCTTTGATCAAAATATTCATTAGTAGCTGGACACCATCCAATTCTTCTGGTCTCATGGAAGCAATTAGCCACACATTCCATTTCCTCTACTATTGCTGACTCCCCTTATCTTTTGATTGTTGTAGTATCTTTGAAACTATTTTGCAAAGGTCACAAATAACCTCCTATTTGCCAAAACTGATCTGTATCTTACTTTTTTTGCACCCTTTGACTGTACTGACTACTTTCCTGTTTATGCTCCATCCTCCCTTGGCCTCAGCGACACTGGTTTTCTCTGCTAAGACTGCTCTTTTTCAGTCTTCTTCAGGGATATCTCATCAATTTTAACCCTCACTATATGCTGTTGCCTCCAGAATTTTTATCTCTACTGCTGACATCTTTTTTGAGTTCTAGGCCTTTAGTCTCAATGCTTAGTTGATGGACATGGACTCTTGACTGTCTCACAAACATCTCAACCTTTACAGTCTTTCATGCTCAACTTGCTATTTCATTGTCCATATTCGTATGAGGCATTCATCAGCCCCGTACTTTTAACCTGGAGACCAAAAAGTATTTTTTATCTTCTCTCTCTCCCATATCAGTACTAGTTATATCCAATCAGTCAACATGCCTTGAAAATTTCCTTTTAGAAATATTTCTCAACTCTACCATTTCCTTTCCATTCAATTTTTCTGTCATCCATCCCCTCTTGCTTGCTATAACTGCTGGATAATTGATATTTCTGCTTCCCATATTTATTCTACTCTAAACTCCAAAATAATTCCAAAAAATTAATCCATCTAAAAGATCTAATCTTGTAACTTTTCTGACCAAAAACTTTGGCCACTCCTTGTTTTTAAGAAAAAGTACAGGCTCCTTTTCCTGATATTTGAGGCCTTATTCAACTTGTGTTTAGATACTTATCTAGGGTTATACTTCCCTACCCTTCTCCAAACACTACCTCTCACCTCCAACTTTTAGACATGTGTCATGTTCTAACTATTTAATTCACAATATTTTGCGTGGAGGGTGGCATATATTTAATTTGTTTATTGTGAGATCACAACTCATTGGGGTATAAACATGGAATGGATTTATTTTATTATACGAGTCATGCTTTTCAGTTGTTCTCTATCAATCCATCCTTGTTTTAGGGAGTCACGGCAACCTTAATGACATAAGATGACCTCCAAAATGTAAGGTAATTTTAATTTTTCAAAGAAGCTTATTTTATTTTAAGATTCAGTATCAATTCGCGTTTCTTCTAGATAGAAGTATAGGAGAAAGTCCTCGCTCTTGTGACTTGCAGAGGGAGGTGAAGATTGGTTTGGGGTCTTCTTTTCACATTCATCTCTCTCTTTCTGCTTCTTTCCTACGCTGACTTCTCCAGTGCAAGGAGGAGTATGAGTGCAAAGGCAGATATCCCTTAGTTGCCTAGGTGAGGCTTTGGCTCTCCTTGTTTTGATCAGTGTCTCTGGATTCCCCGTTGGCTTCAGCCTGTCTTATCAACGAGGCTCTCACAACATGTCCTTAAGCATTCACAGCTCTTTGAACGGTTTGGCTAACTCCTAACTACTAACATCATCTTGAAGCATTCTTATGATATGTGAGACTCATTTTTCTACTATTCCAGTGATCCCCAATATGATATGCTTTCCAGGGCCAATTCCCAGGCTGGTGGAAACCTGTGGAAACCATGATTTCAAGGAAGAGTAGGCTGACCTATTCATTGGCAGTTTTCTCTGGTACCACCTTTCCATTTATTTCTTCCTTTGTTTGGATAGCAGAGGAAGATTTTCACATTTCCTAGTGTTTCCCAGATGTCTAACCGGAAAACAAAAAGCCTGTTTCTTCTTGTTGTATGGTCAGAGGAAGACTGGCAATGACACTGGACACCCAAAGTTTAGAAGAGTTAGAGCTCCTTTCCTTGACCCTATGATGACCTGTCTTAGTGCATACTATGCCCCTGAAAAGGGATCTTCTCTAGGCTTTAGACATTCACTGTCAATTACGGTAGCCACTAGTCGTATGTGGCTATTGAGTTTTTGAAATCTGACTGTTCCTAGTTGAGATGCACTGTAAGTGCACCATTCACACTAGATTTCAAAGATTTAGTATGGGAAACAATATTAGTTACTATTTATTATGTTTATTACATGTTGAAAAGATTTCAAATATATTGGATTAGGTAAAACGTGTTATCAACATTAATTACACCTGTTTATTTTTTACCTTTTTTGATGTCATTATTAGAAAATTTAAAATTACATAGGTGGCTTGCATTGTATATTGGGTAGTGCTGACTTAGAGGATACCAAACCAAACCCATTACCTTCAAGATGATTCCAACACATAGGACTGACTAGAACTGCCCCCATAGGGTTTCCAAGGCTGTAATCTTTATGGAAGCGGACTGCCACATCTTTCTACCATGGAGTCACTGTCAGGTTTGAACTGCCAACCTTTTGGTGAGCAGTCTAGCACGTTAACCACTGTATCACCAGTGCTACTTTCAGATAGAGGATAAGAAATGTCAGTTAAACCCTGGAGGAAGCATTTAGTCCCAGTGAATTCTATTAGCTTAGAATGTGGGGTCCTTAGTATCCTTTATTTTTTCTACATCTGGGCTTTACTTACAAATCAGAAATGACAGGAATAATCCCATTAATAATGATAAAAATATTCTTTGTTCTTTTAAAAATCTTACTGAAAAGTTTCACTTAATTTATACAATTCAGACTTGAAAACATGGGTCAAGAGTTGATGGGATCTGTCTATTGGGCCAACCGTTAATACCACTTAAGTTTAGTTTTAGATGAAAGCTGGGAAATCTTCAATCTCAATGAACACTGGAGTGGAAAGGAAAACATACATCATAATTAAAGTCAACCAACGTTAAGGCTAGAAATCAACATATTGTTAGGAATTTTTGTGGTAAAATTTGTTTAAATGGTAGAAGCTGTTTTCATTATGCTTGTTAGAATTACCAAGATATGGTAATTATTTTTCTAAACTAATCTAAAAATACGTCCTATCCTGCAACTGAGTTCAGCTTCAGATTGAACACTACTTATTACACTGAGAAACACTGTTTAAATATAGTCGTGTGAATGGGATGACAGGTTATATTGTTAAATAGCATGCCCATATTTTATTTTCTCAGTTAAAATAAAAACATTCGAAACATTTATAAATACAAATCATCATTAACTATAGACTAATATGTATTTATCCCTTTAGAAAGCCATACAAAATTGCTACAAGAAAGGCAAACTCTATCAAGGTAACCTCTATTCCCTTATTACAGTCATTATGAAGTACTTAAACACTTACTTACCGAAAATGAAGTTGTCCTTTTCCTTCTGCCTGGATGTCATGTCTTCTTGGTGAAAGAAATGTCTAAAAATATTCCCCTTCCCTGTCTAATTGAGTATATATGAGCATATGCCATAATTGGTATTCTGATTGCACTCAGATTCCTCATCATATCCATTTTTGTTTCAATACCATCATTATCATAGTTTTACATTATCATACTTAAAGCACTTATGATATGTGCAGAGAAAGGTGTAAAAGATGAGAGTTTTAATTGTGGGTCTTAGAAAAAAGATACAGGAGATTTCTGAGAAGGATATTCAACCATAAATTAATAAAAATAGAAATAATGAATGGTAGTAAATGTTATTCTAAATAAGGAACGTGAATGTGACCTTCATGTAAATCCAAAATGGAAAATTTGGACTTTTTTGTATTATTGATATGTATGTTATCTATTTGACAGTAGTGTAAAGCTCTTAAAAAAAACAAAGCTCTTATGTTTTTGAATTTCAACTGAATTTCAGTTAAGAAGCATGAGGAGCAGCAAAAGGTTCTTTTTTTCTTTCTTTTTTTTGTCCTAAAGGAATTTATACTAGAATGGCAGATCCTTTGCAAGAATAAAGCACATGATTGAGGAAGGCCTTTCAGTACTTTGCAGCTGCTATTTTGAGCTGCTAACTGCTGACCACTACAACTGCATAACATTAAGCATTTCTATTTGAAACGAACATTTCTAGCAAAGCTGAAATCACTTTAAAATGCATGTTATTTTAAAAGTACGTATATAGATTTTATTCACAATAATGCAAAACTATACAAAACATATGTATATTATATTCACTTATATGTACCTATATACATGTATATGAACGTTCTTCATAGCAAAATTAGATTACTTTAATCAGTTTTTAAAAATAATCCAAAATTACCCATAAATCAGGAAACTGAACATTCATTTATATTTGGGTAAACATGGTAAAATATGGTGGTGTAGTAACAGGAAAGTGAAAAACAAATAAAGTAAACAAAATGAACTTGCATGGCCCCTCAATATAGTAAGTAAACAAAAAAACAAACCGGTTGCCATGGAGTCAATTCCAACTCATAGTGACCCTATAGGACAAAGTAGATCTGCCCCACAGGGTTTCTAAGGAGCAAGTGGTGGATTCGAACTGCCTACCTTATGGTTTGCAGCTGTAGCTTTTAACCACTGTGTCACCAGGGCTCCAATCTTTGTAAGAGCATGATAAAATATCAGTAAAAACAAAGGCTATGAAAACTTCTGAGTGTTTTTAGACTTTTGGGGTGGATATTCTCATGAGTATTACACACCATCTTCAACTTCTTATTAGTTACCAAATAAATATTTTGCTTTTTATATCCTCACTAAACCTAAAAAACAAATACAAACCCCTTGACGTTGAGTCACTTCATACTCATGGAAACTGCCTGTGTGGCACAGTAGGACTGCACTCCCTAGTGTTTTCAAGGCTGTGACTTTCCAGAAGCAGATTGGTAAGCCTTTCTTCTGGAATGCATCTGGGTGGGTTTGAACCAGCAACCTTTTGGTTATTAGTCAAGTGCTTAACTGTACTTCCCAGTTAACCTAAATATCTTTAAATGGTAGCTTTTCTTGAGGCTCACTAATCAGTGGATTAAGTTATAATTTAACCTGTAGTTTAGTCCTGGAGCCCTGGTGGCAAAGTGATTAAAGCTATTGACTGCTAACCCAAATGTTGGCGGATCTATTCTAGACCACCAGCTGCTCTGCAGAAGAAATATGTGGAAATCTGCTTCTGTAGAGATTTACACACTTGGAAACCCTATGGAGTCACTATGAGTTGGAATTGACTTGAAGGCAGTGGGTTTTTTTTTTTTTTTTCAGGCTGTGCTTCAAAAATTTCTTATCACAAGTTGGTGATCCTCCAAAAGTGGTTGACAAAGATTGTTGTTAGGTGCCATCAAGTAGGTTCTGTCTCATAATGACCCTATACACAACAGAACGAAACACTGCATGGTCTTGTGTCATACTCACAATTGTTGCTATGCTTAAGCCCATTGTTGCAACCAATGTGTTAATCCATTTCGTTGAAGGTCTTCCTCTTTTTCTATGATCTTCCACTTTACCCAGCATGATGCCCTTCTCCAGGGACTGATCGCTCCTGATAACATGTCCAAAGTATGTGAGACATAGTCTTGCCATCCTTGCTTCTAAGGAGCATTCTGGTTGTACTTCTTCCAATACAGATACAAAGATACAAACCTCTTATCACATAAAATTGATGTATTGTTGTCAAGTTGCTTCCAACTCATAACAACCTTATGTATAACAGAATGAAACGTTGCCTGGCCCTGCACTGTCTTCATGATCTTTGGTTTGTTTGAGTCCTTTATTACAGCCGTTGTGTCAATTCATCTCATTCAGGGTTTCTTTCACCTTCCACTTTACCAAACATGATGTCCTAGGATTTTCATTGGCTGATTTTGGAAGTAGATAGCCAGAACTTTGTAGATAACCAAACCTTTCTTCCTAGTCTTAGTCTGGAAGCTCCACTGAAACCTGTCTACCCTGGTTGACCCTGTTGGTATTTGAAATACTGTTGACATAGCTTCCAGCATCATAGTGCCATGTGAGCCACCAAAGTATGACAAATTGACAGATGGGTGGTAGAAAATTGATTTACCCAGCCTTAAGCCAGTCCTTAACACACATTTGAGAATCAGCCCAATAGATATAAAACAGTTGCCATTTAATCAGTTCTGACTCATGGAGACCCATGCGTGTTAGTGTAGAACAGTGCTACTTTACATTAAATCCTTATTAGAAATGTATGTGCTAAAGGTTTTGCTTTCTGCCTTGGCAACTAGGGAGCTCAAAGTAAATTTAAAAATTGTAATACTTTAAATTTATAGTTAAGTAAACTTAATTATATTAGACATTGTTATAGATTGAATTGTGTCTCCCAAAAAGATATGTTGAAGTCCTAACTCCTCTACCAGTTAATGTGACCTTGTTTAGAAATAGGGTTTTTCCTTTGTTATCAATTAAATTAAACAAAGTCATACCAGAGTATGATGAGTTCTAGTCCTAATCTCTTTTGACTGGTATTTTCGGAAAGGGAAGGACAACCGTAGAGACAAATTCATACACATTCACTCAAAACATGTGAGGATCCATCTATAAGCTGCCATGGTTGCCAGCAGCTGCTAGAAGCTAGGACGAGAGGCATGGAACGGTTCTTGTATCAAACCCTCAGAAGGAATCAACAGGAAAGGCCAATGCCCTGAATTTGGACTTTTAGCCTCCAGAACTGTGAGAAAATAAATTTTTGTTCTTTAAAGTCACCTACTTTGTGATATTTTGTTATGGCAGCCCTAGGGGACTAAGACAGTCCTCATACTTGCTTCTTCCTATAAACAGATTCTTGTCTTATTTCTATTTAAAAATTACCCATGTGGCTTGTATAAGTAATTATTACAGGTAATTAATTCCATGTAGGGAAAGCTTTCTAAGCGTAGAGTTCCTTTAGCATAGTTTTCTTCTGCCTTTCATAGTCTAATCTAAACCTACCTTTCTGCATCATGCCAGGAATTTAATGTACTCATCATCTTGGACTATTTTCATTCCCCAAACTATTATTTTGGACTCATGCCTGTGATCTTGGCTCATTCAATTCTTTTATTCTGAAATATCACCTCACCTTCTCTGTTTAATATAATTCCTACTCATTCTTGAAGATCTAAATAAAATGTTACGTCTTCTTAAGCCTTCCCCAAAGGCTTCCATATAAAAATTATTCTTCTTTGCTGTTTTATGCAGTTCATTTTAATATAGTTAATTGTATATAGTCTACCTACGTAGTCCCAAAGAGAGGTACTGTTATTTTACTCTTTACATTTTCTTTGAAGTGCATGGAGTTAACAGTGACACTGACTTTGGTATTTTCCTTGACTATGGGATGACTGGAACATTTCATTGTACAAAATTATAAAATGAATGGAACATGTTCATTGTAGATAATTTTGAAACCACAAAACCTTAAAAAATCTCTGATTTTCTAGAGATAAAGAACTTTAAAGTCTTGTCATTTTTCTTACCTTTTCTTTTAACGCATTTGTGTCTTTCAGCTCTTTTAATGCATGCATATCTGGCAGCCCTAGGAGACTAAGAAAGGCCTCATATGTGTTTCTCCTATAAACAGATTTGATTTTTCCCTCCATCTCTCCTTCTCTGCCAGTCTCCCCCTTCCCTTTCTCTTTCTTTCCTTTCCTTCATTCCTTTCTTATTTTCTCTATTAGTCATTGTACTTTGAAAGTAATTTAAAAAAAAATTATATTAGAATAGAATATTACATTATTTTAGTTGGTAACTTTAAAACCTCATTTAAATATTTTTATTTTTTGTTTCTTAGTTGTGTATGTTTACTTCATATATTCAGTGATAATCTTACCATGGTAGATAGGAGATAGCCTCTTGTTTCTGGAATGTCTTAAAGTCACCCAGGCTACCTCAGGTTGTTGTTGTTGTTAGGTGCCATAAAGTCAGTTCTGACTCTTAGCGGCCCTGCGTACAATGGAACAAAACACTGCCCAGTCCTGTGCCATCATCACAATCATTGTTATGATTGAGCCCATTGTTGCAGCCACTGTGTCAATCCTTCTCATTGAGGGCTTCCTCTTATTCGATGACCCTCTACCAAGCATGATGTCCTTCTTCAGGGACTGGTCCCTCCTGATAACGTGTCCAGAGTATGTGAGAGGTAGTCTTCCCATCTTGCTTCTAAGGAGCATTCTGATTGTACTTCTTCCAAGACAGATTTGTTAGTTCTTCTGGCAGTCCCTGGTATATTCAATATTCTGCACCAACACCGTAATTCAAAGGCATCAATTCTTCTTTGGTCTTCCTTATTCATTGTCCAGCTCTCACATGCATATGAGGTGATTGAAAACACCATGGCTTGGATCAGGGGCATCTTAGTCTTCAAAGTGACATTTTTGCTTTTGAACACTTTAAAGAGGTCTTTTGCAGCAGATTTGCCCAAGGCAATATGTCACTTGTTTTTTTGACGTCATCTTCCATGGACATTGACTGTGGATCCAAGTAAAATGAAATCCTTAACACTTCAATATTTTCTCTGTTTATCATGATGCTGCCTATTGGTCCAGTTATGAGGATTTTTGTTTTCTTTGAGGCACAATCCATACTGAAAGCACAGTCCGTACTTTGATCTTCATCAGTTCTTGCTTTAAGTCCTCTTCACTTTCAGCAAGATTGTGTCACCTACATATCGCAGGTTGTTAATGAGTCTTCCTCCAATCCTGATGGCAAGTTCTTCTTCATATAGTCCAGTTTTTTGGATTATTTGTGCAGTATACAGATTGAATACGTATAGTGGAAACAACAACTTTGATGCACACCTTTTCTAATTTTAAACCACACAGTATCCCCTTGTTCTCTTTGAATGACTGCTTCTTGATCTATGTACAGGTTCCTTATGATCACAATCAAATGTTCTGGAATTCCCATTCTTTGCAATGTTATCCATCCCCACAGTTCACTTTGCAAAGATCCACTTTGCATTCACAAAGCCCTTTTCAGAGAGGTAATATTGAAAAGGTATTCTTCAATCTGTGTTCTCTGTAATTCTGTTTAAATCCTGGGTTTGCATATGATTTGAATCATATCTCTTTAAAATTAGGTGTCTAATTCCTGAACACCTTGAGGAGAACAACTGTGGATTGTTAATCATTGAATGTTCCCAAAGGGGCTTTGCTAAACAAATATTGTTGAATATAGTAATAATAGTAATAATAGTAGACTCCACATTTTAATCTTATCTATTTATTACAAAATACTTAGGTTTTTTCACATATATGTATATGTATACACTGTATATATGTACATATATATATAATTACTTAATGCTCACATTCCTCGAATTATATCAGAAATACTGTAAGAGATTAGAAAGCTTTAGCTTTCCAAACATGATTTAGGAATTTGCTTCCAATGGTAGTGAAATAGGTAGTTTGGACCAATTTTTCCAATAAAAATAACTAAAAATCCTGGAAAGGATATTTTAAAAATATCTGAAAATCATTAAAGAAGTAAGAAGATAAAACTTCAAGGATGCAACAACAACAAAAAAGGACAACTCAATCGTAAAATGGGCAAAGGACATGAACAGATATATCACCAAAAAGGACATTCAGATACATGAAAAGATGCTTGCTATCACTAGCCGTCAGAGATATGCAAATCAAAACTACCATGAGATACCTTCTTACCCCTGTAAGAATGGCACTGAACAAAAAAACAAAAAGCAATAAATGCTGGTATACTTTCATACACTACTGATAGGAATGTAAAATGTTACAACCACTAAGGCCAATGATATGATGCTCCATTAAAAAACTAGAAATAGAAATATCATATGATCCAGCAATCCAACTCTTTGATATACATCCTAGAGAAACAACAGCCATCAAACGAATAGACATATGTACATTCATGTATATTGCAACATTATTCACAATAGCAAAAAGATGGAAACAACCTAAGTGTTCATCAACAAATGAATGGATAAACAAACTATGGTACATACACACACAATGGAATACTAAGCAGAACTACAGAACAATGATGAGTTCTTGAAACATCTCACAACATAGATGAATCTGGAGGACATTATGAAGAGCAAAATATGTCAATCACAAAAAGACAAATATTGTATGAAATCACTATTATAAAAAGTCAAGAAAAGGTTTACACACAGAAAGAAACAATCTTTGATGGTTACCCAGGAGGGGAGGGGTTGGAGGAAAAAATACTAACTAGATAGTAGACACTTGTTAAATTTGGTGAAGGGAAAGGCAATATACAATATAGGGAAAGTCAGCACAGAGAGAGATTTATATCAAGGAAATGGCTTACAGGGTTGTGGTTCTTTGCCTGGTGGGGTGACCCAAAACTTCATTCCTGAAGGGTCTGGGCCCTTAGTAGTCATGCAGGAATTGGGTATCTGTAGTTTTCCACTGACTTTAATAACAAGGTATAGTAATACTAATAGATGTCCTGAGGGATCTCCTGTATTCCAGGCATACTCTTTACCTCCATTATGCAATATCAATCCTATTTCCCCTTGGTCATCAGGGTCAATCACACCAGCTGATACAGTAACTCCATTCTTCGTCTGTTGATCCAGAGGCATAAGGAGTCCAAAGTGGCCAGGTGGCATTCTTAACTTCCAGTTCAGTGGAATCAGTGTTGCATCTCCAAGTGGGAGCATTCCTCCCTTTGGAACTAAGACCTTTAGACCCGCAGGGAATACGGTTGCAGTAACAAGAAGCAAAAATTTTGCAAGTGGGTCGCTAGGGTAATAGTGAATGGTGCCATTCGTTTTCCACCCCTTGATTCCTCGACCCATGAACCCTAATGTCATGGATTGAATTACATCCCCTAATAAATGTGTTTATCAGTTGGTCTAGGCCATGATTCCTGGTATTGTGTGATTCTCCTATATGTTGTAAATCCTGCCTCTATAATGTTAATGAGTGAGGATGGGCAGCAGTTGTGTTAGTGAGGCAGGCAGGACTCAACCTACAGGATTGGACTGTGTCTTGAGGCAATCTCTTGAGATATAAAAGATAGAAGCAAGCAGAGAGATGTGGGACCTCATACCACTAAGAAGCAGCACCAGGAGCAGAGTACATCCTTTGGACCTGGGGTCCCTGAGCCTCACAAGCTCCTCAAGCATGGGAAGATTGAGGCCAAGGACCTTCCTCCAGAGACCACAGAAAGAGAAAGCCTTTCCCCTGGAGCTGATGCCCTGAATTTGGTCTTTTTGCCTACTTTACTGTGAGGAAATAAATTTCTCTTTGTTAAAGCCATCCACTTGTGGTATTTCTGTTATAGCAGCACTAGATAACTAAGACACCTGGCTATGGGAGAAACAGCACCGTATATGGGATGATGGTCTGGAACATCTACAGCCTTCTGGAGAACATTGCCCCAACTCTGCAAGGTATTGCTACCTAGCTGGTGCTGTAATTGTGTCTTTAGAAGGCCACTACATGATTCTATCAAGCCAGCTGCTTCAGGATGATGGGGAACATGGTAAGTCCAGTAAATTCCGTGAGCATGGGCCCATTGCTGCACTTCATTTGTTGAGAAGTGAGTCTCTTAACCCAAAGCAATGCTGGGTGGAATACCATGATGATGAATAAGGCATTCTGTAAGTTCATGCATGGTAGTTTTGGCGGAAGCATTGCTTGCAGGAAAGGCAAATTCGTATCCACAGTAAATGCCTACTCCGCTAAGAAGAAAATGTTGCCTTTTCCAATATAATTAACCTGCCACCAGGTTGTTGACTGATCACCTTGAGGAATGGTGACATATCAGGGACTCAGTGTTGGTCTGTGCTCCTGGAAGATTGGGCACGCAACAGCGGCTGTAGCCAAGTCAGCCTTGGTGAGTGGAAGCCGATGTTGCTGAGCGTATGCATAACTTACATCTCTGCTGCTATGGGCACTTTGTCCACGAGCCCATTGGACGATGATGGGAGTGGCTGGGGAAAGAAGATGACTGGTTTCCTCAGAATTAGTCATCCTATCCACTTGATTGTTAAAATCCTCCTCTGCTGTGGTCACGCTTTGGTAAGCATTCACATGAAACACAAATATCTTCACTTCACTTCACTTCTTTCCCATACCTCTTTGTCTCCAATATTCCAATCATGTTCCTTCCAAGTCCCTGACCATCCAGCCAAACCATTGGCCACAGCCCATGAATCAGAATACAATCACACATCTGGCTATTTCTACTTCCAATCAAAGTGAACAACTTCTGCTCAAAGCTATGCCCATTAGGAGAATTTCCCTTCACCACGGTCCTCAGAGAGGTCCAGAAAGGTGTTGTGGTGCTGCTGCTGTCCAGTTTTGAGTGGTACCTGCACATCGTGCAGAACCATCTGGAAACCAGGCATGAATTTTTTTCTTCCTCTGTCCACTAATCATAAGGAACTCCCCATGAGGCCATAGGTACAGACTGGGAGATGATGGAAGATAATGGGACAGGAGTGGAGTCCATGGGCATTGGGCCACTTCCTCATGCAACTACTTGTGCCTTCAGGTTCTGCTCTAACCCAATTTTATATATACCACTTCCATTTAAAGATGGAGTGCTGCTGTGCACATCCAACTGTATGGCTTGGTGAGTCAGACAACACCCAGCTCATGATGGGCAGCTCAGGCTTCTTGGTGACTTTGTGGCCCAAGGTTAAGTGTTCAGTCTCTAGTAAGGCCCAGTAACAAGCCAAAAGCTGTTTCTCAAAAAGAAAGTAGTTATCTGGAGAGGATGGCAGGCTTCGTTCCAAAATCCTAAGGGTCTGCACTGCGATTCACCAATAGGGGCCTGCCAAAAACTCCAAATGGCATTTCTATCTGCCACTGACCCTCCAAGCACCATTGGATCAGCCAGATCACATGGCAGAGCAGCTTACATGGCAGGCTGAGCCTGTTGCAGAGCCCTCTTTTTCTGGGCCCAACTAAAAAGTAACAGCTTTTTGAGTCACTTGATAGTTTGGAGTAGCATACCCAAATGAGGGATACGCTGCCTTCAAAATTCTAAGAGGCCCGCCAGGCATTGTGCCTCCATTTTCATCTTGGGAGGGGCCTGATGCAATAACTTATCCTTTTTTTTTGCTTTAGAAGGAATGTCTAGACATACCCTACTCTAGGTACCAAATGTCTTAGTCTGGGTTAGGGAGAGGGAGAGAAAGAGAGAGTGAGAGATTTATATCAAGGAAATGGCTCACTTGGCTGTGGTCGTGGAGACTAGAAAGTCACAAGTCTGTGGGCCAGGCATCAGGCTAGAGGCTTCTCCTGACTTATTTAGCTGCAGGGGCTGATGAATCCAAGATCAACAAGCAATATGGCAAGCTGCTGGCTCAAGTCTCAAGAACTAGAGGTCGAATGATGATGAGCCAGTTGCAGGATCCAAAGTGGGCAAAAGTCAGCAAATTTTGCCAGAAAGTCTGTGTACAGTGGATGCAGGCCACATTCCCAAGAAAACTCCCTTTCAACTGATTGGCTGCTCGTAGCATATCTCATCATGGAAGTGATTACATTATGTCAGATCTCATCATGGAGGCGATTATATCATTTACATAATTGCCAAACTACTGAGAGTCATGGCCCAGCCAAGTTGACACAAACCTTTACCATCACAAAGGGAAAGAAGATAAGATCAGGAAAATAAAAGGACATATATAGATATAAAGCAGGTTTAAAATTTTAGAATACATGATGTTGACTTAGGCTGCATTCTCTAGAGAAACAAAACCAGTGAAGTGTGGGTGTGTGTGTATATATATATACATACAGAGAGATTTAGCTCAAGGAAATGGCTCACACAGTTTTGGAGGCTGGCAAGTCCCAAGTCTGCAGTCAGGCATCAGGCTGGAGGCTTCTCCTGACTTGCATGGTTGCAGAAGCTGATGAACCCAAAATTGGCAGGTCAAACTACTAGCTGCTGGCCCATGGTGCTGTGGAAGCTGGCAAATCCCAAACTTGGCAGGTCAGATGGCAGGCTGCTGGCTTAAGTCCCAAGAACCAGAGCTCAGATGATGATGAGCGAGATGCAGGATCCAGAGCAATGGAGAGCTTTGCCAAAGAATTCATTTATATTGGATGCAGGCCACACACTAAATGACTTGAATAAGAGTGTGACTTGAATCACCTCTCTAGTAAGGGTGCAACTCAAGATACACTCCACACTAATCCTGCTTCATTAACATATAGAGGTTTAGGATTTACAACACTAAAATGGAGGATAATTACAGAATATCATCAAATGGAGGATAATTACATCATATCACAAAATGCAGGATAATTACATAATCTTTGGAATCATGATGTGGCATAGTGATTAAGAGCTACAGTTGCTAACCAAAAGGTCAGCAGTTCGAATCCACCAGGCATTCCTTGGAAACTCTATGGGGACAATTCTACTCTATCTTAAAGAGTCACTATGGGTCGGAATTGACGGCAAGAGGTGTGGTTTTCCGTTTTTTGAGAATAATGGCATAGTCAAGTTGACTGTCACAAATGTCAATTTATATCAATCCATTGGAAAATTTAGAAACTGGGAAAATTTACAAGGAAAGTATAAATTAATAAAATAAGAGAACCTAAATAGGTTTATAACTATGGAAGAAAAAAAAGTCATTACAACTTAGCATCACCCCCTACCACCATCACCAAAGGTACCAGCCTCATAGTTACATTGCACTTGCTCTTACTTCTCCGTATTTGATACTCTCTTCCACATGACTTTTTAAAAATTGTTTTAAAAATATACATAACACACCATTTGCCATTTCAACACATTTCATGTGTACAATTTCGTGACAACAGTCATGTTGTACAACCATCACCAATGTTCATTACCAAATTTTCGTCTCTTCCACACGACCTTAACATGCCTGAATCCTTCTCACGGTTCAGGTCTTAGCTCGAATATTATCTAATCAAGAAATCTTATCTGACTGTGCTTTCTAATGTTATGGTATCTCTGTCGTCAAATCGCTCTTCATTGTATTGATGCTTTATTTTCTTCTGAGACTTTAATTTCATCTCAACTTATGCTAATTTTTGAGTTTATTTGTTTCTTTGGTTGGACATCACATCTTCTCCACACAAATAGTGCCACAAAAGCAAGTGCTCTGTGTCTCTGCCACCATTTTGTCCCCCAAAATGGGAATAAACTCTAGCACATCATACACACAATACATATCTATTTTTTAAATGGGTTTCAATTAAAGTAGAAAATAAAATGCGAATCCTTGATAAAGTTGCCACTAGTCAGTATTATAGTGGGGATTCCACCCAATGCAATAACACAAGAAACAGTAGATAAAAGTATCAGGAAAGAACAGGCAAATATTATTAGTTACAGAAGTTATTATTGTCAGCTACGAAAAACCAAAATTATTAATCCAAAACTGTGGAATCCATAGAGTTTGTCAAGATGGAGAAAACACAAAATCAACAACAAAAAAATCAAGTTTTCACTTATAGTAACAATAATAAATTAGAAAACGCAATGTGAAAGCATGGCATTTTTAATAAAAAGATATATCCTAAAGTGCCTAGGAGTATGCCTAATAAGAAATGTACAAGAATGTAATGGGAACGATTACAAAACTATACTGAGAGCTATGTTGTTTGGGGCTGCTGTCGAGTTGATCCCGACTCATAGAGACTCCATACGTGCAGAGTGGAACTACACCACAGGGCTTACAAGCCTGTGATCTTTCAGAAGCAAATTGCCAGGCCTTTCTTCTGAGGAGCCTCTGGGTGGGTTTGAACTGCCAAACTTTGGGCTGGTAGTAGAGTGTACAATCATTTGTGTCACCCAGGGACCCCTATTGATAGATATAAAAAGCATTAAATAAAGTTTATCATTACAGATGGGAAGATTATTTTAAACATCACTCATACTAATCTGTAAGGCCTACTCAATTCCAGGGAAAATCACAACAGGATTCCTCAGGGACTTGAAAACTGATTTTAAAATTTACGTGAATAGTAAGTATGCAACAATAACCAAAGTAATTGAAAATAATAAATTTAATGGTGATTGTTAATATTGCCCTACCAAAATGCATTTATTTCATAAGTCTCTATATAAAGAATACTGTTGTCGATGCAACAATACATATACATGAATCCTGAAATAGCCCAGCAAATATGTGGAAATTTAGTAAATAATGATCACAGTCTTTTAAGTTAATGAAGACAGGCTAGTCAATAAATAATACTGGAATTACTACTCATTATACAGAAAATATTCACAGAAATCCATTAAAAAATTGTGAATAATCCAATAGAAGATTGAACAGATTTTGAGAAGTATTCAGACAGTAATAATTTCAACTGACAATATAATGAAATTAAGCATAATTTTTGTAATATTCATGAAAATACAAGTTTAAACAATAAGACCATTTTCCTATTTGATCTTCACTGCTTTTTACAGTCCTTTCTCCTGTTTTGTGGTTTGAAGTTTCAGATAGTTCCTTGTTTCATTGAAGATGCAATATACATTTCTGTTTCTAATTCTCCTTGTAGGTTTGAGGATACCTCTAAAATAACAAGAGAAAGTGCTAAACTTACTCTACCATTTTAAATTAGGAGGTCAGCATATTATTCTTAATCACTGACAGTTTATAATTAAAAATTCAATTATTAAAAAAACAAAAAGTTAATTTGTGGTTAGGAATTATGTTAGGTGAAGAACTGCCTAAAGATTTGGTAGTACTAATTTGAAAGTAGACTAGACAAAAAATGCAACAGTAATGGCTTAAGTGCAATTCTTAGAAAAAAATTATTTCTGTAAACATTTAACAACATTTTTAGAGCATACAAAGTTATGTTGTTGTTGTTAGGTGCCATGTGCTTGATTCCAACCCATAGCAACCCTATGTACAACAGAACAAAACACTACCTGCCCGGTCCTGCGCCATCCTCACAATCATTGTTATGCTTGAGCCCATTGTTGCATCCACTGTGTCAGTCCACTCTTTGAGGGTCTTTCTCTTTTTCAATGACCCTGTTCTCTACCAAGCATAATATCCTTCTGCAGGGACTGATCCCTCCTGATAACATGTGCAAAGTACCTGAGATGAAGTCTCCCCATTCTCGCTTCTAAGGAACATTCTGAAGATACAGGTTTGTTCATTCTTCTGACAGTCCATGGAATATTCAGGATTCTTCACTACCATCATAATTCAAAGGCAATAACTCTTCTTTGGTATTCCTTATTCATTGTTCAGTTTTTGCATACATATGAGGCTATCGAAAATACCATGGCTTGGGTCAGGTGCACCTTAGTCCTTAAGGTTGTATCTTTGCATTTTAACATTTTAAAGAAGTCTTTTGCAGCAGTTTTGCCCAATGCAATGTGTCATTTGATTTCTTGACTGCTGCTTCCATGGATGTTGATTGTGGATCCAAGTAAAATGAAATCCTTGACAACCTCAATCTTTTCTCCCTTTATCATGATGTGCTTATTGGTCCAGGTGTGAGGGTTTTTGTTTTCTCTATGTTGAGGTGTAATGCATACTGAAGGCTGTGGTCTTCGATCTTCATCACTAAGTGCTTCAAGTCCTCTTTCACTTTCAGCAAGCAAGGTTGTGTCATTTACATACGGCAGGTTTTTAATAAGTCTTCCTCGAACCCTTATGCCCCGTTCTTCTTCATAGAGTCCAGTTTCTCTGATTATTTGCTTAGCATACAGATTGAATAAGTATGTTGAGAGGATACAACCCTGACACACACCTTTCCTGTCTTTAAACCATGCTGTATCCCCTTGTTCTTTTCAAATGTCTGCCTCTTGGTCTTAGTACAGGTTCCTCATGAGCACAATTAAGTGTTCTGGAATTCCCATTCTTCTCAATGTTATCCACAATCTGTTGTAAACCACACAGTTGAATGCCTTTATGTAGTCAGTGAAACACAGATAAACATCTTTCTGGTGTATTCTCTGCTCCCCACCAAGATCCATCTGACATCAGCAATGATATCCCTCGTTCCACTTCCTTTTCTGAAATTGGCTTGAATTTTTGAAAGTTCCCTGTCAATGTACTGCTGTAGCCACTTTTGAATGATCTTCAGCAAAATTTTACTTACATGTGATATGAATGATATCGTTTAATAATTTCTATGCTCTGTTGGGTCACCTTTCTTTGGAATGGGCACAAATACGGATATCTTCCAGTCAGCTGGCCAGGTAACTTTCTTTCAAATTTCTTGGTATAGACAAATAAGTTCTTCCAGTGCTTCATCTTTTTGTTGAAAAATCTCAATTGATATTCTGCCAATTCCTGGAGCCTAGGTTTTCACCAATACCTTCAGTGTAGCATGGACTTCTTCCTTCATTATCATCAGTTCCTGATCATATGTTACCTCCTGAAATGGTTGAATGTCGGCCAATGCTTTTTGGTATAGTGACTCTGTGTATTCCTTCCATCTTCTTTTGATGCTTCTTGCATAGTTTAATATTTTCCCTGTAGAGTCTTTCAACATTACAACTTGAGGCTTGAATTTTTTACTTTAGTTCTTTCAGCTTGAGAAATGCTGAGCGTGTTCTTCCCTTTTGGTTTTTAGAAAAACCTCAGGTCTTTGCACATCTCCAACATCACAGCAACACACAAACTACTACATTAGCACAACCTGACAGAGGAGTGGTGGTTTTAAAGTTATGATCTGGATCAATGGAATGCATATATAATATAAAATTACCTAAGTACTTTAAGGTGTAGAAAGGTATTAGTGCAAGTTTGGAGTTAATCCTTAAGGCTTATCAGTTATCACTCTTAGTTGTATCTTAACTAGGGTTTTTTGAACACATTTGACATCATGGATAGTTTACAATCTCAAAGAATACACAGAAAACCCATTATAGATATGTCAGAATTTCCATAGAAGGTTAACCTTCCTTTTAGCAGTGGCAAGGGAGCAAAACAAACTCATAGTGATTAAAGTGTCAGGTTGTAATTGCATTTGCCTCTGGATAACCCATCAACACCCGATAAATAATTGAAACAAGCTGTCCTCCTCAGGATGCAGTAGTTACGTAGCTGTGATTAAAATTTTCTGGGAGCCATTATTAGATTTTTTTTTTATAAGTTTTCTCCTATTGTCGATTTGTCAAATATTATTACTTCCGCTTCCCTTTGGGCACTTTTTTGCTTCATATTTTTAATGAAAGCACACTATTCTTTATAAAAATATTCTTTATAGAATAACATAGTCTTAATAAAGTAGAAATCCAAACAGAAAAAATAATTGTACTCATTTATACAGAGCTTTAAGCTCCCCCCCCCGCCACAAGACTGTTACCATAGCTACATAAAGTTGGAACATAAAAGATAACACCTCTTTTTAACTCTCTTTTTGTACTCAGAGAGCAAACTGCTGCCTATAAGATTGTTTAATGGACCCTTCAATGTTAATAAACTAGGAACATATCTTAAAATATTTTTGGACAAAATATGCTCGTTTATTTTTTATTTTCGTAAAAATTCCTGGTATCGCAAAACATAATTCTTTTAATATAAAAAATATTTATTTGAGAGTCAGAAATCTTTAGTAACTGATAGGCATTCTAATATTCTTTAACCTGAAGGATATCTATAATTTTGTTTGTTTTGTCTCAACATCCCGGTAAATAACAGACGTTAAGAGGGTGAATCAGCTCAGGTGACTTCTCAGGCCACTAGAGGAAGCATTGAATGAAGTTGAAGTTACACCTTGGCTCAGAAATTTTGATTACATTTTATAATAAGTATGCTGTTCTATTTTTGTTGGCTGAGTGAATTAAAGAATGACCAAAGAAGTGACACAAGCCCATTTAGAAAGATAAATTTAGTATAGAAATTTCTTACTGACAGAAATTGCTCACTTAGGTGTAAATCACTAAGTGCTATTAAAGCTTACATGTTTCATCACAAAAAATGTAGATAACAAGATGACCCACTGATAACTTAATCTGTGTGAGTGTCATTAGTGTACTTGTGTGTGTGTGATTGACAAAACATTGTTGTCTGTATGCTTGGTGGAGCTGATGTGGTGGTTAATTTTATGTGTCAAGTTGGCTAGGTTGTGGTCCCCAGTTCTTTGGTCAAATACTAGTTTAGTTGTTTTTATAAAATTCTTAAATATTATTAAATCAGTTGAACTTATGTAAAGGAGACTACCTTCCATAATGTTGGTGGACCTCATCCAATCAGTTGAAAGCCTTAAGAGCAGAACAAGAGTTTTCCCAAGGGTATATTCTGTCTCCAGATTACAAATAGATAAGTACCTCCTCACTTTTCACTCTTAATGTCACCTGACTTATGGATTTTGGGACACAAGACTCCAGGAATCTCCATCCATTGCCTGATCTACAGATTTTGAACTTGCCAATGCACCACAATTGTGTGAGCCAATCTCTTTCTCTCTCTCAGTCTCTGTCTGTTTCTTTAGAGAATCCTAAGACAAACTCTTTTCAGGAAGGAAGTAAAAGTAGTTATTATGGCCTTTGTGTGCTTCTGGTCTGAGCTCTCCTAGCTCTCAATGGAGGATACACATCTTTTTGTGGTGTTAAGTTCATCAAACTCCTCCTTATAGGCCTGCAAACCTTCTGGGAGCAAAGGATAAGAAATGCTGCTATTGCCCTGCTAAAGAGAAAATAGCCTAGATGTGAGTTTAGGAAATAGCAAGAGAGAAAGTGCACTGATTTCATGTTTACGATGTGTCAGTAGTATAGAGTGTGTATCTGGGGATGCACCTAAGGCCTACAGTGAGCTGTGTTATACTCCTTCCACTGATTTTTCATTAATAGGCAGAAACCAACCAGGTGTACCTAAAAAACCAAACCAGGCCCATTGCCGTGGAGTCGATTCCAACTCATAGAGACACTATAGGACAGAGTAAAACTGCCCCACAGAGTTTTCAGGGAGTGCCTGGTGGATTCAAAGTGCCAGTCTTTCAGTTAGCAGACGCAGCTCTTAGCCACTATGCCACTGGTGTTTCCAGATGCAGCCTAACCAAAACCAAAATCAAACCCAGTGCCGTCGAGTTGATTCTGACTCATAGCAACACTATGGGACAGAGTAGAACTGCCCCATAGAGTTTCCATGGAGCACCTGGCGGATTCGAACTGCCGTCGCTTTGGTTAGCAGCCGTAGCACTTAACCATTATGCCACCAGGGTTTCCAAGATGTAGCCTAGTCAACATAAATTATTGTCCCCAATATAAAATCATTTAATCCATCTACAGTAAATCTCCCTATCACCATGTTTCTTTGGGGTAGTGGTAAGCAGTCACAGTGCTCACTCATCTCTAGGAAGGTGCAGCAAATTTCAGTAATTATGTTGTAAATTTGTGCTGATATGTGGGTTCTCCACGCCCCTGAACCAACAGGTTAAAAAAAAAAAAAAAACAGAATTATTCTGTTGGCTTGGGTGATTTATTCTGAATATCAAATATATCAGCAATGTATCATGAAAGAATATCTGGAACTCAGGATTCTCTGAAGTATTTGTACAACTTTCATGTCCTACAAGATAAAGAACATTATCACACACACACACACACACAAAAAAAAGAAACACAGCCATTGAAGGTTCATAACCTTTGCAAATGGAAGTTTGGTTCATCTAGCCCTACCTAATCAGCCGAGATGTTGGCCCAGGGCCAAGGAGTCATACAATGCTTAGGAAGAGAATTTAAAAATATCAACTATGTGACCCATTTAGAGAGTTGTTACCCGAAGCAATTTTACTTCTTGCTTGAGAAATACATACTAGTATACCATTCTCTCTCTCTCTCTCTATATTTATATTAATTAACGTATATATTTATATACTAACTAATTCTTTCTTCCTCTCCCTTCTTTACTCTTTTTATTTATTAAAGGGTTTAAGAACTGTTGATCAGGGTTAACTTAAAAACAACTTTCAGTTTACAGGATATTCAGAAATGACTAAGGCTAAATCTAAGAAGTAATAGTGCCGAAGGATGAGGACTGTGATTGTGGTGGATAATTTTATGTGACAAGTTGGCCAGGCTAGCTGTTTAGTCAAACACTACTCTAGATGTTGCTGTGCTTTCTAATGAAACATTATCATCCATAATGTGGGTGGACCTCGTCCAATCATTTGAGCCCCCAAATAAAAAAACTGAGGCTTCTAGAGAAGAGGAAATTTTGCCTCAAGACTAACATATAAATCCTGTATGAGTTTGCAGGTTGCGGACCTGACAGATTTCAGACTTGCCAGGCGCCACAACTGCATGAACCAATGCCTTAACATTTCTCCCATCCCCTCTCATATATATTTCTTTATTGACTTACTAACTTGCTAATGCTTTTATATGGATATAAAACAAACAAACAAAAATTAGTAATAATAATAACCCAAACCTGCTGCCATAGAGTCGATTCTGACTCACAGTGACCGTATATAAAAAAAAAAAGACCCTATAGGCAGTCCTCAATTTATGATGTATTTGAGTCACGACAAACCACACCTACGACTGTCCTTTTGTTTTTTTTTTTGGTACATACAGTGTTGAAGTGCACAATTTGCTGATGCTCTCATTCTTGTGCCAACCCCCAAAGACAAATAAATATCGGATCTATAAAGATACTGATGATAAAAGGCAATAATAACAAAAACTAAAAGTAAAAAGAGGTATTCAACTTATGAGCGAACTGACTTATGACAGAGTCACTGGAACAGAACCCCCATCATAAGTCAAGGACTACTTGGGGTAGCCCTGGTTGTGCAGTGGTTAACAGTTACTGCTGCTAACCAAAAAAATTGGCCGTTCGAATCCACCAGCTGCTCCTTGGAAACCCTAGAGGTCAGTTTTACTTTGTAGTATAGGGTCCCTATGAGTCGGAATTGACTTAACAGCAGTGAGTTATACACACACATATATACACATTAATGGTTTGTCTATATGTTCTACTTGGTCTATATTTTCTAGTTGTTCTAATCAGGGGTGTCGGTACAAAACAAGGTAGTCTGACTCTGTCAGCTACAGGAATGTCTCAGAATAAGGATATCACACACAATATTCTCTTTTTTTAAATTTACTTTCTTCTGTCAATAAAGGGTAGCCCTTGTGATGCAGTGGCTAAGAGCTTGACTGCTGGCCAAAAGGTTGGCAGTTTGAATCTGCCAGCTGCTCCTTGGAAACCCTATGGGACAGTTCTACTCTGTCCTATAGTGTTACTATGAGTTGGAATCCACTGAACAGCAGCAGTTTTTTTTGTTTGTTAATGGGTCAATAAAGGAAGCAAGAGTTTAATACAGATAGTGTGATAAAAACAAACAAAAAAAACGTAATTCTTGTAGGTGGTAGAAGTCCCTGGGTGACACAGTGGTTAAGCATTCAGCTACTAACTGAAAGTTTGGCAGTTGGAATCCACCCAGAGGTGCCTGGGAAGAAAGGCCTGGTTATCTGCTTCCAAATATTCAGCCATAGAAAGCCCTGTGGAGCACAGTACTACTGTGACACACATGGGGTCTCCATGAACTGAGATCGAGAGCAGCTGGTTGGTTGGTTGTTTTTATGGTGGGTCTAGAGAGTAAGAGTAATATTTTCCAACTTGAAAATAAATTTGTTCTCAGAATTAAACTGTGAAATTGAGAATTTAGGGGCAAAAGCAGCATTAAGCAAGCCTATTCTCCGTCAATTTACTTCATGAAAATGGCCCCAGTTCAGTTGGAGAGTAGTGCCATTGTTGCGTTTGAAGGTGTGGTTACAGTCAAGGCTGACTTACTAAAAGTATGATTCCTGGAGGCACAAATATAGATCCATAAGCCTTTTAAAAATATTGTTGTCGTTAGGTGTCGTGGGGTTCATTCCAACTCATAGTAACCCCATGTGACTGAGTAGAATTGAAATACAGGGTTTTCTAGACTGTGCTCATTACTGGACAGATTGCAATGTCTTCTCTTGAGGAGCCACTAGGTGGGTTCAAACTGCCAACTTTTCTAGTAGCAGCCGGGGGCTTGATCATTGTACCACCAGAGCTCCAAAACCGTTAATTCTCAGTACTATGCCTTTTTCTGCTCAATAGAGAGGATCCTACTTGCAGCTAAACCCTTATGTTTCCTGTTGGTACTTTCAGCATTCACAAGGTCATTCTCCATACATGTTTACTTAATAATGTTAGTCTCTGTCCCTCTTCTTCCTTCTCCCTGGTCCTGTCAGCTCCAGTAGTTGAATGGGTCCACTTTTGCTGCAGTCTTCTCAGGTGTATTTTCTGAGCTGATCCCATTCATTTACTGTCTTCTAGAAGTTTATCTAGGCGTTCTCAGCTCATGGCCTCACCTATTTGTCTTCAACCTTTTAATTTATTCATTGAATGTGTACTATTTTCTGTCACTTCAATAAGTTTTGAGAAGGGAGGGGAGTAAACATGGTTACCAGTCTGCCATTTTGAGCCCAAAGCCCAACTTGATTTGTTCGAATGCAACTTTTTTTTTTCCATGTAATGAAATGAAATTACTGACTGTGATTCTATAGTCCTGTGAAAAGAATGTAATTGAATTGAAAGTCAATTTTACAGTGTAATCCTTCTGTAACTTTGTAATTTATTGTTGTGTGGTTGTTGCTAGTTGCTGTCAAGGCAACTCCAACTCATGAAAACTCCATATGATCCCGTGTGTTACAGAGTAGAACTGCTCCACAGGGTTTTCTTGGCTGTACTCTTAACTAAATCAGATCGCCAGACCTTTTCTTCCACAGTGAAACTGGGCAGGTTCTAACAGCCAAGCTTTCGACTAACAGTCAAGCTCAAACCATTCATACCACCGTAAATAAACCATTTAATGCTTGATTCTTCTAACCAAAATTATTAAAATAAAATACTTTTTATGTGAAAATAGAGTACACTTGCTTCAAGAATAAAGGAAGAACAAGCAATCTGAAGCCCAGAACTGGATTATTCTCATAAAAAAATTAAATATGAGGTTCATCATTCAAAAGTTCCATCTGTTAATTTGTCAACTGCATGGACATGAAGGTGAATGTTTAAAAGTGTATTTTGATATTAAAAATTTAAGGTTAGATAGGAAAATTACATTTCACTTTATTTTTTAGTGATTGTACATTTCCTTTGTGAAACTTAAATTACACACTATACATTGGCAATGACATTCTATTTTTAAAATAATTTTCTTTTTCCTTTTAAAGAGAGTACAGAAGTATTTCTATCTGTTAGATAATTGGATTTCAGTTTCTATCTCTGGGCATGGGTAAAGGTTGGATACTTTTTTTTTTCCAATTTTAGGTAGAGAAGAGGGCCGCTCCATGAAAGGTGATAACAAAAACAATGACGCAGTGCTGGGTGGGAGGAAGCATTTTCTTTTTCAGAAATCAATAGGAAAAGAGAGTGATCCTATTTTTCACTTGAGACAAATCACCATTACAGAACAGAAAAGTGCTCATCTAGTAGGGGCAGCAGTGACACACACTTCCATCAACAACTATTCAAGGTTAGGAGCAATACCCAATACTGGGGAGAGGCTCATTAAATTAATTCGGTGGAAAAGTGACAAGATGAAGACTCAATGCAATCTGAGTGGTTTAAAGGCTTTCCCTTTAACCCCCTCCACCCCATTTTTAGCATTGCCCAGCCTCTTCTGTTTAGATCTCACACACATGCTTAATGCCTAGTGTGTGATTCCCAGTTCTTTTGGTCTTCTCGCTTAAGCTGCAGTGTGAATATTTGACTTGTTCTATGACCGATGAGTGCAGCAGGGGAGAGATAGAACTGCCTTGACCATGCAGCAGTAAATGGATACTCCCTTTGGAAACTCTGCTTGCTTCATTTAGACCCAAACATACCAAGCAGATGCAGATGATCAATTAACAGCATATGGATATAAGTGACTATCCCTCTCTTTTATGTTCTTTTTGTAATGTAATAGCAAAGTAACATCTGTTGTTCTGAGCATCACAAATTTGTTCTTTTCAGTGTAAAGGTTTGCTGAGCATTGATATTTTGCTAAGGATAGGATGTGTATGGCAATTAGATGACACCGTACTTTTATGTCAAATTCAAATGTTCTTTGGAAAGGTCGTTGTTGTGTGTGTCTGACCTACTGAGATGTACTGCTATGATAGATCTAGTCCCAAGGTAAAACTATTTAACTGATAATGTTCTGGGAGGAGGTAAAGAAATGAGAAGAGAAGAAAGGTAACAGTTTTTTAAGGGTAAATCCTGTATTGTCAATACCATCTCATATACTCTTCAAGCCTGGCCTTTACACAGTACTTTTGTTCCAGGTAAAGAAATGCTACTCAATACTCTCAAGAATGAGTGTGTGTTGTGGTATTATTTGGTCTATCTGTGAGCCTTTTCCAGTTATCAAGATAGATGCTTGAATAAAATAACTAAGAGTACTAGAATTTTTCTCTGTACCATAGAATCATAGGGTTGCAAGGTTCCTTGGTATACTGAAGAAATACTAGTTTTTTTTTATATAACGGAAAAATAGTTTAAAAAGTTTTATGTTAACACGGCTGCTGTTATTTTTAAGGTGAAGTTAGCTCATATACTTAGCCTATGTTTTAAGTAAGTCTAAATTTCTGCGTAAATCAGACTTATTAATTTGTTTCTCTGAGGGAAAAACTGGTTTCATTGTGTGCCCCCGTGTCTTAGTCACCTAGTGCCACTGTAACAGAAATACCACAAGTGGATGGCTTTAACAAAGAAAAGTTTATTTTATTTAGCTTTTTAAAGTAGGGTAAAAGTCCAAATTCAGGGTGTCAGCTCCAGGGGGAAGACTTTCTGTCTGTTGGCCTTCTCATCAATCTTCCCCCAGACTAAGCTGTTCTGCACAGGCACCCCACGTCCAAAGGATGCACTCTGCTCCTGGCACTGCTTTCTTGGTGGTATGAGGTCTCCCTGTCTCTCTGCTTGCTTCTTGCTTTTATATCTCAAGAGATTGCCTCAAGACACAATCCAGTCTTGTAGATTGAGTCCTGCCTCACTAATACAACTGCCTCCCATCCTTCCTCATTAATTTACAACATATAGGAAAATCACACAATACTGGGAATTGTGGTCCAGCCTAATTGATATATACATTTTTAGGGGGACACAATTCAATCCATGACACCCTGTGTTTGCTGGCATTAGCACTGTTGGCTGCAAAGAGACCAGGTGAAGCAGTGTGGCTTAGGGCTGCTCTGTATCATGTCTAGAATATACACTCAACATGAATTCTCTGTAACATCCATATACTAGCTTAAAAAAAAAAAAGAAATCAAGATAATAAACAGAAAAGAAACACAGCTGAACATAAAATGAAACAAGGAGAATAACAACTGGTATTACTTTTGGTTCCAGTGTTGTATCTCAATGGAAAAATCTCAAATTTTGGACCCATTTAATGCAGAGCATTATTTTAAAGGGCATAATACATGATATACTTTTCACTTACAAGAAAAAGTATGACTCAATATGATTTTAAAGAAGAATAGGTTCTCTTCTCAGTTATAATGCCTAACCTTCTGGCTTTGGTCCTGCTGTCAGTCCGTTTTTCAACCCTACAATTCAATAGCTTTTTTGATACAAATTCCCTTTTAGCTAATAGCTTATGGGTAGGGTATATACATGCATACATTCTCGTAACTACTCGGGAAAATCGTAAAGTATACACTTTATAAGGAAGCTGGAGAATTAACCAAACAGAAAAAAGATGAAAGATTAAAAATTTCATCCTTTGATTTGATCAATAAAAGTGAAGCACTTGTGATGCCTTGGTATGAAATAATAAAAAGAAGTCACAAATATGGCACTGTATTACTGAAGTTTCCAGAGCTATCAAGCACTCCTGTTGAGAATGATTGGACCTATCAAGATATAAAAGAGCAGCTGGGGACGTTTGAAGTGGAGATTTATATTTTTGTGCAACCCTGGCCAGAGACGTGAGCAGAAGCATGAAATAGTAAAAGGGTGTTTAAATCAAGCCAGGGTGCTCGAAAAGCTATCAAAAAGACGCGTTAGTACAAAGTGGGCATCTTAATACAATTAAAGATATAACTGTTTGGATGAGATACTTAAAGTTTCACTTGATAGTAATTTAAAAAAACTAGAAATAACATTTAATACTTAGATACTTTTTTTAACACCAGCTTTGAATTATGTAATTAGTGAATATTACATAGATTTATGTTTGAAAGATGCCCCACAATGGAAAATAAGAACTGTGACATTGTACAAATTAATGTTTATTCACTTGACATGTGCTCCATTTGAGAAAATTACCTTCATCTGAGGTTAATAATTCATTGTTGGGGAAAGGTAAAACAAGGGAGTCTTTAAATTTAGTTTTAATGGTATTTTACCTATGGATGGTGGTAGAAATTAATGTCCATTGTGGCAATTCAGTTTGCAGAATACCCCAAGGTTCTTAGAAGATCTCTCTTTGCTTACTTTTAAAAAGGCAAAACTAAATTTACCAAAATGCCATAAGGAATACTTTCTATTACAGCGTCCAACTCCTGTGTTTGCTCTGTATTTCAATGTTTGGCATACTGGAAATCCAGTGTGTTGTCTAGATCTTATATGCTCATTTAATAAGTATTCTCATAGTTACTTTGAAATATTGTGCAGTTCTTTTTCCTTAACTATGAGCTGAATATTGTGTATAAAAATTACATGAGCCACAACTCTGCTCTTATAAAAGACAAATTGAAAAAAAAAGTTGAGTAATTATTACATACAACTAATATCTGATTCGCCGAAGCTTAAGTATATTCAATAACAGGGTCTGATATATTTGATTTGAAAAATGATTGAATTATCAATGGTCATGAATGGATCATGCTTGGGATGTTTTCTTCCATTACCTGGCTTATTGGTATTATGGTAGAGTAATTGTGTAATGATGTAATTATTTTATGAACTATGAAATAGAAGATGAGATGAGTAGAAATGAATTTGGAATTTTTCAAGATTCTATTCACTTCTATTAATTGTTGTCTGGATTAAAATCCGAAAGCATGGCAGTCTGTATGTATCATTCTACAGTGCAGAGGTTTTTAACCTGTTTTCCATCATGACAAAGAATATATCTGACTGATGAAATTGTAAACTGGGGTTGAGGGCAATTCTCCAGGGCAGTGCTTGTATCTTCAGCCCCCCTTTTTTTTCATTAAAGAAAGAAATTGCAATCCAACCAAGAGAGGGTGATGTATAAGGATAACCTTGAACCATCCTAAAACAATGTTTTAAACTACTCTCTCACACATTTTGGCACTTTTAGTATTATTAGTGACAAATTATTTATGACACACCAGTGTATTATGACACTGGATGAGAACTACCAATGAAATTTTCATTGGTGTTTACCTGGTCTACAGTGGTTTTTCTTTAACATTCTTATGCCACTTTTGATTCTTAGATGTTATGGTTTGGCGGTGGTATATTTTCTAATTTAAAATAATGGCCAGACACACATTTGGAATGGACTGGTCAGACAGGATATGTTGTGGTCAGAACAATTCCGCTGAAAGATTCTCTTTTAGAGTCCACTAGGGTACATTTTTTTTTTGGGTACATTTAATTCACTGTGTGTTTTCTTTTCTGAAGGTTGTCAAAGATTCCTCCAAAAGTGAACATGTATCTCAAAGTTTCGCTATCCACAGGAAGCATTTAAATCCCACCAAAAGGTAACTTCAACTGAGTTGAATAAATACAAAAAGTTTTGAGTTATATGGAATCCCTGAACCTAAGTTCATAGTCTATTGTCAGTAAACGTGATACCAGGCATGATATCGTGTACTGTGTGAGGTGAGGGAATAGATAATTATTATATTTAATAATAATTATTTCCCCTTGTATATAATTTTCTACAAAAAGTTTGAGTAAAATTATAAAAATTGATAACTAAATGCTATTTTTTCAATGAAGGTAGCATGCAAATCTCCAAATTTATCATAGGAAAAGACAATCCTTGTATTTTTTTTTTTTTCTGGGAGTATAGGGTCCTTGAGATTGGTTTTTCCTTTGGGATTCTTCCTATAATTACCTCTCCCTCTGTTACTGAGCTGACACTGGCACTGGTGGGGTGAAGGGAATGAAGATGACAAAGAGACAGTGAAGGGTAGGTCACTCTTGCTTTATTCGTATTAACATTAATGAAGATGGTCATGATGCTGACGCTGACAGAAATAGCTGATCTATTAGATGTGTCAAGGCAGTGGCGGTTCATTGGTCGAATTCTCGCCTTCCCCTGTGGGAGACTCAGGTTCGATTCCAGGCCAATGCACCTCCTGCGCAGCCACCACTCATCTGTCAGTGGGGGCTTGCCTGTTGCTATGATGCTGAACAGGTTTTAGCAGAGCTTCCAGACTAAGACAAATTAGGAAGAAAGGCCTGGGGATTTCCTTTTGAAAATCAGCCAATGAAAATCCTGTGGATCACACCAGTTTGATCTGCAACCAATCATGGGAATGACGCAGGACTGGGCAGTGTTTCCTTCAGTTGTGCAGGGGGTTACCATGAATAGGAAGTTCACTTCACTGGCAGCTAAAAACAATAATTGATGTGTAGTGATAGCTCATCATTCTCTTAATTTTTATTTCCTAATAATGGATGGTTTGAGCAGTGGCATCACTAAGATGGTTTGAGCAGTGGTATCACTAAGAAGGTATGGGGGTGCAGATTGCATTGGGTGACACTGTCAGAGGGGGTGACACCAAAATGACTGCCTATAAAAACAACCCTATAGTTAGTTGTAACAACAAAAACATTTTTCGTAAGCCTAGCTTACATGTATCAGTATACCTACAACGTTAAAACTCTGTGCTAACTTACTTTTTGACTTTCCTAATGCGCTCCAGTCACAGCTATCATTATTACCGAATTACAACGACACATCAAATCACGTGGTTTCACTTGCACATGCTACAAGCATGTGCCGTTGTTTTGTTGCTGCCAGTGGTTTTACGGTAGCTGATTTTGTCAAATTTTCTGGTGTTTTAGCTACAATATTGTAGTAATTAGTATTTGTGAACCTGTATCAATAACTTTTTTGAGAACGAAGTAGTAATTAAAGGAAAAGGAGTGATACACAGGAATTACCATTTTTGAGCAACATTAGTGCAAAAAACGTTACTTCAGGATCCTGTATGGCCTGGTACAGGAGGAGGCCCGTGGAGGGAGGCAACACCATGAGCCAATGCGCTGGGCGACACCAACCGTAGTGATGCTACCAGGTTGAGCATGTTTTTATACGGTTATTGCCACTTGTATGTGTTCTTTGCTGTGGTGCCTCTTTAGACCTTTTGTACATTTTTACTTGAGTTGTTTGTTTTCTTATTGTAGAGTTTTAAGACTTCTTTGTGTATTTTAGATACAAGACTTTTTCTGATGTGTCTTGCAAATATTTTCTCTGAGTAGGTGTCTTGTCTTGTCATTCTCCTAAGAGTAAAGTTTTACATGCATTTTAATTATTTTTCTTTTATTGATTATGCTTTTGGTGTTGCATGCAAAAACACATCTTGAAATCCAAGGTCATGCAAATTTCCTCCTATATTTTTGTTTTTCTTTTTTTTCCTTATAAGTTTTATAGGTTTTCATATTATATTTAATTTTATTATCCATTATGAGTTATTTTTATGTAAGGTGTAAGGTCTGTGCTTAGCTTCATATTTTTGCACATGACCATCCAATTGTTCCAATACCATTTGTTGAAAAGACTACTCTTTTCTCCAGATGCCTTTGTGCCTTTGGCAAAAATGAATTGCCAACTGTATTTTGACACTCTTGTGTTGAGTGCATGCATATTTAGGATTGTCATATTTCTTGGAGGTTTTACCCCTTTATTGTTACGTAATGCCCCTCTTTATCCCTGGTAATCTTCCTTGCTCTAAAGCCTGCTTTATCAGTGTTGTTCTATTTCTGGGCTCTCTATCATTTCCATTGAGCTATATGTTTACTCTTTCACCAATACTGTGCTTGCTTAGTGTAGCTTTATATAAGATTTGAAATCAGGTAGTTTGAATTCTTCAATAGTGTTCTTCTTTAGTGTTTTGTTGGCTAGTCCATAAATTTTAGAATCAGGTTGTTGATATCTGTACTGATATTCTGCCTCCTGGATCTATTAATTACTGACAGATGGGTTTTGAAATTTCTAAGCATAATAGTGAATTTTTCTATTTAATCTCAATTCTATCAGTTTCTGCCTCATGGAAACCCTGGTTATGTGCTACAGTTGCTGACCAAAGGGTTGGCAGTTTGAATCCGCCAGGCACTCCTTGGAAACTCCATGGGGCAGTTCTATTCTGTCTTATAGGATCGCTAGGAGTTGGAATCGACTCGAAGGCACTGGGTTTGGCTTTTTTTTTTTTGGTATTTGGATGCTCTTTTGTTAGGTACATACATACATATGATTGTTATTTTTATTGGAGATTTTACACTTTATCATTACGTATTGCCCCTCTTTATCCCTGGTAATCTTCCTTGCTCTTAAGTCTGCTTTGTTTTGTATTAATATAGCTTCTCAGCTTTCTTTTGTTAGAGTTAACATGACATAAATTTTTCCATTCCTTTACTTTTAACCTATGTGGATCTTTATATTTAAATGAGCTCATGTAGACAACATATGATCTACTCTAAAGAATGTATTTGAATTTATATATACATGTATCAATTAAGAACATATAAGAGTATCAATTAAGGATATATATATGTGCGTGTGTGTGTATATATACACACACACGCACATATATATCTTTGTAACTGCTTTTATTCATTGCACTTTTACATTCTTTTTTTCTTTTTAAAAATTCTTCTCAGCCTCCTCTGACTAACTTAACATTTTATGATTCCATTTTACTTCTATTCTTAGCTTTTCGGTTGTAATTATTTTTTAAGAATTCAGTCGTTACCCTAGAGGCAACAACATTTTTAAATAATCTAAATTCGTCTTTAAATAACACTATACTACCTCACATGTAGTGTAGGTACCTAAAAACAGAGTATTCCCAATTCATTCCTCCTGTTGCTTGCGACATTTTTGTCATCAGTTTTCCCATCCATATCTTACAACCATCCAGCACATTTTTATTAAGATTGCTTTAACAATTATTATTTAAATCAATTAAGAATAAAAAATATTTTTAAAAAATTTGTATACATTCATGTATTCCTCTTCTGACATTCTTCCTTCCTTTACATAAAGCCAAGTTTCTGACCTATATAATTTTTCTTTTGTCTGAAGAACTTCTTTCAACATTTCTTGTATGCCGGTTTGCTGGGAATAAATTCCCTTAGTTTTTGTTTATCTGAGGAAATCTTTAAAAATCCCTCAATTTTGAAGGATACTTTTCATCCAATATAGAATTTTAACTTGGTTTTTTTTCTTTCAATATTTAAAAATTTCACTCCATTTTCTTCACACTTGTGTGGTTTCTGCCGAGAAGTCCACTGAAATTGTTGTTCTTATTCATCTACAGATAATTTTTTTTTTTCCTGTAGCTTCCTTCAAAATTTCCTCTTTGGCTTTGTTTTTTTTTCGATTTGAATAGGATATGTGTGAGTGTGTTTCTCTTGGTATTTAATCTAGTTGGTGTTCTTTGAGCTTCCTAGATCTGTGGTTTGGTGTCTTTGATTAATTTTGGAAAGATATTGACTATTACTCATTCAAATATTTCTTCTATTTCATTCTGTCTTTCTTCTTCTGGTATTCCAATTATGTGTATGTCACACCTTTTGAAATTATCTCACAGTTCTTGGATAATCCATTCTGTTTTGTTTCTTTACTTTTTTCTTTTCACGTTTCAGTTTGGGAAGTTTCTGTTTGCCTATTTCGAGTTCACGGATTCTTTCCTCTGATATGCCAAGTCTACAGATGAATCCGTTGAAGGCATTTTTTATTTTTTTGTCTATGTTTTTGACTTCTGGCATTTCCTTTCAATTCTTAGAGATTCCATTTCTTTCTTTACACTGTTCTTGCATGTAATCTACTTTTTCCATCAGAACCCTTAACATATTAATAATAACCACCACCCTCCCCAAAAAACCTGTTGCTGTCAAGTAGATTTTGACTCATAACGACCCTATTGGGTAGAGTAGAACTGACCCATAGGGTTTCGAAGGAGTGACTGGTGGATTTGAACTGTCGAACTTTTGGTTAGCAACTGAACTCGTTATCTTAAATTCTGTGTCTAATAATTACCACACCTGCGTTACATTTGAGTCTAGTTCTGATGATTACTTTGTCTATTGAGATAGAATTTTTTCTTGCTTTTCCAAGTCCTGTAATTTTTTTTTTTTTTTTTGAAAACTCGTCATGTTGTGTTAAGTAATGGGTACTGAGATAAATAGGCCTTTGGTGGAATATTAATCTGACTAGGAATTTGGCTGCATTTAATGTTTGTTTTAGCTATAGGTATCAAGCTTCACATTTCTTTAACATCATTGTTTTTGTCTCTTCTCTTTACTTTCCCTACATACTGCTCCAACAAAGGGTCTGTGTCTTGCAGTTCTTTTATCTGTAATCCACTGTAATTATGCTGGAGCCCCTTAGGTGAGACAAAGATTGGAGGGGACTGAAGCGGGATGGTGGCATCTTGGTTAAGAGCTACAGCTGCTAACCAAAACGTCGGCTTTTTTAATCCACCAGGTGCTCCTTGGAAATACTATGGGGCAGTTCTACTCTGTCCTATAGGGTCACTATGTTTCGGAATTGACTTGAAGGCAACGGGTTTGTTTTTTTTTGGTTTTAAAGTGGGGTGAAATTCCCTTCTCCCAGCTGAACTAAGATTTCAGCATTGTTCTCCAACAAAGTATTTTTCCCTGGAGTATAAGCCTTTGTTATGGAGAGGATCTAGGCATATTTCACAGTAGTTACTCTTCCTGTCCCCCTTTCAGAGACAGGAAGGGGTCTTTCTCAATCTTCTCCATATGAAGAAGGTGGAGGGTTTCCTAGAGATAAAGCTTTGAGTGTGTTGGGCCCCCCTAAGCTTTTGGCTCCAAGCAGCTGCTCAGTCTCATGTTAGTCCACTATCAGCCTTAACCAATTAATCAAAATTACCATTTAAGTGTTCCAATACTGTTAGCCACCTTTTGTCTCCAGCACTTTCTGCTCTGAGTAAGCAAATCTCACTTGCTCTACTTTCTGCATGTGTCTGTCTCTCCAGATTTTTGGAGAGTTTTGCTTTGTGATCTCATTTCTCTTTTGTGTTTAAGAAAATGTATTGATTTAATGATTGTCCAGGTTTTTCTTGTTTTAAGGATGGGCATGACCACTTCCATCCTTTTTATGTATTGGAGCTCAAAGTGGAAATGCCAATAATACTATCTAAATGTAAATTTGTTATTCCTCTGCTTAAAAAACAAATCCATGAATGGCTTCTCATTCCTCTGAGGGTAAAATTCCTCATTTGTAACCTGAATTATAAGAACCCCTGTGTTTGAGTTTCTTCCAACTTTTTGACCCTCCTCTTTCATCACTCTGTTTCCTTTGTCTCAAACCACACAAAACTGCTTGGCGTTTCTAAGATGCAGCGTACTATCTCTAGTGTCTAGGCTTTTAAACAAGATACTTTATGATGATTAATTTTATGTGTCAGCTGGGTTAGTCTATGGTGTCCAGTTGTTTGGTCAAACAATAATTTAGATGTTGCAATGAAGGTATTTTATTGATTTCTTTAACATTTACAATCAATTGACTCTACATAAAGGAGATTTGCTGTGACAGAACAGTTTGCTCTTGCTTACTCACCTAAAGGTTGGAAGTTAGAAGCCACCCAGCAGAGCCATGTAAGAAAGTCCCGGTGATTTACTTCTGTAAAGATTATAGTCAAGAAAGCCACATGGAGCTGTTTAACCTGGGGAGCCTGATTCAATCAGTTGAAGGACTTAAGGACAAAAAAAAAAAAAAAAAAAATTGAGCTTCCCAAAGGAAGAAGGTTCTGTCTTGAGACTATAACATAGATATCCTGCTGCAGTTTCCAGTGTACCTGGCCTATAGAATTAGAATTTTTTCTAATTGCCTGAGCCAGTTCCTTTAAATAAATTTCTCTCTTACTCTATTTATCTAATCTACTTATTTCTATCTATAATGATCTATCTGTATCTATTTCTCTTTCTCTCTTGTTGAGTGCCTTCTAGTTGATTCTGACTCACGGTGACCCTATATGACAGAGTGGAACTGCTACATAGGGTTTCCTAGGTGGTAAATCTTTATGGGAGCAGATCACCAGGTCTTTTCTCCCACAGAATGCCTAGTGGTTTTGAACTGCTGACCTTTCAGTTAGCAGCTGAGTGCTTAACTGTTGCACCATCAGGGCTCCTCTCTCTCTCTCTCTATATATATATAAAAAAAAAATTTATATATGTATATATAAATTCTTTTTTTTTTTGTTTGGAGAATCCTGACTAATACATGCTTTTCTGACTGAAATGCTTTTTTAACCCTCTTGTCTTTCCTCTTGGCCACCTCCTAGTCCTTGTCAATATTTCACTTAGGTTTTATTTCCCTTTCGTACCAGTCACTTGCTATATTTTAAAATTCTGTATTTATATCTAGATTCTGGTTTCTCAGCCTCTGTATTATTGACATCTTGGACTGGGTAATTTTTTGGTGCATTTTGCTATCCTGTGCTTTGTAGCATGCTTAGCCTCTACTCACTATATACAAGTAGCATTCCACCCCCACCCACAGTAGTGGCCATCGAAAGTGCCTCCAGACTTTACCAAAGGTCCTCTGAAGGGGAAATTTTCCCTTGTGAGAACTACTGCTGTAGATTATATTCTCTATGAGTACAGGAACCATGTCTTATTTGTTAGTTTCTGGGTCCTCAATGACTAACACAGTGCTGAATCAGAGTCAGCCCTTGGCAAATGTATTTTTTGAGTAAATGAATAATTAGCGCTCATAAATGTGTTATGGACATGTCCTAATGATTTGGGAGTTCGATGATAATTTCTTACGGTTGGTAATAGATATTGTATCTCCTACATTAAGTTATTAAAAAATAAACACAAAGAATGTAATCAAAGGTTGTTAATTATCTGATGAATTTAGTTTCTACAGATGGCAAATCTTTATAATTGAGAATTTTAAAGAGTACTTTTAAAAAGCAGAAACCAGGAATAATCCTACTAGTTTGAAACTCAGAATTTATGTTTTAATCATCTTTAACTTATTAGGTCATTTGATGCTTTTGGAGACTGATGGCCTCAGATATTTAACTGTTTCTTCTTGCTGCCCTGTTGGAAAACACATCCAGGCAAATGAAAAAAAAAAAAAGCTGATGAAGTTATATGAATATAGTACAAAATAAAAACAAAATAGTTATGTTTAACATAAAAAACTTCTCAAGAGATATGGAAAAAAATTTGCACGTGACAGCAAAGGGTTACCTTTTATAATAAACAGAGAATGCATATAAAGTGACATAAAAATACATAGCAATACATTTTTGTTTCAAAAAAGCCAGGAATTAAGTGGCCCTTAAGGATTATACCTTAGGAGCATCATAATGTAGCTGACCACTACGTTCCCAGTTCTAAATGTGATGTCTGGCATATAGAAGCTTACTATTTATGGAGTTAATGTCTATATGAATGAAGTAGGAGCAGTGTATTTTTAAGAGAAGTAATAGATATCTATAGCAAACTTCCTTTTAAGGGGTTTTCAATATCATGCAGGACAAAAGAGAAACCACTCTAAATAGCAGTTTTAATCAAGTTAATTGTTAGAAAGAAGAAGGTGTCTGCATTACCCTCCTGAAGGTAAGAGTAGGTACATGTGCTTATAGTTATTATTTAGGTCTTATGTTAATCACTGTGCCACCAGAGCGCCATGTTAATTCCTGAGGTCAAGTCAACCACATTGGAATCATCTGGAATTGAGATTAGCTGGATCTCCTACTCTGAATATGGAAATTTCCAAAATACACCAAATAAGCACATATGTCTTTGCTGTAAATTTTAAAAACAAAATATGACAATCTCATTTTAAAAAGAAAAAATGATATTATCTAAAGAACTCTAGGGTTCATAGAATCTAGGGGAACATTAAGCACCAGACTGAAATACAGGGAGAGGTTATGAGCAAGTATATCATATAGCAAGGACAGGCTGATCTGTGTGTTACTGCTGCTGATGGCTGTGAATATGTGGCCTGTGTCACACGTTTAGCATTAAAAGTCCTCTTGACCTGCAGGAGGACTGTAAGAGGAAGATCTGGATCCTGCAATGGTAAGAGGTGGCCACTTCCTCCTACTCAGACACCAGTAGAGGTTAGGGTATTAATAGGAAGGAGATGTTGGCTACTAGACAGCCAAAAAAAGAAAGCATGATTTAGTGACAGCAATTATTGTTGAGAGTGATGTTTTCTGGAGTGATGAAACAACCCTTTCCAAGGATTAAGAATTAACCTTTGTATCCATATCTTTTATAATTCAAAAGGAGCAAGGGAAATAATTGAACGTTTTAATTTTTTTAAAATAAACCTGTTATAAATGGACTCTAAAAACCTTTAAACACATTCAAATGTGAGTGAAGACTTAAGATTCTCTTTTTTAAAGTAATTTTTACTGTGCTTTAAGTGAAAGTTAACAAATTAAGTCAGTCTCTCATGCAAAAATTTATACACAACTTGCTGTATGCTCCTAATTGCTCTCTCCCCACCTCCAATGAGACAACACATTCCTTCCCTCTACTCTCCGTTTTTGAGCCCATTCAGTCAGCTTCTGGCCCCCTCTGCCCGCTCATCTCCCCTCCAGACAGGAGATGCCAACGTACTCTTATCTGTCTGCCTAATTCAAATAGCTCATTCTTCACCAGTATCATTTTCTACTCCATAGTCCAGTCCAATCACTGTCTGAAGAGTTGGCTATGGGAATGGTTCCTGTCTTGGGCTAACAGAAAGTGTGGGGACCATGACCTCCAGGGTCCTTCTAGTCTCAGTTAGACCATTAAATCTGGTCGTTTCATGAGAATTTGGGGTCTACATCCCACTGCTTTCTTGCTCCCTCAGGGGCTCTCTGTTGTGTTCCCTTCAGGGCAGTCACCCGTTGTAGCCGGGCACAATCTAGTTCTTTGGTCTCAGGCTTTTGGGGTCTCTGGTTTATGTAGTCCTTTCTGTCTCTTGGGCTCATAATTCCCTTGTATCTTTGGTGTTCTTCCTTCTCCTTTGATCCAGGTGGGTTGAGACCAATTGATGCATCTTAGTTGGCCACTTGCTAGTGTTTAAAACCCCAGAAGGCACTCTCTAAAGTGTGATGCAGAATGTTTTCTTAATAGATTTTACTATGCCAATTGACTTAGGTGTCCCTTGAAACCACAGTCCCCAAACCCTCGCCCCTGTTATGCTGGCCTTCAAAGGATTCACTTTAGTGAGGAAACTTCTTTGGTTTTGTTTGAGTCCAGTTGTGCTAACCTCTCCTGTATTGTGTGTGATATTTCCCTTCACCTAAAATAATACTTACCTGCTATCTAATTACTATCTAATTAGTGAAAGCTCCTCTCCATCCCTCTCACCCTCCCCCCTCTTATAGCCATCAAAAAATACTTTCTTCTCTGTTTAAACTATTTCTCCAGTTCTTATAATAGTGGTCTTATACAATATTTGTCTTTTTTGCAACTGACTAATTTCACTCAGCATAATGTCTTCCAGGTTCCTCCATGTTATGAAACGTTTCACAGCTTCATCATTGTTCTTTATTGATGCATAATATTGTATTGTGTGACTATACCTGATGGGCACCTCTTGGTTGCTTCCATCTTTTTGCTATTGTAAATGGTGCTGCAATGAACATGGGTGTGCATATATCTGTTTGTGTAAAGGTTCTTATTTCTCTAGCATATATTCCAAGGAGTGGGATTGTTGGATCGTATGGTAGTCAAATCAATTTCCGAAATGTTTGTGCCATATTACATTCCCACCAGTAGTGTATAGGTGTTCCAGTCTCTCCACAACCTCTCCAGCATTTATTATTTTGTGTTTTGTGGGTTAATGCCAGCCTTCTTGAAGTGAGATGGGGATTTCATTGTAGTCTTGATTTGCTTCTCTCTAATGGCTTTTTTTTTTTAATGGCTAATGATCGTGAGCATTTCCTCATGTATCTGTTAGCTGCCTGAGTGTCTTCTTTAGTGAAGTGCCTGTTCATATCTTTTGCCCATTTTTTTAATTGGATTGTTTGTCTTTTTGTAGTTGAGTTTTTGCAGTATCATGTAGATTTTAGAGATCAGGCCCTGATCAGAAATGTCATAGCTAAAACCTTTTTCCCAGTCTGTAGGTAATGTTTTTACTCTTTTGGTGAAGTTTTTGAATGAGCGTAGGTGTTTGATTTTTAGGAGCTCCCAGTTATCTAGTTTCTCTTCTGCATTGTTAGTAATGTTTTGTATACTGTTTATGCCATGTACTAGGGCTCCTAACATTGTCCCTAGTTTTTCTTCCATGATATTTATTGCTTTAGATTTTATGTTGAGGTTTTGGATCCATTTCAAGTTGGTTTTTTTTGCATGGTGTAAGGGATGGGTCTTGTTTCATTTTTTTGCATGTGGATATCCCGTTATGCCAGCACCATTTGTTTAAAAGACTGTCTTTTCCTCATTTAACTAACTTTGGGCCTTTGTCACATATCAGCTGCTCATATATGGATGGATTTATGTCTGTTTTGACTACTGTGGCAGTATAATAGTTTCTCAAATAAGGTAGAGTAGGGCCTCCCACTTTGTTCTTCTTTTTCAGTAATGTTTTACTTAACCAGGGCCTCTTTCCTTTCCATGTGAAGTTGGTGATTTGTTTCTCCATTTCATTAAAATATGTTGTTGGTCTTTGGGTCAGAATTTCATTGTCTTTATAGATGGCTTTTGGTAGAATAGGCATTTTTACAATGTTGAGTCTTTCTATCCATGAACAAGATATGTTTTTCCACTTATGTAGGTCTCTTTTGGTTCTTGTAGTAGTGCCTCGTACTTTTCTTTGTATAGGTTTTTTATGCCTTCAGTTAGATTTAATCCTAAGTATTTTATCTTTTGGGGGGCTATTGTAAATGGTATTGATTTGGTGATTTCCTCCTCGACGTTCTTTTTGTTGGTGTAGAGGAATCCAACTGATTTTCGTAAGTTTATCTTGTATCCTGATTCTTTGATGAACTCTCCTATTAGTTTCAGTAGTTTTCTTGAGGATTCTTTAGGGTTTTCTGTGTATAAGATCCTGTCCTCTGCAAATAGAGATACTTTTACTTCTTCCTTGCCAACCTGGATGCCCTTTGTTTCTTTATCTAGCCTAATTGTGGTGATAAAGGGCATCCTTGTCTGGTTCCTGATCTCAAGGGGAATGCTTTCAGCCTCTCTCTGTTTAAGATGATGTTGGCTATTGGCTTTGTATAAATGCCCTTTGTTATGTTGAGGAATTTTCCTTCTAATCCTATTTTGCTGAGAGTTTTTATCATGAATGGGTGTTGAACTTTGGCAAATGCCTTTTCTGCATCAATTGATAAAATTGTGTGGTTCTTTGTTTTATGTATATGATGGATTACATTAATTGTTTTTCTAATGTTGAACCATCCCTGCATACCTGGTATGAATCCCATTTGGTCAAGGTGAGTTATTTTTTTGATATGTTGTTGAATTCTATTGGCTAGAATTATGTTGATGATTTTTGCATCTAAGTTCATGAGGGATATAGGCCTGTAATTTTCTTTTTTTGTTGTGTCTTTACCTGGTTTTGGTATCAGGGATATGCTGGCTCCATAGAATGAGTTTGGGAGTATTCCATCCGTTTCTATGCTCTGAAATACCTTTAGTAGTAGTGGTGTTAACTCTTCTCTGAAAGTTTGGTAGAACTCTGCAGTGTAGCTGTCAAGACCAGGGCTTTTTTTTTGTTGGGAGTTTTTTGATTACCTTTTCAGTCTCTTCTTTTGGTATGGGTCTATTTAGTTGTTCTACCTCTGTGTTAATTTAGGTAGGTAGTGTGTTTCTAGGAATTCATCCATTCTTTCTATGTTTTCAAATTTGTTAAAGTATAATTTTTTCGTAGTAATCTGATATGATTCTTTTAATTTCAGTTGGGTCTGTCGTGATATTGCCCATTTCATTTCTTATTCAGATTATTTCCTTCTTCTCCTGTTTTTCTTTTGCCAGTTTGGCTGATGATTTATCAATTTTGTTAATCGTTTCATAGAAACAGCTTTTGGTCTTGTTAACTCTTTCAAATGTTTTTCTGTTCTCTATTTCATTTAATTCTGCTCTATTTTTTTTATTATTTGCTTTCTTCTGGTGCCTGATGGTTTCTTTTGTTGCTCTTTTTGTATTTGTTCAAGTTGTATGGATAGTTCTTTGATTTTGGCCCTTTCTTCTTTTTGGATGTGTGCATTTATTGATGTAAATTGACCTCTGAGCACTGCTTTTGCTGTGTCCCAAAGGTTCTGATAGGAAGTGTTTTCATTTTCATTGGGTTCTATGAAATTCTTTATTCCATTATTAATGTATTCTTTTTTGAACAGGGTATTGTTCAGTTTCTGAGTATTTGATTTCTTTTCCTTGCTTTTTCTGTTACTGATTTCCACTTTTATGGCTTTATGGTCAGAGAAGATGTTTTGTAATATTTCAACATTTTGGATTCTGCTAGGGCTTGCTTTACGACCTGATATGTGCTCTATTCTACAGAATGTTCTATTTGCACTAGAAAAGAAAATATACTTGGCTGCTTTTGGGTGGAGTGTTGCATATATATGTCTATGAGGTCAAGTTGGTTGATTGTGGCATTTAGGTCTTCCATGGAAGACAATATTCTTAATAGAAATAAAATTTCTATAGAAGTGAAAACTCATGAGACTCTAGTTGGCAGCCTAACAGATGAAAAAAGAAAAAAAAACAAGTTGTGTTACAAAATAATAGGTTTTAAATCCTATAAGAAACAAAGAAAGCCAAATGAACTGTAGTCTGGGATATGAGGAGCCCTTTGTAGGAAAGAAGAGAATCACAACTACTCTTATCTCTGGCAAAACCATCAAAAGGGGATGATATACCATAGACTAAGGAAGGAAAAGTCGGCTAAGCTTCTATTCAACATTTAATGACCATATATGGGCTTCTGTAACAGATTCAACTCTCCAGGGACACAGCAAATATCTACCTTCAGACAACTCTTTCCAACAGATCTTTACTGAGAAGAAAAAGCAGGAGACAAATAAGAGAGATGAGTAGGTACAAGGCAGCTACCATCCCAAATCAGGGGGAAGATGGACAGAAGAACTTAGAGAAACAACCTGAGACACTGTGGTCACTCAACTGCCAAACACAGGAGGAGAGGAGTGTAGCTAGGAAAACCCCTTCAAGGCACTTAAGGCTTCCAAAAGTAAAGAGCTATTTCTCTCAGAAGATTTGGGGGTAGGGCTACAGAAATAAAAGAATCAAATGCAGAGAGGATGACTGGAGAGCAAAAACAATTTTCCAATAATTGAAGAAGTAGGCAGGTGGGAAGCTAGAGAGAGATCAACCACTGCTGGTGGCTCAGCTTTTGAAACAAAAACAGACTTCTGGAATCTTGCAAGTGCACAGATCCAAGGCCTTGATAGGAGAAAAGTCCTGACCATTCCCTCAAAATATTTGAAGGCCAAGGTGAACCAAATCAAACTTAAGTGTTTGAAAAGCTCAGGGAAACCTCCACTCTAAATCAGATTGACTCAGCCCCATGAAGTGGCCTGATAAAAGGCAGAGTGTGTTACATTGTCGAGTAAATAATTATTTACTTTTTACTTCAGCCTTCACTGTCATTTAACAAAAACAGGTGGCATATATATATACACAAACACTACACACACAAGAAAGAAAGGAAGAGAGGGAGAAAGAACAAAAGAGAAAGAAAAAAAGAAAGGAACAATGGATGGAAAGAATGATGGATGGATGGAGGAAGGGAGAGAAAGTGAAGAGGGAGAGAGAAGAAACAAATGAAGTAAGAAAGAAAAAGGAAGGAGGGCAGTTAGGGAGGGAGAGAGAGAGTAAGGAAAAGAGGTAGCATGGAAAAAAGGAAGAAAGAATGAAAGAAAAAGGAAAAAAGAAGCAAAGAAAGAAGAGGAAAAGAAAGAGAAAGAGAGTGAAAGAAAGAAGTTACTTAAGGTCAATATAAGTAAAAGCAAACAGATGCAGATCCAGATATCACATGATATTGGAATTATCTGACAAGAATATTTAAATAGTTTATGATAAAAATGCTAAAAATCTAGTAGAAAAGGTGGAAAATCTTGATAAGTACAGGGGATAACATAACAAACAAACAAACAAAAAAAAAACTCGCTGTGGAGTCCATTTTGACATAGCAACCCTATAGGACAGAGTAGAACTGCCCTATAGGGTTTTCAAGGATTGGCTGGAAGATCCAAACTGCCAACTTTTTGGTTAGCAACCAAATTCTTAACCAGTGCACCACAAAGACATTGTCTAATGGAACTGGAAATTTTCAATAGCTAAATAGAAATGCAAGAAATGTGATTTTACAAATGAAGGAATTATTTGATTGTCTAATAATACATTGAATAGAGCAAGTGAGAAGATCAGTAAAATAGAAGACATGTCAGTGGAAAGTATCCAAATTGCAACACGAGTAAGCTAAAAAGAACAAAATATCCAAAACACATGAAGCAATAAAAAGCAGTATAATATAGACATTATTGGAGTCTATGAAGCAAAATAAATCTCTGAAGAGATAATAAGTGAGATCTTTCAAAATGTGGTAAAAGATATCCATATACTATTCTAAGAAGCTCAGCAAATGCCAAGTAGGAAGGAAGGAAAGAAAGAAGGAAGGAAGAAGAGGGAGAGAGAGGGCTGGGGAAGAGGGAGAGAGAGAGAGAGAGAGGGAGGAAGAAACAAATGAAGAAAGAAAAAGGAATGAAGGAAATTTGAGAGAGAGAGGAAGGAAAAAAGGAAGAAAGAATCAAAGAAAGATAATTACAAAAACAAACATAAAACCAACCAACCAAACAAACAAAAAGAAAAAACCACCTAGGCAAATTACAGTCAAACTTCTGAAAAACATAGAAAGAGAAGATGTTAAAAACAGCCATGGGGGGAAAGAGGCAGATTGCATATGGGGAAAAATGAAATAAATAATATTTCACCATAAATAACAAAGACCAGATACACAATATACACTTCTAGAGCACTGAAAGAAAGAGCTGTTGTCTTAGTTACTGAGTGCTGCTTTAATGACAGCACTACAAGTGGGTGGCTTTAAGAAACAGGAATGTTTTTGTCTCACAGTTCTGGAGGCTAGAAGTCTGAATTTAGGACATTGGCAGGGCTCTGCTCTGGCTAGAAGTGCAAATCAGAGCACTGGGTCTAGAAAAAAGTTCCTTTTTCGTCTCTTTCTGCTTCTGGTAGCCCCAGGCATTCCTTGGCATTTCTTGGCTTGTAGTCAGATCCTCACATGATCTCCTCCCCCTGTACATGTTTGTCTCCCCACATTTGCTTTCCATTTTTATAAGATACCACACAAAAGGGATTAAATTTAGGACCCACCCCGTTCCAGTATGACCTCGTACTGGAAACAAAATAAAAACAAAAAGGAAATAAAAAACAAGCAAACAAAACAAAAGAAAAACTCTCTTCCAAACAGGGTTACATTCACAGACGCAGGGGTTAGGACTTCAACATATTTATTTTGGGGACACAATTCAATCCATAATAGCTACCAGTCTAGAATTTTACATCTGACAAAGTTATTTTTCAAAAATGGAGGAAAAATGAGGATGTTCTTAGACAAAAGCTGAGAGTGTTCATCAGCTCACTACAAGAAATTCTTTATAAAGCTCTTTAAGGTAAAGGGTAATGATAATATATAAAATTCCAGATTTGTAACAAGAAATGAAGAACATCAGACAATATTTGGGTCAGTCTAAAAGACATTTTCTAGTACCTTTATTCTTCCTCTCTCTGTTTATTTATGTGTGTGTGTATGATTACATTCTTCTAAGACTATTTACTATTTAAAGTAAAAATATTAAAACGGTATTGTGGTATTTATGGTATATGCCCTGGTGGTGCAGTGGTTAAGAGTATGGCTGCTAACCAAGAGGTCAGCAGTTCGAATACACCATCTGCTCCTTAGAAACTCTATGAGACAGTTCTACTCGGTCCGGTAAGGTTGCTGTCAACTCAATGGCAATTTTTTTTAACTGTAAAATATTTAACTGTTTTTTTCTTACTGTAAAAAAAAAAAAATAACTTTTTAACTGTAAAATATAAGATGAAAACACAGAAAGAGGGAGGTGGATGATTGAAAGCTTTAAGGTTGTTACCCTGTTTGTGAAGTAGAATAACATTATTTTAAGATTCCCAATAAAACAGACTCTGAGATGGATATTAGTGTGTAGGGTGTTCATTAGGAGTGTTCTTGGGATTCCCACCTTGAAAGGGTGGATCGGGGTGAGGGTGAAGACGTGTGATGCAGAACTAATGAAGGGCTCCGCGGGCCCCATGAGTGCTTTGGAACTGACATGGTACCTTAGATTTGCCCTGAGTTGGGGCAAGGGGGCCAGTCTTTTCACCGCTGATTAGTCAGGTCCTGGAGGAAGATGCGACATTAGAAGAGACAGCTTCTTTAGCTGAGACAATCCATAAAGAGGACTGACAGCTGAGAGTCATTTTCTAGTTGCACTTCCAACAGTTTAGGGGATAAATCCTTCATTCCTGAAGGAGGATTTAGGTGGTACGGCACAACATCCACTAAAGTGTATAGTATATGTTTGTAGGAACATGATCCAAGTGATATAATTATATACATCAGAGTCTCAGTACCAGCCACTTCAGGAGGTTGGAATTAAGGAACGTGGGAAATTTTTCTATTATTATATGTTTTATAAATTTAATGTCTAACAAGGTTTTTTAAAATTGAAAGCATTCACAAAATGGCGTTTTAACTTCAGTGTTTTTTTTTTTTTTTTTTGCTTTTGACCCTGATTATGTTTCTTTGAAGACAATGGCTATCATCATGCAATCAGAATATAAGGGAAAATAAAAATATTTTCTAGCAAGCATATAAATCTGAACAATTTTCTTATCTATATTCAGTACGACAGATTTTCTTCTCATATTTAAAACTGTGTGTGAGAAAATACTATTCTTGCTACCTTGGTTGCCAACCAAAGATAAGCCTCTTTAAGCAGAAAACCAATTTGTGGTTTTTCTTATTCTGTGGTTGGATATAAGAGTGCTTTCATATTGAAAAAAAACCTCAGTGCATCTTTAGCCAATAATAGATTTTCTTTGGCTCAAGGTAGTCCCTGATCATAGTCTCAATCCTTATTTGAGTTAGATTTATGGCTTTGTATATTTTATTTCTTTTAAACACCAGAAATTCTGAATAGGAAGATTGTAAAGGTTCACAGAAAATATTAGTCAAAGTCCAAGGTGGATAATTGAAACAGATACCAAGAAGACAGCATGATTTTCTTTACCAAAGATATGTGAGTATACACTTGTTTTTTTGTTTTTCAGTTTAAAAAGAATTACAATAGACAAATATGGAAGCCACTTCATTTTTAGAAGCAATCATTTATTGTGTTGAAGGAAAACTTAAGAGAATAGATATGATAACTGTGAATGGATTTATAAGAAAGAATTGTGCACAGATATTTCTTTAACAAGGGAAAATTATTTGCTACGTTCATAGGTGTCTTAGTTACTTGTGCTGCCGTAACAGAAATACCACAAGTGGATGGCTTTAACAAAGAAATTAATTTTCTTACAGTCTAGTAGGTTGGTCACAATCCCAAATTCAGGGCGATGGCTCCAGGGGAAGGCTTTCTCTCTCTGTCATTGTCGGCTCTGGAGGAAGGTCCTTGTCCTCAATCTTCCCCTGCTCCAGGAGCTTCTTGGGTGCAGCGACCCTGGGTCCAAAGGAAGCGCTCTGCTCCTGGTGCTGCTTTTTTGGTGGTATGAGGTCCCCAACTCTCTGCTTGCTTCCTTTTCCTTTTATCTCTTGAGAAACAAAAGGCAGTGCAGGCCACACCCCAGGGAAAATCCTTTTACATTGGATCAGGAATGTGCCCTGAACAAGGGTGTTACATCCCACCCTAATACTCTTTAACCGCAGGCAGAGATTATGATTTATAATACGTAGGAAAATCACAAAATGGAGGACAACCACACATGGTCTAACCAAGCTGACACATATTTTGGGGGGACACAATTCAATCCTTGACAAGAAGTATGTAAATACCTACTGACTAAAGCACAAACATTTGCTACCAATAATTTCTCCTACCTATCAGTTGCTGCATTTCCTCATTCAAAGGATATTAATGGAGGCTATTTTTTATGTTATGTATATGCTATTAGAATTGACTCTATGATAATTATTTGTGTTGTTGTTAATACTATTAAGCAGTTATTCGAAGTGCAACCAATATCAAAGCAGTAAATTTTGAGGTATTTTATTTTAATTTTTAAAACGTAAAGAAATTTCCATATTTTCTGTGGCAAATTAACAACACCCTATATCACCTTGGATGCAATATTGATTATATCACTTTGTAAAACCTACTGCCTGAGGTTTAAGTTACTGACTCTAGCATCTTATTGGTCTGATAATTGCATTTCGTTTCACTTTGGGGAACCATGCCTGGATTAATTGAGTCATTATAGTTAAAACTGGCAATAAACAATAATAGGAAATATTTGTCTGTTCAGGTGCTGTTAGTGCCTTTAACCATTTTGAATTATTAAACCATCCAAATCAATACTGCTCACTTATTTTTAATAATGAGTTCAATGACATAAAAGTAAACAGTCTTAGGAAATGACTTGCTTTTTGAAGCCCAGCACACGTTGCTATGCATGCAAAGTGCAGAGTAAACTTGCAGCAGTTTTTTGGCAGTTTTAAAGTTATTGTTAATTAACTTTTCTGCTCAAATTCCTGCAAGCTCAACTGTAGTTGATGAGTTATCATGCTACAGCCAATAAATCCTGAAGTAATTTCATAAACATAGTTATTTAACCTAAATTGGATTCTCCATCAGTCGAGACAAACCGCATTTTTAAATGCCTTATTATGAGGAGTTTTAATAATACTGTTTTACACTTATATTGGTTTATACTTAAAGAACTTATCAGTTTTGTATTCCAATATTTGTGCAGAGAAAATGATACAAATGGAAATGTTATTAATAATGACATATATATTTAAGAATATATATAGTTACCAAAATTGATATGTAATACAGATATACTGAGGTCTGATGCAAAGAAAAGTGAACTATTAACCAAGAGCCCACAGCTATAGTTTCACCCCCACCACCTATTATTTGCATGAACTCTATGTAATTTAAATTACTGAAGCTCTGTTTGTATATTGGCAAGATGGAAATAATGCACAGAAGTCTTATAAAGATCAAGAGTTCCTGTATCAGAAAGTGTCTTACTAAGTATAAAGAATTTTACAAACACAGGGATTATTTTGATTGTCTATTATTCATTTTCATGGATTGAAAATTTTTATTTCACATTTTGTATTTCTATTCGGAATCAACTTGATGGCAGTAGGTTTAGTTTTGGTTTGGGTATACTTTACACGACTACCAATGAGGTCTAATTTGTTCACAAAGTGATCATAGATAGTACATAAAAATCTTTTTTTTTTTAATTTAAGACTTAAAGTGGCTTGCTTCATGCAGAGTTTTCTCTATAAAAAAGATGTGAAAAATAATCTCTTAGCAAAATATGCAAAGGGAATTCCAGGTTCCTAAACATTTTTTCTGGATTAAAACTGGAATATTTACTGCTGAAAATTTTTATCAGTTAAGATTTATTTCTTACTATTTTAATTGAGGTGTAAAGAAACTTTTGGTCAAAAGAAATAAATGCTTTGGTCAAAGGAATGTATGCTTAAAATACAAGTTAGGAGAGAGAAAGTAAGTAAGATGCCACTGAAAACCAGTTTGCTATTTTCTGGAAAAAACACAATGAGAATGGGAGAGATATTGATGTATTTGTGTTAAACACGACTAAATAATGTATTCGTTTATTAATGCAGCCTTGTCTTGACTATATGTTATATGTGCCTTGCTGGATGCTGGCTCTGCAAGAATGAGAAAGACTGGTTCTGCTTTCAGGAATTCCCAGTTCAGTGGGGGAGGCCAAATTTTAAGAAAGGGTTACAACCATGTGGACTGTGCCATAATAGGCAGGTGTATAAAATGTTACAGACACATCAAGGAGAGTCGTAATTTAAAATATTGGGAAGCCTCCCTTGAGGAAGAGATATTTGGAGCCAGAATTAGCTGGTCAGTTTCACACAAAGACTTCCAATTTTACCTCTGTTCCTCACAAATTTTTCTCTAGGAAAAGAAATGTCAGTAGTACATGTTACCTGTCTAAATCCTTATTAAGATTTTCAATATTCTGATTATATCACCTCAGAATTTTAGGTGACGCTAAGATCCTCCAGTTTCCTGTTTTTAGTTTACAGAGAGTTAACATGGATTCCAAAGCCCTAGATTGTTCCTGGTACGGAGGGCCAGAAAGTGGGCCTTCTGATTTCAGTCCAGGTTATTTTCATGGCACCTTACTTCATCTCCTCACATACATACTTTTACCTTATGTTCGTAATTTCATCCAAATTTAGAAGGCACACACATTTGGAAAGCTGAACATCTATATAATTTGTGTTTTTGTCCTATGTGTATTATTTTTATTCAGCTTCGAATCTAGTTTTGGTGACTGTCTTAGCTTCCCAGGGCTGCTACAACAAAATACCACAAAGTGGGTTGCATTTAAGAATAGAAATTGAATTTCTCACAGTTCTGGAGGCTAGAAATCCGAATCAGTGGATCACCATGCCGAGTCAGTCCCGTAGGAGGTTTCTGGGAGAGAAATGTTCCATGCCTCTCTCCTAGCTTCTAGTGTCTGCTTGCAACACTTGACGTTTCTTTGCTGCTTGTAGGTGTATCCTCACATGCTGTCTTCCCCCTGTGTAGGACTCTGTTCTTAGTCCCTCTCTTTTATAAAACATCACTTAGAAAGGATTACGATAGGACCCATCCCACCCCAGTATGACTTCCCTAACTGACCTGATAACATCTTTGAGGAAAAACTCTATTTCCCTAAACAATGTCACGTTTACCTCTGAAGGGGTTAGGACTTCAATATATCTTTTTGGGTGACACAATTCAATCCAAACTTGATGAAGAATACTTTCTGAAAGAGAGAGTGCCACTTATGTAATTTACTATACATAGCAAAGCAATTCACGGATGCATTAATATTGCAAAAAGGAGAATGTGGTTACATGCGGAGAAGTGATTTTTGGTTTTGGTTTTGGCCAGGATGCTCAGGAACGAAATTATTTCAATTCACCATAAAGTCTTAAATGTCTACTTTTAGAACTAGATATGATTACATTTTTAAGGTCTTTAAATGGCAGGAATCTATTAAATGCAAAACACATAAAATTAATTCCATTGTGAAAATTCGGTGCCATTGACAACCTGTTCAATAGTTTAAGATATACATGAGTTCTTTTGTTCCTCAATGCTTGGATTTTCTTAAAGGACATTCACCTTTCAACCTCGATGACACTCTCCACTAGTTCTTGAGGTCAGTGTATCAGCAGGTTCCTTTTAATACTGTTTCTTTATTTCACTGCAGTTATATTTGACTCTTTAATAATGCTACACTTGAAGAAAAAATATTATCAGCTTTTCATTACTTCTATGCATCTTCTAATGTGTTGCTGTTGTTCTTAGTTGCCATCAAGTTAGTTCCAATTCATAGTGACCCTATGTACAACAGAATGAAACATTGCCCAATCCTGCGCCATCCTCACAATCATTGTTATGCTTGAGTCCATTGTTGCAGTCACCGTGTAAATCCATCTCGCGGAGGGTCTTCCTCTCTTTTGCTGACCCTCTACCTTACCAAGCATAATGTCCTCCATGTACTGGTCCCTCCTGATTACATGTCCAAATCATGTGAGATGAAGTCTTGCCATCCTTGCTTCTAAGGAGCCTTTTGGCTGTCCTTCTTCCAAGACATATTTGTTTATTTTTCTGGTAGTCCATGGTATATTTCAATATTCTTTTCCAAAACTGTAATTCAAAGGCATCGATTCTTCAGTCTTCTAATGTAGAGGCCCAATAGAAGCTATTGATACCAAGGTGGGAAACTATTGAGTGACCCCATCATCAGGCCTCTACTTGATTTTATCCCCCTCATTTGTTTTTAAGTAGGTAATGTTCCACCTTAAGAGACAATTTTAGGTCACAAAAACTTTAACATTTAGCCATTATGGTTTTTTAAAATTTGTTTTATTCTCCTTGAGATGAACCAAATATTGAGCTTGGATTCAAATTCTACTTTTTTTCTCAAGGTCAGAATTAATTGCCCTTAGTGCCTACTATTGTGAGCTCTGTTTTGGAAACATTGTTGTTACCCAGTTCGTAGTCCCTGGTGGTATTTACAGATTTATATTTTCTAAAGAAAATTTGCTTCTTCTGTTATTTTAAAATCAGTGCCGAATTTCACTGGGACAGTTTTGGGCATTGTCAGTTTTATTTTGTGCTGATTATTTCCTACCAAGATTAATTGCTGCCTTCATCAATTTTTCTGATTTTCAGTGTTGTGATGGTTAATTTTATGTGTCAGTTTGATTAGTTGTTCGGTCAAACACTAGTCTAGATGTTGCTATAAAGGTATTTACATAGATTAACATTTAAATCAGTTGGCCTTGAGTAAGGCCAATTACCCTTCATAATGTGAGTGAGCTGAAGGCCTTAAAACTGAAAGATTGAGGCTTGCTGAGGGAGAAGTATTCTACCTCAAACCACAAATAGCCATTCTATCAGAATTTCCAGCCCTCAGTCCTGCCTACAGAATTTGAACACAAGACTGCTGGAGTTTCCAGCCTGTCTCCTAACCTATGGATTTTGGATTTACCAGCCTCCACAACCACATAAGCTGACGCCTTAAAATAAACTTCCCTCTATAAACATTTATTTTATCACTTCTGTTTCTCTGTAGAACCCTAAGACCCATGTGACTTAAGATTCATTGTTTTCTCTATAGCCTAGTGTCAAGATAATGATTTAAAATTTTGCTTCGTTTTTTGTTGGAAAAGATAAACCAAACCAAACCCATTGCCATCGAGTCAATTTTGACTTATAGCGACCCTATAGGACAGAGTAGAACTGCCCTATAGTGTTTCCAAGGAGCGCCTGTTGGATTCGAACTGCCAACCTTTTGATTAGCAGCCGTAGTTCTTAACCACTAAGCCACCAGAGTTTCCTTGGAAAAGATAGATTCGTAATATTCATCATGAATTCAACTCATTGAATTTATATTGAGCTATTAACTAACATTGTGAGCAAATCGTGAGGTATCCCTCTCAGGTGTTCTAGGTCTTACTGTCATCCAAATAACTTTATAATATTACTCAACCAATTCTTCCATATAATTTTGGTTAACTTAGAAAATTAATACCTAAAATCGATTGAGTATTATTTTTTATGTCTTAGATCTTGTGTTTCCATGCATTATCTCATTTAATTTTCATAATAACCTCATAAGAGTCCCCCAGGACTCATAGTGAGCTCTGTTATCATAACTGAACCCTGAATGATAGAATCACTTTTTTTTTTTTTTATTCTGAGGCTCAAAAAGGTTGAGTTATTCACCCAAAGTTTTGCAACTTGTAAGTGGCACAACTGGGATTTAACCTATGTCTGTCTGACTATAAAGCGGAGATCCTAAATTCAAATGGCCTCAGAGGACAAGCAGATAAAATAAGAGAATAATACAAGCTTAGGGTAAGAAATAGCTCTCAGACAGGAACAACTGAGTTTTCTGGTACATAGCTCTGTACAGCATATATTCAATGATAATTAAGAACCGAGGGCTAAAATTATCAGTCTAAAACCCTTGTCTTAGGTTTGGGTCAACGCACTCAGGTTTTCCCCAAGAAAAAATATGTGAACATAAACTTTATATATGAATAATTAAAAGAACCTTCTGGCAGTTTTTGCACAATAAAGGTAGAAATTTGTACAAAAACAAGTTTTCTCAAAAACTAAAGCCAAACTCTGTCCTTTATTGATTGTTTACCCTGGTACACACAGACTGGAACCTATATTCACTCTAGATGATCATTATCATGCAGGAATTCTGACCTACTGTGGTCTGAATTTCTGGCATTTCAAAAGATGCAATTTCGATTTTCAAAAGAATTTTTCCAAAATTATTTTTTTTGCTGTTCAAATAAAAAATGTAAGTAGATTGGAAAAACCTCCCAAGCACGTTAGGTCATTTATAATATGGATATGCTATACTGTCCCTATCAGTCTTAACATGTGACTGAGCATTTTTGAGCCTGGTGACATTATGGTAATTTGTTTACATATTAATTAGATCCATAAATATTTTTGGAGAAAAGTTTCTTGGATATGAAATCTGAAAGACACAAGCTTGCTGAATCTTCAGTGCTGGCTTGTTCTAGATGTGGAATTAGATAATGTATGAGGCAAGGAGTGAGGAGCTTGAACAAAAATTTGCCACACTACCCCATTCCATTATATCTCACAATTATCACATCACTGTTTGTTGCCGTTGAGTCATTTCTGACCCGTGGTGATTCCACGTGTGCAGAGTAGAACTGTTCCACAGGGTTTTCAAGGCCGTGATCTTTCAGGAGCAGATCGCCGGGCCTGTCTGTTAAGATGCCTGTGGGTGGGTTCCAACTGCCAACCTTTGGCTAGTAGTGGAGCGCTTCACCATTTGTGCCACCCAAAGACCTTATTAACCATGTTAATGTGTCCACAATAGTCCCAAGTGTGTATTATTCACAGACTCAGTATGACATTTTCATTCTTTTAAAATCACACATTGAAAAATATGGTAAGTAATACAACTGACATAATAATTCTCTCTCAAATAGCTATCAATGCATCATGAAAATTTGTACCTCTTTATTTCACTTTTAAAAAAAAAATAATTAACATCAGGTGGTGATTACTAAATTTCTAAATACATCTTTAGAATTAGCCTTGATAGAAATATAGACCTGATTTAGGAATTTTTTTTTTTTAATTTTTTGAATGCCAATGTGAAAATAAGCAAAAGCCATCAATTGGTGATCATTTATTATTGGTTTTTCTTTGTGCTTGCCTTTGTTGAAAGTTAAAAATCTCCTATTCTTTAGGGTGGCCAATATAAAGCCTTTGTCATAGTCAACATTGTAACAGACCATGTCCCTGAAGAGGTAATTAGAGTTGAATAGAAGAATACGGTTGGTAGTGGCTTGTAAACAATTTTCAGGGTAGACAGATTTTTTTCCCCTGCAAATCATATCACATCACTTATGTCACAAAATTGAAAACAATTGGTAGTTTTTGTTTATTTAGCTGTGAATTCAATTTTAGTAAGATTTAACATAAAATTTCTTTATTATCAATTTTGATAAATTGTTAGCCAGGCTATCCAAAAATAAAAGAGAGAAGACTCAAATTATCAATATCAGAAATGAAAGAGGGGTCACTGATGATACAAATGGGTGAAGTAAGTGTCGATAAGAACTTCTTTCCAGGATGAATTGCAGACCATGGCAGAATAATCTATCTGAATTACAAATATATGAAATAACATCACTAAAGGAAGTAGGGGGGTAGGTGCTGACCTACGTAACTTTGGAAATGAGTGGAGAAAGTAAGACTAACAGGCAAAAGAAATTGTACATAAGTGCTGCCTTACTGTTAGTAAAGTTGTGTTTCATGGGGGTATGGGCTAAGAATACTGAAACCATAAATGTATACTGAAGTTGAATAATTAAGTAAATAGATAATAGGACACCAAATTTATCACAGTCGGAGTGGGAGGACTAAGGATGCAAGGTAAGGAGACTAGAATGGTCCATGTGGTACTACATTAAAATATGAACTCATGTTTAGGCTGATATAGTTACAGATGGTTAGACATAGATATGCACGCATAAACAAGTTGCCCAGAAATAATGACATTCCACTAGTAACAAACACACCTAGGTACCTGATCTTGGTTTCTAATGTGATTCTACAATAAAAGAATCTGGAGCTCCTGGGAGAAATGGCTGATTCTAGAACTGAGGGTGGGAATATACATGTTGAGCCTGGAGTGTCTTATAGTGATGAAAAGTAAGAAAGTGATCAAAACACAAACACACATACACACATTGATAGAGGTATGCCAAAGGGATGCAGAGACTGAATGAAAGAGCTCTCAATGGCCAAAACTGAAACAATTTGAGCAATACAATAAAGCAGTATTGGATTATAACCCAAGGTATAAAATAAATATCCATGAGCCCATAGTGAAATCAAGAAATGATTGAATAAATAAATTAATCCATTAGAGTAGATAAATCCCTGGTGCAAATAATTCTTAGTAATTTTTGTAGAGACTTCTCACTTAAGGAAGTGGAGCATAACTCTCCATTTCTTACATGAAGCCTGTCTGTAACATCTTACAAAGAATGCTGTATGGAAAGGAAGGGGTGTTACCTTTCCAGTTTGAGAAATCTGACAAATTACCACAAACTCTGTTTTCAGACTCCATCATCAACCTTGACTTGAATTTCTTGAACTTTCACTCCTGAATCTTTCTAGAGTTCTGTGGTAACAAATAGATTTGCTTCTCATTGGTACCTTTTCCATTGGCACTTAGCTATGATTTCTCTAGTCCTTATTTCTTTCACTTTCAATCTTCATTTATTGTGATTCAAGGTTACAAATGCCTCTTGTTTTTACCAAAGATAGAGTTTCTTGTTCTGTATTTTGTTATTGTTGTTTTAGAAGTGATTTTTATGAGAATGGTACAGAAATATCTTTATTTGTTGTGTTAAAACTGGAAGTTCAAAGTTGGTTTCTTAAGGGTCTTTGTTATTTGATGACTAATCTCTTCTGACAATGCTATGAAAGCAGACTGACTAGCCTGATAATATTCTACCACGCCATTCATCAATAGTAAAAATGGCCTTTCCAGCAAAGACAATCTTTTCATGACATTTTCAAGGCATTTACATAACCTTGAGGAAAATATGAAATATTTTACACCTTTAAAACTCTGCTGCCTAGAGAACTCCACCATGTTCTTTTTCTTTTTTACTCTAAATGTTCATGGAAAGCATGATTCTCCTCTAAAATAAATAGATCTCCATGTTAGCAAAAGAGAACACTAAAAACAAACACGTTTAACAGGCTGCCTTAAGTTTCTGGAAACAGGTCTCTTGCCAGGGTGAAAACCCATTGCTGTCAAGTTAATTCTCATAGAGACTCTATAGATAGAATAGAACTGTCCCACTGAGTTTCCAAGAGAGGCTGTTTGAATTTGAACTGCTGACCTTTTGGTTAGCAGCTGAGCTCTTAAGTACTGTACCACCAGGGCTCCTACCTGGGTGGGTGGGGGGGAAGAAAGTCTATCAGATAGTATATTGCCTGGGTGTGGGACCTCAATATACTATCTGCTAGGTTTTCTTTTTCTAAACAAGCCTAAATTCTTTGCCTCACTAGACTCTAAAAGAGAAAGAAAGCAAAGCAAAGTACAGCAAAACTAAATACCTACCAGTCTTTAGAAGCCTGCACTCTCACCCACCCTCTTCTTTCCCCATTAGAGCTGCAATGGCCCTCAGGAGGTGCCATCTGCACTGGAACTCTGCTTCCCCCTGTTATGCTCTCAACACCTGTTCACCTCTTGAGTGCATACATACTGGCCGAAGCACAGATTTTATTTTCAAAATGAATAGTAGCCATGGTAGGGCCCTGCTACCCACCCCTCCCACCTCCGTCCAATAGGTGGTCATCTGTCTGGAGTTATTCCAGCTCTTCAGTCCAAAAACCTGGCCTTGCCCATCCTGGCCTGATTACATTTCAGACAATATCTGAGAAGCTTACCTGATACTCCTCATCAAAGTCAAGGCAAAGCACCAAGCTCTAAACAAAGTCAATCTTTTCATAAACACTTGCACGTCTTTCAAAAACATTTAAAGAAACCTCTATTTTTGTTGTTGTTGTTGTTGTTAACCATTTCTTTCTTGTCCTAAAGCGAGTGAAAATTTTAATAGGGAAGAGAATTAATGGCATCTAGAAAGATCTGTGGATGTCACTTATAAACAGTCTCGGAAAAGCAGCAAAATCTTTGTACTTTGGTGAGGGCTAGTTTACTTCCTTGTAGTTGGACACAATTCTGCAAATAGGACAATTTGTTACCCAAATTTCCATGTAACCTTTCCTTTTTAGCTACTGCAACTTATTGTTCATCAAAGGACTAGCTCTCACCTCTGGCCAAATGAAAACTAAAGGTAAAAAAAAAAAAGATAGAAGGGATTATTTAAAGTCAGGGTTCATTCGGTTATTGGAGATTATTGTTAGCTTTTCATACACATAGAAGAATGATTCAATCTAGCCACCTAAGAGCAAAATAATATCATTAATGACATAGTTGAATACTGCAATGATGTTTTTAATATTGTTATGGCTTCTTGGTAGAAAATTCATTCTCTTGTTGCATTCAATTGGACAGAATTTTCATGTCTCCTAAAGCTGTCAAGTTAATCTGAATCATAGATGTTTGATAGACAAATAAAGATGAAAATCATTGTTCCGAAAATTGAGGATTATAGATCTCCAAAATATACGTGTGCAATTTAGTGGTGATAATCCTTCAATTTAGATGAACAGCATTATCTACCTTGATTATTTTTTTTTTAATATCAAGGTCAGAATTTTATCTTCCACATCAAAAATACTTTGAAATATTATTACTTGGAGAACCCTATGAACACTGTAAAAGTAAGGATCTAACAAACTTTTTTTTCTTAGAGATATGAAAATTGAATTAGAAGTTACGCATTTACGCATTTATAGGTTAAAAATAATCTCTTGAAGCTTATTTTCAATCACATTTTCCAACAAATTTAAACCACTCTGTCACTCTTAAGGGAATTCATCACTATGGTTATCTCTTCACTCAACCTGTCCCTTTAAATCTCTCCAAAAATGGAAGAACAACTTCCTACATTAAGAGCGCTTACTGAAGGTGTTTGAGGAAGACTTGCCCTTTAACTGTGGCTTTCACATTCAGGCCTTATGACTATTTCACTTCATAACATAACAAGGAAAAATATAAAGAAAAGTAATGAGCAAATGCAATCAAGTATGCTGCACCATTATTTTAATCAGATGTTGCTAACAGCGTTTATTTTTATATTTTGATGATGAAATTAACTAGCTTTGTATAAAATGTAACTTGAAGGACCCAGTAGGGCTTCTTATATCAGCAGAGATTGGAAATTCCTGAACATCATTTTACTGAGCATTTTAAATAATCTTTGTTTAGATAGATCAGAAAGTAAAGAAGGAACACTATCTAGGTTCTAAAAGCATTGTTTGAATTAATGTTTTTGTGGGTTGCAGATAAAAATTTCAGCTAAGGATCAAGTTTATATTTTATAAAATTATATAACTAGTAGAATATCCCATGATAAAGTAATGACTTGCTACAGAAATACAGAAGATAGAGAGTCCTCAAATATTGATCTCTGTTATTCCTAGAGTATAATTGTAGAATACATACTGAAAATGTAAAATATATGTACATACTGTAATCTTTTAGAAATTATGTAAAGATTGCCAAAAATGATTTAAGAAACTATTCTATAAAATAATATTTAACTTTCATGTTTATATCCTTTTAGGGTTTGAAGATTGTTTTTAAGTATGTTGTATTATCTAAATCTGGCAACTATGATTGATAGAATGAGGAGATATTGTTATACCTATTTTGTAGATAAGAAGCCTGACTCGAAAAGTTAAATATTATTTTCAAGGCCTACAGCTAGTAATTTATAGAAGCAGGACTTGAACCAGTTTTTTTTTATTCCTAGATTAACATCCTTTCTACCATTTCCACAGACACCTCACTTGAATATTTTAAGAACATTGGCAAACTTGGTTATGTAAAGATAATGCTATAGCTCTTGATCTATATAAGGTTTTTTTAAGAATTTCAATTCCACCTTACATACAAATCACCTGCTATAGGCCTGGTACTTTGTTGTTGCTGGACCAACAAATGTAAATGAAAATCAGCCCTGATTTCAAGAAGCACACAGTAGGAGAGACAGGTAGATAGATGATGTAGTTTGATATAGTAGGATAGTAGATAACTAAGGTGCAGTGGCTAAGAGCTTAGCTGTTAACCAAAGGTCGGCAGTTCAAATCTACCAGCCACTCCTTGAAACCCTATGGGGCAGTTCTTTGTATAATTTACATTTTGTATAATATTGCCACTTTATTTATGTCATTGCCTACCATATCTTTGTATAGTCCTTATTTTTAATATTTTTGGTTTGTTATATTTAGGTGAATTTCTGATAAGTACTATATAATTGGATCTTTATAATGAAAATATTTGTTTAATTTATTTACAATTATTTGAATACTGATTATTGCTTTGATTCCTATCACTTTGTTTTATGTTTGCCACTCAGTTATATAGGACCTTTTCAAAACTTACCTTAATCTGATTTACCAAAATTTTTGTTGATTTAGGTCAATTTGGAACTTAACTTTTCTAGTAATATATGTGGATAGTTTCTCCTACCTCTTTGCTGAATCTTTTTAAACCATCTTCATCTTCAAGGAATTTTTCCTTTACTTATCTCTCAAATATTAGACCTCCTTACAACTTTGTCCTATGTCCATACCTCTTTTAATCTGTGCTCCTACCCTAGATATTTTCATCTACTACTTGGTTTCAATTTTTACCAATTTTCAGCACCAAACAATTGGATTATGTATTCAAAGTTTTGGTGGCTATTATCACCAGGATGCCTCATGAACATCTCAAATTTAATTTGTCAGAAATAAACCCTTCATATTTGCCTCCCACAACTCCAAACTGTTCTCTGTTGTTCCCCTCCTAGAGAATGATCCCACTCAGTTGCCCAAGCCAAAAACTTAGGCATTATTATCCTTGATTCCTCTTGATTACATCTCTTATATATTGTCATGGATTGAATTGTATCCCCCCAAAATATCTGTCAACTTGGCTAGGTCATAATTCCCTCATATGATTGTATGATTCTCTACCACTTTATCATCTGATGTGATTTCCCTGTGGGTTGTAAATCCTATCACTATGATGTAATAAGATGGATTAGCGGCAGTTATATTGTTGAGATCTCTAAAATTAGATGGTGCCTTAACCAAACTGGTTTGGGATATAAAAGACAGGAGTGAGCAGAGAGACATGGGGGACCTCATACCTCCATGAAAGCCACGCTGGGAGCAGACCACATCTATTGGACCTAAGGTTCCTGTGCTGAGATGCAACCAGACCAAGGGAAGGCTGATTCATCACAGGACCTTCCTTCAGATTCGATAGAGACAGAAAGCCTTCACCTGGAGCCAGCACCCCGAATTCAGACTTCTAACCTACTGGACTATGAGAGAATAAACTTCCCTTTGTTAAAACCATCCACTTGTGGTATTTCTGTTATAGCAGCACTAGATGACTAAGACACATACCTCTTGAGTTCATCTACTTCTCTATATCCTTATTGCCTACATTCTTACTACTCTACATTCTTACTGTTGCTATCCTAGTTAGGCCACCAGAAACTCTAATTTCAATTACTACCATAGTTTCTAACTCATCTCTTCCCTTTTGAGTCATCCTTTGTATTATAGCTGTAATTATCTTCTTAAAATATAAATATGATCATGCCATTCACCCACCTAAAATTACTGGATGACAGCCTATAAGATAAAATCCAAATTCTTTAACACAGGTTAAATATCTATCCTCTGGACCATATTGGCCTCTTTACCCTCCTCCCCTGCCACTTCCCCCCCAACCGTATGTTCCATTAAAATAATAGAGTAAAATAATTTTAACTTTATTTAAAAGATTCACCACAATTTTGATGTCAATGCCTCTGCTAAACCTTTCCTAACCACTAAGTCTGGCTCCTCCATATACATGGTTGTTGTTGTTGTTGTTAGGTGCCGTCGAGTCAGTTCCGACTCATAGCGACCCTATGCACAACAGAACAAAACACTGCCCGGTCCTACGCCATCCTTACAATCACTGTTATGCTTGAGCTCATTGTTGCAGCCACTGTGTCAATCCACCTTGTTAAGTCTCTTCCTCTTTTCTGTTGACCCTGTACTCTCCCAAGCATGATATCCTTCTCCAGGGACTGATCCCTCCAGACAACATGTCCAAAGAATGTAAGACGCAGTTTCACCATCCTTGCCACTAAGGGGTATTCTGGCTCTACTTCTTCTAAGACAGATTTGTTTGTTCTTTTGGCAGTCCACGGTATATTCAATATTCTTTGCCAACACCAAAATTCAAAGGCGTCAATTCTTCTTCGGTCTTCCTTACTCATTGTCCAGCTTTCACATGCATATGATGTGATTGAAAATACCATGACTTGGGTCAGGCACACCTTAGTCTTCAAGGTGACATCTTTGCTCTTCAACACTTTAACGAGGTCCTTTGCAGCAGATTTGCCCAATGCAATGCGTCTTTTGCTTTCTTGACTGCTGCTTCCATGGCTGTTGATTGTGGATCCAAGTAAAATGAAATCCTTGACAACTTCAATCTTTTCTCCGTTTATCATGATATTGCTCATTGGTCCAGTTGTGAGGATTTTTGTTTTCTTTATGTTGAGGCGTAATCCATACTGAAGGCTGTGGTCTTTGATCTTCATTAGTAAGTGCTTCAAGTCCTCTTCACTTTCAGCAAGCAAAGTTGTGTCATCTGCATAACACAGGTTGTTAATGAGTCTTTCTCCAATCTCAATCCGCCGTTCTTCTTCGTATAGTCCAACTTCTCGGATTATTTGCTCAGCATACAGATTGAAAGACTACAACCCTGATCCACACCTTTCCCGACTTTAAACCAATCAGTATCCCCTTGTTCTGTCCAAACAACCACCTCTTGATCTATGTAAAGTTTCCTCATGAGCACAATTAAGTGTTCTGGCATTCCCATTCGTTACAATGTTATCCATAGTTTGTTATGATTCACACAGTCGAATGCCTTTGCATAGTCAATAGAGCACAGGTAAACATCCTTCTGGTGCTCTCCGCTTTCAGCCAGGATCCATCTGACATCAGCAATGATATCCGTGGTTGCACATCCTCTTTTGAAACTGGCCTGAATTTCTGGCCGTTCCCTGTTGATATACTGCTGCAGCCGTTTTTGAATGATTATAAGCAAAATTTTGTTTGCTTGTGATATTAATGATATTGTTCTATAATTTCCACATTCAGTTGGACCACCTTTCTTGGGAATAGGCATAACTATGGATCTCTTCCAGTCAGTTGGCCAGGAAGCTGTCTTCCATATTTCTTGGCGTAGATGAGTGAGCACCTCCAGCGCTGCATCTGTTTGTTGAAACATCTCAATTGATAGTCTATCAATTCCTGGAGTCTGGTTTTTCACCAATGCCTTCAGAGAAGCTTGGACTTCTTCCTTCAGTACCATAGGTCACTGATCATATGCCACCTCTTGAAATGGTTGAACATAGACTAATTCTATTTGGTATAATGACTCTGCATATTCCTTCCATCTTCTTCTGATGCTTCCTGGGTCGTTTAATATTTTCCCCAGGGAATCCTTCACTATTGCAACTCAAGGCTTGAATTTTTTCTTCAGTTCTTTCAGCTTGAGAAATGCCGAGAGTGTTCTTCCTTTTGGTTTTCCATCTCCAGCTCTTTGCACATGTCATTATAACACTTTACTTTGTCTTCTGGAGACACCCTTTGAAATCCTCTGTTCAGTTCTTTTACTTCATCAGCTCTTCCTTTTGATTTAGCTGCTTGATGTTCAAGAGCAAGTTTCAGAGTCTCCTCTGACATCCATCTTGGTTCTTTCTTTCTTTTCAATGACCTCTTGCTTTCTTCATGGATGATGTCCTTGATGTCATTCCACAACTCGTCTGGTCTGCGGTCACTAGTATTCAATGCGTCAAATCTATTCCTCAGATGGTCTCTAAATTCAGGTGGGATATACTCAAGGTCATATTTTGGCTCTCGTAGGCTTGCTCTGATTTTCTTCAGTTTCAGCTTACAGTTGCATATGAGCAACTGATGGCCTGTTCCACAGTCGGCCCCTGCCCTTGTTCTGACTGATGATATTGAGCTTGCCTATCGTCTCTTTCCACAGATGTAGTCAATTTGATTTGTATGTGTTCCATCTGGCAAGGTCCATGTGTATAGTCACTGTTTAAGAAGGTATTTGCAATGAAGAAGTCGTTGGTCTTGCAGAATTCTGTCATTCAATCTCCAGCATTGTTTCTATCACCAAGACCATATTTTCCAACTACTGATCCTTCTTCTTTGTTTCCAACTTTTGTATTAAAATCACCAATAATTATCAATGCATCTTGATTGCATGTTGGATCACTTTTAGACTGCAGCAGCTGATAAAAATCTTCTATTTCTTCATCTTTGGCCCTAGTGGCTGGTACATAAATTTGAATAATAGTCATATTAACTGGTCTTCCTTGTAGGCGTATGGATATTACCCTATCACTGACAGCATTGTACTTCAGGACACATCTTGAAACGTTCTTTTTGACAATGAATGCAACACCATTCCTCTTCTAGTTGTCATTCCCAGCATAGTAGACTATTTGATTGTCCAATTCAAAATGGCCAATACCAGTCCATTTCAGCTCACTAATGCCTAGGATATCGATGTTTATGCATTCTGTTTCATTTTTGACGATTTACAATTTTCCTAGATTCAGACTTCATGCATTCCAGGTTCCAATTATTAACAGATGTTTGCAGCTGTTTCTTCTCATTTTGAGTTGTGCCTCACCAGCAAATGAAGGTCCCGAAAGCTTTACTCCATCCACATCATTAAGGTCGACTCTACTTTGAGGGGGCAGCTATTCCCCAGTCATCTTTTAAGTGCCTTCCAACCTGGGGGGCTCATCTTCCAGCACTATATCAGACAATGTTCGGCTGCTATTCATAAGGTTTTCACTGGCTAATGCTTTTCAAAAGTAGACTGCTGGGTCCTCCTTCCTAGTGTGTCTTAGTCTGGAAGCTCAACTGAAACCTGTCCTCCGTGGGTGATCCTGCTGGTATCTGAATACCGGTGGCATAGCTTCCAGCATCACAGCAACACGCCAGCCCCCACACTATGTCAAACTGACAGACACTTGGGGGATAAACATGGTATTTCCTTTTTAATGACACTTACCTCATTGTATTTGAATTCGCTGTTGACTTGTATGTACCCCCACCCAACTACACAATTTTTATGATAGAATGCCCATTGTCTGCCACACTCCCTCATGTATTTCCAGCATGTTGCATAGGAGGGTACAACACACAGCCTGGTGAATGAGTGGCGTTTTGTATAAGGAGAAAACAGGAATTAAGAACTTAGCATAGAAAGAGAAATTGCATTTATCTAACACACGCCATTATGTTTTAATGTTTCAAAATGCATTACTATTTATAAGCTTTTAAAAATAGAAACAGAAATGATTAAACTAAAGTTCAGCAAGGTTACATAACTCGCTCAAGATCACATAGGTAACACTTGACAAAACTAGGGTTTAAACTCTAAATTGATTATTTTTTTCCACACCAGAATATTCATTCATGCCAGAAGCATAGGAAATAATTAAGGAGAAGAAACATGAGGTTTAGTGAATTTCTTTAGCAGGAATCTGCTTAAGACTCTTGAGACATCTCATAGATGTGAGTCTATGATGAGTTGCTGTCCTCCTGTAATTGCCAAAAGTCCACCTACTGCTGTCATTCCAGATCTCACGTCAAGAACCTGAGACTTATTTTTCTCAACCCATCAGCTATGGTCTTATGGCTCAGTATGCAAGTTTAATTCGAAGACATTTATGAATTTATCACCAAAGGCTATCTGACCAAGGGATGTATGAATTAACACAATGACAAGATATTGATCACCACTCTGAAAAAGCTAATTCAGAATTCCTGTGGTGCCAAAGATGAGAAGGACCCTGTTATAAAATGCTAGCTGCAAATCTTTGACTGAAATAATGAAAGCTTTTTCTCATACAGTGCTTACTGCTTATCAGGTGCTGTTTTGTGTACTTTACCGTTATTAACTTGGTCCTACCAACTACTTAAGAAGCCTTGTTGACACAATGGTTAAATGCTTGGCTGCTAATTGAAAGGCTTCGTGGTTTGAACCCACCCAGCGCCTCCACAGGAGAAAGACCTGGCAATCTGCTCCTGTAAAGGTTACTGCCTAAAAAACTCCATAGGCAGTTCTACTTTGTCCCACGGTGCTGCTATGAGTAGAAATCGAGTCAACGGTATGTAACAGCAACAACAAACAACTATTTAATGACGAGGCATTAATATTTTTCTTCAGCTTTATTTAGGAAACTGAAGGGCAGAAAGGTTAAATAAGTTACCCAAAGTCCCACAAATAATAAGTAGATGAGTTGAAATTTGAACCCAGGCATTCTCGCTGCAGAGTCTGTGATTATAACCACGACTTCGGGCTTTGGGATGGTGTTTAGAAGTGTCTTTTCCTATGACACTTCAAATATGTACTTTATTTTTTGGTAGCTGTTTCTATTGTTGTGGTAGTTAAACTTGTTCTCGCCTTTGCCAGGGGTCTTTGTATTTATTCATCTATCACTAGAAAAGATATATACGGAGTTTATTTCTTCTGGTTGATAGCAAGGTACAATTTGCTCTCAAGAAAGCTGAATTTCTGAGTCCTTCTGCTTTATTTTGTGTCCTACATGTTTTTATGTTTATATTCTTGTAACCGGGTCTGTAGAAAACAAGTGTCAAACTCAAGGCAAATGTGTTGACACTATAGTTCAGTCTTCCTAGGTCTTAATTCTTTACAAACATTCTTTAGTGAAGAAGATAGTGGCATTATCTTTAAATTCTTAAAAAAAGAATTTGAGCCTCAAATGCACTGATGAGCTCTTGTTTAGGATCACGTGGAAAAAACCTGGTCTGGAGAAAAGAGTACATTTCCTCCACTTTTAGTGGTATGTTCAAAATATTACATCTTTAAAAGGGCTGAGAAGGTTGTCTTAGGCTGGGTTCTCTAAAGAAGCAAAACCAGCAAAATGTATGTATATGTATATATATAGAGAGAGGTTTATATCAAGAAAACGGCTCACGTGATTGTAGAGACTGAAATGTCCCAAGTCCGTGTATCAGGATAGAGGCTTCTCTCAATTCACGTAGTTGCCGGTGCTGGTGAACCCAAGATTGGTAGGTCGTTAGAGCGGGACTCCCACTTTCAGGCTTTGAAGATCCATGAACTCCAAGATCTGTAGGTAAGTTGATGGTTCAGGTCCCAAGAGCGGAGGTCAGACAAACAGGAGGCAGCCACAGGATCCAAATCCCAAGATCTACAGATAAGTTGATAGCTCAAGTTCCAAGAGCCCGGGGTCAGAGGAACAGGATGCAGCCCAGGTTCCAGGGTGAGTAAAGAACCCAGAATGTTCCTTATATTTGGATGCAGGCCACACCCTCAAGGTAACTCCCCTTCTGCTTATTGGCCACATTAAAATGTGGAAGTGATCACATATAAACACTGAGAATCATGGCCTAGCCAAGTTGACACACAACCTTAACCATCACAAAGGTAAAGATATGAAAATATGTATGTGTATAACCACATAAGGAACCCTGGTGGCAGAGTGGTTAAGTGCTCAGCTGCTACCAAAATGTTGGTGGTTCTAACCCACCAGCTGCTCTGCAGAAGGAAGGTGTGGCAGTCTCCTTTTTTAAAGATTACGGCCTTGGAAATTCTATGCGGGTGTTCTATTTTGTCCTGTAGGATCGACTATGAGTCAAATTAACTGTATGGCAACCAGTTTTATAGCCACATTAATTCATAAGGAAAATACAAACCAACAGAAGTTAAGAAACAAACCTTGAAAAGAAAAAGCCTGAGTTCAAAAAGATTAAAAAAAAAAATACTTGTTTTGATCATACACTTCCTTAGGCAATAGCACTTGATCGGCTCACTTGTTTGGAAGGAAGAACCAACATAAGGATAAGAGAGAGATCTGAGGGAATTATTGTTGCTTATAACCACCTATGGTCATTTCAATATTTTCACTGCAGCCAAAAGAGAGTTATCAGCTATTCTGTCTGTGACTTTTGTTTTATTGAAAAAGTCTCCAGTGGTTTCTATTGAGGATTGAGTAGAAACAACTTTCTTCCTTTTCTTTTTTGGAAGTTCTCAATTATTCTGGTATTTATCTTGCATTTTCACAGGGATCTGTGATTTTTTTCTTTTTTGAGAATAAAAAGCGCAGTGTGTTCAAGTAGACCAAGTTTTATTTTTTCCTCTAATGTTAAAGAAAAACACAACATTTGCATATTTTTCAAATTGCTTTATGTGCTCTCTGAAGCAGTGCTAAACAAATTGGCACATTTATCTAAAGCAGAAATGATATCCTAAAATACTTTGAGAAACCTTACCTGCTAAAGAGCTTCTCAGTATTCATGTGCCTCTATGTGAAAAACCAAAACAAGAACCCACAAAACACAAACAGATCAAAACTTAAGTAGGTAATAACTTGCTTTAGGACCCTTAGCAAATTTTAAAAGTGTACTTAAGCAAAAAATTTAAAATTGACTTTATAAACATCCTTGTAAATACCCCACCCCCTCCCCTCTGTAGAGTTCTTCTGAGGAGCTGCCATTGTCGCCTCCAGATTTTTAAGTTATTACAACCCCTCCTACTGTCAACCCCCTTACCTGCATCCTGTTGCCCAATAAACATAGGAAAGCCCCCTCCAAAAAATGAAAAATTGACTGCAGTGGGAAGAAAACATATAATTTAAGCAGAATATGAACTGATTTGGTAGACAGAAATGGATGGGATGCAATTTATCAAATGTGATAAAATATTTTTCATGTAATTGATATGGTGATAAATATTAAGTGAAACTTTGGCTGTTTTCCCATAATATTTATCAAGTCCAAAAACAGACTCTACCTTGTTCTATGTTTTTAGCCCAGAAATAGTCCTTTCTCAAGGTATATTTGTCAAAGCTATATGAGATAAAAATATATATATATATATATTTTTTATATGAGATCAAGTCTAAAGTGAGATGTATTATGTACCATGTGATGACTTGTTTTAATCAACCATTTCGGGTTCTGCTTCTCTAATTGCTCATTCTGAATAGAGGACAGGTGTAACAAGGACATGTTATTGCTTCCATGAATTTCAGTATCATACCATAGCGTTTTAAGCACTCATTCAAAATATGTTTTCATATGGAAAAATAAACTTTTGCTGAAAAGTCCTTTCAATTCTCCAGGCATCTGGATGTGGGCAGTACTAGAGCTTCTACCTGAAAGTGGTACTCTGGAGTGATCCTCTGCCAGAACCACCCTCTGCCTGGAGGATTAGATCAAAAGCATCAACATCAACAGATTTCTCTTCGTACTCACTCTGTCTGACAGTTTAGATTAGAAATATCTACCAGCTGTTCCATTTCCTACCTTTCCTCGTTTTGGTAAAGTGACAAATGTAAAAGATTTATCAACATTTTTTTTTTCTATAGCCGAAATGTCGGAGTCAGCTTTTCAAACACAACAACAACAAAAACTCTATCTTTTAAAAAATGTCAGGACTTCAAGCACATTGCGCATGATTTTTTAATAAGACCACCCCAAAAATTCATCAGAAATATAAACTAATTTTCCTTTTGGAATGGTACACGAGGAGGAAAAAAAAAATCACAGTGTTTCTTACTAAAATTGCAGAACACTGTAAAGCTCTCCAGAAACAGGAGAAAGAAACGAAAAGAAAAATATAACTCATGACTACTTTGTAGATGAGATAGAAATTTGACAGGGGAAGGTGATGAAGGGAATAGACATTTATTGACTGCTTTGAAATTTACTTCCTGTGTGACCTTAGTTATTTCCTTTAACCCTTATGATCTTCAGTTTCCTATTTTTAAAATAGAAATAATACTTGCTTTCCTACCTGAAAGGATTCAAAGGAGCTAGATGGATGAAAAAGCTTTTCCTGTCATAAAGCATTGTGAGAGATGTGAGAGACTGTTGCTTTTCAACCCATCAATTATATAATTTCTAAAATAATCATTAAAAAACTCAAAATATCTTTTTATCCTTTCACACATTTCACATGGATTTTAGAGCTTAGTTGGATTCAATGGAATCTTGATTTGTTACTCTTGAGAGTATCCAGGTGGTCATTGTTTGTTGTAACAGGCCTCTGGTGATATTGACTGACTCTCTGCTCTGCCTATTCTTTTTCTTCTTAGCTGGATTCACTGCAAGTAGTGACAAAGTGCAAGAAACTGAGACATGCTTTGTCTTTCCAGCCAAGACTGCTGTGGAGAGGTCCGGATTCAAGTCAGGTGGAGCATCAGTGGAGTCTCTAGGAAGTTGAAACCAATAATGTGTTAAGGAAAGTTTGAAGGTTTAAGTCCACTGAGGGGCACCTCAGAAGAAAGAACTGGTGATCTACTTCTGAAAAGTCAGCCACTGAAAACCTTATGGACTACAGTTCTATTCTGTCACTATGAGTCGAAATTAACTGTTGGGCATCAGTACCAAGGGATGGAAATGGGTGAAAGGTGGGAGAAAGTGAAATCTTTATGCTGACCACGTGGTGGCACTTGCCTTTTCTTGACAATGGAAAGCTGACCTCTGCAGAAGTTCCTCTTAAATGCAGGCTGCTGTTGAGAACAACCATTTCTCTGAATAGCTGCATCTGCTTTCCAGGTATTTTGTATTCTTGAATGTGCCTGACCGAGATCTAGTTTCCAGTCAGAAGGGAGGGAGGGCTCAAATGATCAGCGTATGCCCCTGGCTGCATCCCCCTTCCTCTCCACACTGAGTTGGAAGCTCTCCTTGTAGATGTGATCGTTATGGATGTGAAAGGTAGCCTGTAGTTTCACTGACATGTTGAGAAAAACTCTCAGGAAAATGAAAGAGGTCTAGGCACACTAACAGAAATATGGTCAAGTCTAACTTTTCAGGCAAGTGGCTGTTCTTTGCTACTGGTCACCCTGACTGCACTCAAGGTTGTGTTCCTTCACTTCTGCTCCAGTCTACCCTAAAGTAGAAAAGATAGAGCTAATATGTTGTTTTGAAGAAGGAAGAAGGGGCAAAGAGCGGCCCTAGGAAAGGTGTAGTTATGTCATTCAGCGGAATATGTTCCATCTTCTATTCTGTATTACTCTAGCTCAAATCATATTGATATGGCATGTTATGGTGGGAGTGGCCCCTTTTCCTCTGGGTGACTTGATTATGCATTTTCCAAAAGCACAACAAAAATTATTTTCTCAGTAAGAGAAGCCAATGAAGATATGGATGATAATTCCCCTTAGTGTTCAGGGAGCTTCCCTGTAGAAGCCCCATGCATTCAGATGACGTTCCAAAGGCCTGAAACAATAATTCAGGAAGACTATTTCTATCATCTTAATGATCCCCGAATTATTTCAATTATCCAAATAACCCCTCAAATAAGACAGTGCTTCAAAAAGTCTTAGACACATTAATCAGACATCCCAGACTGATAGCATTAGAAGAGACTTTTGTCAAAAGTCTTCTAAAACAAATAGTAATCCTTTAAAATAACACTGTTGGTAAAATGTAATGCAGACCCACACTAGCAGGTAGTGCACATCCTGAGAAGACATTTTAGTGTTGGAGGAAGCACCCAGATTTGAGGGTAAAAAAAGAATTTGGTCCCTAGTAAGTTCTGCCCTGTACTAGTTGAATGTAGACTAGTTATTTGGCCTTTGGCTTTGACATTTATAACAAAAGAGAAAATAGTACCTCTTTCATTGTGCTCATGAGAGAATGAGTTGAGGCAATGTGAATAGGATTCAAAGATATGTTTGAAAATTGTTAGTTTTTCTTCCCAATTTTTTTTATGCCTGAAATCTGCCATTTTTCCTATAAGTACTGCCACACACTGTGTGGCCTCAAGAAAAGTGCTTAACTTCTCTGAGCCTCAACTTCTTTGAAAATGAGAGCCTTGGACTGATTGATTCTAAAGTCCCTCCGATGACATTTTTCACTAAAATATAAAACATCATGGTGGATTTCTGAAGACATTACCTTCACTTTCGCTCCCTTATAGCCAGCTGTTATCATAGGCTTGGATGGGCTAGACATAATTACTTTTTCCCTAAGGAGTCAAGAAACAAAGTAAATGGCAGTGTCCTTGAATAATTTATTTGGCTCCTAGAATTAGTGCATTATCGTTGTTGCTATGGAAGAAGTAATTTACATTTTGAGAGGGTATTTTACTTCTTTTATCTCTGAATGTATTTTAATCCTTTTACTACTTAGGAAGACGTGACTCCATTATTTTATATAAATCCTTCCCATATCCGTCATTTGGGTGGGGTCAGTTATTAAGTGCATCGTCTGATGAGGTTAATGTGCTGGGACTCTAAGTGCTTACGTTGAGTTAATGAATTTGAAGCAGAGGCTCTGGAGAGTGTAAGCCAACTTGTACTTTATCCGCCCCTAAGTTTTTGGTCTGCTTTATGTCTGTGTGATCTGTTTCTATATATACAAAGTTTAATAATGAAAAGTAGGCCTTAGATTAGAGCATATGCGGTGCTGTGGAAAGAGTATATACTCTGCAATAAGACATAGATCAAATCCAGATTTTACCACTTATTAGTATGTGACTTTGGCCAATCACTATGCTCCTTTGAATTTCTGCTTTTTTTTGTCTATAAAATTGGAACACTTTGACCGGCAAGTTTGTTGTGATTTTAAATGAGGAATTATTTGTGAAAGTGCTTTTTAAAAATTTTCTATACCACTGTAATGCATTATTTTGATTCGTAAGATTATTGCTGTCTATCAAGTCTTACCATTCATCTGTCAGCTTGTCATACTGTGGTGGCCTGCATGTTGCTGTAATGTTGGAAGCTATTCTACCAGCATTTCAAATTCCAGCAAAGTCACCATGATGGACAGGTTTCAAGGAGACTAAGACAGAATAGGAATAAATGCCTGATGATCTACTTCCAAAAATTAGCCAGTAAAAACCTTATGGATCACAACAGAACATTGTCAGCTTGCTTTGGATACATCATCAGGAGGGATCAATTTCTGGAGGACGACATCAAGGTTGGTAAACTAGAGGGGCAACAAGTGAGAGGGAGACCCTTTATGAGATGGATAGGCACAGTAGCTGCAACGATGCACTTGAACATGTCAGTGATTGTGAGGATGACACAGGGCTGGGCAACGTTTCATTCTGTTGTATATAAGGTCACCATGAGTCAGAGTGGACTCAATAGCAGCTGTCTATCTCTCTTTCTATAGATGTATCAATGTATCTATCTAGCCTAAAAGACATTAGCTTAGAGACGGTTATAAGGCAAGTGAAGGTAAATAAGATACGTATGTTATAAGAGGAACATTGTAAATGAACAAGAGTAGCTGGAAGTTAGAACAAATACCCTGGAGTTTGTGTGATGATAAAGAAAGCTTCATACAGAATAAGAGGAAGCCCTGAAAGTAGGAGGTGAGAAATTCATTTTTAGTCCCTTTAATCCCTAATGTTAATAAATATATGAAGTCATTATGGCTATTTACCAATATTCTGGTTCTCTTCATTCCAGAAATATTACATAATTGCACTTCTCTGCCACTGTGAAATTATATATGGCTATAAGACCTGCTATGAGTCAGAATCGACTCCATGGCAATGGGTTTGGTTTTGGTTATATGACCTGCTTTACCCAATGAGGTGCAGCATGTGTTCATGAACCAACTGGGTGGTCACTCCTTTAGCCTACCTCCATGAATGAGGATAACATGAACCAGAGTCTCCGGACCACCTGTGAAAGTTGTGAAAAATAAGCAATGGGTACGTGTGTGTTGTCTTAAAATGTGATTTTATGATTGTTTGTCAGTGCAGCATAACCTAGCCTTTCTTGGTATACACAGTAAGTTAAGACAATCAACGTATCCAGAGGTTTAATGACAATCTCTGCCCTTTCCTTTAATCTGGGGTGTAGCATGGTAGTGTGAGTATAAGACAGAATTACCCTCATCAGAGAAAGGGCTAGTCAAGGAGCCTGGGCTTTGCCATATCTAGAAGTTTAAGATCAGTGGACCAGCTCTGCCTGTTGTCCAGTAACTGCACCTGTTTGTATTGTCTCATTTTATCCTATGACAAGTTGTACAGAGGTAGTCATTACATATGTTAATATCCTCAAGAGAGGTTCCAGAATCCTTTTAAGACTACATTTATTACATGACTAAGAATATATTAAGGAACAAATAAGCAGAAGTTATGTTTAGGTGTTTTCACATTGGTTAGCTATAGAAATCATAGTGATAATGAATACAAGAGGGGAATGGTAGCCTTCATTTATTGACTCTCTCCTTATGAAGGTATTTTAATATTTTTCCACCATACATAATATTAGCTTCACTGCCTTTCCAAACTCATCTCATGCCATACTCTCCCTTGTTCCCACATTGTTACTTTTCTTCATCCAGTGAACTCCTGATCATCTTTCTGACTTTAGCTCAATTGTCACTTTTCAGATGTCTTCCTTGACCTCTCCTGGTAATCAGATATTCATATTATGATACATCTTGCTATTTTTACATTTAATTCTGTAATTATCTAATTAGGCTTTTATCTGTTTGTTCGTTTTTTAAACTGTTCAGACACTAGCACAGAGCCTAACATGCGATACTCCGTTGCTGTTGAGTTAATTCCAACTCATAGCAACCCTACATATTTGTTAAATGATTATGAATTCTAGCCACCTTACTGTTCATCTAACATCCTCATCATCGCCCACTCAAAACCCTGTGAGGTAGGTAGTTACGTCTTCATTTTCAAAGTTAGGATTGGTTAGAAGATTTGCTTCAAATCACACGCTTGTAGATGGAGAAGCCAATTTTTGAATCCATGTTTATTTGACTTCAAAGCCTGTGATCTTTCCTCTACATGCCTTTGCCTTGCCAGAGGCTGAAAGAAATGCTCTTATTTTGAGGGAGTTAATAATGCATGGGACCTGAAATGAATATAATTTTATGCTGTTCTGCTCTAGAAGAATTTTTTATTATCCAGCTGTAGCTTTGTGCCTTCTTCTCTTATCAAGAAGAGGTAATTATCTTCATTAGTAGGCAACCTCTTTACTCCCATACAGCTTTGATGCAGTTGGTAAAACTCCATTTTCTTTATTCCTTGCTCCCGATGAACTACTATCTTCAAAAGCTGTCAGAGTTTGCAACCAGATGGCCAACTATTATTCACTCCGTAAGTTCCTCTGCAGCAATGCATCATCAGGTCCATCAGCAAACAGTAACATATGAAAACATATTGTCTCATCTTCAGTATCTCCAAATGTCGTTGCTTTCACATTTGTTATTCCTCTGTTGCTCCTAATTAAAGAAGGCTCATTTCCAATTCCCCTGACTGATATCTACCATTTCAATGATGCCCTTTATGTGTGTCCTAGAATATTCATCATTGTCTGGTTAACACAGTTGTTTTCAAATAAAATGGTAACTAACAAAACCCTTTCTGGACTTTTCTATAGTCCGAGATTATTTATTTCTATTTGGCATCATTTTCTATCTTATGCTATGATTCCATCCTGGACTCATATGCAGTGACATCTGCCCTTTGAAACTTGATGGACATTTTTACCTTTTTAAGCTCTTTATCACACTCTATCCCCCTACTTCGGCTGCCAGTCTAAGTGGTATCTTTCCTGCAGCTCCCAGTCATTGTCCCTTTTTCCACTTACTTGGCTGGGCTGTTTATCTCACACACTCAGCCTGCCCCACTCTTGGCTCAGGTTCTCTGAGGTCTAATACCTCTCATGTCATTCATTTTGGTCTCATATTCATTGAGCTTCTTAAGAAGATCAGCTCATCTCAGTGATTTAATATCTAGTTCTTAATTTTATACCTAAAAGATAATACTCAAAGAAAATCACTCTTACCTTCTCTGCTCTGTGTTTAAAAGGCATTTGATCCTATCACAGTGACATTGATTTGCATTTTGAATTTGTTGCCATTTAAAATAAATTAAAACTTTGACTTAGCCTATAATCAGATTACTGCAGCAGCACGAATCCACCTGACTTTAAAAATCTGGAGAGAGCCATTTGCTTGAATAATAGGTCAACTCAAATAATATCACTTTGAATGGATAGTGAGGGCTGGTACTGGTATTTCTGTGATAATGATGCTGCTTTTAAAAATTAAAAGATTGGACCATGAAAAAAAAATTTGTTTCATACAGACATTAAGTTCTAGGGAGTATGTGGCTTTTCTTTAAAGAGTTGATGGCAAGAATTTGCCTTTTGTGAGCTCCTCTGAAAATAGGATGGTTAACAGGGTGTCTCTAATGGAGGCCCAAGTGTTAGGGTACTTGTATTATTACTCCCACAGGCTTGGGTTGTTTATTGTCTGTGATGCAATCAGGATCACAGTATGGACAATTCAAAATTTGATAACAATGTTCGATTAAAATCACAGAAATTAACTTGATCAAAATGCTACATCTAAGAAAGTTTCTTCGTTAGACATGGAAGCAGATCAAATTGGATTGAGGTTAGACTACTGAGAATGTGACAAAAAAAAGAAAAAAACTGAACTCAACTAAACCAAACACGTTGCCGTTGAGTTGATTTCAACTCATAGCATCCCCGTAGAACAGAGTAGAACTGCCTCATAGGGTTTCCAAGGGGGATTTGAACTGCCCACCTTTGGGTTAGCAGCCTGAACTCCTAATCACTGCACCGCTAGGGCCCTGAGAATATGACAGTGAACCTAAGTATATTTAGCCTTTCATTTCTATGCGTTCTTTTCAACAGAAACTTTATTTCCAGGGAAGATAAGTATATTTTCTAAAGATATTTATGAAATAGAAATACAAGGCAGCGATGAAGTCAAGAAAACATAAGATAATCTTGATAAATATGACTTTGGTCAGTATAGATTTGACAGAGTAATATATATCATTTTAAGTTGAAAAGTAAAATACAGAACTATACTAACAGATTACATTAATATAAGGACCCAGTTTCACTGTTCTCTGTGTTGGTCAGCACAAGGAGAAATTAGATCACAAATACAAATCGAATGTGAATTCCACATTTCAAAATGGGACAATGATGAAATAGAGAATACTAAGAAAGATGCCAAAACATTATAGAACTTGGAAAGCATGCTATGGCTATTTATGCACTCCTGTAGTAAATTCGTTGGACTCCCTGTCAGATACTGAGATACAATGATTAATATGACAAACATGGCACCTACCTTAGTAGAAGAAATGAGAAGACAATTGAAATGTAACCACAATGAGGTGGTTAATATTACAGAAGGGAAAACAGACAAAATGAGGAGAATGAGTAAGAAGGGGCTTTTAATCAAGTCTAAGAATCAGAAGAGACTGTGTTGGGAAGGGACAGAGTAGAAGAAGACGGATAAGTTATTCTCTGCTGAAGGCTTAGCAGATCAAAGAAAACATGGCACCATGAGGAACTAAAAGTAATTCAAGAAGTTTCACAAGTAATTTTAAGGGAGAAGAGGAGGAATGACAAAGCAGAAAAAGTAGTTGGGACCAGGGACTGAAAGTCCCATAAGCCAGGCGTTGGAACTTGCATTTTATTTTAAGAACTGTAGGGGCAGGGCCTTGGCATTGCACAGCTCCAATGGGTGATGTTTACATTAAAACAGCTGTCTAAATAGCAACCTGCAGAGTTGTGTAGCACCTAAGCTGTGCAATGACATGCATTTAACCCTAAATGGGCTGCAAGCAGAAGTGTGATTGTAATTTTATAAGTATACTTCTAATTTTATAAGTACACTCTGGCTGTTTTGTGGAATATATTATGTAGAATGTATATAAATATATATGTGTGTGTATATATACATATATTTGTTTATTCTTTCATTTAACGAATCTACCATGCATATATATGTTGTGCCAAGAACTGTTTTAGTTATTATAAGATTCAGCAGTAACATAGTAAAGCTCCCATTATTATCGCGTTTCCATTCTGGTGTATTGTTGTTAGGTGCCCTCGGTCTGTTCCAATTCATAGCGCCCCTGTGCACAACAGAGTGAAACGCTGCCTGGGCCTGCGCCATCCTCACTGTCATTGCTATGCTTGAGCCCATTGTTGCAGCCACTGTGTTAATCCATCTTGTTGAAGGTCTTCCTCTTTTTCACTGACTCTCTAATTCTAGTATAAAAAAAAAAATTCTAGTATAGGGAAATAGAAAAACATAATATATCACTAAATAAACAAAATAGTTTTGAATGTTGATAAGTGCTACAAAGAAAAGAAGGTAACATTTGAACTTGGATTTGAAAGTTCCAGACGGTTAGCCATGTGAAAATCTGGAGGCACAGGATATTGGGAATAGCAAGTGGGCAGGCCTAAAAAAAAAAAAAAAAAAAAGAGGCTAACAATTGTTCTGGGTTCACGGAACAGAAAGGTGAGTGTAAACAAGAAAGTGAGACCAGAGGAATTCAGAGAGGTAGGCAGTGTCCAATCATAGACGGCCTTGTAGGAATGGTTGAAAGAACTGGATATGTGGACATGAGCACGAGAAATCAAATTGAAAACACGGTAAGTATACTCAAATACGTAGAGGTCTTTATGTTAAAAAAAGGACTTAAAACTAATTCTATGTTTCAACAGTTAATCAAGTTAGGTGTAATGGCAGGCTGTCTGTGAGCAGGGCTGTTGATCGCTTGACTTGAGATACGCAGAAATCAGTGGCAGGAACTTCTGCTCTCTGTAAAAGGGACAGTCTCTAAGGTCTCTTTCCACTATATATGCTTTTAGTTCATTTGGGGGAGATATGTGGCAAAAAGACTTTCTGAATTCAGTTATTAGGAGTTTAGACGATTATGGTTATTGATATATGCAGTTACAATGTACATAGACAGTACTGAGGAAGCCTACTATCTCTGTTGTTTGAAATCCCTATTTTTTTTTAAAAGATAGGGTTGAGGCTATCCTTTATGGTTGCTTGGCGGTAACAAGTACTCTGTCTTCTTTTCACTGGTTGGAGGTAGAAAAGTGTAGCATTTTTCTACATAAATACTATTTTTAAATAGAGCAATAAGGCTTTAGAATTGAAAAAAAAATACACATTTCCATATAAAAATACTGAATGATTTCCTTTTTTTTTTTCTGTCTTGAAGTTTATATATTTTCCTTTCTGCTGTTCTAGGTTATACGCATAGTCTTTGCACCCATTAATCTTCAAGAGGGGGCATCATAATCATTCTAAGATTCCTTTCCTCATTCAGCTAGCAAACTGCCGACATTTTGGCTAGGGGCAAGCTCTTAACCACTGCGCCACCAGGGCTGCAATATTTTGTGAGTCAACAAGTTACATAAAAGTTACGTCTGTGTGTTATCACACGGATTGGCAGTAGACGGTTATCTCAAGCAATGGCTGCACGGGGCGAAGCGTTACCTCAAGCATCTGCTCAAGTGCGTACTCAACAACTCCCCACTGATTTTAGGATAAAGACAATAGTTTTTTTTTTTCTGGCTTTCACAGTCCTACATGCACTTGACTTCATGGCTCTCTAGCATCCTCTCACACTAAGAATACAAAAAAAAAAAAAAAAAACCTGTTGCCATCGAGTTGATTCTGGCTCAGAGCAACCGTAAAGGACTGAGTAGAAGTGCCCCACAGGGTTTCCAAGGATCACCTGAGGGATTCGAACTGCTGATCATTTGGTTAAGCAACCATACCTCTTAACCACTATGCCACCAGAATGGAAAACTTCAATTCTAGGTTAGTTGAATTACTTGTTTTCTTAAAATTTATGCACTACTTCATTTCGGCTCTGGATAAGAGCTCAAAACTATAAATCCCTAAAATTTTTAATATCTTAGTCTGTATTTCTCCAGGTGACAGAGTTGGACCTTAATTTGAATCTCCATTGATTACAGAACCTCCAGGGTCCCAGGGACATGGGGAGCAAACTTAGAGACCAGAGTCAAAAATTGTATTTCCAATTTTAATGGCTGAAAGAGCTCGGGAGAACCTCTCGGTACCTCAGTGAGGTACGGCTGAAAAGTTTATAAAATACATCTCATGCACTGAACTATTTTAAAGGAGCTCCCTGGTTTACAAAATAACAAAACAAAAACAAGCAAAACCTGAAACACTACATGGAAAGAAGGGCAATTTGTGTGAAAAAGAGTTATGAAAAATTGCATATTGCTAAACATAGATAGGCTCTCTTTGCTGAAGGATCTCAAAACGGACACTTGTCAGTGCTTCAACATGATGCTGTGAAAAATTATACTTTTCCCACTTAAAATGTTATCTGGTATAAAGTGGCATTTATAGGAAACACTACATTTTGATGCGATGCAAAAACAGTTCTTTTAAAAGGAATAGCTTCCTGAAGAATCTTGTGGACAGCAGAATTTCTTTGGGGCTGATGGATTGCTTCTAATCATTTTAGTTTTCTGCTTTTGTGACTCCTGCTGCTCTATTTTTCAGAATTCATTTAGTTTTACATTAGCCTGTGTCCACTGAGTACAAGATGAGGGTAACAGTCTTTTGGCAGATCGTCAACTTTAAAGGATTCATCTCCACTAATAAAACAAAGTGGAGGGTGGTGACAATTAGCCAAATAATGGGAGCAAAGACTCAAATTTCTCTGTGCTGTTGTAAAGAAGTTTTTTTTTTTTTTTTTTTTTTTAACTTGTATTGAGCTTCAGGTAAACGTTTACAAATCAAGTCAGACTGTCACATGTGAGTTTATATACACCTTACTCCATTTTTTTTTTTTTACTCCATACTCCCACTTGCTCTCCCCCTAATGATTCAGCCCTTCCAGTCTCTCCTTTCGTGACAATTTTGCCAGTTTCCAACTCTCTCTATCCTCCCATCCCCCCTCCAGACAGGAGATGCCAACACAGTCTCAACTGTCCACCTGATACAAATAGCTCACTCTTCATCAGCATCTCTCTCCTACCCACTGTCCAGTCCCTTCCATGTCTGATGAGTTGTCTTTGGGAATGGTTTCTGTCCTGGGCCAACAGAAGGTTTGGGGACCATGACTGCCAGGATTCCTCTAGTCTCAGTCAGACCGTTAAGTCTGGTCTTTTTATGAGAATTTGGGGTCTGCATCCCACTGATCTCCTGCTCCCTCAGGGGTTCTCTGTTGTGCTCCCTGTCAGGGCAGTCATCGGTTGTGGCCGGGCACCAACTAGTTCTTCTGGTCTCAGGATGATGTAAGTCTCTGGTTCAGGTGGCCCTTTCTGTCTCTTGGGCTCATAGTTGTCGTGTGACCTTGGTGATCTTCATTCTCCTTTGCTCCAGGTGGGTTGAGACCAATTGATGCATCTTAGATGGCCGCTTGTTAGCATTTAAGATCCCAGACACCACATTTCAAAGTGGGATGCAGAATGTTTTCATAATAGAATTATTTTGCCAATTGACTTAGAAGTCCCCTTAAACCATGGTCCCCAAACCCCCGCCCTTGCTCCACTGACCTTTGAAATATTCAGTTTATCCCGGAAACTTCTTTGCTTTTGGTCCAGTCCAGTTGAGCTGACCTTCCATGTATTGAGTATTGTCCCTCCCTTCACCTAAAGCAGATCTTATCTACTAACTAATCAGTAAAAAAAAAAACCCTCCCCCACCCTCCCTCCCTCCTCCCCTCGTAACTACAAAAGTATGTGTTCTTCTCAGTTTATACTATTTCTCAAGATCTTATAATAGTGGTCTTATACAATATTTGTCCTTTTGCCTCTGACTAATCTCACTCAGCATAATGCCTTCCAGGTTCCTCCATGTTATGAAATGTTTCACAGATTCGTCACTGTTCTTTATCGATGCGTAGTATTCCATTGTGTGAATATACCACAATTTATTTATCCATTCATCCGTTGATGGACACCTTGGTTGCTTCCAGCTTTTTGCTATTGTAAACAGAGCTGCAATAAACATGGGTGTGCATATATCTGTTCGTGTGAAGGCTCTTGTTTCTCTAGGGTATATTCCGAGGAGTGGGATTTCTGGGTTGTATGGTAGTTCTATTTCTAACTTTTTAAGATAACGCCAGATAGATTTCCAAAGTGGTTGTACCATTTTACATTCCCACCAGCAGTGTATAAGAGTTCCAATCTCTCCGCAGATTCTCCAACATTTATTATTTTGTGTTTTTTGGATTAATGCCAGCCTTGTTGGAGTGAGATGGAATCTCATCGTAGTTTTAATTTGCATTTCTCTAATGGCTAATGATTGAGAGCATTTTCTCATGTATCTGTTAGCTGCCTGAATATCTTCTCTAGTGAAGTGCATGTTCATATCCTTTGCCCACTTCTTGATTGGGTTGTTTGTCTTTTTGTGGTTGGGTTTTGACAGAATCATATAGATTGTAGAGATCAGGCGCTGGTCGGAGATGTCATAGCTGAAAATTCTTTCCCAGTCTGTAGGTGGTCTTTTTACTCTTTTGGTGAAGTCTTTAGATGAGCATAGGTGTTTGATTTTTAGGAGCTCCCAGTTATCTGGTTTCTCTTCGTCATTTTTGGTAGGCAATTTATATTCTATTTATGCCTTGTATTAGGGCTCCTAGGGTTGTCCCTATTTTTTCTTCCATGATCTTTATCGTTTTAGTCTTTATGTTTAGGTCTTTGATCCACTTGGAGTTAGTTTTTGTGCATGGTGTGAGGTATGGGTCCTGTTTCATTTTTTTGCACATGGATATCCAGTTATGGCAGCACCATTTGTTAAAAAGACTATCTTTTCCCCAATTAACTGACACTGAGCCTTTGTCAAATATCAGCTGCTCATATGTGGATGGATTTATATCTGGGTTCTCAATTCTGTCCCATTGGTCTATGTGCTTGTTGTTGTACCAGTACCAGGCTGTTTTGACTACTGTGGCTGTATAATAGGTTCTAAAATCAGGTAGAGTGGGGCCTCCCACTTTCTTCTTCTTTTTCACTAATGCTTTACTTATCTGAGGCTTCTTTCCCTTCCATGTGAAGTTAGTGATTTGTTTCTCCATCACATTAAAAAATGTCATTGGAATTTGGATCGGAAGTGCATTGTATGTATAGATGGCTTTTGGTAGAATAGACATTTTTACTATGTTAAGTCTTCCTATCCATGAGCAAGGTATGTTTTTCCACTTAAGTAGGTCCTTTTTAGCTTCTTGTAGTAGTACTTTCTAGTTTTCTTTATATAGGTCTTTTACATCTTTGGTAAGATTTATTCCTAAGAATTTTGTCTTCTTGGGGGTGACTGTGAATGGTATTGATTTGGTGATTTCCTCTTCGATGTTCTTTTTGTTGACATAGAGGAATCCAAGTGATTTTTGTATGTTTATCTTATAACCTGAGACTCTGCCAAACTCTTCTATTAGCTTCAGTAGTTTTCTGGAGGATTCCTTAGGGTTTTCTGTGTATAAGATCATGTCATCTGCAAGTAGAGATAATTTTACTTCCTCCTTGCCAATCCGGATGCCCTTTATTTCTTTGTCTAGCCTAATTGCTCTGGCTAGGACCTCTAGCACAATGTTGAATAAGAGCGGTGGGTGATAAAGGGCATCCTTGTGTGGTTCCCGTTCTCAAGGGAAATGCTTTCAGGCTCTCTCCATTTAGAGTGATGTTGGCTGTTGGCTTTGTATAGATGCCCTTTATTATGTTGAGGAATTTTCCTTCAATTCCTATTTTGCTGAGAGTTTTTATCATAAATGGATGTTGGACTTTGTCAAATGCCTTTTCTGCATCAATTGATAAGATCATGTGGTTTTTGTCTTTTGTTTTATTTCTATGGTGTATTACATTAATGGTTTTTCTAATATTAAACCAGCCTTGCATACCTGGTATAAATCCAACTTGGTCATGGTGGATTATTTTTTTGATATGTTGTTGAATTCTATTGGCTAGAATTTTGTTGAGGATTTTTGCATCTATGTTCATGAGGGATATAGATCTGTAATTTAATTTTTTTGTGATGTCTTTACCCGGTTTTGGTATCAGGGATATGGTGGCTTCATAGAATGAGTTAGGTAGCATTCTGTCATTTTCTATGCTTTGAAATACCTTTAGTAGTAGTGGTGTTAACTCTTCTCTGAAAGTTTGGTAGAACTCTGAAGTAAAGCCCTCTGGGCCAGGGCTTTTTTTTGTTGGGAGTTTTTTGATTACCCTTTCAATCTCTTTTTTTGTTATGGGTCTATTTAGTTGTTCTACTTCTGATTGTGTTAGTTTAGGTAGGTAGTGTTTTTCCAGGAATTCATCCATTTCTTCTAGGTTTGCAAATTTGTTAGAGTACAATTTTTCGTAATAATCTGTTATGATTCTTTTAATTTCAGTTGGGTCTGTTGTGATGTGGCCCATCTCGTTTCTTGTTCAGGTTATTTGTTTCTTTTCCTGTATTTCTTTAGTCAGTCTGACCAATGGTTTATCAATCTTGTTAATTTTTTTCAAAGAACCAGCTTTTAGCTTTGTTAATTCTTTCAATTGTTTTTCTGTTCTCTAATTCATTTAGTTCAGCTCTAATTTTTATTATTTGTTTTCTTTTGGTGCCTGATGGATTCTTTTGTTGCTCACATTCTATTTGTTCAAGTTGTAGGGACAGTTCTCTGATTTTGGCTCTTTCTTCTTTTTGTATGTGTGCATTTATTGATATAAATTGTCCTCTGATCACTGCTTTTGCTGTGTCCCAGAGGTTTTGATAGGAAGTATTTTCATTCTCGTTGCATTCTATGAATTTCCTTATTCCCTCCCTAACATCTTCTATAACCCAGTCTTTTTTCAGCAGGGTATTGTTCAGTTTCTAAGTATTTGATTTCTTTTCCCTAGTTTTTCTGTTATTGATTTCTAGTTTTATTGCCTTGTGGTCTGAGAAGATGCTTTGTAATATTTCGATGTTTTAGACTCTGCAAAGGTTTGTTTTATGACCTAATATGTGTTTTTTGTTTTTTTTTTTCTAGAGAATGTTCCATGTGCGTTAGAAAAAAAATTATACTTTGCAGCTGTTGGGTGGAGAGTTCCGTATAAGTCAATGAGGTCAAGTTGGTTGATTGTTGTAATTAGGTCTTCTGTATCTTTACTGAGTTTCTTACTGGATGTCCTGTCCTTCTCTGAAAGTGGTGTGTTGAAGTCTCCTACTATAATTGTGGAGGTGTCTATGTCACTTTTCAGTTCTGTTAAAATTTGATTTATGTATCTTGCAGCCCTGTCATTGGGTGCATAAATATTTAATATGGTTATATCTTCCTGGTCAATTGTCCCTTTTATCATTATGTAGTGTCCTTCTTTATCCTTTGTGGTGGATTTAACTTTGAATTCTGTTTTGTCAGAAATTAATATTGCTACTCCTCTTCTTTTTTGCTTGTTGTTTGCTTGATATATTTTTTCCATCCTTTGAGTTTTAGTTTGTTTGTGTCTCTAAGTCTAAGGTGTGTCTCTTGTAGGCAGCATATAGATGGATCGTGTTTCTTTATCCAGTCTGACACTCTCTGTCTCTTTATTGCTGCATTTAGTCCATTTATATTCAGTGTAATTATAGGTAAGTATGCGTTTAGTGTTGTCATTTTGATGCCTTTTTATGTGTGTTGTTGACAGTTTCATTTTTCCACTTACTTTTTTGTGCTGAGACATTTTTCTTTGTGAATTTTGTGTTCCTCATTTTCATAGTATTTGACTTTATGTTTGCTGAGTCGTTACATTTTTCTTGTTTTTTATTTTGAGTTATGGTGTTGTTATACCTCTTTGTGGTTACCTTAATATTTACCCCTATTTTTCTAAGTAAAAACCTAACTTGTATTGTCCTATATCGCCTTGTATCCCTCTCCATATGGCAGTTCTCTGCCACCTGTATTTAGTCCCTCTTTTTGAATATTGTGATCTTTTACATATTGATTTTAATGATTCCCTGTTTTGAGCATCTTTTTTTTTAAATTAATCTTAATTTGTTTTTGTGATTTCCCTATTTGAGTTGATATCAGGATGTTCTTTTCTGTGACCTTGTGTTCTGCTGGTATCTGATATTATTGATTTTCTGACCAATTTCCTTTTGTATTTCTTGTAGCTTTGGTTTGGTTTTTGCAAATTCTCTAAGCTTGTGTTTATCCGTAAATATCTTAATTTCGCCTTCATATTTCAGAGAGAGTTTTGCTGGATATATGATCCTTGGCTGGCAGTTTTTCTCCTTCAGTGTTCTGTATATGTTGTCCCATTCCCTTCTTGCCTGCATGGTTTCTGCTGAGTAGTCTGAACTTATTCTTATTGATTCTCCCTTGTAGGAGACCTTTCTTTTATCTCTGGCTGCTTTTAAAATTTTCTCTTTATCTTTGGTTTTGGCAAGTTTGATGATAATATGTCTTGGTGTTTTTCTTTTTGGATCAATCTTAAATGGGGTTCGATGAGCATCTTGGATAGATATCCTTTCGTCTTTCATGATGTCAGGGAAGTTTTTTGTCAGCAGATCTTGAACTATTCTCTCTGTGTTTTCTGTCCCCCCTCCCTGTTCTGGGACTCCAATCACCCGCAATTTATCCTTCTTGATAGAGTCCCACATGATTCTTAGGGTTTCTTCATTTTTTTAACTCTTTTATCTGATTTTTTTTTCAGCTATGTTGGTGTTAATTCCCTGGTCCTCCAGATGTCCCAGTCTGCATTCTAATTGCTCGAGTCTGCTCCTCTGACTTCCCATTGCATTGTCTAATTCTGTAATTTTATTGTTAATCTTTTGGATTTCTGAATGCTGTCTCTCTATGGATTCTTGCAACTTATTAATTTTTCCACTATGTTCTTGAATAATCTTTTTGAGTTCTTCAACTGTTTTATCAGTGTGTTCCTTGGCTTTTTCTGCAGTTTGCCTTATTTCGTTTCTGATGTCTTGAAGCATTCTGTAAATTAGTTTTTTATATTCTGTATCTGATAATTCCAGGATTGTATCTTCATTTGGGAAAGATTTTGGTTGCAAAGAAGTTTTTTGAACTGCACTGGAATATTACATTTGAATTATAAACAATGGCCTTATGACTTTGTTAAAGCCTATTTTGTATTTCCGATTTTAATGGCTGAAAGTGCTCCAGAGAACCTCTCTGTGCCTCAGTCAGGTATTGGACTTGTGCATTGGACTACTTTAAGGGAGCTCCCTCTGTTTATAAAATAACAAAAGAAAAAACAAACAAAACCCAAAACATTAAACAAAATATATACTTGAACCTAATTCTTTTATAGAGTCATTTATATAATTTAAGTATTTAACTCGATTTCTCTACCTTGACATTTAGATTTGAGTTTCTTATGCTTTCTCTGAGTATTGATGATTTCATCTATGTTTCACCTGTATGTGCCATATTTATAAGTTTTTATTTCTTTTTGTTGTCATTCTGTTGCATGTCTTAGACTGTAAGATAAAAGAAGGTGGGGCAATACATCTTGTAAAATACCCAGCATGCTGATATGAATTGATTATGGGTAACAGCTATGAATTTTTTTTTTTTTTCATTTTCTTGAACAGTTGGGGTTTGGATATAATCTTCTCTGTTTCTGAGAACGAGTTTTCAAATGTATTTTTATCCCAGTAAAGTGAATAAGAGTCTATAATTGCCCACAAAACTCTTCTTTTGTAAAAAAACTCAGCTTTTAAGAATTAAATTATGGAAGAAGTTTGCATGGATCCATGCTCCCTGTGCTTAAATTACGTTAGAAATGAAAACTGCCTGAAAACAGAGCTAATACAATGCAACTTGGTCTTTGCATGTCATTAACCTGACATTTATGACATGCCTTGCTCAGTTTCAATATTTAATATGTCCAATATCTTAAGTATGAATAAAAATTTAGAAACAGTAACAAGTAAGCTACTTTTCAATAAATAGACACATTCTCACTGATTTTAGAGTAGTAATTGGGAGCAGCACATTAACTGAGTGGCCTAGAGCAATTTTATAATAATCTTCTAAGAGCTCCGGAAAAAAAAAAAGCAAACACTTTATTACTTTTAACACACTGCAGTTACTGCTTCTCTTAATTCATTTTAGTGAGTTGTCAATAAATTTCACTCTATTAGGTGCTGAATTTAATTAGCTTGAGAGTCACAATTTATGTGATTACTAAGTTGCACGCAATTTACAATGTCTAGTAAATGTTACCTGTGGCAAAATAAATATATGTAATCTATAGCCAGTAGTGGACAATTATTTCTCATTCCCTGGATATTAAGCATCGCAGAATTGCTGTTTGTGATTATTTTCTGGATCTCTCTGCTATGTTATATGGCAACAGGACTGTCTATATATTTGGGTTCTAGTGCAAAATGAAAATGCAGTGCCCCTTGTTTAAAAAAAATAAAAAAGAAAAGAAATCACTAAGGATTTTAAAAGGGCAACAGCAGAGTATTAGCACCGGGCCCTTTTGAGTGAGTTATCCTATGTGATTGCAGAGGTCACAGGCCCATGAAGCCAGGCCTCCATGGGAGTGTAATATGTCTTAAATTTAAAACAATCTCTAACATGTTAAAATTATACTGTGGTAAATACTACCGCTGTTTATATAAAAATTATCAAAGATCAGCCTTCTTTTTATAAAGGCGGATACTTGGCATTCTCTTTTGCTTTCAGCAAAAGTGATTTAGGACTATAATGTAACCAGAATAAACCAAAAAAAAAAAAAAAAGGAGCCGTTGGTGTATTTGAACCGCCGACCTCTCAGTTAGCAGCTGAGCTCAACCACTGGCCACCGGGGCTCCGTAACCAGAATAGTCCTTAGAAAAAGATAAATAATCCTGAGATCCGTGTTAGACCTGAAACTCTATATATCAAACCAGTGGATTCCAATACCAGGTATTATTTTTTCAATTACATATCCTATCCTGAATTTTCCGCGCCGGTCAGCCGGCCGACTTCTCTCGCGGGGTCTGTGGGGGCAGCGGCCCCGCCTAGCTTGGTGGCGGCCGGCACCGAGTCCCAGAGAGAGAGGGCCTGGTCGACCTGGAGTTCGCGAAGAGGAAGGAGGATGATGGGGCGGCGGTGGCCCAGAGGTGGGGGAAGAAAGAAAAAGAAAAAGAAAGAATGGGGTGGGGGCGGGGGAGAAAAAAATCCACCGCCGCGCCGTCACCGTGCCCGGTGGACCCCGGTTCGAGAGTCAGGGGAGCCCTAGTGGTGTGGAGGTTAAGTGCTGTAGCTGCTAACCAAAAAGGTTGGAACCCACCAGGTGCTCCTTGGAAACTCTGTGGGGCAGTTCTACTCCGTCCTATAGGGTTACTATGAGTTGGAATCGACTCGACCGCTATGGATTTGGTTTTTTGGTTTTATCCTGAATCAGGGAGCCCTGGTGGGCAGTGGCTAAGGATTGGACTACTGACCAAAAGGTCGGCAGTTCCAATCAACCAGCTGCTTCTTGGAAACATTAATGGGACAGTTCTACTCTGTCCTATAGGGTCACTATGAGTCGGAATCGACTGGACTTCAGTGGTTTTTTTAAATCATGAATGAAGGCTATATTCAAGGTAATTGAGTTTGGAATTGGGATGTGGCAAGAAATTCTGGTTTTCTACCTACTGTCCATTCTTCTTTTCTCTTTTGGTACTGGAATACTGGCAAGGTGCCCTACTGAAAGCTACATATACAACCTCCTTGTAGACATGTATGACCAATACATTTTATGTAAAGTTCCGTTCATCTCTTCACAACTGTGAAGGCTGAAGCTTCAGTTGTTACCTGTCGACCATGAGACAACCCTGAGGATGGAAGACACATACAATTTAGAGTGGAACAGAAAAACAAAATGGACCTGCACCCTTGATGACTCCACTAGGTTCTAAAACAGTCCTGAATGGCTTGGTGAGTTAAAAAAAAAAAATCCTAATTTGCTTAAATCACTGTAAACTAGTCTTTGTTAGGTGTCACATAATTTTGACTTATACGAGAGATAAGATTTTCTTCTTTGAAAGGTGTGATCTGCTGGGTTATACTGCTGATCTGATAATCAGGCAATTTAAAGCATTCATATGTTAATGTAATGCAGAGAAAAGTTAGTATGGACAACACAAACATTTTTTATTAGACTGTTAAAATTTGGTCGAATGCTTTCTTTAATTGTTCTATGTGGGCTGATGGGGTTTTTACTTTGTTTTTGTTTATTGTTTTTATGCTGCATTATCTTATTTTGTTGATTAGTGTCCTAATCTGTTATAAATTACCCTGGTATTTACTCACTCATCTAAAATAAAATAAGATGTGGCATCTGCCCTTAAATAAGTCATCACTTAGTGGGAGATCAAGCATTTAAAAATATAATTTAAAATACAACCTGGTAAGACATATAAAAACCAAACCAAACCAAACTAAACCCACTGACGTCGAGTCGATTCCGACTCATAGCAACCCTGTAGGACAGAGTAGAACTGCCCGTAGAGTTTCCAATGAGTGCCTGGCAGATTCGAACTGCCAACCTCTTGGTTAATAGCTGTAGCACTTAACCACTATGCCACCGACATATAAGAGAAGGAAAAAATGATTTAGGGCCACATCCACTATGGAAAATAGCTGCCAACCCTCCTAGGAAAATTAGGGGGGCTAGCAACCACTACTCTGAATGAAATGCCTTGTGGATCTCTGGCATTTGATGTCCCTTAGCCACAGCTGCTAAATATGTAAAACATTTTTCTTTGACTTTTTCTACTTTTAGCAATAAGAAATGTTAGATTGAATCCATAAACTATTTTTACCCCTACAGAGAAATTTAAAGATAAGATTTAGATACAAATATTAAGCTACATATTAAAAAAAAAAAAGTAGCATTGCTTTACTTCCAAAAATGGAGAATGGCCCGTGTATCCTAATGACATCCATTTCCTTGGGTAAAATTATATATCAGATCTGCCAAAAGGTGACATTAACTTTTAAGTCACTGTCACCTAGGGAGTATTTCATGACACTCTCAATTTTATACTTAGTGTTTTTGCCATTCATTCATTTTTAATATTTTAGTGGATTGGGTCCAGCTGAGATAATACATTTCTTTCTCAATAGGATTCTGTAGTAGACAGCTGAAAAGTATTATTTCATGAATTTATCATAAAAAAAAAAAACCAGAAAGCAAATCTTCATTTGATAAGAGACTAGACTAGTACAGGCTTCAAAATAGAGGATGTAGTCTTTATCAGTAGATAAAACTTTAACTGCTACAACCTTCATTACTATAAAATAAATAAATAAAAATTTCACAGTTTCAGAACACTTCTAGATACATAAAGTGTCTAAAAGCACGTTAAATGATGCAACCCTGTTCAGAGTTTCAAACTAAAAAGTACAGTAGACAAGTTAAAATAATAAACAAACCTTAGCCTATATCTTTAGCACCTAAAATATTATTAAAAAATATTTTTGTGAGATATTTATACACATACACACTTAGAAAACATGAAATAAAGGATATAACCCATGAGTACTGTAAAAAAAAATTTTTTTTTCCTTTACTGTACTACTTAAAAAAAAATCATCTATGTGAGACCAAATGGACAACAATTACCCTAAATCAAAGATGAGAAGGTAAGGGGTAGGGAAACTAGATTACCAAAAATGGAACAACCAGGATGGAATTGATGAGAATGTTGACACATCATAAAAAATGTAACCAATGGTACTGAAAAATTTTTGTGTAAATTGTTAAATGGGAACCAATCTGCTGTGTAAACTCTCACTGAAAACACAATAAAATATTATTTTCAAAAAAAGAAAACATGGAACAAAACATGAGGAAAAAATTAAAACAATAAATAATAAGTTATCATTTTATGACTTAAAAACAAAATTCTCTACATAATCTCTTTTTAAAGAGGTCAATATAAAATAAACGTATAGCTATCTAAATCTATATAAACATATAATTACAACATTGTGATCCTATTGCATATAGCATAACACTAACAAAAGTTTTTAACTGACTTTTTTTTTTTTTTAACCCATCGAGGAAATTCTGGGAACCAATAGTAAATATGTAATTTGAATATAAACTCTTCTTCTCTCTACTTCCAGACCATTCTAGTTGCTTCCTCTGAACCCCATGACAGTTGGAACCTTCAAGTGAATAAGTAAGTGTAGGCAGTTGAAGCCTGGATATTGTCGGATTTTTGTGGAAAAAACTGACAGTCACATTCGGAAAGCCTTGAGAGAGGTGTGGAAGGTGGAGCCTCCTGGGAAGTTATTGGTTCTTAGAGAATTGTAGAATCCTTGGCGATTTTGATAGTGATCTTGCATTTATATACTTAAGGTTCCTGGATGGAGCAAACAGTTTGTACTTACTAACACAAAGATTGGCAATTTGAACCCACCCAACACACTGTTGAAGAAAGGCCTGGAGATCTTCCATAAACATTGCAGCCAAGAAAACATGGAGTAGTTCTACTCTGCAAAACATGGAGTCGCCAGGAGCAGGGATCGACTCTATGGTGGTAACAGCAACAGCATGAACGTAACTGTTTTCTCTGGCTGTGAAACCAACGAGCAGCTGGCCAAGCCTCCTCAGTCCCAAGACTGGTACAGTTCAAGGGGAACAGACAGGCTTTTTTGGGAATTTCAACAAAACTTGTCCACCTGCCTACTAACTGCTGGCCCATAAGAGGAAGAGATTGCTTTGGCTTCCACCTCCTCCGCAACTGCTGTTGCTTGGAGAACAACCACCATAACTGAACCTGATGAGTTCAGCTCCATGCTTTATAAGCCATCTAAACAGGCCAGCAGTCAGAGAGCATGATTAGCATGGACAAACTGACATTTACTCAGCAAAACGTAGCTGCTGCATGAGACAGGCAGTCATTTGAACAAAAGTACATAAGGCAAATAAAGTCCCACACCAAAAATAGAGTAAAATAAACCAATATTTTCAGAATGAACCATAGAGCCAACGGTGATAAAATTTTCCTAAAGCATGTAAAAAATACATGATGTATTTATGATTTGTCAGCTAAACATTTTAATACATGATTGAAGATAAGGTGGTCACTTAAGGTCTGAGTCAATGGCTTACAAAATTAAGTGCAAGAAATAACTCAAATTATGTAGAGTCAGAAATCAAAAGGAAAAAAAGAAAAAAAATGATATAAAAGATAGATCCAGGTAACCTGGCAGATGAATAACAGTAATTCCAAAAAGAGAAAATGAAATAAATGTTAAAGAGCAATAACTAAAGAAATGATAGAAGAAAAAAAAGTTTTTTTTTTTCCCTTAAGTGAAATAGAGATCTGAGGTTCATCATTTGAAAATACTCATCCAGTTCCAGGCTGGATTAGAAAGAAATGAATATTTATATATAACCTGCTGAATTTGTTGAAGGAGAAAGAAAACTTTATGAACTCCAAGGCATATAGAAAAAAAAAAAAATCTACATAAGAAATGGTTTAGAGAAGTATTGGACTTCTTATTTGCAACCCAGGAAGTTAGAAGACAAAGAAGAGCAGCTACAAACTGGTGAGCAAAAGATCGGCAACCAAGAATCCTGATATGCAACTTACCAACGGAATATATATATAATAGATATGTAGTAGCTCAGAAAACATATCACCCCACGCATATAATTCAATGGAAGAAAATATTCAAAGAAAAGATCTTGCATTAAATTAAAAATAATAAATTAGAACAAAGGCCTCCAGATGGGAGAAGACAGCAAACCAAGTAAGCAATGTGTCTTTTATAACTAAGGCTAAATAAATAGGAATCCCTATGAATAAATAGGATACACTAAGAATGTAGTACCTGTGCTAAATAAAGACACCTAGTGTCAAAATGAAGAAATTGAAGATTTTTACTGACTTCTGCAGTCTGAAATTGATCAAACATGCGATCAGGATGCACTGACAATTATTGGTGATTGGAATTCGAAAGTTGAAAGCAAAGAAGAAGGATTGGCAGTTGGAAAATATCACCTTTGTGGTAGAAATGGTGCCAGAGATCTCATGATTGAATTTTACAAGACTAACGACTTCTTCATTGCAAATACCTTTTTTCAGCAACATAGACACTGACTCTACATGTGGCCCTCATCAGATAGAATACACAGGAATCAAATTGACTACATCTGTGGAAAGAGTCGATGGAAAAGCACAATATCATCAGTCAGAACAAGGCCAGGGATGACTGCGAATCAGACCATCAGTTACTCATATGGAAGTTCAAGGTGTAACTGAAGAAAATTAGAAAAAATCCATGAGAGCCAAAGTATGAACTTGAGTATATCCCACCTGAATTTAAACACCATCTCAAGAATAGATTTTTTGCCTTGAACACTAATGATCGAAGATCAGAAAATTGTGGAATGACATAAAGGACATCATGCTTGAGGAAAGCAAGAGGTCATTCAAAAGAAAAGACCTAAATGGATGTCAGAAGAGACTCTGAAACTTGCTCTTGAAAGTCAAATATCTAAAGCAAAACAAAAAACTGATGAGGTAAAATAGCTGAACAGAAGATTTCAAAAGATGGCTCCAGAAAACAAAGTAAAGTATTATGATGACAAATACATGTGCAAAGACCTGTAGATAGAAAACCAAAAGAGAAGAACACACTCAGCATTTCTCAAGCTGAAAGAACTGAAGAAAAAATTCAACCCTTGAGTTGCAATACTGAAGGATTCTATGCAGAAAATATTAAACGACAGAGAAAGCATCAAAAGATGATGGAAGGAATACACAGAGTCACCGTACCAAAAAGAATTGGTCGACATTCACCCATTTCAGGAGGTAACATATGATCATGAACTGATGGTACTGAAGGAAGAAGTCCAGGCTGCACTGAAGGCATTGGTGAAAAACAGGGCTCCCGGAATTAATGGGATACCAATTAAGATGTTTCAGCATACGGATGCAGGGCTGGGAGTGCTCACTCGTCTACGCCAAGAAATTTGGAAGACCGCTACCTGCCCAAGTGATGGCAAGAGATCCATATTTTTGCCTATTCTCAAGAAAGAATGCAGAAATTAAGGAAGAATATCATTAATATCACATGCAAGCAAAATTGCTGAAGATCATTCAAAACTGGCTGCAGCAGTGTATTGATAGGGAATTGCCAGAAATTCAACCTGGATTTAGAAGAGGACGTGGAACCAGGGATATCATTGCTGATGTCAGATGGATCCTGCCTGAAAGCAGAGAATACCAGAAAGATGTTTACCTGTGTTTTATTGACTACACTAAGGCATTCAATTGTGTGGATCATAATAAATTATGGATAACATTGCAGAAAATGGGAGTTCCAGAACACTGAATTGTGCTCATGAGGAATCTGCACATGGATCAAGAGGCAGTTGTTCTAACAGAACAAAGGGATAGTGCATGGTTTAAAGTCAGGAGAAGCGTGTCAGTGTTGTATCTTTTCACCATACCTATTCAATCTGTATGCTGAGCAATAATCTGAAAAGCTGGACTATATGAAGAAGAATGGGACATCAGGATTGGAGGAAGACTCTTTAACAACCTGTGTTATGCAGATGACACAATCTTGCTTGCTGAAAGTGAAGAGGACTTGAAGCACTTACTAATGAAGATCAAAGACCACAGCTGTCAGTATGTATTGCGCCTCAACATAAAGAAAACAAAAATCCTCACAACTGGACCAATGAGCAACATGACGATAAACAGAGAAAAGATTGAAGTTGTCAAGGATTTCGTTTTACTTGGATCCACAATCAACATCCATGGAAGCAGCAGTCCAGAAATCAAAAGATTCATTGCATTGGGCAAATCAGCTGCAAAAGACCTCTTTAAAGTGTTGAAAAGCAAAAAGTCACCTTGAGTCACCTTGAGGGCTAAGGTATGCCTGACCCAAGTCATGGTGTTTTCAATCACCTCATATGCATTGGAAAGCTGGACAATGAATAAGGAAGACTGGAAAAGAATTGATGCCTTTGAATTGTGGTGTTGGTGAAGAATATTGAATATACCATGGACTGCCAGAGAAATGAACAAATCTGTCCTGGAAGAAGTACAACCAGAATGCTCTTTAGAAGCAAGGATGGTGAGACTATGTCTTACACACTTTGGACATGTTGTCAGGAAGGATCAGTTCCTGGAGAAGAGCATCATGCTTGGTAAAGCAGAGGGTCGTTAAGAAAGAGGAAGACTCTCAAAGAGATGAATTGACATGATGGCTGCAACAATGGACTCAAGCATAGCAACAATTGTGAGGATGCTGCAGGACTGGGCAATGTTTAGTTCTGTTGTGCATAGGGTCACTATGAATCAGAATCCCTCACTGGATGGCGTCTAAATGGAACCCTGGTGGTACAGTGGTGAAGAGCTTAGCTGCTAACCAAGAGGTTGGCAGTTTGAATCTACCAGGTGCTCTTTGAAAACCCTATAGGGCAGTTCTAATCTGTCCTATAGAGTAGCTGTGAGTCGGAAGTTGACAAGATGGCACCAGGTTTCGTTTTTTGATTTTTTATTGTCAAAATAATAAATGACAAAAAGAAGTATAAAGTAGGAAACATCCCAATTGCTGGCATATACCTAAATATACTAAATGATCTCACCAAAACTGTGCATTGGAAATGGCTTGGGGTTGGAGAGAGAGATGGCAAAAGCATTCTACCTCATTTTTAGGGATGAGGCTGGGCAAGAGGAAAAAGAGGGAGAAAGTAAAAAAAAAAAAATTCTAAAAAAGTTTCATCATAATGTGGTGGGTATGTAAAGAAAGGTTTGTGGTCAAAACAATCTATGTTAATCGGAGAAATGGTAGGTATTTTCTTTTCAAGTATTAATGGAAAAAAAAGTTTTAATTCTGAGACCAGGAAGAAATAATAAAAAGCAAGGTGGAACTTCATATGTGGGGGGGAATAAAACTAATAGCAGTGAAGTAAATAAAATGAAAAATAAAAAGAGAAAATAACAATGTAAAATAAAAAACACAAATAAAGAGGGAAGGATTAATTCATGTGGATATAGGTAGTACCTCAAAGGGTGAAATAATTTTATCACTTTTCAAATATTGAAGCTTCATAAATTTTTTGTTTGCTTTTTTACCAAGTCTTCCCATGATCTGAAGACTAGGAAAATATTTTTGGATGTATTTTAGAATTAAAAAAAAGTAATGCACCTATACACTTTTATGAATAATGCTATTCTAGAATATTGGTTTTTAGACTGCAAATATCCAAAATGATTGATTTCTTGTTAACACTGTAAAGATATAAAATGACTTGAACCTGGACTGCTGAAAAAGTTCTCTATTATCGGTGTTGCTCTGTATAATTAAAAATTCAACTATGATACAATTTTCCTAAGGCATGTAAAAAAAAACATAAGATATATTTATTGAAGTGATGGTCTACTGGTTTGGCCAAAAAAGAAAAAAAAAGCATAATGGAAAATTATTATTCATAATAAATACAAATGAATAAATTTACTTTTTTCTCTAGGGGCATAATTTTATCTAAATATCTAAAAGTCTAGAAATATATGTTCAAATTTGAATCTATCTATGACTTCAAGGTAAATTTTAATAAGCTTTATAAATATGTAGATATATTAGCACAGAACAGAGTATGAATCTCATACTGTTTGAGCTCAAGTTGCAAAACTTCAAAAAATGTGTTTGAAAATAGTTCCACTGATACTAATATCAACCTGTATCCTGGAGACATTTATTGGGAGAACATCAACAACAAAAAACCCAACAAACAAACCAACATACATAAGGAAATGAATAGAAGTGGCAAAAAATAAAATTCTCCATTTGGTCACAATATTTTGATTCCTGAAGTTTTACTCTGAAATAGAGCTTTAGATCTAGAAAAATCTGCAGGATACTCATAGGATCATGTATTTTGGAATTTCTTCCCTTCTAAATGGGCAACAAAAATGATTTAAAAGCCAAGAGATTCTAATGATGTCACTTTATGTTTGTTTACACCTTCACTATTCACAGAGCAATTTCACATATATAAATTCATTTGATTTTCATAATACTGTATTTTTACGCATACGGCCCAGGTGTTCTCAATTCTCGTTGAGTACATTACCCACACCAATTTATCTTGAATATGAGAGATGATAACATCTGCTCATATTAATTAACTTTTTACTCAAATTGCACAAAAACACATTTTAAAATACTCAGCTCCATATTTTCAAATCTAAGAGTTCTTATTTATTCATATGCTTTCTACGTATTAGTTTGTTATTTTAAACTCTTTCATGCTCATGGGTACCTCTAGGGACAAAGTATTTTTCTGCCTCTGAAAGTTTATTGGGAAGCTGCTGCTCAGTTGAAAGTGGGTACTACCAAAAAGCAGGAGCCTTTATAACTGTTTGAAATGGAAGAAACAGGTATATGCTGCAAATTACTGTTTTTACAGGGTATTGTATGAGATGTCTGAATTTTTTATAGGATAAATAGGGATTTTGAAAATTTTTATTTGTTACACATATGTAACAATAGAGCTGGGTGGGGACCCTGGGGTATAATTAATTAGAGGTATTTCATAAGTTGTCAAAAATGAAATGGACTAAATAAAGATCTGTATCTTAGGCACTAATGAGCTGAAATGGACTGGTATTGGCTGTTTTGAATCAGACAATTATATGGTCTACCATGCCAGGAATGACAAAGCGAAGAGGAATGGCATCGTGTTCATCATCAAAAAGAACATTTCAAGATCTATCTGAAGTACAGTGCTGTTAGTGATAGGACAATATCCATATGCCTGCAAGGAAGACCAGTTAATAAGACTACTATTCGAATTTATTCATCAATCACTAATGCCAAAGATAATGAAAACTGAAGATCTTTACTAACTCAAGTCTGAAATTGATCAAACATGCAATCAAGATGGATTGATAATTATTGGTGATTGGAATGTAAAAGTTGGAAACAGAGAAGAAGGATCAGTGGTTGGAACAAATGGCCTTGGTGTTAGAAAGGATGTCAAAGGTCACATGATAGAGTTTTGCAAGAATAATGACTTATTCATTGGAAATACCTTTTTTCAACAACATAAACAGTGCCTATCTATGTGAACCTTACCAGATGGGAAACAAAGGAAGTAAATCAACTACATCTGTGAAAAGAGATGATGCAAAAGCTTAATATAATCAGTCAGAACAAAGCCAGAGGCTGGCTGTGGAACAGATCATCAATTGCTCATACGTAAGTTCAAGTTGAAGCTGAAGAAAATTAAAACAAGTCCCCGAGAGCCAAAATACAACCTTGAGTATATCCCACCTGAATTTGGAGATCAACTCCAGAATAGATTTGACACATTGAACACAAATGACCAAAGACTAGATGAGTTTGGGATGACATCAAGGACATCTTACATAAAGAAAGCAAAAGGTCATTAAAAAGACAGGAAATAAAAGACCAAAATGGATGTCAGAAGAGAATCTAAAACTTGCTCTGGAACATAAAGCAATGGAAGAAATATTGAAGTAAAAGAGCTGAGCAGAAGATTTCAGGGGGCAGCTTGAGAAGACAAGTAATATTATGAAATGTGCAAAGACCTGGATTTGAAAACCCAAAAGGAAAGAAAGTGCTCAGCATTTCTCAAGCTGAAAGAAGTAAAAAAAAAATTAAAGCCTCCAGTTGCAATTTTGAAGGGTTCTATGGACAAAATATTGACTAATGCAAGAAGCATCAAAAACAGATGGAAGTAATACTCGGAGTCACCATATCAAAAATAATTGGTTGATGTTCAGCCATTTCAGGAGGTAGCATATGGTCAAAAGCCGATGGTATTGAAAGAAGTCAAAGCTGCACTGAAGACATTGGTGAAAAACAAGGCTCCAGGAATTAACATCTCACTACTTTGGACATGTTATCAGGAGGGATTAGGCCCTGAAGAAGAACATTATGCTTAGTAAAGTAGAGGGTTAATGAAAAAGAGGAAGATCCTGGAGGAAATGGATTGACACAGTAGCTGCAACAATTGGCTTAAATGTATCAATGATTGGGAGGATGGTATAGGACCAGGCAGTGTTTTGTTTTGTTGTACATTGATTGAGCCTCTATGAGTCAGAACTGATTCCACCACACCTAACAACAACAACAACAACATATGTACCACTAAATGCTTAGGGTAGGCTTGTGGGAGGGGGCAAGAAAAAAAAAATCATACTACCTCCCAAAAATTCAAACTCAATGAGTCAGTATGCTTCCATTAATGAAAACACATTATATCAACAAAAAATTCAAAGAAGAAAGTATTTGCTTCACAGTTTGCATAGCTTTCAAGACTAATAATCAATATGTAAGGACACTTTGTTAGTTGAATGGATGATTTCATTTTTTCTTTTTGTAAGTGAAGGAAAAAATTATGTATCACAAGTTTATGAGAAGACAAAAAGGAGATACGTGTACACACAACTTAGCATGAGATGCAAAGGGAAAGTGACAACAATACAGAAGGCATACACAATATCTTGATGTCTTTTTTGAATATTTGTTGTTTTCTTATATTGCAATTTCTGAAACAGAATTACTCTTAGCAATATTTTATCAACATTAATTACATGTCAAGACTGTTACATACTATCTTAGTTATCTAGTGCTGCTATAACAGAAATACCACAAGTGAGTGACTTCAACAAAGAGAAATGTATTCTCTCACAGTCTAGGAGGCTAGAAGTCCTAAATCGGGGTACTAGCTCCAGAGGAAGTCTTTCTCAGTGTGTTGGCTCTGGGGAAAGGCCCTTGTAGTCAATCTTCCACTGGGTCTAGAAGTTTCTTAGAGCAGGGACCCCAGGTCCAAAGTACATGCTCTGCTCCCAGTTCTTCATTCTTGGTGGTAGAAGGTCCCTCTCCTATTTATTTCTCTTTTTTATACCTCAAAAGAAACTGGCTCAAGATAGAACTTAATCCTGTAGATTGTGTCCTGCCTCATTAACATAACTGCCTCTAATTCTGCCTCGTTAACATCATAGAGGTTAGGATTTACAACACATAGGAAAGTTACATCAGATAACAAAACGGTGGATAACTACACAATACTGGGAATCATCGCCTCATATCAGTATTTTGTCCAAATTCTAATCACACAAAACTACTGATTACTTCACTGCAGGTTTCCTCATAGTGAAATTATCATTGCAAAGCCAGTGACTGTATTCAGAACAGATTTGTCCAACTACTACCTTTAACACCTTTCAAAGTATTTTGTTTTTAAATACTTATGACTCTAAGTCTTAAATTTACATTTAAGTACACAAAACCCTCCTGTAGAAATGCAAAAGAGTTCATAGTATTTAATCAACATTAAGTATTTATTAAAAGAAACTTAATATAAGCTATTTCTTTCTGAAAACAAAACTTTATCCTCAACAGATAGGGCACTCATTTTGTAAAGATCCATGCTGTCTAAACAATATAAATGGAAACAGACCACAACATCTGCTCTCCCTAGCATACGATCTCAGTAGTTAAAAGATTTATACATTTTAACTGATAATCTTCAAAGAAAGAAGGAATCAATGTTAGCTGATGATGTGACTGCAAATTCTACTTCCATGAGAACCTATAAAGTTCTCAGGAATTTAAAGAAAAACAAGTCTTCTGGAGCCTCTACCTCTGTTCTTTATAGACCAGTATTTTTATAGTCAATCCTTGGCCTATATTAAATTAAAAACTGGAATCTGAAGTGTGCTAGAGATACAAAGGACATATAAATACATAGAGTTTATATGAAACAGACATGCACAGTGGCATTTTAAAGTCAAACTTTATGTAGCTGGGTTAGAAATGGAGGAATGTAAATACTCGGTGTTCTAATTTACATCCATTTGGAAATCAGAAACAGAACTTCATAAATTTCACATCAAATAATACATAAATACCAGAGGTTAGAGGATACATTTTTAATGCAATGTTATGCTCCAAGAGTGAAATTCATTGAAGTTAGTAAAATGAATAGAGTTAATGCCCCAGGCAGTAGACTAGAAATATAATCTCTGGATATTTAAATTAGTCTCAGAATAGCCCAGGATTTTTTCTGCAAGATATGTAAGCAAGTTTCTAAATTTGTCAGTAGTATTGTGTTCACCTAATTTTCCTCTGAGTCTCAGACAGAATTCCAGAGTTGAGGAGGTCAAGCACTTTCCTGAAAATTCAAGGGTCCAGTCATCTTCTGAGAGCTCCTTTGAAAATGTCAGTTGTATCTCCACTTCTGCCCACTTCAATGTCCCTTGATTTTATATACATATTACATATTTTCCTACTTCAGGCACTGGAGTCGTGTCAGAGAAGCTTTGATTTATAACAAGATGGGGGTGCTACTTGGGTGCAGCAAGGGAACGAGTTGCTTTAATCTCTAACACTAGTAGCCTGATATCTTACCATCCGTCATGTTCAATAAAATAACGTCACAGTTGGACACTGTCTTCATGGAGTACAAAAGGAAAGCTGCCTGAAATGTGTGAATGGAGCTGGAGCTAGCCCAGATCACCTCTGGTCAGCTCCTGAGAGCCCTTTTTTTCCAAAATCAATTTCACCTCAGGACATTAAAGCATCTGAATTTATTAAACAGTAAGTACTGGACAATGAGAGCAGTGGCAATTCAGTGGTAGAATTCTCACCTTCAGTGCAGGAAACCTGGCTTCGATTCTTGTTCAATGCACCTCGTGCATAGTCACCAACAGTCTGCCATTAGTCGTTTGTGTATTGCTGTGATGCTATGCAGTTTTCAGCAGAGCTCCCAGACTAAGACAGACTAGGATGAAAGGGCCAGTGACCTACTTCAGAAAATCAACTAGTGAAAATGCTATGAATCACAACAGTTCGATTCACAGTGGATCATGGGGATGGTGTAGAACTAGGCAGCACATAATTCCGTGGTACACGGGGTCGTCATGAGGCAGGTGCCCATGTGATGGCAGCTAACAACAACAAATATCAGGCAACGTTATAGGTTGCAATATGCTCTGTTCATACAGAGTTGTATTATACTTTTCACTTGATTTTATTTTTCTTCTCTTGGTCCCCTCATTTCTTTCATCTCCACTTTTCTCCTGATTATACTTGTTTGTCTGTTGTGTCCTTTCTTCAGACTGCAGGTCAGAGAGGAAGACCATTGCTACCTTGAGGGGCAAGTGGTGCCTCGTTTCCCTGGTAACACTGTCCTCCCACATCCTTCATCATACCCTCCTTCTTGTCTGCATTAACATTATTTAGAAAAATACCTCTGAGATTCACTATAAAGCTCTCCTCACGGACCACCTCTGTCTTTAGGTGATGCTCTTGCATAAAGAAATCTTTTCAATTCTTTAGTTACAAAACTGTCTTTTAAATGGGGTTCAGATCTTTTTCGATTTAAACTCAATTCTGTATTAAAGAAAGTTATTTCATTTTTAAAAAATGTGGAGAGTAAGTCCCCATGGGGGAAAAAAATCCTCTCATTGGGTCTAAGGCAGGTGAATAACAGAGAGAAAAAGATAACTGGATTGTTAAAATTTGACTGCAAGGAGAAGATAATTTCAACTCGAGAGCTGTCAGCACAGAACAATGGAAGGGTGATAAAATAAGAATCCAAGATACTCCAGGCAAAAAGAAGTTTTGAATGAATATCTAATAATACTGAACAACCTGTGAGACATTTCAGGAACATTTAGAAGGTGGTGTCTAAAATCATCTTTTTCTATACTTTATGTTCTGTGCAATCTGGGTATGTTACTAAATCAGAGTAATTTATATGAGTATGCAAATATTCCTTATTTATCACTAAAGCATTTCCAAAAATGGAAATAGACCAAACAACATAAAGAAACCCACATATCCAAAGAATTATTTTTATGATACACTAAAGTTTATTTATGTATAAGCATATTTAGTTAGTCCCCAACTTAGGACATTCTAATTATGATAAACCTCCCTTACGACAATCCGTTCATTTTTTTTTTACATCTTATTGTTAGTAATATTTACTACATAACAATGTTGCAGTGCATAATTTCCTGATGTGATTATTCTCAGATGTAATGATTCCAACCCCCAAAGACAAATAAAGGTCCAATTTATGAAAAAAAAAATTTTTTTTTTGATTTATGAAGATACTGATAATAAAAATTACCAGCATGTTTAGGTTCCAAAGAGCAGATCATTATGTGAAAAATCAGTGTTACGCGAAAATGGAGGATGATCACATCAGATCACAAAATGGAGCATAACTACATCATTACATAACTGCCAAACCACTTAGAATCATGGCCCAGCCTAGGTGACACATAACCTTAACTATCACAGCCAATGTTACTCTCACCTCACACCTTGGCATTCGTTGCTGCCGGATGTGTGTCATTAATTTGAAAATAACAGATTTTTTACTATTGTTGTAAATGCAAAATGTCAGATAATGAGACAGTCGATAAATGAGGAACAGGTGTAAAAACGAAAGCTAAAAAAAAAAAAAAAGACCTGACTTATGTCAGAATCAATTTATGAATTTATGACAGAGTATTCCTTGAAATGGAACTCAATATTAACTTGGGGGCTATCTGTATAATTTTACATATATATGCTATAACAGGAGCCATGGTGGCTCAGTGGTTAAGAGCTCAGCTGTTAACCAAAAAGTTGGCTGTTCAAGTCTGCCAGCTGCTCCTTGGGAACCCTGTGGGGCAGTTCTATTCTGCCTTATATGGTCGTAATGACTTGGAATCAGCTTGACAGCAAAAGACTTTTTTTTTTTATGCTATAACATACAATTTTTTTTTCAGTCTTTATTTTTCTCTTCCTTTTTCAATTGCTTCCCGTTTTACTGATATCATCCCTCTCTACAACCCTGTCAATGACCTACTATGTACCTGTAATCTATGCTGTACTTGTAATCTAGTTTTTCTGGTTAGGTTTTTTATTGTTCATTTTTTTCCACTGAAGTTTAATCAAGTATTTAATCTTATTTATGAGTTCTAATAAAAATTCAGGTTTATTTTCTTCAGATACATAGAATTTGTGTCAGTTCAGTTACATAACCTAGTCACCATTTCCTCCTTCTCATTAAATAGAGTGGTTACCTTGGACAAATACTAAAATCTTGTAAACTTGGATATTTTCTTATGTTCCATTACCTGCTAGCTATTCCTCCTACAATATCACATTAGATTGATTATACCAGCATATTAATTTTTTTTTACTACTGTTTTTTTTTTTTTTATAACAAATTGCCACAAACTGGTGACTGAAACAATGCAACTGTATATTTTAGAGTTACGTAAGACAGAAATCTGACAATTAATGTGTTGGCATGTCTATGTCCTTTCCTGAAAGCTCTAGGGAAAATCTGTTTCTTTGCCTTTTCCAGCTTCTATAAGCTGCTCATAGTCCTTGGTTTGTGGCCCCCTTCTTCTTTACAGCCAGCGACAGCAAGTCAAATCTTTCTCAAGCTGCTATCTCTCTGTCTACTGCCTGAAAGTTTCTCTACTTTTAAGAACTCATGTGATGAGATTGCGTTCACCAGGATGACTTGGAGTACTATCCCAATCTCAAGGTTCTTGACCTTAATCACACCTGCAATGTCACTTGCTGTGTAGGATATCATACTCACAAGTTCTGTGGTTTAGGACATGGACTTCTTTGGAGTTTGTTATGGATTGAATTTTGTCCATCAAAAATATGCATCAGGAGACTGGGGAAGATGGCAGACTAGGTAGATGCTACCTCGGATCCCTCTTGCAACAAAGAATCACAAAAACAAGTGAATCGATCATGTACATAACAATCTACCAACCCTGAACAACAAACACAGATTTAGAGACAGAAAACGAACAAATATGGGGAAGCAGCGATTGTTTTCAGAGCCTGGAGCCAGTGTACCAGTCAGGTAACCTTTGGCGCCCGATTTAGGGCAGAGCCCAGGGAGGCTGACGGCACAAACAAGGGGCCCAGCCCTACCCCCCGAACTCACCCCGGGAGGGGGCCCAGCCAGTTCACGTGGGCGGTGTGGCAACGCAGCTGGTGGGAGAAGTCCCCGGGAGGCAGTGACTGGTCTTGGAGCGGGGAGAGCAGCATCCCAGCCGGGACATGGTCACCGCACAAGCACGGGGAGCTGCTCCACTCCCCTGAACTAACCCCGGGAGGGGGCCGAGCCGGTTCGTGAGGGCGGCACAGCGACGCGGCTGGCAGGACAAGAAGTCCCCAGGAGGCAGCGACTGATTTCGGAGTCGAGAGTGCACTGTCCCAGCAGGGGAACCTTGACGTTGGACGTGGGGCTGGCAGCGGAGGATCTGACCGTGACTTCAGGGGGCCAGACCCCCTGGGGGCAATCTCCACACAGCCAGCACACATAGGCAACACGCCCCACGGGAATCTCAGGTATAATAGTCATTCCAAGCAAGACAAGCAACTCTGGCTATATTCTGAGGTGCTACTCTCCTATCTCTCTGATCCCTCCCCCACCCTCCCCAGGCGGCTTCATTAACATCCAAATTGCCTGAGCCAGAGGGAGAACGGCTCCTCTGGCTCCGCAGTGGCTTTGCTTCCCCTCTCTTTTTTTTTTTTTTCTTTTGGTCTTTTCCTAATCCACTCTTTCGGCCTGAGAGAAGGAACAACAACAATAATAATAATAATAATAATAAAAAAATCCCAGGGACCAAAAATTCACCCCTAATTGGACTAAAAACACAGAACCAGCTACAGCCAAGCATATATGATCCAAACCTCAGACTTTCATCCTTACAGGGAACAAGGTAGCAGCTATAATCCAAAGGCAATTCTGATAGGGATCTGACTGCATTTTTTTTTAGCGGATTTTCTGGAAAAACTGGTTTCCCAGTGATGGCTCGGAGACAGCAGTCCATATCAAACCACATAAAGAAGCAGACCATGACAGCTTCTCCAACCCCCCAAACAAAAGAATCAAAATCTTTCCCAAATGAAGATACAATCCTGGAATTATCAGATACAGAATATAAAAAACTAATTTACGGAATACTTCAAGACATCAGAAACGAAATAAGGCAAACTGCAGAAAAAGCCAAGGAACACACTGATAAAACTGTTGAAGAACTCAAAAAGATTATTCAAGAACATAGTGGAAAAATTAATAAGTTGCAAGAATCCATACAGAGACAGCATGTAGAAATCCAAAAGATTAACAATAAAATTACAGAATTAGACAATGCAATAGAAAGTCAGAGGAGCAGACTCGAGCAATTAGAATGCAGACTGGGAGATCTGAAGGACCAGGGAATCAACACCAACATAGCTGAAAAAAAATCAGATAAAAGAATTAAAAAAAATGAAGAAACTCTAAGAATCATGTGGGACTCTATCAAGAAGGATAACTTGCGGGTGATTGGAGTCCCAGAACAGGGAAGGGGGACAGAAAACACAGAGAAAATAGTTGAAGAACTCCTGACAGAAAACTTCCCTGACATCATGAAAGACGAAAGGATAGCTATCCAAGATGCTCATCGAATCCCATTTAAGATTGATCCAAAAAGAAAAACACCAAGACATATTATCATCAAACTCGCCAAAACCAAAGATAAACAGAAAATTTTAAAAGCAGCCGGGGAGAAAAGAAAGGTTTCCTTCAAGGGAGAATCAATAAGAATAAGTTGAGACTACTCAGCAGAAACCATGCAGGCAAGAAGGGAATGGGACGACATATACAGAACACCAAAGGAGAAAAACTGCCAGCCAAGGATCATATATCCAGCAAAACTCTCTCTGAAATATGAAGGCGAAATTAAGATATTTACAGATAAACACAAGTTTAGAGAATTTGCAAAAACCAAACCAAAGCTACAAGAAATACTAAAGGATATTGTTTGGTCAGAAAACCAATAATATCAGATACCAGCACAACACAAGGTCACAAAACAGAACATCCTGATATCAACTCAGATAGGAAAATCACAAAAACAAACAAATTAAGATAAATTAAAAAAATATATACACATAACAGGGAATCATGGAAGTCAATAGGTAAAAGATCACAATAATCAAAAAGAGGGACTAAATACAGGAGGCCTTGAGAGTGACACAAGGCGATATAGAACAATACAAGTTAGGTTTTTACTTAGAAAAATAGGGGTAAATAATAAGGTAACCACAAAAAGGTATAACAACTCCATAACTCAAGACAAAAGCCAAGAAAAACGTAACGACTCAACAAACATAAAGTCAAACACTACGAAAATGAGGATCTCACAATTTACTAAGAAAAACGTCTCAGCACAAAAAAGTATGTGGAAAAATTAAATTGTCAACAACACACATACAAAGGCATCAAAATGACAGCACTAACAACTTATTTATCTATAATTACGCTGAATGTAAATGGACTAAATGCACCAATAAAGAGACAGAGAGTCACGGACTCGATAAAGAAACACGATCCATCTATATGCTGCCTACAAGAGACACACCTTAGACTTAGAGACACAAACAAACTAAAACTCAAAGGATGGAAAAAATATATCAAGCAAACAATAAGCAAAAAAGAGGAGTAGCAATATTAATTTCTGACAAAAGAGACTTTAGACTTAAATCCACCACAAAGGATAAAGAAGGACACTATATAATGATAAAAAGGACAATTGATCAGGAAGACATAACCATATTAAATATTTATGCACCCAATGACAGGGCTGCAAGATACATAAATCAAATTTTAACAGAATTGAAAAGTGAGATAGGCACCTCCACAATTATAGTAGGAGACTTCAACACACCACTTTCGGAGAAGGACAGGACATCCAGTAAGAAGCTCAATAGAGACACGGAAGACCTAATTACAACAATCAACCAACTTGACCTCATTGACTTATACAGAACTCTCCACCCAACTGCTGCAAAATATACTTTTTTTTCTAGTGCACATGGAACATTCTCTAGAATAGACCACATATTAGGTCATAAAACAAACCTTTGCAGAGTCCAAAACATCGAAATATTACAAAGCATCTTCTCAGACCACAAGGCAATAAAACTAGAAATCAATAACAGAAAAACTAGGGAAAAGAAATCAAATACTTGGAAACTGAACAATACCCTCCTGAAAAAAGACTGGGTTATAGAAGACATCAAGCAGGGAATAAGGAAATTCATAGAATGCAACGAGAATGAAAATACTTCCTATCAAAACCTCTGGGACACAGCAAAAGCAGTGCTCAGAGGCCAATTTATATCAATAAATGCACACATACAAAAAGAAGAAAGAGCCAAAATCAGAGAACTGTCCCTACAACTTGAACAAATAGAAAGTGAGCAACAAAAGAATCCATCAGGCACCAGAAGAAAACAAATAATAAAAATTAGAGCTGAACTAAATGAATTAGAGAACAGAAAAACAATTGAAAGAATGAACAAAGCCAAAAGCTGGTTCTTTGAAAAAATTAACAAAATCGATAAACCATTGGCTAGACTGACCAAAGAAATACAGGAAAGGAAACAAATAACCCGAATAAGAAACGAGAAGGACCACATCACAACAGAACCAAATGAAATTAAAAGAATCATTTCAGATTATTACGAAAAATTGTACTCTAACAAATTTGAAAACCTAGTAGAAATGGATGAATTCCTGGAAAAACACCACCTACCTAATCTAACACATTCAGAAGTAGAACAACTAAATAGACCCATAACAAAAAAAGAGATTGAAAAGGTAATCAAAAAACTCCCAACAAAAAAAAAGCCCTGGCCCGGACGGCTTCACTGCAGAGTTCTACCAAACTTTCAGAGAAGAGTTAACACCACTACTACTGAAGCTATTTCAAAGCATAAAAAATTACGGAATACTACCCAACTCATTCCATGAAGCCACCATCTCCCTGATACCAAAACCAGGTAAAGACATTACAAAAAAAGAAAATTACAGACCTATATCCCTCATGAACATAGATGCAAAAATCCTCAACAAAATTCTAGCCAATAGAATCCAACAACACATCAAAAAAATAATTCACCCTGATCAAGTGGGATTTATACCAGGTATGCAAGGCTGGTTTAATATCAGAAAAACCATTAATGTAATTCATCACATAAATAAAACAAAAGACAAAAACCACATGATCTTATCAATTGATGCAGAAAAGGCATTTGACAAAGTCCAACACCCATTCATGATAAAAACTCTTACCAAAATAGGAATTGAAGGAAAATTCCTCAACATAATAAAGGCCATCTATGCAAAGCCAACAGCCAATATCACTCTAAATGGAGAGAACCTGAAAGCATTTCCCTTGAGAATGGGAACCAGAGAAGGATGCCCTTTATCACCGCTCTTATTCAACATCGTGCTGGAAGTCCTAGCCAGGGCAATTAGGCTAGACAAAGAAATAAAAGGTATCCGGTTTGGCAAGAAGGAAGTAAAATTATCACTATTTGCAGATGACATGATCTTATACACAGAAAACCCTAAGGAATCCTCCAGAAAACTATTGAAACTAATAGAAAAGTTTGGCAGAGTCTCAGGTTATAAAGTAAACATACAAAAATCACTTGGATTCCTCTACATCAACAAAAAGAACACCAAAGAGGAAATAACCAAATCAATACCATTCACAGTAGCTCCCAAGAAGATAAAATACTTAGGAATAAATCTTACCAAAGGTGTAAAAGACCTATACAAAGAAAACTACAAAGCTCTACTACAAGAAATTCAAAAGGACATACTTAAGTGGAAAAACATACCTTGCTCATGGATAGGAAGACTTAACATAGTAAAAATGTCTATTCTACCAAAAGCCATCTATACATATAACGCACTTCCGATCCAAATTCCAATGTCATATTTTAAGGGGATAGAGAATCAAATCACCAATTTCATATGGAAGGGAAAGAAGCCCCAGATAAGCAAAGCATTACTGAAAAAGAAGAAGAAAGTGGGAGGCCTCACTCTACCTGATTTCAGAAGCTGTTATACAGCCAGAGTAGTCAAAACAGCCTGGTAGTGGTACAACAACAGGCACATAGACCAATGGAACAGAATTGAGAACCCAGATATAAATCCATTCACGTATGAGCAGCTGATATTTGACAAAGGCCCAGTGTCAGTTAATTGGGGAAAAGATAGTCTTTTTAACAAATGGTGCTGGCATAACTGGATATCCATTTGCAAAAAAATGAAACAGGACCCATACCTCACACCATGCACAAAAACTAACTCCAAGTGGATCAAAGACCTAAACATAAAGACTAAAACGATAAAGATCATGGAAGAAAAAATAGGGCCAACCTTAGGAGCCCTAATGCAAGGCATAAACAGAATACAAAACATTACCAAAAATGACAAAGATAAACCTGATAACTGGGAGCTCCTAAAAATCAAACACCTATGCTCATGTAAAAAAAAAAAAAAAAAACATCTAAAGACTTCACCAAAAGAGTAAAAAGACCACTTACAGACTGGGAAAGAATTTTCAGCTATGACATCTCCGACCAGCGCCTGATCTCTAAAATCTACATGACTCTGTCAAAACTCAACCACAAAAAGACAAACAACCCAATCAAGAAGTGAGCAAGGGATATGAACACACACTTCACTAAAGAAGATATTCAGGCAGCTAACAGATACATGAGAAAATGCTCTCGATCATTAGCCATTAGAGAAATGCAAATTAAAACTACGATGAGATTCCATCTCACACCAACAAGGCTGGCATTAATCCAAAAAACACAAAATAATAAATGTTGGAGAGGCTGCGGAGAGATTGGAACTCTCATACACTGCTGGTGGGAATGTAAAATGGTACAACCACTTTGGAAATCTATCTGGCGTTATCTTAAACAGTTAGAAATAGAACTACCATACAACCCAGAAATCCCACTCCTCGGAATATACCCTAGAGAAACAAGAGCCTTCACACAAACTGATATATGCACACCCATGTTTATTGCAGCTCTGTTTACAATAGCAAAAAGCTGGAAGCAACCAAGGTGTCCATCAAAGGATGAATGGGTAAATAAATTGTGGTATATTCACACAATGGAATACTACGCATTGATAAAGAACAGTGAAGAATCTGTGAAACATTTCATAACATGGAGGAACCTGGAAGGCATTATGCTGAGCGAAATTAGTCAGAGGCAAAAGGACAAATATTGTATAAGACCACTAGTATAAGATCTTGAGAAATAGTAAAAACTGAGAAGAACACATACTGTTGTGGTTACGAGGGGGGGAGGGAGGGAGGGAGGGAGAGGGTTTTTTATTGATTAATTAGTAGGTAAGATCTGCTTTAGGTGAAGGGAAGAACAACACTGAATACATGGAAGGTCAGCTCAGTTGGACTGGACCAAAAGCAAAGAAGTTTCCAGGATAAAATGAATGCTTCAAAGGTCAGCAGAGCAAGGGCGGGGGTCTGGGCACCATGGTTTGCGGGGACTTCTAAGTCAATTGGCAAAATAATTCTATTATGAAAACATTCTCCATCCCACTTTGAAAAGTGGCATCTGAGGTCTTAAATGCTAACAAGCGGCCATCTAAGATGCATCAATTGGTCTCAACCCACCTGGAGCAAAGGAAAATGAAGAACACCAAGGTCACACGACAACTAAGAGCCCAAGAGACAGAAAGGGCCACATGAACCAGAGACCTACATCATCCTGAGACCAGAAGAACTAGTTGGTGCCCGGCCACAATCGATGACTGCCCTGACAGGGAGCACAACAGAGAACCCCTGAGGGAGCAGGAGATCAGTGGGATGCAGACCCCAAATTCTCATAAAAAGACCAAACTTAATGGTCTGACTCAGACTAGAGGAATTCCGGCAGCCATGGTCCCCAGACCTTCTATTGGCACAGGACAGGAACCATCCCCGAAGACAACTCATCAGACATGAAAGGGACTGGTTTGTGTGTGGGAGAGAGATGCTGATGAAGAGTGAGCTAATTATGTCAGGTGGACACTTGAGATTGTGTTGGCATCTCTTGTCTGGAGCGGGGATGGGAGGATAGAGAGAGAGAGAAGCTGGCAAAATTGTCGCGAAAGGAGAGATTGAAAGGGTTAACTCATTAGGGGGAGAGCAAGTGGGAGTACGGAGTAAGATGTATGTAAACTTATATGTGACAGACTGATTGGATTTGTAAACGTTCACTTGAAGCTCAATAAAAGTTAATAAAAAAAATATGCATCAACATGGCTAGACTATGATTCCCAATATTGTGCAGTTGTCCTCCATTTTGTCATCTGATGTGATTTTCCTATGTGTTGCAAATACTACCTCTATGACCTTAATGAGGCAGGTAGGATTAGAGGCAGTTATGTCTGAATCAATTTATGACAAAGTAGTTGTCATAAATTAATCCTGTCTGTCTCTGTCTTAAATTATTAATGAGGTAGGTCTCAATCTACAAGATTAGGTTGTATATTGAGGCAATCTCTTTTGAGATGTAAAAGAGAGAAGCAAGCAGAGACAGAGGGACCTTCTACCACCAAGAAAGCACAGCCAGGAGCAGAACGCCTCCTTTGGACCCAGAGTCTCTGTGCTGAGAAGCTCCTAGACCAGGGGAAGATTGATGACAAGGACCTTTCTCCAGAGTCAACAGAGAGAGAAAGCCTTTTTCCCTGGAGCTGGCACCCTGAATTTCAATTTCTAGCCTCCTAAACTGTGAGAGAATAAAATTCTCTTTGTTAAAGCCATCCACTTGTGGTATTTCTGTTATAGCAGCACCAGATAACTAAGACAGAATTTGGTACCAAGAGAGTGGGGTGCCGCTCTAACACAGATACCTAAAATGTGGAAGTGGTTTTGAAACTGTGAATGGATAGAGGCTGGAAGAGTTTTAGGGTTCTTAACATTAACAGCCTAGATTGCCTTGAAGAGACTTTTGGTGGAATTATGGGTGTCAAAACAAATTCTGGTGAAGACTCAGAAGGAAGTAAGGACAGCTGTTGCACTGAAGACAGCACAGAAGACAAGCAGCAGAAGAGAAATGGCAACAGCAGAACCAGGGGACCAGCTTGAGACTGCACTGGAGGTGACCCACAGAGTGAGAGATCTGAACACCTTTGTACAGGAGGCTTACTGGCAGAGCGTTGTACCTTCAGACACTTATTGGTGGAACTAGGCTTGCCAAAACATGGAGCAACAGGGCTGAGTTACTTCCTGCCAAAGTTTGCTTGCAGAGTGGGGTGTCTCTAGGCACTTATTGATAAAGCTACAGAGCTCTGGAACACTTGCTCCAATAGGGCAGAAGAAGGCAGAGAGGCCGGAGGGGCCAGGAGGCCAAGGAATCAGAAAGCAGAAGCTGAAGAGACAAGAAGCATCAGTCTCAAAGGTTAGGGCCACAACCTATGGGGTCTCAAAAGGTGGAGCAATGGCATCTGGGGTTCCAATGGGTGGAGTCACAGCCTCTTAGTTTTCAGAGTCAGGTGTTCAACTTGGTTCTGGAGTGTGCAGCTGCCTTTTATGAGTGCCAACAGGACAGGGCCAGTTCTGCTGCCTAAAGTTGAGGGGGAAGGGCTGCCATGCCCTAAGGGCAGAAGAATGGGGTCTGCTGGGTCTGAGGGTATGGAGTCACCACTCAGATGGACTAGGAGAATGGGGCAGCCCAAATCTCAGGGAGCACAGTTGCCATTCAAGTGGGCCTGAAAGGCAGAGGTGAAGCTCTGGGGTGAGGGGCCTCCACCCAGAATCTAGAGAGTACAGCCAACAGCCAAAGCCTGACGGGCAGGGCCTTTGCCTAAATTGTCTCAGAGAACAGAGGATTATTTTCAAACCTCGAGGCCTAATGTAACGTGTTCTGCTGTCTTGCTTGGTGCCTGTCATCCCTCGTTTCCCTCCAATTTCTCCCACTTGTAATGAAAATGTCTAGCGTGTCCCTGTTCTACCGTTGTACTTTGGAAGCAGATAACTTGCACTCTAGATTTCACAGATGAATAGGAATTTTTGGATTTTGGACTCGGAATTGAATTAAGACTTTTGCTATGATATGATGCTGTGACTGTGTTTTACATGTAACAAGGACATGAATTTGGGGGGGGTGAAAGGGTGGAATGTTATAGATTGAATTGTGTCCCCCCAAAATGTGTGGTCAACTTGGCTGGGCCATGATTCCCAGTATTGTGTGGTTATCCAGCATTTTGTCATCTGATGTGATTTTCCTATGTGTTGTAAATCCTATCTCTATGATGTTAATGAGGCAGGCAGGATTAGAAGCAGTTATGCTAATGAGACAGGACTCAACCTACAAGATTAGGTTATATCTTGAGTCAGTCTCTTTTGAGCTCTAAAAAAGAGAAGCAAGCAGAGACAGAGGCCTCTCCTATCACCAAGAAAGCAAAGCTAGGAGGAGAGGCCTCCTTTGGACCCAGAGTCCCTGCACTGAGAAACTCTTAGAGAAAGGAAATATTGATGACAAGTACCTTCCCCAGAGCTGACACAGAGAGAAAACCTTCCCCTGCAATAGGCACCCTGAATTTGTACTTCAGCCTCCTAAACTGTGAGACAATAAAATTCTCTGTGTTAAAGCCATCCACTTGTATTTCTGTTACAGCAGCACTAGATAACTAAGACAGGAGCCATTATTCCACCTACCACACATGATTTTGAGTTATAGCCTAATACCTGGTGAAGTTAGTCTCCCTTCTGCCCAATCACTGTTCTTTTTCATGCTTTTCTTGATCTATTCCACAGAATTTATTTTTTCTTTTATGTATTAAGAATATTTTATAAAAATCTAGAAATAATTATAGTTTTGAATAGTATTAAATAAAAATAGCATTAATTTATTTATTTTGGAGAAACATGCCTTTTTATCCAAATACTAATATATTTTCAATTTTTCAGATGAAATTTTTTTTTTCATTTTTTCAATAATATTTCATAGTTTTCATCTTACTGTTTCTGCCTTCCTTCTAAATTTATTTCTAAGTATTTTCTAGTATTTCCTTTAGCCTCAGCAAAAAGTGATAGCTTTTTTCTTTTGGAGACAATTCTAAATACTAATTGTGGAAAAAAAACTTCCACGTGTATTTGGAAATTTAATCGAAATTATCTAAAGGTTTTAACATTTTGCAAATTTGCTATTAAATAGAACAATAAATAAATAGGTCTCATTTCTATTGTACATAGAATTTTAAATAGACATGACTGCTGAAACTTATTAAATGAATTTTTAATATCTATTGCTGTGTCAAGGAACCCTGGTGGTACAGTGGTTAAGTCCTCAGCTGCTAACTGAAGTTCAACCCTCCCAGCCACTATGTGGGAGAAGGAAGATATGGCAGTCTGTTTCCACAAAGATTTACAGCCTTGGAAACCCTATAGGGAAGTTTTACTCTGTCCTGCAGTTTTGCTATGAGTCAGAATCTACTTGATGGCAATGGGTTTGGTTTTATTGATATGTCATTTGGATTTGTTGATTTTCTCCTTTTATTTTATTAATGCAGCGGATTGATAGATTTCATTTTCCTAATATTAATGTACCTTTACCTTACTAGAGTAAACTCTAACTTGTAATAATATAAAATTCTTTTGATGCATTTCTGGATCCTATTTTCTGATAGGTAATTTTAAAATTTGCATGTATATTCAATAATGAAGTATGCCTATAGTTTTGTTTTCATAGATATCAGGTTTTGGAATTATTGTTAATCTGGCTTCATAAAGACATTTAAGAGTTTTCTATATTTTTTCCAGATTTAGAATACTTTAAATAAGTTTGCAAATATTTGTTCTTTGCAGATTAAAGTCAACTCATGAGTCCATTAAGCTATGTTGCTTTATCCAAGAGAATTCACCTTTCCAGAATCAGCACATTTTCACTTCATCAAGTGTCAGTTTTGTCAATTTATATTTGCCAGTGATTAGTCTATTTCTTTGAGACTTTCAAATTTGTTTCCAAAGACTATAAGCAGGAATTCCATAGAATTTTATCAATCTTTCAACCTATTTGTGTTTAGGACTTCTTTCTCACTCTTAAAACTTTTCCCAAAACCAGATGCTGTCTGGCTATAGCAAAAGACTAATTTTTGAGATTTCAAGTTTGTGAAAGCAATAGAGCATCTTTGCATGCAATTATGATTCCAGACCAATTGGGAAATAATAAAAGAAAACAAAGCAAACCATGTCTGTATAACTGTAATCTTAAAGTTTCTTTACAATGTACAGCCATTTTTTGTTATAAATCCTCAAGGTCTTTTTACTCCATCAATTCTGGCATAAAGGTGAAGAAAAGCAGGACTATGCACACAAGATACTACACAGCCATAAATATTCTTCTCCAAATTAAGTTATTCATGTTTGATTTCATATGACAGCTATATATTTTATTGATTCATAGATTGTTTGATGAGTAATTAGATGATATTTGGCTGTCACCAAAAATTCTATCCAACTGTGAGAAACAAATGTATTTCTTTAACTAAAAGAGGTAGAGTAGACTAATACTCTTGCAATAGGAAAGGTTACAATAGGAAAAAATTGAGTCTTCTTAATAGGGGAACATACTTTGAAACAGATAGGTGTGTGTGTGTGTGTGTGTGTGTGCACGCATGCACGGGCACTCATGCACACGTGTGTATTAGCATCTGAATGGGAGATCTTTTGGTACTACAAATTAATATGAATCCCTAATTTGCTTAGGAAATGTATTGCTCACCTCATTTGTTCTGCTGCAGGCTTTTTGGCTCCATCTATCTCTTATTTCCGGCACTGCTGTGGTGACCAGTTGTTTGTTGGCTCTGAGAGCTTCCTTCAGGTCCAACACAGTCTCAGTCCTGTATAGAGTACCTCTCAGTGACCACATTGTGCAACCTGAAATTTCGGGGGGCATTAATACTTCATGGAGTGACTCTGACCAATGAGTAAAGGAAGCTAATATATAAATGTTCCCCTTCCTACCCTCAGATATATGACATTTATAGGCTACCTTTTGATTGTCATGAATTCTGTTTTCTACCTTAAATAAGTGATGAAACTTTCAAATAGAATTTTCTGGTTTTACTAGGACACTAGCACACTGGAGCGTAAATAGGATTTGATACACATTCCTTGGGCTGCTATAACCAAAATCTCATGAATTGTATTAAAAAATTGTGGCATCCCATTGTTCATGAGACATTCTGCCAGTGAAAGTTCACCAAATTTGTGGAATGCTCATTTAGAGGTTTAAATTCTATGGCAAAGGAGATTCACATTTTGGAATATTTCTTGATCAAATTCCAGAGAATTTATTGATTTCAGATGTATCTTCATAGATATTTACTCCAAAATTAATACGTAAAATGTTACCGGGTCTCCATAAGTGTAATTTTCTCTCATTTAAAACACTTAATGTCATCTAAAAAGTTCCAGAGCCTCTTATCATACTTGCCTCCTGGTGAACTTCATTGCCTCAGGCTTTGGAATCATTTCTAATCACTAAGTTAGGTCTCTAGGTGGGTCTTCCCTTAAGACATAATCAGGCCATAGAGTGCATTGAACATTACTGCTTTAAAACAGTTCCCTCCAAGCCAATAGCATGCATGACTGCATCATTTAGAACTTATTAGAGAGTGCCTCAGCATTCATTTTTCATGAAAGGCTGAGCAAATGTATACTGAATATGGATTCTACCCTGTGAATTTCCAAGAACTCAGTATCTACAATCACTGTTTTTTAATTTTATCAATTGTAAATAGTCTAGATCCTAAAGTGAATTTGTGTAACTGTTTATCATCACTATCTAAAAACAAGGCTGTGTATTCACAAGGAGACATTTAATAGACACTAACAGGGTTTCATAGATTTGGTTAGATGTGCCCTCAAGGAACTCATAGTCTCATGAAGGAGTTTACAGTCTATGAAATTACCTTTTCCAATTGCCTGAAAATACCAGGTACTTTGATTTCTAATCCTTCCATTAATTTGGGCTTAAAAGCCATGAAAAGGAAGAAAATAGGTAAGATACTTTAGATTATTTGGAAATTAAAAAGTTGTACCCTATCAAAAGTAAGCCACTGAAAATTATTGATTTGAAAACATTTCTACTAATTCCAAGCAGATTTGGGAGAATTCTCATTGCTTCAAGAGTTCCACATTACTTATTTTGGGGGGATGAGATGAAACATACATCAGTTTACAAATATAAATGAATTATTTGCATTAACAAGGTTTATACACATTCATTTATCTAACATATTTACTGAGTTTTTGCGATGGACCAGGTTCTGTCAAATGCCGAGGACACAACAGTGAACAAGTTAAATGTCATCTCTGCCTTCATGTAGCATCCATTCTATTGAGGAAAAATGACAGTAAATAAGTAAACAATTATACAAAGTAATTATAAATTGTATACAGCAAAAAAAAAAAAGAGTCATGCATTTGGCAATAAATGTGGCTATTTTTAGATACAGGGGTTGGAAAAATTTCTTTCGGGAGGTGATATTTAAACTGGGAAATGATAAGTAAATCATAAAAAAGTTATGTAAAGTTTCCAAGGAAAATGTTCTAGGAGTTGTAGAGGAATAGCAGCTGCTTTCTAAGACCTCTTCAAGCTAGGGCTTTAAAGGGTGGGATTTAGTGTTAAGAAATGACGTTCAATAGGTAAGCAGAGGCCAAATCATGTAGGACCTGCAGGTCATGATGAGAAGTTTCCATTTTATTCTTAATGTAGTGGAATTCCAGTAAAGGTTTTTAAGCAAGAACTTAGATTAATAGCAATTGCATGACCAGTTGCATACTTTTCTAAATAGGCATTAAAATGAATAGAGCTTCAAAGTATTATTGGTGAAAACATAAGTTTTAAAAAGGCTGGTGTGATAGATAAATACTTCACCAAGAGCAAAAATTCAACGGGTAAAGAAACCAGTTGTAGTCTTGTAACTGTAGACCTGGGAACATAAACTCAGTGGGGAGAAAAGGAAAGTCTTAGAGAAGTATTACAGAGGATGCTGTGTTAGTCAAACTCCATCCTGAAGAAAGAAGCAGCTTGTGGAATTTAGCTTAGTTTGGAAGAGTAGGAGAGGTATTTTTTTTAATAGTGTGAATCTGAGATGAAGTAAAGTAACTACTGGGGGACAAGAGGTTGAACTAGGAAAATGCTTCTCTTTTTAAAGAACAGTTCAAAAAGAGTGAATTACCAGTTGGCCTGTCAGTGAAGTAGGGTTACTCTAAGAAAAGAAGCCAAGTGCACATTAAAAGGAAGAAAAAGATTATTTGGTGGTTCAGTGGTAGAATGGTTGCCTTCCATGCAGAAGACCAGGTTGGATTCCCAGGCAGTGTACCTCATGCGTAGCCACCACCCATCTGTCAGTAAAGGCTCGTGTGTTGCTACGATGAGCAGGAGCAGAGCTTTTAGGCTAAGATGAACTAGGCAGAAAGGCCTGGCGATCTACTTCCAAAAATCAGCCAGTGAATGTCATTTCTTAACACTAATTTCCAGCACTCCAGCTTGGGGTGGTCTTGGAAGTCACCTACTATTCCCCTGCAACTCCTGGAATGTTCTCCTTGGAATCTTTGCATGACTTTTTCTGATTTACTTGTCATATCCCAGCATAAATATCACCTCCCCGGAGAACTTCTTTCAAATGACCATATCTAAATTGAATTACAATTGTCTGATCCACAAATGATCATGGGGTTGGCAGAGGACCAGGTAGCATTTCGTTCTGCATGGGGTCACCAAGAGTCAGGGGCCAAGTCAAAGGCATCTTACAACTACAACGTTTCTATATAATTCGCATTTGGAAAATCCTTCCATTGTATTAAAATAGCTCTTTCAATCAAATTATGTGTACAAATTAAAAATATAATGAAGACAATCTGTAGAATAAAAAGGAGAGCTCATATTCCATTTCCAAAGTTACTTATAATCTGGAGCCCTGGGAGAGTAGGATTGAAAGAACCAGAGAAACTTCTGTTTGAAGATACTTCTGAAGTGTTCATCATGAGTACGATGACCTAAAAAGGGGGAATTGTGATTCATTTATATGAATAAGTGTCCATGGAAATCATTAATAGCCTCTTATAAGTAATGATCCAAGAAGTGAAGGCAAGATGGGCAACAACTGAAAGAAACCACAGAGGCAGTGAGTACAAGCCTGGGAAGATAATCAAGAAACACGTAAAGATAAGAAAATCAAGAGAAAGAGAAATTTACAAGAGAATAAAATTGAAGTCTGACGCACAAAAACACAGACACATCCCAAATGCAGAAAGCTCTACGCAAGTAATTATGCAAACGATGTAAAAAAGTTTAACGGTTGAGATTTCTTATAGGTGAAAATATCCTGGGGCATTCTCTCCTGTCAGTCTGGGGTTCATTACTTAGAAAATGATTAGAATCAATCCAATGAAGTCAAGAGGTGCCCAGATGGAGACTTTGCATTGTGAAAAACAACAGAATTAATGAAGGGACTTGAACTTTTAAGGTCAATACATGTTTAACTCTGGGCAAAACTTAAATATAAGGGAATTAGTCTATTGTTAAATCCATGTGAAGTGAAAGGATTATTATGCTAATAAGACTGGATAAGTAAAACCTCTTGCTTTGTAAATGTCATAGATTAAAAAAATAGATCATGCTAATAGAGCAATGACGATTTTATGATTTTAGCACAGATCATTTTACTCCAACTTTAATTGTCTTTTAATTATGTAGAGTCATATATGATTATTTTGAACTGCACAAAATTACTCATGTATACAACAGTTCAAAGCTTTACACTGGATATTTAGAAGACAGGAATCTTTTCCCAGTAGCAATCGAAGGCTTTTCTAAAGGAATGGACAGCTGAAAATTATACGAGAGGACTTTTATAAGGGACAGTTGCTGCTTTTAGTTTTCTTTCTTGAAATGAAGGCTGTTCATGCATAAGTGGCTCTCATATTTTGAATCAATTATCTCTGGTATTTGCAATTAACACACTGGTCATTTTTTAGTTGCTCTCAAGTCTGAAACATTCGATTAGTAGAAGAACTTAACTCATTTCTGATCTTTTGCGGTAATACTGGCTGTTTCTAAGGCTTTAAAGAATATCTTTGAAAGTAATTTAATTTTTCTAAGTGAACAGGTTGCAGAAAGTTGGGTTGTATGTGCAGCAAGTGGTGTGGGGTTTGACAGAGAAGTGGGCTAGGAGCGTGCTCACTACTTACAATTCGTGCTGTGCAAAGTCATGACGTGAAAAATTATAACAATAACATAGTGTTTTTAAATGTCCTCTCCCTCTTGGAGATGAATGATAACAAATACCTTTGGGAGGCAAACATTTTATAATAGATAACAAATCCTCAAATTTTACCATCTAAATATCTCACAATTAATTTCCCCCTCCACATTCTTCCATCCGCACTCCAGCTATCCTAATTAAATCCTTGATCATCTTTCAATATGAGTCTGAATCGACTCGACGGCAGTGGGTTGTTTGTAACCCTCTGATTTCAGTCTCTCCTGTCCATTTTTGCCTGGCTATTCCTTATTTGTCCTTTAATACTCAACACAGGTCTAACTTCTTCAAATATGTCTTCCTAAACTACTGTCTCCCTTTCTGTGTGTGCCCCCTAATGAAATCCTCTTTTAATTATATTATCTCACTTTCAGTGAAGGTGACCCTGTCCCTGGGTAAGGAATTGAAAGAGAGAGAGAAATAGACTAATTAGAAGGGTGCCACCCTCCTTCTCATACCAGAGTTGCCATGTCTAATTGTGATTCTGAGGTATGTCGCAGAATGAAAGAAAGTAAGAAATGGAAATTGCTAAAAGAATCAGAGAAGCAAAGCTGGAGCTTAAGTTAGTTGGAATCGACTTGGCAGCAGTGGGTTTGGTTTGGTTTTAGTTTAGAACCTGCCCTACTGGAAAGCTTCTCCTTATTTGACAGAACTAATCTTCTTTCTAGTTAAAACACTTTTGCGTTATTTTCAACACTCCTATCTTGTATACATAGAACTGACTACAGCTGAAACGGGTAAAATGATTGGTGGCAGAAACTTGGGACACAGACTGCTAAGTTCTGTTTTCGTTTCTTTGAACACCATCTGTCTTAGTTATCTAGTACTGCTATAACAGAAATACCTCAAGGGATGGCTTTAACAAATAGAAATTTATTCTCTCACAGTCTAGGAGGCTAGAAGTCTGAATTCAGGGCACCAGCTCCAGGGGAAGGCTTTCTTTCTCTGTCAGCTTTGGAGGAAGGTCCTTGTCATCAATCTTCCCCTGGTCTAGGAGTTTCTCAGTATGGGGACCCCAGGTTGAAAGGAGGCATTCTGCTCCCGGCTATTCTTTTTTAGTGACAGGAAGTTCCTATGTCTCTGCTCCCTTCTCTCTTCTTTTATCTCTCGTAAGATAAAAGGTGATTCAGGCCACACCCCAGGGAAACTCTCCTTAGATCAGGGCTGTGACCTAAGTAAGGCTGTTGCATTCTACCCTAATCCTCTTTAACATAACCTAATCTTGTCTCATTAACCACAGGCAGAGATGAGAATTTACAACACATAGAAAAATTACATCAGATCACAAAATGGAAAACAACCACACAATACTGGGAATCACGGCCTTGCTAAGTTGATACATATTTTGGGGAACACAATTCAATACATGAATCCGCCCATACTGTCACCAAAGGACGGTTGAAGATAAAGACAGGAGATTATAAGCCACCAGATTTTATGGAATCTAGCCAGATATGGGAGGAAAGACTGTGGAGGTTGTGGGAAATGTTTTAAATATGGTATGGCTTCCTCTTGCTATCTCCTGAATTTTCAAAATGTGATTTGGAAAAATGAGTGTATTAGTTTTCTATCCTTGTGTAAAAAATTATCACACATTTAGTGCTTAAAACAAATATTGATTGTCTCACCATTTCTGAGGGCCAAGATTCCAGGCATGACTTACCTGGATCCTCTGCTCAGGGTCTCACAAGTTTGCAATTAAGGCTTTAATTGATTCTACATTCTCGTCTGGATTTTTGACTAGGGAGGGATCTACATCCAAGCTCATTCAGGTTGTAGACTGAATGTACTTTCTTGAGGCTCTATGACTGAAGGCCCTGACTTCTTCCTGGCTGTGAGCTGGTGGTTGCCCTGGGGTACTACATCACTCACATAGTTACCTGCATATGACGGTCTCCACGGGCAGTTCATGTCATGTCATTGTTGTTTTTGTTAGGTGCCATCGATTCGATTCTGACTGTTAATGACCCTATGCACAACAGAACAAAACTCTACTTGGTCCTGCACCATTCTCACAGTTCTTGCTGTACTTGAGCCCATTGTTGCAGCCACTGTGTCAATCCATCTTGTAGAAGGTCTTCTTTTTCGTTGATCCTCTACTTTACCAAGCATGATGTCCTTCTCTAGGAACTGACCCATTCTGATAACGTGTCCAAAGTAGTCTTCCATCCTTGCTTCTAAGGAGCACTCTGGTTGTACTTCATCTAAGTCAGATTTGTTCCTTCTTCTGGTATATCCATTATTCTTCACCAACACCACAATTCAAAGGTATGAATTCTTCTTTGGTCTTTTTTTTATTTGTTGTCCAGATTTTGCATGCATATGATGCTATTGAAAACACCATGGCTTGGGTCAGGCACACCTTACTCCTCAAGGTGACGTCTTAGCTTTTCAACACTTTAAAGAGGTCTTTTGCAGATGATTTGCCCAATGCAATGCATCTTTTAATTTCTCAACTGTTGCTTCCATGGATGTTGATTGTGGATCCAAGTAAAAGGAAATCCTTGACAACCTCAATCTTTTCTCCGTTTACCATGGTGTTGCTTATTGGTCCAGTTGTGAGGATTTTTGTTTTCTTTATGTTGAGGTGTAATCCACACTGGAGGCTGTGGTCTTTGATTTTTATCAGTAAGTGCTTCAAGTCCTCTTCACTTTCAGCAAGTAAGGTTGTGTTACCTGCATAATGCATCTTGTTATATGAGTGTTCCTCCAATTCTGATGCCCATTTTTCTTCATAGAGTCCAGCTTCTCGGATTATTTGCTCAGCATACAGATTGAATAGGTATGGGGAAATGATACAACCCTGACGCACACCTTTCCTGACTTTAAACCATGCAGTATCCTCTTGTTCTGTTCGAATGACTGCCTCTTGATCTATGTACAGATTCCTCATGAGCACAATTAAGTGTTCCACAATTCCCATTCTCCACAAGGTTATCCATAATTTGTTAGGATCCACACAGTCCAATGCTTTAACATAGTCAATAAAACACAGGTAAACATTTTGGTGGTATTCTCGGGTTTCAGCCTGGATCCAAGTGACATCAGCAGTGATATCCGTGGTTCCACGTCCTCTTCTAAATTTTGCTTGAATTTCTGGTAGTTTCCTGTTAATATGCTGCTATAGGCACTTTTGACTGATTGTCAGCAAAATTTTACTTGCATGTGATGTTACTGATATTGTTTGATAATTTCTGCATTCTGTTAGATCACCTTTCTTGGGAATAGGCATAAATCTGAATCCCTTCCCATTGGTTGGCCAGGTAGCTGTCTTCCAAATTTCTTGGCATACATGAGTTAGCATTTCCAGTGCTGCATCCATTTGTTGACACATTTCAATTGGCATTCCATCAATTTCTGGAGCCTTGTTTTTTGCCAATGCCTTCAGTGTAGCTTAGACTTCTTCCTTCAGTACCATTGATTCCTGATCATATGTTACCTCCTGAAATGGTTGAACATCTACCAATTCTTTTTGGTGTAATGATTCTGTGTATTCCTTCCATCTTCTTTAATACTTCCTCCATTGTTTAAAATTTTTCTCTTAGAATCCTTCAGTGTTCTAACTCAAGGCTTGAATTTTTTCTTCAGTTCTTTCAGCTTGAGAAATGCTGAGATTTTTTCTTCCCTTTTGGTTTTCTACCTCCAGTTTTTTGCACATGGCATCATAATACTTTGTCTTCTCACGCTGCCCTTTGAAATCTTCTGTTCAGTTCTTTTACTTCATCATTCTTTCCTTTTGCTTTAGCTACTCAATGTTCAAGGGCAAGTTTCAGAGTCTATTCTGACATCCATTTAGGTCTTTTCTTTGTCTCCTGTCTTTTTAATGACCTCTTGCCTTCTTCATGTATGATATCCCTGATGTCATTGTATATCTCGTCTGGTCTTTGGTCATTAGTGTTCAACATGTTAAATTCTTATTGAGATGGTGTCTAAGTTCAGTTAGGATACGCTCAAAGTCGTACTTCGGCTCTTGTGGACGTGTTCTAATTTTCTTCAATTTCACCTTGAACTTGCATATGAGGAATTGATGATTTGCACAGTAATTATCAGTGTATCCTGATTGCAGGTTCGATCAATTTCAGACTGCAGAAGTTGGTAAAAATCTTCAATTTCTTCATCTTTGGCCTTAGTGGTTGGTGAATAAATTTGAATAATAGTTGTATTAACTGGTCTTCCTTGTAGGTGTATGCATATTATCCTATCACTGACAGCGTTGTACTTCAGGATAGATCTTGAAATGTTCTTTTGGATGATGAATCCAACGCCATTCCTCTTCAAGTTGTCCTTCCTGGCTTAGTAGAACAAATGGTTGTCTTATTCAAAGCGACCAATACCAGTCCATTTCTGCTCACTAATGTCTAGGATATAGATCTTTATGTCTTCCGTTTCATTTTTGATGATTCCCAGTTTTCCTAGATTCACACTTTGTACTTTCCACATTCAAATTATAATGGACATTTGTAGCTGTTTCTTCTCATATTGAGTCATGCTACATCAGCAAATGAAGGTTCCAAAAGCTTGACTCCACCCGCATCATTAAGATCAACTCTACTTTGAGGGGGCAGCTCTTCCCAAGTCATCTTTTGAGTGCCTTACAACCTGAGGGGCTCATCTTCTGGCACTATATCAGACAGTGTTCCACTGTTATGCATAAGGTTTTCACTGGCTAATTCTTTTCAGAAGTAGACCGTCTTCTTCCAGCCTGAGTCTCGAAGCTCAGCTGAAACCAGTCTCCCATGAGTGACCCTGCTGTTATTTGAATACCAGTGGCATAGCTTCTAGCATCACAACAACACAAAAGCTCCCACAGTACGACAAACTGACAGACGTGTGGAAGAATTCACATCATAGCAGCTTATTTCTTCAAGGCTAGTAGAAGAGTCTTTGTTGTGCATGGTAGCAAGTAGAAGACTTAAAAATGTATTATAATCTAATCATGGGAATAACATCCCATCACCTTTGCCATATTTTATTGGTTAAAAGTAAGTCACACGTCCTTCCCACACTCAAGGGAAAGGAGGGGATTTTCAGGGTATAACACCAGGGGTGTTCATGGGCACCATTTTAGAATTCTGCATACCACAATGAGGTAAGTCAATAAATTAGTGAACATTGTTTGTAGTGTAGGATGGAAACAAATTTGATATCATTCTGTAGCATTGGGAATTAGAGGAGGGTAATGGTAAGAAAACTGCTTTATGTGATTTTATTCTTTACACATATTGCACAGAAATGTTGAGATATATACATATATTTAAGCAAAAATTGAATGTAATAATGTTGACTTTTTCTGCTGAAGTTTAGATTTTAGAAATATATGCTTTTAGCAGCAATAAAAACAAAATGAACCAAACCCAAAACTCTATCCACGAAATTCCTGAAAGATTAAGTTTGCTGTTGTGTTGACCTAATTCTGTCTTATTTAGCTTTTCCCACTGATTGAAATAATTGTTTTTATAACCTTGGTTTACAACAAGAAATTCTGATGTTATAGCAATGAGAATATTTTCAAATGGTTGAGATGAAAGAGAGAATATACATATATAACTCTATGGACCTAACAGGAGATTATCAGAGTGACGTCTAGGGACTGGGAAGTTCATATTGAAGTTTTAAAAGGCAGAGAAAACCTACTGAAGATGTTTCTATTTCTACTTTATGGTGAGCAACCTATCTAGTCATAACAGTTGACGTTGAATAGAACTGTGCTCCACAGGGTTTTCAAATGGCTGATTTTTCAGAAATAGATTGCCAGGTCTTTCTTCTGAGGTACCTCTGGGTGGACTCAAACATCCAGTCTTTCTGTTAGCAGCCCAGTATGTTAAAGGTTTGCACCATGGGGCATTTTAACTAACGAAGCTTATTATAAAAAATTTCATGGGTCACATATTTAAAAAAAACTAGAATGAATGCAGAATATATGTAAACCGTGGACCAGCTTTGAATACCTCTGTTTTTAAACAATGACCTAGTTGGGTTAACCAGTTTTATGAGAAAATATACTTGTCCCAAGGATAGTAAAAATAATAATAAAAGAAAAAAATAATAACAAAAATGAGGTGACATTTATTATGCTTGAGCTCTGATTGTATGCTGGGAACTCAAGATTTTAGTGAGAAAGACGTGCATATTATCTCACAGTAACCTTACAGAGTAGGTTCTATTACTATCTCCAATGTTTAGATGAGGAAATTGAAGAGAGTAGGGGCTAAGTAAATGACTCAAGGACACATAGATACCGGATTCAGCATGATCCTCATGACCTGACCCCAAAGCTCTCATGCTGAACTACTATGCTATTGTGCTTTCAAAAAATTGAACCAATTGTATTCACTGGAACAAACTGTATTCACTGTAAGTAAAGGACAAATTAATACAGAAACAAGGCATCTGTTCATCTAGGTGGTAGATAAAACTCATCGGTAACTTCAGACATTTGATGGATGGGTCATGAGGGGTATATTGCCCCTAACCTTGAAATATTTAAGCAATCTCTGAAAAACCTGCATCAGAAATTTTTCTGTTTTTCTGTATTACTGCTTATGTCAGGATACTTACACTCATGTTGATGGAGAGGGATATAAATAGAAGCCTGTGGATAATAATGGAGATGATATTTGATATCAAAGCAGTTAATTTAGGCTACCATTTTGAAAGCTTCCCATTAGAGTAAGAATTGGATGCGGACACTGACTAATGCTATGAAACGAGAGAAATATACCAGGAGATAAAGACAAGAGGGGATTCTGTGAATCAAGTTTTCTCTGCCTCTTCCATGTACTCTTAAGATTAACTGTCTACAGGTTTGGAGGAATTCTTATTGCCAGAAATAAATATTTCCAAAAGTGATGAAGTTGGAAAAGAAAACCCACCGAAAAAAAAGTATTTTGTATGTTTTACAGAAAACATTATTTTCAGTGAATTTTTCACTTTTCATTGGATTACCTTGTCATAATGTAGACACATATTAAAAGTGGAAATGAAAATGCAGTTAGTGACCTCTGAAGGGTGTTGGGTAGATGCACTACCGTTTTGTAAATAGCTTTCAATATGAAATGTGAAAGGTATTTTGGAGCTGTCCAAAAGCAATCTTGAAACTTCAAGCAAGGTTAAGAAACATGTCTAGAGTATTTGAGGGTGTCCCCCAAACTATAGGAAGCTGACAATTTTTAAACAGTTTTGCTGTCTAGAAAAGAAGTCAATGCAAATGAAGAAATTTTCTCAGTAGCAGAAGCAGAGACATTTAAGGACAAAAGGGTTAGGAATGTATAAATTTACTCAGTGATATTTGCTGAATCTTTACACTCAGTTTTCCCTATTTTCTGTTTATTTACAGATTCTTCTTTTGCTAATAAAATGGTAAGAATTAGCAAAAATAGTGTATGATGTCACTAGTATGAAATACCTAGAATAGGCAAGTATTTACAGATCAGAGTTTAACAGTTGTTATCAGTGCCTGGAAGGTGGTAAGTAGTGGGGCTCATTGCTTAGAAAGTATCATTTATGGTGATGGAAATTTTGACAATGAATATTGGTGATGTAATCTTGCCAGATTGTACACTTGCAAAATGTTGAATTGGCAAATGAGTTATCTACATTTTTACAACTAAAATAAAAGAAAAAACAAACAAGCAAAACAAAAGAACTAGGTTCTTTGATTACTTAAATGCAGTCAAATGGCCTTAAATTTTTAAATACAAAAGGAACTTATTTTTATAGGCTGAATGCTACAAGTCAGTTTTTAATGTATTACATGCTGATGGATCTAATGGGAAAAGTGGGCAAAGTAAATTCATGTCCAATGAAGTTTTTTTCATCCACAGCTATTTACTATTGACAAATAATGGTGTTGCCTATTTGTGCAGAAAAAAAAAAAATAAAAAAAGAAGAAAGGTAAAATGGACATTATCAAATTTATTTTCCTAAACCCTCTGAGTTCCCAAGTGCTGCTTCCTCAGGAGGCTGTTTGTTATGTAATGGGTGGCATGGGTTTGTCACTGTTTCTCTCCTAACTCAAACAAGCTTATTTCAATGTCTGTGTAAATATAATCCTTCTCACTTTAATATGAGAAAAAAATAAAGTTTTTTATGGACAGGCTCAGTTTTTTCTCCTTTGGTGTTAAAACTGTGGCAATTAATGGAACAAACAAAGGGAAGAACAGTATCAGTTGATTAAATGAGTTTTCTTTTTAAGTCATGAAATCTGTTTCTATCGAGGGACATCTGAAAGAAATAAACAGTTTTTGAATAAAAGCAAAGCAAAGTCTCACTCATTACATAATTAGGCCACTGGAGGTTTATCCTCTGCTTGGGGGATCTTATGTATTCTAGAGAACATTGAACATGATGTAAAATTTGTCTTGAGCTATTGAACACATAAATCTATTTTTTATATTGATGATAAGTTCAGATGACATATTTAACATTCTGATTGGTAATTAGACAAAATGATTCTGAGTACATTAATTGTTTTATAGTATTATCAAGAAAGTTACAGGTTGTTAAACCTACGATTTTAAATTTTCCTTTTAAATACCTGGTTGGAATAAAAAGGTATCTCAGTATGACTGAGTGTGTGTGTATTATATTTCTTACATACTGTGCATTAGAACAAAATATTGCTTTGCCTAAAATAGAGATAAACCTTTGCCTTAAATTTTATTTCATAAAATTATCTTTTGTCCTTTATTATTTCTTTCCTTAGGATGTTAATACTTCACAGTTACTCTCCAAGTCTGTCAATATTTAACACGGTTTTATGTAAGTGGCTTCAAACTTTGAAATCCCTATTTCTGAAAACAATCCTTTATCTTTATTAAATCAGCCCCTTACTTCTATTGAACTTGTGGTTTGCCCTTATGTCAACTCCATTCTCTTGTCTTTTTCTGATTTTCCTAGCCCAGATTCTCCCACTGACTTCTTTGATCCTCTAAACCAAATCCCAGCCTTTTTACTTCTGCACTTACCGGGTACCCTGAAGTTCTACCTTCACCCTTTCTGAAGGTAGCAGTTAGAAGAATTAAATTGTCTGATTTTGATTGTAGGCCCCATGAATTACTGCTCTGTTACCTTAGTCGAATTAGTTAATTTCTCAATCTCCCAGTTTCTGCCAGATAAAAAAAAATAAAAGACCTCCCTGGTAGGTTTGTTGTGAGCATGAAATGAGAGAGCACGTACTAAGAGGGTGGAACGGTGTCTGGAACACAATGGTCAATACCTGCGGGTAGTATTTCATTTCATGGCACTTAAGCTCACAAGTCATAAACTTGGATATGACTTGCTACCCATTTCCTTCTTAGCTAGAAATCTGAGTATTTTTGCTATGTATTATGTGATATTTTATTTTAGCTCTTCTGTAAATTACTGTTAAAATGTTATATGTTGATATATTGTTATATATTTTACACAGAATGACTATGAATCATATTTATCATTCAATACTGGAACATATTTGAGGGGAACAAAAATAAACAAATAAAATCAAACAGGTTAGTTAGTCAGTTTTGACTCACGGAAAACCCATGTGTGTCAGAGTAAAACTGTGCTCCATAGGGTCTTTAATGACGGATGTTTTAGAAGTAGGTTACCAGGCATTTCTTTTGAGCTGCCTTTGGGTGGACTCAAACTTCCAGAGGAGGTAGTGTTAATAATTATACTGGTTCTGTCTTGGGCATGCTGTTGTCCTACTGTTACTTGAGCTAAATTGGATAAAAAAACTGTACTACAATCTCTTTTGTAACTTCCGGTTGGCTTTTTTTTTTTTCAAACTAAGGAGGGTGTGGGCAATAAGGCTGTCCAGAATGAGTGCACACGTAGTTTCAATGCAAGGAGAACAGTTGTCAGTGATCACATGACAGGTAAAATTGACAAGGGCAGGTTATTAATGGTAAGTTAACTGCTGTTGCCCTGTCGAATATCCTTCTGTAACACGGTCTTCATGGAGATTCAATCCGTACTACAGGTTACTTATTTATCCACTTTACCTCCATGATGTTTAGGTGATAAAAGCCATCAAAGTTTTCAATCACTCCAATGTCACTGTGTTGATATCCATTTTGTTTGCCCATTTAGCCACATATTAACCACATTCTGGGTGACATATTTAATCCTTCCACTTCTATGACCAGTTCTCCTTGATTCACAAACCTCTTCAATTTTCCACCATGTTAACAAGATATTCAAATTGTTCTTTCCCCCCCTCCCCTTACCATTTAGTGCCACTGTTTTGGAGAGTAGTATATGTTCACTGTCTTCAGTATTTCATCTTACTCTCATTCCTCAACCATTTATAAACCAGCTTCAGAACTCATTATCCTAGTCCATTTCAATTTCCTCAGTTTTCAAGGTACTGAATATCTCCTGAGTGTTTATTGTGATTGACAATGCTGAACATTCTCTGCACATGAAATATTTTTTCTACCTCATCCTTGGCCTATAGAAATTTGCATTTAATTTTCTACTCTAACTTATACTTTTTAAAATTTTTTTCCTTACTCTTTACATCTTCCATTTCTTGACGTTTGTCACTCTGGTCTGCATTTTTTTTTTTTTTAACGAGCTCAACTACTGCACTAATTATCACCTTCATTCAGTTGAACCCACTCATACATTTCTTACTGTAGCTCTCTACTGAGCTCCAAACTACTAAAAATCACTACTTAAATATCTTGGTGACTTTCGTTCAGCCAATTTTAGATTTCTCTTCTAAATTTCATCCTCTGTTTTATAATAAAAAAATCTTTATAATATTTTATAATAAATAACAGTAATAATGCCACTATTTACTTAGTTACTTAGTCTCTTAACTTTAGTCATTGTTTATTCTCCTTGTTCTTCACTGCCTCACAGATAGGTTTAGTCACCAAATTATTCACTGTATTCATTTATCATCCATACGACAAATATTTATTGAGTATTTGCTATTTGACAGGTTTTTTTCTGGATACTTGTATATGACAAATAAGACAAATTTCTTGGACTCATGAAACTTTCATTCTAGTGGAGAGGAGACAGACACTAACCCAACAAATCAATATATAAAAGATAATTTTAGATAGTGACAGTAGCTGTGAAGAAATTAGGACAGGTAAATATGTTAGAGAGTGACTAGAGTGGTAATTAACATTTCATTAAGTAGACGATTTTGTAGCTAAAACCCAAATGATTCAAAAGAGCCAGACATGTAAAGATCTAGGGTAAGTGTGTTCCAGGGATAGAAGAAGAAGTTCTAAGTCCCTAAGGTGGGACCAGGGTTATCACATTGTAGGAGCAGAAGGAGACCGAGTGTAGCTAAAGCATAGAAGGCGTGGGGTGGAATGGAAAAGAGGTTGGAGATGTGGATAGGATCAAGGTCATGTAACATCTTTTAGACATTGATTAAAAGAGTTATAGTCAAAGATGTAGTATGATCTCATTTGTGTTTTTAAAAGACCACTGGCTTCTGATGTAAAGAATGGACAATAGCTAACAAAGAAGGTGCTGTTTTTGTTGTTATTGTCAGTCATCATTGAGTCAATTCTGACTGATGGTGGCCCTACATGTGCAGAATAAAGCTGCTCCATAGGATATTAAAAGCTGTGACCTTTCAGAAGCAGATCTCAAGGCTTGTCTTTTGAGGTGCCTTTGGATAATTTCAAACCATCAAACTTTTATCAAGTAGTAAAGTATTTAATTGTTTGTGACACCCAGGGACTTCTAACAAAGAAGCTAGGAGGCTTTTGTAGCAGCCCAATTGATAGCTGATGGTGGTTTGGCTTAGACTGGTAATAGTAGACAAGACTTTTGGCTATGTTTTGGAGTAAGGGTTGATTAACTTTAATATGGGTGAGTGAGGAAGGGGATGAGAAAAGACGGATAAGGAAGAAGGACTTGTATAATGGGATCAGTGGTGATGAGTTTTACTAAAATGAGGAAAACTAAGGAAGCAGAAGATATGGGTAGTAATCAAGAGTTTAGTTTTTAGATAATTATTAACCCACTCAACCCACTGCCATCGAGTCAATTCTGACTCATAGCGACCCTACAGGACAGAGTAGAACTGCCCCATAGGGTTTGCAAGGAGTGCCTGGCGGTTTCGAACTGCTGACCTTTTGGTTAGCAGTGGTAGCACTTAACCACTATGCCACCAAAATATAAATGCTAGCAGGCAGTTGACTATGAGTCTGGAGTTCAGTGAAATGATCAGCATGGGAAGGAGGGAAGTCTGGTGTTACGGAAGGCAAGAGAATAGTTTTTCATGTGAACCCAATGTTGTTAAAAAAAATCCCTTTGCCATCGAGTCTATTTTGACTCATAGCAGCCCTATAACCCAAGAGCAGCCAGTGGATTTGAACTGCTGGACTTTTGATTAGCAACCGAGCTCTTAACCACTCTGCCACCAGGGATCTAATAGGTCAAGTAAGTTGGATGGGACAGATCTCTAATCATAGTATTTGACAGCACAGAGATGATTGGTTACCTTCCTATTTTGGCTGACTGGTGGCCATAGATGTCTAATTGGAGTGGGCGAAGAAAGAATGTAGGTAGGAAGAAGAGGCTATAATTTTTGTACTAAAATTGTTCTATATCAACTTTTTGCTTACATTACCCCTTCCTATGCCCTAACCCATGCCCTATAGTTTGTCATCTGAACTTTTAAAATAATCCCTGGATTGGTCTTTGTGATGGTTAATGCTCTGTGTCAATATGGCTAGGTTTGATCCTCAGTGGCTTGGCAGACACTATGTAATCACCTCCCATTTTGAGATCTGATGTGAGCAGCCAATCAGTTGGAGGAGGCGTTTCCTGAGGAGGCCTGAATCCATGCTATAAATAGATGTACTGGCAAAACTTTCTCTTTCTTCATTCTGCATTTGTCTTGTGTCATCTGACCTCCGGTTCTCAGGATGTGAGAAGGCTTCAGCCTACTGCCTGACCTGTAGAATTTGGATTCGCCAGCTCCTGCAGCCGTGTGAGCCAGTGGCCTGCCCTTAGACCTGCAGATTTGGGGCTCATCAGCCCCTCCAACCACGTGAGTCGGGAGAAGCTTCCAGCTTACAGCCTGACCCATGGATTTGAGACTTAGCAGTCTCCACATTTGCATGAGCCATTTCCTTAAAATAAATCTCTCTCTGTATATTTATATATATGCTTCACTGGTTTTGCTTCTCTAAAGAACACAGACTAAAACACTTTCTGTTTAAAAGGTAGTGTATCTCCTTTTGCAGGAGGGCCCTCCCATCACCTGGAATTATCCTCTGGATGTGTGGCTCCTGGCAGACTATCAATGGTCCAAAGGAGATAGGAAAATTTTCTATGATTACAAATGATAAAATCTTTTTTTTTTTACATATATTTCATTCATTTGAAGTATGAGATGCAATATTTTTCACAGAAATTCTATTAAATCCTTAATAAGTAATAAGTTTTAAATAATAAACTATAAGTACTGTTTTGGGCAGTTGGTCTAGGCTAATATTCATTTCATAAGACAGTAGTTTGTCTTGACTAAGGTATTTTCACAGAAATTACTCTTATTTATTTATTTTTTAAGAGCACGTTACAGCTTAATGGGGACTTTCTCAAGCTTTACCTTATTTAATCTTTTTTCAAAAAATACTTGATTGCATTTTTGGTGAAAGTTTACACAGCAAATTCGGTTTGGTTCTCATTTAATAATTTTTATACATACTGGGGAGCCTGGTGGCATAGTGTTTAAGAGCTCGGCTGCAAAGGTCACTATGAGTTCATCCAGTATCTACCAGTCTAGTAAGTCTTTTTTTTTTAGGAATTTGAGTTTTGTTTTACATTTTTCTCCAGTTCTATCTGGGACCATTTACTGAATCCCTGCTGAGAATAGTCAGTAATGTTAGCTGGACACCATCTAGTTCTTCTGGTCTCCATCTAGTTCTTCTGGTCTCAAGGTAGGTGAGGCCATTGTTTGTGTAGACTCTTAGTTCTGTAGATTTGTTTCATCTTTGAGTCTTTGGTTTTCTTCTTTTTCTTTTGCTCCAGATCAGTAGAGACAAATAGTTGTATCTTAGATTGCTGCTTCCAAGCTTTTAAGACCCCAGATGCTACTCATAAAACTAGGTCATAGAACATTGTCTTAATGGACTATATTGTGCCAATTAACTGAGTTGCCCCATGAAACCATGCTCCTAAGCCTTCAACACAGTAAATCAATACCTGAGGGATTTGGTTTTGTCTAGTAAGTATCCGTAACTATGCCGCTTATATGCTTTATTTTATATTTGAAACTATATGCAGCACACAAAAACATGTATGTACATATGCCTACAGTTAAATTATATTTTATTACTAAATTTGTTAAATTTGCATCTTAATGTAACTGTGATATTGCTTTATTATATCTCCAATTCACAGAAAAAGGGATCTACAGCTTAAAAGTCACTCACTGAAACATGAAGATGATGCTAAAATGAGACCATAAATACAACACAGAATGAAGTCATAAATATAAACAGTGACTTGGACTCCTGTTAAAATATAGAATGTGAACTTGTTTGTTCTTGGCACAAAACTTCTGAGCATGTAGTGTTTCATAAAGACAATAGCAAAAGAAAACTGCCAACCAGAAGTTCAGGGAAGGTATCTTAAATTAGATTTTTTCAACTACTAACCATTCATACCAAGTCACAAGGCCTAAACTATTAAAAATTTTGATAGTCTCGTGAAGGTTTCACTGTTTATGTGACAATTTCATATAAAACATAGTGGCCTGTATGATTAAAAAAATGGAATTTTACCTCAACAGTATCAACATTATAATTTTCCTGATGAAATTAATTTAATTCAAATAGGAGAGAACTTGGCTATTAGCCTTAAAAGTTTTATTCGTTATAACCAAAAAAGTATTCAACACATGTCAAATTTTTAAGTCTCACAAATCAGTTAAAGATATCATGTGAAAGAAAACACACTATGGAGAAAATTCACTTATCAACTGGCATGGTATATCTTGGTATACTATTGTTGGCATGCATTGTAGATATACTGTCACCATCCAATGTACATGACATCAGTTTTGTTGCTTATTACTTGATGAAACACTGATATGCAGAGTGTGAGCTAACTCTTGGCTTAAGTGTAGTATGTATACGAGAGAAAAGTGCTCACCATGTTTTGTTTGCTTATTACTGAAAAAACCATAATAGAGGAAATGATGTTTCTCATTTAGTTAAGGACTATTTTATGAACTGAATGCGTTGTTGCGGTTAGGTGCCATCGAGTTGGTTCTGACTCATAGCGACCCTATGCACAACAGAACGAGACACCACCCGGTCCTGTGCCTTCCTCATAATCGTTGTTATGCTTGAGCTCATTGTTGCAGCCACTGTGTCAATCCACCTTGTTGAGGGTCTTCCTCTTTTCCGCTGACCCTGTACTGTGCCAAGCATGACGTTCTTCTCCAGCAACTGATCCCTCCTGACAACATGTCTAAAGTATGTAAGATGCAGTCTCGCCATCCTTGCTTCTAAGGAGCATTCTGGTTGCACTTCTTTCTCCCGAGACCAATTTGTTCATTCTTTTGAAGGTCCGTGGTATATTCAACATTCTTCGCCAACACCACAATTCACAGCCATTAATTCTTCTCCTGTCTTCCTTATTTATTGTCCAGCTTTCACACACATATAATGCTATTGAAAATATCATGGCTTGGGTCAGGCGCACTTTAGTCTTCAAGGTGACATTGTTCCTCTTCAACACTTTAAAGAGGTCCTTTGCAGCAGATTTACGCAATGCAATGTGTCATTTAATTTCTTGACTGCTGCTTCCATGGCTGTAGATTGTGGATCCAAGTAAAATGAAATCCTTGACAAATTTAATCTTTTCTCCATTTATCATGATGTTGCTCATTGGTCCAGTTGTGAGGGTTTTTGTTTTCTTTATGTTGAGGTGTAATTCATATTGAAGGCTTTGGTCTTTGTTCTTCATTAGTAAGTGCTTCAAGTCCTCTTCACTTTCAGAAAGCAAGGTTGTGTCATCTGCGTAACTCAGGTTGTTAATGAGTCTTCCTCCAATCCTGATGCCCTGTTCTTCTTCATATAGTCCAGCTTCTTGGATTATTTGCTCAGCATACAGATTGAATAGGTATGGTGAAAGGATACAACCCTGACACACATCTTTCCTGACTTTAAACCAATCAGTCTCCCCTTGTTCTGTCCAAACAACTGTCTCTTGATCTATGTAAAGTTTCCTCATGAGCACAATTAAGTGTTCTGTAATTCTCATTCTTCTCAATGTTATCCATAATTTGCTATGATCCACACAGTTGAATGCCTTTGTAGAATCAATAAAACAGGTAAACACTCTTCTGATATTCTCTGCTTTCAGCCAGGATCCATCTGACATGAAGCAGTGATATCCCTGGTTCCATGTCCTCTTCTGAAACCAACCTGAATTTCTGGCAGTTCCCTGTCGATATACTGCTGCAGCCATTTTTGAATGACCTTTAGCAAAATTTTGCTTGCGTGTGATATTGTTCTATAATTTCCACATAGGGTTGGATCACCTTTCTTAGGAACAGGCATAAATATGGATCTCTTCCAGTCACTTGGCCAGGAAGCTGCCTTCCACATTTCTTGGCATAGACAAGTGAGCACCTCCAGTGCTGCATTTGTTTGTTGAAACATCTCAATTGATATTCTATCAATACCTGGAGCCCTGTTTTTCGCCAATGCCTTCAGAGCAGCTTGGACTTCTTCCTTCAGTACCATCGGTTCCTGATCATATGGTACCTCTTGAAATGGTTGAACGTCGACTAATTCTTTTTGGTATAATGACTCTGTGTATTCCTTCCAACTTCTTTTGATGCTTCCTGTGTCATTTAATATTTTCCCCATAGAATCCTTCAATGTTGCAACTCGAGGCTTGAATTTTTGACTCAGTTCTTTCAGCTTGAGAAACGCCAAGCATATTCTTCCCTTTCGGTTTTCTATCTCCAGCTCTTTGCACATGTCATTATAGTATTTTACTTTGTCTCCTCTCACCACCCTTTGAAATCTTGCATCACTTCTTCCTTTTGCTTTAGTTGCTTGATGTTCTTGAGCAAGTTTCAGAGTCTCCTCAGAGATGTATCTTTGTCTTTTCTTTCTTTCCTGTCTTTTCAGTGACCTCTTGTTTTCTTCATGTATGATGTCCTTGATGTCATTCCACAACTTGTCTGGTCTTTGGTCACTAGTGTTCAATACGTCAAATCTATTCTTCACATGGTCTCTAAATTCAGATGGGATATGCTCAAGGTCATATTTTGGCTCTCGTGGACTTGCTTTGATTTTCTTCTGTTTCAGCTTGAACTTGCATATGAGCAATTAATGGTCCTTTCCACTTTTGGCCCCTGGCCTTGTTCTTTCTGATGATATTGAGCTTTTCCATCATCTCTTTCCACAGATGTAGTCAATTTGATTCCGTGTGTTCTATCTGGTAAGGTCCATGTGCGTAGTCACCATTTATATTGGTGAAAGAAGGTATTTGCAATGAAGAAGTTGTTGGTCTTGCAAAATTCTATCATTCGATCTCTGGCATTGTTTCTATCACCAAGGCCATATTTTCCAACTATCGATCTTTTTTTTTTTTGTTTCCAGCTTTCACATCCCAATCAGCAGTCATTATCAATGCATCCTGATTGCATGTTCAGATGATTTCAGACTGCAGCAGCTCATAAAAATCTTCTATTTCTTCATCTTTGGCCTTAGTGGTTGGTGTGTAAATTTGAATAATAGTCATATTAACTGTTCTTCCTTGTAGGGGTATCTATATTATCCTATCATTGACAGCACTGCACTTCAGGATAGATCTTGAAATATTCTTTTTGACAATGAATGCAACACCATTCCTCTTCAGGTTGTCATTCCCAGTATAGTAGAATACCTGACTGTCTGATTCAAAATGGCCAATACCAGTCCATTTCAGCTCACTAATGCCTAGGATATCGATGTTTATGCATTCTGTTTCATTTTTGACGATTTACAATTTTCCTAGATTCAGACTTCGTGCATTCCAGGTTCTGATTGTTAATGGATGTTTGCAGCTGTTTCTTCTCATTTTGAGTAATGCCATATCAGCAAATGAAGGTCCCAAAAGCTTTACTCTATCCACTTCATTAAGGTCAATTCTACTTTGAGGAGGCAGCTATTCCCCAGTCATCTTTTGTGTGCCTTCCAACCGGGGGCGGGCTTATCTTCTAGCACTGTATCAGACAATGTTCTGCTGCTATTCATAAGTTTTTCACTGGCTAATGCTTTTCAGAAGTAGACTGCCGGGTCCTCCCTCCTGAAACTCAGTGTAGGTGGCTATACCTCACTGACTATCTATGCACCGTTAGTTCTCCAGATATATATGGCTGTCAAAAATATGCCTACTTATTTTAATCTACTGTTGAATGAAATGGAGATAATTACAAAGAAGATCAAATCACGGTCATGTTGTCCACATCTTTTTAGTGTGCTGTCTGAAGAGATGGGTATTGAACCATGGCTTTGCTTTTCCATCCTGCAGTATCAAAACTGTAAAAGTAATGATTTTGAAAAAAAGATTAGGAAAAACAAAAAACACTTATTCACGTCACTGAAAATGGCTTTGAAGACCATTCCTGAAATTTTAAGTGTCTTGCTCAGTGATCTGTCTCAATGATAACTTCGGTATATCTGGAGTAGCAAGAACCCACCATTTAATGGCCAGGATATATATGACATAGTGCCTGCAACAATGGGCTTAAACATAGCAATGATTGTGTGGATAACACAGGATCAGGAAGTGTTTCATTCTATTGTACATAAGATCACTGTGAGTTGAAACTGACTCAACAGCACCTAACAACAACATATATCAACTTTAAAAATTAAAGATTAATATAACCAAAAAAACCCATTGCTGTTGAGTTGATTCAGACTCATAGCAACCCTGTAGAAGAGAACAGAACTGCCCCATATCATTTCCAAGAAGCAGCTAGTGGACTCGAACTGCTGATCTTTTTGTTAGCAGCCGAGTTCTTCACCATTGTGCCACCAGGGCTCCAAGGATTAATATAACAATACTTAAAAAAAATTAAAGATTAATACAAGAACTTCTTAAGAAGAAAACTATGATAAAAATGGCTAGCTTACCAAGAATTTAACTCCAAGAAATCAATGGTCTCTTAAACTAAAACCAAACCCATTGCCATCAAGTCAATTGCAACTCACAGCAACCCTACAGGACAGAGTAGAACTGCACCACAGGGCTTCCAAGGCTGTAAATCTTTATGAAACCAGACTGCCACATCTTTCTCTGGCGGAGGAGCTGGTTGATTCAAACCTCTGACCTTCCAGTTAGCAGCTGAGTGCTTTAAATGCTGTACCACACCAGGGCTTCAAGTGCTATCTTAAACATGCCTAAATGCTGTAAAATAACCTAATGCTCCAGAGTATGGTTTGGGTGTTTATTTGTCACAATCTTCTAAATTGAATCATTCAACCTTGAACATTTGATTGTTGATGTATTTCAACTTAGAGTCTGATGGGGCACTAAAAATAATCTTACTTTGGAAACAGTCTATAAATTCCATCTAAATATTTGGTAAGCAGTTGAGAAATATCAAAAACTAGCTGCTATTTTATTCCCAGTAAATGTCATTTATTTAACAGAATGAAAGACTAGGGAGATATTCATTTCCAGAAAAGTAGGTAAATGACTGAATCATATGAAATTAATGATGTTCAACTGTTTTGGACCTACAAAAATGAAAATTTCTTATGCTCAGCTTAATCAGCTTAATAGATAATGTGAAAACCCGTATGCTTCAAAACATTCAGAAATGTTGGCTAAAATACAATAAAACACTTCAAATACATCGCTTACTCCGTAAGAGATTAAAGAAAATGGCAGCAATCCAAAAAGTAAGAGAAAGCTGATGATTTGCATTGAAAGTGGGAACTTATGCTGTGGCTAGTGTGGGTGTTGTCTGTTGATATAGGTTACCAGGATGCTTGATTTTCGACATTACCACAGGATCTGGACCAGGGATTGGGCTAGGTAGAGAGTTAAGCAAGACTGTGTAAAGCCATATCTTGAATATCCACATCTACTCCCAGGCTTACAAAAGAAAACAATTTTGGGGGGGATTTGTAATAATGTCCTTGCCTTCACAAAAGTTTTGGAGTTTCAATTTGTACTACCAGAGAGGTCAAGGATATCCAAAGTCAACAAATTAATTTTCTATTATTTGTGCCCTAGCACTGGACAAAGCAAATAAGGATTCTTTCTGGAATTGTTGTTATTGTTGTGTGCTGTCGGGTCAATTTCAATTCATAGCGACCATATAGGGGAGAGTAGAACTGCACCATAGGGTTTCCAAAGCTGTAATCTTTAAGGAAACAGGTTGCCACATCTTTCTCTTGCAGAGTGACTGGTGGGTTTGAACTACTGACCTTTTGGTTAACAACCAAGAAGTGGAACTAAGCACATTACAATCCAGGCATTACAGGGTTCTCACAGGAAAAGCTCTCCTGCAAATTAATTCACAAGCCAAAATTACAAAAAACAGTATGTTAAATAATAACCAGCAAAAATAACAAAAAACAAAGTTGAACATAGAATTATCAGATAATAAAATTATCAGACATAAAATATAAGTGTGTTTATAATGTTTCAAAAGATATACATAGGAATAAAAATACAAGAGACAAAATGCTACCTAAAATGATCAGGAAAAATTTTAAGTGAATCAAAAAGAATTCATAGAAATAAAAAAAGTGAATATTGAAATAAAGAAAGCCTTAATAGAAGAATTAAATATCAAATTAGAGATATCTATTGAATAATCACAAACTGGAAACAAGAGCTGAAAAAATTTTCAGAATGAAACACAGAGTTAAAAAAATATGAAAATAATCTTAGGAGATGTGGAGAATAAATGAGATGGTTTAATGTCTTTCTGAAAGAGTACATGGGGAGAATAGAAAGGAGACAATATTACAGACATAATTGCCTAGAATTTTCCAGAGTTGGAGAAAATCTTGATTTCTCATGTTCAGGAATAACAGTGAATCCTAAATATAGTGAGTAATAATAACAATTATTATTATTATTCATTGTTATTATTACTCATTATATTAATATGGAAGACAGCTTCCCGGCCAACTGTCTGGAAGAGATCCATATTTATGCCGATTCCCAAGAAAGGTGATCCAACCAAAGGTGGATATTATAGAAAAATATCATTCGTATCACACGCAGGCAAAATTTTGCTGAAGATCATTCAAAAATGGCTGCAGCAGTATATCGACAGGGAACTGCCAGAAATTCAGGCTGATTTCAGAAGAGGACGTGGAACCAGGGATATCATTGCTGATGTCAGATGGACCCTGGCTGAAGGCAGAGAATACCAGAAGGGTGTTTACCTCCATTTTATTGACTATGCAAAGGCATTCGATTGAGTGGGTCATAGCAAATTATGGATAACGTTGCAAAGAATGGGAATTCCAGAACACTTAATTGTGCTCATGAGGAATCTTTACATAGATCAAGAGACAGTTGTTTGGACAGAACAAGGGGAGACTGATTGGTTTAAAGTCAGGAAAGATGTGTGTCAGGGTTGTATCCTTTCACCATACCTATTCAATCTGTATGCTGAGCAAATAATCCAAGAAGCTGGACTATATGAAAAAGAATGGGGCATCAGAATTGGAGGAAGACTCATTAACAACCTACATTATACAGATGACACAACCTTGCTTTCTGAAAGTGAAGAGGACTTGAAGCACTTACTAATGAAGAACAAAGACCAAAGCCTTCAATATGGATTACACCTCAACATAAAGAAAACAAAAACCCTCACAACTGGACCAATGAGCAACACCATGATAAATGGAGAAAAGATTAAATTTGTCAAGGATTTCATTTTACTTGGATCCACAATCTACAGCCATGGAAGCAGCAGTCAAGAAATTAAATGACACATTGCATTGGGTAAATCTGCTGCAAAGGACCTCTTTAAAGTGTTGAAGAGGAAAGATGTCACCTTGAAGAGTAAGGTCCATGGTATTTTCAATCGCATCATATGCATGTGAAAGCTGGACAATGAATAGGAAGACTGAAGAAGAACTGATGTCTTTGAATTGTGGTATTGGCAAAGAATATTGAATATACCATGGACTGCCAGAAGAAAAAATAAATCTGTCTTGGAGGAAGTACAACCAGAATGCTCCTTAGAAGCAAGGATGGTGAGACTGTGTCTTACATACTTTGGAGATGTAGTCAGGAGGGATCAGTCCCTGGAGAAGGACATCATGCTTGGTACAGTACAGTGTCAGCGGAAAAGAGGAAGACCCTCAGCGGATTGACACAGTGGCTGCAACAATGGGCTCAAGCATAACCACTATTTTGAGGATGGTGCAGGACCGGGCAGTGTTTCATTCTGTTGTACATCGGGTCGCTTTGAGTCAGAACCAACTTGATGGCACCTAACAACAACAATAACAATAAAAAAAAACTTAGATGCACTTAATAAAAATAAAAATCATCCAAGAAAAAGTATATGGCTACTTACATGTTACTTACAAAGTACATTACTTACAAAGAATGAAATTTAGCATATTTGCTACTAACACACACACACACACACACACAATAGAAGCTAGAAGCAGATGACAGTGAAAAAGAACTACTATACGGAAAGAGTATAAGTAACAACTTAGTATTTCATATCCAAACATTTACTTAATTTTATATCCAGCTGAACGTTTATTAAGGAAACTGGAGTGAAATAAAGAACACTCTAGAAAAACAAACAAACCCTTGCTAAAATATATACTAAATAACACTCTCCTGGTACCAAATTCTGTCTAAGTCATCTAGTGCTGCTATAACAGAAAAATAACACAAGTGTATGGGTTTAACAAAGAGAAGTTTATTTTCTCACAGTAAAATATGCTACAGGTCCAAATTCAGGGTGTCAGCTCCAGCGGAAGGCTTTCTTTCTGCCGCCCTTCTCATCAATCTTCCTTCCCCCAGACTAGGAGCTGCTCTTTGCAGGGATCCCAGGTTCAAAGGACATGCTCTACTCTTGGCACTGCTTTCTTGGTGGTATGAGGTTCCCCTGTTTCTCTGTTCACTTCTTTCTTTTATATCTCAAGAGATTACCTCAAGACACAATCCAATCTTATACACTGAGTTCTGCTTCACTAACACAACTGCCGCTCATCCTCTCTCATTAACATCACAGGAGCAGGATTTACAACATGTAGGAAAGTCACACAATACCAGGAATCATGTCCCAGCCAAAGTGATACACATATTTTTGGGGGACATAATTCAATCCATGACATTTCACCCTTTGGACCCCCAAAAATCACATCCTTGCAACATGCAATACGTATTCACCCCATCATATCATAGCAAAAGTCTTAACTCCAAGCCCAAAATTCAAAAATTCCTCTTCATCTGTGAAATCTAGAATACAAGTTATCTGCTTCCAAAGGTACAATGGCAGAACAGGCACAAGCTAAACATTTCCATTACAAATAGGGGAAACTGGAGGAAAAGAAGTGATAACAGACACCAAGCAAGTCAGCAGAACACATTAAGATAGCCCTCAAAGCTTTGAAAATAATCCTCTGTTCTCTGAGACAATTCACACAATGGCCCTATCCTCCCAACTCCAGGTATTAGCCACACTCTCTGGATTCTGAGTGGAGGCCCCTTGGCCTAGGCTTCAGCTTCGCCTTACAGGCCAACTGGGACAGCAACTCTGGTCCCTCAGTTTTAGATGCACCATTCTCCTATTCCAGGTGAATGGCGAATCCACCCTTAGAAACACCAGAGGCCATGGCCCCACCCTTTGAGACTCTAGAGGTCAAGACTGTACCTTTTGAGACTGATGCAGCTCAGCTTCTCGGTTTCATGGCCTCTTAGCCCTTTAGGCCTCACACTTGCATCTGCCCTGCTGTGGCAAGTGTTCCAAAGCTCTGTAGCTCCAACAGTAAGTGCTTGGATGTACCCCACTCTGCTAGGCAGCCTGCTGTGCACAGGCACTCAGCTCTTTTGCTCCGTGGGTCAGCTACAGTGCTCTCTGGTGCTGGCTTCCTGGTTCTGCTGCTGCAACTTCTCTGCCACTGCAGATCCTCTGCTGCTGTCACAACTCTATCCATTCACCATTCACAGTTTCAAAACCGCTTCCACGTTTTAGGTATATGTTAGAGCAGCACCCCACTCTCGGCACCAAATTCTGTCTTAGTTATCTAGTGCTGCTATAACAGAAATACCACAAGTGGATGGCTTTAACAATGAGAAATTTATTTTCTCACTGTAAAGTAGGCTAAAAGTTCAAGTTCAGGGTGTCAGCTCCAAGGAGAGGCTTTTTCTCTGCCAGCCTTCTCATCAATCTTCCTCCAGACTAGGAGCTGCTCTTTGCAGGGACCCCAGGTCCAAAGGACGTGTTCTGCTGCTGGCACTGCTTTCTTGGTGAACTGAGGTCCCCTTGTCCCTCTGCTCCGCTTCTCTCTTTGATATCTCAAGAGATTGCCTCAAGACACAATCCAATCTTGTAGATTGAGTCCTGCCTCACTAATGCAACTGTTGCCAATCCTCCCCCATTAACATCACAGAGGCAGGATTTATAACATGTAGGAAAGTCACACAATACCAGGAATCATGTCCCAGCCAAACTGATAACATATTTTGGGGGAGACATAATTCAATCCGTGACACTAAGGGAAGAAAGAAATTGAACCCAGAAAGAAGGGCTATGATGTAAGAAGAAATGGTGATCAAAGAAATAGGAAATTCAATCCAATATTGTTTGGATTAAATAATAATTATTATAATGAATAATTTGGCCCAGGTTTAGAAGTGTCTTATATTCCATCTCTCCACGGTAAAAGCGTCAAAAGATTTTATTGCCCTCTCAAATCTCCCATAGATGGGATGGGGTCTAGGATAAAGATTAACATTAGTAGCTATCTTGGTTTGAGATGCCACAAAAGCAAGCCTTGGGGCAAGGGTTTGGGAATGGCTAGTTTGCTAGGAGGTAATTATTGAAAACGGCAATAGAGAAGTAGCAAATTTAAACAGGGAAGGGAAGGAGACAATGAAGGACGCACTAACAATCAAGATACCGCTGTGAGAAATTGAGTTATTGCTTCTGGGGAGCTATAGGAAATCACGTATAGAATACACGTCTCAGAGTTATTCCAACTGCAGGGTGATAAACCTGGGGTATTTATACATCAGCTACTGTCAGTCACTGGTTGAGGGCTGCTGGCACGGGGGATATCTAGCCAGAAAAAAAAGCCCTCAGGTAAAGAGATGCAGGTGCTGAGGTTGTAAATGTTTTAGTCAGGCACACAAAGGATTGGTACACATTAGTGGATTCCTGAGAATTGTGGCTTAGTGGTAGAATCCTCACTTTCCAGGCCGGAGACCTGGCCACAGCACCTCATGCACAGCCACTGCTGGCCCTGAATCAGGCCAGATCAATGGCACTTAACAACAAGGAGGTATGTTTTTGTTATAAAACCAGAGGTTTCTAGCTCCTGCCGTAATGGATTACGTTTTGTTCTAGAATCGGAGCTATTCCTTCTCCTCCACTAGATGGAGATTGAATTTTACTTTTTTTTTTTTTTTTGGATTTCTGAAAGCAAAAGTAACAATCCAACTATCTTTCACCTAAATACCAAAAAACCCAAAACCTGTTGCCATAGAATCAATTCCCACACGTAGCAACCCTATAGTACAGAGTAGAACCCCCATAGGGCTTCCAAGGAGCAGCTGATGGAATTGAACTGCTGACCTTTTGGTTAGCAGCTGAGCTCTTAACCACTGAGCCAACAGGGCTCCAAAAGAGAATACTTATTCATTTTTTCAAAGGATATTTTACCACGTTTTCCAAAAGTAAGGCTAAAAAAGCCCCCTCTCCTTCCTGGCATTTTCTGTAGTCAGCCTGGATTCAGCTCCTAACTTCTAGCATGTAGCTAAAAAACAGAAACTCACAGTAAAGGTTCTGATAATGAGGTGACATATAATGCTATTATCCTAAACAACTCTTTGTATGGGTCAGTTTTATGTCATCCACAGATTTTGGAGAAAGCTATTCAAAGTAGATCCTGGTCACTCACCTCTTGGTTAGTTTGAGCATGTCAGAGGAATCAAGGGAGCTCTGGTGGAGTCAACCACAGAGTAGACTTAAGTCAACAATAAAAATTTGGAATTGGAACCTAGTTTTGTAATCTTATTTGGAGCTCTGGTGGCACAGTGGTTAAAGAGTTGGACTGCTAACTGAAATGTCAGTGGCTCGAAACCACCAGCCACTCTGCAGGAAAAAAAAATGGCAGTCTGCTTCTGTAGAGATTTACAGCTTTGGAAATCCTACAGGATTGTTATGAGTCAGAATTAACTCAATGGCAGTGGGTTGTTTTTTTATTTTCGTGGGTTTTTTTTTGGCAGCACAGTTGGGGCTTGGGATATAACATAAAAGTGGCATGATATGTATCTTCTAAGAAACAATGTTAGTTAACAATGCATCATGCTCTTTACCTTCTCCTGAGATACTCCTTCATTGTCTCAGGTTAAGATTCAAGACCATGTCTGTCTTTTTAAAAGCTCACTTCCAGGAAGCAAGATGCGCTGTCTATATACATGTCAAGTGATGAATGTGTGTGTATGTGTGCACATGTATGAGTCACAAATTTTTTAGTTAAGAAAAATCCATTTAAACTACCAAGACCAAAGAGGGTAATTTATTAACCCATACGACTGGTGGAATTTGGTTGTCTAATTGAATTAGTAAATCTTACTTAGGCACCACTGGGTTCAGAGGTTCAAACAATGTCCTGAAGACATTCCTCCCACTTCTGTTTTCCTGGGAGTTGGCTTTAGTCTTAGATAGTTTCCTCCCATGCGATGACAAAGATGTCAGGCTGGTTACCAGCTCTAAGCTTACATTATCCTTATGCCAACTAGCCCGATGAAAAAAGAAAAAAAAGTCTGTTTTTCAATTGTTCAAACAAAAATCCAGAGTAGGTCTTTGTTGCTGTGGCATGTCTGGACCTCTTACCTATCACTGTGATCAGGAAGATGGGGTCTCTGATAGCTGAAGACTCGGTCAGCTGCCTACCCTCTGCTTGTGATGAGAGAATTTCCAAGAAAGAACTACTCAGTTAACAGAAAAAATATGAAAGTGTTCTGGGAAGCCAGTAACTTTATCTTGCACGAAATATAAAGGATATGCACGTGAATGTAAATATTTGAAGTTGGAAATTGGGACTACTATAGAGGAACTTGTCTTCATTACAGTTTAATATTAACAAACAGAGAGCATATCCAAACTTTTCAGCCGAATATTGCTCTGTACGCTTAGGTGGAACATTCGCATTTCAGTAAGTTTTGCATATAATTAAATTTTGTTTATTTCCCCTGAAGTTAATTGAAACAGAAATGTACCTAATTTCTATAAATCTAATTATCGATTGCATTTTCTAAAGCTGCTTTTACATCTTAAAGTTTAATAGATATATCAACAACAGTGGGAATAAAACTCCTTTAAAGCAACCCCATGTGGTCACACATATCGTTTGGTTGTAATGGGATTCTGTTAATATCAATATACTTCTGTAAATCTCTTAGTTCACATGATCAAAAGAATATAGCAGGGAAACGTAGTCCCCTAGTAGTTAATTAGCACATAAAAATTGTGTTTGAAACCAGAAGGAGGGAAAGAGGGTGCTATTTTCTTACCATTTCAATCCCTCTGAGTTCTGCAAACTTGTTGGGTCTTAAATGCATAACTAGATTAACACCAATTCATTCATCTCTGATTTGTTACTTTTATGTACAATAGATTAATAAACCACATATTATTTTACACCCAAACACATACATCTATTGTGGTTCTCTGTCTTCCTTTCTTTCCCTCTCTCTATCTCATGTATCCTATGTACTGAATGTTAGCATACATTCGTAGCCCAGGGCAGCTGGTGCAGCAGGCCAACTGTATGTTTTTGGCCAGTGAGCCTGAGCTGAGCGTACTGTAGTGCAAATGCTCTTAGCCAAATAGCACCCTGCTGGACACTGAACAGAAAGGATTCTCTGATGCATTATTCTACTGCAGCCCTTTGTCATTTATTTCACATTCCAAAAAACAGCCTTGACCCCAAATGGCAATAAATAAATAAAATAAAATGTAAAATTGATAGGACGAATCTGTCCAAAGATGCAAAGGAAAGGTTTGACAGAGGTTTGAGGTAAATAGTAAGAGATAATGTGGTCTACTGAAGATAAAATGCGGTGGTAATTAGAGAAGGGTGACAGTCAGTTGGCATCATGAAGAATTGCAAGCATCATTATAGACTGGTGAACAGAATAACAATTCTCTGCATAGGTAGAAGAGATGCCAGAAATACACTTTGATTTGGGTTATTTGGAGAGAATAAATAAGCAATTTCCAATACCTAGAAGATGGCACCACAAGAAAAGCAACTCTGCTGTAGCATTTAGTCAGGTGTCTTCAGAAAAGCATCCACCTTCCCTGCTCGCCTGAACGTGTACGCTCTCATTTATTCAGATGGAATTGTTCTGAGTGTCCGGAATTTCAGAAGTGAAAGAATAAAGGAAGTTAAAGAACAACGATTTTTATATTGCAGAATGCAAAACATCAATTTTGAATGCCTTTTCTTGCTTATATATACACGACTCAAAACATTATTTCTTAATAAATAATGCCTTACACTGTTGTTATATATCATATATTATATATACTGGAAACCCTGGTGGCATAGTGGTTAAGTGCTACAGCTGCTAACCAAAAGGTCAGAAGTTCGAATCCATCAGGGGCTCCTTGGAAACTCTATGGGGCAGTTCTACTCTGTCCTATAGGGTTGCTATGAGTTGGAATCGACTCAACAGCAAAGGGTTTACAGGTTTTTATGCAATTCCTTATACCATTTCTAAGTGTATAAATAATTTTGGTGAGCCATTTAATCTTTTCAAAACATTAAAAAAAATTTAAACAGAAATGTTGTTTGTGACTATGTTAAAATGTCCACTTGCCTTATTTTTCTTTTTTTAAAATATACACAGAAGCTTTGTTGAAAGCAAAATAAACCTGTAAATGGCCTTTTCTCTAATAGCATTAAATACAGTCAGACTCTGTCTTGGATTAATACAGGTCCAGGAATTCTCTTCAGTGGCATCAAAGAGGAAAGAAGTAAAACAAGGGATTTTGTAGCTTGCATTTCCTTTTCTCCCATTCATTTTTTATAAAAAGAAAACATTAATCCTAACTTTCTCATTTATCCTTAATCAAACACAACTGCAGTTTCTAATTATTCTTCATCCTAATAATTAATGAGATTATATTGAAAGGGTTTCTATAATATGTACAGACTACTCTCAAACTGTCCAATATAATTACAAATGAAAACAGAGCCACGATGCAATGGTGTTTCACAAGATTTTGGAGTTGAGGTTCACACAGGGGAGTTTGCTATGGGTCATTATCATTAACTGATGATGATCTGAGATCAAAGACAGGGCCCTATGGAACTCCAGCTTCCAAAGTAGCATAATAAGTCTGAAATGTCAAATGTAATCTCCCCCAAATAAAACTTAAACTACAATAAAGGCGCATCCAAGCTGTCAAGTTAGCTCTCAAAGTGATATACATAAGACCGATGATTTCAAAAGCTCTAGGAAAGTGAAATAGTCCCAGACAAATGGCCAAAAGCAACTTCTTAAGTCCAATTGCAAAAAAATAAACTTTACCAAATCCATCAGGCATGGCAGCTTTCCTCATATCATGCCAGTGCAACACCAAGTAACTGACCTTACAAGAAAACAAAACAAAAGACAAAACAAAGAATAGACCTGCAAGGCCTTTAAACAGCAATTTTAATCAAGAAAATATATTTCTCGTGTTATCTCTTATATGCTCAATTCCAAAGTCCTAAATCCTCTGCAACTAAAGAGTAGATTGGACACGCTGGTGGCAGTTGGAATCCACCAGCGGCTCCTTGTAAGCCGTATGGGGCAGGTCCACTCTGTCCTATAGGGTAGCTATGACCTGGAACCGACTCGACAGCAGTGGGTTTGGTTGAAAGAGTAGACCACAGCACAGCTGAAAGAGTAAGAGCACAAAGGTATGGATTTGGCATCCAGTAGAGAGTGACAAATTGTAAGAGCCCACGAAGCTGCAGTCACAGCAAATTATTGATTATGTAAAATTAATTAGTGTAATTCTGATCAGAACAATCCCTTCTCTGTAGCAGTTTGTTGGAATTAATAATAAAAAGACATTTTAAAAATTTTCTTAACTTGTGTCTTCAACTCTACTGCAAGCATTAAAAATAGAGTTGTGAAATCTTTGCAAAACCTGCTAGTTGAGCACTCACTGCTGCTCTTCTGAGAGAAAGAGACAGAAGATGGAAAAAAAAGACAAGCGTATGGAGGGTATTTAATTAAAGTCAGAAAGAATAGTAAAATAGATACATTAGTTCAGTGAAAAATCTCCTCATTTCTACCAGTTCAGAAACCCTTTAAACTCTGAAATGGAAACTGGAAAAAGAAAGGGGAAGGGGAGGGTAAGCCTTCCTTAATTGATCTAGACTCTTCTGTTTTGCACCTGGAATTCTGACTCTGGTGCTCTATTGCACTTACTTGTTTCAGTTATTTAACTATTCTTTCTTTTATAAATTTACTAATTAAATTATTGATTAATTAATTAATTTGTTTAACATCTTCTACTATTTATTGGTTGGTGGGCTATGCATTTGGAAACCCTGGTGGTATAGTGGTTAAGTGCTATGGCTGCTAACCAAAAGGTTGGCAGTTCAAATCCACCAGGGGCTCCTTGGAAACTCTATGAGTCAGAATCAACTTGATGGCAATAAGTTTGTGTTTTTTTTTTTTTTTTGGTTTGGGCTATGCACTGAGCACACAAAAGTATATATGACATGGTGTCTATCCCTGAAGTACTTAGAGGGAAAAACGAGTGTATAAATTAGTACATATAATAAAATGTGGTATAGTTTCATCTGCTTGAGAGTAGCAGAGTAGTGTTGCAGATGTGGACAAGTAAGCTTTCCAAGAGGGGATGTTATTTAAGCTATTTTTCATGGTGATTTTAATTTAACAAAGAATCCACAAAATTTATAGCTAAACAGGAAGAATATTTCCAGGAACATTGACATTTGCAGGTAATTAGAAATGACAGATATGAGGCTTATTTTTCTATTATGTTTCATGTAATTGCATATTTTGAGCAATAGGCAGTCAGCTTTATATGTAATGAATAGGTAGAACAAGAAAATAGAATAATAATTCTCAGGAAAACAGTGATTATATTTAAAATTATATCATTCTCGATCACAAGGCCAAAAACATGAGCGAGGTAGGTTACTAAAAGGGCATCAAACTTCCCTCCTTAGTTATTTAATAATTACTAAGCAGGATGTGTTAAACGTGAGGGTTGCAGTCTCTGACTTATTATATAATCAGAGTAGGTTTATTTCTTCTAAGTGTGCTGGGCACGCTCACATGGGGCCAAAACCCTGAGTTGAACTTCTTAGAAAAGGGCTTTCTGCCAGAGGAGCTTCCTGAAGTTAATGATGAACTATGAAATGACACTACATAGTACTAATGGGGATGGGATAAAATTGACTTCATAGGAGAAATGCTTCCACTAAGGACAAGAAAAAGTATGTAAAATTCCTAGGCACTGGGCACATGTTAAATTAGATTCTTAGGCATTATTCTTTATACTTGATAAGAACAAGGGTTTTATAAGTTTAAAATATTTCATTTTTCTGGTTTATGGAGTACTTCCACTCTTTCTTTTTTGCCATCCAATAGAGGCTTACTTTCAACAAATGGATTCGTTTTGTAGCTATCTACCATATTATTAACGTTTTATTTGGTCTTTATCTAAAACATGGAAACAAAAATGTGTATGAGTTTATTTGTCAAAGATGCATTTTGCATTTGTATGTTTTACTCTACGAATATATCTTTTCCATGGCACTGATCCATCTTTCACTAACAGGAAACAGATTGGGTTTGGATTTGTGTAAAAGGCCAAAAATATTTAGACTTTTAGGCAAACGTTATCTTAGCTTGGGTTTACCCCAAAGCAGAGGTCGAAGCAAAGGCTTGCTAGCAGGTACTTTATTTGAAAATATTATTTCAGGAAGCAGGAGTGGTTAAAATCAAGAAGGAGAAAAAGACAAACAGAGATGAGTTATTAAGTTGTCCGCTCAAACAGGCAATGTTGCTCACTTGCATAGCAACTTGTGCAAAGCTTCATGAAATGTTCCTCAAAACAGCCTACTCAGGTGAAAAAAGTTGTAAATGTGTACATATTGGTCCTCATCATTCATTGACGATGATGGTATCATTCACTTCTGGGTAGGACTTGTGCGTGAGTAAAGTAGGTTCCTGTAGACTCCTCACATTGTGGTTCTGAGAATCCAGGGAGGGAAGAGAGATGGAGATGGCACATACCTGAGTCAAGGCAATGTTAGGAGGTACCTGGGCAAGAGTAGTCAAAGCCCTTGAAGGACTGGTTACCACGGCAGTACGTGGAGTAGGAAGAGTCATGAGGTTTTGAAGTGAGACACAAGAGTTGCCTAATACAAAAGTTTTTTTTTGTTAGTTTGTTTTTTAAAAGTAATATAACAATTTTAATTAGAACTGTGACTAAATTTTTGATAAAGGGTTAAATTCCATTTAGTGTTTAATTTTTTGTTTTTGTTTTAAATTTCTTGTATTGCAGGTGAAAGTTTACAGCACAAATCAATTTCTCATTCAAAAATTGATACACAAATTGTTTTGTGACATTGGTTGCAATCTCTGCAATGTGTCAGCACTCTCCTCTTTCCCCTTTCCACCCTGAGTTCTCCGTGTTCATTTGTCCAGGTTTTAAAGCCTGTCTAATCTTTGGCTGAACGGTGGACTTCAGGAGTGGCTTCAGTATTGAGTTAGCAGGGTGTATAGGTCCATAGTCTTGGGAGTTCCTTTCCTCTCTGTCAAATCAGTAAGTCTAGTCTTTTTCTGTGAGTTTGAATTTTGTTCTGCATTTTTCTTCCACTCTGCCCAGGACCCTCTATTGTGATCTCTGTTAGAGCAGTTGGTGGTGGTAGCTGGGCATCATCTAGTACTTCTGGGCTCAGGTTTGTGGAAGCTGTGGTTCATGTGGTCTTTTAGTCCTTCGGGCTAATATTTCCCTTGTGTCTTTGGTTTTCTTCATTCTCCTTTGCTCCGAACTTGATGGGACCAATAGATGTATCTTAGACTGTCACTTATGAATGCTTTTTGACATAGAAGGAAAATGTTTTAAAAAGCTATAAATTTATGAATGCTAAACATCATATTTATCAATAAAATACAGCAGATAAATGTACCAGAGCTTCGAACGCTGACCATGTCCCCACCTTTTCAAAAAATCCCAGTGACTGCTCCCTCATACCAACCCATTCCTTAAGAAGATAGCCTAAGTTCTTTAATCTATTGCTCAATCATTTAGTCTCAAGGCCCCTTTAGACTCCTAAAAATCATTGAAAATCCCAAAGTGCTTTGCTTATTATGAATTATATATATTGACATTTACCATATTAGAATTAAAACAGAAATTTTGAAAGTTTTAATTCATTTAAAACAAAATCAAATACATTAGATGCTAAAACAAAATATTTTTTATGAAAAAATAACTATTTTCCTATAACAAAAAAATAGTGACAAGGGTTACATTGTACTACAGTGTTATAAATCCTTTCATATCTGGCTTAATAGAAGACAGCTGGTTTTTCATACCTGCTTTTGTATTCAATCTGTTGAGAGATCACAAGTCATGTATCCTGTGGAAAACTCCACTGTACACTCATGAGAGAATTAGTGAAAAGGATGAATAGCATCTTAGTATTATTACGAAAATAGTTTGGCCTTGCAGACCCCCTAGAATGGCTTTGGGGGCTCCCAGGGTTTTCTGGATGAAATGTTGAGAACTGATCATCTATACAGACACATACAGCCCAAACTCCCTTTCTCATTTATTCCATAAATAAGTCTTATGCTTCTGCCATGGTGAACATCACCATTGCCCCTAAAACTAGCCTCTATGCTTTCTACATCCATGCTTTACTCACATCTTTCACTGTCTCAGAATCTTCCCCTTACCCTTCCAATTCTTTTTGGGGAACTTTCCATTATTCTCTTTCCCCTATTTCTTTTTCTAACAGCATCATTTTCTTTGTACGAAATAGATATTTATTTCTGTTTTATAACTTTACTTTAAAACCCATATACCCTCTAATCTATGCTTGTTCACCCAGCCCACTCCCACTGCTGTCGAGTCGATTCCGACCCATAGTGTAGGCTGTAAGTAAAACTATGTTGAAAGTATGCTATTACTTTTCTTTTTGATATACCATTCACCTGTCTTATATAGATTACAGGCCAACAAACTTTTTCATTTCATATCCATGAATTTTATTACTGGTGAATTTATTATCATGGAGTGAGGCTGCAGATATCTATAATGGAACAGTTGGGTGTACATCAGGCCTGACAAATGAGGTAGCTAGCTGTATTGCCTATCACTTTTGGCCTTTTGTTGTTGTTAGGTGTCATTGAGTAGGCTCTGACTAATAGCCATCTTGTGTATAACAGAATGAAACATTGTTCAGTCCTGCACCATTTTCACAATTATTGTAAAATGTGAGTCCCTTGTTGCAGTCACTGTGTCAATCTATCATCACACAGATTTTCTTCTCCTTTTTCACAGATCCTCTTCCAAGCATGATGTCTTTCTCCAGTGATTGGTCCCTCCTGAAGACATGTCCAAAGTAAACAAGAAGCCTCACCATCCTCCCATCTAGAGAGCATTCTGGCTATACTTCCTCCAAGACAGATATGTTCATTCTTCTAGCAGTTCATTGTATATTCAGTATTCTTTGCCAACATCACAATTCAGATGTGTTAATTCTTTTTTGTCTTTGGTCTTCCTTTTTCACTGTCCAGATTTTGTATTCATACTAGGCAACTGAAAATACCATGGCTTGGGTCAGGCACACTTTGGTTATCAAAGTAGCATCTTTGCTTTCTAAGGTACTAAAGAGTTCTTTTGTAGCGTATTTACTCAGTGCAACATGTCCTTTGATTTCTTGATTGCTGCTTCCATGGCCATTGATTGTTGATTCAAGAAGAATAAAATCTTCCACAGCTTCAATTTTTCACAATTTATCATGATGTTGTTTACTGGTCCAGTTGTGTTTTCATTTTCTTTATATTTGGGTGTGATCCACAGTTGAAGGCTGTAGTCTTTTACCTTTATCAGTTAGTGTCTCCAGTCGTCTTTACTTTTGGCAAGGAAGGTTGTATCATCTGCATGTATTCAGGCCTTGAAATTATCTATCCAACATTACTTTATTTTACCTAGATGAGATAATTTTGCTTGATAGAGGTTAGTGAAGACTAGAGAAGGTAGCTTGCTAATTTCAAAGGCAATATTTGTAATCTGCAACTAGTGATTAGAAATCATTTGCCAGTTGTTGTCTCAGAAAGACAAGGAAGGCTGATCTTGCCTTTTTGCAGGAGACTGAAATACAATTGAACTTGTGAGGGGGAGGATGTAATTCATACACAGTATGACCAAATCTGATGGACTTTATCAGGCAATAGGTAATTGGCTGACACAGATTTCCAGGCTTTCCTTATTCTATTTTGATAACTGATGATAGCTGAATCTTAAAAGAAGACCACTCTATTGTTCAATAATTCACAGATTGACAAATCATGACTACTTTAGTTCTTATACCAGTAAGATTATGTTTTTCTTTATTCTCATATATAAATCTTACAACCTTAGATATAGTCACAATGAAAAGAAACACCAATGAATCTCTGTATTTTTTCCATTCTGACCAAGGTAAAAAAAAGACCAAGGTAGCAAGGGTCATATTCAAAATGCCATTTAATAAGGAGCTAGCCAAACTGAAAAGAGCTTGGCATTTTGAAATGCAATAAGCTTGGACGTGCCCATGTTCCACAAGTGATCCTCACCCAGCCTGTATGCTAATACTCCATATAGTCATTCTAAAAAGAAGGTTCACTTAAGGAACTCTGTATGCTAATTAATTCCAAACCATAAGGCAGAACAAAGGAATGTATCTTTAAAACAACTGGATTAGTTAGATTAAACAACAATTAAATAGAAAAGGAACTTTTTAAATTCTACTTAAATGTGAGATTAATAAAATGTAAGTTTGTCTATAGGGAAAATCCTTACTTCAGCTATATATAAAGAGAGGCAGATTAAAAAAAAAAAAAGCACTTCAGTACTTTGGTTAATAAATTTGTTTGTATAAGTACAAGCGTAAAATGATATAGGTTAGGCATTTGAATCCTCTGGGATCATTTTATGAAACTTAAAATTAAGAAAAAAAAAATTCGTTGCTGTCAAGTTGATTCTGACTCATAGGGACCCTATAAGGCAGAGTAGAACTGCCCCATAGGGTTTCCAAAGAGCGGCTGGTGGATTCAAACTGCCAACCTTTTGGTTAACAGCTGAGCTCTTAATCACTGCACCAACAGGCGCCTCTCTTATGATGCTAATGATAGACCCCAGAGAAGAATTGTTTCATTAATTTTAAATACCTCTGATGCAAATATTATGGAAAGCAGGACTTTTGTGTGTGTGTGTGTGTGTGGATAGGTGTGTTGGTTGACATAAATATTAGGACTATTTCACTGTTATCTCAAATTTCCAAGAAATTAGCAAATATTTGTTTTACGCTGTGACTACTATGTTCTTTTTCACCTTACTTTCCCTACCACCCGTCTCTCACAGTTCATAAATATTAATGGAATCTCTGATCCGTTTATCCACCACTTTTCAGTGTCCTTCACCATCTTTATATCCTTTCCTCTGAATCTAGTTTTAATCCCATGGTCAATTATTACAATTACTCCCTTGTGTATACCTTCAACTCCCTTATCTCTCCCTTATTGGTCTTATCTCCTGGCTAAGACACAGCCCTGGTTAAATCCAGCTCTTTATTTTTTCTGGGCTTGGCACTGGGCAACTGGTATATACATAATAGGCCTCAATTAAAGTTCATGATAATTTACATCAAGAGGCCTTAAGACGTCAAGGGAATCATATTGAATTTCTCATCATTTTTCCATTCCAGGACACTCTGGTGGCATAGTGGTTAAGAGCTATGCCTGCTAACCAAAAAGTCAGCAGTTCGAATCCACCAGACACTCCTTGAAAACCCCATGAGACGGTTCTACTCTGTCCTATAGGGTCATTATGAGGCAGAAACAACATGACGGTAATGGGTTTTTTTTTGTTTTGTTTCTGTTCCAACTCTGTTATGTAACTATTTCAAATCTTCTCTCTTCTTGATTCTTTCAATGCTTCATCACCATTCTCACTCTCAGACTTTACCTTCTAATTTATTGTGAAAAAGTCAAAAGGGACCTCTCCCTACTAAATCTACCCTCATTACCACATCTATGCCCATATTCTCTACTTTCTATTTGATACTACAGATGGACTGTCTGTGCTTCTTGTTAAGGTCAAGTACTCCCCTTGTCTACTAGATATCAGCCCCTCTTGTCTACTCAAGTACATAACTCCAGCAATTCTACCACTTCTTATTCACCTCAGATCTTCCTTTGTATTGGATCATTCCCTAGTGTATAACATGCTCTTATTCCTGCTAGTTGAAAGAATCAGTGCTTGATTACAGTTTTATCTCAAGTTAACACCATATTTATCTCCTACAATTGATAGCAAAGCTACTCAAAAGAGTTTTCTAATTTCTCCTCTTCCATTTTCTCTTGAATACTCCAATATTATCCCTCCTTCCCACATAGAGCTCTACTAAAAGTACTTAATCAAAGTCACCAGTAACCTCTGTATTACTAAATCCAGTGCCCAATTCTCATTCATATTCTATCATCAACAGCATTTGACCTAGTTAATCACTCTCTTCTTGTAACACTTACCTTCACTTTCTCTTAGTTCTTCTTCTATATTACTGGCTATTCTTTTTCCATCTTCTTTGCCACTTTTCCAAGTCTCTGTCCATGGTATTTCTCTATATACTCCTTTCCTTGGTGGTCTCATCCTATTTCAGGCTTTTACATCTTATTCCTGCACCAATGACTCCAAAATACATGTCTCTAACACTACTGCTCCTGAAAGGTAACTGCACGGCATTGTTTGCTAATGGCTAGGACTTCATAATAGTAAAAATAGGTATATATGATGATATTTTACTCCCTTTCTTCCCCATATGTTTATGTAGTCCTGAATCATCATCATTAAGACACAGTTTTATCATGTCTCTTCCCTCCCCCATCCTGACTGTAGTACATTGATAATTCTTGTTCAATATTTCCCAGGAAATCTGACTTAGGTAAGAAAAGAGATAGTAGTGGGAAATTACAGAGGGAACAGAAGAGAGAGAAATGAAAGTCATCTTTTGGTCAAGTTTAGGAACTGAATAATTGCTCTGGTTAAAGAGGAGACAAGTTTGACAGTTGTTTTGACGAGTAATTTGAAATAATTACAGTTTTTAGGAAGAAAACATTCACAGAAGATTCTAAAACCAAAAGCCAAACTAGTTGCCTTCCATTTCCGATTCATGGCAACTCAGTGTGTGTCAGAGTAGAACTGGGTTCCGTAAGATTTTCAATGGCTGATTAACCTGAACCTCCAGCATTTTGGTTACCAGCCAAGCACATTAACCATTTGCACCACTCAGGAACTCCAGAAAATTCTAAGAGAAATATTTATAAAGGGAAACAAAGTTGTAAAAATTTTAACATTATTAATAGTTTTAATATTCATAGAAAGGTTTGCTGAATCCTTACGGGGTAAACATCATTTGATTATGACAAACTGCTCATAGCTTTCACGTATTTATGTTATAAACTAATACAAATTTGTGATTTTTTTATCTTACATAAAACAGATATTAAAGTTCTCTCATTTTGCATATCTCCACAATGGGACCAATAAACATCATGATAAATGAAAAAAAAAAAAAAAAGAAAGGAAGTTGTCAATGACAACTTTTAGCAGCAGTGAAGAAATCAAAAGGTATATGAAAAAAAAAAATCTGCTGCAAAAGACCTTTTTAAAATGTTAAGAACCAAAGATGTCACTTTGATGACTGAAGGTGCTCCTTACCCAAAACATGATCTTTTCAGTTGTCTCAAATGTAGGCAAAACCTGGAAAAAAAAAAAAAAAAAAGAAGACAGAAAAAGAATTGATGCATTTGAATCATGGTGTCAGCAAAGAATACTGAATATACTTTGGGCTACAAAATGAATAAACAAATAAGTCTTAGAAGGAATACAAGAAGAATCCTCCTTAGAAGTGAAGATAGCAAAACTTCAGCTAACTTACTTTGGACACACCATGAAGATAAGAGATTAATCTCTGGAAAAGGATATCATGCTTGATAAAGCAGAGGGTCAATGAAAACGAGAGAAAAGCTCAGTGAGATGACTGACACAAGAGCCACAACAATGGACTCAAACATAACAAAAGTCGTGAAGATGGCGCAGGACTGGGCAACATTTTGTCCTGTTATGCATAACATCTCCATGGGTAGAAACTGACTCAGCAGCAGTTAACAACAGCAGTATTATAACCTGTGGGAAGTTCTATACAATTCTGATGGCTTTAGTTTCTTTCGGAGGGAATGAGTTTTCTTTGAGATTGAAATAATGAATAGTCCCATCCTTGAGGCTACCCTCCCTCCCTTATATTGCTACACTTATGATGACAAAATGATTTGCTATGGGCCCCTTTACTAAACTCCTGTTATAGTCGGTCATTTATGCAACCACTCAGCCTTTTTTGGGTATTTTTTCTACCGTCTTCACCATCCCAGTTATCTCCTCAGTAATAACGTTAATTCCAACACTGTAGCCTTAGTCAATTCTACCGTGACCTTTGCCAAGGTGCTGCTAATGTTGTCATCGAATTATGTTAAGTATCTACCAAATTTCACTGAGCCAAGAGTAAAGATATTTCAACAACACACGTGTTCCACTCTCATCATCGTTCCTTTCCCATAAGTGAGAGAGGACTAAAATCAGCAAACGCTTTGTAAAAAATAAGCTCTTGACAGCCATTTTTAATATTTTTAGCCAAGACAGTTGTTTGAAGAGAACAATGGGATACTGGGTAGTTTAAGTCAAGGAAAGTGTGAGTCAATGTGTATGCTGAGCAAATAACCCAAGAAACTGGACTATATGAAAAAAAATGGGGCATCAGGTCGGGTGAAGACATGTTCACAACATGTGTTATGCAGATGACACAACCTTATTTGCTGAAAGTGAAGAGGACTTGAAGCACTTACTGATGAAGATGAAAGACTACAGCCTTCAGTATGGGTTATACCTCAACATAAAGAAAACAAAAATCCTCACAAGTGGGCCAACAAGCAACATCATGATAAATGGAGAAAAGATTGATGTTGGTAAGGTTTTCATTTTACTTAGATCCACAATCAATGACCGTGGAAGCACCAGTCAAGAAATCAAAAGACACATTGCATTGAACAAATCTGCTGCAAATGACCTCTTTTAAAGTGTTCAAAAGCAAAGATGTCACTTCACGGACTAAGGTGTGCCTGACCCAAGCCATGATGTTTTCTATCACCTCATATGCATGTGAAAGCTAGACAATGAATAAGGAAGACTAAAGAAGAATCAATGCCTTAGAATTATGGCACTGGTGAAAAATATTGAATATATTGTGCACCGCCAGAAGAACGAACAAATCTGTCTTAGAACTTGCATAGCCAGAATGCTCCTTAGAAGTAAGGATGGTGATAACTTTGTCTCACATACTTTGAACATGTTGTCAGGAGAGACCTGTCTCTGGAGATGGCCATCATGCTTAGTAAAGTATATGGTGAGCAAAAAAGAGGAAGATCTTCAATGAGATAGATTGACACAGTGGCTGCAACAATGGGGGCTCAAGCATAACAAAGATTGTGAGGGTGGCACAGGACCAGGCAGTATTCTGTTCTGTTTTACATAGGGTTGTTATGAGTCAGAACAGACTAGATGGCACCGAACAGCAACAACAGGCCCATTACTTGCGTTTATTCTTTTTAAGTGTCACAAGGTCTGGAGTATACCTGGACTTCAGGTTTGTTTAACATAAGCTGTAAAATAATCTGGTGTGCTGAGTAGATAATGGAAAGCATATTCAAGTTGAGTCCAAAGAATTGCAATTCACATTCCAGTTTTCCTACTTTTCAGCTGTACATATTTGAAAAATATTGTAAACAATGATGATATACCAATTCCAATATTTGCAAAAAAAAACCCCACAAAGTAGATATTAAGGTGTTATTGGTTGAATTATGTCCCCAAAACACATGTTGAAGTCCTGACCCCCAGGTTCTGTGAATGTGACCTTGTTTGGAAATATAGACTTTACAGTTGTAATTAGTTAAGTTTACATGAAGTCAGACTGGAGTACGGTGAGCCCTAGTTCAAAATGATTGGTATCCTTATAAAAAGAGAAGCAACATAGACAGACCTACACAGGGGGAAGATGGTTATGTAAAGACTAAGGCGGAGGTTGGAGTTATGTTGCCACAAGCCAAGGAGCCACCAGAAGCCGGAGATACAGTAAGGATTCTTCCCCTAGAGCCTTCAGAGAGATCATGACTCTGCTGACACCTTGAGTTCATACTTTCAGCCTCCAGAATTGTGAGAGAATAAATTTCTGTTGTTGTAAGCCACTCAGTTTATGGTACTTTGTTACAGCAACCCTAGGAAATTAACATATAAGGTCAGTTTTTTAGGACTATCCTAAGGGTTACATAAGAAGATATTTAGAGCATATACCTGGAATTTGAGAAATAGTAGTTATTATGATCATTCTATTTTGAGCAAAGTGAAATAATAAAAGTAGTATTGATCAATTATTTAGTTATTTAATTAATTTTTACTAAATCATTGTATGTCTTTTAAAATTGGATATTTGCCTTCCTTGAGACTTGGCTTCTCAGTCTTTCCCCACTAAGTGTGATTTTATTACTAAGTTCATATCAACAGATTTCAGATTGGTTTCTTCTTTCTCTATCTCAGGGCTGCAATTACTCTTTCTGGTATTTCCGGTAAATACATTCGCCAAGGACATGATATTTGCAAAGTTTACACTAAAACCTGTTAGCCTTTTATTTTCTTGAGCAGGATAATTTCTCATATTTATAAATATGATGTTAATTGCTTTTTTTTGGAGCACATTTTCTGATTCCAAAAGTAATACCCATGATTGCATACATTTGAGAAATTACAAAAACCCTCAAAGAAGAACATAAATGCCATCCATAAGTCAATGAACAAGAGACAACCATTTAAGAATTTGATATATAGAACATCTATAGAAGTATGCTTGTATTTAATCAAAATGCAAACCTGCTATTCATACTATTTTGTAATCCAGTTTTTTTTTTTTTTTAACTTACTAATATAGGATGATACATCACATTAGGAGGCAACTTCCACAATATCACTTTAGTAAATGCATGGTATTTATAATACGGATGCACCGTAATTCATTTAATCAGATTGTTATATTGCAGGATTGGCTATATTCCATTTTTGTTATAATAAACAATGCTACAGTGAACATTATATACATAAATCTGGGTGCACATTCTTAATCATTCCTTTTGGATAAATTACTATAAGTAAAATTGCTGTGTCAAAGCATACCTAATCCAGTGCCGTTGAGTTGATTCGGACTCATAAGCATATGCATATGTTATTTATTAATTGTAACCTAGTTTTTAATCTTAAAAATAATAAATGCTCTTAGTAAATAGTCAATTGATGCTGAAATGTAAAAATGTGAAAAGAAGTGAATTTTCATTTGGCATCACACTTTAGAGATAACCATTATTAACACTTTTATTTGTATTTTTTTTTACAAATCTTTATTCATATTCAAGCATATTTAAATATATATGTATCCTTGTTAGTACATAGGGACTCATAATATATATTCTCTTTGTATCCCTAATTTTTTACTTAATGTATTTCAGAGATATTTACTCATAATATTGCCTCTTTCTTTTTACCTGTTGCATAGTATTTCAGAATATGGGTGTGCAATATTTGATTTAACCAGTCCAGTATTGATAAATAATTAGCTTATTTTATTATTTTTACTTTTATAATAAATGCTGTTGTGAATATCCATATGCTGCCTTTGTAAACTTTTGAGTGTATATTTATACAATAGATTCCGAGTAGTGAAATTGGAAACCCTGGTGGCGTAGTGGCTAAGAGCTACAGCTGCTAACCAAAACATCGGCAGTTCAAATCCACTAGGTGCTCTTTGGAAACTTATGTGGCAGTTCTACTCTGCCCTATAGGGTTGCTATGAGGCAGAATTGAGGCAACAGCAATGAGTTTTTTTGGTTTAGTGTGAAATTAATGGGTAAAATATGTATATTTTACAATTTGGTAGTGTACATAGGTATTTTGTGGAGCTTTTATATTCAAATCAGTTTTGCTATTTTCCTGAAATGTTATTTCTGATTATACTGCAAGTAAAATAATACACTTGAAATAAAAGTATTGTATTCTTGGCACATTGGACAATGCTTGTGTTGTTTTCATGTAACCAAAACACACCTATTTTGGGAATGCAAAGACACAATTTTAAAATTTAATGTAGAAACATCTCTTTATTTTCAATTTAAAATGTTTAAAATACTACCCTTTCTCAGGAAACTGATGGATTTGAAAATTATGCTTATGTTATTTAATGATACAGCTCTAGAGCATAATACTCTCTTACCAACTAGTGTATTCAACAGCTAGAGACTGAATTATTTCCCCCTAAGATGGAACAGGAGCCCTGGTGGTACAGTGGTTAAGCATTTGGCTGCTAACCAAAAAACTGGCAGTTCAAATCCAATAGCCACTCCTTGGACCCCTATGGGGCAGCTCTACTTTGTCCTGTTGGTCAGATTTGACTTGATGTTAGTGAGTTTTCTTGGAAGATGGAACAAGGCAAGGATGCCCAGTCCCACCACTCTTATTCAACACAGTGTTAGAAGTTCTAACCATTCAATAAGGCAAAAAAGGGAAATAAAAATGACATACGGGGGGGAAAAAAAGGCTTAAGAGTTGTCCCTATTTGCAGATAACGTGATTGTCTGTTTAGAAACTCCCAAGAAATTTATAAAAATCAAAGAAACAAAACAACTCTCCTAGAGCTGTTAAGTGAGCTCAGTAAGGTTGCAAAATACATAAAAAATCAATTGTATTTCTATAGCAGCAAAATGACATTTACAACCAAAAAATAGACATATATCTATCAAAGCATGTGTACAACTTGTAAGTTGAAAGCTACAAAACACTGATAAAAAAAATTTAAAAGATGTAAGTAAATGGTGAGCATAACATGTTCAGGGACTGGAAATCTCAATATAGTAAAGATGTCAATTTTCTCCAAACAGATACAAAGGCTTAAGGTAATTCCTTTCAAAATCCCAGAAAGATTTTTTTTATATGTAGGCCAGATTATTCCAAAATTTATATGGAAATGCAGAGGAAGTAAAATAGCTGAAGCAATTTTGAAAAAAGTAAGAGTTATAATGGCAAGAATCTGTCAGTTTCAAGACTTATATAACTACGGTAATCCAGATTGTGTGGTATTGGTAGAGAGATAAACACACAGATCAATAGAACACACTCGAGAACCCAGCAATAGACCCACACACATATGCCTAACTGATATTTTACAAAGGTGCAAAAGCAATTCAATGGAGGAAGGATAGCCTTTTCAGCAAATGGTGCTAAAATAATTGGCATCAGTAGACTAAATAAATAAGTAAATAAACAAACAGACAAATAAATAAGTCTTGATCTTAACCTTGCACATTATACAAAAATCAACTCAAAATGGATCACAGACCTAAAGATAAAATGTAAAACTATGAAAATTTAAAATTAACACAGGAGAAAGTTGTTGAGACCTAGAGTTAGGCAAACATTTCTTAGACTTGCCATCAAATTCATAGTCGAAAAAAGTGGGAAAAAATGGTAAATTGGACCTCATTGGAATTTTTAAAAATTTAGCCAAATTACTGGCTGAGGGCTGTGGTGACCATGGTCTCAGGGAACATCAAGCTCAACTGGCATAACACAGTTCATAAAGAAAATGTTCTACATTCTGCTTTGGTGAGTAGCACCTGGGGTCTTAAAAGTCTGTGAGTGGCCATTTAAGATACTCCACTGGTCTCACCCCTTCAGGAGCAAGGAGAGTGAAGAAAACTAAAGACACAAGGGAAAGATTAGTCCAAAGACTAATGGACCACAACTACCACAGCTTCCACCAGACTGAGTCCAGTAAAACTAGATGGTGCCCAGCGATTACCACCGAATGTTCTGACAGGGATGACAATAGAGGGTCCTGGACAGAGAGCTGGAGAAAAATGTAGGACAAAATTCTAACCCACAAAAAAAGGCCAGACTTATTGGCCCAACAAAGACTGGAGAAACCCTGAGAATATGGCCCCCGGACCCTCCTTTGGCTCAGTAATGAACTTACTCCTGAGGTTCACCCTTTAGCCGGGGATTGGACAGGCCCATAAAATAAAACAAGACTAAAGGGGCACACCAGCCCAGGAGCAGGGGACTGGAAGGCAGAAAGTGGACACGAATGCTGGTAAAAGGGAATCCAAGGTCCAGAAGGGAGAGTGTTGACATGTCATAGGGTTGGTAACAAATGACACAACAATATGTGTACTAACTGTTTAATGAGAAGCTAGTTTGTTCTGTAAACCATCGAAAGTACAATAACAAAAAAAAAAATTATACAAGTAAAAATAATAAAATACCATCAGCAATTTAAAAAAATAAATAAAAATTTGCTCTGCAGGAGATCCTGTTAAGAGAAAAAAGTCAAACTACAGACTGGGAGGAAATATTTGTAAACCACATACCTGACAAACAGCCATTATCTAGAATATATAAGGGACTCCAAAAACTCAACGGTAGCAACTAAACAATTCAGTTAGAAAATGTGTAAAGACATGAATATTTCACAGAAGGGGACGTGTAAATTGCAAGAGAACGCAAGAAAAGATATACATTTTTAGCTATTAAGCAAATGAAATATCACGACACACCCATCAGAAACCAAACCAAAAAAACCAAACAAAACAGCAAAGCTCTTAACCACTATACCACCAGGGCTCCAGTATATGCCTAGGATGTTGTAAATACATATTTCAGATTTTTGTGAGTGATATGATGTCCTACAGGGAAATTAATTAAAATTGTTTAACAGATTACCAAAAGTCACTGCAATTGTCCATGGAGTATGCAATAAAACTTGCTATTGAGTAGATTCCAACTCATAGAGAACCTATCAGACAGAGTAGAACTACCCCATATAGTGGCCAAGGAGCAGCTAGTGGATTTGAACTGCTGACCTTCTGGTTAGCAGCTAAGCTCTCAACCACTGTACTATCGAAACCAAAAAAACCAATTGCCATTGAGTCGATTCTGACTGGATCACTTAATATGGCTGGTGGGAATGTAAAATGGTACAGCCATTCCGGAAAACAATTTCTTAAAAAAAAAAAAAACTAACCATGTAACTTGTATGACTCATCAATATTTAATCAATATTTAAAATGCTCCTGGTCATTTATAGAAGAGAAACGAAAACATAATGTCACACAAGAAACTTTACCTAGAATATAATATAAAATCCTCTACCTATAATAGCTTTATTCATAACAGCCAAAAACTGAGTACATTCCAGGTGTCCTCCAATGGATAAATGGTTAAACACTTTGATATACATGCATATAGACAGACACAGACATACCCGGAATAGCACTCAACAAAGAAAAGGAACAAACTGTTGATGCATGTAACAACCTTGGTGAATCTTCGGAGAATTATGCTGAGTGAAATAAGTCAATTCCAAAAAGTTTACATACTTTATGATCACATTTATATAAAATTTTTGAAATGACAAAATTAAAGAAATGGAGAACATATTAGCGGCTGCTAGGAGTCGGAACTGACTTGACAGCGCCTAACGACAATGGTCATATACCAATACAAAAACTAATAGTTACAGTAGTATCAGTTAGAGTATCTTCAGTAAGCCAACACAAACCTTTGTGTAAAAGGAAGTATGTCCATGCTTTTCACAGAAATAGTCACATGAACTTTGGCAAATATTATTTTGCAAATGCCGGTCGTAAGAGCAGGATCACTGACATTTATAACTATTCTAAATAATGCAACAAAAGCACTTTCAAGGTTCATGTGCATCTTCTCATACGCAGACTCTGCAGTTCTCTTCAATAATTTAGCTTGTTTGGACACATCTTACTGAATCATGTTTTTTTTGAATTGAAAATGTACATTATCTTGTGAGTTAGCCAAGAACTTGCAGAAAAAGTCACCCTTTTGGTTCTCTGCCTTACCTGACCTGTTTTTTTTTTTTTTTTTTGGTTTGGGCTTTCTACTGCTCTTGATCATATGTATGTTAGATCTTTAGAAAGTAAGCCTATTTGTGAACCATGATTGTCTAGTAGATACATGCTCAATTAGCCAAAAATCATTTAGCATTTGTATAATAAATTGGCTGAAAATCTGAGGCCCTGGATACTAATATTTCATACTGCTTGCCCAAATAGTCTAGTCTATTTCTTGGAACCTTGATTTTGACACCAATACTCCTGATTTACTTGAGCGTGCTTTCCTACACTCTTTCTAGTTCAGTGAACTGAGCCCACTAGTTTGCATTGTAGGAGTGTAAGATTTCCTGTAACGGCCGAATTCATGTTATCTGACAATACTGAGAGCTATTCATTAATATTTAATATTCCTTAATAAAATGTGAGGTGTATTTATCATCTTCAATTATAGGTCACCATATAAATTCTTCACAAAATTAATACTCAAATATTGTAAAATATGTTGTATGTAAACCGGATTATAATTATCCTGATTAAATTTTAATCAACCTCATGTCTTTTTGATGAGACTTCTTAAAACCAAGTCTACAGACAAAATCATACACATATGAACGTTTTGGTAAAGAGGCACACTTTGGAGTCAGACATAATGAAGGTTCAAATCATCCCTCTCAAATTTAATAGCTGCAGAATCTTAAGTGGTTTCCTTAGTTTCTGAGAAGGATATAACACAAGTAAGCCAATGTTAGGCATATAGTGATACTCAATAAGTGATAATTCTTACTACCATTAATACTATAATTCTTACTGCAATCACTACTACTTGTATTACCAGTACTCCATCCATTAATTAGTACTTAGAAGGAGAAAGAATAAAACTACAGAAATGCAAAAGATAATAGATAATGTCAATAGGTTCATGGTGAGAGGAGTTAATTTAGTTGTTCATTATGTACTGTTGATATTTTATGATTCAAAACACTGAAATGCACTCTTTTATCAAACATTCTTAATCATTCAGCCCAGCGTTTGGAACATTTTCATTGCCCCAGCTTAGTACTTTCAGTAGATAAGTCTTTATTTGGCTATCATGGTTCAAATAGTTACTACGTAGTGTTGGTACTCACCAAAGGAAATGGTCTGGATTTGAAATGGAACTGATTTTGAACACATATCATTATGAGTCGGAATCAACTTGACAGCAATGGGTTTGGTTTTTTTTTTTCTTTTTGGTTATATTTCTTTCAATATGAAATAATGTGGAAAACGTGCATTTTCTCTATATTCTATTAAATGAGAAAATTTCAACTGCCATCTAATGCTTAAAATGAATCACCTTTAGAAGGAACAATAGCATTCAAATTCACAGTCAGAAGATGGTGGGTATTTGGAATAAGTAACACGCTGATTCTTGTACACAAATCACAAATATGCTGTGTATGTTTTAGTGTGTAATTTCAGATTCAATTTAATTTCTGAAGATTCCCATTGTCTAATGTGAACTCGGCTCCCTCTTTGACTGAAATTGGTTCTGATTAAAAATAGAATTGCATATTTTCCAACTTCCAAAATATCATTGCCACAAATGGATTCTATCTTTGAAGCATATTCATACCTTCACAGAATTTTAGAAGTATTTACAGAATTCATTCAATGATCATTCACTGAATAACTTTTAAATCTGAGCTGCTATAAAAAGTGCAGTTCCATGCACAACACCATAAGGTAAAGATGATTGTGTACATGCAGAAAAACTCATTCTTTACAATGTTATTAACATATGTGTTTGTCCATATGTTCTCAAAATCAGAATTTTATTCCACAAACAGAATTCTGAAAAACATACTATATGTGTGATGGTAGGAGGTGACTGTAACACTATAAAGCTAAAGCAATAACCTTAATTTTTCACCAGATTGAAGATTTCATGACTGCGGTTGCTGAAGGCTTCCTGGTGTGTTTGCCTCCAAGCTTCACCTCAGTGCACAAAAAGAAGCCACAAGTAACTAGCAACATGACAGTCAGTATGTGAGATGTCAAACCTAATTTCACAATCAGCTCAACACTTTCTGCATTTCTAGGAAAAGAGAGTTAAAGAGCTAAACAATAGGCACTTTTTTACATGTCTGGAGGTGATCTGTGTCAAGTTTACAAATAAGTACACTTCCCTGTGCAATTTAAACAATGAAAGAAACATTTAAATACTTAAAAAGCATACCCTTTGCAGCTTCAGATCAACTTTCAGAATACTGTATATCTCAGTTTAAGAATAATTTTCATGTGCCCTCCAGGAAAAGAAAATTAATCCAAAAATACCACATTGGTCACTATTAACATCTGAATCTTTATAATTGCAAACAATGTTGGAATTTATTGCAACATACACATTTGAGGTGGCTTAGAACAGATAACATATGGGCAACAGGATCTCTGAATAACAGATTAAAAGCTATGTAGAAAGGAGAAGGAAGTTCATTATTGCAATCTCTAAAATGAATTTGTTATTGACCAATATACTAGCGATTATATTTTATAGAGTTTTTATAAAAAACGTAGTGGTACTCTTTATAAATCTTTTTTCTGAATCACTCAGTTCAAGACCACAAATGCCAAATACATAATGCCAATTACAACATAATGAATAGATATCAACAGGGAGCTTAAGTAATGTAGGGCTGCTTATCTAACTTTCTAAATGAGTATGGCGATTTTGTTCCCTGGATCAGTGTTTCTCAGACATTATTAAACAAATGGATCCCATGGACAGCTTGTTTAGATGCAGATGCCTCTGTCCTGTTCCTAGATATTCTGATTTTCTGAGGCCCAAAAAACCACTTAAATAGACTCCGCAGGTAATTCCAATGAAGTTGGCCCATGTAGTCTGTTGTGTTTCATGAATCTAAGATGCCGTTAACTATAAGATCAGCCTTTATGTACCCCTAGTAAAGAAAAAAGAAAGTCAATTATACAATCTCATTGATTGTAAGATGCATCCTAATTTTGTCATTGTTGTTTGCGATTGAGTCTATTTTGACTCTTCTGATTCATAGCAACCCTGTAGGAGAGAGTAGAACTGCCCCACAGGGTTTCCAAGGAGCAGCTGGTGGATTCAAATTGCCGACCTTATGCTTAGCAGCCATAGCTCTTAATCACTATGCCACCAGGGCTCCATCCTGACTTTAGAGGCATTACAAGATGTTTGTCTAGGAATTTATCTCTATCAAGCTTTTGACATTAGCTGGATAATAGTTGATTCAAAATTAAACTCTCTAATAAAATTCTTATTTAACCAACCAAACGTATTTTCATTATATACTAGACAAACTAGTTCATTAACAGATTTCTCCTTTCTAGAATCAACTGCTTAAAAACAGACATTTGCTGATTTAGTCCCTTTGGTCAACGAAACCTCTTGAATGCAAGAAAGTCAATCCGGGCTCCCCATAATTCTTCTACCCTCATGCCACACACTCCTTCTTCACTGCATCTTCCAAAAGACAATTGAGATCTGGGACTGATAGAAAAAAATCTAATATTGTTTTAAATTAAATTAGCATGCTTGATTGGGACACAACACCTAAACAGCATATCAACCAATTATTGATGTGTCAATACATACCAATGATATGCTAAGTACTTTGTTTCTTACATAATTGAATCTCCACAACAACCAAGTGAAGCAGTCGCTATTTTCCTCATTTCATGAGGAAACTGAGGCTAAGAGAGGCAAAGGTCTCTTCAAACACTAAAAATGTGGTAGAGAACTTTAATCAGATGGTATCTACGTGATAACTTATGTGCATCTATCCCAAAATACATCCTTGGGTTTTGGCTCACCAGTTTATACTGAACTATTCTTTCTTCCAGTAATTAATCAATATTTGCAGTTGCTTCTTAAGGCAGTTCTTGATTTACATTAATAAATTGTCATTGTCAGATTGAAAGAGACGACTTGTCTTGCCACCGCTGCTGTGGCAGAGAAAATGAATGCAGCTTCTCTCGTTACTGTGTCAGGTTGTCCAAATAATCCTACGTGAGGAGACAGAATTTAGCCTTTCTTTGTACTGCTTAAAGGAGCCCTAATGGCTCAGTGGGTAAAACCATCGGGGGCCAACCAAAATATCGGCAGTTGGAACCTACCAGCCACTCAGTGGGAGAAAGATGTGGCAGTATGCTTCCATAAAGATTTATAGCCTTGGAAACTCTATAAGGCAGTTCTACCCTGTCCTATAGGGTCACTATGAGCCGGAATTGACTCAACGACAGCGGGTTTGGTTTTTTGAGTTTTGAACTGCTTAAGAACGGATTTTGATATATTTTTTTTTTAAGATTCCATTCTTACCCATTCAGACACTTGTAGTGATACATTGTTGCAATCTGAGAAGTAATGTTATATATAGGTATGATAGGACTTTTGCTGGAATCTAAGAGCTTATCCAAAATATACTATTATGTAGCCAATCAAAGACAATAAATCAATGCCACAAAGTCTTATACTGGATTTTCCTGGATTTTCCCTACTTTTGCTTGCTTATTATGGAAGGTATTAGACTAAGAAGCCAGAATTTTCAGGTTAAATTTGAAAAGTGGTGTAAAAAAGCTGGGATAAAATATATTACAGATAGTTGCATATATAGTTCTGGGATAAGAAAATGTTGACCTTTTTAAGCAATTTCCTGGAGAAGAATTCGAATCCTCTGTAAGCAGTGTCAGTTTGTCTTCCCACTGAGCTGAAGTCCTTTGCACATGGTCAACATGTCAGTCAGGCAATCACCATCAGGCTTTCTCTTTGAAGAGAGCTGTAAGCCCTTCATTTGGTCCCCGGTATTATTTTAGCTCCTATGGGACAAAAAAAATTCAACCTCAACCTAAAAAAAGAACTGCCTGAGATTTGTGGCTGACTTAGAATTATGAGATATTTGCTTTTATTTCTTTACTCAGTGAATACTATTTTTATGCACAATCACTGTGTATGAACAACGATTGTCTCTGTCCTACTGTCTAGGGGAAATACAGACAAGTAAACAATCAAATTATGGGAGGGTAAGTACTATGAATGGGAAAATTGGTGGTTCAGTGGCAGAATTCTTGCCTTCCATGGAGGAGACCAGGGTTTGATTTCCAGTGAGTGCACCTCATCGAGGCTTGCATGATGCTTATGATGCTGAACGGATTTCAGCAGAGCTTCCGGACTATGAGGGACTAGAAAGAAAGTGCTAGCAATGTATGTCTGAAAATTCTTCTGATGAGAACTCTGTATCACAACAACCCAATCCCATTGTACAAGGGGTCACCATGAGTCAGGGGCTAACTCAATGGCATCTAACAACAACAACCAAAAGTACTATGATGTGGACAGTTGAAAGCACTAGGGGAACACAAAGTGGAAGTCCCTGGCCCAGCACTGGAGGTATAGAGAAGTCTTCTCAGAGGAAGACAATCGTAAAGCACAAAACTGCAGGAAAATAAGAGTTTAGTCAGGTGAAAGGGATTGGGGGGAGGAAGAATATCTAGTCAGAGGAACAAATTTATGTAAATATATGCAAATGAGGGAGAGTGTGATGCATTCGAGAGACTGAGAGATGGTCAACCTGGCTATAACTTACAAAGTGTGTGGGTTGAGGGAGGAACTAGGATAGCCATGTTAGCAAGGGCCACATAATGAAGCTCCACATAAAGAAGTAATGTTAAATATTTTGGACATTATCCTGTGGGCGATGAGTGTCAATGAAGCTTTATAAGTAAGGGAATAACAACATGAGTTTTGCAAATAATAAATAAACAAGACACTCAAATGGTAACTTGGAGGGTAGAATATTGGGGTAGGGGATAATGACGACTAAAGGCAAAGTGGCCTTGAAAAATCATTTTTCTTGCCATGTAACCAATGGCCCAAATGAGTGTCAAAGGTGCTGATTCATTCATTTGTTCGTTCATTCAACAAATATTTTTGCCAAATTCTGTCCAAGTCATTGGGGAATTTAGCAGTGAACAAAGCAGAATCTTTGGCATCATGGCATTTATGTCCATAAATAAATATATACCAGGTATTATTTATGTTATTAAAAAGAAAAAAAAAGAGGGGTTCAGAGATAGAGAATAAAGGGAGGAAGGTACTCTTATATAGACTGGTCAGGGAAATGTACACACCCCATCCATATCTCTTCTGTGAATGCTTCTTGCCTGAGGAAAAATTGTGGTATTTGTTTATCCTTTTGTTGAATATTTATTTAGTGTCTCTGTGTAATAAGTACCTTGTAAGATACTGTGGCAATGTCACAGCAGGTGTACAGGCAGGAAAGATCAATCGAGCAGTACTCTGCAGGCCATGTTAAGGGTGAAAGGCTTGGGTGTTTTTCCTAAGGACAAAAGAAACTACTGAAGTATTTTAATTAAGAATTTCATGCAATCACACTTGTATTTTTAAAAGATTATTCTGGCTGCAGTGAGAAGAATGAATTAACAGAGCCAGAAAGGATTCTCTGCAATTGAAGAGGAAAAGAACACGTTTTGCCTTGCTTAGCTGTTAGTGGTGATGGCTAAAGTCCTTTACATTCATGATCTTTTTTTTTTTTTTTTACTGTGGATAAAAGTTTTCTTATCCCAGCTAAAAGAGTACTTGGGCCAAAATAGAATCTCACATTTTTAAAATGTGTTATCTCCTAACACTTTGGGTTTCTAACTTATTTGTGTTCAGATCCATGAACAAATCTCTTATGAATACACTTTTTCCTGTTGAGGGCTAAACCTACTCATTCTTTTGTGAAGGCTAAGGTGTGAATGCATGAACCCAGTGAACTTACCAGAGAAATCCTAATGTGCCCTCATCCACTGATCTGGGACCTTTTGTCTTTAGATCGAAAGTAATATTGTCTTTTTCTATGGTAATGGATTGACAGGAAACACAAATTTTATTATGAAAACATACCAGACAGACTATCATTTCCACTGGTAAACAACTTTCTTTTCATGTTTTAAACAAGCAGAATGCTAAAATATCTGTTTGTATAACATTATGTACAGAAGTATCTTAATACAACTTTGGCCATATTAAAAAAAAGAGTCTTACTTGCCATCTTGCTCAGATGGCATATTTATGAATAAGTTTTCAAAGCTCCATATGGACAAACATGAAATTTGAAGGCTTACCCCAAATACTAAGAATGCAGCTCGTTCTACATTTGTTGGTTTCTAGCGTTAACATTTATCTGCATTTCCATATCCCAAGATTTGCAAATGAGGTAATTCTGCTGTGGTATGCCGCCAAGTATAAACAGCTGGCTCTCTGGTGGGCAGGATCTTATCTGAGCAATTTAATACAGCCCTTCCTCTAGGATGCCTTTTATCATCAGAATTTAAGGAGGTACAGTTGCTTGGCATATTTCAAATGAACTATTCTCTAGAGTCTTGCAACCCATGAATTCCCTTGATAACTATAATAATAAGAGACATGACAAGGACAAGATATTCATATCAAGCATTGTGAATAAAATCTTATGAATGTATAAGGGGTATTTCAGAGAAATACGCTGAAATTTTAAAAGGGTGATTTACGATAGTGATGTCATCTTAAATTAGTTTCAAATGGAATGAAATTTAATCAGCGGAATTTCGAGGAGCAACAGTGTTTCCAAATGCCCAGTAGGGGTGAGAAATCATTTCACTAACAATATGATGTAAAATATAAATAAGACAAATATTTCCCTCTGGATCCCAACAACCCATATCTGGAACATATCTCTGTCATTCTCCCCCAAGTACAAATAACATTCATCGACTTACTTTTGTGAAAGGAAAGAAATTATATAAGGAAGAACGAGAAGAGATCTCAGAGTTGACAACCTCTCACTGTATCCTGAAGATGGTTATTTAACACTTAGCCTCAGGCTTGGCTTGTCCCCTCTTCTCCCAAGGTCTTGGCCAATGTTGCCCAGTAGAACTTTCTGCCAAAACAAAAACCAAACCCACTGCCACCGAATCGATTCTGACTCATAGCAACCCTATAGGACAGAGTAGAACTGCCCTGTACAGTTTCCAAGGATCGCCTGGTGGATTCGAACTGTCAACCTCTTGGTTAAGAGCCATACCACTACGCCATCAGGGTTTTGCAGCGATGGGAATATTTTATATTTGTGCTGTTCAGTGTGGTGGCCACTAGTCACATGTGGTTATTGAGCACATGAAATGTGGCTAGTGCAACCGAGGAAATACATTTTATATTTTATGCAATTTAAATTTAATGTAATTAAATGAATGTGACTAGGGGCTATCATATTGACGTGTGGGGCTAAGCCATTAGAAAGGTCTATCTCTCTTAACTGTAGGACGGTAATTCAGAGTTGGCTCTGCAGTTGCTCTAGTCAATTCTCCAGCAGAAGGGTTTGGGAATGAAACCCACACAAAGCAGCACTTCCAGGCTCCATAGTCTCTTATCTCAGGATGTGTAGCAAGCTGTCTTGGGAGGCTGTAGCGAACCACTCATCATTCTTAGGGTTTAATCAGAAGTTGTGGCAGCCTGGATAAGAAGAAAGTTTAGACTACCCAATAGCAGTAATCGTTATCTTGACAAAAATCACATTTCACAGAGAAGATATGATTCAAGGAAAGAAACTTACCTTGACATTGTAAGTATACTTTATGATGTTTCAATTTTTTTTTTTTAAATTGACAATTATGAATTATTTCTCCTACTACAAAGACAGTGAATAGTCTTAAGCCTCCTACATGCATTTTAACCCTAAAAGGCAAACTTATATGGTGGGATGAGAGACTCAGAATAATTTCTTATTTATAATTTTAATAGTTCTTTATTATTTCAAAGGAAATAAAGTGGCAATTACCTATCTGAAAAATGTATGTTAAGAGACTAGAACAAATAAATAAACAGAAAAAAGAAAAGCTTGTTAGGGGACATCCAATTCTCTTACAAATCATAATTGCCAAAAAGTTCTTGAGATATTTATCAATAATTGTTGTTAGATGTCATCAAGTCGGTTCTGACTCATAGCAACCCTAGGTACAACAGAACGAAACACTGCCCAGTCCTGCGCCATCCTCCCAATTGTTCCTGTGTTTGAGCTCATTGTCGCAGTCACTGTGCCAGCCCATCTCATTTAGGTCTTCCTTTTTTTTTTTTTCAAACACCCTCTACTTTACTAATCATGATGTCCTTCTTCAAAGACTGGTCCTCCTTATAACGTGTCCAAAATACGTGAGATCAAGTCTCTCCATCTTCGCTTCCAAGAAACATTCTGGCTATATTTCTTCCACAACAGATTTTTTCATTCTTCTTGGAGTCCGTGGGATATTCATTAGTCTTCAATACTGAATATTTATATCAGTAATAAAACTCACAAAATAGAGCTAAAATTTCCTTGGTGTGAACTATGTCTGACACTATGATAAGTGGTTTATATGACTTATATCCTTTAATAAATCTACAAAATGAATGATATCATTATTTCTATTTTGCAGATAATACTGGGAACCAGAGATATAAAGTAATCCTCCCAAATTTATATAGCAAGGAAATCAAGTGGCCAGAATTTAAGTCTAGATTTGTACAAATCAATTTTTAGCCAATTAAATGAAAACACTAGAATACCAAAAAGTATTTCATTTGCTGCTATAGATTGTGGGGATGAAAACATCCTGTGAACAAAGAAGGAATTTTTCCTAGTAAGCAAACTGACCACAGAAAATCTGAACACATACACATATAGAATGTGCACATATTATTAAGCATCTTAAAGTTAAGATACAAGTGATAGCAGTTTGTGTGTGTGTGATAAGAGCATAACACGTCAAATCTGTGATAATGAAATTAGTCACGTTGCTGTATTGTAACACTAGAGAATTCAAAGTGTACCAGGGTGTTTTGATGCCACTGTCATTTAAGGCTCTGATTGGCCTCAGAGAGCTGGAGGGCACTATGTGCCCACTTGCCTGCTTGGCCAGGTGGATGACGATATCTCTGAAATCAATATAGAACTACCTTCAGAGGAATTGAGAAAAAAAAAAAAAAGAAGTTTCCTCTCTTCATATGACAAGAAGTCATTACTACTAGCCTTTGGGGAGAGTTGCGGAAGCTCCATGGAAAGTGCAAGGCCATTATTTACTTCTGCTACTTCAAGCCTAGGTCTGAAAGGACAGATAATAAGACCTTTTGCTCGTGAAGAGTAAGTCTCACTGTGACCCGCAGCCAATTTTAAAACTATAGAGCTGAGCTCAGAAGCTGAATTTTATTGCAGACTTGGCCTGAGTTTTCAACTATTTGTGACTTTTATTCCTTTGGTAACATTAGTCTTATTATAATAAATGTATAGTATTATTGGAGCCCTGGTGGCACAGTGGTTAAGAGTTCGAAGTCAGCAGTTCATATCCACCAGCTCTTCTTGGAAACCCTTTGGGGCAGCTATACTCTGTTCTATAGGGCTGCTAGGAGTCGACTCGATGGCAATGGGGTTATAGTGTGATTACTATAATGTCTTCTGTCTGACCTTAATACTATTCTACTGAGAATTCACTGCCAGTTATTTTGTAATTAGGAGATCACATTCGAAGGAGCTCTGGCAATATATGTGAATCAGAGATAGGAGAAGAATACGGAACCATAATTTCCTTAACTGAAAATATATACAACAATTTTTTTGTAGCTTTTCTTTCTGACGACGAGATGCAAGTATTACTGTATTATTCGTGTGTTGAAAATTACTCTAGATTCGATCCAGTTTTTGTGGATTCTAACATTATTCTTCAATGTTAGTCTGCTATTTACTAGCTGAGTCATTTTGGGTAAATAACTTAATCTCTTGGAGTGTCTGCTTACCTCTCTATAATTAGGAATATTAAGCTACATTTGTGGTAAAAATCAAATGAAACAGTACCTTGAAAGTAAGCTGGAAAAACATAGACATGTGAAAGATGACTATTTTATCATTTAATGATGTGAGAGTAGTGTCAAAATTTCATAAAGGAATATCTTTATCTATCATTTTTAGTTTTAAAAATATATATTCCTTCTCACCAATGAGCATAATGTTAGACACATTCTCTATGTGCCTAACTTCTTAAATTTTGAAAACATATGCTGCATATATGAGAGAGGGATAACTTATCAAAAATCATGCTGCTTTATTTCAACAGTTGAGGGACTACAAAATTGAATTCTGTGGAAAAAATCACCCCAAAACCTATTTTACCCAGATTATTATGCAAAAGTTAAATTTTGTTGGTATTAAATGTCAGTGATTTTGTCCATAATTTTCATCTGAAGTATTATCAAAAGGAAGTTTATTTAGTATCTGTAGGTTTACATCAATATTTATTTCACTTCTCCTTGTGGGTTCAATACACATTCAAAATACAGGGAATAATCAGATCAATGTCACACATAAAGAATACCTTTAGCATTAGAAGTAGAAATGTGGAGGTTCCCAAAGGGCTGTGAAGAAGCTTGAAAAAGTGCTATTTTCTTCTGAGTAATTATAATAGGCTTAATATTGATGCAATGGTTATAAGCTTAGCCGCTAACCAAAAGGGTCAGCAGTTTGAATCTACCAGCTACTCCTTGGAAACCCTAAGGAGCAGTTCTACTCTGCTCTATAGGATCGCTATGAGTTGGAATCGATTCAATGGCAATGGGTTTTGATTTAGAAGTATAGGACATTATGTAAAACGTAGGTGGTAAGTTCCAACCTCACCCGTTTCCTTCAATAACTCAGAAACAGGGAAAATTAGGTTGGAAAAGAGCAGAGGCAGAATGGTTCTTATGTTGGAAATAGTCTTGACTGAATTGGTCAATTAAAAAAGTAAGTACCACAATAAACTCTCTTCTCTAGCGGGGAGAGAGGGAGAGAGACAAAAAGAGAGAGAGAAGGCAAGTAGAGAGAAGCCCTAATGAGTTAAACGAACGCTTTTGTCCACTTGCATATCCTTGTAGTAGTCAGAAACACCAGCTCTGAGAGTATGATGCAATTCACTACCGGGGTTATGTAACCGACTCTGCTTATTTTGCCTCTCTTTTTTTCAAAATGAATCTGTATGAGAAGACTCTATTTGAAAGGCATGTGTGCTGGTCTGCATTAGGAGATGAGCTGGTATCCTAACCAATCCTCTGTCTTTTGTGACATGCTTAACCCTGGGGCATCGAAGAGATCTAGTTTCAGCAAAACTCAAGACCAACATTGAGGCATGGTGAAAAATATTGACATAAATCATACACCATTTTCATACAAATTCAATGTGTGTGTGTGTGTGTGTTTGGCATGTGACTCTTCAGACCTCAGCTAAGGTTCACCTTTCATTCAATTTGTGCCACATTTCTTAAGGACGTGTTTTAACATTTATTTTGCCCTCTCCACTTTTAACTACCTAATTTTGGCTCTTTCCCTGTCCATGTTCTCATTATCATTTCACTGCCCTCTACTAGATCGGAAAGTTTGTCCTGGATGAACATTACTTCAACGCTATCCAATCAACTATGTCCGAGGACTTTAGTATTGATGATCTGATTTAACTTGAATATGTATTAGAGCATGCCAGGGAGGACGGGAAAACATTGCTAAAATATTCAAAAAGTTTCTTCATTTTTTTGGAAAGGCAGAGCATTAGTTGAGATTTTTGTTTGATTATTTTTTTTTTTCTATTACATTTGGTCAGCTTCTCCAGTCATATATTTTTCAGTTATTTATATTTCGATCAGTAAATCAAGGGGTGATATGTTATTAACACCTAAGTGGCAGAATCTGAGGAAGGATTGCATCCTTGAAACTCCAAACCTTAAGGTGAGTTGGGGATTTGCATGATACGTATTTTTCTGATGTGACCTGATTCTCTGTTATACATTCTACCATTGCTTTTATAGTCATAAAACATAAATCTATATGTTTTAATCTATGTAAGTTGTATGTAACTTTATATCATGCATAAAATCCTGTGTTGCAATTTTAGTTTTCAGATCTAGCTGTCCTTACATATCTTCAGTTTGTTGAGCACAGGAATCTCATCATATTCATTACTGTACCCCTTGCACTCAGCAGGGTACCTAGAAGATTAGTGAACACGTACTTAATGAACTGAGTGGACTATCAGGCTACAACTCCTTTTTTATTTCTCAAAATCAACCTCATTAATCTATATTTATTACTTTAATTTAAAAATTTATATTCTCCCCAAATTCCTTAATTCAATAAGTAAGAGGCATTTTTAATATCAAGAAAATTCCCACATGGCTGGCCAAGACATTTTGACAAGTTTAGGTTGGGGCATTGGGGAAGATACCTCATAGAGTTTTAATAGAATACAATGAGTAAATAAAGAATGGATTGCATGAAGAGGAAGGTAGCAATAGATAATAAAGACTACAAACAGGAAGTGATGCTGGAACTCAAATTTGAAAACTGATCATGTTTGCCTGTTGAGCCAAATCATAGTCATTCATGCATGAGAAGTGTAACATAGGTAATCAAGAACTGGTGAATAAAGGCCTGGTGGTGCAGTGGTTAAGAGCTCAGCTACTAACCAAAAGGTCAGTAGTTTGAATTCACCAGTTGCTCCTTGTAAACCCTATGGGGCAGTTCTACTCTGTCCTCTAAGGTCGCTATGAGTCGGAATTGGCTCGAAGGCAACGGGTTTGGTTTGGTTTTTTTATGCATAGGCAATGGCATGAGGAAAAGCACTTGGTATTTCCAAAACTTTCATTTCTGTGCTCTGGCTGAAATACAAAGCCTGGGATCAGCAACAGAAGAGCAAACTACCGAGAGTTAGGCATGGACCAGACCATGAAGGATCTTGTATTCTATGAGTGCATTTAATTGCTTTGTCTGAAAATTCTTCATGTCATCTTTAGTCTTTTATGTCTTCTATCTTCTACAGATTAATGAACTCTATTTTAGCATGCTTTATAATATTCCCTTCTACCTCCCTTTTTTTTCTCATCACGATTACTACCATCGTGGTCATTCAATCATTCTCTCATTCAGTCAACATTTTCCTAGTACTTTTTATACGCCAGGTACTACTCTAGGCTATGGAGATACCGTGGTGAACAGTGGTGAACAAGGCAGGCTAAATATCTGCCCATCATCAAGGTTACAGCCTAGTGAGAAAGATAATTAATAAATAGTTTACTATTAGGTTTACATTTAAACATCAAAGTGTGATAGTCTGTGCATAAAAGAAAGTGCAGTAAAGGGACAGCAAGTTATGGAAGAAGCTTCATCAGACTTGAATGAATTCAGAGAGAAGGCCGGGGAAAAGAGTTTCAGGCAGAGCAAAGGTACTCTGGTGAGAATGAGCTTGGCTTGTTTAGGATAAATCTGAGCATCTTCCACAACTACATAAAGGCTAAATCTTTGGAAATAATAATAGTTCTTCCATTTTCCTGATAAAAACCTGCCAGATACGGTATAGTTGACAGAAGCAGAGTGAGTGAAGAAGAGGGTGGTTGATTTTCTTTTTTGTTATGGTCAAGAGTCAATGAGAAACCAGAATGGTTCATCAGATACTCCTCTAATTCTTATTCAGAATATACTGATCCTTTTAAGGAATGTGAGGCTAAAAGTTCAGATAAAATATAAATATCACATTTATCCCTACCACTTACATCATTATACTTATCAATATATCTTACAGAATATACTGGAATATGTATCTGAAATATAATTGCTTACCAATGCATTTTGTAATATGGAATGTAGAAGATTAAATTAGCTGAAGCAGCTCTAAAAAAAAAAAGAAATGAAATATTTTTAATCTATATTGCAACAAAACTTCATTAATTATCAGGCAAATTAAATAAATCTTTATTAAAATATCCTAGCCCTTAAGATATTTCTCTGTTATCTTTAGAGGTTTTCTTTGATTAATTTAACAAAGGCATAGTATTTTACTCATACATTGTTTTTCTGCTATGCAATGTAATCATATTTCTGTGAACACAGCCGTGTTTTTTGACTGGCTGTTTTTAAATGCTTTGAAAATTCACTTGTAAGAATGGCATTTGTCATGGTTGGGACTAGTTGCTTCTTACAACTCAACAACCCATCTTGCAAATGATACTGTATTTCTTAAGAGGTGTACCTCGTCAAATGTTTTCAAAATGTAAATAAAATGAAATTTGGATCCGTGGGGTGCCTTTAACAGCTTTTCCTCCTTGACATAGAGCTAATATGAACTTCATCTAACCAGCTGATTTTTACAAGATTCCAGAAACTGACAGTTATTTTCCAATGCTACTTGCCACTGTTTTGCTGACTTTAATTCCAGAGTCAAGGGGCAACACCAATACCCATGGATTACTTGTTAAAAAGGGCTTTATGAACAATGGATGAACTGGGACAGTTATTGGCATTTAAAGATATCATACTTCATGTTGAATATTAATAGGAATCAAAGACCAGAGGAATATACTTACCAAAAAAAGAAAAAAAAAATCCTCTTCAACAGAGAATAGCTTCTTAAAGTTATGGGACATAACAATAAATCTTGAAAAAAATTATAGTTGTTTCATTTAGTGACAATTTCTATAATAATAAAAACTAGAGATATGAACTCACCACCAAAGGCTTTTTATTATCATTCAATTAGGGCAATCCTAATATGGACATCAAATAAAAAGGTAGTTAAATAAAAATTGTCCTATATTTTGGCAGTGTCTATTGGCTCATTATTTCATTTTATATGATGACTAAAAGGAAGGTTAAGTGACAGTATGAAATGTAATAAAGTATAATTTTAACTTTTAATTTTAAGAGTTCAAGCCACTCATAAGAAAATAGGAAAAAAAACTTTTTATCCTGCTTATGAGATTTTTTATAAGATTATATCATAAATTATTATTTTTATTGTTTTATGCTAGTTAAATTGGTACATAGTAAAATCTGTTCCTCTGCCTCTTGGAATTAGAGTCCTACTTCCCAATTTTACATGATCCCAGAAAGGGATTTGTTTGTTGTCTTAAGCTGTAGAAAACCGGATCATGCTCACTAATCTACAAGAAACCGATAAACCATAATATTAATACAGAATCACGGATTAGTGTGTAATGAGAAATGAATGAGAAATAGCCTTACCAAGAAGACTAGAATATATGTGCTGACTGAATAGCACATATTATTCCCAGTAGGAATGTAATTTATTATTTATCCATCAATTGTCAAATAGGGCATAGTCTCTCCATCAAGGAATTTGTTGACTAAGTTCTAATTTATACCATATATTTAATTACTCATTCATCCAACAAACGCTTTCAGCCTTAACTCTGTGCCAGGCACTATACTAGACACTGAAGACTGAATAGTGAATAAAACAAAACCCCTAATCATCATGGAGTTTAGAATCTATTTTAAGATACCCTTCCTTGACTCAAGTACTACTTTAGTTGATTTTTCACTCATCCGATGTAATGTCCTTCTACTGACTAGCATACCCACTGCCCTCGAGTCAAAGCTGTACGTTTCTAAAATACAAAAAGAATGAGAGTGCATCTTACCTGCTCCACTGCTACCATCTCAATCAAAGCTGCCATCATTTTATGTGGTTTTTGCCCTTGGCCCCATGCAACTGGAATTCTACACAACAATCAGAATGATCCTTTCAAAAATTGGGTAAGGCGAGTTAGGTCTCTGTTCAAAATCGTCCATGGCTTTTCATTTCTTTCAGAGAAAAAGTAAAAATTTTAAAATGCCTTATCATATATAATGATCTGGTACCAGCTACCGCTAAAACATCATCTCTTATCACTTATTCTCTTGAGCATTCTGTCCTAGCAGCAACTATACTCGCTTCCTTATTTCTCTAACATATCCTTCCTTCTCCAACATATCAAGCTTGCTACACCCTCAGAGCCTTTCTGCTTATTCTTTCTGCCAACAATGTTATTCTTGTACAGATCACTATGCCTTTTTTCACTATCAACATCTCCTTTAGGGCTCTTCTCCAATGTTACCTCCCTAATGAGTCTTTCTCCATTGAATTTAAAATAGATTCCCCTCAAATATGCTCTGTATACCTTTCCTTCTTTACTTTTTCCTACAGTTTTTAATACCCTCTGATATCCTATCTCTTTTAATGATTGTTTTTGTTTGTTTTCTGTCTCTTCCTATTATGGATTGAATGGTTTCCCCCCCAAACTGTGTTGAAGTTCTAACCCCTGTACTTATAAATATGACACTGTTTAGAAATAGGATGTTTCTTTTGTCATATGAATGAGGTCATATCATTGTATGGTATGTGCTAAACCTAATTCCTTTTGAGTGGTTTCTTAAAAAACAGAATAGAGATAGTCTCTGACTTATGACATATGTTCAAGTTATTACAAACCACACTGAATAGTCTTTTTTTTTTTGTACATACAGTGTTGCAGTGTGTAATTTGCTGATGTTACCATTCTCTGAGGTTCACCTGCAGATCTTCAAAAATTGAATTTATAAAGCTACTGATAATAAAAGGTAATAATAATGAAAGCTAAAAAAAAGAAGAAAAAAGATGTATTCCACTTATATCGGAACTGACTTACAACAGAGCCCTCAAAATGGAGCCCCATAGTAAGTTGGGGGCAACCTGTAGAATGGACACAGAGACAGAGAAAAGAGCCCATGTGAGGATTCAAGCCAAGGAATGCTATGAAATGCCAGGGACTGTCAGAAACAGAAAGAGCTAAGAAAAGAACTTCCCCTAGAGCTAATGTCCTACTTTCCCTAGAGCTAATGTCCTGATTCGGACTGAATTCAGACTCCTAGCCTCCAGAATAAGTTGCTGGTCTTATAGGAAAAAAAAAATTTTTTTTCTTTTCTTATAGAATTCTATCATGTAATGTCCAGCATCATTCCTTTCACCAAAGCTGTATTTTCCAACTACTGACACTTCTTTTTTGTTTCCAACTTTTGCATTCCAATTGCCAGTAATTATCAACACATCTTAATTGCACATTTGATCAATTTCAGAATGCAGCAGTTCATAAAAATATTCAACGTCTTCATCTTTGGCATTTGTGGATGGTGCATAAATTTGAATAATAGTCATATTAATTGGTCTTCCTTGTAAGTGTATGGATACAAACTGTCACGGACAGTGTTGTGCTTCAGGATAGATCTTGAAATGTTCTTTTTGGTGGAATGCAATGCTGTTCCTCTTCAATTTGCCATTCCTGGCATAGTAGACGATGTGACTGTCCAATTCCAGACGGTCAATACCAGTCCATCTCAGTTCACTAATGCCTGGGATACTGATCTTCAAGTGTTCCATTTCCTTTTTGAAAATTTCCAATTTTTCTTGTTTTATGCTCTGTATATTCCATGCTCTGATTATTAATGGATGTTTACAACTATTGCTTCTCATTTTAAGTCATGCTACATCAGTAAATGTAGGCTTAGGAGGCTTTACACCATCCATATCATTAAGGTCACCTTTATTCTGAGGAGGCACCTCATCTCCTCCAGTCGTATTTTGAGTGCCTTCCAACCTGAGGGGCTCATCTTCAAGGACTATAATAGACAATGTTCTATTATTATCCTTTGGGTTTTCACTGGCTAATTTTCAGAAGCAGATCACCAGGCATTTTTCCTAGACTGTCTTAGTCTGGAAGCTCCACTGAAACCTGTCCACCGTGGGTGACCCTAAAAATGGTATTTAAATACTAGTTGCATAGTTTTCACCATCATAGCTATATGCAAGCCACCACAGTACAACAAACAAGAAATACAAATGACAACTATTCACACGGACCTAGCCAGATAGTTTACACGGGAATCAAATCAACTACATCTGTGGAAAGAGATGATGGATAAGCTTAATACATCAGTCAAGACAAAGCCATGGGCTAACTAAAAACCACCAACTGCTCCTGTGCAAGTTTAAGTTAAAGCAGAAGACAATCAAAGCAAGTTTAAGAGAGCCAAAGTACAGCACTGAATCCATTCAAACTGGATTTAGAGGACATCTTGAGAATATATTTGATGCACTGAACATTAATGACCAAAGACCAGAAGAATTGAAGGATGACATCAAGGACATCATACATAAAAAAGTAAAATGCCATTGAATAGACAAGAAAGAAAACTGTAAAATAGATGTCAGAAAAGAGATGCTGAAACTTGCTTTTAAGCTGTGAGTAGCTAAAATGAACAGAAGAAATGATGAAGGAAAAGAACTGAACAGAAGATTTCAAAGTGCAGGTTCGAGAAGATAAGAATCGTAATGAAAGCTGAAAAGAACTGGAGTTAGAAAAGAGAAGAACATGATTGACATTTATCATGATAAAAAAAAAAACTGAAGAGAAAATTCAAGCCTTGGGTTGCAATATTGAAGGATATTCTATGGACAAAAAATAGAATGACACAGAAAACATCAAAAGAAGATGGAAGATATACACAGAGTCACTGTACCAAAAAGAATGGTTGACATTCCATCATTTTAGGAGGTAGCATGATCAAGAACCACTGGTATTGAAGGAACAAGTACAAGCTGCACTGGAGGCACTGGTGAAAACCCAGACTCCAGAAATTGATGAAATACCAACTGAGGTGCAGGAACAAACACATGAAATAATGGAAACATTTACTCATCTATAGCAAAAAATTTTGGAGGCGGTTACGTGGACAACTGACTGGAAGAGATCCATAATCACACCCATTCCAAAGAGAGGCTGTCAAACAGAATGAAGAAATTATTAAACAACATCATTAATATCAAATGCCAACGAAATCTTGCTGAAGATAATTAAAAAATGGCTGTAGCCGTAAATCCACAGGGAACTGACAGAAGTTCAAGTCATATTCAGAAGAGGACATGGAATTGAGGGATATCATGGCTGATATCAGACGAAACTTAGCTGAAAAGAGAGAGTACCATAAAGATCTTTACCTGTGTTTTATTGACTATGCAAAGGCATTTGATTGTGTGGATCATAACAAATTATGGATAACATTATGAATAACTGGAATTCCAGAAAATGTAGTTGTGCTCATGTGGAACGTGAACATGGGCCAAGAGGCAGTTGTTTGAACAAAACAAGGGATATCATGTCGTTTAAAGTTGGAAATGAGGTGAGGTAAGGTTTCATTTTTTTTTTTTTACCTTACTTATTCATCCTATATGCTGAACAAATAATCTGAGGGCTATATGAAGAAGAAAGTGGCATCAGGATTGGAGGAAGACTTACTAACAACCTGAAATGTGCAGATGACACAGTCTTGCTTTTTGAAAGCGAAGCCAACTTGAAACACTTACTGATGAAGGTAAAAGACTATGGCCTTCTGTATGGATTACACCTGAACAAAAAGAAAATGAAAATCCTTATAACTGAGTCAATCCACAACATCATGATAAATGGCAAAGAAATTGAAGTTGTCAAAGATTTCATTCTTCTTAAATCATGGAAACAGCAGTCAAGAAATTAAACTATGTACTCCATTGGGCAAATCTGCAGCAACTGATCTCCTTAAAGTATTGAACAGCAAGGATATCACATTGATGATTAAGGTGAGCCTGATTCAAGCCATGGTGTTTTCAATTGCCTTATGTGCATGTGGAAGCTGGACAATAAAAAAAAGAAAACCAAAGACTGAAGAAGGATTGGTGCATTCAAATTGTGGTGTTGGTGAAGAGTATTAAATATACCATGGACGGCCAGAAGAAGGAACAAATCTGTCTTGGAGGAGGTACAGCCAGGATGCTCCTCAGAAGCATTCTGTCATCAGGAGGAACAGGTCACCTACTGGAAGAAGATATTACACTTGATATAGAGGAGGGTCAGTGAAAAAGAGGAAGACGCTCAATCAGATGGATTGACATAGTGGCTGCAACAACGGGGTCAAACATAGCAAAGATTGTGAGGGTGGCACAGAGCAGAACAATGTTTCACCGTGTTATACTCTGGGAGTAGGAGCCAACTCTACAGCACCTAGCAATAACAACAAGCCTCCAGAACAGCGAGAAAATAAATTGCTGTTCTCTAAAGCTACCGACTTGTGGTACCTTTTGTTACAGCAGCACTAGCAATCTAACACACTTCTCACCTATTAGAATGTATGCCCCAAGTGCTTTTTGTAAAGAGAAAATGCATAACTTCAAAATGCTTTAACATGAGATAGCCAGCAAACTCATTACCACTGAGTCAGTTTTGACTCATGGTGGGCCCTTGTGCTACAGAGTAGAACTGCTCCACAGAGTTTTCTTAGCCGTAATCTCTAATGAAGCAGTTCACCAGGTCTTTCTTCCATAGCACCACTGACTGGGTTCAAAATGCCAGTCTTTAGGTTAGTAGCCAAGAGCAAGCCCACCAAGGAACCTTTGTAAGATAATATAGCCTATAAATTCTCTTACCTTGGCACACATAGAACACCATTTTCCCTCCATATACCTCACTTACCTTATATAAAACCCAACTCAAGGGCACCTGGCTCTCTTGTGCACTCTGTCTCTCATCTTATCTCATTTCTCATCTTCTGACTCTGAGAGAGAGGTATGTTCCTCACTTTTTAAACCATTGATTTACAAGTATGGTAAATAATTTAATAGGTAAAATGTTAGCCTTAGATTTACATTCTAAAAAGATTATTTGGCAATCTTCTAAATGGTTTTCCTAATGAGTATTTGTGATTAGACAGATTAAAGATAGTTAAATGATCTAAATCATGAAAACAGGGTTAAAATGGCCGAGTGCCTGGAGATATACGTTACCTGTTTCTCTGGGAACTGGAATGTGTGCAAAGTAAACTGACAAATTATTCTGCTTGGGTTCCTTTCTTCTGTACTTTGTATATTTTACAAACTTTCTGTTAGTTGTTGTTGTTGTTAGGTGCTGTTCAGTTGGCTCCAACTCATGGTGACCCTATGTACGGCAGAATGAAACACTGCCTGGCCCTGCACCATCCTCACAACCGTTGTTATGTTTGAGCCCATTATTGCAGCCCCTGTGTCAATCCACCTTGTTGAGGGTCTTCTTCTTTTTCTTTGACCCTCTACTTTACCAAGCATGATGTCTTTCTCCAGGGATTGATCCCTCCTGATAATGTGTCCAATGTGAAACAAAGTCTCACCATTCTTGCTTCTAAGGAGCATTCTGGCTGTACTCCTTTCAAGACAGATCTGTTTGTTCTTTTGGCAGTTTATGGTATATTCAAAATTCTTTGCCCACACCATCACTCAAAGGCATCAATTCTTCTCGGGTCTCCCTTATTCATTGTCCATGGTGATTGAAAACACCATGGCTTGGGTCAGGCCATGTTAGTAGGAGACTACAATTATTTATTTCAGAACTTAATTTGATCTACTTATATTCTAGTCATTATGATGATGCCTGTGAGGCATCTTAGTCTTCATCATGAAGGCACAGAAATATGGTCCCATCACAGCACTGCAAGTCTTTTTCTTGAGTAATGATTTATAAGAATGTTAATCTGATTTTAAAGTGTTATTTTCTAGTCCCCTTGACAAGTTCTGAGAACATTTTGAGGACTCTTACCACCCTATGCATAAGTGAACTTAATCTTCCTGTAGCATAATACTTCTTTTGAATCATCCAAACCAATGACAGTGCACTGGACCAGGAAATTTAACTTTTTCTGAGTTTCTAAACAGAAATCTCCTATAAATGGTGTCATCCTTACTAGAAGAGGGAATAAAAAATCATAGCAGACTATTTCTGAAAATGTATTTCATGCCATCACTGTTCTAAATGTTTTCATGTATTAATTCACTTGGCCCTCATAGTAGAGGTAGGTACTTTTATTACACTCATTTTAGGAATGCAGAAATTGTGCCACAAAGAAGTTAAGTAATTTGTTTACATCACAGAGCTCACAAGGTCCCCAGTCTATCTCCAGAGCCTACTTTCGTAATTTTAAGCCATGTACACTACAAACATAGATGTGCCATTAGAACAGCTCAGAACCTATGCCATTCAAATTGAATATATTGTTGTGGTCTTCTTTCATTAGTGTTATGACTGGGGACGCAGAATCACAGAGGAGAACTCTACATCGGAATTTATCCCTCACTCCCTACCTCTCTGCAACCCCACACAGCTTGGAGCCCCCAGTTCCCTCGAGTACCACGACACCTTGTCTGCATGGAGCTCTGCTTGTTTCTCCCATGTTTCAGTTTACAATCCTAATTTAGGTATTATGCTATTTTAGTTTATTTATAGTAACTTTCTCTTCTATTCTGTTTTGTATTTTTCTTGATAATTCATTCTTAGCATACGCCTTATTTCTCTTTTGATTTTATGTTTTTTTAAACCTGAGATTTCCAGATACATATTTTATCTATTTTTCTTTACAAACGAATAGATATTGTGTAAAGTGACTTTTTTCTTTTTTTTAAAAAGTGACTATAGTTTCTCATATATATATATATACATGTATTCATATATGTGTCTATTCATACCATGAATTTTTTTTTTACCAAAAAGGCAAGAAAACCTGTTTATTAGAATGCTCTACAAATTCATATATGCAGCAAAATAATCAAACCACTATTCATCAGACACAGGAGAATGGAATCAGAGACGTAAGGATGCTTGTTTCCCTTCAGCTTCATTAGCAGAAACAGGACCGTACTCGTCATATTCCTGAGGCTACATATGCTGTTTTAAGCAATAGGGTGCTGGAGAGTCTGGAAACTGGTTGCAAGGGTCTTCAGCTCCTCAAGTCGTTCCATCTCACTTGAATCACAGCCGTTCCTGGTGCCACAATGCCACAGCCAGGAGCACGCTCGTCCCTGAATTCTATACCAGCCATCTGAAGACTGTGATTTCAGCTAGGCCCCTGGAGTCCACTAAGTCCACCATCAGCAGGACCTCGCTTACCCACTCAATTTCTGGAATTACGGCTTAGTCTAGGCTGCAGATAAGGTATACCAGCCATGCCTCTAGGTAAAACACCAGTGGATCCTTCAGGCAGGATGCAAATTCTTGGTCTCGGAGGTGGTAATTTAAGCAGTTTGGCCTCCATTAACCTCACTGGGATCAGCACCACCAGGGTTGCCTACTAGAAGGAAAGCAAGCTTGGAGCAGCTCTCATTGGAAGCTAGTCCTTTTCATATACTTTTGAAGGAAAGCTGGGATATTCTTTTAAGATCATATATTCATGGAGTTCAAGATTCTATTTTGGTTGCTTTTGAAGTCAGGGATACAGATGTCATCACTCTTAATATTCATAGGATAAACTGTATATGGAGAATCATTAGGAAAACCTAAAGGAAGGTATTATTTCCTAGTGTCATTTATGATATAATTATTTTTGAGGACTTGTGTTTATGATAACCAACTATGTGCCAGGAAATGGCATTTCATAACACACAAGTCTTCAATGTTTGTGTAGCACATAATTATTTGTAAATATTTGATGCAACAAACTTTAAAAAAAGAAATATTTATTAGAAAATGCAAAGCCTGTAGTCTCATAGCCATTTATTTCCTTGTTAAAGAAAAGTATTGATTATTTGGATATCCTTTGGTACTTGAATTAATCATTTTTTAAATGGTATAATTTAATTACTGAGATACATACACATTTTAATTGCAAAAATGTGGTGAAGGTAATTTTAGAAAATTGGATGAAAAACTTTTGTGAAGCTGGTTTCTGACTAAAAAGTATAATAATATGAACTACATACAAACTGGAATTGTTATATTCGGAATTATAAAAATAGAGACCTATTTAATGAGCCACAATTTGGACACTAGATAAAGATAAAAATAAATAAATAAATAAGAGGTCTTAAATCTAGCTATACAATTATGGAAGATAAAATATAAGCAGGTTTGGATGAAACGGAACGATATTTATAACTAAAATTAGATAATTCCTCTCACTCTAAATGCTTGCAAATCAATGATGATTTTATTCATGAGTTACTTGGGTAATTGTTTCAAGTCTACTACTTAGTATATTTTTTTGGAAAGAAACATAAAAAAGAGGCATTGAAAGTAGACACTATTAACTTGTGTCAGTTACTTGGCCATATCCAACTAGGGAAATACGTTGTTAGAACAATAAATTAGCTGATTATGGCTTTGTCTGTATAGTATTGCACATCTACCATTTGGGAGTCAATTGATTTTTTCCCCTTGCCTTTACAGATGAGAAAAAATTCTTCCTGAATAACCCTCTATAGGCGAATCTCCATTCTCTCTGGTTTCTTCTGCCTTGTTTATTTTTGAGTTTTCTAATATGATTTATTTGATAAAATGTATTCTACACTCTGTCATTTGTTATGCTTCCTAACTCCTTATACCATCCATCACGCATTCTGTGAAATAGGACATTATGTGATTTGGACGCTATGCAAACACCATATTATATACAGGAGAGAGGCACGGAGGATGGTAACCCATCAGACCCAGGCCAGCGATGCTGTCACTGCCCTGCGCCCCACCAGGGGCTGCATAAAAAACTTTGGCTCAGTTGGCTGTCCTTTGCTGTTGCTGTCAGGTCTCTGAAAGCCTAGCCCGGTGGCCAGCCCCCTCCCCCACCCCGTCAGGCCACTGGGGCGGCACTCACCATCCAGCCACATGCCTCCCGGTCCCTCCATACTGGGGGCTCACTTCCCTTTCTTCTTCCTTGCCTGCCTTCCCCGCCCCCCAACCCTCATGGGCTTTAAACTCTTTCGGCCTCTTCCTCCTTTCCCCCTCCTTTTTCTCTTTCTCCTCCCCCTTCTCTGCCTCCACCTCCTTCCCTGGCCATCTTTCCTGTTCCTCCTCCCAACACCAGCTTTTCCTGGACCATTTGGTGGCCTTCATTGTGTGGGGTGACATGGCCTTGGGCCCAGGCATCGTGCACGGCACATTTGGGCAAGTGAGGCAGGGGTCAGGCTGGGGCATTCCCCTCAGCGGTTCCACCAGTGTCTGTATGGTCCTTGCCTGAGGTGGGCTTGGTGGGACAGGCAGCCAAGGATGAGTGCTAGGACCCCCATCCCATGCCGCCTCAGGACCAGGGGAGACATTAGACCTGGAGAACTAGTGAGAGACAGGTTAGAAGAGTATATCAGCTAAATCCCATTCTCCAACTGGGATAACTTTATGAGACCACAGATGTATATGCAGCCTGATGTTGCCCAAACGGACATTAAGCAATGCATACCTGCATGTATTGCTGTAGGGCTCATATGTTTGTTTTTCTAGTAATACTAAAGAAATGAAAACTTAGCAGGCTGCATGAAAGGAAAAAAGTTTTATGTTGTGTCTCAAATATATATCTTTGTGGCTATAGTTTAAAAATTATTATTATAGTTATTGTTTCTGGCTTCAGTGTGTGTGTGTGTGTTTGGGTGGGGAGATAATTAAAAGTTTCAAAGAACAGGATTAAAGGAAGTTAAATAAGAGGAGGGAATATTGCAATGGTGAAAGCAGGGTTTTGTTTGTTTGTTTGTTTTCCTAAGAAGAAATTCTCCTACTCCATTAGAAGTGAAAGAAAAGAAGTTTTAATGAGGAATAATACAGCTTGAGTGGGGCAGTGCTGAGTAAAAATACAAAGCACTCCACCTTTAAAGCCAAGAGAGGTCTACATACATACAAAATAAAGGAAATATAGAGGGCTAATGACTGTAGATATAGTTACTTTCAGCTTAAAGTCTTTTGAAATGTAAAGGTTGGCTGCTTGGCTAGGAGGGAGTGAATTACCACCTAGGTGAGTGGCACCAGCTGGTTTGGTTATACATGATTGCAGTCATGAACACATTTTTCTAGGGAGCAAATTGTTTATATCTTGATACATTCTTCCCATGAGCAAATGGTTCACATCCTGACCTTTTGGTTTTTGGAAATGCATGTTGGCCTCATCACTCTTTTGTCTGACACTAGTACCTCCAGTTTACATTTTTCTCTTTTGATCAAGCCTCCTCTAGGGAGCACTGATCACCCACAATGGAGTATCCTTTCTTCTGCAAGAATATTTTCTTGAGGCACTTTGATTAATAATTTTTTTTTTCTTTTTTTAAACCTTGCCAAGCTGATAAGCCTCATCTTCAGGGTGAGTAGGTTTTATGGGGAACATCTTAACAGACAAGACCATATTCACAGACATTTCTCAGGACAAAATGATAGAGGTCAAGATGAAACATGCACAGGGAGACAAAAGGGAGGTGATTAAACAATACGATCATTGGTGGAAGTCTTTGAAGCCAGCATGATTTTATGTGAAGGGTCAAATGGTTTTGAAGTACAGTATTTCATGGATAAAATGTGTTGAACTAATGCAAAACAGCGTTTTATATTTACAATAATAGAAATGATGAGGAATATAAATATCTTAAAATAAATAAGCAACTTTTTTCTACCATTTACCCCAAAAGGAAAACAAATTACCTAAGATATCAATTAAGGAAGGAACAGGATCATTAAGGTGAGATACTACACATTGCATGTGATTAACATAGACTGTAATATTAGCACTATTGTCAGGAATATAGGCACAGCAATCAGATTTTATTATGGCATAGGTACTTCCTTGGTATGCAGTGAGAATATCAAGGGCCATTCTGTTTTTGGAGTACTACTTTTCTCATCATCTCCTATCTGAGGTGTTAGTCCTGCCACTAAATGATCAAGCCAGTAAAACACTGGTTGAGATCATTGAGCTCTTAATATGGACACATTAGCTGGTAAAGGGATTTTAGTTAAAATGTGTCTTTGAATCCAGCTCAGGCCCAGAGCTGCATCTTCCAATCCAGCCTGGTAGACATCAGGGATAGAGGTTGGTTTCACATAGCCAAAAGATCCAGTTAGAGCTTACCCAATACGTACCTGAGTGTCATAGCCAGTCAGTGGTGAACCAGTCAGTAACTTATAAGGTTATAACCCATTAACCCACTGCCATCGAGTCAATTCTTACTCATTGTGACCCTAAAGGACAGAGTAGAACCGCTCCACAGGGTTTCCAAGGAGTGCCTGGTGGATTCGAACTGCTGACCTTTTGGTTAGCAGCCATAGCACTTAACCACTACGCCACCAGGGTTATTACTGATGCATATTCAGACTTTGAAATCCATCCCATAGGTCTGGTGTAGGCTGGATTATTCATATGAATGTGGTTAGATTGTTTCCAGTGAAGGGAAGCAACCTGACTTAGCCTCCTCACTCGTGGAGTTAACCAGATGAATCCATCCCACAGTTGTTGATATGGACCTACAATATAAACAATACTGTTTCTAAGGTTGTTTAGCTAGCTCTTCTTGGGACTTTTTTTTTAATAAAAGTAACGGTTGTGTTAACACTACAGTCTAAATTAAGGCACGAATTTTACTCAGATCCAGAGAGAGACCATTTATCAATGGAAAATCTGGTAATAGTGATTTCCTGTAGTAATGAATTATTTCTCAGTTGTTCTTGTATCCATAGATCCAATCAGAGCAACCTAATGTTGCCGTACAATTCCAAAACAATATATCCTGTAGTGGAGAGGCCCACCTGGGAAGGCCAGAATGACTTGAGGTTAGAAGGGTACCACATTTCCAACAATTAAAACTTTTTTTAAATGGTGAGCATAAGCATATGCTCAATCTAGGAAAACATTAGCAAAGGCATGACTGTAACAAAGGTAAAAAGAAAAAAAAAGGTAAAGAAGTGCATTTTCAGGCCTGGTCCAGGGTCTTGGGTCAGCCACCTGCTTCAGATGCTGTCTGCTTCTGGCCACAGGGACATTTAAAGGTAACCTTCAATTCTCTGGTGAGTTGGCTAGTCAAAAGAGCCTTTTCTAACTGTGACAAATGTACGCAAGGTTTTATTCCCTCTAATTTGGCTGCATGTGGATTGGTGAGGAGGACTAAGTATGGTTCCTTCCAATGAGGTTCTAATGAGTCTTTTATTTGAAGTCTCTTCCAATACACATATTCTCCTGGGGTGATAACAGACAGACTTCGGGAGTTTAGTTTCTCTTCATCAAAGGGTTCTCTGACCTGTAAAAGATATTCTTTAGAATATTGGATTAAAGATTGGCAATACTTCAGTAATTCAGGCTGAACAATGTTAGGGTTGGTGCAGGCAACGTAAGGAAGGACCATTATTTCACAGGTGGTAAGTTTGTGAGATCCAAATGATATGGATCTCAGATTTAAAAGAAGTAAGGGAAGGACCTTAGTTCAGGATAAACTTAGAGTTACACAAAACTTTGCTATTTGGGTCTTTATTATTTCATTATTTCTCTCTACCAAAGCAGAAAACTGAGGATAACAGGGACAAGGTAGCCTTTGATAAATGGGGAAAACTTGACACAGTTCTTGGATAACGTGACCAATGAAATGAGTTCCCCAATCACTACAAAGAGTTTTTGATCCTCCCCAGGTGGGTATGATATTTTCAAGAAGTACCTTTGCTACAAAGGCTTCAGTAGCACTACGACAGGGGAATGCATCTACTCAGTGTGAAAAGGTACAAATTACTAATAAGTATTTATAACCATTTGAGGATAGAAGCTGAATAAAATCTAGCTGCCATTCAAGCATAGGCCTGGAAGGTAAAGAGTATTGCCCAAGTAGGATTTTAAGGTGTTTTCTGGGATTTTAGTAAAGGAAAATAAAGCAATGGGTGGCAACATATTTGACAGCCTCAAAAAACTTTCTCCACCAATATGTTCTTAAACTCACAATTATTTTATCTCATCTCATGTGGGGACCTTCACATAAGGCTCACATCATAGGAACATGAAGGAAATTGGGTAAGACAGTTTTCTTATTAGTTCCAGCCCACGATTTTGTAGCAGGATCTTGGTAACAGCCTGCTTTTTTCCACGCCTTAATTTTGTCTGTTTGGACTAATATTTTGTGTTTTAAAAGTTTTTCTAAAGTAAGCTTATGAAGGTTGGAGTTATCAATAGACAAATTTGGAGAGTCCGTTTATTAATCATAAATGCAGAAATAACTTTAGAGGCAGCTTGTTAGGCTGCAACATCAGCAAGATTACTTCCTATGATTTCTTCAGTTTGGGATACTCCTTTTGGTTGGTAAGTGTGTATTTTTATCACAGCAATTTCAGAGGAGAGTAATAGAGCATCAAGAAGGTCTAGTATTAAAGCTCCATTTTTTATGGCATTTCTGAGAGAGATTAAAAATTCTCTTTTTTCCATGACATGTTAAATTCATGTACAATTCCAAAACAATATATCCTATCTGTATAAATGTCTTAGGCTGGGTTCTCTAGAGAAGCAAAACCAGTAAAGTATATATATATAGAGAGAGAGAGATTTATATCAAGGAAATTTCTCACATGGTTGTAGAGGCTGGACTGTCCCAAGTCAGTGGGTCAGACGGAGGCTTCTCCTGATTCATGTAGTCAGAGGGGCTGGCAAACCCAAGATCAGCAGGTCAGAGAACAGGGCTCTTGCTCACAGGCGGTGAAGATCAATGAATCCCAAGATTGGCAGGGAAGACAGTAGGTGAGCTACTAGCTCAAGTACCAAGAACTGAAGATCAAACAGGAGCCAACTGCAGGATCCAGAATGAGCAGAAGCCCATGAGCCTTGCCAGAATGTCCACTTATATTTGATGCAGGGTACACTCCCAAGGAAAACCCTTTTCAACTGACTGGCTACTCACAGCAGATCCCATCATGGAGGTGATCACATTATATCAAATTTCACCACAGAAGTGATGACAACATAATACAACTGTCAAACCACTGAGAATCATGGCCCAGTCAAGTTGACACACAACTTTAACCATCACAAAAATTATCTGATTTTCCTGACAATTCTGCAAGCTTAAGGTCAATTAATTGGCTTATTGGGCAGAAGTGTCTTCAGAGAGAGCCTGACTTTCATGAACTTCAGTAGAAGTCGTAGCAGTGTATCCAGCTTGATGGTGAGGACTAGTAGGATTAGGTTTCAAATAGGAGCTCTCCACAAACAAAACTAAATCAAGATGTTAAAGGATCTCTTTTAAGTCTTTCTGAGGGGTTAGAAGTTGCTTAGTCAAATCAAGACAATCATGTGTAGGATGGTTGTTTTCATTAGTTTCAGGGAGAAGCATAGCTGGATTTAAACAGAGCATAGAATAGTCTAATGTTAGATGCAACCAGGAGGAGAGCTTCATAGGACATGAGCCTACTGGCAGAAAGATGTGTCAAGGGAGAATTAAGTAAAGCAGAATCAGGATGGTGCATATAGTCTAAAAATCTTCCCAACACCACGTCTTCTGTGGTTTCCACTAGTATGGTTGTAGCACCCATAGGCATAAGGCAGGTAGTGGATCCCCTGGTTAAGGGTCAAGCTGTAGGTTATAATAACCTATAGGTATTTGTTGTCCTCCATGGTTTTAAGTTAGTATGCCTAAAGTATTTCTAGATACTTTATGTACAAATAAGGAAAAATTGGAGAGGTAATTAGGAAAGCCTAGAATGGGCAAGTTCATTAAAGCCCCTTTAAATTTAACTACGGTCTCTCAATCTTCTGGTGCACTTTGGAATGAATCTGGTTCAGATGTTTTTAAATATTTGTATAAAGGTTGATTCAACAAGAAAAGCTTGGAATCTAGGTTCAACAATAGCCGCAGAGTCCTAGAAACAAGACAACGATAGCTTGTTTTCATTTAGAATCGTTAGAGATGCCTTCTGCAGAAATTAGGTGGCCCATATAATTAACAGAAGTCTGAACCAAGTGTAATTTTTCTCTGGATACCTAATGTCCACCAAAAGCCAGATGTTTTAATAAAACTATACTATCATCAAGGCAGGCTTTCTGGGAGGTTGAGCAAGCTAGCAAATAATGTATTGAAGCAGTGTGGATTTGTTTGTAAACTGTAAAAGCATGAAGAATCAGAGAAAAATAGGTGAGAGGGCAAATTGCTGATTTTTCCAGATAAAAGCAAACAAATACCGACTTGTATAATGCACGGGAATACTGAAAAATGTACTGCGAAGATCCACAACCATAAAATGAGCTGCATCTGAATGAATATTTTAAAGTAATAAATGAGGATCAGGGACTACTGGGAATCTAGGAATAAAAATATGGTTGATTACACACAAATCTTGAACAAATCTCCATCCCCTATTATTTGGTTATGTAACTGGGAAAACAGATGTATTGCAAGGGCTGTTACAAGGGACAATTAAACCTTTAGAAAGGAAATTTTGTGTAATGGAAGCTAGTCCTTCTTTTGTTTCTCATTTGAGTGGATACTGGGGAATTTTTGGCAGAGGTTTAGATAAATCTATTTGAATTTTAACTGGGTCAGCTGACAAAACTTGACCTACATCTCTGGATGTAGTAGCCTATAAAGTTTCAGGAACTAAGGAAAAAATGTCAGAAGGGAGAGGACTAGGCTGAGTCAAATTTTGGAGAGGCATGACAAGTGCTTGCATATAGCAAACAGTTTCTCCTTCCTGAATATTGTTTAATTCAGAGCCTGTGTCTGTTGACTTAAGTATATCAGACCACCTCAGTAGTATTTCACTCATTTCATTAAATTGTGAATGGCAATTCCATTTGGATAAAAGATCTCTCCCCAATAGATTGACAGAGGTATCAGAACTAATTAAAAAAAAAAAAAAGTGTAAATCTTCAATAGGACCAAGAGATATTAGAACAGTTTGGGAATGAATCACGCTTTTTGTGATTGGTAAGCCCCACTACTTTTGAATTTTTGCTGCTCCGGGGCAGGAGCTTTTGTATATAGGTAGAGTTAACAGCAGACAGGGTTACTCCAGTGTCCATTAAAAATTGGCAAGGTTCTTCATTAATAAATATAGTAGTTTCTCCTTGTGGACTAAGAGCCACCACAGGAAAAGTTACGATTTTTTCTTTGGAGCCCTTTCATTCTAAATCAGATTGTAGGACTTTTGTAAGGTAGGTTATGTCAGTCTTTTGTTTATTTTTAAACTAATAGCATTCATATTTCTAATGGCTAGTTTTTTTTGTTTTTTTGCAATAGTGACAAAAACTCTCCTTTGTAACACTGGAAGGTTTGCCATTTTTCTTTTGACTGTGAGATTGTATTTTTTGAAACTGAAGGGCCAACGATATATTAACTTCAGAAACCCTTTCAGCTTCCAGAGTCTGGGAAAGTTTGCAAGCTAAGTTGGTTAACTTGACAATTGAAGCTCTCTCCCTATCTAACTGACGTTGCTTTCCTAAGGCTGGACTCTCAAGGTTAAGACTGGATACAAAACAGCATTGAAAGCGTGGGAGGCATCGAATGTGGTCAAAGTGAGGCTATAGTGTTCAGATAACTTCTGGAGCAGCTGAATCTGATAATCATAAACACTTTCATCTTTATTTTGTTTACAAGACTGAATTTCAGTCCAATCAATTAGTGGAGGAAAGACCTTTGGGACAGCCCCTAGCAATTTTTTACTCAAGGCCCAAGAGTCTTCCAACAGCTCAGTGGTCATTTTATCAATATTTAAGGTTAAACTGTTCTTGAGTTTTTCCATTCTGCCTGTTCTAGTCATAATTGGGCTTCCCCTGGGCCGGTAATTATGTGAACAAGCTGATATAAGTCAGAGAGCCTAGGCTAGTAGGCTTAAACAGGGATTTTAAATTCTTCAAAAAACTTGTAGGGGTACTCACGGAGTTTAGGAAAATCTTTCAAAATGCTACATAATTCTGAGCATATCCACAGGGCAAAAGTGATATGAGGGGACTCTTCGGCATCACTGTTCTGGCAAATTTTAAGAGATATTCAGGCAAGGGTTTATTTTCTGTTTTTTTTTTTTTTTTTTTTTTGAGGGGGCAGAAATTCACATAAAGTGTTATCAAAGGAATAGGAAAGCAAAGAAAAGTATAAAGACATAGCAGCTGGCAGGCCAGCAGAAGAGGTGGGGGCTGAAATTTCACTTATTCTGCTTAGTTAATTTAGAGGCAAAGTCCTACAGGGAAGCAATCTTACTGTCTTGGTGTTTTGAGATCTTAATATGCCAATCAAAACGGGCATCCCAGTGAGACTGTTTAATCTGGGAGCCTCAGTTCTTTAATTTACTGTGCAGAAAAGCTAACTTAGAGAGATCAAAAGATTTCCAAAGTGGCCGCTGATTTTCCAAGCTGTTTCAAAGTGAAGTTATGCCAGACAGACAAGAACATGCATGATAAGGGACCATAAAGCTTGTTCATGTAGTGAGCATGAGTCCCAGAAGGTGGCTCCAAATCACCTTCAGACATGGTATTTCCTATTTTATAACGACATTTACAAGAAAACAAATTTTTACTTGTAAGAACCAAAACAAATCCACAATAAAACTCAAAGCACTATCAACACAAGGGAGCAGAGCTTGGATTTGAGAAGTTATTTATTTATTTATTTATTACTTTAAATATTTCTTAGTATTTACAGCAGAGAGCCCAAAGTTGTTCAATAGGTACCATACCTGTGTATGGATACCCAGGAGATTGTCAAAGACAATGCACCTTTGAAGTCCCACTTCTAACACCAGAATTTCAAAGAAGAAAATCTTGTATTATGTTAGGAGTAAAAAAAAAAAAAAAAAGAGTTTTATTGAGGAATAATACAGCTCGAGCTGGGAAGTGCTGAGTAAAAATACAAAGCACTCCATCCTTCAAGTGGAGGGAGAAGTCTATATACATAGTGAACAAAGGAAAGGTAGAAGGTTAATGGCTGATTATAGATAAAATTAGTTCCAGCTTGAAGTCTTTTGAAATGTAAAGGTTGGATCCTTGGCTAGGAGGAATGAGTTACCATGTAGGTGAGGGTCGCCACCTGGTTAGGATATGCATGATTGCAATCATGAATACATTTTTCCCCAGGAAGAAATTATTTATATCTTGGCACATTCTTCCCATGAACAGATGGTTTACATCCTGATCTTTTGCTTCCTGGGAATTCATGTTGTCTCCATCGTTCTTACATCTGATATGAGTGCATCCAGTTTGAAACTTTTCCATTTGCAATATAGTGAAAGTTTTGAGGGTAAATTTATGGTGGAGGTGAAAGAGACAAAACATAGAGAGGAGGAATTTTGAGCTTAAGCCAATCTGAATCTTGTCACCAGATGAGGTTGAATTACAGCAAGGCAAGGATTTCCTATCTGAGAAAGGGGTAAAGTGAGGAATGAAGAGGAGCTAAGTTTAATAGGGCAACCATATTCTTTAGGTGGAATGGGATGCTAGTGTCTCAGGGAGAAGAGCAATGTGATCAGAAACAGGAAAGAGTTAGGAAAGAAGAGATGATTTTCTACATCATCAATATTTGTTTCTCTGAAGAATTATAACTTACCTTGTAATAAATATAACTTACCTTTTTAATAAAATAATCAATCACATTTTGAACAAAGGATGAATTACACATGAGATCGCTAACAAAATAAATCTACAGAATATGTCTAATATAGATTATATAGGACAAGAGACTCAAGAGAAACAGAACATACTCATGAACATAGAATAGCTTAGAAGTGGTCAAAGGAAACTAGGAGAGGTGATTTGAGAACAGAGCTAATATTTATTGTCACTTTTGTGCATTGCGTTGTACTAGGTAGTTTTATGCTATCCTGATATGTCTGTGAAGTTTGTTACTATCCTGATTTTGTGGATGAACTAAAAAGTTGTTAAAGGTCATATTTTTTTAAAGATGAAAGTAGAATTCTTAAGCTAGACTAGCTGATTTCAAAGTTCACATTCTGCTTATTCTATTTTTCCTTTTGACACCCTCATAAAAATCAGAATGCCATGTTTTCCCTATGAATATTTACACTCTTTTACCTCTTTAAATCACATGCCATCATTGGTTAAAGGAAATTTCTATTATATGTATATATATATTTATTATTTATTATATATTTACTCTTTTATAAAATATGCATGTGAGGCAGGGCCAAGACAGTGGAGTAGTCAGATGCTTCCACTGATCCCTTTTACAACAAAGACCTGAACAAACAAGTGATAATATATAGACATCAAAGGCAAAGCTAGCAAATAAGACTGAGTGGCGGGGGAGGAGAGACAATTCAGAAGTGGCGTGGAGTTGCCAGACCTGACTTGGCAGGAACCAGAGCCCCTCAGACATGATCCCCTGGAGCAACTATGGTGGGGCTGGTGGCATTCGAGACATGGTTTCCTCAGGGACAGGCAGCGAGCCACACAGTCTACTAATGCATCCAGAGTCAGAAAAGAACAGGGCTCTCAGCCAAAGCTAAGTACTTGGGTCTAATTGACCATGTCCCCAACCTGCAAGTCAGCTTCAGTGGCTGTTGATTTCCCTGGGCCTGAGCTAGGTCCTGCTGCACACTCTGAGCCATTCTGCTGCCTTGGAGAAGGAATAAATTAACAATTAGAGGAAAAGATAATCTGCTGGCTCCCCTAAACTAGGAATTCAGGGCAGAAGTGGCTCCCGTCCAGGTACAAATGGTCCATGGACTTTCAATGACTTTCACCCCTGCAGAGACGTATGTGGAGCCATTTTAGGAGCTTAGGCCCTTGTTCGTAGACTGAAAAGGGTTATATGCCTGAGATCTTACTTCAGCTGTTTAATCTGTGTGATCAAGAGGCAGGTTTTTGATGTTTGACACAGCTCTGCCTATTAAACAACATCTTCACCTACCCATACCAGGGTACTGAGGAAAGGTGGATCCACCCACACTGCCTAGCCACCTGCAACAGGGGTCCAAGGATAAGTGGTACCTCCCAGTCCTTACAACCAACAGCATTGGGCGCCTACGGTCTAGCTGCTGAATCCACCCACCTGTGTGCTCTAGGGAAGAGGGACACACTTTCTTCACAGACACTTGAGGGGTGGTTTTCAGCCCCCTACCTGTGCCTACACCAATCACCCCTGCCCCTCTAAGATTGTAGGACAGAGCCCATACCACACACTTGATGACTGACTACCTGGACACTTGAGATGAATTCATACAAGAAGAGTAAATGGACTCCTAGGCTCATATACCTGGTAACAGCTCTAGCCATTTGTTGACAGGATTTTAGAGCTTCAAAGATGCAAATAATCAATCAGCCTCACTCAAGCAGCCTATTTGGGCATATCAAAAGAAAACGAAGTGAGAATCTAGGATACAATAAGCAAACATAAAATAAATTAATACCATAACTTGTAGATAGCTTGGAGAAAACAGTTAATATTGAATTACATAACAAAGCAGACCATGATTGCTTCAACAAGCTCTCAAAACAAAGTATCAAGAAATCTTCTGGACGAACAGGTCTTCCTGGAATTACCAAAGGCGGAATACAAAAGATTAATTTGCAGAACTCTTCAAGAGATCAGGAAGGAGACCAGGCAAAATGCAGAACAAGCCAAGGCACATGCAGATAAAGCAGTTGAGGAAATTAAGAAGGTTATTCAAAAGCATAATGAAAAATAGGTTCCAAGAATCCATAGAGAGACAGCAATCAGGAATTCAGAAGATTAACAATAAAATTTCAGAATTAGACAACTCAATAGAAAATCAGAGGAGTTGAATTGAGGAAATGGAAGTTAGAATTAGTGAGATTAAAGCTAAAACACTTGGAACCAATATATTCAAAGAAAAATCAGAAAAAAAAAAAATAAAAAACATGAAGCAACCCTAAGAATCATGTAGGACTCTATCAAGAGAAATTACTTATGAGTGATTTCAGTACCAGAACAGGAAGGGAGAGCAGAAAATACAGAGATAATTGCTGAGAATTTGTTACCAGAAAATTTCCCTGTTATTGTGAAAGATGAGAAGATATCTATCCAAGGTGCTCATTGAACCCCACATAAGGTAGATCCCAAAAGAAAGTCACCAAGACATAAGGTAATCAAACTTGCCAAAACCAAAGATACAGAGAGAATTTTAAGAGCAGCTAGGGATAAATGAAAAGTCACCTACAAAAGAGAGTCAATAAGAATAAACTAGGCAGAAACCACACATACAAGAAGGCAATGGGATGAGATATATAAAGGACTGAAGGAAAAAAAAAAAAAAAAAAACTGCCAGCCAAGAATCATATATCCAGCAATACTGTCTCTCAAATATGAAGGCAAAGCTAGGACATTTCCAGATAAACAGAAGTTTAGGAAATTTGTAAAAACCAATCCAAAAGTACAAGAAACACTAAAGGGAGTTCTCTGGTTAGAAAATAACTAACATCAGATATCATCCCAAGGTGAGAACACAGGACAGACCAGCCAGATATAAACCCAAATAGGGAAATCACAAAAATTAATAAAGATAAAAAAACACACACAAAACAGGGAAACAGTGACATCATAATGAAAAGATGACAACATTAAATCAATAAGCCAAAACCAAAAAACCAAACGTGTTGCAATTGAGTCAATTCAGACTCATAGTGACCTTACAGGACAGAGTAGAACTGCCCCATAGACCTTCCAAGGAGCACTTGGTAGATTCAAACTGCTGACATTTTGGTTAGCAGTTGTAGCTCTTAACGACTACCACATTGGGGTTTCCAAAATCAGTAAAGAGGGTCTAAAAAATGTAGTCAGAGAGCTTTCATATGGAGAGGAAGTCAAGGCAACATAAAGAAATAAAATTTGGTTTAAATATAGAAAAATAGGGGTAAATATTAAGGTAACCACAAAGGAAACTAACAATCCTACACACCAACATAAAATACAAGAAAAACATAAAGACTGAGCAAAAACAAAACCAACAACAATGAAAAAGAGGAAAAGACAATATATAAAGAAAAACCACTCAGCACAAAAAATTAAGTGGAAAAAAGGAACTGTCAACAGCACACAAAAAAAAGACACCAAAATGACTGCACTTAACTCATACCTATCCATAATTATGCTGAATGTAAATGGACTAAATGCACCAATAAAGAGACAAAGAGTGGCAGAATGGATAAGAAACATGATCTGTCTATATGCTGCCTACAAGAGATACACCTTAGACTTAAACACACAAACTAAAACTCAAAAGATGGAAAAAAAATATATCTAGCAAACAACAATCAAAAAAGAGCAGGAGTGGCAATATTAATTCCTGACAAAATAGACGTTAAAGTAAAGTCCACCACAAAGGATAAGGAAGAACACTATGTAATGATAAAAGGGACAATATACCAGGAGGATATAACCATATTAAATATTTACATACCCAACGACAAGTGTTTCAAGATACATAAAATAAACTTTAAGAGCACTGAAAAGCGAGGTAGACAGCTCTACAATAATAGTAGGAGATTTCAACACACCACTTTCAGTGAAGGACAGAACATCCAGAAAGAAGCTCAATAAAAACATGGAAGATCTAAATGCCACAATCAACTGACTTGACCTCATAGACTTATACAGAATGCTCCACCCAACAGCAGCCAAGCACACCTTCTTTTCCAATGCAATGGAACATTCTCTAGAATAGACCACATATGAGGTTAAAGCAAGCCTTAACTAAATCGAAAGCATCAAAGTATTACAAAGCATCTTCTCTGACCATAAAGCCATAAAAGTAGAAATCAACGACAGAAACAGCAGGGAAAAGAAATCAAACACCTGGAAACTGAACAACACGCTGCTCAAAAATGACTGAGTTATAGAAGAAAGTAAGGACAGAATAAAGAAATTCATAGAATCCAGTGAGAATGAAAACACTTCCTATCAGAACCTTGGGACACAGGTAAAGCAGTGGTCAGAGGTCAATTTATAGCAAAAAATGCACACATCCAAAGAGAAGAAAGAGCCAAAATCAAAGAATTATCCCTACAACTTGAACATATAGAAAAAGAGCAACAAAAGAAACCTTCAGGCACGAGAAGAAAGCAAATAATAAAAAAAAGAGCAGAATTAAATAGAGAACAGAAAAACAATTGAGTTAACAACAGTTAACAAATAACAAAGCTGGTTCTTTGAAAAATTAACAAAATTGATAAACCACCGCCCAAACTGAAAAAAGAAAAACAGGAGAAGAAGCATATAACCTGAATAAAAAATGAGATAGGTGATATCACAACAGAACCAACTGATAGTAAAAGAATCATATTAGATTACTATGAAAAAATTGTACTCTAAAAAATATGGAAACCTAGAATAAATGAACAAATTTCTAAAAACATACTACGTACCGAAACTAACACAAACAGAGGTAGAACAACTAAATAGACTCATAACAAAAGAAGAGATTGCAAAGGTAATGAAAAAACTCCCAACAACAACAACAACAACAAAAAGCCCTGGCCCTGATGGCTTCACTGGAGAATTCTACCAAACTTTCAGAGAAGAGTTAAAACCATTACTACCAAAAGTATTTCAGAACACAGAAAAATATCTAATACTCCCAAACTCATTCTATGAAGCCACCATATCCTTGATACCAAAATCAGGTAAAGATACCACAAAGAAAAGAAAATTACAGACCTAGATCCCTTATGAATATAGATGCAAAAATCCTCAACAAAATTCTAGCCAATAGAATTCAACAATATATCAAAAAGATAATTCACCATGACTAAGTAGGATTCATATCAGTTAGGCAGGGATGGTTCAATGTTAGAAAAACAATCAATGTAATCCATCATATAAATAAAACAAAAGACAGGAACCACACGATCCTATCAATTGATGCAGGCAAGGCATTTGACAAGTCCAGCACATATTCATGATAAAAACTCTTAGCAAAATAGGTGTAGAAGGGAAATTTCTCAACATAATAAAGGGCATTTATACAAAGCCAATAGCGAACATCGTTCTAAATGGAGTCTTAAAGCATCCCCCCTTTAGAACAGGAAACAAACAAGGGTGCCCTTATCACCACTCTTATTCAACATTGTGATGGAGGTCCTTGCCAGAGGAATTAGGCTGAATAAAAAATAAAGGGCATCAAAATTGGAAAGGAAGAAGTAAAAGTATCTCTATTTGCAGATGACGTGGTCTTATACACAGAAAACCCTAAAGAATCCTCAAGAAAACTACCGAAACTAATACAAGAGTTCAGCGGGGTATCAGGATACAAGATAAACATACATAAATCAGCTGGATTCTTCTACACCAACAAAGAGAACGTCAAAGAGGAAATCACCAAATAAATACCATTTGCAATAGCCCCCAAGAAGATAAAATACTTACAGAAATAAATCTAACTGAAGAAGTAAAAGACCTATACAATGAAAACTACAAGGCACTACTGCAAGAAACCAAAACAGACCTACATAAAAGGAAAAACATACCCTTTTCATGGATAGGAAGACTTAACATTGTAAAAATGCCTATTCTATCCAAAGTGATCTATAGATACAATGCAATTCTGATCCAAATTCCAATGACATTTCTTAATGAGATGGAGAAACAAATCACCAACTTCATACGGAAGGGAAAGAGGCGCCGGATAAGTAGAGCATTACTGAAAAAAAAGAACAAAATGGGAAGCCTATCACTACCTGATTTTAGAACATATTATACCACCACAGTAGTCAAAACAGCCTGGTACTGGTACAACAACAGATACATAGACCAATGGAACGGAATTGAGAATCCAGACATAAATCTGTCCAAAAATGAGTAGCTGATACTTCACAAAGGCCCAACATGAGTTAAATGGGGAAAAGACAGTCTCTTTAACAAATGGCACTGGTATAACTGGATATCCATCTGCAAGAAAATGAAGCAAGACCCATACCTCACACCATGCACAAAAACTAACTCAAAATGGATTGAAGACCTACATATAAAACCTAACATGATATGGTTATGGAATAAAAAATAGGAACAACACTAGGAGCCCTCATACATGGCATAAACAGTATACAAAACATTACTAACAATGTATAAACACCAGAAAAAGAAGTAGATAACTGGGAGGTCTTAAAAATCAACAGTTATGCCCATCCAAAGTCTTCATCAAAAGAGTAAAAAGATTACCTACAGACTGGAAAAAAAAGTTTTTAGCTACGACAGTTCTGATCGGCATCTGATCTCTAAAATCTACAAGACACTGCAAAAACTCAACAACAAAAAGACAAATATCCCAGTTAAAAAATGGGCAAAGGATATGAACAGGCACTTCACCAAAGAAGACATTCAGGCAGCTAATAGATACATGAGGAAATGCTCACGATCATTACCCATTACAGAAATGCAAATCAAAACTACAATGAGATACCATTTCACTCCAACAAGGCTAGCATTAATCCCCAAAACACAGAGTAATAAATATTGGAGAGGATGTGGAGAGACTGGAACACTTATACACTGTTGGTGGGAATGGAATTTAGCACTTCCTTAAGCTAGAAATAGGACTACCATATAATCCAGTAATCCTACTCCTTGAAAATAAGAGCCTTCACACAAACAGATACATGCATACCCATGTTCATTGCAGCACTGTTTATAATAGAAAAAAGATGGAAGCAACCTAGATGCCCATCAAAGGATGAATGGATAAATAAATTATGGTATAGTCACACAATGGAATACTACTCAATGATAAAGAACAACGATGAATCCTCGAAACATAACATACAGGAATCTGGAAGGCATTACACTGAGTGTAATTAGTCAGTTGCAAAAGGACAAATATTGTGTGAGAATATTATAAAAACTAGAGAAATAGTTTAAACACAGAAGAAAGTACCATTTGATGTTACAGTGTGGGGAGGGAGTGAGAAGGGTATTCACTAATTAGATAGTAGACAAGAACTATTTTAGGTGAAGGGAAAGACAACACACAATACAGGAGAGTTCAGCACAACGGGACTAAACCAAAAGCAAAAGAAGTTTCCTGAATACAATCGAACAGTTCAAAGGCCAAAATGGCAGAGGCAGGGGTCTGGGGGCCATGTTTTCAGGGGGCATCTAGGTCAATTGGCATGACAAAATGTAGTAAGAAAGCATTCCCCATTCCACTTTGGAGAATGGCGTCTGGGATCTTAAGCACCAGCAAGCAGCCATCTAAGATGCATCCACTGGTCTCAACTCACCTGAAGCAAAGGAGAATGAAGCACACCAAAGACACAAGGTAATTATGAGCCCAAGAGACAGAAAGGGCCATATAAACCAGAGACTACATCAGCCTGAGACCAGAAGTACTAGATAGTACCCAGCCACAACTGATGACTGCCCTGACAGGGAACACAACAGAGAATCTTTGATGGAACAGGAGAACAGTGGGATGCAGTCCTCAAATTCCCGTAAAAAGATCAGACTTAAATGGTCTCACTGAAACTAGAATAACCCCGGAGATCATGGTCCTAGGACCTTCTGTTAGCCCAAGACTAGAAACATTCCCAAAGACAACTCTTCAGACAGGGATTGGTCTGGACTATAATACAGAAAATGATACTGGTGAGAAGTGAGTTTCTTGGCTCAAGTAGACACATGAAACTATGTGGGCAGCTCCTGTCTGGAGGTGAGATGGGAAGGCAAAGGGGGACAGGTGCTGGCTGAATGGACATGCGGAATAGGCGGTGGAGAGGAGGAGTGTGCTATCTCATTAGGAGAAAAGCAATTAGGAGTACATAGCAAGGTGTATATAAGTTTTTGTATGACAGACTGACTTGACTTGCAAACTTTCACTTAAAGCACAATAAAAATAAAGTACGTATGTGCATGACTTCATAAAAGTAGTGTGTCTATGTTATGAAATGTACACAAGACTTAAGAAAAAGGAGTTAAAAATAAATGTAATCACAGGTGCTAATATTTCCTGCATATATTCCAGATGGTTACTGAGTTCGTCCTCAGACTACATAGACTCTACTTTGGAGAACACCGTTCTTGGCCACTGACACAATCTCTTATAAAATATGCCTTCAGGCTATATAATTACGCTACAATCTCAGTATTTATTTAAGCTTTTGCAGCAGGTTAAGATGACCATGACTTCATTGTGGTGATCAGGGTATTCTCTAGTTTGGTATAGCTCACAATTACCTGAAGGGCATAGCTCACATTTAGCTAAGGCCTTGTTGAGCCCGTAGTATGTTACTTTCCAAGAAATCAGAGTAGAACTGAATTTTCTGCTAGAGAGGGATTTACAAAATATATGATACAGAAGGTATTTATTACTTCTAAATCTCTGAAAAAACATAACTGCTAATTTTATGATGGCTATTTTCCCCTCCTTTATCCCACAAAGATTGTTTTTATTCCTATGTAGAATTCCTGCTGCGAGATGCAAAGGGTTAACATGTTCCTGCTGCAAGATGCAAAGGGTTAACATGTTTAGCTGATAACAAAAGGTTAGAGGTTTGAGTCTATTCAGAGGCACCTTGAAAGAAAGTCCTGGCAATCTACTTCTAAAATCAACCCTTAAAAGCCCTGTGGAGGGAAGTTCTACTCTGATGCACATGGCGTCACCGTAAGTTGGAATTGACTCCAAGACAACTAGTTTTATAGTAGTTAATTTGCCCCTTTCTCTCCCCATGTTTTTGATTGTTTGTTTTTGTTTTTTTAATTGTTGGGAGAGGGATAGTAGGTGAAATCAACCCCATCAGGTCTTCAGTCCAGACATGTGATACGCAGAGGCTGAACCTGTAATCGGAGTCACTGTGTGGAGTCTTACGAGAGAATGTCCTTACTGTGAAGCCTTCTGCTTTGTCAATAGTCTAACAACAGTACTTGGCAGTCAGTTCTGCTGCCTTAAATTCTTAGCATATAAAACAGACAAAGTCACTAATATCAAAGTGGAGTTACTTTGAGTTTGCAATTGACAAATTCTATTTTAGAAATGTGTACGAGCATGGGATCAGATCAAGCTTTTAACATTTACATTTTTTTCCAGTGGGAAAGTCTCTCATCCTCTCCTAATTTACCTGTTGTTGATTTCCTGAATCTTTTTTAATCCCTTGCAACTGAGGATGGTCTCTCCATCAGAGAAGCAATTAACCAAATCCCTGACTAGAGTGTACGCAGCATCTGTTATAAAAGTATAAAAGGTTAACTTAAATCCCAGCACACAACGGAGATGTCAGACCAGAACGAATCAGCATGGATAATTACCTGGAGAGGATACAAGGTTAAGGTGGAGCATATGTACAGTTAAGAGGATGTTTATGACTAGTGGAATTTGTTTTTCAGACCATGAAAACTGGAAGATCAGAAATGACATGAGTAGAAATCGACTCGATGGCAATGTGGGTGATTATGAATCAACATAATTCATATTCTGCCAGCTCTTACCTAACAGAATAAAATGTGCCTTATTTTTCCCTACATCCAACAATAACCAGTTCCTGTCGAGTCGATGCTTACTCACAGCAACCCTATAGGACAGAGAAGAAATGCCCATAGAGTTCCAAGAAGCATCTGGTGAATTTGAACTGCTGACCTTTGGGTAATAGCCATAGCTCTTAACCACTTCAGCACCAGAACTCCTGTTTTTCCCTGTGCAAGTCCCAATCCAAATAAATAGAGTTATAGAGGTGTCAACTTTCATATTATACAAATGATTACAATGATTAATTATAGTTTTTAAGCAAAAATAGAAAAAAATTTTAAGGCTGTGCATTGCCTGAGTTAGATTAGTTAATCAGATATCTAAGAACTAATTAAGCTTGTATAGATACTTTGTTGTTAATTGTGTCTAGTCCATTCTGACTCATGGCAAGCAGTCCCATGTGGGCAGAGTGGAAAAGCTCCCTACGGTTTTCAAGGCTATGACCTCTTGGAAGCACGTTGCCAGGCCTGTGTTCCAGGTGTTTCTGGGTGGCTTTGAACTGCCAACCTTTTGGCTAATAGTTGAGCACTTAACCATTTGTGTCACACAGAAACTCCTTGTAATGATAGACAAGGCTCTTTAATTAGCTATCCATATAAATCTAATAATTAAGAATTTTAGGTTAAAATTGTGTAGTGAATTTTTTGACACTCCTCCCATTAAAAGGAGAGCTCTAGGTCCCCTCCACTTGAGCCTTGGTGGTCTCTGTGGCTGCCTTGATTAAGAGAGCGGAAATGATGCCATGCCAGTTTGTGAGTCAGCACCTTCAGAGACTGGTAGCTTCCGCATCCTGTCTCTTGGAACCCCAGAGGTTAGCCGCTCACCACAGCCACCTCCTCTACGCATCTCCGCAGCCGCCGTGGGCTCCAGCAGTTGCCTTGCCAGCCCCCCAACTTGCACTTTTTTTTGTAATCCGCTGCATCAGATGACAGGGTGTCCCACCACCGCGGACATGGCCATGGACACCAGATCCGAGATCACCACCAAAGACTGAAATGAGAAGGAGGTTGTGGAGGAGGTGGAAAATGGAAGAGACGCACCCGCTGAGGGGAATGTTAACGAGTAAAACGGGGAACAGGAGGCTGACAATGAGGTAGAAGAAGAGGAAGGAGGTGAGGAGGAAGAAGGGGAAGAAAGCGATGGTGAAAAAGAGGACGGGGAGATGAAGGTGAGGCTGAGGCAGCTACGGGCAAATGGGTAGCTGAAGATGATGAGGTTGATGATGTCAACGCCAAAAGCAAAAGACCGAGGAGGATGACTAAAACCAGAACCAAACCCAAACCCATTCCTGTCAAGTGGATTCTGACTCACAGCCACCCCACAGGACAGAGCAGGACTGCCCCAAGGGGTTTCCAAGGAGCAGCGGGTGGATTTGAACTGCTGCCGACCTTTTGGTTTGCAACTGAGCTCTTAACCACTGCGGGCTCCCTAATGTAGATGACTAGACAGCAAAAAAGGAAAAAATTAAACTTAAAAAAAAAAAAAAAAAGTCACCGTGACCTATTCATTCTGCACGTCCCATCTCAGAATCTAAATATGGCCCCGTTTGAGTAGAGTCCTGCCCGCCAGCCTCTGGAAGAGCCACCAGCGAAGGTCACCCGCTTTTCACCACCCAACCAAAACCACACCGTAAATTTCCAACAGGAGAGGATGAAAGAACCGAAACTTCTGACCAAAACACGAACACGTTGCAGTCCAGTCGATTTCAGCTCACAGCGACCGTATAGGTCAGAGTATAACTGGCGTATGGGGTTCCCAAGGTGGTTTTGAACTGCCAACCTTTTGGTTAGCACCTTAGTTCACCGCTGTACCTGTTAACCACTGAGCCCCCAGGGCTTCCAAAATTTCGAAGGCTCTGCTTTTTTTCTTAGAAGTACTTTAAAATGGAAAATTTGTTTGTATTTTTATTTACATTTTATATTTTTGTAGATATTGTAAGTGCTCAGCCATTTGTAATCATCTCAGATGAAGAAACCAGCCTTCAATGTGTTTTCTGTTCTACTTCTGACTCTACTGGTGGTGTGACCATGTTCGTTATAATCTCAAAGGAGAAAAAAGACCTTGTAAAAAAAAGCAAAAACAACAAAAAAATAAAATCTTATTCTGAGTGTTTCAGTAACTTTTTTTGTGTATGCACTTAGTTGTACTATAAGGAGTTGGTTTGTATGAGATGGTTAAAAAGTCCAAAGGTAAAACTTTTTTTTTCTCTCTCTCTGTTTTTTTCTTTTTTGGTCTATGAAGTTGCTGTTTATTGTTTATTTTTTTGTCCTGTTTGATATATGTGAAACAATGTTGTTCAACAATAAACTGGAATTTTATTTTGCTGAGTTGTTCTAACCAAATAAATAAATAAATAAATAAATAAAATTACAAAAAGCACCTTATATACTCCAGAATCTAGTATAAAGTTTTTGTGTGATAGGGATTTTACCTCAACGAGACTTCCTTTGCAAGGCATTGTCATCCCTGCCCAGGCACCTCCATTCCAGAAAACTCTATTCCTCATTTTGCTTTGCAAATACATTTTTCTCTCTCCTCTTTACATTTTCGTAAATTCATTTTTATTTATCCAAATATTTATTGATGGGTTTGGTTAATCCTGAACCGATATTTCAAGATTCATCCCCAGTAGGCACAGAGGAACTGAAAGAGGCTACCAAGTTTCCATTTTTATCATTTTCCTCCTCAATGTTTTCATGACTAAAAGAAAAAAAAAAAAAAAAGAGCGAGAGAGAGAAAAGATGCTTTTCAGACACTCTACTGTTTCAGGATTGGATTATGAGATCAAACTCAAGAGAATCCAAGATTTTATCTAGTATCAAGAGTCTTAGATGAAGAAGAGAGGGATCTAAGACACTGAGAGCAGTTCCTCAGGTTCTTTTATCCATATCAGACATACAGAACAATAGAGGTATCACTAAGAGATGAGACTTCGAAGTCATTAAGTAGTTATTAAGTCACACAGCAGTAGAAGTGTTTAATTAGGAAAGATATCCATTTTCTGTCCCAAGAGTTATGTAGTTGTTTTTGTTAGATACCATCGAGTTGGTTCCGACTCATAGCAACCCTATACACAACAGAACAAAACACTGCCCAGTCCTGCATCAGCCTAACAACCGATGTTGTGCTTGAGTTCATTGTTGCAGCCACTGTGTCAATCCATCTTGTTGAGGGTCTTCCTCTTTTTTACTGACCATCCACTTTACCAAGCATGATGTCCTTCTCCAGGGACTGTTCCCTTCATGGATCCAGGCCTCATAAATCCAAAGATCTTGGGTTTATTTACTAAAAGTAGCCCTCAACCAGCAACATTCTGCCAATGGCATTCTATATAAAAGGACTGTTTTCTAAAAAATATCACTTGTTTATTTACCTAGAGGTGCAGTTGACAAGAAGATTAAACAAGGTCGCCTGCCTTCTTTCCTTCTCTGAGTGAAAAAAAGTCACTCTGGTAAAGTGAATGACTTGATCATTGGCCAGACGTTCTTCTCTCTTTCCCTCTCCCTCTCTCTTTCCCCATCTTTCCATGTTTTATAAAAAATGTTCATTTTCAGTGTGCTTTACTTAACTTTCTATGATGCTCTTTAGTGTCCATTAGCTCATTTATTACTCACAGCTTTTTTAAATAGATATGGCAGGTTTAATTGTTTTCATTTTAAAAATGAAAAAGGATTTGTGGTTTTAGGGATTCCATTATACTCTTCTAAACCAACAGCAATTGAACAATCATTGAAAACCTTCAATATTCCAGGCATTGTCCTGGATGCTGGGGATTCAAAGAGGGCTGAAGTCCCACTCGTCTGTCCCAGTGCTCCTGTATCAGTTATTAGAAGATTAAAAAGTTTGCATATTATTTTTCTATCTTCTACTATCTCAGGTGCTCTCTAAGCCTCGTCCTGGATCCACTTGTACTGTGGTTGAGCAACTAAAGATTTATGCCTATTTTAGGTGGCTTCCATGTTCCTGTTTCAACTCTGGAGCTGTATTTAGTCCATGCAGAAGCCAGTTAATCCCTCTTTTGCAAATCTTGCCTCCCAGTTACCCTTATTGGGGACGAATTCACTTTATAGGGCTAACCTTGCCTTACCTAAAAGCACTGCCATGGGCATAACTGGGGAACCATCTTCGGGTCTATTTCCCAGGTGCTGTAGCTCTTATACACCAGTCCCTGACAACAGCTACCCAGGCCATAACCTTATTAATGTTTGCATACAATGGGATTAATGTCTCTTGACCAACTGGCTCCTCGTACTAAGGCTGCTTCCCTGTCTTCCTCCTTGTCTTTGAGTTGCCATTATGTGGCCATTTATGGGAACTGTAGCTTTTGCAGGACTTAGACTCCGTGATGCAGGGAAAAACCTGAAGAAGAGGCAGGCAGGCAGCAATGGGTACACCACAAGAGAACACGAACTGACATGGTGCCCCCAGCTACATAAGCACGGCTGAAACTTCTGTGACAAAATTGGTGGGGGGAGGGGGCACTGATGAGTGATTAGGAACTTGGTTCTCCTTAGATTTGGATCCCACTTCCCACCATGTGATTGATATTTACATCCGTTTAATAGGAGGAGGTCATTAAAATGAACTTAATGTTCACTGGTCATTTCATAAATAATATACTTATTTCTTAAATAATAAGCTATTGTACATTATATAGCATTTAATTTGAGATAGGGCCTGTTCAAAACATATTTTTAACAAATTTACTTACTGGACTTATTATCATCATCCCTTTTGTACAGATGAGAAAACTGAGGCCTGGAGGTATTACCTAAAGTTTAAGTGACAGAGCAAAGATTTGAATCCACAAATTTAGACAAAAAATCCACACTCCTAACAACAATATGCCACCTTTCCACACTTACCCCCTCCCATCTGGCCAAAAAAAATTACTTTGTCTTATTAAAATATGACATTTCAATTAATAATTTTTAAGACTTGTTTCATGTAATATGCTGCATTATTCTCAGTTCTTCATTTTTCCTTACTATATTAACCTTTCCTTTCAATACATTTGTTTTCAGTAGAAAAGGTGGAGTATATTTCTCCAGCTCACTAATGTTAGACTCGACATGAGATTTGCTTTGGCCATGGAATTTGGAAGAAGTGAGAGTGTTTTGGTTCCAGTAGTTTTCAACAGAGGCCTCAGGTATTTCCATCTGCCACTCTCTTGTGCTTCTATTATTGCAATGAGAAGATTTCCCTGGTAACTGCTGGTTTCAGACTGATGATGGACTCACGTAGTGGATCTGAGCCCAGTGGACCTGCAGATCCAGAAGCAAAATTATAAATGCTTCTTTTTATATGACATTGAGCTTTCAAGTCCTAAGTTTTGTAACAATATTGCAACAATACCTGACAAATACACTCAATATTGAATATATTAAAATATCAGATGTTACTATAAAAGTCACAAAATTATTAACATAATTGCTATTTGTTCCACAAAAAAACAAAAGTTTTGAATAATATTGTTAATATTAAGAGAATTGAGACTATAATCATTTAATGTCTATGAATTTAATGAGAACATTGAAAAACATGTTTTTCCTTGTCAAATCTGACAGCCCTGTCAAACGAATCTAGTACCAGAAAGTTCTAAAATCAACAATTGCTTTAAAAACCATTAGAAAAATTTAGTGAAAAGCCAGCACTATAACTTATATTGCTTTGACAGTGTTTAGTAATAAAGTTTAATTTTATTTAGAGAATGAAAGAGAATGTAACTTTTAAGCTTTTGATTTATATGTAAATGTATATCACCATGATGTTGTTGTTCGGTGCCGTGGTGTGGATTCTGTCTCATAGTGACTCCGTGTATAACAACAAAACATTGCCTGGTCCTATGCCATTCTCACAAGAGAAGGTATGTTTGAGCCCATCATTGCAGCCACTGTCATTCATCTCAACCTCTACCAAGCATGATGTCCTCCTTCAGGGATTGGTTTCTCCTGATAATGCTGGCACGGTGGTTAAGATCAATGGTGAGCTACGGCTGCTAACCAGAAGGTCAGGAGTTCGAATCCATCAGCAGCTCCTTGGAAAGCCTATGGAGCAGTTATACTCTGTCCTATACGATCACTATGAATTGGAATCAAGTCTATGGCCACTTTTTTTTTTTTTTGATAACATATCCGTGTATATTCAGTATTTTTTGCCAACGCCATAATTCGAATATGTCAGTTCTTCTTTGGTGTTCCTTATTTGTTGTCCAGCTTTCACACACATATGAGGCAATTGAAAATACCATGGCTTGGGTCAGGCACACCATAGTCCTCAAAGTGACGTATTCTTTTTAACACTTTAAAGAGGTCTTTTGGTAGCACAATGATTAAGTGCTCGGCTGTTTACCAAAGGTCAGCAGTTGGAACTTACCAGCTGCTCCATGGGACAAAGATTTGGCAGTCTGCCTCCATAAAGATTACAGCCTTGGAAACCCTGGAGGCAGTTCTATTCTGTCCTAGAGGGTGGCTATGAGTCAGAATGGACTCGATGACAATAAGTGTATCATCATATTAGTTGTTAAATATTCTGAATATTGTCCTTTACAAGTAGAAATTGAATATAGCCTTTTCTTTGGGGCAGTTCACCAGATTATTAGGAAGATAGGTATTTAAGGATAAAGTTAAAAGTAACAGGTAAGAATAATAATAGTGGCAGGCAAAAATATTACATGAACTAATTCATAACACATATGCAAGTTCTTTTTTTGAGGTCAATGCACCATTTTTGTGTTGAGGGAAACTATGTGGACAGATGGATGAAATTTTCCATTTTGCTGTCTCATTCCCATTTTCATGTTTTCCTGTGTAACTGGTAGGATTGGATGAAGTCTTTGTGTATAAACTTCAGACTTGAAGCTTATAGAACATGGAAGATTCTCCTTAAGGAAGAGTATGTACAATTATGAGTGTAAAATTTGTTTTGAAAGTGAATATTTCTAACAAGAAAAGAAATTACAAGAAATTAGCAGCCTTAGAGTTTCTGGTCCCTTGAGTAATCTACCATAAATGTTTACATAGAAAAGCTTGCCAAACTGCAGCTTGCTTTCCTTGCCCTCCTAGAATATCTGACAACTCCCAGCAATTCCCAACACTCTCAGGGGCTCTGCAAAGAGGGGCCATATGCTTCATGGTCAATCTCCTTCTGTTGATTGGTGACATTCTTTCGTAGTCTCCCTTTTAATTTCCATATTCTCTGTGTCTTTGTTTTCTGCTTAATTTTTTTTTACCTGTTCTATGTACATTCTGATAATTTTTATTGTTTATTAGATGTATTAAGTGCAGTAATCAGTGCATTTAAAGGCACCTATAACATAAATTGGGATAACATAAATCCTGCCCTCAAGAAGTTAGTAGCCCAAGAGAAACTGACACACAAGTTTAAAAAAATATAATATAAGGTAATTAGTATTATTGTAGATACATGCTATGGATTTTATAATAGGTACACAAACAAACAATAAACAATTATGTCTACGGAAATAGAAAAGGCTGTGTGTAGATGAAGCTTGGACTGAGTTGTGGAAGATGAGGAAATTATTGATAGGTAGGAAAGGCATTTGAGCAGAGCCATGGTAGTGGGGAGCAGATGGTAATTAGAAAAAAAATTGAAGCTCAGCACAGGTTTAGACTCTGAGAGAAAAGAGCATGATCAGGGCAGAGAATAAGAGAAGGGTCATGGATCTCATGATGAAAAGTTGTTATGCCAACCTGAGGAGGCTGCACCTGTTGTAAGGAAGCGCTGATGTATGAGGGACAGAAGCTTGCTTGATCAGATTGTATTTTAGAAACATAATTCTGAAAGAGATATGAACAAGGCATTTGTCAGGTGAAGTCTGGAAAAGGAGATTGACAGATGCCTTTGGAAACTTTTGTAGTGGAAGTCTGATGGAAGCCAATTTTGACACTGCTACTTGGGTTTACTTTACTTATGACAATGGCATATTTAAAGTAAAAAGAAAATGATCTGCTAGAAGATTACAATTCTTTGAATATAGTATCAAATTGTTTAAAAACTATTTCTTTATTCTGAGTGAAGCAAAATCCTCATTATTTTTTCTTTTGATTAATGGTCAAAGGCAATAGAAAACCACTCACAAACAGAAGCCGAACATGAAAGAGTTACTCATTGTAACAATTTTCCTGCAAGAAAATTGTTAGAATTTTGTGAAACTAACAGCGCTCCAATGCCCCAGAGGCCCAAATAGTTGTGGAAAACATGGCCAAGTTGAAAGGTCATGTGTATTGCCATTGTCCAACATAACCTGAGTTGGTTTTCATCCTTTGCAACAAGGAACCAAAAGAAAGGAGCTGTTGGGGAACAGGGGCTCAGTGAAAGCATCTCAGAGCATGGTGGGGACTCAATGAGTTGAATGAAAGACAATATAATCAGTCAGGAGATAACATATCTAAAATGTAGAGAAATATAATGTTGGAAGGATGCTAGAAAGGCAAAATTCCACCATCATTTAAAAATTTTAAAAAATCAGCAAGCTTCTTTATGTTGAAGGACTGAATTATATGGCTGTGAAGACTAGGTCACACATCCTTTCTTCACTGACATATTTTTTAAACACTGTTCACTGCTGTGGAGTTGTCACTGACTCACGATGACATTATGCATAAAAGAATGAAATGTTGCCCAGTCTTGTGTCATCTGTATGCTCATTGGTATGTTTGAGTCCGTCACTGTGGCTGTTGTGTCAATCCATGTCATAGAGGGTTTCCCTGTTTTTTATAACTTTTCGCCTTATCAAATATGCTGTCCTTCTCTAGAGACTGAATTGGTCTTTAGAACATTACTCAACACTAATTTGTTATCTTTAGGCCCCTTTAAATGATACCAATCCATTTAAGGGAACAAGTGTTTAAAGAAATGCTTACATCCACTGAGAATTATTGAACTAACGTCTGAAATCGATCAAAACAAACCTCCTGTTCCTGGTTCCACTGATACCTGGTTTATCACAAACCACAGCTCCAGACATTTGCCTTAAAACTGTACCCTGACTCTATGTATCCCATCTTTGATGACACATTTTATACCTTAGTGCTTTCTTTTGGATAGGATTCTAACATTCAATCTCTAGTTCTACGTATATCCTGCTCCAGCCCCATTGGACTGACCATTTGGTCATCAGATACAATGCACAAATAGAGGGGAACTTCTAGTGGATGAGAAGGTATAGAAAAGGCAGATAAAGTTTTGGATAACCAGGATGGTTCCTGCACTCAAAGTAACTTACACTTTAATGCCAGATATGCATAACTAACACCAAACAAACAAACAAACAAGCAAAAAAAACAAACCCACTGCTGTCGAGTCAATGCCAATTCATAGCGACCCTATAGGACAGAGTAGAACTGCCTGACGGAGTTTTCAAGGATCGCCTGGCAGATTCAAACTGCTGATCTCTCGGTTAGCAGCTGTAGCACTTAACCACTACACCACTAGGGTTTCCTAACTAGCACTACAGAACATAAAAATGGCAAGAAAGGAAAACACTGAGTATTAGGCTAAACTCTGACCTAACATACTGATACTATGGTATTGAGGCCACATTCAGATCACAGAGACACAGAGCATTTTCTCTCAAGTCTGGGAGCAGACTCTACGGGATAAAAAAAAAAAAAAAAATTGGCAAGTGTATATAACCCATAGTTTATTAGTGGTTAACAGGGGCTGGGGAGAGGGAGGGGAAAAGGGGGACTCTACTCTGAAACACATGGGGTCACTATGAGTCAGAATGGACTCCGAGGCAACTGGTAGCCATTATAAAGCCAAGTCTTTATAGGTTAGGGGTGTGGAAAATATTTTCATTTTCTGCGTGTGCATCTCTCTGTGTGTGTCTGTATGTATGTGTGAATGTTGTATATATCAATGTTCTTTAAATAAAGAAATGTAGTATAAAATACATGAAATGGGTTTTGGTTAATTTAAAAAATAAGTAAAACAAATTTCTTAATTATTCTTATTTAACAATTTTATATGTGGGTAAAAAAGGAACTAGGTATTGAAATACTCTTTTTCAGGTATATTTGTCTAACATGCATTATATCTTGACAGGTATTTTAAAGAGAACTACTTACTCTGATTTTCCCATTCTGGGCCTCAGGATCCATAATAGCTTCTAGATCAAGTACTCCTGAAACTGATATTTACCTTTAAAATGCCCAGGAGGACTCTGTAACTCAGACTCTACAAAAGGAATAAAAGCCTGTTGTGACATTGACTCCATAGAATGACAAGGAGAATATATGCAGTTCACGATGCACAATGATTGCCAACAATTACTGAGCATACAGCGCGCTAGGAATTTTGCTCCTATGCTCTTTTCCTTGTGAGGGCATTCCTGGCGCAGTGCTGGAATTCTTGCCTTCAGCACAGGAAACTGGGTTTGATTTCTAGCCAAGGCACCTCATGAGCGGCCACCACTGGTTGTCAGTGGAGGCTTCTGTGTTGCTATGACGCCGAACAGATTTCAGTGGAGCTTCCAGACTAAGGCAAACCAGAAAAAAAGAAAAAAGGAAGAAAAAAAAAAAAAGACCTGGTTACCTACTTCCAAAACCCAACCATTGATAACCCTGTGGATTACTATGGTCTGATCCGCAACTGATCATGGGGATGGCGCAGGCCGGTAGCATTTTATCCCACCATGTATGGGATTATTATGAGTCGGGGGCTGGCTCCGTGCAGCTAACAACAACAATGAATCTTTGTTACCCTCGTGAAAGCTCACAGTTTAAGCATACTTTATCTTCCCATTTCATAACTGAAGCTTGGAAAGCTTGTTCGACTTTCCAGTTAGTTGGATCTGAGGATCTAAAAGGTGAAGACAGGGAAAATTCTACCGATGTGGCTTCAAATACAAGCAACATTCTGAAATCTAGCTTTATTTCAGAATACTTACCTACATTTTACTCTCCAAACTGTTTCTGAATTGTTTCAGAACTTAGTCAGTTTGGTCTTTAAAAAGGTAATTTAAGTCGTATCAATCTCCTGCTCAAAAACCTCCAATAGTGCCCTACTGAAATTCATACAAAACCCACACTTGTGAAGCTGTTCTACAAGACCGTGCAACACATATCAACTACTTCTCTAACTTTGTGCTGCGCGAATAATTACTTTTGCGTGTGGTCTTTCTAGCCATGGGCTTGTAATTCTCACCCAGGTGATTGCGTGATAGGGTAATTGTGGCCTACCAAGGGGATTGGTCAGTTTTACCTTAAAACAGAGCCAATTCCAGAGCAGAGGGGAGGAATCCACCACCACCGAGGAGGAGAGACAGACAAGAGAGGCCCAGAAGCAGAGACCTAGTAGCATGGGGCTGCGTGGTGGGCTTCTCAGCCCACAGAAAGAGAAAGCTGAGTGCCTTGAGCAGAGACTGAGGGCCAGGGAGAGGCGTGCCTGTGAGTATAGCTGGGGAGAGGCTATCCTGATGGAAAAACTGTATCCTGAGTGTTCTTGAGCCTAAATTGTAACTGTTACTTCCCTAATAAACCCAACACACTGCCCAACCCACTTCCCTAATAACCCCCATAATTGTGAGTATGGTCTGTGAGTTCCGTGTGGCCATTGCAATGAATTATCGAACCCAGTAGAGAGTTCTGTACGAGTGGCATTTGGTGTCAGAATTAGTAAGATGGCAGAGAGAGGAGGCTCGTCTGGCCTCTACCTCATCGGAGTCAGCCTTGCCATGTTGACCTTGCTTCTCCTTCCTCCTTGTAGGTTTGGAGGAAGTCAGACACCTCCCCCATGCCATTTTTATACCTTGTCATGTATGATTCCCCTTCTTGCCCCAATGGCCTTATTTTATACATGCACAGCGCATTCTTGTTCCAGGACATTTGCACTCACAGGCCTCCCTTCTTAGAATACTCTTCCCCTAGACATTTATCGCTGCTCACTGTTTTTCACTATTTAGTTTTCATTAAAATATCACCTCCAGGGAGAGGTTATAGGACATTTATTCTGTACAGTTTTAGCCTAAGGAACCCCTCCCCCATCTTCCCTAGTACTCTCTATTCTCTTTATTGTTAGTCTTTTTTTCATAGTGCCTATCATCACTTAAAATTATCTTATGTATTTTGTCCATACAATCATCATCTGTCTTTCTCAGCATCACTAGGTCACGGATTATATCTATCTTGTTATCGACTCTCACCAGTGCCTAGGACAGTGTTGATACACTGAAAAATGCTGTCTACATATTCAGTGAATGAATAAATGAAATTTGATGTGGCAACAAATTAACATGTTATGAAATGTATTAATTTTTGAACTCATGGCCTCAATATTGCAATAAATAAATAAATAAATAAAAATCATGTAGCTTAGAAAACTTTTTGAGGTTAGATGCCTCACATAAAGAAGTCTGAGGAAATCTAAGAGGCTCATTTCCTCACCTTAGAGTAGAGCATTAAAGACAATGCTATAAAATACATAGTTTATCCAACATCTTAATATTTTAAATACTCTTTTTACTTGTAACTTACAAAGAAACTTTCAGTATCTAATATCTCTTGTGTAGAAGAAACCTTTATCTGAGGTCACATTGATTACTTTTTTCTCCAATTTCAATATGATTAATTTTAATCTGCATATTTAATAGAAATATTCCATTTAAAAATTATTTCTATTATTTCTCCCTCTTAATTTTTATGGGTAGGCATATATTTGAGTGATGTTTATCAAATGTTAAACATAGTTATTCCTGGGTTGAAGGATTTTCTACCTTTTTTTTCTTTGTACTTTCATGTATTTCTGTCATATTTTGCAAGTAGCATTTTTCTAACAACTATAATGTCATGAATTTCAAGTCAGATTTAGAAGGGGACGTGGAATCAGGGATATCATTGCTGATGTCAGATGGATCCTGGCTGAAAGCAGAGAATACCAGAAAGATGTTTACCTGTGTTTTATTGACTGTGTGGATCATAACAAATTTTGGGTAACATTTTGGAGAATGGGAATTATGGAACACTCAATTGTGCTCATGAGGAATCTGTACATGGATCAAGAGTCAGTCATTCGAACAGAACAAGGGGATACTGCGTGGTTTGAAATCAGAAAAGGTGTGTGTCAGTGTCGTATGCTTTCATCATACCTATTCAATCTGTATGTTGGCAATTAATCCGAGAAGCTGGACTATATGAAGGAGAAGGGGGCATCAGGATTGGAGGAAGACTCATTAACAACCTGCAAATGCAGATGGCACAACCTTGCTTGCTGAAGTTGAAGAGGACTTGAAGCACTTACTGATGAAGAGGAAAGACCACAGCCTTCAGTTTGGATTATACCTCAACATAAAGAAAACAAAAATCCTCACAACTGGACCAATAAGCAACATCATGATAAATGGAGAAAAGATTGAGGTTGTCAAGTATTTTATTTTACTTGGATCCACAATCAACGCCCACAGAAGTAGCAGTTGAGAAATCAAAAGGTGCATTGTGTTGGGCAAATCTGCTGCAAAAGACCTCTTTAAAGTGTTGAAAAGCAAAGATGTCACCTTGAGGACTAAGGTGCGCCTGACCTAAGCCATGGTGTTTTCAATCACCTCATATGCATTCAGAAGTTGGATAATGAATAAGAAAGGATGAAGAAGAACTGACAACTGAATTGTGGTGTTGGTGAAGAATATTGAATATACCATGGACTGCCAAAGAATGCATAAATCTGTCTTGGAGGAAGTACAACAAGAATGCTCCTTAGAAGCCAGGATGGGGAGACTGGTCTCATATACTTTGGACTTGTTATCAGGAGGGATCACTCTCTGGAGAAGGACATCAAACTTTGTAAAATAGGGGGTCAGTGAAAAAAAAGAAAGACCCTCAATGTGGTGGTTTGACACAGTGGCTGCAACAATGGGCTCAAGGATAGCAACGATTGTCAGGATGGCGCAGGAATGGGCAGTGTTTGGTTCTGTTGTGCACCGGGTTGCTATGAGTCAGAACTGACTCCATGGTACCTAAAACAACAACAGCAAAATGTCATTATTAAAAATTAAGAAAAATATTCAACAGTCACCTAAATTTACCATAAAAATAAATTGCTTTCCTTAATAACCCTTATGTGAGGGGTTGTGACATTTATCACCTCTCACATTCTCTTTATGGGAAGAGAGTAATGCCTTCTGGTTGTGCAGGACTCAGGTTAGCTTATAACTGCATAACCTCGACTCCCTGAGCTGACAGATACTGCATCCCTTCTTCCTTAGTCTCTTAAATGGCTCTTCCCATTTTCTGAAGACTCTTCTGTCTTAGTTAACTAGTGCTGCCTCAACACAGATACCACAAGTGGGTGGATTTAAAGAACAGGAATTTATTTTTCACAGTTTAGCAGACTAGATGTCCAAATTCAGGGTGAGCCTCTAGAGGGAGGTCCTTCCTTGTCTGTAGCCCTATGAGGTCCTTGGCATTTCCTTGGTGTTCCTTGGTGCTTATCTTCTGTTGGTGTGCGTCTTTTGTGTCCATTCTGGTCTTTTTATAACTCAGAAGTGATAAGGTATACAATTCATCCTGCATTTGTATGACCTCACTAATATAACTAAAGAAAAACACCTATTTCCAAACAAGGTCGTATTTACAAGTACCCAAAACCCACTGCCATCGAGTCCATTCTGACTCATAGCCACCCTATACGACAGAGTAATACTGCCCATAGAGTTTCAAAGGAGCGCCTGGTGGATTCAAATTGCTGACCCTTTGGTTAGCAGCTGTAGCACTTAACCACTATGCCACCTGGGTTCCTATGTACATGTACAGGGGTTAGAATTTCAATGCATATTTTTGGGGGACACAATTCAATCTCTTGAAAGCTCTCTCTTTACTTCCATTATTGCTGCTTGTAGTCTTCACCATCACCTCTGTTGTCTGAACGCTCCTCTTTGGTTTACTTTCTTTATCGCATTTTTATTATCTCCTCTTTCTCCTGACTCTGCCGGTTGTTTCCTACTTGTTAGATTTGATAAGCATCCATACAGTATGACAAAGCAGGAGTTTTTTTTGTTTTTAAGAAAACAGGGTTGGAATTGCAAAACTTGGATTTTTAGATACTTATGATGAAATATGTAAAAAATATGCTTAGTTAGACATTTTGCTTGACTTGTATTGTTAGAGCATAATAATAAGGTGGTGATGTAATCCACTGGCTAATAGACTGGGTAGAAAAATTGCAGTAGGGTCAGAGAGAAAGCAGGGACAGAAGCTGGGTGATAATTAAGGGGGCTATGGAAGTAAAAGTGTTGAGATTTAGGATATCCTTTGAGGAACAGCCCATAGCTCTAAGGGCTGAAGCTACAAGAAATGAACCAGGAACAGCTCTATTTATGTTCCTGAGAAATTATGTGCTATTTTCTGAAATATTAATAATGAATGCAAACCTTAATGAAGCACTTTATACCTATACTTATTTGAACATCCCACTAACCCTATAGGTTGATACTTTTATTGTTCCCATTTTTTTAAGTGAGAAAACTGAGGTATAGAAGAGTCATAGCTAGCTACTAGATCATCTAACCAGTAGTAAGTTGCACAGCCAGGATTTGAATACTTGTAATCTTTTAACCACTATACTTTTTCCCTGGTGGTACAGTAGTTAAGAGTTTGGCTGTTAACCAAAAGGTTAGCAGTTTGAATCCACCAGCCACTCCTTAGAAACCCTATGGGTAGTTCTACTCTGCCCTTTGGGTCTCTATGAATCAGAATCGACTCAACCACAATGGGTTTAGTTTTTTATATATGGGGAAGATGGTGGAAATAAAAATTTATGTTGTTTGATAATGCTATATACCTATTAAACATGCAAGGGACAAGTGTTTGGATAGCCTAACGTGGAGATCAGGAAACAGTCATAAAGAAATAAATTAGAAAATATTTAGGTTTTCCTATTAAAAAAAGGACCACATTATTTGTAACAGAATGGCATTGTGTATAATTGCTTTGGCCTCCCTTTGCCTTCCACTCTTGGATTTTCTAAGTGTCTCCAGTACTCAGCAATCAAAATATGTTTTCTTTATCCTAGTGAGAAAACCATGACTAAGGGTTTCGGAGCATATCACTGTCAAGAAAAGGGGAGATTGCTGCACGTTTTGAATCTTTGTGCCACAGTTTGGTTGTATTAACAAATACAACTAATTCTTTTACAAAACACTTTATTTAACTTTTTGAATCCCTGAGTGATACAAACGTTTAACATGCTTGGCTGCTAAGTGAAGGGTTGGATGTTTGAGTCCACCCGGAGGTGCCTCTGAAGAAAGTCCTGGAGATCTAGTTCCCAGAAATTATCTCTTGGAAACTCTTTGGAGCACAGTCCCACTCTAACACACAGCAGCTAGTTTTACTTTATGAAGCACTTTTTTTACTTCATTTATTTTGATTCTAATTCTCATATTAACTCTACAATGAATATAGAGCAGGTATGATTATCATTTCAGAGATGAGTTACTCATCCTTAAAGAGGTTAAGTGAATTACCCTGTGTCAAAACGAAAATTGGTGCTGAGGTTAGGATTGTAACTACAGTCCCTCGAGTTCACGTTGCTGTTCTTTCCAAGGGCTTCAGATAGGACATTAGAATCGAGAGCTCTGTGTGAATTATATATATCCTGGTGGAAATGCCAAGTCTTAATATCATTTAAATGTGCATAAAGCATCTGAACGGAGAGTTCCAGGTAGTCTACATGAGACTGGCAGTACACGTGCCACACTGAATAAACAAGGGGCCGTGCCTGCCGTCTTCAGTAACGTAGAGAGCTAACCTCCAGCGTGGAAGCTATCCCCTTATTAGGCAAAACAGGACCTAACCTCTGCTTTTAGAGTATCTCTTGATTTAGGCATACTTCTGGTTCCAACTCAGTTAAAGAAAACAAGAGATGGGGGTCTTCAGCTCAAACCAGTCTTGGACCAGCTCAGGCTCTCCTGAACTGAGGAATGCTGATAACCTTGCCCCTCAGACGTCTTATTGACGTCAGAGGCTAAAAAAAATACCTCTGTCTACATCCCGGGTGTGGGCAAAATGCCATCTTTGTAGCCCTCCTTTCAGACTGAACAGGCATAGAAGACTGGACCTCTGGGAGAATGCCCTCTCATGTCAAACCAATCAGCAAGCTGACCCCACTCTAGGGTGCTCCTAGGCACCCCAGACTCAATTTACTTTATCCATATAAGCCCCTTGGGCTATTGTTCTGAGAGACACCTTGGTGACCGAAGTCCTGGTGTTCTCTTCTACTTGGCCAACTAAATAAAGCTACTTCTTTCGCTTTCATCCACTCCGTGTGTCTTCACAGCCCACTGAGCAGACCTTGGAGTGTCAGGTTACATAGGGACATATCTGAGGATATTGATCGAGCTTGTGGCTAGTTTTGCATGTTTATGGTCAAGTCAGGGCTATCCAGACTTTATCTTCAACCAACTTCCTACCACTCCCACAGGATGTTGAGTGGGAGGAAATGGCCCAGTGTTTGGAGACTCTAGGCATGTATACACATTTTACTCCCAAGCCCCATGAAACTCCCAGCCTTGGCGAAGTAGTCTGGACCATATGCAAGCAGTGAAAAGTCATTTTGCCCTGCTTTTTGGACTTAAACCAATGATTCACACAACTGTGGTTTAAGTACACTAACCAGTACGTCTTTGCTTATAGTGTGTCCATGGCCATATTCAGGTTTTGTAGTTTACTCGCTGTGGTCTAGGATAGTGTTGCTCAAATTGTTAAGCCTAATTTTCTCTTTTGATAAATTTAAATGCTAACAAACAGATCTCTCCCTCTCTGACCCTGGGGATTATGTAAAGAACCACCACTAATGCTCCCTCCAGAAATTACTGACCTGCACTGTAGGCCTCTTTCGCACCCGGGCTCACTTCATACTCCTATGTCTTCACATTTTACCACGGGATTGGTAAGACTAGGCAGGCAATGAAAAGTTAAAAAAAAACAAAACAGCAAGTAATCTTTTTCCCCAAAGCTGCCAATAGAAGAGATGATTTAATCTATTGAGTCCACCTACAAATCTCACCAGAATGGAGATCTCCCTCCAGTAGCAGGCAGCCTCTGCCCCAACCGCACACCTGTTGCAGGAAAATAAGCAATTCAAAAGGAAGACTCAATGCTTAGGGGTCACTAAGCCTCTGTAAGGGTGATGGAAAAACATGGGAGTGGTTAAGGGTGATGGCTGAACAACATGGCAAAGGTAAGTGAATGCCGCTGAACTGTACGTGTGAAGATTACTGGAATGGCCAGTTTTTTTTTGTTACATGTACATCTACCGCGATTACAGAGAGAAAAGGAGAGTACAAACCAAATACTTTGGAAGCAGGATCCAAAAACAAAGGATATATGAAAAAACAGGTGATATAGAGGGAAGCACATTTAATGTGGAAAGTGAACATTTGAAAAAAAATAAAAAAAGAGCGCCTTAATTTCTCGGCTGCCCGCATTATCCTTATTCTCCTCGGGCTGGAGTAGATTGAAGGAAGAAGGCTGTGTGTCATTAACTGTGGGAAAAATAAAGACACTGCAAAACAACATTCTCTTTCTTTTCTCATTTTAAAAAGCCAAGCATTTATGTAAATGATTAAAAAGGCTAGCTATGAGCATGCATTGGTTTACAGCTTACATCTTTCCTCGGAGCACATTCTGTTTTTCATTTCCCTTACTTGTTCCTCAGGCCTGTAGTTTTGAACAGCAATTCACTGCAGAGATCCTAGAGTTAAGTTGTGAAAGGAATCATTTTAGCTTAAGCATGTTAAGTTTGGATGAGGGCACAGAATTCCAGAAGAAATTGAAATTTACGATTGCGCTTAATTGGCTTTAACCCTTCAACACATTGCGTACAAGTACATAGGGTAATAATATACACCGTTGCTCTGTGCAGATGTTAAAATGTAAAATCCTTCAAATGCAAACAGTGCTTGTCACTCCATCAACGATTCAAATTGTCAGAGATGTATCAGCCAACCCTAACTACCCTCTGCAGGCAATCTGGAGCCAGCCTGCTGTTTAATAACCAGCATTTAACAAAAAATAACATGTAGATGTGGTGTGTGGTTTAAAACATTGTGTTAGGCGTCATTAAAACTCAGTCTCCTGAGAGCCTTATTAAAAGAGCCCTTTCCTCACAATAATAAAACATATCTCTGTGACTGTTTCCATCTAGCTGCTAACAATACAAACAAAATGCCTCTTAATTTAGCATCCCACTAGAGGGCCATTGTGATTGCAAAACTCTAAAGGCAGTGGGGAAAAAAAAAGAAAAAATCCAAACCTTAAACTACCCTTCCCAAATCCTACCTAATCAGTGAAACTGAAGCGCTAGGAGCCTTTGATTTTAGAGTTTATTTTTACAGTCTTTTTTTTTTTTTTTTTCTTCTTCTTCTTCCCTTATAATCTCTGCATGGTTATCATTTGTTTGGGGCTATGCCTTTGTTCAGGACGGTGAGGAAAGGTTGCTGATGGCTTAGAAATGGGCCCTGCGTCATGGGGTCAGCACTCTGTATTTATTGAATGGGCCGATATAGCTCTCCAAATAATTAATACATGAAACACCTCCTGTAAGCATTTCATCTGATTTCGATCCTAACATTTATTTGAAAAGAAAAAGAAACCTGCTTACCCTACAATTATTTGGAAGTCCTGCATTCCTGTTATTACAAGAGAAAAATACATGCATAATTGTGTCAATTAATACCCATAACAATTCAAGTCTCCTATAGCAGAAACACAGAACCATCCAATCCTGTTTCAAACCTTCCTCCTTTGAAAATGGGTATGCCAATTTTCCCTGTACGACTATCCACTCCTTCATAACAGTTGCAGAGCCAACAAAACTGACAAATCACAATAATAGTTTGGTAGAGGAAGCTAACAGATTTAGGAAGATCCCATTCTAACATATTGGTTTACTGAACCTACAGTATTCAAAGTGACTCAAGTAGAAGTACATAGGATTGTAAGTGGCCCGATGATTAGACTTTACCTTTGCTCTCTTTCAAAATGAATTACCAAAGCATGAGAAATTATTTTATCACATTTTTAGTTAGTCTTGCCTAAAAAATTTAAGAAAAGATAGTCAAGCATGATGCTTCCATTTTCTCTCATGTTGTTTATCCAAATGCTAGAAGTAGGATTTGTATTCCACATTAATTAAATTTCCCTGAAGCCTAGAATACCTCTTTAATGCTTATAAAAATTCATATTTGTCACTGAAATGTTGGGGTTCAGGAATATAGTTTTGGGATTCAAAATGATATTAATCACACTTTTTAGTTAATGGAGAATGCTTTATATTTAATACATATTTGAATATATTAGAAATACTTAATATCCCTCATAAATATTAAAGTTGTCTCCAGTTAGGATACATACTTGGTTTTTATATGTTCTTTTAATAATATGAGCCATAGAAAACATTCTAAATATTAGTTGGTAGGTTATATCAACTAATGATATTACTCACTGTAAATTTTCTCTAGAAATATTTAAATTGAGATGTATGAAACTTTGTAGGTCAGAAATGATCAACAGTAACTTTAATGCCAGCTTCTATGAAAATAAAGATCAAGGTTCAGTCTTTCCCATGAAAGGATGACTTTAACACATATATGTTTCTGTAATACATTCTTCCTAAAAACTCAGAGGACCCATAAAAGCCCCACCAATGAGCCAAGCACTCCTTTCGAACAGTTCCATTTGAAAGTATGTGCTGACAGTGAAAGACAAAAGGGATGGGAGATCGAATTACTTACCTGTAAAAGCGATGTCTCAAGGGTGTGCCTCTGTCCATTAGAAGAGAATGTTGTGTTTTCATTATCTGTGATGGTTAAGGTTGTGTGTTAACTTGGCTGGGCTACGGTTCTCAGTGGTTTGGCAGTTATGTAATGATGTGATTTGGCAGTTGTGGAATGATATAGTTATTCTCCATGATGTGATCTGACGTGATTAGCTCATCAATTGTAAGGTGAATTTCCTTGGGGGTGTGGCCTGCACCAATATATATATATGGACGTTCTGGCAAAGCTTGCTTGCTTACTCTGGACCATGCATCCACCTTGCTATCATCTGACCTCTGGTTTTTGGGACTTGAACCAACGGATTGCTGTGTGACCTGTGGAACTTGGGTCCATGAAAAAAAGTTAGCCCCTTCAAATACATGAGTCGGGAGAAACCTCCAGCCTCCACCTGACCCATGGACTTGGGACTTACCACCCTCGACAATCACATGAGCCATTTCCTTGAGATAAATCAAATGTCTCTCTCTTTATATAACACACATGTGTGTGCGTGTGTGCGTAGACCTGCCCCACAGGGTTTACAAGAAGCACCTGGTAAATTTGAACTGCAGACCTTTTGGTTAGCAGCCATAGCTCTTAACCACTATGCCACCAGAGTATATATATATGTATATTTATATGCTTCACTGGTTTTGGTTCTCTAGAGAACCCAGCCTAAGACACTATCTTATATCCTAATAGGGAAGATTGTTAATTCACTACTTTTTTACCACTCTAAAATTCTCTCAGGGCCCAATAAAATCTGCCAGTTGATTCCCATGAGGGCCTCTGGCAACAGATCAATCAGTGAAGTGTATAATATAATTATATTGTAAACTGTGAAATCCATTCACACCAGAAGTTATATTATCTGCACCCAACAGTATTTTCCTTTGAATCCCTTCCATATTGTGTTCCTATGTGGTATTTTCTTTGTCCACCAGTTCATCTTCTCAAGCACTACCTGCTTCAGTGAATTGAGAATTTACACAATATTCTATCTCAATGGAAAGTATGTTATCTAAAGTTAGCCTACCACAGTGGTGTTATGGAATTTGCAGATTTAATGTAAACTAGATATTTACATTTTAACCCTCATAAATAAAATTTTACATAGGGCTTATTGTAATTTTTCACAAATTAACAAGTTCAAAATATTACTCTTTTTGCTATCATGCATTGATATGGCACAAACGGTTAAGTGCTCGGCTACTAGTAGAAAGGTTGGTGGTTTGACCATAAGAGAAATGCAAACCAAAACTACGATACCAGCTCACGCTGAAGTTATTGGCACAAATGAAAAGAAAAAAAAAAAAAAAAGAGAAAATAACAAGTTTTGGAGAGGTTGCAGGGAGATTGCAACTCTCATGCACTGTTGGTGGGAATGTAAAATGGTACAACCACTATGGAAAATGATATGGCACCTCCATAAAAAGCTAGAAATAGAAATACCATATGATCCAGCAATCTCACTTCTAGGAACATATCCTAGAGACATAAAAGCTGTCCCACAAATAAACATATGTACACCCATGTTCATTGCAGCATTATTCACCATAGCAAAAGGTGGAAACAACTTAAGTGCCTATCAACAGATGAATGGATAAATAAATTATGGTACACATACACAATGGAATACTTCATAATGATAAAGACCAGTGATGAATCCACAAACCATATTACAACATGGATGAATCTGGAGGGCATTATGCTGAGCGAAATAAATCAATCACAAAAGGACAAATATTGTATGTGAACTCTATTATAAAAACCCTAGAAAAGGTTTACACACAAAGAAAACAATCTTTGATGGTTATGAGGGAGGAGAGGGGTGGACAGGAGAAATCGCTAACTGGTGAAGCGAAAGACAACACACAATATTGGGGAAGTCAGCACAACTCGAACAAGGGAAAGTCATAGAAGCTTCCTAAACACATTCAAACATCTCGAGAGACCAAGTTACTAGGCCTGAGGGCTGGGGACCACAGTGTCGGAGGACATCTAGGTTAACTGGCATAATATGGTTCATAAAGAAAATGTTTTACCTCCTACCTTAGTGAGTAGCATTTGGGGTCTTGAGAGCTTCCGAGTGTCCATCTAAGATACATCTATTGGCCCCATCATGTACAGAACAAAGGAGAATGAAGAAAACCAAAGACACAAGGGAAATATTAGTCCAAGGGACTAACGGAACACATGAACCACAGCTTCCACCATCCTAAGCCCAGAAGAACTAGATGGTGCCTGGCTACCACCACTAACTGCTCCGACAGGTATCACAATAGAGAGTCTGGGACAGAGTGGGAGAAAAACATGAAACAAAATTCGAATTCACAAAAAGGCCAGACACAGAGATTGGAGGAACCCAAAGACTGTGGCTCCTGGACACTGTGCTAATTCAGAACCAAAGCCACTCCTGAAGTATCCCTTTTGGGCAAAGATTAGACAGGCCTTTAAAACAAACAGTAACACTTGAGGAACATCCTATTTAGTTCAATCAGGTGCATGAGACCAAAGGGGCAACACCTGTCCAAAAAGCAAAGACAAGAAGGCTGGGAGGGACAAGAATACTGGACAAATAGATGCAGGCAAACCAGGGTGAAAGGGAAAGGTGGAGAGCGCTGATGCATTGTGGGAATAGCAACCAATGTCATAAAATCATTTGTGTATAAACTTTTGAATGAAAAACTAATTTACATTATAAACTTCCACCTAAAACACAATAAAATTTTTAAAAAAGGTTGGTGGTTTGAATCCACTCAGAGGTACCTCATAAGATAGGCCTGGTGATCTGCTTCTGAAAGGTTATAGCCTTGAAAACCCTATGGAGCAGTACTGTGCACACGTGGGGTCACCACAAGTGATATCGACTCATCAGCTACTAACAACGACATTGCTGTAAAATAAAAAATATTAGGTGGGAACACTGAGAGCAATGAGTTTACGTTAACACGGGAGGAACAACTCAGAAAAGAGGGTGAGAATGGTTGCACAACCTGAAGATTGTAATAAACGTCATTGAATTGTACATGTAGGAATGGTTGAATTGGTGTACAATTTGCTTTGTATATTCTCAATGACGACAACAAAATAAATAAAAAATAATAAAACAGCTTATATGCATGTACATACTTATACATGTATATACATGTCCGTCAGTTTGTCATACTGCGAGGGCTTTTGTGTTGCTGTGATGCTAGAATCTATGCCACAGGTATACAAATACCCACAGGGTCACTCATGGTGGACCGGTTTCAGCTGAGCTTCCAAACTAAGACAAACTAGGAAGAAGGACCTGGCAGTCTACTTCTGAAAAGAATTAGCCAGTGGAAAACTTCATGAGTAGCAGCAGAACATTGTCTGATATAGTACTGGAAGATGAGCCCCTCAAGTTGGAAGGCACTCAAAATATGACTGGAGAAGAGCTGCCTTCTCAAAGTAGAGCTGACCTTAATGACAAGGATGGAGTAAAGCCCTCAGGACCTTCACTTGCTGATATGGTACAAGTCAAAATGAGAAGAAACAGCTGCAAATATCCATTAATAATAGGAATGTAAAATGTACAAAGTATGAATCTAGGAAAATTGGAAATTATCAAAGCTGAAATGGAATGCATAAGCATCTATATCCTAGGCATTAGTGAGCTGAAATGGACTGGTATTGGTCATTTTGAATTGAACAATCATATGGTCTGCTATGCCAGGAATGACAACTTGAAGAGGAATGGTGTTGAATTCATTGCATTGTCAAAAAGAACATTTGAAGATCTATCCTGAACTGCGATGCTGCCAGGGTAGGGTAACATCCATACCCCTACAAGGAAAACCAGTTAATATGACTATTACTCAAATTTAAGCACCAATCACTAAAGCCAAAGATGTAGAAACTGAAGATTTTTACCAACTTTGCAGTCGGAAAGTGATCAAACATGCAATCAGAATGCATTGATCATTACTGGTAACTGGAATGCAAAAGCTGGAAATAAAGACCTGTAGTTGGAAAATATGACCTTGGTGCTAGAAATGAGGAAGCAGACCACATAATAGAATTTTGCAAAACCAATGACTTCTTTATTGCAAACACCTTTTTTCAACAACAGAAATGGCGACTATGTCTCACGTAGTTTGGACATGTTATCGGGAGGGACCAGTCCCTGGAGAAAGACATCATGTTTGGTAAAGTGAGGGTCATGGTAAAAGAGGGACATTTCAAAGCGGTGGTCTGACACAGTGGCTGCAACAAGGGACTCAAGCACGGCAATGATTGTGAGAATGGCACGAGACAGGGCAATGCTTTGTTCTGCTGTACGTTGGGTTGTTATGAGTTGGAACTGACTCAGTGGCATTTAACAACAACAACAATAATGTAGTAGTAACCTGCAAGTGACTTAACCTCAACTGAAATACAGGATAAGCCTGAATTATATAAAGCTATGTCCACTGTCATGTTTGGCAAAATTAAATGAACATTTGTATATCATATTATGCTTAGACACCTTTGCCCCAAGTCTTTGATCACTTTTTCTATCACTCCTAGTTTCTCAATAACTAAAGGAAAGAATCCAGAACTTTCCCCACTGCAGGGAGTTTACTTTCTCCATAGAAGATTTTGCTAATGGGATGTACATCTGTTCTTGCTGTTTGAGGTTCTTTTGTTAGCGTGTTTCTTCCCCACAACCAACATCAACTGTCCCATGTGCATATAGTCACCTTATTTCTGCCAAATTTTACCAGATGTTAGTTGTGTTGCTGAGAGAGGAACATGGACAAGATCCAAAATCCAGTTCAGCTATCTCCTGCCAATAAAAAACCACCCCAATAGTCACCTTAATTCCTTGGGGTGGATATTTGCAACAAAATCCCTGTATAAAGCATCTCACTTTGACAATTTCCGTATCAATTAAGTTTTATCCCAGTATGTACATGCTGTTATATAATGAAGAGGCCTAACCCAATATCCTAATTATCATCTAAATCAGGATTATATTATATTATATTCTTCTGGGTTGTGTTTCATTTTTTCTGCACATCTGTATGTCTTAGTGAAAATAAACTTGATGTTACTGATATAAGTGGCACATGCTATCAAAACACGACCATTAATTCCTAGACCAAAAAGCCATAAAGCCAAAGAGAGAAAGTTGTGTAGAGCTGATCACTTTGAGAAGACCAGTTAAGGGATACAGCTACACAGAGATTAGCTCCCAGGAGGGAACCAGGAGAATAAATTCCCTGAAATTGTTCTCTCTTCTCCACATATCTCTCTAGAGATCTCTATTGATTGACTCCAAAACAAGAGGGCTCAGCTTCCTTAGTTATAAAGCAGGGTAGGAAAGGGTAGTGAGTAAATCTGGAGGAACCAAGAGAAGATACCTGAATGACTTCCCTTTCTTGATGCAGTGAAGATGTGCCTAGTGCTTCTGTGCCTATCATTGCACTAGATTTGGATACACTACAGTACATAAAGCTCACACATAGTCTAGTGCAGAAGTCATCCTGGTGGTTAGTGTGGTATTACAGAACGGAAGATTTAGATTGAGGGCTTCTGGTACCAAAAGACAAAAGACATATGTAGATTAAAGAGTTGAGAATTACAAATGAAGAATTGTTCTCTTTTGTTTTTATTTTCACAATAGATGTTTGAATGAAAACCTCTAATAAACTCAGAATACTGATTTAGTAATGGAATATTATCAATATAGCTCATTTAGGATGTGTAATCAGATTTTATCCTTGATTATATGTGCAAATGCCTCCTAAGAAAATAACTGCTTAATTTTGGTTCAGTAGGCATTTCAAGACTTTGAACCTTATGGTTTCTAAATTTCTGTGTAGTATGATAGCCTATGAAAACAATTTATATTAATAGGTTGAAAATTATCCAGTCCTGAGTTATTTCTAGGAAAATAAACAGTACCATCTTTGGAAAGAAGGAAAGTTTCTAAAGAAAACTTATCACATTATGGTATTACTCAAGAGAAAACAGCAGTCATCAATTTTGGTGCACATTAAAATTAATGCAATAAGATTGAGTCCCAGTAAGACTCCTACTGGGACTCAATTTTATTGCACTACTTTACTTCCAGAAGAATGAACAAATCTGTCTTGGAAGAAGTACTGCCAGAAATTAAGTCAGATTCAGAAGAGGATATGGAATGAGAGAGATCGTTGCTGATGTCAGATGGATCTTAGCTGAAAGCAGAATATACCAGAAAGATATTTACCTGTTTTTTACTGACTATGCAAAGACATTCAACTGTGTAGATCATAACAAACTATGGATAACATTTTGAAGAGGAGAAATTCCACAACAGTTCATTGTGCTCATGAGCAACCTGTACATCGAACAAGGGGATACTGAGTGGTTTAAAATCAGGAAAAGTGTGCATCAGGGTTGTGTCTTTTCTCCATACTTATTCAATCTGTATGCTGAGCAAATAAGCCGAGAAACCGGGCTATATGGAGAAGAATGCAACATCAGGATTGAAGGAAGATTCATTAACAACCTGTGATATGCAGATGACACAAGCTTACTTGCTGAAAGTGAAGAGGACCTGAAACACTTACTGATGAAGATCATAGACCACAGCCTCCAGTATGGATTATACCTCAACATAAAAATAAAACCAAAGAAAACAAAAATCCTCACAGCTGGATCAATAAGCAACATCATGATAAATGTAGAAAATATTGAAGTTGTCAAGGATTTCATTTTACTTGGATCTACAATCAATGTCCATGGAAACACCAGTCAACAAATCAAAAGTCATATTGGAAATTTGCTGCAAAAGAGCTTTCTAAAGTGTCAAAAACCAAGTTGTCACTTTGAGGGCTAAGGTGCACCTAATCCAAGCCATGGTATTTTCAATCACCTCATATGCTTTTGAAAGTTGGACAATGAGTAAGGAAGACAAAAGAAGAATTGATGCCTTTGAATTATGGTGTTGGCAAAGAATATTGACTATATCATTGACTGCCAGAAGAACAAACAAATCTGTCTTGGAAGTAATACAGCCAGAATGCTCCTTAGTGAGGATGGTGAGAGACTTTGTTTCACGTACTTTGGATATGTTATCAGGAGGGACCAGTCCCTGGAGAAGGACATCATGTTTGGTAAAGTAGAAGGTCAGCAAAAAGAGAAAGACCCTCAAGGAGAGGGACTGATACAATAGCTGCAATGATGGTTTCAAGCCCAGTAAGCATTGTGAGGATGAAGCAGAGCCAGGCAGTATTTCATTTTGTCGTGTATAGGGTCACTACGAGTCGGAACCGCCTGGCTGGCACCTAACAACAACATTAACAACAAAATTCCTATATGGATACAACTATTCTTACCGCCACCACCACTGCTAATAATAATATCTTGTAAAAATGTAAAGATTCTGCTCAGAGGAAAAAAAAGCCTCTTTTGTTTCTGTTAAGGTGGGTTCTAGATTCACAGGAGAAGAGATATAAGTTGAAAATCACTTCCATTTGTCTCAAGGATGACTCTGTAGACTAGAAACCAGTTATTAACATAATATATATTCATCTCCTTGTTTTAAGGACCTTATCTCATCCCTGAGATTATATATCTCTTAGTAATGAGATCATGCAAGGAAACTCTCATATCCAGCTTGTGTTCAACTAAAATTCCCATAAATTTTCTATTAATTTATTTGAAGCTAAATCTGTCTTAAATGTAATTAAAAACAAATGAACTCAAATGCAGGTGGTTGTATTTATCATGATTACATTGATTTTTTTTGGCTTGTTTTGTTTTGAGTCGGTTACTCTAGTTTATAATATTCTTTCTTCACATTGATTCGGCCATTTGGTATATTAATTCTTTTTCCTTTTTGTAATTGGCTTATAATTTTCATGAGGATAAAGTGAATACAGAACTTTGTGGTTTATCAGCAGAGACAGTCCTACAGGCTGACAGTGATTGATTAAGCAACGTCAGCTCTAAAGTTTCTAATGGCACAGTTTTCTAACCTTTTCATTTTTTAAATTCTATTCAGTGTGTTTCTTAAATACTTATTAACTCCTGACTTAAAGTGAGCCTGGTAGTAGGAATACAAAATAAAGAAGCCATGATTTCCATCCTCAAAGATTTCATAGAACTTGGGAAAACTCACATTTACAACTTACTGTGGTTAACGTGGAAACCCCGGTGGTGTAGTGGTTAAGAACTATGGCTGCTAATCAAAAGGTTGGCAGTTCAAATCCAGGAGGCGCTCCTTGGTAAACCCTTTGCAGACAGTTCTACTCTGTCCTATAGGGTAGCTATGGTCAGAGTCGACTCAACGGCAGTGGGTTTTCCGGTTTATGGTTAATGTGGAAACCTTGGTGGCGTAGTGGTTAAGTGCTACTACAGGTGCTAATCAAAAGGTCTGCAGTTCAAATCCACCAAGAGCTCCTTGGGACGTTGATGGGGCAGTTCTACTCTGTCCTATAGGGTCACTATACGGCCACTATGAGTTGAAATCAGCTGGACGGCAACGGGTTTGGATTTTTTTTTATGGTTGAAGGGGTAAATACAAAAGAAAGCCTCGCGGAAATGACATATTGAAGAGTCTATGCCTGAAAGGCTCAGTAGAGAGAGTCTTTGGATGGCCTAGGGGCCCAAAGTTTATGGGTGTTTGACTTCGCTGTTATTGTTCATTACGGCCCATCTAGAATTATATAGATAATTATCTGTTAGCTGATTTAATCCTCAAAATATTACAAAAATTCTTTGACAAGGGTCTCAAGATCAAATAACTTAGTACTTTGTGGAGTCTGGATCTAAAATGCTGACTTTTTTTGCTAGAGCTTGTGTTCTTTGTGGCCAAATTTAAATACAGATAAATACCATGATAAGAGTAGTGATTGACTTATTCTTGATAGCAACAGAGAAGTAGCAAATGGTGATTTAAGAAGGAAAATAACTAATGCAGCTACATACTTAAGAAAGATGATTCCAGAATCCAGCCTGAAAAGTGGAATGGCGAAGGATGTTGAAAGAGATTGGAAAAACACAGTATTTGACTGCTGTCCCTGGGTGGCAAAAACGGTGAAGAGCTAAACTACTAACTGAAAGTTGGTGGTTTGAATTTGCACAGAGGCACTCTGGATTTGCTTCCAAAAGATCACAGCCTTGAAAACCCTGTGGAGCACAATTCTCTGCCATGCATCGTAGACTCACCATGAGTTGGAAGGGAGCTCAAGGCTTTTTTTTTTTTTTTAATTGAGGTGAGGAAGGCATCATGAACCAGGACACGGTTTTACTTGCCCTGATCAGTTTCACCTCTGTTCCCATAGCCCCACCTAAGAAATGGATCACAAAGTTTCCTAAAAAAAAGCATTCTTTCTGTCTACCTTTTATCTCAAGAAATTCTTTCCAGTTGCTACTAACTGAAGCCACTAGTTCTGGAGACCTGACATTTGTGGCTCCATGCTTGCACAAGACAATTTGTACTGTTCCTTGATGTTTTATACTTCATTCTCTGAAATCACAGACTGGATTTCCTAAAGTCATGGATTTCCTAAATTTGTCCTATCCCGCCTTTGCACTGGCTTCGTATCTTACACATCCTAAGAATTCCAAACTGTGTCTGAACACTGAACCCTGGGTTTGCCCAGGGCATGTGAAGTGGAGCAAAAGGGATATTTTTACGAGAAATATAATCCTTTCCTTCTAGGTTCTCACTGAATCTCGGAGTAGGTTTTAAGACATCTGTCTTTCCCTACCTCAGTTTTTATAAGTCACACAGACCCACGGGTCTTACCTCTAAAAAATATATTGAAGAATCTAAGTCAACTTGCCATACTATCCAGGCTTCACTAAGAATCGTCAGGTCCTCTGTGATGCCTACTGTAAACATCTCTCAGGTATTTTCCATGAGATTCACTTTTGTGTCTAAATCGATCTCTACAGATATCTACTTCTACATCTGCTTATCAGTGTTTGTTGTTTTTCCATACATGGCACTTGTGATTCCGCCGTGACCTGGTACAGATTCATATGTATAACACTGGATGTGTGCATGTGTATGTTGTGACTAAAGGCCTCATCTTGGCTAACAGTTATCACGAGAAGAACCCAACAGTTTAATTCATTGTGATTTTTAAAAATTATATTCTTTTTTTTTATCATATGGTTTTATATGAATTATTTGTTTAATTAGCACCTTCTGCCTTAACAAGGGGTGTTAGCATATGGAAGCATCTGTTGAGCCTGGTTTCCAGAGGTGAAATGCAAAATTTCTGAAATTTAAACATTTGTACGAACATACATTCAATGGCTAGAATCAGCATAGCTCTCATTTAACCAAATTGTTCTGTGGATAAAAGTGTAAAAAAATCACAATTCATGATGATAAAAGCCTTCATTAGATGGATATTAGATAGCTTCACTATATAATAAGTAAATATTCTGGTCATCACAACAATGGAATTTGTATGACAGTTGACTTCACCAGGAAAAATTAGACTTAATTTGAAAATTCCTTATGAAAGATAACACTTTGTAAAATCAAGTAAGATAATTTAGTGGAGAAGTGGAAGGGAAGCCCATTACACATGAGTAGAGACTCAGAATTTTTTTTTTTTTTTAATTTGGCTTAGAATTTGGGATGCTCCTTCTAAGATACATAAAGAAAAAAAATCAATATTGAATATATATAAATAAACCCCATTGCTGTAGAGTGGATTCTGACTCGTAGTGACTCTATAGGACAGAGTAAGTAAAACTGCTCCATAGGATTTCTAAGACTGTAAATCTTTACAAAAGATCATCACATCTTTTTCCTTCTGAGCTGCTAACATTTTGGTTAGCAGCTGAGCACTTAACCACTGCACCACCAGGGCTCCTCATATGTAAATAGAGAATTATATTTGAGGGAGATTAGGCAAAATCAAGGACCACTGCATGGCACAAATGGTTAAGCACTCTACTACTAGCCAAAAAGCTTGGCAGTTTCAGTCCACCAAGAGGCACCTCAGAAGACAGGCCAGGCAATCTGCTTCCAGAAAGTTCACAGCCTTGAAAACCTTATGGATTCTACTGCGCACACACGGGCTCATCATGAATCAGAATAGACTCAACATCAACTAACAACAAAAACAGTGCATTTAGTGTACATGATTTAGTGTTCATGATAAGGAGTTTCAGTATGGTTTGAAAGATATGTGGGAGCACTGTAGGTGTCGAAGTGAATGAACTGATTGCTATATATAAACGAATAGTGGAAGAAGTTGATTATACTCCAATATGGATAGCTCTAGTCTAATCACAGAGTGTTTAGGAGTGAAACAAGATCTATGGTGACAAGAATCAAAAAGAAGTGCATTGATACAAGGAAAAATTGAGGGAGAAAATGTTAGATGAGGCAAATTTTAATCTTTTGAAACTATGAGCACTTTAGCAGCACTTTGCAATTAGGAGTGAGGAAATAATCTAATCTATAGAAATATTAAGTTATGGACATTGATGTGCAAGTAGAAATATTTTTACAGGGCTCCAAATAAAAAAGAACTAGAGGGAATTCTAGGAAGATGTAAACAAACTATCATTTCAAGTCTCCCTTAAAAATACAACAAGAAATACAAGGAAACAATGCTCAGCTTTGAGGAGCTCTGAATCAGGGAACAGAGGAAAGCAGTGGGGAACCACAGACAGGCAAAAATCAACAAATCAAGAAATTGCATACAGTAGAAAAATTGTTTCTTCCACTGTCCTTGCCCTCTCCCAGCCATGCAGGCCACTGTCTGCTGTGAACTGGGGTAGTGACAACAGAAAATGAGCCTGCTTCCCTAACCACCAGAGCCCCTGCCTGTACAAAAAGACAGGACTCCAAACTTCTACCCTAAAATCAACAAGGCGGACCTCCCTGGAGGTCCATTTGGAGTGTGGCAGAACCTACCCCACCCAGACACTGTCAGTTGCAAGCCTATTCTGAATTGCTACAGAAGGCTCATGCAGTGAAGTGCACTCCCATAGTACTCTACCGACCTCCTTGTGCACCCCATAGCTCAGGCTTCTGAATCCAACAGGACCGACCTCCCAGAGAATCAGTTCAGGTCTGTCTGCTCCCCCTTTCAGTCAGTGCTGAGGACTGCTGACTGAGACTGCCATGTGATAAGAAGCAGACATCTTTAGTGAAGGCTACACTCACAGCCAACATACTATAGGGAGGGCTTTGATAGCAAAAAGACAGACTTTCCTAGAGGTTTATTTGGAGCATGACAGTCCCTGCCTTACCTAGACACTGTCACCTGCAAGCTTGCTGTGAATTGCTGCAGAAGGGCCCTGCAGTGGAGTCTGCTCCCATAGCCAGTATTCTGTCTACCATCTTGGGCAGCCCATAGTTCTGGTCTCTGAAACCAACAGGACAAACCTCCTTGAGGTCAGTTGGGATTAGTCTGCTTTCACTTTCATTTGGCACTGATAACTACTGACTGAGGCTGCTATGTGTTAGTAAGTAGGAGTCTTGAGTGAAGGCTGCATTTACATTCAACAGTCTACTAGTGGAACTCTGATAGCAACCATCTGACTAGAGCACCCTCCCCTACACCTGGTCATTGTTGGTTGCCAGGCTGTTGCAAACTGCTATAGAAGGCTCCTGCAGTGGAGTCTTCTCTCATAGTCAGCACTCAACCTGCCTCCCTCTGTACCTCATATTGAAACCAATAGGACAGATCTCCCTTGGATCTCTCTGCTCCCCCTTACAGTTGCTACTGAGGACTGCTGACTGAGACTGTTGTATGCTTGGAAGCAGGCATTTTGAGTGGAGACTACACCCAAAGCCAACATACTACAGGACAGGCTCTGATAACAACAAGGCAGACCTTCTGGAGGTCCATTAGGAGTGTAACTACCCTCTCCCTCAACTGGTAACTGGCAGCTGCTGGACTGATACTAACTGCTACTGAAGGTTCCCTACAGTGGAGCCAGGTTACCTAAGTGGAGACTGCTTCCCCAGTCACCACTGGGCCTCTGGAACTCTGAAACCAACAAGATAGATCTCTCAGAGGTCCTTCTGGGGAGTGCCAGCCCTCCCCCTCCTGAAATTGAGGAAAGTCTGCCTGTGCTTCCTTTGAATGCCAGCTCAGATATAAGCAGCTCCAGCAGAGCAGAGAAGGAAACCTTGGGCAAAACTGAAGTAACAGCCAGCCTCAAAAGGAGCTCCCTAGGTGTGGGTTTCCTGACTAAAAACGTGATTGCAGAAACAGAAAAGGGAAGAGTAATAACCTAATAACCAGAGAGAGGCAGACAGATTGATTATTACGCAATATCTTGCCTGAGTGGTGGGCCCACTTGTGGACGGACTTACTACAATGTGCTCTCTGGTGTGTTTGGGAGAGATAGAAAGTTGAAAAAATGGTATCTGGAACTTTTGAATCCCAATTAAACCAGGGAGGGAGAAGGAGCTATTACAGGGAGGGAGAGGGAATAATAAGCAATGGCTGAAGGCTCTGCCCACCTAAGAGTTTCCTATAGAAAGTAGTGTGGGCAAAAACACCAAACACTGGGGAAAAATGAGAAAATTAATACCCTTGAAAATTCCAATGCCCCAACAATAATCACAAGACACACAAAAAAACAGAGAAACAATGGCCTGTCCAAAAGAACATGACAATGGGAGTGAAAGTGGTTGGGATGATTAAATAAAGGAAAAAAGAAAGAGTATAACACAACAACATTAAACATAATTAAAGAACTAAGGGAAAACAGAAAGAGCTAAGAGTAATAAGAAAAACAGTGCAAGAACAAAATGAAGATCAAAAAAAAAGAGATATTGTAACTGAAAGGGACAATAAGTGAAATACGAAACAGAATAGAAGGGTTTAATCCGGCATAAGAAAGAACCAGTGAATTAGAAGATAAGCTAGTTCAAATTACAGATGTTGAAGAGCAAGAAGAATGGAGGCTCAAGAAGGCTGAGCACAGTTTAAGAGAACTGTGGAACAACAAGAGACCTAACATACACATCACAGAAATTCCAGAAGGAGATGAGAGAGAAAAAGGGACAGAAAGAATATTTGAAGAAATAATGACAGAAAATTTCCCCAGTCTAATGAAGGACATGAATCCACAAATCCAAGAATCTCAATGAGCACCAAGCGAGATAAACCCATAGAGATCTACACCAAGACACACCATAGTTAAAAATAAAGATAGGATCCTGAAAGCAGTGAGAGAGAAGCAAACAGTCACATACAAAGTATCCCCATAAGGTTAAACGCTGATTTTTCCTCATCAGCATTGGAGGCCAGAAGGTAATGGAATGGTATATTTAAAGTGCCGAAAGAAAAAAACAAAACAACTGTCAACCAAAAATACTATACCCAGAGAAACTATCTTTCAAGAATGAGGATGAAATCAAAACATTCCCAGACAAACAGAAGCTGATAGAGTTTATACTCATCTGCCCAGTGAAAAATACTAATAGGTGTATAGATGGAAAAGAAAAGACATTAAAAAGTAATTCAAAGCTATATATAAAGAGAAATATTCCAAATAAAGGGAAATATTTATATAGACAAGTATAAGGGCTGATAATAAGGTATTCATGCTTGATAATTCTGTTTCTACTTCATGATTTTCAATAACAAAAATGTAAAAGGCAAGGAAAAATTATGTTTCAAGGCACATGAAATATAAAGACATAATTAGTGATAACAACAATACAAGGAGAGTAGAGGAATGGTATAGATATCAAATTTCTTTTATGTTACTGAAGTTAAGTTGTTATGAACTTACCGTAGAATGTTATAAATATAAGCTGTTAAATATAATATTTGTGGTAACCACTAAGAAATATATTTAAAAAACATATACACAAAACAAAAGAAGACAGGAACAAAAAAGGCTCACTATAATAAACCAACAAAATATAAAAGCAATGTGAAAGTACAAAGACAAGGAAGGCTTAAGACACACAAACACAAAATTAAAAAATGACAGAAATAAGCCACTTCTCATCAGTAATTACAATGAATGTTAATGGACTAAATGCTCCAATCAAAAGACAGAGAGTGGCAGAATGAAAAAACAAAACAAAATATAAATGATCCAACTATATACTGTTTACAAGAGACACGCCTTAAACCAAAGGACACAAATAGGTTGAAAGTGAAAGGATGGGGAAAAAAAATTCTATGCAAATAATAACCAAAAGAGAGCAGGAGTGGCAATCTTAACATTAGACAAAGTAGACTTTAAGACAAAATCATTCAGAGGAGATAAAAATGGACGTTATATAGTGATAAGAGGGTCAATTAATCATGATTTAACAATCATAAATACATACACACCCAACATTGGGGGACCTACTACATAAAGCAAACACTGATAGAATTAAAAGGAGAAACAGTACTACAATAATAGTTGGAGACTTCAATGCACCACTTTCAATAGTGGACAGAAAATCTGGAAGGAAGATCAGCAAGGTAACAGAGGACATGAATAACACTATAAACCTATCAATGATGCTAGGCTTAACAGACATATTAAACACTACACTCAAAAACAGAACAATATAGATGCTACTTCAGTGCACAGGGATCATTCTCCAGGGTAGACCACATTCCAGGTCACAAAGCAAATCTTAACAAGTTTGAAAAGACTGAAATCATACAAAGTGTTTTCTCTGACCACAATGGAGAGAAGCTAGAAATCAATAATAGGAAAAGACCTGGAAAATACACAAACTTATGGAAATAAACAGCATGCAATTTACGTATTATTGGAACAAGGAAGAAATCAAAACAGAAATCACAAATTTCTTAGAGTCAAATGGAAATGAAAGCACAACATACCAAAACTTATGGGATGCAAAAGCAGTACTCAGAGGGAAATTTGTAGCAATAAATGCCTACATAAAAGGACAAGAAAGATCTCAAATTAACAGCCTAACTCAACAACTCCAGGAACTAGAAAAAGAAGGGCAAACTAAGCCTAAACCTACCGAAGAAAAGAAAATAAGAAAAAAAACAGAAAAAAAAAAAATCAAAAACAGAAAAACAATAGAAAAGATCAACTAAAATAATAGAAGTTGGTTTTTTGAAAAGATCAATAAAACTGACAAAGCTTTAGGTAGGCTGACAAAGAAAAGATGAAAATAAATAAAAATATTAATTATGTATTTATAAATTATATTTTATAAATAATTATAAAGATCTGATTATAAAATATAATTTATAAATTTATTTATACATATATATTTATAATTTACTATAACTTTTTTTTAACCAAAATATTAAAAAAAGAGTGGATATTACAATTGACCTGATAGATACAATTATGACAGAATTTTATGAACTGTATGGCAAAAAACTGGGTAACCTAGATGAAATGGAAAAACTCTTATAAGGACACAACCTGCCCAAACAGACTGAGGAAGAAATAGAAAGTCTCAACAGACCTTTAACAAATGAAGAGGTCCAATCAGTGATCAAAAACCTCCCCTTCAAAAAAAAAAAAAAAAATCCTGAAAAAGGTGGCTTCACTGGGGAATTCTGCCAAACATTTAGAAAAGACTTGCCACAAATATTGTTTAAACTCTTCCAAAAGACAGAGAAGGAAGGAATGCTTCCTAATTCATTCTATGAAGTCAACATAACCCTGATACCCAAACCAGACAAAAACACCACAATAAAAGAAAACTATAGGTCAATATCTCTTATGAATATAGATGCAAAAATCCTCAACAAATATTAGCAAACAGAATTCAACACATTATTAAAGGAGTCACGTACTATAACCAAGGGGGATTTAATCCAGGATGCAGGAATGGTTCAGCACTAAAAAATCAATCATTATAATGCACAATGTCAATAGAACAAAGGAAAAGAGCTACATGATCACATCTATGGACGCAGAAAAAGCATTTGATAAAATATAACACTCTTTCTTGATTAAAACCCTCAAAGAGATTGGAATAGAAAGGAAATTTCTCAATATGATTCAGAGCATATATGAAAAGCCAACAGCTAACATTATATTTAATGAAGAAAGTCTGAAGACTTTCCCCTTGAAATTGAGAACAAGAGTGCCCACTCTCATCCTTCTATTCAATATTATCTTAGAAGTCCTGGCCAGAACAGTAAGACAAGAAAAAGAATAAATGATATATAGACTGGAAAAGAAGTAAAATAACCCGTATTTGCAGATAATACATAGAAAATCCCAGAGTTCACAAGAAAATATCTAGAGCTAACGGGGATTTAGTAAAGTTGCAAGACACAAGGTCAACAAACAAAAATCAGTTGAATTTGTAGACACAAGCAATGAGAAATCTGAAATGGAAATTAGTAAAACAATTACATTTATAATAGCATTCAAGAGAATAAAATACATAGGGATTAATCTAACCAGGACCATGAAGGACTTACGCAATGAAAACTATAAAACGCTGCTGAAAGAGATTAAAAAAGACTTAGATAAATGAAAATATGTTCCATGCTCGTGGATTGGAAGACTTAATATTGTTAAGATATTAATACTACCCAAAGATATCTATAGATTCAACTGATCAATATTCCAACAGCCTTCATTACAGAAATAGAAAAAACAATGCTAAATTAGGCAACAGATCCTGAAGAGATAAAACAATGTTGAAAGAGAAGAACAAAGTAGGAGGGCCCACGCTTCCTGATTTTGAAAAATACTATACAGCTATAGTAATTAAAACAGCCTGATACTGGTATAAAAAATAGACACATAGACCAATGGAATAGAATGGAGAGTCAGAAAATAAACCCACACATCTATGGTCAACTGATTTTTGATGAAGGTGCTAAGTCCATTTGATTGGGAAAGGAGAGTCTCTTCAATAAACTATGCTGGGAAAACTGGATTTCCGCATGCAGGGAAATGAAACAGGATCCATGCCTCACACCATACACAAAAACAAATTCAAAGTGGATTAAGAACCTAAATTGCCAATTAATACCATTAAATTCTTAGAAGAACATGCAGGGGTAACACTGTTAGATCTAGCTTTCAATAATGGATTATCTAATATAACAACAAAGCACAAACAGCAAAAGACAAAATAAGCAAATGGGACCTCATAAAAATTAAAATTTTTGTTCTTCAAAAGACTTTACCAAAAATGTGAAAACACAAGCTAGCAACTGGGAGAATACCTTTGGAGAACACGTAACTGACAAGAATCTAATAACCAAAATGTATATAAAACTTCTTCAGTTTAACAACAAAAAGACAAGTAATCCAATCATAAAATGGGCAAAGGAATAGACATGTCACCAATCAGGACATTCAAATTGTCATCAAACACATAAAGGCGCTCGGCATTATTAGCCATCAGAGAGATGCAAATCAAAACCACAAAGAGATAACATTTCATTCCCATTAGGATGGCTAAGATAAAAAAATAAAAATATAAACAAACTAATAAATAAATACAAAATAACAAATATTGCTTAGTATACAGGGAAATTACAACCTTTATTCATTGCTGGTGGGAATGCAAAATGGTATAGCCGTTTTGGAAAACAGAGTGGCAGCTTCTCAAAAAACTAAAAATAGGAAGCAGCAGTCAAGAAATCAAATGACTTATTGTATCAGGAAAATCTGCTGCAAAAGACCTCTTTAAAGCGTTCAAAAGCAAAGATGTCACTTTTAGGACTAAGATGTGCCTGATCCAAAACACGGTATTTTCAATAGCCTCATATGCATGCGAAAGCTGGGCAATGAATAAGGACGACCAAAGAAGAATCGATGCCTTTGAATTGTGGCATTGGTGAAGAATATTGAATATATGATGCACTTCTAGAAGAACAAACAAATCTGTCTTGGAATAAGTACAGCCGCAATGCTCCTTAGAAATGAGGCTGGGGAGAATTCGTCTCATGTAATTTGGACATGTTATCAGGAGGGACTAGTCCCTGGAGAAGGACACCATGCTTGGTTAAGTAGAGGGTCAGCGAAAGAGAGGATGGCCCTCAATAAGATGGATTGATACAGTGGCTGCAGCGATAGGCTCAAACAGCAAAAATTGTGAGGATGGCACAGGACCGGTCAGAGTTTTGTTTTGTTGCACGTAGGGTCACTGTGAATTATAATCAACTCGATGGCACCTAACAACAACAAGGGGCAGGAAGGAGGGGACAAAGGGGCTTAACAGTGATGGAAAAATCACATTGCTTATTGGTAGAGTTGCACAGCCAATTAGAGTAATGGTTGTCAAAAAGTTGTATACCTGTAAAAAGTTAAATTGGCAAAAGTTGTGTGATAAATATATTTACAACAACAACAGCAGCAACAGTAACAAAAACAGTAGCTGCTGAGGCTACTTATGTACAGCTGAACACCTCATGAGATTTGGTTCCTTGGACTGGAGATTTAGGATCATGCCTTTATGGGACATCTCAGTTAATTGGCCTAATAATGTGGTTAGTGCGTCTGTTCTACCTCCTAGTTTGTTTCATGTTGCCTGGGGTCTAAAAACTTGCAAGCAGCCATCCAAGCCACAACAATTGGTCTCTATTCACCTGGAACAACAGAGGAAGGGAAGTCAGGAATAGAAGGAGGATATGGAATGTGTGGCCAATTGCCTGCGCTAAAAACTGCCACCTTTGCCATGAGACCAGAACTAGATGGTGCCCAGGTACCATTACTGAACATTTTCATCAAAGGTTCCAGAGAAGAATGCTGATCAAGAGGAGGAAAGTGCAGAAAAGAATTTCAAATGTTCAAGGACTCTAGACTGTCTGGAACCACGGAGGGTAGATGAACCCCTGAAACTATGGCCTTGAGATAATCTTTAAACCATAAACCAAAAATATTCCCTAAAGTTATGTTAAACTGAACAACAGTTTGGCTTAACTAGTGAGAAAGGTCTGCCTTGAGCATTGTGTTCTTTTAAGAACTATCTATATGGGATAAAACTGACAAAGGTTTGGAAGATTAGGTTGGAGAGGAACCCTAGGAGGGAGTGAGTTTAATGAGGGAGCATTAACTCAGAAAAGGAGAGTGAGAATGATTGCACAACTTGAAAAATGTATTCAATGTCACTAAATTGTATATGTAGAAACTGTTAAGTTGGTATATGTTTTGCTGCATATATTTTCAACAACAACAAGAAAATAAACAAAATTTAGGGAAAAAAAACAAAAACAAAAAACCAAACGCACTGCTGTAGAGTCGATTTGGACTCATAGCGACCCTATAGGACAGAGTAGAACTGCACCATAGAGTTTCCAAAGAGCGCCCTTGGTTAGCAGCTGTAGCACTTAACCACTACACCCACCAGGGTTTCCATAAGGGGAAAAAAGGAACTGGTAAAGAAAAAAAAAAGCTAGATAAAGTGGTCAAGAATTTATCAATAGAGATTTTAAAAAATCTGGAAATTCTTGGCTGCCCAGCAGAAGAACCAGATGCTGAAAAGTTTAGTTTTTTGCCTGTGTGATTTTTCCAGTTTTGTTGTTACAACCGGGTCTTTAGGAGTTCCCAGTGTGTGTGTACGTGCATACGTGCGCGCGCATATACACATGCTATCCCTGCCTTCTTGCAGCATCAGCACTGAAAAACAGCTAACAGCAGGTTGCTTGCTTAAGGAAAAGTGTAAAAATAGAGGTAGCAGACTCGATGGTGTGCTGGGATCTGCAAGACTAGGGGATTAAGGGAAGAAAGCAACTGCTCTTTTCCCCTATTTGTTTAAAAAGATGTAATGGAGTGAGGCATATCCATTTGGCACACAATTAAGATGAAAAATAACAATCAATCTTTGAAAAATTGCTAGGCCCTAGAAACACCCCACACCATCCCACTCCCACCCAGCGATTTAGAGAGAGAAGGAGAGCCAAGCATAAAGAAGTAGGAGGCTCATACTCTGGGGCCGGGAACATTACCAGGTTAATCATGGCAATCTCAAGAAGCAAGTGCAGACAAGAGAAAATGAGTACGTAATTTATAGACATTAGATACTTCCCAAAATACCTATCTGAATGTGTGTAGGTGAAAATATTTTGTAAAAAAAAAAAAAGTCACTTTTTGCTATTTGAATTTTTGCATAAAATAGCAATTATTTTCTTTGTCAGAGTGAAGGAGCAAATAAGAGGAAGGAAAATTCTTGGGAGTGGATAAAGTTCAATACCTGACATACTTGGGATTTTGTAGTCTGTAAAAATACATTGTGAATTCAGATCCATTCTTACCCTAATTAGAACATAATAGGGACATTAACTATAGATGAAAGAGTTGTACCCCTTTACTGGAAGCCTCAGAGGTGATTATCTAAATTCATTTTGATTTTTCTCTGTTTTTGTGCTATTTTTTAAAAATCTAATTCCATATCAAACAAAGAAAGTAATTTATGACAATTTAGAAACCTCATTATCCTGTGTTTTTCATTCTGGACATTGTGTGATAATTATTTTTCCTTTAGAGAGAGCTCTTCTCTCTCATGCAGAACGTCCTTTCAGCTCCCTGTTTGATTCTTTTAAGACCTTGACTTGTGCTTCCTTTAATATGATTTTTATTTTCACTTTTCTTATTTTTTACTTGATTAATAATAATCCTATATAATGATTCCCTAAGAAATCTGGGCAGTTTCTGGGTGATTCAGCTCCCACATGCCTAATGGGGTCAATAGCAATGTCCCTCACAGAGATCCTTTTTATATCTACTCAGTCATTACCTCCCAGGCATAAGCCCGCTCTCTACTTGGAAATTTCTCCAACATCAATTTATAGACCCTGCTTCAAATCCCCTCAGCCACTCTTCAACTTCTCTGCTCTTCCTTTATAATCAGAGAAACGTTTCTTTTCTCCTTTGGTTTCCTTCAGAAATAGTTTGTGTTTTTACAAACTCAGTTTTCCTTTAGTTCTTTCACAGTAAATCTTGGTAATTCATAAAACCCAGATCCGAATCATTAACAATTGAAAAAGGACTTTGATTTCCTTTGAGAGTTTCAAAATTAAACTTCAGGGAAAAAAGAAAGTATATTCTTATTTTACTCTTCCAGCATGGCAAGTAAAGGAAAGAGGATACAACAACTAACTTTCTATAGTACAACAATGCAAACATTCTTTTCTGCCACACATTCAATAAATGATTACTTTCTGTGGTTGAAGGATTCTTCTTTGCCACATTCTAACTACAGAGTAGACAACCTTCCTTGCAATTTGAGGTGGCCTTTTTTTTATGAGGCAGTTCTGGCCCCAAGGGGAAGAAAGTCTGCTGGTAGTGATGGTGGTGAGGTAAGGGTTTTGGGGACATCTTCTTCTTCCTTATTCAATGATTGAATGAGGCTGAACATGGAACCTGGAGATGCAGCAACCTGTCTGTGACACGAGGCAATAAGCATACAGATGAAAAGCCATACACTGAGGATGGTGAAGCAGGAGAATCTAAAGGTCTAAATCATTGTGACATCTCTGAGCAGGTGGACTGCCACCAACTGCTCCCTCACTTTTTCATTTGATCCTTTGTGTGTCTGGTTTTCTGTTACTTGAAATTAAAACTATTTCTACCACATTGTTTTCAAAACACTTCAACCGGCAAATCTTCATACCCAAGAGGTACATGCCCTGAAGTCGTTATTGTAACAAACCAAAGTGGGTTCCTTAAACAGTAGGGTGTTTCCCCAGTCTGCACCTCTGAATTTCAGCATCCCTTGAGGAGAAGAGCTCATTTACCTTCCGTTGTTTCTCTGCTTCAAGCAGACTCTCTAGAGACAGAAAGTGGAAAAGGTATTGAACATAGGGCACTATCCTCTCATCTCACAGAATGTACTTGAATAAAACCATTTTCTGTCTATGGCTAAAATAAATCATACAAATTGGCTCCTTTTGTTTCAATTACCAGTTCAGAAGACATGCCCAGATACATCTGAATCCCTACATTGTACAAATTGGGCTAACCAGTGTATTTATTATATTTACATGGCTTATTTAATTAAACCACCACTTGTCTGTCAGTTTGATGAGTCCATGAGAGCCAAAATATAGCCTTGAGTATATCCAACCTGAACTTAGAGACCATCTCAATAGATTCAACACATTGAACATTAATGACTGAAGACCAGACGAGTTGTGGAATGACATCAAAGACATCGTACATGAAGAAAGCAAAGGGTCATTAAAAAGACAGGAAAGAAAGAAAAGTCAAATGGAAGAAATGCTGACCTGAAAAAGTTGAACAGGTTTCAAAGGGCACGTTGAGAAGACAAAATGTTATAATGAAATGTGCAAAGTTCTGGAATTAGAAAATCGAAAGGGAAGAACACGCTCAGCATTTCTCAAGCTGAAAGAACTGAAGAAAAATTCAAGCATTCAATTGCAACATTGAAGAATTCCGTAGGGAATACAGAAGGATTCAATGCAGACCAAGCGGCAGTCGTTTGAACAGAACAAGGGGGTACTGCATGGTTTAAAGTCAGGAAGTGTGTGTCAGGGTTGTATTCTTTCACCATATTTATTCAATTTGTATGCTGGCTGAATAATCCAAGAAACTGGACTATAAGAAGAATAAGGGGGCATCAGGATTGGAGACTTATTAACAGCCTGCAATATGCAGATGACAAAAGTTTGCCTGCAGAAAGTAAAGAGGACTTACTGATGAAGATCAAAGATTACTGCCTTCAGTACGGGTTGCATCTCAGAGAAAGCAAAAATCCTCACAACTGGACCAATAAATAATATCATGATAAAAGGAGAAAAGATCGTAGTTGTCAAGGATTTCATTTTACTCAGATCCACAATCAACACCCATGGAAGCAGCAGTAAAGAAAGCAAAAGACATATTGCATTGGGCAAATCTGCTGCAAAAGACCTCTTTAAAGTGTTGAAAAGCAAAGATATCACTTTGAGGACTAAGGTTCCTGACCCAAGCCATGGTATTTCAGTCACCTCATATGCATGCAGAAGCTGGACAATGAATAAGGAAGACTGAAGAAGAATTGATGCCTTTGAATTATGGTGTTGGGAAGAATAATGAATATACCTTGGACTGCCAGAAGAACAAACAAATCTGTCTTGAAAGAAATACAACCAGTATGCAAGGATGGCGAGAGACTTAGTCTCAAGTCCTTTGGACATGTTATCAGGAGGGACCAGTCCCTGGAGAAGGACATCATGTTTGGTAGAGTAGAGGATCACTGAAAAAGAAGAAGACCATCAATTAGATGGATTGACACAGTGACTGGAATAGTGGGCTAAAACACAGCAATGATTGTGAGGATGTCTCAGGGCAGTGTTTCATTCTGTTGTACATAGGGTTGTTATGAGTCACAAATGACTAGTTGACACCTAACAACAACAACAATACTTAAAGTATTTTGGTGGCAATATAGTATTCAACAGTCCTCAAGTAGAGACATAGACAGGCCCACCTAATTTACTAGCAGGAGTTGATCTAGTGTCTGTCTATATTTTATATAACTAAGTTCCTTTCTCAGAGGTTGTTTTTGCTTATTATAGAAGTCAATCCTAGTTTTTAAACTTGTTTTCATTGGACTTGTAAATCCTTTTCCTTTCACCATTAATTGTTTTGTATTCTTAAATATTCACATGATTGGCAGAAACTTCTCTTACATATATCACAGTTCTCTCCTTCTAGCTTATTTCTTTTCCTACTCTGATATATATCATATAGTCTCCCAAAGTTTTTTGCCCTCATTCAAATCTTACAGCCAACTTTGAAGTTGTTATCTTGAAAATATTCCTTTCTAGTATTACAAGTTCATCTGTTAAGCAAAATGTGCCAGGTATAATACATATTACAAATACTTTAATTTGAATTGAGGTAATTTATTTTAGATATAGCTTGGCTCAAATACTTTTCGATGTAAAAGGTTTTATGTATTTTAAAAGTACTTAATAATATCCAGTTTACACAATCCAGTATTTTTGCCTTTAAAACTGCTGTATCCTATTGGTTTGGTGAAGAGAAAATGTGTTTACTATTAGGGCATAATTCAACTCTTGCCTTTACAATTATTATATACAAAGGTCAAAATGTTGAACTTCCATGCATGAACTATTTAAATTATTCAATAATTTTTAAACATTCAAATTATTTTTCAGCTAGTATTTTAAAACCGCATATTTCCTATAGACACAGAATACATTGTAATAAATATGTAAACATTGAAAGGCTCAAGCTACTGTCTGGGGTAGTGGAAAGAGCATTGGCTTTGAACTTGAAAAAGGTAGACTCAAACGTCACCATTGTCACACTTGCCTTGCTGAACCTCAATGGCTTTAATTATAAAATAAACCCCTCTCCCAAAACAAACTCATGGTTGCCTAATGGATTCCAACTCATGGTGACCCCATGTCTTACAAATAACGCATGGCTGAACCCTTTACCAGAGCAGATTGCCAGGCTTTTCTTCCCCAGTGTCCCTGGGTGGGTTCAGACTGCCAACCTTCAGGCTGATACTAGAGTGCAAACTGAGTGATGATAATAATAGCTGCTTAGTAACTATGATATTTTTCTCTCTTTAAAAATTAAACCTATAAGAAAACAAGCTTTTTCTCTGACAATATCCTTTCCACCCTATTAACAGCTAAAGACTTAATAATTTCAGAAAATCTTTTTAAATTATCTAGAGGTATTCTCCAAATAGGAAACCTGGTGGCACAGCAGTTAAAGCCTCTCTGAGGGAGAAAGATGTGACAGTCTGCTTCAGTAAGGATTTACAGCCTTGGAAACCCTATGGGGCAGTTCTACTCTGTCCTATGGGGTCGCTCTGACTTGGAATTGACTCAACAGTAGTTTTTATTTATTTATTTTAAATTCTCCAAATATATCTCCTTCCATTTCAGAATAGTTTAAAAGTTTTAGAATAATGCTACTGTTCTGTATTGCCATTTATTCCATTTTTTTTTTTCTTTCTCTGTCACCTATTGTTTCCGTTATTTGGAATATAGCAACTGCATTGAATAGTCTGTTGATGAACTTGCAAGCTTGTTGACTAACTGTCTAAGGTAGAGGGTCTGATATCTTCTGTCATTCTGATATAGGTTAATCCAGCTCTATCTGTGTATTTTACAGATTTAACAATAAAAGAAATTGGCATTATTTCTCTTTTGAGTATAGTTTCAAATGAGCATTCTCAGAGACATTTGGTGGGACCTTTAGCACTCACATTAGCTATATTTGTAAAAATAGTTATGTATGTGTTAGTTTTCCCCAGTGGCATAACCCAAGAGGGTTTATATTTAAGGCACAGTGGGACCTTTGGCAATAAGATCCAGTGGACAGGGAAAGGAAACTGGGACCAAGAAAGATAATGCAGCAGACAACTCTGGTGTCTTCCTCATGTTCACTTGGTCCAATTCTGATTTTAGCTATAGTTAAATACCAAAAACAAAACAAAACCCTTTGCTGTCGAATCAACTCCAACTCATAGTGACACTATAGGACAGAGTAGAACTGCCCCATAGTGTTTCCAAGGAGCGTCTGGTGGATTCGAGCTGCCAACCTTTTGATTAGCAGCCATAGATCTTAACCACTATGCAGCCATAGCTAAATAAATAAAAAAAATAGTGGTAGGTAAATGGTATGCTTCACGCTCCAATTTACTTGATGCTGACCCATTCACAACTAGCCATGCGTCTTTACATTTTCTGCCTGTCTTAGTTATGTAGTGTAGCTATAACAAAAATACTACAAGTGGGTGGCTTTAAAGAAAAGAAATTTATTTTCTCACAGTTAAGGAGGCCAGAAATCAGAATCTAGTGTATAAACCTAGGAGGAGGTCCTTCTTTGTCTACTTCAGCTTCCTTTCTTGTGTGCCCTCGAGTGGATTTTGATTCATATTGACCCTAGGAGTTCCTGGGCTTGTAGACTCATCTGCTTCTATCATCATCAGATAGAGTCTGTGTTCTCTTGTATGTGCTTACCGCTGTGTCTAACCTGCTCTTTTTATAACTCAGAGGTGAATAAGCTTAGGACACACCCTATGCTAAAGAAGTCTTATGAGCATCACAAAGAAAATCTTACTACCGAACTAAATTACATCCACATGTACAGGGGTTAGGATTCCAACACATTCAGTACATAACATCTGCCTTGTCATCTTTTTAGGTGAAAATTTTGGGAAGGCATTTATTTGTATGCTTCTCAGAATATCCTGCACAATTCAACCCATGCTAGCTCATAGTAATGATCTTATCTATACATCTTTATCTAGTTTTTTTTTCGTTCTATTTCTCCATCTCCACCCTCTCATCTGCTTCCTGAAATCATCTGTCAAATAAACTACTGCATCCAACTGCTTTTCTCAGATTCTGCTTCTAGCGAAATCCAACCTAGAACAGGAGTGTTCTGGGAGAGGCTGGCCCCTGATGGCTATACCGATGGTCCCATTGACAATACCCAAAAAGCAAAGTAAATCCAGTTATGATGAAGACAAATTAGGTATGAAAAGGACATCTAATTTTGCAGGGAGGCTCGAGCTAAAAGTGTGACACTATCCTTGTTCTGTGTAGTCACATGATTGATAGTGAATCCCAGCTGATAGCTGGAAAAAAAAGAAAGAAAGAAAGAAAGAAAAAGATCTTTGGTAAAGGGAGTAAAATGAGCTAGGTAAAGTGTCATGGATTCTACATGATAGGCCAACATCAGCAGAGGACTCCCGGCCCACCCATCAGAAGACTAGACTGAATTGCTGGACATAGGTCCTTTATCAGAAACCCAAATGTGACTGGTTCAACCCGTTAAAATAGAGTTGAGAAATGCTACAGTTCAGAAGCTACATAAAACTGGTTGCTTTTGAGTTGATTCTGACTCATAGTGACCCTACAAGACTGAGTAAAACTGCCCATAGGATATCCAAGGCTATAGTCTTTATGGAAGCACACTGCCACACCTTTCTGCTACGGAACAGCTGGTGGGCTAGAACTGCCAAACTCTTGGTTAGCTGTTGAGTACCTAACCACTGGGCCACCAGGACTCCTTTTCGGAAGCTACACAGCAACCCCAAACTCATTCAAACAACACGAGATACTAGAATTTTGCAATAAGCTGATTCCAAACGTTTTGGGCTAGTTCCCTCAGGTTATATGACACCTTTTGCTTCTGTTTGCCAAGTGGAAGGGATTCAAAACTTCACTTTCCTAAGTCTAAGGAAAGAAGCTGATGAAAATAGATCGGTGCTGAAGGGTTAGAACTTTTTTGTTTGTTTTGTTTTTCAAATTTAGTAGAGGCACTTGGAGGTTAGAAAGACGAAACAAGAAGGGAGGATTTCTCCCCAATTCCCACTACCCTTGGAATCTTTGAGTCATTTCCATGAAACTCTTGGTGTTCTTTTGCTCAATAAGTTTTTGTTGCGATGAGATCCCTGTTTTACTTGCTTTGTATTCCCCATAGTGTCTGTCTGATAAAAAGTTTTGAAATTTAATGAACTTCCATAATGAACAGCTTATCCATAAGGTGAAATGGGTGCTTCATAGAGGATGCTTATAGTTCCAAGATTTCTGAAACTGTCAGAGCAGAGCAGAGCAGAGACAGGTAATACCTTTAAGATTTAGATATAACATGCAACAAGTATCTAGATAAACAACAACTCAAAGATGGTTTCACTTTTTTTTTTTTCCTTGAAAAAAAGAGTTTTTCATATGACATAGCTTAGGTTCTTAGATTTCATACAACATTATTGCCATAGGAGCTGATGGAGGTCAAAGGAATCATAAGACCTGTGTAAAAATCTCTGCTCTATCACTTAATCTACGTCTAGTCTGTCAGTTTGTCCTACTGTGGTGGGTGTGTGTTGCTGTGATGCTGGAAGCTATGCCACTGGTATTTCAAATATCAGCAGGGTCACTGGTCTTGTACAGGTTTCAGTGGAGCTTCCAGACTAAGACAGACTAGGAAGAAGGACTTGGCGATCTACTTATTAAAAAATTGGCCTTATGAGTAGCAGGAGAACATTGTCTAATATACTGCCAGAAGATGAGTCCCTCAAGTTGGAAGACACTCAAAATATGATAGGAGAAGAGCTGCCTCCTTAAAGTAGAGTTGACCTTAATGACATGGATAGAGTAACGCTTTGAGGACCTTCATTTGCTGATGTGTCAGGACTCAAAATAAGAAGGATTGGTAGTTGGAAAATATGGCCTTGGTGATAGAAATGACACCAGAAATGACATAATAGAATTTTGCAAGACCAATGAAGTATTCATTGCAAAAACCTGTTTTCAACAACATAAACAGCAGCTTTACACATGGACCTCATCAGATGGAATACACAAGAATCAAGTCGACTGTATCTGCAGAAAGAGACTATGCAGAATCTCCATATAATCAGTGAGAACAAGGCCAGGGGCTGACTGCAGAATAGACCATGAATTCCTTTCAGGCAAATTCAAGTTGAAGCTAAAGAAAATTGAAACAAGTCCAGAAGAGCCAAAGTATGACCTTGAGTATATCACACGTGAATTTAGAGGCCATCTCAAGAAGAAATTTGACTCAGTAATCATTAATGAATGAAGACCAGAAGAATTGTGGGAGGATATAATATGTGAAGAAAGTAAAAGATCATTAAAAAAACAGGGAAGAAAAAAAAAAGAGGCCAAAATGGATGTCAGAAGAGATTCTGAAACTTGCAATTGAACATGCAGTAGCTAAAGTGAATGGAAGAAATTATGATATAAAAAAGCTGAGATTTCAAAGGGTGGCTGGAGAAGAAAAAGTAAAGTATTATAATGAATATGCAAAAAAGGCCTGGAGTTAGAAAACCAAAAGGGAAGAGCATGCTCAGCATTTCTCAAGCTGAAGGAACTGAAGAAAGAATTCAAGCTGCAATACTGAAGGATTCTATGGGCAAGATATTGAACGATGTAGGACACATCAAATGAAGATGGAGGAAATATACAGAGTCACTATACTAAAAAGAACTGGTTGATGCCCAACCACTTCAGGAGGTAGCATATGATCAAGAAGCAATGGTATTGAAGGAAGGAATCCAAGCTGCACTGAAGGTGTTGGTGAAAACAAACAAAAAACACCCAAAAACTAAACCCACTGCCATGGAGTCAATTTCTACTCAGGGTGACCCGAAAGGACACAGTAGAACTGTCCCATATGGTTTCCAAGACTGTAAATTTTCACAGAAGCAGGCTGACACATCTTTCTCCTGCAGATCAGTTGGTGGATTCAACCTTCAGTTAACAGCCAAGTGTTTTAACCACTGCACCACCAAGGTGAAAAACTAGCCTCCAGGAATTGACAGACCATCAGTTGAGATGTTTCAATAAGTGAATGCAATGCTGGAAGCACTCACTGGTCTATGCCAAGAAATTTGGAAGAGATTTACCTGGCCATCTGACTGGGAGATCCGTATTTGTGCCCTTTCCAAAGAAAGGTGACCCAACAGAATGTGGAAATTATCGAACAATATCATTAATATCAAATACAAGTAAAGTTTTGCTGCAGATAATTCAAAAACAATTGCAGCAGTACAGGGACAAGCAACTGCCAGAAACTCAAGCCTGATTCAAAAGAGGACATGAAACAAAGGATATTGTTCCTGAAGTCAGATGGATCTTGCCTGAAAACAGAGAATATCAGAAAGATGTTTACCTGTGTGTAATTGACTGTACAAAGGCATTCAACTGTGTGGATTATAACAAAATATAGGTAACATTGTGAAGAATGGGGATTCCAGAACACTTAATTGTGCTCGTGGGGAACCTGTACATAGACCAAGAGGCAGTCTTTTGAACAAAACCAGCAGATACTGCATGGTTTAAAATCAGGAAAGTGTGTGTCAGGGTTGTATCCTTTTACCATACTTATTCAATCTGTATGCTGAGCAAATAATACAAGAAGCCAGGCTATATGAAGAAAAAAGGGGCACCAGGATTGGGGGAAGACTCATTAACAACCTGTGATATGCATGTGGTACAACCTTGCTTGCTGAAAGTGAAGAGGACCTGAAGCACTTACTGATGAAGATCAAAGACTACTTCAAAAATCCTCACCAGACCAATAAGCAACATCGTAATAAATGAAGAAAATATTCCAGTTGTGAAAGATTTCTTTCAATTTGGATCTACAAGCAATGTCCATGAAAGCAGCAGCTAAGAAACCAAAGACATGTTGCATTGGGTAAATCTGCTGCAAAAGACTTCTTTAAAGTGATAAAAAGCAAAGGTATCACTTTAAGGACTAAGGTGTGCCTGACCCAAACCAGGATGTTTTCAATTGCCTCATATGCATGCGAAAGCTGGACAATGAATAAGAAAGACTGAAGGAGAATTGGTGCCTTTGAATTATGATTAAAAAAAAAAAATTTATATTGAATTATGATAGGAACGAACAAATCTTTCTTGGAAGAAGTACAGTGAGAATGCTTCTTAAAAGTGAGCAACATGAGACTTTGTCTCATGTAATTTGGACATATTATCAAGAGGGACCAATCCCTGGAGGACATCATGCGCGATAAAGTAGAAAGGGTCAGAGAAAAAGAGGAAGACCCTCAAGGAGATAGATTGACATAGCAGCTGTAACAATGAGCTCAAACATAGCAACAAGTGTGAGGATGGTGCAGGACCAGGCAGTGCTCCTTTCTGTTGTACACAGGGTTGCTATGAGTTAGAACAGACTTGAGGACACCTGACAACAACAACAATCACTTGATGACCATATAAGTCACCTGATCTCCCTGTTCCAATTTCTGTTAAAAGTGTGGATAGCTTGAAACAACCTCCAAGTTTCCTTCAAGCTCTAACAATTTTTTTCTCAGCTCACAAACAGCCCAAAGGTTCATAAAATATTCTGAAATTGACAGCACATGAGTAATCAGGGTTTTAAGTGAACAAAATGAGTCATTTTTGGATATTTACACTAAACATTTAACGATCATTTTATTCCTCTCAAAATGCATATTTATTTTTAGTTTCGGCATTGAGGTGTAGATTTGTGTTGTTGGCATGAAAGCTCTGGCCATTTTTATAAAAGAATGATACTTTTGGGAGATTAAGAATTCTAAGACTCAAAAAAAGCCTGGGAAATGTGAATTATATTTTAGTGTACCAACTGATTTTTGCAATTGTCAAATGCATTTATATTCACATTCACAGTAGATTTCATTAGAGATTCTTAGCATATTTTTACCATATGATTAAAACCTTTATAATGTTTGAAGACATCCCTCCTAAAGGAACAAATGCAACAGAAACAGTTGTAGAAATCAAATAAGGTAATATGTGTGAATTTTATCTTTGAAAATTATAAAGCACTACATGACTCGATGGTTGGTTACATGATATGAGGTGATATTATGATTTGGTATGAAGTAGTTACTGAAAGTGTGTAAATCTTTTCTAGACAATTAAAAAATCAAGGTGACCAATTTGTTATCACAATCATATTTTTATTCTTAGTATACTTTCCTATGGTCTCAAGTTAGAATTCTATGCTTTGTAGTTGCTGATTTTACTAACATATTGATCTGGGCTAAGGAATAGCAAAACTCATCAATTTTTGTGGGTTTTGTGGGCCACTTCTTGGTGAAGTGTTAACCTTTTATACAATATAATCAAATCCCTGAGATAGCTAGAGTGTAACGGGGTAGGTAGACTTGGAGATAGAACTTGCGCTCTAAGTATAATGGAATGGAAATTTGGAAGAATCACATAAGAGAGAAAGGGGATAGCACTGTCAAATTACAGCCACTCAGTTGGATCAGACTCAACAATGGCAGAGACTGACTTCTCTGAAGAGAAGACCCTCTTCAGCAACGTCTGGACAGAGGGTGGTTGGATTAGTGTGAGAAACTGGCCTGTATGGTCTTTAAAACCCAACCAAACGCATTGCTGCAGAGTTGATTCTGACTCACAGCAACCCTTCAGGACAGAGTAGAGCTGCCCCATAGTGTTTCCAAGGTTGTAAATCTTTACAGAAGCAGACTGCCACATCCTTCTGCTGAGCATCTAGGGTTTTGAATCGCCAACCTTTTGTTTTGCAGTTTTTTTTGTTGTTGTTCTTTAGGTGAAAGTTTACAGCTCAAGTTAATTTCTCATACAAAAATTTATACACGTATTTTTATGTGGCACTAGTTGCAGTCCCTATAAAGTGACAGCACACTCCCCCTTTCCATTCCGGTTTCCTTTGTCTATTCAACCAGCTCCTGCTCCTTTCTGCCTTCTCATCCTGCCTCCGGAAAGGAGCTGTCCATTTACTGTTGTGTTATCTACTTGAACTAAGAACCACACTCTTCACGAGTATTATTTTATGTTTTATAGTCTAGTCTAATCTTTGTCTGAAGAGTTGGCTTTGGGAATGGTTTTAGTTCTGAGTTAACAGGGCGTTCAGGGACCATGTCTTCCAGAGTTCCTCTAGCCTCAGTCATACCATTAATTCTGGTCTTTTTATGTGAATTTGAGTTCAGCACCCCATTTTTCTCCTGTCAAATCACCAGCCTTTTGGTTAGCAGTCAAATATTTAACAACTGACCCCCAGGTATGGTCTTTAGTCTGCCCATAACAGCATTCCTAGGTGACTGTGTAAAGGAGCTCAAAATGCTTCCTCAATGCACTCTGGTATCTCTTTTGTGAAGATCTGAGGCTTGCAAATGCCAAAAAGAAAAGGCGATATCTTAGTATTCAGTAGGTTTTACACCTCATCTTTTGTGATGAGAGGAAGAATAATTGGGGTACAACTAATTGTTTTTCATGATGAGTACATAAGTTCATTCCTATGCTCAGTAAATACCCCAGCCTAATAAATTACAAATCCTAAAAATATGCATAAGTGGCTGAGGAAAAATAAAACCAGTAAAGTATAACAATAAAGTTAGAATAAGGACTATGTCTTATATACAAGGTATTATATTTCAAAAAGTGATACTTTGAGTTTCTCTCCTAGGTACTTACTTACATAGAAAAATATTTTACTTCATCTCTCAAAGAATCAAACTACTGGTTCTTACTCTTTCAGGCAGATCACTCCAGGCTTTGTTTGAAGTAAGCGTTTTTAGTGCACAGACAGACAGGTTTTGCATCGTCTGCACTGCTGAGGGGTTAGGAGCTAGGGGGATGATGAAAGGTAAGCTGAACTTGGTAAGCTGCATGTTTTTTTTTCTGCAACTCTGGCAGTCTAATTGTGTCCCCCATGTCAGCCTGCTCCATATGCAGAGACGGTAGAATTAGATTCAATAAGGCAATAGAAAAATCAGCACTACAATACAGATTCCCCAGAGTTACATTCAATTGCTTGGTTCACTGAGCCATACTGCTTCAGAGGTGGTTCAGAATCTGTCCTAGGGTCTTGAAGGTATTTCAGACATCTGTCAACCAAGCCCTGGAGCCCTGGTGGTATAGCAGTTAAGAGCTTGGGTGCTATCCAAAAAGTTGGCAGTTCAAATCCACCAGCCACTCGTTGGAAACTCTATGGGGCAGTTCTACTCTGTCCTATAGAATCACTAAGAGTTGGAATCGACTTGCTAGCAAAGGGTTTGATTTTTTGTTTTTTTGGTCAACCAAGCCTGTGAAGATGGTTTATATGGACATAACCTTACACTTTGTGAATTACCAGTTTTAAAAAAGATAAAACCAGAAGTTTTTCAAGTTCTGTATCACATGAAGAAAGTAATGTATACTTACCAATCCTCTATAAAAATAAATCTCATAATAAAGAAAGGGATAGGCAAGATATACCATCTATTACACAATGTGAAAGATAACAGTCTGATGTTCATTGAGACCATTGTCTGATTTTCTTAGGTCCATACAATTTTTTTATATGTCTGCTTTGGAAGTCAGTGGTTATCATTACGTAGATTAAAAAAAAAAAAAATCTTTTAGAAACAAGATTATTAGTAGCATGATTACCTTAAATCTGGGCTTGATATTCAAAATCCTTTCCAAAGGAAAACAATTCAAGATAAAAATGACTGTTCCTCATGTTTTCAGTAACATACAACCTTGACAATTTGTGGAGGACTAACTTCTAGTTAGAGGCACTTTTATTTTCTCTTGGTCAATGCCACTGACTTTAGAGAATATCTGAAAACAGCTCATTGCAGCTTTTTTCCAATTTTCCCACAAAGTTCTCCTTCTTTATTTCATTAAAACCAATTAAACATATTGCACTGGCAGAGATTAATACTGCTAAATGTCAATGATGTGTCTGCTTTGAAAAAAACTATTGAGCCGAAGGGTAACTAGCAATGCAATAAAAATATCCTGACATCTTGCTTGCAGGAAAGCAGAGCACGGTAAGATGGCAGGAAGAGTAAAGAAGGAGATAATAATGGTTGATCACTAAATTGATTTTAATGGTGTACGTTCCCAGGAAATCAGCTGAACATACACGCAAAAGCAAAACAAGCTGAAAAGAAAAAATGGAAAGTTGTAGCTGGTGGGTATTATCTTTGACATAAGTAGAAGCTCTTGGCAATGATCTCAAGAATACATTGAAAATGAAATAGTAATCATTCCTCTTCTTTATGGCTCAAATGAACATTAATTAGCACCATCCTTGAAAAGTCTGTTCTTCTCCAGGCATGTGGACTGTGTGTTTCTTCTCTAAAATCTAGTTTCTGTAGGAAATCTCTCACTATGCATCAAAACATCAGATATTATAGGATTGCTTTTCCTCACTGGAAACCAAGGTTACTGGTTGGATCAGGGGTCAGCAGTGAGTCAAATACGTCCCATCGTCTGTTTTTGTAAGGTCCACAAGCTCAGAATGATTCTTTCCATTTCCAAATGGCTGAAAAAAGTCAAAAGAAGAAGAAAATTTCATAACTTATAAAATTATATAAAGTTTGAATTCCAGTGCCATAAATAAAGTTTTATTGGAATGCAGCCATGCCCATTTGTATTCATATTGTCCATGGCTGCTTTTACACTACAACAACATAGTTGAGTAGTTGCCACAGAGACCATCTGGCTCTTCAGAGAAAAATTTTTTGAACCCTCGGACTTGATGATTAACCAAGAATAAGTTGGAAACTTAGAGTTTAATGTTGAATAAGTATTTTTATTTCTTTATTCATTAATTTTTAAATAAGAAAAGTCAGTGGGGCAAAAAGGAACAATTAACATTACAAAAAAATGAGTTATATTTGAGAATTGAAAATCATTCTGGATTGATACAGATAAGATGAATAAAGATAATTATCAAGGACACTGGTGAATAGCTTTACTATTTAAACAGGGACAAATTGAATTTCTCTGTCTCATTTTCAATTTGGAAAACCAGAAACACAATGTTATGTATTAAATTGTGCCCTTCCGCCACGCAAGTATGTGTTGGAATTATAACCCCTATACCTATGAATGTAATGCAATGTAATGTAATATAATCACTTTACATAATGCAATCTAATGTTACGTTAATGAAACCATAGCAGTGTAGAGTGTGCCCTAAACCTAATCCTGAATTATAGGAAGCAGCATAGGCACAGGGACAAGGAAGCATAAATGAGGGGATGATAGAGGTCACATGAAAATCACCCAGGAACTCAGGGCTACAGAAGATGAAACACATATCTTACCCCAGAGACAACAGGGAGTGAGAGTATTTGCCCTGAATTAGGACTTCAAGACTCATGAACTGTGAGAAAATAAATTTCTGTTCCCTAAAGCCACTCACTTGTGGATTTACGTTTCAGCAGCACTAGGAAACTAAGAGACAATAAACTGAGGAAAGGAGGAAATTTGGAAATAAATTTAAAATTTAAATCATTTACTTCATCTACAACTTCATAAATATAACAGCACAAACAAGAGCTTGGAAAACTTTTCTCCTTTATTGTCCAAGACTATATACCAGTTTTTAGGACTATATACCTGTATGTCTTTTGTTATCCCACATACATGCAATGATAATTAGTATGAAAGTCATTCCCGCAAATATTAAATGACTGCATATGTCCCATCAACATGTGAAATTAGTAGGTTGATTTACTTTTAAACCTAAAGCATTTTCTCTTAATAAAATTTTTATTGAAATATGACATGCCAGTAGAAATGTGCACAAATCATAAGTATAAAAAAAAAAGTATACAGCTTGATAAATTATCACAAACCTCGTGCAAGAAATAGATTACCAGAACTCCAGAATCACCTTCCGTTTCCACTCCCAACTACTACTCTCCCCTCCTTCAAAAGTTAACCACTATCTTGTCTTTCTCCTTTTCAACTTTATCTAAATAGAATGTATTCCTTTGTGCTTGGCTTCTATCACTCAGCGTTATGTTTGAGTCACTCTTCTTGTATGTGTGGCACTAAGTGGTTTTTATTGCTGTAGAATATTTGTTGTATGAAGATACCAGTTTATTCATCCTGATTCCAGTTATTGGCTATTATGAATCATACTGCTATGAATATTTGTAGACACCCTCTCCTCACTTATTGACATGGGTAGGTTTCAAAGACCAAGTTGTTATGCAAAATAAGTGTTATAAGAAATTGGTGGAGGACCACATTAGATCACAAAATGGAGGATGATTACATCATTATGTAACTGCCAAATTACATTATTACATAACTGTCAAACCACTGAGAATCATGGCCTAGCCAAGCTGACATGTAGCTTTAACCATCACACCCAGTGTTACTCTCGCCTCACACCTCGGTGTTCGTTACTGCCAGAGGTACATCGCTAATATACAAAATGTCAGATGGTAAATTTTATACTATTGTCATAAATACAAAATATTGTCTGACAAGATAGTAGATGAGCGAAGAGAAGGTGTACATCTCTTTAAACATTTTTAAGTTGTAACTCATTATATAAAAATTATTGTTAATAAAGAAAAAATAAGGGGAAAGAAACACCCTTTTTCATTTGTTTTGTTTTTGACACATATATGCCAGACATCATGCTAAGGGATACTGTGGATTCATTGATGGGCACCTTATAATCTATTTGGAGGATTTTGAAACATAATGGGATGAGGCAATGGTTTTCAAAGCATGGGCCCCAGGTCAACAGCATACATAGAGCATCAACTAGAAACTTGTTAGAAATGCAGATTCTCAGAACTTATCTGACTTACTGGGTCAGAAAGTACAGCCATCTGTGTTAACAAGACCTTCAGATGATTCTTATGCATGCAAAATTTGAGAACATTTGGATAAGGAAAGTAAAAAGGTAGAAAATTAAAACACGATATGTAGATTTCTTTTATAGAAACCAAGGGAGTCAATGGCAGGGCCATTTAAAACAGCATGGGGCAAATGGGGGGTGGGGGGAGGGTTCCAGAGAAGGCCATTGGCCATCAATTTTTAATAAAGACAAAATTCTTCTTTTAGGCAACTTTTTTTTTTTTTAATCTTAATTAGGAACAACATATACCTGCTGGCTTTTCATTTCTTTTAAGCTTGTCTCAAAACCTGTCACCACCTGCTAATCAAAGGTTACCTCTATTAAGCAAGCATTTTACAACTAGGCAGTGAAGGAGCAGCCTCAGGTCCAATGGTTACAGTGATGTTCTGCTGACATTGTGACTTCACAAATTCTAGACTTTCTCAGCTGCATTATGATATATGCTATGTCTTTACTTCTTGCCTATCCAGACACAAGATAGTTGAACTTCTTCCTAGAAAAATATTTTAGCAGGGTTCATAATAGTTGAGGCTCTGAAGAGGGGATGCCTTTTTTTCATCCTAGATTTTTGGTTCCTAATTCTGTGACTTTTTTTTAATTCTGTGACTTTAGACACATTGCTAAACCCTACTATGTCTCAGTTTACTCATCTGTACAATGGGAATGATAACAATACCTAACTTGTAGCATTAGTATAGGATCAAAGGAGTTAATAATTGTAAAGCACTTAGGCTTGCATTTGGAGCTTAAAAAAGCGTTCAATAATTGCTAGCTTCTATATTTTTCTTGGTGAAATCCACAAGCCTATTTCTTCTCCATCAGTATTGTTCCATTTCAGCAACATTCCAGTGTGAGAACAATTCATTTTAAATAAACAAACATGTTTTTTTATTACCATGATTTCAATAGATAAACTATTGTGATTTATTATTATCGAATTTTGGTATATATTGTTCTACAATATGAGGTACACTGTTTCATATGGACTATTATATATGCTTTGTCTTAGTCATCTAGTGCTGCTGTAACAGGAATATCACAAATGGATGACTTTAACAAAAAAATTATTCTCTCACAGTTTAAGAGGCTAGAAGTCTGAATTCAGGGCACCAGATCTAGGGGAAGTCTTTCTTTTTCTGTTGGCTCTGGGGGAATGTGCTTGTCTCCTTTCAACATCTTTGGGCCTGGTGTTCCTTGGCTATCTCCATGTATATTGGCATCCGTCCTCCCCTGGGTCTAGGATGTTCTCAGAGCAAGGACTCTGAGTCCAAATGACATGCTCTTCTCCCGGCTCATCTTTCTTGATGGTAGTCAGGTCCTTCCTTCTTTGCTATCTTCTCTCTTCTTTCATCTCTTATAAAGTAAAAGCCTATGCAGGCTACACCCCAGGGGAACTCCCCTTGCATCAGATCAGGGCTGTGGCTTCAGTAAGGGTGATGACTTAAGTAAGGGCGATGCATCCCACAATAGTACTGCCTCAGTAACATAGCAAACATTAATAATCCTCTTTAACGTAACCTAATCCTGCCTCATTAACCACAGACAGTGGTTAGGATTCACAACATAACACAAAAAGGAGGATAATCACACAATAATGGTAATCATGGCCTAGCCAAGTTGACACATATTTTTGGGTGACACTATTCGATTCATGACATGAATATAATATATAACTCCAGTTCTGAAGTACAAATAGATGTTCCCACTCGAAACTATTCTTAGAATCTTTTTTTTTTTTTAATTGTGCTTTAAGTGAAAGTTTACAGTTCAAGTTAGTTTCTCAAACAAAAATTTATACACACACTGTTCTGTGACTCTAATTTCTCTCCCTATAATGTGACAGCACACTCCTCCTTTCCACCCTATATTTGCCACATCCACTCAACCAGTTCCTGTCCCTCTCTACCTTCTCATCTCACCTCTGGACAGGGGCTGCCCACTTAGTCTCATGTATCTACTTGAGCTAAGAAGCACACTCTTCGCAAGTATCATTTCATGTCTTACACTCCACTCTAATCTTTGTCTGAAGAGTTCGCTTCAGGAATGGGTTTAGTTTTGGGCTAACAGTACGGGGACCATGTCTTCTGGCATCCCTCCAGTCTCAGTCAGACCATCAAGTCTGGTCTTTTTACTAGAATTTGAATTCTGCACCCAACTTTTCTCCTGCTCCATCAGGGGCTCCCTGTTGTGTCCCCTGTCAGAGCAGCCATTGGTGGTAGCCAGGCACCATCTAGTTCTTCTGGTCTCAGGCTGATGGAGACTGTGGTTTATATGGACCTTTCATCTCTTGGGCTCATATTTTCCTTGTATCTTGGTGTTCTTCATTCTCATTTCCTTCAGGTGGGTTGGGAACAATTAATGCATCTTAGATGGCTGGTTGCTAGCTTTTAAGACCCCAAACACCACTCACTAAAGTGGCATGCAGAACACTTTCTTAATAAACTTTGTTATACCGATTGACCTAGATTTCCCCTGAAACCATGGTCCCCAGACCCCTTCCCCTGCTACTCTGTCCCTTGAAGTGTTTGGTTGTATTCAGGAAACTTCTTAGCTTTTGGCTTAGTCCAGTAGTGCTGACTTACCCTGTATTGTGTGTTGCCCTTCCCATCACCCAAAACAATTCTTGTCTACCATCTAGTTAGTAAATAACCCTCTTCCTCCCTTCCCACCCTCACAACCAACCAGGAATGTTTTCTTCTGTGTTTAAACCTTTTCTTGAGTTCTTATAGTACTGGTCTCATACAATATCTGTCCTTTTGTGACTAATTTCACTCAACGTAATACCTTCCAGGTTCAAGCATTTTATGAGATGTTTCACAGATTCGTCATTGTTCTTTATCATTGCATAGTATTCCACTGTGTGAATATACCATAATTTGTTTATCCATTCATCTGTTGATGGGCACCTAGGTAGTTTCTATGTTTTTGTTAATTTGAACAATGCTGCAATGAACATGGGTGTGCATATATCTATTTGTGTGACAGCTCTTATTTCTCTAGGATATATTCCAAGGAGTGGGATTGGTGGATTATATAGTACTTCTATTTCTAGCTTTTTAAGGAAGCGCCAAATCTATTTCCAGAGTGGTTGTACCATTTTATGTTCCCACCAGCAGTGTATAAGTTTTCCAGTCTCTCTACAACCTCTCCAACATTTATTATTTTGTGTTTTTTGGATTAATGCTAGCCTTGTTGGGGTGAGAGGGAATCTCATTGTAGCTTTGGTTTGCATTTCTCTAATGGCTATCGATCGTGAGCAGTTCTTCACGTATCTGTTAGCTGCCTGAATGTCTTCTTGGGGAAATGCCTGTTCATATTCTCTGCCCATTTTTTAATTGGATTATTTGTCTTTTTGTTGTTGAGGTTTTACAGTACCTTGTAGATTTTAGAGATTAGATGCAGATTTGTGGCAGCCAAATTTTTTTTCCCAGTCCGTAGGTTGTCTTTTTACTCTTTTAGTGAAGTCTTTTACTGAGCATAAGTGTTTGATTTTTAGGAGCTTCCAGTTATCTATAAACTTAGAATCGTTTAAGATGTACAGCTCCCCTACAACCAGTTTTGGATTCTGTTTAAAGATGTTTAGCATGAATGTATATGCTCATATAAATTAATTCATTTAGAGATTCTTCCAGACCTTCTAGATTGAGGTTATTGTGAGCACTGAGAAGAGAATAGAAAACAATTTTCTTCTGGATTATCTGAAATGTAGGGACTCATGTCTTTTCTTATGTTTTTGTTTCCAGTGCCTTTTGAGACTTAGGTCATCCCCAGGAGCTTTATTTTTGTCATATCTCTTGAGATATAATTATTCTAAAGCCTTTACATCCTTTTCAAAACTGTTATTGACTATTCTTTTCCTTGGAAATTACTTCTCTCCGAAACTGACTGATGAGTGGGACACAAATTTCCCTAGAGCAAGAAATTCCTTACTACCTTGCAAAAGATGGACATAGATATTTTTCATTTAAGGATTTTTTTTTATACAATTTTTAATATGGGAGTATCCTAAAGCAGGAACATAGTCAGACCAAAAGAGAAACGTTCAAACTCATTGACCTCATGTGTCCAGTTATTATATCCTTTGCAAAACAAAAAATAAGACTTTTAGGTTTAATACATAAGGCTTCAAGTGTTTAGGGACTTAGTGGTTTATGACATATAATAATTTTTATATTTCAAGATATGAATTCTTACCAGGAACTTGCAAGTCTTATAAAGTCAGTAGGGAATATTTTAGTTGCAAGTGACAGAAAACCTAAGACAGGCTTGATTTTTTTTTTTTTAAAGGTATTTGTTGGTTAATATAAATTGGTTTCAGGCATATGTAGGTTAATTCAAAACTCAAATGTTGATAGCAGGATGTCTCTTGTTGGCTTCCGCTAGGTGACTCTGTGCTCAGCCTCATCAGGCCGGCTCTTGGCACATGGTTGCAGCAGTTTCAAATCTCGCATATTCATATGAAGTCAATCCTAGAATAGGTCTTACATTCCAAGTAAAACTCAAAGTTGACCCTGAATTGGGTCACATGGCCTATCCTAAACCAATCATTATGACTGAAGGACAAGGTGGGCTGATTGATGCACATGAACCACAGCCCTCCCCTGGAAATTGGAATTGAGGATTGAATTGCATTCCCCCAAAATACGTGTCAACTTGACTACATTGTGATTCCCAGTATTGTATGATTGTTTACCATTCTGTTACCTGATATGATTTCTTTACGTGTTATAAATTCTGTAACTATGATGTAATGAGATGGATTAGTGGCAGTTATGTTGATGAGATCTATAAGATTAGATAGTGTCGTAAGCCAATCTCTTTTGAGGTATAAAAGAAAGAAGTGAGCAGAGAGACATGGGAACTTCATAACACCAAGAAGGAAGCACTGGCAGCATAGAGTGTCCTTTGAAGCAGGGGTTCCTGCTTGGAGAAGCTCCTAGTCCAGGGGAAGATTGACAAGAAGGACCTTCCTCTAGAGCTGACAAACAGAGAAAGCCTTCCCCTGGAGCTGACACTCTGATTTTGGACTTGTAGCCTACTAGACCGTGAGAGAATAAATTTGTTAAAGCCATCCACTTGTGGTATTTCTTTTATAGCAGCACTAGATAACTAAAACACCACCCAAACCACACTGAGAAGAGCAATTTCCTAAAGACAATATGAACTGTGTTACCGGGAAAATTAAGAGTAGCCATGCAGTAGCAAATAGAGGCTCTCCACGATGTCAGAAAGCCTCTTAGATTGGAGCTAGACCTAGTGCACAGCCAGCACCCACGCCACCTTCCAGCTCTGTAACCTACGCTCCTCTCCAAACGTGCAGTGCTCCTTGTCAAGTGATACAAACTTTTTCCTGATGGAATAAGCCTTGAAAAGGAAGCCAAGTACCTGTGCTTTGTGAGATGTGAATAGAAAGCAAAAAGGGTCAGGAAAGTAAAGGAGTTTGCACATTTGGAGGTAAAGATTTCAGAATTTTCTGTTATAGATATCAAGGGTCAACTGTATTATCTTTAATCCTACAGTTTGAAGCGTCTTCTTTCCAGACTTTCCCTTAAAATCAAAGGGTATGTAGATAGCTTTCCAGCAAAAGCAGTCAGGACAAATAGCTCAAGTTCTCTCCTATCAAGGGCATCTGCCTTTTCAAAAATATTTGAACAGGGTTAAAACCTCAGTGGAACTCTGTCCAAATAGAAGGTTTATACTGAATATTTTATTCTGTGCTTGCTGATTTTTTTTTTTTTTTTTAAGGCAGTGTAACAAAATGTCTCTTAAATTTGTTTTGTTTCTCTAACCCCTAGGTCAGGTGTTACTAAGCTTTTACAGGAGCTCAATTTACTACCTGAGAATCCCTCTCACCAAGCCATCCTTCAGAATGATGCCAAAATTATGTTTATGGAAGTTCAGATGCGCATCCAATGGTATACAAAATCCTTGGTTTGGTTGTCAAGGTCACTTCATCTCATCATTTGGGATTCCGTTTTTTTACTATTTTGTTTGCCTTAAATTTTATCAACAGGCTGTATTGTCATAGTCAACACTCTATATCAGAGTCATATGTCAATAGTCACTATTTTGTCAACCTAATTTACCCAGTACTTCTATATCTTCACAAATCTAATCATGCCGTTTTCTTAATTTGAAACGTTCTTTTACACCCCCCACTTCTACTTGTCCTTGAAGCCCAGTTGACTGGTGATCTCCAACTTGGGGTGATCTTTTGGAATCTTCTAGTCAGAAGTCATTGCCACCTGCGAATTCCGTCTGTACCTCTGTTATAAAAAAAAGGTATACATTACACGTGGCATTATCACGGTGTCAAGTTTGGCCTCCCCAAAAGACTGCAAGCTGGATATCAGGAGAGCAGAATGATTGGAAGCACAGACTTGAGAGTCAGAGAGAATTATGTTCACATTCTAACTTTGCTCATACCTAGTTGTATAACCTAAATCAACCTAAACTCTCAGTTTTCTCGTCTATTCACTGGAGTGGCACAGTAGATTCTGAGCTGTCTCACATAGTTTGCAATCAGCTTCCTTACCATTTACACATAAAATAGGTTGTTGAATTTAGCACAATGTATACCAAACACTTAAAAAATACTATAGGCCAATTTTGAGGGCACAGTGATCAAAAGGAGAAGAAACACTTAGTCTTCTAAAAGAATGTGCTTAGCAATGAATGTAATGTTAGTACCTCTTTATCCAGGATCAGCTATGACGGACACATTATTTGCTGGTTTGGCTTGCTCTTAAGGGGAGAGAGGGTATGGCAGTTGTACGGTAGCTTTATAATTTATCATGCAAACCCAGACCTGCTTGAGAATGAAAGGGGTGCTATTAATAGTATATTGGTACACAGGCTTAAACAAGACTGACCCAAGCAAACCTTCCTTGTGCATGCTAGGAGGTTAAGTTGGGCTGCTCAGCATCTAAAATGTAACCATGAGTCCTAAGCAAGCCACTCCTTGGTTAGGGATCAAGTCTTTCATAACTGGCATTCTTATGCCAAATAAAGGAAGCCATCTTCAGAGCAAAGCGGCTTCTTGCCGGCCCCTTTATTCAAGTCTCTTACATAAAAATGGAGGAGTTTATAGAGGCATAAATCTGAAAGATTTATTTACCCTTAAGACTAAGTCAGACAATAAGAAGTCTAATTTCTATTAATCTTATTTAGGGATGCAAGCTTAATAATACTCAAAACATTTCTCTGTTCAATATCAGGAAACCTCGGTGGCGAAGTGGTTAAGAGCTACTGCTGCTTACCAGAAGCTCAGCAGTTCGAATCCACCAGGGCCTCCTTGGAAACTCTATGGGGGCAGTTCTACTCTGCCCTATGTGGTTGCTATGAGTTGGAATTGACTCAACAGCAATGGGTTTGGTTTGATTTTTGTCCAATATCATACTGACCAGAGAATTTAAGTCTAGTTTATTGGCCCTTTTAACGTTCACTATCTGAAACCAGACGTGGTCATTATGATTTTGTTGTTTTTCTTTGTAGGGAAGATAAAAATGGCAGATTCTATAAGGAAATCCTTAATATAAATACAGGCATCAATATGCACTATATTATTTTCCAGTCTCTAAGGCTTTTGTTTGTTTTTTAAGGCTGGAATACTAGAATACTGCAAGCAGGACTTAAATATGTCTTAAAAATGGAGGTAACCTTCAATTTAAAAGATTAAGTAAAATTGTAAGTTTTAATAAACATATTTTAATAAAAATGAGAGCATATAATTATGTCTTTAATAATAATTATTATTCCTTTTTCAGCAAAAGATGCTGTTGGTTACCCTTAATGCATGTGGCAACAGAAGGTCTGAATGTTGGATTTCTCTAAGAACTGTTCCTGGACATTCTTTGCTCTTCCAAGCAAACTTTCTCCTTAGGTAGTTTCTTTCAGTTTCATGGCTGTTACGGGTAAGGTTGTGTTCCATCAAAATAATACTAAAGTCCAAACCTCTGTATCTATTAAAGTGATCCTGTTTGAGAAAAGAATTTTTTTTTTTTTTTTTTTAATTTTAACAAGGTCATACCAGAGTAGGGTGGTTCCTAAACCTAAACCCTCTGAGCAGTGTCTTACAAAGGAAAGTACAGTTGTCCAACCGTATCCACGGGTGATTGGTTCCAGGACCCCCCATAGATACAAAAAAGGGTAGATGCTCAAGTCCCTTATATAAAAAGGGATCATATTTAAATATTACTTATGCACACCCTCCTGTAGACTTTAAATAATTTCTAGATTACTTATACTACCTAATATAGCATAAAGCCTATGTAAGTAGTTGTTATACTGTATTGTTTAGGGAGTAATGAAAAGAAAAAAAGGGTACACACAACACAAGTAGTGAAAGAAGGAGATGCGAGGCAAACAATGCTCAAACAAGCGATTCCCGGTTCACTGAATCTGAGGAGACAAACCCATGAACAGGAAAGACTGACTGTACAGACACACAACGACTGACCCACACAAAGGAAAAACACGCATATGACAATGGAAGTAGATGTATCTACAAACCCAAGAAAGTAGTACCGCATACAGAATTGCCTTTTCTAAGTTTTGCTCCCAACACACATAATCCATTCCCCTTGATGATTCTCTTTAAAAAAAAAAAAAGCTGGATCATGTTGCCCTGTTGCTTAAAACACTGCCTGAACTCCTTTTCATTTTCTGCAAAGTCTATGTGATCCTGTCTTTTTTATGTTTCTGGCCACATCTTGTGTATTTCTGCAATATACTCATGACACACCATCTCCTGTCTCTTCCTTGAACACGCCAACCTCTTTCCTGGCTTCTGGCTTTGCTCCTAATGTTATTACTACTCTCTGAATGTTTCTCCCCCAAGCCTTTGCAAAGCTAACTACTTGTGAACTTTCAAGTCTGGACTCAGGAATCACCTCTTCATGGAAGTCTTCCCTGATCTCCTTATCCTTTGTCAGTTATTCTGTCTTATTTTATAGTACTTGTTTGTAATCCATCTCCCGCCAGGACAATTTCATCACAAATGGACTATGTCAATATGTATTACAGTGGTCCTAGTACCTGGCTCAGAGCCTGGCTCATAGTAGGTGACCAATAAATATTTGCTGAATCACTTAATGGGTATGTTTGTTTCAGTAACTTAAATAAAAGATGATAGTAAAAGTTATTGGCTCTTCTACATGGACCATGTGAGTGGATTTATGGGTTAGTTCAGCTGAAGGAAACCTATTTACACTGTGCCCTCTCAGGATGGGAATAGAGAACCAGACTCTAGTAACATGATCCTTTATTCTCTGTTAATTTGTGAAGGACCAAGTGGGTACAGAGCATTTTTTGTGACTTTAAAAAAAAAAAAAAAATGTAAATGAACAAGGTATTAAATTTCAAGCCAGTAAGTGTTGTGTGAAAACTTTAGAAAGTGGTACAGTTTGAATAAACATATCACTAGATCAGCAGATAGATAGCAAAGCAGTATTTCCCAAACAATTAAAGAAAAGGATTCAGGATAAGACTTACTTGCCTAAGCAGGTTTTTAATGCAGATAAATTTGGTACGTTCAGGAAGCAGATGCTTTTTAGAAGACTTATTTATTACAGTTAAAAACACATTTTTAATTCTATTTTTACCACTTCTCATGCAGCCTCCTCTGTTCTGTGTCACTTAAATTTACCGAAAACAATTCTGTCACCATCTTACTTTTTCTAAATCATGTAAATCTCATAATTGGGAGGGAATGCATATATACTCATATATCTATGTAACAAGAGTATACTGCTTCATGATTTAGGGTATAAATAATGAGCCCTGACCAGTTCCCAGGATATAATTCTCAAATTCCCCAAATATAGTTAAAGTAGATTTAGTCTCAGAGTCTGTTCTGTCCTTTTCCATAGCCCTCATGGCTTCTTATCCAGGAATCTAAGGTTACCCTGTGTGTGCTTATTAGAAAAGTCTTCAGCTCAGAGTGCCTATGCTGGTCTGCCCTCCCTCTATTCGTTGTCTATGGCAATGGCACGCTGGCTGCAGGCCCAAACTAAGTGTGGTATGTATGAAGCACAATCTGAGGTGGCAATCTTTGCAAAAGTTGTAACCCCAGCTACTGGGACAGCATATTATATGAGTAGTACTGAGTGTCTGTCAGTTTGTTGTACTGTAAGGGCTTGTGTGTTGCTGCAATGCTGAAAGCTATACCCCTAGTACTCAAATACCAGCAAGGTCACCCATGATGGACAGGTGTCAGCTGAGCTTACAGACTAAGACGGACTAGGAAGAAGGACCTGGCCATCTACTTCTGAAAAGAATTAGCCAGTGAAAACCTTATGAATAGCAGCAGAACATTGTCTGATATAGTGCTGAAAGATGAGCCTCTCAGGTTGAAAGGTACTCATATAAGACTGGGGAAGAGCTGCCTCAAAGAAGAGTTGACCTTAAAGACATGGATGGAGTCAAGCTTTCGGGACCTTCATTTGCTGATGTGGCAGGACTCAAAATGAGAAGAAATAGCTGTGAATATCCATCAATAGTCGGAACCTGGAATGTACGAAGTATGAATCTAGGAAAATTGGAAATCATCAAAAATGACATGGAACACATAAACATTGATTTCCTAGGCATTAATGAACTGAAATGGACTGGTATTGGCCATTTTGAATCAGACAATCATATGATCTACTATGACAGGAACGACAACTTGAAGAGGCATGGCATTGCATTCGTCGTCAAAAAGAACATTTCAGGATCTGTCCTGAAGTACAACGCTGTCAGTGATAGGATAATATCCATACGCCTACAAGAAAGATCAGCTAGTATGACTATTATTCAAATTTATGCACCAACCACCAAGGCCAAAGATGAAGAAATTGAAGATTTTTACCAACTTCTGCAGTCTGAAATTGATCCAACATGCCATTAGGATACAATGATAATTACTGGTGATTGGTATGCAAAAGTTGGAAACAAAGAACAAGGATGTGTAGTTGAAAAATATGGCCTTGGTGATAGAAACAATGCCGGAGATGGCATGACTGAATTTTGCAAGACCAAAGACTTCTTCATTGCAAATACCTTTTTTCACCAACATAAACAGTGACTATACACATTGTCATGGATTGAATTATGTCCCCCCAAAAATATGTGTATCAATTGAACTGAGCAATGATTCCCTGTATTTACATGTTGTAAATCTTGCCTCTGTGATGTTAATGAGGGAGGATGGGCTGCAGTTGTGTTGGTGAGGCAGGACTCAATCTACAAGATTGGATTGTGTCTTGAGGCAATCTCTTCAGATATAAAAGAGAGAAGCAAGCAGAGAGAAAGGAGGACCTCATACCACAAAGAAAGCAGCACCAGGAGCAGAGCACTTCCTTTGGACTGGGGTCCCTGCGCCTGAGAAGCTACTCAACCAGGGGAAGATTGATGACAAGGAATCATCCAACAGAGACAGAAAGCCTTCCCGTGGAGCTGACACCCTGAATTTGTACTTGTAACTTACTAGACTGTGAGAGAATAAATTTCTCTTTGTTAAAGCCATCCACTTGTGGTATTTCTGTTATAGCAGCTCTAGATGACTAACATAAACATCGACCTCTCCAGATGGAATACACAGGAATCAAATCGACTACATCTAGGGAAAGAGATGGTGGAAAAGCTCAATATCATCAGTTCAGAATGAGGCCAGGGGCCGACTGTGGATCAGACCATCAATTACTCATATATAAGTTCAAGTTGAAACTGAAGAAAATTAGAACTAGTTGACGAGAGCCAAACTACAACCTTGAGTATATCCCCCTGCATTTAGAGACCATCTCAAGAATAGAGTTGACATGTTGAACACCAGTGACAGAGGACCAGATGAGTTGTGGCAAGGGCATCATACAAGAAGAAAGCAAAAGGTCATTAAAAAGACAGGAGAGAAAAAGAAGACTAGATGGATGTCAGAAGAGACTCTGAAACTTGCTGTTGAACATTGAGTAGCTAAAGCTAGTCTGCACACACAGGGTCTCCATGAGCAGGAAATGACTTGATGGCAACTGGAAAGAAAAGTAAGGGAGGGAGGGAAGGAGGAAGAGAAGGAGAGAAAGAAAGAACATATTTATGTAAAAGCTTAGGAAATGCAAACCTACTTAGAACAACAAGTTGATCAATGGACGCCTGGGTGCATGAACAGAGGGAAGAAAGACGGACTGCAAAAGGATGTGAGGAATCTTTGGAAATGTTGAGAACGTTCTCTATCTCCATTGTGCAGGTGGTTTCTCAGGCGTATCTGCCAAAACTCATTAAATTGTACAATTTAAGTGGGTGTAGATTATTATTACATTTGTTTTATTGACTTAAAAGTAGCAATGTTGGGATTTAAATTCATAATTGTCAGAATTCAAAGCCACCTTATTAGCCAGTATGTCATTCTTTCTCTCAGTGTGCACATGCAGCTTTATGATTCAAGCTGAGAGCTTTGCTGATGTGCTGGATCCACGTTGGATACGCCCTTTGTCTCCATGAAGGAGCTACCTCTAGGCCTCCAACCAGTCATAAAATAATGCTAGAGCTATTACTTTATGAGAATGTATGATGTTTACACAATCCCAGACTGTTTCATCTATTTTTGTTTTCATTGTTGTGTACATGATAATAAGCCATTCAGGATTTCATGAGGGAATGAGAAAGGAACTAAACCAATTTCAGTGAATATTGTCATTGATTCCCTCCACTCTCTATCCTTGTCCTCCCCAGGTAATGACATCTTATGCTTATAGGGCCTCCCCATATACCTTGTTCTTTATTTATAAAGTTTTCTTTTTCATAGTATAGTCCTCTATTATAGCCTGGGTAAACATAATTCATTAAAATCTTGCCAGACAGAATAGGTCCTTGAAGTTTTAGGAAATCATTTGTGTGGTTGTGTATATATTTTTAGACTTGCCCTTTAAACCAAAATAATGTAGTTGGTCTCTTGCAATGTCTCTTTGCTTAATGCTTTAAAAATGCAAAAGATAATAATTTGATTTTAGTAAGTGTCTTAGTTATCTAGCGCTACTGTAACAGAAGTGGATGGCTTCCACAAAGAGAAATTTATTGTATCACAGTCTAGTAGGCTACAAGCCTCAATTCAGGGCATCAGCTCCAGGGGAAGCCTTTCTCTCTCTGTTGGCCCTCTCATCAATGTCCCCCTGGACTAGGAGCTTCTCTGCTCAGGGACTCCAGGTCCAAAGGACATGCTGTGCTCTGGGCACTGCTTTCTTGGTGGTATGAGGTTACCCACTCTCTACTTGCTTCCCTTTCCTTTTCTCTCTTGGGAGATGAAAGGCAGTGCAGGCCACACCCTAGGGAAACTCCCTTTACACTGGATCAGGAATGTGACCTTAGTAAGTGTATTACAATCCCACCCTAATGCTCTTTAACATAATCTAATCTTGCCTCATTAGCCACAGGCAGAGATTAGGATTTACAATACATAGGAAAATTATAATGACAAAACGGGGGACAACCACACAATACTGGGAATCATGGCCTAACCAAGTTAGTACATGTTTTGGGGGACACAATTCAATCCATGAGAGTAAGTGAAGCTAGAAACTTAATTATGAAGCAATTCTTCTTTCCCTTTTCAAAAGAAAAGAAATCAGTGGAATTTTCCATGTGGATGAAGAAGACAAAGAGTACAAAAGGGGTGGTGATTATTACCCTGGCAACAACATTTACAGTTATTCATATAATGAATTTTCCACAAGATGTTTGAACCACCTAGAACATTAAACAGTTTTTTTTTTTCTTGGTTTTATTTTTACCACATTTACCTGTGTTTAAACTTAATTATTATTATAATTTGTTTTAGAGGTTTAAAACACAATTTTGTTGTTGTCATTGTTATCCTTATAGCATATTAAATAGTACTTCTGGGAAGGGATTTTTTTCTGATTATCTGATCTGGTAACAGTACTTTTAAAATTCTGGGGGAAAAAAATCCCAATTTGTGTTTTCAACTATTCCCCCCCTCATTGCTTGCTTTTAATTTTTAAAATAGATCTCCATAGCTTTAGTCCTAATTTTGACTTAAATTTGCTTGACATATCTATTTTGTCCAGATTCACAGTTTTTATCTAGCTTGGTTTCTAGCTTTGGACTGGAAGGTAGTAGGGCCCTATCTATGGAAAATAGCACCTATGACAGCTAGTGTTAAATTGCTGAATGATCTCTCCTAGTTGATGATAAAAACTGTGATACCTATGATAGCCAATAGAAATACTCATTGGTGCCATGCCTCAAGCAGTGCCCAGGGCATGACCCTACCTGCCCTTGCCCCTAGATAGGTCTCTGGCAGGGTAGTGAAAGGAACAAGGGCTTTGAGCTCACAAAGAAGTGAACATGCAAAGACTACCCTGACAGGGATCATAACAGAAAATCCCACACAGAGCAGGAGAAAAATGTAGAACAGAATTCAAATTCACATAAAGAGCCAGACTTACTGGTCTGGCAGAGACTGGAGGAACCCCTGAAACTATGGCCCCCGGACACTCTGCTAACCCAGAACTGAAACCACTCCCAAAGCCCACTTTTCAGACAAAGGTTAAACAGGTCTATGAAACAAAAAATAATGCACACGAGGAACGTGCTTCTCAGTTCAATCCGATATACTAGACCAAGTGGGCAGCTTCTCTTCAAAAGTAGGACAAGAAGGCAGGAAGGGATGGGAACTGGAGGAATGGACACAGGGAACCTGGGGTGGAAAAGGGGAACATGCTGTTACATTGAGGGGATTGCAACCAATGTCACAAAACAATATTTGTATAAGTTTTTGAATGAGAAATTAACTTGGGCTCTAAACTGTCACCTAAAGCATAAAAAAAAAAAAAAAAGAAAAGAAGTGAATATACATCCTAGTTCAAAGGCAATGGGTTTGACTTTTGTTTTTTTGAGATTTATGCATCATGTGGGGCTAATGATACTTGGGCTAATGATACTTAAGTTGCAGTGTGGCTGCGGGAATTAAATAAACCACCAGAACAAAGCCCTAGTTCCTTCTGCTTGATGCTGTATTCTTCCCAGCTACCCTGACCCCCAACCCTGATATCTTCATTTATCCATTGTCAGTGATTCTAAAGGACAGCCTTCCTGATTTCTGACTGGCTTACAGCTATTAAAATGCTCGCAGTATTTACACTGAAGTCAACTTACTGCTCTGCCTTTACCTGCTCTAATTACTTTATTATCTACAATGTGAGATTGACTTTGGTGAGGTTCACAGTCCTGATCCTGTTTTTTGTTTTTCCTTTTATCAGATGTGCAAAAAAAATACCAAACCCATGGCTTTTGGTATTTGTACAGCCAGAATGCTCCTTAGAGCCAAGGATGGCGAGACTACGTCTTACATACTTTGGACATGTTGTCAGGAGGGATCAGTCCCTGGAGAAGGACATCATGCTTGGCAGAGTACAGGGTCAGCAGAGAAGAGGAAGACCCTCAACAAGGTGGGTTGACACAGCGGCTACAGCAATGAGCTCAAGCATAACAATGATTGTAAGGGTGGTTCAGGACCGGGCAGTGTTTCGTTCGGTTGTGCATAGGGTCCCTATGGGTTGGAACCGACTCAATGGCACCTAACAACAACAACAGGGCTGTTGAGTCAATTCTGACTCAGATCAACCATACAGGATAGAGTAGAACTGCCCTATAGGGTTTCTGAGGATCTCCTGGTGGATTTGAACTGCCGACCTTTTGGTCAGCATCCGTAGCTCTTAACCACTACACCACCAGGGTTTTCTTATCAGTTGTAGTAATTAAGTATTCCATATGGACATTTAATTTCTGTACCAAAGTCACTATTCAATTTCGATTATATTTGCTCAAATAATAGAACAATAGGGTTAGAATCTGAAGAGGTAATATTGAGCAGCTCTTCAAGAACATCAGCTATATTCTATACACTATATTGGTTCATAAATTATCAAGATTTTTAAGTTTCATAACTGTCATTATACTAGAAAGAATGATATTTGGGAAGCTTTGTAATAAAACTTCAAAATGATTACTTAGTTCAGCTTTGTGTGGCAGTATTCTCTAAGAGTTACCATAATTATTTGATTTAATATCCTGTGTTATTATTAAATATTTTCTGATAATCTGAAATCTATTTTCTACCTTTATTAGAAATGTTTAATAGGCCAATGAGACAAATTCAAACTAAAAAAAAAAATCAGAGAATACTTATTAAACATAAACATACATTCCTGTTCATGACACTCTGTTCCTTAATTCATTATTGTTCATTAAGGCTGTAGCCACTACCTTAAAAAACACTAGCTATTTCAGTCTAGGAGATGCGTGAGATACTGAATTTGTGAGACCAGGTTTTCTAAGATAATTCATAGTGATATTTTTTCATGTAATGATTATGAAGGAGCATAGCAAATTATACCAATCCCAGTGCACCTCACAGGGATAGGCTTACTTGTCTGTTTTGTTTGAGAAGAGAACATAAAAAGAAATGGAGGCCAGACAAACACTGTTGCTATAATTAGTGGAGATGCCTGTAGTGAACTGCTAAGTATCCATGACTAATCGAGATAGACAGGGCTGTCCCTTGCTAATCACAAAAGATATTGGCCTGTCCGTAGGAGAAAGGAGTGATTATATCAAAAAGAACAGTCAGCTATTACCAGGGGAAACTCTGTCACGGGTGTCTATGAATGATAAGACAAAAGGACAAAGATGAAATTAAAAGCAGTGTTAATTATCTTTAAATAAGAAGGCAATTTAATGTGTTCATGTATTGCATTAAAAGATGCTTTGCTTTCCTTTAGAATATGTATTTATAAAGGGAACAGCTATTTTTAAACACTAAACTCATTAAGTCATGAAAATACTACTTATAGTGATTATTTCTCACAAGAGTTTAAAGCACTTAAAATCTTATAGTTTATATTTTTTAGATAATCTTTAAGTACTAGTTGAAGCCCAGCATCAAATCAAATAAGGAGCCCTAGTGGTACAGTGGTTAAGAATTTAGCTGCTACCTGAAAGGTTGGCAGTTAGAACCCACCAGCTGTTCTGCAGGAGGAAAATTTAGCAGTCTGCTTCAGTAAAGATTAAAAACAAACAAACAAACAAACAAACAAACAAAAACTGGTGCTGTCGAGTTGATTCCAACTCACAGCGACCCTATAAGACAGAGTAGAACTGCCCCATAGAGTTTCCAGGGAGCACCTGGTGGAGTCAAACTGCCAACCTTTTTGTTAGCAGCCATAGCATTTAACCACTACTCCACCAGGGTTTCCTCATAAAGATTATGGCCTTGGAAATTATAGGGCAGTTCTACTCTGTCCTACAGGTTCACTATGAGTAAGAGGGCAACAGAGTTTTTTTTTTTTTTTTTCCCAAATCAAGTGCAGAACAAAGGATGAAGATAAAGCAGGTGGGTTGATTTTTCGTGGTCTAGTAATGTAAGTTTTCTTTGTTCTTAGTCTGCCATTATTTATTTAAACATACAATTAAACCTTAATTTATAATTCACAAATGATTCTTTTCTTCCAAACACAGATATAACTTTTAAGTTCTGTTGTTATCATTGCTTCTGTTTGGATACCATCTATGGTTTCAACAAATACTTTTTTACTAAGTACCTGGAGAATAACTTTCATTTGAGTAGCCGGCTATTCATCTTCTTTCTCCCATTATTGAAGTATTTGGAAACTTTACCCTTTCCACGATCATTGCCTAATTTAATTAAAAGAATAAGACAAAATTCATAGATATTCAGCTAACCAACCAAAGCCCATTGGTGTCGAGTCATTTCTGATTCATAGTGACCCTATATGACAGGGCAGAGCTACCTTATAGGGTTTGCAAGGAATGGCTGGTGGATTTGAACTGCCAACCTTTTGGTTAGCAGCTGAGTTCTTAACCACTGTGCCACCAGGGCTTCAATATTCAGCTACTTATAAAAAATATATCTTTTCAGATTTCAGAGCTTTTATAATTTAATAAGAGGCATTGGTGGTTCAGTGGTAGGACTCTCACCTTCTGTGCAGAAAATCTAGGTTTGATTTCCAGCCAATACACCTTGTGTACCCACATCACACATTTGTCCGTGGAGGGTTGTGTGTTGCTACGATGCTGAACAGGTTTCAGCAGAGCTTTCAGACTAAGATGGACTAAGAAGAAAAGCCTGGTGATATGCTTCCAAAAATTAGCCAATGAAAACCTTATGGATCACAACAGTCCAATACCAAACTGATCTTGGGGATGGCACAGGACCGGAAAGCATTTTGTTCCATTGTGTACTGGATCATCATGAATTGGGGTCAACTAGATGGCAGCTAACAACAACAACAACAACAATAGTTGAATATAATTAATGAAGAAATAAAGTTACGATGAGCCAAAAAGCAACAGAATTTTGGGGGAACTGTTTATCCATTTCTATAGAATGTGTACACAATGACTTTAATAGAACACGAAAAAAGAGTCAGTGCAAATAATAATGTCAAAACAAGTATGTACCTGATATTGCTATAAGGGCTTTTACAAATATTAATTAATTGTAACCTTACATCACCATTATGGGCTAGGTTCTATTTTATCTGTTTTACACAGGCAACTTGAGTAACTTTCCTAAGGTCACACAGGTCACACATTACAGAAAAATAATTTAAATCTATACAATCTGGCTCCAAAGTCTATAAATTTCAGAACCACAATATTTTTCCTTTCAGAGCAAAGCAGTTACAAAGTTCTGTGATCAGAACTTTCGCTGAGTAGGGTAGCATGTGCTTGATTTATATTGCTTGAAATAAATGGAACGGCTGACTGTATCCTTAGATTTTTTTTTTTTTCTCAATGCTTATTGCTGTAACCTAGATCCAAATAGAGGACTCTAGAGATCCGGCATGCATTTTTGGTTGTTTTATACAACTTTAAGTCTTATTAAGCCACAATGGAATTAATATAAATTGAGGATCTCAACTAGCTCACATTGAAATTCCTTTGAATGTTTACTTAGCTGACTTCCTACATTTATTCAGTTCCAAGACACCTCGATTTTAGAACGACTTCTGGGTGGGGAAGGGGTTTAGCTGAAATACTAGGAAATCACAGAATCTAAGGTAGAAGTAAATTTTGGTAAGGAGAAATCACAGTAATGCTAATCAGTAACACACAACATTATCATTTCAGTAACTTGCTGACTCTCAGGGGTTGTCCATGGCTATGACTAAAACAATTTTGGAGAGGGTAGATCCGGGTTGAGTGATGGAAACTTTCCTAAGATTGGCCCAGAAAACTTGGTCCTATGAGAGTTTATTTTTTCCAAACAATTTTTTCTCATTTCAAAAGAACAGTTTTCTTTAGGCTGAAGAAATGCAACCCTATTGTCCTCACTGTCCAGGACCGTTGGTGCTAGACACCTTGCTCTGTAGGTGTCCATTAGCTTTTGTGTCATCACCTTGCCATTCATAAGTCTTGAACCAATGACCCAAGTCTTCCCCAAAGGGTTCCTTTAGAGACAACTTTCCATTCGCATCTGAAAGTTCCAAATGTTCGCATTTTTTAAGTGACACCCTGCCAATCCTGCTGCTTCCTTGACTGGCCAGGAGTACTATCCAATTTAACATGTTGCTTCTCCCCTTTAAAGGGCAGATTTACACTAAAAGATGCCCTTAGGCTTCTGGCATTGATGAATGTTGTTCTTTCCTTCCCTAAATAACCCTAGGACACATTTTGATCTTTCTTAACAAAGCCAATGCCTCTTAACAAAGCCAAGGCCTGAATATTCTTTTAAACACTGCATTTCTCTGCCAAAATTTAATCTTTATTATTCTATTAATATGGAGTCCCTGGGTAGAGCAAATGGTTAAGCACTTGCCTACTAACCGAAAGGTTGGTAGTTGGAATCCACCCAGAGCTGCCTTGTAAGAAAGGTCTGGTGATCTGCTTCCAAAAGATTACAGACATTGAAAACCCTATGGAGTGAACTTCTTACACTGAAACACATGGGGTCACCATGAGTTGGAATCAACTCAACAGCAACTGGTTACTTTACCAATTGGGAATAGATTTGTTCTGGGGTCTCAACTTGCCCCTCTCACTGCTATTTGAGTTCGCATTCACGAATAAGCCTGCTACACACATTCTTCACCAACTGTACTCTCTCAATTAGATGTGCACTCACAGCTTCCTAGAAGCTGGGTTTCATTTCACTTGTCCTTCAGATGGTTTTCCTTCCTACTAACCTACTTCTATAAACTAAATTAAGAACTTTTCTATTTATCTAATATTTTTAGATAAATCCATAGAAGTAAATATATTAGATTTGAACATTTTACAGATAACAATGTTAAGGAATTAACTTAGTCACAGTTGGTGGTGAAGCCAGGTGGTTTGGGCATAGAGTTAGCAGACTCAACCACTGTGCTATGCTACCGTGAGAAAGTATGGGTATTTATAGTTGGAGATCAGGGAATAGAGGCAGTTCATTTCTAATGGCCTAAATATCCTCGACGACTCTAATGTAGCAGGTGCTTCCACAGGACTGAGGGCTGAGAAAGAGACTTCACAGTGGTATGATTTTTTTTTTTCCATTAGCATTCAGCAAACCTGGAAACTAGTGGATGACAGAGGAGCAAGAAGATATTGAAGGAGAGTGATTTAGGTAACCAAAACAACACCCCTGATAAATAAAAAAGAGAAGCTTCTAGGTGACTGTTGAAACAAGAGATCACAGAGCAAGAGTCATCTGTGTAAGTCCAAGATGCATTTAGAGTGAACTATAGCATACTTGGGGGACCTGGGGCTGTGGAAAATGAAACCTGAGTTTCCTAACACAGGAAGTGATGGATAAAGGAAAAAGTAGACATTAGAATTCATTTGAATCTTGAAGACAGAGCTCTTTGGGAGAGGAAGATTAATTTGTGTTTTAGACACCATGTTTTGGAGCCAGGGTCTCACCTCCAGGACTACGGAATAGAACCAGTTAGTCAGCAGGCTCTTTGAGTTGGTCAGAGATGGAACAATAATTTCAGCTCTCTGATAACAAACTTTTCTGACAGAAAGACATTTCAGGCCTTGAGCTTCAAAAGAGGTGTCAAAATCTTTGGATTTAGTTGTAGGCCGTTGCGTGTATTTGATAGCATTGTGGTGGTTTATGGCTTGAAACTGGCAGGGAGATCAGGCAGTGTTTTTTATGAAAAGTTTTAAACATAGGGCAAGTTGTCAAGATCACCCCAATATAAGCTTCTCTTTTCATTGCTTTTAAGTTCTTCTGCCAAAATCATGGACCGAAAGAGGAGTTTTTTCCTCTTGGACTGTATTCCTACACTTACATTATTTTAGAACATCTTAACTTTTTTTTTTATTTCACAGTTTAAGAACTTCTCTAAATATTTTTTAAGTCGCTGGACACAAGCTATATAAAATAGTTATGCAAAAGAATTACAAAGTCCAGGATGGTCCCAGATTCAGTTGTTCATTTGCTTTTCTACCAACAGAGTCACATTTTGGTACCAGACAGAGCCCTGATTTATTGCTTCTACCTCCTAAATATATCTTAAAGCACTCTATTTCTCCCTGTTCTTATTATCACCACCTTGATTAAAACCACCTCTATCCCTGGTGGAAACCCTAGTGGCATAGTGATTAAGAGTTTGGTTGCTAACCAAAATGTTGGCAGTTCAAATCAACCAGCTGCTCCCTGGAAACCATATGGGGCAGTTCTACTGTGTCCTATAGAGTTGCTATGAGTTGGAATCAACTCAACAGCAACAGGTTATTTTTATATCCCTAGTATAGAGTGCTGCAGTAGTTTCCTAGGTGATCTCCCAACTTCTTATCTTACTGCCTTCCTGCTCTATCTCTACGCTATAGTTAAAGGAATCTTTCTAATGCACAAATGCAATACCTCTGTTTAAAGACTTTCAGTCATTCCCCTTTTACTTAGTAAAAAAGCATAGGGCCTTTTTTGATCTCTCTTTTGTTATCTCTCTAGTCTTCTTTCTTTTGGCAAAAGTGTCCTTGTCTCTTGGACTTTGATTGGAAAACTCTTCTGGCCCCCACTTATCACATCTCCTACCACCTGGCTGGCTACTTATTCCTTCTTCAAGTTTCAGTGAAGTCTTCAAGGCTTCACTTCCTAAGAGACTTGTTATTCCCTTAAACTAAGTATCTCTCATTTACATGGTCAAGAACTCAGTACTTCCTTCCTTCCTACTTAAACCAATACAAGATCTTGAACTCACCCACTTTTTTCAACGAAGTGTAATCTCCTTGAGGGTACGGTCCACATCTTGTTCATGATCATATCCCTGATGCTTAACCTAGTTCCTGGCACATAGTAGGTAACCAGTACCTATTAGGTAGATTGAAAGGAATTTGACATCACTCCACAGGTCTCTTTTTGAGTTCTCTGGAATAAGGAGGACACAGAAGGTCAATTTTAGGTGATTTTCTAGGCATTAAACTTGGGCTTATCCTGAAATAACTAGGAGGGTGTCTGATATATTAAGCTGATTACTGTGTCTCCTTCAATCAGAAAATTTCCTGATCCAGCCCTTCAGAGACACTGTGCCTATCTTAAATGTCTAATCTGTGTTTATCATTCATTCAGAAATTTCCCTGAACCAGCTCTCTGGAGATGTTCAGCCTGTTCGCTTTTAACTTCCCTTATGCTTGGGTTTCACCTTCTGAAGCCTCTTGCTTTCCTGTGGTTCACAGACTCACACTCATATGGATTCAAATTTTTTCTCTAAATATTATTCTGTTTTCTGGCCAAAAGTTGGACTTTCAAGAATTCCACATATAAAGCCCAGTAATATATATTATAATGAATATAAAGCAAAACAGAGTATGGAATATGTAATATATATATATTTTGGGAGAGACATATGTAATCTCTGGATTAGTAGTTACAGAAGGGATTGTGTGTAACTAAGCAGTAGGCATTGTGGGCAGAGATAGCAGAAGGTCTAAGCAGCCACTTTATTTTACCTTAAAATTGAATTTCTATATTAAAGCATCATTGCATTTTTACCAAAGGTAAGTCAAATTCAAAGCAAAGTCCTGTAAAATTTCAAGTGGCTTTATGCTTTATTTTTAAACACTGATTTAACAAATCTTTTAAAATGAAATTATGTAGACTCTATCCCCATTGATTCATAGACAGATTATATACTGAAGCAGTTTTGAATGAGGCTGGTAGGAAGTAAGGTCATAATTTTATACAAGTAGGATTTTTTTCCTCTACACCATTGGTATCCTCTTTATTTCCTCTCAGACAGCCTTGTATAAAAGACATTTCAAGAAGCCAGAAGACTGATAACAGGATCCGATTACTTTAGGGTTAATCACTAGCAGCATGGTTATACTGGTGACATTGTTTATGGTGTTCAATTAAATGCCAATTTAATGATACTCCGCATTTAAACAGCAGTACTGAGCCTTTGTATAGTTCCAGCCCAGAGGATTGACCAGCTGTCCAGCCTTGCTGACCCTCCACATGCCTTTCTATCTGTGTTTCAAGGATGCAGGTAATTGCTAGTCCTTAAGGAGACTCAAACAAGCTATTGTCTAGCTTTATGCATGATGCCTTTCTTAATAGGGAATGAATTGGTCCTCTTAATTGTACCAAATGCCCAATGGAAAACTGGATTTGGAAATTAATACAGTTGGAATTTTGTTTCATGAAACCTTGGCTGCATAGCCCACTCTACATTTGCAGCTTTTTATTCTGTGTTGCATTTTGGGGGGAATGAGAGCTGCATTACCACTGACTAAGCAGCTGCAGGAAACCCAACCAATTCACTTGGGCTTTTGGAAATGGGGTTTTCAGACCTGAAAAGTATTCCCATTCCAAGAGTGACAGCATACAAACTGATCATGTGCCAACACTCAACTATGATGAGACTGCTAGCTCCTGATAATTTGCATCTAAAGAAACCAATCTGAACAAAAGTGCTGCTCCTAATAACTTCTATACATATGTGATGGCTTTGCTCATTCAAATACCCTCAGGTGAAAGAAAATATAGTTAAGGTCATTGTCACCCCACTGCTACACTTAGCTACTTTTTCAGACATGTTTTAGAGGTAATTTGATACGAGAAAACATCTTGACGAAGTCAATAACACTACCTTACTCTACTTCTTTTAACACATATAGCAGGAAAGGGCTTATTATGCACCAAGCGTGGTGTTTTCCCTAATAATACAGGTATGCAAGAGAGAGTCTATCAGAGGACTTAAAAGTCCACTGGCAAAAACAGAAGAATAAACACAAAAAACAATGCAGTGTGTGTATGACTATGATGCCAGTGCTATGCACTGGGTGACACGGGGACACAAAAGAGAGAGACCATTTTGTTGACAAAACACAGGAAAAGAAAAAATAAAGTCCATTTAATACACATAAAATTGGGGAGAACGGTAAATTTTAGGCAATCTACAGCTTTTGGTTCATGTAACTATATTGTCAGTGTGATGGGTGGTTCTATGTACCAGTTTGGGTATAGTACCTTGCTGTGAAGGTATTCTGTTTATGTGACTAACACAATTAGTGGTGGTTTACGCCACCTAACTGTAGGGGGCCTTCATTCCGTCAGTTGAAGGTGTTATAAACAAAAACAGCTTTCCTGGAGAAGAAGAAATTCTTTCTCAAGACTGCAGGACCAAGTCCACCTGAGTTTCCAGCCTGCAGGGCTGCCCTATGGATTTCAGACTTGCCAACCCAGACAATTACATGAGCCAATTCCTTAAAATAAATCTGTGTATACGTATACATGTATATACATATGGAAACTCTGGTGGTATAGTGGTTAAGTGCTACGCTGCTAACCAAGAGGTCGGTAGTTCAAATCCCCCAGGCGCTCCTTGGAAACTCTATTGGGCAGTTCTACTCTGTTCGGTCGGGTCGCTATGGGTCAGAACCGACTCAACGGCAGGGGTTTATATGTATATATATATATATATATATATTTTTTTTTTTTTCCTGTTTATTCTCTTTCTCTGGAGAACCATGACTTACAGAGTCAGCTTCTGAAATATGAATTTTTAAATATACTCCACGTCATCTACCAGGAATTTCTGTGCTAAAGAGTAGGAATAGTAATAGTATCAACCTGAGTAATATGAGAATTAAACATCTTTTTTAAACTCCTTAATACAGAAACATCTGGCATTTGACAATTGTAAGCATTCTATATAATTAATCAGTAAGTCTTGTTAATAAAAAAGATCAAATGCTTTTTTATTTTGAGTATATGTATGTGAATACATGTATCTTTCTCTCATTAGAGGTATAAAATGAAAAATAATTATATATATATTATAAATTATAAGAATAATATATCAGATATATATAGAAGACCTCTCAGGGAATTCTGTTTTGTGGCAAGCCACATTTTGAAAAATTTATCTTTTAGCTAAACCATTAAAATAGGAAAACTATACTTCAACACACTAGTTCATTCTGGGTACTTCTTTGTTTTCTATGACTTCTAGCTATTCAAGTGAGAATTTAATTAAAGGTTTCTTACTTGAATAAATAATCTGATAAAATTAAATATGTGGTGGATAGTAAGCCAAGGGCACTGCCTTTGGTGATTTATGACTCTGAGAATGTAATGCTGAGTCTTATTTTACACTGAATTTAGACCCTTGAGTAGTGTTTAATCTGAATCAGAATATCGTATCAGAATTTTAAGAGTGGAGCATAAAATCTGATATGTATTTTTCCTGCAGGACTTCAGGTCAATGATGTCTGTTAATTTGTGAAATATCTTCAGCATCAATCCATGTAAGATTTTATTCTTCTTTAATTTTACTTTATTCCAATTCCTATTTTCCATCTCTTTTTTGGTAACCATGCTAATGAAGCCAATTTAGTTATTTAAATTTGTATGTATCCTTGAATAATGCCCAGAGTTTTTGTTGTTGTGATTTTTCTTAGCTTTTTTTTTTTGTTATTGTTGTTAAATACATGTTGTTATGTACATAATATTATGGTGCAATCTAATTATCTTTGGTTTCACACAACACTAGTTTTTAGATATATTCATATTGGTGTGTGGTGTATATATATCATTGACTCCAGTTGCTTCATAAGTTCCAAGGAAACCCTGGTGGAGTAGTAGTTAAGAGCTATGGCTGGTAATCAGAAGGTTGGCAGTTCGAACCCACCAGTTGCTCCTCAGAAACCCTATAAGGCAGTTCTACTCTGTCCTATAGGGTCACTATGAGTTGGAATCAACTTGACGGCAATGGGCTTGGGCTTGGGCATAACTTAAAATCTGATTGCCTTGTGGTAGGGTGTTTGCATACTTAGTTTCACTAAATATCATCGGGCACCTCTCCAGAATGTCTGTACTGGTTTCCATTTCCACCAGAAGTTCATGGTGGATTCCATCAACCTATTAGAATTTTGAACACAAAATCACGTGAAAAAATTCTGTAGAAGTAAATCTCTGTAGTGTAAACTGTATAATGTGAAATTTCAGCAAAACAAGCTAGTATCTTTTGTGTTAAGGAGATGTTTGATAAATATTTGTTGAATAAATTGAATTAAGTTCAGTGGGTTCCTGGCTCTATCACTTATGAACTGTGTCATCTTGGGCAAATTATTGATTCTGTTTGTTCCCTCCTCTGTAAAACGAATATCATATTTATTTTACTGGATATTTAGAAAGATTAAATGAGATAGTTCCTAAACATCCAGAAATACCCTAATAAGCCTTAGCTATTATTGTTGTTATTATCATTATTACTTTCTGGTGGTGACATAGAAGTTCATATCTGTCTTTGTTATCTAGTACTTCCATGACAGAAACACCACAAGTGGGTGGCTTTAACAAACAGAAATTTATTCTTTCACAGTCTGGAAGTCCAAACTCAGGGTGACAGGTCCTGGGGAAAGCTTTCTCTCTCTGTGGGTTCTCGGGGAAGGTGCTTGTCATCAATATCCCCCTTAGTGCAGGGCCCTGAATCTAATGGACATAGTCCACTCCTGGTTCTTTCTTAGTGGCATGAAGTCCCTCTCCTCTCTGCTCGCTTCTCTCTTTTATATCTCAAAAGAGAATGACTCAAAATACAACCTCATCCCTTGGGTTGAGCCCTCCCTCATTAATATAACTACCTCTAATCCTGCCTCATTAACATCATAGAAGTTAGGATTTACAGCTCAGAGGCTAATCAATCAGATCACAAAATGGCGGACAATCACATAGTACTGGGAATCATGGCCTAGCCAAATTGACACATGCTTTTGGGGGACAGAATCCAATCCATGACAATATATAACTGTAAAGTAGTTGAATTAAACTGGTTTTGAAAGTAAAGGCAAACCCACACAACATTTCTCCATTGCTGTGTTCCAATTAGAACATCTCTTGGCTTTTTTAATATCCAGACTTCATAGAATGCCTGTTGCTCTCAACACATTTTTCAGTGAATGATTATTTTATATGGAACATTTTTACATTTATATCCCTAAACTAAAAACAATCTTGAGAAAACAAGATGCGTGAAAATGTCTGAGTAACATTTCAAATACTATCAATAAAACATGATAATCACATGTAGATATTTTGAAAAGAGGAAGCAATCAGGATGTGACAGCAAAGGAGATGTGCACGGGGGGGGGGGGGGGGGCGGTGTTTCCAGCTCTAAGCGGCATTGCAACGTTATACTGTTTGTAAGTCATTGACTGCCACCATGGACTTGTCCTTAAGGTGTTTCCAGAATGCCTTTCAAAGTTAACCCTCATTTTAAACTAGTATTACATAATGATCCCCTCCAAATGTTAAGAAAGCAAAGAAAGTCCAAAGAAGAAAGCAAGTAAATGAGAAAAAAAAATAGTGTCCTGGAACAGAGGATTTTATAGACAAAAGCAACAGTTTATGCCAACTATATAATATATTTGAAGAACAGGAAATTGTGTTTTAATCATTTTATGAACAAACATGCTTATAGAGAGACGTTTTCTGGTGTTTTCTTTACATTTAAGAAATAAATTGGGTGTTTTGCTCAAGTGCATCTAGGTTTGGTAGGGTCCTCAGTTTATATAATGTAGTGGTCCTTTTTAATGAAAAGAAAACAAAATTATCTCACACTTCCGAAGGTTACAGAATTTGTGACCCGAATGCATTGCTAATGTTCCTCCCAGGAAGTTGGAAAGGGCTCATGCAGGTGAGGGCCTCAGAAGGTTTAGCTTCATGAGCTTCATGACAGGATTAAATCTGCATGTGGAATTGATGTGTAATGCATCATAACCTTTCCCTTTTTACATGGGAAATAAGCTCTCAGCATATTGGCACAAAACATCTGATTTTCAGGAATGGATTACTGACTCATATTAAGCAGAAGATTTCTATACTAAGAGATAAAGCTATGAAGAAAACAAAATTGGATGGGAAAAAAATTAAAAAAAAAAAACTTTGATAATCGTAGCAAAAACTGCCTCTTTAGTGCTTTGTTACTTGATGAGGTAAATAACTACCAATTCTCTTTGCTTTTATTCATTTGCTATTACTGAGTGCATCAGCTCCTGGATCCTCAATTTGAACAGCTTGCACTTGTGAGGAGCAATCACAAGGCAATTTTGTTTTTGTTCCCTACTGTCCCTAAAATCCACTGTGTGGAGTTATTTGTTTCCCTACCTCTGGACAAAAAGCCATGCAGATTCCATAGTTTTTCTCAATATTATGAAATATTAAAAGTTCTGTATTTCCTTTGGGTTGTAATTCAAAAATTAAAATGTCCAGTCCCATGTAAAAAAAAAAAAAACACTTCAATGTTGAGTTACAGTTTATCTTCTTGGTCCTCACTTAGCGCCTCTATTGCACTGAGAACATTTTATGACCTCTTCCAATTTGGATCATGGGGTAGAAGAACAGATCAGGGGAGCAGGAAAGTTCTGACTTGACTGGTACTAGTGTAATGATCTAGTAATGGCTCTTTCTGCTCCAATCCCTGACGTTTACTCACCTGGAGTTCCCTGGACAGAACAAACGAATCCCTCTCCCTGTTGATCACTTACGGTTTCTCACCCCTAGGAATCCTTCAATTTATTTTTCTTTAGAATATCTTTTCCTGTAATTCAATCTGGTCATGGGAAATACTCATATATTCTTTATTCCAATAGATTATTCTTTCACACCATCGCACCTATTTTTATGTTCTGCCTCAAAGCAGGATGTGGTGGAAAAAAAAAAAATTTTTTTTTTTTTGTGGTGAAGCCAACCCTAAATCCTATGGATTTTCCAAACACGAGTCAGAAACCAGACTACTGCATTCTCCAAACTGTAAGGGGCACATGGTAAGCTCTTAATGGTGAAGGATAAAGGAAACACCCTACACCCTTCCACCTTGTGAACTAATGGGGGATATAACTCATGAGCACACCAACTTCTCCTTCATTACATTTATATCCTCAATGTTGGCTGGTAAATGGCTTTAAGATGTATATATGATAAGTCACTTACTATCTTCTTTGAAATATTTTTTATCCTGAACTGGCAATTCACTTGAAATATGTATGGTTATCTTAGAACTTCATCTAAAAGATTTGTAAGAAACAAAACCTTTTGTTTTAAGCTTATGTACATTTGTTTTAGAGTCTTGTAGTCTGTACGTGGCAAGTAAAGATGCAGTGTTTGCAGTGGTCGTTTCTATGTTATTATTATGGCATACTTTGTTGTTGTTAGGTGTCTTTGAGTCAGTTTCGACTCATAGAGACTCTGTGCACCACAGAATAAAACAGTGCCCTGCCTTGTGCCATGCTCACAATCATTGTTATACTTAAGCCCATTGTTTCAGCTACTGTATTAATCTATATTGTTTAGGGTCTTCCTCTTTTCTTCTGAGCCTGTACTTTACCAAGCATGATGTCTTTCTCCTAACAACATGTCCAAAGCATGTAAGATGAAGTCTCACCATCCTTGTTTCTGAGAAGTGTTCTGGTTATACTTCTTCTGAACAGGTTTGTTTGTTCTTCTGGCAGTTCATGGTATATTCATTACTCTTCGCCAACACCACAATTCAAAGGCGTCAATTCTTCTTTGGTCTTCTTTGTTCATTATCCAGCTTTTGCATGCATATGATGCGATTGAAAATATCATGACTTGGGTCAGGCACACCTTAGTCTTTTTTCAACACTTTAAAGAGGTCCTCTGCAGCAGATTTGCCCAAATGCAACGTGTCTTTTGATTTCTTGACTGCTGCTTCCTTGGGTGTTGATTGCGGATCCAAGTAAAATGAAATCCTTGACAACTTCAGTCTTTTCTCCTTTTATCGTGATGTTGCTTATTGGTCCATTTGTGAGGATTTTTGTTTTCTTTATGTTGAGGTGTAATCCATACTGAAGGCTGTGGTTTTTGATCTTCATCAGTAAGTGGTTCAATTCCTCTTCACTTCCAGTAAGCAAGGTTGTGTCATCTGCATAATGCCGATTGTTAATGAATCTTCCTCCAATCCTGGTGCCCCATTCTTCTTCATACAGTCTAGCTTCTTGGGTTATTTTCTCAGGATACAGATTGAATAGGTATGATGAAAAGATACAACCCTGACACACACCTTTCCTGACTTTAGACCACTCAGTATGTCCTTGTTCTGTCCAAACAACTGCCTCTTGATCTCTGTATAGGTTCTTCATGAGCACAATTGAGTGTTCTGGAATTCCCATTTTTGCAATGTTATTCATGATTTGTTGTGATCCACACAGTCGAATGACTTTGCATAGTCAATAAAACACAGGTAAACACCCTTCTGGTATTCTCTGCTTTCAGCCAGGATCCATCTGACATCAGCAAAGATATCCCTGGTTCCACGTCCTTTTATGAATCTGGCCCGAATTTCTGGCAGTTCCCTGTAGATATACTGCTGCAGCCACTTTTGAATGATCTTCTGCAAAGTTTTGCTGCCTGTGATATTAGTGAAATTGTTTGATAATTTCACATTCAGTTGGATCACCTTTCTTGGGATTTGGCATAAACAGGGATCTCTTCCAGTAGGTTGGAGGTAGCTGTCTTCCAAATTTCTTTGCATAGATGAGTGAACACTTACAGTGCTGAATCTATTTGTTGAAACATCTCAGTTGGTATTCCGTCAATTCCTGGAGCCTTGTTTTTCACCAGTGCTTTCAGTGCAGCTTGGACTTCTTCCTTCAGCACCATTGGTTCCTGATCATATGCTAGCTCTTGAAATGGTTGAATGGCGACCAATTCTTTTTGGTAAAGTGACTGTGTATATTCCTTCCATCTTCTTTTGATGCTTCCTGCATTGTTTAATATTTTCCCCACAGAATCCTTCAGTATTGCAACTTGAGGCTTGAATTTTTTCTTCAGTTCTTTCAGCTTGAGAAATGCTGAGCATATTCTTCCCTTTCGGTTTTCTATCCCCAGCTCTTTACACATGTCATTATAATACTTTAGTTTGTGTTCTCAATGCATCCTCTGAAATCTTGTGTTCAGTTCCTTTACTTCAGCATTTCTTCCTTTTACTTTAGCTGCTCAACGTTCAAGGGCAAGTTTCAGAGTCTCCTCTGACATCCATTTTGGTCTTTTCTCTCTCTCTTGCCTTTTTAATGACCTCTTGCTTTCTTCATGTGTGATGTCCTTGATGTCATTCCACAACTTTTCTGGTCTTCGGTGATTAGTGTTCAATGCATCAAATCTATTCTTGAGATGGTCTCTAAATTCAAGTGGGATATACTCAGGATTGTACTTTGGCTCTTGTGGACTTGTTCTAATTTTCTTCAGTATACTTAGTCATCTGTTTATAAGGATATTAAATGTTTAAGTTTATGTCTTATTCATTTTTCTTTAACACGATATTAATCACAGTTATATAGACATTATGAGACTAGTGTCTTTCAGATAGTATTTTATGGGCCTTTGGTATTTTAGTGCTAACCTGAAACAAAAGGGTAAAAAAATGCCTCAGGGAGAGACACTGGTCTTTTAACTGTCAGAGTCAAATATCTTGTCTAGTTTTGTTTGAATTTTTTTCTGTTAGAAAATAGTTAAAAATTTTGGCTTGCTATTAAGCGTGATAAGTGTCTCTTAAGGATAGTTGTACTAAATATTTTGAATAACATGATTATTCCTGTGCTTATTTAAAAATACAAACAATATTACAGAAGAATCCAGATGCTAAAAGGAAATAAATTGGCAATGAACAAAGCCAAACAAAAATGAGCAAAAACAGAAGACTGGATCACTGGGAACATGAGAGGATTTTCTTCACCCCTCAAAATTTATTAGGATTCGCTACTTATGTGACAAACAAAAACTGTAAATAATATTGCTATACAAGTTATTTGTTTATTTATTCCCTGCACAGAAAATTTGCCTGACTCAAAATACAATTAAAATGATTGTTAACTTCTTTTTGTATGTTAAAGTTGAAATTCTAAATAGTTGCTTACAAATTATCTGGAAAAGTCTTGCTAAAAAAAAAAAGGACCATTATTTTTTTTTTCCCCCAGAAGGGAAAACTGTCTCATTTTATACAGTGGTGATTCTTTTATTTCAGTGTCTTGGCGCAGTGGTTAAGAGCCTGGCTGCTAACCAAAAAGTCGGCAGTTTGAATCCACCAGCAACTCCTTGTAAACCCTGTAGGGCAGTTCTTCTCTGTCCTATAGGGTCGCTGTAAGTTGGAATTGACTCAACAGCAACAGGTTTTTTTATTTTATTTTTGATTTGATTATTCTGTCCAGTATGTTAGGCATAGAATAAATGAGTTTTCACTTTTTTAATATTAGTTATTTATTTTTGTTATGTTTAGACCAGCTGACAGTTTTAGTAATGATGGAATCCTGGAGTAAATTTTGGTTTTCTATTTTTTTTTTTAGTTTGAGTCCGCATTAGAAGGTTTATTTTCTTTGCATTTATAGATTGCTATATATCTACATTTTTTTAATATGTCTACAATTGCAATTATGATAAATTTACAGGAAAATCTTCACATGACCACATCATGTTAAATGGGTGTTCTACACATGAAATGGGATCGCAATAAAGCATAGGGGTTAGATGAAGAATAGTCTGTTAACAACCAACCTTGAGGAAAGAAATTCCACAGTCTGAGCTTCCAATTCTGACAAGAAATTTAGGTGACTTTCAGACATTCACCTAGAACTCTGACTTCTTCCCACCATCTTACCCTTTTTGCCTTTGCTCCTGTTGTACTTACAAGTTTGTTGTTTTTAGTTGTTGCCCAGTGATTCTGACTCACGGCAACCCCATGTGTGCAGAGTAGAGTTGCTCCATAGGTTTTTCAAGGGTGTGACCCTTCAGGAGCAGATAGTCAGGCCTGTCCTCCGAGACACCTCTGGGTGGGTTTGAACTGTGAACCTTTTGGCTAGGAGTTGAGCCCTTAACCGTTTGCTCCACCTAGGGACTCCTTTTAACATAACACTCAAGTAATTGTTGAGTAGATAAATATCGAACCTAATGCAGATCTTAACGTTCTACTCTTTTTTACAGCATTTTTCTTCCCCCCCCCCCCCCCTTATAACTTACTGCCGGCCTGGTGGATGGAGATTATGTGGTAAGAAGTTAGGAAATTATTATGACACCCAGAAGTGATGGACCTTCCTAAACCTTGGCTTCTCATTCCTTAGTATTAAGTCCTGTATTACAGTGTTTTACACATTTTAAATGAGGTTTAAAAAAATCCTTATTTTTTTAACCAGTACATTAATACAAATTTGTTTTACCAGATCAGACATGGCAGAGATATGTGAACTATGCAAAATGTCACAGTCCTTTCACTTAAAGTCAGTCCCAGCCCTCAGAAGTAATCATGGTTAGTAATGCTGGGTGTGTCCTTTCAAGACTTTTCTAGGCTCTTCTAAAAGCATATAGCTGTAAATTTTTTTTTTAAATAAATAAACTAAAAAAATATTATACTATACACACTATTTTTTTAATTTGCCTTCTTCTTAGACTTTTTAAAAATTCTTATGATAGAACAGGGTTCAGTCCAGCTTTCCAAGAAAAGCTTCTCTTTTGTTCATTAATTCACTCAACAAATATTTATTGAGTGCTATGTTTTATGGTGTACCTGGCGCTGTTCTGGGTGCCAGGGATATAAAGGGAAGAGGTCCTTGCTCTTGTGGTTGACTTCCCCGGATCAGTACTCATTGTCTCATTGTGGGTATTTGTCACCTACCTCCTGAACGTTTGGAGAACACATATTTTGGTTTCTGGTTGAAGCATCTGACTGCAAACCTTCCATGGGGGTACTTTGTATTAAATTCTAAAATTTAATGAGAAACATGTTATCTAATAATGGCTTTGTTGCATACATTTTTGTATAATCTTATGAAGCCAAAAGATGTTTTTTTCTTTGAGTTGAGATGAGAATATATTTTGTTTTGCTGTTGTTGGGTTTGGGTATCACTGATACACAATATAGAACAGTTATGTTTCTTTTTTTTAATTTTTATTGTGCTTTAAGTGAATGTTTACAAATCAAGATAGTCTCTCATACAAAAATTTATATACACCTTTTTTTTGCTATATACTCGTAGTGGCTCTCCCCCTAATAAGACTGCACACTCCTTCTCTCCACCCTGTATTTCTGTGTCCATCCAGCCAGCTTCTGTCCCCCTCAGCCTTCTCATCTCTCCTCGAGACATGAGCTGCCCACATGTGTTTACTTGATCTAAGAAGCTCACTCTTCACCAGTATCATTTTCTATATTATAGTCCAGTCCAATTCCTGTCTGAAGAGTTGGCTTTGGGAATGGTTCCTGTCCAGGGCTAACAAACACTTCGGGGACCATGACCTCCAGGGTCTTTCTAGTCTCTGACAGACCATTAAGTCTGGTCTTTTTACAAGAATTTGAGATCTGCATATCACTGCTCTCCTGCTTCTTCAGGGGTTCTCTGTTGTGATCCCTGTCAGGGCAGTCATCGGTTGTAGCCGGGCACCCTCTGGTTCTTTTGGTGTCAGGCTGATGTAGTCTCTGGTTTATGTGGTCGTTTTTGTCTCTTGGGCTCATAATTACCTTGTGTCTTTGCTGTACTTCATTCTCCTTTGCTCCAGGTGGGCTGAGACCAATTAATGCATCTTAGATGGCATAATTTTTTATTTTTTAGATGGCAGCTTGCTAGCATTTAAGACCCCAGGTGCCCTTCTCCAAAGTGGGATGCAGAATATTTTCTTAATAGATTTTATTATGCCAATTGACCTAGATGTCCCCTGAAATCATGGTCCCCAACCCCCACCCCTGCTATGCTGGCCTTCAAAGTGTTTGGTTTATTCAGGAAACTTCTTTGGTTTTGGTCTAGTCAAGTTTCAGTTCTCAAATGAGTCTCTTAGCAGTAAAATAAGAACAGCAGTTCAGATTCAGGGCCTGGATGAATCAAGTAAAGATGTCACGGGGTTAGAACTTAGTAAATGTAGCTAACAGTGTTTCTATCCTGACTCTGATATCGAGCCTTTGTATAATTAAAAACCTCCTGGAGGCATTTAAGTCCATTCTATCTATACACTGCTAATGAGTCCTGCTTTGCCTTAGTCATGTCCATTGTGTGCTAAAGAAGATTTTTAAAAAGTTTTTTCCAACCCTAATGTCTGCTGTGCTGTTTGAGAAACAAAAATCTTTAACAAAATGGAGAAAATCAAGTTTGGTACCTGCTTAAACAGCTGCTTCTCATTTTACATTGGAAACTCACACTTGCCTTTAACTGAGCACATTGCCTAACTTTAATTTTGGCCCTGTGTGCACATAACACAATACAAGAGATACAAATAATATACTTGTTTTATTTGAGGCATTTCCATCAATCCTATGTTGAATTATAATAATTCCACTTGATAATTTTTGCTAATGTATCAGCATTTGTGTCAATATAACTGATAATTCTTGGTCCACTTACTTTCCAAGATCACTGCTTGGCATTCATTAATTCATTGGCTTTATAGCCTTTTTGGAGCACTGGTGGCACAGTAGTTAAGAGTTATAGCTGCTAACCAAAAGTTCAGGAGTTCAAATCTACCAGCTGCTCCTTGAAAACCCTATGGGGCAGTTCCACTCTGTCTTATAGGGTCTCTAGAGTTGGAATCAACTCAAAGGCAACTTGTTTGTTTGTTTGTTTTAGCTTTTTTGAATTTCATATCCCTTATGAATTTCAAGATTATTTGAAAAATGAAGATAAATTTAAAGGATTGAGAATTTAAAGTTTACCTATGGAGTTTTAGATCTACAGAGTATAATAATTTGGTGATACTTCAGCCCCTGGGTGGCACAAATGGTTAAGCGCTTGACTACTAGCTGAAGTTAGTAGTTTGAGCTCACCCAGATGTATTCAGAAGACAGGCCTGGTGATTTGCTTCTGAAAGTCACAGCCTTGAAAATTCCCTGGGGCACAGCTGTACTCTGACACATGGGGTTGCCATGAGTCAGAATCAGCCAATGACAACTAACAACAAAAACTTCAGGTTAAGCTTTTTTTTTTTTCTTTCTTACATATGAGAAAGCTGAGGTGGTACAGATAGAACCAATAGCTGATGAGAGATGAGATACCTAATTGTGACTGAGCATCACTGGGACACAAACATCTCACCTGGCACTCAACCCGGGTCTCTGTCATCAACACTGAATGTGTGCAATGAGAAAAAGGCTTCCCAATCTTAAATCAGCAGAACTTTACAGAAAACAAGCATAAACTGATAAGTTACACTGCCTTAGGCCTACTACTTTCATTCTTATTCATAACTAACATTTCACACATAGTAAATGCTTGATAAATATTTGCTGAAATGAATTAAATTTATTCAAGGATAAATATAATGTAACACATCTTTCCAAGGCTTTGCCACATTAATATCAATTGAATTTCGCTAGACTGAAATACCAACTATTCAATAGCTAATACCTCTCCTTTGCCCAAAAATTCTGTAATTTCTGGGAGAAGTCAAAGCAGGTGGTTTCCCATATGCTCAAGAATGTGTCACTGTGTGCTGTTTTGCTCTGAGTTAAGAAGTCCTTCTCCTGTCTTTGTCTCCTCTGCCTTCTATTTGAATATTGCCTCACAGGGCAGTGACATGACCCGATAGTGGACAGCTTGTTCTTACGTGAAGCCAAAGATGGTCTATGACCACGGGTGGAGGTCACAGCACTCTCCACATCTCTGGGATTCTTCTCTTCCTGCAGCCTGAGGCACCCCTGCTAGAGAACACAACTAGTAAGTGCAAAACTATTGTGTCTGGTCCAGAGTCTGAAGCTACTGCCCTGTATTGTATGGAGTGAAGCAGTGATATTCCATGCCATGCATCCTCCTGCTCTTTCTGAGGACCATACATTGAGCTACGCATCTTCCATCTTTAGCCAAGGAAACAAAATCTTCACATACACTACTTAAATTGGTTGTTTTAGAGTACGGAAAAGGGAAGAGTTTTTTTCTTTACTTTCAAGAAGTGTCCTAGTCAAAATTCCAGCTTCCGAAATCAACTCATTGCAGTAAAATAACAAGAGTTTTCATTCTATGATATAATTTACACTTTCCCTACACACACACACACACACACACACACACACACACACACGGAAGCCCTGGTGGCTTAGTGATTAAGTGCTACAGCTGCTAACCAAAAGGTCAGTAGTTTGAACCCACCTGGTGCTCCTTGGAAACCCTATGGGGCAGTTCTACTCTGCCCTTTAGGTTTGCTATGAGTCAGAATCAACTCAAAAGCAGTGGGTTTGTTTTTGGTTTTTTGTATATATATATATATATGTGTAGTTTACTTTTTGGTCTAAGATATGCAGTCTTGTTTTGAAAAAAATTTTAATCACTCTTCAACTGTTTGCTATTTTATTAGTGAGGTTTCTTCTGTCATGATGCTGCATTATAAACAACTCCAAAGTTTCAGTGGGTGACAACATCATCTACTTCTTGCTCGTGGGTTTGCAGGTCAGCTGTGGCGCTGCGGAGCTCTGCTGGGCTCAGCAGAGATTAGCTGGGCGTGGATCCAGGTTATATTCAGCTTTGCTCAATGATTCTTCTCATACTTCAACTTGTGGCTCTGCAGGGCATTTTTTTTTTTCATGGCAGATGACAAAGGCATAAGCCAAATCGTGCAAGTACAGTCAATACCTCTGTTTGCGTCACATTCAATAAGATCCCACTAACCAAAGCAAGTGAAGTGGCTATACCCAAAATTAGTGGGGTGAGAACGGATACTCCAGCTACCCTGCTGGAAGGCACTGCAGTCATAAAACAAAAGGCTTAAATGTAATCCTATTATTGGCAGGAGGTGAAGAGTTGAGAGCAGTGATCCATTTTACTACAGTCACCAATAATGACAACGACAATGGTGATGAACTTTTTTTTTTTAACCCCTGCTTTTGATATTAAGCTCTATTTACCCCGAAATTTTTATCCTTAACGTTAATTTGTAGTCGGTTGGCCTTATAGTAGCTTCTCTTTTGTGAGAAATTAAAAGAACATTTTTAGGAAAAGTAAACTTCTAAATAAAGAGAGAAGTACATAGGAGGTGTCCCGGGGTGATGCGTCACTGTCAAAGTGGAAAAGGGACTTCGAGAGTCACTTTTAGAGTGTGACAGTCAGGACGATGTCTTGCCTAGCTGCATTGATCTTATGCTTTAATATTAGGGAGAGGAGACTGAGTTCTTCAATGAGAAAATTTAAAGACCCTTGTTTAAAAAAACAAATTAACAATACAATCCGCAGGGTTGTTTTTCTTCAATAACAAGAGTATGTCATATGTGAGGTAAAGGTTTCTTCTTGCCACTCTGTGGCCACTCTTGCAGCCACTTGAAAAAGAAGCAGAAAAATTCTACATGTGACCTAGGGAAGGACGTTGTGATCCAGCAAACACGGATAACGGTAGGCGGTTCAGTAAGTGAGAGGACTGGCTTTGGTACAAACACAGACCTCAGAGTTGAGAAGAGAATGTAAGGGAGGGGTTGTACTGCTACTGTGACAGTTTTCATTAAGGCTAATGTGTTTGCGTTTGGGGAGACCTGGTGGCTCAATGGTTAAGAGCTCAGCTGCTGGCCATAAAGGTCAGCAGTTCGAATCCACCAGCCACTCCTTAGAAACCCTATAGAGCAGTTCTTCTCTGTCCTATAGGGCAGCTATGAATAGAAATCAACTTGATGGCCACAGATTTAGCGCGTTTGGAGGAGTTGTGGTTTATGTTTTCATATTATTATTATAATTATTGTTATTATTATAATTTATCATTATTGTTTACATAGTAGTGTTTTACCTTTATTAATATGACAGAACGGTGAATTCAAAATTCTTTTGTTCATAAAAGGAATATGGTTACCTAATTCAATTTCCTTTGCTTAGGCTAAGATAAAGGAAACAAAATTGAATCTGTCTTTAGGAAACAAGGATGAATGATAACTTAACTGATCAATGAAAAATTATTACCATTTGGATAAGAATACTCCCAGAGTACAAAAGTTTGCTTTGTCTTTCTAAGTTTTTATGTTTCTGTAATATGCTACATAAGTACTAGAGTTTATTCATTGCTATTGAGTTAGAATAAAATAAAAGTTATACTGTCAGTGCCATAGAATTGTATTCCAATACTTTTCACTACCTGAGGGACTTTTCACAGGCTGTGAAATTCTCAATAAAATTGTAAACCTCATTGAATTGTCTCACAGTGAGTTTTATATCAATAAAACCACAATTTCATTGGCAAGTGTTGGCCAGCAAAAATGGGAATCACATTGATTTACATTATCGTAGTTTAATATCCTTTAACAGACATTGTCTCCTAAATTCTTTCCTCAAATAGCTTTCTTCTTGCTCTAAACTCACCCTTTCTTTGAGACATTATTTCTTAGGGATCTCATCTTCTTCCATGGGTTAGGCATCACCACCACCAAAACCAAACCTGTTGCCGCTGAGTCAATTCTGATTCACAGTCACCCTACAGGACGGAGTAGAACTGCCCCATAGAGTTTCCAAGGAGCACCTGGTGGATTCAAACTGCCAACCTTTTGGTTAGCATCTGTAGCTCTTAAACACTATGCCACCAGGGTTTCCTAAGGCATCACAGAAACCTAAAATTGTGTCTTCGGACCTGTATTTTATCTCCTTAACACTCCCCTGTGAATATCCTATAAGCTACTGAAACCTGGCCACTTAAAAAGCAAATCCTTTCACTTCCTATTCCCAGTATTTCTCAAACCATGCTTTTCTTCTTGACTTTCATTTTAGTCCGTAGGTCTAGTTTTTTAAACTTGGGCTTACCATCCGTCTCCTACTTTCTATATGTTTAATCAAATTAAATTCCAACTGTATAATGTATCAATATTTTATTCCCACATTTCCATTTTTGGTCCATTTCCTCTACCGCAGAGCTTAATTCTTGAGTTCTTTGAAAAGTCCTTCAAAATGTAATTCTCAGGATTAGGTATCTTGCCTTCTTAATCCATCCTTAATACTCTGCTGCCAGATTCATCTTCCTAAAGTACAGAATTTCTGCTACTCAATCTTCACTTATCTTTGGAGTTCCACATCATATGCCATTAGTTCCCATTACAATTTTTTTTTTAAGTCATAAGCATATACAGTCATGCCCTGCATAACCTCCGTTTGAACAATGTCTGACCACATGTATGTCTATGGTCCCTGGCTATAAATGTCTGACTTATGTTCAACCCTTAATTATGAAACAATCCCTGTAAAATCTATTATATTAAAAATTTGAGTTACATACAATGGTTCATAATAACAAATGGTCACTACTTTGCAACATGCATCAAAACATTATTATCACTGTATTATTAGATTAGAGATGTTTTAGTGTATCTGGAAGTGTTTCCTAATGTTTTTTTATGCATAGAAAACAAAAAAAACAAACCCATTGTCATAGAGTGGATTCGGACTTACAGTGACCCTATAGGACAGAGTAGAACTGTCCTATAGCGTTTTCAAGGAGCACCTGGTGGATTCGAACTGCTGACTGTTTGGTTAGCAGCCATAGCACTTAAACGCTATGCCACCATGGTTTCCATGATAGAAAGGTACACTATAGAATATCTACTAAGACAAACATTTGACTAACTGACATTAGATATGAACTAGATCTAACTATTCCAATTTATCTACAAATTTGACTTCCAGACAGTTTTAGGAACAGAACACTTTTGTAATCCAAGGAGTGCCTGTATATAGCATGGTGTTCCCACGATGTTCAAATGACATAACATCCTATTTCACAGACTGTATTGTAGACGTTAAGCAATGAATAACTACGTATTCCCTTTGTCATGTGAGTTTCCTTATAAATTTTACCCCTCAAACAGTATATTACCCATGATTAGTCTTTTCTGAAATGTGCTAAATTTTGTGTTCGTTTCCTTGTTTCTTCCTACCAGACACAAATTGAATGCCTCCTGATACCAAAGATGGTGAGTTAATCATCTTTCTATCCCATGCCTTAAGTTGTATATAGAAGATGAGCAGTAAATACTTATTAAATTTAGTCACTGACTCTATTCAGGCCATGTGGATTCTCAATTTATTTTCTAGCAAAGAAATAGTCAAAAATTTTTTCCAATGATTATGCAATTGAAGAATTACCTAAGGTCATAGCTTTACCCCAGAACACAAATGCTCACAAATCACTATTGATAATCTTTTGTTTTGATTTATTGAAAAGCATTTTTTCTCCTAAACTGAGGAAGACCTTAATGTCCTCTGTTAGGATAAAGTGTCCACTAAAAATACTGGAGGCTGTTTTCAATGAAGAACTAAAATATTGGATCAGAAGTTCCTATCATTATCAGACTTAGTGTAAGTGCCTTTTAAAGAGTATGTGTCTCACTTATCTTTTTAATGAATTAATTGGTATGGTTATTGATATTGAAAATGCTGTATTTTTGGTAAAACAGAATGAGGCATTCTAGTTTGCTATGAAGTGAATAAAACTTCAATTAGCAGAAAATAACAGGAAGACACATAGTTTGTGTACCCAATAATTTTGTAGCTAAGTATCTTCCACATTTTCTGTTTTCTATTTCTCTTTATTACCCAGTCTAAACCAACTTGCACTATTTTCCCCCACAAAAGTTGGAAACGTGCTGAATCTTGCAAGTATCTCTGCTATGAAAATAAAAGTAAGTACGGTTCATCTGAGACAATCTGTTTTTTTTCCTCACATTTTTAATTTTTTTATAGAAATGATTTACAATTCATTTTCTTTTAATTCCAGGCTAAACCTCTCCCCAGTCCTGTTATTGTGCCTCCTTATTCAGAAGAAGTCACTATTCTCAACGTTGTGTCATCATTTTCTTTTCTTTATGTTTTTAACACAAACTTTGCATCACTAAGGGAATCATGCTGTATGCACTCCTCTGTAATTTTTTTTTCTTTCAACATTATGTGCTTGACATTCATTCATGCCGTTCTTCATGTTTTGTATTCTTCATACATTCCAGATAAGAGGATCTCTTATATTTTCTTAGCTGTCCTTTGGTTAGGTGATTCCAGTAGTACATACTCTCCCTCAGCTTCTGTCTCATGAATTGGCATTTAAATAAACCATGAAAGCCGGTGCTAAAATGAACAATTCAACAATTAAAGAGACAGAAAGTAAAGATAGGATATTTACTGTATTTCATAATAATTGCCTCCATTATTCTAAATCTCCTAACAACAGCAATAAAATATTTTAGCAAGAGTTTGCAGATGCAATAGAAATTTAATTTTCTTCTGAGAAAATGCACCTTGTTCATAACTCACCAGAGCAGAATGGGCTTATAAGTTATTTAATACTTCTTGTGATAAAATTGGGGCACAGAGCAATTTATTTTCCCTTTCAATGCTGTAGATGCACACAGAGCAAAATAATTGAAGCAAAAATTAAAATATATAAGTTACAAATTGTTATGTGGGGAAAATATAGTCTTAGTTGATGGTTTCAAAATTATAGATATGAATATCTATCTCTGTTTGCATCCTCATCATGTAAAGGGCTTTGTTTATGGTCATATCTGAGCAGGAAATGCCTACACAAGTATGCTGAGTAAACGGGAATCAACTGTAAATATGCTGCCTTCTCTCCTCACCACCCATCTCTGTTTGTCTGTCTGTGCTGGCTCGCCCGTTGCTATGTTCCTGGAAGCTATGTCTCCAGCAGTTTGAATACCAGGAGGGTCACCCTTAGTGGACAGGCTTCTGCAGAGCTTTCAGACTGAGACTGGCTGGGAAGAAGGGCCTGGTGATCTAGTTCTGAAAATTAACTAATGAAAATTCTATACTTCACAACAGAATATTCCAATATAGCACTGGAAGATGAGATTCTGGGTTGGAAAGGCCATTGTCAGTGAGTTGATCCTGACTCACAGCTATGAGTCTAGATTGGAAGGCACTCAAAATACACAGTAGCTACAACGATGGGCTCAGACATACCAATGGTTACTGAGAGGGCAAAGGACAGGTGACACAGGGTCACAATTAGTCAGAACCGACCTGATGGCAATTAACAACAACAAGCACACTCTCATGCCCGTTGTTGGTGCTGTTGTCAGTAGCCTTTGAGTTGATTTTGACGGTAGTGATGCTAAAAACCTTACATGTGGGACGTGCTTTTCAGGGAATCACCTTTGCCCTCAGCCCCATTTTTCTTGAAGAACTGCTTTTACCCAGTGTTGCCCAATTTAAGTTACAAAATTTCAGCAGCTAGTTGAGAAACATAATTTCCGCATTGCCGTTTTCATTGTTATTGACTTTAGTGGAAGTGATGTTGCTGTACATGTAGAGTTTAATTACGTTTTAAAAAACATTTTTAAAAATAAAAATCATGGAAATTTTTTCCAATAGAACAAAATAACATTTCCTCATAATCTTGAAACTCATTGGTAACATTTTAATGTATTTTATTCCAGTCTTTCTGTTCTGTATGTACATATACATAAATATGACCGTACTTCACAATTTTGATTAATACTTGCATTTTTCAGATCATATCAGTATTGGAAATTCTCCCATGACACTAATTCTGGAAAAAAAAAAAAATTAATGGGCACATAACAATCCCGTGATAAATACACACTAATTCCTCTGTCCATTCTCCTGTAATGAGGCATTAGTGTTTTTTGCTAAGTTTTTGTTATTATAAATTGTGTTGTAATGAGTTAACTTTTAAGGAAATTTAACTTTATATAAACCATACTGAAATGTCTTCTTTCAAAGTATACCATATTGAAACTCTCTGGGGCAGTTCTACTCTGTCCTATAGGGTCACTATGAGTCGGAATCAACTCGACAGCAATGGGTACCTAGTTTATAGTTCTTATAGCAAACCCATTGCTGTCCTGTCAATTCCAACTCATAATAACTGTACAGGACAGAGTCAAACTGCCCCAGGGTTTCCAAGGCTATAATCTTTGTGGAAGCACACTGCTACATGTTTCTCCCATGGAATGGCTGGTGGGTTAGAACTGCTGACCTTTTGGTTAGCTGCCAAGCGCTTTAACCTCTGTTCCACCAGGGCTACTTTTTTACAGCAAAACAGGTCTTTCTTATTAATTATTCAGCTTAATAGCCTAAAAAAAAACCTCTTGAAAAAATTCAACATTTTAAAATTTATAACTTTTCCTTCCTCTTAAAATAATATTTTATAAGATATTTTACTTACAAATGAAACTACTTGCTACTTTTAAAACTTCAGTCCTTTTCTCAGTTTTCTGTTCTGTTCATCTATCTTTTTTGTTTTGTTTTATGACTGTTGAATACCTTCCTTCTAAAATGTCTTTCCTTCTTTGTTTCAGTGATACTCTGGTGGTGTAGTGGTTAAGAGCTATGGCTGCTAACCAAAAGGTTGGCAGTTTGAATCTACCAGGCGCTCCTTGGAAACCCTGTGGGACAGTTCTGCTCTGTCCTATAGGGTGGCTATGAGTCGAAATCGACTTGACAGCAATTTTTTTTTTTTTGTATACTATTTAAGTTGACTTCCTATATCTAGGGCCATATTTTGATTTCTTCCTTCTTAGATCTTGGCCAGTCCCCAAGACGTAGTACTCAGTCCTCTCTGGTCTTCCCCATTTGAGAAACTTCTTCTTCCTATAGAGTTCAGCAACAATTGTCATATCAATTATTTGTTCACACATAGCTTATTTATTACTATAAGGAAAGACTTTTGAATCAGGGAATATACTAGATGATTTTTTCCTTATTTCATATATTTAATACCATTACCACTACTGCTAGTAATAATAGCAATGCTCACTGGCCATTCACTATATATGCCTAATATTGTACAAAGCACTTTGCTTGCATTTGTCATCTAAATTAACCTTCACAAATTTCTATGAGATGAATATTGTACTCTTTTCACAAATAATGTAAGTTCTCAAGGTGCTAAGTAATTTGCTAAGGTATATAGGACCTCTGGTGGCATGGTGGTTAAGAGCTCAGCTGCTAACAAAAAGATCAACAGTTAGAATCCAGCAACTGCTCCTTGGAAACCCTATGGGGCAGTTCTACTCTGTCCTATAGGGTTGCTATGAGTCAGAATTGACTCCATGGCAACAGATTTGGTTTGGTGACAGACAATAAGGGGCAGATTTAACCTATTATAGTAATCAGTACATTTCAAACCACACATAGTGTACAGAGCATTACTATACTTACAAATAGTTTATTTGTAAGTCAGTCATTTGCTTCCTAATGCGTAGTACAAAATTCAATATAGATTTTCCCCATGGAGTTTCGCAATGATCCAGAGAAAACAATTCAGAATTCAAAACTAAAATGTGAAATGATATTTTCCTTGTTAAGCCGAATCCAAACCGAAACCAAACCCACTGCTCTGAAGTCAATTCTGACTCATAGTGACCCTATAGGACAGAGTAGAACTGCCCCATAGAATTTCCGAGGCTGTAAAACTTTACAGAAGCAGACTGTCACATTTTTCTCCCACGGAGAGGCTGGTGGATTTGAACTGCTGACTTTTTGGTTAGCAGCTGAGCGCCTTAACCGCTGTGCAACCAGGACTCTTTATGTTAAGCCTAAATGGTCCCTTAATACCATACCTGGGTACATCTCTTTCTGACTTGGAAACCATGTTTTTATCAGCCCAGTTTATTCCTCCTTGCCCTCCTCAGCCAGTGTGGCCTGGATAGTGGAATTAGTGTTGGTGTTGAAGAGTTTTGGTGATGGATAAACAACAAAGCCACAGATCTCCAGTTGTGTAGAACTGTGGGGCCCAGTGCTTCTCAGCAACATGAACCCATTCCAGGAAAAATATTCTGTCTGGGGCTATCTACCTCCTTGATCATATCTTTTGTTCACTTCCTATGGTTTCAGAACTTCTCTTTCTTATGCTTCTTCCATCTTCGCTGTTACTTTTTAACTAAGATTTCTCTCCTGCAGAAGATGGCATCACAATTATTCTCCTGAATGCAAAAGAACCACATGGTTTTTTTGAAGGTTTTCTTACAGCCTGATTTTCTTTTCTGTTAGCAACAAATGACCAACAACAATAATTTTTTTTTTTTTTTTTAAGTGGACAGAAATCTAATCTGGGAACGAGGAAGTCCTATGTCTATATTCCTAGGCAGTGCAATCTACTTGTTGAAAACCTGGGCTTTGAGTGCGGACTTGGCTTCCAGTCCCAACTATGCTGCTGGAGTAAGCTGTGTAACCGTTCAGAGACTCAGTTCCCCCCTGTTTAAAACATAAAAAGCTGTAATATCCAGCTATATGTCTATCAAAATATTCAATTAGTGTCTTTGTTTTGTACCAATGAGCAAAAGGGGAAAAAGGAAAATGAATAACACAATATTGTTACTAGGAGTGTAGGGTAATATTCACTTACTCAGCCAGCAGAGGGTGCTATAGGGAACATAGATAAGGTCATAACTGCTGCACATTAACGTCAATAAATATGTATAGTTAGATTGATTTAAAGTTTATTAGTCAAAAATAATCATTGCATTCATAAGTAGGAAGTGTCTTAAAACTGTCATTAACCTTGTCAAATTGCTAAATTTGAAAAATGCTGGTACAATTTTCACTTCAAATATCAGGTTATTTTCTTGATCCTTCTCTGCAATCTTTCTCTTCATAGCTGGTTGCTGAACTACGCATTACCTTTTTAATTCCGCATCTTTGTTTCATAGCATATCCTCATTTGCATTTCTAAAATCAGATGTTCCTTTCATATAACACAGTATCCTAATTAAAATATTAAAAGATGCTTTGTGAATGAAGAGAACTTACATTGCCAAAAAAATGCGCAGAATGATGCAGGATGTTTCCTTTTTATATTTCAAGGCCACTTTCATCTAAATTATTTCTAGTTATTTAGTTAACCCTTTCAGCCTTTTTGGTGGAAGTAGGGAAGAGGAAAAGGAAGCAAAAGGAATGTGGCAAATAGAAAATGTTTAAATCGCAGTAAAATTTTTAGAAAAACTATTTAATGCACTTAATATTCCAGTTAACTCCTGTCAACGTGTCTTGTTTTCTTGATTAAATGATTGATTGGCCAATTATTTCATTTGACCTTCAAACCAGAGCAGAGTTAATCACATTTTTAGGTTCATAGCTCATTGTTTTCATCAGTCTCTGGAACTCTACACTTACTTGATTTTACTTCTTCTTTTCCTAATCTCCATTCCCTTCCTTCTCCCACCCTGTTTGAAGGTGTTTGAAGTACATACTTGAATGTTTATAAATCTTTTAAACATCTTTTACCACTATGTGTCTACAAAAAAACAAACCAAGGCAGTTGCCATTAAGTTGATTCCAATTCATGATGACCCCATGTGTGTTAGAATAGAATTGTATTTCATAGGATTTTCAAGGGTTGATTTTTTTCAGAAGTAAATAGCCTTTCTTCTGAGGCACTTCTGGGTGAACTAGAATCACCGATTTTTCAGTTAAGAGCCAAGCCTTTAACCGTTTGCACCACCTCCGTATGTGTCTATGCATGTTTCAAATTAACTAATCGATGTAGTTATTCTGTTTCCTAGTCTCCTTATTCAACACAATGGTTTTGAGGCCTGGCTGTTATTGCTAAAAACCTGTGGTTACATAACCGAATGAGGGTTCTTGCCCTGTCCTATTAGCTGATTGAAATAAGACGATGCCACACCACCAGTTGCAAGGGAAACAGAAAGTGGAAATTTATTGTCTGTGCAGGCAAGGAGCAAGGCATGGTCTAGTGACCATAAGGCCACGTGCTCGCTGTCTGAGCAGGCTGGGGAGCTTTTTATTTCCAATGGCGTCTTGGGGTTGGGTTTGGTGCCCGGAACTCTCCACCCTTAGCCCTCCCACGTCCACACTTGGAGGTCTGGATGTTGAATCATGTCGGTGATGTTCAGGTCCAAGAACAGATTGAGAACACAGCTCTTCAGGTCCTGTGCATGCGCCAAAATCTTGGCTCGCCCATGCGCAGGATTCTGGCGCCAAATTCCAACTGTTATTAGGGCTGTAGCATAGTTGGGCCAAACCGCAGTTAGAAGCTGTGGCTTGGTGGGCTGCAAGGGGGGCAAGGAACCAGAGCAGAGTAGGGGGAAGTCTCAGCGGAGGCTTCAGTTAACTGCTTTTTAAAACCATTCAACTCACTGTATCACCATTACTTTAGGGATAGATATCTGAGTTGTTTTCAACAACCTGTACCCACTTACAGCACAACAATAAACAACCTAGCAGAACTATGTATGGATTTTAAAGCACTACGCCACAGGGAATACCACCCTTAATTTTTCTAAAACCTCCCATGTGACTTGACTGAACCTACTTGCTGAGTTCCTGTCTTTCCCCTACTTCAAAAGCACATATTGCCACAACCCTCTTGAATGTTTGTTATTCTGATGGGAGTAAGTGATTACCCATCATTTTATTTCCCAGTTCCAAACACAGTTCCAGAGGCTACTGGGTTGGAAACCCAACTTCAGCATTCACAACTGTGTGACCTCAAGCAAATTCCTTAATCCCTCTGTTGTTCAGATTTTCATTTGTAAAAGAGTAATAGCACTAGCACAGGACTCCTGGGCTGCTGGAAAGACTGTATGAGCAAAGATAAATAGGAGCATTTAGAACTGAGTCTGGCTTATTATAAGCCCCATTTAAGTGTCACGATTATTATTACTTTATGTGTCAGAATGTAAACTCCATTAGGCAAAGATTTCTGTGTTTACTACTTTAATCCTAGTACCTAGAATAGTCATTACATGATGAAGTACATTGGTGATGTTCTCTTTCTTGCATTTCTAGGAAAAAAAAAAAACCCTGCTTAATCATGATGTGTCATTTTAATACATTACAGGATTCATCATTTTATCTGATGTTTTTCTGTTTCACAGTGGCACACATCTAGAAAATCTTCCATCAAAAGCAATGTGGAAAAAAAGAGCAAAACATAAATCAACACTTTCTTCCCACCTTCTCAAGGTAATCAACGCTGCCTCTGCAATGGGGATGCTGTTTCACCGTAATACGTGATCGCAGCCCCAACCTCCAAGGGTTTTGCATAGCCAAACCCTTCGGTTTGTCAGAGCTTTCTTTCTATTTCTGTGGCATATCTAGGGTTGGATTATGGGTGGGAGTCAGAGGTCTGGGTTAGTTTGCCCTTTTTTAATTTATTAAATGTGAAGACAGTCCAATGCTAAGACAAATCAGCAGCTCATTCAGTGAAAGAATTAAGATTAAAAAAAAAAAAAGTATTGACTGACATTAAAGATTGAACTGTGTCCCCCCAGAATGTGTATCAATTTGGCTAGGCCATGATTGCCAGTATTGTGTGATTATCCACCATTTTGTCATCTGATGTGGTTTTCCTATGTGTTGTAAATCCTACTTTTATGATGTTAATGAGGTGGGAATAGTGGCAGTTATGTTAACTAGGGGGGACTCAATCTATAAGATTAGGTTGTATCATAAGGCAATCTCTTTTGAGATATAAAAGAGAAAAGCAAGCAGAGAGATAGGGGCATCTTGTACCAACAAGAAAGCAGTGCTGACAGCAGACTGCATCCTTGGGATCTGGGGTTCCTGCATGGAGAAGCTCCTAGACCAAGGGAAGATTGATGACAAAGACTTTCCTCCAGAGCCGACAGAGAGAGAAAGCCTTCCTGTGGAGCTGGCACCCTGAATTCAGACTTCTAGCCTATTAGACTGTGAGAGAATAGGTTTATCTTTCTTAAAGCCATGTACATGCTGTATTTCTGTTACATAGCACTAGATAGCTAAGACAGAATTTAGTACCAGGAGTAGGGTGCTGCTCTGATAGACACTTAAAGTGTGAAAGTTGTTTTGAAACTGTGAATGGATAGAGGCTGGAAGAGTTTTAAAATGTGTAATAGTAAAAGCCTAGATTGCCTTGAAAAGACTGTTGGTGGCATTATGGACATCAAAGACAATTTTGGTAAGAACTCGGAAGGAAATGAGGAGAGCTGTTACACTGGAGACACGAAGGCAGAGAAACAGCATCAGCAAAACCAGGGGACCAGAGTGAGACAGCACTGGAGCCAACCCACAGAGCAAGAGCTGATTGATTGCCTTTGCACAAGAGGCTTCTTGGCAAAGTGGGGTGTTTCCAGGCACTTATCAGTAGAGCTAAGCTTGCCCATCCATGAAGCAAGAGAGCTGAGTGCCTTCCGGCTGAAGTGTACTAGTGGAGTGGGGAGCCTCTAGGCACTTATTGGTTGAGCTAAAAAATTTGAAACCCTTAATTTAGCATTGAAGATTCAGGCAGAGAGGCCTGAGGGGAACCAGGAAGCAGAAGCTGAAGAGGCAAGAAACACAGGAAGCAGAGCTGCCTCAGTCTCAAATAGTAAGGCCACAACTTCTGAGGTCTCAAAGTGGGGAGTCACCACTCAGATGGCCTGGGAGAATGGGGCCTCCCAAAGCTGAGGGAGCAGAGTTGTCATTCCAGTGGACCTGGAATAAGGAGATGAAGCCCAGGACTTAGGGACCTCCACTCAGAATCCAGAGAGTGTCTTCAACACCCAGAATCTGGAGGGCAGGGCCATTGCCTAAATGATCTCAGAGAACAACGGATTATTTTCAAGCCTTGAGAGCTAATGTCATGCGTTCTGCTGACTTTCTTGGTACCTGTTATCCCTTATTTCTCTCCAATTTCTCTCATTTATAATGAAAATGTCTAGCTTGTGCCTACTCCACCATTTTACTTTGGAAGCAGATAACTTCTATTCTAGATTTCACAGATGAAGACTAATTTTTTTGGAATTTGGACTTGAATTTGATTTAAGACTTTTTTATGATATGATGGATGAATGTGTTTTACATATAGCAAGGACATGAATATTTGGGGTCCACAAGGTGAAATATTATGGATTGAATTGTGTCCCCCCAAAATGTGTGTCAATTTAGCTACTCCATGATTCCCAGTGTTATGTGATTGTCCATCATTTTGTCATCTGATGTGATTTTCCTATGTGTTATAAATCCTACCTCTATGATGTTAATGAGGTAGGATTAGCAGGAGTTATGTTAATGTAGTAGGACTCAATGTACAAGATTAGGTTGTGTCTTGAGTCAATCCCTTTGAGATATACAGGAGAGAAGTGAACAGAGAGAAGGTGGACCTCATACCACCAAGAAAACAGACCTAGGAGCAGACCTCATCCTTTGGACTGGGTGTTCCTGTGCAGACAAGCTCCTAGACCAGAGGAAGATTGATGACAAGGATCTTCCCCCAGAGCTGACAGAGAGAGAGCCTTCCCCTGGAGCTGGTACTCTGAATTCAGACTTCTAGCCTATGATGCTGTGAAAGAATAAATTTCCCTTCATTAAAGTTATCCACTTGTGGTATTTCTGTTATCGCAGCACTAGATAACTAAGACAACTGAACTAAAACAGAAAAAAATACAACTTAACATAAATTGAAATGTGAAGTGTTACATTAACAATAAAATTCAATTTTTAATCAAAATTCAAAGATACATGAAAGAATTTATTATGTTAAATTGTCAAAAGTATTTAATTATTGAAAATCACATGAGATAGAAGTGCATATGACTTATAAAAGAATCCTTTGGTGTATCTAGTTCTGGGAGACTATATGGTGTGCTGGAATTTCCTACATAGAAAATGAAAACCAAAATAACACTTTTTAAAAATTTAATGATGGTTTACAAGTGTAAGCAAGCTCTCCATGGATACTGCAAAATTCAAATTCATCATCACCATCTATGAGCTGATGTCTGGGTTGGAACAAGGAGTAGTCAGGTATGTGAAAGAATAGGGTTGTCCCATAAACAGATGCCAAAAATAGTGCTGCATTACAGCAATAATCCCCAGACCTGTAGGAAGATTTTTGAGCCTAGAGCTCTCACATTGATCTGGACTCTTCAGTGGGGTTACAGAGATTTCAGCTTATGGGCAACTGATGTATCCTAGAAGATATAAACCTTCTCAGGAAGAGAGTATTGCCAATTAGGTTCATAAGATTCTGACAATTAAGAGATGAGTTTAACAGTCAGTCACCAGGAAGAGGTCCAAGCTTCACTGAAGGTATTGGCAAAAGACAAGGCTCCAGGAATTGACGGACTACCAATCAAGATGTTCCAACAAACAGACACAACACTGCAAGTACTCACTAGTCTATGCCAAGAAATTTGGAAGACAGCTACCTGGCCAATCAACTGGAAGAGATCTATATTTGTGCCCATTCCAAAGAAAGGTGATCCAACAAAATGCACAAATTATCAAACTACATCATTAATATCACATGAAAGTAAAATTTTGCTGAAGATAATTCAAAAGCACTTGCAGCAATACTTTGACAAGGAAACGTCAGGATGTCAAGCCAGATTCAGAAGAGGACATGGAATGAGGGATAGTATTGCTAATATCAGATGGATCTTGGCTGAAAGCTGAGAATACCAGAAAGATGTTTACCTGCATTTTATTGACTACAAAAACGCATTCGACTGTGTGAATCATAATAAACCATGGATAACGTTGGGAGGAATGGGAATCCCAGACCACTTAATTGTACTCATGAATAGTCTGTACACAGAACAAGAGGCAGTTGGTGGAACAGAATGACAGAATACTGCATAGTTTAAAATCAGGAGGCATGCATCACAGTTGTATCCTTTCACTATACCTATTCAATCTGTATGCTGAGCAAATAATCCAAGAAACTGGACTATATGAAGAAAAACAAGGCATCAGGATTGGAGGAAGAATCCAGTATGGAGTTTACACAACCTTGCTTGCTGAAAGTGAGTAGGACTTGAAGCACTTTCTGATGAAGATCAAAGATTACAACCGTCAGTATGCCTTGCACCTCAACATAAAGAAGGCAAAACTCCTTGCAACTGGACCAATATGCAGCATCATGATAAAGGGAGAAAAGAATGAAGTTGTCAAGGATTTTATTTTACCTGGATCCTCAATCAACAGGCATGGAATCAGCAGTCAGGAAATCAAATGGCATATTGCATTTGGCAAATCTGCTGTAAAGGACCTCAATAAAGTATTAAAAAGCAAACATTCCACTTTGAGGACTTAAAAAAAAACACTGCTGTCCAGTTGATTTGACTCATAATGATCCTATAGAACACAGTGTGAATGCCCCATAGGGCTTCCAAGGAGTACCTGGTGAATTCAAACTGCCAACATTTTGGTTAGCAGCCAAATTCTTAACCACTACACCACCAGGGTTTCCACTTTGAGGACTAAGCTGTGGTATTTTCATACCCAAGCCATGGTATTTTCAACTGCCTCCTATGCATGCAAAATCTGGATAATGAATAAAGAAGACCGGAAAAGAATTGATGCCTTTGAATTATGGTGTTGGCAGAGAATATTGAATATACTGTGGACTGCCAGAAGTATGAACAAGTCTAAATTTGAAGCTGTATAGCCAGAATGCTCATTAGAAGTGAGAATGGAAAGACTTTGTCTCACATAATTTGGACATGTTATCATGAGGGACCAGTCCCTGGAGAAGGACATCATGCTTAGTAAAGTAGAGGGTCAGCAAAAAGAGGAAGACCCTCAATGAGATGGAGTGACATAGTGTTTGCAAAGATGGTTCAAGCATAGCAATGATTGTGGGGATGGCACAGGACCTGGTAGCATTTTGTTCTGTTGTACATAGGGTCTCTACAAGTTGAAACTGACTTGATGGTACCTAATAATAACAACAACCAGATTATTAAAGTAAAATGATTTATAACCTAGAACAAGGGATTGCAAAATACCTAAGAAACCACTGTATAGAAACGAACTTAAATCAAAGCCATCAAAAGTTTCCCGGAGGAAGAACACACAAATGTGTTTAAGTTAAATTTCAAAATAGATGAAAGATCAAGCAGTCTACCAAATGTTAAACTGTAATTCTACCGAAATGTTAAATGTAATTCTGTTTGGGAGTAAGACTATATATAGTGGATTTTTTTCTTCTTTCTATTTTTATCTTTTTTTAATTGTAAATACTTAGCAGATGTAAATAAACTCAAAGAAGAAAAATAAAATAAAAACAATAAATTATAGGCTGTAAATAAACTCAAAGAAGAAAAATAAAATAAAAACAATAAATTATAGGCTGAAATAGTGAATAAGAATTTTTTAAAAAAGTTATATGTTAATGTAGGTACAAAAAATACATTGGGTTATTCATTATGGAATAAAGAATGGGAATTTACAGGTAAGATTTCCATCAGAGTTAACCTAGGAATCTATAAAGATAAGTTTACCCCTTCCCTCCAACCCTGAAAGCTTTCAAGATTTTCTCTTTGTCTTTTAGTCTTGGCTTTTCTGATGTTTGAATATGAAATGCTGATATGTAACTCTTTTTTTTTTCTTTTTGGTATTCTGCATGTTGGTTTTTGAGCTTCCTACACCTATGATTTGGTCTCTGTCACAGTTTGGGAACATATTTATTCATTCTTATTTCAATTATTTTGTCTGCTTTTTTTCCCCCTCTTCTCCTACTTGTATTCCCATTACATTTATGTTACACCTTTTGCAATTGCCGTACAGTTCTTGCATTGTGTTTCTTTTTTTTCGCCATTGTTCTTTTTTTTTTTTTTTTTTTCTGTTTTCATTAAATTTTGGATGTTTTATTGATGTATCATCAAGTCATTGATTCTTTTCTTGGCCATATCCAGTCTACCAATGAGACCATCAAAGGCACCCTTCATTTCTGTTATAGTGTTTTTGATTCCTAGCTTTATTTTTTTTTTATTCCTTCTTTGATTTTTCATCTCTCTGCTTACATTTTCCATCTATTTTTGCATACTGTCTACTTTATTAATTAGAGTCTTAAATACATTAATTGTAGGTATTTTAAATTCCCTATCTGATAACTCCAAAACCTATATTTGATTAGGGTTCTGGTGCTTGATTTATCTTTCTAAAGCATGTGTGTGCGCGCGCACACACGCACACGTGTTTTACTTTTTATCATTTCTTATAATTTTTTGAAGAAATTAGGACATTATGGATCAGGTAATAGGAACTGAGGCAATTACTCTTTAAGTGTGAGATTTTGTGTTAATTGCCCATGATCTGGGCTGTATTTAATTTGTCCTATAGGTCTAGGTTCCAGAAGCTTCAGTTTCCTCTAATTTCTTTATTGTTGTTTCCCTCTCTCCTGTTGTCTTTGAGTTTTCCTAAGAACTTTTTCTTAAATAGAATCCGTATCTTGCAGATGACTCAGTTAAATTCACTGCTGTTATGTTGGAGCCCTGTTGATATGGTAGTGAGATGTTGAGGAAGGAAATTATTCTATAATCTTATGATTAAATCTGTTCAAGTGGGCTTGAGTTCCAGGGCTGTGATGTTCAGAAACTTTTCTTAGCCTTTTTTCCCCTCCCCTAATATGTCACACTTATCCCAAATAATCTAGTTATTTGTCTGCTTTCAGCCTCCCACCCACATGCCTACACAGGCTAGGTTGTAGATTCTAAAACGTAAGGACTCTTCCTGTCTTTAGTCCTAAAACTAGCAGCTAATAAATCACAGTGCACATAGTAGGGTCAATAAATATTTGCTCAATATATAAAAATATATACCATATTTTAATGCAAATAAGGCAATATGTTAAAAAAATTGGCATAGTGGTGCTTATGAAAATACCTCACAGGAGGAGGGAGCAGCTGGCTAACAAACTCAGAAGGTGCATGTTATTTGCATAAAAGTACAGTAATTAATGGTCATACAAGTTTATATCCACCTTTTGCAATTAACATCATAGCATAAGTATTTGTTCATATTACAGTATTTAGTCTTTAAGTATTTTTATGTGTTACACCATCTGTTCATGCATAAAAATCAATTTCAAGATTGTTCAACTCCTTGACTTATGTTTATCACCCCTATAAGCCAGAGTTCTTTGTATTGCAATTTTACCCTCAGTTCTACTATATCCTTCTTCCCCTTCATTTCTGTAAATTGTAACTAAATCATTGTAAGGAAAACAAGAGAAAAGCCTTAATTCAGAAACTAATGAGCATGGCAAAGCCAATTAAAAAAAAAAAAAAAATTGTAAAACTTTCCCTATGATTCTTTATGCCTGTTGGCTTACTTTGTAAATTTAATTACATTTTAGTAAGCATTAAAAACTTCCTTCTTTCTTCTTTAAAAATATGGCCTTTGTTATTCCAGTTATATTTGAAAATATTTTCTCATACCAGTTACTAAATTTTATATCAAAGATATCAACTGGGAATGAAGAAAGTATCTATCTTTAAATTTGTTATTTTAATATCTGATGATGATCATTTATTTATTCATTAATATGATTAATATGTATAGCACCAGTATTATGAGTGGTACTCAAGTCCCACTTTACTAAGATGAGCAGCTCTGTAAACCAAAATTACGAGGCATACTTCAAGATCAGGGCTATTAACAAAAATATGTGAAGTATATAAAGATAAAGAATCTTTATTTTTTGTGCATGGGTTTTCATTTTAGGGAATGTTACCAGAGAAGCTTCTGAAACAGGTACTTTGGTCTAAAACATAGAATAAAATTTGTTAGATGAATGTTATGGGTCAAATTATGTCTCCCCAAAAATTATCTCTGCGCCTGTGCTTATAATCCCATTTGGGAATGTTTTGTCTTTGTTAAGTTAATGAGGCAGGATTAGTGTATGTTGTATCTTGAGTCAATCACTTTTGGGACATAAAAATAGATTAAACAAGCTAGCAGAAAGAGAGATGGTGTAAGATAGATGCCAAGACCCATGGAGATCTTGAAGAGACCAGGAAGCAGAAGTTGAAGAGACAAGGACCTTCCTCCAGAGCATATAGAGACAGAAAGCCATCCCCTAGAGTCAGTGCTCTGAACTGAGACTTCGAACCTCCTAAATTGTGAGAAAATAATTTTTTTGTTTGTCAAAGCCATCTAGTTGTGGTATTTCTGTTATAGCAGCACTAGGTAACTAAGACAACGGATAAGACTATATTATATTTTCCTTGTTCTTTTCTTTAAAGTATATAGTAGGGACAATATTCCTACTTATCTGGAAACAATAAAAAGTATTCAAGTAAGTTCATTTTTTATAGTCTAAATGGGAGATAATTTGAATTGGCAATTAAACGTTTATATTCTTAATATATAAAAAAGCCTCAATAAGTTATCAATATGGAAAAGTATCAAGTATGCAAGTTAATATAAGTATTGCCTTTTGATTTATTTTCAAAAAGCTGCTTAGAAGCTTAATGAATTGCCAAGCAATAATTAACTACCTGTAGAAAGGAACTTCTGCATACTTTGGGGGACACTAAAGCTTGGATTGTTATCCTTATCTAGGAATGAAAACCAAAACCAAACCCAGTGCCATCGAGTTGATTCCGACTCATAGCGACCCTATAGGACAGAGTAGAACTGCCCCATAGAGTTTCCAAGGAGCGCCTGGAGGATTCGAACTGCTGACCCTTTGGTTAGCAGCTGTAGCACTTAACCACTATGCCACCAGTGTTTCCTTATGTAGGAAAGGATGTATCAATTTAAAATATATTTTTCTGCACTGGAATGATACATCTTACAGATGGGAGTTCTGGATGTTTTAAGCAGATACTGTTACCTGAGTTTATCTGAAATTTTCCCTTAGAATCATCTTCAAAGTAAGGACAGATCAAAGTTGCAGGGTTTTAGATCAATACAGGTAATACCTTTTTAAAAACTCTTATTTTTGCTGTACTTCAAAGCAAGTTAATAAAAATTATCTTTTCCACACATTATTGCAGAGAAGCAAAAAATTTAATATTGATCCTCTCATATGCCTACCCGGTAAAGGAAGAGCACTTTGCAGATGATAGAACACTTCTGAGAGAGACTGTATTGTTTTATACACAGGAGAAAATAGCAGCAGATGCTAGTGCTATAAAAAAGTAACTAAAGGTACACAATGGAAATACTTGTAAAATCTCTGTGCATAGCTCTAGCCTAGCACTTATCACACTGGATTGTTGTGATATGCTTATATTTTGTCTTCCTGACTGTACCATAATCCTCTAAAGGAAGGAACAATGTCTTATTTACCCTTGTTCCACTAGCACCCAGAAGAAAGGCCTGCCTGACTCAGCTCCTTAATAAGTGTTTAAAGAACTGAAATAAGAAAATAAATATGAGAATGAGATACTTGTAATAACTATGCCACAGACATAGTTCCTTTATCGTGTGGTCAATTTTGCCATATGTAAAAGTCTAAAAGGACTAGTAAATGAACTACTCAAACAACATTTGCTCTGGGGCATTTTTTTCCTTTCATTTAAATAATTGCATACATAGAAAATAAAAACAACTCAAAGTGATAGTATCAGATTAAGGATAAGAAGCTTATTTTAACTTTTAGTTTCCTTTAGAAATGTTGCCATGTCTCATTTTGTGTAATATGAAAGAATTCATAAATTGAAATTAACCATTTAACATGTTTTAAATGAATTACACAACACTCTAAACGGGTGATCTCATATGAATCATCTTTTTACTTTTATGTCATCTCTAAAGAACTTATACAAAGTGGACTATTTTTATTTCATGTGGACTAAAATAAACCTATAGATTTGCTATATAATAATCTGATATTCATGCCAACGATGACATCTATTAAGAAACATTAATAAGAATAGATGAGCCAAATACATTGCACACGAAAATGATTTTGCAAATATTCTATAGGCCCTAATTAAGGTTTTTAAAAAATTGATTTTTGTGGAACATTGTCTCAAAAAGTGTTCACGGGCAGCAAAATAAAACAAAACACAACTGATGACTAAAGAAGTATGAAATATGCTGGGAAAGCAAAATTTAAAGGCATTTACGTCACAGCACTGCACAGAACCTCAAATATGCTAAGTTCAACTTTGAATGTCAAACAGAGGCTATAGTAAGCTGTATTATTTAGAAGTATTTGATTATGAAGGTATTTGGCCCTTTCTTTGAGAGAAACATGTTAACGTTTCCAGAACAGATGTTCTATGGTACACAGTTTAGGAAATGGCGGTCCGTCGATTGACATTCACTAGATATCAGCACTCTGTCTTTGAAACAATGATCTATAATGGAATTTTTGTTTAGTAAGCTTGAAGTTGGTGTATGAATCTAGAGTTTCTCCATGAACAACTCTTTTGAAAGTCATTTATTCATGAAGACAACAAACTTGGAACAATATTCCAAGAAGTTTGATTGCAAAAGGAAACAGCTTGTTAGAAGGAGGGAAATGCATATTGAAGAAAGTTAAAACAGGAAGGATCTTGTTGGGAGTGAGCTGTGTAATCTGTAGAAAGAGGAAGGCCAATTGAGTGTAAGTTTCTAGAATGGTAGGAGAGGATTGATTTCTAAATACAGCTGGGAGAACTAACTGGATAAAAGGAGAGACACCTTGTTTTATGTGGCCTGAAAAAGGAGAGGATAAGTGCAGATATAAATCTGTTCACAAGCTCTTGTTTCAATTTCAGCTGTAAATAATGCATGTGAAGACTACATTCTGCAACTTTGGGAAATCCTCAACTCAGAGCAGATGTTAGAGCAGAGGGATGGTAGGAATGGTCTGTAGTTCTAACATCTGCCTATAGCTATTTGAGTGGAATGTAATTGTAGCCTAGGTATGAAAAATTGAGTACTATACAATAAAAGGAGAAAAATGTGTGTGTGTGTGTGTGTGTGTGTTTGTCTGCTAAAGTACTTCTGAGAAGAAATGTGATTTAAGAGGAAGACGAGTAGTCTGGCCCTTCCACAAATATTCTATTCTCTCTGACCTTCTATGTCTTCAACCTTAAAATTAGGGGATCATGCAGATCAATCCTTCTTAAAATTTAATGTGCATGTGGATAATCCAGGGATCTTATTAAATTATCCATTCTGATGTAGTAGTCTTGGGATTGCACTTGAGACACAATTTCTAAGACGCTTCTGTGTGATGCTGATACTGCTGGTCCATAAAAAGTACTTTGAGTTGTCAGAGCTTAAGTGATCTTATCACCAAGATTCTTCTATATTTATACACAACTGATATATACTGAAAACAAGTGTATTCACTTTTCTGAATAGCCTTTCTTTAGTTTGGAGACTTTCTCAATATATTTCACATTATAAAATAATGAATGTCCACATATTCATGATAGACTCCAAATCTGTGTAAAATTTAGATAATTCTTAGATGACTACCTCAGTATAGACAATATAATAACACATGTAAATTACCTAACATAAAAGTGGAACATCATAGATGTACCAAAAAAAAAGGAAATATTTTTTCTCTTCCTTACCTTGTTCTTTCCCTCTTCCTTCTCTCCTTTCCCAACTCTCTTTCCTCTTCTTCTCCAATTCATCCTTTTAGAAGACTGAAACTAATGGTAAGAAGATAAACTGAAGTTATCATAACTTATTTATGATGTTTATAATCTAAAAAGGGATGACTGAGCTTGATGTGATGGAATCATAATGGATGGAATGTTCTGGATTGAAATTGTTACCTTGCTTCCCTCTTTGTGGGAATAATAATAATAAAAAAAAACCTATTCCTGGAATCAGACTTCTTTTCTGAAAATATAATTTCACATCATAGTTGTCTTGCTAGGAAAATATTAAAATAATCAGTTCATCATAAATTAAAAGCTATTTATATTTAAGTCAAAAATAAAAACAATATTTTATTTGATTTCAAAATAAGAAAAACACAATCATAGTATTTATGTTATGAATAAGTACATATAAATTCAGAAGTAGAGATCAGATGTTAATTTATTGCTAGATCTCTACCTATGCCTATATCTACATTTATATTGACATCGATGTATATTTCACATCTATGTATCTCACAGATATAGTCCTCATTATTTTATAGGTTTTATTAATCTGTAATCTCAATCTTTTAATCTATATTAACTAATCTATAATCTTATTAATCTATAGGCATGTTAGCAGCAAATAGCAAAATTTTCTTGGCTCTTAAATTCTCCTGCACCTCAGCTTTCTTTAAAAATACCTCAGTGATTTTGGAATTTCCCAGAGGGTCACATAGGCATGTCTAGTTCTTTCGTGTTTTTCTGTTGTGACCCCTTCTCTCACTGATTCTCTGAAAAGCTGGGTGAGTGCAGTATCTTGCCAGTGCTCTGACTGTGGGCGCTCTCCAGAGAAGGTCCATGTCCAGTTCACAGAGCAGGTTCCTTGTGTTCCCAACACTACAAGCCTCAATTAAGGGAGTTGGGGGGATACCATTATGGAAGAAAATAACCAAAACAAGTTGTCAAAGTATAGGAAATACTTCCATTTTATTGTGCATGTTTTTCAAATAAAATGGTGTCCTAGTTTGTGAGTCCTCAGGGTTAGTTCTAAGTTCAGATGTTTAAGAGAGATGGGGTGGAAGGACATGAAAAAGATGATGGAATCAGTGATATAATGGCTCAGGTAATTGTTAAGATAAAAATCCATTTATATGTTCTTTAAAACGAAAAGATCATTAAGAGAGTCAGGTCTTTGTGAAGCTCCGAGGGAAAATGATAATGTGCTTTTCAGATATGTAGTTTGAGGTTATTGGGGACACTGAAGAGCAGGAGAGGACATGTATACTTGAGACTGAGTAAAAGACCTTACATGGTAAACGAGTCCTTATTAAGTACCTGCTGTGATGCAGTAGTTGGAAAATTCTCTCTACTGGTTATGGCTTGATGCTAATGAGTCCAAGGTTGAGTGTTCCCCCGGGACTTCAGGGTCGGATAGATGTACTCTTCAGGGGCCTCTGATTACAAGAAAGTCTTGGCAAGCCATTTACATGTGCTTCTGGGGCTCAATGTACAGAGTGACCGTGGGGATTCTATAAAACCATCATTTCTACTGGACATATACTCTCAAGTCAAATACATCACGGTGACTATCACAGCAATGTCCAGGGTATATATATATTTTTGTGTGATCAAAAACAAAATAGTTGTTTCATTTATAATTTCCTTTGATATAAGTATCAGAGAATGCTGTGGTGAGAGTTCAGTAAAGCATTTTGGTATTAGGTCACAGAAATGTTCATATACTTTGACTTTAGAATTTCCTTAAAATTTAACTTGAACAATAAAAAAAAAACTAAAGACAGTAATATATGTATAATATATGACATAAAAAAATGCATTGTACAGTGTTTATATTAGACAAAAATTGAATGTAAGTTAAATGAAATGTCCAATCATAGAAGAATCCACTATCCACTGCCATCGAGTCGATTCCGACTCATAGCGACGCTATAGGACAGAGTAGAACTGCCTTCTTCAATTTTAGAACATCACTACATAGAATGCTATGCATGAATAAAATAGTATATCATTATGGCAATTCAAGGAGAACATAGGAAAAACTTATGATAGAATGTTAGAAGAGAAAAGCAGCATGAAAATGTTAAGCACATTATGAATCCAACTTTTGAATATTTTAATATGAATACTATTTCCATATATATATAAACATATATATATTACAAAACAAAACAAAATGTAAGAACCTAAGTGAGAAAGACAGCAGTTGAGTTAAAGTAGTAATAGGCATTTTATTCTATAGCTTAGTGCTAGAATGTGAAATTTCTGCAATCACAGAGTAAGGTTTTGAATTTTAGCTCCTCCGTTTACTAGATATGTGACCATAAGTAAGTTACTTCAACTTTGAGTGCCTCAGTTTGATCATCTGTTACTTTGGGATAATAATGCCCCTTGCCTCATAAGGATTTTTGACTATTGAATGAGATGGTATATGCAAATGACCATATACTGGTATACAATACATATTTTCTATTATTGGAGCAGTGCTGTGATGAATATTCAAGAATAGTAACTATTATGTTTTATCATAAGTGTTTTTCGTTTTTTTTTTAAGATTTCACTCTTTTTTTCATCTTAAGCAGGGGCCAAAAGCAAATACTTCAGAATCAAGCACAACGGGTTTGAGCCAAGCTCTGCAATTTACTAGTTGTGTGGTACCTGGAATGTTATCCATCTTCTCTAAGTAAAGATCAGTTTCCTCACCTAGAAACAATCCACTCGTGGGGTTGTTCTGTTGCAGAGATTAAAATAATATTTTTCAAACACTTGAAAATTGTTCAGTAAATGGCAATTATGTAACTTAAACAGCAATTCTATAAGGTATTTACATATAAGATCAATCGACCTTCTAAATTGAAAACATATTACGGTTGAGAAAACTAAGGTTTATTGAGTCAGTCACACTGCTAAGAGGCTGAGTTTGGAGTTTAGCTCCTATTCGTCTGACTACAAAGACTCTGTTCGTAATTGATACAGCATATTGTTGCTGTTGCTGGCTATTTGTAAATAGCCATTTGTATTGGCCTCATCAGCTTGAGGAAAAAATGAAAGTAACCGAAACCACAAAAACAAGCCTATTGCCGTGTGTCCATTCCGGCTCATGGTGATACCGTGTGTGCAGAGTAGAACTGCTCCATAGGGTTTTCAAGGTTGTATGACCCTTTTGGTAGCGGATTTTCAGGACTTTCTTCCAAGATGCCCTCGGTAGGTTTGAACAGCCAACCTTTCAGTTAACAGTTGAGCACTTAACTATTTGTGCCGTCCAGGGACTGAAATTGCAGTCTTTTCTAGTCCTAGCTAATGAGGGTGTACGGGTAGGCGTAGGGGGTGGAAATGCCCTGGGCTTTTTTCCCTTCACAGTTGCCATTCTCTTTATATCCTCGGCAGGCCCTCGGCTCACAGGCTGCAGAGTCCCATGCTGTCCTTGCTCTGGCATGAGCACAGCTGCTGCAATGCTCTGTTATCCTAGCCAAGCTGCCCTCTGCTATTTACTCTCATCTCTCACTTTCTATGGACACATCATCAGAAAAGACCAATCCCTAGAAAAAGACTTCATGGCTGGTAAAGTAGAGGGTCAGCGAAAATGAGGGAAACCCTCAATGAGATGAATTGACACAGTAGCCACAACGACAGACTCAAACGTACCGACAATCATGAAGATGGCACAGGGCAGGCAACGTTTTGTTCTGTTGGACACAAGGTTGCCATGAGTCAGAGTCGACTTGATGGAAACTAACGGCAACTCCCTCCATGCGCATCCACACAGCCACGTTTGGGATAAAGGTGCTCTGAGACATCTAAGATGTCTGCTCAGTTTGAGATACTGGATGATTTACAGCCTCAATTGCTCCTTCCTAGCCAAAATTACTTCTTCCTCAGCCAAAAACGAAATCAACTGCTAGGGCTTTTTCTGTGCCTTTCTTGGACTAGAATGCCTCTCCCCACTCTCCAACAAGTGTAAATCGCCTGAGAGTCCGCGTGTTAGAAAAAAAGGGGTGCTCAAAGATACCCTGCTACTAACTGGTATGATGGGCAAAAGGAGAGAGAACCTTACTACCTGCCTTGCCAAGTTGACTTTGTGTGAGAAAATTATAAAATAAATAGCCGTACTTTATAAAGTAGCATAAAAGACAGATGACATTTAAATCAAAATGTTAGTTTCTTAGCTTATTTCAATAAATGCTAAGCAGAAATTTGTTTATTCAGATATTTTCTCCTCATATATTCTGAATCCACAAATGTTTTCCCTTTTTATTTCAGTCTCCCATACCTTTTTCCATTTGAAATTGTGTCAATCAGTTTTACAGCTGAAGACTGTGACTTGATGACAGAAGGTGAACACTACAGGATCTGGTTTCTAATTAAGTTTGTTATTTGCTGCTGTAAAAATTTGGATAAATTATTTTCTTTTAAAGCTCAGGCTGAAAGCCTCATAAAGATTCATGTCAGTTAATAATATTTTGAGAGCCCAGGATGCCAAAGGGAAGTAGTGTTTAGATCATGAAATTTAGCTTGAGAGGAATTCTTTTTTCTTATTTGGGGATGGGTGTGCCCTTCGTACTACCTCATCTTAGAACTCTCTTCCTATAGTTTCCTGAACCAAAATGTAATGGTTGTTGTTTTTTCTCCTTCAACTATGTAAGGTCTTTCTTTTTTTTTTTTTTTTCTGTCCTTTAACTATTCAGTCCCCATATCTGTTTGTGTATTATACTTTCTCCCCTGTAGAGTTCGTAATTGGGGAGGAAAAAAAAAAGCTCTCAAACTTTCATTCTTATCTCTGAATTCTCCCTTCAGGGACAGTGTCAAAACTCTAAATGGCTACCATCTATCACCTGACTGAGTGCCTTACCGCCACCTCAAACTTAACATTGACAAAAGAAAATGCATTAATTGTCCTCCATCTCAACTTTTTTGGCTTTTTTCCAATGCCATTATAGTTCTATCCATAGATGCAAAATCTCTTCATCTTCTATATTCATTTTTCTTGGTTTTCCTCATCAAATTCAAGAAATTATTGATTCCTTTTTTTAAATTTATAATGTCTTCAAGATTTCTATGTTTCTCCCAGAATACTTGGATAATTATTTTTAATAACTGGACATATTAGAAACCTATGTTTGAATGATGTGGTTCCCTGCTTGCTTCCAAGATGCCCCCCAATGATCTCTACCGTCTGATATTCATGCCCTTGTCTTCATTCACTTGTGTTAGTCTAAGTCTGGGTGATGCAGATAAATCAGCACAATTGATTCAATTATAAACTACAAAAAAACCTGCAGCTTCCATCTTGGTCATGTTTTTTCTCTTTTTCTTCTCTTTTAATTTAATTCCAAGGGAAGCCAGCTGTCATGTCATAAGAAGCCCTATACTGAGATTCATATAGCAAGAAATGGAGGCTCTGTCCAATAGTTAGTGAGGGACTGAAGGCTACTGCCAAAAGTCCCATGAGTGAGCTTAGAAGTAAATCCTTGGAAGCAAATCCTCCCAGCCCATCTAAAGTTAAGGCTTTAGATGAATCCAGTCCCAGCTAATAACTTGTTTCAGCCTTTTCATAGACCCACCGCCACAAACATGCAGCTAAGCTTCTTCTAAATTCCTAACCTACAAAAACTGTGTGAGAAAATAAATACTTGCTGTTTTAAGCTGCTAAGTTTTGAGGCACTTTGTTATGCATCAACTGGTAATGAATAGTATGACTTTATAATAAAATATTTATGTAATTATATTGTTTTGGAAAGTAAAAAGAATGGAGAGGGTTCTGGCAGAGAACTTCTAAAGACATAGTTTTGGGGGGAAGAGTCTGCACCAAGAGTGGAGAGAGTTCCGTGGCCTTGGGAGCATGTGCAACCTCTATCCCTGAAGCCTGATGAAAAGCCTAAAGGATTTGAATCAGAAGAGATGTTAAATATCATCTAAGTTGAACATCTCACCTATAGCAATCATCTCTCTTCTGCAGCTTCTTGACATTGCCTGAAAGGATCTGAAAAGAAGAGATACATTTAGTTGCTTTTTTACTTTTTAACCTCCTGATTATAGAAAAGTAATGGACAAACCTATATATATCCATATATTAAATCTGGCTATGTGTGAAATAGGTAAGATACAAAATGCTTTTTACATTAAAACAAAGAATCCTTGCAGTGTTTCATGTTTACAAAGATATTCATCAAACTCCAAGAATGTTGGCCAGCCTTCAGGAAATAGGTAAGCCTCCATCAAAGAAAGCAAACGTTCAGAAATAGACTGAGCAGTTAAACTAGCAGCATATGTTCAGGATCATACCACTTTTCAGAATCAGGTGAGAATTAAAGCAACAGCAGTATCTATGGAAGTTTCAGGTGAGATAACAACATCTTAGCGGCAGCTTCATGAAGTTTGTTACCTATTTTAAACTCGCCCTCATGGGACCTGCTTAGAAGATGCCTTAGAAAGTTTGAGATTAGATGTTCACTTAAAGGCTGAAGCCAATCTGACTTCTGGATTTCTAGGGATGTGAACTTTGCAGGTTCTGATGCGCTATTAAGATATGAAAGATTGGTGATGAATCCAAGTCTGGATTTATGGTGCAAATATATGTGGTTCTGACATTCATCAAGGTGGCTGGTGAGCAGACAGTGGGAAATACCCATCCTAGAACTATTCAGCCAAAGTATACAAATTGGAAAGCTTTTTCACTGAAATGACTTAATGATTTCCAAATGCTTCTGCTTGACTTTCAAAAAAATATTTCAGAAAGTATGCAGGATTCTTTCAATCTTTACATAAGGGTGGAAGTAGTGACAAAACATATTTATGTCAAACATGAGTAGCAATGTTAGAAAGTGTAATTTGAGAAAGATTTAGACTTATTAAAAAAAAAGTGAAGATAAAATTGGAACCACATGTATGATCCATTAATTCATCATTTTGTGTGTCCTGAGGTATAATACGTCATTGATTCAGAAGATCTGGTATTACAAAGAAATTAGACAGACATTTTGATACACAATCACATTTATTTGCTTAGATATTAGAAGTAGATCAGAGTGATGAATCATTGAAAAGTGAACTGACATTGAAAAGACATAGACTTATTAAATTTTTTTTACAATATGTGTTGCAGCCATTAGAGACGGGCTGGATGATGGATTCCTTATGATTGGGGTCAACAAATATAATTGGCTTTGTTATTATGTACTCTCTCCTATTTTTCCTCTTGGCTTCTTTAAAATGTACATGACTGAATCTACTCCACGTATAAGTTACCCAAAACTTTCTTCTGACTGTTAGAATACTTTAGGGGAATTTGGTCCATCAAAGAACTAGTAAAAGTGTTCAAAAAAGTAAGTTCCAAATCATAAATTTCATGCAGGAATGCATCAAAAGGAGTAGATTTATATGAAACCGCATATAGAATGTTTATCCACAATAACTTGAATTACACATTTTGATGGCTGGAAAGACCATTATGACCAGTGGGTAGAAGGTAAGTAAGGTCACTTGACCTTTATCCTGTCAGGTAATGCCAGTTAATTAGATACCAACTACAACCTTAAGAAAGGCTCAAACAGATTTATTAAAATAGGGGACAGGAGTCTTAATCCCAGCAATGTGAAGGATATGAGGGAAAAAATTACATTGTATTTGATGAAGTTTTTATACAGAGAGGGTTGTAATTTTATTCCAAGGCATATCGGAAATCAATGGCTCCTCTGACTTCTACATTTAACAAGATCCATCAGGTGACTCAGAAATTTTAGGAAAGAAATCTTACACGGAACAGATTTATAAGTAACTCAGCTGTACACCAATGCTATTCTACTGAGGAATTGCGCTAAACATAGAGAAAATGTTACTTTCATATCTGGAGGTTGAGTGGGCAAACTATTTTAGTAAACACTGTAGAAGTGTCATTGTAAAAAGACGGACAGTTTTTACACTGTATATGAAACCTTGGAAGAATTTTGTAGTATTTTTCTGAGTTAGGATTATGTGCATTGTTAACAAGAGCCGAAAACTTAATTCTTTGGTAAGATTAAAGTACCAGTAACAAAATTAAAGAAAATGATAGAAGGGTAGAGCTGCAAACTCATGGACCTGCAGACAAAAATGCGGCTTTTGGTACTCGTTGACTATTTGTTGGTTTTAGAATTTATGCCAATCATGTCTCTAGTGTTCTTTCCTGTAGAGATATGCAACAGAATCATCATGGTTAGGTCATCACCTCATAGATTATAGAAGGTAATTAATTCTGAATTTGTTAACATTTTAATGCAGTTCGTTTAAATTTTTTACAGAAAAGTTTTTTATTCTCTGAGTTTTTATTTGGAGTACTAAATGAAATTGAAACACTGTTTATACTGTATATGCTGTCACATGTTCTTTTATATAAAAGTAAAAATACCATAATATTAAAATATTAAACTGGAATGGTTTATAAGAGTTTGTTCATAGCATCTCACCCAACATGTTGAAGAGTTGGGGTAACAAAATGTTTTCCTAAATTTACTTTATTTTTTTTTGTCTGAGAAATATACTCTCTCCCAAAAAAATTCAAAAAGGGCAGGGGGACTGGTTCTATTTTCTGAAACTTGGTTCAGTGTTTTAGATAATATTTGGTATAAACACATTCCAAACAGATGTTCTGAATTGCCAGGAGAATTAAATTAAAAATTGTTTAAAGATAAGGAAATTCTAATTTTCAAACCCATTCCAGCTCTTCTCTAAGTATCCCAAATTTGTTAGAAAACTAATCTGCAAGGGAAAGTCTAGATTTTCTTTCAATTTGATACACATGGTGTCTTAGGTATCTAGTGCTGCTATAATAGAAATATAACAATTGGACAGCTTCCACAAACAAGTTTATTCTCACACAGTCTAGCAGGCTAGAAGTCCAAATTCAGGATGTCAGCTCTGTTCCAGTGGGCCTTCTCTCTCTGTCAGCTCTGGAGAAAGGTTCTTTCAACAATTTTCCCTTGGTCTAGGAGCTTCTCCATTCAGAAACTCTGAGTCCAAAGGCCTCGCTCTCATCCTGGCACTGCTTTCTTGATGGTATGAGGTCCCCATGTCTCTCTGCTCACTTCTCTCTTTTATACCTCAAAAGAGATTGGCTCAAGACAAAATAGAGTCTGTCTCATTTAACATAACTGTTGCTAATCCCATCTCATCAACATCAAAGAGGTAGAATTTATAATATTTAGGAAAATCACATCAGGTGACAAAATGGTGGACAATCCGACAATACTGGGAATCATGACCCAGCCAAGTTTATAGATATTTGGGGGGGGGGGGACACAATTTAATCCATGATACATGGTAAGAATTATCCTTCATTTTATTCAGTATTGATTTTAACAACAGTCTCTGATTTGGGTAATTTTAAACATTATCCACCCCACCTCCCAAAAAAGAACACGAATGAATGTGAGAGGTGGGGCCAAGATGGTGGAATAGCCAGACACTTCCTGCAATCCCTCTTACAACAAGGAGCTGAAAGAACAAGTGAAACAATTATATTAGGACAAGCTAGGAGCCCTGAACATCAAAGACAAAGTTAGAAAATGGACTGAGCAGCAGGGGGAGGGAGAGAAGATTCAGAAGTGGAGAGCAGATACCAGACCTGAAACACTGGGATCCCTCAGGCACCATTCCTGGGAGCGGCTGTGGTGGGCTGGTGGTAGTGTTTGGCTGCAGTTTCCTCAGGGAGAAGCAGCCAGCCACACAACCCACTCACACATCCAGAATCAGAGGAGAACAGCTCTCTCGGCAAAAGCTAAGTACTTACGTACATTTTACAGTGCTCCCAGCCCCCAAGCTGGCTTTGGTGGCAGTTGACTTCCCTGGGCATGAGGTTTTGAGCACCCTGAGCATTCCTCCCAGGCTTGGAGTAGGAATAAATTCCCAAACGAGGGGAAACATAATTTGCCAGCTCCACTAACCAGAGGAGCTCAGGTCAGAAGCAGCTCCTGTCCATGCATAAATGGTCCGTGGACTTTGAATAACTTTCCCCTCTGCATGGACCTGTGTGGGCCTATTTCAGGAGAATAGGCCCTTGTTGGCAGACTGCAACCGTTTCAGCTGTGTGGTGAAGAGTTGGGTGTTTGATATTTGACACCACTTTGTCTATTAAATAGCGTCCTCACCTACCCACATCACCAGCATAAGGACTGGTGGCTCCACTCAGGTCACACAGCCACCCACGACAGGGGTCCAAGGATAACTGATACCTCCAAGTCCTTACAAACAAATCATTGGGTGCCCATGATCCATCTGCACAACCCACCCACTTGTATGCTCTAAGGAAGAGGGACATGCTACCCTCAGAGACACCTGGGGGTCAGTTCTCAGCCCCCTGTCTTGTACAGAGCATGACCTCCTGCTGCAATCAGACACTGGTACATACACCAATCACCCCTGCCCCTCCAAGATTGTAGGACAGAGCCTGTACCACACACTTGATGATCAGCTACCTGGACACCTGAGCTGAATTCATCCAAGAAAAGTGAGTGGGCTTCTAGACTGATATACCTGATAACAGTTCTAGCCATCTGGGGACAGGACATCCAAGCTCCAAAGGCAAAAATAATCAAGCTAGGTCACTCAAGCAACCCATTTGGGTATATCAAAACAAAACAAAGCAAGAAGCTATGACATAGTAAGCAAGTATAAAATAAACAAATACAATAACTTATAGATGCCTCGGAGATAACGGTCAATATCAAGTCACATAAGGAAACAGATCATGATCACCTCAACAAGCTCTGAAAACAAAGAATCAAGGGATTGTCTAGATGAAAGTGCCTTCATGGAATTGCCAGAAGCAGAATACTTAAGATTAATACACAGAACTCTTCAAGACATCAGGAAGGAAATGAGGCAATACATAGAACAAGCCAAGGAACACACAGATAAAGTAGTTGAAGAAATTAAAAAGGTTATTCAAAGAACACAATGACAAATTTAATAAGCTGCAAGAATCCGTAGAGAGACAGCAAAGAGAAATTCAGAAGATTAACAATAAAATTACAGAATTAGACAACTCAACAGAAAGTCAGAGGAGCAGAATTGAGCAAGTGAAAGGCAGAACTGGTGAGCTTGAAGACAAAGCACTTGGCACCAATATATTTGAAGAAAAATCAGGTAAAAGAAAAAAAAAAAATGAAGAAACCTTAAGAATCATGTGGGACTCTATCAAGAGAAATAACCTATGAGTGATTGGAGTACCAGAACAGAGAGGGATAACAGAAAATACAGAGAGAATTATTTAAGATTTGTTGGCAGAAAACTTCCCTGATATCATGAAAGATGAGAAGATATCTATCCAAGACGCTCATCGAACTCCACATAAGGTAGATTCTAAAAGAAAGTCTCCAAGACATAATCAAACTTGCCAAAACCAAAGACAAAGAATTTTAAGAGCAGCTAGGATAAACAAAAAGTCACCTAAGAAGTAGAGCCAATAAGAATAAGCTCGGACTACTTGGCAGAAAACATGCAGGCAAAAAGGCAATGGGATGAGTTATATAAAGCATTGAAGGAAAAAAAAAATTGCCTGCGAAGAATCATGTATCCAGCAAAACTGTCTCTCAAATACGAAAGTGAAATTAGGACATTTCCAGATAAACAGAAGTTTAGGGAATTTGTAAAAACCAAAACAAAACTACAAGAAATACTAAAGGGAGTTCTTTCATTAGAAGAGCAAAAATAGCAGATATCAACCCAAGACTAGAACACTGGATGGAACAATCAGGTGTCAACCCAGAAAGGGAAATCACAAAAATAAATCAAGATAAGAAAAAGTTCACAACAGGGAAACAGTGATGTTATTATGTAAAAGAAGACCACATTAAAAGAATAAAGGGACTAAGAAATGTAGTCATAGATCTTTCATATGGAGAGGAAGACAAGGTGATATAAAGAAATAAACGTTAGATTTAAACTTAGAAAAGCAGGGGTAAATATTAAGGTAACTATAAAGGAGACTATCTTACTCAACAAAATAAAATACAAGAAAAAAATAGAGATGCAGCAGAAAAAAAATCAACAACAAAGAATAAGAAGAAAAGACAAAACATAAAGGTAAACCACTCAACACAAAAAAATTAAATAGAAAAAATGGTCAACAACACACACACACACAAAAATCAAAATGACAGCACTAAACTCATACCTATCTATAATTACACTGAATGTAAATGGACTAAATGCACCAATAAAGAGACAGGCAGTGGAAGAATGGATAAAAACAATAAGATCCATCTATATGCTCCCTTCAAGAGACACACCTTAGACTTAGAGACAAACAAACTAAAACTCAAACAACAATCAAAAAAGAGTAGGAGTGGCAATATTAATTTCCAACAAAATAAACTTTAAAGTTAAATCCACCACAAAGGGCAAGGAAGGACACTATATAATGATTAAAGGGACAATATACCAGGAGGATATAACCATATTAAATATTTATGTACCCAATGACAGGGCTGCAAGATACATAAAACAAACTCTATCAGTGTTGAAAAGTGAGATAGACACCATCACAATTATAGTAGGACACTTCAACACACCACTTTCTGTGAAGGACAGGACATCCAGAAAGCTCAGTAAAGACACGGAAGATCTAATTCGCCACAATCAACCAACTTGATCTCATAGACATATACAGAACACTCCACCCAACAGCAGCCAAGTATACTTTCTTTTCTAGTGCACATGGAACATTCTCTAGAATAGACCACATAGTAAGTCATAAAGCAAGCCTTAGCAGAATCCAAAACATTGAAATATTACAAAGTGTCTTCTCTGATCATAAGCCCATAAAAGTAGGAATCAATAACAGAAAAAACACTGAAAAGAAATCAAACACTTGGAAACTGAACAATACCCTGCTCAAAAACAACTGGGTCATAGAACATATTAAGGATGGAATAAAGAAATTCATAGAATGCAATGAGAATGAAAACAGTTCCTGTCAGAGCCTTTGGGAAACAGCAAAAGCCGTGCTCAGAGGTCAATTTATAACAATAAACGCACACATACAAAAAGAAGAAAGGGCCAAATCAAAGAATCATCACAACTTGAACAAATATGGAGAGAACAAAAAAGAAAATCTCAGGCATCAGAAGAAAGCAAATAATAAAAATTAGAGCAGAATTAAGTGAAATAGAAGACAGAAAAACAATTGAGTTAACAAGACCAAAAGCTGGTTCTTTGAAAAAAATTAACAAAATTGGTAAACCATTGGCCAAACTGACAAAAGAAAAACAGGTGAGGAAGCAAATAACCTGAATGAGAATGACATGGGGGATATTACAACAGACCCAACTGAAATTAAAAGAATCATATCAGATTACAATGAAAAAATTGTACTCTAATAAATTTGAAAACCTACAAGAAATGGATTTTTTCCTAAAATGTACTACCTACCTAAACTAACACAGAGTTGGAACAACTCAATAGACCCATAACAAAAGAAAAGATTGAAAAGGTAATCAAAAAACTCCCAACAAAAAAAAGTCCTGGCCCGGACAGCTTCACTGCACAGTTCCATCAAACTTCCAGAGAAGAGTTAACACCACTAGTACTAAAGGTATTTCAGAACATAGAAAAGAACAGAACACTCCCAAACTCATTCTATGAAGCAAGCATATTCCTGATACCAAAACCAAGTAAAGACTCCACAAAAAAAAAAAAGGAAATTACAGACCAAAAAAAAAAAAAAATTTTTTTTTTTATCCCTTAAAAAAAATTTTTTTTTTTTATCCCTTATGCACTTATATGTAAAAATCCACAACAAAATTCTAGCCAATAGGATTCAACAACATATCAAGAAAAAAAAAAAAAATCACCATGACTAAGTGGGATTCACACCAGGTATACAGGGATGGTTCAACATTAGAAAAACAATTAATGTAATACACCATATAAATAAAACAAAAGATAAGAACCACATGATTTCATCAACTGAAGCAGAAAAAACATTTGACAAAGTCTAACACCCATCATGATAAAAACTCTCAGCAAAATAGGAATAGAAGGAAAATTCCTCAGCATAATAAAGGGCTTTTATACAAAGCCAACAGCCAACATCATCCTAAATGGAGAGCGTCTGAAAGAATTCCCCTTGAGATCAGGAACCAGACAAGGATGCCCTTTATCACCACTCTTATTCAACATTGTGCTGGAGGTCCTAGCCACAGCAATTAGGGTAGATAAAGAAATAAAAGGTACCGAGATTGGAAAGGAAGAAGTAAAATATCTCTATTTACAGACGACATGATCTTATACACAGAAAACCCTAAAGAATTCTCAGGAAAACCACTGGAACTAATAGAAGAGTTCAGCAGAGTATCAGGTTACAAGATAAACATACAAAAATCAGTTGGATTCCTCTATACCAGCAAAAAGAACATGAAGGATGAAATCACCAAATCAATACCATTTACAGTAGCCCCCAAGAAGATAAAATACTTAGGAATAAATCTTACCAGAGATGTAAAAGGCTTATACAAAGAAAACTACAAGACACTACTGCATGAAACCAAAAGAAACCTATGTAAGTGGAAAAACATACCTTGCTCATGAATAGGAAGACTTAACATTTTGAAAATGCCTATTCTACCAAAATCGATCCATAGATACAATGCTTTTCTGATACAAATTCCAATGACTTTTTTTAATGAGATGGAGAAACAAATCACCAACTTCATATGGAAGGGAAAGAGGCTCCGGATAAGTAAAGCATTACTGAAAAAGAAGAACAAAGTGTGAGTCCTCATTCTACCCCATTTTAGAGCCTGTTATACGACCACTGCAGTCAAAAGAGCCTGGTACTGGTATGACAACAGATACAAAGACCAATGGAACAGAATTGAGAATCCAGGCATAAATCCATTCACGTATGAACAGCTGATATTTGACAAAGGCCCGAGGTCAGTTAAATGGAGAAAAGACAGCCCCTTTAACAAATGGTGCTGGCATAACTGGATATCCATACAAGACCCATACCTCACACCATGCACAAAAACAAACTCAAAATGGATCGAAGACCTAAAGTATAAAATATAAAACAATAAAGACCATGGAAGAAATAATAGGGACAATGATAGGAGCCGTAATACGTGGCATAAACAGTTTATAAAACATTACTAACAATGCAGAAGAGAAGCTAGATAACTGGGAGCTCCTAAAAATTAAACACCTATGCTTATCCCCAAAAAAAAAAATTTATCCAAAGACATCATCAAAAGAGTAAAAAGATTACCTACAGGCTGGGAAAAAGTTTTTAGCTATGACATGTCTGATCAGTGTCTGATCTCTAAAATCTAGGTGATACTGCAAAAACTCAACTACAAAAAGACAAATAACCCAACTAAAAAATGGGCAAAGGATATTAATAGGCACTTCACTAAAGAAGACATTCAGGTGGGTAATAGATACATGAGGAAATACGATCACTAGCCATTAGAGAAATGCAAGTCAAAACTACAATGAGATTCCATCTCTCTCTAACAAGGCTGGCATTAATCCCAAAAACACAAAATAATAAATGCTGGAGAGGTTGTGGAGAGACTGGAACACTTATACACTGCTGGTGGGAATGTAAAATGGTACAACCACTTTGGAAATCGATTTGGCGCTTCCTTAAAAAACTAGAAATAGAATTACCATACAATCCAGCAATACCAGTCCTTGGAATATATGTAGAGAAATAAGAGCGTTTACACAAACAGATATATGCACACCCATGTTCATTGCAGCACTGTTCACAATAGCAAAAAGATGGAAGAAACCAAGGTGCCCATCAACAGATGAATGGATAAATAAATTATCATGTATTCACACAGTGGAATACTACGGGTCAATAAAGAACAATGATAAATCCGTGAAACATTTCATAACATGGAGGAATCTGGAAGGCACTATGCTGAGTGAAATTAGTCAGCAGCAAAAGGACAGATATTGTATAAGACCACTATTATCATAACTGGAGAAATAGTTTAAACAGAGAAGAAAATATTCTTTGATGGTTATGAGAGGGAGGAGGAAGGGACAGAGGGAGAGCGGTTTTCACCAATTAGATGGCAGATAATTATTTGAGGTGAAGGGAAAGACGACATAATACAGGCGAGGTCAGCCCAACTGGACTAAACTAAATGCAATGAAGTTTCCTGAATAAACTGATTACTTCGAAGGCCAGCGTAGCAGGGATGGAGGTTTGGGGACCATGGTTTCAGGGGACATCTAAGTCAATTGGCATAATAAAATTAAGAAAACATTCCGCATCCCACTTTGGATAGTGGCTTCTGGGGTCTTAAACGCTAGCAAGTGGCCATCTAAGACGCATCAATGTGTCTCAACCCACCTGAAGCAAAGGAGAATAAAGAACATCAAGGATACAAGGTAATTATGAGCCCAAGAGACAGAGCATACCACGTGAACCAGAGACTACGTCAGCCTGAGACTAGAAGAACTAGATTGTGCTTGGAACAACCGATGACTGCCCTGACAGGAACACAAAGGAGAACCCCTGAGGGAGATGAAGAGCAGTGGGATCCAGACCCCAAGTTCTTGTAAAAAGACCAGACTTAATGGTCTGACTGAGACTGGAAGGACCCTGGAGGTCATGGTCCCCAGACCTTCTGTTGGCCTAAGATAGGAATCATTCCCAAAGCCAACTCTTCAGACCAGGATTGGACTGGACTGTGGGATAGAAAATGATACTGGTGAAGAGTGAGCTTCTTAGATCAAGTAGACCCTTTAGGCTATGTTGGCATCTCCTATCTGGAGGGGAAATGAGAGGGTGGAGGGGGTCAGAAGCTGGGCGAATGGACACGAAAATAGAGAGTGGAGGGAAGGAGTGTGCTGTCTCATTAGGGCGAGAGCAATTAGGAGTATATAGCAATGAGTATATAAATTTTTGTATGAGAGACTGACTTGATTTGTAAACTTTCACTTAAAGCACAATAAATTTTTTTTAAAAAAAGTGGATGTGAAAGGTTTACTGTTTAACTTTCTATTGAGTGTGACTGAATAAGACAGCTTTAGCATTTGCTAGTGTGGGTCATAATCTGAATTGTCAGAAATTACCAGCATATGTTCTAGAAGGGCTTCTGGGTCTCAGCCTGGTGTCTCTAAACTAGTAATATTGATCATCTCTTCTGAAATACAGGTAGAACTAATTAGAAATTAATCAAAATGATTTAACTTCTGTACTCCTTCCACATATGAATCATTTTCAAAGATGTCAGTGGGAAGCCCCAAGAGATCATTTTAGGAAAGATCTTATTTGAAATTAAAAATATGCAGAAAATTAAAAACTAACAATTTATTAATCTATTGCTCCACTTCTGGGTATAACAGTTTTGGTAATATGCACAGTTTTTTCTCATTTAATGCAAGAGACATTAATAACACAAAGTTATGAAATTACTTTCTGGAAGTAAAATTTGTTGTTCCATAACATAAAAATATATGACATCATATGTCAATATTTTTAAAGCTGATTCTTTTGAGGCATAAGTATACATCGTATCAGCACAATTTGGTTCTCGTGCATCAAACGTTTGTAACTCCAGCTGGTAAATTATGGAACACATAGCCTAAGCCAGTGGTTCTCAAAGTGTGGCCCCAGCATCAACTGCATTAGCAACACCTGGAACTCCTTGCAAACACAAATTTACGGGCCCCAATTTGTTACCCTATAGATTCTGTTCGAACTCTTAATGACCATATAGGACAGAATAGAACTGCACCATAGGGTTTCCTAGGCTGTAATCATTAGGGAGTAGATCTCCAGATCTTTTCTCCAGTGGATTGCTGGTGGGGTTGAACTGCTGACATTTTGTTAAGCAGCTCAGCACTTAACCATTCTGCCATTGTGCCAGCAGGGCTCCTGGCTCCACCCTAGACCTTCTAAATTAAAAACCCATAGACCGCCGTCCAGCAATCTGGGTTTTAACTGATTCTGATTCATATTTAAGATTGAGGAACACTGTTCTAAGTCAACATTGCAGAAAGGGACCTCCTATTAAATGTGACATTCTGTAACTTCCTAAATCTTTTACTTTGAAGAGTCTTTCCATAGAAACTGAAGCCAAGAAGACTTCCAAAGCAGATGTTTTAAGAGTCTTTATTTTCAGGCTCAGCGAATTAAGCCAAAACTTGAATTTCATAACTCAGGCACAAGAAGCTAGTTGTAGGGAGACTTACTGAGGAATTAGGGGAAAAAAATAGGAGGAATATGATTTAAGCTTAGCAAGTTCTGATGATTAGTTCTTTTAATTGTTCATTTATGGTTACGTTTTATTACCTTTCAATTCTAGAGCAAAATGAGGTACTGGCTATTTTAGATTTTTCTACGGAGCCCTGGTGGTGCAGTGGTTAAGAGCTCAGCTGCTAACAAGAAGGTCAGCAGTTTGAATCCACCATCTTAGGAAACTCCATGGGGTAGTCCTACTCTGTCCTACAGGGTATCTATGAGTCAGAATTGACACAATGATATATATATATTTTTTTTTTAATTGAAGTATATATCAGTAACACCACTGCAAAGAACTTTCCTTCTTTGGGCCCAGTGAACAGTTAAAACAGAGTAAGAACCTCCTAAAGCCTAAACACAATTTGAAATTCTGTTCATTATTCAGACTCTTTAACTCCCACTAATAATGAATATAAAATAATGCATAGGACTTTTATGTATTAGCCATAACTCCAATTGTACAACTTAATGGACCAATTCTCCCTTATGATTCAAAATGTATTGTTCACCTTGGATTTGTGTTTACTTTTTCTTGTTGATATATTTTGCCTTTTTTTTTTTTTTTTTTTTTAGGCAAGGCAGGAGACTGTAAACTCTTTAACTCTTCTCCGGCTGTGTATAAGGAAAGCTAAAGTTATTATCAGCTTATTATTCTATGAATAGCCACTTCCATCAATATTTGTATTATGCTGCTATATATTTTGCAATACAAAGTCCATTAATAGGGGAAACTGTTTTTAATTAAAAATAAAAAACAAAACACTGTGGACGGATCCTGATAAAGTGGGAGAAACATGTGGAACAGAACTCAAATTCTTAAAAAGTCCAAGCTTGCTGGACTGATTGAAACTATAGGACTGCCTGAGCCTATCGTCCTGAGATAGTCTTTAAAACTCAAACTGAAATTACCCCTTGACCTCATCTTCTAGCTAAATAACATGTTGGCTTATACAATAAAGAACATCATTCATGAGTAATGAGCTTCTTTAAAAAATCATCTATATGAGTCCAAATGGTCAAAATCACTCTAAAGCGAAGATGAGAAGGTAAGGGGGCAGAGAAAGTAGGGTACTAGAAAGGGTACAACCAGAACAGAATGAACCAGGGCAGAACGAATGAGAATGATGACACATTGTGAAAAATGTAACCAATATCACTGGATAATTTGTAGAATTTGTTAAACGGGGAATACGATACGCTCTGTAAATACAATAAAATATTATTTTAAAAAATAACTTTTAAAATTATAGTCTTTTTAAACTGTGCTTCTTCCTCTAATTTTTATTTGACAAATGTCAAAGTAAATTCATTATATCTGTTTATATATATATTACTATCTCTAGATTTAATTTTTTTTGTAAATTGTAGGATTATTAAGAAAATATTTGAAACTCATGAAGTATATATGGCAGTACAAAAATCCTTTGCATTAATGTGTGTTACATTTAATTTTAACAAATGGAAAAATTTTAGTATGGTTATAAAAAGCATTAAAATTAAAAATTTGTGTAAAAGGTGAAAATAATTCACTATATTTACACTACTTGCATTTCATTGATGTCTTAGTTTCTTCATGCTGTTATAACAGCAATACCACAAGTGGGTGGCTTTAACAAACAGAAATTTATTTTCTTACAGTTTAGGAGGCTAGAAGTCTGAATTCACACCAACATCTGTAGGAGAGGGTTTTCTCTCTCTGTCTGCTCTGGGGGAAAATTCTTGTCTGTCTTCAGCATCTATTCCTAGGTTCCTTGGTGATCTTCATGTGGTGCGGCATCTATTGTTTCCCACCTGTGCTTCCTTGCTTCTGTGCCTGACCCATTCTTGTTATATTTCAAAAGTGATTGAGTTTTAATATTATTTCAGGGCAATAGTTTCAAGAATTTATCCAGCATTCATGGTTCCAGAAAGCCTGGAGTCCATGAAAATTTGAAATTCTATTTTGCATATTCCCTTCTTTGATCAGAATTCTTTCATAGAATCTTTGATCAAAATGTTCAGTAATGGTAGCTTGGCACCATGCAATTTGTTAATGCACAAAATATTCAGATAGTAGTTTTTTTTTTTTTTACTATTGTCATAAATGGAAAACGTGGCTAATGAGGTAGTGGATAAGTGAGGGGTAGCTGTAATTAAGATCACATGCATGCATCTTCCTTTCTTCAATTAACATTATAACACAGGGCTTTTTATTTTTCTTCAGCATTCTTCATATGTCAGCTATAGTGGCTACAATTTAGTTTATAGCAAGGATTTAGATATACCATAATTTACTTAATCATTTTGCTATTGTTTATATATATATATATAAACAAACAAACCCAGTGCCGTCGAGTCAATTCCGACTCATAGTGACCCTATAGGACAGAGTAGAACTTCCCCCATAGAGTTTCCAAGTAGCGCCTGGTGGATTCGAACTGCTGACCCTTTGGTTAGCAGCCATAGCACTTAACCACTACGCCACCAGGGTTTCTGATACATATAAAATACTACTGTGATAAATACTTTTGTTTATAGATAGAATACTCAGTTTGGATTACTTTTTAAATGAATTTCTCAAAATAGAATTATTAGGTCAAAGGATCTATACAAATATTTTTCAGGTTATTAATATATATCACGAAATTGTTCTCCAGAAAATCTGGTATAGTGATCTTTAGCAACAATATTATATATATGTGTGTGTGTGTATATATATATATATATACGGAAAATGGGCGTCTTTGCAGCCAGCTCCTACAAAAATGTAAGGAATATTTTCTTATGAAAAATTTTTGAACTTAAACTATTTTGAACTATACTATTAGTTATTTGGAAACCCTGGTAGTATAGCGGTTAAGTGCTATGGCTGCTAAACCAAGAGGTTGGCAGTTCAAATCTGCCAGGTGCTCCTTGGAAACTCTATGGGGCAGCTCTACTCTGTCCTATAGGGTTGCTATGAGTCAGAATCGACTCGATGGCAGTGGGTTTGGTTTGGTTTATTAGTTATTTAAATCTATAAATAAGAAAGCAAGTTGTTAAATAAAAATATTTAACACTTGACTTCCACTTAACTGAATGACATATAAGTCACCAAATCAGCAATTATCTTACTTTAAGATAGGAGCCTGATGGTAATCAATTATAACCACTCACAAAGGAAATGATTATTAACAAATAACTTAGTATGTGTTTCACAATCACGTGAATATTTTAAACACATGTGCTTACCTGGAGTCCATCCTAGAGGTATCAAATAAGAATGTTCAAGATAACAAGTCCAGGATTCTGTGAAGATGGCAGTATAAGCAGAGCTGTGATCCCAATCCTCCCCACACTGATATCTAGAAAAGCAACTAGAAGCCTGTAATCAGCACTGTCTGAACCCTGAAATGGCGGATCAAAGAGATCAAGGACCACATCATGGAGCTGCAAACTGGATCAAAACAAGGATGACTATCACTTGGTAGGAAAACCACTTCTTTCATGGTCCTTGCACCTCCCATTCCTGAGAGATGGAAGGCTGCAGGAGAGCCAAAGCCTTGTCTCACCCCCAGCCAACACATGACTCTCCTGTGCACTGGTAAGCTCTGACTCTGAAAGACATAGAACACATCTCCCTGCAAGCTGTTCAGAGTGTCCCCTCTCCTGCCCCTCCTGGAATGGCAGATGCATGGCTGCAGTACAGCCACAGTCTCACCTCACCTGACCCAATGTATGGTTCTCCTGTGCATAGGGAAGGCCACCAAACTCTGGCTAGGAAATAAATACAACACATATCCCTGAAGAGCTGTTTATGTTGTCTCTGCCTCTCCTCATCCCAGAGCAGCAGAGGGTGGCTGCAGTGGACCCCCAGTTTTACCACCCACCCAGCCAATGCACAGCTTTCCTGTGTATTGAGAAGGGTCCTGATCTTTGGCTCTGAAAGAAATAAGACAGATCGTGGTAGTGGACAGTTCAAATGTACATTCTGACCAGTCTAGAAGAGACCAGAAAGACAAGTGCAGCCTGGTCAGAAGCATCTCTCACAGAGTGGGGAAGGGTTCGGCAACAAAGAACACAGCACCATAACTACACGAGGGCAGCTAAATCAGTGTGTGTTTTCTGATCAATTTTAGAAGCAATAAAGTATTAGAAGCTTGGGAAAAAAGCCCTGGTAATCTACTTCCAAAAAATTAGCCTTTGAGAACTCTGTGGAGCACAGTTCTACTCTGAGACATATGGAGTCACGATGAGTCAGAATAGACTCAATGGGAACTGGAAAAATAAAAGGATTTAAGCCCTGGTCTGGTGGGATTTGGAACCCTTACAGACTTAAGGCTGGTCCTTCCCGAGGGCAGACTTATTAGTGTGTTTTCTTAAATATCTGGGAGAAGCTAAAGGATGACACCTGGGTCTGATCTGAATTGGCAGTATTACAGGGAAAAAGAGAAATTGATAATAATAATGATTAAAAAAAGGCTGCACCTGCCTAAAAGTTTCTGACAGGAATCAGCACTGTCAAAAAAACTATGTATTTGGGGGAACTGAGAAATCCAACTGCTTTCAAAATTCTAATGTCCTGGTTTCAATAAAAAAAATCACAGGTCGCATAAAGAAACTGGAAATGATGGACAAGTTAAGTGAATAAGACAAATGGAGAAATTGTATTTATGGAAGCTCAAATAATAAACATATTGGAAGAATATAATACAACAATATTAAACAATCTCAAAGAACTAAGGGAAAACACAGAGAAACAACTAAATATATTAGGAAAAATTTGGGAGGGAGAACAATATATCTGATTACGGTTTAATAATATTTAGTATATACAAAGAACTCCTACAATTTAACACCAAAGGACAAAAGACCCAATAAAAAATATGGACAAATGTCTTGAATAGGTGTTTAACTAAAGAGGAAATACCAATGGCCACAAGTGAATTAAAAAAGATGCTCTATGTCATTAGTCATTGCTGTTTTTGTTTTTAGGTGCTGTGGAGTTGATTTCAACTCATAGCGACACCATGTGGCGTAGTAGAACTGTCCCATAGGGTTTTCTAGGCTGTTTTTTTTTTTTAATCTTTATGGGAGCAGATCGCCAGATCTTTCTCCCATGGAGCTGCTGGATGGTTTTGAACTGCCAACCTTTCGGTTAGCAGCAAGCAATTAACCATTGCACCATCAGGGCTCCTTTTCATTAGGGGACTGCAAATCAAAACCACAATAAGATATTATTTTACCCCTGCCAAGATGGCTCTGATCAAACAGGTGTTGGCGAGGATGTGGAGAAATTGGAACCCTCATTGATTGCTGGTGGGGTTGTAAAATGGTACGGCTGTTGTGGAAACAGTTTGGGAATTACTCAAAAGGTTAAACACAGAATTACCATATGAGCCAGCAATTCCAGTTATAGGTATATACACAAAAAATTAAAAGTAGGGACACGAACAGATAGGTGTACATCAATGTGCATTGCAGCACTATTCATAAGAGCCAAAATGTGAAACCAACCTAAATATCCATCACCAGAAAAATGGATATTCAAAATGAAATATTTCATTCAAAATGAAATATTATTCTGCCATAAGAAAATTAAGTTCAATACATGGTAGAAAATAGAAGGATCTTGGAAACATTATGCAGCGTGAAATAAGTCAGTCACAAAAGGACAACTATTGTATGGTCCCACCTATATGATATACAGGCATTCCCCCGGTTATGAACATCACACTTACGAACCCCTACTTGCCCTTTCATGTTATGTAAATTTGCCCTCACTTTGAAACAACTGAACCAACCCCCACCCACAACAAATTCTCCATCATAATCACCTTCATTTGTTACACATGCATCTTTTAAATTACTGAAAAGGTTTCCAGCCTTTTTTTGTACTAACGTAAGACTAAGAACCCTATGCCCCTGTTCCAACTTTCCCACAAATTCTTAAAGGCACAGTTAGGAACAGATCTTGTTCATACCCCAGTGACTGTATATAAAATAGGCAAGCGTATAAAGACCAAAGTTTATTAGCCTTTTCATGGGTGAGTTATTTCTTTTTCTAGTTGTTGTTTTTGAAACTTTTTGGTGATCCCATGTTTTCTCACTAGTGGAATAAATCCTGAATTGTTGTTTGTTGGTAATTTTTTTTCATTATTTGAAAAAATGAGGTGCCAATTGCAAGTGGGCCATATCAGTACCATGTTCCATGAAGCACAATTGCAAACATGGTACTCAGAAGTAACATGGCCCAGGAAGTGCATCATGCTGCTGGTTACACTTTAGTTATAAACTGTCTTACTCAACTTTCCAACAATACACACAAAATACTAAACAAACGTTGCAGTTGCTGCATATAAAATAGTGATCAGTTTGATTTAAAGTGGGCCATATCAGTACCATAGTCCATGAAGCACATCACACACATGGTATGTATCGGTACCATGGCCCAGGAAGTGCAGAAAATGTGAGTGGTAGTTTGGTTGATCTACTAGTAACCACTAAAGGTTAGGGTCACCAGGGATGTGAAGGAAGGGGAAAGAGGAAATCATAGCTTAGGGGGCACTGAGTTACTGTTAAGGGCAATAGGAAAAAAAAAAAAATACAAAATCCAATGTCCTTTTTTCTTAATTGATGGCAAGATATTTTCATCTTAAATAATCTAGACAATTTATGATGAATCGGACAGTTGAGAAAATAGTCTATGATATGCCATTGTTTTAAAAAATGTTTGCTTTTCTAGGGTCCCCTGGGAGGACTCTTACATCAAGAGTTTTGCTTTCCTCAGTTTGTCCTCTATCTATTCAATTCATTCAGCTCTCTGTTTGCTGAGTGTCTCTAGACTATCTGTTGGCTGCCCTTTTCTGCCTTCTAGCATGTTGGTGGTTTTGTTTTACCTCTTCCTTTTTTCCAGCTATCTATTATTTCAATGATCTTTTGTTTGTGAGGAGAAACAGAAATATGTGCTTGATCCATCATATTGAATCAAAATTAGAATTAATTTTTACTGATTCAGTGTGAGCCATTTTTACCTAGAAATCTTATTTTCCTTTCCTTGGCAGAAGAAGTTTTTCTTCCAGGAGTTTGATTAGTGCTTTTGTTCTATTTTACCAGGGCATGTATCAAAGAGCAAAAATAATTTCTAGTTTGGATTTGTTTGTTCTCTGTATGCATATTCTACTGTTGATTTGTTTTAATGTTTTGTCTGCTTGTCTTTGTGTTTATGCTTGTTTTCCAATTTCCTGCCACATCTCTCTCGAAGATTGTCCACAGTGTCATTTCTTGCTACCTACAATGTAAACATTATTTCTGTTGTTTCATTTCTGGTCTTCTGCCTCATCTCTTACCCAGATCTCTTTCCACTCCAACCTATTACTGTTTAAAGTATTCTACGCAGAAGTACCTGAAATTGAACTGTCTTTTAACTTATTTAAATTGGTGGTTTAGTCTAATTTTCTTCAAATCCATATGGCAAATAATTCCCAGAAGTATGTCTGTCCTTGAGTCCTCAGAATAATGTTTCTTATGTTCCTTCTTTATTTAGTTTGGACAAAGGAATTTTTTCTCTACTTGAAAAGAGGAAATTACATACCAGTCATTTATCAACAGATAAGACTGACTCTTGAAAGTACTCATAGTAGTTGTTCACATAAATCTGTTTCTATTCCCAAATCTTTATTTTGCAGTCAGTTTGCCCTGCATAATTCTTAGCCCAAATGTGGTTAGTCTAATTGGGATTCAACTAGTATAGTTTGTGTGTGTGTCTGTGTGTGTTTAAGGTGTGAGATGGGATGCAAAACAAGCAAAATTTAACACAACAATAAAACAAACATACAACAACAAAAATCTAACCTAATTATCTGATAATTTTAAATTTTGGTTAATGTGAAAAATTTATCAGGTTTTCTTTTATCTTTCTCCCTACCAACAATACTTTAATTGTTCAGAGGTTGCCTCCCAAGACACAATGCAGGCTTTCTTTACGTGGCATTATGTGAATCATTGCTTTTAAATTTGTATATAAGGGTGTGGTTGATTATCTGGAGTGGTACATTGGCCATCAGAAAAGAATTAGCTACATAGACAAGAAGACACACCCAGGATTTTGATTGGTTGAGTCCCTGGGTCTATGAACCAGAAAGAAGAAGAGACCAGGATACTGTCTATTGTTGTGGTGATGGAGCAATAAGGAACTAGGAAAGAAGATAACCTTTCTTTCTCTTAGCTGTTGGAGAGAAGTGGGGCCCTGGTGGTGCGGTGGTTAAGAGCTCGGTTGCTAACCAAAAGATTGGCTGTTCAAATCCACCAGCAGCTCCTTGGAAACCCTGTGGGGCAGTTCTACTCTGTCCTATAGGGTGGCTATGAGTTGGAATCGGCTGCACAGGAACAGGCTTGTTTTGTTTTGTATTGGAGAAGTGTTACATTTCTGCTTGAAAACATATGTGAACTGTGAATTACGATTCAATTTAAGAAGCCCTGGTGGTGCAGTGGTTAAGTGCTCAGCTGCTAATCGAAAGGTCGGCAGTTTGAACTCACCAGCCACTCAATGGGAGAAAGATGTGGCAGTCTGCTTCGGTAAAGATTACAGCCTTGGAAACCCTGTGGGGCAGTTCTACTTTGTCCTATAGTGTCACTATGAGTCACAACCAACTCGACAGCAACGGAATGATTCAGTTAAGGTTTGTAGTTCTTAAGGTTAAGAGAATTTTTCTTTGTTTTTGGAGATAGATTAATTGCCTTCCTTAGGAGTTGGTGGTTTTGAGAGTTTTTTTTTTTCCTTTCTTGTTTTCAATAGTAATATTTTTATACATTCAGGAGGAATTTGGAATTGGCTACATCAAGCAAATTTGTCAGGCATTATTTTTGTACAGACATCAATTATAGTGTATATACATTAACACCTAGCAACATGCATATAAGTTAGTAATCATTGCTCAAAAGCCTAAAGTTATATCTATGGAGTAATTATTCTTTTGTGAGTATGATGTTCATGGGTGCCGTGCTTCGACTTTTGTTGTTAGTCATCATCGAGTCAATTCCCATTCATGTGACTCCACATGTGCAGAGTAGAACTATGCCCCGTAGGGCTTCCAAGGCTGTGACTTTTTGGAAGCAGATGGCCATGGCTTTCCTCCGAAGCACCTCTAGGTGGGTTTGAACCTCCAACCCTTTGGCTGGGAGTCAAGCGCTTAACCATTTACACCACCCAGGGACTACTCCTGACATTTTAGAGTGACTAAATAACTTAGGATGGCATCATAATCAATATAGTGAAAGAAGGGCTCTGAATGTCGAAATACTTGCTAAGAAAGTTGCATACTTAGAGGACGAAATGGAAATGAACTTGAAAACAGACAAGCAATTTCAAACTGATTATATACTTCAGTGTTCGAATCTCTCTGTTGTGTAGCTATTTCTTTCAAAGTAGGGAATGATGCCTAGAAACCTTTGGAGGTTTTAGTACTTTCTTAGGTACTTCACGCCTTTCTGACTTTCTTGATGTTTTTCAAACAAGCCACGCACATTCCTACTCATGGCTGTTCCTCTAGATTTCATATGCTAGACATTTTCTTCTTCCAAGTTTCTTTACAGATATTAATACCTCAGAGAAGATTTTCTGGATTACTGTATTTAAAATTCTGTATTCCTACTGATCTTCCCCCTTACCTTGATGATGTTTTTCTTCATAACACTTAACATTTCACATATTATACATATATAACTTTCAGAAAGATGATATTCTCAGCTCTAGAATCGTGGCAGACACATAATTGGTGCCCAGAAAGTATTTATTGAGTGAACAAATTCATAAGTGAATAAATAGAATGACCGACTGGCTCTTGTCCATGGTACTTGAGCAGCCTCAGTAATTGCGGTACCTCCCAGAACTCAGAAATCACAGCCAGGACACACCCTATAGTCAATAGTGCAGAAATGTGGACGGACTGAGCTACGTACTTTCAGTCCAACTTACAAATAAGTCATGATGCAAAAAGTTAATCTGTAAGCAATTAAAAAAAAATTCTGTAGCATGGTACTACAACAGAAATTTGTTTCCCAACTGATTCATAAAGGCTTATTTAAGTCACGTTGTAGATGAATTATAGTGTTAATTTTCCAATTATTTCTTACCGATGTTATGTAGAATGTTTCGTCCAGAATCCCAGGTCCTCTATAAACATATGTCCACTTCAGTGGACTGTGGCAAGGATAATACTAAAATTAGTAGTGTTATGGGAATTAAGGTCTTCCAAATGCTCTTATTTGTATGCATGGATAAAATTTATTGAAACTTGAAGACATCAGTTAAAGAAATAGTCTGCTTTGCCTCTGCAATTTTAAACCAGCACATCTCAAGCACTTAGAGTCATGTGTGAGAGAGAATCAGGCAGTTGTCAGTCTCCCTAGTACCAATACTCCAGGCATTGTTATTCTTTGGTTCAAGTTCTGCCCAGCTCAGGGCTCTTATCTGTCTCCTGTTTTCATTCTTGCAATGGGTTTTTGGACTTGTTGACTGATCCAGTGTTCTCAGTTTGACATTCTATGCTCTAAAGAACTTAGAGTCAGAAGGACCTCTTGGCTTTTCTGCTTCTGTCTGCTTGACAGAGGTCCATGCTCTGGTTGCTCAGAACACAAACCCCGACAATTACTTATAGTATGAGTACTCTCTTTCATTCTGTTTAAGGGAACTGCAGCATCCAGATATGTAGTCAATGTATTGGCACTATTTAAGGTGGCCTAGTGGTTTTTTTTTTTTTTTTTTTTAATAGTGGTTTTTTTTTAGTGGTTAAGTGCTACGGCTGCTAACCAAAGTGTTGGCAGTTCAAATCCTCCAGGCGCTCCTTGGAAACTCTATGGGGCAGTTCTACTCTGTCCTATAGGGTCACTATGAGTCAGAATCGACTCGACAGCACTGGGTTTTTTTTTGTTTTTTTTTTTAATATGCTAGCCTTGGTGGAGCAGTGGTTGAAAGCTTGGCTGCTAACCAAAAGATGTGCGGTTCTAGTTCACCAGCCACTCTTTGGAGACCTTATGAGGCAGTTCTCCTCTGCCCTGTAGAGTGGCTATGAGTCAGAATCCACTCAACAAGTTTTGGTTTTATATGTTTAGTTGGATACTTACGTAGCAAATTATCTTATTAAATACCAACCATTTTATTATTCTTTTGTTTCAACTCTCATTCTGCAGTGATTATTGTTTGTGTAACATGTCATTTAATTCAAGAAGATGATAATCTCGCTTGCTGCCATTGTCCTGGTCGAGAGAAAATAATTTTGTCCCTCTCTTAAGTCAACTTCAAAGGGAATTCCTCAGTCCTCTTCTCTACCCACCAGAGTGGCCGAAGGGATTTTCTCTATTAACTCCCTCTATAATAAGAGCAGAACCCACTAGGCTCTGCTATAGGAAGGTGTTTTATTATAGTAATTTAAAGATATACTATCTGTATATAGGTATCCATAGTTTGGGAAATTACTGACTTTCTAAAATGACATCATCTTATTTTTAATTCTCATTATTTACTCCTTCAGTTATCTATTGTCATCATAATACTCCATAGCAAACAATCTTAAAACCTTAGTAGTATATGAGACAATAATCATTCACTGCTCACATTGCGGAAACCTTAGTGGCATAGTGGTCAAGTGCTACAGGTGCTAACCAAAAGGTTAGCAGTTTGAATCCAGCAGGCACTCTTTGGAAACCCTATGGGGCAGTTCCAATCTGTCCTGTAGGGTCACTATGAGTTGGAATCGACTTGATGGCAATGGGTTTTTTTTTTTTTTTTGCTCACATTGTAAGGAGAGTCTGCTGATCTTGTCTGGGCTTTTTCACAGGTCTGAGGATCAGCTGGCTATTGGGTGAACTAGGTTGGTTGGGTTTACCCATATGTCTGCAGTTCAGCTGTCACACTCATGTGTCTGTGGATTGCCTCTAATCCAAGTCTCTCTCATCTTCCTCCCAGGAAAAATGGGATGGCTTATACTTACCTTTTTAAGGTGATGACAGAGGGCAAGAACAAATACACCCCAAAGAAAAAGCTAATTTATAGACTCTGCTTACACTACATCTGCTACAATTTCATTGTTCAAAACAAACCATATGGACATTCAAGACTGAATGGCAATGGACCACATCTACCACAACCTCCACCAGACTGAGTCCAGTACCACTAGATGGTGCCCAGCTACCACCACTGACTGCTTTGACAGGGATCACAATATGGGTTCTTAGACAGAACTGGAGAAAAAATGTAGAACAAAATTCTAACTCAAGAAGAAATACCAGACTTGCTGGCCTGACAGAGACTAGAGAAACTCTGAGAGTATTGCCCTTGGACACCCTTTCAGCTCAGTAATGAAGTCACTCCTGAGGTTCACCCTTCAGCCAAAGATTGGACAAGCCCATAAGACAAAATGAGATTAAAGGGGCACATCAGCCCAGGGGCAAGGATTAGAAGGCATGAACGAACAGGAAACTGGTAATAGGGAACCCAAGGCTGAGAAGGAAGAGCGTTGACATGTCATGGGGTTGTTATCTAATGTCATAAGACAATATGTGTACTAATTGTTTAATGAGAACCTAGTATGTTCTGTAAACCTTCATCTAAAGTACAATAAAAAATTAAAAAAAAAAAAAAGACCAAATGGGAGGGCTCTACAAAATTACATGGCAAAGGCATAGGATAGGAAGAGTGAAGAACTGAAGCCATTAATGCAATCACCTATTACATTCGCTGTGAACTTGAGAGGAAGACATTTAGATGGATAAACACTGAAGTAAAGATAGTGCCAAATTTTTCTTTTAAATAATTTTTATTGTGCTTTAAGTGAAAGTTTACAAATCAAGTCAGTCTGTCACATATAAGCTTATATACACCTTACTTCATACTCGCACTCACTCTCCCCTTAATGAGTCAGCCCACGCCCTCCTTCCAGTCTCTCCTTTCGTGACATTTTTCCAGTTTCTAATCCTCTCTACTCTCCCATCTCCCCTCCAGACAGGAGACAACAACAGAGTCTCACGTGTCCACTGATACAAGTAGCTCACTCTTCGTCACCATCTCTCTCCAGCCTATTGTCCAGTCCCTTCCATGTCTGATGAGTTGTCTTCGGGAATGGTTCCTGTCCTGGGCCAACAGAAGGTTTGGGGACCATGACCCCTGGGATTCTTCTAGTCTCAGTCAGACCATTAAGGCTGGTCTTTTTATGAGAATTTGGGGTCTGCATCCCACTGTTCTCCTGCTCCCTCAGGGGTTCTCTGTTGTGCTCCCTGTCAGGGCAGTCATCAATTGTGGCCGGGCACCATCTAGCTCTTCTGGTCTCAGGATGATGTAAGTCTCTGGTTCTTGTGGCCCTTTCTGTCTCTTGGGCTCATAGTTATCGTGAGACCTTGGTGTTCTTCATTCTCCTTTGATCCAGGTGGGTTGAGACCAATTGCTGCATCTTAGATGGCCGCTTGTTAGCATTTAAGGCCCCAGACGCCACATTTCAAAGTGGGATGCAGAATGTTTTCATAATAGAATTATTTTGCCCATTGACTTAGAAGTCCCCTTAAGCCATAGTCCCCAAACCCCCGCCCTTGCTCTGCTGACCTTTGAAGCATTCAGTTTATCCCGGAAACTTCTTTGCTTTTGGTCCAGTCCAGTTGAGCTGACCTTCCGTGTATTGAGTATTGTCCTTCCCTTCACAAAAGTATTTCTAATCTACTAACAAATCAGTAAATAATCCTCTCCCACCCTCCCTCTCTCCCCTCCTCGTAACCACAAAAGTATGTGTTCTTCTCAGTTTATACTATTTCTCAAGATCTTATAATAGTGGTCTTATACAGTATTTGTCCTTTTGCATCTGACTAATTTCACTCAGCAAAATGCCTTCAAGGTTCCTCCATGTTATGAAATGTTTCACAGATTCATCACTGTTCTTTATCGATGCGTAGTATTCCATTGTGTGAATACACCATAATTTATTTAACCATTCATCCATTTATGGACACCTTGGTTGCTTTCAGCTTTTTGCTATTGTAAACAGTGCTGCAATAAACATGGGTGTGCATATATCTGTTCATGTAAAGGCTCTTATTTCTCTAGGGTATATTCCGAGGAGTGGGATTTCTGGGTTGTATGGTAGTTCTATTTCTAACTTTTTAAGATAACGCCAGATAGATTTCCAAAGTGGTTGTACCATTTTACATTCCCACCAGCAGTGTATAAGAGTTCCAATCTCTCCGCAGCCTCTCCAACATTTATTATTGTGTTTTTTGGATTAATGCCAGCCTTGTTGGAGTGAGATGGAATCTCATCATAGTTTTAATTTGCATTTCTCTAATGGCTAATGATTGAGAGCATTTTCTCATGTATCTGTTAGCTGCCTGAATATCTTCTTTAGTGAAGTGCATGTTCATATCCTTTGCCCACTTTTTGATTGGGTTGTTTGTCTTTTTGTGGTTCAGTTTTAACAGAATCATATAGATTTTAGAGATCAGGCGCTGGTCAGAGATGTCATAGCTGAAAAATCTTTCCCAACCTGTAGGTGGTCTTCTTACTCTTTCTGTGAAGTCTTTAGATGAGCACAGGTGTTTGATTTTTAGGAGCTCCCAGTTATCTGGTTTCTCTTCACTATTTTTGGTAATATTTCGTATTCTGTTTATGCCCTGTATTAGGGCTCCTAGGGTTGTCCCTATTTTTTCTTCCATGATCTTTATCGTTTTAGTCTTTATGTTTAGGTCTTTGATGCACTTGGAGTTAGTTTTTGTGCATGGTGTGAGGTGTGGGTCCTGTTTCATTTTTTTGCAAATGGATATCCAGTTATGCCAGCACCACTTGTTAAAAAGACTATCTTTTCCCCAGTTAGCTGACACTGGGCCTTTGTCAAATATCAACTGCTCATATGTGGATGGATTTATATCTGGGTTCTCAATTCTGTTCCATTGGTCTATGTGTCTGTTGTTGTACCAGTACCCAGCTGTATTGACTACTGTGGCTGTATAATATGTTTGAAAATCAGACAGAGTGAGGCCTCCCACTTTCTTCTTCCTTTTCAATGATGCTTTACTTATCCGGGGCTTCTTTCCCTTCCATATGAAGTTGGTGATTTGTTTCTCCATCACATTAAAAAATGTCATTGGAATTTGGATTGGAATTGCATTGTATGTATAGATGGCTTTTGGTAGAATAGACATTTTTACTATGTTAAGTCTTCCTATCCATGAGCAAGGTATGTTTTTCCACTTATGTAGGTCCTTTTTAGTTTATTGCACTAGTGCTTTGTAGTTTTCTTTGTATGGGTCTTTCACATCTTTGGTAAGATTTATTCCTAAGTATTTTATCTTCTTGGGGGCTACTGTGAATGATATTGATTTGGTGATTTCCTCTTCGATGTTCTTTTTGTTGATGTAGGGGAATCCAAGTGATTTTTGTAAGTTTATCTTATAATCTGAGTCTCTGCCAAACTCTTCTATTAGTTTCAGTAGTTTTCTGGAGGATTCCTTGGGGTTTTCTGTGTATAAGATCATGTCATCTGCAAATAGAGATAATTTTACTTCTGCCTTGCCAATCTGGATGCTCTTTATTTCTTTGTCTAGCCTAATTGCTCTGGCTAGGACCTCTAGCACAATGTTGAATAAGAGCAGTGATAAAGGGCATCCTTGTCTGGTTCCCGTTCTCAAGGGAAATGCTTTCAGGCTCTCTCCATTTAGAATGATGTTGGCTGTTGGTTTTGTATAGATGCCCTTTACTATGTTGAGGAATTTTCCTTCAATTCCTATTTTGCTGAAAGTTTTTATCATGAATGGGTGTTGGACTTTGTCAAATGCCTTTTCTGCATCAATTGATAAGATCATGTGGTTTTTGTCTTTTGTTTTATTTATATGGTGAATTACATTAATGTCTTTTCTAATATTAAACCAGCCTTGCATACCTGGTATAAATCCCACTTAGTTGTGGTGGATTATTTTTTTTGATATGTTGTTGAATTCTATTGGCTAGAATTTTGTTGAGGATTTTTGCATCTATGTTCATGAGAGATATAGGTGTGTAATTTTCTTTTTTTTGTGGTGTCTTTACCTACTTTTGGTATCAGGGATATAGTGGCTTCACAGAATGAGTTAGGTAGTATTCCATCACTTTCTATGCTTTGAAATACCTTTAGTAGTAGTGGTGTTAACTCTTCTCTGAAAGTTTGGTAGAACTCTGCAGTGAAGCTGTCCGGGCCAGGGCATTTTTTGTTGGGAGTTTTTTGATTACCTTTTCAGTCTCTTTTTTTGTTATGGGTCAATTTAATTGTTCTACTTCTGATTGTGTTAGTTTAGGTAGGTAGTGTTTTTCTAGGAATTCAACCATTTCTTCTAGGTTTGCAAATTTGTTAGAGTACAATTTTTCGTAATAATCTGATATGATTCCTTTAATTTCAGTTGGTTCTGTTGTGATATGGCCCATCTTGTTTCTTATTCGGGTTATTTGTTTTCTTTCCTATAATTCTTTAGTCAGTCTGGCCAATGGTTTCTCAATTTTGTTAATTTTTTCAAAGAACCAGCTCTTGGTTTTGTTAATTCTTTCAATTGCTTTTCTGTTCTTTAATTCATTTAGTTCAGCTCTAATTTTTATTATTTGTTTTCTTCTGGTGCCTGATGGATTCTTTTGTTGCTCGTTTTCTATTCGTTCAAGTTGTAGGGACAGTTCTCTGATTTTGGCTCTTTCTTTTTTATGTATGTGTGCATTTATCGATATAAATTGACCTCTGAGCACTGCTTTTGCTGTGTCCCAGAGGTTTTGATAGGAAGTATTTTCATTCTCATTGCATTCTCTGAATTTCTTTATTCCCTCCTTAATGTCTTCTAGAACCCAGTCTTTTTTGAGCAGGGTATTGTTCAGTTTCTAAGTATTTGATTTCTTTTCCCTAATTTTTCTGTTATTGATTTCCACTTTTATGGTCTTGTGGTCTGAGAAGATGCTTTGTAATATTTCGATGTTTTGGATTCTGCAAAGGTTTGTTTTATGACCTAATATGTGGTCTATTCTAGAGAATGTTCCTTGTGCGCTAGAAAAAAAAGTATACTTTGCAGCTGTTGGGTGGAGTGTTCTGTATAAGTCAATGAGGTCAATTTGGTTGATTATAGCAATTAGGTTTTCCGTGTCTCTATTGAGCTTCTTACTGGAAGTCCTGTACTTCTCCGAAAGTGGTGTGTTGAAGTCTCCTACTATAATTGTGGAGGTGTCTATCTCACTTTTCAGTTCTGTTAAAGTTTGTTTTATGTATCTTGCAGCCCTGTCATTGGGTGCATAAATATTTAATATGGTTATATCTTCCTGGTCAATTGTCTCTTAAATCATTATGTAGTGTCTTTCTTTATCCTTTGTGGTAGATTTAAGTTTAAAGTCTATTTTGTCAGAAATTAATATTGCTACTCCTGGTCTTTTTTGATTGTTGTTTGCTTGATACATTTTTTCCAACCTTTGAGTTTTAGTTTGTTTGTGTCTCTAAGTCTAAGGTGTGTCTCTTGTAGGCAGCATATAGACGGATCGTGTTTCTTTATCCAGACTGAGACTCTCTGTCTCTTTATTGGTGTATTTAGTCCATTTACATTCAGCGTAATTATAGCTATGTATATGTTTAGTGCTGTCATTTTGATGCCTTTTTGTGTGTGTTGTTGACAATTTCATTTTTCCACTTACTTTTTTGTGCTGAGACGTTTTTCTTTTTAAATTGTGTGTTCCTCATTTTCATAGTAGTCGAATTTATGTTCGCTGTGTCATTATGTTTTTCTTGGTTTTTATTTTGAGTTATGGAATTGTTAGACCTCTTTGTGGTTACCTTAATATTTACCCCCATTTTTCTAAGTGAAAACCTAACTTGCATTGTCCTATATCGCCTTGTTTTCCTCTCCATATGGCAGTTCTATGCTTCCTGTATTTAGTGCCTCTTTTTGATTATTGTGATCTTTTACATATTGACTTCAATGATTCCCTGTTTTGAGAGTTTTTTTTCTTTTTAAAATTAATCTTAATTTGTTTTTGTGATTTCCCTATTTAAGTTGATATCATGATGTTCTGTTCTGTGACCTTGTTCTGTGCTGGTATCTGATATTATTGATATTCTGACCAATTTCCTTTAGTATTTCTTGTAGCTTTGGTTTGGTTTTTGCAAATTCTCTAAGCTTGTGTTTATCTGTAAATGTTTTAATTTCACCTTCATATTTGAGAGAGAGTTTTGCTGGATATATGATCCTTGGCTGGCAGTTTTTCTCCTTCAGTGCTCTATATATGTCATCCCATTGCCTTCTTGACTGCATGGTTTCTGTGAGTAGTCTGAACTTATTCTTATTGATTCTCCTTTGTAGGAGACCTTTCTTCTATCCCTGACTGCTTTTAAAATTTTCTCTTTATGTTTGGTTTTGGTGAGTTTGATGATAATATGTCCTGGTGATTTTCTTTTTGGATCAATCTTATATCAGGTTCGATGAGCATCTTGGGTAGATATCCTTTCGTCTTTCACGATGTCAGGGAAGTTTTCTGCCAACAGATCTTCAACTATTCTCTCTGTATTTTCTGTTATCCCTCCTTGTTCTGGAACTCCAATCACACGCAAGTTATTCTTCTTGATAGAGTCCCACATGATTCTTATGGTTTCTTCATTTTTTTTAATTCTTTTATCTGATTTTTTTCAGCTTATTGGTGTCAATTCCCTTATGCTCCAGCTCCCCCACTCTGCATTCCAATTGCTCAAGTCTGCTCCTCTGACTTCCTATTGAGTTGTCTAATTCTGCAATTTTACTGTTAATCTTTTGGATTTCTGAATGCTGTCTCTCTATGGATTCTTGCAACTTATTAATTTTTCCACTATGTTCTTAAATAATCTTTTTCATTTCTTCAACTGCTTTATCAATGTGTTCCTTGGCTTTTTCTGTAGATTGCCTTATTTCATTTCTGAGGTCATCCCTGATGTCTTAAAGCATTCTGTAAATTAGTTTTTTATATTCTGTATCTGATAATTCCAGGATTGTATCTTCATTTGGGACAGATTTTGATTCTTTAATTTGGGGAGTTGTAGAAGCAATCATAGTCTGCTTCTTTATGTGGTTTGATATGGACTGCTGTCTCCGAGCCATCTATAAGATATTGGAATGATTTATTTTATATTTGCTCACTGAGCCTTATCTTGTTTTGTTTTATTTCAAGGTATGTAGATGGGCTATTAGATTGCACTGTCTTGATTGTTGTAGGCTTTGAATCACTTATGTCCTCTTACCAGCTGGTTTGGGCCATTACCAGAAATATGAGCCTAAGAGTCCATTCACTATTCTTGAGTAGAATCTGATTGGGTCACCAATTGTGTGGGGTAGACTGTCACCTTAGAGGGAGTGGTGGTGATAGTGGTGTGCACCAGATTCTAGTAGCAGAAGGGGGTCACACTCCGGGGGCGGGGGGCAGGATGCTGACAGGGTTCCCCCAAGTGCCTGTGAGGTAGGTGTGTCTCTATTCCTAAAGCACTTTGGTGGGTGGGCTCTGCAGCTGTACCTTAGGCCCCAATGCAAGCACCTCTACAGATTGGTAGGTGTCACCCTCCTTAGACCCCTACGGCAGGAGGCTAGGTGGTCTGGGGGGAGCTTCAGCCCTCAGTTCTCCATTGTGGGTCGGTGAGGGCTCTGTTTAATATGCAGAGATATCAGACCAGGGAAACTTGTCTTTTCAGTAATCCCCTAAAACAATTACAGTCAGATCCCTATCAGAATTGCCTTTGCATTATAATAGCCACCTTGTTCCCTGTGGGGATGAAAGCCCAAGACTGTGGATCTCATATGCTTGGCTGGAGCTGGTTCTGTATTTTTAGTCCAATTTTGGGAAGTCAGGGAAGGGTTTTTGTAGCTGTTTCTCTTAGGCCAGGAGAATGGGTTAGGAAAAGACCAAAAAAACCACAGAGCACTTCACTCTCTGGTTCAGGAAATTCCAATGTTAATGATGCTCCCTGGGAAGGGGAGGGGAGGGATCAGATAGATAGGAGAGAGTATCACCTGAGAATATAGACAAAGTTACTTATCTTGCTTGGTGATGACTGTTTTATCTGAGATTCCCGAGGGGTGTGTAGCCTGTGTGTGTTGGCTGGGTCGAGATTGCCCCTGAGGGTCAGGCCCACGTCCTGTGCTTGTGCTGTCTCAGAAGCCGTGGTCAGTTCCTCCGCTCCCAGTCCAAAGCCCAGCGCCAAGGTTCTCTGGCTGGGATGCTGCACTCCAGGCTCAAAAACCAGTCGCTGCCTCCTGGTGACTTCCCCTCCTGTCAGCCACGTTGCTGCACTGCCTGTGTGCACTGGCTGGGCTTCCCCCAAGGTCACTTCTGGGGGCTAGGGCTGCATCCGGTATTTGCTCCATCTCAGGATGCCATGCTCAGCTCCCCTGAGCCCAATCCAAAGCCCGGCGCCAAGGTTTTCTGACTGGGACGCTGGCTCCAGGCTCCGAAAACAGTCGTTGCTTCCCCATGGTTGCTCGTTCTCAGTCTCTGTCACTCAGGTCAACTTTTTAGATCTGTATTTGATGGTCAGGGTTCGTAGATTGTCATGTATGTGATGGATTCACTTGTTTTTCTGAGTCTTTGTTGCAGGAGGGATCCGAGGTAGCTTCTACCTAGTCAGCCATCTTGGCCCTGCCTCCAGTGTCAAATTTTTTAGAAAGAGAAATTATTATTGTAATATTATCCCTAGGAAGTCTTCTTCCAAGAGTGAAGTCAGAACTGCTGAGTTGGGTTGGTGTAGGGAAAATGGCTACTTCCGCTAATTGCTTTTTATTAGGAATGAAAATCATCTAAGTTTTCCCTTTGGTTCTATTTTCAGATGAAAATATTATGTGCACTTTCATTCTTTCTTTTAAAATATTACAGACTTGGACTGCTAATTGGCAGGGGGTTCCTATTTTGGGTAATGAAAGTGTTTGAAAATTAGATAGTGGTTCTAGTTATGCAATTCTGTGAATGTTCTAGAAGTCAGTAAATTATATAACTTAGGAGGGTAACATTTTTGGTATGTGAATTATATCTCAATAAAGCTGTAATCAAAAAATGATGTCTCTAATGTTATTGCATATAGAAGATATGACATTTATATATGAATATGTATTTATTTTTCAACTTTCATTTTGATGCTTAAATTCAGCAGCAATAAAGGAGAATTTTGTAGTAGCTAGTTTTTTTTTTTAGTTTTTATTTTTCAAGGTAGAATTTTAGAGTGTGTTCTTAGAACTGATTTTGGTATAGTTCTCAGTTAAATGCAATGTAAAACCTTAGAATGGTAGAATAAAACTAAATGAGATAATGTAAATCAATGCCCTTGGAAAATATAAAGCAATGTGCAAATGGATGTCATTATTATGTAAAGTAAAAGGGTATAAATGTATGATTTTGAAGTATAAAATATACTGTTAAAATATCTATTACCTAGGCTTTTTCTCTCCTCCCAAGTTCCATTTACTTTGAATCACTAAGAGCATAAGCACATTGTGACATGAAGCATAATATACGAACACTGTGAAGTGCCTATTAGATGCAAGGCACAGGTTCTGGGAGAAGAGTAGAATACACTGAAGAATAGCACAAGGTCTCTGCCCTCAGAATTAAAGAAAATTTTACTACCTGATTTTAACGGAAAGGTTCTCTCCTGATTTTCTTTTTGTTATCATCCCGGATTCTTTTCAGCATGAGCCACTAAAAAAAAAAAAAAAAAAAGATAGTATTTGTGGATCTGCTGGTATTATAGCATAAATAGTTGCAATCTTAAATTTGATAAGTTAGTGTTATAGTTTATATTTCGCAAAAATACTGTTTATAGGATATTCTCATGGGACCCTGTGATCCACACAGAAAATAACACTTGGGCTAGTTTTTATTACTTAAGGTTATCATTATGTTCATGAAAATGCCTTCAGTGAGAAGTATTTATAGTCAATATGCCTAATTAAATGAGCCATTCTCATACGCAGGAATTATTATTTTTAAAAGTGTCATGGGCATAGTTTGGAAAGATAATTTGACTTATTCTATTTCTTCTCCTCAGATGTTTGGCTTAGCAAAAATAAAGGGCCAACTGTATTAGGTTGAACCAGATGAAATTGCTGTTTTCATAGGCCCAAATTGGTCAAAAATTAGCAATTTTATGTGATTCAACCAAACAAAAGCAGTACTGATAAACTGTATATTGAGATACCACAGAGATATGCTTAGTGCTACCTTCTCACAAAACTGTATTTTCTCCTTTATACTAAGATATTAAGTAAAACTCCACATTGGTTGGCATTAAATTTCATCATGGTTATTGCCCTTAAGATGACTGATTCCTGGATACAGAATCAGCATTTCTGCTTTGCTAAACCTCTGCGATTTTGTTATGAACAATAATGTAGGATTTTTGGAAGACCACTTATTTTCTGTAATCAAAATCTGTGCTAATTTTAATGGTTTTGTTGGATTAGTATTTAGTCAGCCTCCAGACAGCCTCTGAAAATTAATCTAAGCCTGAAAAGTTGATGGTGAAACAAACAGAGGGAAGAATATTATATTTAACATGAAGATTTACCTTAAAAAGAATGTCAGTGAGAATCATTTAAAAAATACTGATTGTATCACTGACGTTTATCAAGCTTATGGAATAGATAATGAGCGGGTAACATAGTCTGAAGACAGCGTACTTGCACTTACCACACTACCAATATCTTAATTCATTTGTTTCTTTATCTCTATTGTATCGGTCATAATATTACCTTGATTTCATTCTAGAGCTGCTGTTGAAATTAAATATGGTTATATTCAAAAGCACCATTTGCAAAATAAAAATCAAATAAATTATGATAACGAGTATTTCTGTATTAATTTAAAATTGCAACAATACAATTATCTAAAAAAAAGGACAAAATAAACCACGTTGTGTTTGTATTTTAAAAGATAGTTATATAAAAGTAACAAAGACCAAAGAAAATGGTGATATAGCTTTTCTAAGACACTAACACAATATAGTGGATTCACTAATAACCCTACTATCGAGAAAGCTTGCCTCCCAAATTTTACACATAGATTTGTGTTTTCAAAACTTCCTGAAAAGAAACTCATTTGATTATACATTTTCAAATTTATGTATAATCTGAAACACTATCCTAGCTTAAAATCTCTCTTCCATTCAATTAGCTAAATTAAATTAACTTTCACAAAGTGTGAGTAGACCTGTGCCATTTATGTTGAAAGTAAGCACGTTCAAATGACAAGTCATTCTTAGAGAACTATGTCCTGTGTATTAATATAGAGGAACTTACTGTATTAGTTTGCATACCTGTAGCTGAAAACATGACTCACATAGACAACATAGGACATTTATTATCTAATATAACACTAACATACAATGTGTCTAGCAATGTTTGACACATTGGTCCAACGATGTACCCAAAGACATGAGGTTCTTTTCAGCCCTCTTCTCTATCGGGCTCAGTTTGACTTTAAGCTCATGGTTGTAAGAAGATTCAGATGAAATGTCAAGGTATAAAAACATCAAGGAGAAGAAAGAGATTTTCTCTTCCCATGTTATCTAAATGGAATTGAAACTCTGCATAGGACTTTTGCTCGCATCTTATTTGCTAGGATAGGGCTGTATGCTAATTGCTACACAAATCACCAGCAAAAGGAATGGGAGTGCCATAATTGACTCAGAGCAATCATTTAGGGTGGAGAAATGTTGGAAAGTCAATCAAAATAATAATTTTCATTTTGTACTGTTTCATTATTCTCATACAAAGGATCATCTTATGCTTAAATCTTATATAAAAATATAGATTCCTGAGATATCTATATTTTTATACCCAGTGGCAAATGAAAATTTTGCCCTCCAGATTAACATCTAAGTAGCTGTCAATTGATAAGAAACAGAAACAAAACATTTGTTCATTTCATTTCACCTGATGTCATTGTTAATTATTTATCCTTGTGTTTTTTCCACTAGTGTTATGCCTTCATGTCAGAAAAGACTGTCAATCTTAGAGTTACATATTTCACACAAAAGCTTGCAAAAAGTGAGGTGTGGATCATATGTTCATTTCATTTAATTCCAGAATTTGTAAGTAAAAAAGGAATTGGGAAGCCCTGCTTATGCACTCAGAGCTCCTGCTCAGATTTTTAGTGTCTCACTCTTACACATAACAGATGGACAAGAATCATCAGACATTTAAGAAAGCCTCTAATGTGAAAAAAGAGATCTTAACAAAGAAATATAAAAAGGGACTTGGAGAGGATAGATTATATATACATACAGAGAGAGAGAGAATATTATATGTATGAAACAATATTGTTGTTGTGTGCTGTTGAGTTGAATTCTGACTCGTAGTACCTTATAGGACAGGGTGGAACTGCACCATAAGGTTTACAAGGGGGCGGGGGGCTGGGGGGGCGGAGAGCTTGTGGATTTGAACTGCTGATCTTTTGGTTAGCAGCCTGAGCTCTTAGTCACTTCACCACCGGGGCTCCAATATTGTATGAAACAAAATAGGATCCTATAATAAAAGGAACATTTAAAGGACCAAATGAAACCATATATATATGACATCATAATATAGTGTTTTGGGAGATACAACTGATAAATTTTTCTAGAAAGTTTAAAAACAAAGAGACCCAGAAAACTATTATAAGAAAAAAGGTTTTCAAAGTTAGAGAATCCAAAGTTAGAGTATCAATATCTAGTAGGAGGAGTTTCAGAAAAAAAAAAAATAACGGAAAAAGGGAAAGTGAAAATTATACTTAAAAAGTATGAAAATTTTCCGTAACTGAATTATTGTTTCCAGAAGAGTCTAAAGAGTACCCAGAGCACTGATTCAAATTATGTTAAAATTTCACAACAGTGACTATAAAGAAAGAGAAGATCCTAAATTCTCAGAGAAAAAAGAAGCCACCTTACCTACAAAGGATCACGATACAGAATGTCCTCAAACTTCTCACAGGAAGTTGAAAGAACAGAGAGCAATGTTTTCAAATGTTTTGAAACAGAATGAAGTGGCGTATCCAATCAGACTATCAATCTCGTGTGACGGTTGTGGAAAGCCATTTTCAGATACTAAAGGTCTTGGATATACCCCACCTGGCCAGCAGTGGGGGGCGGCACCACAGGTGTAATCTGGTGTCATGGGGAGTTAAAAAAAAAAAAAAATTACCATCTAGTCGATTCCAATTCATTGTGACTCTATAGAACAGAGTAGAACTGCCCCACAGAGTTTCCAATGAGCTCCGGGTGGATCTGAACTAACCACCTTTTTTTTTTGGTTAGCAGCCGTGGCACTTAACCACTACGCCACCAGGGTTTCCATGGGAAGTAGAGCAGCTCCAAAACGCTCTTGGAAAGGCTTGCTTCGGACTCCGAAGAAAAAAAAAAAAAAAGAGGTGGTAAAAGCCGGGTCGATTGAACTAAAAGCTTTTAATAAGGGAAAACTTAACTCACTGAAAGCAGCGCAGATGCCCAGAGGCAAAACCTGAAAAGCGCTCGTTATTAACCTAGGTTAAGATATTGCCGTGCACGTGGGAGCTTTGTTCTAACATTCATATACTCAGAGTGGGTGAATTACAAAGGAGGAAAGGATTGTGATAGGAGGAAGGGAGGAGAAAGTAAAGCCTGAAAACCTTGGAGAGAGATCAGTACCCTGAGGAGTTTATTCTCCTAATTCACAGCTGAATTTGCATTCCAACACCATTAATCAGGAGCAGTTGGTCCCAAAGCGGGAAGGGAGGGCGGAAGAGACGGGAGTCTGATATATGGCCTTGTTTAACTAGGGATGGAGACCTGGTGGCGCAGTGGTTAAAGCACTTGGTTGATAACAGAAAGGTCAGCTGTTGGAGCCCACCAGCTGCTCTGGGAAAAAGATTTGGTAATCGGCTTAGGAAAAAGACAACTTTGGAAACCTTATGGGGGCAGTTCTACTCTAGGGTCGTTGTGAGCTGGAATCAAGTCGATGGCAGTGGGTTTTGGGTAACTAGGGTCAGGATTCCTGTCAGGCCAGTCATCCTTGCTCAATCCTCAGATTCCTCCCCAGGCAAGATCCACACTGGAAATGTCTAAAACCGCACAAGCATACAAATCCTCAGGAAGCTACTGGAGTTTGTGCTCCACCCAGTTGAGTAAGCAAAACAAGGAAGAGAATAGGCATAGTGGAGAGTGGGCTTTCTCACAGAAGAGTGAAGGAATTCCCAGGTTAGTGGTCAAAGAAAGGAAGTACTGCATGACCACTAAGCAATGAGCCTAGAGAACAAATGGTTCAGCAGGAGAACAGAACTTTAGAAGGTATACCTCCAAGGTAAAGTAAAACTGATCAATTCTGTAAATGCATTTTAATTCACTGAGGAGGTATGTAGAGACTAAGGATGAACTAGCAATGGCCACACCAAAACATAGTGAGCAAAATAGGAAATATAACGATAATATATTACATGTTATATTCTACTTAGTTCCGCTATGAATAATATTTACATAGCTAAAATAAAGGAAATATTTTATATTTGATTTGGTCAAAAGCTATTATATAATTCTCTTGGGAGCAGTTCTACCCTGTAACACATGTGGTCACCTTGAGTTGGAATCAACTGGAGGGCAGTGTTTTTTTTTCTTTTAGTTTTTTTTTTTTTTTTAATTGAGAGGAAGTGTGTGTGTGTGTGTGTGCGCGTCCATATGCATGTGTGTGCAGGTGTTGATGTGTATGTTCTTTGACAGGGAGAGAACAGGATAAGAAAGCCAAATTCTTCTCTTCTATTTTGCATTTGGGGAGCTCCATAGATATGACCTACATTTGATTAATCAAGAAAGAGAAGAATACAAAGCTTAAGAAGAATATACAGAGGTAAATAACGAAGAAACAGCTAAAAACATTAAATGTGCTAACTCTGGGTATTGACGATCTGGGTTATGGTAAAGTAGAACAAAGGACTGTTGTTTTCTTGCAAGATTCATAGAGCCCTATCTATATCTCAGTTTTTAATGAAATAGGCACAATATTTGGCATAAAATCGATAATATCTATTGACTACCTTCAAGAACCTGGTGTATAATTGTTTTCTCTTTCCATGTCAGTGTTATTTAATTATGAATATATTGTTTAGGAATAGAAATGAATATTGAAAGTAATATCGCTGTCCTCCAGAAACTTCTACTGAACGTTTGCTTATCACTTTAATTTTCTGTTAAATACAAACGACACTCCATATTTATGACTTCAGAATGGGTTTTTCTGAAAAATTAACATTTTCATATTTTGGTATTTTGTGCAATAAAGACATCTCATTTTATATACAGTTTGCATTCTATCAAGGGAGTTTGTAAATAGAACATGTATCTATCCCAGGATAGCAACTACCTAGTAAATCAGTCCAGATGTTTAGGATAACAACTTTCCACCTGCATGTCTTTAGGACTCCTTTCCTTTCTTCTCTCCACCTCCCACTAAGTTCCCTTCTGTCATATCTTTTTTAATGTAGCAGATGTGGATTAACTGGGGGTGTACAACAACTTTTTAGAAATTGAACGATTACAGGTTTTATCGGCATGGTAATTAAAAGCCATCAATTCTTTTAAGCTCAGAAGACCATTAGGTACTAGAAAACATTTAAATCATTTTATAATCCTCACATTCGCGTTTGCTGGGTTTTCAAAGAATAGTTCATATGAAAGCCACAAATAACTTTGGGAAAGTGAAACTGATTTTTCATGTAAAATGTATAATCTGATCTAGATGCAATTGCTGTATTAGAAAATGAGTAGAATTAGAGAGGAAACCCTGGTGGTGTAGTCGTTAAGAGCTACAGCTCCTAACCAAAAGGTCAGCAGTTCGAATCCACCAGGCGCTCCTTGGAAACCGTATGGGGCAGTTCTATTCTGTCCTGTAGGGTCGCTATGGGTCGGAATCAACTCAAAGGCAACGGGTTGAATTAGAGAGATGACGGATTTGGTTTCCTAAGTGAGGGGCATAAAGATAGCACTAGAAGGTAAAGTACATTCCCTGTGCAATGTAAGGAGAACTCATCTTTAGGGAACCCTACCCTGTTCAGGCAAAGAAAGCTCCAATAGAGTCTTGAATATACCCGAGGGTTGGTCTATTCTCAGGCAGATGCAATAGCCATAGCTCTATATGGCAAGTTCCCTTCCATGCATGAGGCTGACTCCTCTGCCAAACTACGGAAGGAGAGAAAACTGATTACGCTCTATGTCCGATTGATTCTGCCTCTCTTGTGGAGTGTGTCAAATAAATTGCATTTTTTCCTGAGCCCACTTAGATGGAGTGTTATCCTGCTGTGTTCCTTTGGATCCTTTACAGATTTCTGATTGCTGAATTGTAACAGTAATCATAATAATTATCTATGTAATAAGTTCACAATATGAATTGTTACAGATGGTCACATTTTCTATCACAGAGCAATCAAGCTTATTTGTACAACCTACTTGCTCCTAGATAAAACAAAAGGCAACATGTAAGTTCCTGTATGTTCATCACACATTCTAAGTGGCAATTTAGGTCTAGTACATCAGAGAAAATGAGAGATGATAGGAGAGAGCACTAAAGAACTTTTCAATAAAAGCAAATTTGGGTTTTGCTATTAGTTTTACCGATATCACCATTATATGTCCAATTAAATACTAAAGATGTGTTATTTTTTTCTCACAGCAAGCAATTTCTTTTCTTCTACGTAGAATCTTAAATCCATTTTCATGATGGAGGACATGCAAATGAATTATAATTCAAATATAATAGCAATACAAGTATGAACTATTGAAATAGAATGTGAAGCACATTTATGAGATTCATAAAAATGGTCTTCTAGGACTGACAGCAGCAGAAGCAGGTTACCTTCTCTGTTATTTTAACCGAGGCCATGTGGTGCTTTAGGTAATGAGCCAAATCTGGTCACCATTGACAGGTGGTGTCAGAACTATGGCACTGAAGAGAGATACTTTTTTTTTTTTTGTCTTGTTAGTGATTCTGAAACAAGGGCCAGTTCTGCTTACCAATCTTTTCTACTAGAGTGCCAAAAACTTCACTGCAGTGAAGGGAAAATAACTTCCCCTCTGACTTTTATTTAATATTTCATCTAAATCTTTTAAATTTCCCAACTTCCAAATTTGCAAACCAAAATAAATACAAACTCTCTTGTGGGACTGCCCAAAGACCTGGATTAACTCACTGAAACTCCAATACAAATAACAAAGGTAACAGTCTTCATGTCCCTATTGATGTCTGGTGGATAGTTACTTGAATGATTTCAACATGTTCAAATATAAATGAATAATTCACATGAAAGATTGTTTTCATTAGATATTAAAGGATTCACAGTGCAGTAAAAATCCAAATATTATTATATACTTAAAAATTAATAAAAAATATAAATGTGCCGTAGAGATTTCTGTAACTATGGTGATCTACGTTTGAAAAATCAAACATTAAAAACCCTAGAGAGCACACTTCTACCCTGACAGACATTGCATTGCCATGTGTCAGAATTTGCTAGAAGACAACTGGGTTTTTAACATTTATTGGGTACATCCCAGGATTCCAACTAACTAACTATTGGGTACATATTTAGTTGGAATCCACTCAATGACTATGGGTTTGGTTTTCTGTTTATTTGTTTATTCAGTTGGGTATTGTGCTAAGTGTTCTACATGTATTGTTTTATTTAACCCTCAGAACAACTTCATGAAGAAGTACAAATTTTATTCACACTTTCATTACAGGAAACTGATGTTGAGTGCTATTACTTAGTACACCCTACAGAGTTAACACAGCAGCAGGACTTAAACACTTATCTTTCTCATTCCTGAGTAAGAGATCTTAAACATGGATATTTTCAAGAAAAGTATTCTGAGGTATAAAAAAAGTGAGGACACACAGAAGAGTCTGTAAAATATTTTCTTACAAAATATTACTTCCAGGCATAACAGTATACTTTTTCATAAGTTAAAACCATGACTCTCATGCAAATAAGCACTTAATGTCTGTCAGAGATTTGGCTAATTAACTAAAGATTGAACCAGAAAGAGGGAAAAGCTGGATCACAGAGCATTTTGAAGAACTGGGTATTTATAGACATTTAAAAGGTTAAATATAGGACTGTTTAATGTCAGACAGAATAGCCAAAAAAGATAAATTTGAGGTTATCTTTTCTACTAGGCATTATTTGCATCTTTACTAGACAACAAGTTAATGTCTAACTTCCAGAACTAAGCCCTTAATTAATAGTAAAAGTCAAACAAAGTACATTCCCCTAGATAATGAAATAATCCTTGAGTGACCTTGGTAAACCATGTTTCTGCACTCTTTTGGCCTAATTTCCATGTTTTCAATAAGCTTTCTTTACACAGTTATCAACCCTAATCCTTGATACCTTGCTTGTGGCTTGCTCCCTTCTCACTCAGTATTTCCTTTTAAGTCCTCTTCACTCTTTGATACCATATAATTTCCCTATAAAATATAAGTATAGGTTTCTCTTTGTCATTCCTCTTTAGTGCCTTGAAGGCCCTTTCAATCTGAAACTCCTTTTAAAACAATAAATCTAGAAACTGCTTCTCATTTTTATTTTATTTGTTTTTGACATAAATGCATCTTATTACCCAAATACAAGCCTCCCTGTCTCTTAGTTTACAAGGGCAGTGGTGGTTCAGTGGGAGACTCAGGTTTAATTCCTGGCCAACGCCCGTCACGAGCCACCACCCATTTGTCACTGGTAGCTACTTCCTACAGCCAGCCAGTGAGAACCCGAAGGATAACAGTGGTCTCCAGCCAATCACGAGGATGGCGTAGGACTGGGCAGCATTTTGTTTTGTTGCTCGTGGGGCACTCCTGAGTTGGGGGCTGAGTTGAGGGCAGCTAACAACACCACTAAGCTCTAAGTTTATCTTTTAATCTTTTGTATTTCTCTGTTACATTTTTTCTCTGAGAAATGTCTTTGATTTGATCTTGCAATTTGCTAATTCATACATCATCTGTATCGATAGAGATCTTAGTTCCATCTCTTTTTAATTAACTATTATATGTATAGGAAACCCTGGTGGCACAGTGGTTAAGAGTTACAGCTACTAACCAAAAGGTCGGCAGTTCAAATCCACCAGGCTTTCCTTGGAAACCCTATCAGGTGGTTCTACTCTGTCCTGTAGGGTTGCTGTGAGTCTGAATTGACTTGATGGCAATGGGTTTGGTTTGGGTATTTTATATACATAAACAGAATTAATTTTTATTTTGCATGTTTATTCTTGATAATATATTCCTTTTTCTCTTTTAATTTATTATTTGGCTAATTTTAAATCTTGATAAATATGTTCTGATACTTCAGCTTCTGTCAGGATTAGTGCTGTGCTTTACAAATGTCTTATTTTTACCTGTGAGTTCATTTTTTGCTAGGAATATAGAGTACCCTATGTGTTTTTTTTTTTTTTTATGTGTTAATGTTTGTGAAGGAAAGCTAGACTCTAGTTGTCAACTCCAGTCTGCTAAAGGGATTTTTGGGAAGGGGGAATGGAGAAATCCTATATTGGAGATTCTCAGTCACCAGAAAACTATTAACAATAACTCACTCCATTATGCAAATCCTTATGCAAATGACTTCACCATTTACCTTCCTCCCAAGGAGAATCAACATTAAGAAAAGGAGTGGGTCTCTAGATGGTGAAAATGGTTTGCCCTCAACTGCCAAGCTAAAGGTTGGTGGTTAGAACCCACCCAGCTGTACCTTGGAAGAAAAGTCCTGGTGATCTGCTTCCATCCATTAAGATTATAGCCAAGGAAATCCTATGGAGCAGTTCTGCTCTGTAACATGCGAGATGGCCATGAATTGTAATCGACTCTATGACACTAACAACAGCAAGGACAACAACCCAGGAAGTTGGTGCAGCTGAGCTCTTAAAAGCTAGCAGAGCTTCAGTGTGGGGAAGACTGTCTAAATTTATCCCTCATCACTCTTGTCAGTTCCCCATAAGCAGAGGGCTTCTGTGTTATTCTGCTTTGAATCTTGAGAACACCTGTAGCGGAGCTCTGAGTTGCCCTAGGTGCAGGGCAGGTACTGCTTAACCAAAGACAGTTGTAGGAGAGAAGCTGTAGCAGAGCTCCCACGGATTCCTCCCAGATTTTACTCTCACAGGCTGCCTGCCTACTGCTCAACCAAAACCACCCCCTCGGCACAACAGCCCAAACTTCTCTCTGTGACCACAAGGTTTTCTAAAATTGTATTTCTAGATGTTTTGTTTTGTATTTTTACTTTTATTGTTGTCATATACTTTTAAAGAATACTTTTTTATTGAAGATATATGTACTTATAATGTGAAATAAACAATATAAAGTGAATAAACACTCATAGTTCAAATATAAAACTATTGTCAAGTCTCTATAAAGTAAAATTAGAGTCATATTAATGAAAATATTGTATATCCCGTATATATTTCATTGCAGTCTTCTCAGAGCATTTTTACTTTGGGAAAATTGGAAGAAAAGGAACCCCTAAATATCATCTAAAACCCCACTAAAACTAAACTGGTTGCTGTCAAGTTGATTCTGACTCATAGCAACCCTATAGGACAGAGTAGGACTGCCCCATAGGGTTTCCACAGAGCGGCTGGTGAATTCCAACTGTCCACCTTTTGGTTAGCAGCTGAGCTCTTAACCACTGTGCCACCAGGGCTCCAAAATATCATCTAGACTTTTTATTTTTTTTACAGTGACTATAACTGACTTATCATTTGAGAACCCTCTATTTTGCAAAGTAAGGAAATGTAACAAGAATTCTTAACGTTTATTTAGACCTGTTGAAAGGTGAATGGAAACCTGAGCTTTTAATGTCTTCCTGAATGATTTGTTATTCAGTCTCAGCTGGAGTTCTGAGAGCAGAGCATCCTGCTTTCTTGGATCTCCAGTCAAGGGAACCTTTAACTCAGTCTATATTCATAATAAATCTAGGGAGAACCAGTTATGACAAAATACTTGATGGTGTGCATTATTTGAACACGGCATGAGTTTCAGTTCTGCAGTAATGCTTGCTTTCCATTCATTGATTTATTTCAGGGTTTTTTTTGAAAAAAAAAACAAAAAAACAAAAAACAGGCTAACTACATGTCCTCAGAATTGATTTTACATAAATTTAAGCTATTCCAAGCAATTTTAAGTTGAAAATTCTCTTACTGTTTGTGAAAATTATGAGCTACTTGGTTTTTGTTACACTGGGCTCAGAGCTCAGATTTTGTGTTTTAATTCTTTTGCAACCTATTATGAGCTTAGCCAAAATGCTTGTTTTGTATTTATTATTTTATGCATAAGTTTTTGAACATGCGCAGCCTGTGGATACCTACGAAACTGATATAAATACTCATGATTTTTTTTTCTTTTGGAAAATTAATATTTTAATTTGAATTTGCAGAGAAATTCACTTCACACCTTGGGAATTTGCAGAAAGATAATTCAATGACATAATTCCATGCCAATAAATTGGGGAGTGAATTTCATTTGCTGCTTTAATGAGATGATTACTACTAACTTTGGGAAGACTTGATACTTGCTGTCTATACAAACACACTTAGAGTTTATCAGGAAGCGACACTCGAGAGCTACAAGTTCATTGGAAGTTCAGATGTGAACCCTTGTTCTATTTGCAATAGTTTCCTGTATCAACTCTGGTAGAGGAAAAGATTCTGGAGAGAAAAGGAGGGAAGGAAACGTTTTAAGGCGCAGGTCCTTCAGCTACCATTGTACCTTTGTGTTTCAGGTTATAAGACATGTTCTTAACACAAATCCGTTTTTCGCATTATGTAATAACAACACTGCTGTTACATGGTGATTGGTATTATAAAATGTGCTGTGAGATAAATGCTGTTATTATGGAAATCCTATTAGCAAGTCCCTATGTACTGTACATGCAGGGCAGATTGATTAACCTGCCCTTCTGCCGTCACTTTGCTGAAAACAGCTTTACCAGCTATGAAATACTATACAATAATGCCATTAATAAATGTATCTAATTGTAGTATATAATAGTGAAATTTGAAAGAGCTTGAAGTGGCTTCTGTGAATGGCGAGATTATTTCAAGTTGATGCATTGAGCAACAAATATACTATGTCAGCCCCCCCACCCACCCTTTTTTTAATACTGCTACTTGGCAGTAGATTATTTAAGTGCATAGTCAGACAGGTTAAGGAGAAAACGTTGGGGCCTTTATAAAAAGCTGTCAGTAGATGGCAATGTGACTGTTTTATAAGGCATTTTTATTCCATATAGAACAAAAAACTTGAGATCATTCACATTTGCCACCTAAATTACTGTAATTTTTCCCCCCAAAAGGGCTCCAAGAGCCCTTTTAAACAATTCTTTAAATAATTAATAGTTACAAATGAAAAGCCAAGCCTAGAATTTCCAAAGTGATCAAAATTGTTTTAATTTTCCATTGGTCAGGGTTGAATAAAAATAATGTTACAAACTATACCATCAATAACCAGGGATTGCGTAGCCCCATTACAAACTAAAGCTCTTTTAGCACATTCATGCTATCCCTTCACTCAGACACTGGCCACCAGTGGCCCATGGGTGCACTGTTTATTACAAGGCCCTGAAGAAAAAATGTGGCACTGAAAATTTTTATTTCAGTATGTTTTCATCTTTTCAGCCCTCTTCGTATCCAAATAAACCACCTCAGTTGTTTTTGGTGGTGCTGTTAGCTGCCTTCAAGTCGGCCCCTGACTCATAATGACCTCATGTGTTGCTGAGTAGAGTTGTTCCATAGGATTTCCTCGGCTGTAATCTTTATGGAAGCAGATCACCAGGCCTATGGGACACTCGGTTGAATAACCTGGGTTACCGTTTTATCTCTAAAGCGAATAGAAATAACTCGTTGATATCTAATATTTCTTCAACTCTGAGTAGCAGCGGAAAGTTCATCGTTGTTATGATTCTGCTTTCATGAACAAGTAATTCCAAAATGGGCTAAATGCTAGGGGCCCTATTCAGTCCAGAATTTCTGAGAGTTAAGAGTAGATGAGTTAGAATTAATTTTATTCACATCTAGGACATTGGGAACTGCCAGGATTGACTTTGTTTTTCTTCCCCATATCTCTAAGACGTTTTCTTGAATGTAGTGATAGAAAATTCATAAACCACAAATATCCTTGAACCTGTGTTTAAGCATCTAATATAAAGATCACTTTTGCCATTGTTTAAAAGTAGAGATCACACCCCTTGGAGAGTTATACGGTGTTATATCTACATATATTAAATAATTGAGACAATAAGCTTGCCTTGAAATTTTAATTTTAAAAAATGATCAGTAGTTCTCTCTTAATGATTAATTTTAGGTAAACATTAGTACTTCCCATTTAACCAGAAGTTCAGATTTTATTTTCTTGCTTTCAATTTTCTTTCTACCAACTCAATTCAACCGTAATTATTACCCTGGGAGAGAATGTGATTCCTAGACTAGTGACCAATTCCTATCAATAGCATAGTTCCAGTTTATCTTCATGATCTTTCACGAATTCTCTGAAAGCTATCAAGGAATTTTTAATACTTTTTATGGTGAGAAAACAATCTTTTTTGATTATTTCCTGTTAAAAAAAACTATGGAGTTGTAACTGAAATGTTTTAGTTGATAAAAATAGCTTTGTTTGGCAACATTTGCAGTTAAAATACTGTTAAAAAGAAGTGTCAGACTAATAAAATGCTAGTCAGGATTCCATCATTCCATTTGTGAGAGAATTTATAATTATCATAAAAAAGGATTTATGCATAATTTCTAGTAAAATAGAGCTAGGAAATAGAAGTTTCTATAAGGAAAACATAAGAAGAAAGTAACTCTTGGAATTTCTTTTGGAAGGGGGAACATAAAAATAATTGAGACCTATGTATTTTAAAGTATTTTTCCTTCAAATGCCCTTAAAGTTGTTCTTTAATCAATAACACCATTAGAGATTTCACCATCTGCCATCATTACATACATATGTGAGTAAGGAAACCTGTTCTGTGAAGTGATACTTTAATAATTATTTTTAAATCAAGTGTCTGGATGGAAGTTATATATCTTTAATTTTGCAAAATTTTCTTTAAGGACCAATTAAAACTTAGAATTTTTTTTTTTTCCTTTATAAATGAAAAAAAAAAAAATCCCCTTCCTAAAGTCTGGATTATTTTTTCTTATTATCCAACTTATACTTGATATAACAATCATAAAATATCTATAATACTTTTTAAAATTTTTATCACTCTTGTTATCTTTTTGTTATAAAACTCTTTATAGAGACATAGAATAAGGCCATTGACCCATCCTCAGTTCTTTATAGAGTTTGAAGATCAGTCTTAAAGAGCAGATTTGGTTTTTTACAGAAGAAGAAGTTGAAAGAATAGCATATATAATCTGGGTATTCTTAACATCTGAACCCTACTCTCTCCAAGCCTCCTAAATGATTAGGTGTTGAAGGTTAAGCTGTATGTCATTCAAAAGACAATTTTCCTTGGGCTGGCAATAATATCATAGACTGGCCTAAGACCTCAAAGTCATAAGTTATTATCAATCTGTCTTCAGGAGAGATGCTATTTTATAAAAATCTCTAAGGTTAAAGGGAGAGACTCAACTTGCATTAAACATCTTTTACCTCCTTGTTTGAGAAGAGTATGGCAAATTTTCTATACACTTATTTCTTCTGGGAAATTCCATGATGGATGGATTGTGAAACTCATTTCTCTTAGGAGATTGACATTTAAACACTGATTTAGACCAACTATATTTTCTGCATGCAATCAAACTTCATCGAAGGTCTATAGTGTTCTAAGTATTATACTGGGTACTATTTGAGTGTTAAATAAAAGACTATATCGGGGTTATACTTTGGAAAATAAAAGCTTCTTGATGTCACAATATATTTATTCCAATTTACTTACACGGATGTTTAGATATAACTTTAAAATCATACTCAGGAGTGGAAATCATAGTCCTACAGAGTTGGAATGATTCTGAGAAACTTTTAGTTGGGTTCTTCCTTCAGTCAGAACCCATTATCTCAGATATAGGGGAATAACGCCAAAAATATTTTCAAGAAGAACATTTTTTTTTTTTTAATGTGAAGCAACACCGAAATGAGGGAAACTTTGCATTTATAACTAAATCTGTTACTTAAGAAAATGTTTAATTTCAGAGAACCCCTGAGGGAGCAGAAGAGTAGTGGGATACAGACCCCAAATTCTCATAAAAAGACCAGACTTAATGGTCTGACTGAGACTGGAAGGACCCCGGTGGTCATGGCCCCCAGACCTTCTGTTGGCCCAGGACAGGAACCATTCCCAAAGCCAACTCTTCAGACATGGATTGGACTGGACAATGGGTTGGAGGGGGTGCTGGTGAGGAGTGAGCTTCTTGGATCAGGTGGACACTTGAGAGTATGCTGGCATCTCCTTCCTGGAGGGGAGATGACGGGGTGGAGGGGGTTAGAAGCTGGCAAAATGGACACAAAAAGAGAGAGGAGGGAGAGAGCGGGCTGTCTCATTAGGGGGAGAGTAATTGGGAGTGTGTAGCAAGGTGTATATGGGTTTTTGTGTGAGAGGCTGACTTGATTTGTAAACTTTCACTTAAAGCACAACAAAAACTATAAAAAAAAAGTTTAATTTATTCTCTCTTAGATGGAGCAAGATGTGTTGAGAGCTTCTTTGATATAGCTTGAGACACTAATAAATTATGGCTGTCAGCTTGTGTGTTTCCTATTTGAGGACTAGGATTATGAAGGATTTGAGTTATGATGAACCCCACTTACAACCCTCTTTTTTTCTTCTTGTACATCTTATCATTGGTAATATTATATACAATGTTAAAATATACCTGTCAGTTTATGTGTGATGCTTTCAACCCCCAAAGACAAATAAAGATCATATTTACATACTGATAATAAAAGGCAAGAATAACAAAAAAAATGAGGTATATGACTTCTATCAGAACTGACTTATGTTGGAGTCATCAGAAAGTAACCCCATTGTAAGTTGGGGACCACCGGTAAACAAATTACTTTTATCTTCTGGGATTAGAATTTTGGAAAATAAAGATGCTTAATGTATTTTCTGAGCAGATATTTTGAAATAATACTCTTATTTCTAATCGTGTTTTCAAATATATATATTGCATTTCTAGATTTTTCATTTAAATTTCTATTTTTTTCAGATTTAGGGAGTCTTTTTCTAAGAGGAATAAAATTGAATGCTTGCCTCATTATTTCAGTGTTTCAGAAAACTAATTATACTCAGTGCTTAGATGTTTATTTTGAAATTCTCTAAGATATTCTTTGAGAATAAGGCATTTTCCATTTAGCAAGAGTTAGATCTACTTATTTAATAACCAGTATTTTAAAATATTTAACAGTTATAAGACTTCAGATGTTAATAATTATGCTTACCCTGATTTATACCCAGACCAATGGGAAAAACACTCAATTTCTGTAATATCTTCTATAGGCTTTTTTTTCTCCAATTTTGTTATACTTAAGGAGATAATTTGGTTTTGTACGTCATCAACATACGGGTAAGTGGTGAAATAATTGCTTATTTAGGGCTAACTTAACTCTATAGCAGCTGTAACACAAGAGAGTAAAATGAGTTGATCAAATTAAAGAATTTTTAGTGTTTTTATGCGCTGCAAACTCTAAGGAACCCCTGTGGGATTGCCCATAAAAACTCATTACTGTTATGTCAATTCTGACTCACAGTGACCCTATAGGACAGAGTAGAACAGCTCCATAGTGTTTCCAAGGAGCGGCTGGTGGATTGAACTACCAGCTTTTTTGGTTAGCAGCCAAGCTTCTAACCACTGCACCACTAGGGCTCCTGTGGGGATTACCAAAACCAGAAAAACAAAACCCATTGCCATTTAGTTAGTTCCGACTCATAGTGACCCTATAGGACAGAGTAGAACTGCACCATAGGGTTTCCAAGGAGCACCTGGGGGATTCAAACTGCCAACCTTTTAGGTTAGCAGAGGTATCTCTTAACCACTAAGCCACCAGAGTGCCTCGGTGCAATTCTACTCGCCTCAAAATTTGCAGTAATTCTCCCAGTGTTCCCTAGTGAAGGTTTTTAAATAATTTTAAAAAAGCTTTTTTTCTAATGTATCTAAAATAATGATTGATGTTTTGTTAGCAATAGCTACGTTGCTATTAGGTCAAAGCTTAGGGGCAAAGCTTGATTATACCTTAGTCTAAGGTTGGTTAAGAAAGAGCCTCATACAGGTATTTGTTTGAGGGGAAATTAACTGATTAATGGAGTCTCTGGGTGAGGCAAATGGTTAAGGCACTATGCTGCTAACCCAAAGTTTAGGCATTCGAGCCTACCCAGAGATTCCTCAGAAGAGAGTATTGGTGATCTACTTCTGAAAAATGAACCATTGACACGCCTACGGAACACAGTTCTACTCTAACACGCGTAAGGTCATTGTGAGTTGGAATTGATTTGATAGCAGCTGGTGAGATGAAGGTTAGCTGATTAATAGAGCAGTTGCATAGCACACAAGTTAGTAATGGAATAGAAAACTCAGTAAAAGAAAAAAAACAGTATGGCCTTGGGAACCATTTTCTATTTCTGAAATAGGCATAGGTTTTTAAATATATGCATGGGTATAAATATCCTAACATTATTGATAGTCATATCTGAATCAGATATACATTCCACACCTAATATTTACATTTTGATTTCATTATTAGCATTGCAATTTACATTATTCATTTTAAAGGTCATTGAATGTGTACAGCTAGATATTTTTATAGCTTCCGTTGTACATTTGCTAATACACATTTATATAGGCAAATAGCAAACATTCTATCTTACTGGTATCTGACATTAACAAATTTTCACCCCCCAAAAAATAAAATTAACTAAGATTTGGCACAGACCTAAGATCGTTAATGGCATCATTTCATTAAATGTATTGCCAGTCTATAATTCTGTAAGTCTATAATCTGTTACCCACAATTCCACAGTCCAAAAGTATGAAAAACCACAGACCTTTTTGGAAACTACCTTTTTCACAGAACCTGATCTGAACTGATGTGTTGCTATTTACAATGTTCATCTCTCTTAGAGTGGATATTCTTACATTTCACTGCGTGTATATTAAAGTTTTATTACTGCATGATATTAGACAATGCATAATATATATACCAAATTAACCTAGCAAAACTTTACAAATTCTGAATTTGGAAACAGCTCTAGCCCAGAGGATTTTTGGATATAGAATTGGGAACTTGTGTTATTTAAAAAAAAAGGTGAGGTTTTAAACCCTTCTATTCTGAAGAGTGGATACCCTAGTAGCGTAGGGGTTAAGTGCTATGGTTGTTAACCAAAGGGTCGGCAATTCGAATCCTCCAAGGGCTCCTTGGAAACTCTACGGGGCAGTTCTACCTTGTCCTATAGGGTTGCTGTGAGCAGGAAATGACTGGACAGCAATTTTTTTTTTAATTCTGAAGTGCTCATCTTAAATTATTTGTGCACCATCAGTTTGTTACTAAAGGTCATGTAGGAATACAGACTATCAAAGCTGAAAGGTGCTTAGAAATCATACACTTCCATATCTTCTTTTTTAGCTAAATAAACTGATGGCCAAGGAAGTAATTTTTATTTTGTTTTTGTTTAAAATTATGCAGCCAATAAACGAATGATGGAGGGTATGAATACAACTCTGTGCTTTTATCACTTCCTGTAGACAAACTGCAGACTAACACTTTCATATGCCAGGCATTTCTATGTAGGTGCTATACTGATGCCTCATGCTCGGAATTCTCAGTACTGGCCGTACCTCAGATCACCCAATTCCTATGCTTTCTTCTTCTCTTCCGTCCTGGTTACAGATATCTAGCACTCATTTTTTAAACTGTGGTATTATTTGTGATCTCTTTCTCTCTTTAATGTCCATAGCATTTCAGTAAATGAATATACTCAATTTTGAATACTTTTATTTTTCCCTCATTTATTTTTAGGCTTGTTGACACTGTCTTAAAGTGTCTAGACTATTCATCTGACGTCCAGAGTATTACGAGAATGTAAGAGGTACTTCTCAGGACCCTTGCCTAAAATCTCTTCTATATCCTCATTCACTAAGACCTCGCTTTGCCACTTCAGAAAGCAAAATCCAGCCAATGACTCCTCTTTTATTAGATAGTAGTTATTTAAACTCAACTAATGGCACTAGTTTTTTTTTTTTTTTTTTTTAAGTGCCAATCCATAGGCTAGATATTGTGAAGCGTTCAAAGATGGTTAAAATACAATTTCTCTTCTTGTCACTACCAGCCTTACAGCATTCAGCTAAACCACCCATCTTGACCCTGGGACTCTTGCCTTGTACAATTATATAAATGGAAGAACAATATTCCAAATAACTGTGGACTGCTAGAACAGAAAAACGGTAGATCTTCACTGTCTCATTCCCATACACCAAGCTTATGGTAGGAGTTCCTGTTCAAGAAATGAAAATGGGCCAAAAAGTTTAAAAAATGATTTTGAATCTTTGTTTCTTTCTGAAAGGTTAATGGGATATTATCAATACATAAATATCTTTGTAATGTTTTGATTTTTTAAGTAGTTTAATGTACCTAAATTACCAAGATAAAAGAAGAAAGATAAGCAGAAATAAGCTTTCACTGGTAATAAAGTTTTTACCACTATTATAAAAAACTAAAGTTCTACCCAATTGTGGGAAGAGGATATTTGGAAAACTACATTGCAGTTAGAGAACATATTTCTTTAATCTGAGATATTATAGTACTCTCCCTGAGAATGATATGTGCCCTTTTGAAATATGTGTGTGTGTCTACCTGCACATGTGTGTGCTTGCTTTATGTTACTTCATAGTTAACTTGCAGTTGACCAGGAAGAATGAACTTCTATATTTGTACTTCTTATTGGCAAAGAAACCTCAAAGAAAGCTGAACTTGAAGGGCTTAAACTGAATAAGTTAGAATAAACTGAAGAGTATACACACACTGCCTGAGTGTTGAACTTGAACTGCAACAACTACAGGGTTTTTTTGTTTGTTTGTTTTTGTTTTATTTACTGTGCTTTAAGTAAAAGTTCGTAATTCAAGTCAGTTTCTCATACAAAAATTTATACACACATCATTATGTGACCCTAGTTGCTCTCCCTGCAATGCGACAGCACACTCTTTCTCTCCACTCTGTATTTCCTATGTCCTTTCAACCAGCTCCTGTCCCCCTCTGCCTTCTCATCTCACCTCCAGACAGAAGCTGCCCACATAGTCTCATGTGTCTACTTGAGCTAAGAAGCACACTCCTCACCAGTACCATTTTATGTCTTATAGTCAGGTCTAATTTTTGTCTGAAGGGTTGGCTTTGAGAATGGTTTTGGTTTTGGGCTAAGAGAGAGTCCAGAGACCATGACCTCTAGGGCCCCTCCAGTCTCAGTCAGACCGTTAAGTCTCATCTTTTTACTAGAATTTGAGATCTGCATCCCACTTTTCTCCTGCTCGATCAGGGATTCTCTGTTGTGTTCCCTGTCAGGGCAGTCACTCGTGGTAACCAGGCACCATCTAGTTCTTCTGGTCTTAGGCTAATGGAGCCTCTGGTTTATGTGGCCCTTTCTTTTTCTTGGGCATATTTTCCTTGTTCTTCAGTTTCCTTTGCTCCAGGTGGGTTGAGACCAATTGATGCATCTTAGATGGCTGCTTACCAGCTTTTAAGACCCCAGACTCACCAAAGTGGGATGCAGAAAACGTTTTTTTTTTTTTTTTAATACACTTTGTTATGCCAAATGACCTAGATGTCACCTGAAACCATGGCCCTCAGACCTACAGGGGGCTCTTTTAAAGAGAGTAAAGATTCAACACTGAGGACTTTTGAAGAAGGAGGCAGTGTCTCTGTAGGCGGCATAGCTAAAGATAGGGACTGATGTATTCATAAGCAGATACCCTCTAAAAAGTTATTTTTTTTTCCCCTTTCAATTGGGCTTTGAAGATAATTATGTTAATGTTTAGCTTTAAACATTTCCATATTTTATTTCTCTTTCACTACCTCAGCCATTCTATAAATCTAATATTGTCACGTGGTATTTGAATTTTTACATTTTAGCAAATAAATTGAGCAATGACCTCTGCAAAGCTGGAGATAATGGGAAATAAAGAGTAACTAACAGAAAGAAAATCTGTCCATAATAAAACTCCCTCATTTCTCTTGGACCGTGGAGGAGTTTTCTTAGAAGAAAATGTCCAATACTTGCATTATATAGATTATACCTTCGCACATTCACGTCCTTCACCACACATATTCGTCCTATTTTGGCCAGTTCCCTAGTTCTGCCTCAAGAGAAATGCCTATGGATCTACAAATTTGTAATCTACTGCTGTAGAAAGGCACTGATTATAACAAAATGGATGAAAACACGCTTGCTATTCCAGCAGAGCAAGAATAATGTGGGGAGATTATGCAATTCAGTGGGGGAATTGACCTCTTTCAATAAATGTCGATGGAGCAATTGGATATCCACTGAAGATAAATCATGATCCTAAGTGAGAAAAGTAAATCAACAAAACTTTAAGAAGAAAACAGGAGACTGTCTTTATTACATTGCTAGACATAGATTTCTTAAGTAGGGTATGAAAAGCACTACCCAAGAAAGAGAAACAATGGAAAAATTGGGCTTCACTTTTTAAAAAACAACTTCTGTTTATCAAATGATGCAATAAAGAGAGGGAAATGCAAGCCACAGAATAGAAAACAGATACCCACAATACGTATATCCAACAAAATATATGTCAAAAATATATACAGATCTACCGCAAATCAGTAAGAAAGACAAACAACCCTATCAAAATAAATAAATAAGTAAAAACAAACAAACAACAACAACAAAAGCAGGTGAAGGAATTCACTTCACCAGACAGGGTATCAAAAAAAAAAAAAAAGAAAGAAAGAAAAGCAAATGGAAAGGTGCTCAATGATATTAATCATCAAGGACATGTAAATTAAAGCCACAACAGACTCATTATATTAGCTATACCTCCAAAAGTACAGACATTTAAACAGTTTCCTAAATTCTTAAATACCAACTAGACTAATTGCTGCAGTGGATTTCCAAGAGAGACATGCCGAGGGATAGTCTGAGTTACTACTATCCCTAGTGAGCCTGTCTGGGGTGAACAATACGTAAGCCATGATGATGCTATAGCTTGAATCTTCTCATCTTTTTACTCCAAGTATGTACCCTAACTCTGACCATTGAGAAAGAGAAGGTTTTTGTTTGTTTGTTTTTGTTTTTTCTTCCACTATAAAGGCCTTCCCCCACGAGTCAGTTTGTTGTACTCTGGGGGCTTGTGTGTCACTGTGATGCTGAAAACTATGCCACCGGTATTCAAATAGCACCAGGGTCATCCATGGTGAACAGGTTTCAGCTGAGGTTCCAGACTAAGACAGACTAGGAAGAAGACCGGGTGATCTACTTCTGAAAACAACTAGCCAGTGAAAACCTTATGAACAGCAGAGGAACATTGTCTGATACATTTCAAGACCTATCCTGAAGTACAAGTTGACGAGAGCCAAAGTATGATCTTGAGTATATCCCACCTGAATTTAGAGACCATCTCAAGCATAGATTTGAAACTTTGAACACTAATGACTGAAGACCAAATGAGTTGTGGAATGACATAAACGACATCATACATGAAGAACACAAGAGGTCTTTAAAAAAACAAGAGAGAAAAAAAAGACCTAAATGGATGTCAGAAGAGACTCTGAAGCTTACTCTTAAATGTCGGGTAGCTAAAGCAAAAGGAAAAAATGATGATGGAAAAGAGTTGAACAGAAGATTCCAAAGGGTGGCTCTGGAAGACAAAGTAAAGTATTATAATGACATGTGCAAAGACCTGGAGATGGAAAACCAACAGGGAAGAACTTGCTGTACATTTCTCAAGCTGAAAGAACTAAAGAAAAAATTCAAGTCTCGAGTTGAAATATTGAAGGACTCTACAGAGAAAATATTAAATGACGCAGCAAACATCTCAAGAAGGTGGAAGGAATACACAGAATCACAATACCAAAAAGAATTGGTCGACATTTAACCACTTCAGGAGGTAACATATGATCAGGGACCGATGGTGCTGAAGGAAGGAGTCCAAGCTGCACTGAAGGTATTGGCAAAAAAAAAAAAAAAAAAAGGCTCTGGGAATTGACGAAATACCAATTTATATATTTCAACAAATGGATGCAGTGCTGGAAGAGCTCACTCACCTATGCCAAGAAATTTGGAAGACAGCTACCTGGCCAACCGACTGGAAGAGATCCATATTTATGCCTAATCTCAAGAAAGGTGATCCAACTGAATGTGGAAATTATCAAACAATATCATTAATATCACATACAAGCAAAATTTTTCTGAAGATCATTCAAAAGCACCTGCAGCAGTATATTGACAGGAAACTGCCGGAAATTCAAGCTGGATTTGGAAGAAGACATGAAACCAGGGATATCATTGCTAATGTTAGATGGATCCTGGCTGAAAGCAGAGAATACCAGGAGACGTTTACCTGTGTTTTATTGACTACGCCAAGGCATTTGACTGTGTGGATCATACAAAATTATGGAAAACAATACAGAGAATGGGAATCCCAGAACACTTAATTGTGCTCATGATGAATCTGTACACGAATCAAAGGAAGTTGTTCGAACAGAACAAGTGGATACCGCATGGCTTAGTCAGAAAACATGTGTGTCACAGTTGTATCCTTTCACCATACCTATTCAATCTGTATGCTGGGGAAATAATCTCGGAAGCTGAACTATATGAAGAAGAACGGGGCACCAGGCTTTGAGGAAAGCTTATTAACAACCTGCATTATGCAGATGACACAACCTTGCTTGCTGAAGGTGAAGAGGGCTTGAAGCACTTACTGATAAAGATCAAAGACCACTGCCTTCAGTATGGATTACGCCTCAACATAAAGAAAACAAAATTCTCATGACTGGACCAATAAGCAACATCAGGATAAACAGAGAGGAGATTGAGTTTGTCAAGGATTTTATTTTATTTGGATCCACAATCAACACCCATGGAAACAGCAGTCAAGAAATCAAAAGACACATTGCATTGGGCAAATCAGCTGCAAAAGACCTCTTTAAAGTGTCAAAAAGCAAGGATCTCACCTTGAGGAGTAAGGTGCGCCTGGCCCAAGCCATGGTGTTTTCAATTGCCTCATATGCATGCTAAAACTGGCAATGAATAAGGATGACTGAAGAAGAACTGATACCTTCAAATTGTGGTGTTGGAGAAGAATATTGAGCATACCATGGACTGCCAAAAGAATGAACAAATCTGTCTTGGAAGAAGCACAACCAGAGTGCTCTTTAGAAGCAAAGATGGCGAGACTATGTCTTACAAACTTTGGACATGTTATCAGGAGGGAACAGTCCCTGGAGAAGGACATCATGCTTGGTAAAGTAGAGGGTCAGCAAAAAAAGGGAAGACCCTCAATGAGATGGGTTGACACATGGCTGAAATGATAGGTTCAAGCACACCAACAATTGTGAGGATGGCACAAGACCGGGCAGTGTTTCTTTCTGTTGTGCATAGGATCTCTATGAGTCAGAACCTACTCAATGGCACCTAACAACAACAACAACAACAACAACATAAATGCCTTAGAACCAAAAAGCATACCTTAGAAGTGGTTGCCATGACAGTTTTGAAAGAAAGTCCTGGATTATAAGCATAAGCCTGCTACCTGTTTGATATTGGGCAAATTGTTTAGCCTCTTTGAGTTTCTTTTTTTCATGTTATATATAATAAATAATATTTTTGAGCATTTACTATATGCACGTTGTTCAAAGCATTCTGTGGGTATTCACTCATTTAATACTCAAAGTTATGGAATGAAAAGGACGTTGTTATTATCCTCATTTTACAGATGAGGAAACTGAAGAACATACAGATTAAGTAACTTGTCTGAGGTTACATAATTTGTAAGTGATTTAAAGCTAGTTGTTGAAATCTTGCCTGGGTCCAGGGCCCTTGTGACTGCTATGGCATGCAGCTTTACCATAGCCTCAGCCCTTGAGGATAACAATAGTGCCTACTTTGTGGAATTATTGCAAAGATACGTTTAATTAACATAAGTCTTTAGAACAGTCATCGTTTTCTAATGAAGCTTCGATAATGTGTTCTAAAAGAAATTAATAAAAGAGAGGATCCAAATTCCGTCCATAATCTTAATATAGTAAAATTTAATCCTTTCATTTTTACCTGAAGCATCTATCCTCCAGCCATTGATCCATCTCATTACTACTCTTCTTGGAATGGAGAGAGGGTCAGGGGTATTGAGATCCTTTAGTTGTTAAAGTGTATCACCAACATACGGAGAGAGAAACTATCTTAATGGTTTTATATGCACAAGGCACTGTGGGAGTACATTTTACTCTATGGTCAAGTTCCATTACTCTATTTCTTACATACCATTCTAGTAACCGAGCTGAATAAAACCGTACAGTTTAACATGAATCTACTCTGCATTATGGGCTTAGTCTGGTATTTTTAAATAAGCTTCTTAAATAGTACATGTCTTGACAAATTTGAGAGAAAAAAATAAATTCCTAAACATGAGTGAAATAAGTTAATTTTTTTTGAGATCTAGAATTTGACAGAACTAATTGAAACAAAATAAGATAGGAGAATAAATCAGAAGTATCTGTGAAGGGAAATATATTTCTTGAAAGATTTTGCAATTTATTTTGAATAGGGTCAGACAAAATATTACAATGAACTGTGGATTTTGTCTTGAAGTTTCATATTCCATTAATACCATGGGAATTTATAAGTAACAGAGGAAGGATATATGCAATTCTCTTAATATCAAGAAAAATACATTATTGAACCCAAGTCAACTTAATATGTTCAATTTATTATGTTCTTCAATTACCCATCAAGTTGTTATAAATCTTGTCTAAAGTCGAATAAAAACAATAATCTTTAATGTTTTTAGAACTCTGCAAATTTTATGTTGAAAACTCAACATTTTACCAAAAAAAAAAAACCTCAAAGTTATTCAAATAGAATGTTTAAAGAATAATAGGTTCTAAATAACATTTTTTCTTTTGTTTTGTTTTAACATATTTGGTATTTCACAGGTTTCAGAAATCTTTCGCTCTTTTAATTTTCTGTTTTTATCTAACTCATGGCTTTAATTATCACTTTACGGTAATATTTCCAAAATCATTATTTTCTTGTGAAATGTCACCTGAAATATCTGCTTGGTAATGAAACAACTCGATCTGGATGTTTCACAAGCCCCTCATATTTAGTGACTTCTGCAGTCTAAATTCCCTTGTCATGTTCCCTTCCTTGGTTAATGTTACCACCGTCTACCTAGGCAACCAGACCAGAACTATGAATGCTTTTACCATTCCACATATACCAAAAAAACAGTAAGCATATTGCAAAATGCCGACTTTGAAAGTGATCCTCATAGAATTTTTAAGTAAATGAAATAATGAATAGAAGACTTTGCACAATTTATTATGGTTATTGAATAAAGATGAGGGAAGGAGAGCGCCATTTTTTTTTTTTTTAAATAGTCTAAGAATTTGGGCAGAATTTGGGAAGAAAGAGATTATGAGCAAGTACTTCCTTCCTAATTTCAGTGACTAAATAAGGAAACGCACGTAAACCAGTGGGTAAAAAGCCTCCACGACTCTAGTCCCTTTGCACATTAAAAATGCCTCACTCAGCACGGTACTGTGGGGACTGAGATGAATTTAATGACATTTTGTGAAATATTGGCAATGAAAATATTTCTTTTGAATAAGAGATACAATTTGAGAAGGAGTTTAGAGGAGAAGTTACGGGAATTCTAAAGAAAAACAAATCTTGTACATGGTAGTGAGGGCATTGTTGACCTGAAATAGGGTAAGAAAAACACTGTGTGTGTGTGTGTGTGTTGTATTTGTCTCTTACTTTGTACTAGGACTACACTTACTACGTATTTAAGTCTTTAGATAAATTTTTGGAAAGCAAAATCTAAGGAATTTTAACACAGTTTCTTCAGCTACAATCAAGTCTTACTTTTTGTTGTTTAATTAGAAGGTACTCCCGACACATCGAATCCAAAAAAAAAAAAAAAAAAAAAAAATCCGAAGCTCTCATTAAATGCCAGCAGTAAAAGCTTTAATGCCGATCATGCAGAAACTATGTAGATATGACACATTTTTTTTCATCATCCTAAAAACATTAAAAACACAATTTCATGGCCAAGAAATTCAAATAAGAGAACCAATTTGTACTTACGTAAACAAATATCATAGGCATTAAATTAAAAATTAAACATTACCAAATATCTTCTTGTTAATAAATTTACCACGCATGAGCTAAAACAATTATATATTCTGTCTGTTCTAGCAAATATTTATTATTGTTCATAGAAATTAGTTTCTATCATTTAATACTCTCAATTAAGTTCTAGGATTTTTTTCTTCTTTTAAAATTAGTATAAAGTGATAAAAAGGAAATATACTCAAAGAAAAAAAATGTTCAGCAGTTACTTTCAAATTTTAATTAATTTTCTTGGCTCTTGTATGAAAAATACCACTAACTAAAATAATTTCTATCAAATCAGCAACACCTTCCTCCACACAAGTTATTTTACTGGTTACATTTGTGGCCCTGAAATCAGATCTTGAGTCATTTTCTTAATTTATGTATATAATTTCAGGAGTTTAAAATTTCCCTCATGGTTATTTTAATACCTGCTACTTCAAGAGTTGGGTAATGATGTGTTTTCATCAAGAGAAAAGTCAATGGTATGAGTCATATTATTAAATTCCTAATTATAAACAATTAACTTATATTATTTTGAAAAAAAAAAACTTTTAGAATCCTAATATAGTGCAGATTTAAAAGAAAAGAAGAAAATATTCTGCAGGTGGACCTCTTCTGTTCCCAGAAGTTGCCTTCTCTCTAACTGGTGATCTTAATTTTCTATTCTCTCAAAAAAAAAATTTTTTTTTTTTTTTTTTTTCATGGCACAGTAATAGCCTGGGTGCAGCAGTACTTTTGGAACTATCGCTAACCTAAAAGTTGACAATTTGGACTCACCCAATGGTTCTGTGGAAGAAAGTCCTGGCTAACTGCTTCTGTAAAGATTACAGCCAAGAAAACTCTATGGAGCATTTCTAGTTCCTAACACATGGGGTCACATGAATGAGAATGAACTCCAGCAGGTTTGTATTTGTTATTATTGTTATTATGGTGCAGCACAATACTACACTGCTGTCTATAGTTCCACACATTAAAAATGAGGATGGCAAGACTTCAACTCATTTACTCTGTAAAAAAGTAAGAAAAGGCCAGTCACTAGAAAAGAATATCATGTTTGGTAAAGGAGAGGGCCAATGAAAACAAGGGAAACCCACCATGAGATATCCTGGCACGATAGCCATAACAATGGACTCAAAAATACCAACAATCACAAGGATGGTACAGGACATTTTCTATTATTATACATAAGGTCACCATGAATCAGAGCAACTTGATGGCAACTAGCCACAACAAATAGCAGACACACTTTTTTTTTTTTTTCAAGGAGAAATGCAAATGAAAACTATTTTTCTTAATTATCTAAACTGACCTAGCTTGGGAGCTATTCCTTAGGAGTCAATTAAATACTTTGGGAAGTTACTTTAACTATTTTAGTTTTTAGGGCCATATTAAAATACAAGAGTTTTTCTCTTACATTTGGGATGAAAGCAGATAGGCAATAGAACAAAATTTTGGTAAATAGACACCAGAATCAAATTCCGGTCCCTAAGGTAAGAAAAGCATACCTTGGGATTTGGTTTGGAAAGTTGAGTAATTTTAAACAGTGGATAACATCAAACTTCAGATTGTGATTGGAGCTTCCAAAGTTGTGTTTAAATAACTTGGCTCATTGTACTGTACTAATGAGGAAATGCCACCATAATTTTCCAAGACCATGCTGTACCTTAGGTGCTGGTAGAATTTCTTGCAAAATCATTATCTAAAATGATTATCTGTTTCCTATGTTACATTCAAACAAAACAAAATGAAAATCAAAACAAACAAAAACATTAGAACATTCATCATAGAAATATAATGACAGTGAATCAGCACTGTGGAAATAGTGTTGTTATTTATTTTCTGAAAATTTTGACCTCTACAGACACATTCCTGGACATCCTGGTGGTACAGTCGGCAGCTTGAATCCACCAGGTGCTCCTTGGAAACTCTATGGGGCAGTTCTACTCTGTCCTACAGGGTCGCTATGAGTCGGAATCTACTCAATGGCAGTGGGTTTGGATTTTTTTGGTATAGACTTACTCCTAGGTTGGTGGAGAAACAGAAAGTTTAAGTAGCTTCCATTTCTCCACAATGTATCCCAGGCTTCCATTTGATTTCACTGTAATCTACATGCTAGGACTGGGGCTTTCAAATTGATTTTTTAAGTCGATCCTGTGTATTGGCTCTCTGATCTCTCACAGAATTAGCACAGAAAAGTGGTGAAAAATTGGTGGTGACAACTTGTCAAGAAGTATTGTGGATTGCTTTATTACACTCTATTATTTACCTTTTATTTATTTGCAAGTCACAGGGATCGATTGTGAGGCATATGCCAGTTAGCTGTATTTGCTCCTTGGTACAACCTAACATAGACTCCTTATCTCAAAACATATTACTATTTTTAAAGTAGATTGTTAACAGAGTGGTGATGGAATTAAGCAAATCACTAGTTATTATTAGAAAAAAAACAACAACCCAGTTATCATACCCTACAGTTCAGGGATTATTACCAAATGTTAAGGTTTTATATCAATCAGGTTCCCTGAAGGGAATGGATAACATTCTCAAGTTGGAAATTTGAAGGAAGTTCAGCAAAAGTATTTACAAAGATGTAGCAAAGTATAGCAAAATCTAAGGGAAGAGTGTAATACCATGGGGCATTGTTATTACCCCTAACTCTGGAAAACAAAGGGGAAGCAGATGAGATGACAGGAATCAGGAGAGAGAACTCCTGACAGACTCTGTGATCTTCACTTGAGGAACATGACAGGGTCATGAAAATTCCATAGAGAAAGAACCGAGGGAATAGGTACTATGATCTGCCTCTTCCTCTCCAACTTCCTGCTGGTGTTCCCCTTGGCGGGAGCCACCTGATAGCCAAACCACAATGGTGTGTGTTGATGTACTGCTATTGGGCACAAGCAGAGTTTTGAAAGGTTGAAAAAGCAGAGGGGCATAGGTAAATATGCAACACCATCTGTATATGGTAATTTCTGATAGTGGAAAATTTGACAGCTAAATCATTTTATACTAATTAAGCCTGCTTATACTTTTTTTTTTTTTAACCAGCTGGCATAGTTTCTGCTGAAAATATACGATGTTTTGATTTATGTAACAATTTACAACAAATTGTTTTATTAATCCCTTATATCCCTTGTGGGGTAGAAGTGAGATAATACTGACCTCATTTTACAAATGATTAAACAGCCTAGCAGAAGATAGGTAGCTAGAAAGTGGAAGAAGTTGGATTCAAACTCACCTTCTACTTTCAAGTGCAGTATTTTTGCTATTGTTGCTGTTATTAGTTGCCATTGAGTTGATTTCAACTCATGTTAACCTGACGAGTGCAGAGTAGAACTGCTCCATAGAGTTTTCAAGGCTGTGACCTTTCTGAAGCAGACTGCCAGGACTGTCTTCCAAAGTGCCTCTGGGTAGGTTTGAACTACCAACCTTTCAGCTAGTAGTCTAGCACTTAACCACATCACTCAGGGATTTTGTTTCCATTAATCTAGGGGGTGAGGGAAGGAAGGACAAGCAGTTCAGCTAACCATTTATGAGGTGAAGAAAGAGACAAAGCAGTCTTGATCCCATAGAGTCCCCTTCACCTTCTTATGTAATGCTAGAGAATTTCTTTCTGACGTGGTTTATTATAATCACTGTCCTATAATTATTGTTACCTCTTTGGAGGAAGGAAACCTTGATGGCGCAGTGGTTAAAAACTATAGCTGCTAACCAAAAGGTTGACAGTTTGAACCCACCAGGCACTCCTTGGAAATTCTATGGGGCAGTTTTACTCTGTCCTATAGGGTTGCTATGAATCGGAATCGACTCAACAACGGCAATGGTTTTTTGTTTTTTTTTTTCCCTTTGGAGGAAATTATTACATATTTGTACTTTTGTTTGGACTATATAAAACATTTTTTCTTCATAATATCTAAGTTGTCTAGTATGAATTAAAGCAGAATCCTTCTTCCTTGGGTTGCATTAAACACTTAAATGAAGAAAGACAGTTTACCAGGTTAGGCTGTCCTTGGTTAAACCTGTTTTTCTATAGTTGTCACCACACCATGAATGTTCTCACTATGCATCCTTAAGGTCACTGTGGAACGACATAGTGCATGACATGGTAGACAGAACCCTGAGTTACAGGTCATAGCTTCTTGAGACATGCTTCTTGAGAAGTCTGGAGTGGAGATCTGTAGTTAAAAATGTTCTTCTAGGTTTACTGTTCTTTGACTTTAGAATCATTTGCTTCAGGAAAAACTATTAAATTTGTGTAAACATGACAATTGCTTATTGTGTCCTGTTTTAAAACAATTAAAACAAAACAGTTCTAATACCTGCAATGAGAATTTGGGTCCAAGAGTAATTAGTTCCTTTCTTCTCTGTTAATTAAAATGTACACATTCATTGGTAGGTGTACTGAAAACAACTGCTAATTTAGTTTTTTTTCCTACTCTTAAAAATTAATTTTAATGTTGTGTTTATGTAGAAGAAAATATGCACAGTAGAAAGTAAGGACCTAATATTTAAATTCGGTGTAGTAACTATAAAGAAGTTCCATGCGTTTTAGTACCTGAGAATAGGTGTATCATGTTGGGTTGCATATAATCAAAAAGACCATAATACTCTTGCAGAGTAGTGTTGACTGTTAATTCGAGTACCAACTAATACTTATTGTATTAATTTTAATAAGGTAAAGAATCAGCATTAAAAATTAAAAAAAAAATACATTATTTTGCTTATGAAACTAAGTACTTTTAAACTAATTGGGTTTCCAGTAGAACACACTGACCAAGAAAGCATCCTCTAAACACTTCTTAAAGAAAAAAAAAAAAAAAAAACTTTTCAACTAACAGAGTGTTAAATACATTTTGCAAAAGTATTTACTGATTTTCCTGATATGTAAAATTCAGTTGCATGGAGTGTATTAAATATCAAGAGTATTGAATTTGGTTTAGAGGTTTACTTTAAAGTATTTTTATGTAGGTCATTCTTTTTCGTTGTTAGTTGCCATGAATCAATTCAGACTCATGGCCACCCCACAGGTGCAGAATAGAACTGCACACCATACGGTTTTCAAGGCTATGACTTTTCAGAAGAAGATCATCCCAGGTGCCTCTGGGTGGGCTTAAACCACCAACCTATTGGATAGTAGTAGAGAGCTTAACCGTTTGTACACCCAGGTACTCCCAGCTCATTCTTTAAAGAGTAGTTATCCAGGACCAGATTATAGAGATTGGGAAGTGCCTTGAATGAATGACAAAAGGAAAGATGAATGAAATTTTAGTTCTACTCTATCCTCTAAATAGCCTGTCTGAGGGCGAATGGGCTCTTCTAGCTGTCCACACTCACTGTTCCACGTTTGCTTACTCCAGATATCCCAAACGCACAGCATAATGCTCTCTAACACCTTGTCTCCATTTCATTTAAACAGTTCTTTTTATTTTTCTCCTAGCACATGCTTCTACAAGCCAAGCTTCCATTCATGATATTCCTTCTGCTTAGAGCACATTCTGCCCCTTAAAACACAGTTTAAGATATTTTTCTTTTGAAAACTTCTCAATGTCCTGGTCCCATCTTCACCTTCCTTTCTCTGATCTACTACTACTGTCCTACTCAGAAGATAATTACTAGGTAATTATTATATTGGTGGCATACCTGAGTGGTACAAACGGTTAGTCACTCCACTAATAACTGAAAGGTTGGTGGTTCAAACCCACCCAGATGTGCCTCAGAAGAAAGGCCTGGCAATCTTCTTCTGGAAGGTCCCACCCTTGAAAACCCTTTGGAGTGCCATTCTACTCTGCACGCATGGGGTTGCCATGAGTTGGAATCAACTCAACAGCAGTTGATTAGGTGTTGCTGTCATACCGCTGTCATACTTTTCAGGGCAAGAATTTTATCAAACTTATCAACATTCAGAACAGTACTTGACACTGACTGAGTATATATTTTTTAGGAATAAGTGTTTTCCTGTCTCTTTTCGTTGAGGCTGTGCTGTGTTCTCTGTAGAGATTTTTTGTTTTACATACCACAGACATATATGCTTGAAGACTTGAGATAAGTACTAAGAGATTAGTTTAACTCTGCAAGTTGACCAGATATAATTTTTCTCAAGGGTGTTTAAGATTATGAAATATGTGAACTAGCAGTAAATCTGCAACCTGCCTCTAGTAAAAAAAGAAAGCGCACACACACACTCACAACTATTATGGTTCCAGGAACCGCCCCACAGATTACATTGTAGTTCAGAGTAGAAGGTTGTCTTACTTCTAATTATCTTTTTCAAATTCACCAAACTAAAAATGCTTGCTCAATATGCCCACATAATACTCCAACTTTACAGATGGAATATTTGGTATAGCGTTTATTCTTTACCTCATGGATTTCACACCCTTGCAAAAAACCTGGGGACAAGTGCTAAGTCGTTTGATATATTTAACTCTGAATTTTTTTTTTTTTGCTTTAGGATTATAAATCAGACCCTTATTGTCACTTTAATGCAGAAGGGGTTCTTTTGTGTTCATAATATAGATCAAGATGTGATTTAAGTCGAATCTTGTCAAGGTAACTCCTTTTTAAACTATGAGAAGAGACTTGGCTGTAGCCCAAAACTAATGGGAGTCATATTTTATAATAAAAAGCAATATGTTAGTAATAGAGGCTTTGCTGCTTCTTTCAGTCTCCACAAGCACAAATTCTTGTCAGTTTTCACAGTTAATGCATTTTTTTGTCAAGACATAAGCACTTTAAAAAAGTCTCTACTTAATATCGTGGAAGACAGAAATTCTAATTTCCAAAGGAAGTAGTGAAAATAGAGATCTTAGCCTGGAGGAATAAGATATAAAATGCCTGACTATCAGAGGAATCCCATTTTGAAAAAAGAGACCATCAGAAAGTAGAGTAGTGTGAATATAAAATTGAACAAACCTTCAAATTGAACAAAAAGGGGTGTTATATTGCCAGTATTTTCCTCCTCCTCACATTTTATAAAGGGATCCTTCAACAGATCAAATGTAAAGATGACAAGAAGTAATTTATATTGTTCACATCTACAATTTAATGACTTCTGTAAGAAATGAAAGCTAATTTCTCTTGCGTTTGCATATACTGCAGACACTTGTCACACATTGCTTATAACATTTATGGGGCTACTTGTCTCCAGTGCGGAGTTAGGTATTGATATGCATGGTAGCAAAACTTAGAGCGAGACCAGTCACTTAAACTTTGAAATTCTGTGACTGCGATGTGAGAATGCCAAAGGTATACTGCCTAGAAAAAACCCTGCACTGAACAAAGAAGCATCAAGTAAGGAAATTTCGCTTTGAAAAGCAAATCAGTTTAATTTATTAAATTTGTAAATTTTAAGAAAAATAATAAAAAGGTCTCTGGGTGGAGCAAGCAGTTTGTGCTCAGCTCATAACCAAAGAGTTGGTGGTTTGAAACCAGCCAGTAGCACAGCAGAAAAAAAGGCCTGGCAACCTCTTCCATAAAGATGATAGCCAAGAAAACCCAATACAGCAGTTCTACTTTGTAATAAGTGGGGTAGCCATGAGTTGGAACTGACTCGATGGCACACAACAGTAACAACAACTAATCAGTGGTTTGAATAACCCAGCTTTACCATGGAAGAAAATGAATGCCTAGCAATCTATTTCTATAAAAATTACAGCCAAGAAAACCCTATGGAGCACTCCTGCCCTGTAATAAATGGGTTACCAGGAATCAGAATTGATGGCAATGAGTGTGGGTAAAATAATAAAAAAAAAGACCAAATTAAATTAATATAACCAGATATTAAAAGGTCATATTTCTAGAAAAGCAAGTCAGTTTAATTTATTAAATGTTCAAACTTTAAGAAAAAGGAAGACTAATTTAATTTACAACTTTAACTTATGGAAACTCAACTTGTTCTTCAACTTGTACCAAGTATGTGAGACTTCCAAGGCTATCATTTGACTATGAACTTGCCTACGAGTTTCAAGATTTCAAGGGCATTCATGTGGTCTTCAATAGTTTTGAATTATACAAATCCTATGTTCTCATTGTTTTACTTGTCTTCCTTTTTTTTTTTCCATTCATGGGGGTGGCAGAGATGAAGGTAACTAATATTCTTTGATGTCAGTGTGGCTTTCTTCAACAGTCGTCATAAATGGCTTAGTAGATATAGCCTTTTTCCTTTGCCCTTAAGTGCTCCAGATAAATTTATTATGTCACAGGTGTATTTCTTTTTATTTTCTCTTTGAATTATGAGGTAATAGTGCTCTACTTAAATGACCTGATCCCAAAAAGCAATTAAGCTGCTTAGACATTGCAATCAAATCTATCAATTACCTTTTCTCATTTTATTCTTCATAAATTGGTTTATAAGGCAGAAGTATTTTTATACCATTTTCAAGAGGAAATGATTGATGCTCAGAAAATGTAAGTAAACAGTAGAATCAAGGTATAAATATAGGCCTTGTAACTCTGTTGGGCTTTTCCCCCTTGAAGTCACTCAAACTATTTTGAAGACAAAGTCACTGAGTTTTCTTTGGCCCATGCATTTAATCATGTATTTGTATTAACGAGATCAATAGAGATGAATCTTAAAGAAAGTTAATTCCAATAAAAAAAAAAAATGTACACACGTGGGTTGTTATTTTCTTGTTATAAGAATCATTGTGTCCAATAAAACATTGTAACAAAGGCTGGAACTGTTTAAAAAATTATGTTCATAGTGTCGGGGAGTTTTCTGAGTAAATATCATTTCACTGTCATGGGCTTTTACATTTTTACTTAGTGTTTTCTTGAACACCCTCTCTAGACAGTCACATGCAAAACAAAAATTGGGTTTTAGTCAAAAAATCCTGTACCTATAATGGAACAAGAGAGACTTAGTATCATTAGCTAAAGAATCTGCTACTAGGACACATAATATGACAGTCAAGGTATTATATTCAGTGTCTCGTTTAGGGCATAGCTATTAAAATTAAGTAGCTTATGTTAACAAATATTTTTGAATTATTCAATTCTTATATGTAATAATTCTTGAGAATATTTTAATCCATTGTTTTTGTTCTTGAAATCAACACCTGTTGTAAAAAAAAAATGACTTTTTCAAAAAATGGCTGCTCCTTTTGATCCTAAGTGTGTTCTAAAAATGGGGAATTGTGGGAATCGTTTTGTTTAGACCACTTAGTAAGGTGGAAGACAACCTTAACTCTATAGCTTGCTTTCACCTGTCTTAACATATATTTATTGTCCTGTTAATATTCTCCCTTTGTAATCTCATGTGCTCCCATGGGTTCAATTACTGTAAATAGGCTGAGAACTCTTGAATTTCTATCTCCAGTCTAAAATCTTTCCTGAGCTACAAATGATATATATCTAATGCCCTACCTGATCTCTCTACTTGGATGTCTTAAAGACAACGGAAACTAAAGGACTCGAGAGCCCTCCGCACATTCCCAATCTAGCCCCTCCTCCAGTACCTTCAATCTCATTAAGTGATAGTACTGTATACACCAGTTGCTGAAACTAGCAGTCATGGAATCGTCTTTGGCTCCCCATTGCTCCTCCACCCTATCACCAAATTTTATTGATCTAAACCCTACTCCAGTCTATGAATTTCTCTTTACCACCATTGTCATTGCTATGGGCAAGGCAGGCTATTGTCCTCTCTTGCCTGGACTAATGATAATATCTTGGCCCGTCTTCTTATGTGAGCTCCTAAACCAAAAATCAAATCTGTTGTTGTCAGGTTCATTCTGACTTATTACTCCTACCTGCTCAAATCCATTTTTGCTCTGATGTAGATAGTGATAAAGGAGTTCTTTACACCTCAATAAAAAAATAAAAAAAAAACAACTGAAAACTGGACCAATAAGCAACATCATGATAAATGGAGAAATTAGTAAAGTTATCAAGAATTTCATTTTACTTAGATCCATAATCAATGCCCATGGAAGCAGCACTCAAGAAATTAAATGACATATTGCATTGGGCAAATTTGCTTCAAAAGACCTCCTTCAAGTGTTAAAAAGCAAAGATGTCACTTTGAGGACTAAAGTGCTGACCCAAGCCATGGTATTTTCAATCATATCATATGCATGCAAAATTGGACAAAGGATAAGGAAAACTGAAGAATTGATGCCTTTGAATTACAGTGTTGGCAAAGAATATTGAATATGCCACAGACTGTCAAAAGAATAGTTCTGTCTTAGAAGAAGTACAGCCAGAATGCTCCTTAGAAGCCAGGATAGTGAGACTTCCTGTCACATACTTTGGAAATGTTGTCAGGAGGGACCAGTCCCTGGAGAAGGACATCGTGTTTGGCAAAGTAGAAGGTCGTCGAAAAAGAGGAAGACCTTCAGTGAGATGGATTGACACACTGGCAGCAGCAATGGCCTCAGATATAGCAACAATTGTGAGGATGGCACAGGACTGGGCAGCATTTTGTCCTGTTTTACATAGCGTCACTGTGAGTTGGAACCACCTCAATGGTACCTAACAACAAAGAAGCCCTGGTGGCACAATATTTAAGTGTTTGGCTACAAACTGAAAGTTTGGAGGTTCAAACCCTCCAGGAGCTACATGAGAGAAAAGACCTGGTAATCTGGTCCTGTAAAGATTACAGCCTAGGAAAACTTATGGGGCAGTTCTACTCTATCTTATAGGATCCCTGTGAATCAGAATTAACAGCACACAACAACAACTATGGCTAGCAAGTAAAGTGTGTCTCTATCTACTTTTTGAAGTTCACTTCTTACTCTACTCTTATGTCTGTGCTCCAGACAAATGGAACTTTTTCAGTTGGTTCTACACTTACTTTCTCTTTTCATATCCAGGCATTGAAACAGGAAATTGCTTTTTTCTGGAGCTCTTCTTCCCTGAAAACCACAGTCTTCACATGGGTAAGTTTATTTCATCTTTTATGTATTAATTACACTAGAAGTCCCGGGGTAGTGCAAGTGGTTAATGTTCTTGGCTATTAACTCAAAGATTGGAGGTTGGAATCTGCTCAGAGATGCCTCAGAGGAAAGGGCTGGTAATCTACTTCTGAAAAATCAGTCATTGAAAACCCTAAGGATCACAGTTCTACTGTGACACACATAGGGTTGCCATGAGTCAGAACTGACTCAAAGGCAACTGGTCTGGAAGATGTTACTTCTTTTGCTAATCCCCTGAGAGCAGATTGATGCCTTAGTGAGTAATCTATCTGCATTTCCTTTCAGGACACTCATAAAAAAATTGTAATTATGTGATTATTATCTGTCTTCTCCCGTAGAATTTAAACTCCATTAGGGAACATTTACACTGCTGAATTCCTTATATCTGTTACAGGATCCGGAACAAAGAAAGTATACAATGAGCATAAAAACCAAACCAAACCCAGTGCCATCGAGTCGATTCTGACTCATAGCGACCCCTATAGGACAGAGTAGAACTGCCCCATAGAGTTTCCAAGGAGCGCCTGGCGGATTCGAACTGCCGACCCTTTGGTTAGCAACCGTAGCACTTAACCACTACGCAACCAGGGTCTCCACAATGAGCATAAGAGTATTTATTAAGGGAATGAATACCATTTTGATTCTTGGTAATTTGTCCACTATATTAGCTACCTCTTTAAGTGTCATGTTATCTACTTTGTGGACAAATTTACACTAAAACATTAATACCACGTCAAATTTACAATATTGTACCCAGTCAAGGCCAAAGAATTTCATCTACCTTGGAGTAATTAGTATCCTTTTTTTCATCTTATCATTTAGTAATCTGTAAATAGTGGTTTTCAAGAATTACGACCCTTCTCAAGTAAGGAAATTTTATTTCCCTGGTAATTAAACTAAGCCTTTGAAAATGTTTTGCCAACTGTTACTGATATTAAAGAAAATGAATTGGACAGGATATGCAAATCTAAAGCTTAAAGAATGCAGAATCCAAATCACAAATTTTTTTAGATCTTATAAATTGAAGTCACAACTTAATAATCCACACTGACTCCACTTATTATTATTTTTAAATGACAGCACATCTATGTATGATTCCTGTGTGCAGAACAAGTCAGAAATGGTTATATCTGAGAGTTTTAATTGCACTCTATGGAGATGTCAATGTGGTGTGAATTAAATACGAACATACATTTTCATATTATGGGACTATGATTTTATATTTTATGTGATCTTGTCAAATAGGCATTGGATTTTAATCTCCATCCTGTCATGGAGCTATACACCACTACTAATTTTAAGTCATCTTGAGAAATTTGATTGCCATGTAATGTTCTTATAGGAGAGTATTATGGATTGAATTATGTCACCACACATATGTTTTGTAAATCCTAACCTCTAGGCCTGGGGTTATAATCCCATTTGGGAATGCATAGTCTTTATTAAGTTAATGAGGCAGGATTAGTGTAGGGTACATCTTGAGTCAATCTCTTCTGAGATATGAAAATGATTAAATAATTGAGCAGAGCAGACATGAGGGAGGAGAGATGCCAAGCCACATGAAGATTGCCCAGGAACAGAAGCTCAAGGAGACAATGGCCTTCTTCCAGAGCTGACAGATAGTCTTCCCCTAGAATCAGTGCCCTGAATTCAGGCTTCTAGCCTCCAAAATTGTAAGAAAATAAATTTCTGTTTGTTAAAGCCGTCCAGTTGTGGTATTTCTCTTATAGCAGCACTGGATAACTAATACGGAGAGTGTCATTGACCATTTCCTCTCAATAATGTGTGCAACGTCAGCACTGCCCCCTCCTGCTGTCACAGACTGTGGAGCACAGGCTCTGACTCTGACAAAGCAAGAGTCCTCAGGAGGAGAAAGATTCTTTACCAAGTTTTTAAAAATACAGATTTTAAAGAGTGGCGGTATCTAGGGAACTTTCAATTTTAAATTATTAATGCATCTCCTTGAGTTGACAAACATTTTTAACTCTTCAAATTACAAAATGAATCAATATGGCAAAGTGTCTTAGTCATCTAGTGCTGCTGTAACAGAAATATCACAAGCGGATGGCTTTAACAAAGAGAAGTTTATTTCCTCACAGGAAAGTAGGCTAAAAGTCCAAATTCAGGGTGTCATCTCCAGGGGAAGGCTTCTACTCTCTGTCAGCCTTCTCATCAGTCTTCCTCTGGACTAGGAGCTTCTCTGCACAGGGACCTCATACCACCATGAAAGCAGTGCCAGGAGGAGAGCACGTACTTTGGACACAGGGCCAGTGTGCAGAGAAGCTCCTAGTCTGGGGGAAGATTGATGAAAGGCCAACAGAAAAAGAAAGCCTTCCCCTGGAGCTGGCACCCTGAATTTGGACTTTTAGCCTACCTTACTGTGAGGAAATAAATTTCTCTTTGTTAAAGCCATCCACTTGTGATATTTCTGTTACAGCAGCACTAGATGACTAAGACACAAACTTACTAATATTCCCCGGTACCATTCTCACATCAACCTACTCTCCACATTGGTTTTGATGAGGTCATGGGAATCCAGCTAGGGAGCACATTTCCTAGCCTTCCTTGTCTGTCCACATGACTAAATCCTTCATGAATGAATATAAGCAGAGTTGTATTGACAAGTCCCATGCCAGTTCCTTAAGAAAACACAGCTTGCTCTCTCCCTCTCTTTTTTTCTTGGTTGGGGTTGATAGAATAAGACAGCTTCGAACAAATAGAAGGGGACAATGGCTTACAGGATGGCAGAGTAAAAGTCAGAAAAAAACTGACTCTTCTTTGAAGAAGTTGGCCCACTTCTCTGTGACTGATAACATGAGAAGAAATACAATTTCAGGGAAGCACTGGTGTTTTTTTTGTTTGTTTTCATATATATTTTATAGTAATGTATTGATTAAATAATATAACTAAAATAAAAATGCATAAGGATATATATGTATTTATGTATGTGTATTATATATATATATCACTATATATATGTATATATGTATGTATTTATACTACCACTCATCTGTCAGTCTGTCATACTGTAGTGGCTTACATGTTATTGTGATGTGTGATGCTATGCCACTGGCATTTCAAATACAAAAAGGTCGCCAATGGTGGACAGGTTTTGTCAGAGCTTACAGACTAGGAAGAAAGACTTGTCAATCTAGTTCTAAAAAAATTGACCAGTGAAAACCTTATCTATAGCAGTGGAACGTTGTCTGATATAGTGCCCAAAGATGAGCCTCTCAGGTTGGAAAGCACTCAGAATACTACTGGGAAAGAACTGCCTCCTCCATGTAAAGTTGACCTCAATGACATGGATGGAGCCAAGGTTTTGGGCCCTTGATGTGCTAAAGTGGTACAACTCAAGAATATGGAATGTATGAAATATGAATCTAGAAAAATTGGAAGCTGTCAAAAATTAAATGGAAAACAAGGATTGATATCCTAGGCTATTAATGAGTTGAGTCAGACTAGTATTGGTTCTTTTGTACCAGTCATATGGTCTACTATACTGGGAATGACAAATTAAAGAGGGATGGCATCACATTTATAGTCAAAAAGAACATTTCAAGATCTATCTTGAAGTACAGTGCTGCCATAGGCCTACAAGGAAGATCAGTTAATACGATTATTACTCAGATTTATGCACCAGCCTCTAAGGCCAAAGATGAAGAAATTGAAGATTTTTACCAACTTCTATAGTCTGAAATTGATCAAACATGCAATCAAGATGCATTGATAATTACTGGTGACTGGAATGTGAAAATTGGAAACAAAGAAGGATCCGTAGTTGGAAAATATGGCCTTGCTTATAGAAATAATACAGGAGATCACAAGATAGAATTTTGTAAGTCCAACAACTTATTCATTGCAAATACCTTTTTTCAACAACATAAACAGTGACTGTACCTGTGGAGCTTGTCAGATGGAATACATAGGAATCATATCAACTACCTCTATGGAGAGAGACAAAGGAAAAGGTCAGTTTCACCCATTAGAGCAAAGCCAGGAGCCGACTGCAGAACAGACCATCAATTTCTCATACACAAGTTCAAGTTGAAACTGAAGAAAATTAAAACAAGTTCACGAGACCCAAAGCACAGCCTTGAGTATATCTCACATGAATTTAGAGGCCATCTCAAAAATAGATTTGATGCATGGAACATTAATGTCCAAAGACTAGAAGAATAGTTGGATGACATAAAGAACAATATACATGAGGAAAGCAAAAGGTCATTAAAAAGACAGGAAAGAAAGGACCAAAATGGATGTCAGAAGAGACTCCAAAACTTATTATTGAACATCGAGTAGCTAAAGCTTGAAGAAACAATGTAAAAGAGTTCAACAAAAGATTGCAAAGCTCCAGAAGACAAGGTAGAATATTATGATGAAATGTACAAAGACCTGGAGTTAGAAAGCCAGAAGCAAATAATAAGCTCAGCATTTCTCAAGCTGAAAGAACTGAAGAAAAAATTTAAGCCTCCAGTTTCAATTTTGAAGGATTCTAGGAAAGGATTCTAAGGAAGCATCAAAAGTAGATGGAAGGAATACACAGAGTCAATATACCAAAAAGAACTGGTTTATTTCAACCATTTCAGGAGGTAATATATGATAAAGAACTGATTGTACCGAAGGAAGAAATCCAAGCTGCACTGAAGGCACTGGCAAAAAACAAGGCTTCAGGAAATAACAGAATGCCAGTTTTGATGTCAACAAACACATGAAACACTGGAAGTGCTCACTTGTCTATGTCAACCAATTTGGAAGACAGCTACTTGGTCAACCGACTGGAAGAGATCCATATTGTGTCCATTTCAAAGAAAAATGATTCAACAGAATGTAAAAATTATCAGTTTCATTAATATCACACTCAAGTATAATTTTGCTGAAGATAATTCAAAAACTGTTGCAGCAGTACATTAACAGAGAACTGCCAGAAATTCCAGCCAGATTCAGAAGAGGATATCTTTGCTACTTAGAACAGGGGTATCATTGCTGATGTCAGACGGATCTTGGCTGAAAGCAGAGAACACCAGAAAGATGTTTACCTTTGTTTTATTGACTTTACAAAGGCATTCAACTGTGTGAATCATAACAAATTATGGATAACATTGCAAAGAATAAGCACTCCAGAAAACTTAATTGTGCTCCTGAGGAACCTGTCTATAGATCAAGATGCAGTCATTCAAACGGAATGAGGGAATACTGCATGGTTTAAAATCAGAAAGGTGTGTATCAGGGGTGTATCCTTTCACCATACTTATTCGATCTGTATGCTGAGCAAATAATTTGAGAAGCTGGACTACATAAAGAAGAACAGGCATCAGAATTGGAAGAAGACTCATTAACAATCTGTGATATGCAGATGGCTTGCTGAAAGTGAAGGGAGCTTGAAGCATTTTACTGATGAAGGCCAAAGACTACAGCCGTAAGTATGAATTGCACCTCAATATAAAGAAAACAAATATCTTCACAACTGGATCAAAAAGCAGTATCTTGATAAAAGGAGAAAATATTGAAATAATCAATGATTTCATTTTACTTGGATCCACAATCAATGCCCATGGAAGCAGCAGTCAAGAAATCAAATTACATATTGCCTTGGGCAAATCAGCTGCAAAAGGACTCTTTCAAGTGTTAAAAAGCAAAGAGGTCACTTTTAGGACTCAGGTGCACCTGACCCAAGCCGTGGTATTGTCAATCACCCCATATACAAGGGAAAGCTTAACAATGAATAAAGAAGACTGAAAAAGAATTGATTTATTTAAATGATGGCTTTGGAAAAGAATACTGAATATACTGGGGACTGCCAAAAGAAAGAACAAATCTGTCTTTGAAGAAGTACAACCAGAGTGCTCCCTAGAAGCAAGGATGGCCACACTTCGTCTCGTGTAATTTGAACATGTTATCATGAGGGACCAGTCCCTGGAGAAGGACATCATGCCTAGTGTCATGGATTGAATCGTGCCCCCCAAAAGTATCTGTCACCTTGGCTAGGCCATGATTCCCAGTATTGTATGATGGTCCACTATTTTGTCATGTGATAGGATTTTTCCATGTGTTGTAAATCCTATCTCTCTGATGTTAATGAGGTGGGATTAGCAGCAGTTATGTTGATGAAACAGGACTCAATACATAAAATTAGGTCATGTCTTAAGCCAATCTCTTTCGAGATATAAAAGAGAGAAAGTGACCAGAGAGACTTGGGGACCTCATACCACCAAGAAAGCAGCACTGGGAGAAAGTGAGTCCTTTGGACCCAAGGTTCCTAGGCAGAGAAGATCCTAGACCAGGGGAAGATACATGACAAGGATCTTTCCCCAGAGCCGACAGAGAAAGAAAGACTTCCTCTGAAGCTAGCACCCTGAACTCAGACTTTCAGCCTACTAGACTGTGAGAGAATGAAGTTTTGTTTGTTAAAGCCATCCACCTGTGGTATTTCTGTTATAGCAGCACTAGATAACTAAGACACTTAGTAAAATAGATGGTCAGTGAAAAAGAAGAAGACCCTCAATGAGATGGATTGACACAATGGCTGCAACAATGGGCTCAAAACTAGCAACCATTGTGAGGATGGCATAGGACTGGGCAGTGTTTCTTTTGTTGGATATAGAGTTGCTATGAGTTGGAATTGACGAAATGGCACCTAACAACACAACTACAACTTGTATGTATGCCTATATATGCATACATATATACATTTAAAAATCTGTTCACATGTAGTTTAATTAAAAAAAAAATGTACTTTGTGTTAAATTTTGGGGAGAAGAAAGCCTTCCCATTGTAAAAAGTGATACAAATAAGGAAGGGCTCACCAAGGAAAATAGACAAAGTCTTTTTAGAATTATTTATGTATTTACTTCCTTTTTTGGTGAAACATACTTGAATATAGACTACACTGTTGTAAAGAACAGACATAGATAATGCATTACTAATTCAAAAAATTTGTTGACTATTCTCTCTTTTTATAGTGTTATGCTGTCTTCAAATAGGTAAAAATAAGATAATATCCTTCTTAGTTACATGGAATCAATGAATTTATCCTTAGTCTCTTTCTAGAATTCTGGATCAAACTTTATTTAAAAGTATGAAGATGATGCATATATTTAAGAATGGCTTAATAATTTTCACCTGAATTTTAGCTGTAAGTCCAGATCTCTAAATGAGTAAATAAACAAAGTGAATAATATAAATATATGCAGAACCTATTTAATTTCTTTTTCTTTATATATTTGAAATTCCTTGTGACGGTCACGTGTTATTTTTTGCAGAGAAATAACATCAGTGGTATTTATAATAACAGTTGTTCAATCAAAAGGTCTGTATGCCAATATGCTATATAATGTCTTGGGCTTCATCCCATTTTTCTCCTGCTTTATTTATTCATTATATGATTTAAGAGCCTGTGGGTGAGTCTCTCAGCAGTCATTCTCAGAGCACCCTGAAGTCGTACACAAGAATAGATGTTACTTTAAGGGTCTCGCTAATTGGGGGGCACTTCTTAAGCTGTCTTATGTTTACAACTTTGAAAGGCAAAATTTAAATTCTAATTTCATAAGGGCTCTTGTAAGCACAATGATCTAAATTTGGTCTCTCAAATTAGTATCATTACCAGAAAGCCTGAATACCCACAAGAAGTGTTGGTGACAACTTGATTGTGTTCAGACGCTTCCCAAATTAGGTGCTGTGTTTGAAAACTTGGCCAAGTGCGATTGACACAAGCTTCTCAGGAACAGTGAGAAAAACAGAAGGCAGATCAAATTTGGGCCTGCCAATTCTTGACAGGCTTGCTTTAACTTTCTCTCCCTGAAGTTCTTTGTCTTATGTTCTCTCTTCACTGGAAGTGTGACACAAAGGTTATGACAAGCATGTGAAAATAGCTAGTGACTTATTAATGTCTACTATGACTTGAACATCACAGAACAGCACAGTGTGGCTTCGGTGATCGCCTTTCTTTCCTTCCATATATTGCAGCCAATCTCTTGAGCTGTCCAGAAGTGTCATATTCCTTCCGTGAAATAAGATCAGTGCGTTAATATGATCTTCCACCTCCAAGCTCATAGTTACTTGTCACATTAATATTTTGCTCAAACCAGCTTTTCCTGAAATACAAGAATGCAAATCACTTGATTCTTGAAACCCTAGATCAGGCTCTTTTCCAAAATTCAATTTATACATATATTGAAGTAATGGACATTCTTAACAAGCAGGAGTTTTCGTTTATTTATTTTCATGCAAATTTTAAAGAAAAGACAGTATTGAAGTGTGTCTTTTATAAAATGGATCCATTGCTTACCCTCTTTCACAATACTGCATTTTGAAATCTTTATAATGGAATCTCTCTTTTCAGTTTTGGGACATGATTGCCCTTATTTTTCTACTACTAGCTGTTTTGTTTTATTTTAATGAGACTATCATTTTTATTGGCTTAAAACTGAGTACAGATATACAATGGCTTTCCATGTAGAGCTACAGCTTATTTTGTATTTCCTTCCTCCAGAAACTTAGAATATTGTATTGTCAATAACAATAATAATACAAACTTTTGGGAGCAGATCTGGAATTGCACACAATGATGCTTTTGAAGTTAGAAGATAAATGAGGAGAATTTTGAGAAACTACTTAACATTTCTAGAGCAAAACAATTCTTATCAAGCTTTGAAACAATGGGAAGCCATCTAATAAAATGACTTCTTCCTCACACTGCATTTTTTAAATATGTTTTTTGATCTTCACTGTTCTTTAGGAAGCATACCATCTGTCTGATAAAAAATTGTAAATACTTTTTCATTCTTATTATTCTTTTTGAATTTTTTGACTTAATATTACTGTATTTTACATCTACATTTCTATCATGGATTTGGGTTGTAATTGCAAAATAGATAGAGCAAATCATTTTCCAAGGCTTTTTTTTTTCACTGAAGTTATGGTAAAACAATCTGAATGCATAATGTCTCAGTATAGGTATTGATGATAGTGCCATGTGAAAGGCATTATCCTGAGTATTTTATACTATTTCTTTTAAGCCTCACAGTAACCCCTAACATAGTCTTTATTATTATTCCAATTTGACATCTGAAGAAACTGATTCTTTGAGAGGTCAAATAACTTGTTTAATGTACAAAGGAACTACTTAATAGGCTGGTAACATTCCCATCTGAGAGAACAATCCAGAATGTGTGACGAGGGATATCATTTTGCCTACTGAGCGATCATGTGACTCATGATCAAATTAAGACTTTAAGCTTCCCTTAAATCCTGTCATATCATTAAAGTCTAATGACTTTTCTAAGCCAAGAAAATAGGATAGATTCCACTTCTGGTAGTAAACATGCATTAATACTAACTTCTTGCCAACAAGCAGGTGAAAAGCTGCTCATTGTCATTAGCAGTTAGACAAATGCAAATCATAAGTACAATGAAATAGCACCTCACTCCTATTAGAATGACAATAACAAAAAAAAAAAAAGAAAGAAAACAATAAGTGTTCTCAAACTTGTGGAGAAAACGGAACCCTCATTCATTGCTTGTGGGAATGTAAAATGGTACAGCTGTTGTGGAAAACAGTTTGGTGGTTCTTCAAAAAGTGAACATAGAACAACTATAGACCCAACAATCCCAATCATAGGTATATATCCAGAAGAAGTGAGGGCAGGAGTACAAACAGAAACCTCTACAACAGCATTTCTTACAATAGCCAGAAGGTGGAAACTACCCATATGTCTGTTAAGAGACGAATGGATAAGCAAAATGTATATACACACAGTGGAATACTACTCAGCCATAAAGAGAAATAAAGTCCTGATGCATGCCATACCTGTATCAACCTTGAAAACATTACACAGAGTGAAATAAGGCAGCCACAAAAAGACAAATATTGTATGATCTCACTTACATAAAAAAAGTAAATATATAGAAACCAAAGATTCTTAGTTGTTGCCAGGATTGAGAGGGAGGGGAGGAAGGGGGATTTTTGCCTCTGGGACATTGAGTGTATGTTAATCGTGGTGGAATGATTGGAAAAGGACAGTAAGAATCTTTGCACAACTTGAAACATGCAATCAATACCACTGAATTCTACACAATGATGCTTTTGAAGTTAGAAGATAAATGAGGAGAATTTTGAGAAACTAAACATTTCTAGAGCAAAACAATTCTTATCAAGCTTTGAAACAAGGGAAAGCCATCTAATAAAATGACTCCCTCCTCACACCGCCTTTTTTAATGTTTTTTGATCTTCACTGTTCTTTAGGAAGTATATCATCTGTCTGATAAAAATTACACTTTCTCATTCTTATCATCCATTTTGAATTTTTTAACTTGAATTTACTATATTTTACACCTATATTTCTATCATGGATTTTGGTCATAATTGTAAAATAGAGCAAATTGTTGAGTTGGTATATGTTTTGTTGTGTATTTTCACCACACACTCAAAGATTAATTTCTTGCTTCTGAGGAACTTTTTTATTTTGACTGGACATAGCTGTGTTTTCTGAGGAAATGACATCTCTTAAGCATTCTAAATTCACGAAAGCAAAAATTTCTTGAAATCCTGATGAAGCAATCAGATAATATCTTCACATACATTATATCCTATGAACATCCTAATAATTACATAAACTAGGAAGGACCTCACTACCTCTGTTTAATATGAGGAAATTTAGAGTCTTAAAGCCTAAGTCTCTTGGCTCATAGTTTCCTGTACACCTAAATTTTTATAATTGAAGTCTTAAACAACAAGAATTACAGCCTTTCACATTAGATGTATCCTAACAGTAATCTTGCTCAAATTTTTAATATTATAGAGGGCTTAACTAATAACCATAAAAAAAAAAAAAAGAATGAAGCCAGCTCAAAGTTTGGATTTTTTCATTTTACTGTGCCACCAACTAGCTGTGTGATCTTTTGAAAATAACTTCACTTCTCCGCATCTCAGCTTATGATCTGTCATATGAGGCACTGGTTATGAACTTACTGGTCTCTTGCAATATGCATAGCTTAGTATGTTTACAAGACTGCTGGTGCCAAACCCAAAACAAGAACAGACCTCATGGCTGTATTCCCACATTCTTCCCATCACTTGTGCTCTTCATTTGAATTTGTGTATGTACAGTACAGCATTGAGATAGGCTGGTTCATCCCAATTCTTGGTGAACAACGATTTTATGTGTGGGTGACTATACACAGAGTTGTGCGAAGAAAAGGCCACGGGGCTTTGAAAGGCATTGTGCATCTGACTCCAAGCTTTTAACACTTCTGTGGCGGTGAACCTCAGATTAATATCTTATCCACAAAACTGAAATGTTAGCACATCATTTAGTGTGGTCCTTAATGGTAGTATTTAATTAAAACAGAATTACTGAAGAGTAATCAACATTTAACTATTCCTAAAATGAGTGCTTTGCTTTGAATATGAATTGAGTTCCTTTGTCCTCTGAGTAAAATCCATTCCACAAAATGAACATTCACCAGCAGTTTGGCACTTTGTGTGGTTTATTTGAGGCACACCCACATATGGAAGATCATTTTCTCTTTTTATTTTTTTTAAATCAGTGTCATGTACCTATATCCTGCTGGCTAACCACCAAAGTATAGGTGTGATTCCCAATTGTTTCTTAGCCAGCTGATTAAAACTGTGAAGACAAACCTGGATTAAGTGACCTTGAACAAGTCCCTTCTAATTGCAAAGCTGTTGTGAGGTTTAAATAAAACCACACACACACACACAATTTAGCTCTATACATGGAACACAGTAAGCACTCCATAATATTAGCTGTGCTTTTTCTTATGAAAGAGTTTACTTACATGAGAACTGGATCCTCTATGAATGGATGCTTCCATAATTGAGAAAAATATTCAACACTGTTATAGTTTGTGATATTTTGCAGTTAACAAAAGACAAACTGCCTTTCCAATTAAAGAGGAACCTTAAAATTCTACACAAGAGATTAAAGAAGGCACAGGCATGAGATATTAGTAAGTACATCAGAAATTGCAGTGACAGAGTTCTAGAGTTATTACCTTAATATTTCATAGCTCATTCTTAATTTCACTAGAAAATTACTGTTAAAATACACAAAACACTGAAACATATATAAAAATATCCTCCATTCTACTGATTTCTAACCATTTCAGTACTAAGGTGGCTCCTCCCTAGAGACCATTATTCTCAGAATATTTGTGAAAATGCTTACTATGCAATGATACGTGCATCCATATTTTGCATAGATATGAAATTTCTGTTCAGTTGGAAATATAAAAAAAATTACTATATTTAGGCACTTCTGTGATTTCCTAGGACAATTTTTAGAAACTTTGTGCAAAAGTTTTATAACTTCTCTTTTGTTTGTATATAACTATAGAGTATATATAAATGCTTAGATTAATGCATACATTTTAGGTTTTATAAATACAGTTTAGGTTTATGAATACATATAATCCTACAGCTAGCACAGAAAACTTTATTACAGCTTTTAAAATTTAGTGTAACTAACATTTGTTAAGAGACATGAAGTGATTCAGTGAAGTCTTAAGTAAGTGCTGGAACTAAGACTAATGTTTACTGGCTTTAAATACTCTGCATATTTCTCTCTCCATCTTGCTGCATCTTAAAAGGATCTAGAATGTAAATGGATGCCCATCATCCACTTAGGTATTTAAAATGTTGATAAGACAAAAACAGGATCTTTGATTTATGACTCAATTCTTTGAACATTCTTTATTCATATTTAAATGATCACTATTCTTTTATCAGACAATACATACCACGAGAACTCTCAGTGTGGTTAGCCAGATGGTGCAGCTAGGAGACAGAGAGAAGACCCAAGTAGATTGAGTATGGGGCTAGAGGCAGGCATATGATTAGAATGCAAAGCCGCCATTCTTCATCCGTGTTTCTGATGCTGAGTGGCTCCCTCCAAATGTTATAGGCAGTTGCCAAAAAATCTGCATAGAAATAATATGCACTTGTACTTGCAGCATTAATTAGTTACCCTGCACTCTCCCTGAATATCAAATACTTGCCCAAGTGAGATGAGAGATAAAAGTAGCAGGCAATGCAATCTCATCATCCAAGGAAAGTTGCTAATCCTCAGTAAAGCAACAGCCTGCCTAGAACCCAAGGCATCTGTACGTGTATCCCTAACAGCTTATATTTTACAGTATGGATTGGTCATTGGCTTTAAGAAACAAAAAAAGAAGCAAAACAAACAAACAAACAAAAAACCTTAATGAATGCCTTAAAACAATGCTTGGCTTCTTAAAGAAAAAAAGGAAAAAAAAACTTCACATGAATTTTTCCTTTAAACATATGCCCCATCCATCTTAGTCCAAATGTCTCCATTGTAATAATCCTTCCTTCACTTGTCCTATGATTCCCTGTGGATGACCTCATGTTTACTCACTGAGGCACATATTTTTCTTATACTCCTCTATGCTATTTCCTTGTCTCTGTAATGCTAGCCAACTTACATTTATTCTCTAAGTGACAGCATGCCTCAACATATTTTTCATTGTTTACTGATTTATTTATTCAACTGAGCTACAGGGTGTCAGTGAACTGACTACTAGGTGACACATATAATTCTAGCAGGCAAGGGATGGGAAAAATTGAGGCAATAGGGGAGGGCATTTCAGATTGTTCAGTTGAGGGGATCTATGTTCCCCAATCAATATTCTTTGCTTTAAAATTGCTCCTGGATTTATACGTAGTGACACTACCCAGAGCTGTATATTTCCATCTGTGCTTATAATTGCAATTTTCATTTTTTATTTGGATTATAAACCTATTCCAGCTGGGTTCCTTGTGTAGCTTCATTCTAGATGATAAAAATGAGATCTATTTACTATTATAAACATATTGCAGTTTAAAAGGTATATTTGCATTCTATCTTAGGTCAGGTAGTTTCATTTACATTTAAAAAATAAGGAATTGGAGGTTATTGATTATAAATTGCTGTGCAGGGCAAACTAATTTCATTTTACTCTAAACACTGTTAATTCCAGCCTTTTCTCAGTAGATAGTTTAAGGTTAGTAAGAGGATAACTTTTTTTAACAAGATTGCCATTCAGCTTTTGTTTTTAACAACATCCCCTTCACTATTTACCAAATACTTTCTAAGTGCCAGCTGCCGAGAAAACACAGGTTTCAAGACACCTTTGCTGTCTCGAGTTTGCAGTCCATCCACCACTAGCCTCCAGTAAAAACATAGCAATAGTTTTAAAGTAATTAGTGCCGCTTGTGAAATAATCTAGTTTTCCCGGAAATGTGCCAGAATTTCATTCCTTATCTTCCTTGTCTTTTTCTGGTGCATGTAACCAGTTTTGGTCAAGGAGTAATAAGCACTTCTGTTACCTTCAGACTGAGTATTTGTCATTGTGAGACTAGTCAGGTATCTTTTTCCCCATCCACTGAAACCAAAAATCCTCCAGGGAATGGCTCTTCCATCAGGATAGCTCTGCGAGTGAGGGCAACAGCAATGTAAATAAAAGCCCAGAGTTTGGGTATTTCGTATGAGTTGTTGTTGTTGTTAGGTGCCTTCGAGTCGGTTCCGACTCATAGTGACCCTATGTACCACGGAAGAAATGCTGCCCAGTCCTGCACCATGCTCATAATCCTTGTTATGCTTGTGCCCCTTGTTGCAGCCACTGCGTCAACCCGTCTTGTTGAGGGGTTTCCTCTTTTTCACTGGCCCTGTACTCTACCAAGCATGATGTCCTTCTCCAGGGACTGATCTCCCCGATAACATGTCCAAAATATGTAAGATGCAGTCTCACCATCTTTGCTTCTAAGGAGCATTCTGGTTGTACTTCTTCCAAGACAGATTTGTTCATTCTTTTGGCAGTCCACGGTATAGTCAATATTCTTCGCCAACACCACAATTGAAAGGCGTCAATTCTTCTTCAGTCTTCCTTAGTCATTGTCCAGCTTTTGCATGCATATGATGCAACTGAAAATACCACGGCTTGGGTCAGGTGCAACTTAGTCTTCAAGGTGACATCTTTGCTTTTTAACATTTTAAAGAGGTCTTTTGCAGCAGATTTGTCCAATGCAATGCATCTTTTGATTTCTTGACTGCTGCTTCCATGGCTGTTGATTGTGGATCCAAGTAAAATGAAATCCTTGCCAACTTCAATCTTTTCTCCGTTTATCATGATGTTGCTCATTGGTCCAGTTGTGAGGATTTGTGTTTTCTTTATGTTGAGGTGTAATCCATACTGAAGGCTGTGGTCTTTGATCTTCATTAGTAAGTGCTTCAAGTCTTCTTCACTTTCTGCAAACAACGTTGTGTCATCTGCATAACACAGGCTGTTAATGAGTCTTCCTCCAATCCTGATGCCCGTCCTTCTTCACATAGTCCAGCTTCTCGTATTATTTCTTCAGCATACAGATTAAATAGGTATGGTGAAAGAATACAAGCCTGCCGCACACCGTTCCTGACTTTAAACCAATCAGTAGTATCCCTTTGTTCTGTCCGAACAACTGCCTCTTGATCTATGTAAAGGCTCCTCATGAGCACAATTAAGTGTTCTGGAATTCCCATTCTCCTCAATGTTATCCATAGTTTGTTACGATCCACACAGTCGAATGCCTTTGCATAGTCAATAAAACACAGGTAAACATCCTTCTGGTATTTTCTGCCTTCAGCCAGGATCCATCTGACATCAGCAATGATATCCCTGGCTCCACGTCCTCTTCTGTCTGAATTTCTGGCAGTTCCCTATCGATAAACTGCCACAGCCACTTTTGAATGTTCTTCAGCAAAATTTAACTTGCATGTGATATAATGATACTGTTCAATAATTTCCACATTCAGTTGGATCACCTTTCCTGGGAATAGGCATAAATATGGATCTCTTCCAGTCAGTTGGCCAGGTAGCTGTCTTCTAAATTTCTTGGCATAGGTGAGTGAGCACTTCCAATGCTGCCTCTGTTTGTTGAAATATCTCAAGTGATATTCTGTCAATTCCTGAAGCCCTGCTTTTCACAATGCCTTCAGTGCAACTTGGATTTCTTCTTTCATTACCATCGGTTCCTGATCATACGCTACCTCTTGAAACGGTTGAACCAGGTCTTTTTTGGTATAATGACTCTGTGTATTACTTCCATCTTCTTTTGATGCTTCCTGCATCATTTAATATCTTCCGCATAGAATCCTTCACTACTGCAAATGGAGGTTTAAATTTTTTTTTCAGTTCTTTCAGCTTGAGAAATGCTGAGAGTGTTCTTCCCTTTTGGTTTTCTATCTCCATCTCTTTGCAGATATCATTATAATACTTTAGTTTCTCTTCTCGAGCCATCCTTTGAAATCTTCTGTTCAGTTCTTTTACTTTAGCATTTCTTCCTTTTGCTTTAGCTGCTCAATGTTCAAGAGCAAGTTTCAGAGTCTCCTCTGACATCCACCGTGGTCTTTTCTTTCTTTCCTGTCTTTTTAATGACCTCTTGCTTTCTTCACTTATGATGTCCTTGATGTCATTCCATAACTTGTCTGGTCTTTGGTCTTTAGTGTTCCAAATGTCAAATGTATTCTTGAGATAGTCTCTAAATTCAGATGGGATATACTCAAGATCATACTTTGGCTGTCGTGGACTTGTTCTAATTTTCTTCGATTTCAACTTAACCCTGTATATGAACAATTGATGGTCTGTTCTGAAGTCAGCCCCTGGCCTTGTTCTGATGGATGATATTGAGCTTTTCCATAGTCTCTTTCTACGGATGTAGTCGATTTGATTCCTGTGTATTCTGTCTGGTGAGGTCCACGTGTATAGTCGCCACTTATGTTAGTGAATAAAAAAGAAATGAAGAAGTCGTTGGTCTTGCAAAATTCTATCATGTGATCTCTGGCATTGTGTCTGTCACCAAGGCCATATTTTCTAACTACCAATCCTTCTTATTTGTTTCCAACTTTTGTATTCCAATAGCCAATAGTTATCAATGTATCCTGATTGCATGTTCTATCAATTTCAGACTGCAGCAGCTGATAAAAATCTTCAATTTCTTCCTGGCCTTAGTGGTTGATGTGTAAATTTGAATAGTCTTATTAACTGGTCTTCCATGTAGGCATGTGTATATTATCCTATCACTGACAATGCTATACTTCAGGATAAATCTTGATATGTTTTCTCTGACGATGAATGCAAAGCCATTCCTGTTCAAGTTGTCATTCCTGGCATAGTAGACTATATCATTGTCCAATTCAAACTGGCCAATACCAGTCCATTTCAGCTCACTAATGCCTAGGGTATCAGTGTTTGTATGTTCCATTTCATTTTTGAAGATTTCCAATTTTCCTAGATTCATACTTCTTACATTTCATGTTCCAATTATTAATGAATGTTTGTAGCTGTTTTTCTCATTTTGGGTCATGTTACATCAGCAAATGAAGGTCCAGAAAGCTTGACTCCATCCACTTCATTAAGGTCGACTCTACTTTGAGGAGGCAGCTCTTCTCCAGTCATCTTTAGTGTGCCTTTCAACCTGGGGTGCTTATCTTCTGGCACTGTATCAGACAATGTTCTGTTGCTATTTATAAGGTTTTCACTGGCTATTTCTTTTTAGAAGTAGGTTGTCGGGTTCTTCTTCCTAGTCTGTCTTAGTCTAGAAGCTCAGCTGAAAGCTGTCCATCATGGTTGACTCTGCTGGTATCTGAATACTGGTGGCATCGCTTCCAGCATCATAGCAACAGGCAAGCCCCCACAGTATGACAAACTGAAAGACACATGTGGGTCATGTGAGTAGTGGTGGTATTTTTTTTTGAAGTTCCTGAGGTTTGGAGGATTGTTAGTTACTTCCTAATAACCCAATATCCTGACTGATACAGAAAGAAAAACTTCAATTTAATTACAAACTTTATTGCAAAGATTCCTCATGATTAGAAGAACAAAAGAGGGACTATATATATAATAATACCCGTTGTTGTTGAGTCAATTCCGATTCCTAGCAACCCTATGGGGCAGAGTAGAACTACCCCATAGAGTTTCTAGGGAGCCCCTGGCAGGTTCAAACTGCAGATCTTTTGGTTAGCAGCCATAGCTCTCAACCACTAGCACTCAAACACTATACCACCAGGGTTTGCATAAATAATAACAGCAAATTGTAAATATATATTTTGCCTTGGAAGCACAAGGAAGGGTAAAAATAGCCCATATGCCTGCATGTGAGGTAATCTGTGAAATTTCTCCTTGTCTAGTGTTCCATGAGGAGCCCTGGTGGCATAATGGTTAAGTGCTTGGCTGTTTGAACCCATCAAGTGGCTATGAGGGAAAAAGACACGATGATCTGCACCTGTAAAGATTGCAGCCTAGAAAATCCTGTGAAGCAGTTCTATTCTGTCACTTTGAGTTGCTATGAGTCAAAATCAACTTGAAGTCACCCAACAACAGCAATATTCTATGAGTATTATAAAAAAAAAAAAAATTTTTTTTTTTTTTTTTAGAGAAAGGGAGAAAGGATAGTTGTAAGCAGAAAAAGAAAAAAAAATTATACAGAATTTCTGGCATATTATACATGCAAGATCTGTTGGACATATCACGTCCAAGGTGTGGAAGGAGGCAGAGATGTCCTTCACTTCAGCAGGTTCAACAAAGAAGTACCTTGGCACTTCTTTTTTTTATATAATTTTTATTGTGCTTTAAGTGAAAGTTTACTAATCAAGTCAGTCTCTCACACAAAAACCCAAGTACACCTTGCTACACGCTCCTATTACTCCCCCCTTAATGAGACAGCCCGCTCCCTCCCTCCACTCTCTCTTTTTGTGTCCATTTTGCCAGATTCTAACCCCCTCCACCCTCTCATCTCCCCTCCAGGAAGGAGATGCCAACATACTCTCAAGTGTCCACCTGATCCAAGAAGCTCACTCCTCACCAGCATCTGTCTCCAACCCATTGTCCAGTCCAATCCATGTCTGAAGAGTTGGCTTCAGGAATGCTTCATGTCCTGGGCCAACAGAAAGTCTGGGGGCCACGACCACCAGGGTCCTTCTAGTCTCAGTCAGACCATTAAGTCTGGTCTTATGAGAATTTGGGGTCTGCATCCCACTGCTCTCCTGCTCCCTCAGGGGTTCTCTGTTGTGTTCCCTGTCAGGGCAGTCATCGGTTGTAGGCACGATCTAGTTCTTCTGGTCTCAGGATGATGTAGTCTCTGGTTCATGTGGCCCTTTCTGTCTCTTGGGCTCATAATCGCCTTGTGTCCTTGGTGTTCTCCATTCTCCTTTTATCCAGGTGGGTTGAGACCAATTGATGCATCTTAGATGGCTGCTTGCTAGCGCTTAAGACCCCAGACGCCACCCTTCAAAGTGGGATGCAGAATGTTTTCTTAATAGATTTTATTATGCCAATTGGCTTAGATGTCCCTTGAAACCATGGTTCCCAGACCCCTGCCCCTGCTACGTTGGCCTTTGAAGCATTCATTTTATTCAGGAAACTTCTTTGCTTTTGATTTAGTACAATTGTGCTGACCTCCCGTGTATTGTGTGCTGCCTTTCCCTTTGCCTAAAGTAGATCTTATCTACTCTCTAATTAGTGCATGCCCCTCTACCACCCTCCCTCCCTCCCCCCTCTCGTAACCACAAAAGAATGTTTTCTTCTCAGTTTAAACTATTACTCCAGTTCTTATAATAGTCATCTTATATAATATTTGTCCTTTTGCAACTAACTAATTTCACTCAGCGTAATGCCTCCCAGGTTCCTCCATGTTATGAAATGTTTCACAGATTCCTCACTGTTCTTTATTGATGCGTAGTATTCCATTGTGTGAATATACTATAATTTATCCATTCATCTGTTGATGTGTACCTTGGTTACTTCCATCTTTTTGCTATTGTAAACAGTGCTGCAAAAAACATGGGTGTGCATATATCTGTTCATGTAAAGGCTCTTATTTCTCTAGGATACATTCCAAGGAGTGGGATTGCTGGATCGTATGGTAGTTCTATTTCTAACTTTTTAAGGAAGCACCAAATCGATTTCCAAAGTGGTTGTATCATTTCACATTCCCACCAGCAGTGTAGAAGTGTTCCAATCTCTCCACAGCCTCTCCAACATTTATTATTTTGTGTTTTTTGGATTAATGCCAGCCTCATTGGAGTGAGATGAAATCTCATTGTAGTTTTGATCTGCATTTCTCTAATGACGAATGATCGTGAACATTTACTCATACATCTGTTAGCTATCTGAATGTCTTCTTTAGTGAAGTGTCTCTTCATACTTTTGCCCGTTTTTTAATTGGGTTATTTGTCTTTTTGCAGTTGAGTTTTCGCAGTATCATGTAGATTTTAGAGATCAGGCACTGATCACAAATGTCATAGCTCAAAACTTTTTCCCAGTCTGTAGGTAGTCTTTTTACTCTTTTGATGAACTCTTTGGATGAGCAAAAGTGTTTGATTTTTAGGAGATCCCAGTTATCTAGTTTTTCTTCTACATTCTTTGTAATGTTTTTATACTGTTTATGCCATGTATTAGGGCTCCTAACAGTGTCCCTATTTTTTCTTCATGATCTTTATCATTTTAGATTTTATGTTTAGGTCTTTGATCCATTTCGAATTAGTTTTTGTGCATGGAGTGAGGTATGGGTCTTGTTTCATTTTTTTGCAGATGGTTATGCCAGCACCATTTGTTAAAAAGACTGTCTTTTCCACATTTAACTGTTTTGGGGCCTTTGTCAAATATCACCTGCTCATATGTGGATGGATTTATGTCTGGATTCTCAATTCTGTTCCATTGGTCCATGTATCTGTTGTTCTACCACTACCAGGCTGTTTTGATGAATGTGGCAGTATAATAGTTTCTAAAATCAGGTAAAGTAAGGCCTCCCACTTTGTTCTTCTTTTTCAGTAATACCTTATTTGTCTGGGGCCTCTTTCCCTTCCATATGAAGTTGCTGATTTGTTTCTCCATCTCATTAAAGAATGTCGTTGGGATTTGGATCAGAATTACATTAAATATATAGATTGCTTTTGGTAGAATAGACATTTTTACGATGTTAAGTCTTCCTATCCACGAGCAGGGTATGTTCTTCCACTTATATAAGTCTCTTTTGTTTCCTTGTAGAAGTGTACTGTAGTTTTCTTTGTATAAATCTTTTACATCTCTGGTAAGATTTATTCCTATGTATTTTATCTTCTTGGGGGCTACTATAAATGGCATTGATTTGGTGATTTCCTCTTCGATGTTCTTTTTGTTGGTGTAGAGGAATCCAACTGATTTTTTTTTTTTTTTTTTGTATGTTTCTCTTGTATACCGATACTCTGCTGAACTCTTCTATTAGTTTCAGTAGTTTTCTGGAGGATTCCTTAGGAATTTCAGTGTATAGGATCATGTCCTCTGCAAATAGAGATACTTTTACTTCTTTCTTGCCTGTGCAGATGCCCTTTATTTCTTTGTCTAGCCTAATTGCTCTGGCTAGGACCTCCAACACAATGTTTAATAAAAGCAGTGATAAAGGGCATCCTTGTCTGGTTCCCCATCTCAGTGGGAATGCTTTCGAGTTCTCTCCATTTAGGGTGATGTTGGCTCTTGGCTTTGTGTCTTTTATTATGTTGAGGAATTTTCCTTCTATTCCTATTTTGCTGAGAGTTTTTATCATGAATGAGTGTTGAACTTTGTCAAATGACTTTTCTGCATAAATTGATAAAATCATGTGATTCTTTCTTCTGTTTTTTTTATGTGGTGGATTACATTAATTGTTTTTCTAACATCAAACTGTACATGCATACCTGGTATGAATACCACTTGGTCATGGTGAATTATGCTTTTGATAAGTTGTTGAATTCTATTGGCTAGAATTGTGTTGAGGATTTTTGCGTCTACATTCATGAGGAATATAGGTCTATAATTTTCTTTTCTTGTGGTGTCTTTATCTGGTTTTGGTATCAGGGATATGGTGGCTACATAGAATGAGTTTGGTATTGTTCCATCCTTTTCTATGCTCTAAATTACCTTTAGAAGTAGTGGTATTAACTCTTCTCTGAAAATTTGGTAGAACTCTGCAGTGAAGCCGTACGGACCAGGGCTTTTTTTTTGTTGGGAGTTTTTTGATTACCTTTTCAGTCTCTTCTTTTCTTATGGGTCTATTTAGTTGTTCTACCTCTGTTTGTGTTAGATTAGGTAGGTAGTGTGTTTCTAGGAATTCATGCATTTCTTCTAGGTTTTAAATTTGTTGGAATATAGTTTTTCATAGTAAACTGATATGATTCTTTAATTTCATTTGGGTCTGTTCTAATATCACCCCTCTCATTTCTTATTTGGGTTATTTGCTTCCTTTCCTATTTTTCTTTTGTCAGTTTGGCCAGTGGTTTATCCATTTTGTTGATTTTTTTTAAAAAACAGCTTTTGGTCTTGTTAATTCTTTCAATTGTTTTTCTGTTTTCAATTTCATTTAGTTCAGCTCTAGTTTTTATTATTTGTTTTCTTCTGGTGCCTGTGAGTTTCTTTTGGTGCTCCCTTTCTGTTTGTTCAAGTTGTAGGGATAATTCTTTCATTTTGGCCCATTCTTCTTTTTGGACGTGTGCATTTATTGATATAAATTTTCCTCTGAGCACCGCTTTTGCTGTGTCCCAAAGGTTCTGATATGAAGTGTTTTCATTCTCACTGGATTCTCTGAATTTCTTTACTCCATTGTTAATGTCTTCTATGATCCAGTCTTTTTTGAACAGCGTATTGTTCCGTTTCCAAGTGTTTGATTTCTTTTCCTTGCTTTTCCTGTTATTGATTTCTGCTTTTATGGCCTTATGGTCAGAGAAGATGCTTTGTAATACTTCAGTGTTTTGGATCCTGCTAAGGCTTGCTTTATGACCTAATATGTTGTCTATTCTAGAGAATGTTCCATGTACACTAGAAAAGAAAGTATACTTGGTTGCTGTTGGGTGAAGTGTTCTGTATATGCCTACTAGGTCAAATTGGTTGATTGTGACATTTAGATCTTCCGTGTCTTTATTGAGCTTCTTTCTGGATGTCGTGTCCTTCACCAAAAATGGTATGTTGAAGACTCCTACTATTATTGTGGAACTGTCTATCTTACTTTTCAATGCTGATAGAGTTTGTTTTATGTATCTTGCAGCCCTGTCATTGGGTGCATAAATATTTAATATGATTGTATCTTCTTAGTGTATTGTCCTTTTAATCATTATGTAGTGTCCTTCCTTATCCTTTATGATGAATTTAACTTTAAAGTCTATTTTGTCAGAAATTAATATTGCCACTCCTGCTCTTTTTTGATTGTTGTTTGCTTGATATATGTTTTTCCATCCTTTGAGTTTTAGTTTGTTTGTGTCTCTAAGTCTCAGGTGTGTCTCTTGTAGGCAGCATATAGATGGGTCTTGTTTTTTAATCCATTCTGCCACTCTCTGTCTCTTTATTGGTGTATTTAGTCCATTTACATTCTGGGTAATTATGGATAGGTATGAATTTAGTGCTATCATTTTGATGTCTTTTTTTGTTCGTTGACAGTTTCTTTTTCCCTCTTGATTTTATGTGGTGAGTAGATTTTCTTTATCTATTGTCCTTTCTTCATATTTGTTGTTGTTGATTTCGTTTCTGCTGAGTCTGTATTTTTCCTTTGTATTTTATTTTAATGAGTAGAATAGTTTTTCTCCTTTGTGGCTACCTTATTATTTGCCCCTATTTCTCTAAATTTAAAACTAACTTTTATTTCTTTGTATCACCGCATCTTCCTCTCCATATGGAAGGTGTATGATTACATTTCTTAGTCCTTCTTTATTATTTTAATGTTGTCTTCTTTTATATAATAACATCACTGTTACCCTGTTTGGGTTTTGGTTTTTTTTTTTTATATATATAATCTTGCTTTGTTTTTTTTGGATTTCCCTGTCTGGGTTGACTTCTGGTTACTCTGCCCAGTGTTCTAGTCTTGGGTTGATACCTGATATTATTGATTTTCTAACCAAAGAACTCCCTTTAGTATTTCTTGTAGTTTTGGGTTGGTTTTTACAAATTCCCTAAACTTGTGCTTATCTGGTAATGTCTTAATTTCACCTTCATATTTAACAGACAGATTTACTGGATATATGATTCTCGGCAGGCAATTTTTTTCCTTCAATTTTTTAAATATGTCATCCCATTGCTTTCTTGCCCTCATGGTTTCTGCCGAGTAGTATGAGGTTATTCTCCTTGGCTCTCCTTTGTAGGTAACTTTTTGTTTATCTCTCACTGCTCTTATAATTCTCTCTTTATCTTTGGTTTTGGCAAGTTTGATTATAATATGTCTTGGTGACTTTCTTTTAACATCCAGCTCATGTGGAATTCAATGAGCATCTTGGATAGGTATCTTCTCATCTTTCACAATATCAGGGAAGTTTTCTGCCAGCAAATCTTCAACAATTTTCTCTGTATTTTCTGTTATCTCTCCCTGTTCTGGTACTCCAATCACTCATAGGTTATTTCTCTTGATAGAGTCCCACATGGTTCTTAATGTTTCTTCATTTCTTTAAATTCTTTTATCTGATTTTTCTTCAAATATATTAGAGCCAAGTGATTTATCTTCAAGTGCAGAAATTCTAGCTTCTACTTGCTCAATTCTGCTCCTCTGACTTTCTATTGAGTTGTCTAATTTTGTAATTTTATTGTTAATCTTCTGAATTTCTAATTGCTGTCTGTCAATGGATTTTTCCAGCTTATTAAACTTTTCATTATGTTCCTGAATAATCTTTCTAATTTCTTCAATTGCTTTATCAGTGTGTTCCTTGGCTCACTCTGTGTATTGCCTCATTTCTTTCCTGATGTCTTGAACGGTTCTGTATATTAAACTTTTGTATTCTGCATCTGGCAATTCCAGGAATACACTTTCATCTAGAAGATCCCTGGATTCTTTGTTTAGAGAGCCTGTTGAGGTGATCATGGTCTGTTTCTTTATGTGACTTGAAATTGACTGTTGTCTCTGAGCCTTCTATAAGTTATTGTATTAGTTTATGCTTGCTTACTGTGTCATAGCTGCTTGCTTTGTTTTGTTTTGGTATATCCCTATGGGTTGCTTGAGTGAGCAGGCTTGATTATTTTCACCTTTGGAGCTCTAGTCCTGTCCCCAGCTGGCTATCGATGTTATCAGGTATATCAGTCTAGGAGTCCATTCAGTTTTCTTGTATGAATTCAGCTCAGATTTCCAGGTACCTGATCATCAAGTGTGTAGTACAGGCTCTGTCCTACAGTCTTAGAGGGGCAGGGTGATTGGCGTATATACCAGCATCTGATTGTAGCAGGGAGTCAAGCTCTGAACAAGGCAGGGGGCTGAGAACTGACCCCCAAGTGTCTCTGAGGAAAGTGCATCTCTGTTCCCCAGATCATGCTGGTGGGTGGGTTCTGCAGACGGACCATGGGTACCCAAAGTTTTTGGTTGTAAGGACTGGGAGGTACCAGTTATCTTTGGATCCCTGTTGCAGGTGGCTGGGTGACCTGAGTGGAGCTACCAGTCCTTAGGTCCCTGATGTGTGTAGGTGAGGACTTTGTTTAATAAGCAAAGCAATGTCAAAAGTCAAACACCACCTCTCCACTGCACAGCTGAAATGGTTGGAGTCTGCCAACAAGGGCCTATTCTCCCAAAATAGGCCTGCACAGTTCCATGCAGAAGGGAAAGGTGCTCAAGGTCCACAGACGGTTTATGCCTGGATAGGAGCTGCTTCTGTCCTGAGCTCCCAGTTAATGGAGCTAGCAAATTATCTTTTCCCTCCAACTGCAATTTTTTTTTTCCTCCCCAAGGCTGGGAGGATTGCTGTAGGTGCTCACCAGGGTCTATCTCAGGTCCAGGGATTCAGCTGCTGAAGCTGGCTTGGGGGTGGGGGTGGTGCTTGGTAAAATATACGCAAGTACTTAGCTTTTGTCAAGAGCGCCATCCTCCTCAGGTTCCAGAGGTGTGGGTAGGCTGTGTGGCTGGATGCTTCTCCCTGAGGAAACCGCGGCCAAACGGTAGTACTAGCCTGCTGCCACCACCTCCACTGCTCCAGGAATGGTGCCTGAGGGCTCCCTGCAATTCAGATCCGGTAACTCCTCTCCACTTCTGAACTGTCTCTTCCTCCCCCTGCCCCTCAATTCCTTTTTTAAGCTTGTCTTTGATGCTCAGGGCTCCCAGCTTGTCACAAATATACTCATTTCACTTGTTTTTTCATGTCTTTGCTGTAAAGAGGGTGCACCGGAAGCATCTGTCTAGTTCACTATCTTGCTTCTGCCTCACCTTGGTGCTTCTGCCATTCACCAACAAGAAGCAACCCTCAGAGCAGACGGCCCAGGATCCCTAGCCATGGCAAGGAGTCTCATGTGAAAAAGAGCTAGAACAAGAGAAGAAGAATCATAGGTTCTATGATGCTTTCAGGAAGCTGTTGGGTCCTATAAAAACTAGTAGTAATAAGTCAGCAAAATATAGTACCGTCCTTTGAGCGCCTTATGTGCCTTTTTCCACTACTTAACACTATTACCACAGTTCAAAAATATATATTGAAAGGCAAAATATATTGGGGAAAAGACAACTATCATTGATTTAGGTGAGGAGTATTATAGTAATTCATTCCCAGTCCTCTAAAAGTCAGACTCATTTTTCAAATAGTTCATGAATACTTATTTATTAATACAGCAAGCATCACTTTTTTTTAATTAAAAATACCAATCATCTAAAGATACATTTTAAACCAATTAGAAGGTGAAAAAGGACAGAGTATGAAAAAACATTTTGACCATGTTAGCTCAGCTTTTCTGATGAAATAAGGAAGCAAGAAAACTATTTCTCTGTGTCTCATTCTTGCTCCATTTGCTTGCAAACCTACAGGTAATAAAAATAAACAACTCTTAGAAATGCACATGCCCTCAGGGAACACTAGGTTTGAGGTATTCCAAGAAGAGTGGAAGACCAATTAGAAAGCAAAGGTGAATAAGTAAATCTATGAAATGCATCTAAAATATTGACACTGGTGTTTTAGTCCCCCTCAAATTCTCAGTCTCAGAAGGGCTGGACTATAACATGTACACCTTCTAGACATTATAAAACCAAAAAACTCCAAATCTGTTGCCATCAAGTAGATTCTGACTCATAGACACCCTATCAAGACAGAGTAGAACTGCCCCACAGGGTTTCAAAGGAGCTCCTGGTGCATTTGAAATGCTGACCTTTGGTTAGCAGCTGAGCTCTTAACCACTGAACCATCAGGGCCCCAGGCATTATAAAGTGGGGGCTACTTTCTTTTTTTATTGAGAAAATTATTAATGGCAAAAATGAGTATGTGTTCTTGGGAAAAGAAAAAAAGATAATGAAACTCATCATAAAGGAAGGGCTTCTGCATATGCCTGTCAGGCTTCTGCCAGGTACTTTCTCTGTACTTTTTTATTTCAGTCTCAAAATTGTCCTGAAAATTAATACTATTTCTTCCACTGTTTGATGGCCCAGCTAATAAATAAAATCTATGATTCCAAGTCGTTCCTACCTGACTACAAAAGCTATCTTCTTTCCACTAGGACAGCTCAAATAATAATGATTCGGTATTAACATAACATGTCCATCGTTTAACTACTGAGAACTGGACTGGCCTTCAAATGCAACCATTCCAGATTTTTAAAGATTTAGGAATATTAGAAATTTACAAAACTTTTCATCTTCTTGATTTGTGTATTTCATAACTAAAGCCTCTGATAAAGTAAGTGAGCTAATATCAGCAATAGTCTGCAGTAGGTAATTTTAAATCATCAAGCAGACAAGTGGTAATATACATTGTGCTCTCTGTCAGCTGAGCTATAAATGATTGTGTGGTGCTCCTAAACTCCATAAATCCAAAAAGAGAACTCATATAGAGGCCCGTTTCACAAAACACCCAGCCTGTCTTTGCATAAAAGCAAGAGACTCTGGGGAAGGTTACACATTAATATCCATATCAGTAAGGGGAAAAAAGTGATTCGGCTAGCAGCATACAAAATTGGGGCCATCTTAAAGATTCATAGTTCTGTCCTGTCAACTGAAAAGCGTTCAACTCATTTTCCTTCATGCTGTGAATGGGAGTAACTGCAGCGCAGGCATAGCCGTCACTAAATAACTTGTTCCATGGTGTAACCCAGGGATATGACAGGATGTCATACTTTAAAATGAAATTAAAACAAAATAAGATAAAAATATAAATAAAAGTCTCCTTTTATCTACTGTGAAATCTGAAATAGCTGGTTTATATCCCCAGTTTTAAATCAACCTGGTGAATTCAAATTTATTGGTTCCAGAAATAGTATTTGACTTAAGTTTCCAATTCTCTGACTTAATCCCTCCCAGATTTTTCTGTACCCAGGCTGTGGCATCATATGCTGGAACAGTAAGTGACAAGTGAATGAAGCCTCCCACCTTCCTTCATCTGGCCGTTAAGACAGTGAAACAAACAATATTCAATATTTGTTTTGTTCAACACATTTTCTTAAGTTTATGTTATATGGCAATAATATTTAGAAACATTAAGTAATCTATTTACATAATTTCTCTGTTTTAATAAAGCAAAGCTCTCAGGAATGAGGTATTCCAGTCACTTTTTACAATGCTTTTCTAGTGTCACTAATTCCCCTTCACTATAATGGGATTTAGTGTCACTGACATTCTCATGAGATTTTTATAATACAAATCCATAGACATGATGTTACAATGTCAAATGAAATGAGCTAGCAAGTCTATGGAGATATAAGTCAGTGATGCAAACCTGTAGAAGTAGCAATATGTCAAGATGATGGCAAATAATGTCAGGGGATTTCTGTGGATACTATTTTCTGGAGCAAAAACAATGCAAAGAAGGATGTCAATGAAATTCTATTGAGACTGATCTGATTGTCAAGGTGATAATAAAAGAAAGACTGCTAGAGTTGTTATCACCTGATTTTTTTTTTCATATTTGGAGAATTGACATCTTTATACTCCATTGCAAAGCTTCTTTTACCTTCAAAAGCTAATTTCTGGTTATACACTCCAAATCAAGAGGAAGGAAGACTGTTTGGGGATTTTAGCACAGAGGGGTTCCGTTTCCTTGTCCGAAACTATTTCCTACTGAAGTAAGCATTATTACTATTGGCTTCCATGCTTGCTTTTCAGAGGTCTTTCAATTTTGACAAACCTGAATTTGGGAAAGTCAGATGTGTTTATAAAACTACTGAAATTTGATTTAAAACAAAATGAGGTGTGACCGTAATCAGATAAATGGAGGAAAGGAAAAAAAGGGCATCCATGATTTATTTAATTCTTTAGATATACTCAAGATAATGCCACAAGGAGAGTAATTTGACCTTACTGAGTAAAGCAATTTATTATAAATAAAGATATTTTTGGCACCGCTCATTTAAGTTTCTGCACATAGACAGAGTCCAAAATAAAATATTGAAATTCATGATTCTGAATTACAGGAGTGATTCAATTATTAGTGCTGGAGAAGCAGACATAAGGAGCATTTTCCCACGATGGAGTTATGACTGACTGTGAAGTGGCCAAGAGAGCCCGTAATGGGACACCACTTGAAGAAATAATCAAAATAATACTATATTCCCTCAGGAAGAAGAGGAGCTTATATACATGTATCAAACACATGTATCAAACCTTTCAAATAGTTTGAAGTACTTTCAAACATGCTTTATCTTCTCTTATCATAATACTCCTGTGATAGAGATAAGGGCAAGGATTCTTCTATTTTTGCCTGAGGAAAACAAACACAAAATGTAGCCATTGTTGGTCTTTCTGACAATGTACGTAACATCATATAGAATTTACATATGTCTAAAATACCCCGTTTTTACTTATATCTGGGTAACCTGCTGCCCTGGAGTCAACTGTGACTCATAGCAGCCCTATAGGACAGAATAGAACTGCCCCATGGGGTTTCCAGGACCGACTGGTGGATTTGAACTGCCGACATTTGGGTTAGTGGCCCAGCTCTTAAACAGCGTGCTGCCAGGGCTCTTATGTCTGGGTAAACCAAAAACCAAAACAAACCCACTGCCATCGAGTCGATTGCGACTCATAGCAGCCCTATAGGACAGAGTAGAACTCCCCGATAGCATTTCCAAGAAGTACCTGGAGGATTCGAACTGCTGACCGCTTGGTTAGCAGCCGTAGCGCTTAACCATTATGCCACTAGGGTTTCCTATATCTGGGTAGTCCACATTAAATTAAATTAATTTTTATTTAATACTCTACTTTTTTCTTAATCCTCTATTTCTCCGCATATCAAATTGGAATTAATTCTAGTTTCTTAAAGCCCTCTTTTAGTTTCTGTCTTATAAAATTCCAATTCAGGGATTGGGGCTGCTCTTATCCAGTATAGATTTATTTTTGCTCTACATTTATTATGTTCCAGGACATTTTTAACATGTTATTTCATTTATATATTACAATAATGTTCTTTTAAATGAGGTTCTGAACCCTGATTTTTATGTATGAAATTTGAGACTTGAAGATTATAAACAAGTTGCAAAAAATCAAGCAGATATAACTGGAAGTGTTCCAGGGACTAAATTAGATGTGTGTTGGACTCAAAATCTTGAGTCTCCCAAGGAAACCCCTTGATCCATTCATCTATCCAGAAAAAAATCTTTTTAGTGAGGAGAAATTCTATTCAATCTTCTTTATTAATTGCACTTTGCTTACAGAACCATGGTAGGTACTGCAAAGATACAAAAACAAGTAAAAATAAATTTGTATAAAGGGATTAAACATGTATCCATAAATAAAATTCAGTATAAAAAAGTGTTAAGAGCCATAAATAGAACTAGCATCAATGCTAAGATTAGAAATGGCCAGGAGGTAGGGAGACCAAAGAGGCACTGAGAAGTCACCTCCAGCTTAATACCATCTACTTAGAGAAAATCAACGTCTGATGATTTAACTGCTCATCTGACCTTTTTTTTCTGACCTTGGAAAATGTTAAAGACTGTGGAAAAGTCAATTAGACTCAGGACAAAGAAATGATGTCTGGGACGCCTGCCTTCCTTTTACTCCTCAGCAAGCCATGCCTTCTATTTTGGGCAAAGGTTAAGTCCTATAGGAGTTACTACGTCTTCTGTAAGATTTGATATTTAAAGGTTTATCACCAATATATACATATATGTGTACACGTGGTTTGTTAGGTTTAACATATAATTTCTTATTCTACTTTATTTTTCTCTCAAGTTTTTATTGCTTTGAAAGGGAGTTTTACCTCTGACAGTATTAATTTGTAAAGGAATTTTTTCCAATAAAAATATTTTAAGCTCTGCTGTATTCACGCTTTGCCTTATTTTCATGTAAGATCGGCTGATCCATTGTTTAGAATAAAGTTATAATTTCATTTCCAACAAGGGCTCTTACATGACAGAAGGTTCTAAAGGTTACATGACTAAAGCAGTGAATAATTTTAAGAAAAAAATTATTCATATAAAAAATCTTGCCATGTGTTAAACTACTTTTTATTTTCCATAAACCCAAGTTAATAGGAATAGTGCTCAAATGAGTAAGATGATTTTAAGATTTATGTAGAAATGTTGTTGTGAAATTGGGAGATGCTGAAAGCACTATTCTTCCAAGGTGCCCCTGGCTGGGTTCGAACTACCAACTTTTTAGTTGGTAGTCAAGTGCTTAACTGTTTGTGCCACCCATCCAAGGACTCCATCGTTTTATGAACTGGTCCTCTATAGGGTTTTATGAAAGCTTACAAAAATGTACGTAAAGTATATGTAAGAACTGAGTAAAATTGTTTGCAAGGAATTGGTTAAAATTTTATATTTATATTTGGTCTGCAAAAATTCAAATCCCAACTAAAAACACAGCCTCGTGATTCCATTTGAAATTTTGAAGTAGATTTTATCTGCTAGGGGATTCGTTCAGGATTTAAAATGCCTATAAATCTAAATCCAAACTGGCTATCTTCCCATTAGCAGGTGAGCACTTAACCAGAGCTCCATGAAATAACTAGATGTACATTTTGTAGTTGATAAAATGTTACTTGCTATTAGAATGATGTCTTTATGTTCATTAATATGACTTTGCAGCAACTACAAATTACTAGACTTATCATTTCTTGAGATAACACTACTTTATGAAACCTCCCTAAAACTTTTAAGAAAAACCGGTAACCACCTCCTCATTTAATCTTATTTCCTATTTTATCAGTTTTCTGGGGCTACCACAATAGTGTATCACAAACTTGATGGCTTAATGTAATAGAAGTTTGTTCTCTCACATTTCTTGAGGCTAGAAGTCCACAGCAGGGCCAAACTGTCCCTGAAGTCTATAGAGGAGGATCCTTCCCTGTCTCTTTCTAGGTCCTGATAGTTTCTGTCTATGCTTGGCATTTTTTGGCTTTAAGATGCCTCACTCCAGCTTCTGCCTCTGTTGTCATATGGTTCTCTACCTTTATCTTCGGTGTCTTCACATAATCTCCTTTCTGTGTTTCTGTATGCAAATTTCTCTTGTCTTGAGAGGACACCAGTCATTTGATATGCATTGCTTGCCATCGAGTCGATTTTGACTCATAGTGACCCTCCAGGACAGAGTAGAACTACCCCACAGGGTTTCCAAGGAGCGGCTGGTAGATTCGAACTGCTGACCTTTTGGTTAGCAACCAAGCTGTTACCACTGTGCCACCAGGGCTCCAGTCATTGAATTCAAACCAAAACCTATTGCCATTGAGCTGATTCTGACCCTAATCCACAAAGACCGTATTTTCAAATAAGGTCAGTTCACAGGTACTTATCTAAAATCTTTACAGGAACCCTTTTCAACAAATACTACAAGCCAACCCTCCCTCTTTGCTTTAGTTTTCTGATGTCTAAATAGATTCCTCCCCTTTCCAGGAGGTCTCCTGCTAGTGCTTCTGGACTGTTTCCAGGCTCACCTTGGCTGCTCCAACTTGCCTGTTCTCTTTGCTAAGAAAATAAATACATTTTGCTTCCCTTTTTCTAGGACCAGGTCCTAGTGCAAAATAAAAATATGTGGCCTTTGTTCAAAAATTATTAATAAATACCAGATGGAAAGAGCAGATCATTAAAACAAATGTGGGGCCCTTCTAAGCCTGGGACCCTATGGACCTTCATAGGTCTAATATCCATAACGCTGGCCCTTGGCTCATTTCCTTAGCTATATACCTCAGAATTTCTCTTGATTTTTGCTACATCCTTAGCTTCATCATACCTTTTACCTTTTACTCCTACCCTCTGATTCCTCTTTGTTATCTCCATAATGCAGCCCCAAAGACTCTACATACAGAGAATCTTACATGCTTTCCTCCAACTTTCCAGGGAGTGAGGTCAGAAAGAGCAAATATTTGTGGATTTTTCTTATAATATTTTTATCATAAATCATCATGCAAGACATTTGTTAAATTAAATCTGGTTTGATAATTGAAGTAGTATTAGGATTTTATACTATCAAATATTATATCACGACAGTTTTGTTTATTCAATCTATGCTTACTTAGAGTACATCTGTTTTAAAGCTTGGTTATATACATGTGAAAATTAATTCAATTGACAACAGTGCCCATGAATACGGTGGCAGAAACAATTTTTAAAAATTTCAAGTACTAAAATACTAACCCTTATTATCACCGTTAAAATACGAACTCCCTTCCTCAGGTGTGGCACCATTTTCAGGATTAAAGAGATGATAGCTTGTTGTATGTCTACTGTCACTACTTCTCCCATCCAATCTGTGTCCTGGTATCCTCTGGGAACCACCTTCTTTCACTATCTCCATTTTTTTACTGAATCTCATTATTTCCAGGTGTTGCTTTTCATGTTTCTAAAGCAACAAGTAATTAATATCTTAACCCATGAGATAACCAGAAGGTTTCAAAGCCATCAGCTCTTCTTTCCTTGGTGAGATAAATAGCATTTGGTTTTGTAGTACCTCCTGATCTACTAGCTATATCAGAAAGGTGCCTCAAATAGTAGCAATTACTAATTTCATTCCAGTTAGAAAGGGAGGTTTGGTGACTAGTATTGGTGGATGTGAGAAATAATTCTGAACACTTCAGCTAAAGTAAAATTATATGCTTACTTGACTAATTCATTTTGCTTAGACATATTACTGGATGTGCCACGGTTGGCAGCATTGCATATAAAACCTGGCCATTTCCTGCCCTATCTCTTATGTAAGGAGAATGGCAGTGGCAGTTTATTTTAGCACTGGCAAAACTAATTTATTCTTTTTTTCTACTTAGCATTTGAGATCTTATTTCTCCACTCAGAAAACTCAGTCCTTGACAATGATTATCCTATCTTAATAAAAAGTGACCTGATTAAAACAATGTAATACTTCAGCAAAAGACAAAAGACTAAGAAATGTCTAGAATAGCAAGGTATTAGGAATTAGTATAGAAGGTAAATATATGTGCAGAGATCTATAGAAATCTGTTTGCATAAAAGTTTATTAAACATTAAAATGGACTCAGTAAATAACCATATTGCATTTGGTGGATGAATAGAGATATGGTAGTTAATTTTGTTGTTAGGTGCCTTCGAGTTAGTTCCAACTCATAGCGACCCTATGCACAACAAAATGGAATATTGCCTGGTCCTGTGCCATTCATACAATCATTATGCTTGAGCTCATTGTTGCAGCCACTGTCAATCCACCCCCTTGAGGGTCTTCCTCTTTTCCGCTGGCAGTGTACTCTGCCAAACATGATGTCCTTCTCCAGGGACTGATGCTTCCTGACAACACATCCAAAGTATGTAAAATGCAGTCTCACCATCCTTGCTTCTAAGGAGCATTCTGGTTTCACTTCTTCCAAGACAGATTTGTTTGTTCTTTTGCCAGTTCATGGTATATTCGATATTCTTCATCAACACCACGATTCAAAGGTGTCAATTCTTCTTTGGTCTTTCTTATTTATTGCACAGCTTTCACATGCATATGATGCTATTGAAAATACCGTGACTTGGGTCAGGCACACTTTAGTGGTCAAGGTGACATCTTTGCTTTTCAACACTTTAAAGAGGTCCTTTGCAGCAGACTTACCCAATGCAATGCATCATTTGATTTCTTGACTGCTGCTTCCATAGCTGTTGATTGTGGATCCAAGTAAAATGAAATCCTTGACAACTTCAATCTTTTCTCCATTTATCATGATGTAAGACCAAGTTAATTTTTAGTTCCTGATATTTTATCACTATATAATTAACATTACTTATTGTTGAAGACCTGGTGGTGCACTGGTGAAGAGCTTGGCTGCTAACCAAAAGGTCATCTGTTCAAATCCACCAGTGGCTCCTTGGAAAACCCATGGGGCAGCTCTACTCTATCTTATAGGGTTTCGGTAAGCCAGTACTTTTGTTTATTTTACCACACCCCCAGCACCCAAGCTAGTTTCGGTGGCTGTCAATTTCCCTGGGCCTGAGATAGGTCCTGCTGCATGCCCTGAAACATTATCTGGGCTTTGGAGAAGGAATAAACTCACAGCTGTGGGAAAGGATAATCTGCCAGCTCCGCTAAGTTGGGGAGATCAGGACAGAAGCGGCTCTTGTCCAGGCAAACACAGTCCATGGACATTGATACCTTTCATCCCTGCATGGACCTATGTGGGCATATTTCAGGAGAATAGGCCTTGTTGGCAGACTGCAATTGTTTCAGCTGTGTGGCGCTTTCCTCACAGACACTCGGGGAACTGTTGTCGGCACACTGACTTGTTCAGAGCGTGAACCCCTGCTGCAACCAGATACCTGTACTTACACCAATCACCCCTGCCCCTCTAAGACTGTAGGACAGAGCATAAACCACACACTTGATGACAAACTACCTGGACACATGAGCTGAATCCATACAAGAAAAGTGAATGGACTCCTAGGCTCATATACCTGGTAACAGCTCTAACCATCTGGTGATGGGACATTAGAGCTTCAAAGGTGAAAATAATCAAGCTAGCTTACTCAAGCAACCTGTTTGGACATATCAAAACAATACAGTAAGCAAACATGGAATAAACCAGTAAATAACTTATAAATGGCTCAGAGACAACCGTCAATATCAAATTACATAAAGAAGCAGACCATGATCGTTTCAACAAACTCTCAAGAAAAGAATCAAGGATTCTTCAAGTTGAAGGTGTATTCCTGGAATTACCAGATGCAGAATACAAAAGATTAATATACAGAACACTTCATCAGGAACGAGATCAGGTAAAACACAGAACAAGCCAAGGACCACACAGATGAAGCAGTTGAAGAAATTTAAAAGGTTATTCAAGAACATAATGAAAAATTTAATAAGCTGTAAGAACCCATAGATAGACAACATTCAGAAATTCAGATTAACAGTAAAACTACAGAATTAGACAACTCAATAGAAAATCAGAGGAGCAAAATTGAGCAAGTGAAAGGAAGAATTAGTAAGACTGAAGATAACACATTTGGCATCAATATATTCAAAGAAAAATCAAATAAAAGAATTTGAAAAAATGAAGAAATCCTAAGGATCATGTGGGACTCTATCAAGAGAAATACCCTACACATGATTGGAATACCAGAACAGGGAGAGATAAGAGAAAATACAGAGAAAATTTTTGAAGATTTGTTGGCAGAAAACTTCCCTGATATCATAAAAGATGAGAAGATATCTACCCAAGATGCTCATCAAACTCCACATTAGATAGATCTCAAAAGAAAGTCACCAAGATATTTTATAATTAAACTTGCCAAACCAAAGATAAAAAGAGAATTTTAAGGGCGGCTAGGGGTTCACCACCCAGGGGTAAATGAAAAATCACCTACAAGGGAGAATCAATACAAATAAGCTCAGACTGTTCAGCAAAGAGCATGCAGGAAAGAAGGCAAAGGAATGACTTATATAAAGCATTGAAGGGAAAAAAAAAAATGCCAGCCAAGAATCATATATCCAGCAAAACTCTCTCTTAAATATGAAGGCAAAATCAGGAGACTTCCAGATAAACAGAAGTTTAGGGAATTCATAGAAACCAAACCAGAACTATGAGAAATACTAAGGGGATTGCTCTGCTTAGAAAATCGGTAATATCAGAAATCAACCCAAGACTAGAACACAGGGCAAAACAACCAGATGTCAAACCAGATAGTGAAATAATGAAAAATAAATCAAGATTAAAAAATGCTCAAAACAAGGAAACAGTGATGTCATTATGTAAAAGAAGACAAAATTAAAACAATAAAGAGGGACTAAGAAATGTAGTCACACACCTTTCAAATGGAGAAGTCAAGGTGATATAAAGCAATGAAACTTATGTGTAAGCTTAGAAAAATAGGGGTAAATATTAAGGTAACCACAAAGAAGACTAACAATCCTACTCATCAAAATAAAATACAAGAAAAAAGTACTCAGCAAAGAAAAAAAACCAACAACAATGAGTAAGAGGAAAAGACATTATATAAACTACTCAGCACAAAAAATTAAGTAGGAAAAAGAAACTGCCAACAACACACACAAAAAGGCATCAAAATGACAGCACTAAACTCATACCTATCCATAATTACCCTGAACGTAAATGGACTAAATGCACCAATAAAGACACGGAGAGACACAGCATGGATAAAAAACGTGGTCCATTTATATGCTGCCTACAAGAGACATACTTTAGAGACACAAACAAACTAAAACTCAAAGGATAGAAAAAATATATCAAGCAAGCAACAACCAAAAAAGAGCAGGAGTGGCAATAATAATATCCAACAAAATGGACTTTAAACTTAAATCCACCATAGAGGATAAGCAAGGACACTATATAATTACAGGGACAGCATACCAGGAGAATATAACCATATTAAATATTTAAGCACCCAATGACAGGGCAGCGAGATACATAAAATGAATTTTAACAGCATTGAAAAGTGAGATAGACAGCTCCACAATAACAGTAGGAGACTTCAACACAGCACTTTTGGTGAAGGGCAGAACATCCAGAAAGAAGCTCAGTGAAGACACGGAAGATCTAAATGCCTCAACCAACTTGACCTCATAGACATATGCAGAATACTCCACCCAACAGCGGCAGCCAAGTATACTTTCTTTTCCAGTGCACGTGGAACATTCTCTAGAATAGAACACATATTAGGTCATAGAGCAGGCCTTAACAGAATCCAAAACATCAAAATATTACAAAGCATCTTCTCAGACCATAAGGCCATAAAAGTAGAAATCAATAACAGAAAAAGCAGGAAAAAGAAATCAAACACTTGGAAACTGAACAATAATCTACTCAAAAAAAGACTGGGTTATAGAAGGCATTAAGGATGGAATAAAGAAATTCAGAGAATACAAGGAGAATGAAAATGCTTCCTATCAGAACATTTGGGACACAGCAAAAGCAGTGCTCAGAGGTCAATTTACAACAATAAATGCACACGTCCAAAAAGAAGAAGGGGCCAAAATCAAAGAACTATCCCTACAACTTGAACAAATAGAAAGGGATCAACAAAAGAAGATCTCAGACACAAGGAGAAAGCAAATAATAAAAATCAGATCAGAATTAAATGAAATAGAGAACAGAAAAACAACGGAAAGAGTTAACAAGACCAAAAGCTGGCTCTCTGAAAAAATTAACAAAATCCATAAACCACTGGCCAAACTGACAAATGAAAAACAGGAGAGGAAGCAAATAATGGAACTAAGAAATGAGATGGGTGATATCACTACAGATTCAACTGAAATTAAAAGAATCATATCAGATTACTATGAAAAACTGTACTCTAACAAATTTGAAAACCTAGAAGAAATGGATGAATTTCTAGAAACACACTACCTACCTAAACTACCACAAACAGAGATAGAAAAAATAAATAAACCCATAACAAAAGAAGAGATAGAAAAGTTAATTAAAAAACTCCGAACAAGAAAAAAGCCCTGGCTCTGATTGCTTCACTGGAGAATTCTGCCAAACTTTCAGAGAAGAGTTAACACGGCTACTACTAAAGGTATTTCAGAGCATAGAAAAGGATGGAATACTCCCAAACTCATTTTCTGAAGCCAGCATATCCCTGATACCAAAACCAGCTAAAGACACCACAAAAAAAATAAAATTACAGACCAATATACTTCATGAACTTAGATGCAAAAATCCTCAACAAAATTCTAGCCAATAGAATTCAACAACATATCAAAAAAATAATCCACCATAACCAAGTGGGATTCATACCAGGTATGCAGGGATGGTTTAACATTAGAAAAACAATTAATTTAGTCCATCATATAAATAAAACAAAAGACAAGAACCACATGATCTTATCAATTGAAGCAGAAAAGGCATTTGACAAAGTCTAACAATCACTCATGTTAAAAACTCTCAACATTGTAGGAATACAAAGAAAATTCCTCAACCTAATAAAGGGCATTTTTACAAAGCTAACAGCCAACATCGTTCTAAATGGACAGAGTCTGGAAGCATTCCCCTTGAGATCAGGAACCAGACAAGGATGCCCTTTATCAGCACTCCTATTCAACATGGTGCTGGAAGTCCTAGACGGAGCAGATGGGCTATATAAAGAAAAAAAGGGCATCCAAATTGTCAAGGAAGAAGTAAAAGTATCTCTATTTGCAGACGACATGATCTTATACACAGAAAACCCTAAAGAATTCTCAAGGAAACTACTGAAACTAATAGAAGAGTTCAGCAAAGCATCAGGATACAAGATAAACATACAAAAATCAGTTGAACTCCTCTACAGCAACAAAAAGAACATCGAGGAGGATATCACCAAATCAATACCATTTACAATGAAGATTTACAAGAAGATAAAATACTTAGGAATAAATCTTACCAGAGATGTAAAAGACCTACACGAAGAAAACTACAAGACACCAAAAGAGACTTACATAAGTGGAAAAACATGCATTGCCAATGGATAAGAAGACTCAACATTGTAAAAATTCTATTCTACCAAAAGCCTTCTATAGATACAATTCTGATCCAATCCAAAGACATTTTTTAATGAGATGGAGAAACAAATCACCAACTTCATATGGAAGGGAAAGGGGCCCTGATTAAGTAAAGCATTAATGAAAAAGAACAAAATGAAGGCCTCACACTTTCTGATTCTGGAACCTATTATACTGCCACAGTAGTCAAAACACCCTGGTACTTGTATAACAACAAATACATAGACTAATGGAACACAATTGAGAACCCAGATATAAATCCATCCACATATGAGCAGCTTATATTTGGCTAACCTCCAAAATCTGTTAAATGGGGAAAAGATATCCATTCTCAAAAAAATGAAACAAGACCCATACCTCACGCCATGCACAAAAAACTAAGTCAAAATGGGTCAAAGACCTAGATATAAAATCTAAATGATAAAGATCATGGAAGAAAAAATAGGGACAATGTTAGGAGCCCTAACACATGGCATAAATAGTAAACAAAACATTACTAAAAATGTACATACACTTGAACAGAAGCTGGATAACTAGGAGCTCCTAAAAATCAAACACCTATGCTCATCCAAAGGCTTCACCAAAAGAGTAAAAAGATTGTTTTTTTTATAGACTGGGAAAAAGTTTTTAGCTATGACATTTCCCATCAGCATCCGATCTCTAAAATCCACATGATTATGCAAAAACTCAACTATAAAAAGACAAACCAATTAAAAAATGGGCAAAGGATATGAACAGGCACTTCGCTAAAGAAGGCATTCAAGTAGCTAACAGATACGTGAGGAAATGCTCTTGTCATCAGTAGCTATTAGAAAAATGCAAATCAAAACTACAGTGAGATTCCACCTCTGACAAGGGTGGCCTTAATCCAAAAAAACACAAAATAATAAATTTTGGAGAGGTTGTGGAGAGACTGGAACACTTTTACACTGCTGGTGGGAATGTAAAATGATAGAACCACTTTGGAAATCAATTTGGCACTTCCTTAAAAAGCTAGCAGTAGAACTACCATATGATCCAGCAATTCCATTCCTTGGAATATATCCTAGAGAAATAAGAGCCTATACAAGAACAGATGTATGCACACCCATGTTCATTACAGCACTGTTTACAACAACAGGGAGATGGAAGCAACCAAGATGCCCATCAATGAAAGAGTGGATAAATAAATTATGGTTTATTCACACAGTGGAATACTATGCTTTGATAAAGAACAATTATGGGTCCATGAAGCATTTCATAAAGTCAAGGAATCTGGAAGGCATTATACTGGTTGAAATTAATTGCAAAAGGACAAATATTACATGAGACCACTATTATAAGAACTCAAGAAATAGTTTAAATAGAGAAAAAAATCTTTGATAGTTACAAGAGTGGGGAAGGAGGGATGAAGAGGGGTATTCACTAATTAAATAGTAGACAAGAGCTAATTTAGGTGAAGGGAAAGACAACACACAATACAGGAGAGGTCAGCACAACTGGACTAAACCAAAAGCAAAGAAGATTCCTGAATAAACTAAATGGTTTGAAGACCAGCGTAGCAAGGGTGGGGGTTTGGGGACCACAGTTTCAGGGGACATCTAAGTCAATCGGCATAATAAAATCTATTAAGAAAACATTCTGCATCGCATTTTGGAGAATGACGCCTGGGGTCTTCAACGCTAGCAAGTGATCACCTAAGGTGCATCAATTGGTCTCAACACTCCTGGAGCAAAGAAGACTGAAGAACACCAAAGACACAACGTAATTATATGCCCAAGAGATAGAAAGGGCCACATAATTCAGAGACTACATCAGCCTGCTATTCATAAGGTTTTCACTGGCCAATGCTTTTCAGAAGTAGACTGCTGGGTCCTTCTTCCAACCGAATGTGGAAATTATAGAACAATATCATTAATATCACACGCAAGCAAAATTTTGCTGAAGATCTTTCAAAAATGGCTGCAGCAGTATATCGACAGGGAACTGCCAGAAATTCAGGCTGGTTTCAGAAGAGGACGTGGAACCAGGGATATCATTGCTGATGTCAGATGGATCCTGGCTGAAAGCAGAGAATATCAGAAAGATGTTTACCTCTGTTTTATTGACTATGCAAAGGCATTCAACTGTGTGGATCATAACAGACTATGGATAACACTGCGAAGAATGTGAATTCCAGAACACTTAATTGTGCTCATGAGGAACCTTTACATAGATCAAGAGGCAGTTGTTCGGACAGAATAAAGGGATACTGATTGGTTTAAAGTCAGGAACGGTGTGCGGCAGGCTTGTATTCTTTCACCATACCTATTTAATCTGTATGCTGAACAAATAATACGAGAAGCTGGACTATATGAAGAAGAACGGGCATCAGGATTGGAGGAAGACTCATTAACAACGTGTGTTATGCAGATGACACAACGTTGTTTGCAGAAAGTGAAGAAGACTTGAAGCACTTACTAATGAAGATCAAAGACCACAGCCTTCAGTATGGATTACACCTCAATATAAAGAAAGCAAAAATCCTCACAACTGGACCAATGAGCAACATCATGATAAATGGAGAAAAGATTGAAGTTGGAAAAAATTTCATTTTACTTGGATTCACAATCAACAGCCATGGAAGCAGCAGTCAAGAAATCAAAAGATGCATTGCATTGGGCAAATCTGCTGCAAAGGACCTCTTCAAAGTGTTGAAGAGCAAAGATGTCACCCTGAAGACTAAGGTGCGCCTCACCCAAGCCATGGTATTTTCAATCACATCATATGCATGTGAAAGCTGGACAATGAATAAGGAAGACCAAAGAAGAGTTGATGCCTTTGAACTGTGGTGTTGGCGAAGAATATTGCATATATCATGGACTGCCAAAAGAATGAACAAATCTGTCTTGGAGGAAGTGCGGCCAGAATGCTCCTTAGAGGCAAGGATGGCGAGACTGCATCTTACATACTTTGGACATGTTGTCAGTAGGGATGAGTCCCTGGAGAAGGGCATCATGCTTGGCAGAGTACAGGATCAGCGGAAAAGAGGAAGACCCTCAACGAGGTGGATTGACACAGTGCCTGCAACAATGAGCTCAAGCATAACAATGATTTAAGGATGGCGCAGGACCGGGCAGTGTTTTGTTCTGTTGTGTATAGGGTCACTATGAGTCGGAACTGACTCGACGGCACCTAACAACAATAACAACACATCAGCCTGAGACCAGAAGAACTAGGTGGTGCCCAGCTATAACCAATGACTTCCCTGAAGGGGGACACAACAGGGAATCCCCAAAGGAGCAGGAGAGCAGTGGGATGCAGACCTCAAATTCTCGTAAAGAGACCAGACTTAGTGGTCTCACTGAGACTAGAAGGATCCCAAAGGTCATGGTCCCCAGACCTTCTGTAAGCCCAAGACAGGAACGATTTCCAAAGCCAATTCTTCAGGCAGTTGTTAGAGTGAGCTTCTTGGCTCAAGTAGACACATGAGACTATGTGGGTAGCTCCTGCCTGGAGGGGAGATGAGAAGGCAGAGGGGGACAGAAGCTGGCTGAATGGACAAGGAAATAGAGGGTGGAGAGAAGGAGTGCGCTGTCTCATTAGGGGGAGAGCAACTAGGAGTGTACAGCAAGGTATATATAAATTTTTGTATGAGAGGCTGGCTTGATTTGTAAACTTTCACTTAAAGCACAATAAAAATTGAAAAAAAATATGACTCTTATGCTGATCTTGTCTGAATATTTTAGATGGATTTGTATTTTAGGGGATTTTATTGTTTATTATCTTGTTTAGGCCTGAATTTTGACAAATGCCTCACAAATTCGTTTGTTGTGTTACTGTGTGTGAACAAATCTAATTCAAATTTTGTTAACAATCAAATATTGGATTTGGGGGTTCACTTGAACTACTTCAAAATAAATAGTTGTATTTTTAGTATGTAATGAGGCCCTGGTTTCATAGTGGTTAAGAGCTCAGTGCTAACCAAAAGGTCAACAGTTGGACTCTATCATCCGCTCCCTGGAAACCCTACGGGGCAGTTCTTCTCTGTCCTATTGGGCCTCTATATATTTGAATAAATTTCAAAAGGGGTATTTGAATGCTTGATTGTAGTAAAATCCTATATTAAAAGGTGATGAATTAAAACTATATAAATATCAAAGTGAGGAGCTATGATTATTTAGTAAATATTGACAATGTTATTTACTGTGTCTAAACTTAGTTTTTTTTTTTAAAGTCTGATTATTTTCTTTGTATTGTGATAAATACATATGTAACAAAACTTTTTCCATTTCGACATTCTTCACATGTACAATTCAGTCACATTGTGTTCATCACGTTGTACAACCGTCACCGTTATCTCTTCCCACAAATTTTCAGCACCCTTAGCAGAAACTTAGTGTCACCTAAGCAATGAGTTTCACATTTCCCCTCCCTTTCACCAGTCCCTGGTAGCCACTAATGAACTTAGGTATGTATGCACTTACCATTGTAGATATTTCATATAAGTGGAATCATAAAGTTTGGTTTTTTTTTTGTTTGTTTTTTTGACTTAGTTATTTCACTCAGTATGATGTTTTCAAGGTTAATCCGTGTCATTACATATATCAGAACTTCATTTCTCTTGGCTGAATAATATTCCATTGTATGTAACAGTTTGTTAATATTCCATAGTATGTGTGTACCACGTTTTGTATATCCCTTCATCTTGTCATGGACATTTAGCCTGGTTCCATCTTTTGGTTATTGTGACTAGTGCTGCAATGAACATTGGTGTACATGTAGCCATTTGGGTTTCTCATTTTAATTCTTTAGTAAATACCTAGAAGTGGAATTGCTGAATTGTATGGTAATTCCCCCATTCCTCTGTCAGTTTGTTTTACTGTGCTGGTTTCCTTATTGCTATGATGATGGAAACTATGCCACTGGCAGGGTCACCTATGACAGACAGGTTTCAGTAGAGCTTCCAGACTAAGACAGGCTGGGATGAAAGACCTAGCAGTCTACTTCTGAAAAAATTGGCCAGTGAAAACCTTATGGATTGCAGCAGAACATTTTCTGATAGAGTTGTGGAAGTGATCTTCTTCAGTTGGAAGGTACTGAAAACACAACTATGGGAATAGGTGCTTCCTCAAAGCAGAGTTGACCTTAATGACAAGGATGAAGTAAAGCTTTCAGGACCGTTATTTGCTGATGTGGCACAACTCGAAATGGGAAGAAACTGCTGCATCTGTTAATAATCAAAACATGGACTGTACCATCAAGGAAAATTGTATGTTCTCAAAAATTAAATGTAACACTTGAAGATTGATATCCTAGGCACGAGTGAGCTGAAATGGACTGGTATTGACTATTTTGATCAGACAATCATATGGTCTATGTCATGCATTGAATTATGTCCCCACAAAAATGTGTGTATCAATTTGGCTGGGCCATGATTCCCAGTATTGTGTGGTTTTCCTATATGTTGTAAGTCCTGCCTCTATGTTGTTAATGAGGGAGGATGAGTAGCAGTCGTGTTAGTGAGGCAGGACTCACCCCAGAAGATTGGATTGTGTCCTGAGGCAATCTCTTGAGATATAAGAGAAGCAAGCAAAAACACAGGGGGACCTCATATGGCACGCAAGAAAGCAGTGCCAGGAGCAGAGTGTGTCCTTTGGACCCAGGGTCCCTGTGCCTGAGAAGCTCCTCGACTGGGGAAGATTGATGACAATGACCTTCCTCCAGAGCTGACAGAGAGAGAGAGCCTTTCTCTGGAGCTGATGCCCTGAATTTGGACTTGTAGCCTACTTTACTGTGAGGAAATAAATTTCTCTTTGTTAAAGCCATCCACTTGTGGTATTTCTGTTATAGCAGCACTAGGTGACTAAGACAGCCTACTATGCCAGGGATGAGAAATTGAAAAGGAACAGCATCATATTCATCATCAAAAAGAATATTTGAAGATCCATCCTGAAATACAATGCTGTCAGTGACAGCATAGTACACATACACCTACAAGGAAGACCAGTTAATACCACTGCTAGTCAAATTTACACACCAACCACTAATGGCAAAGATGAAGAAACAGAAGATTTTTACCAGCTTCTGTAGTTTTCTGTAGTATGAAATTGATCGGACATGCACTATCAAGATGCACTGATAATTAATGGTGACTAGAATCGAAAGATGGAAACAAAGAGAAAGGATCAGTAGAGGAGAAATTAAGCCTCAGTGATAGAAATGACACAGGAAGTTGCATGTGGAACCTGTACATAGACCAAGAGGCAGTCACTTGAACAAAACAAGGGGATACTGGGTGGTTTAAAATCAGGAAAGGTGTGTGTCAGGGTTGTATCTTTCTCCATACTTGTTCAATCTGTATGTTGGGCAAAAATCCAAGAAGCCGAACTATAGGAAGAATAACAGGAATCAGGATTAGAGGAAGATTCATTAACAATCTGTGATATGCAGATGATTCAATCTTGCTTGCTGAAAGTGAAGAGGACTGAAGCATTTACTAATGTATTGATTACACCTCAACATAAGCAAAATAAAAAATCCTCACAACTGAACCAATAAGACACATCGTGATAAATGGAGAAAATATTGAAGTTATCAAAGATTTCATTTTGCTTGGGTCTACTATCAACACCCATGGAAGCAGGAGTGAAGAAATCAAATCACATAACTTTTGCAAAAGACCTCCTTGAAGTCTTCAAAAGCAAAGTTGTCACCTTGAGGACTAAGGGACACCTGTCCCAAGCCATGGTATTTTCAATTGCCTCATATGCATACAAAAGGAAGTCCAAACGAGAATTGATGCCTTTGAATTATGGTGTTGGCAAAGAATATCGTAATACTGTGGACTGCCAGAAGAACAAAAAACTCTGTCTTGGAAGTACAGCTAGAATGCTGCCTAGAAGCAAAAATAAGAAGACTTTGTCTCATGTACTTTTGACATATTATCACTAGGGACTAGCTCCTGGAGAAGGACATCATGCTTGGTAAAGTGGAGAGTCAGTGAAAAAGAACCTCAACACGATCAATCGACACAGTGGCTGCAACGATGAGTTCAAACATAGCAACAATTGTGCAGATGTCACAGGACTGGGCTGCGTTTTGTTCTGTTGTACATAGGGTCACTGTAAATCAGAACTAACTAGATGGCACCTAACAACAACATGGTAATACTACGTTTAACTTTTTAAAGTTAAACTGTTTTCTGTAGCAGCTGTACCATTTTACAATCTCCCCAGCAATGAATAAGGTTTCCTATTTCTCTACTTCCTTGCCAACACCTGTTGTTCTCTCTTTTCTTTGTTTTTTTTTAATCATAGCCATCTTAGTGGGGGTGAAGCGATGTCTTATCATTGTGGTTTCTATTTGGGTTTCTCCAACAACTAATGACATTGATAATCTTTTCATGTTGTTGTAAGAAATTAGCATAGCGTGCTTATAAAAATTCCTCTTGTGGAGAGGGTATGGTTGGCAAACAAAGTTAGAAGTTTCTCGTTATCTGTGGAAAATTACTGAGTTGGCTGTTTGTATGTCTTTGTATATCTTCTTCAGTGAAATATCTATTCAAGTCCTTTGCCCAATATTTTGATTGGGTTGTGCATCTTTTTGTTGTTAAGTTGTAGGGGTTCTTTATATATTCTTGATATTAAGCCTTTATCAAATATATGCTTACCAAATTTTTTCTCCCAATCTGCAGATTGTTGAGCTTCATTTTGAATGACCAAAATGAAATCTATTAACAAATATTTGATCGTGGAGTAAAGCAAATACTTTTGTTTGTTTGCTCTACATAGAGCGTGCGTAGAATAAGCTGGAACCCACTGAGTACACATGTAAAAGAACTTATTTTATTAGATGGCTTTTATAATCTCTTATTCCTAGTCAAATAGTAAACCTGAAAATGTGTTTACTGAAATTTAAATCCTCCTAATGAAATCAGTATTCACAAGAAGTAAAGTTACTCAAAAGGTTTAAGATGTTTTGATTTTTTGATGTGACTACCTTAGCATTCAAAACCATTTTATTTTAGTAAAATTTTTGTAGATACTTCTCAAAATTAATTTGAAGTACCTTTAGTGGTTTTGTAAATAGATTTTAAAAGTTCTTAAATGACTATTTTCATTCTATTTTAAACATTTTAATAAATCACTGTTCTTATCCTTAAAGAAAACCACTTGGTACCGAGATGTTACTAAAATTTTAGGTTGATTCGTTGCCAGTGTACGACTTACATTTAAAGGTTGAATAAAGATGGAGTTTCACAGTTGTAATTTATTGAATAGGCCTAAGAATAACATTAGGAAAAAAAAAATCCAGTTACTTATAAAAATTTTTTTTTTTCATATTAGCTACTCTTAATGTTTACATTTTGAATGGTGCACCTAAGAGGTGGTGAGAAAGATTTATAATAGCAGGTCATCAGAATAAAATAGGGAGGGACAACGTAGTTTAATCACCTTATTTATTTTTCTGAATGGTGGTTAATGGGAAGGATGAATAACTGCCTTGCTTTAAAATTAAATTCTATTGCCTTGAGTGAGAGATGTGAGTATTAGCATAACATTCTATTTACGTGAGTTATGCTGTCGTTTTTGTCATTTTTTACATTACAGTGCAGGGAATGTTACTGATTTATTGTTGCATTTTTAAAGGGTAATGCTATAGTGAAACCAGAGACTGAAGGAAGCTAAAAATCATATTTGTCAAAAACTCAGCTTTGACATAGTTTATGATTACCAACTATTTGCCCTATTTATAGGACTGTATTTAAAAGTAAGCTAATCTAGCAAGATCAAATATGATTGATGTTTGCTTATTTATTATTTTATTTTTCAGTGTTTTTTGTTTTAAGATGGCTATAAGATACAAGATATATGAAGTTATGTGGGAGTAAAAGAATGCATAGTCCTTTTCATTTTCATTATACTCCTTTGAAGGGCACTATTTTCTGAACATTCAGCTTGGGTTCTATCAGCATCCACTATAATCAGAGTAATTTTAAAAATATCAGATGAATTATGAATACCCTCTTCAGCCATGCAAGTGAGATGTAAAATGATTGTGTGAGGTTATGAATGTGATGGTCTAGTATATGAGGTAATTATTGCCAACGTGAGAAATATTACTGCTTGTAAATTATAAGGACTCGAGAACTTGAAACTTTTACAAGATTATTTCTCAGTTGAAACATAGGAAGCAAAACCTAACTAATAACTTCTTATTTAGCCATGTGTCTAGAAACATAAGAAGTGAACCTATATGATATTATTTGAAAGTTTAAAGAGTATGAATGTATTTGCAGTCTACATGAAAGTTAATTTCTTAATTCAATCTCTGAGATTCACAGAAGGTAGGAATAATACCGTATTTTTACACAAATAATGTGCACCTTCTGCAGAGTCAATAAAACATAGGTAAACATCCTTCTGTTATTCTCTCCTTCATCCATATTCACATATGCATGTGAAAGCTGGACGATGAATAAGGAAGACCTATGAATAATTAATACCTTTGAATTATGGTGTTGGAGAAGAATATTGAATATACCACAGGCTGCCAGAAGGACGAACAAGCCCGTCTTGGAAGAAGTATAGCCAGAGTGCTCCTTGAAAGATAGGATAGTGAGACTTCGTCTTACATACTTAGGACATGTTATCAGGAAGGACCAGTCCCTGGAAAAGGACATCATGCTTGGTAAAGAAGAGCGTCAGTGAAAAAGAGGAAGACCCTCAACAATATGGATTGACACAGTGGCTGCAACAATGGGCTCAAGCATAACAAAGATAGTGAGGATGACGCAAGGTGGGGCAGTGTTTTCTTCTGTTGTGCATAGGGTCCCTATGGGTCGGAACTGACTCGACAGCACCTAACAACAACAACAGCATACTTTCCTGAATGGTATCTGAAGCTTACAGATTCATAAATTATTTTACCCATGCATTCTTTCTCCCATAGGGTTGCTATGAGTCAGAACTGACTCAGTGGTGCCTTATAGCAGCATGTGTGTGTGTATGCATGTGTGTGTGTATATTGATTTATTTGCTCAACATTTTCTGAGCTTCCAAACCATGTTGCAATTACTAGATTTTGCCTTATCATAAGGAGTGAAAACAAAGTTCCTGACACTATGAGCTAGATTTCTGCTATCCAGGAGTGCAGAGTTTGATCACTGATGGAGGTTTGCAAATTCGGAGTCCCTCTATCCTAATAGAAGGCATTTTGCCAGTACACTGGGTAATTCCCTTGAGCCTTGTTTGTGGTGATTTTACTAAATACGTTTCCCTAAAGATTTACTCTTAATGGATCAGACAATTTCATGCAAGTGGCACCGTGAAAGCTTTGCTGATGTACATCAACTTGTAAACATTCACTCTCTTGCCCATTTTTATTCCATTCCTTTGTGAGACTGATACTGGCAATCCCCTTCAAACAGTGTCAGATTGCATGGTGGCTCCGTGATGCTCAATCAAAGAGGCTTACATACCAAGACCAACGCATTTGTTTTCCCATCTAGTCTGATGTTCTACCATTGGAACCAAAGTCTCTAGAGATCAGGTATATTCTATTTTTCCTTCTCTTTTATTAGGGTGATAGGCAATATGTAAGATTCAAATCTTTCCTTGCCAGCACAGTTTCTAAAATACCTCCCACATTAAATTACCAGGTAAACCCAATAGCTTTCTATCTTCAAGTGGTAAACATTTGAACCTTAACATTCAGCTTATAGACCACTCAAAAGAAGTCATTCTATAGCGGATTTCATTCAAACAAAATTGTTTCCAAAACTCAAGCCGCTAGTTAGCAAATATTCAACATCCCTCTAGAATATGCGTCAAAAAAAAATGTTAAAAATGAGCAAAGTAAATGAAGATATATTTTATCGTAGGGCAGTTCCAAAACAAATGCAGACGGGGCTCACCATGCAATTTATGAGACTGATGCCTCGCATTTTGATTTCCTAGTCCCCGTCACTGTAAGAAGGTATTCTGTTTTTTTTTCTAATATCGTAAATTTGAGTTTAAACAGAATAAAAAGCTTTTAGCAAGAAAACTTTACATCTATTTATGCCTGAAATTAAAACCAGAATTGAAAAGAAAAAAAAAATAACCAAGGGGGTTTTCAAAAATTTAAAACTCCATCATGCATAAATGGAGCTCATCAAAGAAAGTAATTTCCCTGCAGAAAACACTCCATCTTTTGTTTTATGTAAGTTATCAACATGAATATTTTATTCTCAATGAAGCTGCCTTTCCTCTTTGTGTTCCATACTTTTCACTTGGTGTCTCAAATAAATAGGCTCCCTTCCTTCCATCTCACTCTATTATTCAGGTCAGTTGAAATAAAATATTTTCCTTGCCTGGTGTAAGTAGTAATTACAGACTGAGCTTTACTTATTCAATGTTTTGCATTCTTAGTCCTGTTGTGTTTTGAAGTCTAGAAACACTAACCACTTTAATTTACCCACAATAAACACAAAATCATTTTGTCCGGGGTGGAATATATTATTTATGGTGCTTATCACTGTGGATAATATATCTTGGCTTAGCCTCATTCTTGATCCAAATGATGAAATAAAGTTTCCATGGAATAACATCTCTAGTAAGTAAAATTTACTATAGCCAGCCCAATCAGCCTAACTGGATGTGGTAAGTCACACATTTGCACCCATATTAATTCCAAAGACGACCATCATTGCATCACATTTGCCTAGTACCACCCTTTAAAGAATGGTTCTTCTGCCTCCTCACCTAGCTGACTAAATATCCAGGTCAGGTACTACAGATTTTTGCTTTGAATATACCTTGGGTAATTACATTCTGGTGTATGGTATATGGAATAAGGAAGACTGAAGGAGAGTTGATGCCTTTGAATTACCGTGTTGTTGAGGAATATTGAGCATACCATGGACTGTGAAAAGAATGCACAAATCTGTCTTGGAAGAAGTCAGCCAGAATGCTCGTTAGAAGCAAGGATGATGAGACTACTCTCACATATTTTGAACAGGTTATCAGGAGGGACCAGTTCCTAGAGAAGGACATCATGCTTGGAAAGTGGGGGGTCAGTAAAAAAGAGGAAGACCCTCAACAAGATGGATTGCCACAATGGCAGCAACAAAGGGCTCAAACATAGTAACAGTTATGAGGGTGGTGCAGGACTGGGCAGTGTTTCATTCTGTTGTGCATAAGGACACTACAAGTTGGAACTGATTTGATGACACCTAACAACAACGTCTTCCTGAATGGTATCTGAAGCTTGCAGATACATGAATTATTTTACCCATGCATTGTTTTTCCCATTAAACTACTTCAGTCTAATTGGGAAATAATTAAATACATTTATTCCCCCCACCCCATGAGAGTCTTTTAGTATTGCAGAAATAATTCCCTGTGAAACATATAGATGTTTCCCACTTAAAATTCTTCTAGTTACTTGTACGACTTTGTACCACTTGAAATTTCATCATCATCAAAATGCCTTTCATTATTTTAAAAATCTTCTTTAATTCAGTGCTATGATCAACAATAGCTATAAAGTATTTTAGGGACAGAAATTAAGGACTAGACTATAGTTAGATCATATCAAGATAATCATTGCTGATATGTATCCATTTTTGCTCTTTTCACAGAGAAACCTCTCACATGCTTGCAAACTTGTCTGCACATGGTGTTTTATTTTTGCACTCAGCATTTACACGAGATCCCATTACAGTATGACATTTGCTTCAACCACTCAAATGAACTACCAAGTATTTTCATGTAAACAAATACAATGATCACTTTTCAGTCCTCATCCTATTTGATTTCTCATCAACGCATCAATGCAGTTGACAAGTTCTTTCTTGAACCTTTAATTTTGTTGATATCTACCAGTTAAAGATCAGCAGAAATATTCTGGTAGTAGAACAAATTTGGGCTTTTGGGTAGTTGGTGCAAGAAGAAAGACGTGTAACACAGGGAACTGTGGGCCATCTTAATAAGACTGTGTTAGGAAGGCCTTGTTGTAAGTTGTGTGCTTGTGTTACATCATAAGAGGGGAAGTTTAAGGAAGTGGAATCTGTTCTAGATTGGGTGTTTTTAGGAAGCATTGGGATTTTATGGCTTGTATCTTAATAACTTCTATTTAGGAGGTAAAGGAGATTTACAGAAGTGGAATCTGTTCTGGATTGGATACCTTCAGGAAGCATTGGGATTTTATGGCTTTTATCTTAATAATTTCTACTTAGGAGGTAAAAGCACTGGAGTGCTAAATCTATAATTGGTAAAGAAACAGAAGTCATTCATGTTAGTTGGGAGAGATGAATGTTTGGTTATATTTATAGTTCGCATAGTGTTCTTGGAGCCCTGGTGGTGTAGTGATTAAGAGCTTGGCTGCTAACCAAAAGGTCAGCAGTTGGAATCCACCAGCTGCTCCTTAGAAACCCTATGGGGCAGCTCTAGTCTGTCCTTTAAAGTTGCTGTGAGTTGGAATCAACTCAGCGGCAATGGGTATATAGATAGGTGTTACACATTACAATTTGCAATTTTTTTTTTAAATAGTGTTCTTTGTTTTTGTGTATTCAGACATGATTACAAAGTCATCTTGCTTTTGTCTTACTCCATCAAATTTACAGAGTAACCTTGTCTAATGCTAGTGTTTTGTGAAATTGTTTGCATTCAACAAGAAAACATTATTGCCTAGTTCTTAGAGGTAGGTCAGCTGACGACTATTACCTGGTAGTTGCCATCTGGTCACCTGTGACTCATGGTAACCCCATGTGTATCAGAGTAACTGTGCTCCATAGTGTTTTCAATGACTGATTTTCTTGGAAGTAGATTGCCAGGCCTTTCTTCCATGATGTCTCTGTTTGGAGTGGAACCTCCAACTTTTTGGTTAGCAGCAGCTGAATATGTTAGCCACTTGTACCACCCATCAATTCCTGACAATGGTTAGGGACTGCTTTTTTGTTTTGCATTAACATGACATTATATTTTCTTTGTTTTCCTTCTTCCTTTTACTGCTCCTTTACAGTTTTTTTAACAACATCTTCCCCCTTTATCTGGTTTGTAACTTAGAATTTTCCAGGTCTTATTCCTGAATCATCTATTATATTGTCTCACACTTTTGTTTCCCTATGCAATCTACTTCATTTTTTACTTGATTTACTATCTGATTTCTTTGTACTGGACTATTTCTCTATGTTCTAAAATTGGGATGGGCAAACTATAGACCATAGGCTAAATCCAGCATGCAGCCTGTTTTTGCTCATGACATAAGGTGGTTTTTACATGTTCAAATTGTGGCCAAATGGTAGTCAAACCAGCCTGGTACTGGTACAATAACAGATACATAGACCAATGAGGCAGAACTAAGAATCCAGACATAAATTCATTTACTTATGAGCAGCTGATATTTGACAAATGCCCAACGTCCATTAATTGGGGAAAAGACTGCTTCTTTAACAAATGGTGCTGGCATAACTGTATGTTCATCTGCAAAAAAATGAAACAAGATCACATACCTCACACCATGAACAAAAACCAATTCAAAATGGATCAAAGACCTAAGTATAAAATGATAAAAGTCATGAAGAAAAAATAGGAATGATGCTATGAGCCCTAATACATGGCATAAACAGAATACAAAACATTACTAGCAATCCCCAAACACCAGAGGAGAAACTAGATAACTGGGAGCTCCTAAAAATCAAACACTTAGGCTCATTAAAAGACTTCATCAAAAGAGTAACAAGACAACCTACAGCCTGGAAAAAAAAATTCTGACTATGACAAATCCAATCAGCATCTAATCTCTAAGATATACAAGATACTTCAAAACCTCAACAACAAAAAGACAAATAAATTAAAAAATGGGCAAAGGATATAAACAGGCACTTCACCAAAGAAGACATTCAGGCAGTTAACAGATACATGAGGAAATACTCAAGCTCATTAGCCATTAGAGAAAGGCAAATCAAAACTACAGTGAGCTACCATCTCGCCCCAACAAGGCTAGCATGAATCCAAAAAAAACACAAAATAATAAATGTTAGAGAGGTTGTGGGGAGACTGGAACACGCATACACTGCTGGTGGGAGTGTAAAATGGTACAACCACTTTAGAAATCGATTTAGCACTTCCTTAAAAAGCTAGAAATAGAAGTACCATATGATCCAACAATCCTACTCCTTGGAATACATCCTAGAGAAATGATAACCCTTACACGAATAGATATATGCACACCCATGTTTACTGCAGCACTGTTCACAATAGCAAAAAGATGGATACATCCTAGGTGCCCATTCACAGATGAATAGATAAACAAATTATGGTATATTCACACAATGGAATACTACACAATGATAAAGAACAATGATTAATCCTTGAAACATAACACGGAGCAATCTGGAATGCAGTATGCTGAGTGAAATTAGTCAGTTGCAAAAGGACAAATATTGTATTAGACCGCTATTATAAGAACCCAAGAAAAGGTTTAAACACAGAAGAAAACACTCTTTGATGTTTGCAAGGGTGGAGAGGGAGGAAGAGTGGTATTCACTAACTAGATAGTAGAAAAAAATCATCTTACGTGAAGGGAAGGACAACATACAATACAGGGAAAGTCAGCACAACTGGACTAAACCAAAAGCTAAGAAGTTTCCTGAACACAACCAAACACTCCAAGGGACAGAGTAGTAGGAGTGGGGTTCCAGGGACCATGGTTTCAGGGGACATCTAGATCAATTGGCATAACACAGTTTATTAAGAAAACATCCTGCCAGAAACCATTCTTGAAGCCAACTCTCCAGGCGAGGACTGGACTAGACTACAAGATAGAAAATGATACTGGTGAGGAGTGGGCTTCTTGGATCAAGTAGACACATGAGACTATCTGGGCAGCTCCTGTCTGGAGGGGAGATGTGAAGGCTCAGGGGGACAGAAGCTAGCTGCATGAACGTGGAAACACAGGGTGGAGGGAAAGAACGCGCTGTCTTATTAGGGGGAAAGCAACTAGGAGTGTATAAAAGCAAGGTATATATAAGGTTTTGTATGATGAACTGACTTGATGTGTAAACTAGCACTTAAAAAAAAAAAAAGAAAACGTTCTACATCCTACTTTGGTGAGTGGCATCTGGGTCTTAAAAGCTAGGAAGTGGCCACCTAAGATGCATCAATTGGTCCCTACCCACCTTGAGCAAAGGAGAATGAAGAACAACAAGGACACAAGGGAAATATTAGCCCAAGAGACAGAAAGGACCACATAAACCAGAGACTCCATCAGCCTAAGGCCAGAAGAACTAGATGGTGCCTGGCTACCGCCAATGACCCACTTGACAGGGAATACAACAGAGAGTCTCTGACAGAGCAGGAGAAAAGTGAGGTGCAGACCTCAAATTCTAGTGGAAAGACCAGATTTAATGGTCTGACTGAGACTGGAGGGACCCCAGAAGATACGGCCCCCAGACTCTCTGTTAGCCCAAAACTTAAACCATTCCTGAAGCCAACTCTTTGAACAAAGATTAGACTGGACTATAAGACATAAAATGATACTGGTGAGGAATGTGTTTCTTAGCTCAAGTAGATACATGAGACTAAATGGGCAGCTCCTGTCTGGAGGTGAGATGAGGAAGCAGAGACAGGAGCTGGCTGAATGGACACAGGAAGTACTGGGTGGAAAGGAGGAGTGTGCTATCATATTATAGGGAGAGTAACTAGGGTCACCTAACAATGTGGGTATGAATTTTTGTATGAGAAACTGACTTGAATTGTAAACTTTCACTTAAAGCACAATGAAAATCTTGGGGGTGAGACAAAGAATATTTCACGGCACATACAAATAATATAAAAGTTTAGTCACAGTGTCCATCAATAAAGTTTTATTGGCATCCAGGCATTCCTATTATTTAGGTCTTTTCTATGGCTGCTTTCTCACTTCAACATCAGAATTGAATAGTTGCAACAGAAACCATTGGCTCACAAAACCAAAAACAATTCCTATCTGGCCCTTTACAGAAGAAGTTTGCTGACACCTACTCTAAAGTTATATAACTAACATTTAACACTTTGACTTGAATATGTTACCAACATAACCAAACCAAACTCACTGTTGTTGAGTCAATTCCGACTTATAGCAACTCTATAGAACAGAGGAGAACTGCCCCATAGGGTTTCCAAGGCTGTAAATCTTTATGGAAGCAGACTGCCACATCTTTCTACCACAGAGTAGTTTATGGGTTCAAATCGCCAACCTTTTGGTTAGCAGACAAGCACTTTAGCCACTGTGCCACCAGGGCTCCCTGAATATGTTGCAATCGTCTTAAGACATTTAAAACAGAAATTTTACCCATCTACATTCCTTTCCATAAATCTGTCTCTTTCCTACTTGTTCCTCTTAACATGTGGGGCCACTATGTCCCCACTTGCTCAAACCAGAAATCATGAGTCACCCTTAATTCTTAATTTTCCTCTACCCTATATTTCTAATCCTTTGCAAACCAAAACAAACCCAGTGCCATCAAGTCGATTCCGACTCATAGCTACCCTAAAGGACAGATTAGAACTGCCCCATAGAGTTTCCAAGGAGCACCTGTAGGATTTGAACTGCCAACCCTTTGGTTTGCAACTGTGGCACCTAACCACTATGCCACCAGGCTTTCCAATCCTTTGCAAGAGGTATTATTTCTACTTCGAAACTATTTCTCAAACAGGTTATTCTGTCTCCACTTTCTTCTACCACCATTCTATATCACACCACCGCCATCTCATGTCTGATCTATTCGAACAGCCTCCTTATTGGTATCCCACTTCATTACTCTAAGTAGGAACCTAACCTATGATATTTTCTATCATTACATCCTTTCTACTTTCTTAGTAGAAATTACCATGAATTTTATATGAATATTTGGGTTTAAATCATATATATTTATTTACTTGTTTCTGATCTATCCAAGTAGGTAAGCTTGAAGATTGTAGATTCATGCCTTTCAGTTCTCATCTATGTATATAGATACTTCTTTGAACAGTGGCTTCTATTAAAAAAAAAAAAAATTTTTTTTTTTCTTCTATTAGGAGGTCAATATTATTACTTTTTTTTTTTAATTTTTAATGAATGACTTTTTATAGACCGCAAAGGTAGCAATAGAATTCTCATCCCTATTCACAGTTCAGCATATATATTCAATAATTGAATATATATCGCTTTGTATTTAGCAGCACATCTAGTCAATTCCGACATATAGCGACCCTATAGGATAGAGTAGAATTTCCCTATAGGGTTCCAAGGCACTGCTGGTGGATTTAAACTGCTGACCTTTTGGTTAGCAGCCGTAGCTCGCCATAGCTCTCAACCACTGTGCCACCAGGGCTCCAGCACATCCGTTGGAGACATGTATTTGCTCTGGTAAGGGACATATCATTTCAACAGTATCTTGATTTTAAGAACTGGCCTATGTTAGTTTCTGTTGGTGGTGGTGGTGTTAATAGTGGTAACTTCCATTCCTTTGGCAAATGAAACAAAATAATTCCCTCAAAATCATTCTAGTAACCTAAGAATTATCTTAATCTGCACCATTTACATGATAATTTGTTGCCAGACATCTGTATATTTCATATTATGTAGGGAAGAATTTCCCAATTATTATTATGTGGATTTAAAATGGGAAAGTAGAAGCATCTCCAAAATAATACTGAGATAAGACTGTGTACTAACCATATAAGTAGCTTTTTGGTGTGTTTAGCAACTTGAAGAAACTGCTGAATGGGTTAATTAAGTTTTAGGTAGAACCAACATGGTGAAATGTCCATAGGATTTGGCATAAACATCACTCCAGAACAATTTTTGTAAAACAATTAAGAACCCAAACTGCCAGGCTTTGCAGATTAATTACCTGATAAGAAAAGAAGGCAGTGTGTTTGTAAGGAAAGGGGAGAAGAGAAATGGAATGGTAGGCAGATGGAGAATCAAACAGAGCAGGAGGGGAGAGGGGGACACTTTCTGTTTGAAGGCAGAAGGAAAGAAAATTATTGAAATGGAAAGAGTTAAAATTGGCAGAAAGTAAAAAAAAAAAAAAGAAAAACTATTTCTCAGAAAGCTTAAGGTTTTTCCTCAGTTTTGAATAATAATTTGGATTCCAAAAACTATTTTTACCTAAGTTACCTCCTATGACCCTTACAAAAACTGCATAAGTATGAGTGAAACAAGACAGTTGTTCTGTTCCCATTTCACAGATTAGGAAACAGAAGCTCAGGTCTCAGGGTCATGTAATGGCTAAGTAGCATAAGGAGAAAAGAAGTATTGACTCCTACGTTTTAACACTTTCCACTACACCCTGATGACAGTAAGGTGTTAATCTTTAAACAGGAGGAGGTCAAAGTCTGCTGTGAGCAAAGGAAGTATTTATAGCAATGATCCAAAAGAAGCAGTCTCTTTTCCCACCCACCCACTTACACTATTACCACATCTTAAGTGAATTTCAGTAAGTCACACAAGGAGAAAGAGATGACTGTCACAAAGGTGTATGGGTAGCATTCATTTGCTTTTTTTCAAATATCAGACATACACCATACTCCAAGTGTTGAAGACATAATGGAGAGCAAAAATAGGCGTGGTCTCTGACTTGAAGCTCACACTCTAGTGGAAAAGATAGTATTTTATCAAATCACAAAAATAATTACTTGAGTACAAACTGAAATATGCCTGAAAGGTACACAGTGCTATGAAAGAATTTTACATGTGTCTTCGTAGAGTCCATAAGGCCAGGAGGATCTTGTTTACCCGAGGAGGCGACAACTGATCTAAACTCTAGTTTCTTAGTTTCTTTTTTTTTCCTTAGGTGAAAGTTTACAGAGCAAATCAGTTTCTAAATCAAAAATTTATACATAAATTTTTTGCTACATGGGTTTCAAACCCCACGATTGCACCCTCTCTTTCCACCCCAGGTTCCCCATTGCCATTTGTCCAGTTTTCCTGTCCCTGCCTTCTGGTCTTTGCTTTTGGGTGGGTGTTGCCCATTTGGTCTACTATACTTGACTGATCTAAGAACATGTTCCTCACATGTGTTAATGTTTGTTTTATAGGCCTGTCTAATCTTTGGCTGAAAGGTGGACTTCAGGAGTGGCTTTGGTTTTAATTTAGAAGGGTGTCCGGGGGACTATAGTCATTGAAGGCACTCAAAAGGTGACTGGGGAGGAGCTGTCTCCTTAAAGTTGACCTTAATGACATGAACATAGTGAAGCTTTTGCGACCTTCACTTGCTGATGTGGCATGACTCAAAATGAGAAGAAACAGCTGCAAACAGCCATTAATAATCGAAACGTGGAATGTATGAAGTATGAATCTAGGAAAATCTGAAATAATCAATCGATGAATTAATCATAGGTATAATAGCATTTTAGGGACTGTATATGTTTTGTTCCACCAAATATTTTATAAGAACCTCTAAGTTAGAAATAGGGCTTTAGTCTTTCTTATATCTATTGCCTTTATTAACTATACATTAATTTTAACTGAAGTTATTACATATGCAAAGCCAAAAAACTAAGCCCATTGCCATCAAATTGATTCCTTGTCATAGTGACCCTATAGGACAGAGTAAAACTGTCACATATGGTTGCAAATTTTTACGAAAGCAAACTGCCACATCTTTGCCCCATGGAGTGGCTGGTGGGTTCAAACTGCTGGCCTTTCAATTAGCAGCTGAACACTTAACCACTGAGCTACCAGGACTCCTTTCATTACATATTAGGGTCTATTTCTTGTATGGAATATGTATACAATACAAAAATAGCTAAGCCGATTTTGTTTTCTGTAATATTCTTTTAAAAGCCCAAGTTCATTTTAGAAATATAAGAATTAGTCCCCTAGTTGGAAATATAAGACAGATCATTTTGTACTGAATATAGTTCAATAGTGAATTATGAAAATGTTAATTTACTTGATTATAAGGACATTATTGCCTGTTATTATTTTTACAGTGAAGATGAAAGACTTATAGAAGAGATCATTAAACTAATTTAGTTTATTAATGAGGACAGCAAGGCCTAGAAACAGGTAAAATGATTTGCACATACAGATGATAATACTTAAAACTAGCATTACTGTATCCTTAATATGTTACAGCCACTGTGCTACATAACTTACAGACACTTTGTAATTTTAATCCTTCCAACAACTGTGGGTGGCAGCCATTATCATCTTTCCTATTTTACTGATGAGGAAACTGCAGGAAATAAGTACCTTCCTCAAAGACACACTGTTGGTGAATGGTAGAGCTGGGATAGTATCTATATTTTTATACCTTCAGAAAGAACCCACACTGATACCTACTTGCTACACTGCTACTGCGAGACAGGGCCAGGAATGCACTGAGGAAAACATGAGAAGCAGAGAGATATGTTGGGAAGAGAACAGACTTTTGCTTTAGTTAGATGTTGAACTGAATTTCACATTCACATAACAGCCAGTATTTGGAGCAAGTTACAGAGCTTTTTTTTTTTTTTAATTTTTTTTTTACTTTCTGTTTTCTCTTCTGAAAATCAAGGAACCAAATTACAGCCCCATATTTCTTAAACAGGACATTTAATTTATTCATGATTAATAAAATTTGAAGCTATTAAACTTCCCGATCTAATTTACTTTACTGTTAAGTAAATAAAAGAAGCTATTCAGTTGAGATGAAAAACCATTACCTGACTAAAAAGGACATAGATCATTATATTAAAAAAAATAAATAGGGAGGCAGAGCCAACATGGCACTATAGACAGAAGCACCATGCTGTCTCTCTACAGCAAAGATCTGAGAAACTAAGTAAAACAGATACAAATGTCAATCCTGGAACTCTAAGAGTCAAATGAAAGGATAATGAACTTGATCAAACACAGACTGGAGTAAGAAAATGACAGAGAACACAGAATGAAGAGAGCTACCTAGTGGAGGTCCCTACTAGCTAACAAGGCTCAGATTCACCATCTTGGACCACAGCCACCAAGAATAGTGGACAGGGAGTATAGGAAGGCAACTTTACAGAACCTCCAACAGGAAACATAACACCCAGTAACCAGGGATACAACTTCCCCACCCCCTGCCCTTCTACCCTGTACTGCAACCTCTGCCACTTTTCCAATGAGCCATGACCACTCTGCCAGAGAGACACAAGCTCACTGCAGCCCAATTCCACCCTGCTCCTTCAGTGCCATTTTTTGTTTTGTTTTGATTTTTTTGGCTTTTATTTGTTTCTTTTCTCTCTCTCCCTTCCCTCCATTCCTTTCTCCCACCCACCTAGCCTTGTGTGCTGCCCCTGCCCCTTCTCGACAGGCTGTGTCACACTGCTTGGCTAGAAAGCCACCAGCACACAGCCTCCCCAGGTCTAAGCTACCCCTACCAGCAGGCTCCTTCAGTACCATTTTTTTTTCTCGGTTTCTTCTCTCTCTCTTCCTTCCTTTCCTTTCTCCCTCCCAACTAACCCTGTGTGCCATCCCCATTCCTTTTTCTTTTTAAATAAATATATATATAATTTATTAATAAAATGTATCAAATCCTACAATATATAGAAAGAATAATAATATATGACCAAGTTGAGTGAATCCTAGGAATGCAAAATGGGTTTAATTTTTGAAAATTACTGTAAAATTTACTGTGTTGACACTATAAAATAAAAATATGCCATCATCTTAATAGATGTAGAAAAATTGTTTGATGAAATCCAACATTAATTCTTTTTTATCATTATATAATGTATTTTCTCTTTTTTATTTTTAAAATGCATTTTTTCATTACTGCCCATTAGATGGATCTTTATAGAACAAAGTAGCTTCTTAATAAACAGTCAGTACACATATTGCTTTGTGACATTGTTTACCAATTCCATAACATGTCAACACTCTCTCTTCTCAAACTTGGATTCCTATTACCAGCTTTCCTGTCCCCTCCTGCCTTCTAGCCCTTGCCCCTGGGCTGGTGTGCCCTTTCAGTCTCGTTTTGTTTTATGGGCCTGTCTAATCTTTGGCTGAAGGATGAAACTCAGGAGTGACTTTATTATTGAGATAAAAGGGCTTCCAGGGCCACACTTTCGCGGTTTCTCCAGTCTCTGTCAAGCCAGTAAGTCTGGTATTTTTTTGTGATATTGAATTTTGTTCTACATTTCTCTCCAGTTCTGTCTGGAATCTGCTATCGTGATCTTTTTCAGAGCAGTCAGTGGTGGTAGCCAGACAACATCTAGTTGTACTGAACTCAATCTGGTGGTGGCTGTGGTAGTTGTGTTCCATTAGTCATTTGGACTAATCTTTCCCTGTGTCTTTAGTTTTCTTAATTCTCCCTTATTCCTGGCAGGGTGAGACCAGTGGAGTATCTTAGATGGCTGCTCACAAGTTTTAAGGCCCCAGATGCTACTCACCAAAGTAGAACATTTTCTTTATAAACTGTGTTATGCCAGTTGAGCTGTATGTTCCCTGAGACCATGGTCTTCACAGTCATCAGCCCAGTAATTCGATCCCTGAGGGAGTTTGGATGTTTCTAAGGAGCTTCCATGACCTTGCTGACTTCCCCAGTACTGTGCACTATCTTACCCTTCACCAAAGTTACCACTTATCTCTTGTCTATTTAGTGATTTTCCATCCCCACCCCACCTTTCCTTAGTAACCAACAAAAATTGTTTATTTTTGTGTGTAAAATTTTTCATGACTTTTTATAATAGTGGTCTCATGCAATATTTGTCCTTTTGTGACTGACTTATTTCACCCAGCATAACACCTTCTAGATTCATCCATGTTGTGAGATGCTTCACAGATTCACCATTGTTCTTTATCATTGCGTTCTACTCCACTGTGTGCATGTACCATAGTTTGTTTATCCATTCATCTCTTGATGGGCATCTAGGTTGTTTCCATCTTTTGCTATTGTGAACAATGCTGCAAAGAACATGGGTGTGCACATGTCTATTTGTGTGACGGCTCTTATTTCTCTAGGATATATTCCTAGGAGTAGGATTGCCTAATCATACAGTATTTCTATTTTGTCACTTTCTAAGGAAGAGCCATTTTGTTTTCCAAAATGGTTGTACCACTTTGCATTCCCACCAGCAATACATAAGAGTTCCAGTCTCCACACAGCCTCTCCAACATTTGCTATTTTCTGTTTTTTTGATCCCTGCCAGTGATGCCAGAAGACGGTATCTCATTGTGGTTTTGATCTGCATTTCTCTAATGGCTAGTGATTGAAAGCATTTCCTCATGTGTCTGTTAGCCACTTGAATGCCTTCTTTGGTGAAGTGTCTGTTCATTTCCTTTGGCCATTTTTTAATCAGATTATTTGTCTTTTTGTTGTAGAGGTATTGGATTTTCCTGTAGATTTTAGAAATTAGATCTTCTTCGTATTTGTCATAGCCAAAAATATTTTTTTTTCCCCAGTCTGTAGGTTTTCTTTTTACTCTTTTGGTGAAGTCTTTTGATAAGCGTGTTTAATTTTTAGAAGATCCCAGTTATCTAGCTTATCTTCTGGAGTTTGTGTGTTGTTAGTTATGGTTTGTATCTTGTTAATGCCATGTACTAGGGCCTCTAGCCTTGGTACTATTTTTTCTGCTATAAACTTTATAGTTTTGGGTTTTATATTTAGGTCTTTGATCCATTTTAAATTAGTTTTTGTGTATGGTGTGAGGTATGGGCCCTGTTTTTTTTTTTTTTTTTTTTTTGCAGATGGACTTCCAATTTTCTAGCACCATTTGTTAAGAAGACTGCCTTTTCCCCCTTTGATGAACTTTGGGCCTTTGTCAAAGATTGGGTGACCACAGGTGGATGAATTTACACTTGGGCTCTCAATTCTGTTCCACTGGTCAATGTGTCTGTCATTGTACCAGTACCAAGCTCTTTTTACTGCCTTGGCTGTATAGTAGGTTCTGAGGTCTGGTACTTTATTCTTTTTCTTCAATAATGCTTTACTTATCTGGGGCCTCTTCTCTTTCCATATAAAGTTAATGATTAGTTTTTCCATCTCATTAACTAACATTGTTGGCCCTTTCCTTCTTTATGGGCTATGCCACTCTATTCAGCTACAAAGTAACCCATACACGGGCTCCCCATGTCAGTGTTGCCCCCACCAGCAGGCTTCCTGAGCCCCATTTTTGTTGTTGTTGTTTGCTTTTTTTCTTTTTGCTTTTGTTTCTCCTTTTCCTTCTTCCTTTACTTTCTACCACTCAGCTTGCCCCATGGGCCACCCTCTACCTTTTTTTTTTCCATTGGCTGTGCTATAACACTCAGCTAGAAAACCTCAGGCACATGGCACTCCAGGTCTATGCAATTCCCACAGGCCAGCTCCCTCATTGCCACATTTTTTAATTTTTCTTTGTTTTTTCTCTTCTCCCTTTTCCTTCTCCCTCCTGTATAGGCCCTGCACTGCCTCCTCCCCTTCCTGATGGGCTGTACTGCACCACAGGGTGAGAGAGACATCAGATCTCTGTCACCCCAGTTCCACACTACCCCTAAAGGCTGGCTATCCCTGCACCGTATTTGTTTTTGTTGTTGCTGTTTTGTTTGTTTGTTTTGTTTCTTCTCTCTTTCCCTTCTTTCCTTTCCTTTTTCCTGCACAATTAGCCCCGTGTGCCACCCACTGCCCTTCTAAACAGGCTGAGCCATACCACTCAGCTAGAAAGCCACTGGCACACGACCTCACTGGGTCTGCCTCACTCCCACTCACTGAACCTATGGTGCCAACATTTTATTTACTTTTTTTGTTTGCTTCCATTTCTCTCTCTTCTTTCTCTCACCCACTAAGCTCAACACATCACATCCTGCCCTTTCCCTACTTCCTATCTGCACTGTGCATGGTATGTCACTCCTCCCCCCACCCAGTGGCACTAACAGGGACCACTGTACTCTGCCCTACACTGCTCCCTTGCTCTGCCCAACCAGCCCCAGTACATGCTGCAAGTGACCCATCCCTGCCCCTTCCCCTTCTTTACGTTGCTACACCATAGCTGAGTGACTGGCCCTGACCACCCGGACAAGGTGGTGAGAAGTATCATGTCCACAGACAAGGAAGTAACAAAGCACACCCAGCCTGCCTGCCCAGGCATAATTAAATACAACAAAAAAGCAGGAGAAAAACAAACAAATCTACAATCAATAAGCAAAGAAATAATTTCTGAATGTTCTGAAGACAGCAGACAATATCAAAACATAAACCAACAGGACAAGATGACTCCAGAAAGCTACCAGAATAAAACCTGGTAGAACAAAAGGCACTGGAACTACCGATAGGGAATTCAAAACTCTAAAATTCAGGAATTGCCAAGAGATGAATGCAAACAGAGACAAAAAATAGGAAAAAATAAACAAAATCATGGAAAATACAGGCCAAATCAGGGAAAACACGGATGAACCAATGCAAGAATTCAGGAAAATAATATGAGAGCAAAATGTCAAAATAAGCAATCAAATAGCAATCCTACAAAAACGGCAATTAGAAATTCAAAAGATTGAAAAAAAAAAGATTTCAGAAATGGACAGAGCAATAGAAGGTTTAGGAGCAAGTTTGAAACAACTGAAGGCAGGATAAGCAAAGTTTAAGACAAATCCTTGGCTAACATATTGTTTGAGGAAAAATCAGAGAAAAGAGTGAAGAAAAATGAAGAAAACCTGAGAACAATGTGGGACAGAGTAAAAGCCAAATTTTGTGTGTTATCAGAGTTTTGGAATGGGGGAAAAAATGCATAACACAGAGAGTATCATTGAAGATTTGCTGACAGAAAACCTTCCTAATATGAAAGATGAAAAGATGACCATCCAAGAAGCTCACCTAACCCCGTATAGGGAAGACCTGAAAAGAAAATCACTTATCATAATCACGCTTGCTAAAACCAAAGACAAAGAAAGAATCTTGAGGCCAACTTGAGAAAAATGAAAGATCACATACAAAGGGGAAACAAAAAGACTAGGCTCTGATTACTCAGCAGAAACCATGCAGGCAAGAAGGTAATGGAACGACATACATAAAACCTTGAAAGAAGAAAATTGCCAACCAAGAATAATGTGTTCTGCAAAACTCTTGTTCAAATATGATGGAGAAATTAGGACATTTCCAGATAAACAGAAATTAAGAGATTATGTAAAAACCAAACCAGACTTACAATAATTATTAAAGGGAGTCCTTCAGTTAGAGAACCAAAAACATCAGACAACAACCTGAATGTAGGAGACAGTACAGCATCAGCCAGATATTAACCTAAGTAATGAGCTGTCAAGGATAAAAACAAACTAAAGGATTTAGAAAAGTAAACCAGAGACATCAATCTATAAATGACAGCAAAGTCAGAACAAAAGAAGGGGGAATAATCGATGTAGGTACAGAATTTTCAAATGTAGAGGAAGTCAAGGCAATATTGAGTAATAAAATACTGGTTTAAACTTAGGAACATAGGAGTAAATTTCAAGGTAACCATAAAGAAAGTTAACAAACCTACTCATCAAAATAAAGAAGAAAAACATAAAACTTAAAAACACAAAATCTACAAAAATGAAAGAAATTAAAAAAAAAAAAAATCCACAAAGTAAAGGAAGTCAGCACAGGTGAGTAAGAGGAACAAAGAAAATGTTAGCACCTCAAAAAAAAAGCACTACAAAATGACAGCAATAAACTCACATCTACCAATAACCACACTGAACATAAATGGCCTAAATGCACCCATAAATAGACAGAGAATGACAGAATGGATAAAAAACAGGACCCATCAATATGCTGTCTACAAGAGACACATCTTAGAAACAAAGACATAAATATATTAAAATTCAAAGGATGGAAAAAATTATATATCAAGCAAACAGCAACCAAAAAAGAGCAGAAGTGGCAATACTAATCTCAGACAAAACAGACTTTAAAACAAAATCCACCATAAAAGACAAGGAAGGATATTATATAATGATTAAAGGTAGACTCCTCAATGAGGACATAATCATAATAAATATCTACACATCCAATATCAGTGCTCCAAAATACATAATATAAACTCTAACAGCACTGAAAAGAGAAATAGACAGTTCCACAATAATAGTAGGAGACTTCAACTCACTGCTCTTGGTAAAGGACAGAACATCTGGAAAGAAACTCAACAAAGATACAGAAGATCTAAAGGCTGCAATCAATCAACCTGTCGAAGACATATATAGAACGCTTCACCCAACAGCAGCAAGGTACACATTTTTTTCCAATGCACATGGAATGTTCTTCAGAATAGAACACATCTTAGGCCACACAGCAACTGTCAACAAAATCTCAAATACAGAGATAATACAAAGAATCTTTTCTGATCACAATGCCATAAAAGTAGAAATTAATAACAGGAAGAACAAGGAAAACAAATCAAATACATGGAAACTGAATAACATCTTGTTTAAAAACCACAGGGTAATAGAAGAAATCTAAGATGAAATTTAAAAAGAATTCCTAGAATCAAATGAGAATTAAAACACATCATACCAAAACCTTGGGAACACAGCAAAGGCAGTGCTCAGAGGTCAATTTACAGCAATAGATGAACACATCAAAAAAGAAGAAAGGGACAAAATCAAAACATTAGCTATACAAATTGAACAGATAGAAGGAGAACAGCAAAAGAAGCCCACAGCTACCAGAAGAAAGGAAATAATAAAGATCAGAGCAGAAATAAATGAAATAGAGAATAGAAACACAATAGAAAGAATCAACAAAACCAGAAGTTGGTTCTTTGAAAGCATCAACAAAATTGACAAACCGTTGTCCAAACTGACAAAAGAAAAACAGAAGAGAATGCAAATACCTCAAATGAGAAATGAAATGGGGACTATTACAGCAGACCCAACCGAAATAAAAAGGATCAAAACAGAGAACTATGAGAAACTATACTCCAAAAAATTTGAAAACTTAGAGGAAATGGACAAATTTCACACAATACCTACCTAAACTAACACAAACCAAGGTCAAAAATCTGAACAGACTCATAACAAGAGAAGAGATTGTAAAGGTAATTAAAAAAAAAAAAAAAAAACTTTCAACAAGAAAAAGCCCTGGCCCAGATGGCTTCACTGGAGAATCCTATCATTCAAAGAAGAGCTTATACCAGTACTACTCAAACTATTTCAGAGCATAGTAAAGGAAGGGATACTTCAGAATTCACTCTATGAAGCCAGCATAACCCTGATGCCAAAATCTGGCAAAGACATTAAAAAAAATATATATATAGATCAATATCTCTTATGAATATACATGCAAAAATTCTGAAAATTCTAGCCAACAGAATTCAGCATTATATATATTAAAAAATAATACACCCCTATTTGCTAGCTTTCACCAAGTGGGATTCATACCGGGTATGTTTGGTTTATGCAAGGATAGTTCAACATTAGAAAATCAATCAGCAAAATACACCACGTAAATAAAACAAAAGAATCACATGCCAAAAAGGGATTAGATAAAGAGCAATATCTATGCCTGATAGAAATTCTCAGTAAATAAAGATAGAAGGGAAATTCCTCAAAGTGATAAAGGACATCAAAATGATTGACCGTTAACAGAAAGGTCCACTGTTAGAAACCACCAGCAGCTCTGGGAGAAAAATATGGCATTCTGCTTGCATAGAGATTTATAGCCTTGGAAACTCTATGGGGTTGCTATGAGTCAGTATTGACTTGAAGGCAGTGTTTTTTGTTTGTTTGTTTGTTTGGGGGGGTTATGTAAACCAACAGCCAACATCTTTCTTAATGGAGAGAGGCTGTTAACATTCTCCCTGAGAACAGGAACAAGATGAGGATTTTTTTACCACCATTCCTATTTAACATTGTGCTGGAAGTCCTAGCTACAGCAACAAGGAAAGAAAAAGAATTAAAGGGAATCCAAATTGATAAGTAAGAAACAAAATTATCTCTATTTGTGGATGTTATGATCGTATATATAGAGAACCCAAAAGACTCCACAAGAAAACAACTAGAACTAATAGAAAGATTCAGCAGAGTAGCAGGATACAAGATAAACATACAATAATCAGTTGGATTCCTACACACCAATAAAGAGAACTATGAAAAGGAGATCAGGAAAGCAATGCCATTTATAATAAAAAAAAAAAAATAGCCCCTAAAAAAATTAAATACTTAGGAATCTATCTAACCAGGAATGTAAGAGACCTATACAAAGAAAACTACAAAACTCTACTGCAAAGCACCCAAAGAAGAGTTAATAAATGGAAAAACATCCATGCTCATGCATAGGTAGACTCAACATTGTGAAAACGTCAATTCTACCCAAAGCAATCTACAAATACAATGCAATCTAAATCCAAATACTAACAGCATTCTTTAAAGACATGGAAAAACTAATCATTAACTACATACGGAAAGAGAAGAGGCCCAAGATAAGTAAAGCGCTACTGAAGAAGAAGAATAAAGCAGGAGGACTCGCATTACCTGACCTCAGAGCCTACTACACAGTGACGATAGTCAAAACAGCCTGGTGCTGGTACAATGACAGACACATTGACCAATGGAACAGAATAGCAAAACCAGATGTAAGTCCATCCACCTATGATCACCTGATCTTCAGCAAAGGAAAAAGTCCATTAAATGGGGAAAAGACAGTGTTTTTGTTTTTTTTTTAACAAATGGTGCTGGCAATACTAAATGTCCACCTGTTAAAAAATGAAACAGTATGCATACATCACAGCATATACAAAAACTAATTCAAAATGGATCAAAGATCTAAATATAAAACCAAAAACTATAAAGAGCATAGAAGAAAAAATGCAGTCAATGTTAGAGGCCCTAATACATAGCATAAATAGGGTACAAATCACAGCTAACAATACACAAATCAGAAGATAAGCTAGATACCTGGGGTCTTCTAAAAATTAAATGCTTATGCTCATCAAAAAAGTTCATGAGAAGAATAAAAAGAGAATCTACAGACTGGGAAAATAATTTTGGCAATGGAAATCTGACAAAGTCTTGTCCCTAAAATCTATAGGAAAATCCAACACCTCTGCAACAAAAAAGACAATCCAATTAAAAAATGGGCAAAGGATATGAACAGACACTTCCACAAAGAAGATATTCAGGCGGCTAACAGACACAAGAGAAAATGCTCATGGCCATCTAAATCAAAGCTACAATGAAATGCCATCTCAACCCAACACTACTAGCACAAATCAAGAAAACAGGAAATAACAAATATTGGAGAGGCTGTGAGGAGACTGAAACTCTTAACGCACTGTTGGCGGAAATGCAAAATGGTAGAACCATTTTGGAAAACGATATGGCTCTTACTTAAAAAGTTAGAAATAGAGATAACATATGATCCAGCAATCCTACTCCTAGGAACATATCCCAGAGAAATAAGCTGTCACACGAATAGACATATGCACACCCATGTTCATTGCAGCATTGTTCGCAATAGCAAAAAGTTGGAAATTACCTGGGTGCCCATCAACAGATGAATGAATAAACAAACTGTGGTACATACAGGCAAAGGAGTCCTATGCAATGATAAAGAACAATGATGAATCTGTGAAACATCTCACAATATGGATGAATCTGGAGGGCAGAATGCTGAGTGAAATAAGAGCATGAGACTGCTATTGTAAACATTCATGAAAAGGTTCACACACAAAAAGAAAAAAACCTTTGTTGGTTAATTGGAAGGGGGGTGGTCAGGAGGGAAAAACACTAACAGGTAATAGATAAGTGGTAATTTCGGTGACGTGTAAGACTGTACACAATACTGGGGAAGTCAGCACAGCTTGACCAAGAAAATTTCATGGAAGCTTCATAGATACATTCAAACTCCCCGAGGGATCGAATTTCTGGGCTGAAGGTTGGGGACCACGGTCTACGAGAACATCTAGCTCAACTGGCATAACATAGTTTACAAAGAAATTGTTCTACATCCTACTTTGGTGAATAGCATCTAGGGTCTTAAAAATTTTTAGTAGCCAACTGAGATACTCCACTGGTCCCACACCATCTGGAGCAAGGTAGAATGAAGAAAGCCAGAGACACAAGGAAAAGATTAGTCCAAAGGATAAATGGACCACAACTACCACAACCTTCAGCAGACTGAGTCCAGCACAACTAGATGGTGCCAGGTTACCACAACTGACCGCTCTGAAAGGGATCACACTAGGGGTCCCTGACAGAGCTGGGAAAAATGCAGAAGAAAATTCAAACTCACAAAACAAGACCAGATTTACTAGTCTGACAGAGATTGGAGAAGCCCCAAGAGTATGGCCTCTGGACACCCTTTTAATTCTGTACTGAAGTAACTGCTGAGGTTCACCCTTTAGCAAGAGATTAGACAAGCCCATAAAACAAACAAAGGTACCCATAGCTCAACCATGTATAGGAGACGAAATGGGCACACCAGCCCAGGGGCAAGGACAAGAAGGCAGGAGGGGACAGGAAAGCTGGATGAATGGAAATGGGGAACTCAAGGTCGAGAAGAGGTAAATGTTGACAAGTCTTGAGGTTGGTGACCAATGTTACTAAACGTTGTTTAATGAGAAACTATTTTCTCTGCAAACCTTCATCTAAAGCACAATAAAATTAAAGTACTGAACCAGAAGAAAAATGCAAATGAATATTAAATGTGTAACACTGGTTTAAAATAGCAATCATATTGAGAATTTAAGCATGCTCAAAAAAAAAAAATTTTTTTTTTTTTAAAGTTATGAAATCTAGAGGTTTCAGTTTCCGTACCCACTGATTCTGACATATCGTGACCCTGTACTTTTTTTTTTTTTTTTTTTTTGGACCCTGTAGGACAGAGTAGAGCCGCCTCATAGGGTTTCCAAGGCTGTAATCTTTACAGAAGGAGACTGTCGCCTTTCTCCTGAGAAGGGGCTGGTGGATTAAATTGCTGACCTCTCAGTTGGCACGAGGCGCTTTAAACCACTGACCCAGCAGGGCTCATTAGAGTTTCCACAGTAATATTCATTTCACTATATTACACATAAAGTAGAAATGCTTTTTAAAGTATTACTCATACTATTAAACGGTTTATTCATTATAGTAGAATTTTTGTTCTCTGAATTTTCCAACTTCCATGCAATTTCATGTAATTTGAGGAAGAATTCTATTTTGCTTTTTGGGGATCTAGCACACTGTATATACATAAACACTAATGAATAATGATAAAATCTTTAAATTTCCTGTAAATGAAAGCTTCAAAAAAAAGAATAGGACTTGCAATTTTAAATGAAATTTTAGTACAATATCAATTAAAAACCCAATGTAACCTCTGGTATTAAGGTTGAAAGAGCATACTGAGATGAATAAGGTGCACATCAATTTACGTAATATTATTTTTTTCTACTTGTAGTAACTTCTTTTTTTAAATACATGCATTTGAAATTTTAATCATTTTCAATGAAGAAAACCTGTCTTTTCAACGTGGATCATTGCATTTCTACATTTCAAACAGCATTTTATAACATAGCAATGTTGTTTGCACATATAGAACTATAAGCTTCAAGTTAGGTTCATAATAATCACTCGATACGTATCATAAATTTGAGTTTTTTCAAATTTAAAATAAATTTATTTTATAAGGGCTCTGAATAGGCTATGAATCTTAAGTCATAACTAATTTTTATTGCCGTTAGACTCAGAGCAAGATACCTTGATTGCAGTTTTGTTTTTTTTTTGCCAAACATCTTTTTCTCAACCTGTTCCTTTGTATATGAAATTGATATGATTTACCCACTGTGGGTACAAAAACTTTTCAAGTTATTTTTACTTTATTAGTAAATAAAGTACAATAAGCATCCAATATCCCACACTGAGCCCCATGGTGATACACTGAATGTGTTAAGTGGGTCGCCAGCTGAGATTACAGGGTGTAGTCCCTGGCTAGGGATCAGAGATCTCCCCATGTAAATTTAATTTACCCTTATGGGAATCAAAAGCTCATTAACACCCAGTTCTTTCCAACTGAGCTAAAACCTTGAAGCAATTAGTATGTGAAAAATATTTTCTTTTATTAATATTTTTTCAGTACATAATCTGGGTGGATTCCATTTTAGGTGGTGACACAGATTGTTTTAAAATGAGAAATGCAAGGGCTGTATCTTTTATATTTTGTTGCTGTTGTTTTAAATTACTCTTCCCTAACAAGTATTTATAAAACAACTTCAACAACAACAACAAAGCAGCTTTTAGGTGCCCTTTTCATCTGTTTTCGAAATGAAGTGATTTACAACTTTCAAGAGATCTAGATTATTTCTTTGCAGAAGAAGAAGCAAGAAAACATGTTTAATCATTAAGACAAGAGAATTTGCTGCTTTTCAGTGGGGAAGACATTGCATATTTGCTGCTTTTGCCTTAAGACTGTTGAATGGTTACATGGATGTGTTGGAAATAGAGCTCCTAGCAATGTTTAACATGACTAGTGAATGAATAAGTACAGTGTTGTTTTTGGTGTGCTTCATTTAAGACATTACACTATTGTTATCAATAATTATATGCAAGTAGAATGCAAGTTGTTCATAAAGAGATGATAAGTGCTGGTGGAAAACAACCAAAGGTTTTTGTTTTATTTCAAAATGCTGACATAATTTGAAACTGTGATGTATCACCCAGTCTCTTTATTATAATAGCATGTTGACAAATGATATTGTGAGTGGATAATCTGTAATACCACAAACCACAGATTAGGGAGAATTCTGTATAATAAGTTAGAATCTTTCTTTCATCCATAGCCTCCCTGGAGCATCTAATGCTTAGAGAAGCATATTAATTCTGCTCCATGAATGCAAGTCTAAAGACTTTAGAACAATGATGACAAATACACTAAATTATACTGTACTGGCTCTAAGAAAGCGTGTCCCTATAAATGTCTTAGTACATACAGATACCTTTAACAGTAGTATAAATGACTGAAGAAAAAAAAATCATCTCGTAATAAGGAGAAAGTCAAAACTTTCAAGGGCTTTTCTCTTTACTATGGCGAATTGCAAAATATGTCTTAGGAATGTAACTTCTTGCTATGTAACTTACCATCACAATTAACAAATGAAGTGCCCTTTGCAGATTGGTCATTTGAGATTTGTAAATTAGATATGATTTTAAGTATGCTGGTCTGAAAAAACCTCTAAAGCCAATTTAGTATGTGAAACTTTGTCATCAGTGATTTGTATCACTGGCTTAAGAATTACTTTTTCTTTGTGGTGTTTGTCAAAATCCAATATTTTTGAGAGAGGCACCTTGGTGTAATTTATCTTCCTTTAAGTCGGAAGCTCTTACCTGGGTTCTACAGACCCTAATGGGGTCCATGGATAAAATTTCAGGGCATTACAGCTTTGATAGGTATCATGGATTGAATCTCCCCAAAAATGTGTGTATCATTTGAGCTGAGGCATGATTCCTAGTATTGTGTGATTTTCTTGTATGTTGTAAATTCTGTCTCTATGTTGTTAATGACAGAGGATGGGCGGCAGTTGTGTTAGTGAGGCAGGACTCAACCTACAAGACTGGATTGTGTCTTGAGGCAATCTCTTGAGATATAAAAGAGAGAAACGAGCAGAGAGACAGGGGGAGCTCATACTACCAAGAAAGCAGTGTCAGGAGCAGAGCGTGTCCTTTGGACGTGGGGTCCCTACATGGAGAAACTCCTATTCTGGGGGGAAGATTGATGAGAAGGCCAACTGAGATAGAAAGTCTTCCCCTGGAGCTTATGCCATGAATTTGGACTTTTAGCCTACTTTACTGTGAAGAAATAAATTTCTCTTTGTTACAGCCATTCACTCGTGGTATTTTTGTTATGGCAGCACTAGATGACTAGATAGTGGGGAAAAAAATTCACACTTTATTGTCACTAACCTATAAGTGAAATTCAGCATCTTTCAATTACGAATATAGGCAACAAACCTAAGTAGCATCCAGTAATGCCTGTGATTCACACATTGATTGAAACCATATACATTTTTATATCACATTATTGCTGTTATCCCAAAATATTATTTACACTTACTCCTACTTTAATACTGTGATAGCTATCTGAACCACTGCTATATTTATTATTTAATGGGTTAGTAAGAGTATTAGATATATTAGTATATCACAAACTCATTTTTAACTTTTGATTGCTGTAAGCCAATATAATTGGGTTTTTAAATTCACCAGACTGCTAAAAATCCCATTACACAAAAAATGATCGAGGACATCTGCATTAATCGTTTTTGTGAGAGTTGGCACAATGGCAGTATGATTGTTTCTAGTGTATTTAAAAGAAGGAAAAAGAAAACAATACAAATAGTAAGACTTACTTATAATCACAACCTCTATTCTTACTATTTCTCATATTATTTGTTGTATTTGTTATTTAACATGTAACTTTATATAAAAAATGAGAAAAAAACACATTTAGAAACAAAAATCAAAGGAATATAATAATGTACTTACTATGCACTGTGCTAAATGCAATGGGGTAAAACAAACCATAAACACAAGACATTGCCCACAAGTATTGAGAATTTATGGAGTAAAACAAACCATAAACACAAGACATTGCCCACAAGATGCAAAGTATAAACAATGAAAAGATAAACAATGGTGAAGGAGATTGATAAAGATTCTAAATAATGCAAGCTATGTTATGTTAAAAGGGACTAAACATAATTTTTTTTTTTTTTTTAATGTTAAAAGGGACTAAACGATTAATTGATAGATCAATGGCACAATCAATGTTCTAGGAGAAATTTGAGCTTTTTTTTTTTTAGATTTAAAGATTAAGAGAATTGTAAAATGACCCAAATTGTAATGGCTAACACCTCTCTGTACACCCATTGCCATCAAGTCAATTCCAACTCATATCGACCCTACTAGACAGAGTAGAGCTACCCCATAGGGTTTCCAAGGAGTGGCTGGTAGATTCGAACTGTCAACCTTTTGGTTAGGAGCCCAGGGTTTAACCACTCAGGCACCAGAGCTGTACTTATAGCACCTACTATATTCCAGGCCCTACTCTAAATCCATTCATACATTAATTTACTTTATCTTTACAATAACCCTATGAGGTCAGTGCTGTTAGTGCCCGCATTGAGAGATGAACAAACTAAGGCACAGAGAGATTGAATAACTTGACCACAGTCACACAACATTTACATGGTAGAACTGAATCTGAGCCCAGGCACTCAGGTACCAGAGCCCTTGCTCTTAAGCTCTGATATCATCCCTTATAAATAGAAAATAAGGGAAACATCTGAGTAAGGAGTTCAGAAAATGAGCTTATAGAGCAGAAGGTAAATTTTCTTACAACAGGAGCCCTTGACTGAGAGAAATAGGCATAGACAGCCTCAGGCTACAAAGATTCAAAACCATTAGTTAAATTTGGAGCAATCTAGTGACACTTGCTGTCTGTGATGGTTAAAGTTGTGTGTCAGTGTGGCTGGGCCATGATTCTCAGTGGTTTGGCAGTTATGATGTAGTCTGGCAGCTGTATGGTGTTGTGATCACTTCCATGATAAGATTTGATATAACGTAATTGCCCTATTATGGGATCTGCTGTGAATAGCCAATCAGTTAAGACGGAATTTCTCTGGGCCTGCGGCCTGCATCCAATGTAAGTGGACACCTGGCAAGGCTCAGAGGCTTTTGCTTGTGTGGATACTACAGCTGGCTCCTGTTTACCTGATCTCTGGTTCTTGGGACTTGAGCCACCAGCTTACCTGTGGTCTTGCCTGCTGATCTTGGGATTTGTTGATCTTCATAGCCTGTGAGCAAGAGCCCTGCTCTCTGATCTGCTGATCTTGGGTTCACCAGCTTCAGTGGCTGTGTGAATCAGGAGAAGCATCTATCCTGTCCCATGGACTTGGGACATTTCCAGCCTCTACAACTACATAAGCCGTTTCCTTGGTATAAATCTCTCTCTATATGTATATATTTATATGTTTTACTGGTTTCGCTTCTCTAGAGAACCCAACCTAATACTCTGTCTTAGTTGTCTAGTACTGTTATAACAGAAAGGACACAAGTGAATGGCTTTAACAAACAGAAATTTATTCTCTCACAGTTTAGGAGGCTAGAAGTCCAAATTTAGTTTGCCAGCCTCCAGGAGAAGATTTTCTCTGTCTGTCAGCTATGTGGGAAAGTCCTGGTCATCAATCTTCCCCTGGGTGTAGGAGGTTCTAGCACAGGGACCCCAGCTCCAAAGGATGCACTCAGCTCCTGGCTCTTCTTGCTCAGTGGTAATGAGGTCCCTCTCCTCTCTGCTTGCTTCTCTCTTTTATATCTCAAAATATAATGTAATCCTGTAGATCATATTCTGCAGATTCTGTTCTGTCTCATTAACATAACTGCCTCTAATCCTACCTCATTAACATCACAGAGGTTAGGATTTACAACTCATAGGATAAATACAGCAGATCACAAAATGAAGGCCAACCACACAATACTGGGAATCATGGCTTAGCCAAGTTGACACACATTTTGAGGGGATACAATTCAATAATGTTTGTCATGACCACTTTCTTCCTTCAGAGAAGTTACTAAAACTTAAACTTGGCTTCTTTTCAATCCAAGGAAGCAAGCCTCAGAAATAAATTACTACTTCTTGGTTTGCTTTTAGTTAACTTAAATTTATGTTTCTGAATCTAAGACAACACTGTTTAGGAAAAATTTCTAACACTGTTCCATTAAAACTCCTAATCAAATACACAAGGGGACAGATGCAAATCCCCAGTTCTTTCTCTTGTACCCCGTACTCTCATTGTATTATGTTGGGGATGTCACTTGACTGTAGGTGTGTTCTAGTTGTGGTCTACAATACAATTAAATATAAGTCAATTGGAAAACAATGATTTACTCACAGCCCTGTGGCATGATTTATAATAAATTTCATAGCTACTATTTGTTGAAGCTAGACAGTGAGCTAAATGTCTTGCAGGCACTATCTCATTTAATCCTCATAATGAAACAATTTATAAGACAGATACCATTATTATGCCCATTTTAGACATGAGAAATGGATAGATTGCAAAATTATTTGCTGAAAGTTAGACAACTAGTTATTGGCAACACCCAGATTGAATTCTTACAAACTATACTTTACCATAATGACTGAAACAAAATTTACTTTCACAAATTATATTCCATAATGTAATCTACATATTTTTAAAGCAGAAACTTGACTTCAGGGTTATTTTAACACTGGAATGTTAAGTCCTCTCATTTTAAATATTTTAAATAAAAGTATTTAACATATGTTTAGTTTACACATGAAAGGCAACAAAAATTAACTTTAATCCACATTTGGATGTGAAATATAATTTTAATCTGATTACTTGGAGTAATTTTCTGCAACTGCTCTGTTCGTTCTGCTCTTTAAATAATGTAGAATTTATGCATGATGCAGAGAAAAAAAGATCTACAAAATTGTTTATATCAATTTATCTAAAGGAGTTATATTTTGCTTTTTACCACTTATGGGGCTTGCCTTCAAATAAATTTGTGATATTTGAGTTTTTAAAAAATCATAATACCTTCAAATAATCAGTATTCAATAAATACTTTCTATTCCTTCAATTGATTGCTTATGATCAATTAAAGTAAATGTTATCTTCCAAATGATTATCTAAGGAATTTTAGAAAGCAATTAATATTTTTGTGTATTATACAGGGAAAATCCTTACTGTTCCTTACTATGGAGCCCTAGTGGTGAAGTGGTTAAGAGCTCCAGCTGACTAATCAAAAGATCTGCAGTTCGAATCTACCAGCTGCTCCTTGGAAGCCCAATAGGGCAGTTCTACCCTGTCTCATAGGGTCACTATGAGCTGGAATCAACTAGATGGCATACAATGACAACAACATATGTTACTGTATTATTATACCTCTGGTCAATCATTGTCCTAATCAGTGGGTTTACAAGATGAAAATGCACAGAAACCCAGAGTATAGTGGGAGATACAAATTAATAAATTATGCCACAGAGGTAGTACAAAATTCAATGGGATGGTGTTGAAGAAAGTGCTTAAGTCTCAAATGCAGTGAGGGAGATGAAAATCTTCATAGACGAGGTAACCCTTCGGTATGTTGAGTAGGAGTGTGGCAAGGGTATGTAAGACTGCAGGGCATGTATACTTTTACAGTTATCAATTGTGTGCATACAGAATGTCATGTTGGAAGTTGGAGCATTGTGGTAGCCTGGGTGATAACCTGAAAGATATCCATGTGTTAATCCCTGTAACTTGTAGATGTTACTGTATATGGCAGGAGGGACTCTCAGATGTCATTACATTAAAGATGCTCAGTAGAGATTATTTTAGATTATTCAGGTGGGCCCTAAATATAATCACAAGTGTCCTTATAAGAGGGCCTCAAAGGAATTTTTGACTACAGAAGAGAAGAAAACGTGGTGATGAAAGCAGAGATTGGAGTGATGCGATTTGGAGATGGAAGAAGGGGCCACAAGCCAAGGAATAAAGATGGCCACTAGAAGCCACAAAGGTCAAGGAAACACATTATCCTCTCAAAGCCTCCAGAGGAATCCATCCCTTCTAGTACCTTGACTTTAGCCCTGTTGAAACTGATTTCAGATTTCTGACCTCCAGAGTTGTAAGATAACACTTGCATGCTGTTTTACATAAATAAGCCTGTAGTAATTTGTTGCAGCAGCAATGAAAAAAAAAAAAATGCAAGCATCAACTTCAAATTTTCTCCCTTGAGTCTCATGAGGTTATTATAAACTCATCCTTTAGCATTACAGATTTGTTTCATATTATCTTTCAGAAGTTCACTACTTATATTGTTTTCATTGTTAGGTGGCATCCAGTCAGTTCCAACTCATATCAAGCCTATGTACAACAGAACGAAACACTGCCCAGTCCTGTACCATCCTCACAATATTTTATGCTTGAGTCCATTGTTGCAGCCACTGTGTCAATCTATCTTGTTTAGGATCTTCCTCTTTTTTGCTGACCATCTGCTTTAAGGAGTGTGATACTCTTCTCCAGGGACTGGTCCCTCCTGATAACATGTCCAAAGCATGTGAGATGAAGTCTCGCCATCCTTGCTTCTAAGGAGCATTCTAGCTGTACTTCATCTGAGACATATTTGTTCATATATATCTATATACACACACACACATATATATATCTATACATAATAAGTGTTTAATAAATACTTTCTAATTGATCAATTGATTGCCTATGATCAATTAAAGTAAATGTTATCTTCCAAACGATTATCTAAGGAGTTTTAGAAATCAATTAATATTTTGATGTATTGTACAGAGAAAACCCTTTCTATATCTTGCCATGTCACCCTGGTGGTGAAGTGGTTAATAGTTCAGGCTGCTTATCAAAAGGTCAGCAGTTCGAATCTACCAGATGCTCCTTGAAAACCCTGTGGGGCAGTTCTACTCTGTCCTATAGGATTGCTATGAGTTGGAATCAACTATATGGCACACAACAACATATGTTATTATATTATTATACCTCTGGTCAATTATTATCCTAATCACTAGGATTGCAAGATGAAAATATACAAAAACCCAGAGTATATATATCATTAAAGTCAGGTCTCCTTGTTTTGGGGCCATTTTGATATACTTCTTTATTTAATGCCAACTTGGAGGTTATTTGCATCTCCATCCTTTAGGGAAAACCACATGGCCCAGGGAGCTTCTATGGAGCATCACCGAACTAATAAATAATAATGTAACTGTTTATTTCTAAGATGCTAGTCTTGTGCTGAGATTAGAATTCCATAAACTCGACTTTAGCATCAAGGTAGAAAAATTAAATATTTTCATTTATTGTACAGGGCAAATCTACTATGAATGAGAAACTGGAGGAGGACCGGTTAGGAAGAGACTTGACAACATGTAGAAGGATTCAACCTGTGCAGCAGTAGCGTTACAGATGAAGGTAGACGTATATTTCAAAGATATTTTGGTGTTAGAACCTACAGTCTCTGATTGGATTACTGGGAAGCTGGAACCAAAGATAATTCTGAAATTTATAACTTGGGCAACTGGATCATGTGGTAACTTCCTTAGGGAGAATATGTGTAAAAATAGCTAGAAAGGCTTTGAATATACTTAGTTTTAAGTACCTGTTAGACATATATGTGGAGATTGATACTTGAAACGAAAGTAGAAAGCAATAGAGAAGCTGATGTACCAATATGGACTTGGGAGTTAAAAGAAGCCACCAACTTGGTGGTCTTTGGGAAGGCCATGCAGAGGAAGAAAATAGTTCCAATTCTAGAATACTGGGAAATGAAAACTTGGAAATTACTGAGTAGAGTAGCCAATGACACTGAAAAATAATCTAAGGGGATAGAGAAAAAAAAATGGTGATGTTGAATCCAAAGGAGGATATCTAGAGTGATTTGTCCACTCTTGCATATCAGAAAGGGAGCTAATAAAGGACAGGTAATTATTGAAGTCCTTGAAATTGAAGTCTATACATCTGTAGATATCTTTCCCTAGTATTTGAATTAATGACATAAAAAATGGGATGTAATGGGAATATGTTCATCAAAAAAATATGAAGCTGCAGAAATCTACAAAATGATGAAAATGCCCGGCCTTTTTACTTTAGGGTATCTAGACCATTTAAGTTTCTTCTAAACTTTATGTTTTTATAGTTACATAGTAGTAAATGCATTCCTAACCCGTGTCTTAGTTTCCATGAGACTTAAAAATAACTGGCAATTAAAAAAAAACAACAAAAAACTCAGTCATTCAATTCATAGTTTTCATGACACATTGGTAAGATCTTCTGCCTGCATCTTGTAAATGAGGATGAAAACAGTGAAGTCTGTTATGATTAGTATAGTGTGCTATTTCGGTTCTGCTTTCATAGCACTTAATATAGTATTCTAACATACTACTTTATTTAACGCCTGCCTTGGGAAAGATTGTAGCAGTTACAAAAAAAAAAAAAAAGTGAAAAGATAAGTAAGAAATGTGCTAACATCTTTGAGTTCATATCATCTGCTGAGGTCTACAGTTAATTGAGCCCTGCCGAAGTGCCAGATAAGGCTTTCAGCACTGAAGTCTTGCTCAGTCTTCCCATGAATGAAGTGAACATTGAAGATGATCACTTGAAATTAAAATCCTTTAATGAAGTAGTACAGCATGGCCTACCACCGTTATCAGTTATTAAGGAAATTGACCATCTGTCCTTGGGGAAAAAGGGAAGGAAATATTATCGAACAATTATTATAATCTAAGTATTTGCATATAAAATATATCAATTTAATTACTAAAAACTGAGGCAGGTATGGATTTTTTTAACCCAATTTTAGATGAGGTAAGAGGAAGTCTTATCAATTAATGAACTTATCCAAAATTAGATACATAAATGAATAGAATAGCTGGAATTCCTTCAAGTGTAATATTTCGAGTTGTATACATTAAAGAAATCACATAACACTGCTTAAAATATAGATTGGAGATGATCTATATGTGGAAAATATTTGCAGTCATGCAGTTCATGACTGTTAGAAAACAGAATCAAATAGCTGAATATTAGAAATAGAAGGCATTTAGAGGGGGAGAGAGATATAATCTCTCCAATCTCTTTATTTTTTGTGGTTTATTTGAAAGGAATTAAGACCATACCATTTTAAGATATTTAGCAGGACATGTGAAGTTTCAAGAAAAAGTAAGTCCCCCCAAATTATAAAACCCAAACCAAACCCACTGCTATAGAGTCAATTCTGACTCATAGCGACCCTACAGAACAGAGTAGAACTGCCCCATAGGGTTTCCAAGGCTGAGATCTTTGTGAGAACAGACTACCACATCTTTCTCCCACAGAGAGGCTTGGTGGGTTCAAGTCGCCGACCTTTTGATTAACAGCCGAGCGCTTTAACCACTGCACCATCAGGGATCCCAAATATTATAAAAGGCATTATTAAATAGAAATGTGTCATATTAGGATCCTAACAAAATGATGCTCTCAATTTTGGATATTCCAAGCAAGTGATTAATGTTTCTAGGTATTAAATAGTCTATTTAAAAGTTTATGTTTTAGGAGGCAAGATTCTAATTTCAATTCTGCTACTAATTCCACCTTGGTGACCCTGGAAATTTTCATCACTGCTGGCTGTATTTCTCTATTGATAAAATATTAATAATTATGTCACCTTGTCTAAAGAATAAATTAGTAAAATATAGTAAAAAATGCTTTTGAACATTAAGATTATAAAATTCAAATTTGGGGGTTAATATAGCCTAAACTTGCTGGATTTCAAATTTCATGAAACTTTCCTTTAATTGAAAAACCATTGTGAATAGACTATTTCATTGAAGCAGTAATGCGATTTTAATATTCAGTGGTGGCATTAAAAGACTTAGTATCGCCTCACTACATTTCCTTGTTCAGTAAAAGAATGAGCATCCATCCTCCATTTTTTAGTACTGCTTTAAAAAAGCACTACTCACAAGTTGAATTTTTTTAACGCTCAAGAAAAAAAATCTTAATGGAAAAGTAAAATCTCAACTTCTTGGCCTGAAACCATGTAACACTGTTTTTCAGATGGGAAAAGAGGAAGAGTGAAAAATGTGATGAACTCAATACCATAAGCTCCTCTAACTGAGATGTGGTAGTAATTGCTTTTTATTTTTTTGTAACAGCTCCTGGAAATGGTAATGCTTTCAAGTGAGGATCAAAGAGAATGACCTACATAAGAAATAGATTGCAACATGTAGTTACATTCTTCATCCTTTGTAATATGCTTCTTGCATCCATACTTCTAATAAGAAATGGACCATAATGCTCATCATCTTTTTTTAAATGAGTTGTCACTAAGGTCAGATGGAATACTTGGAGACTAGAAAGAAAGTTGATTTGGACCATGGTTCTAATGCTAATAGATGGGTCAGTAGATGGATCTGTCTTCCTAACACCATTGTATATTTAAAGGCAATGAGACCAATGATTCAGAAATGTGTGTGTGTATCTCACATCAGAAAGAGGTGATTCATAAGTATTTTCTTATCCAAAAGATTCATTAAAAACAAAGGATTTAATATAGAGAGGAGATAATAAAATTACAATGTTTTTAAGGCTTATACAAATTTAATGCACAAATTTTTGCTGTCATTTTTCTCCAGACCTGAATTTGGCTAATGAGGAGGTACACCTCAAAATAGCTGGCTGCTGGGAATTTTGCACTATCTCTTGTCAACTCATCACAAGACCAAAGTTATACCATTAGCATTCTGTTCCCTAATGATCTGCAAATTTTCCTGGAGGAATAGTACCTTAAGACAGTGTTAGCTAACTTAATGTTTCATATGTGGCATAGTGGTTAAGTGCTACAGCTACTAACCAAAAGGTCAGCAGTTCAAATCCACCAGGCACTCCTTGGAAACTCTATGGGGCAGTTCTACTCTGTCCTATGGGGTCGCTATGAGTAAGAGTTGACTCAAGAGCAGTGGATTTTGTTCTTTTTGGTTGTATTTGCAATAACGAAAGTTGCCTGCTGAGACTAGGTACCTATGGGAAGTTTCATGTCTAGGAATTGGCAGAGAGAAGGAATTCAGTGGTACAAGGAAGAAGGCAAACCACTTAATTCACAAATTTCCCTAAAGGCTGTCCTTTTCCAAACCTCCTTCTTCCAATAAATTAAAAAAATACCTGATACCATAATGTCCCTAAAGAAATGATAGTGGTCACTCATTGATAGCATTTTTAAATGTACTTGATAGTAGAATAAGGTGGAAACAAAATAAAACGAAACTACTGAAAGCCCAGGCAAGGTGAGCACATTGACAGTATTCACATTTGTCTTGATTGAAAGTGATTTCTGTCCTATAAAGACATCCAAAGTGGCATTCTATGGTTATAGCATCATCCTTCCTTCAAAAAGCAAAATTAGTTTGTGCATAGACTGTAGATATAGCCTTCCAAAGCCATTTTAGAGAGACTGGAAGGAATCAATGGGTGTCTGCCAACATGCACTTAACAATTCTCAGACAAGCATAAAGGGCTGTGAGGATCCACAAGGAGATAGAAATGGATTAGTCAATATTCCTGCAATAGAAGAAAATGCTTCTGTAAAGAGATAGCTGCATTTTATTTTACAGAATAGATTTATCTAGTCTCAAGTGTTTGATATATATTTGTTGAATACCTGTTTATTTGTCAGGTAATCATGATAACATTTAATACATATCCTATTAAAAACCTTGTTTCCAAGATTATCAGCCTCTGTATAACAAACCACTTAAATAATGTAATGAAATGCCAATCTGATAAAACTATTGCACTCAAACACATTTTTATGGAAAATATTGAAACGAAACTTTCATACTGGAACTAATCATAAATGTGAAAGGGAAACTGTTACACAACAGACCATCCTGCATCAAAGTCCTTCAGCTTCTATTAAAATATCTTCCTAATACCTATTACTCCAAACTCTGTTCAGTGAAAGTGCTAGTTTTAACAATGAACCATTGGATCCAGACCAAAGGATGAACGTAATAAAAACATATTTATCCAAACTGATAATGCTCAAGTAAATGTGAAAATATGCTTCACATTAAAAAACAGGCTTATCTACTAGAGAATTCTGTGTTCATGTAATACACATAGCATGGAAGTTTCCTGGTCTATTTACCCAACTTAGAAAAGAAAATTAATAGAAATACAGAAATTGCAAATAGTATAATAAAATCAAGGAATGTACAATAAATATTATTGTGCATTCACATCCACCAGGCGCTCCTTGGAAACTCTATGGAGCAGTTCTACTCTGTCCTATAGGGTCGCTTTGAGTCAAAATCGACTCGACGGCACTGGGTTTGGTTTTTTGGTTTTAATAATTTTAAAAAGTGTTAATATTCAGGAATTTTATATTATGAACACTTTAAATAAGTTCTACCTGTAATGGATGTTATGTATTCATGTATACTTATAATACTACCAGACTTTTTCTGTGGAAAAAAAAACCTGTCAAATATTAATAAAAGAAGTGATAGAATTTCTAAGTATGTCTTTGTACCTATATGGGAGTTCTTTTTCCTGAGAGTTCTTTAGTTTGTATTTGAAAGAAATTTAATTTTTTTTTAATTGAGATAAATGTACAGATTTGGGATTTTAATTTTTTTATTCTTCATGCTTTCATTTTAACAGACAGTCAAGTTGAAATGATTGTCATGTATCTTGTTTGGAGAGAAAAAGCACGATATTCTCCACTCAGATACTAAAATATCAGTTTAGGAGCTAGAAATGGAAATTTCCATGGGAAAGAAGTGAAACAACAAATATCTATTCTATTACAGAACTGTTCAGAAGGGACTATAGAGATGAATTACTTTGGGGAATTAAATTCAGGATTTTGGGAAAGATTATGTGTTTGGTAATCCATACTTAGTCCCTTCCTGAAGAAGGTAGTCCTGCAAAGAATGAGAAGCAGTGTTTTTCTCTTGGTATTACAGGTATTTTTATAAGCACAGAAATAGACACATTCTCGCAAGTGTAGAAGGTCCATTTCTTTCTGGATCGTGAATGTGGAGTTTAGAACAGAATATCAGGGCTAGAATGGATTTTAGATATCATGAAGCAGTCCTCCTCATTTTACAGAAGAGAAAAGTGGATCTCAGAAACATATGACTGCATCCAAGATAACTCCGATTTGTACAGGATACAACCCACAAACAATGGATACACTATTGGTATTTGTACACAGACTCACAGTATCATAAATATTTTCTACAGACAGTCTGTTGCTCCTCTGGAAACTGCTCCCTGTAATCCTAATCATTCTACATGGTTTGACTCTACATCTCATCCCTCCTCACTCATCTGTCCTATTTAGACAACGGTCCCAATCAAAATGGTTGCAGAGATGAATGATGCAGAATAGTTAACAAGCTAACCTAAATTATGAGATTAAAACTCCATAAACGTTTGTTATAACAAAAACAAGTGGCTTATGTGCCCCACAGAATCCTGGTATATAATATTATAGCCTCATAATTGAAAATATGTTTGATTGTATCTTGGTGTAGCACAAGGATTCAAGAATTAAACAGGTACTTGTCTGTTATTTATTCTGTACTCTCAGGCTCATGTTGTTGTTGTTAGGTGCCGTCGAGTCAATTTAGACTCATAGTGACCCTATGGACAGCAGAATGAAACACTGCCTGGTTCTGCACCATCCTTACAATAGTTGTTATGCTTGAGCTCATTGTTGCTGCAACTGTGTCAGTCCACCTTGTTGAGGGTCTTCCTCTTCTCCGCTGATCCTGTACTTTGCCAAGCGTGATGTCCTTCTCTAGAGACTGATCCCTCCTGACAACATGCCCAAAGTGTGTAAGACGCAGTCTCGTCATCCTTGCTTTTAAGGAGCACTCTGGTTGTACTTCTTCCAAGACATATTTGTTCATTCTTTTGGCAGTCCATGGTATTTGTATATTCAATATTCTTTGCCAAAATCACAATTCAAAGGCATCAATTCTTCTTCGGTCTTCCTATTCATTGTCCAGCTTTCACATGCATATGATGCAATTGAAAATACCATGGCTTGCGTCAGGTGTGCCTCAGTCTTCAAGGTGACATCTTTGCTTTTCAACACTTTAACGAGGTCCTTTGCAGTGGATTTACCCAAAGCAATGGATCTTTTGATTTCTTGGCTGCTGTTTCCGCGGCTGCTGATTGTGGATCCAAGTAAAATGAAATCCTTGACAACTTCAATCTTTTCTCCATTTATCATGATGTTGCTCTTGGTCCAGTTGTGAGGATTTTTGTTTTCTTTATGGTGAGGTGCAATCCATACTGAAGGCTGCGGTCTTTGATCTTCATTAGTAAGTGCTTCAAGTCCTTTTCACCTTTAGCAAGCAAAGTTATGCCATCTGCATAAAGCAGGTTGTTAATGAGTCTTCCTCTAATCCTGATACCCCGCTCTTCATATAGTCCAGGTTCTCAGATTATTTGCTCAGCATACAGATTGAATAGGTATGGTGAAAGGATACAACCCTGATGCACACCTTTCCTGGCTTTAAACCAATTAGTATCCCCTTGTTCTGTATGAACAACTACCTCTTCGTCAAAGAATTCTCAGAAAAAAGAGAGAGATTTCCCTGCGGCTAAGTCAGCACGATTATGTGTGGTGTTAGTAACTTGGGTACTCAAGTTCACCTCTTTGGCACAGGCAGCATTAGCGTCCTTAGCAATGACATTTCATTGTTTGTTTTTTAAAACTCCTAAATGTTTTACCTTTCACAAACATTAACTCAAAATAGATCATAGACCTAAATGTAAAATGTAAAAGTATAAAACACCTGAAAGAAATAAAAAAAGAAGATAATCTAGATTATCTTAGATTTGGCAATGAGTCTTTAGATACAACATCAAAAACATGATTTATAAAAAACTGATAAGTTGAACTTCATTAAAATTTTAATTTCCACTCTGAAAGACACTGTTTAGAGAATGAAAAGTCAATCCAAGACTGGGAGAAAATATTGGGAAAACACAAATTTGTTTTCTTCTTATTAAGTTTTAAGACAACTCTTTAAACTCAATTAAAAAAAAATGAAAAATTAGGCAAAAGATCTAAACAGGTTCCCACCAAAGAAGATACACCAATGGCAAACAACCATATGAAAAGGTGTTCAACATCATATGAAAAGATGCTCATTGCCACCAGGGCTCCACATATGTCCCTAGTGAATTGTAAATTAAGACAACAATGAGATACCACTACACACTTATGGCTGTTGCTCTTAGCTGCCATAACTTGATAGTCAGCCTCTATGGATGGTGACCCTTTGCACAGTGGTAAAAAATGCTGCCAGGTCCTGCACCACTCTCATGATTGGTTGCAGTTCAGACCATTGTGAATGGAAGGGTTTTCATTGGCTGATTTTCAGAAGTAGACCACCAGGCCTTCTTCCAAGTCTATCTCAGTCTGGAAGCTCCAGTGAAACCTGTTTAGCATCATTGCAACACACAAGTCTCCATTGACAGATGAGTGGTGGCCATGCATGAGAAGCATTGCTCAGTAATCAATCCCAGGTCTTCAGCATAGAAGGTCAAAATTCTACCACTGAATCATCACTGCCCTATAGTTTTACTATATGATCCAACAGTTGGGTTCCTAGATATTACCCAAAGGAGATAAAAACTTATTCCCATACAAAAACCTGCAGCTTTATTCATAACTGCCAAAAATTCGAAGCAACCAAGATATTCTTCAATAGGTGAACTGATAAACAAAATGTGGTATATCTGTACAATGGAACATTATTTTGAGAATAAAAATACTCTATCAAGCCATGAAAAGGCATGAAAGAATTTAAGATGCCTTTTTTTTTTTTTTACCCTGGTGGCGTAGTGGTTAAGTGCTACGGCTACTAACCAAAGGGTCGGCAGCTGGAATCCGCCAGGCGCTCCTCAGAAACCCTATGGGGCATTTCCACTCTGTCCTGTAGTGTCTGTATGAGTCGGAATCAGCTTGACGGCACTGGGTTTGGTTTTTGGTTGGTTTATTGCTAAGTGAAAGAAGATAGTCTGAAAAGCCTCTACCATGTTTAATTCCAATTATAGGATAGTCTGGAAAAGGCAAACTATAAAGGCAGTAAAAAGATCTGTGATTGGCAGAGCTCTGAATAGGGAGCGGAGGAGATGAGAGGGGAGAGGGGAGGAATGAATAGGTGAAGCACAAAGAAATTTTAGGCAGTAAAGTGTTCCGTATGATTTTGTAGTGGTGAACACATCTCATTATGCAGCTGTCAAAACCCAAAACTGTAAAACCCGAAGAGCTGTCAACTCAAAGAACTCTGATATAAAGTATGGACTTTAGTGAATAAAAATATATAAATACTGATTCAAAAGAATAAATGAGATAGCATTTTCAAAAAAGAGTTAATTTTTCTTTTCTTTTCTTTTTTACTTTTGGCACACAGGTGAACATTTTATTCTATGACCAGAGGTGAAAGCTGAGCCAGGTTATTCTTTCTCCATGGCCTCTAAAGGCCGAACTTAAGTTCTTCATTCATAAATAGGGAAAGTTCAGTGAAGTATGTGTTAAACTTCCTTCTATCTTTATTAATTTATGTGTTTGGTTGTGTATTTACTTATTTTACATGAAAAGTCTTGGGTCTTAATGGAAAAGAAAAAGAAAAAAAAACTAAAGTCAGAAGATTGCTAGTATTTGCTTCTCTTAAGCCTTCATGTCTACAATCTAGACTTGTCACCAATTAGGCCAACCTTCACTTATTTCAACTTGCTAAATAGCACCATGAGTTAGTTGAGTAAGTGAAAAGCCTGAGATATGTTGCTTAGCAGCCCCTCAGTCAGTCAAGAGGCTTGTAATCCAAGAGCCTTGAGGTGGACATTTCAGCAACTATGGATTGAAATGGTGATAAAAGCTCATCTTTGTACCCAGAACATGCTTATGTTGTACATTTTGTGTACTGCGTTTATATTCAGTAGCATATTATATGTGTCTGTGTGAAGTTTTCAAAATAGGGGAAGAATAAATTAGATTTTTTTTCCTTTATCCCTTTTTACTAATCGTTTCATGTTAATGCTAATCTAATGTCATTAGTAATTTATGTCCATGAATTTAACTTTTGTGTCATGAAGATCAAAGCCAAAAAGCACTTGAATCCATTTTATGCAGATAGGAGACTGAATCACTAAGGCATTGCATTTCTGGTCCATCACCATACATAACAGCATGGACTGGGTGAAAATGTAACAAAATCTTCTTTAGTGCCTGTTCCTTCCTTTGATTTTTAGTTAGAATAAATATAAAACCAGGTAAATCACCAATTCTATATTCATTCATTTTATCTGCAAAATTATAACTTATGTAATTTTAAAATATACTTATTTTATATAAGTATAGGGTCGCTACAAGTCGGAATCGACTCGACGGCACTGGGCTGGGTTTGGGATATACATTATATATTCTAGACAGTCATCCATGATCTAGTTTCTTACTTTCTCAGAAAGAAACAATAACAACCTACATATATACATTTTAAATGTTTCAGGTTCTTTCCCACATAGGTTAAATTAAAGAATGTATCAAAATCATATAACCAAGGAATTTTCTTTCTTTGTTAACTATGTGCAACTTTTCAGATCTTTTTTTTATGATATGATTTAAAAAGAGAAATGTATTTCTTCAAAATGCTTTTCCATTGGTTTTATTTTTGAAATATTTTCTTTATATCCTAATCACATGAATACATATGCACACCTATGCATATGTAATTACATGTATGTGTATGTCTATGTGTGTATACACATATCTACGGTTAATAGGAATGAAAACCACAATAAAATAACCAGGACGGTCCTGCTAATTTGATATATAAAGAAAATAAACCTCATAGAGATGAAATGAATTATGCATGGCTTTGAAGCATTACTAGATGTATAGCTAAAAACCCAGTATTCACATGTCCCTTTTCCCAGCGAACGATTGTGAAGATTCCAAAGGCACATAATTGAAAGACTTGTGGTCATCCAGCGTTGAATGGAATTATGCGGAAAATTGTAACGTACCCCTGTACATTAGAAAGTAGTCATACCTGGCTCACCATTGAAGTATTCAGATAATATGTTTTCATTTGCCTGTTTGTTTAGCATAAAAAATGCATCATGAAAAAAAAATCTCATCATTAAGGCTTTACTCTAGCAGCACCTTTTAAATGCATCCAAGTCTTAAACCCATCATCCAGTCATCTAAGGGTCTGTGGGCGTTTAACTCAAAATTGTAGAGATCCTGCCTAATAGCCTATTTGTATGCTCAGCTGATGCACTACAGATTATAGGAGTTCTGTGGGTAGTTCTCTAGGAATGTTATCTCTGACTGCCTTTTATCTGGATTTATTAGATCTACCAGTACTGTGCAGAAGTCCATAAAGTAGTAGATAGCCACACACTTCTGAGATATATATATCTCATGGGGGGTCCACCATCTGGAATTTCTCCAGATTTTCTTTTGACACAAAACGGCTAAAAGAAACTTGGTGAATTTCTGAGTTGTGGATGCCCTGGCAGTCTAAAAAGTATTGTAATTTGGTGAACAAATCATATAGGAAGAAAACTTAAAGTGGCCTTGAGTTAAAACATCATTAGCATTAGTATAAAGGTAGTTAAGGTCTTTCAGGCTTTTCAGGGTAACAAACTATTTTCAAGGCTGCCAAGCCAAGTTGAAAATTTTGTCTCTGAACTAAAACCTGGAGATTTACTTCAGGTGCTAAACTAGAAATGTTTATTGGCTCTCCGAAAACATTAATCTAGCCCCTTTAGTGGTAAAAAGGGCCAGTGCACAGAATTGGTAGATCTTATAGGTTTTTATTTTTTATTTTATTTATTTTTTAAATTAGAGTGTATGGATCTATTTTGCTGATGAATTTCTGAAGTTTTAACAAAGTAAAAATATTAAGATTTCCTAGTTTATTACAAAACAGCAATAAATACAGGCACGTGTGTGGGTATTGAGGAGTAAAGATATTGAATATTTTCTAATTCTTTAAAGTGCATTGGTATACTCGAGTTTGTATATATATGTAGTATGTTTAATATTAATAGGTGTAATTTTAAATATTAAAAGGGCTCAAAGGATCAAAGATAGATTTTTTCAAAAAATGTCTGATGTAAGTAGTCTGTTAACCTAAAGTTGTTGAGAATATAAGCATTTTCTGAGACAGAAAGAAGAAAATTCAGTCAATTTTTGACTAGAGGGTCATGTAACTTTGTCTGAATATATTTTCTGAACTTGTTTCTTTTTTAAAACATCTCCTTGTAATGTTAAAAAGCCAAACCCGTTGCCATGGAGTCAATTCCGACTCATAGGGACCCCCTAGGACAGAGCGGAACTGCCCTGTAGGGTTTCTAAGGAGTGCCTACCTACCTTTTGGTTAGCAGGCATAGTTCTTAACCACTATGCCAGCAGGGTTTCCCTTGTAATGCTACACATCAATAATTGTTAGAAACTTCTTCTTCGTATTGAGTTGAAATTTGCTTCCTTACTCCTACTTTGCCCTAGGCGTAGCATAAAATTGCATTCATTGTCCCTTTCCTCCATTTTATAATTACTCAATTTCAGACTTGATAATTACTGGTCCTTCCACTATGTGGGGTATGAAGAGAAAAAAATTTCAAATTTGCTTTAATATGGGAAGTGATGCCAGCCCTATGGGCATCTATTTTTGGAATTCTGAGTTTACAGCACAGTGGGATATCACTAAACTTTAAAAGGATCACATTAGCTTAGTAAAAAGATACGATATTAGAATTGCCACTGTGTTACACATTAACATTGTAATCTTGTTTAGGCTATTTAACATAGCTTCTGTTTCCTCACCTGTGAAATGGGCCTTATTATCAATCATCATAGATAAGTTGTAAAATCATTTATACAATATAATGAACTAACGTTTTTAGAAGAGGATCTTACAAAATATGAGCCCAATATATGTTAACTATTATTTTTAGTCTAAAATTATTATGCAAATTCCTAAGAATATAGTCATGGGTTACACCTCAACATAAAGAAAACAAAAATCCTCACAACTGGACCAATAAGCAACACCATGATGAATGGAGAAAAGATTGAAGTTGTCAAGGACTTCGTTTTACTTGGATCCACAATTGACAGCCATGGAAGCAGCAGTCAAGAAATCAAAATATGCATTGCATTGGGCAAATCTGCTGCAAAGGACCTCTTCAAAAGTGTTGAAGAACAAAGATGTCACCCTGAAGACTAAGGTGCGCCTGACCCAAGCCATGGTATTTTCAATCACATCATATGCATGCGAAAGCTGGACAATGAATAAGGAAGACTGAAAAAGAGTTGATGCCTTTGAATTGTGGTGTTGGTGAAGAATGTCAAATATACCATGGACTGTGAGAAGAACGAACAAATCTGTCTTGGAAGAAGTGGGGCCAGAATGCTCCTTAGAGGCAAGGATGGCGAGACTGCATCTTGCATACTTTGGACATGTTGTCAGGAGGGATCAGTGTCTGGAGAAGAACATCATGCTTGACAGAGCACAGGGTCAGCGGAAAAGAGGAAGACCTTCAGCGAGGTGGATTGACACAGTGGCTGCAACAATGAGCTCAAGCATAGCAAGGATTGTAAGGATGGCGCCGGACTGGGCAGTGTTTCGTTCTGTTGTGCATAGGGTTGCTATGAGTTGGAACCGACTTGACGGCACCCAACAACAACAACAACAACATAGTCATGGATAATATTTTCCTGGGAAATATCAAATCTCTGCTACTAGCCAATTCTACTTTTATTTATTTATTTAGAAAAGTTAGGTATCTACTGAGATTATACACTGGCCACAATGAAGTTATTTTCATTGTTTAAAAGGTAACATTTATTTGAAGGGAATTGTATTTATGCTATGTAAAAAATAAAAACAAAACAATAAAGAAATGCATATAAGAATGTTTTATTCAGAGGACTTTCAGATAGACTGAGGCACTTCGTTAATCAATACAGAGTAAATAGAGGTTAAAGTCTTGCTCTGTGTTATATCTGGTGCTTACATATATTAGGTCCTTTCTTTGTGTAAGTGCTAGTCAATTATCTATCTGTTTATCTATCATTCCCTTTAATCATCTTAAAAATCCTATATGATGAGTACTGATTCTACAAACCACAGAGAGTCAATAATTTGTTCAAATTTGTTACATAGCTATTAGGTCTGAGGTGAAATTTCCACGCAGGAGGGCTAACTCTAGAATCAATGTGTTCCAGTTGCTGAGTTTGTACTCCCAAACCAGACCAAATCAGACCAAATCAAAACAAACCAAACCAAACCCATTGCCTGTGAGTTGATTCTGACTCATAGTGACCCTATAGGACAGAGAGAACTGCCCCATAGGGTTTCCAAGGAGCTGCTGGTGGATTCAAATTGATGACCTTTTGATTAGCAGCTGTAGTTCTTAAATGCTGCACCACTAGGACGGCTTAAAACAACCATAACATTCATTTTGCTCACAACTCTGTAGTTTGGGCATGGCTTGGTGGGGATAGCTTATCTCTGTTCTCTTGATATCAGCAGGGGTAGATTGAAGACTGGCTGAAATCAGGGTCAGCTAGGACAGCTGAAATCAGTAACTGAGAGCACACACTTGCAAGTCTGGCATCTGTCCTGGGAAGACTCAAACAGCTTAGACCCTCAGGCTTGTGTTCCTATCTCTAGAGATAGGATAAATCTCCTTTTGGATTCATTTATGTAAGTGTCTGTTGGCTGTTCCCCTTCTCCAGAGAATTGCCCTCAGGAAAAACTTCACCCTCAATGACTGACTGAGTCTTATCCAGAGGGGGGATAAGTCTGCAGCACAGTTTGTGCTCCGGAGCTCTCCCCGCTTTGAATCAGGCCAAGGCTGGACTACAGAGGAGATTACATCCTTGCTTGTTCCTTTCCCTTCCCCTATCTGGCTTCACATCTTTACAAGTTTTTCCAAAAACTCTCCCTCAAATAATCCCATGTACCGAATCCCTGTCTGAGGCTCTCCCTGTATGACACCCAAACTAAGCCATAGAGTTTAAGTGCCTGTAAAAAGTTCATGAAATGATCCCTTATTGAAATAAATAGAGCAGTAGACAACTGTAATCACTGGTAGCTTTTTGAAGTTATTGTATTGATCCTTCCCTAATATTAATTAATTTAGTCCTAGAGATGTATGTCGTTTCTGGGATTTTCCAGGTTTCCTTTAGAGCATGCTCCTCTTGACATTGCTTTTGCTAGGTATGTGTACAAACATCCAGTGCCTGATCATCTTTTGCTCACTATGTCCACCGCCATTAGGTTGAAATTTTATTCTAACCTCCCTTTTCACATATGAAGCCCACCACACACTTTGTAAGAAATACCTCCCTGCCTAGCACAACCCCATGAACAGTTTTTTATCAGACTCATGCTACGCATATATTTGGACAGCTTGCTGTGGACTCTGTGCCTTTTCTTTTAGTAGAGGCTAAATGTATGATTATTGCTCAGTATAAAATGATACTGGATGATTCAAATGAAATTTTGAAAAAATGAAAAATTTAGAAAATTAAGTTAACTAAATGTGCAGTAGATACAGCCTCTGCATTTATAGAATCTAGAAGATATTTCCCAGAAAGAAAAGGCAAGAAGAGGAAACTTGACAGTCAATACAGATGAGTTTAATATATAATGACATCTATGTTTTATTCTGGGCAAATTTTTAAGTAAATGAGCATTTTTTTTTAAAGGTCACAGGCTTCTTTTTGTTCTCTCTTGTTTTAAATGCCAGTCACTCCTCAGACTCCACAATGCCACACACAGCTCATAGCAGGCCACTTCGAGAAGGCACAACCGCACAGAATCCACTTTTCTTCATAAATATTCACTGTTTCAAAGTGTCCGTTCTCTGCTAATTGCCCTAGAAAAAATACATTTTGTGTAAGTATGAAACCCCACACTTTTTGAGAGACTGGAAATGAAGAAAGCTGACATCCATAAAAACTAACAGTATTTTAATCCTTCTGTAGATTAACACAGAATCTTGTATTCTGAAAGAGTAATTTCTTAATAGATTTCACCAGTGACAGTATTTTAACTCTTCCAGTTATGTTTGTCCTTTCAAAGAATATTTTCTTAACCAATGAAATAGATTAAATCAGGCATTTTACTGACAGAGGAAAGCCAAACGGAGGGCAATCTCTAAATTGTGCCCCACCCCCCACAATTTCAAGATGAATAGGCATCGATAGCTGCCATAGGTCAGCAGAAACGCCTTCCCCGCCTCTTGTCCAGCTGTCTCAGTCAGGCCCTTTCATGTTTGTGGTGCCTCAAAATGTCCTTCCACTCCTCATCCGGTGCCTCCTTGGACTTACACTGAGTGGCAAGTGCACCCCTCTGCCCCCTTCATTACACCCGTGTTTACTGAGCAGGAAGGTCTTTTATGAAGTAGCCCCCACTTTTTTTAAAAGGGATAGAAATATTTCTGTAAAGATACGATGTGGAAGTCACAGACACACAAACTTTCCTACTGTTACCATTCTTAAATAAACCCAATAAATGAAAATAACAGAATGTAGACCAATATCCCTCAAGAGAGAAATAAAAAACGAGAGCATACTCTTCCTTTAATCTTAAAATCATAGTTTGGGAGCAGAAACATTGACAAATAATGAAAGGTCTTTCTTTACTCCACTCTCCGTAAATAGTATGGTGAATACACTCAGCCCGTTACCAAATCCACTGCCGTCAAGTCGATTCTGACTTATAGCAACCCTTTTTTTTTAGGACACAGTAGAACTGTCCCATAGAGTCTGCAAGGGGAGCCTGGTGGATTCGAACTGCATACCTTTTGGTTAGCAGCTGTAGCACTTAACCACTGTGCCACCAGGGTTTGTGGTGAATGGTCTAGATTCCAGTAATTATAAATAAGAGGTCTAAGTTTTTTTTTTTTTTTTTAAGGGTGGAGACCCAGAATAAAAGCATACAGCACGTTTCTACAGGCTAGTGATTCTCACTGGGCAAAAGGTTCTCTCTATGGAACATTTGGCAATTCTGGAGACATTTTTGATTGTCAAAACTGTTGGGGGACACTACTTGTATCTATTGGGTAGAAGTCCAGAGATGCTGTTAAACATCCCACAATGCATAGGACAAAGAATTGTTTGGCCTAGAATATCAATAGTGCCAAACTTAAGAAAACTTGTTCTAGGAAAAAGCCTCCCTCTGCTACTAAGGAACGTTTATAACCAAGAGAAATTATTATGTTCAGAAGAATAAAGATTGTTAATGCTTGCCTTTGTTTTAATCTTAAAAGAAGATGTATGTGTGTGTATATATATATATATATATATATACACACACATAAATCTACCACAAATGAATTGGCAACAGATTATCAGCAGAAAGGAGAAAGAAAAAAGAACAAAGTAGACAGGAACTAAAGGGAATGAGACAAAATTGAGTATGTGAAAGACATTTGACAAGCCCTAGAGGAAGTGCTTCTTAATGTGTACAGGATAAATGACACCAAAGCCAAATGATTTTTGTTTATTTTTCTATTCCATTCGCTGACCAGGATGTCATTGTCTCACATAAAACTCCAGTGATCAGAACAGTGCCTGACTCATAGCATGTGATTAATAAATATTTGTTAAATAAATGATTCAATAAGGAAAGCAAGGAAGTTGTGGAATGAATCATGTCAGATTCTCAGAAGAGTAGAACAGAATAATAGCAAGTTTGGCAGAAACACCCCATGTGTTCACCATGAATTAGGGGAAATTTTTCTAAAATCTGCCATAGGATTAAATTTACCACTGATTGGGGACAGTGAATGCCAGATAAGACTTTTAACAACAGTGAATAGAAACAAATGCCATAATATAAACCACTAAATGTAACTGCCCACAATCCCAACTTGCTTGAATAAAAACAATTAAAATCCCATTCGAAATGAAGTTCTAAAATAGGACAAAATAGGGTCTAGTTTGAATTGGATTAATAGAAAACACACATAGAGCAGTTCCAAGATTGGTTAATTCATCAGGTCAGTAACATCCTTAGGGAATTAGGTTGTCATTTGTCATCTCCCTCTGCCATCCAAGTATGTAGGCTTTCCTTTGATGCCTTGTTTTTTTTATGGTGGAAGGATGACTGGCATAGTTCCAGATGTCGTATTCCAATGTTACAATACAAAGGCAGAGGAGCAATTTCCTTATTGTTCTCTTTCTACTAGGGAGAAAAGCCTTTCCCAGAGACTTTCCAGATGATTTGTTCTTGTAATACTTTGGGCTTTGCTGAAACCATGATTGAAATAGATTGTTCCTCTAGATGCTCTCTACCCTTCATTTATAACTTTTTTTTTTTATTAATTCCGTTATTATTTAGTTTTTGCTGTTATATTGAATATCAATCTCAAAATATATGGGGTTATTTTTTTTTTATATTAACAAATATTTATTTCTTATTGACTTTCCATGTTGACAGCTAGGGCAACAGGTAGGAAGCCTGCTCCAAGCTCTGGATTAAGTTCAGCTTTGTTCCCTGTTTCTTCTCATTGGAAGAAACATGGTGAAGGCACATCCCCTACCTGGAATATCTTATGGCAGAGGGCTGGAGAGGAAAAAGACTGGTAGACATTTGAAATTCCTTTTAAGCCTCCTTGTTATTGTTAGGTGCCATCAAGTCAGTTCCCATTCATAGGGACCCTAAGTACAGCAGAACAAACGGCTGCCAGGTCCTGTGCCATCCTCACAGTCATTGCAATGCTTGAGCCCATTATTGCAACCACTGTGTCAGTCCATCTTTTGAAGGTCTTCCTGTCTTTAGCCAGCCTTCTACTTTACCAAGCGTGATGTCCTTCCCCAGGGTCTGGTCCTTCCTGATAATATGTCCAAAGCACTTAAGACGAAGTTTTGCCATCCTTGCTTCTAAGGAGCATTCTGGCTGTACTTCTTCCAAGATGGATTGATTCATTCTTCTGGCAGTCCATAGTATATTCAACTTTCTTTGTCAACACCATAATACAGAGGTATCAATTTTAGGTACAAGTAAGGTTTTTTTTTAAGGTTACATTAGGTGTAGTTGAGTCAATTTCAATTTGTAGTGACTCCATGTGACAGAGCAGAACTGCCCCATAGGGTTTTCTAGGAAGTAGTCTTTGCGGGAAGAGATCACCAGGTCTTTTCTCCAGTGGAGCACCTGGATAGGTTCAAACTGCTAACTTTTCAGCCAGCAGCCCAGCACTTAACCATAGCACCACCAGAGATCCTTGATGCCCAAATTACTTCTGCTAAATTATCATTTTCTACAGTGAGACACATGACCGTGGTAAATCTCCTTATGGAGGAAAATTACTCTTCTGGGTGGGGGCGGGGGGAGGAAGAGAGGAAGCAACAAAGAGTGACTATTTGATAAAGAATAATGTAATCTTCCTCAATCTCCTAGACCTGAGCCCAAGGGAGGGTGAATTTTTGAATAAAATTGTAATCCTTAGGATAAGAAAGAAAGCTAGTTTGAAAATACCTTTTAGGGGCAAACATTAGTGTCTTTTACATTAGCAAATGACCCCAGAAAATATAGTAAATCTGAAAAGATCATGTTAAAACTTAGAAAGACGTAAAAAGCTACCGGCCAAAGAAGCAATAAATTCAGATCAATTATCAGATAAATTCTTTGAAATCCTTAAGGAATAGATTTTAAAGAAAGAAGAAAAGGTTTCAAATTCTGTTTTATGAAGCCATCACAATACTGAAAGAAAAATCTGCCAAAGATAGCACCAAAAAATAGCTTTACCTAAGTAGGCTGATATTATTTATAAATATCAATGCAATATTCTTTAATAAAACTTCATAGCTAGAATTTTGTATCCCATTAATAGAATAACATTCATTGACAAAGTAGATTATCCCAGACATACATGAATGGTCCAATATTATGAAGTCTATAAATAAAAGTCTACCTTGCTGTTAACTCAAAGGGGAAAATTTTCTGATTAGTGCAAGAGATGTCAACTTCAGAAGCAGAAAGGTAGAATTAGTTGTTTTTCTTTACAGATGACATCATGGTAAAACTGGATAACTCAAAAGAATGAAATAAAAATACAAATATGAGAGAATTTAATAATGTTGAAGGTTTGAATTTTTACATAAAAATCAAGAGCTTTTCCTGAATAAAGAATATCATTTTTAATATATTCTCTTAGAAGTTGGAAGAAACAAAAAAGATGTGAAAAAATGTAAACATATACTTTCTTTTTCACAAAAGGCCTCAGTATTTTCAAATGTTTCGTCTTATCTAAATTACTGCATTTTTCAATATGCTTACAATTCAACCAATTAGAAACTTTTGTGGCTATGGTTTTAATAAAATGATTCTGAATTTCATCTAAACATAAACATGTTAAGTAAGTACTAAAATAAAAGTGATGGGGATGAAGCTAAGCTTACAGATACTAGAATATATGGCAAAGTTGTAGTGATTAAATAACAGCATGGAACCAATTGAAGATAGGCAGACATTCTGTGAAAGAAGCAGTATAAGTTAACTAGGTGGTGATGGGGAAGCCGAGAAAGAAGGAAGATAGGACCAGTCAAGTTACCTGAGTGTTGAGGCGTGCTGGGATACACCTGGAGAGGTGGGTGAGGATCAGGATATGCAATGCATTGTAGACAATGTTAAGAGCCTTATCCTAAGAAAAAGAAAAAAGTCATTGAGATATTCTAACCAGGGTTATGATGGGATTAGAATTTGCTCATGAAAAGATAAAGCATCACCAAAGTGTGAAAAATAAACGTGGGAGAAATAAGATAATACAGTGGCATAGGCTAGGATCCCGAATTAAAAAACAACAAAATAATAAAACAAACAAATCATTCATTGTCAAGCCGATTCCAACTTATGGTGATCCGATGTGTAGAGTAGAACTATACTCCACAAGGTTTTTAAGGCCATAACCTTTCAGAAGCAGATTTGCCAGGCCTTTCTCCTGAGGTGCCCCTGTGTGGGTTCCAACCACCAACCTTTCTGTTAGTAGCCCAGCACTTAACCTTTTGTACCTGCCAAGGACTCCTTTTTCTGAATGATTGTTTATCTGAGAAAGGTCTTTCTGCTATATTCATATAAAATCATGCACATTAATTAGGCACAGAATATTTTATTTCTCAGTGCTTTTCAGAAATTGCTTTATTGCTTTTTGGTATTTGATTTATGCTTGTAATATTTGACTTTAGATTCATAATATACAATTTTTGCCAGAATATGTCCAGTATAGATCTCTTCTTATCTGTTTTTTTTTTTCAAAGACCTGTTAAACATTCTTGGTTTTCAGACTTAGACTTCCTTTAGATTGAAAAAAAGTATTATTTTTAAACATTATTTCCTCTCTGTGTTTTTTATTGGACTTTTTGCTGTTGTTCTTATTTAGAGAGAATCTAGAGTTCTTGGTTGCCACAAATGGTTAAGGCCCACAAATACTAAACTAAAATTTGCAGGTTTGAAACTACCCAGTGGTGCCTCAGAAGTAAATGCAGACCTAAAACCAGGGTATTTGGCATGACTAAAATGGCTGACCCAGGTCTAAAATTAATCTCCATTTTGAATTAAACTGCAGCTTGAATAAAGTGTCTGCTCCTGTTGTCCTGAAAAGATAATTCAACCTCTTGTAAAAGTTTAAATGCTTGTAACACAATGAAAGCAAGAATTAAGATTTTAGCTTGTGTGACGAATTGCTTACTAAAAGATGTTTGCCAAGAATGTTTGCACAGAGGCAGAGTCAAGATGGTGGAATAGACAGATGATTCTGGAGAGCCTTCTTTACAATAAAGAACTGAAAAACAAGTGAAACGAGTGTATTTGTGACAAGTTGGGAGCCCTGAGCATCAAAGGCAAGCTTAGACAATGAACTGAGGGGCAGGGGGAGGAAGAGACCGTTCAGAAATGCAGAGGAGTTACTGGACCTGATTCACATGGAGCCTTCAGGCACCATTCCCGGGGCAGCGGTAGCGGCCGCGGTGGGCTGGTACTAGCCTTCGGCCACAGTTTCCTCAGGGAGAAGCAGCCAGGTGCACAGCCTACTCACACCTCTGAAACCTGACAAGAACGGCGCTCTCGGCAAAAGCTAAGTACTTGTGTATATTTTACCACGACCCCCCTACCCCCAAGCTGGCTTCAGTGGCTAAATCCCTGGACCTGATATAGACCCTGGTGAGCACCTAGAGCCAACCTCCCAGCCTTGGAGAAGGAAAAAATTTGTAACTGGGGGGAAAAGATAATTTGCTAGCTCCATTAACTGGAGAAGCTCAGGACAGAAGTGGCTTCTGTCCAAGCATAAACTGTCCATGGACCTTGAGCACTTTTCCCTTCTGCATGGACCTGTGTGGGCCTATTTTGGGAGAAATATTTTGCCTATTTTGGCAGACTCCAACCATTTCAGCTGTATGGTGCAGAGGTGGGTGTTTGATGTTTGACATTGCTTTGCCTATTAAACAAGGTCCTCATCTACCCGCATCAGGGACCTAAGGACTGGTAACTTCACTCAGATCACCAAGCCACCTGCAACAGGAGCCCAAAGATAATTGGTACCTCTCAGTCCTTACAACCCAAAACTTTGGGTGCCCATGGTCCCTCTGCAGAAGCCACCAACCAGCACGCTCTAGGGAACAGAGACACATTTTCCTTAGAGACACTCAGGGGTCAGTTCTCAGCCCCCTGCCTTGTTCAGAGTGTGACCCCCTGCTACAATCATTTACTGGTATATAAGCCAATCACCCCTGCCCCTCTAAGACTATAAGACAGAGTCTGTACCACACACTTGATGATCAGCTACCTGGAAACATGAGCTGAATTCATACAAAAAAACTGAATAGACTTCTAGACTGATATACCTGATAACAGCTCTAGCCAGCTGGGGACAGGACACCAGAGCTCCAAAGGTGAAAATAAGCTAGCTCACTCAAGCAATCCATAGGGATATAACCAAAACAAAACAAAGCAAGCAGCTACGACACAGTAAGCAAGCATAAACTAATACAATAACTTATAGAAGGCTTGGAGACAACATTCAATTTCAAGTCACATAAAGAAACAGACCATGATCACCTCAACAGGCTCTCTAAACAAAGAATCCAGGGATCTTCTAGATGAAAGTGTACTCCTAGAATTACCAGAAGCAGAATACAAAAGTTTAATATACAGAACCCTTCAAAACATCAGGAAGGAAATTAGGCAATATGCCAAGGAACACACAGATAAAGCAACTGAAGAGATTAGAAAGATTATTCAGGAACATAATGAAAAGTTTAATAAGCTGGAAAAATCCATAGACAGACAGCAATCAGAAATTCAGAAGATTAACAATAAAATTACAAAATTAGACAACTGAATAGAAAGAGAAGCAGAATTGAGCAAGTAGAAGCTAGAATTTCTGAACTCGAAGATAAATCACTTGGCACTAATATATTTGAAGAAAAATCAGATAAAAGAATTTAAAAAGAGTGAAGAAACCTTAAGAATCATGTGGAACTCTATCAAGAGAAATAACCTACGAGTGATTAGAGCACCAGAACAGGGAGGGATAACAGAAAATAAAGACAGAATTGTTGAAGATTTGTTCACAGAAAACTTCCCTGATATTGTGAAAGATGAGAAGATATCTATCCAAGATGCTCATCGAACTCCTCATAAGGTAGATGTTAAAAGAAATTCACCAAGACATACTATAATCAAACTTGCGAAAACCTAAAATGAAGAGAGAATTATAGGAGCAGCGAGGGATAAACGAAAAGTCACCTACAAAGGAGACCCAATAAGAAAAAGCTCGGACTACTTAGCAGAAACCCTGCAGGCAAGAAGGCAATGGTATGACATATTTAAAAAATTGAAGGAAAAAATTGCCTGCCAAGAATCATATATCCAGCAAAACTGCCTCTCAAATGTGAAGGTGAAATTCAGACATATCCAGATAAACAGAAGTTTAGGGAATTCATAAAAAACAAACCAAAACTACAAGAAATACTAAAGGGAATTCTTTAGTAAGAAAATCAATAATATCAGGTATCAACCCAAGACTAGAACACTGGGCAGAGCAACCAGAAGTCAACGCAGATAGGGAAATCCAAAAAAAAAAAAAACAAGGCAAGATTATAAAAACAAACAAAAAAAGCTCAAAACAGGGTAACAGCAATGTTATTATATAAAAGAAGACAACATTAAAATAATAAAGAGGGACTAAGAAATGTAATCATACACCTTCCATATGGAGAGGAAGATACGGCGATACAAAGAAATAAAAGTTAGTTTTAAATTTAGAAAAATAGGGGTAAATAATAAGGTAGCCACAAAGGAGAAAGACAAACTATCCTACTCATCAAAATAAAACAAGGGAAAAATACAGACTCAGCAGAAACAAAATCAACAACAACAAATATGAGGAAAGGACAATAGATAAAGAAAATCTACTCACCACATAAAATCAAGTGTGAAAAAGAAACTGTCAACAACACACACACAAAAAGACATCGAAATGATAGCACTAAATTCATACCTATCCATAATTACTCTGAATGTAAATGGACAAAATGAACCAATCAAGAGAAAGAGTGAGGCAGAATGGATTAAAAAACAAGATCCATCTAAATGCTGCCTACAAGAGACACACCTTAGACTTAGAGACACAAACAAACTAAAACTCGAAGGATGGAAAAAATATATCAAGCAACAACAATCAAAAAAAAGCAGAAGTGGCAATATTAATTTCTGACAAAGTAGACTTTAAAGTTAAATTCATCAGAAAGGATAAGGAAGGACACTATATAATGATTAAAGGGACAATACATCAAGAAGATATAACCATACTGAATACTTATGCACCCAATGACAGGGCTGCAAGATACATAAAACAAATTCTATCAGCATTGAAAAGTGAGATAGACAGCTCTACAATAATTGTAGGAGACTTCAACACACCACTTTCGGTGAAGGACACAACATCCGGAAAGAAGCTCAATAAAGACACTGAAGATCTAAATGCCACAATCAAACAACTTGACCTCGTAAACATATACAGAACACTCCACCCAACAGCAACCAAGTATATTTTTTTTCTGGTGTATATGTAACATTCTCTAGAATAGACAACATATTAGGTCATAAAGCAAGCCTTAGCAGAATCCAAAACATTGAAATATTACAAAGCATCTTCTCTGACCATAAGGCTATAAAAGCAGAAATCAATAAAAGGAAAAGCAGGGAAAAGAAATCAAACACTTGGAAACTGAACAATACGCTGTTCAAAAAAGACTGGATCATAGAAGACATTAACAATGGAGTAAAGAAATTCAGAGAATCCAACGAGAATGAAAACACTTCCTATCAGAACCTTTGGGACACAGCAAAAGCGGTGCTCAGAGGCCAATTTATATCAATAAATGCACACATCCAAAAAGAAGAAAGGGCCAAAATTGAAGAATTATCCCTACAACTTGAACAAATAGAAAGAGAGCAACAAAAGAAACCCACAAGTGCCAGAAGAAAACAAATAATAAAAATTAGAGCTGAACTAAATGAAATAGAAATCAGAAAATCAATTGAAAGAATTAACAAGACCAAAAGGTGGTTTTCTGAAAAAATCAACAAAATGGATAAACCACTGGCCAAACTGACAAAAGAAAAACAGGAGTGGAAGCAAATAACCTGGATAAGAAATGAGATGGGAGATACTACAACAGACCCAACTGAAATTAAAAGAATCATATCATATTACTATGAAAAACTGTACTGAAACAAATTTGAAAACCTAGAAGAAATGGATGAATTCCTAGAAACACACTACCTACCTAAACTAACACAAACAGAGGTAGAACAACTAAATAGACCCATAAGAAAAGAAGAGATTGAAAAGGTAATCAAAATACTCCCAACAAAAAAATGCCCTGGCCCGGACGGCTTCACTGCAGAGTTCTACAAAGCTTTCAGAGAAGAGTTAACACCACTACTACTAAAGGTATGTCAGAGCATAGAAAAGGACAGAATACTACCAAACTCTTTCTATGAAGCCACCATATCCCTGATACCAAAACCAGGTAAAGACACCACAAGAAAGAAAATTATAGACCTATATTCCTCAGGAATGTAGATGCAAAAATCCTCAACAAAATTCTAGCCAATAGAATTCAACAACATATCACAAAAATAATTGACCATGACCAAGTGGGATTCATACCAGGTATGCAGGTATGGTTCAACATTAGAAAAACAATTAATGTAATCCACCACATAAAGAAAACAAAAGACAAGAATCACATGATTTTATCAATTGATGCAGAAAAGGCATTTGACAAAGTTCAAAACTCATTCATGATAAAAACTCTCAGCAAAATAGGAATAGAAGGAAAATTACTCAACATAATAAAGGGCATTTATACAAAGCCCACAGCCAACATCACCCTAAATGGAGAGAGCCTGAAAACATTCCATTGAGATCGGGAACCAGTTAAGGATGCCCTTTATCACCACTCTTATTCAACATTGTGCTGGAAGTCCTAGCCAGAGCAATTAGGCTAGACAAAGAAATAAAGGGCATCCAGATTGGCAAGGAAGAAGTCAAAGTATCTCTATTTGCAGATGACATGATCTTATACACAGAAAACCCTAAGGAATCCTCCAGAAAACTACTGAAACTAATAGAAGAGTTAAGCAGAGTACCGGGATATAAGGTAAACATACAAAAATCAGTTGGACTCCTCTACACCAACAAAAAGAACATCGAAGAGGAAATCACCAAATCAATGCCATTTATAGTAGCCCCCAAGAAGATAAAATACATAGGAATAAATCTTACTGGAGACGTAAAAAACTTATACAAAGAAAACTACAGTACACTTCTGCAAGAAACCAAAACAGACTTACATAAGTGGAAAAAGATACCTTCCTCGTGGATAGGAAGACTTAACCTTATAAAAATGTCTATTCTACCAAAAGCGATCTATAAATTCAATGCAATTCCGATCCAAATCTCAATGACATTCTTTAATGAGATGGAGAAGCAAATCAGCAACTTCATATGGAACGGAAAGAGGCCCCAGATAAATAAGACACTACTGAAAAAGAAGAACAAGGTGGGAGGCCTTACTTTACCTGATTTTAGAAACTATTATACCGCCACAGTAGTCAAAACAGCCCGGTACTGGTACAACAACAGATACATGGACCAATGGAACAGAATTGAGAATCCAGACATAAATCTATCCACGTATGAGCAGTTGGTATTTGAAAAAAGCCCTAAAACAGTTAAATGGGGGAAAAGACAGTGTTTTTAACAAATGGTGCTGGCATAACTGGATATCCATCTGCAAAAAAATGAAACAAGACCCATACCTCACTCCATGCACAAAAACTAACTCAAAATGGATCAAAGACCTAAATATAAAATCTAAAATGTTAAAGATCATGGAAGAAAAGATAGGGACAATGTTAGGAGCTCTAACACATGGCATAAAGAGTATACAAAACACTATTAAGGATGCAGAAGAAAAACTAGATAACTGGGAGCTCCTAAAAATCAAACACCTGTGCTCATCCAAAGACTTCACCAAAAGAGCAAAAAGACTACCTACAGACTTGGAAAAAGTTTTTAGCTGTGACATTTCTGATCAGCACCTGATCTCTAAAATCTACATGATACTGCAAAAACTCAACTACAAAAAGATAAATAACCCAATTAAAAAATGGGCAAAAGTATGAATAGACACTTCACTAAAAAAGACATTCAGGTAGCTAACAGATGCATGAGTAAATGTTCACGAGTATTAGCCATTAGAGAAATGTAGATCAAAACTACAATGAGATTTCATCTCACTCCAACAAGGCTGGCATTAATCCAAAAAACACAAAAGAATAAATGTTGGAGAGGCTGTGGAGAGATTGGAACACTTCTACACTGCTGGTGGGAATGCAAAATGGTACAACCACTTTGGAAATCTATTTGGCACTTCCTTAAAAAGCTAGAAATAGAACTGCCATACGATCTAGCAATCCCATTCCTTGGAGTACATCCTAGAGAAATAAGAGCCTTTACAGGAACAGATATATGCACACTCATGTTTTTTGCAGTACTGTTTACATTAGCAAAAAGATGGAAGCAACCAAGGTGCCCATCAATGGATGAATGGATAAATAAATTATGGTATATTCACACAATGGAATACTACGCATCGATGAAGAACAGTGAGAAATCTGTGAAACATTTCATAACATGGAGGAACCTGGAAGGCATTATGCTGAGTGAAATTAGTCAGTTGTAAAAGGACAAATATTGTATAAGACCACTTTATAAGAACTGGAGAAATAGTTTAAACTGAGAAGAAAACATTCTTTTGTGGTTACTCGAGGGAGGTGGATGGGAGGCTGGGAGAGGGGCATTCACTAATTAGATAGTAGATTAAAGAGTACTTTAGGTGAAGGGAAAGACAGCACACAATACAGGGGAGGTCAGCACAACTGGACTAAACCAAAAGCAGTTTCCTGAATAAACTGAGTGCTTCGAAGGCCAGCGTAGCAGGGGCAGGGGTCTGGGGACTATGGTTTCAGGGAGCATCTAAGTCAATTGGCATAATAAAATCTGTTAATAAAACATTCTGCATCCTAATTTGGAGAGTGGCGTCTGGGGTCTTAAACCCTAGCAAGCAGCCATCTAAGATGCATCAATTTGTCTCAACCCACCTCGATAAAAGGAGAATGGAGAGCACCAAGGACACAAGGTGATTACGAGCCCAAGAGACAGAAAGGGTCACATGAACCAGAGACTACATCATCCTGAGACCAGAAGAACTAGATGGTGCCTGGCTACAACCGATGACTGCCCTGACAGGGAACACAACAGAGAACCCCTGAGGGAGCAGGAGAGCAGTGGGATTTAGACCCGAAATTCTCATAAGACCAGACTTTATGATCTGACTGAGACTAGAAGGATCCCGGTGGTCATGGCCCCCAGATCTTCTGTTGGCCCAGGACAGGAACTCTTCCTAGGCCAACTCTTCAGACATGGATTGGACTGGACAAAGGGTTGAAGAGGGATGCTGGTGAGGAGTGAGCTTCTTGGATCAGGTGGACACTTGAGACTATGTTGGCGTCTCCTGCCTGGAGGGGAGATGAGAGGGTAGAGGGGGTCAGGAGCTGACGAAATGGACACAAAAAGAGAGAATGGAGGGAGAGAGTGGGCTGTCTCATTATGGGGAGAGTAATTGGGAGTGTGCAGCAAGGTGTATATGGGTTTTTGTGTGAGAGACTGACTTGATTAGTAAACTTTCACTGAAAGCACAATAAAAATTACATAAAAATAAATGAAGTGAAGAATCTTTACACAGCTTGGTCTAAGAAGTATACTTTGTTCAAACATGTCCCAAGAGGGTACAAAATGCAATTGGTTAGTTTAAGAAAGTTTGTAGCTTAACCACTCCCTCTGGTAACTTTTTGCCATGTACCCCTTTTTGTCTGTGAGCTTGTAGTCTTTGTTTACTCCACCTGATGAAAACCTCACTGTCCTTTGGCAATTTGGAATATTATTGTACCCTACTTAGGTTCTACGATGTGTCCTGTTTAGAGAAACCCTTTCTACAATAATTCTTTTTGCTTTCACTTCTAACAGAGTGTCAGACTGGTGCTTTGCTACAACAGAAGAAGGGTCTGATGAACTACTGCCAAGAAATCAGCTACTGAAAACCCTATGTAGCACAGCTCTACCATGATGCACTTGGATTTGTCATGAGTCACAGTCAACTTTATAGAAAGTGTTTTTTTTCTTTGTTTAATGAAGAATTTGCTTCTATAATTACTATATTTTTAGTGCTCTTGTTCCATACTTTTCTCATTTTCTTGTTTTTTGGCTTCTTAGTACGTGATTTTTTTACATTTAGAAGCTGCTACTTATTTCAAATGTGACTTAAATTTTGTTTACCTTAATTTTCATTTTTAGGGAGTCTTTGCTTTTTTTTTTTTGCTTATCTTTATTTAACTTATTCTACTTCTGTCAGAGAAGCAACTCTTCTTTCTCTTTTATGGAGAGTACAAAACATTTGACAGAAGAAAGTACAAATCTGTCTTGGAGGAATTACAGCCAGAATGCTCCTTAGACTTGAGATTGGCAAGGCGGAAAAAAGAGGAAGACTCACAGTGGGATGGGTTGACACAATTATTTCAACAATAGGCTCAAACATAGCAAAGATTGTGAAGATGGTCCAGGACTAGTCAACATTTTGTTCTATTATAGCGGTGCTATGTTTTTTTTTTTTTTTTTTTATGAGCACCGGATGGCTCAAGAGTATCTGACAACAACAACAATAACACAGTTTTTTTTTAAAGCTTATTTTTTAATAAAAGTAATTTCTTGCAAATATTGGGTTCATTACTCCTCTGCTCTTCAACAGCAATATTTTTTTTCCCTTGGTCCAATGTTAAACATTCTCTATGTCTTGATTCTTAGGATAAGTACTCTTTTTTATTCCCTAAAACACTTGTAAAGAGCCCTGGTGGCACAATGGTTAAGTGCTCCACTGCAAACCAAAAGGTTGGTGGTTCGACCCAGTCAGCAGCTCCATGGGAGAAAGATGTGGCAGTCTACTTCCATAAAGATTTATAGCCTTGGAAACCCTATATGGTGGTCCTACTTTGTCCTATAGGGTCGCAGTGGAGTTGGACTCATTTCAATAGCAGTGAGTTTGATTTGTTAAAACACTTGTGGTAACAAATTCTTAAACACATTGATTCAAATGAATGAATGATAGAATTAAGCAATAATACATATAGAGACAAAAGTGAAAAAAAAGAACCAAGTTTCATAAAATAACCACCAGATTATATATAATAAATATTTTGTATATTTTCTTGTAAACATATATACGTGTAAAATAATCACTATTTCTCATGTTGTTGTTGTTGTTAGGTGCCGTCGAGTCAGTTCCAACTCATAGCTACCCTATGCACAACAGAATGAAACACTGCCTGGTCCTGCGCCATCCTTAAAAAGCATTGTCACGCTTGAGCTCATTGTTGAAGCCACTGTGTCAATCCACCTTGTGGAGGGTCTTCCTCTTTTCCGCTGACTCTGTACTCTGCCAAGTATGATGTCCTTTTCCAGGGACTGATCCCTCCTGACAACATGTCCATACATGCCTCTAAGAAGCATTCTGGCCCCACTTCTTCTGAGACAGATTTGTTCGTTTTTTTGGCAGTCCATGGTTTATTCAATATTCTTCGCCAACACCACAATTCAAAGGCATCAACTCTTCTTCGGTCTTCCTTATTCATTGTCCAGCTTTCACGTGCATATGATGCGATTTAAAATACCATGGCTTGGGTCAGGCGCACCTTAGTCTTCAGGGTGACATCCTTTGCAGCAGATTTACTCAATGCAATAGGTCTTTTGATTTCTTGACTGCTGCTTCCATGGCTGTTGATTGTGAACCAAGTAAAATGAAATACTTGACAACTTCAATCTTTTCTCCATTTATCATGATGTTGCTCATTGGTCCAGTTGTGAGGATTTTTGTTTTCTTAATGTTGAAGTGCAGTCCATACTGAAGGCTGTGGTCTTTGATCTTCATTAGTAAGTGCTTCAAGTCCTCTTCACTTTCAGCAAGCAAGATTGTGTCATCTGCATAATGCAGGTTGTTAATGAGCCTTCCTCCAGTCCTGATGCCCTGTTCTTCTTGGTATAGTCTAGCTTCTCATATTATTTTTTCAGCATACAGATTAAATAGGTATGGTGAAAGAATACAACCCTGACGCACACCTTTTCCTGACTTTAAACCAATCGGTATCCCCTTGTTCTGTCCGAACAACTGCCTCTTGATCTATGTAAAAGTTCCTCATGAGCATGATTAACTGTTCTGGAATTCCCATTCTTCTCAGTGTTACCCATAGTTTGTTATGATCCACACAGTCGAATGCCTTTGCATAGTCAATAAAACAGAGGCAAACATCCTTCTGGTGTTCTCTGCTTTCAGCCAGGATCCATATGACATCAGCAATGATATCCCTGGTTCCATATCCTCTTCTGAAACCAGCCTGAATTTCTGGCAGTTCCCTGTGGATATACTGCTGCAGCCATTTTTGAATGATCTTCAGCAAAATTTTGCTTGCTTGTGATATTACTGATATTGTTCTATAATTTCCACATTCAGTTGGATCTCCTTTCTTGGGGAAAGGCATAAATATGGATCTCTTCAGTCAGTTGGCCAGGAAGCTGTCTTCCATATTTCTTGGCATAGACGAGTGAGCACTTCTAGCAATGCATCTGTTTGTTGAAACATCTCAATTGATATTCCATCAATTCCTGGAGCCTTGTTTTTCACCAATGCCTTCAGAGCAGCTTGGACTTCTTCCTTCAGTACCATCAGCTCCTGATCATATGCCATCTCTTGAAATGGTTGAACATCAACTAATTCTTTTTGGTATAATGATTCTGTATATTCCTTCCATCTCCTTTGGATGCTTCCTGCATCATTTAATATTTTCCCCATGGAATCCTTCACTATTGTGACTCAAGGCTTGAATTTTTTTCTTCAATTCTTTCAGCTTGAGAAATGCTGAGTGTGTTCTTCCCTTTTGGTTTTCCATCTCCATCTGTTTGCACATGTCATTATAATACTTTACTTTGTCTTCTCGAGATACCCTTTGAAATCTTCTGTTCAGTTCTTTTACTTCATCAATTCTTCCTTTTGCTTTCCCTGCTCAATGCTCAAGAGCAAGTTTCAGAGTCTCCTCTGACATACATCTTGGTCTTTTCTTTCTTTCCTGTCTTTTCAGTGACTTCTTGCTTTCTTCATGGATGATGTCCTTGATGTCATTCCACAACTTGTCTGGTCTTTGGTCACTAGTGTTCAACACATCAAATCTATTCTTGAGATGGTCTCTAAATTCAGGTGTAATATACTCAAGGTCATATTTTGGCTCTCGTGGACTTGCTCTGATTTTCTTTAGTTTCAGCTTGAACTTGCATAGGAGCAATTGATGGTCTGTTTCACAGTTGGCCCCTGGCCTTGTTCTGACTGATGATATTGAGTTTTTACATCATCTCTTTCCACAGATGTAGTCAATTTGATTTCTGTGTGTTCCATCTGGTGAGGTCCATGTGTATAGCCACCATTCATGTTGGTGAAGGAAGGTATTTGCAATGAAGAAGTCGTTTGTCTTGCAAAATTCTACCATTCGATCTCCAGCATTGTTTCTGTCACCAAGGCCATATTTTCCAATTACTGATCCTTCTTCTTTGTTTCCAACTTTCGCATTCCAATCACTAGTAATTATCAATGCATCTTGATTGAATGTTCGATTAATTTCAGACTGCAGCAGCTAATAAAAATCTTCTATTTCTTCATCTTTGGCCCTAGTGGTTGGTGCATAAATTTGAATAATAGTCGTACTAACTGGTCTTCCTTGTAGGTGTAGGGATATTATCCTATCACTGACAGCACTGTACTTCAGGATAGACCTTGAAACATTCTTTTTGATAATGAATGCAAGACCATTCCTCTTCGAGTTGTCATTCCCAGGATAGTAGACTATGTGATTGTCCGATTCAAAATGGCTAGTACCAGTCCATTTCAGTTCACTAATGCCTAGGATATTGATGTTTATGTGTTCAATTTCATTTTTGATGATTTCCAATTTTTCTAGATTCATACATCCGAGGTTCCGATTGTTAATGGATATTCACAGCTGTTTCTTTTCATTTTGAGTCGTGCCACATCAGCAAATGAAGGTCCCGAAAGCTTTACTCCACCCACATCATTGAGGTCAACTCTACTTTGAGGAGGCAGCTCTTTCCCATTCATCTTTTGAGTGCCTTCCAACCTATATCAGACTTCCAGCACTATATCAGACAATGTTCTGTGCTATTCATAAGTTTTTCACTGGCTAATGCTTTTCAGAAGTAGACTGCCGGGTCCTTCTTCCTAGTCTGTCTTAGTCTGGAAGCTCAGCTGAAACCTGTTCTCCATGGGTGACCCTGCTGGTATCTTAATACCAATGGCATAGCTTCCAGCATCACAGCAACATGCAAGCCCCCACAGTACAACAAACAGACAGACGTGTTGGGGAATTGCTCAGAGATGTAGTTAATCAAGAACCATATTAGTACACTTCAATAAAATATACAAGTATACACTGAGGTTTGGCTCAGGATACCAAAAGAATAGGAAATAAAAGTAGAGAATAAAAAATGTAATTAGAGAGGCTTCTTGTGGAAAAAACAATAATTTAAAAGGGCAAAATAGTAAAGGAAAAACCAGAAGAGTAGGGCCTAAGCTGCAACATCCTCCAAAAAACCTTGCCTTATTAAACTAATTGGGTTCTGTTTGCTTCGTCACAAGCCCCGGGTGCTTTCCTGCTCTGATCTATAGGCAGACAAATTTTTCCAGGAAGTTCTGTGTGTACTACTCATTATGCAATAAACACTCAGTAAAAGCCGACTCCCTTAATCTCTGGAGCTGAACTGACTTCCACAACAATGCTGTAGAATTGCTAAAAAAAAAATAGGGAGTAGGGGCAGGCCTGCCACTTCCTCCTTCCTCTAGCCTAAACCCATTGCCATCAAGGAGACCTTTTATTGGTTATGCAATGTATGAGAGTAGCCAGTCCTTGAGTTAACAAAAGGGAATGCAGACTATTCTATTTCATGTAAACAAAACATATTTCCAAGGCTGCCTTTGTACATGTTTAAGCTATGTTATTTACTACCTTCATCCCAAATATAAAATGAATATATACTTTATTATTAATTATAAATTTCATATTTCTTAAATTGATGGAGTATTATGTTAAACTTCATGACTTAAAAAAAATGTTTTGGAGAATTCATTGGGACACTCAAAAGAAAATTGCCACAGATTTAGTTTTGTGAATAGGTTTTGCAAGAAGGTTACTTACTGAAGTGATTCTATTCAATGATTTGGGGTATTACACATTCCATCTTGACTCTTATGCATAGATTTAAAGTATAGAATTGATATTGTGGAAAATGTGATTTTTAAGACTACTCATTGCAGTCGAGTTGATTCCAACTCATTTTGAAGAATAAGAGTTCACAAAAAAATAGATTTAAACTGAGCCTTATCTAGAATATGTTTCTGAAACTACCAACTTTTTTTTCCATATACTTAGAAACCTGTAAAACTGTGGCAACTGGAAAAAAATGGGATAATGTTAGTGCCCAGGAGTTTGTTTCACACAGTTGGGCAATAATATCTTTATTCTCTGTCAAAAGACATTCTTTAACCATTCATAAAGTTCTTTCATTTGGATATTTTATTTTTATTGTGTCTTTAGATTAAAAACAAGTAATTTTATGATTGAAAATTTTGTACAGTGGATATTTAGTTTGCCTAGCTACCTTGCTTGGTGTTCCAAAAATGTTATTCTATATTTGAATGTTGTAAACACCATCCAGATAGAAGTCTTCTTAGAATAGAAACAGATTGTTTGACATTTGGTCGTTCTTTATTTCAATAAAAGTGGCGTATGGAAAAAAGTTCAGCTTTTGAAAAAAAATTTAGCAAGTGAGCTTAAAAAAATGTTGATTTTGCTCAAGAGTTTAGCCAAGTTCAGGTATTAGACACAAAAGCTGGTTCTGATAATGGAAACGACAAGACGTTACTTTCTTTATTTCACCGGTGCTTATCAAAAGATTAGTTTTCACACCAATACTTGCTGAACAAAAATTAATAGTTTCACATACTCTACTACAGGAAGGAACCATGGGAGCCCACTGTTTCTGAAAGTGGGATCCTAACAGCTTTGTACTATTTAATAATAAGATAGCAAATTGAATTTGGTGGGAATTCAACTTTTGGATATGCCAATGAAACTAAATAAATAAATCATGTTCAATACCTTGGTTGAATTTAACAAAATTTATTCAGCTGGTTGAGAAGATTGCTGGGGACATTGTAGCTAAGGTTTCCAAAATGTAATTGGGAGTGTCAAAACGAATCATAACAAAATGTACAATTGCACAGATTTATGCTTTGAACCAGACATCTCCAATGCATGAAATAGTTACACAGAAAAAGAACTTCAGCGTAAATTATGAAATTGTAAGATAGAGAAAAATTTGTCTCTCTATTCTTCTGGGACAGCATATTCTAATGATTCCGTCTACATGAAAGCATTTTAATACAAAGGCCATGAATTATATGAACCATGCATTAAATTTCAGTGGAAACAGTAATTTTCAATATGCTAAGGCCATACTATATTACTATAAACAGAGCAGTCGACTAGAAAGACAATGCAAACCCTCCTGCAATTTAAGATTTCCTAGCAGCCATATTTAAAAAAAAAAGTAGAGAAGCAGGTGAAATTAATTATAATAATATATTTTATTTAATCCATCATATCAAAAACATTATCTTTTCAATATATGATCAAAATAAAAAATTATTATTGAGATATTTCACATTTATTTATTTATACTTCCAAAATGGTATATATTTTATCATTTACAGCACATTTCAATTTGGACTACGCATGTCTCAAAGGGTCACTTTTGCTTTGGGGTAATACGAGCTTAGAAAAACCCCTAGATTACCCCTTCATTTAATTTCAAGAGTGTAATTATCTTCATAAAATCATGTGTATCTATCACATTGAAATAATTAGTTAAACTAGAAATAAAGTTTGGAGTCTTCTCTGTAAAACTCTAATACCAACTGTTATGGATTTAATTGTGTCCCCCCAAAATGTCTGTCAACTTGGCTAGGCCATGATTTCCAGTATTGTGTGGTTGTCCTCCATTTTGTGATCTGATGTAGTTACTCCGTGTGTTGTAAATCCTAACCTCTATGAGGTTGATGAGGCAGGATTAGAGACAGCTATATAAATGATAGCAGGACACAATCTAAGGATTAAATTGTATGTTGAGTCACTATGTTTTGAGATTTAAAAGATAGAAGCCAGCAGAGAAAGAGAAATCTCATTACCACCAAGTAAGAAAACCCAGGCGCAGAGCCCATCTTTTGGATCTGGGATCTGCTCTGAGAAGCTCCTAGACCAATTGATGACGATGACCCTGTCCCAGAGCCAACAGAGAGAGAAAGACTTCCCCCTGGAGGTGGCATCCTGAATCCAGACTTCTAGCCTCCTAAATGCAAGAGAATACATTTTTGTTTGTTAAACACATCCACTTGTGACATTTCTGTTATAGCAGCACTGGATAAGTAAGACACCTACTCATCAAAATCACATTTGTTTCAAACGGAAATGCTTCATTTATTTATAGTAGATGAGAACTGAAATGTGTAACCTCTATCATTTTTTTCATATTAATAGATTGTCTTAATATCATAAAGAGCTCTGCTCTCCTGAGTACATTACCAAAAAAAAAAAAAAAACATTGCCGTAGAGTTGTTTCTTACTCATGGCACCCCTATAGAGCAGAGTAGAACTTCCCCAGGGGGTTTCCAAGGCTGTAAATCTTTATGGATTCAGATTGCCATATCTTTCTCCCACAGAACAGCTGGTGAATTCAAATTGTCTATCTTTCAGTAAGCAGCTGAGTGCTTAGCCGTTGAGCCACTAGGTCTCCTTCTTGTGTACATTAGACGCCTTCATATTTGCTTGATGTATGAAGTGGATACTTTCATGGGAAACTATGGTGATGACTGAAATTGCACGTATACACGTGTCTACTCTGTTTTCAACTTAATTGAAGTGCTATAGGGCCCATGCTCTCAGTAGCACTAAAAAGAATTTCATTTACTTGCCCATCATTTGCCAAAAAATCTTTTCTCCCCAATGACACTCTAATCCCTTACCTTGTCTGTCACCATTTACCATGAGATAATGAGTGACCCCTCTCTAAACCTGTAGTCTAAGCCAGAGTTAAAACTGAATATTTGTTGGTGGGAAAAGTTGATAATGGGAATGCTGAAGAGATGGGTAATACCTGAAAAGTTACAAGAAAGTGTGAGTGGTTAAACACGTTATCCTTTCAGCAGCCAAACTAGTTAACCATTTGAACCACCCAATGCTTGGTTACTAACCAAAGATTAGTGGCTTGAATTCACCCAGAGGTGCCTTGGAAGAAAGGTTTTCTTGGCAAGAAAGATCTGTTTCTGAAAAATCAGCCATTGAAAACCCTATGGAGAGCAGCTCTACTCTGACACACAAGGTTGTCATGAGTCAGAATTGATTAGACAGCAACTGGAAAAATTGCCTTAATGAGCACTGTTGTCGGAATCCACTCCTGGTGACCCCACACGTGCAGAGTAGAACTGCTCCACAGTGCTTTCAAGGCTGTAACTTGTCGGAAGCAAATCTCCAGGTCTGTCTGGGGTGGCTCCAACTGCAAATGTCTCAGTTACTAGTGGACAGCTTAACCATTTTTGCCTCCCAGGGACTCCCTAATGAGCACTAATTACCCAAATTGCCTGTAAATTAAAAACAAACTAACAAAACACTATAAACAATAGTCACCCTTTGTACAAGAACAATATCCTTGAGATAGCTAATAGCAAAATATTCACTGTATGAATAAGGTTCATGGGTAAAATTTGCTAACAATTTAATTGATAAGCAATGATTAAGTTCTTATTCAGAATCACCATAAACCCAAGGTCTTTTTATTTCACATCAACATGTCCATTTTGTCCCAATAGTGCCAGCATGTCTGCTCCTAACCAGTTTAGTTGTCATTTTGTGGTTTAAATATCATAAAAAGGAATATTAGTTAGCATTTAAACGCTCTATTGTTTTAAGCTTCATTAAGCACCAACACTTCCAGTCATAGTTGCAACACATAGGTCAAGAATAGGTATTCTTATTTTGAAAGTGATAATTCCTCTTCTCTGTCATCTGTTGCCAAACAGAAGAGAATGAAAGTTAGTGTGAGCCCCTGAAAAATAAGCATCTTTGGTTCTCTAGAGGAGCAAAACCAGTGAAGCATGTATATATAAGTATATACAAGCATACCTTGGAGTTATTGTGGGTCCAGTTCCAGACCACCGCAATAAAACAAATATAGCAAAGGTGAGACACACAAATTTTTAAGTTTCCCAGTGCATATAAAAGTTATGTTTATACTGTAGTCGGTCAGGAAATCCCGGTGGCATAGTGGTTAAGTGTTTCGGCTGCTAACCAAAAGGCCGGCAATTCGAATCCACCATGTGTTCCTTGGAAACTCTATGGGGCAGTTCTACTTTGTCCTATAGGATCGCTATGAGTCAGAATCGACTTGACACCAATGAGCTTCTTTTGGTAGTCTATCAAGTGTGCAATAGCATTATGTCTTAAAAAAAAAAAACAAAAAAACAATGTACATATCTTAACTTAAAAAAATACTTTATTGCGAAGAAATGCTAACCAGCATCTGAGTCTTCAGTGAGTCTTGCCTCAATGTTGATGGCTGCTGACTGATCAGGGTGGTAGTTGCTGAACATTGGGGTGGCTGTGGCAATTTCTTAAAATAAGACAACAATGAAGTTTGCCACATCAATTGACTCTTCCTTTCATGAAAGATTTCTCTGTAGCATGTGATACTGTTTGATAGCATCTTACCCAGGGTAGAACTTCTTTCAAAACTGGAGTCAATTCTTTCAAACACTGCCACTGCTTTATCAGCTAAGTTTTTGTAATGGTCTGAGTACTTTGTTATCATTACAACAATGTTCACAGCATCTTTGTCAGGAGTAGATTCCGTTTCAAGAAACCACTTTCTTTGCTCATCCATAAGAAGTAACTCATCATCCGTTAAAATTTTATAATAAGATTGCAACAATTCAGACATATCTTCAAGCTCCACTTGAAATTCTAGTTCTCTTTCTATTTCCAACACATCTGGAATTATTTCCTCCACCGAAGACGTGAACCCTTCGAAGTCATCCATGAGGGTGGGAATCAACTTCTTCCAAACTCCAGTTAATGCTAATATTTTGACCTTCTCCCATAAATCATGAATGTTCTTAATGGCATCTAAAATGGTGAATCCTTTCCAGGTTTTCAATTTACTTTACCCAGATCCATTGGAGGAATCTCTATCAATGCAGCTATAGCTTTACAAAATGTATTTCTCAAATTATAAGCGTTGAAAGTTGAAATTACTCCTTGATCCCTGGGCTGCAAAATGGATGTTGTGTTAGCAGGCATGAAGACAACATTAATCTCCTTGTACATCTCCATCAGACCTCTGGGGTGATCAGGTGTATTGTCAATGAGCAGTGATATTTTGAAAGGAATCTTTTTTTTCTGAGCAGTGGGTCTCAACAGTGGGCTTAAAATAGTCAGTGAACCATGTTGTAAACAGATGAGCCATCATCCAGGCTTTATCGTTCCGTTTATAAAGTATAGGCACAATAGATTTAGCATAATCCTTAAGGGCCCTTGGATTTTTGGATTGGCAAATGAGTATTGGCTTCAACAGAAAGACACCAGCTGTGTTAGCCTCTAACAAGTGAGTCAGCCTGTCCTTTGAAGCTTTGAACCCAGGCATTGACTTCTCCTCTCCAGCCATGAAAGTCCTAGAAGGCATCTTCTCCCAATATAAGGCTGTTCTGTCTACACTGAAAATCTGTTGTTTAGCGTAGCTGCCTTCCTCAATTATCTAGCTAGATCTTCTGGAGAACTTGCTGCAGCTTCTACATCAGCACTCGATGGTTCACCTTGCACTTTTATGTTACGGAGACGACTTCTTTCCTTAAACCTCATAAACCAACCTCTGCTGGCTTCATACTTTTCTTCTGCAGTTTTCTTACCTCTCTCAGCCTTCATAGAATTAAAGAGAGTCAGGGCCTTGCTCTGGATTAGGTTCTGGCTTTAAGGACTGTTAAGGGCTGGTTTGATCTTCTATGTAGACCATAAAACTTTCTCCATAAAAGCAAGAATGCTGTTTTGCTTTCTTATCATTCATGTGTTCACTAGAGTAGCACTTTTAATTTCCTTCAAGAACTTTTCCTTTGCATTCACAACTTGACTAACTGTTTGACACAAGAGGCCTAGCTTTTGGCCTGTCTCAGCTTTCGACATGCCTTCCTCACTAAGCTTAATAATTTCTGGCTGCTGGTTTAAAGTGAGAGACGTGTGACTCTTCCTTTTACTTGAACGCTCAGAGGCCATTGGGGAGTTGTTAATTGGCCTAATTTCAGTATTATCAGGTCTCAGGGAATAGGGAGGTCTGAGGAGAGGGAGGGAGACAAAGGAATGGCAGTCTGTGGAGCAGTCAGAACACACACAGCATTTATCAGTTAAGTTAGTTGTCTTATGGAGGTGTGATTTGTGATGTCTCTAAACAATTACAACAGTAACATCAAAGATTGCTGATCACAAATCACTATAACAAATATAATAGTAATGAAAAAGTTTGAAATACTGTGAAGATTACCAAAATGGCTCACAAAGTGAGCACATGCTGTTGGAAAAATGGCACCGATAGAATTGCTCAATGCAGGCTTACCACAAAGCTTCAATTTGTAAAAAATGCAGTACCTATGAAGTGCAATAAAGTGAAGCACAATAAAATGAGGCATGTCCATGTAGAAATATTTATTTCAAAGAAATGGCTCGTGCAGTTATGGAGGCTGGCAAGTTCAAAATCCATGGGTCAGGTGGGAAGCTTCTCCTGATTCATGTGGTTGCAGAGGCTGACAAACTCAAAATATTCAGGTGAGATGGCAGGCTGCTGGCTGACATCCCAGGAAATGGATGTCAGAGGATGAAGAGTTGGAACCAGAATTGAGAGAGAGAGAGTATCCATATATATTGAATGCAGTCCACATTCCCAAGGAAACTGATTGGTTACTCACATCAGATCACAAAATGAAGAATGATTACATTATATTACATTATGGAAGAGCAATCAGTCCAATATTGGTGCTGCCAAACCACTGAGAATCATAACCTAGCCAAGCTGACACAAAACATTAGCCATCACAATAAAGCTTGATGACTTTAAAGAGTAATAGATAAGGGTTACTATGAGTCGGAATTGACTTGAGGGCAATGGGTAATGGGTATGATAAGAAAATGTGATGGTAACATTTTAAAATATGCATTGAAGAATGTAAATATTGTCTATTTCAAGTGAAAAAGGATAACTAGTAAATCTAAAGATAGGAAACATGTATTAAAGATAATTTTTGTGAAGTTACAGTATGTATTTTTTATACAAATTTAAAAGTAGCTTATATATATGTGTATATATATACAACCAAAATCAAACCAAACCCACTGCCGTTGAGTCGATTCTGACTCATAGTGACCCATTAGAACAGAGTAGAACTGCCCCATAGAGTTTCCAAGGAGCACTTGGTGGATTCGAACTGCTGACCTCTTGGTTAGCAGCCATAGCATTTAACCACTACACCACCAAAGGTTTCCATATATATATATATGTATATATATATATATGTATATGTATATATAAACTCTATATAACAAAAGTCTCATGTAGAAAAATAATTAAAATCAACTCTTGGATATAGTGAATTATCTTGATAGTATATCATAAAAACACTCACTTATCCATCACAAAATGGAAAACTGGCAACTTAGTTTCAAAGTGAAAAAAAACTCAAGGATGTTTCATTAACTGTAGTATAGTGCTTTAATCTCCTGTTTGTATAAAGTTCCCAGTTTCACTAGGATTCTGGAAGCCCTATGACTCTTATCTGAGGAAGATCAGAGGCTCACCATACCATCTATAAAATGATTTGTTGTTGTTAGGTACCATCTAGTCAGTTTGGACTCGTAGCAACCGTGTGTACAACAGAATGAAACATTGTTCAGTCCTGCGCCATCCTCACAATTGTTATGCTTGAGTGCATTGTTGCAGCCACTGTGTCAATTTATCTTGTTGAGTGTCTTTGTCTTTTTCGCTTACCCTCTACTTTACCTAGCATGATGTCCTTCTCCAGAGGCTAATTCCCTCTGATAACATGTCTAAATACTTGAGGCAAAGTCTCACCATTCTCACTTTTAAGGAGCACTCTGATTGTACTTCTTCCAAGACATATGGGTTCGATCTCCTGCCAGTCCATGGTATACCCAATATTCTTCCCCAACACCATAATTAAAAGGTGTCAATTCTTCTTCGGCCTTCCTTAGCCCAGCTTTTATACACATACGAGGTAACTGAAAACACCATGGCTTGGAATAGGCATGCCTTAGTCTCTAAGGTAACATCTTTGCTTTTTAACACTTTAAAGAAGCCTTTTGAAACAGATTTGCCCAATGCAATGCATCTTTTGATTTCTTGGCTGTTGCTTCCATGGGTGTTGATTGTGTGATCCAAATAAAATGAAACTTCTGATCATTTCAATCTTTTCTCAGTTTATCATGATACTGCTTATTGGTCCAGTTGTGAGGATTTTTGTTTTCTTTATGTTAGGGTGCAATCCATACTGAAGGCTGTGGTCTTTGATCTTCCTCAGTAAGTGCTTCAAGTCCTCTTCCCTTTCAGCAAGCAAGGTTGTATCATCTGCATATCACAGGTTGTTCATGAGTCTTCCTCCAATCCTGATGCTGGGTTCTCCTTCATATAGTCCAGGTTCTCGGATTATTTGTTCACCATATAGATTGAATAAGTATGGTGAAAGGATACAGCTCTGATGCACACCATTCCTGCCTTTAAACCAGGCAGTATCCCCTTGTTCTTTTCAAATGACTGTCTCTTGATCTATGCACAGGTTCCTTATGAGCACAATCAAGTGTTCTGGAATTCCCATTCTTTGCAATGTTATCTATAGTTTGTGTTATTCAAACACTAGGGTCCTTTGTAGATGTAATAAAGACCTACAGTCAGTTGACTTTATGTTATGAAAAATAATCAAAACTCACTGAAATTTGAACATAAGGTTCTAAGCAGTTATTCCATAGGCATATAGAGAAGGTATATTGATTCCAGAAAAGTGAATGGCTGGAAGAATCTAGTACAATAATGCTTTGAAAGAGAAGAGGAGGGAGTAGTATTGAAGATCAACCATTGGTTATTCTTAATTTGATCGATTGAACCCTGCCTTCCTGTTTACTGAGATCCACTGATATCAGATTACTTCTGGCCTGGCTACTAATAATTTAACCCTCCACCCACCTACAGCCTTGAGATTTTTTGAGATTTAAATTAGAAGGTAATGGCTTATTAACTATCCTTTTCTAGAAAGAATATTTCAATTTACATTGCAATAGAGTAGTTTCTAGCAGGTTTTTGCTGTTTGGGTCAGACTTTTTACGGTTAATATTTGGTTTTGTGAGTAATAAAAACCTTAAAATTAAAGTAAGATGTCTGTTATTAATTTTCTTCTTCAACAATGTAAAGGAGATTGTTCTGGACAATCTGAGTGGCCTTGATACAATCAGTTGAACAATAAGGTCTTAAGAACAGAACTGAGCTTTCCCATGGGGAGGAAAAACTTTTGCCTGTGGATTTCAGCAGCAGCTCCTGTCAGAGACTGCCCTTCCTGCCTGAGTTCTGTATGAATTTCAGACTCACATAATTGAATAAAACAAATTCTTGCAATAAATCTCACTCTTACTCACATTCTCTCTCTCTCTCTTATGCACACACACAAAAATATGAACACACTCGCACTACTGGTCCTCTGGTGGAACCTTGACTGATACAATCAGTTTCAGGCAGAAGCATTAAGAATCAGTACATGTTTCCTGGGCTGAGGTCTGGAGACCAGGGCCTGGTGGAAATCTGGCTCAACAATTGTAACATAGTTTACAAGGGCAATGTTCTACATCCTATTTTGGTGAGTAGCATCTGGGGTCTTAAAAGCTTGTGAGCAGCCATCTAAGATATGTCTACTGGCCCCACCCCATCTGGACTAAGGGAGAATGAAGTAAACCAAAGACACAAAGATTAGTCCAAAGGACTAATGGAACATACTACCACAGCCTCCACCAGACTGAGTCCAGCACAACCAGATGGTGCCTAGCTACCACCACTGACTGCTCTGACAGAGATCACAAAACAGGGTTCCAGACAGAGCTGGAGAAAAATGTAGAACAAAATTCAAACTCATAAAAAAAATAACAGACTTACTGGTCTGACTATACTGGAGAAACCCTGAGAGTATGGCCCCAGATACCCTTTAACTCAGTACAGAAGTCACTCCTGAGATCCACCCTTCAGCCAAAGATTAGACAGACCCATAAAACAAACAATAACACATGTAGCTCAGCCATGTTTATGAGATTAAATGGGTATGCCAGCCCAGGGGCAAGGAGGAGAAGGCAGGAGGGGACAGGAAAGCTGGAAAAATGGAATTGGGAAACCTAAGGTCAAGAAGGGAGAGTGCTGACACATTGTGCGGTTGGCAGCCAACGTCACAAAACAGCGTATGTATTTATTGTTTAATGAGAAACTAATTTGCTCTGTAAACCTTTACCTAAAGCACAATTAAAAAAAAAAAAAAAATCAGTACAAGCTTCTGAGAAACAGTTTTAATTCTCCTGGAATCCAGATTTCCACCCAGGCCATTGCCCTTTTAGGCGTCCTTTTGAACCTTGAGCCTTGAAGAAAATGGTCTCCTAAAAGTCACCTTTAAATCAAATAATCCTGCAGATAAATTAGTAAAAACCAGTTTGCCTTAGGCACTGGAGTCTTTTGAAGAATAATCTATGTGCAGTCAGTTTCAAGGAACAGAAACTCAAGGTCAGACTAGATGCTGTGTTTCATGGTAAACTGTTATGAAAACACTGTTCTGGCCCCATTTCCATGGCAATGTGGATAATGTGGGGCATAAGACTCTTTGGACATTTTCTCATCTTTGGAACATTTTTGACTCCCTAGGTGAAATGTTAGTGCTACGGTTGCTAACCAAAGGGTTGGCAGTTCGAATCCACCAGGCACTCCTTGGAAACTCTATGGGGCAGTTTTACTCTGTCCTATAGGGTCACTATGAGTCGGAATCGACTCAACAGCACTGAGTTCGGTTAGCTGAAATGTTACGTCCATTTGTAGATTGTATATTAAATAAACTTCAAATGATTTCTATTATTGGGTTCATCTCATTTTTGTTTTAACAACTCTCATCTATTTTCCCTCTACCACAAGTTCAAAATGTTCTGATGTTGTTCCATAATTTTCCTTGAAGAATTAAAAAAAAAAAAAGGGTTGAGATTCATGTAATCAACAATTGATATGTAGTAGGATCAAAAATTATTTTAATTTTTAAAAACCACTTAGATTTTACATTTTTTTATTGTATTTCACAAACTCAGAAAGTGAGGTAGAACATATCCAAAACTGAACTCCTTTGTCTTTCACCAAAAATATTTTGTACAGCAAAGGAGTCCCTAAAATTGAGACGCTTGGCATAAAGAGAGGCTTCTTTCCAGGATGTAGGACAGACTACATTTTTTTTCTTTGTTTATTGCTCATTCTGAACTGACTCAAAATATTGAAGCCTGAGAGCTCCATTTCCTTCCCTTCTTCTCACAGCATGCTCCCAGGAGGAATACTTAGAGACTCAGGTTGACCTCAAGATATCTATAGATTAACAAGATGTTAACTGACTCAAAATTTATGATTAACAAAGCAATGCTCAACGGATCTTGTAATTGTCTTGTGACTGTTGAAACATGACTTCGTAAATGCCAACCATTTGGCATTTGATCCTAAATTGTCTGAACTTAACTCCTGTGAAAAATTCCCTTCACCAGAGCACCTTGGTGACTCCTCACTAGTACTACATGATCTGGATTGCTCTATTTCTTCAATAAAATCTGCTTTAATTTTAACAGAAAATTCCGGTTTGCTTTTTGACATTTCTTGATGTCAGAAGTGGGATTCTAAGTGCATTATCTTTGGTGACCCCTGGAATTCAAGAACCCAAAGCTTCAGTATCAGTAACAAGACCCTTGTGCTCATCCATCTCCACAGACTCTTGGGAATCATCCTAAGGTAAGCAAATGCTCTCGAGTTTTGAGCTCTATTTGTTGAAGGATCTAGTTTCATTTTGTTTGTGCAAGAACTAATCTTTACTAATGGCAGTAGTAGATGTTCTGGGTATTGCACAAAACACTGTCCTAAAGCTTTTGAGTTTGTAGAATCTCAGGCTCCATAAGCCTCAAGAAACCAAGCGTGAGGGTCAACTGGCATTAGGTTAGCCAGCAGTTGCAGAGCAGTTAAAGGCTCTCATGACTAGATAAGCCAGTTCATAGGATGAGCCAGAAGAAATAGACTGCCCACTGGTCACAAGAAAGCACCTTTGCAACTCTCAGGCACACATTGGTTTAAAAACACACTGTCCAAACCTCATGACACTCCCTGTCAAGATTTTACTGAGTCTGAGAGTTCTAAATTTTGAACAAACTTGAATCTCTCTGAAAATGGGAAATGCCACCTCTAGGGGGCAATGCAAAGTCTCCTTCTTGGGCTTCTGCCTGATATATGGACAACCACTAAGTCTCAGCTACCTGCTTATATCTAGTTTCTTGGCATAGCCTTACCAAGGACAGTCTGAAAAATTTCGGGCCACTTTGTGGTTCTTTTTAACTATCAAAATTGGTTTTATGCACAGCAAATTAGAACAGAAAGGCTCCTGAATTAAGTAGAAACAATGGGACACCTATTTTAATTGGTAACTTGAAACTTCTAGAAGATGTGATAATGCGAAATTGCTTCCCTGTGGATAATCTTTCAAAATTAACTAAACAAAATAAGGAATTGAAATGTCAGATTTCTGTTCCAACTACCCAAGTTGTCCCATGACTGTCTGCCCTTTTGCCAGATGCCTCTCCTTTGTATCCTCTTCTGCATTCTTACTCCTCCGATACTACTAAAAATCTCTCTGATAAAACTGTATGAACTTCCCTTTTTCCGTAAAGAACCTACAGGAAACATAAAGCCTACTCCCGAAATGCTTTTTAAAATCTGTCCCAGTGCAGATATTGAGGACCATCCCCACATTATTTTCACCCCATGGGAACTCTCAGAATTACAGAATTGCTGAAGATTTCCCAAAACTGTGCAGGATCCTTACAAGTTTGCTGAGGAATTTAAAAACCTTGTTGAGGCTTACTGTCCTGGACTCCCTGATTTGTGTCAGATAGTCTATATGAAAACTTGACCAAGGGAAACCCTGTTATGGTTGGAACAGGCTGAATGGAGAAATTTCTAAAGTAGTTTAGCTCTAGATTTAAATAGAATAGCCATCCAACTATTAGAATACTCTGAGGCTGTAAGTAGAAGATTTCTAAAGGCCATTTCAAAAGCTTTTCCCCAATGACAGATTGGACAAAAAATCACTCTTGCATGCAAAAGAAAGACTGAAATGTTTATGATTACCAGGTCAGATTATTTCAAAAGTTTGCTGAACATTCCAGGATTGATCTTACAGGATCTTTTTTAATGAGGTATTTATATCTAGCCTCAAACCTGAAATTCAGCCCTAATAAAATGGCATTGAATAGATTAGAAAATAGCTCCCATTTCCAAGCTGGCCAATTCATCTCATGAGCTTTCTCAGACCTTAGAGACTAAAAGCAAACCTCCAAAGTAAATAAACCAATGGCTTTACAACTACAACAATTACTGTCGTCTAACCAAAAAAAAAAAAAAAAAAAATTTTTTTTTTAACCAAAAAGTGGAAATCCTGATGGCATAGTGGTTAAAAGCTACAGCTGCTAACCAAAAGGTTGGCAGTTGAAATCCACCAGATGCTCCTTGGAAACTCTATGGGGCATTTCTACCCTGTTCTATAAGGACTCTATGAGTCAGAATCGACTCAACAGCAACGGGTTTTTTTTTTTTCCCCCAACAAAAAAGTAAATCCAAGCCCTTTGGAGGCATTAAACCTAGGACTTGCAATTACTGCAAGAAACCCAGCCATTGGAAAATGGCTGCTAGAAAAGACAGTGTAAACAAGAAACTGTCTAAACAAGAGATCCTTCAGGCAGATATGGAATGATGGGGCTCTGGGGACACCGCAGGGGCCTTTCCTTTGGTGGCATTAAATTAGTAATTAATTTAATGTATATTATTAGAGAACCTTGGAAATTTTTAGTTGGTATTGGTGCCACCTTCTCTGCAATCAACTCCACTTATTTACAAAAGTGCCTGTCAGAGTTCAAAAACTTCAAATTTTGTGGGGGTTACAAATCAAGAACTAACTTTAATTCATTCAAAACCTGTTCTGATATACCTTAATCCTATTGGGAATTTACATCTCTTTTTACTTAGCCCTGATACTCCTGTTAATTTGTTAGTCCATGACCTTTTGTCTAAATGAATGTGCCATTTATAATTTTCAGAAAAAGGAGAAATATTATTGAGCTTGTCACATCCCCCAAAAACCTTTAACTAGGGATCTTAATCAGAGCTAATTCAAGGGAAGAAACTGCTTACTATTTGTAAGTATTATTCATGCACAAAGACAATTTAAGCCCCTTTTAACCCATTTTCTTCTGAGCTTGATTAACTCCTGAAACCTTAGGGGCCACCACATCTACCAATGTGGGATGAGTTTTATCAGCAGAACACATTAAAATTCAGGTAGACACCTCTAAGCCTTTACCAAGACTCCCTCAATACCTGCTTAGATAAGAAGCTAAAGAGGCATTAACCACTATTATTCAGGTTTTCCTTTCTAAATGATTGTTTCCTGTACCAGCCCTTGTAATACTCCTGCACTCTCTGTTAAGAAACCAGACAATAGAGGCTGGAGCTTTGTTCAGGATTTGTGGGCTATGAACTGCATTTTTATTCCTATATTTCTAATAATTCCAAACCCTCATTTGTTACTTTCTAATGTTCCTCTGGATGCTATACATTTTACAGTAATTGATCTTTGTATCACTTTCTTTAGTATTCCTGTACACTCTAAAAGCCAATATTTGTTTGCCTTCACCTGGGAAAATCAACAGTATACCTGGACTGTAATGCCCTAGGGTTTTACTGAATCTCCTAATCATTTTTCTCAAATCTTACACACAGGCTGGCAACATTTACAATTTGCAAAAAAAATTCACACTGCTGCAATACATTGATGATTTACTAGTGTGCTCTCCATCCCAACAGGCTTGCCTTGAAGATAGTGTAACCTTGTTAAAATATTTAGTGGCTGGAAGGCATAAATTTCCTAAAGAAAAACTGCAATTAACCCAGCCTTCTGATATTTTTTTCTGATAAGTATTTATTTCATTTGATGTCTGCAGAAGGCATTTCCACTGATCCCAAGTAGAAAGAAGCTATTTTTGCTTTTCCTACCCCAAAACTAAGAAAAAATTATGTGAGCTTTTGAGGATTTGCAGCTACCTAGAACTTGGATTCCTAATTTCTCCTTATCTGCTCAATCCCTATATAAATATTAAAAAGCTTCCAAACCAGATTCTTTCCAAATTACACCAGAGGGTCAGGAAGCTGTAACTAATCTAAAAGAAACTTTAGTAGACACTCCTGCACTGAAACCAAATCAAACACATTTCCTTTGAGTTAATTCCATCGCTTTCCTAGCTATCATGTAGACTTTTCACTGTTTGTACATATGCCTCCAGAAAAGCTTTAAGCATTTTAACCCAGAAGCATGAAGAACATCAGAGGCCAATAGTTTATTACAGTCTGCAGCTTGACTCTGTAGCTAAAGGGTATCCTCCCTGCCTTGGGACTGTTGCTACCACAGCCCTGGGAAATTTTTAAAAATGTTCATGCTCCATGTGCTACCTACTATACTTAACTCTGCTTTGACTCAACATCTTTGTGCCGGTCAAGTGACTTCCTATGACTTGCTTCTTTGGGCTGTACCTAATATTAGACTACCTTCTGTGACTTGTTTAAATCCTGCCGCTCTCCTTCTAGACATTGATAATAAGGATTACCCAACACATGATTGCTTAAATTTAACTGCACAGCTTTTATTTGGCCAAAGAATTTAAGAGAATATCCTCTGGCTAATGCTGATTTAGTTCTACTTGTTGAAGGCTCCTATTTAAAAGCTAATCTTATTAGCTCTTGCTGTCAGGCTGGATATGCCATCACAACGTCTACTGAGGTTCCTGAAAGTCATACTCTTCCAGAAGCTACATTGGCCCAACCAGTCAAACCAATTGCCCTTACCAGGAAAGCCCATGGATATTTATATGGATTTGAGGTATTGCTTCAGAATTGCACATGATTTTGACATATTCTAGAAACAGAAGATTTCTAACGTTTTCCAGAGCTGCCATAAAAAGTGGAACTTTAAGGCGGGGCCAAGGTGGCGGACTAGGTGGACGCTAACGCGGATCCCTCTTGCAACAAAGACTCGGAAAAACAAGTGAATCGATCACATACATAACGATCTACGAACTCTGAACAACACAGATTTAGAGACGGAGAACGAAAAAACACAGGGAGACAGCAATTGTTTTCAGAGCCTGGAGCCAGCGTACCAGTCAGGTGACCTTCGGAGCCCGATTTGGGGCAGAGCCCAGGGAGGGAGACGGCACAGACAAGGGGCCCAGCCCTAGCCCCTGAACTCATTCCAGGAGGGGGCCCAGCTGGTTCGCGCAGGTGGCGTGGCGGCGCAGCTGGTGGGAGAAGTCCCCGGGAGGCAGTGGCTGGTCCTAGAGCGGGGAGAGCAGCATCCCAGCTGGGGAGCCGTCCCACCGGGATTTTGGCGGGCAAGGCGTGAGCACGGGGAGCAGCTCCATCCCCCTGAACTGACCCTGGGGGGGCCCAGCCGGTTCACGCGGGCAGCGTGGCGGCGCAGCCGGTGAGAGAAGTCCCCGGGAGGCAGTGGCTGGTCTTGGAGCCGGGAGAGCCGCGTCCCAGCCGGGACGCGCAGTCGCGGCGCAGGCGCGGGGAGCTGCTCCGCTCTCCTGAGCTGACCCCGGGGGGGGGCCAGCCGGTTCGCAGGGGCGGCGTGCAACGCGGCTGGCGGGACGGGGAGTCCCCGGGAGGCAGCGACTGATTTTGGACCCGAGAGTGCACCGTCCCAATAGGGGAGCCTTAATCTTGGGGGTGGGGCTGACAGCGGAGGATCTGACCATGACGCCAGCGGGCCAGACTCCCCGGGGGCAATCTCCACACAGCCAGTACACATAGGCGATGTGCCCCGTGGAAATCTCAGATATAATAGTCATCCCAAGTGAGACAAGCAACTCTGGCTATATTCTGAGGTGCTTACTCTCCTAGCTCTCTGATCCCTCCCCCACCCTCCCCAGGCGGCTCCATTAACATCCGAATAACCTGAGCCAGAGAGAGATCTCTGATAGGGATCTGCCTGCATTTTTTTTTTTTTTTTAGCGGATTTACTGGAAAAACTAGTTTCCCAGTGATGGCTCGGAGACAGCAGTCCATATCAAACCACATAAAGAAGCAGACCATGACAGCTTCTCCAACACCCCAAACAAAAGAATCAAAATCTTTCCCAAATGAAGATACAATCCTGGAATTATCAGATACACAATATAAAAAACTAATTTACAGAATGCTTAAAGACATCAGAAATGAAATAAGGCAAACTGCAGAAAAAGCCAAGGAACACACCGATAAAACTGTTGAAGAACTCAAAAAGATTATTCAAGAACATAGTGGAAAAATTAACAAGTTGCAAGAATCCATAGAGAGACAGCATGTAGAAATCCAAAAGATTAACAATAAAATTACAGAATTAGACAACGCAATAGGAAGTCAGAAGAGCAGACTCGAGCAATTAGAATGCAGACTGGGACATCTGGAGGACCAGGGAATCAACACGAACATAGCTGAAAAAAAATCAGATAAAAGAATTAAAAAAAATGAAGAAACCCTAAGAATCATGTGGGACTCTATCAAGAAGGATAACTTGCGAGTGATTGGAGTCCCAGAACAGGGAGGGGGGACATAAAACACAGAGAAAATAGTTGAAGAACTCCTGACACAAAACTTCCCTGACATCATGAAAGACGAAAGGATATCTATTCAAGATGCTCATCGAACCCCATTTAAGATTGATCCAAAAAGAAAAACACCAAGACATATTATCATCAAACTTGCCAAAACCAAAGATAAACAGAAAATTTTAAAAGCAGCCAGGGAGAAAAGAAAGGTTTCCTTCAAGGGAGAATCAATAAGAATAAGTTTAGACTATTCAGCAGAAACCATGCAGGCAAGAAGGGAATGGGACGACATATACAGAGCACTGAAGGAGAAGAACTGCCAGCCAAGGATCATATATCCAGCAAAACTCTCTCTGAAATATGAAGGCGAAATTAAGATATTTACAGATAAACACAAGTTTAGAGAATTTGCAAAAACCAAACCAAAGCTACAAGAAATGCTAAAGGAGATTGTTTGGTCAGATAACCAATAATATCAGGTACCAGCACAATACAAGGTCACAAAACAGAACGTCCTGATATCAACTTAAATAGGGAAATCACAAAAACAAACAAATTAAGATTAATTTAAAAATAAATAAATAAATAAATAAAATAATACACATAACAAGGAATCATGGAACTCAATAGGTAAAAGATCACAATAATCAAAAAGAGGGACTAAATACAGGAGGCATTGAACTGCCAGATGGAGAGTGATACAAGGCAACATAGAACGATACAAGTTAGGTTTTTACTTAGAAAAATAGGGGCAAATAATAAGGTAACCACAAAAAGGAATAGCAACTCCATAACTCAAGATAAAAGCCAAGAAAAACGTAACGACTCAACTAACATAAAGTCAAACACTATGAAAATGAGGATCTCACAATTTACTAAGAAAAATGTCTCAGCACAAAAAAGTATGTGGAAAAATGAAATTGCCAACAACACACATGAAAAGGCATCAAAATGACAGCACTAAAAACTTATTTATCTATAATTACCCTGAATGTAAATGGACTAAATGCACCAATAAAGAGACAGAGAGTCACGGACTGGATAAAGAAACACGATCCATCTATATGCTGCCTACAAGAGACACACCTTAGACTTAGAGACACAAACAAACTAAAACTCAATGGATGGAAAAAATATATCAAGCAAACAATAAGCAAAAAAGAAGAGGAGTAGCAATATTAATTTCTGACAAAATAGACTTTAGACTTAAATCCACCACAAAGGGTAAAGAAGGACACTATATAATGATAAAAGGGACAATTGATCAGGAAGACATAACCATATTAAATATTTATGCACCCAGTGACAGGGCTGCAAGATACATAAATCAAATTTTAACAGAATTGAAAAGTGAGATAGACACCTCCACAATTATAGTAGGAGACTTCAACACCCCACTTTAGGAGAAGGACAGGACATCCAGTAAGAAGCTCAATAGAGACACGGAAGACCTACTTACAGCAATCAACCAACTTGACCTCATTGACTTATACAGAACTCTCCACCCAACTGCTGCAAAATATACTTTTCTTTCTAGTGCACATGGAACATTCTCTAGAATAGATCACATATTAGGTCATAAAACAAACCTTTGCAGAATCCAAAACATCGAAATATTACAAAGCATCTTCTCAGACCACAAGGCAATGAAACTAGAAATCAATAACAGAAAAACGAGGGACAAGAAATCAAATACTTGGAAAATGAACAATACTCTCCTGAAAAAAGACTGGGTTATAGAAGACATCAAGGAGGGAATAAGGAAATTCATAGAATGCAACGAGAATGAAAATACTTCCTATCAAAACCTCTGGGACACAGCAAAAGCAGTGCTCAGAGGCCAATTTATATTGATAAATGCACACATACAAAAAGAAGAAAGAGCCAAAATCAGAGAACTGTCCCGATAACTTGAACAAATAGAAAGTGAGCAACAAAAGAACCCATCAGCCACCAGAAGAAAACAAATAATAAAAATTAGAGCTGAACTAAATGAATTAGAGAACAGAAAAACAATTGAAAGAATTAACAAAGCCAAAAGCTGGTTCTTTGAAAAAATTAACAAAATTGATAAACCATTGGCTAGACTGACTAAAGAAATATGGGAAAGAAAACAAACAACCCAAATAAGAAACGAGAAGGACCACATCACAAGAGAACCAAATGAAATTAGAAGAATCATTTCAGATTATTACAAAAAATTATACTCTAACAAATTTGAAAACCTAGAAGAAATGGATGAATTCTTGGAAAAACACTACCTACCTAAACTAACACATTCAGAAGTAGAACAACTAAATAGACCCATAACAAAAAAAGAGATTGAAACGGTAATCAAAAAACTTCCAACAAAAAAAAGTCCTGGCCCGGCCGGCTTCACTGCAGAGTTCTACCAAACTTTCAGAGAAGACTTAACACCACTACTACTGAAGGTATTTCAAAGCATAGAAAAAGACGGAATACTACCCAACTCATTCTATGAAGCTACCATCTCCCTGATAGCAAAACCAGGTAAAGATATTACAAAAAAAAGAAAATTATACACCTATATGCCTCATGAACATAGATGCAAAAATCCTCAACAAAATTCTAGGCAATAGAATCCAACAACACATCAAAAAATAATTCACCCTGATCAAGTGGGATTTATACCAGGTATGCAAGGCTGGTTTAATATCAGAAAAACCATTAATGTAATCCATCACATAAAGAAAACAAAAGATAAAAACCACATGATCTTATCAATTGATGCAGAAAAGGCATTTGACAAAGTTCAACACCCATTTATGATAAAAACTGTTACCAAAATAGGAATTGAAGGAAAATTCCTCAACATAATAAAGGGCATCTATTTTATGCAAAGCCAACAGCCAATATCACTCTAAATGGAGAGAACCTGAAAGCATTTCCCTTGAGAACGGGAACCAGACAAGGATGCCCTTTATCACCGCTCTTATTCAACATCGTGTTGGAAGTCTTAGCCAGGGCAATTAGGCTAGACAAAGAAATAAAGGGTATCCGGATTGGCAAGGAGGAAGTAAAGCTATCACTATTTGCAGATGACATGATCTTATACACAGAAAACCCTAAGGAATCCTCCAGAAAACTACTGAAACTAATAGAAGAGTTTGGCAGAGTCTCAGGTTACAAAATAAACATACAAAAATCACTTGGTTTCCTCTACATCATCAAAAAGAACACCGAAGAGGAAATAACCAAATCAATACCATTCAAGATAAAGAAGATAAAATACTTAGCAATAAATCTTACCAAGGATGTAAAAGACCTACAAAGAAAACTACAAAGCTCTACTACAAGAAATTCAAAAGGACATACTTAAGTGGAAAAACATACCTTGCTCATGGATAGGAAGACTTAACATAGTAAAAATGTCTATTCTACCAAAAGCCATCTATACATATAACGCACTTCCGATCCAAATTCCAATGTCATATTTTAAGGGGATAGAGAAACAAATCACCAATTTCATATGGATGGGAAAGAAGCCCCGGATAAGCAAAGCATTACTGAAAAAGAAGAAGAAAGTGGGAGGCCTCACTCTACCTGACTTCAGAACCTATTATACAGCCACAGTAGTCAAAACAGCCTGGTACTGGTACAACAACAGGCACATAGACCAATGGAACAGAATTGAGAACCCAGACATAGATCCATCCACGTATGAGCAGCTGATATTTGACAAAGGCCCAGTGTCAGTTAATTGTGGAAAAGATAGTCTTTTTAACAAATGGTGCTGGCATAACTGGATATCCATTTCCAAAAAAAATGAAACAGGACCCATACCTCACACCATGCACAAAAACTAACTCCAAGTGGATCAAAGACCTAAACATAAAGACTAAAACGATAAAGATCGTGGAAGAAAAAATAGGGACAACCCTAGGAGCCCTAATACAAGGCATAAACAGAATACAAAACATTACCAAAAATGATGAAGAGAAACCCGATAACTGGGAGCTCCTAAAAATCAAACACCTATGCTCATCTAAAGACTTCACCAAAAGAGTAAAAAGACCACCTACAGATTGGGAAAGAATTTTCAACTATGACATCTCAGACCAGCGCCTGATCTCTAAAATCTACATGATTCTGTCAAAACTCAATCACAAAAAGACAAACAACCCAATCAAGAAGTGAGCAAAGGATATGAACACACATTTCACTAAGGAAGATATTCAGGCAGCCAACAGATACATGAGAAAATGCTCCCGATCATTAGCCATTAGAGAAATGCAAATTAAAACTACGATGAGATTCCATCTCATACCAACTAGGCTGGCATTAATCCAAAAAACACAAAATAATAAATGTTGGAGAGGCTGCGGAGAGATTGGAACTCTTATACACTGCTGGTGGGAATGTAAAATGGTACAACCACTTTGGAAATCTATCTGGCGTTATCTTAAACAGTTAGAAATAGAACTACCATACAACCCAGAAATCCCACTCCTCGGAATATACCCTAGAGATACAAGAGCCTTCACACAAACAGATATATGCACACCCATGTTTATTGCAGCTCTGTTTACAATAGCAAAAAGCTGGAAGCAATCAAGGTGTCCATCAACAGATGAATGGGTAAATAAATTGTGGTATATTCACACAATGGAATACTACGCATCGATAAAGAACAGTGAGGAATCTGTGAAACATTTCATAACATGGAGGAACCTGGAAGGCATTGTGCTGAGCGAAATTAGTCAGAGGCAAAAGGACAAATATTGTATAAGACCACTATTATAAGATCTTGAGAAATAATAAAAACTGAGAAGAACACATACTTTTGTGGTTACGAAGGGGGGAGGGAGGGAGGGAGAGGGTTTTTTATTGATTAATCAGTAGATAAGAACTGCTTTGGGTGAAGGGAAAGACAACACTCAATACGTGGAAGGTCAGCTCAATTGGACTGGACTAAAAGCAAAGAAGTTTCCGGGATAAAATGAATGCTTCAAAGGCCAGCGGAGCAGGGGCGGGGGCCTGGGGAACATGGGTTGAGGGGACTTCTAAGTCAATTGGCAAAATAATTCTATTATGAAAACATTCTGCATCCCACTTTGAAATGTGGCGTCTGGGGTCTTAAATGCTAACAAGCGGCTATCTAAGATGCATCAATTGGTTTCAACCCACCTGGAGCAAAGGAAAATGCAGAACACCAAGGTCACATGACAACTAAGAGCCCAAGAGACAGAAAGGGCCACATGAACCAGAGACCTACATCATCCTGAGACCAGAAGAACTAGATGGTGCCCGGCCACAATCGATGACTGCCCTGTCAGGGAGCACAACAGAGAACTCCTGAGGGAGCAGGAGATCAGTGGGATGCAGACCCCAAATTCTCATAAAAAGACCATACTTAATGGTCTGACTGCGACTAGAGGAATCCCGGCGGCCATGGTCCCCAGACTTTCTGTTGGCCCAGGACAGGAACCATCCCCGAAGACAACTCATCAGACATGAAAGGGACTGGTCAGCGCGAGGGAGAGAGATGCTGATGAAGAGTGAGCTAATTATATCAGGTGGACACTTGAGACTGTGTTAGCAACTCTTGTCTGGAGGGGGGATGGGAAGATAGAGAGAGTTGGAAGCTGGCAAAATTGTCACGAAACGAGAGACTGAAAGGGCTGACTCAATAGCGGAGAGCAAGTGGGAGTACAGAGTAAGATGTATGTAAACTTACATGTGACAGACTGATTGGATTTGTAAATGTTCACTTGAAGCTTAATAAAAGTTAATTAAAAAAAAAAGTGGAACTTTAGTAGTAGACCTTTTTGATGCTTTACTTCTTCACTCTGATATTGTCATAATACAAATGCAGGCTCATAAACCTAAAGGAGTCCGTCAGACTGCAGAGATATGAGGAAATAAACTTGCTGATAAAACAGCTAAACAAGTCTTCTCTCAAATTATCTTAGTCCTAATGAAAACAAAAAAGATTACTGTGATTTGTTCACAAATAATCATAAATGCTCAGCTGCTAAGTGAAAGGTCAGTGGTTCAAACCCACTAGCCACTCCATGGGAGAAAGTTGTGGTGATCTGCTTCCATAAAGAGTTACAGCCTAGGAAATCATATGAGGCAGTCCAATAGGGTCACTATGAGTTGGAATCGACTGGATAGCAATGGGCTGTTTTGTGTGTGTGTGTGTGTGTGTGTAAGTATAGATATTCTTCATGAATTCTGAGATCCATTCTAAGGAATTAATGAACCTACAGAGTCAATGAGGGCCAGCAGCAGCTGGTGTCTGCCTATTTGGCAGTCTGTAGGACAGAATCCTTCTAACTTGTGAACACTGACCTAGCTCTGGGTGGCTGGGTTCAGAGAGATAGTCCATGTTAAGTGGCTGGCAACAAGGATAGAAACCTGGAAAGATGAGAAATGGATCCATTTCTAAGTGGGAACTGGATTCATATTGATCCTTACATGCAAATGGGATTTGCCCACAGTGCCCCTTGTTTAGTAGTGCAAGTGCTCACTAAGTATTTTTGAATGAATGGATGCTGTAACAAAATTTTATTTGTAACCAAAACAAACAAACTAGGCCGTCTTGAATTATAATTTGGAAGTCTCTAGTTATCAAGATGTTTTAAATACTTCCTATTATCTCCAGTATCCTCTACACTACCATATGGTATATCAGTATATAACTTCCCTAATTAAGAATCAAATCATTCTAAATGCATTTTCCCTACCAGCTTCTCTTTACCTGCCACCCACCAGATTAAAATTTAGTTGATCTTTATTCGTTTTTCTGAAGGCCATGCAAGAATGCAGAGTAATTTGATAAGCCAATAATACACAATGGTTTATAAGGCATAATGTTTCACATATAATAGATCATGTTCCATTTTCATAGATTCATTTGTTGGCTAACACAAAGGAGGACTTGTGCAGCAATTTCCTCCGGCAATACAGGGCCATATGGAGCACATTCTGAGGAAGGGAGGTCTGTTAAGCTGTGCCTCTAGCCATATCTCACGAGTAGCTTATACATATGAAGATCTATGGATAACAAAATATCGTGAATGAGTGTTATTTTTTTCCAAATTATAGAAACATACTTGGCATTTTGGGTTACACTTTAGTTAATCATTTTATATAACAAAATGGGCATTTTAATATTAATATATGAATGCCAGGGGAATGTACCTATGAATGTAAAGACTATTATATATTTTATCCATAATATATATGTATATACACATTTGTATGCTCATATATAATAAGTTATAGACTATAAAATACATGTATTCAATTTTTTTGATTATTTAGTGATGAGAAATTGACAGTAAGTTCAGGAAAGTTAATTTGGAAGAAGAGGGAAATTAAGATCAATTAACTCCATATTTCTCTTTCCAATTTAAAAAGAAAGCCTCATAGTGTTTGGTTTTGTTACTCATGGTTTAGAATTCGTGTAAAGACATAGAAAAATTGTGATTTGTATTAAAATTGTGAAAACATGTAGAATATCTTAGATAACTAGAGTGGGTGCATGTAAAACTTTACTGAGGATCTCATCTGTTGTATTATAACATTTAATAAATGAAGACATTAAAAATTCAGTCCAATGTCTCTTCAAAAAAAACAAAATAAAATTAGTTTACTCAGACTCTTTTCTTTGTCCCATATCTAAGTATTTATACAGATGTTAAACATTAGATTTTCCATTATATTGATTGATTCCAACTGTCTTAAGAATATTCCTCTCAGTAGATGTCAGCACAATGGGTTTTTAAAAAGCTGTTGCTTTGAGTGATAATCACCAAGGGAAAGAATGTGACATTTCTAGGAGAATTTTAGCACTTCTGTAAAATGTAAGGTTAGTTAGTAATGGTGGAGAGAAATGTACAATAACTTCAAACTTATGAAATCCTTAAGATGATGTCTTGAGTACTTGATCATAGAAAGAAACCTAGATAAAGAGAAATCCTTCTAGAAAAATATATATATAGATTTTTATTTTTTTAGAATAAATTATTTCTCAGTGCTGCTGTAGTCCTCAAAACACGGTGAAGGTCACTGCAGTAGGAAATGTCTCTACTGATTTAGATAAATGTGGTCTCATTCCAATATAGTCTGTTTTTCCTTTTATCCAATTGAAAACCTACCAGAGGTTTTTACTGTAGGCTGTCAGAGAGATTGCAAATATTTCATAAACTATAGTGGGCTTATTAAGTTGGCAGCAATTTTAGCCTTTAGGGTGCTTTATTTCATGATTTAAAATGCTTTCCTCACCCACTCTTCTTTATTACAGAATGCACAATACAGATGTTCCTATTTTGAAAACCTCACGTTAATAATTTCCCCCAATCCATGTGCTAGTTCTAGCACACACATCTGAGGTATAGAAGACCATATTGAAAGAATGATGGTGGATATGAGAAGCATGCTGTTGATCAGTAATTTACATAAAAGATCTTCAATGCAAAATAAATTGGCTTTTAAAAATTTGATGATGCTTATGTTTAATTGATGCCAATGCTGTCTGCTTGCCATGGTAAAATAACGGTAAGGACAAATCAAATATAAAATCATGTAATAAAGACACTTTTGAAATTAAAAATCTTTCCCCCTCCCACTACCCCTGAAATTTCCTCTAAACCAGATGTTGTTGGACAGCCTTAAAATGCATTCAGTATTTAATTGTAAGGAGAAATCTATCCATGAGGGATGAGGAGGGTAACTCAAACAGTATTGCTATAAAATCATAGAAACCTTTATTAAATAAGAATATCAAAATGTGAAGCTGTTGTTTCTTGACATAGCCTCCATCTAGGTCTATACACTTCTGAATGTGATGTTTCTATCTCTCTAACCTTTCCTGGAAGAATTCTGTGCTCTTCTGTTTACACCATGTCAAAATGGCAGTTTTGGAATTCTTGAGGGGCACAAATCATGTTTCTTTTAAATGTTCTTTGAGTTTTGGGGACAAAAAGAAGCCTGAAAGGGCTGTAGGGTGGATGAGGGAATGGTTTCCCAATGAAATTCTTGTAGGACAGCCCTTGCTACCCTTGAAGAATGGGCAGGTGCATTATTGTGATGGAAAAAAAATTTCTGGGACTAAATTTCCTGGCCTTTTTTTAAACCAATGCAGTTTTAAAATTTCTGTGATCGTCCCGTGTACTTTGAGAAAATCTATCAAGATTAACCCTTTGGAATCCCATAAAACATTTGCCATAATCTTCTCAGTGGTCTTCCCTCTCTTGGCTCATCTCTGACGTCTTCCTGACCTTCCTGAAAATTCTTGATGCATCTAAAAACTGTTGTTTTATATGGAGCAGCATTCCCATTAAATTGTTGCAAAGCTTCAATGATTTGGGAAGATGTCCACTTGAGCTTTGTTAAAAATTTGATATTAGCCCTGACCTCAAAATCATTTTTCTCCATGGCAAAAAAGTATATATATATATTTTTAAAGGCACCCTACTGAAACTAAGACAAATGAACTACTGAGGGAACCTGTCTATAACCATCCACTGACAGCAGAGACATGCTTAAACACGTTTTGTTTGGAATAAACTTGTGCACGTATGAACTGGAACTCTATTGCAATACTTTTTTACTTACCCTCTTATTATTAATAATCAAAGAAGATTGAATAACTTTCCTAAAGTCTCATATCTAGTGAGTATCAAGGGAGAATTCAAACCTAGGTATTGTGGTTCCAGAGTCTATACTCTTAGCCAGTGCACCACAGTTAATTTGGATTAAATATAAATGAAGAGATAAAATAAATGTAGTAATAAATGGGAAAAAAATGTTGCTTGTAAAGAAATTAAAGGTGAAAAAAACACTAAAAATAAAAGATTAAATTAAAAATAAAAATGTAGAAATATAGAAAATGCAAATCAAATTTAAAAATAATATAACTATGGCAACTCATAAGAAAAGCATTAAAACTTTGTTACAATAAGGTTACAAAAAGGGAGTAGCCCACGTTGAGAGAACAATACTGTGTTAATAGGAAAAAAATGAGCAAAGTGGTAAAATTATAGGAATAGAACTACTAAAATTAAAAAAAATGAATAAAGTATCAACATGAAGTATAAGTCTTAACACATTGACCTAATTAGAAGCAAAAAAGAAAGATTGCACTGTAGTCAGGGTTCCAGTTCTCTGCCTTCAGTCACTCATGCATGCATTCTTCAAATATATCTTGCATTCTTTCTATTCCTTAGGCACTGATATAATAGGCAGTGGAGATTCAGAGGTAAAAACACAAAGCAGACAAATCCCCTACCATCACTGAGCTTACATTATAGTTAAGGGAGAGAGATAATAAATTCATAGATAAAACAAAGTCCATTAGGTAAGTGCTCTGGCAAGAGGCAAAGCGGAGGAGGAGAGGGAGTCCTGGAAGATTGGAGTTTTAAATAGAATAGTCAGGGAGTTCTCACTGAGTAGGCAGCACTTCAGGAAACACCTGGAAAAAACATTAAAGTATGTGGGAGAAGAATATTTCAATCAAGAGCACAGAAGATGTAACTTGCCTGAGCCTGGAAGGTGCCTGAAGTTTTCAAAGGAAGCAAAGAGATCAATATGACTAAAGCAGCAAAGAAGTTCTATTAGTTTCCTGAGTCTGCTGTAACAAATCATCACAAATCTGGAGGCTTAAAACAACAGAATTTTATTCCCTCACATTTTTGAAGGGCAGAATCCTGAAATGAAGGTGTCAGCATGGACACATACCCTCCAGAGACTCTAGAGGAGATTCCATTCCTTGCCTCTTCCAGCTTCTGGTGGCTACCAGTGTTCCTTGGGTTGGTGACCACATCACTCTAATCTCTGCCTCCATCTTAACATTGCCTTTTTTCCATGTGTCTTGCTCAAAACTCCCATTGCTTTTCTCTTATTTGTGATTTTATTTAAGGATCATCAGGGTAATCCAGGGTAATCCAATTCTCAGGTTTCAGGGATTTTACATGATATCTTTTGGGGTTTCATTTTTCAGTCTACCACAGAGGCCAACATAACCAAACAGCCTGAATGAAGAGAGAACAAGAGGAGGGTGGAAAGGGGGTCAGAGGTTGTAGACAAATGATTACATTGGCTTTTACTCTGAGTAAGATGGAGCCATGGGAGGACTTCGAGCAGATGACTGGTATCATCTGACTTACATTTTAAAAGGAATACTTTTTTGTGCTGTGGTAAGAACAGATTGCGGGTAAGAGTGAAAGTTGTTGACGCCTTTGGAATTACATAGTGATAATCTGGGTGACTTACGTGTGTTGGATTGGAAAGAGGAAGGGATGGGAGAAATGGAGAGAATGGTTGCATTCTAGATTTTACGTGAAGAAAGAGCTGAGTTCTTAATGTCTGTGACTATATTTCCAAACTGGATCACCTTTTTTTAGAAGGTCACTAAAAAAAAAAAAAAAAAGAATGTAGGTTCCTGCAAAAAATATCCTCAACATGAAGAGTTACAAGATAAGAGAGGGCTTAGCCTCTTCTCATGGTGCCCGTAGCCCAAGCTCTTACTTCTAACAATGTATGAGATGATTCCTTGAACTCATACCTGGCAGCTGACTTCTCACTGGCAAATCTATTAGAAATCATGTAATCCCTGTTATGAATGGAATTGTGTGCCCCAAAAACACGTGTTGCGAATCCTAAACCCTACACTTCTGGATCCTGATTGGGAATAGGATTTTCTTTGTTATGTTTATGAGACCATATCAGTGTATGGTGTGTCATAAACCAATCACTTTTGATACATAAAAGGAGCAAATTAGGTATAGAAACAGGAAGTACAAAAGGAAGGAAACATACAGACCACATAAAGATCACCAAGGAACCAAGGAACTGAAGCTGAAAAGAGAATAAGACCTTCCTCCAGAGTCAGCAGAGAGAGAAATTTTCCCTAGAGCCAGTGCCCTGAATTTAGCCTTCTACCTCCTAGACTGTGAGAAAATAAATTACGTTTTTTAAAGCTATCCATTTGTGGTATTTCTTTTTTTTAATAGCAGCACTAGATAACTAAATGTGTAGATTGAGCTATTAAACAGACGTTTCAACCTGGGTGAACCCAACAAATTCAAAATTAAAGTCATTTGTGAAAATAAAAAATTAGGTGAGTTTGAGGAGCAGGGCTGAATAGAACCCAAGGAATAAATACAGAGCATCACCAGAGCCTTTTCGTTAGCTTAAAACACTGCCAGAACAGTAAGAAAAAAATGCTGTAAAATAAGTGTGGCATGTTGGCGGAATTCAGCCTACAGATTTGTTTTGTTTACACAACAAAATGTTTGAATTTGTTGTCAACATTTAAAAATTAGGCATTTTCATATACAAATCAAAGGCTTCATGAAAAATTTATACTTCCAGCTTGAGAAATAGAAAATTTGGGCAATAATAGGCCAGGTTCCCATATAACACTAATCTGTTGGATCTTGTGAAAGTACCGCCCCCCCCCCCCCCTTAGAAAATCTCTACGGTCCTCTCTTATATGCTGGAGTTATCTGCCATCTTGTTGTAATCTGGCTGCTCACTAAGGTCTGCTGCACAGCTGGCATCTTGGGCTCTATCTTCTTGATTATCCTGAGAATTTCATTAACCTTTCACCATTGTCATATGCCTTATTTCTAGCATCCCAGTTTATTCCCTCATTTTGGTGAAGCATATTAGAGATAGTTGGATAGCCAACTACACAGTTTAAAGAGTCATTTTTTATACCAATGGCAAATTCTAAGGGTTTCCAAAACAATGCTTTGGTTTGATCACCTAATTCACTGAAAGCTATCATACTCAGAGTTGTATTTTATTCCAGGGAAATATGCAGAATAATATTAGCCAAGAGAAGAAGCACATAGTACAGAGTCCAGGTAAGTGTCAAAAATTGAACTTTTGGTATCCTTTCCCCTTGGAGTCAGGATGTGTTACTTTTCTAGTATCAATGTGTGAAAAAGTGTGTGGAGCATTGCCAACCAGGGAAGCTCCCCTGAGCCTTAGTGTTCAGAGACTTTACCAGGGCTCCATTATGTAGGCATGACTGATTGATTGGTTGCCCCATGGTTGATCTCAGTCTTCAGGTGGAGTAATACAGTGTGGCTCATGACTGGTCTTGTTGATGTGGCCAGGCCTCACCTTAAGGTGTGGCAGCCCCATTCCAAATCACATTGTGTTACTATCAGCATGACCCAAAGCTCCTAGGCAAACAAGCTCAATCAAGCATAACATTCCAAGGGCCCAGAGGTTACCACCCAGAAGCCAAGGGCAAAGGCCAGGCCTTCTCTTTGGGCCACACCAAATTCTTTCCTACACAATACCAAAAAACCAAACCAGTTGCTGTCAAATTGAGTCGAACTCATGATGACCTCAGGAACATCAGAGTAGAACTGTGTTCCACAGTGTTTTCAACAGCTGATAATTTGGAATTAGGTCTCCAAGCTTTTCTTCTGAAAAGTCTCTGGGTAGACTCAAACCTCCAACACTTCAGTTACCACCTCAGAGCATTAACAGTTTGCAAAATCTAGGGACTCTATTCTACAGTAAAGAAGCACACTTGGAAGACAAAAAAATATAAAAAAATTATTTAAAATGTGTAATGATTGCTAATTTGGCAAGGTTGAGAATTCTGAACTCTTCCCCCACATTGTCCAAGCTGATATACATCTGTCACCGAGGAGGCACAGTTCCAGTTTTTAATGTTGTTTTAAGAATTCTAATACTGTTCTGATCCTTGGTCAATTATAAATGACTTGCATTTGCTTTCTGATGCTTATAGAATTTTTTTTTGAATCCCTAGTATTCTGAGATTTCATGATTATTGGCCTGGGAGTAGGGTTTTTGTTTTTTTTTTTTTTTTGCATTCATTATATTAGGATTTTTTTTTTTTTAATTTGGAATTTCATGATGTTTAGTTCTTGAACACTTACTTGTATCATTTCATTGATAATTCTACCTCCTCCATATACTTTGTTTTCCCTTTTTAGAACTTCTTTTTTTTTTTATTCAGGAGACTCCCTGGATGGAGAAAATAGTTAATGAGCTGGGCTACTAACTGAAAGGCTGGAAGAAAGGCCTGGGGATCTACTTCTGAAAAAAATCACCTATTGAAAACCCTATAAAATCACATTCTACTCTAGCATATATGGAGCTGCCATAAGACAGAGTAGACTCAAGGGAAACTTTTTTTTTTCTTTTTATGTAGTTCAGGAAATGGACTTCTTTAATTGATCATCTAATATTTTATGTTTTCCTTACATTTTCAACTCTATTCTTTCCTCCCCTGTATGTCTGTCAGTTTGTCATATTGTGGGGACTTGTGTGTTGCTGTGATGCTGGAGGCTATGAAACAGGTATTCAAATACCAGCAGAGTCACCCATGTTGGGCAGGTTTCAGCTGAGCTTCCAGAATAAGACAGGCCAGGAAGAAGGACCTGGCAGTCTTCTTATGAAAAGAATTTGCCATTGAAAACCTTACGAATAGCAGCAGAACCTTGTCTGATACAGTGTCAGAAGATGAGCCACTCAGGTTGGAAGGCACTCAAAAGATGGCTGGGGAAGAGCTGCCTCCTCAAAGTAGAGCTGACCTAAATGAAATGGATGGGGTCAAGTCTTCCGAACCTTCATTTGCTGATGTGGCATAACTCAAAATGAGAAGAAAAGCTGTAGACATCCATTAATAGTCAGGACCTGTAATATACGAAGTATGAATCTAGGAAAATTGGAAATCATCAAAAATGAAATGGAACACATAAACATCAATATCCTAGGCGTTAGTGAGCTGAAATGGACTGGTACTGTCCATTGTGAATTAACAATCATAGAGTCTACTGTGCCAGTAAGGACAATTTGAAGAGGAATGGCCTTGCATTCACTGTCAAAAAGAACATTTCAAGGTCTACCCTGAAGTACAACTCTGCCAGTGATAGGATAATATACATATGCCTACAAGAAAAAGCAGTTAATATGACTATTATTCAAATTTATGCACCAACCACTAATGCCAAAAATGAAGAAATGGACAATTTTATCAGCTTCTGCAGTCTGAAATTGATCAAACATGCAATCAGAATGCATTGATAATTACTGGTGCTTGGAATCAGCAAGTTGGAAACAAAGAAGGATTGGTAGTTGGAAAATATTGACTTAGTGATAGAAACAATGCCAGAGGGCACATGATAGAATTGTACAAGACCAAAAACTTCTTCATTGCAAATGCCTGTTTTCAACAACATAAATGGAAGCCTCAAAAGAAGATGGAAGTAATACACAGAATCACTATACAAAAAAGAATTGGCCGACTTTCAACCATGTCAGGATGTAGCATATGATCAGGAACCGATAATACTGAAGGAAACAGTCCAAGCTCACTGAAGGCACTGGTGAAAAACAAGGCTCCAGGAATTGACAAAACACTAGTTGAGATGTTTCAACAAACTGATGTGGCACTGGAGCTGCTCACTCATCTATGCCAAGACATTTGGAAGATAGCTACTCAACCAACAGACTAGAAGAGATCCATATTTATGCCTATTCCAAAGAAAGATGATTCAACTAAATGTGGAAATTACCAAACAACATCATTAATATCATACGCAATTAAAATTTTACTGAAGATCATTCAAAATCAGCTGCAGCAGTATATCAACAGGGAACTGCCAGAAATTCAAGCCAGATTCAGAAGAGGATGGCGAACCAGGGATATCATTGCTGATATCAGATGGATCCTGGCTGAAAATATAGAATACCAGAAAGATGTTTCTCTGTGTTCTATTGACTATTCAAAGGCATTCGGCTGTGTGGATCACAACAAATTATCTACAACATTGGGAAGAATGGGAATACCAAAACACTCAATCGTACTCATGAGGAACCTATGCATAGATCAAGTGTCAATCATTGGAACAGAACAATGGAACACTGCATGGTTTAAAGTCAGGAAAGGTGTGCATCAGTGTTGTATCCTTTCATCATACTTATTCAATCTGTAAACTGAGCAAATAACCTGAGAAGCTGGACTATATAAAGAAGAACAAGACATCAGGATTGGAGGAAGACTCATTAACAGCTTGCTTTATGCAGAGGACACAACCTTGCTTGCTAAAAGTAAAGAGAACCTGAAGGACTTACTGATGAAGATAAAAGACTACAGCCTTTAGTATGGATTACACCTCAGAATAAAGAAAACAAAAATCCTCACAACTGGACCAATAAGCAACATCATGATAAATGGAGAAAAGACTGATGTTATCAAGGTTTTCATTTTCCTTGCATCCACAGCCAACATCCATGGAAGCAGCAATCATGAATTCAAACGATGTATTGCACTGGGCAAATCTGCTTCAAAAGACCTCTTTAAAGTATTAAAAAGCAATGATAGCACCTTGAAGACTAAAGTGCACCTGACCCAAGCCACGGTGTTTTCAATTGCCTCATACGCATGCAACAACTGGACAATGAATAAGGAAGACAGAAGAAGAATTGACACCTTTGAATTGTGCTATTGGAGAAGAATATTAAATATACCATGGACTGCCAAAAGAACGAACAAAACTGTCTTGCAAGAAGCACAATCAGAATGTTCCCTAGAAGCAAGGATAGTGAGACTTTGTCTCACATACTTTGGACATATTATCAGGAGGATCAGTCCCTGGAGAAAGACATTATGCTTGGTAAAGCAGAGGGTCAGGGAAAAAGAGGAAGACCCTCAATGAGAGGGATTGACACAGTGGCTGGAACAATCCTCTCAAGCATAACGATTGTGAGGACAGCACAGGTGCAGGACTGGGCAGTGTTCCTTCGTGTTGTATTTTTTTTATGATTCAGAAGCGACTCAACAGAACCTAACAACAATAAAACAACATCTTTTTGTAGCTATTTTTTGGGAAGGGGGGATTTTCACAGAAATGGGGGATTCCACAGAAAGATTGTTTCTTTTTTCATTTTCACTATCATAGCATTATTTTGGGAGTTTTTTTTTCTTGTTTGTTTTCTGAATGTTCCTTTTATAGCATCCTGAGTGTGTGTTACTGGTGCACTCTCTTCTCTTAATATTTGAAGATATTCATTTTAATTATAAAATGTTTGATGTTTTCTTCTTTCTCTTTGCACTTTTTTTAAATTTTCTGAATTTGCTGTTTTTCTGTTAATTTGTTTTAGTTTTTATGACTTATGTAAGAGAATTTTCTCCAAGTTGGGAATTTTTCACAGTTTATTCATATTTATATTGAGTCATTAAAATGTTTATTGTAAGCTTTGTGTGATTAGGTGGTGTTTGTTAACTGGTGGGTCTCCCTAAAAGCATGATCAGAGCAGAATCTGGCTTTTTCATTGAAAATGCACTAGCAGTGAGTTTTGGTAGGGCTTTTCTATTGGGCAGATCAATTGAAAGAAGAAAGGCATCCTTCGAATGTCTACCTGTAAAATATGAGCTTGACTCAGCATTGAGGAAAAAGGACAAGGTCCATAATTCAGTGTTTAAACTTTCATATTTTCTGGATGAAGTTTTTTCACTGCTCTCAAGGATGCTGAGTTTCTCCACCATCAGAAATGTGTAGTAAAGTATTCCAGTCTTTTACCAATATGAAAAAGCGCAGTTGCTGGTTTACTTGTACTAGAGGAAGATATCTGAAGTTTACAAACTTCCCCAAAATCTTGTCCTGTCAGCAGTTCCAAACACACTTCTCACCTTGCGAGGTCCCTGAGTTTTCCAAATCGTTAGGAGGAATCATCCTCTCATTGCAGGCTTGGTTTCATTTTTCTCTCATGTAGCTAGTTTGTAAGTCCAACTTTTCAGCTTATAAAATGCAGTTGACAACTCGTCTCTGCTCTAGTGTCCTATCTTGTTCTCTTTTTCCTTGTGCGTTTGTGTTGATTTTTGTTTGTTTTTTACATTTTTACTGCCATTGTGTTGTGATTTCAGCAGCTTCTGAGAAACGCTTGTGTATTCAGCCTCCAATTCAAAATATGAAGTCAAATCTACTATTGATCAATGGAATACCAACCCCCAACTGAGGTGCGACCAAAATGTTGCCACATGTGAGTATATTCTTTCTATTCTAGGTTTAGGTTTTTATTCAAAGGATGGACTAATAAATCACATTCTAATTGCATACTGCAGGATTGTGCATGCAATGTAGAACGATTCTTAAAAAATTATGTCAGGCTTATTGTGGATAATCTGAAGGTATTTGTTTTAGAGGTACACAGTCTTACACACATGTATCTCTTTATACACATCCACTTAAACATACAGTTATCCAATTTCTCTTATAAATTACACTTATTGGGTGCCTTATATAATCGTGATGTTGAACTAGGTACTTGGAATGCAAAGATTGATAAGGTGTAAACTTTGCCCTCAAGGAGATCACAACTATAGGGTCCCTATATATGTAAAAATAATTTGGATACTAGGATCTGAGTTACCAAAAAAAAAATTTACACTGAAGAACACAGCAGAGAATTAGAAAGTAAGCAGTGAAAAGCTTCAGTAAACTAAAATAATTCTAATAGCTTACAAATTAAAGCTTGAATGCTGTATTCATAGACGTTCTCTATAGTCTCTGACATGGATTCCATTTATCCATGTTTTAGATTTAATACCAATAAGCTTAATTGTCTTATTTTTACAGAATACATAACGTTCACATCAGCAATCAACAAACTACAGCTATGGGGAGAAAAACGGCATTAGGCTGAAATGATACCTGGTTCCACAAGCTGTACCAGTGTAGTTAAAGGCCAGGTATAAATCTGGGTTCTGCTACCTGTTAACAAGGTAGCTTTAGACAAGTACATTAACTCTCTCTCTCTGTTTCTTCCTCTTTGAAACAAGGAAAATGATGAAGCCTATCTTCTAGAGTTCTTGAAAGGATTAAATAAGACATATAAAACACATAGAAATTAGTAAGTATGCAGTTAATGTTAAGTATTTATCATTGGCATGTTTGATCATTGATACTTTTGAGTTCATTGTTGCAGTATTGTGTCAATCCATCTGCTTGAGGGTTCCCTTTGATTTTGAAGGAAATACGCAAATGATCATGTAGATGACATGAGACCAGGCAACATTTTATTCTGTTATACATAAAGTCACATGAGTAGGTGGCAACTAGACAACAAAAATATTTATCATTCTTATTAAGAGAGCACAGCTGATTGGGGTGATTTAGTTTAGTAGAAAACAGATCAACACAACTCTAAAGACCCTTTGATTTAACTTTTTAGCATAATACTTATATCTGGGAAGCATGGCAGCCTGCGTCTAACTCAGAAAAGAGAAACTATTCTGAGTACTTAAAACTCAGTGAATTTCATAGGAGGAATATTTTTATGATTACAGAATACCTGAGAAGTTAAATAGAGAAAGAGACATTGAGGCAACCCAGAAGTCAGCAACTGCAAAAGTCCCTAAGTTACTTAGGCTGGAAAGGCCCAGGGAGGAGCAGGACTGCTACTGGATCTGAGAAGCCCAGGTCACCCATGGAGATGCAGCCCATGCAAAGGGTCACAAAAGTACAGCAGGTGAGGGAGACAGCCCTGTTTTTCCTCCTTTTATCACTCAGTCCTGCCCATTGCTAAACCCAGCAGAAAGTTTGCTGACATCAAAGCCTGGGATATACAGCCTGCAGTCACTACACTATCCTGCACAGCGCTACAGAGCACAGCAGGAACAGGCCAGGAATGGGTTTGCAGGCAAATGGGCCCAGGGTGAGCACAGACCCTCACAATGCAATCATGCATCCTCTTAGAGGACTATTAGAATTATTGAATATTAGAGGAATGTTGTAACTATTCAGAACTCAAAAAGCACCAAAAAAAAAAAAAAAAAAAATCAGAGCTTAATACAAATAATTCTAAGTTAAGTGGGAATGTTGGCAATCTGAAGTTAAATATTCCGTTAAAGTTCCAACTCTTGAGAATCTGTGTGTGTGTGTGTGTGTCAGTGTGTTGTGTGTGTGAAGAGTGAGAGAGAGAGAAACAGTACTGATTCACAGTAGAGAGTAAGTGAATACTTCACAGGAACCCATCAGAGCGCACCGAGAGTCTCTTTTCTATAGTTCCCTGGGAGGTGCAGTTAACATGCTCAGCTGCTCACTAAAAAAATTGGAGGTTCAAATCTATGCAGAGGTGCCTTGGAAGAAAGGCCTGGTGCTGGACTGCCTCCACTGACAGCCGTCTGATGGTGGCTGGACATGAGGTGCCCTGGCTGGGAATCGAACCCAGGTCTCCTGCGTGAAAGGCAGAACTCTACCGCAGAACCACCACTGCCTCAGTGAGTGATTATACCAGTTACAGCTGGGTTGACTCCGACTCACGGTGACCCCAGAAGGTGTTTATTTTTTTTTCACTAATTCATGCATATCTTCCTGGAAGCTGTATTATGTGAAAAAGAAAAAAGAGATTTTTCTACGAATGAGTGATGTGTTTATGACACTGTATTTCTTTCACAGAAGTTTGTTTCTTCTGTTTGTTAAAAATGATGTTATGTAAGAAAATACATGTCAATGTCTTTAAACAACAACAACAATAAAAGTGCTAAAAGTCTAGCCAAGTTTGAAATCACATCTGAACCAAGTTGTTTTAAGCGCATAGCCAGGGTCAGAGGGCACATAGACGCTTTGTATATTTGAGTTCAAAGCTGTCGAATACAAACTAAGCTATTTAGGAGATATCTCACCTCCCCCTTTCTTTAAGGATTATAATTGGGAAGAGCAGATGAAAGGTATCTATGAGGTGTGTATACCTTCCAGCCCCTACTTTGCTCTTAGTTTCCAGTTTTCCTCTTCAAACAACTCAGCCGACATTGAACAAGGAGGAAGAATGTACAGTGCGGGCAGGGGGGAGGAGGTGTTGGCTGTAGCTTCCTTTTACCTTTTACAACTATATTGCTGACTGTGCATTTTTAAAAAGGTCTTAAACTGGTAACTGACAGAGAGTTATATATATATAATAGTAGAACTTTGATGTTCTTGTTTTTCTCTCTCTGAAGTGTGCAGTGGCAATGAAAGATCATGTAGCCTGAATGACCTTCCCAAGGGTAACTTTTATTAGAACCAAATGAATCTTGCCTTCTACAGAACCTTTTTTTTTTCCCTAGGTTTTATATGTGTGGGTAGCTCCAGAGGCAAGTTTCTTGTAAATAGACATTCTTTTGTAGGCACATACTCAGAAAGCTTGTAAAATGAAACCAATGAAAGGTGGTTCAAAAAATCACCACCTTTTGCTATGAAATAGTTTTCTTGATTTAATTGTATGAAATGAAGATGATCTCATCAGTAATTGTTGACCAGGAGTATTGTATATTTATTTATAACAGTCAAAATGTTTATCATATAATTCCTTACAGGAGATTAAAGCTTTCATTATCTAGTAAGGAAAGGAAATAAACAAGGTAACTATATGATACCAACAAAAACCAAATTCCTTGCCTTCAAGTCAATTCTGACTTGTGGCAACCCCACGTGCTACAGAGTAGAACTGCTCCTTAGGGTTTTCTTGGTTGTAACCTTTACAGAAATACATCACTAGGTCTTTCTTCCACAGTAGCAGTGGGTGGGTTGGAACCACTAAACTGTAGCATTGGATCACAAACTATTTGTGACACACAGGGAACTTAACAATATGATTGTTGTTAGATGCCCTTGAGATAAATTCATTTGTAGCAACTCCATGTGATGGAGTAGAACTGCCCTATAGGGTTTTCTTGGCCATAATCTTTACAGAAGCAGATACTGAAGGCAGGGCCGAATCACTGCCCTGAAGGGTTTCTCATATGGAGCCACTGGGTGAGCTCAAACAACCAGCCTTTCAGTTAGGTAACAAGCTCTTCACTGTTTATGCCACTAGGATTCCTTAACCATATGATTCAAACCCATTACCTGTCAACTTGATTCCAACTCATAGCGACCCTATAGGACAGAGGAAAATTGCCTCCATAGGGTTGCCAAGGCTGTAATCTTTACAAAAGCAGACTGCCTCATCTCTCTCCAAGGGGCAGCTGGTGGGTTCAAACCCACTTTTCTGTTAGCAGCTGGGCTCTTAAACACTGTGCCACCAGAGTTCCTGGTGTTGATTCCAACTCATAGTAACCCTATAGGATGAAGTAGAACTGTCTGTAGGGCTTCCAAAGATCTGCTGGTAGATTTGAAGTGCTGACCTTTTTTGGTTAGCAGCCATAGCTCTCAACCACTGCACCACCAGGGCTCTAATCATATGATAAACCAAAACCAAACCAAACCCATTGCCATCGAGTCACTTCTGACTCATAGCAATACTACAGGATGGAGCAGAACTGCCCCACAGAGTTTTCAAGGAGCACCTGGTGGATTTGAACTGCTAACCTTTTTGGTTAGCAGGCAAATGCCTAACCACTAAGCCACCAGGGCCCCCAACCTTGTGATAAAAAAAAAAAAAAAATTACTGTTGAGTCCATCGTGATTCATGGCGACCCTATTGTAGGACAGAGTAGAACTGCCTCATAGGGTTTCCATGGAGCTGCTGGTGGATTTGAACTGCTAACCTTTTGGTTAGCAACCTGAGGTCTTAACCACTGTACCACCAGGGCTCCCAACCACATAGGCAACCATAAAATGAACCAGCCATTTTTGAGAACCAGGGTTTAAACATGAAAAAAAAATGTTATTTCTAGAATTCCTGTGGGATATTTCTATGTCCCAAAATCTGTCTGGCATGTTGATTTTAGCTTTAGGCTCTCTCCTGACTTTGGACTTCTGAACTCTACACAGCCTATCTACTACTGTTCCTTTGACCATGACCAGCGCTGAAGTTCCTGGTCTGGCCTCTTCCTATCTCACTTCACCCCTCAGGTAGTTTCCTGAGACCAAGCTATAAATTTGATAATAATTTACCAAAGGCTTGAAAATGAAAGGAAGTACAATAATGAAAGACTTATATGCTTCTCTCCACACACACACACACACACACACACAAAAGATAAATTTGCCAGCTTATTGCTGCTTTTGGCTACTTTAGTCAACTGCAGATAGACTCCTGTCCTTTGGACACAGCATCAGGAAAGACCAATCCCTAGAAAAGGACATCCTGTTAAGTAGAGGGTTGAGGGAAACCTTCAATGAGATGGGTTGACACAGTAGTTGAAACAGTGGACTTAATCATGAAGATGGCACAGGACTGGGCAACGTTTTGTTCTCTTATGTATAAGGCCACCATGAATTGGGGTTGACTTTATTTCAGCTAACAACAACAGGTAGATACGGCCTCAGCGCTTTCCATTTCAACTGTAGATGCCGAAGGCAGGCCTGCCTCACTGTACTAGTCTTTTTACTTTTATTTTTCTGAACAACTCAGAACAAGAGAAAACAAGTGTTTCTGTGGAAACAGGTACTGATTTTATGTGAGAAAGTGATCAAACTCAGGAACAGAGATAAAATAGTCCAAAAAGAATTGTTACTTTTATTAGTTATTGCCATGACTCTACTGATAATTTATGCTCTATTTACACAAAAACAAATTTCCTTTTCATAGTATTTAGAGGTATTTCTACTATTTGTTAAAGTATTTAAAATGAGGTATAAACATTTTTTTTTATAAACATTGATTTCTTCACTTTAAAGTCTATTTAGAATAACAACTTAAAAGGAAATACAATAAATGTAATCAATTTACACCTGATTTGCAATTTGTTGGTACTCTATAGTTTGTAGGCATTTATTCTCAAGAATTTTTCCTATTTTGTAAATAATTGAACCTTATCCATAGATATAATAAAGAAAAGTTATCATAGAGAAAATAAAAATTTAAAAAATCATTATAATTCCTTATTTAATTATAATAAAAAGAAAAATATACAAGCACCCATACACAAAAGCACATAGTTTGATATTTATCTTAAATACTCCCAAATACATTTATATTTATAATGTTTGCTATTTGAGTTTTTTAAAATAAGGTCAGTGTTCCCATAATCTATGCTTAGTGACTTTTAGTATGCTGCATCCAGGATAATTTCCAATAATTAGTTTTAGGGATATGGACATTCAAACTTTTCACATGTAAAAATCATACACACACATATATATGTATATGTATGTACACACGATGAAGTTAATAATATGTCAGAATATATTTACATATACATATATTTATTACTTCAATTTATAGTTTGGTTGCTAGTCAAGATATAGTGAAAAATGAAACAAATGGTAATTGTGGAAAGAAATATTAAAGAAATTGACTGTAATTATACAAAGAAAATTTAAACAGAATTTAGATCACATCTGCCTTAGTCATCTAGTGCTAAACCAAAAAAAAAAAAAAAAAAACCCATTGCTGTCGAGTCAGTTCCGACTCATAGAGACCCGATAGGACAGAGTAGAACTGCCCCGTAGGGTTTCCAAGGAGTGCCTGGTGGATTCAAACTGCTGAGCTTTTGGTTAACAGCCGTAGCACTTAAGCACTACACCACCAGGGTTTCCTATCTAGTGCTACTATGACAGAAATACCACAAGTGAATGGCTTCAACAAGCAGAAGTTTATTTTCTCACAGTTTAGGAGACCAGAAGTCCAAATTTAAGGTGCTGGCTCAGGGGGAGATTTCTCTCTCTCTGTCAGCTGTGGATGAAGATCCTTGTCTCTTTAACTCTGTGTCCTGGTTCCTTGGAGACTTCCATGTTGCTTGGCATCTGTCTTCCCTCATCTTTGTTTGCTTGTTTAATCTCTTTTATATCTCAAAAGAGATCAATTTAAGACATATCCTACACTAATCCTGCCTCATAAACATAATAAAGACAACCCATTCCCAAATGGGATTATAAGCCCAGGCATAAAGGTTAAGATTTATGATGCATATTTTAGGGGGACACAATTCAATCCATAACAATATCTATAATAGAATGCCAAAGAATACTATGTGAACATTTTATTTCATTAATTCAATACATTTTTATGACTATCTAAAGGTCATTTTAAGAAAAAGGATGAGGCTCACAATTCAGATTTCTAATTCTTTTTCTCTTTCAGACAAAGGTATCAGTTGATTAGAACCTGAAAGAAGGGTATTATAAAATTTCTGTCTGAATCCCCTGCGAGTTTAATTCCCAGATAAGTAATGTACCCTTGGAAACGATTTAATAATAGTTTAACGCAATTATCTAATATACATTGAGAACCTACAACGCAAGCTGCAAACCATTATCAACCCGACCCACTAGGTACTCACTGGGCAAATGGCAATGGTAATCGAAACTTTTTAGGATCTTACCAAAGTAGTAAGCTCATATTTGAGATGAAAATTAATCATGACGAACAGGTTTCCTATGTATTCTTAAGGGAATAATTAGCCATAATTAAATACACAACTCCCTTTTGCATTCACTCTGAGCACTCATCACACAGTTGTGCCTGTGGGTGGCAGTGGTTTTCCCTGTCCCCCAGAGAATTTTATATTTTTTAGTTGGCCTGTATTTTTGGCAGATCATTCTAAACATATTCTTCAAATTTAGAGTAGCTTACTTATGATATAGTAAAAACAGGGATAAACACTCAAAAACTGAATTTAATTGTACATGTATTATTATGAACCAATATATTCATTCCAATATCTCTTCTAAAATTTTGAATCAAATTTTAATAAAATATCTGTACATGTTTGATATTTCTTTTCCTACCATGCCTTCCTATGATGTTATAAGATATAATAAATGTTAGAATTTAAGATACAGGCATCTTAAATGATATTGCTAAAAATAAAATTTTCTTCTAAGTTTTATTCAAGGTTTAGTGTCAAGATTGAAAAAAACCCTAAAATGTATCTGGTTTTTATAACAGATCCTCATTTTAAGATATGTTGTCTATTGAGTGGTTATTGATAAAGTAAGATGTGGCTATACAAGGTCAAAATGCAAATGTAACAACTCTAGCCTAGTTCACTGATCCAATTTCAGGCTGTTTTTGTATTTTCACCGTATAAAGGGGCCTGAAAAGCCAATGTTGCTTACTTTTTTAGCAGCTGACTAGTTGTCCAAATTACGAAAATGCAATAATGTTGATATTGGAATGCTATTTTTGAAACACACACTCACCTAATATATACAGATATAGATATATAGATGCCTGTACATTGGATTTCCTATTCCACCCTCTGGGAATTAAGAAAGAAGACCTATAATTTTAGAGCACAAGCATTCCCACCTGGAAAGAAAAACAATCAGAAAAAATTAGCAAATGCTGTGAAATGACCTGTGACAGTAATTCTGCATTGGCCTCTCTTTTGTCCAGCCACATATTGATTAAATGATACAAGTATCTAGTATAATTTCCAAGCCTTCCTGTGGCTACCCATTTCCATAGTTAATCTATCTTGTCAACTGTGTTTTACAGTATTATTTTTTCAGTTTCCACAAACCCCTTGGGACTCATTGAAATTGAGCACATTTTGCCACCATGTTTTTCCTTGGATTAGATTCTGTGTTTATGTTTTCATTGAAACTACCAACTGAATTCCATGGGAATAAAGCCAAACAAGTGGGCACAAACAGGAGTAGAAGAAAAATACCCCATATTCAGCAGAATACTTTTTTTAGGACAGAGGATTCAGGAAAACTTTGAGTCCACTTGAAATTGCAGGGAGGATTAAAATGGCAATAAGTGCATATAATTAACTGAGCTGGAATTTGTTCAGGATACCAGCGCCAAGTGCGCTTTTAATTAGTCAGTTAATGGGCCTGTTCATGCCAAAATAGCCCCCCTACCCTGAGACTGGCAGCCTGTTTTTCAGAAGTATGCCCTCATTTGTGCGCTCTGAAACCACACGGAAGTTAATTGCCTATCTAATGCCTCTCCATTTTTGTGCCAAGCTTCCAGGTTTAGTCGTGAAGTGGGATACATGCGTAAGTCACTCTTGGGATTTGGGGGATTCAATGAAGAGTAGATAAACAGGTTCTGTTTCGTGGAAATGGTTTGTATATATGGATCCCAGAACACGGAATCTTCATCGTTAAGGACATGCCTGGTTTTAAAACTCAAATGAAAGCTGCATGTTACCTAAAGGAGTCCTGAACAGATGGGGCACACATTGTTGTTCGTGGTGCAGTTGTGTTTTACTGATCTACCCACTGATAGCATCCTGATAATGTTAAGTACTTCATAACTTTTCTTCCTTAGAAAATGATTTAGGCTAGTTTATTAGTCATTGAGATGTTTCTAAATATGTTTGGATCCAATTTCCAGTCAATTTGCTGAGTTTTTCACATTTTCTTTTTATGCCTTCTTGTCCTTTAACTAAGTGAAATTCTTCTACTTTCCTAGCTATATATTCCTAAAAAAGATTTACATGAATTATGAAATGGCTCTACTTTCTTATAAGTTACTAATGCCCCCAAACAGTGAAGAGACTCACATAAATTTTGCTCAAGCCCTGCAGTACAAACAAATGTGTGTTGAGTGTCGACTCCTCCAGGAAATTATGGGAAGTATAAGGTAGTTTGTTTCAATTTCTCCTTATTATTGCAGTGGCTCTGAAGTGACTGATGCAGAGACAAGTGTTCAATTCTTCACTTGTGTTTCTCCTTCCCTCTAGCATTGCTTCCTCTCTCTTTTCCACAATCTGTCTCCAATATTCACCACAGACCCAAGAAGATATTTCTTCATTTATTAAAACAAGCTTGTCTTTCTTAAAACATATCATAAATACAAAGTTATATAACTACAATTAGAAATTTTACTGTTAATACAACCAGGGAAGCTAAAATCTGACAGTATTAGCAGAATTCTTTATTATAGGGTAAGTTATTTAATTAAGTTGTATTTTTTTTTTTTTTACTCTAAGCATAAAAATTCCTACTTCATATATTTAAATAATACTAATGTGATGTAAGTTATAAACGTCTACACACACACATGTATCTTCACTTCTGTGTTCTCTGTTGAACACAGAACACATTTTTATGTTCAACATTTTTGACAGCATTATTGGCAATTCGGAAAGTGGTTGAAACCAAGGTGAGGAAGATGATGAAGCTCCAAAAACAAAATTATAATAAAGGGATTTCCTGGATCTGTTTTTCTCTGATGTAAAAAGGCTCAGCAATTTATCTACTTCTCTTAATATTCAGAACAACCCTTTGAATGAGAAAATGGAAAAAAAAAAAAACTAAAGATGATACTCAGAGGAGGTCACATGTGTTGATAATTGTTGGAACTCAAAAGTCTTGGCATTTTTAGGATACCGTCACATTTCTATAGAAGAAATACCAGCTTATTTTGATTACCTCTGGAAAGCTGGACTGAAATCACTTGATCTATAATATGAAAGCGTATTCTGGGTCCATATACAGAACTGTGAAATGGAGTGATATGGGGACAATAAAATATGAGATAAAGAACCTTGGTCAAAACAAAACAAAAAACTTCACAGTGAACTGAGTCAGCAAAATCCATGAAGCACTTTTCCAGAATACATTAATGGATAGGTAAGGTGTACATGGAGCCCTGGTGGGGAGGTGGTTAAGAGCTTGGTTACTAACCAAAAGGTTAGAAGTTTGAATCCATCAGCTTCTCCTTGGAAACCCTGTGGGATAGTTCTACTCTGTGCTATTGGGTCCCTATGAGTCAGAATCAACTCAACGGCAACAACTTTGATTTTGGTTTTAAGTTGTGCATTTGAGAGGAACAAAAATGAAATAACACATAACATTTAATTGGACATCATTATCTTAAGGACTTTAATTCATAAAGTATCAAATCAATTTTTAAGAAAACTGTTGTGCAGGGTTTTGGACTTACTAGGGAATCTTACATTCTAATTTTTCTTCCCTGGTGGATCGGTAGTAGTTCTCTCTGCAAACCAGTGATATTAGCTCACTTTTTTCCTCTTGGGAATAACATGGTGTTTATGATTTGAGAAAACTGAAATCACTAAGTTGCCTGATAAGAAAGAGATAATTTCCCTTTTTTTTTTTTTGCTGCACAGTATTTTCTGCTCTCTTAACTTCATGAAAGACCATGGGAATGGGCTGGTGAGAGATAAATAGCAAACTGTAGATTTTGCTTCAACACTTTTAAGAGTAGCACAAGTTAAAATGTTTATTTTCCCAATCTTCAAAGTAAATTACTTTTCTAGAAAGCTGCTGTGTGTTTATCTCGTGGTTTTGAAGTTTTGGATACTTGGCACTATTCCAGGTGCTCAGAGCTAAGCGTACCCTGGTGTTAGAAGAGCAGCTGTAGAATTTAGTAAGTAGGCATGGTTTTTACTGGTCCTTATAACGTCCCTGAGTGGAGCAAATAGTTAAGTGCTCAACTACTAACTGAAACGTTTACCATCAAAACCACCCAACGGTGCCTCAAAAGAAAGGCCTGGTGACCTGCTTTTGAAAGAGTTGCTTTGACTAGATGGCAACAGGTTCGGTGTTTGGCACGGCAGACTGTAGTGCTTTATTTTCACTAGTGTTTGTCCTTTTGATTCCTTGATACAAATAAGTGGGCCTACGGTTGAGATCTAGGCTATCGTCACAGATTGCCTTTGGAAATCCAAGACATTAACAACAGAAAGGAGAGATTTAGGAGGTGTGTATGGGAGGGATGTTGTTAATTCTTATTATTTAACTATGGAAAACCACTCCTTTGAACTACCATGCTCACTATCAAAATTTTCCCCACGTGTCTGTCAGTTTGTCGTCATGTGGGGGCTCGTGTGTTGCTGTGATGCTGGAAGCTATGCCACCGGTATTCAGATACCAGCAGGGTCACCCATGGAGGACAGGTTTCAGCTGAACTTCCAGACTAAGACAGACTAGGAAGAAGGACCCGGCAGTCTACTTCTGAAAAGCATTAGCCAGTGAAAACCTCATGAATAGCAGCATAACACTGTCTGATATAGTGCTGGAAGATGAGCCCCCCAGGTTGGAAGGCACTCAAAAGATGACTGGGGAAGAGCTGCATCCTCAAAGTAGAATTGACCTTAATGACATGGGTGGAGTAAAGCTTTCGGAACCCTCATTTGCTGATGTGGCATGACTCAAAATGAGAAGAAACAGCTGCAAACATCCATTAATAATCGCAACCTGGAATACGCGAAGTATGAACCTAGGAAAATTGGAAATTGTCAAAAATGAAATGGAACTCATAAACTTCGATATCCTAGGCATTAGTGAGCTGAAATGGACTGGTATTGGCCATTTTGAATTGGACAACCGTATAGTCTACTATACTGGGAATGACAACCCGAAGAGGAATGGTGTTGCATTCATTATCAAAAAGAATGTTTCAAGATCTATCCTGAAGTACAATGCTGTCACTGATAGGATAATATCCATACACCTACAAGGAGGACCAGTTAATATGACTATTATTCACATTTACGCACCAACCTCTAGGGCCAAAGATGTAGAAATAGAAGATTTTTATCAGCTGCTTCAGTCTGAAATCGATCGAACATGCAATCAAGATGCATTGATAATTACTGGTGATTTGAATGGGAAAATTGGAAACAAAGAAGAAGGATCAGTAGTTGGAAAATATGGCCTTGGTGATAGAAACAATGCCAGAGATCGAAAGATAGAATTTTGAAAGACCAGCAATTTCTTCATTGCAAATACCTTCTTTCACCAACATAAACGGTGACTGTACACATGGACCTCACCAGATGGAACACACAGAAATCAAATTGACTACATCTGTGGAAAGAGACGATGGAAAAGCTCAATATCATCAGTCAGAACAAGGCCAGGGGCCGACTGTGGAACAGACCATCAATTGCTCATATGCAAGTTCAAGCTGAAACTGAAGAAAATCAGACCAAGTCCACGAGAGCCAAAATATGACCTTCAGTATATCCCACCTGAATTTAGAGACTACCTCAAGAATAGATTTGACACATTGAGCACTAGTGACCGAAGACCAGAAGAGTTGTGGAATGACATCAAGGATATCATCCACGAAGAAAGCAAGAGGCCACTGAAAAGACAGGAAAGAAAGAAAAGACCAAGATGGATGTCAGAGGAGACTCTAAAACTTGCTCTTGAGGGTTGAGCAGCTAAAGCAAAGGGAAGAATTGGTGAAGTAAAAGAACTACCAAAAGAATGAACAAATCTGTCTTGGAAGAAGTGTGGCCAGAATGCTCCTTAGAGGCAAGGATGACGAGACTGCGTCTTACATACTTTGGACATGTTGTCAGGAGGGATCAGTAGCTGGAGAAGGACATCATGCTTGGCAGAGTACAGGCTTATTGGAAAGGAGGCAGACCCTCAATGTGGTGGATTGACACAGTGGCTGCAACAATGAGCTTAAGCATAACAATGATTGTAAGGATGGCGCAGGACCGGGCAGTGTTTTATTCTCTTGTGCATAGGGTCGCTATGAGTCGGAACCGACTCCACAGCACCTAACAACAACATCAAAATTTAGAGGACTTGGAAGAAAAGATGATGCCAAAAAAAGAAAAAAAAAAAAAAAAAAACATTGCCCTGGAGTCAGTTCCAACTCATGGTGACCCTATAGGACAGAGTAAACTGCCCCATAGGGTTTCCAAGTAGGGGCTGGTGGATTCAAACTATCAACCTTGGGTTAGCATCGAAACTTTGCCTAAATTTTCTCAAATTTCTTTAACCAGAACTTCAAAATTAGTACCTTAAAATCTGTGAGTAAAGATAATGGCTTGATTTTGATGTTAATGAAATCCTTTCCCACTGAAGTTTACATTCATTATATAAGGGACATACCCAAGAGAGTGATGATGACTGTTTAGCTTATTTCGAAGCTAGTGTGTTGCTGAAATAATCAAGGGGATCAAATTTAACCATAAAGTTTAAACTATATAAAAAGGCATAAATTCTGGCATGCAGGGTTCAATTTTCAAATACCTACTTATGAAAAAGAAATATATGATTTCTTTTTCACTGAGAATTTTTCCTGTACATTTTTTTTGTACTTATACTATTCAGTTCTTGAGGTCAGAGATTTTTTGTACTCATTGTATACCTACCCTCTAGAATGCACTCCGAAATGTTTGTTGAAAGGATCTTTTATTTCAGCTACAAAATGTATCATTGTCTTTTAAGTTTGAAAGCCAGAATTCCTTTACTTGTGAAATTGTTGGTTTCAATCTACAGTAATTGTAGGAAACTTTAATTGGGCAACAAAGAATTCCTGCACATTTGTCAATTTCCATTCTCTACCATTGAAATTGAATTTCTTTTATGTATGTATATATATATAAAAAATATATATATACATAATTTTAATTCAAGATCAGGATATGAAAAAATGGAACACTGCGAAAGCTAACTTTAGTATTTTCTCATTTAAACACAAATATAATAACTGTTGTTGCTGGATGCCATCGAGTTGAATTGATTTTCTACTCATAGCGACCCCAAGTGACAGAGAAGAACTACCCCATAGGGTTTCCTAGGCTGTCATTTTTACAGCAGCAGATTGCAAGGTCTTTCTCTAGTGAAAGGAACCCTGGTGGTGAAGGGGTTTAGTGCTCTGGCTGCTAACCAAAAGGTTGGCAGTTTGAATCAACCAGGTGCTCCTTGGAAACCTACGGCAATGGGTTTCTCTATTGGAGTGGCTGGGTGGGTTTAAACCACCAACTTTTTGTTAGCAGCCGAGTGCTTAACTGTTGTGTCACCAGAGGTACTTAAAACTGACCTATTAAAAATTAGTTGCTGAAGTACAAACATAGATATAAAAATATAGGAGTTGGGTATTTATAAGGATATAAAAATGAAATAAATTAAAACTCCTTTAATACATATTTCAACTTCAACTTTTTACTCTCAGCATAATCTCCCCACAAAAGCTCAAACTAACAAACTTATTTATTTATTTATTTTCAGTTGGATATAATGAAGAATTTTTTGGGGGGGGTGCCAAGAATTGAAAGTACCTGGGGTTTACTTTCATAATAACAAATTAACCTGCTATTTTCATGGAGGCCAGTAGAAGATAAGAGATTCTTGGGTTAGAGACAAAGGACTTTTTAACTTATGGCACAGCAAGCAGCAGGAGTTGCATACTTGCTTCTGTTCCTCTTGCCCCCCACTCCCATTGGGGCAATGTAGAAGTGGTTCCATTTGGGTGTTGCACACACAAAGTATTATGTCACAGCTTAGGAACTCCAAGTCAAGAAAGACCCTATCTTTTAAATATGGCAGCTACCAGCTTACCCTACCTTTCTACCGGAAGGAAACATTATTACCCTGGAGAGCAAACAAATCTACACTCAGCGCTGAAAGCAGGTCCTATATCTTATGAGGCTATTTGCTATACGAACATCTTAGAAAGGATAGTCTTAAACAGGAGACATGTAGAACTGTGAGAGCTTGGTGGAGAATTGTCTTCCAAAAAAATAGAGATCTAGTTTTTTTTTTTTTTTTAATTTTCAACGTCTAAAACAGCCCCACTTTTTAGATCAAACCAAAAAATCTGGTTCTTTATCTTGACACCCACACCTCTTTACTCATCCAAGTATTTATCAACCCTGTTTGTTTTATTAAATGTCTTTAAGATCAGTTCACTGTTCTCTACTCCTATTTTTTTTTTTTGCCCTAATTTAGTCTAGCATGAGAACTAATCTTGTTTCTTGCAAGAATTTTCCTATAGGTTTCCCAGGCCCAAGTGTTAGTCTTCTCTACAAATGCAGCCAGGGCAATCTTTCTAAAAATATAAATCCGATGAGGTCACATCTTGCAAAGAAGACTTTTTAATTTGCCTTTGACTCAGAAAACAATTCAAACTTCATCAAATATCTTGCTGTTCACTGAGCCAATTTTTCTTTCCAGTGGCTTTTCTCAACATCTCTTCTCTGTCTCTATGTTGCAGCTCTACTGAAGTACTTAGAGTTTCAAGGGCATGCCGTATCTTTGGACATCTACACATACCATTCCTTCTTGGAATGTACTACCCTGGACCTTCATTCCCTTTCTTAGGCTTGATTAATGTCCACTCATCCTTCGGGTCTCAACTTACATGTTATTTCCTCCAAAAAGCCTTATTTGATTCTCCCCAGTCCAAGTTATGTACTTTCATACTTCTCTTTTTATATCTTTTATCACAGTGTAATAAAAATTACTATTGTTTTTATGACCAACAGGCAATAAGTTTTATGATGTTAAGAACCCAGGACCCAGGCATACAGGCATTTGGTACTCAATAAATGCTTAATGAATATAAAAAAAATGAATAAATAAATGAATGAAAAGATGCTTAGTTTGGTGTGTGGTATTAGGGATAAAAATGCTATCCAGAAATGATGGGAACCAATTAGGCACTACCTTACTGTTGGACACTACTTTTTAATTTAGGTTCTCCCCCACCCCTTGGTCTTCTACACTTGACATTGCTTTGACCTTACTGGTATACAAATTTTGTCACTTTACAACTTTATATAGAGGACTTTAAATGTCAGCCAACTCTGACTTCTGAGAATTTTATTCACTAAAAACTAGCAGTGGGAAAATACGACAGGTGGCTATGTATTGGGGATTAAAGTACACTGGGGACTTAAATGAAGCTACCAATCTCATTAGCTGTCTTCTGAGCTGCCAAATTCTACCTAGGTCTCCCAGGTGAAAGGCTAATAATTAATTCAATTTACTATCTATTCTGTGGAAAGCTACAAAGGTTAAGATTATGGAGGACCAATGAGGGCAATCTTTTATACTCTTTAAATTGCTCTTTAAATTTGAATTAGATTCTAATGATGACAGTTTGAAACTGACACAGTTTAATTCATTTATCACATTCTAAAGCCTGCCTACATAAGCAGTCAGTCAGTGCACTTACATGTCTATCTTTACTGTTCGCTTAGAATTTAAATATGAACAGCAATTGCTAGCCTTCTTACCTGTTTTTGTTCACTTTCTATTGATTTAGCTTCCTCTGGTATGGTTTCCCCAAACCACTGTGATATAAGGCTTTTTATTGATAGTGTAATTCATACTCCTGAGGATATAGCATTCTGGGGGAAAATTAGGTCATAATAAATATAATAATGGCCAACATTTATGTAGTATTTATGATTTACAGTCATTTAATACTCCCAAAAACCCTGTCAGGTAGCTCTCATTATTATTCATATTTTAGAAATGAGTAAACTGAGGGCCAGAGAGCAAATTTTTTCAGGACTGCACAGATAGTGAGTGATAGAGCTGCCTTTCAAAATCAGTAACAAATATTTTCTTAAATTCATATATACTTGCTTCATTGGTATTCTAGAGCAAAACCAAAAACTGTTACCATCAAGTTGATTCTGATTCATAGCAACCTATAAGACAAAGTAGAACTGCCACATAGGGTTTCCAAGGAGCAACTAGTGGATTCCAACTGCAGACATTTTGGTTAGCAGCCGAGCTCTTAACTACTGTGCCAACAAGGCTCAATTGGTATTCTAGCACTCCTCAAGTTCTTCCAAATAATTCTATAAATTCTGAGGGAATGTGGTGTTTTGTCCACAGATTTGTCTCTTGATTACTCTATGGCAGCCTTTGTTTTTCTTCTTATTTACTGAGGTCCTCCTGTGATACCTGTTGCTATGCCACTAATGTTTCCTGAAAGAAGAAGGTCTGAAGGTGTCTGCCTTTTCCATTGTATCTGCCAGCGCCAGTGCATACTAACCCTGCCCTAAGGCTGCCATGGGCATCAGTGCCATGCCAAGAGCACTTAGGGACACACTCAGGGAGATTTTCTACTCCAAGCAGAAGATGCTCCCACTGATTCTACTGACATTCTTCACCTCACGTTTTTTTCATTCAAGAGAGTGTTACAGGCCATAACTTTTGGGTAAGAGCCCCAAAAGGCAGGAATTAACTATGCGAGAGAAGGATGAAATGCTATACTCAGAATCATCCCTCCATTTGCTTTACCAAATATATGTACCTCAGTTCTTCTTAGGATTAATTTAATTTCTAGAACATTGTTCCCTCATATAACTAAGACAACAGGGGCAGTTCCTTCACCAATGTTACAAAGCCACAGAATTTGAACATACTTGGGTTTAAGCACAGACATTTGCAACAAAAGTTGTTTATTACTTCCTTAATTGATGCCACTATGCAACAAGGACGCTGAACACAGACTTTGTCCCAAGATCTTTTTTCCAAGAACATTTGGGGCCACTTCATTTGCCTGAGAATATTAAATTCTAGGATGCTGGGTCACCTGGTCAAATTTCTGATGTAGGAACAGGCAGGGCTCTTGTGCCTGGGAAGAGTGAGAGACACTAGATTTCTTCTTTTACCAAAGCTTATGCTACTTTTTTCTAGGAAAAAAAAAAAAACAAAAACAAAGGAGAGGGAAAGAGCATCATTTTTTCCCTTTAAGCCAATGAAATATTTTATGAATCAATGACAATTCTCTGTTTCAAATTGACCTATATGCTTATTAAAGATAAAAAGTTAGAGAAGAAGCTTATATAATCAACATAAGTATGCAACAAATAATGAACTCTTCTATGTGGTATCTACTACAAGATTGGCAGAGGAAAACTGAAGAATTAATAGAGTTAATCTGGCTACATTGTTGAGTCAGTATGTCTTCAGCTTGGCTTTATAGGAAAAGGGAATTGGAACATAGAAAAATGAACACCTTTCTGCATTTGTGAGAAAGCAAAAATGTGGAGCGTATAAAGGGATGATATCTAGTGTGGCCATCATAAAGATAGCAAATATGACAGAATGTAGGATGTTACTTTGGTTAAAATGAGAGAGGGGAGGATCCATGTAGAAGGGGGACAACATTTCCTAGTGCTATGAAAGTGGCCAGGTTAGTACTGATGACAACTTTGATTTTTTTTTTTCTTAAATTCTAAAGCCTATTATAATTAACATTGACTTCACAAAGATAGAAAGTGAGTATTGTAATATTTTCAATGTTTTTTTATTTGACAAAAAGGGAGAGTTATAGAATTTGTAGTGAGGAAAAGACTGATTTTTATTAATCACATACACTTATCATTTTTATTTTTTGAGATTTGCTTTCTTTCTAGACCAGGACATCTATTCATCACTTATTGAACACATTTTTACCTTGCCATTCTGGAGATAGAGCAGTGATTGGAGCAGATACATTCTCAGCTTTCCTAGAACTTATGAAAATTCATAAATATATAAACATATTCATATGTTTTAAATTCCAAAAAGGTAGATAAATTTATGAATAACACACATAGTAAGTGCTATAAAGAATAACCAGGATAAGGGATACAGAGAGGGAGGTGTGCGTGTGTGCTTGCTATTTTATGTAAGGTTAGCAGGGAAGGTGACATTTGAGCAGACACTTGAAGGAATTGGAAGATTTAGCCATGCAGTTTCCTTGGGAAAAGGATCCCAGGCATAGGGGAGAAGTGCAAACATTACAGAGTGGAAATACACTTGGTGTGCTTGAGGACAGCAAGAGGGCCAGTGAGGATGGAGCACAGTGATGAGAAGCAGGATGGTAAGTGATGAGGTCAAACAGGTAGCAGGCGATTGTTTGTGAGGGCTTTGACTTTATTTTCTTAATGTTAAAGTTAATTAACAAAGAAATATCCCACCAACATACCATTCAGATGAGGATATACAGTATTACCTAAAGCCTAAATGTCTTCCTCATGTTCTCTCCTAATTAATATCTTCCACCTCCAAAATCACCATTATTCTTACTTCTAACACTGGATAGTTTTTCCTGCCTTCAAAATTAAAAAAAATGAAATCATACAGCAAATATTATTTTGTGGCAAGCTTCTGTTGTGCCACAAAAACATCTATGAGATTCATTCATATTACTGTGTACAGCCCTAGTTTATTTATTTTTATTGCTAGATTGATAGACAGTTGCCTTTGAATCAGCCTGACTCATGGCAGCCTTACGCATAAAAGAACAAAACCTTGCCCAGTCCTGCATCATCTCGCAATCACTGGCATGTTTGAGTCCATCTTTCCAGCTATTGTGCCAATCCATCTCTCTTGTGTCTCCCCCACCCTTACAGGCCTTTTACTTCACCAAACATCCTCCTCCACTAATCGATCCCTCCTAATGACTTGTCCAAAGAAATGTAGTCAATATTCTGTTGTGACCTATTAAGTTTTCATTGGCTAATTTTTGGAAATAGATTGCCAGGTCTTCCTTCCTAGTCTGTCTCAATCTGGAAGCTCTGTTGAAACCTGTCCACCATGGGTGACTCTGTTGGTATTTGAAATATCAGTGACGTAACTTGCAACATCATAGCAACAGGCAAGCTAACACAGTACAACAAATTGACAGAGGGGTGGTAGAATTTATGTAGTATCCTATTATACGAATCCGCCAGGCGCTTCTTGGAAACTCTATGGGGCAGTTCTACTCTGTCCTATAGGGTCGCTATGAGTCGGAATGGACTCGATGGCACTGGGCTTATACAAATACACTATTAGTCATTTATCCATTGTGGGTTTTTATGAATTGTTTACACTTTCAGGTTACTATGAATAAGCCTATTATAAACTATTTTGTAAACATCTTCTCTGCACATGTGAACTTCTGTTCTTACTTATGCATGAAATTGATGGATTATATAATACACGTAAATGACAAATACTTTTCCTAAGTGGTTAAGCCAGTTGGCCCTCAAGTAAATAGTATTTGTGAATTCTGGGTGTTCTACATCCTTGTCAACACTGTACTTGTCAGGTTTTTGTTTTGTTTTCAAAGTACATATACACTGATATTTCAAAAATCTGTGGTTTTAATTTATACTTCTTTTGTGCTTTATTTTCTGGGCTAGGAATCAGAAGCTGCCCTAAAGGAAAAAAGGAGAAGTTAATGCAGGTCTCTTCTCAGTTGACCTCCCTTTGTGCTCAGCTATTGTCTCTCAGGCCTTGGCTGCCTTGCTTGCTTCCCCTGCCCTCAAATGAATTTTATATATATATACATATATATATTTCCAGCTTTTATAGCTGTTGTTGTTGGAAGGTTTAGGCTAATATTTTCTCTTCCATCATGGTCTAAAGTGACGACCCCATGAAGGCTTTGAATAGAGGCCTGACTATGTGATTTTTCCACTGATTTAAAACTGGAATTGCAGGTTAGGATGGGATTCCTTGGTTTTGAGTGAGGTGATGATTTGTTGTGCATCAAAATATCAAAGTATATCAGAAACGTACACTCCCTACATGTTTTATAGAGTTTTCAAAGAGAGGAAAGAAAACCTGTTTCACTACTTTTCTATTTTTTATTTTATTTTGTCATTGTTATTGAGGATATACAGAGCAAAATATCTATCAATTTAACTGTTTCTACACGCACAATTCAGTGACGTTGATTATATTCTTTGAGTTGTGCAACCATTCTCACTGTCCTTGTCTGAGTTGCTCCTTCCCTATTAACATAAACTCACCTTCCCCTAAAGTTCCTTTCTATTGTATTTTTATGAAAATAATGTACACCTTTTATGTTTGTTTGCCAAACATGACCTCTCCCTGTGAAGTATTTTCCTAAGCGCGCTATGAATCAACTTGAGGGCACTGGGTCTGGGTTACTTTGCGGCAGTGTGTTAAAAAAAAAAAAAGAAAAATGGCGTAGGACAGGAAAATACCTCAGGAGGGAGAGAGTGGTTGGCAAACAACATAGAAGGTGGGTGTTATTTGCATAAAAATATGATAATCTTTTGAGTTGCTGTTTTCACTTTGAGCCCGTATAGATAGTTCTTAAAGGAGCATAATGCTTAAGGCAGACATTTTTTACTAGTTTAGTTAATCTATTGTTTGTTTCACTACTTTTAACTCCCTTAAGAAGGAGCCAAATGGGTAAAGAAGGGGGATATAGGTAAAGGGATTTATTTGAAGAGAGACCCATTGCCATAATGAATCTCCTCCCTTCCTCTTGGAAGAGGTTTGACGGAGTCTTATTCTATATCCAGAGGCATAGTGAGTGGAGCTTCAAAAAAGGAACCATTATGGGACCTTTGGGATGTTTTCTGTGCAGCTGGTAGACATGCAACGAATAGACTTACACCTATGGAAGCTAACACAGAACGTGGATTGGTGGTTGCACCAGCCAGTCTACAGGGTCAGAAAACTGGACTTTCGAAAGTGGATCCAGGAGAGCGATCACGGGGTTGCCGTTGTGATAGTGGTGTACTAGAGTTTATCAGGGTAACAGGCACATGAGTGCTTTCCTATGACCAGATGGGTGACATGTAGAAGAGGAGACAAAGTGAAGAAATCCTGAATTCTATCTAAAAAGATTGAGTGGAGATGCAAGGGACAAATCAATAGAAAGAGTTTGAATCCCTACTGTTGTGTCTCAATGGCTGAAAAGGGTGTCATTAGTAACTACCGAAAACTACCAAGAATAGTGGTAAATCCTGCAGGGAACTGAAGAAGAGACACCAAATGCAAGCTCCAGGCAGGAAGCCTCTAGTGTCCTTTTGACTGAGAGCAAACCTAAACCAAAAATCCATTGCCATCAAGTCACTTCTGACTCATGATGACCGTATAGGACAGGGTAGAACTGCCCCATAGGATTTCCAAGGCTGTAATCCTTATAGAAGCAGACTGTCACATCTTTCTGCCTTGCAGCAGCTGGTGGGTTTGAACCACCAACCTTCCAGTTAGCAGTCAAGCGGTTAACCCCAGTGTTACCAGGGCTCCTTGATAGAAGGTGTCACCTATAATTATCTACCAAGATCAGTGAGTAGGAAGCTCAGAGACCATCTAATAACTTCCCTGTTCCCCGCCTTTTCTCTCCACCAGAAGGGAGAGTAGGGAGGAGTGCTCCCTGTTAGAGAGTGGAGAAGGGAGAGGATAGAGGGAAAAATGATCTCCAATTTCTTCCCAATTGATGACTTAAAATCTAAAACAGTTTCAAACTGGATCCCACTGCCGTTGAGTCAATTCTGACTCTTAGTTACCTTGGGTCAAGGAAGAATGTTTATTTTGAAGTCAAGAGTGAAATTTTATTAATCATATGGGATTAGATTTTACCAGAGGCAGTGATGATTCAATGATAGAATTTTCTTTCTCCATGCAGGAAACCCAGGTTTGATTTCCATCCAATGCGCCTCATGTGCAACCATCACCCATCTGTCAGTGGATGCTTGCGTGTTGATTTGATGCTGAACAGGTTGCAGCAGAGCTTTCCAGATTAAAATAGACTAGGAAGAAAGTCTTGGCAAGCTACTTCCAAAAATCAGCTAAATAACACCCTATGGATTACAACAGTCTGATCAGCAACTGATCTTGGGGATGGCACAGGACTGGGCAGCGTTTTGTTCTGTTGTGCATGCGGTCACCTTTCATTGGGGATCTACTCAGTGCTAACAACAATGTATATTACCACGTGGGATGTCTAAGTTTTCTAGTGCTGGTATAACAGAAATTTTACAAATGGGTGGCTTTAAAGACCACAAATTTATTTCCTCACGCTTTATGAGGCTAGAAGTCCAAATTTAGGGTGCCACCTCTGGAGCAAGGCTTTCTGTCTCTGTTGGCTCCCGCGTAAGGTCCTTGTCTCTTTTTTGCTTCTGTTTCCTGGTTCCACGGAGATCTCATGTGGTAAGACATCTATCCACCCCACATCTCTGTTTGCTGGCTTGGTTGCTTGCTTAACCTACTTTTTTGTATCTCAAAAGAGATCGGTTTAAGACATATCCTATACTAACACTACCTCAATAGCATAACAAAGAAAACCCATTCCCAAATGGGATTATAACCACAGGTAACCAAAACCAAAACCAAAACCAAACCCAGTGCCATCGAATTGATTCTGACTCATTTTTTTCATAGCGACCCTATAGGACAGAGTAGAACTGCCCCATAGAGTTTCCAAGGAGCACCTGGCGGATTTGAACTGCCGACCCTTTGGTTAGCCATAACACTTAACCGCTACACCACCAGGGTTTCCTAACCACAGGTAAAGGGGTTACAATTTACCATACATATATTATAATAAAAAAAAAAAAATTTATGTTATAAGGTAAAAAAAAAAAATTTTTTTTTTTTTTATATTATAAGGTAAAAAAAAATTTTTTTTTTTTTTTAATGAGTCAGAATCAACTCGACAGCAGCGGGTTTTTTATTTTGGGGGGACAGAATTCAATCAATAACATGGGGCTAGATGATGTTCAAGACTGTGGAATTGTCTATTAAATAAATGGAAAAGTCATTGCTGTAGCCAGACTTTTTATACAGGGGCAGGGGAAACTTTCTCAGAGTGAATAAATTTAAAAAGATTTTGTGAGACAAAAATTTCATACATGAATGTGAGTGCTTAACTGCTATCCATATACCATGCTTGTTCAAAAAGCTGGTTACAAGTTAAACACTGCTGATCCTGTGCTTCAGTCTGGGTACTCCCTGTTCAGGTATCTCCTAGTTTGGAAATCCTCTTGTCAGCAGGTCGGCATCTGCAATTCAATTCATCTCTTGGGCACTTAATTTCAGTTACTACATTGCTTAGTTTTATTTATTTTTATTTTTTATACTTTAAAATTGATTGTAATCCTCTGGTGAAATTTATTGTGTTAATTATTTTTATTTCTCTACACATTAATCTCTCAAAATTTTTTTTTTACACATTAATCACAGTAATTCTGAAGTCTCTGGATGACAACTGTAAATACTGGAACAACTGTGTTTCTGAAGCTTTCAACTTTATTTTGTTCTGATTTCTTTTTTTTATGATCTTCTTATTTAAGAATATTTTTAGATTTATAGAAAGATCGTGAAACTAATGTCGAGTTCCCATATACTCCACATCCAGTTTTGTTTATTGTTATAATCTTACGTTATTGAATTGATTCCGAGTCATAGTGACCCTGTAGGACAGAGTAGAACTGCCCCATGGGGTTTCCAAGGCTGTATCCTTTATGGAAGCAGATTGCTTACCTTTTGGTTAGCAAATCTTTTGGTTGTATACTTTTCACAACTAATGAACCAATACTGACACATTTTTTATTAATTAAACTCTATACTTCATTCAGATTTCCTTACTTTTTGTCTAACGTTCTTCTTCTGTTCCAGGATCCCATTCAGGAAAACACATGTCATTTAGCCATCATGTTTCCTTGGCTCCTCTGGCTGTGACAGTGTCCTTGACTTTCCTTGTTTTTGATGACTTTGACAGTTTTGAGGAGTACGTCTCATGTATATTGTAGGATGTCACTTTATTAGAATTCGTCTGATGTTTTTTGTGTGATTAGATTGGGGATATGGGGTTTTAGGAGAAAGAATGTATTGGTAAAGTGCCATTCTCATCACATCATATCAAGGATACATGTTATCAACACGGCTTAACAAAATTCATGTTAATATTGATCACTTGGCTAAAGTAATGTAGACAAATTTTCCCACTCTGAATTTACTCTTTTTACTTTTTTCTGTTCTGGAAGGAAGTCGCTATGTGCAGCACACCTTTAAGGGGGGGGAGGAGTCATGTCCTACCTCCTTGTGAGTGAGGTGTTGTTTAAATTATTTGCAATTCTTCTGAAAGGGAAATTTGTCTATTCTCTTCCAATTGCGTGTTTATGTAATCATTTATTTTTATCTGTATGGATTTGTGGATATTTAAATCCAATACAGTGTTATTTATTTTCTTTCTCAAATTGTTCCATATATTTTTTTAAGTCTTTCCTTACTTTCTGACACTACAAAATGCTCTTTATTCATGTTATGTATTCCTTATCTCTGTCCTAGGATCAATCACGTTTCCAAAAACCTCTGGCTCTTTTTATGGCTAATAAAAACTAAAGTCTGGGTACTGGGCATGCTCATTGCTAGTAAGGTGTCATTCCTTTTAGGGCTGGTTAGCAGATAGAGCAAGGAAATATGTTAGTATACTAACCAGTGGCCTATTTAAAAAAAAAAAAAAAAAAACTTAGTAGTGCTTGATCAATTCTTGTACATTGTGTATGAAACATTACAGTCTCTAGGTGATATTGTCTTTCAATACGGAGGATATTTTTAAATTGAAAAAAAAAAAAAGCTTCTGTCAGGCAGATAAATTAGAGGAAATAATCAGAATCAACTTTAGGGTAACTGATTATTTTTTTTTATTACCTTTATTCAAATAGGGGTTGAATTGTGTCAAGAATGGACTTTATTATTTGTGATGCCTGGTCTAAATTTTGGTTTGTTCTTATAGACAGCCTCATTTAAAAACCTGGAGTATATGTGGACATTCTTCATTTTGGAGCCTGAGTTTTCTCTACTCTGCATTGTGAGACAGCCCTAGCTTCCCAGCCATTTCGTTATTGCCGTCTGCTTGGTTGGAGCCACTTGGGAATTGGCAAGTGTTTCAAGTGGGAAGAATCCACCCAGCATTTCAGACTCACAGATTTGAATTCCTTCCACTCCAAGATCCTGTCCCATTAAGTTCTGGAAGATTTTGTAGCCCCAAAATTTAATTATTATTTTTCTAGCCCAGTGAGGCTTCAAAAAATCTCTTTTTGGCTACTGCTTTCAGTTGTGTGCCCTGTTTGGGGTTTTTCATGCCCTTGTCCCATGCTGCTTAAAAAAGGGGTAGATGCCTGAGAGAAAATGTAGTGTTGAATGTCAGGGTCTGTTCGGTAATCCTGACTGCCCAAGTCCTAGCTTTACTAGCTTTCTGATACCTTTGAAGAGATATAATTTTTAAATACGTGTTATCCACTTTTTTTAGTTGTTATTGGTGGAGTTTTGTCTTCTGCCGGTTATTCGGTCTAAGCCAAAAGAGAAAGTCTTAGGATCATCTTTTAAATAATGCTATACATTTGAGCTTCAGAATTTAAGGAATCCTGTTCGATTGTTACTTTTTTTTTTTAATAGTGGGCCTGTAGTCTTGAATCCTTTAATTCTTTGAAAATGAAAAAAAAAAAAAAATCATCATCAAAGAAAATGTATTTAATATCAAATCTCATGATTAATATTTGAACACTAATTTGGTCACATGTTTTGAATATATTCTTAGCAATTGAATATTTTATAGATGAACAGTCACAATGAGATCCTGATGATAAAGCTGAATATTTTTTATAAGAGCATTTTTTGCCTAAGAGCTACTAAGTAGTAATTGAAATAAATGAACATGTTGTGTATCTTTAGTAATTTCTAATCAATTGCTGAACACTCTGCTTGAAAGAGTGCCATGGCCTCATATTCCTAGAAGAGTAAATCAATATTTTCATTCATAAATGATCTGACATGTCACTTTATTATCTCTGGGTTTTGAATCAAGTAAAGATTAGCTTCACCCGTTATGATCGATTCAAGGAAATAAGCTCTATATGCTATTTTAGTTACGAAGGTTAAAGGAAATGTCAGTCAGTTATTAGGGAATTTCAGTACTTGATTGATTTTGAATGGTCTAATACAGTAAATAACACTTGAACTGAACTTTCAGAAAGGCAGCATTTTTCAAAATATAAATTAAATCTTTGTAATGGCTCTGAAGAGTTCAGTGGTGATATCATTCTCAGTTCCATAAACATGAATGATTGCAGTAGTGAAATGTTTTTGTTTTTATGGAGTCTCATCTTCTTTCTGTTATTTAAAAAGGGGAAAAAAAAACACCATATTTTGCATATTTAGGTATAGATTTATTTATAATATTTAAAAAACTTTGATCTTATTTTATTTTTCATCAACTGCAAATGAAATTACTAATCTGTCCTCATGTTTTAAAAATCAAAATATATATAACTTTCAATTAGAGTTATGATCACAAGGTATAGCCATTATTAACAAGCATTCAAAAGCACGGATACTTTTTGGTCCAGCGAACATAAAGTGTATCATTTCTTAAGTTCTAAAAAGTGCAAGTTTAAAAAAAAGAATGTTTGTTATCTATTCATTAGCTGAGGAACCCCTTTTTGTTTTATCTGAAATCTTAAAGCAAATTCAAAATACAAAATTTGAGAAAACAAACATGTGTCTTAGAACTCCTTCCTGATACCTGATCACACAAATCTCCTCAGAACATGCTTCAGATTAAACTGTTATCATCCATATTTTATCTTAGAATCAATGTTTCAAAGTCATGCAATTATGATAAAAGAGAGTCAGCAAAAAAGAAGAAGTACCTCAATGAGATGGATTGACACAGTGACAGCAACAATAGGCTGAAGCATAACAACCATTGTGAGGATGGCTCAGGACTGGGCGGTGTTTTGTTCTGTTGTTCAAAGAGCTGCTTTGAGTCAGAACGAACATGAGGGCACCTAAAAACAACAACAACATGATAATAGAAAGTTGATGTGGATTTCTCTATTTGACTTGGAGCTCCTGGAGAATAGAATCTTAAATCATTTTTTTGCCTATCACCTAGAAGAAAGACTGGCATATGTACTTTGTTCTGTAGATACGTGCATAAAAGCCACATTATACAATCATGGATTTTATATGACAGAAGAGATACTAGAGGTCATCCAAAATAATCCCTTTATCAAAGAGAGGCACAATCCAGTTTGTCGATAGCATAATCTGGATCGTTTGACTCTCAGCTGAGAGCAATTTTCTGACTACTAAATTGCATTTTCAATATGACTAATCACTTTAACATGTTTTCACCATAGAACATTCTGCTTTCGGTAAGCTGAGAAATCTTTTGACATATTTATGCACATCATCACATGACAGTCACAACTTCAATAATCTCTCAAAATGTATTGCTTTTCTATTATTTAGAAGAGACACAGTTTTTTTTTTCCAAGACCCTTTGAACTTTTAGCCACTTTCTATGTGTTTGTGAGGCCCTTTTTTTTTAGAATGTAACATGGGGCTGAACATTCATTTCTTTGCTCTGTTTAGTCCTATCGAGGACAGATTTTCTTGACATCCGTTTGGCGAGTGGTGTGTATCTTCTGTATGGTGTCTAACATGTATGATTTTAGAGCTGGAAAACCATGCCCTATAGCCCAGGCAGTATTGTATAGAAAGAGAATGATTTCTTCAGTATTGATTTAAGCAGTTGATGGTTGCATTGGAGAGGGGAAGTCATTCAATTGTATCAAAAGGCTTTTAGTAAAAAGCAATTGGTTAAGCCTGCACTAAATGACATCTTCAAAAGTTGTCTGGAGTAATAACTTTAAATCTAATCCTAAAGTGTCCGCTACCTTATAGCATTGTTCCTGTTCTTTAGTTAAGAGGATTTTAAAGAAAACAAAAATTATTTTTGCCATTGGTGCCTTGCCGAGCATTAAATTCACTAAGAAATACATTTTTTTTTTCCAACTAACATAAATTTTCTCAGTTGGCATGTGAGTTTGGTGGGTATAATAGTAGTCAGCTTTCTTAGAGAATAGCACAGCGGTCTGTTCTTTGTTTCCTATTTTGGGGACAGTTTAGAATAGTCACTTGCTACAGTTTTCTTGTAGAAAAGAAGTTTATATTCTGGAATTTTGTTCCAGTTTGCTAATTTAGGATTATTCTCATCAAATAGCTTGAATCTATTGTATCAGCCACAGTTTCAGTGCTTTCTAAGTTAACTAAAATCTGTGAAGTTTTATATGTGCTTAATTTGGACAATATTTCACCCTTAGTAAAACTTTCCTCACTGCCTTTTGTTGTTTATCACGTCGACTGACAAAGTGCAAGAGTTCTCCTCCATCTCTCCACTGATCCCAAGGAGCCTCACCTTGCCCAGTCTTGTCTTTGTTATTTTTTCTCTGTGCTCTTTTAACCTACTTCATCGCTCATTCTATTAATTGCTATTCCAAACACCCACTGCTATCAAGTCGATTCTGACTCTTAGTGACCCCGTAGGGTTTCCAAGGCTCTAAATCTCTACAAATGTAGACTGCCAAGTCTTTTTCCCTCACAGAGCTTACATTTTAATAGGAGAGATGCACAATAAATAATAATCATAAAGGATAAGTAATAGTAGTTAATAAGGCACCCCGGAGCTGCTGGTGGCTTCGAACAGCCTATCTTATGGTGAGCAGTCAAGCTCCTTAAATATTACACCACCGGGGTGCCTTATTAACTACTATTACTTATCCTTTATGATTATTATTTATTGTGCATCTCTCCTATTAAAATGTAAGCTCTGTGAGGGCATGAATCCTTGTATATTTTGTTTAATCATATATCCCATATGCCTAGAAAAGTTTCTGGCACATAGAAGGCACTTGATAAGTATTTCTGAATAAATGAATCTGTTCATTCATAGAAGCATGAATAACAATGGAATTCTTGACAAAAGTTATCAATTAAGTAACAAATATGTGGATATTTATACATTATGGCCGATGAAGAAATAACAGTTAATAGATGTCTGTATTCTGAAAGAGGTTACAGGAATAAATACAAAATTAAAAATTAAATAATGAAAACAATAAGGTTTAAAAAGAAATAGTTATAATAAGGCTTTTAAAAAGAAAATTCCAAATAAAAGAAGCTTTCGCTTTCTTTGGAAACCCTGGTGGTGTAGTGGTTAAGTGCTACCACTTCTAACTGAAGGGCCAGCAGTTTGAATCCGCCAGGCGCTCTTCGAAAACTCTATGGGGCAGTTCTGCTCTGTCCTATAGGGTTACTATGAGTCAGAATCGACTAGAGGGCATGGGGTTTGGTTTTGATTTTGGTTTCGCTTTCTTCTTAAAGAAGTACCAGGCAAAGTTTTATGGTGAAACCAGCTAAGTACAGCCTTGGAGTGAGAGCGATACTGTCAAACTTTTTCAATAGCATGTTTTCATCATCACCTGTTTCTGTGTGAGGTTCATAGTCCTTGGACATCTTCTGTGGGGGTGGGGAGGAGCAGTAATAATCTTCTCCCCAGTCTATGTTTGTATGACAAATACACTTCATCAGTTTTGACTTTGGCATTTTCTTCATGTTCACCTTTTCATTATTAAAGTGTTACTTAAACAACATTTTACCCGTACTTCATTAGATGCTTAAATATTGTGTTGCCTACTGTTGTGGATGGAATTGTGTCCCCCCAAAATACGTGGATCAATTTGGGTACGCCAAATAATGTGACTGTCCATCACTTTGTCATCTGATGTAATTTTCCTAAGTGTTGTAAATTCTGTCTCTCTGATGTTAATGAGATGGGATAAGTGGCAGTTATGTTAATGAGGCAGAACTCAATCTACAAGATTAGATTGTGTTTTAAGCCAATTTCGTTTGAGATATAAAGGAAAGAAGCAAGCAGAGAGATATGGAGACCTCATACCACCAAGAAAGCAGAGCAGGGAACAGGGTGTGCCCTTCAGACCAGGGGTCCCTGAAAGGAGAAACTCCTAGTCCAGGAGAAGGTTGATGACAAGGACCTTCCTCTAGAGCTGACAGAGAGAAAACCTTCCCCTGGAACTGACACCCTGAATTTGGAGTTCTAGGCTGTGAGAAAATACATTTCTCTTAGTTAAAGCCATCCACTTGTGGTATTTCTGTTATAGAAGTACTAAATAACGAAGACATCTGCTTAATGAATCTTCCCTATGTATCAGTATTTAAAACCCTTAGGTTTCTTGAGAATTATTACAAGATTTGTTTAAAAGGGATATATCATTATCTAACACATATCTATTTTTTTATTTAGATATAAAATATTTATCATATATATTTATAATAAAAGGGCAAGAAGTTCCATTTCACTTTCTATAATGTATATTTATAAAGTACGTATCATATATTTATATAAATGTGTCATATATATTTATAAAAGAGAGTGAAAAAAAGAGAAAGAGAGATAAAGAGGGAACGAGAGAGAGAGGGAGAGTAAGTGCATGAGCCTAAGCTCCTGTTCCTAAAAAACAAAAAAGTGTTTCAGGGGATCAGAGACCTATACACATGAACAATGTGTGACAAGCTAGCGAACACTGTACAGTCATGTGTTGACAAAAATTGGACCACATGGAGAACCCTTTACCTAGATGAGAGACAACCTAGGGCCTTGAACTAAAGCAGGCTGAATGATAAAAAATATATATATTGGTCCTTTTTCTATGCTCACAACCTAAAATAAACATGGATCTTATAGTATTCATAGGAAAGAGAAATCTACAAAGAGAAATTGAGTTAAAAAGCAAGAGACCCAGAAGTCCACAGGGAGGTTACCCGTTGCGAGCCACTGGCCCAAGCATCCTTGCTTAAGTAGCAACTGAACAAAAGGGTGGTTCAGTTGTCCATCTGACCTTTCCAGCTACATGGGAGGGTAGAATGAAACAAAAGACAGACATAAATAATTGAGCCTTCATGAAGCAGCAGTAGTAATTCCAGGCCCTTTTTATATCTCCAGGCCCCAGGGAATAAGATGGTCAGAAAATGACTACCCTGTCTAGACTCTGAACGTCAATCTGTGTTCTTGAACTTTTACGATAAACAGCAATTCTTCCCCTTGAAGGTAACGTAAATGAGACAGCAATTAAGAAGGGCAAAGAAGTCCCATTTCACTGGGGTCTGATATTGGCAATATGGTTGTTGTTGTTGTTAGGTGCCATTGAGTTGGTTCTGACTCATAAGGACCCTATGTACAACAGAAGGAAACACTGCCTGATCCTGTGTTATCCTCACAATCATTATTGTTGAGCCCATCGTTGCAGCCACTGTGTCAATTCATGTCATTGAGCATCTTCCTCCTTTTCGCTGACCCTCCACTTTACCAAGCATGATGTCCTTGTTCAGGGCCTGGTCCCTCCTGATAACATGTCCAAAGTACGTGAGACATCATTCTTGCTTCTAATGAGTTTTCTGGACTTCTTCCAAGACAGATGTGTTTGTTCGTCTGGCAGTCCATGGTATATTCAATATTCTTTACCAACACTGTAATTCAAAGGTAATATGTAATATAGCTTGAAAAAATATTAAAGTATACAGAATTCCATGTTATAAGATAAAATATGGGGAAAGAAACATTGATGTTAAAATTTCAAAGGGAAAAGCCTCAAGGGGAATACAATAGACAATAAAAATTAAAAAGGAAGATCCTTTGCTTAATTTTTAGGCAAAAAACAAATCCATTTGCATTGTAAATAAACACAAAGACATTCTATATCTTTCTCGTCTTACGGAAGTAAGTTTATAAAAGGAAACAGCATATCTTTGCAGATTAACAAAGTATCTATTTCAGCTTACTTTATGGATTCAATTGTGTCTCCCCAAAATGTGTGTCAACTTGGCTAGGCCATGATTCCCCGTATGGTGTGATTGTCCACCATTTTGTCTCCTGATGTGATTTTCTTATGTATTGTAAATCCTACCTCTGTGATGTTAATTAGGTGAGATTAGTGGTAGTTATTTTAATGAGTCAAGACTTTACAAGATTATGTTGTATTTTAAGTCAACTTGAGATATAAAAGAGAGAAGAGAGTAGAGCGAGATGGGGACCTCATACCACGAAGAAACAAGAGCCAGGAGAATAGTGTGTCTTTGGACCCAAGGTCCAGGCACTGAGAAGCTCCTTGACCGGGGAAGTTTGATGACAAGGACCAGAGCCAAAAGAGACAGAAAGCCTTCCCCTGAAGCTGTGACCTTGAATTCGGACTTCTAGCCTCCTAGTCTGTGAGAGAGTAAATACTTGTGGTATTTCTGTTATAGCGCTACTAGATAACTCAGACAGCTTATGCTGACGAAAACATCTATTTTATAAATAAGCCCACTAACGTGAGAACTTCTAGAAAAATTTGACCAAATGCGAAGAAATGCTTGGGCTTTAAAAACAATGTGGGAGAAAGTCAGTACTGGACAACTACTTTCTCTGGCCCTCTTGCTGCCTTTTTGCTTTTCTTTCTAGAAAGGCTATCCTTGTTTTTGGAATGACAAGGTCTGATGTTATATTGTGGGCTTAGAAAAAATACACAGCAAGCACACATTATGAAATTTCATCAAATAATTGTGGCTTTAACCCTTGTATGCTAGCACAAATTAACAAAAACAGCAACATATAAGTCAATATTTTCTAATATGTTTAGTCCTTACTTTGCTTTTCATAATATTTGAGTAAGTTTTACAAGCTATTTTACACATTGGGAAACAATATTTTAATAGATACTATCTACACATATTTTATACACATATTGTCTTTAATGTCTTATTCACTGCTGGTAACTCATTGCACCAGATCCATTTCTGATCAATTGTTCATATAAATTGAAAATAGATTGACATGTAATTTTTCCACAGTGAAATGTACTAGTGACCTGAAAAACTATATGTGTCTCTTTAAATACATGATTTTATTATCAGAAATTGAATTATGGATATTGGGAATTAGGGCCTACTTTTCCCTTATTCATTACACTGAATGACAAAAAACAAATAATTCAAAATATATACAGTGAAAACACATACCGTTCATTGTCTGTGTAAAATGTTTGGCTCCTTCTTCTGGGGTTTATTATATCTTCAGTGTGAAAAATAGTTTCTCCTTAAAATATGCTTTGGTTTCCAACGGAGGAGGAATAACTTTTGCACTGCCTTCTGGTCTTAGTTCTGCTATATGGATGTAGTGAAACATTGCTTAGGGAAGGGAAGCTTAGTGTTTGGAAAGCATATTTGTAAGATTGATTTCCAAAAGGATATTTCAGAAGATTAGAGTATTATTTAAAAATTTTGGATTTTATATTGTTTCTTATTTGTATATTTATGTAGTAGGAAGTTTCTAAAATGTCCCTACAAATTCCCATTTCCTGGTATTCATGGTCTTGTGTAATCTCTTCCCTTTGGGTTACTTCTTCTAACCAACAGAATATGGCAACGTCGAGGGAGTGTCATTAAGATGATTAAGTTACAGAAGATTGTGATTGTCATCATTTTTTCCTGTTGCTGAAAGAACAACATCGTGAATCAGAATCAGCGTAAGACTGGTTCCTATCAGGCGAAGGTCAAATATACCTCCACCTTCCCACTTCTTCATTATTTCACGCTGGGCTTAAAAATTCACTGCAACAGTCACACAAGGCTCACAAAAACAGACTCTACACACAGTTAAGTGGTTTATTAGGGTAACTAAACTGGAGTAACAATATAAAAAAAATACAATTCGGAAAACAAGTCACGGTCAATGTCAGGAAATCTTGGATAAAACTCAGGGTAAACATCAGGAAACTCTGGATGCAACTCAGAGAAAAGGTATGCAAGCCAGGTCTGGGAAGGTTCCTAAAGCAGAGAGCACATCTTTTCTGCAACCAGAGCAGCTTCAGACAAGCTCCCTGCTGAAACAGGTCTCAATCAAGGTGACTTTGGGGCAACTCACCTCTGGATCAGGAGAGCTCTGCCTTCAGGGTCCAGGATTATAGATTAGTCCATACACTCCTTGTCAATTACAAGGCAGGCCCTCTAATCAAGCCAGATAAAGTCTAGACTGGGTACCCCCTCCAGCCAATCCCAAGAAAGGACAACTACAGGATTGTTCAGTAATCTGATCAGCCCTTGCAAGCTACTTCTGCAGATAGTAAACCAACAAATCCTTTGCAAGATTGTGGCCTTACTAATCATTTGGGGAGAGTTACAAACCCAGGGCCAGAGAGGCCATATATGAGAAAACCATTGCACCACAATTGTCTTTTGGTTTGTATCCTTTGATGAAGCAAGCTGCCATTTTAGAACGGGAACTTCCTGTGGCAAGGAACTGAGGATGGCCTCTGGCCAACAGATTGTGAGGAACTGAGATGCTGAGTTCAACAACATGTGAGGAATTAAATACTGCCAACAACTATGTGAGCTTGGAAGAGGTGACTACAGCTCAGTGACACTTGGATTGTAACCTGACAGGTGCTCTGGGGTAGAGAATTCAGCTAAGCTGTGACTGGATTCCTGATTCACATGAATTGTTTGTTGTTTTAAGCCATTAAGCTTTGCAGCAATTTGTTATGCAGTAAATAGATAACTAATACACTGAAACATTAATATGTTTCTTTACCTTGCCTGTAAGGTATATAAGATAATACAGTACTTCATTATGATTTATGCAAAATTATTATTTAATACATATAATTAATTGCAAGATAAATTCTAGGAGAGTTTGCGATGGTTAAATATCATAATTACATATTTAGCATGGTGTGTTGTATTTGTGTGCTAATATTCAGATTCGATTTTCATTATTTCTGAAAGCATTAAATATGAAAATTGAATTGTGGTTATTACTTTAGAATAGTTCCACTAGATACAGCAGAGGTTGTTCAATAGTGTGTAATATTCCAGGACACAGCTATTATAAATCTAATGTTCTATAAGCAGTTTTTATTTCAAAATTCATACCATATGGTTAAAATAAGAATTAAAAAAAAATTAGTATGGATTAATTGTTTCCAGTACAAACCCAAGATGGATTTATTTTAAGGTAACATCGCTTCCTCTGTTTAAGAATGTTTTGCTTAGTTCCAAGATAATTTACTCAGACTCTGATCAAATCTGAAGGTTTGAAACCATTGTAATGCCATGTGATGAATCCAAACATGTGCTTGCTGTTTTGCTAAAACAGGAGAAAAAGTGTATGTAGCGATGATACTTACAATGCCCAGCATACATTTGACACTGTGACAACTAAGTGACAATGATCGATCCAAATGCAATCCTGGGTTTGAGCATCAATTAGGAAAATGGCAAAGGCCTCTCCAACATTATAAATTACTCTGTGAGTGCCAGTAACAAAAGCTATCCCTACCAGTAATTTTGTATGATTACGGTTTGAACAAAAGATAGCTGATGAGTATGAAGCCTTGTAGTCAGGAAGCTAAGAAATATTTCTCACTCATTGCATGACCATGTGGTCTCAGAAGTCTCTATGGCTCTAAAATAACCCTTGCTAAACAGATTGCAGTTATTAAACCACATTTTGCTATGTTTTTAAAGTGACAACAATATTATTTTTTGAGATCTTAAGATTCATGTTCTTAACATTCACATAGCCAATTGTTTTTCTATGAAAAGACATATATGTCTTAATTATCAATTACATCCGTTACTGGATCTGACAAATTATTTCTTTTCTGTTTCTTATGAGGTTAGTTGGCCACCTCAGAACGTCTCGGAATAGGGTGTCTGCGCAGTACCTTGTGAACTTACACTTCCAGGAATAAATGTACATCTTACATTTTACTCTGTGTGACAAACATGTGACAATCCGTTCCGATTGAATTTGTGAAGTACATTATGTAGCCTTTAAAATACAGTACATTTCTGGACTTCTTAGCATTCACAGAATGATACATTGTTTACTGACACATGTCGAGTGTATCAAGCATCCCCCAAATAATAATACTTGTAAGTCCATCACTGTCTGTCCTTTGCATGATTGGCTTCTGAGCCTGTTCTTTAAACACGGAAAAATTTAAGAATTAGTGAGAATTCAGTAGTCCCACTTTCTTTGGATTCAGAGAATTTAAAGTTAAAAAAACACTTTAGAGATTATGAAGTTCAATGCCTGCATTTTAGACACAAGGAAACAATAGCTCAGAGAAGTCAAATGACTTTTTTGAGGTCAGTAAACTGACAACTTCAACAATGTACAAAAATGTCAACATATATAAATGAACTGAAATGTCTTGAAAGACAGAGTTAGCTTCATAAACAATCTCTCTCCTACCCTCTCTCAAAATTGAGTACTCAGAGAGTTAATATGCAGTCCAGAAAATATAAACCACTCTAGATATTTCAAGCAGAGAGGGGTTTAACCTAGGGAATTGACTATACAGGTGCTGAAATGTGTTGAAAGGGCCGCTAATGAAGAAAGATGTTGTTGAACATAGACAACAAATGACTTTTCCTTTCCTTCTGTGTGTCTAGATGCTCACCAGTTACCTCCATTGGGAAAAACTTAGAAGAAGTCAGTTGGCAAAAGAATCTGAAAATGTAGCTTACAGGTTTCAAGCCAAGAGGTACAGAAGGGATTCTAAAATGCTAATTGCTGGGCTGACAATCAACAAACAGGGATGACAGAGTTGAAAATTTGTGCTTCTGATTTCTGAAGAAGTGATGCTAGGTGAGATGCTCTAAGCTGTCCCAAAGAAATATCAGATTATTTTATGATTCTGCTTTTTATGGTTTTATGATCTGAAAAGAGAAAGAAAAGGTGGTTGAGTTAATTAATTTTTTAGTTCATATCCCAAGGAGGAAATCACATTTCCAGCCGAATGAAGTACACATGAACGTTCTTTCCACTGAGAAAAGCCACCAGAGCCCATCCCTTTAGGAACTGTGGACACATGCTCAGAGAAGAAGAAATGGAGCGTTTTCCCTGTAGTATCTGGGTTTGACTGTGTCCGCAGGTAAAGCTTCTCTATTTATTTTGAATTACCTTTGAAGCCAAGTCCCTGAGTGGTGCAAATGGTTAGTGTGCTCAGCTACTAACCAAAATGGTTGGTGACTGGAGTCTACCCACACTTGTCTTGGAAGAAAGGTTCAATGATCTATTTCCAAAAACTCAGACATTGAAAAGCCCATGGGGCACCTTACTCTGACATACATGGATTCCCGTTAAGTCAGAGTCAGCTCAATGGCAACTTTTTTTTTTTCTTTAACCTTGAAGCCAGCCTCAGGTCTTATATATATATATATATATATATATATATATATATATATATATATATATATATATATATATATATATGTATATTTTACGAAATAGAATTATTCAACAAGAGATAAAGTAAGCAATAATGTTTTAGAGGAAATAGTCTAAGAGAGGTTAAGGAAAGGTGTCCTCCAAAAGTTTAAAGTAGACATTATTTCAAGCTATTTTTCTTAAATAACAGCCTCCAGGTCTTTCTCTTTTCCACACAGACTCTAATATCCTTTCCCTGTCTTTTCAGAGTAAAAAAAAGTAGTTTAGGTTTACTTCAGCGTATACTTGAAAAGTATACTCACTAACAGACGCACAGGATTTTGAGGTCTAGCTTCTTTCAGAGGTACATGTTATCATTCGAGTTTGCCAGGAAGGAGACTCTAAAGTGTGTATTTTTTTTTGTGCAGAAAGTTTATTAGGGGATGCTTTCAGGATTAACATGTGTAGGGAAATTAAAGAAGAAGGAGAAAAAAGTAAAAGTCAGGCTGCATTGTAGTCAGAACAAAAGCCTCAGTCAGTCCCACAAGGAGCTCTGGACCTGACATAATCCTTCCATTGCCCTGACTTGGTGCAATGGACCCGAGCATTTACACCTCACACATAGACCGGTCATTGGATACGGGGTGCTGCAGGAAAGTGGTGTGACCTTAGGTTCTCTTCCTCTAGCGGCAACCACCAAGAAGGAGATCTCAGCTATGAGCTGTCAGCCATTAACACTCTCGACAGTTGGTAGAACCAGTGTCTTAGTCCTAAGAGAGGGAGACCTGGGGCTGCACCACAGTGTCCACTGCAGGGGAGATAGTAGATTCTCCTACTAGTAAGAAAAATTAGATTTTGTGCCATATTGTTCCAGCTTTACATCAGCAAACTTTTTCTTTTTTTGTTTTTAACTTCTAGCAACATCTAATACATTCTCTCTGAGCTGATGTTAATGAGAAGGCTTAAAACAACAATCACTTGTGCCCCTCTCCCAACTTTATACCTCCTTGACTAATTCCCTTGCTCCTAGTTTTATGAATTCACTCATAAGCCATCTTTGAGTGCCCCCTTTGGAGGTCTTATTACTTAGTTCACTTATTTAGATATTTAGTGCTGTTTTTTTTCTTTCCCTTCTGGGGTGCCTTCTCCATGCTAACCAAGCAGGTGGGAGCTCTTGTTTGTGAGTGATGGCTTCAAGTTTTTTTGTTTGTTTGCTTGCTTGTTTTTCTTGTGGAATTTAAAGAATAATTACCTCTTGATGGCCAAACTCAACATTAGACTGCAAGGGTGCCTGGCTGATTGGGAGAAATTCGTAGTCTGGGTTTCTAGATCTCCTCCAAATAAGAAATAGGACTCACTCCTATGTCCCTGACCCCCAAAAGAGAGAGACAACATTGTCACCAGAGTGCACTGCTTCCAGGTCTTTACCTCCTGTAGAGGAGGGCGAGTGTTCATCTATTCTTTTTTCCACTTACGTAGCCAGAATAACTCGAAACACTGCACTTTTACTCTTGGTTATTTCTCCACTAAACAATCCAGATACAGATTTCCTCAACCGTGAAATCTAAGATGCTGAAAAAGACAAACTAATAGAGTATTGGGTGCTCATATAATATTTTTTCCCCGAATCCTTTGATACTACCTGGGCCTTCAATTATGTGAGACAAAGGTTTTCACACTGAAAGAATATTAGAGTTCTTTGTCTTTGATTCCAAGGTTGATAATCTTCTAATAAGAAATGGGGAACTTGATTGGCTTTAGTTGGTAGGACCACAACAACCTCGGCAGCTGTCTAACATGAAATAATACCCCCAGTCAAAACCTTTCTGTTCAGTTGTGTTGTCCGTAAGAAGCCAACATTGCCTTCTATTATTGAAACTCCAGAATGGCTCTATTAATACTCAGCCTCTGAGAGGTTCGTTCCTTATGTTTATGGAAAAATCTAAATTTCTTCAGAAAGACTTTGTTATGCATAAATGTTATGCATAAATGTGCAGCTCAGCCTGATTTTCCATACCGTGCTCCATCACATCTTATCATATTGCTCTCATTAAAAAACAAAACAAAATATCAATACGCAACATGTGTGTAATACCACTCTTCTTGCAGCTGATATCAGGTCAGAAACTTGACATAAAATCAGTGTAACTGCCCTCATTACTGAAAATCCATTTGAGTACTGCTAGCCACAGTGTCAGAGGCATTTGTAAATTTAAGAACATATGTAATCCTAATGGTGAACCCTGAAAAAAATCGATTAAATGCCATTGCTTTTCCCATCTGAGGGCTGACACCTCTCATGTTATAGGAACATATTTTCATTTTCTTTAATCTTTGGCAGTCTATACCTCATATATTTATTTAAGATAGTACACAGTTTCGATCATTGGTTCCAAAATCTTTTTTTTTTCTGGTTTTTAGATGAGGGTTTACAGAGCAAATTTAGTTTCTCAATCAATTAATGTACATATTCTTTTGTGACATTGGTTGTCAACACTCTCCCCTTCTCGACCTTGGGTTCCCTGTTACCAGTTTGCCTCTCCCCTCCTGCCTTTTTGTGTGTGCCCAGCTAGTCTCATTTTGTTTTATGGGCCTATCTAATCTTTGGCCAAAGGGTGAACCTCAGGAGTGAGTTCAGTGTTGAGTTAAAAGGGTGTCCAGGACCCATACTCTCAGGGTTTTTCCAGTCTGTCAGACCAGTAAATCTGGTCCTTTTGTGTGTGTGTGAGTTAGAATTTTATTCTACGTTTTTCTCCAGCTCTGTCCAGGACTCTCTATTGTGATCCCTGTCAGAGCAATCAGTGGTGGTAGCCGGGCACCATCTAGTTGTGCTGGAATCAGCCTAGTGGAGGCTGTAGTACTTGTGGCCCATTAGTCCTTTGGACTAATCTTTCCATTGTGTCTTTGGTTTTCTTCATCCTCCCTTGCTCCGGATGGCATGGGAACAGTGGAATATCTTAGATGGCCACTCAAAAGCTTTTAAGACCTCAGACACTACTCACCAAAGTAGGATATAGGACATTTTCTTTATAAACTATGCTATGCTAATTGCACCATATGCATCATATGCATGGCATTTTCAATCACATCATATGCACGTGAAAGCTGGACAGTGAATAAGGAAGACTGAAGAAGAGTTGACGCCTTTGAACTGTGGTGTTGGCAAAGAATATTTAATATACCATGGACTGCCAAAAGAACAAACAAATCTGTCTCAGAAAAAGTACAGCCAGAATGGTCCTTAGAGGCAAGGATGGCGAGACTGCATCTTACATACTTTGGACATGTTGTCAGGAAGGATCAGTTCCTGGAGAAGGACATCATGCTTGGCAGAGTACGGGGTCAGCGGAAAAGGGGAAGACCCTCAATGAGGTGGATTAACACAGTGGCTGCAACAATGAGCTCAAGTGTGAAAATGCTTGTAAGGATGGCTCAGGACCAGGCAGTGTTTCCTTCTGTTGTGCATAGGGCGCTATGAGTTGGAACTGACTCGACGGCACCTAACAACAACAACGACAACGCCAAGTGAGCTGGATGTTCCCAAATATCATGGTCCCCAGCTCTCAGCCCAATAATTCGGTCCCTCAGGGAGGTTGGATGTGTCTATGGCACTTCTATGACCTTGCCTTGAACAAGTTTTGCTGGCTTCCACAGTATGGTGCACTGTCTTACATTTTGCCATAGTTACCACTTATCTGTTATCTGTTTAGTGCATTTCCTTCCCCACCACTTCCCCCCCCTTGTAACCACCAAAGATTGTTTCTTTTTATGTGTAAACTTTTTCATGATTTTTATAGTATTGGTTTCATACAATATTTGTCCTTTTATGATTGACTTATTTCACTCAACAAAATGCCCTCCAGATTCATCCATGTTTTGTAATATTTCACAGATTAATCATTGTTATTTATCATTGGGTAGTATTTCACTGTGTGTATGCACCATAGTTTGTTTTTCTGTACATCTATTGATGGGCACTTAGGTTGTTTCCATCTTTTTGCTATTGTGAATAATGCTGCAATGAACATGGGTGTGCATATGTCTGTCTATTCATACGATGGCTCTTATTTCTCTAGAATATATTTCTAGGAGTGAGATTGCCTGATCATATGGCATTTCTGTTTCTAGCTTTTTAAGGAATAGCCATATCATTTTCCAAAATGATTGTACTGTTTTGCATTCCCACCAACAGAGCATAAGAGTTCCCATCTCTGCAAAGCCTCTCTAACATTTATTTTCTGCCTTTTTTTTTTTAATTTGTACCAGTAATGTTGGAGTGAGATGGTGTTTCATAGTGGTCTTGATTTGCATTTCTCTAATAGCTAGTGATCACAAGCATTTCCTCATGGGTCTGTTAGCCACCTGAATGTCTTCATTGGTACAATGTCTGTTCACATCATTTGCCCATTTTTTAACTGGATCATTTGTCTTTTTGTTGTAGAGGTGTTGAATTTTCCTGTAGATCTTAGTGATTAGAAGTTTGTCAGATTTTTCATAGCAAATTTTTTTCCCCCCAGTTTGTAGGTTCTCTTTAGTCTTTTGGTGAAGTCTTTTGATGAGCATAAGTGTTTAATTTTTAGAAGATCCTAGCTATAAGCTTATCTCCTGATGTTTGTGCATTGCTAGTTATGGTCTGCATCTTGTTAATTCCATGTATTAGGGTCTCTAGAGTTGACCCTATCTTTTCTTCTAAGATCTTTATTATTCTTGGTTTTATATTTAGGTCTTTGATCCGCGTTAATTCAGTTTTGTGTATGGTGTGAGGTATGGGTCCAGTTTCATTTTTTAACAGGTGGACATCCAGTATTGCCAGCACCATTTTTTAAAAAGACTGTCTTTCCCCCATTTGATGGTTTTAGACCTTTGTCAAAGATCAGGTAATGATAGGTGAATGGATTTACATCCGGGTGCTTTATCCTGTTCCACTGGTCAATGTGTCTGTCATTGTACCAGTACTAGGCTGTTTTGATTACTGTAACTGTATAGGAGGTCCTGAGGTCAGGTAGTGCAAGTTCTTCTATTTTACTCTTCTTTTTCAATAGTGCTTTACTTATTCCCTTTCCACATAAAGGTAGTGATTAGTTTTTTCCATCTCTTTAAAGAATGCTGCTGGTATTTGGATTGAGATTACATTGTATTTCTAGATTGCTTTGTGTAGAATAGGCATTTTTGCAGTGTTAAGCCTACCTATCCATGAGCATGGTGTCTTTTTCCATTTTTGGAGGTCTCTTTTGGTCTCTTGCAGTAATATTTTGTAGTTTTCTTAGTATAGGTCTTTTACATTCCTGGTTAGATTTATTCCTAAGTATTTTATTTTTTTAGGGGTTATTATAAACTGCATTGTTTTCCTTTTTGTAATTCTCTTCATTTGTGTATAAGAATCCAACAGATTTTTGTATGTTTATCTTGTATCTTACTATTCTGCTGAATCTTTCTAACAGTTCTAATAATTTTCTTGCAGTCTTTTGGGTTTTCTATGCATTTTTTTTTTTTTTATGCATAGTATCATAACATTCACAAATAGGGACAGTTTTACTTCTTCCTTAACAATATGGATGCCTTTTATTTCATTTTCTTGCTTTATTTTTCTAGCTAGGACTTCAGTACACTGTTAAATAGGAGTGGTGATAAAGGGCAACCTCGTCTTGTTCCTGTTCTCAAGGGGAAATGTTTTCAGTCTTCTCCATGAAGAATGAAGTTGGCTATTTTATTGAGATTTTACCAGAAAAGGGTGTTGGACTTTGTCAAATGCCTTTTCTGCATCCGTTGAGATGATTGTGTGATTCTTTCCTTTTATTATGTGGTTGATTACTTTGATTGATTTTCTAATGTCGAACCATCATTGCATAACTGGTAAGAATCTTGGTTGTGGTGTATTTTTTTTTTTTTTTATTATGATGCTGAATTCTATTGGCTAGAATTTTGTTGAGAAGTTTTGTATCTATATTCATGGGAGATATTGGTCTGTAATTTTCTTTTTTTTGTGATCTCTTTGCCTGGTTTTGGTATGCTGTCTTCATAGGATGAATTTGGAAGTATCCGTTCCATTTCTATCTTCTGAACTAATTTAGTATTACCAGTGTAAGCTCTTCTCCGAATGTTTGTTAGAATTCTCCAGTGACTTCATCTGGGCCAGAGTATTTTTTTTTTTTTATGTTGGGAGTTTTATTTATTACCTTTTCGATCTCTTCTCTTGTTATGGATCTGTTCAGATTTTCAACTTCAATTTGTGTTGGTTTGGGTAGATAGTGTGTTTCTAGAAATTTGTCCACTTCCTCTAGATTTTCAAATTTGTTTTTCATAGTACTCTGTTGTGACCCTTTTTATTTTAGTGGAGTCTGTTGTGATGTCCCCCATTTCATTCTTATTTGGGTTATTTGTGTCCTCCCCTATTTTTCTTCTGTCAGTTTGGCCAGTGGTTTGTTGATCCTTTCAAAGAACCAATTTTTGGTTTTGTTGATTCTTTCTATTGTTTTTTCTATTCTCTGTTTCATTTATTTCTGCTCTAATCTTTATTATTTCCTTTCTTCTGGTGGCCATGGGCTACTTTTGCTGTTCTCTATTTGTTTGAGTTGCATAGCTAATGTTTTGACTTTTTCCCTTTCTTCCTTTTTGATGCGTACATCTATTGCTATAAATTGACCTCTAAGCACTGCCTTTGCTGTGTCCCCAAGGTTTTGGTCTGAAGTGTTTTCATTCTCATTTGATTCTAGGAATTTTTTTATTTCATCCTAGATTTCTTCTATTACCCACTGGTTTTTAAGCAAGGTGTTATTCAGTTTCCATATATTCGATTTGTTTTCCTTGCTCTTCCTTTCATAAAATTCTACTTTTATAGCATTGTGATCAGAGAAGAGGCTAATAGAAATATATACACTGGCAAAGCAAGGAACAAGAAAAGGTGAAAAAAACAGCCAGCAAAAGGCTAAAAATTTCAGAAAATGAGACTTATCATGAGTGCAAGTAGGAAGTTTAATAAATGTTGATTTTGTTGTTGTATGTCATTGTGTCAATTCCAACTCATAGTAACTCCATAAAAAAAAAAAAAGGACAAAGTAAAACTCTTCCACACAGTTCCCAAGGCTGTAATCTTTATGGAAGCAGAACGCAGCCACATCTTTCTCCTGTGAAGTGGCTGGTGGATTCCAACCACTGATCTGGTTAGCAGCAGAGTATTCAACCACCGCACCACGAGTAAATAATATTATTTAAATTTAATTCCATTAGCTGTTGATGTAGATTTCACACATTAATTAATACTAATTTTAAAAGTTTTTTTTTTAATTTTTTTTTTTACCTTATTGATATATTCTAACCCTCATTACCCTTAACCATGACATGAAGAGATAATGGACCCAGCATATATTTTCAAAGGAGTATCAGGAGCAAATGGTAACTACAGTACATGATGGCCATGGCTTTGACTTAATTCGAGGTATTAAAAATTCATTTTAAATGAGTGTTCAATTAGATTGGACAACCAAGGACAACTGTTTTGTCTGACTGAGAAACTCAATTTGTACTTTGTGGGAATTTGAATGTTTGTACCTTTTTGGGTGGCAGTGAAAAATTAATGTTTCTTTTTTCACAAGGCTATCTACCAAAATGTGATTTCCTACTTTTTTTTTTTTTAATATTGTGGATTTCCTATTTTTTTTTTTTAATATTAGCAGTTTGTTGTTTTATGTTTGCTGTAAAAATAAGACAGTGTATAGTATGTAGTCTATGTGACACAACTATTATATCACTGATATCTGGATTATATTTCATATCTCTTTCTTAATATTTTATATTTTTTTGAATGCAGCTCTAGTTTGATCAATAAATAATCAAATTATATTTTTGTTGAAATACTGAGTTTTTGGGGGGTTTTGTTGAATGCTGCACTTTCAGGGGACCCTGTTCTGAGAGGTTCCTAGATCAGGGGAATATCAATAACAAGGACCTTCCTCCTGAGCTGACAGAGAAAGCCTTCCCTTGAAGCTGGGACTCTGAATTCAGACTTCTGGTTTACTAGGCTGTGAGAGAATAATTTTCTGTTTGTTAAAGCCATCCATTGATGGTATTTCTGTTCTAGCAGCACTAGAAAACTAACACAAATCTTATGGAATAAAAACCCAAATTTTATAGTGTATTAATTCCCAAAAGGGGTAATCTGTAGTCTTCATTGGGCTAACATCTACCCTCACTTGTCCAGTAATTGTGCAGTATTTTCATTTTGTGATTGACCCCCCTGCAATCCATACAGTCTTGGAAGTAGGTTGACTAAGTAACACACACTAGTCCAGTCAGTCTCTACCTTCGGGCATTTAAGTTTTGAGGACATTAACAAATGAATAAAAAATAGTTGGCATTGTTGAATCCAGGTTCCCAGACTGTTCTTTAGTTCTTGCTATGTCCCACTTCTCGTTAAATCCTGTCACCTCATGTGACAATTCCTCAGCTTTTTATTTGATTCTCAAAAATATAGCATATGACTCAGTTGACTTTTAATGCTGTTGCTGTTTTTTGCATAAGTAAGCTAGCCAATTGTTGTGGCTCGTGATCAAAGGACTCTAATGAATTCAGGGTTCAGGATGGGTACTTTGTTTACCTCTACTGCTCTATCTGGGACCGCTAACAATAAAGTCCAACAGTAGTACTTGCTCTTCACCATGCCTTGTTACAAGCTATTTCTTTTGCCTGGAATGCCCTTCTTGGCTCCCTTCCACTTTTTGTGCCCAATTAATTCTTTCCTTTCTTTCATCCTTTCCCAGGGTTTGTTCTCCTTGGAAGCCTTTCCTGTAGTCCTTACTTCATATTAGAATAAGTGCCTCTTGTCTGTATTCCAGTTGCAAGCAAATTATGAATACATTAATCATAGAAATGCTTACTTCCTTATTAGTCTCCCCCCTCCAGAAATAGTTACTCCAGAGGAGGTTTGTTGTCTTAATCTCTGTGCCTTCCTGGCATGCTCCCTGCTAATAGGAAATATAGTAAAAAATTTGAGATTCTGCTTATTGAAAACAAAAAAGAAAGCACAGAATCCTTTGGCTTTTATGATTACTATATATTAGAATGGGTGGGTTTTAGAATGCTTGGATACTCCTTTCCTCTCTCTCTCTCTATATATACTTTCATATACTTATGAAAGCTTAACACTGGCATGCCAGAACAAAGCCAGGAATATTTGCTGATACCCTAAGTTCGTTATATTGATACACAGTCAGTAAGCCTACATATACATCATAATTAGAGGGATCATTATTTACTATCCAAACTGTGGTACTTTTGTTACGTCAAGGTAGTTGGTAATACACTGGGATTGTTCCGGCTAAACTGGGATGCATGGTCCCCTTATATAATTAACTGAAAATACTTTGACACCATATGAGGTAAATGTTTCTAAATGTTTCTATGACTGTTGTTTAGATAGTTTTAGTAAATTCTGAAGCAGGAGTGTTTTTAGCATTTCAGTCTATGACATAGATATTTAACATAAAATGTCTTTAAGCTTTTTTTTTTTTTTAAGTTTTAATATTCCATGTGGATTATTTGAAAGACATGAAAGACAAGAGTCAAACTTTTCCTACCACTACTTCTTTTTTCAGGCCTAGCCTACTGATAAAAGTTATTTTATTTATTATTATTGTTATTTTGGTGGTACAAACTAAAGAGCAGCTTTTATTTTTACATCACACATGGTACCATGCATTCTATACTTGGGGAAGCACATCACTTACACACATATTTCCATATTTCCTTTTAGCTTTCCTCCTTAGTTTTTTTTTTTTTTTTTCATTTAACTTTAGATGAAGGTTTATAGAATAAACTAGTTTCTCATCAAACAGCACACACATTGTCGTATGACATTGGTTAACAACCCCACAACATGTCAACACTCTCCCTTCTCAACCTTGGGTTCCCTATTATCAGCTTTCCTGTTCCCTCCTACCTTCCAGTCCCTGCTCCAGGGCTGTTGCACCCGTTTAGTCTTGTTTTGTTCCATGGGACTTTCAATCTTTGGCTGAAGGGTGAAACTCAGGAGTGGCCTCACTACTGAGCTGAAAGGGTGTCTGGGGGCCATACTCTCAGGGTTTCTCCAGTCCCTGTCAGGATCTTTCTTTCTGAGTTAGAATTTTTTTCTACATTTTTCTCCAGCTCTTTCTGGGACACTCTATTGTGATCCTTGTCAGAGCAGTCAGTAGTGGTAGCTGGGCAACATCTAGTCATACTGGACTCAGCCTGGTGGAGGCCGTGGCAGATGTCGTCCATTAGTTCTTTGGAGATGATGAAAGTTATTTTAATGGCTTCTCTTGGGGGTTCGTTTATTTATTTTCAGAGATAGTAAGGTTATTAGTTTATGATACCTCTGTGTTCAGGTCACTTTCCTTCCTCTAATATATGGAAAATTCTTGGGTTATGGGCAGGCAACTTTTAATTTCAATTTACTCATAGCTCTCAGTGAGCTGAATAAATATTTGTCCTCAATTTAGTACTGGTAAGTCTGTCATTAATGCATGGCTGACAGCTCCTCAGGGTGCAAGGAGCATGAACTCATACTACGTAGCTCTTAAGGCTTAAGTAAAAATGCTTTAAGCATCCCTTGCCCTCTAGTCTCCTCTATCTCTTTCCACCTTCTACATTCCTGCCCCAGTTTTGAATGAAGTCTGTGAAAAAATAGACACTTGACATTGACTTTACCCTCTGCCCAAACTTAGGGCTTGAAGAAACATGTCTGAAAGTATTCTGATGAACTTCATGTTGACATTTAAAATTTTCTAGACACTGCATTATTCCCAAGAAGATTTCTGCCATTGTGGCTGAAATCTAATTTGACTGTTACAAAATGTAAATTTGGAGATTAAAAAAATATAGAGATTTTAACTCTCTAGTTAGCAATAATATTGTCTCCGAATAGCAATCATCCTTTCTCAGGCATATGCAATAGGACCCTGGAGAAAATCTGTGTAATCCTTGGAAGAAATAAATGTAACTAGTTCAATAACACAGGAAGGTAATACAGAGTGCTATGAGATTGGATAACTGAGGGAGTGTATGTTTCTTTGAAGGGAAAAAAAGAGTATGAACACTAGTGAAATTTAAGTCTCAGTTCTTCTGGGGATATCAGAGGGGTTTTCTGTCTGCATGTCTCTGGTGGAGAGGGAACATGATTTGCCTCATCAACATGGCATAAGGCTCTTGAATACTGGAAGCAAAAAGATAGAGAGAATATCCGGGGACAGGTGCAGTAATGATGGAAAGAAAAATGGTGACTCATCTTAGGAAGAGCTGAGACCATTTCTAGACACTGAAAATTCAGCACATGCCATCCAGGCTTGTGAACCCTAGGAGAATAAACACAGAGGTAAGTAAACCCCCTAGTTTCACATTTACATTTAAGAAAAGTAAAAAAGCCACCTTGATTGTGATGTGTGAATTCAATAGGTTTTGAATAATATGATTTTCCAAGAGCTTTTTTGTGTGTGTGTGTGACTACCCCCTTTACTTCTAATATAGTTCCTATGTATTGATCTTCATAATTAAGCTTTTGTATTTTTTGCTATGATACCAGGTTGAAAAATAATATACGAAACATATTTGAAAGGTATATGATATCAAGGTTGTTTTTCATAGTGAAAAAAATGCCATATTGAAGATATCTCTCAGAAGTTATAAGATTCTCTGAGTTCCTAATTTATTAAAACTTTCAGCATGTTCTCTGGTCAAAATACAAGACACTAGAAAGAACAAACTATTTGTACTGCTGTCTCCTTCTGCTACAATGAACAATAAATACACTTCTGAACATATCAGAAGCTCTTAATAAGTACTTAATAAATGGAGCATCTTTAATTAGAATGAAATTAGAAGTTGAACAAAGAGATCAGTTTCACAAGTTTATCCATAAATATTGAAATTGTGTGAAATATTCTAGGCCATTTGATAAGCACTGGAGATTCATATATAGACAAGATTCCTACTCTTAATAAAGCTAATTACTCACTACCTAATAGAGAAGGTAGATATGAGGAAGAAAAAGTAATATTTTGTTAAATGCAATAAACATTATGTATAAGAAAGAAAGTCTATATAGAGGAGGAAGTCTATGTTAGCAAAAGACTTAGAAAAAGTTTTTTTTTTTAATTATAAACAGTATTATGAAAATAGAACAGTAATCATCCAGTCAAGAATGGACGGAAGCATTTATGTAGAAAAAAATGAGCAAGACAGCAACGTTTGTACCTGGAAGCACACATAAATCAGTATTGTTTTAATTGAAGTGTGTCTAAAGATTGTATCTAGAGAGAAAAAAGAGTATCATGGAGGCTCTTCTATGCAATAAGGTACTTGACTTTGGGTTCATACGTAGTGGAAAACTCTTGGAACCTGAACGTCTTGAGGGCAGGACACCTTGTTTTATTTATTTGTTAATCCCTAGAGCCTGGAACACTGGTGCCTTGATGAGCTACAGATTTTTATTAATTCATACATAAATAAGCTATAGATTTTTGTTTATTAAAGTGTGCTATTCATTTTTACTTACTGATGAAATGGATAGGTAACTATATCCAGTGTTTTTATTGGAGTGATATCATCAATTGTGTATTTTAAATCAACCTATCTGGCAGTTAAGTATAAGACATGTAGGAAACTTTAAGATTAGAAACAGGGAAAAAAGATTAAAAAGCTAATAAAATATTCCTTGTGAGATATAATAAGATTGTGGATTAAGGTAATATCAATTAGGTGGCCAAAAGAGGATGGGTTGTAATATAGTGAAGAAATAAAGGATATTTGGTGATTTGTTGGAAATGGGGTCATAGGATGTAAGAGAGAGAAAGAAACAGAGGGTAACTCAAGGTTTCTCACCTAAATGGCTGAATAATTTCTCACCAACCGAGATACAGGTTGCAAAGGAAACACTGGTTCGTGGAGAAAATAAAGTTTAGTTCAAGTCATGTGCTGAAACCAGTAATACTTATGCTATATCTAAACTCAAAATCATGTTTCCAGTGGGTCAGACTTAATACAAATCAGAAATTGTGGTTTATTCCATTAGCTTCTGAAAATTCAAATGAACTTATATGTAATGGGCAACGTGACCATTTTGAATCCTGATTTTAATTTATGGCATAACTTAGTAGCTTTCTGTATAGGGGATTAGACATCTATCTTCAGAGAGCAGTTAGCTGGATTTTCTGAATATTGGTAGGTTCCTTATGAGGCCAAGAAACGTGGACTCTGGGCTATTAGAAACAAAATTAATTAAACAACACCTCCCAACACACTAAGGATAACTAGGTGCTAATTAATTCCTTGCACTGATTTCTGATTCCTACATTTATTTTTCCACTCAAGGCAGTTACTTTAGGAGTTCAACTTTTTATGCCAGATATGCTCCTTGGACAGTTTTTCTCTGTATTGCATCTCAATGCTTTAAAGTTCTTTGTAATTTCAGTGAAGATAGAAGCCTATAAACAACTTCAAGAGTTCTTCTGTCAAAAGTTTGAAACCATTGTGAGAATTCAAGGATAGGACGAGGAAAAGACACAAAAGATTCAATGAAAGCATTAGAAGACAAAGTCTGGAAAAATGTTAAGTACTTTGAACAGACAGGATTAACTTCCGACAACTTAGAAATGCAGTGCTGGGGAATCAGAAGTGTTATTCACACGATACCAAAAAGACACTGCTGCTAAAGCTCTGGCAGTTACTTGTTTTATTTTTACAAGGATTTGCTTGGGTTCTTTTTTGGTACTAAGATTACAATATCACATTAAGAACATTAGTCACACTTTACGGAGGCATTTATGGATAAAATATAGAGAAATTATTCTAATTTATGCAGACATTTATAGCTAAAAAAAGTGCTCAGTTACTGAAGAAGCACAATGAAGAGATGCTTAACTTAAATTTGCATTATTGTTTTCAATAAACATGAATTTTTGCATAGGAATAGACCTTGAATCAGTAGCAATTATATTTTATTTTTGCATATTTGTCTGAGAAATAGCATAATAAACTTACATCTTAAAACTTCTGTGAATAACAACCTGAATTCGTAAGCTATAGCAAGATAGTAATAATCATATCAACAACGACAAAAGAAGAATGTGGGATGTAGTGGGATGTAGCAATAAACTTACTACAACAAGCTGGCTGCATTTAGAAGAAATTCTTCTGAGGTTCAGGGAGTCCCGTTGTTGTCAAAACACTAAATACTTGGAAAAATGATGCAATTGTCTTTCCTACCTTACCCAAATCTGCAGATAATTGCTAATAGACTCCATAGTCATACAGCAAGCCATGGGAGAAGAAATATTCTTAGATTTTGTTTTGTTATAACTTTGTTTCTCTCTGTCTCTCTCTTTTTCCCCTAAAGCAATAGAAATTGTGTTTATTTACCTTTTTTTAATTTTTCAGGCTTACTTGATGGAAGTTAAGTGTACTTTCCCTTAGAAAAATGCTCACATGTGTAATATTTTGCTTAATATTTAATGAAGATCATAGAACCCCCTGAAGCCTATCTGTAGACAATAGGTCCAGAATTTCTAAATTAATAATTCTCTATTGAGCATTAGTTTCTCTCTTTTAAGTCAGTTCTCAGACACCTCACCTAAAGCAGTCTTGTTTGGCAGTCATATTGTGAGTTTGTTTTTTAAAGTGCGATTGTTGCATGTCCAATTATGATGCTTTAGCTCATATCCTTTTTTAGAATCCTTGGAGATCAAAATGTGCTTTGAAGATGTGAGGATTTAAAAAATTCCACACATTCTTCTTAGGAGTCACTCACTCACTTAATCAATTGAATGAAAGAAGAAAAGAAAGAAAGGCGGAAGGAGAGAGAGAGAAAGGAAGGAAGGGAGGGAGGGAGGGAGGGAGGGAGGGAGGGAGGGAGGGAGGGAGGGAGGGAGGAAGGAAGGAAGGAAGGAAGGAAGGAAGGAAGGAAGGAAGGAAGGAAGGAAGGAAGGAAGGAAGGAAGGAAGGAAGGAAAAATGAAAGAAAGAAAAGACAGAAAGAAGAAAAACAAATCAGGGTGACAATGAGTTTTGCAGAATTCTTTGAGCCATCCTATCCATCAAGGCCTGTTCATAAACTTTAATAACCCAAAATAACTACTGGTTCCCAAATTCAGCCTCAATAAAAAAAGGAATAAATTGACTTATTTTATTCAGACTAATGTCTTCAAGCTCCTTCCATCTTGTAGTGTGTTTCAAGGTTTTGTTTCTCCTAAAGGCTGAGTAGTATCCCTTTGTATGTATGTACCACATTTTATCGATTCATATATTGATGGGCATTAAAGTAGTTTCCATCTTTGGCTATTGTGAATAGCGCTGCAATGAACACTGGCGTCCAAGTCTCTGTTTGAATCTCTGCTTTCAAGTTTTGTGGTTGTGTACCCAGAAGTGGAATTGCTGGGTCATACAGTAGTTCTCTCATTAGTTTTTTGAGGACTTGCCACACTGGTTTCCACAACGGCTGTTCCATTTCACATTACTACCATCAATGGATAAAGGTTTCAATTTCCTCACATCCTCACCACAAATATTGTATGACCTCACTTATATAAAAAGACAAGAAAAGGCAAATGTACAGAGACCAAAGTTACCAGGGACAGGAGGGAGGGAGGAAGGAAGCGTTAGTGGTGATGGAAAACTGCATTGATTAAGGGTAGTTTCAAAGGCAATTATTGTAATTTCTATCAATAAGTTGTACACCTGTAAAAAGTTGAATTGACAAAAGTGTGATAGATACATTTACAATGACAAAAAAAAAAAAAGAGTTGCTGCTGAGGTTGTTTATGTATCACCAAAAACCTCATGGGATTTGGTTCCCTGGTTTGAAGGTTTGGAGTCATAGTTTCACGGAATATACCAGTTAATTGGCCTAATAACGTGTTTATTGCTTCTGTTCTACCTCCTAGTTCATTGCATAGTGTCTAGGGTCTTAAAAGCTTGTAAGCAGCTCTTCAAGGCGTGATAATTGGTCTCTATTTGCCTGGAACAACAGAGGAAGAAGGAGAGTCAGGAATAAGAGGAGGATATGGCCTATGAGGCGAATTGTCTCCATGAAAAACTGTCTCCTTTGCTGCCATGAGACCAGAAGAATTGGATGGTGCCCAGCTATCATTACTGAACATTTTGACCAAAGATTTTATAGAAGAACCCTGATCAAAATAGGGGAAATGTAGAATAGAACTTCAAAATCTCATGAATTCCAAACTTTCTAGAGACATGGAGGTTAGATGAATCCCTGAAACTATTGCCCTGAGATAATCTTTAAAAATTAAATCAAAACTTCCCTGAAGTCTCCTTAAAAGCAAACAATAGTTTAGCTTAACCAGTAAAAAATGCCTGCCTTGAGTAATACGCTCTTTTAAGAATTATCTATGTAGGATGAAAATGATATCTCAAAAGATTAGATAGGCACCTTGGGGGGCAGTGAGTTTATGTTAATGAGAAAGGAACAACTTAGAAACAGAGAGTGAGAATGGTTGCACAACTCAAAGAATGTAATCAATGTCACTGAATTTGGATGTAGAAAGGTTTGAATTGGCATGTGTTTTGTTGTGTATATTCTCAACAACAACAACCAAAAAGGAATGAAAAAAAAAAAAAGGAATAGACAATGAAAAAAACTCAAAGACTAGGGAGAGCTTGACATAGCCTAGGAACAGAAAGAATTGCTATGGCATGACAATGATGGGCAAAACCAAGCATGGTTTAATTACAGGTTTCAAAAGTAGGCTGGACAAGATCATGTGGGGCTTTGTAAATCAAGATGAGATGACTGAATTGTCGTCTTAATGAAATATAGCAAGACTTTGAGGGTTTTAAGCAAAGCTATTAAATGTTAGGGTAATCTGAATAACACTTAGGAAAGATCACTCTGGTTTCTGGTAAGAAAGTGTTGTAGAAGGGCAAATATTAAAGAAAGGAGACGGGTTAAGAGCCTAATCACACCGTGGTCAAATGAGAAATGATGGTGGCTTGGTCTCAACCACAATGAGGGTAGTAGAGACGGATCATTCAAAAACAATTGCAGCAGTACATTGATGGGGAACTGCCAGAAATTCAAACCGGATTCAGAAGAGGACACATAACAAGGGATATCATTGGTGATATCAGATGGATCTTGGTTGAAAGCGGACGGTACCAGAAAGATGTTGTGTTTTATTGACTATGTAAAGGCATTCAACTGTGTAGATCATAGCAAATTATGGATAACATCTTGAAGAATGAGTATTCCAGAATACTTAATTGTGTTCCTGAGGAACTTATACACAAACCAAGAGGCAGGCGTTTAAACAGAGCAAGGGGGTACTGCAGGTTTAAAAGCAAGAAAGGTGTGCATTGAGGTTGTATCCTTTCACCATATTTATTCAATCTGTATACTGACCAACAAACTGGGCTATATGAAGAAGAAAGCGGTATCAGGATTCGTGGAATACTCATTTACAACCTGCGATATGCAGGTGACACAATCTTGATTGCTGAAAGCCAAGAGTACTTGAGATACTTACTGATTAAGATCAAGGACTGCGGCCTTCAGTATGCATTGCACCTCAACATAAAGAAAACAAAAATCCTCACAACTGGACCAATAAGCAACATCATGATAAATGGAAAAAAGATTCAAGTTGTCAAGGATTTCATTTTACATGGATCCACAATCAACATCCATAAAACCAGCAGTCGGGAAATCAAACGCTGTATTTCATTGGGCAAACATGCTGCAAAAGGCCTTTTTAATAAAATGTTAAAAATCAAAGATATCACTTTGAGGACTAAGGTGCCCCCGAGCGAAGCCAAGATGTTTTCAATCACCTCATATGCATGAGAAAGCTGGACAATGAATAAGGAAGACCAAAGAATTGATGCATTTAAATTATGGTGTTGTTGAAGAATATTGGATATACTATAGACTACCAGGGGAACGAATAAATCTGTCTTTGAGCAATTTCAGCCAGAATGCTCCTTAAAACTGAAGACGGTGAGACTTTGTCTTATGTACTTTGGACATGTTTTAAGTAAAGATCAGTCCATGAAGAACACCTTGGTAAAGCAGAAGGTCAGTGAAAAAGAGGAAGACTCTCAATGAGATGCACAGACACAGTAGTTATAGCAAGAGGCTCAAGCATAACAACAATTGTGAGGAGGGTGTGGGACCAGAAAGTGTTTCGTTTTGTTGTACATAGGGTCGCTATGAATCTGAACCAACTTGACAGTACCTAACAACAATAACAACATTTTTCGAATTGAATCTATTTTTATTATTCAGGAAGCTTTATATATTTTCTCTCTCTGACATTCTTTAATATCATTGTATCTAAACTATTTTATTTATTTATTTTTTTAAAACTATATTTACCCTCTCTGGAAGCATTTAGAACTTTCTGTTTATCCATGGTCTATAGTTTATATAGTTCAGTAAGGGTCTTTTTTAAATTAATTATGCTGGATACAAGGTCAGCCCTTTCAGGTCAGCCCTTTCAGTTTAACAAATATTGGACTACTTATGGCGTTCCTCATATAATTCCACTTTCTCCAAGCCACTAAGTCAACTACCTCATCCTCTTTGTTTTCCTGGAAACCCTAGTGGCGTAGTGGTTAAGTGCTATGGTTGCTAACCAAAGGTCAGAAGTTCGAATCTGCCAGGCACTCCTTGGAAACTCTATGGGGCAGTTCTACCCTGTCCTATAGGGTCGCTATGAGTTGGAATCGACTCGATGGCACTGGGTTTGGTTTTTTTTGGTTTTCTTTGTTTTCCACTTACTAAAATTTTGGTTTGGTGCTGTATACCAATATTTTGTTTTCAACTTATAAGCTGTTATCACTTGTCCAAGTTCTCTTTTTTTATGGTGAGTTTATGCATTTTTAATTTACTTACTGTGATTTTAAAAGGGTTGGGAGTCAGAAGTAAAGATTAAAAATTGCGTCCAAGTTGCCCTTTTAAAAAAAGCATCAATTAATGTTTTTCTTTTAGAAAATGGCCTGTAAGGCAACAAAGGCAACAAAAGGGACAGACTAAAAAGGGAAGGATTAGAACCAGGAAAACTGTTTTATCAGCTCAGGAATAAGTTGGTGAGAACCTGCAATAGAAAAAGTGAGGAAGAACAGGTCTAGAAATTGTTCCACTCCCTAACTGGTGGCACAGTGGTTAAAAACCCAGCTGTTAACTGAAAGGTCAGCAGTTCAAATTCACCAGTTGCTCCTTGGAAACCCTATGGGGCAGTTCTACGCTGTTCTATGGGGTTGCTAGGAGTTGGAATTGATTCCACGGCAATGAGTTTTTTTTTTTAATTGGCAGGAGGGAGTTGAAGCTAGTGTTAACACGAAAGCAAAAAGAGGATAATATTTGTCCTTGATGATAAATTGATAATGGCATTTTGAGCTTTCTAATTTTTCTCTCTTCTACCTTTTATTACTAATCATGAAGATATTTCTACAGTATTTTTGTTGTGTGCCATTGAGTCAATTACAATGTACAGCAATCGTATAGGATAGTAGAACTGCCCGGTTGGGTGTTCTAGGCTGTAATCTTTATAGGAGAAGATGGCCAGGTCTTTTTTCCCAGGGAGCCACTGGTGGATTCAAGGTGCTTTTGAGTTCAAACCACTGGTGGTTTGAACCACCTAACTTTTGATTAGCTGCCGAGCTCTTAGCAATTGTGTCACCAGGGCTCCTTATTACTATAGCACCTAAACATGAGTACATTTTATAATTTGTGCAAAGATAGGACTGTCATAGTAACTGCCATTTATTTACTGGTAATACCCATTGTTGTGGAGTAGATTCCCACTCACAGAGATAAGATCCCTATAAAAAAAAAAAGATCCCTATAACATACTTTAATCAACTCCCTAGGGTTTTGTGTATTCCTCAACCTTATTTCGTAAGTTAAAAAACTTCTTAGGGGTTAAATACTTAACAGTGACAAAATTGAGAGATGTCTCTTAACCATCATAAATTTGCTTATTTAGATTTTCTGAATGGGGCCAATTTCCTTTCAATGCCCGGGTTGACAGGACTACAGACCAAAGATCAGACACCACCATCTATCTCAAATATTGCTCTCTCTCCTACCTTCGGAAGTGTCGTCTCTTCTGTCCTTTATTTCTTTTCTCCTTCATGACTTTTCCTTCTGAACTATTATGAACAAATAGAATCATAAAAAAATACCAAAACTATAAGCAACAAACCCATTGCTGTCAAGTAGATTCCTCCTCATAGAGACCCTATGGGACAGAGTAGAACTGCCCTATAAAGTTTCCAAGGAGTGCCTGGTGGATTCAAACTGCAGACCTCTTAGTTAGCAGCCGTAGCTCTTAACCACTACACTACCAGGGTTTCCATAAAGAGGAACAGTGGATGTAAAATGCTTTTATGTGGGAAACTTTGACCTCATGAAATTTATTATAAAAAATAATATTCAAACTTTCATTCCGCATCTGCAAACTCCTTGATGAAGGCTTTATGGTCAACTTCTGGTTGTTCTCTGTGTTGGATTGTTTTATCGTCAGCCTGGTTGCATTTCCTGGAATCTCTTTCCCTTTATGTACTGATTTAGAGTTGGACAAAAGTAAGAATTGTGCAAATTTGGGAGGCCAAAGTGAAACAGCAACTGTAAATATCTGACAGACTTTGATATGGTAAAAGACAGGCACCAAAGTGCCCAGCTTTCCTCCACCGTTGCCAGGTCATCTTCATGACTTTCAGCCTCACCTTACTGACCAACAGCAGACTACACACTTGGCTGAGGGCCCACAGGGGCGGTAACTACCCACAGGCAATAGCTTTCCATAGACATCATAGAAGGTAGACCAACTTCCCTTCCTAGTCCATGCCTCGCTTCCCAGATTTCCATTCAAGCTCCTACTCAACCACTTGTCCATGGGCTGAAGGAGAGCTTATTTATTATTATTTTTTTCCTGCTCTTCTAACTCCCCATCCAGACCTTTACCTCCTGACCTCTCCCACAATGTGTAACCTCTCATTTCTTTCATAAATCTTCATTTCATAAAATCAAAATTGTTTTTTTTCTCTGACAGGACCCTGAACGATACATTCATCCAAGTCTATTTCTCCTTTTATATTATAAAATTTAGAAGAGCCACCTGTTTGCAAGGAAGAAGAAATGTCAGTCCAAGTTTGGGTTAATGCCAACTTTCACAAATGAACAACTTGCAGCAGATTTAGCAGCAGAAAGTATATCCTAGAGTAGGGGAAAACTGCCACATCTATCTTTAGTATGAACACCCAGTGACTGATCTAAGAATATAGTAGTGAGAAAAAAAAGAAAGAAAAATGAGAAGATTACAAACTAAAAAAAAAAAAAAAAGGCAGCACGGTGTGGTAAACAAGTTATATCAAAACAAATATTTGGCTATATATAGTTTTTATGGGTTGAAGTAACATGCAAAAAACATCTAAACCCCCCCAAAAAAAACCCAGTGCCGTCGATATAACTAATTATGTCAAATGCTTCAGTAGTCACGAAGTATGCCTTTTTATAGAGGGAAAGCCATGAGTAGTATAGAATTGATAAGGCTTGGATGCAGCAAGTCCACAAAGCATGAGAAAAAATATACTTCAGATTAAATAGACTTGAAACACTAGAATGCACCAAGTAATTAAAATAATTAAAGTGGAGCAATTGAGATGTAAAGACGAAGGTGAATGCTCTCAGTGAAGGCAGCGTAGCCTTCATTTTCCTAGTCAAGGATGCATAGCAGTCTTTGTCCCAAGGGTGAAGGAGCTTGGTGCCAAGTCTTCGCCCAGGGCTGCCTAGCAACAGGCTCTTCAAGGGAGGGAAGTGCCTAAGTTAATCTCTTTGGTAAGCATTTGTAGCTATTAATTTAATTAGCAAAGGCAGTGTAGCATGAATCATCCTGGTGCAATAGCAAAATATTAATGAAGATTTTGAAATTCTAACCTTGAATAGCACAATGGAGGCTGTTCTCCAGTAAGAGTGAGCCAAGGGAAACTCACACACACAAAATAATAATAAGCAATGCAGAAAAGTTTTGCCTTCACAGTCAGATTCTATGGGGTTGTCTGTAAGCAACCGCAACTTAGATTGTCTTTCTCTCTCTCTCTTATTACCGTATCACCCAGGAACTTATCGTCCAGCTTTGGGTGTGGAGTTAGGAATGAGGTTTCCCTAACTCTAAAATTCTGTGAATCCTCTCCATTTCCTAGCTTTAATTGTACTGTTTCTGAGAAAACCCATGGTTTTGTCAACATAACTATCTTCAAGGCAAACTGTACTGGATAGCCTTCAAAGGCTATTAATGCTCCTGTTGTTAGCCGACTAGAAGGGTAACTGCCCAAGGAAAACGAGAAACGTTCCATGGCTTTGACTCAGAAGCTGAGTGTTCTATGCCCACAAGGCTCCTGCCTAAACCTCTACTTTTAAATTTAGTAAAAGACAGTTGTGTTTCAGGTGCTTCAGAAAGTCAAGTTTCACCAAAGGCAGATCACCTAGCATTTTGTGTACTTTCTAACAACTTTTTCCTCTGGCAAAATGCTTTAATGGGGTACTGGATTTTGACCTCACCAAAAACATTGTGTGATAAAGCTTCAATGTTGTCTCAAGCTTTAACGAAGATACTCTGGGGAAAAAAAAAAAAAGAAATCCAAACCTTCTTTTTAATAGAAAAATGGAAACCAACAATTTTCTGGTTTCTGCAAAGAAAGACAGTAATTCTCTCATTCCCGCCCCCCCGCCTCTGGCTACTACTGTGAGTGTGATGACCTTCCATTTTCTGAGAGGATCTGAAGTTAGAAATTATTTCTGTAGGATACTTTTGAACTGATTATGAACAAGGTCAAGGATGCTAAATGCCTAGAGAAAATCATAAGTCAAAAAGAAAGGGAAAAATAACCATTACAGAAGTAGAGACAGTTATTTAAAATCAGAAAGTCAGTGGACTACCTACGAAAATGTACTGTTTCCATGAACAGAAAGGAAATATGTGTTTGCGCGTCTTGATGCTGAACTGCATACCCATGGCCATCGAGTCGATTCTGGCTCAGAGCAACTCACAGTGACTCTGCCCCATAGGGTTTCCAAGGCTGTAAATCGTTACAGAAGCAGACTGCCACCGTCTTTCTCCCAGGAGTGGAGTGGCTGGTGGGTTTGAACCTTCAACCTTTGGGTTAACAGCTAAGTGCTTAACCACTGTACCACCAGGCCTCCTCCAAGTATGTTTGGATAAAACCCAAACCAAACCCATTCCCTTCAAATTGATTTCAATGCATAGCGACCGTATAGGACAGAGTAGAGCTGCCCCATAGGGTTTCCAAGGAGCAGCTAGTAGATTCTAACTGCTGACTTTTTGGTTAGAAGATAAACGCTTAACCAATGTGCCACCAGGGCTCCATGTTTAAATAGCTATTCAATTATAAGAACAAAGCTATTTAACTGGCTGGCTTCAATTCCTTACTTACCAACAATATATGGGAAAAGGAAAAGAGGCATAGAGGTAAAACTCTTGGGTGTCTTTCAAGCCCTAATTTGGCCAAAAGAATGATTTTTATCAAATAATTTTTGAAATTATAGATCCAAAAGTAAATTCTTATCTTGAATGTGTGCATCAGGCAAATTAATGTATTTGTTCTTAAAATGTGCTCTTGGACCAATAGCATCAGCATCATTTGGGAAATAGTTGAAATGCAAATTTTTGTGTCCCTTGAGGTAGGGCCTAGTAATCTGTGTTTTAAGAAGGTCTTCAGGTAATTCTGATGCAGAATAAAATCTGAGAAGCACTGCTTTAATATGTCATGAGATGTATATTATACATCTCTCCAATAAAATTTTCTTTTCTCCCATTTCCTGGCAAGTATTTTAATAACATTCTTACTTTAGGACCTGGCAATGTTTCATTCTGCTATACATAAGGTCAACTTTAGGACCTGGCAATGTCTCGTTCTGTTATACATAAGGTCACTATGATTGGAACTGACTCAAGAGCATCTAACAACAAATTATAATATTCTTGTTTTAGATGGGTTATATTTAAAATATTTTTTTAAACACTGTTCTTATGTTACTTTTTTTTTTTAATAAGTGGGGCTTTTCTTTAAATTCACAAAGTTTCCACATATTCATATCAGAAAAATATAAGAAAAAAAGAGGGAAAACTCCCAAACAACATTTTATTAATGAACGTTCTAGATGCATCTATATGTGTATATAAACACATACATATATCTTCACAGTGGGGGGAGGGGAGGATTTTTGTTTTTTTTCTTTTTATGCCCTGTCACTGAACTTTTTTTAAAGTTATGTATAAACTAAAGAGATCGACAATGTACAATAATAAGCATTTTTTTTGTTGTTGTTCTTCTTGCATGAGGGCTACAGGGTCTTTGTGGCCGGCCTGAGCTCCATGAATCTACTCATACTGGGGCCTAGACTGAGGGAGATGGAATATGCAATGCTCATGGTTGAGAGAAGAAATACAAACTGAATCACACAAATGCTCATAAATCTTTTGCTCAAAGGTGGTATGCATCACAACCAATTCCATTCCACTGACCAAAGCAAGTCACCAGGCCACCGCAAATGTGAAGCCGGGGTGAAATCCATGCTACAATACTGAAAAAAGCTGCAAATTACATGCCAAGAGCCCCTGAGAGGAACAATAACAGTTTTCCACAGATAAGTGTCCCTTTCTGGTATTTCTAGAGATTCTCACATCACTACCCACTTAGTTCGTGGCACTTCCACTTTTATACAAATGCTGTATCACTTTCTTCAACAGCCCATTTGTCTTCCCTCAGAACTTCCAGTCAAGCTGCTTCCGCAGTCCTGTCTGAATTGGTTTCTCCTCATCCTCACCATCAAATCACTACACTCTTCTCTGAGACCCTCCCTATTCCAAGGCCAAAGGCCACTTTATGTCCTCCAGTTACATTCCCTCAGACTTTACTTTCATTAAATAGCTGTCTCTGATCATTGATTTAATTTTTTACTCCCCAGTTAGGTTCTGCATTTCATGAGAACAGGAACATGGCTGACTTTTCTCCCCATTGCATTTCTAAACAGGGTTTGAAATATAGTTGTAGCTTCATAAATATTCATTGAAAGACTGAATAAATATTTCCATTTTTTTTATCCTTTATAATATATTTATTTCCTTATTTTTTTTTGTTCTATAACTTGGGAGATACGTAACATTTAATTCATTCATTACTTTTTTAAAATTTTTTTGTGCTTTAAGTGAAAGTTTACAAATCAAGTCAGTTTCTCATACAAAAATTTATATACACCTTGCTTTATATTCCTAATTGTTCCCCCCTAATGAGACAACACACTCCTTCCATCCACTCTCTCTTTTCGTGTCCATTCGGCCAGCTTCTGACCCCCTCTAAACCTCTCATCTCCCCTCAAGACACGAGATGCCAACATAGTCTCATGTGTCTACATGTCCAAGAAGCTTTACCAGTATCATTTTCTATCCCATAGTCCAGGCCAATCCCTGTCTGAAGAGTTGGCTTTGAGAATGGCTCCTGTCTTGGGTTAACAGAAGGTCTGGGGAGCATGATCTTCAGGGTTCTTCTAGGCTAGGTCAGACCATTAAGTCTGGTCTCTTTATGAGAACTTGGGGTCTGCATCCCACTGCTCTCCTGCTCCCTCAGGGGCTCTCCATTGCGCTCCCTGTCAGGGCAGTCATCGGTTGTAGCCTGGCACCATCCAGCTCTTCTAATCTCAGGCCAATGCAGTCTCTGGTTGATGTTGTCCTTTCTGTCTCTTGGGCTTATAATTACCTTGTGCCTTTGGTGTTCTCCATTCTCCTTTTTTCCAGGTGGGTCTCAACCCACTGATGCATCTTAGATGGCCTCTTGCTAGCCTTTAATACCCCAGAAGCCACTCCCCAAAGTGGGATGCAGGATGTTTTCTTAATAGATTTTATTATGCCAATTGATTTAGATGTCACCTGAAACCATGGTCCCCAAACCCTCACACCTGCTACGCTGGCCTTCGAAGCATTCAGTTTATTTTGGAAACATATTTGCTTTTAGTTTAGTCCAGTTGTGCTGACATCACCTGTATTGTGTGTTGTTTTTCCCTTCACCTAAAATAATTCTTACATACTAATTAGTGAAAAACACTCTCCCTCCCTCCCCCCTCCAACCATCAAAGGATATTTTCTTCTCTGTTTAAACTATTTCTCAAGATCTTATAATAGCGGTCTTATACAATATTTGTCCTTTTGCAACTGACTAATTTCACTCAGCATAATGCCTTCCAGGTTCTTCCATGTTATGAAATGTTTCACAGATTCCTCACTGTTCTTTATCGACGCGTAATATTCCATTGTGTGAATATACCATACTTTATTTTTCCATTCATCCTTTGATGGGCACCTTGGTTGCTTCCAGCTTTTTGCTATTGTGAACAGTGCTGCAATGAACATGGGTGTACATATATCTGTTCATGTAAAGGTTCTTATTTCTCTAGGATATATTCCGCGGAGTGGGATTTCTGGGTTGTAAGGTAGTTCTATTTCTAACTTTTTAAGAGAATGCCAGATAGATTTCCAAAGTGGTTGTACCATTTTACATTCCCACCAGCAGTACCCAAGAGTTCTAATCTCTCTGCAGCCCCTCCAACATTTATTTTGTGTTTTTTGGATTAATGCCAGCCTTCTTGGAGTGAGATGGAATCTCATTGTAGTTTTGATTTGCCTTTCTCTAATGGCTAATGAACGTGAGCATTTCCTCATGTATCTGTTAGCTACCTAATTGTCATCTTTAGTGAAGTGCCTGTTCATGTACTTTGCCCGTTTTTTAATTGGGTTGTTTGTCTTTTTGTAGTTGAGTTTTTGCAGTATTATGTAGATTTTAGAGATCAGACATTGATAAGAAATGTCATAGCTAAAAACTTTTTCTCAGTCTGTAGGTAATCTTTTTCCTCTTTTGGTGGCAGCTTTGGATGAGCATAGACGTTTCTGATTTTTAGGAGCTCCCAGTTATCTAGTTTCTCCTCTGCATTATTAGTAATGTTTTGTATACTGTTTATCCCATGTATTAGGGTTCCTAGAATTGTCCCTAGTTTTTCTTCCATGATCTTTATCATTTTAGATTTTATATTTAGGTCTTTGATCCATTTTGAATTAGTTTTTCTGCATGGTGTGAGGTAAGGGCCTTGTTTCATTTTTTTGCAGATGGATATCCAGTTATGCCAGCACCATTTGTTAAAAAGACTATCTTTTCCCCATTTAGCTGACTTTGGGCCTTTGTCAAATATCAACTGCTCGTATATGGATGGATTTATGTCTGGATTCTCAATTCTGTTCCATTGGTCTGTGTATCTGTTGTTGTACCAGTACCAGGCTGTTTTGACTACCGTGGTGGTATAATAAGTTCTAAAATCAGGTAGAGTGAGGCCTCCCACTTTGTTCTTCTTTTTCAGTAATGCTTTACTTGTCTGGGGTCTCTTACCCTTCCATATGAAGTTAGTGATTTGTTTCACCATTTCATTAAAAAAATCATTGGAATTTGAACTAGAATTGCATTCTATGTATAGATTGTTTATGGTGGAATAGACACTTTTACAATGTTAAGTCTTCCTGTTCATGAGCAAGGCATGTTTTTCCACTTAGGTAGGTCTATTTTTTGGTTTCTTGCAGTAGTGTCTTGTAGTTTTCTTTGTATAAGTCTTTTGCATCTCTGGTAAGATGTATTCCTAAGTATTTTATCTTCTTGGGAGCTACTGTAAATGGCATTAATTTGGTGATTTCCTCTTCAATGTTCTTTTTTGTTGGTGTAGAGGAATTCAACAGATTTTTGTATGCCTATCTTGTATCCTGATACTCTGTTGAACTCTTCTATTAGTTTCAGTATTTTCTTGAGGATTCTTTAGTGTTTTCTGTGTATAAGATCATGTCATCTGCAAATAGACATACTTTTATTTCTTCCTTATCAATCTGGATGCCCTTTATTTCTTTATCTAGCCTAATTGGTCTGGCTAGGACCTCCAGCACAATGTTGAATAAGAGTAGTGATAAAGCACATCTTTGTCTGGTTACGGATTTCAAGGCGAATGCTTTCAGACTCTCTCCATTTAGGGTGATGTTGGCTATTGGGTTTGTATAAATGCCCTTTATTATGTTGAGGAATTTTCCTTCTTTTCCTATTTTGCTGAGACTTTTTAACATGAATGTTGGGCTTTGTCAAATGCTTTTTCTGCATCAATTGATAAAATCATGTGATTCTTGTCTTTTGTTTTACTTATATGATGTATTACATTAATTGTTTTTCTAATGTTGAACTGTACCTGCATACCTGGTATGAATCCCACTTGGTCATGGTCAATTATTTTTGTGATATGTTGTTGAATTCTATTGGCTAGAGTTTTGTTGAGGATTTTTGCATCTAAGTTCATAAGGGATATAAGTCTGTAATTTTCTTTTTTTGTGGTGTCTTTAACTGGTTTTGGTATCAGGGATATGCTGGCTTCATAGAATGAGTTTGGGAGTGTTCCGTACTTTTCTATGTTCTGAAATATGTTTAGTAGTAGTGTTAACTCTCCTCTGAAAGTTTGGTAGAACTCTGCAGTGAAGCCGTCCGGGCCAGGTCTTTTTTGTTGTTGTTGAAAATTTTTTGATTACCTTTTCAATCTCTCCTTTTCTTATGGGTCTATTTGGTTGTTCCACCTCTGTTTGTGTTAGTTTAGGTATGTAGTTTCTAGGAATTCATGCATTTCTTCTAGGGTTTCAAATTTGTTACAGTACAATTTTTCTTAGTAAACTTATATGATTCTTTTAATTTCAGCTGGGTCTTTTCTTATTCGGGTTATTTGCTCCTCCCCCCCTCCTGCCCCGTTTTTCTTTTGTCAGTTTGTCCAATGGTTTATCAACTTTTTTAATTTTTTTAAAGAATCAGCTTTTGATCTTGTCAACTCTTTCAATTGTTTTTCTGTTCTCTATTTCATTAATTCTGCCATAATTTTTATTATTTGCTTTCTTCTGGTGCTTGATGGTTCCTTTTGTTGTTCTCTTTCTGTTTGTTCAAGTTATAGGGATAATTCTTTGATTATGGCCCTTTCTTCTTTTTGTATGTGTTCTTTTATTAATAAAAATTGACCTTTGAGCACTGCTTTTGCTGTGTCCCAAAGGTTCTGATAAGAAGCATTTTCATTCTCATTGGATTCTGTGAATGTCTTATTTCATTGCTGATGTCTTCTATAGCCCAGTCTTTTTTGAGCAGGGTATTGTTCAGTTTCCAAGTGTTTGATTTCTTTTCCCTGCTTTCTCTGTTATTGATTTCTACTTTTACGGCCTTATGATCAGAGAAGATGCTTTGTAACATTTCGATGTTTTGAATTCTGCTAAGGCTGGCTTTATGACCTAACATGTGGTCTATTCAACAAAAGAAAGTATACTTGGTTACTGTTGGGTGGAGTGTTCTGTATATGTCTATGAGGTCAAGTTAGTTGATTGAGGCATTTAGTTCTTCCTTGTCTTTATTGAGCTTCTTTCCAGATATCCTGTCCTTCACCGAAAGTGGTGTGCTGAAGTCTTGTCTATAATCGTGGAGCTATCTATCTCACTTTTCAGTGCTGTTAGGGTTTTTTTTAATGTATCTTGCAGCCCTGTCTTTGGATGCATGAATATTTAATATGGTTATATCATTTGCCCATTTTTTATTTGGGTTGTTTGTCTTTTTGTGGATGAGTTTTAGCAGAATCGTAGATTTCAGAGATCAGACACTGGTCGGAAATGTCATAGACGAAAACTTTTTCCCAGTCTGTAGGTAGTCTTTTTACTCTTTTCATAAAATCTTTGGATGAGCATAGGTGTTTGATTTTTAGGAGCACCGAGTTATCTGGTTTCTCTTTGGCATTTTTAGTAATGTTTTGTGTTTTGTTCATGCCATGTATTTTTTCTTCCATGGTCTTTATCATTTTAGACTTTATGTTTAGGTCTTGTGATCCATTTTGAGTTAGTTTTTCTGCATGGTGTGAGGTAAGGGCCTTGTTTCATTTTTTTGCAGATGGCTATCCAGTTATGCCAGCACCATTTGTTAAAAGGACTATCTTTTCCCCAATTAACTGACAGTGGGACTCTGTCAAATATCAGCTGCTTATATGTGGATAGATTTATGCCTGGATTCTCAATTCTGTTCCATTGGTCTGTGTATCTGTTGTTGTACCAGTACCAGGCTGTTTTGACTATTGTGGCTGTATAATAGGTTCTAAAATCAGGTAGAGTGAGGCCTCCTACTTTGTGCTTCTTTTTCAGTAATGCTTTACTTATCTGGAGTTTCTTTCCCTTCCATATGAAGTTGGTAATTTGTTTCTCCATCTCATTAAAAAATGTGTTTGGAATTTGGATCAGAATTGCATTGTATTTATAGATGGCTTTTGGTAGAATAGACATTTTTACAATGTTAAGTCTTCCTATCCATGAGCAAGGTATGTTTTTCCACTTATATAGGTCTCTTTTGGTTTTTTGTAGAAGTGTCTTGTAGTTTTCTTTGTACAAGTCTTTTACATCTCTGGTAAGATTTATTCCTAAATATTTTAACTTTTTGTGGTCTACTGTAAATGGTATTGATTTGGTGATTTCCTTTTCGATGTTCTTTTTATTGGTATAGAGGAATCCAACTGATTTTTGTATGTTTATCTTGTAACCTGATACTCTGCTGAACTCTTCTATTAGTTTCAGTAGTTTTCTTGAGGATTCTCTAGATTTTTCTGTGTATAAGATCATGTCATCTGCAAAGAGAGATACTTTTACTTCTTCCTTATCAATCTGGATGTTCTTTATTTCTTTATCTAGCCTAATTGCTCTGGGTAGGACCTCAAGCACAATGTTGAATAAGAGTGGTGATAAAGGGTGTACTTGTCTGGTTCCCATTCTCAAGTGGAATGCTTTCAGAATCTCTCCAGTAAGGATGATGTTGCTGTTGGCTTTGTATAAATGCCCTTTATTATGTTGAGGAATTCTCTTTCTAGTCCTATTTTGCTGAGAGTTTTTATCATGAATGGATGTTGGACTTTGTTAAATGACTTTTATCAATTGGTAAAATCATGTGGTTCTTGTCTTTTGTTTTATTTATATGGTGGATTATATTAATTGTTTTTGTCATGTTGCACCATCCCTGCATACCTGGTATAAATCCCACTCAGTCATGGTGAATTATTTTTTTTTTATGTGTTGTTGAATTCTATTGGTTACAATTTTGTTGAGGATTTTTGCATCTATGTTCATGAGAGAGATATGCCTGTAATTTTTTTTTTTTTTTTTTGCTCTCTTTTTTTTAGCTGGTTTTGGTATAAGGGATATGCTGGCTCCATAAAATGTGTTAGGGAGCATTCCATCCTTTTCTATGCTTTGAAATAGCTTTAGTAGTAGTGGTGTTAACTCTTCTCTGAAAGTTTGGTAGTGAAGCCATCAGGACCAGGGCTTTTTTTGTTGTTGTTGGGAGTTTTTTGATTACCTTTTCAATCTCTTCTTTTATTATACGTTTATTTAGTTGTTCTAATTCTGTTTGTGTTAGTTTAGGTAGGTAGTTCGTTTCTAGGATTTCAACTATTTCTTGTAGGTTTTCAAATTTGTTAAGTACAATTTTTTGTAGTAATCTGATATATTCTTTTAATTTTGGTTGGGTCTGTTGTGATATGGCCCATCTCATTTCTTATTTGGGTTATTCGTTCCCTTTCCTATATTTCTTTAGTCAGTCTGGCTGATGGTTTATCAATTTTGATAATTTTTTCAAAGAATCAGCTTTGGGTCTTCTTAATTCTTTCAATTGTTTTTCTGTTCTCTAATTCATTTAATTCTGCTCTAATTTTTATTATTTGTTGTCTTTGGTTCCTGATGGTTTGTTTTGCTGCTCTCTTTCTATTTGCTCAAGTTGTGGTGACAGTTGTTTGATTTTAGTTCTTTCTTCTTTTTGTATGTGTGTATTTATTGATATAAATTGACCTCTGAGCACTGCTTTCGCTGAGTCCCAAAGTTTCTGATAGGAAGTGTTTTCATTCTCATTGGATCCTATGAATTTCTTTATTCCACCCTTAATATCTTCTATAACTCAGTCTATTTTGAGCAGGGTATTGTTCCGTTTCCAAGTATTTGATGTCTTTTCCCTAGTTTTTCTGTCATTGAGTTCTACTTTTATGACCTTATGGTCTGAGAAGATGCTTTGTAATATTTCGATGTTTTGGATTCTGCAAAGGCTTGCTTTATGACCTAATGTGTTGTCTATTCTAGAGAATGTTCTATGTGCACTAGAAAAGAAATTAAACTTTCAGCAGTTGGGTTGAGTGTTCTGTATATGTCTATGTGGTCAAGTTGGTTGATTGTGGCAATTAGACCTTCTGTGTCTTTATTGAGCTTCTTACTGGATGTCCTGTCCTTCACTGAAAGTGGTGTCTTGAAGTCTCCTACTATAATTGTGGAGGTGTCTATCTCACTTTTCAATGCCTTTAGAGTTTGTTTTATATATCTTGTAGCCCAGTCATTGGGTGCATGGATATTTAATATGGTTATATCTTCCTGGTGAATTGTCCCTTTAGTCATTGTATAGTGCCCTTCTTTATCCTTTGTGGTGGATTTAACTTTAAAGTCTATTTTGTAAGAAATTAATATTGCCACTGCTGCTCTTTTTTTGATTGTTTGCTTGATATATTTTTTTCCATCCTTTGAGTTTTAGTTTGTTTGTGTCTCTGATTCTAAAGTGTGTCTCTCATAAAAAAACGTAGGCAGCATAAAAAAAATATAGCTGAATTATATTTTTTATCCAATCTGCAACTCTTTGTGTCTTTATTGGTGCATTTAGTCCATTTACATTCAGCGTAATTATAGATGAGTTTAGTGCTGTCATTTTGATTTTTTTGTGTGTGTTGTAGGTGACTTTTTGTTTATCCTTTGTAGGTGACTTTTTGTTTATCCCTGGCTGCTTTTAAAATTTTCTCTTTATCTTTGGTTTTGGCAAGCTTGATGATAATATGCCTTGGTGATTTTCTTTTGGGATCTATCTTGTATGGGGTTCGATGAGCATCTTGGATAGATATTCTTTCACGATGCCAGGGAACTTTTCTGCCAACAGATCTTCAACTATTCTCTCTGTATTTTCTGTTATTCCTCCCTGTTCTGGAATTCCAGTCATAGGCAAGTTATTCTTCTTGATAGAGTCCCATATGATTCTTAGGATTTTGTCATTTTTTTTAATTCTTTTATCTGATTTTTCTTCAACTATATTGGTGCCAATTGCCTTATCCTCCATCTCCCCAGTTCTGCATTCCAATTCCTCAATTCTGTTCCTCTGACTTCCTATTGAGTTGTCTAATTCTCTGATTTTATTGTTAATCTTTTGAATTTCTGAATGTTATCTCTCTATGGATTCTTGCATCTTATTAAATTTTTCACTATGTTCTTGAGTAATCTTTTTGATTACTTCAACTGCTTTATCTGTGTGTTACTTGGCTTTTTCTGTAAAAAAATATATATATATATTTTTTTTCCTGTAGATTGCCTTATTTCATTTCTGAGGTCATCCCTCATGTCTTGAAACATTCTGTATAATAGTTTTTACATTCTACATATGGCAATCCCAGGAAAGTATCTTAATCTGGGAAAGATTTTGATTCTCTGATTTGGGGGTTTGTAGAAGCAATCGCGGTCTGCTTCTTTACGTGATTTGATATCGACTGCTATCTTTGAGCCATTTATAAGTTATTATAATGATTTATTTTATATTTGCTCACTGAATCTTATTGTCTTATTTTGTTTTGTTTCAACACACCCAGATGGGCTACTAGAGTGCTCTAACTTGATTGTTGTAGCCTTTGAATCACTTATGTCCTGTTACCAGCTGGTTTGAGCTGTTACCAGGTATATGAGCTTATGAGTCCATTCACTATTCTTGAATAGAATCAGCTCAGGTGTCCTGATAGTGGGCCACCTAGTGTGTGGTATAGGCTCTCATCTACTATCTTAGAGGAGTAGTGGTGATGGTGGTATGCACCAGTTTCTAGTAGCGGCAGGGGGTCACACTCCAAGGAGGGCAGGGTGCTGACAGCCTTCCCCCATGTGCCAGTAAGGAAGGAGTGCCTTTGTTCTCTAGAGTGCTCTGGTGGGTGGACTCTACATCTGTACTTTAGGCACCCAGTGCTTGTACCTCTAAAGATTGGTAGGCGTCATTATCCTCAGACCCTTTTAGCAGGTGGCTAGGTGGTGTGGATGGAGCCTCAGCCCTTAGTTCCCTGCTGTGGATCAGTAAGGGGTCTGTTTAATAGGTAGAGTGGTATCAGACCTCCAAAACTGGCCTCTCCACTGCTCAGCTAAAATAATTTCAATCAGATCTCTAACAGAATTGCCTTTGTATTATAATAGCCACCTTGTCCCATGAAGGGGTGAAAGCCAAAGGCTGTGGATCTCTTATGCCTAGATGGAGCTGATTCTTTACTGTTATTCAAGGTTAGGGAAGTCAGGAAAGGATTTTTCCCCGATTGTTCATTACTGTTTTCCCCCGATTGTTCATTACTGTTTTCCCAGGCCAGGAGAATGGGTTACAGAAAAAAAAAGAAAGAAAGAAAGAAAGAAAAAGCAGAGCACTTCTCTCTCTGGCCCAGGGAATTCCATTGTTAATGAAGCTGGCTGGGGCAGGGAGGGGAGGGATCAGATAGACAGGACAGTGAAGCCAGTAAAATAGACAAAGTCACTTATCTTGTTTGGTGAGGGCTGTGTCATCTGAGATTACAAAGGGCTGTGCAGACTGTGTGTGCTGGCTGGGTCCCCTCCGAGATTGCCCCAGGGGGTTAGGGCTGCATCCCGTGCTTGGCTTGTCTCAGGAAGTCACCATCAGCCCTGCAGCACTTGCTCCAAAGCCCAGTACCAAGGGGTCAGGGCTGGGTGGCTGCTTCTGCATGTTCTCTCAGTCATCTGTCACTCAGGTTGGTTTGTAGCCTGTGTGCACTGGCTGGGTCCCTGTAGTGATTTCCCCTGGGGGTTAGGGCTGCATCCCATGCTTGCCTTGTCTCAAGAAGCCACTATCAGCCCCATTGCACTTGGTCCAAAGCCCAACCCCAGGTGATGAGGGCTGGGATGCTGTGTGCCAGGCTCCGGAACCAGTCGCTGCTTCCACGCAGTCTCTTGTTCCCCTGTCAGCCACGTTGGTGCGTACCCTGTGGCCTGCCTGTGTGCGCTGGCTGAGTCCCTCCTCAGATTGCCCCAGGGGGCTAGGGCTATGTTCTTTGCTTGCCTTGTCTCAGGAAGCCACAGTCAGCCCCAATGCTCTGGCACCAAAGCACTGGAAGGGCTCAGGGCCGGAGCACTGCACGCTGGGCTCTGGAACTGGTAGCTGTTTCGGTGTGCGGTTTCTCACTCCCCTGTCGCTCAGGCCAATTCCTTAGGTCTGTGTTTGATGGTCAGGGTTCATAGATTGTCATTCAGGTAACAGATTCACTTGCTTTTTCAAGTCTTTGTTGCACAAGAAATCAGCAGAAACTTCTGCCTAGTCAGCCATCTTGGTCCCGCCTCACTCCTGCTCTTTTTTGATTATTGTTTGCTTGATATATATTTTTTCCATCCTTTGAGTTTTAGTTTGTGTCTCTAAGTCTAAGGTGCATCTCTTTTAAGCAGGATGAAGATGGATCATTTTTTCTTTTTTTATCCGTTCTGCCCCTCTCTGTCTTTTTATTGGTGCTTTTAGTCCATTTACATTCAGCATAATTATAGATAGGTATGAGTTTAGTGCTGGCATTTTGATGTCTTTGTGTGTTGTTGAGAGTTTCTTTTTTCCCACTTAATTTTTTGTGCTGAGCACTTTATCTTTATATATTGTCTTTTCCTCTTCTTTGTTGTTCTTGATGTTTCTACTGAGCCTCTATTTTTTCTTGTATTTTATTTTGATGAGTAGGATACTTAGTCTCCTTTGTGGTCACATTAATATTTACCCCTATTTTTCTAATTTTAACCCTAACTTTTATTTCTTTATATCTCCTTGTCTTCCTCTCCATATGAAAGATCTATGACTACATTTCTTAGTCCCTGTTTATTGTTTTAATGTTTTCCTCTTTTACATAATAATGTTGCTGCTTCCCTGTTCTGAGTGTTTTTTTTATCTTGATTCATTTTTGTGATTTTCCCGTCTGGGTTGACCTCTGATTGCTCTGTCCAGTGTTCTAGTCTTGGGTTGATACCTGATATTGTTAATCTTCTAACCAAAGAACTCCCTTTATTATTTCTAGTGGTTTGGGCTTGGTTTTTATGAATTCCCTAAACATCTTTTTATCTGTAAATGTCCTAATTTCACCTTCATATTTGAGAGACAGTTTTGCTGGATAGATGATTCTCAGCAGGCAATTTTTTTTCCTTCAATGCTTTATACAAGTCATCCCATTGCCTTCTTGCCTGGATGGTTTCTGCTGAATAGTCCAAGCTTATTCTCATTGATTCTCCGTTGTAGGTGACTTTTCATTTATCTCTAGCTGCTCTTAAAATTCTCTATCTTTGGTTTTGGCAAGCTTGATTATAATATGTCTTGATGACTTTCTTTTAAAACCTACCTTATGTGGAGTTCAATAAGCATCTTGGATAGATATCGTCTTATCTTTTACTATATCAGGAAAATTTTCTGCCAATAAATCTTCAACAATTCTGTCTGTATTTTCTGTTATCTCTCTCTGTTCTGGTACTCCAATCACTCATAGGTTATTTCTCTTGATAGAGTTCCACATGATTCTTAAGGTTTCTTCACTTTTCAAATTCTTTTATCTGATTTTTCTTCAAATATATTGGTGCCAAGTGCTTGATCTTTAAGCTCACCAATTCTGCCTTCCACTTGCTCAAATCTGCTCCTCTGACTTTCTACTGAGTTGTCTAATTCTGTAATTTTATTTTTAATCTTCTAAATTTCTCTTTACTGTCTGTCTATGGATTCTTGCAGCTTATTAAATTTTTCATTATGTTCTTGAATAACCTTTTTAATTCCTTCAACTACTTTATCTGTGTGTTCCTTGGCTTGTTCTGCATATTGATTGATCTCCTTCCTAAACTCATTCCTGATGTCTTGAAGAGTTCTGTTTATTAATCTTTTGAATTCTACATCTGGTAATTCCAGGAAAGCACCTTCGTCCAGAAGATCCATTGATTCTTTGTTTCGAGAGCTTGTTGAGGCAATCATGGTCTGTTTCTTTATGTGACTTGACATTGACTGTTGTTTCTGAGCTATCTATGAGTTATTGTATTAGTTTTTTTTTTGTTTGCTTACTGTATCCCGACATATTGCTTTGTTTTGTTTGGATATGCCCAAATGTGTTGCTTGAGTGAGCTAGCCTGATTATTTTCACCTTTGAAGCTTTTACGTCCTGTCCCCAGATGGCTAGAGCTGTTATCAGGTATATCAGTCTAGGAGTCCATTCAGTTTTCTTGTATGAATTCAGCTCAGGTGTCCAGGTAGCTGATCATCAAGCATTTGTTACAGGCTCTGTCCTACAATTTTAAAGGGACAGGGTGATTTGTGTAGGTACTGTTATCTGCTTGCAGCAGTGGACCACACTCTGGACAAGTCAGGGGGCTAAGAACCATTCTCAGTGTCTGGAGGAAAGTGTGTCTCTGTTCCCTAGAGCTTACAGGTGGGTGGGTTTTGCAGATGGACCTTGGGCACCCAATGCTTTTGGTTATAATGACTGGGAGGTACCAGTTTTCCTTGGGGTCCTGTTGTGGGTGGCTTGCTGACCTGAGTGGAGCCACCAGTCCTTGTACCCCTGAGATGGGTAGATGAGGACCCTGTTTAATAGGCAAAGTGGTGTCAAATATCAAATGCCCACCTCTTCACCGCACAGCTGAAACAGTTGTAATTTGCCAACAATGGCCTATTCTCCTGAAATAGGCCCACACAGGACCATGCAGGGGGGGAAAGGTGTTCAAAGTCCATGGACTGTTTATGACTGGACAGAAGCTGCTTCCGTCCTGAGCTCCTCCAGTTAGTGGTGATGGCAAATTATCTTTTCCCCCAGTTTCAAATTTATTACTTCTCCAAGGCTGGCAGGATGGCTCAGGGTGTTTAATAGGGCCTATCTCAGGCACAGGGAAATCAACAGCCACTTAAGGTGGCTTGGGGGTTGGGGCATGTTAAAATACACGTAAATACTTAGATTTTGCCAAGAGCGGCATTCTTCTCTGGTTCCAGAGGTGTGAGTAGGCTGTGCAGCTTGCTGCTTCTCCCTGAGAAAACTGTGGCTGAATGCTACTACCAGCCCACTGCAGCTGCTCCTAGGAATGGTGCCTGAGGGCTCCCGGTGATTCAGGTCCAGCAAATTCTCTCCACTTCTGAGTCATCTCTCCCTTCCCTTGCTGCTCAGTCTGTTTTTTAGCTTTGCTTTTGATGTTCAGGGCTCTTAGCTTGTCATAAGTATTATTGTTTCACTATTTTTTTAGGGTCTTTGTTGTAAGAGGGAGCACAGGAAGCATCTGGCTAGTCCTCCATCTTGTCCCCCCTTCATTACTTTTATAATTTAAAATAAAATACTTGATCCCATACTTATTAATTTATTAACTGCATGTCTGAAACAATATTTCCTATTCCCTGTATGAAGGATCCACCACCCATCTGTCAGTTTGTTGTATTGTGGTGACTAGTGTGTTACTATCATGCTGGAAACTATGTCACTGGTATTTCAAATACCAGCAGGTTCACCCACGGTGGACAGGTTTTCATGGAGCTTCCAGACTAAGATAGAGTAAGGAGAAAACCCTGGCAATCTACTTCCAAATATTACCCAGTGAAAACTATATGGAACACAACAGAATATTGATTGATATTGTGCTGGGAGATAAGCCCCCTAAGTTAGAATGCACTCAAAATACAGAGTGGCTGTAACAGTAGACTTGTATATACCAACAGTCATGAAGATAACACAGGAATGGTCTACATTTTATTCTATTGTACGTAAAGTGGCCATGAGTCAGAGGTGACTTGATGGTAACCAACGACAACAACAATATGTGAAAGACAAAAGAAACTGTGCCTTTACACTTCCTTCTCCAATTACCTTTCCAGATTTTTGCTAAAGTTTTTGTGACTTTTGTCTCAGCCAATTTTTTTTTTTTTGAAAACAAAGAATAAAGGGAGAGAAATCAGTCTTCCCTCTTTGAATACTTTTTTTTTTAAATTAACTTTTATTGAGCTTCAAGTGAACATTTACAAATCAAGTCAGTCTGTCACATATAAGTTTATATACATCTTACTCCGTACTCCCACTTGCTCTCCCCCTAATGAGTCAGCCCTTCCAGTCTCTCCTTTTGTGACAGTTTTGCCAGCTTCCCACTCTCTCTATCCTCCCATCCTCTCTCCAGACAGGAGGTGCCAACACAGTCTCAAGTGTCCACCTGATATAATTAGCTCACTCTTCATCAGCATCTCTCTCCCACCCACTGTCCAGTCCCTTTCATGTCTGATGACTTGTCTTCGGGGATGGTTCCTGTCCTGTGCCAACAGAAGGTTTGGGGACCCTGGCCGCCAGGATTTCTCTAGTCTCAGTCAGACCATTAAGTATGGTCTTTTTGTGAGAACTTGGGGTCTGCATCCCACTGATCTCCTGCTCCCTCAGGGGTTCTCTGTTGTGCTCCCTGTCAGGGCAGTCATCGGTTGTGGCCGGGCACCAACTAGTTCTTCTGGTCTCGGGATGATGTAGGTCTCTGGTTCATGTGGCCCTTTCTGTCTCTTGGGTGTCTCAGCCCATTTTATCTGTTACTTTTATTGCATTGTATTTTTCAACAATTTTGAAATCTATGCTCTTATTTGTACTCATAATAATTAAAGACTTTTAGACTTAGTTTTTTTTTTACTTATGGAGATGTACTGCTTACAGTTTGTTCTTTCTAATACATGTCCTCACTTGTGTCTTCTTTACTTGGGGTTATGTCTTAGGGCTGGTCAGCATTAATAAATAGGGCTTTGTGGGAAAATTATATATAGGATAGAAATCTTAAGTCCACACATTTAAGAGAGTGTCTTTATGTTAGTATTACAAGTGAACTATAATATTGCTGCAATAGAATTAAAGTGTATTCTTTTCATGCAAATTTGTACATATTCATCCAATTTATTTCGGAATCCATTGTTGTCAAAGGGCTTCATATCTTTTGAGGCCAATGCAGAAGTCTTTATTTAAAATCTCTAGCCTCTGCTTCTAATGCTTACCTGGCTGGTATAGGATGAATTGTCATGACTCATATTTGACCCAAAGCCTCCTTTTCATGCCATTTTAATTATTTACAATTGCTCTTAGAATAAAGACCAAAATTCTCAACGTGGCCTACACATGACATAATCTCAGCCTGTATTTCCAGTTCAAATTTGCCAAAAGCAAACATAGACATCTCTGTCCCCAGTCGCGTAAACAAAAGGAGATGTATTACTTTTAACCAAATATTTTTGCAATAGGAATAGGCTGAAGCATGGTCTAAGACATTCAATAAGATATTGAAATTCCCTGAACTAATAATACCTCTTGTCTCATTGCCACTGTTTCAACATTAATCTGACCATGACTGTCAGAGTTCAGAAAAGTAAGAAAATCAAAGGTTCTGCTCCTGAAGTGACAAATAAATAAAGTCCTAATCCCAGTGGCTGCAAACAACCCTTTCTATGCAATAATTTTATCCACCACCACTTGCCCTTGACTAGATTCTGACTCATTGAAGTCTCATGTATGTCAGAATAGAACTGCGCTCTATAGAGTTTTTGATGGCTGACTTCTCAAAAGCAGACAGCCAGTCCTTTCTTCTGAGGCACCTTTGGGTGGATTCAAACCTCCAACCCAACGATTAGCAGCCAAGCACATTAACCATCTGCACCACCCAAGGACTCCAATAGTTTTATACTTTCTGTCCAACTAGAGACTAACACTCAAAATTTTTATTCTCTCTTCTTACCAGTTGTGCAGTCTGGAATGTATGAAAATCACTTCTCCAATGACTGGCAATTGAGAAGGAGGCAGTAAAGCCTTCTAGGGGCTGGGTTTTAGAGAACCTAAGAAAGCCTGGGGATAGGTCGCTAAAGTTTCAGCACTGGTTAATGTCACTGTTGTAATGGGCATAGCAGGAATTTGAGATGACGCGCACCATCCAAGAAACAGGGTGGCTAGAGAAATGGAAATATAGTACTTTTTCTTAACTTCTGCTGAAGTTAACTTCTGAAATGATTTCCCGGTATCTTCCACATCTGTCATTTTGCCTCTAATCATTCCTGTCTTCGTCTTTTTCATTCGCGTTTAGTGTGATTTTTCTCAGCCCTATTCTGCCTATAACTAAGGTGGTTTTTATGCTCTGTTAATTTTACCCTTGCTGTTTCTAATCTGGGTTTTGGTTGAGAAATAGTATTGTTTTCCTTTCCTGACCTTTCTTTAAATTTCTTTCTGTTGTGTTAGCATCTTACCCTGGACGCTTCATTTCATTACATTCACATCCTTTATTACTTCTCTGACAGTGCAAAGTAGTTGATTAGATTTGTCATTGGAATCTGGGGGCAAACCTATTTCAAAAAGGGCTCTTTCTTTGAATTTTGCATATGCCCTTTCCTTATTTATGCACAGTCATGAGTTGCTTAACATCCATGGTATGTTCTGTGAAATAGGATGTTAAGTGATTTGGACGTTGTTGGAATATCATATCATATACAGGCAGTCCCTGGGTTACAAACATTCAACTTACATGCAACCCGTGGTTATGAACCAACCTCTGTAAAACCTATTATATTAAAAAATAAAGGTTCATACAATGGCTCATAATAACAAACAGGTGCTACTTTGTGACATGCATAAAAATATTATTATTATATTATCATGTCAAAGATGTTTTAGCATATCTGGAAGTGTTTCTTTAGTGTTTTCTATGCATGGAAAAGTATTCTAAGACAAACATTTGACTAACTGATGTAAGATACATCTGTTACATCCCATTCTCTGATTGGGATTTCTGAACTCTGTTCCAGGCCATGGACTTATATGTGTCAGATGTTGGCCAAACAGGCATTATGCAACACATGACTGTACTTCTTATGGATTTGTTCTACATTCTTGTATAAATAAGTCTTGTTTCTTTCTTCTTGCCTATTTATCTTTGGCTGGGGGTAATCGGGCTCTGTTGTTGACCTCTAAATAGTGTAAACGAATTAGTTTTGACCTTGCTTAGCTGGATGATCTTTAAAACCATCTCTTGAGGCCAGAGCTTAAAGACTAGATGTTAAATAATTTGTAATTCATTTCTGTATCATGCACTACTCTGCCTAATCTGGTGACTATCTAATTTTGTTCATTTCTCCTCCTTTTCTTCTTGTTAGTTGTGGGAACAATGTATATAACAAAACATTTGCCACTTCAACAATTTTTACATGTACAATTCAGCGGTATTGATTACAGTCATCACGTTATGCAGTTGTCAGCACTATCCTCTTCCAAATCATTCCAGCACCATTAACTCAGTTATTCTCCTTCAGCTTGTATGTAAATGATACACACATTTATTTGCTTGATGATACATTTTACATTGAAAACCTGTTAAAAAACAAACAGAGTTTGGAGACAGAAAGAAGGGAAAAACGTTGGCATGAACACACCTCTTCTTATATGTTACTGGGACAGTGTTTTGTGGCCACACCTCACAGGTAGTGAGGCTATAAAAGGGAATAAGTGGTTTTTTAGCTTCTTTCTTGGAGGTAGATCAGGAAGAACAGGGTAAGGTCTGGATATTGAGTACGCTAAAATGCAGGACCTGCCACGGGGTTCCTCTTATCTTCAATCGACTTGCACACCAACTAACAAAATCTGCTACTAATCAAAACAGAACTACTTAAAATTTCCTGAATCCTCTGCACTTCTCTTTTCCAGACCATGTCCTCACTAATTCTGTTCTCTGCCTAGAATATCCTTCACAGCTATCTCTACCTGTGGAAATTATACTAAGCCTTCTAGGACCAGCTGACACATCACTCTCTCTGTGAAGCCTTCCTGGTTTTACTTACTACTCTCTGTCAGAATTTTCTTTCCTTCTGGTAGATATCATTGCATTTTTAAAAATATCTTTTAGAATGTTTGTGTTCTGATAATTTTTTTTTTACATTTATTATCATTTCCAGTAGATTACAAGACCATAAAGTTGAATTTTTTTTTCAGCTCGTATGTTTCAAAGTACATTGCAACCTCCTTGGCACATAGTAAGTGTTGATTTTGTTTGTTTGTTTCCAAAAAGTTGTTCAATTTGCCGTGTCTTGTTTGAACAGAAATTTGATTAAACACTTCTTTGAAAATAAAAGACCGGAAATATCTATCATGGTTTGTAACGCTTCTATAAACACTTTGGCTGAATTTATCCATTTACTTTTCTTTCTTCCTCCTCCCCACCGCCCTTAAAAACGTGAGTAGGAATCTACCCTTGCATAATTCCAAACACTTCAGTTACTGAAAAGACTCTTCAGGAGTGTGGTTGATTTACAAGAGGAAGTGTCAATTTGATTCATCTTTCTTTTGCTTACTGACTGGGTGTCGGTGTGGCTGTGCTTTATCAGGTGGGTGGTCTGCTGAACAGGGTTTCATTGAGTTCTTCACTGACATAAAAGTCTGTGACATTATGTACCGGCCGCTTTTACAGATGATAAATACTGCCAGACTCCATGCTGCCTTTCTATGTCTTTCTGGAACAAAGACTAACCTTTAAGGCTCTAAGTTACAATTTCCCGCTCTCTACTGTTCTGCATCATCACTGTTCTGCTAACAGTAGAATTGTTCCCCTGTGTTCCACCAAGCTGACCAAAATTCTCAAGTTTAGAGGAAAGATATAGGGTTTCTTGCTTTAATGTTATATTCTACTTTTTTTTTTTCTCTCCTCTTTTAAAATCTTATACATATTTACATGTCGGTGCTCTGTGGCTTGTTACACATTGTTGAGCATTCAGTGCACAGGTTAAGGTAAACACAATCCTTTATAATCCTTTCGCAATCCCTTTTGATTAAATACTGTTCTACGACTCTGTCTAAGTGAGAGCAGAGGGGCCAGGAAAGCTGCTTCAGCTTAATTGTTGTTGGCCTGCTTTTTCACTTGGGGCCTTGATGGGGTGTTTCTCTTTGACTTTTTTTTTTCTTCCTTCTTCTTCTTCTTTAGCAGTAAAACTGCCTTGAATTTCCACACATTTTACAGAAATGTTTGTATTAGTTTGAGAGTCTGGATTTTTTTTTTTTTTTTTCCCCTCACTAAACTAGTCTGTGAAAAGGGAATAAGAAACAGTTACAGGAATGCGTGGTGAGGATTACAGAGTCCTAGATGCCTTCATTATAACTCTCAAATCTAACAGGCTGATTCTGAGAGGGAAAAAAAGAAAAAAAATGTGTAAGTATTTTAAAGAACTGTAGAATGCATTTATATATGTGGATATTGATTAAAACACAATTTCAATATTTGCGTTAAAACTAGATTTATAGTATCAGATATATACAATTTAATGTTTCCATTTTCTTTTGCTTCGTTTGTTTAAATAGTTTGTTGGTTTGGATCCAGTAATACAAGTAACTTTTATTTAACAGTTGAAAAAAATTTTTTTCAACAAAATGGATTAATGACATCAATCTCCTATGTATGCACTCCACAAATACAATTTATTTGCACTTTATTTTAACCTTCTAAATTAAAAAAAATATGATTATGTGTTCACCTTTTCTACCAAATAAGTTGAGCTTCTTAGTCACATTGCCCTTTCACGTTTCAGATATTACTTGTAATATTAAAAAACTCACTGCTTTATCACTTCAAAGATAAAAGACATAATTTAAATATTAATATCCAAAATGGTAAGACAAATATTTGTCTGAGAAGGTAAATGTCCGCAATACTCAAGTATTTAAATTTTTTTTTTTTTTTTTTTTAGTCTAATAAACTCCAAATTGTTTGGACCATAAGAGTCTGTAAGAAAAATTAGAACTTTTTAAAAAAGTTTCTTCTCTGGCAATTCTCATGAATTATACATATGGTTGCTTTTGATAATTTTAACACCAGCTGTATTTAAGATATAGTTTAGGTCTTAAAATATCTTATCTATTAACAGAATCAAAAGAGGAGCTGTATACAATTTTATATACAGCAATGATTCAAAATACCTGTTGAATTAAAGAGCAATTTATATGGACACCTTCTAACTAGAAACCTCTTTTCCCAGGTGATTATGCAAAGCTAATGCTCTGTCCCCGCCCCCCTTTTTTCCTTTCAAAGCTGATTATCTTAAAATAAAATCTAATATTTACTCACTGTAGGCCTAAATTATCTATTCCACCTGGAAACATACTTTTCAAAAAAGGTAGATGACTTTCTGAAGTATATTTTTTTACAACAATTATTTATATAAATGAAACATATGCCCTGTTATCATGAGTGTGTGAAGATATCATGAAGTATATTTCATTTAAATATGCAGATTCATATGACTTCACCTTCATTTGTCCATTTAGGAATTTAACTTTTTCTGATTCCCCTTAGCAAAAGGAGATGTACCTCCAGCCTTCGCTCAGGTGCTAGCATTGTTTCTAGGGCAGAATATTCGACTGCTGTTCTTTTCCGGGTTGGTGCTCAGTTTGGGGGATGAAGGCAAGCTCTGTTACCCTAAAAAAAAAAAAAAAAAAATTTCTTTTTTTTTTTTCTGTTACCCTACAAGCCAGAGGGCTTTCATAGTTAGCATTTAGCTTTTTATTCTCTTTTATAAAGCCTCCTCTCAGGGCCAAACTCAATTCCAGGAGCACTGAATGAGAACTGCATTTGGATTCTATTAAGTCACAGAACCTGAGCCTGTGACCTCTACTTCCAACTCCCACTGAATTTAACTCCCAAGAACTTGTACAGGTTTTTTTTTTTTTTTTAAGTTTCAGTTGAAAAGTGTGATGTCAATTTCTGTGACAATATTAAGTTTAGGAAGTATCTAAACACATTAATGCTGCAAATATTTCCTAAAATTTAAAGGGAGATTTTTTTTTTTTTTTTTTAAAGAATGAGAGAGAGACCTACTGATGTTTTCCTTAAAGCTTTGACCTTGAGATTTGTTTCTTTATGATATAGGACCAAACAGAAGTCAGTATTGGAAAATGACATTGAGCTACTGGGATAAATTTAAATACTTGAATAATGCAGACATTTACCTTCTCAGACAAATATTTGTCTTACCATTTTGGATGTTAATCTTTAAATTATGTCTTTTATCTTTGAAGTGATAAGGCAGTGAGTTTTTTAATATTGCAAGTAATATCTGAAATGTAAAAGGGCAATGTGACTAAGTCAAGAAGCTCAACTTTATTTGGTAGAAAAGGTGAACATATAATCATATTTTTTTAATTTAGAAGGTTAAAATAAAGTACAAATAAATACGATGGATTCTATGTCTTAGAGCCATCAATAATCATCTAAAAATATGATTTTAGATGATTATGGGGAAAAAATGTTTAGTGTTTATGGTTTTTGTTAATTCTGGAAGCTGTGATTACATGCGGGCATTTCAAACTAGCTGTTTGCCATTAGAGGGAAAAGCTCATTTTACAGAGCATACTCTTCATCAACTTCTCCATTGTCTACCTGGAAATCATCATATTATAACCATTATACCAGCAAGTAGAATCATGGTGTATTAATAAAGAAACTTAATGTTTATCTCTCCTTAATTTTTTATCTCCTTTTTTCTTTTAAATGTGTTTTATAGGGCTAATTTTATTTGCTTTTTTTATTTATTTTTGACCCTGGATGAAAACATAAGCAGGACCAGGGCTTCCCTGGTTACTTCTAAGGAATAAGATGTCCAGTTTTCCTAACTTTTTTTGTCATGTCTGAGTCTAGTTCTGTCTCTTGGCCATGCATTGTTTATCTTGCCTTTTCAAATGCCATATATAATGTATATATATTTTTTATTTATATACACACATACATTATTTTTAAGCTAGATATCCTGTGTAAGACTGTGGAAACTGAGGAAAATGTTTTTTTTTTTTATTAACTTTTATTGAGCTTCAAGTGAACGTTTACAAATCAAGTCAGTCTGTCACATATAAGTTTACATACATCTTACTCCGTACTCCCACTTGCTCTCCCCCTAATGAGTCAGCCCTTCCAGTCTCTCCTTTTGTGACAGTTTTGCCAGCTTCCCACTCTCTCTATCCTCCCATCCCCCCTCCAGACATGAGATGCCAACACAGTCTCAAGTGTCCACCTGATATAATTAGCTCACTCTTCATCAGCATCTCTCTCCCACCCACTGTCCAGTTCCTTTCATGTCTGATGACTTGTCTTCAGGGATGGTTCCTGTCCTGTGCCAACAGAAGGTCTGGGGACCCTGGCCGCCAGGATTTCTCTAGTCTCAGTCAGACCATTAAGTATGGTCTTTTTGTGAGAACTTGGGGTCTGCATCCCACTGATCTCCTGCTCCCTCAGGGGTTCTCTGTTGTGCTCCCTGTCAGGGCAGTCATCGGTTGTGGCCGGGCACCAACTAGTTCTTCTGGTCTCGGGATGATGTAGGTCTCTGGTTCATGTGGCCCTTTCTGTCTCTTGGGCTCTTAGTTGTCGTGTGACCTTGGTGATCTTCATTCTCCTTTGCTCCAGGTGGGTTGAGACCAACTGATGCATCTTAGATGGCCGCTTGTTAGCATTTAAGACCTCAGACACCACATTTCAAAGTGGGATGCAGAATGATTTCATAATAGAATTATTTTGCCAATTGACTTAGAAGTTCCCTTAAACCATGGTCCCCAAACCCCCGCCCTTGCTCCGCTGACCTTTGAAGCATTCATTTTATCCCGGAAACTTCTTTGCTTTTGGTCCAGTCCAATTGAGCTGACCTTCCATGTATTGAGTGTTGTCTTTCCCTTCACCTAAAGCAGTTCTTATCTACTAATTAATCAATAAAAAGCCCTCTCCCTCCCTCCCTCCCTCCCCCCTTGTAACCACAAAAGTATGTGTTCTTCTCAGTTTATACTATTTCTCAAGATCTTATAATAGTGGTCTTATACAATATTTGTCCTTTTACCTCTGACTCATTTCGCTCAGCATAACGCCTTCCAGGTTCCTCCATGTTATGAAATGTTTCACAGATTCCTCACTGTTCTTTATCGATGCATAGTATTCCATTGTGTGAATATACCACAATTTATTTACCCATTCATCCTTTGATGGACACCTTGGTTGCTTCCAGCTTTTTGCTATTGTAAACAGAGCTGCAATAAACATGGGTCTGCATATATCTGTTTGTGTGAAGGCTCTTGTATCTCTAGGGTATATTCCGAGGAGTGGGATTTCTGGGTTGTATGGTAGTTCTATTTCTAACTTTAAGATAACGCCAGATAGATTTCCAAAGTGGTTGTACCATTTTACATTCCCACCAGCAGTGTATAAGAGTTCCAATCTCTCCGCAGCCTCTCCAACATTTATTCTTTTGTGTTTTTTGGATTAATGCCAGCCTTGTTGGAGTGAGATGGAATCTCATCGTAGTTTTAATTTGCATTTCTCTAATGGCTAATGATCGAGAGCATTTTCTCATGTATCTGTTAGCTGCCTGAATATCTTCTTTAGTGAAGTATGTGTTCATATCCTTTGCTCACTTCTTGATTGGGTTGTTTGTCTTTTTGTGATTGAGTTTTGACAGAATCATGTAGATTTTAGAGATCAGGTGCTGGTCTGAGATGTCATAGCTGAAAATTCTTTCCCAGTCTGTCGGTGGTCTTTTTACTCTTTTGGTGAAGTCTTTAGATGAGCATAGGTGTTTGATTTTTAGGAGCTCCCAGTTATCCGGTAGGAAAATAGTTTATATGCCTAAGATGGACATTCATTTTCTTCTGCTGGGCCTTTGGTGAAGGTATTTGAGTATCTCTAATCAGGAGTTATTATATTGCCTTTCCTCTAGCCACCTGCCCAAAACATATGTCAATTGTTTCTGGAGAAAGATAACACAATCCTAGAACTTGAATCTTTCCATATTTTTAAATACAGTATCCAGCATAATAAAAAAATGACAAGCAACTGAAGAGCAAGACCAGAGGACCCATTGAAAGTGGAAACAACAGCCAGTGAAGCATTCCTAGAGGGATTCTAGGTATTAAAATTATCAGACAAAGACTTTAAAATAACTTTGCTACATTCGTAGGAATAAAAGGCAGTTTTGACAGAGAATTGGAAACAAACACAAGGACATAAAAAAGATTTGGAAAATAAGAAATCCAGAAATTTAAAAACTGAAAGTTAAAATACTCCCTTCAAAAAAAAAAAAAAAAAAACTCAGTGAAACACCCCAGGAGCAATGAGTACACCTAGAACCCAAATCTTAGTTTCTAATACCTTTCTTCCATAAAAGAAACCCCGGATCCCTGGAGAAATGGATGATTACAGTATTTCAGAGCCTAGAATATCTTGCAATAGCAGAAAGTAAGGAGATTGGCAATTTACTTGTATGTTCTTTCTCCCAAAAACCCATAACCCAAGTCTTATCGTGAGAACTAATTCGGACAACGTCCAATAAAGTGGCAGCCTACCGTATGCTTAAGTTTGCCCTGAGTCAGAATAGATTCAATGGCAACTAACAACAACAACACGATAAGCCTGAGCAGTACTCCTCAAAACTGTCCAGGTTAAAAAAGAAGGAAAACCAGGGAAACTGTCACAGCTAAGAGGAGTCTAAGACTTGACAACCAAATGTAAAGTAGTATCCTGAATAGGATTCTGGAACAAATAAAGGACATTAGGATGAAACAGAGACAAAAGCGTAGAAAAATAAGGAGGAAAAGGTGAGAGATACAGAGGACACAGAGAAATGGTTGAACATAAACGTAATTTGATTTATTACTGCAGAGAGAGAAAGGGGTAAAAGCAAAGAATAATGAAAAATGGCTAAGAATTTTTTGAGCCTAATGAGCAAAGCCAAGACACAGATTTAAGATTATTTTTAATATTCAAATAATTTTAATAGAAAATCACATTCTCAAAATCTCTTTTGCTGAAAGGAGAAAAGACTAAGTGAACATATTAAAAGCAGCCAGAAGGGAAGAAAAAAAGTCATATTATTTTGAAAAAAAAAAATTTGAAAGGAGTGATAATTAGACTGAACAGATCTTTTAACAGAAATAGTAGAAAAGACAATGTATTGATATCTTCAAACTAATAATAATATAAAAAAAGAAAGCTAACTGAAAACTTAAAATCCTATTTCCAATAAAACATATCACTTTAAGAATACAAGCAACATAAAGATACTTCTGACAAATAAAATTTATGAAAATTTGTACCAGCAGATCCCCCTAATGGAAATGTTAAAATGTGTTCCTCAGGCAGAAGGGATATGATCCCAGATGGAAGGTTAAAGGCACATGAACTAATGAGGACAAATGAGAATAGTCCAAAAAAAGTAAATAAAAATGGATAGTGACAGGAAGGGTTTCTTAAAATTCTTTGTGCAGTTTTAGGTTATTTAGCTTATTTACATTACAGTGCTCTTGTGGTGCAATGGTTAAATGCTCTGCTGCTAACAGAAGGGTTGAAGGTTCGAACCCACACAGCAGCTCTGTGGGAGAAAGAGCTGGCAATCTGCTTCTGTAAAGACTGCTGCCAAGAAAACCCTCTGAGGCAGTTATACTCTGTCACATGGGTTTGCTGAGTGCATTCGATGACACCCAACAATAGCAAAAACACTGTGCACTGGTCTCTGGATGGTGCAAAGGAAAGGTTGGAGATTTGAGTCTACCCAGAGGTGCCTTGGAAGAAAGATCTGGCAATCTACTTCCAAAAAATAAATAAATAATTAAAACTGTACTCAAACGTTGGGGACACTCTGACCCACCTTTCTGGGACTTAACATCCACAACAGCATTTAAATGAAAGATACATGTCCTTGGTGATGGTCAAAAATATCAACTAACACTTGACTTTTATAAGTAAAAGCATAATAAAAGATTCTGACTCCATTTATTATGTTGCCCACTGACAGCATTTAGGCTTCCACCCTTCCCTCTCCCACCCTACACATCTGGAGCTTCAGATAAGGAAACCCACGAGCACGTGTTGAGGTTTCTGCACCGGTGGGGAGTTTGAATCCCACAGTCCTAGTCCATGTGTGCTAATCCTTCTCCAGCACCCCTCCTAGCCACTACGAAAGCCCAGCCCACTAACTGTTCTTTGCCCTTGCAATTCTAGGCTCAATTGTACCTATCCTGCTTTCCCCACGAGTCCCTTCTGTGAGTAAATAAAATTTCTTCCAAGTTCTCAAGGTATGTGAAGTGTCATTAGTCTTGACATGTGGCCTATAAAGTGTCACCAGTCTTGACATGGGACCTGCATGAGATGGCTACAATGGGAAGATAATCCTTAGAGTCATGACTAAATGTATAATTAAGAAATATATAACCCACAGGTTAATGAAAGTCACAGTGAAGCAGTAAAAACTCCTTCATTGATTAAAATAAGATAGGAAAGGGGAAAATTAACACAGTACAACTGAAGAAAATAAAATTCAAATAGTAATATGGATTATTTAAACCAAATATCTTAGTTATTACATTAAATATAAGTCATCTTAATGATTCTATTAAAAGATATGGACTTGACATCTTAGAGAAAAAAATGTATGCAATTTGAAAGGAACAATCTAAAACATAATACTACAGAAAAGTGTTAAATGACGAGTAACATAACAATTATAAATGAGTATGTCCCGAATAATATGACCCAAATGTATAAAATAAAATAGAATTTCAAAAGAGTGATCAATGAATCTGTAATCAAAATGAGAGCATTTAAGATAATTCTGTAAGGATCAATAAGAGAAATCAGCAAGAATATTGAAACTTAGAACAATGTAATTAGTATATTTGGCCTAGTAATTAAAGAACCTAACTATTATAGGGTATAAACTCTATCCGCATGCACATGGAAGATTAACAAAACTGGACCATGTGTAAAGCAAGTATCATGAATTCCTAATGAATGAATGGATATTTCTAAGAAAATATGATAGAGTTTTTGTTTTTTCCTGCCTCAGAAAACAGTTTAATTAAGTTAGAAATAAAAAAAAAAAAAAACATTATCGGAAACAAATTTCCTGTTTGTTCAAATATTAGAAAATACAGTTCTATAGAAGCAATGGGTAAAATGAGGAAAAGTAGAAGATATCTTAAACTGAAAAATAACAAAAATACTACCCACCTCAATTTGTGGGATGTAGCTAAAGCCATATTTTGAGACATTTAGATCCGTAGATGAATATTTTATAAAAGAAAAAAAAAATGCAGAATAGGGGGAGGGACAGGCAGTCATTCCAGGACAAAGGAGAAAACGACTTCTGGCAATTTATTCTCCAGAGCTCACTATGAAGTCTGTTGAAGCTTTATAGGCCCTCATCATGGTTTGACTCTTCCCTCTGACCAATAACTGCTTCCTCATCTGCCTTCCTCAGTTGATACCTAATAAATGCCCTGCATCACCGTTCAAACTCCATCTCAAAGCCTGCTTCAGGTAAACCCAACTCGCTACACCGCTAAAGTTAAAAGCATGGATATCCAATAACTCAATTAAATCAACCAATTGTTTTTGCATCCTGTATTAAATAACTTTCTACTCTACTCTGATTTCAATATCCCTCTTCTTACATGCGTAATTGTTTTGTATTTTACATTTGCACTCCTTATTTTAGCACATCATTTTTTTTCTGTTTGCGCCTGTTGTTCTTAGGGGCCATCTAGTCAGTTCCAACTCATAGCGACCCCATGTATAACAAAACAAAACACTGCGTAGACCTGCACCAGACTCACAATCCTTGTTATGCCCGAGCCCATTGTTGCAGCCACCTTGCCAGTCCATCTCTGAGTATCTTCCTCTTTTTCGCTGACCCTGTACTTTACCAAGCATGATGTCGTTCTCCAGGGTCTGGACCCTCCTGATAACACGTCCAAAGTATGTGAGATGAAGGCTCTCCATCCTTGCTTCTAATAAGCATTCTGGCTGTACTTCTTCCAAGACAGATTTGTTCATTCTTTTGGCAGTCTACGGTATATTCAATATTCTTCAACAACACCATAATTCAAAGGCATCAACTCTTCTTCAGTCTTACTTATTCACTGTACAGCTTTCGCATGCATATGAAACGATCAAAAACACCATGGCTTAAGTCAAGTGCACCTGAGTCCTCAAAGGACGTCTTTGCTTTTTAACACTTTAAAGAGGTCTTTTACCCAATGCAATATGTTGTTTGATTTCTTGACTTTTGCTTCCATGGATGTTCATTGTGAATCCGAGTAAAATGAAATCCTTGACAAATTCAATATTTTCTCCATTTATCTTGATGGCACTAATTTGTCCAGTTGTGAGGATTTTTTTTTTTTTTTTTTTTATGTAGAAGAATAACCCCTACTAAAGGCTATAGACTTTGATCTTCATCAGTAAGTGCTTCAAGTCCTCTTCACTTTCAGCAAGCAAGGTTGTGTCATCTGTAACACCACAGGTTGTTAATGAGTTTTCCTCCAATTCTGACGCCACGTTCTTCTTCATACACCCCAGCTTCTCAAATTCTTTGCTCAGCATTCAAAATGAATACGTGTGGTAAAAGATATAATGCTGATTCACACCTTTCTTGACTTTGAACCATGACTGCCTCTTGGTCTAAGTACACCTTCTCTCGAGCACAATTAAGTGTTCCGGAATTCCCATTCTTCGCAATGTTATCCATAATTTGTTCTGATCCACACAGTTGAATCCCTTTGCATAGTCAATAAAACACAGGGAAACATCTTTCTAGTATTCTCTGCCTTTAGCCAGAATCCATCTGACATCAGCAATGGTATCTCTCACTCCATATCCTTTCCCAAATCTGGTTTGAATTTCTGGCAGTTCCCTTTCAATGTACTGCTGCAACTGCTTTTGAATGCTCCTCAGCAAAAGTTTCTTGTGTGTGATATTAGTGATATTGCTCAATAATCTCTACATTCTGTTGGATCACTTTTCTTTGGAATGCATATAAATTTGGATCTCTTCCAGTCAATTGGCCAGGTAGCTGTCTTTCAAATTTCTTGGCATAGATTACTGAGAGCTTCCAGTGCTGCATCTGTTCCTTAAAACGTCTCCATTGGTATTTGTCAATTCCTGGGGCTTTGTTTTTCACCAACACCTTCAGTGAGGCCTAGGCCTCTTCCTTCAGTAGCATGGGTTCTTGGTCCTATGCTACTTCCTGAAATGGTTGAACATAGACCAATTTTTTTTTTTTTTTTTGGTGCAATGATTCTGTGTATTAATCTTTTGAGGCTTCCTGTGTCATTTTATGTTTTCACTGTAGATTCCTTTAATATTGCAATGTGAGGCTTGAATTTTTCTTCTGTTTTGGTTTTCTATCTCCAGGTCTTTGTACATTTCCTTATAATGATTTACTTTGTCTTCTCAAGCCACCCTTTGAAATCTGTTCGCCTCTTACTTCATCATTTCTTCCTTTCACTTCAGCTACTCCACGTTCAAGAGCAACTTTCAGAGTCTCTTCTGACATCTGTTTTGGCCTTCTCTTTCTTTCCTGTCTTTTTAATGACCTCCTGCTCTCCTCATGTATGATGTCCTTGATGTCATTCCACAATTTGTCTAATCTTTGGTCATTAGTGTTCAGTGTCTCAAATCTCTTCTTGAGATGGTCTCTAAATTCAGGTGGGATATACTCAAGGTCATACTTTGGATCTCATGGACTTATTGTAATTTTCCTCAACTTGAACTTGAACTTGCATATGAGCAATTAATTGATGGTGTGTTCCACAGTCGGACCCTGGCCTCATTCTAACAGACAATATCGAGTTTTTTGCATTGCCTCTTTCCACAGATGCCATCAATTTCATTCCTGTGTATTCCATCTGGCAAAGTCCACATGTATAGTCATCGTTATGTTGCGGAAAAAAGATATTTGCAATAAATAAGTCATTTGTTTTGCAAAATTCTATCATGTGATCTCTGGCGTTATTTCTATCACCAAGACCTTATTTACCAACTACCAATCCTTCCTCTTTGTTTCCAACTTTTACATTCCAAACACCAGGAATTATTAATGCATCTCGATTGCTTGTTTTATCAATTTCAGGCTTCAGAAGTTGGTAAAAATCCTCAATTTTTTCATCTTTGGCCTTAGTGGTTGGCACATAAACTTGCATAAATAACTGGTCTTCCTTGCAGCCATATGAATATTATCCTATTACTGACAGTGTTTTACTTCAGGATGGATCTTGAAATGTTTTTTTTTGGTGAAGAACGCAATGCCATTCCTCTTCCATTTGGCATTCCCGGCACAGTAGACCTTATGACTGTCTAATTCAAAATGGCCAATACCAGTCCATTTCAGCTTACTAATGCCTAGGATATTGATCTTTAATTTTTGATGACTTCCAATTTTCCTAGATTCATAATTGGTACATTCCATGTTCTGATTATTAATGGATGTTTGCAGCTGTTTCTTCTCCAGTTGAATCATGCCATATCAGCAAATAGTGTCCCAAAATCTTGACTTCATCCACGTTATTAAGGTGGACTCTACTTTGAGGAGGCAGCTCTTCCCTAGTCATCTTTTGAGTGCCTTCCAACCTGAGGGGCTCATCTTCCGAACTATACCAGACAATGTTCTGCTGCTATTCATAAGGTTTTCACTGGTCAATTTTTTCAGACTACCAGGTCCTTTTTCCTATTCTGTCTTATCCTGGAAGCTCTGCAGGAACCTGTCCACTAAAGGTGACATTGCAAATATTTGAAACACCAGTGGCAAGGCTTTCAGTGTCTCAGCAAACACATGCCACCACAGTACAAAAAATTAATAGACATGTGACGGTTGTTTGTTCCTACCATTCAGTTAAATCTTAAGTATTTCATTTTTTTGAACTGTAATTAATTGTAGTTGTTTTAAATGGCTTAAGGTGGTAGTGAGGCAACTATCACTTAAAAGTGCCTTTTTGTGACTTTTTTTAACATAAGGGAAAATATATTTTAATATTGTATCCATGCATAAAATTAAGTAGATGATCATTCAATTTTTAGAATATTGATCTAAAATAGTTAATGAGATAAATGTGTTCATATTTAATTTGTTTTATACATGATCATCTTACTGTATTCTTTTTCAAATATTTATGTAAGTTGTTTTGATCTTTTTTAAAGGTTGGTTCCTTTTATAGAGATGATAGTAACTAAATCTATTTAATTATTTAGTTAAATACCTATGTGTATATATATATTAGATAAATAAGATAAGATACATATGCATATTTATACTTATGTATTTTTCTTTTTTTTTTTTTTTATGTATCTTACCCATTGCCAACAAGTAGATTCCATCCCATAGTGACCCTATAGGAAAGAGTAGAACTGCCCCATAGAGTTTCCAGGGAACACCTGGTGGATTGGAACTGCCAACCATTTGGTTAACAGCTGTAGCTTTTAACCACTACACCACCAGGGTTTCCATATGTGTCTTAGTTATACAAAAATATACATACATACATATATTTATACTCATATATGTGTCTTAGTTACCTAGTGCTGCTATAACAAAAATATCACAAGTGGAAATCATTAGCAAACAGAAATTTATTCTCTCACACTTCAGGAGGCTGAAAGTCCAAATTCAGAACGCCAGTTCCAGGGGAAGGCTTTCTTTCTCTGTTGCCTCTGGGGGAAGGTCCCGGTCATCAATCTTCCCTTGGTCTAGGAGCTTCTCAGCACAGGGACCCTGAGTCCAAAGGACACACTTTGCTCTTGGCTCTTCTTTCTTGGTGGTAATGAAGTCCCTCTCCTCTATGCTCACTTTTATATCTCAAAAGAGTTTGACTCAAGATACAACCTAATCTTGTAGATTTTGTCCTGCTTCATTAACATAACTGTTTCTAATCCTGCCTCATTAACATCATAGAGGTTAGGATTTACAGCACATAGGATAATTATATCAGATGACAAAATGGAGAATAACCACAAAATATTGGGAGTCCTGGCTGAGCCAAGTTGACACACATTTTTTGAGACACAATTCCATCCATATGTGTGTGTTTATATATATGTAATACATACAAACACACGTGCACGCACACTTGTGCTTGTATCTATTCATGTTCAAATGGTATGTTACTAATTAATGGAGGTAATTATACCAAATAAAGGAGAAAGATCTATGCAAAAATTATGAACTGCTGAAATCAAATAGATCAACAAAGTTAAAGTTCTGAAATATAATGACACATATATTATGCCTAATAGTAGTATATTTAACTTTTGAGTTTAGATGTGGCATCACAAGGAATGCAAAAGTCAGGAAAACAAGAGTCATAGAAACAGACTGTGTTGTGTGTGTGTTTAGATGAATGTTTTATGTTTGAAAAACCTGGAAAAGTTTGAGTTTTAAGTAATTGAGGGACATCATTATATATACATGTATATATATGTATATAGGAATTTGAAAATCTTTTTACTCTTTAAATATTCAGCCTAGAGAAAGTTGGGTGACTGTCTCATTTCCAACAATAGCTGTACAGTACTGGTGGATGCTTTCTGTGCTCCCATACACGGGAACTGTCAAAATCATCAGCCCTTGAAAATTCCTCCTCCTACTCATCCTATTATTCTATTTAATCTTTTGTTTTAACTGTTTTTATTCTTTTAATAGTAATAAATGCTCATAGTTTAAAAAGTCAATAAAAAAACCCTGTTGTCTTACTTGTTCCCATTTTTTTCTTGCAAGTAAATGTTTTTGCTTTTTTATTTTTTTAAGAAGTGTGTTATGTTTGTTTTCAGTTTTTTTCAAATATTATACTTTACTACTACTTCTTGAAGTTGCTACTTCACACATTATCTTTACATACTATCTTTCTGTTTTTTTTTTTGAAAGCTGAGGAATTAGCGCTTTTAATCACCATTCTTACTCCCTTGCTTCCATCTTCCAAAGAATGGTATAGATTTTTAGTGAACCAATGTTTTTTGGTGCATCATGATAAACCATGTAAATATTATAAGTATTGTACCATGATTGCATTTCCTTTCTTATTTTCCAGTAGCTAATTATCATTTTTTTTATAATTGTGTGTTTTCTGATATATCTATCACATAACATATATCACATAACCAAAGTTACCTAAAGAACTTTGAACTCTCTTTTATATTATTTGCCACTTAGACAAACATTTCATTAAATCTATTAATTAACATTTTTTAAAGATCACCCTTCTGCTTCTCTTTGTCCTCTTAATTCAGCCTGGATGGATTCATTTCCAAGACTGCTATAGAGCTGACATGCCAAGAATTCTCCTCACTCCATATTAGAGTTCTTTTTTCATTTGCTTGTGGTGAGCACACAATTTGCTGGATCCCTGGTCTTTTTTTTAATTTAAATTTTCATATTTGGGTTATACATCTTATAGTTATTTCTTAAGATGAGCTACAAGTAGGTAAAGTTTTCACACCTTCCCTATTATTTTGAAAATTCCTTTCTTTTACGCTTTCACCTTATAGTTTGTCAAGTTTCAGAAATTCTAGGTTGAAATCATTTTTTTTTCTCAGAAGGTTGACTGTTTTGTTTCATTGCCCTCTTGCTTACATTGTTAGAGAAGTCCAGTGTCATTTTAAACTTTGTTTCATTTCCTTTCACGTCATTAAATGTGCACTTGTGTAGACCTGGTTTTATTCATTTTTCTAGGGTACTGGTTAGTTATTTAACTTCATTTCTGATATTAATAGTAAAGTATTTCTTTGATAATTTTATCATTTTCATTTATTCTATTCCCTTGGTTTCTATTAATTTTATATTAAACTTCTTAGATTAATCCTCTGAACATTTCTATTACCAATTTCTATTTCTTTTGGTTCCATTGAACTTGAACTTGTGGTGCTCCTTTTATATATAATTTTTTTTTAGTTCCCACAAATTTTTTTTTTCTTCCCTGGCTGCACTTTTAAAAATTGCACCTTCTTCTTTTCTAGGGGGTGCAATATCTCTGCAGTAGTATTTCTCATTAGGATCCTTCATTCAGATGTTTTGCTAAGTCACTCTCCATCCACTTTTCACCATCCAAAAGTGTGTGACTTCTTCCATCCCTCCTTGCGTTTTTACACGTTATTATTGATACTATGATTTAATAGATACAGATAGCATTCATTATATCTTTGTATGTGTGTATAATTTTTATTAGTTTTATCTTATTGGAGTCCTGGTAGTACAGTGGTTAAGAACTTGGCTGCTAAACAAAAGGTCAGGAGTTCGAATCCACTTGGAAACCCTATGAGGCAGTTCTTCTCTGTCCTATACAGTCACTATGAGTCAGAATTGACTCGATGGCAATAAGAACAGGTTTTATCTTATTTAATCATGAGTCTTTATACCCACATCTAAAAGTTCTTCACCATCCTTCTCTCTGTTTCCCTTTTACCTTGTATCATAGTGTCTCATTTCTTGTCCTATTTTCTTTATAAAGTGTATCACTGTTGACACTCCTTTCCTTAATGCTACATCAAACCCATAAGAATATGGACTTTGCCTCTCTTGCACATTCAAGAGTGTCTGCTACTTGTGGCCACTCAATACCTTTGTGTAAGATGTGGAGATTTGTGGCGAATACAGAGAGAGCTTTCCAAATTCACTTACATGATATTTTGGGAGTTGTCTTATTTATTTATTTACTTATTTTGATCATTTGAGATGCTGAAGGTATAAATTTGAAATCCAATCTACATCTAAGCTAAATGTTTCTAATTATTATACTGAAACTAGGTACATCTTTATCACTACTAATAAATTTAGAATTATAAATACAAAAATTTTATGAAATTAGCATGCTTAGCATTTATTCGACATAAATATATTGTGCAAGAAAATGGTTTAATGCTAATATATATTCATAATAAAATATAATGATGGCTTATTACCTGCCATCAAGGGGCTTATAGTGATAATGCATACATGAGTACATTATATGTGTATAAGGCATAAAATATATGTTATCATAGAATGATACATAAAGTACAATAACATTCATAAATAAAAGCATTTATTCCACATATGAACTAAATTTTGCACTTGCTAAACAAATATATTGAACTTCACAGTTCTTACTGTGTTCCACTGTTTTAAAATAGAAATATAAATAAAAACTGCAAAGGTTTGCATAGATTTATAAAATTAAAGTAACTTGAGTTTTGTTCCTTTATCTTTACAATTAATGGTGCTATTATTTATTATGATTCTACTGTTTAAATGCAGGGTTATAAGTACCACTGTGACAAAAGTAAGCTCAACAATATTGAATATTATTATGAATATATTCTTGAAATGGATACATTTTGCTTAGTCCCCACAAGTCCTGGCTGACTGTACAACTGGGAGTTCTCTGGGTTACTTCCACATAGAAAACAATGTTAAATGAGAAATTAAAAAAAAAAAAAAGTGCTACTTTGAAGCTTGATGTTGTTGTTAGGTGCCTCCTAGTCGACTCTGACTCATAGCGACCCCATGTATAACAGGATGAAACACTGCCCGTTCCTGGGTCATCCTCACAATTGTTGCTATGTTTAAGCCTATTGTTGCAGCCAATGTGTCAATTCATCTCATTGAAGGTCCTCCTCTTTTTAGCTGACCCTCTATTTTACCAAACATGATGTTCTCCTCCAAGGTTGGTCCTTCCTTATAACATGTCCAAAGTAAGCTAGAGGAAATCTTGCCATCCTCAGTACTAAGGAGCATTCTGGCTATACTTCCTCCAAGACAGATTTCTGGCAGTCCACGGTATATTTAATATTCTCTGCCACCACCATAATTCAGTACATCAATTTTTCTACAACCTTCCTTATCCTTGTCCAGTTTTCCCATGCATATGAAGCAATTAAAAATGCCGTAGCTTGGATCAGGCACACATTAGTCATCAAAATGACATCGTTGCTCTTTAACACTTTAAAGAGGTCTTTTGCAACAGATATGCCCAATGCAATGTGTCTGATTTCTTGCTTGCTTCTTCCATAGGCTTTGATTGTTGATACAAGTAAAATGAAATCCTTCACAACTTCAGTATTTTTTCCATTTAACATGATGTTGCTTATTGGTCCAGTTGTGAGGATTTTTGTTTTCTTTATGTTGAAGTATAATCATACTGAAGGCTGCAGTCTTTAATCTTCATCAGTAAGTGCTTCAAGTCATCTTCATTTTAGGCAACCAAAGTTGTGTCATCTGCATATCGCAAGTATAATGAGTCTGCGTTCTTATATAGCCCAGCTTCTCGGATTATTTGTTCAGCATACACATTGAATAAGTGTGGTGAAATGATATAACACTGCTGCACCCCTTTACTGATTTTAAATCACTCAGTGTCCCCTTATTCTCTTCAATCAATTGCCTCTTCATATATATACAGGCTTCACATGGTAAGCAGCCAAACTCTTAACCACTATGCCACCAGGGTTTCCAAGCACAAGTTAGTGTTCTAGAATTCTTATTACTTGCAAATTTACCCATAATTTGTTATGATGCACACTGTTGATGTCTTTGTATAGTCAATAAAACATCCTTCTGGGATCCTCTAGTTTCAGCCAAGATCCATCTGACTTCAGGAATAATACCCCTCATTTCACATCCTCTTCTGAATCTGTTGGTTCTGTGTCAATGTAAGTCAGCATCTGTTTTTTAATTATCTTCAGCAAAATTTTGCTTGCATGTGACATTCATGATATTGTTCATTAATTTCCAAATTCTGTTGGATCATCTTTCTTTGGAATGGACACAGATATGGGTCTCTTTCAGTCAATTGGCCACGTAGCTCTATTTCAAATTTCTTGGCATAGATGAGTGTGCTTACGTATATATTATTAAAACATAACTGCAACAACTGTTTAGAATTTAGGTCACCAAAGTTTGTTTCAGGGAGGAATATTTTATTTCAGATATTATTTAGAATTTATAGATCATGGTGTTAATACATAGCACAAGACTGTGCTTGAACTTTATTAAGTAAAAATCCCTACAGATTATACATACACCACTCCATGTCCTCCATGCCCCTCCCCTTTGCCTACATTCAGGACAGACTGTTCCTACCACCTGGCCATTCCTATGTCATTGATTTTTGTGTAGGTGAAGAGGTGGACAGGCCAAATCATGGAAACACCTTGAAAATATTAAAACCTGATAGGGAGAATGATTATATTAAGGCCTCAAGCACTGAAGTGTTTTCAATAGTCGTGGAGACCTAATTGAAGTTTTTGGCCACATAAGTATATAGAGCAGTGTCTTTGGGAGATTTATCACATAGGAATGAGTTAGCTTGGATGGAGAGACAGATACTGGAGAAGAGAGAAAATAGGCATGGGGCCCATCTTGAGACAACTAAAATAGGAGAGATGAGTAAAAACGAGTGATACAGTTGTTGGTAGTTTCTGTTGCCCTGGGTCCAACTCATGAGCATTGACTGTGGATCTAATCAATGAAATCTGTGACAACTTCAATATTTCCTCTGTTTATCATGATGAACCTTCTGGATAAGATAAAATAACAGAAGTAGGGCACTTCTCCTTTGAAACAACTTTGAATATGAGTAATTAGTTGCTAAAATAAAATGCTATAGTTTTTTCAAAACACTGACATCAGAAACATATTAGTATAATTATACTTTTACCCTGACTTTAAAAATAGAAATGTTCCAAGAAAATATAGATAGAATTTTATAATGTAAAACTTTTAAAAAATTCTAATGCTTTCTGGTGTAAACCTAAGTAATATAGCTGTGAAAGAAAATGTAGAAACACTTAGAGAATCTTGGAATTCTGTCAGTAAATTCTCTAATGAGCTCACATTTTCAAATTATATGCTATAACTAGGAACAAATTTAGAGGACCCGTAAGAATACTGACGTTAATTCTAAAGCCCCAGAACAGAGACTTGACAAAATGATCAGATAAAAAAGGTGGATGTTTGACTCTTTTTCCCTAACCTCACTCTGCCTAGACTATAATCTTTTGGGCTCTATGTTTGGTCAATAATGATTCAATCCTTATGGCTAGGGGAAATTATTCCCTGCCAATGCACAAACACATCAATTCACGCTTATGACAGATTTCAATAACCCAAGGGAAGAGTAGAGCTGCATGTTATTGACATTATCATTAATCATTCAGAACTGGTTCAGCCAAGAGTGTCATTATCTAATACTGCGCAAATAAACCAGTACCTGCTATCCTTCCCAAATCAAACTGCATGCTACCCACTCTCCAAAATGCCATGCCCTTCTGTTTCTGCTCTCACCCTGGCTAAAGTAGTTGACAGGTTTCACCTATCCCACTGAGTCATATTAGTTTCCAGTCAAGAGTCATATGTGTCCATTCAAGATGTTTGATTTTTGCATGTGTGTGCCTTTAACGTATTCATTTAGTTTTATTCATCATGTGGCCATCAGATTTATTGTGGATGTACTTCATGCAAAACATTTGTTCGATGCTTTGGAATACACAGATGAAGAATAATGGACCTTGCCTTTAAGGAGATTTAAGTATATTTGAAGAGAAGGATGTGTACAGAGAACACTCTAATTCCAGGTAGACAGTAATAAAAAAAACATGAGAGGAATAGACATGGGAGTTCAGCTATAAAGGAAATAATTCGTGAAATAATATAATCATTTCATGGTATAGAAAGTATATTTTAAATTTGGACATTAACCTAAAAGAGTGATTCAAAACAAATTGATAATTATCTTTATATCATTTTTAAAGTTTTGACACACAATATCCCCATTTTTGGAAATGGTATTTAAAATTATTAGGAGCCCTGGTGGTGCAGTGGTTAAGAGCTGAGCTGCTAACCAAAATGTCAGCCTTTCGAATCCACCAGTTACTCTTTGGCAACCCTGTGGGGCAATTCTACTCTATACTATAGGGTCTCTAGGAGTAGGGATTTACTCTATGGCAATATGCTTGGCTTTGGTTTGAAGAAGTAGATGAGTACAATCAGTGAACAGCCCATTTTAAAATTTTGTTTTGATGAAATGGAATTTTGATTTCATGTCTTTTAGGCACTTATACGTAGGAAAAGAATGTTAAAATATTTTATTTGGGAACCACATTGATTCATGTGTTTAGATCACTCTCTATGCATTGGTAATGCATTCTGTAATATCCGAAGTTAGCAATTAACTCCTAATATTGAACCCGATGAATTTTATTTTTCAACTTATGCAGTTCCTCTTTTTAAGTTTTAAATGATGTATTTTTTTCTTCAAATTTTCTTTTCTTTTGGTTTTCATTATGTCACAGATTTTTTAAATTGTCCTGGAATTTCTGTCTATGTATGTCCCTAATATATGGATAGCAAAAAGCAAAACCAAACTCATTGGCGTTGAGTTGATTCCAACTCATAGCCACCCTGTTGGATCCTAGAATTGTCCCATAGGTTTTCCAATGAGCTGCTGGTGGATTCGAACTGTCGATCTTTTGGTTAGCAGCTGAACTCTTAACCATTGTACCACCAGGGCTCCAATATGTGCACAGTCCTTAGTTTTTCTAGCCTCAGCAATCTCTTCTTCTTTCCTGCTGTTCATTCTCTCTGGACATTTGTATTGACTCTTGTGTTTATTCTTGTGTTTATAACTACCATTGTGGTGATGACTCCTAGATTTTTCAATATAGATCTTTCTTTGGAATTCTCCATCTGTTTTCCAATTGTGTATTCAAATGTACCACAGGATCTCAAACTCAATAGTCCCAAAAGAAATCTTCCATTTATACTCTATGAATCTAGTCCCACAAAATGTGCACTTTCTGTTAATGACCCCACAGTATCACCCATAGTCCAAGGTAGAAAACTGAATTTAATTCAAAAGCATTATCACTCTTATTTCTCACATCCACTTACTCATCAACTTGCATTTCTCAAATCACCCCTATCTTCTTCATATTCAAAGATGCTAGCTTTGCTTTGTGATTCTCTCCTCTGGATAGTAGCAATTATGCCTCTACTTCTATCGTCACGTATGGACAGTCTTAGTCTTTCTTTCGTGGTGGTACCAAAATGACCTCTTTGGATTATAAATCTTATCATTCCATGACCATATCCATGCCCAGCCTGATACCCTTTCTGACAAAATCTGATTCCTTTTTCCTGGCATACTACAGAGTCCTCCCAGATCTGGATGCAGGCATGACTCATGCCTCCTCATTCCTTATATCTTATGCTACGTTTGTATTAAACTATAGCCATTACCTTGATGCACTCTCTTATGATGCCTTAGGTTATTTTGGTAAGTTTTTCTTTTGTCTGACCCTGTACCTTTTTTCCCTTTTCTATCTAGTAACCTCCTATTCATCCTGGGAGAGTCTATTCCATGAAGCCATCTTCCTTCTCCTTTCATTCAGATTTCTCTTCTACTTTTATTGTGTTCCTTGTGTACTACCGACATTCTATTTATAAAGAATTTATTAGTGCTGGACTATGAATAAAGATTTGCCCAGCGTCTGCTTTCTAGTTCTTAGCATTGTGTCTGGTATGGAATCCTACAAGTTTACAGTTTCTCAAACATATGAATATGTTTAATATGTTCATCATTAATATATGATCAGTTCTACTGGATTAAATTTTCTTAATAAAATAAGCTAGAAACACAAGGTCAGTCTTTGACAACTAATCAGGGCTATCTGCCTTGGAGTGAATGCTGAGGCAAATGGCTAAGTTGAAGGAAATGGTTAACTAAATAAACTCCAAATTCCTTTATGAAAGAGGAGAGAATGGTGAAAAGACAATCAACAATACGGTCACAATGACATTATTTTGGTGAAAATTACTGAGTGAAGCATTGAATATGGTACTGAAATGAAAGAAAAATTGAGACATCTACTTTTATTATATACATACATCCACAAATGTGTATATAATATACAGCTCTTGTATGTTACTGTATTCTATGCATTATATTATATAAAAATCTTCTTTTTGTTCAAATTTATGTCAGCTGCTTCCCACTATGAGGGAAAATAGACTTCTAAACAAGGGTTATATAGGAAAGAGGGAGACAATAATATTCTAGCAGTGATTCACTTGCTGAGCCAGCTGATGCTCAGCTATTCAGCAAGAGAACAACTCTTGAAGAGGGTTGTGAATTAGGCTGGCTGACTTTCAACAATCCTGGAGGGGGAAAAAAAAAAAAGCAGATTTAGCCAAGAGGAAGTAAAGGACTGAGCACTGCTGAAGACTTAATGAAACAGATGACCCATTGTTTTTGCAACAGAGCCACTACAATCAAGCCTGTTGTTAACACATTTTAAAGACTCATGTATTGATGTTTTAAAAAGTAGACTCTAATCCTAGACAATCTGTTAAGCAATAGTAGTTTTGTCATGAGCAGCTGAGTGATAGTGATGAACAAAACACTGCTTAGAAGCATGATTTTTCTAGGGGCTCTGCATTTTTTTTTTTTTTTTTAATCTAAAAGGTACTTCAAATTCTATCTTGGATACATTTTCCAGTGAAAAAATGTGGGAGTGCAGAGTAGGGAAAATATAACTTTAACCAGTGATACCCAATTTCTATTTTGATAAAATTGAAATAACCACGAATTATATCCTAAATGAAAATACACAAAAGCTATTCAATGATGCTTCATTTTATAACTATTTATCATCTGAAAACTAGTCAGAGCAGTTTGGTTAGATCAAATTTTAACTTTTACTCTATTCACAGAGAGGGAATATATCTCTCAGTTTAGACAGGAAAATTTGTTCCAGAATATTCTTACTATTTTTGTAAACTTCTTTTCACCTGCCTTAAGTTTTTTTTTTTTTAGCACACATTTTTAATACTTCGTATTGATACTAAATATAATATTTACTCTCTCATTTATTTATTCATTCAAAAATGCTTTTCTTGAAATCTGGGGTAGAGTCAGACACTAGCCTCTTCTTTTGGCATAAATACTCACGCCCAATTTTCCCCTATGATTACAATAAAACAAAAACATTTTAGCAAACTGTCACCTTTAGAGGCAGGATACTGACATTGTGTAGATGACGAGATTACTTCTCCATCTGCTGCTCTATATTTCTACTATCTTTAACCAAGATATTTTTTTTTTAATTATGCTGTAAGTGAAAGTTTACAATTCAAGTCAGTTTCTCATACAAAAACTTATACACACATTGTTATGCAACCCCAGTTGCCCTCCTTACAATGTGACAGCGCATTCCTTCTCTCTGCCCTGTATTTCCCCTGTCCATTCAGCCAGCTCCTGTCGCCCTCTGCCTTCTCACCTTGCCTCCAGACAGGAGCTGCCCATTTAGTCTCATTAAAAAAAAAAAAAAATTTTTATCTACTTGAGCCAAGAAGCACACTCTTCACCAATATCGCTTTATGTCTTATAGTCCAGTCTAATCTTTGTCTGAAGAGTTGACTTTGGAATGGTTTTAGTTCTGGGCTAACAAGGAGTCTAGGGACCATGTCTTCTGGGGTACTACAGTCTCAGTCAGGCCATCAAGTCTGGTCTTTTTACTAGAATTTGAGTTCTGCAACCCACTTTTCTCCCACTCCATCAGGGACTTTCTGTCGTGTTCCTTGTCAGGGCAGTAATTGGTGGTAGCCAGGCACCATCTAGTTCTTCTGGTCTCAGGCTGATGGAGTATCTGGTTATATAGCTTAAATTCTCCTTATGCCTTTGGTGTTCTTCATTCTCCTTTACTCCAGGTGGTTTGGGACGAATTGACACATCTTAGATGGCCGCTTGCTAACTTTTAAGCCCCCAGATGCCACTCATCAAAGTGGAATGCAGAACATTTCCTTAATAAACTTTGTTATGCCAATTGACCTAGATGTCCCCTGAAATCATGGTCCCCAGACACCTGTCCCTGCTTCTTTGTCCCTTGAAGTGTTTGGTTGTATTCAGGAAACTTCTTAGCTTTTTGTTCAGTCTAGTTGTGCTGACTTCCCCTGTATTGAATGTTGTCCTTCCCTTCACCTAAGATAATTCTTGTCTACTATCTAGTTGGTGAATACCCATCTTCCTCTCTCCCCACCCTTGTAACCATCAAAGAATGTTTTGTCCTGTGCTTAAACCTTTTCTTAAGCTCTTATAATAGTGGTCTCATACAATATTTGTCCTTTTGCGACTGACTAATTTCACTCAGCATAATGCCTTCCAGATTCCTCCATGTTATGAAATGTTTCAAGGATTCATCATTGTTCTTTATCGATGCGTAATATTCCATTGTGTGAATATACCATAATTTATTTATCCAATCATCTGTTGGTGGGAACCTTGGTGGCTTCCAACTTTTTGCGATTGTAAACAGTGCTGCAATGAACGTGGTGTGCATATATCTGTTCATGTAAAGGCTCTTAATTCTCTGGGATATACTCCAAGGAGTGGGATTGCTGGATTCTATGGTAATTCTATTTCTAGTTGTGAGATGTTTAAAGGATTAATCTTTGTTCTTTATTGTTAGATAGTATTCCATTGTGTGAATATACCATAATTTATTTATCCATTAGTCTGTTGATGGGCACCTTGGTGGCTTCCAACTTTTTGCTATTGTAAACAGTGAACATGCGTGTGCATATATGTATTTGTGTGAGGACCCTTATTTCTCTAGGATATATGCCAAGGAGTGGGATTCCTGGTTCATAGCGTACCTCTATTTTTAGCTTTTTAAGGAAACACCAGATCAATTTCCAAAGTGGTTGTACCATTTTACATTCCTGCCAGCAGCATATAAGTGTTCCAGTCTCTTCACAACCTCTCCAACATTTATTATTTTGTGTTTTTTGGATTAATGCTAGCCTTATTGAGGTGAGATGGTATCTCATTGTGGTTTTGATTTGCATTTCTCTAATGGCTAATGATTGTGAGCATTTCATCATGTATCCGTTAGCTGCCTGAATGTCCTCTTTGGTGAAATGTCTGTTCATATGCTTTGCCCATTTATTAATTGGGTTATTTATCTTTTTGTTGTTGAGGTTTGCAGTATCTTATAGATTTTAGAGATTAGACGCTGACCAGATTTGTTGTAGCCAATTTTTTTTCCCCAGTCTTTAGGTAATCTTTTTACTCTTTTGGTGAAGTCTTCAGATAAGCATAGGTGTTTGATTTTTAAGAGCTCCCAATTATCTAGTTTCTCTTATGGTGTTTGTGCATTTTTAGTAATGTTTTCTATTCTGTTTATGTCATATATTAGGGCTCTTAGAGTTGTCTCTATTTTTTCTTCCATGATCCTTATCATCTTAGATTTTATATTTAGGTCTTTGAGTCATTTTGAGTTAGTTTTTGTGCATGGTGTGAGGTATGGATCTTGTTTCATTTTTTTGCAGATGGATATCCAGTTATGCCAGCATCATTTGTTAAAGAGACTGTCTTTTCCCCAATTAATGGACTTTGGGCCTTTGCCAAATATCAGCTGCTAATAGGTGAATGATTTTATGTCTGGATTTTCAATCCTTTTTCATTGGTCTATTGGAAACCCTGGTGGTGTAGTGGTTAAGTGCTATTGCTGTTAACCAAGAGGTTGACAGTTGGAATCCACCAGGCACTCCTTGGAAACTCTACAGGGCAGTTCTACTCTGTCCTATAGGGTCACTATGAGTCAGAATCGACTTGATGGCAGTGGGTTTGGTTTTTGGGTTTATGTATCTGTTACCTTATTCGACATATTCTTGATGGAGTCATCTATACTCACTCTCTGCACTTTCGCAAGTTCCATTCTTTATGCCAAGCTCTCTGGACTTTGCCTCAGTCTGTTGTCTCCTTGTTGTGGCCCCAATTTATTTAATTTCAAGACACAAATGTTTCTTCTCAGATCTCATTCTGCTTTAAATCCTTGCTGAGTTTTGTTTAGTTGCTGGCTTTTATCTCTTTTCAAGTGAAGAGAACTGTAGCCCCACTTAAAGTTTCAGCCCCTCACCATTTTGGAGCTGGCCAGTGACTTCCAGTGCAGGGTGATTATCATCAGTTTCAGCTCTCTAGTCTGTGAAGTTCAATTTTGCTGCCACAGATCTGGCTTTCTGGGTAAGTCCTAAACCCTGATAAACCTACCGAATTGTAGGCTTTGCAAATGTTTTACTGTCTGAGAAGCTAGACTGAAGCTCAGATCCCTGTCTATATCCTCCCCACCCCTATTCTGTTGGAGATTAGCATCCTAAACATATCTCTAGCTCATTAGACCCAACACAAGAATTTTAATATACATAATTTTAATCTACATAACCGTCTCTTTGGGGTGGCTGTTTAAAATGAAGGTTCAGGGACCCTAACCTTTATTGATTGGGAAGAGGTCAATCAAGAAATTTACATTTTAACAAGTACCTTCAGGTTATTTTGATTTTCCTGACCTGGAAGCTACTCAGAAAACAAAGTAGTGACAAAATACTAAGATTCTTCCTAAAATTATAGCATTTTTAGTTGCTCAGGGGTGAACATCCCCTGCCATCTTTATTTCTTGCTATAGTCCTCATGCAATATGTGAAATCACCTTGAAAAAAGTCATTTGGCCTTTGATTTTTGTTCCTGAGAGCTAGACCACATCTGAGGCAAATAAGTGAGATCTGACCAGATCAAGTGGGATCATTTGGAGGCTCTGTGCTGACTCAACCTCAGGAGGCATGGTGTAATCTATCATGCCAAGTGGTAAGACCATTAAAACCTTGGAAGATGGAGGCTCAGAGAGCTTCCTGGTTACTGAACATGCACAGGAGAGGGTAGCACGTCCCTCTTTGGGACATAGAAGTTTAGTGCTATGTCCCTTCTCAGATCTCACCCTACTCATCTCTTCATTTGGGTTCTTTTTGTTGTTATTATAGTAAAGCTGTTATTGTAGGTATGGTGTCTCCCATAAGCCCTGTGAGTCATTCCAGGGAATTACTGGACTTGAAGAATCAAGAACAACCTCCATTCTGAAGTGAAGGGAGTCATGTGAACTCCAAGGCTTGTGGATATTACCCTGACGGAGTAAGGGAAATCCCCAAATTTGGGGCCGACTGGTCTGAAGTTGAGGAATTCATTTGGACTCCCTAGCTTGCAGCTCGTACCTGCCGACCCAGCCCCAGGTGGCCGGGGATGAGCCAGAGAATGGGTTGCTGGAGTCTGAACTGAACAGGAAAGGGAAGCTGAGATATCCATCGGATGCAAGTGGAATGCTGAGTGGAATTTGTTATCCACCACACAATTTGGTGTCAGAAGTGGGTAGTCTTAGTCTCTCTGGACTTATTTGCACAATTGGTTTTGTCGACAGGGTCTGCTAGAGCAACTCCAGACTGACATCTCACATCCTTTTGAAAACATGTACTTTCTGATGCCAAAATATACATAAATAAAACTTGCTGCCCTTTTGCTAACTTTTTGTCATGCATGATTGTATTATTTCAAAAGTTTTGAGTTATAAGTAGCAGAATGTCTGACTATAAGTATGTGAAACAACAACGATATATATGAACCCTCAGGAAAAATGTCCAGAGTTTGTAGTGCCAGTATTCCCTTAGGTGGCTCAAGTCCCTCCACCTTTTTGCTATGTCGTTGTTGTTGTCAGTTGCTGTTGAGTCAACTCTGACTCATGGCATTCCCATGTACAATGGGCAAAACATTTCTCGGTCTTGTGCCAACCTCCAAATCACTGGTATACTCGATTCCATTGTTGCAGCCATTCTGTACTTTGAATGCCTTCCAGCTTAGGACACGCATCTTCCCACACTGCACCAGAAAATATTCTGTTATGATACATAGAGATTTCCTTGGCTAATTTTCTGAAGTAGATCACCAAGTCTTTCTTCACAGTCTACCTTAGTCTGAAAGTTCCTCTGAAACAGGTCCACTGTGGATGGATGACCCTTCTGATATTTGAAATACTGGTGACGTAGCTCCCAGCATCATAGAAACACACGAGCCACCACAGTACTACACACTGAGAGATGGGTGGTAGATTTCATCATAGGCATGCTGATTTTTGTCTTCAGGCTGAACCTCAGAGGCACAAAACAGAAAGTCAAGCACAGGTAAGATACTGCTGCAGCTGCAGGTATCACGTCCTCAAACAATTATGCCCAAAGACAGGAGTGAAGAGGGGAGCCTTTTTGTTCATCTCCTTTTGTCAGGGAGATCTTTGTTTTTTTTTCATTTTGTATTTACTAAAGCACAATCTTATCAGTCTGAAGGCCCCAAAGTAGTCCACATGCTCATCCCAGACAAATTAGTGTAATGGGAATATTAGGACTGTTGTATGCCACAGGTCAGAGGAGGATGCCAGCCTTCTGGATCAAAATTGTCCACAGACATTGAAACCAAATAAATATTCTATTCATCTGATGATTTTGTGAGAGTAGGAAAACAATGCTAAAATTAATACATTGTTACATGTTATTTTAATCAAATATGTGTATAATTAAGTTAGCAAATTAAATCTAATAATTAGATATTTTTCAGTATTATCTAAAATCTTGGAATTTATGCATTCAAGTTGGCTAAAACACTTTATAATGAATCTTCTCAATGAGAAAATAAAATCTGCCTTATATTTGATGTTCCCATATGGTCAAGATTGTCATATGTGTCATGAGTCATAGGTCTTTTATATTCGGAGTCTAAAAAGTTAACATATTCATCATTCTTGAACACTTCTTGGTAAAACTCTTTTTACTTTTGTACAGAAACATCTTTTTCTCTTAGTTCTATCCTACTTCTCTCATAAATTCTATGCATATTCATAACCACAACATGTTGCAAATTTTCAAAGATTTTTTCTCCATTTTCTTTGCTTTCTGGCTATATATGCCCACTCTAGGAATTTCATCTAATTACATTATCCAACTAACAAACTATACGGAGAGAGTTCCAAAATCTGTTGCTCTAGCTGTGACACGATCTCCTTTCCATATTTCCACCTACTGACTATACTAAATATATATTTGTTTTACTTCCTCAACTTTTTATTGTAAAACACTCAAGCTTACAGAAAAGGTGACAGAACAGTACAAAGCACACTTGTATGCCCATTACTGGAATTCAACCATTTTAGTATTTGGCCAAGCAAATTGCAGACGTTGTGATAATATACTCCAAATGTCCTAGGACACATCTCCTAAAAAAAGAATATCCTCGGACATAACCACAACACCACTACGATGCCTAAGAAAATTAATAATTTCTTTGTCTCTAATACCACCATACATTTGAGTCTGACTCAGGGTGATGCCATGTGTGTCATCATAGAAATGTGCTCCATAGGGTTTTCACTGTTTTGGGTGAAAGTTTACGGAGCTTATTAGGTTTCCATTTAATAAATGCTTTATACAAATTGTTTGGTGATATTGGTCACATTTTTCACAATGTGTCAACATTCTCATTATTTTCTTTCTGGTTGTTCCATTTCCATTAATCTAGTTTCCTTGTCCCCCATTACCTTCTCATCTTTGTTTTAGAGTAAATGTTGACTGTTTGTAATCATATAGATGATTTTTTAATATACTAAACATATTCTAAACTCAAGATGTTGAAAGCAGGGGTCTCCGTTTCATCCCGATGCTCCCACCTGTATGTGCTTCTTGTGCCTTCTTTAACACTATGACCATGGTTCTTCAATCATCGCTGTCATTTAGGCCAGCATCCTTAGAGCATTCGTTCTAATTAGGTTATACTGCCCTAGTTATTGTGAGTAAAGACAAATGAAAAAGTTATTGTTTGCACCATCAAGTGTTTTCAAATCTCAAAGGAACTCAACTAATTCTCTAAAAATTGTAATAAAAATTACAAATTCAATTATTTATCCCACTTTCTTGCATTAGCAAATTTTATTGGCTCCTTATATAAACTAAAATCCAGGATTATTTGATCAAATAAAGATGATGTTGGTTTCTACCTAGTTGATCAAATAATCACAACTAGGTAGAAACCAGCATCATCTTTAACCTAGGAACCTGGGTAGCTGTGACTCTCTTTTAACTAACCTGGCTGTTTTTATCATTTTCTTCCCTTACATCCAACTTCAGCAAACAGAGCAATCATTTACTTAAAATGCAAGGATCTCCATTTTCACTCAGAGTAAGAGTTGACGTTTTTATAATCACCTGAAAACCCTACTTAAAATGGATTGCTATTATCTTCTCAATTCACCTCTTAATCAAAATCCACCTTGATTTCTCTGCTCTAGCCACACAGGCCATCTTGTCTGGAGTCTTCACACTTGAAATTTTCTCTGTGTGGAATATCCATTCCCCAGATATCTTCCAGGCTTTCTTCCTCAATTTCTTTAGACCTTTGCTTAAACTATCCCTTAACAGTGAGGCTTGTCATAAACTCCAATTTTAAAATAATACAACCAGAATGACACTTCCTAATCCATTTACCCACACAAAATTTTTCCATTGCATTTATTACCACTTAAGACTTTTATTGATTTTCCTGTATGCCACTTCATAAAGAATGAAACCCCTATGAGGCCTTTCTCTGTTTTGTTCACCACTGTATTTCCAATGCCTAGCACGATGCCTAACATATAAAAAGTACTCAATAAATATCTGTTGCATAATTGAGGGTTTTATTTATTTATATTTTGGCTCTTGTTTTACTTATTCTGTTGGGTCACCTTCTTAAGTATTCCAGTCTAGGAATGATTGTTTTACTTATGTATATTTCTCCAAAACAAATAAATAAAGGCCATCTTGTAAAATGAAAGGCTTTATAACGATCCACAATGAGATGTACTCTATTTTCAGAGAGCTAATTTTTTAAAGTTTTTAAAAAAAAAAAAAACTCAATATTTGAACATACATAGTAATATACCTAATTTAATATCTTTATCATCTCTTAGTTGGATATTGTAGCCCAGGAAAGAGAAGACCAGGGAGTTTTCTGCTGTAAGAATTTAGAAGTGTTTTGAGGAAAAGGTGCAAAATGGTAGATATGATTTAGATAAAGAAATGATAGGCTGAGCCTTTCCAGGAGGGGACAGGATAAGTAAAAGCATGTCTTAAGGGAGAGGTATAGATAAAGAGTGAAAGACATGCAAGTCCTCTTAATGAAATGCTGGTACTTCTGGTTTGTTCAAACTTGGAATGGGGACAGGTGTGTTTTCATGATGTAGTCTGTGGCTGTCATTGTAAGGAAATTGATCTTTAATCCATAGAAAGTATGGCAATATTGCAGATCTCTATGAAGTTAGGGTGATTATAGTTCTATAACATGTTTGCCCACATATTACACTATTTAATCATTAAAATAACCCTGAGAGAAAAGCATTATTTTCATTTAGAAATTAATAAAAAAAAAAGCCTCATAAAATAATATTTCCCCTAGTGAGACTGATAGACATGGAATTTCTTATCTATTATGTACCAGGTCACCTTACATCTCTGTCTTAGAAAGACAGCAGTGTCTAGAATGAATTGGAGGAGAAACAACCTAACCATGGAACAAGAAGTTTAGCTGTGAAGCAATTTAAATAGCCTAGGTAAGAGGGATTGAGACTGAATGAAAATTAAAGACCAAGTATAAGATAATCTTGTACGTACAAGTGAACAATTTATCAGCTATTAAATTTGGTTTTGAAGAATATTGGAAAGTATTGGTGATGAGAGATTTTTTTCAATCTGAAGATAAGTATACAAGACTATTAACCCAAATATCAACCTCATTAAAAATTGTTAAATAGTTCTTAGGTATGTTATTTACATTAAAGCAAGTTCAGGTAGAATTATACACCCAGGTAATAAAACTGTGTGTATCACTGGGTTCCTTTTGTTTATTTATATTTGTTTTTGTTCACAGACTGGAACCATAGTGCCAAATTTTGTATAAGTAATATCTTAAGGTTTTTTTTTTTAATATCAGCAATGTAATAACAACAATAAGCAGTTTATTGCAAAATCTCCTTTCATCCAAAGAACTCAAAGTTATCATGAACATTAACCAATTATGTTAAAAGTCCCTTACATTCATTACATAAGCGTCCCTAACAGGATTTCTTACGGGTAATGGTGTTAAATAATAATATATTTGCTAATCAGACAATTTGAGGCACAGAATTAACATGAGTCTCAAGACAGAATGCTGAGAGAGAATTTATTTTATGTCAATTTTTCGTTGTCCACAGTCTTCATATAATCCTCCCTCAAAGTTACAAAGTTACAATGAAAATCTCATTTAACAAATAACCAAGGATCAGATGCAGATTTTCTCAGTAGCCAATACAGTGCAAGCTTTTGGATTGCTCACTTGCACGTCATCTTCCATGGCCCTGGGAGGTGCTGTAAACCGAAAAAAAAAAAAAAAAACCCTTGCCATTGCCTTGACTCTGACTCATAGGGACCCTACAGCAATATGTTATTCATAAGATCACAGACAAATCATACCCAACATGTGTGTGGAGAGCGAAACTGCCCTGATACTACTTCCTTGGTAGACGAGTTGACATTTGTGGCCCTAGTCTGATAAAAGTTCACACATTAACAGATGTCGTGAACAAGCATACATTCCAGCCAAAAGTATAAAACAATAGTTTTTTCATAAGAGTAATTTCAGAGAAGCATCATATAGAATGGTAAAACAGGAGAAACATACATAGAAAATAATTTCTTTTAGGGAAAAGAGAAGTTTTAAGCTCTATAAGTTCAGTGGTTGAATTTTTACTTCATGGTTAGAGTAAAAATAACATCAGGGAAAAATATTGAGGATCTAAAAGGGAGAAAATGCAGAACAGAATTTCAAAGTCTCATGGACTCCAGACTTTCTTGAGTCGTGGAGGCTAGAGGATCCCCTATTGTCCTAAGATAATCTTTAAACCTTAAACCAAAATTATTCCCTGAAGTCTTCTTAAAACCAAACAATAATTTAGCTTAGCTAGTGAAAAATGCCTGCCTTGAGCATTATGCTCTTTAAAAAACTACATATGGAGGGTCAAATTGACAAATGCAACTGGAAAAATTAGATAGGAGCCTTAATGGGCAGTGAGTTTATGTTAACATGGAAGGAACAACTGAGGAAATGAGAATGTTGCACAACTTGAAGAAACCAATCAATACCACTGAATTGTATATGTAGAAACTATTGAAATGGTGTATGTTATACTGTGTACATTCTCAACAACAACGACAAGATTAATGAAATTTTTTAAAAATCGAGTCTTTTACAGCTTAGTCATTTATCTGCTAGTTACCCATTTCCAACCTAATACAAACCTTACAAAAGCAGGGGAAATATTATGAACTAAAGAATCAAGGCCTGCATTTCTTGATGAGGGAAAAATTATAGCAGTAGATAATTTATAGTCCTGTGCAACATGAATATTGTAACTGAGTAAAGAAGTAAAAAGTAAAATTTTGCTGAAGATAATTTAAAAACAGTTGCAGAAGTACATCAACAAGGAATTGCCAGAAATTCAAGCCAGATTCAGAAGAGGACACAAAATGAGGGATATCATTGATATGTCAGATGGATCTTGACTGAAAGCAGAGAATACCAGAAATTTGTTTATCTGTGTTTTATTCACTATGCAAAGGCATTTGACTGTATGTACCATAACAAATTATGAATAACATTTCAAAGAGTGGAAATTCCAGAACACTTAACTGGGCTCCTGAGGAACCTATACATAGACCAAGAGACAGTGGTTCGAACAGGATGAGGGGATACTGTGCGATTTAAAGTCAGGAGAGATGTGCGTCAAGGTTGTATCCTTTCATATACAATGATAATTATTCAGTCTGTACGCTGGGCAAATAATCCGAGAAGCTGGTCTATATGAAGAAGAACGTGGCATCAGGATTGGAGGAAAACACATTAACAACCTGTGATATGCAAGTGACACAACCTTACTTGCTGAAAGCAAAGAGGACTTGAAGTACTTACTGACGAAGATCAAGGACTACAGCCTTCAGTATGGATTACACTTCAACGTAAAGAAAACAAAAGTCCTCACAACTGGACCAATATGCAATATTATGATAAACGGAGTAAAGAGTGAAGTTGTCAACTATTTCATGTTACTTGAATCCACAATCAAAGCCCATAGAAGCAACATTCAAGAAATCAAACCACATATTCCATTGGACAAATCTGCTGCAAAAGGCCTCTTTAAAGTGTTGAAAAGCAAAGATGTCACTTTGAGGACGAAGGTACGCCTGACCCAAGTCATGCTATTTTCAGTCACCTCATATAAGCGAAATCTGGACAATGAATTAGGAAGACCAAAGAAGAATCGATGCATTTGAATTATATGTTGGTGCAGAGTATTGAAGATACCATGGAGTGCCAGAAGAATGAACAAGTCCATCTTGGAAGAAGTACAGTAACAGTGCTCCTTAGAAGCGAGTGTAGTGAAACTTCATCTCACATACTTTGAATATGTTATCAGGATGGACAAGTCCCTGGAAAAGGACATAGAGCATCAGTGATAAAGAGGAAAACACTCAACATGAAGGATTGACACAGTGGCTACAAGAGTGAGCTCAAACATAGCAACCATTGTGAGTGTGGTGCAGGACTGGACAGTGTTTCATTCTGTTTTTTATAGGTTTGCTATGAGTTGGAACCGAATCAACGGCACCTAACAACAACAAAGGAAAAAAAGGAGGGTGCTAGGCTTTCCTGCCCTGCCCACATGCCCTGCAAATTGAGCAATGGCACTTTCTCTTCCAATTCAAATGTGATTGGACCAGGGGTGGACACCTGACTCCAGCAAGGGATCAGGCTCTTGCTTGAAATGTCTCAAATAGAATTGAGAATTTGAACCAAGGGACATAGAAATTATAAAACGACGTATTGCCCCGGGCAAAATACATGGTAGACAAAGAAGAACTGGAATAACATTGTTCAACAGAGCTCTCTGCAGTGATGGAAATACGGCTGTTGCACACTTGAAATGTGACTAGTGAAACAGAGAGAATGACTTTTGCATTTTTATTCCATTTAATTAATTTAAATTTAAATTGTTCTATGTGGGTAGTGGCTACCTTATTAAACAGGAGAGATGTGGAAGTTCTGCTGGGCTATGTGTACATTGAGTAAAGGAGGCCAATGAACTACAGTACAGCTGCTATTTAGAAAAAAAACGATTATAGAAGAAAGAAACCATGTGGTCCTGGAGAAGCAGGGAACATAATCATGGTTTCTGATTTTTAGTTCCAGTTTGCATGTGACCCAGCTCTTCTTGGCCCTATCATTGAGTTCGGTGAGAAATCCATTCCTTGTAGTACACCCTATTTACACTTTGAGTTGATTTATGTGGATTACTTTTAAGCAAACTTGATTTGGAGAGAGAATTACAAAACATAAAAAACTTCTCCAGAATCCCAGGAAAACCATAGAAAGAAACCCAGCCCAGCAAGGCCTATATGGTCTTTGAAGTTACCTGTTTACCTCCAGCATAATGAAGTAGATAGAGCTTCAGTCCACATATTTTACAGACACAGGCTGAAATCTCAGCTCAGTCACTAATTTGTGTAAATTTGTCTGTTAGCATTATTTTATCAGCCCTGAAAGGGAGTAGGAGACAATCAATAATAATACCTATTTCATAGAGATGTGGGGATTAGATACACTCATGCATATGCAGAATTTGTGGTAATATCTGGCGTACAGTAGCCAGTTACTTTTCTCCTCTCATCTCCTGCCCACTCCCAGAGCCTGCCATAGTAAGTGACTTAATTATCTAGTGTTGCTGTAGCAGAAATACCGGGTGTCTTTAACTAATAGAAGTAGTTGGCTTTAACTAACAGAAATGTATTTTCCCACAGTTTGGGAGGCTAGAAGTTCAAATTCAGAGCTCTGGCTGTAGGGGAAGCCTCTCTCTCTTCCTGCTCTGGGGGTTGGCCTTTGTCTCTTTTCAGCTTCTATTCCTAGGTTACTTGCTGATCACGTGGCCTGTATCGTCTCGGTTTTGTGCTTGCTTGTTTGGTTAATCTGCTCTTTTATATCTCAAAAGATATTGACTTAAATCAGATCCTTCACTTAAACTCCCTAATTACCATAACAAAGAAAACTCATTCCCAAATGGGATTATAACCCCCCAGTATAGGGGTTAAGATTTTCAACACATATTTTCGAGGGACATGATTCAATTCATATCAGTAAGCAACTAAACAGGTCATATTTTTAGTCAGAACTCTTTTCATATGTATTGCTATCTTTGTAATAGGAAAAAAGGAGGAGGTAGGATGATTTTTAATATTCATATTACAGAGAGTGACTTAAAATTTGGAAGTTGTGTGTATAAATTTGCACAAAAACTGTTTTGTTGCCTAATTAATAGTGAAAGCCAATATCTCTGAAACATTAAAAAATATGTCATAATTAACTTTGGATTATCCACAAGATTCCACAGCAATTGCTATACTATTATTCTTTCTTATGCACTGCTATCTCCTTACATAAACTTTGGTTAAACTAAATAAATAAATTCATGAAAGATAAATATCCATATAAAGGAACACATCTTCCTTGGGCTAGATACAATCTTTCTGAAAATGAAAAGGATCACATTAGAAATTATAATGTGTTACTTTCATTCCAACCTTACGAGTGTTTGAAACAACAACAACAAAAATTCCAATTTCTACAAAATTGTTCTCCAGGCTATGATTTGCATACAATTGCAATGTATGTGTGATAAAACAAAAACCAAACCCAGTGCCATCGAGTCGATAACGACTCATAGTGACCCTACAGGACAGAGTAGAACTGCCCCATAGAGTTTCCAAGGATCACCTGGCAGATTCAAATTGCCGACCTTTTTTTGGTTAGCAGCCGTAGCTCTTAACCACTATGCCACCAGGGTTCCCATATATGGGATAAGTATAGAAAAATAAATGTTTGTCAAGTGGGAAATGGAAATTCTAAAAATATCCCTGTTTATACTTTGGTCATATTATCCATTAGATTAATAAAATGCAGTTTACATATTCTAGAAGTTTTAGATAAGTAACCTACCCAATCACAATGAGTTATTTTAACAACTATAACTTAGTGTGGCTGATGCTGAATCTATTACTTTTCCTCAAGGCACTGTACCTCATCTTGATATGGAACATTACATTAGGTGTTTAAATGTTTGTTTAATTTAATAGAAGAAATTTCTCCACTTATTTGTTAAATGAATTTAAATTTTTTATATGTCTAGAGGCTAAACAAATCATAATCAAAAAGGCAATCTGGTCACTACCATTTTTAATTGAAATAAAAGTTTTACAGCTTAAATTGTGCGTAGACTTCTTTCTAGGTCCAGAATAATGGAATTAAATGAGAAGCATCACCACCACCCACTGCCATCGAGTCGATTCTGACTCATATATCTAAAAACTACATGGCACCTCAAGATCCAAATGATCAAGGTGGGACTTATTTTTGTTCCTTACTTCCCCTTTCTCCATTTCGTATTATTTAGCCAGATCATAGTTGTCTTCACTTGTCCCCCTAACCCACCAAGCAGGACACATCCTCAAATTTTTTCTTTAATCTACAACTCCTCTGCCTCTAATCCATAATCAGTTCCATTCTATTTTCTCTCTTTAATGTCTGTCAACTGTCTTCCTCTTCTCTGTCATCTTTGCTCTTCTCCTATTTCAGGCTCTCACCATATCTCACATTTCATATCAAATAATAACTTTGATTCATTCTCCATGTACCAAATAGAGTGATTTTCTATAAAATATAAATTAAACCCTGTCACTGCTCTGCCTACAAATCAACCTGGTTCTGTGTCTACATAACATGTATTCCCTCCTCTTATAATGGATGATATGTCCCCTTACACATCTGAACTTGAAACCTCCATTGAGCTCCGTACCCCTTACCATCTCAGAACATTCTCCTCCCTCATTTTTTATTAAATGGAAAGTGTCTCTTGATTCCATATTTTCCTCCAAATACTATTCTATTTTTATTTCTTTCCCTACTGTAAAACATTCCATTGAAATTCTGATCTGAACTTATTGTTGCCACTTCCACTCTCACTAATTCAGTCTTGCACCTATGCAACAAATCTGAAATTACTTTTGTCAAGATCAAAAATAAACTTTGTGTGGCAAGTCCAATGATACTTCTCTGATTTTATCTTATTTGACATCTCAATATTCACCTTGCCACATTTCTCTTTTGTATATTTTACATCATCAATCATTCTTGACTTTTAGCTTCATTGATCACTTCTTCTTAGTCTTTTTTTTTTTTGCAAGTTCCTTCTAAAACTTTAAATTTAGGCATACCCCAGAGTTGTACCTGCACCCTCTTCTTTATAAACTGACTTCTTACGGGCTCTCATCCAGGTCCATATAGTTAAATATCACGTAGCCAAATTTTAATCTTTAGTACTAACATTTCTTATGAACATGGAACATACATCTAATCATCTTCAAAATAGAGAAGAGCAATTGGAAATCTAAAATATTCAAAACTGAACTTTGTTTTGTGTTTCCAAATTATAACCATTTTCCTCATTGGAGAAAATGACCATACAGTAACTCAAGCCAAAAACTCATGTGTCATTTCTATTTTTCTTTCTTCATTTAGCCCATCAACATACCCCCTGAATTACTCCATTTCCTTCATTTTGACTACTACCACCCTACTCTGAGCATCATCTCGTTATACCATCATTTTCCTAAATGGTATTTCCCCTTTCACCCTTGACTCTTAATATTCAGTCTTTAAAGAGTTACTCAGATTTAAGGCAAATCATGTCATCTCTCAGTACTATTGCACTAAGACTAAAATTCAACCTTGGTTTTAAGACTTAATATAAAAGGGTGGATAAAGTGTACCATGCAAACTCTTGACAAAATGAAACTGAGGTCCCATTAATATACTTCAACATAATATAAAAGCATGGGAAAAGGTATACTATTCAAATACTTAAAGTATCAGGTGTACCAATATTAATATTAGATGAAATAATCTCCCCAAAAAATAATTGAGATAAAGATGTACATTCATCATTCAAATATAGAACTTCTAGTTTTGCGTCTAATAAAACAGCCTCAAATACATAAATCAGAAGTTGATAATATAAAAAAAAATAGTATAGCTTTCTCACTATTTGAATAGAAACAGATAAAAATCAGTAAGTATATAGATAATTTGAACATCATCATAATTTTGATATAAAAGACATGTATAGAACATGCAAAAACAATAACGGAAATGACGACAACAACAAAATAGTTTCTTATCTTGGGCACACATAAAGTTACCCAAATTAAACATATGGTGGGCCAGAAATAAGCCTCTACTGATTGAAGATTGAGCTACAAAAATGACCATCATAGAATTAAGATAGAACTTAAAAAACGGTAGCCAGAAAAGCCTGTATGTTTAGAAATTGCATTAGTTATCTACCACTGTAGAACCAGTGTCCTTGGGTGGTGCAATTGGTTAACGAACTTGGCTGCTAAACAAAAGGTTAGTGGTTCAAGTTTATCCAGAGTTTCCTTAGAAGAAAGACCTGGTGATCCATTTCTGAAAAAAATCAGCCATTGAAAAACTATGGAGCACAGTTCTACTCTGACACACATGGGGCCATCTTGAGTCAGGGTCAACTCAATGACAACTTTCTTTTTTTTCTTTACTGATTTACTGTGTAACCAATCATCTCAATAATTAGTTTAAAACAAACATTTATCTCATTTTCTGTGAAACATAAATCTGGGCACCCCTTAGGTGTGTCCTTGGCTCAGGGCACAAGGCTGCAATGAAGGAATCAATAGGGGCTATAGTCATCTCAAGGCTAGACGGATGGAGGAGCTGCTTCCAGCTCACTCACTCACCTATTGGCAGGTGTTAGTTCACTGACGGCAGTGGGCTGAGGGTCTCAGTTCCTCCAGTTCCTCACTGGCTGTTTTCTGGTCTGAATACACCCATTCCTTGCTACAAGGACTATTTGAATAGTTGTAGTATGCAACATGGCAACTGGCTTCCATCAGAGCTACCAAACAAGAGAGCAAGAGGAGGCAAGAATGATGGAAACCAGGGTCTTTTGCTCCTAATATTGGAAGTGATATCCCATAATTATTGCTATATAGGTAGTTTCTGACTTATGACAGGGGAATTATGACTTGACTCCCACTTAAGTCAGTTCTGACATAAGTCTAATACTTTTTGTTCTCATTATTATTGCCTTTTAGTATCAGTATCTTTATAAATACGATCTCTGAACATCTGCAAGTGAACACCTGAGAATCATAACATCAGCAAATTATGTGCCACAACATTGTATGGAGTGTGCATATTACTAATGATAAAATATACAAAATGAAACAAAACAAAAAAACAGATGGTTGTAAGTATGGATCGTAGTAACTCAAATACCTCATAAATCAGAGAATACTTGTATTTCCTTTTGTTAGAAATAAGTCACTAAATTCAACCTGCAATAAAGGTGTAGGGATACAAATGGCACAAAAATCAGAAAACATGATTGGGAAGCATTAAGAGGGTGTCTACCACCACAGAAATTAAGAAATGAAATTTTAACAATGTTTTACTATGTAAATTTCATACATATACTAAAGAGGACAAAATAGCATACCCACTCCGCACTTACTGACTATCTTGTTATGTGACAATTTGCATTTATGACAATATTAAAAATCTATTTGATTATCTTGTGCATTAATGAAGTACATCTGGCAGTAATGAATGCTGAGGTGTGCAGCAACAGTAATGCTGGCTAATGGTTAAGATTATGTGTTAACTTGGCTGGGCCATGGTTCTCTGGTTTGGCAGTTACGTAATGATGTAATTTGGTAGTTGTGTAATGATGTAGTCATCTTCTATTTTGTGATCGGATGTGGTCATCCTCCATTTTTGCATAATGCTGATTTTTGCATAATGACCTGGTCTTTGGAGCCTAAACATGTCGTGGAGTAGATATATATTGAACCTCCAAGTCCAAACACCAATTCCAACTACTCTTAACCTATAGCCAATCTTTCCTCATCCACAACCTCATTCATTTTTCATCTTTCTGTATTATTTTAAAGCAAATATCAGATATCATATTATTTTTCAGCCAGTATCTGTAAGATACAAGGAATCTTATTTTTAACATCACATTCTAGGAAAAGATGAACAATAACCCCTAAATATTCAAATATATAGTTAATATTCAAATTTCAAATTGCCAATCAAAAATATATATCACACATAAGAGTTTGAATAAGGTGCAAATCAGGAATACAAAAGACAGCAGGCAAGGAGTCTTTTAAGATATTTTAATATCTCTTTCTTCTCTCTCCTCTGCCTCTATGTTTCTTGAAATGTGTTTGTTGAAAACACATGATTGCTTCTGAAGGCTTTCTGGCAGCCTAGATTTTGCTAACTATACTCCTGTATTGTAATTTATCATGTTTCTATGTTCTTGGATTTTCTAGAGATTTTATTTATTTTTAATTTGGCAAGACTTCCTCATAGATTGTGTTACCTTATTCCTTCAGAGGAAAACACATATACCCATAGTATCAGGTGTTGCCTGTTTTTATGAGGTTCATTATCACTGTGGCTCAGTTTCTAGATACGTTACTGCAAAAGGAGTTAAGAAACTATCTTCCAAATAGTCTATAAGTCAAAGGAGCACTGAAAATAAAACATAGAGAATGTTTTGAACAGATATTAATAAAGATAAAATCTATTACTGCTGGAGGAATAACTCTAATACCATTCTTAGGTAAAAAATGGCTACCTTTAAATATTTTAGTAGGGAAAAATATCAATAATGTAAGTATCCTTATCAATAAATTTGAAAAAGAAAGGTAACTTAAGCTCAAAGAGAGTGGAAGAAATTAATAAAAATTTGGGAACAATATTGAACGATTACACATAGAAAACAGCAAAGGATAATATAATTTATAACATACATGGCAAAACAAAGAAAAAAGTAATAAACAGACATCAACATCAGGAATGAAAAAGTCATCACTTCAAATAAAAAATTAAAACTACTTGCTTTGATAAAGACAGAATTTCGATGACAGGGAAAATACCTAAAGAAGCAAAAATCTAATGACAAGAAATAGAAAATTTGAATGCTCTCATATAAATTAACAAAATTCAACACATACTTAAAAACCTTCCAGAATAAACAAACAACTAAACATGAACCAAAAACAACAAAAACCTCAGGCTCGTTTGTCATTACCTGGGAATTCTACCAAACAAATAGAAAACATTTCATCTTTTTTTTTCTTACATAAACTTCGAGTGATTGGAAAAATACAGAAATCCTTTACTCATTTTATGATTTCAACTTTGTTAGAGAATCTGACAAAAGACATTTCAAGAAAAAAGAAATTACCATCAAAGTTCTCTTGTGAATACAGATAAAAGTATTTTTAAAAAATTAGCAAATATGTTTTCTGATATACAAAAAGGGTAAGGTAATATGATGGAGTTGGGTTTACTTCAGGAGGGCAATTTTGACTGAATATGTAAAATCATTCAATATATTTCACCACATTAACAAGATCATGGAGAAATTCATTATCACTTGCTAAGATACAAGAAAAAAAAAACAAATAATATGCAAAGAAACGTTCATAATTGTTTATTTTCACAAAAAAAAGGCGCACAGCCAGAATAAGGCAGAAACAAAAACGGTGACATATAGAAGGTGGGTGGTAATTGGGTGGAAGTGATAGGGATGAAAGGGAGACTTCTCTGAATATATTTTTTATATATTGATTTGACTTTTGAAGCATGCACATGCTTTGCATATTCAAAAGATGAAAGTAGAGCAAAAAAATCTAAAATTGAATATAAACTTAAGCAAATAAATCTAAAATTATATAAAATTAGCAATTTTATAACTAAGTAGGGCAAAAATGAATTAATTTCAGGGAATTTTGATCACAGTAGCATATATTCTAAAGACGAGGAGTGCTTAGAAATCTTAAACGTTCTTAGCAGGTTTGTTCTTGACAGTGGTTTATTCCTGATAGTGTTTTTGAAGTAGTAATTCTGAAACATATATTTATACATACATATACGTATAATCCAAAGCAAACCCATTGCAGATGAGTGGATTCTAACTCATAGCAACATATAGGCCAGAATAGAGCTGCCCTTAAGGGTTTCCAAGGAGCTGCTGGTGAATTGGAACTGTCAGCATTTTGGTTAGCAGCCGACCTGTGTATATGTATACACATCAGGAGAAAGAGGGAAACCCTGGTGGGGTAGTGGTTAGGTGCTAAGGCTGCTAACAAAGAGAACGGCATTTCGAATATGCCAGGTACTCCTTGGAAACTCTGTGGGGCAGTTTTACTCCGTCTTGTAGCGTCTTTATGAGTCAGAATCTACTCCACGGCAGTGGGTTTTTCTGGGAGTGGGAGAAAGATGTGTCATTCTGCTTCCATAAAGATCACAGTCTTGGCAACCCTATAGGGCAGTTCTATGGGGTTGCTATAAGTCAGAGTCAACTCCTCGTTTTTGTTTTTTTTTTTTAAATATATGTATGTATACAGTATATTTGGTTTACATATTATCAATAGTGGAGTCCGACTCATAATGACCCTATAAGACAGACTAGAACAGCCCTATGGGTTTTCCAAGGAGAGGCTGGTGGATTCAACTGCTGACCTTTTGGTTAGCAGCCTGAGCTCTTAACCACTACGTATATACATGTGGTTGACTTTGCCATAGAGCAATTCAGTAAATAAATTTATATTTTGGAATCAAGATTTGATTCTCACAGAAGCAAGTTTCAGAAACCCTGGTGGTATAGTGGTTAAGTGCTATGGCTGCTAACCAAAGGGTCAGCAGTTCGAATCCGCCAGGCGCTCCTTGGAAACTCTATGGGGGCAGTTCTACTCTGTCCTATAGGGTCATTATGAGTCGGAATCGACTGGATGGCACTGGGTTTTTTTTCGAAGCAACTTTCCGGTATGGAATTAGAGAATGTGAGAAATATTGGATTTGAATTGAAGATAATAGTATGAACTAACACTTTACATACATTCACACACACACATACAAATATGGTCTCAGGGAACCATGTATATTATTTACCACAAAGAAACAAAGATGTCCATACATTTTATAATTGAGAGATATAGGGTACGATGTTGTATACAAGTAACCAAATATAGCATCACAAAATGGGACAAAATATATTCCTACTGAGGTAATGCAATGTACACAAAATCACCTGAGTATTTATACTGAATACAATCTGAGGAAATAATCAGGTAAATACAGATTGTGAGATAGTCTAAGATGTAGTCTATGTATAACAAAATTGGACTAAACTCTTCAATATGTCATGAAAAACAAAGGAATAAAATTTTTTTTTTTTTTATAATTGCTTTAAAAAGAAAAACTTTGAGTAAGGACTTTATATGACTTAATATTGTTGTATCTATATGAAATATTAAGAATGCATACATACATAGATATATATATAGATATATATATATATACCAGAATATCTTCATGATCTTGGGATAGGCAAGGAACACACTGAAAAAAAAAAAAAAAAAAAGGGAATTCTTTCAAATTACCAATGCCCATTCATCAACCTAACTAATAAAAAAGTGTAAAGGCAAGCCACTATAGAGTGGGGATTTTTTACTATACATATAGTTGACAAAGCACTCATATCTATTAGAAGTAAAGAACCTCTATCAATTAAATGAGAGGCAACAAAATAGAAAAACAAGAGATTTGAAATGCTAATTTACAAAGCAAGAATGTGCAAATGTATAATGGTCATATGAATGGCTGTTTTTTTGTTGTTGTTAGGTGCCCTTGAGTTGGTTCCAACCCATATCGACTGTGTGTACCACAGAATGAAACACTGCCCGGTCCTGCGCCATCCTCACAATCATTGTTATGTTTGAGCCCATTCTTACAGCCACTGTGTGAATCTATTTTATTGAGGGTCTTTTTTTTCACTGACCCTCTTCCAAGCAGGATGTCCTTCTTCAGGGACTGATCCCTCCTGACAACATGTCCAAAATATGTAAGACACAGTCCCGCCAGCCTAGCTGGTAAGGAGCATTCTAGTTGTGCTCATTCTAAAACAAATTTATTCGTCCTTTTGGCAGTCCATGGTATATTCAATATTCGCCGCCAACACCACAATTTAAAGGCGTCAATTCTTTGGTCTTCCTTATTGATTGTCAGCCTACACATGCATATGACGTGATTGAAAATACCATGGCTTGGGTCAGGTACACATTAGTTTTCAAGGTGACATCTTTGCTTTTCAACACTTTAAAGAGGTCTTTTGCAGCAGATTCACCCAATGAAATGCATCCTTTGATTTCTTGACTGTTGCTTCTACAGGTGATGATTGTGGACACAATCAATAAGAAAGCAAGGTTGTGTCATCGGCATAACACAGGTTGTTAATGAGTCTTTCTCCAAGGATGATGCCCAGTTCTTCTTCATATAGTCCAGCTTCTCGGATTATTTCCTTAGTATACAGACTGAATATCTATCCTGAAGTGCAATACCATCAGTGATAGGATAATATCCATATGCCTAGAAAGAAGACCAGTTAATATGTCTGTTATTCAAATGTATGCACCAACCGCTAAGGACAAAGGTGAAGAAATTGAAGATTTTTACCAGTTTCTGCTGTCTGAAATTGATAGAACATGCAATCTGAGTGCACTGATAATTATTGCTGATTGGAATGTGAAAGATGGAAACAAAAAAGAAGGTTTGATAGTTGGAAAATATAGCCTTTATAGAAATGATGCCAGAGAGCACATGATAGAATTTTGCAAGACCACCTACTTCTTCTTTATGAATACCTTTTTTCACCAACATAAACAGCGACTATACACATGGACCTTGACAGATGGAATTACACAGGAATTCTATTGACTACATTTGTGGAAAGAGATGATGGAAAAGATCAATATCATCAGTCAGAACAAAGCCAGGGGATGATTGCAGAGCAGACCATCAATTGCTCATATGCAAGCTCGAGTTGAAACTGAAGAAAATTAGAACAAGTCCATGAGAGCCAATGTATGGCCTTCAGTATATCTCACCTTAATTTAGAGACATGTTGAACACTAATGACTGAAGCCCAGACAAGTTATGGAATGACATTCAGGACATCATACATGAAGAAAGCAAGGGGTCATAAAACAAAATAGAAAAGAAAGAAAAGACCAAAATGGGTACCAGAAGAGACTCTGAAACTTGCTCTTGAACACTGAGCAGTTAAAGCAAAAGGAAGAAATACTGAAGTAAAAGAACTGAACAGGTGATTTCAAAGGGCAACTTGAGACGACCAAATAAAGTATTATGATGACGTGCAAACAGCTGGAGATAGAAAACCGAAAGGGAAGAACACGCTCAGCATTTCTTAAGCTGAAAAAGCTGAAGAAAAACAATCAAGCTTCAAGTTGCAATATTAAAGGATTCTATGCGGAAAATGTTAAATGATTTGGGACTCATCGAAAGAAGATGATAGCTATATACAGAGTCATTATACCAAAAAGAATTTGTTGATGTTTGACCATTTCAAGAGGTAGCATATCATCAGGAACCGATGGTATTGAAGAAAGAAGTCCAAGCTTCACTGAAGGCATTGGTGAAAAACGAGGTTCCAGGAATTGACGGGATACCAATTGAGATATTTCAACAAAAGTGCTGGAACTGCTCACTGGTCTATGCCGAGAAATTTGGAAGACTATTGTCATGGAAGACAGCTACCTGGCCTACCAACTGGAAGAGATCCATATTTACGCCTATTCCCAAGCAAGGTGATCCAACCTAAAGTGGAAATTATCAAACAATACCATTAATCTCACAGGCAAGTAAAGTTTTACAGAAGATCATTCAAAAGTGGCTGCAGCAGTATATGAACAGGGAACTGCCAGAAATTCAGGCTGGATTCAGAAGAGGATGTGGAACTAGGGATATCATTGCTGACGTTAGATGGATCTTGGCTGAAAGTAGAAAATACCAGAAAGATGTTTACCTGTGTTTCGTTATCTATGCAAAGGCATTTGACTGTGCGGATCGTAACAAATTATAGATAACATTGTAAAGAATTGGAATTCCAGGATACTTAATTGTGCTCATGAGGAACCTGTACATAGATCAGGAGGCAGTTGTTTGGACAGAACATGGAGATACTGCATGGTTTAAGGTCAGGAAAGGTGTGCGTCAGGGTTGCATCCTTTCGCCATACCTATGAATGGGTGTTCAGCCTCAGTAATGACCAGGGAAACAAATTATGCCACTGTCAAATAATACTATGCATCCAGCACAATGGCTCTATAAAAAGGAAGAAGGAAACCTGATGACTCTAAAATGTAAATTGATATAATCTCTTAGGAAACCTGTTTGATAACATCGCCTAAATCTGAAGTTATGCATACATTTTGACCCAGCATTGTTTAGAGAGGTGGAATACTCAATAGAAATGTAAGTATATCTTTATTTCAAAAAATATTTGTAAATAACTTAAAACAAAATTATTCATAATAAGTAAAAATTGAAACAAAAAACTTGTTCACTGGGAGTAAAATGGATAGATTTTCTCTTATTCAGTGTTAATTTTGTGATAGTGCATTGACCTATACACTACATAAAAAGTCAACTTCATTACAAGATTTATTTAAAAAGGGCACTTTTTTTTTATTTCAGAAAACTTTCTATTAAAATGATTACATTTCAAGAAAATTTGCTGTAATGCAAACCTGCATTAAAAAAAAAAAAAACTGAAGAGGAAATGAACTAGAATACAAAATAATGCTTTATTAAAATTTATAATTATTTTGAATATGGAGTCCCTGGGTGGTACTAATTGTTAATATACTTGGCTAATAACAAAAAGGTTGATGATTAGCATTCACTCTGAGGCACCTGGGAAGGAAGGTTTCACAATCTACTTCTGGAAATTCAGCCATTGAAAACCCTGAGGAGCACAGTTCTACTCTGAAACAAACGGGTGGCCGTAAGTCACAATTGACTCCATGACAACTTTGTTTTTAATGAACATACATGATCTAAATAGTTTACCATTTTTATCTTTAGGCTTTCTTTTTATAAATATTTATCTAATGTTCTTAATTAAATCTACCAAGTTCTAAAATGTGATACATTCAGTTCAGGACATTTCCACCCTAGCATATCTTTGTCATATGTCTGGAACTTATTGATGGCTCTTTCTTGCTTTGAAATTTTGAGGATTCCATTAAAGTATGGCATATATAATGATATATTTATTACTATGTAGCACAGTTATAATAATACAGCAGTATAATAAGTAAAAGCCCTCTCTGTTCAGTCATACATAGTATAAGACGATTTGCAATACTTCAATATCATTTAACCTTCACAAGAGATCAGGGAATGCAGATATCACCATTATCTTATTCATAAAGATGAAAAAACCAAGTTACAGAGAACATAAGTAAATTACACAGCTACTAATTTGGGGGATGGGTTTGTGTGTGAAGTGGTCTGACTCTAGACCCAATGGACTATTTGGTTATGATACCGTTTTACCTGTTTCTAACTACTCTGGATCTGTATGCTTCACAGAAATGGACTATCCAATTCCTTTTTCCTATTATTTTTGTTATTTTGTACTTCCATGTTTTGGTAGAGCTATTGATCAAAATATTCGGTGAGAAAATGACTAAATCATGTTAGAAATTGGTAACCTGGGCTTGATTTTTTTTTTTTTTTTGGTAATAATTGTATAATGAATTATCATTTACTTTTGGATTGAACCCACAGATGCGATTTTTTACTACACATAAATTTCCAAGATATGGCGGGATGGCTTTCATATTGGAATCTAATGCGCCTCTGTTTCATATTTTCAATACAAATTCTAAAGGTATAGAAAATATCTGTGAGGACAAACCCAGATAATGTATCATGTTAAACTTCACATATATCTCCAACAAAATTCCTGCTGATGATAATGATTCCAGATGACCTTTACTGTGAATGGGAATTAGGGTAATAGAGTAGACTACTGTCATGGATTGAATTATGTCCTCCCAAAAATGTGTGTATCGATTCCCAGTATTTTGTGTTGTTCTTCATTTTGCGATTGTACTTTTTTGTTAAAGAGGATTAGGGTGGGATTGTAACATCTTTACTAAGGTAACAATCCCTGGTCCAATGTAAAGGGAGTATCCCTGTGGCGTGGCCTGTGCCACCTTTTATCTTACAAGAGATAAAAGAAAAGGGAAGCAAGCAGAGAGTTGGTGACCTCTCACCACCAAGAAGGCAAGGTCAAGAGCAGAGCACATCCTTTGCACCCAGGGTCCCTGTGCAGAGAAGCTCCTAGTCTGGGGGAAGATTGGTGAAAAGGCTGGCAAACAGAGAAAGCCTTCCCCTGGAGCTGACATCCTGAATTTTTAACTTTTATCTTACTTTACAGTTAGGAAATAAATTTCTCTTTGTTAAAACCATCTATTTGTGATTTTTCTGTTATAGCAGCACTAGATGATTAAGACAACTACCTTACCATTTGAGGAGGGGATAATCCCAAAAAGGAAAATATTTTGACAAAAAAGTAGGCAATCTGCAAATATTTAAGTCAGATGAAATAAGTTGGGCCAAGTGGAACGACTGCCTCCCTGACACATACATGCATGCTCACAGAGCCACATAAAACACATCTCTCCTGTTTCTGTCCCTGTTTTAATGAGTGGCACTATTCAGTTGCTCGAGGCAAAATATGTGGGTACCTCCATAAATTCACTTTCACTCCCATGCCCAGTCAATCACTAAGTGCTTTGCACTCTACTTAGCACCTCTTACAAATGTTCCTTTTCATTATCCCATTTTATTTTCATCTATCTATCAAAAGACTCATTGCATTGGGCAAATCTGCTGAAAATGACCTCTTAAAAGTGTTGAAAAGCAAAGACATCACCTTAAAAACTACGGTGCTCGTGGCCCAAGCCACGGTATTTTCAATCCCCTCATATTCATGTGAAAGCTTGGCAATGAATAAGGAAGACAGAAGAATTGACGCCTTTTAATTGTGGTGTTGCCGAAGAATATTAAACACACCATGGACTGCCAAAAGAATGAACAAGTCTGTCTTGGAAGAAATACAACCAGAATGTTCCTTAGAAACATTACTTTGGACATGTCAGGAAGGATCAGTCACTGGAGAAGGCCATCATGCTTGGCAAAGTACAGGGTCAGTGGAAAAGAGGAAGACCCTCAACGAGGTGGATTGACACAGTGGTTGCAACAATGGGCTCAAGCATAACAACGATTGTAAGATGGTGCCGGGCCAGGCAGCGTTTCGTTCTGTTGTGCATAGGGTTGCTATGAGTCAGAACTGACTAGATGGCACCAGCAACAGCAACAACTATCTATCAACCATCCATCCATCTATCTGCCTATCTGCCTGCCTATCTATCTATCTATCTATCTATCTATCTATCTATCTATCTATCTATCTATCTATCTATCTATCTATCTATCTATCTATCTATCTATCTATCTATCTATCTATCTATCTATCTATCTATCTATCTATCATCTTCATCTATCTAATCTATCTATCATCTATCTACCTATGCATCTATCTACATTTTGCAGAATCCTTTCAATACACCTATATCCTTTCTCTGATCACAAAACTTCTTTAATTTCACTTACCAGAATCTTACCACAGCGATCTGTCTAAATTTCTTATCTGGATGGCCAGAGTCATAGATAATGAAGATCAATGGTAGAGGTGGTAAATTATATTAGAGAAACATTTCCTAGAGCATGGGAATGAAGATATCCAGATTTCAGAAATACAGGGAATAAAGCCCAGTTATTGAGGATGAATAAGAGTCAGAATTTAAGGACTCATGATTAAAGAGAGGGTTTAGAATTGTTTTTGCACAGAATTAAAAAAAAATTGTTTCTAGAATACTAGAATACTAGATCAAAATTGAAAAAAAAAACTCACTTGAAGCATACTTAGTAAGTTGCTCAATAGTTTAGAATTAATTGCTTTAAGAATTATTTTCTAAACTTACATGTAACTGATTAGCTATATTTCTTTTCTTTCAATCCACTGTTATTGAATTTTTAGTCTTGATGATGTTGCTGATTTGTAATAAAAATTTTACCTACTACTTTTAAACGTTTTACTTTTGACTCATTCCTCCCAAAGATGCTATAATTTATAATTAAAATTTGTGATTATGTACTGATGATCTAATACGCAACATGTCTTTAAAAGAAAAGACTTGAAATACTTTTGTTTTATTAGTTGAATATACTTACCTGATGAATGCTTCATAAAAGTTTTCAGTGTTTTAAAAAAGTTAATAGTGTTATAACTGATAGAATTTTTTAAACACAATAATCTGTCCCTAAAGTACAGCCAGACTGCTTCTTAGAAGAGAGGATGGCGAGGCTCGAAAAAGAGAAAGACCCTCAAAAAGATGGGCTGACACATTAGCTGCAACAGTGGGCTCAAGGATTGTGAGGATGGCGCAGGACTGGGCAGTGTTTTGTTCTGTTGTGTGTAGGCTCGCTATGAATTGGAACCAACTTAACAGCACATAACAACAGCAAAAAACTTTCCTAACACTTTAAATTTTGAATTTACTCTTACACTTTCTGCCATAAGATCATCAATGTTGTGGAGATATCTTTCCACAATTTTCAAAATGCTTATCCATTAAATAGAATACACTGAGAGGCCACTTAACATCTCTTCAGGCCTGAAAAGTAGTTGGCATAGGTACTGGTTCAGAAATTTCCAAGGGAATGATTCAGTTGACCAGTATGTTACTGCAGAATGGCTTTGGGGTTAGGTTGAATCTTTTACAATGTGTAATTTCATTCTCCTTACAGGCCCCCAGGCTTTCGTCTGTATAAATATATTTTATGGTCAGAGTACTTTTTCCTTCTATGTAGACAGTCTTCCAATGAATGCAATAGTGCCTCCTTGTGTACCATGGATTAGTTCACAGTGTAAACACCATTCCTATCTCAGAGAGAACTTCAGGGATAGGGTTGTATTTTAGGTATTACATAAGTATATAACATCTAATATCAAGCACTTCAGCTACCTATGTGATCAGGGCTCAGTCCTTTCATAATCTTCTAGTGTAACCCTCAGGACACAGCAGACTTCACTGGTCCCATTTCTGGGTTCTGGATGCTGTTCTTCTCATTGCCTATTTCCTCCTATGACCTAGTCAGTACGATTTTTTTTCTTCTAAATTTATTTTTTATTTTTTTAACTTTGGAGACAAAATTATTAAGCCAAATCCTCAGTTTCTCTCTGTGCCTCTCTCATTATCTATGGACTTTCACAGAGTTCAGGAGACAACTTGGGTATTCTACCCACATCCCCGTGGTACTTAGCATTTACATGCATACTGACTCAATCTCCTGTTGCCATCACATGAGACTTGCTTAAGGGTTCTCTATCACTTCCAGAGTCCTCTATACCTGTGCATGTATGTCAGGACTAAAAGTGATGGACAAATGACCTTCCCTAGGTACAGATTTCAACCAATAACAGATGAGAGTTGATGGATAAATACCCCAGGAGTAAAGCTGTTTCCCCTCTTACTCAGGTATAGTCTTTCATCTCTGCTTTACCCTGTAGATTTCTCCATTCTTATTCTCTGCGGGACAGATTTCTCAGTTTTACACCACTTATTTTTCTTATCATAAATGTATCTCATCTAAACATACACAATGTAGTCATATCATAGCCTTCAGCCCTGATTCTGCATGATTTTTAGGTTCAAGTGCTCTCTAAATTCTAGCTAGCTAACTGGCTCAGTCAGGGTGGTCTAGCTACAAATTCCCAAGATAATTCAATAAAATCAACTTAACCCATGAATTAGCTGATTAGGAATGAGTTGCCATTCAGATCCAATCATTCAAGGCCTGATGAAGTAAGGTTCTCTAGAGAAAACTGTCTCATGTCTCAAAATCCATAGGGCAGGTGACAGAAAGAGGGAAATGTAAAGAAGTTCTGGCAAAATGTCTATTTATAATCTGGAGGCAGAATACACTCTAGGGAAAAACTCCCGTTTTGCTCTTAAGGCCTTCAACTGATTGAATGAGTCCCACCCATGTTATTCTTTACTTAAGTCCAGCTGATTCAATCAAATATAACTACTTCATAACAGTTTTTAGACTAGTGTTTGGCCAAACATCTGAGCAACATAGCCTAGAAAGTTTTTGTTACATCTGAGGATTGTGGTCTGCTAATATGACATAGCAAATGGATTTTATCTTTCAGTGAGATTGGATCAGTAATGTTCTTAGAAGCAGATTGGGCCAAGAAGCAATAATTAGAATATCTAATACACAGAGGCATAAATAATTTTCCACAGGCAAACTTTTTAAAGAGGTCTGCTAACTGAGTTTCTCCTATTATGTGCACCAGTGTCTTGATGCTACTGAAAAGGCAGGGTAATCAGGTCTAAGTATCTGTTTGTAAAGTCTATGTATTTTGGTCTATAAAATCAGATGTACAAGAAATAACAAAATTTTTATTATCATCTAAGAACCTCTTCACTGAATAAATACACACGCACATAGCCTGCTAAAATCATTAAAAAAAATTTTTTTTACCTCATTTATTTCTAGTAACCCCCTAAAAAGCCTGAGGTCATATTAATATTCCATCTAGTATTTATTATTCCTTCTGTCTCCACACCCCTTTCCTAGATCAAGGTTTTCTGCTGTTTTCATATCATCTTTTGGACACAAGAATCTTTTCATAGCCTGAGAATTCCAATGGCTAAAGTCCCATTCCATAGAAATACCAAAAATTCATTTTTTTTTTTTTTAAATGATTTGTCTCCTCTATGGAGTATTTTGGAAACCCTGGTGGCATAGTGGTTAAGTGTTACAGCTGCTAACCAAAGGGTTGGCAGTTCGAATCCACCAGGCGCTCCTTGGAAACTCTATGGGGCAGTTCTGCTCTGTCCTATAGGGTCGCTATGAGTAGGAATCGACTCGACAGCACCGGGGTTTGTTTTTTTTTTTTTGGTTTATGGAGTATTTTTTGTGTTAAAGTCTTCATCTCAGCTGTCTCAGAGCATACAGAACAGTTTTCATCCTCAGCTCAAAGATTTCCTTCCTACTCATGTAGGAAATTCTTCCATACCTTTTCTGCAACTTCCTGCAAACTGTATCTTCCACAGTAGGCTTAAAAAACAAATAACCAAACAAAAAAAACCCAGTGCAGTCAAGTCAACTCGAACTCATAGTGACCCTATAGGGCAGACTAGAACTGCCCCATACAGTTTCCAAGGAGTACCTGGTGGATTCGAACTGCCAACCTTTCAGTTAGCAGCCACAGAACTTAACCACTACACCACCAGGGTTTCCACAGTAGGCTTAAGCTTTTGCAAAACCTAAACCGGTGAGTCTTGGAGTCTTTACATCTGACCACTTGAGAGAGTCCAGTGAAGCACTCACCTTGAGCACAAAATGTAAGGAAGCATCAAAAATTGAATAATCAAGATAAATAATTTTTATGCAATTTTTTAAAATAAACTCAATGCAAACAATCCATTATGAACAAAATATCAAAAATTTAAATGGTGACAGGATCAGTATTACTGATTTTTCTTTTTGATGCAGACTGCAATATGGCTCAAAACAGCATTGCTGGTCACATGTCTTTCCTAAGTCAACGAAGTGCCAAACGTGCTACTTAATTACATGGAAGAGAAGGGAAAGAAGGAACTACATACATCAACTTCTGAAAATATTATCTAACTAAATCTGGGAGAGCCTCTTTAGAGAATAATCTTCTGAGAACAGCAGCCTGAACTCAATATTTAAAACGTAATTCTCTTGAAATTTCCTGTCAGGATATGTTATGGATTAAATTGCGTCCTCCCTAAATGTGTGTTGAAACCCTAACTCCTATACCTGTAGATGTAATCCTGCTTGGAAATAGGGTTTTCTTCCATGTTAATTAGATCAGACTTAAGCAGAGTGAGTCCTAAGCCTAATCACTTCTGAGTTATATAAAGAGCAGATTGAACACTGAGATACACACATGTGGGAAGACAGACACCATGTAAGGATTGTCTACAGCTAAGGAACCAAAGAATGCCTGGGACTACATAAAAGGAAGGAATCGACATGGCTGACACAATGGTTTGGACTCCTAGTCTCCAGAACGATGAGAAAATACATTTATGACCTTTAAAACCACCCATTTGTGATATTTCTGTTACAGCACAACAAGGTAATTAAGACAGGATGGCTCACATGCTGAAATATCTGAAAACAAATCTGAAGTCTGATAAAACATTGAGATCCCACATTCTTTGGAAGAGGCTACTGTGAGATAACTTGGTTTATGAAGCGTTGGCTGAACTAAGAACATTGTGGATTTGACATAGACTGCTATCTATACCACTAGGGCCTAAATAGAACTCAATAGTTCCCATCTCTGTGTTGGAATGTGGGAGGTAGCAAGTTAACCCATGTACTTTTTTTCTAAACAGTGAGGGGAGAGTCACCTCATGCATCTTTTAGAGGTCCAAGATTTTTACCTCCAACCAAGGAACTCTTAAATTGTGATATGAAAGAAGGTTGGCCTCCTCCAAAAAAACTTTCAGAGACTAGAGAGGGGTTCCTCTTTCTCAAGACTCAACAAAATTGCTCCAGCTTCCCAAACAAATTGCTGCTGCATCTTAGTTAAGCCGTCAAATTAATGAACAATCAAAGAACCTCTTTCCTGTCTTACACTGCATGAGAGTAACTGAGTTTTCACTTTCTAAAAACAGTTCAGTGTTGCTTACTCACTCAGCATTTTTTTTTTTAACCTGGGTTAAGTTTTCATTTTCTTATCTTTAAAGAACTGAAGGTAGCAACCAAGCACGTTGTGGCCCACAGAGCAGCAGCATCAGTATTGACAGTTAGAAACGCAGAATTTTAGACCCCAACCTGCACCTTTTGAATCAGAATGTGCATTTAACAAGACACTTAAGTGATTTGTGTGCACGTTAAATTCTGAGAAACACTAATGCAATGCAGTCGGGTTTTCTTTGTCTCCACCTTATAGTCATATTGTTCTAAATTCTAGATTGTGTTCTTTGAGGTCAAATTCTTGCTTCTAGTGTCATATTATTCATTTCTCATCCTTTCCTTGCTTTTGTTCAAAACTGATATTTAAAGACAGATTTTCAGTATTTAAATTTTATGGTATATTTTCTCCCTACTGAGGAGCCCTTGTGGTACAGTTGTTGGAGCGCTTGGCTTCTATCCAAAAAGTTGACAGATCAAATCCACCAGCGGTTCTGCATGAAAAAGATGTGGCGATCTGCTTCTGTAAAGATTTAAGGCCTTGGAAAACCTTATGAGGCAGTTCTATTCTATCCTATAGGATCTCTATGAGTCAAAATTGACTCAGTGGCAGTGCGTTTGGTTTGGTTTGGATCTCTGTACTCCATTTTATCCTGAAAAATGCTTCTTGGGCCATAGGCCTAAATCTGAGCCATCTGTGTAAACTGGTCATCTGGAATTTGCAGTCTTTCTGTGGGATCATGATTTTTCTGTGAGATGTTGTGATGTGGGGAGGTTTTTTGCTACTCCTGGGGTAAGTTACTTTGTACATTGAGCACAAGCTGATAAAGAATCCTCTGCTGGGCAGAAGCAGTGATGTGCTGGAGCCAGCTTATACTGGCTCAAGAGAGCCCAATGTGTTCATCTTTTCCCAACACCATGTTCACTGACATCACTGGTAGCTTGAATTCACCCATGATGGAAAAATAAAAAAAAACAAAAACAAATCCTTTGGCTTCAAGTCGATTCTAACTCAGGGTGACCTAATGGTTTTTAAAGTAGAACTATGCTCTATAAGACTTTCAATGGCTATAATCTTTCAGAAGTACCATATTTTTACAAAAATAACATGCGTCTTCTACATTTGTTTGCCAACCATACCCTTCCCCCATGCCACCCAGGAACTTATTTACACTACAAATAAAAAAAAGAAAAAAGTAACATATATACCGCAGAAGTAGTCATATGCCACATACTAGGGTTTTTGGTTTTGTTTTGTTTTTTGAAAACCAGTTTACCTACACACCCCCAGGAGTATAAATATTCCAAGATGTCCCAAGTAGAACTAATAAACATTTCCTCCGATTGATCTCCTTCATAAGTTTGTCCGAATTAACTACAGAAGTTAAGGCAGATTGCAAAATTATAATACTAAAAAACAGTACACGGTAGATGGTTATGGGTAAAGAAACTGAGTTTTAAGCATGTTAAGTAGATTATCCAAAGCCGTAAAACTAATACATAATTAAACAAATAATTACATATTTTTCTTTATTGATCCAAAATCCGTGCTGTCAATATGACACTTGAGGCAGGCCTATAAGGACTTCTAGGTTTGTGAGTGTTTTGCCAACCTATTTTATGCTGTAAGAAATATGTATCAGAGAATGCCCTTTAGTAATAAAAATAAAATAAGAACACTTAGGAGTAATTGCTATGATCCAAGTACTTTTTTAAACATATTGTAAGTTTTAGTTCACTTAATCCTCATGGAACCCAAAAAAGTGACTACCCGCATTTTTAAAACGAGGTTAAGAAAACTTGACCAAGATCTGACAGGCAGTAAGTAGTTTATTTGGTGTTTGAACCTAGGTCATCTCATGTTACAATCCTCAGAAACAGATCCTTGTTGGAGAGGTTGATGAACCCAGCACCACATTGTTGAAAGCATATGACCATATTGTAGGTAAATAGGTTGCTGCAGCTGGCTTCTCTCTATAAAGCTTTTATAGTTCTTGTTTCCAACCCGTAAATTTTTTAGATATTTTATAACATATGTGATGGTTAATGTTGTGTGTCAGATTGGCTGGGCCATTATTTTCAGTGGTTTAGCAGTTATATAGTTTGGCAGTTATGTAGTGATGTAATTTGGCAGTTATCTAATGAGGTAGTCATCCCCTATTTAGTGATATAATGTAAGATCTGATGATAAGACCTGATATACTATAATCACTTCCACGATGAGATCTGCTATGAACAGTCAATCAGTTGAAACCGAGTTTTCTGTGGGGTGTGGCCTCCTCCAGTATGTAAATGAATGTTCAGCAAAGGTCTCACTCCCTCTGGCTCCTGCATCTGGATCATCTGACCTCTGGTTCTTGGGGCTTGAGCCTGTGGCCTGCTGTATTGCCTGCCACTCTTGGAATTCATTAGCCTCCTCAGCCTGTGAGCCAGCAGCCTGCCATATGACTTGCTGATTTGGGGTTCATCAGTCTCTGTAACTGAGTCAGGAGAAGCCTCCAGCCTAATGCCTGACCCATGGACTTAGTACTTGCCAGTCGGTACAACCATGTGAACCATTTCCTTGAGATAAATCTGTCTCTATATATACACTTCACTGATTTTGCTTCTCTAGAGAACCCAGCCTAAGACATCTATTAGACTTCTTCATCTTGTTTCAAAAACCAAAACTTTCTCAGTTCATAAGCTTGAATATTCATTTTTCCAGATCCATGCCCTAAAGAGATAAATTTTCTTAAATTTTAAAATTCTGGAATAAAAACATGCCCATTATTCACATGATAATTAACAATAATTTTAAAATCTAAACTTTAATTTTATTGAATAAATCTACCTTATTATTATTATTTTTTTCTAGTAAAGCCCTTATCCTTTAAAACATTTGTCTTGAGAATTATGGATACCCCTTAACACCCAGCCATATATAGCCAGAAATGTATTCTGATGAAAGAAAGGTAATATACATAAATTATCCTGTAAGAAAACATTCCATTAACTATAGATAGATGACCTTCATTGCGTATGAAGTGATTTCTAATGTAGGATGTTTTTCAAAAGAAATTATGGGAGAAACAACAGTTGTCTAGGTATTGGCCCTGGTTTGGAGCCTTTTTGTAATTGAGCATTAGATTTATGAAGTCAGTAACATCAACAGTGTATACTGATTTTATCTTAATTGTGTGCAATTAGACCTAGGTGTGTGTTTTTCATAAAAGCTCTGAAGCACAGCATTATCAAAGATGTCAATGTTCTCTGCTCTGCTAGATGAAACAAATTTAGCTGTTATATACTCTTGGGATTTCTACATATTTGTGGAGATAAACGCTAGGAAGTATTTCATGTTTTCCTTGATTTTTCCTTCTCAGGTTTTACAAGAGCAAGGATATATATTATCTGAAAATTCAGTCTTCATTCATGTGTTTAAGAAACATCACTAAGTGTCAAGCATCAGTCTAGGTTCTAGGGATACAATGATGAACACAATGGACAAGGTTCTATTATCATAGTCTTACTTGACATTTGAGGAAGACTGACAATAATATAAATTAATATAGTAAGTAGAAGAACTTCTCTGAAAATTTTCCATTTAATAATGGAAAAGAGGTTGTTTGGAAGAGACATTGCCCACTTGGGAATCTATGGTGAAGGGCTTAAGGAAGAATGAGTATATTCTACTGGAAAATGCTGGAAGGGAACATTTCAGATAAAAGAAATGTACTTGTGAAGAAGAAATGTGATTATAATACTTGTTTGTCAAAGAAAATGGTTTCCTGAAAGAACTATGAAAGCATTTTGGAGTAAGGTGAACAAAGGGCTATTGAGAGAGGGACAAGCAAGCAGAGAGCTCTGGGGGATAAGAATGTTATAGAGAAAAAAAATGACCAGGGAAATGGGACACATAGGTGACCTAATAGAATTCTCACAATAACTTTTCTGGGTATGCAATAGGATTCCCAAGTGCTTAGGGGATAACTTGCTTAGGATTACATAAGATAAGAAACAAAATTAGCATCCAGGATTTGAAAAAGTCATTCTAGTTGTGGTATACATTAGAACGTGGCTTTTGATTGGATGGCTCTGTAGTCAGACTAAATCCTGGATCTACCATTAAAAAAAAAAAAAAATTGTTGTGGAGTAGCTTCTGACTCATAGCAGCCCTATAAGACAGTAGAACTGCCCCACAGGGTTTCCAAAGAGCAGCGGGAGGATCCAACCGCCGACCTTTTGGTTAGCAGCTGTAGCTCTTAACCATTGCACTACCACCGCTCCTTCTACCGCTTACTTGGTACAAAAACTTGATCAAATTTCTCAGTCTCTCTCTACCACAGATTCATTATCTGTAAAATGGGGCCAAAACACCACTTAGTCCAGGAAACTATTGTGAGGGTTGAATTATGTAAGTCATTTAATTTGCTGAGAAGAGTGCTTAACATATCATAAAAACTCAATTGAATTTAGCTGAATATTTTTCCGTTAATGAAAATTATTTTACTTTTGAATCATAATTATGAAAGACACGCTACCTATGTCTTTCAGTAGCATCAGGAAAGAAATTTATGCCATACATAAAAATCCTGTTCAACCACTAGCGACAGGCTACTATAGCAATTCTGCCTAAGTTTTTTTTTTTTTTTTTTTTCAGTTATAGGCTCAGGGCTGCTGATACACTTGTAAGAGACTAATTGGGTCACAGCTACTACTAGGCAATTCCACTGGTGCACAGGTTCACTGTGGATTGAAAGATGAATATGTGTGTGGGGTACTACACTGCATTTTCTCCTTCCACAGAGCGTTCTTAGGTAGGATCTTTTTTTTTTTTTTTTTTAGTTTTGCTTTGAGTGAAAGTTTACAAATCAAGCCAGCCTCTCATACAAAAATTTACATACACCTTGCTAGGTACTCCTAGTTGCTCTTCCTCTAATGAGACAGCACACTCCTTCTCTCCACCCTGTATTTCCTTGTCCATTCAGCCAGCTTCTGTCCTCCTCCGCCTTCTCATCTCCCCTCCAGACAGGAGCTGCCCACATAGTCTCACGTGTCTACTTGAGCCAAGAAACTCTCTCCTCACCACTACCATTTTCTGTCTTATAGTCCAGTCCAATCCCTGTCTGATGGGTTGGCTTTGGGAATGGTTCCAGTCTTGGGCTAACAGAAGGTCTGGGAATCATGACCTCCAGGGCCCTTCTAGTCTCAGTCAGACCATTAAGTCTGGTCTTTTTATCAGAATTTGAGGTCTGCATCCCACTGCTCTCCTGCTGCATCAGGGATTCTCTGCTGTGTTCCCTGCCAGGGCAGTCATCAGTTGTAGCTGGGCACCATCTAGTTCTTCTGGTCTCAGGCTGATGTAGTATGATTTATGTGGCCCTTTCTGTCTCTTGGGCTCATAATTACCTTCTGTCTTTGGTGTTCTTCATTTTCCTTTACTCCAGGTGGGTTGAGACCAACTGATGCATCTTAGATGGCCTCTTGCTAGCATTTAAGACCCCAGACACCACTCACTAAAGTGGGATGCAGAATGTTTTAATAGATTTTATTATGCCAGTTGACCTAGTTGTCCCCTGAAACCATGACGTCCAGAACCCTTCACGTGGGATTTTTATGTTAGGTTGGCTATCTTAATCTTTTATTTCTTTTCTATCTCTCTTGTACATACAGCTAGGTGCATGAGTCTGTAAATCAGGTCATTTTGTCCACATTTCCCTCTCCACTTTCACCTTGTTTCATTAAATTCTGTCTTGTTTACTTTCTATGTGCATCAACATAGAAAATGGTAAAATTATATGATCTAGATGTGGGCTCAAGAGGAGGTGAATACTATGTCTGGCAGCTTGCCAGGGGCCATCTACCTCAGCCTTGCCTTCATATAGTAGGTGGTTGTGAAAATTTGACTCCCACCCTAATATTCTTCCCTGTGTGGTAAGTACACTCAAAAATGCTAGGGAGGTGGTGGGCACAGGCAAAGATTTCAACACTGGCTCTCACTTACTTTCTCTAAATGTTACATGTGTCTTCCACTGTTGGCTGACTCTGTTTACTTTTGGGAGCCATCACTTATTGCATTTTTGAGAATCTCAATTTTTTTTTTTTTTCATTCAGAGTGCCTCAATTAACAGATCAGATTACTCCTCAAGGGGAAAAGTTTTCTAAGAACATTTATGAGTGAGTTTGAAATTTCAGTTGGACAGACACCCGTTGAAATATCATTTGCAATAAAATAATAAAAAAAATTAAAGTGTTATTACAAAAAAAAAAAAAAAAGTGCTAACTGAAAGGTCAGCAGTTTGAACCCACCAGCCACTCTTCAGGAGAAAGATGTGGCAGTCTGCTTCTGTAAAGATTTACATCTTTGGAAACTCTACGGGGCAGTTCTACTCTATCCTATAGGATTGCTATGAGTTGAAATCAGCTTGATGGCAGTGGGTTTGGTTTTTTTGGTTTGATGAAACATACACTGATTTGTGTTAGATAATAACATAAAAGTGAGGAAATTATTAATTTCTTATTTTATACATAAAAAATCTGTTGCCATAGAGTGAACTCCAACTCATGGTAACAACACGTGTGTCAGAGCAGAACTGTGCTCCAAAAGGTTTTCAACGGCTGATGCTTTTTTTGGAAGTAAATCATTAGATCTTTCTTGCCAGGCACATCTGAACGGCACATCTCGGTTAGCAGCGGAGGTCATGAAAAATTTGCACCACTCAGGGACTCCTTATTTTATAATAAGATCTATAAAGATAAAGTTTTATCTTTATATAATGTATAGAAAGATAAAAAAGATAAAATTTTAAATATCTTAAAACAATTATCATTTATTCAATAAAATTATGTAACAATTTCACTGTGTGCTACTAGATAATAAATTATATAGTTATATTTCATTTATTTTTATTTTAATATTAGGATTTACTTGTAATCCAATGTATGCCAGTTTTTTAATATGCAGCTACAGATTTTTTAAAAATAATATCTGTTTAGAGAAGTTAGATTTGTCTCTAAGTTTATCTTCATTTTCTTTTGTCTCTTCAGAGTTTAAAATACAAAGACCTTTTTATGCATCATAGGCAGAAGCATAACTATTATTACCATTAGCAATTACATTTAAGACAATCGTCAGATCCCACTCTTTTCAATTTGTAACACAAATTCTATGCTTGCCCTCCAAATCACCACCCTTGAGAGAATCCTCTGTAGCTCTGTCTGCCTCAGAGATGTGCTGTTCCTTCTCCTGAGCCACTTATGCTAACCAAACTATTAGCACCTGCTGAACCTCCTCTCCATCAGCCATCAATCATCAGTAATCAGGCCGCTACTTGATCATTAGTCGAGAAGGGGAAAAACACTTCAAAGAACTAAAAATATTCCCACAGTGACTTTGTGCATAAAATAATTATTTTCCATCTATTAATCCACTTACTTGCCTCTATGCATTAGGGAAACTTAAAAATGCCGCGCACATGCTTCAATATAATTCAGCGATGATAGGCTTGTTTATGCACAGTTACTAGGAAAGGAATGCATGGCAGATGCAAACAATACTAAGATATTATATATGTCATTTGCTTTTCTTCTTTTTTACATATCACCTTTCTTGATAAAAGAAGACAATTAAAAAATAAAACAAATGAAACAAATAAACAAAATTAGGCCACGGGCAAGACACACACACAAAACAAACTCTTTGCCCTCAAGTTGATTCAACTCTATGGAATAGAGTAGACCTGCCCCATAGGGTTTCCAAGGAGTGGCTGGTAGATTTGAACTGCCAACCTCCTGGTCAGCAGCCAAGCTCTTTCTTAACCACTGCACAACCAGGGCTCCCCAGGCAAGGCATAGCTAAGCACTATTTAGTAGTCAATGCCAAGGAAGGCTCTAAGATCCTTACGTATGGTAACTCCAAATCCTCAAAATCATTCTATGGGGAAAGTATGATTCTTATCCTCACTTTGCTGATGAAATCCGAAACACAGAGAGAGAGTTTAACTGACTTGCCCATGATCTACAGCTGATAAACCACTTGGCTTAGATTCCAGCTCAATCTGGCTCTGGATTCCTTATCCTTAGCCACAAGGGACAGCAAAGCATAAAAATACAAGAAATGGTAGACACTTACAAGCAAATCAATGGGTAGCACATTGTCTTTTTGTCCCTAGTGGTTTGGTGAATAACCACGTACTTATAATTTTATTCATATTTTCTTAAGACATCATGTATAGAGATGTCATCAAGCAATAAATTAATAATAACAATGATAAAGATGATAATAAAAGTAGTTGTTGTTGTATGCCCTTGATGCAAATATGACTCATAGAGACCCTATATGACAGGGTAGAACTGCCCCATAGGGTTTTCTAGACTGTAATGTGTACAGGAGCGAATAACCAAGTCATTGCAAGACACTGTAAAGTTCTTTACCTGTCTCATTGCCCGTGACAGGTTACAGGCCCCACGCTCACTCGCAGTTGCTCAGATGAAAAAATTGACTACTTTAAATCATCATGTAAATGATCATGCCAAAATTTAGATGGACGTTTTCAGGGTGACTAATTAAATTAAAGCATAATTTGCTTGAGTCTTTAATTGTTGTTGTTATTAGCTGCCATTGAGTCAGCCCTATCTCATGGCAACCCTATGTAAAACTGAAAAGCTGTCCAGTCCTGGGACTTATCCATGATCGGCTGAGGACGGAACCACTGTGATCCACAGCGTTTTATTGACTGATTTTCAGAAGTAGATCACCAGGCCTTTCTTTCTAGTTCTTATTAGTCTGTAATCTCTGCTGAAACCTGTTCAGCATCAGAGCAGCAGGCAAGCTTCCACTGGCAGACAGGTGGTGGCTGTGCGTGGGCCTATGTTTTCCTAAATTCAGGAATTTGCCCCTCAAAAGTATCTTTATAGGATGCTAAAAATGTAGAGAAACTTTGGTGTAGGAATATTTATTCTTGACTCTCGTACCCATGTCACTTGCAATTTTAGTTGCTAAATATATTTATGCACATACAGTTCTGCATTTGACAACTGTAGAATCCATTGCACCTAGTAGATGAAAAATATATACGTTTATGCAGGCGTGAATTAGAAAAGCTATAATGAAAATATGTATTTCTCTTCATTGGTTCCCATGACATTAGAGAAGTTAAGCATGCATTTTAAATATCTACTCTTAAGTTTTAATAAACTGAATTTGCCCAGAAGCTGTGCGGGCATGTCTAATGTGGCTTTTTCTGCAACCCATCTCTTTTACAAAGAGATGCAAATGAAAAGAGAACAGAAGCTTGGAAAATATATAGATAAATTTCACATGCATATTTCATGATTTTTTTTTTTTCCTGCAGTTATGACTTAATTGGGTAATTATTCCATTCTCTTTAAATGAATATGCTTTTCATCATATTCTTCTGTGACCAGTGATTATTCTTTTATTTATAAATAAGCACAGATATGCTAAGATAATCAAATAAAATATTGGAATGGGAGAAAGAATTGATGAGGAAAAAAATGATGGCATACAACGCTGGTACTCTGTCTCTCTTTTGAATCACTACTTAGAAGAAGGGGCTTTGAAAATAAATGCTGTTTAAATATTTGGTGTATACATCTTCCTGAGTAGAAATCATTTTCAAAAGTAGAACCTTAAAAGCAAAATTATTGATTATTTTTTGTTGTCTTTTCTGAGACAGGAACTACATTTTTTATCCGTAGATGAAAGTAGCTCTAATAACACCGATCCAGGTGCTAACTCTCTCTCCTGATATTTTTGCATGCAGAAAAGCCGTAAAATAACGCCTCAAAGTATGGCACCGAGTTAAAGCATAGTTCGAGAAGAAAGGTGGAAAGGAAGAAAAAACGGAAGTAGGGCAGGAATGTCATGAAACTTTCAAGTCATGTACTTGTATTTCATTCATATATGGATGAAGAGAGAGAGAAATATATACGTTAAAATGATAACAAGACACATAAAACTTAGTTCAATAATTACCAAAACCTCTACCTGATTTGTTATAAAGCTAGTTCAAGAGAGGAATCCAACAAGATTAAGAAGTGTAGGAGAAAAGAAAAAAAATCTGAGAAAGCGAAGTGGAAAAAGAGGAAACACAGCGAACCGCCACAGGGAGAAAGTGTGACAAGGGAGCAACTAAGAAGGGGGAGAAATAAAGAGACACAGACAATCCAGAAGATAAATAAACCTTGAGGAAACAGAGAGGGATAATGTTTGAGTGGTAGTGTCAATGTTAATGTTGAATCACTTATACACTTGAGTGTGGCGGGACCATCACTTACTAAATGCGTCATATTTCACGATATATTCATCTGAGCATCATTTTTTTGTGTGTAATGATAGGCCTTATATTATCTATATTAACAGGTTATTCTGAGAATTAAATGGTATAAATATGTGAAAGTGTCCAGCCCAGAGAATATTTAAAAATTATTTTTAAAAATAATTTATGTAATTGATCAACAAAAATGGAGAAATAATACCTAAAGCCAGAGACGGAAGCACTAGAGAGGGCGAAGAAAAATAAAAGATGATAACATTAAAAAAAAAATCAGAGAGCCATACATATAAGAAGAGAAAGAGAGACACACAGTTCATTTTAACTTAAGATTTTTACAATCATGGAAAATAAATATTATTTAACTTTATGGACATTATTTAAGAAAGTACGAATCATCCCGACGAATTTTGGGAATATGTAACCATAATGTATGCCAAACCACTGAAAAACCAAGATCAAAATCATTTTCATTTTGCTCCCTTCTTAAAAGGAAATAGTGTCCCTCAGATTGAAAGCAAGGTCAATTTTGCAGGAATTTGCCGATAAATGTGCCTGTTCCCATACCTGTGACTAGGTATAGTTGAACGTTCAAAATATTTTTCTTTTTGTCAATGGAAAAACGCTAACATTCTCTGCTCTGCAAACTAGAAAGTTGCCTCTCAAAAGGTAAAGAAAAAAAAAATTCAAATAGAAGTCTTCAGGTTATTTCCACCAAAGGCACTTAATGTCATTTTTAATTTTGACAGTTACATATTGAGATCTCATTTCTTTTATTTTTGTCTTACAAATTGGAAAAAGTTAAGCAGATTGCTAAATTGAGTCTTACTTTTGGGAAATTTTGCTCCTTTGTAATGAAAAAGTTTAACAATTTTAGTCATTTTTAAAATCCTTGATGTTTTTTTAAATTGATCAAAAAAATCTTCAAATTTCAGGTGAGAAACATAAATAAATGTATTAAAAAGTAAGGATAATTCTTACACAGTGTTACGTACTGAATAGGTGGTGAGTAAACTTGCTTTGATGATACCTATTTAAATATTATATGAATGTGCAAGCATAGGCATTTTGACCTGCAAAACATTATATTTAAATATGTTAATGAGCATATAGATCTTAAGTAAGAGTTGATTTCATTAAAAAAGCTGATAATTTAATGAGAGGCATTTTGATTTAGCTATTCATTTATAAACTAGAGTTGGGCTTTTATCAGAATCCTTACTTCAGAGAGGAAAGAATGTTGAATAGAAGAAGAATTAAGTATTTACCTGAAGGATTCTTGCAAATGATGCATATATTAATTATCCAAACGGAACGGTGTGTATAATTCACTTCATTTTTCTTTTCGGTGTGTGTATGTTTAAACAACATGCCTGTTTTACTGGATTTTTGGCAATAACACCCAAACATTAATTATTTCCTGAAATGTTCATTTTATTTACATGCACACTGACTGCATGTTAGCGTTCAAAATAGCCCTTGCCCTTGTGACTACTGTCTGCATTGAGCTTCCCTCCTCTTAAATGGCTTTTACATACATTATTCATTTGCACATCTCAGCAAATCTGAGATATGTAGTAATAATCCCTTTTTTGCCATAAAACTTTGATTCAGAGTAACTTTAAGGGGCTTTCTCAGAAACTAAGTGGTGGGGCAAGGACTTAGCCCATTTCTTATGATTTTAAGAGCTATGCTATTTCCACTATGCCATACTGTTTGATGTGGAGATTAGAACATAGATTCTGGCACCTTACTGCCTGGCTTCAATTTTTTCCTTCTTCATTTACTAGTTGCTTGACACTGAGCAGGTTAAATTAATCTCTCTGGGTCTTAGTTTACTCATCTGTAACACAGAAATGACAGTGGTAATATCTTTGTACAGGGCTGACTACTTAGTACACAAGGTTCAGTGAAAAATAAGTACATGGAGCCCTTTGTTCAAAAAACAGGAAAAAAATACTGTTATTGGTATTAAATACAAACTCATTTCCTTTCTTTTATAATGCCTCTCTTCATTTGTCATTTTTTTATATCCTCTTTGATATCATTCTAAGTAAGGCAGAAATTTAAATCTTAATTTATTAGCATGAATTATACCATTTGTATTTATTTATATAATACTAGTTTTAAATACAAATATAACAGGATTTAATTTGTGTATAAATCACTGATAAACAATTCATTTCATAGCTCTTACATGGGTACATATTTTACTCTTACCAAAAGAAGATCAGAGACCACAGCCTTCAGTATGGATTGCACCTCAACATAAAGAAAACAAAAATCCTCACAACCGGACCAATAAGCAACATTATGATAAACAGAGAAAAGACTGAAGTTGTCAAAGACTTCATTTTACTTGGATCCACAATCAACAGCCGTGGAAGCAGCAGTCAAGAAATCAAAAGACGAATTGCATTGGGTAAATCTGCTGCAAAGGACCTCTTTAAAGTGTTGAAAAGCAAAGATGTCACCTTGAAGCCTAAGGTGCGCCTGACCCAAGCCATGGTATTTTCAATTGCATAATATGCATGTGAAAGCTGGACAATGAATAAGGAAGGCTGAAGAATTGTTGCCTTTAAATTGTGATGTTGATGAAGAATATTGAATATACCGCGGACTGCCAAAAGAATGAACAAATCTGTCTTGGAAGAAGTGGAACCAGAATGCTCCCTAGAAGCAAGGATGGAGAGACTGCGCCTTAAATACTTTGGACATGTTGTCAGGACGGGTCAGTCCCTGGAGAAGGACATCATGCTTGGCAAAGTACAGGGTCAGCAGAAAAAAGGAAGACCCTCAACAAGGTGGATTGACACAGTGGCTGCAACAATGAGCTCAAGCGTAACAATGATTGTAAGGATGGCGCAGGACCAGGCAGTGTTGCCTTCTGTTGTGCACAGGGTCGCTATGAGTTGGAACTGAGTCGACGGCACCTAACAACAACTAAAGAATGGAAATGCTGTATACAACTAACTCAGCTGTTATTTTACTTCTTGAAATACCTACATTCTGTCAACAACACCTGTAACAAACTGATGAGTAAAAAAAAAAAACCATCGCCGTTGAGTGGATTCTGTCTCATAGCGACCCTATAGGACAGAATAGAGCTGCGTCATGGGATTTCCAAGGAGCGACTGGTGGATCAAACTGCCTACCTTTTGGTAAGCAGCCCAACACTTAACCACTACACCACCAGGGCTGAGTAAGTAACTATTAAAAGAAAAAATGATTTGCTCTGTCTTTCCCTTTCTTTCTATATCATCCTTTTAGCAAGAATGGTTCACTAATACAGGAGAGTAATATGAGTTAGGATATGCTAGGGCTGCCTTCTTTTAGTGTACTAAGCAAATTCTTGTTGGAATGGAAAGCATGGCTCTCAAAGCCATCAACACCTCTGTTTTCTTAGTAGCAGCCAAAGCACGCTAATCTTGTACATGCCCTGAGTCGCTGTGAATTCCCATGCTTTTGTGGGTGCACTGGAATTGTGGGTTCTTGGGACATTGTGAATGCTGTATGTAAACAGTGGCGAGAAACACAGACGAACTTACGTTGTGTTCCTCTGTTCACATGCATGCTTCATTGTCTCATAGGACTTCACTTAAAACATATATTCAAAGCTAAAATTATTTAGAACGTCAACATAGCAGCTGCAGCAGAATACTAAATCAAGCACAGGCCTCTTCTGAGCATGAGGTCTTGTACAACAGCTCTCACACTTGGAAATTGGCCCTGTCTACCTCAAAGAGTTACTGGAAAGATTTCACGAGTTAATACATATGGATTATCTAAAAGAGTTCTTTATTCTTAGCCAACAGTTAACAAATGGTAAACTAATATTATTAAGTACCCAGTGCCATCGAGTCGATACCAACCCATAGCGACTTGATAGGACAGAGTAGAACTACCCCGTAGATTTTCCAGGGAGCGCCTAGCAGATTCGAACTGCCAACCCTTTGGTTAGCAGCCATAGCACTTAACCACTACTCCACCATGGTTTCCTAATATTAAGTAAACAGAGGTAAACCCTTATTTTATTATATTAAGGATACCTGGGTTAAATTAGGAAATTCTGGTGGCATAGTGGCTAAGAACTATGGGCTGCTAACCAAAAGACTGGCAGTTTGAATCCACTGGGCACTCCCTGGAAACCGTATGGGGCAATTCTACTCTGTCCTATAGGGTCGCTAGGAATCAGAATCCACTTGGTTTTTTTGTTTGTTTGTTTTTGGTTTGGGTTAAGTTAATCAATTTATATTATATGAAATTAGTAACCCCAGATTGCATGTACAATAAAAAATAGCAAGCCTTATATAGATGATACAGGAGCCATTGAATAAGGAATCCACACAGAGTTGAGCCACAATTTTTTGCAGCACCGAAAGAGCAACCAAGCCTCTTTTAAGAAAATATTCTACTTTAGATGAAAAGAGTCTATGGTGGATGTTGAAAACACATACTCAAGAGTCAGAAAAACCTAAAGCTTGTATAAAACTTGTATAATCTTGGTTAGATCCTGTGTAATGTCAGGCTTCGGTTTCATGATCTGTAAAATGCTAATAATAATTACACATACCTTTTTAAGAAGCCCTATGATGGCAATGGGTTAGGAGCCCAGACGGCAGAGCAGTTAAGCTAACTGAAAGGTTGGCTGTTCAAACCCATTAGCAACCCCAGGAGAAAAAGATGTGGCAGTCTACTTCCTCAAAGATTACAGCCTTGGAAACCCTACGGGGCAGTTCTACTCTGTCGTACAGGGTCACTGTGAGTCAGGATCAAGTCAATGGCAATGGATGGGTTTTAAGGTTTGTTTTAAAAATTAAATGAGGTAATGAATGTAAAACATTTATTCAGACATTCTTACTACTATTGTATTTATTATTAAATTTAAACATTTTTAACAAAAATTGAATTAGCACCTAAATCATATAAAGCATTTTGTACTGAGAAAAGGGAAAGGACTAATAAAAGGAATTAAAACCTGTTCAGGATTTCTAATTTATTTTTCCCCTCTGGTTTGAAAAATATACTAGCTATTATATATATATATATATATATATACACTAGCTATAGAGACAAGCAATAAATGCACCGTATATTGTTTCCAAAATGCCAAAGCCCAGAATGTTCTTTTTGTGAGCAGACCTCCAGAAACCCACACTGTGCTGGCTTTGTCACTGCTACACAGCCAGTTCAATGACATTGTAATGCAAAACTACATCCTGCCCTAAAGGATTCACAACTGAAGTGATGAAGGAAAAGAACCATTCATGCACCAGAGATTATGTCAAGTTCTAGAAAAAGAACATTAAAAAAAAAAAAAAAAAAACCTTAGATGTAACGTTTCTCTTTTGGAATATTCATCATCTAATCTAAATTCACTGATAATATTTTAACTGTTCCTCCAAAATGAAAGAAAACAACATTAAAGTATTCAAATGATTTAATTTGTGCTTTGCTTATTTTTGAAATTCTTTGGGCAGTTTTGTGCACAATATCATGTTCTCATTTCCTTTTCATTCAGGACTTGCACAGACTGTTTCTGTACTTCAGATCTAGACCTGTATTTTGGTATTCTACTCAGGGACTTTCCATTTGATCTGATTTCTCTCAACCTTTCACTCAAGTGATGTTCTCATTTTGAAATGCTGATGTTCAGCTTTACAGCAGTTAGCTGAGAACCTGTGACATTCCATTTAGCCTACGGTAAATATCTCAGGTTTGTTTTTCTCTTTTTAAAATCCCTTGCCTTATAGCTTAATAAATTGTCACAGTTGATACAGAAACACATGATAGTTTAAACCTTTTTTTATTTCTATTCATTTCTTATTTTACACTGTTCATTGGCTGTTTAGAACACTTTTTACTAGACCTCAACAACTGTTACATACGATAACATTAACATCCCCAAATGAAATTAAATGAATCAATTACTGGTTAAATGTTTTAAATAGTTGCTATTGTTTTAAGATATATATACACACACACACACATATATGTATGCCTATAAATTGTTGTCCTTTTTATTTATAAGTTTCTGCTCAAGGAAAAGTTAGAAACTTTCAAGTAACCAAGTTTTTTGCTACACCATGATGACATTTTAGTAGAAATACAGTACCTATAATTCACAAAAAAAGACTAGGCTTACTGGTCTGGCAGACTGGAGCAACCCCTGAAACACTCCGCTAACCCAGAAATGAAACCATTCCCGAAGCCCACTTTTCAAACGAAGATTAGACAGCCTATAAAACAAAAAATAACACATGTGAGGAACGTGCTTCTTAGTTCAATCAAATATACAAGACCAAATGAGCAGCTCTTGTCCAAAAGCAAGATGAGAGGGCAGAAAGGGACCACAACTGGACAGACGGGCAGAGAGAGCCCGGAATGTAAAGGAGGAGCGTGCGGTCACATTATGGGGATTGCAACCAATGTCACAAAACAATATGTGTATAAATTTTGGAATGAGAAATTGAGCTGTAAACTCTCACTAAAGCACAATGAAAGAAAAAGAAAAATCAAAGAAATGCCAATAAAAACAAACCAAACCCTTTGCATTGAGGTGATTCCCACTCATAGCGAAACCGTAGGACAGAGTAGAACTGCTGTTTAGGGTTTCCAAGGAGCGGCTGGTGGATTCCCACTATCCACCTTTCGGTTAGCAGCCAAGCTCTTAATGCTGTACCTGTGGTTCCATCAGACATTACTTCATTAATTTATTCAAATCCTTATAGAACAAATATATAAACAAATGTTTATAGAACATCTTCTGTGTCAAGCATTTTAGCAGAAATTAAGATTTAACAGTGAACAAATTGAAGTCTTTATAGTGCTTATTTAGAATTTGCTCATTTGTTCATTTTATAATTATTTTTAGGCTATTTAAGATACTTCATTGTAAGCCTTTATTCAAATCTTAACCATAAACTTCAACTGACAATGTTTGCATGAAGTTTTTGTTTGTTTTTGCTTTTGTATTTTTTTGGTAGTTTATCAAGCATAAAATATATTAGAACAAACATGCTCAAATTCATGCCCCCAGGCTGGTCCTTTAACTCTGTTTTAGAGTTCCATAGCAAAAAAGAAAGAGTAATAATAAAGGCACCACTGCACAAAGCTTAATTCAATTTATAGCTCTTTTTTAAAATTGTATAAATGTGGTTATTACACTTGCTTTATTAAAATGTTTATCTTATGAAATGATAGTGGTATAGAAAGTATTTGTGTGTTAAACAAAGAAACACATGATCATTCCAATTAAAAAAATTTTTTTTCCTTAAAATTCAAAGGAAATAGAATAGTAATTTCAGGAAGAACTGAGATAAGTACTTCTTTAAGGTAGAAATGATTTTTCAAATTAAATAATTAACCTCTATTTTATAAATGGTGCCCTGATGGTACAGTGGTTAAGAGCTTGTCTTTTAACCAAACGATCGGCAATTTTAGTCTACCAGTTGCTCCTTGGAAACTCTGTGGCGCAGTTCTACTCTGCCCCATAGGGTTGCTATGAGTTGGAAATGGCTCGATGGCAAACGGGTTTGGGTTTTTTTTTTTTTTGGTTTTATTTTATTGATAACTTGTATGTCATATTTTCACAGACAAAGTTAAGGACAAATAAGATATTTTGAGCTATCTCACTCAAATTAATATTTAAACCTTAATAGCTTAAGTTAGATTTATCCATACACACGCTCATGCCCTGAATATGAATATTCTGTTAAAATAATGGTAATGATGATACTAGCTGACCAGTCATATTTAGTTAGCTATATGGCTCTGATGGCCTGTTTGGAAGCTTGAATACTGGCATAATTGGTTGGCACAAAAAGACATGGGATAAAGCCAAACCCTTCCCATACCCCTGAAAAGTGCCATACTCATGATTTCTACACCGTCTGTTGGATATTATTGAGATGGAACATGGAGCAAGGTTATACGTTTTTCTCTCAAATTAAAAAAAAAAAAAAAAATTAATCCAAACAAATGTTCTAATTATCCCTTGAAACGATGTCATTAGAATGATGCATGCAAACGCACAAGATATTCTATTTCAAGTAAAATGTTGGCATATACATCTCAGTGAAAATTTACCCTGGGTCCTGCTTCTTAAACTGTTATTTTAGAAATTAAAAAAAATTGCGTCAAGTGCTTTTTCTCATACAGATGTTATACTTCCCTGTTTTTAGGCAAATCTTCCTGGCAAAGTTTAGAGTGATCAGGATAAAGAGTGAAGAGAGCATTCACTCAGAACCTTGTCATTGCAAACATTATCAATTTCTAAGCAAGTCATGAGAATTTTCTGTGCCAAGTTTTCTTATTTTCAAATTCCTCAAACATTGCTTTTCTGTGTTTTTTTCCTGCTTCCTATGGTCTTGGCCAGATATGTTAGTATATTAGTATGACCCACATTTTTCTTTCTAAACCCATTTTCCTATTTCCCCTTAAAAAAAATAATGTATTCCGTAGCAAACTGGCCTCAGTGCTGCTCCAAAAATACATTTACATTTCTTCCATGTGTGCTTTTTTCTAATTTCTCTTTCAGATGCCATTTCAACAGGGTGGGAGGCAGTGTAATATAGTGATCCTCCAGCAAGACTCCCTGAGTTGGAATCCCAGCTCTATTATGTATGCCTGTGAGGCATGTTGCACTCTCTCTGAGCCTCAATGTCTTCATCTATAAGTTATGACAGGAAAGTTGCTATGAGGAATAAGTGAGGAAATACAAGTAAATCACTCAAAGCAGTGCCTGGCTCACAGTGAACATACAAAAAAGTTAGCAGTTATCATTGTCTGTTGAGATCCTATTTATCCTTCAACCTCCTGATGAACCCTACTGGTTAAACACCTCAGACTTGATCTTTCGCCCTGAGGCCTCATTTGCTATTCATCTGTAGTCTCATATTCAACCTTGTATTACTGTTATTGCTGTGCTAGTCTTTGCTTCCTAATAGATTATGACTTTCTTAGGGTCGGAAAAAAAAAAAAAAAGATTCTGACCCATAGCAACCCCATAAGACAGAGTAAAACAGCCCCATGGGGTTTCTAAGGAGGAGCTGGGGAATTAGAACTGCTGACCTTTTGGTTAGCAGCCCTAGCTCTTAACCACTGCACCAAGTTCTCCTGTTAGGGTAGAGTTAGTGCCTATTTTCTTCATAAAATTCTAAAATGTATTCACATAAGAAATATATGGTAAAATGAAAGGTTAAAGATTCATTCAAAATTTGCAATGATAATATGCCATTGATACTTGCAGTGGTTTGTAAACTACCGGTATTTGCTCTGGTGCACATAGGTAATTATCCTCTTTTTTTTTTTTTAACCATATGACAGGTGGGTCAAGTATTTTGTTAATTGTTCAAAGTAGTTGTAACAAATTCCTGAAAGTTGCAAGGTTACAAATTGCTGGTGTTTCTACAAGTCAAAGAGATATCTTTCGTATGGGGTCAATGCATCAGTTCAGACATTGTCAACTGTTTCATGATTATGGCTGTTCACACATAAATTGGTACTCTTCTTTGTGGGAACATAACAGGTCTGAACTTCTCCACCCATGTTGAAGGTAGGCATTGCCAAGTGACTTATTGATTGTGAGCAGATAGGACAGGTGTCGCTTCTTGGTGAATATTTTTTAAAGCCAGCATGTAACTTTTCATGTTCCTTCCTCCAGCTGCAGTTATTGATGAAGCGTGGTTTGAGAAGAAGCCTCTGTAAGCCTGAGTCCCTGAGTGATCCCCTTCTCAGATGTATTAAAAATATGGTGCAAGTGAAAACTAAATCTAGGATTGATTAAGCCACTGTGGCTTTTTTTTTTTTTTCTTGGCATAACGTAACTAATCCAGACTGGACACCACTTTCCTCAGATTTCAGGTAGCTGGGTAGTGATGATTGCTGCTGTTCCAATAATACTACTCCTACTATTTCTAATACTACAGCTCCCTGCAGTATCATCACCCCAACTACTTAGGACATCTGTTATTAGAGTGCTTGCTGTGGAACAAGGTTCAGACAGGTTTTTTCAAAATTCTGCAAGATAAATAATGCCATCAACAAACACAGCTGCCCTGTTCAGCACCATCATATTCGTTGAATGGAATTGTGATGGTCTTCTTGAAGTTGCGCTTGACGAGGAAGGAAAGGAATCTTCTAACATTTGAACTCAGTGAATGCTTGCATTACCTGCCCGGAGATGGGAGTATTGTTCACAGCCCCTACTGAAAGTCATTAGTTTGCATAACTGGAAATAAATATTTATCAGGGTTTAAGAACCTGCAAACTAGAACACAGATGCAATATAAACATTGTTTTACAGCAATGAAATGTGTTACAGAAATATGGTCAATTTTATATAACACAAAAATTTTACGAGAAATGTGGTGACATCACAAAACAAGAACTAAAGCAAAAGAACTCTGAGATTTTTATTGATATCCATTACTTTTATTTCACGGCCAATGACTACATCGTGGTGCAGTAGAAAGAACGTGAGTTTTGAAGTTGGATCTTGGGTTAATTGCCGGTTACGCCCTCTGCTGGCTGCATGTTGTTGCGTTCTCGCCTTGCTTCAAACAGCAGTTTCATTATCCAGAAAATGGGAGTAAAATATTTACTTTATAGGTTTTGGATGAGAAGTAGAAGAAATACAGTACATTTATCTGACGGGTTCAGCTTCATAATTGGTACCTATTTGAAATGTCTTCATTTGTTTAGTCCAGTGTTTACCCAGTGCCTCTTCCTTTCCCCTAATCCCCTCCCCTCCCTTTATGCGAGACTGTGCTAAGTGAAGCCTCAGAAGAGATCACACTCACTGTTTCTTTCTTTTTTTTTTTTTTTAAAATCTTTTGTCAAGGTGATTCTTGGACTCTAAGGTAGAATCTCACAGCAAAGCACAAAGATGGCCAAGTTTAGCGTAGGAAACTTTTAACTGGTACACAAATATGCAGACACACTACATGGAAGTGCAAATATTCATGCGAATTCAAGCCATATGGAGAGGTGCATTTCTATCTGTGTGTATATGTGTTCTTCTCCTTCTCGCTTTCACATACAATAGACACACACACACCCCAGGACCCACAGATGAAAACAGATTGATTATCCACCCCCTCCCAAATCTCGGTGACTTTTTTTTTTTTTTTTTTTTAACGTTGGCAGCAAATAGAGTTGTTTTTGACAGTTTTTAAGATAGGGCTTCTTAAGTTCCTTTTCTATGTGAGAGAGAATCACTGATTGAAGTTATGGGCAGTTGGCCAGGTAGAAATAAAATAGAGGTTTTTACAATATAAAAGAATGTTATGAATGAAATAAGGTATATTGTTATATTGCTTGGATTTTCTGTATCTTTACTTTGCAAAACTTGCATTATCATACTTGTGAACAGATGTATTAAAATGGTTTGAAATACGCCCTTCCGTCTCATATATAATAGATAGTATCAGGGATGTATATCATATGCAGTGAATAATACGGTGTTTCTTTCCAAAGTAACAAAATTACTGGTGCCTTGAAATGAAATCTAATAAAATAATATTCTTAACATAAAGCTAGATTTGGAAGATATTCAAAAATATTTGTTTAAAGGTGTGGGTGAAGCTAAATAATTAAGCCTTTTAACTCATTGTATTATGCTTGCCATTGTTACCGGAGAATGGTCTCGGTTCTTGTAACACCAGCTTATACTCACTAGAAATATTTAAAAATGGGACAGAACTTCAAGTGGCAAAATGTTGATACCGGTGATTGTCATAATGTTACATATGCATATTGTAATACCACATAAGGAACCACTTGAAAACTACACAAAGAAGTATATTCAAAAACAGTGTAAACAAATCAACAGAATTTTAAAACAACATGTTAAAGTAACCCACAGGAAGTGAAGCAAAGAGAAACAGAGGACCGCAAAACAGGAAACAAACAAAAAATGAATAGTAAAATGGCAGACATAGGTGCTAACACACCAATAATTATCTTAAATGATAATAGTCTAAAAATACCAATTAAAAGACAAAGGTTGAAAAATTGGATAAAAAGACCCAACAGTATTCTACTTGCAAGAAACTCACTTCATATTGAAACACATGTTGAAAATAAAAGAATGAAAAAAGGATATACCAAGCAAACATTATTCAAAGAGAAAAAACAGGAATAACTATATTAATAGCTTATAAAATAGGCCTCAGAGCATTGAAAATTAATAGGGATAGATAAGGACATCACATAACAGTAAAAGAATCATTCCACAAGAAAATATACAGATAATAAATGTGCACACATCAAATATAGAGCCTCAAAATAACAAAGCAAAAACTGAGGGAACTGAAAGTAGAAATAGACAATAATACAAGGGACTGCAACACACGACTGACAGGAGTGGATAGAGCTACTAAACAGAAAATCATTGAAGATATAGAAGATCTGAACAAGACAATTAACTAAGAAAGTTGACATTTATAGAACATATATAGAACATTCTACACAACAACAGAAGAATGCACTTTTATTTTCAAGCATCCATGGAGCATTCAAAAAGATAGACCATAGCCTAGGCCATAAAAAAAACCTCAACTCATTATAAAGAAATGAAATCTTACAGAGTGTGTTCTCTGATCTGACTGTAATCAAACTAAGAAATCGATAACAGAACAAGAACAGAAGAACTTCTAATCCCTTGGAAATTAAACAACAGGCATATAAATAATCCATGCAACAAATGAAAAAAAAAAAAAAAGAAATCCATTGCTCTCCAGTCGATTCCAACTCATAGCGACCTATAGGACGGGGTGGAACTGCCGCATAAGGTTTCCAAGGAGCAGCTGGTGGACTTGAACTGCCGGCCTTTTGGATAGCAGTCGCAGCTCTTAACCACTGTGCCACCAGAGCTCCAATGCATCAAAGAGAAAGTCTCAAAAGAAACATAAAACTGCATATAATTTAGTAAAATTAAAATACTACATCTAAAAATACATAGGTGCCGTCGAGTCCGTTCCAACTCATAGCGACCCTATGCACAACAGAACAAAACACTGCCTGGTCCTGCACCATCCTCACAATCCTCGTTATGCTCGAGCCCATTGTTGCAGCCACTGTGTCAATACACCTCGGTGAGGGTCTTCCTCTTTTCCGCTGACCCTGAACCTTGCCGAGCATGATTGCTCCCTCCTGACAACGTGTCCAAAGTACGTAAGAGGCAGTCTCGCCATGCTAGCTTCTAAGGAGCATTCTGGTTGTACTTCTTCCAAGGCAGATTTATTCGTTCTTCTGGTAGTCCGTGGTATATTCAATATTCTTCGCCAATACCGCAGTTCAAAGGCATCAATTCTTCTGTCTTCCTTACTCATTGTCCAGCTTTCACATGCATATGAAGTGATTGAAAATACCATGGCTTGGGTCAGGCACACCTTAGGCTTCAAGGTGCTCTTCAACACTTTAAAGAGGTCCTTTGCAGCAGATTTACCCAATGCAATGCATCTTTTGATTTCTTGACTGCTGCTTCCATAGCTGTTGATTGTGGATCCAAGTAAAACGAAATCCTTGACAACTTCAATCTTTTCTGTTTGTCATGATGCTACTCATTGGTCCAGTTATGAGGATATTTGTTTTCTTTAAGTTGAGGTGCAATCCATGCCGAAGGCTATGGTCTTTGATCTTCATTAGTAAGTGCTTCAAGTCCTCTTCACTTTAAGCAAGCAAGGTTGAGTCATCTGCATAACGCAGGTTGTTAATGAGTCTTCCCCCAATCCTGATGCCCCATTCTTCTTCATATGGTTCAGCTTCTCAGATTATTTGCTCAGCATACAGATTGAATAGGTATGGTGAAAGAATACCACCCTGGCGCACACCTTTACTGACTTTAAACCAATCAGTATCCCCTTGTTCTGTCTGAACAACTGCCTCTAGATCTATGTAAAGTTTCCTCATGAGCACAATTAAGTGTTCTGGAATTCCCATTCTTTGCAATGTTATCCATAATTTGTTATGATCCTCACAGTCGAATGCCTTTGCATAGTCAATAAAACACATGTAAACATCTTTCTGGTGCTCTCTGCTTTCAGCCAGGAACCATCTGACATCAGCAATGATATCCCTCGTTCCATGTCCTCTTCTGAAACCAGCCTGAATTTCTGACAGTTCCCTGTCAATATACTGCTGCAGCTGTTTTTGAAGGATCTTCAACAAAATTTTGCTTGTGTGTGATATTAACGATATTGTTCTATAATTTCCACATTCGGTTGGATCACCTTTCTTGGGAATAGGCATAAATATGGATCTCTTCCAGTCAGTTGGCCAGGAAGCTGTCTTCCATATTTCTTGGCATATACAAGTGAGCACCTCCAGCATTGCATCCGTTTGTTGAAACACCTCAATTGGTGTTGCATCAATTCCTGGAGCCTTTTTTTTTTTGCCAATGCCTTCAGAGCAGCTTGGACTTCTTCCTTCTACCATCGGTTCCTGATCATATGCTACCTCTTGAAATGGTTGAACATTGACTAATTGTTTTTGGTATAATGACTCTGTGTATTCCCTCCATCTTCTTTTGATGCTTTCTGTGTCATTTAATATTTTCACCATAGAATCCTTCACTATTGCAACTCGAGGCTTAAATTTTTCTGCAGTTCTTTCAGCTTGAAACAAACTGAGCGTGTTCTTCCCTTTTGGTTTTCCACTTTCAGCTCTTTGCACATGTCATTATAATACTTTGCTTTGTCTTCTCAAGCCGCCCTTTAAAATATTCTGTTCAGTTCTTTTACTGCATCAATTCTTCCTTTTGCTTTAGCTGCTTGACATTTGAGAGCAAGTTTGAGAGTCTCCTCCAACATCCATCTTGGTCTTTTATTTCTTTCCTGTCTGTTCAATGACCTCTTGCTTTCTTCGTGGATGATGTCCTTGATGTCATTCCACAACTCATCCGGTCTTCGGTCACCAGTGTTCAGTGTGTCAAATCTATTCTTCAGATGGTCTCTAAATTCAGGTGGGGTACACTCAAGGTCATATTTTGGCTCTCGTGGACTTGATCTGATTTTCTTCAGTTTCAGCTTGAACTTGCATATGAGCAATTGATGGTCTGTTCCACAGTCAGCCCCTGGCCTTGTTCAGACTGATGATATTGAGCTTTTCCATCGTCTTTTTCCATAGGTGTAGTCAATTTGATTTCTATGTGTTCCATCTGGCGAGGTCCATGTGTATAGTCACCTTTTATGTTGGTGAAAGAAGGTATTTGCAACGACGAAGTCATTGTCTTGCAAAATTCTATCATTCGATCTCCAGCATTGTTTCTATCACCAAGGCCGTATTTTCCAACTATTGATCCTTCTTGGTTGTTTCCAACTTTCACATTAAAATCACCAGTAATTATCAATGCATCTTGATTGGATGTTTGATCAATTTCAGAGTGCAGCAGCTGATAAAAATCTTCTATTTCTTCATCTTTGGCCCTAGTGGTTGGTGTGTATATTTGAATAATAGTTGTATTAACTGGTGTTCATTGTAGGCATATGGATATTAGCCTATCACTGAGAGCATTGTACTTCAGAATAGGTCTTGAAATGTTCTTTTTGACGATGAATGCAATACCATTTCTCTTCGAGTTGTCATTCCCAGCATAGTAGAGTATACGATTGTCTGATTCAAAATGGCCAATACCAGTCCATTTCAGTTCACTAATGCCTAGAACATCAATGTTTATGTGTTCCATTTCATTTTTGATGATTTCTAATTTTCCTAGATTCATACTTCATACATTCCAGGTTCTGATTATTGATGGATGTTTGCAGCTGTTTCTTCGCATTTTGAGTCGTGCCACGTCAGCAAATGAAGGTCCCGGAAGCTTTACTCCATCCACGTCATTAAGGTTGACTCTACTTTGTGTAGGTAGCCCTTCTTCAGTCATCTTTTGAGTGCCTTCCAACGTGGGGGGCTCATCTTCCAGCACTATATCAGACAATATTCCGCTGCTATTCATAGGGTTTTCACTGGCTAATGCTTTTCAGAAGTAGACTGCCGGGTCCTTCTCCCTAGTCTGTCTTAGTCTGGAAGCTCAGCTGAAACCTGTCCTCCATGGGTGACCCAGCTGGTATCTAAATACTGGTGGCATAGCTTCCAGCATCACAGCAGCACGCAAGTCCCCATGGTAAGACAAACTGACAGACACGTGGGGGGAAAAACACACACAAGATGCAGCTAAACAGTGCTGACAGGAAATATTTAGTACTAAATTCTCACATTAGGAGCAAAGGTAGCCTGCAAATTAATAATTCAAGTTCCTACCTCAAGAATCTAGAAAAAAAGAATAGCAAAATAAAACCGAAGTAGGCAGAAGGAATAAAATAATATATTGTAAATGAATAAACTTGAAAATATGAAAGTAAATAAAATTAAAACAAAATGCTGGCTCTTTGTGGAAAAAAAATGTTAATGTGAACTAATGTCTAACAAAACTGCCAAAAATAAATGGAGATAAGATTCAAGTCACCAATACTAGGAATGAATAGGGAAAATCACTAATGCTCCTTCAGCTATGAAAAAGATAATAAGGAATACTCTAGAAAACAACAACTTTACCCTCATGATTTAGAAAACTTAAATGAACCAATTCCTCAAAAACTACAAACTACCAAAACTCAACCGAGATGGAATAGATACATGAGAACTATACTAAGTTGAATTTGTAATTCAAAATATCCAGAAAATGCATTCTACAGACCAAAACGCTTTAACCAGAGATTTTTAGCAAACTTTTAAAGAAAATAAAAGAGAATATAGAAGCCATCCCAACTCATTTTATAATGCCAGTATTACCTTGATGGCAAACCAAACAAATACAATCCCAAAAAAGAAAAATGAAATAAAGAAATCAACAAAAACAAAAAATAAAGAAACAAACCAACAACAAAAACCATCAAAATAATATTAGGAAGCAAAATACAACAATGTATAAAAATAACTATACATCCTGACCAAACGGAATTTGGTCCAGGTATTCAAATCTGGTTTAACATTAGAAAATCACTTAATGAATCAATAATATCAACCAACTAAAGAAGAAAAAACATATCATATCCATTGACGCAGAAAAAAAAATTTTTGAGAAATTACGAACATTTGTTTTCTTTCAATGCTGTGCACAAGTTAGGAATAGAAGTAAATTAATCATTTGACAGCTTTCCTGACTTTAAACTATGCAGTAACGCCTTGTTCTGTTTGAACAACTGCCTCTTGATCTGTGTAAGGTTCCTCATGAGCACAATGAAGTGTTCAGGAATTCCCATTCTTTGCAATGTTATCCATAATTTGTTATGCTCCATACAGTCAAATGCCTTTGCATACTCAATCAAACACAGGTAAACATCCTTCTGGTATTCTCTGCTTTCAGCCAGGATCCATCAGACTTCAACAATGATATCCCTGGTTCCACGTCCTCTTCTGAATCTGGCTTGAATATCTGGCAGTTCCCTGTTGATATACTGCTGCAGCCACTTTTGTATGATCAGCAAAATTTGACTTGCCTGTGATATTAATGATATTGTTTGAAAATTTCCTCATTCGGTTGTATCACCTTTCTTGGGAATAGTTATAAATACGGATCTCTTCTAGTCATTTGGCCAGGTGCCTGTCTTCCATATTTCTTAGCATAGGCGAGTGAGCACTTCCAGTGCTGCATCCACTTGTTGAAACATCTCAATTGGTATTCTGTCAAGTCCTGGAGCCTTGTTTTTCGCCAATGCCTTCAGAACAGCTTGGACTTCTTCCTTCAGTACCATCATTTCCCGATGATATGTTGCCTCCTGAAATGGTTGAACTTTGGCCAGTTCTTTTTTTGGTATAGTGACTGTCATGGATTGAATTAAGTCCCTCAAAAAATGTGTGTATCAAATTGGTTAGGCCATGAGTTTCAGCATTGTGTGGTTGTCCTTCATTTTGTGATTGTAATTTTATGTTAAAGAGGATTGGGGTGGGATTGTAACGCCCTTCCAGGTCACATCCCTGATCCAATGTAAAGACAGTGTCCCTGGAGTGTAGTCTGCACCACATTTTTTTTTTTTTAATTTTTATTAAGCTTCAAGTGAACATTTACCATTCCAATCAGTCTGTCACATGTAGGTTTACATACATCTTACTCCCTTCTCCCACTTGCTCTCCCCCTATTGAGTCACCCTTACAGTCTCTCGTTTCGTGCCAATTTTACCATCTTCCCTCTCTCTCTATCTTCCCATCCCCCCTCCAGTCAAGAGTTGCCAACACTCTCCCGTGTCCACCTAATTTAATTAGCTCACTCTTCATCAGTATCTCTCTCCCCCCCACTGACCAGTCCTTTTCATGCCTGATGATTTGTCTTCGGGGATGGTTCCTGTCCTGTGCCATCAGAAGTTCTGGGGAGCACTGTCTCCGGGATTCCCCCAGTCGCAATCATACCATTAGGTGTGGTCTTTTAATGAGAATTTGGGGTCTGTATCCCACTGGTCTCCTGCTCCCTCAGGAGTTGTCTGTTGTGTTCCCTGACAGGACAGACATCAATTGTGGCCGGGCACCAACTAGTTCTTCTGGTCTCAGGATAATGTAGGTCTCTGGTTCAAGTGGCCCTTTCTGTCTCTTGGGTTCTTAGTTGTCGTGTGACCTTGGTGTTCTTCCTTTGCCTTTGCTCCCGGTGGGTTGAGACCAATTAATGTATTTTAGATGGCCGCTTGTTGGCATTTAGGACCCCAGGCACCACAATTCAAAGTGGGATGCAGAGTGTTTTCATAATAGAATTGTTTTGCCCATTGACTTAGAAGTCCCCTCAAACCAAGTTCCCCAGACCCCAGCCCCTGCTTCGCTGACCTTTGAAGCTTTCATTTTATCTCGGAAACCTCTTTACTTTTAATCCAGTCCAATTAGGCTGACCTTCCTTGTTTTGAGTGTTGTCTTTCCCTTCACCCAAAGCAGTTCTTATCTACAGATTGATCAATAAAAAGCCCTCTCCCTTCCTCCCCCCTTTGTAACCACATATGTATGTGTTCTTCTCCGTTTTTTCTATTTCTCAAGATCTTATAATAGTGGTCTTATACAATATTTGTCCTTTTGAAACTGACTCATTTTGCTCAGCATAATGCCTTCCAGATTCCTCCATGTTATGAAATGTTTCAGAGATTCGTCACTGTTCTTTATCGATGCGTAGTATTCCATTGTGTGAATATACCACAATTTATTTATCCATTCATCCGTTGATGGACACCTTGGTTGCTTCCAGCTTTTTGCTATTGTAAACAGAGCTGCAATAAACATGGGTGTGCATATATCTGTTTGTGTGAAGGCTCTTGTATCTTTAGGGTATATTCCAAGGAGTGGGATTTCTGGGTTGTATGGTAGTTCTATTTCTAACTGTTTAAGGTAACGCCAGATGGATTTCCAAAGTGGTTGTACCATTTTACAATCCCACCAGCAGTGTATGAGAGTTCCAATCTCTCCGCAGCCACTCCAACATTTATTATTTTGTGTTTTTTGAATTAATGCCACTCTAATTGGTGTCAGATGGAATCTCATCGTAGTTTTAATTTGCATTTCTCTAATGGCTAATGATCGAGAGCATTTTCTCATGTATCTGTTGGTTGCCTGAATATCTTCCTTAGTGAAATGTGTGTTCATATCCTTTGCCCACTTCTTGATTGGGTTGTTTGTCTTTTTGTGGTTGAGTTTTGACAGAGTCATGTAGATTTTAGAGATCAGGCGCTGGTCTGAGATGTCATAGCTGAATATTCTTTCCCAGTCTGTAGGTGGTCTTTTTACTCTTTTGGTGAAGTCTTTAGATGAGCATAGGTGTTTGATTTTTAGGAGCTCCCAGTTATCTGGTTTCTCTTCATCATTTTTGGTAATGTTTTGTATTCTGTTTATGCCCTGTATTAGGGCTCCTAGGGTAGATCCTATTTTTTCTTCCATGATTTTTATCATTTTAGTCTTTATGTTTAGGTCTTTGATCCACTTGGAATTAGTTTTTGTGCATGGTGTGAGGTATGGGTCCTGTTTCATTCTTTTGCAAATGGATATCCAGGGATGCCAGCACCATTTGTTAAAAAGACTATTATTTCCCCAATTGACTGACACTGGTCCTTTGTCAAATATCAGCTGCTCATACATGGATGGATTTATATCTGGATTCTCAATTCTGTTCCATTGGTCTATGTGTCTGTTGTTGTACCAGTACCAGGCTGTTTTGACTACTGTAGCTATATAATAGGCTCTGAAATCAGGTAGGGCGAGGCCTCCCACTTTCTTCTTCTTTTTCAGTAATGTTTTGCTTATCCGGGGGTTCTTTCCTTTCCATACGAAATTAGTGATTTGTTTCTCTATTCCCTTAAAGTATGACATTGGTATTTGGATTGGAAGTGTGTTATATGTATAAATGGCTTTTGGTAGAATAGACATTTTTACTATGTTAAGTCTTCCTATCCATGAGCAGGGTATGTTTTTCCACTTAAGTATGTCCTTTTGAATTTCTTGTAGCAGAGTTTTATAGTTTTCTTTGTATAGGTCTTTTACATGCTTGGTAAGATTTATTCCTAAGTATTTTATGTTCTTGGGGGCTACTGTGAATGGTATTGATTTGGTTATTTCCTCTTCGGTGTTCTTTTTGTTGATGTAGAGGAATCCAAGTGATTTTTGTATGTTTATTTTATATCCTGAGACTCTTCCAAACTCTTCTATTAGTTTCAGTAGTTTTCTGGAGGATTCCTTAGGGTTTTCCACATATACGATCATGTCATCTGCAAATAGTGATAGCTTTACTTCCTCATTGCCAATCCGGATGCCCTTTATTTCTTTGTCTAGCCTAATTGCCCTGGCTAGGACTTCAAGTAGGATGTTGAATAAGAGCGGTGATAAAGGGCATCCTTGTCTGGTTCCCGTTCTCAAGGGAAATGCTTTCAGGTTCTCTCCATTTAGAGTGATATTGGCCGTTGGCTTTGCATATATGCCCTTTATTATGTTGAGGAATTTTCCTTCAATTCCTATTTTGGTTAGAGTTTTTATCATAAATGGGTGTTGAACTTTGTCAAATGCCTTTTCTGCATCTATTGATAAGATCATGTGGTTTTTATCTTTTGTTTTATTTATGTGATGGATTACATTAATGGTTTTTCTGATATTAAACCAGCCTTGCATACCTGGTATAAATCCCACTTGATCAGGGTGTATTATTTTTTTGATGTGTTGTTGGATTCTATTGGCTAGAATTTTGTTGAGGATTTTTTCATCTATGTTCATGAGGGATATAGGTCTAAAATTTTCTTTTTTTGTAATGTCTTTACCTGGTTTTGGTATCAGGGAGATGGTAGCTTCATAGAATGAGTTGGGTAGTATTCCGTCTTTTTCTATACTTTGAAATACCTTCAATAGTAATGCTGTTAAGTCTTCTCTGAAGGTTTGGTAGAACTCTGCAGTGAAGCCATCTGGGCCAGGACTTTTTTTTGTTGGGAGTTTTTTGATTACCGTTTCAATCTCTTTTTTTGTTATGGGTCTATTTAGTTGTTCTACTTCTGAATGTGTTAGTTTAGGTAAGTAGTATTGTTCCAAGAATTTATCCATTTCTTCTAGGTTTTCAAATTTGTTAGAGTACAATTTTATGTAGTAATCTGATATGATTCTTTTGATTTCATTTGGTTCTGTTGTGATGTGGTCCTTCTTGTTTCTTATTCGGGTTATTTGTTTCCTTTCCTGTTTTTCTTTAGTCAGTCTAGCCAGTGGTTTATCAATTTTGTTAATTTTTTCAAAGAACCAGCTTTTGGCTTTGTTAATTCTTTCAATTGTTTTTCTGTTCTCTAATTCATTTAGTTCAGCTCTAATTTTTATTATTTGTTTTCTTCGGGTGCCTGATGGATTCTTTTGTTGCTCACTTTCTATTTGTTCGAGTTGTAGGGACAGTTCTCTGATTTTGGCTCTTTCTTCTTTTTGTATGTGTGCATTTATCGATATAAATTGGCCTCTGAGCACTGCTTTTGCTGTGTCCCAGAGGTTTTGATAGGAAGTATTTTCATTCCCGTTGCTTTCTAAGAATTTCCTTATTCCCTCCTTGATGTCTTCTATAACCCAGTCTTTTTTCAGGAGGGTATTGTTCATTTTCCAAGTATTTGATTTCTTTTCCCTAGTTTTTCTTTTATTGATTTCTAGCTTCATTGCCTTGTGGTCTGAGAAGATGCTTTGTAATATTTCGATGTTTTGGATTCTGGAAAGATTTGTTTTATGACCTAATATGTGGTCTATTCTAGAGAATGTTCCATGTGCACTAGAAAAAAAAGTATATTTTGCAGCAGTTGGGTGGAGAGTTCTGTATAAGTCAATGAGGTCAAGTTGGTTGATTGTTGTAAGTAGGTCTTCCGTGTCTCTATTGAGCTTCTTACTGGATGTCCTGTCCTTCTCCGAAAGTGGTGTATTGAAGTCTCCTACTATATATGTGGAGGTTTCTGTCTCACTTTTCAATTCTGTTAAAATTTGATTTATGTATCTTGCAGCCCTGTCATTAGGTGCGTAAATATTTAATATGGTTATGTCCTCCTGATCAATTGTCCCTTTTATCATTATATAGTGTCCTTCTTTATCCTTTGTGGCGGATTTAAGTCTAAAGTCTATTTTGTCAGAAATTAATATTGCTACTCCTCTTCTTTTTTGCTTATTGTTTGCTTGATATATTTTTTTCCATCCTTTGAGTTTTAGTTTGTTTGTGTCTCTAAGTCTAAGGTGTGTCTCTTGTAGGCAGCATATAGATGGATAGTGTTTTTTTATCCAGTCCGTGACTCTCTGTCTCTTTATTGGTGCATTTAGTCCATTTACATTCAGCGTAGTTATAGATAAGTAAGTTTTTAGTGCTGTCATTTTGATGCCTTTTCATGTGTGTTGTTGGCCTTTTCATTTTTCCACATGCTTTTTTGTGCTGAGATGTTTTTCTTAGTAGCTTGTGAGATCCTCATTTTCATAATGTTTAACTTTGTGTTTATTGAGTCGTTACGTTTTTCTTGGCTTTTTTCTTGAGTTATGGGATTGATATTCCTTTTTGTGGTTACCTTTTTATTTACCCCTATTTTTCTAAGTAAAAACCTAACTTGTATCCTTCTATTTCACCTTGTATCACTCTCCATCTGGCAGTTCAATGCCTCCTATATTTAGTCCCTCTTTTTGATTATTGTGATCGTTTATCTATTGATTTCCATGATTTCCTGTTGTGTGTCTTATTTTGTTTATTTATTTATTTTTTAGAATTAGTCTTAATTTGTTTGTTTTTGTGCTTTCCCTATTTGAGTTGCGTTGATATCAGGACGTTCTGTTTTGTGACCTTGTATTGTGCTGGTACCTGATATTATTGGTCATCCGGGCAAACAATCTCCTTTAGCGTCTCTTGCAGTCTTGGTTTAGTTTTTGCAAATTCTCTAAACTTGTGTTTATCTGTAAATATCTTAATTTCTCCTTCATATTTCAGAGAGAGTTTTGCTGGATATGTGATCCTTGGTTGGCAGTTTTTCTCGTTCAGTGCTCTGTATACGTCGTCCCATTCCCTTCTTGCCTGCATGGTTTCTGCTGAGTAGTCTGAACTTATTCTTATGGATTCTCCCTTGAAGGAAACCTTTCTTTTCTCCCTGGCTGCTTTTAAAATTTTCTGTTTGTCTTTGGTTTTGGCAAGTTTGATGATAATATGTCTTGGTGTTTTTCTTTTTGGATCAATCTTAAATGGGGTTCGATGAGCATCTTGGATAGATATCCTTTCGTCTTTCATGATGTCAGGGAAGTTTTGTGTCAGGAGTTCTTCAACTATTTTCTCTGTGTTTTCTGTCCCCCCTCCCTGTTCTGGGACTCCAATCACTTGCAAGTTATCCTTCTTGATAGAGCCCCACATGATTCTTAAGGTTTCTTCATTTTTTTAAATTCTTTTATCTGATTTTTTTTCAGCTATGTTGGTGTTGTTTCCCTGGTCCTCCAGAAGTCCCAGTCTACATTCTAATTGCTCGAGTCTGCTCCTCTGACTTTCTATTGCGTTGTCAAATTCTGTAATTTTATTGTTAATCTTTTGGATTTCTACATGCTGTCTCTCTATGGATTCTTGCAACTTGTTAATTTTTCCACTATGTTCTTGAATAATCTTTTTGAGTTCTTCAACAGTTTTATCAGTGTGTTCCTTGGCTTTTTCTGCATTTATCCTAATTTCATTTGTGATATCTTTAAGCATTCTGTAAATTCGTTTTTTATATTCTGTATCTGATAATTCCAGGATTGTATCTTCATTTGGGAAAGATTTTGATTCTTTTGTTTGGGGGGTTGGAGAAGCTGTCATGGTCTGTTTCTTTATGTGGTTTGATATGGACTGCTGTCTCCGAGCCATCACTGGGAAACTAGATTTTCCAAGTAGTTGGCTAAAAAAAAATGCAGTCAGATCCCTATCTTAGTTCTCCCTCTGGCTCCGGGTATTCAGATGTTAATGGGGACGCCTGGGGAGGGTGGGGGAGGGATCTGAGAGCTAGGAGTGTAGCACCACAGAATATAGAGCTGAACACCACGTTCACGCTCTGCCCCCATTCGCCAAAATCCGGGCTGGACAGGTCCCTGGCTAGGACACTGCTTTCCTTGCTTGGAAACCAATCACTTCCTCCTGGGGACTTCCTCCGGTGCACGGCACCGCTCGTGGGCACTGGGTGGGCGTTTCCCGCACGAACGGGTGGGCCCGCCCCCAGGGTCTATTCAGGCGATTATAATTGGGTCCCGTGGTCACGCCCCGCCCGTGCGCGTGCCCAAATCCCAGCGGGATGACTTCTGGGTTGAGACGCGGCTTTCCCCGTTCTGGAACCAGTCACTTCCTCCCGGGGACTTCTCCTTCCAGTGCACCACACCTCTCGCGCGAACTGGGTTGGCGTCACCTGCACGGCCAGGTGGGCCCGCCCCCTGGGTCAATTCAGGGTAATAAAAATGGACCCCGCGCTCACGCCCCGCTCGTGCGCGTGCCCAAGTCCCAGCAGGATGGCACCCCGTCTGGGACGCTACTTTCCCTGCTTCGGGACCAATCACTTCCTCCCGGGGACTTCTCCTTCCGGTGTGCCACACCTCTCGCGCAAACTGGGAGGGAGTCACTGGCACGACCAGGTGGGCCTGCCCCCTGGGTCAATTCAGGGTAATAAAAATGGACCCCGCGCTCACACCCTGCCCGCACGCGCACGCGTGCCCAGATCCCAGCGGAATGGCTCCCCGTCTGGGATGCTGCTTTCCCTGCTTTGAGACCAGACACTTCCGGGGATTTCTCCCTCTGGTGTGCCGTGCCACACGCGCGGACTTGGTGTGCGTCCTCCCGCACGAACGTGTGGGCCCCGCCCTGGGGTCACTTTAGGGAAATATAGTTGACCCCCCCCCCGCTTGCGCCCCGTCGGCTTCTCGCCTAACTCCCGGCGGGACAGCACCCCAGCTGGGACGCTGTTCTCCCCCCTCCCAGATCAGTCACTGCCTCCCGGGTGCCTCTCCCTCCGGCTGCACCTCTACGCCGCCCGTGCCAACCTGCTAGACTTCCTCCCGGGATGGGTTCGGGGGGGAAGGGGTGGGCCCCCTTTCTGTGCCATCTGCCCCCCTGGGCTCTGCCCCAGATCGGGCTCCAAAGGTCACCTGCCTGGTGCGCTGGCTCCTGGTTCTGAAAACAGTCGCTGTCTGCCCATATTTGTTTGTTTTCCGTCTCTAAGTCTGTGCTTGTTGTTCAGAGTTCGTAGATTGTTATGTATGTGATCGATTCCCTTGTTTTTCCGAGTCTTTGTTGCAAGAGGGATCCGCGGTAGCGTCCACCTAGTCCGCCATCTTGGCCCCGGATCTGCACCACATTTTATCTCTCAAGAGATATTAAAAAAATGGCAGTGAGCAGATGGGGGGCCTTATGCCACCAAGAAAGCAGTGCCAGGAGCAGAGCTTGTCCTTTGGACCCTGCTCAGAGAAGCTCCTTGTCTGAGGAAAGATTGGTAAAAAGGCCGACAGAGAGAGAAAGACTTCCCCTGGAGGTGATGCCTTGAATTTGGACTTGCAGCCTACTTCACTGTGAAGACATAAATTTCTCTTCATTAAAGCCATTCACTTGTGGTATTTCTGTTATAGCAGCACTAGTAGGTATATGGATATTATTCTAACACTGACAGTGTTGTACCTTTGGATAGATCTTGAAATGCTCTCTTTGATGATAAATGCAACACCATTCCTCTTTAAGTTGTCATTGCCATCATAGTAGGCCATATGATTGTTTGATTCAAAATGGCCAATACCAGTCCATTTCAGCTCCTTAACGCCTAGTGTATTGATGTTTATGTGTGGTTTAAAGTCAGGCAAGGTGTGCGTCAGTGTTGTTTCCTTTCCCCGTACCTATTCAATCTGTATGCTGAGCAAATAATCTGGGAAGCTGGACTATATGAAGAAGAATGGGGCATTAGGATTGGAGGAAGACTTATTAACAACCTGCAATATGCAGATGACACAACCTTACTTGCTGAAAGTGAAGAGGACTTGAAGAGCACTTACTGATGAAGATCAAAGACCACAGCCTTCAGTATGGATTACACCTCAACATAAAGAAAATAAAAATCCTCACAACTGGACCAATAAGCAACATTGTGATAAACGGAGAAAAGATTGAAGTTCTCAAGGACTTCATTTTACTTGGGTCCACAATCAACACCCATGGAAAGAGCAGTCAAGAAATCAAAAGACACATTGCATTGGGGAAATCTGCTGCAAAAAACTTCTTTGAAGTGTTGAAAAGCAAAGGTCTTACCTTGAAGACTAAGGTGCACCTAACCCAAGACATGATGTTTTCAGTTGCCTCATATGTTTGCAAAAGCTGGACAACGAACAAGGAAAATTGAAGAAGGATTGATGCCTTTGAATTGTGGTGTTGGCAAAGAGTATTGAATATACCACAGACTGCTAAAAGAATGAACAAATCTGTCTTGGGAAAAGCGCAGCCAGCTTACTCCTTAGAAGCAAGAATGGCGAGGCTACGTCTTATATTCTTTGGACACGTTATCAGGAGGAATCAGTCCCTGCAGAAGGATGTCATGTTTGGTAAAGTACCGGGTCAGTGAAAAAGAGGAGGATCCTCAATGAGATAGATTGACATAGTGGCTGCAGCAATGGGTTCAAGAATGACAACAATTTTGAGGATGGTGCAGGACCGGGCAATGTTTCCTTCTGTTGTACATAGGGTTGCTATGAGTCAGAACTGACTTGATGGCACCTGATGACAACAGTAATTCAACATGGTAGAGCTTCATATGAAAATATACAAGCCCTATGTGATGGTTAATTTTACTTGTCAATTTGGCTAGGCTATGGTGCCCAGTTGTTTAGGCAAATACCAGCGCAGTAGCTGTTTGGAAGTATTTACATATGATTAAATAGAGGTGGCTTAAATAAAGCATATTACATTCTACAACGTGGGTGGGCCTTAAACAATCAGTTGAAGGCCTTAAGGGCAAAAAGAGTATTTCTCTAGATGTATTCTACCTCCAGACTATAAATAGATATTTTGTCAGAATTCCTTTTCTCTTCACTCTTCCCATCACCTTATTTATGAATTTTGGACTTGCTACCGCCCCACTGAGCCAATTTCTTGTCAAATCAATCTCTCTCTCTCTCTCTCCCCATAGAAGAGTAGAACTCTCCCATAAGGTTTCCAAGGCTGTGAATCTTTACAGTAGCCTACTGCCACATCTTTTTTTCCTGGACTGGTTAATGGGTTCGAACTACTTACCTTTTGCTTAGCAGCAGAGTGCTTAACAACTGTGCCATCAGAGCTCCTCCATACAAATTATATACATTTATAGAAATCACTGTTTCTGTTTCTCCAGAAAATGAAACATTACCTGGTCCTGTGCCATCTTCATGATCATTGATATGTTTGCCTACACTGTTGTAGCTGTGTGTCAATCCATCTCACTGAGAGCTTTCTTAGTTTTCACTGACCCTCTACTTTACCAAATATGTCATCATTAATTCTTACTGTATAGCTATGGTAATCAAGGCAGTGCAGTATAAGTGTGGAGTTATTGGTTGAGGGCTAGATACATAGATCAATGGAATATAAAACAGAATCCAGATATAGGCTCACAAAAATCGCTCAGACAACATTTGATAAAGGTGAAAAAGTAATTCAATGGAGGATGGGTAGTCTTTTCAATGAAATGGTACTGGAGCAATTGGAAATCCATAGGCAAAAAACGTACCTTGACCTAAATCTCACACCTTATGCAAACATTAAGTCAAAATTGATCATGGATGAAAATATGAAATGTAAACTATAAAACTCTTAGAGAAACTAGAGAAAATCTTATGAATCTAGGGCTAAATAGAGACTTGACACGGAAAGCAAATATTTATAAAACCCGTGGCCATCAAGTCAATTCAGACTCATAGAGACCCTATAGGACAGAGCAGAACCGCCCCATAGGGTTTCCGAGGAGTGGCTGCTGAATTTGAACTGCAGACTTTCTGGTTAGAGGCTGAGCTCTTTAACTACTGTGCCAACATGGCAGCTAAACTAAAAAATAACGACAACATCAAATGCTGGCAAGGATTTGGAGAAACTGAACCAGTCATACATTGCTAGTGGGAAAGTAAAATGAGACAACCATTCTAGAAAACAGTTTGAGAGTTTTGCATAAAACTAATAATTACCGTGTGGTGCAGAAATTTAAGTCTTGGTCATATATCCCAGGGAAATAAAAATTTGTTTTCACACCAAAATCCATACCTGAATGTTCACAGCATTATTTGTATTATTTGCTGTCTTCATAATAGCTAAAAATGGAAGTCAGTCCAGATGGCCCTCAATAGGTCAATATTTAAACAAACCGTGACATAATAGGAAACCCTGGTTGCCTAGTGGTTAAGTGCTACAGCTGCTAACCCAAGGGTCGGCAGTTCAAATCCACCAGGCACTCCTTGGAAACTCTATGGGGCAGTTCTAGTCTGTCCTAAGGGGTCGCTATGAGTCGGAATCGACGGCACTGGGTTTGGTTTTTTGGTTTTGTAACATAATATGAAAACACAGCAGTAAAAAGGAATGGGCTATTAATACACACAACAGTTTGAATGGATATTCAAGGAATTATTCTGAGTGAAAAAAAAAATCTGATCCCAACATGATATATACTCCATTATTCCATTTATATAATCTTTTTGAAATGGGAAAATTTTATGAATAGAGCATGTTACTGGTAACCAGGGCTTAGGGATAAGATGTATGGGGGAGGGGGGAAATGGGTGCCTTTAGAAAAGGGCAATATGAGTGATTCTTATGGTGACACCAAAAAAAGAAAACAAACCCATTGCCGTCGACTCCATTCTGACTCATAGTCACCCCATAGGACAGAGTAGAACTGCTGCTCATGGTTTCCAAGGAGTGGCCGGTGTATCTGAACTGACGAACTTTTCTTTAGCAGCTGAGTTCTTAACCACTGTGCCAGGACTGTTCAATAACCTAACTGGGATGGTGTGTATATGGACTTACACAGGTGATAAAATTGTATTGAACTAAATGCACACACACACACACACACAAAGTAAAATATAACTGGGGAAATGTGAATAAATTGTGGGTTGTATCAATGTTAATATTCTATTGGTGGTATTATTCTATAATTTTGTAAAATTTTCTATTGAATGAAACTGAATACAGTGTATATTGGGTTTCTCTGTACTATTTTGTACAACTGCATTACACTTATTTCAATAAAAACTTCAATTTAAAGCACTAAAAGCAAATTGAAGAACCAAAACAGTATATTTTAAAAATATCTTTGGACTCAAATATTTATTCTTAACACTTTCTTCTAACGACTAGTTCCTAAAAGATGAGAGATTATCATATTTTTCTGTGATTTGCATAACTACCTCAGAAATATTTAAAAAATTTACATCATTAAAAATAATTCTTATCATAAATTCTTATCAAAAATAATGAAATTACAACCATTAGTGGTTTTCTGCACCCTATAAATTCCCTGACACAGATTAACCCAAACTTGTTTTGGAGTTTCACTTTCCTAATTTCAGCTAAGGAACATGATATGTTTATAAATTAGCGAAAAATTTATTTATCAGTGAAAACTTGTGTAGTCAATTGACTGTTCGCACACACAAAAGTGAGAGAGAACATTGGAGAGAATCATAGCTCGGTTTACCTTGATTTTGCTTCCTATAAAATGGAGCTCAGGAACTCCTGGGCCATTTTGTATAAATGACATTTTTAAAATATTTATTTGAAGCAATTAGAGCACCATTTGTAACTGATAATCACTGAAGACTATAGAGGCAGTCCCCAGATTACAAATGAGCTCCATTCCTGAGTCTGTCTTTAAGTCAACTTTGTATGTAAGTCACAACGGTTAGATACGGTTCGTAGCTAACATCAGTCAAATGTTTGTCTTAGTGTACAGTGTACCTTCCTATGCATTAAAAAAACATTAAAGAAACACTTCCAGGTACACTAAAACATCTTTAACATAATAAAATACATCTTTAACATAATACAGTAATAATAATGTTTTGAGAAGCACCACAAAGTAAAGCCCATTTGTTATTACGATCCATTGTATGTACCTTAAATTTTTAATGTAATAGGCTTTATGGGGGTTGGTTCGTAACTACAGGGTGTATGTAAGTGGAACATTCATAACCTGGGGCCTGCCTCTAGTATAGAGATCCTTATTTGGAAACCCTTGGTGGTGTAGTGGTTAAGAGCTACAATTGCTAACCAAAAGGTTGGCAGTTCAAATCCACCAGGAGCTCCTTGGAAACCCAGTGGGGCAGTTCTATTCTGTCCTATAGGGTCGCTATGAGTCGAAATTAACTCTACGGCAACGGGTTTGGTTTTTTTGGTTTTATAGGTAACCTTAGGAGAATAAAAATATGCATAAGCTAAATTTACCAATAACATATAGTACTAACACATCTGGTTTATAAATTTGAAAAATTGATAAGTTAAAATGTACAAGAGACTATATATATGTTTGTACATATGCATGTATGTGTTCTTATTTCTTTGAAAACCCATTTTGACGGTCAACTTAAACTTCCAGCTTCTTAATCGAGGTTTTATAAATAGATGTTGCCTTGGCCTCTTTAGTCACTTCACTTATGTATTCCTTTTTTCCCTGTTTAGCCTTTGCACTTAATCTATTTTGTGTTTCTCCAGTCATAGATCACAGCTTTTTCACTTTGTGTAGTAGCAAAATTTAAGCCTTATAGTCATTTCAATTCAAGGTCTCAATTACATTTACATAGCACATAGCTGAGTGATCAAAATATACAAAAACAGAAAAAAAAGCCATTTGTTGAAAATGCTGTGATTATGTGAGTATTTGTTCTGCCTACAAAGAGCTGCTTTGATAAACTTTTCTGCAAAGAATTTGAATAAATTTATTTTCCTTCAGAGTCTTGCATTCAGCTAAGGGGGAGCAGCACTCTAAACTAAAGTGGAGATTCAAACTAACTAGAAAAGAGACATTAAAATGGAACCAATCCTGTATCATGAGAAGAGATGAAGGCACGGAGAATGTTTTAGCCACTGGAGAGAAAGCATCATGGAGGATGACCATAAAGCTGAGTTTCCCTGGTATAGACCAGCTTTACAACTATTAATACTACTCCTTTCACTCTCAAAAGTGTCTCAATTTTAGCAACAAATTATATTGCCACCCTGCTTTTGAGATACATAATAAATGCTTGAAAGATTTTCCTATGGAGAAAGCATAAGTATAAATTTGTATGGACCTAGGGATAGAGCTATTTCCATAAGTAGAAGCTTTAAGAATCCAGCTATTTAGATCAGTTTAAGAAGGAACTGTTTAAAATTTAGTTTAAAGCTGTTTAAAACTCTTTAAAAGAAGTGAAACTACTCTCATATAGATGAATGACAACATGGCAGGTTTTGGTAAGCGGATTCAAGCATCAAATGAATCATTGGATTAAAGGGTATTTAAGCTTCCTTCCAAATTTTATAGTTTCTGAATAATAAAAAGAGGAAGAGTAAGAAGTATAACAATATGTCTTGGGTGCCGTTATTAAATACTTCCTTGTATTTTAACATTTAATTATCCCTCTAAATTTATGAGAGATGGTATCCTTATCCACCCTTGCCCCCTCTTTTTTAATAAGGAAACTGAAGTTTAGTGTGGTTAAGTAACTTGCCCAATGTCAGCAATCAATTTTGTCATGGTGGTTGTATTCAAATCCTTGAATTCTGCTTCCCAGACTTACAATTTTGACCATGTTTTTCTTCATTAATATGGTTGAAATAATATTATATATACTTACCGTATTGATATTCTTTATTGAGTGATCATGATGTCTAGGTACTCTAGCACTACTTTTCCTGTGTAGGCACTTACATTTTCTTCTTCCAAGAACCCTAGGAGGTATTAGTCAGGATCTCTTGCATGCTGGTGATGGGCTCCAACTCAATCTAGTTCAAAATGCCAAACTATGTAGGTCATGACTAAAAGCCTAGGTATGGTGCTGGCCTTGAAGTTGTTGGATCTGAGTGTTTTTCCACAAGATTGACACAAATCTGTATTTTTCTTATATCTAGGATCCCCTTTACACTGTATTGGCTTAATTCTTAGGCAGGCTTTCTCCATGTGTGGCAGATAAAGGAAAAAAAAAATTTTTTTTTTTTTTCTGGCAATTCTTTGTTCAGGTCATCCTCACTGTAACAGTATCTCTCCATTGGAGAGGGAAATAATTATCACACTTGTTATATAGACAAGGAAAGCTAAGTAATTTGCCAAATGCAAATAATTAGTTAATGGCAACGATGAATTTCAAACCTAGCATTTTGTGATTACTATACCTGCTTTCTAATGGCTATGAAATGCTTATTAACAGCAAGGTAGAATTTTTTGAATACATGTAAGTTCTAGTTAAAATTCTTTACATCAATGCCACTCTTTTTTTCAATTATACTTTTAAATGTTATTGTATTAATGAAAATAAAATACTGTATATTCAAATTACTTAAATAAATAATTCACTTCCCCAAATCCTTAGCTCTAGAAATAAAGAAATGAGGCAATTAGGATTAACTGAGCCCAAAATAATAGATCTCTGGTGCACAAATTGGTTAAATTTTACAGGACAGAAATTGTTATAATTGGTCAAATAATTGATCATAATATGTCAATAGCTTAGAAGCATACATTGTTCTCAAATTGCTTACTGATTAGAGTTCTCTTGTTTGCTAGCATGACGAACAGAACAAATCTCTTAAATACAGTCTCTCTGATTTTGATAAACATTTGCAACAAATTCTTTTCATTTTTGGTCAAAAAACAATGGCCTTTGTGTTTTTAATTTCTTTGTAAATTTGTAAACAAATTTGATACAGTTTACACATTCATACCTTCTCTAAAGCTTACCTCACACTTAATAGATGATCTTGCATCCTACTTAATTGTATACCTTTGGAATTGTAATCTTTGGAAATGGGTCATCCTTCCTTTAACAAAATATAAACTAAGAAATACATTTGAACGTGGGAGCCATTGGGAGTGAAATGAAATTCCTTCCAATTTTTTTTTTTAACCAAGGAATTAAATAATAATGCCAATTCTATTGATATTAAGTCTAGTGAGAGGAAAATTAATATTGTAACTTGAAAGTAGAAAGTTACATAGATAATAGATAAATACAGTTTTGAGGTCAATACCCCCCCAAAATACAATAGGCATCCTGGTTCAATTTCCAGAAATAATTTTGAAAGAATAATCATCGACTGTCTTCGCCTCCTACCAAAAAAGAAAAATAAATTAATTGATGAAGAAAAATTACATCATGCTAAAATTAGAATGGAAAGTTTAGTGCAAATCTAATGTTACTTGCTATTCAACACATAGTACCTATATTGGATTGACTTTCAAGTGACTTCCACTGAAATTCTTGGAGCTAATGGATCTTCTTTATGGATAAAATGCTTCAATGTGGATATAGATTGACTAAATCCCTCTGGACTATTATATACCTGAAAAAAAAAAAAAACTTCAAATAGAAAATCATTCAAAATAAATAATTTGTTTCAAATACCATAGACTTATCAAAGACATCTCTTTTTCTTAGAATTTAATTAATTTTCTATTGATTCCATAGACAAGTTGCCTCAGTTAAAGGCAAGAGAACAAAACATTATACCAACTTTCTAGAAACATGTACTCTAGTCATGTAAGTTTTTATGTATGCATTTTCTGTTGTTTAATTCTTAATTGTATACAGTGCTGTTCCTCAAGTTTATACAATTACTCTTTAAAGTGTTAAAAAGCAAAGATGTGACTTTGATGACTAAGGTGCATTTGACCCAAGCCATGGTATTTTCAATGTCTTTATATGCATGTATTAGGTGGACAATGAAAAAGGAAGGCTGAAGAACTGACACATTTGAATTGTGGTGTTGGTGAAGACTATTGAATATTTTGTGAACTGCCAGAAGAATGAATAAATTGGTCTTAGAAGAAATACAAATAGAATGTTCTTTGGAAGTGAGGATATTGGACTTTGTCTTGCTTACTTTGGTCATGTCATCAGGACAGACCAAGCACTGGAGAAAGACACCATGCTTGGTAAAGTAGAGGGTCAGAGAAAAAGAGGAAGCCCCTCAGTGAGGTGGGTTAACACAGTGTCTACAACAGTGGACTCAACTATAACAAAGATCGAGAGGATGGCTCAGGACCAGGCAACCTTTCTTTCTGTTATACACAAGGTCACTGTGAGTCAGAGCTGATTCCATGACACCTAACAACAACCTATTGAAATCTCCCTGATTTTGGAGTGTTGTTCTTACGCTTTTTGTTTTGTTTTGTTTATTGACATTTCACTCTCAACAAAATCTCAACGATCAGGAGTGGATTTCAAACTATATGCGACATTAGGGATCGGTTACAGTCTTTATTAGGCTCTACATTCAAATGGAAGTACTTGAATTCCAATTCCAAAGAGCACCTTAAATAAGCTACTTCTATTCTCTAAACATTTTTAGACTTTAAAATTACATTAAATAATATAATTATGGACTAATGTTAGAAATTAATTGGATGATACTTGAAAAAAAAAAATCCTGGGAGTTAACAACTATATATACATACATATATGTGCATTATATATAATATATATATACACATTATATTTTTATGTAGTTGAGTTGTAAACAAGAAATTGTATACAGTGATTCTTTGCAACATCCCTATTTGAGTTTCTATAAAATTCCTGATGACTTGGTTCTAAAAATTTGATTTGATTTACACCTTCATAGCTTCTCTAAAGCTTCCCTCACACTCAGTAGATGATCTTGCATCTTACTTAATTGTATACCTATATTTTCCTCTATATTGTCACATACTTTACTGAAAATAGTGTCTTCTTTGCCAAAAGACCATCGAAGAAGTTCAACACACCTTATATAGGATAGACTCCAAAAGAAAAACATCAAGGCGTATCATAATCACACTTAGTAAAACCAAAGACAAAGAAAAAATCCTGTGAGCAGCTCAAGAAAAACAAAAAAGTCACATACAGAGGAGAAACAATAAGACCAAACTCTAACTATTTGGCAGAAACCATGCAGGCAAGAAGGCAATGGGATGACATATATAAAACCTTGAAAGAAAAAAAACTGCCAACCAAGAGTCATATATCCTGCAAAACTCTCATTCAAATATGATGGTGAAATTAGGACATTTCCAGATAAACAGAAATTAAGAGAATATGTAAAACCAAACCAAATTTACAAGAATTGTTAAAGGGAGTCCTTTGGTCTGAGAACAAACAACATCAGACCACAGCCTAGGAAGCAAGACTGTACCAGCCAGATACCAACATAGGGAAGGAGCTCTCAAGGACTATTCAAAACCAAAACAATTGCAACAGGGAACCAGGGAGGTTAACCTGTAAATGACAACAACATCAGAACAATACAAGAGGGAATAAACAGTATAGGTAAAGAACTTTCAAATGCAGAGGAAGGCAGGGCGATATCAAGTAATAATAGACTAGTTCAAACCTAGGAATATAAGGGTGAATTTCAAGGTGACCACAAAGAAAGTTAACAAATCTACTCATAAAAATAAAGAAAAAAAAAACAGAAAGTCTCAATGAAAACAAAATCTACAAAAACAACAGAAATGTAAAAGGAATCCATAAACAAAAGGAACGCAGCACAGGAAAGTAAGAGGAACAAAGAAAATGTTAGTACCACACACACACAAAAAAAAAGCACTACAAAATGACAGCAATAAACTCAATGATAGACAACAGCGATGAATCTGTGAAGCATCTCATAACATGGATGCATCTGCTGAGTGTAATAAGTCAATCACAAAATCAAACCCACTGCCACCGAGTCGATTCCGACTCTTAGCGACCCTGTAAGACAGAGTAGAACTGCCCAATAGAGTTTCCAAGGAGCACCTGGTGGATTCGAACTGCCAACCTCTTGGTTGGCAGCGGTGGCACTTAACCACTACATCATCAGGGTTCCCAGTCAATCACAAAAGGACAAATGTTGCATGAGACCACTCATGAAAAACTTTACTTACAAAAAGAAACAATCTTTGATGGTTACGAGGGAGGGGAAGGGTAGGAATGGAAGAACACTTAATAGACAAAAATATGCAGTAACTTTGGTGAAGGGTAAGACAGGACACAATACTGGGGAAGCCAGCACAACCTGTACAAGCCAAGCCCACGGTAGCTTCATAGACACATCCAAACTCCCTGAGGGACCGAATTGCTGGGCTGAGGGCTGTGGGGACCATGGCCCAGGGAACATCTAACTCAACTGACATATAAGAGTTTATAAAGAAAATATTCTACATCCTACTTTGGTGAGTAGTGTCTGGGGTCTTAAAAGCCTGTAAGCAGCCATCTAGGATATTCCACTTGTCTCACCACTTCAGAAGCAAGGAAAAATAAAGTAAGCCAAAGACACAAGCAATAGATTAGTCCAAAGGGCTAATGTACTACATCTACCATGTCCTCTACCAGACTGAGTCCAGTACAACTAGATGGTGCCTGGCTACCACCACTGACCACTCTGACAGGGATCATAATAGAGAGTCCCAGATAGAGCTGGAGAAAAATGCAGAACAAAATTCCAACTCAGAAGGAAAGACCAGACTTACTAGCCTGACAGAGACTGGAGAAACTCTGAGAGTATGGCCCCTGGACACCTTTTCAGCTCAGTAATGAGTGCACTTCTGAAGTTCACCCTTCAGCCAAAGATTGAACAGGCCCATGGAACAAAGCAAGAGTGGGGGGGCATACCAGCCCTTGGGTGGGGACTGGAGGGCAGGAGGGAAAGGAAAGCTGGTAATAGGGAACACAGGGTTGAAAAGTGGGAGTGTTGACATGTCGTGGGGTTGTTAACCAATGTCGTACAACAATGTGTGTACTGACTCTTTGATTAGAAACTAATTTGGTAAACCTTCATCTAAAGTTCAATAATAAAAAAAAAAAAAGTAATAACTTTACCTGAAAACCATCATCAGCTGTTGGCTGCTAAAGATAGTACTTAATGTTCCATCAAATGCTATTTAATCTTCAATTCTTATTTTGAATGGTTGTGTCCTATCCAAAGACCTTTATCTTATGTGGCATTTTTTAATGTATCCACATGATTTTCCCAAGTTAACAATAACACTTTTTAGCTTTTTCTTGCACTTTGCACAAAACTATCCAACTTTCTTTTTCAAAGACAACATACGCAGGGGTATTCATTACTCTACCAAAATAGATCTGATATTTTGGTACCCACAATTCTCCATCTGTATGCCAGATGCTTGAAGCCACGTGGCACTGCTCATATTTTAAACAAATAGATGTGAAATATACAAGATGGGTAAAGGGCAGTGTTAATGTTTTACGCATGTGACACCATTATTCAGTACTATATTAATCTTCTCTAAAATTTGAAATATCAGTTGAAAAATGAATTGTGCAGTACTGGGGAACAGGTTTAGAAAAATAAGTCAATGTATTTAACTGCTCAGTAGTAACTTCACACATACTGAATTGGAAATCACAGTACGGCAAAGAACAAACACTTGAATTACGTTGATATGAAACACGAAAGGTAAAAGATCAGCAGACTGTGGACGCATTTTACTGGAATAAGTTAAATTAGATGAAAGAAAGATCAGGATGAATGAAATTTCAGAATTTGTTTGAAAGCAAAATCTTAGATTAAAATCATATACATCCGGGTTGATGCAGCTTAAAATTATTTGAAGTATGTTGTTGTTACAACTGTGTTGTTGTTGAGTCAGAAATGACTCAAAGTTACCTAACAGCAATGACACAACATGTTGTTGTTAGGTGTTTTTGAGCATTCTCTCACTTATAGCTACCCCTTGCACGATAGAATGAAACACTGCCTGGTCCTGCACCATCCTCACAATCCTTGCTATGTTTGAGCTAGTTGTTGCAGCCACTGTGTCAATGCATCTCATTGAGGATCTTCATCTTTTCCTCTGACTCTGTGCTTTACTAAACATGATGTTCTTCTCCAGGGCCTGCTCCCTCCTGATAATATGTGTGTCCAGGCATGGGTCAGTAACTTGAAATTTGCCTTCAAAATTGAAGAGTCCCAAGGGACTAAAGAAAGAGGCTGATAACTCCAGTGTGGCAGCAAAGGAGTATATTAGGGAGACTTACATGCAAAGCCAAGTCCTGAGTGGCAGCAGGACCAGAGCAGATTGCCACACCCCATAGTGGGAGAGCAGAGGTTTTATAGTGGTGGTGGACAATAATGGCTCCACACCAGGGGCTTACGTAAGAATGTAAACTGTAGTGAACTAGCGGACCACATGACGGCTGTCTTGGTTATCTAGTGCTGCCATAATAGAAATACCACAAGTGAATGGCTCTAACAAAGAGTTTATTCTCTCACAGTCCAGTAGGCTAGAAGTCCGAATTAAGGACACTTGTTCCAGGGGAAGGATTTCTCTCTCTGTCGTCTCTGGAAGCAAGTCCTTTTCATCAGTCTTCCCTTGGCCTGGGAGCATCTCAGAGGAGGAACTTCAGGTCTTGTTCTGCTCCCAGTGCTGTTTTCTTGGTGGTATGAGGTCCCTCTGCCTCTCTGCTCGCTTCTATCTCTTATATCTCAAAAGAGATTGGCTTAAGACACTATCTAATCTTGTAGATCTCATCACTGTAACTCCTGCTAATCCATCTCATTAACCTCATAGTGACAGGATTTACAACACACGAGAAAATCACAAAATGATGAACAATCCACACAATACTGGGAATCATGGACTAGCCAAGTTAACACATGTTTTGGGGGGACACAATTCAATCCATGACAAAGGAACATGTGTTTGGCCTTGCAAAGGCTATTTCCCCTTCAGTCCATTCCCCGAGCTGGCTCATACAATTTGGCATGTTCCCCTCTTATGCCATAATATGAGAGACTCCATTTCCTCCCTTCCAAGAAGGGAGGGTTGGCCAGCTGATGTGTGGTGTCTATCCATGTACAAAATACAGAGAAAGTTACTGTATGCTCAGAACAGGGGGAATGCTTCTATGATAAGGAGAAGGAACTGGGAAAGAGAAGGCAATCCAATCCCCAGCCTCCTCCCAAGAGAATGGTCTAAGCCCAAGGCCTTTACTTTAAGCAGCCTGGATGAGAGGTGTGGAAGCAGACCATTCACACAACAGTCCATCCCTGAACTCCCATCAGGGTGCCAGAAAAATATGCAAAGCAGTACCAAGTCCTGGCATGCCCATTGCCCACTTTGGACATTGAGCTGCATGTCTATGATTTGACACATAACCCCAGTGGATGTTACCTCTGTGTGCCATTTGAGGCAGCATTTAATGAGAGTTACTAACAGAACTGTCTCCAGAAATTTGATCAAGTCTACTTGGAGGAGAAATCCCAACTAGCCAGCCCAGTTGTGGCTTAATCTAAGCCAACCAAATAGATCAAAGGGCTGAATTTTTCCAATCTTATGTATGTATATCATGTCCTGATTCCTTTATGTAAAAACAGGATATTTCACCCAGTGTGGCTCGTTATAAGAACTGTACACATTTCAGTACAGGTAATACAAAAGCTCCATTTCTCAGCACAATTGAACAAAGTATTACTGTTGCCAGGCCAGGCTAATTCAGACTTTATGTAGTCAGCCAATGTACATTGGACCGCCTGGTTATTTTCTGCAAGTTCTCCATGTCCATCATATCATCAAATTCAGTCTTAAAAGTACTATTCTCAGAGTCAAATCATTCAGTCCCACATTATTTACATTTTTAACACACAGAGAGAAATTTCTTTCTAAAGTTGGAGCATTATGCACAGGCAGCTTTCATACTTTAAAAAATGTTTTCCATGAGTAGTGGAGTTGACCATATTTATTTACCACATGATCTCCTCAGTACACCAAGTTACACATTCAGTTGGCCCATGAAGTGTCTTCCTTGTTGATGAAGCTGGAACAACATGAGGAGATGACTCATAATCTTGGTTTAAATATTGACTGAGCCAACAGTTGGTCTGATTGGTACCTCTAGCAAAAGCCTGTATCATGAGGGGGTGGGAGCAAGATGGCAGAGTAGTCAGTTGCTTCCAGTGATCCCTCTTACAACAAAGACGGAAAAAAGCAAGTGAAATGATTATATTTATGACAATCTAGGAGCTCTGAACATCAAAGGCAAAGTTAGAAAATGGACTGATTGGCAGGGGAGGAAGAGACCATTCAGAAGCAGAGAGGAATTGCCAGACCCGAATTGCTAGGAATGCTCAGACATCATTCCTGGGAGCGATTTCCAAGGGCTGATGATAGCATTTGGTCACAGTTTCCTCAGGTAGAAACAGCCAGCCACACAGCCTACTTACACCTCCAGAACTAGAGAAGAACAGCGCTCTTGGCAAAAGCTAAGTAATTCCTTACATTACTGCATCCCCAGCTCCCAAGCCGGCTTCACTGGCTGTTGATTTACCTGAGCCTGGGATAGGCCCTTCTGAGCCCCCTGAGCTACTCTTCTGGCCTTGGAGAAGGAATAAATTCACAATTGGGGGAAAAGATAAGCTACCAGCTCCACCAAGCTGGTGAGCTCAGGACAGAAGTGGCTCCTGTCCAAGAATAAATGGTGCATGGACTTTGAATACCTTTCCCCACTGCATGGACATGTGTGGGCCTATTTCAGAATAGGCTCTTGTTGGTAGACTGGAACTGTTTCAGCTGTGTGGTGGAGAGGCGGGTGCTTGATGTTTGACTCCATTTGTCTACTCACATCAGGAGACTAAGGACTGGTTGCTCCGCTCATGCCACTCAGCCACTTGTGACAGCAGTCCAGGGATAACTGGTACTCCCAGTCCTTACAGCCAAAAGCCTTTGATGCCCATGATCCATCTGCAGAACCCACCCACCTGTGCACTCTAGGGAACAGGGATGCACTTCCTCACAGACACTTGGGGGACAGTTGTCAGCCCCTTGCCTTGTTCAGAGCGTGACTCCCTGCTATAACCAGATACCGATACCTACACCAATCATCCCTGCCCCTCTAAGATTGTAGGACAGAGCCTGTACCACACACAGGATGAACAATAATTACCTGGACAGTTGAGCTGAATCCATACAAGATAAGTGAATGGACTCCTAAGCTCATATACCTGATACCAGCTGTAGCCATCTGGGGACAAGACATTAGTGCTTCGAAGGCAAAAATAATCGAGTTACCTCACTCAAGCAACCTATCTGGGCATATCAAAACAAAACAAAACAAAGCAAGAAGCTAGGATACAGTAAGAAAACATAAAACAAAATAATACAATAACTTATAAATGGCTCAGAAAAAAAAGTCAATATCAAATCACATAAAGAAGCAGACCATGACTGTTTCAATAAGCACTGAAATCAAAGAATCAAGGGATCTTCTGGATGAAGGTGCCCTCCAGGAATACAAAAGATTAATGTGCAGAAGACTTAAAGACATCAGGAACAAGATCAGGAAGGAGATCAGGCAATATGCAGAACAAGCCAAGGAACACACAGATAAAAAAGTTGAAGAAATTAAAATGGTTATTCAAGAACATAATGAAAAATTTGATATGCTGCAAGAATCCATAGAGAGCCAACCAGCAGAAATTCAGAAGATTAACAATAAAATTACAGAATTAGACAACTCGATAGAAAGTCAGAGGAGGAGAATTGAGCAAGTGGAAGGAAGAATTGGTGAGATTGAAGATAAGGCACTTGGAACCAATATATTTGAAGAAAAATCAGATAAAAGAATTTTAAAAATGAAGAAACCCTGAGAATAATGTGAGACTCTATCAAGAGAAATAACCTACGATTGACTGGAGTACCAGAACAGGGAAGGATTACAGAAAATACAGAGAGAATTGTTGAAGATTCGTTGACTGGAATGCTTATACACTGCTGGTTGGAACGTAAAATGGTACATCCACTTTGGAAATTGATTTAGTGTTTCCTTAAAAAGCTAGAAATAGAACTACCATAGGATCCAGCAACCCCACTCCTTTTAATATAACCTAGAGAAATACACGAACAGATATATGCACACCCACATTCATTGCAGCACTGTTTTCAATAGGAAAAAGATGGAAGCAACCAAGGTGCCCATCAACGGATGAATGGATAAATAAATTGTGTTATAGTCACATGGTGGAATACTAAGCATTGATAAAGAACAAGGATGAAACTGTGAAACATTTCATAACATGGAGGAATCTGGAAGGCATTATACTGAGTGCAATTAGTCGGTTGCAAAAGGACAAATATTGTGTAAAACCACTATTATGAGGACTCTAGAAATAGTTTAAAAGGAGAAGAAAATATTCTGTGATAGTTACCAGAGTGGGGAGGGAGGGAGGAAAGGAGTGGGGTATTCACCACTTGGATAATAGACAAGAACTATTTTATGTGAAGGGAAAGACATAACACAATACCGGAGAGGTCAGCACAACTGGACTAAACCAAAAAGCAAAGCATGATGTCCTTGCTGTCATCCCACAACTCATCTGGTCTTCTGTCACTTGTATTCAGTGGATCAAATTTATTACTGAGATGATCTCTAAATTCAGGTTTGATATACTCAAGGTCGTACTTTGGCTTTTGTGGACTTCTTTTAATTTTCTTCAGCTTCAACTTGAACTTGCATATGAGCAATTGATGGTCAGTTTCGAAGCTGGCCCCTGGCCTTATTCTTTACTGAATATGTTGAGCTTCTCTATTGTCTCTTTCCATAGATGTAGTTGATTTTGTTCCTGTGTATTCCATCCGGTGAGGTCCACATTTATAGTTGCTGTTTATGTTGTTGATAAAATGTATTTGGTCTTACAAAATTCTATCACGTAATTCCAGCATTGTTTCTATCACCGAGGACATATTTTTCAAATACCCCTTCTTCTTCTTTGTTTCCAATAATCTCATTCCAATCACCAATAATTATCAATGCATCTTGATTGCATGTTTGATCCATTTCAAACTACAGAAGTTGGTAAAAACCTTCAATTTTATCATCTTTGGCATTAATGGTTGGTGCATAAATTTGAATAATAGTTGTATTAACTGGTCTTCCTTGTAGATGTATGGATACTATCCTATCAATGAGAGTGTTTTACTTCAGGATAGACTCCAGAATTTTCTTTTTGACAGTGATTGTATTGCTGTTAATCTTTAATTTGTCATTCCTGGCATGGTAGGTCATATGATTATCTGATTCCGAATGACCAATACCAGTCCATTGCAGTTCAGTAATGCTTAGAATATTCGGCTTCAAGCATTCGATTACTTTTTTGAAAACTTCTGTTTTTCTAGATTCATGCTTCCTACATTCCACATTCTGATTGTTAATGGTTTTTGCAGCCCTTTCTTCTCATTTTGAGTTGTGCATGATTTTACTGCTACCGAATTAGTTTTGCCTTTTTTACATAAAATTCTACTATTTCACTAATTTTTAAGGGGTTTCTTTGCCTATAAACATATTCCTTTTAGAGTATCCCCCTAAGATACCTGTTTTCTTCCTTAAAAAAAGTATATATATATTTTTTTTTTCTTGCTTCCTATTTCAATTGACTATGAATGGTTTCTAGTATTCTACAAAGAATACCCAAACATTTTAGTTTAGTTTTCATATTATACCAGATCATGAACAATAAACTTTCTTAGTACTATTTCTAACGTTTCTCCAAAACACTGGTTACTCAATATGTTTGAGATTTTTCTTGAACCTTGTTTTGCTTTCAACCTCCAAAAGAATTGAAGACAACCTCATCTTTCTTATCAGACAACACTAAATGTTTCTTAATGGTGGAACTCAATGTCTTAGGCTGCATTTTCTAGAGTGGCAGAACTAGTGAAACCAGAGAGAGAGAGAGAGAGAATTATCTCAAGGAAATGGCTCATGAGGTTGTAGAGGCTGGCAAGTCCCACATCTGTAGGTCAAGCATCAGGCTGGAGGCTTCTTCGGACTCACCATATTGCTACAGGGGCTGACAAACCCGAAATCAGTAGGTCAGATTGCAGTCTGCTTGTTCACAGGCTTCGTAGGCCAATGAATCCCAATATCAGCAGTTAAGGCAGCAGGCAGCTGGCTCACAGGCTTCAGAGGCTGACAGGTCCCAAGACTGGCAGGTAAGCTGCTAGCCCAAGTCCCAAGGACTGGAGGTTAGATGATGACAAGCCAGATGCAAGATCCAGAGCAAGAGCCTTGCTGTAACATCCATTTATATACTGGAAGAAGGTCACACCCCCCAGGAAACTCCTTTTCAACTGATCGGCTGTTCATAGCAGATCTCATCATAGAGTTGATTGCACAATTACATAACTACCAAACTACATCATACCTGCAAAACCACTGAAAACCATGCCCCAGCCAAGTTGAAACACAGCCTTAAACATTACACTCAATAGTCAGGTTCAAAGTGATAAGTAATAATAAGAAAAAGATGCAAATGTGTTGGCTATTTCTCCCTTGTGCATATAAAAAAAAAAAAAACACGTACGAAAAGATTATGCACATAAAGCACATATGTATGGAAGAAAATATACACAAATTTATGGGTCTTTGCCTAGTATAGGGATAGATGGATGTCACACTTTAAATTATGTTTCAAGCTCCCTTTAATTATTATATAATATTATATGCTAATATGAAAAAAGGAAACATATCAAAATATGAACTGAAAAACATGCAAAAAAAATCTTTTCCAGAGACCTAACAACTTACCAGTATAATTAATTCAGCATTTAATTATGAATTTGGTGGGGGAGTGTTTCTGTTTTCTTGAAGCTATTTAAACCCTCTTGTTCATTTTTCATAAGCATATGTCTGATCTACACAGCTAGATTGTTAGCCCTTTGGGGGAGGTGGTATTTTCTTAGGTTATCTCGCACATTTAAAAGTAACTAACATAGCACCCTACATACTTAATAAGTATATCTTTATTTAGAACAATTTAACCTTGTCATTTTCTATGAGCATTCAGCTACTAGTGTATACAGAATTTATTGTCCTACATTTAATAGGCATATTTTCAAAACCTTGAGTGATAGAAGAGGAAATATGCAAATATCTTTGTGATTGTAGAAAATGCCCATCAGTTTACAGATTTATAAGAGCCAAAGCTGGTGATACTTTTTTAAATCAACATTAAGCCTATGTGGCTTAATTCTTAAATTCTTCTAACAAGCTGCTCCTAAAATTAGCTAATAAATTAATGTTATTTTAGTGAGAAATACAAGCAGTGTGTTTTAATACATAAATTAAGAGAACGAATAGCAGAGTAAAGAAATTTCAATATTGAGATTAATTTATGATCTGTGATTCTTTTGATAATAGTGAAATTTAATTTGTCCTTTGAAAAATTTTAAGTACAAGTGTAAGAGAGTCCCTGGGTTTCACAAATGGTTAAGCACTTGACTACTAGCCACGAGGTTAGCAGTTGGAACCCACCCAGGCAGGCCTGGCAATCAGCTTCTGAATGTTCACAGCATTGAAAATCCAATGGAACAGTTCTATTGTGCATATATGGGTCGCCATGAGTAGGAATCGACTCAACAACTGACAAGAAGAAAATATAAAATACAAATTAGTTGAAACAAAATATATCAAAAAAATGGGAGGTTTGAAGATGGGATAGAAATTTCGGAAGACTTAACAAGACAGGTTACAAAAGTTAAAGCTTTTCTCCATCCTGACCAGTTTTGTCTTATGACCCTTCTTGCATGGCTGAGATCATAGCTCCATGAAGGCTTTCATGTCAATTGATCAATCCTCCACATCTAGAATGGTACCTGGTTCACAGCATGGACTCAGTCAGTACTATGGATTGAATTCTTTGCCCCCAAAATATGTATTGGAATACTAAACTCTGTACCTGTGGATGTAATTCCATTTGGGTATAGGTCTTTCTGTTATGTTAATGAGATCACATCAGTGCAGGATGTGTCTTAAATCTAATCGCTTTTGAGGTAGAAAAACAGCAGATTAGACACAGAGACAGGTGAATACAAACTGGGGAACACTGAAGCACATGTGAGGATCACCAAGGAGCCAAGGAATGCCAGGGTAACAGAAGCTAAGGATCTCCCCCAGGGCCAACAGATAGAGAGTGCTTTCCTAGAGCTGGTGCACTGAATTCAGACTGCTAGCCTCCTAAGCTCTAAGAAAATAAACTTCTGCTTTTTAAAGGACCCACTTGTGGTATTTCTGTTACAGTAAGCAGCACTGGGCAGCTAAAACCATCACCATTTGTTGGATTGATAACAAGAGGTGAATTGTGGGTCTTATTCATGGGCCTCAGGGCCAGAGAGCAAAGACAGTCTTCTTGCATGCCCCAAAAGAAGAATATTAAAGAAAACCTACTAGCTTTGCCCAGTTCACGTTCTTAATCTTCAGGTCAGGGGTCTACCAGAAAGTGGGGTGATGGAGGCCTGGCTGCTGGACGGACATGGCAACACTCACAGAGAATTATTTTAAAATACATGCAACTGTGCCCCTGTCCTTTAATAGTGTTTGCTCAATAGCAAGCACATACAACACCAAACCAAAAAAAAAAAAAAAAGAGATCCACTACCTTCAACAGCATTAAAATATGTGAAGAGTAATTTAAATTATGACTTTTCGATGCAATAATAAGAGTTTGTCATATTTATAACAAGGGCGGGCTCAGTAGCAACAACAAAAAAACATTACATTCTAAATCATTCCATGGATAACTTAACTGCAAAGATTTTTTTCAGTAGTAAATAGAGTTTGGGAAGTTGGAGATAGCGACCCTATAGGACAGAGTAGAACTGCCCCATAGGGCTTCCAAGGCTGTAAATCTTTAAGGAAGTAGGCTGCCACATCTTTCTCCCACAGAGCAGCTGGTGGGTTTGAACCATCGACATTTAACCTTTGGCAGTCAAACACTTGAACCAGTGCACTACCAGGGCTCCATATGAACTTCAGGCTACGGAAACAGCAACCCAAATTAGAAAGCTGGAAAGCAGTTAAACTTACTCTAGGAAGTAAATGTGTTCTATAAGTAGGAAATATGCTGACTTCAATTGGATCTCTTCAAATCATTTTCTAAAATGAAAGTAAGTTTTCCACAGCTTTCTTCTATTCTTCATCTACCTCCAACTTCCCAAACTCTAATTACTACTGAAAAAAATCTTTGCAGTTGAGTTATCCGTGGAATGATTTAGAACGTATTGTTTTTTTGTTGTTGCTTCTGAGCCCGTACCTGTTATAAATATGACAAACTCTTATTATTGCATCGAAAAGTCATAATTTAAATTACTCTTCACACATTTTAATGCTGTTCTACATTGTTCTTAATGAAGGTCGAGTCTGTGAGATAATATGCTATTATTGGCCGGGTTCTAGCTATTTTGTATGCATTATACATTTGACAAGAATACAGCTCCAGAAGAAGCAATTCATTTACATAGAAAATGCTTTGCTATAAGCAAACCAAAGCATGCCCGCATCCAAATATAGAAATGTGTTGGTGGATTGATAGTTTTATTTTGTGAATATATATATATATATATTTCCTCTTGGGCACAGATGATGAAGATAAAAAGATAAAAAACATTTTGTAACCGAAGGCATTTTTTTCCTGTCATTCTCACTTGATCTTTTGTTCATTTGGTTTTATTTTTATTTTGTGTGTATGTGTATATGTGCATGTATGTGTGTTTTATACCCAGCATTTTACAGATATTTTCTAATGTAATTCTCTCAAACTTAAAGATAGTTTTGATCTGTTTTACCTATGAGGACACTGATATTTTTAGTCTCAATAAGTTTTTAAATGTCAAAGCCAGGCTAAAATTCCAATATGCCTTCCATGCTATGAACCATACCTACCCCAGAATAATGGCATAAAGAACGTGGGTCCAAATTATGTTTCCCTTTTTGAAAGAAAATAATCAGAAATTATATACGTAGTTTACAGAATATTTCTTATTATACTTTATTTAAATCTCACATCACTTCTTGGGTCATATGAAATATAACTTTTATAATAAAACTATGAGCTAGAATTTTTTTTATATACTTTTAGATTATCTTTATGCATGTAAAACCAATCTGGCAGTTGAATAATTTTCCTATAAATCTGATCAATATACAATGCAAATCTGGAAAGAAACATTAAATCCTTCCAAGTTAGAACTGATGTGGATAATTTAATTTTTTTCATTTTAATTCTTAAAAGCAGCCTAAAACAGGGTGGAGTTTATAAATTGAATTTCCCTTCCCTCTGAGTGAGTACAGGCACCTGATGCCAGGTCTTAGATTTAGTTCCATATTAATAGATCTTTTCTACAGCCTTTTAAATTTGTTGGTTCATTTTGGATCTCAAAACCGAGCTTGATTTATTTCAATGTGCTCTCAAAGAGCATGGACATGAGAAATAGTTTTCTTTCAATAATCATTGATTGCTACTTGACCCACGTCAACATTGGCAGCCTTATATCTTTTAGAAGAAAAAAATGAACAAAATAATTAAAGGTAAACTCTAGAAAGTAACTCAGATGGTTTACAGAAAGAATGTTGGTAATAATAGGTCCAATTTTTCTGTTCAGCTCAGGTGCACAGGCATTTGTGACTCTGGGAGATGTGACAGTCATCACTATCACAAAGCTTATCCAGGAATCATGAATGAAAGGATGGAAGTTATCTTTAATAAATAAAATAATAAATGCAATCAGAGGAATATTCTGTTCAGTTTTGTTTAGCCCTGTCTCTCCCTTAATTGAGACAGGTGGAAGAGTCTATGAGAGACAAGACAAATTGAAAATTTATGTATCTAAGAAAGGAGAGTCAAAGACCATATATTACGTGCTTCCTGCTCCCAGTATTTGCCTCAGACTTGAGTATCCACAAATGCTGAGAAGAAAAGAATGACAGAAAGAAGCAAGGAAAGAGAGGGACTTGGAACACACTGCTTCTCTGAGTCTTCAGAACAAAAATTAATGGTTTAGGCATGGCACGTATTTTGATTAGCTAATCTATGACCCTAAAAAAACCTACTCTCTTTCCGATATGGGAGACTGAAGAAAACAAAATAAGGATGCAAACTGAGGCATCTATTTCTAACTGATAGTTGAATTTTGGCTGAAACTGAGTGGCAAAAAATGGGGGAGGGGAATATTGAGGGTTTTGAGAACACTTCTTAGCCTCCGGTGCTCAAGATTGTCATCGTAAGACTCGGCTGACTTTTTGCTTATCTCCTGGCTTTTGTCATAGGAAATACACACATACAAAGATACACATACATCATTTTCTGATTTTATCAATTAGAAATGAAAACGTGTATGCTCGTAATACAATTTTTTTTATCTTTAAAAATTAATTCAGCAAATTATATCTGCAGCCCCAGATATCTGACGGTGATGGTGTACCCCCTTTCTTTTCATTCTTATGAGGCCCCTTATTTCACAGTATTTTAAAACTCTCTCTTATGAGATATGTTTTAATATTCACTTTGCAAGTAGGGAGAGCTTAAATAGACCTAAAGTGCATTGTTAAAAATGGCACACACCTCTAGCCAAACTGGGTAGAAATTGCCTCTTAAAGTTTAACAATTTTGTGTTTGATTTTGCCAAATTTATCACCTGGACAATGGATTACCAGGTGCACATAGAGGCTGTTATTGACACATTCATCTATTTTTTTTTTTCCTCTTGCAATCCAAACTAGAAAAAAATATCATTCTGATGGCTCTTCTGTTAGCAGCTGTACAGAGATTGATTATGGGAGCTTGCATTTCCAGCTTCACTGCCGCTGGCAAGCCTGGAGGTGAGACTCCTTTCCAATTCTTTGAAATGCTCTCACAGAATCTATCTTCTAGTTTTATGTCTACAAACCCCTTTTCATGGTCACTTATTTTATTCCGCTGCTGAATATTTTATTTTATAAAAGAACCATAGCATGTCTCCATTTAGTCTCATCTGGCTATTCTTTTCGCAGTAAAGCAGGCGGTAATGCACTCATCGGCAATAAAGAGAAGTATTTTCCTTTCTTTTTATGCCATCATGTCTGCTAATAGCTGAAAATACTGAATGATCATACTCCCTCATACCCTGGTTTATTAATCATTTCATTTTATAAACACATACATGTATAAATGGTATGTTAAAGATGTGTACATACAGAAATAAGGCTTATATCTTCAAGAGAAAAATCAGATTTCAATGTACGGGCATGAAGTATGGTCCTATTTGAAATTATTGTGATATTTCTCCATTTTCCATTCCTTTGCAAGAGAGGGGAACAGAAGTCACTTGCGATGATTACAAGCTTATGCGGGAATCAAGTTCCCTGTGTTTCAATCTTGGCTCTGCCACTTATTTGCTGTGTAACCATCAGCAAGCTATTTAAAATTTCTATCCCTCAATTTCTTCCCTTGTAAAACTGAGGAAAGTATAAGCCTTTGAGGGTTAGGGTAAGGAGTAAATTATGTTGTTAAAATACTGAAAGCAATCCTTGACATCTACCAAATATTAAATAAATATTCTATATGATGCCTGAAGCATTGATAAGCTTCCAGTTATCATAAATGCTGATTTCTGAAGAATGGCTTTATGGTTAGATGTTTACAAAATAAAGTAAGCCACATAAAGAGCATATTTGATTGTCCATTCATTCTTGTTTTTCAGGTATTTAGGACAGTATCTAGGCATGAACTAGTCTTTATATAGGTATATATCATCTTTTTTGATTGATAGAATGAAAGAACGAACAAAATGGCAGTTGAGTCGATTTTGAGTCCTGGCAACCGCATGTGTGTTAGAGTAGAACTGTGCTCCATAGGGTTTTCAATGGCTGATTTTCAGAAGTAGATCACCAGGCTTTTCTTTTGAGGCGTCTCTGGGTAAACTTTAACCTTCAATCTTTGGTTAACAGCCAAGCGCCTTAACCATTTTCACCACCCAGAGATATTCATATATACATAGAGAGAGAAACGAGAGAGAGAGATTGAAAGGGTGAAGGAAGGAAGGTTATCTATAAGACAGTGTGTATGTGTATATGATATAAATGGGTGGCGAAGATGTTAAGTGTTCAGCTGCTAACTGAAATGTTGGCAGTTCAAACCTACCCAGAGGCTCTGTGGGGGAAAAGACCAGGATATCTGGTCCCATAAGACCAGGCTATCTGTTCCCATAAAGATTACAGCCTAGAAAACCCTATGGGTCAGTTCTGTTAGTTTCCTCCCTAAAACATTTTGTTATTGTCAATATTATATGCCTCCAAGATTTTGGTTAAGCATACTCACTTTTCTGGCTTTCTGGTCCCTCCTCAGCTTTGTTCCAATTTCACAAGTCTTAAAACTTGATAATTATGTCTAAAATGATTATTTCTAAAATGCTATTTATTATATACCAATATCTCCTAAAAGGTAACACTTATAATATCAGTTCTATAATAGGAATAAATGTTGGTGTTACAGATTTTTGTCCCCCAAAAATACGTGCTGTAAATTTTAACCTCTGCCTGTTGTTATAATCCCATTTGTGATTATAACTGAGGGGTCGGGCTGCTATACCCAAGGGGCAGAAGAACTGGGCCTGCTGGGGGCGAGGGCGTGGAGTTGCCACTCAGATGGAGGAGGAGAATGGAGCCTCCAAAGCCTAGGGAGCAGAGTTGGAGTCCCAGAGAACCTGGAAGGCAGAGCTGAATGAAGCTCTGAATCCAGGGGGCATGGCTGACACCCAGTGTTGGGAGGCAGGGCCATTGCCAAGATGGTGTCAGAGAAGAGAGGAATATTATTAAGGCTTGAGAGCTAATATAATGTGTTCAGCTGGGTGTTGGATTTGCTTGGTGCGTGTTATCCCTTTCTTCCCTAAGATTTTACCCATTTGTAATGGCAATGTCTACCTTGTTCCTGTTCCACCATTGTATTTTGCAAACAGATAACTTGTAGTCTAGATTTCACAAGTTCACAGATGAAAAGAATTTTGCCCCAGGATGGAATACACCAAAAGTCTCACCCATATTTGATTTAGATGATTCAGGAGGTGAGGTTTCGGGCTTGGAATTGATTTAAGACTTTTGGGATGATGTGATAGGGTGAATGTATTTTACATGTGGCAAGGACACAATTTTGGGAAGCCAAAGAGTAGAATATTATGGATTGAATTGTGTCTTCCAAAAATATGTGTTGTAAATCCTGACCTCTGCCTGCGGTTATAATCCTATTTGTGAATGGGTTGTGTTTGCTATGTTAATGAGGCAGGATTAGGTTATGTCAGTGAGGATTAGGTTACATTTATTATGTTATGGGGCAGGATTAGGGTGACTCTTGAGTTAATCTCTTTTGAAATATAAAAGAGATTAAACAAGCAAGCGAGAAAAGCAGAGATGGGGGAGGAGAGATGCCAAGCCACGTAAAGATTGCCCAGAAGCAGAAGCTCAGAAGAGACAAGGGTCTTCCTCCGAGATGACAGAGAGAGAAGGGCTTCCCGTAGAGCCAGCACCTTGAATTCAGATTTCTAGTCTCCTAAACTCTGATAAAATAAATTTGTGTTGGTTAAAGCCACCCTCTTATGGTATTTCTGTTATAGTAGCAGTAGATAACTAAAACAGTTTGGTATTATACAAAATCTTATTAGATAAAGATCTATGTTAACTTCATAAGTGCCGTATTATTTTTATGAGACCAAAAAACAATGATTAAGCAAAAAATGTTTCAAACACTCATTATTGCTCTTGGTGAGTGTATTCATGGGTTGAGAGAATTATCTCTAGCCAACCTTCTTCAGGCCTTGGTGAGTTCTCGTCCAATTTTGAACAAACTTTCTCAAGGAAAGCTTGACTAAGATAATGTCCACCCCAGTTAAGATCTTAGGAGAGGTTTCTGGGAAATTATCTGTAGTCATATTATGAAGAGAAGAACAAAACAGCACTTTATCTACAAATACCCCTGTTTGTCCTAGTGAGTAAGATTATTGTTCAACTTAGGCAGGATGGGTTCAAAATGGATTCAGTCTTCCTGTGGTGAGGATGTCAAATTCCAGCTTCAGCATTTCCTGGTAACCATGAGAGTCATTAGAGCAAAACTTTGATATTCACACATTTACCTACCTGTATAGTTTCTCTGCTTTAAGAATATATATTTTCCTATAAATTCTTTCTGAAAAGAGCAATATTTAAGAGTGAAACTGCAAAAATGTGCCTGAAAATTGCTTGCTATATTTGTCTAATAAAATCCAAGCCTGCTTGCTTTTCTGTTGTCCTTTCTTCTCCTCTTTTATTCCTTCATTTTCTTTTCTTCTCCTCCCTTTCATGAGCATATCTCCTGTGTCTAATCTATGCCACATTTTGTAAAAGAGGAAATCAAAGTGTAAAAGCACAAATCCAGTCTCCAAGTTTAAGTCATATGAAAGAAACAAAAACAAAAATGCAACTTAATTTTTTTAATGAACTGAATTTATCAAACCCGTTGTCAAACCCCGTTGCCTTTGAGTTGATTCCAACTCAAAGCGACCCTGTAGGACAGAGTAGAATTGCCCTACAGGATTTCCAAGGGGTGCCTGGTAGATTCCAGCTGCTGACTTTTTGGTTAGCAGCGTAGCTCTTAACCACTGCACCACCAGGGTTTCCAGATTCATCAAAGGGGTGATAATTTATCCAAGTCTATCCCTGCCCCCTTTTACCCAAAGGAACAGACTAATTTCTAGGAGGGTAATGTATTCTTAGGACCTTGGTGGCACAGTGGTAAAGCTCTCAGCTGCTACCCTATTGTTCGACAGCCTCTGTAGGAGAAGCAAGTTACTTCTGTAAAGATTTACAGCCTTGGAAACCCTATGGGGCAGTTCTGTCCGTTAGGGTTGCTGTGAGTCGGAATCAACTGGGTGGCAGCAGGTTAATGTATTCTCAACACATTAACGGAAAAGTATTTTGTTCTTAATGTCATTTGTCCATTCTGTGATCTACTTAGATATTTTTCTTCTTTTTGGGCTTTTTTCACTGACAGGTTGTTATGAGAACAAACTATGTGGTTCTTTATGCTGCATTGTTTCTACTGCTGGTACTATGGCAAGTATTTTGCTTTATCTATACTAAATGAAATTTTAAGGCCACATATACATAGACATACAAAATGGCCATTTTATCTTCTTGAGCCCTTTGCTACCTCTTTGTGACTACTTAGGAAGGTAAAGTAGTAAAGTAGAGGGTCAGTGAAAAAGGAAGGCCCTCAACAAGATGGATTGGCACAGTGGCTGCAATAATGCGCTCAAGCATAGCAGTGTCTGTGGGGCTGGCACAGGACCAAGCAGTGTTTCATTCTGTTCTACATAGGGTTGCTATGAGTTGGAACCTAACAACAACAACAGGAAGTAAGGAACAATTTCTCACAAGGCTTGGAACACAAATCTGCCTGATATTTTGTCTCTTCTCAATGACAAAGCTCATGGAACAGATCACATGTTTCTCTCCACGGGACTACTGAAGCCTGAATGATTATAATTTCCTATCCATCTATCTTCTTTTTTCCCCACACAAAGGATTTTTTTTTTCTAATTTGTTAAAGAAGGAATCTATCATCTTCAAATACCCTTAAACATTTTAGCTATGCTCACTAATCCTCAGTAAGAAAATTCTGTTTGCTCTTAGTAACCATTTTTTCATTTTTTATTAATACGCCCCAAAACAGATTGTTAATTTCAGCCACACATGTGGCTGGTGTCTGAGTTCTGCTCAATGAGATATGAGAAAAAGTCATGTGTTCAATCTCCTTGTTTTGCATTAGAGCAAATGGGTATGATTACTCATTCCCCTTTACCCTTTCTCCTTCCTGAATTCTCATTGATTGGAATACAGATGTGGTGGTCATCTCTCTTACACCTCACAGATAAAGGATAACACCCAATTGGATAGAAAGATCTTGAAACTCTGATGTTTATGAAGGATAGAACCATATGCTATACAAACTTGGATTTCTTGCAAAAAATAAATAAGCTTCTATTTCAAGTAAAAAAAATTTTTTTATGTTAAATTGGGTCTCTATGACATCCAGTGATCTTATATCTTAACTAATTAATTATATCTTAATTTCCTAAGAGCAAGCCATTTAAAAAGCATGTTGTTGTTGTTGTTAGGTGCCATCCAGTTGGTTCCGACTCATAGCGACCCTATGCACAACAGAACGAAACACTGCCCAGTCCTGTGCCATCCTTAAAATTGTTGTTATGCTTGAGCTCAAAGCATAGCCTAGGATAAGATTCATGGGTTACTTGCTTTTGCAATGTACACATTCCTCCTTTCCTTGTTTTCTAATGTAATATAACTAAGAATCACCAGTTTCTTGAATGAATTTTGTAGGTGGGAGGAAAAGAGAAGAAAGAAAATTCCAAGAAAATAGTGGCATAATGTATTTAAAATATCATACTGACCTGTTTCCAAGAATGGAACGTCTGCAACTGAAATCTCAAAGGATCGTTACAGACTCAGCTGTAAGAAGAAAGTAGCAGCTTGGAGATGTCTTTTTTGCCCACAATAATACATGACATTTAAAAATATGTTAAAATAATTAAATTGAGAATATTAAAAGATGGTGATAATAGCAACTGAAAAAGCAATTTTACATGACACCAATAAAAGGCTAAGAAAAATTTTATTTACTTTCATTGACGTCAAAAGTAGAGTTGCATTGACTAAAAAAAAAAAAAAAAAAACTAGAATAGTATATACTGAGACAGAGAGAACCAAATTTGTGCATTCACTTATTCATTCCCCTTCATAGCATTCCACCTGTATAATTCCTGCTACCTAAAATGACAAAAGCAGAGATACAGTTGATTCCTCAGATGATTCCAAGACATTATGATCTGACAACCCAATTTCTCCTTGATAAGTAGGGTCAATACTCCCAGCCTGGATGCTTAGATTCTACCCCTTTTCTTTTCCATTTGATTCACTAATATGATGACTTCATTAAATCCATGTGGCAGTTTCATCTTCCAGGTTAATGGAATCATTTTTGTTTTCTTTAATGGAAGTATTCATCCTTTGGGAACTAAGAACCCTAGCTCAGTAGAATCCAAAATTGTGGGGACTGGAAGCAAAAATTCACTAGTCAATTAGTAAGATTAATAGTGAGAGAAGCTAGTCATGTTCCCATCTCTGCTTCCTGCTTGGGAAGAAACAGTCCTATATATTTAACAACAAAATAAGTATATATCACATCCTGGAGGATATCACCACAACACTGAAAGTGGTTGCTACCCAAATGAAATTGTAACTGCTTTATTAGAAGGTTATTCGATATTTCTAACAGGTCAGCTGCTTGGGAGTTATTGGAAACATGATGATTTCCATGAATCTGGAACACTCGCACACTTAATTTGCCATAAAATGAGTTTCTTGGTCAAAAGCAATGTTGCCTGAAATAATACGGTGATGAGAAAGGCATTCAATAAGTTCACGTATTGTGTTTTTTGGCAGAAGCATTACATGTAATAAAGTCATAGTAACAGAAATTATCTATCCCAGTAAGAAAAAGGTGCTACCCCTTCAATGAAGGGAGAAGTTCTAGAAAATCAACATGCCATCAGGTGACTCATTGATCCCCCAAGGGAATGGTGTCACATTGGGTGTTCAGTTTTGCTTCAGCTGTTGACCATTTGAGCACTCAGTAGTGATTGGAGGCAGATCCATCTTTTTGTGTGGAAGACGATGTTGCTTAAAAAAAAAAACCCTTAGCCCATGAAAAGCTTTCATCCCCTCTGCCATGGTTACTTTATCCATGAATTGATTAAGGACAGAAGTTGGGAGTAAAAATCTGACTGACACCTACCAAATAGGTTATCTTGTCCACATGATTATTAAGAGCCTCATCTGCTAAGGTGAGTCTTTGGTGAGCATTCATATGGGAGACAAACAGCTTCACAATCTGTTCCCTTTTGAAGAGATGTTTCACATACAGTAAATTCTTATTATTCATGTATCCTGTATTTGTGAAATTCTTTACTTGCCAAAGTTTTTTTGTTAATACTTGTGCCCCTTTTGTTTCATTCACAGGCAAGTGCAGAGTGGCAAAAATTCTGTCACCTGACAGGAATATTCCCAGTTGAGTTCAAACATAGTGACCCTCTGCTTTTTGTTTTGCTCTCAGAACACTTTTTTTTTTCTCTGAACAAGTGTCCTTTTTACTATTTTGTGCCATGTTTTTCACATTTTGTGCTTTTTGTTGGTGATTTCACTGTTTAAAATTGCCCCCAATGCAGTGTTAAAGTGCTGTCTTGTTTTCCTAAATGTACAAATTCTGTTATATCCCTTATGGAGAAAATATGTGGATTGGATAAGCTTTGCTCAAACATGTGTTATAGTGCTGTTGACCATGAGTTCAATGCCAATGAATCAAAAATATATATTAAATAAGGTGTTTTTAAACAGAAACACATATAAAACAAAGTTATGTATTGATCAGTTGGCAAAAATGTTGTGATCAAATTCTTGCAGGAACCTAACTGTGTATCTCCTTGGTGCAATGGTTCAATATTCACTAACTCAATATTCAAGGAAGCTTTATAGAGTGGTAACTATCTTGAATAATGGGAATAAACTGTACCTATTTTTTATTTAATCTAGAAAAATTTGTCTCCAAATATCCAATTATCAGTAATCCCTGACTTATGTCATATTCAAGTTACAATGAGCCACATTTATGACCAACCTTTTTTTTTTTTTTGGTACATCTTATTTTTTTTTTATTGTTAGTAATAAGTACTACATACAATGTTACAGAACATACTTGCTGATATTATCATTTTTAGATGTTCACTCGAAGATGTTCAAAGACAAACAATGGATTTATAAAGGCAATAATAATGAAATTAAAGTCAATAATAATGAAAACTAGTGATACCAAGTAATAAAAGGCTGATTTAAACTTAGGAAAAAAAAAGAAAACCCTTTGCCGTAGAGTCAATTCCAACTCATGGTGACTCTATAGGACAGGGTAAGGTAGAACCACCCTATAGAGTTTCCAAGGAGCTCCTGAAGTATTTGAAGTGTTGATCTTTTGGTTAGCAAGCAGCCTTAGCTCTTAACTACTATGCCACCATGGTTTTGAAACTTAGGAAGATATGGGTAAATTTCAAGGTAACCACAAAGAAAGTTAAAAAATCTACTCATCAAAATAAAGAAGAAAAACATAAAGTCTCAGGAAACACAAAGTCTACAAAAGAGAAAGAAATGAAAAAAACTAAAAAAAAAAGAGGTGTTAGACTTATATCACAGTCAACTTACAAAAATGAAAAGCCTAGATCATGGACTACCTGTATTTGATCGTGTTTATTCAAAGTCCTTGATATTTCTGCCAAACCACTAGCCACAATTCATGAATTAGTTAGGTTTACACCTCTAGCCATCTCCCCTTCCAGTCAAAATAAACAATCAAATACACTAGTTGAAGGTCCATTCTTTAACAATAGTTCTCTTCACTATTGTCCCTCAGGACCCTATAACCACCTTGGAGTAGAGCTGTATTTCTATAGACAGCCCTTTTAGGTGGTAAAAACATGATGCAGAACTACTTCTAAATTATGCCTGAATGCTTTCTTTTTCAAACAAGTGTTGTTGTTGTTAGATGCCATCAAGTTGATTCTGACTTATGGTGATGCCATGAGTCATAGGAAATACCCCATGACACTATATCTGAGGTGTAGGCTGAGAGAGAAGACAACGTAGCAGAAATAAGAGCCATGGCCTTCTGAACGACTTGTTCATGAAACTTGTATCTTCAGGGCTATCTGTTTTCATATTCCAATTAAAGACGGAGTAAATGGCTTAGGTATGGCTTAGGTATAAACTCATGCATGGTAACTTAGTGGCTATTGGTAAAATATCTAATTTCTACTAGAGCCCAATAGAAATCCAGGATTTTTTTCTAAAACAAAAAAAAGTTATCTGTAAAGGATTGCATAGTTCTTATCCGAATCATAAAATTTTGTGCCTTAATTCACCTATAGGGGCAACCATACTCTTTCCTATCTGCCGCCAATATTCAGAGCACCATCAGCTCTTCTGATTATAAAACCCAAATGGGAGACAGCTTTCATGACATTTTGAACTTCTTAAAAATCCTTTTCTTGTTCTGGACCCTACTAAAACTGCAGCTTTTTGGATTACTTGGTAATTGGGTAAGAGTAACATATTCAAATTGCCCCCAAATTCCAAAAAACCTGCAGTCATTGTCTTAGTTTCCTAAGGCTGCCATAACAAAATGTCACCAAATGAGTGACTTTATAGAACAGGGCTTAATTTTCTCACAGTCCTGGAGAACAGAAGTCTGAATTCAGGGCATCGACAGGGCTATGTTCTCTCTCTGTGTGCTCTAGAGGAGGATCCTTTCTTGTGTCTTTCAGCTTCTGTAGTCCTTGGCATTTCTTTGCATGTGATGGATTGTAGAGGAGCCCTCAGATGGTGTCTTCTCCATGTGTGTGATTCTGGTTTCTGTGTCTGTTCTTCCCTTTCATAAAACACCAGTCAGAAGGGATTAAGAGTAGGACCCACCCTACGCCAGTATGACCTCCTTTAATTTAACCGATAACAAAAGGAAAAAAAAAAATCAAACAAGGTCACATTCACAGTTACAGAAGTTAGGACGGCAACATATCTTTTTTGGGAGGACACAATTCAATTCGTAATAGTCATTATGCTTCTGTCTTAGTGGTAAGAAGGGCCAGAGGCTCTTTGCTTTAAAAGAATATTTTGGCAGGTCCCTGATCACTAAACCACTATCATTTTCATTGACGTGACAGGCACATGAATTTTTACAGGGTTTATTTCCTACCAACTGTCTCACATATTTCTTCCCAAGGGTCTAAAGTGGTTGCTACTTCCTGCTCACCAGATCCAGTTACCTGAAATGATCAATGTTATGGACCAGTATTTTGCTCTGTAGAAGGAAAAGGTGATCAACTCCTTGCAGACTAGGTAATGGCATGGAGATGGGAAGTTTAGATAGCCTTGAAGTAGGACAGTGCAGGTGTATTACTGACTATACAGGTTGAATACAAACTGCTTCTGCTGGCCTTTTTTTTTTAGCAGATATAGAGAAAAATGTCTTGGCCAGATCACTAGCTACACACCAGTTTACACACACACACACACACACACACTACTTCCAGAACAGAAGTGCAGTCACCACATTAAACTTATGATAATTCACTACCATTCTGCAAATCCATCTGCCTTCTGCATAGGCCAGATAGGCAAGTCGGAAGTGTATATGGTGGGAATTAACTACCCCTGAATGTTTCTAGCCCTAGATGGTGGTACAGATCTTTGAAATTCTTCCAGAGATGTGACAAATGCTTTTGGTTTACCATGTTGGTACTTAGAGGCAGTTTTAGTGGCTCCCAATTGGCTTTTTCTACCATAAAAGCGCTTACTGTATGTGTTGTAGAACCAATGTAGGGATTTTGCCATTTCTTTCAACTCCGCATTCTAGAGGTAGGGAAATAACCACACACCTACAAGACGGTAATATCACCCGGAAAATAAAGACAATACGTATGTTTTATTTCATTTTTCTCATTCTCTAAGATACTTTTGTTTGAACAATCTATGAAAGAAAATCATTTTGCATCCTGATTACATTAACAGTTATATCCCCACCAAATATGCAAAGCAAAGAATATTGAATTTTACATAAGTTATTTATAAAGCTAGTGACTTAATTTTTTATCTACATATTTGTATTGCAATCCTATAAATAGGCATAACAGGACAAGTGTATATTACATACTGGGCATGAATATTTTATTATATGTCTTTAAGTTATAATGATACTGCTGTAAATCAAGATTTGAGGTCACTCATTATTCAGCTAATTTTTAAATTTGAATTAAATTTCTAAGAAATAATGAATATAGACTTTAATTTTTGTTCTAAGATAATATTGTTAGTTAACTTAAAGTCCTTTCTTTCATCATTGCTAACTGCTATTGTCTGACATCCATCCTCCAAATTAAATGTGACTTTGATGGATAAACTCAATTAAAGCTCAGGCATTAGATAAGTTAAACAGAGAACTGAACTGATCTTTACCAATCTACCTTTAAAAATACAATAAATATTTCAAAAGGAAGCAGTTATAAATTATACTGAAAATACATGTGATTGAAATTGAGTCACTCTATGTGAATTTCTAATGCTTAGAAAGAAACATTTGTTTCGCTCTCTTTAGTATAGTATCTTATAGAAGATTTTAATAAACAAAATTAGAGAAATGCCTGATTCATATACTTTCCTAAAACTGTCTGCATCTTTTATGATATTTAAGTTTATTAAAATGTCTACTTTTAAGGCTAAGAAAGGAAATGGTTTGGTCAGAATTTGAGGCACTCACAAGCCATTCTATTTAAATTCTCCTTAATACATTTAAAATTATTTAGTGATAAATTAGACTTCGTCAAAATTAAAAACTTTTTTTCATCAAAGGACTTCAAAAACACAGTGAAGAGACTTGAATAAAGATTATTGGGAACCATATATCATGTATGGGTTTAACACCTAGAATATTTGAAGAATTCCCACAACTTAAAAAATCAAAAAATGGGAAAATGACTTGAATAGACAATTCACCAAAAAGATATACAAATGTCTAACACCATATGAAAAGATCTTCAGCATCATTGGACATCATTGTTAGTTGCTGTCAAGTTGGCTCAGACTCATAGCGGCCTCATGTATAACATAACTAAATGTTACCCAGTCATATGCCATTAGCCATTAGGAAGATGAAGGTCAAACTCACAATGTGATACTACTTCACCTCCACCAAGATGGTTAAGATAAAACAAAAACAAACAATCAAAACAGAAAACAACAAATGTTGGCAAGGATATGGAGAAATTGGAACCCTCATCCTTTGGTAGGAATGCAAATTGGTACAGCCACTGTAGAAAAAGATTTAGGTGGTTCCTCAAAAAGTTAAACACAGAACTACCATGTGATCCAGAAATTTTACTCCTAGGAATATACCCAAGAGACTTGAAAACAGTGACTCGAAGAGACACATGTGCACCAATCCTTATTGTGGCATTATTCACAATAGCCAAAAGGTGGAAACAAGCTAAATTTTTGCCAGCAAAATATGGTACATACATACAATGGCACATTACTCAGCCATAAGGGGAAATGAAATCCTAATAAATGTTACAACATGAACAAACTTTGAAAACATTATGCTGAATGAAGTATGTCAATCACAAAAGGACTACTATTGTACGATACTACTTATACGAAATATCTAGACTAAGCACAAGTACAAGAATCAAAGTTTATTACTGGTTACTAGATACAGAAGGAAGGGGTAAAGGCGTAGCTTTATTTAGGAAACACTGAGTACCGCTAATGGTGATAGAAAATTAGGCAATGGATACTGGTGATGATTACATAGCATAATGAATGCAATGATAATAACAAAAAAAAGACTTAGTGAGTGCCTTGTATATGAAAACTTCTAATCTTAGCATTGATTCCACTGCTTATTTATTTATTTAATCATTGAACTAATATTTGTACATTTTCTATGGGAGATAAGATATTAGGATAGGGTATATAGTTGAAGAAAGCATGTAAGGCTTGTAAAGAGATGTAAAGAAATAATTTGGTTCTATGTGATAAATGCTTTACTAGACATATTTATAGGATATAAAAGGAATACAGAGAAAGAGGCATGTAATATTATCAGGGAAATTAGAGAAGTCATAGAATCACAGCATTTACAAATTAGAAGAACTAAAATATTAAAATCCAATTTTCTTATTTTACTATAGAAATAGTGGAGATAATTTGATTTGTTTTTCCCAGCAGTAATATAACGAAGTAGACAATCTTCCTCGTAGTTCAGAATTTGGATTTGAGAATCTAATAAATCTGAATTCTGATCCTAGCCCTGCAATTTCTATCCATTTTTACCTGGGATTCTGAAATGGGGAGAATAATAATTAAATCTCTTATGAAGTTTAGCTGTGAGGCTGGGAGGTTTTTTTTGAGATAAGCCACTTCACAGAAGACTTGTCACACTACCACATAGGATTGCCATTTTCACACTAACTCATAGGACTAAATTAGTTAATAATTACAACGCCCTTATAATAGTGTCTGGCTCATAAGTGGGTCTACATGGATGCATGTTATTTCCATAATTTTTCTCATTATTAGTGCTGGGATTGCAACTTGTTATATTAGAATTCTTATATTTCTATTTCAGTGCAATTTCATGTAGAAACAAAGGCACATATTGCCTTAAAGAAAAATATGCATAGAGAAAATATTTTAAGTCTTTTTGAATTTTAAACATCTCTTATGTTTCAAGAATTTTTTGGAACAATAGCTGATTCTAGGATTGTCTGGGAAATACACAAGATGACACTGAAGCATGTATTGTTTTTGTTGTTGTCCGCTGCCTTCTAATCAATCCCTGACTCATGGCTCCCCTGTGTACAGCAGATTCAGACAGACCATTGTGATCCATAAGGTTTTCATTGGCTGATTTTTCAGAAGTAGACTGCCAGGCCTTTACTCCTAGTCTGTCTTAGTCTGGAAGCTCTGCTCAAACTATTCGACGTCATACCCACACACTATGATAAGACATTTTCATACAAGAGGAGTAGTGGCTGTGCTACAGGTGCACTGGCCAGCAATCAAACCCTAGGTCTCCCTCACGGAAGATGAGAATTCTACCACTGAACCACATGCTAGAAACAAACAAACAATGAGAACAAAAATACAATGACGGGAGTATGTCAAAAAGATGCAAAAATCAGCTGAAATTGCTCTCAATGGCCAAAGCTGGGACAATTTGACAAAATAAATGCTGCAGTATTCAGTGATAACCCAAAGCATAAAATAAACATCCATGAGTTTATACTCATGTAAATAAATAATTGGATAAATAAATGAATGTGAAACCCAAAAAGAACTGACAAATTTCCCATGGAGAATGTAATTTATATAGATATTCCAACCTCAAGCAAGTGGGGAATAACTCCCCATTCCTTAAGTGTGGGTTAAGTATAATGACTTTCTTCCAAAAAGTAGAATATGGTAAGGAAGGAAAAAACACTAACTTTACAGTAGAGAAACTTGAAAAACACTACCTCAACCAAGTGATCAAGGTTAACATCAACAGTGATAAATCATGTTGATAGTATACTTGATAGAATGTGATGAAAATGGCACTTGACCTCTGTGGTCTTGCTCCCCAAAAACAAAGTTGTTGTTAAAAACCCAAAACCAGCTGCCGTTGAGTCAATTCCGACTCATAGCGACCCTATAGGACAGAGTAGAACTGCCCTGTAGAGTTTCCAAGAGGCACCTGGCAGATTCAAACTTCCAACCTTTTGGTTAGCAGCCATAGCACTTAACCACTACACCACCAGGGTTTCCGTTGTTGTTGTTAGGTGCCGTCAAATCAGTTGATTCACAGTGACACTGTGTACAACACAATGAAACAATACCCAGTCCTGCACCATCCTCACAATCGTTCTTATGCTTGAGCCCATTAATCTTAGTTCTCTAGTACTGCAATAACAGAAGTACCACAAGTGGATGGCTTTAACCAAGAGAAATTTATTCTCTCCCAGTCTAGTAGCCTAGAAGTCTGGATTCAGGGCTCAAGCTCCAGGAGAAGGCTTTCTCTCTCTGTCAGCTCTTGAGAAAGGTCCTTGTTATCAATCTTCCACTAGTCTAGGAGTTTCACAGCACACGGACCCTGTGTCCAAAGGATGCGCTATGCTCCTGGTGGTTCTTTCTTGTTGGTATGAGGCCCCCATGTCTCTCTGCTGCCTTTTCTCTTTTATACCTTAAAAAAGGTTGACTTAAGACACAACTTAATCTTGTAGAGTGAGTCTTTCCTCATTAACATAACTCCCGATAATCCCACCTTGTTAACATCATAGAGGTAGGATTTACAACACATAGGAAAATCACATCAGATGACAAAATGATGGACAATCACATAATACTGGGAATCATGGAGTAGTGAAATTGAGATACATTTTTGTGGGGGGACACAATTCAACCCATAACAACATTGTTGCAGCCACTGTATCAATCCACATCTTCAAGGATCTTCCTTTTTTTTGATGACCCTCTACTTTACCAAGCATAATGTCCTATTCCAAGTCCTGGTCCCTCCTGATAACATGTCCACACTATGTGAGACAAAGTCTTACTATCCTTGCTTCTAATGAACATCCTGGCTGTACTTTTTCCAAGACAGATTTGTTCGTTCTTCTGGCAGCCCATCTTGGTATATTCGATATTCTTCACCAACACCATAATTCAAAGGCATCAATTCTTCTTTAGTCTTTGTTATTCATTGTCCAGTTTTCCCATGAATATGAGGTGATTGAAAACACCATGGCTTGGGTCATGCACATCTAAGTCCTTAAAGTGACATCTTTGCTATTTAACACTTTAAAGAGGTCTTTTTAAGCAGATTTGCCTAATGCAATTCGTTGTTTGATTTCTTGACTGCTGCTTCCATGGGTGTTGATTATGGATCCAAGTAAAATGAAATCCCTTACAATTTCAATATTTTCTCCATTTATCATGATGTTGCTTACCAATAGCTCAAGTCTAATCAGAAGAAAATCATCAGATAAACCCTAACTGAGGGACATTCTATAAAATACACCACCAATACTGTTTAAAACTAAAAAGGTTATCAAAAACAATAAAAGTTTGAGAAACTGTCACAGCCAGGAGGAATAAAATGTGACCAAAAAACAAAAACCAAACCCAGTGCCCTCGAGTTGATTCCGACTCATAGCGACCCTATAGGACAGAGTAGAACTGCCCCATAGAGTTTCCAAGGAGCACCTGTTGGATTCGAACTGCCGACCCTTTGGTTAGCAGCCATAGCACCTAACCACTATGCCATCAGGGTTTCCACAAAATGTGACATGATGACTAAATACAATTCGTTTACTTAGATGGAATACTGGAACAGAAAAGGAAATGAGGTAAAACTAAGAAAATCTAAGTATGGACTTTAGTTATTAAAAAAAAAAAAAAAAGGTGTCAATATTGGCTCATTTGTTGTAAGAAATATACCAGACTAACATAGGGGAAACTGGGTGTGACAAATAGGGAGACTCTATACTGTCTTCAAAATTCTCCTGAAAATATAGAAATATTCTAAAATAAAAAAGTTTGTTAAAAAAAAGTCAGTTCTTGACATTCAAAGCCTAAGCCTAGAGATAACTCAGGAGATAGACAAAAATTTAAAAGATACTTGCTTCTTCAAATATCAGTTCATACAATTTGATTAGTAGATATATTTTTTTCCCCAAAAATTTGGTGAGAAGAAAAACCATACAGGAGACAGGTGACCTTAAGGATTTGAGTTCTTTAATTTCATTTATAATATTTTATAGCTTTCTATGTACAAGCCTTTCACTTTTCTGATTAAATTTTTTCCCAGGGATCTTATTCTTTTAGATGTTATTGTAAATAGTAAAGTTTCCATAAATTCCTTTTCTACTTGCACATTGCTGGTATACAAAAACCAGACTAATTTTGTTTGTTGACCCTTGTACCCTGCCACTTTGCTGAATTCAGTTATTAGTTTTAATAGCTTTCTTGTGGGTTCTTTGGGTATTCCTATGTATAAGATTGTCGTTGGTGAAAAGGGGTGGTTTTATTTCCTCCTTCTCAATTTGAATACCTTTTATTTAGTTATTTGTTTACCTATCTATCATTTGTCTTTGTATCTATTTTTGTATCTTATCTATCTATGTATCTATCATCTAACAAATCTATCATTTATTTATTTATTTCTAGCCTATTTGCTCTGTCTAGGAGTTCTATAAAAATGTTGAATAGCAGTGGTGAGAGTGTGCATCCCTGTCTTATTCCTGATTTTAATGAGATAGATCTTTCTCCATTGAGTATGAGGTTAGCTGTGGGTTTTTCATAAATGTTTTTTTATTGTATTGGGGGATTTCTCTTCTATTTCTATCTTTTATTTATTACATAATGGTGTTGAATTTTGCCAAATGTTTTTTTCTACATTGATCGATGACCATGTGGTTGCTTTCCTTTCTTCTTGTAATGTGGTGTTTTGCATCGATTGATTTTCTGATGTTGAACCATTCTTGCATTCCTGGGATAAATCCCTCTTGATCATGCTGTATAATACTTTTAATGCATTTTTGAATTGCATCTGATAGTATTTTGTTGAGCAATTTTGCATCTATATTCATTAGGGGTAATGGCCTTTAGTTAGTTTACTTTTCCTGTTATCTTAGTCTTACTTTGGTATTAGGGTTATGTTCTCCTCATGGAATGAGTTAGGTAGTGTTCCCTTCTCTTCTTTTTTTAGCCTTTGGAAGGGTGTAAGTAGTATTGGAGTTGCTTCTATAAAGGTTTTTCACTGAAACCATCTGGTCCAGAGCTTCTCTTTGTTGGTAGGTTTTTGATTACTGATTCAATCTCTTCACTTGTTATGAGTCTGTCAAGATCTACTATTTCCTCTTGAGCCAGTGTAGGAAGTTTGTGTTTCAAGAAATTTGTCCATTTCCTCTAAGTTATCTAATTTACTGACATACATCTGTTCTAAGCATTACCTTATAACAGCTTTTACTTCTGTAGAATTGGTTGTAATGTTTCTGCTTTCATTTCTAATTTGAGATATGTGCATCATCTCTTTTCTTTTGTCAGTCTTACTAAAGGCTTGTAAATTTTATTAATCTTTTCAATAAGCCAACTTCTGGTTTCATAGATTTTTTTTTTCTATTGTCTATTTCAGTTTTTATCTTTATAATTTCCTTTCTTCTAGGATTTTGGATGTAGTTTGATCATGCTTTTATAATTCCTTAAGTTGGAGAGTTATATTTTTACTTTCTTGATGATATTATTAGAAATACAAGAGTTTATCATTTTGATGAAGTCCAACTTACCTGTTATTTTGTTGTTGTTGCTTTGGTATCATATCTAAAACCATTGTCTTATCTGAGCTCAGGAAGATTTACTCCAAGATTTTCTTTCAAGAGATTTACAATTTTAGCTTTACTTTAAGTCTATGATCTACTTTGAGTAAACTTTTGTGTAAGAGGTGAGGTAGAAATCAAATTCATTCTTTTGCATGGGAATAACTAGTTTTCTCAGCACCATTTGCAAAAAGACTTTTATTTCCCCCATTGAATGATCTTGACACCCCTGTCAAAAAGCAGTTGACCATAAACATAAGAGTCAAATTCTGGACTCTCTATTCTATTCCGCTTGTCTGTATTTCTATGCTGAAGCCAGTACAACACAGCACTGAATACTGTAACTTTGTTCTAAATTTTGATACAATGAAGTGAGTCTTCCAACATTTTTTTAGGATTGTTTTTGCTAGTTCTAAATTCTTGACAGCTGAATTCCAGCCCTATTACCTTGTGATTGAGTTCCACTTGAATTTTATTTTCTTAGCCTCTAGTCTCCTATCTGCAATCTCATTTTCTGTGTTCAGTTTCACTCTTTTAAATCTTTATTTTTTTTGACTGTGTCTCTGCTACCTGTTAAAGTACCAAAAAAACAAAAACAAAAACCATTGCCGTCGAGTCAATTCCCTAAAATACTGAATGCATACATGATTTGAAAAGTGTGAACTTTGAAATGAGATAAATTTAGTATTAATTTTTAATTCAACCAGCTACTTGCTATGTAGCCTTGTTCAAGTACTTAGCCTCTGAGTGCATTATTTTGCTCAGCTATATAAAACTCTTCGCCTTCAAGTCAATCCTGACTCATAACGATATATAAAGGTGATAATAAAACATGTATGTGAGATGTTATTTGTGACTTTTATTGAACTAATGTATGTAAAGTTCCTGACTAATGGTATTCACTCTTGTGGCACAGTGGTTAAGTGCTATGGCTGCTAACCAAAGGGTTGGCAGTTCGAATCTGCCAGGGTGCTCCTTGAAAACTCTATGGGGCAGTTCTACTCTGTCCTATAGGGTCGTTATGAGTCGGAATCGACTTGAGGGCACTGGGTTTGGCTTTTTTGGTTTTCTAAATAATCTTTCATTCTTTTACTTGTATACCCATAGAATTCTTTTATCTCCTTTGTCTTCACATTGCCTCCATCTGTTTTTGATACCTCTGGTGTTCAAGATCTGTCATTAATCTTTCATATCCTTAACTTCTTTAAATCCTTTCATTACTTTTTTTTTTTTTTTTTTGATAGCATGTTTTCAGTATTGGAATGCATGCTTACTAATTGAATGTGCTGTAATTTTTGGTTGGTAATATGGATTTTGAGAAATATGATCTGGTAATACAAGCCCCCAATGAGGCAAGTGGCACTCTGGTGCCACTGATCTGTGGTATGACGATATACCAATGAAAGCTAGATCAGTGATTTATTGTGGGTGCCTTTCCATTAGGTTATATGGGGAACCCTTGATTTTGCAAATATGACACAGAAAAACCAAAACAAATCCATTAGGGCTACCTAAGAATCACAAAGGAAAGCCATAATTATGCTTGCAAGCCTTATTTCACAGAAATAAAGGGAAAAAAAAGAAAATTTATGTAACTAACATATCCAGGAAGCATCACTTAATAGAATCCTTAACCTACTAGACAACAATGAGGCTCCAACATCATTCTGCTGAGCTTCGTGCATTTCAAAAGGGACTCACCTTGGGACTAAATGCATTAGAACCGGAATAAAGCCTTATCTCTGAGGTCCAGAGTCATAAAAAGTGGCCGGCATGCCATTTATGCTGACGGTAATGAAAAGGTTAAAAATTCTCTTTAGCTTCTAGTTCTACCTGAAAACTATTTCTCCCCTTAGCTCTCCAATTCTTACTTGTGATATCTGTTATGATATTTTTTACTACTCCAAACCTCATGGCTTGGAAGTCAGTTGGTTGTTTTGTTTTAAACCTGATTTCAGTTTCCAATTTCCTCTGCCTTTCCTCTCAAACTTATAGTTTGAATTTTATATCATTAATACAAATATTCCCTCATTATACTTTCTTATTCCAGTAATCTACTGTCGCCCAAAGTAATTCCCTTGATTCCTTCAGAATGCTGAGTCACCACAATTTGTTCAGTTCTGTCTCAGTCATAATTCTTGGGAAATGTAATAAGCTACAATGTGCTTCTACTTCCCTAGATCTTCAGTTTCTTGACCTCTTTTTTTTTTTATATAATCTTATGCTCTATTTCAGCCATTTACTTTTGTGTTCATATCTTTGACATTGCCATTATTAATAACTGTTGTTGTTAGCTGCTGTCAAGTTGGCTCTGACTCATGTCAACCCCACTTAAAACAGAACGAAATGTTGTCCAGTATTGTGACATCTTCTTCGTGATTATTTTTACGTTTGAGATCATTCTTTTGGCTATTGTGTCACTTCATCTCATTGAGAGTTTTCCTCGTTTTTGCTGACTCTCTACTTTACCAAACATGATGCTCTTTTCTAGCAATTTGTCATTATTGATGACACTTCAGAATAAGCAAAATGAAGTCTCATCATCTTCGTTTCTAAGAAACATTCTGGTTGCATTTTTTCTTCTAAGACTGATTTGTTCTTTCTTCTGGCAGTCCACAGTATATTTAATATTCTTCTCCAACACCACAATTCAAATGGGTCAATTCTTCTATCTTCCTTTTTCTTATTCAGCTTTCACATGCATTATGAGGCTAATAAACCTTCCATAATCTTAATTTGAATTATCTCACTTTCCCAACTTAAACATGACTACCTATCTCTCCTCTAACACATTAACTCCTTAAAATGGGATCCATCTGGACCATAATTCACTGGTCCTACCATTGTTTCACTCTCTCTTGACTCCCTTCTGTCCTCATTTACCTTCTTCTCAGGATAATTTCATAGTCATCATTGTAATCTTACCCTCACCTGTAACTCAATTACTTTGTATCTCTTTTACTCCATCATATGAACTTGGCTAAATCACAGCCTTGAATAAATTCAAGTCTCTAACCTATGTCTAAAATTGATTATCTTAATGGTGCTAGAAAAAAAAAAAGTACAGTAATGATAAATTTCATGTTGAATTTATGACCACCAACCTCAACTGATTCCTTAATGCTACAGAAATCATATTATATTCCCAAAACTATTAACTTTTCTTCTCCCTGGGTGATTATTTCTCATCTCTCTTTCCTTAAATCTCCAACACATCCTTTCCTATCCTTATTTTGAGCTGATGATACCTTGTCTCTTATATTAATGAAAAATGAAAAGTAATCAGAACAAAGCTTCCACAAATTCTCCAGAAAACCTAGTCTCCTAAATACATGTTTTTATACTCTACCTTTATACTCTGTATTTTCTTCTCTTGATTTGGATGGGATACCTGTCCTTCTATCAAAGGCCACTCTTTCAATTTTTGTTGTATATCCCTTTTTTTCTGCATCTACTGGGATATTTCTCCAGCCAAGTCTCCCTATTTTCTTCTCCTGCTTCTTCATAAATGTATTAACATATTCCCATCTTGAGGAGGAACAAACAAATAAACAAGAAAACTCTCATGATACCACTTTCCTCTCTAGATATTCACTATTTTTTTTTTCTTTCCTTTATAGAAAAATTATTTGGAAGTGTTGCTATTCTTCCTTTCACCATTTTCTGTCTTCTCATTCTCAAAAGAACTCCTACCAGGGACACCTTCATATTCATTTCTCTAGCACAACTGCTTTTGTCAAAATCACCAATTGTTATTTCTCACTGCTTATCTTACTTGATTTATCAACGCACTAAATACTTGATTTTCCCTCTTTTTCTTTAAATACTTTCTTCATTTGGCTCCTAGGACACCACAATTTCTTGACTTTTCACTTAATTCTGTAATTTTCCCTCTCAGTCTATTATACCTTGAACACCTAACTTATCATTGCCTCATGGCCTAGAGAGTGTACCTCTGTGACTTCATTTTATAATAAGTTCCTTGATGATTTCTTCAATTATCATGGCATTGCATACCATAAGTACTTTATGTATTTATAACTCTTGAAAGTATATCTCTCTCCAGACCTCTGCTCTGGTTTCTGGTCTCCCATATCCAATCTCTGACTCATCGTCTTCCTTGTGATGATTAATAGGCACTTTAACTTAACATTTGCAAAACTGAACTCTCTATTTCCTCCAGAAAAACTTATTCTAACAAGTTTTACCATCTCTGTTTTTCATCACTCTGTTATTCTAGGTAATCAGGTCCCTGATTCTGAGAACCTTGCTTTACTCTTTCTGTCATATGTATGACACATTAAATTCTCTCTGTCCTATGTTTAAAAAGTACCCCAATTCTTACCACTTCTTACCATCTTCACTGTTACCACTTTCGTCTAACCCACAATTGTCTCTCGTCTGAATTGCTATAATATCTTTCTATCTAGCCTCTCTATTTTTGTCTTTATCTCTTTTTGTGGTCTGCTTTAATGTTATAAACTTGTTATTACTCTGCCAAAAATCCTTCAATCTCTCCAACTCTTATTCAGAAAACTAAAGTTCTCACAATGCCTTGTAAGACTCCACTCAATGCATTCTCCAATTACCCCTCTGTCTTAAACTCTTTACACTTTGCCTCCATCTCCTGTACAACCACACAGGTATTTTTGTTATTTGTCAAACACAATCAGCCTGCTTTCAACTCAGGGTCTCTGCACTTGCTCTTCTCATCACATATGACATCCACGTGGTCTTATTCACCCACTTCCTCAGGCATTCCCTTTTCCTTACTTCTCAGTAAGAACTTTCCTCTATACCCTCTTTAGAATTGCAACAACTTCATCAACATATCCTATCTCTATGTTTTTTTTTTTTTATTTTTTGTCTGTACTACTAATTGCCCTCTAATAATCTATATATTTTACTTATTTTATTTACATATTTTATATTTATAAGCTTGTCTCCCCACCTTCTGACACAGACACATACAAGTATAAGATTTAGAAAGTTAGGGATTAAATTATTTCGCTTGGTCCCTTTTAAATACCCACATCTACAAACTGCATGGTCATAGGCATCGGATGGAAAACATTCATTGAATGTTAAATAATAGCTCTCTTTACCTCCTCTTACTTGTAAAAAAAAAAAATCACTTTAGATTAGGCATGTAATCACTGATTATAATAAAGTTGTTTCTTGGTATTCATTTCTCTAAGTCGGGATTCCTTTTTTTCTTTTGGAGTGCTTTTATGGCAAATCTGTAATTACTTTGCTTAAAATGCAGTTTCTAACACCTTGGTTGACCAGACCTTCTTGGAATTTGACTGAGGCACAAAATATAGACTATGTCAAACAACAATTTAAGAAATCTTGTCCAAAAGTTTACATTTTTCTAGTATTCTTGCATTTATGGAAACTGGAGTATCATAAGATATAAAATTAATTAAATCCCTCTGAATATTTGAGGTCAACTGCCTTTTATGGAAAATCTAATATAGGAATTCTAAAGTCTTTTGACAAGGGAGGATTATTAGAATACGCTTAAAATTCAATAAATTATTTTATGTTTGTTTGAAGGCAAAACCAAACTAATGGTGCTATTTAACCTTGAAACCAAACCAAACCCACTGCCACTGAGTCAACTTCTACTCATGGTGATCCTATAGGATAGAATAGAACTGCCCCATAGGGTTTCCAAGAAGCACCTGATGGATTCCAACTGCCAAACTTTTGGTTCTCAGCCATAGCTCTTAACCACTACACCACCACAGTTCCCTTTAACTTTGAAGCTATAGCTTATTAGCTTATATATTTCCAATTTTTTTTTTACATAGACTATTACAGTGTTAAATAAGAATATTGCTTATTGAATGACTATCAAATTATTATAAAATGCTAACTTTCTCCATATCTGTACCAAAAAGAAGTGGTCCACATTCAAACATTTCAGGAGGTAGCATATGATCAAGAAGTTAGTACTGAAGGAAGAAGCCCAAGATGCAATGAAGGCATTGACGAAAAACAAAGCCCCAGGAATTGTCAGAATACCAGCTGAGATGTTTCAACAGATGGATGCAGCACTGGAGGTGCTCATTCATCTCTACTAAGAACTTTGGAAAAGAGCTACATGGCCAAACTGACTGGAAGAGAACAATATTTGCACCCATTTCAAAGAAAGGCAATCCAACTGAATATGGAAATTATCAAAAAAAATCATTAATATCACACAGAAATAAAATGTTCCTGATGATCATTCAAAAGTACATCAACAGGGAACTACCAGAAATTCAAGCCAGATTCAGAAGAGGACATGGAACCAGGGATATCATTTCTGATGTCAGATGGATCTCAGCTGAAAGCAGAGAATACCAAAAAGATGTTTATCTGTGTTTTATTGACCATGTGAAGGCATTTGACAGTATGGATCATAACAAATTATGGATAATAATGTGAAGAATGGGAATTTCAGAACACTTAATTATGCTTCTGTGGAACCTGTACATACACTAAGAGGCAGTTGAATGGAGCAAGGGGATGCCACATGGTTTAAAATCAAGAAAGGTGCTCATCGAGGTTGCACCCTTTCACTATACTTATTCCATCTGTACGCTGAGCAAATAATGTGAGAAGCTGGACTATGTGAAGAAAAATGTAGCATCAAAAGTGGTAGAAGACTCATCCATTAACATCTTGCTCTATGCAGGTGACATGATCTTGTTTGCTGAAAGCAAAGATACCTTGAAGCTCACTGATGAAGATTAAAGGCTACAGCCTTCAGTCTGGATTACATCTCAACATAGAGAAAACAAAAATCCTTACAACTGGACCAATATGCAACGTCATGATAAGTAGAGAAAAGATTGACCTTGTCAAGGATTTCATTTTTCTAAGATCTACAATCAATGCCCGTGGAAGCAACAGTCAGGAAATCAAAGGACATATTATGCAAATCTACTGCAAAAGATCTCTTTAAAGTGTTAAAAACCAAAGATGTCACTTTGAGGACTAAGGTATGCCTGACCCAAGTCATGTGTTTCAATTGTCTCATATGCATGTGAGAGCTGGACAATGAATAAGGAAGATCTACAAAGAATTGACGCATTTGAGTTGTGGTGTTGGCAAAAAACTATTGAATATACCACAGACTGCCAAAAAGAAAGAACAAATCTGTCTTGGAAGAAGTACACCTGGAATGTTTGTTAGCAGTGAGGATGACAAGACTTCATCTCACATAAGTTGGACGTGTTATCAGGAGAGGCCAGACCCTGGAGAAGGACACCATGCTTGGTAAAGTGGGGGTTCAGCAAAAAGGAGGAAGACTCTGAACGAGACGGACTGACACAGTGGCTGCAACAAATAAGCTCAAGCATAACAATGATCATGAGAATGATGCAGGACCCAGCAGTGTTTTGTTCTGTTGTACATGCGGTTGTTATGAGTTGGAACCAACTCAAGGGCGCCTAACAACAACTACATATATATATGTATATAAAATATTTATTTGTTATTATGTATTTACGTAAACAAAAACTTGTTGTCCTCCTTTTGATTCCGACTCATAGCTACCCTGTAGGACTGAGAAGAGCTTCCCCACAGGATTTCTAAGGAGTTATATTGGATTTGAATGGCCAACCATTTGGTTAGCAGCCAAGCTCTTAACAACTTTGCCACCAGAGCCACATATTTCTCATACTGCTCCTATGTAACTACTACTCCACCTATTTTTCCTTTAAATTGTTCATGTTTTTAAATTTATTTAATTTACAAAGGGGTAAAAATATAGCATTGTTTCATAAGTAAAATATTTTTTACTTGTTAAGACAAATAAAAATGTGTTAACAGGTAGCTCAGTCAAGTAACAGAGACTCAGTCAAGAAAAGATAGGGGTATAAAAGAATAAAATTGAACACATAAAATGAGATTGCAGGTAGGACACTAGTGGCTAAGAAAATAAAATCCAAATATTGTATTTATATTATGTGATCATCATTTTATCTATGAAACAATGCTATGAGTTTATCCTTTTGATTGTAATTTAAATAATTATAAAAACATGAACAATTCAAAGATTCAATTCAAAAATTAAATAGGTAGAATAGTAGTTACATAGGAGCAGTCTGAGAGCAGTCCATTCTTAGAAACACAAAGGAACCACAGCAGAATACACAATCACTCCCCCTTTGAAAGAGAATTGTTACTGATCGCAGTTATTAGGCTATAAGACTAGGAGGGACTCTTCATTTTGTCAAATCATCTCTTTTTCTAGATGACAGGACTATTGGCAAAAGTGACTGCTGGGATATCAGTTTTATAATTTTGAGCTTTGCAATATATTTTGGTTTCACATGTATCTTAGGCTGGGTTCTCTACAGAAGCAAAGCCAGTAAAACATATAAATATATAGAGAGACAAATTTACATCAAGGAAATGGCTCACTCCTTTGTAGAGGCTGGAACATCCCAAGTCTGTGGGTCCAGATAGAGGCTTCAAAAGGGCTGGCAAACCCAAGATCAGCAGGTCAGAGAGCAGGGCTGTTGCTCACAGGCTGTGAAGAATTGAGGAATCCCAAGATCATCAGACTCAAGTTCTAAGAACCAGAGGTCAGAGGAACAGGAGCCAGCTGCAGGACCTAGTGCAAGCAAAAGCCCCAAGCCTTGCCAGAATGTCCACTTATATTTGATGCAAGACACATGCCCAAGGAAACTCTTTTCAAACTGATTGGCTACTCACAGCAGTAGCAGTGGAGGTGATCACATTATATCAAATCTCATGATGGAGGTGATCACATCATACAACTGCCAAACTACATCGTAACTGTCAAACCACTGAGAATCATGGCTCAGCCAAGTTGACACACAACCCTAACCATCACAACATGTTAAGGGTTTTTCTAAATTTACATTTAATTTTTTTCTTCCGTATTTGGGTGCTCATGTCCTTATAAAAATAATGAAGGTAAACATGTTTTAAACAGTGTTTCTTTTTTTATTCTGGTGCCATTTCCACTATATTCATATTAGAAAAAAATATGACATGTATTTTGAGAGGTTTTTAGAGATGATAACAGAGAAAGAAAGAGATATAGGGAGATTGTTACATTTAGTCATCAAATAAGTGGATATTAACTGCTGCTTAATTTCTTTTTTAAGCTTTCTTCAAGGCTTAATTTCAAACTAAAGTTAAAAACAATGCACTGAGTTGGGTTGGTATGATTTTGGTTTAGAGCTTTTTAGATTCCTTAAAAAATAATAATTTTCCATCTTAATGACATTTCTTAAAATTTGCACTATAATATGAACACTTTGATGCCTTGGAATTTTATCTTTTTTTTTGTCAATCAATATCAAGAACTTAGACAGGTGCCTACAAATATTGAACTCAGTAAACAGTTGTTGAATGAATGGATGGATGAAGACTATTTCATTGACCCAGTGTTTGCCAATGATATAAATAATTTTGTTGGAATAATAAATTCTATATAGTAGATGTATTTAAATCTTTCATTTGTTTAATACTATATTTAATAAACATTGTTGATTCTATAGGGAAACCCTGGTGGTGTAGTGGTTAAGTGTTACAGCTGCTAACAAAGAGCTAAGCAGTTCGAATTCGCCAGGCATTCCTTGGAAACTCTACAGGGCAGTTCAACTCTGTCCTATAGGGTTGCTATGAGTCATAATCAACTCGATGGCAGTGGGTTTGGTTTTGGTTGGTTTGGTTTATATACGTAGAAACATTCTTACACATTAATCAAATGCTAATATCAGTGTCAAACAGTGTTATTAATTGAATTATGTCCCCCCAAAATCTGTTTCAACTTAGCTAGACCATGATTTCCAGTACTGTGTGATTGCTCAACATTTTGTGATATAATGTGATTATTCTATGTGTTGTAAACCCTAACCTCTATGATGTTAATGAGGCAGGATTAGAGACAGTTATGTTAGTGAGGCAAGACACAATCTGCAGTATTAAGTTGTATCTTGAGTAAATCTATTTTGAGATATAAAAGAGAGAATCAAGCAGAGAGGAAAAGGACCTTATCACCACCAAGAAAGAAGGGTTGAGAGTGGAGTCTGTCCTTTGGACCTGAGGTCCTTCCTCTGTGCTGGGAATCTTCTGGAAAAGGGGAAGATCGATGACAAGGACCTTACCCCAGAGTCGCCAGAGAGAGAAAAACTTCCCCTGGAGCTGGCATCCTGAATTTGGACTTCTAGCCTCCTAAACTGTGAGAGAATAAATTTCAGTTTGTTAAAAACATTCACTTGTGTTATTTCTGTTATGTTGTTGTTAGGTGCTGTTGAGTCGGTTCCGACTTGTAGTGACCCTACACACAACAGAACAAAACGCTGCCCGGTCCTGAGCCATCCTTACAATCGTTGTTATGCTTGAGCTCATTGTCGCACCCACTGTGTCAATCCACCTCGTTGAGGGCCTTCCTCTTTTCCTCTGACCTTGTACTCTCCCAAGCATGATGTCCTTCTCCAGGGACTGATCCCTCCTGACAACATGTCCAAAGTATGTAAGACGCTGTCTCGCCATCCTTGCTTCTAAGGAGATTCTGGTTGTACTTCTTCTAAGATAGATTAGTTTGTTCTTTTGGCAGTCTGTGGTATACTCAATATTCTTCACCAATAACACAATTCAAAGGCATCAATTCTTCTTTGGTCTTCCTTATTCATTGTCCAGCTTTCACATGCATATGATGTGATTGAAAATACCATGGCTTAGGTCAGGTTCACCTTAGTCTTCAAGGTGACGTCTTTGCTCTTCAACACTTTACAGAGGTCCTTTGCAGCAGATTTGCCCAATGCAATGCATCTTTTGATTTCTTGACTGCTGCTTCCATGGCTGTTGATTGTGGATCCAAGTAAAACGAAATGCTTGAAAACTTCAGTCTTTTCTCTGTTTATCACGATGTTACTTACTCATTGGTCCAGTTGTGAGGATTTCTGTTTTCTTTATGTTAAAGTGCAATCCATACTGAAGGCTGAGGTCTTTGATCTTCATTAGTAAGTGCTTCAAGTCCTCTTCACTTTCAGCAAGCAAGGTCGTGTCATCTGCATAATGCAGGTTGTTAACGAGTCTTCCTCCAACCCTGATGCCCCATTCTTCATATAGTCCAGCTGCTTGGATTATTTGCTCAGCATACAGATTAAATAAGTATAGTGAAAGAATACAACCCTGATCCACACCTTTCCTGACTTTAAACCAATCAACATCCTCTTATTCGGTCCGAACGCCTGCCTCTTTATCTATGTAAAGGTTCCTCATGAGCACAATTAAGTGTTCTGGAATTCCTGTTCTTCACAATGTTATCCATAATTTGTTATGATCCACACAGTCCAATGCCTTTGCACAGTCAATAAAACACAGGTAAACATCCTTCTGGTATTCTCTGCTTTCAGCCAGGATCCATATGACATCAGCAATGATATCCCTGGTTCCACATCCTCTTCTGAAACCAGCCTGAATTTCTGGCAGTTCCCTGTCGAAATACTGCTGCAGCCATTTTTGAATGATCTTCAGCAAAATTTTGCTTGCATGTGATATTAATGATATTGTTCTATAATTTCCAAATTCTGTTTGATCACCTTTCCTGTGAATAGGCATAAATATGGATCTCTTCCAGTCAGTTGGCCGGGAAGCTGTCTTCCATATTTCTTGGTGTAGACGAGTGAGCACCTCCAGCCCTTCATCTGTTTGTTGAAACATCTCAATTGATATTCCATCAATTCCTGGAGCCTTGTTTTTCCCAATGCCTTCAGAGCAGCTTGGACTTCTTCCTTCAGTTCTATTGGTTCCTGGTCATATGTCACCTCTGGAAATGGTTGAACATCAACTAATTCTTTTTGGCATAATGACTCCGTGTATTCCTTCCATGTTCTTTTGATGCTTCCTGCGTCATTTAATATTTTCACCATAGAATCCTACACTATTGCAACTCGAGGCTTGAATTTTTTCTTCAGTTCTTTCAGCTTGAGAAACACTGAGTGTGTTCTTCCCTTTTGATTTTCCATCTCCAGCTCTTCACACATGCCATTATAATACTTTGTCTTCTTGAGAAGCCCTTTGAAATTTTCTGTTCAGTTCTTTTACTTCATCAATTTTTCCTTTTGCTTTAGCTGCTCAACATTCGAGAGCAAATTTCAGAGTCTCCTCTGACATCCACCTTGGTCTTTTCTTTCTTTCCTGTCTTTTCAATAACCTCTTGCTTTCTTCATGTATGATGTCCTTGTTGTCATTCCACAACTAGTCTGGTCTTTGGTCACTAGCGTTCAATGCCTCAAATATATTCTTGAGATGGTCTCTAAATTCAGGTGGGATATACTCAAGGTCATATTTTGGCTCTCATGGACTTGCTCTGATTTTCTTCTGTTTCAGCTTGAACTTGCATGTGAGCAATTGTGGTCTGTTCCACAGTTGGCCCTTGGCCTTGTTCAGACTGATGATGTTAAGTTTTTCCATCGTCTCTTTCCACAGATGTAGTCAGTTTAATTCTGTGTATTCCATCTGGTGAGTTCCACGTATATAGTCGCCATTTATGTTGGTGAAAAAAGGCATTTGCAATGAAGAACTCTTTGGTCTTGCAAAATTCTAACATTTGATCTCTGGCATTGTTTCTATCACCAAGGCCATATTTTCCACCTACTGATCCTTCTTTATTTCCAACTTTTGCATTCCAATCGCCAGAAATTACCAACGCATCTTGATTGCATATTCGATCAATTTCAGACTGTAGCAGCTGATAAAAATCTTTTATTTCTTCATCTTTGGCCCTAGTCGTTGGTGCATAAATATGAATAATAGTCATATTAACAGGTCTTCCTTGTAGGCATATGTATATCATCCTATCACTGACAGTGCTGTACTTCAGGATAGGACTTGAAATATTCTTTTTGATGATGAATGCAACACCATTCCTCTTCAAGTTGTCATTTCCAGCATAGTAGACTATGTGATTGTCTGATTTAGAATGGCCAATACCAGTTCATTTCAGCTCACTAATGCCTAGGACATCAATGTTTATGTGTTCCATTTCATTTTTGATGATTTCTAATTTTCCTAGATTCATACTTCGTACATTCCAGGTTCCAATTATTAATGGATGTTTGCAGCTGTTTCTTCTCATTTTGAGTGGCGCCACATCAGCAAATGAAGGTCTCGAAAGCTTTACTCCATCCACGTCATTAAGGTAGACTCTATTTTGTGGAGGCAGCCCTTCCCCAGTTATCTTTTGAGTACCTTCCAACCTGCGGGGCTCATCTTCCAGTACTATATCAGACAATGTTCTGCTGCTATTCATGAGGTTTTCACTGGCTAATGCTTTTTAGATGTAGACTGCCGGGTCCTTCTTCCTAGTCTGTCTTAGTCTGGAAGTTCAGCTGAAACCTGTCCTCTGTGGGTGATCCTGCTGGTATCTGAATACCCGTGGCACAGCTTCCAGCATCACAGCAACACACAAGCCTCCACAGCATGACAAACTACAGACATGTGGGGATATTTCTCTTATAAGCAGCACTAAATGGCTAAGACAGAATTTGGTAACAAGAGTAGGGTGCTGTTCTAACAGATAACTACAATGTGGAAGATGTTTTGCAATTGATTAATGGATAGAGTCTGGAAGAATTTTGTAGTGCCTAATAATGAAAGTCTAGATTGCCTTGAAGAGACCGTTGGTGGAATTATGGACATCAAAGACAATTCTAGTGAGGGTTCAGAAGGATTTGAGGAAAGCATTATCATTAGAGTTGGCACAGATGGAGAAAATGCAGCAGCAGAACCAGGAAGCCAGCACAAGAAGGTGCAAGAATTGATCCATGGAGCAAGAAAGCTGTTTGCCTTCAGGCAGCAGGCTTCCTGGAGGAATGGGGTGCCTCTGGGCACTTATTGGTGGAGCTAAGCTTGCCAATCCATGAAGGAAAAGAGCTGAAGGCCTTCTAGCCAAGGTTTACTGGTGGAGAGGGGTGCCTCCAGGCACTTACCGGTAGAGCTAAAAAGCGTTGAAACACTTGCCTGAGCAGGGCAGACACTTGTGCTGCCCAAGAGGCCTGTGGAGCTGAGGGCCCAAGGAGCCAAGAGGCCAAGGATCAGAGAGTAGAAGCTGAAGAGACAAGGAACACAGGGAGCTATAGTCTCAAAGGGTAGGGCCGTAACCTCTGGGGTCTCAAAGGTAACGCCACGGCCTGCTGGGCCACAAAGGGTGAGGCCAAGGTTTCCTAAGTATCAGAGTCAGAACTTCAACAACTCAGTTCCAAAGTGTGGTGCTGCCTTTCATGAGCACCAATAGGATAGGGCTGGATCCACTGCCCAAAAATGAGGGAGCAAATCTGCTGTGCCCAAGGGGCAGAAGAACGGGACCTACTGGGATGAAAGGAGCATAGCTGCCAATCAGATGGACTAAGAGAATGGTGCCATCCAAAGCCAAAGGATCAGAGTTACCATCCCACTGGGCCTGGAAGGTGGAGTTGAAGGTTGAGGGACCTCTACCCAGAATCCAGACAGCGTGGCCAACACCCAGAGTCTATGGGGTAGGGCAGTTGCCTAGGTGGCCTCAGAGAACAGAGGATTGCTTTCAAGCCTTGAGATCTAATACAATGTGTTCTGCTGGGTTTTTGCCTTGCTTAGTGCCTGCTATTCCTTTTTTCCCTCCAAATTCTCGCATTTGTAATGGGAATGTCTACCCTGAGTACCGTTGTACTTTAACAAGCAGACAAACTTGTACTCTAGATCTCACAGATGAAGAGGGATTTTCCCTCAGAATGGAATTTGGATTCGGAGTTGATTTAAGACTTTTGGAATGATACGATGGAATGAACGTGTTTTATGTGTGGCAAGGACATGAATTTTGGGGGACCAAAGGGTGAAATGTTATGGATTGAATTGTGTGTCCCCCAATAATGTGTGTAAGCTTGACTGGGCCATGATTTCCAGCATGGTGTGGTTGTATACCATTTTGTGACCTGATGTGATTATCCTATGTGTTGTAAATCCTGGGAACCCTGGTGGCACAGGGATAAAAGATGATGGAAACCCTCGTGGCATAGTGGTTAAGAGCGATGGCTCCTGACCAAAAGATCAGCAGTTTGAATCCCTCAGACACTCATTGGAAACTCTAGGAGGCAACTCTGCTCTGTCCTATAGTGTTACTATGAGTTGTAATCGACTCCACTGCAATGATTTTTTTTGTTTTTGTTTTTGTTTTTTAATGATGTTAATAGGAGCCTTGGTGGCCCAGTGGTTAAAATCTTGGCTGCTAAATAAAAGGTCAGCCATTTGAATCCACCAGCTGCTTCTTGGAAACCCTATGGGGCAGTTCCACCCTGTCCTATAGGGTCGCTATGTGTCGGAATCCACTCAATAGCAATGGGTTACTGGTTCATGTTAACGAGGCGGCAAGATTTGAGGCAGTTGTGTTAATGAGACAGGGCACAATCTCCAGGATGATGTTGTATCTTGAGTCAATCTCTTTTAGATAATTTAGAAGGCTAAATTCCAGGAAAAGAAAGAAACACAAAAGATGACCTGAATACTCAGGGCAACTTTTCCTTAAAAGTGTCTATAGAAAATAGACAAGAATCTGAAAACCTGAGCAAAATTTTGTTGACCTTGCAAGGCATAGGAATAGAAATTGGAATCCAGGGCCTGCCAAGGAGTGGAAGCCATTGAAAGCTCTCAGGTTGTTGTCCCTGAGAGTAAGAGTAAGGGATTAGCCTGGCTTTAAACTATCGATATTGTGTTAAAGGTAATCTTGAATTGATAATTTGTCTAGCTCTTTGGCAAATGCGATAACATTTCTCTTTAGAGAAAGATAAATGTATCAAACATTTAAAATCCTTTCTAAAATGTTTTGCACATAATTTCTTTCTCTTGGTGTACAATTGTCAGACATACAAGGTCAGAAGTCAAAATGACATATAAATTGAAAGAAACAATAGAAAATAGACGTACCTACAACAACATTTTAGTAGTTTCAAAGGGGATCTAGATAATGGCACCATAGAACGTATACTTTAAGATAACTTCTAAATATATTTTTTTAAATATGTGATTAAATTTTTCAGCAAATACTTCAAGACTATAAAAATATTAAAACTCTGTAACTATACAGCCCTATGTCTAATATTAACAACTGAAGGGATACATTTAAAAGTATATAGATCACAGCAGAAAAAGGAAGTAGTAAGCTAGAAGGTAAATCAGAAAAAAATTTCAAATTGATTCTAGAAAAAATAATAGAAAATACACAAGAAATATAGAGGATAGACTGAGAAGTTTTAACAAAACAAAACTGAGTTGCAGAAAAAATTCAGAGAAGATTGAGACAGAAGCAATATTGAAGGCAAAATCACTGAGATTTTTCAAAAAGTATGAAGTATATCCAAGTCATAGATTTAATCTTCTCAAAGCAAGAAAAATACAAATAAATCTCTACCTGGATACATTCTACCAAAATTCTGAAAACTGAGAAAAAAACCAAGCCTGTTGCCATCGAGTCAATTCCAACTCACAGCCACCTTACAGGAGAAAGTAGAATTGCCACATATGGTTTCCAAGGAGCTGCTGGTGAATTCAAACTGCTGACTTTTTGGTTAGCAGCTGAAAACTGAAGGCAAAGAAAATATCCTTAATGAAGCCAGAAAACAAAAAAGACACATGACACCATCAAAGGACAAAATGTTACCGAGACATCTGACTTTTAAGCAAAACAAAGCAGACATTCAACAAAATTAAATAATATATTTAATGAACTTAAATAAAAATTGGCTAAACAGTAATACCAAAATTAGTAAAAATTGGTAAAATAAACATTTTATAGTTAAATACAAAGAAGGAATAATCAACTGACATACTAAAGGAAGGCACAAGGTGGTTTTAAGAATAAAGGATAAACAAAGCTAGATAGATGTCCAGACAGAGAAAAAAAATTGAGATTAACAAACAGGGTAAACATGTGAACAACTCTGGGTACAAGCTGACTAAAAACTAACAAACAGTTTTTTGAGGTTTAAAATATATATATTTTAATTTTATATGTAGCATATGTACTATTATATATATATATCATATTTATTATTTTATATATGTGGTATGGACCCCTGGTGGTGCAGGGGTTAAGCATGAATATCCTACACTTTATAAATTTTACTGCTGATGAACATTGAGTTGTTTCTAATTTTGGGTTATTATGAATAATTCTGCTCTGAATATTGTTATCCCTGCTTTTAGGTGAACACGTGTGCACAGTTTTGTTGTTTATATCCTGGAAGTGAATTTTTGGATCATAGGGAATGTGTGTGCCAACTGTAGTAAATATTGTCAAACACTTTCCAACGTTGTTGTATAAATTCACTCCCAAGAGCAGTACATGGGCATTCTAATTGCTCGATATAGTCATCCAAACTCGGTTCGGTCTGTTTTGTTCTTAGTCATTCATCTACTTGAGCAACAGTAATATACTGTGTTTTAATCTGCATATCCTTAACGAGTAATGAGGAGCCCTGGTGGTACAGTGGTTAAGGCCTCAGCTGCTAACCAAAAGGTCCGCAGTTGTAATCTACCAGCCACCCTTTAGAAACCATATGGTACAGTTCCGTTCTGTCATATGGGGTCTCTATGAATCAGAATGGATCCAGCAGCAACAGGTTTGGTTTGGCCTGGCTTAATGACTAATGAAATGGTACCTGGTGGCACAATGGTTAAGCACTTGGCCACTAATCAAAAGGTTGTCTGCTTGAATCCACTCGGCAGCTCCACAAAAAAAAGGCCTGCAGATCTGCTTCCATAAAGATTACAGCCAAGAAAACCCTAGGTGGCAGCTCTATTTGGTTACATGCGGTTTCTGTGAATCAGACTCGATGGCATCCAGCAACAGCTAATGAAGCCTTGCACTTTTTAGTAGTTATAGGATATTTGTATATTCCCTTCAACGAATTGTGAGCTCAAGTTTTTGCTGATTTCTCTATTGGGTTGGCTGAATTTTTCTTATTGGTTCGTAGAAGTTCTTTATGTATTCTGGGTATGAGCTCCGTGATCATTATTACATGTATTGAAAATATCTTTTCCCACTCTCTGGTTTTCCATTAATTCTATTAACGCAATTTTCCCGAGAAGTATTCTTTATTTATGGTTCCCAGGGATGTACAAATGGTTAAGCACTTAACTGCTAGCTGAAAGGTTGGCCATTCTAACCCACTCAGAGGTGCCGCAGGAGTCGGGCCTGGTGTTCTGCACCTGAAAGGTCACGGTCTTGAAAATACTACACCAAAAAACCTGTTCAGTTGGTTCCAAATTATAGTGACCCTAATAGGACAGAGTAGAACTGCTCCACAGGGTTTCCAAGGAGAGCCTGGTGGGTTTGAACTGCTGAACTTTTGATTAGCACCCTATCTTTTAACCACTTGGCCACCTGAAAACACTATGGAGCAGTTCTGTTCTTCACACATGGGGTCACTATGGGCCAGAATTGACTGGAAGTCAACTAACAAAAACAACAATTCTTTATTTGTCTCCTTTATTTGTCAATATACTCCTACTTACTTTAAATTTTCCAGAAATCTATTGCTATCCCTGGCCTACTAATGGAACCTTCTTTTGTTACTTGCATGCCCAAGATTTTTTTTTCCCCCAAAGCGAAATGAAGAAATTGCTCCCTAATCAATATACTGTTTTTTCTCCATAATTTTACCTATGTAAAGAATTATTGTGTCACAGAAAACAGATAAAAATACTTTAAAATATATTTGTAGGTTTAAAAAAAATTGTTAGTTGAATAAATGAGAAAATATTTAAATAAGAGCACCTGGTTTGGCTCATTTTCATGATAGAGTGATATAACCGAGATGTTAATTTAGCAATTCTAGTAATACAGAGATAATGCTAGGACTTTGACATAGCGTTATTTAACGCAGAGCTGCTTATATTGGCTATGTCTCTAAGAAATAAACTCAAACTGCACTTGTAAAATGAAACAATTCTTTTTGAATGTTGGATACCTTCGAATGTAGACTGATAAAGAAGCAGGCTGCCTTTATTAAGCCTCAGGGGTACCTTTGAAGGAAGTCTTTTTGTTTTATTGCAGGTTTACTGGGAAAAGTAAGGGAAGTTACTCATTATTCATGATGCCCAGAGGACATATATTTGATGTGTGCTTATGCTTGGGGGTTTGAGTGTGTGTGTATAAATGTATAATCACGAGTGATTAGAACTCTTTTAGCTTTAGGGAAAGGTATTGCAATAATTAAAGGGTAAAATAATCTTTCCTCCTGTTCCTTTATTCAAACAATATGAATTAATTGATTATAGTACTTAATTGTTGTATTTTTTACTCACATGAACTTTGTATTTGATGCATGTAGCAACTCATCCAGTTTTTCTGATTTTATATATGTGAGAGACTGGTGAGAATGATAGGAAGCAAATGTCCTTCTTTCTTTACAGATACAACAGTTTTCTCATTAAACACTTAGTTGTTACAGTCACTGAAATGAAAAAAAAAAAAAACCATTGCCATTGAGTCTATTCCAACTCATAGCAACCCTACAGGACAGAGTAGACTACCCCATAGGACTTCCAAGGAGCAAGTGGTGGATTCAAACTACAGACCTTTAGGCTAGCAGCCGTAGCTTTGAACCACTACACTACCAGTAATGAAATTCAAATAACTGATTAAGAAACTCCAAATCTGTCCAAGTTTACACTCCCTGTACTGCATTCTAGTCTGACAAAGCAACCAAACCCTGCTCTTCTTTGTGGAAAAGTTAAGCCATTAAGGAGAAAAAAAAAAGGGTAGGCGGGATCCTGGGAGGCCTAAGTGCCAGCCTCCCTCCCTACAGGCTGGCTGTGCACCATGATGCTGCCACCCTTCACTGAGGGAGGATAAATCTACCTCCAGCTAAAATCACAAGAAAGTCAATATTAAAATAAATACGCTACAACTTACATAAGAAATAAATAATTAAGAACAAGACTTCATTAACTTATATTACTATCTGATAAAATTTTTTCCGTTAATAAAAAAAGGAAGTTAACGAAAACATAAAAACAAAAGCAAAATATGCATAGGGCCACCTAAAAAGGAAAGAAATCACAGAATTTTTTTTTTTTTTTTGTATCATAACGTATTGCAATAGGAAAACTGAGCTTGTTCAGGAAGCAATCTTCAAATCAATATTTGAACACTGTGGAAACACCCTCCAATTGTTCCAAAAGCAAACCTGAATTAATAATGCAAGCTGCTAAAAGATGTGCATATACATACACGTTTACACACACACACGTATACACACTCATATCACACACAAACTCATACACACAGACACAGCATTTTTTCTTCTTATTTTAACTTCAAGTGTTTGTAAATTTTTATGGTGTATATGGGCAGTGAACTAACCAAACTAATCTTATTAAAATGCCTTATACTTTTTATTCTGTGTACTATTATGCATGTTGTTGGTAGTCTCAGTTGGGCCTGCCCAGACTCATGGGCACTCCATTTACAACAGCAAAACATTGCCTGCACCTGTACCATCTCCACAATTGTTGGTGTGCTCGTCACTGTTGTAGCCACTGTGTATTTTTAGTGACTTCTAACATAGGGGGCTCATTTTCCGGCATTATATTGGATGGTATTCTGTTGCGAACCATAGGACTTTCGTTGACTAATTTTTAGACCTAGGTCCCCAGGCCTTTCTTCTGAGTCTGTCTTAGTTTGGAAGCCCTGCTGAAATCTGTCCACCATGAGTGACCCTGCTGGTATTCGAAATACTAGTGGCATAGCTTCCAGCGTTATAGCAACATACAAGCCAACAAATTAGAACAAACTGACAGGTGGGTGGTGGTGTATTACTTATTTCTGCATGTACTGATCCTATACGCAGGAATATATCATTTAGTTCTGTCACAATCAAAAACAAAAGATATTGTGTTATAATGTGTTCAAATGTCTCAATAATTATGCTCTTTTAAAAATAGTCCACTTCTGCAATTACAGGGTTAGAGATAATAACTAGTCCCTAACTATATAATAAAATATACATAGTGGATATCAAAGATAAAATTTATATTTTAATAAATAAAACTTTAAAACCATTTTTATGGCAATCTTGTAAGATTTATCAATCTCAGTTGGGTTAATTTATATAATTTGTGGTGTGTGTGTGTGTGTGTGCAAAAGAGAGAGATTGGTTGATACCATTAATAAGTTCAATTCCACTACTATATTAATTCTTTATTTTATTTCTATAGAAATTTTCTTGTTAGAGTGACAAATACAGCTAGAAAATTATTAATATAAATGTGTATCATCTTGTTGAGTAAATTGCATTAACTAATATGCGTCTCTATAACCAATATAAAGAAGAACTATCATGTTAAACAATATTGACATGCTATTGCATTCAAATGAACGCCAGCCTATCAAAAAGCTCTTCTAAATTAATTTTAATTTGTTTTAGTAGTTTCTCAAAATGGGAAAGAGCAATTGGTTTAAACACCACACATCTTTTTTCTAAAACCTTCTTTCAGTGACATGGTTAGAAGTGTAAATTCTACAGCCAGATGTCTGGGCTTCATTCCTGATTTCTCCCCTCAGCAGCTGTGACAGTGGTCACTTTATATAACCTCCCTACATATTCAATACCCTATGTAAAAAAAATAGGGTATTGGATATATATTTTATGGTTGTTGTGTAAATTAAATGACTTAGAGCATTATAAGTGCTTAGAACCAAGACTAATAAATATTCTATAAATGTTGATAACTATTATTGTCTCATGTGTCTGCTGTCAGTCTTATCCCCATTCCTTGCAATTTCCTCAAAATATCTCACAACCCAACCACAATGAGATCTTTCTTCTCTTGGCATTTTTGAATCTTTTTTTTTCTTTTCTGCAACAACTTGCCCTAGCCTGTATCTGTCATCTCTATCATCTCTCCTCTGTCTCTCGTCTTTCTCAGCTTGTTGGGGATCTTTCCCTCTCCTTCTTATACCTTAGATTCTGCCAAATAAGGTGTCAGGGACTGAGCAGCCAAAGACTGAATTTTTGCTTGAGGGGCCAAGGCTGTGTATAATTTTAACCAGAGGACTCAAAATCATAGAGAAAGAAAGAATATCAATTTTCATTTAAGTGAATTACTCATAATTTTAAAGCATTGCATACCCCTTAAAATTTCATCATCTTGAAGGACAGCCCTTCTTCATGACTATTTTGCTACAGTGTGGATTTTTCCAAAGGTCACGTATTAACTAGATGTACGATTCATTAAATTTAATGTTCTTAGAATGTAAATAAATTTGGGGACTTTCCATTCTCTTAATTACTTTCACAAGGTGTCCTTATGTTAGGAACTTAAAAAGAGTTATGAAAGAAATGTATTTGAAATACAGGAAAATCCATTTTTAGAGCATATAAATTTGTAAGCAATTAAAATAAAATAGTTTACCACTAACACGTCATAGACATCATTTTTAAAAGGATTATGAAGTAATTAAAGCTAAAGGTATTGAGCTATAACATTACCTTAAAATGTGAAATGCATTACCATTTGAAGAGCACTTATGTTTTCTCCAAATTCTTGTACTATAACTGTCAGAAAATCTTAAAAATACATGATAACATTCAAAAATGCATTTAAAATTTAAATTAACATAATCAGACCTTGAACTGGCAAATATCCAATTTTGCTTTTAAGAAATTTTAATTATTAACTTTAACAGAGTTATAAAACTATGACATAGTTTTCTATTTTGGAGAGAGAAGTCATATAATTGGCTTCTAGTTATCTGAATAGTAAATTATGAAGTCTTTTGTATTTTAGAAATGCCACATGATGAAGCAATTCCACTCTAGTTATAAACCCTAAAGAAATGAGTCATGACACAAACAGACATATGCACACACATCTTCATTGCAGCATTATCCACAATAGCAAAAAGGTAGAAACAACCTAAATGCCCATCAACAGACGGAATAGATTAACAAACTGTGGTACACACATACAATGGAACACTGCGCAACAATAAAGAAAAATGACAAATCTGCTAGACATCTCACAATAAGGATGAATTTGGAGGACATTATGCTGAGTGAAATAATTCAAGCATAAAGGGACAAATGCTGTATGAGACCACTATAATGACAACTTATGAAAATGTTTCCCCCCCCTCAAAAAAAATTATGATTATCAGAGCTATGTGAAGGGAGGGAAAATGACCAAATAGATGGAAGGCACGTATTAATATTGGTGAAGGAAAGGGCAATACAGGTATACCTTGTTTTATTGTGCTTCTCTTTACAGTGCTTTTTGCAGACAGTGCTTTTTTTTTTACAAATTGAAGGTTTGGGGCAACGCTTCATCTAGCAAGCCTGTCGGCACCATTTTCCAACAGCATGTGTCCATTTTGTGTTTCTGTGTCACATTTTGGTAATTCCCATATTTCAAACTTTTTCATTATTAATTTGTCATGGTGATCTGTTATCAGTGATATTGATGTTACTATCGTAATTGTTTTGGGGCGTCATGAACCATGCCCGTGTAAAATGACAAACTTAATGGATAAATGTTGTGTGTGTGCTGGTATGTGTGCTGACTGCTCCACTGACGGGCTATTTCCCCTTCTCTCTCCCTCTTCTAGGGCCTCCCTATTCCCTAAAATATGATAATATTGAAATTAGGCCAATTAATAATCCTACGATGGCCTGTTTCATGTGTCTCACATTAAATCAAAAGCTAGAAATGATTAAACACACTGAGGAAGGCATGTTGAAAGCCAGGATAGGCTAAAAGCTAGGTCTCTTGTGCCAAACAGCTAAGCTGTGAATGCAATGGAGAAGTTCTTGAAGGAAACTAAAAGTGCTATGTCAGTGAACACACAAGTGACGAGAAAGCACAATAGCCCTATTGCTGATATGGAGAAAGTTTTAGCAGTCAAAATAGAAGATCAAACCAGCTGCAACAGTCTCTTAAGCCAAAACCTCATCCAGAGCAAGTCCCTAACTCTCTTCAATTCTGTGAAGGCTGAGAGAGGTGAGGAGGCTACAGAAGAAAAGTTTGAAGCTAGCAGAGGTTGGTTCACAAGGTTTAAGAATCTGTTTTTATAACACAAAAGTGCAAGGTGACGCAGCAAAGCGCTGATGTAGAAGCTGCAGGAAGTCATCCAGAAGACCCAGCTAAGGTATTTGAGGCAGGGGCTACACTAAACAGCAGAGAAACAGCCTTCCGTTGGAAGACGGTGCCTTCTAGGACTTTCACAGCTAGAGAGGGGTCAATGCCTGGCTTCAAAGTTTCAAAGGACAGACTGGCTCTCTCGTTAGGGGGGTAATGCAGCTGGTGACTTTAAGTTGAAGCCAGTGATCTTTTATCATTCTGAAAATCCTAAGAATTATGCTAAATCTACTCTACCTGTGCTCTAAAAATGAACCATAAAGCATGGATGACAGATGTCTGTTTACAACATGGTTTACTGAATACTTGAAGCCCACTGTTGAGACGTACTGCTCAGAAAAAAAAAAAAAAAAAAGACTCCCTTCAAAATATTACTGCTCATTGACAATACACCCGGTCACCCAAGAGCTCTGATGGAGATATACAAGGAGATCAATGTTTTCATAGCTGCTAACACAACATCCATTCTGCAACCCATGGGTTGGGGAGTAATTTCCATTTTCACATCTTATTACTTTAAAAATACATTTTGTAAGGCTATAGCTGGCATAGGTAATGATTCCTCTGATCATTCTAGGCAAAGTAAATTGAAAACCATTTGGAAAGGATTCGCCATTCTAGATGCCTTTAAGGACATTCATGATTCATGGCAGGAGGTCAAAATACCAACGTTAACAGAAGTCTGGAAGAATTGATTCCAACCCCCATGGATGACTGAATGGTTCAAGATTTCAGTGAAGGAAGTAACTGCAGATATGGTATAAATAGCAAGAGAGCTAGAATTAGAAGTGGAACCTGAAGATATGACCAAATTTCTGCAATCTCATGATAAAACTTTAACAGATGAGGAGTTGCTTCTTATGGATGAGCAAAGAAAGTGGCTTCTTGAGATGGAATCTACCCCCGGTGAAGATACTGTGAACATTGTGGAAATGACAACAAAAGATTTAGAATAGTCCATAAACTTATTTGATAAAGCAGCAGCAGGTTTTGAGAGGATTGACTCCAATTTTGAAAAAAGTTCTACTGTGGGTAAAATGCTATCAAACAGCATTGCATCCTATGAGAAATCTTTTGTGACAGAAGAGTCAATTGATGCAGCATTGTTGTCTTATTTTAAGAAATTGCCGCAGCCACCCCAACCTTCAGGTGATCAGTCAGCAGCCATCAACATTGAGGCAAGAACCTCCTCCAGCAAAAACATTACAACTCACTGAAGCCTCAGGTGATGGTTAGCAACTTTTAGCAATAAAGTAGTTTTAATTAAGTATGTACTTTTTTTGGACATAATGTTATAGCACACTTAGTAGATTACCCAAACCCTTTGCCATTGGGTCAATTTTGATTCATAGCGACTCTATAGGACAGAGTAGAATTGGCCTGTAGGATTTCTAAGGAGCGGGTGGCGAGTTCAAACTGTTGATCTTTTGGTTAGCAGCCGTGTTTTTAACAACTGCACCACCAGGGCTCTAATAGACTACAATGTAGTATAAACATAACTTTTGTATGTAACGGGAAGCCAAAAAATTCATGTGACTCACTTTATTGCGATATTTGCTTTATTTCAGTGGCCTGGAATCAAACCTGCAATATCTCTGAGGTATGCCTATACACAATATGGGGGAAGTTAGCAAAACATGACCAAGACATGGGAGGACACTAGGCAAAAAGAAAGAATAAACAGCAACAATGAAACTATAGCATAGACAATCTGCAATAATAGTATTAAGAAACACTAATTTACGTCTCCGTAGAAGTGCAAACGCAATGCTCTTTAGGAGCAAGGATGGCAAGACTGCATCTTACATACTTTGGACATGTTGTCAGGAGAGATCAGTTCCTGGAGAAGGACATCATGCTTGGCAAAGTACAGGGTCAGCAGAAAAGAGGAAGACCCTCAACGAGGTGGGTTGACACAGTGGCTACAACAATGGGCTCAAGTATAACAATGATTGTAAGGATGGTGCAGGGCTGGGCAGTGTTTCACTCTGTTGCGCATAGGGTTGCTATGAGTAGAAACTGACTCAACAGCACCTAACAACAACAACAACAATTTATGAATGGATACATATGTAGGTAGGTACACTAAGAGGTATGAGAAGGTATAAGGGAACAAAAGAAAAAAAAAAGAAATAAGTAAGTTCTATTACAAGCTTAATTATTATCTTTGATGGTGCAAAAAAAAAAGCGTGATTAGCAAATATATTAAAGGTTTTGAGAGGATTTTAGATAGGGTCTTTGATTCATTTCTCAAATTGGCAGTGTATGTAGAACAAAGTAAAATATAGGAAGGCTTGTGAAGTAGGCACCAGGAATGGGAAAACTTTAAGTCATGCTTTCATGTAAATTTATAGATCATGCAAGTGTTGGGGATCCAAATATAAAGAAGAAATTGTTTTTCCTTAGGAAGCCTTAAAAACTAATAGCTACTCTTTCATGAGCATTTCCAGTCATAACTCAGGAATACCTGTCATCTATTCTTGTTGGCCTGAAAATGATATGATTTTTGAAAAAACAAACCTAGAAACCATTAATTTTGGTTATCATTTGATTGAAATGGCAAACAATTTTTTACATATATATTTACCACAATTAAAAAAAAAAGTTTCTAGAAGCATGTCAGTATTCTTTTCTTATTTAGCTCTTTGTTTTAAAACAATTTCAAATTTACAGACAATGACAATGATGGTGATATTGTTTGAAAATCCAAAAGCAGTAGGAAACAAGGGTAAAATATGAATATAGAAAAATTCTCCACAGCAAAACTAAGATACATATTATTTATAAGTAGGTTAGGAAAGAATTTCTAAGATTTTTCTTTAATTTTAGTGACAGTTACCACCTCCAAGAGATATACCACCTGGCCATAAAAGAAAAGGCTGTGAATTATTGGTACCTTGCTTTTTTGCTGATGATAGGAGCCTTGATTAAAAAAAAAAAAAAAAAAGAACAAAGATTTTCCATATAGATGAGCTGACCATGTTAATGCAAAATAGTTTTGTACTTTATGATTTTACAGGGAGTTTAGTGAAGACTTTCTGTCCAGAACCTGAATCCCACAATAGGTAAGGCAAGAAGGAGGTTTCCATTAAGATCATAAAAACTTACTATTAGAAATTCAGAGTTGACCATAACCCTGATGCAGGAGTTTGTTAAAAATGTAGGTTGAAGAAATGTCAGGACTCAGGATAAATATTTAACTAAAGATTTTAAAGAGACTGAAGACAATAATTGATTCAATTAACAGGTAAAATATAGGACATAAATAAAGGATTTCTTACCTAATCTGACACAGAGAGAAATAATTAGAAGATAAGTAAAGATTTAGACCCCTTTTTAGGTGATAAAAAGTTGGCCTGACCTAAAGACAACAGAGAACAAAGCCTTGATCTGGACTACTTTCTTGCCTGGACTAAAGAAACAAACAAAAATGCAGTTGTGAAAGAAACATAGAAATTCAACCAGGATGCTCCTTAGCAGTAAGGAGTGAGACTTCGGCTGACTCACTTTGGATACTTTGTCAGGAAACACCAATTACTAGAAAAGGATATCATGTTTGGTAAAGTAGAAAATCAACAAAAAAATGAGGAAAAGCCTCAGTGAAATGGATTGTTGAGCAGCTTCAACAATGAACTCAAGAACACCAATGATCATGAAGATGGCACAGGACCAGGTAAGGTTTTGTTCTGTTGTACATATGGTCCGCATAAATCAGAACAAGCCCAATGGCAGCTAAGAATAACAAAGTCATTATAAAATAATTTTTTACTTAGAAGTAGAGGGGAAAAAAGAAGATGGAAGAAGGGAAAGATTATTGAAGAAAGAGGGAGAGAAAAAGCAGGAATAAATTGTAGTACTTGGGACTCACATACACATTTATAAGTTTTAGGATTATTTCTGAAAGTGAACATACTAAAGAGCTGAGTAGATAGGATCGTACTGTCCTGGCTCTGCCTCTTACAAACAGGAAGATATTCAGCAGCTTACTCTACCTCTGAGTGTTTCTATATTTTCTAACGATGGTGATAATCAACCCTCTTTCATTATGTTCTGAAGACCAAATGAAGTAATATATCTGAAGTTCCAGGCATGCAGGAGATTCTTAATAAATGTACATATTTTATACTATTAATAATATACTTATATTGCTATTTTATTATCATTAGTATTGTAATGAAACATGCCACTGCTTTCGTTAACTTTCACATATATTGGAAGTCAAGCTTATGTTTGAGGAATGTTTCAATTTGAAGACAATAAGTGAAATTTGAAAAGAAAAACAATAAATTTGACTTTTGGAATCAATTTACCTAAATCAATCAAATTAATCTGAGAGATATGATGAATCCTATCGCCTTCTTCTCTGTAGACTTTGACAATGTGTGACTCCTGGTTTGGGCACATTTTCTAGGTTTCTCCACGCCCTGATATGTCCACATATATCAAAATCAAACTGTTGGTATTGTTGACCTTTTGATTAGTAGCCAAGCTCTTAACCAGGGCTCCCATAAAACTGGCAGTGATTATTTTAACCTCTGTACATTGTCAACCTAAGTGTTTACTCAAAAATAAAACTTTTCTTCAATTTCATGATAATTAAATACTGTCAAAATGAGAGTCTATGAGACCTGAAATTGATGATTATTTTCATGAAAATCTCAAGAATAATTTCCTGAAATTCTCTTTCATGTGATTTAAGTTTTGGCACAGAAATTGAAGAAGAAAAAAGAGTCTAGTCAGCATGAGAAAATGTCTAGATATTTGTTTTTAATTCAACAATATGTAGTTTCTTAACTTCAGATGATAAAGTGATGTTCAGTTTTAAACATTGTTCCATTTGTGTATTATTTCAGAAATCCTTTATCTTTTACGCATTCTCTTTAGCCTCGTAGTTTTATCTTTCACTTAACTTTATTTTTTTTAATCTTTAAGGAGTTTTGGGTTTAACATCAGACTGTAAATAAACATATAATATTGAGTAAAGATCTGTATATGAGATCCGACTTATATTTCATGTGTGTATGTGTCCACACATAAGCATCATGGCGAAGTCTAGGGCAGCCATTCCAAAAAATAAAATGGCAGTAAATCAAAGAACCCATTGCCGTTGAATCTACTATAATTCATAGTGATCCTATAGGACTGAGTAGAACTACCCCATAGAGTTTCTAAGGGTGTAAATCTTTATGGAAGCAGACTGCCACATCTTTCTCCTTTGGAGCAGCTGGTGGGTTCAAACCACTGACCTTTCAGTTAGCAGCAGAGTGCTTTAACCACTGAGCTATCAGAGATTCCTAATCTGGTAGTATTTAACTGAAAAACAAACAAATAGTTGCCATCAAGTCCATTTCGACTCATGGCGACCACATGTGTGTCAGAGTAGATCTGTGTTCCATAAAGTTTTCAATGGCTGATTTTTCAGAAGTAGATCACGAGGTCCTTCTTCCAAGGGAGCTCTGGGTGGCCTCAAACTTCCAACCTTTTGGTTTGTAGTTGAGTATGTTAAATGTTTGCAGCAACATAAATTTGCTGTGTTGTTGTTGGGTGCCCTTAAGTCAATTCCAAGAGTAGAACTGCTCATAAGGCTTTCTTGGCTGTAATCCTTATGGAAGCAGATCACCAGGTCACTCCTTCCTCTGAGTGGCTGTGTAGGTTCCAACCTCCATTCTGTCAGCAGGACTCCTTACCGGGATTTCAAAAAAAAACCCGTTGCCGTCCAGTTGATTCTGACTCATAGTGACCCTGTAGGACAGAGTAGAACTGCCCCATAGAGTTTCCAAAGAGCACCTGGTGGATTTGAACTCCCAACCTTTTGGTTAACAGCCACAGCACTTAATCACTACGCCACCAGGGTTTCCTTAAAAAAAAATTTCCTTACCAGGATTTAAATCCACTGCCATCGAGTTGATTCCAACTCGTAGCGACCCTATAGGACAGAGTAGAACTGCCCCATAGAGTTTCCAAGGAGTGCCTGGTGGATTCAAACTGCTGACCTTTTGATTAGCAGCCATAGCTCCTAACCACTATGCTACCAGGGTTTCCGTACCAGGATTAGCACCAGAGAAATCTCTGTGCTTCTGCTCATGGAAACATAAAAGTACATGTACTGCAACACTGTTTGTGGTGGCAAACATCTAGAAACAATCTACAAGTTACCAGTTGCCATCCAGTCAATTGGAACTCATGACAACCACAAGTGTGCCAGAGTAGAACTGTGTGCTCCGTAGGGTTTTCAATGGATGATTTTTTGGAAGTAGATTGTCAAGGCTTTCTTCCAGGGAGCCTCTTGGAGAACTCAAATTCCCAACCTTTCAGTTAGCAGCTGAGTGAGTTAACCATTTGCACCATCTAAAGACTGTAAACCATCTAGGTGTTCATTAGTAGTGGAATTGGTAAGTAAATGGTGATGTGCCATTACTTTGGTGTACAGTTCAGTGGTCAGAATTCATAAAATTATCTCAACTAGGCAAACTAAAACACACAGAGACCTACTTACAAAACAATGCTATATATTCTCTGAGTGCCTCAAAAATGTACACTTTAGTGATATCATACCGGAATAGTTTCTTCTTTCCTATTTTTTTTTTTTAATTATGGATGTCTGTATATAGAGTATAGAGGTATATAGAGGTTATTACTGTTAAATGACCAAATCTTGACTGCTTTCATCATAAATACCACATGGTATGGGAGAGGCTTCAATGTGAACTATATCATATATTATTAAAAAAAAATCAAATCCATGCTCGTTTTTGTTTTGAAAAATTTGTTAATTTGAAATGCAATTTCTAATCTCTTTGGTAAGCAAAAATTTATGTTATCAAAGGGTGGCTTACTGAAAAAGAAGGGAGGAAAAATGCCAAATTCTGGCCTGTGTCACCTTTTCATTTTTGGTTAAAAAATGTATCTCTTATTTCTACCTCTTTATTGTGAGCATAAAAGGAAAGTCAGGAGAGATAATCTGAGGCAAAGAACATTATAAGCGCAACAAATAAAAAGTGTCTGCTATAGGACAAAGCAAAGAAAATCAAAGAGAATGTTACAAAAAAAATATTAGGCAACATCACAGCTTCTAAATTTCTTACTTCAAATTAAAGAAAATGAAGACAAATGAAGGAAACAGATTACCAAACATAAGCAGCATTTTGTCCTTTAGAAGAAAAAAAAATTCTAATTGTGTTTCAACTGCCTTCTTTTTAACCTGGTCTAAACCTACAGCAAAGCATATCAATGGTCAGAATTAAAAAGGCATTTTTAGGGCATTTAATATTCTTAAAATTTGTTATTAAATTCAGAGGACTTTGAGGGCAGGTAAAAAAATAAAGAGTCCCTGTAATGTCTTAGAAGAAATAATAGCTTAATTAACTTTGCACAATGGTAAGGTTTGGTCAGTATTCGCGGTTCTTTGGACCCTGGTATTAAGGAGGCTAAGGGCCTGGGTTCAACCCCTCAAGGACTTGCAGCTATCTTCAGGGAGCAAAGGCTTCCTGATCATCTTTCAAGACATGTCTCTGTTTGATGCCACTCATCTCAAAGAGCTGAATGACGGAATGTGGAGAGAAATTAAATCCGATGAAGCTGTAATACCTTGAAGGCATTATAAGGGCCATGCCTAGAAAAGAAAATACCCAGTAATCTGTCAAAAGCTATGCTTCTTTCTTTTTCTTTTGTTTTGTTTTGGTGTGTGTGAGGGTTTTTTTTTTTGTTGTTGTTATTATTGTTTTGTGGTCAAACTACAGCAAAATTCAACATGACCAATATATTCAATGTGCCTATATGTTCTGGAAGCAGATAGAACATACAATGAAAAAGACAGATAGTTCACATTACTTAGAATATTCCTTATATCAGTCTCATTCTGGTAACCTCTAATGCAAACTAAGCACTAAGACACTGGTGCAGGAAATGCCCATCTCGGCAAGATCGGGGGTACCAATAGCATTTTGATTGTTGTTAGCTTGCATTAGTCAAATCGGAGATTCAGTTCTCTACTTAATTATGTGATTAAAATTAGACTTTTTCCATTTTATTTGAGCTAAAATTGCTGTACTTTGAAAGACATACAAAATTAATTATAATAAATAGTAAAAAAAAATCTCATTAATCATCTTAGGGTGGAGAGTCCCTTGATATTATTTCAGATTTCAAATCACAGTAACTCCTATCATATTTCATGAAAAACATTTTACTTAAGGTATAAATCTTAAAACTAAAAGCAAAGTGTGGTATAAGTATTTCTGCACATATAATGCACCAAGTGTGATTGTGCAAACATTATTATAGGACATGATAGATAGAAAGTCATTCAAATTATTTGCTAAGATCAAAAAGTGACACACTACCTAATCTTGTGGGGAAAAAAAAAAAAGAATGGCCTCAATAAATTCTATATTCTCATGTTATTAGCTAAAAATGCACATTGCTATGAAGGATGTCAGTAATCAGAGATTCAGAGATGTGAATCTGAAAATATATTTCCCCATGTCTTTAAGCCATCTATACAAATTAAAACATGTCAAAATATCAGGATAAATAAGAGATGCATTTTTTTTTTTTTATGTATTAGAAAGACATATATCTATAATGTATATCTATATATAATATAGATAAATATAACCTAGAAATTAGAAATCCTAGATAATCAAAAATCCTCTTAAAGCCAGTCTCAAAACAGTACCATCAAATAGCTCCTTAATGTGTTTTTTGTATTTATCAGGAAGATCCCAGTCTTGTCAGGCTCTGTTGAGCTGACTGACTTTAAATCTTTATAGGTTTCCCTCTGGAAAGGAAAAAGAATGAATTCAGCATCATATCTCCCTTGAAATTCAATCCTTATGTCTAATAGCTTTAAAATTAGCAATGAGCCTCAGGGAGTCATTTAGTGCTGCCCTGTATGTTAAGACATGCAAAGTCTTTGATTTGAACTGCAGGAAGCTTAAATATTTTGTTTTATCTTAACATAAATCCCAAAGTTAAACTTTGTTTCTCATTTGATAAATGCATATGGTACAATACCATTTCTTGTCAACCACTTCTTACAAACAACTACTCAATAAGAAACAAATTTTCTCTGCCTGAAAACCAGCACCTTGAACCGACTGCTTATTTCTGCATACCTCATAGCTTTTTTCCAGGAGGAGCGTATTGGGCGATGTGAAGCTGACCAGTCAAGTGACCCGTATCTATAAAGAATCAGTCATTATCAGCCACTTCTTGTATGCAGTGGCTCCTAGTCTGCCATTGTAGACAGACTCCTCACTGATTTCTGTGTATGAAGTGAACCTGATATAGGATTTTAACTAAAATGGTTGGGCTGTCACATTATTTAGTGACTATTGGGTTCAACACACTGGATTTTATGCACTATGTATATTACGTTGCCTAAAATTCATAACGTAGTGAGAAGGTACTATTTTTCCCTTTTTGTTAGTAAGAAAACCAAAACTAAGAAAGCTTAGAGAATAACTTTCTAAGTACCTACAAATATTTGGGACCTTATTTCATATCTGTAAAATGAGGCCAGTTATATACTAATCTCTGAGTTATTGTAAGGGTGAAATGACATGCTGTATATAGATTGTCTGATATGTAGGTGACACAGTGAATAATAGTTGTTTTTTATGGTCAATAGTGGTGCACAATTTGAATCAGAATCTCTCTGACTTTGAAATCTGCTTTAATTCCAAGCAATATTTTTCTAGAAAACCTGAGTTTGGTGTCTTATGGCTAATAAGGAAACTATGTGTGCAGATTTAATCTAAATTTTCATAAGGAACAGAAACAGTGTTTAAATATAAATCTGACTCATTTTATTAGAGCCATAGTGTGTAGTATTGTCTTATTGGGAAAAAATAAATTGAAAGGTTTACATTTAGCTTTATCTGTAGTTACATACACTTTTCCTGAATTTCAGAAAAATTGAAGATTGACTCCTAAACTACTGAGTACAGTCTAATGAATCCTTAGTGAACCACAAACTTTGCAAGTCAAAATGTGCTCTCATTCTTTTTATTTATCATCAACCATAATTAAACGTTCAAATCATGAATATTAAAAACATCTTTAAAAAGAAATGACTTTTCTAAAATAGAATACCACTTGAATCATACTGATGACCCAAAATAGTCTACCTTTTTTTTTTTCTCAAAGTGCAGGTTGATTGATTTTCACTGACAAATAAAAATTGCCTCATGCTGATCTGAATAGTAATGAACACAGGCATTTATTTAAGAAAGGTTACTGCCTTTTTCGCTATTTAAGTTTCTATAGGTATGTGGCATGTTCACTGCAAACTTCTCTCTTCTTCCTACCTGCCTCTACCTCCACACGGCCAGCATTACACACACACACAATCCTGAAAAACTAAATTTCTAATTTCTGTCTTTTTTCTACGTGAGGCAGTGAAAAGTGACTTTCAGTGTTCCTTTTCGGAGCTAGTTATATACGAGAAGCAGTCTCCTCACATTTTAAAAACTATTATTTAATTAAACTTTTCATTGAGTTAACTGTAAATTCACAGTGTTGTAAGAAATAATACAGAGAAATACCATGTAGCCTTTACTCAGTTTCCCTCAATGACAAACTTTTGCAAAACTACAATACAGTATTACAACTAAGATATCGGCATTGATATAGTAAAGGTAAAGCACATTTCCATCAAAACAATAATAGCTCATGTCATGTTTTTAAAGCCACATTATATTCGTCCCATTACCACACCTTTCTTAACTCCTAATCTATTCCTCATTTCTATAATTTTGACATTTTAAGAATGTCATGTACATTAAATCATACAGTATGTAACCTTCTGGAATTGGCTGTTTTCTCAGCATAAGTCTATAAAGATTTAACGAGGTGTTGCCTGTATCAATAATTCATTTTTTTTCCCCCTGAGTATTATCCCGTGGCTTCCACGTCCCACAGTATAGCTATTCACCCACTGAAAGACACAGGGTTGTTTCCAGTTTCAGCTATTGTGAATAATACTGATAGAAACATCGGTGTCCAGGTTTTGTGTTAACGTAAGTCTTCATTTCTCTGAGATAAAAGCCTTGGAGTGAAACTACTGGAACGTATGGTAGTTCCTACCAGCAATATATAAGCAATTCAGTTTCTGCACATCCTTGCCAGCATTTGGTGTTGGTGTTGCCCTAATTTTGTTTTTTTTGTGTGAAGAAATGTATGTATGTGTGTGTGTGTGTATATATATATATATTCATTGCTGTTGAGTCAATTCCGACTCATAGTGACCCTATAAGACAAGGTAGTGCTGTCCCATAGGCATAGGATTTCCAAAGAGTGGCTGGTGGATTTGAACTGCCGACTTTTTGGTTTGCAGCTAAGCTCTTGACTACTGTGTCAGCAGGGGACCTTATATACATCATAACATTTTCAAATTCAATGTTTTTCGCATATGCCATTTAGTGATATCATTATATTAATCATGTTGTGCAACCAATTTGAATTTCTTTTTACTGGCTAATGATGTTTAACATCTTTTTATGCTTTCACTTGCCATCTGAACACTTCTTTGGTAAAATGTCTCTTCATATCTTTTGCTCATATTCTAATTAGATTGTGTGCTTTTATACTCTTGAGTTTTGAAAGTTGTATATAAATTCTAGATATTGGATTGTTATTTGTAGTGTCTCCTACTCTGTACCATGCCTTTTATCCTCTTAACAGGATCTTCATGGAGAAAAGGGTTTTAGTTTTGATGAATTGAAATTTATTGATTTTTTCCTTTTCATAGATTATGATTTTCTTGATAAATTGAAGAGCAATTTGCCTAGTCCCAAATCCCAAAAATTTTATCCTTTTTTTTTCCTTGCTAAATGTTTAATGGTTGTACATTTTAGATTTACGTCTATGATCCATTTTGAGTTAAATTTTGTATAAGGTATAAAATTTAATTTGAGATTCTTTTTTTTTTTTTTTGCATATGAATGTCCTATTGCTCCAGCACTATTCTGGAAGAGGTTACCGTTCCTTCACTGAATTATTTTTACACCGTCTTTGTTAAAATTCAGTTGTATATCTTTATGTGGGTCCATTTCTGGGTTTTCTGTTCTGTTTGATTGATCTATGTGTCCATCTTGATTATTGTAGCTAAAAGATAAGTCTCAAAATTGGTTAGATTGATTTCTTTCATTTTGCTCTTCTTTTTAAAAAGGTTTATCTATTCTTGTTTCTTTGCCTTTCCATGTAAATTTTAAAATAATGTTGCTTACATCTATCAAATATCTTTCTTGGGCTTTCATAGGAACTGCATTAAACCTGTATATCAATTTGGGAAAAATTGTTAACTTTACTATATTAACTCTTCCAATCCATGTACATGGTATAACTCTCTATTTATTTAGATCTTTTGTGATTCCTTTCATAATTTTGTGTACTTTCCAGTGTGTATGTCCTATGCATATTTTGTTTGATTTATACCTAAGTATTCCATTTTATTTTTAGCAATTGTAAATGGTATATTTTTAAACTTATGTCCATGTTTTCATTACTAGAATATAAATATACAATTGATTTTTGTAAGTTTATCTTGTATCTTGCTAGCTTTCTGAAGGAAAATTTATAACACTAAGTGAATATATTAAGGACCCCTGGCGGTGCAATGGTTAACTGCTCAGCTGGTAACTGAAATGTCAGTGGTTCAAACACATCCAGTGGATCCATGGGAGAAAAGGCCTGGCAATATGCTATTGTAAAGATTAAAACCCGTTGCCATCAAGTCTATCCCAACTCATAGTGACCCTGCAGGACAGAGTAGAACTGCCCATAGGGCTTCCAAGGTTGTAATCTTTACAGAAACATACTGCCACATCTTTCTCCTGCAAAGCAGCTGCGAGTTCGAACTGCCAACCTTTTGGTTAGTAGCTGAGGTCTTAACAACTGTTCCAGATTACAGCCTAGGAAACCCTGCGTGACACTTCTACTCAGTCATATAGGGTGGGTATGAGTTAGAATCAATATGACAACACATAACAATAAGTGCATACATTAGAAAAGAATAAAAATCTCAAATCAATCATCAGTTACTAGCCCTCAGGTTTGTTTGCTTGTTTGTTTTCGTAGATTTGTTGGGATTTTCTATGTAGACGATAATGTCTTCTGCGAATAGGGGAAGTTTCATTTCTTCCGTTACAATCTGCATCCTCCTTATTTTCTTTCTTTGCTTTGATACCCTGGCTAGAATTTCTAGCACTATGTTGGATAACAGTGGGGAGAAAGGACATTTTTGCCATGTTCATCATCTTAGGGGAAAAACATTTAGTCTGTTAAAATTAACTGTATGTTAGCAGTAGATTTTTCATAGATGTTCTTTATCAAGTTAAAGAGCTTCCCTTCTATTCCTATTTTTTTGGAGATTTTTAAATCATTAATGGGTGTTGAATTGTGTCATATGCTTTTCATGGACCAATTGGTATAATCATGTTATTTTTCTTCTTTAGTCTGTTATTATGGTGAATTACTTAGACTGAGGTCCAAATATTAAACAAGTCTTGCATCTTGTAATAAACCCCACTTGGCCATGGTGTATAACGTTCTTTATATACTGCTGAGATCTGTTTGTTAATATTTTAACAATATTTGCATCTGTATTCATTACAAGTATTGGCCTATAGTTTTTTCATTTTGTACTGTTTGGTTCTGGTATCAGGGTAATATTAGCTTTATAAATGAATCAAAAAGTGTTCTTTCTTCTTCTGTTTTCTGAAAACAGATTGTACAGAATCAGTGTTAATTCTTTTTTAATAGTCTGATAGAATTCTCCAGTGAAACCACCTAGACTTGGGAATTTTTCTTTTGGAAGTTTATAAATTAAAAATTTAATTTCCTTAATAGTTATAAAACCAGTGTCTATTGAGTCAAAACTGACTCATGGAGGCCCCATGTATTTCAGAGTAGAATTGCGCTCCACAGGGTTTTTAACAGCGATTTTTCAGAAGTAGATAACCAGGGCTTTTTTCTGAGGTGCCTCTGGGTAGACTAGGGTCCCCAACATTTCAGTTAGCAGCACAGCATATAACCTTTTCTACAGTGCTATTCAAATTATATATTTAAAATTGGGTGAGTCATGGTACTTAGAATTTTTGAGGGATTTTTCTACTTTGTCTAAGTTGTCTGAGTTATGGGTGTTTAGTCATTCAAACTTTACTATCTTTTCTATTATCTTCAGAGTGTATAGTGATATCCCATTTCAATCGTGATATTTTTGCTTTATGTCTACTCTCTTTTTTATTTCTCAATCTTGGTAGAAGTTTGTCAATTTTCTTGACCTTATTAAATAAGCTCTTTCTTTCATTGACTTTCTGTATTGTTTTCCCATGTTAAACATTATTTATTTATGATGATATCTTCATTATATTCTTCCTGTTGTTTTCTTTGAATTTATTTGTTTTCCTTTGTCTGGGCTTTCCAGGTGAGAGTTTAGATTATTGATTTGAGATTTTTTTCTTTTATCTAATATAGAAATAATACAGTACCAGAAGATGAGCCCCTCAGGTTGGAAAAGGCACTCAAAATATGACTGGGGAAGAGTTGTTATTTATTTATGGTATTAAACTTAATTTATTTATGATGATATCTTTATTATATTCTTCCTATTGATTTCTTTGAATTTATTTTGTTTTCCTTTCTCTGGGCTTTCCAGGTGAGAGCTTAGCTTACTGATTTGAGTTTTTTTTTCTTTTATCTAATATAGAAATAATACAGTGCTGGAAGATGAGCCCCTCAAGTTGGAAGGCACTCAAAATATGACTGAGGAAGACCTGCCTCCTCAAAGTACAGTCTACCTTAATGATATGGATGGAGTCAAGCTTTTGCGACCTTCATTTGCTGATGTGGCATGACTCAAAATGAGAAGAAACAGCTGCAAACATCCATTAATAATTGAAACCTGGAACGTACAAAGTATGAATCTAAGAAAATTGGAAACCGTCAAAAATGAAATGGAACGTATAAACATCAGCATTAGAGAGCTGAAATGAACTGGTATTGGCCATTTTGAATCGGACAGTCATGTTGTCTACTATGCCTGGAATGACAACTTGAAGAGGAATGGCTTCAAAAAGAACATTTCAAGATCTATCATGAAGTAAAACACTGTCAGTAATAGGAAAATATCCATGTCCTTACAAAGAAGACCAGTTAATATGACTATTATTCAAATTTATGCACCAAGCACTAAGGCCAAAGATGAAGGAATTGAAGATTTTTACCAACTTCTGTAGTCTGAAATTGATTGAACATGCAATCAGGATGCATTGATAATTACTGGTGATTGACATGTGAAAGTTGGAAACAAAGAAGTATCAGTAGTTGGAAAATATGGCCTTCATGATAGAAAAGATGCCAGAGATCACATGATTGAATTTTGCAGGACCAACGACTACTTCATTGCAAATATCTTTTTTCACCAACATAAACAGCAAATATACACATGAACCTTGGCAAATGGAATACATAGAAACCAAATTGACTACATCTGTGGAAAAAGACAATAGAAAGGCTCAATATCATCAGTAAGAGCAAGGCCAGGGATCAGTTGCGGATCAGAACCTCAATTACTCATATGCAAGTTTAAGTTGAAACTGAAGAAAATTAGAACAAGTCCATAAGAGCCAAAGTATGACCTTGAGTATATCACTATACTTAATTTAGAGACCATTTCAAGAATAGATTTGACACGTTGAACATTAATGACCGAAGACCAGATGAGTTGTGGAATGACATCAAATACGTCATACATGAACAAGGCAAGAGGTCATAAAAAAGACAAGAGAGAAAGAAAAGACATAAATGGATGTCAAAAGAGACTCTGAAACTTGCTCTTGATCATCAAGTAGCTACAGCAAAAGGAAAAAAATGAAGAAGTAAAGAGCTGAACGGAAGGCTTCAAAGGGCACCTTGGGAAGACAAAGTAAAGTATTTTATGATGACATGTACAAAGACCTGGAGATAGAAAACCAAAAGGGAAGAATACTCTCATCATTTCTTAAGCTGAAAGAACTGAAGAAAAAATTCAGGCCTTGAGTTGTGATACTGAAGGATTCTATGGTAAAATATTAAACGACGCAGGAAGCATCAAAAGAAGATGGAAAGAATACACAGAGTCACTATGCGAAAAAGAAATAGTCAACATTCAAACATTTCAGGGGGTAATACATGATCAGGAACCAATGCTAATGAAGGAAGAAGTTCAAGCTTCACTGAAGGCATTGGCAAAAAACAAGGCTCCAGGAATTGACGGAATACCAACTTAGATGTTTCAACAAAGAATGCATTGCTGAACATGCTCACTCATCTATGCCAAGAATTTGGAGGACAGCTACCTGTCTAACTCACAGGAAAAGATCCATATTTATGTCCATTCCCAAGAAAGGAGATCAAACTGAATGCAGAAATAATCAACATGCAATCAAAATTAATATCACATGCAATCAAAATTTTGCTGAAGATCATTCAAAAGTGGCTGCAGCAGTATATATTGACAGGGAACTACCAAAAATCCAAGCTGGATTTAGAAGAGGATGTGGAACAAAGGATATCATTGTTGAAGTCAGATGGATCCTGGCTGAAAGTAGAGAATAGCAGAAATATGTTTACCTATGTTTTATTGACTATGCTAAGGCATTCAACTGTGTGGATCATAGCAAACTATGGATAACATTGCAAACAATGGGAATTCCAGAACACATAATTGTGTTAATGAGGAATCTATACATGGATCAAGAGGTAACTGTTCAAGCAGAACAAGGGGATACTGAATGGTTTAAAGTCAGGAAAGCTGTGTGTCAGGGTTGTATCCTTTCACCATGCCTATTCAGTCTGTGATGCTAAGGAAATAATCCAAGAAGCTGGAGTATATGAAGAAGAACAGGGCATTAGTACCGGAGGAAAACTCATTAACCTGTGCTATTCAACCTTGCTTGCTGAAAGTGAAGAGGACTTGAAGCATTTACCGATGAAGGTGAAAGACCACAGCCTTCAGTATGAATTACACCTCAATGTAAAGAAAACAAAAATCCTCACAACTGGACCAATAAGCAACATGATAAACAGAGAAAAGATTGAAATTGTCAAAGATTTAATTTTATTTGGATCCACAATTATCACTCATGGAAATAGCAGTCAAGAAATCAAAAGACAAAGTGCATTGGGTAAATTTGCTGCAAAAGACATCTTTAAAGTGTTGAACAGCAAAGATGTTACCTTGAGAACTAAGATGCGCCTGATCTAAGCCATGGTGTTTTCAATTGCCTCATACGCATGTGAAAGCTGGACAAGAAATAAGGAAGACTGAAGAACAATTGAAGCCTTTGAGTTGTGGTCAAAGAATGGACAAATTTGTCTTGAAAGAAGTACAACCAGAATGCTGCTTTGAAACAAGGATGGTGAGACTATGTCTCACATGCTTTGGACATGACGCTTAGTAGAGTAGAGCGTCAGCAAGAAAGAGGAAGACCCTTGCGAAGATGGATTGACAGAGTGGATCAACAATGGATTCAAGCATAGCAACAATTGTGAGGATGTTGGAGGACTGGACAGTGTTTCATTCCGTTGTGCATAGAGTCTCTATGAATCGGAACTGACTGGATGGCACCTAACAACAAAAAAAATATTTTCAGCGATTTAGAAATTTGATCCTGTAAATGCTGCTCTCAGCATGCTTTAACTGCATTTTAAAATTTTTGATTTGTTGTATGTTTATTTTTATTCTATTTGATGCATTTTTAATTTCCCTTAAGACTTCCTTTTTGACTCATGGATTATTTGGGAATGCATTGTTTAGTTTTCAGATGTTTGGAGGTTTTTATATTATATTTTTTTACTGATTTCTAGCTTGGTTCCATTTTTGTCAGAAAACACATTCATCTGATTTCAATTATTTTAAATTTGTTGAAGTTTGTTTTATGACCCAGGGAATGGTCTACCTTGGATTTTATTCCATACTATTTCTATCAGGTGTACTCATAACGACCCTATCGGACGAAGAATAACTGAGCCCATAGGGCTTCCAAGGCTATAATCTTTATGGAAGCAGACTGTCAAGTCTTTCTCCTGTGGAGCAGCTGGTGGGCTCAAATCACCAACCTTTGGGTCAGAAGCTGAGCACTTAACCCCTGCATTCATCAGGGCTCCTTTGTTTGTTCCATAATGCAAAAACCAAACCAAACCTGTTACTGTGAAGTTGATTTTGACTCATAGAGGCGCTATAGGACAGGGTAGAACTGCCCCATAGGGTTTCCAAGGGGCAATTGATGGATTTGAACTGCTGACCTTTTGGTTAGCCACTGAGCTTTTAACCACTGTACCACCAGAGCTCCCAGGGCTCCACAGGCACTTGAAAAGAACGTGTATTCTGTTGTAGTTGGGTGAACTATTCTACAAATGTCAATTCAGTCTTGTTTGGGTATGGTGTTGTTGAGTTCTTCTATAACCCTGATGATTTTCTGTCTTGTTTTTCTATCAGTTGTGCAGAGGATTATTGAAATACCCAACGAAAATTGTGACTTTGTTCATTTTCTCTTCAGTTCTATCAGATTTTGTGTCACATTTTTTGCAATTTTGTTCTTTGGTGTATGCATTTAAGGATTGTAGAATACTTGACGGCATTGGGTGGTGTAGAATCTTCTTGGTGGATTAACCCTTTGATCATATGCAAGATCCCTTTCTGTCTTTCATAATACTTCTGCACTCATGAGTACCTTATTCCATATATAGGTACTCCTGCTTTATTTTAATTAAAGTCTGCATAATATGTGATATGTATTATAATATGTAATTATATATATGATCTGTATATATGAGATATATATAATATATCATATATAATTATATATATATGATATGACACATAATATATCATATGCATGATGATATAGGCACCCTGGTGGCATGGTGGTTAAAAGCTCAGCTGCTAACCAAAAAGTCAGGAGTTAGAATCCACCAGCCACTCCTTAGAAACCATATGGAGCAGTTCTAATTCTGTTTTTTTTTTTTTTTTTTTTAATTTTTATTAAGCTTCAAGTGAACATTTACCATTCCAATCAGTCTGTCACATGTAGGTTTACATACATCTTACTCCCTTCTCCCACTTGCTCTCCCCCTATTGAGTCAGCCCTTACAGTCTCTCGTTTCGTGCCAATTTTGCCATCTTCCCTCTCTCTCTATCTTCCCATCCCCCCTCCAGTCAAGAGTGCCTACACACTCTCCCGTGTCCACCTGATTTAATTAGCTCACTCTTCATCAGCATCTCTCTCCCCCCCACTAACCAGTCTTTTTCATGCCTGATGAGTTGTCTTCGGGGATGGTTCCTTTCCTGTGCCATCAGAAGGTCTGGGGAGCATTGTCTCTGGGATTCCTCTAGTCGCAATCATACCATTAGGTTTGGTCTTTTAGTGAGAATTTGGGGTCTGTATCCCATTGGTCTCCTGCCCCCTCAGGAGTTGTCTGCTGTGCTCCCTGACAGGACAGACATCGATTGTGGCCGGGCACCAACTAGTTCTTCTGGTCTCAGGATAATGTAGGTCTCTGGTTCATGTGGCTCTTTCTGTCTCTTGGGTTCTTAGTTGTCGTGTGACCTTGGTGTTCTTCCTTTGCCTTTGCTCCAGGTGGGTTGAGACCAATTAATGTATTTTAGATGGCCGCTTGTTGGCATTTAGGACCCCAGGCACCACAATTCAAAGTGGGATGCAGAGTGTTTTCATAATAGAATTGTTTTGCCCATTGACTTAGAAGTCCCCTCAAACCAAGTTCCCCAGACCCCAGCCCCTGCTTCGCTGACCTTTGAAGCTTTCATTTTATCTTGGAAACCTCTTTACTTTTAATCCAGTCCAATTAGGCTGACCTTCCTTGTTTTGAGTGTTGTCTTTCCCTTCACCCAAAACAGTTCTTATCTACAGATTGATCAATAAAAAGCCCTCTCCCTTCCTCCCCCCTTTGTAACCACATATGTATGTGTTCTTCTCCGTTTTTTCTATTTCTCAAGATCTTATAATAGTGGTCTTATACAATATTTGTCCTTTTGCAACTGACTCATTTCGATCAGCATAATGCCTTCCAGGTTCCTCCATGTTATGAAATGTTTCACAGATTCGTCACTGTTCTTTATCGATGCGTAGTATTCCATTGTGTGAATACACCATAATTTATTTAACCATTCATCCATTTATGGACACCTTGGTTGCTTTCAGCTTTTTGCTATTGTAAACAGAGCTGCAATAAACATGGGTGTGCATATATCTGTTTGTGTGAAGGCTCTTGTTTGTCTAGGGTATATTCCGAGGAGTGGGATTTCTGGGTTGTATAGTAGTTCTATTTCTAACTGTTTAAGATAACGCCAGATGGATTTCCAAAGTGGTTGTACCATTTTACATTCCCACCAGCAGTGTATGAGCGTTCCAATCTCTCCGCAGCCTCTCCAACATTTATTATTTTGTGTTTTTTGAATTAATGCCAGTCTAGTTGGTGTGAGATGAAATCTCATCGTAGTTTTAATTTGCATTTCTCTAATGGCTAATGATCGAGAGCATTTTCTCATGTATCTGTTGGCTGCCTGAATATCTTCCTTAGTGAAATGTGTGTTCATATCCTTTGCCCACTTCTTGATTGGGTTGTTTGTCTTTTTGTGGTTGAGTTTTGACAGAATCATGTAGATTTTAGAGATCAGGCGCTGGTCTGAGATGTCATAGCTGAATATTCTTTCCCAGTCTGTAGGTGGTCTTTTTACTCTTTTGGTGAAGTCTTTAGATGAGCATAGGTGTTTGATTTTTAGGAGCTCCCAGTTATCTGGTTTCTCTTCATCATTTTTGGTAATGTTTTGTATTCTGTTTATGCCCTGTATTAGGGCTCCTAGGGTAGATCCTATTTTTTCTTCCATGATTTTTATCGTTTTAGTCTTTATGTTTTGTTCTTTGATCCACTTGGAGTTAGCTTTTGTGCATGGTGTGAGGTATGGGTCCTGTTTCATTCTTTTGCAAATGGATATCCAGGTATGCCAGCACCATTTGTTAAAAAGACTATTATTTCCCCAATTGACTGACACTGGTCCTTTGTCAAATATCAGCTGCTCATACGTGGATGGATTTATATCTGGATTCTCAATTCTGTTCCATTGGTCTATGTGCCTGTTGTTGTACCAGTACCAGGCTGTTTTGACTACTGTAGCTATATAATAGGTTCTGAAATCAGGTAGGGTGAGGCCTCCCACTTTCTTCTTCTTTTTCAGTAATGTTTTGCTTATCCGGGGGTTCTTTCCTTTCCATATGAAATTAGTGATTTGTTTCCCTATCCCCTTAAAGTATGACATTGGTATTTGGATTGGAAGTGCGTTATATGTATAAATGGCTTTTGGTAGAATAGACATTTTTACTATGTTAAGTCTTCCTATCCATGAGCAGGGTATGTTTTTCCACTTAAGTATGTCCTTTTGAATTTCTTGTAGCAGAGTTTTATAGTTTTCTTTGTATAGGTCTTTTACATCCTTGGTAAGATTTATTCCTAAGTATTTTATCTTCTTGGGGGCTACTGTGAATGGTATTGATTTGGTTATTTCCTCTTCGGTGTTCTTTTTGTTGATGTAGAGGAATCCAAGTGATTTTTGTATGTTTATTTTATATCCTGAGACTCTTCCAAACTCTTCTATTAGTTTCAGTAGTTTTCTGGAGGATTCCTTAGGGTTTTCCATGTATACAATCATGTCATCTGCAAATAGTGATAGCTTTACTTCCTCCTTACCAATCTGGATACCCTTTATTTCTTTGTCTAGCCTAATTGCCCTGGCTAGGACTTCAAGTAGGATGTTGAATAAGAGCGGTGATAAAGGGCATCCTTGTCTGGTTCCCGTTCTCAAGGGAAATGCTTTCAGGTTCTCTCCATTTAGAGTGATATTGGCCATTGGCTTTGCATATATGCCCTTTATTATGTTGAGGAATTTTCCTTCAATTCCTATTTTGGTTAGAGTTTTTATCATAAATGGGTGTTGAACTTTGTCAAATGCCTTTTCTGCATCTATTGATAAGATCATGTGGTTTTGTCTTTTGTTTTATTTATGTGATGGATTACATTAATGGTTTTTCTGATATTAAACCAGCCTTGCATACGTGGTATAAATCCCACTTGATCAGGGTGAATTATTTTTTTGATGTGTTGTTGGATTCTATTGGCTAGAATTTTGAGGATTTTTTCATCTATGTTCATGAGGGATATAGGTCTAAAATTTTCTTTTTTTGTAATGTCTTTACCTGGTTTTGGTATCAGGGAGATGGTAGCTTCATAGAATGAGTTGGGTAGTATTCCGTCTTTTTCTATACTTTGAAATACCTTCAATAGTAATGCTGTTAAGTCTTCTCTGAAGGTTTGGTAGAACTCTGCAGTGAAGCCATCTGGGCCAGGACTTTTTTTTGTTGGGAGTTTTTTGATTACCGTTTCTATCTCTTTTTTTTGTTATGGGTCTATTTAGTTGTTCTACTTCTGAATGTGTTAGTTTAGGTAGGTGGTATTGTTCCAAGAATTTCTCCATTTCTTCTAGGTTTTCAAATTTGTTAGAGTACAATTTTATGTAGTAATCTGATATTATTCTTTTGATTTCATTTGGTTCTGTTGTGATGTGGTCCTTCTCGTTTCTTATTCGGGTTATTTGTTTCCTTTCCTGTATTTCTTTAGTCAGTCTAGCCAGTGGTTTATCAATTTTGTTAATTTTTTCAAAGAACCAGCTTTTGGCTTTGTTAATTCTTTCAATTGTTTTTCTGTTCTCTAATTCATTTAGTTCAGCTCTAATTTTTATTATTTGTTTTCTTCTTGTGGCTGATGGGTACTTTTGTTGCTCACTTTCTATTTGTTCAAGTTGTAGGGACAGTTCTCTGATTTTGGCTCTTTCTTCTTTTTGTATGTGTGCATTTATCGATATAAATTGGCCTCTGAGCACTGCTTTTGCTGTGTCCCAGAGGTTTTGATAGGAAGTATTTTCATTCTCGTTGCTTTCTAAGAATTTCCTTATTCCCTCCTTGATGTCTTCTATAACCCAGTCTTTTTTCAGGAGGGTATTGTTCATTTTCCAAGTATTTGATTTCTTTTCCCTAGTTTTTCTGTTATTGATTTCCAGCTTCATTGCCTTGTGGTCTGAGAAGATGCTTTGTAATATTTCGATGTTTTGGATTCTGGAAAGATTTGTTTTATGACCTAATATGTGGTCTATTCTAGAGAATGTTCCATGTGCACTAGAAAAAAAAGTATACTTTGCAGCAGTTGGGTGGAGAGTTCTGTATAAGTCAATGAGGTCAAGTTGGTTGATTGTTGTAAGTAGGTCTTCCATGTCTCTATTGAGCTTCTTACTGGATGTCCTGTCCTTCTCCGAAAGTGGTGTGTTGAAGTCTCCTACTATATATGTGGAGGTGTCTATCTCACTTTTCAATTCTGTTAAAATTTGATTTATGTATCTTGCAGCCCTGTCATTAGGTGCGTAAATATTTAATATGGTTATGTCTTCCTGATCAATTGTCCCTTTTATCATTATATAGTGTCCTTCTTTATCCTTTGTGGCGGATTTAAGTCTAAAGTCTATTTTGTCAGAAATTAATATTGCTACTCCTCTTCTTTTTTGCTTATTGTTTGCTTGATATATTTTTTCCATCCTTTGAGTTTTAGTTTGTTTGTGTCTCTAAGTCTAAGGTGTGTCTCTTGTAGGCAGCATATAGATGGATCGTGTTTCTTTATCCAGTCCGTGACTCTCTGTCTCTTTATTGGTGCATTTAGTCCATTTACATTCAGGGTAATTATAGATAAGTAAGTTTTTAGTGCTGTCATTTTGATGCCTTTTCATGTGTGTTGTTGGCCATTTCATTTTTCCACATGCTTTTTTGTGCTGAGACGTTTTTCTTAGTAGCTTGTGAGATCCTCATTTTCATAATGTTTAACTTTGTGTTTATTGAGTCGTTACGTTTTTCTTGGCTTTTTTCTTGAGTTATGGAATTGATATTCCTTTTTGTGGTTACCTTTTTATTTACCCCTATTTTTCTAAGTAAAAACCTAACTTGTATCCTTCTATATCGCCTTGTATCACTCTCCATCTGGCAGTTCAATGCCTCCTATATTTAGTCCCTCTTTATGATTATTGTGATCGTTTATCTATTGATTTCCATGATTTCCTGTTGTGTGTATTATTTTATTTATTTATTTTTTAGAATTAGTCTTAATTTGTTTGTTTTTGTGCTTTCCCTATTTGAGTTGCGTTGATATCAGGACATTCTGTTTTGTGACTTTGTATTGTGCTGGTACCTGATATTATTGGTCATCTGGCCAAACAATCTCCTTTAGCATTTCTTGCAGTCTTGGTTTAGTTTTTGCAAATTCTCTAAACTTGTGTTTATCTGTAAATATCTTAATTTCTCCTTCATATTTCAGAGAGAGTTTTGCTGGATATATGATCCTTGGTTGGCAGTTTTTCTCGTTCAGTGCTATGTATACGTCATCCCATTCCCTTCTTGCCTGCATGGTTTCTGCTGAGTAGTCTGAACTTATTCTTATTGATTCTCCCTTGAAGGAAACCTTTCTTTTCTCCCTGGCTGCTTTTAAAATTTTCTGTTTGTCTTTGGTTTTGGCAAGTTTGATGATAATATGTCTTGGTGTTTTTCTTTTTGGATCAATCTTAAATGGGGTTCGATGAGCATCTTGGATAGATATTCTTTCGTCTTTCATGATGTCAGGGAAGTTTTGTGTCAGGATTTCTTCAACTATTTTCTCTGTGTTTTCTGTCCCCCCTCCCTGTTCTGGGACTCCAATCACTCGCAAGTTATCCTTCTTGATAGAGTCCCACATGATTCTTAGGGTTTCTTCATTTTTTTTAATTCTTTTATCTGATTTTTTTTTCAGCTATGTTGGCGTTGTTTCCCTGGTCCTCCAGAAGTCCCAGTCTACATTCTAATTGCTCGAGTCTGCTCCTCTGACTTTCTATTGCGTTGTCAAATTCTGTAATTTTATTGTTAATCTTTTGGATTTCTACATGCTGTCTCTCTATGGATTCTTGCAACTTGTTAATTTTTCCACTATGTTCTTGAATAATCTTTTTGAGTTCTTCAACAGTTTTATCAGTGTGTTCCTTGGCTTTTTCTGCATTTATCCTAATTTCATTTGTGATATCTTTAAGCATTCTGTAAATTCGTTTTTTATATTCTGTATCTGATAATTCCAGGATTGTATCTTCATTTGGGAAAGATTTTGATTCTTTTGTTTGGGGGGTTGGAGAAGCTGTCATGGTCTGTTTCTTTATGTGGTTTGATATGGACTGCTGTCTCCGAGCCATCACTGGGAAACTAGATTTTCCAAGTAGTCGGCTAAAAAAAAATGCAGTCAGATCCCTATCTGAATTCTCCCTCTGGCTCCGGGTATTCGGATGTTAATGGGGCCGCCTGGGGAGGGTGGGGGAGGGATCTGAGAGCTAGGAGTGTAGCACCACAGAATATAGAGCTGAACACCGCGTTCACGCTCCTCCCTCGTTCGCCAAAATCCGGGCGGGACGGGTCCCCAGCTAGGATGCTGCTTTCCTTGCTCGGATACCAGTCACTTCCTCCCGGGGACTTCTCCTTCCGGTGTGCGGCACCGCTCGCGGGCACTGGGTGGGCGTTTCCTGCACGAACGGGTAGGCCTGCCCCCAGGGTCTATTCAGGCGATTATAATTGGGCCCTGCAGTCACGCCCCGCCCGTGCGCGCTCCCAAATCCCAGCGGGACGACTTCCCGGTTGGGACGCTGCTTTCCCCGTTCCGGAACCGGTCACTTCCTCCTGGGGACTTCTCCTTCTGGTGCGTCACACCTCTCGCGGGAACTGGGTGGGCTTCACCCGCATGGCCAGGTGGGCCCGCCCCCTGGGTCAATTCAGGGTAATAAAAATGGACCCCCCGCTCACGCCCCGCCTGCGTGCGCACCCAGATCCCAGTGGAATGGCTCCCCGTCTGGGATGCTGCTTTCCCCGCTTTGAGAACAGTCACTTTCGGGGATTTCTTCCTCTGGTGTGCCGCGCCACACGCGGGGACTGGGTGTGCGTCCTCCCACACGAACGTGTGGGCCCCGCCCCGAGGTCACTTTAGGGAAATATAGTTGACCCCCCCCCACGCCCCGTCGGCTTCTCGCCTAACTCCCGGCCGGACGGCACCCCAGTTGGGACGCTGTTCTCCCCACTCCCAGCTCAGTCACTGCCTCCCGGGTGCTTCTCCCTCCTGCTGCGCCTCTATGCCGCCCGTGCCAACCAGCTAGACTTCCTCCCGGGATGGGTTCAGGGGGGAAGGGGTGGGCCCCCTTTCTGTGCCGTCTGCCCCCCTGGGCTCTGCCCCAGATCAGGCTCCAAAGGTCACCTGCCTGGTACACTGGCTCCTGGTTCTGAAAACGGTCGCTGTCTGCCCGTATTTGTTCGTTTTCCGTCTCTAAGTCTGTGCTTGTTGTTCAGAGTTTGTAGATTGTTATGTATGTGATCGATTCCCTTGTTTTTCCGAGTCTTTGTTGCAAGAGGGATCCGCGGTAGTGTCCACCTAGTCCGCCATCTTGGCCCCGCTCCTAATTCTGTTTTATAGGGTCACTATGAGTCAGAATGGACTCAACGGCAACAGGGTTTTTTTTAATTGTGATATATGGTAATATGTCATAATATAGCATACATACTATGATATATATGCATAATACATCATATATTATATGATATATTATTTAGACATTAATTGAAGTATAGCAAAAGTATATATGGTATATGTGGAATAAAGTACACATGACAGCAAAAAAAAATAATGACAGACAGGGATATTATATATGATTAAAGGGCCAATCCACCAAGAAGACTTTTTTTTCACTTTCACCTGTCCTATTTTTCATGTTTGAAATGAGTTTTTTAAGACAATATACAGTTGGGTCACATTTTAAATCCAGTCTGCCAAGCTCTGTCTTTTAACTGTCATGTTTAGACCATTTACACCTAATGTGATTATTGACATATTAGTGTTTAAGTCTGTCATCTTAGTATTTGTTTTCAGTTAGTTTCCTTTGGTTCATGATCACGCATTTTTTTGTTTTGTTGCCTTTCTATGAGTTATTTGACCATTATTTGGATTCCATCTCGGCTTATTTTTGTTTTTGAATATAATTTTATATGTATATATAATTTTTGCTCTTTTGGGGTTGCACTTGGTGTCTATTATATATAAATAACTTGTCACAGTCAACTGGTGTTGCCAGTTTACCAGTTTGAGAGAACTATAAGAAACCCTTCTCTATTTACCTCTTTTCTTTCCTTCATTTCTAGTTTTCTTAAATATATCTTTTATGCACATTTTGAACCACATAGATACTGTTATACTTTTTCTGTCAACTATCAAACATAACTTAGAGAATTCAAGACAAGAATTAAACCTTATCGTATTTATCAATGTCTTTGTTTGCCTGATGTACAAGTTTTCGTCTTTTATTTTTTCTTTTCTGTTTGTGGAATGCCCTTTAGCAGTTCTTTTAGGGTAAGTCTACTGATGATAAAGTCTATTGGTTTTCCTTCAGCTGAGAATGTTTTAATTTTCCCTACATTCTTGAAGGATACTTTCACTGAGTATAAGATCCTGGATTGAGAGTTCTTTACTTCCAGCATCTTTAAGATATAGTGCCATCTTCTTGCATTCTCCATTTTTTTGAACTAGAAATTCACTGTCATTGAAATGTTTGTTTTTCTCTCCTGTAGGCAATGTGGAAACTCTGGTTGCATAGTGGTTAAGAGCTATAGCTGCTACCCAAAAAGTCGGCAGTTGAAATCCACCAGGCACTCCTTTGAAACTCTATGGGGCAGTTCTACTCTGTCCAATAGGGTCACTATGAGTTGGAATCGACTCGATGGCAGTGGCTTGTGTTTCGTTTGGTTTAGTAGGCAATGTATCAACTTTCTCAGGAAGCTTTAAAAATTCCCACTGTCTTTAGTTTTCATAGGACCCCTGGTGGTACAGTCCTTAAGCATTTGACTGCTATACAAAAGGTTGGCAGTTCGAATCCACCAGCTGTTTCTTGGAAATGCTAGGGGGCAGTTCTACTGGAGGAGCTGGAATCAACTTAAAGGCAATTTTTTTTTTTTTTCACAACTTATTTGGGTTTATCCTATATCGGGTTCGCTCTGCTTCTGGAATCTGTTTGTATCTCTTACTTTCTGCAATTCTTCCCTCTTTCTCCCTTAGGGACTTCAATGACACAAATGCTAGATTTTTTGTTATACTCCCATGGGTCCCTGAGTCCCTGCTCTTTTGTGTATGTGTGTGTGTTTCAGAGTTTCTTTTCTCTCTATTGTTCAGATTGAGTAATTTCTATTATTCTACCTTCCAGTTCAATGATTCTTTTCTCTGTTCCCTCCATTCTGCTTTTGAATCCATTCAATGAGTTTTTAATTAATTTTTTTGTTATGTATTTTATTATTATACATTTTGTTATAATTTTCAGTTTTAAATTTTCTATTTAATTATTTTCCTATTTTCTATTTCTTGCTTGAGACTTTATATTCCTTTGTTAAGTATTTCTATTCTTTCATTTGTTCCATGTGTTTATTACATTTCACGTATATTTCTCATCTTTTCCTACCTACATATCCACCGATATTTTCCATATAACTACACACACACACAAAGAACCAATTCATGTGGAAATGAATCTTCTAGCAGTAGAGTCTGTTACCAAGGCAGAAAAATGATTATTGCCTAAAAATTTTCAGTTTCTTAGGTTGTTCCTTTACTGGTCATCTGGATAGAGGGAGGCTTTTACTGAGTCTTTTTTTTTTTTTTTTTAATCTGTGCCTATTGGTGTTTCTGTGTTTGTGGTTTCTTCCACTTCAAGTCTGGGATATTTAGGGCAAAAAAGATTAATGAGGCATTGACAGAGATAGCTCTATCTAAACTACTGTTGATTTTAAGAATATTGCATTCTTGAAGGTAAAACTGTCTTATTTCATGATTTGATCCTTTGATTCCAGCATTTTTCATTTGTTTGTTAATAAAAAATGTTAGGATAGGCTTCTGCTTCCAGGAATATGGAATAAATATATGTTTCCTACTTCTCCAATTATGTGCAACTCGAAAAACTAAACATTATCTATAAAACAAACAGAAAAATCCTCTGAAGTGTAAAAAGAAGAAGGCAGTCTTACTAGGGATGTTAAAACCCATGAAACAACATGGTGATGAGTTTTCTGTGATTTCTTCTTTTATTAATCTTTAAAGTATCTCAGTTATACCATATGAACTTGTTTCAAAGTGAATAGTGGGTTAATCCAGTTATTGGATATCATATAGTTGGGAGAAACTAAACAAATGGCTATTTGTCTGATTGCAACTTTATTCATTCAGTTCTTTATATATTAATTAATTAATTAAGTAATTGTTTGCAATTAAATTTGCCAGGCCCTGGGACAGGTAGTTCTGTGTGTGTTCACCAAATTTTGTCAAATTGTTTTACTCTGTAGACAGAAATATATCACTCTCAAATACATCTCAAATATTCATTTACCTGACATCGGTGCTGTATGAATATTTTGCATTAGGCTTTGATATCCCCCCAGTATGGCAATGATGTTTGTACTGTTAATGGATGTTTTATAGTTCTCCTCATTTCTTACACTTCTGTGTATCAGTGATACTCTGTTGGAGCTGGAAACTGTGGAGCTAGTTGAAAAAGCCTGGTGCCAAGATCTTTATTAGGTCTCTTAGTGGCCCTTTGTTTAGATTGACTGATAAGTTGGGGGCGGGAAAGTACGGCTGTATCCACATCTTTCTGCGTGTCCTGCTATGCCATCCTCGACAGAGGAACTGGAGAAGACATATTTCTGCCAGTGAATCTGCCTGCCCTCTTGCATGATTCTAAGAAAAAAAAGGGGTTTGTTGTCACAATGATCATGAATGGTCGCAGAGTTCAAATGTGACAGTCCAGTACAGCTAGATGGTGCCTGGCTAGCACCCCAACTACTCTGACAGGGATCAAAATGGAGAGTCCTGGACCAAGCTGGAGGTAAATGTAGAACAAAATTCTAACTCACAAAAGAAGACCAGACTTACTGGTTTCACTGAGACTGGCGAAACCCCAAGAGTATGGCCCCCAGACACCCTTTTAACTCAGCACTGAAGTCACTCCTGAGGTTCACCCTTCAGCCAAAGACTAGACAGACTCATAAAGCAAAATGAGACGAAATGGGCACAGCAGCCCAGGGGCAAGGAGGAGAAGGCAGGAGGGGACAGGAGAACTGATAATGGGGAAACTAAGGTTAAGAAGAGTAGAGTGTTGATATGTCATGGGGTTGGCAACTAAGGTCACAACACAGTATATCCTTTAATTGTTTAATGAGAAACTAATTTACTCTGTAAATCTTCATCTAAAGTATAGTTAAAAAAAAAAAAAAAAAGAGTTCCAAGATGAAAGAGGAAGGGAAAGCGTCAGTAGTTGCTGGAATCTGTATTTTTGAAAAAAGAAGAAAAAAGAGAGAAGTTCTAGAGATACTAAAATTGAATGGCGCGTTTGTGGTTCTTAATCTCAGTTGTATCCTGAATCTACCAAATTCTCTCCCTCCCAGGCTTCCGAACACTGCTGTCTCACTCCTCTGATGTACCCCAGCTGCTGTTCTAACGCCTGTGGTTCCTCACGCACTGACCTGGCAGCTTAACAAATACCCTGTGCTCTCGTGATCTTTTTCAACAAAATATGATGGTTTTGCTTGTGAATTAGCAAACTACTGGCATTCTCTAAAACTTCTTGAATGGCTGCTGGTAATTCTCACAATTGTAAAGAATCTGGATGCAGAATTAGGTTGTTAAAAGCTATGTTTGGACTACATTTTGATTGCTTTTGACTTTCTTTTTTTTTTTTTTTGATGTTGTTTTTAATTTGGCTTCCTGTATAACAATCAACTTTGAACAAAGACTACCTAAAGGTGAGAAGTTTAATACCCACTAAACAAGGGTTGGAGTCCCCAGGCCCATGTTCGTTAGTGTTAGCTGCCATGGAGTTGGGCCCTAACTAACTCATGACGATCCCGTGCACAACTGAACAAGACACTGCCTGTTCCTATGCCATCCCCATGACCAGCTGTGGGTCAGACTTTGTGATCTGAGGTGTTTACATTGGCTGATTTTTGGAAGTAGATTGCCAGGCCTTTCTTCCTAGTCTATCTTACTCTGGAAACTCTGCTAAAATCTGTTCAGCATCATAAAAAAAAAAAAAAAAAAAAAAACTAGTGCATCATAGCAACACACAAAGCCTCCACTGCCAGACGAGTGATGGGTGTGCGTGAGGTGCATTGGCTGAGAATCAACCCTGAGTCTCCCACGTAGAAGGCTAGCATTGTACCACTGAACCGCCACCGTTGAGTTAGAATCTCTGATCAGGGGAATGTGATGGTTACAGCTCTGCTGTCTGCCTCAGTTTCCAATTTCTTGGATATGGCCTGTTATCTATCTAAGTTCTTGTTCTAGGCTGTTTGTGACCATTGTGACAAGAACTGCCTTATCATTTGCAATGTTGGACTAAATCAAAAACAGGAACATGAGCTCTTTGTTTTGCATTTGTACTTTAACTGACTTCAGGATAACCCCTGAAGATTTGTGTCATTCTGTTCTGCTAAGACACAACAGTTTTTGGAAATATATTTAAAGAAATGAAAAGCAGAATTCTACATCCTGATCAGAATTTGTAGATAATTATTAACAGGCTTAGAAACTAACTACAGATTTTCATAGCCAGGTGTTTTTATCATCCTATAGCTCTCTTTTTTGTTGTGTGAAATCACTGCTAAAAAAATCAGTCATTTTTAATTATATCAGACCCTCAAGAAGGGCAAGGGGAAGTAAAAAAAAAAAAAAAAAAAAAACTCTCTTTGGTTACAAGTGATCTAAATGAGGTGAACTCTCAAGAAAGACAATGTCTATAATTATTTTCTCATAACTGAGAATCCAGGAAACTATCATTACCATACTCGGCCATTGCTTTCAATGTGAGCTTGAAAAGTCTCTTCCAACTTTCCCCCATCCCCAAAATATTGGTAATCTGGAACCCTGAAGATGTCAGAGAACTGCAATGTTCAGGATGATTTTTACTGTAAAATGCTTCACAGAATCTAAGGCGTGATGAGGTGAATTTCAGTAGGGACACGTTGTTGAGGAGGACAGAAATACGTCTAATTTTAATGCTCCAATTTTTTTTTTTTTTTAATGCATATGGAGGATGAAAACTGAGGGGGGATTGACCAGGAGTATTAAGATTAAGAAATAGTAATATTTTTTCAATGAGAAACAAATTCTATAATTTGACCAATAGTGATAAATAAACTTTTCTTTCCAAAGAAAGACAATCAAAAACTTATAAAATAACATTTTCATTGTCCCCCATCACCACTTACATATACAGATGCTATAGAGAGGTGCAGAACCCTGCCATTCCAGTCAAAATATATCTATATATCTGGCATGAGACAGGAGGGAAATTTGAGGATTGCCAGTTGCCATCTTCATCTCTTTTTTTTTTTTTTTTCCAAGTAGTAAAATCACTGATCTCAGAAAGAGGATGCTAGGTTTTGTTTCTCAAAAGAGAGAAGGCTACTACACAGTTTTCAAAAAATAACCAAAGAGAAAGGGCTCAGGGCTATTTTGAATTCTCTTGGGAAGAGAATATCTGCTGTCCTTGGTGAAAGCACTGCCAAAGAAAGAGTACAAGATTGAAAAAACAAAAAAGCCAGTGTTCCAACATTGCATAACCATAATTATTCTACTCCACAACTCAACAAAACGATGAGGTATTAGAGTTTTAAACTACATCTTTTATGCTTACAATGGTGCTTCCTCAACAATTTCAGAAGTTCAAAACAAGCATGAGAAGCACTTTTCAGCATTCAGGGGGAATATCTCCTGTGTTAGAAAAGAATTGCAGAGAAAAGTTCAGGATGGTTTCAGTAAAAATCATTGTGGCAGTCTGGTTCAGGAAAAGAGGAGGTTATTTCACAATCCAATATCATCTTGGTTTGTGCCACTGTGTATTTGGAAACGCTTGGGTCTTTACTGCATTTTGCAAAGAACTACCTTATAACTGGGTTTCTTGACTCATTCTGTTGAAACAACACCTCCACATCTGAGTTTTAGATGGAGCGGCAACACAAAGGGAAATTTATATAAAAGTGTATGGACCTTTTATTTACACTGTAAATATAACACTGGGAAGATTTCATTTTAATTTGTAACCTTAAGAACGTGTAGAAACAGTGTTGCAATTCTTCCCTTATTTCCTATAAATAGTACTTTGCAATCATTTTTCCCATTCTATCTTTCTTCACAATAAACGGCACCCTTTCATCAAATGACATTTTACAGTAAAACCTGCAAAACCCAGAACTTGTATAAGGCAGAAACCTGTCAGAGAAGGAAAACTCAAATATTTTCCACTAAAATGAGCAATAGAAAATTGGTAAAACTGCACCCTGTCAAAGGTGGAAAACTTGGAAAAACAAGCAATCTTGAGTTCCGACTCTCACAAGTTTCACTGTGTGAATTATACCTGAATGTAGTAAAAAATTATTTCTTCGAATGTAGGTTATTCTTTAGGGAATTGAACACAGTAGTTGTGGATGAGCCATTTAAGCTTATAAATATAATTTAAATTGCAAATGCAAACTATCAGAAGGAAACACCTGTAAGTTTTCAATCAGGCATCTGCTGATTTTTAACCAAATCAATAAAGACAACGAATTTGCACCACCCCATCAAAACAAATAAGGACTATCTTCTTATTATCATAAAAGCAATAAAAAAGGCTTGCACAGTGTTCTTCCCTTAATTTGTGTTTCACTCTGCACCATAAAGATAACAAAGTGCTGCATTTCCAAAGAACATATTGTTTTACTCTGTATGTTTTTCATCACTGAAGCCTAGAGAGTATTGTTTTTTAATTTGCTCATGGAATCCATCAATTGGAATTAGCCTAAATGTGGTGGGAGGATAGTGACAATGGGTATGAAGGAGAAGAAATCCATGGCATGAACTAATGGTGCTTTTATGGCACTCTTCAATAGATTCATGACCAGGCTTACCTGATGAGTAAATAACTTACCCATATGTCAGAGCTGGGGAAGGAGAATGCTGTTAGAGTCATCTGATTGAAGACACTCATGTCAAAAAAGACAGGATCAACCTCTTTAACTGTTGTTAAATCTTCCCATGTAAATATAGCTTTAAAAAATAAAGTTGACATTGGCCTTAAAATTTTACCTGTGCCAGATGAACAAAGTTTTTATTCTTGTCTGCCACAAAGCTACATGACTTAGAGAAATTCACTAAAGTGAATTTATGACTCTTCATGTTTTCCTCTGTGAGGAGAAATCTTCCATCTTTAAGGCTCCATGATTCTACATATTCTAATGGATAGTGATCCCTGTGACCAAAGTTCACAACACCCAAGTCCTAATTACAAGTGTTGACTGCCCTGTCTAGTGTCACTCGATGATGCTCAGTAAAAAGTAGCTCATCTGACCCCACTGTGTCTCTCTAAATTGGGAAGCTTAGAGAGCTGCCTATGACACTGTAAGGAGGGAAGGCTAACAGAACACCAAATTTAAAGTATTTTCCAGCTGACTGATACCTGAACCAGAAAAGTTATCACTAAAAACAAACATGACAAAATAATTCCTTTCAAAAACACATAATTGGCATGCAAGCATGGGTCAGTCTAGGATATCTTTGGTACAGTGGTCTCTGAGACAAGCGTTATAAAAGACTACATGTCATTAGTGGATATGATAATGAAATGTGGCTTTTGGAAAGGTAAGAAAATCTGGGAATAAGCAATCTAAAATGCTTGATCTTCCTATAAAATATTCTTCTTGTTGAATGTCTCAGCCTGGCCAACAATTAGAACAGAAATTAATATTAACAAAATCCTGACCAAATTTGAAAAAGTAGATATAAACACTGTATTCTACATCCATTAAGTCTTACCACAGACTTTCCTTGGGCCACAAAAACCCCCTAATCCACAGCCTGGAGAAAAAAAATCTATATACATTTTACACATATAAATATCAATATATACACACACAATGAGTAGATAGTAGCACTTAGCAAACAAACTAGACAATCCTGCATTTTTACATACCATGTCAATAATGTTTGAAACCTACTGCAAAATGTGCCATTATTTCAGGAAAGAACAGTTAAGTTTTGTGTGTTTTAAAATCATCAAAAGAAAGAAAAAATTTTCTATTTCAAACAAGTATGGCAAGGTAATTAGGTCAGTCATATTAAATTAAAACAACTAAATTAACGTGAAGCCCTTTTTGCCATCTACTGTAAGTCTGTGATTTTTAATTAATGTTTAAAATGCAGTTTGCTTGTAGTTGATATTTAATTTATAGCTCTAAACAAAATATGTAACTTATGGTAATTTAAATATTTTGCCCGTGAAAGATTCTTTTGTCCCTAAAAATGAAAGAAAATGAATACAAGCACAATTTAGCTGTTTTGTAATTAGAAAAAATGTTTCACTTTCTTTTTTTTAGTTTTAAGTACATTAAAAGTTAATATACCATAAACTCAAGTAACTGGGATATTAATAGTCTTTAAAATATAGCTCACAGAGTGTGAGGTCTAAATGGTTGCCAATTTCTCAAGCATTTCATTTGAAATTCTAGAGTAATTCCACATTATAGTTCATAATTAATTATGAATAAAATGATGGACCCTCCAAAAACCAAAAAAACAAACATGTTGCTGTCCACTCGATTCCAACTCATAGTGACCCTAAAGGACAGAGTAGAAATGCCCCATAGGGTTTCCAAGGAGCTGCTGGTGGGTTTGAACTGCTAACCTTTTGGTTAGCAGACGTAGCTCTTAACCACTAGGCCACCAGGGCTTCTGATGAGCCCTCAGGGATACGTAGATACATCAGGATACATACAATAGACAATCTTATCCTTCAACCCTTGACAAAGGTCTGTAGCTTTTTAAGAGGCTTATTATAAAAACTTCACTATAAGCAACAAACCAAATATAGCGAAAATCTGTATTTAGTCTATGTATTTTAAAAGAAAATATGATCTGTTTCAAGGTACCTCAAATTTTTATATGAAAATGATAAATTTTTTATGTGTATCAGTGCAAATAATGACATTGGAAGAAAATGAACATAACCTGGTTTCTTAAATCTAAAAAAAATAACTATAGAAAAATCAAACTCTCAAAATGAAACTTAAAAATGAGCTTATGAATATATCATTCATTTGTCACGCTGTTGGAATCTGTCAAGTGTAAAATAGAAATCTTGTAATGCCTTCATAATTTTACCTACCTGATAGCCTTTAGAAAACAAGTTATCTGTCTTTCTCTGTTAAAGGCTCACAAGGAAATTCTCCTAGCCTTTAGATCCTTTTCCCAACTGTGTATACTCCAGATTTTTAGGAGCATTAATATATAGCTGTCCAAAGATATCTCCAGTGCTGATTAGGAAGAGCTATCTACAGTTTCGAAAACGTAAAACTTGATGAAATCTTGTCTGAATTGTTTCTATGCTAGAAACAATTGGAATTATAATACAGTTTTGCCAGTAATCTTAATATTTTGACCATTTTTGTAGATGAGTCAATTTAAATATTAAGTGCCTAAATATGTGTGAAAAATTTACTAATAAATCTCTCAACAAAGTAAAAATTTACATGAAAATATGCAGCTAAAATCATTGCCTTTGAAACACGAAAATTTTTCTGCATCACAAAATGCATTTTGAACATTTGCAAATTTTTAAATTAGAAATGTTTAAAGTATCATCTGTAGCAGCCACTATTTATAATCTTGTGCCTAGGGCTTTTGTGTTTTTCTGTAATTATCACCTAAAAATCAGTATAATTGTATATTTTCAATTGTAAAAAATATAAGGATAGAAAAAAAAAGATCAACAGCATAAACCAATGTAGCAATAGTACTTAAATCTAGGAAGTGATCAGGTTTATTACGGTTTTCATCTTTATTTTTTAGTATTTTCCAATTGTATTTAATAACCATGAATTATCTTAAAAAGCAAAAAAAAAGTGGAAAAGATTTTGAAAACCTCAATCTATGCGTTTATGTGTACATAACATGTTCATAATTATTATAGAAAATACACTGTCAAAAGTCTAGAAGGGAATACATTATAACATTAAAAGTAGTTATTTCTGAGAATTAGAATTTTAGATGTTATTCTTCCTTTCACTGCTTTGAACTTTCTAACTTTTCTTTACTGAACATATTGATAACATAAAATACTTATAAAATAGTGGATTGTCTCTAAAAAGCCACATTTAAGAATAACAACGAGGTTAAGGTCTGTTTCCATTTTTCTTTATTTAATCTCTGTTAGAGGAATATACCCACCACCCATCTGTCAGTTTATTGTACTGTGGTGGCTTGCATGTTGCTGTGGTGGTGGAGGATATGCCAACCAGTATTTCAAATCCCAGGAGTTCACTCAAGATGGACAGATTTCAGCAGAGCTTCCAGACTGAGACAGACTGGGAAGAAGGACCTAATGGTCTACTTCTGAAAAAATTAGCCAGTGAAAACCTTTTGAATAGCAGCAGGACATTGTCCGATACAGCGCTGGAAGATGAGCCCCTGGGTTGGAAGACATTCAAAAGATGACTGGGATAGAGCTATCTCTTCAAAGTAGAGTCAACCTTAATGACATGGGTGGAGTAAAAGCTTTCAGGACCTTCATTTGCTGATGTGGAAGGACTCAAAACGAGAAGAAACAGCTGCAAACACCCATTAGTAATCAGAATATGGACTGTACAATGTATGAATCTAAGAAAATTGCAAGTTGTCAAAAATGAAATGGAATGCTTGAAAATCGATACCCTAGGCATTAGTGAGCTGAAATGAACTGGTTTGGGCCATTCCAAAATGGACAATCATATGTCTACTATACCTGGAATGACAAATTAAGAGGAGCTGTGTCATACTCATTGTCAGAAAGAACATTGTAAATCTATCCTGAAGTACAGTGCTATTAATGATAGGATAATATCCATATGCCTACAAGGAAGACCAGTTAAGAGGATTATTATTCAAATTTACACACCAACTATTAACGCTAAAGATGAAGAAATTGAAGATTTTTATCAACATCTGCAGATCAAACATGCAATCAAGGTACATTGGTAATTACTGGTAGTTGGAATGTAAAAGTTGGAAGCACAGAAGGATCAGTAGTTGGAAAATATGGCCTTGGTGATAGAAACAATGCGAGAGATTACATGATAAATTTTGTAAGACCAACGACTTATTCACTGGAAATAATAATGGTGACTATGCACATGGACCTTACCAAATGGAGTACATAGCAATCAAATCAACTACATGCATGGAAAGAGACACTGGAGAAGCTCAGTATCATCAGTCAGAATCAAGCCAGGGTCAACTGTGGAACAATCAATTGATCATATGCAAGTCAAGTTGAACCTGAAGAAAATTAAAACAATTTCTTGAGAGCCAAAGAACAACCTTGAATATATCTCACCTGAATTTAGAGATCCTCTCAAGAACAGACTTAACACATTGAATACAAATGACTGAAAGCCAGACAATTTGTGGGATGACATCAAGGACATCATACATGAAGAAAGTAAAATGTCATTAAAAAGACAAACAAAAAAACAAACAAATTGAATGTCAGAAGAAACTCTGAAACTTGCTCCTGAATGTGGAATAGCTAAAGCAAATGGAAGAATTAATGAAGTAAAAGAACTGAACAGAAGATTTCAATGGGCTTCTTGACAAACTAAAGTATTATAATGAAATGTGCAAAGACTTCAAGTTAGAAAACCAAAAGGGAAGAAAATGCTTGGAATTTCTCAAGCTAAAAGAACTGAATAAAAAAATTCAAACCTTGAGTTGTAGTATTGAAGGATTCTATGGGCAAAAAATTGAACTACACAGGAAACATCAAAAGATGATGGAAGGAATACACAGAGTCACTGTTCTAAAAATCATTGGTTGGTGTTCAACCATTTCAGGAGGTAGTATATGATCAACAAACAGTGGTACCGAAGGAAGAAGTTCAAGCTGCACTGAAGTCATTGGCAAAAAACAAGACTACAGAAAATGATAGAATACCAACTGAGATATTTCGACAAATAGATGTATCGCTGGAAGCACACGTTTGTCAATGTCAAAAAGTACGGAAGACAGCTACCTGGCCAACCAACTGGAAGAGATTCATAATCATGCCCATTTCAAAGAAAGATGTATCCAACAGAATGAAAAAATTATTGACCAATATCATTAGTAACACATGCAAGTTAAATTCTGGTAAAGATAATTTAAAAAATGGTTGTGGCAGTACATCTACAAGAAACTGCCAGAAATTTAAGCTGGATTCAAAGAGGACATGTAACATGGGACATCATTGCTGATGTCAGATTGATCTTGGCTGAAAGCAGAGAATACCAGAAAGATGTTTACGTGTGTTTTATTGACTATACAAAGACATTCGACTGTGGGGATCACAACAAATTATGAATAGCATTGCAAAAAAATGGGAAATCCAGAACACTAAATTGTGGAACCTCTACATAGACAAAAAGGCAGTCACTTGAACAGAAACAGGGGATAGTACATGGTTTAAAATCAGAAAAGCTGTGTGTAAGTGTTGTACCTTTCACCATATTTCTTCGAGCTGTATGCTGAGCAAATAATCTGAGAAGCTGCACTACATAAAGAAAAAGGCAACATCAGAATTTGAGGAAGACTCATTAACAACCTGTGATATGCCGATGGCACAACCTTGCTTGGTGAAAGTGAAGGGAACTTGAAACAATGATAAAGGTCAAAGACTACAGTCTTCAGTGTGGATCACACCTAAGATATAGAAAAAGAAATCATTACAACTGAACCAGTAAGCAACATCATTATAAACAGAGAAAAGATTGAAGTTGTCAAGGATTTCACTTTACTTGGATCAACTATCAATGCCCATGAGAGGAGCAGTCAAGAAATCAAACAAAGTATTACATTGAGCAAATCTGCTGCAAAAGACCTTTTTAATGTATTAAAAGAAACAAAGATATCACTTTGAGGACTAAAATGTCCTTGACCAACCCAAGGTATTTTCAGTCTTCTCATATACATGGGAAAACTGGACAATGAATATGGGAGACTGTAGAAGAATTGATGCCTTTGAATTATGGTCTCGACAAAGAATATTGAATATACCATGAACTACCAGAAGAACAAATCTGTCTTGGAAGAAGTATAGCCAGAATGCTCCTTAGAAGTGATGGCGAGACTTCCTCTCATGTACTTTGGACATGTTATCAGGAGGGATTAGTCCCTGGAGAAGGACATCATGCTTGGTAAAGCAGAGGGTCAGTGAAAAAAAGCAAGACTGCCTATGGAATAGATTGACATAGTGGCTGCAACAATGGGCACAAACATAACAACGAATGTGAGAATGGTGCAGAACCGGGCTGTGTTTCATTCTGTTGTGCATCGAGTCGCCATGAGTCGGAAACTGACTTGACAACACCTAGCAACAATAACAATAGCAACATAAAAGAGATAACCTGAAATGCAAGCAGTAACAAGAGAATGACTCAAAACCTCATATTATAACCAATAATCAGCAATGAATACTTTAGCAGACTTTTCTTATTTTTTCGGTAGTGTACAAATCTCCAGAATAAATACTGTAGAAGAAAATTAAGCAGCGCTTGAAAATGACAGGCATGAGAAGGCTCCAAAGAAACATTCTAACTTGTAGAACTAAGGCCAGGATACGTTTTAGGACTTTACCAAAACGGAGTCAATCAAATTTCACCTAGTTTCTGGAAAAGAGGAATTATCTTTCTAATTAAGTTAATTTTTCAGACTATCTGGGTTTTATCCAGAGGACCAGAGAGGAACCCTTAAGAACTAAATGTCACATGCAAAAGGGAGTATAGAGAAAGAGTTATTGGGGTGAGAACATGCTAGCGTCACAGTGGAAAGTTCTCAGTTCTTCGGTTGTCTGGCCTTCAGTGTATCGCACAATATGTACTTAAAAAAAATACTTACTAATGTGCAATAACCCAATCTCAAGACGGCTCTAGCTAATGTCAGCGTTAGGATGTTGCAGCTTTTGCTTCTCTTTTCAGTAATATTGATAATATGACTTCGAACCCTACAATCTGCATGTTTATTTCCCCCAAATGCAATTGATTGATCTGCTACACGTAGAGTAGGAGTTTGTTTAGAAGGAATTGTGATTTCTATCTGTATGAAACTATTGATGTGCTAGTGAGATTTACAGCATACACAGATGGAATTAATTTTTATTAAATCAAAGTTCCATATGATCCATGACAAGAGGAGCCAAGTTTTTATGGTTCACAACATTTTATATCACTAGCCTGTTTCATAAATGCATGAGTGAATAAGTAAATATATGAGAGGATAGGCCATTTTTCAGGTTTTCTCATTCCGGAGCACAGAATTTCGGTAGGATAAACTTACCAAAGTTGTAGATATCTCTGCCCCTATCTATCTAATCTATCTATCTAATCTATCTATCTCTATCTCTCTATCATCTATGTATCTATGTATCTATCTATCTATCTATCTATCTATCTATCTATCTATCTATCTATCTATCTATCTATCATCTATCTATCTATGTCTGTCTGTCTAACAACATCTGAGGGTTTTTTAAAAATAATTTTATCAAGATGGCAAAATATATTCAAAATAACATTATCCTTGCTCACAATAAAGAATATGTATTATTTACTATGCAAGTCATATACAATAAGCTGGGAAGGATTTGAGAAGAGAGTAATTAATGCTTCAACTACTTATTAGTGTTTGGTTTTCCTGATATCAATTTCCAATTTTTTTTTTTTTTACTAAAGATGCTATATTCTATAATGCAAGAGAAACAGTTCAGTATCTAGCATATGGAAGATGCTCATTCCAATATTAATAACTATGCACTGAGGACTGTGAAAAGTGCTAGAGTCATATCAGCTAATGATGACAAGGTAGCTCTTAACTCTGTACACCCCCAGGAGCAAAAACCAACCACTAACCGGGACTGTCAACATTTGATCATAATCAAAACTGGAGTGATGTTCCTTCCACAAGCCCCACGCTGCTGTTATTAATTACTGTCTTGACTTTTTCCTCTCCCCTATATTTTGGGATTCTTACTCCCAAGTTCTTAGATTTTGGAACTGCAAATGCTAACCATTGCTTTAACAACTGAGGCTTTATCCTTTGATTTTCATGGCAGGCTCTGCAAAATCCAACTTGTGTTATAAAACTCTTCTTACCTTCCCGACCAGCTAACCTGTGAAATGCTTGAACAATGCACTACCTTTCGCTCTGTTTAATCTTGCATTTGCCTTCTCTTGTACCTGGCTGGTAGTCTCCTGTACCGTATCATCAACACCTGCTCTGGCAGCAGAGGAGCACGCTTTTGCTCAGGTCACTTCATGCCCCTAATTGCATGGCTGCACAAGAGTCTCCCAAGTCTTTAAATGTTAGCCTAATTGAAATGAAGAAAACTCATCTTCTCTCCATTATTATTCTTCCCATGTCTGTATGAACAAAGGTAATTGCGTAGCTCAGAACAGTTCACTATATCAGTTCTTCATGCACAAATAGCTTCATTTATAAACACAGTAGGAGTCCACGTGGTCGTGAAGGAGTGTACAAATTGGGTTCATCAGGACCAAAATCAATTTTTTTTTTTTTTTTAGGGGGCGGGTTGGCTACACAGTCCAAGATAATATGTTCAGTGGTAAGGAAAATGAACTATGCTTGTCATACATTTCAACTGAAAAGTACTGAAATGATGGAAATGGTAACAAACACCACACACAAACAAGCATCAAACCGGTTTTAAAATGCCTCTTTGTATGTTATATTGATTTTTCATTATTAGGACCATGTGCTTCAACTTACCTGGTTGTGACCCTAATTTTCTACTCAATCTTTGTTCAGATCCCACCAGGATAGTGATACAGTGTGATTATTCAGAAAGGCAGAGGAAAGGGGGGATTAAGCCGCCTTGCTAATGAGAACTAGGGAAGGAAGGAGAAATGTGCCAATCTCCAGTGTTCTACCTGAAAATTGAACTGCCAGACACGAGGAAGTAAACAATGCTTCATCACAAACCTCTTTTAGATGCAAAAAAAGGGGCCTAAAAATAAACAGACGAAAACAAACAGAACAGAGTGACTGCAGGGAAGCAGAATAAATGGATCATACTAAGTATTTAAAAAAAAAAATTCTACATGTCAAATTACCTTCAGATTATTATGTTATATACCAATAGACAGAATAGAAAAATATAGTTATATTTGTAAGATTCTAAATATAACATACTTTAGATATACCTGCATTAGCTTCATTCTAATTATTCTATTCATTATATTGTTCTCAACTATGAAAAGGAGTTAATTATACAAAATTACTCATATTTATTGTACCATGACATGGTAAAATAAACTATTATAAATAATTAACAAATGACCTAGTCTAACAAGTGTGAATCTTTTGATAAGTAATAGAAGTAATGCAACTAGTATAATTTTTTAAATACAAATTTACATATAGATAGCTATATCAATCAGATAATAATATTTTAAAATAGATTCTATTGCATAAGCCTTTAATCTTTATTCATTTTATTTGACCCATTTTAAGATATTTTTATAATAGTGCAATTCAAAACACTGAATTTTAAAAACGAATTTTACTGTAAGCAAGATAGATGCTTTTTAATCTTGTACCTCTGCAGACGTAAATGGAAAGCATACTTTAATATTAGTTATATAGGGTAACTCTATTCTCCATTTAGGCACTCGTTTCAAAATGGGTTCTATGTGAATATTAATTAATTACATACATTAATTAATTAAACACAGCTGTTCAGATGTATTACTCTGTTTTCATTTTCTCTCAAATTTAAGCTTTCATTGGTATTAATCTGATATTTAAGAAAAATTTGAATTAGTCTCTTTCTTTGAATGGTTTACTAAGTTAATAGATATAAACAAGATTTGAGTTGTACTGTACACAGAGACCCAAGAAATATACTTTGATGACATATGAATTGCACATATCTAAGCCGACACAAGGATTTCAGAGATTCTGCTTGTAAGAAAGTCTGGCATGGTTGCTGAGGATGGAAACGTTGAAATTAGATGGGTCTAGATTTGAAACAGGAAACCCTGGTGGCATAGTGGTTATGTGCTACAGCTGCTAACCAAAGGGTCAGCAGTTCAAATCCACCAGGCGCTCCTTGGAAGCTCTATGAGGCAGTTCTACTCTGTCCTATAGGGTCACTATGAGTTGGAATTGACTCGATGGCACTGGGTTTTTTGGTTAGGTTTGAAACCACTCTGGTGCTTCCTAGTTGTGCAAACTTGGTCAACTCATTTAATTTCTCTAAGCCTTGGTTTCTTTATCCCCGTTATTGTTAACAATACTTTATAGAAATGTCATGACATGGGCATGGGAAAATGGATAAACCTCATTCAATTGCTTAAAAGCATTTATTATTACATTAACATTATTTTTAATTTTTGATATCCTATTTATGCTATTTTTGAGAAAGAACTATGGATCAAAGACTGCTAGTCTCACGTTGACATCAATTGGAACTAGTCAATGAAAACAGCATCCTATTATCAACAAGATTTTGACTTCATCCTGGAGTACCTATGTGTCAGTAGTTATGTATTAATTTGGGAAGCAGAACAATAAATTTAAAAAAATCAAAATCTGATTTTAATGTTTATAGCCCATTAAACATATTTACTCAAATTGGCTTACACAGCTGATTTGGCAAAGGTGGAAGTATTTTTATTTGTGACATATTTCAAACACAGTAAAACTTCATATGTATAACTTAACAGACATGTACATATATCCAAAAAAAACACACCAAACCCAGTGCCGTAGAGTGGATTCCGACTCCTGGCGACCCTGTAGGACAGGGTAGAACTGCTCCATAGAGTTTCCAAGGAGCACCTGGTGGATTTGAACTGCCAACCCTTTGGTTAGCAGCCGTAGCACTTAACCACTATGCCACCAGGGTTTCCGTACAGTAAATATTTCCCTTACTTGTTCTACATTTTTTATAAATAAATGATGTAAGATATGTTTGAATTTCTTATCTTGCCTATTCCTCCCTTCCCAAAAGTAACTACTAATCTACAGTTTTGAAGTTGATATCTATACTTTCTGTTCACTTTTGTTGTTGTTGTTGCTGTCTGCTATTAGTTGCTGTTGAGTCGACCCCAACTCATGGCAAACTTACATATAAAAGAAAAAAATGTTGCCTCATCCTGTATAATCTTCATGATCTTTGTGTCAATCCGTCTCAGTGAAGGTTTGCCTCTTTTTCATTGACCCTCTACTTATCAAACACGGTATCTCCTCTAAAAAAACCAAAACCCAGTGCCGTCCAGTCGATTCTGACTCTAAGCAATGGTATAGCACTATTTTATACTTCATATATTCAATAGTATATGTTATTATTTGGAAAATTTTAATAGTAGATATGGGTAGCTTAATTCATGTATCTTTTTGCAACAATCTTATTTTATTCAACATTATCCTTTCAAGAGTCATCCATGTCGATACATACACAGTTTATCCATTTTAACTGCTGTAAAGGATTCCATTATATGAATAAATGGCATTTTTTTTGTCCATCTCTACACTAGTGGACATTTAGGTTGTTTCTATTTTTTTTTTTAATTGTCAACAATGTTGCAATGCATATCTTTCCTTTGTGTGCAAAATTTTCTCTAGTGACTATATATACATATGTATATTTATATTTATGTGACACACGTGTACACACATATGTATATATTTAATATATGCAGAATTGCTTATTGAGAATGAACAAATTTTCAACTTACTAGTTATATTCAAATTTCTCTTCAAATAATTGTGCATAGTCACATGCCCATGTGAAAAAACATTTACATCCATATTCCCACTCATACTTTTTATGTTGCTTTCAACTCTATTGTACTTTCAAAATTTCAAGCAAGACCCTTAGTCACTCTTTTTAGATTTTCTCATCTATAAAACTTGGATACTATTGGCTATAAAAGTTGTCCATATTTTAACATTTTGAATTATCCAAAATTGTATTTTAACTGAGGAACCCAGAACAAATTCTCTAAGGCTAGGTGATGGAAGCTCCATAGATAACAGCCAAATTCCGTGAGGGACTGAATTGCTGGGCTGAGGGCTGTGGGGACCATGGTCTTGGGGAACATCTAGCTCAATTGGCATGACATAGTTTATGAAGAAAGTGTTCTACTTTCTACTTTGGTGTGTAGTATCTGGGGTCTTAAAACCCTGTGAACGGACATCTAAGATATAAAACTAGTCTCACCCCTGCAGGAGCAAGGGAGAATGAAGAAAACTAAAGATACAAGGGAAAGATCAGTCCAAAGGACTAATAGGCCACATCTACCATGACCTCCATCAGACTGAGTCCAGTACAACTAGATGGTGCCCAGCTACAAACATTGACTGCTCTAACAGTGATCGTAGTAGAGGGTCCCAGACAGAGATGGAGGAAAATGTAGGACAAAATTCTAACTCACAAAAAAAGATCAGACTTACTGGCCTGACAGAGACTGGAGAAACCCCAAGAGTATGGCCTAAGACACCCTTTTAACTCAGTAACAAAGTCACTCCCGAGGTTCACCCTTCAGTCAAAGATTCGACACACCCATAAAACAAAACAAGAATAAAGGGGCACACCAGCCCAGAAGCAATGACTATAAGTCAGGAGGGAACAGGAAAGCTGGTAAAAGGGAATTGAAGCTCAAGAAGGGAGAGAGTTGACATGCTGCGAGGTCATTAACCGATGTCATAAAACAATATGTGTACTAACTGTTTAATGAGAAACTAGTTTGTTTGTAAACCTTCATCTAAAGTACAACAAAAACTAAAAATAAATGCAAATATTTTATCAGTATTTAGAGACATCAAAAGAAAAAAAAAAACAAAATTGTAGTTTAAATTATCTAAACCTTTATATCTATCTATATATGTGTAGGATTGCCTAGAGCCAGAAATCAACTAGAGGATAACTACCAACAACATCTATCTGTCTATCATCTGTCTATCTATCATCTGTCTATTATCTATCTATCTGTCAGTCTACCTATCCTGGATTGAACTGTGTCCCCCAAAAATATGGGTCAACTTGATTGGCCCTGATTTCCAGTATTGTGTGGTGTCCTCCATTTTGTGATTATAATTTTATGTTAAAGAGGATTAACCCAACCCAGTGCCGTTGAGTCGATTCTGACACATAGCGACCCTATAGGACAGAGTAGAGCTGCCCCATAGAGTTTCCAAGGAGCGCCTGGCGGATTTGAACTGCCCACCCTTTGGATACCAGCTGTAGCACTTAGCCACTACACCACCACGGTTTCCCAAAGAGGATTAGGGTGGGATTATAACACCCTGACCCAGGTCACATCCCTGATCCAATGTAAAGGGAGTTTCCTTGGGGTGTGGCCTGCACAATCTTTTATCTTTCAAGAGATAAAAAGGAAAGGGAAGCGAGCAGAGAGAGGAACTCATACCACCAAGAAAGCAGTGCTGGGAGTAGAGTGCACCATTTGGACCCGGGGTCCCATCACGAAGAAGCTCCTACTCTGGGGGAAGATTGATGAGAAGGCTGACAAAGACAGAAAGGCTTCCCCTGGAGCTGATGCCCTGAGGTTGGACTTTTAGCCTACCTTACCCTGCTGGTGCAGTAGTTAAGTGCTACGGCTGCTAACCAAAGGGTCGGCAGTTTGAATCTACCATGTGTTCCTTGGAAACTCTACGGGACAGTTCTACTCTGTCCTATAGGGTTGCTATGAGTCAGAATCGACTCATCGGCACTGGGTTTGGTTTTGGTTTTTACTGTGAGGAAATAAATTTCTCTTAGTTAAAGCCATCCGCTTGTGATATCTGTGTAAGAGGAGCACTAGATGACTAAGACATCATCCGTCCGTCCGTCCGTCCGTTCGTCCGTCCGTCCGTCCGTCCATCCATCCATCCATTCTTCTATCCATCTATTTTTTTGTCTGTGGACATATTCACTTACTGCATATTCAACCAATTAACAATGTTTATTGTGTTAATAATTTTGGTCATATATGTGTGTATAGGAAGGTGCCCTGGTGGCTCAGTGGTTAAGACTCAGTTGCTGACAAGATGTCATCAGCTTCTCTGCAGGAAAAAGATGTGGCAGTCTAATTCCATAAAAAATTACAGCCTAGGAAACCCTACAGGGTCGATCTACTCTGTCCTATGAGTCCCTACAAGTCAGAATTGACTCCAAGGCAGTGGATTTGGTTTGGTTTTTGGTTTTATGTGGGTATAGAAGATTTCAAGGACTGTATCTTATAGTCCTTATTCCTCAAGTGGTCTAGCTAATCAAGTACTTTAAATATAGAAGTGTAAAGTAAGTAGCTATGTATGTAAGAAATGGAAAGCCAGTCTTTGACTACTCATATTACAAGATCTAAAATTCCTAAACAAAAAAACCGCTTTTGAAAAAATTCGTGTTCTATAATTTAATATGAATTACATATTTTAAGTTTACCTTTTGATTCTACCATATCCTAGCTGTGTGATCATGAACAAGTTCCTTAACCTCTCTGTGCTGAGATTTCTTTATCTACAAACCACGCATGATTGTAGTACCTGCTTCCCATAACTGTTCTAAATATTAAATGAATTAATACAGAAAGCACTTCCAATGAGGCCTAACACATAGTAAGTGCTATAATATATTTCCTATTATTATAGAAGTGTTTACTAAAATGTTGACTATGTTACAATATTAACAATCTTATTGTTAAATTTAATACCTCTCTTCTATTCTAACTTCACTATTATCCGTTAACCAATAGATCTTTTGAAAATGTAACTCCCATAACTATTGATCAGTCCACCCCATTGTGCCCACTCATAGCAGAAGGGATAAAACTTCTTACTGCATCCCACTACTCTTCAAATAGAAATTCAAACTCCCTACTGTGAGCTATGAAGTCTTATGTGATTCAACCTGCTTTTACAGACTCATCTCCTCCTAGTCTTTTGCTTAAGGATTCCAGCTGGGCTCTTGTGTTCACTAACAGAAACGAAAGCCTTTCATGCTTGGGGTATTTCCTTTGTTTTTTTTTCTGGATTGACACTTGACTCATTCTCTCTCAGTCTTAAGGATTCAGCTGAAATGCCATTCCCTCAAAAAGCCTTCTACTGACCAGCGCATTTAAAGTACTTCCTGATTTGCTAGGTACCCTCAATGCATAACCTGTTAATATAAAAAAAAAAAATTTTTTTTTTATAAGTAAGCTTTAATAACCTTTTTTAATAACCCCTATGTTTGTAAATCTGTCTTAAAGACATATTTATGTATTTACTTTTAAATAAATGTTTGGAACCAGAAAACCCTAGCTAAAAATTACCCTCAAAATTTTGTTAGCCAAGATGAAAAGATCTGATAAGGACCCCAAATGCTAATTTTTTTTAGCAGTAGTTTAAATTTAGCCTGTATAAAATTTTTTAAAAAAGGAAGCGATAACAGTATCTGAAGAATATTATCTCATTCACTGCAGAACTGTGTGAGCAAAATTTAATATTCCCTTCAACACGCTTATAGAGTTGATTAATTCAAAAGAAAAGAACAAAACATAAAAGTTTTCCATTGTAAAGATAGTCTTAGATGCTTTATAAAATAATCTTGAAAGTATTGTCAATATATTATTTAATGCGTTTGATTTCAGGCATTTCTTTTTGCATTTAAATGTTTAAAAACTTGTTTTGTTTTCTTGCAGAGGAATGTGAATTGTTAATCATAAAACTAAAAGAGAGGAAAAATGTACTTGTTTCCTCACTCTATTGCTCTTAGAAAAAAATAGGCATATAAGTCTGATCTATTGTGATCATCCCCTATCGGTTATCCAGGAAGCAATACTTCTTTCATTTACTTTAATAGGTTTTGTTAGTTTTAAAAATTGCATTTTGTATTGAATTTTAGACTATTAATTGTAAAGACATTGAAGCAAGGTATTCTTCCTTTTAAAGAAAAAATGCAGAAATTCAAGGAAGAAACAACACAGACTGCTATAGTCATAGAAGTCTTCTCCTGAGAAGGACTTTTCTGAAATAATCAAGGAAAGAATGTACAGGATTTTAATGGGTGAAGGGAAAGGACCCCCTCCACTTCCAGAAATTGACTTGAAGTAGAATAATCAAGATGTTTTCAGAATAGTGAGAAAAACTGTGTTTACTACAGAAAGGGTTGAGTTAAATAATCTTGGTAAGTTGTATGCAGTTCTATTTCTTACCAGGTCTGTAATTATAATACTCTACAATCAAGCTGACATTTGTGATAATGACTGTTAGACATTGTGCAATTCTCAGTTATCAAAGAAACATTGAATTATGTTTACAGATTCACACTTAAACCATTGCACTTTCAATAGGTTTCAATTATAAAGTTTGTGTTTCAAGGATTTAATTTAAATCTTGTTTGAGATTATTCAATTGAGTCAATATCTGGGTAAACAAAATTTTTTGTTCAGCAGCATTTTTACTCAACTCTGTTACCAATCATCAGTAAAAAGAGCTGAAGAACTAATATATGCAAATACAAATACTTCAGAGTAGGTCACAATATTCGAGTCACCCTAAGTAGAGACTATATCTGTATTTAAAATATAAAAATAAATTATTCGCATTATTAGCTTGATTTTTTTTTTTTAATCCTGATTAGGATTTTTGCAGAAGCATGTATATTCCCACTTGTTGGTGGTGCTGTCATTGAGTCAGTTCCTATTCATAGCGACCCTACACACAACAGAATGAAACACTCCCCAGCCCTGTGCCATCCTCACAATATTTCCAGTGTTTCGACCCATTTTTAAAGTCACTGTGTCATTCCATCTCTTGAGGGCCTTCCTCTTTTTTGCTGACCCTGTCCTTTTTCCAGAATGATCCCATTCTCCAGGGACTGATCCCACCTGATAACATGTCCAAAGTACATGAGATAGAGTGTCTCCATCCTCACTTCTAAGGAGAATTCTGGCTGTACTTCTCCAACACAGATTTGCTTGCTCTTCTGCAGTTCATAGTATATTCAGTATTCTTCACCAACTCCATAATTCAAATGTGTCAAATCTTCTTTGGTTTTCTTTTCATTGTCCAGCTTTCCCATGTATATAAGGCAATTGAAAATGCCATGGCTTGGGTCAGGTTCACCTTCCTCCTCACAGTGACATCTTTGCTTTTTTACACTGTAAAGAACTCTTTTGCAACAGATTTGCCCATTACAATATATTATTTGATTTCTTGACTGCTGCTTCCCTGGGCTTTGGCTGTGTATCCAAGCAAAATAAAATCCTTGGCAATTTCAATATTTTCTTCATTTATTATCATGTTGCTTATTGGTCCAGTTGTGAGGATTTTTTTTTAATTTAAATTAAGATGTAATCCATACTGAAGAGTGGGCTTTGATCTTTGTCATTAAGTGCTTCAAGTTCTCTTCACTTTCAACACGCAAAGTTGTGTCACCAGCATATCGAAGGTTGTTAATAAGTTTTCCTCCAGTCATCACGTCGCATTCTTCATGTAGTTCAGCTTCTCAGATTATTTGTTCAGCATACAGACTGGATGAGTATGGTGAAAGATACAACCCTGATGCACACTTTTTCTGATTTTAAACCATGTTATATCCCCTTGTTCTGTCCGAACGTCTGCCTCTTGATCTATGTACAGGTTCTGCATGAGCACAATTTAGTGTTCTGGAATTCCCATTCTTCTCAATGTTTTCTACAGTTTGTTACGATCCACATAGTTGAATGTTTTTGGGTAGTCAATAAAACTCAGGTAAACATCTTTCTGGTATTCTCTGCTTTTAACCAAGACCCATCTGACATCAACGATGATATCCCTCATTCTATGTCCTCTTTTAAATCTGGCTTGAATTTCTGGTGATTTCCTGTGGATGTAATGCTGCAACTGTTTTTGAATTAGCTTCTTCAAAAATTTAACCTGAGAGTGATGTTAATGATATTGGTTGATAATTTCCACATTCTGTTGGATACACATTTCTTTGAAACGGGCATGAATATAAATCTGTTTCAGTCGACCTGCCAGGCAACTGTCTTCCACATTTCTTGGCATAGACAAGTGAATGCTTCCAGCTTTGATCAGTTTGTTGTAACATCTCAATGGGTGTTCCATCAATTCCTGGAACATGGTTTTTTGACAATGCCTTCAGTGCAGCTTGGACTTCTTCTTTCATATGTTTAACCATATACTATCTCCTAAAATAGGTTCTTAATAGTACAGGTTCTTGATCATATGCTAACTCCTGAAATGATTGAACATTGACCAGTTCTTTTTGGTACAGTGACTTTGTTTACTCCTTCCATCTTGTGATGTTTCTTGGGTCGTTCAGTATTTTGCCCGTAGAATCCTTCAATACTGCAATTTAGGGTTTGAATTTATTCTTCAGGTCTTTCAGCTTGAGAAATGCTGAGCAAGTTCTTCCCTTTTAGTTTTCTAATATTTCATTATAATTCTTTATTTTGTCTTCTCAGGCCATCGTTTGAAATCTCCTGTTCAGCTCTCTTACTTCTGTTTGCTTTAACTAATCTAAGTTCAAGAACAAATTTTAGAGTCTCTTCTGACATCTATCTTAGTCTTTTCTTGGTTCCTGTCTTTTCCATGGCTTTTTGCTTTCTTCATGTATTATGTCTGTGATGTCATCTCACTGTTCATCTGTTCTTTGGTCATTAGTGCTCAATGTGTCAAATCTATTCTTGAGATGGTTTCTAATTTCAGGTGGAATATACTCAACGTCATACTTTGGTTCTCATGAACTTCTTTTAATTTTCTTCAACTTCAATTTGAATTTGCATATAAGAAATTGATGATCTGTTCCAAAGTTGGCCCTTGGCCTTGGTATGGCTGAAGATATTAAACTTCTCCATTGTCTTTTTCCAAAGATGTAGTCAATTTGATTCCTGTGTATTCCATCTGGCGAAGTCCATGTGTAAAGTCAGTGTTTATGCTGTTGAAAGAAAGGCATGTCCAATGAATAGGCCTTTGGTCTTGTAAAATTCTATCATGCCATCTTCAGTATTTTTTCTATCACCAAGACCATATTTTCTAACTACTGATCCTTCTTTGTTTCCAACTTTCTCATTTCAATTACCAGTAATTATCAATGCAACTTAATTACATGTTTGATCAATTTCAGACTGCAGAAGTTGTTAAAAATCTTCAATTTACTTCTTTTTTTTTTTTTTTTTTTGTAGCTTCAGATAATATTTAGAGGAGTGGTTATCAACCAGGGGCAATTCTGTGCCACCATCCTTCTCTTTCACCTGTTTTTCTTCAGAGAATATTTGGACATTTTGCAATGTTTAGAGACTTTTTTTTTTTAAATCACATTTCAGGCGAGAATGCTACTGGTGTCTATGGGGTAAGAACACTATTAAACTTTCTACTACATGTAAGGCAGCCCCTACAAAAAATAACTATCCAGTCCAAAATGTCAATAATGCCGAGATTGATAAAACTGATATAGAAGTTGTCAGTTACTATATGACAGTAACAATAGGATATGGTCCTTTTATGGTAATTATATAGGTGGTGTAGTGGTTAAGTACTACGGCTGCTAACAAAAGGTCAGTAGTTCGAATCCACCAGGCTCTCCTTGAAAACTCTATGGGGCAGTTCTCTGTCTTATAGGGTCTCTATGAGTGGGAATCAACTCGACGGCAGTGGGTTAGTAGCAAGTATTTAAAGCCCAAAGATTTAAAAATCTGTTTAAGGTATTAAATTTATGAAGATGGTTTTATGTTCCAACTGCCTCTTTCCCGATAGTAAACCAAGATATTTCTCTAAAACATGTATTTTATAACAGCACTTAAAGACATTTTAGCATTCCCAAAAGTCTTACTATTTTTATTCCATTTAGTGTATCTCTGTAATTACTCCACTTTTTCCAATGAGATTGACACTAATAGTATGATCTATTTGTGATGATTAAATTGTCTGTCTTCCAATTATTAAAAGCTAAAAATAGAACTTTAAATTCATTTTGCATAAAGTTTTTTACACAACAAAACTGATTTTCTAGTTCAATTAAGAAATGATTATTATTCCTTTTGATTGCACATGTATGTTTCAACTTTCAAAATTATTTGTAGTAATATGTATTAGCATTAGACCCTTAAGAAGACAATTCTTCACTTCATATATGTAAAATGTTCGTCTCATTTTCTCATCAATATTCATATTTCTGACTAAAAACAAAACTGGTCATATACATTTGTCAATTGTCAACTTTGTGAGTATTTAAACACTGTAGTTTGATGCACTTTAAAAATGTGAAAATGAAGTAGATTTAAAAGTTGAATCAATACCAAAAGGGAAATAACATTTTAAACTAAAATTTGATATTCAAATTTGAGAAATTTAACTTAAGAACAATATATATAATACATAAAATGTAATCTGTCGAAGTCAAGAATGACAAGGAAAAGTGTCTGAAAAATAAGAATCTTTTTCCAGGATGTGATTCTAGTTCTAGGTTTTAATAGAAATAACTTGCCAGTTACCTCACTTCACTTCTGTAACTAATGATGTTTTTCATTAACGGACCAATCTAACAAGCAAAAATTTATCTAATATAAGAAAATCTTCTAGATCAGAATACATTTAAATTCCTGAAACCTAATGTCTCAAAGAAATATCTTTTAAAAGAATACATATATACGTGTGTGAATATATATACATAAACCCTGGTGGCATAGTGGTTAAGAGCTACAGCTGCTAACCTAAAGGTCAGCAGTTTGAACCCACCAGGTGCTCCTTGGAAACTCTTGGGGCAGTTCTACTCTGCCCTGTAAGGTAGCTATGAGTCAGAATTGATTCGATAGCAAAGGGTTATATATAGGGAGCCCTGCTGGTGCAGTGGTTAAGAGCTCGGTTGCTAAACAAAGGGTGGCAGTTTGAACCCACCAGCAGCTCCTTGGAAACACTTTGGAGCAGTTCTACTCTGTCCTATGGGGTTGCTACAAGTGGGAATAAAATCAATTCAATGGCAATTTATTTATTTTTTTTTTAGTAGTTTGTGTGTATATATAAACATAGCTTATAAACACTTATAAACATGGTTAGGTTCCAAAGGCCAGATTGTTATACAAAATTGGCATGCAAAAATAGAGGGTGGCCACATCAGATCACAAAATGGCCACTGACTACATCATTACATAACTGCCAAATTACATCATTAAATAACTTCCAACCCCTGAGATCCATGGCCCATCCAAGTTGACACATAACCTTAACCATCAAAGCGAGCATTACTCTCTCCTCACACCTTGGTGTTTGTTACTGCCAGACGTACTAGTTAATGTGCGAAATAGTCGCTTTTTTTACTATTGTCAGTAAATGCAAAATGTTGGATAACAAGATAATTGATAAGTGAGGAGCAGGTGTATATATATATATATATATACATGTATATATATATATGAATGAGGTTATATATACGTGTGTGAGTTTCTTATTGATGTTAATTCTTATCGTATCGCAGAGTGACCCTATGTCAACATGAAAAAGGACAAAGAATGGCTTAGGGTAGCAGGGACAAAACTCTTGGGAAAAGATGGAGTCTGAGGTAATTTAGTAGCTTCAATATCTAAACTTAAAACTGCTTCATAGCTCTTGAACTGAGTCCCTTAGGTACGATGGATGAGTGACATGGATCCAGCTTCTCACTAATTCACATGGTTGAGAGTTTTGTGAGAGCGCCATTTTACATACAGACCACTTCCTCACAGACAGTGATTAGCAAGATCTGAGTGGTGAGAGTAGCTCAACCTGCGGTAGGCAATAACGGGGGCCTGTTGTCTGTGGAACTGTGAAAATTAAGATAATAACAATAAAACCAATTAAAATTTGGTCTGTTTTTTTATTACCATTTCTAAATACTAACACAGACAAACTGTTTCCCTTGTAGGATCAGACTTTTCTACCTTTAGCTATCCTTCTTGGTAAATCAAGGACAACTTCCCTAATCATCCCAAATTAGGTCAGATTCTCCTGTCATTCATTTTCTTACAACCCTGAATTTTATCATAGTACTTCTCACAATTGAAATAAGTAATTAAATATTTGATTAGTCACGTGACTTATTTTTTTTTTTTTTTACCCTCTAAATTACGATCACTAAGGAAGTAAAACCTGTCCCATGCTCCCCAGTGTATCTAACATGCCTCATATTTCACTCTAACATGCTTAGATCCTCTATGAATAATTATGAAGTAAATGTATCAATGATAAATGCAGGAAGACTAGATAAATTAATGAATAAAACATATGCCTGATTTAAATATTTCTGAAGTTTTTCAGGAATGGTGCCTAAATTTTAAAATCCAGAATTATAATTATCATTTATCTAGGAATCTTTAGTGGTTTGGATAATTCATTCTCATCAAAACATTATTTATCTAAGACACCACCAAATGAACCCTGCTGAACTATGTTGAAAGAAATAATAATCTCTTTTTTTTTCTCCCTAAACCTGAAAGTGAGATAAACTGACCACTGTCTTTTTCACTTCTCTCATTCTTCTATTGACATTATCAAAGGAAATTACCTTAGTAATCTAGCTGGTTAAGCACTGGTAGTATTAAGTCTCACAACTTCTTTTACTGAATTCTTATCTTTTAACTTTATAAATGACCCACGCATTTCCAGTACTGCTGCATCCACAGCTGCTTCCTTGCTGAATTAAAGCCAGCTGTATTCTCAGCTAATCTCAGGGTAGGTCAAATGGTTAATGTGTTCAGTTGCTAACTAAAAAGGTGGAGGTTTGAACTGACCCAGAGACATCTCCGAAGAAAGGCTTGATGGTCTACTTCCAAGAACTCAGTCACTGAAAACTCTATGAAGCACAATTCTACACTGTCATACATAGGGTTGCCGTGAGTCGGAGTTGGCTAGACAAAACTTAAAAAAACAAACTTGTTGCCGTCAATTTGATTCTGATTCTTACTGACCCTAAACAAGTAACTGGTTTTATGTTCTTGGCTGTATCATATATTTTCGGTCAAAAGCCATAGACACTAGAGATAATTAGTACATATTTTTCATATAAACAGGAGTCCAGAGGCATGGAAAGTGGCAAGATAGATGGTACAGTGTATAGTGTCCAGGCTCTTTCCATTTCTCTAATCAGGCATCTTTTTGGATTTCCCCTCCTGCTACCTCTCTTCATTGTTACAAAATGACTGTAGTGGTTCCCACCATCACCTCATAGCAATGTCAATCACTGCTAAAAGGGAATGGGATCAATTTTGGTGATTGTCCTAGTCTAACTGGGGAATTTTTTTTTTTTTAATTGGGGTTTCTTTAAGATTGGGGTTTTGAAGTGACCTTCTACTGAGTCATGTGGCAAATAATAAATTTCTGGAAAAAAATCTTTTTTTTTTTTATTTGTTTGTTTTAGCGAGATAAAAGGATTTTGGTGCCTTCCATCAGTAGGCAATAAAGTTTCTGCCATGTCGTTTTTTCCTAGTTAAAAAAATTATACAAGGGAGTTTAGAGATCACTATTCCTAGATTATTAATGAGTGATACACATCTTTATTTGCATCCTAGTTTTTTAAACTTGCGTAATTTCCCACTCACACTGAGTTTATACTGTGGGATTAAAATCATCCAGATTTATCATAAAATTTTATGAAAATATAGAGCATGATTGAAGAAGAGAAATAACTTTAAGTCCTTTATACATAAAAATATTTTTCAGTTGAAAAAAAAAAGATCATTGAACCATTACTTTCCATTCGAATGAACTTTAATCTCTTTTATTGTGAAATATTTTAAAAGGTTTCTAGCATCCTTTTAATTAGTTTTTGGAGATATAATGTTTATTTCTTTATAAACGGAATTTTGGAATGAAGTTATTCTTTGATTGAATGATTCAGTCTCTGGGCCTTTTTGGCTACATAATTCTGTTCCTTCTTGGTAGGTTTCAAATTCCACTAGTGGATAATTTATTACACTTTTCTTAAGCCCTACTTCCTCTGATATTTTAAAAATCATCTTGCTTGAAAAAGGGAACAGAAATATGTGTTGTATTTACCAGTTATTGAAATGTTGGATGATGTTTTAAATGTCCATTAACGCTTGACAAGGGCAAATTCATATCTCTGCAGTGATACTTCTCCAAGCAGAGAAGTATTACCCAATTTGAATGCATTAATCAGGAAATTTATTACAAAGTATAAAAAGTGCTATAGAAAACTTATTCTTTTAGAGTGCCAAAAATATCTCAGGAGCTTAAAAAGGCCCATGATCAAAAACAGGGCACTATAGTTTGTTAAGGACAAGAGTGTCAGTACCTCATTTCCTTCCTGGTTCTGTCTAATGGAGAATAGAAAAACAGACCAGTGAGGTCAATGGATTATTTTTATTAAAGGTTATAGACAAATGTCCAATAATTTCTCAAATTTGTGGATACTAGGTGACTTATTTCACTCCCACAACTCATATATCTCATTTCAATATAGCTAAGTTTTTTGTAAGAATGCAAACAGAGACTTAATGTACAACCAGAGAAACTGGAAGAAGAGGACCTGTGAAGATAGACCTACTTGTATTTACTACAAGGGAGTCCCATGTAATGCCCTGTAGAAAAGCAGGGCTTAAGTTAAACAGGAGACACAAGAAAGCAGATGTGTTTAGTGTGAACAAAATCTGTTTAAAATATTTGTTTCTTTTAATAGCTTAATCACTCCCAATTCCAAGGGGACGAAGCAGTAAGAGTGAAGAGAGAGGAACAATCTCTTTCGTTTTTTTTTTTTTGTAATTTTTATTGTGCTTTAAGTGAAAGTTTACAAATCAAGTCAGTCTCTCACACAAAAACCCGTAAACACCTTGCTACACACTCCCAATTACTCTCCCCCAATGAGACAGCCTGCTCTCTCCTTCCTCTCTCTCTTTTCATGTCCATTTCACCACCTTTCAATCCCCTTCACCCTCTCATCTCCCCTCCAGGCAAGAGATGCCAACATAGTCTCAAGTGTCCACCTGATCCAAGAAGCTTACTCCTCACCAGCATCCCTCTCAAACCCATTGTCCAGTCCAATCCATGTCTGAAGAGTTGGCTTTGGGAATGGTTCCTGTCCTGGGGCAACAGAAGGTCTGGGGGCCATGACCACCAGGGTCCTTCTAGTCTCAGTCAGACCATTAAGTCTGGTCTTAGAAGAATTTGGGGTCTGCATCCTACTGCTCTCCTGCTCCCTCAGGGGTTCTCTGTTGTGTTCCCTGTCAGGTCAGTCATTGGTTGTAGCCAGGCACCATCTAGTTCTTCTGGTCTCAGGATGATGTAGTCTCTGGTTCATGTGGCCCTTTCTGCCTCTTGGGATTGTAATCGCCTTGTGTCCTTGGTGTTCTTCATTCTCCTTTGATCCAGGTGGGTTGAGACCAGTTGATGCATCTTAGATGGCTGCTTGCTAGCGTTTAAGACCCCAGACACCACTCTTCAAAGTGGGTTGCAGAATGTTTTCTTAATAGATTTTATTATGCCAATTGACTTAGGTGTCCCCTGAAACCATGGTCCCCAGACCCCTGACCCTGTTGCACTGGCCTTCGAAGCATTCAGTTTATTCAGGAAACTTCTTTGCTTTTGGTTTAGTACAATCGTGCTGACCTCCCCGTATTGTGTGCTGTCTTTCCCTTCACCTAAAGTAGTTCTTATCTATTATCTAATTAGTGAATGCCCCCTCCCACCCTCCCTTCCTCCCCCACTCTCGAAACCACAAAAGAATGTTTTCTTCTCAGTTTAAACTATTTCTTGAGTTTTAATAATAGTGGTTTATACAATATTTGTCCTTTTGCAACTGACTAATTTCACTCAGCATAATACCTTCCAGGTTCCTCTATGTTATGAAATGTTTCACTGATTCCTCACAGTTCTTTATCGATGCGTAGTATTCCATTGTGTGAATATACCATAATTTATTTATCCATTCATCCGTTGATGGGCACCTTGGTTGCTTCCATCTTTTTGCTATTGTAAACAGTGCTGCAATAAACATGGGTGTGCATTTATCTGTTCCTGTAAAGGCTCTTATTTCTCTAGGATATATTCCAAGGAGTGGGATTGCTGGATTGTATGGTAGTTCTATTTCTAGCTTTTTAAGGAAGTGCCAAACCGATTTCCAAAGTGGTTGTACCATTTGACATTCCCACCAGCAGTGTATAAGTGTTCCAATCTCTCCACAGCCTCTCCAACATTAATTATTTCGTGTTTATTGGATTAATGCCAGCAATGTTGGAGTGAGATGAAATTTTATTGTAGTTTTGATCTGGATTTCTTTAATGGCTAATGATTGTGAACATTTCCTCATATATCTGTTAGCTACCTGAATGTCTTTTTTAGTGAAGTGTCTATTCATATCTTTTGCCCATTTTTTAATTGGGTTATTTGTCTTTTTGTAGTTGAGTTTTTGCAGTATCATGCAGATTTTAAGAGATCAGGTGCTGATCAGAAATGTCATAGCTAAAAACTTTTTCCCAGTCTGTAGGTAGTCTTTTTACTCTCTTGATGAAGTCTTTGGATGAGCATAGGTGTTTGATTTTTAGGAGCTCCCAGTTATTTAGTTTTTCTTCTACATTCTTTATGTTTTGTACACTGTTTATGCCACGTATTAGGGCTCCGAATGTTGTCCCTATTTTTTCTTACATGATCTTTATCGTTTTAGATTTTATATTTAGGTCTTTGATCCATTTTGTGTTAGTTTTTGTGCATGGAGTGAGGTATGGGTCTTCTTTCATTTTTTTGCAGATGGATATCCAGTTTATGCCAGCATCATTTGTTAAAAAGACTGTCTTTTCCCCCTTTAACTGTTTTGGGGCCTTTTTCAAATATCAGCTGCTCATATGTGGATGGATTTATGTCTGGATTCTCAATTCTGTTCCATTGGTCCATGTATCTGTTGTTGTGCAGTACCAGGCTGTTTTGACTACTGTGGCGGTATAATAGTTTCTAAAATCAGGTAAAGTAAGGCCTCCTATTTTGTTCTTCTTTTTCAGTAATGCCTTATTTATCTGGGGCCTCTTTCCCTTCCATATGAAGTTGGTTTGTTTCTCCATCTCATTAAAGAATGTCATTGGGATTTGGGTCTGAATTACATTAAATGTATAGATCGCTTTTGGTAGAATAGACATTTTTATAATGTTAAGTCTTCCTATCCATGAGCAGGAATGTTCTTCACTTATGTAAGTCTCTTTTGGTTTCTTGCAGAAGTGTACTGCAGTTTTTTTGTATAAGTATTTTACATCTCTGGTAAGATTTATTCCTAAGTATTTTATCTTCTTGGGGGCTACTGTAATTGGCATTGATTTGGTGATTTCCTCTTCGATGTTCTTTTTGTTGGTGTAGAGGAACCCAACTGATTTTTGTATGTTTATCTTGTATCCCAATACTCTGCTGAACACTTCTATTAGTTTCAGTAGTTTTCTGGAGGATTCCTTAGGGTTTTCTGTGTATAAGATCATGTCATCTGCAAATAGAGATACTTTGACTTCTTCCTTGCCAATCTAGATGCCCTTTTATTTCTTTATCTAGCCTAATTGCTCTGGTTACGACTTCCAGCACAATGTTGAATAAGAGTGGTGATAAAGGGCATCCTTGTATGGTTCCCGAACTCAATGAGAATGTTTTCAGGCTCTCTCCATTTAGGGTAATGTTGGCTATTGGCTTTGTATAAATGCCCTTTATTATGTTGAGGAATTTTCCTTCTACTCCTGTTTTGCTGAGAGTTTTTATCATGAATGAGGGTTGAACTTTGTCAAATGCCTGTTCTGCTTCAATTCATAAAATCATGTGTTTTTTTCTTTTGTTTTATTTGTGTGGTGGATTACACAAATTGTTTTTCTAATGTTGAACCATCCCTGCATACCGGGTATGAATCCCACTTGGTCATGGTGAATTATTTTTTTATGTTGTTGAATTCTATTCACTAGAATTTTGTTGAGGATTTTTGCGTCTACATTCATGAGGGATATAGGTCTATAATTTTCTTTTCTTGTGGTATCTTTACCTGGTTTTGGTATCAGGGCTATGGTGGCTTCATAGAATGAGTTTGGTAGTATTCTGTCCTTTTCTTTGCTCTGAAATAACTTTAGGGATTTTTTTTTTAGTAGTGGTATTAACCCCTCTCTGAAAGTTTGGTAGAACTCTGCAGTGAAGCCATCCAGACCAGGGTTTTTTTTTCGTTTGGACTTTTTTGATTACCTTTTCGATGTCTTCTTTTGTTATGGGTCTACTCAGTTGTTCTACCTCTGTTTGTGTTAGTTTAGGTAGGTACTGTGTTTCTAGGAATTCATCCATTTCTTCTAGGTTTTCAAATTTGTTTGAGTATAGTTTTTCATAGTAATCTGATATGATTCTTTTAATTTCAGTTGAGTGTGTTGTAATATCGCCCCTCTCATTTTTTATTTGGGTTATTTGCTTCCTCTCCTGTTTTTCTTTTGTCAGTTTGACCAATGGTTTATCAATTTTGTTGATTCTTTCAAAAAAACAATTTTTGGTCTTGTTAATTCTTTTGATTATTTTTCTATTTCATCTAGTTCATCTCTATTTTTTATTATTTGTTTTCTTCTGGTGTCTGTGGGTTTCTTTTGTTGCTCTCTTTCTTTTTGTTCAAGTTGTAGGGATAATTCTTTGATTTTGGCCCGTTCTTCTTTTTGGATGTGTGCATTTATTGATATAAATTGGCCTTTGAGCACCTCTTTTGCTGTGTCCCAAAGGATCTGATAGGAAGTGTTTTTGTTCTCATTGGATTCTCTGAATTTCTTTATTCCAGCCTTAATGTCTTTTATAATCCAGTCTTTTTGGAGCAGAGTATTGTTCAGTTTCCATGTGTTTGATTTCTTTTCCCTGCTTTTTCTGTTATTGATATCCACTTTTATGACCTTATGGTCAGAGGAGATGCTTTGTAATATTTCAATGTTTTGGATTCTGCTAAGGCTTGCTTTATGACCTAATATGTGGTCTATTCTAGAGAATGGTCCATGTGCACTAGAAAAGAAATACTTTCATCTGTTTGGTGGAGTGTTCTGTATATGTCTACGATGTCAAGTTGGTTGATAGTGGCATTTAGATCTTCTGTGTCTTTATTGAGCTTCTTTCTGGATGTCCTGTCCTTCACCAAAAGTGGTGTGTTGAAGTCTCCTACTATTATTGCGGAGCTGTCTATCTCACTTTTCAATGCTGATCGAGTTTGCTTTATGTATCTTGCAGCCCTGCCACTGGGTGTATAAATATTTAATATGGTTATATCTTCTTGGTATATCGTCCCTTTAATCATTATATAGTGTCGTTCCTTATCCTTTCTGATGAATTTAACTTTAAAGTCTATTTTTTCAGAAACTCATATTGCCACTCCTGCTCTTTTTTGATTGTTGTTTGCTTGATATATATATTTTTTTCCATCCTTTGAGTTTTAGTTTGTTTGTGTCTCTAAGTCGAAGGTGTGTCTCTTGTAGGCCGCATATAGACGGATCTTGTTTTTTAATCCACTCTGCCACCCTCTGCCTCTTAATTGGTGCATTTAGTCCATTTACATTTAGGGTAAATATGGATAGGTAAGAATTTAGTGCTATCATTTTGATGTCTTTTTTTGTGTGTTGTTGACAGTTTCTTTTTCCCACTTGATTTTATGTGCTGAGTAGATTTTCTTTATATATTGTCCTTTCCTCGTATTTCTTGTTGTTGGTTTTGTTTCTGCTGAGCCTGTATTTTTCCCTTGTATTTTATTTTGATGAGTAGGATAGTTTGTCTCCTTTGTGGTTACCTTATTATTTACCCCTATTTTTCTAAATTTAAAACTAACTTCTATTTCTTTGTATCGTTGTATCTTCCTCTCCATATGGAAGGTGAATGATTACATTTCTTAGTCCTTCTTTATTATTTTAATGTTGTCTTCTTTTATATAATAACATCGCTGTTACCCTGTTTGGGGCCTTTTTTTATATATATATATATATAATCTTACTTCATTTTTTTGGATTTCCCTGTCTGGGTTGACTTCTGGTTGCTCTGCCCAGTGTTCTAGTCTTGGGTTGATACCTGATATTATTGATTTTCTAACCAAAAAACTCCATTTAGTATTTCTTGTAGTTTTGGCTTGGTTTTTACAAATTCAGTAAACTTGTGTTTATCTGGAAATACCTTAATTTCACCTTTATATTTAAGAGACAGTTTTGCTGGATATTTGATTCTTGGCAGGCAATTTTTTTCCTTTGATTTTTTAAATATGTCATCCTATTGCCTTCTTGCCTGGATGGTTTCTGCTGAGTAGTCCGAGCTTATTCTTATTGGCTCTCCTTTGCAGTTGACTTTTTGTTTATCCCTCGCTGCTTTTATAATTCTCTCTTTATCTTTGGTTTTGGCAAGTTTGATTATAATATGTCTTGGTGACTTTTTTTAACATCTACCTTATGTAGAGTTTGATGAGCATCTTCGATAGATATCCTCTCATCTTTCACAATATCAGGGAAGTTTTCTGCCAACAAATCTTCAACAATTTTCTCTGTATTTTCTGTTATCCTTCCCTGTTCTGGTACTGCAATCACTCATAGGTTATTTCTCTTGATAAAGTCCCACATGATTCTTAAGGTTTCTTCATTTTTTTTAATTCCTTTATCTGATTTTTCTTCAAATATGTTAGTGCCAAGTGATTTATCTTCAAGTTCAGAAATTCTAGCTTCTACTTGCTCAATTCTGCTCCTCTGACTTTCTACTGAGTTGTCTAATTCTGTAATTTTATTATTAATCTTCTGAATTTCTGATTGCTTCCTGTCTATGGATTTTTCCGTCTTATTAAACTTTTCATTATGTTCCTGAGTAATCTTCTAATTTTCAGTTGCTCTTTTTGTGTGTTCCTTGGCTTGTTCTGCGTATTGCCTCATTTACTTCCTGATGTCTTGAAGGGCTCTTTATATTAAACTTTTGTATTCTGCATCTGGTAATTCCAGGAATGCACTTTCATCTAGAAGATCCCTGGATTCTTTGTTTTGAGAGCCTGTTGAAGTGATCATGGTCTGTTTCTTTTTGTGACTTGATATTGACTGTTGTCTCCGAGCCATCTATAAGTTGTTGTATTAGTTTATGCTTGCTTACTATGTCGTAGCTGCTTGCTTTGTTTTGTTTTGGTATAACCCTATGGATTGCTTGAGTGAGCTAGCTTGATAATTTTTGCCTTTGGAGCTCTGGTGCCCTGTCCCCAGCTGTCTAGAGCTGTTATCAGGTATATCAGTCTAAAAGTCCATTCAGTTTTCTTGTATGAACTCAGCTTGGGTTTCCAGGTAGCTGATCATCAAGTGTGTGGTACAGGCTCTGTCCTACAGTCTAAGAGGGGCAGGGGTGATTAGCTTATGTACTGCTATCTGATTGCAGCAGGGAGCCATGCTTTGAACAGGACAGGGGCCTGAGAACCAACCCTCAAGAGTCTCTGAGGAAAACGTGTCTCTGTGCCATAGAACATGCAGGTGGGTGAGTTCTGCAAGGCGACCATGGGCACCCAAAGTTTTTGGTTGTAAGGACTGGGAGGTACCAGTTATCTTTGGACCCCTGTCACGGGTGTCTGGGTGAGCTGAGTGGAGCTACCAGTCCTCAGGTCCCTGATGTGGGTAGGTGAGGACCTTGTTTAACAGACAAACCAATGTCAAACATCAAACACCCACCTCTTCACCACACAGCTGAAATGGTTGAATTTTGCCAACAAGGGCCTATTTTCCCAAAATAGGCCCACACAGGTCCATGCAGAAGAGAAAGGTGCTCAAGGTCCATGGACAGTTTGTGCCTGGACAGGAGCCTCTTCTGTCCTGAGCTCTCCCAGTTAACGGAGCTAGCAAATTATCTTTTCCTCCCAATTGCAAATTGTTTCCCTTCCCCAAGGCTGGAAGGATGGCTCTAGGTGCTCACCAGGGTCTATCTCAGGCCCAGGGATTCAGCTGCTGAAGCCGGCTTGGGGGTGGGGGGGCGTGGTAAAATATACGCAAGTACTTAGTTTTTGCCAAGAGCGCCATTCTCCTCAGGTTCCAAAGGTGTGAGTAGGCTGTGTGGCTGGCTGCTTCTCCCTGAGGAAACTGGAGCCGAACATTAGTACCAGTCTGCCACCTCTGCTGCCACCGCTGCTCTGCGAATGGTGCCTGAGGGCTCCCCATGATTCAGGCCTGGTAACTCCTCTCCATTTCTGAACGGTCTTTTCCTTCCCCGCCCCTCAGTTCATTGTTTAAGCTTGCCTTTGATGCTTAGGGCTCCCAGCTTGTCACAAATATACTCGTTTCACTTGTTTTTTCGGGTCTTTGTGGTAAAGAGGGCTTGACGGAAGCGTCTGTCTATTCCGCCATCTTGGCTCCACCCAGGAACAAATCCCTTTCTTAGTACACCTTCCAAATTTTGGCAGATTTTTCTTTTCTCTGAGCTGAGGCAGGAATAGAGGAGAGAAGATACACTGCCATATACCTAGATAATTAGCAAAAAGAGCATTATACAGAATAAAGTGCAAGAGAAATTAGAAATGTATTTCAGATTTAAATGTTTAAAATGCAAAATTAGCATTAATTTGAGGGAATTATGATGTCTTCCTACACGGTGATTTGGAAGCAGAGAAACAGATACTGTTATGAACTAGTAATTTTATTTTAGGAAAATTTAAACATTATTTTAGGAGAATGTAGGATAAGATGTAAAATAGATTTTAGCATAAAATATTTTTTTAATTTAGAAATGTAAAATATAAAAGAAGCAACTTTTTAAAAACCAATAGAGTTTGATTGAGACAGACTCTAAATCTGAAGTAGAGTAATAGAAAGTTGGATCTCAAAGAGATTAGAAATTAGTACATCTTATTCTCTTATTCAAAAATAAGAAAATTGAGTGTCATTAAATGCCTTGCCTAATCTTAGAATGAGGCCATGGTTAAGAGAAACAGCTGCTAACCAAAAGGTTGGGAGCTCCAATCCACCAGCTGCTCCTTGGTAAACACTATGGGGCAATTCTGCTCTGTCCTATAGGGTCTTTATGAGTTGAAATTGACTCAAAGGCTTTTTTTTTTTTGTTTGTGTTTTTAATGTTAGGACTGTGCAGCAAATGATATCAAAACTCTCTGCTCTAGTCTGGTGCCTAATCCACAATGTATTCTGAATCAGTTTAGATTTTCAACACTGCACAAGAGTATAGTTGGAAGAAATAACTGTTTTAACAAAAATCCTATGAACTCCTCTAAGACTTGAAATATAATATCTTATAATAATAAAAGACATTTAGGTGTTTGTAACTTTTATAAGGAGCCCTGGTGGTGCAGTAGTTCAATGCTCAGCTGCTAACTGAAAGGTCAATATTTCAACACACAAGGCACTCTTTGGGAGAAAGATATGGCAGTCTGCTTCTGAAATATTTATGGCCTAGGAAACCCTGTAGGGCAGTTCTGCTCTTTCCTATAGGGCTTGTATGAGTCAGAATCCACTGGATGGCGGTGGGTTTAGTTTTTTTGGTGTTGGTAACTTTTATGCTTCCTGATCATTTATTTGCTGTATTTTTACGGTGCTTTCGAAAGAACTACGTGCTTACAATGTTTCATTCCCTGCATTAAATCGTATAATCATAGTTCTAACAACAATTTAAAAATTACAAATATCTTTTCCATTCTACATGAGAAATTGCTTGTATTATTTTCTTTTTTCTCAAAACGATCTCGACTTTGATCTGGTGTCAAATGAACATCCCTTTTGTATGTTGTTCCCTCAAGTGATATAGTGATAATGACAATAATCTGGAAATGGACGTCAAAATCTTTTAAGAAATCTGATTGTAGGATAAAGATGAGTTATTGCATTTCAAGAAAATCTATTTAGAGTTAGCTATTCCATGTCAAGTGTTTTATTAAAACTTAGAGGATGGTAGGTATCTGCAGAACCTGAAATGTTAAAAAGGGAAGAAAAAGCCCAAACCTAAGATGCACAAACCACATTATAATCTCTCCCAGTCAGGGAGACTCTACTGGGAGGTTCCTATTAGGTTCAATTATTTGGTTCGCATATTATGAGAGCCACCAACAAAGGAAATGAGTCCAAAGGAGGATTAGTATGGTGAAGAAAATCACATCAAATGAGGAACAATTATGCTGAGAAAAAAAAGTAAGTGCGAACTAGGCAACTGCCTTCAAATACTTGAAGAGCCCATGTGTTAAGAGCTATTAGGCTTACCCTGTCAGTATAGTGCTAGGTAGCAAAACTAAGGAAAGGAGTGGTGTCAGAATAAGGCAGATTTTGTCCCTGTATGAGAAAGAATTTTATAGCAAGCAGGATAGCGCCCCCACCACAAAAAAAAAAAAAAAAAAAAAAACTTTTCTTATTAAAGAAAAGAAAGTCATCAGTCTCTTTTCAAGTGGCAAACTCATCACCCCCAGAAATGATCAAGCTGTGGTTGGCTGACCAGCTGCCAACCTTCTTGGCCTGGATGACTGTATTAGAAGGAAAAGAAGATTTGAAAACCTTCAAGATTTCTCCTAATACAAAGTTTCTAACAAGCTATCTTTAGAAGCAGCCTCAGAATAATGAAGAGCCATCCTCTGAAAAATGAGAGGACGCGTTTCATGAAAGACTGAAAGGATGTAACAACTTCCTTTTATATTTTATTTCTTCTCTCATAATCTGCAACATTAAAACTCCTTGGGGCTTAAAATTAACAAAATTAAGCTAAATGTTTCTCAGCCATAGTCTCTAACCATAAATGTTAAAAGAAAAAGAGAAAAATGACACAAGTTGAAAGGGACAGAGTTTGGAATGTCCTTCAAGTATGTACTGTCTGAAAAGGAAGATAGGGATTAGAAAAACCAAAAGAAATACTCAAATACCACTCTTCACTCATTGTCTTCTCCTTATTCTTACTTCTTGCTCTCCCTCCCCCGCCCTCATCCTAAAACCATGTAAACAGCGTCCTTTTTAATAGAAACCAAGTACAATAATACGGATGTACTTTGAGAGTAAAGCCTAAAGTAGGAAAAGGATTTTCTAATATACACGATACATTTATTAAAGCAAGTAAAGCCTACTTCTATGGCTTTGGTAAAAGGAAAAGCAAACTTGGCATTTTATGAGCCTACTACTCTCATTCAAGAAGCAACTTACCATTAGTCCTAAACTATTCTGGAGAAACAAAGTTGGCAGATTAAACTCTCAGGACGCTAAAGCACCAACATATTGTTTCCCATGAATAGCTGTAAATTAGACTATGTCATTTCTTTCTACTGTAAGCCTTAGTTTCTTAATATTAAAATAAATGAGAATAAACATAATATCAACTGTATAGTGTTGTTGAAGGGACTAAATATAATGTTATATGTAAAATATTTAATACAACACTGCCCATATAGTAAGCACAAGATAATTTTACCTACATTATCATTTTTATTATGATTATTTAAAAATATTCTAAATCATCCTAATGAAATAAAATTACTTCAAATGTACAAATTTCCTTTTTTTCCCCAAATAAATTATATACTTTTATTGACTATTATCCCTTTCTAGTTTTGGAGATCTTGAGATCTAACATATTAGTTATCTTTTGCAGAATTGTTCTATTTTTTTCTCAAATGATGGCACTGAAATGTATGTGGTCATCCAAGTAACATAAAGAAATATTTAAAATACATGAGTAAAGGCAGAGTTCTATTATTTTGATGTGTTATCTTCACGTTGCTCTTAATTCATTGCTTAACACTCTGAGAATTGTTATTAAACTGGATATAAATTATTATAGCCACATAATAGTCCAATTCACTCACATTTTTCATCTTTTCCAAAAGGGATAGTTGGGATATTTTAGGAAACATGTTTTTTTCCAATTATATACTGAATCTTTATCTAGCTTGTCATGGTCTGATTTTAATAAAATTGAGTTAACTTGCATGAGTTCAGCTTGTTTCTCTTTACAACTATTCATACCCCAGACGTTTCAAAATCCTTTCCAGAACACAGTCAGAAAACAATGACACCATAGTTTCTATAATATTTCTACATTTTTCAAAGCCATTTTTTAGAAAAAACAAAGACTTGTGGAATGTAATTATAAAGTAGTTTAATTTGTATCTTCTGGTTCCTTCAAAACTACTAGGTAGACTTCTTTCCTCAAGGAAACTCAGGTCAGTCCCTAATCACCCTCAAATATGAAGTTTTCCTCGTCAGCAATTAATATGGGGTGGTCCTACTTGGACCTGCTGAAGCAGGAAGGGGGTTTGGTTGGATTCCTTTTCTTTTCTGTTTTGGTGCTCTATTTCTTCTACCACAGCTTGCTAACTAAAATCCCCCACCTTTCCTATGAAGGGCTAAATCTTGGAAAGAGAGGACTAAGGACGTGAAAGTTCCCTACTTGACTCAAACAGTCGTAGCCAGTGACATTCTTTGGTATTGTCAGGCACTAAAAGCTGCCTGTCTTTCCTCATTTTCTTTTGTGGTATTTTGCAGACCTTCCCTTGTCTTGGGTGCTCTCAACTGCATTCCTTAGAAGCAGATTGGGTGCTCTATCTGAATGGTTACTTTGGCAGCTATTAGCCTCACATCATCCATCAGTATTTCCATTCAACTTTCCTGCTGTGCTTATGCAGCCTTTTAAGAGATTGTTAAAAATTATATATATATAATATACATATTAAAATATACTATATTATATATAGTATATTAATGTTAAAATTATACATATAATATATATTATTATATTATACATACTATAATACTATATTATATTAATAATAAATATATATATAAAAATACAAATTTTTAGCAATGTCTTAAAATGCTGCATAAGCACAGCAGGAAAGTTGAATGGAAATACTGATGGATGATGTGAGGCTAATAATGGCCAAAGTAACCAGATTGAAATAATTTAGGTTGAAACAGTCAATTAAATGCTTAACATAATAAATGAAAAAAAATGGTTTATGACATAAATTTGTTATTAAAACTCCCAATGTCCAAGGAAAGATTCTAAATGTTCGTAAATAAATAACATGCCATCCACAATAGAACAGTAAACCAACTGGCATCAGACTTACTGTCAGTACTCCTAGAAACCATGTTTAACATGGAGAAAATGCAAGATAAAAGGAGACTTAATCTCTGAAAGATCATTTGGAGAAAAGCTGCCCACTCTTCATATGAGAAAGAAGGAAAACTTGTACTAGCTTATACTGTACCATGATCTGAAGTATAGATGTTTACATTTTACAGCTAACAGTATCTCAGCAGGGCTAGCAAGGTAGTCGCTTACTTGATTTGTGTCCCCCAAAAAAGTGTGTTGAAGTTCTAACCCTCAGTAACTGTGAATGTGACCTTGTTTGGGAATAGTCTTTGAAGATTCATTAGTTAATATGAGGTCACGCTAGAGCAGAGTGTGTCCTAATCCAATACAAATGGTACCCTTATAAAAAAAAGGAGACGAGACACAGGGACAGAGAGACACAGAGCAAAGATGGTCATGTAAAGAAGAAGACAAAGTTTGAAGTAATGCATCAAGAAGCCATGGAACACCAAAGATTCCCAGGAACGACCAGAAGCTAGGAGGAGGAAAGGAAGGTTCTTCCTCTAAAGCCTTCAGTGAGAGTATGGCCCTGCCAACATCTTGATTTCAGATTTCTAGCCTACATTACTGTGAAAGAATAAATTTCTGTTGTTTTAAGCCCCCACTTTGTGGTAGTTTGTTACAGCAGACCTAGGAAATTAATACACTTACAGTAGCTTTTTTTTTGGGGGGGGGTGGGTCAAGTCCCAGCATTTCCAGAAAGAGTATCAGTAGCAGCAGCTTTTTGCTCTGATTCTCTAATATCTGGACCATGTGTCTGTTCTTCTTGAAGCGTCCAGTATAAATGCCTGTGGGGTTATAGCTCAAGGCATAGACTTACATAACTCCACTGGAAAACTCAGTGAGTTATGTAAGTCACTCCTATAGAGGACCAATTCTGAATTATTATAGCAGTCATTCCAAGTGGCTCATTCTCAAATCATCTACAACACTTCCAGTAATGTGTAAGTGCTTAATTAAACTACAACAAAAACAAAAACAGGGAAGTGGAGCCAAGACAGCGGAATAGACAGACGATTCCGGTAAGCTGTCTTTACAACAAAGACGTGAAAAAACAAGTGAAACGAGTATATTTATGACAAGCTAGGAGCCCTGAGCAACAAAGGCAAGCTTAGAAAAATGAACAGAGGAGCAGGAGGAGGAAGAGACGTTTCAGAAGCTGAGAGGAGTTACCGGACATGAATCGCAGGGACCCCTCAGGCACCACTCCTGAAGCAGTGGTGGTGGGCTGCTACTAGCGTTCAGGTGCAGTTTCCTCAGGGAGAAGCAGCCAGCCACACAGCCTACCCACACCTCCGGAACCAGAGAAGAACGGCGCTGTCGGCAAAAGCTAAGTACTTGTGTATATTTTACCGTGTCCTCCCACACCCAAGCTGGCTTCAGTGGCTGAATTCCCAGGGCCTGAGATAGGCACTGTTGAGCACCTAGAGCCAACCTCCCAGCTTTGAATACAGGCATAAATGGTCTGTGGACTTTGAGCACCTTTCCTCTCTGCATGGACTTGTGTGGGCCTATTTCAGAAGGATAGACCCTTGTTGGCAGACTCTAACCATTTCAGCTGTGCAGAGGAGAGGTGGGTGTTTGATGTTTGACAATGCTTTGCCTATTAAACAGGGTCCTCACCTACCTAATCAGGTGACTATGGACTGGTAGCTCCACTCAGGTCACCCAGCCACCCATGGCAGGGGTCCAAGGATAACCGGTAACTCTAAGCCCTTATAACCAAAAACATCGGGTGCCCGTGGTCTGTCTGCACAACCCACCCAACTACATGCTCTAGGGAACAGGGACGCACTTTCCTGAGAGACACTCAGGGGTCAGTTCTCAGCTCTGTGCCCTGTTCAGAGCATGACCCCATGCTGCAATCATATACTGGTACATACACCAATTATTCTTAGCCCTCTAAGACTGTAGGACAGAGCCTCTACCACACACTTGATGATCAGCTACCTGGACAAAAACACCTGAGCTAAATTCATAAAAGTGAATGGACTTCTAGACTGATATACCTAATAACAACTCTAACCATTGGGGACAGGATGTCAAAGCTCCAAAGATGAAAATAATCAAGCTGACTCACTCAAGCGACCCATATGGACATATCAAAACAAAATAAAGCAAGAAGCTATGACACAGTAAGCAAATATACACTAATAGAATAACTTATAAGTAGCTCAGAGACAACAGTCAATATCAAGTCACATGAAGAAACAGACCATGATCACCTCAACAAGCTCTCATAACAAAGAATCCACGGATCTTCTAGATGAAAGTGCATTCCTGGAACTACCAGAGGCAGAATACAAAAAACATTAACATACAGAACCCTTCAAGACATCAGGAGGGAAAAGAGGCTATACACAGAACAAGCCAAGGAACACACAGATAAAGAAATTAGCAAGGTTATTCAGGAACATAATGAAACATTTAACAAGCTGGAAAAATCCACAGACAGCAATCAGAAATTCAGAAGATTAACAATTAAATTACAGAAGTAGACAACTCAGTAGAAAGTCAGAGGAGCAGAATTGAGTAAGTTGAAGCTAGAATTTCTGAACTTGAAGATAAATCACTTGGCACTAATATATTTGAACAAAAATCAGATAAAAGAATTTAAAAAATGAAGAAACCTTAAGAATCATGTGGAACTTTATCAAGAGAAATAATCTATGAGTGATTGGAGTACCAGAACAGGGAGGAATAACAGAAAATACAGAGAAAATTGTTGAAGATTTGTCGGTACTAAACTTTCCTGATCGCGTGAAAGATGAGAAGATATCTATTGAAGATGCTCATCAAACTCCACATAAGGTAGATGTTATAAGAAAGTTACCAAGCCATATTATAATCAAACTTGCCAAAACCAAAGATAAAGAGAGAATTTTAAGAGTAGCTAAGGATAAACAAAAAGTCACCTACAAGGGAGAGCCAATAAGAATAAGCTCGGACAACTTGGCAGAAACCATGCAGGCAAGAAGGCAATGAGATGACTTATTTAAAAAATTGAAGGAAAAAAATTGCTTACCAAAAATCAACCAGAACTCAATCCAGACAGGGAAATCAAAAAAACAAATCAAGATTTAAAAAAAAAATGCCCAAAACAGCGTAACAGCGATGTTACTGTATCAAAGAGGACAACATTAAAACAATAGAGGGACTAAGAAATGTAATCATACATCTTCCATATGGAGAGGAAGATACAGCAATACAAAGAAATAAAAGTTATGTTTAAAATAACAAAAATAGGGGTAAATAATGAGGGAACCACAATGGAGACAAACTGTCCTACTCCTCAAAATAAAATACAAGAAAAAAACAAGGACTCAACAGAAACAAAATCAACAACACCGAATATGAGGAAGGGGCACATAAAATGAAGTGGCAAAAAGACATTGTCAACAACACACAAAAAAAGACATCAAAATGATAGCACTGAATTCATACCTATCCATAATTAAGCTGAGTGTAAATGGACTAAATGCACCAATAAAGAGACAGAGAGTGGCAGAATGGATTAAAAAACATGATCCATCTATATACTGCCTACAAGAGAAACACCTTAGACTTAGAGATACAAACAAACAAAAACTCAAAGGATTGAAAAAATATATCAAGCAAACAACAATCAAAAAAGAGCAGGAGTGGCAATATTAATTTCTGACAAAATACAGTTTAAAGTTTAATCCATCATAAAGGATAAGGAAGGACACTATATAATAATTAAAGTGACAATATACCAAGAGGATATAACCCTATTAAATATTTATGCACTGAATGACAGGGCTGCAAGATACATAAAACAAACTATCAGCACTGAAAACTGAGATAGACAGCTCCACAATTATAGTAGGAGACTTCAACACACCACTTTTGGTGAAGGACAGGACATCCAGAAAGAAGTTCAATAAAGACACGGAAGATCTAAATGTCACAATCAACTTGACCTCATAGACATATACAGAACACTCCACCCAACAGCTGCCAAGTAAACATTCTTTTCTAGTGCACATGGAACATTCTCTAGATTAGACAACATATTAGGTCATAAAGCAAGCCTTAGCAGAATCCAAAACATTGAAATATTACAAAGCATCTTCTCTGACCATAAGGCCATAAAAGTGGAAATCAATAACAGAAAAATCAGGGAAAAGAAATCAAACATATGGAAACTGAACAATACCCTGCTCAAAAAAGACTGGGTTATAGAAGACAGTAAGGATAAGATAAAGAAATTCATAGAATGCAATGAGAATGAAAACACTTCCTATCAGAAACCTTTGGGACACAGTGAAAGCAGTGCTCAGCGGTCAATTTACAATAAATGTGCACATCCAAAAAGAAGAAAGGGCCAAAATCAAAGAATTATCCCTACAACTTGAACAAATCGAAAGAGAGCAACAAAAGAAACCCTCAGGAACCAGAAGAAAACAAATAATAAAAATTAGAGCTGAACTAAATGAAATAGAATACAGAAAAACAATTGAAAGAATTAACAAGACCAAAAGCTGCTTCTTTGAAAGAATCAACAAAATTGATAAACCATTGGCCAGACTGAAAAAGAAAAACTGGAGAGGAAGCAAATAACCTGAATAAGAAATGAGATGGGTGATATTAAAACAGACCCAACTGAAATTAAAAGTATCGTATCTATTACTACGAAAAATTGTACTCTAACAAATTTGAAAACCTAGAAGAAATGGATGAATTCCTAGAAACACACTACCTACCTAAACTAATGCAAACAGAGGTAGAACAAATAAATAGGCCCATAACAAAAGAAGAGATTGAAAGGTAATCAAAAAACTCCTACAAAAAAAAAAAGCCCTGGCCTGGATGGCTTCACTGCAAATTTCTACCAAAGTTTCAGAGAAGAGTTAACACTACTACTACTAAAGGTATTTCAGAGCATAGAAAATGATGGAATACTACCTAACTCATTCTGTGAAGCCACCATATCCCTGATACCAAAACCAGGTAAAAACACCAAAAAAAGAAAAGAAAATTGCAGACCTATATCCCTTATGAACTTAGATGCAAAAATCCTCAACAAAATTCTAGCCAATAGAATTCAACAACATATTAAAATAATTCACCATGACCAAGTGGGATTCATACTTTTTTTTTTGCAGAGATGGTTCAACATTAGAAAAACAATTAATGAAATCCATCACATAAACAAAAGAGAAGAATCACATGATTTTATCAATTGATGCAGAAAAGGCATTTGATAAAGTTCAACACTCATTAATGATAAAAACTCACAGCAAAATAGGAAGAGAAAGGAAATTCCTCAACATAATAAAGGGCATTTATACAAAGCCAACAGCCACATCATCCAAAATGGAGAGAGCCTGAAAGCATTCCCCTTGAGATCCGGAACCAGACAAGGATGCCCTTTATAACCACTCTTATTCAACATTGTGCTGGAGGTCTTAGCCAGAGCAATTAGGCTAAAGAAATAAAGCGCATCCAGGTTGGCAAGGAAGAAGTCAAAGTATCTCTATTTGCAGATGACATGATCTTATACACAGAAAACCCAAAGGAATCCTCAAGAAAACTACTGAAACTAATAGAAGAGTTCAGCAGAGTTTCAGGTTTACAAGATAAACATGCGAAAATCACTTGGATTCCTCTACATCAACAAAAAGAACATCAAAGAGGAAATCACTAAATCAATAGCATTCACAGTAGCCCCTAAGAAGATAAAATACTTAGGAATAAATCTTAGCAGAGATGTAAAAGACTTATATAAAGAAAACTACAAAACACTTCTGTAAGGAACCAGAAAAGACCTACATATGTGGAAAAACATGCTTTGGACAGGAAGACTTAACATAGTAAAAAAGTCTATTCTACCAAAAGTGATCTATACATTTAATGCAATTCCTATCCAAATTCCAATGACATTCTTTAATGAGATGGAGAAACAAATCACCAACTTCATAGGGAAGGGAAAAAGGCTCTGGATAAGTAAAGCATTACTGAAAAAGAACCTGATTTTAAAACCTATTACACTGCCATTGTAGTCAAAACAGCCTGGTACTGGTACAACAACAGATACATAGACCAATGGAACAGAATTGAGAATCCAGACCTAAATCTATCCACATATGAGCAGTTCATATTTGACAAAGGCCCCAAAACAGTTAAATGGGAAAAGACAGTCTTTTTTAACAAATGGTGCTGGCATAACTGGATAGTCATTTGCAAAAAAATGAATCAAGACACATACCTCACTCTATGAACAAAAATAAGCTCAAAATGGATGAAAGATCTAAATGTAAAATCTAAAATGATAAAGATCATAGAAGAAAAAATAGGGACAATGTCAGGAGCCCTAATACATGGCATAAACTGTATGCAAACATTGATTACCTACAGACTGGGAAAAAGTTTTTAGCTATGACATTTCTGATCAGCACCTGATCTCTAAAATCTACATGATACTGCAAAAACTCAACTACAAAAAGACAAACATCCAAATTAAAAAATGGGAAAAAGATATGAACAGGCACTTCACTAAAGAAGACATTCAGGAAGGTAACAGATACAGGAGGAAATGCTCATGATCATTAGTGATTAGAGAAATGCAAATCAAAATTATGAAGAAATTTCATCTCACTCCATAAGGCTAGCATTAATCCAAAAAACACAAAATAATAAATGTTGGAGAGGCTGTGGAGAGATTGGAACACTTACACACTGCTGGTGGGAATGTAAAATGGTACAACCACTTTGGAAATTGATTTGGTGCTCCCTTAAAAAGCCAGTAATAGAACTACCATACGATCCAGCAACCCCACTCCTTGGAATATATCTTAGAGAAATAAGAGCCTTTACATGAACAGATATATGCACACCCATGTTCACTGCAGCACTGTTTACAATAGCAAAAAGATGGAAGCAACCAAAGTGCCCATGGATGAATGAATGGATAAATAAATTATGGTGTATTCACACAATGGAATATTCCCACCCATCAACAATGGAATATTACACATCAATAAAGAACACTGAGGAATCTGTGAAACATTTCATAACATGGAGGAACCTGAAAGGCATTATGCTGAGTGAAATTAGTCAGTTGCAAAAGGACAAATATTGTATAAGACCACTATTATAAGAACTCAAGAAATAGTTTAAACAGAGGAGAATATATTCCTTGATGGTTATGAGAGGGGGGAGGGAAAGAGAGTGGGAGAATGGTATTCACTAATTCCATAATAGATAAGGACTACTAGGTGAAGGGAAAGACAGCACACAATAGAGGGGAGGTCAGCAGAACCGGACTAAACCAAAAGCAAAGAAATTTCCTGAATAAGCTGAATGCTTCAAAGGCCAGTGTAGCAGGGGTGCGGATTTGGGGACCGTGGTTTCAGAAGACATCTAAGTCAATTGGAATAATAAAACCTACTAAGAAAACATTCTGCATCCCACTTTGGAGAGTGGCATCTGGGGTCTTAAACGCTAGCAAGCAGCCATCTAAGATGCATTAACTGGTCTCAACCCACTTGGATCAAAGGAGAATGAAGAACACCAAGGACACAAGGTAATTAGGAGCCCACAAGACAGAAACCCAAAATCCAGTGCCGTCGAGTCAGAAAGGGCCACATAACCAGAGACTACAGCAGCCTGAGACCAGAAGAACTAGATGGTGCCCAGCTACAACCAATGGCTGCCCTGACAGGGAGCACAACAGAGAACCCCTGAGGGAGCAGGAGAGCAGTGGGATGCAGACCCCAAATTCTCATAAAAAGACCGGAGTTAATGGTCTGACTGAGACTAGAAGGACCCCGGTGGTCATGGCCCCCAGGCCTTCTGTTGGCCCAGGACAGCTACCATTCCCAAAGCCAATTCTTCAGACATGGATTGGACTGGACAATGGGTTGGAGAGGGATGCTGGTGAGGAATGAGCTTATTGGATCAGGTGGACACTTGAGACTATGTTGGCACCTCCTGCCTGGAGGGGAGATGAGAGAGTAGAGGGGGTTAGAAGCTGGAGAAATGGGCATGAAAAGAGAGAATAGAGGGAGGGAGCAGACTGTCTCATTAGGGGGAGAGCAATTGAGAGTGTGTAGCACTGGGTACTGGGTAGCAAGGTGTATGTAAGTTTTTGTGTGAGAGACTGACTTGATTTGTAAGCTTTTACTTAGAGCTCAATAAAAATAAAATACAAAAACAATCGATTTCTGATCATGGAGTCCCTGTGAGTGCAGAGTAGAACTACTCCATAGGTTTATTATGGCTGTGGCCTAACAAAGCTGATTACCAAGACTTTTTTCTGAAGTACTTTCTAGAGGGTTCAAATTGTCAACCTTTCAATTAGTAGCCCAGCACTTAACTATTTGCACCACCCAGGGCCTCCACCGAAAAAAAAAAAAAAAATTTAATAAACTCTATTAAATCTATTCTTGTTTAATGTAACTGGAATTTCTCTTTTTTAATCTTTACTGAATCCTATCTATATAGTTTTCAACTTTCACAATGAACTTAAACGTACACAAAGGATAAAGAAAATTAGGGTAGGAACAGGTACTTTTTCAGTCAACTAAAGAGCAACAACACAACATGTCTCAGAGTTGTACACATCATCACAACAAGAACTAATAACAAAAATCTTCAAAAATTTTAATCCCTGGGAAATAAGACTAAGGAGAGGAGGAGTTCGGTAGGAGAATATGGTATTCAATTTTAAATCCAACTGTAACATTTGAATTTTTGAATCAAATACATACATTACTTTGATTTTAAAAAAGAGAAAAAAAGTAATGGTATGCTTTGAAGGTCTATTTGTACTTAAGTTGATAATGTCACTCTTACGGTTTTGCTGTGTACCTTAGCTAGTACTCATATTAACTGTGTAGTAGCCCCAGCCTACATATTTGTCATAAGAACCCTGGGCAGAAGTATAAATCCTGTTTAATCATTTATAGACTGAGAGCTTCTCTTCTCTTCCTTCATTTCACAAAACTGTGTCTCCTCCTTCTGCACTATGCCTATTGTTACCAACATTATTCCTGTCAGCTTGAAATCACTTTGCTCTACGTTATTCCATTTTTATATCCCATTTATTTACAAGGTGTGGTAAATTTCTATTCAATATGCAACAAAGGTGATCCAACTGAATGCAAAAATTATCAAACAATATCATTAACATCGGACGCAAGCAAGATTTTGCTGAAGATCATTCAAAAGCGGCTGCAGCAGTATACCCACAGGGAACTGCCAGAAATTCAGGCAGGATTCAGAAGAGGACATGGAACCAGGGATGTCATCCCTGATGTCAGATGGATCCTGGCTGAAAGCAGAGACTACCAGAAGGATGTTTTATTGATTTATGCAAAGGTATTCGACTGTGTGGATCAAAACAAATTACAGATAACATTGTGAAGAATAGGAATTCCAGAACACTTAATTGTGCTCAGGAGGAACCTATACATTGTTCAAGAGGCATTCAAACACAAGGGAATACTCTGTGTTTTAAAGTCAAAAAAGGTGTCATCAGGGTTGTATCCTTTCACCATACTTATTTGATCTATATTCTGATGAAATAACCAGAGAACCTGGAGTATATGAAGAAGAATGGGGCATCAGAATTGGTGGAAGACTTATTAAGAACCTGCGTTATGCCGATGACTCAACCTTGCTTGCTGAATGTGAAGAGGACTTGAAGCTCTTAATGATGAAGATCAAAGATCACAGACTTCAGTATGGATTACACCTCAACATAAAGAAACCAAAATACTCACAACTGGACTGATGAGCAACATCAAGATAAATGGAAAAAAGATCTAAGTTGTCAAGGATTTCATTTTACTTGGATCCACAATCAACACCCATGGAAGCAGTGGTCAAGAAGTCAAAGGACACATTGAACTGGGCAAATCTGCTGCAAAAGACATCTTTAAAGTGTTAAAAAGCAAAGATGTCACCTTGAAGACTAAGGTGTGCCTGACTCAAGCCATGATGTTTTCAGTCACTTCATACGCATGTGAAAGCTGGACAATGAATAAGGAAGACAGAAGAATTGATGCCTTTGAATTATGGTGTTCGTGAAGAATATTGACTACACCATAGACTGCCAAAAGAAGGAACAAATCTGTCTTGGAAGAAGTACATATAGAATGCTGCTTAGAAGCAAGGATGTTGAGACTATGTCCCATATACATTGGGCATGTTGTCAGAAGGGATCAGTCCCTGGAGAAGGACATCATACTTGGTAAAGCAGAGGTTCAGCGAAAAAGAAGAGACCCTCAACAAGGTGGAAAGACACAGTGGCTGCAACAATGGGCTCAAGCATAAAAATAATTGTGAGGATGTTGCAGGACCAGGCAATATTTTGTTCTGTTGTACATAGGGTAGCTATGAGTTGGAACCAACCTGATGGCACCTAACAACAACAACCTATGTAGTTTCTATTTGTTTTCTGGAAAATCTAGTAATGTATTAGATGTAACTTATAGAAGAGCATGAAAATGAGATAATAGAACTTGGACTTTCAGAAAATATGAGAAAGATACTTGAGGTGGATTTTCAAAATTTTATGCCATTCCTAAGTGGCAATGGATGATGAGGTAAAATATAGAAGTTTAAAGAAGCTTTCTTATTCCAAATAGTTATAGAGCTAAATAAAACCAACAACTCCATTAAAGTAGTAATTGATGATTAAGAAAGGGGAAACTAAAAAAAAAAAACTTTAAATAATGATTGCCACTTTCCCTATTTTCAATACATAATGTGTGGTCTAACGTTTTATCTTACTTCAGGAAAGGATTGGAAATCTGACAGAAGTGTGTGTAGTCAGCATTTTTGTACTGGCACCTTCCTGGACATAAAATACTGATCTCTTTTTTCCTGTTTGTTTTTGTTCTTGAAAATCTTTGAGAGGCGAATAAGACTTTAGAGCTTTGAATATGATAATCCTTAGGGAGTTGGGGAAGAGACTTTGTGTAATTTTTTTAAGAAAGTAATTACAGAGGAATATTTGGATTTGGCACTTAAATAAATGATATTAAATTAAGAACTTTGACTTTAGTATGGAATATGTATTGATATAAATATGTTGTTATTGTTAGGTGCCATAGAGTTGTTTCTGACTCATGGGGACCTTATGCATAACAGTAAGAAACTTTGCCTAATCCTGTACTGTCTTCATGATCTTCAGTATGTTTGAGCTTATTATCGTGGCTATTGTGCCAATCCATCTCACTGAGGGCTTCACTCGTTTTCCCTGACCCTCTACATTACTATACATGATGTCCTAGCAATTGTTCTTACCTGATGACATGTTCGAAGTAAGTGAGCCAAAGTATCAGCATCCTTGATTCTAGGGAGCATCCTAGTTTTAGTTCTTCTAAGACTGATTTGTTCAGTCTTCTGGCAATGCATGGTAGATTCAATATGCTTCACCAACATTATAATTAGAATGCATTAATTCTTTCATCTTTTTCATTTTCCAGCTTTCATATGCATATGAAGAAACTGAAAAGACCATGGCTTGAGTCAACCACAGCTTAGGTATCAAAGTGATATCTTTGTTTTTTAAAGCTTAAAGAGGTCTTTTGCAATTGATTTCCCCAAGGTACTACTTCATTGATTTTTTTGACTGCTACTTCCACGGACTTTGATTGTTGAGCCAAGTAAAATGTATTTGTTGACAACTTCAAATTTTTATCCATTTCTCATGATGTCTATTGTTTCAGCCTCAAGGATTTTCATTTTATCACATTCAGGTTTAATCCACATTGAAGGTCTTTTACCTTCATTAGTAAGTGCTTCAATTCACTTTCATTTTCATAGAGCAAGGTTGTATCAACCACATATGACAGGTTATTAATGAGCCTTCCTCCAGTCCTGATGCTGCATTCATGTAGACCAGCTTCTCGAATTATTTGTTCGGCGTACAGAGTAAGCAGGGAAAAGATACAACTCTGCTGCACAATTTTTCCAGTTTTAAACCTCGCAGTATCCTCTTGTTTTCTTTGAATGACTTCCTCTTGATATATACACATTGTTGTTTTTTTTTTTTTTTTTTTTAAATTTTTATTAAGCTTCAAGTGAACATTTACCATTCCAATCAGTCTGTCACATGTAGGTTTACATACATCTTACTCCCTTCTCCCACTTGCTCTCCCCCTATTGAGTCAGCCCTTACAGTCTCTCGTTTCGTGCCAATTTTACCTTCTTCCATCTCTCTCTATCTTCCCATCCCCCCTCCAGTCAAGAGTTGCCAACACACTCTCCCGTGTCCACCTGATTTAATTAGCTCGCTCTTCATCAGTATCTCTCTCCCCCCCACTGACCAGTCCTTTTCATGCCTGATGATTTGTCTTCGGGGTTGGTTCCTGTCCTGTGCCATCAGAAGTTCTGGGGAGCATTGTCTCTGGGATTCCTCTAGTCGCAATCATACCATTAGGTGTGGTCTTTTAATGAGAATTTGGGGTCTGTATCCCATTGGTCTCCTGCTCCCTCAGGAGTTGTCTCTTGTGCTCCCTGACAGGGCAGACATCGATTGTGGCCGGGCACCAACTTGTTCTTCTGGTCTCAGGATATTGTAGGTCTCTGGTTCAAGTGGCCCTTTCTGTCTCTTGGGTTCTTAGTTGTCGTGTGACCTTGGTGTTCTTCCTTTGCCTTTGCTCCCGGTGGGTTGAGACCAATTAATGTATTTTAGATGGCTGCTTGTTGGCATTTAGGACCCCAGGTGCCACAATTCAAAGTGGGATGCAGAGTGTTTTCATAATAGAATTATTTTGCCCATTGATTTAGAAGTCCTCTCAAACCAAGTTCCCCAGACCCCAGCCCCTGCTTCGCTATCCTTTGAAGCTTTCATTTTATCTCGGAAACCTCTTTACTTTTAATCCTGTCCAATTAGGCTGACCTTCCTTGTTTTGAGTGTTGTCTTTCCCTTCACCCAAAGCAGTTCCCATCTACAGATTGATCAATAAAAAGCCCTCTCCCTCCCTCCCTCCCTCCCTCCCCCCTTTGTAACCACAAAAGTATGTGTTCTTTTCCATTTTTTCTATTCCTCAAGATCTTATAATAGTGGTCTTATACAATATTTGTCCTTTTGCAACTGACTCATTTCGCTCAGCATAATGCCTTCCAGATTCCTCCATGTTATGAAATGTTTCAGAGATTCGTCACTGTTCTTTATCGATGCGTAGTATTCCATTGTGTGAATATACCACAATTTATTTACCCATTCGTCCGTTGATGGACATCTTGGTTGCTTCCAGCTTTTTGCTATTGTAAACAGAGCTGCAATAAACATGGGTGTGCATATATCTGTTTGTGTGAAGGGTCTTGTATTTTTAGGGTATATTCCGAGGAGTGGGATTTCTGGTTTGTATGGTAGTTCTATTTCTAACTGTTTAAGATAACGCCAGATGGATTTCCACAGTGGTTGTACCATTTTACAATCCCACCAGCAGTGTATGAGAGTTCCAGTCTCTCCGCAGCCTCTCCAACATTTATTATTTTGTGATTTTTGAATTAATGCCAGTCTAGTTGGTGTCAGATGGAATCTCATCGTAGTTTTAATTTGCATTTCTCTAATGACTAATGATCGAGAGCATTTTCTCATGTATCTGTTGGCTGCCTGAATATCTTCTTTAGTGAAATGTGTGTTCATATCCTTTGCCCACTTCTTGATTGGGTTGTTTGTCTTTTTGTGGTTGAGTTTTGACAGAATCATGTAGATTTTAGAGATCAGGCGCTGGTCTGAGATGTCATAGCTGAATATTCTTTCCCAGTCTGTAGGTGGTCTTTTTACTCTTTTGGTGAAGTCTTTAGATGAGCATAGGTGTTTGATTTTTAGGAGCTCCCAGTTATCGGGTTTCTCTTCATCATTTTTGGTAATGTTTTGTATTCTGTTTATGCCCTGTATTAGGGCTCCTAGGGTAGATCCTATTTTTTCTTCCAAGATTTTTATCGTTTTAGTCTTTATGTTTAGGTCTTTGATCCACTTGGAGTTAGTTTTTGTGCATGGTGTGAGGTATGGGTCCTGTTTCATTCTTTTGCAAATGGATATCCAGGTATGCCAGCACCATTTGTTAAAAAGACTATTATTTCCCCAATTGACTGACACTGGTCCTTTGTCAAATATCAGCTGCTCATACGTGGATGGATTTATATCTGGATTCTCAATTCTGTTCCATTGGTCTATGTGCCTGTTGTTGTACCAGTACCAGGCTGTTTTGACTACTGTAGCTATATAATAGGTTCTGAAATCAGGTAGGGTGAGGCCTCCCACTTTCTTCTTCTTTTTCAGTAATGTTTTGCTTATCCGGGGATTCTTTCCTTTCCATATGAAATTAGTGATTTGTTTCTCTATTCCCTTAAAGTATGACATTGGTATTTGGATTGGAAGTGCGTTGTATGTATAAATGGCTTTTGGTAGAACAGACATTTTTACTATGTTGAGTCTTCCTATCCATGAGCAGGGTATGTTTTTCCATTTAAGCGTGTCCTTTTGAATTTCTTGTAGCAGAGTTTTATAGTTTTCTTTGTATAGGTCTTTTACTTCCTTGGTAAGATTTATTCCTAAGTATTTTATCTTCTTGGGGGCTACTGTGAATGGTATTGATTTGGTTATTTCCTCTTCGGTGTTCTTTTTGTTGATGTAGAGGAATCCAAGTGATTTTTGTATGTTTATTTTATATCCTGAGACTCTTCCAAACTCTTCTATTAGTTTCAGTAGTTTTCTGGAGGATTTCTTAGGGTTTTCCATGTATACGATCATGTCATCTGCAAATAGTGATAGCTTTACTTCCTCCTTACCAATCTGAATACCCTTTATTTCTTTGTCTAGCCTAATTGCCCTGGCTAGGACTTCAAGTACGATGTTGAATAAGAGCGGTGATAAAGGGCATCCTTGTCTGGTTCCCGTTCTCAAGGGAAATGCTTTCAGGTTCTCTCCATTTAGAGTGATATTGGCCGTTGGCTTTGCATATATGCCCTTTATTATGTTGAGGAATTTTCCTTCAATTCCTATTTTGGTGAGAGTTTTTATCATAAATGGGTGTTGGACTTTGTCAAATGCCTTTTCTGCATCAATTGATAAGATCATGTGGTTTTTGTCTTTTGTTTTATTTATGTGATGGATTACATTAATGGTTTTTCTGATATTAAACCAGCCTTGCATACCTGGTATAAATCCCACTTGATCAGGGTGAATTATTTTTTTCATGTGTTGTTGGATTCTATTGGCTAGAATTTTATTAAGGATTTTTGCATCTATGTTCATGAGGGATATAGGTCTAAAATTTTCTTTTTTTGTAATGTCTTTACCTGGTTTTGGTATCAGGGAGATGGTGGCTTCATAGAATGAGTTGGGTAGTATTCCGTCTTTTTCTATACTTTGAAATACCTTCAATAGTAATGGTGTTAAGTCTTCTCTGAAGGTTTGGTAGAACTCTGCAGTGAAGCCATCTGGGCCAGGACTTTTTTTTGTTGGGAGTTTTTTGATTACCATTTCAATCTCTTTTTTTGTAATGGGTCTATTTAGTTGTTCTACTTCTGTATGTGTTAGTTTAGGTAAGTAGTGTTGTTCCAAGAATTTATCCATTTCTTCTAGGTTTTCAAATTTGTTAGAGTACAATTTTATGTAGTAATCTGATATGATTCTTTTGATTTCATTTGGTTCTGTTGTGATGTGGTCCTTCTCGTTTCTTATTCGGGTTATTTGTTTCCTTTCCTGTTTTTCTTTAGTCAGTCTAGCCAATGGTTTATCAATTTTGTTAATTTTTTCAAAGAACCAGCTTTTGGCTTTGTTAATTCTTTCAATTGTTTTTCTGTTCTCTAATTCATTTAGTTCAGCTCTAATTTTTATTATTTGTTTTCTTCGGGTGCCTGATGGATTCTTTTGTTGCTCACTTTCTATTTGCTCAAGTTGTCGGGACAGTTCTCTGATTTTGGCTCTTTCTTCTTTTTGTATGTGTGCATTTATCGATATAAATTGGCCTCTGAGCACTGCTTTTGCTGTGTCCCAGAGGTTTTGATAGGAAGTATTTTCATTCTCGTTGCTTTCTAAGAATTTCCTTATTCCCTCCTTGATGTCTTCTATAACCCAGTCTTTTTTCAGGAGGGTATTGTTCATTTTCCAAGTATTTGATTTCTTTTCCCTAGTTTTTCTGTTATTGATTTCTAGCTTCATTGCCTTGTGGTCTGAGAAGATGCTTTGTAATATTTCGATGTTTTGGATTCTGCAAAGATTTGTTTTATGCCCTAATATGTGGTCTATTCTAGAGAATGTTCCATGTGCGCTAGAAAAAAAAGTATATTTTGCAGCAGTTGGGTGGAGAGTTCTGTATAAGTCAATGAGGTCAAGTTGGTTGATTGTTGTAAGTAGGTCTTCCGTGTCTCTATTGAGCTTCTTACTGGATGTCCTGTCCTTCTCCGAAAGTGGTGTGTTGAAGTCTCCTACTATATATGTGGAGGTGTCTATCTCACTTTTCAATTCTGTTAAAATTTGATTTATGTATCTTGCAGCCCTGTCATTAGGTGCGTAAATATTTAGTATGGTTATGTCTTCCTGATCAATTGTCCCTTTTATCATTATATAGTGTCCTTCTTTATCCTTTGTGGCGGATTTAAGTCTAAAGTCTATTTTGTCAGAAATTAATATTGCTACTCCTCTTCTTTTTTGCTTATTGTTTGCTTGATATACTTTTTTCCATCCTTTGAGTTTTAGTTTGTTTGTGTCTCTAAGTCTAAGGTGTGTCTCTTGTAGGCAGCATATAGATGGATCGTGTTTTTTTATCCAGTCCGTGACTCTCTGTCTCTTTATTGGTGCATTTAGTCCATTTACATTCAGCGTAATTATAGATAAGTAAGTTTTTAGTGCTGTCATTTTGATGCCTTTTTATGTGTGTTGTTGGCCATTTCATTTTTCCACATGCTTTTTTGTGCTGAGACGTTTTTCTTAGTAGCTTGTGAGATCCTCATTTTCATAATGTTTAACTTTGTGTTTATTGAGTCGTTACGTTTTTCTTGGCTTTTTTCTTGAGTTATGGAATTGATATTCCTTTTTGTGGTTACCTTTTTATTTACCCCTATTTTTCTAAGTAAAACCCTAACTTGTATCCTTCTATTTCGCCTTGTATCACTCTCCATCTGGCAGTTCAATGCCTCCTATATTTAGTCCCTCTTTTTGATTATTTTGATCGTTTAGCTATTGATTTCCATGATTTCCTGTTGTATGTATTATTTTGTTTATTTATTTATTTTTTAGAATTAGTCTTAATTTGTTTGTTTTTGTGCTTTCCCTGTTTGAGTTGCGTTGATATCAGGACGTTCTGTTTTGTGTCCTTGTATTGTGCTGGTACCTGATATTATTGGTCATCAGGCCAAACAATCTCCTTTAGCATTTCTTGCAGTCTTGGTTTAGTTTTTGCAAATTCTCTAAACTTGTGTTTATCTGTAAATATCTTAATTTCTCCTTCATATTTCAGAGAGAGTTTTGCTGGATATATGATCCTTGGTTGGCAGTTTTTCTCGTTTAGTGCTCTGTATATGTCGTCCCATTCCCTTCTTGCCTGCATGGTTTCTGCTGAGTAGTCTGAACTTATTCTTATTGATTCTCCCTTGAAGGAAACCTTTCTTTTCTCCCTGGCTGCTTTTAAAATTTTCTGTTTGTCTTTGGTTTTGGCAAGTTTGATGATGATATGTCTTGGTGTTTTTCTTTTTGGATCAATCTTAAATGGGGTTCGATGAGCATCTTGGATAGATATCCTTTCTTCTTTCATGATGTCAGGGAAGTTTTGTGTCAGGAGTTCTTCAACTATTTTCTCTGTGTTTTCTGTCCCCCCTCCCTGTTCTGGGACTCCAATCACTCGCAAGTTATCCTTCTTGATAGAGTCCCACATGATTCTTAGGGTTTCTTCATTTTTTTTAATTCTTTTATCTGATTTTTTTCCAGCTATGTTGGTGTTGTTTCCCTGGTCCTCCAGAAGTCCCAGTCTACATTCTAATTGCTCGAGTCTGCTCCTCTGACTTTCTATTGCGTTGTCAAATTCTGTAATTTTATTGTTAATCTTTTGGATTTCTACATGCTGTCTCTCTATGGATTCTTGCAACTTGTTAATTTTTCCACTATGTTCTTGAATAATCTTTTTGAGTTCTTCAACAGTTTTATCAGTGTGTTCCTTGGCTTTTTCTGCAGTTATCCTAATTTCATTCGTGATATCTTTAAGCATTTTGTAAATTAGTTTTTTATATTCTGTATCTGATAATTCCAGGATTGTATCTTCATTTGGGAAAGATTTTGATTCTTTTGTTTGGGGGGTTGGAGAAGCTGTCATGGTCTGTTTCTTTATGTGGTTTGATATGGACTGCTGTCTCCGAGCCATCACTGGGAAACTAGATTTTCCCAGTAGTCAGCTAAAAAAAAATGCAGTCAGATCCCTATCTGAATTCTCTCTCTGGCTCCGGGTATTCGGATGTTAATGGGGTCGCCTGGGGAGGGTGGGGGAGGGATCTGAGAGCTAGGAGTGTAGCACCACAGAATATAGAGCTGAACACCACGTTCACGCTCCGCCCCCGTTTGCCAAAATCCGGGCTGGACGGGTCCCTGGCTAGGACACTGCTTTCCTTGCTCGAAAACCAGTCCCTTCCTCCTGGGGACTTCCTCCGGTGCGCGGCACCGCTCGTGGGCACTGGGTGGGCGTTTCCCGCACGAACGGGTGGGCCCGCCCCCAGGGTCTATTCAGGCGATTATAATTAGATCCCGCGGTCACGCCCCGCCTGTGCGCGCGCCCAAATCCCAGCGGGATGACTTCCGGGTTGAGACGCTGCTTTCCCTGTTCGGGAACCAGTCACTTCCTCCCCGGGACTTCTCCTTCCGGAGCGCCACACCTCTCGCGCGAACTGGGTTGCGTCACCTGCACGGCCAGGTGGGCCCGCCCCCTGGGTCAATTCAGGGCAATAAAAATGGACTCCGCGCTCACGGCCCGCTCGTGCGCGCGCCCAAGCCCCAGCAGGGCGGCACTTTGTCTGGGATGCTACTTTCTGCGCTTTGGGACCAATCAGTTCCTCCCGGGGACTTCTCCTTCCAGTGTGCCGCACCTCTCGCGCAAACTGGGAGGGCGTCACTCGCACGACCAGGTGTTCCCGCCCTCTGGGTCAATTCAGGGTAATAAAAATGGACCCCGCGCTCATGCCCCGCCCGCGCGCGCGCGCGCGTGCCCAGATCGCAGCGGAATGGCTCCCCGTCTGGGATGCTGCTTTCCCTGTTTTGAGACCAGACACCTCCGGGGATTTCTCCCTCTGGTGTGCCGTGCCACACGCGCGGACTGGGTGCGCGTCCTCCCGCACGAACGCGTGGGCCCCGCCCTGGGGTCACTCCAGGGAAACACAGCTGACCCCCCCCCCCGCGCGCGCCCCGTCGGCTTCTCGCCTAACTCCCGGCGGACAGCAGGGCACCCCAGCTGGGACGCTGTTCTCCCCCCTCTCAGATCAGTCACTGCCTCCCGGGTGTTTCTCCCTCCGGCTGCGCCCCTACGCCGCCCGCGCCAACCTGCTAGGCTTCCTCCCGGGATGGGTTCGGGGGGGAAGGGGTGGGCCCCCTTTCTGTGCCGTCTGCCCCCCTGGGCTCTGCCCCAGATCGAGCTCCGAAGGTCACCTGCCTGGTGCGCTGGCTCCTAGTTCTGAAAACAGTCGCTGTCTGCCCGTATTTGTTCGTCCTCCGTCTCTAAGTCTGTGCTTGTTGTTCAGAGTTCATAGATTGTTATGTATGTGATCGATTCCCTTGTTTTTCCGAGTCTTTGTTGCAAGAGGGATCCGCGGGAGCGTCCACCTAGTCCGCCATCTTGGCCCCCTCTCCACATTGTTGTTTTTAGGTGAGACCCTATATACAACAGAATGAAACAGTGTCCAGTCCCGCTCCATCCTCAAAATCTTTGCCATGTTTGAGCCCGTTGTTGGCAGCCACCATGTCAATCCATAAAGATGAGATTCTTGGTTTCAATGTATATGCACATGATAAAGCGAATTAGAAAATATGTACCACTACATATATATATATATATATATATATATATATATATATGCAATACTTTTTATGATTTGGCCAAACTATTTTCTCAATTATTCCCTTTCTTTGTTTAGATTTAGTAAATATTGACATATTAAAATGAAAAATACTTATTTTAAGAGATTTCCAAAACATTCAAAATAACAGCTAATGACATAAAGTCATTCAAATTTCAAGAAACTATAGAACTCTAGATTTGGACATTTATTTTATATCTCTTCTAATAGCTATATGGATCCCTGGTGATGCGTGCAGTGGTTAAAAGCTTGGCTACTGACCAAAAGTTTGGCAGTTCGCATCCATCAGCTGCTCCTTGGAAACACTATGGGGCAGTTCTACTCTGTCCTATAGGGTCGCTATGAATCTGAGTTGATTCAACAAGAACAGGTTTGGCTTTTGGTTTTAATATCTATATATTAAAATGTAGTATCTGATGCCTAGCTGAAGAAATTATATGACCTACCTTAGATTACAAAGTGTTTCATTGGTTTCCACAAATACGTATTTCAATTTAAGGAATGGCTGGAGGCAGAAGAAGCAATGTATTAGATGTTCCTGAAACAATTCATAGAACAAGCTTCCATATGACAGACTTCCTAACAGCTGTGATGTTTGTTACAGAAATTCTGCTGGAAGCCCTAGACACTGAATTGAATATAAGTCACAAGTCCCATTCAAAAAACAATCTAAATATGAATAATTTGCTCTGAGAATAGGACATAGAAGAGGAATTCACTCTTGCCCACAAATCTCAATAACATATTGATGCTTATTCCATTCATGAGGGAAATTTGATTTATTGACTTGCTTACTTTATTATTTTGTTATTCTTCTAGCAGGTGGCAGTCACTCCCAAGACAATTCTAAATTAGAAATCATTTTAAGAGTGTTAATTAATTATCCTTGGAATTAAAGAGCTCCATTATCCCTAATTTATGTTCATTTGACCTAAGTTCCCATTATTTCTACAGATACATTGAAAATTAAAATTTAGATTAAGTAGATTTCCAGCTCTTGATTACATTAAAATCAAAGCTCTATCAATTTGTAATGTTATGTTTAAGTGGCAAATCCTGACTTAATTTAAATAAATAACCTCATTCATTATTAGTGTCTATTTTTTTCTCATTTATAGTTTATTTTATTGGTTTGATAAGTCATTCTTTGTTATTGTCTATTTTGAGATTTTATAGGAAATACTCAATCTGGCATTTAGAAAAAATCCGTAAGTATTTTCTCCTTCAAATATTCCCTTCCAAATGGTGTAGGTCTTAACCATCAGGCATAATGCTCGTGTTTTATTTTTGAAGATGTCTCTTATTTTTAATTTCTTAATAGCAGAGAAGATATATTATTCATTTCTATCACTTGCTATGATATATTACATTGGGCAAATCTGCTGCAAAAGGCCTCTTTAAAGTGTTGAAAAGCAAAGATGTCACTTTGAGAACTAAGGTGCATCTGACCCATGCGATGGTATTTTCAATCACCTCACATGCATGCAAAAGCTGGACAATGAGTAAGGAAGGCTGGCAAAGAATTGGCGCATTTGAATTATGGTATTGGTAAAGAATATTGACTATACCACGGACTACCTGAAGAATGAACAAGCCTGTCTTGGAAGAAGTACAGCCAGAGTCTCCTTGGCAGCAAAGCTGGGGACACTTCATCTCATGTACTTTGGACATGTTATCCGGAGGGGCCAATCCCTAGAGAAGGACATCATGTTTGGTAAGGTAGAGGGTCAGTGAAAAAGAGAAAGACCCTCAATGAAATAGATTGACACAGTGGCTGCAACAATGGTCTCAAGCACAACAATGATTGCGAGGATGGCTCAGGACCAGGCGGTGTTTCGTTCAGTCGTGCAAAGGGTCGCGATGAGTCTGAACTGACTCAATGGCACCTGACAACAACAACATTAGTTGCTACCATTTGCAGTGTATTTATTTCTTCAACATTTACTGAGCTACTGAGCTACCAATGTCCTGTCACAGGTGTCTACCTGTCTGGCTATCTGTATTGCACATAGAGACAGGCTGTGCCTCAAACTTCCAAGCAGCTATAATACTGCTAGGAATAAGGCACATACACCTGCGGGCATCAACTATTCCATGGGTGATATGTTTACCTGTGATCAAGCTGGACACAAGAGACACTTCCACAGTGTTGGCATAGGGAAAGCCATTGTTATTGCTTATAGATAACAAATGATAAACCATAATAGCAGATTCTCAAAAGGGAAAATGGTTACCCTTCCCCAAGCTACCCATGTCCATTGATATGTCACTGGCTACGCATACCATGGTTCAGGTCAAATGTAATGTTTATGTCACAGCTGCCTCCATGCTGCCCAGGAGGCCTGCGTGGCTCCAGAGGCTTTTGCCCTGCTGCTGAAACTTGTGGGGCCTTGCCTCACTGGTGGAAAGACCCCTGCACAACATCTCCTAAGCCTCTAATGCTGAACCTTTCCAGGCCTTTGCTGCTGGCCCCTGCCACACTACCCAGGTCCACAATGCTACCCAAGCCTGCACTGCCTGAGGACCCGTGTGGTTCCTGCCACGCCGCCCAAAGGGGTGGGGAGGGGCATGCACAACCTCTGCGTAGGGTATGCTCAGGCCTCTTCCCTGCACAGGCAGGTGTTATAGCTCATTTAACTCTGCCAGCAAGTGTCTAGAAGCATCCAGGTATGTTGGCAAGCCTCCTGTCCAAATGTACTCAGCTCTCTCTTTGTGGTCCAGCAAGCACATCACAACTGCCTTTCTTGTTGGGCTGGTGAGCCTACTGTAGCTGTCTGCCAGCCTCATGGTCCCCACAGCTGATACTGCTGCCACCATGTCTATGCTGCTTGGTTTTGCTATGCTTGTGTCTTTTGCTGTCTAACACCATCTTCAGTGTTACAGCTCTCTCTTCTGGGTCTAGGAGGTTCTCAGCACAGCCACTCCAAATCCAAAGGACTTGCTCTGCTCTAAAATCTTCTTGATGGTAGTGAGGTCTCCCTGAACCTTTGTGGCATTGGGCCTTATAAAGCAAACTCATTATCAATTTCAAGGCATGGCCCTTCCAGCAAGGCCACAAAGTTACTAATTCCCTTAGTGGACTGAAAGTTGGTCAGTCCTATTGGTTGATTTGCAAACCATGGTTTGCGTAATAATAGACCAATCTCTTGCAAGATTGTGGCCCAGCAAATCATTTTATAAGAGTTACAAGATCATGGCTAGAATGGTCATAAAAAAGTGGTTCATTGCACTGCAACAGGTGTATGTACAAGCTGTGTGTGTGTGTGTACATATATTTAAATATATGTATATATTTGTATGTATATAGTCACTCTTCGTCTCGTCTGGTGCATTTAAACCATTTAGTGTATATGTATTTTTTTTTTTTTTTTTAGTGTATATGTATAACAATTTGTTTATAATTGTGTACATTTATTGGCAGAAAACTTCTCTAATATCAAAAAAGACAAGACAGTTTCCATCCAAGAAGCTAAATGCACCCCATACAGTATAGACCCCAAAAGAAAATCACCAAGATATGTCATAATCAAACTTTCCAAAACCAAACACAAAGATGCCTGACAGCAGCTTGTGAAAACAAAATATCTCCTACAAAGGGACACCAATAAGACTAAGTGTTAATTCCTTAAGAGAAACCATACAGGAAAAAAGGAAATGAGATGGCATATATAAAACTCTAAAAGAAAAGAATTATTAACCAAGAATATACATCCAGCAAAACTGTCTTTCAAATATAATGGCTAAACTGGGACATTCCCAGATAAAAAGAAATTAAGGGTACCTGTAAACACCAGATCAACTTTACAAGAACTATCAAAGGAAATCCTTTAAAAAGAGAACAAAAGATATCAGACAACAACCTGAGATTAAGCATACAACAGCATCATCCAGATAACAAACCAGGTAAAGAATTCTCAAAAGGAAAATAAAGCTGCAAAGCAGAAAATAGGGAACCAGAGATGTCAATCTGTAAATGATGACAAGTTCAAAACAAAAAGGGAGGATAAATAAAGCAGTTATAGAACTTCTATATGGAAGGGAAGTCAAAGTGATATTAAGATAAACAGACTGCTTTAAACTTTGGAAGATAAACATAAATTTCAGAGCAACCACAAAGAAAATTAGTAAACCTACTCACCAAGATAAAGAAGAAAATCAAAAAGACTTGGTAAACACAAAATCAACAACAATGAAGTATACAAAAAGAAAATCTATAAACAGAAATAAAAATTTAGCACAGAAAATTAAGCAGAACAAAGAAACTGTTTACACCACAAAGCAGCATAACAAAATGGCCACAGTAAATTCATATAATCACATTAAATCTAAATGGTTTAAATGAATCAGACAAAAGACAGAGACTGGTAGAATCGATTAAAAAAAAAAAAGATCCATCACTATGCTGCCTATAAGAGACACACTTCAGACACAAAGGTATAAGTAGGTTAAAAATCAAAGGACAGGGGAAAAAAAACAAACAGTAACCAAAAGAGAGAAAGAGTGACAATAATAATCTCTGATAAAATATACTTTAAGTCAAAATCCATTACAAGAGTCAGAGAAGGAAATTATATAATGATAAAAGTGTAAATCCACCAAGTAGACATAATCATAATAAATATTTATGCACTCAATGACAGAGCTCCAATATACGTAAAACAGTCTCTAAAAGAATTGAAAAGCAAAATAGACAGTTCTACAATAATAGTAGGATATTTTAACACATCACTTTTGATGGTAGAACAACTAGAAAGAAACTCAACAAAAATCCACAATATCTGATTATCATAGTCAACTCAACCTCATGGACATATACAGAACACACCACTCAACTACAGCACAGCACACACTCTTGTACAATTCACATGGATCATTTCCCAGAATAGAGCATATTTGAGGCAACAAAGCAAGCGTCAACAAATGCAAAAACATCAAAATAATATAAAACATCTCATCTGATTATAATGTTATAAAACTAGGAATCAATCAATAACAGAAAGAACAATGAAAAAAATGAATTCATGGTAACTGAATAACACCTTACTTAAAAACTATTGGGTAATAGAAGAAATTAAACATGAAATTAAAAAATTCTTAGAATCAAGTGAGAATGAAAACACAACATCCCGAAAGCTTTGGGACATAGCAAAAGCAGTGTTCAGAGGCGAACTTAGAGAAAAAAAATGCACACATCAAAAAAGAACAGCCAAAATCAATGGCTTAACTCTACAACTCAAACAAAGAGAAAAGGAGTAACAAAAGAAGTCCACAGTCACCAGAAGAAAGGAAATAATAAAGATCAGAGCAGAAATAAATGAAATAGAAAACAGAAAAACAAGAGAGTCAACTAGTTAAGAATTCAGTTCTTTGAGAAGATCAATAAGATTGACAAACCACTAGGCAAATCAACAAAGGAAAAAAATTAGAAGATGCAAATAACCAAGCTAAAAAATGAAATGAGTGACATTACAACAGAAGCAAATGAGATAAAAAGGATCACAACAGACTATTAGGAAAAATTGAACTCCAAAAATTTTGAAAACCTAGAAGAAATGGACAAATTTCTAGAAGCACACTGCCTACCTAAACTAACACAAATAGAGGTAGAAAATTTGAACAGATCCATAACAAAAGAAAAAATTTAACATGTCATACAAGAACATCCAAAAAAAAGTCCCAGTCCAGACAGGTTCACTGGAGAATTCTACCAAACATTCTGAGAAGAGTTGATACCAATTCTACTCAAACTATTCCAGAACATAGAAAAGGAAAGAATACACCCTAATTCATTCTATGAAGCCAACATAACCTTGATACCAAAGCCAGGCAAAGACACCACTAAAAAAGGAAAATTACAGACCAATATCCCTCATGAATATAGATGAGAAAATTCTAAACAAAATTATAGCCATCAGAATTCAGCAACATATCACATGAAGATCAAGTGAGATTCATACAGGATGCAAGGGCAGTTCAACATTAGAAAATAAATCAATATAATTCACTACATAAATAAAACAAAGGAAAACAAACACATGATCATTTCATTCGATAAATTTCAACACTCCTTTCTGACTGAAAAAAAAAAAAAACTCAGCAAAATAGGAACAGAAGGGAAATTCTTCAACATAATTAAGGACATATACGCAAAACCAACAGCCAATATGATTCTCAATGGAGGAAGATTGAGAGCATTCCCCTTGCGAATGGGAATGAGACAAGGATGCCCTTTATCACCACGCTTATTCAATATTGTACTGGAAGTCCTAGCTAGAACAATAAAGCAAGGAAGGAAAATAAAGGGCATCCAAATTGAAAAGCAAGAAGTAAAATTATTTTTATTCACAGATGACATAATCCTATACATAAAAAATCCCAGAGATGTCTCAAAAAACTTACTGGAACTAATAGAAGGATTTAGCAAAGTGGCAGGGTACAAAATCAACATACAAAAATTGGTTGAATTCCTCTACACTAACAAGGACACTGAAAAGGAAATCAAGAAAAAAATGCCATTTACAACACTCTCCAAATGATAAAATACATAGGGATAAACCTAACCAGTAACATAAAAGACTTATACAAGAAAAATTATAATACACTATTGCAAGAAAACAAAGATCTACATAAAAGGAAAAAAAAAAAAAAAAACCTCATAGATTGGATGACTTAACATTGTGAAAATGCCAATACTACCATAAGTGAACTATAGATATAATGCAATCCTGATCCAAATCCCAAGAACATTCTTGAATGAAATGGGAAAATTAATCTCCAACTTTATATGGAAAGAAAAAAGGACCTGAATAGCTAAAGCAATACTGCAGATGAAGAATAAAATAGGAGACCCCACACTCCTCTATCTCAAAACTTACTTAACAGTCATGGTAATCAAAACAGCCTGGTACAGGTTCAATGACAGACACATAGGCTGATGGAATACAGTTGAGAGCCCAGAAGCAAATCTACCCACCTCCTGGCAGCTGATCTTCAACAAAGGGTTAAAGTCAACTCAGTGGAGTCAAAACAGTCTCTTTAACAAATGGAGCTGGCAAAACTAGATATTCATCTGCAGAAAAATGAATCAGGATCCGTACCTCACATCATGCACAAAAATTAACCCAAAATAGATCAAAGACCTAAACGTTAAAACTAAAACTATAAAGTTCCTGGAAGATAACATGGGGTCAAAACTAGGGGACCTAATTTTATTTATAAATAGGCTAACAAACAAAACTAAAAAATGCACAAATGACAGAAGATAAATTAGATCACTGGGACCTCCTAAAAATTAAATACTTTTGCTCATCAAAGACTTTACCAAGAGAGTAAAAAGAGAGCCTACAGACTGGAAAAAATAATCGTTGTCAATGACATATGACAAGGGTTTACTGCCTAAAATATATAGAAAACTTAAACAACTCAACAACAACAAAATTCAATTAAAAAATTTGCAAAGGACATAACAGACACTTTACCAAAGAGGACATTCAAGCAGTCAACAAATTCATGGAAAGATACTTGTAATTTTTTGAGAGAGATACAAATCAAACTACAATGAGATATCATCTCATTCCTGCAAAAATGGGAGAGAAAAAATGAAAAAAAAAATACTGGAAAGGTTGTGGGGGGATTGGAATTCTTATACATTGCTAGTGGGATTGTAAAATGCTGAACCACTATGGAAACAGTATGATGATTCCCAAAAAGCTAGACATAGAAAAACCTTATGATGCAGCAATTCCACTCTTAGGTATATATCCCAGAAATGTAAGAACAGTGACGTAAATAGGCATATGCACACTTATATCCATTGCAGTCTTATTCACAATAGCAAAAGGATGGAAACAACCTAAGTGCCAGCTTCCTGTCTGGCTGCGGTCGCTCAGCCAGCCGGGAACTGCAGCATCTGTGCCTTCCTGAGAGCAGCTTGAGAAAAACAATAAGTCACATACAGGAGAGAAACAATAAGATTAAGCTCTGATTACTCTGCAGAAACCATGCAGGCAAGAAGGCATGGGACGATATACATAAAACCTTGAAAGAAAAAAACTGCCAACCAAGAAATAATATATCCTGCAAAACTTTCATTCAGATATGATGATGAAATCAGAATATTTCCAGATAAACAAAAATTAGGGGAATATGTAAAAACCAAACCAAACCTTCAAGAATTATTAAAGGGAGTCCTTCAGTCTGAGAAAAAAACTACATTAGACCACAGCCTGAATCTAGGATGCAAGACTGTACCAGCCAGATACCAATGTAGGAAATGAACTCTCAAGGACTATCCAAAACCAAAAGAATTGCAATAGGGAACCGTAGAGGTTAATCTGTAAATGACAACAATGTCAGAACAATAAAAGAGGGAATAAATGGTGTAGATATAGAATTTTCTAATGGAGAGGAGTGCAAAGCGATACCAAGTAATAATAAAATCTGTAAATGACAACAATGTCAGAACAATAAAAGAGGGAATAAATGGTGTAGATATAGAATTTTCTAATGGAGAGGAGTGCAAAGCGATACCAAGTAATAATAGACGGGTTCAAACCTGGGAAAAAAAAAGATACGGGTAAATTTTAAGGTAACCACAAAGAAAGTTAATAAACCTATTCATCAAAATAAAGAAGAAAAACATAAAGTCTCAATAAAAGCAAAATCTACAAAAACAACAGAAATGTAAAAGAAATCCACAAACAAAAGGAACTTAGCATAGGAGAGTAAGAAGAACAAAGAAAATGTTAGCACCACAAAAAAAGCACTACAAAATGACAGCAATAAACTCACACCTATCAATAATTACACTGAGTGTAAATGGCCTAAATGCACCTGTAAGAGACACAGAGTGACAGAATGGATAAAAAAACAGGATCCTTCAATATGCTGTCTACAAGAGACACACCTTAGAAACAAAGATGTTAATCTTTTAATAAGATGGAAAAAAAAAAAGCAAATAACTACCAAAAAAGAGCAGGAGTGGCAACACTAATCTCAGATAACATAGACTTTAAAACAAAATCCAGCATAAAAGATATAGAAAGGCACTATATAATGATTAAAGGGCCAATACATCATGAAGACTTAGCCATAATAAACATCTATGCACCCAATGACAGGGCTCCAAAATACATAAAACAACCTCCATCAGCACTGAAAATAGAAATTGACAATTCCACAATAATAGTAAGAGACTTCAACACACAACTCTTGGCAAAGGACAGAACATCTGGAAAGAAACTCAAGATACAGAAGAGCTGTATCAGCCAACTTGAACTCATAGAAATATATAGAATACTCCACCCAATATCTGCAAAGAACACCTTCTTTCCCAACATAAAAGGAATGTTCTCCAGAATAGACCACATCTTAGGCCACAGAGGAATCCTCAACAAAATCCAAAACATTGAGATAATGCAAGTATCTCTTCTGACCACAATGCCATCAAAGTAGTAATTAACAACAGGAAGAGTAAGGAAAAAAAATATCAATTACATGGAAACTGAATAACACCTGCTTAAACACCATAAAAAACCCAGTGCCATCAAGTCAAAAACCATAGGGTAATAAAAGCCAGAGATGGAATAAAAAAATTCCTAGAATCAAATGAGAATGAAAACATATCATACCAAAACCTTTGGGACACAGTGAAGGTAGTCCTCAAAGGTCTATTTATAGCAATATAAGCACACATCAAAAAAGAAGAATGAGACAAAATCAAAACATTAGCTAAACAATTTGAACAAATAGAAAGAGAACAGCAAAAGAAGCCCAGAGCCACCAGAAGAAAGGAAATTATGAAGATCAGAGTAGAAATAAATGAAATAGAGAATAGAAAAACAATAAAAAGAATCAACAAAACCAAAACTTGGTTCTTTGAAAGGCTCAACAAAATCAACAAACCACTGGCCATATTGACAAAAGAAAAACAAGACACAAATAACCCAAATAAGACCTGAAATGGGGGACATTACAACAAAGCCAAATGAAATAAAAAGGATCATAACAGAGTATTATGAAAAACTATACTCCAATATATTTGAAAACATAGAGAAAATGGACAAATTTCTAGAAACACACTACCTACCCAAACAAACACAAAATGATGTTGAAAACCTGAACAGACCCATAACAAGAGAAGAGATTGAAAAGGTAATAAAAATTACACCCCCCGCCCCCTGCCCCGCAAAAAAAAAAAAAAAAAGAAGCCCTGGCCCAGACAGCTTTCCTGGAGAATTCTACCAAACATTCAGAGAAAAGCTTACACCAGTACAACTCAAACTATTTCAGAACATTGAAAAGGAAGTGATACTTCCAAATTATTTCTATGAAGCCAGCATAACCCTGATACCAAAACCAGGCAAAGACACCAGAAAAAAAGAAAATTAGAGACCAATATCTCTCATGAACATAGATGCAAAAATTCTCAATAGAATTCTTATTAATAGAATTCAGCATCATATCAAAAAAATAACAAACCTCAACCAAGTAGGATTCATACCAGGTTTGCAAGGATGTGTCAGTGTTAGAAAATCAATCAATGTAATCCACCACATAAACAAAAAGAAAAAAAATACTCACATGGTCATGTCAATTGACACAGAAAAGGCGTTGGACAAAGCCCAATACCCAATCCTGATAAAACCTGTCAATAACATTGGTATGGGAGGAAAACTTCTCAACATAATAAAGGGAATCTATTTCAAACCAATGGCCAACACCATTCTTAATGAAGAGAGGCTCAAAACATTCCTTTTGAGAACAGGAACAAGGCAAGGATGCCCTTTATCACCATTCCTATTTAACATTGTGTTGGAAGGCCTAGCTAGCGTAATAAGGCAAGAAACAGAAATAAAGGGCATCCAAATTGGTAATGAAGAAGTTAAACCATCCATAGAAGAAAACTGTTCATATAAGTAAAAATAGGATCAATGATAGAGGCCCTAATACACAGCATTAACAGTATACAAACCACAACCAGCAACCCACAAGCTCCAAGGTATAAGCTAGATAACTGGGATCTTCAAAAAATTAAATGCTTATGCTCATTAAAAGACTTCAACAAAAGAGTAAAAAGAGGACCTATAGACTGGGAAAAAAAATTTGGCTATTATAAATCAGATAAAGGTCTAATCTCAGAAATCTACAAGAAAATCCAACACCTCTACAACAAAAAGACAAATAATCCAATTAAAAAATGGGCAAATAAAATGAACAGACACTTCACCAAAGAAGACATTCAAGTGGCCAACAGACACACGAGGAAATGCTCACGATTTTTAGCCATTAGAGAAATGCAAATCATAACACAATGAGATACCATTTCACTCCGGCATTACTGGCGCAAATCAATAAAACAGGAAAAAACAAATGTTGGCGGGGCTCTGGGGAGATCAGAACTCTTATGCATTGCTGGTGGGAATGCAAAATGATACAACCGTTTTGGAAAATGATATGACACATCCTTAGAAAGCGAGAAATAGAAATACCATATGATCTAGCAATCCCACTCTTAGGAATATATCCTAGAGAAATACGAGTCATCACATGAATAGACATATTCACACCCATGTTCATTGCAGCATTGTTCACAATAGCAAAAAGATAGAAACAACCTAGATGCCCATCAACAGATGAATGGATAAACAAAACTGTGGTATATACACGCAATGGAGTATTACACAATGATAAAGAATAACAATGAATCTATGAAGTATCTCATAACATGGATGAATCTGGAAGGCATTATGCTGAGTGAAATAAGTCAATCACAAAAGAACAAATATTTTATGAGACCACTACCGTAAATACTCATGAAAATGTTTACATACAAAAAGAAACACTCTTTGATGGTTAAGAGGGAGGGGAGGTGTGGGAATTGAAAAACACTTAATATGCAATAGGTAAGTGGAAACATTGATGAAGGGTAAGACAGTACAAATACTGGGGAAGCCAGCACAACCTGTACAAGGCAAGGTCATGGTAGCTCCATAGACACATCCAAACTCCCTGAGGGACTGAATTGCTGGGCTGTGGGGACCATGATCTCTGGGAATATCTAGCTCAATTGGCGTAATATAGTGTATAAAGAATTTATTCTACTTTGGAGAGTATCATCTGGGGCCTTAAAAGCCTGTGAGTGGCCATCTGGTCTCACCTCTTCAGGGGCAAGGAACAATGAAGAAAACTAAAGATACAAGGAAAAGATTAGTCCAAAGGACTAATGGACCACATCTACCATGGCCTCCAGCAGACTGAGTTCAGTCCAATGAGGTGGTGCCTGGCTATCACCACTAACTGCTCTGACAGAGATCACTATAGAGGCTCCAGGACAGAGCTGAAGAAAAATGTAGAACAAATTTCTAACTCAAAAAGAAAGAACAGACTTGCTGGCGTGACAGAGACTGGAGAAACTCTGAGAGTATGCCCCCTCGGACACCCTTTTAGCTCAGTAATGAGGTCACTCCTGAGGCTTACCCTTCAGCCAAAGACTGAACAGGTCCATGGAACAAAACAAAACTAAAGGTGTGCACCAACCCTGGAGCAGGGACTAGAAGGCAGGAGGGAATAAGAAAGCTAGTAATACGGAACCCAGGGTTGAGAAGGGAGAGTGTTGATGTGTCATGCCATGAGGTTGGTAACCAATGTCATAGAACAATGTGTGCACTGTTTGACGAGAAACTAGTTTGTTCTGTAAAGCTTCATCTAAAGTACAATAAAAAATAAAAAGTATTCAAATCTAGAGTTTGTGGATGTTTAAAATTTCAGTTTAGACCTGTCATATGCAATTAAAAGAAAATTACAAATTTTGCAACAATATGACATAGGAATAACATTCCTCACATATGAAAAAAAATATATGAAGGACATATAAAATAGAAGACAAAAGCTCTACAGCCCAAAAGGAAATTGAAAGTTAATGGGAAATAAATTTACAAATATATGTTGAAGACAAATTGGCTATTAAATGTATTAAAATATGCAATGTCACTAATAATCAAAATTAAACGTTTTGTCATAATTTATCATTACTCTATCAAATTATACTGACCACAGGTTGAACCTGGGAAACTGCCATTTTTGCATGTCAAAAATGATCTGACATTGGCAATTTTATCTTAATACATTGATAAAAATACTGTATACTCAAAATGCAATTAATTATTATCTCTATGGGTGGAATTGGGGGTATTTTCATTTATCCATTGTGTTTTCAATTTTTTTAAGTGAGCATGCTGTTAATTTTTCAAGCCATAATATTATTTTAAGAAAGGATTTTGGGAAAAATGTGGTACTTAGCTTTACTTAATTGACTTCTACACAAGGCTGTCTATTAAGAAGTTGCTTATTTCCTCCTAAATATTTTCTATACAATTAGAACAGAAAAATCAATAGAAAAACGAGTGTTTTGGTTCGAGTTTCATGAGTTTCTTGGACACAATATTAAGTGAGACAGGTTTAATTAAATCTCATTCATCCTTTATCCCAGAGGCCATAGTCAGTATTTAAAGATAATATACTACTAAATATATACACACACACACAAAAAACAAAAACACAAAAATATGGACTACTTAGTTACTGTTTAGATTAGTCTTAAGAGATTTTAGTTACTGATTTAGAATCTTAAGTGTTAACTGAAAGGGATATCAGGAAAAATGTAGTTGTGATGGAGCCCTGTTCTGCTAACTGGAAGGTCAGTGGTTCATACACACCAGCCTTTGTACACACTGGCTCCTCCTTGATAGAAAGAAAGATGTGGCAGTTTGCTTCAGAAGAGATTTACAGCCTTGGAAACCCCATGGGACAGCCCTACTCTGCTCTATACGGTTGCTGTGAGTTGAAATCAACTCTACAAGAATGGATTTTTTTTTTTTTAATGGTTAATTTTAAGTGTCATATTGGCTAGGTTTTTGTGCCCAGTTGTTTAATCAAGCACTAGTCCAGATGTTGCTATAGCAGTTATGTGTCATTAGTATTTAAATCAATTAGCCTTAAGTAAATCAGATTAGTGATTCATAATAAGATGGGTCCCATCCAATCAGTTGAAAACAATAAGAACAAAACTGGAGGTTTCCAGAGGGAGGTTTCTGCTGACAGGGTGTAAATGGACATCCTGCCAGAATGCCTCTCTCCAGCCACCAATTAACGTTCCTATTTGGGACATATAAGACTGCTGGAATTTCTAGCCTGTCCCCTAACCTATCAATTGTTGACTTGTCAGCCCCCACAGTTATGCCAGCCAATTCTTCAAAGACCCTCTCTCTCTCTATATATATATATATGGCTCACTGGTCCTGTTTCTTTACAGAACCCTACCTAAAATAGTAGTCCAAAAGCACTATTGATAAATCTAAAATTAGTTATTTATATGTAATGATTAATTAATGATTAATGACCAATAATAATATGTGTATAAAAAATTAATTTCTTTGACACATCTTTAGTGCTTAATCTGTGCCAGGGGTTGACCTAGGTACTAAAGATTCAAAATTTAATAAGGCAAACAGGTCCTCATATTCTTTAAGCTGAAATATAGAGAAAGAAAATAATAGAAATGTATCACACATAGTAATCATGAGAAAATTACCAGTATGTAATGATGACTACAAAGAAAATCAACAAGAAATTGAGATATAAAATAACAAGATCACAACCTTAGATAGGGTGATGAATAATTTCCTGAGGAAATGACATTTAAGAGAGTTAATTTGAGGCCCTAAATTAAGAAGCAATTTTTCAATGGGACCTGCCACTTAGCAAAATTAACGTTGTAATCCCAGTTTCTTGATTCACATCAACTGAGATTTAAAAAATAAATTTATTTTTACTTTGTAGTATCGTAAATTACAGTGGAAAATATCAGTAGAATATTTGATGTTCTATGATGCTCTTCTCAAATCAAGTGAAGTCAATTATTAGAGTAGAAAGACTAAGGTAAAGAAAATTTTATCTAATTTTGGTTAATCTCTCATGTGGGAAAATAGAGATTTTAGCAAATTCTTATGGTGCTCTATGTGGTGTAGCTGCTAAGGTGTTTCAGCCTAATGGCTAAAAGAATTGAATGACTTATTTGACCATATGCAAAATCCTTTGGTAATAGAGATATTTCACCTGTCTTTCAATTTAGGCTATGATTTTTTTGTATTTCAAATAATAAGTTACCAAGGTCCTTAATTTCAGAAATCCTCTTGATGTAAAGTTTAAAAGGCTAAAACATTTGGTGCCATTATCTTGAAACTAGAAATGTATGACTTTCATTTAGATTTTCTACAGCCATTTTTTTCTAACAATAGAGTAAAAAAGAAATTAAGAAGGGAAAGATCATGAAAGGAATATTTCTATTGTCATGTATTTCCCTTTATTGTTCTTCTTTAACAATAGTCTCCCTGTACTCCTTTTTCTTTCTTCTTCTTTGTACCAATTACATCAGAGCCAATTCAACAGAATGTCTTTAAGCCAGGAAGGTTAGGATAAAAAAAAAAAAAAAATCTCTTCTTATAGTAGCTGTGCACTGTATGGTTTGTATTTTCACAATAAATTCTCAAGGATGATCTTCCATAAAGCTCATCATGACCATTAACACACTAGGTGCAGAGTAACTGAGAGAAAGAAATCATAAAGTTAACAAAAGATTGAAGGAAGTACAAAAGTTCATTTCATCGTATCGGGAAAAATAGTACCATCAGGAAATTCAATGCCATGTACCAGAGCAGAGTTGTCTACATTTATAGTATACCTCCTTATTTTTGCAGAGGGAATATCAGTTATTTTAATATTTTTTCAAAGTAAGAGAGAAATAGAGACTTGAAAATAAGTTTTGGAATATGAATAACAGTACCAAAATAAAGTCATACACATTTAAGTTGACTTATATTAGCAACACTTGTTCATATACGTTGTATATAACACTAATGCAAGACTGACTTTTTTCCTCAGGAGTCCTACACTCCCAGAGTGGGATTATTGCTTCATTAAATTATTTGAAGTTTGTCAAATCCCATGTAGAATGGCATCATAACCAAAAGTACTATCTCAGGGCTGGGGAAAGGTAAAGGGTAACATTACTATGATGCATTGTTAGAAGTGGGTAATGCACTGAGATGCATCACACATACATCCATTAGAGAGGTGGAATTACTCCATATAGAATAAAGAACCTTCTGAAGAGGCATGTAATGCATTCCACACTTTATAGCTATGTGGCTAGAGTTAAGACTTGGCTGACGTTTCCATTATCAACCTTATTTCTCTGGAATGTATAACTCAGCTCTACCAATAAACTCAGTAGAAAAATGTTAGTATAGAAAGCTTTATAAGAGATGAGTATTTAAATAAATTCAGATACATTCAATTTAAAGACAGCATCCCAAATAGAAATGAATCCATATTTTAATTCCATTTCTGTATGAGAGCATAGGTCAGGACAAAAATGGTGGCCCAGGTTCCAAGAGGACTGCTACTCTGCTTATAGTTGCTTTCCAGTTAAGTCTATGAGCAAACCAGAAAATAGGCTGAGTAAAGGTTGTACCCAAGAAAACGACTGGCATGAGTTGACACAGCTTCCTGAAACCCCACTATGGCTGTAAACTGAAGTCTGATGGTCAATACAATCCAGAGTGACTTGCCATACAGGCAAAAGAAGTACCGCAGTAAGTTTTTTATATCATGAGTAGTTTCCATCTTCTCAAGCCGCACTCTCCAACGCACTGGCCTTCAGCTACCAGCTATGTGTGGCTCATTCAATTATATTGACTGAAATTAAATACAACAAATATTTATTTCCTCAGTTTCACTAACTGCATTTCAAGTGCTCAATAGTTATAGGTGGCTGTTGTTCCTGTTAGTTGCCATGGAAGTGATTCCAAATCATGGCAATCATATGTGTGCAGAGTAGAACTGCTCCACAGGATTTTCAAGGCTTGTGACCTTGTGAAAGCTGATTGCAATTGGCTACTACTTGAGACAGCACAGATAAAATACTCTCATCGTCACAAAAAGTTCTACTGGACTTCATTGGACTAATATATAAGGAATTTCTTTGCCACAGTAACTAGTTCCTGTGTTCGATTTCACACTGGGTTATTCATTAGGCCTTCAGTTGGTCTGGTCATAGCCTACTGTACAATACCTATGAATCCAATACCTATGAAGAATCAAATCTATGTATATTGTGTAATGTTTGTGGTCAGCACATACCTTTTTTCTTTGTGAATTAGAAGGCAATGATCCAGCATAATAGGAACAGTAAAGGACTTAGGAGGTTGGTAAAGTCTAGGAAGAGCCAATATGGGAGTGGGAAATGACTCAAAAAAGAAAAGTTTCTGAGTATCACAGGATTCAAACACAGAGGTATAGATCCTTCATTTCACATGAGTTGGCTCAGTTTCTGACAAGAAAAAAAAAAAAAGGCCCATGTTTCAGGGATATTACACTTCGACTGGCATAAGTTTATGCATGAATTTTCTCTAGAATTTCTGCAAAAATAAAGTCAGCAGATTATAGGGCACTGGCATGAACATTTGAATTATGTTTATAAATAAGATAGCACAGAGAATGTATTTTAAAGGACATTAAATATGCAGATTGTGGGAGACTAAACAATGGCCCCTCCAAGAATGTTTACATCCTAATCCTTGGTATAATACACAGCAAAAGAGATTTTTCAGATGTAAAACTACAGTCTTAAAATAAGGATTTATCCTAGATTATCTGGGTGGGCCTAGTCTAATAATTTGGATCCTTAGGAGAGACATGTCTATAGTTGGTGTCAGAAATGATGTGACAGAAACAGTAATCTGGAGAGATGAGACAGAAGGGGAAATCAGAAAGATTCAGATTGTGGGATGTGCTGTATCCAACATTGCTGGATTTGAAGATGGAGAAATGGGGCCATGAGCCAAGAATTGTAGGTGATTTCTAAAAAACTGAGAATAATCTCTGGACGACATCCAGTAAAGAAATAGGGACCTTGGTCCTACAAGTGTTTGGAACTGAACTTTGTTAACACCCTGAATGAACCCAGAAGCTAACTCTTCCCTAGAGCCTCCAGATAAGGGCTCAGGCTGGCTTTATCTTAGCTTGGTGAGACCATAAGCAGTGTACCTAGTCAAGCCTTCTGGACTTCTTAACTTACAGAACTGTGAGATTATATATGGATGTTGTTTTAATTAAGCTTCTAAATTGCAGTAATTTGTTATGGCAACAATACAAACCAATATAAGTTTATATATGTAAGTCCCACCGATCTTGTTTCTCATTTATGGCAACCTTCCCAAGTCATTAAGGAAGAAGATGGAGTGAGAAGAGTGTGGAATCCCTGTTTCCAGTTTTACGTTTTCTGATTTGTAAATTCTTTCTTTATCTTCTGTAATACCTTTATACCCTCACCAAACTTGAACTATTCAGTACGTATTTTATCTTTTGGCCAAACATAATCTTGTTCACAAACATTAATGAGCAAGTATGAAATTCCCTAATATTTTACAAGGGCATGAGGCTTTTCTACTTAATCAATTCCCTCCCTATGTGCATTCACCCCTCAGTGTGTCTCCGATCACACTAACCCCAGTTCTCCTTCTTTGACCTTTATCCACACATCACTCATACTCCTTGGTTTCAGGACTCCCTGTACCTACGTCTTTCTAGAAATCTCTGTTTCTCCCAGTTTCTGGTTTGGAACTTGTAAAAATCGGGAGAGGGTGGCATCTGACCTGCTTTAGCTTCACAAAGGGAAAGGAGAATCAAGATCAATATCCCAAAGCCGATTCCTATGAGGCAGAGGTCAGAGAAGCCTCATCTCTCTGCCATCTTTACAAATTCTGACACCAACTTCTCTACTGGGTTCAATAATTCATTGCATTGGCCACACAGAACTCACAGGCAACAATCAAGGTTGTGGGTTTATAAAGGAAGTAAGAGGTTACAATTCAGTTTCAGAAAATGCTCAGGATACAGTTCTTCTATCAGGACAGCCTCTTTTTAGTCATGCCTGCAGGCATGCCCCTTTCTGGCCCCTCAGCCTCTGCTCTGCTTGGGCAAGGGTTACAAAGCTCTTTTAGTTCTGCCGATAAGTGCCCAGAGGCATCCCATTCTGCTGGTAAGACTCAGCCTGAAGGCGCTCAGCTCTAGCTCCAGGCTTAGCTCCATCAAGTGCCTGGAGGCACCCTATACTGCCAGTAAGTCTCCTGCCCAAAGGCACTCAGCTTTCTTGCTTCAAGGGTCAGAAAGCCCACTGAGCCACCGCCCGCCAGTTTCTCCTGTCCTCATTTCTCTGCCACAGCTTCTCACCATGTTCAGTGCTACAGCTCTGTCTCTCTTTCTCTCTCTCAGTCTCCTGGTTCCAGGAGCTTCTCAGCACAGGGATCCCGGGTCCAAAGAACCCACTCCACTCTTGGCTGTCTCTCCTTGGCAGTGGTGAGAGCTCTTTTCTGCATCTGGAATAGCTCATTTCAAGCCCAGTGGAATGGTAAAACTGATCAATCCCCTTGGTGGGTCACAATTACCCTATTTGCACAGCTCCACCTTGAGTGTGAGTTACAAGGCCATGGTGACAAAGGCCACACAAAAGCGACCCATCACGCCACAGAGCTATTCACCTGTTTCACTTTTTATTTTCAGGATTGCATATTGTGAGAGATATTTGAAGGATAACACTGAAGAACTGAAATTTTCTCATGGTACACCTGACATGCCCTCAGCCCCCCACAACCTTTTCTCCCTAGCCCTTCTTGAACATTATTTAACCTGTAATTGTCCCTCTCCATCTGTCTTGATAAAATCCAGATATTCCCAAATCAGCCTGCAAACCACAAGCATAATTGTTCTATTCCGGAATTATACTTAATTTCCTTCTGTTAAAAAAAAAAAACAGAAAAAAAAACAAACCCATTGCCGTCGAGTGGATTCCGACTCATAGTGACCCTATAGGACAGAGTAGAACTGCCCCATAGAGTTTCCAAGGAGGGCCTGGTGGATTCGAACTGACCTTTTGATTAGCAGCAGTAGCACTTAACCACTGCGCTACCGGGGTTTCCTCCCTCTGTTAAAGCCCCATAAAACATTTTTCCCTCCTTGCCTAACTTAGAGCAGTTCTTTGGTGCCTTCTCATGCCTGGCGTTAGTCTTGCTACAGTTCTGAGTTTTACATATCTGGGCTCCAAGAAGATCCTGCAGATATCACAAGCCTTAATACTTTATAAAAGCCCTGCGACTGGTAGTGAAAACGACACGAGGACAGGCATGAGTGCAGGCACTGTGGAATTGTGTCTGCATGACTTGCTTAGGCCACACAGATTGGGTTACCCCTGTGGTATCTGATGCAAAATAGGTGGGCATGAACTTTGAAGACATTCCATCCAAGAGAAGGGATGTGGCATTTATGCATCTGCTACAAGTTTATATTACAAGAAGTATCTCATCAAATTTGGTCTCTGTGGATGTTCCGCAGGGCAGGATTTCTGTGCTATAACTGGGTTCTTTATCTGCTTACTCCTCTTCCCTGTAATTCTGATTTTTTAGGTCCTTGAAAAACACTTATGGGAAATAACTCTCTACTTTGCATAACAAATAGAATAAGGCTTAGGTCAGATCTCTACAAAATTTAAGCATAGCCATCAGAACAATTTTAATGATGTGGGTTGCTTGTTGCATAATTAATTTAGCTATAGCAATTAATAGTAAGAATCATGGACCAAACTGAGAGGTGTGGAAGAGTCTGTTATGATTTATTGGCCAGATATTGAAGCATTTGTCATAATGATTTCCATATAGTGTCCTCTACCTCTCAATTCTGTCCTATTGCATTTGACTGGATAATGCCGTTGCCTACTGCAACTTATATATGTGTGAACATGTAACTAGTCATTCAAAGCAAGACATTTTTGAGAATAAAAGGAGGCACTATTTTTAATTAGGCTGAGCCAACAGGCATAAATCAGACTGATACCAGGCACACCAGAATGTATGGCCACCCGAATGCTCTTCTATTCACTCAAGAATCTTAACCCCTATTTGACTAGTTTAATAGGGAGAGACTTCAAGATTAATTTTAACAGCTGGAAATGTAATGCCATCAATTTAAATTAAAAAACAGTTTGCTAGCATTGGATAAGTGGCAGGTAGTTCAACCTTGTGCAGGTATGATGTCCAAGGCCCATCTTCCAGGTAGAACACAGCCGAAGGGCAAAAGGATTGATTGTAGGTGGTAGTCCAAGCAAGATAATGGTGCTGAGACTTTACCACACAGTAAGTTTTCCTTCAATTAATGAAAAATAAACAGTTTTGACAGACATTGTACAATTTCTAAAAGGGAAAGAAACATATTGATAATACTTGAGCATATCTGATGATCACAGACTTAATATAAGCTGATTTTTAAATAACATTAAAAGAAAATAAATTCAGTCTTGGCTTTTCTGGTTAGATCGTAGCTGGAGCAATTGTTTCTAGAAAAAGGCTAAAACAAACATGACAGAGGGTCCTTGGCTTCTGTCTTTGCCCCCTATTCTTATCTTTTTTTTTTTTTTTTTTGCTATCTATCTCCCCATGAACTTTTGCTAGCCGAAAACCCACAAGGCTTGCAAAAATGCTTCTTAGGAAGTAATGATCTGAGGGTTGTGAAAACAGGAACAACTCCAAATCTCAAATTGCAGTTAAAATGAAAAATTGCTGCCTAAGCCAAATTTACCAGGGCACGTACTCAACATTTCCTATCCTATAAAAACCCTGAGCTTACTTTGGTTGAGGAGTCATCTGGTTGCTACAAATCTTTTAACCTCGATTTGAGTTACTTAAAACATTTTCTTTTGACAGTTCTATGTTTTAAAACAGAAAGCTGACAAATTAGTCTGCACGGAAACCGCTAAGATGGTGTAACCATTATATTGAGGAATGGCTGAGGAAACTTCTGAAGTTTGGCCTTTACATGAGAAGGTTTGTTGAAAATAAGAGAGTTGATTTGTTCTGTTACACTACAGATTAAGAATGATGAAGAACACTATAGAGATAAGTACTCAATTCTAAAACCCTGATTGGATATAAAAGTTCATTTTGCAAAGCAGTGAACTTTCCATTTTCATGAATGTTTATGAAGAGGTCGAATGACCATTTTTAAAAAATATTATTCAATTGCTGCTTTAGGTAAGAGATTATCTTTTAGTAGCCATCTATATCCAAGTTTCTCCTCTTGTATTTCTGTCATGTGATGAACTCAGGACTTTTTTTTAATAAAGCCTTACCATTTATTTCCTTTGAGGGTATTAACACAATTTTACATTAGTGGAAGAGCACTTGTTATACATTTGCATGTATATAACTTTACGGAGGGAAATCCTACCCAGGAAGTTGTTGTCATTTACTACTAAGTGCATTTAAAAATGAGATACATACTCACAACTATATTTATACTCAGGAAATGATTTATGGGTAAATATTGCTTAAGAGGCAGACAAAAGTAGATAACACAAGACCTGATTCTGTAAAATATTTTTATACCTTGTCTTGTTTTACAACAGATGAAAAAAGAAAAATCTCTTGGAATTTTATAATACTGAAAATTATATAAACATTCTTCCCCCCTCAGGGGACAAGTGTCTTAGAGTCCATTTACTCTAATTCTGAATTCTGAGGTAAATGTTTTCTCTCTTTTTTAAGCTGAGTTTTGGAGCCTTGGTGACACTGTGGTTAAGAGCTTGCCTGCTAAACAAAAGGTCAGCAGTTCAAATCCACTAGCCGCTCCTTGGAAACCCTATGGGGCAGCTGTACTCTGTCCTGTAGGGTCGCTATGAGTCAAAGTTGACTCAACAGCAACGGGGTTGGTTTCGGTTTTAAGCAGGGTGGTGGTCTTTTCTCCATGGACATTTTACTAACTTGTAATTACAGAGAATAAAAATATGGATTTACCAAGATCACATGATTATTCCTTTTTAGATTCCGTATCATGCTTACTTAGTCCTCACCTCAATAGAAAATTACTTTTGATATTTCATTTTACTACATCCACTATTTCCATTATATTCAAATAAGGCCTTAAAAGAGCATGTGCATGTTGTCATTGAGCTTTGTTCTTCAGTATGTACCAATTCAGTTATGAACTGACCTATCTGACCTTTCTGCTCATACTGTTTTCCCTCAGCCAAATGCCTGCCCAAGTCCCTGTTTTCAGTTTTCCACCTCAATTCCTTTTCTGCCTCCTGAGGTCCTTTTAAGCAATGACCCTGACCTTTTAAATCACATACTTTATTGTGGTTTTTGCCAGTTTTATGGCTTTTCTAATGCTTGTAGGTTAGCTCTAAGATTTAGTGTTCTCCTTGTGTGTGTACCTTATTCCCTCTACTAGATTATATGGTATTTATTTATTTATTGCCAGTGTCTGTAGCTGGCATTTCAATTTACTCCTCATGAGTGTATGTATCTGCATTGCTTATGTGGATCCTCAGTAAGCATTTATTGGTTAACTGATTTTGATAATTTACTCTACTTAAATTAAAAACAACCAAACAAAAATGCACTGTAGGAATTTGAAACAAGGAACTGATCAAAAAGAGAGGGCAGCTGTGTAGGGAATTTGTCATAGTTCAGGCTCAGGACTTCCACTTGCCTGGGCAGAAACTCAGCCTTGCCTGTATCCCAGATTTAACTCAAATTACAGTTAATGGATTCACTTTGACTAAACAAAAGAGGTAGAGACATCTGAATTCCAACTCAATTTATAAATTTACATTGAGAAATAAGTTCATCAAATGGATCAAATATTTGACTCTGCTTCTTGTGGCATCTTTTCTCCTGGAGGGTATTCTGTGCACACACTGTACGTGCCCTTTTCATATGCTCAAGTTCCTGAATGAGTCGCCATATGACTGCCTCAGCCTGTCTTTAGTATGTCAATATTCTCTCTCCTCACTTCTAAACTATAATGGTTTGTAAGAAACACCAAAAGCTTAGAAATATTTTGGGAGGAAAAATAAAAGAAAGAAAAAACAAGAAAGATTTGAAATACAGGTACTAATTTAAAAGCACATCTAAATTGTAATAAAATAAAACTTTGAAAAACAAAAAGCTTATTTAGTCAAAAGGAAACACTGGTCATTATTTAGGCTTTAATCAATTCTTGCTGCTCTGGTAGTAATATATATAAATATATATATATATTTTTATATGTATATATAACAGGAATTACATATGTTCTCTGAAGTCCCATGGTTTCATTTATTAGTTGCTGTTATCAGTTGCCCTTAACTCATACAGTACAGTCATATTTCCTAAGTTTTTTGGGGCGAATATAGCACCTCATTGTTGAGCCCATTTGTCACCTAACTTTAGGTAAATGGGACTAATGATTGAGTGAAAATATTAGTTTACTTGGTTGTAAATACCTTGAGGGCAACTTCATCTCTGGAGCTCTACTTTGGGAAGCATCCGCCACCTGGTAGGAGCTTAGTATGCTTAGTGGATGTGTGGATATACATACACATAAATGAACAACATAGGTTATTTTGGAATGGATGTTGAAGAACTATTGGCCTCCTGAGTAATAGATCAATAAGATATCTCACGGAGATGCAGTTTTGTCTTCTTTATAGTTTCTAGTATTCATCAACCATAAATATGGTAGGATCCTGATTTAGAGAGCAATAGAACTGTAGATAGTTTTAAATGATAAATCCTTAGTGTCGTTGCTTTCACCAATAGTCCTTCTGGTACTGAAACTTCCAAAATGAAGTCTTGTAATTTTTGGAAAAAAAAACAAAAATCATTTTATATTCTTCAGATAATAAAAGAGATTTCAAATTTTGAAAATATGCATTTGAATCCCTGCAGAAGCCCTTCATACCCAGTCACTATGTTACAGTGTCGCCGTGAGTTGGAATCGACTCGACAGCACTGGGTTTTTTTTTTTTTTGTATGTTCCTAAGGTTCTGTAATTCTTCATTGATTTAACAAGAGAAGAGCATGACTTCATATCACTAGGGCTGCCTAATTGTCTCATCTGAAAACTTTGCCTGAAGGAGCAGTTTAACTTAACAGGTATATATTTTTTAATATTTCCTTACATTTCAGTAGAGTTTTGTTCACAACTACTGTATACAGGGGTAAAGTGAGTACAGAGTTTAGAATCAATTTGAGTGTAAATACTATTTCTTCTATAATAAGACTGTTGTTGTTAGGTCCCAATGAGTCAATTTTGACTCATAGTGACTCTATGCGACACAGTAGAAATGCCTCATGGGGTTTTCTTGGCTGTAATCTTTACAGGAGCAAATCACCAGGTCTTTCAACCACATCCTGCCAACCTTCAGTCCTTTCAGTTAGTAGCCGAGTGCTTAACCCTTGTGTCACCAGAGCTCTATAATGATACTATTACAGTCACAAACCACGTAAGGTCCATTTGCACAACAATTCAACCACTTATACATCCATGGTTCCATAAGGTTATAAGAGTTCAGAAATCCTCATTGGAGAACAGGACATAGCAGATGTAACCAGATGTAACTTAAGCAACAACTTCTCGAAGGCAACACGTGTATCTCATGTATCTCCTGTCTCTGGTATACAAAGTGATGACGCTGCCGGGTGTATAATGGTACAGTAAATATATACCCTAAAACATGTAGGCCTTGACAATCATATAATAAGCTGGCCTTGACAGTCATAATATGCACTATACTGGACTTTCTGTTGTTATTTTGATGTAAACTTCCCCTACTTTAATAAATAAAAAGTTTACTGCAGGCAGCAGCATCCAATCTCGTGTATCAGGTGTGTCTCGAGTGTTGTAGCATTCTCTCTCTGTTTAGTTTTCTTTCAAAAATATTACCATGAACTGCATCATGGCTCCCAGTGCAGCAAAACCAGTGCTAGTGATAGCAGTAACAAGGGGCAAAGAAGAAGTATCGATTTGGAAGTGAAATGAAAGGTATTCCGTATAGCTTTGCTGAGCATATAATGTGCTCTCACAACATCCAAATGACAAAGTCCTATTGAACAGAACATATATTGGACATTAAGCAACGTATGACTGTATATATAAAACCTAACAGTCCTCCAGGCCCTGATTGCCCGAAAAATTAAAGAAAAAAATAATTTTGCATAATTTTTATAAACTCTTTGTTAAATAACATTAATATTGTTACATTTTAAGGAATGTGTTGGTGTATTAGACAGTAAATTTTGGTTTTCAAAAAAAATTTAATGAACTGAATGAATTAAAAATAGTTTGGCTGTATTACTCTAATTTCCCCAATTCCTTGTTTCTTTGGCATTCATGCTTCTGCAGAAGAAAATGAAACTTCTAGAGCCATTTTTTGAGTAACTTTTCAAAATTGGAGGAGCCCTCGTGGTACAGTGGTTAAGCATTCAGCGCGAACAAAAAGGTCTGAAGTTTCAATCTACCAGTGGCTCCGTGGGGACCTATCCTCCAGGGTCACTATGAGTCAGAAAGGCCTTGATGGCATTCCAGGGTTTCAGAGTTTTCAAAATTGTTAAAAAATGAAACCCATACTTTTTCAACGTTATGGGACAGCAGCACTTGGAACTTTTTTTTTTTTTTTTAATATTATCAAGGAATTTCTCATTTTCTCATATCATATTATGCTTTTTAGTCCCTTCTTTCTCTGTAGCTAGGAAGTATAGGCTGATTTAGTCTGCTATTGCTTCTGCACCAATTTTTTTTTTACTTTTAAACATCAAAAATAGTGTAAAAATAATGAAAACTTCTAAAATTTTTCAACTGTTACAAACTCTTTTCTTGCCCTATCTATACCTCATACCAGCTATGTAAATAACAGTTTTGTTTTAAGAAAATATCTGACAGAGGGGGACAGGATCTGGTTGAATGGACTTGAGAAATATAGAGTGGAGGGGACAAATGTGCAGTCACATTATAGGGAGAGCAATAGGGCCACCTAACCACGGGCGTATAAGTTCTTGTATGAGAAACGGACCTGAACTGTAAACATTCACTTAAAGCACAATGAAAAAAAAAAAAAAATCTGAATGTAGGTGTTATTTCTCTGACTTTCTAGCTGTGTGAATGTAGTAAAATCATGCAACCTTCCTGAGGTTGCATAAATTTAGGGTAGTAATTTCTATCTACCTTCACAGACAGGTGTTGAAATATTTTGGAAAATCTAAAGGGATATCCATATGCAAGGTAAAATTTTTGTTATGATTTTCTCTTTACAATTGAGTTGATGTTATTTCTTGTTCTATCAGGAATTTTTCAAGCTGTATATTATTTTTCACATTCACAAATCTTGCAATGACATATCACTAAGACATATTTCCTGGCAGTGCAAAGAAATCCGGTGTTTGATTGTTATCGAGTGCATTCTGAGGACCGATCTAGACTTAGGGCAGTGTTGCAGCAGATAAACAAATGTCCTTTTTATCACTGACTTTATTAACAGAACTGTCCTACAGGTTTGTCTCTAAAACATTTGAGTCCCTCTTTAATCAGCAAAACAAAATATCAATACATTATTCATCTGTCATAGAATTCAATATTGGCTTGACTTTGAACCATTACTTGCCAAAGGCTTAACTAAGTCACCTGATATTTAGATCTGTCATACATGTTAACTACACATTTCTTTAAGGTTTATTCTGACTGAAGGCAGTGAACAATGCAAAGGGACTGTTTCACTTTAACTCCATAAGAAATTGTTTCATCTTCATGACTCTCTTGTATACGTAGAAGTCAAACGAAAACCTGGATCACCCCTGGGTAGTAGAAAGGAGAAGCGTTCTGTGCTTTACAATTATCTAAATAACATCTCAAAATATCCCTTTTTTGAGTTGAGTGTTAGAACGCCCATTTTACCAATAATGAAATTAAGCCTCCAAGATATTAAAAAATTTACCAAGCAAGCTATATGCTTTCTAGTAGGCAGAATGGCCCTCAAAGAGGCCCATGCTCTAATGCCTGGAATCTGTGACTAAAAAGTGACTAGGTTATATAAAATGGCGAAGGGGCTTTCAAGGTATCCTTTTTAAAGTCTCAATCCTTAAAATATAGAGATTGTCTTGGAGTATCCCAGTGTGTGTGTGATCCCAGTGTTCGATTTCATTATGCGAACCCTTAAAAGCAGAAAGTATTCTTTGCCTGGAGGTAGGAGAGCTGAGGCAGGGAAAAGTCAGTTGGATGTGTAGCATGTAACACAGTATCATGGCACACATGTAGGATGCTTGAAGGCCCTTAGCACATTCTCTGGTCTACTGCATTATTAATTTCTATAATGTCACCTTTCCTTCTAAAATTAAAATAATTGAAGAAAGCACCTTTTTCAAACTGTATGCTCTGTAGTATTAAAGTTTTAGTTATAGTACGTGCAAACACATATTTACAAAATGTTCTCCACTCACTTTTATGGAGTCAGTATAACAGATATCCATTGGAGCATCACAACCATGCTTTTGCAACACTTTGTTTTAAAATATTATATATTTATGAGGAGAGAGACCACAAAACTTCCACATCAGAGAAAGAGTTTACTAGCTCATTACTCACAGAATCAGGGGCTCATTTAAGGAAAATGGTGCCTATGGCAATTAGCTTTAAATTGCTGAATGAGCTCTCACAGCTAGTGATGGAAACTGTGATGGCTAATAGAAATTGCTCATTAGTGTCCCTCCTCAGATGGCACCCAGGGAATGAAACTTACCTGCCATACCTTAGTTAGCCTCTGCACAGAATACCACCTTGCATTGGTTGCCCCAAATTTCCACAGAGAGACATAAATGAGGGCCATATTTCACCTGCACATGCAGGGGGTTTACATCTCAGGATTAGGAGATTAAGAATTTAGATAGGAGCTCCTGGCACATCTACCCATCTCCCCTCTGGAGAGATAGATTTGTCACACTGCAATGTAAGACAAATCCTCCCCAGCGAGGAGAAGGGACTGTCTATCCTTATTATCCTGTCATGGAAGCAAATGTCTCTGGGGAGACACATCACTAAATTGCTATATTTCCCTTGCTTAGAAGGCTTGGACCAGGCAGAATCATGACATAGTCATGGAAAATTCTTTCTCAACATGCAGGAGTCCTATAAATTAGTAAATATGCCCAATTAGCTGCTTGCAAAACTAACTAATCAGATCACAGTGTTTGTTTGGCATCTTCCCCCAACATTGTTATTTCTAGTCTCAAGTGCTCTTAAAAAACACAGCATCTAGGTTTAATAATTTTTTAGATTTTTAGCATGATACAAGTTTGTAGACTATCACACCATCAAATTGTCATATGTGATATTCATATATATATATATATATATATGTTTACTGCTAGGCTGAGGGAAAGACTTCAAAATCCGATTGTTGGGATTTCTGAAGGCCTAGCTTCACGATTCCCATCTAACTTGGTCCCTGTTACAGTTGAGTCATTCTTGGAAGTGGTCTTTGTTAGGTGCTGTTCAGTTGGCTCTGACTCGTCGTGACCCTATGCACAGTAGAACGAAACACTGCCAGGTCCTGCGCCATCCTCACAATCTTTGCTATGCTTAAGCCCATTGTTTCAGACACTGTGTTAATCCATTTTGCTGCAGGTTTTCCTTTTTTTTTTGCTGACCCTCTATTTTACCAAGCATGATGACCTTCCCTCCTGATAACATGTCCAAGGTATGTGACACATAGTCCAGCCATCCTTACTTCTAAGGAGCACTCTGGTTATACTTCTTTCAAGACAGATTTGTTCCTTCTTTTGGCAGTCCATGGTATATTCAATATTCTTCCCCAACACCACAATTTAAAGGTGTCAATTCTTCTTCATTGTCCAGGTTTCACATGCATATGAGGCAATTGAAAACACCATGGCTTGTGTTAGGTATACCTTAGTCCTCAAGGTGACATCTTTGCTTTTCAACACTTAAAGAGGTCTTTTAAAGCTGATTTGCCCAATACAATGGGTCTTTTGATTTCTTGAATGCTGCTTTCATGAGTGTTGGTTGTGAATCCAAGTAAAATGAAGTCCTTGACAACCTCAACCTTTTCTCCATTTATCATGATGTTGCCTGTTGGTCCAGTTACAAGTATTTTTGTTTTCTTTATGTTGAGGTGTAATCCATACTGAAGGCTGTGGTCTTTGATCTTCATCAGTAAGTGCTTCAAGTCCTCTTCACTTTCACAAGCAAGGTTGTGCCATCGTAACACAGGTTGTTAATGAGTCTTCCTCCCATACTGACGCCCCATTCTTCTTCATATAGTCCAACTTCTTGGATTATTCGCTCAGCATACAGAATGAATAGGTGTGGTGAAAGGATACAATCCTTATGCACACCTTTCCTGATTTTAAGCCTTGTTCTGTCTGGACAACTGTCTCTCGCTCCATGTACAGATTCTTCATGAGCACAACTAAGTGTTCTGGAATTCCCATTCTCCTCAATGTTATCCATAATTTGTTATGACCCACCAGCCCCTCCATGCAAGAAAGAAGTGGCAGTTTTCTTCCATAAAATTTACAGCCTTGGAAACCCTATGGGGCAGTTCTGCTCTGTCCTGTAAGGTCACTATGAGTCAGAATAGACTCAACAGCAGTGGATTTGGCTTTGAGGTTGTTCTCAGACCACTGTTGGTATCTTAAATCAAGGTTCTTATAAGCAGATCCAAGACAATGATTAATGTACAAATGATTTACCAAGAAGTGCTCCCAGTGGAAGGTGACTGGTAAGAGAGTGGAGGAAGTAAAGCAGGGAGGAAAAGAGTACCTAGGGAAGGTGTGCTCTCAGGTAAGATCTGGCGAAGATTAGCTTCAGCCTGAACCCTCAGCGGACTCTGGAATCTAAGTATGACTTAGAGTGTTCTCACTCCCAAGTGAAGGGTGCTGGGCTTTCCTACTTCAAAAGTCAGTGGGTAATTGCCAGTCAATGGGGACAGAAACTACCAGACATGTCTGCCTGGTAGCGTGTGGCCCAAGCTCCTCTGACACCTCAAAAGCCAACCAATGGCCATCAGTTCAGTTCTGACCCATGATCACTCTGTGTTTATTAAGTAGAACTGTGTTCTGCAGGGTTTTCAGTGGCTGCTTTTTCAGAAGTGGATTACCAGGACTTTCTTCCGACTCACCTCTTGGTGTACTCAAACCAGCAACGTTTTGATTAACAGCCAAATGCATTAAACATTTGCAGGACCCAGGGACTCACCTCAATCAAAGGTGATCGATCCTCCAAAAAAAAGTGAGCATGCAGAGGTTGGCTGTTGAGCAAAATCGAATCAAATCCTTGTAACTGAGTGGTGAACTAGGCATGAATAGTATGATAAAAATGGACTTTCATTCCCTAAAAATATCATGTAGAATGGGAGAATATCTCTCATTCCAAATGGAAAAGTATAATGCGCTGGCTCAATTGAAATAATATTCTAAATGCTTTTTAAATTGAAATTGTTCTAGTGCAACAATCTTTCATTTACATAACAATCACATACTCTATTAGTAAAATCGTATAAATTATTAAGTGTTGTAGAACTGCAAAATTTTAGGGTAATACTAATTAATATTTCTTAACTCATTACAAATTTTCAGTTGGTTGGCACATTTATATACACATGATTTTTAAAATTGATTCTAAAGGAAAATGTGTTTCAAATTCCCAACAAATAATTTACAAAATAATGTTATTAACTCAACCCACCCTGCTACACTCCATTGCTGTCAACAGAAAATTTATTTAACGGTCAGTGGTTCCAGTCAATGGATTTAAAACTGTTGGTTCAACAGATCCTGAATCTTCTTCACTAACAAAATCCTCAGTTGTAATGGAACATTAAAAGCTGTTTCATGTATTAATTAACAAATGTTTTTAGAGATGACATTAAGAAATTCATAACTCAGTGTGAGCACCTTAAAAATAATTAAAAATACGTGTTAGATTATTTTTCCCTACATCTAATATTCATATTAACAGAGCAAATATATTCAAATAACATCATCTGATTGTGTGAATGTTGCCAATGTAAGTTATTTGCTCGCTTTTTGAGAGACAATAAGCAGTACCACAATCAGACAGATCATGACCAAGAGATGTTAGAAATAGCATAGGGAAAGTGTTACCAATTGCCAATCTGACACAAAGGGTCCTTGTCTTTTCCCGAGTAAGAATACATGCAAAAGACAAACTTTATCTTCAGCAAGCTTTATTTTGCTTGAGTCAAGCAAAACAACTCAGCGGGGGAATAAGCCTCTCCAAAAGACTGACTTGAAAAGGGAAGCAAGGCTAAGACTTATCCAAGTTTGGTGGAGACAATAGAGTAATGAATATTTAGTGAGCTTCTTTCAAGGGGTAGGCACTTGTGAGAATGGCAGTGAATGTTAATCAGGTTGCGTGCATCTGGAATCTAAGATGGAACACACTGAAACTCAAAATGGAGTTCTCGGCAACAGTTGTTGTTGTTGTTAAGTGCCTCCGAGCCGGTTCTGACTCATAGCTACCCTATGCACAACAGAATAAAACTCTGCCTGGTCTGTGCCATACTCATAATCATTGTTATGCTTGAGCTCATTGTTGCAGACACTGGGTCAAACTACCTCGTTGAGGTTCTCCCTCTTTTCCGCTGACCCCGTACTCTGCCAAGCATGATGTCCTTCTCCAGGGACTGATCTCTCCTGACAACATGTCCAAAGTATGTAAGACGCAGTCTAGCCATCCTTGCTTCTAAGGAGATTCTGGTTGTACTTCTTCTAAAACAAATTTGTTCATTCTTTTGGCAGTCCATGGTGTATTCAATATTTTTCACCAACACCACAATTCAAAGCCGTCAATTCTTCTTTGGTCTTCCTTATTCATTGTCCAGCTTTCACATGCATATGATGTGATTGAAAATACCATGGCTTCAGCCAGGCATGCCTTAGTCTTCTAGGTGATTTCTTCACTTTTTGACACTTTAAGGATGTCCTTTGCGGCAGATTTACCCAATGCAATGTGTCCTTTGATTTCTTGACTGCTGCTTCCATGGCTGTTGATTGTGGATCCAAGTAAAATGAAGTCCTTGACAACTTCAATCTTTTCTCCATTTATCATGATGTTGCTCATTGATCCAGTTGTGAGGATTTTTGTTTATGTTGAGGTGCAATCCATACTGAAGGCTGTGATCTTTGATCTTCATTAGTAAGTGCTTCAGGTCCTTTCCACTTTCAGCAAGCTAGGTTGTGTCATCTGCATAACACAGGTTGTTAACCTCTAACCCTAATGCCCCATTCTTCTTCATATAGTTCAGCTTCCTGGATTATTTGGTCAACATACAGACTGTATGCCCTTGGCATCACTTATTATGGCATATAGCTCAAGCGCACTGATCTTTGGCACTAAATCACCATCTTCGGAGGGTTAAGGAAGGTTATACAGTGGTCACACCTTGTTCTTCTGTGCATGTGGGATCCGGTAAAGGGGGAAGGGACTAGAAAAACACTAAGAAGGAGATAGTATTTTGTGGTTACGAGAAGGGGGAGGGAGGGAGGGAGGGTGGGAGAGGGACATTCACTAATTAGATAGTAGATAAGAACCACTTTAGGTGAAGGGAAAGACAGTACACAATACAGAGGACGTCAGCACAATTGGACTAAACCAAAAGCAAAGAAGTTTCCTGAACAAACTGAATGCTTTGAAGGCCAGCGTAGCAGGTGCAGGGGTTTGGGGCCGTTGTTTCGGGGGACATCTAAGTCAATTGGCATAATAAAATCTATTAAGAAAACATTCTGCATCCCACTTTGAAGAGTGGTGTCTGGGGTCTTAAATGCTAGCAAGCAGCCATCTAAGATGCCTCAATTGATCTCAAACCACCTGGATCAAAGGAGAATGAAGAACACCAAGGACGCAAGATGGTTACAATCCCAAGAGACAGAAAGGGCCACATGAACCAGAGACTACATCATCCTGAGGCCAGAAGAACTAGATGGTGCCCGGCTACAACTGATGACTGCCCTGACAGGGAACACAACAGAAGCACCCCAAGGGAGTAGGAGAGCAGTGGGATGCAGACCCCAAATTCTCATAAGACCAGAATTAATGGTCTGATTGAGACTAGAAGGGCCCTGGTGATCATGGTCCCCAGATCTTCTGTTGCCCCAGGACAGGAACCATTCCTGAAGACAACTCTTCAGACATGGATTGGAGTGGGCAGTGGGTTGGAGAGGGATGCTGGTGAGGAGTGAGCTTCTCGGATCAGGTGGACACTTTAGACAATGTTGGCATCTCCTGCCTGGAGGGGAGATGAGAGGGTGGAGGGGGTTAGAAGCTGGCGAAATGGACACGAAAAGAGAGTGGAGGGAGAGAGCAGACTGTCTTATTAGGGGGAGAGTAATTGGGAGTGTGTAGCAAGGTGTATATGGGTTTTTGTGTGAGAGACTGTTTTGATTCGTAGACTTTCCCTTACAAAAGAATAAAAATTATTAAAGAATAGGAAGGAGAAATTAAAAACTATTTGTTTCATACTTGCATCATGCATTTTTTCTTTTAAGTGGCTGAGTTGGGATTCAAACCCAGATTTGCTGAATTCCAATTCTTATGTGCTTTCTACAATAGACAGTAGTGTTTTCATTTGTTTGTTTTTAATGTTTGCTTTTTGCTTATTCATTTGTTTTTAATGGAGAGAGAAATGTAAGCTCAAACCTTTGTGTTTAAAAATGTACATGTAGAAAGTCAAATTAAAAATTCTATTAAGGAAAAAAAAGAAGGAAATTGTAATTCATGGGTTGTTTCAACCTTATCTCATGTTGACAAAGCGTGGTTCCTTTTTACCACTTTTAACAGCTCTTTTCTTCCACCAGCACAGTTAACCCTATCTGTCTCAAAAGGAACATGACCTTAAGAATTAAACAAAAAATTGTCCACAATTTCTGACCAAATATGCTCCTTTACAAAATAAAATAATAACATCTACCCCACAGATAGATGTTATGATTTACAGATTTCCTTCAAGCTAAAAGAATTGAAGAAAAAATTCAAGCCTAGAGTTGTAATGATGAAGGATTCTATGGGGAAAATATTAAACAACACAGAAAGCACCAAAAGAGGACGGAAAGAATACAACATAGTCATTATACCAAAAAGAATAGGTCAACGTTCAACCATTTGAAAAGGTAGCTATGATCAGGAACAGATGGTACTAAAGGAAGAGGCCCAAGTTGAACTGAAGGCACTGGCGATAAACAAGGCCAACGGAATTGACAGAACAGGAATTGAGATGTTTTGACAAATGGCTGCAGCACTAGAAGTGCTCATACATCTATGCCAAGAAATTTGGAAGACAGCTTCTGGCCAACTAACTGGAAGAGATCCATATTTATGCGTATTCCCAAGAAAGGTGATCAAATCGAATGTGGAAATTATAGACGAATATAATTAATATCACACTCAAGAAAAATTTTGCTGAACAGCATTCAAAAGTGGCTGCAGCAGTATATCTACAGGGAACTGCCAGAAATTCAGGCTGGTTTCAGAAGAAGGTGTGGAACCACGAATATCATTGCTGATGCCAGATGGATCCTGGCTAAAAGCAGAGAATACCAGAAGGATGTTTACCTGTGTTTTATTGACTATGTAAAGGCTTTTCATTGTGTGGATCATAACCAATTATGGATAACATTGTGAAGAACAGGAATTCCAGAACACTTAATTGTGCTCATGAGGAACCTTTACATAGATCAAGAGGCAGTTGTTTGGATAGAACAAGTGGATACTGCATGTTTTAAAGTCAGGAAAGGTGTGCATCAGGGTTATATCTTTCACCATGCCTATTCAATCTGTATTTTGGACAATATGAAGAACAAGGCATCAGGATTGGAGGAAGACTCATTAACAACCTGTATTATGCAGGTGACACAAACTTGCTTGCTGAAAAGGAAGAGGACTTGAAGCACTTACTGATGAAGATCAGACTACAGCCTTCAGTATGGATTGCACCTCAACATAAAGAAAACAAAAATCCTCACAACTGGACCAATGAGCAAAATCATGATAAACGGAGAAAAGACTGAAGTTGTCAAGGATTTCATTTTACTTGGATCCGCAATCAACACCCATGGAAGCAGCAGTCAAGAAATCAAAGGACGCATCGCATTTGGTAAATCTGCTCCAAAGGACCTCTTTAAAGTGTTGAAAAGCAAAGATGTCACCTTGAAGACTAAGGTACTAGTCATGGTATTATCAATCACATCGTACACACATGAAATTTGGACAATGTATAAGGAAAACAAGTAGAATTGATGCCCTTGAATTGTGGTGTTGATGAAGAATATTAAATATACCGTGAACTGCCAAAAGAACAAACAAATATATCTTAGAAGAAGTACAACCAGAGTGCTCCTTACAAGCAAGGATGGTGAGACTGTATCTTACATACTTTGGACATGTTGTCAGGAGAGATCAGCCCCTGGAGAAGGATATCAGGCTTGGTAAAGTACAGGGTCAGAGGAAAGAGAAAGACCCTCAAGGAGATGGATTGATACAGTGGCTGCAACTGTGGGCTCAAGCATAACAACTATTGTGAGCATGGTGCAGGATTGGAAAGTGTTTCGTTCTGTGGTACATAGGGCTGCTATGAGTCAGAATCGATTCAACAGCACCTAACAACAACAACAACAACAACAACCCACAGACTTATTCAAAGAAGTTATTGAATGTATATATGTAGAAACATGTCATAATAAATGACATGTATGAAACACTCACCATATGAAAGTGCATGTTATTGATTTAAGGTCTATACAACTCACTACCCTAAGCTGCAGAAATTTGAGTCTGCCATCAACTGAAAAGCCCTGCTCTTGCAGCAGAAAGAGTGAATTAAGTCTAGAGCCTCACTGGCAAAGCTTTTAATATTACTGTTGAGTTAATGATAAGAGACACAAACCACCATTCTTTGTTGTTGTTATCACATCGTTTTTCACAGGGAAGAAAAAAGATAATGTGATGTTTTTATAAAATGTAGGGTCACGTGCATCACGTTATTTAGAATGTTGCAAAATAAGAAAGAGTGCTCTATCATGGATCAAGTACACTATTTGCCAGACTTCCTACCATTTCCTTTGTGTATTTTCCTTTTCATATCCTAGTCATATGCACACACACACACCCACACACACACACACCAGAATCTGCGTTAGATTTCTCTTACTGTGTGATAAATTACTACAAACATAATCCATTAATTAGGTACACCCATTTAATATCTCAGAGTTCTGTAGGTCAGAAGTCTAGGCACGTATCAACTGAGTTCTCTACTTAGAGTCTGAGAAACCATTTTAATTCTTCTGAAATCCAGATTTCTGGGTCCCTGGAGTTGGGGTGACCCACACAGGCTATCTGCCCTTAGGTGTCCTTTTGAATCTTGAGCCTTTAAGGAACTGTTTTCCTAAAGTCACCTTCAAGTCAAATAACAGCCTAGTAAACAGTTTAGGGAAGATCGTTTTGCCTTAGGCATTGCGTTGTTTTGGAGAATTACAAGGACATTCAGGAGACTACCCTGCCCAGACCCCTCCTATATAACCTGCTTTCACTATCCCCTCTTCAGAGTGCCTTCCTGGTACCTTTGGGTTGATATTACTCTATTCGAATTGTATCTCCTCCAATAAATATATTCTGTTATGCTAATGATCGGTGTTTCTCTGTGCATTCAGGTTTTTGGCAGATCTCATAACCCCTGTGTCTGCCAGGCTCCATTCTTAATCTGGAGGTTCTGGGGAAGAATCTGCTTCTAAGCTCATCAGGTTGTTACCACTCAACAAATTTTCTTATTCTGTAATCCAGTTCCTGTGGCTTTAAGACTGTACCTCTCCTTTCCTTATTGATTGTCAGCTTGAGGTCACTTTCAACTCATAAAACTTGAAAACCAAACCCATTGCCATGAGTCAGTTTGACTCATAAAAGCTGCCCATATTCCTTGACACATCTTCAAAACCTACAAGCAAGAATCCTCCTCCTGTTAAATGTCTCTCATGTTCTAATCTCTCTGATTTTGAAAAAACCTTTTTGGATGGAGTGAGGTTATGTGCTATGGACTTCCAAAAGATTTAGGAATATGATAATAAGTGTATTCTATCAGTTAGAAGAAGAAATTTACAGTGAGGCAGTCTTAGGTTTGAATCTTAAGTGTCAGAGTCAGAAAACTTCTGTGACCAGATCCATTCAGTCTTGACAGTGGAAAAATATGATCTTTTATCAAATCTAAGATCTCAGCATTTATTTTACCACCAAGAAAGAGGAAAAAAACCTTAAATTAAACTATGATATTGTATGAATGATAAGATGTATCCCAAATTCTGACATATGAAAATGTCCAAAAATATAATCGATGAAATATGTTGTTGTGTACTATGAATAAATTCCAGCTTTTTTACAGCGACTCTGTAGGACACAGTAGAACTGCCCCATAGAGTTTCCCAGCCTGTAGTCTTTATGGGATCAGATTGTCAAGCCTTTTCTCCTGCGGAGCAGCTGGTGGGTTCCAACTGCCTAAGTTTCTGTTAGCAGCGGAGTGCTTAACAATTGCACTACCAGTGCTCCTTCAATGAAGTGAAAAGAAAAAAATGATGCCATCAAATCAATTCCAACTCATAGTGACCCTATAGGTCAGAGAAGAACTGTCCCATGGGGTTTTCAATGATCAGCTGATGTATTTGAACTGCTGACCTTTTACTTAGCAGCCATAGCTCCCAACCACTGCACCAGGTGTCTATGTCATATGGTGAGTTAGCACTGGTAGCACAGTGGTTAAACTCAAAGGTTGATGGTTCTAAACCAGCATGGACTCTGCTAGAGAAAGATGTGGCGGTCTGCTTCTGAAGAGATTTATAGCCTTGGAAACCCTCTGGGATCGCTATGAGTCAGAATCCTCTGGACTGCAGTGGGTTTGGTTTCGTTATTTCATATAGTTATCCTAAGGAATAATTTACAGAATATCTATAAATTGCTTGGTCTTTTATTTGGCTCAGGATATCAGGATTAACCCAATTGTAGCTATTACCATTTTTGTTATGAATCTGGTTTCTCCTTTCTTGGAGACAGAGGGTTTCCTCAAGAAGAGAACAAAAAATGCCAATTTATCCTCTTTCCAATTCTATAGCTACCATTGTGGCCATTAAAAAACTTTTGAAATGCAGTGCAGCCAGGCTCTTGCCATAATAGAGCAGTGACTAGCAGTCAGCAAAAAGTCCCTATGCAGCTCGTGTTTGAACGTTACATTCGCAAGTCTTCCATTGGCTTGCCAACATGCTGCCTCTGTTCTGCTCAACAGAAAGGTATCTTCTTCTTTACACAGAACTATAGATGGGTGCACCTTCCACAGGTTTGTAGTCCCCTAGTCCTTCTGCCTCAGTCATGGTGAGCACTCTAAAGCCAGGACAATTGCTTTAGATGATTCATTCCCTTACTCTGGCACAAGTGGCCATAAGGACTTTTAAGGAGTAACCATAGGGCAGGCCACAAATTAGAAGCATAGTCATGTAATCATTAGCAAACCCCTAAATAACCTGGGATTAGTATGTTAAGCCTCTTTAAAAAAAAAAAAAAAAAGCTATATAAATAGGATTTTATACACACTGAAATTACTTAATGAAGAATTAGAAATATATATAAATGATATGGATGCTTAATTCCTCAGTCATGTATATGTATGTGTGTGCATGTATAGTACACACATGTTGAACGGCAAAGGAAAATAAAACATAAGTTAACCTGGTTTGTTCCTTCTCTGACTTTATAATTTTAAAATGGAAACTTTTAAATTACAGTCCATTCTCTTGGTTCTCATTGTATAATACAGATCTTATATAGGTAGAATTCAACAGTATATTGCCCATTAAAAAAAAAAAAGAAGGTGTCATGTTGGCTTTCTTTTTAAGCTATAACTCTTACAATATATAATTTTCCTTTCTCCCTGATAGGTGAAGTCGTGAGTCTCAGGATATATGCCGTGAATGAGTTCAGATGTTCCTTTTATTTCCCTATGCTTAGGACAGTGCTACTCTTATTCTTATCAAACAATGCAAATTATTTTTGAGAAGTGGATTCAAACAGATGGCAGGCAGATGGGAATGTTAGCCATTATCTTTATCACATTTGGGTGTAAAGAATTTCAGGTACAAATCTGTAACTCATCTCATTCAATGGAAAAATGATTAAGCCAGAACATAATAGCATTTTCCATCTTACTGAACACAGTCACTGACTCCAGGCCTCAGATGAAAGAGAAAACCTAATTTTCTGGGTTTGCGCCACTTTGTGCCAGGCCACACTGACACTCCTCTGGAAGGATGTGCTTGGGCTCTTTGGATTTGTGACTAAGACAAACTTTGCTGATACTTTTAAAGATGCTATTACCTTTTCCCTGTCTTGCTTACACTTCTAAAATATTATTTATTATCAGAAAGATTAGTCCTAAATCTAATGTTAGAGCACTCTTCAACATTTGTCTCAAATACTGGATAATATATCTTTTGTTTGTTTGTTTGTTTGTTTACCTGCTGGGTTGCAGCTGAATTCTGACAGAACCACAAAGTACACTGCATGTAACTTACATTGAAGCAAAGGACAGATTTCGTCCTGTTTTTAATTCTGCTTTCGTTCTTTTTTTCATCAAGGAAAGCAGCACACTAAATTTTCCTTTTGACAAGGTTTGGAAACAACTTCATAACTATTCAAGTTGTATCAGAACAAAGAAAGCTTTCTGCATACTCTGTGCTTTTATAAATGGATTTGATCACAGAAAATAAACCTGACAGGAGAACTTCCCGGCAATTACCTCCAACTCATCAATTACTATTAGAGATCTTACCTGTACAGCAAGTTTCTTTAACCCCATTAAAAATGGCCATTTACTCAGTGATCGCCATTGATGGGCTATTTCTTCTTTAAATTATGACTGTTCTTACTATTCAAATTCTGTATACAATGAAAATGTTTTGCAGAAAATATTACTATGATCACAAATAATTTGAAATGACAATGGACAGCACTGAATTGAAGTTTGCAAAATGATACCTTATTTCCTTGCCCTTTTTTATACTCTACATGCAATATATTTTTGGTAGTGGTAGAACTAAAAGAATGTACTTTCTTTCTGAAGAGCCTCAACACTTATGGGCTTACATTTAGGTAGCTGAACATGTATGAGTTGGGTTATCAAGCAAATAACTGACTTCATTTAAAAATATCCTATTGTTTTAGAAGGTAAATTATTGAGCGACTAGTTTAATCAAGGAAACCCTAGTGGCGTAGTGGTTAAGTGTTATGGCTGCTAAACAAAGGGTCAGCAGTTCAAATCTGCCAGGCGCTCCTTGGAAACACTATGGGGCAATTCTACCCTGTCCTATAGGGTCAGCATGAGTCATAATTGACTGGACTGCACTGGGTTTTTAGTTTAATCAAAGCATGTTTTGTATCTAGGAGCTTTTGGGGGGGAAATCTTGATGATTACAGCCATTGAAAATATTCTTAAAATGTACAAAACTGTTAATCTGTTGTTTATAGTTCCCAACTGATGAAACAAAGAAATTTTGGTTATTTTAAAGAAGTTAGTAAATCTGAACATTGTTGAACATGATATAAATATATACTTTTAATAACCGTTTCTATAAGTAAAAAACATATCCATATCAGTTATTAGAAAAAGCCCATAATATCTACTGTAAACAACCAATAATTTTCCTAAACATTTCTCTAAGTTAGAAGAAAAATATGAATAAGAATATACTCCCTATTCATACATTTTTAAACCATCAATCTTAAAATTTAAACAGAGATTTAGGAATCAGACTGACACGTTAAAAAAAGAAAACTATAAAAAGATATTTTATAAACTAATTTTTTATTATTATGCAAAAGATACTAAAGTGTTAGAGCTTAAAGAGTCTGTAAATGATCTAATCTGAAGAGTTTAAAAAGTGTGGTAACCAAATAACACAAAGCAAAGAAGTGCCCAGCTTTCAAGTTTGATCTTGCTAAACCAACTGGCCTCAAAACTTTTTTAGCCTACACACAAATTGGGTACTCATTGACAAGAGCCATAACTCAGGTTATAGACACATTTTTGGCAAGAGATGTATAATTCCACCATTATCTACCATTCAGAAAACAGGTAAAATATTAAGTGAGAGTGGCATTGTTACAGGGATAGCCATATTTCTTTATTAAAGAACATAAACACACACACACAAATTATTAAATCATTTAGGAAATTTTGCCTTATTATTAGAAATCATTGGCATACTCTACATCAAATCTTATTATAAGCTTCATGAAGTTAGAGTTTGTTTGTTTATTTGTCTGTTTGGTATGTTTTGTTCAAAACTGTATCCCTAGTGCCTAATACAGTTCTTGGTTCTGAGTGATGTCCCGTAAATATTAGATAAAAGTATGAATGAAATGTAGTATAGTACTACCAGTAGTCCCCAACTTACAAAGAGGTTCTGTTCCAACTACTCCGTCATAAGTCATTTCTGAGAATATCTCTCTTTTTTTTCAGTTTTCATTATTATTTCTTTTTATTATCAGTATCTTTATAAATCTGATATTTGTCTTCGGGAGTTGGAAACATTACATATAAACTTACAGATATATTTTAATACATACATACATGCATTAAAAAATACACAAATCACAAAAATTTACTCTGTTGGTGAAAAAGAGCTGGACAACGTTGGTACCTTGTCAGTTGCAGCAATATCTCCACTTGTGGAAGGTTCTGGAGCATCTGGATTATCTTTGGGAATGGGGATAGCGTTTCTAGTCTGAAAACTAGTGAGAGTTGTCTGTATGGTCCTTTTCTTTTTTTCTTCTTCTGTTTCACAGTCACATCTCACTGCTTCCCAAATCTACCTATCGACTTCAGCAAAGTTATCAGTGTTTGGATCCATGTCTGAAAGCAACCGAAGCCCCTGATTAAGTTAAGAAAAAAAAAAAAAAACTTTTAGCTAATCCTTTCACAGTAAAATTTCTTGACAACTTTTCTTCTTCTTCTTCATTCTTTCTTTCATCAGCATTTCTTTCCTGTTCGATACCCATTAAGTCCCAATCTTTCAATTTCTCTTTTTCATGATATATGAGCTATTCCACAGATGGTAATAAGTGTGGTTTGTTGTAGCTAGAATACATCGTAAACCAGGGACTACCTGTATATTGCAAAAAGTGTATGAACCCTGACTCTTAGCTAGGTGAGAAACTAGGTTATGACCATTTTTTACATGGCCATGGGAAGATTTCCTTGCAAAATGATGATGATAAGTCTCATGACTGCCTCTTCCTTTGCCAAATTCTCATTGTAATGAGCAGGGTATTTCTCAATGGGACACTACATTCAGGAAGTGGGTATATGTATATTTCTGAATAGTTAGGGCTTTGTAAAGATGTTATTGGGACCTGGGTCAAAACATAAGCCTTGGAAGTTACTGAATAGATGCTGAAAGACCACCTGAGGAGATGCAACTATCTAGAGGTCTGAGTCACTTGTCAATAGGGCATGGGACCCAGATCCATAGAGACATTCCAGATATTTAAAATCTGAGAAACTCATCTTATCTTCCCCCTGCAGACACTTACTTACACTACACTGGGTAAGACACCAACATCCTCCCCACTCTCTTCCCCAAAAGGATTTATTCACTTTAGGAAGCAAAAGTTTCTCTCTCTGTAGGGAAGCAAGGGTGAACAGCTGTCTCTGAACCCTGATTCAGAGAGTTTACACTCATTGGATTTTGAGGAGCCTGGTGGAGCAGTGGTTAAGAGCTATGGCTGCTAACTAAAAGGTCAGCAGTTCAAAATCACTAGCCGCTCCTTGGAAACCCTATGGAGCAGTTCTACTCTGTCCTATAGGGTCACTATGAGTTGGAATCGACTTAACTGAAAAGGTTTTTTTTTTTTTTTTCTGTGGAATGACCCATATAGAGGCAAGGTTCTCCATCTAGGTCTCATAACATCACCTCAGGTTGGGGCAAGAAGAAGGAATGTGGTTGAGTAGCATACACAGGTTGCCTCAAAATCCAGTGTCGCTATAAAATTGCTAGGATGAGGACTTTAACCCGTATCATAAGTCCCTGCATGGGTGCTATATCTATTTGATTTGATTAGGTCATACACACAAGACAGTTACACAGTGCTGGCAAATGAAAGTTGTTATTATTATTTATAGAAAGCAAACAGTTCACAATAAGAACAAATTTATGGTGAACCGTCCTGCCCAGAACATATGACCCACTTTATAGGAGAGGGGTGGACTTATGTCTTAAAGGGGACCTGCTTACCCTTCCCCCCAAACCGATGTCCACTCTTATGTCACTGGGTGGGCATGTCATGGATCCAGCGTCGGCAGGTGTGTAGCAGCTCAAGTGTTGGGTTCATTTCACCAGCTCAGGTCAAGTTTGGTGTGTCTGTGTCCATTCTTTCTCTCTCTGTCTCTCTATGGCTTTTCTTGGCTATCTCTGTCCTCCTGTGCTTACTGGTCCAGCTCTCAACCAACAGCTTCAGGACAACCCTTGGCCAGTGCCAGTTTTAGGCCAGCATTACCACAGCTCTTGAGGCAGAAATGTTTTAAGGGCAGCACCTATACGATTTATCCCCAAGCCTCTTTGAGCCTCTTCTGCTGGGGTGCCCCCAGGCTTGGCGGGCAGGGCTTTTTACTCTTTGGGCAAGTCCCCTTGCACTTCATACAGGATTACAGTTTGCACGGTTCATACACTTCATACAGGGTTACAGTTATCAACCCAGCCAGGCTAAAAGAGCTTCTGCTGCTGCTAAAGATGGGCTGGTTCAGCCTCACTATTTTCTTGCTTTGCTTGGGCTTCTGCTGCCACCAAAAGTGGGTTGGTTTGACCTTACACCACTGCTGCTCTGCTGCTCAGCTCTACTGTGCTGGTCTTTGGCCTCTTTGCTGCTGCCTTGACTGCTGACAGCTGTGGGCCTCTTGGCTGGGCCCCTCTGAACCACTGGGTCTCCTGCTGTTGGCTCTGTTGCTGTTTCTCTTGGTCTTCAGTGTTACCATGCCAGTGTTACAGCCCTTGACCTATATTACAGCTCTTTTACCCAGGCTTAGGAGGTTCTCAGCATAGATGCCATACAGAAAGAACACACTCCCCTTTGGGCTCTTGTTTATTAGAAGGTCCCTAAAATCTCTGTGGGATTGGCTGTTGTCTTAGTCATCTAGTGCTGCTATAACAGAAATCCCGCAAGTGGATAGCTTTAACAAAGAGAACTTTATTTCCTCACAGTAAAATAGGCTAAAAGTCCAAATTCAGGGCGTCAGCTCCAGGAGAAGGCTTTCTCTCTCTGTCAACTCTGGAGGAGGGTCCTTGTCTTCATTCTTCCCCTAGTGGAGGAAGTTCTCAGACACAGGAACCCCAGGTCCAAAGGACTTGCTCTGCTCCTGGTGCTGCCTCCTTGGTGGCATTAAGTCCCTAATTCTCTGCTTGCTTCCCTTTCTTTTTATCTACTGTAAGATACAAGGTGGTGCAGGCCACACCCTAGTGAAACTCCCTTTATATAGGATCAGGGATGTGACCATAGTAAGGGTGTTACATTCCCACCCTAATTCTCTTTAACATAAAATTACAATCACAAAATGGAGGGCAACCACACAATTCTGGGAATCTTGGCCTAACCAAGTTGACAGATATTTTTGGGGGACACAATTCAATCCACGACAGTTGTTTATATAGGAATAAACCCATTGCCATCAAGTGGATTCCAACTCATATTGACCCAATAGGATAGAGTAGAACTTCCCCATACGGCTTCCCAGGCTGTAATTGTTACGGAAGCAGACTGGCACATCTTTCTCCTGAGGAGCAGCTGGCAGGTTCAAGCTGCTGACCTTTCAGTTAGCAGTTGAACATTTCACCACCAGGGCTCCTTTATGTAAGAATACTCCTTGTCCGTTTTAATATGTGGCTTTTCTAGCAGCACCACAAACCAACCAGTCCTCTTAGGTAGATAGCAATTCAACCAATCACTAGGTAGATTTTAGCCCCACTAATAGTTTTATGGGAATTGCAAACCTAGGGCCAGAAAGGATACATAAAGGAACCATTTACACCAAATTGGTATAGCTGTAAGTAATGGTTAATTTGCCCCTGACCAAGAAATGTGTATCTACTTTCAGGATAATATGAATGAATATAAAAACCAAAACAAACAAACAAAAAAACCCAAACCTGTTGCCATTGAGTCGATTCTGACTTGTAATGACACTGTAAGACAGAGTAGAGCTGCCCTGTAGAGTTTCCAAGGAGTGCCTGGTGGATTTGAACTGGTGGTTTTTTGGTTAGAAGCCATAGCACTTAACCGCTACGCCACCAGGGTTTCCACGAATACATATAAGTATGAAAAAATCATCCAACATTGCACTAAGAAAAAAAAAAAAAAGGTTGCTCTCGAGTCAATTCTGACTCATAGCAACCCTATAGGACAGACTTTATAGGACAGAGTATATCTGCCCTATAAGGTTTACAAGAAGCGGCTGATGGGTTTGAAATGCCAACCTTTTGGTAGGCAGCAGAGTTCTTAACCACTGTGCCACAAGGACTAGCATAGACAATATAGCTTGGTTTGACATACACATGCAGAAATCCTTAAGGAGTTTTTATAGATACACTAAAAATGGAATTGTGTGGAAGAAATGTTGGGTGGAGGAAGTCTGACCCTATTCTTACTACTGATCCTCTACTCCCATCCACAATTTCCCTCCCAGGCAAGTGAGTGGAACAAAGCCTTTGTCAAATTCTACCTGGCAAGAGCAAAGGCTATATGGGGAAGACAAAGGGAAGAGCCACATTTGCTCATGCTCAGGCTGGCTATATTTTGGGCATCATTAAAAAGCTCCAGGATTTGCTACTTTGACAGTAGTTCCCCAAACAGAGGTGTGGACTTGGTGAAAACCGTGTGTCTTTTGTTAATTCATTCATACATTCAGCACAGAAATATCTCCATTCTGTGGCTACTATAACTGAGACAGCTTCTGATTTCCAGGACATGGAACATTACCTAGTTAATTCATATTTGCTATATATCTAAATATTTTACTTTTTGTTTCTATTTGCACCTAAAAATACGATCATTAAATTTCCTGCAATACTCAATAATCTGTGGGAGAATCTACCTCAAATTTTACTTGACTATATCTACAACTCCTTTAAAAATAAGCAAAACCTGAGAACTTTAAAATATAGACTACAGTCAAAAAATGTGAAACAAATCTGAAAAATAAGAGGGCCTTCATTGTGTATGTGTATGTGTAAATATATATATTCACATACACACATGATGGGTAAATTTTATTCATTTATAGATCTAAGAATAGACTCCATAAGCTGGATGACCTTGCTAAAGTGTTATTTGAAAATAAAATTATATGTTTAATGAATACCAATTGCAATTCCAAAGGAGATTTTTAATGTGATAAAGTATTTCTAAAGATACTTTTGAGACTTCACATAAAAAAATGCCTACATGTAGTGTTACATAATCTCCCATAAAACTGGCCAAATTAAACAAAGAAAAGTAAAAATAGCGTGGAATTTTTTTTTCTTCTCTCGTGCACTCCTTGTATTTTTTTCAACCATTTATTCATTCAAAACCTGTGTGATGAGGGTGCAGTAGTGTTAGGTTCTGGGTCTGCTGGGGAGCAGAACCACCAAGGAACACTGCTTCCCGATAGCCCTTAGGATATGGCAGAGACAGGTGCTGATCACGTCATGAAATAATAATGGAAATGAATGAGAAATTAAAAAATAGATAGTTGGTACCATGAGAACTTACAATAGGAAGATTTTAACTATTTTCAAGGGGATGATGAGTTTTTGAGGGAAGGCATCTCTAAGGAAGCCCCGAGGCGACTGAGATTTGAAATGTTATCGACGCTGCAACAGAAATGTATGTATTTATGTATGTCTTTTCTGCTTTAATTTGCACTAAGATACACTTAGAGGGAACAATTTTAACTGTCTTCTTGTCATAGAGTTTTTAAAGACAGTTACTCTTAATAAAACCAAAATCATAAAACATCCGTGATTCTGTAATTCTGGTTTTTATCAAGAAAACTGTTTCCACATTTAACAACTAGACTGGATGTTTCCTCTGCCACTATTCTGTTTGTCTGCCTTGATTATTTTGTTTGCATGTGCATGTTTGCATCTAAACACAATTTTTTTAGTCAAAATTTCCAAATTTTCACAGATTAGCTATGCTTTTCTATATATTTAATTATTCAGTGACAACAATGAGTGAGAATCTTTGCAAACCAGAAATAAACACATTTCTTAGATAAATGTTCAGTTTGTGAAGGACTCTTTCTTTGGAATTATAAGGCAAGGGGAGAAGTTTATCTTGACAGAACTAGATGCTGTCTTTTATGGATTGAATTGTGTCCCCCCAAAATATGTGACAAATTGGCTAGGCCCAATTCCTAGCATTGTGTGATTGTTCACCATTTTGTCATCTGACGTGACTTTCCCATGCATTGTAAATTCTACCTCTATGATGTTAATAAGGTGGAATTAGCGAGTTTTGTTAATTGGCAGGACTCAACCTACAAAATTAGGTAGTATCTTAAGTCAATTTCTTTCGTCATATAAAAAAGAGAAGCAAGTAGAGAGAAAAGGGGACCTCATACCACCAAGAAACAAGAGCCAGGAGAATAGTGCATCCTGTGAACTGGGGTTCTTGTGCTGAGAAGCTCCTCCACCAGGGAAGCTTGATGACAAAGACCTTCCCCCAGAACTGACAAAGAGAAAAAGCCTTCCTCTGGAGCTGGCGCCCTGAATTCAGACTTCTAACTTTCTAGACTGTAAAAGAATAAATTTCTCCTTGTTAAAGCCATCTACTTGCAGTATTTCTGTTACAGCAGCAGTAGATAACTAAGACATGTCTTAGTTTTTTAGTGCTTCTATAACAGGAATACAAGTGAATGGTTTTAAAGAACAGAATTTCGTTTTCTCACAGTAGGAGGCTAGGAGTCTGAACTCAGGGCACTGTCTCTAGGAGAAGGTTCTCTCTCTCTCTGTCATCTCTTGGGGAAGATCTCTTTCAGAAATGAAGTAATATCTTATTCATCTATGGATTCTACACAAGAAAACTCGGACTGTCACCTATGTGACTAGGAGATGTGCCTCTTCCAGATCATAGTAGCAGGGAACTAAATCTGATTGGTTTGATTTAGCTCCCACCCGGATCATGTGGGAAAATGAAGGAATTCATCTTGTGTGTTAAGTAAAAGACAGATTACACAGAAATGATAAACTACATCCGGAATACAACATATGTAAGGAGTGAGGTGACACTTACCATTCCAGGTGGCTGCCCTGACCTCCAATCTGCTCTCATCTCCACCACTGAAGTCAGTGCTTTACTCCCAATTAGAGGTCGTCACACCCTTTTGCTTCCTAAAGTGTTAAATACTGTTGAGTTAAGGGCTTTCCAATCCTAGGGGTATTTGCATTTTAATAAGGAACTATTGAAGATTGAAAAACCTTTAGGACTTAAAACAATTCTAATATTGCAAGGCAAAGCACTTGCAATTTAATTCACAGTGAAACAAAATTCACCATGCAGTTAGGTGCATAATTTAACCTTGTGCAAGGCCAATCCCGTTTGCCTAAAAGGAAAATGTCAGACTTGATAATACTTCAACATTGTTTTTATTTCAGTCTCTCTGTAAATGGCCCAAATCAAGTATCAGGGAAATTTTGTTTCTCAAACCATTTTATTAAAATTTTACTCAAACCAAATTTTCCATACTAAATTATATATTCATAAACACAGGCACTAACAATCATGTATTCACAGTAAAAATCATACTCTCGTCTTCTCCCTGACGTCTGAGAGCATAGACTGGTTGGTGCCCTGTCAGAAATCTGTCAATACCACAACAAGTATCTGGCACTATTCACCTTGGTGCAGACTTGTCTTTCATATAGAGATCACTAACTGCCTGGAAGGAGCAATACTTGTTATTATCTCCCCTGAAAAAATATTTCAAGTACTACATAATTCAAATAGAAATGCCTTGTTTATGCTTTGTCTAATCTCAAAAAAAAAAAAAAAAAAAATGGCATGGCTTTATAAATTCCATTGAGGCTTAGTGGTATCAAACAAATGATAAGTAGTAAGGAAGAACTAAAAACACCACAGAAGGAGAAACTGAGTTCCAGTTGAGTATGGTAAATCACTGTAGTGGTTAAGGTTTGTGTCAGCTTGGCTAAGCCATAATTCTCAATGGTTTGGCAGATATTATGTAATCATCCTCCCTATTGTGATCCAATATGAGCAGCCAATCAGTTGAAAGGGGAGTTTCTTTGGGGGTGTGATGTGCATCCAATATAAATGGATGTACTAAGGAAAATGACAATAATCAATGAGTAAGAAACAGTTGTGTTCTGGGATTTTTAAGAAAACATATTTATCCCAATCCTAGAATTCTTTTCTCATGTAAGCTAGATGATATAATTTTCATCTATATCCTTCCTAAGTACTTTTTTTTTTTTTTTTTTAATGGCTCTGTCTTGATCCTGTATCCGACTTGTCTTCTGACCTCCAGTTCTTGGGACACGAGCCAACAGCCTGCCATCTGACCTGCAGATGTTGGGATTTTTCAGCTTCTGGAACTCTGTGAGCCAGCAGCCTTCTATTCTGCCTGACCTGCCAATTTTGGGTTTGTCAGCCTCTGTAACCATGCATGTCACTTTTCTACCTCAGGCAATAAACACCAGAGAACATCTGTATAAAATTTTGAGAACTGTGACATGATAGAAAGATCTCTGGTCATTTCCCAAACTTAACCCATGTTGCATGTTTATCTACTGAAACTGCAGAAGCTTGTTTTTCTCACCATATTGTAAGATTTTGTGGCTACCAGTTAAATCTGATATTTTAAATTATAGTTTGCTATTTCCAAGCAATTCCAAAGAGTAAAAAGAAGTTGTTTCAATCCACGTTCATATGAAAGCTTAATATTTTAAAAAGAAAAAGAAAAAAAAATTTTTAGGATTATGTAAATGAATTTATAGTCTGATTTTTTTTATTACTTAAAAATATTAAGGAAAATGACAATAATCAATTAGTAACAAGCAGTTGCATTCTGGACATTTTCAAGAAAACATTTTTATTCCAATCCTACAATTCTTTTCTCATGCAAGTAAGCTGATACAGTTTTCCTCTATATTCTTCCTAGGTACTTCTTTTTATGGGGTGTTCAATAGTAGAATTCTTGCCTTCCATAAGGAAGACTTGAATTCAGTTCCCAGCCAGTGCACTTCATGTGCAGCCGAGTCAATGAGGCTTCTGTGTTGCCATGATGCTGAGCAGGTTTCAGTGACGCTTCCAGACTAAGAAAGACTAGGAAGAAAGGCTTGGTGATCTACTTCCGAGTCACAACAGTCTGGTCCACAACCAATTATGGAGGTGGCACAGGACTAGGCAGCCTTTCATTCTATTTTGCTTGGTACATGAATATAAGGATCAGCACGAAGTTGGTTCCTATAAGTGGAGGTTAAAAATGTCCCAAATGTCCAATTTCTCTAAATTGCGGTACCACTCCATCGTCTCCAACACCAACTACTCCTCCTCCCTTCAGTACCCTTCCTCCTGTCTTTGGGTTTGGTAATTCGCTGCAACGTCTCACAGACCTCACAAACTGTACTTACTGTTAAGTGGTTTGTTAGGGAAGTTATAACTCAGGAACAGGATCAACTTGGAAGTAACAGGAACGACTCAGGATAAAGGTCTTCAATCAGAACAGCCTCTGCTTGTAGCTGCTGCCGCGGGGCCCTGGTTCCTGCCGTTTTATGCTGCCGTTGCTCTTGCAGCTACCACACCACCTCTCTCTGTCTTCAGTGTTACTACTCCTTCTTCTCTTTCTCTGTTTCTCTCACTAAAAACCTCTGTTGAGTAAGCTAGTTCTATAACAAACTCCTTGTCAATTTCAAGGTGTGCTGTCCACTCCCCCACCCCCAGGCAAGACCTTGAACTAACCAATGACCTGTGTAGGTCACAGGCACCTTATTTGCACAGTCCCACCCAGTCATCCCACGGAAGTTATAAGACCATGGCTAGAAAGGACACAAAAAGAGAAACTCATTGCCTTGAACATGGGGTCACCACGAGTTGGGGATCACTACGAGTCGGAGGCTGATTAGATGGCAGCTAACAACATCAAGAACAATATCTAATAACATTTACATATTTCTCTAGGGAACATTATTGTGTATCATAGAACATTTACTCCTTTACTTTAGTGAACTGTGAGAACAAAAACATTCGTCACAGGACATCTGAGTTTAAAATCCTGAGTTCAACCATTTTACTGACCCAATGACAGTGCCTTGAGCCAATCCATTATTTCATTAACATTCTACACCAGCCAGATCTTCTGTCCCTGTCTGTGGTACCCTCAGGTTCTAGAAAATCAGCCAGGTTAAGAGAAAGAACTCTGTTTTAGTTCAGCTGTAGCGGTTATCTAACTGGGTTTTAATTATTTATTTATTTCACTGAATTCCTTGTAACAGTGGAGCAAAAATGATTCCACCTTGTCTTCCAGTAGATCAGTTATACTTGGCATTAAAACTGACACATAGTAGGTGCCCAGTAAATCTTTGTTAAATAAATAAGCTAATTTGCTTTTCCTAACACAGTAGAAGATAAAAGAGAATGGTGAACTATCTGTGAAAACACCAGCAGGTATTTGCAACCACATATATGTCAGAGAGTCCAGGAGCAACAAAGAACCTTGAAAATGCTAAATAACAGACTCCAAAAGTATTGAATGCATGAAGGTCATTCTGATGGCAGCACAGAAAAAAGAACAAAGGGCACTTTTTCAATGGTAAAGACTTAAATTAAGGATTGGGAAGGTGCTGTAATTTGGATGGTAGTCTCCTGGATGTTTAATTTATTAATTGTCATGAGTTACATGTACTGGATAAATTATTCGGTAAATGTTAAATAGCACAGATAATAAATTTGGTAGAGAAAAGTATAAAATTCTTGGGTGTTTTATACATTAAAAGCATCAATTATACCAAAATCATATATAAGCAACGCTTATCCTATTTTACTGTGGAAGTTTTGTCATCAGGGAGGAGAGCATTGTCAGAAGGTGGCAGTGTAGCACTTTCTTTCCCAAATGGAATAAAATAGCTCAAAAATTACCAAAATATAGCCCTTTCCAGATGCAGGCCTTAGGGCTGTGTTCAGTCCTGCAACTAACTCACTTCTCATTGCTCGGGATGTCTCATTAGGAGATCAACTGTTTAAAATGCAATGCTAATGTGAAAGTTTTAATTGGGAAATCCTGTGTGTGTTAAATTAATCTTAAGTACTTTTATCAAGAATTCCTGTTTCCTTTCTATGATGTCTGGCATTTCCAAATGTTGCAAAGTACTTCGACCTCTAGGAAATAAATTGTATATGGGAAAATAGTACATGTAAGTGCTTTAGAAATATATTAAAATGCCTTTTCAAGGTTCTTTTACAATCATTGAATGCATTACTTTTTACAAACAGAATCTGTATTAGCCACTTCTAAAGTAGCAGTATTTGGCAAACATAGAAGCATAATCAATTATGGGAAATGATCCTACATGGAAGGAGATGAAGAAGTCAAATTTATTCTCCGCTAGGTAGGGAATGAAAATTGGTGGTAACATTGACCAGAAAGAAAAATGGCATATGTCTTTTTCTTAAGAATCAACATTGCACCAATATTAGCAGAAAACCATCAGGAAGAAAAAATAAGACCTTCAAATGGAGTAATATTGTGCCATAATATTTATTAAAATGATTAGATTTGTTGAAAATTTATACGATTACATAAACATGAATTGTTGTTAGATGTCATCAAGTCAGTTCTGACTCACAGCGACCTTACGTACAACAGAACGAAGCACTGCCCGGTGCTGCACCATCCTATTATTGCTGTGTTCAAGCGCATTGCTGCAGCCACTGTGTCGGTCCATCTCGTTGAGGGCCTTCCTCTTTTTCAATGACCCTCTACTTTACTGAGCGCGATGTCCTTCTCTAGTGACTGGTTCCTCCTGATGACATGTCCAAAGTGAGTGAGGTGAAGTCTCACCATCCTCTCTTCCAGAAGGTATTCTGGCTGTGCTTCTTCTAAGACAGATTTGTTCATTCTTCTGGTAGTCCACAGTATATTCAATATTTTTGCCAATACCATAATTTGCATACATCAATTCTTCAGTATTCCTTATTCATTGCCCAGCTTCAAGTGAATATGAGGCAATTAAAAACATCATGACTTGGGTCAGATCAGGTACACTTTAGTCTTCAAAGTGACAGCTTTGCTTTTTAACACTTTAAAGTGGTCTTTTGCAGCAGATTTGCCCAAGGTAATATATCATTTGATTTCTTGACTGCTGCTTCCATGGACATTGATTACGAATCCAAGTAAAATGAAATCCTTGGTAACTTCAATCTTTTCTCTGTTTATTATGATGTTGCTCATTGGTCCAGTTGTGAGGATTTTTGTTTTCTTTATGTTGAGGTATAATCCATACTGAAGGCTGTAGTTTCCAGCCTTCATCAGTAAGTGCTTTAAATTCTCTTCACTTATAGCAAACAACGTTGTGTCACCTGTATATCGCAGTCTTCCTCCAACCCTAATGTAGAATTCTTCATGTAGCCCAGCTTCAGATTGTTTCCTCAGCATGCAGATTGAATAATTTTATTGACTGAATTATACTCCCCCAAAATATGTGATGTAAATCTTCACCTCTATCCCTGTGGTTATAACCCCATTTGGGAATGAGATATCTTTGTTATGTTAACGAGGCATGTTTAGTGTAGTGTGTATCTTGAGTAAATATCCTTTGAGATATAAGAGATTAAACAAACAAGAAAAGAAGAGATAGGGGAAGATGCATACCAAGCCACATGGTGATTACCCAGGAGCAGAAGCTCAGAAGAGACAAGGATCTTCCCCTAGAGCCCATACCCTGAATTTGGAATTCTAACTTTGTAGACTGTCAGAAAATAAATTTATGTTTGTTAAAGCCACCCATTTGTGGCATTTCTGTTATAGCAGAACTAGATAAATAAGTATGGTAAAAAGATTCATAAACGTGAATAGAGATTTTAATTTCTAACTTTTAGTTAAAATAAGACTTTTTTAATGTGTTTATCTACTGCGTATTCACATGTGAATATCTCATGATCTCTCTTTAATGCACAGGCACATTAATTTTTAAAAATGTAAAAACATTCTTTTATTTTAAGGTATCTTTAGCCATCCTGGTCTCAAAGATATACATTTGGTTCTGTAATAATTTTACTGATTTTTAGAATATTAAAAATTCATAAAGTAAAAATAATTTAATCACACTCCTGTTTGCATTTATTAAAATGTGCAGCCACAATATTTTCATGGAACTTGTTCATAAGGTTATTCATGAAGATTTTCTAAAAAATACAAGCTGTATAGAGCATAAACTGAATTTGTAAAACAATACTGGTCGAATTCTACATATTCTGTATACTAGGTGAAAATGGAGGAATATTAGTTTTATTTTAATTTGTGTTATTTTGTTCCCTAATATATTTTTATTAATAGTCTTTTTGTATGGGGGTAGTCAAAGATAAGATATAGTCCATGCCCTATTGAGAATAATGCTTGTGAAGTAATTAGCAAAATAGAATAAAGCATGGAGTAATTATTTACCAGTCTTCGTAGTACCTAAAAGATAAACTAGGAGTAATAGGAACAAGAGAAAGATGAATCAGGAGAGTCACACATGTGAGTTTGGGATTTTCAATTTCAACCTTAGTAAGGTCGCTCTCAGTAATCTAAAAAATATCTTTTATGTCTCTAGTAGTCTTCTTTGTATCATTCTGTATTTGATTAGTTGCTTGTCATAGACTGAATTACGTCTCCCCAAAAATGTTTGTATCAACTTGGTTAGGCCATGATTCCCAGTAGTCTGTGGTTATCCTCCATTTTGTGACAGTGGATTAGGGTGGGATTTTAACACCCTTATCAGGTCACATCCTTGATCCAATGAAAAGGGAATTTCCCTGGGGTGTGGCCTACACCACCTTTTATCTCTGAAGAGATAAAAGGAAAGGGAAGCTAGCAGAGAGGAGGGACCTCATACCACCAAGAAAGCAGTGCCGGGAGCAGAGCGTGTCTTTTGTACCTGGGGTCTCTGTGCAGAGAAGCTCCTAGTCTGGGGGAAGATTGATGAGAAGGCCAACAGAGAGCTGATGCCCTGAATTTGTGCTTTTAGCCAACTTTACTATGAGGAAATAAATTTCTCTTTGTTAAAGCTATCCGCTTGTGGTATTTCTGTTATAGCAGCACTAGATGACTAAGATATCTACTTACATTTGAAATTATGGTGGTTCCCTGGAGGTCTTAGACAAAAAAATAGTAAAATCCATTGATAGAGACAATGGTAACATTTGAACTAGAAGAGACCAGCACCTCTGCTCTCTTTCTGCTCCTTTTGGTGTCTCTTGTCTGATGTGGAGCTCTTCATTCTTTTTTAGCCCAACACTACATGCTGCATCAACTATGGTGCCATTAACATGCAAAGTGTAGCCTAGCATCTAGTGATACATGACAAACATGACAGCAATGTTCCGAGTTTTTGTCTAAATTGTTCAATGAGATTTTCAGGTCTGAAATAGTATTGTCTACTCTAAACAAAAAAGCATGTGAAAAATCTTCTTCTGATTTTTCTGTTACCGATGCCACCTGCCACCTGCTAGTAATCATTCATGAGCTTTTTTTTTTTTTTCCCCCCAAATCATATAGATTTATAAAACCACTTTCTGGAACCACATATATCTGCATCACAGAAAAATGGATAGTTTAAAGGCATACAAAGTACTCATTGTCAGCAGTGATGTTTAGTTTGATTTTTTTCCTTGACATTTTGGAGTATCGGCCTAAAGAAAATAGGGGGAAAATATTCTCTTAGCAAACATTAACAATTTCAGAAAGAGACAGACCTCATCCCTTCGTGATGAAAATATTATAGTCATGCCTTAATGCCATCTGTTTATGGGTTTGTAGTCACAGAGTTCTCTAGAGAAAATCATAATCTATAAAATGTTCTGTGTGCTAGATTTTGTCAACTTCTTCAGTTGCTAGATTTAAGGAAGCAGAGTCAGACACTCCCCAACCTACACTCTTCTGTGTGACAGCACTTGCAGCCATCAAGGAGCATAAAGTAGTCCAGGTAAAAACAATATTACTAATGCTCAAAATTTGGCCTAAAATGCACCTTATGAATCATACTAATAATAAAATTTCCTCTTAGATTTTGAATTTTTGCTCCAATAATATGCTTATATACGGTACTGAAAAATCACAAAAAATCCTTTAGTAACTCTTGCAACACATACTTATTGCAATGAGGTTTATCTGTGTGTGATCAGATCTTTCTTTTTTCGGAAGATCTGGACTTATGAACATTTTATTCCCATGGTAAACACAGACTTAGACTGCATTGGATTTTTAAGAAGTATTGTCACATTTTCATTTTAGAAGTGGGTGTTGGTCTGTATTTGCATGATGCTGCTTTTCAACAACAGTCTCATTAGAAAGGTTCATGTAAAAGAGCCTCCATTTAAACAGATATTGTATTTATTAACCGTTGTTTTACATAACTTATCTGAATAAAGTGCATCTTTTGTTGCTTATTTCATAGCCATCTGAAGATGAAATTCAATCTTAAATAACAAGTAAACTAACATTATGCACACACAAACATGCACAGATTTTTTCCTCCTTCTCTCCCTCTCAAGTACTAAGCTCAGTTGTTCCCCCCCACCCCAATTACATATTTTCTATCTAGGAAAATTGGAAATCATCAAAAATGAAATGAAACACATAAACATCAATATCCTAGGCATTAGTGAGCTGAAATAGACTGGTGCTGGCCTTTTCGAGTCAGACAATCATATAGCCTGCTATGCCAGAAACAACAACTTGAAGAGCAATGGCACTGCATTCATTGCCAAAAATAACATTTCTAGTTCTATCCTGAAGTGCAGCACTATTAGTGATACTATAATATCCGTATACCTACAAGGAAGACCAGTTAATAGGACTATTACTCAAATTTATGCACCAACCACTAAGGCCAAAGTTGAAGAAATTGAGGATTTTTTACCAACTTCTGCAGTCTGAAATTGATCGAATATGCAGTCAGGAAGCATTAATAATTTCTGGTGATTGGAATGCAAAAGTTGGAAGCAAAGAAGAAGGACTGGCAGTTGGAAAACACGGCCTTGGAGATAAAAACAATGCCAGAGATTGCATAATAGAATTTTGCAAGACCAATTTCTTCATTGCAAATACCACTTTACAACAACATAGACTGTAATTATAACATGTGGACCTCTCCAAATGGAATACACAGGATTCAAATCGACTACATCTGAGGAAAAAGACTAGGGAAAAGCTCAATATCATCAGTTAGAACAAGACCAGTGGCTGACTGCAGAATAGACCATCAACTGCTCATATGCAAGTTCGAGCTGAAAATGAAGAAAATTAGAACAAGTCACAGCAGCCAAAGTATGACCTTAAATATATCCAGCCTGGATTTAGTTACCATTTCAAGAGTAGATTTCAACACTAATGACTGAAGACCAGAAGAGTTGTGGAATGACATCAAAGAAATAATACCTGAAGAAAGCAAGAGGTCATTAAAAAGACAGGAAAGAAAGAAAAGACCAAAATGGATGTCAGAGGAAACTCTGAAACTTGCTCTTGAATGCCAAGTAGCTAAAGCAAATGGAAGAAATAATGAAGTAAAAGAACTGAACAGAAGGTTTCAAAGGTCAGCTCGAGAAGACAAAGTATTATAATGACGTGTGCAAAGACCTGGAGATAGGGAAAAAAAAAAAAGGAAAGAACACAATCAGCATTTCTCAAGCTGAAAGAACTAAAGAAAAAATTCAATCCTGGAGTTATAATATTGAAGGATCTGTGGGGAACATATTAAACGACACAGAGAGCATCAAAGAAGATGGAAGGGTTATACAGAGTCACTATACCAAATAAAATTGGTAGACATTTAACCATTTCAGGATCGGGTAGCAAATAACAGTACTGAAGGAAGAGGTCCAAGCTGCACCAAAGGCACTGGCAAAGAAAAAAAGGGTTCAGGAATTGACAGAATACCAATAGAGATGTTTCAACAAAAGGATGCAAGAATGGAAGTGCTCACTTGTCTATGCCAAGAAATTTGGAAGACAGCTACCAGGTCAACTGACTGGAAGAGATCCATATTTATGCCTATTCCCAAGAAAGGCTGTCCAACTGAATGTGGAAATTATCGAATAATATCATATGCAAATAAAATTTTACTGAAGATTATTCAAAAGTGGTTGCAGTGGTACATCTACAGGGAACTGGCAGAAATTCAAGCTGGATTCAGAAGAGGACAGGGAACCCGGGATATCATTGCTGATGTCAGATGGATCCTGGCTGAAAGCAGAGGATACCAGAAAGATGTTTACCTGTGTTTTATTGACTGTAGAAAGGCATTTGACTGTGTGAATCATAAAAAATTATGGTTAACATTTTGAAGAATGAGAATCCTAGAACATTTAACTGCACTCATGAGGAACTTGTACATAGATCAAGAAGCAGATGGTTGAACAAAACAATGGGATACTGCATGGTTTAAAGTTGGAAAAGGTATGAGTCAGAGTTGTAGCCTTTCACCATACTTATTCAATCTCTATGCTGAGCAAGTAATCTGAGAAGCTGGGCTATATGAAGAAGGATGGGGCATCAGGATTGGAGGAAAACTCATTAACAATCTGCATTATGCAGGTGAGAAGATCTTGCTTGCTGAAAGTAAAGAGGACTTGAAGCACTTGCTGATGAAGATCAAAGACCACAGCCTTCATTATGGATTATAGCACAACACAAAGAAAATAAAAATCCTCACAACTGGGTCAATATGCAACATTGTGACAAAACAGAGAAAAGATTGAAGTTTTCAAGGATTTCATTTTACTTGGATCTACAATCAACACCCATGGAAGCACTAGTCAAGAAATCAAATGACACATTACATGGGGCAAATCTGCTGCAAAAGACCTTTTTAAAGTGTTGAAAAGCAAAGATGTCACCTTGAAGACTAAGATGTGCCTGACCCAAACCATGTTGTTTTCAATCATCTCATATGCACGCGAAAGCTGGACGATGAATAAGGAAGACGAAAGAATTGACACCTTTGAACCGTGGTGTTGGTGAAGAATATTGAATATACCATGGGCCGCCAAAGAATGAACAAATCTGTCTTGGAAGAAGTAAAACCAGAATGCTCTTTTGAAGGGAGGATGGCCAGACTTTGAACATGTTATCAGGAGAGATCATTCCTTAGAGAAGGACATCAAGCTTGGTAAAGTAAAAGGGTCAGCAAAAAAGAGGAAGACCCTCAATGAGATGGATTGACACAGTGGCTGCAACAATGGACTCAAGGATAGCAACGTTGTGAGGATGATTCAGGACCAGACGGTGTTTTGATCTCTTGTACATAGAGTCACTATGAGTCAGAACTGACTGGATGGCACTTAAAAACAACACATGTTCCAGATTCCAGATATAAAGAGATAAAAGTAAGATTTGCATCCTTTTTAAAAATCTTTTGGCTATGTGTTGTTTGGCTATGTGTAATTTTTCATTACTGCTTTTTTTGATATTAGGGAATGGTATTTTGCACTATTTTGGAATATGTTTAAATTTTCAGAGAACTTGTTGATTGCTGACTGTGATTAAATTATTACTGAGAACATTTTATACGTCTCTATAATTTAAATTGTGGAATTAATTTTAGCCATATTTGTGTAAAGTTTCAATCATATACAATATCAAGATTAGGTGAAGTGATTCTGATCTGAGGCAGAGTTATGGGTTCCAAACTATGCCTTAATGATCATTGTGATAAGCTAATTAAGGTCCTTCCAAAAATGTCTAAGTCCTAGTCCTCAGAGCCTATGGGTATATTATCTTACACGATGAGTGAAAGGTACTTTGCAGGTGTGGTGAAGTTAAGAACCTTGAGAGGGGGAAGATTACCATGTGTTATCCATATAAGACCAACGTAATCACATGAGTCCTTATAAGAGGGTGGTAGGCTGGTCAGAGTCAGAGAAAGAGATGTGGTTACGGAAACAGTTTCAGAATGATGGCTACCAGGAATCAAGGAATGTGAGCAGCCTCTAGAAGTTGGAAAAGACAAAGGAATGAATTCTCCCCTAGAACCTACAGAAGGAATTCAGTCCTGCTATTGCCTTGAAGGAATTTAGCCCTTTTTTAATGCCCTCTGTCCTAGAAAAAGTCCTATAGCGTCGCTATGAGTCAGAATCAGCTCAACAGCACTGGGGCTGGGTTTTAATGCCTTGAAGAGGTTTTCAAGGTGTTGCCTTTCCTTTATATACTGGGATAAAAATAAAAGGTGAGTTGTTTATATATCCATTACCTTTTAGAAGGCTTACAGTATTTCTAGATTAAAAAAACAAATTTAACCCCATTCCCTCCCCACTAATATGCTATTTTTTTCATATGCCATGAAAAACAAAGAAAATTCACTTGTAAATGCCATGGTCAAAATCACATTATATTTATAAGGTTATTAGTGACTATTGACATTTTAATTTACCTGTCCCTTTGTTGCTGATGTCCAAGCAGCATGCTAGGATTGTTACGTTTCTATGACTTTGCCTGCCATATCAATTGAATAATAATTTATTCTCAGAATTTAGAATTAAAATAAAATATGTGTGGGAGAAGGATAGAGTAAAAAGCAACACATGTCTAAACACCATTGATGAAATTGTTTTCAAGTTGAACTTGAAGGTGATTGTATTAGTTTTCTATTGCCATTGTAACAAATTACTGCAAACGTAGTGGTTTTACCAGCACAAATTTATTACCTTACAGTTCTGGAGGTCTACAGACTGCACTGAGTCTCAGGGGGTTAAAATCAAGGTATTAACCCTGTTTGGGCAGTGTTCCTCCACCTTGACTATCATGGACAACAAATTCCATTATTTACAACAACTTTTTTCCCTTAAACTAGATGGTCCTTTACTGTGTTCATACCATGCCTACTCAGGTTCAGGACCATGTTTTTATGAAGGTTGTATATCAAAGGAAATTATAAGTTATGTAAAGTAGCAAAGATAATTTGTTAATTTAGATTGGGAGAACATATAATAGCAGATGATTTTAAGTGGGCCTAATAATATTGAAATGAAGGAAATGTCTTTAAGATAAAATATTTGTAAGATAATGTCACTGCCAAATGACCTCCCCAATGTTATGTGGTTTATTTGTATGTATTCTTTTTTGTCTTATTCTCCTAACCCTTCCCCATTCTTAATATTGACATGTTAGAGACATTACGAAGTAAAATCAGATCAGTTTAAATGTTACTTCTTCTTCCCCTTTTGACTGCTTCTGGTCTGAACTTTCATAGTAACAACTACAAAACAATAGCGCCAGACTAGCAAGTCAATTATTAGTTCATCCTACGGCACTGTTGTCCCTTTGAGAATACCTCCCCCTTTAGTAAAGATAGCAACAAGAAAATCTAAAATATACTATTTAAAAAAAATTCTACTTTCCACCTCTGATAGCGTTTGTTCTGAAGCTCTAAATTTACCCGTGCTATTTATGAGGATAAATTTTAAATCTATAAATGCTTCTGGAATGTTCCACCTATAGTCTTCTATTCCTAAATGCCATTGGGGGAATTCTACAATCATGTTTGCTTATATGTTTGTTTTCCAAATCCATAGTCAACACACACACACAAATAAACACACAAATGTATTCATTTATTCCAAAAATCTTCCCGATTGCCAAACAATTTCTTACTCTTCTCTACTAGTGTTAACACATCTAATTTCAATTTCTTTTCACTGTCCGTTCAAACCAATCTGATCCCTACACCCGAAGCATTCATTACTTTCTTGTTCTATAACAGACCAATTTTTGTTATCTTCTCTCTTTCTGTACTTGTGATGTCGGTAATTTTATTATGTCCCAGGGTTTAAAGTCTACCACTTGTCTGTCAGTTTTTCACACTGCTGTGGCTTGCGTGTTACTGTGATGCTGGAAGCAATGACACTGGTATTTCAAATACAAGCAGGGTCAACCATGGTGAACAGGTTTCAGCACAGCTTCCAGGCTAGGACAGACTGGGAAGAAGGCCCTGGCAATCTACTTCTGAAAAACATGGCCAGTGAAAACTTTTTGCATAGTAGTGGAGGTAGTGCTGAAAGATGAGCCTCTTGGGTTGGGGCTTCAACTAGGGAAGAGCTGCCTCCTCAAAATAGAATCTATCTTAATAACATGTACAGAGTGAAGCTTTTGGGACCTTCATTTGCTGATGTGGCATGACTCGAAATGAGAAGAAAAAGTTGCAAACATCCGTAAATAATTGGTATGAGCAGAAGGATGAATCAAGGAAAGTTGGAAGTTGTCAAAAATGAAATGGAACAACTGAAAATCAATGTTTTTGGCATTAGTGAGCTGAAATGGACTGGTATTGGCATTTTGAATTGGACAATTGTATGATCTACTATAACAGGAATGACAAATTGAAGAGGAATGGAGTCACATTCATCATCAAAACGAACATTTTGAGAAGTATATTGAAATGCAGTGCTGTCAATGGTAGTATAATATTGACATGCCTATAAGGAAGGCCAGATAATATGACTATTAATCAAATTTTACACATTGACCACGAATGCTGATAATGAAGAAATTGAAGATTTTTACCAAATTCTGCAGTCTGAAATTGATCAAACATACAATCAAGTTGCTTGATAATTACTGATGATTGGAGTGTGAAAGTTGGAAACAAAAGTGAAGGATCAGAAGTTGCCCTTGGTGATAGAAAAGACTCTGGAGATCACAGGATAGAATTTCACAGGTGACTTATTCAATGCAAATAATTTTTTTTTTTTTTAAAAAAAAAGGTAAGTGTACATATGGACCTCTCCAGATGGATTACAGAGGAATCAAATCAACTCTATTTGTGGAAAGAGACAATAAAGAAGCTCAATATCATCAGTCAGAACAAGAGCAGGGGTTGACTGCAGAACAGACCATTTGTCGCTCATGTGCAAGTTCAAGTTGAAGCTGAAGAAAATTAAAACAAGTTCACAAGAGCCAAAATATAACCCTGAGTATATCCCAACCGAATTTACAGACCATCTCAAGAATAGATTTGATACATTGAACACTAATGACTAAAAACTGACAAGTTGTGGAATAACATCAAGGACATCATAACATGTAGAAAGGAAAAGGTCATGAAAAAGGCAGAAAAGAAAAAAGACAAAAATGGATGTCAGAAGAGACTCTGAAACTTGCTCTTGAATGTAAAATAGCTAAAGCTAATGGAAGAAATTATGAAGCAAAAGAACTGAACAGAAGATTTTAAAGGGAGGCTCAGGAAGACAAAGCAAAGTATTATAATGAAATGTGCAAAGAGCTGGAGTCAGAAAACCAAAAGGGAAGAGCATACACAGCATTTCTCAAGCTGAAAGAACTGAAGAAAAAATTCAAGCCTTGAGTTGCAATATTAAAGGATTCTATGGGCAAAAAAACGTGCGTGACAGGAAGCATCCTAAGAAGATGGAAGGAATACAAAGAGTTCCTGTACGAAATATAATTGGTCAAGGTCCAAGCATTTCAGGAGATAGTATGTGATCAAGAATCTATGATACTGAGGAAAAGTTCAAGCTGCACTGAAGGCACTGGCAAAAAACAAGGCTCCAGGAATTTTTGAACACCAATTGAAATGTTTGAAGGAACAAATACAACTCTGGAAGTGCTCACTTGTGTATGCCAAGAAATTTGGAAGACAGCTACCTGGCCTTCTGACTGGAATAGATCTATATTTGTGCCCACTCCAAAGAAAGGTGACCCAACAGAATGCAGAAATTATAGAACTATATCTTTAATATCACATGCCAGTAAAATTATACTCAAGATAATTCACAATGGTTGCAGCAGTATATCTACAGGGAACTTCCCGGAGTTTAATCCTGATTCAGAAGAGAATGTGGAATAAGGATTATCACTGTTGATGTCAGAGGGATCTTGGCTGATATCAGAGAATACCGGAAAGGTGTCTACCTGTGTTTTATTGACTATACTATACATTTGTCTGTGTGAATTGAAGCAAATTATGGATAACATTGTGAAGAATGGAAATTCCAGAATGCTTAATTGTGCTCACGTGGAAACTCTACGTAGACTAAGAGACAGTAGTTCATATAGAACAAGGGAATACTGGCTGTTTTTAAAATTAGAAAAGGTGAGTATCAGGGTTACCCTCTTTCAGTATATTTATTCAATCCGAATACTGAACAAATAACCTGAGAAACTGGACAATATGAAGAAAAGCGAGGCATCAGATTGGAGAAAGATAGATACATTAGCAACCTGTATTAAGCAGATGATACAACCTTGCTTGCTGAAAGTGAAGAGGACCCAGAGCAGTTAGTAATGAAGATCAAAGACCACAGTCTTCAGTATGGATTATACTTCAACATAAAGAAAACTAAAACCCTCACAACAGGACCAATGAGCAACATCATAACTAAAGGAGAAAAGATCGAAGTCGTCAAAGGTTTCGTTTTACTTGGATCCACAATCAACGTCCATTGAAGCAGCAGTCAAGAAATCAAAGGAAGCATTGTATTGAGCAAATCTGCTGCAAAAGATCTCTTTAAAGTGTTAGAATGCAGAAGTGTCACCTTGAGTACTAAGGTATGCCTGACTCAAGCCATGATATTTTAAATTGCCTCATATGCATGCAAAAGCTTGACAGTGAATAAGGAAGAACGAAAAAGAATTGATGCCTTTGAATTATGGTGTTGGTGAAGAATGTTAAATATACCATGGACTGCTAGAAGATTGAACAAATCTATCTTGGGAGAAGTACAGCCAGAATGCTTCTTGGAAGCAAAGATGAGGAAATATCCCAAGTTATCAGGAGGTACCAGTCCCTGGAGAAGGACATCATCTGGGTAAGGCAAGAGGGTGAGAGAAGAAGAGGAAGACTCTAATGAGATGGATGGACACAGTGGCTGTAAAAATGGGCTCAAACATAGAAACAATTGTTAGGATGGCACAGGACTCAGTAGTGTTTTGTTTTACTGTACATACAGTTGCTATGAGCCGGAACTATATCTCTGGCACGTAACAATGACAATATGGTTTTAAATAAATTCTATACTCTGATCATACCCAAATTTTACCTCGAGACCGTAAAGTTCTGCTGAAGTCATGTGTGTAACTCCCACTTTCCATTTTTTTTTTTTTTAACATCTCAATGTTAATAAGATAAAGTAGATCATTTGATTTTACTTCAAACCTGCTGCTGTCCCAGTTTTACTACCCCAGTTAAGTGTTACCACTGTTCAGGTGGTGCATATTGTTCAGGACAAATCTTAAGAATTATTATTGATCACTGTCTTCTCCCAAAGTTTACATTCCATATATCAGCAAGTTTATTGGTTCAACCTAGTAACCCAGTTATTTCTAATCAAATCCACAACTGTCTCACTGGTCCAAGACACGATTTTCTTTCACAAAGGCTGTAACAATAGGCTCGCCATCAGTATCCCCTCTCCCACATTTCTCCCTTACAATGATTTATCCACACAACGGTTGGTATGATTTTTTACAAATTTAGGTGAATTCATATCATACTCCTGCTTGCCATTTTTTAATGAAGTCTGGTTACTCAAAATAAAAGTCAGTGTTCAACTTAACCTAGAAGGTCCTATATGAAAGCCTACATATACTTCTCCAATGTATTTCATACTTCATTCTCTTTCATTTAGCTCTACTTTACTTTTTCCTATTTTTCTTTTAATCTTCAATGTATTTCTATTGCTAATTCTTTTCCTGCTGATATTTGCATGACAATTCTTTCTCTCCATTCAATTCTTTGATTAAAAGTCATCTCATAAAGAAGGCTTCTAAAATAGCCATCCATTTCACCACTAAGTAACTTAAAGTGCATTTACGCATAGTCTGGTGTCCCCTTAAGAATGTATTCTCTAGAAGGGCAAGAATTTCACTTAATTAACCTATTCATTTACAGCACTTAGGGCAGTGCCTAGCACCTGGAAGGGCTCCTATACTTATTTAGCAAATGGATTAGCTAAGTAATTAAATAAGTACTACAATTTGTGTAAAATTCTAATAAATAATATTGAACTCTATTTATTCTTACTTATTCTGTTTCTTTCTGACTCAGAAATTTGTCTTTTGGGTGGAATTATCCAACAGAAGGGAGTGCCATGAGCAAAATACTCTCTTTTACCATGCTGGAAATATATCTCACTTTGAATAAATACATTGATATATGATTTAGTATCGTTTTGAGGGCTGGGGCCATGGTCTCAGGGAACATACAGCTCAATTGGCATAATGTAGTTTGTGAAGAAAATGTTCTACATTCTACTTCGGTGAGTAGCATCTGGGGTCTTAAAAGCTCATGAGCAGCCACCTAAGATACTCCACTGGTTCCTCCTTCTGGAGGAAGTGACAATGAAGAAAACCAAAGACACAAGGGAAAGATTAGCCCAAAGAACCAATGGACCACAAATGCTACAGCCTCCACCAGACTGAGCCCAGTACAACTAGATGGTGTCCAGCTACCACTACTGACTGCTCTGATAGAGCTGAAGATAAATGTAGAACAAAATTCTAACTCACAAAAAAAGACCAGACTTACTTGTCTGACAAAGACTGGAGAAACTCCAGTAGTATAGCTTTCGGACACACATTTAACTCAATACTGAGGTTACTCTTGAGGTTCACCCTTCAGCCAAAGATGAGATAGGCCCATAAAACAGAACAAGACTAAAGGGGCACACCAGCCCAAGAGCAAGGATGAGGAGGCAGGAGGGGACAGGAAAGCTGGTAACTGGAACCCAAGGTCGAGGAAGGGAGAATGTTGACACGTTGTAGGGTTGGCAACCAATGTCACAAAACAATACGTGTATTAATTGTTTAATGAAAAACTAATTTGCTCTGTAAACCTTTATCTAAAATACAATAAATAAATGAATAAATAAAAGCATTAGTATCTTGAGAGAACGATCATTCATTGATAAACTAATAAAATTGAAGGTCTGGAATTGCAAAGTTGATGTGTAAACTTAAACGTACCTTTAAGAGTTCAGCCTGAACAGCAAGTTATCTTCCAAACAGTAGTGCTATGAATTAAACAGAGAGAAAATAAGTGAAGATAGTATTTATAGTGCAGCTGCACAAATGGATTTTATTTCAATATTGGTAAATAAATGTACCAGTTCTGGACTATAAATTTAATAGCTGCCTTTGATTAAGTTTAAAACAAAGTAAGTTTAAGTAACAATAAGATAATAATTCCAATCACAGAAAAGTATCCACTTCTATCCATCATTATAAAATGGTTTGGCAGCTATGTCTTTAATATGGAAATAAAAAATAATTTTAGAGAAAGAGTTGGATTAAAGGGTTGTATTATTACAGCTTTCATTTATTTATTTATTTATTAGCTTTAATTCAATTGAACTTCAATTCTCAGCCATTTTATACTGATAACTTGCAGTCAGTTAATTAAAATAACAAGTGTAGAAAATGGCAATTAATGTCTCAAATGAATAAATGTTCCCCAAGTGAAAATATTCATGTTTAAGACCTACGTATATGAATAATAATAAATCAACTCTATACACATAAGTTGGATATTAAAATGTTTGTGATCAATGAAAACAGACTTTGCATATATGTGTTGTGACTATCTATTAACTGTTATTTATTCCTCACCTTCATTACCATGGCATAATAGAACAATCTAGGATTGACTCAAACAAACTTGCTCTACTATAAATGATTTGTAGGTCATATGGCACCTTCCCAGAGTTCCTGGGTGACTCAATGGTTAAAAACCAAGCTACTAAACAAAATATTGGTGGTTTGAATCCATCCACAGATGCCTTGGACTAAAGGCCTGGGAATCTACTTTCAAAAGATAACAGCCACTGAAAATGCTGGGGAGTCCCGTTCTACCCTAACACACATGAAGTCACCATAAGTCACACTTGACAGGAATTGGTATGGTTTTGGGGGCACTCCTCATTTTATTTTACCCTTTTTCACAGGAACAACCTGAAGTTCAGTTCAGAATTGATATCCATTTGATTATCATGACTTGTTCTCATACAACTTACACCACTATTCATTCATTCAAGTATACTCTCTTCATGGTTAACTCAAAAATGCCCTGTTTTAAAGTCATTTAACAAATTAGATCAGCAAAATCTCTATATAACAAGGTGCATTTTACTAGGTGTCAGGGAGGGAGTTTGAGGAAATGGTAAGAGGCAACAAAATATTTTGTAATAAGAATGGAGAATGGAATCTTAGAATTTTCAAAATTGGTCTCAACTAGATACAGGGAACTAACTGGTTCATATCAAATATTTTTAAATGAAACCAGTATCTACACCTTTGCTACACTGTATTAGAGGCAGCATATTATATTGTTTAAGAGCCCAGAGTTTAAAGCCAGAACAACTTAGCTTCAAATCCTGACTATATCAAATAACGTTATTGTTGTTGTTAGGTGGCACAAGTTGATTCCAATTCACAGCAACCCAGTGTACAACAGAAAGAAACACTGCCCAGTTCTGCACCATCCTCACAATCGTTATTATGCTTGAGCCCATTGTTGGCAACCACTGTGTCAATCTGTCTCGTTGAGGTCCTTCCTCTTTTTCACTAACCCTCTACTTTACCAAGCATGATGTCCTCCTCCAGGGACTGATACCTCCTGATAACATATCCAAAGTATGTGAGACACAGTCTCGCCACTGTTGCTTCTCAGAAGCATTCTGGTTGTACTTCTTCCAAGACAGATTTGTTCATTCTTTTGGCAGTCCATGGTGTATTCAATATTCTTCGCCAAAACCACAATTCAAAGGTGTCAATTCTTCTTCAGTCTTCCTTATTTATCGTCTAGCTTTCACATGCATATGAGGCTCACCTTAGTCTCCAAGGTGACATCTTCACTTTTTAACACTTTAAAGAGATCTTTTGTAGCAGATTTGCCCAATGTAATGCAACATTTCATTTCTTGACTGCTACTTCCATGGTTGTTGATTGTGGATCCAAGAGAAATGAAATCCTTAACAACATCAATATTTTCTCCTTTTATTTGGATATTCCTTATTGGTCCAGTTGTGAGAATTTTTATTTTCTTTATGTTGAGGTGTAATCCATACTGAAGGGTGTGCTCTTTTATCTTCATCAGTAAGTGCTTCAAGTCCTCTTCACTTTCAGCAAGCAAGGTCTTCTTACCTGCGTAATGCAGTTGTTAATAAGTTTTCCTTCAATCTTGATGACCTGTTCTTCTTCATATAGTCCAGCCTCTCAGATTATTTGCTCAGAATACACATTGAATAAGTATGGTGAAAGATACAAATGTGATGCATTTTTTTCCTGACTTTAATCCACTCTACATCCCCTTGTTCTTTCGAATGCCTTCCGTTTGGTCTATGTACAGGCTCCTCATGAGCACAATTATGTGTTCTGGAATTCCCATTCTTCACAATGTTATACATAATTTATTATGATCCACACAGTTGAATGCCTTTGTTTAGTCAATAAAACACAGGCAAACATTTTCTGGTATTCCGTGCTTTCAGCCAGGATCCACCTGACATCAGCAATGATATCCCTGCTTTCAGGTCTTCTTCTAAATCTGGCTTGAACTTCTGGCAATTCTCTGTCAATACACTGCTGCAGCCACTTTTGAATGATCTTCAGCAAAATTATACTTGCATGTAATATTAATGAAATTGTGCAATAGTTTCCAAATTCGGTTGGATCACCTTTCTTGGAAATAGGCATAAATATGGATTTCTTCCAGTCTCTTGGCCAGGTAACTGTCTTTTAAATTTCTTGGCATAGATGAGTGAGCACCTCCTGCATTGCATCTGTTTGTTGAAACATCTCAGTTGGTTTTCTATCAATTCCTGGAGCCTTGTTTTTTTTCCAATGCCTTCAGTGCAGCCTGGACTTTATCCTTCAGTACTATCTGTTCCTGATTATATGCTACCTCTTGAAATGATTGAACATGGACCAATTCTTTTTGGTATAGTGACTCTGTGTATTCCTTACATATCCTTCTGATGCTTCCTGCGTAGTTTAATATTTTCACCACAGAACCCTTCTCTACTGTAACTCGAGGTTTGAATTTTTTCTTCAGTTCTTTCAGCTTGAGAAATGCTGAGCGTGTTCTTCCCTTTTGGTTTTTCATCTCCAGGTCTTTGTACATGCCCTCATAATACTTTACTTTGTCTTCTTGAGCAGCCCTTTGAAATCTTCCGTTCAGCTCTTTTACTTCATCATTTCTTCCTTTTGCTTTATATACTCGATGTTCAAATGCAAGTTTCAGAGTTTCTTCTGACATCCATTTTGGTCTTTTATTTCTTTCCTGTCTTTTCACTGACCTCTTGCTTTCTTCAATTATGTCCTTGATGTCATTCTATAATTCATCTGGTCTTCCCTCATTAGTATTTAACACATTAAATAAATCTAGTTTTCAGATAGTCCCTAAATTCAGGCTGGATATACTCAAGGTGGTACTTTGGCTCTTGGGGGCTTGTTCTAATTTTCTTCAGTTTCAACTTGAACTTGTATATGAGTAGTCGATGGTCTGTTTTGTAGTCAGTCCCTGGCCTTGTTCTGACTGATGATATTGAGCTTTCCATTGTTTCTTTCCACAGATGTGGGTCCATATGTATAGTCGCCATTTGTGTTGGTGAAAAAGATATTTGCAGTGAAGACATTGTTGGTGTTGCAAAATTCTATCATGTATTCTCTGACATCATTTCTATCACCAAGGCCATATTTTCCAACTATGGATCCTTCTTCTTTGCTTCCAACTTTCACATTCCAATCACCAGTAATTAATTATCAATGCATCCTGATTGCAAGTTTGATCAATTTCAGACTGCAGAAGTTGGTAAAAATCTTCAATTTCCTCTTCTTTGGCCTTAGTGGTTGATACATAAATTTAAATAATAGTCATATTAACTGATCTTCCTTGGATATTATCCTATCACTGACAGTGTTGTACTTCACGATAGATCTTTAAATGTTCTTTTTGACTATGAATGCAATGCCTTTCCTCATCACGTTGCCATTCTGGCATAGCAGACCATATGATTGTCTGATTTAAAATCATCAGTACCAGTCCATTTCAGCTCACTAATGCCTAGGATATCAATCTTTACCCATTGCATCTCATTTTTGACTATTTCCAGCTTTCCTAGATTCATACTTTGTACATTCCACATTTTGATTATTGATGGATGTTTGCAGTTGTTTCTTCTTATTTTGAGTCGTGCCACATCAGCAAATGAAGGTCCCGAAAGCTTGACTCTATCTACATCACTAAGGTCCACTCTACTTTGAGGAGGCAGCTCTTCCTCAGTTGTCTTTTGAGTGCCTTCCAACCTGAGGGGTCATCTTCCAGCACTGTATCAGACAACATTCCACTGTTATTCAGAAGTAGACCCCCGATCCTTCTTCCTAGTCTGTCTTAGCCTGGAAGCTCAGCTGAAATCTGTCTGCCATGTGTGACCCTGCTGGTGTTTGAATACCAGTGGTGTAGCTCCCAGGATCACAGCAACACGTAAGCCCCCACAGTATGAGAAACTGACAGACATATAGGGAATACCAAATAATATCTTGGGCTAATTTATACCTTGTGATTCACTTTCCTCATCTACAAAATGAGGATATTAATCATACCAACCTGATAAGGTTGATAATGTTTTAATTAAATAAGATATTAGATGAAATATCTTAGAATATTACCCTGTCTGTAGTATCCTAATACTAGTTACCTGAAATCATTGTAAGTGTTGTTGTTGTTAGGTGCCGTCAAGTGGGTATCAACTCATGGTGACCCTATGTACAACAGAAGAAAACACTGCCTGGTCCTGAGCCATCCTCATAATTGTTGCTATAGTTGAGCCCATTGTTGTAGTCACTGGGTCGATCCATCTCATCGAGGGTCTTCCTCTCTTTTGCTGACCCTCTACTTTACCAAGCATGATGTCCTTCTCCAGGGACTGGTTCCTCCTGATAAGAAGTCCAAAGAAGTCAGACAAAGTCTTGCCATCCTTGCTTCTAAGGGGCATTCTGGCTGTACTTCTTCCAAGGTAGAATTGTTTATTATGAAAGTTCATGGTATACTGAATATTCTTTGCCAATCCCATAATTCAAATGCCTCAATTCTTATTTGGTCTTCCTTATTCATTGCCCAAATTTTGCAAACATAAGAGGTATTTGAAAATATCATGGCCTGGTTCAGGCACATCTTAGTCTTTAAAGTGCCATCTTTGCTTTTCAACACTTTCAAGATGTCTTTTATAGCAGATTTGCCCTGTTCAATATGTTGTTTGATTTCTTGACTGCTACTTTTATACTCACTGATTGTGGATCCAAATAAAATGAAATTCTTGACAACTTCAATATTTTCTCCATTTATCAGGGTGTTTTTTTTTTTTTCTTATTGGTCCAGTTACGAGGATTTTTGTTTATTTTGAGGTGTAATCCACACCGAAAGCTGTAGTCTTTTGTCTTCATCAGTAAGTGCTTCAAGTCCTCTTCAATTTCAGCTAGCAAGGTTGTGTCATCTGCATATCACAGCTTGTTAATGAGTCTTCTTCCAATCCTGATGCTTAGTTCCTTAAGTAAGTGTAAACAGTATATATTCCTTCTAACATAAAATAAATATTATTGGACACTTAAGTGACATTAAATTTTGAAATTTTTCAAATGATTATAAAGCTTTCCATGACAGCATTTCTTCTTTTCCTTAATTTTCATTTTTTAGATTCCTCAAAATTATGCTGAAATTATAACCCTGTATAGAGTTACAGATTGGATTATCAATGCTGGTGTAGAGATGCATACTGTTTTTACTGAAATCTTTCTTGAGGGAAGTTATGGATTGAATTGTGTCCCACAAAATATGTGTTGTAAAACCTTACTTCTATACCTGTGGTTATCATGTCATTTGGGAATGGTTGTCCTTGTTATGTTAATGAGACAGGATTAGTGTAGGGAGTGTTTTGTGTCAGTCTCTTTTGAGATACAGAAGAGATTAAATATGTGAGAAAAGAAGAGATTGGGGAAGAGACATGGCAAGCCGCATGAAGATTGCCCAGGAGCAGAAACACAAAATAGACAAGGACTTTCCACTAGAGCTGGCACCCTGAATTTGGAATTCTAGCTTTCTAACTGTGAGAAAATAAATTTGTTTTTTAAAGCCAACAATTTGTGGTATTTCTGTTATGGCAGCAGGAAAAAACTAAGATGAGGGAACTTGGTTGCTTTGACAAGGAGGAGGATCTAATAATAAAAGTCATTACACAATATTTACTAATTACTGAATTGTTCCTTTAATTGTGCCAACACTTGCATAAAAACCTCTCCAAAGACAATCCATGCCTTAAAGCCTAAGTATGTGGAGTCTAGGGAACATTTATGTAGACGAAAAACATTGGATCAAGGAAAAAATAGAGAAAAAGATCTAATTCAAAATATATATTATCTTTTCACAGCAATATGAAGCAAAATACAGCATGAAGTTTGATTAACTTTAGTTAATTTAAATATATATCTAGGTCAGTTGGCATAACATAGTTTATTAAGAAAATGTTCCATCTCATTTTGGTGAGTGATGCTGGGGTCTTAAAATCTTGTGAGTGGTCTCCTAAGATACGTCAATTGGTCCCATCACACTCAGAGCAAAGGACAATGAAAAAACCAGAGACACAAGGAAAACACAAGCTCAAAGGGCTAAAGAATCAAATGAACCAAAGACTCCACTAGCCTGAGACAAGAAGAGCTAGATGATGCCAGGCTACCTCCAATGACCAACTTAATAAGGAACACAACAGAGAGTCCTCAACCGAGCAGGAGAAAAATGTAGACCAAAACTCAAATTCACATAAAAAGACCAAACTTAATGATATGACAGAGACTGGAAGAGCCCCCTAAACTATGGCCCCAGACTTACTGTTAGCCAGAACTGAAACCATTCCTGAAACCTACTCTTCAGACCGGCTGGAAAACAAAAAATAGTACACGTGATGAATGTGCTTCTTAGTTCAAGCAGATATATGAGAGCCAATGGGTGGCTCTCATCAAAAAGCACAATGAGAAGTGAGGAAGGGGCAGGAACTGTAGAATGGACACAGGAAACCCAGGGTAGGAAGGGGGATTATGCTGTCACATTGTGGGGACTGCGGTGGATGTCACAAAACAATATGTGTGTAAATTTTTGAATGAGAAATTAACTTGAGTTATAAACTTTCACCAAAACACAATAAAAAAGAAAAATATATATATTTTAAAGTTTGTAGTCTAAATTCAAGTTATTGTTTATTTAATTCCCCTTTAAAATAAAAAAAAAATTATTATATTACATTATGTCATTATAGAGGAGTCCCTGGTTGATATAAGCTATGGTCTGAAAGGTTGCCGGTTCAAACCCACCCAGAGGCACCTCAAAAGAAAGGCCTGGCAATCTGTGTCTGAAAACTTATATTCATGAAAATCCTATACAATCCCGTTCTACTCTGAACTAAGCCTTGGCGCCGTGAGTTGGAATCAACTTGACAACAATTGGAAAAATTCACCAGTTAGCTTCCTTTATAAGTCCTTCCCAGGTTTCAGTTAGATTTTTTCTAGTTAGTTTATGATTACTCATTTTTTTCCATTATTTATTAAATGCATAATTAGAGCTGAAACATAATTGGGAGCTATGGATTGTGCTAGATTTTGACCTATGTTTCAAAGTGAACATCTAGATGTCCTTTTACATGTTTTCCTATGTATGTTGTCATATTAATGTTTAAGAGCTTCCAGCAGATTTAAATGACTCAGCATTGCTGCATTGTTATTTTGTATTCAGTCAAATTAATCACACTTGAACAACTTTTAAAAACTATGGCTCAAGAGGTGTCAAACTATTAAATATTTTTCTATTATAAGGACTGAGAATTGTTCACTGCAGAGAATAAAGTACCACTTTTGCATATATTACACAAACATTTTATGCTTCATGAAACCACAATAAATTTTCTTGCTGATTACTTGTGTAATCTAAGGATCTCCTGCTGTTTTATAGAGAGTCTTATTAATTTCATTCAAGTAGTAAAATTAGCACCTGTAGAGAACCCTTTATGATTTCTTAACTTTTATCATATTAATAATAACCTACTTCATTTATCATGGAACAGCTGCTTTTCTCTGTCTCCCTATCTATTTAACTTTGGTGCTTTTTGCATTTTAAATTTTTGTTTTAAATGAAAACAGCATTGGATACAAAATATGGCAACAAGAAACAGCCTTCAACTCAAGCAGATTTAAATAACTTGGGTTCTGAAGTTAGCCAAGTATTCTAGACTTAAAAGAAGAGAATCTACCTCCCTGTGTCTCCTTTGGAACCCCTGGTGGTGTAGTGGTTAAAAGCTATGGCTGCTAACCAAAAGGTTGGCAGTTTGAATCCACTAGGCACTCCTTGGAAACTCTATGGGGCAGTTCTACTCTGTCCTGTAGGTTTGCTATGAGTCGGAATCGACCGGACAGCAAAGGACCAACATGATATTTCTTTTCATGGATAGCACACTTGGATACAAAGTAATACAACTATGGAATGATTTACTGAGTAGTACACTATTGGTTTGAATGAGTTAATGAACCTCCTTCCTACTATCTTGTGAAAGAAAGTGAGGAGCCAAAAAATATTATTTAGAATCTCTTTTAGAAGTATTTCATATTCAGTGCATTTATATTTGCTGGGCTGCTGCATATGTGCAATGAGCCAACATATTCTTTCAGGCTTCTCTGTTCCTTATCTGATGCTGCGTTGCAGGAGAGGAAGAACAGCACTTAAGGCATGGGGATGGATCCCTGGTGCAGCCCGAGACTATAGGGGACATTGAAGGAAGAGGGCAGGCATAATAGAATTTGGGTGGAGCATTGCTTGAGGGGTGGATAAGGAAACATACTCTTGATAAAATCCTATCATTAGGCAACATGCAGGTAATTTCTAAAAGGTTTCTCAATTGTCCTTACCCTGAACCTCAGTGAGTTTAAGAAGATGCCCTACATCTCCTGCCTGGAGGGGAGATGAGAGGGTAGAAGGGGCTAGAAGCTGATGAAACGGACACAAAAAGAGAGAGTGGAGGGAGAGAGCGGGATGTTTCATTAGGAGGAGAGCGATTGGAAGTATGTAGCAAGGTGTGTATAAATTTTTGTATGAGAGATTGACTTGATTTGTAAACGTTCACTTAAAGCACACACACACAAAAAAATGCCCTCGTTTGTTGAGCTGATCTTCAAAGACCGGATGCAAACTCAGGGCAGCCTGAAGAGTAAATTCATGCCTTTTTTTTTTCTTTCTTTTCTTTTCTTTAATAGCAGCATTTTGTTTTTAGAGAAGAAGGAAATTACCTCAGAAAAATCTACTAGGGAATTACATCTCATGGAGACTCCCAGATAAAGAGTTGGCTTGTTTTCCTCCTTTCCTTCCTTTCTTTAATCTTTCTTTGACTTTCTGTTTGAACGCAGGCAAATTGCCTCATTTCTTTCTACTGAGTGGTGTGCAGGTAGAAAATGCCCAGGTTTTTCACATGGGAAAGGTGCAGTAACGCCTGGGCTTTGGAGTCAGAATGTCTGGCTTCAAATTACAGCCTTGTTTCTTATCACCTGGATGAACTTGGGCAAGGAATACCTCTTCTTCACAATCCCTTCATCTGCAATATGGGGATACTAATGGTTCTTACTCAATAGCACTGTTGTTAGGGCTAATGAGTTAATTACTCGAGGTTTTTAGTACAAGTCTGATATTTAATACTTGTTGTATACTACATGGAGCCCTGGTGGCACAGCGGTTAAGAGCTATGCCTGCTAACCAAAAGGTAGCCGGTTCAAAATTACCAGCTGCTCCTTGGAAGCCCTATAGAGTGGTTCTACTCTGTCCTGTAGGGTCGTTATGAGTCAGAATCAACTCAACAGCAAAGGGTTTTTTTTGTTTGTTTATGTAATATATGGAGCACCGGTGGTACAGTACTGGAGCCCTGGTGACCCAGTGGCTTAAGCATTTGATGGCTAACTGAAAGATCGGCAGTTCAAATCCACCAGCTGCTCCTTGGAAACCCTGTGGGGCAGTTCCACTCTGTCCTATAGGGTCACTATGAGTCGGAATCCAGTCGAAGGCAATGGGTTTTTTTTTTTTTCAGGGTTGGATGGCGCAGTGGTTAAGAGCTTGGCTTCTAACTAAAAGGTTGGCAGTTCGAATCCACCAGCAGCCCCTTGGAAACCTGATGGGGAAGTTCTACTCTGTTCTGTAGGGTCACTATGAGTTGGTATTGACTCAATAGCAACGGGGGGTATATAATATAGGGGGACAGTGGTAGTTCAGTGATAGAAGTCTCTCCTTCAATGGGAGAGACATGGGTTTGATTCCTGGTCAGTGCACCTCTAGAGCAGGCATGACCTGTCAGTGGAGGCTTGAATAGCTGTGATACTAACAAGTTTTAGTGGCAATTCCAAAGACTAGGAAGAAAGGCCTGGCTACTACTTCCAAAAATTAGCCAATGAAAATTCTATGGCTCACAATGGTCCAATTCATAGTCAATCATGGAAACGGCACCGGACTGGGCTGCATTTTATTTTGTTGTGCGTTGGGTCACCATGAGTAAGGAGACAACTCAATTGCAGTGAAGAACAACAACCTTTATTTTGTAATATTTCATTAAAGAGATTATTTCTTATTGACACACCTATTAAAGAGTGAATAGTCCTCCATCATCCCTCTTAGCCTTCTTCATGTTTTAGTAGCACAGCAGAACAAGTTTCCTGGGTAATAAGTTCAGGGAATTGACCTCCATAACTTCTTTTAAAATATACATTTTTTTTTTATTTTTTGGTGAAAGTTTACATAGCAGATTAGGTTCCCACTTAACAGTTTCTACACATATTGTTCAGTGACATTGGTTACATTTTCTACATTGTGTCAACATTCTCATTATTTCCACTCTGGTTGTTCTGTTTACATTGTTCTTGTTTCCCTGCGCGCCGCCTCCCCCCGCCGCCGACTTTTTCATCTTTGATTTAGTGTATATGTTGACCATTTGGTTTCAAATAGATAATTTTTTAAACATATATATATATAAACATATATACACACAAAAGGAACGCAGTACTCATGGGTGATATTGTTTATTTTACGAGCCAATTTCTTATTTAGTTGAAAGATGACCTCTGGGGGTAGCATCAGTTCAAAGAGTATCTCAGGGTGATAGTCGCCGGAATCCCTCAGGTGTGTCTGCCGTTTTTTTAGGTTTTTTTTTTTTTAAATCTGAAATTTTCTCCCATTTTATCTAGGGCCATCTATTGTGGCCCCAGTCAGAATGGTCAGAGTGATAGTCTCTGGATAGGTGAGGCCATGGTTCATGTTGGCAATTGGCCCTACAAACTGTTTTTTTTTTTTTTTTTGAGCCTTTGGTTTCCTTCTTCCTCTTTTACTGCAGACAAATAGAGACCAATAGTTGAATCTTAGATGGCTGCTTGCAAACTTTCAAGACCCCAGACAGCACTTACCCAACTCGGATGTAGAAGATAAGTTTCATAGACTATGTTGTGTCAATTGACTGAGATGTCCTGGAGGACTATGGTCCTAAGCCATCAAACATAGAAAACCAACTCTGTGAAGTGTTTGATTATGTCGGGGAGGTATCTGTGACTGTGTCCCTTATATGCTTTATTACATGTCTGAATATATGTAGCACTTACAAACATGTACATAGATATGCCTACAGACACACCTATAAATGCTCAAAGGCATATGTATATATACCGTCCTATCCACGTGTATACATACATATCTATGTAACCACTCAAGTATTTTTTGTTTATTACTGCTGTTGTTGCCAAATTGTATATGTTATATATAAAAAAAAAAAAAAATTTTTTTTTTTTATATACACACTGAAAGAAGGAATTTCAAAGTACTGTTGTAAGATGATCATGTATGTAAGAAGATATTTTTGCTGTCATCTATGGAAAACACAATTTGCCAAATCCAGGAACCTTAATCATAATGTATAACATCTGTCAGGAAAAATTAGACTTAGATCTCTAGGGTTATTGTGTGTTTTATTTGTGTGTTTTCTTTGATACGTATGTTTAGTACTATAATACAATGCTCAGCACATATAGTTAATAAATATTTGTAGAATATATTACTAGAAAAAAGCTATTCTAAATTTACATTATTTTCAATATACGTTTGTAATACAACCCATTTTAATTAGATTTACAAAGGCAGCAACTTTATTGTTATTATTATTGGTAGTAGTAGTAGTATTTTAGAATCACTGACTTCAAGGTTGTACTTGGAGTATATTTTTCAGGGGGGCCATAGACTGATGGAGGATTCTGATATTTAATTTCAACTAATTAAAAAGTTACATAATAAATCTTATATAACCAAACCAAAATAATATTTTAGCTCTTCTCTAGGAAAAAAGAAGTCCTATTTACTTACTCCTACCCCCGTGCAAAGATATATATATAAATATATCTTTATCAGAATCAGAATTAATGTATCTAGGAAATTAATAATCAAAGAAAAACATTCTTTTTTTTTCTTCTTGGATTATTTATTGAGCATCTACTACTTTTGTCAGGCATTGACTTAGGCGCTGCACAGACGAGCTCTCATAAACTATAATCAGTAATTTTTGTATATTTTTCTAGAAATATTTTATTATGAGTTTATTCTGAATAATGCAGAGGGAAAATATAATGCATTGTTGATATTAGTTTCAGATTTCTTTTTTGAAATACATTATAAATAGTAGAGCTTAATTATTTGATGCAAAAAATAACATGGATGTTCAGACATTAACATCCATTGGGTACTTGCTTTGGGAAAAGCAGAAGATGAGGTGGTAAATGCATGTGAATAGTAGGCAGAGATCCCACTTCTCTTTAATGATATATGCAACCCATGTCATAATAGAAATTTTCTGATAAAACCTATGTAATAATAAAGTACCTTATGCAATTCCTTTTCAACTGTATAGCTTTTATATATTGCACCGTTAAACTGTGGGAAAAAATAACATTCTGGTCCTAACAAACTCCAATTCATCAGAAGCCTTACAGGAAGGCAACATTTGGTGTGTGCACCAAAAGTATATTAACTTAAATCAAATTTTTTATATTTTGATAACTCATGTGTTTGTCCAAATGTCCTATATTTACCAGAAACAATTTGGAGTTTTCTGAAATTATGTCAGTTAATCTACTCTTGAACACATATGTATGAGTTTCAATTTATACCATTTTAAAACCAGTTTTATGGTCAACTTTGGAGTCAGGTTAGATTTAGCCACAAATTTCTCAATCTCCTGTGGAATTATAAGGTAAAGAGTAAATAATTGCACAGCATTAAAAAAAAAAATTTTTTTTTTTAATAAGATGAAAGCTTGATCTTATTCCCTAGATTCTGTGATGTCATGGTGGAATAGATGTCCATAATAGTTTTTTGATGAAAGTCATTAGCACAGCAATGCACTCCCCAGGAGTTATGATGGAAAGAACTACTGATAAAAACTGAACATTCTTGTAGATATTAATATTCTTTCTGTTGTTATTGAATTTCTTGCATTTGCAATTTTGCTTTGGTCTGGATAACCTAATGAAAAGCCAATGTTTTTCTGCTGTTGGCAAAAGCAGAGTTAGATATAGTACTTTAATTCCACTGCCATCCAGTGGATTCCAACTCACAGTGACCCTACAGGACAGAGTAGAATTGCCCCCGCAGGATTTCCAAGGGTGTAAACTTTTACAGAAGCAGGCTGCCACATCTTTCTCCTGCAGAGCAGCCTGGTAGGTTTGAGCCACCAAACTTCCGGTTAGTAGCCAAGCTCTTTAACCACTGAACCACCAGGACTCCTTGTATAATACCTTAAGAATTCAAAATAGGAAAAAATAGAAGCTTTATGTCTGATAAAATATATTGTAATAGGATTTATATACAGAAAAGTCTCAAGGATGTGAGAAGTCATGAAACTGTGACCATGGGAAACATGATACGTTGAAATTTGTCCTCCCAAGTTATGTGTTGTAAATCCTAACCCCTATATGTGTGGTTATAATCCAGTTTGGAGGTGGATTTTTTGTTATGTTAATGAGGCTGTATTAGTGTAGAATATATTTTAAGTTAATCTGTTTCAAGATATAGAAGAGCAGCTTAAGCAAGCAAGATAGCACTAACAGAGAGGAAGATAGACACCAGGCAATCGTCAAGGAACCTAGGAATAGAAGCTGCAAAGAGACAATGACCTCCCCCCAGAGCAGAAAGAGAGACAGAGAGCCTTCCCCTAGAGTTCATGTCCTAAATTTAGACTTCTATCCTCCTGCTGTTGTTGTTGTTAGGTGCCGTTGAGTTGGTTCCAACTCATAGCGACACTAGGCACAACAGAGCGAAACAATGCCTGGTCCTGCACCATCCCTACAAAAGTTGTTATGCTTGGGCTCATTGTTGCAGCCACTGTGTCAGTCCACCTTGTTGAGGGTCTTCCTCTTTTCTGCTGACCCTGTACTCTGCCAAACATAATGTCCTTCTCCAGGAACTGATCCCTCCTGACAACATGTCCAAAGTATGTAACATGCAGCCTCCCCATCCTTGCTTCTAAGTAGCATTCTGGTCGTACTTCTTCCGAGACAGATTTGTTCGTTCTTTTGGCAGTCCATGTTATATTCGATATTCCTCGCCAACACCACAATTCAAAGGCATCAATTCCTTCTTCGGTCTTGCTTATTCCTTGTCCAGCTTTCACATGCATATGATGCTATTGAAAATACCATGGCTTGGGTCAGGCGCACCTTAGTCTTCAGGGTGACATCTTTGCTTTTCGACACTTTAAAGAGGTCCTTTGCAGCAGATTTATCCAATGCAATGCACCTTTTGATTTCTTGACTGCTGCTTCCATGGATGTTGATTGTGGATCCAAATAAAATGAAATCCTTGAGAACTTCAATCTTTTCTCCATTTATCATGATGTTGCTCATTGGTCCAGTTGTGAGGATTTTTGTTTTCTTTATGTTGAGGTGTAATCCATACTGAAGGCTGTGGTCTTTGATCTTCAAGTCCTCTTCACTTTCAGAAAGCAAGGTTGTGTCATCTGCATAACGCAGGTTGTTAATGAGTCTTCCTCCAATCCTAATGCCCCATTCTTCTTCATATAGCCCGGCTTCTAGTATTATTTGTTCAGCATACACGTTAAATAGGTATGGTGAAAGAATACAACCCTGACACACACCTTTCCTGACTTTAAACCAATCAGTATCCCCTTGTTCTATCCGAACAACTGCCTCTAGATCTATGTAAAGGTTCCTCATGAGCACAATTAAGTGTTTTGAAATTCCCATTCTTTGCAGTGTTATCCATAGTTTGTTAGGATCCAAACAGTCGAATGCCTTTGCATAGTCAATAAAACACAGGTAAACATCCTTCTGGTATTCTCTGCTTTCAGCCAGGATCCATCTGACATCAGCAATGATATCCCTGGTTCCATGTCTTCTTCTGAAACCAGCCTGAATTTCTGGCAGTTCCCTGTCGATATACTGCTGCAGCCATTTCTGAATGATCTTCAGCAAAATTTTGCTTGCTTGTCATATTAATGATATTGTTCTATAATTTCCACATTTGGTTGGATCATCTTTCTTGGGAATAGGCATAAATATGGATCTCTTCCAGTCAGTTGGCCAGGAAGCTGTCTTCCATATTCCTTGGCATAGACGAGTGAGCACCTCCAGTGCTGCATATGTTTGTTGAAACATCTCAATTGATATTGCATAAATTCCTGGAGGCTTGTTTTTTGCCAATGCATTTAGAACAGCTTGGACTTCTTTCTTCATTACCATCCGATCCTGATCATATGCCATCTCTTGAAATGGTTGAACATCGACTAATTCTTTTTGTTATAATGACCCTGTGTATTTTCCATCTTCTTTTGATGCTTCCTGCATCGTTTAATATTTTCCCCATAGAATCCTTCACTGTTGCAACTTGAGGCTTGAATTTTTTCTTCAGCTCTTTCAGCTTGAGAAACGCCGAGCATGTTCTTCCCTTTTGGTTTCCTATCTCCAGCTCTTTGCACATGTCATTATAATACTTTACTTTGTCTTCTCAAGCCACCCTTTGAAATCTTCTGTTTGGTTCTTCTACTTCATCAGTTCTTTCTTTTCATTTAGCTGCTCGATATTCGAGAGTAAGTTTCAGAGTCTCCTCTTACATCCATCTTGGTCTTTTCTTTCTTTTCAATGACCTCTTGCTTTCTTCAGGTACAATGTCCTTGGTGTCATTCCACAACTCGTCTGGTCTTTGTGTCACTAGTGTTCAATGCATCAAATCTGTTCTTCAGATGGTATCTAAATTCAGGTGGGATGTACTCAAGGTCATATTTTGGCTCTTGTGGACTTGCTCTGATTATCTTCAGTTTCAGCTTGAACTTACATATGAGCAATTGATGGTCTATTCCACAGTCAGCCCCTGTTCTTGTTCTGATGATGATATTGAGCTTTTCCATCTTCTCTTTGCACAAATGTAGTCAATTTGATTTCTGTGTGTTTCATCTGGCAAGGTCCCGGGTGTATAGTCATCATTTATGTTGGTGAAAGAAGGTATTTGCAATGAAGAAGTCGTTGGTGTTGCGAAATTCTATCATTGCATCTCCGGCTTTGTTTCTACCAAGGCCATATTTTCCAACTACTGATCCTTCTTGTTTCCAACTTTCACATTCCAATTGCCAGTAATTATTAATGTATCTTGATCGCATGTTCGATCAATTTCGGACTGCAGCAGCTGATAAATATCTTCTATTTCTTCATCTTTGGCCCTAGTGGTTGGTGCGTAAATTTGAATAATAGTCATATTAACTGGTCCTCTTTGTAGGCGTGTGGATATTATCCTATCACTAATAGTGTTGTACTTCAGGCTAGATCTTGAAACGTTCTTTTTGATGATGAATGCAACACCATTCCTCTTCGAGTTGTCATTCCCAGCATAGTAGACTATATGATTGTCCGATTCAAAATGGCCAGTATCAGTCCATTTCAGCTCACTAATGCCTGGGATATCGATGTTTATGTGTTCCATTTCATTTTTGATGATTTCCAATTTTCCTAGATTCATACTTCGCACATTCCAGGTTCCGATTATTAATGGATGTTTGCAGCTGTTTCTTCTCATTTTGAAGAAAGAAGTCTAAATTTAGGGCTTGAGAAAATAAATTTTTGTTCATTAAAAAAAAAAAAAAAAAACTTGTTATCAAGTCTAACTCATAGCGCCCTATAGGGCAGAGTAGAACTGCCTCATAGAGTTTCCAAGGAGCGCCTGGTCATTTTGAATCACTAACCTTTTGGTTAGCAGCCATAGCACTTAACCACTACACCACCAGGGTTTCCTTCTGTTAAAGCCACCCATTTTTGGCATTTCTGTTATACCAGTGCTATATAACTAAAACAGGGAGAAAATAAATTTTGGGAATTTACTACATACACAAATTATCTTCCCGTTATTTTGCAAAGTGATCAGTAGCAATTCTAGATTAAGTCTGTATGCCAAGTAATGTGTTCATTATCATTTTGTAGGTTAAAAAGCACATGGAACTCAAAATTACTTCTATGTATGTAAGACCATCACACCGAAATGGCATTTCAATTATTTTGACACTTATCTTGACAAATTAATTGGGAAGTCAGAAGGATCTGACTTTCACATAAATAACAATAAAAATTGTTCAGACATCAATGTGTACATACATAGAAATATATATTGACATAACATACATATTAATATTTTATATGTTGTCATGTGTCACTGAGTAAATTTCAACTCACAGACACCCCATATGACAGAGTAGAACTGCCCCATAGGAATTCTGAAGCTGTAATCTTTATGGGGAAGGAACCCTTGTGGCTAAGTAGCTGCTAACAGAAAGGACAGTGGTTGAAACCCTCCAACTGCACTGTAGGAGAAAAATGTAGCAGTCTGCTTCAGTAAAGATTTACAGCCCTGGAAATCCTATGGAGCAGTTCTACTCTGTTCTGTAGGGTTGCTAAGAGTCAGAATCAACTAGACAGTGATGGCAATCTTTATGGGAGCAGATCACCAGGTCTCTCTCCTGAGATGCCACTGGGTGGGTTTGAACTGCCAACCTTTCAGTCAGGAGTCCAGTGTTTAGCTGTTGCATCACCAGAGCTCCTTCAATATTTTATACAGGTCCTAAAAAAGTATTTACATCACATCATCTTTCTAGTGACATATAGATGCAAATTACATGCACTTATATCAACAAGTGAAGTGCAGAAAATAGCAATGAAAATCACTTTAAAATAATATAATATTTGATTGAATAGGAGCCCTGGTGACATGGAGGTTAAGAGCTCAGCTGCTAACCAAAAAGGTCGACAGTTCGAATCCACCAGCCACTTCTTGAAAACCCATGGAGCAGTTCTACTCTGTCCTAGAGGGCACCGATGAGTCAGAATCTGTTGGACAACAATGGACTTGGGTTTTTTGGGGCTTTTATTGAATTGTGAAAAATGGGTTTTGGGATTATTTAGCTTGATTATTGGCTAATATTTCTACTTGCATTGTATACTCTTGCATAAGCTATGAATCACTAAAGCAATTTCTTACATTCACAAGGTAGAGTAAATATTTGCTGGATTAAAATACAAATAACAAACTGGAAAATCTTAAATATTAAAATAACTCATTGAGACTTGAATCTAGAACAACCATCTATACTAAAAAAAATAAATAACTGACTAATTCTTAATACATAACTTAATGCCATGTTGTTTAAATTCAGCGTTTGTGATGTCTTTTAAATCATGCCAATTCTTTGTCTCGGGTTTTTTTTTTTTCCCCCCTCTTCCTTCTCTTATTCCTTCCATTCTCCTTTTCCTTCTACTCTCCCTTCATCTTCTTCTTCCTCTTCTTATTTGCCAAATAAATATAAAATTATGTGTGTGTGTATATACATACACACACACAGAATAAGACAACCGTCACATATACATGATGGAAAACCTGATCATCTTAGCTGGGGCCAATCAATTGCAATGAACATTTCTAATTTTCCTTAAACTTGCCTCAGAAAAGGTTAACACTTCACTCCTTAATTAAGTCAACATTGTATATATCAGTATTAAAAAAAAAAAAATTAGGGCTATTAAAATAGTTTAAAACAAAATTAACTTTAATGGGACCATGTTTATCCTGAACATGATTTCTTGAGATGAATGATTTTAGATAAACTAACCAATAAACATCAAAAGATGGGTTTAGAAGCAATTAACACATTTTTATTTTCCAGACAAAGTAGCTCAAATATTCTATCCTAAAACAGCAATACTGCATGACACATTTTCAAGTTTTAATAAAAACACAAAAGTTAGTAAATTCCTGAATACTGCTTTCGGTGCTAGACCATAGTGAGTCTGGCAAGTGTTTGAGCTGCTGTCAACTGGTGAATCAATGGCAAGAACAGGAGGACTGAAAACTCAGAAAGCTCAGTATAACACTTTGCTTCTCCAGCATAAAACCAAAAACCAACCCAGTGCTGTCGAGTTGATTCCGACTCATAGCGACCCCATAGGACAGAGTAGAACTGCCCCATAGAGTCTCCAAGGAGCCGCTGGAGGATTCGAGCTGCCAACCCTTTGGTTATCAGTCATAGCACTTAACAACTACACCAGCAGGGTTTCCTTACCCAGTATACTAAGCAGTAATTTAGTAGCTGCAAACAATGAATGCATTTCTCTGGTTCTTTATTACAGAGTAGCAATTTCAGCTTTACATGAAATATGTCTTTTGATTCCATCAATGTATGACACATCACAGGTAGAATTGAAATCTATGCAGTTAATACAAGTGTCCCCATCAAAAAGAAAGCAAATTTCTGCCTGAACTATCCAGGCAATGGACGTAAAATATCTTGTTCTTGAATTATATAGACTCTCACATCTCTTTTTCATGTCGAAAGGAGTTCTCAAACATTGCTAGATATATTCAAAAATATAAAAGAATATTTTTAGGATTCTAAATTACTCAGAATATAAGACAAAATAAATCATGTAAGAAATAATTAGTAACTATCCATTATTTAAATCAGTCAACTGATTTTTCCTGTTTTTTTTTTCTATTTCAATTACTTTGAATTACATGTTGGGTTTCAAAAATTAGGTAATTCATTTTTCCTTCAGGGCAGAAAGTTCTGGTTGGCTCTGCTTTAATATAGTATACTATTGATGTCTCAAGGGATATATGTGAACACAATTTTAAAAAATTATGGTCCTGAGTCTTGGGTGAGCAAATTTATTTCACAAAGTAAGTTACTAGAGGGCTAGTTTATAGAATGATTTGGGTAGAGACAGAATTAAAGCTTCCATAAAATGCCTTACTTGTGGTCCTGTTTGCTGCTAGGATAAGAGCTTCTATTTTGTCAAAGCAGAGATTTGGGTCATCCCCTTGCACAGAGGCTATCATCCTGGTAATGAACAATAATCGTGAATGTCAATTGGAGGTTGACTTCAGGGGTCTATAAAGAAAATGGGAGACTTTTTGGATTATTTTATGTTATCTAAACGAGGAAAGTGCATAGACCTCTTCTTACCATATTCATTTCCCAAGGTTTACTAATTAATATCCTCCTCAGGGCATAAATACTATTAATGCATTCAGTTAGGATGTTATGCTGAATGAACTTAAACATGACAAATCATTATTTGTTTGTTGAATTAGGTATACAAACAACAGCATTAAAAAAAATAAAGCTTAAGATGGTAGGCATTTCCTTTGTTCTTCTGCATATTGGTGTAAATGAAATATATTATTCCTTTGAAAGTTTTGAAAACTGAAGTCAGGCTTATCAACATCATGCCCTTCAAGATATTGCTCTCTTTCAATGAACTCATTAATGTACTTTCTTAATATCCTTTTAACATAGTGAAAACTGCATAATCCCGGAACCAGGAATATAAAACCCATTCATCATTTCACTGACATTCAGTGTTTCCTCTGTTTTTATGCAATTAAGGATGACACTGCAGTATCTATTTTGTCCAAAGAAGCAGTAAAATAACGTACTGAAACAAACTGCCTGTATTTTCTGTATTAGTATTAATAATACTAATCCAGGGATATTAATTGCATCAGCTTTCCAGGGGACTGTTGAAAATATATGAACGTATGATCACAAGAAAATAGGAACAAAATGAACAAACTGGTTGGCAGATATCAAAGCCCTGTTTGTGATCATATTAGCAACAACTTAAAAGAAGAAAATTTCAATTAATTTAAAACACTTGCCCTTTGGATATCACTTCCTGTGTGGGACTTGAAATCCACTAGCACTATTTCTAGTCATGGTGAGAAAGGTTTTTTTGCCCTTTTACTACAGTTCATCTACCCCATTGTACTACTCATTGCCACTGAGTCAATTCAGACTCATAGTAACCCTTTAGGATATAGTAGAACTGCTTCATAGGGCTTCAAAGGCTGTAATCTTTATGGAGGCAGGCTGCCACATCTTTCTCCCGTGGAGCAGCTGGTGGGTTCGAACCACTGACCTCTTGGTTAGCAGGCAAGGACTTAACCACCGCGTCTCCAGGGCTCCTTTACTGTTCTTATACTTCCAAATAACAGTGGTCAAACACTCTGTGTTGTATTAAAAAGTGTTGGTAGGCCAGCTCTCTCCAAAGTGTCTCATAATTTGCTCAGATTGCTAACGGGGAAAGTTCATTTTCTTGCTTTAAAAAAGGGCTGATCAAAACAACTACATAATTTACTGAATTGTTTGAGGATTAAAACATCCACTTTCGTAAAGACCCCAAGATAAATTCTGGACTCTAGACAAGTGTCTGGGATTAATATTTCAGCTGATGTTAGAAATCAGGGTTCAGGTTTGATTTGTAATAGCCTGCGGCACAGAAACCCCCACATTTTCTCTGACAAACACTCACTGCTTGTAGAGCTCTTCAGGGAGATTTATGCAAGAATAAGAAAACAAATGGGAATGAAGGCACTGCTTTATTATCTTTGAAGAGCCATTATTTTTGTGGGAGGAACTTGATGTGGCACTTTAAAAAGCTGAATTGGGCATGAACTATAGGCCAGAGGCTCAAATAGGGGCTTTAATCACAAAAGCCACAATCCAAGTTATTAGTAAAGACATTTAAATATATATATATATATATGTATTTTCATATCCAGCATTAGTTTCCCTTTTATTAGTGTTTTAGATCGATGGCCCTAATATTCCCAGTTTTCCTCTACCCCTCTATTCCTATCCTTTGCATTATGACTTTTCAGCTCCTCCAGTAAAAAGGCAATGTCTGTTTTTCCATCCTTGAATCCAGGTTTGTGTTAGCAACAGAATGCAGTGGACCGGATGTGTCAATTTTGAACCTGGACCTGTGTACCCTCCTTCCCGAGAGAATCCCTGTCTCTGCATGAGAATAAATCCAGGCTATGCTACTGGAGGATGGCATACAATGTAAAGCAGAGCCAAGTCAAAATAGCAGAGGCCATCTTACATAAACCAGTCCCATCCTACGCAAAAGATTACTGCAGGCATAAGAACAAGCACAGCTGAGATCATCTGAGTCCAGGTAAGATTAGTAGACTCACCCAAATGGTCATAGACTTATAAAAAATAATTACCATTTGTTGTTTTAAGCCACTAAGTTTTGGAGTGTTTCATTACAAAGAGATAGAAAAAATCACACAACTGTACACATACACCTCAACCCTCTGTATTACCTACTCCGTATGATGTAGCTGAGGCTGCTCTACTTGATCTCTAGTGAGCAGGTAAACATATATAACCTAGGCATGGATAACAAGAGTAGTCCCAGCACTGCTCTAAGTGTTTATTTCAAGAATGGACCAAAGTTAAGCTAGTACTTTACCAGGGACTTTTCACCACAGCTTTTATAAAAGTCTTGCTCTTTTTGATGGTTTGGTAAGCCAAACTGAGAGAGAAAATGTAAGAGACCAGACATTGTATAAGTGACATTAGCACGAGATATGGGAGAGAAAGGACACTCAGAACATCATTGAGAGTTTGGTCTTTTTTTTTTTTTTTTTAATTTTTATTGTTGTGAGTATATATATGTTTGTGTATATATATATATACATACATATACATACATATGTATATAAAACAAGACATTTGCCAACTCAACATTTTTCAGGAGTACAATTTAGTGATATCAATTTCATCAATCATACTGTACAACCCTTACCCTTAATTGGTGCCAATTTCTCATCACCATAAACAGAAACTCACTCCTTCCCAAATACTGGTTCTCCCCCTTTACCTTCTTCCTGCCTCTGGTAACCACTATTCAACTGTGGTCTCTATACATTTGCCTGTTTTTTCTCTTTTTATATAAGAGAGCTCATACAATATTTTTCCCTATGTGATTGAATTATTTCATACACGGCAATGTCTCAAGCTCCATCTGTATGGTAGCCTGTGTCAAGACTTCATTTGTCTTACTGGCTCAGTGGTGATCCATTGTACGGATGCTCCACAGTTTGTTTATCCATTCCTCTGTCGATGAACACTCAGGTTGTTTCCAGCTCTGGGCTATTGTGAATAGTGCTGCAGTGAATGTTGGTGTACAAGCATCTGTTTCAGTCTCTGTTTTCAAGCCTTTTGGGTATATAAGTGGAATTGCTGGGCCATATGGTAGTTTTATTTTTAGTTTTTGAGGAATCACCAAATGGGCATACCATTTTGCATTTCCACTAACATGGATAAGTTTCTAATTTCTCCACATCCTTGACAACATTTGTTATTTTCTGTCCGCTCCCCCTTTGTTTTTTTTTTTTTTTTAATCTTAGCTATCCTAGTGGGAGTGAAATGCTTTGATTTGTATCTCTCTAATCCGTAAAGACTCATAGTGGCCCTGTAGGACAGAGTAGAACTGCCCCATAGAGTTTCCAAGGAGCAGCTGGTGGATTTGAACTGTTGACCTCTTGGTTAGCAGCCATACCACTTAACCACTACACCCCAGGGTTGCTATGAGTCAGAATCTACTCGATGGCAGTGGGTTTGGGTTGGGTTTAATCCGTAAAGACTTTGTGCATCTTTTCTTGTCTTCCTTGGCCATTTGAATACCCTCTGGTGAAATTCTATGCAAGTCCTTTGCCATTTTTTTGATAGGCTTATATGTCTTTTTGTTGTTAAGTTGTACAAATTTTATATATACACATATGGATTTTGGTTGTTAGATTCTTATTGTATTTATAGCTTTCACAGTTATTCTCCCGGTCAGTAGCTTCTTTTTTATTGTTTTGGTAAAGTCTTTTGATGTACTCATGTATTTGATTTTTATGAAGTCCCATTTATTTGTCTTAGAATTTGCTTGAAACCAGTCAATATATATATATTTTTTTTAACTGATGCAAGTAGGTTTGGCTTTCTATTACAAAAAACAGCTTTGAACAATGCAAGATCTTATCAACATATAGCTAGTCTCATGGGAGAAAGAATCTCAAAAGGCTTCCAGAGAGATACTATGTTCTGCAAGACTTTTAGAAAGCAAGTATAGCTCAGTCAGCAAATAACACAGAAAGTAGGAAAGGAAACAGAGCATGGACGTACGCTTTTAATACACAGTGCCTCATTGCCAAGAAAACATGTCCCAAACCACACCTTTGACTTTAAACGATAGTGTTGGAAACCCTAGTTTCCTTTGCATTGGGAGCTGGGATTATTCTTAAGGAAACAGGAAAAGATTCTGCTATGACACATTAAACAAAAACTGAAAGTATTACCCAGCCCCAAATATCTGTCCCCACTGTTAGACACTGAAGTGGAAAGGACCAAACTACATAAAGCTCTCTGTGGCAAACACTGGAGTATCTCCCAACCTGGGTGATACTTTTTTCTAAGCTGTAACCAAAGTACACCCTGGGATTCCATTTTCAATTATGTTAAGTTCTGGAAAAGAATGAGAAAAAAATGTCAGACTCAATACTCAGTTGTTTACAATTATAATCATACTATCCCATTTTCCTATGTGCCCTTGTCTGTTTGGCTGTGAATGCATGCAGGGAGATAGCATCTTATATTTAAAGGACGAGACCAATCAGGCAACCCTGCCAGTTGTCAAACATTGTGTTCTCTATTAATCACCTTCTCTATTCTAATGTTATTTGATATAATTGCCCTATGTAGAATATCTTTATAGAATCTGATATTCAACCTCAATGGGCTGAAATGTACAATATATTGTCCTTTATTTGGTTTTATGGGCAAAAATATATGTTAAAAGAAGCCAGGAAATATGAAACATAGGAAATGTTAATTTTCAAAGTGTCTTTAATTTTAAAGCAACTATAAACTCGAGAATATGACAGATGAAAAGTTTAGAATATTTTTGGAAAAAGTCAGGTATTTACTACTTGATAAATCCTTTGTGTTACAGAAGAAAATGCACAACTAGTAAAATTAGCCATGGCGGAATGTGAATTGCAGTTGACTTACCCCTGACGGCCTATTGCTTTCGGGTGAACGTGGAATCTCAGTAAATCACCCATTTTGGTTTATCTAGTGCTGCTAGAATAGAAACACTAAAAGTGGGTGGCCTTAGCAAACTGAAATATAGTTTCTCAGAATTAAGAGGCCAGAATTTCAAATTCAGGGCACCTACGCTATGGAACCTGGCAACATTTTGTTCTCTTAGCCCTTTTGTGACTCAATTCTTTTTTCCTTTTATTTATTTGTTGATACTATATATTTTCAGTAATAGAGGGCATGCTGAATCATTGAGTGTGTCTGAATTTTTGGTAGGTAACATGGTTTTTGTTTTACGCCTCATTACATGAAGCATACTCTCAGAGTCAAAAGGTACATATGTGTAACCCATGTGAGTACAAATCCTACCCCCAGAGTCCGGAAGTACATATCTGTAACACTTTTGAACACAAATTAAGCTCCTAGAGCTCTCCTAGAGGTATATATGTATATAAGAAAAATACATACATAATTCTCAGAATTCATGCTTTTCTTACCAGGAATTTAACGATTCAGCACCAACTCACACCATACCCTGTAAAAACAGTAATTTGTGGCACAAACCTACTTTTTCCCCAGCACATACTGTCAGTGGGATAGTAGCTTTGCAATGAAACCCAGAGGTACAAAATGTAAGCAGTAGCCATATATCCTGCCGGTCTTGAAAGAGTTATACATAGGTCACTACGATTCTGAGTCAACTCGATGGCACCTGGAAATAACAAATAAGCTCTAGGGGAATACTTTTGTCTCGGTTGACTGGACAGGAAGGTCTTCGTCTCATTTCAGCTTCTATCCATTGGTTTCTTGGCGATCTTCACGTGTCCTGGTACCTGTCATCCACCGTCTGTCTATCCTTGCTTCTGAGCCCAATCTGCTCTTTTTATATCTCAAAAGTGATTAGCTTTAAACACACCCTACAGTGGTATGCCCTCATTAACATACCAAAGAAAATCTTAAACCTCGAACCAAAAATATACCCTGAAGTCTTCTCAAAATCAAACAATAGTTTAACTTAACTAATAAATAATGTCAGCCTTGAGCATTGAGCTCTTTTAAGATCTGTCTATATGGGATCAAATTGCCAAAAGCAACTCAAAAGATTAGACAGGAACCTTAGGGGGCAGCAATTTTATGTTATGGGGGAAGGACAACTCAGAAAAGAGGGTAAGAATAATTGCACAACTCAAAGAATGTAATCAATGCCACTGAATTATACATGTAGGAATTTTTGAGTTGGTGTATGTTTTGCCGTGTATATTCTTGACAACAACCAAAAAAATAAAGTACATTACATATTAAAAAAAAAAAAAAAAGTTGCCATCAAGTTGATTCCAACTCTTGGCGACCCCATTTGCTACAGAGCAGAACTGGGCTCCATAGGGTCTTCAGTGATTGATCTTTCTAGGCCTTTCTTCCAAGGTGCCACCAGGTAGATTCGTAGCGCCAACCTGTTTTTTAGTAGCTGAGTGCTTGACAGTTCGTGCCACCTAGGGACTCCATTGTGCTTGAAAGAATGTGTATTTTTCAATGTTTATATATATTTATTATTTTTTGTCTGCTTTGTTTCATCAATTGTTGAAAGACATTTGTTTTAATTTACCACTATTAATTTGGGAGGAGCTTATGGAACTGTTGTATGTGTTAATTACGATTGTGGATACATGAATTTATGTATGTGTAAAAACTCATAGACCTGTATACCAAACAAAAAAGTGATTTTTACCCTAAGCACATTAATTTTTTAAAATACTTTTTTTCTTGAATCCAGCCATGCTGAAAACATAAATATTTAGATTAACAGTAACTGAAATCTTTTCAAATAGAGATAAGTTTTACTTTTTCAACCTCCTTTTACTTCCCAGGATGTTTAGTATCCATTCATACTTATGAGTGAATGTAAGTAAATAAATTAGTAAAACTATTTTAAACAAAGATGTGATAGCTATCTGTTAGATTTTATCTGATACTTCTCATTGTAAGTTTTTTAGTATTTATTTTTATTTCTACTTTATTTATTTTATTTCATTAAGAAGAGAAAGAAAACAGGCCTTCCTTAAAGTCAAAGACAATATTTTAAAGTGAAAATTGAACTAGCATTCAGCATACTTTCATTTTCATTTCAATATTCAATCTTCCCTGATAAATAAATTTGTCATTTCTCAACACTGAATAATGGGGCCCAGTGTAGTGCTGGAATTGTAACTTACAGAACTTAAAGAAACAACAATCACCTGACAGAAGGAAAACAAAACAAAAGGAAGGGAAGAAGGAAAGAGGAAGGAAGGATGAAAAAAGGGAGGTTATATCCAGATAATCTTTTTGTCAATATGAATATAATGTTCACTAGAAATAAAGAGTGGAGCTATTATTGGCTGGATTGTAACTGCACTAAAGTGGTACTTTGTTTTTCTTCAACATGTACTCTTTCTCATTGTTTCGACCTATTCATAGCGACCCTATAGGACAGAGTAGAACTCCCCCTTAGCGTTTCCAAGGAGCACCTGGTGGCTTCCATCTGCCCACCTTTTGGTTAGCAGCCATAGCTCTTTACTATGCCACCAGGGTTTCCACCCATTCTATGGCATGTTAAATCTGGAAATGTTTGATTCACATATGATGTTGCTAAAAATTTTAGAGTACTTTAAATGTTTCCAAAATATCTGTGCCTATATTACTTTTTTGCCTCATTATAAATGATTAAAATTTTGTGTCATATGCATTTTTGATCGATTTTACAAAAACACAATGATGGTTTTCAAAAGTCTAGTAGTAGAGACAGAACCAGCAACTTTTCATTCCTTGACTAGCGCTGCACCCAGTATATCGCACAGACTTCCTAGCAGTGTCCAGTAAAAGTTCTCATGAAATTTGGTGCAGCTTTATGAAATATGGAACACTGGATGCTCAGAGCAAGTTATTCAGAAGTTATGAAAAAATAGTCAGATAAAATTCTGAGTCAAAAGCAATTAACTGTAATGCCTTCTCTGCTAGTTTTATGAGATCTGTCCAAAATTAACATGGGAATTTTGGGTAATATTCATACAGATTAGCTTTGAGTTGTAGTCACCCTAACCCACATGAACTATAAGCTTTAGTGATAAATTGTAGAATCTGCCTCTGAGTAGTGGCCTTCACATGTTGACCATAGAACATGTGTGTGCGTATATGCTTAATAATCCCTGGAAATTAGCATAACTGTTCCTGAAAATGCATGTTTCATACATTCTAATAATATCAATAGATTGTTCATTAATTGCATATTAATATTTCTTGTAAGAATCAAAACCAAGACACAAAAAATGTGCACTGTAGAATGATATTCTTTTCAATAATGATTTAAACCCAATTTGTTAAAAAGTTGTAGAAAGAATTTTATATTTCACTCATTAGAATTCATTCCTGATATGAATCATTTTCTAAAATTAATTTATTAATTACCACAGTTAAGTGTAATTATCCTACCTATTCAAGATTTTTGTTATTACTTTTTAGCACCAAGATGAATTTAGTGAAGGATAATTAGCATAACAATAACTTAGCACACATTTTCCAATCTGGTTGGTAATACAATATGTTCTCCACAGACTCCCCGCATCCACATTAATCAGTCATTCACAGACTTATCTCCCTGTTCACTGAGCCCTTCTAGAAGCAATTTAAAGGATAGTAATTTTTTCCAGGAGGAACTGGCAGAGGAAATGTCCTTGTCCGGATTTGGATTTTGGTTTTAATAAAAGCATTAAATAAATCAAGAAAAAAGAAAAAAAATAGAGATAAGAGAAAAACAGTTAATCATATAATCCTGGTTACCAAACATACACAAAACAAAAACCAAGCATTTGGGTCAGAAAATAAAAGACAAAGAATTCATATCTCTTCCTGAGCAGAAAACCTCAAGTGATAGGTAGACCTGTTCATTGTGTACCTTTACCCCAAAATGTCTGCACGACTGAGAACATCACATCCAATCAGCAAGGCCCTGGGCACCCCGTTTTCACAGGCAGTGATCCATTAAATGAGAACTAGAAGAACACAACAGAGTTATGCCTACTGTCTTGCTCGAGTCTTTATCTCCTCATAATTACATACCCGAATCGGTAGAAAATCTGGTACAACACTTCAAAATCTCTGTTCTTGTGTTCTATCTCTGCTCCCGTTGTATTTCCAATAAAGAAAAAAGGATTGCACCTGTTTTGTTTCGGAGGCAGTGGAAGTTAATATATACTCATATTACACAAACTGAATTCCAGAGAGGCTTTTTTTTTTTTTTTTAAACAAACATTTGGGGGCTATAACTATACCTTAAAACTGATGAAACAATGGATATTAGCCTCATGAAAAGTGTTCATGCCCAAATTAAAAAAAACAAAAGTAAATTATTTCACAGGATCTAATGTATGTAATGTAAAGCTCTATCATTTTTTGTAGATAAATCTCTTCTCTTCCCTGGCCATCATTAGTAAGAATGGTAATGGGTTTTTTGTTTGTTTGTTTGTTTTTGATTGGTTTACCATGTTCTGCAAGTATAATGTCTGGTACAGACAGAAAACTCTGACTTTTCTACTCCTTTAACATTTTACAAGAAAATTGTTTTTATCTTTTGTGAAATAAATGGTTTTGCTTTTCCATTTATGGAAATCCCATGGGAAGAATATGACACTGTGTGTCTAGTTATGCACAGCTCTTTTGAGTCATTGTTCTGGTCACTCAGATCAGGCTGCATGAAATGAACTGTAACATGCAGTACATTTTCACAACCTCTGTTTGGATACTGGGGCCCTGGTGGCACAGTGGTTAAGAGCTCCCCTGCTAACCAAAAGGTCAGCAATTCAAATCCACCAGCTGCTCCTTGGAAACCCTATGCGGCATTCTACTCTGTCCTATAGGATTGCTATGAGTCGGAATCGATTCCACAGCAACAGGTTTTTGTTTTTTTTTTTTCGTTTGGATACACTTGTCCTAAGTCATTCTTTGTACTGTATTCTGACTTCTTCCTAATAACTAGCTTCTACTTTTGCTACCAACTTGATGAAATTTTGCCTCTTATATAAAGGAAATCTTATGAAGACTTTATGAAGCTTAACATGATTCAGGGAATTTAACATACATAATACAAAAAAAAATAGTGAACTGTCAATTCTGACTCATGGTGACCCCATGTGTTTCAGAGTAGAACTGCACTCTATAGAGTTTTCATGGCTGTGACATTTTAGAATCAGGTCATCAGGCCTTTCTTCTGAGTAGCTCTGGTAGCTTTGAACCACCAACCTTTCAGTTAGCAGCCCAGCACTTAACCATTTTTGCCACCCAGGAAAAAAGTACTTGACATTTAAAGTCAGCCAAATTAGTGATAAATAAAAATAAACATTTCAGGTTTGAGTAGCTGAGGACTGAAAACTCTTCTAAGTGGATACCGAATCCATTTTGATGTAGAACTGGAATGAAACAGAATGACCACATTAAACTATTAAGAAATTAAAGTAATAATCATATTAACAGACATTGAGAGCTTGGTGGGGAGAAGATGAGTGGAAACGTCAACACTCTAAAATTTCCCAACAAGATGCCATAAATAAATGCTGTTTAAAATTGAGAAATCAAGAAACAGATATTTGAAAAGTATATATAAATTTACAAAGGAATCTATCAGAAGACCTAAATATCAGAAATGACAAAATTATCAACATTAAAATGTAAACACATTGGTAGAGTAGGCTGTTAAAGATTAAAAAAGAAAGTAGTATAGTTAATAAATATAATCCTCATTGCATGTTCAATATTATAAAATTTGATAAAGTTGCATAATAAATAAAAAATAGATATGACACAGTAAATAATATAACTGTGATAACTCATTTCTTGCAAGAAAATAAGACTCTCAATCTAGAATTTAAGTATTAAATAACAATAATATGATAGAATAGCAAGAAAAACTAGAAATAGAGCATCAATAAAAACCTCTTGCTATAAAGTCGATTCCAACTCATAGTGACCCTGTGGGACAGACTAGAACTGCCCCTTAGAGTTTCCAAGGGGCAGCTGGTGAATTTGAACTGCAGACCCTTCGGTTAACAGCTGAGTTCTTAACCACTGCACCACAAGGGATCGTTAAATAAATTGTAGTAAATTCATATACTGACTTTGTTCGCATTTAAAGAATGAAGCAAAACAAATAGCACAATCTGCCAGCCATGTGCAATGAATATCTAGGATGTCTAGCCCACTCTAGCCTTCAGAGGACAGATATTCCAATGTCAATTGTCTCCACCATATGATACACCTCAAGGGAGAACTGCCTCGCCACATCACAGAATCTTGAAAGGGTAATACATTGTTCTTATGAGCCACTATGTTTTGAGTTGTGCTGTTTTCCACAGAAAGATCTTTGGAACAAAGAGCCTTTTATAAATTTTGTGTGTGAAGCTTCTCACATTTAATAAAAAATTACTAGGCATACTGAAAAACAGGACTAGGAGAAAAAGTGGGCAATAGAGAAAGATCTACAGAGGAAACAGTTATTGGACTCCTCAGACAGCATTTCCAAAATAACTATGATTAAATATGCTCAAGGAAATAGATGGCAAGGTGGAAAATTTCACCAGTGAACTAAAATCAACTTTAAAAATAAAAGATTCAAGTAGAAATCCTGGAGCTTAATGGTATAATAATTATAATTTAAGAACAGATTACATACAGCACAGGGAGAACTGGTCAACTGTAAGACAGATCAATTGAAAATAACCCAGATGAAGCACAAAGAGAAAAAAATAGAAGATATTAAACAGGAAATAAGAGGCATATGGCATTTGGTGAAAAATTCTAGCATACTGGGATATATTTGGATTCCTGGAGTGGATGGAATGAGAGGAATAGTTAAAACGCTGTAAGAACAATTTTGAACAGATTATGGAAGGAAAATTGTAAAACCAGTGCAATGAATCAAGTCACATATTCTATTAAGTAAAAGACAGAAGACAAAACATTTAAAAAAAATTTTTGTACACGTGTGTGGGCATATACCCTCTTTCTGTACATATTCTACCATAGTCAGAAGTAGATACACTTTCATATATAAAGAGAAAGTGATATGTTTTGTCTATTTTACAGCACAATTTATTGAAATATTATTAAAAGGATTTTCTTTTTTTCCGGTATAGAATCCAATCATTTACAGAGTAATTATTTTAGTTCTTCCTTTTTGTTAAGAATACACTTGATATTGCTTTCTAGTCTTACTACATTGTCTAGCATTTGTACTATGATATTAAATAATAATGACAATAAGGGAATACTCCTGTATCATTCTTGTCTTTGGTATAAATGCTACTAATGACACGATTTTGATGCTGACCCACTGGTTTAATTTAAGCACATGACTTTTTGCTCTCAATTGAGATGATTTTTTTTTCCCTTTGATTATGCATCAATGTAAATTATAATAATAGATTTCCTAGTAATAAACTACAATTGTTTAACTGAATAAATACATATTTGATTGCGGCATCCTCTTACATTTACTAGTAGAGTTTAGAAATATTAAAGCTTTTACTAATATAAGAATAAGCAGAACAGCGATGAATATGTAGTTTGTGTGTGTGCTACTTTAAGTATTTAAACTTTTATTTTGAAAAAATGAACTACCAGTGATATAATTAATAAATTAATGAATTATTTACTAAACAAAATATGTATTTTCCCTATTATATTACATTTCCTTTCTAGGTATAGACACAATAAAAAAACTCCTTGCCCTCAAGTAGATTCTAACTCACGGGGAGACCCCATGTATTACGAAGGAGAGCTGTGCTCCGAAGGGTTTTCTTGGCTGTAATCTTTCCAAAAGCAGATCGCATACCTTTCTTTCATGGCATCACTGACTGATTTTGAACCACCAACCTTCAGGTAGTAGCCAAGCAAACTGTTTTTGCCACCCAGGAACCTTATATGCAATAGATATGTAATTATAATAATCATAAGAAAAATCAATTCATGAATTTGTAAAAGATTTTATTGATATATTAAGTATATGACAATGTTTTTTAAATTAAGTATACAGTTCTATTGAATTTCATATACTTATAAACTCCGTGTTTATTATAAATACTATTTATTAACTGCCACTCATGTCAAGATTGTCAAGACACAGAATATTTCCACCACTTCATAAGGAACTCCCAAGGATTTTCCCAGTCATTGCACCCCTCAATACCAAAAAAAAAAAAGCATTGCGGTCCAGTGGACTATGACTTGTAGTGACCCTATAGATCAAAGTAGAACTGCCCCACAGGGTTTCCGAAGAGAAGTTAGTGGATTCTAACTGTTGACCTTTGGTTGGCAGCCGAGCTCTTAACCACTGCACCTAAATACGGAACCACTATTTTGTCTTTTAACATCATGTTTGATTTGATTTTTCCAATCATGATTTTTACCAGTCTTGAACTTCACATAAATCTAATGATATTGAAAGTACTATTTTGTGTCTGAATTCTTTCACTCGATATGTTGTTGTTACTGTGTCATTGAATTGATTCTGACTCATAGTCATGCTATAGGACAGAGCAGAACAGCCCCATAGGGTTTCTTAGTCTGTAATCTTTAGGGGAGCAGATTGCCTTGTCTTTTCTCCTGTAGAATACTGATGGGCCTGAACTGCTGACTTTTCCATTCCCACCCAAGTGCTTAACCTTTGTACCACCAGGGCTCCTTTTACTTAACATATTATCTGTGAAATTCATCTACATCATTCCAATATGCCATTCTTTATTTTTTGGTATTTAGTATGCCATTATATAAATATAAGACAATATTTTTAGGCATTTCATGTTGATAAGCATTTAGATTGTTTTTAGTTTGGAGTTATAAAGAATACTGCCACCACTCTTGGTGGATATACTCACATACCTCTTTTGTGTATTTCCCTCAAAAGTAAGTACTCGAGAATAGAGAAAATGTACTTTTAGTTTTACTAAATAATTCCAGCAATTTTCTTTTTTCCCTAAAGGAAAAAGCCTTCCATTTGTTCCAAAATTGGGCAAGAACTTTGTATTGTCAGGCTTTCTGATTTTAGACGTGATGGTAACTGTGGAGTAGTACTTCATTTCAGTTTAGTTTGCATTTCCCTAATGCTTTTCAATGAACAAATCTGAGTTGGAAGAAGTGCAGTCAGAACGCTCCTTAGAAGCAAGGATGGTGAGACTATGTGTCACATAATTTGGACATGTTATCAGTAAGGATTAGTTCCTGGAGAAGAACATCATGCTTGGTAAAGTAGAGGGTCAGCAAAGAAGAGAAAGACCCTCAATGAGATGGATCGACACAGTGGCTGCAACAATGGGCTCAAGCATAATGATTATGAAGATGGCACAGGACCAGGCAGTGTTCCATTCTGTTGTACATAGGGTTGCTATGAGTCGGCACCGACTAGATGGCAGCTAATAACAACAATGCCTTTCATATGCTTATAGGTCATTTAGATATCTTCTTTTTCCCTACTGGTGGAAGGGACTGACTGTCTTATAAATTCAAAGAATATTATTATTTGTTTGCAACTCAAATTCCTGATATTGAAGTTGCAAATATGTTTCTCCACTCCATGGCTTCCATTTCATTCTTAATTGTGTCCTTTGATGAATAAAATTTCCTAAATCCAATAAATTAGTCTTTTATTTTTGGTCTTGAGTGTGAGATGTAGGCTTATGTTATGGTCACCAAAGTATTATCTTATATATTATTGTAAAAGCATACTAGTTTACTTAACCTTTTGCATTTAGTTCAAAATCTGTCTGGGGTTTATGTTTATCTAACTGTGAGTTAGAGATCAAGGCTTATTTTCTGTAAGTATAGAGATCAAGGCTTATTTTCTCTAAGTATATTGACTTAGCACAATTTATTTAAAAGACCATTCTTTCCCCTACCACATCTCAGTGCCACTTCTATCATAAAACAAGTAGATCTGTTTCTTGATTGTTTATTCTTTTTTAATTTGTTTATTTTTTCAACAATTTGACATAGTTATTATTATAGTAGATTTATAACAAAATTTGATATATGGTAGTATAAGTCCTCCAACTTTGCTCTTGTTTGTTAAGATAGTGTGGGTTATTCTCAGGACCTTAAATTTCCACATGCATTTTAAAATCAGTTTATCAGTTCTGGGAAACAAAAGTAAGAGTAAAGAAAGAGAGAGAAAGACAGACTTGTTAAGATTTTGACTGAGATTTTGTTGAATTCGTAGGTTGAGGAGAATTAGTATCAAAGCTTCACTGAGATTTCCAATTGAAAACCATAATGTTTCCCTCGATTTATCTTGGTGTCCCTTAATATTTTAAAGCAACTTTACATAATTATCATTGTACAAGTCAGCACATCTTTAAACAGATTTTTTCCTAGGTACAAATAGTCCCTGACTTAGGTAGGAGTTCTATTCCACTACCTCTGTCCTAAGTCAGTTACAATGTAAGTCAAATGCCTTCTTTTTTTTAGTTTTCATTTTTATTGCCTTTTATTATCAATATCTTTATAATTCTTGTCTTATTTTGTCTTTGGGAGTTGGCATGAGAACAATAGCATCAGCAAATTTCGAGCAGCAACATTGTATATAGTACATACATTACTAATAACAAAATGTACAAAAAAAGGATGCTCTTAAGTGTGGTTTGTCCTAACTCAAATATCTTGTAAGTCAGGGACTATCTGTTTTTGATATTTCTTTTTCTAATTGTTCCTGGAACATAGAAATACAAGTAATTATTATTAGCTGTGTATATACAGTAGCACTGACATATTTTTAATTAATTTAAAAGTATATTTTTATGTTATTTGAACTTTTCCACGTACAATATTATTAAATATATATGCATATATGTGTGTTTGCATATATATGTATTTTATACATAAACACATATATATATGATGTTTGGTACAGGTTTTCTTGAGGATACTCTATCAGATTAAGAAATTTGTCTACTAATGCTAGTTTATTCCAGTTTTTTATTTATTTATTTTCATGAACAGATGTAGAATTATATAAAACCCTTTTTATACATTTACTTCCATGGTTATATGACTTTTTTTCTGTTACTGCAGTAAAACATATTAATTGGTTTTGAATGATAAAACAAGCCTTGATTTTTGGAACAAACCTTATTCGATCATAAATAATTAATAATTTTATATATCACTGGATTCACCCAAAAAGACAAGGTCAAGTATTATGATAAAACCTGCAAAGGCTGGAGTTAGAAAATCAAAAGGGATGAACATAATCAACATTTCTTAAGCTGAAAAAACTGAAGAGAAAATACAAAACCTCTAATTGCCTTACTGAAGGATTCTGTGGGCAAAAAAATTCAGTGACACAGGAAGTTTCAAAGTAAGATAGAAAGGATATGCAGTTACTCTACCAAAAATGACTGATTGACATTCAACTATTTCAGAAGGTAGAATATGATCAAGAACCACTTGTACTAAATGAAGAAGTTCAAGCTACCTTGAAGGCACTGAAGAAAAACCAGGCTGCAGGAATTGATGGAATGTCGTTTGAGATGCTTCAACAAACAGATGCACCATTGGAAACACTTACTTGTCTGTGTCAAGAAATTTGAAAGACAGATACCTGGCCAACCAACTGGAAGAGACCCATATTTTTGCACATTTCAAAGAAAGACAACCAAATGGAATGTGGACCTTATCAAACAATATTATTAATATCACACGCTAGTAAAATTTGCTAATGATAATTCAAAAACAACTGCGGCTGTACATTGACAGGGAACTACAAGAAGATAAGTCAGATCAGAAGAAGACATGGAACAAAGAATGTCATTACTGATGACAGATGAATCTTGACCCAAAGCGGAGACTACAGAAGGATGTTTACCTATGTTTATTGACCACACAAAGGCCTTTGAGTGGAGATTATAACAAATTATGGATAACATTACAAAGTATGGGAATTCCAGAACACTAAATTGTGCTCATGCAGAACTTGTACATGGAACAAGGGGCATTTGTTTGTGCAGAGTGAGAGGATACCTCACAGTTTGAAACTGGAAAAGATATGCAGCGAGATTGTATTCTTTCATCTCATGAATTCAATCTGTATGCTGAACAAATAATTTGAGAAACTGGATTATATAAAGAAGAACATAGCATCAGAATTGAGACAGACTCGTTAATTACCTGTTATATACAGATGACAGTCTTTCTTGCCACAAAGGCAGACAACTGATGAAAGCCAAAGACTACAGCCTTCAGCATGGATTATTCCTGAACATGATAAAAAAGAAAATTTTCACAAATGGACAAATAAACATCAGAATAAATGGAAAAAAAAGAAATTTGTCAACGATTTCATTCTACTAGTTTCAATAATCAATGTCCATTAAAGTAGCAGTCAAGAAATCAAATGATGTATTTACATTGGGCAAATCTGCTGCAAAAGACTTCTTTAAAAAAAAGTAAAGATGTGACTTTGATGACTAAGGTGTGTTTGATGCATTCCAGGTTTTTTTCAATAGTCTCATATGCACAGGAAAGTAGGACAATAAAAAAAGATCAAAGGAGAATAGACACTTTTGAATATTAAATATATCTTGGACTGACAGAAAAAACAAACAAATCTAAGAAGAAATATAGACTGCTCCTTAGAAGTGAGGGTGGTGAGACTTTACTTCACTTATTTTTAGACATGTCATCAGGAAAGGCAAATCACTAGAGAAGAACGTAATGTTAGATTGAATGTCAGGGATAATGAGGGGAACCCTCAATGAGATGGATTGACACGATTGCCACAATACTGAACTCAAACATACCAAGGACCATGAAGATAGCACGGGACTGGGCAATGTTTTGTTTTGTTATACATAAGGTCAGAGCCCTCGTGGAGCAGTGGTTAAGCGTTGGGCTGCTAACCAAAAGGTCAGCAATTTGAATCCTTCATCCTCTCCTTGGAAACCCTATGGAACAGTTCTCCTCTGTCCTATGGGTCGCTATGAATTGGGATCCAATCGACGACAATGGGTTTGTTTGTTTTTAATACATAAGATCACCATGAGTGAAGCAGCGCCTACGCAAGGACAATTAACAACAATAGGTTTGCTTTAGACTTTCTTAGGGCTGGCTTAAGCCATTTTTTGTCTTTACCCAAAAGATGTGTCCCAGTGTAGAGCTGTCTAGGGTTTCATTGACTGGGTTGTTCACAAAAGCTGTTCTACTTTGCTAGTCCTTTACCTCCATTCATTGCCTCGCATATTATCAAAAATCCCTGTTCAGCTCTTAAACCTTCCAGATTCTACCTCCTGGGGAGGTGGGGGTCCTTGTAGCCTCACTTCTCTGTGTTTTCCTACTTTTCTGGATTTTCCTTGTCAGGTCCCAGGTGCTTTGACTACCAAAAACGCCAACCTCTATCTCCAGCAACTAATGAGATTGTTACTTTCTGGTTGAACTCTATTCCCTTTTCAGTGAACTAGAAAATGTCCTCAGCAAAAAGACCAGAGTGAATGAGTATCACATTGTTAGGTGCCTCTGCTCTCACACATCACACTTACTCAAGTCCTGCCTGTGCCACTTTCATTCAAATAATATAAAATACTTCTACTGCCATCATTGTTATAAGAAAAAAACCTTCTAATTCACACATTTTAATGCTTTTATTTATTTATTTATTTATACTTATTAAATTTAGTTCTTTTTATCTTCTTGATGTGAAAGCTTACTTCACATATTTAACCTTTTTTTGTATATTAATAAAATTGTTTAAAAATACACATTTTTTCTGAACTTATCACAGCTAGATGTCTACATGTTATTCTTGTTATACTTACTTCTTATTCTCTCACCAACAACTAACCTATTGCCATTGAGTCTATTCCAACTCATAGTGACTGTAAAGGACAGAGTAGAACTTTCACATAGGTTTTCCAAGGAGCCACTGGTTGATTCGAACTGCCGACCTTTTGGTTAGCAGCCAAGCTCTTAACCACTGCTCCAGCAGGATTCCTCTTATTGTCTAGAACCTTTAAAATTTGAAATAGAGACAACAGGAACATTACCTGGAACTAAGAAGTAGAAGATACATTTTGAGGAAAATTACAACTTCTCAATCATACTTGATTGCTATCTTAGTTATCTAGTGTTGCTATAACAGAAATACCACAAGTGGATGGCTTTGACAAAGAGAAATTTCTTCTCTCACAGCTTAGGAGGCTAGAAGTCCAAATTCAGAGTGCCAGCTCCAGGGGAAGGCTTTCTGTCTCTGTCAGCTCTAGAGGAAGGTCCTTGTCATCAAACTTCCCTTGGTCTCAGGTGTAGGGACCCTGGGTCCAAAGGACACGCTCTGCTGCCCATGCTGTTTTCTTGGTAGTATGAGGTCCCCCTGTCTCTTTGCTCCTTTCTCTCTTTTAAATTGCAAAAGAGATTGACTCAAGGCACAGTCTAATCTAGTAAACTCATAAATGCTGTTAATCCACCTCATTAACATCATAGTGAAAGGATTTACAACACACAGGAAAATGACAACAGATTGACAAAATGGTGGACAATCACACAATACTGGGAATCATGGCCTAGCCAAGTTGACAGATATTTTTGGGGAACACAATTCAATCTAGGACAATTTTTACCTAAGGAATGTTACATGTGACAAATAGACTCATACCTGGTTTAAGCCTCTGATTTGTGGGTCTCTTTATTACGGCAACTTATCTTTTACCCAAAGCTACGCAAGTTCTACTATGTTATTTTATCTGTTCACATGCCCCTTGTAGACTAGTATATTAGAGCACCAGGGACATGAAATGACTTAATAATAATCCTTCTCTCTTCACCTCCTAGCACAAAGCCTTACACGCTGTTGTTAGTTGCTATAGAGTCAGCTCCAACTCATGTTGACCCCACCTACCACAGAACACAGTGTTGTGCGGTTCTAGATCATCGTCACAGGTGTTGCTATGCACGGAACACAGTGTTGTGCGGTTCTAGGTCATCGTCACAGGTGTTGCTATGCACGGAACACAGTGTTGTGCGGTTCTAGGTCATCGTCACAGGTGTTGCTATGCACGGAACACAGTCTTGTGCGGTTCTAGGTCATCATCACAGGTGTTGCTATGCACGGAACACAGTGTTGTGCGGTTCTAGGTCATCGTCACAGGTGTTGCTATGCACGGAACACAGTGTTGTGCAGTTCTAGGTCATCGTCACAGGTGTTGCTATGCACAGAACACAGTGTTGTGTGGTTCTAGGTCATTGTCACAGGAGTTGCTATGCCAGAATCCATTGTTATAACCACTGTGTATTTTGAGTGTCTTTCAACCTAGGGAGCTCATCTTCCAGTACTGTATCCTACAATATTCTATTGTGATCGGTAGGGTTTCCACTGACTAATTTTCAGAAGTAGGATGCCAGACCTTTCATATTAGTCTGTCTTGGTCTGGAAACCTCATTGAAACTCTTCACTACGGTGACCCTGTTTTTATTTGAAATACAGGAGCTATAGCTTCCAGAATCATAGCAATATTCAAACCACCACCATATGACAAACTTTGAACAGACAGGTGATGGAAATTCTATAAAATAAAGTCATATTATGGTATTCACATTGGGAACATATACTCAAATTATTTTGTAGAGATTAAATAAACCTATTCTTGTATGTTTAGCTATTTATCTTTGGATATTGGACATATATATAGATTAGATATTAAGGATAAGTAGATATTCTGAGTGATGGTTAATTTTTTTTCAAAAATTAAAGAATAATTGTTAGCAGTAATATTACAAAATAGTTATTGCTATAAACTATATGTTAGGATTATAAAATTGACACACGCAGCTTTGCAAGCATAATAAAAAGATCTGATATATTCAATGACATGGGTAAACATACAACTACTATTTTTCAGAAGCTTACAGTGTAATAAAAATCAAATTACTATATCGTGTAGGAATCAGAGATATATTTGTCCATCACAATTAGTAATCTCTAATCATGATTCAGGTAAATTTCTTAATTAGAATTCACTGATTTGTCATGATTTTTATGAGTGGATTTACATATTTGCTAGCTTTTTCATTGTCCTTTACATTTCAATATTTTAAAATGCTTCTGAAAAGTGCTGAATAAAAGAAACAAAAGTAGGATTAAATTATAGCAGTTTACATTCTGAAAGTGTGCACTAACATTATTTTCATGATAGTCAACCAAGGATATATGCTAATTATAATGCACGAATCATTTTACCCGAGGAAATGAAGCTGTTAAGATATTCCATACAACAACAACAAAGTTTCATTTGCATTGGGTTTTTACCAGGAGAAATTTGACAGAAGAATGTGTTCTGGGCAATCAATCATGGTCGTCTACAATGGTATTAATCACCTCACGGGCCAAGTTGTTTGTCTTCTATTCATCTCTGAGGCTTAGATATTTAAAAATGCTCTGCCAAGACCCACTTCATGTAAATGAACCATATGTTGGAAGTTTACAGTGATGCCAAGGTGTTTGTTAAGACTTGTTCAAGTAGAAAGTTTTTCTCATTAAGCTTATATTTATCACTGAAGAAAAACTTACACTCAGGTCCTTTACAGGACAGTCTAAATATTCAAGGTTTGAAAATCTTATATAACATTTTTATTTTGTCAGTGAATATTTTTTCTTAGATATGGTTTGTCAAAGCACAGGTATGCCAAACTTTATTACTTTCCTGAGTTTTGTTTTCGGTGTTTTCAGAGGAAAAATTTACATTCAATGAAGGCTACCTGTATTGGATTTTCCCTCTAGGTAAATTTGATGTCTATTCAGTATTTATCATTAGATAACTTGATACTATTTTCATTACTGTTATCAAGTGATCATTGTTTTTAGACACACAAATTGTTAAATGTTTTATTATTCATTTTTTTATTTAAATGTTAAAGTATTTTGATATGATTTCAGAAGTAATATTGGGAATTAATTTCTTAGAAAATGTTTTAATAACACTCTTCAGCTCTGGTACCAACATTCAGCCCTTTGATACTCATTAATTAAGCACATTTAGAAATGAGTCATTGTATTGGGTGATAACAAAGTTGATAACATGTAAGAGGGTCTCATGATAAATGAAGTCAATACCACTTACAGCAGATTTATAAATAATTAGGTAATTGTAAAGCAAAATAAAAATAGAATTTCTAAAAAAGGAATAGGCAAATAAAAATTCATAAGAAGACATTTGTTATGTAACAAATGTATTACAAATTTAAATGTCATAATTTATTCTAAATTAATCTATTCCAAACTTAAACATAGTGACCTTTTAACAGGGAACAGGGAAGCATATAGGTGCTGTATGATGATTAAGTTTCTGTCATCTCATAGCTTAGTATATGTACTTGGAAATTTTAAATGTAACCATTAGGAGAATGGAAATATAAGAATTTCACAAATTTTAGTTAAGAAATTAAATGAAAATTTAAACCTTACAGCAAAAAAGAAAAAGAAGGAGAAGAGAAAATAACCATTTGGAAAGCATAAATTACAATGACAGAAAAGAGAAAAAAAATCAGTTAAGAGAATAAAGAAAATATGAAATTTTGCTATTAAAAATATAACATTTCATAACATTAGGGACTTACCCAGAGGCCAGAGATGTTTTATTTCTGTTAGCAAGTTCCAGAAATATTTGGAGAAACCAGAAAAATTTTAGTATGGACTGTCTATTAGATGACATTAGGAAAACTTTTGTTCATCTTGGTGAAGCAACATGTACACACACATAAACACACACAAGTGTAAAAATATATATACCCACATATGTATGTATATAGAAAGCTCAAAATACCTGTTCCCGTTTAGTTGATTCAAACTCATAGCGACCCCTTGTGTTATAGAGTAGAACTGCTTCATAGGGATTTCTTGACGGTAATTTTTACAGAAGCAGATTGCCAAGTCTTTCTTCCATGGAGCTTCTGGAAAAGTTCCAACTACCAAATTTTAGTTTAATAGTTGAGTGTGAATTGTTTCCAACACCCAAGGACACTCAGGCCTGTCTTCTGAGGTGCCTCTGGGTGAGTTCGAATCATCAATACTTTGGCTAGTAGTTGAACATATATACTTACGTATGCATACATATATGTGTGTATATATATAATCATAGACACATAGATATGTATATGTGTAAAGATGGCACATGTGTATATACACATATCTATGTGTCTATGATTATATACATATACACGGAACCCTGAGGGTGAAGTGGTTAAGAGCTTGGCTGTTAAACAAAAAGTTGGCAGTTCAAGTCCACTAGCTGTTCCTTGGAAACCCTATGGGACGGTTCTACTCTGTCCTATAGGTTTGCTATGAGTCGGAATCAACCTGATGGCAACAGGTTTTATAGAGAGAGAGAGAATCAAATTTACATATATATATATATATATATATATATATATATATATATATATATGTATGTATATCCCTGGATGGTGCAAACAGTTAAGTATTCAATTACTAGCCAGCATGCTGGTAGTTTGAATGCACCCATAGGCACTTCAGAAGACATGCCTGGCTATCTTCTTCCAAAAGGTTACAGCCTTGAAAAACCTATGGTACAGTTCTACTATTCTACTCTCGCACACGTGGGATCACCACAAGTTGGAATGGACTCAAAGGCAACTAAAACTATATATATATACACACATATATATACATAGCCAATTGCCGTTGAGTAGATTCTGACTCCTAGCGACCCTACAGGACAGAGTAGAACTGCCACATAGGGTTTCCAAGAAGTGGCTGGTAGATTTGAACTGCTGACCTTTTGGTTAGCAGTCAAATGCTTAGCCACTGTGCCAACAGGGCCCCAAACCAAACCCTTTGCCACTGAGTCCATTCCAACTCATAGCAACCCTGTAGGACAAAGATCAACTGCCCCGCAGGGTTTCCAAGGGATAGCTGGTGGATTCGAACTGCCGGCCTTTTTAGTTAACAGCCATAGCTCTTAACCACTGTGCCACCAGGAGATATAGACATATATATATCTAATAAAGTACTGATCTTTGAATCTCCATTGATTGCTGTAACGGCTATTATTGTGTCATTCAACTTTCTGGGCAAAAAGTTTGGAAAGTTTTATATCAAATATTTGAAAAAAAAATACATAGAAACAAGCAATGATAGCCATCTAAAAAGACAGAAGGATATGCACCCCAAACCAAAAATAAAAATAAAAAACAGCATTTCCCTCATGACATATTAGGTTAATAATTTGCACAGCTTTTCCGCCATTAAATAGGTTTGGAACCTTCCTCAAAAATCGGTTGAAGACTTAATAACAAAAAGATAAACAGCCCGATAGAAAAATGAGCAAAGGGCTTGAATAAACATTTCCCAAAGTGGCTGTACAAATGACCAACAAACACAGGAAAAGATGTTCAACGACATTAATCATCAGGAGGTGCAAATCAAAACCACAATGAGACACCACCTCACATCATTAAAATGGGTATACAAATATATATATATATATATATATACACACACACACACACAAACAAACAAACAAAAAGTTAGAAAATAATCGGTTTGGGGAAGGATGTAGAAAATTTGGAATACTTATTCATTGCTGGTGGTAACACAAAATGGTATAGCCTCTGTGGAAAACAGTGTGGTGATTCATCAAAAAATTAAAAACTATCATATGACCCAGCAATCCAATCCTAGGTGTATACGTAAAAGAACCAAAAACAGGAACATAACAAAAACTCATACACCAGTATTCATTGTAGCATTATTCACAATACACAGAGGTAGAAACAACCGAAATGTCCATCAACAGAAGAATGGATAAACAAAATGTGGTCTGTACATACGACAGAATATTAGTCAGTCCTAAAGAGAAATGAAGTCCTGCCTGATACATGCTACAACGTGTGAATCTTGACAAGGTTATAAGGACTGAAATAAGTCAGTCGCAAAGATACAAATACTGTGTGATCAACATCTGTGGAATCTATAGCTATGTATTCTCTTTCATTCCACAATGTTATCGTTTCTGCTGTCTCTTTCATATGTGTAAGTCTATGTAGATGTTTATCAATTTTAGATCTTTTTAAAAAACTAACTCTCGGCTTCACTGATTTCCTCTATTGTTAATCTGCTTACTATTTGATTTGTCATCCCTCTTTTCTTTAATTATTTTTATAATCTTATTTGGTAGGCCAAATCTCATCAACTTTGGTAAGTGTTTGGCCATTGTTTATGCAAATAGCTTACCCTCCTCTCTCCTCTGGGGCTTGATAGAAGATTTGAAGGCTGTTTTGTGTGTGGCAGCGGGGTGGGGCAGGGGGAGTAAGTGAGAAGGAATTCAAAGAAAACCTTTAGATTTTGGTAGACATAGTTGGGAAATCAGGCTGCTCTTAGTATAATTTAGTGGTGAATAAGTCATTCCTGACCTAAAGGAACTTCAGTGGAAACAGAGAGCTGTAGTCACTGGGTATAGAAAGAAGGTTAGAGAACAAACTAATGACACTGAAGACTTTTGCTTGTGCAATTGTGTAGCTTTGATGGTGCTGTTATTATGTGCTTTATATTATTTTTGGATGGAGACAGAGGATTTTGTGCCTTTATCTTTTCTTAGTAAACTCCTCAAGATGTGAAGTATACCTGATGGATCTTAAAAATAATATTAAAATGGTGGGGAAATGGATTAAACAAAGGATCCTTCAACTGCTGTGTTGTCTGGCTGGTTGATGAACTTTAATTTCTGTTTTCTCCTTATTTCCTTTTCATTTCACTCACAGTTCTCTTTCTTAATATTTACCATAAATTTGTTTGGATGCCATTCTTAGAATCACGTAAAAATTTCCAAGAATATGAATAATATTCAATCCTATGATGTTTGGGTAGCAAAATTTATGAAATTATGAAATGTCTTCTATTATATAAATGCAGCCAGGAAGAAAGAGCTAATGCTAACCTAAAGGAGATAAACATACACATTATCAACCTCATGCTAAAACCTTCCAAATAAGTTAATCTTGGAAATATCTGTTCTCTGTTTTTCTTTGTTGGTTTTATTCTGTGTCTTTGTCAAACTCTATCTTTATCCCCATCTCTTTTTGTTTGCCTTGTATACTCAAACACACTTCTTAGCTTGAATAGATTTGTGAAAGATTTGTTTTTTCCCGTGAGCTTATTGCTTGGAGAAAAGTTGAGATTTTGAAAGGAAATGTAAACTTTTTTTTTTCAGCCCAGCTTGACAGGTCTATTATATTTCAAATTTAGAAGAAATGATTCGTAAGTTTTTTCAGGTTCTCAGAACTAGCCTACCTGGTTTACAGAAACTCAGCTTCAGGGCATCAATTTGCTAGCCGCACTTTTTTTTCAGTGCAAGTAACACAGATTTTCTGTAGAGTGAAACTGTAAGTTATAAAAACGAGAGGCACAATCTACTACCCTTACTACTGCCACTTCCACCTAACAATGTAACAATTAACATTTTCTTCGGAGCTAACAGAAAAGTTAGAGGTTCAAGCCCACCCAGAGGCACGTTGGAAGTAAGGCCTGGCAATCTACTTCCAAAAATTCAGCCATTGAAAAGCCTATAGAGCACAGCTCTACTCTGACACACCTAAGGTCTCCATGAGTCAGACTCGACATGAGAGCGACTTGCGGTGGTGGTAGTATCACATACTAAGCACTGTTGCAACCACTTTTTATGTATTGATGCACTTAATTCTCACAACACAAATATGAAATGATACCATTCGTATGCCTCCTATTGGCACCAAAAGCATGCGTGTTATTGAAACCCAAACCTGACAAACATTACTTAAAGACAACAGAAGAATCTTGATTATGAATAATGTAGGGGATTGAACAGTAGCCCTCCCTCTAAATAGTCTGCCCAGAACCTGTGAAGGTGAGCTTATTGGGAAATAGTGTGTTTGCAGATGTAATTAAGTCAAAGATCTTTAGATGAGATCATCCTGGACTGTACAGGTGGGCCCTAAATAGTCATTAGAGAAAGACAGAGGTATATTTGAGACACAAAGCAGAAGGCCAAGTGAAGAGAGAGGCAGAGATTGTGTATTATGCAGCCATGACCTGAGGAAGACCTAGAGACACCAGCAGCTGGAGGTGGCAAGGAACAAATCTCCCCTATGTCTCTGTAGGAAGCAGCTGTGTCAACACTTTGATTTTGTACTCTGGTCTCTAGAACTGTGAGAAAATAAATTCCCAGTGGCATCATTAGAAGGATACAGGGGTGTGGAGCACACAGGGTGACACTATCGGGGGGGGGTGACACAAAAATGGCTGTCTATAATTTTTTTGTGCAATATTTCAGAAGTTCATTATTTTTTATAAAAATATTCCTGTAGTTAGTTACAATGACAAAAATAATTTTCATCAGCCTAGCTTACATGTATCAATACACCTACAAGTCTAAAATTTTATGCTACTTTATCTTTCGAACCTTCTAAGTCACTCCAGTCTGAGCTGTCTTTACGACCCAATTACAATGGCACTTCGAAACACCTGATTTCATCTGCTTATGCGACAAGCAAATACCATTGTTTTTGTTGCTGCTGCTGTTCATATAGTGGCTAATTTGGTCAAATTTTCTAGTGTTTTAGCTACAATATTTTGATAGTTACTATTTGTGATATATCAATAACTTCTTTGAGAATGAAGGAGTAACTAAAAGGAGAAAAAGCAAAAAAGGCTTTTGCTCAGTTACTAATAACATTGCAACTAATAATATTGAAATTCAATGTAGATTTTACAAAACAGCTTTGCTGCTAGTATTCAAATAATCAAAGAAATATTACATTTGAGAAATTTACGAGCATATTTACCACATATTATTCTATGACTAAAAATGATAATAAACATTACTAAGGATCTATGTGGTCTCCTATGGAAAGAGGTGACACCCTGAGTTACGGTACTAGGTAACAGCAGTCCTAGTGACACCACTGTAAATTACTTCCGTTTTATGCCACTCAGCTTGTGGCAATTTGTTACAGCAGCCCTAGGAAATGAATACAAATATTGATGCCAATATCCCCACACATGAAGAAAGCAAAGTTTCCTTAAGAAGAACAAAAAGGCTAAAATGGATGTCAGAAGAGACTCTGAAACTTGCTCTTCAACATAGAGTAGCTAAAGTGAATGGAAGAAATGAAGTAAGAGCTGAACAGAAGATTTCCAAAGGCAGATCAAGAAGGCAACGTATTATAATGAAATGTGGGAAGACCCAGAGTTAGAAAACCAAAAGGGAAGAGCACATTTGACATTGCTCAAGGTGAAAGAAATGAAGAAAAAAATTCAAGCCCCGAGTTGCAATTTTGCAAGGTTCTACAGGCAAAATATTGAATAATGCAAGCATCAAAAGAAGTGGAAGGAATACACAGAGTCACTGTACCAAAAAGATGGATCTATGTTCAACTATTTCAGGAGGTAGCACATGATCAAGAACAGATGGTATTGAAATAAGAAGCCCAAACTTCACTGAAGACATTAGCAAAAAATGAGTCTCCTGGAATTGAAGGAATAGCAATTGAGATGTTTCAAAGAATGGAAATACTCACTCTTCTATGCCAAGAAGTTTGGAAGACAGCTACTTATTCAACTAACTGGAAGATATCCATATTTGTGCCCATTCCAAGAGAAAGGTGATATAACAGAATGCAAAAATTATCAAACAGTATCATCGATATCTCACACAAGTAAAATTTTGCTGATGGTAATTCAAAAACTTTTACAGCAGTACATTGACAGGGAGTAGCCACAAAGGCATGTTGGATTCAGAAAAGGGTGTGGAATAAGGGATATCATTGCTGATGTCAGACGGATCCTGGTTGAAAGCAAAGAATACCAGAAAGATGTTACCTGTCTTTTCCTGGCTACGCAAAAGCATTCAACTGCATGTCATAACAAATCATGGATAACCTACAATAGAAGGTCCCTGACAGAGTTGGAGAAAAATGTAGAACGAAATTCTAACTCACACACACACACACACACACACACACGCTCACACAAAGACTTACTGGTCTTACAGAGACTGGAGGAACCTCTAGAGTATGGCCCCAGACATCCTTTTAGCTCGGTGATGAAGTCACTCCCGAAGTTCACCTTTCAGCCAAAGATTAGACAGGCCCATAAAACAAAACAAGACTAAATGGGCACAACAGCCCAGGAACAAGGATGAGAAGGCAGGAGGGGACAAGAAAGCTGGTAATAGGGAACCCAGGATCTAGAAGGGAGAGTGTTGCTATGTCGTGGGATTGGCAACCAATGTCACAAAACAACATGTGTACTAATTGTTTAATGAGAAGATAGTTTGTTCTGTAAACCTTCATCTAAATTACAATTAAAATATATATAGATAGATAACCTTGAGAAGAATGGGAATTTCAGAACACTTAATTGTGCTCATGAGGAACCTCATAGACCAAGAGGCAGTCATTCAAACAGAAGGGGATACTGCATGGTTTAAAATCAGGAAAGTTGTGCATCAAGGCTGTATCCTTTCACCATATCTATTCCGTTTGTATGCTGAGAAAATAATCCGAGAAGCTGGACTATATGAAGACGAACACAGCATCAGGATTGGAGGAAGTTTCATTAACCACCTGCCTTATGCAGATGATACAACCTTGCTTGCAGAAAGTGAAGAGGACTTGAAGCACTTACTGATGAAGATCAAAGACCACAGCTTTCATTATGGATTACACCTCAACATAAAGAAAACAAAAATCCTCACAAATGGACCAATAAGCAACATGACGATAAATGGAGAAAATATTGAAGTTGTCAAGGATTTCATTTTACTTAGGTCCACTATCAAAGTCCACGGAGGCAGCAATCAAGAAATCAAACAATGTGCTGCATTGGGACAATCTGTCAAAAAAGACATCTTTAAAGTATTAAAAAGCACAGAAGTCACTTTGAGGACTAATTCGCACCTGACCCAAGGCCTGGTATTTTCAATTGCCTCATATGCATGAGAAAGTTGGACAATGAATACAGAAGCCTGAAGAAGAATTGATGCATTTGAATTATGGTATTAGAGAAGAATATTGAATGTGCCATGCATTGCTAGAAGAAGGACCAAATCTGTCTTGGAAGAACTACAGCCAGAGTGTTCCTTGTAAGAGACAATGGTGAGACTTCATCTCACCAATTTTGGGCATGTTATCAGGAGAGACCAGTCCCTAGAGAAGGACATTGTGCTTGGTAAGGTAGAAGGTGAACAAAAAGAGGACGGCCCTCAAAGAAATGGATTGAAACAGTGGCTGTAACAATGGGCTCGAATATAATAATTGTGAGAATGGCTCAGGACCAGGCAATGCTTCCTTCTGTTGTACATAGGTTCACTATGAGTCGGACAACCCTCCGTGGCACCTAACAACAACAACAACAAGTATATATATATATATATATATATATATATATATATATATATATATATATATATATACGCTCCTCACTCATTGATATGGTTTCCAGGTGCCAGATCGTTAGCAAAATCGACATTATGTGAGAGTTGGGGGCTGAGTCTGGCAGTGGGTGGATCAGCTGTTTCCAAAGCCTGGCAGCAGGTGCAGCAGCAGCTGGAAGGTGGCCAAGCCAGTGAGAGTGAGCAAAGTACAAGGCAGGGACCCCCCCAGCCCCCGGCTGTAGAACTTCGTGCTCTTTGACCTGGATGAGTGGTGAATGCAGCAGTTCCTGGCTATAATCACCAACTGCTCCTAGCTACTGCCTCAGGAGAAACGTTGCCGGTACAGGGAGTGGCCCAGCCCCCGGTGACCTGTGGCCAGAAGAGGACCCTTGCTTCACCTGGCCTGTCCATCTAGAACAGGCCTTTTGCTCCCTTGGCCCGACTGTTCCAGGTGGGCGGGTGCAGAGGCTGAACTTGTCTGCTGACCTCAATCCTGCCTGCTCTGCCACCTCCTGGGGCGGTGGGGAGGAGCTCCAGGCTAATAGAGCCCTCCATCCGTCCTGGCCCCGCAGCCCGACGTGCCTCCCTTCCCTCTCCCCACTTCCTGTCTTCCCCCACCCCACCCTCTGGCACATCTCCCTGCCTTCCCGGAACTTGCGTCATCCCACTGTCACCCCATGCCCTTCGTTGCCGGACTAGACGTCGTGTACGAACAGGAGAAGGAGTCCTGAAGCCGGTGGGCAGCCATCCCTAGTGACCGGGTCAGCCCTGGCGCCTTCAGTATGTCTTTTGGGTGACACGTGCAGGGCGTCCTGGCAGGCCCAGCTGGGGCCGAGACTGTCAGAGGCGCCACCTGAGAAATTTTTTCAAAGTTGTTGTACATGTAAATTGTTGGATAATGGAGGTAGTGGAGAAGTGAGGAGTGTATATATGCACAAAACCAAAACTGAACCCATTGCCATCAAGGTGATTCCAGTCCATAGTAACCCCATGCACAAGGGAAGGAAATGTCGTCTGGTCCTGAGCCACCCTATGATCAGTTGGGGATTTGACCATTTTGATCCATAGACTCCATTGGTTAATTTTTGGAAATGGATTACCATGCCTTCTTTCTCAGTCTCTTTTAGTCTGGAAGCTCCACTGAAACCTGTTAAGGATCGTAGCAACACACAATCTTCCACTGACAGAAACCTGGTGGCTTCGCATAAGGTGTATTGGCCAAGAATCAAACCTGGGTCTCCCACAAGGAAGGAGATATTTCTACCACTGAACTGTGTGTGTGTATATATATATATATACACCCATTGCTGTGGAGTTGATTCCAACGTATCTATATACAGATAGATAGATACAAAGATATGTGCGTGTGTGTTCAAAAAAGAGAAAAGGAGAATGTGCCTGCCTAGGTTTTATTTCCATCCTCAGCCTTACAAGTTAAGATAGTACAAGAAGAGCATTGCACTTTTCAGTGTTAGCATTCTTGTCATTACAAGAGTGAGATGAGCCATGAACATAGTTTGAGAGCTTAAGTGTGACTAAATGGATTATATAATAATATTAATGAGATTGCACTGCCAGGCCCTTTTCCTGGTTGCCATGGAAATGAGACCCTCTCCTCATGTTAATGAAATTTTAATTAAAATATCCACATGAAAGTGAATAAAGGACAATCAGAGATATAACAATAGATAGTTTAATTCCACCTCAAGGAAGAAGATCTGGGAAGGCCTTTGGAGGTATTTGCGTAGCAGAATAAAAGATTAAACCAGATGAAAATATTGGGTTTTCAATAAATAAGTTAAATCAAAAAAGAAAAAGAAATGGTCTTATGTCCATGTTAAATAAAAGGGATTGTATTGATCCAGAGTACCCTGGAGTTTTTGTGGGTCCGGCACACCTACTATAGCACCTACTGGTTTTGGTTGTGGTGAGTAGACATACACAAGTGTATGTGGGTCCACGCTGCCTCAATCTTCCCTGAGTGACACCTTTACTTCGTGGAAGAAAGCTTTAAAGCAAGCAGTGTAGGTGAGAAAATTGTGTTACCTGCTCACAACCTCACTGAGTCCTCCATGTCCGTGCAGACTTCTCCTCATGATTTGCTTATCCTCAACCAGTTGGAAATGAGGGACACAAGTGTGCTATTCTCAAAAAAAAAAAAAAAAGACGTGGTTTACTTCTAAAGTTTTTGTGCTTTTTGATTTATGCTTAATTAGAGTCAAGTAAAATAATAATAGTAATAATGAAAGATCCAAACCTGTTGTCTTGAGTTGATTCTGACTCATGGCAACTTCAAGGGTTCCAGTGAGTTATGATTGTTTTTTAAAAGACCTACTCATTATTGGCAACCACTGCAAGAGACATATAAATAATAAGCCTCCTCTGAAAAGTTACATAGTTGGTTAATAGAACCTTTAAAAATGTAACTAGCTAATTTAATGTCTCCTTGTTATGTGCCTTCAAGTCACTTCTGACTCATAGCGGCCCTATAGGACAGAGTAGAAGTGCCCCACAGGGTTTCCAAGGAGTGACTGGTGGATTCGAAGTGCGACCGTTTGCTTAGTAGCCAACCTCTTAACCACTGAGCCATCAGGGCTCCAATAGCTCATAGATGCTGTTTTTAAACAGATTCCCCAGTTACTAGCTATTTTTTTCATAGAAGTTGAGGTTTATATCTTTATCTATTTATTTATTTATCTTATTTAGTACAGTGTGAAAACTCTTAGTTTTCTTTCTATATATTAGCTTACTGTTATCAGGGAGTAAAGCTTGAATCTAACTACTGAAGAAGGGAAAGCCAGTCATGTCATTGATGAACCATAACAAAACACTCTTTAGATTGACTTTAATGTAGGCATAAGAATACTATTTACAGAAACCCTACAATATCAAATGAAAATAAGTATGATATATCTTATAAAATATTTTTCTTACATTTATTCTAGAAATGGGCACACAAATTACCTTCCCATTTTCCTTTTAGTACTTTAGGAGTATACTGGTTGGATGATTGACCAACATGGAGATAAACAAAAACCCAAATATGTTTTAATTCATATGCAAAAATATTTGTATATTTTATTGTGAAAGTATTTTTTAGAGGTTATTTCCAGATACATCAGCCTATATGTCATGAATGTTTTCCTGGATAAGGGGTAATGTTTACTATTAGAAACACAGAGTTAGTTTGCCCCATTTCAGCATAAAAGAAGTTCCTGGAGTTTCCCATTGAGAAAGACATGCCAATTTTCAATTTAACTTTTTCCTCATATATTTCAGGTAAGCCAACAATATTATAATTTTATAGGGAGAACAGGGTGACTTAACATATTATATTCTAAAGTGACAATATTAGGCACTGTTATTTCTTTACCCTTCTGAATACATAGGCAATAAAATCAAATATGTTGTAGCGGTCTATGATATAGGTGGAATCAGAAAGATCAATACTTATAATATGGTCCTGTATTACATACGCATGCATTGCCTTCTCACAAATTCAATTAGAACAGAAGATATACAACTGGTGATTTGAAGTATGTGAAAAATGTAGAATTGCCCGAAGAAATATGAAATGTGTGACATAGAATTTTTTTAATAATATATAATTATAGGGAGATTTTCTAAAATTCTTCATAGTACAGCTTGAAAGACTAGAGCTTTTATTGTATAAAGTGTTAATTCAAAAATATTAATGAAATCCTGGGATTTCGAAAACATTATTTAGTTTTTTGGTTATTCATTTAATTATAATTACTCATATATTCATAGTGCATTAAAAACAAAGTTATTGATATCCTTAAACCCGTTGCTGTTGTTAGCTGCTATTGAATAAGCTACAGTTCATGGTGACCTTATGTATGATAGAAGAAAATGTTGCGCAATCCTGCACCATCTTTGTGGTCTTTGATATGTTTGAGCCCATTGCCGAGGCTGTTGTGTCAGTCCCTCTCATTGAGTGTTTTCCTTCTTTTCATTGACCCTCTACTTTCCAAACATGATATCCTTCTCTAGCAATTGTTCTTTGCTGATGACATGTCCAAAGAAGCAAAACCAAGTCTCTCCATTCTTGAGTGTAAGGAGCATTCCAGTTGTATTTCTTCTAAGACTGATATATCCTTAAACCTATGGGGATATGAAATATCTACCTCTTTATCTAATTCTTGCCTATGCTATAGTATTGTATAGCATATTTATTCTTCTTAAAACAAAACACCAAACTTGTTGCCATAGAGTTGAATCTGTACACAGTTACCCTATAGGACAGAGAAAAGCTGCTCCATAGGGTTTTCAAGATTGTAATTCTTATGGAAGCAGAGTGTCACATCTTTCTCCCACTGAGCAGCTGGTAGGTTCAAACAGCCAAACTTTCAATTAGCAGCTGAATGTTTTTAACCAATGCACCACCAGGACTCTAATTATTCTTATTATTACAGTATGAATGAAGATATCTTTGATTTTGTTATGGCCACTCTTAGATTAGTAGAAACTGTTTTTTACGTATAAGGGAAGAAAGTTTAGATGAATACAGTAAATAAGTGTTGATTGTCATTGGCACAATCTTATTTTGTAAAATTAAATCTAGGTTATATAACTTTACGTATAGATAAATACCCCCACATGTCTGTCAGTTTGTCATACTGTGGGGACTTGTGTGTTGCTGTGATGCTGGGAGCTATGCCACCAGTATTCAAAAACAATGAATGTCACCCAATGTGGACAGATTTCAGCCATTTGGAATAGGACAATCATATGGCCTACTATTCCAGGAATAACAACTTGAAGAGGAATGGTGTTGCATTTATCATCGAAAAGAATATTTCAAGATCTATCTTGAAGTATGCTGTCAGTGGTAGGTTAATATCCATAAGCCTGAAAGGAAAATGAGCTAATACAACCATTATTCAAATTTAGGCACCAACCACTCAGGCCAAAGATGAAGAAACTGAAGATTTTTACCAACTTCTGCAGTCTGAAATTGATTGAACATGCAATCAGGATGCATTGATGATTACTGGTGATTGGAATTCAGAAGTTGAAAACAAAGAAGGATCGGTAGTTGGAAAATGTTGCCTTGGTGATAGAAATGATGCCGGAGATTGCATGATAGAATTTTGCAAGATCAATGACTTCTTCATTGCAAATACCTTTTTTTTTCACCAACATAAACAGATAGAATACACAGGAATCAAATTGACTGCATCTGTGGAAAGAGATGATGGAAAAGCTCAATATGATATGTCAGAACAAGACCAGGGGCTGACTGTGTAACAGACCATCAACTGCTTATATGCAAGTTCAAGTCGAAACCGAAGAAAATTAAAACAAGTCCATGAGAGCCAAAGTATGACCCTGAGTATATCCCACCTGAATTTAGAGACCATCTCAAGAATAAATTTGATGTGTTGAGCACTAAAGACTGAAGATCAAACAAGTTGTGGAATGACATCAAGGACATCACACATGAAGAAAGCAAAAGTCTTTAAAAATATAGGAAAGAAGTAAAAGACCAAAAGAGATGTCAGAAGAGACTCTGAATCTTCCTCTTGAATGTAGAGTAGCTAAAGCAGAAGGAACAAACGACGAAGTAAAAACTGAACAGAAGAGTTCAAAGAGCAGCTCAAGAAGACAAAATAAACTATTATAATGACATGTACAAAGAGCTGGAGCTATAAAACCAAAAGGGAAGAACATGCTCTGCATTTCTCAAGCTGAAAGAACTGAAGAAAAAATTACAGCATCGATTTGCAATACTGAAGGATTCTACAGGGAAAATATTAAACTAAGCCAGAAACATCAAAAGAGGATGGAAGGAATACACAGAGTCACTATACCAAAAAGAATTGGTTGATATTCAACTATTTCAAGAGGTAACATATGATCAGGAACCAATGGTACTGAAGGAAGAAATCCAAGCTGTGCTGAAGGCATCGGCAAAAAACAAGGCTCTGGAAATCGATGGACTATCAATTGAGATGTTTCAACAAATGGATGAAGAGCTGGGAGTGCTCACTTATCTATGCCAAGAAATTTGGGAGCCAGCCACCAGGCCAAACAACTGGAAGAGGTCCATATTTATGCTTATTATCAAGAAAGGTGATCCAATGGAATACAGAAATTATTAAGCAATATCATTAATGTCACACACAAGTAAAATTTTGCTGAAGATCATTTAGAAGTGGCTATAGCAGTACATCGATAGAGAACTGCCAGATATTCAAGCCAGATTCAGAAGAGGACATGGAACCAGGGATATCATTGCTGATGTCAGATGGATCCTGGCTGAAAGCAGAGAATACCAGAAGGATGTTTACCTGTGTTATATGGACTATGCAAAAGCATTCAACTGTGTGGATTATAACAAATTATGGATCACATTTCAAAGAACAGGAATTCCAGAACACTTAATTGTGCTCATGAGGAACCTGTACATAGATCTAGAGGCAGTTGTTCAAACAGAACGAGGGCATACCGCGTAGTTTAAAGTCAGAAAAAATATACATCGTGGTTGTATCCTCTCACCATGTCTATCCAATCTGCATGTATGCTGAGCAAATAATCCAAGAAGCTGGACTATATGAAGAAGAACAGGGCGTCAGGAGTGGAGGAAGACTCATTAACAACCTGTGTTATGCAGATGACACAACCTTGCTTGTTGAGAACGAGGAGGGCTTGAACCACTTACTGACGAAGATCAGAGACGACTACATTCAGTATGGATTAGATCTCAACATAAAGAAAACAGAAATCCTTAAGCAACATCATGATAAATGGAAGAAAGTTTGAAGTCAAGGATTTCATTTTGCTAGGATCCACAATCAACACCCATGGAAGCAGCAGTCAAGAAATCGAAAGACTCAATGCATTGGGCCAATCTGCTGCAAGAGGCCTCTTTAAGTGTTGAAGAGCAAAGATGTCACCTTGAAGAGTAAGGTGGGACTGACCCCAAGCTGTGGTGTTTTTGATCGCCTCATATGTATGTGAAAGCTGAACGATGTGTAAGGAAGACTGAAGAAGAGTTGACACCTTTGAATTGCGATGTTGATGAAGAATATCAAACATACCATGGACTGCCAAAAGAACAAACAAATCTGTCTTGGAAGAAGTGCAACCAGAATGCTCCTTGAAGGCAAGGGTGGTGAGACTTCGTCTCAGATACTTTGGACATGTTATCGGGGGGATCAGTCCCCTAGAGAAGGACATCATGCTTAATAAAGTAGAGGGTCAGTGAAAAAGAGGAAGGCTCTCAATGAGGTGGATTGACACAGTGGCTGCAGCAATGGGCTCAAGTATAACAAGGATCGTGAAGATGGTGCAGGACCAGGCAGTGTTTCATTCTTTTATACAAAGGGTTGCTGTGAGTCAGAATCGACTTGATGGCACCTAACAACAACAGCATAGATGAGTAAATGAGGGTATTAATTAACGTTATTATCAGAAGTCAAATGCTGTTTTAGGAAAGGCAGTGAAATAGAACTACTAGGTTGCTTTATTAATTCATTCAACAAATATGTATTTGGTGTTTTCTTTGGGCTTAGGCTGGGATAGGTTCAGGGGATACAATGTTACATAGATATATGTCTCTATAGAGCATGTAGTCTAATAGAGAAAATGCAAAACTAAATAAGGAATTATAATCAATAGAGTAGGTGCAATGAAAAGCCCTGGTAGTACAGTGGTTGAGAGTTCAAATACACTAGCCACTTCTTGGAAACACCATGGGACAGTTCTACTCTGTCCATAGGGTAGCTATAAGTGGGAATCAACTTAATGGCAATATGTAATTTGGTTAAGTACAATAATAGGATACATTCAAGGTATAGGAGGGCACCTAACTTTGGAGAGTAATTCTCTTTAACTAATCTAGAGAGAGGAGTTGCAGCATCATTCTTAAAAATTAGTGTAAAACTTCGTAATAGTGTGGAACTATTTAATTCTTTAAAACAGATGCATACTAAGAATATATTTTCATTTAGAAAGATCATTGTGTATGAAGTGTCTGTGATGGACCTGAGAGGGGCAAGACTACTGGCAGAGAAACAAGGAGTTCTGCAGTAATTCATTCCACATATAAATAATAAATATCTTTTGTATTTGATAACTATGTAAAGCAATGAGTGTAGAATTAAAACAGAATAGATGATACATTACCTCAAGGAGTTTGCAGTAGGTGGGTAATAAACTTTCAGCAAGAATGAAAACACAAATAAGTATGGCAGAGTTATATCACCAAGTATTAACTAAACATTATATCATATATTCTCCCAACTCTCTCACTTGTAACAAAATGATATTTCTGCTCCCCCCCCCAGCAGCCCACTGTGTTGTTGTTGTTAGGTGCCATGGAGTCAGTTCCAACTCGTAGTGACCCTGTGTACAACAGAACGAGACACAGCCTGGTCCTATGCCATCCTCACAGTCATTCTTATGCTTGAGCTCATTGTTGCAGCCACTGTAACAATTCCACTTATTGAGGATCTTTTTCACTGACCCACTTCTTTACCAAGAATGATGTCATTCCCCAGGGACTGGTCCCTCCTGATAACATGTCCAAAATATGTGAAACGAAGTCTTGCCATCATTCCTTCTAATGAGAATTCTGGCTGTCCTTCTAAGACAGATTTGTTCATTCTTCTTGCAGTCCACAGTATATTCAATATTCTTCTCCAACATTATAATTCAAAGGCATCAATTCTTCTTCGGTCTTCCTTATTCATTGTCCAGCTTTCACATGCATATGAGATAGGAAACACCATGGCTTAGATCAGGCACACCTTAAGCAGCCCACTGTAGAGGGGAAACAAAATTAGAACAAATTGCAAAGTTCCAGAACAAAAAAGCCAAGATATTTGTTGATGTTTGTTTTTGCCTTGGAGAGACTAGATAAGCCATGGTCTGGAGGAAAGGAAAAATAAGAGAAATAAATAAAAAACAAAGGGAAAGGTAGAATAAGCTGATGATAAGAATGAGAACCATCTCTAACAAAGAAACAGGAAGCAGAGTTGAAAAAAACCAAAAGGACAAGATGTCCTCCAGTGTGTTCAATTTCTTCAGTTCTTCTCCCAACCTATGATTTGTTGTATTGCTTGTGAATAACCTACCATTCAACAGTTGCTACACAACCACCTCTTCTAACCAAGACGGTCCAACCACAAATGAGTGGGGAATTTTCTTATGAGCAGGACATTGGTGTATCCTCTGTCGACCTTAAATACATAAAAACAAACAAAAAAAAAAATTAAGAAAAAAAAAATTTGGGGGGGGGAAACGTAATAAAGGAAAACCCCCAAAATACTTGGAGAGAAATATGTGGGTGGAAGCAGGCTATTTAGGTATATTGGGAAGTCGAGAAATGACTCTTAGAGTGAAGAGATTTTTTTGAGGCAGAGGACACATCATGAGGATCTTTCCTGAGGCAGAGAAACATTTAGCAGGCGTAAGAAACTGAAATAAGGTCAATGTGGTTGGTAGGTAGTAAGCTACTGGAAGAAATAAATGAGGACTTAGGAATATCTAAGGGTCATATTCAAGAACTGGAATTTTACTCCAGTTGCAATTGTAAAAATATGAAGAAATATGGAAGGTCTGAGATTTTACTGTACTTTCAACCTAAGAGTCACCCTATGATAACAGAAGATACGAGACTCCTGAGTCAGAGATAAAGCACTTTATTACAACACAGCAGGCAGGATGTGCTTCGTGTTTCTAGCAATTTCCCTTCCCTTTTTTTTTTTCCAAGTCAAGTGGGAATAATGCAGAAGCAAGCCCAGGTAGATGCTGCCCACACAGTGGGTTGGTGTCACACCTAAGGAACCCGAAGATTAAGACCGCAATTTTTAAATGAAGAGTGCTAACAAACCTGACTCGCCTTTGTCACAGACATCACCTTTTTTATCCTGAGCAAAAAGTAAGTCTGCTTTCTACCCCAGAGGAAGATACTATTTCTATTTTCCAAAGCTGTTTGCTATATATGTATATATATCCCTGAGAAGAAATCAGGAATGAAATGTAATAGAAGAAGTGAAGAAATGCCATGGAAAATTGTCTTTCAACACATGGAAAGCTATTTTAATTAGCAAAGTTATAAGACACAATTTTTTTTTTTCTTTTAATGACCACTTTTTGTCTTTGTGAAAGCGTTAGAATATTGGGGGACAAAAGTGGCAATGGAGAGGTCAGTGTGAGGCTATTGATGAGTTCCAGGTGAATAGTGATTGTGACTGTTGCACATAAAACTGGTTGTTTATCAAGGAAAGTGGCAGTGAGAATTTAGCATTAATAGGACCAAGTATGAGTTTTTGATCAGGAATACTGGGAGACAGTAATAAAATTCTCTAAGAAAGAGATCACAGGAGCAGAGGCAGATTTGATAGGTTGTGGATTATGAGAAGTAAAGATCCACAATTTCAGCTTTAATAATAAAATAATATAAAAGGTTCACATGCATATTTTTTTTCCTAAACACCACTGAGCATGTGCAAAATACAGAGTCATTCTGTTTTCAAATAGACTGATGTTCACTTACAATTCATCCTGTTTGACTGAGAGTTATAATGTGGTTAAAATCCGCAAATAATTATATGCTCTTTTCAAATTTTCCTTTGTATTATTTACAGTAGCTTATCTTTAGAACTTATGATTTAAAATCTTAAAGAGTGATAAGGAACCATGTAGAAATTACTCCAAAAACGAGTAAGTATTATTTTCAGAGGGATGTTTGTAAAGACTAAGAGAGTTATAATTTCCCAAAATCTGGGTCCTTATCCCAGTAAGATTTTGGATTTGTAGGACTGAGGACAGATGGTGATTATTTGATCTTTTTTTTTTCACTCAAAGCTTTGTAATGAGCTATTCTTCGCTTTAACTTGGATAAATTTTTGCTCATAATTCAAATAACCTTATTAAATAACTTAAGGCCTATCCCTATATTCTAAAAAGTGTAGAATTAAACCATGTAGAAGCTTTAAGAGAATTTTTAGCATAGAATAGTGAGCTTGTCACATCCTATTCTTAGTGAATCAAGATTAAATTGTATATTATCACGTAATGGGAAAAAAAGATGAAAAAGAAAAAAGTTTAAAATAGAATAATCTGCCATTTTTCTTGTGTTTTCTTGACTCTTGTTCCTCCAGGACATTTGAAGATATTTAGTTTCATTATTCTCTGAGCAACTCATGAATATTTCAGTTCCAAATAGTTGAATGTTCCTTTTACTAGCCCATTTAAATTACAGTACGAATATGTTTTTTATGTGTGTTCCTTGGTGATTTAGGGATTTTTATTTTTTATAACGATGAACCAATAGACTATATAGAGACTATATTGGTCATCACACTTATGTAAGATTGCAGTGGAGAGGGTGTACCACATGATTCCTTTAGTTTTTAATAATGAAATAAAAATATTTTATTTTAATAATCATATGAAATAATAGTTCCCAAACATTCAAAGCATTAGTGCACATGAAAAGACATCTCAACTAAAACGTACTTTACTTCTTTCTATAAGAGATTCTCTTTGTGTCTCTTCATACAAGTCTTGAAACGTTTGAAAGGGCAAATGAAGTGTTCCCTCATTATTGTGCTCACTTTGACTTTTATCTAAAATACATCACAAATACAGATGCCCTGGAAGCCCTGGCTCTATGGTTACGATAAAATTTGGTCTGTCTGAAAGTAATATAATAAATATTTATAACACATTTGTGTACACAGACACCATGATTTGCTATCTTTTTAATATAATTAAGATAGTCCTGGCTGAATAAGAGGAAGCTTATAGTGCAATGTTAATATGTTCTGAACTTTGTGGGATTAATGCAAATTCTCTAATGATCCTTAAAAACCAGTCATCTTGACGTACATTGTTAGGCCAGGTCTGAAATGCATAGCCAAATGTTTTTTCTTATTTCTGAACATGATTTATTTTTAAATATGGAGAAGGCAGAATAAAATACTGACAAAAGTGATGTCCCAGTTTGAAAGCTGTAAAGAAATGAATCAAGTAAAACATCACAAGAAATCCAATTGGCAGTGCAAATTAAATTATCTGGAAATGAGAAAAAATATGTATATACACATGATAAAGCTGTCTGGGCTGCTTTCAGATTTTTCTCTGAGCACAGTACTTCATTTTGGCTCATCCACATGATCATGCACCTACCAGTTATGTGGGAGTCATACAAATAGTAATGCTGTCACAGAGCAGGGCTCCCCAGCTGGGGACTAAGCCCTGACTAGGTTCTTACCTTCTTCTGGCCAAGAAGGACCAGGAGAGGATCAGAGGTTCCACGTGAACAAAGGTTTATTAGGGACAGAGAGAAAGTAAAAAAGGCTCACGAGGGAGAGGGGTTTCCACCTACACTAGCCTCCAGTCTCTCACTGAACAAAGGATTCTTTAGGGCTTCTAAAAGTTTTTAGGGGGGAAAAGGGTATTATCTTTCTTCATTATGTGGGTGGAGATTTCCAGGAGAAGGGGAAGGATTATGAAAATCAAATGGGTACCCAGTTAGAATTCAAGATGAACTTCCTCGCAGAGGTTGCTGGAGCCAAGATAGAGTCTGTCAAAAAGGCTTCCAGGATGTTGAACAGGACTTATTCTGGGATGTTGTGCATGCGTGATACCTCTGGATCTTAGTTCGAGCCCCGGCGAGGGGTTCCTGTTCACGTTTGTCTCATATGGAAGGTCATTCATAGGCCACGTTGATCTTTACTGCTCATGCTCTGCACCTGGTAAGGCCTTGAAAAACAACTCAGAAGAATGATCAGTAATTTACAGCTGGTCAAGCACACAGGGCCTTGAAATGTAGTCCCTTATCTCGTCTAAGCACCTAGTTTGTTAATCACAAGTAGCTTTCTGGTGCCAGCAGCAAAAGTTGTATGGTGGTCTGCACTTAGGTTTAGATTAAGTTATAGCTGGCCAAGCACCCAGGGCCTTGAAATGTAGCCCTTATTTTATTCAGCCAGCCTGATCTCTTCCCTATCTCAATACCTTTTGCTATTTAAAGAAAAATACGTGAGTTGTTTAGCCTCAGGCTATAGGATTAAAAACAACTAACTTTAGAGTAGTTACAAAAGTAGTTTAAGGTTTAAAATATGCCATTTCTTTTTAAGAATTGAAATACAAATTGGTGATCTAGTTTTACATAATTTACTGATTTATAAGAGAACTAGCAAAAAGAAAATGGGTCTAAGAAAAGAATACTGAGGAGAAGCACTGGAAGAACAAGTAGGTTGGCTAAATGTTAGGCCTCTTGATACAATGCTCTTAACTCAGGGTTTTGGTCAAAGGACCTGGGATTCATGTGATAGAGACTCATTATAACCTGCCAATGCGATATGTGCACCAGGTTTATTACTGTAGAACATGCCTGGGATATGGACACTACTTCTTTCTCTCACATAGACTGAGGAATATGTAACTCAAGCAGATCTTTTTTTCCCCCCCAGAAACAGTGCTCAACAGTTGTTAAACCAGTTGCCTTCAGCTCGTGTTGATCCCGTGTGTGCCAGAGTAGCACTGTGCTCCATAGGGTTTTCAGTGGCTAATTTTTTGTCAGGAGATCACCAAGACTTTCTTCTTAGGCACCTCTTGGTGGACTAGAACTTCCAACTTTTTGGTTAGCAACCAAGCATCTTAACCATTTGCACCACCCAGGAAATTCTGAGAGGCGTTAGAGAAACAGAAATTTTCAGTCTTCAGTAACTTTTATGCATTTTAGGACTGGTGCTTTTAGGATCTTTCATGTATAAATTATAAATCTATATAAATTCTAGAGAAATACAGCCTCACAAGTTTTAAGACCTAATTAATTTTACCTCATGCTTTGCATAAAACTAAAAACACTACAGAGGAGAAGGAATAAAAGACATAAGATCAATTGAAAAAAATGAGCAATAGAATATTCCCTGTGAGGTCAGAGGAATACACAAGCATATATTTGACAACATTCATATAAAATCAGAAAATGATTTTAAGGCATTCAGAAGTCCAAATGTTTAAATATGCTTAATGGGAAACAGCTGGTAAAAATTGCAATGACATAAAATAATTGCTATAAAGAAATAGGTACATGAATGGTGTAGAGACATTTCTGGGCTACTACAGTGGAACTCAAAAGTAAGGGCGTTGGCCCGGCTGCCTGAGAGAAATATGGGTCCACTTAAAAACTGTTTCATATAAATACAGAAGGATGATACAACAGCTTCCCATAGCAGATGCCTTTCACACGATTCTCTTTTATGATTCTCACTTTAAATAACCAACTTGTTGTTTTGGATTGAATTGTGTTCCCCAAAATGTGTGTCAACTTGGCTAGGCCATGACTCCCAGCATTGTGAGGTTGATTTCCATTTTGTGATCTGATATAACTTTCTATGTGTTGTAAATCCTAATAGCTGCCTGTGGTTAAAAAAAAAAAAAAGCAAGATTAGGTTATATTAAAGAGATTTAAGGTAGGATGCAACACCCTTACTCAGGTCACAGTCCTGATCCCTTGTAAGGGACCTTTCCCTGGAGTGTGACCTATATCACCTTTTATCATACAAGAGATAAAAGAAGAGAGAAGCAAGCAGAGAGAGAGGGAGCTCATACCACCAAAAAAGAAGTACAAAAAGCAGACCTCATCTGTTGGATTCAGGTTCCCTGAACTGAGAAGCTCCTAGACCAGGGGAAGATTGATGACAAGGACATTTCCCCAGAGCCTACAGAGACTGAAAGCATTTTCCTAGAGCTGGTGCCCTGGATTCCAACTTCTAGCCTCCTAAACTGTGAAAGAATAAATTTATCTTTGTTAAAGCCATCCACTTATGGTATTTCTGTTATAGTAGCACTAGATAACTAAGACACTGTTACAGTAGGACTAGATAACTAATACACTTGTGTTTCCAAACTTGGTAAATTATTCAGTTAGAAAATAAGTTGACAGCCCATCTGGAGCAAGGGAGAATGAAGAACACTAAAGACACAAGGGAGAGGTTAGTCTAAAGGACTAATGAACCACAACTACCACAGCCTCCACAAGACTGAGTCCAGCACCAGTAAATGGTACCTGGCTACCATCACTGACCGCTCTGACAAGTAATACAATAAACGGTCGTTGACAGAGATGGAGAAAAATGTAAGACAAAATTCAAACACACTTAAAAAGACCAGAATTACTGGTTTGACAGATACTAGAGAAACCCTGAGAGTATGGCCCCCAGACACCCTTTTAGCTCTGTACTGAAGTCACTTCTGAGGTTCACTCTTCAGCCAAAGATAAGACAGGCCCATAAAACAAACAATAATACACATAGCTCAGCCATGTATATGAGACTAAATGGGCACACCAGCCTAGGGGCAAGAACAAGAAGACAGGAAGGGACAGGAGAGCTGGATGCATGGAAATGGGAAACTCAAGTTAGAGAAGGGAAGAGTTTGACTCTCATGGGGTTGGCAACCAATGTCACAAAACAATATGTGTATTAACTGTTTAATGAGAAACTAATTTGTTCTCTAAACCTTCATCTTAAGCACAATTTAAAAAAGAAAGAAAAGAAATTGGTATCATTCCAGTAAGTTTTGTGTTACTGGAAGAATTTCCTGAGACATGATTTTCAAGGTGCTTATTTTGTAGGCCTCAGAGATTAGAATCTTCATATTGGGAAGAATAAATAATTACTAGATCCTCAATTCTGTTTTTCAAAGCAGACACACATGTGTGCCATTCTAATTAGAGAGCAATATTAATTCTCTCACCAAATACAGTCAGCCTAAGTCATGAAATAATTCACATCATTTCTGTTGAGCAAAATAAAGATCCATGCAGCTATTTATATATTCATGAATAAGCTGGTTGTTTGAGAATGATAAAAAAAAATTAAAGGCTTAAACCAGAGATGCGTATAAGAGCATGTAAGATTGCCACTGCCAGTTACATTAGGTGTCTCTGAAGAGTGTATAGGCATTTGTGTGGAAAGGAATATTATTCTTTCCTCATTTCTTTTGTCATCGTCAACAGCAGACTGCTGATTTTTAGATAATTATGGTTTGTATGATGAAGGAAGCACGCATATTTTTGATAGAAAATCAGATCAAGGTGCCAACAAAGTCTAGAAGATTCTGTAATGTGATGCGACTGCTGTCAGGAGCACAACTAGCTGAAATATACTGGCTGTACCCAAAACTGGCAAAGTAAAAAAAAAAAAAAAAAAGTAGATGTAAGGCAAGTAGGGTTTTATGAAGTGTCTGCTTTTGTATTTTAATAAATTGCTCTAAGGATATGATGCATTGTGTTAACCTGCATGTCCCAAGCAATATACAATTTGTCATGAGAAGAACATGGAGTACTTTGTTTTTACAAGTGATTTCATGTAATAAAACACATTTGATCCTTATAGGAACCCATGATATAGTTGTTGCTATTATTATTATTATATTCTTGATTCACTTAAAGTCCATAATAAGTTCTGTGAAATAGGATGTTATGTGATTTGGACATTATGCGAACAAGTTTTCTGTCTTTGCGGTGATTGTCAACGTGTTGAGAAGGGGTTCACTTCTGTGTTTGGTACTCAATCCACATCATTAGCAATTTCTCCATATCTGATGTAAGTCTCTCTCACATTTTCATTAGCCTGGGAGTCTTTAGTGGAGCTGGTTCTTTAGCAGCTTGGATATTTTTTGTTCTTGTTTTTGAGGATAGTCATGATTGCAGAATGTGGCATGCCTAAATCACAAGCAAAAGCATTCACAGATTTTTCCAGCTTCATGTTGTTTAACAAACTTTTATTTCACTTCCAAATTGATACTTCGCCTGTCTCTTGCTGCTGCTGTCACTAGCGCTGGCTTTGCTGCAGTTGGGAGCCATGATAAACAGTTAAAGCTACAAGATTCAAGAGACTCAAGGACTGCAGACATGTATGTGTTTGCACATTGCCCAAATGGACTTTAAGTAACCCATGACTGTTTTATTACACAAAATAAGAAGTAGGATTACAGAGAGAAGTATTTATGTGAAAGATCCAGAGCCAGAACCCAGATCTGCTGCCCAAGTACTTCAGAACTCCTTCAAACTCAACTTCATATATAAATTGGTTATAATTTTTGTTTACTAATGCTTAGAGGGAAACCCTGGTGGTGTAGTGGTTAAGAGCTACGGCTGCTAACCAAAAGGTAAACAGTTTGAATCCACCAGGTGCTTCTTGGAAACCCTATGGGACAGTTCTACTCTGTCCTATGGGGTCTTTATGAGTCGGAATCGACTCAACAGTGAAGGGTTTGGGTTTTGGTAATGCTTAGAATTTTTCACAAAAAGTAAATTATTTAAACACTTCTCTCGAGTAACGCAAAATCATAGTTTTAAAGCCAATAATTTAGTAATTTAGGCTTATTAGCAAATATTATTAAGTATAAATAGTAAGTAAAACAGTAAAAAAAAAAAACAAAAAACTACCAGTTTAAAGAGAAGAATATTATTTGAGTAGAAAATTAAAATTATAAATTGTTATTAAAGAGTAAACATATTAAAGGTAAAGTTTAAAGTAGGCTAATAAGTATAGAAGGGAAGGGGTTGTTCAAACTTGGTTATTAGAAAAATTATTTCTCTAAATTATTATAGCAATCCTATCAAAAGATTATAACAAGTGAAACACTGTTAGAACTTATCTGAATATTTTATCAGTGCAAAATTATGAGTGTTATTCCTTAGAGGTAGTCACTTTGGGCCTTTTCTCTATTTAGCTATTCTAGTCCATTCTTTAGAGCTCTAAACAATACATTTATTCTCAGAAGTAATATCCAAAATTCTTAGTAAGCAGTGTAGCAAAAATATCTTCTTCTGAATGAATGCATACTGATCCCGACTTTAATATTTGTCTCCAGAATATCAACTCTGTTTATATCTCTGCTGCTTAACGTATCAAGTAAAATCATTATTTAGGAATCCTCAAGGATAAATATAAGTAATTTTGCTCAGAAATGCACTTCCTCCTCTCACCTGCCCCCTTCCATTGTATTACTCATATTTGTGAACTCTTGTCAGTTTAAATTTTATTGTGCTTTTCTCTATAGCCTGATATATCTGTAAATATCCTAAAGATGCCAGAATATAAGTGCCTTCTCTGAATTCTTATTCTCTTTCTCTCTCTCTCTTTCTCAGTCTCCATAAAGAACAGCATGGAATCCACTTAAAAGTTGTATCCTATAGAGATAATTAGAGTTTCTTCATTCATTATCTTATTTAGTTTTCCTTAGGTCATATTTTTCATTCTCCTAATCTATCATAGAATAAATCATCTACCAGTGATGTATTTCTAATCTTTTGTATTTTATAAGGGTTTTATTTTATTACTGCAGATACACTGTTATTTGTTGTATATTTTATGATGGTATGATATTTATAAAACATAGTTCGTTTTGAACAGAATATTTTATCAGTGTAAAATGCTACTGTATGAATGATTTTTGTCCTGAAAGGAAAACTGTCTGATACTAAAATTGCAATCTCTGATTTATGGCTTTACTCAAAATTTGTTTTAACTTTTCTGAATCATTTGTTTACAACACACCTTGTACTAATAAGAAACAATATGTATCTGTCTTCCACTCTCAGGCAGAGAGAGTAGGCTTACTTTTCCGCACTCCCTCCTCTAAGTACAGACTAAAAAGTCTTTACATTATATAATGTAAAAACACTGTCAAAGATAGAGAGAAGACAGACTGACTAGGGACCTAGGACCACAGGGAACTACAAAGTGGTGAGCTCCTGGGTATTCTTTTTAATTGATATATCTTAGACTTGGAGATGAAGCTGGAAAACTGGAAATTCCAATAGAAACAAACAATAATATTAATAATTTCAACAAAATCCCACTTCTTCTAGCAAAAGGATCAGGAAAAAGACACGTCAGCAAGATAGAAATGTTTTAGACAGTAGCCACTCTACTCCAGCCGAAAACTATTGCCTCACCCCCTCACAACAGCACAGGCCATGTGGAGACCTAGACTTCACACCAAGCTCTAATGAGACACTCCAATCTATCTCCCCACCAGGTCAGAGAAGACTGAGTAGGAGATGAGACTTTTATTCCTGCTTTCTCCCACTATAATGTTCGTGGAGACTACAGGGAAAGGCTACACTTCCCATACAGCACTAAGTATGTTCCCCTCTCTACACCTGCTGGGATGGCATAAAAAGAAGCCTAATGTAGACTTAGAGCTTTGCTATCACTCAGTAATGAGGCACCCACCCCATGGCATCAGTGGAGGCCATGTCAGGAGCAGTAATGGGTCATCCCAACTCTTTCCAGCAGGGTGCTATCAGGGAAGGCTTAGTGAAAAACCAGAAATCTGATCTGATCAGTACTAACTGAGAGCCGCTACTTGCCTTGAGGGTCAAAGGAGGCTGAGTGGAAAACTCAAACTTCCACCTCCATCAGATAGTAAGATAGGTCCTCTGTTCCCCTGCTAGAGTTTTATCAGAGGAAGACAGCTAAAACAGGAGGTTTAAATGGTATACAGAATTTGACAGCATCATACCCAAAATGTCCAGGTTTCAACTAAAGAACTCCTGTTATACAAAGAACCAAGAAATCTCAACTTGAATAATACATATGTAAAACCAGTGGACAACAACACTGATATTACAAAGATGTTAGATTTATCCAATAAAGATTTTAAAGCAGCCATCATAAAAATGTTTCAACAAGCAGTTATGAACATACTTGAAAAACAATAAAAAGTTAGTTTCAGTAAAACAATAGTCTCAGGAAATATGTAGAAGATGTAAAGAAGAGCCAGATAGAAATTTTAGAACTGAAAACACAATAACCAAAAATAAAAATTAAAAAATGGGCTTTACAGTCAAATGACTGAGACAGAACAAAGACTCACTGGTCTTGAAGATCAGTCAATAGAAACAGCTCAGTCTGAACAACAGACAGAAATGGACAGAAAAATAAATAAGTAAATAAACCAGAACTTAGGGACTTACAGGACTATGACAAAAACTATAATATTGACATCTTTGGAATCCCAGAAGGAAAGGAGAAAGAGGGTAAGGATGAAAAATTACTTGAAGAAATAGTAGCTGAAAACTTCCTAAATCTGGTAAAAGACATAAACTGACAGATTTAAGTAGCCAAGTGAGCCCCAAAGAAATTCATGTCAAGACACATCGTAGTCAAACTACTGAAAATGAAAGACACAGGAAAAAAAAAAAAAAAACAGCAAGGAAGAAACAATGTCATAACTTCAGTGAGAAAGCCATTCTATTAACAGCAGAATTTTTCTCACAAACCACGTATGCCACAAGGAAATGGGAAATCATTTTGCAAGTGCATAGAGAAAAGAATCATGGCAACACCATGTGTTAGAGAGTAGAACTGTTCCATAGGTCATTCTTGGCTATAATCTTAATGGAAGCAGACTGTCAGGCCTGTCTTCTATGGTACCACTAGATGATTTTGAAATGCCAATCTTTAGGTAAGCATTCGAGTCCAACTGCAATGCAAACAGTTACTATCAACACAAAATAGTCAGTGAAATGTCTTTCAGGAATGAAAGGAAAATCAAAACATTCTCAGCTGAAGGAAAACTATGAGAATTTTTCACCAGTGCGCTGAAGATAAAACAATGGCTAAACAAAGATCTCTAAAGAGGAAGTAAAAGGTGAAAGAACAAACGTTCCAATATCAGAAAGGAAGAAAAAGAAATGGGAAAATTAAAATACATTTTCCTTCTCTTGAATAATTATAAATTATAATTGAGATTTGATGCAAAAATTATAGCACTGTCTGATTTCTTTATAAATGTAGGTACAGAAAATACTTAAGACAATTATAAATGGGGGAAAGGAAAAGGACATAAAAGGAGATGCCTTCTGTATTTTAACAAAACTAGTTAAATGGCAACACCAATTATGTACATATAATGTAATGCCTGGAACAACCATTAAGATAGCAATAGAAGATGTACTCAAAAGCGACATAGACAAATCAAAATGGAATTCTTAAAAATGTTCAAGAAACCCACAGGAAGACATAAAAAAGAAAACATATACATGAAATCATAGAAAAAATGTTAAAAAAAAACTATAAACTGACAGATTTAAACCTAGCATATCAATCATTGCATTAAATATAAATTATCTAAATATGCCAATCACAAAAATTGACAGAGAGATTAGAAAAGATGTCTCAACCAAAAAAAAAAAAAAAGTTACTGTTGAGTCCACTCTGACTCATTGTGACAACGTGTGTGATATCAGAGTAGAACTGTGCTCCATAGGGTTTTTGAAAGAATAATAGTATATATTTTTAATTCTATGAACACCTCTAAACAAAACAAAACCCATTGCCATCGAGTCAATTCTGACTCATGGTGACCCCATGTGTTGCAGAGTAGAACTACTCCGTAGGGTTTTCTTGGCTCTAATCTTTATGGAAACAACTTGCGAGGCCTTTTTCTGCAGCATCAATGAGTAGGTCCAAATCGACAGCCTTTATGTAGTTGAATGCAAACTGCTTGCGCAACCTGGGGGCCTGCATGAATATCTTTACACATATAAATTTGAAGGCTTAAATAAAATGGGCAAAATCCTTGAAAAACAAACACTACAACAACACACCCAACAAGAAATGGGTTTTTTGAATAGTTTTATAATTGCTGAGGAAATTCAATGAATAATTTAAAAACTCACATAAAAGAAAGATGCATATACAGTTTCACTGAATAATACTGCCAAATAGTTAAAGAAGAATATACAGCAAGCCTACACAATCCTTTCTAGGGTATAGAAGAGAGAGCACTTACCAAATCATTTTAAAGCTAGTATTACCCCAATACCAACACCAGACAAAGACCATGCAAAATAAAAAAGGAAAATTACAGACCAACACTTTCATTAGTATAAACACAAAAATTCTTAAGAAAATGTCACCAAATGAAATGAAGCAGCATACAAAAATAATTACACAATAATTATACTAAAGGAGGTTTATTTCACTAATACAAGACTGCTTCAATATTTGAAAATCAATTTATGTAATCCACCAAACTAATAGCCTGAAAAATGAATGTTGCAGGATCCTATCAATTGGTACAAAAGAAAAAGCATGTGACAAAATTCAACACCAATTTATGATAAAAAAAAAAAAGGCTCTCAGAAAATGAGAAATAGAAAAGAAATTCTTCAGCTTGATAAAGAATATTTATGAAAAGCCTACAGCCAATATTTAATGGAAAAAAACCAAATGCCTTCTTAAGATTGAAAGCAAGGTAAAGATATCTGCCTTACCATTCTTATTTAACATAATGCTGTAAGTATCAGGCAGTGCAATAAGTCAAGGGAAGGAAAAGGCATATAGATAGGAGAGAAAGAAGTAAATTGTTCCTATTCAGAGATGGTACAAATGTCTATACAGAAAATTCAAAGTACAAAACAAGCAAACAAACAAAAAAACCTCTTAGAGCTAGTAAGTGAGTACAGGAGGTTGCAGGATACAAAATAAATACTAAAAAAAAAAAAAGATCAATTGTATTTCTATATGCTAGCAGTGAACAAATGGATAGTGACATTAAGAATATAATGCCATTTAAGATAGCTAAAAAAAATAACAAAATACAAAGGTGTACATCTAACAAAACATGTTTGGAGCAAGTATGCTGGAAAAATATTAAGATCTTTTTTTTTAAAATAAATGGGTAGACATACTGTGTTCATGGGTTGGAAAATCAACATAGTAAAGATGTCATTTCTCCCCAAATTTATACATAGATTTAATGGAATTCTTATCAAAATGCAAGCAATTTTTGTTTGTTTTGTTTTAGCTCTGGCACAATTATTTTTAAATTTATATGGAACGACAAAGAAATTAAAATAGACAAAACAATTTAAAAAAACAAATAAAACGGAAGAAATATAACTAGTATTTAGCCATAGTAATCAGGTATGGTGCTACTGGAGGAAGAATAAACTCATAGATCAATGGAACAGACCAGAGAATCCAAAAACAAACCCATACACTATGCCCAACTGAGTTTCAGCATCAGTGAAAAAGAAATTCAAGGAAGAAAGACAGCTTTTTCTACAAACTGAGCTGGAGCAATTGGATATTGACAGTTTAGGAAAAAAAGAATCTTAACCTAAACCTTACACTGTATATAAAAATAGGTAAAGAATAGAATACATATAGAACAGGTAAAGCAGTCTTGAAAAAGAAGAATATGGTGGGATAAATTAATCTATACAATTTCAAGCCTTATTATAGGGTAACAGTAATTAATACTGTGTGATACTGATGGAGGGGCATACACATAGATCAATGGAACAAAATATAGTACAAAGAAATAGAGCCACACAAATAGGCTGAACTGATTTTTGACAGTGGTACAAAAATAATCTTTGGAAATAGAATACAGCTTTTTCAACTTATAATGGAGGGGCCGGTAGATCTCCATAACCAAAAATAATAGCTAATTAAACCTTGAACTAAGTCTCACACCTTATACAAAACAAATAAACAAACTCAAAATAGATCATAGATACAAATGAAAAATGTGGAAATATTGACTTTTTAGAAGAAAACATAAGACAAAATCTTTGGGATGCAGGGATTAGTCAGTGAATTCTTCAGCTTGGCACCAAAAGCATGATCCATAAAAAGAAAAATCAATGAATTGGCCTTCACCAAATTAAAAAAAAAAAAAAAAAAAAACTAAAAAAAGACCCTGATGAAAGGATGAAAAAAACAATTTACAGACTAACAGAAAATATATGCAAACCACATATTCAACAAAAGACTATATATGCAAACCACATATCCAACAAAAGACTAGTATCTAAAATATATAAACAAAGGGAAGATTGCTCAAGATGGCAGCTTAGCCAGACACACCATGCCATCCCCCTATAGCAAAGACCTGATAAACCAGGTGAAACAGGTACAGATGACAATCTTGCAACTCTGAGCAGCAGAGGACAAGGAATTAGATCAAACACCAAATGGAAGAAGAAACAATGAAAAGAGTGAACAAGGAGATTTACAGATTGTCGGTGACCTGCCAGCCGGCCCCACGCGGCATGATCATCTTGAGACATGTGATCAATTTTTCTGGGTAAGAAGCACAGGAAGTAAACTTCATAGAATTCTAAACAGAAGATAGAGATGCTATGTAGACAAGCCCAGAGTGACCCAACATGAACAGATCATGAACTGAATCTAAGGAGGGAAAGTTCAGGAAGACAAGTGAGAGCTCTAGGAATCCAGGCTAGCACATAGCAGGGAGGGAATCAGAAAATAACGACAGAGCTACTCACCAGCAGTGGTCCCTGATCACTTGGGCAGGTGGCACCCAAGGAGTAGAGGATCCATAGACTGGCAGATGGAGATCCCCCAAGCAATTGGATTCTGAACAGCTCTTCTCCACTTTGTATTTCATTGTGGCCATGTCCTGATTGCTGGCTGCACTCTACAGGGAGTGTCCCAGTTCCTACATCAGTGACTGGTGGAGTACGCTCTCCTCCTTCCCCTCCCACCCTCAAAGTGACCAGCAGTGTACCCCTCTCACCTCACCCAGCAGGCAACTGGTGGTGCAAGCACCCTGCCTGCCCACTACAGGAGAAGCAAGCCTACCCCTGCTACCTCACCCACCCAGTGATCCTCAATGTGCATTCCTGCTTTGCTGGACTGGTGACCAGCAGCACAAGTTCACCCTACCTACACACGCTCTCCCACTGGCCCCTGCTATCGGTCATGTATACTTCCACACCACCACATCAGAAACCTGTGGTGCCTGCCCACACCACCCACCAGCCTCCTGCCACCCTGCCCCCTGGCTCTCCACGGCATGCACTCCCACATCACCAGACCAGTGACCAGTGACATGTGTCTACCCTTTTCCCCCTCACCAGCCAGGCCACTATCCCAGCCATTAACAGTGCACACTTCTATGCCACCAGACTGGTGACCCACAGCACAAGCCCTCTTTCTTCTCCCCCACACTTGCTGTCCACCCTGCCCGGCAATCAGTGGTGAGTGATCCCACACTGCCCACTTGGTGACCAGCAGTGTGAGCCCCTCCCCACCTGGCAACCTGTGACCCATGCATTTCTGCCCTGGCTTCCCAGCAACTGAAGGTGTACACCGACAACACCTACAACCTGGAACTGGTGGAAATGGTCCCTGAACCAACATTCAGTGAATAGCCAGCAGATACATCTCCTCATTAGCAACACCTGTCACATCCTAACAGACATCATCTGCACCTCTGCCAAGCAACAAGCAGAATTTAGCACCCTCATCCAACATTTGCCTGGCTACAATATCACATATCCCATACCCACATACCCAGACAGTTCCTGCAGGCCAACTGCACATGCACAAAAAGATCTTGATTCCCCGTCACCTACTGAGAAGCCAATTTGTGCATGCACAGTGGGCCTGTCCCATCCATTTGGCTAGCAGTCCCTCACAGCAGCTACAAAGACATCCTGCCCTGACCTCCAGAGTTCACACTAAATGCTATCACTAACCCGGAAGACCCAACAGCCCCACAAAGGCTGTGGAGGCACCCTGACTAATCAACAGTCATCACCCAATAGCAGGGAAAGAACTTGCTCTCCCACCTCCACTCAATCCTGTAAGGGAAAACATATGAGCCTAACCACAGAAAACTCACTTTTGGTTGTGACCTATTGTACCCACTAGTGAAAAGGAATCGTCCACTCAACTGACACCAACAAAGTCACACACAGATCAGTACCACAAAATATCAGTTAAAGTAATACAAAGGAAGAAAGACACTCTAAAGAAAAAGAGAAGAAACAATACTCCTGATATATCAAAACACAACTAACATACATTCAATAAAGAAATATATAAATAAACACTTTAATGCCCCAGAGATAGCAGACAATAACAAATTATATGAAGAAACAGGATAAAATAGCACAAATAAAGTAAGCAAAATAAAAGGACAAAAAACTTTCTGACAAAGAAATAGTAATATAACTACCTGATAAAGAATTCAAAAGATTTATATTTAGGATCCTCAAATTGATTAGGGAAAAGACAGACAAAATCATGGAAGAATTCAGGAAAACAAAACAAGAATAAAATAACAAACTAAGTACACAATTGGAAACCATACAAAAACAGTAACTAGAAATCCAGATGATTAACAATAAAATATCAAAATTAGATAAATAAATGGAAAAGTATATAAGTAGAACTGAATCAATGGAAGAAAGAATCAGTGAAATAGAGGGAAAAACCTTTGATACTAATTTGTTCGGGGGCAGTCAGAAAAAAAAAAAAAATGAAGAAACCCTAAGATTTGTGTGGGACACCATCAAGAGAAATAATTTATGTGTAACAGGAATTCCAGAATAGGAAGAGAGAAAAAAAAAGGTACAGAGGGAAGTTATGAAGATATATTCGCAAAAAGTGTCCAAAATATCATGAAAGATGAGATTTTTTCCACCCAAGAAGCTTAACAAACTCCATACAGGACAGGCATCGAAAGAAATTCACCAAGACATATCATAATCGAACTCACTAAAACTAAAGACAAAGAAATAATTCTGAAAGCAGCTCAATGAAAACCAAATATCATTTACAAAGGGGCACCAATAAGACTAAGGAAACCATGCAGGTAAGCAGGCAATGGGATGACATACACAAAATCCTGAAAGAAAAGGATTATCAAACAAAAAATCATATATACAGCAAAACTGTCTTTCAAAAATGATGGTAAAACTAGGACATTCCTAAGTAAGCAGAAATTAAGGGAATTTGTAAAAACCAGACCAATCTTACAATGAATATTAAAGGGAGTCAGTCATTCAGAGAACCAAAGACATCAGACAACAACCTGAGAAAAAACACGACCACATCACCGATATATCAACCCAGATAAAGACTTCACATAAGTAAAATAAAACTGCAACACTGATAACAGAGAACCAGAGATGTTATGCTGTAAATGACGACAACTTCAAAAGAATAAAGGGGAATAAATGATGTAGTTATAGAACTTACCTATGGAGAGAAAGTCAATGCAATATCAAGACATCCATTTAAACTTAGGAAAATAAGGCAAATTTCAGAGCGACCACAAAGAAAATTGATAAATTTACACACCAAAATAAAGAGGAAGAAAATCAAATAGACTCAGTAAACACAAAAAAGCAACATCAATGAAGGACAGAAAAAGAAAATCCATATACAAAAAAGAATTCAGCACAGAAATTAAGTAGAAAAAAGAAACACCACCACAAAAAAGCATAACACAACGGCAACAGTGAATTTATACCATCGATAATTACACTGCATATAAATGGCTTAAATGAACCAGTCAAAAGACAGAGAATGGCAGAATGGATTAAAAAAACATGACCCATCAACATGTTGCCTACAAAAGACAAACCTTAGACATGAAGATTTAAATAATTTAAAAATCAAAAGATGGAAAAATATCAAGGAAACAGTAAACAGAAGAAAACAGGAGTGTCAGTAATAATCTCTGATAAAATAGACTTTAAGTTAAAATGCGTATAAGAGACAAAGAAGGGAATTATATGATTAAAGAGTCAATTCACCAAGAAGACATAACAACAATAAATAATTATGCACCCAATGACAGAGCTCCAAAATACATAAAACAAACTCTAACAGAATTGAAAAGAAAGACAGCTCTACAATAATAGTGGGAGACTTTAACACACCACTTTCGATGATGGACAGAACTATAAGAAAGAAACTCAACAATGATACAGAAGATCTAAACTGCAAAATCAACCACCTTGACTTCATAGACATATACAGAAAACATTACCAAACAGCAGCACAGTACATATTCTTCTCCAGCTCACCTGGGTAATTCTCCAGAATAGACCATATTTTAAGCCTCAATAAATTCAAAAACATTGAAATAATACAATGTATCTTCTCTGATCTTAGCACTCTAAAACTAGAAATCAATAACAGAAAAAACATGGAAAAACACTAAACACATGGAAACTGAATAATGCCTTACTTAAAAACTATTGGGCAAGAGAAGAAATTAAAAAACTCTTAGAAAAAAGTGAGAATGAAAACATAGCAAACACTAACAAGTAGAACTTCAAAAAGGGAAGCAAGAAAACAATACCATTTACAATAGCCCCCAAGAGGATAAAATACCTAGAAATAAACCTAAACAGGGTGTAAAAGTCTTATACAAGGAAAACTATAAAACACTGCTGCAAGAAGTCAAAAGAGACCTACATAAATGGCAAAGCATTTCATTGTCATGAATTGGAAGACTTAACATTGGAAAAATGTCAGTATCACCCAAAGCGATTAGTAGATATAATGCATTCACAATCCAAATGCCAACATTTTTTGAAGAAATGGAAAAACTAATCTCCAACTTTATATGGAAAGAGTTCCCAAATGGATAAAGCAATACTGAAGAAGAACAAAGCAGGAGGCCTCACACTTCCCAATCTCAAACTTACTATACAGCCACTGTAATTAAAACAGCCTGGTACTGGTTCAATGACAGACACATAAACAACAAAACAGAACTGAGAACCCAGAAATAAATCCACCTATCCATAGGCAGTTGATTTTTGACAAAAGGCCTAAGTTCATTCAATGGGTAGGAAACAGTCTTTTTAACAAATGGTGTTGGCAAAACTGGATACCCATTTGCAGAAAAATGAAACAAGATCCATAACTCACACCATGCACAAAAACTAACTCAAAATAGATCGAAGACCTAAATGTTAAAACTAAAACTATGAAGCTCCTGGAAGATAACATAAGGAAAAAAGCAGGGGACCTAATTTTTGGCATAAATAGCCTATCAAACAAAACAGAAAATTTACAAATGACAGAAGATAAATTAGATAACTGGTACCTCTTAAAAATTAAATACTTATGCTCATCAAAAGACTTTACAAAAAAAGATAAAAAGAGAACAAAGAGACTGGGAAATATTCTTTGGCAATGACATATCTGACAAGGGTTTAATCTCTAAAATGTATAGAAAACTTCAACAACAAAAAAATCCTATCAAAAAATGTGTAAAGGACCTGAACACACACTTCACCAAAGAGCTAACTTTCAAGCAGCCAACAAATTCATGAAAAGATGCCGGTGATCATCCATTAGAGAGATGCAAATCAAAACTACAATGACATACCATCTCTCCCCTGCAAAAATGGCACTGAAAAACAACAATAAAAAAAAACAGAAAACAACAAATGCTAGTGAGGTTGTAGGGAGACTGGAGCTTTTGTACACTTCTCCTGGGATTGTTAAATGGTGTAACCACTGTTGAAAACAGTATAGCACTTTCTCAAAAAAAGCTAGAAATGGAAATGCCCTATGATCCAGCAATTCCACTCCTAGGTATGTATTATGGATTGAATTGTGCCCCAAAAATGTGTGTCAATTTGGGTAGACTCTAACTCCAGTATTGTGTGGTTGTCCCCCCTTTTGTGATCTGATGTGATTATCCCACACAACACAACGTGTTGTAAATTCTAACCTCTATAATGTTAATGAGGCAGGATTAGAAGTGGTTATGTTAATGAGCAGAACTCAGTCTACAGGATTAGGTCGCATCTTGAGTCAATCTCTTTTAAGATATAAAAGACAGAAGTGAGCAGAAAGGACAGGGACCTCATTACCACCGTGCAAGAAGGGCCAAGAGTACAGCACATACTTTGAGGCCAGGGTCCTTGCACTGAGAAGCTCCTAGACCAGTGAAAAATTGGTGAAAAAAGGACCTTCCCCTAATGACGACAGAGAAAGACTTACCTTGGAGCTGGCAGCCTGAATTTGGACTTCTAGCCTCCTAAATTGTGAAAGAATAAATACCACATGTGGTATTTCTGTTGCAGTAGCACTAGTTAACTAAGACAGTATATACCGAAGACTTGTAAGAACAATGACACAAATAGACATATGCACACCTATGTTCATTGCAGCATTATTCACAATGACAAAAAGATGGAAACAACCTAACCGCCAATCAGTGGATTAATTCTGTCATGGATTGATGTGTTCCCCCCAAATATGTGTATCCATTTGTCTAGGCCATTATTCCCAGTATTGTGTAATTGCCCACCATTTTGTCATCTGATGTGATTTTCCTATGTGTTGTAAACCCTATCTGTTAATGAGTTGAGATTAGCAGCAGTTATGTTAATGAGGCAAGGCTCAGTCTATAAGATTAGGTTGTGTCTTAAGTCTATCTCTTTTGAGAGAGAAAAGAGAGAAGTAAGCAGAGAGATATGGGGATTTCATACCACCAAGAAAGCAACACAGGGAGCAGGGTGCATCCTTTGGACCCAGGGTACGTGCACCTGAGAAGCTCCTAGACCAAGGGAATATTGATGACAAGGACCTTCCTCCAGAGCCAAAAGAGAGAGAAAGCCTTGCCCTGGAGCTGATGCCCTGAATTCATCCTTCTAGACTCCTAGACTGTGAGAGGATAAACTTCTGTTTGTTGAAGCCATCCACTTGTGGTATTTCTTTTACAGCAGCCCTAGATAACTAAGACAAATTCCATTTCACTTTTGACAATTTCCAATTTTCCTAGATTCATATTCATAATGGATGAGTGGATACACAACTTGTGGTACATAATACAATGGAATATTATGAAAGTATAAAGAATAACGATGCATTCAGAATATCTTTTAACGTGGATGAATCTGGAGGGCATTATGCTGAGTGAAATAAGGCAATCATGAAAGGAAAAACATCGTATGGTTTCACTACTGCAAAAATTCAAGAGTAGATATACACAGAGAAGGTAAGACTCTTTGATTGTTACCAGGAAGTTTAGGGGAAAGGAGGAGGAATCACTTTCTAGATAATAAAAAAAAAAAAATTGTTATTTCTGGTGATGGGAAAGGTAATATCTTATATGAGTGGAATCTGCACAACTTGATTAAGGTAAAAGAAGACATTAATATGTACACAAGAAAAATGGGCAATTTCAGTAAATGCTATAACATATAATTTTGCAACAACAATAATAGCCAAAACTATGTATATGGTTACATAGGTAGATATGTATGCATATATGTGTGTACCCCCACGTGTCTGTCAGTTTGTTATACTGTGGGGGCTTGTGTGTTGCTGTGATGTTGGAAGTTATGCCACAGGTATTCACATACCAGCAGGGTCGCCCACAGAAGACAGATTTCAGCTGAACTTCCAGACTAAGACAGATGAGGAAGAAGGACCCGGCAGCCTACTTCTGAAAAGCATTAGCCAGTGAAAACCTTACAAATAGCAGCAGAACATTGTCTGATATAGTGCTGGAAGATGAGCCCCCCAGGTTGGAAGGCACTCAAAAGATGACTGGGGAAGAGCTGCCTCCTCAAAGTAGAGTCGACCTTAATGACATGGATGGAGTAAAGCTTTCGGGACCTTCATTTGCTGATGTGGCACGACTCAAAATAAGAAGAAACAGCTGCAAAAATCCATTAATAATCGGAACCTGGAATGTACGAAGTATGAATCTAGGAAAATTGGAAATCATCAAAAATGAAATGGAAGGCATAAACATCGATATCCTAGGCATTAGTGAGCTGAAATGGACTGGTATTGGCCATTTTATATCAGACAACCATATAGTCTACTATGCTGCAAATGACAACTAGAAGAGGAATGGTGTTGCATTCATCATCAAAAAGAATGTTTCAAGATTTATACTGAAGTACAATGCTGTCAGTGATAGGATAATATCCATACGCCTACAAGGAAGACCAGTTAATACGACTGTTATTCAAATTTACGCATCAACCACTAAGTTGAAGAAATAGAAGATTTTTATCAGCTGCTGTAGTCTGAAATTGATTGGGCATGCAATCAAGATGCATTGATAGTTACTGGTGATTGGAATGGGAAAGTTGGAAACAAAGAAGAAGGATCAGAAGTCGGAAAATATGGCCTTGGTGATAGAAACAATGCCAAAGACCGAATGATAGAATTTTGCAAGACCAACGACTTCTTCATTACAAATACCTTCTTTCACCAACATAAATGGCGACTATACACATGGACCTTGCCAGATGGAAAACACAGAAATCAAATTGACTACATCTGTGGAAAGACGATGGAAAAGCTCAATATCATCAGTCAGAACAAGGCCAGGGGCCGACTGTGGAACAGACCATCAGTTGCTCATAAGCAAGTTCAAGCTGAAACTGAAGAAAATCAGAGCAAGTCCATGAGAGCCGAAATATGACCTTGAGTATATCCCACCTGAATTTAGAGACCATCTGAAGAACAGATTTGACGCATTGAACACTAGGGACCGAAGACCAGAGAAGTTGTGGAATGACATCAAGGACATCATCCATGAAGAAAGCATGAGGTCACTGAAAAGACAGGAAAGAAAGAAAAGACCAAGATGGATGTCAGAGGAGACTCTGAAACTTGTTCTTGAGCGTCAAGCAGCTAAAGCAAAAGGAAGAATTGATGAAGTAAAAGAACTGAACAGAAGATTTCAAAGGGCCTCTTGATAAAACGAAGTATTATAATGACATGTGCAAAGAGCTAGAGATGGAAAACCAAAAGGGAAGAATACACTCGGCATTTCTCAAGCTGAAAGAACTGAAGAAAAAATTCAAGCCTCGAGTTGCAATAGTGAAGGATTCCATGGGGAAAATATTAAACGACACAGGAAGCATCAAAAGAAGATGCAAAGAATACACAGAGTCATTATACCAAAAAGTATTAGTGGATATTCAACCATTTCGAGAGGTGGCATATGATCAGGAACCGATGGTATTGAAGGAAGAAGTCCAAGCTGCTCTGAAGGCATTGGCAAAAAACAAGTTTCCAGGAATTGTTGGAATATCAAATGGGATGTTTCAAGAAACAGATGCAGTGCTGGAGGTGTTTACTTGTCTATGCCAAGAAATATGGAAGACAGCTTCCTGGTCAACTGACTGGAAGAGATCCATATTTATGCCTTTTCCCAAGAAAGATGATCCAACCGAATGTGGAAATTATAGAACAATATCATTAACATCACACTTAAGCAAAATTTTGCTGAAGATCATTCATAAATGGCTGCAGCAGTATATCGACAGGGAACTACCAGAAATTCAGGCCGGTTTCAGAAGAGCACATGGAACCAGGGATATCATCACTGACGTCAGATGGATCCTGACTGAAAGCAGAGAATACCAGAAGGATGTTTACCTGTGTTTTATTGACTATGCAAAGGCATTCGACTGTGTGGATCTTAACAAACTATGGATAACACTGCGAAGAATGGGAATTCCAGAACACTTAATTGTGCTCATGAGGAACCTTTACATAGATCTAGAGGCAGTTGTTTGGATAGAATAAGGGGATACTGATTGATTTAAAGTCAGGAAAGGTGTGTGTCAGGGTTGTATTCTTTCACCATACCTATTTAACCTGTTTGCTGAACAAATAATACGAGAAGCTGGACTATATGAAGAAGAACGGGGCATCAGGATTTGGAGGAAGACTCATTAACAACCTGCGTTATGCAGATGACACAACCTTGCTTGCTGAAAGTGAAGAGGACTTGAAGCACTTACTAATGAAGATCAAAGATCACAGTCTTCAGTATGGATTGCAGCTCAACATAAAGAAAACAAAAATCCTCACAACTGGACCAATGAACAAGATAATGATAAAGGAAGAAAAGATTGAAGTTGTCGAGGATTTCATTTTACTTGAATCCACAATCAACAGTCATGGAAGCAGCAGTCAAGAAATCAAAAGACCCATTGCACTGGGCAAATCTGCTGCAAAGGACCTCTTCAAAGTGTTGAAAAGCAAGATGTCACCCTGAAGACTAAGGTGCGCCTGACCCAAATCGCATCATATGCATGTGAAAGCTGGACACTGAATAAGGAGGACCGAAGAAGAGTTGACACCTTTGAATTGTGGTGTTGGCGAAGAATATTGAATATACCATGGACTGTCAAAAGAACGAACAGATCTGTCTTGGAGGACGTGCGGCCAGAATGCTCCTTAGAGGCAAGGATGGCGAGACTGCGTCTTACATACTTTGGTGGACATGTTATCAGGAGGGATCAATTCCTCGAGAAGGACATCATGCTTGGCACAGTACAGGGTAGGCGAAAAGAGGAAGACCCTCAATGAGGTGGATTGACACAGTGGCTGCAACAATGAGCTCAAGCATAACAACGATTGTAAGGATGGTGCAGGACCGGGCAGTGTTTCATTCTGTTGTGCATAGGGCTGCTATGAGTCGGAACCGACTCAACGGCACCTAACAAAAACAATAGTTGTATAGGAAAGCATATGTGAGTAAGCACACATGCATTTATAAGTGTATCTGTAGGCATATATATACACATGGTTATGTGTGACGCATACATACCCATACCAAAACCAAAACCAAACCCTGTGCCGTTGAGTCAATTCCGACTTATAGCAACCCCATAGGACAGAGTAGAACTGCCTCAAAGAGTTTCCAAGGAGTGCCTGGTGGATTTGAACTGCCGACTCTTCGGTTAGCAGTCATAGCACTTAACCCCTATGCCACCAGGGTTTCCATGTATACCCATGTATATAATAAAATACGTGGGGGTACATTTACAGTTTCTAGACTTATCCAAAGAACTCACCGGATTGGTTTACTGGCTTAAAACCCTTAGGAACAGTCTTGTGGGACAATTTGTTTAATTGGCATAACATAGTTCATAAAGATAATGTTCTACATCCTAGTTTGGTAAGTAGTGTCTGGGATTTTAAAAGCTTGTGAGCAGCCATTGAAGATACAACTACTGGTCTCTACTCATTAGGAACAAAAGAGACAGAAAGAAACCAAAGACTTAAAGAAGAAACTAGTCCACAAGACTAAAAGACCACACTAACTATGGCCTCTTCTAACCTGAGAGTAGAACTAGAGGGTTCCTGGTCACCACTCCTTGCCATTCTTACCATGGATACAATGGAAAGTCTCAGATAGAATGGGAGAAAAATGTAGAACAAAATTCTAATTCCTGAAAAAGACCAGACCTACTAGACCAATAGAGACTAGAGGAACCCCTGATACTATCGCCCTTTGAACTTGGAGCTGAAGCTATTTTTAGATGTCACCTTTCAGCCAAATAATGGGTTGGTTTATAACACCTTTGAGTAATGTATTCCCTTAAACAATTAACCATATGAGAGCAAACAGTCAACCTTTACCCAAAAGCAAAGATGAGAAGCCATGGAGAGGAAGGGAAACTAGATCAATGGAAACAAAAGAAACAAAATGGAATAATGAAAATGCTGACACTGTGAAAATTGTAGCCATGTCATGGGAAAAGATCTCTAAAAATTTTTAAGTGGAAAACTAGTTTACTGTATAAACTTTCACCTCAAACACACAAAATTTTTTTAAATAAATAAAAGTATATAAACAAAATCATTAAAATTCAGTAGTAAAAGATTAATTACCTACTTACAAAATGGACAGAAGAGAGATATTTTAAAAAAGAAGATACACAGATGACAAATAAGCACATGAAAATATGTTCAATATAATTAGTCTTTAGAAAAACATAAACTAAAGGCAAAATGAGACATTACTTCACACAGAATAAATAATATAAAAAAGAGGGAGAACAACAGATGATGGTGAGGCTGAGGAGAAATGGGATCACATAATGAAGGTGGGAATATAAAATGGTGCAACCTCTGTGGAGAAAATTTTGGCAGTTTAAAAAAAAAAGTAAAGATGCAATTATCATACAACTAAGTAATTTCACTATTGGGCATTTAACCAAGCAATATGAAAACTTATATATACACAAATACCTGTGTATAAATGTTTATATTATTGACATCTTTGAATTATGATGTTGGCAAACAATATTGAATATACTATGAACTGCCAGAAGAACAAACAAATCTGTTTTAGAAGAAGAATAGACAGAATTCTCCTTAGAAGCAAGGATGGCGAGACTTTGTCTCGCTTATTTTGGACATGTTATCAGGAGCAACCAGAAACCCTGGTGGTGTAGTGGTTAAGTGCTACCGCTGCTAACCAAAGGTTCGGCAGTTTGAATCTGCCAGGTGCTCCTTGGAAACTCTATGGGGCAGTTCTACTCTGTCCTATAGGGTCGCTATGAGTCAGAATCGACTTGATGGCACTGGGTTTGGTTTTGTTTTTGGATCAAGGGGAACCAGTTTCTGGAGAAGAACATCATATTTGGTAAAATAGAGGGTCAGTGAAAAAGAGTTGGATTGACACACTGGCTGCAACAATGGGCTCAAACACAGAAATGATTGTGAAGACGGCTCAGGACTAGGCAATGTTTTGTTCTTTTGTGAATGGGGTCACTATGAGTCAGAAATGACTAGACGGCACCTAACAAAACCACCATATTCATAATAGCCAAAACTGAAAATATTCTGGATGCCCTCCAATGGATGATTATTTAGACAAATTGTGGGAAACCTTGGTGACATAGTAGTTAAGAGCTATGGCTCCTAACCAAAAGGTAGGCAGTTAGAATCTACCAGATGCTCCCTCAAAACCCTATGGGGCAGTTCTACTCTGTCCTATAGGGTCATTATTAGTCAGAATTGGTTGAACGCCAATGAGTTTGTTGTTTGGTTCAATGATACATAAACACCATGGCATGTTATTGTTAATACTTTGCTTTTTAACACTTTCAAGGGGTCTTTTGCAGTAGATATTGCCAATATGTTGTTTGATTTCTTGAGTGTTCTTTTCAAGGGTATTGATTGTGGATCCAAGTAGAATGAAATCCTTGACAACTTCAATCTTTTCTCCATTTACCATGATGTTGCTTATTGGTCCAGTTGTGAGGATTATTGTTTATGTTGAGTGTATTCCATACTGAAGGCGGTAGTTTTTGATCTCCACCAGTAAGTGCTTCAAGTCTTCTTTGCTTTCAGCAAGCAAGGTTGTGTTATCTGTATATCGCAGGTTGTTAATGAACAAGTCTTCTACCAATCCTGATGCTACATTCTTCTTCATATAGTTCATCTTCTAAGATTTTTTGCTTATCATTCAGATTGATTAAGTATGGTGAAATGATACAACCCTGATGCACACTTCTCTTGATTTTAAACCATGCAGTATCTTCTTATTCTGTTCCAATGACTGCCTCTTTGTCTATGTACAGTCTCCACAGGAGCACAGTAAAGTCTTTCTGAATTCCCATTTTTTACAATGTTATCCACAATTTGTTATGATCTACACAGTCAAACGCCTTTGCATAATCAATAAAACACAGATAAACATCTCTCTGGTATTCTTTGCTCTCAGCTAAGATCCATCTGATATCAGCAATGCTATCCTTTGTACCATGTCCTCTTCTGAATTCAGCTTGAATTCCTGACAGTTTCCTAATGAGATATTGCTGCAACATTTTTGTATTATCCTCATCAAAATTTTAGTGGCATCCTTTGTACCATGTCCTCTTCTGAATTCAGCTTGAATTCCTGACAGTTTCCTAATGAGATATTGCTGCAACATTTTTGTATTATCCTCATCAAAATTTTAGTGGCATGTGATATTAGTATTTAATATTTTATGTGATATTTTGATAATTTCTGCATTCTGTTGATCACCGTTCTTTGGAATAGGCACATACATGCATGTCTTCCAGTCAGTTGGCCAGGTAACTGTCTTCCAAATTTCTTGACTTAGACATGAGAGCACTTGCAGCTTTGCACCTGTTTTTCAAACATCTCAATTAATATTTTGCCAATTCCTGGATCCTTGCTTTTCACCAATGCCTTCAGTGCAGCTTGGACTTTTTCCTTCAGTAACATCAATTTATGACCGCATGCTACCTTCTGAAATGGTTGAACACTGATGGATTCTTTTTGGTACAGTGATTCTGTATATTCCTTCCATCTTCTTCTGATGCTTCCTGTTATGTGGAAAAATATGATTATATCAAACATTTGCAACAATAAGCTTTCTTAATTATAAATATTATTTTACATTTCATAATAAGAGCATTCTTTGGTCAGACTTTACACAAGCTTAGATTCTGAACAAAAAAATAATTATGAACAATTGACCATAAGCAAACCAGGACTTATAGTTAGGGCAGTCATATTAACTGGAGAGTGTTTGCAATTTCTTAATTAATATAATTAATTAATTATGTTAATTTCTTAATACAATTCTTAATTTTTCAAGTTTAGTGTTTGAATATGAAGCAGTATCCACAGTAAAGTTTAAGTGAAATGATTTCTCCATATTTTAGGGAGCAACCTGAAGACCATAACGTTAGATATTATTTGCAGATGTTAGGCCTGAAGATGAACTGAAGATGTACCTCCATGAATTGAAGATGAATCCAATCATGTTTTTTAAACATTTTTAATATCTATTAGAATTAAAATGATTTAAAGGAATTTAATGTAGCAACAACAACAATATCAGCTGACACCTGAGAACATAATGCTAAGAGGAAGTAAAAAGATTCACCTTTTTACTTCTTCAGAATGTACACCTTTAGAATGTATTTCAACCTCGAGTACATTTGAATGCCTACTGTGCAACTAGACATGACTGTTATTTTCTGTGAAAGGCATTATACTTCAAATAAATTGAAGCGCTTATAAGCATCATAAGAATATGTTACTTAGAAACTATACTTATAATTTGGTATTAATACTAAAAGCAGTAAAAATCTGACAGGCGAATTCCTATTTTCATATTAGAAATCAGCTCAAAAGAACTTATATCCTCTTTTGGAACTCCGCAGCTTTCAAGTACCAGTTCTTAAAATCAACAAATACTGATGAAACATTTTTGAAATGTACATATACATTGGAACACACAACGACTAAGACCATGTTAAACAGACTCTCCTCTAAAATGGTTAAAGGGTAACATGGACATCCATGTACACATGATAACAAATTTAATTGAGAGCTTTACCATCCCATCTTTTCCCCTCAAAACATTCATTAAATAACTGATATACATTTTTTATTTAAATGCCATTGAAATAACAAAAGAAATATAATGCAAAGAACTCCTTAGTATATACTGGTGTGTATCCAAATAGGGTTCCTATGAGTCAGAATCGACTCGATGGCACTGGGTTTGGTTTTTGGTATGTCCAAATAGACATTTAAGGCAATATTTTTCGTCAAATTGTTTGAATTTGAAATACATTACTACAGAAACTGAACACTACACTGGGGGTTAGTTCCCCAGACTGGCCCATGGAGTAATCTGGTATAAACATATTTATTTCTGTATTAAGTTTTGGCTACTGGTAGATGAAGTTCCTTCTTACTGAGAATTAATAGAAAAATAGGGGGTTGGTAAATGCGAGTGGATAAATGAAGGAAAGGAGATTAAAAAATCAGGAATGGATGATCATGAAATAAAGCCTTGGAAGAGATGAAAGAATTTGTTGGAAAGGCAATTAACTTTAGGATAAATGGATAGGGAAAATTTTTATTTAAGGTGTACCCAGAAGCATGAATTGGTTCAGTCTTTATCTCTAAGCCGGAATGGAATCTATAAGGCAGAAGCTAATCATAAAGTAAAATATAAACTGAATATTGAGATGTCAAATACTACACACTTGGCACTTGATGTGACTGAATATTAACTGAAATTAAACAAAATAAATTTTAAACTATTTTATTTCAAATTTAGGAGGTGGAAAGAGGCCTTGCCAAATTTACAGAATATGGCAGATAAGATATCCAAAGAAATCCCCCCAAACTAAAATATTTATTAAAAAAAAACAACAACAAAAAAAACTGGGACTTCCAATTTCAGGCAGGATAAAGTAACAGGAACCAAACTGACCACCCTCTCCACCTTGAAGAGCTAAAAAACAGACACAATATATAAAACCAGTGGATTTAAGGCATTGAACAACAGGCAGGAAAGACCACAGATAACTGTGATAAAGGAAACAACCAATATGAGCTCTACCATTTCTCCATTTAAAAGCCTGAAAACAGTATCCAGAGTGCAACATAAGGAAGAGAATCAAAATGGAGTCCAGAAGTCTCCCTTAGATGAGGAAACAGATTTAAGAATTTGAGGAGACAAAGGCACTAGAAGTCAGAGGGCAGAGGATCAGAGAGAGCTTACAGAAAGAGAGATTCATAGATGTGCAGAGGGTTTCCTTCAAGTCTTCAGCTGGCTATTGACCTGCCCATGTACATGAGGAAACTTCTGACATCAGGGAAAAATCCACTGGGAAGAAGCAGGCAGAACAATCCTTATAGCTCACAAGGGCTGTCCTTGATTTCACAATCCAGTGTGGAAATATCTCCTAACACACAAGGCATCAAATCAAGTCTACAGAATAGTATATACTGAGTTGTAGGGCCATATTAGCCCTTGATCAAGGACTCTTCTGGGCTCACCTAACAAAGCTTAAAAGCAAGCCTCACAAGGATCAAAGAGTTTATACATGTCTTTTGTTATTTTGTTCCGTTTCGCAAAGTTTTTTTTATTATACTTTAGATGAAGTTTTACAGAACAAACTAATTTCTTATTAAACAGTTAGTTCACATATTGTTTTATAACACTGGTTAACAACCCCACAACACATCAACATTCTTCCTTCTCAACCTTGGGTTCCCTATTATCAGCCTTCATGTTCCCTCCTGCCTTCTAGTTCTTGCCCCTGGGCTGGTGTATCCCGTTAGTCTTGTTTTGTTTTATGGGTCTTTCCACTCTTTGGCTGAAGGGTGAGCCTCAGGAGTGACCTCATTACTGAGCTAAAAGGGTGTCCGGGGGCTATACTTCCAGGGTTTCTCTAGTCTCTGTCCCACCAGCAAGTCTGGTCTTTCTTTTTGAGTTAGAATTGTTCTACATTTTTCTCCAGCTCTGTTCAGGACCCTCTGTTGTAATCCCTGTCAGAGCAGTCAGTGGTGGTAGCTGGGCACAATCTAGTTGTACTGGACTCAGTCTGGTAGAGGCCATGGTAGATGTGGCCCATTAGTCCTTTGGGCTAATCTTTCCCTTTTTTTTTTAGTTTTCTTTGTTCTTCCTTGCTCTCGAAGGTGTGAGACCAGTGGAGTATCTTAGATGGCCATTCACAGGCTTTTAAGACCCCAGACGCTACTCACCAAAGTCGAATGTGGAACTTTTTCTTTATGAACTATGTTACACCAATTGAACTAGATGTTCCCTGAGACTATGCTCCCCACAGCCCTCAGGATAGAAATTTGGTCTCTCAGGGAGTTTTGATGTGTCTGTGGAGCTCCCATGACCTTGCTTTGTACAAGTTGTGCTGGCTTCCCCAGTATTTTGTACTCTTACCCTTCAACAAAGTTACCACTTATGTTTTGTCTATTAAGAGTTTTTCCATGCCCACCCCTCCTCTCCCTCATAACCATCAAAGATTGTTTCTTTTTGTGTATAAATTTTTCATGGGACTTTACAGTAATGGTCTCATACAATATTTGTCCTTTTGTGATTGACTTAATCTGCTCAGCATAATGCCCTACATCCAAGAAGAAAACTCAGAAAGAATGAAAAGAAACCCTCCCTCCAAAAAAAAATGCAGAAGCCAACATTGTTAAATTTACAATATCTGGCATCGATGAAAATTATCAAGTATGCAAAGAAGCAGAAATATGGACCAATATTGAGGAGAAAAATCAATCAATAAAAGGACTCTGATGTGGCACAGATGACTGAATTAGTATTAAAGAACAATGGACTTTTATAAATATACTTAATATATTTGAGAAGGAAAAGCATGAGAATGATAAGAAGAAATATAAGAGCTATCATCAGACCCACACGGAACTTGTAGAGATGAATAAAACACTGCCTGAGATTAAAAATACACTTGATGGAAATAACATTAGATTATATATTTAAATGTTTACTATAAACCTTATCACGATACTGAAAGATAAAACAAATAAGTAGGTTTGGTTTTTTTTCAATAAGCCAATAAAAGATATAAAATGAAATAATCTTAAAAAGTACTCAATAAAAAAAGTAAGGAAAAGGAAAACAGATCAAAGAACAAATGGGAACATAGAACAAATAAGGAGATAACACATTTAAGCTCAAGCATATCAATGATCACTTTAAATGTAAGTGGTCTAAACAACAAATTAAAAGGCAGAGAATGGTAGTTTAGATTAAAAAGACACAATTTTATGGTGTCTATAAGATGCCCATTTTAAATATAAAGACAGGGTTTAATAGTCAAAGGATGGGAAATAATAACACCATGCCACCAGTAATAAAAAGAAAGCAGAAATGGCTATTTTAGTACCAAATAAAGTAGATTTAAGAGCAAAGTATATTACCAGGAATAAAGAAGGTCATTTCATAATGATAAAGGGGTAACTTGACTAAATGTAGGCAAGAATGTTGCACGACTGCAACTCTGATGATGAGAATTAAAAGCACAATTCAAGGAAACTGTAATAAAGCTAATATCTAATAAAACTAAATATACATTTTATGACAAAGCTATTCATAAAACATATATTAATTTATTAAGCTGTGCCCTTATTTATCTACTTTTCTGAATGTACATTTTATTTCAAAAAAAAATTTACTTAAAATAATTCAACATGAACTAATGATAAAACCTTTACAGGACATAGTCCTGAGTTCCCTCACTGAGCTCTAGGAGAATACTATACATATAGATTGACCCTTTTCTCTTGTTGATGCTGACGTATGAGTGTGAGCAAGAATGTTATTTTTCCTAACAACAGAATTCAATGCAAGGAAGCCCTGGTGGAGTAGTGGTTAAGTGCTATGGCTGCTAACCAAAAGGTCGGCAGTTCGAATCCACCAGGCCCTCCTTGGAAGCTCTATGGGGCAGCTCTACTCTGTCCTGTAGGGTCATTATGAGTTGGAATCGACTCAACGGCACTGGGTTTGGTTTGGTTTTTGGTTTACTAAGTCCCTGGAGGCAATGCCATTGTCCCTGGATAGGCAAGGGTTAGAGAAATGAAAAAAAAAAAAAAAAAAAAGATATAATGTGTGTTGTCAAATCTCCCAGTATTTGAAGGGAGGCCAGTTGTCTTTAACTCTCTTCAGGAGCCCTGTTGAGGAAAGGATGGCTGCTTCAAAAAGCATGCAAAATTTAACTTTTAGTTTTGGGGGGTAGTGGGAAGTCAGGGTTGTTAGTTAGAAAATGGAGGCAAAACATGTCATCAAAACAAGGAGGAAGTGCTGAAACTCTCAGAGAGAATCAGAATGTAGAGTCAAAAAAATAGGAAGTGACCCTTTAAATTGGTCAACTATGGAGGAGAATATGCTGTGCATGTGTTTGAGAAGGTTGCTATGAGAAACAGTTTCATGTCTCCTTCTCTCTATAGCTAACATAGTTTTGATTGTGATTTAGAACATATAGCACTGTAAGTTCTGTCTAAAATATAAAGTAAAATATATGATGCTATGGATTGAATTGTATCACCTAAAAAGATACATTGAAATCCTAATCCCTATTCTGTGAATGTGACCTTGTTGGAAAATAAAGTTTTCCTTTTGTTATCAGAAAAGTTAAATGAGGTCATGCTGGACTAGTGTGGAACCCAATACTAATCCCTCCTTCATGGTGTTCTATTAAAGTGGAGAACAGAAAAGGAAACAGAGTCATACAAGAGGGAGAAGAGTCATGGCCATGTGATAGAAAAGACTCAGCTGCAAGCCAAGGAACTCCAAGAAATACCAGGGTTTTTTTTTTTTTTTTTTACCAAGTGCTAGAGAAGACAAGGAATAATCTTCTCCTAGAGTGGACAGTGAAATAGAGTGGTCTTGCAGACACCTTGAATTCTGAACTCTGAGAAAACAAAATTTTGTCTTTTTCTAATGCCACCTACTTTGTGGTATTTTTGGCATGGCAGCCCTAGGAAACTAAGACATATGATGTACATATTAAAAGTCTCTAATTTTCCTATTTTGTATGTGTATGTATATAGGCATGAATATACATGCACAAACATGTGTTTATATGTTTGTATATATGCGTATTTGTAAGTATAAACCAGAAAAAAAAAAACCCACTGCTGTCGAATAAATTCTGACTCATAGTGACCCTACAGGACAGAGTAGAACTGTGCCATGGGTTTCCAAGGAGCAGCTGGTGAATTCAAACTGCCGACCTTTTGCTTAGCAGCTTGAGCCCTTAACCACTGTGGCACCAGGGCCCCATTTATATGCATATATACTTATATTTACCCAGTAATAAGCACATATAGCTAAATAGGTATGCCCCTGATCAAACAGATTTGAATGATAAAATTGTCAACGCAATTTTCCAAGACTCATGAATGTACCTATTTTCCTACTTGATAAAATGCTTTTTTTCCTTTAGTTTACATCCCAGTTAGGAAGAAAATCTCCAGAAAATGCATTAAAATGCCTTTTCCATACTAACAGCAGAAAATAATAATTAAAGAGTGGAAGTCAAGCACAAAAGATAATCAAGCTAAAGGAAAGAAAACAGCTATTTTCTGGTTAACATGGTATATTAGTTTTCCACTAGTGCTGTAACAATATATATATTTTTAAATAATGGCTTAAAACAACCCAAATTTATCTAATAACTCTATATTTCAGAATTCTGACACTGGTGATACTAAAATCAAGACATAGTTGCAGTCTTTTCCGCAGACTTTCAGAAAAATCCATTTGCTTGCCTTTCTAACTTCTAGAAACTATCTACATTTCTTGGCTTGTGATCCATTCCTCTGTCTTCAAAGCCAGCAATGGTGGGGTCTTTCTCACATTTCCACACTCCACATCTCCTTCCCTCTTCCCATTTTAAGAAGTCTTTTAATTTAAAATTGACTCACAAAGGCAATGTAAAATAATTTCCCTATCTTAAACTTGGCTAATTAGCAAATTTAATTTCCTTTGCAACCAGAATTTTCCTTTGGCTTGTAAAGTAACACATTCACAAATTCCAGGCATTAGGACTTGAACATCTTCAGGAGGGCATTTTTCTGCTCACTCTACGTAGGAAACAGACAACTAATACTTTGTTGAATTTACTAGACAGAGAAACAAACAACAAAAAAGATCAAGATGTCAATAAAAGCAAATTTTTGGCAGTCTTGTAAGGCTAAAATTAATGTTAGGAAATGGTGGGGAAAATAAAAAGTCAATGACTAGACAGAGCAAGATGAACACTGTCCAAGAACAGTGAGGAAATACAGTAGAAATCATAAGAATCTTAAAATGAATATAGACTACACCTGAATCATTGTCCAGCCACAGTGATTAAAGGTTCTCACAACATCCCTAATTATGAAGAAATGAAAATTGACAACAGGAAAAAAAAAAAATGCAGTAGAGACTATATAATTGGTTTCTGCTGAAATGTCTCCATATTAGAGAGGGCTTCTCTGACCACACTATATAAAATAGAAGACCATTTCCCCTAGGTACTTCTAATATTAATACTTCTTGATATATTTATAGAGCTGTTCTTATAGAAAGTACTTGTGGTGATGCATTAGTGAAAGTGTTTGGCCGCTAACCAAAAGGTCAATAGTTTGAACCCACTGGCCACACCACAGGAGAAAGATTTGGCAGTCTGCTTCCATAATGATCACAGCCTAGGAAACCCTATCGGGCAGTTCTACTTTAACCTACAGAGTTGCTATGAGTTGGAATCGACTCCATGACAATGGCTTGGGTTCTTACAGAGCTGTTCACTTCTTATATAATATATATTTTTATGTGTATTTGCTTATTGTTTCTCTATTCCCTCTAAAAAGTAAATAATATGAGGGCAGAGGCTTCAATTTTTTTTCCTGCTTTGTCTTATAGTATAGGCTGCTTAATAAATATGTGTTGTATGAATGGATGAAAACTATTGCGTAGATAAATTTATATAACATCACAAATTCACCCACTCTTCACTTATCTACATGGTTGGATTCCAAAGACCAGGTTGTTATGTGAAATTCAGCATTATGTGAAAATGGAAGATGACCACATCATCTCACAAAATGGAGATGGCTACATCATTACTTAACTGCCAAACCATTGAGAATCATGCCCAGCTATGTTGATACATAACTAACCATCATAGCCACAGTTACTCTCGCCTCACATGTCAGCATTCGCTACTTTCAGATGCACATTGTTAATGTGCAAAATAGCAGATTTTTTACTATTGTCACAAACGCAAAATGTCAGATAATGAGATAGTCGATCAGCGAGGAGTAAAACCAGTAACCAGATGCCATGGAGTTGATTCCAACATGTAAGGAAGTGAGGAGTAGGTATAATATTTCTGGCACAAATATTTGTCTTGAACCCATTTGAGTCTTCATATGCAGCAGTCATAGAATTGTGTAACTCATAACTCAGTCAAGAGAACTTGCATCAGGCACATTGTGACTACAGCTCTAGTCCTTGCCTCTATTAACCTACCACTGCAACTATGCCAAGGCCACACTTCCGCCAGACAGCTCCTGGTCCTAACTGGACATATTGGGACATCAATGCTAGTATATTTCTACCCAATGTAGGATTGTTCCAATTGGCAGCATTTGCTTGGGGGTTTGTCATCAGTATGGCTGAAACGTTTTCAAAACTTTACTATAGTTTGAGACTGTCCCTAACCAAATCATCTTTCTTTTGCTCCTTCACAAATATGAGACCAACGTCATAGTCTTAAGGCTTTCCCTAACTACTCTTGCTCTTTTCCAATTTATTTTTCACAGACATTTCCTCCAATAAATCTTTTGCAGGTGTGATTCTGTTTTAACATCTGTTTCTTGTAGCACCAGAAATGACATATTTGGTACTGAATGTAGGGTCTAAGACAATAAGCAGTAAGTTGGAGGTGAGGACTGACTCGCTCATTACTCAGCTGAAAAGAGGACCTTATCCTTAGTGTAAGATGTGTCTTGGATAGTCTGTGGCACAAGATGGCAGCCACAATGCTGAAGATTTCACTAATGTTGACCTAGGAAAACCTTCGTGGAGGGGAATGTTCTCACTGGTAGTGGTTCAGATATCTGAACAGTATGCAAGAAAAAATGGCTACAAGGATATCAGAGTTGGTTGATTGTTAATAACTTGTATGAATATCCACAGAAGGATAATGACAAACTGGGGTGGTTAAATAATCAAGGCTAAATGGAAGAGACAGAAGGACTGTTTGCTAGTTTACAAAGAAACTGATATCTTGCAGTGAATGAGCAGACCAAACTTATTTGCAGATACCTGGTTGACAGGCCGTGCTGCAGGCTGTTGTATGCTAAGCTAAGGCATTTGTATTATGCTAAGGCCAGAGCTATGATGGGGAAAAATGAGATGGGGACATCAGGGAAGATGGATCTGCAGACCTCCTGAATCCTCAGAACTTACAGAGCTGATCCATTTGTCTCAAGCAAGAAGACACTGCCAAGGCCTCTCAATTACAAGGCAACAGGTGCTCCCATTTGGAGCAAAGCCATCTCCCTGGCAGTAGCGATTTTATACCTTCAGATATAAACTTCTGATATGTAAGTAACTTGGCTTTGTGAAGATGCGACACTTAACTAAGGGGTGCCATGTAAATAACCATACATCCAGAACTGCCCATTGTAAGCTGAGTCTGTCACATATTCTTCAAATCATAAAGATTGGGTTTTGTGGTTTTTTTTTTTTTTCCTCTCTAATGATAATTATTACAATAGTATGATGGTAAATTATTCGAATATCATTTTTATATCAAAGTATGTAGGGATTAAGCATGATAGTGTTTCTAATATTTTATAAAATATTTCAAAATAAAATAATAGAAGAAAATATGGCAAATTATAAACATTTTTTATATTTAGGATATATATATGTTTGAAATGTTTCATAACAGAAAGTTAAAAAAAAAGTATAATATCACTATATCTAGTAACCATTCCTGAGTACTAGTTTATTAGCACTTTGATTTTCATTTTAAAATTTTGAGATTGCAAACAAAAACCATTTTATTTTATAGGTACATTGATAGACTTCTAAGACTGCACCTGATTTCCAGTGAGAAATTTGTTGACCAGAAAACCCCTTTCAAAATTCTGTCTTAATAAGTTTACTTCTCTCTATGTACTATATGAAACAGAAGACTAATTGATGCATTAGACCTGTGAGGAAACTCTGGTGGGGCAGTGGTTAAGTGTTACAGCTGCTAACCAAAAGGTCGGCAGTTTGAATCTACCAGGTGCTCCTTGGAAACTCTATGGGCCAGTTCTACTCTGTCCTATAGGGTCACTATGAGTCGGAATTCACTTGACGGCAATGGGTTTAGTTTTTGGTTTGGTTAGACCTGTGATGTTAGCAAAGACCATTGACTACAATGTCAACTGCCAAAAGAAAAAAACAAATCAGTCTTAGAAGAAATATAACAAAAATGCTCCTTAGAAGTAAGATGGTGAGACTTCAACTCACTTACTTTGGACACATCATGAGGAAAGACCAGTTGCTAGAAAAGGACATAATTTTTGGTAAAGTAGACTGTCAGCAAAAAAGAGGGAAACCCTCAATGAGACAGACTGATATATTAGCCAAAACGTAGGATTCAAACATACCAATGAGAATGAAGATCTCATGGGACCACTAGGTAACAACATATATGGGTAACTATGAGTCAGAGCCAACTCAAAGACAAAAACAACAAAAACCATGAACACACACATAGGTATTTCATAATATAAATAAAATATACACTGTTAGGATAAAAGGGATATTAAAGAACACTCACTTGAAATGTATGAACTCATGACATCTAATTTATGGCCCTGTATTTATTTTATCGATATGGTGACAAAAAAAAAAAAAATGGTGACAAGGATATGCTTAATTATTCAACAAAAGCATGTGAGAAACACTGGAAGAAATAATATAGATTTGTAACTTTGACTTTTGGGTGTTTTATCAATAGGCATCAACATTTTAAAGTCTGAGTATCTTAAGCCAAAATTTCCAAAACTATTTTTCTCAACATATTTTGCATTAAAATAAAATGTGTTTAATGATGAGACAACCCTTTGAGGCAGTTCTACTCTATGAGTCAGATTTGAATCAATGGCGATGGGTAATGGGTTAATGATGAAACAACTAATATTAATAGAAATCTCTTGACTTAATATGCTATTTGAGAAATATTAGCAGTAGTAACTAATAAATCAAGATGCTCAATTTTTTTTTAATTTGACTTAATACCTTGTGCTAATGAAAATTTTAAAAGTTTAGAAAATGATATAGTTAATTTAAAAACGTTTAATTCTATTAGCTTCTAAAGGTTGGTGGTTCAAACCCACCAGGCGCTCCTTGGAAACTCAATGGGGTAGTTCTACTCTCTCCTATAGGGTCGCTATGAGTCGGAATTGACTTGACAGCAATGGATAATGGGTTCTAAATAATATGAGATGTTTGTTGTTGTGTGCTGTCAAGTTATTCATAGCAACCCTGTAGGACAGATTTAAAATAACATGATTCTTTGGAAATGTTAACAAAATTCAAGCAGGCAACAAAACCCACCTGTTTCGTGTTGTGCAAAACACTCCAGAGCCTGAGCGAGGCCGTCCATGACTCAGCACACACTGTAGAGAAACTACCAGGAATCTAGTTACTGCACAGGCTGCTGCTAATTACTGGAGAGACTTCTTATCATATCCAATTTAATCATGCCCAAGAGGAAGTATTTCATAACCAGAGAGTTATCTGTGCACAACGCTCCCTCTATGCAATTTAGTTTTCAAACATCTATTCCGTGTCAGACACTATCACACTATCATCATTTCTTGATAAGGAGGGCTTAATGAATCCAAGACAAGTATGACATAGAAACAAAAGGAAACCAAAAAAAAAAAAAACAAAAACCAAACTCGTTGCTGTCAGGTTGACTCCGACTCATAGAATAGAAGGAGTTGAAGTCTAATATCAGAGGAATTCTAATTCATCTTGACTACAGATATGTGATATTTCTTTTTGTTTTCTAAATGGGCATTGCTATGCTCTGTGTGTGCTGGAGTATTACACAAACAACATAATTAAACAGTTGATAATTCATTGTATGTTTTAGATAAAATGAAAAATATTAAGTGTATATGTTTGTAAGCTATTAGAAAATCTTTGAAAACATTCATGGAGGCCAGTAAAAATCAACATGGCAGAAGTTGAACTGTTACCTTGAAAATTTTCATTAATTATCTAACCACAAATCCGTATCTAGACTATATTTTTAGACAGGTGTGACTCTTGGTTCTCAGGATTCTTCTAATATCTCTAGCTATTCCTCCCTACCTCCTAACTTTCATATGTGAATCTACTTCTTTATCACCTATTACCAGTATAATATTTGAACTGTTTATTTTTCATTTGCTCAGGCCTGCATAATCATGGACACAACAGAAAGTAAACCAATAATCTTTTAGTAAGAAACAGAAAAGAATGTATACCTAGAGAAAAACATTCTAGCAAAGGAAAAAATATAGAACTTTTAATATCATGGCAAAATAGATACATGAGAAAAATAAGCCAATAAATTATACAACTGATGAGAAACTTTGGATTCATATATCCCATAATTTCATTTTACAAATGATGAGACTGAGACTTAAATGTTTTTTATTCTGAGCTATTCATGTAGCACATTGGTGGTAGTGTTAGGCACTTAATTTGAATGTAATTTTTGTCTCTCAAGGTTCTTGAGGAATTAAGATAATCATAACATAATCATTTGTGTTTTGCTGTGGACATATTGACACTTAGCTTATAATTTCTTCTTTTGGGTGCCATGATTTGCAAAACATTTTATCCTGGAAATTGGTGATTTTAGACAAGTGGAAATATTGAGAGAAATGGTTCTTTTTCTGTCCCATTGATAAGCCAAGGCAGATCTTAGGAATCTAATACTCAGAAATATCCCTATCTCTTTAGAACTAAAGCATATGTTTGAAAAAGAACGCAAGATTCTCTGAATTAGCTAAATTCTAATCAGGATAGATGAGCAAATAGGAGGACATGACTTATTCTTTCCAAATTATATTAATATATAAAAATACAAGCTAATGATAATTCATCAACAAAGAATGTATATATGAATTATATTTCCATTATGAAGTTCTATAAAATGTGAACCTCATGCTATGGGCAATGATAATATTAATTTTGCATTTAAGGAAACAATCTGATAGCAGATTGAAAAGGGGTAAAACTAAAGGGCAGATTACTGGTTAGTAGACCTCTAACATAAGTAAGAAACGGGATATACCTGGGGTAAAGAAATATCAGTGGGGATGAGGAAAGCAGTGTAATATAGTAATGATGTAGAACTGAGAAATTAGATATATAAGAGTAGTGCTCAGAAGAGACCTGTTGCTGTTGAGTCATTTCCAACTCATAGCAAACCTATAGGACAGAGCAGAACTACCCCACAGGGTTTCCAAGGAGTGGCTGGTAGATCCAAACTGCCAACCTTTTGGTTAGCTGCCAAGTACTTCTTATCCACTGTGTCACCAACTAAACGGTGAAAGCTTATGAGTGATACTCATGAAGACAACAGGGCATGGAAGTGGGTGAAAATTCTGTGATAGTTAATTTTATGTGTCAACTTAGCTAGGCTATGATCCCCAGTGGTTTGGCCAAACACTAGACTAGTTGCTATTCTGTAATTTATTGGAATGGAATGGAATGGAACGTGATCATCTTCCACAAAGTAATCAATCAATTGAAAAGGGATTTTCCTTAGAGTGTACTCTTGTCTTCTGATTGCAAATAGACACTCTTCTTATCACCTGACCTATGGATCTTGGGACACAAGCTTACAGAATTCTCCAGCCTGTTGCCTGGCCTATGAATTTTGGACTTCCTAGTTTTTAGTCCCTGACAATCCCATGAGCCAGCAAGAGTCTTCAGCCTATTACCTGACCTGAGAGTTTTGAACTTTGCAGCCCTTGAAGTACATCTCTCTCTGTGTACATATATCTTACTGGTTCTGTTTCTCAAGAGAATGCTAAGACAATTTCCCAGAGAGAATCTCTAAGAATAGACAACTAGATAAAAAAAAAAAAAAAAAATAGGCAATACTATAAGAGGAAAGAAAAAGAGACAGAGAGAGATAAAGAGATAAGGAGGAGAAATAGAAAGAAGAAGCCTCACAGATGCCACCAGTATAAACAGATATAAAGAGGAAGGGGGCAACAGGGTGAAGTGCTGTAAAGACATCGTGCATTATGAGACCTAAGGCATTATCCCCTCTACTTCTGGAACGCCAGCTCTATCAATTTCTGTTGCCAATTATGTGACATAATTCCCTGGTTTAAAATCCATCAATATCTTCTTCTCTGCAGCACACCCTAAACTCTTGGGATTCATCTTAGCCATTCTACAGCTGTGTTACCTTGCCACCTTTTTAAAATTTTCTTGTTCCCATTTTCCTTTTCTGTAAAATATGAATATAGTGGGAAAACATGAATACTTTTCTCATCAGCCTGTTTTCAAGATTACATGAGATAATGCCTGTAACATGTTCTATACATCTGATACACAGTAAGCAGTGATGAGTCACTGACTATTATAATCATTATTAATACTCATGTGAGAGTATCTTGGCATTTTTATTCTGGACATTCACATATTTCTCTAGTTTCATCTCTTGCAACATTAGCCATTTTCCTATGCTTCAGCAATATAAAACTACTTCAGGTCTTCTCAATGAATTATAAATAACAATCTTGATACCAATGGTGATTTTCCCAAAGCAGTTACACCAGAATACTATGGCTGATATCAGTAGGTTGAAGAGTAAGGAGGCATCTTTAATTAGAAGGGCTACCATTTGTACTCATCTTCTCTTTAATACCATTTATTATGTTATGTTGGAACATTATGAAGTTATCTACTTACTAGGACATAGGAAAGAGGAATTAAGGGGCAACTGTTTTAAATACCTCAGTTTCTAAGTCCATTAAATGGGAATGAAACTAATAACTACTAACTTTTGCTCGTTGGTCTCTGTAACAATAACTCGTGAATTAAAAATGTAATTTTCTCTGTTCATAAAGGGATTTCACTAGAACTGATGTTAGATTAAATCTCATTGAAATGTTCTTAGTCATGGGGGAAATGGAGCAAAAGGAATAATAATGAAATTTTCAGAAGACGTTTAATATAAAGATATTGCCATATAGAAAGAACAAAATCTCCCCTCATGATATCAGAAGGATGAGTTATTAAAAAGTAAATAAGTTCTTTAACTTGCACAGCCCAAAGTAATAAATCCTGGGGGAAATCATAAAACAATATTGTTTTCTATGTACAAAAATAAAAATTAAGCATAACATATTTGGTATAATGGATAATGAAAACTTGCTGGCATCTAAGTAAATAATCAGAATAAAAGAAAAGAAAATACTTATAATTTAACACACAGCCTCAAGGAAGCCATTGGTGGGAGATGACAAAAATCATTGCGGGGAGCTGATTAGATTAGTTTTTCTAAGGTGCCGTGGAGTCCATTACAGCTCATAGCGACCATATACGACAGAATAGAACCTCCGAATAAGATTTTCTAGGCGGTGAACTTTATGCAGAAGTAGATCTCCGGGTGTTTCTCCCTTGCAGCTTATGGGTGGGCTTGAATAGCCATCCTTTGTGCTTAGCAGACAACCGTCTAACCATTGAGTTGGTTCCCAACTCATAGTGACCCTAGGTACAAGAGAATGAAACACTGCCCAGTCCTGTGGCACCCTCACCATTGGTGTTTGAGCTCGTTGTTACAGCCACTGTATTAATCTATCTTCTTGAGGGTCGTCTTCTTTTTTGCTGATCCTCCAAGCGTGACGTCCTTCTTCAGCGACTGGTACCTACAGATTACATGTTCAATGTACATGAGATGAAGTTCCCCATCTTCTTTTCTAAGGAGTAATCTGGCTGTACACCTTTCAAGAAGATTTGTTTGTTCTTCTGGCAGTCCATGATATATTCAGCATTCTTAATCAACACTATAATTCAAAGTCTTCAGTTCTTCCTTGGGCTTCCGTATTCTTTGTCCAACTTTTGCATGCATATGAGACAATTGAACATACCGTGGCTTGGGTCAGGTGCACCTTAGTCCTCAAAATGATATTTTTGCTTTTTAACACTTTAAAGAGGTCTTTTGCAGAAGATTTGCCCAATGCAATACCTCATTTGATTTCCTGACTGTAGTTTCCAGTAGCATTGATTACGGATCCAAGTATGATTATGAAATCTTTGATATAGTCAATATTTTGTCCGTTTATCATGATGCAGCTTATTGATCCAGTTGTGGGTTTTTTTTTCTTTATGTTGAAGTGCAATCCATATTGAAGGCTATAGTCTTTTATCTTTATCAGTAAGTGCTTCAAGTCCTTTTCACTTTCAGCAAGCAAGGTTGTTTCATCTGCATATCGCAGGTTGTTAATCAGTCTTCTTCCAATCCCGATGCCGTGCTCTTCTTTAAATAGTCTAGTTTCTCAGATTATTTGCTCAGCATACAGATTGAACAATTATGTTGAAAGGATAAAACCCTGACACACGCATTTGCCAACTTTAAACCATGCAGTATCCCTTCATTTTGTTCAAACAACTGCCTCTTGGTCTAGGTACAGGTTCCACATGAGCACAGTTAATTGTTCTGGAATTCCCATTCTTTTCAATGTTGTCCATAATTTGTTATGTTCTGCTGTTTAATGCCTTTGCATAGTCAATAAAACACTGGTAAACATCTTTCTGGTATTCTCTGCTTTCAGCCAAGATCCATCTGCCATCATCAATGATCTCTCTCTTTCCATGTCCTCTTCTGAATCTGGCTTGAATTTTGTCATTAGTGAGCTGAAATGGACTGGTATTGGCCATGATGAATCCAACAATCATATGGCCTACTATGCTGGGAATGACAGATTGAGGAGGAACAGAGTGGCATTCATTGTCAAAAAAATGTTACAAGGTCTATCCTAAACTGTTTTTTTTTTTTTTTTTTTATCCTAAAGTACAATGCTGTCAGTAATAGGATAATATCTATATGCCTACATGGAAACCAGAGAGTCCTGGAGGCACAGTGATTAAGAGCTACAGCTGCAAACCAATACGACTATTACTCAAATTTACATGCCAATCACTAATCCCAAAGATGAAGATACTGAAGTTTTTTTTTTTTTTTAATCAACTTCTGCATTCTGAAATTGATTAAACTTGCCATCAGGGTGCATTGATAATTACTGGCAATTGGAATGAGAAAGTTGGAAACAAAGAAGAAGGATCAGTAGTTGGAAAACATGGCATTGGTGATAGAAAAGATGAGGGAGAGTGCATGATCGAATTTTGCAAAACCTGTGACCTATTCATTGGAAATACATTTTCTTTTTTTAACAACATAAGGGGAGACTATAAGATGCTGGAGATTGTGTGCTAGAATTTTGCAAGACCAACAACTTCTTAATTGCAAATACTTTTTTTCACCAACATAAACAGTAACTATACACCTGGACTTTGTCAGATGGGATACTCAGGAATCAAATCAACTACATCTGTGGAAAGAGACAATGGAGAAGTTGAACACCATCAGTCAAAACAAGGCCAGGGGAGGACTGCGGAACAGACCACAGGTGAGTTAGACTCATGTACCTAATAAAACTTTTTGGTGGGAATATGTGTGGTTTTGTTTGTTTGATTTGTGTGTGTGTGCATTTATCTGTTGCCAGCCTTTAAAAATATTACAAAATTTACAAAGATGGGCATGGGCAAAATGTATTGACAATACTGCATAATCTAGAAACACTGGATAAATATACATAGTATCTGTGCTCTTTAGATAGGAAACCTATGTTCCAATTTGTCCCAATCCCTAGCACTTCCTAGTGTTTGCTGTTACTGAACTCAATTTTCACTCGCCATTTTTTTATCTCCCTTGTGCTGTTGCTTTCCTTATAACTGAAAAATATGTGATTTCTTTTCCCTTATTCATAAAAAAAAAAAGAGATATAAGCTGTAAAGGTCATGTGCTTCAAGAGAATGTGAAAGAGTATATATTTTATAACAGTTTCATTCAGGTATAATTCACATATTATACAATTTACCTAATTAAATTATACAATTCACTGGTTTTTAGTATACTCATAAAATTGGTCAACCATCATCACATTCAAATTTAAAACACTTTCATCATCCTAATGAGAAATCCTATACCCTTAGCCATTACATCCCAATTCTCCCAGCAACTCCAGGCCTAGAAAAACAGTAATCTACTTTCTGTCTCCATAGGTGTGCCTATTCTGCACATTAAATATAGATGGGATCATATAATACATTGACTTTTGTGACTGGCTCCTTTCACATAGCACAGTGTTTTCAAGGCTCATCTACTTTCTATTTCTACGGATTTACATATTGTATTTCACATCCATGGGATCACATGATATGTGACCTTACATCTAGTTTCTTTCACTTAGCATAATGTTTTTGAGGTTCATTCATGTAATAAATATCAGTACATCATTCCTTCTATGGCTGAATAGTATTCCATTGTACAGATATACCAAAATTTGTTTATCTTTATTCATCAACTGACGAATATTTGAGTTATTGCCACCTTTTGGTCATTATGAATAATGTTTCTACCAACTTTTGTGTCCAAGTGTTTGTTGAACATACGTTTTCCTTTCCCTTTGTTATATACATAAGGATAGAACTGCTGGGTAAAAACGAGAACTTTATGTTCAACTTTCTGACTTGCCAGGCTGTTTTCCAAAGTGGTTGTGATTTGAATTTCCCTGATGACAAATGCTGTTGACCATCTTTTTATGTGCTGATTGGCCACATGTGTATCTTCTTTTGATAAATTGTCTACTCTTTTCATCGTATTTTACTTGGATTGTCTTTTATTATTGTGCTGTAAGAATTCTTCGTATATGCTAGATACGGGACTCTGATCAGATGTATGATTAAAAAAATTTCTCACATTGTGTGGGTCATATTTGCAGCCACTCGATAGTCTCCTTTGAAGCACAAAAGTCTTTAATTTTGATGAACTCCATCTTATCTATTTTTTTTCTTTTGTTACATGTGCTTTTGATATCATATCTAAAATACCATTGCCAGTGTAAGGTTAAGAAGATTTACCTCAAAGCTTTCTGCTGAGATTTTTTTTTTTTAAATTTTAGCTCATACATTCACGTTTTCAATCACTGTAATTTAAAATTTGTATACAGCATGATGTAGGGGTACAAAATCATTCTTTAGCTGTTTAGTTGGCCCAATACTATTTGTTAAGAAGATTATTCTCTCTCCTGTTGAATTTTCTTGGCATTCTTGTCTAAAATCAAATGAATGTAAATATGAGGGCTTATATCTACATTTTCAATTTTATGCCATCTATCCATGTATCTATCCCCATGCTAGTATCACAGTATCTTGATTATGACTGTGTTATATAAGTTGGCCAAAGATGGCCCCTGTATTTGTTTCTATTAGTTCCTTTTTCACAGCAGGCTAGGACCCTTCCTTCAAAGCTCAGCAGATTCAAACTTAGTTCTTACACATTCGATTTCTTTAAAACCCTGTCTAAATGCCTCCCAGTAAAGCTTCTTGTGCAGCATTGTCATTTCATGGTCCTCGTTTTCTTTAATCAACCCCCAAATCCAAAAACTTATCACACATTTCTTTGTAGTAAGCTTTGAAATTGGGAAGTGTGAATCCTCGAAATTTATTTTTCTTTTTTAAAATTGTTTTGCCATCATACTTTACTTCCTTAAGCATGATTTCATTTATGTACTTTTTTGTTTAATCCATTATCTGGTTACTCTCAAAGGTAATTTTTATTATCTATTTTTTGTGGATGAGTCACATTTTCCTGTTATTTTGCATATGTCATAATTTTTTGTTGAATTCAGACATTTTAGTAAAGATGTTGTAGTATCTCTGCAGAATGTCCTCACTCCTCCAAGGATGTGTTGCTGTGTGCTTGTCTGTTTAGTGACTGGTTGGATTATTTTAGTGAAGCCTGCTTTCCGTGCATTGTGAAGCCTCTGTTGTTTTTCCTCAGAGGCCACAGTCTTAGGCATGAGCGCAGTCACTCCGAATGAAAGTAGTTTTGTCAAGGCTTTTTTAAAAAAAATTTTTACGCTTTCCCTGACCACATCCAGCTGTTAAATTCCCTGATTGTTGGCTGATCTATGGTTTTCAACAGCACCCTAGTGAATAAATTACTCCACAGACTAATCCAATTCAATTCGGTCTTCTTTTCAAGGACAATTTTTTAAGCTCGTGTTTTAAGCTTTGTTCTGACCTCAAGAGGCAGATTTTAGTTGTCTCTTTCTCTGGTTCTCTTGGGTATACCGCCTAACCTGTGATTTAGCTTTATAATAAAACCTGTGAGAGACAGAACTCAACAGGACTGCCTTGCATTTCCAGGTCTCTCAAGTTTTCCACCTTTGACCAGGTACAGTCTTACCTCTTTTCTATCACTGGTTTTATTTCCTTTTCTAACAAATTTCCACATTATACAGGTCCAGCTTTTGCAGGTTTTACAGAATCTCCAATGTAACTACCAGTCTTCTTTTAATTATTTTTCAAAAATCTTTCATTGTTTTTGAGAGCTCTTTTTGGCTTGAACATCCTCACATAAGTATTAAATAAAGTCATGTCCATTTCTTTCAATTAAAGCTTCATAGCTCTCTGTTTTATGGCCTTCCATTCTCTCTTGACAAAAATTGGGAATTTAGACTGGCTCCAGAGCTGTAGATAAAAACAGTGACATATCTCTCTCAAAATAACTCTCCAGTTTTAGGAGCTGCACAGTGAGCAGGGAACAGTAGACTCTGGTCTTCTTGACTTGTTTCTCATGATGTGGAAACTCTGCCCGAAAAATAAGCTGAAAAGAGGAAGAGATTTGGGCTGCAATACTCTCAGGATCTATGTTAAAAGCAGAGCTTTAATCCCGTGAGTGGGTACTAGGGGGAAGAATGGAGCACCCAACTTCTCTGCCAAACACCCAGAACTTGGGCTCTACAACTTGTAGCTGGGGACTTGTATGAGAAATGTTGACATTCTATCCTTTCCATGAGGATGCTGTAGCCCTTGACTAGAGTTGGGGGAAGAGGGAGCCCTGTGTTCTTATTCACCAATAGTGGCATTTCCATCGCACTGCACTGGAAGGGAGGAGAAAGGGACGGAGTCATCTTTGAAAGACCAGAGACTATCACTATTCTTACCAAGTTTAGTTTGGTAGATTTTCTTGAATAAATATTAATTTGCTGTATATACTTAAGGCCTTTTTCAGAGATTGTAAATTATTCTTTTTCAATAATTTCCACCACTTTCACAGGGAAGCTGGTCTGGGGATCTCCTAATATAACTATTCCAGAAGTGGAACTCCAGAGAGAATGAGTTTTTAAAGGATCATTGACTACACATATCCTCTATGGAAATAAAATTTTGCTAGCAAAAAGTCCTAGAATAATAAAATAATTAAGGATTTTAAATGTAGAATTAAAAATAACCAAATCTGTTCATTTATTTAAAAGACATTGATTATTTCATTTTTAATGTTCTGTGCCAATGTTTTCTATTGACTTTATATAAATTGCTACATTGTTTTAGAGGATTAATTTAGAAGAATATGTTAAAAATTTTATGTACACACACAGACACAAATCCAGCAATCCTATTTTTGGGAATGTACCCTATAGAAAAAAAAAAAAAAAACCACTGCCATCGAGTCAATTCCGACTCATAGCAACCCTATAGGACAGAGTAGAACTGCCCCATAGAGTTTCCAAGAAGCACCTGGCAGATTCGAACTGCTGACTTCTTGGTTAGCAGCCGTAGCACTTAACCACTACGCCATGAGGGTTTCCACCCTATAGAAAAGACGAATCAGAATAAATTCTTAACTGTAAAATTATACATGCATTTCAAAATTAACTACGTCTTATTAAAATTGCTTCCCAGGAAATTTAAACCTATTTACATATCAACAGAGATTGAATAAGTAGTGACCATTTTCTCATGCTCTCCCAACTCTGAGTAATATCAAACTTTAAAATGTTTGTGGTGTGAAAGATGAAAAATGGCATATGTTAGTTTGAAAGCTAAAATGTAATGATGGATAAGGTTGAGCATCTTTTCGAATATGTATTTGTCATTTATGTCTTCCTCCTGGAAACTGCTTGCTTATATCACTGGCCTATAAAAGCACTGGAAAAATAAAATCAAAGACATTTCTCAGAGCATAAGACAGAAAGAAATAGAGACAAAATATTTTTCTCTCAATAGATAGATGTTGTTGTTAGGTGCCAGTAAGTCGGTTCCAACTAGTAGTGACCCTGATCATGCCATAAGAATAGTTAAAAAAAAAGGAGAGAGGGAGAAAGAAAAAAAGATGATAAAAAGAAGAGATAAATAAATAGGAAGGCATGAAGAAAGGCATGAATGAAGGCAGAAAAAAAATAAAGGAAGGAAGGAAGAAGGAAATGAATTAGGATATAAGGATTGAATGGACTAAAATAAAAAAGTCACTACTTTCAAATGATAAAATTATTTATCTAGGAAAATTCACATAATCAAAAGCTACTGTGTCGTTGTTAGGTGCCATCGAATCAGTTCCTTTGCTGCAGAAGATCTCTCTCAAGTATTAAAAAGTGAAGATGTCACTTTGAGGACTAAGGTATGCCTGACTCAAGCCATAGCATTTTCAATCACCTTGTATGCAAGTGAAACATGTACAAGAGAAGGAAACACGGCCTGGTCCTGCACCATCCTCACAATCCTTGTTGTGTGTGAACCCATCGTTGTAGCCACTGTTTCAGTCCATCTCACTGAAGGTCTTTTTCTTTTTCTCTGACCCTCTACTTTACCAAGCACGATTTCCTTCTCCAGTAGCTGGTCCCTCTTGATAACATATTCAAAGTATGTGAGATGAAGTCTTGCCATTCTCCCTTCTAAGGAGCATTCTGGCTGTACTTCTTCCAAGACAGATTTGTTCATTCTTCTGGCAGTCCACGGTTTATTCCATATTCTTTGCCAACACCATAATTCAAAGGTATCAATTGTTCTTTGGTCTTCCTTATTCATTGCCCAGCTTTCACAGCAGATGTGGTGATTGAAAATACCATGGCTTGGGTAAGGTGCTCTATAGTCCTCAAAGTGACATCTTCAGTTTTAATACTTGAAAAAGATCTTCTGCAGCACATTTGCCCAGTGCAAAACGTTGTTTGATTTCTTGACTGCTGCTACCATGAGTGTTGATTGTGTATTCAAGTAAAATGAAATCCTTGACAGCTTCAACATTTTTTCTGTTTATCTTGATGTTGCTTATTGGCCCAGATGTGAGGACTTTTGTTTTCTTTATGTTGAGTTGTAATCCATACTGAAGGTTGTAGATAGATAAATACACAATAAATAAATAAATAAACTCATTGCTGTCTAGTCAATTCCGACTCATAGCAACCCCAGGACAGAGCATATGTGCCCCATAGGGTTCCCAATGGGGATTTATTTTTTTTTTTAAGATCCACATTTTTTTTTTAATAATTTTTATTGTGCTTTAAGTGAAAGTTTACAAATCAAGTCAGTCTGTCACATATAAGCTTATATACACCTTACTCCATATTCCCACTTACTCTCCCCCTAATGAGTCAGCCCGCTCCCTCTTTCCAGTCTCTCCTTTTGTGACAATTTTGCCAGTTTCTAACCCTCTCTACCCTCCTATCTCCCCTCCAGACAGGAGATGCCAACACAGTCTCAAGTGTCCACCTGATACAAGTAGCTCACTCTTCGTCAGCATCTCTTTCCAACCCATTGTCCAGTCCCTTCCTTGTTTGATGAGTTGTCTTTGGGAATGGTTCCTGTCATAGGCCAACAGAAGGTTTGGGGACCATGACCGCTGGGATTCCTCTAGTCTCAGTCAGACCATTAAGTCTGGTCTTTTTATGAGAATTTGGGGTCTTCATCCCACTGTTCTCCTGCTCCCTCAGGGGTTCTCTGTTATGCTCCCTGTCAGGGCAGTCATCAGCTGTGGCCGGGCACCATCTAGCTCTTCTAGTCTCAGGATGATGTAAGTCCCCAAGGAGGATTTGAACTGCCAATCTTTTGGTTAGCAGTGGAGCTGTTAACCACTCTTAACTGCTGCACCTCCGTGGCTTCATATAGGTAGATAGACAGACAGAAAGATAGATATAAATTATAAAATATATATGTGTATGTGCATACATATTTAAAGAATTATTTGTTTTACTTCCTGCTTGTAAGGAAGCCATATCTTTTAATATGTCTCTGAGGATGCCAATTTTATAGTTATATTTTAAAATTTATACTTTCCTCATAATTGTCTCCAGGATCAGTTTCTGTATTCCAGTCTTTGTACTTTATGCTGCTTGTGTTCCCAATTGATAAGGTGAATTCTGGATGTTGATTTATTTACTGGAAGGAACGACTTAGTGGAATTTCCTAGGTAGTAGAGGGGGTCTCCTGTGCTGCTGTATACATAAAATTGTTTTCCCAAATTTCTTCCTCCTGTGTTGGAAACTGCATAAATCAGGCTATTATATCCTGCCTGCTTTATTTAAATGAATGCAGACAAGGACCTGGCCATTAGACTGCTTCTTCCCCTGGATGTAAGACTTTCGAATGTAAAGTAGAGATGAGATAATTAGTGGAGCAGATGTTGTGCAGAGAAACCTTTAATTAATCCTTCTGTTTTAAGTTCCATACCGGATTCTTCACCTCTGTACTTAGCTTTAAACAAGGCATCTTGTAAGACATCAGCCAAGAACTTTCAACAGTGCTTCTGCTGCTACCTTACCTTCACCCCAGCAGCTGCCCACCTTCCTAATGTGTGACTCTGCCACTACTCTGTTTCCATTCCTTTCATTGTATTGCCTCCATTTCCCCTTGTATTCTACTTCCGGTGGAGATTTATGAGAGATGGCTGTTGAGTGTCTGTGTTCATCCCAGTATCTTGACCTGGAAGTTTAAGAATACTTTTTAAGTATTCTTCACATCATAAAAATTATAAAGATTCCGTATGAAAGAAAGAAGAAAATAAAAGAGTGCCAACAAAATATTGCTGAGTTGGCGTAGTTGCTGTGGGATTTCATAGACTTTGCTTTATATGCGACATTAAGAAGTAAACTGTTGAAACGAAGAATGACATAAAGGCTATATTGGGCGGTAGTTTTCACCCTCAAAACAAATATATCTAAAGTCATAAGTTATTTAAAAGACTGCTGAGAAAACAGAAACAAAAATAGTTCCTTAAATCATATTTTTTTATTTATTATTGAGCATAGCATATTAAAATGGTAAAGCCTGAGGTAAAGCCACAGTTTGCCAAAGTGTGTTAATCCTTATATGTAGTTAGATATTAGCAAATCATTTTATTACAATGGCTTTTTTTTAAAGTAATTTTGGAAACTTTTGAATTGGTTATGGGTTTTCTTCTATTTTGATTTTGAGACTAAACACATACACATCTCAAATTAGATTAGGTAATGGTTGCTATTCCTTAATCACCTGACGCAACATCAGCATTTTTTTTTCCTGGTAGCTAGACAGAAGTTAGCAATAACATTTATTACTCTGTGAACATCACCTTAGGTCCTACCCAGGCACTGTCAAGCTCTTTACCTGGTCTGTAATCTCAGTTTCTCCTATTTCCATGTAAGGGAGAAATGAATATAGGAAAATAAATGAATAAATAAGAAAGGAGAACTTTAAGAAATGTTACTGGGAGAATGAAAGTAAAAACACTATACCTGCAATCTAAAACACCAAAATTCAACATGCCCACTATTGTAGAAGATTGCCAATCTAGAATGAGAGGAGCCTAGATGAGAATTGATTTCACTCTTTCTCTCTCCTTCTGATCCTCTTGCCCATCCCCCATATACACATATACACCCACACAAGCACACATTCAAGTCTTACGGGATTATCCTTCATTTTGCCCAAACTACCAAAAAACACTAGGAAAACCTTTAATGTTACTGCACCAGTGTCTTCAGGCATGTGGATAGAGTCTCCAGATCAGTCAGATCAGAGTGGGGCAGAAGAAATTAAACAACTTGAGAATGGGAAAGGGTATTTCTATGGCTACTAAAATCTTTACTGCAAATTTGTTGTTCATCCTTCCATCCATTGCCATTGACTCGATTCTGACTCACAGCAACACTATAGGACAGAGTACAACTGCCTCATAGGGCTTCCAAGGCTGTAAATCTTACTTGAAGCAGACCGCCACATCTTTCTCCTAAGGAGCAACTAGTGGATTCAAACTTTTGGTTAGCATCAAAGGTCTTAAGCCTTGTGCCAGCAGGGCTCCTCAGATTTGTAGTACTTCCACAATTTCACATTCCCATGGGGAATCCTGGGGTCATCATTCATACTTGAAATATAAAAGAATGGTAGGTTATCTTGTTTTTTATTTTTCTATTTTATTTGTAAATAATTATATCTGTTGGTGTTCTTTAATCACATCAGTTTTTTATCATGGCAGCCATGCCCATGAAACATCTATTAAATGCTATAAGTTAGAAACACTTCTGTTCTTTTGAAATCAACTACTACTGATTATAGAATCTGATATACTACTATCTTTATGAAAATAATACACCCTGAGTAAAATTAAACATGGCGTGGTAGACAGAGTAACGGTCAACCAAAGATGTCAACGTCCTAATCATCAAAGCCTTTGAATATGTTATGTTATGTGGCAAAAGGGTGTTAAGGTTGGAAGTAGAATTAAGATTTCTAATCAGTTGATCTGAAGATAGGGAGGTATGCTGAATTATCTAGGTAGCTCCAATGTAATCATAAATCAAACAACCAAATGAAACCTATTGCTGCTGAGTCCCTTCTGACTCATAGGGACCCTACAAGACAGAATAGAACTGTTCCATAGGGTTTCCAAGCAGTGGATGGTGGATTCACACTGCTGGCCTTTTGGTTAGCACCAGGGCTCCAGGGTGCTTAAATGTAGAAGAAGGAGGCAGAAGAGGTTAAAATAGTGCCATGTGAAAAGGACTGGCTTTAAAGATGGAGGAAGGGGGGCACGAGTCAAGCAATGCAGGCAGCCTCTTCAAGTTGGAAATAAATTCCCCCCTAGAACTTTCAGAAAGGACCACAACCCTGCTGACACCTTGATTTTAGCCCAGTGAGACCAAGACACATTTTTGATCCCTAGAACTGTAACATAATATATTTCTGCTGGTTTAAGTCACTAAGTTTGTGGTGATTTGTTACAACAGCAAAAGGAAACTATTATACGTGGTAAAATTTAGGTCTTATAGAATCTCCAGAATTCTGTCAGGATCTAAGCCAAAAATATTTCTTCCTTCCAAATTATTCTATTATTTACTATGAAAAATTTCTCATATTACATTTTCTCTTTATGTTACCTTGTGTTTTTCAATGGAGACATTGTAGCTTTGGAGTCAGATGTTTATGTTTCAAACCTGGCTTTGCATTTACAAATTATATAATGTTAAGCAAGCTACATAAAATGGAGAAACCTCAGTCTAACCATTAGAGAAATGGCAATAATTATAGAAACTTTATAGAATTTGGTGGAAGACAAAATGAAATAATGCATATGTTGTAGTTATTCAGTGCCTCTATAAAGGAAATACCACAAGTGGATGGTTTAACAAACAGAAACTTATTCTCTCACAGTTTAGGAGGCAAGAAGTCCAAAATCAGGGTGCCGGGTCTAGGGAAGGCTTTCTGTCTACCTCAGCTCTGGGGAAAGTTCCCTCTCTCCTTTCAACATCAGTGAGCCTGGTGTTCCTTGGAGATCTCCATGTGTCTTGGCATCAATCATCCCCTGGGTCTAGGAAGCCCAGGTCCAAAGGACAAGCTCTACTCCTACCTCTTCTTGGTGGTAGTGAGGTCTCTCTCTTTCTGATAGCTTCTCTTTCCTCTTATCGCTCATAAGATAAAAGGTGATGCGGGCTACACCCCAGAGGAACTCTCTTTATATCGAATTAGGGCTATGACCTGAGTAAGCATGTTGCATTCCACTCTAATCCTACCTTTTAAACCACAGGCAGAGGTTAGAATTTACAACACATCACAAAATGGAGGATAATCATGCAACACCGGGAATCACGGCCTAGCCAAATTGCTTTTTTTGGGGGGGGGAGGGGGTTGGGATCACAATTTGATCCATGACAGCCTGCAAAGTAGTTAATACCATGCATGGTCAGATATGTTAAATTAGTGGTTGCTATTATCATCACAGAAACCCTCGTGGCTTAGTGGTTAAGTGCTATGTCTGCTAACCAAAGGGTTGGCAGTTTGAATCCACCAGGTGCTCCTTGGAAACTCTATGGGGCAGTTCTACTCTGTTCTATAGGGTCGCTATGAGTCGGAATTGGCTCGGCGGCAGTGGGTTTATTATTATTATTATCATCATCACATTTTTACATGGTTATTTTATTTTTCTTCGTAGCATTCTCCAGTGAATTCTAATTTCTGAGATTAGCATTGATGTCTTATGCAATTCTTTGTAGTCCCCCTCACTGCAGACATCTTACCTTGCACATAGAAGTATGAAACTATTTTTTTTTTTTTTTATTAAGTGGTTGTAGGTAAAATAAATCCTGATCTTCAGACTTCATATATATTCCTGACACAGAGCCAGGAGATAGAATCAAAAGTCCTTTACAGAGACTTCTAAAATAGGAAAAAAATAAGTAATTGAAAGCATTTGTGAAACGCAGTCATCCTAAATAGCCATCTAAAGCAGATACACTGGCTTGTAGCCAGGTGGACTGAAATAACTAAACTCTTCAGCCTGAATGACAATCGCTACTACTCTTGGAATTTACAGATTTTTGGAGGGAAACAAATAAGCAAACAAAAAAGAGTTAAAGTATTTTATTTAGTGTAACCCCTAAAAAAAAAAAATCAAAGATTAAATTTTGAGGATAGTTATAAAAAGTACCACACTAATATTTGACACAAACAAAAATTAAGTAAAATCAATGTGCCTGGTATAGTCTTGCAACCAAATCATGCTCATCATCAAACATAAGGCCATACTGCTTGGCAGGAACTGTGCTGGTAGAGAAAGCTTGTACAGAAAAAGCAGAGAATGCTATGCAAGCGTATTTGACTATTTTTATTATTTCTTATTTATTGTCAAAGAGAAATACCATTAAATGAATAATACTACTAAAGGGGACTTTTCTACAGCTTCCTTTATTCAATCAAATGGATTTGCTTAAGTATAAATTTTCGTATTGACTCTTTTGAAAGAAAAGATTTTCATTCTGAGTTCTATATTTCATCATAAAATTGGACTTAGAAACTATATGTAGAAGTAGGGTGCTTGTGCCTGCTGTATTAATCTTTATAAATGCTTATGATATATGTATGTATATGCATTATTTGTATATTCTCCTATATAATTATGTATGTGTATATATATATATACACATATATATACGCCATGCTATTTATTGCATTGCATCTGATATTGAATTAAGCCATAACCCATTGCTATAGAGTCAATTCTGACTCCTAGCGACCCTACAGAACAAAGTAGAACTGCCTCACAGGGTTTCCAAGGCTGTAAATCTTTACAGAAGCAGACTGCCTCATCTTTCTCCCCCTAGAGCTGCTGGCAAATTCAAGCCACCAACCTTTCAGTTAACAGTAGAGCACCTAATGATTGCACCACTATGGCTCTCAGATATATTTTGATTTCATTGGCTTTGAGCAGAGTTCACAATATCATCATTAGATGGCAAATTTATCTCGTATAACCAAACAGCTAAGGAATGCTGGTGATGCGCTGGTTAATCATTTGGCTGCTAACTGAATGGTCGCTGGTTAAGACTCAACAGCAGCCCTACAAGAAAAAAGACTGGTAACCTGATCGTGTAAAGCTTTAGAGCCTAGGAAAGCCCATGGGGCAGTTCTACTCTGTCCTCCAGGATGGCTGCAAACCGGAATCGAGGTGGCAGCACACAGCAACAACGATTAAACAGCTAATGATTGCATTTAACTGGCAATCATGTATTAAGCATTTCATAAAAACTCAGTATTTGCCAAACGATGCACTAAGTTCACGTAATAGAAACTAGGATCTTCCCTCAGGAGATCATGCTATTGTGAAGGGAGACAAACAAAAAAAAACAAACAAAATAAGTAAAATCATGGGATATGCATCATAGTAAATGGTTTAACAGTAGAGTAGAACTTTCAGAGTAGAACTGTGCTCCATTGGGTTTTCAATGACTTACTTTTCAGAAGCAGATCCCCAGACCCTTCTTCCAAGGCACTTATGGGTACACTCTGAGCAGTTAGCAACCAAGCATGATAAACCGTCTGCATCACACAGGAACTTCAGATAGATGCTGTTGTTATTGTTAGGTGCTGTTGAGTTGATTCCAACTCCTAGTGACCCTATGCACAACTGCAGGAAATCCTGCCCAGTCATGACCCATACTCAACATCTTTGCTATGTTTGAGATCATTGTTGCAACCATCGTGTTACTCCATTGCATTGAGGCACTTCCTCTTTTTCACGGACTCTGTACTAAGTATGATGTCCTTCTCCAGGGTCCCTCCTGATAACAGGTTCAAAGTAAGTGAGATGAAGTCGCACTATCCCCACCTCTGGCTGTACTTCCAAGGAAGATTTGTTGTTCTTCTGTTAATCCCTGGTATTTAAAATATTCTTGACCAACAACATAATTCAGATATATCAATTATTCTTCTGTCTTCTTTATTCATTGTCCTGCGTTGGCATGCATATATTGTTGTCGGTGTTGGGTGCTGTCGAGTTGATTCTAACTCTTAGCGACCCTATGTACAACAGAACAAAACACTACCCAGTCCTGTGCCATCCTAAAAATCATTCTTATGCTTGAGCCCATTGTTGCAGCCACTGTGTCAATCCATCTCCTTGAGGGCCTTCCTATTTTTTACTGACTCTCTAATTTACCAAGCATGATGGCCTTTTCCAGGGACTAGTCCTTACTGATAGCGTGTACAGAGTATGTGAGACAAAATCTTGCCATCCTTGCTTCTAACGAGCACTCTGGCTGTACTTCTTCCGAGACAGATTTGTTCCTTATTCTAGGGTTTTTCTATATTCAATATACTTCTCCATCACCATAATTCAAAGTCATCAGTATTGCAACTCAAGGCTTGAATTTTTTCTTCAGTTTTTTCAGCTTGAGAAACGCCAAGTGTCTTCTTTTCTTTTGGTTTTTTAACTCCAGGTCTTTGCACATTTCATTATAACACTTTGTCTTCTCGAGCCACCCTTTGAAATCTTGTGTTCAGCTCTTTTACTTTACCTTTTCTTCCTTTTCCTTAGCTACTCTATTTTCAACAGCAAGTTTCAAAGTCTCTTCTCACATCCATTTTAATTTTTTTTTCCTTTTCTGTCTTTTAAATGACCTGAATTTTTTTTTTTTTTTTTTTTTTAGGAGACGTAGTGAAGGGGATTAGAGGGGGGTTTGCTTTCTGGTGCAAGTCCAAGGGGGCACCAGATGAGGTCAGCTAGCAAATCACCCCCCATCACTGAGACCAGTGGAAAAGGGGACACAAAGTTAGAGATTGCCCCTGGGTGCTCGTTACCCTTGTTGTGCCTCTGTAATAGGAGGCCAACATAGGAAGTAGCACTGAAATGAGGAGGTTGAACTTAGACAAAAAGAAGTTTAGTTTATTCATAGTGACAGGAGAACAGACACAGTGAATGGCACAGATAAAGGCAGGTGGATAAATGCATTGGTTGAAGCATAGGAATATTCTCTTCTAAGCGCTCCTGTTTTCTCACTGAAATAAGCAGGAGTCATTAGCTGAGAGTGAAAATGGGGGAAGAAGTGTGGGAGTTTGGAGAAAAGATGGATTATAAAGCACTTCCAAGGATGTCTGGCAGTTGGTAGATAACTGTTGTTGTTATTTTTACTACTATGACTACATATATATATATACATATACATTTTAAACCAGGGTTTCCTTAAAATAATGCTTTAGCCAAAAATAATGGCTTTCGTAATAGGAATTACAGATAGTATGGCAAATACTTGTGGGAAGGCATGGGCGGGGTGGGGGGATAGATTGTCACTACATCTCTAAAATTGTTCCCACTTGGGAAATATTCTCTTCCTTTTAGCTGCGCAAAACCTGCCTTGGCTACCTTAAGCTGTTTTTTCTGCAGCAAGTTCTACCATCCACGCACAAATTGTAGGCAAGAGTCTCATAATTGAAAAAAATATTCAAAATAAATTCAAATTGCTCTTTCTTAAAAAAGATATATGCTATTCTGAAACAGGAAAAGCAATTACTGCAACATAAATTATATTTATGTTTTTATTAATATCAACTCTATTTACAAAGTGTTATATTCACTCTAAATAAAAACTTGGAAATGTGTACTTACACATGTAAATATAACCATATTTTTGTGTAATGGCTTAAAATACTGCACTTAATTTTCCTGTGCCTGTGTAGAATATCAGCCACACAATTTTTTTTTTTCTTTCTCTCCCAGAATGGATACAAAACAATTTTCTTCAACTTCTACATTTTTTTTTCTGGGGAAAAAAAAAAAATTACATGTGTTTAGAAAGCAGATACTCTACAGGCAATTGTGTGAGTGAATAAAATTGTGTAAAATAGGTGTGTAAAATGTCCCTGGCTCTTATATTTTAGTAGTTCTATCACTTTCCCCTACATTTAAGTTGAGGTAGCAAGGAAATACTCATATCTATTTCTTCACTATTCTTCTTTCATTGCAGATATGATGTGCTGGACCTTTTTGTCCAAATATATTGTTAATTAAACTTAACTTTTTAAAATATTTTATTAAAACAGGAACAAATCATTGACTAATAACTATCTGTGGTTTTGAATAAGAGAATGTGACACATAAAAATATATTACTTTTGTTCCCCCTTCCCTTTATATAAATATTTGTGGGTTCAACAATTGCCAGTTCCATGTAAAAAACATTTATGTAAATATTTGTGGGTTCAACAATTGCCAGTTCCATCTAAAAACCATGCAGTACATATGAACTGCTCCTCAGGTTGAGGAGGGTGCATATGAGAGCCCTTATCAACCGGAAATGCTTCTACAGGACATTTGTTATGGAGTTCAACAAATTCTCAGGCCTGGCTACCCTTTTGTGGTATTATCTACAGACCATGCCTAGCCAGCTGTTGCTCTAATGCCGTCCCTCACTGAAGTGGGTCCTCAGCGTAGGTGAAAAGTATTAGAAGATGGCTTACTTGCATGGCTCCAAAGGTTCTACAGAAGTCTGAGCTTCTACTGCCTCCATGGCACTGGCCTCTCTGTGATGCTCACACTAAAGAATGCCAATTCCATCCTTTTCTATCTGTCCCCTTGCCCATCCCATCCCCACTGACTAGTGTTGCCTCTCTCTTCCCCACTCTCCACATTTCACTGGCTGTCATTTACCCTCCCACAAGAAGAAAGGAGGATTTTATTTAGGCTATTCCACTCTTCTCATTCCAAACTCTTGGTAAATCCTAAGCTTTCTGTCTGAATCAACATTGGAAACCTTCCTTTTGAGTAGAAGGAGTTAAGAAAAATACTGATTGTTTACTTGCATTTTATGCTTGTAATGATAGTAGTAATTTTCCTCAAGAAATTATGGTTCTTTCTGCAGTGTATCCTAAATTTGTACGTTGATAAGAATCCCCTAGGGGGCTTCATAAACATATGGCTTCGTATCTCCATCCCTGGAGATTCTAATTAAGTAGCTCTAGGATGTCCAGGAAATGTTCATGTGTAACAAATGCTCCCAGGGAAAAGTTTAGGAAACAATGAAAAGAAGTATAATAAAGAAAAAAGGAAGATTTTACCTAGCTACTAACAGCACTGGGTTTTTCTGGGTACTGTTGAATGACAATGAAACTGATATACCCAAGAGATATTATGCAGCCGAATTTCCAAATTATTTTTTGGAAGGTTTAATCTAATAGAAAAAGACCAAGGCGTGTTTCTCTGTTTCACTGTTTATTGAATGTGACAGCTGGCAGATTGGTTAAACTCTATGAATCTTAGTTTTCTCATCTCTAATATGGGGCAAATAAAACTTTTATTAGAGACTTTTTGTAAATATTCCATAAGTCAGCATAATAAAGTGCCTAGAACATAGTAAGTATTCAATAGTTCTTTTTTTCTTCCTTCCGTTTTCTTTGGGTAGTAAAGGGGTTTTATGAGTGTTAAACTGCTCCTCATGGATTTCTCATTCACTGTTCCCCCTTCCTCCTAAGGGCTAAAATAAACCAAGATCAGATATAAAGCATATTGAAAAAAACCTCTGAAATCTGTGGTGAAAACAAGTACTTGTTGAGAAAAATAATGGTCTTCTCGGTAAAACCACAATTTAAATAACCTTTTAGATATCAGCTCAACTCTTTTGACACAGCATCTACAATAATGGAAAAAGAGGTAATCTTAAAACATTTTAGTTATATACATAGATATACAGAAGGACTAGTTGAAGATAGCTAACAAGGCATTTGGGACATTTTTTAAGGCATAAAAACATGAAATTTAATATGGTGAATTTGGGAGTAATAAGTGCTCCATTATAGTTGGAAAAAAACATTATGTTAAAGAGAAATACGAAGCTATAAAATAAACAGAAAACAGATCAAGAAAGATTTTGGATACTAGACGTGAAAGAGACAATGCTATAAATTCAACAATTGCATTTCATTTTCCTCTTTCCAGCTACACACCCATTGCCACCAAGTCAATTCCGACTCACAGCGATCCTATACGTCAGAGTAGAACTGCCCCATAGGGGTTCCAAGAAGTGGTTGGTGGATTCAGACTACTGACCTTTTGGTTAGCAGCCAAGCTCTTAACTACAGCACCACCAGGGCTCCTTCCAGCTACTTTGTTGTTGTTGTTGTTAGGCGTGCTTGAGTTGGTTCCAACTCATAGTGATCCTGTGAACAACAGAACGAAACACTGCCCGGTCATGTGCCATCCTCACAATTGTTGCTTTTCTCGAGCCCATTGTTTCAGCCACTGTGTCAATCCATTGCGTTGAGGTTCTCCCTCTTTTCTGCTGACCCTGTCCTTTACCAAGCTTGATGTCCTTCTCCAGGGACTGATCACTCCTGACAACATGTCCAAAGTATGTGAGATGCAGTCTTGCCATCCTCACTTCCAAGGAGCATTCTGGTTGTATTTCTTCCAAGACAGATTTGTTTGTTCTTTTGGCAGTCCATGGTATATTTGATATTCTTTGCCAACACCACAACTCAAAGGCATCAATTCTTTGGTCTTATTCATTATCCAGTTTTCACATGCATATGAGGCAATTGAAAACACTGTGGCTTGGGTCAGGCCCATCTTACTCAAGGTGACATCTTTGCTTTTTAATACTTTAAAGAGATCCCTTACAGCCAATTTGCCCAGTGCAATGCATCTTTTGATTTCCTGACTGCTGCTTCATGGGTGTTGACTGTGGATCCAAGCAAAATGAAATCCTTGACGACCTCGATCTTTTCTCATTTGATCACGATGTTGCTCATTGGCCCAATTGTGAGAATTTTTGTTTTCTTTATGTTGAGGTGTAATCCATACTGAAGGCTGTGGCCTTTAATCTTCATCATTAAGTGCTTTAAGTCCTCTTCGCTTTCAGCAAGCTTAGGAACTCTTTATTTCATAGCCCCTGTCCCTGCTTGTCTGGGATTGGGCTTAATCCGAATGATTATATGCAGCGAAGACACATGTCACTTCTAGCTCTCAGTAGTTGAGGATAAATATGATTTTCTCATGTTATCTTTCTTCCTCTTTTACAATGACCTTGAAGGACAGCAAGAATAAAAATTGTGTGGCTACAGATGGAGGACAGTACCAGCCTATGTTGGATTCGTATGAGAAAGAAATGAATTTTTAATTCTGTTAATCCAGTTAGATTTGAGGTTAATTTGTTAACACAAGACAGCCTAGCCTATTTTGACTAATGGACCATGGAAAGGTGTTTGCAATTCATCATGTAATAAATTAGGGGCAATTAAAGCATGTTAAAGAGAATTATAGCATGAGTCACTGCATGATCTTTCGATCATTCTGAATTCCTCTAAGACAGCAACAGTAATTCTATTCCTTTACCTTCCACTGATTTAAGGATATTATCACACCTTAGTTGAGAGCTACTGGTGTGGAGAAGAATTTGCAAAGGTATCACACTGAAGATATGGACATCAGTTATTGCAACAGTCTCTGTGAGAAGTGGTAATACCTGAATTATAGCATGACAGTGGGGATATAAAGATGGCAATATACTGAGAGATATGTGACAGAATTAGAGACCCTTTCTTAGTTAAAAAAAAAATTGTCATCGAGTCAATACTGTCTCATGGTGACCCCATGTGTTACTGAGTAGAACTGCTCTAAGAAGATTTCATGACTCTGACCTTTCAGAAGCAGATAGCCAGACCTTTCTCCTGAGGTGCCTCTGGGTGGATTCGAGTTGCCAACCTTTTGGTTAGTAGCTGAGCGCTTAACCATTTGCATGACATAAGTACTCCGTAGTTAAAGTGGCTGAAAAAAAGTAAAAGCTGTATTTTTCTTCCTGGTTTATACAGGGATAGCCTACCAGCAATGCGATTTTACATGCTCAAAAGTAAATTCCTCATGTTCACCTTTTAACAAAACCCATCTTACAACATTATTTCTATTCATAATAGTGCAGGTTACACACTATGGTTTTTCAGTAGAGCTCCTCAAGCACAGAGGTTTAAAACCTGGTTCCTGGGAAGTAAGAGGAAGGCCAAAGAGGTGGAGCTGTGACAGGTCTGCTGATCCGCTTCAATACAACAAGCACTTCTTTGACATTCTTTCTATGTTGGGATTCTGTGTTTTCTCTTCCTCTCATTCCTCTGCAGATAGGAGACACATTTTTCAGTCATGACATGGACTTTACTGGAGAAAACTAGGAGAAATGTGGTCTATGCTGAAGAATTTTTGAGTAGAAGAACCACCAATCAACCAGGGTCTCTGCACTGACCTTTAGTATGTATGCTCTATTTCCTATCAAAGGGTATTTTCCTGCCCTTTCTTCACCCTCCAGAATTACAGTTACTGTTGGTATAGAGTTAATTTTGACTCATGGTGACCCCATGTGTTTCAGAGCAAAATCATGCTTCATAGGGTTTTCAGTGGCTGATTTTTTGGAAGTAGGTTGTATGGCCTTTCTTTCGAGCTGCCTCTAGGTAGACTTGAACCTGCAACCTTTCAGTTAGCAGCTGAGTGATTTAATCTTTTTCACCACCCATGGGCTGTGCACCCCTGGAAAGGAAAGTCCTATTTTCCTACTTTACTGTACAACTTCAGCACCGGTTTTCTGTACGGTCTAACTTTTGAAGCTACAGAATCTTTCTAGGGGCTGTTCAGAACTTCACACAAAGTTTGGACCATTAGAATTTAAGCCAGACAAAACTGAATCCTAGAGTTCTTGGGCCAAGCACACCAACTAGGACATCAAGTAGAGTTTACAAACAAACAAACAAATAGAATGCTATTTGCTCTGTTTATAGCACTGAGAACAGTGTCTGACACATTAGATCCTAAATGAATATTTTATAAATGAACTCTCATTCAGCAAATATTTTTTGAGTATCTTCTCTGTGCCAGGCACTGTGATAGGGTCTGGAGATTCAAAAATGTTAAAAAGAACACAGAGACTCATAATCTTTGTAAAAATTAAAAAATATATATACACGTTACAAAAAAATGATAAATGCTAGAGATACTCTGTCTAGAGTATTATATGAACTTTTTTCAGGTGAGAAGACAATTGATACAAAATGTGAAGATCAAACAGGAGTTCACCAGGTGGGATGAAGCTAGAACAAGGCATTCTAAACAGGCAGGACATATGGGGAAATTTGTGAAGCATTAGAAAGAAAGACTCCCTAGAATCAAAGATTGAGCGATAGATAGAAATTTTATTGCCAGAAAGGAAAAATCTGAATCAACACACTTTGTGGGATAAAGTTCTGGGGAAATTAGGGAGGTTTTTAAAAGCTGAATATTGCATACAGTTTCTGTCTCACATCGGGAAAGCAAAGTCTGTGAATGCCTGTAATTTGCTGGCAATATCTGCACTGATTTTTTGACATGTAAGGGTTGAGCTGTCTTGGGAGTCATCTTACTGTGTCCGGGAAGGGCCAAGTTTTGGATCATGGTGTCAACTTGCTATGGTTGCTATTTCAAGTGCCCTTTTGTAACTATGACATCTCCAGTTGTCAATTTATCAGAAGTATGAGCAGATGCCATGTCAGGGCTCTTGGGGCCGAGGGAGGGGTGAGGAGGAATACAAGGGAAGATAGAGTATCTTATGGCTGTACATGAATGAATAGACTGTGAACTGTAGCAGTTACGATAACAACAAAGGAGTATTTGCAGTGGCTTGGATAGTAGATGTAAAGTACGCCACTTTTGGAAGCTTCTTGGTGTTAATTGCTGTGGACTCAGCTCTGACTCATAGTGACCTCATGTACAACAGAACGAAACACTGGCTTTTTCATGACCTCTGCTTTGGTCAAGTCTGTTGTTGCAGCCCCTTTATATTTTAGGTGCCTTTTTAAATTTTTTTTTTTTTTTTTAACCTGGGGGCTCATCTTCCACCACTGTACTGGACAATATTCTGTTGTGATTCATCGGGTTTTCTTTGACTAATTTTCAGAAGTGGATGACCAGGCCTTTCTTCCTAGCTCCCCTGAAATCCATCTACCATGGGTGACCATGCTGTTATTTGAAACATCAGTGGCGTAACTTCCAGTGTTACAGCAACGTGCAAGCCATCACGGTATGACAGACTGTCAGATGGTTGGTTGGTTTTTTTGTATCTAAAAAAAACAGAAAACAAACCTGTTGCCACCAAGTCAATTTTGACTCCTAGTTTTACTCCTCAGGACGGAGTAGAACTGCCGTGTAGAATTTCCAAGGCTGTTATCGTTACAGAAGCAGATTGCCACATCTTTCTTCTGTGGAGAGAGCTGGTGGGTTCAAACTGCCAGTCTTCTGATTAGCAGCCAAGCTCTTAGCCAATGCACCACCAGGACTCCTTTTTGTACCTAGAACTGCACTGTTAGAGGGAAACTGCTTAGACCTGCTCAGCATCGAAAGAACTTGGCAATGGTGACTAGAAATGATTAGCTTGTAATTTTTTACCAAAAATTTAAATACATTGTTTTCATTAAAAATGAAGTAAAACTTCTGGGCATGTATAATATCTAAATTAATATCATTGACATTACAAATTCTCTCATCAGCTCTATATAATACATATACTATGATTTAGAATTCAAAACAATGCTATCAAATAGGTATTGTTCTTCCATTTGTTGTGTATTAAAAACAAGACTGAATGAGTAGTTATTTATCACAAAATGACAAAACCAGAAATAACTGCACCCTTTTATTCTCAAGTGTAGTGTTTGATTTGCACTTCCATAACGCCTTTTCAGCTGGATCAAATTTAAAATGCGGCCATTCTCAGTTTAATCTTTTTTTTAATATTATATTGAGGATAAGTTTTACTTGAGTTTAATAATGCTAATTTTGATGTTCTACTATCATTATTGCTTTCTCTAACTTATTTATTTCTATAATTAATAAAAGGTGGTATAAAAATGTCATTTTAGAGCCCATACATACCGTGCCCAAATCTTCAGATTTAAATATCTGAGCTGTAATTGGTTTTTTAGCAGCAATAAGCAGTTATTTCTAGCAGTGATTTGTGGACTCTGTGAATAGTATGTAATAGACTTACTGTTTGAAATAAAACAAGAGGATGGCTACAGTTTAAGGGAAAGAGAGAACTGCAATAGGAGATAAATTTGACATTATTAGGAGTCAAGATGATAAAACCTTAAAATGCAAACTATATAACAGCCCCTCAGATACCTAAGAAATCTTTGACCTATTAATCAAATATTGCATGATCACTGACAAACCTGATAGAATAATTGCCTTCTTTAGATCTAAGGTATGTTTATTACAATGTAGTCATAGACCTGGAATTAAAAATAAATATTCTTATGAGCAATCAGGATTAATACCAATCAACTGCATACCATGCACACTCTGTGGAAGGAGCTATTCATAGATGTTCAAGTCGTGATTGAGCTCCCGTGGGTCTCTTCTCGGTACACTTCCCCTGCTTCTACCCAGGCAGGGATGTAATTACCATACACCTTCCACTGAACGCAAATGTTGGATATCCATTAATTGTTCTTAAATTTTTCATTATGCTTAAAGTCACTGAAATGGAAAGATTGGAAGTGGAACTGAAATCCCAAAGTTAAAAGTTTTGACTGTTTTTTTTTTTTTTTTTCTAGTCTCTGGAGCTTTGTCCGAACAAGTTGAGCCAATTCTGTAGTGCGTACTTGTATATCCACAGGAAGAGTAGTGTAAACTTTTTTTTTAGCATTTAAAATTTTATGTTAACTCCTGAATTTAGCTGGGTTTGCTTGAGAGATTTTTATTTGTTAGAGATTTTAAAAAGTCACAAATTATTGTTGTGCGTGATAATCCCCTTGTTATTTTTCTGTACCTGAATGTTATGGAAACATTTTTAATCACTTTCATTTTATTTTTAAATAAATACATACAGTTTCGATATTTCACATAGTAATTGCATAATAGATAAAAAAAAGATACATTTCCATAATTGTGCTAGTTACATGATCCACATTGTTGACAATGTTGAACTTGACTTCACACCTGTGATCTTGGAAAGAGCCATGATTAAGAAACCACCACACTTCTGTGTTCTGGAAATGAATTACTGCAAAGAGCCACCTGTCCTCAAACGACTTAACTAAGACTTGACAACGTCCACCTTGGTCCTTACGACAAGACCATACACAGATCTTCCAAATATCTGTTCTTTGACTCATAAAAATTTACCTGCACTTTTTGTCTACATTGACCAGTCTGGACAAAGCTCCTGCTAACCTGCCTTGACCAAATTTTAATTAGGCTTCTTTCCTTCTCACAGAACCCTGAACTTTGGCTTGTCCTGAGATCAAACTAGGGCTTCCAACTGGTTTGTTTTGTATAGAACCCCTGCTGAGAATTTGCATTTTCACTCCAGATATACTGAATCAGAGTCTACGGTTTAATGAGATCCCCTGGTGATTCCTATGTGTGATAAATTTTAAGAACAGTTGTTCTTCTAGTGGTTCTCAGAATTGGTCCCTAACCAGCAGCATTAGTGTCATCTGGGAACTTGTTAGAAATGCAAATTCTCAGAGGGGTTTGAACTGGAACTCAAACAGTGTGGAGATGCAGAGAAATCTCCTTCATGACACTCCCTGAGAATGTGCCGAACACAGAGGAAAACATTCACTGATCCACTTCCTGAATCAGGTTACCTGCTCACCCGGCTCTCCCACACCAAGCTCTTTCCAGCTGTGTTTCGCTGTATTTAGTTGCTCAGAGTCTGCTTCATCTTCTGGGGAACAGGACAAAACTTTGGCTGGTCCTGTGCTGTCTTCATGATCATCGGTATATTTCAGCCCATTGTTGTGGCTGTTGCGTCCATCCATATCATCGAGATTTTCTCTCACCTTCACTTCTCTTCACCTCCATTTTACCAAACATGATGTCCTCCTCTAGTGATTGATCCCTCCTGATGACACACCTAAAGTAAACAAGTCAAAGTCTTGGAAAATATTCTGTGATCCGTAGGGTTTGCCTTGGCTAATTTTCGGAAGCAAATCACCAGACCTTTCTTCCTGTCTGTCTTAGTTTGGAAGCTCCAGTGAACTCTGTCCACCATGGGTGACTCTGGTGGTATCTGAAATGTTGGTGGCACAGCTTCCAGCATCGTAGCAACAGGCAGGTCATCACAGAAGGGCCAACTGACAGGTGGTGGAGCTGTGCTTACTCATCTGTGTAAAAGAAAAACCCTTCTTTCTGATCTTTCAGATGCTTGCAAATATTATGATCAGAGATTTCTCCATAATACAATCGTCTCTCTGCCTTGTTGCAATAATCTTCCTCTCCCTATTGTGATAGTTTTTTCAAGTAAAGACTCTCTTTACCCAAAACCAAAATTATTTTTTATTTGACACCTCTTCCACTGTTTCTTTTACCTGCAAACTTCTTTTCTTCCCCTCTCCTACTGTTGAAGTCTTCCTTATATTTAAAACAGAAATCAAATGACACATGATCTCTGAGGATTTATCTGATCTCCCATTCAGAATTAACCACAAGTTATTATATGTGAACTTTTATTTATCAGTTAATCATTGTACTTTCAAAATAATTATTTCACATATTTTGTCCCAAATTAAATTATTAATTTCTTAAAGCACAGAGACCTTCATTAGTACTTATTTTTTCCAGCTTTTTGAAAAAAAGGGATGGTCAATAAGTGTGCATTTTCCTTTTGTTGATATAATTCAGAGCTATCACTGTCTCTGGAAACCCTGATGGCATAGTGGTTAAGTGTTACAGAGGCTAAACCAAGGGTCGGCAGTTCAAATCCACCAGGTGCTCCTTGGAAACTCTATGGGGCAGTTCTACTCTGTCCTATAGGGTCCCTATGAGTCGGAATCAACTCGACGGCACTGGGTTTGGTTTGGTTTTTGGTATCATTGTCTCTAATGGGTAAATCAAGCCCTGGTTGCACAGTTGTTAAGAGCTCGGCTGGTCACCAAAAGGTTGGCAATTCGAATCCACTAGCTGCTCCTTGGAAACCCTATGGGGCAGTTCTACTCTGTCCTATAGGGTCACTGTGAGTTGAAATCAACTCGACAGCAATGAGTAATGAGTGAATAGCGATTCTGGCACATTCTGAGCCAAATGCATCCAGTAATTTTATACATCTATTTAGAAAATAGTAATTTCTCTGTTCCACAGGACTTTAGTGATTATAGAAGTGATTTTATAATTTCTTATATTGGTGCTCTTTCTCTTTACCTGGATATGCTCAAGTTTTTTTTTTTTTTTTTTTTTGCTTTTGAACAAATAAAAATTATTAAAATTTTAATTTATGCATATGATTCTACAACTTCACTAACTATACAAGATTGTGATTATTTGACTCCTATATTTTTCCAGGTCCTAGTTAAGATATATCAACATCAAGTAGCTTATTTGTAACTGTGAAATAGTCTGTGACTGTAAATATTTCTTGGTCCCTCGATGCCCATTTATACAGTGTTTTAGGCTGAGTTCCTGTATAACGAGCATATCATCTCCTAAGGTCTATTGTAAAAAAACTGCTTATTTTCTCCCCTTTTGTTTCTTACATTTGAAGTTGAAAGTGTTTTTCATCTATTTGTAGTTTCAGTACCACCTCAAATTGTGAGAATTATTGTTTCAAACTTTAATTGGCTTTACTGCTGGACCCATCCTTGGTAATTCTGTTGTCAAGCAACAAGATCCCTGCCTTGTTTTTAGATGCTTGGACATCTGTTTTAAGAAGGATCATAGTAATAGGCAAAATTAAACGGAATTAAATGAATGGCATTGTCATGAATTGAATTGTGTTCCCCCAGAATATGTGTCAACTTGGTTAGACAATGATTCCCAGTATTGCGTGGCTGTCCTCCATTTTGTGAATGTAATTTTACATTAAAGAGCATTAGGGTGGGATGGTAACACCCTTACTAAGGACACATCCTTGATCCAATATGTGGCCTGAACCACTTTTTATCTTAAAAGACATAAAAGGAAAGGGAAGTGAGCAGAGAGCAGGAGACTTCAGAACACCAAGAAAGCAGTGCTAAGAACAGAGCACGTCCTTTGGACCTGGGGTTCTTGCATGGAGAAGCTCCTAGTCCAGGGGAAGATTGACAAGAAAGGTGTTTGTCCAAAACCAACAGAAAGAGAATGACTTTCCCTGGAGCTGACACCCTCAATATGGACTTCTAGCCTACTACCCCCGTCCTGTGAGAAAATAAATATCTCTTTGTTAAAGCCATCTACTTGTGGTATTTCTGTTATAGCAGCACTATGTGACCAAGGCAGGGATAAAAGGGACGAGTGGTAAAATAAATAAATCATAGATTAAACACAGTTGCACCATCAAGAAAATCTGACTTATCTCTCCAGATACATTAGTATTCAGGCAAGCTACTATAACAAACAGACCTAAAAATACAATAGCAAAAATAATAGAGAAATTTATCTTTCAAATAAGAAACCTCCCACATGTCTGTTAGTTTGTCACAGTGTGGGTACTTGTGTGTTGCTGTGATGCTGGAAGCTATGCCAGCGGTATTCAGAAGCCAGCAGGGTCACCCATGGAAGACAGGTTTCAGCTGAGCTTCCAGACTAAGACAGACTAGGGAAAAGGACCCAGCAGTCTACTTCGGAAAAGCATTAGCCAGTGAAAACCTTATGAATAGGTTTGATTGTCTGATACAGTGCTGTAAGATGATCCCCCCAGGTTGGAAGACACTCAGAAGATGACTGGGGAAGAGCTGCCTCCTCAAAGTACGGTCGACATTAATGATGTAAATGAAGTAAAGCTTTTGGGACCTTCGTTTGCTGATGTGGCATGATTCAAAATGTGAAGAAACAGCTGCAAACATCCATTAATAATCAGAACCTGGAATGTATGAAGTATAAATCTAAGATAATTGGAAATCCTCAAAAATGAAATGGAAGGCATAAACATCGATATCCTAGGCATTAGTGAGCTGAAATGGACTGGTGTTGGTTATTTTGAATTGGACAATCATATAGTCTACTATGCTGGGAATGGCAACTAGAAGAGCAATGGTGTTGCATTCATCGTCAAAAAGAACATTTCAAGATCTATCTTGAAGTACAACACTATCTATGATAGGATAATATCCATACGCCTACAAGGAAGACCAGTTAATATGACTATTATTCAAATTTATGCACCAACCACTAAGGCCAAAGATGAAGAAATAGAAGATTTTTATCAGCTGCTGCACTCTGAAATTGATCAAACATGCAATCAAGATGCATTGATAATTACTGGTGATTTTAATGTGAAAGTTGGAAACAATCAAGAAGTATAAATAGTTGGAAAATATGGCCTTGGTGATAGAAACAATGCTTGAGATCGAATGATAGAATTTTGCAAGACCAACGACATCTTCATTGCAAATACCTTCTTTCACCAACATAAATGGTGACTATACACATGGACCTCACCAGATGGAACACACAGAAATCAAATTGATTACATCTGTGGAAAGAGATGATGGAAAAGCTCGATATCATCAGTCAGAACAAGGCCAGGGGCCAACTGTGGAACAGACCATCAATTGCTGATATGCAAGTTCAAGCTGAAACTGAAGAAAATCAGAGCAAGTCCACGAAAGCCAAAATATGACCTTGAGAATATCCCACCTGAATTTAGAGACCATCTGAATAGGTTTGACGCATTGAACACTAGTGACCGAAGACCAGATGAGTTGTGGAATGACATCAAGGACATCATCCATGAAGAAAGCAAGAGGTCATTGAAAAGACAGGAAGGAAAGAAAAGACCAAGGCAGATGTCAGAGGAGATTCAAACTTGCTCTTTAGCGTCGAGCAGCTAAAGCAAAAGGAAGAATTGATGAAGTAAAAGAACTGAACAGAAGATTTCAAAGGGTGGCTCAAGAAGACAAAGTAAAGTATCATAATGACATGCGCAAAGAGCTGGAGATGGAAAACCAAAAGGAAGGAACATGCTCGATGTTTCTCAAGCTGAAAGAACTGAAAAAAAAATTCAAGCCTCAAGTTGCAATAGTGAAGGATTCCATGGGGAAAATATTAAACGACTCAGGAAGCATCAAAAGAAGATGGAAGGAATACACAGAGTCCTTATACCAAAAAGAATTAGTCAATATTCAACCATTTCAAGAGGTGGCATATAATCAGGAACCGATGGTACTGAAGGAAGAAGTCCAAGCTGCTCTGAAGGCACTGGCGAAAAACAAGGCTCCAGGAATTGTTGGAATATCAATTGAGATGTTTCAACAAACAGATGCAGCACTGGAGGTTTTTACTTGTCTATGCCAAGAAATATGGAAGACAGCTTCCTGGCCAACTGACTGGAAGAGATCCATATTTATGTCTGTTCTCAAGAAAGTTGACCCAACCGAATGTGGAAATTATAGAACAATATCATTAATACCACAAGCAAGCAAAATTTTGCGGAAGATCATTAAAAAACGGTTGCAGCAGTATATTGACAGGGAACTGCCAGAAATTCCGGCTGGTTTCAGAAGAGGATGTGGAACGAGGGATAACATTGCTGATGTCACATGGATCCTGGCAGAAAGCAGAGAATACCAGAAGGATGTTTACCTGTGTTTTATTGACTATGCAAAGGCATTCGACTGTGTGGATCATAACAAACTGTGGATAACACTGTGAAGAATGGGAATTCCAGAACACTTAATTGTGCTCATGAGAAACCTTTACATAGATCAAGAGGCAGTTGTTCGGACAGAACGAGAGGATTCTGGTTGGTTTAAAGTCAGGAAAGTTGTGCGTCAGGGTTGTATTGTTTCACCATACCTATTTAATCTGTATGCTGAACAAGTAATACGAGAAGCTGAACTATATGAAGAAGAATGGGGCATCAGGATTGGAGGAAGGCTCATTAACACCCTGCGTTATGCAGATGACACAACCTTGCTGGCTGAAAGTGAAAAGGACTTGAAGCACTTACTTATGAAGATCAAAGACCACAGCCTTCAGTATGGATTGTGCCTCAACATAAAGAAAACAAAAATCCTCACAACTGGACCAATGAACAAGATCATGATAAAGGAAGAAAAGATTGAAGTTGTCAAGGATTTCATTTTACTTGAATCCACAATCAACAGCCATGGAAGCAGCAGTCAAGAAATCAAAATACCCATTGCATTGGACAAATCTGCTGCAAAGGACCTCTTCAAAGTATTGAAGAGCAAAGAAGTCACCCTGAAGACTAAGGTGCGCCTGACCCAAGCCATGGTATTTTCAATCACATCATATGCATGTGAAAGCTGGACAATGAATAAGGAAGACGGAAGAAGAGTTGACTCCTTTGAATCATGGTGTTGGCAAAGAATATTGAATATACCATGGACTGCCAAAAGAATGAACAAATCTGTCTTGGAAGAAGTGAGGCCAGAATGCTCTTTACTGTGTCTTCCATACATTGGACATGTTATCAGGAGGGATCCGTCCCTGGAGAAGGACATCATGCTTGGCAGAGTACACGGTCAGCGGAAAAGAGGAAGGCCCTCAACAAGGTGGATTGACACAGTGGCTGCAACAATGAGCTCAAGCATAACAACGATTGTAAGGATGGCACAGGACTGGGCAGTGTTTCGTTCTGTTGTACATAGGGTCGCTATGAGTCGGAACCAACTTGACGGCACGTAACAACAACAACAACATAAGAAACCAGAAGAGTAGGAACAGAGTTGGTAGGGAGATTCCCATCTTTGTGTTCAAAGTATCTATTTTACAAGCAGCTATTTCACACCGCCTGGAGGTTACTGGGTATAGAAAAGGAGCCAGGAAACATATACACATTCCACTGAAGACACTACCTGCAAGTGGACATGTCACTTCCTTTCATATTCCATTGACCAGAAAACAAATATACGTTCACATTAAACTGTAATAGAGACTGAGAATTGTAGTCTCCAGGGAGGCCTCCTTCTAATATTATACAAACCAAATTGGAACTGTTGCCATCCAGTCGGTTCCAACTCATAGCGACCCTATAGGACAGAGTAGAACTGTCCCATAAGGTTTCCATGGAGCAGCTGGTGACCTTTTGATTAGCAGCCATAACTCTTAACCACTAGGCCGCCAAAGTTTCCGTTATTATACAGGGAAGGGATAAATATCAGGAGGCAATTATAGGTGTTTGCCCTTCAAGCTAAAACAGAGAGACAAAGAACTTGTTGGCGATTTAAATCTGTGGATCATACCTACAAGCCTGAATCCAAAGAAAATGATATGGCAAGACAAAATAAGATATATAAAAGAGTAAGAACACTCTAATCTACTTTGAATATACTATTTGACTATTCAAGAGGTTTTGGGGAAACATTCAGTGTAGCCTTAAGTATTTAAATTGGAAGTTGATGAATTAAAGTTGTATGTTGTATATATACATATATAAAATTTTATATACATATACCCTCCTACAAGGAAGCCCTGGTGGTACAGTGGTTATAGCGAGCAACTGCAAACCCAAAAGTTCAGTGGTTCAAAACCACCACCAGCTCTACAGAAGAAAGATGTGGCAGGCTACTTCTACAGAGATTTACAGCCTTGGAAACCATATGGGGTCACTATGAGTCAGAATCAACTCAATGGCAGTGGGTATACATACATATGTAAACAATAGAACAAGATCATTTAGCTGTCTAGCTTCATATTTCCATTTCTGACTAGAGCCTTTTTTGTTACAGACTCCCATTGGCCTCTGGAAACTTAGCAATTGAAACTAAGACTGGATCATTAGGGATTTATTTAAGATATTATAAGATAAATGTATAATAAGCTTAAATAAAGATTGTTCCTCTGTTCTTCTAACTGTGCAAATCAGAAAGATGGAGGTCAACAACTATGCTAAAGGTAAAGTAGAAAAATAATCTAATTTGCTTGTTACAAATACATAGAATTTTCAATGCCCAAGAACCATGCTGTTAATTAATATTGCAGATGTTATTCACTGAAGTATAATCTTTCCTTTGGCCTTGTTATCATTCTATCATAAAATACTGAACTTACATCAACAACCTCAGAGCTTGAGAATTTCAATATGATATGCTAGAATTTTTCCTAAAATCTGACTGAACCCAAGTTATACTCATTTAATTAAAACTAAAATTATACTCAATTATTCTTTCATTTTATTTTACCTATTTCAGTAATGATTGTGACTCACCACTCTTCTTGTCTTCTCAAATAGTTCTATTTATGATTATGTCACTGAAATGTCAAAACAATTCATTTACTTGGAAGATAAAATGAGCTTTCAGAAGTTATTGAGAGGTTATGAGCAAAATGTTTAACTTTCTACAAATTATTTTGAAGTTCTCCAGCGTATCTATACAGATATTCTTAGTTTTTCAAAACTTGAAGTACTAACAAGTAGGTCAATGGCACTTCTGATACCTGAATAAAATGGTAACCAGTGCAGGCTTTTGGGTTTCTTCTCTATAGTCAATTCCAGAGAAATTACAGAAGCAATAGACTAACATAGATACTAAGAATTAAAGAGTGAGAAAACTGTGAGATCAAAGGCTTCTGTGAATTGGCGCGTATAGAAGATTACAAATATGTCTGTGTGTGTGAGGCAGAGGGAGCAGCATATTGTTGACAGAGTGTTAGGAGAAAGGTGTATTGCAGTAGGAGGGTAGAGAAGCCCATTTACCTTTTATGCCTCTGGGGTTTATTGGTAAGCTACTATCCCACTGGCAGTATGTCCTACCAGTAGATAGGGAGCTATGTATCTATTAGAAACAGAAGAAACAGGTGTGTGCTGCAAATTACTGTTTTTATAGGGTACTGTATAAAGTAGTGCTGAATCAATATTTTTGGCAGGAAAAATATGGATTTTGAAAATTTTTTTATGTGATACACATATGTATCTTTGAACTTTGAGGGTGGAATTAGGGGTACACTAGGGGTATACATATTGGAATGGGGCCAGAAAAAAATCCATATTACCTACCAAAAATTGAGACACACTCAGTGATTCAGCATGCATTCCATTAATGGAAAAAACATACAATCAAAAACTTAAAAAGAAAAAAATCGTTCATGGAAGTGCTAGGAGAGAATTTTATAATTCTGACCTCAGAGCTGCATTATATTGGGAATGCCTTTACTTGCCATTGGACCCCTGGTAATGCAGTGGTTAAGAGCTCAGCTGCTAACCAAAAGGTCAGCAGTTCTAACCCACCAGCCGCTCCTTGGAAACCATTTGGGGCTGTTCTACTCTGCCTTATAGGGTCATTGTGAGTCAGAATCGATTCAACAGCGATGGATTTGGTTTCATTTTTTAGTTTGCTTGCCATCACCTCAGAAATTTCTAGATACCACAAGTATTGGCCCTGATGGTCTGAATTGCTGATGGTACACAGAGTTCATTGCTCCGTTTCCAATTCCTCCAAACTCAAGGGCTGGTGATATGCCACTTAAATATAGAGACTTTTATGAATATTTCTTTTTCAAATAATATTTTTTTCAGAAAAGATTGTTATCTTTCATAATCATTTTAAAACTTTCTTGCTGTTAATAATAGAACAATCTGATTTTTAGTAAGGTACAAGTCTACTCAAATGGATACTATATTTCCTAGTTTCCCTTAAAACTAGGCGTGGACATATTATGCAATTCTTGACAATGAAATATAAGTGAAATGGTGTTTACAACATCTGAATTATATCATTCCAGTAGGAAAGTGTCTTGTCCTTTATCCCCTCCTCTTGTATTTCTTGTATTTGCTGATGAAACTGGTTTTCTTCTCTTATAGTACTGAAGGCCCTGGTCATACTGTAAGTATAATGTAAAAAAGAAAGGAAAGGAGGGAAGGAGAAAAAGAAAAAAGAAGAGATCAATAAATAGGAAGGCAAGAGGAAAGGCAGGAAAAAAGGCAGGAAACCAGGAAGGAAGGAAGGAAAATAAATTAGGGTATAAGAAGTGAAATAATTCAATAAAAATGTCACTATTTGCAAATTATATAATTATTTACATAGGGAAGTTTATAGCATCAAAAGCTACTAGACCTTATAATATAGGTGATAAGCAAGTTTGCCAGTCTCAAGACCAACATATAAAAATTAGGAGAATTCATCTACATTTGCCGTCATCTATTTTTATAATAAAATAAGATACTATATAAATGTCTATGAAACTACAGGAATTTATAAACAAAGAATTTGGTTTACCTCTATTGATAATTTTTTTTTAAATCTAACGTAGGAGTTAAAAAATGGAATTCTAAGTTTCTTTTTTGCATTTGATAACTTAGTATCATAATGATGCAAGGTTTTACTAAATTAATCTATGAATTTTTCAAACCCTAACCAAAATCTCAGCTAGATTTTTTTGAAGGATTTGATTGAATTATTTTTAAAATGAAGACTTGGAAATAACTAAGTCAAATGTGAGGGGAGTAAAAAAGCAAAGAGAGGAAACTTTACTGCAATTCTATATTGATATAAATAATATGCTACTGTCACCAAAACAGAAAAAATGAACAATGAAGCCAATTAAGAGTCCAGAGGCAGTCCCTTCTACATATAGAAACAATATACAATACAATATACAATACAAATCTATTTTAAGTTAATGGGGCACAATATAATGTATGGCAGATATCAGAAAATAAGCCAACATATGTAGCTTCCTGTATAAAAAAGTAAGATTGAGTGCATAAGAAAACAGAGCAAACAGAATAATTTAGGAAAATATCATTGTGATTTGGGGCAGAGGAAAGATTTTCTAAACAAACATCCACAATTTCAAATTCTAATTATGTTGACCGTATGCAGTAGGAGAAAAAAACAGGCCTAAGAGGTATGACCTCAGTGACACAGCATATTTTAGCTTTACTGCAAATTCATCGTAATTTTCTTTCCTCTCTAAACTACCCAGTAGATTTTTGCTCTCTACAAACAACCCAACTAGACTTTGTTGAAACGTGGAGTCTAATTTTATCCATTAAATACATCACTCATTTGACACTTCCCATATTCCTCCTTGTATTCATTCAGATATTCATTTATTCAATAAGTAAGCCTCAGTGGAAATATTTGTGACAATAAATTAGTCTACATCATCTAGAACGCGGTTTATTTCACTCAACATAATTAAGTTTATATTCATCCGTGGTTGTTACTTTTATCAATCTCACCCATTTTTGTTACTGAGTAGTAGTCCATTGAATGGACATATGTGGCTAATTGTGAATCAGCTATGACAATTTTTGTCTTTAGTTGAATTCATTCATTTCATCTAGCTTATAGAACTACGCACATAGAGTCATTCATCATATTCCTTTATTATCTTTCAGTGTAGGTAGTGTCTGTAGTGATAGCTTCCCTTTCATTCCTGTTATTTATAATTTTTGTCTGTGAGTGCATTCAAATTTGCCTGCGTTCTCACTCTAGAGCACCCTTGATATTTTTTAACAGAGTCATTTTTGCCAGCTTTTATGTTGACAGGTGTCTGACCCACATAAGCAAGTACTCACATTCTCTCTCTCTTTGGAGAGTCTTATTTTTCCTCAGATTTCAGAGTAGTTGATTGTTCTGTAATCTCAACTTTTTGATTGGTTCAAGAAAACATATTTTTGAGGATTACTTGATTTTTTTTTTTTTTTTAAGTTAGAATATCATGGTCTTTCCAGCATTGTATGTCCTCAGTGAAAGCCAAAGACTGGTGTTACCTTTAATAAGTACTATTTTAAATTTTTAATTAAAATTCAAATTATACTTGTTTAATGTTTTCTGGTTTCTTAAAGATTATTTGCTAAATGATACATTATTTAGTAACATATTTTCTACAACAAAACACATTTTAGTCCTTTTCTAATTACCTATATTTTAAAACATACAGGCATTCTGTTTAAATTGGAGTCACCCATAAACTATTGCTAAACCAGATATAGTCATAATCCTCCCACCAACAAGACAACTGGCCAATAAGATACTCTCTTGTTAGTATTATTGAGAGGAAGGTAATTGTTAGGTATGCATGTTATTTTCAATTCCTCTTATTTCTATAGAGGGAAAATTCTCAATCCATTTCTCCATAAGGAAAATTATAATGGGAATGCTTCCAGCTTTTACTCTGCTCTCTCATTCCTCTTTTTGCATCCTTCTGCTATCAAGGGGAAACCCTGGTGGTATGGTGGTTAAGTGCTAGGCTGCTAACCAAGAGGTTGGCAGTTTGGAATCCACCAGCTGCTCCTTGGAAACTCTGTCCTACAGGGTCGCTATGAGTTAGAATCGACTTGATGGAAACGGGTCTGAGTTTTTTTTGTGTGTGTGTATGCTATCAAGGAGGAGCTTTATGAACTTCTTTAATCTTTGCACTAACAGGCCTATCTAGGAAGTCATATCTATGATTATCCACAATGACTGGGAAAACCTTATTTAAAGGTGAGATATTAGGAGGCTATTTTAGGGCAAAATTTTAAGTCAAATACAGCTTTTTCCAGGAAACATGTTAATTTTCCTTTTGCAGGTATCTTACTTCTTTTTTAGAGGTTCTTAATTCAGTATGGGAAGATGGATATTGTTTTGGGAATTCTGACACTCCCAATAATTATAATTCAACTTTAGACCTATGAAACTTGAGATCTAATTAGAGATGTAAAGTTGACATTAGTATACACTAATTTGGACACTAGAGGGTAGTTCTAGCTTTAATATATGAATCTGGATTATGTTGGATTAAATGAAATAAGAAAATATGAATCCATTTAGATATGATTTGCATAGTGAGAATAAAATAAAAACCTAGGCTAATGCCTGAAGAACTCCAAGAATTAAAGGTCAGTGTCTTAGTTATCTAGTTCTGCTATAACAGAAATACCACAAGTGGATGACTTTAACAAATAAATATTTATTCTCTGTCTAGGAGGCTAGAAGCCCGAATTCAGGGTGCCAGCTCCAGGGGAAGGCTCTTGGGCAAGGTCCTTGTCATCAATCTTCTGCTGGTCTAGGAGCTTCTTTGCTCAGGGACCTCAGATCAAAGCATGTGCTCTGCTCCTGGCTCTTCTTGCTTGGTACTGATGAGGTCCTTCTCCTCTCTGTTTGCATCTCTCTTTCGTATCTGAAAAGAGATTTACTCAAGATACAATCTATTCCTGTAGATTGAATCCTGCCTCATTAGCACAACTGCCTCTAATCCAGCCTCATTAACAACGCAGAGGTTAGGATTTACGACACACAGGATAATCACATCAAATCACAAAAATGGTAGACAGCCACACAATACTGGGAATCATGGCCTGGCCAAATTGACATACAATTAAGTCCATAACAGTAAGGAAAGGACTGTAAATTTACAAAGCAGGAACAGCTGGAATGGTAAGAAGAGATCCATTACAGTGAGCTGTAGAGACCATGTAAGATATGAACCTGGTTTTTCCATTGGATTTGTCAGTGCAAATGTCATTGGTATGAATACAAAGCCTTATGTATCTTTGTAAGTATTAGTGAATTAATAATTTAACATCTTCTTGCTGAAAGTCTTTAATGTGGTATGCAATAAAAGACAGAAATATAACAAAATGAATACCACCCCAAAGGATAAAGGAGCCAAATAATGAACTACATGAACCCTATTAAAAATTAATATTTTACTTATTTATAAGGCTTGGGATTTTAAATAGGTACTTTGAGCATAATTCATGGGTCTGAAATTAAGGTCAGCTGAGGAACTGTGATAGGTCCCTAGATGGTGCAAATGGTTTGCACTTGATTATTAACCTAAAAGTTGGTGGTTGACCCCACCCAGTGGTGCCATGGAAGAAAGGCCTGGTGATAAGCTTCTGTAAAGATACAGCCAAGAAAATCCGATGGAACAGACCTACTCTGTAACACATCAGGCTGCCATGACTAGGATTAGACTCGATAACAATGAGTTTGGTTTAAGGAACTAGGAGGAAGCAAATTAGCTTTTGAAAAGAAACTATTTGCAGTACAATAATAGAAAAATAATTATTTTTTTTCTATTAGTATATTGGAGCATTAATACATGGGAAATTAGGAAAATATTAATGTTTAATATTTTAAATGATGAAAATCGATGCGCAATTATGGAACTTTTTTATTATTGGAGTAATTGATATAATAAAGTCTATTTTTTATCTATATATGCAAATAGGCTATATTTGTATTTTAATGTTACTAAAGAATATTTCATATGGCTACCAAATTATCAAAATAATTTTTGTATGTGCAAAATAGTTTGAGTTTTACCTGCCTCTTTTACACATATTCTGAGATTTATCCAATTAGGCCCCTATGATCACTGCACTTTTATCCTGCGCTAACCGTTGTATATAATAAGCATGTAATGGCATGGATTGAATTCTATCCCCCCAAAAAATGTGTCTATCAGTTAGGCTGGGCCATGATTCCTGGTATTGTGTGATTTTCCTATATGTTGTAAATCCTACCCCTAGGATGTTAATGAGGGAGGATGGGCAGTAGCTGTGTTAGCAAGGCAGGATTCAACCTCTAAGTTCGGATTGTGTCTTGAGGAAATCTCCTGAGATATAAAAGAAAGAAGGGAGCAGAGAGATGGGAGATTTCATACCACCAAGACAGCAGTGACAGGAGCAGAGTCCTTTGGACCCAGGGTTCCTGTGCAAAAAAGCTCCTATTCTGGGGGAACATTGATGAGAAGGCCTATAGAGAGAGAAAGCCTTCCCCTGGAGCTGACACCCTGAATTTTGACTTTAACCTACTTTAAATATGAGAAGAACTTCTCTTTGGTGAAGTCATCCACTTGTAGTATTTCTGTTATAGCAGCACTAGATGACTAAAACACATGTAAAATTTTATAAATGTTTATACAAATGCTGAATATGATTTGCCTTGCCTACTTGGCTTATTAGTATGCTCCCATTAATTGTTCAAGCACCAAACTACCACATCAACAATGAATTCACTTTCTTGCAAGGCTGCCCTCCTAGAATTGTCTAAGAATTCCTAGAGTTTACTCAGTTTAAATGTGCAGGCCAACTTTCACATACCGGTGAGAGAGAGACTTAGAAAAAAATCTAAGATGTTCACCAAAAAGAACCTGGATTATATTAAAAATATTTTTGTGTTTAAATCTGCTTACTCAATACTCATTTCAATATATTTACAGTTTACCTTTTTGTGCAATAGTGTACAGGCAACTAAAAAAAGACTTTTCCCTATCTCCCTCACAGCTAAAGTACAGACATGCCATTTAATCCTGGCAACACATTCATGCAAGTAAGGGACGGCCTCATGGCAGTGGCAGATGTGTTTCTGCTAGGGAGGTCCTATGGTGTGTTGGAAATTTTTCCTAGCTCTTTGGGTCTTCTGTTGGTCTTCTAAGCCAGGTTGGCTGGTCATCTTGAAGATTCTGCTATCTATGTAATATTCCATATCCTATTATTTCTGATATAAGTTGAGTAGTCTCTGATGTCTAAAACTAAAAACTGGTGCCCATGTGATGATAGGTACCCATATTGAAAGCAAGGCTTTGGTTGTTGTTGGGTGTTATCGAGTCGATTACAACTCATAGCGACCCCATGTGACAGAGTAGAACTGCCCTATTGGATTTTCTTGGCTGTAATCTTTATGGAAGCAAATCACTAGTCTTTTTCCCACAGATCCACCGAGTGGATTGAATCCATCAACCTTTTTGTTAGCAGCTTTATGCTACCTGGGCTCCTTAAGGTTTTGGTACTTTGGTCCATTATTAAGGTTATGAATAATACAAGAAAAGTGGAGTGGCCTGGCTGATTCTTGCACAGTCAGGTAAACTCAGGATCAGGAAATTAGGGAACTTTTCTCTTCTTCCTTCTTTTTTTTTTTTTTTTTTTCTTTTGCACTAAAAAGTCTGATTCATAGTTTTACCCTGAACCTTCTGAAATACGACATATGCTGAATTCAAAGCCTCATCAAGTCTTCAATATAAAAATAAAAACATTGGATAGAGTGGGATTTCAAAATTCAAAATGGAACCATTTGGCAAAGGGAATCTGTTCGAAGGTGACTTTTTGTTCCTAATCAAGCAAGGAGTTGTAAAATTCTTGTCTAGAACATATTTAAAAGTCTGCCTCGCTCAGAAAGCTATTGAATATAATATAAAATAAAAATAATACTTGTGCAATTATACCTCTGGGCTCCCTAATTTCATTACTTTGATGCCTTTTACCCACAATAGTAATGAGAGCACATCTATATGGTAATATTTTACTCTGAAACCTAAAACTTCGGTTGCATAAACTATAATTTAATTTAAGTTTCAAAATTTATTTCAGATGTTAAAATGATGTATTATCACAGGGGTATGCGAGGAACAAAATAAGCATCCAAATTGCAAAGTCAATATAAATGCTTCATTAATTAATCCTAAAGAATGCGAGGACTAGTTCTTAAATCAGAGCCTTTTCCTTTTATGTAGTTACAATAAAACAAATGGAAGTCGGAAGATCATTGCATAAATAAACTCTGTAATTCAACCAAAATGTCTCTTAGTCTAGAGGAAAGAACACTGATTGGAAATCAAGATTCATAAATACACTCAAGAAACACAGTTATGTTTTGCATTAGTGCGATCTCCTCTGGGTTTTCAAGCATTAATTCTTAACCCTTTCATCTGCTTTCCAGAAGTACACAGCAGTATTTCTTGTTATATCGCACTCACACTTCAGATTCTTTACTAACTTCTGACTGTGCTTCAGATAACTAAAATGCTTCTTATAGTCAACTTGGTCCTACACTATTTGACTCCTGCTTACCTTTTGGACTCAAATTTTATTGTGTTTCCCATGCTCTAAGCTGCTGCTCTGCTAATACTTCACTTCAAGTACAGTAGTTTCCCAACTTCCTTAGGGGCTTCATAAAATGATTTCCTGAAACAACTCCTTTCCCCTCCCCAACATAGACCATAAATATATATATATATAAAACTTCCTTAGTAAAACCTTCTCTGACCTTCCAGACTATAGATTTCTCTGTGCTCTACAGCATTTATTTTTGTCATGTTTGATAAGGTCTTTCTCCCCAGTTATACTCTGAGCTCTGTGAATATAGTAGTCTACTCTATCTTTTAATTGTTGTTAATCATTATGAACTCAATGTGCAACATTATAGCTGTCTGAAGTTTGTACGTACTTAATGCTTTTTGGATAATAAATAATTCTTCCACTAACAATTTTTTATGTATGTTAACATGAGTTATCATCATTTTTCTATATACAGTGTGGGTTGCTAATACAGGTGGTGTCCCATGAAAGTATTATGTCCAGATATTGTTATTCTATGTTCTACCTCCTACCTTCATAGCTCCTAGAGAAAGGTAACCCCAACTACAGTGGTTATTATCCAATTTGTTCACTTACAGATATGAATTCAAGATCAAAACTATCACCAAATGTATTTAATTAATGAGACAGCATATATGTGTGTGTGTATATATGTGAAAAATATATATATATATATAAATGTGTATATATATACATATATATATATATAACTTCTTCTAATCTATCCTCAGGAGCCTTGTTGGTGCAGTAGAAAAACCCTCAGCTGCTAACTGAAAGATTGACGGTTCAAACCAACTAACAGCTCCACAGAAGAAAGCACCTGGCAATCTGCTCCTGTATAGATCAAAGCCTAGGAAACCCTGTGGGCCAGTTCTACTCTATTCTATAGGGTCACTCTGATTGAGAATCAACTCAAAAGCACACAACAACAATGTATCCTCAGATCGGTATGCTATAGATGCTAAGAATTAGCAAAGAAAGAGTGGTTAATTTAGTTGATAAATTAGATATAATGATTTGGACCTAGATAATTTTATATGGAGAGGCAGTCAAATGATGTAACTGTGTTAAGAGAGATCAAATCCGGAAACATATTGAGAGTTACCCTCAAAAAGCTGCATGGAGGAAGTCAGAATTAAAAAGTATTGTTTAATAACTTCTATGTATAGTGCACTGGGCAAATATACAACCAGAGTTCTCTTTGAAGTGTTAGACATCACAGATATTACATTGAGGGCTAAGGTATGCCTGACCCAAACCATGATATTTTCAAATGCCTTTTTTTTTTTCTCATATGCATGTGAAAGCAGAACAATGAATAAGGAAGACAGAAGAAGAGTTAATGAATTTGATTTATGGTGTTGGCAAAGAATATTGAATATACCACACCCTGTCAGAAGAAAGAACAAATCTGTCTTGGAAGAAGTATAGCCAGAATGTTCCTTAGAAGCGAGGATGGCAAGACTTCATCAACCGTACGTCAGGCAATGTTATCAGGAGAAGGACATCATGCTTCATAAAATAGAGAGTAGCTAAAGAGAGACCCTTGAAGATATGGATTGACACAGTGGCTTCAAGGATGGATTGAAGTATAACGATGGTGAGGATAACACAGGACTGGTCAATATTTCATTTTGTTGTATAGGAACCAACTTGACAGTACCTAATAACAACAACATGTATATATAATTAAGACGAGGACAGATCTCAGAGGGCAAGAACAGGAAAGTTAGTTTAGAATATTTCTATATCTTTCAAGGTTCTTAGTTGCAAAGAACACAATAATCTCTAACTGGCTTAAACACAACAGGATTTTATAACAGTTATTATTTTACAAATAGTTACATCATCTTATAAATTCTTGCAGAATTTCTGGGAGAGCCAAGGAATCAAAATCTTATGCTATATAACCAGGAAGAAATGGAATGAGGAGAAATGCTCAACTGCCCACAGAAACCATTGCTAAACAAAATCTAGCTGCTGCCACTGTGAGAGGGCAGTCACTGGAACTCTGCCGTTGCTATCCCAGAAGAATGAAAAGCCTCTGTCACAAGATCTGTTCTGTCTGGGAGCCCCAGCCCCTTTAGATTGTTCTGCTCTGTCGAAGTTAGGCCACATATCTTCATGCCAACTGCAAGGAAACCTGCAAAATGTAGCTTTCCAGGATCAACGGTGGAGGCAGACATGCTAGAAGGGGGTTGGAGTGGGTATGGAAAGAGCCAAACTATTTTGTTTTCCTTGAATTTGACTTTGCTGCTAACCAAAAGGTCAGCAGTTTGAATACAGCAGCCACTCCTTTGAAATCCTATGGTGCAGTTCTACTCTGTCCTATAAGATAGCTATGGGTCGGAATTGACTGGACAGCAAAGGGCTTTGGGTTAGTGATATTGATCAGGACACCCACATTATAGACAATCAGAAATAAGGTATATTATGACGGGAATTCCAAGGATATCTCCAGGGTTAAAATTCTAAGGTAAGTGAGACAAAACAGAATTTGTCCAAGCAGACTGTAAGAGAGGAGTTTTTGTTTATTAGTTTCTCTGAGTAGCTGTTTGTAGAAAGCAAGGATGTTGGGGGGTGGGACAGGGGTGGAATATAAAAATGGTGTATTTGAACAATGAATGTTTTTGCTGGACCCAAAGTGAAGAAAGGGAAACTAGTTTAAAAAATAGTTATTAGCTCATAATCACAAGCCAAAAAAATTGTGGCTAAATGCCCATGCTTTTGATTGAAAAACAATATGTAGATCAGTGGGCCTCAAGGAGATAATTAGGGCAAAGCTCACTAGGTCTCCATTACTTCACTGAGGTCTTTAATTAGCATAAACCTGCAGACTGTATTTCGAATGAAAGCCTGTGAAGCTGCTAATTCAGGAAGGTGCAAGGAACTCAGAGTTTGTGAATCCAGTTGGTTGGCACCAGTTTAAATTTAAGGTGGGAGAAACCAATATTGATTTTTGGGGGGAGAGCAATCAATTGAACAGGTGTTGGAGAAGAATCAAGTTAATGTTTACCATAGATCTGGCTAAAAAAATGTATCAGTACATAATGGACTAAGTTTAACTTCGTTGGTCATTTAAACTTTAACTTCATTGGTCATTTAAATTAAAACAAAACAATAAAAACCTCTTGATGAGTGAGAAATAAATCCAAGCGAGTATAGAGATGTGGCTATCGTACCCTTCATAGAATGGGCTTCTGATCAGTCTCAATACATTGTATGTGAGCTTTTTCGAAATGCTCTGATAAACTGAAGATAACACAGGGCATTCCAGAAAGCAGTGGTAGATATTAACTGATTAACCAAATATTAACTGATTGAGGGGTGGCAAATCCTATTTCCAAAATTTTCAAATATTCTAGCAAGACTAGTCTGCAAATCAAATGTTCTTTGGAGTCTTAAAATTTTTATAGCGCCCTGTATAAACTATAAATCCAAATTGTCCTAGTAATAGCAGCCTACACATACTCTTCTAAATATGCTAACAAAGGAGAACCCAACAATGGTTATCTTAACTCTAGCAAATGGTTTCCTTTATTCACATAAGAGTTAACAGCAGCCACATTCCAGGCATTGTGGTACAACAGTAAGCAAAACAACCTCCCTTCCCTCCTGGTGTTTGTAACCTGGCTCTGGGAGACAGAAAACAAGCAATGCACATAGGCATATAATATGTCAGATGGCAGTATGTGCTATAAAGAAAAATAGGGTATGGCAAGGTGGTTAGAGAGGCCCTGGAGGGCGCAAACAGTCAAGTGCAGTCAAAAGGATGGAAGTTCAAACCCACCCAAAGACACCTTTGAAGACAGGCCTGGAAATTTGCTTTCAAAAGGCCACAGCATTGAAAATGCTATGGAGGAGTTATACTCAGCATACATGGCATTGTCATGAGTTGGAATTGACTCGACGGCAACAACATAGATGCTATAGATTGAAGTGGAGTGGAAGAATATTGTTATCCCATATACAGAATTCAGGAAAGCTTTGCTGCTAATCTAAAGGAGTAGAGGTCTGAGGGACGTGAAGGAATAAGTCATGTGGATCCCTAAGTGTAGAAATTCTCAGGAGAAGAAAAATCAGGGCAAACACCCTGAGACAGGAGCATGCTTTTCATGGACCAGTAAGCAAGGATGCTTGTGACTGGAGCAGAGTACAGAAGGAGAGAGAAGAAATGAAGTCAGGTCCAAGAAGAAGGCTAGGTCAAGGCTTCATAGACCATAGTAAAGGCCTTAAATTTTATTAATTGATGAAAAGATTGACCATTATCTGACTTAATATTTTTATTTATTTATTTATTTATGCATCTTAAATAAGTAGTTTCTTTAAGCTCTCATGGCACAGTGGATAAGCATTGGCTGCTAACTGCAAGGTGGGAGGTTTGAACCAATCAACCATTCTGTGAGAGAAAAATATGGCAGTCTGCTTCCATAAGGATTAAAACCTGTTGCCTTGAGTTGATTCCAGCTTCCTATAGGGCAGAGTAAAAACCCAGATGGTTTCCAAGGAGCAACTGGTGGATTTGAACCACTGACCTTTTGGTTAGCAGCTGAGCTCTTAACCTCTGTGCCACCAGGGAGTGCCATAAAGATTATAGACTTGGAAACCTTATGGTGCAGTTCTACTCTGTCCCATAAGGTCACTATGAGTTGGAATCGACTAGAAGGCAAGAGTTTTTTTTTTGTTTTTTTTTTTTTAAGCAATATGACATTTGTCTTGAAGGGCAAACTATTTAATATCCCTTTCTTTTTAGAGTATTTTATTTCTGCACTTCTGACACATAACACCTTTGTAAAAAATTGGTAAAATTATTTTTAGACTTACAATAGCTAATAACAAATTAATTAAGGTATGAAAAAATTTTGCTTGCTCATTTTTATTTATTTTGACAGCATATTAACTTACTAATAAATAACAATAAAATGTTTAATAAGCTTGCCACTAATGGAAAAAGGGAACTTTTTCAGGTAACTGTTAATTATTTTAACCAACACGCTCACATTTGTTATTGACTGAAACACGCTATTTAATAATGTAATGAATGGTAGTAAATATTGGCCGTATGGTAAAAAAAAAATGCAATATGCTCTTGCAAATACACAATTTATGTGAAATGCAGTTGGGAATGAAATACAAAATAACAACAGCAAACATATGTATACTGTTATTGATCTGGTTGGGACGGAATCCAATTGTGATTTCTACTGAAAATGTACTGCAGTCTGCGGGAAAGCAGTTCTGAAGCAGACTCCAGTTTTAGCGATACATCCTCTTTTCGGCTGGAACACATCAATTTTATTCTGCCCTCCATTTCCAACTGTGCAAATGTGCCTTTTTCACTGATTGGCTGCCCATCAAAGTGGAATATGATCTGCCTCATTGACACATTCCGCCATTTACAATGTGCTTTCATTAATTTACTGTGTGTCAAAGGACTTCTTTTGTTAAATAAACTTATTGCTGAAGGTTAATATATATATATCAGAAAAGTGCAAGATTCTTTAGGGTAAAGATTTGATGCGTTTTTGCAAATTGAATGCCCCAGACTCAGGCGAACCCTTCAGCTGATGGCCTGGAATGTTGAATTTGATGAAGTGTGGTACATCCAAGGAAACCCTGGTGGCTTAGTGGTTAAATACTACTATCGCTAACCAAAAAGCTGGCAGTTCAAATCCACCAGGTGCTCCTTGGAAACTCTATGGGGCAGTTCTACTGTGTCCCACAGGGTCGCTATGAGCCAGAGTTGACTCAATGGCAACTGGTTTTCTTTTTTTTTGGGGGGAGGGGGTTAGTGCATCCGAGCAGGGGTTCTGATGAGTATCACAGAACCAGAAAAATCAGCACTTGACACAATACTTAACTCCCTGTTTAAAACCATTTTAGAGACTAAAACACATAACACTAACACATGAGTTGCAAGCAAAAGGTGGAAGTATAGTGCCTAAGTTCTCAGAATTTTCTGTAAGCGTCAACAACATTTTTCAGTAACACTTATAATTAAACCAAAATTGTAATATCTAAAAGAACAATTTTTTGACAAATGTAAGGTAAACCCTTATTTTCTCAGGATACTTGAGGAAAATACCTTTGAGGTTCTTGCTACCTCACTCATTTCTCTACACAGAAGAATAATTGACTTTTTACTTAGGAGAAATAGGGAGCCTTTCATGCCTTAGATCATGTTATCACGGCAGTAAAGCTTCAAATGGCAACACGATGTACCATCTGCACTCAACTGAGTATTAGGCTGTGAATTCCCAAAGATAAAGAGGTTTTTCTGATATGGACTATCCTAACTTATTTTCTTTGGGAAATAGGCACCCCATTAGAGAAAGGCAGCTTCAGCATTATATAGACTAACAATAAATACTGATAACTTCTACTATCAGCCTCCAAAAGCACGCAAGTAGAAAAAAGGTATAAAGTAACTCTGGAGACTGGCCAGAGAATAAAACTTTAGCACGATAAGTTTCATAGAGCTTTCTAAAAGAGAAGCCTGGCAATGTTCCCTACGACACTGCCAGGGCTAAATAAACCCTGTGTCACCCTCCTGTGTTCACTATACAATTGTCCCCTTTATGTTCCCTGCACCAACCGCCCTGACTCGTCCTTCCACTTCTTAAGCATCAACCAAAACTTTTCTTCTTGCCATCTGAAACTTCTACTCCATAAAAAAATAAATAAATAAAATGCATGCCACCTTCATTTCTTCACTGGTTATTTTCTTCTTCCAGTGTTAGGAGAAACGAGCTTCCTTTTCCACGTTATTAAGTAGTAACTGCTCTCTACCGTTCTATGTACTGCATTGCCTGGAAGTGAGACTCATGTCTTTCACTCAGAGGGTCATTGCCAGACAATTAAATCTCTATATGCTTTTAAACGGAGTGCCTGGGTGGGGCAGTTAAGTGCTTGGCTATTCACCCAAAGGTTGGAGATTCAAAGCCACCCAGAGGCACCTGGAAAGAAAGGCCTGGAGATCTGTTTCTGAAAGGTCCCACCCAAGAAAACCCTATGGAGCTCAGTTCTTTTCTGCAACATATGGATTGCCATGAGTCGAAATCCACTCTAAGGCAACCTTTTGTTTTTTTTTTTAATACTTGTAAGCAAGCAGACAACAAAACAAACACATGTGCTCATGGGCGCGTGTGCACACACACACACACACACACATCCACACACACCCCAAAACTGCTTTGATATTTGCCTACAAAAATCTTCCCCTCTTTTTGACTATAAACTAGAAATACCCTGATTAAGCCTCTACTTTCATTGGAAGCTACAGCAATTGGATCGTGAGTCATGTAATTATTATTGACCCATGCAACATATTGACCTCAGCTGGTTAATCTCATCTACCAAATGTTCCTTTGGTTCTTCTACCGTAACAGCTCATGGCCCAAAGTCATAACCTTAACTGTAATCTGCTCTACTTTTCAACAATCCTGAAATGCTATTCTCTGAGTTAAACTTCCATTGCTTCCAGGTTATTCGTTAAATACCCTAATTTGCAAGCCTCACTAGTACCAGTAATACACCCAAAGTTTTCTTTTTCTTTGCTGACTAACTCTGAAATTTAAATTCCAAGGATCATGCTTTTTACCATCCTTTTCCCATTATTTTATCCCCCTTGATTCTCATTCTCTTAACTATATTTGTCTACAAAAACTTACACCTGAAGATAAATCAAACATCCTCTTAGATGTTCTCTACCTAGTTGAAAAACAAAAACAAAACAAACCCATTGCCGTCAAGTCGATTCTGTCTCATAGCAACCCTATAGGACAGATTAGAACTGCCCCACAGGGTTTCCAAGGAGCGCCTGGTAGATTTGAACTGCCAATCTTTTGGCACTACATCATCACCGCTTCCTATCTAGTTGAGATAATCACAAAACTGAAAAGACTAGCTTTAATATTAACAGTCATCACATCCAAAACTTCTCTTAAGTCTACCAAACTCCTTTAATCAGTACTTTCTTATACTCATATAGCTATTTCAAATCTTCACTGTTCTCAGACCTCTGATATTTTCAAAACTTAATTCCTAGTTCTTAACAAATAATCATGGATCTTACTTAACAGAAAAAGAAAAAGAAACCTTCGGAGCTTGTTCAATTTCCAGCTAAACTAATTGTAAACATTTTTGCTTCCAAAATCATAGTTTATTCTCCCTTACTGATACAAAGCAGGATTTTTCTTTTCTAATTATTGTCATTCCCTCCACTAATGTTTTCCATCTCTTCTTCTAGCCACTTTGTACCTGTAAAGATCTCTTATCACTTCTATGTTCTTATCCTCTTCCTTTGTGCTGGTGCCTTTCTATCAGCATGATCAAATCTACCATATCAGTGTAAAGTGTGTGCTAAATCTAATCACATCTGAGTTATAAGGAGCCGCATAGACACAGTGACAAAAAAGCAGAACTAGGGGGAGATAGATGACATGTGTACTGAGGAACATCAGGACTACAGAAGCTAAGACAAAGATCTTCCCCCAGAGTCAACAGAGAGAGGACTTTATAGCTAATGCCCTGAGTTCTAGCCTCCCGAAAAAGAAAAAAAAAACTGTGAGAAAATAAATTTCTGTTCTTTAAAGTCACCCACTTACGATATTTCTATTACAGCAGGAGTCCTTGTTGTCAAAATTAGTAGGTAATTTTCTAGCCATCAATTAGTTGGTCCCTGTAGAAACATTCTTCTTATCCCTTTGTTTCTGAGACCCTAGTCTCTCCTTGTATTTCTCCTATGAGTCTGTATGCTTCTTCTCAGACTCCTTTGCCAATTTTTTTTCTCTATTTCTCCTTTAGCTGTTCTTGATGGTTTACTCACTCTATATTGTATCTTTAGTCAATATCACATGTCCCCATGGTTTCAGTTATAACTAGTATGCTGATGACTCTCAAATAAGTATTTCAATCACAGATCACTCTTCTCATTTCCAAATCTATGTAATAATATTAAAAACAACTATTTTGAACACTTAATGTACATCAGGCAGTGTTCTCAGAAATTTCTGTATATTCTCACAATACCCGATGAGATAGATATATTGGGTATTATTATAGGTGAGAAAAATGATGTATACATAGGGTAAGTGACTCATTCAAAGTTGCACAGCTAGGAAGTGGTGGGGTTAGGATTTCGGTCAATCCGGTTACTTTCAAAAGCCCATGTTCTTAACTACTACACTGCCTTGTCCTCCAGCTGCCTACTGAACACTTCCCACTTGGGCATTCACAGGGATCATGAAGTCAGTATGTCCAATGTTGAATCCATGTTACTCTCAAATCCTATTTCTCTCGTTGTTTTCCTAATTTCAGTAAATGCAATTTCTTATCTAGTAGGAAAACAGAATAAATAAACTGGATATTTACCTCAACTCGTCCTTCCCTGAATATTTCATACTTAATCAATCCAACAAGATTTGTCAATTTTAGAGTTTAAAATTTTTTTGAATGCCACAGCACCACAACCTTCCATGAAACCACCTTTATCTCTTATCTAGACTACTCTACTTGCTTCTCCTAGCTTGCTTCTTTGAATCCAGTCTTGAACAACAATAGTTTTCCTTACTAAAATATTCAAATCACATGTAATTCCATTGCTTACCACTTGGTAATTGCCTCCATCTACCAGTAAAACAAAATATAAAACTGAGCTTCTCTTAAGAGGAGCGAAAAATGTTTGAAACAAATAATGATGATGGTTCGGTAACAAGATGAATACGGTTAATGTCATTAAATCGTACATGTGAAAAATGTTGAAATGACAAATGCTTTGTTACAAACACAATTTACCACAATAACTTAAACAAACAAACAAATAAATACAATCTAAGGTCCTTTAGCTGGCCTACAATTAGTCCCTTTATTGACATTAAACAATATTCCGGATAAGTAACTGAAGCCCCCTCTCCACCTTCCTAAGGTAAAATTTGATGAAGCATAATTAAACTACAATGTGTTAAGCTACTCGGAGGTGTTTGTTCGTTTTTATTACTGCAACAAAAGCCTAGCATAATCTGGTTAACTATCCCTTCTTAGTAGTTTGCGCACACGAAATTATTTGATTACTTGTAAATACCACCCAAAATATTTATTTTAAAATCTCTCTTGCTTGTAGAACATAACCTTGATGGAGACAGGGATTTTTTCAATCTAATCACTAAATCACCTAACTCAGCAAATCATCTATAGTAAAAATAATAAATATTATATGTGTGTGTGTATATATATACATATATGTACACACACGCACTCACATACATTCAGACTCTTGTCTCATGAATCTTAGAGTTGAATGAATAGTTAGTAACATAACTGATAAATCTATCACAGGGGAAATGCAAGGTAACACGGGAACCCGTAGAAGGAGATCCTAAACCAATATATGGAAGTCTCATTATGAGGGCATTTAATTTATAAGCTGCATTCAAAATCTAATCTTTTTTTAAAAAAGAATAAACATGTTCTTTTTTTGCATATTTAAATACCTCTAATACAAATATTAATACAAATATGGAATTAAATAAACACTGCAGCCATCAATACAAAGAATTCTCCATCCTTCCCATTCACCTCTAAGTATTTCATAATATTAAAGACAGATTTTTTTTTTCAAATATTCAATCACCTATTTATATGTTCACTTTTTAAAAATCTTTCAGTGGGGTGGAGTGGTTCCCAAAACTGTGTATCCATATAAATTATTACATAAGGTTGTGTTGCACAAAGTTGTGTTAACTCTGATTGTAGACAAATAAGAAATTTCAAGCATAAATTTTAATCTAAACTATTTTTAGTATTTTTTTTTATTTTTAGTATATTCTCTTACTTGAGAACTCAGATAAGATGGAGTTCTACAGTGCTATGAGTTGTAACCAACTACAAGGCAATGGATTTGTTTGTTCGTTTTTGTTCTCATCATTTATTTATTTATTTTTATTATGCTTTAGATGAAGGTTCACAGAGCAAATTTGTTTCTCATTAAACAATTAATATGCATAGTGTTTTGTGACATCTGTTGCCAGCCCCACGACTTGGCAACACTCTCCCCTTCTTGACCTTGTCTTCTACATTTCCATTCATCCAGCTTTCCTGTCCCCTCCTGCCTTCTTGTCCTTGCTCCTGGGCTGGTGTGCCCATCGAGTCTTATATACACGGTTGAGCTGTTTTATGGGCCTGTCTAATTTTTGGATGTTTGTTTGTTTTATGGGCCTGTCTAATCTTTGGAAGAATGGTGAACCTCAGGAGTGACTTCAGTACTGAGTAAAAAGAGTGTCTGGGGCCATACCCTCGGGGTTTCTCCAGTCTCTGTCAGACCAATAAATCTGACTTTTTTTGTGAGTTTGAATTTTATTCTACATTTTTCTTCAGCTCTGCCCAGGACCTTCTATCGTGATCCCTGTCAGAGCAGTTGACACCATGTGGTAGCTGGGCACCGCCTAGTGGTGCTGGACTGTCTTCTGGAGGCTGTGGTAGTTGTGATTCATTAGTCCTTTGGACTAATCTTTCCCTTGTGTCTTTGGTTTTCTTCATTGTCCCTTGCTCCAGACAGAGTGGGACCAATGAAGTATTTAGATGGCCTCTCAAAAGCTTTTAGAGCATCAGTTGGTCTCAACCCACTTGGATCAAAGGAGAATGAAGAACACCAAGGACACAAGGCTATTAGGAGCCCAAGAGACAGAAAGAGCCACGTGAACCAGAGACTACATCATCCTGAGACCAGAAGAACTAGATGGTGCCCAGCTACAACCGATGACTGCCCTGACAGGGAACACAACAGAGAACCCCTGAGGGACCAGGAGAGCAGTGGGGTGCAGACCCCAAATTCTCTTAAGACCAGACTTAATGGTCTGACTAAAACTAGAAGGACCCTGGTGGTCATGGCCCCCAGACCTTCTGTTGCCCCAGGACAGGAACCATTCCTGAAGCCAAGTCTTCAGACATGGATTGGACTGGACAATGGGTTGGAGAGGGATGCTAGTGAGGAGTGAGCTTCTTGGATCAGGTGGACACTTGAGACTATGTTGGCATCCCCTGCCTGGAGGGGAGATGAGAGGGTGGAGGGGGTTAGAAGCTGGAGAAATGGACATGAAAAGAGAGAGTGGAGGGAGAGGGTGGGCTGTCTCATTAAGGGAGAGTAATTGGAAGTGTGTAGCAAGGTGTATATGGGTTTTTGTGTGAGAGACTGACTTGCTTTTTAAACTTTCCCTTAAAGCACAATAAAAATTATGTATATATATATATATTAAAAAAAAAAAAAAAAAAGCTTTTAAGATCCCAGGAACTACTTACCAAAGTAAGATGTAAAACATTTTCTTTATAAACTATGTTATGCCAACTGAGCTAGATGTCTCCTGAGGCCATGATCCCAGCCCTCAATCCAGTAATTTGGTCCCTCAGGAAGTTTGGATGTGTCTATAAAGTTTCCATGACTTTGCCTTGATCAAGCTACATAGGGAAAGTGATGGTTCAGCTAATATCAAAAAATGAGAAGGAACTCATTAGGGGGCAATAGCATGCATGAAAGCCCAGTGGAAAGAGAGAGCTTGACAGAGTGGAGGTTTTTAATAATATATGGATTTGATTCAAAATGCAAAGGTGTGTGAGAGACAAGTGTGCATGGCTAGAGTAGAGGCTGAAGAGACATGTGTAAGGTTCAGATAATGAAGGAGTTATAATCTGCACTAATAAGTTTTGGTTCAAAGGGATGGAGAGTCACTGGAAAAGTTTAAGCAATGGAACAGTCTCTCCATAATTTGGGATTTATTGTTAAATAAGACAGATATGATCTTTGATCTAATAAAGTTAATAATCTAATGAGATTCAAATAAGCATAATTGACATTCCATTTTAAAATGATCGTTTTGGATGACCGATGTGGACTAGATTTAAGGAATCCAAGAGAGAGGCAGAGTAGCTCATTAGAGGGCTAGAAGGCTTATCAAGACGAGACATGGTGAAGTGAAACAGAATGATGATTGCTGTTGTTAGGTGCCATTGAGTGAATTTTTGACTCACAGCAGCTCCATGTGACATAGGAGAGCTGCCCCATAGCGTTTCCTACTCCGTAGTATTTACAGATGTACATGGTCAGGTCTCTCTCCCGCAGAAGGGTGATAGTGTGTATGAAAAGAAGTGGGTAGATTTGAGAAATGGCGGTGAGCCAGAAATTATGTCTTTGATGTTGCATTGGTATGAGATGGTTGATAGACCGATAGAATGATTCCAGGTATTTGGACAGTGCAATTAGGTGGTTGATAATGTGATTTATTAAAACAGGAAATAGGAGGAAAGAAAATTGCAGGTGAAAATATTGTCTAAGGAATGAACATATGGATTTTGAGGTAAAAGTTACAGTAAAAATTTAGATAACTAAGCCTAGAGTTCAGGAATAGTTCTAGACCAGAAATACGGATTTGAAAACTGTCAACATATAGATAGATGGTAATCAAAGGCCGTATGTGGATGAGTATCTGTAGGATAAGAAAGTGAAAAAATAAATAAAAGAACAGAAGTGAATCTGGATTCCAAAAGTTAAGATCTGGAGAAAAAAAAAAAAAAAGACACAGAGGCCAAAGAAGTGAGAAATCAAAAGAATTAGTGGTATAATGGGAACCAAGAAGCAAGGTATATTCAATATTGTTAAATTCCAGTAAAGGATGACATAAAATAAGAATTTTTACCTTGGCAAAAACAATTATGATGGCATAGTGTAAGCAGAAAAAACAATTATAGCAGGATAGAAGAGAGGGGAACAAGAGCAACCAGAGACAATGAGTTAAATAAAAATTATATAATTTAGACACTGAAGGGAAAGGAAGAATTGAGGCAGGGCATTACTTCTCAAATGGAAGAAGCTTGGTCATATTAAAATGCTGAAAGTAAAAAGAATGTGGAGTGAGATAATGAAAATATAAGAGAAATGGTAATGAAGGTCCCAGAGAAAGACATGATTCTCAAGTATGAAAGAATTTGCTTTTTGGAAGAGTAACACGTCCTCCTTGTAGAAAGGAGAAATGAGTGCACATGGTGCTGCTCATTACATATAACTCCTCCAGAGTTTGGTTATAATTTATTGACCTTTTTTTGATTTATTTTTATATGACATATGTTAATTTTATGAGGGAAGTATCAGATTTATGTCGAAGCACAGTGTTTTGTACATATCAAGCACTCAAATATTTATAAAAGGAATTAATAAAAAATATTTATAAAAGGCTTAAAGAATTTATGATGGAAGTCAACTTCACAAAACAACAGTAATGGACTCCTATACTGGGCACGATGCCTTTCTGACATCAAGCAAATTCTCAAATTCTATATGTCTATTTTGGGTCTGCGTATTATAAAGGGGATGTTTGAAAATCTATTAAATGGGAATGATTCTGATGAATTGTTGATTTGTTTCTGCATCAGAATAAAACTTACATAGAAAGATTTGAGAATCTGTGTATTTTTAAATACTCTGTTCCATGAACTTGATTTTATTTATGTCTTTATGAGAGACATACAATTACAGGTATATATGAGGAATTTTCTCATTTTGGGATCTGGTCGATGTTTTTTTTTTTTTTTTTAAACAAAAAAACTTTTTTTTTAAATACTTTCCATGTCATCCAAATATTTTATTTGGGAATTTTAAAATGTAGTGATTGAAAAATGAAACCCTAAAGAGCTACCTAATGGTAGCATATCAATTTTGGGGACCATAGTCAAAATGGCAATACTTTCTGAAAAACATTAAAATGCTACCAATCCTACTTAACTATATATATAACCAAAACCATACCTCAAGCCTATATTTACCAACAATAAAAGGAGCAAGACTCATTACAATTAAAGAAGGCTCATTAACAACCTGCCATACGCAGGTGACATACTCTTGCTTACTGAAAACTGAAGAGGACATGAAGCACTTACTGATGAAGATAAAAGACCAGAGCCTTCAGTATGGATTACACCTCAACATAAAAAAAACAAAACTCCTCACAACTGGACCACTAAGGAACATCGTGGTAAACAGAGAAAACACTGAGATTGTCAAGGATTTCATTTTACTTGGGTAAACAATCAACACCCAGGAAGCAGCAGGCAAGAAATCAAAAGACACATTGCAGTGGGAAAATATGCTTCAAAAGACCTCTTTAAAGTGTTGAAAAGCAAAGATGTCACCTAGAGGACTAAGGTGCGCCTGACCCAAGCCATGGTGTTTTCAATAGCCTAACATGCATGTGAAAGCTGAACGATGAATAAAGAAGATAGAAGAATTGATGCCTTTGAATTGTGGTGTTGGCAAAAAATACTGAACATACCATGGACTGCCAAAAGAGCAAACTTGGAAAAAGTACACCCAGAATGCTTCTTAGAGACAAAGGATGGCAAGACTACATCTCACATACTTTGGACATGCTTTCTGGAGAGATCAGTCCTTAGAGAAGGATACCACACTTGGTAAAGTAAAGGGTCAGCAAAAAACAGGAAGACTCTCAATAAAATGGATTGACACAGTGGCTGCAACAATGGGCTCAAGCATAACAACGATTATGAGAATGGCACAGGACCAGGCAGTGTTTCATTCTGTTCGACATGAGGTTGCTGTGAGTCAGAATCGAGTCAATGACTCCTAATAATAACAACAAAAGGAGCAAATCATTTTATAGTATAAGCGTTTCATATTAAAGTAATTTTTCCTAGTATTATGAATGGAAGAGAGAGTATTTTACTTTAAGTGTAAATATAGCAGCTTAAGGCCTTTCTGGAAATTACTAAGCTTTAGGGTAATAAAACTGAATAAATTTTAATAAAGACTTTTTATTATATTTATTTTATAATGATTTACAATAATTTATCATTTTATTTAATTATAATGTTTTTATAGTACAAACAAGATGCCTTTAAATTCACCCCTTGTTCCCAGCACTTAATATCAATTAGCCCAAGTAAATTAAATAAAAGCTACAGCAACGTTGGAGCTGTGCTTAAATAAGAATAAATAATTGATAAAAAATAGTATGGGATAAAAAAAAATTAAGATTTTCTTTATTTTTTATAAAATAGATGCTAGTACATACAGATTAAAATTTTTTAGCAAGCCAAGAATAAGTTGTCTCTAGAATTTTTAAAAAGGCATAATGTTTTGCTAACTTTACAGAACATGTAGTTTGCCGAGGAGCCCTGGTAGCACAGTAGTTAAAGCGGCTCGGCTGTTAACCGATGAGCCACCAGTGGCTCTGCAGGAGAAAGATGTGGCGGTCTGTTTCCGTAGAGGTTTACAGCCTTGGAAGCCCTAGGGGGCGGTTGTACTCTCTCCTATAGTGTTGCTATGAGTCGAAATCGACTGGAAGGCAATAGTTACAGTATTGTTTTATTTTTTGTGTTGTGATTGCCTTACTATTTTACACAAATAGTTTTTCTATGGAAGAAATCACATTTATGTAGAAAATCGTGGCCTCATGTTTTTCAAACAGCAAATATTATTAAAATATAACTCTCCCCACTAAAGAGACTTACCAATGTGAATATATATCATAGTATAGTGGTTCATTTATTCCGATTACACTTTTCTCTCCCATTCCTTTCTCATACCAGCTGTACCTACATCTGTTAATCTGGTTTTCCATTATGAAAATGAGTATAATTATGTTACCTCTTTCAGAGAGTTCTTGAGTTTTAATGTTAACATGAGGCTATTGAAAACACCATGGCTTGGGTTAGGAGCACCTTAGTCTTCAAGATGATGCCTTTGCTTTTTAACTCTTTAAAGAGGCCTTTTGACACAGATTTGCCCAATGCAAAGCATCATTTGATTTCTTAACTGCTGTTTCCATGAGTGTTGATTGTGAATCCAAGTAAAATCCAACTTCAATCTTTTCTCTGTTTATTATGGTGTTGCTTATTGGTCCTGTTGTGAGGATTTTTTTTTCCTTGATGTTGAGGTGTAATCCATACCGAAGGTTGTGGTCTTCGGTTTTCATCAGTAAGTGCTTCAAGTCCTCACCAGAGCTGGACAATGAATAAGGAAGACCAACAAAGTATCGATGCCTTTGAACTGCAGTGTTGGCAAAGAATATTGGCTATACATGGACTGCCAAAAGAACAAACAAATCTGTCTCGGAAGAAGTACAGCAAAGAATGCCCATTAGAAGCAAGGGTGGCAAGACTTTGTCTCACATACATTAGACATGTTATCAGGAGGAATCAGTTCTTGGAGAAGAACATTTTGCTTGGTAAAGTAGAGGGTCCGCAAAAAAAAGGAAGACCCTCAAGGAGATAGATTGACACAGTAAAGCGTAGCAATTGCAAGACTGGCCCAGGGTTGAGCAGTGCTTCATTCTATAGCACATAGGGTCGCTATGAGTAGGAACCAACTCGAAGGTACCTAATGACAACAAATGTCAATATGTGTGAAATGTTACAACTGCCTATTCTACTCAGTAGGTGTGCAGTTATTTTTTTTTATTTTATAATAAAATATTCGTATAATAAATGTACAAGAATATGTGGTTTCTTACAAAGTTTGCAAACATTGCATTTAACACAAATTAGATTATCCAATATATATCAAAGTTTACTGATGGTCATTTTCAAAGACTATTTTAAAAATAACTCCTCTATAATCCATTCTCTCTGACTGGTCTATCAAAGTTAATAGAGTGTTCTATTTTGTTAATCTTATAAACTTTTAATACTTGATGAAAAGGTAACAAACATTATAGATTATGTTTTCCTTTGCACACGAGATGTCTTTCATGAAGAAGTTTTGTTAGAAATAAGATATCTTTTTTGAAAAAAATCCCACTTTAGGAACAATGGTTACTTATGTCAACTTCTTTGGAATGTTCTTTAATATATATAATTTTGACTAATTCCTTAGTAGTTGCATTTTTATACTGCTTTTTTTTTTTTTGAAATTCTTAGATAAGTAAAAGTCTCAGTAATTTAATTTTTATGGTTAAGAACTGTAAGTTCCTTTTCTATCAATGTATTTAGCACTATTCAACTGGGATCATTTTTTTATTCCAGTTTTGGATTTATAGCCATACTTGCAAATTTGTTCATTAAAGTAAATTTGCTAAAAATATAACCCTAAATCAATTTGCGTCTTGGATTATTTGACATTGTGCCCAGAGTAAAGAAAAACTGGTCCTTTTAAAATTATTTCTATTTAAATCTTAAAAAAAATAATAACGCAATAGCTTGACATGACAAAGAGAACTATAAGAAGATAATAAAGCATATAAAAGTGCTCATGGGACCTTTATTTAACACTTTGTTTCCTTGTGCAATTTAAAAAAACTTATTTTAAAATTTGACTTTCATCTATATGTATACAATACTCAAGTGTGTGTGTATATATATAAAAAAAATATGTGTGTATATATATATGTGTGTATATATATGTGTGTGTGTGTGTATATATATATATATATATATATATATATAATTTAGACCTGTGCTTCCTAAGCAGGCATATGTCTGGAAGTTTGAGATAATATATGAAGAGCTGAGTAAAGCCACAGAATAAATGTGGAGCATGTTTCTATAGGCTCAATTTACCTATAAGCTTTTGGGGAATGTGTTCTTATTATTTCAAAAACTATGGATATATTATGGCGTATAGTGAAAGGTTTTATGAGTTTTTAAGCTAAACCCAAAAATTAAAAATTAAAAAGAACTTCACTTTCAGAGGGCTCCCTTAGACTATAGCCTAAGATTTCTTTGATGTTAGGAGCATATCAATAGAAATATCAGAAGTATCACCTTAAAGTATTGATTATTATCATTTATGTTTCTCATTACAGGTGAGAAATAATGTCAGTGATTCTATTGAAAGAATGTGCTGATGAAAAATTTTTGTTTCATTTAATTTGGAGGATTACATACTACATTAACTCAACTTGGCATGCATGAAGCTCCACAACATGGCTACAGAAAAATTCCTCTGCCTTAATTTCCAATATGCCACTAAATCTACTCCATACTACAAAGAAAGTTAACTTTTGAATGTGGTTATACAATCATAAATAATTCAAAATTAAAATAAAATAATAGGTCTTGCAAGTCTTATTTTATTATTTTATACTTACCTTGAAGCCTTTTTATCTAGTAGGCTCTTCAAGAAAAATGTAATGAATTTAATTGATTTTTATTATGCAAAGCAATAGCTATCTTAAACTTCAGTCCTTCAAAATATCGCTAATTTGTAAAATTATGCAAAATGCATTTATTGTTATAATTTATTAATATTTTGATTAGAATCATCTAAATGTTCTCAGTTGTAAGAATAAATATGAGTTAGACAAACTGATCATTTGAGAAAAAAAAACTTTGCTTTTCAGTCACTCCAAAGTCAGATTAATTCTCCAAGCTTTTCAAAACTAAAGAGTATTTGGGAAATTAGCAGAGCTTTTAGTGATTATATACAATCCCAATTATTTATCCTTTTACCCTTTCCTGAGAAAACAAAAGCCTTTCAAATAAGAATGTCATGGAAATGAGACAAGTCCTATATTTCTTAATAGGCAATTTTCACTTAGTAATAATCTCAAATGACTTTTAACAAACTCTCCTGATGAAGACAGGCTCAATTAAAGTATAGAAAGCGGCAGTAAGGGAAGCTCAGAATGATTGAAACTGTTTTAGAGACCGCAAATCAAGTAGTTTTACTTTCATTGTCAAGTATGGTTTCATAATTGTAAATCAAAGGAATTCCTGGGTCACTTTAATTGGTAGAACACATTCGTTATCAAAAGTTTCTTTTTCAAGGGCATTATATAAAGTGATTGAAAAATGACTAATAGGTAATGTGTGAATTTTTAATTAGGTGGCTTCTTCCATCCTTAAGACACTACAGAAGGAATTTTAAGTAAAAGAATTTTAATAAAGAAAACAATGTTTTTCTTAGAGGCCCTTGATTTATTCCTCCTCCACTATTTCTCCGTATCTTCTTTTCACCCCTGTAGTTAATTAGAGGTAATTCAAATGTAATTGCCTTTTCAAAAATTGTGCAACTCATTGCTCTGCCTGATTTTAGCCCTGAACCCTAACTTCTCACTACATGTAATCATTAATGACCTCTTTGACCGTTCTATGTGGTATATTTCCTACCTGCTGTTTTGATGTCAGCATTGTTTGACCTCTCTAGGGCCCTTTCACACAACTGGGGGGTAAGAATTTACAACTAGTTGGTGAACCTCAATCTCTCAATGCTAATTAGCCTTGCTCCTCGTCTGGATTGGCATCCTTGGCATGTCTACAGCACTATTTAAAAAATGAAGGGATGCGGTGAATAGATGGAGTCATTTTAAAGTTCTGCTTTGCATCTGATATCCAAGTCATTATCCCTTGGACAGAGAGGTCATGTCCAGCTATCTTTTGTTATTAATTTTGTATAAATGATTCAGATTTATTTTACACTTAATGATATGTGAACTCATGAAATGTGATGAGATTTTTCACAGTGATTTCAAAGCTGGAACTGTAATTGAATTCTGCTACTTGATGAGTCTGACAAAAAAGTAAAAAAGGAATGAATTAAGATGCCTGAACTTTCTTTGGGGAACCACTAGAAAGAATGAAAAGAAAGCATCAAGTTCTAAATTACACTCAACTCAACAACTGTAGAGTAGTGGCAGTGTGCAACCACTTACACCAATGTGAGGATTCTGACCTGGCTTCTTTCATGAATTCTTTGAGGTACTAAATACCTAAATCTAATACAGATGTTATTCATACATTACCATATGTACCATAATGAAGAAATAATTCCAGCAGTTGCTTTTATTTTTGTAGTTCTCACAGATGATCCATGAGAAGTTGTACATGAGTGAGGAAACGGCCTATTTATTTTCACTGTTCTGACTTACTTTGCCATTGTTTGAGTAGCTTAAGATTCTAATAAAAGGACAGGAACATAGAATTTCAAGTTGTGTAAACTTGTTCCCAAGATATTACGAATATATTAGAGACATAGAATAATAAAAATATATAGAATATTAAAATTATAAAAGGTCTAACACTTAATATGGGGAGTATTAGGACCTTCAAATGTCTCCAGGTGGAGCAAAAGGTTTGCATTTGACTACAAATCTAAATGTTGGTGGTTCAAACCCACCCGGTGATGCCTTAGAAGAAAAGGCTTGGCGATGGGCTTCCATTAAGATTACAGCCAAGAAAAACCCATGGAGCAGTTCTACTCTGTAACATGGTGCTGCCATGAGCCAGAATCAACATGATAGCAACTAACAACGACAAAAGACCTTCAGAAGATACTTTTTGTTATGATTCTATAATCTAGAAGCTTCTGATATTAGATATTTATTTCTCAGGAAAAAACAGTGTCTAAGTTGACTTTATTCTCTAGAATCATCTATACTTAAAATACTGAGAGACATAATTATTATGGCAGAAGATTGCTGTGTTATATCATGTATGCTATATTACTTAATTTTTCTTTGCGTATAGTTGTTAAACATGATTGTGCATTATTAATAGATGGGAAAACTGAAGAAAAATTGATGCATTTGAATTATAGTGTTGGAGAAGAATATACCATGGACTGCCAAAAAAACGAACAAATCTGTCTTGGAAGAAGTACAGCCAGAATGCTCCTTAGAAGCAAGGATGGCAAGACTTCATGCCAAGTATTTTGGACATGTTATTAGGAGGGACCAGCCCCTGGAGAAAAGCATCATGCTTGGTAGAGTAGAAGGTCAGTGAAAAAGAGGAAGACCCTCAACAAGATGGATTGACACAGTGGCTGCAACAATGGGCTCAAACATAGAACAATTGTGAGGATGGCACACGACAGGGAAGTATTTCGTTCTGTTGTACATAAGGTTGCTATGAATCAGAACTGACTCCATGGCACCTAACAACAACAATGTGTTTAAAACAACTATGTATTAGTTTCCTAACACTGCTGTAACAAATTACCACAAAGTGGGGAGCTTAAAACAACAGAAATTTATTCTCTCACAGCTGTGGAGACTAGAAGTCCAAAATCACGGTGCTGGCAATGTTGTTTTTTTCAGAGGTATCGAAGGGACAATCTATTCCATAACTTTTCTCCTAGCTGACAACTGGCAATCCTCAAAGTTCCTTGGTTTGTGGCAGCATAGCTCTGATCTCTGCTGCTGCCTTCCCATGGTTGTCTTCCCTCTGTCTCTCTCTCTCCTTGTCTCTTCTTCTAAGGACATCAGTCATAATGAGTTAGGGCCCGCCCTACTCTGGTATGACTTCATATTAACTAATAAGATTTGCAATGACGCTAGTTCCAAATGAGGTGAGATTAACAGGTACCAGGTATTAAGACTTGAACATACCTGGTTGGGGGGACACAAATCAACCCATAAGAGGCTCTGATGAAAAAAACAAAGTAGACAACATGCAAGAATAGATGGGTAATGTAAGCAAAGAGATAGAAACTTTTAGAAAGAATCAAAGGAAAATGCTAGGGGAAATAAAAATGACTAACGAAAATGAAGAATGAATATGATAGGTTCATCACTAGGCTGAACATAGACAAGGAAAGAATTAGTGAGCTTGAAGAGAGATCAGTGGAAACATCTCAAGCTGAAATGAATATTTTATTTAACTTCTAGCAAATTACAATGCGCATATTTTTAAAAGCACTAAAATTTGACTCATTGTACTGTACTTAAAACCATCATGGTTTTTCTTTGAGAAATAACTTGAGGAAATATTGATATGTATTTTAGGAAAAAAAGTATCTTTTTTTTCTTTAAAATTTCAAAGTAAACATGCAAGCTCCCTATATTTTTCTCATGAATTTTTGTACCTCAACAAAATAATTAGCTGTTAATGTGAGGTGGCCTAGAGTCAATTCCAATTTATAGTAACCTTAGGTGACAGAGTAGAGCTGCCCATAACATTTTCTTGGTTGTATCTTTAGGAAAGCAGATCGTCAGGTCGTCCACAGAACCGCTGGTTGGGTTCAAATCGTCAACCTTTTCAGTAGCAGCTGAGCACTTAATCGTTGTGCCATCAGTTTATTTAAGTAATTTAGCTAGGTCACAATAATAAATGGCAGAGCTGTGATTATAACTCAGATCTCACTGACTTCACATTTTTATGTATTAATCATGGCAATATATAAAAATAATTCAATATTAAGGGCACTACTTTAAAAAGATGACAACTGCTATATGCAAATGAGGGTAATTTATTCAAACTTTCTATAACTTTCTTTTTCCCTCTCTCTTAAATGAAGATAATAATACTACTGACTTCACAGAGTTTTTGTGATAATAATACTATTCTTTTTTTTTTATATCATATAATTAAAGACAGCAGTGCAAAAAAATCCCTTAGATTTTAATTGGCATATAGTAAGCACTTAATACATGCTAGGTATCATTTGTCTGTGGGAGAGAAAAATGTCAGCATTACACTTTAGATTACTGAGCCATAATGTCATTTTTGTGTCTATACATCAGTTGGGAATGGAAACATTTTATGAAAGCAGAAGTTTACATAATCATGAACATCCAGTTAGTGTAGATCTATTGACCTATAGACCTGGCCTGAACCCATGAAGAATAGTGCAGTTGTCAGGGACACAAGTTACCTGGCTGAAAGCATGGCTCCACATTTTATTGGTTGTGTGATCCTGGACAAGTTGTTGGATCTGTCTGTGCTTTCTGTGAAGGTAGTATGGTATTGTGACAAAGTGAATAATTTCTGAATACATACGATCTGGTTCAAACCCTGATTCTAACATTCTATGGGTGTGAGTACATGAGCAAGGTACTGAATCACTCTATGCCTTGTTCCCCTATATGTGAAGCAAGACTACGAACATTTGTTACATGATTTTAATGATTTAAAGTATTTGAATCTATGCTAACCAGCTTGACCTCTAACAAATGAAGAGATGGGAGTTTTCATCCCTGTTCTCACGACAGGAAAACAGCTAAACAAATTGAAAATTAAAAACTTCTCTTGGAAAATCAGAGAACTGAGGTTGGAGAATAAATGGTCACCCTGAAATCCAGAGAAACAACTGGTCAGTTGAGAGTTACATCTTAGATCTCCTTACCTGTAGCAGAAGAAATTGGAGCCATAAAATAGTAGGAACACTTAAATGGTAATATTCATGAATTGTTGTAGTATAATTATAGGCTATCACGCAAGTGAAAAGGTTCTGAGTCTAAAGGGATGTCACATACCTTCACATGTTTTACCTCTAGGAACCAGGATATGAAGATCCAAGAAAGATGCTTTTATGTTTCTGGCCTGTGGAGGGAAAAACTAACCATTTGAAGTGCACCCAGAGAATTACAAATTACAAAGGCCTACCCTTCAGAGGAAAGAACTTTATCAGAACATCATCTGACTTAGGGGACGAGCATTTCCCCAGCTCCAGCCCTCTCTAGCCTGCTGTCACACTTAAAGTAAGTGGAGGGGAAAGAAGCTAAGAAACACTTGTGAAAATCACAGCCAAGAAACACAGGTACACTAAAAGAATGGTATTTAATTACAAGGTTATTTTTTAGAGCACTACCCTCCCATATCCTCCCTATCACCACATTAACAGGGTTTTGGTATAACAATAGTGGATTACAGCTGAAACAGCTGCAAGAGACAGACTCCATTTAAGGTGGAATCCTTAGGTAAACCCAAAGAATACAGGAAAGACAAAAAAAAAAAGGACACTAGTTGTTGTTGTTGTGTGCTGTTGAGTATATTTTGACTCATAGAGACCCTATATGACAGAGTAGAACTTCACCATATGGCTTCCTAGGCTGTAATCTTTACAGCAGCAGATCAACAGGTCTCTTCTTCCACGGAGTGGCTGTTGGGTTCTAGCTGCTGACCTTTTGATTAGTAGTCATGCAATTAATTATTGTGCCACCAGCAGTCCTTACAGCAAACATTAAACACAGCATAACTCCTAGCTTGATTTACATACAACCTTAAATTAGAGGTCTTTACCTTAGTTCCTATCATTCAATACATCATGTTTGGATTTCAACCAAAAATGAGCTGGCAAAATGGACACGCAAAGTGAGAGTGAAGGGAGGCAGTGGGCTATCTCATTATGGGGAGAGCAACTGGGTGTATGTAGCAAGGTGTATATAAGCTTTCATGTGAGAGACTGACTTGATTTGTAAATTTTCACTTAAAGCACAATAAAAATTAAAAAAAAAAGTGACAAGTCATGCTAGAAGGTAAGAAAAAAACAGTTTTAAGAGACAAAGCAAGCATGAGAACAAGACTCAGATATGTGATATTCAAAATGATCACATAAGATAAGAATTAGTATCTCTATTGTAAAAAGGAGATATATTCTCCAAAACTTAGAGAGCGTCAATCACAGAATCAGAATCTGAACACTGTCTTGACAGGTAAAATTTAGTACTCACTTCTACTCCAAAACAATGCGCTTTTCTTGGACTGCAGAAGTTTAAATCTTCAACCTCTCTCCCTTTCATTTCCTTACAGTAAATTTTATCTTAATTAACTGATCTGAGAATGAATGCTACCACCCATCTCTGTCAGTTTTTTGTTCTGTGGTGGGTTACGTGTTGCTGTGATGCTGGAAGCTATGCCTCCAGAATTTCAAGTACTTGCAGACTCACTCAGTGGACAGGTTTCAGTGGAGCACCCAGACTAAGACAGGCTAGGAAGAAAGGCCTTGCAATCTCCTTCTGGAAATTTGCCAATGAAAATACTATGGATAACAACAGAACTTTGCTTGCTTTGGACACGACATTAGGAAGGATCATTCACTAGAGAAGGACATTATGTTTGAAGTAGTAAAGGGCCAGTGAGGGCAAGTGAGATTCATTGACACAATGGCTTCAGGGACGTACTTGAACATGCTAGAGATGCTAGCAATGGTGAAGATGATGCAGGAACAGGTAACATTTTGTTTTGTTGCACATAAATCACCATAAGTTGGAGTCAACTTGGAGCCTATATATACCTATGTTTCTTTTTTCTTTCCTTCCTTCCTTCCTTCCTTCCTTCCTTCCTTCCTTCCTTCCTTCCTTCCTTCCTTCCTTCCTTCCTTCCTTCCCTCCCTCCCTCCCTCCTCCCTTCTTCCCTCCCTCCTTCCTTCCTTCATCCCTTCTTCCCTCCCTCCCTCCTTCCTTCCTTCCTTCCTTCCTTCATCCCTTCCTTTCTTCCTCCTTCCATCCCTCCCTCCTTCCTTCCTCCTTTCCTTCTATTTATCTACCTATCATCTATCAGAGCCCTAGTGGCACAGTAGTGAAGAGCTTGGCTGTTAAAAAGATCAGCTATTTGAATCCACCAGCTGCTTCTTAGAAACCCTACGTGGCAGTTCTACTCTGTCCTGTAGGGTTGCTACGAGTCCGAGTTGATTCAGTGGCAATGAGTTTGGTTCCAGCAATATGTATCATCTTTTTTTATCACCTATGAATGAATAACAATGTATTTTTTTATCATCTATGAATGAATAACAATGTATATGTAATCAAAAATATAGATTACCATGGAATTTAAGAAATAAACCTGAAAACAATGAATACTTTTGTTTAGTAAACACACAAACTGCCCAGATGTTAATTTGTATATTTTAAGTTTCTACCCGTTTATTTTGAAAATATGGTACCTTGTTGACTTATGTCTCTTTTCCCTGGTTCTTCTGATATGTCTAGTAATCATTGCATAAAGTGGAAATGGTGATAAAGCCTGTATTTCTTTTACATGTTCCATAAATCATACAGTTTTATTTTGTATTGGTAGGTAACATAGCAACAACAACAAAAAATCCTAATCTTTGAGGTAAATCATGGTGGCCTTTTTTTTCTAAGTGATAAAAGAACCTCCAGAAAAGATAAATTAGAGGTTCTGTTCATCTTTCATCTCCATTGAGATCCCATGAGTAGACAGAAGGTGGTGATAAGTGCAGTCCTCACTCCTTCAGCCTTCAAATTACAGTTGTCTTATCAGCTGCAAGGCTGGGCTTACCAGGGACTTTAATCTTCTTTTGAGTCCTCATCAGTTTCTTCTTTTTTATTTGCTCTGCTTTTTTGCCTTGTACAGCTTTCTTGATGGTGTCTGTTATTTCCTCTGTGCCCATGTGATCTGTTCGCTGTTCCGTATTGTTCAACCTGCTGGGCGTTCCACGTAATTTTAATTTGCTTTTAACTTTAAATGAATATTAAAATAGCTGCTTTGGCACTATGGCACAAGGCTTGTATTTGGATTTACTAGACATTTTGAAAACTGGGTCCTCTCACCAACATTGAATACAAAAAAGTAATGATGAGAACAAACCCTCTCTCTTTTCCAAATCTAGGGACTATGGGCAGTTTAAATCTTCAAACTCTGTCTGCCCCATTTTCACGGTGATTATATCTTATATGAGAGTTTCATAATGCCTCTGAAACAACTTAAAAATAAAGAAGTAAAAAGAATATATTTTATTACAAAGATTGTGGTTAATCTTGGTTTCGATGAGGCTAGTCATTTAGAGAGATGATTCTTAGGTTTTTTTTAGTTTTGCTTCTTGTATACTGTTTACTCCCCAAGGAACAGTCTGAAAGTGAAACAAGAACTTAGGGAACTCTTCTTTACCAAAAAAAAATGTTAATTGTTATCTCTGTGGTGGGTCAAGGTAACCTCTGCACATTATGCTGTAAATAGAAGAGAATTTTTCTTCCTCATTAAAGTTTGGATTTACTACTTCTAGTAATTAACCTTGGTCCATGAATGAGGTTTGCTTGTGTGTCTTTGAGTGTGAGTGTCCTCCAATAGTTATCCTTTAGATATCCAGAGAAGCACAGTAAGAGATCCTTCAATGAAAGTTTTAACTATTTGGTATTATTTTCCTTGGATTATGAAGGCAGCTGTAAGAAATAAGCCATTTTAAACATTTTCCCCTCCAATGTTTTGGTTCCCTCCAGTTAACAACTGGAGAGAGAGGAGAACCTTGTAAGGAAATGGAGTGAAGTTTAAAGAGGTATGTCCTGTCATGCGGTCATTGCTCCCTGTGTACTGGATGGTAAAGACATGTCTAGTCAGTTTACCAAAGCAGAGCGATGTGCATGGTGGTTTTTTTTAGAATAAAACTTTAACTCTAATCCATGAAGCAGAGTTCATTCTCTCAGTCCAGGCTGGCAGCACAAATTATTTTTTGCTCTCTAATCCTTCTCCCCAACCCCTGCCCTATAACTTTCCATTTGGGAACCTATACTCACTCAAGAATTAATGATCTCTCTGAAGACTACCTTTGTAAAAGAAAAAAGATTCTTATTCCTCAGGGTAATCTATGTCTTTTTTCAAATTCTGGTTGTAACCTAAAGACCTCTCAGTGGAACCACTGAAGGACAAAGGGAGTCATTCTACTTTTATAAACACAATAATGTTGTTGTTAGGTGCCATTGAGTTGGTTCTGACTCATAGACATCCCATGTACAACAGGACAAAACAATGCCTAGTCCTGTGCTATCCTTAAACAATAATAAATATTCCCTTATTTCTTACTATTTTAAAATTAAAATAAAATAGACAGAAATTGCTTTTTATGCATTTTTTCCCCAAATAGCATGAATTCTAAATTGAGCAAATATGCGTTCTGAGTTACTTGTAATGAAGATTATCACTTAAAAAACAAATAACAGGATGGAACTCGAATTTGATAGAAGAATAGGGAGATGATTTTGCATAGCAAAGAAATAAACAAAGCAGTTGAATTCATCAACTAAAAACACAACTTGAATCTCTATATCTGAACATCTTGTCCTGTTTAAATGTCTGTGTGTGTGTGTGATTGTGAAAGTGATATCTGAGACAGTCATGTCAGAATGTTATTTTTTTGATTTCTAAGAGATGAAACTATGGTGGTATGATGGTTAAGATTAAGTGTCACCTTGGCTACGTATGATTCTCAGTGGTTTGGCAGATACTATGTAATCAACCACCATTTTGTAATCTGATGTGAGCAGCCAATCAGTTGGGAGGGAAGTTTCCTTGGGGGTGTTGCCCGCATCCAATATATACGATGTTCCGGCAAAACTTACCCTTTCTAGATCCTGCATCTGAGTTGTCATCTTCTGACTTCCAGTTCTTGGGACATGACCCAGCAGCCTGCCATCTGACCTGAAGATTTTGGGATTCACCAGCTCCCACAGCCTCATAAGCTGGCAGCCTGCTGTCTGACCCGTCAATTTTGGGTTCATCATCTGCTACAACCACATAAATCAGGAGACGACTCTAGTCTGATGTCTTACCCATAAATTTGAGACTTGCTAGCCTCCACTACTGTGTGAGCCATTTCTTTGAAATAAATCACTCTATAAAAAAAATTCTGTGTGTGTGTGTGTCTATGTGTGCATATGTACGTGTACATATACACATACACATACATATACCAAATGCAAAAAATTCTGTTGCTGTCAAGTCGATTCCGACTCATAGCAACCCTATAGGATAGAGTAGAACCCTATAGGGTTTCCAAGGAACAGCTGGTGGATTCGAACTGCTGACCTTTGATTAACAGCTGAACATTCAACCACTGTGCCACCAGAACACTTCACTGGTTTTGCTCCCCTAGAGAACCAAGCCTAAGGTATTTGATACCTGGAGAAGGATTTATTAGGGAAGTAACAGGTTACAATCCAAGATCAGGTATGATTCAGAAGACAGTTCTTTAGCCAGGACAGCTTCTTGGTCATGCCCACAGGCAGGCTTCTCCCTGACCTTAGGCCCCTCAGCCCCTTGCCACATGCCTTGCTCAGGTAAGTGTTATAAAGCTCTTTAGCTACACTGATAAGCTCCCAGAGGCACATCACTCCACCAGGAAGCCACTGTCCAAATGTGCTCAGCTCTCTAACCCCATGGGTTGGCAAGCTTAGCTCCACCAACGAGTGCAGCAAGCTTAGCTCCACCAACAAGTGCACAAAAAAGCCCCACTCTGCCAGCAAACCTCCTGCTGAAGGTGGTCAGCTTTCTCATTCCATGGGCAGGGAAGCCCACAGCACCATCTCTTGCTAGTCTCCTGGTTCTGTTGCTGCTGGTTCTCTGCTGTACTTCTTGCTACTTTTCAGCACTTTGTGCTTTCTCAGGTGTTGTATCTCTCTGTCCAGTGGGTCCAGGAGGTTCTTAGCTCAGGAATTCCAGGTCCAAAGGGCACTCTCTGCTCCCAGCTTTTTTTTTCTTGGTGGTACTGAAGCCCCCTGTTTCCACCTCTGTGATAGCTCATTTTAAGCCTAGAGAGATGGCAAAACTGACTAATCTTATCCTTAGAGCTCCATGCACCTTATTTCCATGATCCCATACCCACAAGGTGCCATATACCTTATTTACATTATGAGCAAGCTGTCCAATCCCTTGGTGAGCCACAATTGCCTTATTTTCAGAGTCCCACTCAATCATTTGGTGGGAGTTACTAGACCATGGAAAGAAAGGCCATGTAAAAGCAATCCATAGCACCAGAGGCCAACCCCTGGCTTTTCTAATCATGATTCTTTCATACTTGGAGGATTACTTCTCCCTTCCAATCATTTTGCTCATCTAAAACAGTCATTAACAATTAGTCCTTCAGTAGAGCAAGGAGTCCTTAGAGTGAGTTTGCTCATGTACCAGCCATTTAGGTCTGCTGCAGGTATTCATCTGAACTGGTTAGGTTCTTGAAAAGTCATCTTGGCTTCACCCTTTCTGGTGTCTGATAAAATTTAACTGAGAGAAGATTATTCCCTTGCTCTGAGCCTCTTGAGGTATCAGCATAGCAAAACCTTTAAGAAACTTTAGGTTTGGCCACTCTACTCCAGTCCAGAAGTGCTTCCACCTTAGTCCACCGTTTCATACTTATAGCTTCTAAAATTAGTTTTCACAATCACAATTAACCCTGTTAACAGTCAACACTCACAACTGAAGCATGTAATCCTATTAGCATCTTTCCACACTCTTTCTTCCCAGACCTATAAGGAAAAGAAGAATCTATTCAGTGGGAATCCTTCCTCTTCCTCCTCATTTTGAGTGTAAATACACTGACAAAAATGTGAAAGCCAGCCACTTCATGACTTTATCTTCTCCCATTTTTGATAGTCGATTTTTAAATTGCCCATCTTATCAAACCAGTACTCTGAAGAGACAAGCGTATTTTTCGATATGAATAATCTTCTGTTCTAGCTAGAACTTTGGATATCTACATCCACAAGGAAAGTCCAATCCAGAGCAAGCCATCATATTGCAGCAACCTACACTAGCTCATGATGTCAAACATCTTTCTCTTCATTTGGCCAGGTTCTGGTCAGCTCATCTCTAGCCTCTGCGGGCTAGGTCAGTGGGTATCAGCCACAGGATCAGCAGTCTACACACTTCTCCATACTTCAAACCAGCTAGCTCCTTTGCTCTGTCATCCTTTGCTTTCGTGGGCTAGGTCAATAGGTGCCAATGAAACATGTCCCAACTCAACCCATCTCTTCATTCCACTTCCATTCACCTCACAGCAAACTAAGTATGGCAATGGGCCCAAGCTCATGACATTTACTGGTCCTACCACGTTCCCCATCATTCTGCAGCAGCTGGCTTGATAGAATGGCCTTCTGAAGACACAATTTTGGCATTAGCTAGGTGACAATACCTTGCAGAGTTGAGGCAATGTTCTCCAGGAGGCTGTGATCGCTCTAAACCAGCATCCAACATATGGTGCTATTTCTTCCATAGCCAGGATTCATAAGTCCACGAATCAAGGGGTGGAAATGGGAGCAGCACCACACTCACTATAAATCCCTAGTGACCCACTCCCAAAATTTTTTCTTCCTGCCCCCACGACCCTATGCCCTGTGGGTCTAGAGGTCTTAGTTCCAAAGGGAGGAATACTACCACCAGGAGACACAAGACCAATTGCATTGAACTGGAAGTTAAGAATGCCACCTGACCCCTTTGGGCTCTTCATGACATTGGACCAACAGGCAAAGAAAGGAGTTACTGATTGGCTGGTGTGATTGATCCTGATTATCAAGGGGAAATTGGATTGATATTACATAATGGAGGTAAAGAAGAGATCTGTATGTTCTGTACTGTTATGCCAATAACACAAATCTTCTATGTTTGTTTGCCAATTACACCCTCCCCCCCGCAACATATTTTTGCAAGTGCACTTTTTTTTTTACAGCAACATCAACATGTAAAAAAAATTGGCATAACAGCACTTACAAAAATACCTTGAGGGGGGAGGACAAGGTTGACAAACAAACATAGAAGGAGTGCATTATTTGTATTAAAACACAGTATATCTAGAATACAGGAGATACCTTAGGATACAGGAGATACCTTAGGATATCTATTAGTACCACCATGCTCTGTGATTAAAGTCAATGAAAACCTACAACAACCCAATTCCAGCGTAGTTACTAATGGCTTAGACCCTTCAGGAATGAAGGTTTGAGTCACTCCACCAGGCAAAGAGCCAGTACCAGCTGAGGTGCTTGCTGAGGGCAAAGAATTCAGAATGGGTAGGGGAAGAAGGTAGTTATAAATCCCGCCTATGACCTCAAAAAAAAAAAATTTTTTTTTTTATGACCTTTGTTGTTGTTGTGTTCCATCGAGTTGGTTCTGACTCATAGCAACCATATGTACCACAGAACAAAACATTGCTCAGTCCTCTGCTATGCTCCCAATGGTTGTTATGCTTGAGCCCATTGTTGCACCCACCGTGTCAATCCATATCATTGAGGGCCTTCCTCTTTTCTGCTGATCCTGTACTTTACCAAGGATGATGTCCTTCTCCAAGGATTGATCCCTCCTGACAACATGTCCAAAGTATGTAAGATACAGTCTTTCCATCCTTGCTTCTAAGGAGCATTCTGATTGTACTTCTTCCAAGACAGGTTTGTTCATTTTTTTGGCAGTCCATGATATATATATATATATCTCAAACATCTTTGGTTTCTTCCCTCCTTTATTCCATTCCTTATTATAAAATATAATATGTAATTGGGGCTTGTGTGTTTTTGTTTGTACTCATGTTAGTTGTATCATGTTAGGTGTAAATATGACTGTAATTATCTTTATTTAGAGATTATGTATGGTTTAAAGAAGATGTGTACAGGTGCTGAATTGACAAGGGGGTGGTCTGTGATAGTTAAGGTTTTGTGTCAACTTGGCTAGGCCATGATTTTCAGTGATTTGGGAGGTATAGTGTAATCATCCTCCTTTTGTGATCTATTGTCAGCAGTCAATCAGTTGAAAGGAGAATTTCCTTGGAGGTATGGCCTGCATCCAATATATATAGATGTTCTGGCAAAGCTTGTACCCTCTGGATCCTGCATCCAACTTGACATCCTCTGACCTGCGGTTTCTGGAATGTGAGCCAGCAACCTGTCGTTTAACCTAAAGATTTTTGGATTTGCCAACTCTCAAATCTCTGTGAGCCAGCAGCCTGCTGTCTGACCTGTTGATTTTGGTTTGTCCGCCCCTGCAACTATGTGAGTCAGGAGAAACCTCCAGCCTTATGCCTAATCCACAAATTTAGGATTTGCCAGCCTTCACAACTGTGTGTCATTTCCTTGAAAAAAATCTCTGTCTCTTTCTCCACATACACACACACACACACACACATATATATATGTATGTATATACATGCTTCACTGGTTTTGTTCCTCTACAGAACCCATTCCAAGACAGGTGGTCAAGAGATTTATGAGAAAATTCTCTTTACCAGTCATCATTTTTACTTCTGCTGTATCAAGCTGAATTATGCTAAATAAAGCTTTATGAATTTCTTTTCTTTCTCAAGCATCAACATTAATCTCAGTTTTTGGACCTAATGGAAATAATAAGCCTCCATATTCTGGAAGGGAAGCCCAATACTGGGAAAAAGAACTCTACTGAAATGCACACTATCTGCAACAAAGAGGACGAGTTTATAAACATCTCAAGTAAAGTAGGAGAAGTTATCATTTCTAATAGAAATGACAAATTCAAACTAATTCATAAAGACACCTTATTACTAGAGTAACTGTTTGAATTTATATGCCTTTTAACCCCTAACATTGAAGATGCTTTGTTTATTACTTATTTTTCCACAAAGGAAAACAATTATAAATCTTGTACCTTTATCATGATTTCTGGAAAAGATCTTAACTTTATCAACTGTGTAAAAGATTTCTTTTAGGATATCAATCCTTGAAAATTGAGATAGGGCTGGATTTAGGAATTTATTAAGACTGCAACATGTTAGAATTATATCTAGAATAAAAATTTCTCATTATTAATTAATGGTTTATTTAAACCATTTGCGTGTGTTAAAGACATATTTTTATCAGAATCTAAAACTTTGTGGCTAATTCTTCACTAGGAAAATTTTTTTAAAAACTACATATTTCAAATACTGCCAGTCTAGAGAGTTCTGTTTCAGACACTGGTGGGTTTTCTTGTTTCTGACCAACATTCTTCATAAGACCACGTGGAAAACTTGAAAATATTAAAAAAAAAAAAAAAAATCTCTGAGTTATTGGAGATCTGTGAAGGCCATAAAAACATGAGGGACTCAGATTATAGAAAGGAGGATAGCCCAGTGGTGGAATTAGCCTTTAGTGAGGCTTTCCCTCATTGTCAGCACTGTCCAATGTGAACATATCCAAGATGTAAATGTGAATTACATACGTAATTTTAAGTCTTCAGACACCATTGAGTATTTCATACTTAAGGAATGTTTCATTTCATATCAGCAATATCCCAAGTACTCTCTAGCCACATATGGATAGTGGCTACTCTATGAGATGGCACAACTTTAAGGCCCTGACAATTCTAAAGCTTCTGCAAAAAGGCTAAAATCCTGAGCAGTAAATGGCTACTGAGAAGTTGAGAAATTGAGCAGTGTTGTCAGAAGTTTGTCTTTTAGAATTTCTACATGTAAAAATCTCTCAGAGATAAGGGGTAGGGAATGGAGTTTGGGACTGTCTAGGAGGAAGGCACTGAAAACACCAATTAGATTAAACTGGAATCGCCTAAGGGCTACACTCGGAAACCCTGGTGGCTTAGTGGTTAAGTGCTACAGCTGCTAACCAAAAGGTCAGCAGTTCGAATCCTCCAATCCCTCCTTGGAAACTCTATGGGGCATTTCTACTCTGTCCTATAGGGTTGCTATGAGTCACAATCAACTTGATGGCAAAGGGTTTGGTTTGGTCTGGTAAGGGTTACATAATAGGTGTAAAAGTAAATTATAAATAGGCAAACCCTCTGTCTTGGATTGAATTATGTCCCCCAAAAATGTGTGTATTAACTTGGTTAGGCCATGATTCCCAATATTCTGTGATTGTTCTCCATTTCGTAATTGTAATTTTGTGTTAGAGGGGATTAGGGTGGGGTGCAACACCCTTACTAGGTTGCATCCCTGAACCAGTGTAAAGGAAGTTTCTCTGGGGTGTAGCCTGCCCCATGTTTTATCTTACAAGAGATAAAGGAAAGGGAAGCAAACAGAGAATAAAGAAGCACTGGGAACAGAGAAAAACCTTTAGGCCAGAGGTTCCTGCACAGAGATGCTCCCAGACCAGGGGAAGACTGATGACAAAGACCTTCCTCCAGATCAAACAGAGAGAGAGAGAGCCTTCCCCTGGAACTGATGCTCTGAATTTGGGCTTGTAGCCTACTAGAGCGTGAGAGAATAAATTTCTCTTTGTTAAAATCATTCACTTGTGATATTTCTGTTACAGCAGCGCTAGATGACTAAAACATCCTCTAAAAACACAACTGAAATGAACCATTGAATAAATTAATATATCAGTATCCTAAATGCATGCCAGAAACAAAATAAAACTTTTCAGGAAGCAGATAGCATTAAACAGAGGCTCAATTTTATTTCTAAAAATGCTCATATAAAATGTCTTATATTCAAATAAAAATAATGTGGTCTTTCAAAAACATAATAATTGACTCAAACCCCCAAAAGCCTAAACCCACTGCCGTCGAGTCGATTCCAACTCATAGCGACCCTATAGGACAGAGTAAAACTGCCCCCATAGAGTTTCCAAGAAGCACCTGGCAGATTTGAACTGCAGACCTCTTGGTCAGCAACCATAGCACTTAACCACTACGTCACCAGGGTTTCCCAAACCCCAAACAGACATACAAAAATACAATAAATATAGGCCTAAATGAGATAGAAATGTGGGAGTTATAAAAATGGGACTTTAAAATATACTGATTAACATATTAAAAAATTAGATGACAAGATTGATAAATTCAGCACAGTGCTCAGTCTAAAGAAAATGATCAAATTGAAAATCAAAAATTTTACAATACAGTAAATTTAAGCAAGTAATCCATAGGGATTAATGACACATTAGACACTGTTGAAGAGAGAATTTTTGATCTAGAAAATAAATCAGAAATGCAAATCTAAACTGAAGCACAAAGAGGAAAATGTTGCAAAATATTGAAAATAGTATAAAAGATAGTATAAAAGCTATATGATACACAATTTGAAGTTTATAATACATGTAATTGGAGTTCTAGAAAGTGAAGAGTGAATGACTGACACAAAGTAGTATCTGTAAAGATAACGGCTAAGACGTTTCCTATATTGCTGAAAGGGATTACAACAGAATTTACAGTTATATGCATTCCAAAGAGCATAAATTTAAAGAAAATCACACCTGAGAACTTCTAAGTAAAACTATTGAAAATTGAAGATAAAGAAAAAAATCTAAAAGCAAGTAGGGGAATAAAAAGACATGTTGTTTTAAAAGATCAACAGTAAGATTATTCCTCAACAACAAAAACAAAAACAAAAACAACTCAGGAAAGTCAAAATACCAAACTAGAATTTTTTTGCCTTCTTTTTTTTTAATTGTGCTTTAAGTGAAAGTGTACAAATCAAGTCAGTCTCTCACATAAAAACTTATATACACCTTGCTACATATTCCCAATTACTCACCCCCTATGAGACAACCTGCTCCCTCCCTCTACTCTCTCTTTTCATGTCCCTTTCACCAGCTTCAACCCCCTCTACCTTCTCATCTTCCCTCCAGGCAGGAGACGTCAACATAGTCTCAAGTGTCCACCTGATCCAAGTAGCTCACTCCTCACCAGCATCCCTCTCCAACCCATTGTCCAGTCCAATCCATGTCTGAAGACTTGGCTTCAGGAATGGTTCCTGTCCTGGAGCAACAGAAGGCCTGGGGGCCATGACCACAGGGGTCCTTCTAGTCTCAGTCAGTCCATTAGGTCTGGTCTTTTTATGAGAATTTGGGGTCTGCATCCCACTGCTCTCCTGCTCCCTCAGGGGTTCTCTGTTGTGTTCCCTGTCAGGGCAGCCATCGGTTGTAGCTGGGCACCATCTAGTTCTTCTGGTCTCAGGATGATGTAGTCTCTGGTTCATGTGGCCCTTTCCCAAACTAGAATTTAAATGCAACAATTATGTCAAGGATGAATACAAAATTAATATAGTTAAAAGAAAAAGCAATACTGAGAGAATTCATCACAATCTGACAGCAATAATGGAGTTTCTGTCAAACAAAAAGATTTGCTATTGCACATCAGAGAGGAATAATTGTGTAAAAATTGAACAGATAATGGTTTCATTTTCTATTTTTTCTGAGTCATTACTAAGCACTAAGTTGTTTAAAATAGTGCATTTGTATTGTCTCATAGTTCTGCAGGTCAGTCTGGGTAGGGTTCAACTGGATTATTTGCTTAGTCTCACCAGGGAAAAGTCAAGTTAAATTTTACCTGAGTCTTGGGGTTCTGTTCAAAACTCATTGCTTTTTAGAAAAATTAAATATATTTTGATAGGACTGAGACCCTCAGCTTCTAGAGATCAACCACCCTTCTCTGCCAAGCGACCCCCCTGACAATTTGCCTTCATCTAAGTCAGTAGGAGAGAGTGCCTCTGTTGCTCTCCTTTTAAAAAATAACTTAAATAATTAGGTCAGGGCCACACTTTTAATTAGCTGATTAGTAACTTAATAATAAAAGTGATATACAATCATACTCTCTGGTTTTGACACATCACTGCCTTCATCCATATTCAAGCAATGTAGATTATACATGGTCTGTAATTACATAAGATGGCATGAATCTTGGAGACCACTTTATAATTCTGCGTGCCATAAATAATCAGATATTAACAACATCTTTATACTACTGTATTCAAATATTTAGAAGAAACGTATAATGTCTTGGAAAACATAACTTACCAAAACTGACTAAAAAATAAAATTAAAAATGGAAGCTTTTCAGTAGCTACTAAAGTAATAGAATTGACAGTACTTTTTAAAATTTCCGCAATAAAAATCCCAGCCCAGGTAACATTGTCGTTAATTCTGTCAACTATTTTAGAAAAATATTCTCATAGAGACTATTTCAAGGAATAGAAAATAAGAGAATAGGTCCCAACTATGTTTTCCATGCTAATATAAACTTGAAATAATTTAAAAAGACAAGATTATCACAATAAATGATAATATATGCCAATATCATTCACAAACATACATACAAAATTCTTTAACAAAATATAAGCAAATCAAATTCAACAATACACAAAAGGATTCAAACAACAGGACCAAGTTGGGTTAATTCGAGGGATGAAAGAATGTTTTAACATCTGAAAAAAACAATCAGTGCAATCCCATTTTTCCCCTTTATTCTAAAAAAAAAATTTATATATATATATGTATATATATATACATGCACACATACATACATATAAAATCATCACCTATGGATCTGAATAAGGCATCCATACATCCGTTCACAATAAAAATTCATCACAAACAAGAATAGAAGTTGTCTTGGATCAGTTTCTCTAGAAGTAGAGTCTAAGACAAGGATTTGGATGCATATTATGCTTTATTGAAAATCTGTTCTTTATGAAAACTTTATAAGGGAGAGGGGAACAAAGACTAGGGAAAAGACAACAAGAATGTGGTCTGTGCCAAAACTAAGGTTTTGTGTCGTTCACAGGTGGCCTCTGGAGCATACATGGCACCACGAATGTTTCTCCATTGAAACAGGATGGCTGCACTTTGAAATCTTCATTACCAGTCAGTTATCTGCCCTCAAAGGGAGTGTAACCTTCTGTGTTTCTCTGGGTCGAGCAGCTCCTTCCAGTCAAATGCGATGCTCTAGGGAAAACTGCAGATATTCATTAGCCATAACACCCAAGCAGTCATAAAAGACATTTGAGCCATTCGCTGCTTATTCTAGCAAAGGAGCCTCCTTAATGTGATCCGTGTGTTTAAAAAAAAAAAAAAAAGCCTATCACATACTTAATGAGGAAATATTTAAAGCTTTCACCTTGAGATCAGGAATGGATCAGCGATGTCACTATCACTGTACCTTCTCGTTATCCTAGATTCTTAGCTAGTTAATGAAATAAGAAAACATTTTCAATTTTATTTTTGTTAGAGTTGTAGGGCTGTATACAACTGGTCCTAAGTTTGTTACAGCTGCCAAATATAATATGTTCTAAAGTACGTTTTGGAGGAATTATATCCTAAAGTAACATACAATCATAGAATACTTACTGGAAAAATTGCTACCATGCTTAATAATAATTTTTTTTTAATTAATTTTTATTAAGCTTCAAGTGAACATTTACCATTCCAATCAGTCTGTCACATGTAGGTTTACATACATCTTACTCCCTTCTCCCACTTGCTCTCCCCCTATTGAGTCAACCCTTTCAGTCTCTCGTTTCGTGCCAATTTTACCACCTTCCCTCTCTCTCTATCTTCCCATCCTCCCTCCAGTCAAGAGTTGCCAACACACTCTCCAGTGTCCACCTGATTTAATTAGCTCACTCTTCATCAGCATCTCTCTCCCCCCGACTGACCAGTCCTTTTCATGCCTGATGAGTTGTCTTCGGGGATGGTTCCTGTCCTGTGCCATCAGAAGTTCTGGGGAGCATTGTCTCTGGGATTTCTCTAGTCTCAGTCATACCATTAGGTATGGTCTTTTTATGAGAATTTGGGGTCTGTATCCCATTGGTCTCCTGCTCCCTCAGGAGTTGTCTGTTTTGCTCCCTGACAGGGCAGACATCGATTCTGGCCGGGTACCAACTAGTTCTTCTGGTCTCAGGATAATGTAGGTCTCTGGTTCATGTGGCCCTTTCTGTCTCTTGAGTTCTTAGTTGTCGTGTGACCTTGGTATTCTTCCTTTGCCTTTGCTCCAGGTGGGTTGAGACCAATTGATGTATCTTAGATGGCCGCTTGTTGGCATGTAGGACTCCAGGCGCCACAATTCAAAGTGGGATGCAGAATGTTTTCATAATAGAATTATTTTGCCCATTGACTTAGAAGTCCCCTCAAACAAAGTTCCCCAGACCCCAGCCCCTGCTCCGCTGACCTTTGAAGCTTTCATTTTATCCCGGAAACCTCTTTGCTTTTAGTCCAGTCCAATTAGGCTGACCTTCCTTGTATTGAGTGTTGTCTTTCCCTTCACCCAAAGCAGTTCTTATCTACTGACTGATCAATAAAAAGCCCTCTCCCTCCCTCCCTCCCTCCCCCCTTTGTAAGCACAAAGTATGTGTTCTTCTCCGTTTTTTCTGTTTCTCAAGATCTTATAATAGTGGTCTTATACAATATTTGTCCTTTTCCCTCTGACTCATTTCGCTCAGCATAATGCCTTCCAGATTCCTCCATGTTATGAAATGTTTCAGAGATTCGTCACTGTTCTTTATCGATGCGTAGTATTCCATTGTGTGAATATACCACAATTTATTTACCCATTCATCCGTTGACGGACATCTTGGTTGCTTCCAGCTTTTTGCTATTGTAAACAGAGCTGCAATAAACATGGGTGTGCATATATCTGTTTGTATGAAGGCTCTCGTATCTCTAGGGTATATTCCGAGGAGTGGGATTTCTGGGTTGTATGGTAGTTCTATTTCTAACTGTTTAAGATAACGCCAGATAGATTTCCAAAGTGGTTGTACCATTTTACAATCCCACCAGCAGTGTATGAGAGTTCCAATCTCTCCGCAGCCTCTCCAACATTTATTATTTTGTGTTTTTTGGATTAATGCCAGTCTAGTTGGTGTGAGATGAAATCTCATCGCAGTTGTAATTTGCATTTCTCTAATGGCTAATGATTGAGAGCATTTTCTCATGTATTTGTTGGCTGCCTGAATATCTTCTTTAGTGAAATGTGTGTTCATATCCTTTGCCCACTTCTTGATTGGGTTGTTTGTCTTTTTGTGGTTGAGTTTTGACAGAATCATGTAGATTTTAGAGATCAGGTGCTGGTCTGAGATGTCATAGCCGAAAATTCTTTCCCAGTCTGTAGGTGGTCTTTTTACTCTTTTGGTGAAGTCTTTAGATGAGCATAGGTGTTTGATTTTTAGGAGCTCCCAGTTATCTGGTTTCTCTTCATCATTTTTGGTAATGTTTTGTATTCTGTTTATGCCTTGTATTACGGCTCCTAGGGTTGTCCCTATTTTTTCTTCCATGATCTTTATCGTTTTAGTCTTTATGTTTAGGTCTTTGATCCACTTGGAGTTAGTTTTTGTGCATGGTGTGAGGTATGGGTCCTGTTTCATTCTTTTGCAAATGGATATCCAGTTATGCCAGCACCATTTGTTAAAAAGACTATTATTTCCCCAATTGACTGACACTGGTCCTTTGTCAAATATCAGCTGCTCATACATGAATGGATTTATATCTGGGTTCTCAATTCTGTTCCATTGGTCTATGTGCCTGTTGTTGTACCACTACCAGGCTGTTCTGACTACTGTGGCTGTATAATAGGTTCTGAAATCAGGTAGAGTGAGGCCTCCTACTTTCTTCTTCTTTTTCAGTAATGCTTTGCTTATCCGGGGGTTCTTTCCTTTCCATATGAAATTAGTGATTTGTTTCTCTATCCCCTTAAAATATGACATTGGTATTTGGATTGGAAGTGCATTGTATGTATAGATGGCTTTTGGTAGAATAGACATTTTTCCTATGTTAAGTCTTCCTATCCATGAGCAGGGTATGTTTTTCCACTTAAGTATGTCCTTTTGAATTTCGTGTAGCAGAGTTTTATAGCTTTCTTTGTATAGGTCTTTTACATCCTTGGTAAGATTTATTCCTAAGTATTTTATCTTCTTGGGGGCTACTGTGAATGGTATTGATTTGGTTATTTCCTCTTCGGTGTTCTTTTTGTTGATGTAGAGGAATCCAAGTGATTTTTGTATGTTTATTTTATAACCTGAGACTCTTCCAAACTCTTCTATTAGTTTCAGTAGTTTTCTGGAGGATTCCTTAGGGTTTTCCATGTATACGATCATGTCATCTGCAAATAGTGATAGCTTTACTTCCTCCTTGCCAATATGGATACCCTTTATTTCTTTGTCTAGCCTAATTGCCCTGGCTAGGACTTCAAGTACGATGTTCAATAAGAGAGGTGATAAAGGGCATCCTTGTCTGGTTCCCGTTCTCAAGGGAAATGCTTTCAGGTTCTCTCCATTTAGAGTGATATTGGCTGTTGGCTTTGCATAGATGCCCTTTATTATGTTGAGGAATTTTCCTTCAATTCCTATTTTGGTAAGAGTTTTTATCATAAATGGGTGTTGAACTTTGTCAAATGCCTTTTCTGCATCTATTGATAAGATCATGTGGTTTTTATCTTTTGTTTTATTTATGTGATGGATTACATTAATGGTTTTTCTGATATTAAACCAGCCTTGCATACCTGGTATAAATCCCACTTGATCGGGGTGAATTATTTTTTTGATGTGTTGTTGGATTCTATTGGCTAGAATTTTGTTGAGGATTTTTGCATCTATGTTCATGAGGGATATAGGTCTAAAATTCTCTTTTTTTTGTAATGTCTTTACCTGGTTTTGGTATCAGGGAGATGGTAGCTTCATAGAATGAGTTGGGTAGTATTCCGTCTTTTTCTATGCTTTGAAATACCTTCAGTAGTAATGGTGTTAAGTCTTCTCTGAAGGTTTGATAGAACTCTGCAGTGAAGCTGTCTGGGCCAGGACTTTTTTTTGTTGGAAGTTTTTTGATTACCGTTTCAATCTCTTTTTTTGTTATGGGTCTATTTAGTTGTTCTACTTCTGAATGTGTTAGTTTAGGTAGGTAGTATTTTTCCAAGAATTTGTTTATTTCTTCTAGGTTTTCAAATTTGTTAGAGTACAATTTTACGTAGTAATCTGAAATGATTCTTTTAATTTCATTTGGCTCTGTTGTGATGTGGTCCTTCTCGTTTCTTATTCGGGTTATTTGTTTCCTTTCCTGTTTTTCTTTAGTCAGTCTAGCCAATGGTTTATCAATTTTGTTAATTTTTTCAAAGAACCAGCTTTTGGCTTTGTTAATTCTTTCAATTGTTTTTCTGTTCTCTAATTCATTTAGTTCAGCTCTAATTTTGATTATTTGTTTTGTTCTGGTGCCTGATGGGTTCTTTTGTTGCTCACTTTCTATTTGTTCAAGTTGTTGGGACAATTCTCTGATTTTGGCTCTTTCTTCTTTTTGTATGTGTGCATTTATCGATATAAATTGGCCTCTGAGCACTGCTTTTGCTGTGTCCCAGAGGTTTTGATAGGAAGTATTTTCATTCTCGTTGCTTTCTGAGAATTTCCTTATTCCCTCCTTGATGTCTTCTATAACCCAGTCTTTTTTCAGGAGGGTATTGTTCATTTTCCAAGTATTTGATTTCTTTTCCCTAGTTTTTCTGTTATCGATTTCTAGCTTCATTGCCTTGTGGTCTGAGAAGATGGTTTGTAATATTTCGATGTTTTGGACTCTGCAAAGGTTTGTTTTATGACCTAATATGTGGTCTATTCTAGAGAATGTTCCATGTGCACTAGGAAAAAAAGTATATTTTGCAGCAGTTGGGTGGAGAGTTTTGTATAAGTCAATGAGGTCAAGTTGGTTGATTGTTGTAAGTAGGTCTTCCGTGTCTCTATTGAGCTTCTTACTGGATGTCTTGTCCTTCTCCGAAAGTGGTGTGTTGAAGTCTCCTACTATAAATGTGGAGGTGTCTATCTCTCTTTTCAATTCTGTTAAAATTTGATTTATGTATCTTGCAGCCCTGTCATTGGGTGCATAAATATTTAATATGGTTATGTCTTCCTGATCAATTGTCCCTTTTATCATTATATAGTGTCCTTCTTTATCCTTTGTGGCAGATTTAAGTCTAAAGTCTATTTTGTCAGAAATTAATATTGCTACTCCTCTTCTTTTTTGCTTATCATTTGCTTGATATATTTTTTTCCATCCTTTGAGTTTGAGTTTGTTTGTGTCTCTAAGTCTAAGGTGTGTCTCTTGTAGGCAGCATATAGATGGATCGTGTTTCTTAGTCCTTGACTCTCTGTCTCTTTATTGGTGCATTTAGTCCATTTACATTCAGCGTAATTGTAGGTAAAGGAGTTTTTAGTGCTGTCATTTTGATGCCTTTTCATGTGTGTTGTTGGCCATTTCATTTTTCCACATGCTTTTTTGTGCTGAGACGTTTTTCTTAGTAGCTTGTGAAATCCTCATTTGCATAATGTTTAACTTTATGTTTGTTGAGTCGTTACGTTTTTCTTGAGTTATGAAATTGATATTCCTTTTTGTGGTTACCTTATTATTTACCCCTATTTCTCTAAGTAAAAACCTAACTTGTATCCTTCTATATCGCCTTGTATCACTCTCCATCTGGCAGTTCAATGCCTCCTATATTTAGTCCCTCTTTTTGATTATTGTGATCGTTTATCTATTCATTTCCATGTTTTCCTGTTATGTGAATTATTTATTTATTTCTTAGAATTAATCTTAATTTGTTTGTTTTTGTGCTTTCCCTATTTGAGTTGCGTTGATATCAGGACGGTCTGTTTTGTGACCTTGTATTGTGCTGGTACCTGATATTATTGGTCATCAGGCCAAACAATCTCCTTAAGCATTTCTTGCAGTCTTGGTTTAGTTTTTGCAAATTCTCTAAACTTGTGTTTATCTGTAAATATCTTAATTTCTCCTTCATATTTCAGAGAGAGTTTTGCTGGATATATGATCCTTGGTTGGCAGTTTTTCTCCTTCAGTGCTCTGTATATGTCGTCCCATTCCCTTCTTGCCTGCATGGTTTCTGCTGAGTAGTCTGAACTTATTCTTATTGATTCTCCCTTGAAGGAAACCTTTCTTTTCTCCCTGGCTGCTTTTAAAATTTTCTGTTTGTCTTTGGTTTTAGAAAGTTTGATGATAATATGTCTTGGTGTTTTTCTTTTTGGATCAATCTTAAATGGGGTTCGATGAGCATCTTGGATAGATATCCTTTCGTCTTTCATGATGTCAGGGAAGTTTTGTGTCAGGAGTTCTTCAACTATTTTCTCTGTGTTTTCTGTCCCCCCCTCCCTGTTCTGGGACTCCAATCACTCGCAAGTTATCCTTCTTGATAGAGTCCCACGTGATTCTTAGGGTTTCTTCATTTTTTTTAATTCTTTTATCTGATTTTTTTTCAGCTATGTTGGTGTTGATTCCCTGGTCCTCCAGAAGTCCCAGTCTACATTCTAATTGCTCGAGTCTGCTCCTCTGACTTCCTATTGGGTTGTCTAAATCTGTAATTTTATTGTTAATCTTTTGGATTTCTACATGCTGTCTCTCTATGGATTCTTGCAACTTATGAATTTTTCCACTATGTTCTTGAATAATCTTTTTGAGTTCTTCAATAGTTTTATCAGTGTGTTCCTTGGCTTTTTCTGCAGTTATTCTAATTTCATTTGTGATATCTTTAAGCATTCTGTAAATTAGTTTTTTATATTCTGTATCTGATAATTCCAGGACTGTACCTTCATTTGGGAAAGATTTTGATTCTTTTGTTTGGGGGGTTGGAGAAGCTGTCATGGTCTGTTTCTTTATGTGGTTTGATATGGACTGCTGTCTCCGAGCCATCACTGGGAAACTAGATTTTCCAGGTAATCAGCTAAAAAAAAATGCAGTCAGATCCCTATCTGAATTCTCCCTCTGGCTCAGGGTATTCGGATGTTAATGGAGCCGCCTGTGGAGGTTGGGGGAGGGATGAGAGAGCTAGGAGTGTAGCACCACAGAATATAGAGCTGATCCCAGCGTTCGCGCTCACCCCCCGTCCCCCAAAGTCCCGGCGGGACGGCTCCCCAGCTGGGATGCTACTCTCCCCGCTTCGAGACCAGTCACTTCCTCCCGGGGACTTCTCCCTCCGGTGCGAGGCACCGCTTGCATGAACTGGGTGGGCGTCTCCCGCACGAACGGGTGGTCCCACCCCCGGGGTCTATTCAGGGGAATATAATTGGACCCCGCCCTCACGCCCCGCCCGGGCGTGCCCAAATCCCAGCGGGACGGCTCCCAGGCTGGGACGCTGCTTTCCCCGCTCCGAGACCAGTCACTTCCTCCTGGGGACTTCTCCCTCCAGTGCGCCGCACTGCTTGCACGAACTGGGTGGGCATCCCCCGCACGACCAGGTGGGCCCCGCCCCGGGGTCGCTTTAGGAACATATAGCTGATCCCTACCGCTCGCGCCATGCCCGCTTCCCGCCAAACTCCCGGCAGGACAGCTCCCTGGCTGGGACGCTGCTCTCCCCTCTCCAAGAACAGTCACTGCCTCCCGGGTGCTTCTCCCACCGACTGCGCCGCTACGCCGCCCACGCCAACCAGCTAGACTCCCTCCCGGGATGGGTTCGGGGGGGTACTGCTGGGCCCCTTGTCTGTGCCGTCTGCTCCCCTGGGCTCTGCCCCAGATCAGGCTCCAAAGGTCACCTGCCTGGTACGCTGGCTCCTAGTTCTGAAAACGGTCACTGTCTGCCCGTATTTGTTCATTTTCCATCTCTAAGTCTGTGTTTGTTGTTCAGAGTTTGTAGATTGTTATGTATGTGATCGATTCACTTGTTTTTCCGAGTCTTTGTTGCAAGAGGGATCCGCGGTAGCATCCACCTAGTCTGCCATCTTGGCCCCGCCTCTCCCATGCTTAATAATAATTTACAATAAGGGAATTTAGTATGATTTTGGCAATTTAGATATTAATAAGAAAATGAAAATACCTCAGTAATTGAATTTAGAGATATATGAATAAATATATTTATGTAACATATTTTGTATTTAATATAAACACATGTAATATATATTTATTTCTTTCTATTTGTGTAATATTGTGCATTTAATATTTACTATGGACTAATTCAAAGACAAAATAAAATATTGCTTTTTCCATAATGTCCTTTTTTATTGAAATTGTATTAAGTTCTCTAAACATATAGCAGAAAGATTTTATTATAATTTTGAAGATCTAAACAAATGAGAGAAAGAAGCACTTTCTGCCAAACTCCATAATGAAATAAATTAGCCTGTTTTTATATCTTAGATTCCTCATTAAGACAGTCTCTGTGCATAGAGTACTAAAATGAACCACCTGATTGAAATGAATATTGAATTAAGCATAGTGTTATGTTTAATTGTTTTGAGAAACTTGGCTGAGGGGAAGACTGAAAATATATAAAATTAAATTTCAAGTAAGTTCCGAAATTTCTTGGATCACAGAAGAGGACATATGGGAAGGATGAGTTATAGAATATATTTTAAAAAAGACAATACCAATTAAATAGATTTTCAGCTTCCTTTTTCTAGTCATATTGTATGTGTATCCATACCCGTACTTATCCGTATATATGTACATATACATGACTGTATACCCAAATGTGTGCAGACACATACTTGGGGAAATGGTTGAATTTTGCTTTCAATTATTGCTCTGAGAATTCATTAACAAAACATGATACAAATAATCTAGTGCAGAAAGTGTAAGCAGAGCAAAACTAAAGAAAATACATTTAGGTAATATTACTGCTGTAACAAAAGACTGAAATTGAGTGGCTTAAAACAACACAAATTTATTTTCTTGTAGTTCTAGAGGTCGGAATCCAAATTCAATTTCGTCGGACTAAAATCCAGGTGTCAGAAAGTAAACGCTCCTTTTGGAGGATTTAAAGTCAAATCAATTCCCTTGCCATTTCCAGTTTCTAGAGGCTGGTGGTTTTCCATGGATCACATCTCCTTCCATCTTTAAATCCAGTGGCACACTACCGTCTCTCCTTTCTGACCTCTATTTCTATCCACATATTTTCCTTTTCTGCCCCTCTGCTCTTTGTTTCCATCATCAACTCACCTTCTGTGTCTGTGATCCTCTTAACTCCTTCTTATAAGGATTCCTGTGAATACAGTAGGCCCACTTGAATAATCTAAAATAATCTCCCCATCTCAAACTCCAGATTGAATCATGTGTGCAAACTCCTTTTACCTTTATGATAATATATTCACATGTTCTTGGGATAGGGCATGAACATCTTTGGGGGCCATTATTCACCCTTCCCCAGCTATATTACCAATATACCAAAAAATAATAATAATGCCAAATTTGAAAGAGATATAAAATTATGTTTCACACCTATGAGAAAAAGTGACTTTCAAAGATGATGGAGAAAATAAATGAAACCCCTGACAAATTTGTTATTTCCTAATCAAAATCTTAATGTTAACTTGGAGCCTATTTGATTAGAATGATATAAACTTTTCTAGAGATTTTTCATCATTCATGATGAATTACTAAAATAAATCCATAAATTAAGCTATAAAATTAATTATGCTGGGTGGGGGAGTGAAAAATGTGAAACATGTAATAGCCTTAAAACCAAACCCAGATGCATTGCCATCAAGCCTATTCCTACTTACAGCAACCCTGTAGGGCAAAGTAGAACTACCCGTAGGGTTTTCAAGGCTATAAATCCTTATGGAAGCAGACTGCCAGGTCTTTCGGTTGAGGAGCAGCTGGTGAAGTTGAACTGCCAACGTTTTTGTACCCTTAAATATAATCCATTTTTTACAAGATCCCAATCACAATAAGAAGAAGAAGAACTGTTGTTGTTCTCCTCCTTCTCCATGCTAACATCAGTGTCTTTTTGGCTTTTCAGGGCTAACTACCAATGTATTTAATCAAATTTCTCCCTGCCACCTTTGGAACATTGCCCAGTTAATTACCTTACCGTCTCTATTATGTTTTCACCCACCACCGTTTTAATCAGAATCCACTGACATAATCACATGTCCTCTATATTTTAATGATAAAACCTGTTTAATAGCAAAACCTAGGAGGAAAAGAAAAATATCTTTCCATTTTATCTACTGATCAACCTCCTGTACACACACCCCATGCTTTTATATATACCCCTTATTGACTGTTTAACTTTTTTGAAGACCAACTTATGGTATACATTTTACATTGTAACATGTGCGCACACACATGCATGAATACAAATGAAACACAAGCCTCTTAACACAATACTTACCCTATTCTGATTCTTTATATTCTATTGTATAATGATCTAGTAGGTCTTACTCTATTTTCTATTGTAAAAAGCTAGTCATAGAAGTCCACCGGAGTCCCTGGGTAGTGCAAAGGGTTAATGAAGTAAGCTACTAATCAAAAGGTTGGAGGTTTAAGTCCTCCGAGAGATACCTCAGATGAAAGGCTTGGTGATCTACTTCTGAAAATCAGCCCTCAAAAACCCACGGACGACAGTACCGTAAGGTTTTAAACACAATGGATTCAATACAATGGAAACTGGTTGGTTGGTTGCTGGTTAGAGGCCTACCAAATTGTTTTCACAACCCGCTAAGTCATGATTAAGTATACAAAAACACTGCCCTATATGAAAATAGTATTTAATTTAATTTGAAAAGTTTACTGCCCAAAATTTTATTTCCGTACCATTGATATATCTCACTAATTAGACTGTTTTGTTTGGAAACTCTTCTCATGAATAAATCTAATAGACATATGACTCCATATCTAATAGTTTTTTTCTCCTTGAACTTTCTGCAGATGTGAAACTGTTGACTCCATATTCCTTTTCTTAATTTCTTATCCTTTGTCTCAGTTATAATTTATTTGCATGCTTGGTGGTTCTACTTCAATTCTATCAAATACTTTTTCGCATTTTATGCTCCTGTAATGGTTTGAATTGTGTCCTCCCAAAATATATGTCAATTTGGTTAGACCATGATTCCCAGTATTGTGCGGTTGTCCTCCATTTTGCGATTCTAATTTTATGTTGAGAGGATTAGGGTGGGATTGTAACACCACCCTTACTCAGGTCACCTCCCTGATCCAAGGTAAAGGGAGTTTCCCTGGTGTGTGGCTTGCAGCACCTTTTATCTCAAGGGAGATAAAAGGAAAGGGAAGCAAGCAGAGAGTTGAGGTCCTCATACCATCAAGAAAGCAGCACAGGAGCAGAGCACATCCTTTGGACACAGGGTCTCTGCACCTGAGGAGCTCCTCAACTAGGGGAAGATTGAGGACCAAGGCCTTCCTTCAGAGCCGACAGAGAGTGAAAGCCTTCCCCTGGAGCCAACAACCTGAATTTAGACTTGAAACCTACTAGACTGTGAGAAAATAAATTTCTGTTTGTTAAACCCATCCACTATGGTACTTAAGTTATGGCAGCAGTAGATGACTAAGACAGAATTTGGTACTGAGAGAGTGGGGTGCTGCCTAAAATGTGGAAGTGGTTTTGAAACCGTGAATAGAGTTGCGGCAGTGCCAGAAGACCATCGCAGCAGAGAATCTGCAGCGGCAGAGAAGTGGCAACAGCAGAGAACCAGCAACAGCAAAACCAGGAGACTAACACCAGACAGCGCTGGAACCGACCCCCAGAGCGAGAGAGCTGAGAGCCTTTGCGCAGGAAGCTTCCTGGCAGAGTAGGGTGCCTCCGGGCACTTATCGGTGGAGCTACAGAACTTTGCAAAACTTGTCCCAGCAGGGTGGATGTGAGCATGAGGCCTGAGGAGCCAAGAGGCCAAGAAACTGTTACCAAATGCCAATCTGACACAAAGGGTCCTTGTCTTTTCACAAGTAAGAATACAAGTGAAAGACAAAATTTATCTTCAGCAAGCTTTATTTTGCTTGAATCAAGCAAGAGGAGTCAGTGGGGATCTAAGCCTCTCAAAAGACTGACTCAAAAAGGGAAGCAAGGCTAAGGCTTATACAGGTTTGGTGGAAACAATAGAGTAACGAATATTTAGTGGGCTTCTTTCAAGGGGTGGGTACTTCTCAGAATGGTGGTGTATGTCAATTAGGTCACATGCACATCTAAAATCTAAGATGGAACCAGCTGATATTCAAGATGGAGTCCTCTTGGCAGCCCTTGGCATCACTTATTATGGGATATAGCAGAAGCGCACTTGATCTTTGGCACTACATCATCATCTTTGGAGGGCTAAGGAAGGTCAAACAGCAGTCACACTCTGCTGCTGTATGCATATGGAGCCTGCAAAGGAGGAGGGGACTAGAAAGACACTAAGAAGGAGATAGTAATTCACAGGCTGCCCCAATCCTATCTCATGTTGACAGGGTGGGTTCCTGTTTACCCAACTTCTAGATGGTAATCTTTTTAAAAGCTCTTTTTTTCCACCAGCACAATTAACCCTATCTGTCTCAAAACCAGGAAGCAGAAGCTGAAGAGACAAGAAACAGGATAAGCCTAGTTGCCTCAGTCTCAAAAGGTATGGCCACGACCTCAGGGATTTCAAACGGTGGAGCCATGACCTCTGGTGTTTCTAAGGGTGGAGTTGTCATTCAGGTGGACTAGGAGAATCGTGCATCTAAAGCTGAGGGAGCAGAGTTGCTGTTCCAGTGGGCCTGGAAGGCAGAGCTGAAGCCCAGGGCTGAGGGACTTCCACCCAGAATCTGGAGAGTGTGGCTAATGTCTAGTCTAGAGGGCAGGGTCATTGTGTAAACTGTCCCAGAGAACAGAGGATTATTTTCAAAGCTTTGAGGGCTAATGTATTGTGTTCTGCTGTCTTGCTTAGTGCCTGTCATCTCTCTTTTTCCTTCAGTTTCTCCCATTTGTGATGGAAATATCTAGCTTGTGTCTGTTCTGCCATTGTACCACTGGAAGCAGATGACTTGTATTGTGGATTTCACAGATGAAGAGGAATTTTTGGATGTTGGACTTGGACTTGATTTAAGACTTTTGTTATGATATGATGGGATGAATATATTTTACATGTAGCAAGACATGAATTTTGGGGGGCCAAAGAGTGGAGTGTGATGGATTGAATTGTGTCCCCCCAAAATATGTCAACTTGTTTAGGCCATGATTCCCAATATTGTGTGATTGTCCTTCATTTTTTGACTGTAATCTTATGTTGAGAGGAATAGGGTGGGATTGTAACACCACCCTTACTCAGGCCACCTCCCTGATCCAATGTAAAGGGAGTTTCCCTGGAGTGCGGCCTGCACTGCCTTTTATCTCTTAAGAGATAAAAGGAAAGGAAAGCAAGCAGAGAGTTGGGGACTTCATACCACTGAGAAATCAGCACCAGGAGCAGAGTGTGTCCTTTGAACACGGGGTCCATGTGCCTGAGAAGCTCCTCAACCTCGGAAAATTGAGGACCAAGACCTTCCTCCAGAGCCGACAGAGAGAAAAGACTTCCCCCGGAGCCAACACCCTGAATTTGGACTTGTAACCTACCAGACTGTGAGAAAATTAATTTCTCTTTGCTAAAGCCATCCACTTGTAGTATTTCTGTTATGGCAACACTAGATAACTAAGACAGCTCCCTTCCTTTAAATATGGGTACAACTAAACCTTATTATTCATCCCTATGATTTTGGAAAATTTAGCTCTTTTCCTTAAAGAGTCCATCTACCTTCCTAGCTCTAAGTGTCACACTAAGAACATGGCTGCCAGTGTCCAATTCTTGCCCTAATGTCTCCTTGGTATTTAATCCTCATATTCTGCTTATTGGATACTTTCTTGTAAATGCCCAGATGTTTTCTCAATTTCAACATGTATTGAGCAAAATAAATTTATTTTCCCCAAAACTAAAGGCTTTATCTCACTCTTCTTTTTATCTAATAGAGATTCCAAAGTTAGACACTGTCAAATAAAGTTGACTTTTTTCTCATCCTTTCTCCAAGTAGCCAAACAGGACAGTTAATTTACTGTTATTCAGAATGTCTCTCAATCAATTTTTTCCAATTTTCAGTATCAGGGACTTGCGTATTAACTTATAGCTTTATATCTGGGTTGCTGAAATGGTTTCCCGAAAAGCCTTCTGACTTTCAATCATTTCTATTCCTATCTTTATTTCAGAGAGCAACTAGATCAATCTTTAATAACAGATTACTGTAACATGCTACTTAAATTTTATCAATGGCTCCTCATTCACACTGATTTTGCCTCTAATATGGTCTTTAGAGATCAGCTGAATCAAATCTACTAAACAATCTTTCTCTATGAATAGTATGCCTATTCATTTTTCTCAAATTCTACCTTGTAATTTATGTATTTATCATGTAATTTATGTCATTTTTATTCTGAAATGCCTGCCATATTCTTGACAAACTTCAAGTGTGAAAAAATATAAAGTGCTATTTGGTCGTGCTAAACTTCAGTTGCTCTATTTTTATTTTATGATTTTTCTTCAACCAACAGTTTTGTTTTCTCATTCAGTTCACCAGATTTCATTATTCCTTTTAGACTCACTTAAATATTTATCCATTAACACTTGTCTCCATTTTGAATGCATGTTATCATAACTTTAAGATGAATTATTTTTACCCTTGTGATTCTATACAGGTAGCCATGGTGGCATAATGGCTAAGCACTTGGTTGCCAAGTGAAAGTTCAGTGGTTCAGACTCACTAGGAGCTCTATGGGAGAAAGCTGTGACAGTTCGCTTCCATAAAGATGACAGCCTTGGAACCCCACTGGGCAGTTCTACCCTGTCCCATAGGGTCTATATGAGTTGAAATTGACTCAACTGCAATGGAGAAAACCTATATACTCTAATTTTGCAAATTCAATTAATCCAGAATTACTGACTAGTTGATATCCATCATGTTCATGTCAGATAAACAAAGGAAGATGTGAGAAAAATTAGTAAGTTAGGGACCTTTAAAATATCTAGGTAACAGAATTTTAAACACCAAAATTATAAGTAGAGAATAAAATTGAAAACTGTGCAGTTAAGTAACTTATGCTTAAAAATAGAGGGGAGGCTTATTCTGTAAAGAGCATTCCACTCTGTGGACTTAGTAGTGAAATTGCTGTGAATTTTCATGAACTATAGCAGTTTCTTTTTGAAATGATGAGAAACTTCCTTTTTGAAGTTAACCTTTAAGAAACTGATCTGCATTCTATGTGAAGTTTTCTTTTTTGTAGCAGAAATCTCATTTCTGGAAAAAAAGTACGTATACACATATATATGTATTTAACTTTATCAAATATTTAAAAAATAACATGCCTTTCAAGCAGTGAAATTCCTTTAAACCTCAGGTTTTTATGGTACCAAAAAGTGGAGGGGTAAATGCATTTATTTTAACAGTGGTACTTAAATGGGGAGTAATTTTGTAAATATATAATTATTTGAGTGACGTATGAGTTATTATCATTTTATATGGGATCAAAACCATCTAAGTAAAATTTTGTCCTTATGCTCCCTCACTTGCATCTAATAAGAGCTGAATTTTCAGTCAGATGGAACAGTCCAGGTAGGGCAGAGAACAACCAGTGAAGATGACAGGAGGAGGGGAATGGAGACCAGGGTGAAAAATGAGCTTTTTCTAAAGAGAAATAAGAAGCACAGGCAGCCAAACAGCATTAGAGAGTTCCAGGGTGGGAAATAGGTACAAGTGGTGCAGTGGTTAAGCCTTTGGCTGCTAACCAAAGGGTCGGCACTTCAAATTCACCAGCTGCCCCTTGGAAACCCTATGGGGCAGTTCTACTCTGTCCTATAGGGTCACTGTGAGTTGGAATGTGTTGAAGGCAATGTGATTTTTTTGTTTGTTTCCTTTAGTGGGCACAGTGCCGGGATGGAGGAATATGGGAAGATGCTGTTCCCTTACTAAAAAAAGGCCAGAAAGGAAAAGAGATCCAGGCACTGGAATTTCCTTTATGAATAATAGTATAATCAAGCCATAAGGAGGAAACTTGGTAGGAAGAAAGAATGAGGATGAAGGATGAGGACTATTGTTTACCTAATGCCTGTTGTGTGCTAATGTTGACCTAGGAATTTTGTAAAAAACATTGCATTTATTTATTTATTTTAACAATACAAGGATTTGTTTATTCATGTTTTTATTTACACATTAAAAATCTCAGACAGAAAAAGGATGGAATCAGGATATTCAGTTAAATACTGTGCAATTTCAAAATCATGTTCATATCTACTCTACTGTCTCCCTAGTTTTGTCAATTAGGTATGGGGTAGTGTTTTGTCATGGACTTTTTTTTTTATAGCGAAAGCTGTAAATGGTGGCTAAGTGCACCATAACTGAATGAAAAGCAGGAAGAGAACAAAGTGTAAAGCTGAATTTCTGCTTAATCCATTAAGTTACCGTACTAAAACTCTATGTCCCTAGACTGAGCGTGAGACTAGTCTGCATCTTGGTGCTGACCATTTTGTGTGACATTAAAATCATAATTTAATCTTTTGTTAGCTCTTTCTTGGTAAATGTATGGCCTTTACTTTTATTATCCACTTTTCTGAGTCTTTTTTTTTTTTTTAAATCTTGTTTGGGTATAGCTCAAAAAGAATATTTTTCTTGAACAAATATATCAAATTTATATTAATGTTAACTTAAGCACTATTTATGTCATCTGAGTTGATGGTATTTTTTCTTTATTTCTAATATTTTCTTCTAGGTTGATCTTTTCTGAGCTTTTCCTCTAAAAACTTGAAAGTTGTATAGTGATTACTATAACCCCAAATCTGCTCCCCTACTCCAAGACAACATAAAATTTGAATTATATACCTTCAATCCAACTTCTGATTATTTTGCTAGTAAACTTTGTAATTTTCCCCAAATCATTATAGTAATCCTATTATTTTTATCTTTATTAGATTGCTTATAGATTTGCATCATATTTTATAGCCATATTGCCATATTTACCATCATTGAGTCACATGTTCTAATTTTAAGTCAATCCAATGCTCACCACCAGTTAATTCCTCCTATAATACTCCATTACCATTTCTTTATTTTTTAATTTCAATTTATTTCTTGTATGTTAGAAGTTCATTTTTTAGTGAAAATTATTCAGTCCTTGATGTTTTGACAATGTCTTTCTGTTTCATTTTTACTTAAATGACTTGATTGGTTACTGCACTTCATTTTTACTTAAATGACTTGATTGGTTACTGAGATAGACATTCTTATTGTCTATCTCATTATCTGACATTTTCCCTTTAAGACAATGGTAAAAAATCTACTATTTTGCACGTTAACGGTGTATGTCTGGCAGTAATGAATGTCAAGTTGTGAGACAAGAGTAATGCTGGTTGCAATGGTTAAAGTTATGTGTCAACTTGGCTGGTCCATGATTCTCAGAGGTTTGGCAGTTATGTAAAGATGCAATTTGGCAGTTATGTACTGATGTAATTTGGCAGTTATATATAATGATGAAGTTTGGCAGGTATGTAAAATGTAACTTGGCAATTGTGTAATGATGTAGATGTCCTCCATTTTGTGATGTGATGTGGTCATATATCATTTTTGTAGAATGATGCTTTTTGCATAATGACCTGGTCTTTAAAACCTAACCATGTTGACAAGTGAAGAGTGTGTATCTCTGTATCTGTATCTATATTTAAGTATGTATATGACATTAGATTATATATAACATTTTATATATGACATAAAATGTTATATATATTTTATTATTTATTTATTATATACATAATATATTTATATATATTACAAATCCATAAAATGTTATACCCAGCCCAGTGCCGTCGAGTCGATACCGACTCATAGCAACTCTATAGGATAGAGTAGAACTGCCCGATAGAGTTTCCAAGGAGCTCTTGGCGGATTTGAACTGCCGACTCTTTGGTTAGCAGTCAGAGCACTTAACCACTATGCCACCAGGGTTTCCATAAAATGTTATATTTTATATACATGTATAAATATATCAAATAATCCATAGACATTACCCAATAATCCCAGAAATAAAGCCTGGGAGGAGTTTTAGGCCTATTTTCTCCAGTGAGTTTTTTTTTTTTTTTTAAACAGGATATCTGTAAGATAATATATGAACAACGCCATACCCACAAATTTGATAACTTAGAAAAGATGGACCAATTCCTTAAAGACACAATCTACCAAAATTCACACAATGAGAAACAGATAGTCTGAATAGATTTATATCTATTATAAAACTAAATCAACAATTAATAATCTTCCAAAATAGAAAGTACCAGACCAAAATGGTTTCACTGTTGAATTCTACCTAACATTTAAATAATTTATACCAATCCTTCTTAAACTCTTCCAAAGTGCTTCTAAAATTAAGTCTACTTAAAAAATATAAAAAAGTACATTTTAATCTATTTTTTCTAATTTCCTAAAATATCAATAAGTGAAGCTGAAACATTTTAGTCTTCTCATGTCAGATGTAAAATTATCATTCTTTCACATCTCTCTGGTAGTGTCTTAGTCATTCTTAGATTCTTGTTTATATTATTTCTGATTATATACCCCAATTTTTATTTGTATCTTATTTTTTATTTATTAGTAGCAACTTCAAAATAATTTTTTTTCTTAAGAAGGATCAATTTGATTTTACTTTATTTTTTATTGTACTTTAGGTGAAGGTTTACAGAACAAACTAGCTTCTCATTAAACAGTATACATATTGTTTTATGACATTGGTTAACAACCCCATGAGATGTCAACTCTCTCCTTTCTCTACTTCAGGTTTCCTATTACCAGCTTTCCTGTCCCCTCCTACCTTCTAGTCCTTGGCCCTGGGCTGGTGTGCTCCTTTAGTCTCTTTTTTTGTTTGTTTGTTTTAATGGGCTTGTCTAATCTTTGGATGAAGAGTGAATCTCAGCAGTGACTTCATTACTGAGCTACAAGGGTGTCCAGGAGCCATACTCTCAGAGTTCATCCAATCTCTGTCAGGCCAGTAAGTCTGGTCTTTTTTGTGAATTAGAATTTTATTTTACATTTTTCTCCAGCTCTGCCTGGGACCCTCTATTTTGATCCCTGTCAGAGCAGTCAGTGGTGGTAGCCAGGCACCACCTCATTGTATTGGACTCAGTCTGGTGGAGGCTGTGGTAGTTGTGGTCCATTTGTCCTTAGGTCTAAACTTTCCCTTGTATCTTCAGTTTCTTTTTTTTTTTTCCTCCCTTGCTCCTGAAGAGGTGAGACCAGTAGAGTCTCTTAGATGGCTGCTCACAGGCTTTGCAGATCCCGGAGGCTACTAAACAAAGTAGAATGTAGAACACTTTCTTTATAAAGTAGTTATGCCAATTGAGCTAGGTGTTCCCTAAGACCATTGCCTCCACAGCCCTCAGCCCAGCAATTCAGTCCCTCAGGGAGTTTGGTTGTGCCCATGGAGATTTCATGACCTTCTCTTGTACAAGCTGTGCTGGCTTCCCCAGTGTTGCGTACTGTCTTACCCTTCACCAAAGTTACCACTTATGTATTGTCTATTTACTGTTTTTCGATCCCCACCCTCCTCTCCGTTGTAACCATCAAAGATTGCTTCTTTTTGTATGTAAACCTTTTCGTGAATTTTTATAGTAGTGGTCTCATACAATACTTGTCCTTTTGTGATTGACTTATTTCACTAAGCATGTTGCCCTCCAGATTCATCCATGTTGTGAGATGCTTCACAGATTATCATGGCTCTTTATCATTACATAGTACTCCATTCTGTGTATGCACCATAGTTTGATTCCCATTCATCTGCTGATGGGCATCTAGGATGTTTCCATCTTTTTGCTATTGTGAACAATGCTGCAATGAACGTGGGTGTGCACATGTCTATTCATGTGACAACTCTTATTTCTGTAGCATATATTCCTAGGAGTGGGACTGCTGCACCATATGGTATTTCTAGTTTTAGCTTTCTAAGGAAGAGCCATATTGTTTTCCAAAATGGTTGTATCATTTTGCATTCCCACCAGTAGTGCATAAGTATTCCATTCTCCCCATAGCCTCGCCAACATTTGATATTTTCTTTCTTTTTTATTTGTGCCAGTAATGCTGGGGTTAGATGGTATCTCCTTGTGGTTTTGATCTGCATTTCTCTAATGGCTAGAGATCATGAGCATTTCCTCATGTGTCTGTAAGTCACTTGAATGTCTTCTTTGGTGAAGTATCTGTTCATTTCCTTTGCCCATTTTTTAAATTGGATTATTCATCTTTTTGTTGTAGAGGTGTTGCATTTTCCTGGAGATTTAGAAATTAGATCTTTGTAGGATTTGTAATAGCCAAATTTTTTTTTTTTCCCAGTCTAAGGTTGTCTTTTTACACCTTTGATGAAGTCTTTTGATGAGCATAAGTGTTTAAATTTTAGAAGATCCCAGTTATCTAGTTTATCTTCTGGAGTTTGTGTGTTGTTAGTTATGGTTTGTATCCTTTTAATGCCATGTATTAGGGCCTCTAGCATTGATTCTATTTTTCTTCTATGATCTTTATACTTATTGGCTTTATATCTAGGTCTTTGATCTATTCTGAGTTAGTTTTTGTATATGGTGTGAGGTTTGGGTCCTGTTTCTTTTTTTTGCAGATGAACATCCAGTTTTGCCGGCACCATCTGTTAAAAAGACTGTCCTTTTCCCATCTGATGGACTTTGGGCCCTTGTCAAAGATCAGGTGGCAGTTGATGGATAGATTTACATCTAGGTTCTCAATTCTGTTCCATTGGTCAATGTATCTGTTCTACCAGCACGAGGCTTCTTTCACTGCCATAGCCGTATAGTAGGTGCTGATGTCCAGTAGCGCGAGTCCCCCTACTTTATTCTTCTTCAGTAGTGCTTTACTTATCCGCAGCTTCTTCCCTTTCCATGTAAAGTTAATGATTAATTTTTCCATCTGTTTAAAGAATGTTGTTGGAATTTGCAACCAGATTGCATTGTATTTGTAAATTGCTTTGGGTAGAATGGTCATTTTCACAATGTTGAGTCTACCTTTCCATGAAAATGGTATTTTTTTCAATTTATGTAGATCTTTTTTGGTTTCTTGCAGTAGTGTTTTGAGTTTTCATTGTATAGGTCTTTTACATCCTTAGTTTGATTTATGCCTAAGTTTTTTTTTGTTTTGTTTTGTTTTTAGGGGCTACTGTAAATGGTATTGTTTTCCTGATTTATTTTTCCTCATTCTCTTTACTGGTGTATTGGAATTCAACTGATTTTTTTTTTTTTTATGTTTGTCTTGTATCCTGCTACTTTGCTTAATCTTTCTATTAGTTCCAGTGTTTTTCTTGTGTAGTCTTTTGAGTTTCCTACGTACAGTATCATACTATTGCTGACCCATTGCCATTGAGTCTATCCTGACTCATAGCAACACTAAAGGACAGAGTAGTATTGCCCCACAAGGTTTCCAAGGAGGCCTGGTGGATTTGACCTGCCAGTCTTCTGATTAGCACTTATAGCTCTTAACCGCTACACCACCAGGGTTTCCATAGCATAATATCTGCAAACTTGGACAGTTTTACTTCTTCATTACCAATTTGGATGCCCTTTATTTTTTTTTCTTGCCTTATTGCTCTAGCTAGGACTTCCAGCACAATGTTAAATAGGAGTGGTGATAAAGGGCAAATTTGTCTTGTTCCCGTTCTCAAGAGGAATGTTTTTAGCCTCTGACCATTAAGAATGATGTTGGCTGTTGGTTTTGTATAGCTGCCCTTTATTATGTTGAAGAATTTCACTTCTATACCTATCCTACTGAGAGTTTTTATCAGAAATTGGTGTTGGACTTTGTCTAATGCCTTTTCTGCATCAATCGAGATGATTGTGTGATTCCATTCTTTTATTTATGCGGTGGACTAAATTGTTTTCTAATGTTGAGCCATCCTTCCATACCTGGTATGAGTCCCACTTGGTCATGGTATATTATTTTTTTGATATGATGTTGATTTCTATTAGCTAGAATTTTGTTGAGAATTTTCACGTCTATGTTCATGAGAGATATTGGTCTGCAATTTTCTTTTTTTGTGGTGGCTTTGCTTGGTTTTGGTATCAAGGTTATGCTGGATTCATAGAATGAATTCAGAAGTATTGTTTCCTTTCCAGGTTCTAAAATAATTTGAGTAGTACTGGTGTAAGTTATTCTCTGAATTTTTGCTGGAATTCTCCAGTAAAGCCATCTGGGTCAGGGCTTTTTTGTTGTTGTTGGTAGTTTTTTTAAATTACTTTTTCAATCTCTTCTCTTGTTATGGGTCTGTTCAGATTTTCAACATCATTTTGTGCTAGTTTAGATAGGTAGTGTGTTTCTAGAAATTTGTCCATATCCTCTAGATTTTCAAATTTGTTGGAGTGTAGTTTTTCATATAACTCTGTTATGGTCCTTTTTATTTCAGTTGGGTCTGTTCTAATGTCCCCCATTTCATTTCTTATTTGGGTTATTTGTGCCCTTTCCTGTTTTTCTTTTGTCGATTTGGCCAGTGGTTTGTCGATTTTGTTGATCCTTTCAGAGAACCAACTTTTTGTTTTGTAGATTCTTTCTATTGTTTTTCTATTCTCTATTCATTTATTTCTACTCTAATCTTTATTATTTCCTTTTTTCTGATGGCCATGGGCTCCTTTTGCTGTTCTCTATTTGTCCAAGTTATGTAGCTAATGTTTTAATTTTGTCCCTTTCTTCTTTTTTTGATGTGTCCATCTGTTGCTATAAATTGACCTCTGAGCACTGCCTTTGCTGTCTTCCAAGGGTTTTGGTATGATACGTGATTCTTATTTGAATCTAGGAATTTTTTTATTCCCTTTCTGATTTCATCTATTACCTAGTGGTTTTTAAAAAGCAGGGTGTTATTCAGTTTCTATACAATTGGCTTTCTTTCTTTCTCTTCCTGTTGTTAATCTCTACTTTGATGGCATTGTGGTCAGAGAAGATACTTTGTATTATCTCAATATTTTGGATTTTGTCGAGGGTTGCTCTGTGGTATAAGATGTGGTCTATTCCGGAGAATGTTCCATGTGCATTGGAAAAGAAAGTGTACTTTGCAGCTGTTGAATGGAATGTTCTATATATGTCTATGAGGTCAAGTTGGCTGATTGTGTCCTTTAGCTCTTCTGTAACTTTACTGCATTTCTTTCTAGTTGTTCTGTCCTTTATTGAGAGTAGTGTGTTGAAGTCGCCTCCTATTATTGTGGAACTGTCAGTTTCTCTTTTCAGTACTGTTAAAATTTATTTTCTGTGCTCTGGAGCCCTGTCAAGGGGTGAACAGGTGTTTATTATGGTTATGTCTTCATGATGGCTCACCCCTTTAATCACTATATAATGCCCTTCTTTGTCTTTTATGGTGCATTTTGTTTTAAAGTCATTTTTTCTGAGGTTAGTATTGCCCCTCCTGCTCTTTTTTGGTAGAGAGTTTGCTTGATATGTTTTTTCCCATCCTTTGATTTTTTAATTAATTTATATCTTTGTTTCTAAGGTGTGTCTCTTGTAGACAGCATATTGATAAATACTCTTTTTTTTAAATCCATTCTGTCACTCTCTTTTGGGGTACATTTAGGCCATTTACATTCAGCATAATTATTGATAGATGTGAGTTTATTGCTGTCATTTTGTAGTGCTTTTTTTGTGGTACTGACGTTTTCTTTGTTCCTTCTACTCTCCTGTGCTGAGTTCCTTCTGTTTGTGGACTTTTTCCATTTCTTTATGTTTTTTCTTCTTTATTTTAATGAATAGGTTTGTTAACTTTCTTTGTGGTTACCTTGAAATTTACTGTTATCTTCCTAGGTTTGAACCAGTCTATTGTTATTGGTATCACCTTGCCTTCTTCCCCATTAGAAAGTTCTATACCTACATCATTTATTCCCTCTTTTATTGTTCTTAAATTGTTATCATTTATAGATTAACCTCACTGGTTCCCTGTTGTAAATATTTTGGTTTTGAATATTCCTTAAGAGTTCATTTCTTAGGTTGTTATCTGCCTGGTGTCATCTTGCATCCTAGGTTCAGGCTGTGCTCTGATGTTGTTTGTTCTCAAACCATAGAACTCCCTTTAAAAATTCTTATAAGATTCGTTTGATTTTTACATATTCCTTTAATATCTGTTTATCTGGAAATGTTTTAATTTCACCATCATATTTGAACAAGCTCCTTGGAAACTCTACAGGGCAGTTCTACTCTGTCTTATAGGGTCACTATGAGTTGGAATCGACTCAACAGCAGTGGGGTTATTTGAACAAGAGTTTGTAGGATGTATTCTTGGTTGGGAATTTTTTTCTTTTAAGGTTTCCATATGTTATCCCATTGCCTTCTTGCCAGCACGGTTTCTGTGGAATGATCAGAGCTTTGTTTTAGTGTTTCCCCTCTGTATGTGACTTTTCATTTTTATTAAGCTGCTTCACCACTTCTCCGGTGGTTTTAGCAAGTGTGATTACGATATGCCTTGGTGGTTTTCTTTTGGGATCTATCCTATACGGGGTTCGTTAGATTCTTGAATGGTCAGCTTTTCATCTTTCATGATATTAGAGTTTCTGTCAGCAATTCTTCAATGATCCTGTCTGTGTTTTCTGCCCTTGTTCTTTAACTTTGGTAACTCACTGATTTTTGCTTTTGATCACATACCACATAACTCTCTTGGTTTCTTCATTTTTCTTTGTTCTGATTTTTTCCTCAAACAAATTTGTACCCAAGTATTTGTTTTCAAAATTTCTCTGATACTGTCTTCCATTTTTTTGAACCTGCTCCTCTGCCCTTCTATGACACTGTCCATTTCTGAAATCTTGTTGTTTATCTTTTGATTTCTAATTGTTTTTGTATGATTTCTAGTTGTGAATTTATTTTGACATTTTGTTCCTGTATTATTTTTCTGAATTCTTCCATTTTTTGTCTGCATTTTTCATGAATTTGTCTGCCTTTTCCATGAATTTGTCTATTTTTCCTCATTTTTTGTCTGCTTTTTGCTTCAACTCTTGAATAGCTCTGAATATTAGAGATTTGAGTCTCCTATCACATAGTTCTAGCCCCTTTTCTTCTACTGGAAAGTCATCTGGTGTTTTAACTTGGATGCCTATTGGAACCATCCTGTCCTTTTTTTTTTCTTTTTTGATACTGTTTACTGTCTTCCAGACATTTAGTAGTTATTTTCTTTGTTTGTGAATTGTAGATCTGTTTGTTTCATCACACTTTTGGGTTTTATTTAGTTATGTCTGAGTACATAGGCTCTGTGTTCTTTGTTTTTTGCTTGTCTGTGGGCACTATGTTTTTCGCCTCCTTGTCCAATGGCAGGGCAGTTGCTCAGCTGTGGTGCAGCAGGGCAGGTCCAGCTGTAGGGGAGTGGCTGAGGTGGGTTGTTTGTGACACATACTGGGGCTGACAGGGTGGGCCAATGTTTAGTGCAGGGCAGGTGCTAGTAGGCTGTGCCTGTGCTGCTTGAGGGTGTCATGTTCAGCATATGGTGCAGGGAGGCAGGAGAGAGGAAGAATGTTGTGATGTGCAGAGCTAAGATGAGTATAAGAAAGAAGAGAGGTGAGAGAATCAATAAAGTACTGAGAAATGAAGAAAAAAATGGAAAAAAGAAGAAAAAAGATAAATTAATAATATTTTTTAAAAATGCCCTACGGATCCTACTGAAGAAGTGGGGAAGTGACTCCCACGTCTCAGGGCACAGCCCATCTAGAAGGAGCAGAGATAGCACACAGCTCCAGTTATTCAGGAGACAGGAAAAGAAGGTAAGATGAGAGAGATGAGAAGATGAGAAACAAAGAAAGAGAGGAAGGAAAAAAGAAAAATAATAATAATTAAAAAAGAAAAGAAAAGCCACCAGGTATCCCACTGATGCAGCAGATGGGGAAAGTGGCTCCCAAGCCTTTGCAGTACATCCTGGCTAGAAAGGGCAGAAATGGCACACAGTACCATGTATTCAGTAGACAGGAAAAGAAAGTAAGTACAGAGAGTAAGAAGCTGAGGAATGAAAGAGAAAAAAGAAAAATAAAATAAATAAAATTTTTAAAAAAAGAAAGAAAGAAAATCCCCCAGGGATCCTGCCAGTGTGGCCTCGCAGACCTTGAAAGTGGCTCTCAAGCCACGTAGTACAGCCTGGTGAGGAGGGTCTCCCGAGACATGAAAATAAAAAGGAAACAAAAAAACAGAGAAAACAAAACAACAACAATAAAAAAATGCCCCAAGTGTCCCACCAGCACAGTGGGGCCAACCGGGCAAGCAGTTCCCCAACCAAGCAGCATTTCACAGCCTGTCAAAAAGATGCAAAGATGGCACATGGAGCCAGGTGTTTGAGAGAGAGAAGGGGGAGGAGGTGAGAAGCAGGGAAGAAACCAAAAGAAGCTGAAAAAAGCAACACTAGCAACAACGAAACAGCACTGAAAGAGTTGGCTGGTGCGGGTGAGACAACTCCAAGTGGCACTGAGCCAGCACCTCCAGGGCCACGATAACTTGGCCCACTGAGAAGTGGTGGAGGCTGAGCAGGGGGAAGAAGGGTGGGGAGTAGGAAAGCATATATTACTGGTTATTAAGTGCTCCGTCGCCTATTGGAAGCTCCATGAAGCTGCCTTCCCATACTTCCTGTCCACCAGTCACTGAAGGGAGTCCAAGATGGTGAATCCATGCTGCATTAGCTGATAGAAGACCTCCGCTAGTATCTCACCTTGCTCCCCGTTCTCTGCCAGTTTCTTATTCCATTAGATTCTTGATTTAGTCTTTATCTCTTCATTTAATGCTTAGGGTTCCAGGATTGACATTTGTCTCTGTTTTACTTAGTTTTTCAGGTCTTTGCTGTGCAAGGATGGTGTGGTGCTTTGATCTATAGTACCATTCTGGCTATGCCTCAAAAATAATTTTTAAAGTCTATAAAGCAAGTACTTTGTGTGACAGGTGCTAGATCAGCACATACCACTAATACATTACTCATTTAATTTTTTGTTTTTATTTTATATTATTTTTAAATTTTTATTTTTACAATTAAAAGTACTTAAAATATTCTTTAACATTTAAATAGAATTTATTATTTTTGATTGATTACCTGTTAAAAGCTTTAGTTCCCAGCATTATTTTTTTTTAATCCAATGTATCAAATTTTAGTGGAAGATTTTGATTCATTAAAATTAACTTCAAGGAGTTATTTTTACACAGGTTTTCTAAAAAATAACATATATTCTGATTTCATGTAAATACTGTATGTGTATTTACTTTTTTATATGAATCATGATTCATAATCCTTTTCCCAAAAAATACCCTCAAAAATTTTTATAAGTTGTTTTATTGTCCTTAAGAGATAAATATTATAGAAGGGAAGTTGAAAGCCTACTTTTTCCTGTTGTTCATTGCTTTTTTTTTTTTTTTCTTCTTCTAAGGAATTTACTTTTTTCTTGCAATTTAAAGCTCTTACCAGATGTTGGTTTCATTTTTAATCTGCCCTGGCAAATATTGAGCCCTAATAACTACAGTCTTAGGAATTCCTTGAAAGTTTTATATTATTTTATGAAATAGTTGATTAATTTTTCACTTTAATTTGTTCAATTTATTTATCCAAAAGCATTTTTAATGAGGTACAACTCTGTCCTTTGTCTTATGAACATTTGTTTTTAAATAACTAGTATCACATTCTTTTTCCTTTGTGTTATGGTAGAGTTTTTCAATCTATATTGTAGTTTCATTAAGTGTTTCATTAGGTATTCACTAGGTAAATAGTTTTAATGCACAACACCAATAAGTGTATTTACTCATGAACAATACATGTGTGTGTGGATCTAAATATTTTTTCAAATACTTTTTTCTAAAATATTAATATTGTGACTCATTCAAATATAAAGTGAATAAATGCCAACAATTTTCATAACTTGTTAATTAATAAGTGAACAACTAAAATATTACAGCTAGTTCCATGAAAATTTAAAAACAAGATGGATAGATGAGAGAGAGAGTGAGTGAGACAGAGATAAACATAGATTGTGAAATACACTTACAAATACATGTAAAACAGATCTATCCCCTGAGAATAACCACTTGCATTCCAGAGGGCTCAGTTTATTTGTGTTTTTACTGACAAGATTTATTGCATTTCCATCAGTTTCTGCATTTTACAGAAAAGTGAAATAGCTTAAAGACAAAGTAAGGCTGAGATAACTGAAAGGTGCACTAGAGAGGTAACTCAGTAATTCCTTGGTCAGTGTTGATGTTTTTCACAATTTTTCCCTACATACAGAAAACATTATTTATATATTATGTTCATAACACAAAACATGCTCACTTAGAATTTTAAGATGAAGTAACTCTAAAATGAATAATCTTAATGTCATGATAATTCTGATAACTTCACAGTAATATAGCCACTGGGATTATTATTCATTCAATGCACCAAGCCTCTAATTTGAGATTTGACTTTGAATAATTCTTCTATATAAACCCTCATATCCAATTGTAGGAAACCCTGGTGGCATAGTGTTCAAGTGCTATGGCTGCTAACTAAGAGGTTGGCAGTTCGAATCCGCCAGGTGCTCTTTGGAAACTCTATCGGACAGCTCTACTCTGTACCATAGGGTCGCTATGAGTCAGAATCGACTCGACGGCAGTGGGTTTTTTTGGGGTGGAGGATTCAATTGTACACCAAGCTTTCTTGATGGTACTTTTTTTTTCTTTTTACTGTACTTTAGGTAAAGGTTTACAGAACTAGCTTCTAATTAAACGTTAGTACACATATTGTTTTTATGACATTTGTTAACAAACCCACTACATGTCAACACTCTCCCTTCTCTACCTTGGGTTCCCTATTACCAGCTTTCCTGTTCCCTCCTGCCTTCTAGTCCTTGCCCCTGAGCTGGTGTGCCCCTTTGGTCTCATTTTGTTTTTTGGGCCTTTCTAATCTTTGGCTGAAGGGTGAACCTCAGGAGTGACTTCATTACTAAACTAAAAGTGTGTCCAGGGGCCGTATTATCAGAGTTTCATCAATGTCTGTCAGACCAGTAAGTCTGGCCTTTTTTTGTGCGTTAGGATTTTGTTCTACATTTTTGTCCAGCTCTGTCTGGGACCCTCTATTGTGATCCTCGTCAGAGCAGTCAGTGGTGGTAGCCGGGCATCACCTAATTGTGCTGGACTTAGTCTGGTGGTGGCCATGACAGTTGTGGCCCATTAGTCCTTTGGACTAAACTTTCCCTTGTGTCTTTATTTTTCTTTATTCTCCCTTGCTCTCGAAGGGCTAAGACCAGTGGAGTATCTTAGATGGTCTCTCACAGGCTTTAAGACCTCAGCAAAGTAGAATATGGAACATTTTCTTTATAAAGTAGTTATGCCAATTGAGCTAGATGTTCCCCAAGACCATGGTCCCCACAGCCCTCAGTCCAGCAGTTCAGTCCCTCAGGGAGATTGGATGCATCTCTCAGAAGTGCTTAAGTTTTAACTGAAGTCACAAAGCTAGTAAGTAGTGGAGCTTAGATTCAAATCAGGCCTTTCCACTGGAGTAAATCTAACAATCGATACCTGACGCCTCACTGCCCTGACTGGAATGTGATTTGAAAATCCAGGATCCTTTACAAAATTAGCAACTGAATTGTAGAACAGATCTGCCAGTTTGTTGTAGAGAAGTTGGGGTCCTCTGAGCCTGTGTCCATAAGGAGACGGTTATCTGGGATTCTAATGCTGGTCACTACATTTTTTACACAAGTCAAGTGAAACAGTTTGACTAAATTATTTCCTGCTCCCATTCACTGTATGGAAAGCTATTGAGAGGAACCCCTGAAGCAGCTGCACTTCAGTGTGAGTATGAATTAATTCAGGGCTTGCTTTCTCACTGGTCTTTAAACTGATGACTTTAAGGGGCTTTTTTTGGAAAGTGACTCAGGAATTAATTTCCTGAACTTAAATTATCTTGCTTCCTTAAATTATCTTGCTGATCCTCCAGGCCCACTAGGTCTTTCTTTTTGCAACTTTCTAAGTGTGATTTTAAACCTTTTTTTTTTTTTTCTTTTTGAAAATATAATTGAAATAAGACATGGATTTTATTTTCTTTTTCCTAGAGAAAAAACTTTTTCTTTCTATTGTGTTTTAAGTAAAAGTTTACAGTTCAAATTAATTTCTCATACAAAAATTTATACAGTCATTGTTATGTGACCCTAGTTGTTCTCCCTATAATGTGACAGCACACTCCTCCTTTCCACCTTGTATTTCCTGTGTCCATTCAACCATCTTCTGTCACTTTTTGCCTTTTCATCTCACCTCTGGAAAGGAGCTGCTCATTTAGTCTCATATATTTACTTGAATTAAGAAGCACACTATTCACAAGTATCATTTTATGTCTTATAGTCCAGTCTAATCTTTGTCTGAAGTTGGTGGTACTTCTTGAATATCTCTCAAATATATTCTTCTTTCTTTATGCATCCCATTTTCTTTATTCTCACTGGCCATATATTAGTTCGGATCATCAGTATTCTTTTCTTTGTTACTATAACTGTTTCCTAGATAATTTTTTAGCCTTTAAGATGGCAATCCTGCAATCAATTTTTATCTTGCTTGTCAGAGTGGTCTTTCTAAAACATAAACTCTTTTTATGACTTTAAAGTCATTCTCAAGTTTTCTACTGTCTTGAAGATAAAATCTAGCTGATTAGCATAACAGATAAGGGCGGAGGGGTAGCTCCTAGGTGCTAGGTTTCACTTATTTGAATAAAATCAGTTGCCAGTCAAGTCAGTTATGACTCATGGAGACCTCATGCCTTGGAGTGTAGAGCTATCCACAGGGTTTCTGGTTGTGACCTTTTAGAAGTACATTGCCAAACCTTTCTTCCAAAGTGTCTCTGGGTAGGTTCTAACTGCCAACCTTTCAGTAAGTGGCCAAGTACTTAACAATTTATGCCACCCATGTCTTAGTTATGTTTTTTATTTTTTTTATGCTTGTGTCTCTGCTTTTCCCTCTGGCCCAGACATTCTGATTAATCTTTCTACCTGCTAATATCTCCACTTTACACAACACTGATCCCAGGTAACATTCTGTTTGAAAATATTCCTCAGCCTTCTCCTACAAGAGTCATTGACTACTTCTATCACAGCATGTGCTGTACTACATTGCAAAATACTCTCTTGTAAAAATTACTATAACTTTTCTCTTCAATGAAACTACCAGTTCTTTAGGGCATTAATTTTTTTTGAGTTCTCAAGGTCAGGCACAACATCTAATTCATGGTAAGTGCTCAATGCTTTTTTTTATGGTATGAAAAATAATTTGGTAAGAAAAATAATCTAAGTTTATATGAATGATAGAATATGTTTTCCATTAAGTAGCTGATAGACATACACTAAGGGTGGAATTAAGGAAAAATCAGAAAAGGAAAAAAAAAAATTACTGAAAGTAAATATCTTCTAAGTTATAATTTCACACATAGCTCCTCTGCATGGATTGCTTAACATGATTTGTTACTTATATTCATAATACAGTTTTGCTATTTTACATATTATTAAATACTTCATATGTTTCAATAGTTTGTGACTTTGTAGCCACCATTTCAATGAACTATACTGATGTTAGTAATTTAAAATTGGTGGCAGAGTGTTTACTACTTAACAGATCTTCTCACCCACTGTGTCTTAGGGTTATGCTGATGATCTGCATATCTCTCCATGCCTTAACACGGGGAGCCAGATGGCCTTCTACCATGACCTTTGCCCAATGCTATTAGCATCCAAGGGAGCAGAGAAGCTCTGACTCATTATCCACAACCAGATGTTTTCTACTTTTCTATCACTGTTGCTAAGTGGCAGTTAATGTCTGGCACGATGAGTATTTGCTTGAACCTATGATCCATGAAATGTCGTCTCTTAAAATACAAATACCACCCACTAGCAGAATCTTTTCCCTATGCATTTGTAGTTTAATCATTCTTCTTCCTTAGAAATCCTGCTACAATCTTAGAGACATTTTATTTGATATATTTCCATCTTCCTCAGAAGGCAGCAAGTAAAAATATGCTGGCCTAAGAAAAAAATTAATTTATATATTCTACTAATCCAGAAATACTTCTCAATATTTCTTAGTCATTCCAGATGAATTTTCACCATGTAATACATCTATAAACAATAAAGAAATTTCTAAACATGCCATCAATATCTATGCAGCCCGATACTTGGAAAGGGAGTGAAGACTGTTATAGTTACTAGAGAGCTCTATGCCCTGCAGGGTTTAATAATCACTTTTTTCTGAGTTTGACTAATGAGAGTCAGTCTTTCACAGTCTGATCTACTCTAGGTTAAATGGTATAACTGACATCACAGATAGGCCTAAACTTTTGGGAACAAAGTGTGCTGATCCAAATTGGATATAGGGGTGCATATTTATCTTACTTTGTGGTGAGCCAGGAAATATATGCAATATTATATTTGTTGTGATTCATCCAAGGTTGTAATTTGTGAAGGCTTTTCACAGTATCTGTACAGTAGAAAGCCTGAGTGTTTCTTGTTATTAAAGTCTACATTATTGTAACTCTTATCAATTGGTGAGATATCCAACTAAACCTGGTCTCTTCTTTTTAAAATGTTGCATTACTTAATGAACCACAGGCCCTTGAACTGGCAGAATTCACTTATCATTCATTGAAGTAATTATTATATGTCAGGCACTCTATGATGCACTGTGTATATGCTGTTAACTATTAGAAATACAAAGCCTTTTATGAAGAACTGAACAACAATGTTTTGGTGAAAATGATCTCTCCCTTGCTTTTATCCATATTATCACCAAAGTAAAGCTTGATAGTCTTTAAAATTGTTGTTATTTCAACTTGATAGTTCACAAATACCCTAAACCATACTTTCACTTCATGTTGTTGAGATTTCATGATTGGAATTATTTGTGATAATAAGTTTAAATTTATTCTTTCATATAACAGTATAATAATAATAATAAACATTGCCATCGAGTTGATTCCGACTCATAGCGACCCGATAGGCCAGAGCAGAGCTGCCCCATAGAATTTCTAAGGAGTGCCTGGTGGGTTTGAACTGCTGACCTTTTGGTTAGCAGCTGTAGCACTTTTAACCACTACACCACCAGGGTTTCCACATAACAGTATAAATGGATAAAAATGTATGACAATGTAGAGGACCCCACAGAAAGATCTGCCAATATCCTATTTTAAGTGCCTTTAGTAAAAGTGCCCATTCCTCTGGGGAGACAAAACTCCATAACTGGGCTAATGACTTAATGAATGAGCATGGCTGAGGGTGGATTTAGGCTCTACTTAACTCCTGGACTGGTAGACTTTGAGCAAAACACATGTAGATCAATATGTGGAGATATTTCCCTTAATGTTATCTGTCCCAAGTTTGAGCCCTACTAGAAATGCTATTTGAACATGATTCACCTTTGATTTTATAAGAATAGTGTTTTTGCTTTGAATTAAAAATAATGCCAATATCATAAAACCATTTTGTTTAATCTGGCTTTTTAGTTAAACCGTTAGCTTGCTGTTATATGGTAAAATATGATCTTTTTGAAACAAAATTAACATGTGTATTAACCCAGATTTTCTAAAAGCACAATCAAAGGCAAGATTTAAAGTGTGATATTTTAATTTGGAGGTACAAGATTATGGTAATGAGTGTCAGGAGAAAGGAGAAAAGAAGTAAGAAATCTATGCAGCAATGTGGTGGTGTAGCTTATCTGCCTTGCCACTGCTTCAATATGAGCTGCCAAGATGCACAGGATTTTATTCTTCAGGCATGCTGGCTTAGCATGTGCACCAATCTAGACTATCTGGAGGAGAAGCTACACCTAGCAGCACTCCAAGAAGGGAAACAAGGGGGTGAGGGGGAGATCTCGCCTGCCCTTATTCTCTTCTCTCTCCTTTTTGCATTAGTCAAAATTGCCTCATGGTGAGTTAACATTCCAGACTGCGTTATCTTATACCTCAGAGATGGGTCAGAAAGCCAAATTGGCATACACAGCAGTAGAACAAATCTAGAAGTGGTTGGGTAACTTGGCTCATGTGGGTACTAAGAAAGAGTGAGAAAGAAAATGGTTGGTAGTGGAGGGAATCTGAAAAATATGTAGAATGAGTGTGTCTAACAAACATTTTTCTTTGGTGTTTTTATAGTATTTTTTTCCAGTGACCAATAGCTACCAACTCTTTTAGTTTTTAATGTGCCCATCTATCTCACTAGATTTCAAGCTCCTTTAGGACTTACAATGCTGTCATTACATCACACAACTTTAGTCTATTGCCTAAAACAAAATAAATAATTATTGAATTAACAGCTGGTTTTATGAGGTAGAAAGCAAAGGAACTTTGTGATTCTCAGAGAGGGGGAAATTAAATAGCAGTAGAAGCTAGATAATGTGTTCAAAGACAGAAATAGAGAGAATATTATCTCTTTATGCCTTAGGCAAGAGGTTTGGTGATAGTTTGTCTCCACTCTAAAGATTTCTTCTATTCAGAGTCATTTTACTTTCAGTGCATTTAGAGCACCAAGTGGAAAATACAGAGCAAAACTTCACAGGACTATTGATAACTACTTAAGGAAGTTTAGAGTGCCCTTGAGAACAAGGCTAAATTCAGTGTCCTCTGATTAGAGCTATATAAATAATTCATCAGAAACTAACCAACCAACCAACATTCTATGTATACTATTTGGAAACCATATAGTAGATTCATGGGTAAACATAAAAAAAAAAGTAATATTCCTGTATTCCTTAATAACTATGCCTTATAGTTGACAGTCATCTATACAAGTTTTGGAAGTCTAAGAACCAATGAAAATGGATCCATTCAAAATATAGGTTGGATAAAGACTAAATAGAAGCAAGGAGTGATTTCTAAAACCATGTGATTTATGACCAAATTCTATATCCCCCTGCTTATCTACAGCTTCACTTATATAGCTAATAAACACTTCAGATTTTATATGTCAGTCACTTCCAGCCAAACTTAATCTTAAATTATATAAACATCAATATAGTAAGAAATATAGAATTTCATAATCAAGGACACCTATTTAACTTAACATACTTACATTTATTAAAAATGTCATATTTTTCTGTCTTAATTTTGTCACAGAGAGGTGAAAACTTTATCACAGCCTTTACCACTCTTTAACTTTGAAAATCACTGATTTAATCCAACCTGAATATATACTATTTAGGAAACAGAACTCAAGGTTATGTGCAAAATGTTAAAAAAATGACATAGCCCTGCTGTACAACCAAATACCTCATGAGATTTGGTTCCTTGGTTTGGACGTTTAGGGTATGAGTTCATGAAACATCACAGTTAATTGGCCTGATAACAGGTTTAGTGCTTATGTTCTATCTTCTAGTTCATTTTGTAGTGCCTGGGGTCTTAAAAACTTGTAAGTGGCTATCTAAGGCACAACAATTGGTCTTTACTCACTTGGAGCAATGAATGATGGAGGGTAAAGAATAGGAGAGGTATAAGGAATGTGTGGCCAGTTGGCTCCATGAACTACACCCCCTTTGCCATGAGACCAGAAACTGGAGGTGCCCAGCTACCATTACTGAACATTTTGATTAAAGATTCCATAGAAGAATTCTTATCAAAAGGGGGAAATGCAGGAAAAAAAATTCAAATTCTCATGGACTCCAGACTTTCCGTGGCCAGGAAGGGTGGGGGAACCCCTGATACTATAGCCCTGAGATAACCTTTGAACCTGAAACCAAAAATATCCCCTGAAGTCTTCTTTAAACCAAACGATAGTTTACCTTAACTAGTAAAAAAAAAAAAAAAGTCTACCTTGAGCATTAAGCTCTTTAAAGAACTATCTGTATGGGATCAAAGTGACAACAGCAACTTGAAAGATTAGATAGGAACCTTAGGGGGCCATGAGTTTATGTTAATGAAGGAGGGACAACTCAGAAAAGGAGGGTGAGAATCATTACACAACTTGAAGAATGTAATCAATATCACTAAAACGTACACACAGAAACTTGAATTTGTGTGTTTTGTTGTATATACTCTCAATAACAATAAAATTTAGGAAAAAAAAAACCTTCATAAAAAAAAAAAAAAGAACACTACTTCAGCTCCTGCTTACCTGACCTATAGACTTTGGACTTGCCAGCCCCCACAATTGTGTAAGTCAATTACCTGATATAAATCTCTTTATCTCTCTCTCTGTCTATATATATGTATTTGTTATGTGTCGTCAAGTTCATTTTGACTCATGGTGACCCCCTATACGACACCTAGGTGACAGAGTGGAGCTGCCCCATGGGGTTTTCTATGCTGCAGTCTTTACAGATTGCCAAGTCTTTTCACCTGCAAAGCGGCTGGTGGCTTCAAACTGCCGGCCTTCTAGTTAGCAGCCAAACAGTTAACTTTTGTGCCACCAGGGTTCCATAGATAGATGATAGATAGATAGACAGACAGACAGATATATATAGAGAGAGAAAGATAGATAGATAGATGGATAGATGGGTAGTTGGATGGGTAGATAGATAGAGAGACAGACTGATAGGCAGATCGGTAGATAGGTAGATGATAGGTAGATAGGTAGATAGATTGATAGATATAGGTAGATAGATGATAGACAGACAGACAGACAGACAGACAGACAGACAGACAGACAGATAGATAGATGATAGATAGATAGATGATAGATAGATAGATAGATAGATAGATAGATAGATAGATAGATAGATAGATAGATAGATAGATAGATGATAGATGATAGGTAGATAGATAGACAGACAGACAGATAGGTAGGTAGGTAGGTAGGTAGATAGGTAGATAGGTAGAGAGAGAGAGATGATAGATCTGTATTTTCTTCCTCTACTGCTCTGGAGTCTTCTATAACTTTCAAGATTCTTTGAGGTAACTTAGGATAGACCTGGACGGTATCAGGGAAACCAGATAAACAACCAGGTTAAATTTGTCACTTGTGTATGCTGTGTAAGATTGTGGCAGATTAGATCAAGCAAGAGAAAAAAAATGAGTGGATAGATTCAAGCCTCCAGGCAGAGGGCATATCTGTGTGGGATCAGAGGCAACTGGTTCTTTCACTTTGATTGTGGAGGCTTCCTTGTTGACTTCCAGCTCCTCACTGGATGGCAAAGGCTGCCAAATGACATTTATGGAAATATTAACAATATCAACCAAGCTCACGTTTAAATACAGATCTCTAGATTCTGAGATAGCCTGTGGAATTTTTTTTTTTCCCAAAAGGAAATACATGTTAAGGCAGGAAATAATGGTGTCAATCAACACACCTGGAAATAAAGCGTACATATTGACAAAGCCAAGCATGGGCCCACCCAGTGACATTCCAGTGAGCACCAAATGTCATTCTATTTTGTCAGATGTTGAGTTAAGTGGATGAATACAGGCTGACTTTGCTTCCGTAGCAGCTGGAACATACTGATCTTTTCTCAGGTTATTTAGTGTGAATGTCTCTAAAAACTTTTCAGTGTCTGAAAACTATTAATTTTCAGGATGGAAACTTTTAAACATTCAATGACCATAGACGTTTATATGAACTTTTATGAAAAGTAATTTTTTAACCTCCTTTTTAGAGAATAGGAATCAGTGTTACACTGACAATGTATATTACTACACACTGTATTAATAATGTGCCTATATTAAGGACACACTATTAATAAGGCCATATATATATATATAGAAAAAAAAATTTTTTTTTTTTTATTAATAAGGCCATATATATATATATATATATATATATATATATATAAACTTTTGTGGCACAGTGGTTAGGTGCTATAGCTGCTAACCAATAGTTTGGCAGTTTGAACCCATTAGGCACTCCTTGGGAACTCAATGGGGCAGTTCTGCTCTGTCCTATAGGGTTGCTATGAGTCAGAATTGACTTGAGGGAAATGGGTTTGGTTTATATATATATAAGCTATATGTAACTATATATAAACTATACAACATAGCACAGTGAGAAATAAAACTGGAACAGAAACCTGGTCTTCTAATAATTATTCTGGCATTTTCTTGCAATTCAGAGCTAATCAATTTTAATTTCAGGTAATCTATGAATCACTACATGGTTTCTTGCTATTTTGTTATTATTGTGTTTCTTACTAATATCCTGTATAATGAAAGAAAATATTCTTTTTGTTGCTGTTGTTCATTTTCTTTCTTCTCTTTTAACCCTTCCGTATTTTTTTTTCCTGCCCTTTCTCCAATTAGAGATCTTTAAATTCCTCCCTAATCACAGATATTGTTTGAGGTAATAAAAAAGCTATGGTTGAGTGGTTTAATATAAGTCTTCAGTGTTTGTAAGAACAGTAAAACCATTTCATTTCAAAGTGTTGGCGAATGCTCTGAACCAACTTCTGAGGGAAAAAAAAAAAAAACCTACTGATAGGATATTAATCAAAATGATGAAACTATTCCATGTAAACCATGTGAAACGTCTGTAATAATCAGTTCCACAACAGGCAAAATTGTAGTACATGAATCCCAGATTCATCGTTTTGATATATCCCTACAGCTATGAAATTTTAGAGTTTGAAAAGACTCTAATGATTACCAAAGATGAAAAAAGTACCCAATAACTGCTATCTTAGTACTTACTTTGTATTTAGCAGAAAAGGTAAATTGCTATTGATGGACATCAGTAGGCTCTGACAATGGATAAGCTATATTTCCCTTTGATGGACATTTTGTACAGAAATGAGAAATACTTCCCTCAAGAGATAGAGTGTGATGTGGGTGGAAGAGATGCCTTTCCTATATGCTTTTGCTGCTTAGTATTAGCTCTCAAGCATAACTTTATCTTTTTCTATCTACTCTGGGCACAGTTATTCTCTTCATAGCTTGTCTTAGCTTCGTAATGCTGCTGTAACAGAAATACCACTGTGGGTGGCTTTAAAGAACAGAAATTTATTTTCTCAAAATTCGGAAGCTAGAAGTCCAAAATCAGGTCACTAGCTATAGGGGAAAGTTCTCTCACTGTTAGTTTTGGGGAAGATCCTTTTCTTGACCCCTGTTTTCCTTGGTTTCTCGGTGATCTTCACGTGGCATCTATCTTCCCTTTGTGCTTGATAGTCTGCTCCTTATAACCCAGAAGTGTTTAGATTTAGAACATACCTGACACTGGTATGGCTTCATTTACTAAAGAAAGCCCCCATTCCCAAATGGAATTAAATCCACAGGTGTAGATTTTAGGATTCTAACACATATTTTTGGAGACATAATTCAATCTATAATACAACTGTTCCATTTAGTATTATAAACTACCTACCACCGTATTGCATTTATCTGTTTTGTCTGACTATGGGCCAGTAGAGTGCAGTAAATAGTTCTGTTTATTCAACTATCCAAGTTTAATTTTCAGGAAATAAATAAATAAAATGGACGGCATCTGAAGGCCACCAATTCTTGAAATATCCTCTGTCCCTTTGCCGGCTTATCTCTATATCAGTCTAATTAGCTTTCACATAGACTTTCATACTTTGTTTCTCCTCCCTGCTTTAGCATAAGAATATCACACATGAGATGATCCTTTAAATGTATTTAAAGAAATAAGACTTTCACAACTTCAGAAACTATTCTCATACATTTAGAAAGGGCGTGAAAAGCTAATTTTCAGAAAAAAGGTAAAATCATGACTTGGCGCAGTATATTAATGAACACATAGTAACTAATTTATTTTACTCATGTGATATGAGGCAGCCAGGCAGAAGTTATTACCAATTCAGATAAAAACTCAAAACAGCACAAATTTATATGGCATAAAGGAATGTTGAGATGAATTGCAAATAGGGATAAAACTGGTCTTTCCCTAGTGGGTAGGGGGTCAATTACAATTACTACTAGGCAGGATAGAATTTACATTATCTCTCTGAAAGAAAATTATTTCAGTGACTGAAATGCAGGTTAAAGGTTTTAATCAGCTGATGCACATCAGGAGAACCTGAAGACCTAGGGATGCTCCCACCAAATCAGGGTCAGGGTTTTATAAGATAGCAGAAGTGGAGTGCTTGTCTTCATGATTTTGTTTTAGGCAGCAATTTTCGACTTTAGCAGAAAGTTACAGTTGGAGGTCAGTATTATTTTTGTGCCTTTTGATAGGGGTCATTGGTATAGTCCTGAAAATTATCAGAACATAATTTTCTAAAACTATTTTTGCTACCCTGGTAGCGCATAGGTTAAAGCGATTAACTGCTAACCAAAAGGTCAATGGTTCAAAACCCCCAGTGCTCAGTGGGAGAAAAATATGGCAACCTGTTTCCACAGAGATTTACATCCTTGGAAACCCTATGGGGTCACTATGAGTTGGAATCCACTTGAAGGCAGTGGGACCGGTTTAACAGTAAATCTTCACAGGGCAAATGGGGTAGATGGCAAAAAGAAAAAGATGGTAAATGTAGAAGGCAAGGATGAAAACTGAGAATCCTCTATCATGTCAGTTTTAGTTCTTCTGCTAATCCTCTATCTACCCATGAGATTGATATCAACTCCATTTTATACAAGAACAAACTGAGTCTCAGAATGGTAAAATAAGTCGCTTAAGAGGACGTGTCAGTAATCAGTTGAACATAGTCTGGCTTCAGAGCTAGACCTTATACCACTTTATAAAGAAAAATATCTAGGGGGAGGGGGGATCCAAAGTGAGACTCAGCCTTCCATGGTAGCCCTTCAACATAACTATGATAGTTTGACCACAAAAACCATATCCTATTACCTCAACATGTCCTAAAAATAGCTGACCATGGGAAAACCTGGCACTGAGCAATCTTCCTTCTGAAATGCCCTCAGAAGGCTCACCTGTCCCTTGCATTCAACTCAGGATTACCACATGTACCTCAGGACTAGTTAGAAAGTCTCCTCTTACAAAAAAAAAATTCCGTCTTAATAAAACACTTACCAATCATAGACTGTCTCACTGTTCCCTCTTTTACTCTCTAAAACAGGCCCTCCTTTGTCACAAGGTTATGAATAAACAACCTTTGTTAATTTTGTGTCAGAATTAGTTTTGGTTTAATAGAACATACGGAGATTTTTGGTTGCCTGGCTAACATGGGAATATTTCCGGTAGATGGCCTCTTTTCTTAGAGGTTTCATAGAATGCTTCACTGTAAATGACAAATGAAAATGTGTTTTGTGAGATGTTTGCCAGAACAATTTTTCTATTTAATCTTCATCTACTGTGAGGTAATTGGTTTACAAGAAAACCCAACAGTTAGTGAGTGGGTACGGTGGAGGCACCAAAGACACGACAGACAAGAAAATCAGAACCCACTTAAAGACTGATCTTTCCCAGGTGTTACATGGGTATAACCATTATCCTGAGGAAGAGGATTTTCTTGGGTTAACTTAATTATCCAAGTTAGAGATTTCAAAACATATTACAGAAATTTGGAAGTGCTGTGGTAGACTTCACTGAGGAAAAATAATCTAATTTCTCTAGTAATCCTCTATAGAAAACAAGCAAAAGCAAACAAAAAAACACTCACACAATCTCAAACAACTAGAAAATAAAACATTTTTTAAGAATCAGAATGGACAATTAGACAAAAACTATAAATTTATAATGAAGACAACATAGTTTGAACACTTCACATTTACTATATTAAATTAAATTCAACCTAGTATAAGAGAAGACATTATCCCTGACTAGAATCTTCTTTATTATTAATTTTCACATAATTTTCAATTTTAAATAATATTTCCTAAAACAACAGCTAAAATTTTAGAGTACTTTTCCATTTTTTTTTTGATAGGATTTTCTATAGTAAGCACCTGTTTGATTATTTCAGACGTTCAATATTCCTCTAATACAAAAGAGTCTCTGAATCGTTTCTATTCAAGCAATGTGCACTTTGGAGGAAAACTTGCGGCAATTGAAATCACTTTTTTTTTTTAACTCATTAGTTCATGGGCAGTCTAATTTAATCTTTTAAAGATAATTATGAATGTATTATTGGCTTACATTTGTATGCTAATAACAGGAAGCTATGAAATCAGAATTAGCATAAAATGCTTAATTAAAAGTAAATGTGGCAGTAATATGATAACTTAGAAGTTAAATTCAGATCATTTCTAACAGATGAAATAGGAGCTAATTATCTGCTTTCCACATAAGAATACTTAAATAGTAGTGTTTGCATTAGCAAAAGTCACAGGGTAAAGGCTAAGACTGTCTTTTGAATTTGATTGAAGAAAATATATTAGTTTTATAAAATAATATTTTGGAAATCTTATTTTCGTAGCCCTCTAAAGTTTGGAAACCCTGGTGGCATAGTGGTTAATTGCTACAGCTGCTAATGAAATGGTCAGAAGTTCAAATCCACCAGGCACTCCTTAGAAGCCCTATGAGGCAGTTCTACTCTGTCCTATTGGGTCACTATGAGTCAGAATCAATTTGATGGCAGTAGGTTTCGGTTTAAAGTTTGACAAAAAGATTCCCTCCAGGTAAATATATTCAAAATTGACAACAAATTAAGTTTCTGATTCAATTGATTCAAAATTTTATATAATAGTGCAAAAACAATCTTGCCTATGTAATTCTGGTCTTTGCTTGTAAAAGAGTTAATAAAGGAACAGAAAAATTTAAAGTAGTTTGATCTTTGTATTGGAGTAGAGGATAGAAGTTGATAGATTGTTGCCAACAGAGTTTGAAAATACATTATGTCTCAATTTTTTTTTTTTTTAAAAGGACAACTAAATCATTTCCACTATGGTTTTGGAAAATTAGAGTAATTGCATATCCCTAGGAACCTATATGATATATAAATTATTCTTATAGAGTCAATAGAAGTTGTCAAGGATATCATTTTACTTGGATCCACAATCAACATCCGTGGAAGCAGCAGTCAAGAAATCAAAAGATGCATTGCACTGGGCAAATCTGCTGCAAAGGACCTCTTCAAAGTGTTGAAGAGCAAAGAATTCACCCTGAAGGCTAAGGTGCACCTGACCCAAGCCATGGTATTTTCAATCACATCATATGCATATGAAAGCTGGACAACGAATAAGGAAGACAGAAGAAGAATTCATGCCTTTGAATTGTGGTGTTGGTGAAGAATATTGAATATACCACAGACTGCCAAAAGAACGAATGAATCTGTCTTGGAAGAAGTGCGGCCAGAACGCTCCTTAAAGGCAAGGATGGCGAGACTGCGTCTTACATACTTTGGACATGTTGTCAGGAGGGATCAGTCCCTGGAGAAGGACATCACGCTTGGCAGAGTATAAGGTCAGCGAAAAGAGGAAGGCCCTCAATGAGGTGCATTGACACAGTGGCTGCAACAATGAGCTCAAGCATAACAACGATTGTGAGGATGGCGCAGGACTGGGCAGTGTTTCTTTCTGTTGTGTATAGGGTCACTATGAGTCGGAACCGACTCAAGGGCACCTAACAACAACATCATAGAGTCAATAAAGCAAATCTACGAAATTCTGTATTTTGTAATCCAGATACAATGATTGTATAGGCATAAAAATAACAAAATCAGATTGAAACATTTAATATTGCGTATCTTCAATACTGCATCCTTGCTTTATACCAGAATACTTCACACTGGTAGTGAGCATTATATTGTTGCATTTCCATTACAATTTAAAAAGGGGAAAAACATTGTGTGATGTAAAAAAGAAAAGAAAAAAAAGGCAAGAAGATATTGAATAATATGTGTTCATGAAAATGACTTAAACAAAGCAGGCATTTGACACCATTATTTCTAACCTCTACTTGACGGCACTGGGTTGTTTTCTGGGTACTTAACATATTTTCTTGGTGCTAGTTTGCCAATAATTTTTAGATAGGTTTCTGATGATGCCTGATTCTCTGCTAATTCCCAGACGGGGATTTTTAAAACCATGTTAGCACCTACACTCAAAAATATAATGTTGTCGTTGTTGTTGTTATGTGCATCCAGTCAGTTCTGACTCATAGCAACCCTATGCATAACAGAATGAAACATTGCCCAGTCCTGTGCCATCCTCGCAATCGTTGTTGTGCTTCAGCCCATTGTTGCAGCAACTGTGTCAATTCATCTCCTTGAGGGTCTTTCTCTTTTTCACTGACCCCCTACGTTACCAAGCATGACATCATTCTCCAGGGACTGACTCTCCTGATAACATGTTCAAAGTATGTAAGACATAGTGTTGCCATCCTTGCTTCTAAGGAACATTCTGGTTGGGCTTCTTCCAGGATAGATTTTTTGTCCTTTTGATAGTCCATGGTATATTCAATATTCTTTGCCAACATGACAATTCAAAGGCATCAATTCTTCTTCTGTCTTCCTTATTCATTGTCCAGCTTTCACATGCATGTGATGTGATTGAAAATACCATGGCTGGGTCAGGCACACCTCAGTCTTCAAGCTGACATCCTTGCTTTTCAACATTTTATAGAGGTCCTTTGCAGCAGTTTTGCCCAGTGCAATGCATCTTTTGATTTCTTGACTGCTGCTTCCATGGGTGTTGATTGTGGATCCAAGTAAAACGAAATCCTTGACAACTTCAATCTTTTCTCCATTTATCCTGATGTTGCTTATTGGTCCAGTTGTGAGGATTTTTGTTTTCTTTATGTTGAAGCGCAATCCATACTGAACGCTGTAGTCTTTGATCTTCATCAGTAGGTGTTTCACGTCCTCTTCACTTTCAGCAAGCAAAGTTGTGTCATCTCCATAACACGGGTTGTTAATGAGTCTTCCACCAATCCTGATGTCCTGTTCTTCTTCATATAGTCCAGCTTCTCAGATTATTTGCTCATTATACAGATTGAGTAGGTATGGTCAAAGGATGCACTATGATGCACACCTTTCCTGACAAAAATATAATAGACTACTAATATTCTTATTTCATCTTTTAGGTACTGGGTCCAATTATTGATGCACTGTAGCAAATTCTTCCTTATACACATTGTCTTAATCATCTAGTGCTGCTATAACAGAAATATCACAAGCGGATGGCTTTAACAAAGAGAAGTTTATTCTCTCACAGTCCAGTAGGCTAGAAGTCTGAATTCAGGATGCTGGCTCCATCGGAAGGCTTTCTCTCTTTTTCAACTCTAGAGGAAGGTCCTTGTCATCCATCTTCCCTTTGTCTGGGAGCCATCCTAGCACATGAACGTTAGGTCCAAAGGACAAGCTCTGCTCGTGGCAGGCTTTCTTGGTAGTATAAGGTCCCCAAGTCTCTGCTTGCTTCCCTTTCTTTTTAATCTCTTGAGAGGTAAAAGGTGGTACAGGCCATACCCCAGGGAAACTCCCTTTACACTTGATCAGGGATGTGACCTGGTAAGGGTGTTAAAATACAACCTAATCCTTTTAACGTAAAATTACAATCACAAAATGGAGGACCACCACAGAGTATTGGGAATCATGGCCTAACCAAGTTGATACACACATTTTTGGGGGGACATAATTCAATCCATGACACACACTGACTTGAATAATTTACATGTATCTTTGTCACTACATGACAATTCCACACTGAATGGCAAGTCATCCATATAGTACCATCTATGTTAAAAAACACTGTCAGCAATGGTACCTGTGATGACTGTTCTTGAAAAAGAGACAGGACATGTTGCTTCTACTGAGAATGAAAGACAAATCAATATAAATGTCTTAAATTTCAATTTTACTACACCTAAATTTATACCATTGTTCACTGGTAAATATTACTTTATTAACATTAAAGAATTTATCTTTCTAGAAATATTTGTTTAGCAATATATTGTTCACAAAAAGCTTCTAAGTAGAGGTTCAACAGAACCAATTTCTACTCATTTATTTATACACTAAGCAAATAGGTTTTACACAAAAATGATGGAGAGGGTACAATTTTAGAACCTGAAATGATAAAAATGATTTTAAAAACTCAACATCATTTGCAAAGAGATTTATCAGAATATATATTCTTATTTTAAGTAAATATTTCTATTTAAACGTTGTACACAAAGATATGTACAAGACTAATTTGTTCATTTACGAATCTCATCAGCTCTTGCAAGGACCAATTTTGACTTAAATAAGGTGACTTATAAGCTTCATATTAATTTTCAATTTATTATTTATTATTATTTCCTAGTCACATCCTATTGAGACTTCATCTTATATTTAATCACAATAGCCCATATTTCTCACTTTTTTCTCTACCTGGAATGCTTTTCCTCTACGTGAAATGCTTTTCTTCTAAGGTAGTTTAATTCCTTGCTCTAAGAATCCGTGTCTACTCATTTTGACAGAGTAGAACTGCACCATAGAGTTTCCAAGGAGCACCTGGCAGATTCGAACTGCCTACCTCTTGATTAGCAGCTATAGCACTGAACCACTATGCCACCAGGGTTTCCCATTATATATATATATATATATACACACACACACACACATATGTGCAGAAACCAAACCCATTGCCATCGAGTTGATTCCGACTCATAGTGACCCTGTAGGACAGAGTAGGACTGCCCAATAAAGTTTCCAAGGAGTGCCTGGTGGATTGGAACAGCCAACCTTTTGGCTAGCAGCTGTAGCTATTAACCACTAGGCCACCAAGGTTTCCATATATATATGTGTGTGTGTATATATATAATATATATATGTGTATATATTTCTTTTTGAAGTAGAGTTTGTCCTTCTCTTATTGTTACCTGACATATATTTATATATATAGTTGTTTATTTTTGCTTTTTAATAGTACACTCCATAGAGCCAGACACCTTGTCTATATGACCTACCAGTATACAACCAGCATTTAGATTAATACTAAGGGGAAAAAAAAAGTTGTTGTCGAGTCAATTCTGACTCATGGCAACCCTGAGTACTACAAAGTAGATATGTGCTCCATAGATTTTCTTTGCTGTCATCTTTATGGAAGCAGATCACCAGGCCTTTCTCCTGCAGTGCCACTGGGTGGGTGGAAATCAACAACCATTAGATCAGTAGTCAAGCGCAACCCATTTGTGCTACCAGAAACCTTAGATTAATATTAGATATACACACTTGGTAAAAATACACACTCGGTAACAATTGCTGAATGGATGCAGTAATATATGACCCTTCCTGATGAGAAAGGTCTAAAGTTTCTCTTTCTTTATCATGTAATAACACAATCTTTTATTATAAATTCAATGCAGAGCTTTAACGTTCCAGCTCTGGGTATGGCACTCAATAGGCATTATTAAATTAATGTCCATAGCCAGCTTAGAAACTCTATGGGGCAGTTCTACTCTGTCCTATAGGATTGCTATGAGTCGGAATCGACTCGACGGCACTGGGTGGGTTAGCCAGCTTATTTGTTTGATATGATTTCTATCTCTAGATTTCAAATGAAGAAACCAAGCAGTAGAGAGGTTAGGTAAATTTTTATGAAGCATGGAATTAGTTTTAGGTAGAGATTAAACTCAGGATTATCTGACTTTAAAGACCAATATTCAACTATTGTGTGATATTTCCTCTAGAACCAAGACAGTTTAGAATTAGACACTAACTCAGAAAACAGCAACTACTATTTTTATCATTTTCTCTATGTGGAAATTGAGTATATAGGGAAAAATAACTCTTTGGAGCTTAGAAAAGAGAGACTAATCAGCTATATGAGAAACCAGTAGGTGGCACCTCACTCTAACAATGCTGGCATTATCCAAAAAACACAAAATAATAAACGCTAGAGAGGTTGTAGTGAGACTGGAACACTTATACATGTAAATGGGAATGTAAAATGGTACAACCACTTTGAAAATCGATTTTCTGCTTCCTTAAAAAGCTAGAAATAGAATTACCCTATGATCCAGCATTCCCACGCCTTGGAATATATCCTAGAGAATTAAAAGCCTTTACGTGAACAGATATATGCACACCCATGTTCATGGCAACACTGTTTACAACAGCAAAAAGATGGAAGCAACCAAGGTGCCCATCAACAGATGAATGGATAAATAAATTATGGTATGTTCACACAATGGAATACTACACATCAATAAAGAACAATGATGAAGCTGTGAAACATTTCATAACATGGAGAAATCTGGAAGGCATTATGCTGAGTGGAATTAGTCAGTTGTAAAAAGACAAGTATTATTATAAGATCACTATTGTAATAACTGGGGAAATAGTTTAAACAGGGAAGAAAATATTCTTTGACGGTTATGAGAGAGGGGAGAGAGGGAGGGAGGGACAGGAGTTTTCACTAATTAGATAGTAGATGAGAATTATTTTAGGTGAAGGGAAAGACAACACAATACTGACGAGGTCAGCACAACCGTACTAAACTGAAAGCAAAGAAGTTTCCTGAATAAACTGAATGCTTCAAAGGTCAGCGTAGCAGGGGCAGGGGTTTGAAGACTATGGTTTCAAGGGACATTTAAGTCAATTGGTGCAATGAAATTTATTAAGAAAACATTTGCATCCCACTTTGGAGAGTGGCTTTTGGGGTCTTAAATGCTAGCAAACGGCCATCTGAGATGCATCAATTCGTCTCAACCCACTTCCAGCAAAGGAGAATGAAGAACACCAAGGACACAAGATAATTACAAACCCAAGAGACAGAAAGGGACACATAAACCAGAGACTACATCAGCCCGAGACCAGAAGAACTAGATGGTGCCCAGCTACAACCGATGACTGCCCTGACAGGGAACACAACAGAGAACCATTGAGGGAGCAGGAGAGCAGTGGGGTGCAGACTCCAGATTCTTGTAAAAAGACCAGACTTAATGGTCTGACTGAGACTAGAAGGACCCTGGAGGTCATGGCTCCCAAACTTTCTGTTAGCCCAAGTCAGGAACCATTCCCAAAGCCAACTCTTCAGACAGGAATTGGACTGAACTATGGGATAGAAAACGATACTGGTGAAAAGTGAGCTTCTTGGATCAAGTAAATACATGAGACTTTGTTGGCATCTTCTGTATGAAGGGGAGATGAGAGGGCAGAGGGAGTCAGAAGCTGGCCAAATGGACATGAAAATAGAGAGTGGAGGGAAGGAGTGTGTTGTCTCATTAGGAGAGAGAATTAGGAGTATATAGCAAGGTTATATATAAATTTTTGTATGAGAGACTGACGCAATTTGTAAACTTTCACTTAAAGCGCAATAAAAATTAAAAAAAAAAAAAAAGAAACCAATAGGTGGTTAGAGGACTAAAAAATACGATTATAAAAAACTTGAAATAAATTGAGTTTAATCTGGCACTTTATACACATTGAGCCCTGGCTTTAAAATGAAAATATTTTTTGCTCCCAAATGTGGTAAGTGGCCCTGGAAAATCACTTAGCTTCTTTTTTTTCTCTTCTTTTCTCTCTGTAAAGTACAGATTATACTTGCTGCCATCTCCACTACAGGAATGTCATAAAGACTAGTTCACACTTAGTTCATCTGATAAAATAGAGACTTATATTCTCCATCAATATGTTAATACTGAAGAGAGTTATCTGTTCATATAGAAAGGAAAGCAACTGAGAAAACATTTTTATATTGGTTTAAAATACTAAAACCACATTTTCCCATTTTCTTCACAAAATTGGTTATGTTTTGAGCCTAAAAAGTTGATGAGTACTAAAGATTTCAAGTGATGATGCAGACACAGAAATCTTTAAAAATCTTATTTTATGAGAATAGTTCCGACTACTTGATAAAAATTTAAGAAAAATTTTCATGTGTCTATTTTAAATATCATCCATCTTAGGGTAGAGAATTGAATTAGAAAAGTGAGAGACTGTGTTATTATCCTTTAAAAAAGAACTAACGAAGAGTTATAGAGTTCAAAAGCACCTATAAAGTTGCTCACATACAACAGAGCAGCCCCTTTACCACAGCAAGTGTCATTAAATTGGAAGCATGCTGACTAAGGTAGGAGTTACTTTGAGTGATTGAGGTCTTAACCTTTGGGGGCAAGAGAGGGTGGCTGTAGTAACTGACTTCTACAGAACCATTTCAGTTTCTTGCTTCTAAATTTTGGAAAAAGAGAACTTATTTGTTTTCTATTTAGCCATAAAATCAAGAATTGGTTACTTTAAACCCTTGAGTTTTATACTTTTTCTTTTAATTTTTAAAATTAAAAATGCTTTTCGGCATTGCCTAAGGGATTAAGTTTGTACCTGTTAAACTTATAGTCTTAAGTTTGAGAGGAAAGATCATTACTGCTAGTTCCTGGGTGAGGCTTTACAGATGTGATGTGGGAGAGGGGTGACAAGTAAAGTTTTAAAGTTAGGAATTGACAAGGACATAGTACCCGCTAGCTGATCAGTACTGAAGAGTGTAGGCTGAGAATTAGGGGGATAAAAATTTTCAGTAGCCTTGAGGGTCATTAACTTTAAATTCTTATCAACTGGTGATGATATTGAGAAAATTATATTTTTATGCTCTAGTTAAGGAGATGTGCCCTGTCAAAAAGCTAAAAGTACAGAGAAACACCAAAAATTAGTGTAATAGAATATATTTATTGTGAGTGGATAGGATTGTAAGCAGGTAGTGTCAAGCTGAACATATCTAGAAGGTACTCCAAAGAAGGAAGATTGAAAGCAGGTTATATAGGTCATTGTTATGTTAATATATGAGGAGATAACATCAAAGCACAGTGCAAACTTTCAGGGTCAGTTGGTTACAGAAACAGAGTCCCCAAGGACACATCATACACCCTAAAGCACAACCTCTGGTCAGACCCTGGAGTTCCTGCTTTTTGAAGCTGGCTGTGCATGCATAGATAATTTTCCCAAAAACCCCAATGCTTAAGGCAAAACGTTCTTTGCTAAGCTGCTTACTAGGCTATTTTTTGACTTGAAAGTGACTTCAGGAAAACAGTTCTGAAAGGCTCAAGGTTCAAAAGGACACCTAAGGGCAGATGGCCTGTGTGGGTCACCCCAATTTCTTGAACTCAGAAATCTGGATTCCAGGAGAATCAAAATGATTTTGTCACCCTACACATACAGGCACACTTTAAACAGTGAAAGGCATTCCCACTAATTAATATACATGTAGTAGTTAAACTCTTTATTAATTCAAAAATTATTCCTTCAATACCTACTTTGTGCAGGACCTGTTGCAAGTGTTTGGCATGCTTGGGTGATGCAAACATACAGAAAACCCTGTTCTTACCTTGCTGACTTTGCAGAAGAGAGCAGTGAAAAGACTGAAAGTTAATAAAATAAACAGATGAAAGATATGGTGATATTCTGTGAAGAGGAAGCCTGGTGGTACAGTGATTAAACTCCCAGCTGCTAACCAAAAGGTTAGCGGTTCAAACCCAAAAGCTGCTCTGCAGGAGAAACATTTGGTAATATATTTCCGTAATGATTCACAGCCTTGGAAACTCTGCGGGGAAGTTTTACTCTGTCCTATAGTGTCACTGTGAATTGGAATCGACTTGACGACAATGGGTTTTGGTATTCTGTGGAGAAAAACAAGGCAAAAATCGAGGGTAGAGAATTCGGAGGTAGATTTCAGTTTTAAATAAGGTGACCAGGCAAGGATCCACTGAGAAGGAGGTAGTTGAGCAAGGGTACAGTGGAGGTGAAAGAGGGAGCCATGTGAATATCTGGCAAAAGAGGTGTCCAGGCAGAGATAACAACGTCAGCACCCCTGAGGAAGGAAGAAGACAGCCTGCTGAGTTCCAGAGAAGTGACCTACAGGCTGCTGTTTCTGGAGCAAAATGCAAATGGTGTAGCCAAGTAAAAATATGTTAGAGTGATGTCAGGGGCTAGTTGTTGTAGGGTCTTGTGATCATTGCAATGACTATTATTATTATGTAGCCAGTTGGAGAGCCATTTTAGAATTTTAACCAGTGGCTTCTCATCTCACTCCATGGAGGTAGGAAAATAAGAACAACAACATGTTCCTTACGTAAATGTTTATAGGGTTATTCTAGTTGTGTTGAGTAGAATTATAGATGGGCAAGGATAGAAGCAGAGAGATCAGTTAGAGACAATATTGTTTGGAACAAAATGTTAGCTATCTCTTTACTAATTTTCTCTTGAAATGAGTAATTCACCACTAGAATATTAACTAATGAAAAAGCTTACAGAATTGCTAATTGGTGCTGAGTGAACCTTAAATATTCCTCTCTTCAACACAATGTATTATATACTTTTATATGTTAAGGTGCTCTATTAAAAGCTTTTATTCGAACTAGCTTAAATTTTAGATAATTGCAAGTATTTTGAGTGGATAAGGATGTGTTGCTTTATGTTTCCATTGTTTATTTGGCTACAATATCCTATTTGCTTTTATTTGTTTGTTTTTTGATGACTGACAATTTTGGAGAGATAATAAAGATATTTAATATTTAAATAGTAGTAGTGAAATTTTTTTTTTTTTTTTTTTAGTAATGTCCAATATTTAAATAACAGATAGATGCATGCGTTTGTTGGCAGTTGCTTGACAGTGAATTATGGATAATGTCTATGCCTATTCATGATATTTCTGCCACCGTTTTTTATTGTTTGTAAATTGAACTAGCTGGACACATTCTCTCTTCTAAGCTCTAGGGATCACATGTCCAAAATGCAAGACAATTGCATTTTGAAAAACATCTTTTGTGATAACTTGCAAGAATTTGTTTAAGGGTTTTCTTTCCTAGTTTTAGAGAACTACAAAATATGGACTACTTCCTATAAGCAATTTAAACTCTTTATGAATTCAACTTCACAGTTTATGTTAATAATCTTAGAGAAAATAAAGCTTGAAAACAAATTTAAAAATTAAGATAATTTAACACTTAATTTTTTTCTTTCCCTCAGTTTTCTTTATCTAATAACCTATGAATATTTCTTCCAACTTAAATTCATGATTCTATAAGAAGCCAATCTAAGGTTGCTACACATGGTGCAGTAGTTACTTAATATGGCCTTTTCAACCACACATAGTCTTGTAACTCCCCAAATAACGATTAGGTGGGAATATGCAAATAATGTGCTTGTGGCCCAGCAACGGATTGGATAACATATTAATGATGCAAATAAGGTGACTGACACCCTTGTGGAGGTGAGACCATGCAAATAAGGTATATGGAAGACTAACCAGGTGATTAGTCAATTTTGCCATTCAGCTAGGCTTAAAATGAGCCATTCAAGAGATGGGAATGGGGGACCTCATTACCATTAAGGAAGAAGAGCTGAGAATGGAGTGAGGCTTTTGAACCCAGGGTCCCTGCACTGAGAACCTCTTAGACCCAAGAGACAGAGAGAGAGAGTTGTAACACCAGAGGTGGTACAAGAAGCAGGGGCAGAGAAATAACAGTAGCAAAACCAGGAGACCAGCACAAAACAGCACATTGAGCAAAGTTGGCTTCAGAGGCCATGCCTACCCATAGAACGAGAGCTGAGTACCTTGGAGCAAGAAGTTTCCTGGCAGAGTGCGGTGCCTCTGGGCACTTATCGGCAGAGTTAAAGAGCTTTGTAACACTTGCCCAGGATGGACAGAGGCCAGGTGTGAGCAGCATCAATGACTGAGCACTGAGAGAGAAGACCTGTCCTGAGGGGTCTGAGAAAAGCCTGACCTGAGGAGGCTTAGAAGAGCCCTATGTGACCAAGAGAAGCTGAGAGAGCTGTCTTGTGCTGAAGAAATGAGAGTGCCCTCATGCTTCCTGGTCCTGATCCTGAATTGTAACCTGCTGCTTCCCTAATAAACCCCATAACTGTGAGTATGGTGTGTGTGTTCTGTGTGGCCATTGGAATGAATTATCGAATCCAGTAGAGAAGTAGACAGTGCCACGGAGAGAGGGACAGCTGGTGTCTGAATTGTTAAAAAAGGTTGTAGACAGGAGGTATGTCTGAATTTCACTTCATAGGAATCAGCTGTGGACTATTGATCTTGATTCTCCTCCCCCTTTGTCAATTTAGACGAGGAGGTGTGATGCTCCCATGCCATTTTTATACCACACCATTAAGTTCAGGTCAGTCTCCATCTCCAGGAAGCCCTCTTTATTTCAAACTACTTTCTTTATGACTAGAAATACCTGTGAAAGTAGAGCATATCACATCTCCTAAAGAATGAAACTTCCGTGTTTACCGTCCTTGGATTGTCCTCTACCTGAATCTCAGAGAAAGGAGATAGCAGCCTCCACAATTACTCATTTGTCAAGTTCTCTTTTTTACCGACATATGGTCAACTTTCTCTCCGTAACAGTGGAAGCTAGTATTATCAATTGAATGTGCCCTCCCAAAATATGTGTTGTAAATCCTAACCTGTATGTCTGTGATTAATACCCCATCTGGGAATGGGTTTTCTTTGTTATGTTAATGAGGAAGTATTAGAGTACGAAGTGTTTTAAATCAATCTCTTTTGATATATAAGAGAAGATTAAGCAAGTAAGAAAGAAGCAAGAAAGCAAGCAAAAACTGAGGGGAACGTTACTTGCCACATGATTGCCAAGGAACCTAGGAACAGAAGCTGAAAAGAGACAAAGACCTTCCCCAGAGAAAACAGAGAGAGAGAGAGACTTCCCCTAGAGCTAGAGATGTGTATTCAGACTTCTAGCCTCCTAAAGTGTGAGAAAATAAATTTCTGTTTGTTAAAACCATCCATTTTTGGTATTTCTCTTATTAAAAAAGAAAAAAAAACTAGTTGCTGTTGAGTTAATTCCAACTCATAGCAACCCTATAGGACAGAGTATAACTGCCTCATGGGGTTTCCAAGTAGTGGCTGGTGGGTTCGAAATGCCAATCTTTTGGTTAGCAGCCAAAGTAGCTGTTAACCACTGTGCCCCCAGGGCTCTATTTCTGTTATAGCAGCACTATATAACTAAGATATAACTAAGATAGCTAGTTACTGAAAAAAGTATATTATGGATTGGATTGTGCCCCCAAAAAAGATATGTTGAAGTCTTAACCTCGGTACCATTGAATGTGACCTTGATTGAAAATAGGGTTTTTCTCTAGGGTGTTATCAGTTAAGCTAACTAGGTCATACCAGAGTTCTACTTCCTTCTAAGTGGTGTCTTATTAATGAGGAGAAGCAGAGACGGAGTAATACAAGGTAAAGGGAGATGCCATGCAAAGATGCATCTAAAAACCAAGGAATGCCAAGGATTGATGCAAGCCACCAGAAGCCAGGAAAGAGGCATGAAAAAATTCCTTCCTCAGAGCCCTCAGAAGAAATTGACATGACCGATTCTCTGATTTGGACTTATATACTCCAGAACTGTGAGACAATGAATTTCTATAAAGCCACCCACTTTGTGGTTTGTTATAGCAACCCTAGAAGATAAAGTGTTAAGTAAATTTTTTTGTTTGTTTCTCTCTGTGGTAGGCAGCCTCTCAGTTAACACAGTGATTTTTACCTGGGTGGTACAAACACTTAAGCATTCAGCTACTAACCTACTATCCAAATTTTTGGAGGTTGGAACCAACCTAGAAGTGCCTCAGAAGAAAGGCCTGGAAATCTGTTTCTGAAAGGTAATAGTCATGAAATCCCGATGGAGCAGTTCTGCTCCACAAACACGGGTGTCCATGAATTGTAATCAACTTGATGGCAATTGCTTTGGCTTTTTTGTTATGGTTGTTTGTTTTTGATATTCATGTCCTTGGATGTGGTCTGTACCTAATGACTGACTTACTTCTAACAAATAAATAGAATACAGTAAAATGATAGAATATCATTGTCAAGATTAGGATAAAAAGAGAATGTGACTTCATTTTGTGCATCCTTGCTAGTCCGTTCTGAGGGAAGCCAACTGCTGTTTTGTGAACTGCCCTAAGGAGAGGCCCATATGACAAGGAACTGTAGGTAGTGTCCAACCAACAGCCAGCAAGAAACCGAAGTCCATAGTTCAACAGCCTGCGTGAAACTGAATCTTGCCAACAGCCCTGTGAGATGAAGATCGTCCTTCAGTCAGTCCTTGAGATAAATGCCAGCCCAGTCAACACACTGATAAGAGCCTGTGAGAGACTTTAAACCAGAGAACGCATGTAAACTTTGCCTGTATTCTGGACCTCCAGAAATGGTTCAATAATAAAGGTTTGTTGTTTTAAACTGTAAAGTTTTGAGGCAATTTTTTTGCCCTGTGACTGATAACTAATATACTCTTCTACTTGCCAGACACCTTTGCATTAGCCTGATATGGGGCTCCAATGATTGTCCAATCATAATTATTTCTTTAAGTATTATTTTAAAAAATTAAGTCTTTTGAGCAATCTCTAATTTCACTTAAACATAAAAATTAAATGAACACAGAAGTAAAACTCTTTCCTGGACATTATTGAGTATCCTACTGTCATGATTAAGCAGGAAATTCTTTTTATAATAAGTAAATATGACGTCAGAGAATGAAATACAGTGTAGGGGTCACAGATACGATTATCGTATTCCAGCTAGAGCGCGTTAGACAGGCGATCTTTATTTTTGTAATCAAACCATTATCTACGTGCTAATATCTTGTCCACTTTGTGCAAATAACTTTTCTATGTCCTAAACTGTTAATTTAAAACAACAGTAATTGCCATACCAGAAGATCTATTTCAAAGATGTTCCTCTTTCTATTTGTGTGCTTTAGTCTACCAAACACTTTTCTAAACTTGTGCCCCATGGGACATTAAACCTCCTTCTTAGCTGCCCGGTTGTGCAGTACCAGCATCTCTGAATTTGGTATTTGGCTAATAGCTCTATTACCTTTCATGCTGAGTCCAAAGCTTTACCTCCCTCAATCTTTACTTTTGCCAACTGGAAAATTTTCCGTCATGTCAAGAAAACCCACTGCGCAGTGTGCGTAGGGAATGGACCCTCTCTTGCTGACTGACAGCTATTCAATAGAGAAAAGAGCCACAGAGAGATGCCGATACATATTAAGCTCACTGAAGAGAATAAGCTTTGTATTTCAAAATGTCACTTTTCTTAGAGTTCAGTGGGAGTGAGTGGCTATAATAAGGTAATTTCTAGAGGGAACCATACTGTAGTTCATTGTATAAATAATTGATTTGATCAGCTGAAATTATCGTGCTAGTCCTGAATGACCTTTCAGGTGAATTTCTAGCTTTTCACTACAAAGGCAACCAGAGCTTATAGCATGATGTCAAAGAAATCTATATGCAGTAGTGTTCTATTAAAAGAAAGAGTATTTACATGGCATTTTTTTCCTTTAGAAAAACTAAAATATGATCATTTGTTTCCTTGTGTACAAGTAAAGACAGGATATTGTGGGTTTTATTAGCATGTTCAAGATCAAACAGTCACAGTGAGTTATTCGAGCTGCATCATATATATGAATATTTTAGAGAATACTTACAAAACAAAATAGAGAAGCATAAATGTGATTACACTGTAGGGGAAGGATTTTTTCCTCACAGTATGCCTTTATCATTAGAATAGATTTTAAGAAAATAGCATCTATTAGAATATAAATAAACATACTTGAAATTTGCAGAACTATAGACTTTAATATCTCATCAAGGTCCCAGTCCCTTACTTCTTAATGTCCCAATCCTTATTATAATCACTGATATCTGCTTATATATTCTCTTTCTGCTCCAAAATGTTACATAATTAAACATATTATGTCCTTTCTTCATATTTTCATTCAACACATTTGTTTATTTTAACTTATAGAACATACATGCTTGTTGTTTAATATTATCCAAACAATACAGAGATAAGAAAATATTTATTCCCAATTCCCTTAATCCTCTATTTTGTAATTATTTTCTCCATGTGCAATCATGATCCATAGCTTGTTATACATTTTCTCATAACTTTCTGGATACACAATCAAGCATATATATATATATATATATATAGGAATCCCTGAGTGGCACAAGGAGCCCTGGTTGCTCAGTGGTTAAGAGCTTGGCTGCACAACTCTTCAGACAGGGATTGGACTGGACTACGGGATAGAAAATGATACTGGTGAAGAGTGAGCTTCTTGGACTAAGTAGACACATTAGACTATGTGGGCATCTCCTGTCTGGAGGGGATATAAGAGGGCAGAGGGGGTCAGAAGCTGGCTGGATGGACACGAAAAGAGAGTGGAGGGAAGGAGTGTGCTGTCTCATTAGGGGAGAGTAACTAGGAGTATATAGTGAAGTGTATATAAATTTTTGTATGAGAGACTGACCTGATTTGTGAAATTTCACTTAAAGACAGTAAAAATTAAAAAAAAAAAAAAAAAAAAGAGCTCCGCTGCTAACAAAAAGGTTGGCAGTTCAAATCCACCAACCACCTCTTGGAAATCCTGTGAGGGCATTCTACTCTGTCCTGTAGGGTCATGATGAGCCAGAATGGACTTGATGGCAATGGGTTTGGTTTTTTTCTTTTGTTTTTTGGTGGTGCAAAGGGTTAAGCCCTTGACTACTAGCCTAAGTTTGGCTCTTAGAACCCACCCAGTGGTGCCTTGGAAAACAGACCTGGCAATCTGCTTCCGAAAGGTCACAGCCTTGAAAACCAGATGGAGCAGTTCTTCTCTGCACATATGGGGTCGCCACGGGTAGGAATCCACTCAACAGCAAACAACGTCAATGTAACTGTTGTTGTTAGATGCCATTGAGTCGGTTCCAACTCATAACAACCCCATTACAACAAAGTGAAACACTGCCCGGTCCTGAGCCATTGTCACAATCATTGTTATGCTTGAGTCTATTGTTGCAACCACTGTGTCAATTCATCTTGTTGAGGGTCTGCCTCTTCTTTACTGACCCCCTACTTTACCAAGCATGATGTGCTTTTCTGGGGACTGGTCTTTCCTGATAACCTGTCCAAAATATGTGAGGTGAACTCTCACCATCCTCATTTCTAAAAAGTATTCAGGCTGTACTTCTTCCATGGCAGATTTGTTTGTTCTTTTAGTAATCCTTCTTTGGTCTATACGTATATGTATATTCACATAACCACACATATTTATACAGATATATATTTAAAAAAAAAAAACATTGCCATTGAGTCGATTCTGACTCATAAAAAAAAGACTCATAGTGACCATATATTCAGAGTAGAGCTGTCTCATAGGGTTTCCCAAAATGACTGATGGATTTGAACTGCCAGCCTTCTGTTAGCATCAGAGCTCTTAACCTCTACACCACCAGGGCTCCATACAGAACTATACATATATATATTAACTATAGCTACATATTTACATATATAGCCATTTTAACACAAAATAGATGATTCTATGCATACTTTTTAGAATTAACATATTTCATTCAAATACCTCTTGTTTCAGATGCCATCTAGTCTCATAGATCAAAACATTGCTGGGTCCTGTGCCATTCTCACAATCATTGTTATGTCTAATCCCATTGCTGCAGCCGCTGCATCAATCTATCTCATTGAGGGTCTTCCTCTTTTTTGCTGACCCTCTACTTAACCAAGCGTGATGTCATTTTCCAGGGACTGGTCCCTCCTGATAAGCTGTCCAAATTACTTGAGATGAAATCTCCCCAACCTTGCTTCTAAGGGCCATTCTGGCTGTATTTCTTCCAAGATAGATTTGTTTGTTCTTCTGACAGTCTATGTATTCTTCATCAACACCTTAATGCTTGCATTACTAAATTTTTTTTAAATTATTTTTGATGCTGTATGTTTTCACTAATTATGGTATGCTGATTCAAAGACCAATTTGGAATTTTTGATATGAGTTAGGGATTTTGAGGTATGTGATCTGGCAATACAAGCCACAAATAAGGTGTGTGGCACTGTGGCACCACCAATCTGTGGTATGACAATATACCAATAAGAACTAGTTTATCGCAAGTGCCTTTTCATTAGGTTATAAGGGGAACCTCTGGTTTCCCAAATATGATGCAGAAAAACCAAAGCAAACCTACCAGTGTTCCCTATCACAGAGAAAAGCCAAATCATGCTTGCAAGTCTTCTCTCCCTGAAATAAAGGCAAATGCATACAAACTAATACATCCAGGTAGCATCACCTAATAGAATACTCAGCCTATACAACCAAATCCATTGCCATGGAGTCAATTTTGACTCCTAGAGACCCTAAGCAACAAAGAGGCTCCAATTCCCATCAGCTGAGCTTCATGCATTTCATAAGGGATCCATCTTGACCCTAAATGCATTAGAACTGAAATAATATACCACCTAAGAAGTTCAGAGGCCAAAAGAGAGGCTGTAATACAGTTACACCAATAGTAATGAAAAGGGTAATTTAAATTCATCAATTCTTCAGTCTTCCTTAATCATCATTAAGCTTTCACACTTAATATGAGGCAATTGAAAATACCATGGCTTAGGTCAGGAGAACCTTAGTCCTCAAGGTGACATCTTTGCTTATTAACACTTTAAAGAGGACTTTTGTAGCAGATTTGCCCAAAGCAATGTGTCCTTTGATTTCCTGACTGCGGATTCCATGGGTGGTGATTGTGGATCCAAGTAAAATGAAATCCTTGACAACTTCCATGTTTTCTCCATTTATCAAGATGTTGTTTGTTTGTCCAGTTGTATTTTTGTTTTCTTTAAGTTAATGTGTAATCCATACTGAAGGCTGTAGTTTTTGATCTTCCTCATTTAGGGCTTTAAGTCACCTGTACTTTCAGCCAGCAAGACTGTATCATCTGCATACTTCACCCTTTTAATGAGTTTTTCTTCAATCCTGATGCCACATACTTCTTCAAATAGTCCAGCTTCTCAGATTATTTGCTCAGCATACAGATTAAGTATGGTGAAAGAATACAACCCTGATATACACTTTTCATTTTAAACCACACAGTATCCTCTGTTCGAACTACTGTGTCTTGGTCTATGAACAGGTTCTGTATGAACACATTAAGTGTTCTTGAATTCCCATTCTTTGCAATGTTATCCATAATTCATAATGATCCCCACAATCAAATGCCTTGGCATAGTCAATAAAACACAGGTAAACATCTTTCTGGAATTCTCTGCTTTTAGCCAAGATCCATCTGACATCAGCAATGATATCTCTCATTCTGTGTCTTCTGAACCTGGTTTGAATTTCTGGCAGTTCCATATCGACGTATTGCTACAACAATTTTTGAATGATCTTCAACATAATTTAACTTTCATATGATGTTAATGATATTGCTCAATTATTTCCATATTCCACTGTATCACCTTTATTTGAAACAGACACATTTATGGATCTCTTTTCCAGTAGTTGGCCAGGTAGCTGTCTTTCAAATTTCTTCGCATGTACAAGTGAATGATTACAGAGTTGCATCCTTTTGTTAATACATCTCAGTTGCCGTTCCTTCAGTTCCTGGAGCCCTGTTTTTCACCATTGTCTTTAGTGCAGCTTGGAGTTCTTCCTTCAGTGCCATCAGTTCTTGATCATATGCTACCTCCTTAAATGATTGAATGTTAACCAATTCTTATTGGTACTCTGTGTATTACTTCCATCTTCTTTTGATGTTTACTGTATCATTCAAACTTTTGCTCACAGCATCCTTCAATATTACAACTCAAGGCTGGAATTTTTTCCTCAGCTCTTTCATCCTGAGAAATGCTTAGTGAGTTTTTCCCTTTTGGTTTTCTAACTCCAGGTCTTTACACATTTCCTTATAATACTTTGGGTGAAGATTCCCTGCCATGATTGAACCAGGCAGAAATAATTTGAAGCTCTAGTCACTTCTAACATCCATTTTGGTCTTTTTTCTGTCTTTTAAATGTCCCTTTGCTTTCTTCATGTATGATGTCTTTGATGTCATCCCACAACTCCGCTGCTCTTCGGACTTTAATGTTCAATGTATCAAATTATCCTTGGGATGGTCTTTAAATTCAGTTGGGATATACTCAAGGTTATACTTTGGCTCTCCTGGACTTGTTGTATTTTTCTTCAGCTTCAACTTAAACTTGCATATGAGCATTGAATGGTCTGTTCCTTAGGTCGGCCTCAGGCCATGTTTTTGAGCGTCTCCATTGTCTGTTTTCGCAGATGTAGTCAATTTGATTCCTGTGTATTCCATTCGATGAGGTCCACCTCTATAGTAGTCTTTTATATTTTAGAAAAAAAAGATATTTGCAAGAATAAGTTGTTGGTCTTGCAAAATTCTGTCATGTGATCTCTGTGTTGTTTCTATCACCAAGGCCGTATTTTCCAAGTACTGGTCCTTCTTTATTTCCAACTTTTGCATTCCAATCTCTGTAATTATCAATGCATCTTGATTGCAGTTTTGATCAATTTCAAACTGCAAAAGTTGGTAAGAATCTTCAAATTCTTCATCTTTGGTATTAGAGTTTTGTTTGTAAATTTGAATAATAGTCATATTAACTGGTCTTCCTTGTAGGCAAATTAATGTTATTCTATCACTGACAGCACTGTATTTCAGGATAGATCTGGAAGTGTTCTTTTTTGATAATAAATACTTCTTAGACATATTATTTTCCTATTTTCATAATATAACTTAATTATGAATTTTTTACATGTACATAATTAAATTCCTTATAATAGTGAGATAAAATATGACTTTTTTTTATCCCTAGACTTCTGTGCCATTTTCCAGAAATTTCTCTTACATCATTTTAAATATGCTTACTGAATATTTCTTAGTAGCTGCCTAATATAGCATGGATGGTTGCAATGACTTTGGTCATATTCTTTGTATTGTTTCCTATTTGGGCATGAATGGTTATTTTACCAGTTTTTGTTTTTGTATTTTTTTCTTTTTTTTAAATACTATTCTACCCACATTCTAAGGTACTAAGAATTCACAGTGAAAATCAGAGTTTAAGAGACACAATTACAGAACTGATTTGATCTGCCTCTAGTAGACAGAAGGTAGACTCAGCTGTTGAATTATTGGGAACTTTTAGCACATATTACAATTTGATATAAACTTATTTTCCACCATCCTGACCATATAAAAATTTAAATCTAATTTGTTCAACAAATAACGTTTGTTTACCCCTTTGAGGCTCAGTGGTTAAGAGCTTGGCTACTTAACAAAAACGGTTGGCATTTCTAATCCACTAGCCACTCATTGGAATTGCTATGGGGCAGTTCTAGTCTGTCCTATAGATTTGTTGTGAGTTGGAATGGACTTGACAGCAATAGATACACTTTTGTACCACATCAGGTATGTTTCAAGACACTAATATTTAGAGGAAATATAGGTAACATCGAGTAGAATTATGTACAGTTGTAATTCCAGTAAAGATCTATGGATATATCTTTCATATTATATGTGGAAAATACGTTTCCTTGTCAGTTTTTATATACATAATCCAAGTTTATAACTTTATCTCAAGAGAGTGCTGCTATTTGAGTCTAAAAAAGAGAATATATCCTGAGCAATTAATCATTGTCAAGTATTTCAGTGTTGCTGAGTTTCATTTAGCCAAGCAGAATCTAAATGTGAGGGCTTTCTTAATATTTGTCTCTGCTTTATACAGGTAATGCTTAAACTCTCCACAAATATGATGTTGACCTACTTTACACCCTCATTTTAAGCCACTATCCTGTATCTATGCTAAACACTAGCACTGACTGTGACTAACTAAATACTTTTCTAATGGTGGAGCCTCAAATAGTTTTTTTTTTTTTTAATCTCTTGAGAGGGCTCCCAAATTGACCAATGACCTTCACTTGGCTAATTGGTTTACATCTTTAACTTCCTATTATGAGGTCATATCTTTGTCCATTCCTGCTAAAGAACAAAAACAAAAACTACACTCTAATTCTGTGAATCATAAGCTGTATAAGTGAAAGTCATCATTACACATCCACTCATCGGCATAGTGTTATTTATATGTTAACTGATACATAAATATTTACTTATTGAAGTAAGGAAATGAAGGTCAGAAGGGAGGAAAGATGAAAAGAAGAAAGATAACTAGATAATAGAGCACATGATTACAACAATGAAAGAGTGAATATACAAACAGACAATGGCCAGGCCATGAATGACAATAGAACTCTGACGCAGAACACCTGGAAGTCCAACCTCTGAAACAGCCAGCTCAGGAGGAAAAACCACAACCTCCTCAGCAAAAGCTCAAAGCACAGAAGACGAAGCATGCATACTCTCCCATGCCAACAACCTCCTTATTAGAACATACATGGAACCTTTTGTTGTTGTTGTTCACCGTAAAACTTTCCCACTCCCATATTTGTTTTTGAATCTCTGCAAAACTGAAACAATGGTGTCTGATTTCCTTGACATAGAAAGCACAGCAGAAATGGTTCCTGTTTTTCTCATTTGGGTGGTCTTTTTACATCCACAAGTATGAGTGTAACAAATAATTATTTGTTGTTGTAGTTGTTAGGTGCCATTGAGTCAGTTCCGACTCACAGTCAAGTCACTCTGTGTACAATAGAAGGAAATACTTCCCAGTCCCGTGCCATCCTTATAATTGTTGTTATGTTTGAGTCCATTGTTGCAGCCACTGTGTCAACCTATCTCATTGAGAGTCTGACCCTCTACTCTACTCTACCAAGGATGATGTCCTTCTCCAGGGACTGGTCCTTCCTGATAACGTGTCCAAAGTACACAAGGCAAAGTCTTGCCATCCTTGCATCTAAGGAGCACTCTGGCCATATTTATTCCAAGACAAATCTGTTCGCTCTTTGACAGTCTGTGGCATATTCAATATTTTTCACCAACACCATAATTCAAAGGTGTCCATTCTTCTTTGGTCTTCCTTCTTCATTGTCCAGCTTTTGCATGCATATGCGGCATTTGAAAACACCATGGCTTGGGCCAGGATGACCTTAGTCTTCAAGGTGACATCTTTGCTTTTTAATACTTTAAGGAGGTCTTCTGCAACAGATTTTCCCAATGCAATGCGTCTTTTATTTCTTGACTGCTGTCTTCCATGGGTGTTGGTTGTGGTTCCACTAAGATGAAATCCTTGACAACTTCAATGTTTTCTTCATTTATCATGATATTGTTTTTTGGTCCTATTGTGAGGATTTTTGTTTTCTTTATGTTGAGGTGTAATCCATATTGAAGTCTGTAATCTTTGATCTTCATCAGTAAATGCTTCAAGTTCTCTTCACCCTCAGCAAGCAACGTTGTGTCATCTGCATAACGCAGGTTAATGAACCTTCCTCCAATTCTGATGCCCATTCTTCTTCATATATATAGTCCAGTTTCTTGGAATTCTTTAGGAATATATGAGAACATGATCTAACTTAATATACAAAGTAAGAGTCATTTATGTTGTGATCAAAAGGATAAATTAGCAGAAATTTATTCTTAAACTCCCCACTGAAGAAATCATCGTTATTGGTTGGTAGTAGACAAATATTTGAGAAATAATTATTTTTCAGATTTTAGAAATCATTTCATATATTTGTGTGTGTGTGTATGAATTTCATATACACACGTATATAAACCTATTGCCTTCGAGTTGATTCTGACTTATAGTGACCCTATAGAAATGTATATAAGGCATATATATATAACAGAATAAAATAATTTTATTTCATTAATGCTTTTCTAGGTTATGAGTTTATTTCCATTGGTTGTAGTCTAAGTAATAAGTACCATCTGTTGTTTTAGAAATTTTTCTCAAATATCATTTTTATTATCGCAGTATTCACTAGCATGTGAGCCCTCACCTGTTTAATATACATATGACAAATGAAGTTAATGCATACCCAAAAGAGCCAGTCAAAATTAATTTTGATATATTTATTCAACAAACCTTTATACATTGACAATTTTTAGGAAATTTACACTCTAATAAGGAAGATATGAACTGCATTGAAAACATACATACAAGATGAATATTTTTAATGGTGGTGTTAACAATCTGTGTGGCTTAAGATAATAGTTTCTGTCAGAACAAATAAATAAGAATTCATGAACAAAGTGGCGTCTAATCTGTTGTCTTAAAAAATAAGCATTAGTTTGTTAGTGGAGTCTAACAGTCTACAGAGAGAAGTGACAGAAAAAGCATAAAACCAAGAACAAAATCACAAAGAAAGGAAATGAGCATTCTGGGGAATTCTGAGTGGAAGTGTGCAGAGAAGTTAAGAGGCAGTTTTCTTAGAATGTAGGTCTCATAAAGGAAAATGCACAGATAAAAGCCTGGAAATATAGGGTAGACTCAGATTGTTAAGGTAAGCACTTATTTTGAATTATTGTAATGGACAGAACAGGCAGATATTCAGAGTGGTCATTCAGCTCTATTCTTACGCTATGGTAACATGTTCTTCTTCATGTTAGAGGTCATGAAGCTAAAGACTACATTTCCCATCCTCACTTTTAGTTCAGTTCCAATCTTGACCTGATTTCCCCTAAGCATATAAATTTGGAGAGTGGAAAGAGGATAAAGTCAGGTATCAGATTCAGTTTCTGCTGGAAGCCTACGTGTAGAGACATATGATTTTTTTTGTCCCGCAGTGGTACAAGAAAAACAAAGGTATTTTTCCTGTTTTTGTGGCTGTGGAACATAGAATAAATCATTTTTTTCTGACACTGCTCAAGGCTGAGGTAGTATGGCCTAGAATTGGCAACTGGGATAGTGTCATTTGATTACCTAACTTTCTGATAATGATGGACGTAACAGTGGATAAGTTTTGCAGTGTTGTTTCAGGAATTTTTCCTGGAACTCTACCTTTCTTCCAACAATTATAATGTTGTTGTTGTGTGTTGTCTAGTCTATTCTGACTCATAGTGACACTATATGACAAAGTAGACTGCCCCACAGGATTTTCCAGGCTGTGTTCTTTACAGAAGCAGAGGGCCAGGGTTTTTCTCCCACGGGACCACTGGTGAGTTTGAAAAACCAACCTTTCGGTTAGCAGCCAAATGCTTTAACCACTGCACTACCAGGGCTCCTTAACTGGTAAGTACCTTGTATCAAATACATTTATTAAATTTTCTTAAGAAACAGCTTAAATTAGCTAGTTTCTGTTATATAAACCACACGCTCTGTGAACTATGTAAAATACTGATGGTTCCAAGTGTAATGGATACATTAACATAACAAAGAAAACCCTATTCTCAAAATTTGATTAAATCTACAAGTTAAAGAATTATGATTTACAGCAAATATTTTTGAAGAACACAATTCAATGCATTATATTGCCCTAGATAAAGTTCTGGGATTTTGTCACTATGTATGGAAGAAATATATTGGGACTAAAATTGATGATGCAATTAACATGACATATGGATGTCAAATGGAAGAGGTTTTGGGAAAAACACAATGAACTTAATTCAAAATCATATATTTAAGCCATAAAACAAGTGTGTGTGTGTGTGTGTGTGTATATATATATGTATATATATAGCTTTACATGTGCCTCACATTCCTTTCTGAAAAAACCAAACCCATTGCCATTGAGTTGATTTATGTACCTTACACTTATTAACTTATGTAATTCTCATAACAACCCTATGAGGTTGGTAATATTATTATCCACAAATAAACTGACTGCTATAACACATATTGTTATTATTTTTAGGTGCCGTCAAATCAGCTCCAACTCATAGTGACCCAGTGTATAACAGAACTAAACTTTGCCCAGTCCTGTTCCATCCTCACAATAGTAGGTATGTTTGAGCCCATTGTTAAAGCCACTGTGTCATTCCATCTCTTGAGGGTCTTCTTTATTGCTGACCCTCTACTTGACCAAACATGATGTCCTTTTCTAGGAATCGGTCCCTCCTTATAATATGTCCAAAGTAAGAAAGACAAAGTCTTGCCATCTTAACTTCTAACGAGCATTCTGCCTGAGCTTCTTCCAACACAGATTTGTTTGTTCTTCTGGCAGTCTATGATATTATTCAATATTCTTTGCAAACACCATAACTAAAATGCATCAGTTCTTCTTCAGTCTTCCTTTTTCTTTGTCCCCGTAACCCTTAAGAACCACATATCAGTAGTTTCACACAATTGAGGTTTATTTTCCACTTAATCAGAGTTCAGGGTGAGTAAGCAGTAGCCAGTTTTCCTTCATTTTCTGGCTGTTCCACCCCCTGCTGTTGTTGTTGTTACGTCCATCAAGTCAGTTCCTACTCACAGCGACCCTATGCACAACAGAATGAAACACTGCCCAGTACTGTGCCATAATGACAATTGTTATGCTAGAACTCATTGTTGCAGTCACTGTGTCGGTACACCTCGTTGAGGGTCTTCCTCTTTTCCACTGACCCTATACTTTGCCAAGCATGATGTCCTTCTCAAGGGACTGATCCCTTCTGACAACATGTCCAAAGTATGTAAGACACAGTCTCACCATCCTTGCTTCTAAGGAGCATTCTGGTTGTACTTTTTCTTAGACAGATTTGTTCATTCTTTTGGCAGTCCATGGTGTATTCAATATTCTTCCTCAACACCACAATTCAAAGGCATCAATTCTTCTTCAGTCTTCCTTACTCATTGTCCAGCTTTCACATGCATATGATGTGATTGAAAATACCATGGCTTGGGTCAGGCAAACCTTAGTCTTCAAGGTGACATCTTTGCTCTTCGACACTTTGAAGAGGTCCTTTACAGCAGATTTACCCAATGTGATGCATCTTTTGATTTCTTGACTGCTGCTTCCATGGCTGTTGACTGTGGATCCAAGTAAATTGAAATCCTTGACAACTTCAATCTTTTCTCCATTTATCATGATGTTGCTCAATGGCCCAGTTGTGAGGATTTTTGTTTTCTTTATGTCGAGGTGCAATCCATATTGAAGGCTGTGGTCTTTGATCTTCATTAGTAAGTGCTTCAAGCCCTTTCCACTTTCAGCAAGCTAGGTTGTGTCATCTGCATAACACAGATTGTTAATGAGTCTTCCTCCAATCTTGAAGCCCCGTTCTTCATACAGTCCAGCTTCTTGTATTATTTGCTCAGAAAACAGATTGAATATGTATGGTGAACGAATACAACCCTGACATATAACTTCCCTGACTTTAAACTAATCAGTATCCTCTTGTTCTGTCCAAATAACTGCCTCTTGATCATTGGCCAGGGAGCTGTCTTTCATATTTCTTGGCATAGACGAGTGAGCACCTCTAGCGCTGCATCTGTGTGTTGAAACATCTCAGTTAATATTCCTTCAATTCCTGGAGCCTTGTTTTTCACCAATGCCTTCAAAGCAGCTTGAGCTTCTTCTTTCAGTACCATCGGTTCCTGATCATATGCTGCCTTTTGAAATGGTTGAATATCAACTAATTCTTTTTGGTATAATGACTCTGTATTCCTTCCATCTTCTGTTGATGATTCCTGCATTGTTTAATATTTTCCCCATAGAATCCTTCACTATTGAAACTCGAGGCTTGAAATTTTTCTCCAGTTCTTTCAGCTTGAGAAACACCAAGCGTGTTATTCCCTTTTGCTTTTCTATCTCCACCTCTTTGCACGTGTCATTATAATACTTTGTCTTCTCAAGCCACCCTTCGAAATCTTCTGTTCAGTTCTTTTGCTTCATCAATTCTTCCTTTTGCTTTAGCTGCTCTACTTTTGAGAGCAAGTTTCAGAGTCTCCTCTGACATCCACCTTGGTCTTCTCTTTCTTTCCTGACTTTTCAGTGACCTCTTGCTTTCTTCATGGATGATGTCCTTGATGTCATTCCACAACTTGTCTGTTCTTCAGTCACTAGTGTTCAGTGTGTCAAATCTATTCTTCAGATGGTTTCTAAATTCGGGTGGGATATACTCAAGGTCATATTTTAGCTCTTGTGGACTTGCTCTGATTTTCTTCAGTTTCAGCTTGAACTTGCATAGGAGCAATTGATGGTCTGTTCCATAGTCGGCCCCTGTTCTTGTTCTGATGATGATATTGAGCTTTTCCATGGTCTCTTTCCACAAATGTAGTCAATTTGATTTCTGTGTGTTCTATCTGGCAAGCTCCATGTGTCTAGTCACCGTTTTTGTTGGTGAAAGAAGATATTTACCATGAAGAAGTAGGTGGCCTTTCAAAATTCTATCATTTGATCCCTGGCATTGTTTCTACCACCAAGGCCATGTTTTCCAACCACTGATCCTTCTTCTTTGTTTCCAACTTTCGCATTCCAATCACCAGTAATTATCAATGCATCTTGGATGCATGTTCGATCGATTTCAGACTGAAGCAGCTGATAAAATCTTCTATTTCTTCATCTTTGGCCCTAGTGGTTGGCAGGTAAATTTGAATAATAGTATTAACTGGTCTTCCTTGTAGGCGTATGAATATTACCCTTTCACTGACAGTGTTGTACTTCAGGATAGATCTTGAAATGTTCTTTTTGATGAGGAATGCAACACCATTCCTCTTCAAGTTGTCATTCCCAGTATAGTAGACTATATGCTTATCTGATTCAAAATGGCCAGTACGAGTCTATTTCAGCTCATTAATGCCTAGGATATCAATGTTTACATTCCATTTTATTTTTGATGATTTCCAATTTTCCTAGATTCATACTTCATACATTCTAGGTTCCAGTTATTAATGGATGATTGCAGCTGTTTCTTCTCATTTTGAGTTGTTCCACCCCAAAGCCTCCAAATCCTCTTCTGCAATCCTCCAAATCTGGAGGCTGATAAGAAAAGATAGAGAGAGCAAGTAATTACGTAGGAAATTTTTATGGGCTAGAAATAGTGTTCAACATTTATACCCTCATTTCATTGTCAAGAGTTAGATCACATGGTCTTATTAACTACAAGGGAAATGAAGAAACATGATCTAACATATGCCCAAATGGAGAAGAAAAATGGATTGGTTTACAAGTAGATATATCTCATTTTACGAATTAAATAACAACAACAGAAACAATACAAAACAACAGAACAACAGAAAGGGAAACCCAAAGTAATATAGATAAAATATGTGAGATCTAGGATTCCAGCCTAACAAGGCTAGATTCAGAATTTGTCCTTACGTGGATTTTGCCATATTATGAAGTTAAGGGCATAGTTCTCCAGACTTCAAAGTTTACCCAAGACTCCTGATACCAATTTGATATTTGGTGGTCTTCCAAAATCACTGTCAGGCTCAGGACTTACTGAAATCTTTTATATGCATAATCACGTATATAACAGAGAAAGGATATACATCCGAACCAGCCAAAATGAAGAGATACATAGAGAAGAATCTGGGAGGGTTACAAACACAAAGTTTCCTTGTGCTCAGGACTAGTTATTCCTTAGGCACTGATATCTGACAATACACACAGAATATTGTTAACCCAGGAAGCTCACCAGAGATTCAGTGTTCAGTTTATAGTGAGTCTTCAAAATTGACAAAATTATGGCCCATGTGGTTGAATTCAATGTCCAGCTATCCCCCTTACCTCCCTGGAGGTCAGGCTGATATCAAGTGGCCCAAAGCCCAATCATGTGCGAGCATGGTTGGTGTTTTGGACATGGCCAGCCCCCAGCCTGAGGCTATCAGTTGAGTGGCCCGCCATGAGTCACCTTGCTAGCATAAACTATCAGGTGCTTTAGAGAGGCCCATGATGGATAACAAAGACATTCCTATCACCGATATAAGTACACGGAAAATCTGAAATGTTTAGAGGATACTGCCTAGAAACCAGAACAAAGGTTAGGCCTCTCTTTAAAAAAAGTATTTAAAAAAAAAGTATGATGCTGTGAGTATCAGAAATCCTATTCAATAGTGACTTAGCCAAATTAAGTGTTCCAGATTTTCTCATCCTTTGTTTATGTAGATGAAACCCAATGATATGTGGACCAATCCTAGTAAGTTGTCTTTGTGATGGCATTAGGAATTCAGGAATTCAGGTTTCTTCTATCTTGCCATTTAACTATTCATAGATTTGATTAGCTGTATTTTTCTCAGAAAATAGCTGCTCTACCTTCGGCATTGAGTGTATAATTTAAGCAGCAATAAAAGAAATGCAAAGGCAAAAGTTTTCCCCTGTTTATAAAGCTTTTCCAGAAACCCCCTTTAGTAACTGCTTGTTACATGTCTGTGGTCAGAATGCACTGCACATCTAATACCAGCTTCAGGGGAGCTAGAAAATCCATTTTTAACATGGGCCCATTTCTGCTGTAAATAGAATCGTGTCTTAATTATTAGATTATAGTTTAGGCAATCAGGGGAATCTGTTCCAAAGTGTAAGGGCATAAATGTGGTTTAAAAAAAAAAAAAGAAGAATATCACCATAAAATACTCTATTCAACTGATTTTTTATGAAAATATTCTGAATCACCCCATTTTAAATACCCTATATCTAGTTAGCCTTTATTCACATCACCACGTTTTTTCCTATTTAACAGTTATTACAAATTATAACTATCTATCTGTTCTTCCTACTAAAATATAAGTTCCTAGGAAAACAGGTAATTTCTCTGTGCTATTTACTTTTTTTTTATTATTTACTTTTTTATATAATCACTTTTTAGTATGGTTAAGTATCTATGTCTGTGCAGATAATAGTTGACTAAGGGTTGGATTGCTGCTCTTTGAATGAAAGAAGTAGTAAGTGAATCATTAAATTATTGATAACATTCCTATTTTACACACGCACACAAACACACACACATCCCTCCAGGGTCAGTTGCTTTCACTGGTGACAGCTATCAAATATTTTAAGAATAAATAATATCAATCCTGTAATCATTATTTTTGGAAGTAGAGGAGAATGGGATACTTTCCAAAAAACTTATTTTATGAACCAAACATTATCCTGATGCCAAAGCCAGGCAAAGATATTCCGAAAAAGAAAGCTATATACAAACATGTCACGAGCATAACAATCCTCAAAAATATGTAACTAAATCAAATATATCAATATATAAAAAGGAAAATAAGTCACAACTGTGCATTTGGAAAAAAAATTGTTTTGATACTTCTTCCTTGAATCTTGTTACAAAGTGTATCTTCTTTGACCGATAGACTACAGCAGAAGTGAAATTATATGTTTGAGGTAAGATTGTTAAAGGACATGCAGCTCCACTCCACTTTTGTAGCACATTAAATTTCAGGAAGCACCCTTGGGATACTTGTATTTGGAACCAGCTTCTATGCTGAGAATAGTTTATGCCAAATGGAAAGATTATGTATTTTTTTTTCCTAATGATATTCTCAGGGGAGCCTAACCCTTGAGACACTCTGGTAAAAAATGTGAGGAATGTGAGTGAAAGAGTCTTTGATGATTCTAGCACCTAGACTTTTTCTTTAGCCTAGGCATTTAAATATTCCCAGCTGAGGCCACAGCATCTTGTAGTAAAGAAAAGGGTATCCCCACTGTGCCCTGTTTTTGTTTCTTAGACAGAGAATAATGAGCAGAATGAAATTGTTGCTGTTTTATTCCACTAAGTTTATATGGTTTGTTACTCAATAATAGACACCTGGAAAGTTTATTCCAGGATTGCAAGATTGGTTTGGGATTTGAAATCAATCAGTATAATTTACCATATTAAGAGACTCAGGAAAAAATATATGTGATCATCTCAATTGATCAAGAAAATATTTTAGCAAAATCTAGCACATGTTCATGATTTAAAAAAAAAATCAAGCTAAAAATATATGTAGATCTCTAAATCTTCTAGAGATCTACAGTTAACATCTTAATTAATGATAAAAGACTAAATACCTTTGCACATAAAGTCAGGAACAACACGAGAGTATCCACTGCCACCACTTTTACCTAATGTTGTATTCCTAGCCAGTGCAATTAGGAAAGAAGAAGTAAAATAGACTATAAAGGGGGAAAGAAAACTTATTTTACATAGAAAATGGCAGAGACGCTACAATAGAGTTACCAGGTATGATTATTTAATGTAACAAGGACACAAGATATAAGGTCAAAATAAAAAATTAATTGCATTCCTACATAATTTTACTACTATATATTTTCAAATTTAAAAGCAATATAAAAATAAAATTGAGATAATACTGTTTATAAAAGCATCAAAACCACAAAACACTACAAGATACATTTAACAAAATAAATGTAAGACTTTCAAACTGAAAACTTCAACACTGGTTGGGGAAAAGAAGCCCTGGTGCCACAACTGTTAAGTGCTTCACTGCTAACTGAAAGGTTGGCAGTTTGAACCCACCCACAGCTCCACAGGAGAAATACCTGGCAATCTGCTCGCATACAGATTATAGCCTAGAAAACTTTATGGGACAGTTTTATCGTGTGAAATGGGGTCCTATGAGTTGGAATCTACTTGACAGCACCCAACAACAACAGCGATAATAAAAGGAAACTTATACTGCATTCATACATTAAAAGATTCAGCAGTGTCAGGATGTCAATTTTGTGCAAATAATACTAAAAAAATTGTGATACTGGCAAAAGGATTGACATATTTCATTGGAACAGAATAGATTATCTAAAATTAGATCCACACATATACGGTCATTGAAAAAAGGTGTCACGTTAATTCAGGGGAAGGAAGAAACTTTTTTTTTTTTTTAATATCAGTAGCGCCAGAAACTAGATATACATATTGGGGGGGGGGGGAGAATCTCAAACCTTACCTCACATCATCCACAAAGATTAAGTTGAAATGGGTCATAAAAAATATATATAAATAAATAAACCAAACCGATTGCCATCAAGTAGATTTCAACTCATAGGAACCCCATAGAACTGAGTAGAACTATCCCATTTTGTTTCCAAGGCTGTAATCTTTACAGAAGCAGACTGCCACGTCTTTCTCTGGAGTGACTGTCAGTTTAGAACCACCAATCTTTCAGTTAGCAGCTGAGTGCTTAACCACTGTGCAACTCGGGCTCTTTAAAATGGGTCATAGCTTTAAATATAAAAGGAAAACTATAAAATTTCTGTAAGGAATCATGGAAGAAACAAAGAAAAATCTAAATGATCTTAGGTTAGGAAAATGTTCTTAGATGGGTTACAGAAAGTATAAACCATAAAAAAATGTATATATATAATTGAACTTCATCTAACCATTCTGCTTTCAAAATTTGAAAAGACACCATCAAAAATATTGCAAATTAGAGGAGGTGGGGCCAAGGCGGTTGAGAAGTCGGACTCTTCTTGTGGTCCCTTTACAACAAAGACTCGAAAAAACAAGTGAATTGATGATTACATATGACAATCTAGGAGCTCTGAACTTCAAAGAAAAAGTTGAGGAGTCAGACTGAACAGTAGGGGGAGGGAGAGATAGTTGAGAAGCCTTGAGGATTTGCCAGAACTATCACGGCAAACACCCTGCAGGCTGGATCAGCCAGCATGCACAGGCTGAGGCAAGCAGTAGCACTTGGGATGCATTTTTCACGCTGGAAGAAACTGAGCAGCAAGGAGTCTGCACAAGCCTCTGTAACCAGGGAGAGGCAACTCCGAATCTGCAGAAGTTAAGTGCAATCATGTAATCTACCATGTGGGATCAAAAAAGCCCTTCCCCCTCTGGGAAGTACCTCTCTTCCATGCACTCACAACCTCCCCACTCTGTTCCAGTCCTGGACAAGCTTCAGAGATTGCCATGCACCCTGGGCCAGAAGTGGGACCCATCGCATGCCCCAAGCCGTTCTTTGGAAAAAATTATCAAACAGGAAAAAAATAATCTGCCAGTTCCCCTAAACCAGGAGCTGAGGGCAGAAACAGCCCCTTTGCCTAGACACAGGCATAAAGGGTCCATAGACTTTGAATGCCTTTCACCCTTGCCTAGATCTACATGGGCCCATTTCAACAGCGTGGTCCTCATTAGCATAGTGCAATAGGGTGTATACCTGAAGCCTATTTTCAACTGCAACAGCTAAAAAGAAGTAGCAGATTTTTGGTATTTGTTTTAAGCAGGGTCCTCACCTACCCACATCAGGTGCCTGAGGACTGGTGGCTCCACCCACTCCACCTAGCCAACCAAGACAGGGGTCTGAGAATAAATAATGCCTCCCAGTCCTTACAGCCAACAGCACCGGGTCCCCAAAGTCTGGCTACAAAGCCTATGCACTCTAGGGAAGAGGGACATGCCTTCCACCCAGGACTTAGGGAAACCGTCAACCCCCTACCTTGCTCAGCACGTAACCTCCTACTGCAGCAGATACCTGTACCTGCTCCAGTCACCCCTACATATATCTCCCCGTCTATGACTACAGGTGAGAGCCTGTACCACAGACTAGGTGACTGACTATCTGAACACCTGAGCTGAATGCACACAAGAAAAGGAAATGGACTCCTGGTCTCACATACATAGTAGTAGCTCTAACCACCTGGTGACAGGACGTGAGAGTTTCAAAGATGCCAATAATCAAAGTAGCTCACATGACCAACCAATATGGGCATATCAAAACAAAACAATAAGCTAGGACATAGTAAGCAAACATAAAATAAATAAATATAATAAATTCTTGATGGCTCAGAGACAAAAGTCAATATCAAATCACAGAAAGAGGCAGACCATGATGGCTTGAGCAAGTGACAAAAACAAAAACAAAAAAAACCTCTTGGAGGAAGAGAAGGCTTGGAATTACCAGAGGTAGAATTCAAATGATTAATATACAGAGCTCTTCAAAAGATCAGGGAGGAGATCAGGCAAAACGCCGACCAAGCCAAGGAACACACAGACAAAGCAACAGAAGAATTTAAGAAGGTTATAAAAGAGAATAATGACAAATTTAACAGGCTACAAGAATCCATAGAGAAACAGCAAATAGAAATGCAAAAGATTAACAATTAAATTTGAGAATTAGGCATTTCAATAGAAAGTTATAGGAATAGAATTGAGGCAGTTGAAATCAAAATTAATGAGATTGAAGATAAAGGACTCAAATAAGTTTATTTGAGGAAAAATAAGATAAAAGACTTAAAAAAAAAGAAACCCTAAGAATTATGAGGGACTCTTTCAAGAGGAATAACCTACAAGTGATTGGAGTAAAAGAACAGGGGGTATAACAGAAAATACAGGGAGAGTTGTTGAAGATTTATTGGCAGAAACTTCCCTGATATTGTGAAAGACAAGAAGATATCTACCCAAGAACCTCATCGAATATCACATAGGGTAGATCCCAAAAGAAAGTCACCAAGCCATATTATAATGAAACTTGCCAAAACCAAAGATAGAGAATTTTAAAAGCAGCTAGAGATAAACAAAAATCATCTACAAAGGAGAGTCAATAAGACTAAGCTCTGACTACTCAGCAGAAACCAGGCAGGCAAGAAGTCAACAGGATAATATGCATAAAGCCTTAAAGAAAAAAAAAATGCCAGCCAAGAATTATATACCCAGCAAAACTGTCTCTCAAATATGATGGCAGATTAGGGCCTTTCCACACAAACAGAAGTTAAGGGAATTTGTAAAAACCAAACCAAAATTCCAAGAAATACTAAACACAGTCCTCAGGTTAGAAAATCAATGAGTTCTGATAACAACCCAAGACTAGAACACAGGATAGAACAACCAGATATGAACCCAGATAGTGAAGTCACAAATAAATCAAAGCTAACACATTAAAAATAGGGAAACAGGGACGTCAATATGTAAAAGATGACAACATTAAAACAAAAAAGAGGAACTATATAATGTAATCACAAGTTTTCATATGTAGAAGAAGTCAAGGCAATGTCAAGAAATACGAGGTTGGTTTAAACTTAGAAAAATAGAGGTAAATTTAAGGTAACCACAAAGGAAACTAATAATCCTACGTATCAAAAGAAGAAAGAAAAACACGAAGACTCAGCAAATATAAAATCAACAACAATGAAAAAGAGAAAAAGAAAATATATAAAGAAAAAAGGCTCAGCACAGAAACTGAAGTGGAAAAAAAAAAACTGTCGACAACACACACACACACAAATACATCAAAATGACATGACTAAACTCACACCTATCAGTAAGTAAACTGAATGTAAATGGGCTAAATGCACCAATAAAGAGACAGAGAGTGGCAGAATGGATTAAAAGACATAACCCATCTATATGTGCCTACAAGAGACACACTTTGACTCAAAAACATAAACAAACTAAAACTCAAAGAATGGGAATATATATATATATATATATATATATATATATATATATATATATATAGCAAACAACAATCAAAAAAAAGCAGGATTGGCAATATTAATCTCTGACAAACTACACTTTAAAGCAAAATCCACCACAAGGATAAGGAAGGACACTATACAATGATTAAAGGGTCAATATAGCAGAAGGGCATAACCTTAATAAATATTTACATGCCCTACGACAGGGCTCCAAACTATAGAAAACAGACTCTAACAGCATTAAAAAGAGAAATAGACAGTAATAGTAGGAGACTTCAACATACCACTTTCAATGTAGGACAGAACATCCAAAAAGAAGCTCAATAAAGAAATGGAAGATCTAAATGCTGCAATCAACCAACTTGATCTCATAGACATATACAGAACAGTGCACCTAACAGCAGCCAAGTATACTTTCTTTTCCAACACACATGGAACATTCTCTGGAATAGACCAAAACATAGAAATATTATGAAGCTTCTTTTCTGACCATAAAGCCATAAAAGTAGAAGGCAAGAACAGAAAAAGCAAGGAAAAAAATCAAATACATGGAAACAGAACAACACCTTGCTCAAAAACTACTGGATTATAGAAGAAATCAAGGATAGAATAAAGAAATTTACAGAATCAAATGGGAATGAAAAAAAATCCTACCAGAATCTTTGGGACATAGCAAAAGCAGTGTTCAGAGGTCAACTTAGAGCAATAAATGAGCACATTCAAAAAGAAGAAAGGTCCAACATCAAAACTTTAATGCAAAATTTGAACAAGTTGAAAGAGAGCAGCAAAAGAAGCCCATGGGCACCGGAAGAAAGGAAACAATAAAAATTACACAGAAATAATGAAATAGAGAATAGAAAAACAATTGAAAGCGTTACGAAGACCAAAAGCTGCTTCTTTGAAAACATCAACAAATAAACCATTGGCCAAACTGGCAAAACAAAAACAAAAGAGGAAGCAAATAATCCAAACAAGAAATGAGATGGGCAATATCACAACAGACCCAACTGAAATTAAAAAGAATCCTAACAGAATTTGAAAACCTAGAGAAAACAGACAAATTTCTAGAAACACACTACCTACCTAAACTAACACAAACTGAGGTTAAAAAAAAACTAAATAAACCTATAACTAAAGAAAAGATTGAAGAGATGATTAAAAAACTCCCAACAACAAAAACAAAAAAAGCCCTGTCCTTGGTGGCTCCACTGGAGAATTCTACAAAACTTTCAGTGAAGAGTTAATGCCAGTACTACTAAAGGTATTTCAGAGTACAGAGGAGAATGGAACACTACCAAACTCATTCTACGAAGCCAGCATAACCCTGATACCAAAACTAGGTAAAGACACGACAAAAGAAGAAAATTACAGACCAATATTCATCATGAACACAGACACAAATACCCTCAACAAAATTCTAGCAAAGAGAATTCAACAACATATCAAAAAATAATTCACCATTTTTTGCAGGGATGGTATGCAAAAACAATGAACATAATCCACCGCATAAATAAAACAAAAGACAAGAACGAGATGACCTTATCAATTGATGCAGAGAAGGCATATGACAAAGTCAAACACCGGTTCATGATAAAAACTCTCAGCAAAATAGAAATAGAAGGAAAATTCTTCAACATAATAAAGGGCATTTATACAAAGCCAACAGCCAACAGCCAACATCATCCTAAATGGAGAGATTTTGAAAGCATTCCCCTTGAGAATGGGAACCAGACAAGGATGCCCTTTATCACCACTCTTATTCAACATAGTGCTAGAGGTCCTAGCCAGAGAAATTAAGGTAGAAAAAGAAAGGGCATCCAAATTGGTAAGGAAGAAGTAAAAGTATCCCTATTTGCAGATGATATGATCTTATACACAGAAAACCTGAAAGAATCCTCAAGAAAACTACTGGAACTAATAGAAGAGTTCAGCAAAGTATTAATATACAAGATAAATATACAAAAATCATTGGATTCCTCTACACCAACAAAGAGAACATTGAAGAGGAAATCACCAAAATCAATACCATTTACAATAGCCCCCAAGAAGATAAAATACCAAGATAAAAACAAACCTGTTGTTGTCAAGTTGATTCTGACTCATAGTGACCCTCTAACCAGAGACATAAAAGACCTATACAAAAAAATAATAATAATAAAATAAATCTATAAGGCACTACTTCAAGAAACTAAAAAAGACCTGCGTAAGTGGAAAGACATACCACGCTTGTGGATAGGGAGACTTAACATAGTGAAAATGTGAATTCTACACAAAGGGATCCACAGATACAATGCAATCCAGATCCAAATTCCAATAACATTTTTAACAAAATGGAGAAACAAATCACAACTTGATATGAACAGGAAAGAGGCCCTGAATAAGTAAAGCATTACTGAAGAAAAAGAACAAAGTGGTAGGACTTGCACTACTTGATCTTAGAAGCTATTATACTGCCACAGTAGTCAAAACAGACTGATACTGGTACAGCAACAGATACATAGACCAATGGAACAGAATTGACAATCCAGAAGTAAATTCATCCACCTATGAGCAGCTGATATGTGACAAAGGCCCAAACTCCATTAAATGGGGAAAAGACAGTCTTTTCAACAAACGGTGATGTCATAACTGAATATCCATCTTCAAAAAAATGAAACGAGACCCATACCTCACACCATGTACATAAACTAACTCAAAATGGATCAAAACTGAAATATAAAATCTAAAATGGTAAAGACCATGGAAGAAAAAATAGGGACATCAATAGGAACTCTAATACATGGCATAAACAGAATACAAAGCATAACAATGTACACACACTGGAAGAAAAACTAGATAACTCGGAACTCCTGAAAATCAAACTGAAAGACTGAAAAAACAACCTACAGACTGGAGAAAAATTTTCAGCTACAGCATATCCGATCAGGGTCAAATCTCTAAAATCTACAAAATATTGAAAAACTCAAGAAAGAAAAGACAAATAACCCAATTTAAAAAATAGGTGAAGGATATGAACAGGCACTTTGCCAAAGACGACATTCAGGAGGCTAAAGATACATGAGGAAATGTTCACTATCATTAGCCATTCGCAAAAAAAAAAAAAAAAAAAAAAAACCCGGTGCCATTGAGTCGATTCTGACTCATAGAAAAATGCAAATCAAAACTATAATGAGATATTATCTCATGCCAATGAAGCTAGCATTAATCCAAAAAACACAAAATAATAAATGTTGGAGAGGTAGTGGAGAGACCAGAACACTTATACACTGCTGGTAGGAATGTAAAATTGTACAATAACTTTGGAAATTGATTCAGCACTTCCTTAAAAAGCTAGAAATAGAACTACAATCCAGCAATCCCACTCCTTGGAATATATTCTAGAGAGATAAGAGCCATCACATGAATAGATATATGCATACCCATGTTCATTGCACACGGTTCACAGTAGCAAAAAGATGGAAACAATCTACGTGCCCATCAACAGGCAAATGGATAAACAAATTATGGGATATTCACACAATGGAATAATGTGCAATGTTAAAGAACAGTGAGGAATCTGAGAAGCATCTTACAACATGGACGAACCTGGAAGGCATTATGCCGAATGAAATTAGTCTCAAAAGGACAAATATTATATGAGACCACTATTATAAAAACTCAAGAAGTGTTTAAACACAGAAGAAAACATTCTTTGGTGGTTATCAGGATGGGGAGGGTCGGGGAGGGGAATTCACTAACTAGATAATGGACAAGAATTGTTTTAGTTGAAAGGAAGGACAACATACAATACAGGGAAAGTCAGCACAACTGGACTAAACCAAAAGCTAAGAAGTTTGCTGAACACAAACAAACACTTTGAGGGAAAGGGTAGCAGGGGCTGGGGTCTGGGGACCGTGGTATCAGGAGGCATCTAGGTCAATTGGCATAACAAAGTCTATTAAGAAAATGTTCTGCATCCCCCTTTGGTCGGTGGTGTCTGGGGTCTTACAAGTTTGCAAGAGCCACCTAAGAAGGAACAGTTGGTCCCATCCCATCTAGAGCAAAGGAGAATGAAGAACACCAAAGACACAAGGAAAATATTAGCCCAAGAGACAAAAGGGCCACATAAATCAGAGACTGTATCAGCCTGAGACCAGAAGAACAAGATGGTGCCCAGCTACCACCAATGACTGCCCTGACAGGGAACACAACAGAAACCCCCAAAAAAGAGTGGGAGAAAAGTGTGGAGTAGAACTCAAATTCACTTGAAAAGACCACACTTAATGGTCTGACTGAGACTAGAGGAACCCCAGTAGACATGGCCCCCAGACTCTCTGTTAACCCAGAACTAATACCAGTCCGGAAGCCAACTCTTCAGACCAAGATTAGATTGGACTACAAAACATAAAATAATACTCATGAAGAATGTTCTTAGTTCAAGTAGATAAAAAAATGGACAGCTCCTCTCTGGAAGCACGATGAGAAGGCAGAAAGAGATAGGAGCTGGCTGAATGGACACAGGAAGCCTAGGGTGGAAAAGGGGAGTGTGCTGTCACATTATGGGGATTGCAACTAGGATCACATAACGATAAAAAAAAAAATAAAAATAACAGTATACGTATAAATTTTTGTATGAGAAATTAACTTGAGCTATGAACTTTCACCTAAAGCACAATAAAAAAAATAAAAAAAAAAGACTTCCTAGATGTGATGAACACAAATATACACATACATATATATATATAGCAAATCTAGTTACAACCTGGGGGAAAATATTTATATGTTTCGAAATCTGACAAAAAAAAATCTTACCTGACAAAGAACTTTTATTAGGATATGGAAGAATTAAGAAATGGGCAAAAGAATCATAGTTATTTCACAAAAGAAGATACATGAATGGCCAATATACAAATAAAATGTCATTAGACATAAGGGAAATACAAATAGAAACCACATTGAAATGCTACTACTTATCCACAAAAATAATTAAAATTAAAAACAGTAACAAAGTCAAGTGTTGTTTTCAAGGTGAAACAAGTATAACTCATTTATTACTGATGAGTATGTAAGAGTACAAACATTTTTCAAAAAAATCTTGCCAGTTGTTTATAAAGTTTCTTTCCCTATCACCTAAAAATTTCACTCCTAAGTAATCACTCAAAAGAACATGTGTTTCCAAAAAACACATGTATACAAATATTCTTAGCAGCTTTTTTCATGAATGTCCAAAGTTGAAAATGACTTAATGGCCATCAACTGGCAAATGGAAAAATAGATTGTGATATATTCGTACAAGGACATAGTTCTCAGCAATTGAAAGGAACGAACTATGCGTACATAACCACAGTCACGAGTCTCAACACCATTATACTGAGACGGAAAAAAAAAAAAACAGCAATAAAATAATACAATTTCTGCTATTTCATCTTTATGAAATTATAGGAAAGGCAAAGCTAATCTACAATGAAAGAAAGCAGATTGGTGGTTTCTCATGACAGAAGTTCCAGGGGTTTTGACACGAGGGAACTTTTTGGTTTAATGAAAATTTTCTACATTTTGATCATGGTGCTGGTTACACCGATTAACGCATTGGTCAAAACATTCATCAACGTTTAAATTTTCATGAATTTGACCCTATGTGAAATAAACCTCAATAAATTTTATTAAAAAATCATATTCTTTTAAAATTAATATCATATAGATCAAAATTATTTATTATAATCTATGCTACACTTACTAAGTGGTGAACACACACTTTTATAATTTTTAGTAGCAGTAGTAACAGCAGCAGCAGCAATGGTATTAGCTGTTGTAATAGCGGAGGTAGCAGGAGTAATAGCAGTGGTAAATGTTACCATATCCTGGTTCTACTTGGAGGTATTTAAACATGTTCTGTCCAAACTTATGTCTGTTGCATTCTTGGACCACTTAGTTTTTGGATATAGTTGCCATTCATTAACCCTCCTTTCTCCAGGCATGTGATCCTGACCTGTGAAAGTGCATCAGACATGACCGAAATGTCAAGAGACTTGCAAAACAAGGCAAGCTGGTGTCTTTGAACTGTTTAATGAATGCAAGCAAACAACTGCCATGAATGTTCCTTTAAGGATTTTTTTTTTTTTTAAATATTTGATTGTGTTTTAGGTGAAAGTTTACACAGCAAATTAGGTTCCCATTTAACAATTTTTATGCAAATTGTTCAATGACATTGGTTTTATTTTTCACAATGTGTCAACATTCTCATTATTTCCATTCTGATTGTCCTGTTTCCATTAATCTACCTCCCCTGCCCCTCAGCTTCTCATGTTTGTTTTAAGGTAAATGTTGACCATTTGGTCTTACAAAGTTCATTACTTAAGGGAGCACAGTATTTTATTTCATAAACCAATCTATTATTTGGATGAAAGGTGACCTCTGGGACTGACTTCAGTTCTAAGTTCAAAGGATATGTTGGGGCGATAGTCTTGGGTGTCCCTCTAGTCTCTATCAATCCAGTAAGCCTGGCCTGTCTTAGGAATTTGAGTTTTGTTCTACATTTTCCTCACTTTCTATCCGGGGCCTTCTATTGTGTTCCTGGTCAAAATGGTCAATAGTGGTAGTCAAGCACCACCTAGTTTTTCTGGTCTCAGTTTAGATAAAGGTGAGTTTATGTGGGCTATTAGTCCTGTGAACTAGTTTCTTCTTTGAGTCTTTGGTTTTCCTCATTCTCTTTTGTTCCAGACAGGTAGAGACCAATAATCGTATCTTAGATGGCTGCTCAAAAGCTCTTAAGACCCCAAAAGCTACTCACCAAACTAGAATGTAGAACCATGTTATGCCAATTGACTGACTTGACCCCTGAGACTATGGTCCCAAGCCTTCAAACCTAGTAGCCAATTCTGCAAGGTGCTTGGTTATGCTTAGGAAGTATCCATAACTGGTCCCTCTATGTCATTTATTATGTATATGAAAATATATATCCAGAACAAGGAAATATTTTTTAAGTCACTCTAGTCAAGTTTTTCTACTACTTTAGTTTGAATATATTCCTAATGGATATATTCCTTCCCATTTCCTTGCTCTCCTTAGTACTTTTTATTATATATATATATAATTTATTTACATGCATTTACTAATATAATTTTATATAAGTATATGTTTATATTTTACATAAAATATAAATTTCTGTACCCATGCATTTTACATATATAAGTATACATATAACCAAAAAAACCAAACCCAGTGCTGTTGAGTTGGTTCCAATTCATAGCGACCCTATAGGACAAAGTAGAACTGCCCCATAGAGTTTCCAAGGAGCACCTGGCGGATTTGAACTGCTGGCCCTTTGGTTAGCAGCTGTAGCACTTAACCACTACGCCACCAGGGTTTCCCAAGTACACATACATATGTATGCACATAATAATACTTTGGTTTTTCTGTAACTCCGCCACCAAAATATCTAAGAGGATGAGCATTTTTATTTTAAATGCTGCATTCTAGGGCCAAGATTAACACTTCTTACAGATTTCTTTGTACTTAGTGTAAAGGTAACTTTTCAAATATAAAAAAATTCCCACTATCCCAGGGTTTTGAGTATAAGAATTACATATTGTGTTCACAAATACACACACACACATACATATATATATGTATATGATGGGGTACTTCAAGTTGCATGTCATTTAAAGAACACAGAAGATGGATCAATTCCAATAGAAAAATCTCCATAACAAAAAGACATCACATCTTGGTCTCAGGCTTACTGATATCCAACCATATGCTAAACTTGCCCTTAGAATATCAAGTGAGGCTAAGAGTGCATTGCCCTTAAAATACCAAGTGAGGCTAAGATTGCATTTCTGGGTCATCTTCATAAACAGGAAGTACCTTCAAAACTTGACAAAATCATCATTATGGTTTATTTTGAGTGGACTCAGTGCTCAGAACCTCTGGTTCCTAACTTCTATCCACAAGAAAATAAGCTCTAGAATAAGGGATGGGATTTTGTCTGTGTGTTCTTTCTTAGATTCTAAAATGTCTAGAGTATGCCTGGCACATAGAAAGTACTCATTGTTATTTGCTAAATGAATGAATAAGTGAACAAATACATAATTACACTGTCTTTAGTTCTCAGAATTTATACTTCAGTTCCAAGTAATCCTTTTACTTTTATTCCCAGGTGCATGCATGCTTTGACAGAATCTTTTAAATTCTTGTCTTCACTTACATCTCAAATTTTATTTATTTATTGGTTCCAGAGTTTTTAGTTTATATATCTTAGAAATCATACCTGAAAAAGCCATCCCTTACCTATATATTTATTTGGCTACTACCATAATGTCTTTTTTATTTTATTTATACCATAATGTCATCGCCAGTTAATGAAGATTTCTGGTGTCCGCTATCATCTCTACTTGTCCAATTACAGATCCACATAGAAAATAATATAATCTAGATTAAATTCTTTGGTTCTTCATTTAATCTTTTGGATCCTTGAATTTTAAATCTTTGATTTGCCCAGTCTTTTTCCTTAAATATTTTTTAGCTACCTTTTAAAGAGAATCTCAAAAATATCCTTGCATCTCTATCTGGATATGCATAATTTAGCTGTTCAGGAAGTAATATCTAGTAAATGACACAAATTTTGTATCACTTGAAATTTATGCTTTCCTATATTTTTGCCAATCTATGAAAAAAACATTCTAGATCAGTTACACAAAATTTTTAAACTCTCCTTATCTTTGAAATATCATTTTTTCTGTTATTTTTGATTCCCTGCATTATTAATATCCTAAGTGTGTGTTGCTTGGTCTACTTATTTGATAATTTAGCCTTAACAAGTCTTAAAAATAATCTAAATTTAACAGGTAATTCCAATTACATCTATGACACAAGTCCATTAAAAACAATCATTATCATTTTGATATTTTAACTAAACAATAGATTCTATTAATAAAAATTATACAATCATAAGCATAAATAAGGTGATTTTTTACTGAAGAAAAGTTGAGAAAACATTGTTTTTGACGGAGGATAATATACTGTGAAATTTTAATGAATAATGAGAATAATAAGCAAGCTTTCTGATTCGCCAAGATGGCTGTTTTGCAGTATAATTAAGATACTCTCAGTTGAATAGAACATTGTCAAAAAACAATGCACTCTACTTGTTAGATAAGTGCCAATATGATACAAAAGCACTTACTGAAAATAATATCACCCTAAAACCAAGACGATTTTCACAGCCTGAAATAATGTTCTTTCTTATAGAATTTATTTTTATAATAAAAGAATATTATATCACAAGATAATATGATCCTGTTTGAAGCAGGTGGTTAAGGAGCAAATAAATTACTGACAGATTTCTAATTATAATACACTTTTAGCTTTTCATAGTAAACAACAGATGTGTGTTTATGAAAATACATTATAGTAGAATCAGGTCAATAGAGTCTAAATGAAAAAGGCTTAATTTATCTGTACTCCTATTTGGATTCAAGGGGATGGCCTATTTAAAAGAGCCCCCATTTAATGTTACAAGAGTTCAAAGGAGATTTATTTAAATGGGCCACTGAATACCTTTTTCATTACTTTTCTGAATAAAATGGAAGATAATTACAGAGTGCAGATAGATATGCGGGAAAGTAACAAATCAAAACAACGTATTACAGAGGAGACAAAAAGAATATTCTGAAAAAATAGACATGTGTCAAATCTCTCTATTTCTTAAATACTAATATTATATTGGCTTTTTCTTTACTAACTATTCTACTTTTTTTCCTAAGAATTAGTGATGGTAAAGTTTATAAACCATCATCACTCATTTTCTTGAATTACATAATTTTGGTTAAAAAAAAGAAAATAACATTGAATTATAAGTACAAACATAGTAACCAAAATAACTTGAGTATTAAAATATTTTCTATACATAAGTTGGTAAAATTAAAAGGATGTTTTTGGAGCTCAAGGTTGTGGGATATTGATCTGTTTCTGCTACTTATTAGCTGTGAAACACAAAAATAAATGTTTTAAACAGCTGTGTTTTCAAAAGGTAGCTAGATATAGTTTTAAACCCTATAATGTGTCATGAGAAAGAAACAATGTTTAAAATGATCTCTGACCTTAATTTATTCTTCTACGTTATTTACGTACTAGAGAACATCTCAAGAATAGATCTGATGAACTGAACATTAACGGGCGACGACCAGATGAATTGTGGGGTGACATCAAGTACATCATACACGAAGGAAGCAAAAGGCCATTAAAAAGACAGAAAAGAAAAAAAAAAAAAGAAAGACCAAAATGTATGTCAGAAAGGACTCCAAAACTTGTTCTTGGATGTGGAGTTGCTAAGGCAAAAGAAATAAATGATGAAGCAAAAAAGCTTAACAGAAGATTTCAAAAGGCAGCTGGAGAAGACAAAGTGAAGTGTTATATTGAAATGTGAAAAAACCAGAAGTTAGAAAACCAGAATGCACTCGATGTTACTCAAGCTGAAAGAACTGAAGAAAAGATTCAAGCTTCTAATTGCAATATTGAAGGATCTGATGGGCTAATAGTGAATGAAGCAGCAGGCATCAAAATAAGGTGGAAGGAATACACAAAGTCACTGTACCAAAAAAAAAAAAAAAAATTAGTCAACATTCAACCATTTCAGGAGGTAGCATATGATCAAGAACCAATGGAATTGATAGAAGAAATCCAAGCCTCACTGAAGCCTTTGGTGAAAAACAAGGCTCCAGGAATTGATGGAATACCAATTGAAATGTTTCATCAAACATATGCAACACTACAGTCACTCACTCGTCTATGCCAAGAAATTTGGAAGACAGCTATGTGGCCAACTGATTGGAAGAGATCCATATGTGTACCCATTCCAGAGAAAGGTGACCCAACAGATTGTGGGAGTTATCAAATAATATCATATGCAAGTCAAATTATTCTGAAAATGTTTTAAAAAATGGTTTTAGCACTACATCAAAATAACCAAAACCAAACCAAACCCATTGCCGTTGAATCAATTTTGACTCATAGTGACACTAAAAGACACAGTAGGACTGCCCAATAGAGTTTTCAAGGAGTGCTTGGTGAATTTAGACTGCTGACTTTTTGGTTAGCAGCCATAGCTCTTAACAACTATGCTACCAGGGTTAACTGCCAAAAATTCAAGCTGGATTCATAAGATGATGGCAATGAGGAATATCATTACTCATGTCATAAGTATATTGGCTGAAAGCATAAAATACCAGAAAAATGTTTACATGTTCTATTGACTATGCAAAAACATTTGACTATGTGGATCATAACAAATTATGGATAACATTGTGAAGAATGGGAATTCCAGAACACTTAATTATGTTCGTATGGAACCTGTACATAGACCAAGAGGCAGCTCTTTGAACCCCCAAGAGGATATGGCATGATTTAAATTCAGGAAAGTTGTGCATCAGGTAGGAACCTTTCACCCAGGGACAGATTACACAATAAGCAAGTTATGCATGTGCTTTTTTTAGGGCATCAACAAAACAGGTGTGCTAATTGTCCAAAGCAAAGACCCATAGATGCCAAATAGAGAGGACACAAGGAAAAAGGAGTGTAGCAATGGAAGGGAGCTGTCAGGGCACTGAATAAGATTAATATCAGCTCCAGTGCATGAGAACATGCTGGCCAGGAATAAAGTATATGCAGGGTCACAAGGGCATCTATGCTCAATGTTGTTTAAGCTGTGAGGCCCCTACCGCTTCAACACGTTCATTGATATCGGTCTCCTACAGTCCCCTTCCTTGTAATTGAAACTCTTTATACTGACAGATCTCTTGGGAATACACTATTTCTTTCTCATATACAAGAAGTGGGATAGGCTGTTGAGCCTAACTTTTGCTGCATTCACCTGATATGCAATTGAGTCCAACATGAGCAGTTCCTGGGCAAGGATGGGCTGTCTCTATAGATAATAGTTCCCTGGTCCATTTTGAGAGCATCGTCTTGTACATGTACATCTGCTGACCCAGAAACTACAGCCAGGAAGGCCATCCAGGCTCTTCGTCAGGTTACAAACACAAGTGTATGCCCTTGCACACATCCTAGTAAACAACTGATGGGAACTAGAGTCCCAGATGTCGCACAAAATCTAGGGAACTCAAATAAGTCGACCACTCTAACGAATTAAATCAAGTTTCTTTTTAACTATATAGCATTTATATACAGATACGTCTTAAGTTTTGTAAGCAAAAGTATTTATAACTTTAAAATATGTTTGGCATACATACAGATGCAATCTATCATACATTTAATATAATACTAACATGGGTAATAAGTTAATATAATACTAACATAGCAAAAGTCCAAAAAAATATTGGAAATAATATTTATCCAACACAAAAAAATTTATTTATCAAGTGAGTTTTGTTTTTTTTGTCTGTTGTGTGGCTTGATATTACTCTATATATGCTATAAGGTATTGGGCACATTAACAGGATGCAAAATTCAATATTTATTTATTCTCCAGAATATATTTCTTTTTTGGGAACAGTGAGTAATGAGTACGTTTCTAAATTCATCTTCCAAGAAAGCAACAAAGGACATTTATTAGAGCATTACATTTATATTTTACCAGAATATTTTTGTATCTCCAGGTAAGTAAATTGAACAATTCCTCGAGGAAATAAATTAATATTTAAGCCAAAAACCCACTGCGGTCGAGTCGACTCCGACTCATAGCAACCCTGTAGGACAGAGTAGAACTGCCCCATAGAGTTTCCAAGGAGCCTCTGGCGGATTTGAACTGCCGACCTCTTGGTTAGCAGCCGTAGCACTTAACCACTACACCACCAGGATTTCCAAATGAATATTTAAATAATAAAAAAATCACCTAAATGTATTTTATTTTCCATTCTCCTTCAAATTGACTTTCTTTTAAGAGATTGATTGATATTGTTATGACTCAAAAAACAAACTTGCTGGTCAAAAAGTGATGCTATTGTTATATCAATTATGTACATATCTCCAAATATGGGAGCTGAGCAATTCCACAAAGAAATAAAAGGTACATTTTATAAATTTAGTATATGATAACAATTATATTTTCCTTTTCATTTTGGACCAGTCACATTCAGTTTCCTCTCACTGACAACATAAGATTTTTACCAGCAACGCTGTAATCATGTTGCTTATAATATATCCTTCACAGAGTGAGCCAAAACTTGTCTTCAGGTGGAGCATACCCTTCCATTTGTATTACGCTCTTTGCGATCCCCCTCGGCCCCCACTGTAGCCCAATGAACTGTGATGACTAGCATCAAAGAACAAAAAGTGAGCATATAAGTTTTTAAATATTATTTCAAGACAGAAAGAAAAAAAAAAAAAAAACACTTGCGGAGATCTGCTAAAGGCCTGCCAACAAACACTGTACGACAAACAAATGAGATTATTTCTGACCGCCTCCTAAGTACTATTTCTTTTGACTGACTCATACTTGAAGAACATAATTACATGTTCCCAGTCAATTTTTTACATACTAATTTTCAAACATAAATTTTTGCTTTAACATCCAAATTCAAATGTAAATTTTGTATTATAAATTTTACTTGTTATATAAATTTTATTTATTTTCAAGTATTAAATTTATTTGCTACAGTAGAACCAAATTTAAAAAGTGACACAAATTTTATATTCAGGTGAAATGAAAACGCAACGAATAAGGGAAGCACAAAAACAAAAACTTAGAGAAGATAAAAAGAAAAGGGTTTGTAAATCCCTAAAGACAATTTGAAAATTGACTTCCTTTTTAAAACCTAATGAATCAGAACAGACCTCCGTTGAACACTCAAGTTTAATGGGTGCAAATCATTGTACTAGTACAGCCCGAGCTGAAATTATTTATAGCAATATAAATGTAACAGAATTTGCTCCAAGTTCTGCATCCATTCCTTGCTGTATTAAAATAATAATAAATAATAAAATAATAACGGTGTAGAAAATGAAACTATTTCAGAATCTGAAATTATCACACATGCAGACCCCATAAATAGCAGAAACATAGATCCTGCTTTGTGGAAAAATTTTTCTTCTAATGATATAAATTATTGGATTGAAAGAAGGCCAAGTGTCAACATCACTGTGGATGATTTAAAAACTCATGTCAAAAATTTTCTGGATGATAAACAAGATTCTGTAGCTAGAATGTGTTTTTAGAGTGCAAAGCTAATGGTGAAAATTATAAGAGGGAGTGGTTAGTATATTCTCCATCAGTCAGCTCTGTGTATTGGTTTGTTTGCAAACTATTCAGTACTAAATCATTTAATTCTCAATTACCTATGGATAGATTTAGTGATTGCTGCAACTCAAATATGATTGATAAACATGAAAACAGTTCAATTCACAAGATTGTATATTGTCATATTTAAACTGAGTACATGATTTTGGCTTAACTCGTGAACTGGAAACATAAATTAATGAAGTACTTCATTATTAGAAAGCTGTTTTGCGATGCCTTGTTGCTGTGATTTTAACAACTACTGGAAGTGGACTATCTTTTGGGGGAAGAAATGAAGTGTTTGGATCCCCAAGAAATGAAAATTTTAGGGTTTACTTGAACTTATTGCTCAGTTTATCCATTTTTAGCAGGGAACATGTCAAAATGGAATGGCAACCTATCATATATGTTAAACATAAAACAATGTATGAAGAATTAATAAACCTAACAAGTGAGAAAGTTAGAGCAACGATTTTTCAGTGAAATAAGCATATTTTGATATTTTGGTTTTTCTGTAGATTTCACTCCTGATTTTTCTCATACAGCTCAGCTAAGTTTTGTTTTAATATATGTGTCTCCAGCAGATGAAAAACCTGTTGAGCGTTTTATCACATTTACTAGCTTAAAAAGTCATACTGGTGAAGAAATTGCAAATCAAGTATTTCACTATATGAAGTTTGAAAAATTGATTTTTCTAAGTGCAGAGACCAGTTCTATGACAATGCTGTCAGTATGTCAGGGTGTTGTAAAGGCCTTCAACAGAAAATTTAAGAATGTAATAAATATGCCACTTTCATGCCATGTGCTGTGCATTCACTTAACACTGCAGGACATGGAACGCGATAGATTTTTGTCTGGAAGCAGTTGATTTTTTTTTTCTACTGCTCAGTTATTCTACATATTTTTTGCTGCCTCTACTCACCGACGAGCAGTTCTTAGACCATATTTAGACATTGACTGAGTACTCAAATGCCTTTCTAATACACCTTGGGAAGTGTAGCAACAAGTGCAATCTTGGAATCATACATTCAGATTCTAAATGCCTTAGAAAATATTGCTGAAGATCAGACACAAAAAGGAGACACCAAAAAGAAGCTGAAAACATCTCCAACAAAACGCGAACACTAGAGTAGGTACTCATGTTGGCTATGTGGAATATTATATTGCAGCATTTTCATTGGATGGGTCAAGCTCTCCAAGGTTCAGAACTAAATTCAAAGATCTCTACCAGCCATTAACAGGGTATTTACATAATCTGAGAAGATTTTGAAAACAAAACAAAACAAATGCTGCCAAAACAAATACTGACTATCAAAGAGTTCACCATTGCAGAAGCTTTAGAAAGAAACAAATAAATGATGGAAGTGCTCCAGAAGTATTGAATGCCAGAGATCAATTTTGCAGAACCACATTCTATACCTTCATTGACACACTTGAATCTTGCATGAAAAGAAAGGGAAAGGTATACGAAGTTCTTTCAGATAGATTTTCCTTATTAAGCAATGTGGTTATACCTTATGAAGAATGCATGAAGGCATCCAAGAAATTAGTGCAGGGTTATCCTGATGACTTAAGTACAAACCATTACAGAGAAGTGTGACAATTTCATTCTTACATGAGAACTAAGTTTACAGATTCACAAAGACAAATTTTACTCATATGCACATGTATAATTCCATAATAGAAGACAAAATACAGTGTCTTTCCCAGTGTTGAAATGGCTTTACACATATTCTTAAATGTAATGATCACAAACTGCACAATAGAATGCTAATTTTGTCCCTAAAGAGACTGAAAAACCCTCAGTGTACAACAATGATTCAAGAAAGACTCAATTCATTATCCTTATTATGTGTGGAAGTAGATATTGTTTGTTTGCTTAATAGTGATAAAATCATTTAATAATTTGTAAAAAATAGAAAGATATTTTTAATTATAACATGCTAGAGATGAAAGATCTATCTAAAAATGAAATATAGTAATTTGTGGTAATTTTTTTTTCTGTTCATTAAATTTTCTTTTATGACATATTTTCATTTGTTCATTTATAATGATAGCATTTATTATGAAACAAACCACAAAACTGAAATATGAGCTTTTTGAAGCAAAATTGATGAAAGTTAATTTTTCGTTGTGAGAGATCAAAGGAATTTCGCATTGAGTATTGAAACAACTAAGTTCACTGACTCATTTTTGTTGTTGTAGAATATGTGGCATATTCTTTCTGTAGGAAATGGGGTATGCACCCATCCCTTACTTATTGACCAGGTACACATGCAAAAATTGGCTTTATGTGTAAATGGAAGATGACTACATCAGATCACAAAATGGATCAAGATAACTGTCAAATTACATTATTATATAACTGCCAAATTATATCATTACATAACTGTCAAATTGCATCATTGCATAACTGCCAAACCACTGAGAATCATGACCCAGACAAGGTAACATATAGCCTTAACCATCACAGCCAGTGTTACTCTCACCTAACACCTCAGTGTTTGTTACCACCATACATATGTTGTTAAGGTGCAAAATAGTAGATTTTTTACTACTACGTAAATGTGAAACATCTGATAATGAGATAGTCTATAAGTGAGAAGTAGGTGTATAATAAAAATCTTAGTACCCCACATAAACGAAAAAATTTATAACTCAGTTCATCTCATTCTGCTAAAATGGCATATGCCACTTTTGTGTTCAATTGCTACTATTATACCCAGTGCCCAGTGCTGTCGATATAGTCACATTAAAAAAGAAGCTATATCATGGATAGCTAAAACACACCCACACATATATATATATATATATATATATACACCTGTATATATAGAACTCACATATTCCATTTGAATGTGTGAGTAAGCAGAAGAGAGGACTTTGGATGTGTGAGTAAGCAGAAGAGGGGACTTTGGGTCCTCACCTGCATTAATCTGGCCCTGCTTTCACCACACTTGTTCAATCTGAGCATGCTGAGTGAGTAATTGGAGAAGCTGGACTAAATGAATAAAAAATTCGGCATAGTGATTGGAGGAAGACTCATTAACAATCTGTAATATGCAAAGGACACACCTTGCTTGCTGAAAGTGAAGAGGACTGGAAGCACTTACTGATGAAGATCAGACTACAGTTTTCATTACGGACTACGCTTTAACATTAAGAAAACAAAAATCCTCATAACTGGATCAATAAGCAACATCATGATATACATAGAAAATTCCAAAGTCATTGAGAATTTCATTTTATTTGGATCTACTATCAATGCCCATGGAAGCAGCAGTAAAAAAATCAAATGATATACTGCATTGGACAAAACTGCTGCAAAAGACCTCCTTACAGTGTTAAAAGGCAAAGAAGTCACTCTGAGGACTAAGGTGCTCCTGACCCAAACCATGGTATTTTCAGTCTCTTTATGTGCATGCAAAAGCTATGTCCAGCTGTAGGGACATAAGGAAGACCAAAGAAGAATTGATGCATTTGTATTATGGTGTTGTTGAAGAACATGGAATACTCAGTGGACTGCCAGAAAAGTGAACGAACCTGTCTTGGAAGATGTACTGTCAGAATGCTCCTTAGAAGCAAGGATGGCAAGACCACATCTCACACATTTTGGATAAGTTATCAGGTGAGACTGCTACCTTGAGAAGGACTTCACGCTTGGTATCTGGAGGTTTCTTCATTCACACGTATCTGGTGCCTAGAATGGGATGGGTTAAAAGTTATGCTGCCCTGCAACTGTGAACCAGAGCACACATACATGGCTTCTCCATGTGTCTTGGACTTTGAAAGAACTAGGCATGCGGGTTCTGAGAAGAATCACCTCAGTGAAGAACTTGCCACAAGCCAAAGTTCCAAAAGGAAGAAGTGAATGCTTTTATGACTTGACTTTTCCTAATCAAACTTGAAAATCATATAGAATCATTTCAGCTGAACCCTATTGGTCAAAGTAGTCATGACCCTGACAGAACACTTTAGAAAGGGTATAAGCCTCATTTGTCAATGGGAGAAGTGTCAAAAAATTTGGGGCTTTGTTTTAAAATTGACACAGTCTCAGATAGAGAAAGCATGTGCACAAAGTTCCAAAGGAGTATAGGGAAGTATAGGTAAAAATTCACCAGGTCTGTCAATTAGTTGTAGCCAAGTCAGATCGTTGTTGTTTGTTGTTAGGTGCTGTCGAGTCGGTTCCGACTCATAGCAACCCTATGTACCACAGAACGAAACACTGGCTGGTCCTGTACCATCCTTAGAATCATTGCTATGTTTGAGTCCGTTGTTGCAGCCACTATGTCAGTCCATCTCGTTGAGAGTCTTCCTCTTTTCTGCTGATCCTATATTTACCAAGCATGATGTCCTTCTCCAGGGACTGATTCCTCCTGACAATTTATCCAGAGTATGTAAGACATAGTCTCGTCCTCCTTGCTTCTAAGGAGCATTCTAGTTGTACTTCTTCCACGGCAGATTTGTTTGTTCTTTTGGCAGTCCATGGTATATTCAATATGCTTTGGCAACACCACAATTCCAAGGCATCAATTTTTTTTTTTTTTTTTGGTCTTCCTTATTCATTGTCCAGCTTTCACGTGCATATGATGCAATCGAAAAAACCACGGTTCAGGTCAGGTGCGTCATAGTCTTCAAGGTGACATCTTTGCTTTCCAACACCTTGAAGAAGTCCTTTGTAGGGGATTTGCCCAAGACAATGAATCTTTTGGTTTCTTGACTGCTGCTTCCGTGGGTGTTGATCATGGGTCCAAGTAAAATTAAATCCTTGACAACTTCAGTCTTTTCTCCGTTTATCATGATGTGGCTCATTGGTCCAGTTGTGAGGGTATTTGTTTTATTTATATCGAGGTGTAATTCATATTGAAGGCTCTGGTCTTTGATCTTCATCAGTAAATGCTTCAAGTTCTCTTCACTTTCAGCAAGCAAGGTTGTGTCATCTGCTTAACACAGGTTGTTAATGAGTCTTCCTCCAATCCTGATGTCCTGTTGTTCATATAGTCCAGCTTCTCGTATTATTTGCTCAGCGTACAGATTGAATAGGTATGGTGAAAGGATACAACCCTGATGCACACCTTTCCTGACTTTAAACACATCAGTATCCCCTTGTTCGGTCCAAATTACTGTCTCTTGATCTATGTAACGGTTCCTCATGAGCACACTTAAGTGTTCTGGAATTCTCATTCTTTACAATGTTCCCCATAATTTGTTATGATCCACACAGTGGAATGCCGTTGCATAGTCAATAAAACACATGTAAACAGCCTTCTGGAATTCTCTGCTTCCAGCCAGGATTCATCTGACATCAGCAATGATATCCCTGGTTCCATATCCTCTTCTGAATCTGGCCTGAAATTCTGGCACTTCCTGGTTGATATATTGCTGCAGCTCTTTTGAATGATCTTCAGCAAAATTTTGCTTCCGTGTGATATTTATAATATTGTTTGAAAATTTCTGCGTTTGGTTGGATCACCTTTCTTGGGAATAGGCATAAATATGGATCTCTTCCAGGTAGCTGTCCTCTAAATTCCTTGGTTTAGATAAGTAAGCGCTTCCAGAGCTGTATCCATTTGTTGAAACATCTCAATTGATATTTTGTCAATTCCTGGAGCCTTGTTTTTCACCAATGCCTTCAGTGCAGCTTGGACTTCTTCCTTCAGTACCATGGGTTCCTGATCATATGTCACCTCGTGAAATGGTTGAAAGTTGACTAATGCTTTTTGGTGTAATTCCATCTTCTTTTGATTCTTCCCGCGTTGTTTAATATTTTCACCATAGAACCATTCACTATTGCAAGTCAAGGTTTGAATTTTTTCTTCAGCTCTTTCAGTTTGAGAAACGCCGAGTATGTTCTTTTCTTTTGGTTTTCTATTCCAGCTCTTTGCCCATGTCATTATAATACTTTACTTTGTCTTCTCAAGTCATCCTTTGAAATCTTCTGTTCAGTTCTTTTACTTCATCATTTTTTCCTTTTGCTTTAGCTGCTCGACGTTCAAGAGCAAGTTTCAGAGTCTCCTTTTGACATCCATCTTTGTCTTTTCTTTCTTTCCTGTCTTTTTAATGAATGACTTCTTGCTGTTTTCATGTATGATGTCCTTGATGTCATTCCTCAACTCATCTAGTCTTCAGTGATTAGTGTTCAATGTGCCAAATCTATTCTCTAGATTCAGGTAGGATATACTCACAGTCATATTTTGGCTCTCATGGACTTGCTCTGATTTTCTTCAGTTTCAACTTGAACTTGCATGTGAGCAATTGATGGTCTGTTCCACAGTTGGCCCCTGGCCTTGTTCTGACTGATGTTATTGAGTTTTTCCATCCTCTCTTTCCACAGATAATATTCAATTTGATTCCTGTGTATTCTGTCTCATGAGGTCCTTGTGTATAGTCACCATTTATGTTGGTGAAAAAAGGCATTTGCAATGAAGAAGTCATCAGTCTTGCAAAATTCTATTATTTGATCTCTGGCATTGTTTCTATCACCAAGGCCATATTTTCCATCTACTGGTCCTTCTTTGTTTCCAAGGTTCATGTTCCAATCACCGGTAATTTTCAGTGCACCCTGATTGCATGTTTGTTCAATTTCAGACTGCAGAAGTTGGTAAAAAAGAGAATGTTGCTAAAAACCCTGGTGGAGAGTGTTGTTAGACTGTATTTATTTTATTGTTTATTTATTCTTTCATTTATTTTCATTATATATGAGAATTTATGGCCATTTTGCAGCATCTTTCTTGGTCTTTATCATGCCTGAGTTTTCGGTAATTTGTAAAATAATTGAAATATATTTTAGGGCTAAAAAGAAAATTTTTGAAGAAAATGTTGCTCTGTAGCCAACATATATCTTCAGAAAAAATATTAGTCTTTAATCTGAGGGAATAAAATTATAATTGACCATTTATGTATGATTTAACTATGTAAGTAGATCAAAGAACTGAGAAAAGTTGTTCTTTTTCTGGGGAATTCATAGATAATTTATAATAATCTTCTCAATCAAGAAAGAAATGAACTAACATATTTCAGTGCCAGAAAGCAAGTCAGACACTTCAATTAAGAGTGTTAATTTAATTCTAAAATCTGTCCCACATATCATTTCCTTCATTTTAACAACTGAAAAAATAACCTTGTACTTAGAGAGCTCAAAGGACGTACACATGTTCCCACAGCCAGGGAGTGGCAGAACCAAAATTGAAGTTCAGGCCCCTCTAGCTAATGCCTCAGAATTCCCCACGTCAGTTTTTCTATGCGCTGCATATCTCTGAGTAATTAGACTGGCACACATTATTTCTTCATACATTTTGCTATATATTGCCCCAATATACATAAGAATTTTATACATAAGAAATTGCATGTTAAACTTGCTGTCTCAATGAAATAGAAATTATCTTGCTCTTTCATACACAAAGAAGTAATAGTCTGTAGAAAAATTCCATCTCTAGGAAATACAAACTGAGCACAGGTTGATCTAATTTCCCCAAATTATCTTCCTGTATGTCAGTATTGTGTATAGAAAATACAGAAAGATATTTTCAAAAAGGGATATAAAAAAAATACATATTCAGTGACATATTCAGACACTTAAAGATATTTAATGATAAATAATTTCTTTTTTGGAACATTTACTTCAAAGAAGGAAGGTAAGTTAAGAAGGAAAAACTCATATAAGCATAAAGTTGTAAATAGAAATGAAAATGAACATAATGAAAATGTTAAATAATAGTAAATATGATACACTTTCACTAGACCCTTATTACGCAAATATACTCTCTCATTATACTTTTTATATTCACCTTTACTGCTTTTTACTATTTTCCCCCCTATCAGTGGGTATCTTTATTGTAAAGAGACTAGTGCCCAGAGAAGCTGTTAAAAAAATTGGGTATTTTACTTCTTGCCCACAAAACTGAAAGTACAATATATTCCTGTAGATAAACAGACTTGCTTCCAATTCCCTTATTCATGAAGTCAATGCAGTACCATGGTAGGAATTATTTTGCTTTCTTTCAAAAGACACTTTCTCCTGTGATTGCAGAATGATCCATTAGGGCAAAGTGCTTCACATCCTTGTGCACTGTTCCATTACTTGAAACCCACGGATGATGTACCATGACTCATTATCATTCAGCCTAAGTGCAGACAAATGGAAAGAATTTCTATGATGGGGGAAAAAGAAAAAAAAAAGAACTCCCTCTGTAATCCTAGGAAAAATGTAACAATAGGATTAGCAAATATAAAAATAGAAAGAGAAATTAAGTTTGTTAGGTTATCAGCAAAACCACTTTATTTAGGAGAAGAAAATGTGTACTGAATCTGCAAATGACTTGGAAGAAGGAAAATTCAATACTTAAAGACTCCTACCCTTAAAAAAAAAAAAAAGATCTACTTTTTACTTGAGAGAAGCCACTTGAGAAAAGAAATAGGTTTCTTTTTGTACTCCCACTATAATATCTTTGGAAAGGTTAGATACGTAAGTATACGCACAAAAGGATGGAAGAGATGAAAGAAAGTGCACCCTTTTAGGTATATGAATAAAACATTTCTCAGAAATCTGATTTGGAAACTGCAAAATTTAATATGATATATTGATAAATAGGATTCTTGCAGATGCAAATTGACTCATCTCTTTGTGCTCTCTCATTTAAAAAAAAAGATGTTTTTACTTTAGTTTTTTTTTTCCCTCATGATGCTAAAATTAACCACTTAAAAGAACTAAATCCATAAAAAAGGCTCATATAAAGGACGAGGAGAAACAGCATGTTAATTTATGTTTAAGTATTCAAAGCTTTTCATTTTCCCCTCTGACTCATTTTATTTTTAAATGCAAGATCAATAATACACGCTTTGGCAGTTTTCAACCTTAATTTTTATCACTAGTTTCTCTAAGGCTGAGGGGGCCATTCTTATTTAGTAATAAAAGCATGCTCATTAACAGAAAATAACAGCTCCTATCATAATTATGATATATTTGTATTTAGATATAGAAAATCCAAAATTTTATTTAGATTTTTCATTTGTTGTTTTCAGGTGCCGTCAACTGGGTTTCAACTCATAGCAACCCTACTTACAGTAGAACAAAGCACTGCCCTTTTCTGTACCATCCTCACAACCGTTATGCTTGAGGCCACTGTTGCAGCCGCTGTGTCAATCCATCTTGTTGAGGGTCTTCCTCTTTTTCACCGACCGGCTACTTTACCAAGTATGATGTCCCTTTCCAGGGACGGGTCCCTTCTGATAACATATCCAAAGTACATGAGATGAAGCCTCACCATTCTAGCTTCTGTGGAGCATTCTGGCTGTACTTCTTCCAAGATAGATGTTTTCCTTCTTTTAGCAGTCCACGGTATATTCCATATCCTTCACCAACACCGTGATTCAAAGGTGCCAACTCTTCAGTCTTCTTTATTCATTGTCCAGTTTTCGCATGTCTATGAGGAGATTGAAAACACCATGACTTGGATCAGGTGCACCTTAGCCCTCAGAGTGACATCTTGCTTTTCAATACTTTAAAGAGGTCCTTTGCAGCAGATTTTCCCAACACGATACATCATTTGATTTCTTGGCTGCTGCTTCTTTGGGTGTTGATTGTGGATCCAAGTGAAATGAAATCCTTGACAACCACATTCTTCACAATATTATCCATAATTTGTTATGATCCACACAATTAAATGCCTTCTCATAGTCAATAAAACACAGGTAAGCATCTTTCTGGTGTTCTCTGCTTTCAGCCAAGATTCATCTGACATCAGCAGTGATATCCCTTGTTCCATGTCCTCTTCTGAATCTGCCTTGAATTTCTGGCAGTTCCCTGTTGATGTACTGCTACAAGCACTTTTGAATGATCTTCAGCAAAAATTTACTTGTATGTGATATTAGTGATATTGTTCAATAATTTCTGCACTCTCTTGGATTCTGTTTCATTTAGTCACTGTAGAAATATTGATGAATTATAGTTTCAAGTAAGGCTCTTCTAGGAGGTAAAATATGTTAAAAAAAATTATGTCTTTATATGTACAGTCATGGGCCTCATAATGTTTGTTCGGGCAGTGAACAACTGAAAATAGGTCCACGGTCCCATAAGGTTATAATAGAGTTCAGAAATCCCACTCAGAGAATGGGTGGTAGTGGATGTAACAACTGAGAAATACCTCCAAACCGCAAAGTGTTTTCATGAGCATTACAAAGTAGTACATGTGTTCGTTAGGAACTTTGTATGTATTTAGCTCAGATTTTTAATATAATAGGCTTTATGGCAGCCCATTCTTAAGGACGAGTAGTCTGTAAGTCTGATGTTCGTACCCTGGGGACTGCCTGTATAAAATATGGTGTTTGCACAACGTCCAATTCATTAACATCCTATTTCACAAAACGTATCATTGAGGTTAAGCAATGCATAAAACATATAAAAAATTTACTTGAAACTATATAGCCACATGTTTCGTTTCCTATAAATAATTTAATCATCCATATATATAGTCTACACAGAAGAGATTCACTTGTTATAGAATATTTGAGAATAATAACAAGCCTAGTAATTGTATACATTTAAAAGTTCTTAAATAAATCTATGTCTCTTCATTCTCATTGTCATTATCATCTGTGGCCTGGAATTCTGCAATAATCTTCAATAATAAGTCTTTTTGGCACATTTTTCCTACTACAGAATAAATTTTTTTAAAATTAATATCTCTTGTCTTTTGCTTCAAAACATCTAATGGCATCCTATTGGATTTTGGATTATATATTTCAACCCCTTTTAGCATCTTGTGAAGTTACGCATGGTCCAATACATGCTTGCCTCTCCAGTGCTCTTTTCTCTTTCATCTACCTTTCCCACTTCATGAAAATACAAAGGTACCTACCACTTTGGGACTTTCATCTAGCTAACTCTTCTCATTCTCGACTCCTCAATTTAGGCATTTTTTTCCTTTAGGAAGACTCTAGGAATCGTCTCATCTGTTCTGTATTGGGTATCCTTCTTGTTGGCTGTTAATACACTCTAGTTCTTATAGACTTGTTGATATCCTAATCAACTGCGATATGATGGAGGTGGCGAATCTGGACTGTACCTGTATTGTGCCCCACGTGCATATCGAAGAGTTGGTATAATATAATAATACTGACTCTTATTCTGTAAGTACTCAATGAGTACGTATGGAAACAGAGGAAATTACTAAAGTTACACAAACCATATTCCTGAAGTTGTACAGAAATACAAACATAGTTTTGTTTTTCAATTTAATGAGATTGGATTCAGAAATATGATTTCACTTTATCTGCACCTCAAGATGGCATTTCGTTTTTCTCAGTCAATTTAGATCTTAAGTGCAAAAGTTATTTAAGAAATTTCTTTGGTGCCCTCAATAATTCCTATTCCATTAATGAACAGACATGGGTACTTGACTTTTAACCAAATCAAATATTAAAAATATTCCTGTAAATCTTATCTGTTCTCAACCTAAAAATACTTACTGTATTTTACATGATTTTGGTTGCTTGAATTCACTTCTATGTCTGTCTCAGAATTTCTCTTTTTGTACAACCAAAGGTACTTTGAATTTTTATATTATGTTTTAAAAAATAATTTAAGCAGAGTAAAATAGTCCTCTACTTATTGTCATTTTCGTTAATTATTTCACGTGAATTTATTTTCAGGTATAGTAGATTAGTAATTCTCCATTGGTACATGTATCTGTTAAGATGTAGAAATAATTTAGGAGTAAAGAGGGCTTTTAAAATTTTTAGTAAGTACTATTAATTAACAACAAAATTAACTCTAAACAATTTTATAGCAGTAAAACTGGACAATACTTACAAAATATGTGAAATATGAATAGCAAAAGTCATAAATAGGAGAATTTTTATTTTTAGTAGAGTAGGATGCATGATTTTGGATAATGTGATTGGTGGGGTGAAGGATATAAGGTTTATCCTTTAAAATAATTACAGTTTATACTTGAACATACGCAGCCTTCTGAGGGAGCTTGTTATCCTTTTTGATTATATGATGTTATTTTGCTATAAAATTTCAAACAAAATTGTTCATCAAATGATCCTTGATTTAAGCATTTATACAATTATGGTAAAATAGAGAATAAGCTATATTTTCAAGCTCATTCAGAATAAAATTTATTTGGCCTAAATGACTCAGATATAAGAATGAAATTTGGACATTTTGCATTGAAATCTGAATTTTAATGTAATTGGAACGAATTTCAGAGCATGTCACTTGAAGGTTTAACTCAAGACAGCTCAAATTGATGAGTGATATGTTTAGATAAGGACTTAAATTCTTTATTTATTTATAACCAGGAGATAAATTCCAGCAGAGGTTATGGTTTAGATGCTAACATGTCTTTAGCATATTAGGGACTATGCAAATAGGTTCCGAATTTTGCACCGATCTTAGCTAGTACTTAAAAACCAAATGAAAAATAAGTTTGCTTTTCTTACACAACGTATTTTATTGTAAGCAGTAGTGATGATAAATATAATGACCAATTATATTTTGTTATCTGCATTTGTTTATATTCTCATGAAAATTGAAAGACGCAATCATGAGAATTGTGTATATATGGCATACGATATTCAATAAAGAGAGAACAAATACCTTTTTAAATTACTCACTCAGGGCTTTTGGAGCTCTGCTTTATGAATACATTTATAAATCAATGGTCCTATTTCTTAAGATGATGAATAGCAAATGTTTATTTAAACCCTGGGCTATTTACCAACACATACATCAAAAGTCAGGCATTACACAATTATAGAAGATGACTTTCAGAACTTGCACAACTTAAAGAACCATCTCTTCACTGGTGACATGCAAACTGCAGGGAGAACTATAAAAGAGTTCATGAATATCAAAAGTAGTAATCATTATTCTGAATATTTTAAAAGAACAAGTTTTAAAAACTTTTTCTAAATTTATATGTACATTTAAGCTAAAATGTACTTAGTTTTATTATACATTTGCATATTAACAACATTCTGAAAGGCTCCAAAACTTTTTATTGTGTCATGGCTTGTTTCTTTTGTTGATTTAGTTAGACACTGTCTCTCCAGTCTTGTTTACTCAATTAACTTGCTCAGCACACCTATTTTAATTGATAATGCAAACAAGACTTCAGGGTGCTGCTTTTTGAAATATCTGAAATTCTACATATGTCAGTTTTATTGTCTGTATTACAGAAAATTAATTTTGTGGGTGATGCAAACAGTTAATGAGCTTGGCTACTAATTGCAAGTTTGGAGGTTTGAATCTACTTGGAAGAAAAGCCTTACAACCTAAAACCAAACCCACTGACGTCGAGTCGATTCCAACTCGTAACAACCCTATAATCTACTTGCAAAAAATCAGCCTTTGAAAACCCTATAGAGCATAGTTCTATTCTGACACACATGGGGTTGCTGTGAGTTGTGATAGACTCAACAACTACTCGTTTATGGGTAGTCAGATATAGGATTGAATTGTCACGATAACTTTGGAAATTAAACAATCTCAATACTAATATATTATATACATTAGAAAATCAATTTAACAAATATTAAATAAGTGTCTTATGTACTACTGCTAACTAAGACAAAGACAATAAAAGGTAAAAGCATATATCTGTAAATGAAACAGAACACATTACCTTCTTCCTTGGAGCTTACAGTCTAGTAAAATTGAAACATTGTGCATTAAGTAGGTACAGTGGATTAAATATTCTTGGAAATTCTCTGCCACTTATCCTACAGAGAGGTAGAGCTTATTTCCTGCCCTTTGAATCTTGGGAAGGCCAAATTGTTTTGACTAAGACAACGCAGGGGAAGTGACATTGTGCAGCTTCTGATGCTGGACCTTAAGGGATCTTCAGCTTCCATCCTTGCCGTTAGGAATAAACCCTCCTGGAACTCAGCCGCCTTACTGGGGGAAAACCTTACCACAGATGAGAAGTCATCTGGGAGATTACCTACCAATATACTCTAGTAGAAAGCCCCATTTGAGCATCTGCCTGAGAACCAATGACAACTGCCAGTCAGGTAAGGGGTTCCTCTTACATGTTCCAGGCTAGATGACTGCAACTCCAACAAACACAATTTAGAGCATTATGGCCCCTTTGTCAACACACGGGATCATAAGAGATTATGAGCAGTCGTTGCTGTATTAAATCACTACGTTTTGGGGTGCTTTGTTACGATAAAGAAAAACTGAAATAGAAAATACATTTAAAGTTTTTAAAGTCTGTTACAAGAAGTATGTGCTCTTATTAAAAATATGGCAGGGAGAGGGATATTTGGGAGACAGGGCTTCCAATTTTAACTAGAATGGTCAGACTAAGCTTCACTGAGAAGGTGATATTTAAATGAAGATGTGAAGGGTCTCATGACTTTGCTAATTTATCCCAGTACTCATTTACTCTGATGTTCTAACCCCTTATGGCTCCAGATGCTTAAACACAGCAATTTTCAATGGTTCGGGGAGATGCAGCAATAAAAACTCATACCAACTTGTTTTCTTTTCTCCTAAGAAATGTTTGAAAAGTAGTTAAAATAGACTAGGCCCTTGCTTTCAATATTGCTCACAAGAAAACCCCAAGGGACAACAGAACATTATTTTGCACATGATACATTCAATTAGGTTACAGCTGTTTAACTTACATAAATGGAGATATCAAGAAATTGGCAATTACCTGAGATTGGGAACAAGTAGGCAAGTTACAACTGCGACAGTGAGAGAAGAATGAAATGGATTGACCAAGATGGTTGTAAATGAAGTAAAGCTGATCTAATTTTTGCATATAGATTTGCTATCAAAATGTAATAAATTGACATTTTGGTCAATACATACGGTTCTTGTGAGTGTGGCTGGTAAAATCATTCCCAATAAATTCAAGATACATTAATAAAAATGAGTCTGTACTCCTATATATCTGAGAGTGCACACCATAGACCAGTGACACCAATCCTGCTTGGTTTTAAGAATAAACAATGGTAGCAGAAACAACAGCAAAAGCAACAACTCTACCCAAACCTCACTCAGACCCACCAATTTAGAATTTCTGCCTATGGGTCCTGTTTTTGATGTTGTCTGCTGTGGGGTTGATTCTGATTCATAGCAACCTTATATCACTGGAAAGTATTGTTTTTTTTGAAGCACCTTATTTTTTCACATTTTTTATAAAATTTTTTTTATAGCACCTTTTTTTTATTATTGTTGTAAAAATATAGATAGCATGATATTTGCCAGATCCACACTTTCTGCTTGCACAATTCAGTGGAACCAATTACATCAATCATGTTGTGTCATCAACACCAACATTCATTGCCATATTTTCCATTCCCATTTAAGTAAACACACGTCAATTAGAGAATATTAGTGGTTGGCAAGAGTTCAATTTTTATAAAATTAAATTTGGAATAGTCACAAAATCCACGCTTAAATTATTAATTTTGAGCTATAACTTATTTGGAAAGTAAAGCAGGCTTATGGACAAAAAGATATGAGGGCATAATAAGTTCGTGAATATAGATGAGATGATGGATTTATTATGATAATGCCTTGCATTTGTATAGCACATTATAATAAATAGAGTATATTCAAAAACATTATTTTAAGGGTCATTTGATATGATTCACAATAACAAGGTGACAGATTTGGTAGCGTTATTCAAATTTGATAAATGACAAACCTGGATCAAGCAGAATTAAATAATTTACTCAATATTATACTATAGTGAATTGGAAGAGCCATGAATCTAAGCCTGACAACATGATGTAGGTCTAGCTTTCTTTTCATGATGTTGGTGTTGGTGTTGGAGATTTGTTGAATATCTACAATGTGCCAGTGTTGGCTCAATGTTTTTGTTTTAAGTTTTTTAAACCATATAATAATCCTATGGGAAATTTGTTATTTTTATTGAAAAAAATTAGACAATGGAATTTCAGAACTTAAATAACTTATCAATATTAAATAAAAACATATTTTTAATCTGAGGATACCTCGTTCTTTCTACCACATCTTGTTCTGTGTCCAAGAAACTCTAGAGTTTAAACATTGTGATCCAAAACAAACCAAACCCAGGGGTGTTGAGTTGATTCTGACACATAGCGACCCTATAGGACACAGTAGAACTGCCCCATAGAGTTTCCAAGGAGTGCCTGGCGGATTGAACTGCCAACTCTATGGTTAGCAGCCATAGCACTTAACCACTACACCACAAGGGTTTCCAAACATTGTGATAGAACCATAAAATATGGCAGCAGGAAGGTATTGAAAAGTTTTCCTTTATTTCTCTTCTTTTACTTTTTTCCCTTTCCCTTTCCTTTCTTTTCCTTTTCATCTTTTTGTGATAAAGCCTTTTTTTTTTTTTTTAATAAATCTCCACTACTTGCTATGTTGATCAGATGTGTTTAGTCAGAAGGGTTGATAGACCTCCCCTTTCTTCCCTGAAGGAATCCCTGTAGATTCCTTGTAGAAATACTCACAATAAAATAATAGAAATGTCTGAACAAGATCTGTTAATTATAATTGCTTGTTGTTGCTGTTGTTACGTGCCATCAAGCTGGTTCCAACTCATAGCTACCCTATGTACAGTAGAATAAAACACTGCCTGGTCCTGAGCCATCATCAAAATCATTGCTATTTTTAAGCCCATTCTTGCAGTCACTGTATGAATCCTTTTTGTAGAGTACCTATCTCATTTTCTGTTATCCTCTACTTTACCAACCATGATGTCCTTCTCCAGGGACTGGTCCCTCCTGATAACACATCCAAGGTACATAAGACCAAGTCTCGCCATCCTTGCTTGTAAGGAGCATTCTAGCTGTACTTCTAAGACAGATTTGTTCATTCTTCTGGTAGTTCATTCAACATTCTTTGCCAACACCATAACTCAAATGTATCAATTCTAACATTATTCAGCCTGAATTGCTAAAATATTGTAAATCTTTACTACTATAAACAGTATTTTTCACAGATCAAAAAAGCTTTTGATGATCAAAAGTTAGAATAGCAAAATCTACCAAAATCTACCTGACATTGTCCTGGGAGACTACGTATATTGGAAAAGACATAAATTAAAAGACTCATTAGAACCTCACTGGAAACAGCAACATTTCCTCCTCCTTCCTAATCCGTGTGTTATTAAATTAAAAAAAAAATTATTAAATTACAGGGAGTTAAATCTTGGATCCATTTGTTTCAATTAAAGAAAGTTAAATCATCTTTTTGGACTTGCCGGCCATTTATAGACCTGAAGGTTACACTCAAATGCCCTGGTGGCCAGAAGCAGACAATTTCAGAGGTAGACAGCTAATCCAAAGATCACGGAACAACACTCCATGTAAGTTGTTGAAATTTGGGGGTCTGCTTAATAATTGTAGTAATTTTTTTATGTTAATTGCTTTAGATTTCTTATTAGCACAACAAAGAGGAACTCTGCTATTACTAACACTTCATACTGCTCTTAGATTAATACCTCTAGAGGAGTAGAATAGCATATCTCTGAAATCTCCTACTGGGACACACAATTCTCCCCATGAATGTTCACTCCTTTTCTGACCTTATCAGCTAACTTCCAGAAAGTGTTGGTTCCTAGTTGTGTTCCATGCTATAAACTGGAATAGTCATCTTAATTATCATAATAGCCATTATATGCGTAATCAAATGTGTTATGAAGTGTTTATCCAACCTTTGCAACTGCACTACAAAATATTTAGCTTTGCAAAGTTATGTATCTTGAAGAAACCCAATTTTCTAGAATCTCTGAATATGTGCCCTAGTTCCAGCTGCCTTGTGTAATGCCAAGTTGTTCCTGAAGACTCAACTTTTGTCTCAAAAAACCCCTCATGAAAACATCACAAGAGGCATAGTGACTTAGCTATAGCATGGTGGAAAAAAAGAGTTAAAATGACAGAAGTTGCCTGGCTATTACTTATGGTAGTGATTGGAGTCTTTTTTTTTTCCTTTCTTTTTTATTTATTGTTGTACTTTATATGAAGGTTTACAGAACAAACTACCTTCTCATTAAACAGTTAGTACACATATTGTTTTATGACATTGGTTACCAGCTCCACAACAGGTCAAGACTCTCCCTTTAGACATTGGGTTCCCTATTACCAGCTTTCTTGTCCAGTCCTGCCTTCTATTCCTTGCCCTTGGGCTGGTGTGTCCCTTTAGTCTCCTTTTGTTTTATGGTACTGTCCAATCTTTGGCTGAAGGGTGAACCTCAGGAGTGACTTCAATAGTGAGTTAAAGGGTATCCAGGGGCCATACTCTCAGAGTTTCTCCAGTCTTTGTCAGATCAGTAGTGACTAGAGTCTTAAAAGCTCAATGTATGACCACCTTAATCCTCCAACTAATGCCATGCAGAATACAGCACTCCTACAGTGATGAAAGATTGTAATTAAGGAATTTCTACAGAAATTCTTGATCAAGAGGAAGGAATGAACAAGAGCATTTTAAATCCAACCAAAGGCACTTGACATGACCAAAATGGTTGACATTTAGCTCAATTAAGAAACCATTTTGTTGTTCTTTTTCTCCTCTAGATATATAACTCCTGTTTAGGCATTTTCTATGTACATTATAAGGAGGTTCATCTCTTTGTTATACTCAGCAGAATGTTTTCAAGGAAATAAATGATAAACATAGATAAGAAACTACATAACTAGCATCTTGTGACCACTTTGTTATTTATGTACATGACTGATAATAAAAATTAATATTCTGTGATTTTTTTTTTGTAATTGCTGAAGAAGTGTTTTAAACATTAACTCTCAGGAAAATTCACTGTAATTTTCTGAATATTTTATTAAAAAATTTCCCCAAAACCTTTCTCAATGAAAGTGCCTTGGTAACCTTGCAGCCACACTGCCCTAGTTCAAATTGTTCTCTCCCTTCAATAATGCTTAATAAACTTAAAAAATTACCTTATAGGGAGGACTCTCGTATTCTATGGCACTTGTTTACCATGTCTATAATTTTGCCTTTTTCAGAATGCCGTATTAATGTAATCATATAATATCTAATCTTTTCAGACTGACTTTTCTCACATAGCCACATGCGTTAAAGATTCACCTATAACTTTGCATGGTTTGATATTGCATTCTTTTTAATTGCAGAATAGTATTCCATTTATGAATATCAAAAACCAAACCACACCTAGTGCTGTCGAGTTGATTCCGACTCATAGTGACCCTATAGGACAGAGTAGAACTGCCCATAGAGTTTCCAAGGAGCTCCTGGAGGATTTGAACGGCCAGCCATTTGGTTGGCAGCCATAGCACTTAACCTCTTTGCCACCAGGGTTTCCTTTAAGAATATATCAGTTTATTTATCCATAAACTATTGGAGAACAACTTGGTTGCTTCTAGGTTTGGTAACAACAAATAAACATTTATAAACATCTGCCTGTAGGCTTTATACAGACACATTCTTAAAATCAACTTTAAAATCAGTTGAGTAAATACTTAAGAATATAAACCTGGATCTTATGGTAATGTTGTTGTGAACTGTCCGGTTGATTCAGACTCACAGTAACCCTATACAACAGAGTAGAACTGATTAATAAAGTTTCCTAGCCTGTAATCTTTATGAGAGAAAATCACCAGATCTTTTCTCCCATGGAACTGCTGGGTGATTTCCAAGAGTGACCTTTTCATTAGCAGTAAAGTGCTTAACAATTGCACCACCAGGCTTCCTGGGAATCAACTTGATGATACACAACAACAGCAACGACATAGTCATAGTGCGTTTACCTTTGTGAGACAAACTGATATTTTATCTATTAAGAATAAAGGTATATACTTCCAACATAAGCTCTGACGTGTATTGAGATAGGAAGATTTCACTCTCATCCTTAAAACAAGAAAAGGCCAAACTAAAAAACAATGACTTTTCTTGAATTCATCAGGGAAGTGAGGTCACAGAGTAAACTGTCACCCTGAAATCTGAAGAGATAGGTTTATACAGAGAAATGTAGAAACTAAGACCTGTTTACATGGAACACAACCTCCTGGAACCATAAACTGATAGGAAAACTTAAAAGGTAATTTGATGAATACTGAAAACAGTGCACTAAAGTGAGAATGAGCAGTTCCTAAGTGCCGAAATCTTGGGAAGTGCTCTCATATTCATCAGTTTTCCCTGTAGGAACCCAATCAGGTTTTTATGACTACATAAAGAGGAGAAGAATAATCATTGAGAAAAAAGTTCAGAACCTTCCCTGTAACAAAGGCCTTTTCTATGAGAGAAAGGACTTCACTAAAGTGCAATTAAGAAATCTTATAGGTGCAGGAAGGGGACTGCTCTTTATTCCAACATCCTACAACCTTTCTCTCTCACTTAAGTGGAAAAACAAAACGAAACGTAGTCAACAGGAGGCAAAGATTTCAGGAAGCAGAATAGAAATGTTGCAGGGAAGGAAAAAAGTAGGGGACAAGGGTGAGGGGAGAAAGCTGCACCACTGGAGGAAGGACAGAAAACACTTATGAATGCCACACCACTAAGACAAAGACATAATAAAATATAGAGATTAATTGAAATATTATAGAACACTACCACTTCCTCTTATTCTACCAGTACAGTAATAAGGCTTTAGTTCAATAACATTGGATTACAACTGAAATTGTTCTGGAACTCCCATTCTTCGAAATGTTATCCATAATTTGTAATGATCCACACAGTCGAATGTCTTTGCATAGTCAATAAAACATAGGTAAACCTCTTTCTGGTATTCTCTGCTCTCAGCTAGGATTCACCTGACATTTGCGATGATATCTCTTGTTCCACATCCTTTTCTGAATCTGGCTTGAATTTCTGGCAGTTCCTTGTTATTGTATTGCTGCAACCATTTTTGAATTATCACCAGCAAAATTTTACTTGTATGTGATTTTGACATTGTTTGATAATTTCTGCTTCTGTTGGATCAACTTTCTTTGGATTCGAACTGCTGACCTTGTGGTTAGCAGCTATAGCTCTTAACCACTACACCACCAGGGTTTCTTTCTTTGAAATAGACATGTAAACAGATTTCTTCCAGTCGGTGGACCGGGTAGCTGTCTTACATATTTCTTGACATTCACAAATGGGCAGTTCCAGCATTGGGTCCATTTTTGAAACATCTCAATTGATATTCCATCAATTCCAGGAGCCTTGTTTTTCACCAATGTCTTCAGTGCAGCTTGGACTTATTCCTTCATTACGATCACTTCTTGATCATATGCTACCTCCTGAAATGGTTGAACATCAACCAATTCTTTTTGGTACTGTGACTCTGTGTGTTCCTTCCTTTGTCTTCTTTTGATGCTTCCTGTGTCATTTGCTATTTTGCCCATAAATCCTTCAATATTGCAATTCAAGGCTTGAATTTTTTTCCCCAGTTCTTTCAGCTTGAGAAATGCTGATCATGCTCTTTCCTTTTGGTTTTCTAACTCTAGGTCTTTACACATTTCAATATAATACTTTACTTTGCCTTCTTGAGCCACACTTTGAAATCCTCTGCTCAGCTTTTTTACTTCTTCTTTTCTTCTGTTCACTTTAGTTACTCTACATTCAAGAACAAGTCTCAAGTTTCAGAATCTTTTCTAGAGTCCTTTTTATTTTTTCTTTCCTGACTTTAATGGTCTTTTGCTTTCTTGATGAATTATGTCCTTGATGTCATCCCACAATGCATCTGGTCAAAACTATTCTTGATATGGTCTTTAAATTCAGGTCTCTTGAGGACTTGTTTTAATATTCTTCAGCTTCAACTCCAACTTGCATATGAGCAATCGATTGTCTGTTCTGAAGTCAGCCCCTGGCCTTGCCTTGACTGATGATATTGAGCTTTTCCATTGTATCTTTCCACAGATGTAGTTAGATTGATTCCTGTATGTTCCATGTGGTGAGGTCCACATGTATATAGTTGCCATTTATATTGTTGAAAGAAGGTATTTCCAATGAACAGATCTTTGGTTTTGCAAAATTCCACTATGTGATTTCTCATGTAGTTCTATCACCAAGGCCATGTTTTCCAAATGATCCTTCTTCCTTTCATCCAACTTTCACATTCCAATCACCAGTAACTATCAATGCATCTTGTTTGTGTATTTGAACAATTTCATACTACAGAAGTTTATAAAAATCTTTAATTTCTTCATCTTTGGCTTTGGTGGGTGGTGCGTAAATTTGAATAATAGTCATTAACATGTTGCCAAGAATGGAAATTCCAGAACACTTAATTGTGCCCATGCAGAACCTGTACATAGACCAAGAGCAGTTGTTCAAACAGAACAAGGGGACACTGGGTGGTTTAAAATCAGGAAATATGTGCATCAGGGGTGTATCCTTCACTGCACTTATTCAATCTGTATGCTGAGTAAATGATGCAAAAAAAGGTCAACTATATGAAGAAGAACATGGCATTAGGGTTGGCAGATGGCTCATTAACAACCTGTGATATGCAGCTGACACAACCTTGCTTGGTGAAAGCAAAGAGAACTTCAAGCACTTACTGATGGAAGTCAGAGACTACAGTCTTCGGTATGGATTACACCTCAACACAGAGAAAACAGAAGTACTCACAACTGGAGCAATAAGCAACATCAGTATAAACAGAGAAACTATTGACGTCAAGGACTTCTTTTTACTAGGATCCACAATCAACGTCCATGGAGACAGTGGCCAAAAATCAAATGATGTACTGCATTGTGCAAATATGTTGCAAAAGGCCTCTAAAGTGTTGAAAAACAAAGACGTCACCTTGAAGACTAAGGTGCACCTGACCCAAGCTGTGGTATTTCCAATAGCCTCATAGGCATGTGAAAGCTGGACAATAAATAAGAAAGACAGAGAAAGAATTGATGTCTTTGAATTATGGTGTTGGCAAAGAATAATGAATACACCAGAAGAATGAACAGACTTGTCTAGAAAAAGTACAGCTAGAAATCTCCTTAGAAGCAAGGATGGCCAGATTCTGTCTCAACTGCTTTGAACATTGTCATGGATTGAATTGTGTCTCCCCAAAATACATTTATCAATTTGGTTAGGTCATGATTCCAAGTATTGTATGACTGTCTACATTTTGTCGTCTGATGTGATTTCCTTGTGTGTTGTAAATCCTATCACTATGAGGTTAACAAGATGGATTAGTGGCAGTTATATTGATGAGATCTACAAGATTGGATAGTGTCTTAAGGCAATCTCTTTTGAGATATGAAAGAGAGAAGTGAGCAGAGAGACAGGGGGACCTCACACCACCAAGAAAGCGGTGCTGGGAGAAGAGTGCATCCTGTGGACCTAAGACTCCTGCACTGAGAAGCTCTCAAACCAAAGGAAGACTGATGCATCACAAGGACTTTCCTCCAGGGTTGACAGAAAAAGAAAGCCTTCCCCTGGAGCTGGTGCCCTGAATTTAGAATTCTAGCCTACGGGACTGTGAGAAAATAAATTTCTCTCTGTTAAAGCCATCCACGTGTGGTATTTCTGTTATAGCAGCACTAGATGACTAAGACAAAGATGTTTTCAGATGGGACCAGTTCCTGGAGAAAGACATTATGCTTGGTAAAGTAGAGGGTCAAAAAAGAGGAACACCCTCAATGAGATGGATTAATACATTGTCTTCAACACTGGGCTCAAACATAGCTATGATTGGGAGGACAGTACAGGACCAGGCAGTGTTTCGTTCTGTTTTGCATATGGTTGCTATGAATGGGAACCCACTGGATGGTACCTAACAACAACATCTGAAAGAGCTGCTCTTATAAGTTATACATATGAAAGCCCCTCAAAAAACAGGTGAGACCAAAACAAAAATACAAGGTAAATTAAACCCTTTGGTGGTTATAACTACAACAAATATTAAATATAGCCCAACTCTTGGCAGGTTAGCATAAATTCTCAATCCTAAATCCTGTTTATCTTTATTACTTAGTATATTTTAATACCAGATGAAGAAGAAAGAGAATGAGTGAAAGAAATATTTGAAATAATTATGTCTAAGAACTTTCCAAAAGTAATGATAGACAGCAAAACATTCTTGTTGAGATCCTGGAAAAGGAAAAAAAAAAAAATTACGCCCAAACAACGAAATCTCAATACACTATGGGTTTTAGTTAGTAATATATCAATAATGATTCATTAGTCTGAGAAATGTATCTTACTCATATAAGTTGTTAACAATGACATAAACTGCATCTGGGATATATGAGAAATCTCTGGATTACCTTTGCAATTTTTTTGTAAATCTAAAACTATTCTAATGCAAAACAAACAATAAATACTATATATATACATATATATATATATTTTTTGCAAATAACACACCACAAAAATAACACATCCACACATATGATGTGTGGAAATGAGGAAATTAAGTAAAACAGTTCTGGCATAGTGCATGTCTCCTATTTCCAGAAGTGAATTTTGGCCTCATTCACCCGTCCCGTGCATTACAAATAAATCATATCATTCTGTTCATTTCTTTCCTTCTGTTCATTTTTTTTAATCTCCTGCTTACGTGTATAGAAATAATATGAAAATGTTACTTTTGTAGTTCTTTGTGCATTTATACTCTTTGGTTTCAACATGGTGTTCCACTGTTCCAACCCCAAGAATGACAACTCTACTGGCAAATACTTTTAGCTTAAATATCAAGTAATATAAAATCAATACCAACATAAGTGAATTTCCCTGTGACCCAAAATAGAAACTGAAGTCAGCAACATGTGAAAAACAAAATAGACATAGTGTGCTTAAAAAAATAACAGGTGGATGGGTTGTACACTTGGCAATAAAAATGTATAACATACATTGTGTAAAAATATGATATATTCTGCCAGGTGACCCTCCTAGAAGTTGTGATATCATATATTCTCATGGGTTCTTAGAATATCCAGCTTTTTGCAATTTTTCCTATGCTGGATATTATGTATTTAAAAATTTTGTAATTTTATTCTTTAACTTCAAAAATATATTTGAGATTTTATTTTGTGGAATGCATTTAAGTCATTAATGTTCCTTATTCTGTAGCTTTCCATGTTGTACTCATTGAAGGTACTCTCTTTGAGTTATATTTTTCTTTAGGTTAACTTGTCCAAACCATTTATATTTCCTTACCTAGACAGCATATAAAAGATTTTTGACAGGGAAATTTTACCGTTATTTTCTGCTTACTATCTCTTTGTACTCTCATTGAACAGACTTGCAAAACTAAAGAAAGATACAAAAAACTAACGTGATTGTCATGAAACTTTGCCAAAAAGAGCTTTGTTTAATAAAAAAAGAAAAAGATGGCACAAATGTCAACATCATGTGGAAAACTGTGCTTTATTTGTAGTTTTTGAAAGAACCCTCCAGTTGCAACAAAGTATATGTGATTTTTCCAGGATAAGGATAACCATTTGCATAGAGTCACCTCCAACTCATGGCGACCCCATGTGTGTCAGAGGAGACCTGTGTTCCATAGAGTTTTCAATGGCTGAGTTTTTGAAAGTAGATCACCATACCTTTCTTTGGAGGGGCCTCTGGGTGGACTTGAACCTCCAAGGATAGAAAACATAAACTATCCTTAATATATATAAAAGCCTTGAAAACAGAAAATATGCTCTCTAGCCAAAATGGATCTAAATTAGAAATCAGTAACAAAAGAAAATCTGGAAATTCACAAAGACTTGGTAGCTAATCATACATTTCTGTATAACCAATGGGCAAAGAATATTTAAAAAATAATTTTTAAAAAATAATTGGAAAACACTTCAGATGATTAAGAACAAAAATACAACGTATCTGAACTTATGGGTTGCAGCTAACACAGCAGTGAAGTCTAATGTGTAACTATAAGCACCATAATTAAAAGAAGAAAGATCTCAAAATCAATGACCTAACTTTTTAGCTTAAGACGTCAGAAGAAAATTAGCAAACTGAACCAAAGCAAGCAGAATGATGGAAATAATAAAAATTAGTGTGGGGATAAATGAAATACGGAATTAAAAATTTTAACAAATCTAGACGCTGGTCCTTTAAAAAGACCATTAAAATTCATGAATGTATATCAAGATTGACCAAGGGAAAAAAAGAGAGAGGCAATGCTCAAATTACTAACATCAATTTTGATTTTATAAAAAAGATTATAAGGGAACAATATAAATGATTCTACATAAAAAGTTAGGTAACCTAATGAAATGAAATAATTCCTAAAAAAAAAAAAAAAATTTAAACAGAATCAAGAAGGAATAGAAAACCTGACTAGATGGATTTAAAAAAAAGATATTAAATTAATAATTTAAAAATTTTTCACGAAGAAAAACTGAATGCCAAATTGTTTCACTGTTGAATTCTACAAACTATGTAAAGAAGTATTAACATCAATCCCTCAAAAACGCTCTAAAAAATAGAAGTGTAGTAGGCACTTCTAAACTCGTTTTTTGAGGCCAATGTTATGCTGATACCAAAACCACCCAAAAGCATCGAAAAAAAACTATAGACCAATACCCCATTTGAACACTTAACTTTACCCTGTATTTTCGATTCAAATGGGCAAGGAAAAAAATAAATAAAAAACTTAGAAATAAAACTATTTCTATTCAGAGATGACTTTTTTTGCATACTGAAATACTTAGCATTCTTTTTTAAAAAAATTACAACTAATTGGTTCATCAAGGTTGCAGGAGACAAGATCAATATACAAAATTCAATTGTATTTTAATATGCTAATGAGAACAATTTGAAAAGTGAAATTAAAAAAATCCATTGACAATAGCATCAAAAATAATAAAATACTTGAGAATAAATTTAACAAATGTGCAAGGCTTGCACACTGAATGCTGCAAGTATAATTGAAAGATTAAAAAAGATTTAAATTAATGGGAAGACACTAAGTGGATCAAAAGACAATATTTAATTGTTAACATTATGTTATCTAATTGATCTACAAATACAACACGATCTCTATCAAATCCACCTGCATTTTTTTTTTTTTTAGCATTTTACAAGCTGATCTGGACATTTGTGTTGAATTGGAAAGGATTCAGAATAATGAAAAAAAGAAACAAAGTTGGAAGACTCACCCTTCCCGATTTCAAAACTTGTTTCAAACTCTAGAAAGCAAGGCAGTGATGGTACTGACATAAGGATAGACAAAGAGATCAATGGAATAAAGTAATGGTCCAGAAATAAACCCTTACATCTACAGCCACTTGATTTTTGACAAGTTGTCCAAATAATTCAACAAATGGTGCTGGGAAAATTGGATATACACATTTAAAAGAATGAATTTGGATCTCACACTGTTCATAAAGTTAAATCAAAACAAACAGTACTGCATTTTTATGCAAATAACTTGTGACTTCTCCATTTGTTTGCCAACAGCACCCTCGCTCTGCAAGTTATTTTTACAAGCAGCACTATGCCAATTTTTTTTTACATGTTATAAAAAAATTAGCATAACACACATAAAAAATACCTCATGAGGAGAGGGCATGGTTGATGAACAAAAGTAGAAGGTATGCACTATTTGCATAAAAGTACAGTAGATTCTAATACGAGTTAAAACCACAAACACAAGAAAATGTAGGAATAAACTTTTGCAATCTCGTGTTAGGAGACAGTGTTTGATACAACACCAAAAGCATAATATATATATACATATATATATATATGTGACTTTTTCAAAATTACAAATATTGTGTTTTATATTGTACTCTCAAGTGGATAAGGGTTACGACGGTTCAAGAGAAAGCTGGCAGTTCGGATTCAGCAGGCAATACTTGGAAGCCCTAAGGAGCAGTTCTACTCTGTCATATAGGGTTGCTATGAGTCAGAATTGACTTGACAGCCACGGGTTTGGTCTTGCTTGTTTATATAGGAAGTGAAAAAATATTCCACAAAATGGAAAAAAAATCTTTTAAAATAATATATATAAGGGACTAATATCCAGGATATATAAATGTCCAGAACTTTACAACTCAACAAAAAAGAAGCAAATTACTCAATTAAAAAATATGCAAATAATATGAGGAGGCATCTTTCAAAAAAAAAAAAAAGATATACAAATGCCTAAGAATGGAATGACAAGATGCTTAACATCATTAGTCGTTACCCACCAACATTAGTCATTAAAAATGTAAATCAAAACCATAATGAGATGCCACTTCACAAGCACCAAGATGGCTAAAATGAAACAGGCAGATAATAAGAAGTGTAGGTGAAGATACAGACAAATCTTAACCCTCACACTTTGTTGGTGGAATCATACAATGGTATAGCCACTTTAGAAAACAGTTTGGGAGTTTTTCAAAATGTTAAACACAGGGTTACTATATGACCCAGTAATTCCACTCCGAGGTATCTACACAAGATAAATCAATACACATGTGCACACAATAATGTGCACACAAATGTTCATAGCAGCATTATTCATAACAGTCAAAAAGTGGATATAATCCACATGTTCATTAACTCGTGAGTGAATAAAGAAAACATGGTATGCCCATACAGCGAAATCTTATTTGGGCAGAAAAAAAAAGGAGTGAAATACTAATATGTACTACAACATGAATTGTCTTCAAAAACGTTGTACTAAGTAAAATAAGTAAATTATGAAAAAACACATATTGTATAAGTTCATTGTTATGAAATGTCCAGTATAGGCAAATCCAGAGACAGAAAGTAAATTCCAAAAAACAACCAAACCCATTGCCATCGAGTCGATTTTGACTCATAGTACCCAGTGCCGTCGTAGAACTGCTCCATAGTGTTTCCAAGGAGCACCTGGTGGATATGAACTGTCAACCCTTTGGTTAGCAGCTGTAGCTTTTAACCTCTATGCCACAGTATTTCCAAAAGTAAATTAGTTCTTGCTAAAGTTTTGGGGAAGGAAAAACAAGGAGTAAAAGTTAATGGTATGAGGTTTCTTCGTGAGCCAATGAAAATTAGATACTGGTGATAGTTTCACAGCTCCCTGAGTTTACTAAAACCACTGCATTGTATACTTTAATTTGGTGAATTGTATTGAATATGAATTATATTTCAATAAATCCATTATTTAAATACATTAATGTGAACTCGTGGTGTATGTTTTTCATTTTCTTAAAATGACATCATAATTGAAAAGCTCTGGAAACAATTACTCTAACCCAACAAAATGATTACAGTCTCTAAATAAAATTTTCCAACAAAGATCCAGGGCTTCTTGAAACAATGATTGACCCTAGGCCTGGTAGAGGTAAAGAACAAGACAACCTGGGGTACCTTGTATCAGAAAGAAGAGAAGCCATCAACTACTGCTGGAGTCATGGCAGGATGACACAAGAGCCTATGTGAACCTTTGAAGACGTACTCAGTGGCCAAAGCTGGGTCAAATTGATCATGGAAATCATTGCATGCGTTAAATGTGGTGAAGACTGAGTTTATAATGACACGAAAAGAAAAAAATGCAAGCATTGTCTTTGGATGATGCTAACTCCTTATTCTGAAAATTGACAAAAGAAAAAAAAAAAGCATTAGTTACCTACATGAACTCTAAGAAGACTAACCAAATCATTGATGAGGAAAAGCTGTTTTTTATGGAATAATTGCAGTTTATATATGCAGAACAGTTGATAGGCCATCACTCTTCTCTAATCCCAAATGAGATATTGGATATTGACAATGCTCCTCAATGGCTGCTAAAATCATTAGGTGAAATGCCAATGAGGGACTTAATAGTAAATGAATCAGGCTGACAACCGTGAAATCCACTGATCATCCTTCATATGGCACAAAAGGTAAATAACTGAAAATACGCACCATGTTATGTGATGCGAGGGAGGTACGCAGCACCACTTAAGAAGTAATATTGCTAAAAATATAAACGGAATCTTATCAAGTCTTCTGTATCTAAAAGGAGTCCTCGGGTGGTATAAACTGTTAACTCGCTCAGCTGCATCCAAAGTTTAGAGGTTTGAATCCACTCAGAAGTCACTTGGGAGAATGGCCTGGTGATCCACTTCTCTATCTAAAAGCTAAATTACAGGAAATACAGGGGTAGAACAATATTTCTCAGTCCTTGAAGTATGGTAAAACCTACAAAAGCTGGGACCTGTGTAAGGTGGAAATCTGTCAGAGAAGAAAAACTCAAATATTTTTCACTAACAGAGAGTGATAAAAAAATGGGTAAAATTTAGAAAACTTGTGAGACTCAGAAAAACAAGGAAGTCTCACTAAGTTCTGGCTCTTCAGTTTTCACTGTACGTTTGCACTCTCTAATGCCCTTTCTCTCATTCTGGACCCACTGGATTTAGACTTTGTGGAAAGGAACTCAGACACCTATAAATCATAAAAAGACTTAAAATGACACTAACATTTAGCCAAGGATCAGACAACAGAGGAAAAACCTGCAGGAATGAAATAAACAAAACCCAGAATGTGGAAAATTGTATTCAAAAAAAAAAAGACTCAGTTTCTTCAACAAATAAATGGTGAAAAAAGAAACAGTGAGTGAGATGAAATCTTTAAAAGCCATTTAAGATACATATTAGTCAAAGACAATGTGTCGACCTAGTTTGGTTACTGATGCAAATCACAGACTGAATATTTGATTATATTAAGAAATTTTTTTTTTACTTTTGATGTGATGATGTAATTGTGGTTATAGTAAAAAAGATCTTTGATCTTTTAGAGATAAAGCTGTAAGTATTTATGTTTTCTAATTACTTCAAAATAATCTAGCATTATGGGTGATTAGACAGTTTAGAGACTATAAGTAAATGGGAAATTTTGGTGCCATAGTGGTTAAGAGCTATGGCTGTTAACCAACCAAAAGGTCAGCGGTTCGAACCCACCATGTGCTCCTTGGAAAACACTATAAGACAGTTCTACTTTGTCCTGTAGTGTCGCTATGAGTTGGAATCGACTCATCGGCAATGGGTTTGTTTTTGTAAGTAAAAGATTATCTGTGTGAAGTTTTATAGATAAAAGAATATTGACTATGTGTGCTATTTGCTGTAGCTGACCATTCCATTGCATACAAAATGGTTTACTGTATTGTTCTGTACGTTTGCATATGTTTGAAATATTTCTTACAAAAAATGTTTTAAAATAATCAAACCAGAATTTGTCATCCTGTGTAATACCGAAGCACAAAAATGAAGCTGTTACAGCATTTAGCCATTCAATACAATTAATAGAAAATTACAGAAACAGAGATGTGATAATCCGACACAAATTTGGCAACTTCTAAAAAAAAAAAAATTTTTTTTTTTTTAATGATCTTCGGAAACTTCAAATACAGTTGTTAGTTTTGGCCTTGTTTTCTGACATGTTAGAATAAGTTTTTTTTTTTTTTTTCCCTGAAACTTAGATTGGAGTTTACTTAGTCTGTCCAGGTAAACCTGCTGAAAATTTTGAGTCTGGGTTCAATTTCTTTCTATTATTTGGGACAAAGACAGAGCAAGCTGTAACTGCCATAGAGGACTTAGGAGAACTTTGTTCATCCCCATTCAAGTTGCTCCTAGGACCACCAAGCACAAGGCAGTAGAGTTGTTGGTACCATGAATGCTACCGGTATAAACTCATTTTATCTATTTTACTGAATTTTTATGGTCAAAATTATTGCAGATTTTGAAGTTTTATCAAAAATATTTATTTTTTTTGTCAAACATTTTTGTAGAGTCTGTGAGTTCTTCCAGAGACTCTGGGAACACACTGCATAAGGGAATTATTTTCTACCCACTCCTGTAATAATAGGATACTTGCCACATGTTTATGAATTTTCACATCTAATTTTCGTGCTGTTTCAGTCATGTGTAAAACTTGGGGGAAGTAGTCTATCAAAACTAACTGAAACTTGGTTGCTTGATCTTTGTATTTTAGTGTTGCTAGGTTATTGATTTTATTATTTTTCTCTTGGTGGCTAAGTTTCTTTCAATTCAAAGGTAGAATAAATGTAGAAATAGCTGGTCTATCCATCATATTTGCTGTCTTCTAATTCACAAATAAAGCAGAGCCCTATAAAATTTTGCTTTCACTAAGAGTAGTTATAATACTGTCTCAGAAAGGGAAAACAACAACAACAACAAAACAATGATTACCTGTGCTGTGTGGTTATCTCTGTCCTGATGATGAAAGTACAGGAAATGTGCTAACGGTATCTGGCAATAGAATCACAATTGATGGGGGACATAGCAAACACCTGAGAGTAAATTACAAAGAGCTGAAACATTATAACTTGATTTGGACAGTCAATAAGTAAAAAGTAACTGTGGTAATGGTCTTTCTAGGTTACATCACACAAGGCCTAAATATTATTTCAATTCATCATTCTTGACTGGTATCAAGTTCCTTTTTGTTTCTTCTGAAATTTAATGAAAACGTACTATAAGGTTTTAAAGAATATTAGAGTTTGACATTGGGAGTTTTTTGAGAACATCTTCAACTTTAATGAAAATTCTGCTTAATGTATTACATTCAGAAAGCTCTTTCTCAGTTTTGAGGTTATCTTGTTTTCTGTATAGTTCTCCATTTGTATTTCCACTCTATTTTTCAAGGGCAAAAGAGAAATTGGGATATGACAAACGTACAACTTAAAACAGCCAAAATCATGTGCACTGAATTCTGACCCTTTGCTGTAAATCCTATCAATTTTCAATAGCCTGAGATAGTACCGCTTTGTTTCCACTCAAATGATAGAATCCAAATATGTACCAGTTTTTGTTTTCTTCTCTGAAATGCACTTTTTGAAAATGAAAAACCTGCCACGAGTATAAACTTTACAAGATGTCTTAGTCATCCAGTGCTGCTGTAACAGAAATACCACAAGTGGATGGCTTTAACAAACAGAAGTTTAGTTGTTCACAGTCTAGGAAGCTAGAAGTCCAAATTCAGGGTGTCAGCTCAGGGGAAGGCTTTCTGTCTCTGTCAGCTCTAGAGGAAGGTCATTCTCATCAATCTTCCTCTGGACTATGAGTTCTTCATGCAGGAACCCAGGGTTCAAAGAATGCTCTCTGCTTCCAGTGCTGCTTTCTTGATGGTATGAGGTCCCCCTATCTCTCTGTTCGTTTTTCTCTTTTATATCTCAAAAGAGATTGACTCAAGACACAATCCAATCTTGTAGATTGAGTTCTGCCTCGTTAACATAACTGCCACCTATCCCATCTTGTTAACATCATAGAGGTAGGGTTTACAACATATAGGAAAGTCACATTAGATGACAAAACTGTGAACAGTCACACAATACTGGGAATCATGGCCTAACCAAGTTGATACACATATTTTTAGGGGACACAATTCAATCCATGACACAAAATAAGCCAATTCGGTTCCAGTTAAATATGGTTTCTTATGAAGCATGTTGTACTCACATTGGTATATCAGAGATCTCCAAACAAGTATGTGTGTGTGTGTAAGAGAGAGAGAGAAAGACCTCTTCGTTTTCTGTTCCTTGAAATATGAATAATCTGTCAGATTATTGGTTGGAGTTCATAAATTCCCTACCTAATGTACTTAATGGGTTTGAGCTTATTAAACAAAAAAGATATTCTAAGTGGTTTGGAGGAGTGGAACGTTCAGAGATCATGTTATTTAAGTCAGGCTATAATATTGTTTTCATCTAAGTCATTCCAAAAACCCAAAACCAAACCCAATGCCGTTGGGTCAATTCTGACACATAGCGACCTATAGGACAGGATAGAACAGTCCCATTGTGTTTCCAAGGAGCACCTGGTGGATTTGAACTGCTCACCTTTTGGTTACCAGCTGTAGCTCTTAACCACTATGATATAAGGGTTTCCATCTAGGTAAACCCTTTGCCGTAGAGTCAATTCGAACTCATAGTGACCCTACAGGACAGGGTAGAACTGGCCCATAGAGTTTTCAAGGAATGCCTGGTAGATTTGAACTGCTGACCTTTTGGTTAGCAGCCGTAGCACTTAACCACTACACCACCAGGATTTCTAGGTCATCAGAAGAGGTATAATCCCAGGTGAAAGCATTTTTGGAAGTTGTTAATTACAGTTTTCCCTTCTTGCCAATACAAACTTAACAGACCTCAACTGACTGCTTCCTCTCTTATTATGTGTCACTAGATATACCACCAACTGGAAAATATCTTTTAGTTATGTACCAAAAGAGAAGAAACAGAGTTTGGTTAACACATAGCCATTTTTCGCTCATTGTTTATTTATTGCTTATTTACCATCTCTGAGTGAACTTAAAGCCTTAACAAATTCCTCATGCTATAAAGTTCTGTAACAGAGAGATGGAGAGTTAAATGGGAGACATGCATCCTGCACATGCTGTACCTGGGAGAGAGTAATTGTAACAACTTTCTAAGATAGGTTACACTGAAAAATATTGTCCCATGGTGGTTTTATTTTTGGCACTTTCTTAAATTAACATCTTTCTTCAACGTTTGCTGTGTAAAGTTCGTAGTGTTCATTTGCTTCTTCCACATTCTGAAAAGCATCCTTTTCCAGCTTTTGCTTCATCTCTGTGAGTATTGTTCTACTGTCTTTGTTTAGTTCTTCGCTATGCCCAGGTGCCTATTTTCAGTAGGCAATTGAGGGCACTTTTGCATTTTTCTATTCACCTTGACATTGTATGCATAATAATACTGCCTTATTGAGAGCAGTGTCTATCTCTTGCATTTTCTTTTGTTTCCCCTGCCAATAGTTATAATTCATTACATTTGTGCATCCATTTCATTTGTTGGTTTTGAGAGCTACAAAAAAACTGACTACTTTCATACTATTGATACACAAATTCTGGGGTCTAATATTTAATTTGTTTCTGTGGTTTTTGCAATAGTTTGAGAGTAGTCCAATGCCACATTAAGTTTGTCTTCAGCCTTAAAACTTTTGACTATATATCAGTATATAAATTGTCAGTGAAGACATTCTTTAGCAATATATTCACTACCTTTTTCAGAAAAAAAAAAGATGAGCTCAAGTTTGATCATTATATGGAAAAAGATGATTTCTGAGAAATATTTGGAAATGACTATCTTTTCTAAGATACGTGAAGAATCTCTGCTAAATTGTCCATAAAGAAGTTTGGGCCAGTGTTACTGAAGGTAAATAGAAAACCACAACCTGTTGCCACGGAATTGATTCCTACTCATAGCAACCCTCTAGGACAGAGCTGAACTGTTGCACAAGGTTTCCAAGGCTTTATGGGGAGCCCTGTTGGCACAGTGGCTAAGAGTTTTGCTGCTAACCAAAAGCGACAGTTTGAATCCGCCAGCTGCTCCTTGGAAGCTCTATGGGGCAGTTCTACTCTGCCCTATGGAGTAGCAATGAGTCGGAATCAACTTGATGGAATCGAAATGATGGCAATGGGTATAAACTTTTAGGAAGCAGACTGCCCAATCTTTTTCCCATAGAGCAGCTGGTGGGTTCAAATTGCTGACCTTTTGGTTCACAGCTGTTCACTTGACCACTGTGCCACCAGCGCTCCATCAAAGGCAAATTATAGATGCTTCAAAGGAAAAACAAAACAAAAAAACTTCTCCCAAATGATCTTTGATGTGCACAACATTTAGTTTTGTGGGAAGCAATCCTAGAAGATTGAAAATTCAACTGATCTTTTTTTTAGTAATCACAGACTTTAAGACAAATATATTTTCCCCGGGGTATATATGAACCACATCATGTAAAGAGTATGAAGCTTCTGAAAGAATACCATGTTGAACTGAGAAAAAAAAATTTTTTTTTATTAAGTGATTAATTTGCTAGCAGAGGAGCTTTGGGACCTAATTGGCACAAAGCTCATTTTTGGACAATGAAGGGAAGATTTGTGAAGACAGAAAGGGAAACAAGTAAGTTCTTAGTGATTGGTTAAATGGGAAGTCTTCAGTTTTTAGGAAGGGGTTAGAAAAGTCGGGAAATATGATTCATTGGCTACTATTCATTGGCTACTGGTTTCTTTATGACTGGTTGTCCTTTGACTGGGATAGTGAAGGGGAGACAAACTACTCTCAGGCCAGGGCTACAGCTATTTGAGTAGTTATATCAGTGACTTTATGTATGAATATAGAGAAACTATGCCCAGGGATATTGTCGATAACTGAGAGCATGAAAAATAAGTAACACTAAGAGTAAATGAGGTTACTGGGGTTCGAATGTTTTGCCCAATGACTTCTCTTTTTCGCGTATAGGTAGATAAGGAATTAGAACATATCTCTCCTGATTTCTAGTCCAGTGTTCTTCCCATCGTTTTATCCTATAGGTGTTAATGAAGTTTAATTGTGCATCAGAAGAAATATTTCAATAAATAATATTTAAACTCCATTCAAACACTAAGACTCTTTGCCATTGTCCAGCGATTTCTAGTGATAAAAAATATAGAATAAAAGTCTATCAATTTTATTCTTTATAACACTACACGGTCCATAAGGTGTGAATATAATACTAATGAAAATATCTAACAAAATTTAAGATTCTTTTTTGCTATTAAAAAAAAAAAAAAAAACCTTAGCAGAAAAAAAAAAAAAAGCCATGAACCCAGCTTCCAGAAACCATGTACATACTGACTTGAATGATAAGCATCATACTGTCAACAAGACAGAATTATAGGAGAGAGACACTGTGACATCTTGTAAACAACCCTAGTCACATAGCTCTGTTTGAATTTTGAATCAGCTTTAACTGATAACATTTGTCATGCTGGAAAATTACTGTGAGGAGATAATCCACGAATTGAAAGTTTAGTGTTTCATTTAAAGCGAAAGCATGGTGTCAAGAGTCGTATTGATTATTGTAATCTTAAGTCACACTAATAATATTGTCAAAGCTCTGTGACTCCATTTTAGCTGCCATTTGCCTCCTAGCAGAGGAAAAACTGCAGTTGATCTATTAGTGACTGAATATACTTGGAAATACATGTACTATTCAATTTAATAAGAAATGGAGTAATGATATAAAAACATTGATGATCATATTTCATGATATCATAACCATAGCAATGGTTTTGTTATATACCAAGTTGGATGCTGTTTACTTTTGCACATGGAAAATTTATTAGTCATAAAATCAGCAAATAGCAAATTAACTCTATAGTTTGCCATTTGGATAATAAAATGCAAACTTCTTAAAACCATGCAAGCTGAACCATGAAAAAGCACGTTGTGCATAATATTGTTACAGGTCAATGTTATACCTATGAGATTGAACTTTTCTACTCAAACAATAACAATGAAAACAAAACAACAAAATATTTCAAATCCTTACAAGGGATGGGAGGATAAACGGAATGCATATGTATAAGAAAAAGTCATGTCCTAAATGTTCGTATTACACTTGCAACAAAGAAATTGTTTTGGTAAGAATTAAAAGTTTTGGTACCTATGTATCTTATCATAATGCACCATTTTATTATATAAGGCAGGTATACTATAATCTCAGATGAAAAAAAATTGAAAAACACTGTATAATTGATGAGGAAATTACTGTACCTGCAGGGAGAAAAGTAGATGATTTATATCTATCATATCGAGAACTTGAGTTAAAATATATCCATTCAAAAATTAAGTAATATAAATTATATCATATATGGTTTTAAAATACATATTTTTAAGTTATATAAATGTGTAAAATATTTGATCTAATAAGGGGATAATATAACTTTTTAAATTACTGAGTAATGGTGAAGTTCAAGGCCATTGAGGAGAAATATGCTTACATGGGAATTTTATTATTCTTGTTAGTTTTGGCATCCAAAGAGATGGCAGATCTTGTCCAAATGCCATGTTTTAAGCATCATCAAGTATATGATATGTAACATAATTTACACATGAAATGTGTAAAATAAATGACTTAACACAACGTCATTCTTTGTTCTGTATGACCAAAATGTATTTTGAGGCTGGATAAGAGAAAAACAACGTTTGTGAATCAAAATCAATTTGAGGCAAAAAACAAATTATAGATTGCTAGTAGTTTCTATGACAGAGGGGTCATAAAGCCAGAGGAATCTGATTTTAAACCCTTCTTTGGAATTAGGAAAATTAAAAAATTTAGGGCCAGTAAATCCAAGAAATTGACATCAATATTTGTGTCTGTATGTCACTTTCTATCTCTCTCTATTTTTTTCAAATTGTAAACTCTCAGACTCTCCTTACGCATAGTATTGAGCATACAGTTGTGTATAATATTGTTACTAACCTCCTATGGTCATTTGATGTGTTTTATATTAGTTTCTATTTGTCCAGTTCGTGTTCATATACAAATAGTTTAATGGGAGTTAGGTAGTTTTTCAGGTAATAGCATTCATTTATTTTTAATTTATTCAAAAAATATTATAATCTATGTAGGTGCGAGGCTATTTTTGTGGTTAATAGAAAAGAAAACAGAGACTCTTTCATCTTTCATGGAGTTCTCTCCTTGCTGAGACAGACTGACACTGATCAAGTAATGACACAGGTATCTGTATTAATTAAAATTGAAATAAGTGCTATGGGGGAAACTTACAGCTATACAAAGTGAAATCCACCACCAGTTTAGTACTGTGCAAGATTATAAAAATGTTATATATTTATTGTAAATGCAATTAGTCTCAATGATTAATAAAGTTTTACTCTTTCTTACCTGTACTATTTGAAACAATACTTGAGATTTTTTTTTTCTTTTTAGCAAATTACTCATCCTTAAGAGTATCATCAGCATAAATGTGTTAATGTAATTTCCAAATTATGCCTAATTTACCATGGGTAGTTATAGGTAATTCTAATAAATATCTTAAATGATAATCAGAGTTATAAGCATATATATATATATGAAGCCATAGAGTACTGCTCCTTACTAACTTGACACTGTAGCAATAAACTCAAACTCTACTGAGATATTTTTTATTACATTTTAATCCTTGTCAAATGTTCATCCGGCTTTATTTTATTGTTGCGAAAGAACATATATATGACAAGTGCACCAGAAAATATAATTTGATCCTGACATCACAGTTAATGATATATCAATTACACACCAAAGAAAGCATAAATCGTACCATGTAATCATTTTATAAGCAATAATTGAAAATGATATTTATATTAAAAACAAGTTTGAACTAAAAAAGATAGCTATTTTTTAGGGAAGGGGCTCTAAGTAACATTTTTGTTGAGTAATCAATATAATTTAACTAAAAGTAAATTTTACCACTATTCTGTTTTTAGTATCAATTGGAGATCTCGTTAAAATAGAGCAATAATACTACTTGCTATCTTAATGAAAATTTCATGTCAGTTTCAAAAGATTTGAGATGTATATAGATAGATATATAGAAATAGATATTCGCTATTAGCTTAATTTTTCTGGTTAGTGGGAACGTGAGTTAACTACAACTGCTCATTTCAACCCAGATTTCACATAGAAATAGGAAAAGACATTTGCCTCCTAGGTACTTACCAATTCCATTAGAAATGATGGATCTTTGTATTATAGAGATTCTTAGGTGATGAAAAATACTGATTGCTTCTCTTTTCTAACATAGCAATAGTTCATGTCTGGGAACTAGTTCTATTGTCAAAGTGAATAATATTTTAATATGTTTAGGTATGGCTTTATTCTTCCTGATAGAAAAATGGAATGACTTTTAACATTAAGAGGGTTTGTTGTCAGTCACTTGAGTAGTATTGATGCCAAATATTTCTGATGATGCGTTTGAGCTCCAGGTAAGACTCTGGAAAAGAAAATTAGAGGCTAAAATGTGTACACTCTATCTTTCTCTTTGGGTGGTTTGTGTAAACCAAGAATCATATATTCTAGCAAAGCAGGAGGGCTTGTTGGAAAATGGGCCTTATCAGAAACTAGTTTTGAAATCATTGTTTTTGCAGGGCTGTTTCTTAAGCATTTGTGTTAGAGCTCAAGAAATTCTTTTGATGTTATAACCAAGCTTCTGACTACTAAGCATTCATAAACTCTAATTTCTAGACAGTATCAGAATTTCCGAATAGATTCTTGCCAGTCAAAGGCAAGGTTCTAAGTATGACTGGACTCATTGAAAAGACAAATTAATTATGAATGTATTGAGTTAATACTTCCATAATTATGAAGCCCATAACATCTAATATCCATCCATGCAATTGTTTATTAACAATTTGGAGTACCTGCTATGTGTCCTAGACTGTGATAGACAGAGAGAAAGACAAGTTCTTTTTTATCAGGCCCATCACATTATAATGCAGGAGGTGGAAAAAAATATATATACACAGAGTTAACATACAGAAGATGACTTCTGACCCATAAACGAGTCAATCAAATTTTCTGTTCTAGCAGAAAAGAAAATCAAGGCAAGGACAATAGAAGTAAGAGCTATGTGACTACTAACATTTATGAATACTCAAATGAGAGCAAGAATGGAAAGGCTATGGGCATGAGGCAACTGCAGAGCACCAAGATGTGTGTCAGCCTCTGTACAAAACATCTGGTACAAACGTTAACCCAGTGAGACAGGACATGTTCATGCCATTGGATCAGGAGATAAAAACTGCATCAACAAATCGGTAAAATTTCCTATGTTTTCATTGCTACTAAGCAAGAATAGAAATATAAACAGAGAAACAAACGCCCTTCGGTAATTACATGATGAGCCAAAAGGTATGTCTGAGTGTACCAAAAAAAAAAAAAAAAATTAAAATAACTTGATAAAAATGTACAAACATTTGAATTAGTAAATATGTGATACATGGCAGTTTTAAAATATGCTTCAGAAAATAAAATTCCCTAGGATATTACTCAAATGAAGATTGGATAACTCATTCTCATAGTTTGCAGTTTTCAAAATGTAAAAAACATAAAGGTGGAAAGCGTTCAGTGCAGCACTGCTTTTAAAAATGTCTTATATCAAAAAAACTATTGAGTGAAAACTGTTGACAACGCAAAATTAAGAAGAGAAGTATAATCTGGCAAACAAAATGTTTGAGTAATTATCTTGACATTCTTAATGAATTTGAAACCGTATTCTTCCCATTAAGAAAACAAATTGTCTAATCCAGGTTTTCTTTTTCACATTTGAGCAAATGACAGCAATGCACACTCTCACACAGAAGTGAGAAAATTCTTCAGCTACCTTGTGCATCACTGTATTTATTCATTTTCCAAATAAAGGAGAAATACGCAGTCAATTGGCTAGCTAACGGCACACTGAGCAAATGTTCTGTTAAAGCATTTTGCAACAGGCAACACATCTAATTATACAAGTAGCAGAGTCATTGACACTTTGTAGGGTTTTCACATGCTGTCTTTTTATCTCCTCCCTAGTTTCAGACAATGAACATAATTATTTTTATCATAAAAATTATTAAAATTGATCTATGAGAATAACAGCTCTGTTGGTGTGGCTTGGAGTAGAACTATCATTGCACTTGAACGTGCTGATAAATTTTATGTAGGACAGGGGTAAATAAATGGCAAGACCAGTCTCTGGCCAATGTGAGAGCCATGCTGAATGCTCTCAGAGAACAATAGCCTTCGGACCAGGTACCAAAATATCTCAGTTAAGATTTAAGGGTCAAAAGCAAAACGAAACAAAAACCTCTGGACTTCTATAAGAACAGACTTTATTTGAACAGATTATTGTAAGAGGGGAGAAAGGGATTGTTGCTATAAAGAGAGGGGAATCACTGCAATAAAAAGAAAGTTTGGACCCTGAGCACTGCAAGTGTCTTTAGTGTTAGCATATCGGCTTCCATCGAGTTGATTCCGACTCACGGCAACTCCACACGTTGCGGTGTAGGACTGTGGTCCATAAGTTTGTCAAGGCGGTGACTTTCCAGAAGCAGATTCTCAGGCCTTTCTTCAGATGTGCCTCTGGGGTCACTGGAACCTCCAGGCTTCTGATGAGTAGTCAGGGCTTTCTTGTTTATCGTAGGCTGAGTTTTCCAGAGAAGCAAAACCAGTAAATCGTATAAATATATATATAGAGAGAGAGAGATTTATATCAAGCAAACGGCTCACATGGTTTTTAGAGGCTTTGATGTTCCAAGTCCTGGGGTAGAATGAGGATTTTCCTGGTTCATGTAGCTGCAGGGGCTGTTGAACCCAAGATCAGTAGGCCAGAAAGCAGCGCTGTTGCAGGCTCCTCCTGATTCACTCCGCCACAGGGGCTGGTGAACCTAACACCGGCAGGCCAGAGAGCAGGGCTGTTGCTTACAGGCTGTGAAGATCCACAAGTCTCAAGATCGGCAGGCAAGACTGTAGGTAAGCTGTTAGTTCAAGTCCCAAGAACTGGAGGTCCTGCGAACAGGAGCCAGCTGCAGGATCTGGAACAAGCAAAAGCATTAGAAAGGAGAGCAGGAAGGTGGAGGGTGTAGAGATGAAGGCTGAGGGGGCTGTAAGCCACCACAGGCCGCACCCCTGCTGGTACGACCCACAGTAGATCCCATTGTGGGGGTGATCACTTATCAAATCTTAACAGGGAAGTGATCACATTATACGACTGCGAAAACACTGAGAATCATGGCCCAGCCAAGTTGACACACAATCTTAACCATCACACCCAGAAAACCTTTTTCAAGGTTAGGCAAAAATAATTTTTCTTTTAATAGAGAGGATAAATCAAGGCTGGGAAGAACTGGGTGTGGAGAAATAGGATAAAAGGGTAACATGAGAGAATAGTAGATCAGAGACTGTTTTACCCTGAAACTAGTCTATTCTTGGAAGGGGCTCTTAAGGAGCATCTGTATGCTGGCTCAGGATGAAGGTGGGTCACCTTTCAGGGTCCTGCAGGAAGGAGAGAAGCTATTCGAAATTTGATTAACAAGCATTTTGTTCCTGTTGACCAGTGAGGACAAGCAGTTCAGTTAACCATTTATGAGGCAAAGAAAGGGGATTTGAAGAGTTTGTGTCTGGAGTTGTCATAGGTAAAGAAGTGGGCATCCATGAATCACATCTAACTCGTATGAAGAAGAATTGTTTCTTGAAGTAAGCCATTTCCAGAACAAATTTCTTTAGCCATTGTTGTTTTCCATGACCACAGGACTCAGGTAAAGTTCAAAACTGGGAAAAAAAAAGAAGTAACTGATATGGTCTAAAGAATGGTTGCCCATGTAGAATTTCTTAAATTGTGATCTCTGGTTCCAGACTCTGAGAAATTTGCCTGCAAGAGTTTTGCTAGGCAGTGCTCTTGGAAATTATACACGTAAGAGAGGGTGGGAAATAGAATTGTACAGAGAGAAAATTGAACTCTGTTGCTATGTGGCAGAGGCCACAGCTGACCCTCACATGGAGCTATGGATCTAGAATAGTCCTGCATACTTGTCCCAAGTTGAGAAGAGGGTGCTGAGTATATCATTATACGCAGGAGATAAACTATGGTCAGTTGAAGGTACTTCCCAGAGAGGGGGGCTGCTGTGAACAATCAGTCATCAGTCGACACTCTCGGTGGCTGAGGAATGTGTGCCTATGGAAAGGGAGACTCTACGGGTACACTACAAAATCTTAGAGTCGACCATCTGTGCAACGCAGATTCACTTGCTTTTTAGTATTAGTTCAACCCATATGAGAAGTATTTATCCAGGGCTCTAATTAGTAGCTAGTTATGGGGAAACCTACAAGTGAACGGTTAGTGTTCCCGAAACTCAGTCCTGCTCACAATGGCACTAGCTGGCCACATACCATCAAAGCTGGGCAGAAAAGAACTAAGAAATACACGCTCACGTGGACCACCGAATATTTTCCTCCTTGCCCTCGGTGTATAACTCCAGCCCTATCTCTTCCTGATGATTAATATCAAGCACCTCTGCCAGGATGAAGACTCCTTGCCTTGCTTTGACTGGGGCAACTGTATCTTGAAGTTGAGATTGCATCTTCTGTTGGAAGAACTTCCTTTCTGGGAGCCTGGCCTGGTATATGCACAGAGCCTAAATTTCTCGGGCAAGAAAGCATACATTTCTCATGCTGATAACTGGAAGTAATGGTAAAAAGAGCCATTCCTACTTTCAGACCTTGGCTTCTGGACCAGACCAAACCAAACCAAACCAAATCAGTTGCTGTCTAGTCGGTTCCAACTACAGCATCCCCACGTGTGTCAGAGTAGAACTCTGCTCCGTAGGATTTTCAACGGATGATTTTTTGGAAGTAGATCGCCAGGCCTTTCTTCCAAGGTTCCTCTGAGTGGATTTGAATCTTCAACCTTTTGGTTTGCAGTCAGACTATTAAATATTTACACCACCCAAGATCTCCATTTCTGGACAAATGTAGCTTATTTATGGGAGGTTTTGCACCAGATAATGGTTGTTTATATAGGTATATATCCCCTATATGGTATACATCCCATCTTGAAGGATGGTATCACCTTCTCTCATAGTTGGGGTTAATAATATGGCACTTTGCTAAACTTTTAAAAGCCCATTCTATCACTCTATCAGACTGGTAATGCGTTGGGTGCTGGATGATAGGTCCAGCTGTTCCCGTGGCTGTATGTCACTGCCGCACCTCCTCTGTTGTAAAGTGGGTACTTCAGTTCAAGGCAATTTTAGGTAGAACTCCATATTGGTGGGTCATATATTCTGTAGACCTTAAGATAGTGGTTCTAACTGAGATCCTGAGGAAAGGAAAGGAACATCTACATCTGGCATGTGTGTGGATATTTAACAATGTTAATCTCTGCTCCTTCCAGCATGGGAAGGTTTTATTGTACTCAGTTTGTCAACAAGTTGGTAGTTTGTGTCTTTGAGGGATGAAGCTGTATTGGTATTCAGCATTGGACTCTGTTGCTGACGAGTTGGATAGTTAGCGATGGCAAAAGTTAGATTAGTCTTCTTGAGTGAGATCCATATTTTTTGCCCATCTCTTGCCTCCGTCTTTGCCATCATTGCTACTCTGTTCTTGTCCCCATTATGCTAGCAATGGAATGGCAATCATAGAAGCTGAACAACATCACTTGGCCAAATCTTTCTGTTTATTTATTTTGTGGATGTTCCATAGTGGATGTTATCCTGTGGGTATTGACATGCTATGCAAAGTGGCCATGCCTCTGCCCTCTCCTGTAAGTCATTCCATATGCCACTATATACCAATATATATCAATATATATATATTTTTTCAGGCTCTAGGCCAACCAGCCATACCATTTTCCATTGGATGTAGTCTTTATATATTCTTATCATGAATCATTTCTCTTCTCACACAAAGTGGATGACAAGGTACTCTAAGGCTCTGCCACTGGAAGATTGCCACTTCTTGTTGGCTTTCAGGGACACCCCTGATTGGGGGTACAGTGTAGCAGTAGTCACTGTTTGGCTTGACCCACATACTGTGTCAACCCATCCATGAATTCAGCTTGGCATTCTTTTTTCTCCATCAGCTAGTCTTAAGGAAACCCTCAGGTTATAAGAAAAAACAGGTGTGACTTAATGGGCAGACATCAGTGCACGAAATTGTTGAATAACACGGGGGTCCACATGGTAACGCAACTTACTTGTGCCCTTTAAGCCTGCTCATGCTGAACCCCAAGTATATATTTACATCTTAATATGGAGCTCCTGATGGGGTTACCTCACATTGTGCTTGGCAGATCTGGAGGAACTCGGCTTATGTTGTTTAGTTCTGGCTACACAGTCAGCTGATGTCACATGGCCAGATGTTCAGTTTTCCAGGATCTCCATTTTTGAATGGCTCATAGTTCTCTACTGCAGATGACTTGGGCTTGCTTCATAATCCAAGTGGTCTCTGTTGGATTTACCATATTTAGGCTTGGTATCCACTCAACTCCATATCTATTTTTACCACAGATATGTTTACTAATATAGTAATGTCTCTCTTATCATATAGTCCAGATTACAGGGCTATTTATTCTTTTATACAACTTGTACCACAGGGCTACTTGCATTTGCTGCCCAGCACTTTCATTCTCTGTGCCTCATTTCAACACTGGTAAATTCCATTTCACACCACCCATCTGTCAGTTTGTTCTACTGTGTTGGCTTTCAGGTGTTTTGATTCTGGAAGCTGTGGCACTGGTATTTCACATACCAGCAGAGTTACCCATGACGGACAGGTTTAGTCAGTGCTTCCCAATTAAGATAGACTAGGAAGAAAGGCCTGACCGTTTACTTCTGAAAATTAGCCAGTGAAAACCCTAGGGATTAAAACAGAATATTGTTCATTGTAGTGCTAGAAGATGAGCCCCTGGCATGGAAGGTACTACACAAGAGTCACATCAATGGACTCAAATACCAAAGAGCATAAAGATGTCACAGGACCAGCAATGTTTTGTTCTGTTATACAGAAGATGGCCACGAGTTGGAGCTGAAGCAACGGCAAGTGACAACAAATTTTCACGTCACCCAGTAAGTATAAAAGATCAATATTCCTAAGTGTGACATATGCTCCCTTGATCTTCAGAAGCCTAGCAGGTGTACTATCTGGAAGCAGGTGAGATGTGCTATATGCAATAATCTAACTTATCCTTTATTTATAGGGGATATCCCAGAATGCTTATTATCACTAAACCCTTAAAAAAAATTTCCCTGCTGTGATTTGTCCTTGAATTTTGATAGAATTAATCTTCCATCTTCTGGAACTCATGTGTCTCACCAAAGCTTCCAATACATTGCAACTTCTTTTTCATCTGGTGCAATTAATATGATACCATTTAAGTAAAAATATCTACGTGGTGGACAAATGGATTTTGTGGATGTCTAGATAGCCCAGGACAATTAACATAGCTCTGAAGCAAAATTGTAAATACATATTGTCTTTCCAAGTGAGTGTAAATTGATTCAGATGAAGCTGTTTATTGTAGTTAATGCTTTTAATTATGTCCTCTTAGTAAAAATGATGATTAATTTTTGTTTATTTCAGTCCTGTAATAATTAAAAAGAATGCAGATCAAAAACTCTAAAACAAAATTAGTGAAGATTATTAACATGATAATCTATTAGAGAAGAAAAATCTTTAAAAACACAGGATATTGTTTATACTGTTTTTATTTTTGGTTTATCTTTTGCATTTATCTTCTTACCTTTGTTTGTTCTTTGTCTTTGTCCAGCCAAATACAAATAGCAAAGGGCCTGCCTTATCCCTCAAAAGCTGAAGTTACACCTGGTTTATCTTCAATGAAAATAATAGATGATCCCTCAATTTAAGTGGATGTGAAATTCCTCGGCTACTGAGATCATGATATCTCAAACTGAGAACTAGCCCATGAATACAAATGGAAAAAGCACACACTTGAAGATTTAACATGAATCCATTTTGCAGATCTAATATAATCTTGAGGATTTGATACAAATAAATTTTTTTGATAGATCTAGTTTTATTAAATTGGTTGAATTATATCGTGTCAGCTTGCTAGTTTTATGAGAGTTTTTTTGAGGTCTTATTTTATTATTTAAAATATATAGCTTGGTAAAACACTCTGTCTTGGATTTATCAGAATGGATAAGTTTATTTTCAAAATTTGGATTTGATAGATTATAATCTGTCTCCCACAGTTTTTCCTCCAGACATAATATCCAAATGTTCTTTCACTATTTAATGATAAAACTATTTAAATAGCATTACATTGACTGTGATATTTCTTTTGCACATATTATATTTATCTGACTGGCTTTGTAATCCATTTACATACCCAACAACGACATGCAAAGCTTTATTTTACATGAGTGGTGAATAATTCTCTGACAGCTTATTTGACTATGCTTCTATTAGGAAGATAGATGGATACAGTAATTTGATATAATTTCAGTCCTTATTCAAAAAGCTGTATTTAAAGACATTCCTCTCTGGTATTTTTGTTTTAAATAATAAGAAGCCTTGATAATTAATTACGAGGTTGCCTACACATCATCATTTTCAGCATACAAAATCAAGGATATTATTTCTTAATCCATTCAGGGGGGGACAACCTTATTATTAAGTAAATTTCACATAATTCTGATTCTAAATATTGAAAGAAACTACAAAAGGGTTCAAAATTTATCTTATTTCTAGATATTGAGATAGTTAGTTAGAGATACACTCATTTAAAAAATATGGAACGAAATACGATGAATATGCAAACAACTTGAAAGGGCAAACTAAACACAATGTGTAAAATTAAAAAACAAGCAAAACTAAAAACAGAATGTTCTAAGTTGTTCACATTTTACAATTTATTTAAATCATCCATTTCTAGCATAAAATAATTTTCTTTTTTTTAAGTCCTTAATTTTTAGTTTTAATTGCAGAGAAAATTTTAGAGAGATAAAAAGTCTAATAGACCCATAGAGAATAATCATTTTACATTTGAATATATTTTCCCACCCAAAAAGTGTGTGTTCTTATCATCTTATGTATTGAGTATAGTAAGTGCTTAACTAGTTTCATTTATTTGTTTTTATATCTCTGAATGTTGATCTTGCTACCACTTTCTATCATCACCATTATCCCTAACAAGTCACAGGAATCTTTAAATGTACAAAGAAGTGAGGGGAGATTTGCTGTATTTCTCAGGAGAATTAATTATATTGGTGTATATGATGCTCTATGAAGAAAGTTTGGTCTTTCCAGAAATTGTAAATCTTTTCAATGAAAATAACAGAACTTGTAGCCTTAAAAGAAGGAGCCTGAAGGATCCAAGAAAAAGAGGTTGAGCTATAGATGTAGAGTTCCTCTACTCGATTTTTTTTTTTTCATAAAGATGAATGAATAAGTCTGTAGTTTAATTTGAAAATGTGGTTTTCTTATACCAGTGCCTTTATAGGTACAGGACTTCTCAAGTTTTTTTTTTTTTTTTTTTGCTTGTATAGTTTTACTTCAAATAATTTCCACCATTTAATCAACCAAATGGAACTCATATGTACTGGAATTAAGGTATTTGGTAATTTTATTTTCTCTTTTGCATTGGTTTTTGCATATAAGAATTTCCTGTACTTTTTTTTAAATCATTTGCTGAGTCTTCAGGCTTACATAGCTAAAATAAAGTGAGGAATAAAATATACAACAGTAGATTTAGCTGGTGTAGAGAAAACAAGCATATAAATAAAAATGTAAGATATTCATGATAGCTACTGCTTCTTGCCCATTTTCACTTCTAAGCATTTATTTATTCCTCAATGTCTTTCTAAATCACCGTCAGTTTTCATAATTTTATGGTTTTATTTTATGCCTTATTGCTTTTTTCCCCCAATTAGTTTCAATTTGTACAACCACGTGTTATATAATGAAAAGAAGGGTCTATGCTTTTAATGTTTAATTTAGAGAACAATAATGTTTGTATTAAATGTATGCTCTCTTACAAAGGTGACAGTGCATGGTCCTTTTCAAGGCCAACACCTCCACTTGTGCTCAAAGTTTTATCATTTTGTCTGGTCAAGGAAGTCTCCCATGTTGTTATTTCTCCAATTCAAAATATATTTTAATCAAACTGCCCCTTCCTCCCCCACACATCTGTCAGTTTGTCATACTGTAAGGGCTTGCATGTTACTTTGATGCTGGAAGCTATGCCATGGGTATTCAAATGCCAGCAGGGTCACCCATGGTGGACAGGTTTCAGCTGAGCTGCCAGATTAAGATGAACTAGAGAGAAGGACCTAGCGATCTACTTCTGAAAAGAATTAGCCAATAAAAACATTATGAATAGCGGCAGAACATTGTCTGATATAGTACTGGAAGATGATCCCCTCAGGTTGGAAGACACTCAAAATACAACTGGGGAAGTGCTGCCTCCTCAAAGTAGAGTCGACCTTAATGACATGGATGGAATCAAGCTATAGAGACCTTCATTTGCCGATGTGGCATGACTCAAAATGAGAAGAAATAGCTGCAAATATCCATTAATAATTGGAATGTGGAATGTGTGAAGTATGAATCTAGGAAAATTGGAAATCATCAAAAACGAAATGGAATGCATAAACATCAATATCCTAGGCATTGGTGAGCTGAAATGGACTGGTACTGGCAATTTTGAATTGGACAATTTTATGGTCTACTATGCCAGGAATGACAAATTGAAGAGGAATGGCATTGCATTCCTTGTCAAAAAGAACATTTCAAGATCTATCTGAAAGTACAATGCTGACAGTGGTAGGATAACATCTATATGCCTATAAAAAAATTAATATGACTATTATTCAAATTTACACACCAACTACTAAGGTCAAAGAATAAGAAATTAAAGATTTTTACCAACTTCTGTGGTTTGAAATTGATCAAACAAGCAATCGGGATGTATTGGTAATTACTGTTGATTGTAGTGTGAAAGTTGGAAACAAAGAAGAAGGATCAGTAGTTGGAAAATATGGCCTTGGTGAGAGAAACATTGCTGGAGGTCCAATTACTGAATTTTGCAAGACCAAGGACTTCTTCTTTGCAATTACCTTTTATTCACCAACATAAACAGCCACTATAGCAGTCGACCTCACCAGAAGGAATACACAGGAATCAAATTGACTACATCTGTGAAAAGAGACAGTGGAAAAGCTCAATATCATCTGTCAGAACAAGGCCAGTGGCCAACCGTGGAACAAACCATCAGTTGCCCATATGCAAGCTAAAATTGGAACTGAAGAAAGTTAGAACAAGTCCACAAGAGCCAAAGTATGTCCTTGAGCATACCCTACCTAAATTTAGAGGCCATCTCAAGAATAGATTTAACACTTTGAACACTAATCACCAAAGACCAGATGAGCTGTGGAATGACATCGAGGACATCATACATGAAGAAAGCAAGAGGTCATTAAAAAGAAAGAAAAGACCAAAATGGATGTCAGAAAAGACTCTGAAACTTGCTCTTGAATGTGGAGTAGCTAAAACAAAAGGAAGAAATGATGAAGTAAAAGAGCTGAACAGAAGATTTCAAAAAGTAGCTCAAGAAGACAAAGGAAAGTGTTATAATGACATGTGCAAAGACCTGGAGGTAGAAAACCAAAAGGGGAGAACACACTCAACATTTCTTAAGATGAATTAACTGAAGAAAAAATTCAAGGTAATATTGAAGGATCCTATGGGGGAAATATTGAACTACGTGGAGAACATCAAGAGAAGATGGAAGGAATACACAGAATCACTATACCAAAAAGAATTGGTTGACATTCAACCATTTCAGGAAGTAGTATATGATCACAAATTATAGTACTGAAGGAAGTCCAAGTGCACTGAAGGCAATGGCGAAAAGCAAGGCTCCAGAAATTGACAGAATACCATTGGAGATGTTTCAGCAAACAGATGCACTGAAAGTGCTCACTTGTCTATGCCAAGAAATCTGAAAGACAGCCACCTGGCCAATAGGCCGGAAGAGATCCATATTTATGCTTATTCCCAGGAAAAGTGATCCAACCAAAGGCAGAAAGTATTGAACAATATCATTACTATCACATGCAAGCAAAATTTTGTTGAAGATCATTCAAAAGCAGCTGCAGTATATCGACAAAGAACTGAAAGATATTCAAACCAGATTCAGAAGAGGACATGGAACCAGGGATGTCATTGCTGATGTCAGATGGATCCCGGCTGAAAGCAGAGAACACCAGAAAGGTGTTTACCTGTGTTTTATTGACTATGAAAAGACATTCAACTGCGTGGATCATAACAAGTTATGGATAACATTGCCAAGAGTGGGAGTTCCAGAACATGTAACTGTGCTCATGAGGAACCTGTACATAGATCAAGACACAGTCGTTGGAACACAAAAAGGGAATACTGCATGGTTTAAAGTCAGGAAAGGTGTGCATCAGGGTTATATCTTTTCCCCATACTGATTCAATCTGTATGCTGAGCAAATAATCTGAGAAACTGGACCGTGTGAAGAATGGGGCATCAGGACTGGAGGAAGACTCGTTAACAACTTGTGTTATGCACATGACATGGTCTTGCTTGCTGAAAGTGAAGAGGACTTGAAGAGGACTTGAAGAAGACTTGAAGCACTTACTGATGAAGATCAAAAACCACAGCCTTCAGTGTGGATTACACCTCAAGGTAAAGAAAACAAAAATCTTCACAACTCGACCAATAAGCAACACCATGTTAAATGGAGAATATATTGAAGTTGTCAAAGATTTTATTTTACTTGGATCCACAATCAACACTCACGGAAGCAGCCATCAAGAAATCCAAAGATGCATTGCATTGGGTAAATCTGCTGCAAAAGGCCTCTCTGAAGTTCTCAAAAGCAAAGATGTCACCTTGAAGACTAAGGTGTGCCTGACCTATGCCATGGTGTTATCAATTACCTCATATGCATTTGAAAGCTGAAGGATGAACAAGAAAGACCAAAGAAGAAATGACACCTTTGAATTGTGGTGTTGGCAAAGAATATTGAATATCCCATGGACTGCCAAAAGAATGAACAAATCTGTCTTGGAAGAAGTACAACCAGGATGCTCCTTAGAAGCAAGGATGGTGAGACTATGTCTCACATACTTCTGACATGTTATCCGGAGGGACCAGTTCCTGGAGAAGGACTTGCTGCTTGGTAAAGTGGTGGGCCAGCAAAAAATAGGAAGACCCTCAACAAGATGGATTGACACAAGGCTGCAACAATGGGCTCAAGCATAACAAGGATTGTGAGGATGATGTAGGACTGGACAGTGTTTTGTTCTATTGTATATAGGGTCTCTGTGAATTGGAACCAACTCAAGGGCACCTAACAACAGCAACAACCCCTTCCTGATTACACTCTTGCTTATTTTTCACTTTCCATTTACAGCTATATCTATTAAAAAATGTAGAGTACATCTGACTTCAGTTCTTTTCCTGCTATTCTCTCTTGACCCCAGTCCAGTGATACTTCCATCCATCACTCCACAACTGCTCTAGGGTTTTCCCCTGGACTATTCTGTTCTGAAGTGATTGCACTCTTCTAGAAAAATTACAATTCAAACTGTCTACACATTTACTTAAATTGTCTATACCTTTACTTGGGAGTTAATACTTACAGTCTCATATATGCAGATGTCTTTCATGCTTTTTATGTATCAATTAAACTGCAAACATCTTAGAATCTGAATTCCTTTGTAGTCAAACAAATGGGCTAAAAGATTGCTTTCTTTTGTTTGATTCTGAAAAATATTTTTTGATAGTATTTAAGAGGCTCATAAAGAACTCTCAAAAATTAAATTACTGTACAAACCACCACTTGATAGAGAGAGATAAGATCTTTTAATAATTGGTTATCATTGATGAGACAATTGACCCAAAGGGCCTTCTCAAAAAGCCCTCAGTAGCACACAGTAAGGAGGGATAGAAATGCAACTCAGTGACATCCCACGTTATACACATGACTCACTTTGGATACGTAAATCTTATTCGCCAACATTGCAGCTCATACTGTCATCTGTTAGAATAATAACATTTTATAAGATAAAATAAATTTATAATTGGCCCTTGACAATGGATGGTACTAAAGACTTTATCTGAAGTGTCACAGTTTACTGAAGTAATAACTCTGTAACTGGATGATTTTAACCCCCTGCTGTTGTTAGCTGTTGACATACTAGTGTCTTTTTTTATGTTCAGAGTGTAAACATTAATTAATCATTTTTATTTTCCATCTATGGGAAATATACAGAATTTTCATTTCATATAAATCCTCTAAAGAGTTCATTTAAAAATAAGCATTTCCTCTGTAAACTCCTAGAAACTCATCAAATCATTTTTACTCTATTAGTTTCTGCATATCCAAGAAATTATTCAATAAAAAAAAAATGCAATTATCCGTGGTTAAAAGTTAGAGAAGAACAAAGAAAAAAACATATATTTTGACTATGACGACAAGGGGACAGAAATGAGTTGGAAAAAAAGTCACTACTGTGTCCTGAATTAAAATAAAATAGAGCAAACTGTTTTGGTGCTTTGCCATTTTCTCATGTTTCTTAAATGCTGGCAGAATTAATGTGTATTCCTTACTTTTGGTTGCTGATAAGAAACAATACATGTGCTAAGCACGTCTTCACTGTTCTTATCCAGCAGACTTCTTTCTTAAGCTTTTCTGATGAAGAATTATTATACGATTCTGACTTTTCTGTTCCTGGTCAGTTGTGATGGTCTACTCAATCCCACTGAATTTTAGATGTGCTTACCTCCCCCCCACTGGCCCGAACACCTCCCCAGGATGAGATGGGACTTATCGTTACTCAGTCCTTTTCAGAAATATAGTTCATGACCAAACAAGTGGTTAGATCAGGTCATGGTGATAGCCTTCCTGTCGGCCTCAGGAAAACTACTGCTCTCATTTCCAGCACTTACTTACTCATTCATTTATTCATTACTTCATTCAAAATTTATTCAGTGCCTACTGGAGACAGTGCAGAATAATATTAAGTGCTTGTAATTTAGAGTGCAGACGGAATTTGACTAAAATCCTGGCTCTCCTACTCACTAGCTACATGATTTTGTAAAAGCCACATAATACCTCCAGCTTTAGTTTCCCATTTTGTAGAAATGTGGACAGTATGAACTAGATGCAACTCCTTTATTTCTTCTATACAAGATTGCACCTGCTATATTGCCCTGGTTGAACAAATATTAGCAAATAATTGTGCCGTATGTATTAATCAAAGACAATAAATAAAAACCTGTAAAAAAAACCTGTGAGAAAAAAGGAATCTGTGAAAGAGGAAATGCTTATTAGCCAGCCAATAAAATATGAAAAAGGTCTTCATTACTTCGAACAATGTAAGAAATTCAAGTTTAGAACAATTAGATACAATTTTTACATTTTAGATTAACAAAACTTTAGAAGATTTATGATAGCAATGTTTCTTTCATTCTTAAAAGTAGATACTTTTATGCACTGTTTGTGCACAGTCAAGTGTAGGACAATTTGGCAGTATCTTTTAAACTGAAAAGGTATCTTATGCTCTGATACAGCCCATCTGCTTCTTAGTAGTTCTCCTAGAGTAAAATGCTCATGTATGAAGAAGTACAAATGTGTTTATTGTAATATAAGCTCTCAAATTATAAATAACTATTCAAAAGTCTATCAGTGGAGAATGGGTAAAAAGGCTTTGATACCACTATATCAAGAAAAAGGATAATGCAGTTAAATGTAAATACATAAAGGAAACAGATATGCAATGAAATAAAAAAAAAGATAATTATAATATATGTTTGAGTGAAGATACCAAATTACAGAAGATACATACACAGAAAACATTTTATATATAATTGCACACAGCATGTTTGGACTGATGCATGCCAAACCGCTAAACTGATCCTTCTAAAATGTTGGAGCAGAAAATTGTTTTATGTTGTTTGTTGTTCTTATTGGTGGTGGTGGTGGTGGCTTTGTTTTTCTCTTCTGCTTTTGCTTATTGATCTTATTTGTTGATTCAGCATGATGTTCTCTTAGGGAATCATGTCTTCTTCACTCTCAAACCATGAACTTTTAGATTTGGTAAGGGCCCAAATCTAATTTAGAACTTATGTTCCTAAGACTGGCAAACAGCACCCTAAATTTCCCTAGCTGCAGTGACTCACTCATCGTGGCTAAGTAGTGAATTCCATATATCATGACAAAATTTTCAGTAGCTGAACAGTCTTAATGACTCATGAGAAGGAACTTTTCCAAAAGCAATGCCCTATCTGAATGGAGCAAAGGTAGAAAACAGGGATTCAAAGAGAGAAAACAAGTTGCCACGTCATTCTCACCCTTGTATGAAACTACCTCAGTAAAAGATACTTAAAAAAAAAAAGAAGAAGTTTCAGTCGAGGGTTCTGACCATTTTAATAAAGAATCCTAAATTATATAGTGATAAAGGGTTAACCTAACCACAGCAAGCCATAAGCACAAAGGCCAACTTGTTTGTCAGGATCTATGGAACTTCAAACAATTTAAAAAAATAAATAAATAAATTACATCAAGGGGCAGACAGAGTGCTCTAACCAGTTCAATGGACAAAAGTATCAAAAACCAAATAACAGTTTACCCCACGAAGCAAGTTAAAAATCTACCCAATACCACAGGTAGCCCACGTAACAAAATATTACAGACCCGGAACCCCTGAGCCAAATGACCAAGGCTAGGGGAAAAAAAAAAAAAATCACACAATCATGATATTAGTTCTTTGTCTCTACTTAGCCAATCATAGCACGTAAGTAACTTACTCAGAGTTACTGTTCCAAAGATTGTAAAGGGCCCGTTGAAAGACACAGTGAATCAGCGCCCATCAAAACTGTATTTAAAAACCCTGAAAATTGTACTTTCTTTGGATTTTGGTCTGTTTATACCCTGAGAGGAGCCCTGGTGGCACAGTGGCTAAGAGCCACCACTGCTAACCAAAAAAGGTCAGCAGTTGGAATCCACAAGCCTCTCTTTGGAAGCCTTGTGGAGCAGTTCTGCTCTGACCTATAGAGTGGCTATGAGTTGGAATTGACTGGACAGTGACAGGTTTCTTTCTTTTTTTTTTTTTTTGGTCTTATAGCCTGAGTGCTTGCAGTGAATTTTTGATTTTTTGTTTTCCGATGTGTCACAATAAAGATCTCTTTGTTGCAGAGGCAACAACAGGAATTAATTGCACTTTGAGGAGAGGAACTAGCAATAATTTAGATTCATAGTTCTTTGTCTCTACTTTAGCCAATCATAGCACATAAGTAACTTAGAGATTTTTTCTAAACACAAAAAATTTACTGAGATTACATATTACATTCTAAATATATGCGTTAAAATTATAAATAAATAAAACATTTTTTACATTGTTAGATATTTGCAATACATGCTAGTCTTATATACTAAATGCTAGACCCTATATCAGTTGTTGGGGAAAAGTTATCAGTAACAAAATCTGCTCCCAATCTAGAAAACTTCTCCACAAAAAAGTAGAAGAGAAAGAAAAGTTTTATTATTGAATAAGCATGACTAGAATGTGATGAATCACAGGCAATCTGCTAAACAGATTGCAAAAACAGAAAAAAAATCTCTTAACCATTATGTAGGTAAAACAACAACAACAACAAAAACAAATTCCTTGCCTTGGAGTCGATTTGGACTCAGAGCGACCCTATAGGACAGAGTAGAACTACCCCATAGAGTTTCCAAGGAGCACCTGGTGGATTCGAACTGCCTACCTTTTGGTCGGCAGCTGTACCACTTACCCACTACGCCACAGGGTTACCATCGTGTAGGTAAAGGGGATAATATTTCATATTTAAAATATTTCATATTTTATTTAACGAAATTGTTCATTTTTCTAATCCTTCTGTCCAAAAGATAGGGCTGGGCCACCTGAGTTTTCTCCTTCCAGGAAAAAAAAGGAAGGCAAAGCCATCGGCTGCTAACCAAAAGATCAGCAGTACTCCCCAGTGGCTCCACAGAAGAAAGACGTGGCAGTCAGCTTCCAGAAAGATTTACAGCCTTGACAACCCTATGGGGTCACTATGAGTTGGAATCAAATAGATGGCAATAGGTTTTGGGTATAGGAGAATTACTTGAAGTTAACATTTACATACTTTTTAGAAAGACAAAGAATTTACAATTACTAGTTTTCTAAAGTGAAATCTAGAGAAAGCAATGAAGGAGGAGCACTCCTTCCCCTATTTTCACCTGGGGAATTTACTCCTCTATTTTCTGTTTGGACTTGCCCTTACAGAGGTCAGAGAAGAGCATACCATTTCTTTCTATCTGTAGACTCATATTTGTATTTGTTGCTCTGTATTTTTTTATTCATAAGAACTTATCACACTTTTCTACTTAGTAATTCTTCCAAAAAATACATTTTTAGTTTGATGAATTTCCCACTTAACCTCCCCCCACATTCCCATCAATGATTTTCAATAAATGGAGAAGAAATTCTTGGTTATCATCCTCAAGTTTTATATTTAGCAAGCATCCTGCCCTAATAAAAACAAAAACAACTCAACTTTTTGCTCTATTAATAAATAACCTCTAATCAGGAGCAATGAAAATGAGTGAACACCTATTTCTCTATACAGCTAACTCACTTAAAAAAAAAAAGAAAAGAAAAAAAAATCACTGTATTTCTAAACTGTTTCATTGTATAGATTCTATTACGTCCCTTACTATAGACGACAGCCTGACAATGATGGGTCATTTTTGTGGAAACTTTATCTTTGCTTCTGAATCCTGAAAACAAATTACCTTGCTGTTGGTCTTCTAGAGCCATAAACATTTCTGAATGAAGTGTATAAGAAACACTAGCACAATTCTTTTGCCAGATTCCTAGTTCGTAATTTCTTATAAAGCTATATGTTGTACTGTACTGTTGCTTTATAAGATAGTTCTCAACAAACTCTCTTAACATTTCATTTACTGAACTTTTCTCTCAGTGCTGAAATGTTCATATATTTTTGCATTTTATTTCCAAAAATTATTTTCAAAAGGCTATATTTTTCCTATTTAAGGTTAGAGACAGTTAAGCAGGGTTTTTTTCAACTATATGATATATGACTTGTTGCATTTTGTTATATTTGATAAAAATATTTTTGTGAGTTACACTTTAAATTATAATAAACTACTAGTTGGTATTGGCTTGCATTTTCTGTTTTTAATCCCTTCAGATTACACTCAGTTTTTAAACAGAAGTAGTATGCATTTTGTATAGGATTTTAAAGGTGCTTAACTTATTTAAAAAAAAAAAATTAACTTATTTTTGTTTCTATAATCTCAGGCTTCTTTCTTCCTGTCACCACATCCTGGGGCTTGTCATCACATCTGCCATCATTTACTGATATTAAACAGGATCAAAATAATCACATTAATTACCTGGCCAAGGTCACACAATTTGTGTAATTGGAATTCTTCACAAGGAGTGACCTGTGAGCTATAATCTTAATGCAATTGCGTACTTTGTAAACTATTCTGCCCTTAAAGCTTCTCAGGGGATTAGCCTGTTCTTTCCAGTGAAAACTCAGGTCTTTCCCCATTTCAGGTCACTCTTAGGCACTTCAGTATCAATTTAGCAATTAGAAAGTATAGCTATATATACCATTCGAAATTTCAAACTTGATTTAAACTTGAGACTTCAGCCTTACACCTGGCATGGGCCTGCTGTTAGTGGATTCTTCTTTCTTCTTCCTTTTAGTGTCTCTACTTCGTCTCCCAAGGCTTGTAGTTCTTACCTTTTCACAGTTGGAGCGAGAAGGGAAGAGAAGAATGACGGGTACTAACGTTCTTTCTTGCCTGGTAATATCCAGAGCTAACATCTCACGATCTGAACCTAGCAGGAGGCTAAACTTACTCCTTTCACGAAGCACTCTTGTGAAGTTTACAGAAATACCTCTATAGCCTGGAGTTCTCCTCTGCTGATCTCTTGAGCTGAGCTTTTGTTTTCTCTCTTACTCCTCCTTACTCAGCCCTGATACACATTCCTCTTGCCTGAGGAATATATATGATATATATCTAGTTGACAAAAAGTACGTGTGTGTATATACGTACATATGTATACACACACACACATATATATATATATATATTCCCAAAAGAACCTGGGGATGTAGCTACAGCGGAAGTATCAGCCTTCCATTCTCGCCTTTAGATATCACAGTGTGACTCAGAGTCTGAACCCTGGGTCCCTCCAAATTCAAAGGGGCATATATTACATTCTAGAGTTATCTTTGGTAGGTCTTCTCTCTGACTTGGAATAAGAAACAGCAATCCCACCCTTTTCCTTGGGATAGGTGATGCTAGGCATTGCTCTTGAAAATCTCCCTCCTAGAGTCATCCTCTAAAAAATATTTCCCTCATTTCAAACGCCTGACTCTTATTCTCTTCATGTATGTGGTGTGTTTAAGAATTCCAATGCTGATCTCATTGATGTCTTTTATCAAGTCCTACTGTGTGCACTGTATTACAACTTAGTTTTTGCATATATTACCCTGTTAGATTTTAACCCTCAGTTACACACAGCGAGGAAGTGGCAAATGGCACTTAAACTGACTCTCAGTACTGAATCACTCTGCTGTATACTGGTAACACTCACTTATTCCAAAGGATGCTACAGATACATCCAAATTACACTAAAGAAATATTAAAAAAAAATGTAATCTTGTATTATTTAAATTTTGTCTCTTTGTACATAAAACAACCCAAATGAAGATGAGGCTTTAGACAGGTGTCAGTTTAGATATTTTAACACAACTTTTTTTTGTAACTTCCAAGATTTCCCCCATAGTTAAATATTCTCAAACACAGAGACCAATGAAGCTTGATAATTTATATTTACAGAGAGTAAATTTTAAGGACTTGTATTTCTTGTTATTAATTTGTTCAGTTGGTAAATACTGATCACTGGAAACATTCATGGCTGTGTTAGGTACTATTGTGATGGAATTATCATTTATTTATATGTCTTGACCTAGGGTGAGTTACCATTTGTTTGTTGGGCTACGCACAGAATAAAACAGATGTTGTTGTACTGTTAATTAGTATAATATCAAACTGATAAAATAACATTCAATATGTATCAAATACAACTGATGTTTAATGTATATTAAATTTAGCCTATGAAACTGTGGTGGTATATTTCAAAACCATTGAACTTTTTGTCTATCTTTAAGAAAAGCTAGGCATTGATGACTTAATGAAACCCACTTCCATGATGCTATATATACTAGTATCTTAGCAATTAGGACTGTCACCAGCTAATCAGGCTCTCTTTTTCTTTGTGCTCATTCTATAACTATATTTAGTCAGAGGGAAGGGATAATATACTATGATAAATACGTACTATTAAAGGGATAGACACCACATGACAGAAAGACGTATGGCAATACGAATGAGGAAAAAGACTGTGACAAAAGAAATAAATGACACATGTAGCTTAGACACCTGAGTAGGGACAGTTTTGATGAAGATGAAAGACAGGGAAATTAAAAGTAGAAGGGAAAGAAAAAAAAAAGATTACTGGAAAATGATATAGACCTCCTAGGCATGGTTTCAAAAGCTCACTGAGATAAGAAAAGCTTTTAAAAGGATAGATCATTAATCACTGGTATTTCAATTAGCTAATATTGACTAGGATGGCAATTATGGCATTGATAAGAAAGGGCTTCTTTTCCTGGAGGTAACACAGGCTGTTTCCTGACATATTCTGTGAACAATCCACAAGGAGCCTAGACTATTACACATTTAGTCTTAATGTGGCTGGAAAATGAGACAAGGATGAAAAATAAGACAGCGGTACAGAGTCATCTAAAGTCCAGTGATCACAATGTCATCAGAATGTCACTGCCCTTGAGGTTATATGTGAAGGTAACAGAAGAAAAGCATTAGGCTTGAGCAAATAAATACAATAGACCATTAGGAAATGTGAAAAAAGCTTTAAAGAGCTGATAAAAATCAATGTCAACTTCCATAAAATTTTAAGAAAAAAACAAGATTTTAATGGCAAAATAGTAGACTGACTTTCTTACTGTAGAAAGGCTTTCTTCTCTTTAAAAGTAAATGTAGTGGTTCTATTTTCCTTGGTTTGGGGAGAAATATAGCGGCCTCAAAATCTCCTCTGAAGGTAGAGTCCAACAGGGTAGTTTTATACGCTGACTGCTGGTTATTTGTGAATAGTTTTAAAATTCTGTCTTTACATATTGCTTAAGTACTAGGTTAAAATTGAAATAATATACGTGATTAATACAAACGTAGAAAGTACATTGAGAAAAGAGACAAATTATATCATAATAATTCTTTGTAGTTTCAAAAAAAAGGTAGTTCCAAACTTAAATGTTAATTTCAACAGAAAAACATTTAAAAAGACCAAAAGGAAGGATAGATGCTAAACTGTGAATATAAACTTTTCCAAATGTATCTTCTAAGAAACGAAATGGTGCTTCTTTGAAATTAAGCTACAAATATAAGGACCACAAATATAAGGATTACAATGAACATTTTTCTTCCTAAAAATTGGTGAAAGGAAAAGGATGTGTGCTGAATAATTAGATTCCAAATCAACAAATGATGTATGCTGCAAATATATTTCATTTAAAATAATAATATTTAACCCAAATACAATTGTATACTTTATACTCTGTGTTGGAACAATGCTTAACTAAATTCATCACATATAACTGATTATTCATAATCTTTAAATAATCAATTCATTAAATTTATATATTGATCAATCAGGGCCTCAATGGGATAGAAAGGGTTGTCTCAAATTATTTCTCTATAGAGAGAATTATTCTGGAATAATTCTACGGAGACCACAAAGACCTCAGAGAGTGGCGTTATCACCAGTACTGGACCCTAAAGAGACAAGTGAAGGAGTGATTACTGGGACATGGAAGGATAGTCGTATGGAGACCACTGCCTGGAAGACAGAAGAACCTTTAGCCAAAGAAACGAGTCATTCTTAGATGACTTTTCAGAGAGCTGTGATGACCTTTCAGAGAGATAACTAGGAAAATAAATATCCTGACCCTTCTCTCTTCCTTTATTCTGATGGCCTGCTGGGTTTCCATCAGGAAGCTGTAGGGAACTGGGACCCACTGCTGTCATTTGTACAGGTTATGCTACTATAGAGCCCTGGTTGTGCAGAAGTTAAGAGCTTAGCTGCTAACCACAAGGTCAGCAGTTCAAATCCACCAGTCACTTCTTGAAAACCCTATGGGGCAGATCTGCTCTGTCCTGTTAGGTTGCTATGAATCGGAATTGACTCGATGGCCATGGGTTTGGTTTTTGGTTTTATGTTCCTGTGGCACTGAGCAACATGGGATAGGGTAGAAAGGAATCTGGAAGGACAAATGAAAGATACCCAGAGCAATGTATAAAATAGCATATATATATATATATATATATATATATATTACATATAAAGGCATATGCATCCTAAGCCTTACCTTTATTGAAGGAGCTCTGGTGGCGCAATGGCTAAGCACTGGACTACTAACCAAAAGGTTGGTTGTTTGAACCCAACAGCCACTCCATGGGAGAAAAGACCTGGGAATCTGCTCTCAAAAAGATTACAGCCTGAGAGAGCCTCTGGGCCAGTTCTATTCTCTGTCATATCGGGTCACTATAACACAAAATTGACTCCAGGACACCTAATAACAATATGTTTATCAAGAAAAATATGAGATATGATTACTGATTGCTTTATAATTTTTTGGTATCAAAACTCCTTCTGGATTTTGCTGCAGAATAGGCACAGGTGGGTGACCATAGGTACCTCTCTACCACCTTCTGTCTTGACTTTTGTGATGTTTTACCATTGCCCCCTCATTTTTAATAAACTAACCGTTATTAATTCATTTGGTTTTTCAAATGTCTTTGTCTCTCTTCTCAATTTATTCCCTTAATGGAGTTGGGAATCATATTTCTGTTCAAATCCCAGTTGTGTTATTTACTCTGTATGAACTGTCAAGTCTTTCTGAACCCCAGTTTTCTTATGTGGGGGAAAAAGAAGGATTACCAACCTGTATCCATCTGGATCTAAAAACTACACAACAAACATAGCTTTTAATAGTAAGAATTATTAAAGGATGACAAAACAGTAACCACCTTTTCCCATATCCTGGATCATGCTTGGAATGTTCTTCCCCTTTTCTTCAAATCTCATTTATGCATAAAAACAAAATTTTAATCCTGAATTCTCATTCAAGTCCTTCGCATCCTTTATTTATTGAAATTTAATTAGGGATTTTTTATATCACCAATATTTGTTTAACTTGTCTCGTCTTAGAGTAGACCCAACATATTTTTTCATCCATTCCTCTATCCCTAATACCTAGTAAGCTGCCTGGAAAAAATAGATACTGAGTAAAAATTGGCTGAATGAACAATTGAATGAGGTTTTAATTGTGACAGTATTGTACACTTCTCAGAAAATGGTTGTTATTTTATTCTTTCTGAATAAGCTCACTTTATCTCCCCCTCCCACATGTACCCCTTCCCAAAGGATTTACTAAAGTTCTTATTTTCAAAGACTGTCAATGCTGAGTTTTCATATCATGTCTTAATTGAGGGAAAAAAAATCACGCTTTCTTATTCTTTATCTTAAAATACTTGCAATGAATGAACTTTCATCTATTTTGTTAGAATAGCACAAAGAGTTAATATATTAGCAGACAGTTGTATGAATAATACCAAAAAGAACACCTGTGACTGGTTAATCCAAGTTTTCTGATGCTGTATTTCTCATCATTTTGTGATGTATATACAGGAAAAGTAATCTTGGGTGACAGGAAAAAGAGAAAAGGTTCTAGTACCTTGTATAATTTTTCCTATTGGCATATTTTTATTTTCATGACTTAAAAGGGTTTTTGTAATTCTCTTTGGCTATAGAGTTCCTTAAGCACACATATGACTGGACAGTTGAATGGGAAAATGAGTAGTAAATGGTTGAACACAAAGTCTTTGGACAGAATCTTTTTTATTACTTGGCTGGGATAACTAGTCAAGAGGTTTAGTTTTCTTTTCTTTTTTTTTTTTAAGTTACAATCTTGAAGTTGGTTTGCATGTTCAGAGATACCTGCTTGATCAGAAACAAAAACAAAAGCAAAATGTCTTTCACCTTTGTTCACAAAATCTCAACCTACGACTTTCTCAGTTACTGAAGCATCCTGTCACACAAATGGTATTTATTGTATATCTCATACATGTGTTTTTCCTGGGGTTATTAATCAGTTGCTTTTTGAGTAAATGTTTCTTTAAATAAGCTCACTCAACCCTATTTCAGAACCTGAGGGAATAAATTTATCAATCTAATTCTATAATTTTAGGTTTCTATACAAAGTAGAAATTCTGTGATTGAAATGTGCTTCAGCAACTGACCATAAAAAGAATTAAGTATAAGTAGAAAAAAAAAAATTCTGATGCCTTGTGCCTGCTCTGAAAGTAGGAAAGTAAACAAATCATTAGGTTGCTTTGCTAGAAGAATAGAATGTAAATTCAGGGACATGGGATTTTTATTACTGTAAACAGACATTGTTTGGATTTCACATAACGTTCTTTCTGCAAAACTGTTCACCATAGGCCAGTAATTACCCTTGAGAGCCTTTGGGGAGAATTGAGTTTTCATTCAATAAGGCTGACACTGGACCTGGAGGGTAAGGGAGTCAAGCTAGCTGTTTACAAATTAAATTATGAGAATAAGATAAAGACGCTGGGTTTGTTACTCTGTCAGTTGGATAAGATACTATTGAAGCACTTGAATGGATGGTGATAATAACAACTGTTTGTATCTTCTCCTTTTGACCTATTGAATTTCCTGAATGGACATGATGATTATGGAATTTTTATATTTGTGCTTAGACTTATTTTGATAAAAACACAAAATAACCTGGGAATATTCAACAACAAGAATAATCTTCATTAATATAAACATATGTAGTGGAAGTATCACTTAATATATGATTCAAATAATTCTTGCAAATAATATTCAATATACATGTAAACATATGTTGTATAATCTAAGATGGAGAAATAGCTTATTTCAATGATAATATTAATTAGGTACATTTCATTTATTCAAATGAGCAATTCATTTATCTTTGAAAGCATATATTGTGTGTGCTCTCTGATAAAAAAGACTTCAGCAGTAGAACTGAAATGTAGAATATTATCTCCTTACATTCTCAGTTGGAATTTAATTAACATCACTAACTCACTTACTTTAGACACATCATCTGGAGGGATCAATCACTGGAGAAGGACATTACACTTGGTAAAGCAGAGGGTCAGCAGAAAAGAGAGAGACCCTCAATAAGATGGATTGACACAGTGGCTGCAACAATGGACTCAAACAGAGCAACGAGTGTGAGGATCGTGCAGGACCAGGCAACGTCTCATTCTGTTATACATAGGATGCTAGGAGTTGGAGCCAACTCAAAAACACCTAACAACAACAATTTGTCCAAAAGGTATGTTAGCAAGTATAAATATTTATCTAAGCATCTGCCTAATATTGAGCTGCCTAAAGCCTACTTTAATTGAAGTGTGTTGATAGGCAAAGAGAATTCATTGCTGGAGACGTTATTTATGTTTTTTGAGGTGAATAAAATGAGCAACTGAAAGGTTGGTGGTTCATTAAAGACCTGATGATTTGCTCCCATAAATATTACAGCCTAGAAATCCCTATGGAGCAGTTCTACTCCATCACATAGGGTCACTATTAGTTGAAATTGACTCAACAATACCTAACAACAATAACAAAATATCATTTTGGTCTTTTTGGGTAAATAATTTTATACTGACTACTTGGACAGGTGCCCAATTTGTAGGTCTACTTACATATTTATACGTAAGCCTCACGAAGTGGGTTAATATTTGAACATGATGCATTTTTTCTTTTTTTTTCATAATTTATTTATTTGCTGTTGTGAGACTATATGCAGCAGAACATACACCAATTCAAGAGTTTCTACGTGTACAATTCAGTGACGTTGATTACATTCTCACACTCCTTTTCTGAGTTCCTCCTTGCCCACTACATAAACTCACTTCCCTTAAGTTTCCTATCTAATCTTTCAAGTTGCTGTTGTCAATTTGATCCCATAAATTGATCTTAAAAGAACACAATGATCAAGGCACATTCTTTACTAGTTAAGCTAAACTATTGTTTAGTTTTAAGAAGACTCCAGGGGATATTTCTGGCTTAAGGTTTAAAGATTATCTAAAGGCAATAATTTCAGCGATTCATCCAGCCTCCATGGGTCCAAAATGTCTAGATACCATGAGAACCTGATATTCTGTTCTGCATTTTCCCCCTTTTGATCAAGATTCGTCTATAGAATCTTTGATCAAAATGTTCAGTAATGGTAGCTGGGCACCATCCAGTTTTTCTGTTCTCATTGCAAAGGGGGCAGTTGTTCTTGTTTATTTTAATGTCTATGTTCTGGTAATTAGAGTGTGGCTTGAATTTTTTTTTTTCTCTCTCTACAGGTCTTGTGTGAAAGACTGAAATGAACATGAAGCATATATTCTTAAAATTTAGTGCCTCTTGAAGAAGTAATAAAGGAAATCAGAAGAGATCTTCTGCCACCTTTACCACTTGCCCTTATGTGTACCCAGGTTCTTTGTTTGCTCTCCTGGTATGATTGATAATTCTCCAGGCTTCTGTCTAAAACCACACCCATCATTAGGACATTGGATCCCATTCTCTTCTTACAGATCTATGGGTAGTCTTCCTTCCTTCCTTTCTCTGTATCATCAAGTCTTTAACTTTTTGACTAGAGCACTCTATCCACTTACCTATTGCTTTAATTTCTTCTGCATGATAAATGTAAACAAAACAAACACATCAAGGAATAAAAACAAAAGCAAAAAACTATGTTGACCACACTTTTTCCTCCAGCTTCTGTCCCATTGCCTTTTCTCCAAACCTTTTAAACTGACTCTTAGCTGATTTTTACTTAGTGACATGCTGCTATTAAATGTTTAACAACCAACTTCCTGAAATAAAAATGTTTGTAATATTTGTGGTGTAAATATATACTCCTACTAGGGTCAATTTCAAGCTGTCAGGGGTGATTACAAGCTACCCAATATTGAATTTGGAAGAAATGCATTCAATCACTTTTCTCAAACCTATTTCTAGGAGCCAACTCCAGTTTTCTACAAATGCTTAGAACTGTCCTTCTCACTGCAACCGCTCTCTTAAATTGCTCTAACAGGGCTTTCGCCTTCTGCCCTTTCCTTCTCACACCCCATTCCACCAAAACAGCTCTGTTAAGTCACTAATGACTCAAGCTGCTAAATCCAATATTTAATTTTCAGCTTCTTGCTACATCTAACAGCAGTATTTTACACAATTTAATATGTCTTTGTCCTGTAAATACTCTCTCCAATTGGCTTTCAGTACTCTATACTTTCCTCATCTTCTCACATCTTTCTCAGTCGATTGGCTTGATTCTCTTTTCATCAACTTTAACATTGGAGTGGCCCACTGCTAGGCTTTGATCTCTTCTCAACTGTCTACGTTCACTCCTTTAGTGAGCTCAACAAATACCGTAGCTTTAAATAACATTTACAGAATGGCTATGTCCCAATGCATATATCCAGACTAGATCTCTACCGTGACTCCAAACTCTCATATAAAACTATTTGATCACTTAAATTTAATGTGAACACAACAGAAATGCAGTTCTACCCCAAAAATATACACCACTCATTATTTTCCCTATTTCAGTTAATAAAACACCATCCCTTTCATTTCTCAGACTTAAAAACTTTACATTATTTTCAACAATGGATTCTTAAATATGACACCAAAAGCACAAGCAGCAAAAAAAAAAAAAAAAACAGATGGATAGGAAAGTTTTTTTTATTTTCTTTTCATCAAATGACTTTATCAATAAAGACACAGCCTACAGACTGGAAGAAAATTTTTGGACACCATATACCAGATAAGGGGTTTAATATCGAGAATATGTAAAGAGCTTTTACAATTTAGCAACAAAAAGACAAAAGATCGAATCAAAAAAAAAAAAATGAGCTTAGGACTTGAATAGACATTTCAGAAAAGAAGAAATAGAAATGGCCAACTAGCACATGAAAAGATGCTCAACACGATTAGTCATTAGGGAAATGCAAATCAAAATCACAATGAAATACCACTTCACACCCATTAGGATCGCTAAAATAAAAAAAAAAAAAGAAAGAAAACAACAGGTGCTAGCAAGGATGTGGAGGAATAGGAACTCTCATCCATTGTTGGTAGGATTAAAAAATGGTATAATCACTGTGGAAAACAATTTGGCAGTTCCTCAATGAGTTAAACAAAGAAGTGATCCACTTGTAGTTTATACTCAATATAATTGGAAGCAGGAGTGAAAACAGGTATTGTATGCCGCCGATGTTCATTGTAGGCACTATTCGCAATAGCAAAAAGGTGAAAATGGCCTAGATGTCCATCAACACATAAATCGATAAATAAAATATGATACATATATACAGTGGAATATTATAAGCCATAAAGAGAAACATGTTTGTTTTTGTTTAGTTGTAGCTCCTGGCATTCAAAGAAATCTCTGTCAAAATACAAGCTTAACACAAGCTGAAGGAATAGAGATTCAGGGACCACACATGACAAGGGATTCTAATGTTTCAACCACCATGCCAATCCATCTTGTTGAGATCCTTCCTCTTTTTGGCTGACCCTCTACCAAGCATGATGTCCTTCTCCAGGCACTGGTCCCTTCTGTTAACATGTGCATAATATGTGAGACAAAGTCTCTCACCATTCTCACTTCTAAGGAGCATTCTGGCTGTACTTCCTCCAAGACAGATTTGTTCATTCTTTTGGCATTCCATGGTATATTCAATATTCTTTGCCAACACCAGTTTCATTTAGATTAATACTTCACATCATTTACATATAAAAGCCCATATTAGCAGAGCAGAGAATTTAATTAATAGAATATAAGGTATAAGAATCGTCAAACCTAGAATCGAAATAGCAAATATTGTACACTTGAAGTATGTGATATAAAAGAAAATAGAACGAATCCAACCACGTAAGACAGCATATTAAACTAAGAAATGGGACTTTTTATTATCTTTTAAAAATCATTTCATTTTACAATCTTCACATCAAAAAAGAAAAAAAAAATAGAAAGAAAAGTAAATGTCAAGTAGAATCACTAAACTGAGCATTACCTTAGCAAACTAAACTTTGTCTCGTAGCAGAGTAACTTTCTATTCATTCATCACTTCACGGTAATTTTACAAATTAATCTGGTTACTACAGAATATGTATTATCTCAATTATAGAAATGTGATTTCCATTATCATTCCATTATTATTCCATTCTCCTTATATCTATGTTAATAAGTCTCAAAAATAGCTTTGACTCATAATTCCCTGATACAAGTTTCTTCAAGAGCCCACTAGTTTAGCTTGGTTACCCAAAATTAACATTTTTCATTATATTTAAAAATGATTTCAAATAATGAAATTCTTATTATCCCAAAATGAAGGGCTAGATGTTAAAAAAAATAATAGTAAAATGAGTAAATGCAAGAGATGTAATCATATATTTTTAATGTCCTCAAATGTTCCAGGAAGTCAACTGAAGATGTGTTTAAGAGCAGGAAATTTAGACTGAGAACATTCCGTTACTAATCTTCATTCTGCTACTTAATAGCCATATAAACTTTCCAAATATCACTTACCTATGTATAATTTGAAGACTGTAGTAGCGTTTACAAGGTTATTGTGAAAATAAAATAATTAAATATGTGTAAAATACTTAGGTCATTTCTATTTTCATAGTGTATGCTCTACTATACAGGTTTCTACAGGAAACCCTGGTGGCTTAGTGGTTAAGTGCTATGGCTGCTAACCAAGAGGTCAGCAGTTCAAGTCCACAAGGTGCTCCTTGGAAACTCTATGGGGCAGTTCTACTCTGTTCTATAGGGTCGCTATGAGTTGGAGTCGACTCGATGGCAGTGGTTTTAGTGGGTATGCTCTACAAAACAATTTGGGGAAAAAATCCAATAATTTATATACTTCTGGAGCCTGATTATGATTTTATTTTTTAAATGGCAGTGCACATTTCAGAGTCACACAAGCTTAAAATTCCAGTGTTGCGGAGAAAAGTCCCCAGACTTTGATTAGGCAAAATTTAGAGGACTTATTAAAGCATTTAAGAGATGCTTTCTGATTGGGAGCTACTAGTTCACCAAATGAAATCTATGAGTTCTGGGAGAGAGCTCTGAGAGCAAGCGGTTATAGAGGAAAATTAGGAAGTGACAACACAATATTCTGATTGGTTCTTCGTGAAGTAAGGGGATGGGAGGTGGGACATTGAGGGGGAGGCTTGTACTTCATTGGCTACATTTATCCACACCCATTGCCTTCCAGTGATTTCCGACTCATTGCAACCCTGTAAGACAGAGTAGAACTGCCCCATAGGGCTTCCAAAGAGCCATTGGTGCATTTGAACTGCCAACCTTTTGGTTAGTAGCCAAACTCTTAACCACTGCATCACCAGGGCTTCTACGTTAGTCCAGATGGGCTAATCAGATTAATTACAAACTTAATTGTGGAAGTACATGCTGGCTCAAAAAATTACAGAGTCACAAGATGCTTACAATACATATTTTCCAGAACAGGTTGCAAAAGCAACTTGCTCGAAGCAACTGGTTTTCTAGAGAAATCTTGTACAAAAAGCTGTGGTGTCCATTTGCTTCAAGACCCCCTCTCAATGTACTGTCATAGAGCTTAATCACAGAGTCTGCTTAAAGTGAATGCAGTGTTTTATTGAGAGAGATAACAATTCATGAACTTGGAAACACAAAGTCAAGAGACTTTCAACAAAATGTTCCACAGAGTGAAGAGTGCTAAGGGTTTTTTACCCGTGGAGAAAACAAATGTACGTGATTACAATCATGGTGGCTTGGAAATACATATAGCTGTAAGACAATGATCACTAAGGTGGTTTTTCCAGGGCAAGGCTTATGCATTGCACTCCGGATGCGCTGACCCCTGCAATCTCCCCAAATGTAGGAAGCTCAACTGCATAATATGTGGTAATGAAGGACTTGTTAGCACCTTAAGGAGCCTTCGTGGATCAGTGGTTAAGAACTGTGGATGCAAACCAAAAGGTTAGCAGTTCGAATTCACCAGCAGCTTTTTGGAAAACCTACTGGGCAGCTCTACACTGGGCAGCTCTACTCTGTCCTATAGGGTCAGTACCAGTCAGAATCAACTTCATGGCAATAGGTTTGGGGTTTTTTTTTTTTTTTTTCTTTAATAAGACTATAACCCCTTGCTAGAGTCGATTCCAACTCATAGCAACCCTATGAGACAGAGTAGAACTGCCACATAGGATTTTCAAGGAGCATCTGGCAGATTCAAGCTACGGACCTTTTGGTTAGCAGCAGAGTTCTTAGCCACTTCACCATCAGGGCTCCATATAGCACTGTAGGGTAATGCTATTCAGCTATATATACCCCCTCACAATGGAGGCAGCTTTGCTCTCCCCCAAAGTGTGCTGGGGATGAACTTGGGACAAACTCGGGCTAAAGTACAAGGCCAGGAGTGGCATGACTGGGCCGATGGCCAAGGCTGAAGAATGCCTTATCAACAAAAAGAAAGACATCTGGGCCTGGATGGGTAGTCCCTGGAACCACTGGCCACCCAGGAACTTGGAAGAAAAACAAATAAGCCTTAGCCCCAGCTGGAACTATATATAAGCTTGTGTCCCTTTCTAGGCAGTACCAGAGCACTACTCTGGTCTAGCTGCTGCCCTGGACTGTCCTGTAAATAGATTCCCTGAATAAACAATATGTCCGGATCGCTGGTTCCGGAGTCTTTCTTTGGTCTCTTGGCTATGCAACCGACCCTGGGTCCAGATGCCACTGGGTTATGACTCAACAAGGCATATAAACATATAAAAAAAGTGAAAATTCTACAAAGTTAGCTGATAGATTTCCTGGAGCCAATTTAGCAAGAAATTCTGTTACACATACAGTCTTTATGCTGCCGCAAACATTATCTCAAGACCTTCTGGATAAACGTTCCCTGGAAAGCATTTCTTCATAAACAGTACTTTGCTTCCTTCATTGTTTGTTAAGAGTGGCTAAAGTTCTATTGTTTGTTAAAGTTTTCCCATTCTTTTCTAATATTTGTTATGTTTGAGTCTATTATTGTATCACTGTGTCACTCCATCCAGAAAGTAGCAAAGATAAAATAAATTCTTCCTGGGAACAACCACATTCGGTGATCTAACAACTGCCTAACAGAGGTATCTGGACCAGAAAGAGTTGAGGGATATAGTCAGAAATTTTTTGAGATTTGTTCTTTAAAGTCCATTTCTTCATTTGGTAATGTCAACATCTTGAGGTTGATAAAAGTCATGAAATGCCTATAATATACTATGACTATGCCACCATTGTCAGGTGGACTTTATGACAAAAGACACACCACTCTCAGATTATTAATATTCTGGAAAGTAGGAAAAAAAAAAAAAAACACAGAGTTTAGTTTCAAGGTCCCACAATGCTGTGACCAGAATCAGCTGATCATACTAGAAAAGCAATACTGTAAACCATAAAGGCTTGACAGCATTGAGACATCACCAATAGTCCTGAGAAAGGAACAAAGGTCAGTTAATTTGATGAAAGCAGGGTGGGGTGGCCAGTGCCTGCGCAATGTGGCCTAGCATGTAGTTATAGCTTCTCCATTAGAAATATGTCGTCCTTTACTTTATACTCAGTCTAAAATGGCAGATGCATTGTCACTTACTGTATGATAATGATTCCCTGTGTGAAGGAAAGAGATCTGAGTAAAACAGGCTTTATCATCAGCTGGATTCTAGTTGGTCTCCTCAGAGGTTGAGCCTTTACTATGGTCTTCTAAATGAGTAACTCAGACTGTTCAGTCAGCAGTTGTGATTTGTTTCCATAGTTCGTAGCCAAACCTAAAGAGAAGTGTCTCCTTTTGTTGGTCTTACTCTGAGTGGACACCATCAGAATTTCACTTAGCTGAGCCATCAGTGAATGAAATGAAACATTTATGGGAATCTTTGTAAATCAAGGAGCCCCTGAGTGGTACAAATCGTTAACGCACTGAGCTGCTAACCAAAAGCTTGGTGGTTCCAGTCCACCCATAGGCACCTTGGAAGAAAGAAAGGCCTGGCAATCTACTTCTGAAAAACCGGTCACTGAAAACACTACGAAGCACAGTTCTACTGATACACGGGAGTCCGTTGCCATGAGTTGTAGTTGGCTCCACGGCAACTGGTTGGGTAATTGGTCGTAAAACAAGAAATGCATGGAATAAGCAGCTTTGATTCAGGTGGTAGATTGGAAAGTAAAGTTTTCTTCACTGATGTTTTTGCCACTTTTTATATAATGTCAGGTCATCTGCACTCTCAAATATACCATTTCCATGTGAAGAGCTAGGGTTTCTAGGCCTGTCCATTGTTAGTTATCAAGTCTTACTTGATGAACCTTAAAATGATGAAGTCAGGCTGGAGATCACAAAGTTGACATGCCAGGCATTCAGTTTCAATAAGAGCTTAGTAACAAGCTAAAAGTTTTATTTATTTTTTTTAAAGATTTATACTGAGTGGCTGTATAAGACAGGTGACACTGTTATTTGGGAAATGGCCTTGGAGTACACCAGCAACCATCGAGTATTATTTAACAAAAACTCTGATTCCCTCTTCACCTGGTATTCCCTACTGTTTCTTTTGGACCACATGGGAGGAGACAGGGATCATCTCTCTATATGCATAGCACCTGAGTGGGAGAATTCCCTCTGACACTGATGGAGGTTCACAGTACAGGCATGTAAAATACCAATACCAATTATAAATTCAGCAGCAGAAGGCATGACAGCAGTACACTGGATTGGCTCGGAGGGCTTCACCTACAAACTCATGTTAGCTTCCTTTCTTCCTCAAACTCAGCCCAAGTCCAATTAGCTGAATTCAGGAGTCTTTTTACCCCACAGGACCAGGATGAAGGTAATTGAGGTCTGGAATACATGGAGTGCAGAGAGAAGACTAGATGATGTGATGATGGGGTACAGGAAAGAGGAATTATTCCCCCTTTGATGCCCAGCTCCAAAGTCAGTGCCCATGTGTAAGTGCACCTTTTTCCTCCATGTACCAACATCTTGTGAACACCTGGATAAAGAGACCCCTTTCTTTTTGCCTCGTGCATGCTTCTATAGAGCTACTGCACAACAGGTTGCCCACTCAAGGTGAAGAGCTTCATTTTAGTTATCAAGGCTTTGCATTCATTTTGCATCTGAGCACCCACTTTGTGTTGCTGCACAATCAAACAAACCTCTAAGGTTTTCCGTTCATCTAAAGCTCCATATTTAATGGTCTTTATGTATTTAAACTTTGGGGACTCCACAGACACAGCCACAATTGCCTTTTGGCTAGGACTCTGAGGCTTGCTGTTCCCTTGGCACCACAGTATCCCTTCCCCCTCCCTGTCAGAGGATAGTGAGCAGCAATGAAAGCAACATTCATGGGGTTTGTTTCAATTCTATCTCTCACTGTTCAGCCTCATTAACAGCTAAGAGAATGAGAGACCCTTACTCTCCCTAGCCCACCACTTAGACAAGAACTTTTGCTACGTGATTATAGGGCCTTTGACCATCCTCTTCCTGAAAGCCGTTTTTCTGTCAATATCCCATCCTCATCATGAAAACCAATGGGTCTAGGGTTTGTTTTTAGCCTCCTTCCAACCTAATAGGTTAGTCTGTTATTATATCATGAAAGCTGGGAGAAGGCACATGATTATTGGGTTAGAGACAAAGGGTCATACAATAAGCAGCATGACCATCAATCAGCATGTACATCAATCCCCCTGGCTAAAAAGCCCTTTGTGAGCAATGCGAGTAGACTAGATAGGTACACACATGCAGTGGGTTTGCATTTCAGCTGGGAAACCTAAACAATATTAGAGTTGAGAGAATTTTCTGTGTGTGTGTTCCTGAGTGGTGTAAATGGTTAATCAATCGACTACTAACTGAAAGGTTGGCAGCTGGGCTCACCCAGAGATACTTTGGGAGATAGGCCTAGTGATCTGCTTCCAAAAGGCTACAGCCCTGAAAACCCTATGGAGCAGTCCTATTCTGCACACATGAGGCGGGGGTCATCATGAGTCAAAATTGACTCAATGGCAACTGACAACATACGTGTATACACATATTTGTGGGTTTATTATGTGTTTGTGTAGAGAAAGAATACATACAGGTATGAAAGAAATCTATGTATTGTTTATACATATTAAAATATATTTTATTAAAATATATTTTATAGATATTGATTTTATAAGTATAATACATGTATATGCAAATAACATGCGTCTAATACAAGAAATATGCCAGAGATAAATATTCCCTTTATATAACAAAAATATAAAGTTATTACAAATTTTCATAAGAAATTTGAGGGTAGACCTACATGAAGAATATAACTTCACTTAAATGAGGAACATAAAAGCAGACCAAAATAAGTGCAAAGAAGTATCATCTTATAAATATTTTATTTCTTCCAAACTTAATCTATTAATTTAATGCAATTTTAATCAACATCTCAACAGGATTCTCTACTAGAACTTGACCTATGTATTCTAAAGTTCACGTGGAGTTATGAGTTTGTGAAAATTGACACTCCAGGGCCCAGTGGAATTTGACCTGCTTACCTGAATATCAATGAGCACACAAAAGGCTGCGAACTTCAGGAAATGAAAACAGGTTATTTAAAATCCATGCTTTGCTAAGAACAAGGACCTTTACTGAAGCAGACTGCCATAAATTTCTCCTGCAGAGTGGCTGGCGGGTTTGAATTGCCAAACATTTCATTAGTAGCTAAGTTCTTTAACCACTGCACCACCAGGGGTCCTTCTGATTTCAATCGTAAAAATGGATAGTTTCTCTTTTGCAGGCAAGTAGCAGCCTTCAATCTCAGATCTGATGTTTCCTTTCAAAGAATCCATTATTCCCACCTTCAAAGACAGACATCATTCTTGTATGGCCATTTGTCACTTCGAAAATGCTACCCTCATAATAGTGATTTTGGTTACAGAAGAACACAATACATTGCAAGGCCACCTGATTAGTTTATCTGTTCAGCAGACAGAGGCATGTTCATTCTGTTCTTACGTTATTAATTCCATTTATTTACCTTATACAGAAATCACATATATCATAGCTTCCAAATGCCAGATTCATGGTTCTCTGTTCATAAGAGAATAATTAGAGCATTCAATTAAAAAAGCTACACATTTTTAAAACTAAAACAATGCATGTGTGTGTATGCATGTGAGATGGTCATTTGTTCCACAGTATAAAAATTAATTATAAAATTGTTATTGCTGTTAGGTGCTGCCGAGTCAGTTTCCTCTCATCGCAACCCTATGTACAACTGAAAAAAAACACTATCAGGCTTTGTGTCATCTTCACAATTATTGTTATGCTTGAGCCCATTATTGCAGCCACTGTGTCAATCCATCTAGGTGAGTGTCTTCCTCTACTTTACCAAGCATGATGTCTTTCTTCGGGGACTGGTCCCTCCTGATAACATGCCCAAAATATGTGAGATGAAGCCTTGCCATCCTTGCATCTAATGAGCATTCTGGCTATGCTTCTTTCAAAACAGACTTATTCATTCTTCTGGTAGTCCATGGTATCTTCAGTATTCTTTGTCAACACCATAATTCAAGGGCACCAATTCTTTGATTTTCCTTATTCATTGTACAATTTTCACATTCCTATGAGGCTTTTTTTTTTTTTTTATGAGGCCACTGAAAATACCATGGCTAGGGTCAGGTGCATCTTAGTCCTCAAAGTGACATCTTTGCTTTATAACACTTTAAGGAGGTCTTTTGCAGCATATTTGCCCAACGCAATACGTCATTTGATTTCTTGGCTGCTGTATCCTTGGGCATTGATTGTGGATCCAAGTAAAATGAAATCTTTGACAACTTCAGTCTTTTTTCCATGACGTTGCTTATTGGTCTGCTTGTGAAGATTTTTGTTTTCCTTATGTTGAGGTGTAATCCATACTGAAGGTTGTGGTCTGTGATCTTCTTCAGTAAGTACTTCAAGCCCTCTTCACTTTCAGCAAGAAAGGTTGTGTCACCTACGTATCACTCACTGCTAATGAGTCTTCCTCCTATCCTGAAGCCGTTTTTTTTTTTTTTTTAATAGTCAGCTTCTTGAATTATTTGCTCTGCCTACAGATTGAATAAATATGGTGAAAGGAGACAACCCTGACACACGCCTTTTCTGATTTTAAACCACATAGTATTATCTTGGAAACCCTGGTGGCGCAGTGGTTAAGTGCTACGGCTGCTACCCAAAAGGTCAGCAGTTCAAATCCGCCAGGCGCTCCTTGGAAACTCTATGGGGCAGTTCTACTCTGTCCTGTAGGGTTGCTATGAGTCGAAATCTACTCGACAGCAGTGGGTTTTAGTATTATCTTGTTCTGTTCGAATGGCTGCTTCTTGGTGTATGTACAGCTTCCTCATGAGCATAATTAAGTGTTCTGGAATTTCCATTCTTCACAAAGTTATCCAAAATTTGTTATAATCCACACAGTTGAATGCCTTATCATAGTCAGTAAAACACAGGTAAACATCTTTCTGATGGTCTCTGCTTTCAGCTAGGGTCCATCTGACATTAGCAATGATAGCCCTCATTCACATCCTCTTCTGAATCTGACTTGAATTTCTGGCAATCCCCTATCGATATTCTGCTGCAACAACTTTTGAATAATCTTCAGCAAAATTTTACTTGTGTGTGACATTAATACTGACACAATGGTGTGTTTCTACACATTTATATGTAGTGTATATCTGAATGTAACATAATTTTGTGAGCAACTAGGTAAATATTTGAGTAAAAATGAAATTAGAACCCATATTCAACCCTCATAAATACCTTCTATATTAATTAAATATAAAATAGTTTATAAAACTATTAAAACATCAGCATACACTTACATACTAAGAAGGTGACTGTCTTTTTAAACATCATTTCCAACATAAATCATAACTAAAATGTTGAAAGATGTGGCTATGTAACATTATAAAATATGTGCCATAAAATACTCCAAATAAAAGAGGCAAATATTTTTTAAAAAGGAGATAAATTGAATATATATGATATTCAAATATCAATATAAATAATTTTAACAAATCATTAGGAAAACATTTAGCACCTCCTAGATTTTTTTTTAGATCTCCAATAATTTCCTCATTCCCCTGAATCACAGTTTTTTGGAATGTGTACATATATGGATTTCTTTCAGTCAGTTGGCCAGGTAGCTGTCTTCCATATTTCTTGGCATAGATGAACGAGCACTTAAAGTGTCACATCAGTTTGTTGAAGCATCTCATGTGGTATTCTGTCAACTCCTGGATTCATGTTTTTCACCAATGCCTTCAGTGCAGCTTGGATGTCTTCATTCAGCACAACCTGTTATTGATTATATGGTGTCTCCTGAAATGGTTGAATATTGACCATTTCTTTTTGGTATGCTGACTCTATATTCCTTCCATCTTATTTTGATGCTTCATGCACCATTCAATATTTTTGCCCATAGAAACCTTCAGTATTGCAACTTCAGGCTTAAATTTCTTCTTCAGTTATATCAGTTTGAGAAATGCCTAGCGTGTTCTTTCCGTTTGGTTTTCTAACTCCAGTTCTTCGCACATTTCGTTATAATACAGGTAGTCCCTGACTTATGAAATATTCAAGTTACAACAAATCACACTTAACACTGTAATTTTTTAAATTTGTATTTTATCATTAGTAATGTACTATGTACAGTGTTGCAACATGTAATTTGCTGATGTTATTCTGAGATTTTCACTCTCAGATGTTGAAAGATAGATTTATGTAAATACAGATAATAAAAAATAATAAAACTGAAAAAAAAGTACTAAGCTTACATCAGAACCAACTTACGATGGTGTTGTCTGAACAGAACCACATCGTTACTCAGTGACTGCCTGTACTTTAGTCTGTCTTCTCAAGCTGCCCTTTGAAATCTTCTGTTCAGTTCTTTCACTTCATCATTTCCTTTGTTTGCTTTAGTTACTCTACATTCAAGAGCAAGTTTCAGAGTTTCTCGCGACATCTATTTTGTTCTTTTCTTTCAGTCCTCTCTTTTTAATGAACTTTGGCTTTCTTCAGGTATGATAGCCTTGTTGTCATCGCACTACTCTTCTTGTCTTCTGTCGTTAGTATCCAATCTGTCAAATCCGTTCCTGAGATGGTCTCTAAATTCAGGTGAGATATACTCAAGGCCATACTTTTGCTCTCATGGGCTTGTTTTAATTTTCTTCCACTTTAACTTGAACTTTCAAATGAGCAGTAGATGGTTTGTTCTGCAGTTGGCCCCTAGCCTTGTTCTGACCGATGATATTGAGCTTTTTCATTGTCTCCTTCGGCAGATGCAGTTGATTTGATTCCTGTGTATTCCACCTAGCAAAGTCCACGTGTGTAGTCGTCATTTATATTGCTGAAAAAAGGTAGTTTCTATGAACGTGTCACTGGTCTTGCAATACCAGTCCATTTCAGCTCACCAGTGTCTAGGATATTGACCTTCAAGAGTCACATTTCATTTTTCATGAATTACAATTTTCCTTGATTCATACTTTGTACATTCCACATTCTGATTACTAATGGATGTTAGCACCTGTTTCTTCTCATTTTGGGTAATGCCACATCACCAAAAGGAGGTCCCAAAACCTTTAGTCCATCCATATCATTAAAGTTGACACAACATTCAGAAGGTAGTTCTTCCCGTTTTATATTGTATGTGCCTTCCAACATGAGGGGCTCATCTTCCAGTGCTGTCTCAAGGCCCTGCTGCTATTCACAAGGTTTTCACTGGCTGATTTTTTTTTTTTTCTCACCAGAAGTGGATCACCAAGTCTTTCTTCATAGCCTGTCTTAGCCAGAAGCTCTGCTGAAAACTGGACACCATAGGTGATCCTGTTGGTATCTGAAATGCCAGTGGCATAGCTTCTAGCATTGAAACAACATGCAAGTCACCACAGTATGACAAACTGACAAACCAAGGAAAGGCGATCAAACAATATGAATATTAACGAACAATATCATTAATATAAAATGAAAAAATTTTGCTGAAGATAATTCAAGAACAGTTGTAGCTGTACTTCAACAGGTAACTCCCAGAAATTCAAGCTGAATTCAGAAAAAGACATGGAATAAATAATATCGTTGCTGATGTCAGATGGATCCAGGCTGAAAGCAGAGAATAGCAGAAAGATGTTTACCTGTGTTTTATTGACTATGCAAAGTCATTTGCATAAATCATAATAAGTTATGGATAACATTGAAAAGAATTGGAATTTCAGGACACTTAATTGTGCTCATGTGAAACCTGCACATAAACCAAGAGGGAGTTGTTCAAACAGAAGAAGGGGATACTGTATGGTTTAAAAGCAGAACAGGTGTGCATCAGGGTTGTATTCTTTCACCGTAATTAAGTAATCTATAAATCGAGCAAATATTCTGAGAAGCTGGACTATATGAAGAAGAATGTAGCATCAGGAATGGAGGAAGACTTATTAACAACCTGCGATATGCAGATGACAACACCTTGCTTGCTGAAAGTGAAGAGGACTCAAAACGCTTGCTAATGAAGATCAAAGACCACAGCCTTCAGTATGGATTACACCTCAACGTAAAGAAAATAGAAATCCTCAAAAGTGAACCAATAAGCAACATCATGATAAACAGAAAAAAGATTGACGTTGTCAAGGATTTCATTTACTTGGATCCACAATCAACAGTCATGGAAGCAGCAGTCGAGAAATCAAATGATTTATATTGGGCAAATCTACTACAAAAGACCTCTTTTAAAGTGTTAAAAAGTAAATGTCCCACCAAGCCCCTGCTGAGGTCACCTGCCAATGCCACATTCCCCTCCCCCATGTCATCTTAGGGGAGTTCAGCCAGTACCTCCACTTACAGGGGAAGGCCGGCCAGCCTTCCAGAGCCAGGGTGGCCCAAGCATCCCCCTTATCATCCCCAGGGTCTCCTCCCTCTTCTGCCTTCAATGTTGTTGCGCGATGAGTGGCCCCAGATCAACCTCTCAACAAAGCTCTTGGTGGCTTTGTTGGGGGCAGGAGCCTCACTGTCCATGGGTTGGAGGGACAAGCTGCCACACGGGGGTGCACACTGCCTTCTGGGCTCCCCACCAGCTCCTCAACCGAATATCATCCAACTCTTGTTAGGTGGCCCTGCCCCCCTCTGCCACCACATACCCACAAGACCCATATGAATGGATAATCCAGAGCTTTCTTCAAGGCTGTGATGGCCAGGCCTGACCACTGCTCTGGAATTTAAACTGCAGCTGCTGCTGGCCACTCACCTTCTCACCTCACTTCTGCCCGGGTAGTCTGCCCTGCCCTCACCTGTGTCCACTCAGAAGGGGCATCAGGGAAGTGTAAGAGGCTGCACACATGCCGGTCAGCTGATATAAGATCCTACAGGCCCTGGGCACCAAAGTGCACTGTCTCAGGGCTCCTTCTGACCACAGCCGAGCTAGTCCATGAAGCTGGGTCCAGACCCTGGGGTATGCTTCCTTCCAGGGCCCGAGGGCAGCCAGCCTTCACAACACTGACTGCTGCTGCCCCTGCCTCAGCCCCTATCGCTGTCAGCCCCTCTCCAGCCTCCCCTCTGCTCAGCTTGGCACCTTGGTCCCTAGGGGAGATGATACCCGTTTCACTTCCTGGAGGTGAAATACTGTGCAGTAAGAGCTTACTTTCTACCCACACACAGGATCCACCAGTCAGGGACCCCATCAGGGACCTCAGTGTTTGTTACTGCCAGATGTGCACCCTTAATTCACAAAATTGTCTGAGAGTAGATTTTTTACTATTGCTTACATGGGAAATGTCAGAAGAAGATATAGTAAGTACGTGAAGAGTAGGTATCTTCACTGCTACAATACAGTAGTAAATGACCTAGTATTATATAGGAACTAAAACATTGTTCCTCCTAACTGGTTTGGCCATCCTCCTAGTAAAGACCACCAAAAATTTACATTATTATCTTCTTCTACTGAAACGTTCCTACTTTAAACACTTGTATAGCAATAATTTTATGACATGAACATCTGCAATGTCAAAGTATAATTTTCAAAAAAGTTTAATCAAAGATATTATTGAACTCATAATTAATGAGGGAACCAATGAGATGGTAAGGATGATTAAAAAAAATTAGGGATGTACGTATTTAGAGGAAATCAAAATGGGATGTTAGAGCTTGCAGAATTTGTTACAAGACTGATTAATATTATACAGTGCAAAAAATCATGACTTTTGAACTTATCATTTCTATCAAACAGAGATGTTTACAAGATAACCTGTAACTTCATAGTTTCTGGGCCCTAATCAAGTCATAAATTCAAAAATCACAAAACAGGTGCTTTCTTCTAATGAGGAAATGGCAAACCTTTTCTGTAAAGGGCAAGGGAGGAAATATTTTTGTAGTTGTGAATCACATTCCACATCTGTCATATGATCTTCCTTGATTTTTTAAAAATGTTTAAAAATGTAAAAACTGCCCTTAGCTCAGAAGAACACACAAAAATAAGCCCAGGGTCGTATTTTGCCAGTCTTTGTCCACATAATTAAACAACACTTGTGCAAGTCTGTTCAAAAATGATGTTACAGAGACCTCTTTCTTTATTATTTTCAAGGTTTTGCTTTCTTTAAACATTATTAATGTGCTATATAATAAACAAAAATATATTTTACATAGTACAATTTTATTAGATTATAAATATTTGTGTTAATATATGGTATGTAGCATATAATGTATTTATATATTCTATATATTTTTTTATATATATACATACATATATTTACAAAGTAGTTAAATAACTTTTCATAGTTTATACAAAACAAGGATACATATTCTTGTTCAAAGTTCTTCTACAAAAAGGGAACTTTATTTTGTGGTTATGCTATTTAAAAGGGGTTGAGATATGCTGAATCCGTATTTTATATTGACAGTATTTAACATACACAAAATATTTCATTACCTTTTGTTTACACGATTGTCCATATGGAATCTTATAAAATGTTCCACTCATTTGTATGCTTTTTTGATTTTCAAGTAGATTTTCACTTGTAGTAAAATAATAATGTGGAAAATTATTTAAAATCTAAATCTAATGTATATAATTTTGAATGATTAAAAATGTCATATATATAGTCCTTATGATATATATGAATATGTTTATAAAATATATATCTATCTAACAGCATATACATGTATATATATGCTGTTAGATATGCCTCTATTTTAACAGTCTTGTATTTCAAGCCTACAAATTTAAACTTTATTTGATATTTTCTGATAAAGTCTTGGAAATGAATGAAGAGGTACTCTGCAATGGGCTTTTGGATTATCAATACCTTAGTTATCAACTGGATAGTTGTGAATGGAGCAAGATACAGTATACAAATATACAAATCCTCCTGAGGAGATCTCTCATTTTCTCTTTTTTAATCAAATTGTAAGGTGCATTTGATAACAAAATCTATTGCATTGTAATTTCAGACACCAGAGTATAGTGGTTAACTAAAAAAACAAAAGAAAACAAATCCCACTGTCATCGAGTCAATTCTGACTCATTTGCAACCCTATAAAACAGAGTAGAACTGTCCCATATGGCTTCCAAGGAGTGGCTGGTGGATTTGAACTGCCGACCTTTTGATTAGCAGCCATAGCTCTTAACCACTGCTGAGGGGATGGATTTTGGATCCAGCCAGCCTGGGTCTTCATCATGGCTCTGACATTTACTAGTTGTATGTACTATGGCAAAGTTAAGTAGCCACTCTTCTCTTCAGTATTATCGTCTGTTAAATGTGAAATTATTTATAGCATCTACACTGTATAGTTGTTATGAAGCTTAAATTAAATGTATAGTGCTTAGAATAGTGCTAGGACTTAGTTACCATTATACACATATTTGCTCAGTTGCAAAGGAAGGAATGTAGGGATGACAACTGCTTAAGACAGTGTATGCAGTATCTTTACCGTTCCGGGGAAGTGAATTTTGCTATGAAACTAGTAAAATTTACGTTTTAGGGCCCCTCATTTGCACAGACTCTTTCAAGTCTCTGTACTTAATATTAATTTTTTTAATTGTTTGCCCTAAAGAGCTCCCCCTACACAAGCCCTGCAATTACATTAGCTTCAGTCTCTTCAGAGCCTTGCTTCACCTCCTGGCTCAATACTATGCCTATTCATATTACGCCCATCAGTATCAAATAAGGAGAAACGAATCTAACAATATTTAGCAAAATTAAATAATGGGTGTACTGAAAAATGATAAGTCTATTTGCTTGGGAAAATGTGAAATGTCAGATAATTACAATCCTGATTTGATGCTAACAACTAAAACAAAATCCATACAAGCTTCAGCTTTGGTTATAACGACATAAGCAATATAAGAACAAATCAACCAATACTTTTTGACTGCACTTCATTATCTATTTAATTATCACGTTGAGAAAAATTTTAAAAAGAATCCAGCATTGGAATATTAGATGCTCAGTCTCTTAACATATATACCTTGAAAAATGTGTCCATTCTAACCCCTTGAATAATAGTCGGTTTCCCCTGCTTAGGGCTATTTTTTTTCTGAGTCCCACAATTCATCATTTGCTTCCTTATACTTACCAAACATGTTTTTATCATCATAAATCTGAAGGCACATAGTCACACTGTAAATCACTGTGGGTCAGGAAACTTTTTCATATCTAATTCTATTGCCACTGACTTGGCTTCAAAATCAGACCCCATTAGATGTAAATAATGTCAGGAACATTTTCTGTTCAGTCTAAAATTTTAGAAAGAGAAACTCTGATTTATTTGATGGATAATTGTCCTGCTCTGTTCTAATGAATACGCAAGCTTTGAGAAGTTATTTAATGTTTTTATCTCTATCTCATAATGGGTAAAATAAATAATAATTTATTGAAGATTATCTTAGATAGCATCAATTCAAAAATTCCATATGGAAAATACTCAGAAATGTTAGTTATTTATTATTAATGATTTAGTTGTGTTTCTATAACGATGGTCAACACTATCGAAAATATCTCAGGAAGGACACACAGAGGTAAAAAGGAAAACATGGCCAAACAAAGACTTTGGGTTAAAATGTAGAACCTGGCAATTTAGGGGAGCTATTTTTTTTTTATATTTTATGAAGAGATGTTAGGAGCCCTAGTGGCACACCGGTTAAACACTCGGCTGATAACCAAAAGGTTGGTGGTCTGAACCCTCCACTCCTTCCATCGGAGAAAGATGTGGTAGTCTGGTTCCATTAAGATTTCAGCCTTGGAAACTCTTTGGGGCAGTTCTACCCTGTCTTATAGACTCGTTGAGTCAGAATCGACTCAATGGCAATGGGTTTGGTTTGGGTTTTGGTTAAAAGATGTGAAGAAAACCTTTTTAAAATGAAGTTCGGACATTAAAGGAAACATTAAATGGATTGGTAACGGACATAATTTATAGGACTTTTTTTTTTTCCATTAGGAAAAGCAAATAGTAACAAGTAAATTATCAAAATCTACAGGCACTAAATTGTTCTTAACTTCTTTTTGGGTAAAGTCATATGAATGCTATGTAGAAATGGGATAAGTTATTATTCATTGTAGCCATGAATGATCAAAACACAAATGAAATTAAAAAAAAAAAACTATTGAAAAAATAGTTGAATAAAAGATGCCGAACGAGATAAATATTTATTTTTCTTTCATGTAAAATTTCAGATATGTAAAGTTGGTATGGCTTATAATCTTTCTATCTTTGAATTTCTACATTCTCAACCTCATAATCCAATACAGTGATGTTCGTACTACAGGGAACAGGAGAGCGAGAGATGAAGAAAAAGGGATCAAGGCTATCATCAGCTGTTTATTAATAGATGTGCCAGGAGGCTTTCATGAAACAATTTTTAATAGTAACATTACATGATCATGCTTGCTGCAAGGGAGGCTTTGACATGTATTCTTCAACTCAAAGAGAGTCATATGAACCTCTGAAATTTGTATTACCATTGGAGAATGAAGATGGATTAGAAATACAATTCATCAATCTCTACGAAAGTGAGGCATAATCTTTCAACCTTTATTAAGCATCTATGGTGTGTTTGTATCCTTTGATTCCCTTATTTATGAAAGCAGCTCCAAGTTAAGCTTGGGACCCACGAAGAGGTGGATCTAAAAAAAAAAAAATTACATGCAATTAGACTTAGAAGTTTGTTAAAAGGCTAATATACCTAAACAACTGTAAAGCATTGCTTCCTCAACAGCTAAAACTGGAAAGGGAAGGGAATATTCTTCATTCAGTTTTGAACACAAAAAACTAATAAACACATCTAGAAATTTTCTTTTCTTTTTTTTTTTTTTTTAAATGAGGCACCTTACTAGATGCTGAGGAGGATAAAAAATGAATAAGAACCATTGCACTAAATGATTGGCTTTCAATGGTATGTCTAGAGAACTTAAGTATAAAAAATATGTAGAAGTTGCTGGTAAATACTTAAAATGTCAATAAAACTGCAGTTAATTAAGAACATTATAGAACAAATAAGTAATAACAACAAACAATTTAATCAGCCAAGAAGGCACATTTACATAAATAGATATTTCTTGTATTACTTTTGTTTTACTTTTATACTTATTGTTAGTAAGAAAAAAAAACTATGTGAATTTGAAGTTTTTTTTGTTTTTGTTTTTTGTTTTTTTAACACAAGTGCTTGGCTTGACCTGTCTTCAACCAACTAGAGAGTATTGGGGCTAGGATATTTATAACCTCATCTAAAGTCTCAGGTTCCCTGTTCCTTTGTTCTCCAATCCTTTGTTCCTTCCTTCCTTTCTCCCTCCCTCTTTCATTTATTCTTTTCATTACTTCCAGTCTTCCCTCACTCCACCCTTCCCTTCTTCCTTCCCTTCTTTATTCTTTCCTTTTCTTCTTCCTTCATTCCTTCCCTCCCTTCTTTCCCTCTCTTCTTCCCTCCTTCATTTCCTTCTTCTTTCCTTCCTTCCTTCCTTCCTTCCTATTATTTCATATTCATTGAGCATCTGCTACAGGTCACTTATTATACTAGTTGCTAAGAATGCAACACTAAGCAGCAGAACAAAAAAAATCCTTTCTTCATGGGAATTTACACTGTAATGGGGTGGGCAGAGAGAAAATTCAAATATGCCGATAAACATGCAATAAGTCTGACGGCGATGTATGCTAGCAGATAATTAAAGCTGTAATGGGAAAGATAAATGTCTAAGCCTCGGATAGAAGAAGGTCTCAGTTGTAGGCGAGAAGCTGGTAGATGTTTGCTTTTATGATAAAGTAGTATTTGAGTAGAAACCTAAAGAAAGTAAAAAAGCAAGTGAAGCAGATATTTGAGGAAAGACAACCCCAGGTGGAGATAATACAACTTGTCATTGCTTCCACATAACTGCAGAGCTATATATCTCTGCCAGCCCCAGATGTAGGAGATACTATACTATGAAACTCACTAAAAAAAAATATGTTTAATTGCCCTCATTATTTCAACTGACCATCCATGAAAAGAAACATATTTAGAAATTTCGCATAGTTTTCAACTTCAGTGTTGCTTATCTTATTATAGATATTTGGTGAGCTAAAATTTTTTCGAGTATGTCAGCTGTATGGTATTCATTCATTTGTTCATAAATAAATGTACATTCTAATGATATCACTTGAGAAAGAATGTAACTTTCAAAACTTTTCCCACAAATGAGAAAAAAAAAAACAGTGGTTTTAATGTGCAGGTAATTTACAGTAGGTGTTTGAAGGACTGTCAGGAATACATTCTCTTGTAGATGTAAACTTCAGGTGTCTGTATAGTAACTAATTTACACACATGACCTTAATGTGTGTGTAACAAAGCTCTGTAGAGAAATTCAGGTTCCACTTTTACATGGAAATATCATTCACATTTGCTTTTCCAGAATTGCCTGTCACGCTGAGTCGGAATCGACTCAATGGTAATGGGTTTGGTTGGTTTTGGGAAATTATTTCTCATGAGAATTTGTGAGAAGTCTCAAAATAACATGTCCGTCATAATCTCCTTATACCACTTCATCTTGGACAACTTTCAAAATCAGTGGGATAACTTAGCGGATTCCATTTTGATCCCTTTCACATCTTATAATTAGCTGAGATATATAAACAAATTTTACACAAATTTTACTGTTCTACAATTGGGTCTCAGTATATTGAGTAGTTCCACCCTCAGCAGCTCTCATCATTGTAATATGTAGAGTACTTTTACACACGTAAATGTTAACTGGGGTTATCAAAATAAATCATTCAGCAAAATTTACTTAAAAACATAAAACTCAAATTAATTTGTTACCAATGCTTTGATGTGTTCTCTTTTCTTTGTATTTTATTGCTCATTCTGAAAAAATATGTATGCATCTTCTCAACAGTAGTCTGTAAATGAAAGTTAGGACTTACAGTGAAGAGTGTGGGCTTTTATATCAGATAGTTTTGGGTGAAAAATAGCAAACTTTTCTGTTCGCTGGATATGTGATTGTGGACATTTCTTTACCTATGAGTAAAATAATAACAGCCACCTGACACAGTTACTATGGTGAATAAATTAGGTAACATTTAAAATGCTAGACACAATGTCTCATACAAAAAAACACTCAACCCAGGTTCACCTCTCATCCAGATTAGACAGGCCCATAAAACCAAACGAGCCTAAAGGGGCACACCAGCCCAGAGGCAAGGACTAGAAGGCAGAAGGAGACAAGAGAGCTAATAATAGGGAGCCCAAGGTTGACAAGGGAGAGTGTTGACATGTTGTGGGATTGTTAACCGATGTCATAAAACAATATGCATACTAACTTTTTAATGAGAAGCTAGTTTGTTCTGTAAATCTTCATCTAAAGTACAGTAAAAAAAAGTTTAAAAATATTTTAAATCAGTATTAGAATAAAAATAAGATCTAGAACTTCCAAATCACTAGAGATAGAAAATCAGAAAAGGGATTTTTTTAAAAAAGAACATCCAACCTGTTTGCTGTCATAATTACTATCGGTAGTAGTAGTACAGGCGGCAGTAACAGTTGAAGAAACAGCGGTAGTAGCAGCAGTGGTAGAAGCAGAAGCCCTAGTAGTGGTGGTGGTAGTAATGGTTGTGTTAGTACTAGTAATCTAAAAATTCCTTCGTGTGTAGAAGCTCATGACCATGATTTGCAAAATTCCTAACAAAATAATATTTTTGCCTAGGTCTAGAATTTTAAATATTAGAAACTATGTTTTTAAAACTCTGAAGGGTTCTCAATTAATGCCAATCATTTAAATCTAACAACTTAAATTCTGACTGACTATAATATTTTGGATGACGTAGAAAACCAATTTAATGAATCAGACCCAATGGTATACTTTTTTTCGTACATAGCTGTACCTATAAATTAATCAGGCATAAACATTTATGGTAAAAATCTTATCCCTATAAATGACAAGTTTCTGAGTAAAATTTTGTTACATGTTTGACATGCGGTTTTGTAACATATAGCTTTGTTCCTATATCAAGTAATGAAATTTGTGAGTAGCTACTGAAGTTTTTACTGAAGTTGAAAAATGACTTTAGATCACATATCAAAGGTTCCAGACAGTATCTCTCCATCCTGATATCAATGAGTGATTTTCTATTTTAAAACTAAATTTTTGGAAACTCTCCTGCTCAATTTGGTGTAATACTTTTTAAATACCAGACAAAATGTTATCATTGTTTCATAAGTAAATGTCTATATCTCAAATGTTCCTGAGAGTTTTGTCATATTCTCATGTTTGTTGAATCACAAAATAGGTTTCAAATTCAAAATATTAATTCCAACTTGTTTAATTCTTCACCATCTTCTAGCCACTTAAAACAAATTCTATATCCGTAGTGTCTTCTTTTTGATGAATAGTTGAGCATACTTTCTGCTTTCAACCCCTTAACAGCTGTCTGGTGTTCTTTCCATCTCCACTCTAAGTTAAAACATAGTTATAAATCCTTTTAATAGGTGTACTGTAGCCTTGATTTTACACGCTAACCAAGATGCTTTACGGCGTGTCTGGGAATACACACCTTTCTGAATTCTTTGCCAAATATTAATTAGTAATTTTATAGCAGGGTTTCAAGGACCAAGGGAATACACTTTTAAAAAGAAATATTAAGGAGTCCCTGCCATCATATTTTGGGGCTTAATCGCAACAAGTACTAAAAGAACATTATATTTTCACCTGCATGGAAGTAGTATCATGTTGTACTTCAGGCAAACTTGCAGCAATAGCCTCTCTACTTTCATTCCCTTTGCACATTTATCAAATATTCTCTTGATTCCCTCTCTTTGGAATCTATCTTCAAATGCATTACAATCTAGCTTCAGTGCAGACGATTTTAACAAAACTAGTTACTTACAACTAAAAATACCACTCTATTTCTTAGTATCAAGAATTTCTAATTTATTATTAAGATCTCATCAGTGATTGTTAAAAAAAAAACAACTTTTGTCTCATGAAATACTTCCAGTTCCCTCTGCCATGAATTGGTCATCAAAACCTTATTCTCCATATTTCCTCATGGAAATCTTCCCTGTCCTCCCCAGGAGGAACTGTTAGCACCATTACTAGTTCTCATGAAGTCCTATATGCTTTCTTTAAAAAATGTAATAAGCATTTGTCTCAATCACTAGCTTCTAAGATCTAATGGGAAATTCTTCATTGGTTTTGCATATATTAGAATTCCCAACACTTAGTATTGTGTATATTCCATAATGGCCACATTTACAAAGTGACTGAATAAATTACATAAATTCTTATTGCATGATATAACATATTTTACAGATGTCTTTCTTTTTTTTAATAAGTAATTGTTGGCTTGCCTGTAGCTGTTCACAATTACTTCCTTAAATCTGCATTTGGGATAATTCATTTTCAAGACTGTAAGAAATAATCTCTCTGTTAACCTTACCATATATCATAAATCCACTGCTTTATTGACTAGGATTGCTAAAGGAAATCTCTAACACAATAACCTCAAAATGCTTTGAATTCTTTTTTTTTTTTTTTTTTTCCAAAATCTACTCCTACCTCAGAATTCTCCATCTTAGTAAAGGATACCTCTCTTCATCCAATTGTTAGTGCAAAGAATGTTTGATTTATTATGCTTATCTCATGCATTGTCCTGTACTCTACAACCACTCCATCAGAAAATACTGTTTGCTTGATCTTCAGATGTAATCTAAACATGGCACTAGCTTTATCTCTACCACTAATATTCTAGTCTAAAAAAAAAAAAAATTAGTCTAAGCCAGCATTAATCAACCCTGGACAACCGCCTGAGCTTGCTAGGTGTATACTTCAAACTCTTGTCCCATCAACCCCTGATAGTTGACTCTCCTGTATAGCTTCCATACTGAATCTTTTAAAAACATAAACCTGATCCTGTTAAGGCTTTACTCAAATCCTCATCATACTTAAAATACACTATTATACATTTATGGGTGATCTTATAATTTGAAAATGCTGATTTTTATTGTTTATATTTATATGTATATATACAGACACACACATATATATGTACGTACGTACACCTACCACTCAGTTCCCCCACATGCCTGTCAGTTTATTGTACTGTGGGGGCTTGCGTGTTGCTGTGACGCTGGAAGCTATGCCACTTGTATTCAGATACCAGCAGGGTCACCCATGGAGGACAAATGAATGGTCTGAAAACAGAAAAAAAAAAATCCATTTTCATAATGCGAATTTTTGCACAACGACCTGATCTTTGGAACCTAATCACTTTGTCAAGAAAGGAGAAGGTGTATATATGTTTGCAGAGAATTTAGCATGATAAATTTATATACTTGATGTAGCAAAAATTACTGCTTTATTTGATATTAAGATGCACATTCTTATTTTATATTTTTATTTTGTCTTCTATTTCAGTCACCTTATCCTCTTGAATATTTTCTGTTTTGAGAGTAAAGAAAATCAGCTAAAATTAGTAGAAATATCATGACACTTTATCATTGAGAAAGCATCTGTCTACCTTGGACTCTCATTTTCTGTTGTTCATTTATGCACTGGACTACCTTAATTTTTTTCTATACCTTATGGAACAATTTACTTAACCTTGCCTTTGCATAAGTTGAATGTTGTGTGGTCCAAGAAAGGCCTGTTTTGATACAATTCTATCATTTTCAGCAGAAGGTTATTCTGCCATGCACTGCAGCTGAGCAAAGAGACTTGGAAATTGTTGCAAACCTATATTTCTCAAGAACATGATGCTCATGAATTCTGAGGAATTACTGTTTTACGAGCCAATTATTTTGGAGTATATAATACTAAACAAAATTAAATAGACCATTTTACTGCAAGACTTTTCAGCTTTAAGATATTGATATGATCAAGAGTATGTCATGATATTATCTATTGGTTTCACATGTTGGAGGGATAGTATTCTTACAAATAAGTTGCTTCATTCAAAAGGCAGCTATATTAACAACAAAAAGACAAACAGCCCCACCAAAAAATGGGCAGAGGATGTGAACAGATAGTTCACCAAAGGTGATATTCAAGTGGCCAACAAGCACACAAAAAGATGTTTAACATCATTAGCCAATAGGGAGATGCACACCAAAATCACAATGAGATATTGCCTCACTTCCATTAGAATGCCAATGATCAAAAAAAAAAAAAAAGGAAAGCAAGTGTTGACAGGGTTGAGAAGCTGGAACTTCATCCATTGCTTGTGGGAATGTAAAAGGGTGTAGCCACTGTGGAAAATATTTTGGTGATTCCTCAAAAAGTTAAACATAGAATTACCATATGACTCAGAAATCTCAATACTAGATATATACCTAGAAGTAAAGACAGGGCACCAAACAGAAACCTGTACAACAATGTTCATCGTAGCACTATTCACAATCGTTAAACAGCCGAAACAACCAAAATGTCAGCAACAGATAAATGAATAAACAAAATGAGGTATATACATGCAATGGAATGTTATGCAACTATAAAGAGAAATGAAGTTCTGATGTATGCCACAATATGGATGAAACTTGAAAATATGCTGAGCAAGAGTCAGTCGCAAAAGGACAAATACTGTATGATTTCACTTATATGAAATAAGCAAAAATATAGAAAATAAAGGTTATTAATGATCACCTTGGGTGGGAAGGAGAGGAAAAGGAGGGGGTTTGCTGGCAGTTGGCATTGAGTTTATGTTAATGGTGGTGAAATGTTTTAATTGAGGATAGTAATTAATGATTAATGATGGCAAAGCAAGAAAAGTATATAATCAATGTCATTGAGTTGTAATGTGGAAATTGTGTCAGCAAATGTTTGGTATGTATATTTTCACAACAGTAAGAAATACGAGAGAGAAAAAAAGTCAGCTATAGACAAAAGATTAACAAAATGCTTTGAAATTTTAGCAAGGATTTGGGAAGCAAAGAAAATCTTCTCTTGAATGATGCGGCATCAGATGCGGAGTTAAGTTTGATTGGCCTGTCTTGGTTTTACAATTGCGAGGCTCTTCCACAATCTCTTGGGCATGTCTTACTGGTTCCTTCTCTTTCAGGTCATTTCTATATAATTGAACTAGAATTTTTGCTATTGCAAATGTGGAGAGCATAAAATTGTATGGTGTTAAAAAAAACAGCAATGACACAAGGGTTGACTTGTGTCTTAGTTATCTAGTGCTGCTATAACCGGAATACCACAAGTGGATGGCTTTAACAAAGAGAAATTTGTTTCCTCACAGTAAGGTGGGCTAGAAGTCCAAATTCAGGACATCAGCTCCAAGGGAAAGCCTTCTCTCTCTGTGGGCTTTGGAGGAAGACTCTGGTCATTAATCTTACCCTGGACTAGGAGCTTCTCTGCATAGGAACTCCCAGCCCAAAGGATGCTCCTGGCACTGCTTTGTTGGTGGTATGAGGTCCCTCTGTCTCTCTGTTCACTTCTCTCTTTTGTATCTGAAAAGGGATTGGTTTAAGACAAAATCCAATCTTATAGACTGAGTCCTGCCTCATTAACATAACTACTGCCATCCCATTTCATTAACATCATAGTGGTAGGATTTACAACATATAGGAAAATCACATCAGATGGCAAAATGGCGGACAATCACACAATACTGGGAATATGGCCTAGCCTACTGAATACACATAATTTTGGGGAACACAATTCAGTCCATGACAACAGGTTTCCACCTAAGGGAGTAAAATATACACACACATACATACACATACACACATCAGAGAACTAACAGCAACACAGTATCCTGAAGACCCTCCTGGTAGCACAGTGGTTAAAGCTCTCAGCTGCTAACTGAAAGGTCAGTGGTTCGAACTTACCAGCAACTCTGGGGGAGAAAGATGTGGCAGCCTACTCTGGGAAAGGTTACAGCCTTGGAAACCCTATGGGACCGTTCTACTCTGCACTATAGGGAGGGACACTATGAGTAGGAATCAACTTGACGGCAATGGGTATTCTGAAGACATTACTAATATGCAAAATAGTACATGAAGTACAGGAGTTAACATGATTGGATGAGGTTTTTTGGGACAACCATTACACATACAAAAAATAATAATGTTTGAGTAGGTGAGGAAATGAAGTATTTTCAGATGAAAGTTATTAAATGTGCAAAGTATCAGCTGAGTGCAAGTTGCAAAAAATAATTTTGAAAATGTTCTAGAATATAATAGGTACAAATGGTATGACTTCAATTAAAGCTAGTCTTAATGAAATAATGTGTGTATCTATCCTTTCAACAAATATTTATTGAGTTTCCACTATGCACAAAGTGCTATGTTAGGTGCAATAAACAATAAACAAGTAGAGCTGTGTGGGCAGAATTTAGCATCTACATACACAATTATTAATGTAATGGTAATGTGTGTAAAGGAAGAATAGACTTAATGCTTGTTCGACATTTATATGAAAATTTTAAGTACTTCCACATTATCTTTTATTTTTTCATATTATAAATTACTGTGTAGTTTATACACCCCAAACCAAACCCATTGCCTTTGAGTCATTTTCTACTCATAGTGACTTTATAGGACAGAGTAGAGCTGCTCCATAGAGTTTCCAAAGACTGCCTGCTGGATTTGAACTACCAACCTTTTCATTAGCACCTGTAGCACTTAATCACTATGCCACAAGGGTTTTGAATTGATAGATATATACATATAAATCAGATATTAATGACGAATGCTTCATTGCAGTGTCTTAGATGTACTAGCAATACCTGTGATCAAATTATTCGCATTTGATATTAAATTGTGCATAGTTTTTCCTCTAGGAAGTTTATCCCAATTCTATTTTGTTATTTTCAAATTAAGATATTTGCCCCATTTAGCAATAAAAAATTGCTTTTGTAATTGGTTAACTCAATTTATTACACATAACAAAAATTGAAATATATTTAATACTGCTTGTATATCTCGACACATTTTTAAACTTTTCAAATTTCTCACGGGTGTTACAGGATGAGGGTAGAAAATGTTCATCTTTTTTCCCTCAAAATTAAAACTAATTTCAATGGACTTTGGTTTTTCTCTGAGATGATATGGAAATATTTATGCTGATTGTCACAGGATCCTGTAATAACATCTCCTTACTCTAAAGCTGTGAAAGGTTATTTAACATAGCAAGTCACTCAGTTAATCAGTATCTTAAATATTTTATTAGATATGTTCATTAAACGGTAGTATTTTTGAACAGATAAATATTCAGTTTTACGTCCTTTGTCAAAATATATCCAAGCTACATATACATATAAAACATATATATATATATATATATATGCATTCTTCCTAGTAATATGTCTCTTACAAATGATCATATTCTCCTAGGAAATGCTGAGAATTGAAAAGCACTGTATTTCCTTTTAAATTTTACTCATCTATAGTACCTAAAGAATATTAATATATTGAAGAGCCTCTACCATTCACTATAGTTCAAATAATGTGAATTTTAAATATACTTATGCAGGAACAACTAATAACTAATAATTAAAAGAAATTACATGCAACTCTTGAAACAGTTTCTTAATTGCAACTCATTAAACTAAATTGTGGCATATTATCTCTATTATAACACCCAAAATAGAATTTTGTAATGGGCTTTCTGTCACTCTTCCATTCATTTTAGCATTAATTTAGAATATCTGATATTAAAAAAAAATGACTTTTATAATCAGATGACCTTGTATCATTTTACATTATATGGTATACAATCTAAATTGTTTTTAGATCTCAGAAATTGTTGGTCAGAAAATAGCTGAATTTTAATAGTTTATATAATGTTAGTAATGTTAATAATAATTAATAGCTTATTTAAGATTTTGAGTCAAACTAGCTGAATGCAATTTTTATCACTGGCATAGGCTCTCTCTTTTAAATCAACTTTTATGCCTCTAATAATTCATGCTACAGCATTTTCATATGCTATATGGCTAAGAAAAATAAAGTGATTCTACTAAAAGAATTGAAAATAAAAATGTCATATAAACTGAATGTATATCTCTCATTATAGGTAAACTCACAGGCATTTAAATAGAATTCTCAACTATTATGATACAATATCATTTTCTGAGTTCACTAGACTACTTCAAGTCTAATAAGAAAATACTGAATTTACTATTTATCCTAAATACCAATACAATTATGCAATAAGAAGGAAGATTATAGATGCACATTTACATGTAGAAGCCATTATCCCTTCTTGGGTTTGTACATGTTTATAGCTTTGGAGAGCCAATATTGACTACTCTTGAGAAAGTAATCAAGCAGTTGAAATGAGAGACACCATCAAAGACCTCAAATTTTGAATGCTTTTTTAATTGTCACAAAAAGTTTAATAACTAAACAGTCAGACCAACTTAGGTATGTAAAAGAAGTCTTTGTCCACATTTTCTATTTCTGCCTCTAAGTTTCCTCAGGGTAAGGATAATATATATTAGCTTGTTTATAGTAGGTGTATTATAAGTTAACTGAAGTAGTTCTTAATATGTACGTTAAGTTTTTCAGACATACAACTGCAGGTTAGCTCATTTCATAAGTTTTCCTATGTTTCCATTCTTTTCCACTTCACTAAGAATATACGACGAATCTGATGTGACTTTCTTCACTTACAGCTCTTCCCAGCTCCACACACGCCTAGTCAAGTCTGATTTGCCTTGATTATGACAGAGGGCGTATGATGAACACATGTGCTCCCATGTCCTCCACCTGACCTCTATCAGCCCTTCACGGTCTGGATTTCTGGTGTGTGTGTTTGCACAGGAGCATGCTTGAGAAGCCCAGTTCAGTATCTTTCTTCTTCAAAACAAACAAAATTTTAATGAAAACAAACAAAAATAATCTCCTAACCCCATTAGTCATGTTAATGAAATCCATTTCCTTTCCTTTTAGCTACCCCCCAAAAACCCAAACCCATTGCCATTCAGTGGGTCAGACTCATCATGACCCTATAGGACAGAGTAGAACTGCCCCACAGGGCTTCCAAAGCAGATGGCCACATTTTTCTCCAGGGGAGTGACTGGTAGGTTCCAACCACAGGTCTTTGGCTTAGCACTGTGCCACCAGGACCTCAAGTCTAAAAGTGCTCAACTTTCCTCACTTTTCACTTTCCTTTCAATCTACCGTACTGTCTTTCTTCTCCTCACATCTACAAAATCACTATGGCTGAACTCACTCAGTAGAAAATCCTTCGTGTTTATCACATTAGACATCTCTGTGGCATTTGATATGGTTGCTCATTCTCCCTTTGCTAAAATATGCATCTTCTAATATTTACATGATATCACTTCTCTCACCCTATTCCAGTTCACATTGTAACTCTTAAAAAAAAAAAAAAAATTGCAATTGGGTTGATTCTGACTCATAGTGACCCTTGGGACAGAGTAGAACTGCCCCTAGATTTTCCAAGGAATGCCTAGTGGATTTAAACTGCTGACTTTTGGTCAGCAGCTATAGCTCTTATATACTACGCCACCAGGGTTTCCTGTAAATCTTAGTGACCTTTTATTTTCTATTGCTTCTTTCTTTCTTGATTTAAATAACTCTATTGTCCTGATAGTTCTCTTGGATATTTACTTTTCCTCAGAGCATTAATCACTTCCAAACCATGGCTTTAACTTCTATTACAGCCTGTGTATTCTGTTACAAGCCACCATCGTCTCTCACTTGGACTCTTCAAATAACCTCTTCACTCATCTTTCAAATCCCATATTGATTCATTCTCAAAATTCTCTACACAATAGCCAGGGACATCATTTTTAAAACTGTAATACAGATCAGACATAGAAACTCTTTCTTAAAATACTTGTGGATTCTCAGGATACTAACCATAAAATCCAGACTCATTATCATGGGCCTCACCTGCTGTAGTGGACGCTGTGGTGCTCTAGACTCCCTCTTCAGGATTAGGAACTCCCAGCAGCTGGGGCAATAAGGCTCTAGTAGTAAAAAAAAAAAAAAAAAGAGACTCTTAAAGGCTCTTGGCTCAGTCACTCTCTAGAAACTGCCTTCAGCCAAAGAGAACTACCTTACCAAAGGTTACAAAGTTCACCTGTAGGGGAAGCCCACAGCTAATGCAGAGCATGTAAAGATCTGTACTCTCACTTCAAGGCCAGCCATGACGACTCCAAAACTCCACATTGAACAACTTAACTCCATTGTCATTGTACCCAATTCTAATTTTTCAATACCCTCTCAGTGCTGTATCTAATATCAATTTCCCAATAAAATTCCTGCATTCATGTATCTGTGCCCTGGGAACCCAAACTGAAGCACGTTTTGAAATCTCCTATCCTATCAAATTTCATCTGTCTCACTACACTGTTTTCCTTTTTTCTTTCTGTAGCAAGAATATTTCCATTTGTAGTTACTTCTACCTCAAACAGCTTTCCTTCTTCTTCATCATTGAGGTTTCAGCACTAATGTTACCTCCTCAAGCAGGCCTTCTTGTGCTAAACTCATCTCTCAATGGCCTTTCTTTCACATTCTACTGTTTCAGTTTTTTTTTTTTTTTTTCCTAAATACATGCCACACTCTCTGAATTTACTTTGTTGGGTTTCTTCGTTTATTGTTATTTCCCGCAGCAAATAGAATGTAAGTTACCAGAGATAAGGGGATCTGTCTCTCTTGTTTATCACCGAATTTGGAATAGGGCTGGGACCTGTTTGTTGTAGTTGTTAGCCGCCATGGCATTGGCACCAGATCCATGGCAATCCCATGCACAATGGAATCAAATGCTGCCTGGCCCTACACCACCCCCATGATCTGTTAGGAGGCTGTGATCCTTAGGGTTTTCATTGGCTAATTTTTGGAAGTAAATCACCAGACTTTTCTTTCTAGACTGTCTTAATCTGGAAGCTCTGCTGAAACTTGTTCAGTATCATAGCAACACGCAAGCCTCCACTGACTGACAGTTTGCTTCGAAAATCCAACCTCCAAGCCTTCTATGTGGGAGAAGGAAATATTCAATTCCAGCTTCCTCTAATTGTCTCGTCTCACCTTTGATAGGCTTGTGATTAGACTGAACAAGGCCAAGGGGGGAAAAAAAATCAGTGAGCATGAAGGTATCTCCATAGAAATGTCCTGAATTTCCGCTCTGGTGTCTGAAATATTCAGTCAAGAGGATCCTTCTTGCGGTGTTACATACTCTTGTTCAATCCTTTTCAAAAATCTGGTTTACAATTACAGAGGTGATGTCAATAATAGAGATTAAATTTTTAGTTTTCTATCGTTTAGGGTAAATTTTCAAAGACACAGCACATCAAAGTGACTTGTGAGGAAGCTGTAGGACCTTGCTGAGTTGGGCAGGTCTAGACTCATTCTCCTTTCACCTCCTGGCTCATAAAAACAAAAAAAAAACCAATGCCTTCAAGTTGATTCCAACTTATACTAACCCTATAGGACAGGGAAGAACCACCCTATATGGCTTCCAAGGAGCGCCTGGTGGATTCAAACTGCTGACCTTTTAATTAGCAACTGTACCAGGGTTTCCTCCTGGCTCATACCACCACTCAATCCTTAAAAAACTATTTACTGAAGAAATAAATGGATGGATGGCTATTAAAACTTTCAAATCATACCAAAATGCTAAATTTACATTTTAAATCACTTGGGAGATCTAAATAAATTTTGAAAATTCATTATGTAAAAAACTGGAGCTTGTGATTTAATTTTAACAATTCCAATTATAATTTTTAATCTCCTAACTTACTAGATTTCCTATCATTTCACTACTTGGTCAACTAGCCCAAACTCTGGGTTACTTTTACTCAAGATAGTATTCCTTGAGATATTATACTATTTATTTTCACCACCTTTTTCTCTCTTGGAGCCCTAGTGGCTCAGTGGTTAAGAGCTCAGCTGCTAACCATAAGGTTAGCAATGTGAATCCACCAGTCCTTCCTTGGAAGCCCTCTGGGGCAGTTCTGCTATGTCCTGTAGGTCTGCTATGAGTTAGAATTGACTCAATGGTAACAGGTTTCCGGGTTTTTCTGTCTTATCATCTCATCATTACATATTGGCCACTGTACCAGTCAGGGTACTCCAGAGGAACAGCAGCAGTAAAGAGATTTATTTTATGAAACTGGCTCACACGATCACAGGGCTGGTAAATCCGAAATCTGTAGAACAGGCCAGCAGACTGAAAACTTGAGCAGGATTTCTACGTTACAGTCTTGAGGCAAAATTTCTTCTTTTCTAGGAAACCTCAATTTTGCTCAATTCATTCAGTTAATTGGGTAATTCTGCCCACAGGCTCAGTGGTTAAGACCATAGCTGCTAACCGAAAGGTCGTCAGTTGAACCCACCAGCCATTCCTTGGAAACCGCATGGAGTAGTTCTTCTCTGTCCTATAGGGTCTCTATGAGTCAGAATCAACTCAACGACAATGGATTTGGTTTTTTTTTCCTTAATCAGGGCCAATCTCCTTAAAGCCAACTGACTGAAAATGTTAACCATATCTACAAAATACCCTTACAGCATTATCTAGACTAGTGTTTGACCAAAATTGAGCACCACAGCCTACCAAGTTGACACATAAAATTAACTACCACCATCATTAAATGCTGTAAAGTCTGTCACCCTGTTATGGAATTACGCCCGCTTTTATTCATACCCACTGATAACATTAGTTCAGGCCTCATCATCTTTCACGTGGACTATGGCAATAGCTGTGTAATAATTTTTAACTCCTCTCACCTGTTTTCCTAAATTATGGTCATTATTTTCTGCTTAAACTAATTTAGTGTTTTATTTATAACAGTAGGATGAAACCTACTTAAATAACTTATTATATCATGCATGTTTTTGTTGTTGTGTGCCATTGAGTCAATTCTGACTCCTAGTGACCCTATATATGACAGAGTAAAACTGTCCCATAGGGTTTCCTAGCTGTAATCTTTATGGGAGCAGATTGCTAGGTCTTTTCTCCCATGGGGTGGCTGTGGGTTTGAACCACCAACCTTGCAGTTAGCAGCCAAGCACTTAACCATTGCGCCACAAGGGCTTCTCCTTGTTACGCATCGTGTTTAACATTTAGGCCTCAGAATACAGGTCCTCTTTCATTTTCTGCCACTCCCAACCTCAGATCCCATGCTATGGTCACAATTATTATCATTATTTTTAATCTCTGTGCATATGTACCTACTGCTTACCCTGCTTGGTACACCTTTCCTCCTATTTACCTGGAAAATTGTTAAGATTCCGCTTCTTTTGGAAACAGTTTCTGATTTCTTCTTGTTGAAAATTCTTTTCTTTGTGACTGAGTAGGATTTTGCACATGGCCCTGTTTCAGTAAATTTTAAATTCCCTTTACATATTTCTTTACATGTTTATTTCTTTCAGAGAGTTAGAGATACTAAGGTGAGGATTGTGTCTTATTCATCTTTGTTTTACCAGTGCCCAGTACTGTGTTTGGCACTTACATGACACTCATAAAATTCTGAGAGAATAAATGAATGTATGATGAATGATAAATGATAGAAGGGTGTAGAAAGGTCAGAGAAAGCAAAGTGAGAGCAGTACTCGAAAAGACGCATTTTCTTTCCAAAAAGATTGTACAAACAATGTTGGGGGAATACAGAAAATGATTTATGATCAAATAAAAATAATATAGTTATTGGGTTGGAGTGAGGGTCAAAAGATCAGTAACACTGGATTTAAACCTCAACAAGTATGTACCAAGGTACATAGGAATAGGATTCAAAGATTTATTTTTAAGCAGCATTAAAGTTAGCCTTCCTGGAAAACATGCATAATGAAGCAAAAATTGGATATTACAAATAAGAATATAAGTATATGATAGTAAGAATGTATGCTATGATTCTAAATGTCATTTATTCTTATATCATTTTTCATTTTAGAATGAGTTAAACAATATTCACTGCCTCTAGTATCAGAATATGCAATGGTTAATTAATACCTCATGTTTTCCATATCAAAATTGGATTGTGTTCAAATATTGGCCTGATGATTAAGAAAGGAGAAGCTGATACAGTATCTCCCTAAGGCTGTAATTTCTCTATATTAGCATATCTCATCTCATGGCTATTGAAATGAAAAGCATTTAAAATGAATTAAATCTATTAGAAAACATAAACATATGGGAAATAATATTGTAAAATATTTATAAAGTTTGTTGGTAGAAAAGAATATTCCAGGCACAACAAATGAATAAAAACATAAACAAAAGATTAATCACTGTTTAAATGTTTTAAAATATCATAAATAAAATACATATATGTGTAGATGTGTGTTTGTGCATGTATTAAAGGGATGATTTAATGTATAAATCTCGAAATTATTAAATTAGAACCTTACTATTAAGTGGAAGATATCAAATGTCTAAAAGTTCTCAGTCAGATATTCACGGATTCAAATTTCCTGGTTCTATATCTTTTTAAAGAGCCCTGATGGCACAATGGTTAAAAGCTAAGGCTGCTAAAAGGTAAGCAGTTTGAACCTACCAGGCACTGCCTGGAAACCCTATGGGGCAGTTATACTGTGTCCTACGGGGTCTCTATGAGCTAGAATTGACTTGATGTCAATGGGTTTGTTTCTTGGAGTTTTTTTTTTTTTACCTTTTTAAGGAGCCCTGGTAGAGTAGTGGGAACCCCGGTGGTGTAGTGGTTAAGTGCTACCGCTGCTATCCAAGAGGTCGGCAGTGCGAATCCGCCAGGCGCTCCTTGGAAACTCTATCCGGCAGTTCTAGTCTGTCCTATAGGGTTGCTTTGAGTCGGAATCAACTCAATAGTGTTGGGTTTGGGTTTGGTTTTTGGTGGAGTAGTGGTTAAAGCGATCCACTGCTAACTGACAGGTCCGCAGTTTGAGACTACCGGAGCCTCTCTGGGAGAAAGATGTGGCAGTCTACTGTGGGGTCCCTATGAGTCGGAATCAACTCTGTGGTTATGAATTTCATTTGACTGTGTCGTTTTTTATCTGTGTGACTTTAAGAAAGCTTAATCACTGCTCTTAGGTTTAGTTTTATTTTGGGTACACTGGGTAGTATAGTTTATATAGAAAGATGGTTAGTCTGGTGCCTAGTTTCAAATTATAGTAGTTAACATTTCTTTATTCCTAGACAGCGTATGGGAGAATCCCGCCTTTAAGGACACCTCCTGGGTGATGATTTGACATTTATATTTTGTTCTGAAAATATTGCTTATATACTCTATTTTCAAACCAAAAATTAATACAGTAGTGTTTGACTTAGGATGGGTTCCGTTCTGACAACTATCCTGCCTTAAGCCGGTTCTAACGTAAGTCAAATACCTCAATATTTATTTTGTAGTTTTCATTATTCTTTCCTTTTATTATCAATATCTTTATAAATCCAATCTTTGGGGTTGGGGAACATTACATCTGAGAGTGATAACATCAGGAAATTACACGGTGCAACATTCTATGTAGTACATTTTCAAATAATTAGAAAATATAAAGTGGAAACAAAGTAAATAAACATACGGTTTTAATTGTACATTATTAAGGTTATACTTCCTGTATCTAAAAATGAAGGAAAATTTTCAGAATGTTTTTATTCTTCATAGTATATATAAGCCTGATTTCATACTCTTTAAGGTTTAGCCATAAAAATAGCACTTATGTGCACGACGAGTTCCATGGAAACTTAGACTTGCTACCTCAGAGCCCGTGGGAGAAAGAGACCAATGCCCTGAAGGGAAGGTGGGGTGATATAATAACCTGTTGTTCATAGCCAGCTTCACTACCACAGGCCAGAATTGAAAGTCTAATTCACAGGATTTGGTAGTATTGCCCTTTCCACCCACCACCCCAACCAGGGAAAGAAATTGAAAGTAAAAGAAGAAATCCGAGAACAAAAAGCAATTTTAGAAATCAGTTTCTGGCTTTCACCTAATAATTGAGAAGTGAGGGTTGATGGAAATTTCGCTACTGTATACATGCGGTGGTTTTAATTTTAAACTGAAAGATTATCAATAAATCACAAACCTAAGAGGACAAAATTCCAATGGAATAAAATATAACAGGCTATAAACTCCCCTATAAAAAAACCAAAAAACCCAGCGCCCTCGAGTCGATTCTGACTCAACGCCCATATAAATTTGTAAATTTCGTATGAAGAGTGTGCCTGTTTTATTACCAGTTATTTAATCTTGTTTATATTGAACTATTATTTTAGGCCAAGTTTCGGATTCCTAACAGCTTCTTTTTGTAAATTAGTGCTCTTCATCACTCCTATTGATTCAAATCATTCCGAAGAAAGAGTCCACTTATTTTATTCAGCATTCTGTCTATTATCATATTGGCCAAGTTTTTTTTTTTTTTTTCAATTTCTCAGGAATGTAGAGCAGAATGGTAAGTAGCAAATAGCTGAAGTAGAATAAAGCATGCAATTTCAGGTATAAATATATTAAAATAGTATGCATGTAAAGTATCTCTTAAAGTTAGGTTTGTCTTACCAAAAAACTAAAAACCCAACCCGTTGCCATCGTCCGGATTCTGACTCATAGCAACTGCATAGGACAGAGTAGAACTGCTCCGTAGAGTTTCCAAGGAGCGGCAAGTGGATTGAAATTGCCAGTCTTTTGGTTAGCAGCCGAGCTCTTAACTACTGCGCCACCAGGGCTCTTTTGTTTTACCAGATTTAGCAATTACCATTTGGAAAGACTTTGTGAAGGAAGTAAGATTAACAATTATTATTGTCAGACACAATTCACACACCGAGATTAAAGTAGGGCAGATGAATCCCACCCCAATTTTTATATTTAGTATTGGAAAATTTTATTCTTTACCCATAGTATATATTACTCAAAAAAAAGTTCTGGAGTAGAAAACATATCTGTTGACACCTGATCCAAGAATCATAAATTTACCATGTTTTCACTATAAAACACGTCTTTATTTCTATATAATAATCTGTAGTGAGCAAGAGAAAGTCTTGCCACCAATCTCTGCAGACGGACTTCATGCTTGGTAAAGCAGAGGGCCAGTGAAAAAGAGGAATACCTTCAACGAGATTGACAGTGACTGCAACAACGTGCTCAAACATAGCAACAATCGAGAGGATGTTGAAAGATCTGGACACATTTCATTCTGTTATACATAGAGTCACTATGAGTCAGACCCAATTTGATGGCATCTAACAACAACAACAGCAATAACAATGTTAATATTGGTTTAAAACTATTGGAGATAACAATTGTCATAATTTTAAAATATATGACAATAAATGACTATAAAATACTATACAAGAAAAAGATTCTGACCATAACTTTGATTATGCTAAAATGAAAACACAAATGAATGCTAACATAGCACAAATACATTTAGCTAGGAGAAGCATGAATAATACATGTTTAGATTTATTATATTATAGCTTTACTATCCTAGCAATTGAAAGGCACGCAAATGGCATAAAGCTCTGCTCTTTTAAATTTATTTATATGTCATCCAGATCATATGTGCAGTAAATGTCTATTCATGTAAATGAAAGGTTACTAGTTAGCTACACTTAGAGAAGACATTGATTACATGTATAATAAATACTCTGCCTCACTGAAAAATGAACATTCAGTAGTTTTGTTTGGCGAGTGCCAAAAAATCACATTTAACTCACTTTTCGATTTTTCTGAATTTTTCAATTATTTTGTTTATGCAGAGATCTAGATCAGTGAAATGAAAGCTTATTTGTACAAATACAATTTAAACTCTAAAAAGAAGGGATAACTTTTTAAAATATCTTCAACAAAAGTAATTTGTATCCTCAGGTCAGGGCTGTGGCAGCCTTGGTTGTGCTGGACTGAATAACTTGCCTTTCACTTTTTATCTGTGTCTATAATTTGATTATCATTAAATGAACCAGAAAATAAATTTGCTTCTACAATGAAAACCCACAGGCTTTTATGTCAGTCTTTTATCCAGATTTATTCTTTAATAAATAGATGTATAACATGAAAATCTAGTAAAAAGCAGAGTGTAAATTTGTGTTATATAGCTTCTGGCCATAGGCTGAAAAATTGGGGAAAAAACGCATTCAGTTCCAGCACCTAAAATATTTAAAGAGTTTTGTAATAATGTACTTGTATACACCTTGGGAAACTCTGCTAATTGTAGACACCTGAGAGAATTCTGAAAGGGCCCTGGGAATAGCGTGGGAATTCTCATGATGTCAGTAACATCAGTGGTCCCAGTTCCTCTACCCACTGTATTTAACGCCTTTCAGTTCCCGAGAGCGACAGAAAGGTGTGAGTGACTGCGAATCTCTGGCAGCATCAGCACAACCGCTGTAGTTGGCACTTGATTCATCCGGCAATTCAAACATTGGCGAATTCTACTCTTTGCTGAACAAAGGTGCCTTGTCTCCGAGTCACACTTGCTTTTATCTGATGCTACTCTTGTCTCCTCTTCTGTGCTTGTTTCTGTAACTTTTTATTTCTGCCTTTTGCTGACATTGTCTCTAGCACAACCATATTATATATTTGCAGCGTATACTGGGCCTTTGTGAAAATGAAGGATAAAGAAAATGTCACCTCTGTTGTGGCTACACAGAAGAAGCAGAATAGATTCCCACACAAAATTTGGTTCAGATTTTGAGAGTGATAATACCACACATATACCAAAAGGTATAAAAAGATTTGTTACTCACATAATGAAGCTTTTTGGTGACAACAGTGAGATTTCTTTTTCTTATTTCTACAGAGGCCACGTACAACCCTTTTATATACCTGGGAACCTCAATCTCTTATTATTCTCCTCATTAAAATTAACCTGAGCAAAACAGTCCTGGAAGAGCTACCACCTCCAGCTATTGGATGGGAGAGCCAATGATTAGACAGACTAGCAGTTTGGGAGGCAGAGTAGTGAAATAATCAAGACCAGCAGTTCTGTAATGAAATCTCAACTTCGCCAGTTTCTACATGTGTAAACTCAAGCAAGTTTCTTAGCTTCTTTGTGTTTAAGGCTCCTCATTTCTGAACCTTAAGTTTTTGACGGTTGTGTTGACAATGACATAATTCTGAAATAACATGGCTTTGAAGTAGAGGAAAAATGGGGGCCTCATGGGCTGATTAATGAGATTTGGTAGAATTCCATGGAAATCAGTATTAAATCGTTGACCAAATTGCGGGGTCAACCAGATAATAAATGCTTCTTCAATTCATTGCATATTATAGAGAAAAGATTGTTAAAATATTGTAGGGCAAGTGCTCGGAAGTAGGTTCAAAAGCAACAATGTAAATGTTGCCATGAATATTGTAAAACTTCCTCAGATGGGGGCACTTCCTCATCAGTCTGGTGGTTGGCCTCAGGTTGGCTCCTATGTAATAAGTAGTATGAACGTTTGTCCTGAATAGGCAGAAGGTTCCACATTTTCATACATAAATTACACAGATACATACTCAACTCTGAGCATTAAAGGAGGAAAATTTGTGACTGCTTTGGGCAGGCACCAGGTAAATCTTCAGAACTTTGATGATTTGCTTTCAACAAGAGACGTCAGAAAGTGTTAAAGCCTATTAAGAAATCTTGGCAATACTTGGGCACCTTACAGCTCAGTCCCTTCTGATGTCTACAAAATTAAGCTTAGACTCTTCAAAGATGACAGTTAAAGGTCTCAGAGTTGTTTGTAATGGGTCTTAGCTGCTGTAAAGAGCTATGCCACATACTGGAAGATATGTTTGTGACAGGCAAATTCATGTGAAAAAGCTTAGATAAGACATTGGCTAGTATTCAGGATCTTAAAGTCCCCTGGATAGGATTTAAAATGCTTATGAAGATGATAATTTGGAAAATGAGACAATGACCAAAAGAAATTCAGATTCTTATAGAAAGCCCCATCAACCATTGAAAACCCCCCTTGTCTTTATGCTAAAACCAGGTGAGAATTTGAGATGTTATAATGATAAAAGAGTAGCAGATGTCCCAGAATAAGTTCAACACCTTAAAAAAAATTACCACCATGTATGTCAAGACTGAAAAACCAAAGTACTCAAACCCTGAGGCTCCAATGGAAAGCAGTGTAGCCAAGGTAGCTGAGTCAAGAAGTTCCCGAAGCCAAAATAGCTCTCTCCTCCCACGCCCTTTGATCCCACCCTTCCTCACTTCCCCAAACGTGCGTATTTCAAGAAGAAAGATGATTAGGGGTGGGGTGAGATTCTCTGTGCTGGTCAGGGACCAAGGCCAATATATTTCTTTTTTAATATTCTGGGAAAACTTTGAAAGGGAAAGAAATTCAACTTTTTATGGATCTACTGGGTCCAAGCCCAAGCCAAGCCCAGTGCCGTTGAGCCAATTCTGACTGATAGCGAACTTGTAGTACAGAGTAAAACTGCCCCATAGAGTATGCAAGGAGTGCCTGGTGGATTCAAACTGCCGACCTTTTGGTTAGCAGCTGTAGCACTTAACCACTAACCCACCAGGGTTTCTGATCTACTGGGTACAGGCGCTCAAATCACTTTGCAACTGGTTCTACTGGAAAAGGAGACTCCTGAATTCATCTAATTAGGTTTTGGCAGGGTTTCCAGACGAGAAAATAAGATAATGTCCCCTCAAACGGGGTCACTTGGGCCAATTCGATGTATTATTGTGACTCCCACTGCTGAATGAAAAAATGGTATCAGTGATTTATGTGCATCTACTGAGAATGATCATAAAGGCTAGGAGGAATTCTCCTAATCAGGAAAAGCCACATGAATAGAAGTACTAGTGGGTCATGCAAATAATCCCCCGACCCATCTTCCTGTCCCTTCTCAGGTGATCAAACTGCAAATATAAAAATACCCAATACTAGGAGGAAAAAGGGAAATCATAGCCATGATTAAGAACTTAAAGGGCATATGGCTAGTAAGAAAAGCAAGACATCAATATGTTGCTGTTGTTGTTAGGTGCCATTGAGTCAGTTCCAACTCATAGTGACCCTATGTACAGCAGAATGAAACACTGCCCTGTCCTGCACCATCCTCACAATCATTGTTATGCTTAAGGCCATTGCTGCAGCCACTGTGTCAATCCATCTCATTGAGGGTCTTCCTCTTTTTTGCTGACTCTCTACCAAACATCTATTTCTTTTTCCATTGACTGATCCCTCCTGACAATGTGTTCAAAGAATATGAGACATAGTCTTGCCATCCTTGCTTCTAAGGAGAATTCTGGTTGTACTTCTTCTAAGACAGATTTGTTAGTTCTTTTGGCAGCCATGGTATATTCAATATTCTTTTCCAACGTCAAAATTCAAAGTCGTCAATTCTTCTTTGGTCTTCCTTATTCATCGTCCAGCTTTCACATGCATAGGAGGCGACTGAAAAACACCATGGCTTGGATCAGGCACAACTTAGTCTTCAAGGTGACAGTTTTGCTTTTCAACACTTTAAAATGGCCTTTTGCAGCATATTTCCCCAATGCAATGCACCTTTGATTTCTTGACTGATGCTTCCAAGGCTGTTGATTATGGATCCAAGTAAAGTGAAATCCTTGACAACTTCAATCTTTTCCCCATTTATCATGATGTTGCTTATTGGTCCAGTTGTGAGAATTTTTTACTTCTTTATGTTGAGGCTAATCTATATTGAAGGCTGTGGTCTTTGATCTTCAACAGTAAGTGCTTCAGGTCCTCTTCACTTTCAGCAAGCAAGGTTGTGTCGTCTGCATATCGTGGGTTGTTAACGAGTCTTCCTCCAATCCTGATGTCCTGTTCTTCTTCATATAGTCCAGCTTCTCAGATTATTTGCTCAGCATACAGATTGAATAGGTATGGTGAAAGGATACAACTCTGATGCACACCTATCCTGCCTTTAAACCACGCAGTTTCCCTTTGTTGTGTTCGAACGACAGTGTACAGATTCCTCATGAGCACAATTGAGTGTTCTGGAATTCCAGACATCAATATAACAGCCCTAAATAACCAGTGAAAAAAACTAACAGGAACTGGGTATTTCTGTTGATATTGTGACTGTTACTGAATCTATTGGACAGATTGATTGTATTTCGTATGCTGTAATGGACATTGCCAACACATTTATTTCTCTCCCACTGGTACCTGAGGACCAGGATGAATTCACACTCCTGGTGCAAGCTCACCAATGCACATGTGCAGTACTCCCCTTTTTACCAATTGCCATCAAATTGATTCCAGCCACATCAACTCCATGTGTTTCAGAGGAGAACTCCACTTCAAAAGGTTTTCAAGGCTGTGGCATTTTGGAAGATCCCAAGGCTCTTCTTTCCAGGCACTTCTGAGGGGGTGTGAACCTCCAACCTTTCGGTTAGTGGTAAAGCACTTAACCTATTGTACCACCTAGGGACTCCAGTACTCCCCTAAAAAAAAAAAAAAAAATCCCCTTGACACCTGCCACCAAAGGGTAAAAAATGAATTTGGCAAGAGCACCTCTACCCTCTAATGCCCCAAACTTTCACTATATAGATGAAGTCCTATTGTCTGGCAAGTCAAAGCCAGAGTTGCAACTGCATAAATACAATTTTATCATTTCCTATTCTGTTCCATTAATCTGTATGTCTATCCTTATGGCAATACTCCACTGTCTTAATTACTATAGGCTTATTGTTATTGTAAGTTTTAAAATCAGGTGGTTTAAGTCACCAAATTATTGATCTTTTTAAAAGTTGTTTTGGCTATTCTAGGAAGTTTACATATCCATAAAAACTTAGGGTGAGCTTACAAATTACTAGAAAAATCCTGAGGTGATATTGATAAGAATTGTGTTCATTAACAATTTAAGAATAACTTGGTATGTTAACAATATTGGCTGTTCCAATAAATGAGCATGGAATATCTTTCAAGTTATTTAGATTTTCATTACTTTATTACACTGTAGGAGTTTAGGAAACCCTGGTGGTGTAGCGGTTAAGTGCTATGGCTGCTAACCAAAGGGTTGGCAGTTCGAATTCACCAGGTGCTCCTTGGAAACTCTATGGGGCAGTTCTACTCTGTTGTATAGGGAAGCTACTAGTCAGAATCGACTCGACGGCACTGGGTTTTTTTTTTTTTTTTGGTTTATTACACTGTTAGTGTGTAGTTTTCAGTACACAATCATGCACCACTTTTGTTATACTTTTCCCTACACACTTCATTATTTTTGATGCTATTTTAAATGAAATTATATTTTAATTTCAATTTCAGATTTTTCATTGTTAGTATGTTGAAATACAATTGATATTTTGTGTGTTGACCTTGTATTCTGTTTGTTTACTAGTTTTAAGGCTTTTTTTTTTCAAAGATTCTGTAAGATATTCTACATATAGGATCATGAAATCTGTGAATAAAGACAGAGTTCTTCCTTTCGACTCTGTATTTCTTAATTTCCTTTTCTTTCCTGATCGCACTTGCTGTATCCTCCAGAATAATGTTGAGTAAAAGTGATAAGAGTGGACATCATTTCTTTTTTTTCCTAATGGTAGGGGCAAAGCACACATTCTTTCACCAGTCTATATGATGGTATCTGTATGTTTTTTTGGAGACACCCTTTATCCAGTTGAGGAAGTTCCCTTCCATCCCTAGTTTTGCTGAGTGTGTGCATATCTGTATGTCTTGTTTTGTTTTTAAATCATGAAGCGGTGCTGAATTTTGTCAAATTTTTTTTTCTGCATGTATAGAGATGATCATGTAGAATATTTTGCCCTTTATTCTACTAATATAAGGTATTGCATTAATCAATTTTGGGAGTTAAAGCTAACTTGTATTCCTGGGATAAATTTCATTTGGTCATGTTGTATAATTCTATTGCGGAATCCAATTTGCTAATATCTTGCTAAGGCTTTTGTGTCTATGATCATGAGGAATATTGGCCTGTAGTTTTATGTGTGTGTGTGTGCATGTGTATCCACTTATATATGTATGTATATATGTATATGGAAACCCTGGTGGCATGGTGGTTGATAGTTAGGACTGCTAACCAAAAGGTCAGCAGTTTGAATCCACCAGCTGCTCCTTGGAAACCTTATGAGGCAGTTCTACTCTGTCCTATATGGCCCCTATGAGTCGTAATTGACTTGATGGTCACAGGTTTGTTTGTCTGTTTTTAATATATACACATATGTTGTTGTTGTCGTTAGGTGCCATCTAGTGGGTTCCAACTCATAGCAACCCTGTGCACAACTGAATGAAGTGCTGCTCAGTCCTGCACCATCCTTACAATCATTGTTATGCTTAAGGCCATTGCTGCTGTCACTGTGTCAACCCATCTCATCGAGAGTCTTCCTCTCTTTAGCTTGCCCTCTGCTTTACCAAGCATGATGTCCTTCTCCAGGGACTGGTTCCTCCTGATAACATGTCCATACATACCAAACCTTTGCCACCAAGTCGCTTCAGGTTCATAGTGACACTACGTGACAGAGCAGAACTATCCTACAGGGTTTCCAAGGAGTGACTGGTGGATTCAAACTGCTGATCTTTTGGTTAGCAGCCAAGCTCTCTTAATCACTGCGCGACCAGAACTCATATATATGTATTAAAGTGTTTAGTTAAATAGGAATTAATTGAACATATATATACAATTATTATATATTTATTACTGACCATAGGATTGCTATGAGAAGTAATCCACTTGACAGCAGTGGGTTTTATAGTAAATATATTTATGTTTATAAATATATTTATATTTATAGTAAATACATTTATGAACTTCCCCTTAGCCATTTGAGTATTAAACCATCAATTCTACTCATTCTATTTTAATGCCACTTAAAACCCTGTTTATTTATGTCAGATCTGTAGATAGTGAACATATTTAATTCACATTCAAATTATAAAGAGTAAGTAATAAGAAAAGCTGATGAAGGAAACAGATTATTCTATTCTGCCTTTCAATCACTATATTACCCAAAATTTTGAAAACATTTGTCTCTCTGGATTTTTACATCTGCATACTAAACATCTTACATACTCACTGCGTTTATGCCCTAAAAATAAAACACACTGGCATCTGTTCTGTCTGCTGTACTTAACTCCTCTTCTAACTTTACCACTCAGACCTGAATATAGTACTTTCTTCTTCCCTAAATGAGGAATTTAGACTAGACAACTGGGTTTGTAACACATTATAGTGATTTTTCTCTCTCAACATTGAGGCTGGTTCCTACCACTTAACTAACTCCTATATAGCAGCGCTTGAAATGGTGTATACAGTAAACACCTTACTAAAGTGTATGAATTCTTTTCACCTGCTGCTCTTCTCTGGACACATTTTTTGTCTTGAGCTTTTCAGTAAAATAAGAACTTCGGTGTAGTATGAGAAGGAAAGAAGCTGCTCAGGCTGAAGCAAAGCCAACAGTCCATTTCCGTCTTTGCTAATTTCCAAGAAGCATTCCCACACCTGGAAATTGTTACAATCATGTGACAGAATTCTTCATTTTCATTTCTAACTGGGCATAACAAGATAGCTACACGTTCATATAAAGCCTCTGAATGTCCTACATCCAACTGTGAGGACTTGTGCTTCTCCATCTCTCTGGATTATTTCTATCATACGCATGCTGACACAAACTCCATGACCTGAGTGGCACAAATGGTTGAGCGCTCGACATTTAGTCAAAAGTTTTGTGGTTTGAACCTACTCAGAGGCCCCTTGAAAGACCACAGGCCTGGCAATCTGCTTACAGCGTTGCCAAACTTATGGAACAGTTCTGCTCTGCACACATTCTTCAAACGAGATAGATTCACTAAGGTAGCCTTTCTGATTTTGAAAATGACATATGTAATGATGAATATAATTTATCTACAGCTAAATTTTGATTGTAATAATCAGTAACACTGGGGAATTATCGAATAGTAGCAAACGTGATTTTGTGTGTACGTATGTGGACAATCTTGATAAAGATTTAGTAAAACAAATTTTTTTTCCCTTGTTTTCTTTTTTAAGGTATGTTTTATTTTTTTATCAAAATACAATTAAATTTTATTAAAAAAAGTACAGTATGGGAAAAATGTTATCCAATAGATGGCACTATAATCTTTGTGATACAAATATCCACCATGATAAAGATAATTTGAAGTGAAAATTTCTTTCAGTTTCTGCTATCAAATGACAGATACAAAATAGGTATTATATATTTTTTTAAATAAAAATGTCTTACAGGAAATACAAAATAAAATAATGAGCTGTATCTAGTAAGTCTTTGGTCTGTTCTATTTAAGGCAATTATAGATTTAACCTATATAATTGGTGTTATTATTACTAATAAATAAGCCTTTTCTATTACTTATATATAAACAGAAATTAAAGCGCTAGTAAATTAATCACTAACATTAGAAGTAACATAACATAATTGTGATTTTTAAAATTGCGTGTCAGCTTGACTGGACCATGATTCTCAGTGTTTTGGCAGTCCTATAATGTAGTAATCACTTCCCTGTTGAGATCTGATACACGGTCATCCCATGATGGAATCTGCCGTGAGTAGCCAATCTGCTGAAGGGGAGTTTCCCTGGGTGTGTGGCCTGCAACCAGTATGGCAGGGGCTCCAGGGTTTTTGCTCATTCTGGATTCTGTAGCTGGATCCTGTTCATCTGACCTCTGGTTCTTGGGACTTGAGCTGCAGCTTACCACTAGTCTTGCCTGCCGATCTTGGGATTTGTTGACCTTCACAGCTTGTGAGCAATAGCCTTGCTCTCCAGCCTACCAATCTTGGGCTCACCAGCCCCTGTGGCTATTTGAATCAGGAGAAGCTTCTTCCCTGACCCTTGGGCTTAGGACATTACAGCCTCTACAAATGCGAGAGCCATTTTCTTGATATAAATCTCTCTTTATATATATGTATATATATATATACACACACACATATATATACACACACTGTACTTTTTCTGGTTCTCTACAGAACCCAACCTAAGACAATAATTTAAAATAAGGTGTAAATACCAGAATAAATAAAATTTTTTTTAAAAAAAGTTTTGTTTTCATTTGTTATTTGAAAATTAGAATCCATTTTTTTTTCTTTGCAAGAGACATGTGTAGTGTTTCAATCATATTTTTGAGTTATAAACTTTATAAGGTATATTGACTCTGACCTAGAAATGTGCATCAGCTGAAGTCATTAATTGTATTCACAAAAATATACCACTTGAATAAAAAAAAAAAGACTTCAGGTCTTATAGTTATTGACTTGATCATAAACTTCAAATATGAATTAAAATTTGTGGATCTTGTTTAGAGATTTATAATTTAAAACTCAAAACCAGTGAAAGGAAACATTAAGATTTAATTGCATCCAACTCTTTTTCCAATGTATTACTGAATGATTGCTATGTGGCGCTTTCACAGATTTTATTTGACATAGTAAAACAAACCAAAGAAGGAATGGCTGTTATACGTCTAATAGATTTTGTTTATTTTTCCCCTCCTCGCAGACCTCAGCATTCAGATGCTTACATAATCTGTGTCTTTTTTCCACTTCTCCTTTCCTTTCTTGCCTACCCCCTTTCTCTGTCTCTGTCTTTGTACGTGTGTGTGTACATATGTATATATATAAAAACCCGTTGCCATCGAGTCAATTCCAACTTATAGAGACCCTATAGGACGGAGTAGAACTGCCCCATAGAGTTTCCAAAGAGTGCCTGGTAGATTTGAACTGCCAACCTTTTGGTTAACAGCTGTAGCTCTTAACCACTATACCACCAGGTTTATATACATATTACATAATATATACATTGTTGTTGTTAGCTGCCGCAGACTCAATTACATCTCATGGAAACCCAATGTGTGCAGAGGAGAACTGCTCCTTAGGGTTTTCAAGTGTGTAAACACATACACATACACACATATATGTGTGTTATGCATATCATATATATTTTTCCTCAATTTTTTTCTTGCTGTGATTTTCCAGATAAGCACTAGATGGCACAGGACTGGGCAGTGTTTCATTCTGTTGTAGATGGGGTTGCTATGGATTGGAACCAAATCAATGGCTGCTAACACCAACAACCTATTTAGAATACTATGGGTAATTATTAAGAATAATGTTAAGCATAACTGGAAAGAAAGAACAATATTATATACTATTCAGGGAAGAAGCAAGTATGGGGGGCGTGATTATTGATTTCAGAGAAATTAAACACACAGAATAATTTTTGAGTTAGGAAATTTTCAGTTAATGATAATTATTTGTATTAAAAGATAAAAAAAATTAGGTATAGTGTGATTGGCAGATATTTCTTAAACATGACAAAGAAAGATATAACAATAAAAGAAAAAAAATTGTTAAATAGGATTTCATTAAATTGAAAAATCTTTTCATGAGAAGATTGCCAAGATCTTGAGGGAAGATGTTTACACCACACACATACCAAAAATGACTATTATTGGGACTATATAATTAACTTTTTAAAATACATACAAGAAAGACAAATGGTAACAATAATCAAAATAATTGAAAAAATCTACTTCAATAACATGTTGCATATTTTAAGTAAGCATATGAAAAGTGCTCAAACTAATCCCTACTAAGAAGAAAAAAAAAAAAAATTAAAACTACAGTGTATTACTACTACACACTCACTCAATGGCTAAAATTAAAAATACTGACAGTGGCAAGTGTTGGCAAGGATGTAAAGAAGCTGAAAATCTCACATTGCTGGTAGGTGTGTAAATTAGCAAAACCACACGGGCAACTGGCAGTATTTGTTAAAATTTAGCACGTCTAGTTTTTTTTTTTACCCTGTGACGTGTCAAATCCACTCTTCCATATACACTGGTGGTAGGAAGAATAATACACTTCCCCCCAAAATAAGTCTGTACCCTAATCTTCAGAATCTATACATATGTGGGTGTTTGAAGATGTGATAAAGAATCTTTAGATGGGAAGATGATTCTGGATTACTGGGTGGGCCCGTTTTTCTAAATAATTATTGCAAAATATGGTTACTCTGTTGTTTGATTATAATCATTTCAATGAGTGAGGTTTTTCTTTTTTTTTATAATTATGACTAATTACAAAACAGATTTTTCAAGTAAAAAGTGAAGAGCTTGAAAATAATAACACCCTAGCTTTGAAAAAATAAATCACTAACTTCTTCAAACACTGAAACATATATATGTTAACTTAGACACATACACACACACACATATATATATGATCCAACCCCTTTTTTGTTGAGTCATTTCTGACTCATAGTGACCCTATAGGACAGAGTAGAACTTCACCGTAGGATTCCCAAGGTTGTGATCTTAAAGAAGCAGGCTGCCACATCTTTCTCCCAAGATGTGGTGGGAAAAAGGTTTGATAATCAAACAGTTCATAAAACAGAGTTCTTCATTTCTAGATGATAAAATAAATTCAACATTTGGAAGCTCATCAAAAATGAATCAGAATCAGATTAAAAGTGAAGCCTACATCACTGTCAGGGTCCCAGAGACCCCACAGGGCCTCAGAAGAGCATGTTTCTGAGCCACGAATCTTGAGCTGTGGTATGAGGAGAGCGTGTGGTATGAGGACAGCATACCGGTATGAGGGGAATATGTTCCTGAGACACAAATCTTGAGCTGTGGTATGAAAGTATCTCAGCTGAATCTTGGTTTGATACGGGGATTCTTGACTAACAAGCCCCCCACATAGACCACCAGAGACATCTATTGATCACATAAAGCCGACATTATTAAACTTACCATACCAAGAAAGAACCTCTTCTGAAAATATCTCAATAGTGCCTCAAAAGAGTGTTGGTTTCTGGGCTCAAGTATTTAAGGTGGTTTATTCAAAGTAGGGAACTAGGTGGAATTGGGAAAAGTTCATGGTATTAGTTAATATACAAGGGTACAGTGAATGCAGAATCTTAAAACAAGTTTTGATGAGTAAGCTGTTGTTCTGATTAGCAAGCTATTTTTCAAGAAGAGTGCAAATTTTTCTAATTAACTCTTTCTCCAGAACTGAAAACTGCTTGCCCAGATAAACTGATTAGAAAGAAGTTTTCTGGAAGAAATTTATTTATTGGCTGTATTGATATTTGGTCTTTTTATGGGGTAATAATTTTGTGGAACAAAAAGTTAAATCATATTGACAGAGTTGTCCTCAGTTCTCAATCATGGTAAGTGAAGCAGACACTCTCAGTTTTTACCAACAATCTTAGTATCCCTTTTTTCTGTGGAGAAGTCATTGCAATAGCTATGAAACCTGGATGGCACGGGTTTTTTTTTTTTTTTTCTGGGTAATCACCAAAATGCTTCGTAAAGTAGAGGGTCAGCGGAAAAGAGGAAGACCCTCACCAACATGGATTGGCAGTGGCTGCAGCCATGGGGTCAAGCATAGCCAAGGACTGTGAGTACCGCACAGGAGCAGGAAGTGAGTCATTCTGTTGTGCATAGGGTTGCTATGAGTTGGAAGTGACTCGATGGTCTCTAACAACAACAACAATCATCCAAATGATGTGGAAAACATTTAAACACAGCACTTTTTCCAGGACTCACTGTTAGAGCTTACGAATCTAGTCTGACAGTCTGGCACCTTGTCAGAACATGAGAGATTGGAATCAGAGATAATACTGAGTCTTTTCTTGATTAAAAAAAAAAAAAAAAATAGCGTACATTAAATTACCCCCTGCCTAAAGCAAAATTCAAGGGGTGAATTTTAAAACTATTTTTCACATTCCACAAATGCTCCACTTGTCTCAAAATCCTCTTCATAACTTACTTTCAAGTCATTTCATTCTGTTAGTTGCCACAGTCAAATGCACTTATTTATGTACTTATATGCATCGGAAACCCTGGTGACATAGTGGTTAAGTGCTATGGCTGCTAACCAAAGGGTCGCCAGCTCGAACCCTCCAGGCCCTCCCTGGGAACTCTATGGGGCAGTTCTACTCCGTCCTATAGGGTAGCTATGAGTCAGAATCGTCTCAACGGCAGTGGGTTTGGTTTTTGGTTTTGGTTATGTACTTGTATATTCACTTGGAAACCCTGGTGGCATAGTGGTTAAGACCTACGGCTGCTAACCAAAAGTTTGGCAGTTTAGATCCACCGGGTGCTCCTTGGAAACTCTATGGGACAGTTCTGCTCTGTCCTATAGGGTCGCCATGAGTTGGAATTAACTCGATGGCAACGGGTTTTTTAAATATCCATTTATGTATGTATACCCACATTCACACACACTCACAGGAAGGTAGACAGTCAACGTTAGATTCCTTAAAAAAAAAAAAAAAAAAAACCTTATTTTAGAATTACCTTGTAGTATCTGTAGTGGAGTTTTTCTTAGCTGTCGTCAAGTCGTCCCCACACTCATGGCTGCCCCATGTGTTACAGAGCAGAACTGCTCCATAGGAGTTTCTTGGCTGTAGTCTTTATCAAGACATATATAGTTTTTATTGAATTTCTGATTTTTTATTTCCTAGAAAATGTCTTAAATAATTAATTTGATTTAATCTCTAATTAATCTCTAAGGATTCATGAGCTACTGGATTTACAGAAGCTAGCAATCGAAAAACACCGCCATTTTCCTCTATTGATCTTCATACACTATACATTGCATTTACCACACGGTCTGTATAGTTGTACCCATTTAATTGTCGGAACAATTTTCTTAGCCATAGACTCTAGTAGTCTCCCTCTCATCAGTCATTTTATGCTGAAAGGTAGTAGAGTCTATATTTGGTGATATCTCATTCTATCTCAACTGCCTATGGCTCTGTCTGGGATGCAAATCTCTGTCTCTGTGTGCTACCAGTGAAACGTCTATAGTCACAAGTTTAAAGAAGGTAAAGTTTAAAACACAGAGGAGTTGATGTGAAGTCCTAGCTCCACCTAAAAGGACAACAAAAAATAACTTTTATATATATATTATATATATATATTTTTTAAGCTGGGTGGTAATTTTGATAGAAAATATGGAAACATTTTTATTAAACGAAGAAAAATGGTTTACATGACTGTCAGAGGAGACATAAGAGTAAAGAGCATATTTTCTATATAATGTTATTTTTCTGTTTCTGAATAAGCAACAATGGCAGTATTTATTGAATTTACTACACTACTTCCTAATAAGAACATCTGTAAGCAGCAACTCAGAAGGCTAAATGCCTCTGAATTGAGCTCACTTTACTTTGCTTATAAATGAAGATAATCAAGGGAGGCCCTGGGTAATAATAAAAAAGAAACAAGAGTTTGTCTTTGTTGCATCGAGTTTCTCATTTTTTCTAATTTCTCCCTACAGGTGATCTGGTTTATTTTTTTTTTAATACTTCATACAGTTTGCACTATTTCTTTTACCTACATATGTGTTTATATTTTAGGCCTAATTTTGAAACAAAAGTATTTGATGCTTTGTAAGTAATTGTAATCCCCCGTTGATAACAGAAACCCTGGTGGCATGCTGGTTAAGAGCTTACACCTGGCTAACCAAAAGGTCAGCAGTTCAAAGCCACCAGGCACTCCTTGGAAACTGTATGAGACAGTTCTACTCTGTCCTATAGAATCACTATGAGTTGGAATCGACTCAGTGGCAGTGGGGTTTGGTTGGGTTGATGATGTTTTCTTATGGGTAATTGACACAGGAATTTTTTTTTTTGTGTGCTATCCCAGGATGCTTTTTTTTTTTCCTTTTTAAGATAGGTCAAAAAGGAACATGAGATGGTGTATTTGCCCCCTCTCCTTCCCCTGTTCTTTATTTAGTTCTATTTAATCTACTTTGACATTGCTTTAAGACTGGGAATCCTAGTATTCATTTTCACATTGCCTAATACTTTCTGCTCTCTCCTATGAAATTTATTTTCACCACTTTCTAAAAGGAGTGCAGTGCAGTCCACCACTTTAAGATCTGGGATTTTATGCTTTATATATTTTTGGAACTAGGAACAAGGGGCAGTAAACGAAGGAGGAAAGTAACAGATGCTTAGTTACTGAGGCAGGAGGGAAGTGGTAGAGGGGTTTGTTGTGAAGTAGATAGGTGGACACAGACCAGAACCTGGAGAATGAAAATACCACTGGGCGTTAGAGAACCCCGTTCCACCCTGAACAAAAGGTTCTTCAAGACTAGGAGGTGAACGTTTTTCCTGCATGACATTGTGCTCTCTGGCTAAGAATCAGAGAGTCATGTGTTTAAAATAAAGATGGCAAAAGTGGGTGGAAGAGGAAAACTTGCATCAGAAGCTCCATGAATTTATAATATGTTGGAGGAGGATGTTAGAAGGGATGGCATAAATGTACACTATTCTCCAGGATCAAGGAGGCAGCTCCCAAGTCTCTTGTTCTTGTGCCTATCTCCATCAGAACTGTTTAACTAGCAACAGGAATGAAGAACTCTACACATAGCTATAACTGAAACTTGTAACTGATGCTGGGCAACCCTACTCATTCACCTGGGCATATCCTAGTCTAAATCAGGTCACTTCTAAGCAAACAAAATACAAGGACTACTATTTTTAAGGTGAGCATAAAAAGAAAGATGATGATTTTGGTACTAAGTCCAAGAAGGAAAACTCTAAGAATTTCATATCTGTGGAAAAGATTTTCCATTATCCATATGATCTACTTACTATATATGTTATAATTCAAAGCATCTCAGTGATACGTAAATTTTATTGAATATGTCTGATTAATTTTGTAGCACTATTTAAATAAGACAGCCAATCTCTGCATGTCAAAATTTCAATTGATAATAAAATCAATATCATATTTTATGTAATAGTTACTAATGCATATTTTCACAAATACCTCCCTAAGGTCAGATTCTACTCATTACATATGAAAATTAATTTTAGTACATCAATCTGACTTCAGATTCTATAGTGGGTTAGAAAATTTTTTTTTTTTTTCACATTGTCACATTGTTTTAGTTCATACCATACAAGTAAAAAGAAATAAGCCAACAAAAAGAGATTGAAAGCATGGTTCATGAACTCATAATTAACAATTCAGAATGCTTTCATGGACCTTAATTTTGTGAGTGGGAAGGCAAAATATTAACAATTCTATTTTAAACATGGTATCTAAAATTTTAACTGGCACCAACCTAATTCTTAGTTTTCCAGAGCAGGATTAAAGCAGTGAACATTTTAATTCTAATATTTAGTGCATATTCTTCAAAGGTGATGATAGGTATAAGTATTTCCCTTAAAACCAAATAGAACATTATTTTTAGCTGTCTGAAATGCTGCTTGTCCCATTTCACAAAGCAATCTGTATAATCAGCTTCAGAACTTAATAATATCGTTCAAGTGAATCGGAATATAGGAGGCAAGACAAAAGAAAGTGAAATGAATGTAATAGCACAATTCACTTTTGCATTTCGACAGGTAATTATTATTTCCCAGGATGCTATAGTTCAGCAATTAAAAATTTAAAAATTAATTTAAAAAGTCTAAATGAAACTAAATTGAATGGTTTTATTATAATGGATTGCCAAAAATACTCTTGTAGAATTCTTCTCAGAACTGAGATTTTACTTTTTATTAGAAATGGATACTTTATTTGCTTCTTTTGCATAAGAAGTTAGGATAACTTTTCTCCATAACTTAGCTGAGTTTATGATTACTTCCAGAGGTGTTAATATATAATTTTCAAATAATGTGTATTTTTATGCTCTTACTGTCGTATTTGCCATTTTTAAATACCCACAGTGTCTATTTTTGACATGAATAAAATAACATGTAAGCAATACATATTACAGACATACTTATGTAACATCTACAAAGTATTTGTTCTGTCATAATGAAATCTTGTTTAACCTTTACAATCTATCCCAAAATGATGTTATTTTTTATTGCTAAAAAATCTAATGCACCTAAAATAGTATAATAATCTCTTTCTCTCTTCTTTCACACACACGCATTTTAATAGAGATAAAATTTACAAATAGTAAGACAAACTTAAAGCGCATAATTTAGTTTTAAGAAATGCACAGACTTGTGAAATCTACACCTCTACCAAGCGATAGAAAAATTTCCATCAAAAAGCTCCCCTGTGGCCCTCCTAGCCAGACCTCACACTCAGAAAACAGTCATATTCTGATTTTTTCAACATTAGCAAATTTACTTATCATTTCATATGAATATAATAATACAGTTTTTCTCTTTATTTTTTGGCTTTACTTCTCTCAGAGTATTGTTTTTGGGATTCACTATGTTGTTGTGTATATCAACATTTTATTCCCATGTATGGCTGATTAATATGGTAATCTTCCATCTGGATTGGCCACATTTTTATTATCATTTCACTAATCGGTGGGTATTTTGGTTGTTCCAGTGTTTGTCTATTATGAATAAACCTACTATGTACATTTATGTGAATGTAGTTTGTAGAAGGCAAAAAATATTTATTATGTCAATTAAGTTGAATGTTCCATATGCATTCAAATATAACGGTGAATGGTCCATGTGCACTTGAGAAGAATATAAAAAAAAAAATTGAGAAGAATATATGTAGGTTTTATTGTTTTTTATATGTCATTTAATTTAAGTTGGGTGATAAATGTTCAAATATTTTATATTTGTATTAAAGTTTTTTTCTGCTTGTTCTGTCAAGCATAAAAAGAAGGGTTTGGCATTTTGAACTGTAATTGTGGATTTTTTTCTTTCTTTCCCTAGTTCTTTTGAGTTTTGCTTTAGGTATTTAAGGCCTCTGTGCTAAGGGTGACAAGGGCATTTAGCAGAGTTGAGAGAGTAAAAGTGTGCTCAGATTGCATCCAGAGCTAAGTTCAAATCCCCACTCAGCCACCTATTTGGAAAACCTGGTGGCATAGTGGTTAAGAGTTACGGCTGGCGACCAGAAGGTCTGCAGTTCGAATCCACCAGATGCTCCTTGGAAACTGCGGAGAAGTTCAACTCTTTCTTGTAGGGTGGTTATGAGTCTGAATTGACTTGATGGCCATGGGCTTGATTTGCTTTTTTTTTTTTTTTTGCTTCTAAGGGCAAGTTAAGATTTTTATGCCTCCGTGAATAGTTAGCTATGTCATGATTATAAAATGTCCCTCTCCACTTCTGCTACAGCATCTTGTTTTGACGTCCACTTTTTTAAAATTTTAATTACCAAACTTTGCCATGATTAGTCTTTGCATGGTATATCTTTTCCAATACTATTACTTTAAAAAAAATTTTTTTTTGGTTTGGTTTAAATATGCACAAGCAAAAGATACACTATTTTAACAAATTTTACGTGTACAATTCAGCGATATTATTTACATTCTTTAAGCTGTGTAACTATTCTTGTTTTCCTTTTCCATGTTATTCTGCTGCTATTAACATAATCCTACTGCTCCCTAAGCTTCTCATTTAACCATTCTAGGTGCTGTTGTCAATTTGATCCCACATATACAATTCTTTGAAAGACCACAAGGCTTAAGATGGAAATACTTTACTAATTAAGCTAAACCATTGTTTGGTTCAAAGCAGATTTCAAGGAATAGTTTTGGTTTGAGGTTTAAGGTTTAAAGATTATCTCAGGGCAATAGTTTTAGGCGTTCACCCAGCCTCACTGGCTCCAGAAAGTTAGGATTCCATAGAGAATTAGAAACTCTGCTCCATTTCCCCCACCTTTTGATTAGGATTCCTGTTTAGAATCTTAGCTCAAAACATTGATCATAGCTGTGCACCATCAATTCTTCTGGTCTCATGGCACAGGAGGCAGTTATTTATGGAGGCAGGCACATGCACATTCTTTTTTTTTTTTTTTTCTCCTATTCCTACGTCTCCTTTTTCTGCTACTCCAGGTGAGTGGAGACCTATTATGGTAGTTTGCATGGTTGCATGCAAGCTTTTAAGACCCCAGGCACTACACAACAAACTAGCAGGCAGAACAGGAGCACTGAAAAACAGTATTAGGCCAACTGACTGGAATGTCCCTTGAAATCATGACCCTGAACATCCAAACCAAGAAAACAGCACCCATGAGGTGCTTGGTTGTACATAAGAATCATCAGCAGCTGCTCTTTTTCTTTCCTCCCCTTTGGTAAAGATACATGTAACATTAATACATTTTTCAAGTTGTACAATTATATCGTATCAATTACATTAATTGGTTGTACAATCATTACACTTAATGTGTGCCATTTCCCATCACCACAAACAGAAACTCACTGCTTCTCAAACAATAGTTCCCTTCTTCCTTCTCCCTATGATCCCTAGCATTCACAAATAAACTTCGGCCTCTATATATTTCCTATTTTTGTCACTTTATGTAAGTGAGATCATACAGTAATTGTCCTTTTGTGATTGACTTATTTCACTTAGCATAATGTCTTCAGGTAATTTCTATGTAGGAGCATGAATCAGAACTTCATTTTTGTTTCTAGCTGAACACTATTCCATTGCATTGTGTACCACATTTTTTTAATCCATTCATCTCTTGATGGACATTGAAGTTGTTTCCATGTTTTGGCTTTTGTGAACAGTGCTGCAGTGAATATTGGTGCACATTCATCTCTTTATGTGCTACCCTCAAGTTTTCTGGGTATATACATAGGAGTGAATTTTTGGGTCATATGGCAATTACCCAGAATATATAAAGTATTCCTATGATTTACAAGAAAAAGTCAAACAACCCAATTGAAAATGAGCAAAGTACCTGAATAGACATTTCAGCAAAGAGGATATTCAAACGGCTAACAGACACATGAAAAGATGCTCCATGTCATTAGCCATCAAAGAAATGTAAATCAAAACTACAATGAGATATCATTTCATCACACCTGCTAGGATGCCTAAGATATAAAACAAAAACACAACAAACAAACAAAATATAACAAATGTTGTTGAGGACCTGGGGAAATGTGTACCTTTTTGTTGCTGGTGGAAATGTAAAATAACAGCCTTTGTGGAAAACATGTGGTGGTTCCTCAAAAAACTGAAAATAGAACATCCTATTACTTTTTAAAAATTTTTTATTGTGCTTTAAGTGAAATTTTACAAATCAAGACAGTCTCTCATACAAAACCTTATATACACCTTGCTGTATATTCCTAGTTGCTCTTCCCCTAATGAGACACCACATTCCTTCTCTCCACCCTGGGTTTCCAAGTCCATTCAGCCAGCTTCTGCTCCCCTTGGCCTTCACATTTCCCCTCCAGACAGGAGATACCCAGATAGTCTCATGTGTCTGTTTGATCCAAGAAGCCCACTCCTCACTAGTATCATTTTCTGTCTTGTAGGCCAGTCCAATCCCTGTCTAAAGAGTTGGCTTCGAGAATGGTTCCTCTCTTGGTCTAACCAAATGTCCGGGGACCATGACCTCTAGGGTCCCTCTGGTCTCAGTCAGACCATTAAGTCTGGTTTTTTTTACTAGAATTATCCTATTATTTTAATCTCTCTCTCTTTTTTTTTAATGTTTAAAGAACATCTGTCATTATCAACATATTAGTCTTCCTTTTTCATCTAGTCTTGCAAGTTCTTCCTTTTAATTATGGTGTTACATTTAATATAATTATTGATGTGGATTAGCTTAAGTCTACTATCTTGCTCTATTACCTTTGGCTGCTTTGCTTTTTTTGGGGGGGGTGGGGGGTTCCTATTTTAACCTTTTATTTATTCCATAGATGGGATTAATAGAGTATTTTTAGTTGGATTGTATCTCTTCTATTGTTTTCCAACCAAATATGTGTGTGTGTGTGCGTCTTACTCTAGGGTTTAAACATGCATCTTTAGTTTATCACCATCTTCTATGGAATAATTTCTACCACTTCATGTAAAATGTGAGAACACAACAATGTAATTTATTTCCTTTTGTTGTTGTTGTTAGGTGCTGTTAAGTCAGTTTTAACTCATAATGACCCTATAAGACAGAGTAGAACTGCCCATAGGGCTTCCAAGGAGTGACAGGTGGATTTCAACAGGAGACTTTTGGTTAACAGCCAAGTTCTAAACCACTACGACTTCTTTTTAGTATTTATAATATTTTTCCTCTTATATTTGCCCTCTAAATTTGTTACAAATCACCATTAATATACTTACCAACATTCTTTGCTTCAAAAAGCCACTTATAAGGAAATTAAAGAAATACAAAAATAAACCTTATTTTGGCCCATACATTTATCATTTCTAGTACTCTTCATGATTTCAAGAACATCTGTATGTCTATTTGGTGTTGTGAAATTTCTTTCTTATACAATAGGTCTGTGAGTGACAAATTTCCTAAACTTTTTGTTTAACTAAAAATGCCTTTATGTTGCCCTCATTATAAAAGGATAAATGATGAAGTAACAGAGCTGAACAGAAGATTTCAAAAGGTGGCTCAAAAAGACAAAGTAAAGTTTTATGATGACAAGTGCAAAGACCTGGAGATAGAAAGGCAAAAGGGAAGATCATGCTCAGCATTTCTCAAGCTGAAAGAACAGAAGAAAAAATTCAAGCCTTGAGTTGCAACGAGTTGCAATACTGAAGGATTCTACGGGGAAAATGTTAAACAACACAGGAAACATCAACGAATATGAAAGGAATACTCAGAGTCACTATACCAAAAAGAGTTGATCAACATTTAACCACTTCAGAAGGCAACATATGATCAGGAACCGATGGTACTGAAAGAAGAAGTCCAACCTGTGCTGAAGGCATTGGCAAAAAACAAGGCTCTAGGAATTGAGATGTTTCAACCATTGGATGCAGCACTGGAAGTGCTCACTCATCTATGCCAAGAAATGTGGAAGACAGCTACCTGGCCAGCTGACTGGAAGAGACCCATATTTATGCCTAATCCCAAGAAAGGTGATACAACCGAATGTGGAAATTTTGAGCAATATCATTAACATCACATGCAAGTAAAATCTTGTGGAAGATCATTCAAAAGTGACTGCAGCTGTATATTGACAGGAACCTGCCAGAAATTAAAGCCAGTTTTAGAGGAAGACATGGAACCAGGGATATCATTGCTGATGTCAGATGGATCCTGGCTGAAACCAGAGAATACCAGAAAGATGTTTACCTGTGTTTTATTGACTATGCTATGGCTTTCAACTGTGTGGACCATAACAAAATATGAATTACATTGTGGAGAATGGGGATTCCAGAACACTTAATTGTGCTCATGAGGAATCTGTACACTGATCAAGAGGTAGTCATTCGAATGGAACAAGGAAATACTATATGTTTAATGTCAGGAAAGGTGTGCATCAGGGTTATATCCTTTTACCATACCTCTTCAGCCTGTATGCTGAACAAATAACCTGAGAAGCTGGACTCTATGAAGAAGAATAGAATATCAGGATTGGAGGAAGACTTATTAACAACCTTAATGACACAACCTTGCTTGCTGAAAGTGAAGAAGACTTGAAGCACTTACTGATGAAAATCAAAGACCACAACCTTCAGTATGGGTTGCACATCAACATAATGAAAACAAAAATCCTCACAACTGGACCAATAAGCAACATCATTATAAATGGGGAAAAGGTTGAAGTTGTCAAGGATTTCATTTTGCTTGGATCCACAGTCAACACCCATGGAAGCAGCAGTCAAGAAATCAAATGATTCCTTACATTGGGAAAATCTGCTGCAAAGGCTTCTTTAAAGTGTTTAAAAACAAAGACATCACCTGGAAGACTAAGGTGTACCTGACTCAAGCCATGTGTTTTCAAATTGCCTCATATGCTTGGAAAAGCTGGACAATGAATACAGAAGCCCAAAGAAGAACTGATGCTTTGAATTGTGGTGTTTTTGAAGAACATTGAATATACCGTTGGGCTGCCAAAAGTAGGAACAAACCTGTCTTGGAAAAAGTACAGTCAGAATGCTCCTTAGAAGCAAAGATGGTACGACTAATTCTCACATATTTTGGACATGTTTTCACGAAGGACCAGTCCCTGGAGAAGGACATCATGCTTAGTAAAGTATATGGTCAGTGAAAAGGGGAACAACCTCACTGAGATGAATCAACACAATGGCTGCAACAATGGGCTCAAGCATAACAATTGTGAGGATGGAACAGGACTTGGCAGTGTTTTGTTCTGTTGTACAAAGAGTCAATATGAGTTGGAAACAACTCAATAGTACCTAACAACAACAACACATTGGTTCAGGTTCAAGAAAACTCAAAAATTTCAAAAACATTATAACTTTTTACACAATTAAAAAGAGAGTACCTCTAGTGATCTCTTTACTGCCATTATTAGTTTTTACTGAAGACTGTAGCCAGGAGGAGAGTAGATTGTTCATTTATTTTACTTATTTGGAAAGTATAAATTTAAAGAATCAGTAACATCAACAACTACACAATGACAACAAAAAATATTTTTTTAATTGCATGTATTGAAATTTAGACTATAGATAGGAATAATGTAAAAGTATTTGTTCCGATTCATGGGAGGACAAGTTATAAATATGCCTTAAATTATTTTATTATTGTGTTTCAATAATATTACAGTTGTCAATTCGACGAGTTGTGTAATTAATAAATCATTCTGTGGTGATTTGGTCAGCTTTGGTGAAGGATCACTTTAACTGTGACTAATCAACATATTTTTTGTACATGAGAATTGAGAAACAATTCCTGACATATAGTAAGTATACTCTTTGAGATAATGTTAAATTTTGAAGACTCTGATGGGACATGCCTTACTTTTATAAGACATTTTGAATGTAAATATATATTTTTAATGGTAAATAGGATGTTATAGATAGAAAAAGAAATGTACAACTTTGCAAAACGTACTACCTAAGAGTGTAATTTTTAGGAAAAAAAGAATCAGTTATGAAAAATCATGTGATAAAAACTGCCAATAATTCAATAAAAATCTATTTTATAAATTTTGCAAATAGAGAGTAAACATATGTATAAATGTGCATCAAAAGCCATGTAGAAATGTGTCAGCAGATTTATTAATAATAGCCAAAGTTTGTAAATGAATACAATTCTATTGATGGCAGAATGCATAAATAAAGTAAAATTGAGTTTTATTGATACAACAAGGTATTTTAGTCCAGGCAAAAAAGCAACAAATTACCCTTAATCAATCATTTGGATGAATCTCACAGACTTAATGTTTACTTAAAAACCAAAGCCTCAAAGTATATTTGTTCAGTTTAACTATTTGAGGATATATTTTTGAAGAAAACTGTGGTTCTGTATAGAAGGTCTTGTGATGTACATCCAGGTTACCTTTCAGGTCTAACAGAATAATTTCTTCCATTGTCCTCAGCTGCATTCACCTTTAGAAATTGTTTTGGCTTAAGATAGTCATTTTTGCCTAAGATCACTGCCCACTTATGGAGCAGCATACAGTCAATGACTGCTTAATGTGGTATTATAAATGCTAAGTCACCATATTCCAATTTGGAACAAATTTGAAAGGCCATCATGGACTCAAGCTCTTTACATGGTTGGCTGAAACATTTTGTTGGGATTCCATGCCAGTCAGCCTTTTGTCTGCCCAGTTCTGTGTACATTCCTTTTGATTGAGTGGTGAACCCATGAACACTCCCTAGTAAACCTCTGGCATTCTAATTTCCATGTCAGAAAAACCAAAACTGAAATGTACTGTAATATCTTAAACATAGGATTTAATCACTTTTGTTTATGAATAATAAATATTATGCCCTTTAACTATATACATATATATTACATTATATTCATTTGCATTGATTTCTTCTTAGGTAATATTTTATAGAGATTTTTAAATTCTTTAAACCTAGAAATCAATGCAACCATCTAGTGTTGCTCCTTTGTATTGCACTTAACCACTGGATATGTGTGTGCCACAGTTTGAGCAACTCACTAACTCTTCATGCACCTTTGGCTCAGTGTAAAGGTTGGAATCAGTCAGGGTTTCACAATAAAAAAGCTGATGCTGAGTTTAATAATATATATATATATATAAAAAAATACTTGCCCCAATATAATCTCTCTCACTTAGTTTTATGCTTTAAATGTAGTTCTGGTGATGAAACAAATATGAAGGACCTCAACACCTTTGTGCTGCTGTCTAAGCAGCTGAATATGCTCAGCTATGAATGAAGAATCTTATGGACTGAATTGTGTACCCTCAAAATTTATGCTGTATTCCTAAGCTCTAGTACCTGTGGAAGCGATTTTGTTTGGGAAAAGGTCTTTAAAGATGTTATTAGTTAATATGAGGTCATATCTGAGTAAGGTGAATCCTAATCTTACCTGAATGGTGTCTTATAAAAGAGAAGAGCCAAAGAGAGGCAAACAGAAAAAAAAAAAAAAAATCTATGTAATGACAGAGTTATGCTGCAGCTGCAAACCAAGGAATCCCTAGGGCTACTAGAAGATAAGAGAAACATGGAATAATTTTCCTTTAGAGCTTACAGATAGAGCATAGTCATAAAAAAAAAGGAAAAAAACCCCTCAAACCTGTTGCCTTCCAGTCGATTCCAACTCGTAGCAACCCCATAGGACAGGGTAGAACTGTCCCAAAGGGTTTCCAAGGGGCAGCTGGTGAATTCAAATTGCCAACCTTTTGGTTAGCAGCCAAGCTCCTAACCTCTATACAACCAGGTCTCCAAACACTGCCCTATCACAGTTCAATTCAAAAACTACTTTCTGTAACTGTGAGACAATATATGCTGTTCGTATAAGCCACCCAACTTGTCACATTTTGATATGGCTGTCCTAGGAGACTAAAAAGTTTTTAGCCACAGGAAGTGGGGCGCTACTCTAAGAAATATCTAAAAATGTGGAAGTAGCTTTCACATTCCATAATGGAAAGAGGTTGGAAGAGTTTTGAGATAAATGATCAGTAAAATTTAGGTTACCTTAAAGAGACTGTTGGTAGAATTATGGAATTAAAAGTGATTCTGGTGAGAGCTCAGAAAGATATGAGGAGAGCTATAGAGAAAACTTCTATTATCATGAACATAATATTGTTAGAAATGTGAATATTAAACATGCTTTTGGTGAGGTCTTAAAAGGAAATGATGAATGTGTTATTGAATACTAGAGGAAAGGCAATCCCTGTTGTAAAGTGGCAAAAAACTATGCTTAATTACATTTAAATATTTTCTGGCAGATAGAACTTGAAAGTGATAAACATGGATATTTACCTAAGGATATTTCTAAGCAAAATGTGGAAGGTGCAGACTGGTTTCCTTGCTGCTTATGGCAAAATACTATAAAAAGAGGAAAGAGATAAATTAAAAAGGAAGTCATAATTTGAAGATTTAGAAAATTGTCTGTCTATTCATATTATAAAATTTGAGAAAGTGTTTTTCTGGAGAACATCAAGAGTATGGCTAGAAAACCATTTGCTAAAGAGATTAAACTTGTGTGATTTATGGATCTGAAACCCATCTTAGCAGAAGTGCTGCAAGATTAGACTGAAGTAAAGAGAATTGATATAAAATGGGTGAAACTATTGGCATTCTCCAGGGAGGAAATTGGCTGATGGAGCTGCTCAGTTGTGAAAAACTGTTTAAGGAAAACAGAGGAGTGACCCCGCATATGGTTTTGTGGCTGGTAGAACTGCTGCTGCTACCTGAAGCCGAGAGAGGGTGAGCCTTGGGGATGGGGCTGCCATTTTTCTGGATCCAGGAATAGGGGCTACCATCTTCTCAGATCCAGGTGTGGTGCAGTGTATCGGTTTCAGGAGATGAAGAAACTGCTTGTTGGACCAGGAGAATATGGACAGCCCCTCAGTTTCAGGAGGCAGATCTGTCACCCTTGGATCTAGAGAACATGACCACCACCCTGGGGAGCCAGAACATAGAGCTGCTGCCCAGGACCAAGGGGGCAAGGTAGTTACCAGAGTTCTGATGGTGGAACCACCACACTGGTGTGCCTGGAGGTGGGAGCTGACACTCCAGTGAGCCCAGAAAACAGAGATTCAGCAAAGAATATTATTCTGAGGCTTTAAAATCTACTGGAATTTGTCTTGCTGAATTTCAGACTTGTTTGAGACCTGTGGCCCACTTTTTCCCTCTAAATTTTTCTCTTTTGGAATGGAAGTGTTGATCCTATGCCTATACCATCATTGTATTTTGGAAGCAGATAATTTATATTCTAGGTTTCACAGGTCCACAAATGGAGAAAAAAAAATGCCCCCAGGTTGAACCATATCTAGAGTCTCACTTTTCTTTGATTTAGATAATTTAGAAGATATGGCATTGAACTTAATATTTATATTGGAATGGGTTTAGACTTTTGAGGCTGCTAGGATGGAATGAATGCATCTTGCATGTGGGAAGGACATGAATTTGGGGGCAGAGTGCAGACTGTTATAGATTGAATTATGTCCCCTAAAATTTTATGTTGAAATTCTAACAGTACTTCAAATATGACCTTCTTTGGAAATAGGGTCTTTGGAGATGTTATCAATTAACATGAGGTGATACTGGAGTAGCGTGGGTCTGAATCAGATCTGAGTGTTGCCTTATATAAGAGCAGAGGAGACACAGACAGAGGGAAGAATTGTTACAGATAATTATATTTCCTGAATCCTGTGTTTAAAATACAAAATAACATATTTCATAAAAATATCCAGTCTATAAAATCTGAAGAAATTAGTTTTCTAAGTATCACTTTTCAAATGCTATTTCTTAGTTTCATACACAAACGTACAGAAGCATTGAATGACTTAAAATATCTTCATCAATTGTTTTTAAATTGATTTTAAATCTTGGTTCCTTTGTTAGAAAAAATACCAAATTAATTATGGTACACCTAGCTTTAATCTAAAATTCTTCAGTGAGAGAATATAAAAGAAGATATCAACAAATAAAAATGAGTAAATTATCCTAAGAATGCTAGTATTAATAATATTATGTTTCTTAAGAGAAGACCTAAAAATGGAGAGTGATTTGTAAATTAAATATATTCTGTAAATGCCAAAATCCTTAATTTTTTGATGAGAAAGTTCTCTGAAGGACATTAGGTAAAATAGGAACTATTAGCTTTAAGGTATTTTCTTGAAAAAACAGACTGTCAAGCTGGATTAGACCAAAGGTCAATTTTGCAATCTTTAAAATATCAATAAAGATGGTACATGAATAATCTGAAACATAATATTTCAGGATTTTATTCTTCTCAGAGATTCTTTACTTAGGTTTCATTTTAAGTCATATTGAAGTGAGCAGAATTCAGAAGTTTTTTTCTAGACAATTACTTCCTCTAAATGATCAAGTTTAAGCAAAGGAAATAAACAGAAACAGGCACATACAAACAAAGAAAAACACACACATTCAATAGGTTTCCTAATACAAAATGTGTCTGAAGGAAAAAATTTCCAATATATTTTTATTCAGACAGCAATCAGATACCTTCTGATAATGGGGAAGAATAAGGTGGTCACATAACTTTTACAGGCAGAAACTATAACATTCAGGGTAATGTTTAAAGTAAATGGTATATGATGAAACTGGAGAGGGACCTAAAGCAAGAAGTAATGTAAAAGTGCTTGATTCAAAAAACCAAAACTGTAAAGGGTAAAAATTAGCTTTGTTTCTTACTAACCTGAGTATGCTACCTGACACTTAATAGCTTTACCAGTAGAAAATGAAAGCTGAGTAAAACTTAACTTAGTGGCTATATGTTCCAGAGATCAGAATTGAGGTAAGCTCAGTTTAGTAATAAATACAAAATTAGGGAGACCAAATTTCAGAAGACAAGGAGCCCACATTCTTGTAAGAAAGACAAACTGCATAATGTAGGACAACTTAATGTGCTCAGCAAAAAAGTAAGGGTAGAATTCTAAGATAAATATGCTCCTGAAAGGTAGACGTACTCAGAACCATACTTGTGAATTTTCTTTGTTGAGTACCTCCCTCAAGAGTTTACAGATGAGGTGGTAGTAAGAGGAAGCCAGTTGGGTTTGAGATGTCAGAGTACACACGGGGAAAAAAAAAAAAAGCTATCAGAGAAGATCAAAGTTAGGTTTATACCCCAAGTAAGGAAATCACAGAATCAATGAGTCTCATCTCTGCCTAAAACTATAGCTTATTGCAAAGCTTTCCAGTCACAGGTTGACAGACAGTGAATTAGGTTCAAAAGCGGCAATGAAAAAAAATAAGAAGACATCAGCAGCTGAGCATTATGTGAAGAAACTATTTAGAAATAGTAATGGTATCCCATCTTTAGGGAAAATAGTCATAAAGCAGTCAATAGAAACTAATTCCAAGTTGGTAGGATACAAAATTTCAAACCAACCATTATAAATATGTTCAATTATTAAAAGAAAACTAGTTAAAATATTAAAGGAGTATATGCTATCAGTGATGGAAAATAGAGGAAATGTAAACATGGAAATAATAACAATAATAAAGTGAAAACTAGAACAAAGACATTGTAAATGAAATAAAGATCCATTAGATGAGCTGAACATTATACTAAAGATGGTAGAATAAGAAAACAGTGAACTTGAAGAGAGATCAATAGAAATGAACAAATCCAACAAATATTGAAACTTAGAGAAAGATAAATAAAAACCCAGACACTGTGGGACAAAATAAGTGCTCCATCATATCTGTAATTGGAATCCAAGAAGGAGAAAAGAAACAGAAAAAAAGAGAACTATTTGAAGAAATAATGGCTGAAAACTTTCCTACATTGGTAAAGATTAATTTAATGATACACAAGAATCAACAAATTTAAAGTGTGATAAACAAAATGAAAATGAAAATCTTTCATAGATTCATCATAATTCACTTCATGAGGACAAAAACTAAAATGATAAAAGCAGTAGGAGAGGCATATTATATACATGAAGTGGCAAAAAGGGTAACTGCTGATTTCTCACCCAAAACTATGGAAGTAGGAAGAACTTAGAGCAACATTTAAAAAGTGCTAGAGGAAAACCCTGTCAGCCAAAAATTCAACACCCAGTGAAGTTATCTTTCAAAAATGAAAGACAAATAAAAACATTTTCAAATTAAAATAGGAAAAACAAAGTTTTAATTTTTTCATGAGCACACCTGCACTACAAGACATTCTAAATGAAGTTCTTTAGTTTGAAGGGAAATGATATAAGAAAGTAAGTCATTATGCAAAATAAATAGTGCTAAAAATTATGGATTAATATGAATGAATGTTACTCTGTGTATTCCTTCTTTTTTACCTTTGTTTTGTTAAAAGAAATATTACTATACATATAACAAAAATTCTAAAATATTACCAATGTTTTTATAACATATTTTTAAAAGACAGTGCTGCGGAGGGGATTTCATCTTATAGAGACCCCACGTGTGTTAGAGTAGAACTGCATTCCATGGGGTTTTCAATGGCTATATTTTTATGAAAACAAAAGAGATTTTAAGATAAGGAGCATTATTAAAAGCAAGGAAGGATACTTCCTAATGATAACTGTCGGTGATTCAGTAAAACCTATATAAAAATATAACAATTATAAATATATACAACTAATTAGAGAACATAAAGCAAAACCTAACCAATAAATAACCAAGGTTATTTAAAAACATTAAAATGCCTCTCTGATAGAGCAATATTTAATAGATTGATGGAACAACTAGATATAAAAATAAGTAAGAATACCTACATATGTATACATGTATATACATGTATATGTATACAAATATTTATAACAACTGTACTATCAACACCTTAAACAAATTAATTGACAACATTACACCCAACTCTTTCCCTGAAAAATAAATTCTCTTTTCAAGTGCATATATAATGTCCTGCAAGAAAGACCATAAATTGGCTATAAAACAAGTCTAAATTTGTCTTAAAATACTGAAATGTGATAGAGCATCTTGAACCAAAGAAGAAACAAATTAGAAAACAAACAAACAAAAAAAAAAATAGAATAAATAAAAAAAAAATCTTTGTGTGTGTGTGTATAAAAGAAAAAAAAAATATTTGTGGTTGAGTCAAATTCAACTCCTGGTGACCCCAACTGGTCAGGGTATATCTGTGATACAAGAGTTTTTAATGGCTGATTTTTTAGAAAGTAGATCACAAGGCCGTTCTGAGGCACCTCTTGGTGGACTCAAACTGCCAAAATTTTGGTTAGTAGCCAAGAGCATTAATAGTTTGCACCATCTGGTGACTTCGTGTGTAACAGAATCCATCTATTTTTATAGTAAACACATCAATTCTAAACAACTATATATACATATACACATATGTGTGACAAAGAACTTGGGTTGGCCTTTGTCTCTCATTTCCACAAAATAACCTTTGGACTTTGCTATCAATTGAGGGACATACAGTGGGAGTCCCTATACTCTTACTACCACCTCATCTATAAACTTTTGAGGAATGTATCTAAAGAAAATTCACAAATACGATTTTGAGTATTTCTACCTTTCAGAAAAGGTAAAATATTCTGCCTGTACTTTTTTGCTGAGCATATTAAGGTGTCCCACATAAATACAGTTTATCTTTCATCCAAGACTGTAGGCACCAAGTATTAACTTCAGAAATCAAGATGGACATGATACAATCAGTGATGCATATTCATTAATTTGACCTTTTTATGCAATGAGGCCCTGATCATGGACTATGCATAAACCAATAAAGACCTTGGACATGAAAAATTTTTGGAGCCTCTGGGTAGATGATACATGTGGGAGGACTGCATGTTTCTGGGCACATGGCATGTATGGGGCACATAAAGCTCCATGAGGGTCCTCCTTCTTGACCTCACCCATGAAGCTCTTTATGGATATCCTTTTTGGGTTTGTATCCTTTCTGTGTTCAGTTAACGACAGGCTTTTTCTAAGAGTTGGTGAATGATTGCCAGAAATTGTCCATACAAAGGGAGTAGAGGGCCAGCTGGTCTAAAGCAGGCAGAGTCATAGGATATCCCTAGTTTATAGCTGATCTAAAGTGAGAAGAGCCATATGAACTCTCTAGTTTGAGATGGCATATGGTGACCTATCCCTGGTTGAGGAAAAGTTCTTTATGGAGCAGCTGGGGTCTGGCTGACAAGGGGAAGAAAGCGGAGATTTCCCTGGACAGTTTTGATACCACAGACTGATGTCAATAGAAGTGGGATCAAATGCAATGGCTCTTATCTCAGGAAAAAGTGGAGTTTTGGAAGAAAAAAGATAAATGGGTGAAGGATTCTGTATTACTACTTTAGTCTGTGATTTCTGGGTAGTTACTTTGGCTGATGTTATCTGTAGTTGAAAGTAAGCTGCTTTCTGTAAGTAATAAATGGCTTTCATTTGCCAGCACTCTTAAGTGTCTCATGTGTCTGACTTGATCAAACTAGATGGATGCAGCACCCAAGGAGAGGTTGATGTTACTGCTTGGGGTCCTTAACCTAGTAGTCTTGTGGTTTCTTGAGATCTTAGGACTTCTTCAGACAACCTGCATGTCATACAACCACACAGACACAGACACAGACACACATATATATATATATATACATACATACATATATATATATGTGTATGTTTATTAAAGAACTCTTTTTGACTCGACGGCACTGGGTTTTTCTAAAATCTAAAGAGAAATCATACATATTTAAATATGTATGATTATGAAACACAAGAGATAAAAAAAACTTGCAGAATATAGCTAAAGCAGTGATTACGGCAAAGTTGTATACACAGATATTAAGGATCTTAGGTGGCACAAAGGGTTTGCGTCTGACTGTTAACCTGAAGGTTGACGATTCAAACTCACCTACAAGAAAAACTTGGCTATCTTCTTCTGTTAATAATACAGCCAAGAAAACCGGGTGGAGCAGTTCTACTCTGTAACATATGGGGTTTCTATGAGTCGGGATCAACTTGACAGTAACTAACAACAACAACAACTGTATATATATAAATATTTACATAACTAAAAATAAATAAGTTTTCAAATCAATATTCTAAGCTTCCACACTAAAAACTATATATAGAACAAATTGAACAAAATAAGCATATTTAATAAAATATTACATGTGAGAAGAGAAATGAAATAATAGAAAACAGTTAAACCAACCCAAATCCCTTGTCATTGGGTTGATTCTGCCTCATAGAGACCCTGTAAGGAGAGAGTAGAACAGCTCCACAGGGTTTCCAAGGCTGTAAATCCTTCAGGAAGCAGACAGCCACACCTTTTTTTTTTGTGGAGCAACTGGTGGGATTGAATAGCCGATCTTTCACTTGGCAACTGAGCACTTTAACCACTGAGCCAGCAGGGATCCTTCAGAAAAAAAAATAGAGATAATCAATAAAATAAAACCTGGTTCTTTGAAATGATCATTAAATTTGATATTTCATCATAAGTAACTCAAGAGAGCAAATACAAATTACCAATATCAAGAATAAAAGCGAAGACATTACTGCAGAGTTTCAAATTGTAAAAGACCAAAGAAGGACTATAACAAACTAGTTTGTGTCTATAAATCTGACCTTAGCTACAATAATTAATGTCCTTGAAAGACACAAAGTGTCAATGTTTAGCCAAGAAGAATTGGATAGCCTAAAGAATCCTATGTCTAATAAACAGATTAAACTGATATTTCAAAATGTTTCCCCAAAATAAACTAAAGGCATAGTTTGCTTTTTTAGTAAATTCCATCAAATATTTAAAGAAGAAATAAAAGCAAATGTACATAAGCTTTTATATAAAATAGACTTTTTTAACAGAACATTATCCAACTCACTTCATAGGACCAAGATTTCTATGATTCAAAAACCACATAGATCACAAGAAAAGAAGCCTATAGATGAATACTACACTAGAATGTAGATGAAAAATTTTTAATAATATTCTAGAAAAGTTAAAAATGTGTAAAATACATCCTGACCAATAAAAGGTATCCTAGAGATGCAAAGTTGGTTTAATAGCAGAAAAATAAACTACTGTAAGTTAACATATTAACATCTCAAAAAGAAAAAAAATACATACACATGTATTTATAATTGCATTATAATTTTTGTTATTAGTTGCTGTTGAGTCAAAAGTATTGGAAAATTCAACATAATTCAAGATAAAATACTTCAGCAAAGTAGATTAAAATAAAATATCCTCAATGTAATAAAGGGCTTCTATGGAAAATCTATAGCTTTTAGTTGTGAAAGCCTGGATATTTTCCCTCTAAGATCAGGAACAAAGGCAGAAATTCTGTTCTCATCACCTCTTTTCATCATGATGCAGATGGTTATAGCCAGGGCAGTAACGCAAGGAAAAGAAATAGAAAGGCAGATACATTAGAAAGAAGTAAAACTGTAATTCTTTACCAATGACATGATCATCTATTTAGGATTTTAAAGGAAAGCACAAAAAAAGTTTTAGGACCAAGTAGTGGGTTTAACAAGATCGCACACAAAAAAAAAATATATAAAAAATCAAGTACAATTTCTATTTACTTGAAATTTGTATATAGCAAAAAAAAAAAAAAATTGAAATTTGAAATTAAATACACCATGGGCTGCCAGAAGAAGGAGAAAATCAGTCTTGGAAGAAGTGCAACAAGAATAGTGCTTAGAAGCAAGGGTGGACATCATGCTTGGTAAAGTAGAGGATCAGCGAAAAACAGGAAGACTCACAACCAGATGGATTGGCACAGTGACTGCAACAATGGACTCAAGCATAACAAAGATTGTGAGGACAGCACAGGACTGGGCAGCATTTTGTTCTTTTGTACGTGGTGTCACTACAAGTCAGAACTGACTTGACGGCACCTAACAATAACAACAATTTATGTTAACATAAAAGTATTTATTGATTATAGCTAAATATAAGAAAATATGTGCAAAACCTCTACCCTAAAAACTAAACAACTTGAATTAAAAACAAAAATAAACAATTAAAAATTCCTAAGAAAAATTAAATAGGACTGAATTAAAGGACAAATGGCAAGTTATACCATGATCATGGATTGGAAGATACAATGTTGCTAAGATATTTAAATGTCAATTCTCTTCCAAATTGATATATACCTTCAGTGCAATCCCAATTATTATGCTGGAAGGATTTCTAGAAACATTTACAAATTGACTCTAAAATTTATATAAGAATTGGATTAAAAAAAAGCAAAACATTTAGAGAAAAACAAACATTATAAGAATAACACTACCTGTTTTGAAGACTTATTAGAAGTTTTATAAGATACAGTAAAACCTATAATATATATATATAATAAGTTATTGTTGTAACAAAGAGTCCAGAAATACAACTGTTGACATAGAAGTCAAGAAAGTTAAATGGGAAAGAGAGAAAATTAAAAAAAAAAAAATTGTTATGAAATTATAGGAAATACTTATGCAAACATAAAGAAACTGACAAAGGAAAAAATAATGTGTTGTAAACCTAAGTGTGAGAGTTAAAAACCACTCAAAATTTAAAAACAGTATATATTCCCACCTGTGGAATAGAGTTAAATTTTTAATGCTGTGGGCTCTAGAATCATATTCTTGGAGTTCAAATGCTGCAAACTGTTTTGCACAGTGAGTGGCATACCATAATCACTCTATTTTTATAAGCTGTGAGTCAGAATCCACTCAGTGGAAACATTTTTTTTCTGTTTTTTTTTTTTTTTTTTTGGTAGAGATATTTTAAAATATTATATCCCATTTATTCAAAGTCATTTATTACTCTGTATCAGATCAAACAATAATAACAATAATTATCATTATAATGATTACAGTATAAATAGCAATCATATTTATTGAGGTAACATCCGAAGGTACACTTCAGAAGTGAAAAACAAAATGTCTTGTTTATTTAATAGTAGTCAACATTTATTTTGCATATCTGTAATGCAATTACCATTTAACAATTGCCAAGACATTAGCATTATTTTACATAAACTTCCAAGTATCTTATTAAAGTAATTTTAGAACAAACATAAAACGAGTTTCTGATATCACTCCAGGGGCCTCTAAGAGTGAATTAAAATATTTACTGGTAAGAGTAGCAAGATTTAAATTATAAAATTTAATAATCAGTTTTATGTGATCTTAAGCAAAATGCAAATAAGTGAAAACATGGTAGATAATATTATTTTTTAAGAATATGAGAAGAAAAAAGAAATAAAAATTTTGGTACCTTATTTGCTTTTGTTGGAAACCTGGTGGGATAGTGGTTAAGAGCTACAGCTGCTACCCAAAAGGTTGGCAGATAGAATCCATGAGGCCCTACTTGGAAACTCTATGGGGCAGTTCTTAGAGTGTCATTATGAGTCGGGAACGACTTGATGTCAACAGGTATTTGTTTTTGCTAGCAGATATTATTTACACAGACAAACAAAATAGCCATGTAGTAACGCAGTCATCCTTACCACTGATTGCAGTCTCAGTTAACCTGAAAATATTTTTGTAATTCAGAACAGTTACATGGTCTTATAGAATGGATGTAATAAGCAAGAAAAAATAATTATTTATAATAGAATATATTTTCAAGAAATGAGCTTTAAGATGGATGCTTTTATGTTAGGAAATCAATATAACTTAAAAGTGACTTTTCAGTCTTCAAATAGAGTACATCACATAAAATTAAGATCCACTGCTATAAATATAACTCAGTAAAAGGAGCTTTCTTCCTTCCTAAGACATGTAACCATCTTGTCTTTCTTGGAACCCTATGTCACGAAAATAGGTGGAAGAACAGGTACCTGGGATTAGACCTGTAGTTAAGTCATTATTATTTCCAACTGAATCAATATGACCAATTTTTTATAGTCCCTGTGCTGAATTTTGTCTTTTTTCTGTGAAGAGCTGAGCAGAGCTCAATGGAGAACTGAGCTCTCATGTGTTGTAGTAGCCAATTAAGACAATAGGTCAAAATGAAAATAACAGTTTTTTTTTTTTTTTTTTTACTTACTGTTATAGTGTAGGTAAGAGGCTAAACCAGAGAAAGTTCTGACTCCCCCACGCTTCCATTTTTTCCCATGGAAAAATGCAGAGTAAGGATTAGGTGGATAAGCACAGATGTGGGGATTATTCTTGCTGCTGTGAATAAAAGGCTCCCGTAGTTTTATGGAGTGGGGAAGGGAGAGAGTTAAAGGTTAGGAGAGGACCTGTTAAGGAGGTCTCAACAGAGGTGCCTGAGGAAGGCCTCTGCCAAAGGTCCCAGATAAAAACGGCCTCTAAATAGAGGTGAGTAGGCAAGGAATGCAAGGAATGCAGACGTCAGAAAGAGCATGGCTGGTTGGGGATGCCTGAGTCTGTAACTCCCTTCAGAGACTGCAACGCATTGTCAGTGCATCAACTCTAGGGTCGGGAGGACAGCTTTCACCTTTGAGGACTGACAGGTAAAACCTCCACAGTTGCCTATGGCTGGGTCTGAAATATTATAAATAGGTTTTTGATCAGAAATCAGGCTCATTACTTTTCAACTACATATTAAACAAAAATAAGATAAATTGTTACTGCTGTATGGAAACTTACTCTTGGACCACATTTCAAACAGACGATTTAAATACCTTTCAGCATCTGTCCATGACTTAATCAATTGAATTTGAAGTAACACATTTGCATAAATAAATGTCAGTTTCACACCAAATGAAAGTCTATAATAACAATAACACAAAAAACCAAACCCACTGCTGTTGAGTTGATTTCAACTCACAGCAACTCTCTAGGACGAAGTAGAATTGCCCTGTATAGTTTCCAAGCCTGTACCTCTACATCTTTACAGAAGCAGACTGCACATCTTTCTCACACCAGGTGGCTGGTTAGAACCATGGACTTTTCAGTTAATAGACAAGTATTTTAGCCACTGTGCTATCAGGGCTCCTATAAGTAACTATAGATACATTATTTTTAAATTTTAGATTAGTGAATATTATTACATTTCCACCGCTCTTTTCCATAAATTTGAAGTAAAATAAGTTTCAAGACAGATGAAAATAAAGGAAAACTATATGTAGTGCCATATTATGTGCCTGGCGGCTAAGTGAAAGGTATGTAGTTCGAGCCGAACCATAGCTCTGCAGGAGAAATGACCTGGGGATCTGCTCCCTTAAAAATTACAGCCTAGGAAACCCTGTGAGGCAGTTCTACTCTGTCCTGTAAAGTCTCTATGAGTAGGAACTGATTTGGTGGCATACAACAAAATATCCCAAATGGATGTAAATAATTTTAAATGAGAAGGAAAATGAAAGATTTTTATCAGTATTAAAAAAGCTACACATACTTAAGCATAGTAAGAAATATATATTGAATTTAAAATTATATTTAGACATGTCCTATGTTTGAGCTTAATTTATGTCGTGATGTAATCATTCCCAGCTGGTGGTTATAGATTGAATTGTGTCCCCGCAAAATTTGAGTGTCAAATTGGCTAGTCCATGATTTCCCAGTATTGTGTGATAGTCCACCATTTTGTCATCTGTTGTGATTTTGCTCTTTGTTGTAAATCCTACTTCTATGATGATAATGAGGTGGGATTAGTGGCAGTTATGTTAATGAGGCAGAACTCAAACTACAAGATTAGGTTGTGTCTTAAGTCAATCTCTTTTGAGATATAAAAGAGAGGTGCAAGCAGAGAGACAGGGGGACATCAAGAAACAAGACTCAGGAGAATAACACGTCCTTTGAACCTGGGGTCCCTGTACTAAGAAGCTCCTCGGCCAGGGAAGATTGATGACAAGGACCTGAGCTGCCAGAGACAGAAAATCTTCCGCAGGAGCTGTCACCTGGAATTCAGAATTGTAGCCTCCTAAACTGTGACAGAATAAATTTCTGTTAGTTAAAGCTATCTGCTTTTGGTATTTTTGTTATAGTAGCACTAGATAACTAAGACACTGGTCAATTACTGAGAGCTGGGGTGGAAGGACTGCATGAACTGAATAAATTGCGAGAGTCAGGTAAGTGCATTCTTAAATCTTAAAATCGTCTCTGAAGAAACTATCCTCATGAGGGAAGACTTCTTTCCTATGTACCAAAAAACAAAACAAAGCAAAACAGAAAACAATTGCCATTGAATATACTCCAACTCATGGTGAACCATGTGTTGCAGAGTAGAATTGCCCTATAGGATTGTCAAGGGTGTGACCCTTCAGAAGCAGATCACCAGGCTTTTCTTTTGAGGTGCCTTTGGGTGAGTTCAAATCACCAGCCTTTCAGTTAGTCATTGAGGGGATGATATTTTGTGCCACCCAGGAACTCCAAATATATACCAAAATATTTGGTACCTTATGAAAACCCAAACTGTTGCTGTCCAGTTGATTCTGGTTCACCGTGGCCCTAAAGACAGAGTAGAACTGCCCCATGGGGTTTCCAGGGAGCAGCTGGTAGATTTGAACTGCTGACCTTTTGGTTAGCAGCTGAGCTGTTAACCACTATGCCCCCAGGTCTCCTTGGCACCATACAACCAAAAAAACCAAGCCCATAGCCCTCGAGTCAATTCGGATTCAAATCAACCATATAGGACAGAGTAGAGCTGCCCCATAGGGTTTCCAAGGTGTGGCTGGTGAGTTTGAACTGCTGATCTTTTAGTTACCAAACAAGCCCTTAACCAGGGTGGTCTTGAATGTACCAAACACAAAGAAAAGTTTGAGAGGATCTTTGATCGCAATCAGACAGAGAGGATATTGGGAGATCCCCAAGAAATAAAACAATTATACTCTACAAAGATATAAGTATGCCCACCTAGGTTGGGGCTTTCCCTAAACTTGGTGTTTCTTATTCCATCTCATACAATTCTCTGTATGATGTTGAATGAGAGTAAAAACTTATTATTATGAACTATCTTCAAAAATATTTTTTCATTGTAAAAAAAATGTTTTTAATATATCCAAAAATCATCAGTACTAGGAAAAAAAAAACCATAACCAAATTGTAAACATATTAATATTTTATATAATTTTTTCAATATTACCTCCTACTTTTATGACTACAGTGTTTTAGAGCAAATCCAAATATCCTGTCATTTTTATTTTTATATACTTTTTAAGCTTCCCGTGAAACATACTAATAAACAAATTAAACTGTGGGCATTTTTGGCATAATCTAGTCTTTGGAGAACTTTACATGAAAAATAACTCATTTCATTTAATTAATACAATTCAAGAAAAAGAAAAATGAAGAAGAAACCAATAGTTTAAGAGGGATTATAGTGATAGATATACTTTGAGGCTTTTTTTGAATCCTCATTCAAACAACTTATAAAGACTAAATAAAGACAGGAATTGCTATTTTTTTTAATTGGAAATTTAAACACTATTAAAAAAATGAATGCTAAAATTTTAGCATGATAATGGTTTTGTTGTTATATTTTAAAACTACTTATTAGGTTATTGAGATACACAGTAAATTATTTCTTGATTAATTATATCCATTATCTGGTAACTGGTATTTACTTCAAAATAAATTGGGAGAGAGGAACAAGAATAAGTATATTGAGGAATCCTGTTCCTCACTAAAGTATGTATGTGTGGATTCCCTAAGGCTTTACCTGCCAGGCCTCAGAGAGGAAGCTGTCCTCTCCCACCCGTCTTGGCGCACATGCAATGCATTGCATTTTCTATGGGCAGTTGCAGGTAAGGACTCAGGCCCTAAAGCCGTCATGGTCTTTCCCATGTCTGAGTTCCTAGCCCAGACACTCCCGTACATAGTCCTCTTTATCAAAGTCCTTTGGCAGAGACTTTCCTCAAATGCCTCTGCTGAAGCCTCTTTACGGGGAGGGAGGGTGAACCTTGAAGATACTTTCTAACTCTGACTCAGCACTTTACTCCTCCTAGCCCTTCTCGCTCTTGCCGTCCCACAGTCCTGGAGTCCATAAAACTGCAGGGACCTTTGGTTCAGTGTTCCTGCTGCAGTGTGACATGTTCTCGTGTCTGTGTGATCCACTTGGCCCTTGTCCAGGTGCTGTTCCTGGGAAAATATGGAATAGGTGGGAGAGTCAGTGACTTCTCCAGGTTTCTCTTGCTCATATTGCCGTAGTAAGTGAATAAAGGCTTGACTGTTCCTGTCATTTTAGCTTGCTTTTATTTTATTGACAATTTTGACACCTGACAACCCAGCTCCTTGACGTATGTAAGTAAAATTTTGGCTATGATTAGGTTATTGGTGAAGCTGGACTATGAGTGGAGGGTATTATTTTTCCTATTTCTGTATGCATAGTTTAAAATGCCCATAATATTGCATATTTAAATTTCTTTGACACTATAAAATAAAAGTTGCCAGATTTGACAAATAAAGGACACATAGTTAAAACTGAATTTCAGATAAATATATATATATAGTTTTTTAGTATAAGTATGTCCTGCTTACAGGGTCACTGTGAGTTGGAATCGACTTGATGGCAGTGGGTTTGGTTTGGTGTTCTGGTATGTGCTGTCTTAGTCATCTAGCACTGCTATAGCAGAAATACCACAAATGGATGTCTTCAACAAAGAGAAATTTATTTTATCACAGTCTAGTAGGCTAGAAGTCCACATTCAGGGCGTCAGCTCCAGGGGAAGTCTTTCTCTCTCTGTCGGCTCTAGAAGAAGGTTCTCTTGTCAGTCTTTCCTTGGTCTGGGAGCATCTCAGTGCAGGAACCTAAGGTCCAAAAGATGCACTCAGCTCCCAGTGCTGGCACTGCTTCCTGGGAGGTATGAGGTTCCCAGCTCTCTGCTAGCTTCCCTTTCCTTTTATCTCTCAAGAGGCCACACCCCAGGGAAACTCCCTTTACATTTGCTCAGGGATGGGACCTGGTAAGGATGTTACAGTTCCACCCTAATCCTCTTTAACAAAATTACAATCACAAAATGGAGGACAACCACACAATACTGGGAATCATGGCCTAACCAAATTAATACCACATTTGGGGGGGGAGGGATTAATTCAACCCATGACATTCCACCCTTTAGCCCCCAAAATTCACATTCTTGCAACAGACAAAACATATTCATCCATCATAACATAGCAAAAGTCTTAACTCCAAGTCCAAAATCCAAAAATTCCTCTTAATCTGTGAAACCTGGAATACAAGTTATCTGCTTCCAAAGTTACAAAGGCAGGACAGCACAAGCTGGACATTTCTATTACAAACCGGAAAAATTGGAGGGAAAGAAGGCATAACAGGCACCAAGTAAGTCAGCAGAACACATAACATTAGCCCTCAAGGCTTAGGAAATAGTCCTCTGTTCTCTGAGACGATTTGCACAATGGCCGTGCCCTCCAGACTCTAGGTATTGGCCACACTCTCCATATTCTGAGTGGAGGCCCCTCAGCTGTGGGCTAAAGTTTCACCTTCCAGGCTCACTGGGACCAAAAGTCTGCTCCCTCAGCTTTAGACACACAATTCTCCTGGCCCATCTGAGCAGCAACTGTGCCCTTAGAAACCCCAAACAAAGAGTGGCAGTGGCCCACGCTCATGGAATTCACTGGTCTTACCATGTTTCCCATCATTCTGAAGCAGCTGGCTTGATAGGAGGAGGAAATGGCCTTCTAAAGACACAATTACGGTGCCAGATAGGTGGCAATCCATTCCGGGTTGGGGCAATGTTCTCCAGGAGGCTGTATATACTCTAAACCAGTATCCAATATATGGTTCTGTTTCTCCCTTAGCAAGGTTTGATGGGTCTAGGAATCAAGGGGTAAAAATGGGAGTGGCACCACTCCCTATTATCCCTAGTAACCTACTTGCAAATTTTTGTTTTCTGTCCCCATTACCTTATGATCCGCAGACCTAGAAGTCTTAGTTCCAAGGGAAGGAATGATCCCACCTGGAGACACATCACTGATCCCACTGAACTGCAAGCTAAGAATGCCACCTGACCACTTTGGGTTCTGTATGCCTCTGGATCAACAGGCAAAGAAGGGTGTTACCATACTGGCTGGTGTGATTTATCCAGACTACCAAGAGGAAATTGGATTGATACTACACAGTAGAGGTAAAGAAGAGTATGTCTGGAATGCAGGAGAACCCTTAGGGCGTCTCTTAGTACTACCATGTTCTGTGATTAAAGTTAATGGAAAACTACAGCAATCCTATTCCAACATGACTACTAACAGCCCAGACCCTTCGGGAATGAAGGTTTGGGTCACCCCACCAGGAAAGAGCCATGAGGACTGTAATTATGAGTATTTCTGCTTTGTATGTGTGCATCAGAAATTTTTGTTTTCTTCACTTATAAGATGTAAACGGGGCTAGTAGTATGTTTTTGGTTTACGGGTGTCAGTTATATCATGTTAGGTGTAATTATAACTTTGCAATTGTGTTTATTCAGAGATTATTATGGTTTGGGGAGATGTGTACAGATGCCATGTTGATAAGAGGTGGACTGTGATGATTAAGATTTTGTGCCAACTTGGCTGGGCCATGATTCTCAGTGTTTTGACAGTTGTATAATGTTTTGATCAATTCCCCATTGAAATTTGGTATGTGATCACCCCTGTGATGGAATCTGCTGAGTGGTACTGGCCGAGGTGGGCCCTGTGGAGGCCCACTGCCCTCTCAACCTTCATCTCTCCACCTTCCACCACCTACTTCCTACCTGTTCACCTTGCAAAGGTTGTTGGCTTCTTCTTGATCCAGCAGCTGTCTCTTGTCTGACCTCTGGTTCTTGGGACTTGAGGAAGCAGCTTACCTGTCCATCTTGGAATTCATCAACCTTCACGGCCTATGAGAAAGAGTCCTGCTCTCCCACCTGCCTATCTTGGGTTCTCCAGCCCCTGAAGCTACATGAATCAGGAGAAACCTTGTGCTGTTGCCTGCCGACCTTGAGGATTTTGACCTTCACAGCCTGTGAGCAGGAGCCCTGTTCACCGACCTGCTCATCTTAGGTTCACCAGCTTCTGCGGCTCTGTGAATTGGGAAAGGCTTCTATTCTGATCCAAGAACTTGGGACAGTCCAACCCCTAGAATCACATGAGCTGTTTTCTTGATATTAATCTCTCCATATATATATATGCTTTACTGGTTTGCTTCTCTAGAGAATCCAGCCTAAGACAGGTGCCATGCAATATTTACAAAATATTTATACTAGTATTACATCTGTTTTTCTGAAATGTATATGTAAGTGCATGCCATGTATTGTATTTGGCAAGCCTACTATCAGCCTTAAAGCCCTATTGTATATATGTTCATCTATAGTTCCTTGTGTTTGGTTCTCACATACCGTAAGTTTCTTGTAAGTCAAAAGTAATCATGAATAAATAAAAAAGCCAAACCCATTGCCAATGAATTGATTTTGACTCATAGAGACTCTATAGGACAGAGTAGTACTGCCCAATACCAAGTATCTAACTGCATTTAAAACTAAATATGAAAGCAGTGAGAACAAAAATAATTAGCCTAATTATTAGCTTTATAACAGTTTTTTTTATTCTATAAATTTCCAAGGCTATTAATCTTTATGGAAGCCAACTACCACATCTTTCTCTTGTGGAGCAGTGGTGGATTTCAACCACCAACCTTTCAGTTAGCAGCCGAGCACTTAACCATTGTGCCATAGGAGGTCCGTATTCCTGAATTGTACCCTTATTTGTTTTTCTAAAACGTTGACTTCTAAAATGCCCCCCATTCAAGATTTGTCAAATTTATGTATGACTTTTGGTGTAATTTTGCTCACTCTTGTATCCTACGTATTTTCTGTAGATTGGGGGTGACATGTATAGCTTTTTTTAAGAGTTATGTTGTTGCTATTCTTTTATTTTTTTTAATTGGGATATAAATAAAGCATTAAACCTGAAAAATAAAGGCACTTTCACATTATTATAATGTTCGTGAATATTAAGTACCAAAAACACCAGTTGTACCTTTTTTTACATTAGGAAAACTATAGGGAATTCTAGGAAACATGGCAGAAAAACACACTAATAATGGGAAATTTAATAACAAATTTGTACAAGACATATTAATTGAGCATTAAATAATGGCCAATATCATTTTTATAGATATTTAATAAAGAAACCACATATTCAATAATAAAATGTTATGATGGTTTTGTATATATGTAAGACCATTCACAAAAATTGGTGATATATTAAGTCACAATGAAAATATCAGGAAAATCCTTAAAGTAAAACAATTAGAAACATACTTTCTAAAGAAAATGTAATAAAACCTAAACACTAAAAATCATTTTAATAAACAACACTTGACTAAAAAATAACTACAAATGGAAATTTCAAAAATTTTGAGAAATAATGGTATTGAAAACACTACATGTCTGAATCTACATGAGAGAGTTAATGAAACAATCAGAGGAAAATACATATCCTCAATAATTTTATTAACAAAATTAAAAGCATAAAAATAGATGATCAAAACCCCAGTCCAACATTTTGAGAGAAAAGATCAACATTTAAAAAGAAAGTTTAAGAAGAAACAGAACAATAAATATGAAGTAGAAATTAAAAAGAAAGGGATAGAAAAATAATACATTCAATTATTATATAAAATAGTGTTTTAATTTTAATGTTAAAAAAAATGGAACAATCACTACCTGGCATAATCAGGATTAAAATGGAGGAAATACAAATATACCAAATGAGAAGTGAGAGTAAATAACAATTCAAATTCAATAAACATAAAAATGTCAAAAGACTATTTTTGTAGATTTCTATGAATATCAATTTCAAAATATACGTGGAATGAATAATTTCCTGGTAAATACAAGTTATGAGTATTTGCCCTTGTAGAGATATAACATCTGTACAATCCAATTTCCATAGAAAAAATTGGTACATTTATTAAGGAATAATTTCCCACAAAGAGCATCAGACACAGATGAATATGCAAGCTGTACTCATTTCCTAGGGCTGCCATAATAAAATAACACAAAGTGGGTGGCTTTAAAGAACAGAAATTTATTTTCTTGTTGTTTTGGGGATGATAATTCCAATTTCAAGGTGGCAGCAGGGCTATGCTCTCTCTCTCTCTGTCACCTGTAAGGAAGATACTTCTTTGTCTCTTTTAGCTTTTGGCAGCCCCGGACATTTCTTGGTATTTCTTGGCTTGTAGATGCACCTGTCCATATTATCTTCCCCTGGCGTGTGACTTAGAGTCAGCATTTCTCAAGTTGAAAGAACTAAAGAAAAAATTTAAGGCTCAAGTAGCGTTACTGAAGCCTTCTATAGGCAAAAATTGGAATGACTCAGAAAACATCAAAGGAAGATGGAAAAAATACAGTCACTGTACTGAAAAGAACTGGTTAATGTACAAATATTTCAGGAGATAGTATATGATTAAGAACTGCTGCTACTGAAGGAAAAAGTTCAAGCTGTACTGAAGGCCTTTGTGAAAAAAACAAATCTCCAGGAGTTAATGGTACAGCAACTGAGATGCTTCAGCAAACTGATGCAAAACTAGAAGTGCTTACTCATCTAGGTCAAACAAATTGGAAGACCACTACCTGGCCAAATGACTAGAAGATATTCACAACTGTGCCCATTTCGAAGAAATATGACAAATCAGAATGAGGAAACCATTGAACAATATCATTAATATCATATGTTACCAAAATTTGATGCAGATAATTCAAGTGACTGCAGTTGTAGATCAAGAGAACCTGCCAGAAATTTAAGCCAGATTCAGAAGAGCATAAGGCATAAGAACATACTATAAAATCTCAAAAAATAAAACAATTGTGATACCGACACATAAATTAGAGTGGAATAGAATTAAAGCTGAGAAACAGATACATGTGCCTACAGAATTTAGTAATTATTACAGGTGCCATCTCAAATCATGGCAAAGGTCACTTTTGAATAACTTGTGCTCACACAACCTGATATCCACCTGGAAAACAAATAACAAAAACTTGATCCATACCTCCAAACATACACAAGAATAAACTCTAAGTGGATCTATTTCCTAAGGGTAAAAAATGAAAACCTACATGTACTACCAGAAAACACTGGTAATTTTTTTTTTTTTAATTTCAGGGAATGTCTGATAAGAACTGAAAATTCCAGGGGCAGTTAAAAAATTAATATATTTGACTATTAAAAATTGATATACATATACATTAAATTATATGACAAAATAACTGTAAACAGAATTAAATGGCAACTAACAAACTAGGGGAAAATATGTGCAGTGTGTATATAGATAAAGGGCTCAAATTTTACATACACAACGCACACACACACACACACACACACACTCTCTCTCTCTCTCTAAGGGGCAAAAGTCCAAAACCTGATAGAAAATCAGGGAAAAGAACAGAACAAACAATTCACTACATGTGTATGATCCTTAAATATGTCAACATACATCAACATCTTTTTTAATCAGATATAAGAAAATTAAAACGTATTCTGTTGTTGATGCCCTGGGGAAACACACAATTATACATTCCTGGTGGTAAGAGAAATTGGAACAACCCTTTATTAGGGAATGTGGCTGTATCTAACAAATTGTGTACACACTTTTTTTGTGATCTAGTAATTTACCTGGGAAATATATCTTCAATGGCATAATAACACATATGCAAAAAGTTATATACTAAAACATCATTCATAATTGCAAAATATCAGAAATAATATAAACACTCCAACGTAGAAAAATGACTAGATAAACTATGTCCCATTAATACAATGTGATACTATGCAGTTATAAAATAAGTGGGACTGATATGTAGTGACTTTCAGGATATGTCTTTCAGTGATCAAAGCACAGAGCAAATGAAAACTATGCTGTCATTCAGGTAAGAATAAATGGGAATTAAGGAGATGTACATGTATCTGTACATGTTTTGCAAAAAAGCAATGCAAGAGGGATACATTAATAACTGAGGAGTTTGGTTACATACAGGAAGTAGGTGTTGGATGAGGTTACAGATTGAGAAATAAGTTAGAAGGAATGGAAGGGGAGTAACACGTTTCTGAATATACTTATTTTTATACCAGACTTTTAGAATTTGTTAAATGTTTGACATTCTCAAAACATAACTAATAAAAACTAAAAAAAAAAAAAAAAGAATTCAGGAAGCAAATGAGATAGAAAGGATACCAAGTAATCTAACTGCGTTTAAAACGAAAGCTGAAAGAGGTGAGAACAAAAATAATTAGCCTAATTATTAGCTTTGTAACAGTTGATTCTATAAATATTGTTCTCTTGCTACTTTTTTTTTTCTTAAATAGGGTGAGTTGGCAATAATAAAGCAACTTTCTGTGTATTTGAATATTGAACAAATGTGTAAGTATATTGTGAATAATGAGAGTCAAGTTTTTCAATGTGAGAATGAGATTGTGAGAAATTTGTATAAATACTGTGGTGAAGGACTGGCATTCAGAGGTATCAGTATGAACTCTGGGTTTGTATATATTTATAGAGATGTGTATATATGTATGTGTAAGTTCATTTATATATTTCCTACCTGTTGCCTGCAGAAACAGCCTAGAAGCAATGGCACACTAATATAAGTGAGCATATGAAGAACAAATTTTTGGTTCCTAAATACAACTGGCCCAATAAGTGACATCATGGTAAATGGAGAAAAGATTGAAATTACAAAGGATTTTTTTACTTGGATCCACAATTAATGTCCATGGAAGCAGTAAAAAAAAAAAAAAAATCAAAGGATTCATTGCCTTGGGACAATCTGCAGCAAAAGACCTCTTTAAAGTGTTAGAAAGTAAAGATGTCCCTTTAACGGACTAAGTTGCACCTGATCCAAGCCATGGTGTTTTCAATCACCTTAGAAACATGCAAAAGCTAGGCAATGAACAACGAAGACTGAAGAAGAACAGATGCCTTTGAATTATGTTGTTGGCAAAGAATATTGAGTATACCACAGACTGCCAGAAGAATGAACAAGCTTGCCCTGGAAGAAGCATAGTCAGAGTGCTCCTTGGAAGCCAAGATGGCGAGACGTCGTCTTACATACTTTGGACATGTTTTCAGGAGGGACCAGTCACTGGAAAAGGATATTATGCTTGGTACAGTAGAGGGTCATCAAAGAGAGGAAGACTCTCAACAAGATAGATTGACACAGTGGCTGCAACAATGGACACAAGCATGGCAACAATCGTGAGGATGGCATAAGTACAAGCAGTGTTTCGTCTGTTGTACCTAAGGTTGCTATGAATGGGAACTGACTTGAAGGCACCTAACAGCATAACAACAAATACCATTTTCCATTAAAATGTATAGACCTCCTTGGAAAAAATGGTTTATTGCAGGTTTGGAGGCAAAAATTATAAGATAAGTTCAGAATATCTTCAGATGCTCCAAAGTTTTATCCCTTGCCAAAGTAAGAAAGGGATTAAAAAAAAAAAAAATTGATGACTACTTATTGAAACAACACAGAGGCTGATGTGAAGTGGCTTACAATGGCTAAATCTGGAGAAAAAAAGAAAAAAACATATCTATAGTAGTTGATTATAATACAAGGTTCATACTGATAATTAGGTGATTTAAATAAATAAATGGGGAGAAAAGTCTTCCATAAATAAAATATCAATTAGTAACTATGGAAACAGAAAGCCACAATTCGGTAAACACTATAGTTTTTTTTTTTTTTTTCAGGCAAGAATCAAAAGATTCTAAAATTTCTAGGCCAAAGAATGATGAGAAAAAAAAATATATATATATATGCATATTGATTTTTTACCACTTTAAGGTATTTCCTCACAAGATACTGACAATCACAAAGGGGGAAAAAAAAGTAATGTTGCAGTGGAGAAACTCAGCAGACACTGCCCTAACCAAGAGTCAAAGTCAACATCATCATTAATGAGTCATACCAGCATCATACCCCTCCTGACATAACATACTGAAAGGGACACAGCATCTCCTCTGTTGTCTGCTGGAAAAAGAAAATTATTACCTACATCTTATCTGGATGAATCACCAGGAAAACCCACACCGGGGGACATTTTCTAAAGTCACGGGACAGTTTAAGTGTGGATAGATAAAGACAGGTAAGGAAATATTCTATGTAAACATAGTCTAGGAAAGATGACAACTAAAACGCTGTATGGTTTTTGATAGGATAATGGAGCAAACAATGGACTCTGGTGGAACAACTGACAAAATTCCAACCTGTCTGCATATTAGTTAGCATTGGTGAATCCATTTTCATTTTCAAATTTTGATAATTGTGCAGCGGTCATGTAAAAATGTTCACATTAGGCAAGTTGCATCAAGGGCATATGAGAATTCTTCGTATTATTTCTACAACTTCTTTGTAAGTCCAAAATTACTTGTAGTAAAAAGTTAAAAAGTTTAAAAAATAAAGTAATTCTTAACGTGACATTTGGACATGGCTTTCATGTGCATTAACATATAGACTTTAACAGGTAAAACTGTTCTAGAGTTTTTGTTTTCAGAATTAGAGAAATGATACACAAAATTGATATATTGATGCTTGGTTATTCATGCATAGAAATATTTATTCACTAAACATTCACTGACACTTGCCATATTTCTGGTCCGTACCTTTGTTTGGGTGCACACGTGCTTTAAATTTAAGATATTCCAAAGCTGATTCTTGATTTTTCCCAACAGAAGACCTGCTCTTTCCATACCCACCGACAGGGAACTGACAGAAATTCAAGCCCAATTCAAAAGAGGACGCAGATCAAACAATACCGCTGCTAATGTCAGATGGATCTTGGCTGAAAGCAAAGAATATGAGAGAGACATTTAACTGTGTTTTATTGACTATGCAAATGCATTCATTTGTGAGAAGCATAATAAATTATAGATAGCACTGCAAAAAATGGAAATTCAGAGCAACTTAATTGTGCTCATGCAGAAACTGTACATAGACCAAGGGGCAGTCTTTCAAACAGAACAAGGGGGTACTGCATAGTTTAAAATCAGGAAAGGTGTGCATCAGGGCTGTATTCTTTCACCATACTTATTCAATCTCTATACTGAGTAAGTAATCTGAGATGCTGGACTATATGAAGAAGAACCCAGTATCAGAATTGGAGGAAGACTCGTTAACAGTCTGCGATATGCAGATAACACAGCCTTGCTTGCTCAAAGCAAAAAGAACTTGAATCACTTACTTGAAGATCAATCACTTACTTGAAGATCAAAGACTACAGCCTTCAGTATGGATTATACCTCAACACAAAGAAAACAAGAATCCTCGCTAATTAACCGATAAGGAACATCATGATAGAGAAAAGATTGACGTTGTCAAGGATTTCATTTTGCTTGGATCCACAATCAACATCCACAGAAGTAGCAGTCGAAAAATCAAATGAGGTATTGCATCAGGCAATCTGTAGCAAAAGACCTCTTTTTAAAGTGTTAAAAAGCAAAGATGTCACCTTGAGGGCTAAGGTGTTTTCAGTCACCTCATATGCATTGGAAACTTGGACATTGAATAAGGAAGAACAAAGAACTGATTCATTTGAATTATGGTGTTGGTGAAGAATACTGAATATAGCAGGAACTTCCAGAAGAAGAAATAAATATGTCCTGGAAGAAGTACAGCCAGAATGCTTTTCCTCAGAAGCAAGGGTGGTGAGAATTTTTTTCACATACTTTGGACATGTTATCAGGACTGACCAGTCCCAAGAAAAGGGCATCAAGCTTGGTAAAATAGGGGGGTCATTGAAAAAGATGAAGACCCTCAACAAGATGTGTTGATACAGTGGCTGCAACAATGAGCTCAATCATAGCAACTATTGTGAAGATGAGGCAGGACCAAGCAGCATTTCTTTCTGCTGTACATAGGGTCGTAGAAAGGCAGGGGATATACAAACCACCACTCGTCTGATCTTTGTTCATTAGTGTTCAATGTGTCAAAACTACTCTTGAGATTGTCTCTAAATTCAGGTGGGATATACTCAATGTTGTATTTTGACTCTCATGAACTTCTTTTAATTTTCTTCAGCTTCAACTTGAACTTGCATATGAGCAATTGATGGTCTGTTCTGAAGCCGGCCCCTGTCCTTGTTCTGACTGATGATATTAAGCTTTTCTATTATATCTTTACACCCAAAAATCTTTACACAGATGTAGTCAAATTGATTCCTGTATATTCCATCTGTCCAAGGTTCATGTGTAAAGTTGACGTTTGTGTTATTGACAAAAGGTATTTCCAATTAATAAGTTTTTGGTCTTTCAAAATTCTACCATGCAATCTCAGGTGTCTTTTTTATCACCAGTGCCCTATTTTCCAACTGCTGAGTCCTTCTTTGTTTACAACTTTCACATTACAATCGCCAGTAATTATCAATGCACCTTGATCACATGTTTGATCAATTTCAGATGGCAGAAGTTGGTAAAAATCTTCGATTTTTTAACCTTTGGTGTTAGTGGTTATTGGGTAAATTTGAATAACAGTCTTCATTGTGGGTGGATGGATATTATACTATCACTGACAGAGTTGTATTTAAGAATAGATTTTGAAATGTTATTTTTGAGGATGAATGAGACATCATTCTTCCTCAATTTGTTATTCCTGGCAAAGTAAGCCGTATGATTGTCCAAATCAAAATGACTAGTACTAGTCCATTTCAGCTCACTAATACCTAGGATATATTCATCTTCAAACATTCCATTTCATTTTTGACAACTTTGGATTTTCCTTGATTCATACTTCATACATTCCATGTTCTGATTATTAATGGATGCTCGCAGCTGTTTCTTCTCATGTTGAATCATCCAACATCAGCAAAAGAAGGTCCTAAAAGCTTTACTTCATGCCTGTCCTCTACTTTGAGAAGAAAGCTCTTCCCCAGTTGTCTTTAGAGTGCCTTCCAACCTGAGGGACTCACCTTCCAGAGCTGTATCAGACAACGTTCTGCAGCTATCCATAAGATTTCCTACCACTCATCTGTCAGTTTGTCAGACTGTGGTGGATGGAGTGTGGCTGTGTTGCTGAAGTTATGCTACCAGTATTTAAAAAAAAACAGCAGTGTCACCCTGATGGACAGGTTTCAGCAGAGCTTCCAGACTAAAATAGACTTTGTAGAAGTACCCAGCAATCTGCTTCTGAAAAAAACTGGCCAATGAAAACCTTACATAATATGGATACCTTCCAAAGCTTTTGATATTCCCATTCTCATTATAGCTAGGATATTTCCTTATAAAATCAGATGATTTACGATAGTCCTCTAATAGTGGAAACACATATATTTTTAGATTGATAGAATCAGCTTCAAAAGCAGAAACAATTTGACATAGACTTTTGTTGTTCTTTGCAATATAAAGTTGGCATGGTAATAGTTCCTATCAGGTGCTAGATATATCCTTTCTCCTGTCTTAAAGTCTGTCTTCCAGATTTTCCCATGTGAGTATTACTACAGCAAACTTACCCTGGCCTCTTCGAACATGGGACTATGTTGCCTTCACTTTCATTTCAAATTCACACATTTCTCTCTTCACCATGCTTACAGGTCATGAAATTCCTTTCAGTTCCACAGAGCCTGTAATATTGAGGTTTGGCTATCTATGTGTGTTGAAGTACAATATTAACATTATTTGAAAAAAAATCTATATTTTGTTTTAATTCTGAAAATATTTTTTTTAAATATCTGTCTCCTGTTAAAATTTCAGCAAATTTTCTTTTTCCATAGAAATCTTAAAGTGAGAAAAAAATCAATTATGTGCCTCATATACTGTGGAAATTAGAATAGACAGCACAGAAAATGATTTCCCAAGGTGAATCAGTTTATGTGTGTTTCTCTGCTCTTTAATTATAATGTACAACCCCTGAGGATTCTTAATTCAGTCACTTTGCTTAGACACTGCCACGCTGCTGATGCAAACACCACCAGGAGGACTGAAGATCTCTAATTTTGCATAAAAGCTGAAGCACACTTCCTCTAGTCCAGGCTGGGGACTGATTCCTGCGGCTGCCTCCTGTCTGGCTTGCCCCAGAGCTAACTCCCTCCTGTTTCCAAAGATGATTTCAATCTGTACCTCCATATGCCCCTTGGAGCCTATATGCAAGACTAACGGGCCCTTTCCAAGATGTCTAAAGTTTTTATTGCCAGAGCAAGTGTGGCAGATTCCTGAATAAGAGTCAGAGATAAAAGCAGAGAGAAATAGAATAATGGTGAGTTCAAAGAGAGAAAAGAGGGGAGTTACGGAGTTTGAGGAAAGAAGGCTCTAGACTTCTTTTTCATCAGAATATTTGAAGGCCTAATTTATGTATTGGAAACCCTGGTGGCATAGTGATTAAGTCCTATAGCTGCTAACCAAAGTGTTGGCATTTCAAATCCACCAGGTGCTCCTTGGAAACACTATGGGCCAGTTCTACTCTGTCTATAGGGTTGCTATGAGTCAGAATCTACACGAAGGCAATGGATTTGGGGTTTTTTTGTTTTTATTTACATATTACTTTAAAAAATATAAATTTTAATGTTTCTCCCTGGCAAATTTTTCATCGCTTTACAATTCCATGGAAGTCCCTTGGTGGTGCAAACAGTTAAGCACTCAGCTGTTAATCAGAAGTTTGGTAGTACAACCACCCCCACACACATCTTGGAAGAAAGTTCCAGTGATATGCTCTCAAAAAGTCACAGCCTTTAAAATCCTATAGAGTACACTTTTACTCTGACACACATGGGGTCACCACGAGTTGGAATCTTCTCTACAACAAGCGGTTTGGATTTTTGGTTTTGTTTCCTTAGCAATGCCTTCCTATTTTTTTTTTTTCTGTAACATTTACAATTATTTCTTTTGGCTATTCCTTTTTTCTGAGTTTACTTCTTCCCCATCACTAAATTATAACTACTTGATGGAAGGGATATCCCATCTACATCACATAATCCTCAAATGATCTAATGCTTCATTTTACTCTTTGATTTGTATTGATGAACACATGTATATATTTTCTGCATCTTCCTACTTACACATTATCTTAATTGTGGCCATTAAAGAAAACAAGTTAGGAAAACCAGTTTGTAGTCAGGGACTCAAAACAAAATTCAATCTAGAGAGCAGTAGGAAGAAAACATGAGGTAGCTAAGGAAGTGGAAATGGACAGAGCAACTTAATAAGGAATTAAGTCATTTAGGGGAAGATATTGCCAAGTCAAGTAAGTTTGTCTTTTTTTCTTGTATACAAGAGGTATAGCATGTCTGCTGGCCTTTCCTTATATTAATTTACGTGTAGAACTTTGACCACTAAGGAGTGGAGCAAGGGAAGCTAAAGACTACAAGAGTTATAAGGATAAGGGCTTGAAGTGAATGGAGTCAGACAGCCATGAAAGCTAATGTACAATGACTTGATACTAGTCACTTAAAATAAGTATATAAATTCTACCTCTACATATTTTTGGAAGATTATGGGTAAAAAAATTCAAAACACTTTGCATGGACTAAAAAAATCCAGTGCCGTCGAGTCGATTCCAACTGATAGCAACCCTGTAGGACAGAGTAGAACTGCCCCGTAGAGTTTCCAAGGAGAGCCTGGTGGATTTGAACTGCTAGGTAATCTATAATTGGATATAAACACAAAATATTGCAGAGTAAGTGTTAAACAGAGAGTAGTGGTGGTTTCAGTGGCAGATATTTGCTTTTCATGCATAAGACTTGGGTTCAAATCCAAGCTAATGCACCGCAAGTGCAGTTATAACTTACCTGGCAGTGGAAGTGTGTATGTTGCTGTGATTCTAGACAGATTTCAGCTGAGCTTCCAGACTAAGAGAGACTAGGAACAAAGGCCTGATGACTTACTTAAAAAAAAAAAAAAAACAGTTAAATAAACCTAGTAACTAAAAATATTCTGAGTTTTTGATGAGGTTGGACAACAATTAATATATCTGAGTGCACACACTTTGACATTTGGAACAGTTGAATAAAGGTGACTTTCACAAATTCAACAACACATAAGAAAGCTTATCTTAATAGGAGGAAAGTTTACAGATGAGAAACCAATACTACAAGTAGAAGAAGCTAATTGAATATTCCTTGACTAGTTGTGGATGGAAGAATATGTGAAAATCACAGCCCAAAAAGTTCAATTTTCTGCAGTTGTTAAATAATGCAAGTCAGATTTAATGTTCACAAATTATTAAAGGTCAATCAAGGAGCACTGAGAAATGACAATGTTTCACATGATTATAAGTTGCTCTAGTGTTACTGTCCCCCATGCATCTGTCAGTTTGTCATACTGTGGGGGCTTGTGCGTTTCTGTGTTGCTGGAAACTATACCATCGATATTCAAGTACCAGCAGGGCCACCCATGGTGGACAGGTTTCAGCTGAGCTTCTAGACTAAGACAGACTAGAAAGAAGGACTCAGCAGTCTACTTCTGAAAAGAATTAGCCAGTGAAAATCTTATGAATAACAGTGGAACATTGTCTGATATAGTGTCAGAAGATGAGTGCCTCAGGTTGGAAGGCACTCAAAAGATGGCTGGGGGAGAGCTGCTTCCTCAAAGTAGAATTGACATTAATGACATGGATGGAGTCAAGCTTTCGGAACCTTCATTTGCTGATGTGGTACCACTCAAAATGAGAAGAAACACCAGCAAGCATCCATTAATAACTGAAGCCTAAATTGTGCAAGGTATGAATCTAGAAAAATTGGAAATTGTTAAAAATGAAACGGAATGCATAAACATTGGTATCCTAGGCATTAGTGAGCTGAAACGGACTGATATTGGTCATTTTGACTTGGACAATCATATGGTTTACTATGCTGGGAATGAAAACTTGAAGAGGGATGGCATTGCGTTCATCATCAAAAAGAACATTTCAAGATCTATCCTGAAGTACAACTCTGTCAATGATAGGATAATGTCCATATGACTACAAGGAAGACCAGTTGATACAACTATTATTCAAATATACGCACCAACCACTAAGGCCAAAGTTGAAGAAACTGAAGACTTTTACTAACTTCCGTAGTCTGAAGTTGATTGAACATACAATGAGGATGCACAATATTATAGGTGATTGGAATGCGAAAGTTGGAAACAAGAAGAATCAGTAGTCTGAAAATATGGCCTCAGTGATAGAAATGATGCTGGAGATCACATGATTGAATTTTGCAAGACCAACAACTTCTTCATTGCAAATACATTTTTTTTACCAATGTAAACGGCAACTGTACACATGGGCCTCGCCAGACGGAATGCAAGGAATCAAATGGACCACAGGAAAGAGACAATGGAAAAGCTCAATACCATCAGTTAGAAGAAGGCCAGGGATTGACTTCAGATTAGACTACCAATTACTCATATGCAAGGTCAAGTCGAAACTGAAGAAAATCAGAAGTCCCCAAGAGCCAAAATATGACCTTGAGTATATCCCATCTGAATTTAGAGACCATCTCAAGAATAGATTTGATGTATTGCGCACTGATGACTGAAGACGGAAGAGTTGTGAAATGACATTAAGGACATCATGCATGAAGAAAGCAAGAGGTCATTAAAAAGACAGGAAAGAAAGACCTAAATGAATGTCAGAAGAGACTCTGAAAGTTGCTCTTGAATGTCTAGTAGCTAAAAAAAAGAAAAAAGAATGATGTAGTAAAAGAGCTGAACAGTAGATTTCAAAGGGCAGTTTGAGATGACAAAGTGAAGCATTATGATGACATGTGCAAAGAAAACCAAAAGGGAAGAACAGGCTCAGCATTTCTCAAGCTGAAAGAACAGAAGAAAAAATTCAAGCTTCAAGTTGCAATAATGAAAAGATGCTTTGGGGAAAATATTAAACAACTCAGGAAGCATCAACAGAAGATGGAAGGAATATAGAGAGACACTACTCCAAAAAGGATTGATCAACATTCAACCATTTCAGGAGGTAACATATGATTAGGAACCCATAAAACTGAAGGAAGAAGTCCAAGATGCACTGAAGGCATTGGCAGAAAACAAGGATCCAGAACTGATGGAATACCAACTGAGATGTTTCAACAAACAGATGCAGCACTGGAAGTGCTCACTTGTCTATGCCAAGAAATTTGGAAGACAGCTACCAGGCCAACTGCCCAGAAGAGATCCCTATTTATGCTTATTCCCAAGAAAGGTGATCCAACTGAATGCAGAAATTATTGAACAATATCATTAATATCACACACAAACATAATTTAGCTGAAAATCATTGAAAAGTGGTTGAAGCAGTATATCAACAGGGAACTGCCAGAAATTCAAGGTGGATTTACAAGAGGATGTGGGGGAACCAGGGATATCATTGCTGATATTTGATGGATCCTGGCTGAAAGCAGAGAGTACCAGAAAGGTGTTTACCTGTGTTTTATTGACTATGCAAAGGCATTCGACTGTGTGGATCAATACAAATTATGGGTAACATTGAGAAGGATAGAAATTCCAGAACACTTAATTGTGCTCACGTGGAATTTGTACATGGATCAAGAGATGTCATTCAAACAGAAAAAGGGGATACTGTATGGCTTAAAGGCAGGAAAGATGTGTGTTAGCGTTGAATCTTTTCACCATACCTATTCAATCTGTATGCTGAGCAAATAATCCAAGAAGCTGAACTATGTGAAGAAGAACAGGCATCAGGATTGGAGGAACACTCATTAACAACCAAAATTATGCAGATGACACAACCTTGCTTTCCGAAAGTGAAGAGGACTTGAAGCACTTAGTGATGAAGATTAAAGACCACAACCGTCAGTATGGATTACACCTCAACATAAAGAAAACAAAAATCCTCACAAGTGGACCAATAAGCAACATAATGACAAATGTAGAAAAGATTGAGGTTGTCAAGGATTTCATTTTACTTGGCTCCACAATCAACAGCCGTGGAAGCAGCAGTCAAGAAACCAAATGACGAATTTCATTAGGCAAATCTGCTGCAAGAGATCTTTTTAAAGTGTTAAAAAGCAAAGATGTCACCTTGTAGACTAAGGTGCACCTGACCAAAGCCATGCTGTTTTCTTCCTTATTCATTGTCCAGCTTTCACATGCATATTTCTCATATGCATGTGAAAGCTGGACAATGAATAAGGAAGTCCAAAGAAGAACTGACACCTTCAAATTGTGGTATTTGCAAAGAATATTGAATATACCAAGGACCTCCAAAAGAAGGAACAAATCTGTCTTGGAAGAGGTACAACCAGCGTGCTCCTTAGAAGCAAGGATGCCCAGACTGTGTCTCATGTACTTTGGACATGTTATCAGCAGGGATCAGACTCCGGAGAAAGACATCATGCTTGGTAAAGTACAGGGTCAGTAAAAAAGAGGAAGACCTTCAAGGGGATGGATTGACACAGTGATTGCAACATTTGGCTCAAGCATAGCAACAATTGTGAAGATGGTACAGGACAGGGAAGTGCATAGGGTCACTATGAGTCGGAACCAACTTGAGGGCACCTAACAACCACCACAACAACAGTGTTTCTGTTGTCCTCTCTGTTCCAATGCCTTAAAATAGGTCATAGTCAATATTAATCTGTCCAGTTGAATCATATTTTACCTGAACAAAATAAGTGTTTTCAGTAAGTGTCGGAGTCTTGAATGTTTCTTGAAAATAAATAATTCCCTTTTTCTGACATTTAGTGATCAAAATATTTATATAGAGAAAAAATTATTAACAAAAACAGCAGGACTATCATTCTATTTATATGTTGGTACAATTTAACAGTAGATCACAATGCTACTTCATTCTTTAAGGCTAAAGAAAAGAAGACTCAAAGCAGCTTAGTTTCCTCAAAGCATGTTGGGTTACAGGTATGACATTAAAGCAAGGATCAAAAGTTAGTACCACTGAGACTAGACAGCATGGCTAATTATACTTGTCAATATTCTGTCATTCTTTGAGTATTATACTTAATACTTTCCTAAAAATTTTTTAAATTTTTGTATTTTCCATATCTATAAGACATAATATTTTAGATCATTCTTAAAGAGTATAATTGGATAAACTGAGTACAATCCAAAAACCCAAATGCTGGTGAGAATGCGGAGCAACAGAAACTCTCATTCACTGATGGTGGGAATGAAAAATGTTACAGCCACTTTGGAAGACAGTTTTATAAAAAGATAAATATAGGTTTATAATAGGACCCAGAAATGGGACTGCTAGTTACTGACCCAATTGGTTTGAAAATTTATATCCACACATAAACCTGTATGCAAAAGTTTATAGCAGCTTTATTAATGATTACTAAAAACTGGAAGGAACCAACATGTCCTTTAGTAGGTGAATGGATAAACAAACATTGACATATCCGTAAAAAGGAATTATAGGCAGTAATTAAAAAGGAACAAACTTTTAAATTACATACAGCATGGATGAATCTTAAATACTTTTTTCAATGTGAAAGAAATCATATTTTTTTTAAAAAAGTACATGTGTATGAATTATTCACATAGAATTCTGGAGAAAAAACAAAAGCTGTAGGAATGGAAAGCAGAACAGCATTCTTCAGGTGTTTGTTGACAGGAAAGTGGTTGCCTAAAAAGGGTAAAACGGGAAAACTTTTGAGGTGATGGCATTACTCTGTATGATACAGGAGTCATGAGTATATGACACTATGTATTCGTCAATGGGAGCCCTGGTGGCACAGTGGGTAAAGCGCTCTGCTGCTAACCAAAAGTTCTGTGGTTTGAACCCATCAGAAGCTCCACTGGAGAAATACGTGACAGTTATTTTCCTTAAAGATTTCCAGCCTTGAAAACCCTGTGGGGCAGCTCTACTCTGTCTAATCGGTTCGCTGTGAGTGGGCATCAACTCTTCAGCAGCAGGTTTGGTTTGGTTTAGTTATCGATATCCACAGACCATTACATGATGAGTGTATTTTAATAAATGCAATTTTTAAAAATGAAGCAGGATGTTGGGGGGTACCAGGATGGAACGCAGACTGTGACAACACAATCCAGCTGTATCACAATGTACGACATAACCTTAATGAAGGGGCGCGTCAAAGAAGGAACTGACCTAAGTAATATTTGAAGACAGTGAATTTACCGAAAGTATAAGAATAAAGTACAAAGAACTTTACGTAAACCCTGAATTTTACTTAAAATGGTTTCTTGTGACTATACACATTAATGATTCTAAAATTGCTTTGCTTCTGTACTGTATTAAACAAATAAGTATATAGATGGGAAAACTCACTGCTGTCCAGTCTATTTTGACTCATAGTAACCGTATAGGACAGAGTAGAACTGCCTGTCTTAGTTATCTAGTGCTGCTATAACAGAACTACCACAAATGGATGGCTTTAGCAAACAGAAGCTTGTTATTTCACAGCCTAGTAGGCTAGAACTCCAAATTCAGGATGCCAGCTCCAGGGGAAGGCTTTCTCTCTCTGTTGGCTCTGGGGGAAAGTCTTTGTCATCAATTTTCCCCTGGTCAAGGAGCTTCTCTGCACAGGAACCCCCTGGTCCAAAAGATGTGCTGTGATCCCAGGGCTGCTTTCGGGTGGTATGAGGTCCCCTTGTTTCTCTGCTCACTTGTCTTTTTTATATCTCAAAAGAGATTGATTTAAAACAAAACCTAATCTTGTAGATTGAGTCCTGCTCCTAATCCTGACTCATTAACATCATAGAGATAAGATTTACAACACATTGGAAAATCACATCACATAAAAAAATGGTGGACAATCACACAATACTGGAAATCATGGCCTAGACAAATTGACACACATATTTTAGGGACACAATTCAGTCCATGACAGTGCCTCATAGGGTTTCCAAGAGGCAGCTGGTGAACTTGAACTGTCAATCTTTTGGTTGACAGTCGAGTTCTTAACCACTGCACCACCAGGGCTCCATAGAGATGGTGGGGAAGTGGGAATTAGGTATCTCACTGTTGGAGAGCTAAGATACAGATAAAGAAGGGAGGTTAGAATGAACTATGTTGAACTGGATTAGTAAAAACTAATTTTAGCTTAGTTAGCATAGATATATAATATTTGTATTCATGAGTTAGAATACACAAATATACTTCCAAGCTCTGTCTACTGAATGAACCTATAAATAGTGACAAACCAGTAGTCATAGCCATGAAGACACCCAGCATGCAGATCTTTGTTTCTAATACCGTTCTGGATTAAAGGGAACCAGAAATCCTTGTAGAAATGGCTGAATCTAAAGCTAGAGGATTAAAATAAAAAAGAGCCTTGAGAATTATGTAGCGTCAGAAAGTCAAAAAATAAATAAATAAAAATAAGGATGGATGTATGTCAAAGAGAAGTTGGAGTCAATCGAAAGAGCTCCCAGTGGCCAAAGTTGGTCTAATTTGGACAACAAAATAAATAATGTAGAATTTGATTGTAATGGAGCCCTGGTGGTGCAGTGGTTAAGTGATCAGCTGTTAATCAAAAGATTTGGAGTTCAAATTCACCAGCCACTCCTTGGAGAACCTATGGGGCAGTTCTACTCTGCCCTGTAGGGTCACTATAGGTCAAAATCGACTCAATGCAACTTTTTTTTCTTTTTTGGGGTTATAACATAAAAAATGAAATAAATAGGCAGAATTACACACTGTTATAAATAAAAGATTGAACAAGTAAATAAGCCTGTGGGAAGACACATATACTCCTTACAGAAGAATTCCAAGTAATTTATATAGATTCTCCCCTCTTCAGGAGGTGGAATTCAATCTCTTCTCCCCATTTAATGCGGGCTACACTTTTTTTTTTTTTCCACTTATGACTTGCTTGTAAACAATAGAAGAGAGGAAGGGAAGGAAAATAACTTTACAGGGGAAAAATCTGACAAACATTGCCTTAACCAAGGGATCAAGGTTAGCATCATCACTGATAAGTTATGTTGACATCATGTAAATTTGATATTATATAAGCTGTCACTTTACCATCGCTGTATTCACAAAAACAAACAAAAGTATAATCATGGCAAACACAAATCAGCTTGAGGAGCTTCTTTAGACTGTAATGTGACACTCTGGGTAAAATCCAAATGAGATCTGGAGTTTAATAATAATGTAGTAATGTTTGTTTCTTAGTTGTGGCAATGAACCATGGTAGCTTAAGATATTAATAATAGAGAAAACAGGGTGAGGGATCTATGAGATTATCTGCATTATCTCTGCAACTTTTTAAAATTTAAAAGGTGTCTGGAATAAAAACATTATTATAAAAAGTTTAACTTATTAAATCAATACTAGCAAACCTTTAGTGAGTTCATATTAGGTATAAAACATTTTATAAAACATGCATAGGTGTACATACATGCATTAGCTACATTTTTTTAAAAAGGATCATTAAAAACAGTATAAAAGAAAGTATTTCTTGCTATATTTGAGTATTTTCTATATTTCAGATTCCTTTTTGCTCTGTGTAAGTTATTAGCATGTGATTTTCATTTCTGCTTAATAACATAGATATGAGGTAGATAGTATTAGAACTATTTTGTATATTAAACAACTGAGGAGCAATAAGGTCAAAGAGTCAATAGGAAAATAAAAAAGAATTAAGACTGAAATCAATGATGAATTGATTTCTCATTGGTTAACCGACTTTACCAATATCACGAGTCTTAAAATTGGTAGAATTCCACAGTGGAATATCGGATTTCTGACATTATAATTTTTGCTTTCCACTACTTGATGGCACCACTATTTTTTGTTTGTTTCTCCTAACATATAATTTCCCAATAGAACAATTTCTTGGATATGATGTTGTTAAAAAAAAAAAACCTTGCCATCAAGTCAATTCCGACTCATGGTGACCCTATAGGACAGAGTAGAACTGCCACATACAGTTTCCAGGGAGTGCCTGGTGCATTCAGATTGCCATCTATTTGGTTAGCAGCCATAGCTCTTAACCACTACAGCACCAGGTTTTTGTTATGAGGTGCCCTCAAGTCAGTTCTGACTCACAGCGACCCTACGTACCACAGAATGAAACACTGCCAGATCCTGTGACTTCCTCACAATCCTTGCTATGCTTAAGCCCATTGTTGCAGCCAACACTTTAGTCCATCTCCTGAGGTCTTCCTCTTTTCCGCTGACCCTATACTCCACCAAGCATGATGGCCTTCTCCAGAGATTGATCCCTCCTAACAGCATGTCCAAAGTACGCAAGATGCAGCTTCGTTATTCTTGCTTCTAAGGAGCATTCTAGTTGTACTTCTTCCAAGACAAATTTGTTCATCCTTTTGGCAGTCCATGGTGTATTCAATATTCTTTGCCAACACCACAATTCAAAGGTGCCAATTCTTCTTTGGTCTTCCTCATTCATTGTCCAGCTTTCACATGCATGTGATACAATTGAAAATACCATGGCTTGAGTCAGGTGGACCTTAGTCTTCAAGGTGACATCTTTGCTTTTCCACACTTTAAACAGGTCCTTCACAGCAGATTTGCTGAATGCTATGCATCTTTTGATTTCTTGACTGCTGCTTCCATGGATGTTGATTGTGGATCCAAATAAAATGAAATTCTTGACAGCTTCAATCTTTTCTCCATTTATCATGATGTAACTTACTGGTCCACTTGTGAGGATTTTTGTTTTCTTTATGTTCAGGTGCAATCCGTACTGAAGGCTATGGTGTTTGATCTTCATTAGTAAGTGTTTCAAGCCCTCTTCACTTTCAGCAAGCAAGGTTGTGTCATCTGCATAACACAGGTTGTTAATGAGTCTTCCTCCAATCCTGATTCCCCGTTCTTCTTCATATAGTCCAGCTTCTCTGATTATTTACTCAGCATACAGATTGAATAGGTATGGTGAAAATATAGAACCCTGAAGCACACCTTTCCTGACTTTAAACCACTCAGTATCCTCTTGTTCTGTTCGAACAACTGCCTCTTGATTCATGTACAAATTCCTCATGAGCACAATTAAGTGTTCTGGAATTCCCATTCTTCACAATGTTATTCATAATTTGTTATGATCCACATAGTCCAATGCCTTTGCATAGTCAATAAAACACAGGTAAACATCCTTCTGGTATTCTCTGCTTTCAGCCAGCATCCATTTGACATCAACAATGACATCCCCGGTTCCACATCCTCTTCTGAAATCGGCCTGAATTTCTGGCAGTTCTCTGTCCATATGCTGCTGCAGCTGCTTTTGAATTATTTCCAGCAAAACTTTTCTTGTGTGTGATATTAATGATAATTTTTCAATAGTTTCCACACTCGGTTGGATCACCTTTCTTGGAAATAGGCATAAATATGGATCTCTTCCAGTTGTTTGGCCAGGTAGCTGTCTTCCAAATTTCTTGGCATAGACGAGTAAGCACTTCCAACACTTCATCCATTTGTTGAAACGTCTTAGCTGATATTCTGTCAATTCCTGCAGCCTTGTTCTTCACCAATGCCTTCAGTGCAGCTTGTGCTTCCTCCATCAGAACCATTGTTTCCCGATCATATATCTCTTGAAATGGTTGAACGTCAAGCATTCTTTTTGGTATAATGACTCTGTGTATTCCTTCCATCTTCTTTTGATGCTTTCTGCATCATTTAATATTTTCACCATAGACTCCTTCACTATTGCAACTTGAGGCTTGAATTTTTTCTTCAGGTCTTTAGCTTGAAAAACGCCAAGCCTGTTCTTCGCTTTCGTTTTCCTATCTGCAGGTCATTGCACATGCCATTATACTTTATTTTGTCTTCTCGAGCCACCCTTTGAAATCTTCTGTTCAGTTCTTTTACTTCATCATTTCTTCCTTTTGTTTTAGCTGTTCAATATTCAGAGCAAATTTCAGAGTTGCCTCTGACATCCATCTTGGTCTTTTCTTTCTTTCATGTCTTTTCAATGACCTCTTGCTTTTGTCATGTATTATGTCCTTGATGTCATTCCATAAGTCATGTGGTCTTCAGTCATTAGTGTTCAATGTGTCAAATAAATTCTTGAGATAGTCTCAATTCAGGTGGGATATACTCAAGGTCATATTTTGGCTGTCATGGACTTGCGCTGATTTTCTTCAGTTTCAACTTGAAGTTGCATGTGGACAATTGATGGTCTGTTCCACAGTCAGCCCGTGGCCTTGTTCTGACTGAAAATATTGAGCTTTTCCATTGTGTTTTTCCACAGATGTAGTCGATTTGATTCCTGTGCACTCCATCTGGCGAGGTCCATGTGTATATTTGCTGTTTATATTGGTATAAAAAGGTATTTGTAATGAAGAAGTGTTGGTCTTGCACAATTCTATCATTCTATCTCCACCATTGTTTCTATCACCAAGGCCATATTTTCCAACTACAGATCTTTCTTCTTTGTTTCCAACTTTTGCATTCCAATCACCAGTAATTATCTATGCATCCTGATTGTATGTTCGATCAATTTCAGAATGCAGAAGCTGATAAAAATCTTTAATTTCTTCGTCTTTGTCTCTAGTGGTTGGTGCATAAATTTGACTAATACTCGTATTAACTGATCTTCCTTGTAAACATATGGATATTATCCTATCACTGACAGGATTGTACTTCAGGATAGATCTTGAAACATTTTTTTTGATGATGAATGCAACACCATTCCTCTTCAAGTTGTCATTCCTGGCATAGTAGTCTATATGATTGTCCAAATCAAAATGGCCAATACCAGTCCCTTCCAGCTCACTAATGCCTAGGATATCGATTTTTATGCGTTCCATTTCATTTTTGACAATTTCCAATTTACCTAGATTCATACTTTGTACGTTCCAAGTCCTGATTATTAATGGATGTTTGCAGCTGTTTCTTCTCATTTTGAGTTGTGCTGTGTCAACAAATGAAGGTCCTGAAAGCTTGACTGCATCCACATCCTTAAGGTTGACTCTACTTTGAGAAGGCAGCTCTGTCTCAGCTGTATTTTGAATGACTTCCAACCTGAGGGGCTCATCTTCCCGCACTATATCAGACAATGTTCCACTGTTATTCATAAGGTTTGCACCGGTTAATTCTTTTCAGAAGTAGACTGCTGGGTCCTTCTTCCTAGTCTGTCTTAGTCTGTAATTTCAGCTGAAATCTGTCTGCCATAGGTGAGCCTGCTGGTATCTGGACATCAGTGGCATAGCTTCCAGCATCACAGCAACATGCAAGCCCCCAAGGTATGACAAACTGATAGACAAATGGGGTGAATAAGATAATGTATATCACTATCATATGACATACGATATGTCAATTATACGATATATTATCATAGCCAAGAAACAGTCGTATTAGGAATTATATATATATATAAAAGAAACAGTTCTTTTAAGGAATTATAGATGTATTTGTGTGTGTGTGGTTGTATGTTTGTGTGTGTGCATATATGTATATATACTTTCATTTGTGTACATACTGTGTACTTGTATAAATAACGGTTATCATTTGTTTATTAAAAGAAATATAAGCTGTTACTGTGACCTTCTCAGAATACCTGTGTTTGTTTATTTGAAATAAAAATATGATTCCATGTAATTCACTTTTCTCTTAGAATATACTTTACCTTTATCTAAAACATCAATATTAAAATAATAGCACTTAATTCTTAAATAGCTTTAATATTAAATAAGGTAGGCAGTTCTGGATTTGTAGATTTATGCCACCTCTCCAATTTTGGTACCATATTCAAAAACTAAAAATATGTTACTTTCAATTTCACTTTAAATTTAGCTTGCTAGAGAAAAATTTCCTTCATGATTGAAATTTTTTTGGTAGTATAAAATTTTTAACTGGTAATTTATTGCACTCATTTCTTACAGACCTATGCAAAGGTATTTATTTTATATAGATAACGAGTTACACTGAGCTAGATGATGAAAAATCAGCGTTGGATATTATCTCCCATTAATTAGCCCATAACTAATAGTAATCATCCAAATTACAAAATTTTGGATCCCAGTCATGACATCTGAGATGAATCAAGCACTTTTTTATGTTCAGTAATAATAGATATTTATAGAGCACTTACTATGTGCCAAATACAGTTCCAAACATTTTTTTTTTCTTTTATATATAACAACCTCTGTACTCCTCACAGATGTCCTATAAAATCGGTGATCTTATTACCATAATTTTCAGGTGAGGAAACTGATGTCTGGACAATTTATAGAGTCACGGTCACACAGATGAAAAAATAATAGACTAATTTGAAATTTGCCTTTAATCATAATGACACATAACTCTCAAGAACTACTCTAAACCTCTAAACTTTTTAGTAGCAAATGTATAAATTGTACATTTTTAGCCCAATTTTATAAGTTAAGAAGGTAGGATATTAAATGTATTGTAAAAATCATACATCTATGAAATGGTTAAGTTAGGATTTTTAATCAGCCCATTGGTTTCTTATTTAACACAATTTCTGTTAAGTGCTTCACTGTGAGTTGAAAAGTTAGTTGGTTCAAACCCAGCCAGAGGCACCTTTCCAAAGAAAGTTCCTGTGATCTGCTTCCAAAAGGTCACAGCCCTGAAAACCCTGTGGGACATCATTCTACTCTTCAACATGTGGGTTTGGCATGAGCTGGAATTGACTCAAAGGTAACTGTGATACTGGTATAAGAGGTAATTGTGTCCCTGGGTGGTTCAAGCGTTACTGTGCTTGGCTGCTAACTGAAAAGCTGGAAGTTCAGATCTATCCAAAGTCACCCTAGATGAAAGCCCTGAATCTATTCCCACAAACTTAGTCATTGAAAACAGTATAAAGCACATTTCTACTCTGATGTACATGGGGTAGCCATGAGTTGGAGTCAATGGACGACAGGTATCTTCCAAGAGGTGATATTTTTATTTGTCAGTCCCTGCATGTTCACTTAATGACAGTTTATTATGGTGAGTATACTGAAGCCGGAGAATTCTCTGAAGTAGTAATTTCTTTACCTAAATATAATATAAAAGTAGAAATAACAAAACACTAACTTTACTTCATGGATTTAAGCAGCTGATACAATCAGGATTTTACATGATCCTCATTAGACATGATATAGAGAGACAAAAAAAAAATAGTAAGTGTAATTGCATTAGTAAATATGAAGATAATAAGATGACTCAGAAAGTCTTTAGGGGCATATTTGTAATTATTATAAAATGAGCTACCTTTTAATTCTTAAGTAAATTATCATTTAAAGGGTCAAAAAGACAAAAGAGTAAAACATCTGTGAAGAATCAGTATGGTATTCATTTGAACGACTGTAAATTTCACTTGAAAATTAAGCCCTGATAGATGAAAAGTGATTTCCTGTATTCTATTTCTCCAGTCTTTAAGGGAAGATGTACCTCTTCCATTTGTTAGTGTGTGCCTGAGACACAACAGACAGCAAAGAAGTATTTGTTGTCTAAATGAATGCATAGATAAATATTTTTGTCACGGAATTCTTTCTTTACACAAAGCACACCAGTATTTTAACCATCATTAGTTAGAACAACTTTGGTTCTATTTTAGCTAAAGTCAATTTTAAGCCAGATTTCCCAAGATAAATTATTTTCAATTAAATTTTAATTTATAAGCATAATCCAACTTGGAGTTACACAAAATTATTTTTGCATAAATTTTCCTCCAATGATTTTTTTTTATATGTAGTTGTAGGACAATGGAGATTGTAATCAGTGAAACATTATAAGGTATATTCTTTAACATCAATTATTATTCAGTAATGCCAATCTTAAAAGATGCCTAATATTCCATTATACGGATATTATATGGGTATTTCACTGATATGTACTATTGTTAATTACATTAACTAGAGCCCTGGATGTTTACCTGTGTTTTATTGATTATGCAAAGGCATTCGACTGTGTGGATCATAACAAATTATGGATAACATTGTGAAGAATGGGAATTCCAGAACACTTAATTGTGCTCATGCAGAACCTTTACATAGATCAAGAGGCAGTTGTTAATTTGTTAATTTGAGTTAATTGTGCTCATGAGGAACCTTTACATAGATCAAGAGGCAGTTGTTCGGGCAGAACAAGGGGATACTGATTGGCTTAAAGTCAGAAAAGGTGTGCATCAGGGTTGTATTCTTTCTCCATACCTGTTCAATCTGTATGCAGAGCAAATAATATGAGAAGCTGGACTATATGAAGAAGAACAGGGCATCAGGATTGGAGGAAGACTCATTAACAACCTGTGTTATGCAGATGACACAACCCTCCTTGCTGAAAGTGAAGAGGACTTGAAGCACTTACTAATAAAGATCAAAGACCACAGCCTTCAGTATGGATGGCACCTCAACATAAAGAAAACAAAAATCCTCACAACTGGACCAATAAGAAAAGATTGATGTTGTGAAGGATTTCATTTTACTTGTGTCCACAATCAATAGCCATGGAAGCAGCAGTCAAGAAATCAAAAGACACATTGCATTGGGCAAATCTGCTGCAAAGGACCTCTTCAGACTTTTGAAGAGCAAAGATGTCACCCTGAAGACTAAGGTGTGCCTGACCCAGACCTTGGTATTTTCAATCACATCATATGCATGTGAAAGCTGGACAATAAATAAGGAAAACCGAAGAAGAGTTGATGCCTTTGAATTGTGGTTGGTGAAGAATATTGAATATACTATGGACTGCCAAAAGAAAGAACAAGTCTGTCTTAGAAGAAGTACAACCAGAATGCTTCTTAGAAACAAGGATATCAAGACTGCACCTTTCATACTTTGGACATGTTGTCAGGAGGGATCAGTCCCTGGACAAAGACATCATGCTTGGTATAGTACAGGGTCAGCGGAAAAGAGGAAGACCCTCAAGGAGGTGGATTGACACAGTGGCTGCAACAATAAGCTCAAGCATAACAATGATTGTAAGGATGGCTCAGGACCAAGCAGTGTTTCGTTCTACTGTGCTTGGGGTCGTTATGAGTCGGAACCGACTCGAGAGCACCTAACAACAACAGGGCCCTGATGACACATTGGTTAAGAGCTCAGCTGCTAACCAAAAAGTCGGCAGTTTGAATCCTCCAGCAGCTCCTTGAAAACCCTATGAATCAGTTCTACTCTGTCCTATAGGGTAGCTATGAGTCAAAATAGTCTCGACAGCAACTTTTCTTTCTTTCTTTTTTTTTTTGTTATTGTTATATAAATCTATTTTTAACTATTTATTCTTGTATTTATTTCTACAATCAATAATATCTGCAGTTATAATCCTCTACAAACTAGCATGAATTTTGAACACTAAAATTAGTAATTATAAGGAAAGAGGCATTTGAAAGTTTTGCATATGTCTTACCACATTGCTGAAAGTTATATTATCTTATGCCAAATCAAAAAACAAACCCAGTGCTATCGAGTCGATTCCGACTCATAGCGACCGTATAGGACAGAGTAGAACTGCCCCATAAAGTGTCCAAGGAGTGCCTGGTGGATTTGAACTTCCCATGCTTTGGTTAGCAGCTGTAGCACTTAACCACTAAGCCACCAGGGTTTCTGTATACGTCAAAGGGAAATTGATGAGAATGTTATTTTATCACACCCATTCAAGACTATCCATGTAGTTGTCCTGAATGGCTGAAATCATGTCAGTTTGTTCACTAATCTATATCCATTTCTATACTTTGTATTTAATAATAACTCAATAAATATTTCAATTGAATAACTAAAGAAAAGTTATACACTTACTATTTAGAAAAATTACTTCAAATTTGATAAGCAAAAACAGCATCTTATAATTTTAATTATTTTGATAATTTGGTGTGTGAAAATTTTGTTCCCACATGTTTCTGACATTTTTTTATTAAAAAAAAAAATGTTTTAAACCTCATTGGACCTATGTTTTGTATGGGGTAAACATGTTTAATTAATAATTTACAAGAGATTTTTGTGTTGGCTATTTTATTATTTTTCTATTGCTGCATGAAAAAAATGAACACAAATTTAACAGATTAACAATGCCCACCTATAATCTCACAGTTAGGTAGGTAAGAAGTCGAGGTAGTGTAGACAGCGTTCTTTACTAAGGTTGTCACAATACCAGAATTAAAATTTTGGCCACTCTCGGCCCTTTTCTGGAGGCCCTGGGAGTCAATCATCTTCCAATCTTATTTAGTAGCTTGAGAACTATAGTTACCATTTTCTTGTCAAGGGGGCTCATCTTTCTCATGATGGCACTCTATCCATCTTTAAAACAGAAACATCACATCAAATCCATCTTGTTCTTCAGGTTTTTCTGACTTACCTTACTGTGAGGAGCTGGAAAAAATGCACTGTTTTTAAAGGGCTTATAATCTCCCTTTAGATTAACTCACATTCAAAAATTAGTAAAACAAAAAATCAAACCTGCTGTGGTTGAGCCAATTCCAACTCACACCAACCGTATAAAACCAAGAAACCAAACTTTTGCCGTCAGTTCTGACTCATTACCACCCTATAGGACAGAGAAGTGCCCTGTAGGGTTTCCAAGAAGCAGCAGGTGGATTTGAACTGCTAACCTTTTTAATTGGAAGCCATGGTTCTTAACCACTGTACCATCAGAGCTCCAGCAACCCTATAGAACAGAGTAAAACTGCCCCATAGGGTTTCCAAGGAATGGCTGATGGATTTGAAATGCCAATGTTTTGATTAGCAGTCAAGCTCTTAACCACTGACCACCAAGGCTCCAAATGGTTAGTAACCTTAACTATATCTGAAAAAGCCCAAATCAGGGCATGATATCTCATCAGGTTCATAGTCCAAGGGATTAGGTGGGGAAAGTTGGGGGAAGGAGAATTTTAAGATTCTCTCTACCATATCACCCTGTCTTTCATGTATTTTGCAAAGATCTTAGTTTTTTTTTTTCTCCTTTTTATTTTTTTATGTTTTCTTCTTTACAACTGCTTACTTTCTCCATTTTATGCTTAAACAATGATATTCTACTATATACAAAATAAAAATAGCCCTTGTTTTATCAAAGGTGTTTAATAACCTCTCCTTTATGAATGCATCTTTTTGGTTATGATATAAAAAGTAAAAATTATTTTTTTCTTCTAAATGATGATAATGATGTATGTAGACAAGTACCATCTATAACCATTATTTCTTTCTGTGAAGATTTAAAATGTCGTGTTATCATATACCATAATTGATATGCTTGTCTATTACTAAAAAAAAAAAACTAGTACCACCTATTATTCCCCAAATTGATTTTTCAAGTTCAGAAAACTACAGGTAGATTACAGAAAATCTATAATTCAGCCTAGAACTAAGACAAATCTATAAACTCATTTAGGAAACATTGACATTATGGAAAATTTTTTCTTCAGATCCTAGAACATCCTCTGGCACATTTATTTATCTATTTTGGTCTTAATTATGTTCCTCAATAAAGTATTATTTTCTGTATAGGCTCATTACACATATATTCTATTTCCTACTAGCATAATTATGACAGAACACAGAGTCTGACCTAGATTTGCAAGTTTATAATAACAGAAACTTAGATGGAGTATCAGTTTTCATTCTCTACACTCAAAGAAACAAATATGAAGAAAGTACCTCTATTTTTACAAGGCATGACCTTATATATAGAAAATCCTAAGGAATTCATTTAAAAAAACTATTACAACTGGTAAATGAGTATAATAATGTTGGAGAATATATGAACACTATACAAGGATTAAGGAAACCGTGGTGGCATAGTGGTTAAGAGCTACGGCTGCTAACCAAAAGTTTGGCAGTTTGAATCCACCAGGTGCTCCTTGGAAACCCTATGGGGGCAGTGCTATTCTGTCCTATAGGTCACCATGAGTCAGAATCGACTGGATTTTTTTTTTTTTATACAAGGATTGTGAGGATGGTACAAGACCGGGCAGCATTTTGTTCTGTTGTAAATAGGGTTGGTATGGATTGGAACTGAGTTGATGTCACCTAACAACAACAGCAACACAATATACTAGTAATGAACAATTTGAAAATAAAATTAAGACAATAATTACAATTTCAGTAGCTTTGAAAAGAATTAAATACTTAGGAATACATTATCAAAAAAAAGTGCAATATTTGTACACTAAAAACTACAAAACTTTGCTGAAATAAATTTATAAAATCAAAATAAATGAAAGATCTGTCAAGTTTGGATCAGAAGACTTAATATTGGTAAGAAGGACATAATTCCCAAATTAATCTTCAGTTTCAGTGCAATTCCTTTCAAAGTTATAACTGACTTTTTTTTTTTTTCTTTTTGCAGAAATTGAAAAGGTGATGCAAGAAATTATTAAGCAAATGCAAGGGGCCCGAATCCATAATACAATATTGAAAATGAACAGAGTTGGAGGACTCATAATTCCCCAAATCAAAATGTACTACCTACCTACGGTAATTATGGTATTGTAGTATTAGTATTGGCACATACTACTAGAATGCTCCTTAGAAGCAGGAACGGCAAGATTGCATCTTACATACTTGGGAAATGTTGTCAGGAAAGATCAATCCCTGGAGAAGGATATCACTCTTGGTAAAGTAGAGGGTCAGCAAAAAAGAGGAAGACCCTCAAAAAGATGGAATGACACAGTGGCTGCAACAATGGGCTCAAGCATAACAATGATTGTGAGCATGGCACAGGACAGGGTGGTGTTTCATTCTGTGGTACATGGGGTCACTATGAATCAAAGTCGACTCAATGGCAACTAACAACAACAACAGTACTGACACAAATATATAGATCAAAGGGATAGAATTTGACGGTACGGAAATAAACTCTAACGTTTATGATAAATTGATTTACGAAAAAGAAACAAAGACACTTCAATGAATAGAGTTGTCTTTTCAACGAATTGTGTTTGGGCAACTGAATGTCCACATATAAAAGGACATTTATGAGCCACTACTTCACACCATCCACAACAATAACCTTAAATTGGATTGTAGACATAAATGTAAGAGCTAAAATTTAAAAACTCTTAGAAGAAAACAAAGAAATAAATATTTGAGATTTTTATTAGGCAATGATTACTTAGATATGCTGCCAAGAGCACAAGAGATAAAATAGAGGATTGATAAATTAGATGTCATTATCATATATTAAAAACAAGCTTTTGTGAATCAAAGAACATCATCAAAAAAGTAAAAGACAACCTACAGACTGGGAGAAATTATTTGCAAATCGTACATCTTATAAAGGAATTATATCCCGAATATTAAAAAAAGTAAGACTTAAAACTAAATAATAGAGATAAACCAGCTTAAAAAAATGAGCAAAAAAAAAAAACTGAGTAGACATTTCTGAAAAGACATACAAATAGCCAATAAGCACATGAAAAGATTCTCAGTGTTGTTAGTAGTTAAGAAAAAAAAATATACAAATCAAAACCAGAATGGCTAAAACAAAAAAGACAAAATGAGTGCCGATGAAGATATGGAGAAATTGGAATCTTCATCTATTACTGGTGGAAATGTAAAATAATTCAACCACTTTGGAAAACAGTTTGGCAGTTCCCCAAAATGTTAAACAAATATGACCCTAATACCTAGCAATTTCACACCTATGTATCTACCCAAGAGAAATAAAGACATATACCCAGGCAACAATTTGTTCACCGATGTTCATAGAAACATTACTCATAATAGGTCAAAACTGGAAACAACGCACATTTATATGAACAGATGAATGGATAAAGAAAATGTGAAGTATTCATACAACAGAATTTTTTGGAAATTAAAAAATGATATATAGATACATGCTCCAACATGAATGGTCTTCGGAAGCATAATGAAAGAAGGTAGTCACAAAATCACGAATTGCGTGATTCCATTTCTGTGAAATGCCCAGAATAAGCAAATCTATAGAGAAAAGAGATTAATGGCTCCCTGAGGCTGGTGGATGGGAGAAAAGGAGTGGGTTGGGGATGGGTAATGTATGCTAATTGGCAGAAGTTTATTTGATTTTTTTAAGAAATGATGAACACTGCTAAAATTAGATTATGGTGATGGTTGTGTAACTGTATAGTATAAACAATAGAATTGCATGGTATGAAAAGGTGAATTTTACGGTATGCATTTATATATAGTCCCTGAGTAATGAAAACATTTAATATGTTCAGCATTTAGTCAAAGTACGGGAGGGCTGATTTCACCCAGAGGCAACTCAAAATAAAGGACTGGTAATATACTTCTGAAAAATCAGACATTAAAAACCCTAGGGAGTACAGTTCTACTCTGACACCCATGGGGTTGCCATGAGTGAGAGTCGACTCAAGATCAACTTGTACTGGTAATTTACATCCCAATAAAAAATAAAATAGGCAGATACGTATTCTGTTGCTTCCATACTTATTTCTAGAGTCAGATCATGTCAGGAAAACAGAACACAGGAATCAGTGCCTTTTATAACAGGAGAGAAGTAGTCATGGCAAAACTCAGGTGTTTTCTCACTCCCACAGCTATCTCTGTATTTTATTTGCGTTATGTCTACAGCACTCCACACTAGGTATTTATTTATTTATTTTCCTTATTAGGAAAGATCTTCTCTCCATTTTATTTTTACTCTGGTTTTTAATGGAATATAAAATACTATTTTTTGATTATTTGCTTGGCATCTGCACTAACCAAACCAAAAACCGGACCCATTGTATTTTAACTCATGGTGACCGCAGGTAACAGAGTAGAACGGTCCCATCGGGTTTCCAAGGCTATAAAGCTTTAAGAAGGAGCCTGCACATCTTTCTCCCACAGAGCAGCTGGTGGGTTTGAACCTCTGAACTTTTGATTAACAGGTGAGTGCTTAGCCACTGTGCCGCCAGGGTTCCTCTTAATATTTTATTGGTTGATCAAGTTTTCTCTGCATATAAACTCATAAATACCTTCAGATGAAAGTTTTTTTTTTTCCTTGTAAACCTAAAAATTTATTTTTATTCAACACTATTTTTTTTTTCATTAAAAACTAGTGTTTCTCCAAAGAGACAATATTATACACAGAGGAATTTGTCAATGTCTGCTTTGGAAGAAAGGCTCGGTGATCCGCTTCTGAAAAATCTGCAGTTGAAAACCCTGTGGAGGGCAGTTCTACTCTGACGTACATGGAGTTGCCATGAGTCAGAGTCAACTTGACAGAAACTGGTTGATCGGCTGGCTTTCTGTTTAATAGTCTTGCTTTATTGTCCTCTGACCTCTACTATAGTATTACAAAGTAATAGAGCAAATTATTTGCCTTGTTCACAATCTTAAGGGTTAATCATGTGATGTGACCATTTAGTATGTTGCAAGATATAGGTGTTTTATAGATACCCTTTTCAATTTGAGATAGTTCTCTTCCTTGTTTATCTTGAATTTTTTTTTTTTAATTTTATATTCTGTTTTTTATGCTTCAGTTTAAGATGGGCATGTTTTCTTTTTCCTTTATATTTTCTTAGCATGTAAAACTACATTGCCTTCCAAATATTAAACTTACTTTGCATTAATGAGATTACCCAACTGGACCATGATGTATTACCTTTTAGTTATATTTATGAAAATTTTTGTAAATATTCTGTTAAAGATTTTTTGTCTATGTTACTTAAGATTATTGGTCTCTTTCTTCCGTTTTTGTTTCTCTGTCTCTCTTTCCTCTGTCTGCCTGTCTCTCTCACTCTCTTTTTTTTGTTTTCTGGTGGAGAATCTTGATACTTTTACTAAAGTCATTCTATAAAATTTCTAGGAAGGTGAATGTCTTAGGCTGGGTTCTCTAGAGAAGCAAAACCAGTGAAGCATATATATGTGTGTAAATATATATGTGTGTGTATATATATACATGTGCACATATATATATACATATAATGTAGAGAGAGAGAGATTTACCTCAAGGAAATGGCTCATGTAGTTGTAGAGGCTGGCAAGTCCCAAGTCCTTGTGACAGGTGTCAGGCATCTGGCTGGAGACTTCTCCTGACTCACTCAGCTGCAGGGGCTGATGAACCCAAGATCCACAGGTCAGATGACACGTGGCTAAATCATGACTTCAAAGGTTAACAAATCCAAGATCGACAGGCAAGATGGCAGGCCTCTGGCCCAGGTCCCAAGAACTTGGAGGTCAATGCTGATGAACAGAATGCAGGATCCAGAGCAGGGCAAAAGCCAGTAAGCTTTGGCAGAAAGTCCACCTATATCGGATATAGGCCACACTGTCAAGGAAACTCCTTTTCAACTGATTGGCTGCTGACAACAGATCCCATTATGGAGGTGATCACATTATATTACATCACACCGTTATATAACTGCCAAATTGCATCATAACTACCAAACCACTGAGAAGCATAGCCTTAATGATCACAGTCCACCCCTTGTCAACTTGTCACTTATAGCTATCTCCTTAAACCATAATCTCTGAATAAAGACACTTATAAAGTCATACTTGTACCTAACATGATACAACTAACACGAGTACAACTGAAAACGCAGTAGTCCTGTTTACATCTTGTATTTTATAAGTGAAAAAGCAAAAATACTTGATGCACACATACAAGGAAGAAATCTAACAATCACGGTCTTCATTTCTGCAACTGGTCATGTGGTTATAACTGGTATTTAGAATTGACTTCTTCTACCACCCATTCCATGTTCCCTTTGCTCTCAGCAAACACCTCAGCTGGTAGTGTTTTTGCCTGGTGGGGTGACCAAAACCTTCATTCCTGAAGGGTCTGGGCCATTAGTAGTCATGTTGGAATTGGGTTGCTGTAGTTTTCCATTGACTTTAATCACAAGACATGATAGTGTTAAGAGAAACCCTGAGGGATTTCCTACATTTCAGACATACTCTTCTTTACCTCCATTATGTAATATCAATCCAATTTCCTGTTGGTCATCACGATCAATCACACCGGCTAATGTGGTAACTCCCTTCTTGGTCTGTTGATCCAGAGCATAAGGAGCCCAAAGTGGCCAGGTAGGATTCTTAACTTTCAGTTCAATGCAATCAGTGATGTATGGCCAGGTGAAGACATTCTTCCTTTTGGAACTAAGACCTGTCGACCCACGGAGCACAGGGTCGTGGGGACAGGAATCAAAAAATTTTGTAAGTGGGTCATCCCTTGATTTCTGGACCCGTGTATCCTGGCTAAGGTAAAAACAGTACCATTTATTGAATGCTGGTTTAGAGCACATATAGCCTCCTGGAGAACATTGCCCCAATCTTGCAAGGTATTGCCACATAGCTGGTGCTGTTATTGTGTCTTTGAAGGTCATTCCATCTGTTCACTTTTAAAATTTCTATTCTTATATCACTCATTGCTTCTTTACTAATTCATGTTATTTCTTCCTTTAAGACTCTGGCTGCTTCTTTAAAGCTTTAGGTTTTGTTTTGTTGTTGTTTGAATTAGAATTGAACTACCTTATTTCAAGAGGTAGTATGATTTTGAAGTTAAATATTCCTCTCTTAAGCAGGACCTGAAAGATAAAACCACGAACTCTGAGTTATTCGAAGTTCAGTAAATAACTCTAAGCGTTAATTACATTTCATATAAGAAGCCAGAGGAAAAATTCAAAATATATGCACATTTTAATGATCTTTCTGAAAACACAAAATACTATCTTTTCCTCATTAGGCTGCAATTTGAAATGTTCTTTTTAAAAATATGTCAGTAACGTTAGAGCATTTCAGTGCAGAAAAGAAGCTGGGAAGGGACCTTTAAGTCTAAAACAAAGGACAATGTATTCCATAATACTTATCTGATTATAGGCTGATTATATTTCCTTCATGCTAGCACAGAGAAAGAAGTGAGATGAAAGAAAGTGTTCTGAGTATCAATTTACCCATTATCTCTAATGAAATTAAATAATGCATGAGGGACTACAGATAGTAATAATAATAAATCCTTAACAATGTAAAGAATATGATGATATTTTTTATTCATCTACAGAAAAACAATTTCAGCTTTTTAAAAGTTTGATTACCCAGATGATTAGATGTTTGGCCTCGGTGTCAAAAATAGTATGTTCTGTCAGGAATAGTAGCAACTGTAATGTTAACCACACCACTTTTTTATCAAATGTTTCAAAAAAGAGTTCCACAATATATTAGATAAAAATAAGCCAATAAATAAATAAATACAAAGGAAATAAGCTAATAGCCAAAGAGACAATGCTTCTGATGACACGGTGATTGTATGAGTTTAAGAAACAGTGTGATTCCTGTCTCATCAAATGCCAACATATCATCTATTTCATGCATTTGTTTAAACTTTTTCTCTGGAAACTATTTTCTTCCTATTGTATTGAATTAAACAAAAATTTTCAGACCTCCATGACACCAATTCAAAAGCCTTAAAGCCTTACGGTTATAGCATTAAGTCAATGTTTTCTTCATCTTCTATAATTACATTTGAAGAAAATTATGAAATTAACCTTCAAAAGAATACCTCACCATATTTACCATGGTTTCCACCAGACTGAGTCCAGCACAACTAGATGGTGCCTGGCTACCACCACTAACAGCTTTGACAAGGATCACAATAGAGGGTCCCGGACAGAGCTGCAGAAAAATGTAGAACAAAATTCTAACCCAAAAAGAAAGACCAGACTTGCTGGCCTGACAGAAGCTGGAGAAACCCTGAGAATAAGGCCCCTGCAGAGCCTTTCTGCTCAGAAACAAAGTCACTCCTGAGGTTCACCCTTCAGCCAAAGATTGGACAGTCCCATAAAAGAAAAGACTAAAGGTACATAACAGCCCTAGTGCAAGAACTAGAAGGCAGAAGGGGACAGGAAAGCTGGTAATAGGGAACCAAAGTTTGAGAAGGGAGAGTGTTGACACGTCATGGGGTTGTTAACCAATGTCGTAAAACAATATGTGTACTGTTTAATGAGAAACTAGTTTGTTCTGTAAACCTTCATGTAAAGTACAATAAATAATAAATGAAAAAAACTAAAAAAAAAAAAAAAAGAACACCTCACCCATACTGGGGGAAGCAAGCAATCTGTTCACTAGGGTCTCTACCTTAAGGACTCTTTCCAGTTGGGGGTTGCTCACCCTTCTTTTCTCCTGGACACTGCCAATAATGGAGGGATAGGAGTAGTGCCTAAGAACAAAGAAACCCCAGACAAAGAAGGTCCCTCAATTCCCCCCATGCTCTCAGAGCCCAGAGCTGAATAAATTGATTATACCACCAGACACCGATCTGGATATTATAATCCACGCCACCCATACCTGGACATCACTTGGATATAAAGGCAGTTGATGATAATTCCAAAAGACTGCAGCCATACATCCACAGGAAAATATCAAAAGTTTGACCTAGATTCAGAAGACGATGTAGAATGAAGGGTATCATTGCAGTTTTCAGGTGGATCTGTGTTTTACTGACTACATGAAGGCATTCAAGTGTGTTGATAATAACATATTATGGATAACATTATGAATAATGTGGATTCCAGAACACTTAATTGTACTTGTGGGTAATCTGTACATAGATCAAGAGGCAGTCCTTCAAACAGAAAAACAGGATGCTGAGTGTTTCAGAAGAGGAAAAGGTGTGTGGCATTATTATATCCTTTCACTTATCCAGCCTGTATGTTCAACAAATAATCTGAGAAGCTCAGCTAAATGAAGAAGAATGACGTATCACTATTTGAGGAAGACTTTTTAATGACCTGTGATATGCGGATGATAAACCTTGCTTGCTGAAAATGAAGAAGACTTGAAGCACTTAATGATGAAGATCAAAGACTACTACAGTCAGTATGGATTATGTCTGAATGTGAAGAAAATGAAAATCCTCACAACTAGACCAACGAACATCATGCTAAATGGAGAGAAAATTGAATTCATCAATGATTTCATTCTACTTGGATCAATAATCAAAATCCATGGAAGTAGTAAAGAAACAAATGATGTATTGCATTGGAAAACTCTGCTGCAAAAGACCTCTTTAAAGTTCTAAAAAGCAAAGACGTTTCTTGAGGACTAAGGCGCACCTGGCCCAAGCCTTGGTCTTTTCAATAGCCTCATATTGAAGGTAGGAGAACTGAGGTATTGATTTGTGGTGTTGGTGAAGAATACTGACTATACTATAAGTTTCTGGAAGAATGAACAAATTAGTCTTAGAAGAAATACAACCAGAACTTTCCTTAGAAGTGAGGATGATGAGACTTGACTTGCTTTCTCACATCAAACTACAAAAAAGACCCTTTGCTGCTGAGTCAATTCTGACTTATAGTGACCCTGTAGGACAGGGTAGAACTGCCCCATACAGTTTCCAAGAAGCACCTGGTGGATTCAAACTGCTGCCCTTTCAGTTAGCAGCCGTAGCTCTTAACCACAATGCTACCAGTACTTGCTTCTCACATCAGGAGAGGCCAACTTCTGTAAAAGAATATCATGTTTAGTAGAGGGTCTGCAAAAATAAGCGAAACCCTCAATGAGATAGAGTGATAACAATAACTACAGCTATGGACTCACACATAGCAATGATCAAGAAGATGACATAGGACTCAAAAACGTTTCATTCCATTATACATCATGTAATCATGAATGGGAACAGACTGGACAGCAACTAACAACATCAACATAGTTATCATTGGCATGGCCTATACACTTAACAAAAGATGATAAAGCTCTCTAATATTGCTTGATATTTGTTTTAACAATGTGCCTTCAAAACCTAATTAATGGAATTGATTTGTATAATGGTAGTTTGGTACCTCAAAATTCCTTAAGCTTCAAAGATTAAAGGTGTTAAGTTGCTTATGATACTATGTTGTTGTTGTTGTGTGCCGTTGAGTCAATTCTGACTCATAGTAACCCTATAGGACAGAGTAGAACTGCCTCATAAGGTTTCCAAGAAGTGCCTGGTTGATTCGAACTGCTGATCTTTTGGTTAGCAGACTGAGCGCTTAACCACTTAGCCACCAGGGATCCGATATTGTGATAACGCGTATATTGTTAGTTACAGTGGTTAAGTGCTATGGCTGCTAACCAAAAGGTCAGCTGTTCAAACCCACCAGCCAGATGCCAAAGTGAAATTAACAAACACTAAATATAGTATGAAGCCAAATTGAACGGAATGCTAAATAGCTTAGAAAAGAATGTAATACCCAGGCTTGACTTTATCTGCCTGGTTCAATAATATTTGTACTAAACAAGTTTCAATGGTATGAGTTAAAAAAAAAGAAAAACTAACACGTGAAAGAAATTTTACTTTTTGCCAGTCTCATGCCATATGTTTCACATATGACCTGATATAATCTTCAAATGTATCGCAGATTTTAAGAGCAGGGTCTCTGATGCCAGGTTTAACAGGGTTTGGATTGCATCACTTGTTCAGAGTGACCTTGGTGAAATATCCTTACTTTCCTTATACTTCAGGCTTATCAGCTGTAAAAGGAAGTGGCCCACAGTACCTGCCTCATGAAGTTTTGGAGGAAATTCATGAGATAAAAACTGAAAGTTTCTTATTACCAAGTCTGGCACCAGTTGCCATGGAGTTCATTCTGACTCATGGCGAACCCACGTGTGCCAGAGTAGCCCATAGGGTTTACAAGGGCTGATTTTTCAGAAGTAGATCAACAGGCCTTTGTTTTGAGGCATCTTGAACTACCTGCTTATTAATTAGCAGTTGAGCACAGCAGCCATTTTTGCCACCCAGCAACTCCTGATATATAATAATAAGTACCCATTAAACTTTAGCTATTACTTTGATTATAATTATTATTCTCCAAATCTACATTTGTTTCTAATTAAATAATTGTCCTCTTCATATTTAAGGGTCAGCTGAAAGAGTAAATAAAAGTTTTATTAGAAATTGATAAGATTTACATATATAGTGTAGGAAGGAGAAAATGGAGAGACAGACAAGAGAGAGAGACAGAGAGAGAGGAGAGGTGATATACCACAGAGTTTATATGTTTATATTCAGGGGGAATCCAAATGTTAGAGAACTCAGTGGAAATGATAATATGAAGGATCAGGCTTATAGCAAAGCTGAAATTTGAATAGTACTGTAAAGTACACATGAGATTCAAACTGGTAGACCAGAAAGTGGAGATCCGTTGCGTATCATTAATGAACTAATTGGAAAGTAATAGGAAGGAATTATACTTGAGCAAGGAGATGCAAAGATAACTTCAGGATATTAAATGTGATAGTGTCGAAATGTTGGTTGAAGGTAGGGAAACTTAAGGCAAGAGATGAGACACCCATTTAATGTAAACACACACACACACACACACACCATATTATTTGTCAACAGTAGTAAAAGAGAAGGAGCAATACACCTTAAAAGCACTGTAGGTGAATTAATACAGGCTTGGATGTTCGCTCTAACAGAAAGAATTAAAGAAAATATTATGGGGTAATAAGCTTAAGTGAAGTTAGAAGCATTGTGGAAAACCTGAATCACTAGCTTATTTAAATAACCATACATTCCAGTTTTCCTGCACATTCTTGCTTTATGTATCTTTCCTCAGCAAAACTTTTAATAGAATCCTCTTCTGCTCTAGTCAGTTTTGGAAAAAATGTGTATATACATATGTTCAAAATATGTATTTTTGATTAATAAGCACTGCTTTGATCTCAGCCTTTGGGTTAGACTATTCTGAAACATCCATTTGCTTGCACGTTACTTACCATTGCCTTTCTTTATGGTTTATTCAACTGATATTCTACAATCGTGTAATCAGAAATGAGAAATGTATTTTTTTTGTTGTTTTTGATTCTTTTAAAATTTTCTTACAGTTACACAGGTTAAGAGAAAAGATTCACATCATTAAAAAAAATTAGTTTATTTACATAACTTTTATATAAAGCAGTATGGCCCCCACCTCCCAATTTGGGGTCTGATTTCAAGGCTGAGAACATTCTACATGATAATTTGAGAGATTTCTTACACAATGAACACACTGCAAGAGCAGGACTGGCCTGATTAAATTATTTCAGCCATGCAATTCCTTGATTAAAGTAGAGAGAGTGGGTTCAGCCTGTATGGTGGCTAGGAGGATGAGACTAAGGAAAGTTTCTGTGGTGGACTGGAGATTTGTGAGGTAAATTTTCCAATCATCACCAAAGGAGGAGGCTAGCATGGGCTTTCTGTTCAGCTTGTCCAGATTTACAGCCAAAGAACAGAAGGATGAGGCTTAAAAAAGAAGGCAGTGGTTGAACATCAAAAATGGAATCAGACACTTAATTGTACTCATACAGTAGTATTAGTGCCATGAAATGTTAACAAAAGGAACAATAATATAACTTTGGGAATAGCATAAAAATTTTTTTTTTTTTTTTACTTAGTAATTAAAATAGGAAAAAATACAAAGTCTTTCTGGGTCATTATATACTACTATACATACAAACTAAATTATAATTTTGGTGTATACTTCCTTACAATATTTGGCTTTAGTAAAATTTTGACAAAATACTGTGTTGTATTTCTAAACGTGTTAAGTCAAATGAAGACTACGTATTTATAAAAGAGTCAAATATCAACACATAGTTTATGCCAATATATTTCTCTTTTTAATAATATTTTGACAATATTTGAAATATTTTTATATAATGAGATGTTTGCATTTTTAATATGTTGATTATATCATATAGTTATGAATATTTAAAGAAATGTCTACATTTGTCCTCCATAATATGGGTTTTTAAAAAGTACAATATATATGTATGGTATATGTATCCATATACATTACTTCAATGATAATCTAGAAGGCAGCAAATTAGAAATCAGAAAAGATAGGAAAGTAGTACAAAATGCAACAATGGAAGTAATTGCACATGTCAGCCCAAAACATATATTATCTGAAAAGCACATATTGTGAACATTTCAAGAACTACAATTTATATTTAATAAAATAACACATGAAATAAAAAGACAACATGGATAGAAACACATCAAAGTGAGATAAATAAAAGCATTTATAGAATGGTTTGAAGATACAAATAAATTCCTAAAATTTTATTTTTTTCTACTTTCAGAATTGCTTCACCTAGATTGCAAGTTGAGAGATGGGTGGGATAAATAATTTCAGGAAAATATGTTTGGAAGTACATAATTCTATATCAATGCCCCTGTTGTCTCAGTAGTTAAACACTTGGCTGCTAACCAAAGGTCAGCCGTTTGAACCCACCATCTGCTCTGTGGGAGAAAGATGTGGCAGTCTACTTCTATAAAGATTACAGCTTTGGGAATCCTACGGGGCAGTTCTACTGTGCCCTATAGGGACGGTATGAGTCAAAATCTATGCGATTGCAATGGGTTTTATGTCAGTTTCAGGAATTATTTTTGTTATGTAATTCCTGTGCTTCAAACAGCTTTTTTTCTTCTACCTTAATTTTTTTTTTTTTAAGTGCACACTCATGCAGCCTTGTTATCCTGCTCTCCCTGGCTTCTAGGGTTAGCCTCTTCTCTTGAGCACTGAAGGTGCATTCCTTCTCACATATCTAAGATCATCACTACAGCACAATTTCCCTCTTTCTCTTCTGCAATATAAAATTTTCCTCTCATCTATATCATTCTTATTACCATACAAACATCCAGAAATTTCTACCATATTAAAAAGTATATAAATAAATGAAAACTGTCCCTTGAATTCACATCTGCCTCTAGATAGCAACACATTGCACTTTTCCTTACAAGGAAAAATAAAAAGTCCTCCAAAAGGTTGCCTATATTCACTGAATCTAACACCTTCATTTACATCTTAAACTCAATTTAATGATATGTTTTTTTAGATTATTCCACTAATGTATCAATATTAAGGTGACTGATGATTTCCATTTTGCTGTATAAAATTGTAATTGTCAGTTATTATTTTATTTGACAAATCAGTGGATGGTTATGCCAAAAGATGTAAATATAACTACAAATAGATAAATACATATTAAAAGTAGTATTTAATATACCTGTATGTCCTTCTAACCAGTGCCCTGTTTCTGATAAATTTATTTATTTATCTACCTATATATGTATTTATTGAGTAAATACATAAATAAATACATACATAGGTAGATAAATAAATAAACAGATTTCTTCTTTTTTGCCTCTTCTCCCCTGTTTTAAATAGAATGTTTTAGTGAGTAGGTCAATGGGTTAATGTGCTCAGCTGTTAACTGAAAAGTTGGAGATTTAAGTCCGCCAGAGCTACCATGGAACAAAGGCCTTGCTATCTACTTCCGAAAAATCAGCCCTTGAAAACTCTATGGAGCACAGTTCTACTCTGACACACATGGGATTGCCAGGAATAGGAATTTACTCCATGGAAACTGGTTGGTTTGGGCCGTAGATGCTATTGCAATTTACTCTTCAGGGTGAAAAATATTGAGATGAGATCATGACAGATAAAAAGAAAAAAATCATTATCAATCCATAGATCAATTACATGATATCTATCACGAAGTTTTCCATTGATTTACTTTGGGTGAAATGATAAGTCTATTTCCAGTTATAAAATAGAGTTACATTATGCGAGCAAACGTATCTCAGTTATAGGATTCGAAACCTAAGCTTGACAAATCAGAGCAGAAATCAGAAGAACAGGGGCAAGTACCCAGGGCACGAAAATGCAGTTACATAGGGTCAAGTGTATAGTCCTGAGAGCTCCCGTTCAATAAATTACTATTTGTTCAAATTAGTCTATTTCCGTTGTTTGAAGCAAAGCCAAGAATATGCTTGAATCTACTGGCCTTGTTCTTTCGAACTCAGATATTCTTCAAATTGGAGAGACTCATTGAATAAAAAAATGAACCATGAGTTAGAATTTTCTCATATCACCTGGCTTTTTCTTCTATAAGGTTCTCACTGGAAAAGAGAACAAGAGATGAAAATTACGATTTTCTTAATCATAGAAAGAAAATTTATGGAGCAGTGGTTAAGTGCTTGGCTGGTAACCAAAAGGTTGGCAGTTCAAATCCACCAGCTGTGCCTTGGAAACCCTATGGGGCAGTTGTATTCTGTCTTATAGGATCGCTATTAGTCAGAATGGACTCAACAAACATGGGTTTGGTATTTTGGGTGTCATTTTAAATTCATAGTAGAAGAGAAGGAGGGTTTCAAATGTATCTTTTTTCCTTGTCTATCTCTCTGCTACCTCAGTGGTTTTTGTCATGTATTCCATCCATGTTTTATATATTTTATGAAAGTTGTATTTTTTGTTTTGTTTTGGAGAAATTTCTATTCAGAAACTCATTCTGCTTTTTTCCTTCTCCTTGCATATATTCATCATTGTGATAAGTTTTATACCAATTAACATTTTATTTTTACAATAATTTTTATTTAGCCTTTTTTTTGTACTCTTTCCCATACTGCTTTATGACTGCCATATTAATAAGTGTTCATATAAGTGGAAGTACATGGCAACTCATGACATCGTCTCTCTTTCCATTCAGATTATTTAAAAATGTAAGGGTCTGAGTTTGAGATAACGTTTGTGAAAAGAATTTTATATAACCGTATTTCAGTTTGCTACTTTTTCCTCTTAATTCTAATGGTTTTATGTTAAAATGCCTAAATAATCTCAGTCCCAAAATATATACAAATGCCAATTGATTTGTCAAAATTAAACTTTTAGTGTATATGTAACAAACAATTATCTTTACTATGCTATGACAGTTTTAACTATATACATGAAAATTTGCTCCACAAAACTTTCAAGTAGAAAATATAAACGGACTTTGTTATATTGCAAGGTGTTCATTTAAATTTCTCACTCAAAAGTGGGTTCACGGACAAGAATAGTGACTTCAGATTTCACAATTATATTCTTTTATGCTATACGTGAAACATAATCTCTGGCCCCACCCCACCCAGGGGAACCTCAGGGCTCCAGGTCCATCATTATTGATGACAAGGTGTTTCACACACATGCATATGTTGCCTTCATTCATTAAAGTAATATCTTTATTATTGTCAGAAGCTCCAATTCTCTAAAGCGTATCAGGCACAGCCTTATGACTGGCATGCATTGTATTTCCTCAGCTTAGAACGAACGCTTACATGGTAACAGTATTGAAGGTGTTCACCTTGTGCAGTGAAAGTAGATTTTGGAAAAAGCAGTTGAATTCAGATAAGTCCATTTGGCTGGAAATATAAAGAAAAGCATATTTTAAGTTGAATTCTGTAAACAGTTAAGTACTCCCTTCCTAACTGAAAGGTTGGAGGTTCAAGTCTACACAGAGGCACCTCTGAAGACATACCTGGTAATCTGCCTCCAAAAGATCACAGCCATTAAAAACCCTATGAAAAACAGGTTTACTCTGACACACAAGGGTCACCATGAGTCAGAGCTGACTCTACAGGATTTTTTTTTTCTCCATTGTCAAATATTATACAGAAATTGAAAGACAATACTAAAACTACACAACTTTATAGGGTGGCTATGAGTCAGAATCAACTCGATAGCACCTAACAATGGCAACAACGCACAACTTTATTGCGACAAAATTTGGAGGCTTTGTCCCTCATTTCCTTACTATAGAGATGAATTTAGCTGCTAGAGGTACTCTTAATTGTGTCTCTTGGCTATGTCCATTCTTCAGATTCACCATACTGTAAAAGATCCCAGTCATGAAACTATCAAACAAGAAAATCTCACTTTATTTCCATCCACATTTTTTAGTTCCTTCTCTGCACCCTCTCTCATAATGTCACAAGTGGGAAATGGGTGAGAAGGACAAAACTGCATAGAAGCAGAAACAAGAAGAATTTAAAGGACAAGGCAAATACATTTTAATCGGCAGGAGGTGATATTGGTGTGAAGGCTAGAGACACTCATAAACGAATAATGCTCATGAACATAATGCCATTAACCCCTCCTGAACACCAGCTATACTACATGCTGTACATACACACTTTTGCCCAATCTATGCAAAAACCTGCAAATTGTCCATTATTATGCCAATTTTAAAGGAAATTGAGTCTCTTAAAGTGACAGCCAGATTTATCATTATCACTGACTCTTCAAACCACAATATTTCACCTATGCCACACATAACTTTATGTGTTAATGAGTTTTGAATTTCACCCTGAAGTCAGTGAAAGAGTCTAAGTATTGAACTGACGTAATGAGATTTGTAGGTTTATATGAATGAAATATGGTCAAGAAGAAATATGAGAACCTGGGGGGAAGAAAAAGATAATTACAGAAAGATTTGTAAGTCCCACAGAGAAGAAAATAATCTTCCTACATGCTGAGCTTGACCAGAATTTGTCTTATAAATGTGTATCTCCCACAACATCACTTCACTGTCAATAGACCACATTTAAAGATATTAAAGACCATAATTATAAATTATTATGCCAAGTGTATATAAAACAACCCTATTCCTAAAAAGAGATGTTTAGTGGATATAACAACACCAAGCAAGTGATATTTTCAGGAGAGTTGCCAATTCTGCTGATTAAACATGCTTTTGTTTGCTCTCAAAATTATTCTTTTCCTTTTGAGAAGAATTTCAGAACACGATGTTTAAAACGAGGAATTGTTCATCATCAAGAGTTGATTAATAAGGTAGAAGAATGATTTCTAAAAAAGGCTGGAGCATTTATACTATCGGAATGTTTATTAATTTAACTGATTGTACAGTTTTTATATAATTTGTTCCAGAAAAACTTGGATTTTAATGTGTTGCATCCTTCTTGTTGTTGTTAGGTGCCATCAGGTGAACTCTGATGCATAGGAATCTTATGTATAACGGAACGGAACTTTGGCCTGTCCTGCATCGTAGTTGTTGCTATGTTTCAGACCATTGTTAAAGCCACTGTGTTAATCCATCTCATTGAGGGTCTGTCTCTTTTTTGCTGACCCTCTATTTTACCAAGCATGATGTACTTCTCCAAAGATCGGTCCCTCCTGATGACATGTCCAAAGTAAAAAAGACAGTCTCACCATCCTTACCTCTAAGGAGCATTTTTGGTGTGCTCCCTCCAAGACAGAGTTGTTCATTTTTGTGGCAGTCCATATTCTTTGCCAACACCACAATTTAAATACCTCAATTCTACTTCCCATTAAACCCCATTGCTGTGGAGTCGATTCCGACTCATAGCGACCCTATAGAACAGAGTAGAACTGCCCCATAGAGTTTCCAAGGAGCGCCTGGTGGACTTGAACTGCTGACCTTTTGGGTAGCAGCCATAGCATTTAACCACTATGCCACCAGGGTTTCCAATTCTACTTCAGTCTTCTTTTTTCATTGTCCGGCTTCCTCATTATATGAAATGATTGAAAATACCATTGTTTGGATCAGGATCAACTTAATCCTCAAAGTGACAACTTTGCTTTGTAGCATTTTGAAGAGGTCTCATGCAGCAGATTTTTCCAATGTAATACACTGTTTGATTTCTTGACTATTGCTTCCATAGGCAATGACTGTTAAGCCAAGTAGAATGAAATCCTTGACAAGTTCAATTTCTTAGTAATTTATCATTTATTATTGTGTTGTTTATTGGCCCAGTGATGAGAATTTTTTTTTTTTTCACATTCAGCTATAATCCATACTGAATGCTGTAGTCTTTGACGACTGCTCATAATATGTGAAGGGGTTTTCTAATACCACTGATTACACCCTAGTCTTTTTAACATTTTCTGCTTTTGGTTTACATGGCATCGTAGCATTCTTCCTACCTATCTAGCACTATATTCCAGACTCATCCAAAGAGTTTATTTTTTTTATCTTGCTCCTGATGTATAAGCATTCAAAAGTTGAGGTCTTGGTTACCTGTTCCCAATAGGTTTACCCTCCTAATCTACCTCCCTTGAGTATTATATCTGAGAGAAGAAACCCTAGTTATTTAAAATGATTGCATTCACACGGGTATTAATTACATCCATTCATCTAATCTACAATTGTGTATATGGTCAATTATTTTCCCTATGCTAATTAAGAGTGGCTCTCCTGGACAAAGATCTTCTCTATAACTCTTATTCTTGAATCTGTCACTTTGAACATGTGTGCTTTATAAAAAATAAAATAAAAAGTGCAATCTACATTTTTTACCATCCTATCAGCTCTCCTCCTATCTTTATTTAGCTTTGAATTTTCTTTATGTAGAATACATAGCACATGATGAGTTCTACACTTCCCCTCATGCTGAGTTACTATGCTCTCAAAGGTGCCATCTTTTACTTCCTAAAAAAGAAATATTTAATCGGAAATTTACTTGGAGCAATAGAATAAACCCTGAATGTTTTAAAGTGTATCATAATAGGAACACAGTGGGTAGGATATGGCTAACAAGGGTCTTCTGACCACTTTGGGAATGAAGATAACATGAATTAGCCTACAAATGTGACATTCATAGTCACCACTTAATTGCATTTAGTGGAAAATCCTTGCATGGTTTTGCAATGAATTAGTTGTCAGTTTTGTTGTTGTCGTCATTTTATGTTTTCCTGTGACTTTTAACTATTTTAGTGTGGAAATGCCTAACTTGTATTTGCATTGTGGAAATCAACCGAGAAATTAACTCTGAAAATTGCAGCCATGTACATAAAAAAAAAAATAGCACATTGTAAATACGTACTAGATGTCCACTGCTTTATTCAGTTTTGTATTCATTCATGAAGTCAGCCAATCATCGGCTTTCCCAGAGGCAGCCCTACACTCTTACCACAGACATGAGTCGATACCAGTCCACAGTGCCTCTACCTACAAGGAAACACATACAGTTCCCTGAGGCTGAGGCTCAAAGTTGCATCTCCCTAGCACAGCCCTGCAGCTTTGTGGGAAAAGATTTACAGTCAATGTATTCTACACATAAATCCTCTTTACAAATTACTTTCCATTCATGAAGTTGAATTTTTATTGCCAAGTTTGAGTATTTACTTTCACAATTTTGCATGGGAACCTATTTTGTAATGTACATCTACTTTAGTCTTGCCTCACCTAAAAGTGAGATAAGGAAGTCTTTCATTTTAGTGTTTGTCCTATGAAAAACAAAGGTGGGAGGGAGATTAGAAAGAAAACTTTCAAATAGTATAATTAATATCTTCAGCCGTATCAGATATAGTATTTATCTAAAAAACCTAAACCCTGGTGGCATAGTGGTTAAGTGCTACAGCTGCTAACCAGAAGGTCAGCAGTTCAAATCTGCCAGGCGCTCCTTGGAAACTCTACTGGGCAGTTCTACTCTATCCTATAGGGTCGCTATGAGTCGGAATCGACTTGATGGCACTGGGTTACTGGGTTGGTGCATAATAATATCATAATCCGGAAAAAAGAAATAGTAAAAGAGTTGGAAGATAAATTGCAGGAAATCTTCCTAAATTTAAAACAGAAAGACATAATGATACAAAATATGTGAGGAAAGGTAAGAATACTTAAAGATTGGTTTAGAAAGCTCCATATTCCACTAATATGAATTTGACCCCCAAATTAATAAAAACAGAGAACTGTTGATTAGCAGAACAAACAAAAAAAAGCTCCCACCTGAAGTCATGTCACATGTCATTCAAATAAAAGAAGTCTATCGAGTTCCGGAGAAATAAGTTAATAAAGACCCACATAGAAGCCATTTAAAAACAAACAAACCCGCCCATAAAAAAAAAAAAAAAAACTCAGAATACTTACTGAGGGTAATGAGTAATAACAATTATACAAATAGCAATAATAACTACACACATACACATATGTACCCACTGCCGTCGAGTGGACTCCGACATGCACATGTGTGCTTATGTCCATATAATGCATCAGAAGCTAACTATGGTACCTAATTTAATAGTAATTGATGTTCACATATATTTACATAGCCTTGTTGTTGTTAGGTACTGTCAAGTCAGTTCTGACTCATAGCAACCCCATGCACAACATAACAAAACACTGCCCAGCCATGTACCATCCTCACAATGTTTGCTGTGATTGTTCTAGCCACTGTGTCAATCCATGTCCTTAAGGGTCTTCCTCTTTTTTCTTGATCCTCTGTTTTATCAAGTATAATGTCCTTCTCCAGGGACTGGTCCTTCCTGATAACATACCCAAAGTACCTGAGACAAAGTCTTGCCATCCTCAATTCTAAGGAGCATTCTGGCTATATTTTTTCCACATCAGAGGTATTTGTATATTCAATATTTTTCTCCAACAAGTAATTCAAAGACATCAATTCTTCTTTGGCCTTTCTTATTCATCATCCGCTTTTGCATTTCAATTATCAATTTTTAATTTTAATGAGGTCCTGATTTATCTGTTTTGTTTTCTTCTATTTGCCCATTTGTTATTTTTGTTATTCTATTTTTATAAAACATTGATCTCATAGTTTTCTCCCAGTAATTTTATGGTTTTATGTTTAACATTTAGGCCTTTGATCTACTTTGAGTTAGTTTTTGTGTATGGTGTGAGGTATGGTTCCTTTTTAATTTTTCTGCATGTTGATAACTAATTTTGTCAGCACCATTAAAGAGACTGTTTCTGCCTCCCTGAATGGACTTTGACCCCTTGTCAAAAATCAGGTGCCCATAAGTGACTGAATTTAATTCTGAGTTCTCAATTCTATTTCACTGGCTTTTTATGTGTTTATCATGAAACCAGTTCCTGGACTTAAAGGGAAGGCTCTTGGACTTTCTCCATTGAATATAAAGTTGGCTGTTGGTTTTGTATATATGTCCTTAATTATGTTGAGAAATATTCCTTCTGTTCCTATTTTGCTGAGAGTTTTCATCAGGAAAGGTGTTAAATTTTACTGAATTTTTTTCTGCATCAACTGATATGATCATACGGCTCTTTTCTATTGTTTTATTTGCGTGATGATTAAATTGATTGAATATCTAATGTTGAACCACTCTTGTTATACTGGTATGAATCCCACTTGATCATGGTGTAAAATTGTTTCTGATATGTTGCTGAAGTCTATTGGCTAAGATTTTCTTTAAGAATTTTGTGTCTCTGTTCATAAGGGATTTTCTTTTTTTGTGATGTCTTTGCCTGGTTTAGGTATCAAGGTTATGCTGGCTTCATTGAATGAGTTTGGTAGGGTTCATTCCTATTCTATGTTTTTGAAGAGAATGAGTAGCATTGGTTTCAGCACTTCTCTGAAAGTTTTGTAGAATTCTCCAGTGTAGCTAACTGGTTCTGTGCTTTTTTGTTGTTTTTGGCAGGTTTTTTTTGACATCTTCAGTATCTTGTAATGGGTCTGTCTAAATTTTCTACCTCTGTTAGTTTGGGTAGGTAGTATGTTTCTAGGAATATGTGCATTTCATCTGTTGGTGTTGTTGTTGTTAGGTGCCATCAAGTCAGTTGTGACTCATAGCGACCCTATGCACAACACAACGAAACACTGCCCGGTCCTGTGCCATGCTTACAATCATTGTTATGCTTGAGCTCATTATTGCAGCCACTGTGTTCAATACACCTCGTTGAGTGTCTTCCTCTTTTCTGCTGACCCTGTACTCTGCCAAGCATGATGTCTTTCTCCAGGGACTGATCCCTCCTGACAACATGTCCAAAGTACGTAAGACGCAGTCTCTCCATCCTTGCCTCAAAGGAGCATTCTGGCCACACTTCTTCCAAGACAGATTTGTCGTTCTTTTGGCAGTCCATGGTATATATTCAATATTCTTTGCCAACACCACAATTCAAAGGCATCAACTCTTCTTCAGTTTCCTTATTCGTTGTCCAGGTTTCACATGTATATGAAATGATTGAAAATACCATGGCTTGGGTCAGGTGCACCTTCTTTGCTCCTCAACACTTTAAAGAGGTCCTTTGCAGCAGATTTGCCCAGTGCGATGAATCTTTTGATTTCTTGACTGCTGCTTCCATGGATGTTGATTGTAGATCCAAGTAAAACGAAATCCTTGACAACTTCAACCCTTTCTCCGTTTATCATGATGTTGCTCATTAGCCCAGTTGTGAGGATTTTTGTTTTCTTTATGTTGGGGTATAATCCATACTGAAGGCTGTGGTCTTTGATCTTCATTAGTAAGTGTTTCAAGTCCTCTTCACTTTCAGCAAGCAAGGCTGTGTCATCCACATAATGCAGGTTGTTAATGAGTCTTCCTCCAATCCTGATGCCCTGTTCTTCTTCACAGAGTCCAGCTTCTCGGATTATTTGTTCAGCATACAGATTGAATAGGTATGGAGAAAGAATACAACCCTGGTGCACACCTTTCTTGACTTTAAACCAATCAGTATCCCCTTGTTCTGTCTGAACAACTGCCTCTTGATCTATGTAAAGGTTCCTCATGAGCACAGTTAACTGTTCTGAAATTCCCATTCTTCCCAGTGTTATCCATAGTTCGTTATGATCCACACAGTCGAATGCCTTTGCATAGTCAATAAAACACAGATAAACATCCTTCTGGTATTCTCTGCTTTCAGCTAGGATCCATCTGACATCAGCAATGATATCCCTGGTTTCACGTCCTCTACTGAAACCAGCCTGAATTTCTGGCAGTTCCCTGTTGATATACTGCTGCAGCTGTTTTTGAATATCTTCAGCAAAATTTTGCTTGTGTGTGATATTAATGATATTGTTCTATAATTTCCACATTTGGTTGGATCACCTTTCTTGGGAATAGGCATAAAATGGATCTCTCCAGTCAGTTGGCCAGGAAGCTGTCTTCCATATTTCTTGCCATAGACGAATGAACACCTCCAGCAATGCATCTGTTTGTTGAATCAACTCAATTGATATTCCATCAATTCCTGGAGCCTTGTTTTTCGCCAATGCCTTCAGAGCAGCTTGGACTTCTTCCTTCAGTACCATCGGTTCTTGATCATATGCCACCTCTTGAAATGGTTGAATATCGACTAATTCTTTTTGGTATAATGACTCTGTGTATTCTTTCCATGTTCTTTTCAGGCTTCCTGCGTCATTTAATATTTTTCCCCAAGGAATCCTTCTCTATTGCAACGCGAGGCTTGAATTTTTTCTTCAGTTCTTTGAGCTTGAGAAACACCAAGCGTGTTCTTCTGTTTTGGTTTTCCATATCCAGCTCTTTGCACGTTATTATAATTCTTTATCTTCTCTAGAGGCCCTTTGAAATCTTCTGTTTAGTTCTTTTGCTTCATCAATTCTTCCTTTTGCTTTAGCTGCTCAACACTCAAGAGCAAGTTTCAGAGTCTCCTCTGACATCCATCTTGGGCTTTTCTTTCTTTCCTGTCTTTTCAGTGACCTCTTGCTTTCTTCATGGGTGATGCCCTTGATTTCATTCCACAAATCATCTGGTCTTCGGTCACTAGTGTTCAATGCGTCAAACCTATTCAGATGGTCTCTAAATTCAGGTGGGATATTCTCAAGGTCATATTTTGGCTTTCGTGGACTTGCTCTGATTTTCTTCAGTTTCAGCTTGAACTTGCATACCAGCAATTGATGGTCTGTTCCACAGTTGGCCCCTGGCCTTGTTCTGACTGATGATATCGAGCTTTTCCATGATCTCTTTCCACAGATGTAGTCAATTTGATTTCTTTGTGTTCCATCTGGTGAGGTCCATGTGTATAGTCACCATTTATGTTGCTGAAAGAAGGTATTTGCAATGAAGAAGTCGTTGGTCTTGCAAAATTCTATCATTCGATCTCCGGCATTGTTTCTATCACCAAGGCCATATTTTCCAACTACTGATCCTTTTTCTTTGTTTCCAACTTTCGCATTCCAATCACCAGTGATTATCAATGCATCTTGACTGCATGTTCGATCAATTTCAGACTGCAGCAGCTGATAAAAATCTTCTATTTCTTCATCTTTGGCCCTAGTGGTTGGTGCATAAATTTGAATAATAGTGGTATTAACTGGTCTTCCTTGTAGGCGTTTGGATATTATGCTATCACTGACAGCGTTGTACTTCAGGATAGATCTTGAAACATTCTTTTTGATGATGAATGCAACACCATTCCTCTTCGAGTTGTCATTCCCAGCGTAGTAGACTATATGATTGTCCGATTCAAGATGGCCAATACCAGTCCATTTCAGCTCACTAATGCCTAGGATATCAATGTTTATGCATTCCATTTCATTTTTCATGATTTCCAATTTTCCTAGATTCATGTATTCCAGGTTCTGATTATTAATGGATGTTTACACCTGTTTCTTCTCATTTTGAGTCATGACACATCAGCAAATGAAGGTCCCGAAAGCTTTACTCCATCCATGTCATTAAGGTCGACTCTACTTTGAGGATGCAGCTCTTCCCCAGTCATCTTTTGAGTGCCTTCCAACCTGGGGGGCTCATCTTCCAGCACAATATCAGACAATGTTCCACTGCTATTTATAAGGATTTCACTGGCTAATGCTTTTCAGAAGTAGACGGCCGGGGCCTTCTTTCTAGTCTGTCTTAGTCTGGAAGCTCAGCTGAAATCTGTCCTCCTTGGGTGACCCTGCTGGTATCTGAATACCGGTGGCATAGCTTCCAGCATCACAGCAACACACAAGCCCCCACAGTACGACAAAGTGACAGACACTTGGGGGGCATTTCATCTAGGTTTTCAAATTTGTTGCAGTATGATTTTTCATAGTAATCAGTTATGATCTTCTTTATTTCTGTTGGATCAGTTGTAATGCCACTAATTTCATTTCTTAATTAATTTGTTTACCTCTTCCTTTTCTATTTGTTCAAGTTGTCGGTTTGGTTATTGACTTTGGATCTTTCTTCTTTTTTAATGTAGGCATTGATTCGTATGAATTTCCCTCAGTACTGCTTCTGCTGTGTCCCAAAAGTATTTATATGTTGTGTTTTACAATTTGTTAGATTCTAGGAATTTTTTAATTTCACTTTTGAGTTCTTCCATGGCTTGATATTTTTAGTAGTGAATTATTCAGTTTCCATGTTTTTTTGTTTGTTTGTTTTTGTTTTTTATTTTTCCTATTGTTGATTTTGGGCTTCCTACAGTTAAGGTCAGAGAAGATGCTTTGTATACTCTCAATCTTTTTAAATTTGTCGAGACTTGTTTTGTGTCCAAGCATGTAGTATATTACAGAAAATGGTCTGTGTGCACTGAGAAGAATGTGTGTTGTTCCGATGTTGAGTGGACAGTTCTATAAATGTCTGTTAGGTTCCACTGTCTTATGGTTTTAAGTTCTCAGCATCCTTAGTGATCTACTTTTTAGATGTTATGTCCATAATTGAAAGTGATGTTCTGAAGTTCCTTAGTATTATGGTGGAGTTGTCTGTTTTTCCTTTCATTTTAGTATTTGTTTCATATATTTTGCTATTAGGTGCATATATATCTATAATTGTTTTGTGTTCTTGCTGGATTGATCCTTTTATTATTATGTTATATTTTTTATCTCTTGTAATAGGTTTTGATTTAAAACCTATTTTATCTGATATCAATATGGCCACTCCTGTTCTTTTTTTGCATACTAGTTGCATGGAATATTTATCTCCATCCTTTTATTCTCAGTGTTTGTGTCCTCATGTCTAAATTGTGTTTCTTGTAGACAGCAACATAATGGATCTTTTTTTTTTTTAATCCATTCTGCCAGTCTTTGCCTTTTGCATGGATGTTTATTTACATTTAAATTTTTTACTGAAAATGAAATGTCTAGAGCACGCATTTTACCATTTGTTGTTTTTTTGAATGTTTTGTATCTTTTTTTGTTGTTGTTCTGATTTTCTTGCCGTTGTTTGTATTTGGCTGCTTTCTTATTATGAGCCTTTTCACGTTCTTCCTTCTGTTCTTCAGAATGCCTTTTCTTGCTGATTCCTTAGTGCTTACCACATATATTACATTGCATAGCTTACAATTGCAACAACATTTAAGATGTGAATAACAGTTAACATAGAATCTTAACATAATAAATCTATTTTTGATACGCTCCTTCCTCCCTCATTTCTGTTGGTGTCTCTCCACTAACATCAATATACAACCTATAATCAGCAATTTAACTTAGTGCTTATTTCTTACAAACTCAGTGTTGTATTGTTTGCGGTTTTTAATTATTAAGTTTATTCCCTGAAAATATTATATACTTGGTCCTTATACAGCCCATGTTGTAGCATTTTTTTGGAGATCTCTCTCTCTCTCTCCATTTATTTATCTACCTATCTATCTGTCTGTCTCTCTGTCTGTGTCTCTCTCTGTCTATTTATTTTCCTGTGTATAGAGACAAGAATTTAATGTTCTTTCTTTTCAATTTAGAGTACCCCCCTGAGTAACACTTGCAAAGCTAGTCTGGTAGTTGCAAATTTCCAGAGCTTCTTTTTGGGGCTGTCTTGATTTACCCCCTCATTTTTGGATAACAGTTTTTCTGGGTAAAGAATTCTTTGTTGGTAATTGTTTTGTTCAGTATTTTATATGTATCACTCCAGTATCTTCTGGCCTCTAGAGTTTCTGGGAGGAAATCTCCACTGATTCTTATGAAATATGCTTGGCATGTAATATTGTATTTTTTCTCTTGCAGCTTTCAGAATTCTCTCCTTGTCTTTGGTTTTCAAGAACTGTGTTAGGATATGGCACAGAGTTAATCTTTTTATGTTTTTTCTCTTTTGGATTCATGTAGCTTCCTTTTTTTTCAGGTTTGTTCTCTCTTCAGGTGTAAGAAATTCTCCCTAATTATTGCTTGCAAAATTGTTTCTATGCCTTTATTGTTGTCATGGTATTCTGAATTTGCAAAAGTTCTACTGTTGGATTTCTTCATTGTATCCCATATTTCCTTTTTGGTGTGTTCACTTCTTCTTTTTTTTTTTTCCTCTTGTTTTTCTCAAGAATTGCTGTTCATTTATTTTGTCTTTTAACTCATTTATTCTATCTTCTGTCTGTTTGTCTGTTTAACTCTATTGTTGAGTGTTTCTCTTGCTTTTTCTATTCCAGTTGCTTTACTCTTCAGTTCCAGTAATTCTCTTTGTTTGTTTTGATGTTTTCAATTTCCTTGTTGAGCCTCTCATTTTGTTCCTCCATTTGTTTCCTGGTCTCCATTAGTTTGTCTTTTGTAAGTTTTTTGCTTTCTTTAAACATTTTTAGCGATATGGTCTGAAAATTTTCAATTCTTTGTGTTAGTCCAGTCTCCAAAGGATAAATTTCCACTTTGTTCATGTTATGCTTTTGATTGTTTCTTCTTCTTTTGTGATTTTGCATGTTTTACTATTTTTTGTTGAAGTTGGGCCATTTTGTTATTTATTTATTTAGTTTAGTTTAAATTTTGTATTCTGGTTTTGTGGGAAATTTTTCTGATTGAGTGCCCTGGTGACTCAGCAGCCAAGTGCTTGGCTGCCAGCTGAAAGGTTGGAGCCTGCATCCACCAGCTGCTCTGCAGGAGAAACATATGGCAGCCTGCCTCCACAAAGACTCACAGCCCTGGGGACTCCTCAGGGCAGCTCCCTTCTACCCTACAGGGTCACTGTGAGTCAGAATTGACCCAGTGGTAGTGGACTTGGTATTTTCTCCTGAAAATCACTAGAGGGCCCTCTTGTCCTTATTTATTTATTTATTTATTTTTCCAGTGCTGATACAGGAGTTTTGGATGCTTGATCTCTGGAATTCAATACATATATACAAGAAAAAGGGGTTTAGCTGGCTGCAGACGCTAATGTCAGTGGTGGGGCTCAACATTCCTGCGGTGAAGTTAGGAGCTCTCTATGTCTTTCCCTCATGGGCATCCCTGCACAGGCTCTCTCATGGTGTCCCACTGTGGGCAGGGAGCCAGCTGTTTCCCTCTGTGATGCCCATCAGCCTGATGTATTCCCCTCAGCCTACTATGCTTGTAGTTTCTCTTTGTCTTAGTGCCCATTTTTCTCAGGCCTAGTGAGATTCAACAGCACTCTCTCACAGTGCCATGGTCTCCCTTAGTCCTCTTCTGGTTGTGCATTCCACCCACTGCAAATTTGTGCCACCTAAAAAGAAAAAAAAATCAAGCTACACCTTCCTCAGTTTAGCTCTCTTTCTGTGTTCCCTGCTTGGAGTCTTGTCCAGCCCCATCCCAAAATTAATGTGATGAGTGTGTGCTCCTGGTGTCAGTGGGTAGGTTCTCCCAGCTTCTGTACCATTTCTGCTCCTCCTGTTCCCCACTTTTGGACTCACTCCATCTCTCCAACACCTCATCTGCCATCCAGAGTTATGAGATATCAGTCTGTGCTTGTTCATTGTTCATTGGGTTAGTTGGTGAGGGAATGAATGGTAGCATCCACTCACTTCACCATCTTGCTCCACTACTTCCTGGGTGTTCTTTATTCTTTTTAATTTTAGAGAATCTCATGGTATGAATAGATCAAGATTTATTTTACCAGTTCCTCAATGATGAATTTTTTAAATTATTATTACTGGCTCTCCAGTCTTATAACCACAAAATACTGAATTTGTGTTTTTTAATATAAAAAAAAATCTTTCAATAGGTGACTTTAAAATATTTGCAACAATTGTCAATTGGATGTTTAATCCTAGTCTGATTTTTTTAATGTTTTCATTATATGTATGCTTATGTTATTTAAGGAAATTATGCTCTAAATCATACAATAGTTATCCGTTTTGTTGCTCTTTTTTACACTTTACTGTATGGATTGCAGAAACCCTGGTGGCATAGTAGTTAAGTGCTACAGCTGCTAACCAAAATGTCAGCAGTCCAAATCCACCAGGCACTCCTTGGAAACTCCTTGGGGCAGTTCTACTCTGTCCTTTAGGGTTGCTATAAGTCAGAATCGACTCGACAGCAGTGGGTTTGGTTTTTTGGGTTTATATGGATTGCAAATACATAACTTGTTTCCTTCTTAACCACTCTCTTGTAATTCCATTTATAATCTCCATGTCACCCCTAAATCTTTATTTCTTCATTTATCTACCCTAGAAAGTTTTTCATAATGACTGGTATTTATGAGATATGGAAATAAAAATGTGTAAAATTTCCCTTCTACTCTGATGTACTTTTAAGAGTTTTTTCTTTATATCATTTAGTTTTATAGTTGTAGTGAAATTCATGTAATATACATTTTAAAATGTACAATTCAATGGCATTTTGTATATTCACAATACTGTGCAATCACCACCTCTATTTACTTCCAAAACATTTTCTTCATCCAAAAGAAAACCTTATACTTCATTAAGCAGTTGCTCTTTTTTATTGATAAGTGTCCTTCAAAATGTTATGAACTTATGTGGGTATAGGGTCTTTGAAGATGTTATCTGTTATGTTAACATAAGGTAATACTGTAGTAGCGTGGATTCTAATTCTACGTGACTGGTGTTCTTATAAAAGAGAATATACACAAAGACACAGAGCCAGAGGAATAATACCATATGATGCAGCATATGTAAGTCAAGAAATGCTTGGAGCCACCAAAAACTAGGAGATAAGCGTAGAACAGATTCTTCCTTGATGACTCAAAAGGAATTGAGACTGTTCTCCCCACGGGCTGCATCATTTTACTTTTTCACCAGCAAAGTATAAGAGTTCAAATTTCTTCAGTCTCATCATCATTTGTTATTAAAAAATTATTATTATTATTATTGCCATCCTTGTGGATTTGAAGTGCTATCTCATTGTGGTCATTGCATTATTAATATGTCATATTTATATTTTTATTTAGATATAAGATAATTGCTCTGTCTTAGCTTAATATTTATTGGATTCAGTGCTCATGGAATACATCAGCTTTCCCATTCCTATTTTTAATTTTTTTTTTTTTTTTTTTAGTTTCAATCACTGGATTTAACAATTGTAGTAAACCTTGGTAGTTGTCCCTGATTAACTGTTCTCTCCTTCCTCTTTTGTAATAGAACCCTGATTTTTGACTGGCCGTATTTCAATTCTCCATTTTAGATGTTTATAGTTATGTGACAGTATTCTTGCTAATAAAATGTAAAAAAAAAAAAATATTTGTGTGAGAGTTCCAGGGATGCTCCTTAAAAATGTGAGTAAGCTATGATGGTGTAATTTTCAGGAGATAAAATCTTCCTTTAAGACAAAAAAAGCAAAATTGCATATGAAAAAAATGTGTTTTAAGGTATCATAAACCTGCTGAAACAATAAGAGTTTATGGGAAAAATATCTCACAAAGCAAAGAATCACCTAGATAGGTTGGCCCATATTTTGTAGCTGCTTTTTCCTTCAGGACATCTGCCAATCTCCATGTAGATTCAGGGAACATCTTCTATGTTCCTGTGATTTTGTTTTTGTTTTTGCTCCTGAATGAAATTTAGGAAAGGAGATCAGTGGAATGAAATAAAGCTCCCTTCACTACGGTTGGTCTCAGAGCTACAATTTGGTATTTATCTCCTCTTGTCCTTTACTGTCCATTCTAAATTACTCTCAATTTCAGGTATCACCTCAATATATCTTGGTAGTTTAGCTGGAAGTGTAACTCATACCTTTATTCCTTAGGAGTATGAGAACCTTTTTCTGGCTAGGGTGGCTGTGTGTATCCATTCACAATTATAATGTGATAGGCACCATGAGGTTTCAAAGTACATCATCTTGTTTCTATGCTTATTTCTTTCTGCATCTAATGCCTAAAAACAGTCCTATTTGTATGGGTTCCTGTCCATCAAAGGCAATTGTCCTGGTCACAATGATAATTCCTTCTCATGCTTGCTAGTCCCTAGACATAAAGAGTTCAATGTTTCCTGGTGGCAGCTGTAGCTTGTAACTCAATGGCACTTTGTCTATGTCCCTGGCAATAGTTCACTCCCTTTGGAAATCAGGACCTCCAATCATGCAAAATCTGACTTTTGAGATGAATAATACATATAAAACTCAATTGGGTCATTGGAAGTGATGGTAAGTGGAGACATATCTGCTCCCACTCTTGGTTCCTGGACCCATACAGACTTCCCAATACATACCTTTTTTCCTGAATGATAGCACCAAATTCTTTCAGAGTGTTGCTTCAGGAATACCATTTCAGTTGTGCTTTTAGGCTACTTCAGCATGATGTGAAGCCCAACACTCATTGCCATGGAGTCAGTTTTGACTCATGGAGACCCTATAGGACAGAGTAGAGTTGCCTCAGAGGTTCCCAAAGAGCAGATGGTGGATTAGAACTGTCGATCTTTTGGTTAGCAGCCATAGCTCTTAACCACTGTGCCACCTGAGGCCAGGACTGGGTAAAAAAACTATTGATTGATCCAAGGACCCAGTGGTTCCACTGCAAGCCAGAACTTCATCAGGTCTCTACTTATTACCTGGCTGCTAAACTCACACTCTAATGGGAGTCATGACAAGGCAATGGGTTTCCAGGTTTTCAGTGTCAGACCCCGTGCTTAACTGTTCTCAAAATATCTGTGTATTCACTTTTCCCCAGCAAAGAGTCACCTTAGTAAATAACAGTAGTCTCATTTAGGAAAATTTGGGATTACCATTACAGTATAAACATGCCATTTATTGCAAAGTTTTTCCTATTAGGGACCTGACTTCTTCAATCAGTTCTGGGTATAAAATTTGTCTTAAGTCCTGAAACTGGGCAAAAGATCACGCCTTATTTTGTTGTTGTTAATTGTCAAGGATTCGATCATTGATGTAAATACCCTCAACTTTCTGCTCCTTCATTCTTGACTCTTTTGTACTGTAAATGGTAAGGCTCTTAGTTTCTTAGTGCTGCTATAACAGAAATACCACAAACGGGTGGTTTTAACAAAGAGATACATATTTTCTTACAGTTTAGTAAACTGTGTTGTTGTTATTTGGTGCTGTCAAGTTGATTTTGACTCATAGAGGTCCCATGTGACAGAGTAGAACTGCCCTATAAAGTTTCCTAGACTGTCATCTTTATGGAAGCAGATTGCCAGATCTTGCCTCCAACAGAGCTCCTGGGTGGGTTTGAACTGCCAACCTTTCAGATAGCAGCTGAGCACTTAACCATTGCACCAGCAGGGCTTCTTCATAGGCTAGAACTCCAAATTCAGGGTGTCAGCTCTAGGAGAAGGCTCTTTCCTTCTACCCTGGGGGAAAATTCTTGTCTCAGCTTCTTTAAAGCTCTAACTGGCATTCCTTGGAGATCTCCATATGGCTTCTCTTTCTCCCATTTATGCTTGCTTCCTTCTCTGTGCCCAATCTGCTCTTTTATATCTCAGAAGTGATTAGTTCAAAACAGATCCTACACTGCTATGGCCTTATTAACATAACAAAGAAAATGGTATTCCTAAATGGGGTTATATCCACAGTATAAACCCATGGCCCAATCAAAGTGACTATATCAGACAGAATAGAACTGTCTCAGAAGGTTTCCAAAGCTGTAATCTTTACTGAAGCAGACTGCTACAACTTTCTCCCATAGAACGACTGGTGGGTTAGAACTACTAACCATTTGGTTAGCAGTCAAGCACTTTACAACTGCACCACCAAGGCTCCTTTTCACAGGTATACCAAAAACCGAAACCAAACCCACTGCTGTCAAGTTGATTCTGACTCATAGTGAACCTAGAAAGTTTCCAAGGCTGTAAACCTCTGTGAAAACAGATTGCCACATCTTCCTCCCATGGAGCTACTGGTGGTTTCAAACCACTGACCTTTTGGTTAGCAGTAGATTGCATTAACTACTATACCACCAGGGCTCCTTTTCCACAGGTATAGAAGTTAGGATTTACAATACGTATTTTTGGAGGACATAATTCAACCCAGGTACCTTTTTTGTTGACTGCCTGTCTGTGTTGTCCTAAGTTGCCCTAAGGACACTATGTGGTATTAATAATTTTGTATAATGCCCTATGTGCTGAGCCCCATAGGATTCCCCTAAGTTATTGTTGGCCATTAATGTATTTGTGGCAGCCACCATGCCTCTATTACTTCAGACGCCCACATGCTCATACATATTAAGGAGCCCAGATTTGTGATTTCTATAACCACAATAATCCCTGTTCTCCAGAGGAGAACTACAGAAGCTAGTCCCTCTGTCACTAATGGTGTTTGTGTATTGTGTATCTTCTGGCCTTTCCTTTGGGACTAATCCTCTGATGAGTTTTCTGGTCTCGCACTATCATGGATTGAATTATGTTCCCCCAAAATGTGTATTAACTTGGTTAAGCCATGTTTCTCGTCCAGTATTATATGAATGTCTACCATTTTGTGATCTGATGTGATTGTCCTATGTGTTGTAAATCCTACTTCTATAATGTTAATGAGGCAGAGTTAGAGACAGTTATGTTAATGAAGAAAGACTCAGTCTACAGGATTAGGTCATATCTTCAGTCAATGTCTTTTGAGATACAGAAGAGAAGTGAGCAGAGAGGAGTGGGATCTCCTATCATCAAGAAAGCACACCTGGGAAAGGAACACATCCTTGGACCTGGGGTCCCTGTGCTGACAAGCACCTAGACCAGGAGAAGATTGATGACAAGGACTTTCCACCAAAGTCAACAGAGAGAGAAAGGCTTCTTCTGGAGCTGTTACCCTGAATTCAGACTTCTAGCCTCCTAAACTGTGAGAGAATAAATTTCTCTTTGTTAAAGCCATCCATTTGTGATATTTCTGTTATAGCAGCACTAGATGTTTAAGACACACATGTTACATCTGCATGCCGGCTGCCTTTAGCTTCTTTATTCCTTACTCTACTGTCTAACAGTGCAACTCAAGAATTTGAGCCTCATTTAGCATTAATCACCATTTACCCTAAGTTGCTAAGATTCACTGTCAAAGTGAGTCTGCCTCATTTCCATGGGATCATTTTCAGAGAGTTAAATGTAAATCCAAGTCAAAAGAGGGTAAAAATGTGAATTCAAGTGAGATATATATACATATACATATACATATACATATACATATACATATACATATACATATACATATACATATACATATACATATACATATACATATACATATACATATACATATACATATACATATACATATACATATACATATACATATACATATACATATACATATACATATACATATACATATACATATACATATACATATACACATACACATATACACATACACATACACATATACATATATACATATATACATATATATATGTTGTTGTTGTTGTTAGGAGCCATCAAGTCAGTTCTGACTCATAATGACCCTCTGCACAACAGAAAGGAACACTGCCTAGTCCTGCACCATCCTTACAATCATTGTTATGCTTGAGGTCATTGTTGCAGCCACTGTGTCATTCCACCTAGAAGAGAGTCTTCCTCTTTTCCGCTGGCTCTGTACTTTGCCAAGCATGATGTCCTTCTCCAGGGAATGATCCCTCCTGACAACATGTCCAAAGTATGTAAGATGCAGTCTCGCCATTCTTGCCTCTAAGGAGCATTCTGGTCGTACTTCTTCTAAGACAGATTAGTTCGTTCTTTTGGTAAAAAAAAAAAAAAAATGGTATATTCAATATTCTTTGCCAACACCACAATTTAAAGGCCTCAATTCTTCTTCAGTCTTCCTTATTCATTGTCCAGCTTTCACATGCATATGATGCGATTGAAAATACCACGGCTTGGGTCAGACGCACCTTAGCCTTCAAGGTAACAGCTGTGCTCTTCAACACTGTAGAGAGGTCTTTGCAGCAGATTGACCCAATCAATGCAAAGTGTCTTTTGATTTCTTGACTGCTGCTTCCATGGCTGTTGATTGTGGATCCAAGTAAAATGAAATCCTTGACAACTTCAATTTTTTCTCCATTTATCATGATTTTGCTCATTGGTCCAGTTGTAAGGATTTTTGTTTTCTTTATGTTGAGGTGCAATACATCCTGAAGGCTGTGGTCTTTTAACTTCACTAATAAGTGCTTCAGGTCCTCTTCACTTTCAGCAAGCAAGTTTGTGTCATCTGCATAAGGCAGGTTGTTAGTGAGTTTTCCTCCAACGCTGATGCCCCGTTCTTCTTCATAGAGTCCAGCTTCTCGGATTATTTGTTCAGCATACAGATTAAATAGGTATGGTAAAAGAATACAACCCTGACACACACCGTTCCTGACTTTAAGCCAGTGAGTATCCCCTTGTTCTGTCCGAACAACTGCCTCTTGATCTATGTAAAGGTTCTTCATGAGCACAATTAAGTATTCTGGAATTCCCATTCTTTGCGATGTTATGCATAATTTGTTATGATCCACACAGTCAAATGCCTTTACATAGTCAAAAAAACACAGATAAACATCCTTCTGGTATTCTCTGCTTTCAGCTAGGATCCATCTGACATCAGCAATGATATCCCTGGTTCCACATCCTCTTCTGAAACCAGCCTGAATTTCTGGCAGTTCCCTGTTGATATACTGCTGCAGCTGTTTTTGAATGATCTTCAGCAAAATTTTGCTTGTGTGTGATATTAATGATATTGTTCTATAATTTCCACATTTGGTTGGATCACCTTTCTCGGGAATAGGCATAAAATGGATCTCTCCAGTCAGTTGGCCAGGAAGCTGTCTTCCATATTTCTTGGCATAGACGAGTGAGCACCTCCAGCAATGCATCTGTTTGTTGAATCAACTCAATTGATATTCCATCTATTCCTGGAGCCTTGTTTTTCACCAATGCCTTCAGCGCAGCTTGGACTTCTTCCTTCAGTACCATCGGTTCCTGATCATATGCCACCTCCTGAAATGTTTGAATATCGACTAATTCTAATTTCTTGAAATTAGAAATATATCAATTGATATTCCATCTATATTATATATATATACACACACATGTTGTTGTTGTTGTTAGGTTCCTTTGAGTTTGTTCTGACTCATAACGACCCTATGCAAGACAGAAAGAAACACTGCCCAGTGCTGCACCATCCTTACAATCATTGTTATGCTTGAGCTCATCGTTGCAGCCACTGTGTCGATCCACCTAGATGAGGGTCTTCCTCTTTTCCGCTGACCCTGTACTTTGCCAAGCATGATGTCCTTCTCCAGGGAATGATCCCTCCTGATATATCCAAAGTATGTAAGACGTGGTCTCACCATTCTTGCTTCTAAGGAACATTCTGGTTGTACATCTTCTAAGACAGATTTGTTCGTTCTTTTGGTAGACCATGGTATATTCAATATTCTTCACCAACACCACAATTCAAAGGCATCAATTCTTCTTTGGTCTTCCTTATTCATTGTCCAGCTTTCACATGCATATGTTGCGATTGAAAATACCATGGCTTGGGTAAGGTGCACTTTAGCCTTCAAGGTGACATCTTTGCTTTTCAACACTTTAAAGAGGTCCTCTGCACCAGATTTACCCAATGCAATGGGTCTTTTGATTTCTTGACTGTTGCTTCCATGGCTGTTGATTGTGGATCCAAGTAAAATGAAATCCTTGACAACTTCATTCTTTTCTCCATTTATCATGATGTTGCTCACTGGTCCAGTTATGAGGATTTTAGTTTTCTTCATGTTGAAGACATACATAAATAGAAAAAAAAAAAAAAAAAACCTGATTTCGCCCCTATACTACAGAGTACAATTGTCCCATAGGATTTCCAAGGAGCGACTGGTGGATTTGAAGTGCCAACCTTTTGGTTAACAGCTGTAGCTCTTAACCACTGCACCACTAGGGCTCTATATATGTATATATGTGTATATAATATACATACAAACTTATAGCTTATTCAAACTTACTTTTGCCCTTCTTGATAATGTATACTAAAATCCATACCCAGTATTATCCTGTGGCTTCCAGCAGTATATAGAGCTAATTCTTGTTTCTTTTTTTTTTATTTCCAGTTTACAAAGTTTATCTATCTGTCTTTCTATCTTGTCTATCTACCTGTCCATGTACCCATCCATCTATTACTTATTTTTAAAATAGTGTTTTATTTTACCTTTGGTGGAAGTATATACAGCAAAACAAGTTTTATTCAACAATTTTGACACATTTTGTTCAGTGACATGGCTTACGTCCTTCACATTGTATCGGCATTCTCATTATTTCTGTCCTGTTTGTTCCATTGCTGTTAACCTAGTCTCACATGTCCCCAACCTTCTCATTTATGCTTTAGAGTATTTGTAGACCATTTTGTCTCTGAGATGATTTTTTAAAGAGTACAATTCTCAAGTGTGATTTATCTTACTTTATGAGCTAATGTGATGAGATGGATTGAGTCCTGTCCCCGAAACATGTGTATATCAGTTTGGCTATGCCATGGTTCCCACTATTGTGTGATTGTCCATCATTTTGTCCTCTGACATGATTTTCCTGTGTGTTCTAAATCCTATTACTGTGATGTTAATGAGATGGATTAGTTGCAGTTGTGTTGATGAGATCTACAAGATTAGATTGTGTCTTAAACCAATCTCTTTTGAGATACAAAAGGGAGAAGAGAGCAGAGAGACATGGGGACTTTTTATCACCAAGAAAGCAATGCCAGAAGCATAGCAAGTTGTTTGGACCTGGGGTTCCTGCACAGAGAAGTCCCTAGACTAAGGGAAGATTGATGACAAGGACCTTACTCTAGAGCCAACAGAGACAGCAAACTTTCCCCTGGAGACGATGCCCTGAATTTGGACTTATAGCTTACTAGGCTGTGAGAGAATAGATTTAACTTTGTTGAAGACACCCACTTGTGGTATTTCTTTTATAGCAGCACTAGATAACTAAGACATCTGTTATTTACCTAAAACGTGTCTTGAGGGGATAGTTTCAGCTCAAGGCTTAAACGATATCTCAAGGCAATAGTCTCAGTGATTCTTCTGGTCTCAGTGAGTCTGGAGTTTTTGGAAATTTGAAGTCTTGTTCCACATATTTCTCTTTTTCTCTCAAAATCCATTCTATTGTGGTCCTGATCAGAATGTATGTTAGTGGTAGTCATGCATCATCTAGTTTTTCTGGTCTCAGGGTAGAGGAGGCCACGGTTAAGGTAGACAATTACTCATGTAGACTGGTTCCTTCTGAATGGTTCCTTCTCTGAATGGTTTCTTTATTTCTGTTTTGTTGCAGATCAATAGGGATGATCAATAGTTGTATATTTGAAAGGTAATTCTTGCAACTCCTTAGATGATAATCTCTTTCTTCCTTATCAGACCCAGCACTTCCGCAGATGTTATGCTGTAATTTAACTCTACATAATAATCTAAAGTCCCTTGGTAGTGCAAACAGTGAAAGTGCTTGGGTGCTAACTGGAAGGTTGGAGGTTTGAGTCCACTCAGAAGCAATTCTGAGGAAAGGCCTGGTGATTCACTTCCAAACAACATCAGCATTGAAGATCCTGTGGAGAATAGTTCCACTCTGACACACATGGGATTGCCATGATCGGACTCAATACTGGTTTTAATAGTCTGGCAGCTCCTGTGTAGTAGGGGTACCTGCTTTTTGAAGAGCAAAAGGTCTCTGCATCATCTTCTAGCAGAGAGGAAGTTCTAGCTTTTCTCTGTAAAGTGCAGACTATTCCTGTGATCTTTGAGCATCCACTGGACTCTGTAGAGCCAACATTCTTAGGGACATCCTCCTAACATATTCCAGGCACATGTGTTAATAGTCCAGGTTTTCTCAACCTGGAATTTTATCTTATCTTAACAGACATGCCTTGACTGAGCATTTAATTATGTCTAAAACTTTATGGGGGGCAGTGATGGTTCAGTGGTAGGATTCTCACCTTCCATCAAGGAGGCATAGATTCAATGCCTGATCAGTACACCGCATATGCAGTCACCACCCACCAGTCAGTGGAGGCCTGCAAGTTGCTATGATGCTGAACGGATTTCAGCAAAGCTTCCAGACTAAGACAGACTAGGAGAAAAGTCCTGGTGATCTTACAATTCTCTGGCATAATGGTTTGGTGATAGATTTATTGCACAAACCATAAACTGAAAAAAAATTCTAAAGTCAAATTCAAACATCTGTCAGAGGAAGAGAAGGGGTACTTAAAGTCATTTTTAAGCTCCGTCTCAGCTGACAAGGAAAAAGGATAGGGAAGTGGCAGGTAGATATAGACAGAGGGGAGGAAGAGAAATGTGCTCTAAGAGATCACATGGTTGATTATATTTAAGAAAGACTGGGTTTAAATGGAAAGACATTGTGGGAAAATGCAATTCTCTAGCATACAGAGATTGTCAAGCAGTATACTTGTATCCACAGGGATCTAAAGGAGTGGCTAAGGGATTCTGGGGTTCTCAGATGAGAGAGATGGGCAGCCTACTTGGACACCGCTTCACTACTGAAACCAGGGAAAAAAAACTCAAGACCTGGAGAAGTCAAAGGCAGCGTTTGCAATGAGAAACTGTATTCAGTTTTCCAAACTAAACTAGTTCTCCATCACAGAGATTATTGATTGAAGAGTAGTTAGGATCCCCTTAAAAGGATCCTTCAATATTATCATAGGTATATATCACAAATGTTAGTCCTTTCTTCTCTGAAAAAGGCCTATAGTCATTTCTCAGAATAAATGAACACAAGGGTACACAGGGACCTTAATCAGCGTAGCATTCTAGATAATATCATTCTAATACAACGTGTCAAGTTAATTGAATATCATGTTTCTCAGATCTGGTAAAAAAAAAAAAAAAAAAGCAAGTACTCTGGATATTCTAGCTGAACACAAGCATGCCAAAGGATGGAAGATGAAATTTATAAGGAATAATAGACATGGCACATTAATGAAGTTTTTAAAGCCCGCTGTATGCCAGGCATTTCTTCTAAGATAAAGCATAAAATACTGTGTCTATCACACCACACTCCACTAAAAATAAAGAAGCACAGGTATTAATGGTTCTCTGTAGAATTCAGAGGCAGCACATACAATATTGGGAAAGACTGGCCATCAAGCAAGTCATAACTGTCAGTTCTAAGTGAGACCCAGAGCAATAGTAGGCTCAGCATCAAGCTGAAATGAAACTGTAAGCTAACCTTATCGTTCTAGTCAGTTGATCTAGATCCAATGGTACTACAGGTATTTGAGGTAGGTAAAGAAGGGGTGCAGAGTGTCTAATGTGGGCAAACCCTGGTAGGAGAGTCACAGCACAGTTTCTTAGGACATTCCTTCTGTTACAGAGGGTTACTTACTCGCTTTTTGAAAATCTGTCATTGGCACACTACTGGACCCTAGTAAAAGTTAAAAAGTTAAGAGCCTGAATTTAAGAATTTTTTTTTTATATGAGAGGAACTGTTCATCAAGAGTTGGAATTGTCATAGCTACTGGATCATAACACCAACTGGGCACAGAAGTTATCCATACATGTAACATTTAAGATTAGACCTAAGCAGATCCAGATAATACAAGTGTGTTACAGAATCCCATGTTACCTACTACCTTTGTACCTTCTCATCTTATTCAGTTCTCATGTATGGCCTAATGGGGATGTGTTATAACCAGTTAATAGAGAAGAACAATACTGAAACCTAATTCACAGAGAGGCTGTTTTAATATGTTGGAATGAATCTGAAAATAAATTCCTACCACATTATTTCCAACTAACAATTCCACAGATCTATAGGGTTTCACTGGTTAATTTTCAGAAGTAATTTTCTAGTCCTTTCTTCCTAATCTGTCTTAGTCTGAAAGCGCTACTGAAACCTGTTCACCATGGGTGACCCTGTTCATATTTGATATACCAGCGGCATGGCTTCCAGCATCATGCCACCTCACAAATCACCACAACACAACAAACTGACAGACAGGTATTGGTGAAGAATACTGAATACACAGTGGGCTACCAGAAGAATGAACAAATCAGTCTTAGGAGAAATACAAACAGAATATTCATTAGAAATGAGGATGGTGAGACTTCAACTCACTTAATCCCCTTCAAGACCTAGTTAATTTCTGTTTGAATTTTTTTTTTTGATAGAATGAATTTTCAGTAGTTGAATGCATGCTGAGTCATTGAGTGTGTTTAATTTTTTCATTGGTAATACCCTGGTGGCATAGTGCTTAAGTGCTACGACTGCTAACCAAAGGGTCAGCAGTTCGAATATACCAGGCACTCCTTGGAAACTCTATGGGGCAATTCTACTCTGTCCTATCGGGTCGTTATGAGTCGGAATCGACTCGACGGCAGTGGGTTTGTTTTTTTAATATAGATTTTGAGAAATATTATGGTAAAATATATTAAAATACATAATTTTTAGGAGCCCATCTGGCCCACCAGTCTTGGGTAGCATGCTTCATTGCAGGGCATCTTCCAGTTGGGTACATGGGGCACTTCTGGTTTTGCCTAATACCCAAGAAATTTTGCTTCAATGAACGTTTCTTTTACCGTTCACTATTACACAAGTCCCCACTGGAGGGAAGCAAATATTTTCAGCAGAAAAAGTATACTCCCAAAGAACTCCAAATGCGTAAAAAAGTAGGTGGAATACCATATGTTCCACAAGTCACAAAAGTGTTATTTTGGACATGTCATCAGGAAAAACCAAATAATAGGAAAGGGCATTTTGTTTGGTAAATTGGAGGACTAAAGGAAATGAGAGAAACCTTAGATTAGATGGATTGGCACAATAGCCACAACAACCGTATCAACGATCGTGAAGACAGTGCGGGGCTGGGCAAATATTTTCTTCTGTTATACATAAAGCTTCCATGAGTAGGAGACGTCTTTACAGCAGGCAACAACAGTTCCATTCAAGAATGACTCTAAAAAATATTTTTGAGAGGAAATTCTCTCAGTTGTGTGATATACGTCTACTCAGCTCTTCATGGAGAGAGAAGGATTGTGAGGTTAGGATCCATAAGAACTCCTGAGCTGTAATAAGTGGCTTGATTGGATGGTCAGGTACAATGAAGGAAATATATATGAAAGGTTGCTATAAAGGAGATCTGGGGAAGAAACTGGCTGAAACTAAAGAAGTAAACACAAAGTTCGTGGGTCTTTGTAGAACAAGTCAATATCCACAAGCTATAAGACAGTACCTACTGCAGAGAAGATGCTCAGCAATGAAGTAGACTAGAAAATGTGCTCTTTATATGTCAACAATCCTCTATCCTTGACCATCTAGCACTTGCATGATGTGCACTGATGACAGCGATGCTGCTTTGCATGGTCTCCATCATTATGACCTCTCTCTCACAAAGACAACGATGATGCTGCCTTGTAACTAGTTCTCCTCTGTGATGGCTTTTATAAAAATTGCAACCAGAAATGATTCTGAACCCTTGTAACAGAGTGGAATTTACCTTTGGCATAAATATATATGAGCGGTGTTAAGGCATAGCCTATCATAGGCAATATGATAGCTCCCTTGTAATTTGGCTTGTAATTTCTAGGCTCAACTGAGCTGGGACGAATTGTTTCTTTGCAAGCTGAGATTTATACTAAGAGCAACCCTCCTCAAGTCTGTATCACATGTCTTCCTGAGCTTTCCCCTTAGCCTTGTTTTGAAGTGTGGGAGCTTGCTTGGCCTGAACAAAGATGTCTCTTGGAATTGTGGTAGACTTAATTCCCTTAGGGCGCCACCTTCAACCAATGGAGAATAAAGTTTGATGGATAAATGTCCCAACTTCCCACTTAAAAAAAAGGAAAAAAAAAAAAAAAACTGTTGTGAGAGACATTCTGTGTATGTCTCAGAGACCACTGTAGAAATGAGCATCTTTTGTACAGAGGAAAGAGTGGTAACCAATAAATCACTTTTTTTTTTTTGCTTGTCTACCTTTCAAGTTCTAGTATCTCCCTCAATTTTGCTTATTGTCATCACCTCCCAAATAACATACCAACAAACATATCTTGGTTTAATCTCCGCTTTTGGGATAACCTAAGTGGAGTCAGGATATACATACCATGATATATTAACAACATCAGTTCCAAAATGAATGTTGGTATGAATTTAGGTTAGTTTTTAAAATGTAGATGAATCAGCTGCAGGCCCAGAGATTTTGATTCAGTATGTCTTGGGACAGATCCCAAAATCTTCATTTTAGCAACGATTCTAGGAAAATTTGTGCAAGACACTGAAGACCAGTTTTGAGAAACACTGTTTAACTTACATAACATTTCAAAATCTCATTTGAACAAAGAAATGGGCATCAAAATTACAATTCTGGATGCGATGCTCAAATTAGGGCCCAAGACTATATTTTATGGAAAACATACATGAAAATATGCAAATCTGGCTGTTTTCAATGACATGAATAATGCAATATAAACACCTGGAGGGATTTTAAAATGCTAAATGCTCCTAGATCTTCACAGAGCTAAGTCTGTGAAGTCCTCAGATGGTAATGATGTTTTTGTTCCTATTGTGATTCCCAACCAGAAAGAGATTTGAGTCTACTATCAGACTGCATGACTAATGGCTAAAACCCCATGTTCTTTTAATAGCACTAACACTCAATATATTGCAGAATGATAAATGTTTGTTTCCAAGATATGTTAAATGAAAGAAATTCATTACCCATTGCTGTCATGTTGATTTCAACTCGTAGCAATCCTACAGGACAAAGTAGAACTGTCCATAGGATTTCCAAGGAGCGCCTGGTGGATTCGAACTGCCCATCTTTTTGTAAGCAGTCAAACTCTTAATTACTAGGCCACTAGGGTTTCCACCCAGGGTTTCCAGCAGTTATAAAAACCTTGTAAAATACAAAAGTAAATATCAATACATCTTAGGTAAATATAGCCTTCTTATTCAATCCAACTCAACAATGTAATAGTTAAAAATAACACTTTAGTTCAGTGAAAACAATATAATAACAGCTTGTGACACTTAAGGTTTTTATTAACTAAACTAGACCTTATGTGGAAATAATAGTTTGCAAACTCATTTTTTTCTTCCCCTTCTAGAAGCTTATCTTATATATGTTTATCTCTTTTAGTTTTAAATCAAATTTTATATTTGTGTGAAAGACTCATATATGGCGCCTGATCTTTGAAGTCTAGTAAAGAAACAAGAGTTGTTATACTGACTTCTCATTGAATATATGCATGACCATGAAAAAGTAATTTAATCTTTTTCAATCTCAATTTTCTCTTTGTAAAACGAGGAACTTGGGTCAAATGACAGTTTCCAGCATTTCTCTATAAGGAGCAACTTCTAATTCTTCCATTTTTGAAGAGAAGACTAATGGTGAAGCACACTCAGCAGGTCAAATGTTAGAAATGGAAAAGTGATTGTATGTTAATTATAGCTATATCACCACTTTTAATGGTGTTCCTTTACCCATGGGCAGACAGAGAAAACATTGGAAGAAGGGATACGGCAAACACCAATAAATAGAAATCTACTGATTTGAATATCTTTGATGACTCTTTTCTGAATGTGATTTGTTTGTTTATTTCATTATTTTTGCATTTGACTCTGGCCTTGTAACAGATTTTTTTTTTCACCTGTGCCCCTGTAACTTGAAAATATTAGAGAGTATATTTTCCTACATCCCCTCTGTTAGCTTCTTTAGAACACATAAGTAACTGTAAGTATAGGCCCTTATCCAAGTTCAGTTATTTCATGCACAATCTTCCATGCATGTATGTCACTGTCCTGGGATTTGTGTTTAATACAAAGAGATATAATAAAATAGCATTGTTTCCAGAAGCATGGATTGTGTTTAGCTAATGACACTGGGAGAACATTTCTTTCATGATTTAATTGAAAGAAAGATTTAAGTAGAGGATGGTCAGGAAATATACAGTAAAAATGATGTTCAGCCTTTCAGACATGATGTCCCTACGGTTAAAGGATCAAATAAGAAGTCCATTCTCAAATCTACTAATTCACGCCCCACTAGTAAGTTCATTTAACAATTATAAATAAATTGTTTCTTATAACTCAGGCATGCTTTTTAAGAGTTAACTAAGATAAAAAAAAGTTGGAAATTATTCTGATCAGGAGCTATGGCTTTTTTCAATGTAAAGAAACAATTTTTTTTAATCCATTAAAAAAATTAAAGGAAAATTAGCATAAAATGTAGTACATGGAAAAATCTTGTTGTAATTAATTAAAGAATGATATTTTCTGTAAATTTGGGCACCTAGTGGAAAATTTGAAAATACGGCTCACTGTTTAAAAATCTGTATCTAAAATATATCAATATGCACAATGATTACATAAAGCATTTTTTTTTAACAATGTGATTGTTTTTAAACAAATGTGATTATGTGTTGATTGTCAACATTTTTTGGTATGGATCCTAAGTATACATGCTTTTAAAAATTACAGACATATCAATAAATGGGAAAAAAAAAAAAACTGTTTAGAATGTAACGCACCAAAAACAAGATCATTCAAAAGTGGCCTCAGCACTACATCAACAGTGAATTGCCAGAAATTCATGTCAGTTTCAGAAGAGGACATGGAACAAGGGGTATCATTACTGATGTCAGATGGATCCTGGCTGAAAGCAGAGAATACCAGAAAGAGGTTTACCTGTGTTTTATTTACTATGCAAAGGCATTCAACTGTGTGGATCATAATAAATTATGGATAATATTGCAAAGAGTGGAAATTCCAGAACACTTAATTGTGCTGATAAGGAACCTGTATATAGATCAAGGGGCAGTTGTTTGAACAGAACAAGGCACTACTGCATGGTTTAAAGTCAGGAAAAGTATGCATCAGGGTTGTATCCTTTCACCATATTTATTCAATCTGTATGTTGAGCAAATAATCTGAGAAGCTGGACTGTATGAAGAAGAACAGGATCTCAGGATTGGAGGAAGACTCATTAACAACCTGTGTTATGGAGATGACACAACCTTGCTTGCTGAAAGTGAAGAGGACTTGAAACACTTACTGATGAAGATCAAAGACCACAGCCTTCAGTAAGGATTACACCTCAACATAAAGAAAAAAAAAAAATTCTTACACTGGACCAAAAAGCAACATAATTATAAACGGGAAAAAGATTGAAGTTGCCAAGGGTTGAATTTTACTTGGATCAACACCCTTGGAAGCAAAGCAGCAGTCAAGAAATCAAAAGACGCATTGCATTGGGCAAAACTGTTGCAAAAAAGACTTTCTTAAAGTGTTGTAAAGCAGAGAAGTCACCTTGAAGACTAAGGTGCACCTGACCCAAGCCGTGGTGTTTCAGTCACCTCATATGCATGCAAAAACTGGATGATGAATGAGGAAGACCAAAGCAGAATTGACACTTTTGAGTTGTGGTTTTGGTGAAGAATATTACCATGGTTTGCCAAAAGAATGAACAAATCTATCTTGGAAGAAGTACAGCAGAATGCTCATAGGAAGCAAGGATGATGAGACTTCATTTCACATACTTTGGACACGTTATTAGGAGGGATGAGGCTCTGGAAAAGGACATCTTGCTTGGTAGAGTAGCGGGGCAGTGAAAAAAAGGAAGACTTTCAAGGAGATGGATTGACACAGTGGCTACACCAATAGGCTGAAACATAACAATAATTGTGAGGATGGCGCTGGACCAGGCAGTGTTTCATCCTGTTTTACATAGGGTCGCTATGAGTTGGAACTGATCCCAAGGCACCTAACTACAACAAAAACTTAAAATAATATATCATATCTTGAAAATCAAATAGTGCTCAATTCTGAAGTATCATGTTTAGATACACAAAAAGGAAATGATTTGGTCCAGTCATATTTTGATTGTCTAATTATTTAATTTCTCATCTGTCACTGAAAAAGTATCTCTATTCAACTGACATATTCGTGGACTTTCATTTAATTTTTTAATAAATTTTGGTCTATTTGTTCCTGTCACAAAAACTAATTCAAGGCTAAATTGTCTGTTGTTTGAAGATAGATATTGATAATTAAAGAAATCTGTACATGCAATTGTAAATTTATATTGGCATTTTTGGCACTTAAAGACTATTTTTTCATTACTAATAATTATTGGAACAAGTGTTTGCATAATCTAGTTTAGGTAACAAATTAATTATTCACATTTATTTATGAGTCAGAAATGACTCCACAGCAGCAATTTTTTTTTGCTGTTGTTGTTGTTTAATTCTTTATTTATAGTGGGACACATAGAGAAGAAAGGACTTATACTTCACCAGAAGTTAAAATATTTACTGTATTGAAACAATAGGTTACACAGGGAAAAGATATTTGGAACACATATTCTTTAATATTTATAATTTACATAACTGTTTTTAAGTTTTTATTATGTAGGTCATTCTAAAAGAATCTTTAAATTCAGTTGGGAAGTACATATGTGTTCACTATGAACATTTGCTTCTGAAAAATAGAAAGAAAAAAAAAAAAAAAAAAACTTGAGAAAACATACCCAGAGGCAAAAAGTCTATTTAAGATGTGATGAAATTTTCCTTGAGATTTTTAGCAATCTGGAGAGTTCTTATAAACAATAAAAATAAATGTTCCCGTGAATCTTAAAATGGAAGTTTCTTGTAGAAATCCCAAAGCAGTATTTTTAGAAGCAAAGCAATTTCTATATTATAATGTTCTCAGTTTTAAGTCAGCATCCAACCGTATTTCAAGCCATCAAATAAAATTTTAATGAATAAGTTCAGTTTTTTGAGGTCATCATTTACTCACATATCAAGTACCCTTAAAATATTTTCAGTTTGTATTGTCAAATAGTAATGCCTTTTCTGCAGACTTCTTTCTATACTTACAATAATCCTTACAGGAAAATCTTTTGTTTGTATCTATATCTATACCTACGTCTATGTCTGGGTCTATCTACCATCTATTACATTTCAGCTGTTATTTTTTTAATACATGAATGTGTACACACATACACACACTTTCCTACATGCCTCTAACTTAATAAAACTCAGAAGCATTGTTACCATCCAATGTCTTTTTTTTCCTATATATATTACACAAATTACTAGATAAAAAATCTCAATTTTAAAATATTTAAAAAATCACCTCATGTATACTTTATATATTGTGTTTGAATTGTGAAATAAATGATTTTTTCATTTATATTTTCAAAGTGAACAGAGTTCTATAGACTTAGAACTAGAATATACACTTAATTTCCTTTCACCTTTCTTTTAAGTGCAGAAAATATTACCTTTGCCAATTTATAAGGAAAGATATGTAGCAGATACAGATGGTGTTATATACATAAGTGATTATATAATTTGCTATAGTCTAAAAAGAAACTCTTTGGGCTTCAAGTGAGAAAATGTTGGTTATATTCAAATTCAAATGAACAAACAGAAAGAATATTAGCCCTAAAATATTTTTAAATTAAAAAAAATGAAGTTTCCAAATTCTGTAAATAATTACTCCTAGCAAAGAATGACAAAGAACGGAGTCTCACTATTAACTGGAGAAAGCAGTAAAATACCAAACACTTATTTAACTATTGTATCCTAAACACTATAGTAAGATTTCTAACAGGTATTTGATTACAAGCATATGTGTTTTTGTGTGCATATGTGCACATGTATGTACTTATATTTTTGTATGTATGAATGTACCCACACACACATGAGGGAAGTATCAGGGAAGTATAGAAAATGGCTGAAAAGAAAGGCAGCCATAGAATATTAAAAAAAAAAAAAAAATCATTGGATGTGGGATAAAATATAGACATTTAATAACTCTATATCCTTAGATATATTTTTTATATCCTTAGAGGAAATCATTTATTTACTGGAAGATTCATCAATTTTATATTAAAATAGAGATAATAATTAAACTTTTTAAAAATAATTATTATGTGCCAGTCTTCTGATTGCTTTTTACATTTAATTTGCTAAATTATTACATGAACATCCACGAGAAAGGCATTATCAATAATATTCATTCAGGTTTTGGAGGAAAAGCTTCTAAGATAACAATAAAGTAAGCCTTAACTGATTTAAAAGATGAGGCAATGATTATGTGAGAAATTATATTTGATTTAAATTCTAAAGAAAGACTAAGGCAGCCAAAGAAAGAAAGGCTGAGTATGTGAGGATAAGAGAACCATACATGCAGAGGCTTAGTGAAGGAGCATAGCATATTTGAATAGCTAGACTATATACAGAAGAATGTAGCATCAGGATTAGAGGAAGACTCATTAACAACCTGAGATATGTGGATGACGAAATCATGCTTGCTCAAAGCAAAGAGGACTTAAAGTACATACTGATGAAGATCAAAGGCTACAGCCTTCAGGGTGGATTACACATCAACATAAAGTAAGCAAAAATCCTCACAACTGGACCAAAAAGTAACATCATGATAAACAGAGAAAGAAATGAAGTTGTCAAGGATTTCATTTTACTTGGATCAACAATCAAGCCCATGGAGGCAGCAGTCAAGAAATTAAATGACATACTGCATTGGGCAAATCAGCTTCAAAAAACTTCTTTAGAGTGTTAAAAAGCAAAGATGTCACTTTGACGACTAAGGTGCACCTGATCCAAGCTAACCAAAAGGTCAGCAGTTTGAATCCAGCAGCCGTTACTTGGAAGCCCATGGGGCTATATCATCGTTGTAAGTTGGAATTGACTTGATAGTGACAGTTTTTTTTTTCTTTTTTTTTTTTGATTCTTATATGCATGTGAAAGCTGGAGGATGAATAACGAAGGCCAAAGGCAAATTGATGCCTTTGAATTATGGTGTTGGTGAAGAATATTGAATATTCTATGAACTAATAGAATGGACGTGTCTTTCTTGGAAGAAGTACAGCCCAGAGTGCTCCTTAGAAGTAAGGATGATGAGACTTCATCTCATGTGCTTTGGACATGCTATCAGGACAGACAGAAATCAAATGACTACATCTGTGAAAAGAGACAATGGAAAGGCTCAGTATCATCAGACAGAACAAGACCAGGGAGCAACTGCAGAACAGGACATCAATTGCTCATACAAAAGTTCAAGCTGAAACTGAAGAAAACTAGAACAAGTCCACAAGAGACAAAGTAGGACCTTGAGTATATCCCCAAGTGAATTTAGAAACCATCTCAATAATTGATTTGACATGTTGAACACTAATGACTGAAGACCAGGCAAGTTGTGGGATGACATCAAGTATATCATACACAAAGTAAGTAAGAGGTCATTAAAAAGACAGAAAAGAAAGAAAAAAAAAATGGATGTCAGAAGAGACTCTGAAACTTGCTCTTGAACATCGAGTAGCTAAAGCAAAAAGAAGAAACGATGAAGTAAAAGAGCTGAACAGAAGATTTCAAAGGGTGGCTCGAAAAGACAAAGTAAAGTATTATAATGACATGTGCAAAGACCTGGAGGTAGAAAACCAAAAGATAAGAACACAATTGGCATTTCTCTAGCTGAAAGAACTGAAGAAAAAATTCAAACCTCCAGTTGCAATAACGAAAGACTGTACGTGGAAAATATTAAATAACACAGGAAGCATCAAAAGAAGATAGAAGGAATACACAGTCACTATAACAAAAAGAATTGGTCGATGTTCAGACATTTCAGGAGGTAGCATTTTATGAGAAACCGATGGTACTGAAGGAAGAAGTCCAAGCTGCCCTGAAGGCAGTGATGAAAAACAAGGCTGTAGGATTTGACGGAATACTAACTGAGGTGTTTCTACAAACAGATACAGTGCTGGAAATGCTCACTCGTCTATGCCAAGAAATTTGGAAAACAGCTACCTGGCCAACCAACTGGAAGAGTTCCATATTTATACGTATTCCCAAGGAAGGTGATCAATCGAATGCTGAAATTATCAAACAATATCATTAATATCACACATAAGTAAAGTTTTTCTGATGATCATTCAAAAGCAGCTCCAACAATATATCGACAAGGAACTGCCAGGATTTCAAGCTGCATTCAGGAGCGGATGTGGAACCGGGGCTATCATTGTTGATGTCAGATGGTTCCTGGCTGAAAGTAGGGAATACCAGAAAGATGTTTACCTTTTTTTTGGTAAGGTATAGGGTCAGCGAAAAAGAGGAAGACACTCCAAGACATGGATTGATATGGTGGCTGCATCAACGGGCTCAAATATAGCAACAATTTTCCAGATGGCAAAGGACCGGGCAATGTTTTCTTCTGTTATGCATACAGTCAATATGAATTGGTACCTATTCGTCAGCACCTAACAACAACAACAAAAAAAAAAAAACAACAAAGAAGGTAGAAAATTGTATAAATTTACTAAAGCCTGGAGAGGTACACAGGAACCAGTCACATAAGATTTATATAAAATTCTCCCGTGTATATACTAATCATAAGATGGATGAATTGAAAGGTTTAGAGTGGAAAAATTTCAGCTATTATAGAGTTCCATTGGGAATGAAGTGAGATATATATGTAAAATCTTTTTTTTTATTTAAAGTATATGAATGTAAAAGTGTGTCTTTACTACTGCTATAGCATTGCCTTCAGAAAAAAAATAATATATTTTGCTTTCTGTGATGTTTATCTTCTTTCCACCACTTGTGAATTTTACACTTATTATCATACGATGAAAACCCTGGTGGTGTTAGTGGTTAAGTGCTACAGCTGCTAACCAAAATGTTGGCAGTTCAAATCCACCAGGCGCTCTTTGGAAACTCTATGGGGCAATTCTACTCTGTCCTATAGGGTCACTATGAGTTGGAATTGACTCTACGGAAATGGCTTTGAATGTTTCTTCTTCTTTTTTTTTTAATCATAGAATAATTCTTATTTCAAGTTATAAGACTTGTGTATTTTATTTTTATTAACCTGAGTCTTTTGAGAAATCCTTACCTGTTCATCATTGACATAACATATTCATATATTGAGAGATATAAAGCACCAACTAGATTAGATATACTTATTAAATTAGATGCTTAGATGAAAAATATACTTTCAAGATATTCAAATTTAATTGGTGAAACATGGAGTGAAAATAGAATGGTCCTTTTCTGAAAATTGTGGGCAGGGTTTCTCCTACAGAGAAACTAACTGGACAAAAAAAAGAAAACAAGGGCTCTGTTTTGAATGCACTGGGGAGCAGTCAAAGCAGTAAGGGTTTGGTGGCCACATCTTGGAAGCAAGGAAGGTGAGCCCTGCGGGTGATGCTGTTCTTTCCCATGAGCTACTTGCCAATTGTGTATCATTTTTAGAAATAAAGAAAAACTACTTAATGATGGGAAACCCTGGTGGTGTAGTGGTTAAGTACTACAGCTGCTAACCAAAAGGTCAGCAGTTTGAATCCACTGTGTGCTCCCTGGAAACTCAATGGGACCATTCTGCTCTAGCCGACAGGGTTGCTGTGAGTTGGAATTGACTCAGTGACAATGGGTTTGATTTTCGAACATAATGATGATGAAATACTGCGATAAAATATCATAATAAATGTTATAATTTATCTTAGCACTGTAAGTATTTATAGCCTTATAGATGGTCTCAAAATATATGCAACTAAAATTCAGAGAAAAATAAAAATAGCAGTGTGGAGGTTTTTAAATAGCTTTCTCAGTAACTGATAAAAAACTGATAGAAAAAAAATCAGTAATCCCATACAACATAGGAATCATGTGATTATTAAATTTGACCTGACTCCAACAACTTCAAAATATACACTCTTTGCACGTACACATGATGGAATGTTGATTATAATTTACTGCTTGCTGGGCAACAAAGCAATCACAAGAAATATCAATGGATTAAAATAATAGTGTTATCTAATAATCATGGAATTAATTTAAAAACCAATACTAAAATAAATCGCAAATTCCAATTGAGTATGGAAATTAGAAAACACACTCTTAATGACCAATCATTGGGATAAAAAATTCACAATAAATTTAAACTATTGCTTAATTGAACATCAAAAATATTATAGCTTTGTATTGTGATTGGAAGAAAGGTTTAGTCTAACTGCATATTCAGTAGAAAAAAAAAAGGCTGAAAAAAATCAGTAATATAAGTATTCCTCTCATTAAAAAAATCATAAGCTAGAAAATAAATAAGAAAATCATTTAAGGAGCAAATATGTTATTAAAATTCATATTGCCTTGGTGAATCAGATCAAGCTATAAAAGAGAAGTCCCAGTGATCAATAACAGGAATGATAAAGAGGATATTACTCGAGATCTTGCTGACATAAAAATGATTATAAAAACATATTATGAACACCTTTATAGAATAAATCTCAAAATGTAGATAAAACAGTAAAAACATTCTAGAAATTATAATTTATATAAATAAAAATCAACATAAGAAATTTAAAAAAGAATCTGAATTATAACTATTAAAAATTTAATCTGTTTAAAGTCTTCTCGTAAAGACAACTACAGGTTGAGACAGCTTCCCTTGTAAACTTTACCAAATATATAAGAAAAAAATAAACCTACATGTTCACAATTTCATAAAATAGATACAGAGAAAATATTTAAACTCACTTTGGAGACTATACAAACCTGATAGCAAAACCTGGCAAACCTAGTTTATAAACACGGACACAAACGTACTGAATAAAATATTGTTAAACCAAATTTATATATTTATTTGTAAAGAAAAAATAGATTATGATCAAATTAGATTCATTCTAGGAATGTAGTATTAGTTTAACATTCAAAAGTCAATCAATATAACTTACCATTTGTTAACAAAATGAAGAAAAATAATTATATGGGGGTATCAAAGTATGCAGAAATATCATTCAATAAAATGGTGTCTCTAACTATGGCATGACTGCTTAATAAGCTAAATAGAAAATGGCATTTTTCGATCTGATATAGCTAATTAACAACCACTGCAACAAAAGTTCCCAAACAATTCAAAGGCTTTCCCCTGAAATCCTACTGGGAAAAGCATGTCATGTATCATCACATCTATTCAACACTGAATTCAAGGTCCTTGCCAGTTCTATACGGAACAAAAAATTAAACAAAGGTTACAAAAATTGGAAAGAAAGAAATGACTGTTGTTAACTTTAGACAACACGCTTGGGAAGGTAGAAAATCCAGAAGAATCTATAAATAAATTATTTGAATTGATCTGTAAATTTGGGTAGGTCATTGAACATAAGGTAAATTAAAAAAATAATAATAATTGAATTACCACTATATACCATCAAATTTTAGAAAACAAAAAAAATTATTTTAAAGCCTTAAAAATGTCAAATATCTAAAAATCAATATTAAAATGTTGAACACCTCTACACATAAACTGTATATTATTATTGACATACATTAAAGTGGAACTAAATATATGGAGCAGGGTGCCATGTTCATTTACTGTCGTTGTTAGTCGCCCTGGAGTTGGCTCTGACATGTAGTGACCTTATGTAAAACAGAACCGTTCTGCAGCACCTCCAGGATCTTTGATATGTTTGAGCCATTGTTGAAGCTATTGTGTTAACTACTCTCATTGAGGATTTTTCTCTAAACACGATGCCTAGTGATTGATCTTTCCTGATGATGTATCCAAAGCAAGCAAGACAAAGTCTCACCATAGGCACTTTCAAGCAGCATTCTGGTTGTATTTCTTTAAAGACTGATTTGTTTGACCTTCTGTTAATCTATGGGATATTCAATATTCTTTGCCAACATCCCGATTCAAATACAGCACTTCTTCTGTCTTTCTTATTCACTGCTTAGTTTTCACATGCATATGAGGAATTTAAAAGACCATGACCTGGGTCAGGCATACCTTAGTCATCAGAGTGACATTTCTGCTTTTTAGAACTTTAAAGAAGTCTTTTGAAGCAGATTTGCCCAATGCAATATGTAGTTTGATTTACTGAGTGTTACTTCCATGGAGCCCTGGTGGTGCAGCGGTTAAGAGCTGCAGCTGCTAATCAAAAGATCATTCACGCCAGCCACCCCTTGGAAAACCTATGGGACAGTTATACTCTGTCCTATAGGGTTGCAATGTGTAGGAGTTGACTGCATGGCAATCTTTTTGGTTTTCGTTTACTTCCATGGATGGTGATTTTTTTTGATTCGAGTAAAATGAAATCCTCGACAACTTCAATTTTCTCTCCATTTCTCATGATGGTGCTTATTGGTCCAGGTGTGAGGATTTTTGTTTTCTTTATGTTGAGGTGTAATCTTTACTGATGGTGTAGTCTTTCATCTTCCTCAGTAAGTGCTTCAGGTCCTTTTCACTTTTAGGAAGCCAGACTGGGTCATGTGCATATCACAGATTGTTCATGAGTCTTCCTCCAGTTCTGATTCTGTGTCCTTTTTTGTATAGTCCAGATTCTAGGATTGTTTGCTCAGCATGCAGACTGAATAAGTAAAGTGAATGGATACTACTCTGCAACAGACCTTTTCCAATCTTGAGCCACACAGTGTCCCCTTGCTCAGTTCAAACAACATCCTCTTGATCCATATACAGGTTCCGTATAAGCACAATTAAATGTTCTGGAATTCCCATTCTTAGAAGGTTATCCATAATTTCTTATGATCCACACAGTCGAAATACCTTAGTTTAATAGATAAAACACAGGTAAACACCGTTCTGGTAATTTCCTTTTTCTACAATCTGACGTTAGCAATGACATCCCTGGTTCTACATCCTCGTCTAAATCTGGCTTGAATTTCTAGCAGTTTCCTGTTGCTATATGGGTGTTGCATTTTTTTAATTATCTTCAGCAAAATTTGGCTAACATGTGATATTAATGTATTGTTTGATAATGTCCACATCTGTTTGATTACCTTTCTTTAGAATCGGCATAAATGTGGATTTCTTCCAGTTAGTTGGCCAGGTAACCGTCTTCTAAATTTCTTGATATAGATGAGTAAGCGCTTACAGTGTTGCATCTGTTTATTGAAGCATCTCCAATGGTATCCTGTCAATTCCTGGAGCCTTGTTTCTCCCCAGTGCCTTCAGTGAAACCTGAACTTCTTCCTTCATTACTGGTGGTAACTGAAATGGTTGAATATAGACCAAAATTTTTCTTTAGTATAGTGATTCTTTGTATTGTTTCCCTCTTCTTCTTTTTTTTTTTCTATGTTGTTGACAGTTTCTTTTTCCTACTTAATTTTATGTGCTGAGTAGATTGTCTTTATGTATTGTCCTTTCCTCATATTCGTTGATGTAGATATCACTTCTGCTGAGTCTCTTTTTTTTTCTTGTATTTTATTTTGATGTGTAGGATGGTTTCTATCCTTTGTGCTTACCTTATTATTTACCCCTATTTTTCTAAATTTAAAACTAACTTTTATTTCTCTGTATAGCATTATCTTCCTCTCCATATGGAAGATATATGACTACATTTCTTAAAAATATTCCCTCTTTATTATTTTCATGTTGTCTCCTTTTATGTAATAACATCGCTGTTAACCTGTTTTGAGCTTTTTTTTAATCTTGATTTATTTTTGTGATTTTCCTGTCCGGGTTGACTTCTGGTTGCTCTGCCCCATGTTCTAGTCTTGGGTTGATACCTGGTGTTATTGATTTTCTAACAAAAGAACTCCCTTTAGTATTTCTTATAGTTTTGGTTTGGTTTTTATGAATTCCCTAAACTTCTGTTTATGTGAAAATGTCCTAATTTCACCTCCATATTTGAAAGACAGTTTTGCTGGATACATGATTCTTGGCTGGCAATTTTTTTTCCTTCAATTTGTAATATAAGTCATCCCATTGCTTTCTTGCCTGCATGGTTCCTGCTGAGTAGTCTGAGCTTATTCTCATTGGCTCTCCTTTGTAGGGGACTTTTCATTTATCCCTAGTTGCTCTTAAAAGTCTTTCTTTATCTTTGGTTTTGGCAAGTCTGATTATAATGTGTTTTGGTAACTTTCTTCTAACATCTACCTTATGTGGAGTTCCATGAGCATCTTGGATAGATATCTTCTCATCTTTCACTATACGAGGGAAATTTTCTGCCAACAAATTTTCAACAATTTTCTCTGTATTTTCTGTTATCCCTCCCTGTTCTGGTATTCCAATCGCTTGTAGGTTATTTCTCTTGATAGAGTCCCACATGATTCTTAAGGTTTCTTCATTTTTTTTTTTTAATTCTTTTATCCGATTTTTCTTCAAATATATTAGTACCAAGTGCTTTATCTTCAAGTTCAGAAATTCTGCCTTCCACTTGTTCAATTCTGCTTCTCTGACTTTCTACTGAGTTGTCTACTTCTATAATTTTATTGCTAATCTTCTGAATTTCTGATTGCTGTCTGTTTATGGATTTTTCCAGCTTATTAAATTTTTCATTATGTTCCGGAATAATCTTTTTAATTTCTTCAATTGCTTTATCTGTGTGTTCCTTGGCTTGTTCTGCATACTGCCTCGTTTCCTTCCTGATGTCTTGAATGGTTCTGTATATTAATCTTTTGTATTCTTCCTCAGGTAATTCCAGGAAGGCACTTTCATCTAGAAGATCCCTGGATTCTTTGTTCTGAGATCCTGTTGAAGAGATCATGGTCTGTTTCTTTACATGACTTGATATTGACTGTTGTCTCCGAGCCATCTATAAATTATTGTGTTAGATTATTTTATGTTTGCTGTGTCATAGTTTCTTGCTTTGTTTTGTTTTGATATGCCCAGATGGGTTGCTTGAGTGAGCTAGCTTGATTATTTTTGCCTTTGCAGCTCTGACGTACTGTGCCCAGATGGCTAGAGCTGTTATCAGGTATATCAGTCTAGGAGTCCTTTTGCTTTTCTTGTATGAATTCAGCTCAGGTGTCCAGGTAGCTGATCATCAAGTGTGTGGTACAGGCTCTGTCCTACAGTCTTAGAGGGGCAGGGGTGATTGGTGTAGGTGCCAGTATCTGGTTGCAGCAGGGGGTCACACTCTGAACAAGGCAGGGGCTGAGAATCATCCCCCACAGTCTCTGAAGAAAGCATGTCCCTGTTCCCTGGAGTATATAGGTGGATGGGTCCTGCAGATGGACCACGGGCACCCAATGTTTTTGGTTGTAAGCACTGAGAGGTACCAGTTATCCTTGGACTCCTATCACGCTTGGCTGGGTGACCTGAGTGGTGCTACCAGTCCTTAGGCCCCTGAAGTGGGTAGGCGAGGACCCTGTTTAATAGCCAAAGCAATGTCAAACATCAAACACCCACCTCTCCGCTGCACAGCTGAAATGGTTGGAGTCTGCCAACAAGGGCCTACTCTCCTGAAATAGGCCCAAATAAGGCCATGAAGAGGGAAACAGTACTCAAAGTTCATGGACCATTTATGCCTGGACAGGAGCTGCTTCTGTCCTGAGCTTCCCTGGTTAGTGGAGCTGGGAAATTATCTTTTCCCCCAACTGCAAATTTTTTCCTTCTCCAAGGCCAGGAGTATTGCTCTAGGCATGCAACAGGGCCTATCTCAGGCCCAGGGAAGTCATCTGATGTAGCTGGCTCTGAGCGGGGTGGGGGGATCGGTAAATATTTGTAAGTACTTAGCTTTTTCCAAGAGAGCCATTCTTCTCTGGTTCTGGAGGAGTGAGTAAGCTGTGTGGCTGGCTGCTTCTCCCTGAGGAAACTGCAGCTGAACACTAGTACCAGCCCACCTCCCCGTTTCCGGGAATGGTACCTGAGGGCTTCCTGCGATTCAGGTCTGGTAACTCCTCTCCGCTTCTGAACTGTCTCATCCTCCCCCCCAGCCCCCATTTTTTTTTCTAAGCTTGCCTTTGATGTTCAGAGCTCCTAGCTTGTCATAAATATACTCATTCACTTTTTGGGGGGGGGAATCTTTGTTGTAAAAAGGACTCACAGAAAACATCTGTCTATTCTGCCATCTTGGCTCCACCGCCTTCATCTACTTTTGATACGTCAAGTTTTTGTCCATAGAATCCTTCAGGAAACCAATACAAAGCTTGAATAGTCACTTCAGTTGTTTCAGCATGAGAAATGCTGATTATGTTCTTTTCTTTTGGTTATCTAAATCCAAGTCTTTGCAGGTTTTATTATAATACTTTAACTTGTATACTCAAACCATCCTCTAAATTCTTCTGCTCTTTTACTTCAACATTTCTTTTATTCACTTTGTTTACTCTGTTCTTAAAAGCAATTTTCACAGTCTCTTCTGACATTGATTTTAGCCTTTCCCTCTTTCCTGTCTTTTACTCATACCTTCACTTTGTTCATGTATGATGTCCTTCCACATTTTTCTGTTCTTCAGCAGTAAATTTTCCACAAATTCATCTGTAGATTTAGTGCATTCTTAAACAAAATCCCAGCAAGTTGTGTTAGTATGTGTGAATAAATAAAAAGTGTGATACTGTCCATATGCTCAAGAAAGAACAAAAAAAAAACAAACAAAAAAGACAAAACCAAGCATTGACAAGGCTATATAGCAATTGACAACTTCATTTGGTATCACCTATTTGCTAGTTGGAGTGCTAGCAAATACAAGTACGTTGAGGAAATATTTCTCATTATTTACAAGAGGATGTCCTATGACCTATATCTTGTTACCCAATTCACTCCTGTGTGTGTTTATGTGTATACACAAAAGATTAGCATGCATACTTTCAAGGAAAGACACATGTGAGGATGTTTGCAGAAGCATCATTTATAATAGCAAAAAATGGGAAATAGCACACATAGATGTTCATCAACAGTTGAATAAAAAAACAAATTTTAATGTATTCATAATAAAAATAGAGAATGTTATGTAAAAATGAAAATATACTCTATCTATATGAAACAATATGAAGAAATCTTACAAATAATCTGCTGACAAAATGCAGCCATGCCAAAATAAACATATAAACCATGCTTTAATTATTAAAATTTCAAGATAGGCAAACTAAGGCATTTAAAGTAAAACAAGGAAAAAGATGTGATGTTAGGCAAGCTGAGAGTATAGGAACTACTGTTTTCAAGAGAAAAAAAATATCATGAGGCTGGAGACAGCTTAGAGCAAGAAATGAATGACAAAGTAGCTGAGATTTGTGTAAAGAATGGGGGAAAAAATCCTGGAAAGGCAGCCAAAAGACAAACATACAAGGCTTCACATTCCTAGTTAAAAGTGACAAATATCATCTCAAAGGCATATAAGCATGAAAATTATAAGCAGCAGAATGACATGTTTTTCCTGTCTAATATATAACTTTGAGTAGTTTTCCCAAAGTTATTTTATTGGAGCAAGTGAATTTTAGCTGGAAATGTTCATGGAAGAAAGTCTATAACAAATATTGTAGAGAAAATAACTTGACTTTCAAACACCAGAGAAGTCAGAAAACGTTCTGGAATCACACAGCTTCTAAATTGCATGAGTGCAAGAAGAATTCTTTATTCCTATTTCGTCAGCATTGTACTTAATTACGCTAAAACATTTTTCTTCCACCCACACACATTAGCATCTTTGATCTGTCAAGCTAATAACTAAAAACAATGTAATAACAAGGTGAAAGTTTTATATAAAAATAGCTTTTGGGTTTCTTGTAATTGCACACTTTCACATTGCTTCAATTGCTCATAAAGAATTAGTTCCCGCTTTATACAGTTGTGACTTGATATATCAAGTGGCACTTAAACATTCCTTGCATTTGCTTAAAAGTTTGATCCTGAAGTGAAAGTATCTCATTTCTTAAGTGGAAATAATTAAGTTCTGCATAAAACTGTGACTGATAAAATAAGTCTGGCAGGTTTTTTATTGAAAGAATAAATCATTTCTGCCTCTACAGTATTTAAGTCTGAATCAAAATATTCTGTATGCTAGGTATGGTCGATGATTGGCTTTACTTCCATTTATTGGATTTCACTGGGGGAAGATGCATTTAGATAGTCAACACTCTTTTGCTTATTTTTTGTCTTGTTAGAATTACAAGTACATGTCACTTTTTTTTTTTTTTTTCTTAATACTAGTTGTCTGAGCTGGAACTCACTGGGTAGCAAGCTCTATAAAACCAATTCAAACATGCTTAGCAAAGTCATAATAAAACCAAATATTATTGTTTCAGATTACTAGTAAGACTTACTTTCAGGCAAAGCTGAAATAAGGGACCAGAAATGACCCGATAATTCACTGCCTCTATCTCTCTAAACTCTAAGCTCCCACAGCATTGGTGTCATTCTCAGGAGGACTCTCGAGCTGTGGCAATGGTGCCAGAATCTGCCATCTGGGGTCTTTTTCTTGGTACAACCACCAGAATGGAGAGGTCTTTCCTATCTCAGCAGATAACAATGAAAGTCCATTACATGAACCTTATTGATCTGGGTCAAACATATTTCATTAAACTAATCACTGTGGTCAGGGTAGGAGTTAACTGGTTACTGGACTGAACATCGGAAAGAAGGATCTTCCATAATTTCGGTCCCTTGCTGAAAAAGAAACACTCAGTGCTGGAAGGTAAAAACATAAGTGTCCGCCACACTATACACTTGTTGCACTAGAGATTTTGAATCACCAATGAACTTAACATCGCAATGAGTGTGCAATAAAATAACTCCAGGAATAGAATATCATAATGTTATAGGAGCTCAGGAGTTAGGTTTCAAAATCATGGTGGACTGGAATGACAAGCTCTGGAAAGTTCAGTGATTTTATTATAAAGACTGGATGTTTTAAACTTAAATCTGAAGCTCTATATGTCATTTGTTTCCTCCTGGGGGCTGGACATTGCCCTTGTGTTAAGCAGCCTGTAGTCTGGCTTCAAATGATTCTCCTGATATTCATGGCCTTGTGTAATCCCTCCCCTTACTTGTGCGCTGGATCTAGTGACTGACTTCTCAAGAAATAGAATGCTATAAAAGTGAGTAAACATGGCATCCCAAATTATGTTATAAAAATTTCAACCCTGTCTTCTTGCCATCTCCCAGTCTCTCCTTGTTGGAATACCTCTGAGGAAGCTGACAAATTGTGAATAGCCTCATGGTGAGACTCACATAGATGGAACTGACATATCTGGCCAGTACAAAGAGAGAACCTGAGGCCTGCTGACAACCGTGTGAATGAGCTTGGAAGTGCATCTCTTAGGCCAGCCAAGAGCCATCGAGGATGTACAGCCATCCACAGCTTCATGAGTGGTAGTGAACTCCTCCAAAATAATCCTTGAGACAAGGAGCCCTGTTGGCTCAGTGGTTAAGCACTCAGCTGCAAATGAAAAGGTCGGCTGTTTGAATCCACCAGCCAATGACTTTATTACAGCTTTGTGAAAGAGCCAAAGCTAGAGGACCCAGCTAAGCCACACGTCAATTCTTGACCCACAGAAACTTGTTAGTCGCCACTGAGTTGATTCTAAATCATGGCGACCCCATGTGTGCACAGTAGAACTGCACACTAGGGTTTACAAGACTGTGACCTTTCAGAAAATTGCAAGGCCTTATATCCAAGGCCTTTGGTTTGGTTTGAACTTCCAGCCTTTCGGTTAGTAGTCCAGCACTTAACCATTCGTGCAATCCTGGAACTCCTTCCCACAGAAACTATGATATTGTAAATGCTTGTTGTTTTAAGAGACTTAACTTGGGTATTATTTACTACATGACAATAGGTAACTAATACATATATATTGATGTTGTTGTTGTTAGGTGCCATTGAGTTGGTTATGACCCATAGTGACCCCACGTAGAATAGAACAAAACACCGTCCAGTCCTGCACCATCGTTGTAATCATTGTTATGCTTGTGTCCATTGTTGCAGCCACTGTGTCAATCCATCTCATTGAGGGTCTTCCTCTTTTGTGGTGACCCTCTTCTCTCTCAAGCATGATGTCGTTCTCTAGGGACTGGTCCTTCCTGATATCTTGATAGATTATTAATTTCTCATATTATCAGTTTTTCTACAAATTTTATGTCTGGATTTGGGAAATGGTTCACTGGGTTTTACTATCTCAAGTGATAAATTTTGGAGGCATTTGAGCACATTTATAACCATTTTAACATATTCAGTATTGTGTTCAAACATTTAGTAGGTGCTAATCAAACACTGGAAACCCTGGTGGCATAGTGGTTAAGAGCTACGGCTGCTAGCCAAGGGGTCGGGAGTTCAAATCCACCAGGTGCTCCTTGGAAACTCTATTGGGCAGTTCTACTCTGTCCTATAGGGTTGCTATGAGTTGGAATCAACTCGATGGGAGTGGGTTTGGTTTTTTTGGTTTAATCAAACACTAGTCAATGGTAACTAGATTTTCCCCCAAACTGAATCAGGTTCACAACATTGTTTGAAGAGATAGAGTGAGGTAGTGGGAAAAGCTGTGTGTGGTACAAGAGGGAAGAAGATTGACTACTGATTTGCTCCATAATTCTGCCAAGTCATGTCATGTTTATGGCCTCACTTATCAATTAGTCCTTACATAAAAAATAAAGATATTCAAAATATTTTCTGCTACAAATATTATGTATCTATAAATGAGGAAAAAAGCCTTGTATCATAATAAATAGAAAACAAGAGTACAGATCCTAAGTTTTAGTTTTCCTTTTGTCTTTAATAGTTATGACTTTGAGCTAGTTGATAATGAACTTATGAAATATTTTCTCTTTTAAAAAAGGGGGGAGATCATTGTATAATATGCTTCCCAAAATTCCTTCCATATTTAAGGCGCATGATATTAAGATTACATTTTGACTTTGTCACATCACTATTGACACTAATAAGTCAAATTGCTACCGTATTTGTTTAAATATAGGCTTGATTTCAAATAAGAAATTAATTCTCTGCTTAATTTTTTTGAATTAAATTCACTAACATTTACTTTAATAACTTTTTTAAATCCTCTGGCACACAGATTTCAATGCCATGCCAGTTATTAACTTACTATCCTGCAGCTTCTAATCCACTTATCCATATTCTCCTTTGCCGGTGACTCTCTCCTAGGTTCTTTCAATATGGACTGGTAGGGGGAGACATCAGGTCTGGTGGAGAGAGAAGAGATTTGCTGCTACATATTGTCTTCATCTGCTTGCAGTTCCTGTGAGCATCACCTGAGCACTTCCTTCCTGTAGCAACAGCTGCATTAAGTTTGCCGTTTTTCCATCGTTAAAAAAAAACAGCCTCATTTTTTTTTTTCAGAGACACCAACACCAGCTGACAGGTCCCTACTCCTCAGAGATCAGGTCCCAAGCCGAATGGGTTCTTCCTCTGAGAGATACCAGCAGCAGCTCACCAACAACCTCTCCTCAGGGGTCTGGGTTTCAGCTTTTTAATGCCCTCTTTCGATTGTCTAAATTTTAGTAATGCCAACCTTTTCTCTAATTCCTTCAGCTTTAGGTGTAGCTGCTACTTTAAAGACTCCTTAGAATTCTGCTTTTAAGTTTTTTATTTTTACTTAGTTAACAAATTTATATACTTAGTTAGCGATTATTTGTGTTGAATTCCCTCTGCACAAAATACTAATGTGGTTTTTGTCTCCTTACTGGTCCCTGACTGGTAAAATTGTTTGGTTTTCCAACTTCCAATATTTTGAAAAGATGTAGATCAATGTCACTGAAATATATGCCCATAAAGCCAGGATTTGGTGTCACAGCAGACATAGTGACTGACCCTATGCAAAAGCCATTTTTTAATATTTACATGTATATTAAAAAAGGTATGTTTAATGTTTGCTTAGTTTTCCAGTTTCGCTAAGAAAATTCTCCCTCTCCAAGGTTTGTGTGTATGTTGCATTAGTTAATTTAATTCCTTAAAAATGATTTAATTTTGTCCTAAGACGTCAAATTAAATTTTAATTGTGCTAATAGAAGCGTGTTCTATTTGTATAATGTGTATTCTCTTGTGTTTTAATTCACAGTTTAAAATAAAGTAGATTTTCCCTTGCCTTAGAATTCCAATATTCAAATATAATCTTAACTTTCTCCAACAAAAACTTTGTAACCTAATCACGTTCATTGGATTCATGGCAATTGGTTCTTGAATATAAACATACAGGTTAAAGGTTTTTTATTTAGATTTTCCACAAACACTTCAAGTCGCATTTAAGTGGACTTCTAACATTTTACAATTACATTACAGAACGATTAGCGGGAATCTTGATTGATTTTCCTCTTGCAATTGCAACTTCATAGTGTCCGAAGAAATTCTCAAGGGTACTACCTCATAGGAAATTTTTGAATCACAACACATTGTATGATTTCATTTTTCTAACCCCCGTGTTTTACATTAAGTGCTATTATATCAGTAATATAAATAAATTATATATTAGCTGTTCTGAAAATGTCTGTGTTTTACTCAAGTATTTTGATTCAAAAATATTTTACACAGCTAATGAAAGATGACCTTTTTTGTTAACATCCCAGAATAAAAAATACTTTCTTCAGGAAAACTCCATTTAAATGTACTGTCCCTTGGCCACTGTGAAATTCCTTAGTCTTTTTACTTACTAACTTTTTTCCCTCCTTTTTTCTCATGTCTGTTTCAAACCTCCAGTTTCCTCAGAGCCGTATCATTTTGTTCCTATGGCACATACTAAGCTTTACCATGGATTGGAGCCATGTGGCAGTGATTTTCTGGAAGTGCTTTACATTGCTAGCTCTCTTTCCTCACTTTTTTTTTTTTTTCGTACATCTATTTCAGGTAAATAAATGACCCACCATCTTACTAATGCTTACATATCTCCTTGATCCTATTTATTGTCAAGTACTAAGTACCAGTTTCCATGGAGTCAATTCTGATTCATGGAGGTCCCATGGGTGTCAGCGTAGAACTGTGCTCTGCATGCTATTCAATGGCTGATTTGTCAGAAGTACAGGTAGTTCCCAATTTACGAGGGGGTTACATTCTGATGACTTCGTCATAAGTCAGTTCTGACAGAAGTCGAATATCTCTGTTTTTTTTTTTTTTTTAAGTTTTCATAGCCTACTATATGGTAGTGTTTCGAAAAATAAATCACAACATTGAAGATCTTCAAGTGAACATCTGAGAATGACAACATCAGCAAATTATGGGCTGCAACATTGTTGTTGTTACTAGGTGCCTTAGAATCTCTTCCAACTCATAGCAACCGTATGTATGACAGAACGAAACATTGCCCAGTCTCTTGCCATCCTCACAATCATTGCTATGTTCTAGCCCATTGTTATAGCCACTGTGTCAATGCATCTCGTTAAGTTTCTTCCTTTTTTTTTTCTGACCCTCTACCTTACTGAGCATGATGTCATTCTCCAGGGACTGGTCTCTCTTGATAACATGTCCAAAGTATGTGGGAAGTCTTGCAATCCTTGCTTCTAAGGAGCCCTCTGACTGTACTTCTTCCAAGACAGACTTGTTCATTTTTCTGGCAGTGCATGATCTATTCAATATTCTTTGCCAACACCATAATTAAAAGGTGTCAATTAGTCTTTGGCCTTCCTTATTCATTGTCCAGCTTTCATATACATATGATATAATTGAAAATACCGTGACTTGGGTCAGGCACACCTTAGTTCTCAAAGTGACATCTTTGGTTTTTAACACTTTAAAGAGGTTTCTTGCAGCAGATTTGCTTGATGAAATATGTCTGTTGATTTCTCGACTGTTGGGCATTGATTGTGGATTCAAGTAAAATGAAGTCCTTGACAATTTCAATATTTTCTCCATTTATCATGATATTAATTATTGGTCCAGTTGTGAAGATTTTTGTTTTCTTTTTGTTGAAGTATAATCCATACTGAAGACTGTAGCCTTTGATCTTCATTAGTAAGTGCCTCAAGTTCTCTTCACTTCAACCTGCATATCACAGGTTGTTAATGAGTCTTCCTCCAATCCCGATACCGTGTTCCTCTTCATATAGTCCAGCTTCTCAAAGGATTTGTTTGGCATAAAGATTAAATAAGTATGTTGAAAGAATACAACCCTGATTTTAAACCATGCAGTATCCCATTTTTCTTTTCAAACAACTGCCTCTTGATCTAAGCATAGGTTCCTCACTAGCACAATTAAATATTCTGGAATTCCCATTCTTCTCCATGTTATTCAGAATTTTTATGATGCGCACAGCCGAATGCCTTTTATAGTGGAAAAAAAAAAAAAAAAAACAGGTAAACATCTCTTTATGGCAGTTCCCTGTTTATGTACTACTACAACTGGTTTTGAATTATCTTCAGCAAAATTTTACCTGTGTGTGATACTAATGATATCGTTCAATAATTTCTGCATTCTGTTGGATCAGATTTCTTTAGAATGGGCACAGATATTGACATCTTCAAGTCAGTTGGCCAGGTACCTGTCTTCCAAATTTCTTGACATAAGCGAGTGAGCACCTCTAGCACTGCACCCGTTTGTTGAAACACGTCAATTGACATTAATTCCTGGAGACTTGTTTTTCACCAATGCCTTTGCTGCAGCTTGGACTTCTTTCAGTACCATCTGTTCTTGATTATATGCTACCTACTGAAATGGTTGAAAGTCTGCCAGTTCTTTTTGGTACAGTGACTCTGTGTATTAGCTCCATCTCCTTTTGATGCTTCTTGGGTCATTCAATATTTTGCCCATAGAATCCTTCAATATTGCAACTCGAGGGTTAAATTTTTTCTTCAGTTCTTTAGCTTGAGACATGATAGTTGTGTTCTTTATTTTTGATGTTCTAACTCCAGGTGTTTGCACATTCATTACAGTTCTGTACCTTGTCTCCTGGAACTGCCCTTTTAATTTTCTGTTCAGTACTTTTGCTTCAAAATTACTTCCATTCTATCTTCAAGAATAACTTCCGGAGTCTCTTCTGACATCTGTTTTGTTCTTTTCTTTCTTTCCTGCCTTTCTAGTGACCTTTTGCTTTCTTCATGTATGATGTTCTTGATGTCATTCCACATCTCATCTGGTCTTCAGTCATTAGTGTTCAATGTGTCAGAACTATTCTTGAGATGGTCTCCAAATTCAGGTGGGATATGCTCAAGGTCTTATTTTGATTCTCATGAACTTGTTCTAATTTTCTTCAGCTTCAACTTGAACTTCCATGTGAGCAATGGATGGTTTCTTCTGCAGTTGGCCCCTGGCCTTATTCTGATTGATGATATTGAGCTTTTCCATCATATCTTTCCACAGATATAGTTGATTTGATTTCTGTACAACACTGTATGTAGTACATATTACTAATGATAAGATATACTAAAAAAAAAAAAAAAAGATGGTCGTAATTGTGTTTCACCATTACTAGAATACACTGTAAGTTGGGAACTCTCTGTGTATCACCAGGCCTTTCTTCTAAGGTGCCTCTGATTGTATTTGAGCTTCTAATCTTTCTGTTAGCAGCCGAATGTGTTAACCATTTACATCACCCAGGGTAACAACTGCTGAATCATTCCCTTCTCTGATTCTGGCATTATTAATAGTGCTTGTAATATAATAGCATTGTTATTGTTCTAATATTAATTTCTGCTTAGAAATAAATAGTTGCAACAACTTATAAAAATCACAGAACAATGCTTAGCTACTGAATGACATTCGTTTCTTTCTAGCCTGAACCTAACTTGTTAGATCCTACTCCCTCAATAGGTATATACTGAATGAAGCTCACCCCACTTCTCCTGGGACTATCCTCCATCTCGACTCTAACTTATTTTAACCATCTGCATCTTGAATCATATTGTATTGACTGGAACATTTTTTTTTTTAATTAAACAAATGATGCCTGTATAACCTTTACAGTCCCCAGGACAGTGCTTTTCAAATGATCAATTTAGTATACATATTTATTGAATTGATTTGCTTACAGAGGTGATCTTTACCAACAAAATAAAATACAAAATTGGATGGTGTCATTCTCTACCTAGTATCTCCATATGTTATAAACCTTCATAACTTCTCTTGCTTGAAGCCATTAACTTTATCTTAACTTTATTCCTCATTCTGATTCTTTACCATTCACTTTAAAAAAAAAAAAAAAGATTTACACTTATTCTACAATTACTTTTCTATTAATGTTACTTTTTAATAGTTATCCAGTGAACTTCTAGTTACCAAAAACAAAATATTTTATCTGTCATTTTACTTTCATTTTAGCCTATATTAAAATAATATTAAGTGAGCTTTCACTTGAATATGTATTTTTTTCTGACCCAGTTTTCTTATGAGAAAAATTAGTAAATCAGGACAAAATTAGGGGGCTAGGTTGTTTTAAGTCATCAGTGGCAACAAAAAAACAATGATTTTAGTTACTTGAGCCAGAAAAAATACACCCTGATTTCTAGAAATGGGTTTCTGAAGCAAAGTTTATGGTAGTAGAGTATACACTTAACTACTATATTTGGACTCTAGATTACAATATTTTAATATCTGAATTTTTTTGTTTACAGGCAATGTAACAGTTTTCCTAGCTGCACTTGTAAAATATGCAATTGTTTTCTCAAAGTGATGCAATTCCGTAAATAGCATTAAAATTTCATCTTTTATTTTCACTTTGGTAGGCACACGTTGATCAACACTTTCTCTGTGAATTTTTTCTGAACTTCGCACCTGTACCCCTCAGAATGAGTTCACCCTGCCTCTAAAACTCAGTGTATATAAATTATGCTCCTCTTATAGCAGTCATAATATTTTTAGTAGAATCAATTTTATACCCTTCCTATCTATTCTCACTTAGTTATATTTCTGTATCTCCAACAATAGTCAAACCTTTATTAAAGCAGACATCATGTCTTCTCGTCTATGCATTACTAATATCTATAAAAATGCATTGTGCAAAGTAAGAGGAAATATCATTCAATGAATAAGATTAAGAGATGAATTTTCTGTGGTTTTGGCAAAATCTGTGATCATATGTAATATTTGCTTAATGTATCCAATTTCTTATTCATCAATTAAATTATTCTTTTCTAGGCTTATGTCTATAACATGTGAGTTCATTACTAACTGGTAACTCAATGCTTCTGAGTATAAGCTAATAAGCCAAACCTTTTCCCAGTGTGAACAAGTAATTCTCAGTATTTTTAGCATGTGATCCATTGAAGTATCTCCCTGTCTAATAAAAACTGAAACTTTACCAAAATAATAGCATAAAATTAGTTAGTTGCTTTATAATTAAGAATATAACAGTTATAAAAATATACAGTAAGTTTAAAGCAATTTCCAAAATACACATTTTTTAAGTCACTGAACTTTAGTTATCATCAGTCACAAATCAACTGAACCTGGATCTAATTTAAAAATATTGGTAAATTTTTATCCTGTCTCCCACACTGAGTCTGAAGCCTTTGGGATTCTATTAGTCTTGGAGTCACACTCTGTTGCTGACATGGATCTGCTGGAAAAGGCCCTGCAGATGGGCCATAACTATCTGCTTGTTCTTTTCAGGAAAAAGACAAAAAGAATTATTTTGATTTCTTAGCTCCTGATTAGCTCTGGATACTGTGCAGTGTTATTTTTGTGTATGTGTGTGTCAAAACAGAACAAAAATTTAAAAAATAAAAAAGATTTTTATAGTGCTCTCTCCTTATGAGACAAACAAAAAATAAAATATAATTCATGAATTAGAAAGCTAAGCAACGCATACATACAATTATTTTTTAAAATTGATAGTTTCTAAACTTTCAAATGTTACTTTGGCTTTGCTCACCTTAATCATTCTATGAACTTTACCCATTCCCCTTTTATTTTTCATCTTCCTTTTAGTATATCTATATATGGCTTTGTTTTTTTGTGTGTGAAAAACAATATATATTTTTTTATATATATGGCTTTGTTTTGTGAAAAACAATATTTTATTTTGATAAAAACAATTTATATTAATCTCAAATGTGTATCAAGCAGTGAGATGATGATAAAAGTACATAAATACTTACACAAGCAGCGAAATAAAATAAATAAATAACCAAAGTTTTACATTTTCAATTCACAAGGTCTTACATGTCTCTTGTCCCTGTCGGACTTTACATGGGAGGTTTGGGGCTTGATAGTGGGAGTGTCAGGTAGGTGGACTACCAGTCAGGGGGCAAAATCCAACACACTGAGGAAGCAAATGAGAAGGCCATAACTGTGTTTGAAATCACAATGACAGGATTTGTACCCTGTCAGTAGAGTAGGGCCAATAAGTATGAAAGAAGGAAATAATGTCACACAGAGACTTCTATTCATAAACAGAGTAAGTTCCAGCAATGCATTCTAATTTCAAACCTTGGATAGTAGCTTTAATTTTAATCCTGAGATTTCCAAAATTCTAATTTGAACTGCAGAGCACTACAGCTATGATCAGATTGTTCTCTTGCAAGTGGGGTTTATAATTTGCAGATCTGAAATGAAACAAATAACTTAAAATAATTCAAAGAAGCCAGTTAGTCTACACTTTAAAATTTTTTAAATAGAAAAAAAAGCTTAACTATTACTATTCTGAGAACCTAATCAAGAAGAAGAACCACCATGTTCCTCTTGAATTATATGCTCAATGACAAGTTCAATCCAACTCTTTAGAGAAATATTAATAAGTTTAAAAAATGGCAAAATGAGAGGAGTCTGGAAACTTTAGTAACATGTAGTTGATTCTTGATAGTTTATATTGAAGAAAAAGAATATTTCTTCTTTAGATTAGGCAGCACAAGTTAAACGCCACCATCACAGTGGTATGGAAGAATTCTGTGTGTCTCATAACCAATTCTCCAAGGTAACTAAAGTGTCAAAAATTACTAGTTTTTAACAATTTTCTTCTTTCTTCCTCTATTCGGCATCCTCAGAAAGCCATTTTCCCAAAAATGATGAGAACAATCTAGTTTAACCAGATATGGAAAGACAGAAAATAACCAGTATCTGTCTGAGAGAAAAAAAAACGTAATTTTACAAACAGAAAGTAAGCCAAGCCATGTCAAGGAAGGATCATCAAAATAAAATCAGGAAGCAATTTGTAGAAGATGCGACTACAGAAATACAGCAAAAATATGCCTGTGGTTACATAGGTAGGCATGTATGCTTATACATGAACAAGTAAGCACATGTGAATATATGGGTGTACATGTATAGGTGTTTCTGTAGGCAAATGTATATACAGATTTGTATGTGTTATGTAAGTATATCCACATATAAAATCAAGCACATGGGGGCACAGTTATGGATATTTACTAGACATAACCAAACACTTCATGGGATTGGGTTACTGAGTTAGAGAGCTTTGGGCCACAGTTTTGGGGGGCAATTCAGTCAATAGGCATAACATAGCTCATAACGGTAATGTTCTGCATCCTGTGAGTAGCATCTGCAGTCTTAAAAGCTTCCATGCAAACATCTAAGACACAACTATTGGTCTCTATACATCTGGAGCAAAAGAGAAAGAAAGGAACCAAAGACTCAAAGAAGAAACTAGTCTACAGGACTAATAAATAAATAAAAAAAAAACCCACTGCCACTGAGTAGATTCCAACTCATAGCGACCCTATAGGACAGAGTAGAACTGCCCCACAGAGTTTCCAAGGAGCCCCTGGCAGATTCGAACTGCTGACCTTTTGGTTAGCAGCCATAGCACTTAACCACTATGCCACAATAGTCTACACAAACCTCAGCCTCATCTACCTTGAGAACAGAAGAATTAGATGGTGCCCAGCTACCACTACTGACTGATCAGAACAGGGGCACAATAGATGGTCTTGGATAGAATGAGACCAAAAAAAGGACAAAATTCAAATTCCTAAAAACTCCCAGACTTACTGGACCGGTAGAAACTAGAGGAATCCCCAAGGATACCCTTTAAACTTGGAACTCAAATCTGTCTAAGAGGTCACCTAACAGTCAAATGAAAGAGTGGCTCATAAAATAAATTATATCACTTTTGAGTACTGTGCTCCTCTAAAAAATCGTCTAGATGAGACCTAACAGTCAACATTTACCCTAGACCAAAGGTTAGAATGTAACGGGGGACAAGGAGACTAGATTAATGGAAACAGACCAACCAGATGAAAATAATGTGAATGCTGACACTATGTCAAGAGTGTAGCCAATGTCACTGAATAATATAGATGGAAATTGTTAAATGAGAACTTAATTTGCCATGTAAATGTCCTCCAAAATCATAACAAAATGTTAAAAAAAAAAAGATGGGGCTATATTGTGCAGGATTTAGGTGAATAGTGGTGGGTTAATATAATGGTGTCAGGATAGATAAATTGCCTTATTCTTATCTTCTCTCTCCTGGTAAAGTAGGCTAGAACTTAAACATGCATAAAGGAAGATGGACTAGTGCACAAAATGGATCATTTTTGAGGGTGAACAATTGTTACTACAAGCATCAATTTTGTTCATATTATGTTTATCACATCTTCAATTGTGTCAAGTGCTATAAATGGCTCAGGTAGCAATTAAAAGGTTAGAATTGAAGGCAAATGTGTTCTTGTTAGTCATCCTCAAATTATAAAGCAGATTTTCAGAGTAGTGGAAGAAGAAAAGCAAGAGTTTAAGCAGAGACGATGTACAAAGAAGTAATGTATTATGGTGGCTATCCATGGAGAGACGGGAGAAATTGAAGTCAATGGGGTTGAGTTTCAATATCTTACTGTGAATAAGCCGATGGAATGGTTCTGAAAATTATAGATATGGTAGAGAAAAACTCAGGTTAAATTATCATCTTGAATATTTTTCTCTGGAGCATAGAGCTGAGCAGTTTCCAGAAGAGGTTCCAGGCTGAGACAGAGTAGGAAGAAAGGGTGGGCCATCTGCTCCTGAAAATACTCAGGTGAAGCCTCTGTGGATCACAATATTGAGCATGGAGTTGCCACGAGTGAGGGGCAACTTGACAGCAGCTAAGAAGAGCAATATGACAATTATTATAAACATGATAATAGCTTTACTACCTATCTACACAGTCCAAAGTAATATCACTTTCTGTTTGTCAGGTTTTCACACTATTTCTAATACAAAAAACAGAGCCCATGTTATTTGTGACTTCCTTCTTTTGTTCCACATTTTATTTTAGATTCACTGATATCCTCATTTATAGTCATAATTCATTAAATTTAATTTCTTGATAATTAGCAATACATTAAAATATCCATTCTGCTTATATAAATATTTGTATTATTTATAGATTTTGTTTGATTCTTTTTGTAAAAGCACATAATGTTGTTATAAACATATATGTATAAACATATTATGTATAAACATATATGTATAAACATATATGTATAAACATATTATACACACTTTAGGATATGATCCCAAACTGTTTCCCCAAATGTCTCTAACAGCAGCATAAGGGGACTCTTGTTGTTAGAGATATTTGTCATTTACCAGGGTCAAGTATCGTAACATTTTTGACATTTGATGATGCATAGTGGTATCTCTTTTACCAAATTCTGCAGTCTGAAATTGATCAAACTTTCAGTCAAGGTGCATTAACAACTACTGGTGGTTGAGTTGTAAAGGTTGGAAGCAAAGAAGAAGGATCAGTAGTTGGAAAATATGGTGTTGGTGATAGAAAGGATCCCAGAGATCGCATGATAGAATTTTGTAAGACCAGAAACCTATTCATTGGAAATACATTTTTTAACAACTTAAAAGGCAAATATACACATAGTCCTCACCAGGTGGAATACATAGGAATCAAATAGGCTACATCTGTGGAAAGAGACCAGGAGACATTAAACAACATAAATCAGGGGATGACTGTTTACCAGACCATCAATTGCACATATGAAAGTTCAAGTTGAAGCTGAAGAAAATTAAAACAAGTTCACAAGAGCCAAAGTACAACCTTCAGTATATCCCACCTAAATTTAGAAAGTGTCTCAAGAATAGATTTGACACATTGAACATTAGTGACTGAAGAGCAGACGAATTGTGGGATGACATCAAGTACATCATACATGAAGAAAGCAAAAGGTCACTAAAAAGAAAGAAAAGTCAAAAATGGATGTCAGGTAAGATTCTGAAACGTGGTTTTGAAAGTAGAATAGCTAAAGCAAATGAAAGAAATGATAAAGTGAAAGATCTGAACAGAAGATTTCGAAGGGCAGCCCAAGAAGACAAAGTAAAGTATTATAATAAGATGGGGAAAGATCTGGAATTTTGATTGGTGTTAAATTGAATTTATAGATCAATTTATGAAAAATGCATGTTATTGTCATACAGTTGTTCAATCTAGGACCATGATATAACCCTCAAATTATTTAAATCTTCTAGAATTAATCTCTACAATATATTGTGGGTTTCTAAATGACAATCTTACCTATTTTTTAGTAGGTTTATTCCTAGTATCCCATATTTTCTATGCTTCATAAATGCAATAATTTTGTAAAGTATATATGCCAAATTATTGTTGTTAAGATCTAGACATATAATTTTTATATCAACCTTGCATTCAGCCTCCTTGTTAAATTCACTACTTAAAAGGTATGTGAATAATCATTGTTTTAGTTCTACCTCCATAATATTTGTGATTTTAAAAAATTTTATGCCTTCTTTGAATACTTATGCTTTCATTTTTCTGCCTTATTGTACTGACTAGGAGGTACAGTATACTACTGATTGCAGTGGTACCAAACACAGACTATTTTATCTCACTCTTGAACTAAAGTAGCAACATTTTCAATATTCTACTTTTACTATGACATTTACTGAAGGTTTGTTTCTTTTTTGTTTGTCATGTGTAAAAATATCCTTAATATTAAGAAATTTCCCTTCTAATCCTTGCTTAGAAATGTTTTAATAATAGTGAATTTAATTAATTTTTTTCTTTGATCTCTTCAGATGACCAAATGATTTTTCTCTCATATTCCAATTTTACCAACTTGTCTTTCTATGATGCTGAAACTATGCCACAATTATTTCAAATAACATCTGAGTCATTCATGGTGGACACATTTCAATGGAGTTTCCAAACTAAGATGAACTACGAAGGAAAGTCTGTCGATCTACTTCATAAAATTAGCCAATGAAAACCTTGTGGGTCACTTCAGAAATTTTTTCAACTCACATGCTTTAGACATGTAATCAGGAAGAATCAATTGCTGGTGGAGGAATGCTATGTTTGGTGAAGAAGAGGTCCAGAGAGGGTGAGGAAGTCCCTCAGTGAGACAAATAGATGTAATAGCCACATGGATAAATTTGAACATGCTGATGATTGAAAGATAAAACTGGGCTGGGCAATGTTTTGTTCTGTACATATATTCATCATTGGTTGGAGTTAACAGGAAGACAGCTGTCTATGTATTCTAATACCTTGGTGAATTAGAGACATGGATTTTAAAATATAAACCATACTTGCAATTCCCCAAATGAATCTAACTTATCATTTTTTTTTCTTTTTATATATAACAATACAGTTTGCTTATGTTTTACTTAAGTACACTTATTTATATCTAGGAGAAAAGTTGCCTCTACTTTTTCCTTTTCTACAATGTCTTTGTAAGGTTTTAGTATCAAGATTACCTAATTTCATAAAACGAGTTGAGAATTTTTGTCCTTTTCTAATAGATGAAGAAAAAAGATGAGTGTTGTAAATTTTTCTTCCATTTGATAGCATTAATTAGTAAAAACTTCAAACTTTTTGTATTTGTTTTTGATATTTATAAGTTGTAAATTCAAAGTCTTTACTAGTAGAAAACAATTCCAGTTTTCCATTTAAAGAACCTTCATTTAAAGAAGTCTTTTATAGCACATGTGCACAATGCAATACATAGTTTGATTTCTTGACTGATGCTTCCATGGCCATTGATCACTGATGCAGGAAAAATGGCCCAATTATTATGATGTTTGGTCCAATTATTATGATGTTGATTTTTGGCCACATACGTCTATATATCTATATCTATACCTATATCCATATCTATACGGAATTGACTTGACAGCAACTAACAACAGTATATACACAGACCTTCAAGGAAGACCAGTTAATAAGACTATTATTCAAACTTATGCACCAAAAACTAATGCCAAACTTGAAGAAATTGAAGATTTTTGCCAGCTACTACATTCTGAAATTGATTAAGCATGCAATCAAGATGTGCTCATAATTACTGGTGATTGGAATGCAAAAGTTGGAAACAGTGAAGATAGATAGGTAATTGAAAATTGTGGCCTTGGTGATAGAAACTACATGGAAGAGCTCATGACAGAATTTTGTAAGATCAATGACTTACTCATTAGAATTACCTTTTTCAATAACATAAATGGTGACTACACCTGGACCTCACTGGGTGAAATATACAGGAAGCATATCAACTGCATCCGTGGAAAGAGATTATGAAGATGCTCAATAGCTTCACTTAGAACAAGGCCAGGGGCCAACTGCAGAACAGACCGTCTGTTACTCTTATGCAAGTTCAATTTGAAGCTGAAGAAAATTAACACAAGTCAGTGAGAGCCAAAGTTCTGCCTTGAATATATCCCATCTGACTTTGGGGACCATTTCAAGAATAGATTTGCTATTGAACACTGAAGACCAAAGACCAGACAAGTTGTGGGATGACATTAAGGACATCATTCATGAAGAAAGCAAAAGGTCATTAAAAAAATAGAATAGTGTAGATAAAGCAAAAGGAAGAAATGATAACGTAAAAGAGCTTAACAGAAGATTTCAAAGCGCAACTCTAGAAGACAAAGTAAAGCATTATAATGAAATATGGAAAAACTTGAAGTTAGAAAATCAAAAGGGAAGAATACACTTGGCATTTCTCAATGTGAAAAAACTGATGAAAAAATTCAAGTCTCGAGTTGCAATATTAAAGGGTTCCATGATCAAAAGAAAGGAGCTCTGGTGATGCAGTGGTTAAGAGCTCAGCTACTAAGCAAAAGGTGAGCAGTTCAAACTTACCAGCCATTCTGTGGGAGAAAGATGTGACAGCTTGCTTCAGTAAAGATTAGAGCATTGGGAACCCTATGGGACATTTCTATTCTGTCCAATAGGGTCACTGTGAGTTGAAATCCACTTGAAGGCATGGGTTTTGTTTTTGTTTTCAACATGGAAAAGATCAAGAACTGATGGCATTGAAGGAAGAAGGCCAAGCTGCAATGAAGGCATTAGTGAAAAACAAGGCTCCATGAATTGATGGAATAACAATTGAGAAGTTTCAACAGATGGACGCAATGCTGGAAGCACTTATTCTTCAATGCCAAGAAATTTGTAAGACACATAAGCTCCCTGGTCAGCCTATTAGAAAAGATTCATATTTGTGCTCATTTCAAAGAAAGATGATCCAGAAGAATACAAAAATTATCGAAAAATATCATTAATATCCCACATAAGTAAAACTTTGCTGATGATCAGTCAAAAACAGTTGCATCAGTACATTGACAGGGAACCTCCAGAAATTCAAGCCAGATTCAGAAGAGGACATGGAACAAGGGATATCATTGCTGTTGTCAGATGAATCCTGCCTGAAAGCAGAGAATACCAGAAAGATGTTTACCTGTGTTTTATTGACTTTGCAAAGGCATTCGATTATGTAGATCATAACAAATGGATAACACTGAAAAGAATAGAAATTTCAGAATACTTATTTGAGCTCCTGAGGAACTTGTACATAAACCAAGAGGCAGTCATTGGAACAAAACAAGAACATAATGAGTGGTTTAGAATCAGGAAAGATGTGAGTCAGGGTTGTACCCTTTCTCCACACTTATTCAGTCTTTATGGTGAGCAAATAATCCAAGAACTTACATTATATGCAGAACACTCATTCAGGATTGGAGGAAGACTCATTAACAACATACAATATGCAGATGACACAACCTTGCTTGGTGAAAGTGAAGAGGACTTAGAGCGTTTTCTGATGAAGATGGAAGACTACAGCCTTCTGTATGGATTACATCTCAGCATAAAAGAAAACAAAAATCCTCACAGCTGGACCAATAAGAAACATCGTGATAAATGGAAAAAGACTGAAGTTGTCCATGATATCATTTTACTGGAATCCACAATCAATGCCATGGAAGCAGTGTTAAGAAATCAAAGGATGCATTTCTTTGGCCAAATCTACTGCAAAAGACATCTTTTGAAGTGTTAAAAATTGAAGATGTTACCTTGAGGGATAAGGTGTGCCTGACTCAAGCCAGGGTATTTTCAATCACCTTATATGCATGAGAAAATTTGGCAGTGAATAAGCAAGACTGAAGAAAAATTGATCCATTTGAATCAAGGTGTTGGTGAAGAACATTGAATATACCATGGACTGCCAGAAGAATGAACACATTTGTCTGGAAGAAGCACAGCCAGAATGTTCCTTGGAAACAAGCATAGCGAGACTGCGTCTTACATAGTTTGGATATTTTATCAGGAGGGGCCTGTCCCTGGAGAAGGACGTCATGCTTCTTAGCGAGTCAGCAAAAAAGAGGAAGACCCCCAATGAGATGGATTGACACAGTGGCTGTAACAAAGGGATCAAGCCTAACAATGACTGTGAGCATGGCTCAAGACCAAGCAATGTTTCCCTCTGTTGTACATAGAGTCATTGTGAGTAGCAACCAACCTAGATGGCACCTAACAATGACAACATTGCTACTGGTTTTCCCTGAAGCCATACTATGCAAAATACAGTTTGATCATTTTTTAGTTTTAGGCTTTTTTTTTCTTTCCTTTTTTCAATACCCAACCACTCAATATTTTTATATGCTACCTCAGCCCTTTGTTAATGAAATCTGTCTTATCAGTTAAGGATGTTATACCCTGCATGTTTCTGCAATACATGAAAAGCCGGCCAAGCTCTGCCTCATGAATCATAGGAATCAATTAAATCTCAATTAAGATTTTGAGAAAGATTACCCCTCACCTTGCCCAAAGTTTCATTAGACAAAATATTATGAAAGTTTTCCTGACAGTTAAACTGAATCTTCTCCTTGTTCCATTCCACTTCATTAGTCCCAACCTTTTAAAACTTTTCTTAGTATTAACACAACTGAAAACATGTAGGTGGTTATCATTTTTTGTAAGATATAATCAATTGGCACACACCCTTTTCATTTTATCATTTTCCCCCTCTAATCTTGCAATTGGAAAAATTTATAGGGAGAATATAAAAAAAAAAACTGACAAATATAGGCATTGATCTAAATTTGTTTCAAGCATTCTGTTTACTTAGGTATATTTTTAACATCAAAGAATGACCTTTTAGAATGTAAGCCATCTCAGAATTTATATACCAAACCAAACAAATTTACACACCATTTCCTTCAGGCAGATAAATAATGTCAGGATGATGTTTAGGGAAGTAGTTTTTTCCATTATTTTGTTATTTTTCCAAGTGTACTGCATCAAAATTTCCTATAGCTCTTGTTTAAAATGTACATTCACACATAACATGAAGTCAGATATTCTGGTGTAGGGCCCAAAAATCTGCTTGTGTTTCAACGATAGTTGTGCATATTGATAGTTGATAACTAGAGCCATAAACAAATTTTCCTACATTTCAAGTTCAGTTTCATAGTCAAGGAACATTTCCCACTTGAAAGAATCCCCTTTAATAATGAAACCATTAACTATGCATTTTAAAATAAAGTTTTTTTTTTAATGAAATAAGCCAGAATTTTTAAATATGTTTTCCCAGATTGAGAAACTGGAGACCTCATCAGTTCCTGGTGGGAATGTCAAATTTTATAGCCACTGTAGAAATCAGTTTGGCAGTTCCTCAAAGTGCTTAACATAGAGCTACCATAGGACTCAGAAATCCCAATCCTAGGTATATACTAGAAGAAGTGAGTTCAGGAACATGAACAGATACATGTACACCAATGTTCATTACGACACTTTTCAAAAGAGCCAAAGACAGAAACAATCGAAATGTCCATCAACAGATGAACGTATAAACAAAATGTGGCCTATGCATACAATGGCATAGTACTCAGCCACAAAAAGAAATGAAGTCCTAATGCATGCCACAACATGAAGGAACCTTAAAAACACCATGCTGCACAAAATACGTCTGTCCAAAAAAGACAAGTATTGTATCATCTCACATATGAAAAAAGCAAATATATAGAAAGCAAAGATTATTAGTGGTTACCAGAAATGGGAGGAAGGGAGAAGGAAAGAGTGTTTGCTTAAGTGAAATGAGTTTATTTACTGGTGTTGGAATGATTTGGAAAAGGCTGGTGAGAATGCTTGCACAACTCGAAGAATGTAATCAAAGTCACTGAATTGTTCATGTAGAAATGGTTGAAATAATGCAAGTTTTGTTATGAATGTTTTCACCACAGTACAAAAAATACTCAGGGAAAAAGTTTTATTAGATGACATAAAATTATGAGAATGACATAGATACTGGTTTCTCTGTGTTTGGTAACATTAGCCTCAGAAATAATTAATAAACACATAGGCAACCTTTATGGTTTACATACCTGGCCTGTCTGATTCACATGTACAGAATTAAATCCTTGAATATTACAATCACATGAGGTTGGCACTTTAAGTATCCTCATTTTGCAGATGAGAAAATTGAAGCACTCGGTGTTTAAGGAACTTACTAATTGTTATGAAAGTGCTCGGGTGGCTCCTCACGCCCTTTGATTTATGTGAATTGTCCCAATGGAATCATAAATAGTCTATTAATTATGCACCTAGAGTGTACATTATAAAGGTTATTTTTGATAAACTGCCTAGCTGAAGCCATTCTTTTTAACTTTCAAAGTATTTTTAAAGAAAGGTACCTATTAAAACTATATTAAGAATATTTACAGAGATATCAATGTTTATTGCTGCTTATTTTTTCAAATGCTGACTATATCGGAGGGTTTTAAAATATGGAAGTGTTTTTAAATTACATGTGTATATGACCTGCATAAAAAAAGAAATGGGTGAAGTTGTGTAAATGCAGCACAAGTATATTTGCTTTTTTATAGTTTTACAATAGATGTTATTATCTTTTAACTACTTATATTTACATTGTAGGAAATCATGCTCACATGAAAGTGTTAGAAAAACATATAATGCCTAATACATGACATTATTTCAAACCCTCCTTCTCCAAATATTAACTCAAGTAATTGATACTGTATTATTTAAAGCTGTGATCTATTTTATTTGTATTTCTGAATGTGATGCTTTAATATTGGGTTTGAGACCTTTTAGAAAAAGTAGAGTTGAAAAAGTTAATAAGTATAAACTGTGGGAAAAGGAAATCTTTGAATTTTATCTCAGGAGTAAGAAGGGTCATAAGACATATATAGGAAAAAATAAGCCTAAACTACAAGGTTCAAAGGGCATTGGTAACAGAACAAAGGAATATTTTCTTTAATTTAACCAACATTACTGCATAAATAGAATTCTTTATTTAAAAAATCTCTGTAAAATAGCTAAAGAGTAATAGTCTTTTTTTTTTTTAATTTAAGTTTATTTTCAACAAATTAAACATTGAGAAACCAAAACAAAAATTTGGTTTAAAAAAAAATTACACATTTTTAAAATTATTTTTGCAAACAGGAATTATTCTGGTTACCCATTTTCCCCTGAAAGCTAATGAATTAGATATACCAAATTCCTGTCAGAAGTCAATTAATAAAGGCTACATATATTACTGATGAAATATCAGATCGATTGTTTTCGTACTTTCAACTTATTTTCAATAAATACTCACTGGAGACAAACTTTTCAAGTACTTTAACACAAATGACTCTGACCAGTTGGATTAAAAACATGTCTTCTCTGAGAATAAGAAAAATGAAAGAAACTGAAAAATTTTAATATTCAAGGGCTCTGGTTGGTCCCTTTGGTGGGACAGTGGTTAAGAGCTCGGCTGCTAACTAAAAGGTTGGCAGTTCAAATTCACCAACCACTCCTTGGAAACTCTATGGGGCAGTTCTACTGTCCTATAGGGTTGCTGTGAGTCAAAATCAACTCGAAGGAAATGTTTTTTGTTTTGTTTGTTTTCTTTTGCCCATTTATCTATAACCTGTCTCTGACTACAGTGCTGTGGAATAAACAACTGTCAAAAATTTCACTCCAAGAGTCTGAAACTATTTTAGCGGCCATGCTACAAAAGCCAGGGACTTCCCTAATGTCTGCAACAAAAATGGTCAGTCTGTGTCATGCATCAGAAGATTTATAATTCAGCCTGGATATTTTTTAAATATTATTTGTTACTTGCTAATTATTTCCGCTGTCTTATTTTTAAATTCCATTAATAAAGTTATTCATGTCAATTTTCATAATTTTTCAATAATAGATTTTCCATTTGGCTATTTTCATATAGCATCTGGTTCTTGCTATAATCCTCTGATGTGTCATTTATTTTTTAGAAGTAATTATTCAGAGTTAATTTAAGTAATAGTCTGAAAATTCCAGAATCAACTTTTCTTCCAGAGGACAATTTCTTAGCATTTAAATTATGAACTCTCTGATTTGAGCACCATAAATGTTTGTGGAGAATATTGTAATAGCCTCCCAGTGGCTCATTCCACTTCTACCCTTGTCCCCTTAAATCTATTTCAGAGAACAATGACAGTTCTTCATTTAAAACATGGTGGCACAGTGGTTAAGAGCTCGGCTGATAACTAAAAGATTGGCAGTTAGAACCTACCAGCTGATACTTGGAAACCCTATGGGGCAGTTCTCCTCACTCCTATGTGGTCGCTAGAGGGTCTCTATCAGTCGGAATCAACTCTGCAGCAATGGGCTTGGTTTTTGGTTTATGAGTATTTATAGACTTTGACAGGGTTGTTGTATAATAGAGTAGCCATTAGTCATTAAGAGTTTATGGCCTTCATCTCAATTAAACAAAATTTTAAAGGCTCAAGAAGGGAAAAAATGCAAAGTGGAACACTGTGCTCTGTATGATAATGTGAAGTGGAAATCAATACCAGCCAATAAAATCTTACATATGGAGGTGGAGACAAGATGGCAGAACAGACAGACACTTCCGTCCAGCCCTCTTTACAACAACAACAACAAAAACAACTGAAACAAGTATATTTGTGACAAGCTGGGAGCTCTGAGCATCAAGGCAAGCTTAGATAACGAACTGAGGGGCAGGGGGAGGAAGAGGCCATTCAGAAGTGGAGAGGAGTTACCGGACCTGAATTGCAGGGAGCCCTCAGGCACCATTCCTGGAGTGGAGGCTGTAGTGGAGGCAGGCTGGTCCTAGCGTTCGACAGCAGTTTCCTCAGGGAGAAGCAGCCAGCCACATAGCCCACTCACACCTCTGGAACCTGAGGAGAACAGCTCATGGTCAACAAAAGCTAAGTACTTGCATATATTTTACTGCGTCTCCTCCACTTCCAAGTTGGTTTCAGCTGCTGAATCCCTGGACCTGAGATAGATCCTGGTGAGCACCCAGAGCCATCCTCCTGGCACTGGGGAAGGAAAACATTTGTGACTAGAGGGAAAAGATAATTTGCTAGCTCCATTAAGCAGGGGAGCTCAAGATAGAAGCAGCTCCTGTCCAGGAATAAACCGTCCATGGACCTTGAGCACCTTTCCCTTCTGCATGGACCTGTGTGGGCCTATTTTGGAAGAATAGCCCCTTGTTGGCAAACTCCAACCATTTCAGCTGTGCAGTGGAGAGGTGGGTGTTTGGTGATTGACATTGCTTTGCCTACTAAACAAGGTCCTTACCTACCCTCATCAGGGATCTAAGAACTGGTAGCTCCACTCAGGTCACCCAGGCACCTGCGCTAGGGTTCCAAAGATAACTGGTACCTCCCAGTCCTTACAACCAAAAACTTTGGGTGCCCATGGTCCCTGTGCAGAACTGACCCACGGGCACGCTCTAGGGAACAGAGACGTGTTTTCCTCAGAGACACTTGGGGGTTGGTTCTCAGCCCCCTGCCTTATTCAGAGCATGACACCTTGCTGCAATCAGATACGGGTATATACACCAATCACCCCTGCCCATCTAAGACTGTGGGACAGAGCCTGTACCACACGCTTGATATCAGCTACCTGGAAACCTGAGCTGAATTCATACAAGAAAACTGAATGGACTCCTAGAATGATATACCCGATAACAGTGCTAGCCAGCTGAGGACAGGACACCAGAGGTCCAAAGGCAAAAATAATCAAGCTAGCTCACTCAAGCAACCCATAGGGCTATGCCAAAACAAAACAAAGAAAGCAACTATGACACAGTAAGCAAGTATAACTAATACAATAATTTACAGAGGGCTCAGAGGCGATAGTCAATATCAAGTCACATAAAGAAACTGACCATGATCACCTCAACTGGCTCTCAAAACAAAGAATCCAGGGGTCTTCTAGATGAAAGTGCGTTCCTGGAATTACCAGATGTGGAATAAAAAGTTTAATATACAGAACCGTTCAAGACATCAGGAAGGAAATGAAGCATTATGCAGAACAAGCCAAGGAACACACAGATAAAGCAATTGAAGAAATAAGAAAGATTATTCAGGAACATAATGAAAAATTTAATAAGCTGGAAAAATCCATAGACAGACAGCAATCAGAAATTCAGAAGATTAACAATAAAATTACAGAATTAGATAACTCAATAGAAAGTCAGAGAAGCAGAATTGAACAAGTAGAAGCTAGAATTTTTGAACTCAAGATAAATCACTTGGCACTAAAATATTTGAAGAAAAATCAGATAAAAGAATTTAAAAAAAAAATGAAGAAACCTTAAGAATCATGTGGGACTCTATCAAGAGAGATATCCTACGAGTGATTGGAGTACTAGAATAGGGAGCGATAACAGAAAATACAGAGAAAATTGTTGAAGATTTGTTGGCAGAAAACTTCCCTGATATTGTGAAAGATGAGAAGATATCTATCCAAGGTGCTCATCGAACTCCACATGAGGCAGATGTTAAAAGAAAGTCACCAAGACATATTATAATCAAACTTGCCAAAACCAAAGATAAAGAGAGAATTATAAGAGCAGCGAGGGATAAACGAAAAGTCACCTACATAGGAGAGCCAATAAGAATAAACTTGGACTACTCGGCAGAAACAATGCAGGCAAGAAGGGAATGGGATGACATATTTAAAAAACTGAATGAAAAATATTGCCAGCCAAGAATCATATAGCCATCAAAACTGTCTCTTAAATATGAAGGTGAAATTAAGACATTTCCAGAAAAACACAAGTTGAGAGAATTCCTAAAAACCAAACCAAAACTACAAGAAATACAAAAGGGAGTTCTTTGGTTAGAAAATCAATAATATCAGGTATCAACCCAAGACTAGAACACTGGACAGAGCAACCAGAAGTCAATGCAGATAGGGAAATCCAAAAAAAAACAATGCAAGACTTAAAAAAAAAAAAAAAGCCCAACACAGGGTGATGGCAATGTTATTATATAAAAGAAGACAACATGAAAATAATAAAGAGGGACCGAGAAATGTAATCATATAGCTTTAATATGGAGAGGAAGATATGGCGATACAAAGAAATTAAGGTTAGTTTTAAATTTAGAAAAATAGGGGTAAAGGATAAGGTACCCACAAAGGAGACAAACCTACTCATCAAAATAAAATACAAGGGAAAAATACAGACTGAGCAGAAACAAAACCAACAACAACAAATATGAGGAAAAGACAATATATAAAGAAAATCTACTCAGCACATAAAATCAAGTGGGAAAAAGAAACTGTCAACAACACACAAAAAAGACATCAAAATGATAGCACTAAATTCATACCTATCCATAACTACCCTGAATGCAAATGGACTAAATGCACCAATAAAGAGGCAGAGAGTGGCAGAATGGATTAAAAAACAAGATCTGTCTATATGCTGCCTACAAGAGACACACTTTAGACTTAGAGACACAAACAAACTAAAACTCAAAGGATGGAAAAAATATATATTAGGCAAACAACAATCAAAAAAGAGCAGGAGTGGCAATATTAATTTCTGACAAAATAGACTTTAAAATTAAATCCATCAGAAAGGATAAGGAAGGACACTATATAATGATTAAAGGGACAATACATCAAGAAGATATAACCATATTAAATATTTATGTAACTAATGACAGGGCTGCAAGATACATAAAACAAAGTCTATCAGCATTAAAAAGTGAGATAGACAGCTCCACAATAATAGTAGGAAACTTCAACACACCACTTTTGGTGAAGGTCAGGACATCCAGAAAGAAGTTCAATAAAGACACGGAAGATCAAAATGCCACAATCAACCAACTTGACCTCGTAGACGTATACAGAACACTCCACCCAACAGCAACCAACTATACTTTCTTTTCCAGTGCACATGGAACATTCTTTAGAAGAGACCACGTATTAGATCATAAAACAAGCCTTAGCAGAATTGAAACATTGAAATATTACAAAGCATCTTCTCTGACCATAAGGCCATAAAAGAGGAAATCAATAACAGGAAAACCAGGGAAAAGAAATTAAACACTTGGAAACTGAACAATACCCTGCTCAAAAAAGACTGGATTACAGAAGACATTAAGGATGGAATAAAGAAATTCATAGAATCCAATTAGAATGAAAATACTTCCTATCAGAATATTTGGGACACAGCAAAAGCGGTGCTCAGGGGCCAATTTATATTAATAAATGCACACATCCAAAAAGAAGAAAGGGCCAAAATCAAAGAATTATCCCTACAACTTGAACAAATAGAAAGAGAACAACAAAAGGAACCCACAGGCAGCAGAAGAAAAGAAATAATAAAAATTAGAGCTGAAGTAAATGAAATAGAAAACAGAAAAACAATTGAAAGAATTAACAAGACCAAAAGCTGGTTTTTTGAAAAAATCAAAAAAAATTTGATAAACCACTGGCCAAACTGACAAAAGAAAACCAAGAGAGAAAGCAAATAACCTGAATAAGAAATGAGATGTGCGATATTACAACAGGCCCAACTGAAATTAAAAGAATCCTGTCGGATTACAATGAAAAACTATACTCTAACAAATTTGAAAACCTAGAAAAAGTGGATGGAATCCTAGAAACACACTACCTACGTAAACTAATACAAATAGAGGTAGAACAATTAAATAGACCCATAACAAAAGAAGAGATTGAAAAAGTAATCAAAAAACTCACAACAAAAAAAAAGCCCCAGTCCAGAAAGCTTCACTGCAGAGTTCTACCAAACTTTCAGAGAAGAGTTAACATCACTACTACTAAAGGTATTTCAGAGCATAGAAAAGGATGGAATACCACCAAACTCATTCTATGAAGGCACTGTATCCCTGATACCAAAACGAGAAAAAGACACCACAAGAAAAGAAAATTATAGACCTATATCCTTGAATGAATGTAGATGCAAAAATCCTCAACAAAATTCTAGCCAATAGAACTCAAGAACATATCAAAAAAATAATTCACCATGACCAAGTGGCATTCATACCAGGTATGCAGGGATGGCTCAACATTAGAAAAACCATTAATGTAATCCACCACATAACTAAAAAAAAAAGACAAGAATCACATGATTTTATCAATTGATGCAGAAAGGGCATTTGACAAAGTTGAACACTCATTCAAGATAAAAACTCTTAGCAAAATAGGAATTGAAGGAAAATTCCTCAACATAATAAAGGGCATTTATATAACGCCAACACCAACATCGCCGTAAATGGAGAGAGCCTGAAAACATTCCCACTGAGATCGGGAACCAGACAAGGATGCCCTTTATCACCACTCTTATTCAACATTGTGCTGGGAGTCCTAGCCAGAGCAATTAGGCTAGATAAAGAAATAAAGAGCATCCAGATCGGCAAAGAAGTCAAAGTATCTCTATTTGCAGATGACATGATCTTATACACAGAAAACCCTAAGGAATCCTCCAGAAAACTACTGAAACTAACAGAAAAGTTCAGCAGAGTATCGGGATATAAGATAAATATACAAAAATCAGTTGGATTCCTTTACACCAACAAAAAGAACATTGAAGAGGAAATCAGCAAATCAATGTCATTTACAGTAGCCCCAAGAAGATAAAATACTTAGGAATAAATCTTACCAGAGATGTAAAAGACTTATACAAAGAAAACTACAGTACACTTCTGGAAGAAACCAAAAGAGACAGTACATAAGTGGAAGAGCATACCTTGCTTGTGGATAGGAAGACTTATCATTATAAAAATGTCTATTCTACCAAAAGCCATCTATACATTTAATGCAATTCTGATAAAAATCCCAAGGACATTCTTTAATGAGATGGAGAAACAAATCACCAATTTCATATGGAAGGGAAAGAGGCCCCGAATAAACAAGGCATTACTAAAAAAGAAGAACAAAGTGGGAGGCCTCGTTGCCTGATTTTAGAACCTATTATGCTGCCACAGTAATCAAAACAGCCTGGTACTGGTACGACAACAGATATATGGACCAATGTAACAGATTTGAGAATCCAGACATAAATCCATCCACATATGAGCAGTTGATATTTGACAAAGGCCCCAAAACAGTTAAAGGGGAAAAGACAGTCTTTTTAACAAATGGTGCTGGCATAACTGGATATCCATCTGCAAAAAAATGAAACAAGACCCATACCTCACTCCATGCACAAAAAACTAACTCAAAATGGATCAAAGACCTAAATATAAAATCTAAAACGATAAAGATCATGGAACAAAAAATAGGGACAATGTTAGGAGCCCTAATATATGGCATTAACAGTATACAAAACATTATAAAGAATGTAGAAGAAAAACTCTATAACTGGGAGCTCCTAAGAATCAAACACCTGTGCTCAGCCAAAGACTTCACCAAAAGAGTGAAAAGACTACCTACAGACTGGGAAAAAGTTTTTAGCTATGACACGTCTGATCAGCGCCTGATCTCTAAAATCTACATGATACTGCAAAAACTCAACTGCAAAAAGACAAATATGCCAATTAAAAAATGGGCAAAAGATATGAACAGACACTTCACTAAAGAAGACATTCAGGTAGCTAACAGATATATGAGGAAATGTTCATGATCATTAGCCATTAGAGAAATGCAGAGCAAGCTACAATGAGATTTCATCCCTCTCCAACAAGGCTGGCATTAATCCAAAAAACACAAAATTATCAATGTTGGAGAGGCTGTGGAGAGATTGGAACATTTCTACACTGCTGGTAGGAATGTAAAATGGTACAACCACTTTGGAAATCGATTTGGCGCTTCCTTAAAAAGCTAGAAATAGAACTACCATACGATCCAGCAATCCCACTCCTTGGAATATATCCTAGAGAAATAAGACCCTTACACGAACAGATATATACACACCCATGTTTATTGTAGCACTGTTTACAATAGCAAAAACATGGAAGCAACCAAGATGCCCATCAACGGATGAATGGATAAATAAATTATGGTATATTCACACAATGGAATACTACTCATGATTAAAGAACAGTGAGCAATCTGTGAAACATTTCATAACATGGAGGAAACTGGAAGGTATTATGCTGAGTGAAATTAGTCAGTTGCAAAAGGACAAATACTGTATAAGACCGTATTATAAGAACTTGAGAAATAGTTTAAACTGAGAGGAAAACATTCTTTTTGGTTTTGAGACGGGGGAGAGAGGGAGGGTGGGAGAGGGGCATTCGCTAATTAGATAGTAGATAAGAACTACTTTAGGTGAAGGGAAAGACAGCACACAATACAGGGGAGGTCAGCACAATTGGACTAAACGAAAAACAAAGAAGTTTCCTGAATAAACTGAATGCTTCAAAGGCCAGCGTAGTAGGGGCAGGGGTCTGGGAACCATGGTTTCAGGGGACATCTAAGTCAACTGGCATAATAAAATCTCTTAAGAAAACATTCTGCATCCCACTTGGAAGAGTGGCGTTTGAGGTCTTAAACACTAGCAAGCAGCCATCTAAGATGCATCAATTGGTCTCAACCGACCTGGATCAAAGGAGAATGAAGAATACCAAGGACACAAGGCAATTATGAGCCCAAGAGACAGAAAGGGCCACATGAACCAGTGACTACATCACCCTGAGGCCAGAAGAACTAGATGGTGCCCAGCTACAACCCATGGCTGCCCTGACAGGGAACACAACAGGGAAACCCTGAGGGAGGAGGAGAGTAGTGGGATGCAGACCCCAAATTCTCATAAGACCAGACTTAATGGTCTGACTGAGACTAGAAGGACCCTGGTGGTCATGGCCCCCAGATCTTCTGTTGGCCAGGACAAGAACCATTCCAGAAGCCAACCCTTCAGACATGGATTGGACTGGGGAATGTGTTGGAGAGGGATGCCGGTAAGGAGTGAGCTTCTTGGATCAGGTGGACACTTGAGACTATGTTGGCATCTCCTGCCTGGAGGGGAGATGAGAGGGTGGAGGGGGTTAGAAGCTGGCAAAATGGACATCAAAAGAGAGAGTGGAGGGAGAGTGTGCTGTCTCATTAAAAAAAAAAAAAAAAAGTAATTGGGAGTCTGTAGCAATTACTGGGTAGCAAGGTGTATATGGGTTTTTGTGTGAGAGACTTACTTGAGTTGTAAACTTTCACTTAAAGCACAATAAAAATTATTAAAAAATAAAACCTTACATATGAATTATATAGTAGACGGAAACATGTATTGATACGTTATTTCAGACTGGGTACATTTCACTTGGCAATGCATTTCTGAGGATGAGGGGGATACATTCTGCCTTAAACTCTGTAGGTTATAGGTAACATTTCCTAAAAGTTGGAAAGATATTAGAATAAGAAGGCTCTTTCGAAACAGTCATGATTTCCTTCATAAGGTTCTCATTTTAAATTATTAAAACTAAGGCACTGTTTTCATCCTTGCACTTAGTCTAATTTATTGTACTTTTCACAATGCTAAAGAAATTATAAAATGCTTAGAAGACAGAGTCTGAGAAAAGAATGTTGTTCCTCCATTATAAATTCACCAAAATTCTTTAAAATGTAAAGTAAGGTCAAGTTCAGCTTTGCATATTTTATCTGATTCTGCTTTATACTCAGCACATAAATAACAGATTATGTGGCAATTACTCTTAAAATGCTTTAAAATACAATTATTTGTCTCCACTTAATACAACAACATCTCACTAATTTTTAATCTGAGTATATGAAGTTAATTCCTGGTTTTCATATCACATTCAATATTTAAGGAATATAAATGAGAAGAGACTAATATTAGTGCTAGAACACTCAGAACGTTGGCCTTTAGAGGATATCGACTTTGAGAAATTTTCACAATATTCAGAGTTGAACAAGATACTAAGTCCATTCAGCACACACTACAGCACGTAAATGGAGAGTATATGATCTTTCTACTTAAACTGATTAATTAAAAAAGAGATTAGGTATTATTGTTCAAATGTTTATTGAAGTTGTGAAATATAATGAGCATAAAAAATTGCACAATTCATAATTGTACACTTGTGAGAATTTCCACAAGGTGAGCACTAGGTTACCAGGGTAATCATAGCACACATTAAAAATAGAGTACTACTGGAATCTCATCAAAATTAAACACTTTTACTCTGTGAAAGAACTTGTTAGAATGAAAGAAAAAATATATAGACTGGAAACTATTTACACTTAATGTGTATAAAAGTGTATTTAGAATATAAAAACGTTCTCAAAATTAAGAAATAAATAATGCAATTAAAAAAAACGGGAAAAAAAAACAAAACCAAACCCAGTGCCTTCGAGTTGATTCTAACTCATAGTGACCCTACAGGACAGAGTAGAACTGCCCCATAGCATTTCCAAGGAGTGCCTGGCGGATTCAAACTGCAAACCCTTTGGTTAGCAGCCATAGCATTTAACCACTACTGCACCAGGGTTTCCAAAAAATGGGTAAAGACATACAAATACATTACTGAAGAAGATATGCTGATAGAATAAAAGGATATAAAAAGATGTTAAACATTTCCTACTACTAGATAAATTAAAGCCACAATGAAATATCATTACATACCTATCAGAAGGACTAAATTAAAATAATGATTATACCGGATACTGGTGAGGATGTGGAACCTGGATTACTCAGACATTGCCGTTAGGAATGTAAACTGGTACTGCGATTCTATAAAACTTTTTATAGCTTCTTATAAAACTAATTATGCAATTACCATTGTTGTTGTCAGTTGTCATTGAGTTGGCTCCAACTCATGACTACCCCATGTATAACAGAACAAAACATTGCTTGTCCTGCACCATTCTCACAATCATTGGTATATTTCAGCCCATTGTTGTAGACATCGTGTCTATCCATCCCACAGAGAGGTTTCATTCATTTTTGCTGACTCTCTTCTTTACCAAGCGTCTAGGCTGAACTCTCCAGAGGAACAAAACTACTGTGCCACCAGGGCCCCACAAATACATATAGAGAGGTTTATTAGAAGGAAATGGCTCATGTAGTTGTAGAGGCTGTTAAGTCCCAAATCTGTGAATCTGGCATCAGGCTGGAGGTTTCTCCTGACTCGTGTAGTTTCAGGGGCTGAGGAACCCAGAATTGGCAGGTTGAGTAGAATGATGCTGGCTGACAGTGATGTGGGAGCTGGCGAATGCCAACCTCTGTAGGTCAGGTGGCAGGCTGATGGCTCATGTCTCAAGAACTGGAGATCAGGGGGTGATGAGCTGTATATAGGATCTAGAGAGAGAGCGACCTTTGCCAGAACATCCGTGTATACTGGATGGAGGCCATGCCCCCAAGGATCACACCTTTCAACTGATTGGCTGTTCACATCAGATGGCAAAATAGAAGATGATTAGATAATATCTGCCAAACCACTGAAAGTATATGGCCTAGTCGGGATTACACATGACCTTAACCATCACACCAACCATCACGTTCTTTTGTAGTGATTGGTCTTATCTGATTATGTATCCAAAGTAAACAAGGCAAACTCTAATCATTCCTGCTTCTGAAGAGGATTCTGGCTCTACTTCCTCTAGAAGAGATGTGTTCATTCTTCTAGCAGTCTATGGTATATTCAATATTTTTCACCAACGCCAGACTTCTAATGTATCAATTCTTCTTTGAGTTTTCTTTTTCATCTTCCATCTACCATGCATATAAGGGGGTTGAAAAATCACGGCTTGGCCAGGTGCATCTTAGTCAGCAGTGCGACATCTTTGCTTTTAACTTTAGCAGATTTTCCCAATGCAATATGTCCTTTGATTTCTTGATTGCTACTACCATGTTGATCCAACTAGATGAAATTCTCAACAATTTCAATTTATTTGCCCTTTCTCATGATGTTGCTTATCAGTCCAGTTGTGAGGAGTTTTGTTTTCTTTGGGCTCATGTGTAATCCATATTGAAGCCTATAGTCTTTGATTTTCATCAGTAAGCACTTCCTTTACTGCAAGCAAGGTGGTGTCATCTGCGTATTGTAGGTTGTTAATGAGTCTTCCTCCAATCCTGCTGCTGCATTCTTCTTCATATAGTCCAGCTTCTTAGATTATTTGTTAGACATAAATTAGGTGAAAGAATACAATCATGGTTTTAAACCATGCAGTATCTCCTTGTTCTGTTTGAATAACTGCCTCTTGATCAAAGCACATGTTACGTAGAAGCACAATAAAGTGTTCTGGAATTCCCATTCTTCATAATGTTATCTATAATTCATAATCCACACGTCAAATACCTTCCTGTAGTTGACTAAACACGAGTAAACCTCTTTCTGGTATTCTCTGCTTTCAGCCAAGATCCATCTGATATCAGAAATGATATTCCTAGCTCCAAATGCTCTTTTGAACCTGACTTGCACTTCTGACAGTTCCCAGTCAATGTATGGCTATAACCATTTTTCTATTATCACCAGGAAAATTTTTCTAGCATATGATATTGTTTTACCATTTTGGCATTCCATATGATTGCGTTTCTTTGGAATGGGCATGAATATGTTTTTTTTTTTTTCCAATCAGTTGTTCAGGTAGCTGTCTTCCAAATATCTTGACATATGCGTAAGCACTTCCAGGATTGCATCTGTTTGTGGAAGCAACTCAATTAGTACTCCATCAATTCCTGGATCATATTCATCCACCAATGCCTTTGGTGCACTTTGAACATCTTTCTTCAATACTAATAAATCTTGACCATATACTATGTCCTGAAATAGTTGAATGTCGACCAATTCTTCTTCATACATGGCTATGCATATTCCTTCTATCTTCTTTTGATGCTTCCTGCATAACCTCATGTTTTGCCCATAAAACCCTTTAATATTATATGTACCATATGACGTATTTGATTCCTCAGCATTTATTTGAAAATTTATGTTGACACAAAGACCTGTACACATAGCAACTTTATTTGTAATAGCCAAAAACAGTAAACCATCTAAATATCTTCAACAAGTTTATGTTTAAAATGTGATACATTCATGCCATTAGATACTACTCAGCAATAAAAAGAAAGGGCCTATTAATACAGGAAGCAACTTGAATGAACCTCAAGAAAATTTTGCCAAGCGGAAAAAGTCAATTTTAAAATTATACTTACTGCATGGTATTATTTATCTAACCTTTGTGTAATAACATAATTATGGAGATATAGTACAGATTATTGGTGGCCAGGGATTAAGAATGAAAAGAGTAGGGAATGAGTATAGCTTTAGGGGAGACACAAATCAAATGTTGGTCTTTAGTAAATAATCATGGGGTCACCAATTGGAACAGAAATTTTTAACACTATATAATAGTAAATAAAAACACAGATCATGAAAAAAAGTTTGGTTATGACTTAACACTCCTACACTGATCTGGATTTGATGAGGTGTTTGTGCACAGTCTTAACAACTTATGAGTGCAATTGATAGCAATAGGTTCCTTTTCCATGGAGGAAAAATTTATACCCAAACACTACTAAAATTGACATTAATGACCCTAGAATACAATGATAGAAAGACAGACAGATGAAAACAAGAACAGACAGATGATAGATGATAGATAGATAGAAAGATAGATAGATGATAGATAGATAGATAGATGATAGATGATGATGATAGATAGATAGATGATAGATAGATAGATAGATAGATAGATAGATAGATAGATAGATAGATAGATGATAGATAAATAGACAGACATACACATTGGAGAACTCTGGAGAACCTATAAAAAACATTACAGAAGCCCCTTACTCTAGAGTTGAAACATGTTTGTTTGGGATAAGTGACTCACGATTTGGTCTTCCACGTAAGGGGAAATTAAGACTTTGACAAAGGCAGAAAAACTTGGTTACACAATAAATATTTCACAATATTAGTCCTAGTGGTGTCAAAAGTATATGTTAAAGGGGACCATCATAAATTGTTGGTTGTGAGTGTAAATATGATGAAATTTTTTTTTAAAGAGTCAAGAAGCATTTTCTAGTAAAACCATAGGTGCATATACCCTATCACCCAGTAAACCTGTACCTAGAAATCTACTAGAAAATATTTTCCACAGATGATGTATTTTCACTGTAGCACTATTTGCAAAATGATAGCAGGAAGTAGCCAATCACCCAGAAGAAGACTGTGTAAATTGTGGTATATTTAAACAATACAATGCCTTATAGTATTTTAATTCAGTGAGCTAGATCTACAAGGATTAAAATCTTGTAAACAAGAGGAGATGATACTGGGTGAACAAAAGCAAACAATGAAGAGGTATGTTATATATCAATTATATAGGTTTTTGGAAACTCACAAAACAATAATATATATCACTTAATGATGTGAATATATGTTTAAGAACATATTAAAACCTTCATAAGAGATGCCCACACCAAATTCTGAAAAGTGGTTCCATTTGAAGAAGAGGGAAGAGTATTGGGGGAGTTACTTCAACTTCCTTGATTATTTTTGAAACAAAATCTGACTTAATACTTGCAAATGTTAGCATATGTTGGGTGGTTCTTGCACTTTTCTCTAGGTTTAAATATGTCATTATTTGTTATTTTAAATTTAAATTTTGTACCAGATAAATGTCAACCAAAAGAATTCAGGTGTAGATTATTTAAATTAAAAAGTAGACTTCAAAGCTTAAAATTAAAATGTTATAATATTAATGAGATAAAATTCGCAATTTAAAAACAATTGTGATTAAACACTTATTCACTTAACAAATTTCAAGTATATAATAGCATAAAATGACATAAAATTAAAAAGTAAAAATACAATCAGCAAATCTGTATGAATATTTTAATGATTGTATAAAATATCTTATTCTATCATTAATTCTTTTTTTTCCATTGATTTATTTATTCATTAAGACAATGGCTTGGACTATAGGGTTACAGAAAACCCACATATTGATCTATCTGTCTGCATTTCACATACAGACAGACTGTGTCTTAAAATTCCAGGCAGTCATAAGACTGCTAGGAATGAGACACATATACCCACTGACATCACCCACTTGATGAGTACTTCATTCTTCTGTGATTGAGCCAGACACAGGAGACACTTTCACAGTGTTGGCAAAGTGAAAGTCTTGTTACTATTTATGGAAAGCAAAAAGTAAATAATAATAGATTTCCAAAGAGGAAAAGCTTACTCTTCCCCAAACTACCCATGTCCATTCTTATGTCGATGGGCAGCATAACATAATTCAGCACATCCTCCAACTCAAGGTGGCCGAAAAACAATGAAATAAACACTGCCTTGGTCTTGTGCCATTCCTAACATTGCTTATTGATAGGATTGTTGAGATACAATGGGTTTTCACTGGCTGGTTTTTGGAAGTATATAATTAAGTCTCTCTTAGCCTGGAAGATCATCTGAAACCCGTTTAACACCATAGCAGAGAATGCTTGAGGAAAGAGTGCCTGAAATATTCCAGATTTCTTGAAAATGTTAAACCACAGAATTCAAATGAATCTGAAGCACGATAAGGATTAAGAGTCGCAAAGCAATGAAACTCACAAGAAAATTATTTCCTACAAGTAATTATAAAAGAAAAAAACTTTAAAAAAATGAAGAAAAATGGGGGTGGAGCAAAGATGGCAGAAAAAACAGATGCTTCTGTCAAGCCCAATTTACAACAAAGACAGGAAAAAACAAGTGCAATGAGTATATTTGTGACAAGCTAGGAGCACTGAGCATCAAAGGCAAGCTTAGACAATGAACTGAGGGGCAGGGGGAAGAAGAGGCCCTTCAGAAGTGGAGAGGAGTTACTGGAGCCAGGGAGCCCTCAGGCACCATTCCCCGAGTGGTGGCAGTGGCCACAGTTTCCTCAAGGTGAAGCAGCCAGCCACACAGCCTACTCATACCTATGCAACCTGAGGAGAATGGAGCTCTCGGCAAAAGCTAAGTACTTGTGTATATTTTACCATGCCCCCCCCCACCCCCAGGCCGGCTTCAGTGGCTGAATCCCTGGGCCTGAGATAGATCCTGGTGAGCACCTAGAGCCATCATCCCGGCCTTGGGGAAAAAAAAAATTGAAACTGGGGGGAAAAGATAATTTGCTAGCTCCATTAACAGAAGCAGCTCCTGTCCAGGCATAAATCGTCCATGGACCTTGAGCTTCTTTCCCTTCTGCATGGACCTGTGTGGGCCTATTTCGGGAGAATAGGCCCTTGTTGGCAAACTCCAACCATTTCAGCTGTGTGGTCGAGAGGTGGGTGTTTGATATTTGACATTGCTTTACCTATTAAACAAGGTACTCACCTACCCATATCAGGGACCTAAGGGCTGGTAGCTCCACTCAGGTCACCCAGCCACCTGCAATGGGGCCCAAAGATGACTGATACCTCCCAGTCCTTACAACAAAAAACTTTGAGTGCTTATGGTCTCTCTGCAGAACTCACCCACCAGCATGCTCTAGGGAACAGAGATGCGTTTTCCTCAGAGACACTTGGGAGTCGGGTCTCAGCACCCTGTCTTGTTCAGAGCGTGACCTCCTGCTTCAATCAGATACCGGTATACACGCCAATCACCCCTGCCCCTCTAAGGCTGTAAGACAGAGCCTGTGCCACACACTTGATATAGGCTACCTGGAAACCTGAGCTGAATTCATACAAGAAAACTGAATGGACTCCTAGACTGATATACCTGATAACAGTGCTAGCCAGCGGTGGATAGGACACCTGAGCTCCAAAGGTGAAAATAATCAAGCTAGCTCACTCAAGCAACCCAGAGGGGTATATCAAAACAAAATAAAGCAAGCAGCTATGACACAGTAAGCAATCATAAACTAATACAGTAAATTATAGATGGCTAGGAGGCAACAGTCAATATCAAGTCACATAAAGAAACTGACCATGATTACATCAACAGGTTCTCAAACCAAAGAATCCAGGGATCTTTTAGATGAAAGTGCATTCCTAGAATTACCAATTGCAGAATACAAAAGTTTAATATACAGAACCCTTCAAGACATCAGGAAGGAAATGAGGCAATACACAGAACAAGCCAAGGAACACACAGATAAAGCAATTGAAGAAATAAGAAAGATTATTCAGGAACATAATGAAAAGTTTAATAAGCTGGAAAAATCCATAGGCAGACAGCAATCAGAAATTCAGAAGATTAACAATAAAATTACAGAATTAGATAACTCAATAGAAAGTCAGAGGTGCAGAAATGAGCAAGTAGAAGCTAGGATTTCTGAACTCAAGAAAAATCACTTGGCACTAATTGAAGAAAAATCAGATAAAAGAATTAGAAAAAATGAAGAAACCTTAAGAATCATGTGGGACTCTATCAAGAGAAATATCCTACGAGTGATTGGAGTACTAGAACAGGGAGGGATAACAGAAAATACAGAGAAAATTGTTGAAGATTTGTTGGCAGGAAACTTCCCTGATATCATGAGAGATGATGAGAACATATCTATCCAAGACGCCCACTGAACTCCACATAAGGTAGATGTTAAAAGAAAGTCACCAAGACATATTATAATCAAACTTGCCAAAACCAAAGATAAAGAGAGAATTATAAGAGCAGTGAGGGATAAACGAAAAGTCACCTACAAAGGAGAGCCAATAAGAATAAGCTTGGACTACTCAGCAGAAACCATGCAGGCAAGAAGGCAATGGGATGACATATTCAAAAAATGGAAGAAAAAAAATTGCCTGCCAAAAATCATATATCCATCAAAACTGTCTCTTGAAATTGAAGGTGAAATTAAGACGTTTCCAGATAAACACAGGTTGAGGGAATTCATAAAAACCAAACAAAAACTACAAGAAATACAAAAGGGAGTTCTTTGATGAGAAAATCAATAATATCAGGTATCAACCCAAGACTAGAACACTGGGCAGAGTAACCAAAAGTTAACTCAGACCGGGAAATCCAAAAAGAAAAGCCCAAAACAGGGTAACAGCAATGATATTACATAAAAGAAGACAACATGAAAATAAGAAAGAGGAACTAAGAAATGTAATCTTACACCTTCCATATGGAGAGGAAGATATGATGATACAAAGAAATAAAAGGTAGTTTTAAATTTAGAAAAATAGGGGTAAATGATAAGGTACCCACAAAGGAGACAAACTATCTTACTCATCAAAATAAAATACCAGGAAAAAATACAGACTCAGCAGAAAAAATTAACAACAAATATCAGGAAAGGATAACATACAAAGAAAAGCTACTCAGCAGGTAAAATGAAGTGAGAAAAAGAAAGTGTCAACAACACACACAAAAAAAGACATCAAAATGATAGCACTAAATTCATACCTACCCATAATTACCCTGAATGTAAATGGACTAAATGCACCAATTAAGTGGCAGAGAGTGGCAGAATGGATTAAAAAACAAGATCTGTCTATATGCTGCCTACAAGAGACACACCTTAGACTTAGAGACACAAACAAACTAAAACTCAAAGCATGGAAAAAAATATATTAGGCAAACAACAATCAAAAAAGACCAGGAGTGGCAATATTAATTTCTGACAAAATAGACTTTAAAGTTAAATCCATGAGAAACGATGAGGAAGGACACTATGTAATGATTAAAGGGGCAATACATCAAGAAGATATAACCATATTAAATATTTATGCACCCAATGACAGGGCTGCAAGATACATAAAACAAACTCTATCAGCATTGAAAAGTGAGATAGACAGCTCCACAAAAATAGTAGGAGACATCAACACACCACTTTCAGTGAAGGACAGGACATCCAGAAAGAAGTTCAATAAAGACACGGAAGATCTAAATGCCCCAATCAACCAACTTGACCTCGTAGACACATACAGAACACTCAACCCAACAGCAACCAACTATACTTTCTTTTCCAGTGCACATGGAACATTCTCTAGAGTAGACCACATATTAGGTCACGAAGCAAGCCTTAGCAGAATTGAAACATTGAAATATTACAAAGCATCTTCTCTGACCATAAGGCCATAAAAGTAGAAACCAATAACAGGAAAAGCAGGGAAAAGAAATGAAACAGTTGAAAACTGAACAATACCCTGCTCAAAAAAGACTGGATTACAGGAGATGTTAAGGATGGAATAAAGAAATTCAGAGAATCCAAAAGAAATGAAAACACTTCCTAGCATTACCTTTGGGACACAGCAAAAGCGGTGCTCAGAGGCCAATTTATATTAATAAATGCACACATCCAAAAAGAAGAAAGGGCCAAAATCAAAGAATTATCCCTACAACTTGAACAAATAGAGAGCAACAAAAGAAACCCACAGGCACCAGAAGAAAACAAATCATAAAAATTAGAGCTGAGGGGGCCAAGATGGCTGACTAGGTAGAAGCTACCTCAGATCACTCTGGCAACAAAGACTCGGAAAAACAAGGGAATCGATCACATATATGACAATCTATGAACACTGACCATCAAACACAGATCTAAAGAGTTGACCTGAGTGACAGAGACTGAGAATGAGCAACCACAGGGAAGAAACGACTGTTTTCAGAGCCTAGAGCCAGCACCCCAGTCAGAAAACCTTGGCGCCAGGCTTTGGACTGGGCACAGGGGAGCTGAGCGTGGTATCCTGAGATGGCGCAAACACGGGACACAACCCTAGCCTCCAGAAGCGACCTTGGGGGAAGGCCAGCCAGTGCACGCAGGCAGCGCAGCAACGCAGCTGACAGGAGGAGAAGTCACCGGGAGGCAGCGAAAGGTTTTGGAGCCTGGCTCTGGGCTTTGGACTGGGAGTGGAGGCTTCTGAGACAGCACAAGCACAGGACTGGGGCCTGGCCCTCAGGGGCAATCTCGACCCAGCCAACGCACACAGGCTACACACCCCACGGGAATATCAGATAAAACAGTCATCACCAAGCAAGATAAGTAACTTTATCTATATTCCTGGGTGATACTCTCTCCTATCTGTCTGATCCCTCCCCTCCCCTTCCCAGGCGGCTCCATTAACACTGGAATTTCCTGAGCCAGAGAGTGAAGTGTTCTGTGGTTTTTTTTTGGTCTTTTCCTAGCCCATTCCCCTGGCCTGAGAGAAGCAGCTACAAAAAACCCAGAGACCAAAAATCCTTCCTTGCCTTCCCAAAATTGGACTAAAAATTACAGAACCAGCTCCAGCCAAGCATATGAGATCCACAGTCTTGGGCTTTCATCCCTACAGGGAACAAGGTGGCTATTATAATGCAAAGGCAATTCTGATAGGGGTCTGACTGTAATTGTTCAAAGGTATTACTGGAAAGACATGTTTCACAGGTCTGATATCTCAGCATATTAAATAGAGCCCTCACTGACCCACAACAGGAAACTGAGGGCTGAAGCTCCCCCTAGACCCCCTAGCCCCCTGCCTTAGGGGTCTGAGGATGGTGACACCTAACAATCTGTAGAGGTACATGCATTGGGTGCCTAAGGTACAGCTGTAGAGCCCACCCACCTAAGTGCTTTAGGAATAGAGACACACCTACCTCACTGGCACTTGGGGGAACCCTGTGAGCATCTGCCCCCTGGCGTGTGGCCCTCTGCTGCTACTAGAATCTGGTGCACACAACTAGCACCACTACTCCTCTAGGTGGATAGGTGACAGTCTGCAACGCACACTTGGTGACCCAAAATCAGATTCTACTCAAGAATAGTGAATGGACTCTTAGGCTTATATATCTGGTAACAGCCCAAACCAGCTGGTAATAGGACATAAGTGATTCAAGGGCTACAACAATCAAGACAGCGCAATCTAGTAGCCCATCTACGTATATTGAAAGAAAACAAAACAAGACAAGACTCAGTGAGAAAATATAAAATAAATCACTACAATATCTTATAGATGGCTCGAGACTGCAGTTGATACCAAACCACATAAAGAAGCAGACCATGATTGCTTCTACAACTCCCCAAATTAAAGAATCAAAATCTTTCCCAAATGAAGATACAATCCTGGAATTGACAGATGCAGAATATAAAAAAGTAATATACAGAATGCTTCAAGACATCAGGGATGACCTCAGAAATGAAATAAGGCAATCTACAGAAAAAGCCAAGGAACACACTGATAAAGCAGTTGAAGAACTCAAAAAGATTATTCAAGAACATAGTGGAAAAATTAATAAGCCGCAAGAATCCATAGAGACACAGCATTCAGAAATCCAAAAGATTAACAGTAAAATTACAGAATTAGACAACTCAATAGGAAGTCAGAGGAGCAGAATCGAGCAATTGCAATGCAGGGTGAGGGAGATGGAGGATAAGGCAATTGACACCAGTATAGTTGAAGAAAAATCAGATAAAAGAATTTAAAAAAATGAAGAAACCATAAGAATCATGTGGGACTCTATCAAGAAGAATGACTTGTGTGTGATTGGAGTTCCAGAACAGGGAGGGATAACAGAAAACACAGAGAGAATAGTTGAAGATCTGTTGGCAGAAAACTTCCCTGACATCATGAAAGATGAAAAGATATCTATCCAAGATGCTCACTGAACCCCATATAAGGTTGATCCAAAAAGAAAGTCACCAAGATATATTATCATCAAACTTGCCAAAACCAAAGATAAAGAGAAAATTTTAAAAGCAGCCAGGGATAAAAGAAAGGTCTCCTACAAAGCAGAATCAATAAGTTCGGACTACTCAGCAGAAACCACGCAGTCAAGAAGGCAATGGGACGGCACATATAGAGCACTGAAGGAGAAAAACTGCCAGCCAAGGATCATATATCCAGCAAAACTCTCTCTCAAATATGAAGGTGAAATTGAAACATTTACAGATAAACACAAGCTTAGAAAATTTGCAAAAACCAAACCAAAGCTACAAGAATTACTAAAGGAAATTCTTTGGTCAGAAAATCAATAATATCAGATTTCAGCACAACACAAGGTCACAGAACAGAACATCCTGATATCAACTCAAATAGGGAAATCACAAAAACAAATTAAGATTAATTTTAAAAAGAAAAAAATGCTCAAAACAGGGAATCATTGAAGTCAATATGTAAAAGATCACAAGAGTCAAAAAGAGGGACTAAATACAGGTGGCATAGAACTGCCATATGAAGAGGAAAATAAGGCGATATAGAACAATACAAGTTAGGTTTTTACTTGGAAAAATAGGGGTAAATATTAAGTAACCACAAAGAGGTCTAACAATTCCATACCTGAAAATAAAAACCAAGAAAAACATAACAACTCAGCAAACATAAATTCAACTACTATGAAAATGAGGAACACAAGAATTACAAAGAAGAACATCTCAGCACAAAAAAGTAAGTGGAAAAATGAAATTGTCAACAACACACACAAACAGGCATCAAAACGACAGCACTAAACATACTTATCTATAATTACTTTGAATGTAAATAGACTAAATGCACCAATAAAGAGACAGAGAGTCTTAGACTGGATAAAGAAACACAATCCTTCTATATGCTGTCTACAGGAAACACATCTTAGAGACACAAACAAACTAAAACTCAAAGGATGGAAAAAATATATTAAGCAAACAACAAGCAAAAAAGAACAGGAGTAGCAATATTAATTTCTGACAAAATAGACTTTAAAGTTAAATCCACCACAAAGGGTAAAGAAGGACACCACATAATGATTAAAGGGACAATAGACCAGGAAGATATAACCATATTAAATATTTATGCACCCAATGCCCAATGACAGGGCTGCAAGATACATAAAATAAACTTTAACAGAACTGAAAAGTGAGATAGACACCTCCACAATTGTAGTAGGAGGCTTCAACACACCACTTTCAGAGGACAGAACTTCCAGTAAGAGGCTCAATAGAGACACGGAAGACCTAATTGCTACAATCAACCAACTTGACCTCATTGACTTATACAGAATACCCCACCCAACAGCTGCAAAGTATACTTTTTTTTTTTTTCTAGTGCATATGGAACATTCTCTGGAATAGATCACATATTAGGTCATAAAACAAACCTTTGCAGAATCCAAAACATAGAAATATTACAAAGCATCTTCTCAGACAACAAGGCCATAAAAGCGGAAATAAATAACACAAAAATCAGGGAAAAGAAATCAAATACTTGGAATCTGAACAATATCCTGCTCAAAAAATACTGGGTTATAGAAGACATTAAGGAGGGAATAAAGAAATTCATAGAATGTAACTTGAATGAAAACACTTCCTATCAAAACCTCTGGGAAACAGCAAAAGCAGTGTTTAGAGGTCAATTTATATCAATAAATGCACACATACATAAAGAAGAAAGAGCCAAATTCAGAGAATTGTCACTACAACTTGAACAAACAGAAAGCGAGCAACAAAAAAATCCGTCAGGCACCAGAAGAAAATAAATAATAAAAATTAGAGCTGAACTAAATGAATTAGAGAACAGAAAAACAATTGAAAGAATTAACAAAGCCAAAAGCTACTTCTTTGAAAAAATTAACAAAATTGAGAAACCATTGGCCAGACTGACTAAAGAAATACACGAAAGGAAACAAATAACCTGAATAAGAAACGAGATGGGCCATATCACAACAGACCCAACTGAAATTAAAAGAATCATATCGAATTATTACGAAAAATTGTACTCTAACAAATTTGCAAACCTAGAAGAAATGGATGAATTCCTAGAAAAACACTACCTACCTAAATTAACACAATCAGAAGTAGAACAACTAAATAGACCCATAACAAAAAAAGAGATTGAAACGGTAATCAAAAAACTCCCAACAAAAAAAAGCCCTGGCCCGGATGGCTTCACTGCAGAGTTCTACCAAACTTTCAGAGAAGAGTTAACACCACTACTGCTAAAGGTATTTCAAAGCACAGAAAAGTATGGAATACCATCTAACTCATTCTATGAAGCCACCATATCCCTGATATCAAAACCAGATAAAGACATCACAAGAAAAGAAAATTACAGACCTATATCCCTCATGAACATAGATGCAAAAATCCTCAACAAAATTCTAGCCAATAGAATTCAACAACATATCAAAAAAATAACCCACCACGACCAAGTGGGATTTATACGAGGTATGCAAGGCTGGTTTAATATTAGAAAAACCATTAATGTAATCCACCATATAAATAAAATAAAAGACAAAAACCACATGATCTTATCAATCGATGCAGAAAAGGCATTTGACAAAGTCCAACACCCATTCATGATAAAAACTCTCAGCAAAATAGGAATTGAAGGAAAATTCCTCAACATAATAAAGGGCATCTATACAAAGCCAACAGCCAACAATCACTCTAAATGGAGAGAGCCTCAGAGCATTTCCCTTGAGAACGGGAACCAGACAAGTGTGCCCTTTATCACCGCTCTTATTCAACATTGTGCTAGAGGTCCTAGCCAGAGCAATTAGGCTAGACAAAGAAATAAAGGGCATCCGGATTGGCAAGGAAGAACTAAAATTATCTCTATTTGCAGATGACATGATCTTATACACAGAAAACCCTAAGGAATCCTCCAGAAAACTACTGAAACTAATAGAAGAGTTTGGCAGAGTCTCAGGTTATAAGATAAACACACAAAAATCACTGGGATTCCTCTACATCAACAAAAAGAACATCAAAGAGGAAATCTCCAAACCAATACCATGCACAGTAGCCCCCAAGAAGATAAAATACTTAGGAATAAATCTTACCAAAGATGTAAAAGACCTATACAAAGAAAACTACAAAGTACTACTGCAAGAAGCTAAAAAGGACCTACATAAGTGGAAAAACATACCTTGCTCATGGATAGGAAGACTTAACATAGTAAAAATGTCTATTCTACCAAAAGCCATCTATACATACAATGCACTTCCGATCCAAATTCCAATGACATTTTTTAATGTGATGGACAAACTAATCACCAACTTCATATGGAAGGGAAAGAAGCCCTGGATAAGTAAAGCATTACTGAAAAAGAAGAAGAAAGTGGGAGGCCTCAATCTACCTGATTTTAGAATATATTATACAGCCACAGTAGTCGAAACAGAGTGGTACTGGTACAACAACAGGCACATAGACCAATGGAACAGAATTGAGAACCCAGATATAAATCCATCCACATATGAGCAGCTGATATTTGACAAAGGCCCAGTGTCAGTTAAATGGGGAAAAGACAGTCTTTTTAACAAATGGTGCTGGCATAACTGGATATCCGTTTGCAAAAAAATGAAACAGGACCCATACCTCACACAATGCATAAAAACTAACTCCATGTGGATCAAAGACCTAAACATAAAGACTAAAACGATAAAGATCATGGAAGAAAAAATAGGGACAAAGTTAGGAGCCCTAATACAAGGCATAAACAGAATACAAAACATTACCAAAAATGACGAAGAGAAACCAGATAACTGGGAGCTCCTAAAAATCAAACACCTATGCTCATCTAAAGACTTCACCAAAAGAGTAAAAAGACCATCTACAGATTGGGAAAAAATTTTCAGCTATGACTTCCCCAACCAGTGCCTGATCTCTAAAATCTACATGATTCTGTTAAAACTCAACCACAAAAAGACAAACAACCCAATCAAAAAGTGGGCAAAGGATATGAACATGCACTTCACTAAAGAAGATATTCAGGCAGCTAACAGATACATGAGAAAATGCTCTCGATCCTTAGCCATTAGAGAAATGCAAATTAAAACTACGATGAGATTCCATTTCACTCCATCAAGGCTGGCATTAATCCAAAAACACAAAATAATAAATGTTGGAGAGGCTGTGGAGAGATTTGAACTCTTATACACTGCTGGTGGGAATGTAAAATGGTACTACCACTTTGGAAATCTATCTGGCATTTTCTTAAAAAGTTGGAAATAGAACTACCATACAACCCAGAAATTCCACTCCTCGGAATATACTCTAGAGAAATAAGAGCCTTTACACGAAAAGATATATGCACACCCATGCTTATTGCAGCAGTTTTTACAATAGCAAAAAGCTGGAAGCAACCAAGGTGTCCATCTATGGATGAATGGTTAAATCAATTATGGTATATTCACACAGTTGAATACTACGCATTGGTAAAGAACAGTGATGAATCTGTGAAACATTTCATAACATGGAGGTACCTGGAAGGCATTATGCTGAGTGAAATTAGATGCAAAAAGACAAATATTGCGTATGATCAGTGTTATGAGATCCTGAGAAATAGTATAAACTGAGAAGAACACACACTTTTGTGGTTACCAGGGAGGGAGAGAGGGAGGGTGGGAGAGGGTTATTTACTGATTAGTTAGTAGATAAGAACTACTTTAGGTGAAGGGAAGGACAATACTCAATACATGGAAGGTCAGCTCAACTGGACTGGACCAAAAGCAAAGAAGTTTCCGGGATAAACTGAATGCTTCGAAGGTCAGCTGAGCAAGTGCGGGGGTTCGGGGACTATGGCTTAAAGGGACTTCTAAGTCAATTGGGAAAATAATTCTATTATGAAAACATTCTGCATCCCACTTTGAAGTGTGGCGTCTGGGGTCTTAAATGCTAACAAGCAGCCATCTAAGATGCATCAATTAGTCTCAACCCACCTGGATCAAAGGAGAATGAAGAACACCAAGGTCACACAATAACTATGAGCCCAAGAGACAGAAAGGGCCACATGAACCAGAGACTTACATCATCCTCAGACCAGAAGAACTAGATGGTGCCCGGCCACAACTGATGACTGCCCTGACAGGGAGTACAACAGAGAACCCCCGAGGGAGCAGGAGAACAGTGGGATGCAGACCCCAAATTCTCATAAAAAGACCAGACTTAATGGTCTGACTGAGACTAGAAGAATCCCGGCGGTCATGGTCCCCAAACCTTCTGTTGGCACAGGACAGGAACCATTTCTGAAGACAACTCATCAGATATGGAAGGGACTGAACAATGGGTTGGAAAGAGATGCTGATGAAGAGTGAGCTACTTGTATCAGGTGGACACTTGAGACTGTGTTGGCGTCTCCTGTCTGGAGGGGAGACAGGAGGGTAGAGAGGGTTAGAAAGTGGCAAAATTGTCATGAAAGGAGAGACTGGAAGGAGGGAGCAGACTGACTCATTAGGGGAAGAGTAAGTGGGAGTATTGAGTAAGGTGTATATAAGCTTATATGTGACAGACTGACTTGACTTGTAAACTTTCACTTAAAGCACAATAAAAATTATTAAAAAAAAGTAAAAACCTATCCTCCACCTGTAACACCCACCTTCTTCTTCTTGGTCCAGCAAAATCTTACCAATTCCTTAAGGCTAGGATCAAATTCTGCTCCTTCTGAGAAGCCTTCCCAGGCCCACACCAGCTGAAAGTGATCTGACTCCCATGAACTCCTAGGACTTCTGTTGTCCATAAGCCTCATGGAGAGCCTGAAACTCACAGTCTTCCACTGCTGGTTCTCTTCTCAGAAGCGATTTCTAGCTGCCCAGTTAGATTCCAAGCTTCTTGAGAGCAGGTCCGGAGTTGGTGGTTCCCGGCAGTCCCCACAGCTCTGGTAAAAAGCATGCCGCATAATAGGTGCTCTACAACTCTGCAGACTGACTTATGGGGGAATCTCCCCTCCCCATGAGATGGGCAGATTCTCAAGGAGTGACTAGGACCTGCCCCTGCGGAAAAGCCACAGTGCCATCTTCACCTGTGCCACATGAGTACACTGTGTCTCTATCGACTTCTCTTCCATAGAGCTTGCTCCACTTTGCTAAAATCCTTCTCAGGCTTTGTGGTGGGAGGGTAATTGTACTACCTTTTCAGAGGACAGTGTGGCAATACCTCTTAGCTGTTAAACTGCACATGCAATAAAAAACGTTTAAAGACGCAAAAAAAAAAAAACAAAAAAACTTTAAGAAAGGTTTGTTGATATCCACAAATTAAAATTTGCTTGGTTTTTCATTTGAATAGCACTTAATCTATAGATCAAGTTGGGAAGAACTGACATCTTAATAATATTGTCTACCTAACCATGAAAAAAGGAGCCCTGATCACACAATGCCTAATCACTCTGGTTGCTAACCAAAAAGTCTGCAGTTTGAATGCGCTAGTGTTTCCGAGGGCGAAAAGACCTAGCAACCTGTTCCCATACGGATTATAGCCTAGGAAGCCCCACGGGGAAGTTCTTCTTTGTACTATAGGGTCATTAGGAGTTGGAATCAACTCAGTGACATACAATAACGTACATGAACATGAAATATACCTCCATTTATTTAGATTTCTTTCAACAGAAATTTGTAGTTTTCCTTATATAAATTATTATGGATTGAATTGCATCCCCCCAAAATGTGTGCCAACTTGGCTGGCTACGATTCCCAGTGTTATGTGGCTGTCTACCATTTTGTGACCCCATGTGATTATCCAACGTGTTGCAAACCCTAACCTCCAGGATGTTAATGAGGCAGTTATGTTCATGAAGCAGGACTCAGTTTACAGAATTAGGTTGTATCTTGAGTTAATCTCTTCTGAGATATAAAAGAGAATCAGGCAGAGAAGAGCAGAACCTCAGTACCACCATGCAAGAGGAACCAGGAGTGGAGTGCTTCTTCTGGGCCCAGGGTCCCTGCACTGAGAAGCTCTTACACCAGGGGAAGATTCCTGACAAGGACTGTCCTCTAGAGCTGACATAGAAAGCAAGTCTTTCCCTGGAGCTGGCACGCTGAATTCAGACTTCTAGCCTCCTAAACTGTGAGAGAATAAATTTGTTTGTTAAAATCATCCATTTCTGGTCCTTCTGTCATAGCAGCACTAGATAACTAAGACATAAGCCTTGTACATACTTTGTTACATTTATACCTCATCATTTTTTCCTTCTTTTTTGAGGCTAATGCTAATAGCATTGTGCTTTTAATTTCATATTCTGGTATATAAGAAAGCAGCTGACTTTTATTTATTAATTTTTCATACTGTTACTTTGCTGTAATTGCTTATTAGTTCCAGGAAGTTTTAAATAAAACAAAGATGGTTCTTTCTTCATTCCTATTCTGTATGCTTTTCTTTTCTTATCAAATTGCATTAGGTAGGACTTCCAGTATGATGTTGGATAAGAGTGTTGAGAGGGGGCATTCTTGTCTTTTTCCCATTCTTAGGGAAAATGCATGTACTTTTTAATATTGAGTAGGTTTACTAGATGATTTTATCAATTTGAGAAAGTTCCATCTATTCCCAGTTTCCAGAGATATTTTTAATCACGAATTGGTGTTGAATTTTGTCAAATATCTATAGTATAATAATAAGATTTTTGTCCTTTCACTTATTGACATGATGAATTATGTAAATTGATTTTTGATTAATGTGCCAACCTTGCAGACCTGGGATAAATCCCACTTAGTCATGGTGTATAATTCTCTTTATACATCATTGTATTTGATTTGCTGATATTTTGCTGAAGACTTCTTTTTTTTTTTTTTACCAGATACAAGGCAGTCTTCATTTCTTCCACACATTAGAAATGCTTGCAATTACAGTTCAGCTTCTCTGAGTCTTTGCTGAAGACTTTTGCATTTATGTTCATGAGAGATATTGGTCTGTAATTTTCCTTCCTAAAAATATCTGCGTCTGGTTTCAGTATTAGCGTAAAAGATGGCTTAGGAGAATGAGTTGAGAAGAGTTGTTTCCTCTTCTAGTTTTTGTAAATATCTGAGAAGGATTGGTGTCAATCATTCTTTAAATGTTTCGTAGAATTCACCAATGAAACCATCTGGCTTTCTGTTTTGGAAGGTTGTCTATTCAATTTCTTCCATAGATATAAAAGACCTGTTGCTATTGAGTTGATTCCGACTCATAGTGACCCTATAGGACAGACTAGAATTGCCCCATAGGGTTTCCAAGGAGCAGCTGGTGATTTGCACTGCTGACCTTTTAGTTAGCAGCCAGGATCCTAACCACTGAGCCACCAGGGCTCCTAGATATAGTAGTATTCCTATTATCTATTTCTTCTTGTGTTAGATTTTTCAGTTTTGATAGGTTTTGTCTTTCAAGGAATTGGTCCATTTCATTAGTTATCAAATTTGTGGGCATAGATTTTTTCATAATATTCTTTTTTTCATGTTGTTGCAAGGTTTCTGAAGAGACGTTCAATGTAATTCTCAAACTTTTTTTTTCTTTAAACAGAGAGTCCCCTTCCCCCCTTACTGTTTTCAAGATTTTCACTTTGCCTTTGAATGTAATATGCTTAAAAAAAAATTATTTAGTCTTTATCATGACTAGTGTTTCCTGAGATTCTGAGATCTGTAGTGTGGTATTTCTGGTGTCTATCAACAATTTTTATTGGTTATCAACAATTTTGGAAAATTCTCAACCATTATTATTTCAAGTATTTCTTCTTCTTCGTCCTTCTGGTATTCTCATTACATTCATGTAACAACTTTTGTAATCGTATCACAGATCTTGGATATTCTTTTTTTTATTCTTTTTTCTGTTTGCTTTTCAGTTTCAGAAGCTTCTATATATCACTCTTCAAGTACACATATTACTTCCTCAGACTTGTCCAGTTACTAGTGAGCCCATCAAAAGAATTATTTCCTTTTTATTACTTCTTAGTTTCAATCGCCCTATACTTGCATATTGCACACTTTGTCCATCAGAACCCTTAGCTTATTAGTTATGGATATTTAAAATTTTAAGTCTGATATTTCCAAAATCTCTGAGATATCTGGATCTGATTCTAATGTTTGGCATGTCTATTCAGTTTGTGTTTTTTGCATTTCACCATGTCATGTTTTTTTTTTTGTTGTTGTTTGTTTGTATGAAAAACAAAAAGTATGAATGTGGTAGAAGAACATAGGCTCTTTCAGTTGTGGCCTCCTGTGAAGCTCTCTTGATGTTGATATGGTGACAAGGAGTAGGGGTTGTTGTTGTTAGGTGCCATCAAGTCAGTTCAGGCCCATAGCCACTCTGTGAACAACAGAATGAAAAACTGCCGCCATCTTGCATCATGCTAAGCTGGAGCCCATTGTTGCAGTCACCTTGTCAATCCACCTCTTGAGGAACTTGCTCTTTTTCATTGCCCCTCTACTTTACCAAGCATGATGTCCTTCTCCAGGGATTGGTCCCTCCTAAAAACATGTCCAAAATATGGGAGATGGAGTCTCACCATCCTCTCTCTCCCTTCTAAGGAGCATTCTGGCTGTATTTCTTCCAAGAAAGATTTGTTCATTCTTCTGGCAGTACATGGTATATTCAATATTCTTCACCAATACCATATTTCAACAGCATCAATTCTTTTTAGGTCTTCCTTATTCATGGTCCAACTTTCACATGCATATGAGGTGATTGAAAATACCGTAGATTGGGTTGGGCGTACCTTAGTCCTCAAGGTGACATTTTTGCTCTTTAACACTTTAAAGAGGTCTTTTATAGCAGATTTGACCAACGCACTACATTGTTTCATTTCTTGAATGCTGCTTCCATGTGCGTCGATTGTGGGGTCTAGTAAAATGAAATCCTTGAAAACTTCAATATTTTCTTTATTTATAATGATGTTGCTTATTGATCCAGTTGTGAGTGTTTTCATTTTCTTTATTTTGAGATATAATATTATATTGTAATATAATTTTGAGATATAATCCATACTAAAGGCTGTAGTCTTTGATTTTCAACAATAAGTGCTTCAAGTCATCTTCACTTTCAGCAAGCAAGGTTGTGTCATCTGCGTATCTCAGGTTGTCAATAAGCCTTCCTCCAATTCTTATGCTACATTCTTCTTCATATAGACCAGCTTTTAGGATTATTTACACAGCACAGATATTGAATAAGTATGGTGAAAGTATGGAACTCAGATGCACAACTTCCGTGATTTTAAACGATGCACTGGCATGCGAGCAATTGATGGTCTTTTCTGCAGTCACCCTGACCTTGTTCTGCCTGATGATATTGAGCTTCTCTGTGGTCTGTTTCCATGGAAGTAATCAATTCAATTCCTCTGTATTCCATCGGGTGAGGTCCATGTGTATAGTTGCCATTTATGTTGTTGAAAAAAAGATATTTCCTGTTAATAAGTTGTTAGTTTTGCAGAATTCTAGCACGTAATCTATGGAATCATTTCTACCACCAAGGCCTTATTGCCCAGCTACTGACCCTTCTTCTTTGTTTCCAACTTTCGTATTATAATCATCAATAACTATCAATGTATTTTGATTGCATGCTTGATCAATTTCAGGCTGCAGAAGTAGATAAAAATCTCCAATTTCTTCATCTTTGGCATTAGCAATTGGTGCATAAATTTGAATAGTAGTTTCACTAACTGTTACTTCTTTTAGGCGTATGGATTTTATTCTATTACTGACAGCATTGTATTTCAGGATAGATCCTGAACTATTCTTTTTGACAATGTATGCTACACTGTTTCTCTTCTACTTTTTCATTTCCAGCATAGTAAATCAAATGATTGTCTGATTCAAAATGGCCAATACCTGTCCAGTCAGTTCACTAATGCTTAGTATATTGATCTTCAAGAATTTTATTTCACCTCCACCAGATGGAGTCCAGTACAACTAGATGGTGCCTGGCTACCACCACTGACTGCTCTGACATGAATCAGAATAGAGGGTCCTGGCAGAGCTGGGGAAAAATGTAGAAAAAAATTCTAAAGCAAAAAGCAAGGCCAGGCTTTCTGGCCTGACAGAGACTGGAGAAACCCTGAAAGAATGGACCCCGGACACCTTTTCTGCTCAGTAATGAGGTCACTCCTGAGGTTCACCCTTCGCCCAAAGATTGAAAAGGCCATGGAACAAAACAAGACTAAAGGGGTGCACCAGCCCTGGGGCAGGGACTAGAAGGCAGGAGGGAAAAGGAAAGCTGGTAATAGGGAACCCAGGGTTGAGAAGGGAGAGTGTTGACATGTCGTGGGGCTGTTAACTGATGTCATAGAACAATGTATATACTGTTTGATGAGAATCTAGTTTGTTCTGTAAACCTTCATCTAAAGTTCAATGAAAAAAAAAAGTTCCATTTCATTTTTGACCTCCAATTTTCCAAATTCACACTTCGTGCCCTCCACGTTTTGATTATTCATGTATATTGCAGGAGTTTCTTCTCATTTTGGGTCATGCAATACTGATAAATGAAGGTTCTGAAAGTTTTACTCCATCCACATCATCAGGGTTGATTCTGCTTTAAGAAGGCAGATCTTACCCAGTCATAATTTGAATGCCTTCTAACCTGAGTAGTCCCTCTTCTGGCACAATTTCTGAGAATGTTCCACTGCTATCCATAAAGTTTCACTGGCCAGTATTTCTAGAAGCAGATCACCAGATCCTTCTTCCCTGTCTGTCTTAGCCTGGAAGCTTTACTGAAATCTGTCCAGCATGGGTGACCTGCTAGTATTTTAAATACCAATTCCTTAACTTTCAGTATCACAGCAACATGGAAGGTACCACAGTATGACAAACTGACAGACAAGTGGTAAATCTAGGGGTGTAGGAAGCATTATACAGTCTTATGATTAGGTCTCAGTCTTTCAGTGAGCCTGTTCCCCTGGGTTGTGACTTTCACAAATGTTTCTCAGGCTTTCTTCCTCATCTAAGTAAAGCAAAAAAAATCTGAAGGTAGTTAGTGTTGGCTATTTATTTCTTTTTCCCATGACCAGCATTAGAGGGGGCCACAGTTGGTTATTCCCCTTCCTTCAAGTTGAAGACTCAAAGAGGAGTAGAGTTTGGGAATTTTTTTCCCCCATGTGGAAGACCAGAGGGGCCTGGACCCAAGTATTTTTCTTCTTCCATGTTGGTTAGGCTCTGATAAAACTCACCTTGGATAGGATTAGGAAAGCAGTTTCCTTTGAGAGAAGTCCATTTTAAGGAGAGTAGAGCACTATTTCAAACTATTTCTCTCTTCAGGAAGCACTAAGAGATTTTTCTCTGAACATCACAGTGGAATCATGGTGGTGTTCCTGTGGCTAAAACTCATAAAAGCGTGGACGCCTCTCCTATGGCTGAGTGTCCAGGAGTTACTACAAGAGCAGTCTCAGCAATTAATCAATTATCCTTTAGATTTTCCTACCAGATGCTGAGTCTGGCAGCAGAGGCAACAACAGCAGTGGAGGTGTTTTTTGCTTCCAGTAAGGAATGATTCTCCATATTAGCCTGTCTGAATCTAGAGTTTTCAGGGCGACAGTTAACTTTGTGACCACAGTTCTCTGATGGGCCTAAGAGTTTTGATATTCAGTCTCTCAGATTTTTTTTGCAAGGGTTGGAAGGACAACTTTCGAGCTGCTTGCCTGCTGGAATGGAGCAGAAGTTGCCTTTTTTTTTTAATTGGGTTATTTTGCATTTTCTTATTGAGTTGTAAAAGTTCTTTATATACTCACGGTACAAGCTCCTAATCTGACAGGTAATTTTGAAAATAATTTCTCTCACTCAATGATTTCCCTCATTCTTGTGATGTCATTTGAAGCACAAAAGTTGTAATTTTGATGAAGTCCAATTTTTCTACTTTTTCTTTTGTTGTGTCCTTTCGGTGATGTATCAAACTAATTGTTGATTTTTTCCAAGGTCGTGAAGATTTCTCCTTATGTTTTTCTTGAAGAGCCCTGTTATAAAATTGTACCTTCTCAGGTAAAAACTGAGAGTTCATCAGAGAAGATCTTCCCTATAGAAATACTAAAGTGAGTTATTCAGGCTGAAATAAAATGACATTACATAGAAACTCAAATCCACACAAAGACATAAAGATTGCTGGTGTAGGTTACTATATAAGAAGTTGGAAAATGAATTTGTTACCATTAATTTCACAAAGAAAACTGAGGCATGTTGGAAGTGAAACTGTAGGTTAAGTTTATAAAAGTATATTTTGATCATATCTTCAAGAAGCAACTACATTTCAGGGGAGATAATTGAAGAAGCCTTTTATTTCCACAAGGTTCATGGACATAATACTAAAGAGGATAAAGTCAAAGAATTAATGGCTTATTTTCAAGGAACAATTTCTTAGGATCCAAATCAGAGGTCCTTTCCATAATATGGACAATAGCTGATCAATAATTATACAACCTACATTTATTCTAGCTTTTCATTGAGTCATAATTCTGGCAAAAATGTTAAAGGACTTGTATATTAGATCACAAGTGTGTCAGGTAAATTTCCATCTTTAAGTTATATTCTATCACATTCTAAATTCTTGTATATTGAGAAGAAGCAGGCAAGGTACAACAAAACAGAAATATAGGTATTAGGCAATTACATAATTTTGTTTGTTAAGTTACTCCTACCTACTAGCTTTGTTGTGCATGAAACATGAAAATAGGTTTCTAGAAAATTAAAAATTGCTAAATATCCTGATCATTCAGAGTAATACAAGAATTACTGGAGATGATCATGTACTCTTAAATGCCATAGCCCACTTCGACATATTATATTTATATATGTTTTATGTCTCAAATTTGTAAAATTTAATGGCATAATTTTGCAAACCTGATTTTGCTTTTGTGATACTTCACCTCACAAATGAACTCAACACATACTGCAACGACTCATATCTCAGAGTCAAGGCAATAGCAGGCCAGCTGGTTTGGCAGAAGCTAAAAATGTCACAGCTGAGAACTATATATTTTGTACTTGGCCAAATATTCTGAAGCTCACCTTAATATTATGACCACCACTTTAGCCGACTTGCAGGCAATATATGTGTGCAATGTCTTCTGTATCTGATTGTTACGTAATGCATCCAACTGGAAGCAATCCAATCAAATTGGTACTCCTACCTCTTGGCAGCTTTCTTTCATTCAACCTGTATTTATTTAGCAGTCACCAGGTGAACTATGCTAGGCAAGTACTTGCAATAAAACTGTAATGTAGGCAGACGTAGCTCCCACTTTTATGGCACTTTCAGTCTTTTGGGCAGACACAGAAAAATAACCAAATGGTTACTACATAATTGTAATCTTCTGGAAGTATTTATGAGGATTACCCAAGGTGGACTTCCCACAAGCAGTCATATCTGTGTTAAAGTCAGTAGAAATAAACCATGAGAAGAAGAGATTGCCACTTTTACTTTCTGTTAGGGATGGAATTGTGCCCAGCCAAATTATGTGTTGCAAATATTTATCCCTACACCTGTGGAGAGGGAGAACTGGTTGTTCAGTGATCAGTGATTGACTGTTAACCAAAAGGTCCCAGGTTCGAACCCATCAGCCACACTGCGGGAGAAAGATGTGGCAGTCTGCTTCCATACATTTTATAGCTTTGGAAACACTATGGACAGTACTGCTGTGTCCTATAGGGCTGCTATGAGTCAGAATCAGTTCAATGGCAATGGGTTTCAATTTTGGTTTGCTATACCTGTGAACATAAGCCTATTTGGGAGTAGAATTTTCTTTGTTATGATAATGATACGTATTAGTGTAGGGTGTGTCTTAAGCCAATCAACGTTGACAAGTAAAAGACCAGTATAGGTACAGAAGAAGGAAGACACATTCTGAAGAGGGAAGACTGACACCATCTGAAGAGGATAGAGGCAGTCCAATCCGCAAGTTCAGGACCTCCAACAATGGCCAGCTAAAGAAGTTGACACAAGGTTTTTTTTTCCCCAGAAGTGACAAAAAGAGAGCCTTCTCCTAAATCAGGTTCTCCATATTAGGACTTCTAGCCTCCAGGACTGTGAGAAAATAAATTTCTATTTATTAAAGCCACCCAATTGTTGTATTTCTGTTATAGCAGCACTAGATAACTAAGAATTTGGTACTGAGAAGTAAGGATGCTGCTCTAACAAATACCTAAAATTTAGAAGTGGTTTTGGAATTGGGTAATAGGTAGAATATGGAGGAATTTCGATGTGTTTCTGTTACAGCAGCACTAGATAACTAAGTCACTCTCCTTATAATGATCAGAGCGAGTTCCTCCTATATGGTTATCTTGCAACTAGAGTTGTTAAACAAGTCATTACTGTGATATGTTCAGCCAATATTCATTATTTTCCACTATGTCATTAATTGTATTACTACTCAGAGGAGCCCTGGTGGCACCGTGGTTAAGAGCTACAACTGCTAACCAAAAGGTCAACAGTTCAAATTCACCAGCCACTCCTTGGAAGCCCTCTGGGCAGTTCTACTCAGTCCTGTAGGGTTGCTATGAGTTGGAATCAACTTGATAGCAATAGGTTTACTACTCAGGACTCTGCAGTATCTATTACAAGTCCAAAGGGAATTTTATTTTAAAAGCTTCTTTTTCAGGCTAAGTGATTTACTTTTCCTTATCCTATTTTTAATGCTTTTAAGTTACAACTGATTTTTTTTCCCATATACTTGAACAAGAGGCAACTATTATTACTACAGTCACTTAGCATCCCAAGTCAAGCTCAGTTTAGCCATAACTCTGTGCCAAATCTGTGCTAGCTTTTTAGATTACCAAGGTGAATAAGAAAATATTCTTATCATCAGTGATAATCAACTGTGTAAAGCAACCATAAGCATCATTTAAACTATTATATAGACAAGGAATAGAATTAAAAAAGTACTGAAGAAAAAAGAGAGGATGAGCACTTAACTGAAATGGGACATCAAATCAGGCTTCCTCAAATCTGGCCTGCTATAAGAGTTAAATCACTAGGTAGTGTAAATAGCGAATGTGCTTCGCTACTAACTGGAAGGCTGGAGGTTCGAGCCTACCCAGAGGTACCTTGGAAAAAAGGCCTAGTGACCTACTTCTGAAAAATCAACCATTGAAGAATTTCTGACAGTCATCCTCAGAAAGATGATAATGAATGTCATGTGAGTGACTGATACTGATGTCATGTGGACCCTGTGTGTGCAGAATATAATTGTAATTGGCAGGGTTTTCAAAGCTGTGATCTTTGAAAGCAGATAACCAGGCCTTGCTTCCAAGGCACCTTTGGGTGGTTTCAAACCTCCAACTTTTAAGTTAGTTAGTAGAGCACTTAACCATTTGTACCACCCACGGACTTTTAATATACTACAGCAAATATGCTTTAATTTGCACAGAGAATAAATCACATGCTTTCCTTACAGTTCCTTTTACATTACGGGTAAATCATAAATTTACCAATTTTTCTTTCTTTAGCTACATATAGAGTTTATAGTTTTGAAATTTTTGCTGGAAAAATAGAAGAAGAAGATTTTCCCTCCTGGAAAAAGTAAACAAAATAATAGTACTTGTAATGCTAAAGTTCTCCTGCTAACTACTCTGCTGTGAGAAATATGGTGTAAATCTGGGGAAGATAATAAGTCCATCTCCAATTCCCATTCTGAATAAACATTTATCCATCTGGTGTTCAGATTATTTTAAACAAGTACCTTTTTGAAGGTGATTTCAGATCTGCTCAGAGCACTCTCAATTTAAATATTTTAATTGCACAGTTTCCTTTTTTTTAAATATATGTTTCTTTAAATGATTTCCTTTGAACAGTAATTCTTAGGCATGTTAAGGGTAAAACAAAATCCATCATAAAATTTATGAGTTAATATTGATTTAAGCAAAGTTAGGTGATTTTGCTTAAGAATTTCTCAAAATCTTTTAAGGCTAATATTAATGGTTCAATTTGCATTATGGAGAAATAAGATACAGAATTTAATTTGAACATGGAGCTTTTTCTTTTGTGAAATAGAGAGATGAATGGTCCACCAAGGATACTGTAGCAACATTTGAATTAGGTCTCAAGAAATCAAAATATTGATCCCTTGTTTTTACAGCAAGCAGCTACTGAATTACAATGTAACATTACATCTTTCTGTATTTTAGATTTTTGATAAGCAAATGATATTATTGAAACTTTTTCTGTTCTCTTGTAAAGCCGAGGTTGACAATTTGCACAAATAAAGAAATGTATCAGCCATAATAAGACAATGTAACGTGTGGCAATTACAGTTTATAAACATGCAATACAATTTTATTGTATACCTACTGGTGATAATTAATTAAATTAGAAACAAAAGGTATGCTTATAATCGTTCACAGCAATCTTCCAGAGCAGTAGTAGTATAAATTTAGAGTTTTTTTTTCCTATTTGTGACACACTAAAATTTCATTTCTTATATCTCAACTTCGTATTATAAGCAATGCAGGATACCTGGGTTAAAATGAAAATTTTGTCTCTGATTATTTTTGTTAGAATTGTCATTTAACATGAGAAGTAATAAAAGCTCACTTTCTCATGTAGGTCAGGCTGCAGGCTGGAGAATTCTTCAGGTTTGCGCTCTAAGGTCCATATGTCAGGTGATGGGAAGAGTGCAGAGTTGGAAGGGATGGAGTTCTGCCAAAATATCTGTTTATAGCCTGGAGGTATACCACTCCCTAAGGAAACTGCCTTTTTGATGGATTGATGGATTATATTAGATTACGTTATGGAAAGTGATTAAATGAAATTATATTAGTTATAGAACAACAACTAATCTAGCTTTAGCCAAGCCACTGGGAATCATAGTTAAGCCAAGCTGACACATAAAATTGACCATCACACTTGGTTATATATTTATTATTGTTCCCATGTATAGTATTTCTTTAAGGTTTTAAAATGCATTTGAAAGTAAGTCTCTACTTAATACTTTATTGGTCTAATATTTTTAAATATAAATTAGCACTCTGTGGTAGGGCAGCCTCAAAGATTGCCCTAAATGACCCCCACATTCTGGTATCTGTGTCCTTGTCTAATCAATTCTTGACTGTGGGCTGGATCTACTGATGACTTCTAATAATTAGAAATTGCAAAGTGACGGGATATGCCGCTTTTCAGATTAGGTTATTAAAGGCTGTGGCTTCTATCTTGCCAGTATTCTCTGACTCTTGCTGATTTGCTTGTTCTGATGAAGCCAGCTGTCACGTTGTGACCTGCACTATTAAGATGCCCACATAGCTATGAATTGAGTGTAACCTCTGGCCAATAGCCTGTGAGAACCTGAATCTTGCCAACAACCCCTGAGTGGGTTTGGAAGTAGCTCCTGCCCTGGTTAAACCTTGAGATGACTGTGGCCCCGCCGACACTTTAATTGCAGTCTTGTAACAGACCTTCAGCCCAGAGACCCAAGTAAGCAGTATCATCTTCCTGGCCCTAAAACTATGAGACAATAATTTTGTGCTGTTTTGAGCTTCTAAGTTTGGAACAATTTGTTATGCAGCAAAATAGATAACTAACACTAACTACATATACAAAAGTGAAATAATTTGGAAACTTTTGCTTATTAAATGTATGAATAATGACACTCTCCTTTTGTTTCAACGATCTCTTGAAAACGTACTAGAACTTTAGGAAGAGAAACCAAACTACATCTTCACATGATAGAGAGGCTATCAATTTTGCTAAATCACATTATGTGGGCAAATACTACCAAATAAATACACAGACAGATATACAGGAAGGCAACAAGAGGAAGATTCCAACTGCAGTAGAGATCAGAAAAATAGATAGCAAAAGGCACTTATTTTTATAAAATAAGCAGACTTATTGTTGATTATATCCGACAATTACATACACAGGCTGCGTAGGATAGCAGAGGGGCACTGCTTCGACTCAACTTTGGAATGTTATCCATAATTTCTTATGATCCACAGTCGAATGCCTCTGCATAGTCAATAAAACACAGCTAAACAATTCTGGTATTCTCTGTTTTCAGACAAGATTCATCTGACATCAGCAATGATATCTCTTGCTCCACATCTTCTTCTGAATATGGCTTGAATTTCTGGAAGGTCCCTGTTGATGTAACGCTACAACTCTTTTTAAATTATCTTCAGCATAATTTTACTTACATGTGCAATAATTGTTAAAAAAAAAAAAAAAGTACTGTTTGATAATTTCCACATTCTTTTGGATCACCTTTCTTTGGAATGGGGACTAATGGATCTTTTCCAATCTGTTGGCCAGGTAACTGTCTCCAAATTTCTTGGCATAGATGAGCGAGCCCCTCCAGTACTGAACGCATTTGTTGAAACATCTCAGTTGGTATTCAGTCAATTCCTAGAGCTTTGTTTTTCATCAGTGCCTTCAGTGGAGCTTGAACTTCTTCCTTCAATACCATCTGTTGTTGATCATATGCTACCTCCTAAAGTGGTTGAATGTGGACCAGTTATTTTTGGTAGTGACTCTGTATATTCCTTCCATCTTTTTTTCATGTTTCCTGTATCATTCAATATTTTGCTCATAGAATCCTTCAAAATTTCAGCTTGAGGCTTGAGTTTTTTCTTTAGTTCTTTCAGCTTGAGAAATTAATCCTTTTGGTTTCCTAACTCCAAGACTTTGTACCTTCCATTATAATGCTTTGTCTTCTCCAGCCACCCTTTGAAATCTGTTCATCTCTTTTACTTCATCATTTCTTCCATTTGCTTTAGCCACTCTGTATTCAAGAGAAAGTTTGAGTCTATTCTAACAACCATTTTCTTGTATTTATGTATGTCTTTTTAATGACCTTTTTCTTTCTTCTTGTATGATATCTTTGATGTTATCCCAAAACTTGTTTAGTCTTTGGTTATTAGTGTTCAATGCATCAAATCTGTTCTTGAGATAGTCTCTAAATTCTGGTGAGATATACACAGAGTCATATTTTGGTTCTTGTGGACTGCCATAGGACTCAGCAATTGCTCTCTCAGGATATACCCAGAAGAATAAAAAGGAATATGATTATAATACATAGGTTGAACTTTAAATCATTATGCTAACTGAAATAAGCAAGACATAAAATAAAAAATACTGTATTATCTCTCTTATATAAATACCTAGGATAGCCAAATTCATAGCGATAGAAAGTAGATGTTACCTGGTGCTGAGGAAAAGAGAGAATACTGATTGTCTAGGTAATAAAAAAAGTTTTGGAAAGAAGATGGTGGTGATGTTTCACAACATCGTGAAATAATTATTTCCACATTTAAAAATTGTTTAAATAGCAAATTTCATGTTATATACTGTATTTTATACAAATAACACACACTTTCTATGTTTGTTTGCCAACCACTCCCTCCTCCTGTGAGGCATTTTCGTAAGAGAACTATGCTAACTTTTTTACAGCAACAGTAAAAAAAAAAAATTGGCGTAGAGACACTTACAAAATACCTCGCTTGGGGAGTGCAAGGTTGGCAAATAAATGTAGAAAGCGTACAATATTTCCATAAAAGTCTGGTATATTTTACCCTAATAAAAGTACTAATAAAAACTACTTTAGCATAAGGTTTGACTTTTATTGGATGTATCATATTTTATCATTGCAAGAATTAAGTAGCAATCATGCAGGTATGAGGAACTATGATTTCCTCCCCTCCAAGTGTGATCTGTCAGACATAAAATGGCATTTACTAAGGGAAACTTACAAGATTGAAAGGTTAATAATGTGGGCCAAATAGATTAGAAAGTAAATCCATGTAATAGAATGAAAGCAAGAAGACTAATAAGTCAACACAACCTTAATGCATTTGGGCAGTGTTTTAATTCCTGTTGTATGGTAAAGCACAGCACCAACATACATCAGGAACAGATTTTGGGGAGACTGTAAATGGGTTATGAGTCCACAGAAAGTAAGAAATATTCTGGTAGCTGTGCAAGAAGTCAATGGAACATGTTGCCTAATCAAAAGCAAAATTGATCCAATGTCAGAGTCTCAGGAAGAAGACGGCATCAGGAATGATAACAATTTTTAAAGATGCAAGGCAAAACTTCCAGATCAAGGTAGTGAATTCATGCTTCAATAAAATTTTCGGATCTAAACACCATACAAAGACAAATAAAATGGAAAAGGAGAAGAAGGTATGAATGTATGAATGTCTGTGTGGAAATAAAGAAGAAAGCAAAATGGTAGTAGGAAAAATGGCTGATTATAAATTGGAATTATAACTAGAATATGGACCAGGATAGCCAAAAGTTAAATTATATGCAGAGTAAAGACATTAAAATAAGAAAGATGAAATGGAATACTAGAGTCAGACTTACCACTTGAAATCATGGAATGAGATTTATCTCTCTTTCAACTACTCATACCAAAGGGGGAAAGAAAAGATTTCCTTGGGTTATGGCTCATATTGAAATGCATGCAGGGAAACATGAAAACACACAGAAATATTTTCTAATGCTTGAGATTAATTAAGTCACCTGATAACTCTAAAGGATTGTTAGATAAGGTATTGAGGTAATTAGTGATTAGAGAGTTGGCCGGGAATCTAGAATGTGTGAGTTTGAATCCATGTTCCACTATTTCTAATTGTGATTTCAAAAAATTTTCCAGACTGTCTTTGTTGGAGTTGTATTATCAGTTAAATGGGGATAAAAACAGTGTCGATTTCAAAGACCGAATTGAGGTTGGCACATAATAGACCCACTCCTCACTTATCGAGGTTCCAAAAACCAGGTCATAATGTGAAAATCAATGTTATGAGAAAATGGAAGATGTCCACATCAGATCACAAAATAGAGGATTGCTATATCATTATATAACTGCCCAAAGACATAATTGCGTAACTACTAAATTATATCATTACATCACTGCCAAACCACTAAGAATCATGTCCCAGTCAAGTTGAAACATAACCTTAACCATCATAGCCAGTGCTATTCTTGCCTCATGCCTTGGGGTTCATTACTGCCAGACATGTGTCATTAACGTGCAAAATAATAGATAGTAGATTTTTTACTATGATTGTAATGCAAAATATTGAGTAACAAGATAGTAAATTAGGAGTAGCTGTAAGCCTTTCATACATGATAGCTGAGTAATTGCAATTATGAGATATGACTCTATACATGGCATTTTCAAAGTTGGATAAAGGCAATTACATAACTGTTAAAACAGGAGATTGTGTCCTTAGAGAGAAACAAAATTAAACAAATAAAAATAGTCCATACACATAAAATTCAACCTAATCAAACAAAAAAAAATCAAAGTCACTAAAATTATTACAGATTAGCCCATGTATCAAATCACAATAGACATATTGGTAAATCTAAGGCCAAGTAGAGAGTCAATGATTTCAAAAATTAGAACTTTATTTTAATGGTGTTATAAAAGTCATCTTTGACTTGGTCAAAGAAGGAAAAATGATAGCAAATTTTTTTTACATGCGATAAGTTTTGTTTCTACTAATGGCAGACTGGGTAACTGGTCCAAATTTACAACTGAGAAAAATTAGGAAAGCTAGAAAAAGAAAATAATCTATCAGTCTATCAGTCTGTCTTTCATCGATCAGAACTATCTCATTCAGAATATACCAGAGGAAAAAAATATAAATATTATATATATACACACACACGTATAATTTACATATACACATGTTATTGTTAGGGGCTGTTGAGTTGGTTCTGATTCATAGTGACCCAATGTACAGCACAATGAAACATTGCATGGTCCTACGCCACCCTCACAGTCATTGCTATGTTTAAACCCATTGTTGCAGCCACTATGTTAGTCCATCTCCTTGAGAGCCTTCCTTTTTTTTCACTGACCCTTTATTTACCAAGCATAATGTCCTTCTCCAGGGACTGGCCCCTCCTGATTACATGTCCAACATATGGATGATGAAGTCTCACAACCCTCACTTCTAAGGAGCATTCTGGATGTACTTCCAAGAAAGATTTGTTCGTTCTTCTGACAGTCCATGTTATATCCAATATTCTTCACCATCACCATGATTCAAATGCATCAATTTTTTTAGGTCTTCCTTATTCATTGTCCAGCCTTTGTATGCATATGAGGCAATTGAAAATATCACGGCTTGGGTCAGGTGCACATCAGTGCTCAGAGTGACATCTTTACGTTTTAACACTTTAAGGAGGTTTTTTTTTTTTGTAGCAGATTGGCCCAATGTGATATGTAGTTTGATTTCTTGACTGCTGCTTCCATGGGCATTGATTGTGTATCCAAGTAAAATGAAAACCGTGACAACTTTAATATTTTTCTCACTTATCATGATGTTGCTTATTGGTCCAGTTGTGAGGATTTTTGTTTTTTATTGTTGAGGGATAATCCATAGTGAAGATATAGTCTTCGATCTTCATTAGTAAATGCTTCATGTCCTCTTCATTTTCAGCAAAAAAGATTGTGTCATCTGCATATTGCAGGCTGTTAATGAGTCCTCCTCCAATCCTGATGACATGTTCTTCTTCATACAGTCCACTTTCTTAGATTATTTGCTCACCATACATATTGAATAAGTATGGTGAAAGGATACAACCCAGATGCACACCTTTCCTGATTTTAAACCATGCAATATCTCCTTGTTCTGTTTGAATGACTTCGTTTTTGTCTATGTACAGGTTCTGCATGAATACAATTAAGTGTTCTGGAATTCTCATTCCTTACAATGTTATCCATAATTTGTTATAATCCGAACAGTCGAATGCCTTTGCATAGTCAACAAAGCACAGGTATACATCTTTCTAGTATTTTCTGTTTTCAGCCAAGACCCATGTGACATCAGCCATGATATCCCTTGTTCCATGTTCTCTTCTGAATCTGGCTTGAATTTTTGGCAGTTCCCTGCCAATATCCTGCTGCAACAATTTTTTAATTATTATCGTAAAATTTTACTCAGGTGGGATGTTAATAATATTGTTTGATAATTTCAGTATTCTACTGGATTACTTTGGAATGGGCAGAAATATGGATTTTTTCCAGTCAGTTGGCCGGGCAGCTGTCTTCCAAATTTCCTGGCATAGAAAAGTGAGCACTTCCAGCACTGCATATTTTTGTTGAAACATCTCTATTGGTATTCCATCAATTCTTGGAGGCTTGTTTTTCACCAACACCTTCATGCAGCTTGGACGTCTCCCTTCAGTATCATTGGTTCTTGATCATATGCTACATCCTGAAATCTTTGAACATCAACCAGTTCTTTTGGTACAGCAACTCTGTGTATTCCTTTCATCTTCTTTTCATGCTTTCTGCATCATTCAATATTTTGCCCGTATAATCCTTCAGCATTGCAACTCAAGGATTGAATTATTTCTTCAGTTCATTCAGCTTGAGAAATTCCAAGTGTGTTTTTCTGTTTTAGTTTTCTAACTCCAGATCTTTGCACATTTCATTATATTCTGCTTTGTCTTCTCTAGCTGCACTTTGAAATTTTTTGTACAGTTTTTTACTTCATCATTTTTCTCTTTTGCCTTGGCTACTCTACTTTATAGAGGAAGTCTCAGAGTCTCCTCTGACATCCATTTTGGCTTTTTTTTTTTTTTAACATCTTTTTAATCACCTTTCACTTTATTCATGTGAGATGTACTTGATGTCATCTCACAACTCGTCTGGTCTTTGGTAATCCTTGTTCAGTGCATCAAATCTATTCTTGAGATGGCGTCTAAATTCAGACACACTCAAGATTGTATTTTGGCTTCTGTGGATTTGTTTTAATTTTCTTCAGCTTCAACTTGAACTTGCATATGAGCGGTTGGTGGCCTGTTTCATAGCTGTTCCCTGGATTTTTTTCTGACTGATGATATTGAGCAACTCCATAGTCTCTTTCCACAGATATAGTCAATTTGATTCCTGTTTATTCCATCCATTGAGATTCACAAGTATAGTTGCCATTTATGTTGCTGAAAAACATATTTCCAATGACTAAGTCACCGGTCTTACAAAATTCTGTCAGCTATATCACCTGCATCATTTCTACCCAAGGCCATATTTTCCAATTATTGATCCTTCTTCTTTGTTTCCAACTTTCACATTCCAATTACCAGTAATTTTCAATGCATCTTGATTTCATGTTTGTTCAATTTTAGACTGTAGAATATGGTGAAAATCTTCAGTTTCTTCACTGTTGTCATAAGTGGTTGGTGCTTAAATTTGAATAATAGTTGTATTAATTGGTATATATATACATATTTTTAGCTGTTTTCAAGTAAATTCTATATATGTATTTATATAAAAATATATTGGACCAATAATCAATATCATAATAAATGAAGAAAAATTGAAGTTGACAATAATTTCATTCCACTTGGATCAACAATCAATGTCCATGGAAGCTGCAGTCAAGAAACTAAATGGCATATTCCATTGGACACATCTGCTTCAAAAGACTTCTTTAAAGGTCTGAAAATCAAAGACATCACTTTGATGACTAAGGTGTGCCTGACACAAACCATGGTCCTTTCAGTCACCAAATCTGCAAAATTTGGGGACTGAAAATGGAAGACAAAAGAAAAATTGATGTATTTAAACTGCTTTGCTGGTAAAGAATATTGAATGTATCGTGGACAAAGGAGTCTTAGGAGAAATACAATCAGAATACTCCTTAAAAGAGAAGATGGTGAGATGTAGTCTTCCTTACTTTGGGTATGTCAGAAGGAAGGACCAATCACTAGAAAATGACATTATATTTTGTAAAATGGAAAGTCAGCAAAACAAGAGAAATGCTTGATGAGATGTATTGACACAATAACCACAACAATGGACTTAAACCAAAGGTCATGAAGATGGCACATGACTGAGACAGAGACAGAGAGCGAGACGGACAGGCAGAGAGTTTATGTTAATAGGTTGGCTTATGTGACTACGGAGGCGGGTAAGACTGAAATCCATAGGGTAGGACAGCATGTTGGAAATTCAGGAAAGAAATGATGTTAAAATATTGAGTCTCAAATTTGTAAGGTAGGCCAGCTGGCTGGAAACAGTATGGAGGCAGAATTTCTTCTCAGGTAAATGCCATTTTTTGCCCTTAAGGCATTTAATTGATTGGATGAGATCCACACATATTATGAAGGTTAGTCTCCTCTATGTAATGTCAACTGATTATAAACATACTCACAGCTATAAAATAGTCTTATAGCTACATCTGGATTAGTATTTGACCAAACAACAGGACACCATAGCCTAGCCAAGTCATCATATATAGTTAGCCACCACTGTTCTACCAGTGTCATCTTAGCATCTATACATATTTCCTTAAACTATATTTAACCTCCAAATAAAGATATTAACAAAGTAATACTTCCAACTAACATGATGCAACTATCCTGCATACCAGCAAAAATGCACCAACATTTTCCACAAAAGAAATCACAGAGCTGTGGCTGGTAGGAATAACTACATTTTGCTACTGCACATTCCATATTCTCCTTGTTCTCAGCAAGTACCTTAGCTGTTTGTGCTTCTTTGCCTGTTGACATTACTCAAAACTTCATTCCTGAAGGGTCTGGACAATTAGTAATTCTTACTGAATTAGGTTGTTGTAGTTTTTATTTTATTTTAACTACAGGACTTGGTCGTACTAAGAAGCACTGTAAGGAAACTACTGCATTCAAGATATACTCTTGCTTACCTTGTTGTGCAATATAAGTTCAATTTCCTCTTGATAATCAGGATCAATCACTCCAACCAGTACAGTAACTTTTCTTTGTCTCTTGTTTCAAAGACATGAAAAGCCCAAATGATTTAGTGAGATGTTAAATTCCAGTTCAAGGAAATAATTATTATGTATCCTGTTGGAAGCATTCTTCACTTTGGGACTAAGACCTATAGGCCTGTAGAGCACAAGGTGGTTGGGAGAGGGAGGAAAAATTTTGATAGTGAATCATAAGGGTAATAGACAGTTGTGCCATTTCTGTTTCCACCCCTTGCTTTCTGGGTGCTTGAAACGTATTTATGGGAGAAACACCACTATATATTGGGTGCAGATTTAGAGCACATAAAGCCTTCTGGAGAACTTTTCCCTAGCCCTGCACAGTATTGCCACATAAATGATGCTGTAACTCAGTTTTCAAAATGCCATTGCCTTGCTTTATCCAACCAGTTGTTTTAGGATGATGGAGGACATGGTAAGACCAATGAATTCCATGAGCATGGCTCATTGTCACATTTCATTTGCTGGGAAGTGAGTTCCTTGATCAGAAGCAATGCTGTATGGAATACCGTGATGGTGGATAAGACATTCTTTAAGTCCACAGCTGGTAGTTTTGGTAGAAGAATTACATGCATCAAAGGCAAATCTAGAGTGCTTTGGGGACCATGGTCTCATGGAACATCTAGCTCAATTGGCATAACATAGTTTATAAAGAAAATGTTCTACATTCTACTTTAGAGAGCAGCGTCTGGGGTCTTAAAAGCCCGTAAGTGACCATCTAAGATAACTTCAGTGGTCTCATCCCTTCTGGAGCAAGGGAGAAAAGACTAGTCCAAAGGACTAATGGACCACAACTACCGCGGCTCCACCAGACTGAGTCCAGTACAACTAGATGGTGCCCAGCTACCACCACTGACTGCTCTGACAGGGATCACAATAGAGGGTCCTGGACAGACTTGGAGAAAAATGTAGACCAAAACTCTAACTCACAAAAGACCAGAATTATTGGCCTGACACAGACTGGAGAAACCCCAAGAGTATGGCCCCCAGGCACCTTTTTAGCTCAGTAACGAAGTCTCTTCTGAGGTTCAACTTTCATCCAAAGATTAGACAGGCAAATAAAACAAAATGAGTCTAAAAGAGCACACTAGCCCAGGGGCAAGGACTAGAAGGCAGGAAGGGACAGGAAAGTTAGTTGTGAAGAGAGAGTGTTGACATGTTGTGGGGTGGTTAACCAATGTCATAAAACAATATGTGCACTAACTGTTTAATGAGATGATATTTTGTTCAGTAAACCTTCATCTAAAGTACAGTGATTAAAAAAAAAAAAAAGGCAAATCTATATCCAGAGTAAGTATTTATTTCAGTAAGAACAAATTGCTGCCCCTTCCACAGTGGAAGTGGTCAATCTAATCAAACTGTCACAAGATAACTGACTGATCACTGCAGGGAAAGGTGCCATATTGGGAAATGTGTGTTGGTCCTTGTTGCTGGACATTTAGCAGTGACTGTAGCTAGGTCAGGTTTTTTGAATGCGAGTTTATATTGCTGAGCCTGTACATAAAATCCATCCCTACCATCATGTCTGGATACCTTGGCCGCATAGTGGTTAAGAGCTACAGCTGCTAACCAAAAGGTGGGCAGTTCAAATCCACTTCTTGGAAACCCTGTGGGACAGTTCTATTCTGTCCTATAGGATCACTATGAGTCAGAATTGACTCAACGGCAACGAGTTTTGTTTTTTTGTCCATCACATCCGCTTTGTTCATGAGTCTCTAGGAAAATGACAAAGGTGTATAGCAAAAGAAGACGACTGGTACATCTTTTTTTCCTACAGAATAGATCATCCTATCTACTGATTATTATAAGCCCCCTGCGCTGAATTTGTTTTTTGGTGAACATTCACATGGGAAACAAGTATCTTCATGTTTTTCCCATTCAGAGAATTCTGACGTCTGCATATCTCTTTCCTAGACATCTTTGTTACCAGTTTTCCAATCAAGGTCCTTCCAAATTCCTGACCATCCAGGCAAATGATTGGCCCCAGTCCATGAACTGGTATTCCAAGGAAAATGAACAACCATGTGCAATGCTGGAAGCCGTACCAACTAGGAAGATTCCATTTCAACACTGTCTTTCAGGGTTGTTGAAGAAAGGGGCTATAGTCTTCAGCTGTCCGCTTTGGAGAGGTGCCTGTGTATTGTACAGAACCATCTATAAACCAGGTTTGAGTTTTTTCTTCCTCAGTCCACTGATTGTAGAAAACACCCCATGAGGTCATAGTTACAGGGTGGGGGAGAGAAGATACAGTAGCAGGAATGGTGGCAATGGGATTTTTGGCTACTTCCTCTCATTACTTATTTGTGCCTTCAGGGCCTGTGATAACCTAATCTCACATACCACTTCCATTTGATGATGGAATGCTTCTGTGCACACTCAACTATATGAGTTGTTTGATCAGACAACATCCTATTCATCATGGGCACTTCAGTTTGAATGGTAACTTGGTGGCTTATGCTTAAGCATTAAGTCTGCTAAGTCCCATTAGCAAGCTCAAAGCTGTTCCTCAAAAGGAAACATCTGCAGAGAATGACAGAGCTTTGCCCCACAATCCTAAGGGCCTGAACTTTGGTTCGCCTATACTGACTTACCAAAGACTTTAAACAAAATCTTTATCTGACACTGACACTTCAAGTGCCATTGGATATGCTGGATCATACCTTGCATAACAGCCTGGAACTTTTGCAGAGCGTTCTCTCATTCTGACCTCCACTCAAATTTTGAAGATTTTCGCATCACTCAGTAAGTCGAGAATAGTACACACAAATGAGAAATATGTCACCTCTAAAATCCGTAGAGACCCGTAGGCATTTTGCCTCCTTTTTAGTTATAGGAGGGGCTAGATGCAATGACTTATTCTTCAATTTAGAAGGGTTCCCCTACATGTCTACAAATTTTACTGAGGTGGAAGACCACTGGATTTTTGTCAGATTTATTTCTTACCCTCTGACATGCACATTTCATATTAATAAGTCTGAGTAGACGCTACACCTTACTCACTAGATCCAATCAGCATAAGAATAACCACTAGCCATATCTACCTATTGAGCACATGAAATGTGACTAGTGCACTGAGGAAGTGAAATTTGGATTTCATTTAATTTTAAATAATTTAAGCTTAAATTTAAATAGCCAGATGTGGTTAATGGCTACTGTTTAAGACAACACAGCTCTCAAATATGATTTCCTGACCACCTTAGATGTCAAAGCAATTGTTGGGGAGCTGTGTTCCAAACTGTGATTTAGAGACCAGGCTCAATTCATCTTGTGATTATTCTATATTTTAGGACTTCATAACTCTGTATTCAATTTTTTGCATCTTATAAATAAATGAGGAAAGAGAATATTATGCCTGAGACTTTTTTATGAGTCAAGGCTCCAAATGGCACACATCACTTCTGTTCACAGTCAGAACTCAGTCAGGCAGCCAAACCTGTGTGGAATGCTGATGGATAGAGGTTACTAGTTGTTGAAGATGAAAATAAAATAGGTCTTGGTAGCACATATTGGGTGTCTCTCACAAACAGTATAGTATTAGCCAGGCAGTATATCAGAATAGTTAAGACCCAAAACTCTGGAGCACAATGTCTAGGTTCAAACTTGAGTCTACCATGTACTGTGTAATCTTAGGCAAATTAAAGGCTCTGTTCTTTATCTGTTTGGTGGCTATAATAAAATTTCCTACTTCACAGAACAGTTGTTAAAGTAAATGATTCCATATTTATAAAATGCTTAAAAGGCACAATGTTGAATTATTATTATTTTATTATTACTCTTATTCTCCAATAGACAAATAGATATGGTGGGCTAGATTAGAAAGTATAGGATTAGAACAACGTATATGTGGAAACGTCTTAAATTACAGATATAAAATGAAATGTTAATGACTCATTTGAGACAACTGCTGGTACATATAGAAAAATAAATTCATTCAACATAGCATAAATAAAATAAATTCTACTTAATTATAAAAACCAATGTCAGAATGAATATCAGAGGAACTAAATAGGAGACATGATATGCAATGTATCAGTAGGAAAAGTTTTCTTTGACAAAACACAAACTTGAAAATGATAAGAGAAAGGTTGATAAATGCGATTGCTTTTTGTCATAATTAATTAAAATCAAATAGGCTCACACCCTTTTAACTGGAGATTGCATTGTTTGTATTCTCTAGAGAAAGCTACAAATGGGCTCAAGAGTTTTCACATAATTATGTTTCATTATAACATAGCTTATAATAAAGAACATTTCAAACAGCTCAGTAGTCCATCAACGGTTTTTAGATAAATGTGTGTTGAAATGCCCACCCAAAGGAATTCTGTTGAGGACTTCAAACAAATAAAGAAGCACTTTTTACCTCTATTAACTGAAATAAGTTTAAGCGGCGCTTTCAGTCAGAATCCATTTATGTAAAGATTTAAATTTGCATACCAACACCAGATAGTATTTATGCAAAGCTGAAATTATCGTAAGTGCAGCGGGAGGCTAAACTCTGAGTACATAAGAGCAGTGACCTCGGGAAGGAGAAACTGTCTTTGAGTTTGGGATGATGCAGAGGGGACTTTGAAGAACTCTTTGAGAATAATTTGAATAAAATAGTACATATTGTTTAGTTAATAAAGCTGAGGATTTTGTTTTCCCTATGCTTAAATTATTCCCCCAAATAGAAAAGGACAAAAGGCCAAAATCAAATACAGGAAACTTTTATCGAAAATCCAAATTAAATCACATGAGCGCTTTCTCCTGTAAAATATCATATTTTAGATTTATCCACCAAAGCCAGGATTGGCTTATCTCTACTCCTCTTAAAGTCATACTACCCTAAGCTGAAAACGTAACAGGGAAGTAAATACTATTCTGATTCCCGTACTGTATTAATACAACAAATAGGAAATAGTGGGTAGTGAGTGGGACTGGAAAAAAACACTACAAGCCTAGAACAAATCTACCTATCTAAAACCTTTCTCTCTCTCTCTCTCTATCATCTATCTATTTACCTTAAATATAGTTTATAGGGTAGGTATGTTGAGGGAAAAGAGGTGTTGAGCATAAACAGATGAAAGTTAGAGGCATATTTTGAGAAAAGTTTTGAAATCCGTCCTTTTTATACATAAACATAGCTATAAAGAAAGAAAAACCCTTTAATTTACAAGGCACTTTATTCAAAGGCTTTTTATTCTAACTCCTTTTATGAGTTACTGATGATTAACAGGATAACCACTCAAGTATAGGGACCACATACAGAGGAGGCACACAAAAAACATGTGTGTTGAACACAGTTTAAAATAAAAATAAAAAAGCATAGGGTTCATAAAATAATGTAAAGATGATATCATTTGCCATAGTTCCTTAAGTAGCTCATTCAACCTGCACATTTAAAACCTCTAGAGTTGAAAATTCAAAGTGTTTTCTCAGTTATTAATTTATGTATCAGTCTGATCACTGTCACATTATCTTTGATCAAAAATATATCTAAAAAAATAGACATAATACCTTCTTGAGAATTAGAAAAAAGAAATAAGTTATCAAATTAATGACTAATCAAATTACTTAGGCACAAAAACATGCCCACCTAAATGCGTGAAACTCAAGCTCCTTTAATTTATTTCCAAGCTTGTTTCTATCCTATTGCTATGTGTGCTTAATTCAATTTTATTGGGTTTCTTCTTAAACAGAGCAGCAAGTAATAAAAGCAAGGGCATACTTTTATACATAATACATATACCCATTACTTGTATACAGTTAGAGCTGGATTTTTAATATGGGGCCATTTTATTTACCTAAATAAAATTGGGAGATCTCATTCATTATTTCTGACACTTATAATATACTTAGTTTAAGCAATAAAATTTCATAATGTGTATAAAATGGCGCGGTGGAGGTGTCTGACTTCTTCATCTAACTTCACGAAGGTGAGAAAGAATCATTACGAGCATCAACAGACCAAAGCTAATTCTTATGAGGCAGAGGTCAGACATACTTTCACCTTCCAACCTTTCACCTGTTCTGACATCAGCAATCCCTCCCACAGCACTCTCCACTTTTCTGCTAGGTTTGATAATTCCTTATAATGGCCACACAGAACTCACAGACCATACTCACAGTTATGACATTTAACAGGGAAGTAACAAGTTACAATTCAGGATCAGGGACAACTCAGGATACAGTTCTTTATCAGGATAGCCTCCTCTCAGTTGTGTTCACAGGCAGGCCTATCTCTGGCCTCTCAGACTCTTAGCATTTCAGTCCTTTGGCCCTCAGCTCTCAAGCCCTCAGCTCCTAGGGCCTGTTGAGCTGATCCAGTCTTTGCCCTGCTCGTACGAGTGTTACAAAGCTGTTTAGCTCCACTAAGAAGTGCTCAGAGGCACCCTACTCCACCAGTAAGCCCCCTGCCCAAAGGTGCTCGTCTTTCTCACTCCATGGGCCAGGAAGCACTCTACACTGTCTCTTGCCAGTTTCCTGGTTCTGCTGCCACCGTTTCTCTGTCACTGCATTTCTTTGTCTCTCACTGTCTTTCATTGTCCACAGTGCTACAGCTCTCTCTTTCTCTGTCTTCTGGCTCTAGGAGTTTCTCAGCACAGGGATCTTAGATCCAAAGGAAGTGCTCCACTCCTAGATCTTCTTTCTTGAGGGTAGTGACGTGCCCCCTTCCCACCTCTGGGATAGCTTATTTTAAGCCTAGGCAGGATGGCAAAACTGAACAATCCCCTTGTTAGGGTTCCACATACCTTATGTCTTAGCCTGGATTCTCTAGAGAAGCAAAAGTGTATAAATATATATATTTAGAGAGGCAATGATGTCAAGGAAACATCTCACGTGATTGTAAAGGCTGGAATGTCCCAAGTCCGTAGAGCAAGACAGAGGCGTCTTCTGATTCGCATAGCCGCAGGAGCCAAAGAACCTGAGACTGGCAGGTCGTAGAGCAGGGCTCTTGGTCACAGGCTGTGAAGGTTGATGAATCCCAAAATCAGCAGGTAAGCTGCTAGCTCAAATCCCGAGAACCAGAGGTCAGACAAACAGGAGGCAGCAGCAGGACCCAGAAAGGGCAAAAGCCAGAATGTCCACTGATATTTGGATGTAGGCTACACACCCAAGGAAACTCCCATTCAACTGATTGGCTACTCACAGCAGATCCCATCATGAGGGTGATCACATATAAACACTGAGAATCATGGCCCAGCCAAGTTGACACACAATCTTAACCATTATGCCTTATTTGCATGGTCCCACCCTCACATATGTGCCATGCACCTTATTTGCATTACTAGCAATATGTCTAATGTCCTTGGTGGGGCACAAGCATCTTCTTCGCATATTTCCATCCAATCATTTGGTGGAAGTTACAAGACCATGGTGAGAAAGGCCATATAAAAGCAATCTATCACACAGCAATGTTTAAAAGGAAAATATTATTCAACACAATTAACGATGAAGACAAAAAATGAAATGTTAGTTTTGGCAGCACTCCAGAACTGCAGAAATCAGCAGAACTCAACAAATTCTACATTACAGTAGAATACTTAAGAAAATAAATATTAGTCTACATAAATCTCAAATGAGTTCATTAAAATCAGTGACGTTATAATCATTAAAATGTTACTGATGTGCCTATTGACTGTGACTGCAATAATAGAAAAGGGGCATTTAGAAACCAGAAGATATGATTTTAGAAAAATGACTAAACATGTAACTATTAAGCAGAATTCTTTCAAATTACAGTATTGAAAATGCTGTTTACTTGCCAGAAGAAACACGTGAGATACATTAGTAAAATAACTCTTCTAAATATCAGTTCTCTAACAGATACCTTATTTGTTAATGGAAAATGCTTCAATCTCCTGTTATAAGCACTGAAATCCCAGCTGGTGAAATGAATTAGCAGGGCTAATTGAGTATGCTTATCTTAGCTCAGTCCTTCTTCTTATTTGAAGGTACGAATGTATCTGGAGTTCATGCCCGTAAAAGGAAAAATCCTGCATATCAAGCACTACTTTATTGGGTCTATAAGTTTGTTTAATTCTGAGGTTTATTTAGCAGAACTATTTGGCTTTCCCACTATCTACATCCTTCAACCTGGACTCCTTCAGAGATGTGTTTGATATTTTGATGTCTATCACACCCCTTTGGTTTGTTTCTCAAATGTGAAGAGCTTGGTTGAAACTGAGGTATTCTACATTGGGGCTATCTCAGAGGTCCTAACACTTCTCTATCCAAAAATCATCCTGTCAAGTTTAATAAAACATAATTAAACATGTTCTCAAGAGATTGTAGGGTCTGCAGAGCCTTAAGTGCTTGGTTCTTTGCAAAAAAAAAAAAAAAAGTTTTCTGACCTTTGGTTTAAAAGTGCAGCCTAATAATTTGAATAATCTTTTTTTTTTTTTTTTTTATGAGGGTTTTAGTTTCATGAGAAATCTTGTTTACTTACATAACATAATATTTATTCTGGCCTACATTCTTTTCCTGGTAATTTGTATCATGCACTCATTGACAAATCCCTGTAGTATCAGTTATACTAAGTATTTATGTACAACATACATTTTAAAAATAATATGGTTTATACATCCATATGTTTCAATCATATGCAAACTTTAACATATATTCTGAATCCACTGGTTTGTGCTTAACGGTAGGTACACAGAGAATGGCTTGGAGATAATAAGCTAGTTTTAAAACATGATAGTTTGCTGCTGAGGGCCAAAAAGTGAGATAAGATTACAATTTAGGCAATATTTTTTTATACAACTCTTTGTGTCCTCAGTGTGACCAAATCTCAAGACCAAGAAAGCTGTTTTATAAGCGATTTAATACTAGTAATCTGTAAAAAATAAGCCACCTTCCTAGCTTGTAAACAACAGTGATATTTTCCAAGGGTTTCATAAAATACTACCTAAATTAATTCTGTTAAACTGAATTTTATCAAATGTCCTGAGTGTGAATTTGATCAAACAAAACTGATGAATGGATGATGTAGGGAAAGTCCTATAATGACGACTTGGGTGAAAACGGCTTCTCTATCAACATCCTGGTTGGTAAGGAAGAACGACTATTGGAAGGCCATATTATGGTTCAGATTGTAGATTATGGTATGAACCCTAGATCAATTTGGAAATAACCGTAAACAGTTGCAAAGATTTTTTCTGGGAGTCCTGGCAGCTTTAAGTAAGAATTGGCACTGTCATGCGGATTTCCCTGAGAGAGACAAAATTTCATGCAAGGATGCAAAGAAGAGGTATCTGACTGCCTCAGGTTAGGTTTACAACACTGTTGAAGAATATGAAAAAGAATTACTCAAAGAATTCTCCATACATTTTGGCAGGTTGTCTTCAGCCTTGGAAACATCATTAGCCCTATTTTATAACCAGGCAAGACCTAAAGAGATGTTTTCATAAAATTGGGGCAAAAAAATGCCCTGCATTAAAGTGACTCCTTACAAACAATAGGCATAGGTGCTCCTGAAAATAACACTGGAGGGGGGAGGGGTTGTGCAGTTGACAAAAAAGTATAACGTGCACATTATTTGCATAAAAATACAGTACTGTATTTTATGAAAAAAAAATTGACACTATATGAGTCAAGTCCCCTTCAGCCAAAAGGCACAAAACCCATAGCCCCAGGCAGAAAGCACACTGTTTTGACTGTTGCTGAAACAAAGGGACACAAAAGGTAAACTGCTGATGTCAGCATTGAGGACTTTGGTATTATCTGTAGAGCATGGGGGGAACCAAAACCCCTAGAAGTTAATTGGGTTAAACCACAAGCAGTTGTCACATAGTACTTTATTTTTACGCAAATAATGTACACATTATACTTTTTTTTTGTCAACCGAACAAGCCTTCCGCCCACCAGTGTTATTTTCAGGAGCACCTATGCCAATTTGTTTTTTACATGCTGCTGACTTCAATTTCTATTTCTGATCACATGGGAATTTCATCTAAGATAAGTATTGATTTTATATTACTTGATATGTAAGCCAAAATTATTTACCAGTAGATCAACTGTTGAGATAAGGTGCTGTAATTATCAACTTAAATTGATAGAAACAAATCCACAGGTTTGATTGTTTATTTTCCAGTTACCAAGAGAGAGACTAGCAAACTCTATTACTTCATGACCGTGACTTAAACCTTTATGATACAATTTTGATCAACAGAAACATTTTCAGACTATTTTTATACACATAAACAAGTGACTAAAGAAAATGAACAAAATGATATGATTTCCTGTAAAGTGGGAGGACGAGTGAATGAAACCCAAATCACTTCTGAAAATGTCACCAGACATGCATGGCATATGCACGGAGACACTATGACAGAACCATTTTATTGAATTTCATCATTTCCATGGGTTATATGTATGGGTGTGTTATTTGTAAAAAATACAGTAATTGTGCTTTGCTTATTTATATAGAGCTGCTCTTTCCTTCCGCATTCTACCCCTCCATCTCCCCTGACATTTCTATCTCTACCATGATTTTAGCTTATGTAGCAAGGGGGATTAGAGGTGAGATCTAGGTCTCCTTGTCCTCAGTGAGGCATTTGGCTTTACGCTCCCTTCCACATATACTTAGTAATGCTGGGGAGGGGATGGATTCAGATAGTTCTTGGCTCTATTTGATGTAGTAGATCAAGTAACCATTCTATCAAGTTCTGTTTGGGGAAAGAGTACCTGAATTCAACAAATGAAGTATAGGAAGGATTTACAGTTGGGGAGGCAAGCTAACGTGACCACGTGGATGGAGTCCTTTGGGACAACTCAATATACTGTTATTATCACAAATAATTAGATGTAAAAGAGCAATAACAGTATATTGATACAATGAGAGCGGATACCTTATATGTGTTGTAATCAGGGGGGATTCTCCAACTGAGAAGAGCACTTGTGCCTTTGGAACCCTACAATCCTGTAATCCTTATATTCTTATATACCTCTGACCCAGAACCCAGTGCAACTGAAATTTGATATTTTATGCTATCAGAAAACAAATTTTTCCAAAGTTTAACTCATCTGCAAATTTTAGTGGGATTTAGCCAATGTGATCTGTGGTAATTTGAATTATTGCTCCGATTGTTCAACCCTGCTGACATTCATACCCTTTGCTATGTAACTTTGCAGTTGTTCCCGTAAAGATTGAATATACATCCCAACCTATTGACTTCGGGGCTAAAAGTTTGGAAAGTAGTATTAGCAAACTTGTCACAAGCAGGAATTTAAAATTTTTGAGGAAAGTGGGGCATGCACTCTTCTGCTTCTGTTATATGAGAAAACTTCCCATGAGTAGCTTCTAGTCCTTCAGTCCAGAGCCCAGAATGAAAACATATTTAGCAGGATTGTTCTGCCACTAGCCAGTGAGCCCAGCCTATACGAATGAATGTTTGTTATTCTACACCACTGAATTTTTGTGGTTGGTTGTTATGCTGCAAAATCAAACTTTTCCTCATACACAGAATACATACTTCTGAATATACAAAAAAGCATACTTTTCTATTTCTCTCCCGACCCCTCTCCATTATCAAAATTTCCATTACTCATATAATCTGTGATTTTCTGCTTGTGACTCAATATCTTTGTCAATGCATACTCAGTTTACAACAAATGATCCCTTGCATAGTAGGTGTAGAATTTCTTCTCTTGCCCTCTCATTTACCCACATTTACTGCTGTTTTCCACAGCTCACGATATGCAACTAGTCATTTTGAAATATATAACTTAGAAAATACTGCTATAAATATATACCCATTCAGTGGGCCCTGAGTGGTGCTTAGGGAAGTTGAGATGAGTTCAAATAGAGTCCTTTCTATAAAGTATTGCACAGTGTATTTTGAATTTTGCTGTCCCTACCATAAATATTTGTCAAAAATAATCCAATTTTAATTTTGAAATATGATTATCTTTTTGGTAAATATATTTGACACTTGTTTATAGTGATTATTGGTTAATTATGTGTAAATATAAGGTGAATAAATTATTTTTTTTTAAAAACAATAAAGACTTTAAACTGTTTAAAAAATAAGTCAAGGATAACTAAGAAATGACAGAAGTTATGAAAAGAACTACAAAAATTCCACAGAGGTCTGATGGTTTTGAGAGGTCTCAAATAATTTATGATTTGATTCATCTACTCTCTTAGTAAAAAAAAAAAAATTTTTTTTTTTTTTACTCTCTTAGTAGTATGTTTTAATTTTTAATTCAAGACTTTATGAATAAATTAAATATTCACTTCTCTTTATATATTGATCAGTTTTTCGTGTAACAATCAAAAGGATACTTCCCAAATTGATCATTTTAAAAAAAGTTTCAAATATATATCTGTCTTGAATGACTTTGCTTTCTCCAAAGAACGCTCTTTCAATGGTTTTAAAGCATTTTTATTTCCTTAGTGATTCCTGAAAGAAATCTTGATTTAATTCTAAGTATTTTATATTAACTCTACTGTTTAAGGATGTCCAAAACCAAATATTTTTATCAATCTCCGTTCATATATTAAACAAATATTTCCTCAGTGCCCACAGAAATTGAGCCATTGTTCAATGGGTCTTGAGGATAAATCAGTGAATAACCAGTTAAAGTGCCTTATCCTGTTTGCTTACATTCTTGCATTAAATTTATATTCTAAAGGGAATAGGCAAAAAAATCTATTTAAATCCTGTGTGACACTTAAAAAATCAGTTACTCTCCATTAGATTCTGATTCATGGTAACCCCATGTGTGTCAGGGTAGAACTGGGCTTCGTGGAATTTTCAACGCCTGATTCTTTGGAAGTAGATTTCTAGGCCTTTCTTCTGAGGTGCCTCTGGGTAGATTTGAACTGCAAACCTTTAGTTTATCGAACAAAACAAAACCAAACCCGTTGCTGTCAAGTCGATTCTGACTCATATTGGCCCTATAGGACAGAGTAGATCTGCTCCATAAAGTTTCCAAGGAATGCCTGGTAGATTTGAACTGCTGACCTTTTGGTTAGCAGCCATAGCTCTTAACCACTACACCACCAGGGTGACAAGGGTATTTGAGTGATTATAGACAAGTTGATTAAATTCCCTGCACATAACTTTTTCTACAAATTAAATGGAGATTACTTTGAGGGATAAATGAATTAAAATAAGTAAAACAGAAAAATTCCTTCTATTTGGATATTTTTATTAGTGAAACAGACAATAAACCTAATACATAATTATGTAATCGTATTAAAAGTTCAGAAGTGTCACGGTTGATTTTAGGGCTACAGTTTTTGTTAAGAATTCAGGGGTGGATCTCACTGAGAATATGTTATTGAAGCAAAGAACTTGTGGAAGCAAGGCATGGGGTAGCTAAGGACAGATCATTCTAGACAGAGAAAACAACCACTGAAAATCCTAAATCTTGTCTGATTAACAATCCCTAGGCCAAATGACTGAAGACAGTCAGCCAGAGAAAAAATAGTGAGAGATGAAATCAAGGAATTAATAAAAGCCCACATAGTGTAAGGCCTGGTAACCTGCTGCCATCAAGTTGTTTCTGACTCATAGCAACTCTAGGACAGAGTAGAGTTTCCAAGGAGAGGCTGGTGGATTCCAGCTCCTGATCTTTTGGTTAACAGCCAAGCTCTTAACCACTGTACCAGCGGGGCTCCATGGTAAAAGGAGAATCAGTGGAGAATTTTTAGTAGGTAAGTGGCATGATATGACTTATGTTTTAAATCGATAACTTTACACTGTGAAACGGGCTTAAGGGAACAAGGACAGAAGTAGAAAGAGCAATTGGGAGGCTATTACAACGTTCTCCGTGAACACGCATGGTGCTCGGACCAGAGAGCTAGCAATTGAAATGCTAAGAAGTTGTCTTCTGGAACAAACGTTTATTTTGGAATTTTCAGACCATTAGTTAAAAATACTTCAGGAATTAAATGACACATTAGAGAATTATAGCACGAATCAGAAGTTACACAAAAATAGTCCAATGGATAATCTATTACTGAAAATTACAAAAATTGACATGAAAAACTTTATTAATGGAATTAAAAATAAGACAGCTGAAATAATTAGCAAGTAGGAATTAATATAAAAAAAAATCCAGACTGAACAATAACTGACAAAATTAAAATAAAAAATACAGAAAAAGACTCAAAGTCATGTCAGACTTTGTGAACATATATAAACCCAACACACCTGCAGTTTATGCGCCAGGAGAAGAGGAGGGAGAATAGGTAGAAACAAGAGTTGAAGAGATAATGGCTAAGAATTTTCTAACTCTGTTGAAAGACCTCAGGCCACACAAATACACAGCAGATCCATGTTAAATACAAGGAAAGCCTCATCTAGGTCCCCTGAACTAAAATTGATGAAGAACAGAGGGGAAAAAAAAATTCTTTCAGAGGAATGACAATAAGGCAAAGAGAAGCCTTTTCAAAAGAAAATATAAAAAGTAGATAAGTAAAAAAAAAAAAGATAAGTAGACTGATATAATTAAAATGCCAAAAGAAAATAATTGAAAGCCAAGTTTGATACGTATCTATGTATTTATTGAAAATTGATCTATTCAAGTTTTTTTATATTCTTTTATGTGTGTGTCCATTTTGATACTTACATTTTGTTAGACAATTAATGCTTTCATATAACTTTTCAAAAAGTTTTTGTAGAATTATGCAAAGTAGTTTCTTATGATCATTTTTGCTTCTTTTATGGACATTTTCCTATCATTATTTATTTCTATTTTTTATGCATTGTATTTTTCTTGGTTAGCATTTATTATTTGTGTCTCCATTTTAATTTTGTCAAGAATCCAGTACTTTGATTTATTGTTTATTTTATTTATTTATTTTATTTTCTACCTCATTACTGTCTGTGTATATCTTTAGAATAATTTAGGCTTTATTTCCAAGATTAATTTTTGTTTTTTTCTCCAATTTATTTTATGATTTTATTCAACCTTCATTGAACATCTACCTGTTTTATATCAATTGCTCTTCCTTTTTTGAATCTCTAAGTTATTTGGAGACATGTATCTGCAAATGCTTAAGAAAGTTCGGATGACATGTTAGTGATCTCTGTATTTGGGTTAGTTTTCTGGGGAGATAGTTCATCAACTGAAATGATGTGATTTTCATTTTATGTTTTTCTTTTTCTTTAAAATTCTTTTTTATGGATAGTCTTTCTGTTGATTTCTTATTCATGTCATTTATTTATTTTATTTTACTGCATGAAAAGTAATTGTGATATGTAGAAAAGTATTGAGGGTTTGGAATGGTTAGCTGGGTTCCTTCACAGTGTTTGGGGGCTATGTTTTCGTATGTCTTCTGACAGTCTAATTTCTTTTGTTTTTGCAGGGCCTTTAGATTCCTGCTTGTTTTCTGTCCCATCTTCCCTCCCCCAAGAATTCTCCAAAAGTATCTCTTTTCAAGGCTGCCACATTCTTCCCTAAAATATAGTTGTGTGGCAGCCCCTGGGAATGTCTATTTCAGTTGTCTTCCTCCCGATGATCCTGTAGCCAAAATTTTGATCTTTAGATATCAAACTCACCTCAGTGTTGCCTGTTCTGTGTGGAATTCCTGACCCCCCTCACTGCCCCGGGGAGATCTCATATATGTTCTCTCATCTGTATTCTCCAGAACATGTCTCGTCAACTCCTCATGCACTCTACATTTTCTGCCCTGCTCTACCCATAGACCTTGGCTTAAGAATCTGTTGATTTTGGTGTCCATTCCCCAAGCTGTGAGTAATTTATGTTTTTCAGTATTCTCTGTCCATTTTGTAGGATGTAGGTAATGGTAATAAGAGGATTCATATACTCCTTTTTTTCTGTATTTTTTTTAAACATACATGCAGACAGTTGGGTTGAGGTAGCTAAATTTCTCTATTAAATAAAAAGTATTCAAAGATTTTTTTGTTGTTGTTAGTTGTGCTTTAGATGAAAGTTTACAGCTCATACAAAGACTTAGGCACATATTGTATGTGATATTATTTGCAATCCCTATAACATGGCAACACACTCCTTTCCACCCTGAGTTTCTTGTGCTCATTCAACCAGTTCCTGTCCCTTCCTGCCTTTTCGTCTTGCCTCTGGACAGGAGGCACCCATTTGGTCTCATGTATTTGCTAGAACTAAAGAGCACACTTTTTACAAGTACGATTTTATGTTTTATAGTTCAGTTTAGTCTTTGAAGAGTGGGCTTCGGGGAAGTTTCAGTTCTGGATTAACAGAATGCCCACGGGCCATGGCTTCAGGGCTTCCCGCAGTCTCAGTCAGGCCATTAATTCAGGTCTTTTTATGTGAATTTGAGTTCTGTTCCACACTTTTCTCCTGCTCCATCAGGGGCCATCTTTTGTGTTCCCTGTCAGGGCGGCCACTGGTTGTAGCCAGGCACCATCTAGTTCTTCTGGTCTCAGGCTGAATGAGTCTCTAGTTTATGTGGCCCTTTTGTTTCTTGGGTCAAAGATTTTTTGAAAAAAATATAATAGATAATTAACGGCAATTTTTTTAAAATTTTTATTGTGCTTTAAGTGAAAGTTTACAAATCAAGTCCGTCTCTCATACAAAAATTTGTGTATACCTTGCTATACACTCCCAGCTATTCTCCCCACAATGACACAGCACACTTCTGCTCTTCACTCTCTATTTTCGTGTCCATTCTGCCCGCTTCTGACCACCTCTTCCCTCTCACCCCCTATCCAGACAGAAGCTGCCCACATAGTCTCATGTGTCCACTTAATCGAAGAAGCTCAGTCCTCACAAACACCATTTTCTATCCCATAGTCCAGTCTAATCCCTGTCTGAAGAGTTGGCTTTGGGAATAGTTCCTGTCTTGGGTTAACAGAAGGTCTGGGGACCATGACCCCAGGGTCCTTCTAGTCTCAGTCAGACCATTAAATCTGGTCTTTTTATGAGAATTTGAGCTTTGCATTCCACTGCTCTCCTGCTCCCTCAGAGGTTCTCTATTTTGTCCCTGTCACAGCAGTCATCGGTTGTAGCCAAAACCATATAGTTCTTCTGGTCTCAAGCTAAGGTAGTCTCTCGTTTATGTGGCCCTTTCTGTCTCTTGGGCTCATAATTACCTTGTGTCTTTGGTGTTCTTCATTCTCCTTTGATCCAGGTGGGTTGAGACCATTTGATGGATCTCAGATGACCACTTGTTAGCATTTAAGACCCAGACGCCACTCTCCAAAGTGGGATGCAGAATGCCTTCTTAATAGATTTTGTTATGCCAATTGACCGAGGTGTCCTCTGAAACCATGGTCCCCAAACCCCTGCCTGTGCTACACCGGCCTTCAAAGCATTCAGTTTATTCAAGAAACTTCTTTGCTTTTGGTTTAGTCCAGTTGTGCTGACCTCTTCTGTATTGTGTATTGTCTTTCCCTTCACCTAAAATAGTTCTTGTCTACTATCTAATTTATTGAACAGGCCTTTCCCTCTCTCCCTCCTTCCCCACTCTCATAACCATCAAAAAATATTTTCTTCTCTGTTTAAACTATTTTTTAGAATTCTTATAATAGTGACCTCATACAACATTTGTCCTTTGGCAACTGACTAATTTCACTCAGCATAATGCCTTCCAGATTCCTCCATGTTATGAAATGTTTCACAGATTCCTCACTGTTCTTTATTGATGCATAATATTCCATTGTGTGAATATACCATAATTTATTTATCCATTCACCCTCTGATGGGCATCTTGGTTGCTTCCATCTTTTTGCTATTGTAAACAGTACTGCAATGAACATGGGTGTGCATATATCTGTTCATGAAAAGGCTCTTATTTCTCTAGGATATATTCCAAGGAGTGGGATTGCTGGATCGTATGGTAGTTCTATTTCTAACTTTTTAAGGAAGCCCCAAATCGATCTCCAAAGTGGTTGTACCATTTTACATTCCCACCAGCAGTGCATAAGTGTTCCAGTCTCTCCATAATCTCTTCAACATCTATTATTTTGTGTTTTTTGGATTAATGCCAGCCTTGTTGGAGTGAGTTGGGATATCATTATAGTTTTGATTTGCATTTCTCTAATGGCTAATGGGAAACCCTGGTGGCATAATGGTTTAGCGCTACAGCTGCTAACCAAAGGGTCAGCAGTTAGAATCCACCAGGTGCTCCTTGGAAACTCTATGGGGCAGTTCTACTCTGTCTTATAGGGTTACTTTGAGTTGGAATAGACTCGACGGCACGGGGTTTGGTTTGGTTTTGTAATGGCTAATGATCATAAGCATTTCCTCATGTATCTGTTAGCTACCTGAATGTCTGCTTCAGTGAAGTGCGTGGTCATATCCTTTGCCCATTTTTTAATTGCGTTGTCTTCTTGTAGTTGAGTTTTTGCAGTATCGTGTAGATTTTAGAGATCAGACGCTGATTGGAAATGTCATAGCTAAAAACTTTTTCCCAGTCTGTACGTAATCTTTTTACTCTTTTTGTGAAGCCTTTGGGTGAGCATAGGTGGTTTGATTTTTAGGAGCTCCCAGTTATCTAGTTTCTCTTCTGGTGTTTGTGCATTGTAAGTAATGTTTTGTATACTCTTTATGCCATGCATTAGGGTTCCTAGCATTGTCCCTATTTTTTCTTCCATAATCTTTATCATTTTAGAATTTATATTGAGGTCTTTGGTCAACTTTGAGTAGGTTTCTGTGTATGGAGCGAGATATGGGTCTTGCTTCATTTTTTTGCAGATGGATATCCAGTTAAACCCGCACCATATGTTAAAAAGATTGTCTTTTCCCCATTTAACAGATTTTGGGCCTTTGTCAGGTATCAGCTGCTTCTATGTGGATGGGTTTATGTCTGGATTCTCAATTCTGTTCCATTGGTCTATGTATGTGTTGTTGTACAAGTACCAGGTTGTTTTGACTACTGTGGCAGTATAAAACCACTGTCATCGAGTCGATTCCAACTCATAGAGACCAGTATAGTGGGTTCTAAAATTAGGTGGAGTGAGGCTTCCTACTTTGTTCTTCTTTTTCAATAATGCTTTACTTATCCGGGACCTGTTTCTCTTCCATATGAAGTTGGTGATTTGTTTCTCCATCTCGTTAAAAAATGTCGTTGGAATTTGGACCCGAATTGCATTGTATGTATAGATCGATTTTGGTAGAATAAACATTTTTACAATGTTAAGTCTTCCTGTCCATGAACAAGGTATATTTTTCCACTTATGTAGGTCTGTTTTGGTTTCTTGCAGTAGTGTCTTATAGTTTCTTTGTATAAGTCTTTTATGTCTTTGGTAAGATTTATTCCTAAGTATTTTATTTTCTTGGGTGCTACTGTGAATGGTGTTGATTTGGTGATTTTCTCTTTGATGTTCTTTTTGTTGGTGTAGAGGAATCCAACTGATTTTTGTATGTTTATCTTGTATCCTGATACTCTGCTGAGCTCTTCTATTAATTTCAGTAGTTCATGAGGATTCCTTAGGGTTTTCTGTGTATAAGATCATGTCATCTGCAAGTAGGGATAGTTTTACTTCTTCCTTACTGAATGGTGAGAGTATTTAGAGAAAGAGAATCTATGTGAAAGACAGAGAGGTACACATTAAAGTATATATGACTTCTATAGATATTAAAGAAAATGAAGGATATTTTACAAATTACTATAGTATAAAATTGCATCTATAGATAAATTAAAAATATATATATAAAGCACAAAACACCAGCCACAAAATTAACACAGAATGAAGTGGAAAACTGGCATTGTTTCTATCAATAAAGACTGTGAATTTGCAATTTAAATACCAAAAACACAAGTTTAACGTTTTAACTAATTACTTCTACCAAATTGAAGAAAGATTTACGGCGGTCTAATTTTTTTCTTCAGATATTAGAAAAGAATAAAAATTTTCAACTGATACTATGATGTTAAGTAATCTTGATACTAAAACCTTACAAGGACCAAGGGAAAATTAGAGACATCTCTTTCTTCTAAATATAAATACTTAAACGAAGCATAAGCAAATTGCATCAAGTTATGTATAACAAGAAAAATGTATAAAAATGAAGTTAGATTCTTTTGGGTAATTGCAAGTATGGTTTATATTTGAAAATTTGTGTCTATAATTCACCAAGATATTAGAATAGATAGACTGCTGCTTTCCAATCAGCTCCAACTCCTGGTGACTATATGTACAGAATAAAACATTGCCCTGCATCATGTTATCCTTCAATCATCTGCAAGGTAACCCATGTAGATATTATGTCAATTCATCTTACTAAGGGACTTCCTCACTCTCTCTGGACTTCTACTTTACCAAACACAATGTTCCTCCACCAGCAATTGATCCCTTCTGTCATGACCTATCAGGTTTTCACTGGATAATTTTAGGAAGTAGATCAACAAGCCTTTGTTTTTAGTGTACCTTGGTCTGGAAAATCCACTAAAATCTGTCCACCATGAAGACACTGCTGATGTGTGAAATACTGATGGCATAGTTTCCAGCATCACAGAGATATGAGGTAGAAATATCAGAATATGTCAGAAAAATCATATGATCACCTGAAGAGATGAAAGAAAAAGACATTTAATTAAATCCATTATTATTAAAACCTTTTGAAAGAATGGATTAGAATGGAATTTTCTTAGTATTATTAAGGATATTTTTACACAGAAAAAGGTATTTAAACAACTTTCCTGTTTGAAAAGTAATACACATAAATTAATACCTATTCTGTAGGCAAGCAAAAATCATCTTTTGAAGTTACATAAACATGTGAACCACCTAATGAAAAATCCAACATAATTTGGGCAAGGCATCCGTGAAGAAAATTATGGAAATTGAATGAGTTCTTAGGTAAGTAAATGGATGGAAAAAATATGAATTGTTTGGAAGACTTGATATTGTAAGGTGGTCAATTTTCCCTCTGTGTATGTTTTGATGTGTGTGTGTCAACCTTCATAACTTAACTCTAAAGTTATATGGAAATATAAAAGACCAACAATAGCCTAGACACTCTTTAAGGCTTGCCTTATTATATATCACAACATTGTGATTAATACCAATCAAATTACATTATATTGGCACTCAGGTTAAGTAGGTCAAAGATACAGGGTGAAACAGTCCAGGAAAAAACAAAACATGTGTATGTGTGCACTTAAAAGTGACAGAGGTGATAATGTAAACCTGGTAGTACAGATTGCTTATTATAACAGTGCTGAGACAAAAGTACATTTGGATGAAATGACAAATGGAATTTGGACCCTAATAGGGTTGCCAGATAAAATACAAGATGCCCAGTTAAACTTGAATTTAGATAAACAATGGGTAATTTTTAGGGTGAGTGTATGTCAACTATCGCATGGTACATATTTATAGTTTAAAACTATGATTCATCTGAAATTCAAATGTAACTGTACACCCTTTATTTGCTAAATATGTCAACCCTACACTCTACCTTACACAACACACAAAAATCAGTTCATGGTAGGTTAATATATAAATTTGAAAAACAAAATGAATGTTTTCAGAAGATAGTATGGTGTTGTGGATTAAATGTGTTCCCTTAAAACATGTATTATAAATCCAGAACACGATACCTTTGGTTATAATCCCATTTGGGAATGTTTTTTCTTTGTTATGTTAAGAGGCCATATTAGTGTAGGGTATGTTTTAATCCAGGCACCTTTGAGATATAAAAAGAGCAGATTGGGACAGAGAAGCAAGCAGAGGTGGAGGAGATAGATGCCAAACCACATGAAGACTGCTGAGGAAGGGAAGCTGAAAAGAGACAAGGACTTTCCCCCAGAGCTGCCAGGGAGGGAAAGCCTTCCCCTAGAGCTAGTGCCCTGAATTCAGACTTCTAGCCTCCTAAACTGTGAGGAAAAAAAAAAATTCTGTTTGTTAAAGCCACCCACTTGTAGTATTTCTGTAACAGCACTAGTTAACTAAGACATATGGAATATCATTTTTTTGACTTTGAGACAGAAAATTTTTTCCTTAATTATGACTTAAATCTTTAAAGAAAAAAGGAACTGTGTTCTTCAAAAAATACTGCAAAAATAAAGAAAACCAAGCTACGTAAGGGATAAAATACTGACAACATAAATAAAGCCATGTGATAGAGACAACTGAATAGGAAAATTAGTAAAAACAGGTGTTACAAAAAGGTCCAAATAGCCAGTAAGCACATGACAAGGCCCTCATATTAGATAGTGGTCCTAGAAATGCATATTGAAATAACCATGAGATACCACTACACATCACCAAGAGTCAAAAATGTTGCAAAACCTAATTGTAATAAGTGTCAAAGATCTCTAACAATAAGAATTCCCATATACTGCTGTTGCAGGCATTTGAGGAAACAGTTTGGATCTCATCCTTATGTGTAATGTGTACCTAGTCTAAAATCCACCAATCGTTATGCCTAGATGTGTGTCTCAGGGAAATTCATGCACGTATACCCCAAGACATATGTTTCAGAATGTCTTTAGCAACATTATGTGTTTTTAAAATAATCAGATAAAATCTAGAGCCAATATTCAGAGTAAGTGGATGGATAAATATTTTAATGTCTTACTACAATGCAATATTATTAAGAAATTAAACTGAATGAATTATGGCTGTAAATGATGACATCGATCAATCCAAAGTACAGTGTGGAGCAAAAGAAAGAAGTCACAAAGTTACATGGACTCTTATTTCTTTTTTTAAAAGCAGTGTCAAAACCAAACAAACCAAAAATGTTATTGGTTTGGACTGTGAAGCTTTGTAGTAAAACCATTAATCACGTTTATATACAATTGTCATATTGTTTTTGTTAGCTGCTATCAAGTTGCCCCTGGCTCATGGCGATCACATCCACAATATTGTGATCCACAGTGTTTTCTCTGGGTGATTTTCAGAAGTAAATGGCCTGGCCTTTCTTTCAATTCTGTCTCAGTCTGCAACCTCTGCTGAAATCTGTTCAGCTCCAGGTTACGAGAAATATATTTAAGTTTAAAATTTAATCTGAGTCCTTTTCTACCATGTTTGTAATTCAAGAACCATTTCGTGGGTCTATTCAAAGTAAGATGTTTAAAGTCAACCTCATTATCTTCAAATCCTCCCTTCTTAACTCCATGGATAGCCACCATAATGCTCTACTTCTTAGTACATTCACTCTGCTTAAACTCTCCCTTTTCTCCTTCCACTGCTCTGGAAGTCTGCCTTATAATTTGAAGATAACCAGTGAGAACGCATTTTCCTTCAATTCTAACCTTTGTGTTGCCACCTGAGCCATTTGTGCCTCTTGATACAATTAAGGATGTAATAGGCATAATATGGACAAAATTAATGTTTGTGGTAACAATTATTCATCCTCAGAAATGATCCACTTTGTGCACTAATCTTCTATTATATATATTTAAGTGCTAAGCTGCTTCACCAGGAGAAAGAAGCTAAGAATAAGGCGATACATCTATCCTGACACCATTATGTCAACTCATCTCTGTCTAAAGCCTGAACAAGTAATACGGCCTCAACTTCTTTTGCGGTTGTTTATTCTTTTTTAAAAAAATATTTTATTGTTATTTTGGAGATAATTCACATAGAAAATTAGCTTGTCATTTAACAATTTCTCTCTATATTATTATTCAGTGACATTGGTTACATTTTTCGCAATGTGTCATAGTTTTTATTATTTACACTCTGGCTGTTCTGTTTCCATTAATCTACTTCCTTGCTCCCCCATACCTCCCTATCTTTGATCTATGGTAAATATTGGCCATTAGGTCTCATTGTGATGGTTGTTTAAAAGAGCACAGTATTCACAGGTGCTATTATTTATTTTATAAGACATTCTGTCTTTTGACTGATAGGTGACCTCTTGGAGTGGTTTGAGTTTCAAGTTTAAAGGGTATCCCAGGGTGGCCATCTCAGGATCCCTCTAGTCTCTACTGGTCCAGTAAGTCTGACCTTTTTTTTTTTTTTTAGCAGTTTGAGTTTTGCTTTACATTTTTTTCCCCATTCTACCTGGGACCACCTAATGTGTCCCTGTTCAGGCGGTCAGTAGTGGTAGCTGTGCACCATCTAATTCTTCTGGTAAGCCCATGGTTCATGTAGACTATTAGTCCTGTAGACTAGTTTCTTCTTTGAGTCCATGGTTTCACTCTTTCTCCAGGCACATAGAGACCAATAGCTATATCTTAGATGGCTGCTCACAAGCTTTTAAGACCCCAGATTCTACTCACCCAACTAGAATGTGGAATATTGTCTTTATGAGCTATTATATCATTTGACCAAGCTTACCCCCAAGGCTATGGTCCTAAGACTTCAATCCCAGTAAATCCTACGAGGTGTTTGGTTTTATCTAGAAGGTATCCATAACTGTGACTCCTATGCGTTTTATTTTATATATATTGTTGTTAGGTGCCATCAAATGGGTTACAACTCGTAGTGGCCCTATGCACAAAAGAATGAAACACTGCCTGGTCCTGCACTATCCTCACAATTATTGCTATGCTTGAGTCCATATTTGCAGCTAGTGTGTCATTCCATCCCTCGAGTGTCTTCCGCTCTTTTGCTGACCCTCTACTTTATCAAGCACAGTGCCCTTCTCCAGAAACTGGTCTTTCCTCATAACAGATCTGTCTTAGGCTGGGTTCTCGAGAGAGGCAAAATTAGTAAAGCTAAGAAATATATACAGAGAGATTTATAACAAGGAAATGGTTCACACGCCTGTAGAGGCTAGAACATCCCAAGTCCATGAGTCAGGATAGAGGTTTCTCCTGATTCACATAGAAGATGGGGCTTGTGAACCCAAGACTGGCAGGTCAGAGAGGAGGTTTCTTGCTCACAAGCTGCAAAGATTAATGAATCCCAAGATTGGCAGGCAAAATTGCAAGTAAGCTGCTAGTGCAAGTCCCAATAACCAGAGGTCAGGTGAAAGGAGCCAGCTGCAGGATCCAGAGCCATCAAAATCCCCCGAGCATTGTCAGAATGTCCACTTATATTCATGCAGGCTACATGCCCAATGAAACTCCCTTTCAACTGATTGACTACTCACAGCAGATTCCATCACGAGGTGATCATGTTATGTTGAATCTCATCATGGAAGTGATCACAACATCATACAACTGCCAAACCACTGAAAATCATGGCCCAGCCAAGTTGACACACAACCTTAACCATCACGATATCCAATGTATATGAGATGAAGTCTCCTCATCCTAGATTCCAAGGTGCAATCTGGCTGTATTTCTTCCAAGGCAGATTTGTTCATTCTTCTGGCAGTCCATGGTATGTTCAATACTCTTCACCAACACTGTAATTCAAAGGCATCAATTCTTCTTCAGTCTTCCTTATTCACTGTCCAGCTTTCACATGCATATGAGATGATTGAAAATACCATGACTTGGGTCAGGCTTATCTTAGTCCACAAAGTGACATTTTTGCTTTTTAACACTTTAAAAACAGCAGATTTGCTCAATATAATACATCATTAGATTTCTTGACTTCTGCTTCCATGTGCATTGATTGTGGATCCAAGGAAAATGAAATCCTTGACAACTTCTATCTTTTCTCCATTTATCATAATGGTGCTTATAGGTCCAGTTGTTTTTATACACAGATTTACATAAAATATACACAGCACACAGAAACCTGTATATACATTTGCTTACAGAAACACCTATACATGCACACCTATACATTAATACATTCTTACCTATGCATATATAAGGGTATATATATCTACCTATGTAACCACACATATATTTTTTTTGGTTGTTCTTACTGTAGTTGCAAATACATAGCCCCATCTCACTTCATATAAAATGACCTGCGAACTGCTTCCTGATTGGATGTTAATGACCTATGCTTGATATTGTAGGGCTCACTTTCTGTTTGTGAACTTGTAATTTTTTTCTCTCGGACAGAAATTGGTTATATTGACTGTAAAAGAATAATATCTTCATGCCTTTCCATATCTGCTAAGATTGTTCGCCTTGATTTTAGGGAAAATAGCTCTCTGAGGATACCAAACAGAGGAGGAAAGAAGACAATTGTAAAAACTAGTAATTTTTGACACTTTGGTTACCTTAGAGAAGTGGCTATGGGAGACATAGGTTTCTCCAAATCACGTCAGTGGTGGCATCTAACTTGTGCTGCATAATCTAAAGAAGAAAAATTCTTTCTCTTCAATAGAAACTATGAAGAATCAACTACATGTTACTAAAGTTTCTCGACTCCTTTCACATTGCCATTTCTTTAACTTAACTTATTAATATTTCTCTAAAGGACTGGATTTAAATTGTCATTGGGCATATAATTCAAGTGTTACATTGTGGTTCTTTTTCTTGATTAAGGTTCTCAGAATAGTATTTAAGCATTTCTTTTTCTTTCGTTCTTCTTTTTTTAATTTTAAAGCATAGCCTAACTGGCTTCTTTGAATCCTGTTAAACGATTTGTTTCATTTGGGATTCGCAAATTATAAACCCCATTTTCAAGAGAACAATCTGATCATAGCTGTGCTGCTCTGCAGTTCAAATTAGAATTTTGGAAATCTGGGGATTTAAATTAAAGCTCATACCCAAGGTAACAGAAAACCCTCTACTCTACACTCATGGAGAGAGTAATTATATATGAGAACCTGAAATTAGAAGCTGAAATTAGAGCTACATTCACTCAGCCCCAAAGAACAGCTATTTTTTAGGTTTGTAATGAAATGATTCCAGGTAAGATAATATACACGTCAGAGCCATTCTGTGCCACATTTTTGCAGTTCTTATTTTCTTTTGTCAAATATATTGAAACCCTTTAACTCTCTTTGTTAGTAAAAAATTGTCTTAAACTATTTATAGAAATGCAGTATTTGACTAAAGTTTTTCTTTTACATTAAAAAATACGTAACAAGTATCATGTTTGAATAAATCTTCATTTGGTTTTATTTAACATTCATAGTAACTAATCATAGTAGCAAATACAAAAAAGAATTAATTGATGCCTCTGATAATGGTCATCACAGTGATAAGTAACACAATTCTTGTGTTATAAAAGATATACAATGGGATATATGATTTATGCTAATAAAGAACAGCAAAAAAAACATAATAATAATCAGCAACTACTGTACTGTTTTGGGTTAGGCCACTGTGCTAGGTAAGCTAAAAATATGATCTCGTTTGATCTGAGATTTTATTTCTTTGTTTGTTTTTTATTTATTTATCACATAAATTAAAATGAATGACCTTCCTTAAGTCATAAAGCTAGATTTCCAGAGATCAGCCTATTGCTCTTTAGAATATAGAATTTATGTTGTTTTCAACTTAGTGATCTAAACTCAGAAAAATAATTTCTTACAATAAAACTGATAAATTTAAAATACATTTATTTTATGCACTTATATAACATTAGTTTTCAATGAAAATGTGAATGTAGAAATAAAGTCATATAAATAAAAATAAAACTTAGAAATGAAAATTACAAACTGAGTTGAGACCAAAATTGAACAGGTCAATTAAAACCAGATATGACAAGGTGACAATTTCTAAAAACTAGCTTCATAAAAAAGAAGTATTATTTTGGTGTCATCAGTAGTGATAAAACTAAATAATGCTCTTTGGTCCTATAGAATCTGTTTATTCTCCCTCCAGCAATGTAGCAGGTTGTCAAAGACCGCAATGTGTCTAAAAATTCACAGGCAAGCCTCTTTGTTCTCTAATCCCTACAGAAATTTTTCAGACGGTTTTTTTCTAGACATGACACGAGTTCTCCCTGTTTTCCTAGATAAGATAGAAAAACGATCTTTAAATATTCTAAACTGCAGAATGATTGTTACATAAATGCAATTAAAAGAAAAAAAAAAGAAACAACCTAGCAAATTAAGGTTTTTGTCAGCATAGCACAAAATATTAACAGCAAAAAATGAAGATGCTTAGATAGATGTATCTTTGTTACTTTGTAATACTCATGAACTAAAATTACTTAGTAGGCTGAATAAATGAAGATTATAGATCGTAATTAACCTTGGTAGTGATACAATAATATATGTTTATGTTGTATAAAAAATTTTCCACGTGCATCTATCTATCATCTATCTATCTATCATCTATCTATCTATCTATCTATCTGTCTGTCTGTCTGTCTGTCTATCTATCTATCATCTACCTATCTATCTATCATCTATCTATCATCTATCTATCTCTATCTCTCTATCATCTATCTAGCTATCTATCACTTATCTATCATCTATCTATCTAATCTATCTATAAAAAATCTATAGTGCTACCTAATTAAAAATACTGGATAATAAAATATTGACACATATCACTAGAGTTCTTTACTAGAAAAAGACTTTCGAGAGTATATTCTTGTATTTTTGGAGTGGGGAAGACATAACACAAAATCCAAAAGTTTTAAAATACAATCCTAAAACACAATAATAATAAGTAAACTACAAAAATGTCAATAACAATCAAAATGGAAAAAAAGTCACAAACAACTTCAAAATAACACACAGAAGCATATTTCACAAAAGGCTAATTGTTTTTTTAAATGTTATAAGCGTTCCTTTGAAACATTAAGAAAAAGAGAATAAGCAAATATGGTCAGTGAATGTGATCAGGTACAAAAGAAAATGCAAAAGTCTCTCAATATAGAAGAATTATTAAAATCTCACTCATAATAAGAGATACCCGTTGCCATTCTGCTGATTCCAACTCATGGTGACCGTACAGGAGAGAGTAGATTTGTCCCACAGAGTTCCCAAGGCTCAGCCGGTGGATTTGAATTGTTGACCTTTTGGTTAGCAGCCAAGCTCTTAAATACTTCAGCATTAGGACTCCGAAAGAAGAGATTGTTGTTATTAGGTGCCATCGAGTCAGTTCTGACTCATAGAGACCCAAAGTACAACAGAACAAAACACTGCCTAGTCCTGCACTATGCCCACAATTGTTGTTATGCTTGAGCCCCTTGTTGCAGCCACTGTGTCAATCCATCTTGTTGAGAGTCTTCCTCTTTTTCGTTGATCCTGTCCTTTACCAAGCGTGATGTCCTTCCTCAGGGACTGATACCTCCTGACAACATGTCCAAAGTATGTAAGAGGTAGTCTTGCTATCATTGCTTCAAAGGAGCACTCTGGTTGTACTTCGTCCAAGACAGATTTGTTCATTCTTTTGGCAGTCCATGGTATATTCGATATTCTTTGCCAACGCCACAATTCAAAGGTATAAATTCTTCTGTCTTCCTTAATCCCCTATTAATAAGAGATAGACAAGTTAAAAAAAAAAAAAAAAAACACAAGGACATATGATTTACAGTTATACTGTCAAAGGAAAAAAAAAATGATTCTTCACTATGTTTTTGAAGGATTGGAGAGACACTCTGACTCACCTTTGTCTAAAGGGTAAACTGGTACAACCTTCCTTGAGGGAAATATGACATCTTCAAAAATTGGCTCCTTCTGATCCAGTAAATACATTTCTATGAAATTATTTTTACATGTATAATTGTACCTCTGTAAAGTGACATTTTAAGGGTAACATTTACAGTAATATTTATATTAATAAATCATTGGAAACTACTGTATTTCTATTAATAAATGAACATTTCAATTATAATGTGTCTCTATAATGAAAAACCATGCAATTTTTAAGATGATTGAACAATTCTGAATGTGTTGGTATAGCACGAGAGGCATTATGCATGATTAGTATGGGAGATATTAAGGAACTTTTTAGAGCACAGCTACGAGTATTAAAGTTTAGGCTAAAATGTGTCCACAGGTATATATTAATATATATATATATGATTTATGAAAAATAAGTCAGAGTTTATGGGAAACTCTTAATAGCCATTCTTCTGAGGGACTAAAATTGATGTCCAATGAGTGGTTTTGAGTTAATTTTTCACTGGTAGTAACTTTGTCCCTTTACAAAGGTTTTCATACCTTGTTTATTCAACAAAATAAAAATACACATAAATAAATAGAATTGGAAGTCCCTAGTAAAAAAAAAAAATATATATATATATATATTTTTTTTAGGTGGTACGCTGGTGGCATAGTGGTTAAGACCTACATCTGCTAACCAAAAGGTCAGCAGTTCAAATTCACCAGGCGTTCCTTGGAAACCGTATAGGGCAGTTTTACTCTGTCCTATGGGGTCGCTATGAGTCGGAATCTACTAGACTACAATGAGAGGTGGTGCAGGAAACCCTGGTGCATAGTGGTTAAGTGCTATGGCTTCTGACCAAATGGTTGGCAGTTCACCTCTACCAGGTGCTCCTTGGAAACTCTATGAGGCAGCTCTACTCTATCCTATAGGGTAGCTATGAGTCAAAATGGGCTAGAAGGCAACAGGTTTCTTTTCTTTTTTTTTTTTTTTAGGTGGTAGAAATGATTAAGCATTCTACTATTAGCCGAAAATTTGGCAGTTTGAACCCAACCAGAGACACCCCAGAAGGCAAGCCTGGCAATCTGCTTCTGAAAGATCACAGCCTTGAAAACCATATGAGCAGTTCAATTCTGCAAAACTGGGGTCACCATGAGTGAGAATTGACCCATGGCAACTAAAAACAGCAACATATAGAGATTACATCAAATTTTAAAATGTATTATATAATTTCAAAAAAATCAATTAAGGAATTATGAAGTGAACACGTGGGTAGATACTGAAGAAATGTGTGATCTGAAATATGACATCTCCCAGTAATTATGAGCTGTGTAAAGGATGATTTTCCAATATAAGTTTGCCTCAAGGCAATGTTTCTCTTTTTAATATACACTGTGAAATCTTGCAAGGTGGTAACTAAAGTCCGTCTTATGAAGAAGAATCAAGTTATAAAAATTTCAGTCACATTACAGTATAAACATTTTTGAACATTTTGATGAAGTACATAAATAAGTGAAATAGAAACAAAAAGTAAAATTTTTTTATTTCTACTGTATCCTGGTTTCTTAAATTAAAAAAAAAAGTCGTAATGATTGGCATTTCTTTTAAATGTTTTTTTAGTATATCCAAAAATTTATTCATGTTATTTTAATAATACAGTTCAATTATTTTTGTCTATATACAGAATTGATATTAATTGGTCCTTAGTTTTTCTTCTAGTAGTAATTAGAAAGTGATCTGTATAATAAAAATCATTAGTCTTCTATAAATTAGCTATTTAAATGCATCACAAGTAATAGAATTGATAAAAAATATAGCTGTTAAGTTTTGAGATGGGTGCTTCAAAAACAGAAATATATCTACAGTGGTGTATCACCTTCAATGTCTTCTAAATAGTATTAAAATCAACTAAGAATGCTTCAATTAGAGTTCTCCATGAACAATAGTGACAGAGGAATAAGACTGCATTCTGATGAAGTATGAAACATAATCATAATGAATTTTCTGCATCCCTTAAACTGCATTACCTACTTACCTACCTACCTACCTCCCTATCTAATCTGTGCATTTGGATGGCGTCAAAGCCTCTTTTTAAGAGCTCCATTGAATACATCGAATATATATTTGGAATCCTATATGCTTTCCTGAGTGAGAAAGAGTTAAATTGCATAGCTACTCCCCATCAAATTAGACCTGGAGGGAAAAAACCTAGATGTTTCCTACAATAAGACTTTAGAATATCCCAAATATTTGGGATAAATTCCTGACCTACAATACAGGCAATCAGAAGAAAATTGCATAATAAGCATATATATGCTAAAACATCCATTTATATGTTTGCTTTGATTTAAAATGAATGGTTTATGCTCTTACCTTTAATCTTTGGAAGGCATTTGCCAGTTAGCCCCCAATTAAAAGCACAAGAAGCGCCCTCTTCACACTGCATTAACGTGAGAATACAAACTGGTAGGACTTTTCTGGAAGGCAATTTGGTACTGAGTACCAAAAACTTCGAATGAGCAAGAAATAACCCACCAGAAATATATCCTGAAGAAACAACTATGTAAGTAAAAAGAACTACGAGAACAATCATTGCAACTGTGTTTATAACAAAACTAAAGAGGAATTTTCCTAACCGACCAACAAGGGACAATTTCAATAAGTGTAATGTAATAGAATATAGGCATTCTAAAACATGTAAAATATAATATCAAACAAATGAGTGATAATAATATCAATTATGTTACGAAGAACATAATAAATTAAAATTATGGATATACACACACATAAACACATATATTAATCAATGTAGTAGCTTTCAGTGGTACCAACTGAGAAGAAATAACAATGTAATATTCAACTGAACAAGAATACATAATAGAAGATATTTTTAAGGTGGACATATCCCAGCTACTATCTGAAAGAATTCAAAGTTGAAAATAGTTAGATGCAATTCAGTATAGGAATGGAGCATCTTTTTACTTTTTAATGGTATTCATAATTTTAATGGAATTCTTTATGTTTTGTATACATTCTATAAGGAGCTCCGACAAGTTTATCTTGGTGGGCGGAAGTATCCTTATATACTGCCTTTGCTTTGGAGTAATAAACTCTTAATATTGTACGTACTAAAAGTGAGATTTTTCTGGAATCTGCTTCTTACTGGCAGAAGGGTCCAGTTACACAAGCTGGAGGCCGTGTCTGTGTATCCAAGCTTACAGATGGTTGCGGCCATGGTACATTTCAGATGTTTAACAGAGATAGAACACATAAGGGAGTCCCTAAATATGTTTGGGAAAAGAAAGAGAGAGGAAAAAAAAAGAAGATAAAAGATAAAGACATTTCATCCTTTAAAAAAATCTGTGTAAGTAAAATATATTGATTAGTCTTTAATAAATATTTATACATGTATTTTACATATTAGAGCATTTGGTATTACTTATTTCCAACCCATCTTAATTACATATATTTCACAGTAAAATGTAGTAAATATACAACTGCTCAAATGTTTCAGTCTTTTTATATCATTGAATTTGCATATGTAAATAAACCTTGATATTCACTATTTAAATTTCTCACTTCTTATCCCAGATACGAATTTGGCTTTGGAGTCTTAAATTTGGCTGTTAAATCTGGAAGTATGTAATCTTGACTTTTCTACAAATAATTTTATGGCTCCTTAACATCAAAGCATGTAGATGAGTAGTCCAACTACGGATTTTCTTCAGCTTTAGTTTAAAGTCTATTATTTCCATTATCATTAATTTTACAGGACAGAAAGCACATCTTGCTGTTATGTAGCAATACAGAGATAATACTCTTTTTAGTAGCCAATCAAACACTGCTCTAACCTCCCAAAAGTTGTTCAGAATGAAAAAATGAAGCTGACAAAACATTCAATAACCCTAACCTTATACCTTAAACAATTGCATAGCCTCCCCCTCTACAAACCATTAAACTGACAAGCCTAATACAGCATTGGAGCGTTGGTAAGGACAGAGCCTTGAGCGTGTGTGTGTGTGTGTGTTTAGATGTGTGCTCTCCCTAAAACCTGCAGCTCAATTCCTTTCCTTTCTCTTTCCTTCAGTTCAGTTACACTAGCTAAGAAAGTATGCCTTGTAGCTACTTCAGGATCTGAAATTAGTATTCTCTTAACTTTTTTCTCCATCTGTTCCTTCCTTTTAAAAATGTTCTGCAGTGTCTGCTACTGAATAGAAATATAATGAGAACCATATATTCAATTAAAAAATTTTAGTAAGCACATTAAAAAAAATCAGGTAAAATCAATTTTATTAATATATTTATTTTACCCAATATATCTCTAAATTAACATTTCAATATATAACACATACATATATATATATATATATAAAATGAGGTATTTTATCATACTTGGTATTTCAAATTTGGTGACTATTTCACACTTACAATACATACCAATTTGGACTAGCAACATTTCAGGGATGAGTAGTCATATATGGCTAATGGTTATCATATTGAACGACATAAGTCTAGACCAGCACAAGTCTAGACCAAGTAATGATATATGTATGGAGCTCTGATGGCACAAAGGTTAAGAGCTTGGCCGCTCACCAGAAAGACCTGGCGATCTTCTTCTGTAAAGGTTACACCCTAGAAAATGCTATGAAGCAGTTCTACTCTGTAACAATTAGGGTTGCTATGATTCAAAATTGGCCCAATGGAACCTAACAACAATATGTGTGTCTGTGTGTATACAAACACACAAACACACACACATTATTATATTATTATATTATGATATAAAAATGATGGGGGAAAATTATTACAATTTTTTGCTTTGATTGGTAAATATTGCAGTAACTTTTTTTTTTCCCCTGAAGCTGAATTTTACCTTGGTATTTTTCTGAGTGTTTCCTCTGTAACAAACACTCATCTGTAACAAACACTCATCTACTCCCGAAAAGACTGATACTCAGGGTGACAAAGGAGAAAGTCCTAAAATGTTGGAAAATTTTGTACGCATATCCTGGAAACCCTGGTGTCATAGTGGTTAAGAGCTATGGCTGCTAACCAAAGGGTTGGCTGTTCAAATCCACAAGACGCTCTTTGGAAGCCCTATGGGGCAGTTCTACCCTGTCCTATAGGGTCGTTATGAGTCCAAATTGACTCGAAGGCAAAGTGTTTTTGTTTTTATATCCTGTGAGTAAAAATTCATAGATTGTTGAATTGTGCAGGTACAGTTGGCCTTCCTCCTTCTCTGTTAATCAATTAGTATAATGCTTCTTGAGAGTTACTGAAACAAGAGCAACATCAGTTTCAAAGTCAAAGACATTCAATTATTCTTAATATGTCTCATTAAGTCAAAATTTCTTACTATCTGCTATAATGCTCTTTATCAAATAATCCACAAAGCTGGATTATATGAAGAAGAACAGGGCATCAGGACTGGAGGAAGACTCACTAACAACCTGAGTTATGAATATGATACAACCTTGCTTGCTGAAAGTGAAGAGGCCTTGAGGCACTTACTGATGAAGATCAAAGATCACAGCCTTTAATATGGATTACACCTCAACATAAAGAAGACAAAAATCCTCACAACTGGACCAATAAACAACATCATGATAAACGAGAAAAAGGTTAAAGTCAAGGATTTCTTTTTACTTGGATCCACAATCAACACCCATGGAAGCCACAGCCAAGATATCAAAAGATGCATTGCACTGGGCAAAGCTGCTGCAAAGGACCTCTTTGAAGTGTTGATAAGCAAAGATGTCACCTTGAAGACTAAAGTACGCCTGACCCAAGCCATGGTATTGTCAATCGGATCATATGCATGTGAAAGCTGGACAAAGAATAAGGAAGACCCAAGAAGAATTGACGCCTTTGAACTGCGGCGTTGGTGATGAATACTGAATATACCATAGACTGCCAAACCAGAATTCTCATTAGAAGCAAGGATGGCGAGACTGCCTCTTACATACTTTGGACATGTTTTTAGGAGGGATCAGTACCTGGAGAAGGACGTCATGCTTGGTAAAGCACAGGGTCAGCGGAAAAGAGGAAGACCCTCAACGAGGTGGATGGACACAGTGGCTGCAATAATTGTCTCAAGCATAACAGATGTGCAGCATCTGGCTGTGTTTCATTCTGTTGTGAATAGGGTTGCTCTGATACAGAACCGACTCGACAGTACCTAACAACAACAGCAACATCAAATAAAATCAAAGTACCCAAGATAGATCAATGGTAACTGATAAATTAATTTCAAATAAAAACTATTACTGCATATTATTTCTAACCAGAGGCCGAAAGTGAGCACTGTATATTAACTAGCTTGTACTTAATCAACATGAAAGTTTTTACCAAACACAATGAGAAAATAAAACAATAGTCAATCTTGTAGCAAAATTATTGAAGTCATCAAGATTGGGGACAGTGATATATAGCAGGAACTAGATTTTTCAATACATTGAGATGAGAAAAGAGAGGAGGAATCAACGATAAATAGGAGCTCTTATGTGCATATATTATTCATTTATTTTAGCAGACATATATTTTTTTCAATGTGAGAAAGAGAAAAAGCAGACCCTAACATTCGGTCCTTCACCTGGCCTTTGCAGCTAGGCATTGTATTCTCCTTCTAAACATAACCCATTTCATAGAACATCAACATCAAGGCCACTCCCTGACTAATGAGTGAAGTAAGTCACAGAAGGTTTACCTAAGCACACACAAAAAATAATACAAATATTGTGCAAACTAGAAAAATACCAAATATACTCACATTGTAACTAATACAGATGCGAGCCATTTCTTTACATCTTGAAACTCATTCTAGTCTCCTTTTCTTCTAGTTAAGATTTATCAAGAATTATTCTCACTTCATAGTAGCTTCCGATTTATAAAATACCCTCACTTTCTTTAAACCTTACCAAAATCATTTAATAAAGGCCCATATCAAATAGGAATTCCTTTCTCACACCCTCTTATGGAGACATCCCACACTTCCTTTTGTGTGCTTTCTGTTGTAATAAACACAGCTGTTCAACTACAGGAGATTTCCTGGTGCTCTTTGATAAGAGGGCACTGGCAAGTTTAAAAATGATGATACCACAATTTATTCACTATCATCTGAGTACATATGTGAGTTATTCTCAAAACATATTCTTAGAAATAGTATTGGTGGATTGTAAATTGAAAATCCTTAACTTTTTACGGTATTATCAAATTTATATCCTTGGTGTCTTTTACAATTGATGGGTGACACATCAGTCAATCAATGTCAGGTGCACTCACACTTTAATTCATTTTTACTAATTTGATTGATTTGGAATGGCATCTCACTTTCAAACATATATTTCTCTATTTCTGACTTTAAAATCTTTTTATGTTTATTCAACATTAGAGATTCCTTTTCTAATGTTGGATTTTCTAATATAAAATGTCTATTTGTAGACTTTTTTTCCTCCATTTGTTTATTTCATACTCATTTGTAAACATTCTGTATGCACTCTGAATACTGTGCTTTGATTGATATTGTGCTATAATTGTCTTCTTCCCATCAGTGCCTTATACGTTAAATTTGCTTATACCCATTGCCATCAAGTCAATTCCAACTTAGAGCAACTCTATAGGACAGAGTAGAACTACCCCATGGTGGTTCCAAGGAGTGTCTAGTGGATTCAACCTACCACCCTTTTGGTTAGCAGCCAAGTTCTTAACCACTGAACCACCAGAGTTTATAGTGTATTTTACTTTGCAAAGATTTCTTTATACTGTGATAAAATCATTATTCTTTCATAAAAATAATCTGCTTTCAAATTTTGATCCAAACTTCTTTCCTGCCATAAGTTTATTAATATCTCTTTTTCTTTCCTTTTAAAAATTTTAAAGATGTGCTTTTGGACTTTATTGAATTTGGAATTTATTACCATATATAGCATTAATTCACTTTTTTTTCCTCATAATTGTTTCATCTATACATATGGATATTGCTGATGTTTTCATTTTAACATATGCTCATGTGCAAGGTGATTAAAAATATAAATTTATGCCTAAATTAGTCCAAAGAAATTGTTTCAACAAATATAAAATTTCTTATGTAATAAAAAAAAATTGTGTTATAATTTAAATGGAAATATATTTCTGTTTTTGCTTTTGGTAATACAATGCAACATTGTGCAGTCAGTGCTATCTTGGTTTAAGTAATAGTATAGCTTGTGTCAACATCAAACATGAATAATATGTAATATAATTATAATATGTATTATTACGTTAATTTAAAAAATGAGGTCGAAATCTACAACCTTAGATATTAAACCAAGATAAATGCTAATATGTATTCATACACAGTGAATTACATTCAATTGTTTGTAAAAACTTTCTTAATTGAAGCAAAAACCAGAAACAATAACAATTCCAATAACAGGTGAATTAATTTAAAAGAATATGATACATCCCTACATGACATGCTACCTATCAACGAAAAGGAAGAGACTTAATCACACGTGTACCAACAGAGGTCAAACTCCAAATGGTGCAGAACCCAAGATTCAGATGCTGAGTAACACGTTCTGTTTGATTGCATGTATATGGATTCTAGAAAAAGCAAAACTAACTGTAGTGACAGAAAACATATCAGAGCTTGTTGGTGATCAGCTCAGGAGAAAGACTAAGTTCAAAAGTCTATGAGGGGACATTTTCTTTGATGGAAAATACTCTCTAACTACCTTGTGTTTGTTATTACAGAGATGTTCGTTTGCGAAAATGTATTAAACTACGCATTTAGAACGAATGAAATGTGTTGTTTTGTGCTGCTGAGTTAAATTCCAGCTAATGGCGACCCTATATAACAGAGTAGAATTACCCCATAGAGTTTCCTAAGTTGTCTTTAAATGATAGGGTAGAACTAACCCATAGGGTCTTGTAGGCTGTAACCTTTAATGGAGCAGATCACTAGGTCTTTTCTTCCTTGGAGTGGCTGGTGGGTTCAAAACTCTGACCTTTTGGTTAGCAGCTGAGCATGTAACTATTGTGCCACCAGGGCTCCTTTGAATGAGCTTTATTTAAATTATTTAAATATTTTATGTACTTAATACCCCCACGTGTTTGTCAGTTTGTCATACTGTGGGGGCTTGTGTGTTGCCCTGATGCTGGAAGCTATGCCACCGGTATTCAGATACCAGCAGGGTCACCCATGGAGGACAGGTTTAAGCTGATCAGGAACCTATGGTACAGAAGGAAGAAGTCCAAGCTGCTCAGAAGGCACTGGCAAAAAACAAGGCTCCAGGAATTGATGGAATATCAATTGAGATGTTTCAACAAACAGATGCAGCGCTGGAGGTGCTCACTCGTCTATGCCAAGAAACATGGAAGACAGCTTCCTGGCAAACTGACTGGAAGAGATCCATATTTATGCCTATTCCCAAGAAAGGTGATCCAACTGAATGTGGAAATTATAGAACAATATCATTAATATCACATGCAAGCAAAATTCTGCTGAAGATCATTCAAAAACGGCTGCAGCAGTATATCGACAGGGAACTGCCAGAAATTCAGGCTGGATTCAGAAGAGGACGTGGAACCAGGGTTATCATTGCTGATGTCAGATGGATCCTGGCTGAAAGCAGAGAATACCAGAAGGATGTTTACCTGAATTGTATTGACTATGCATAGGCATTTGACTGTGTGGATCACAACAAACTATGGATAACACTGCAAAGAATGGGAATTCCAGAACAGTTAATTGTGCTCATGAGGAACCTTTACATAGATCAAGAGGCAGTTGTTCAGAGAGAACAAAGGGATACTGATTGGTTTAAAGTCAGGAAAGGTGTGCATCAGGGTTGTATTCTTTCACTATACCTATTTAATCTGTATGCTGAACAAATAATCCGAGAAGCTGAACTATTTGAAGAAGAACGGGGAATCAGGATTGGGGGAAGACTCATTAACAGCCTGCGTTATGCTGATGACACAACCTTGCTTGCTGAAAGTGAAGAGGACTTGAAACGCTTACTAATGAAGATCAAAGACCACAGTCTTCAGTATGGATTAACCTCAACATAAAGAAAACAAAACCCTCACAACTGGACCAATAAGCAACATCATGATAAATGGAGAAAAGATTGAAGTTGTCAAGGATTTCATTTTACTTGGATCCACAATCAACACTCATCGAAGCAGCAGTCAAGAAATCAAAAGACGCATTGCATTGGGCAAATCCGCTGCAAAGGACTTCTTCAAAGTGTTGAAGAGCAAAGATGTCACCCTGAAGACTAAGGTGCGCCTGACCCAAGCCATGGTATTTTCAATCACATCATATGCATGTGAAAGCTGGACAATGAATAAGGAAGACCGAAGAAGAATTGATGCCTTTGAATTGTGGTATTGGTGATGAATATTGAATATACCATGGACTGCCAAAAGAACGAACAAATCTGTCTTAGAAGAAGTACAACCAGAATGCTCCTTAGAAGCAAGGATGGCGAGACTGCCTCTTACATACTTTGGACTATGGACATGTTGTCAGGAGGGATCAGTCCCTGGAGAAAGACATCATACTTGGCCGAGTACAACAACCTGTACAGGGTCAGTGGAAAAGGGGAAGACCCTCAACGAGGTGGATTGGCACAGTGGCTATAACAATGAGCTCAAGCATAACAACGATTGTAAGGATGGCGCGGGACCAGGCAGTATTTCATTCTGTTGTGCACAGGGCCGCTATGAGTTGGAACTGACTTGACCGTACCTAACAACAACAACATGTACTTAATAATGAGTTTTCTGTCTGCTTGAACTATAATTTTCTCATTTCAGAGTTCCTCATTCCTTTCTCTATTTCTGTCAATTACTTTAGATATTTTGGGGCAATATTGTAATTGGATTCATTTTCATGATGTAATGGGTTGTTAATTTTAAAATTAAATAGGGAATGTCTGTCTTTATTCTAATTAGTTTGCCATAAAAAGTCTATTTTATTGCTCCTAATACTGGTAAACAAGATTTTTGTATGTTTTAGAATTTAGATGTTACATCTTTTTTTTTTCTCCCTTCCCTTTGTTTTTGGCCTTTAAATTTTACCTTTCACGTCTGTCATTGAAAATAATCCATAAATGAATATTATTCTTGTCTATTTGTATAAGTTAATATCGCTTCAGGAGCCCTGATGGCACCACGGTTAAGCACTTGTCTGGTAACTGAAAGGTCATTAGTTCATATTCACCTGTGGTCGTACAGGATCAAAAGACCTGCCGATCTCCTCCCCTGAAAATTGCAGCCTAGTAAACAGTAGGGTGCAGTTCCACTCTGTCATACAGAGTTGCTGTGAATCAAAATCGACTTGATAGCACACAACACTACTTTGCATATATTATAATCAGTGATGTATGTGGGTAAGTCAAAAAGTATCGCTACTAGGGTTCCTGTTCATACATGCGTAAGTTTATTCCAAACAAAACTTGTTTAAACGTGTCTCTGCAATCAGTGGATCTCTGCAGATAAATTCTCTCAGGAATACACTTGTCTTGGTCTCCTTAGGGTGCCTTCAAAAAAAAAGAAAAAGAATACTTTTTGTGCCATGGGGAAAAAACATGATTTTGAAGTCAGGGTTAATATCATATTTTTAATAAAACTCGAGTGGACATCTTCCCCAATCATTGGAGCTTTGTAACCATTTATGGGAACACTTCCCCACACAAAACAATAGTTTTTAGATGGATCAAGCATTTTAGGTAAGGTCAGGAAGATCTCAAAGATGAACTAGGAGAGGGAAGACTGCTTAGAAGGTTATGGGAAATCTTTTTTGGAATTCCAAAGGGATAATCTTGATAAATTATCAAAGGGCACAGGATGATCACAGGGGCTCATTATGAAGAAGTTTTAAGAAAATTGAAAACTGCATTGATGAGAAAAGGCCAGAAGTCTGTGCCAAGGAATTTCATTGGGAAACCTTACCTCATCCACCGTACAGCCCCAGTCTTGCCCCTTCAAACTTCTTTTTGTTTCCAAAACTCAAAGAACATTTAAAAGGAACATGATTTGGATCCCTTGAGGATACCAAAACTGCTGTGGTATAAATCGAAGAGTGTAGAATTCTTCAGGGAAGGGTTAGAGAGGTGGAAACACTGCCTTCAGAAGTACGTAGACCTAGATGGAGGATATGTCAGGAAACAATAATTTCACACATTGATATCTTTGTTTAACAAAGGTTTCTATGATTTTGTAGCAATACTTTTTGACTTACCCTCATATGTGGAATTTTTAATGTCCTTCTATCATATATTTTCACTTTATCATTTTTTTTCTTTTTTTCCCTGTTTCAGTTTTACAGACTTTTGTATATTAAAAGCTATTCTTTGTAGTTAGTTTTAAAATTTTAAGTCATACATTAAAGGGGGGAAAAAAAACTATAGTTATTAAATATCTACCACTACTTCCAGCTATAAAAAGGACCTTATTAGATTTAACTATCCAAGGTACTTAGCCACATCTTGTTGTTGGGTTAAGTATTTGAATTGTTATCTTCTAAAAAAAAATTTTTTTTTTTTGTGAAGGTAACAATTCAAATACTTAACCCAACAACAAGATGAAGGTGATTGACTTTTCCTTTTTTTTTTTTTTACATTCACTAGGTTATGAAGTTTTCTAACACTCTTTAAATTTTCTGGTTTTTTATTCTTCTTTTTTCCTCTACTTTTCCTTTGGATTCATTTATCTTTGTGATTAATTGCATCTTCAAAATTATTTTCATGAGAGTGTGGGGGTGTTAAGTTTATTCTTTGTATGCCTAAACATATCTTTATTTTAATCTCAATCTTGAAACATAGCTCATCTAGGTAAAAATTCCAGATTTCATTAAGAATTATAAGTAACATTTAAATCGTTATTCTTCTTTGTGATAAAATAGAAGCACCATAGTGATGTTTAAGATTAATAATTCATCCCAGTTAGTGTACTCAAATGTAAATAATAGAAATTTTAAAACATTATATATAATAATTTAAGTTGCAAAGTCTGAAACACTCTAAAATATTCCTGTAATTTTATAATATTTTGTTGTAAACTGGAGACTTATTACTCGATTAGAACAAATTGTAAATTATATGTAAAAAATCCCTATTATGTTAATTGAGCATTTACACCTAGAAAAAATGTGTCCCTACAAAAAAAAAATTTTTTTTTTTTTTTTTACTATCTGGAGATTAAGTGCTGTGATGGTGTTAGCAACAAAGTCCTGAGAAAAAGATAGAAAAGTGCTAGTGTGCTGCTATTTCCCCAAACACTGAAGTTCCTTATTGCTCCTTGCCCAAATTCTAAACTTCTTCAGACAAATAACAGCCTGTTTTTTGTAATTTTTTTTTTTATTTTAATAACAAGAACATTAACTTAGTTAAGACATTTATCTTAATTAAATTCAGGAAAGAAAACAAACAGAAGATAAAAATTTGCAAACTTTTCATGAATGTGTTGCATGTTTTTTCTCATCCTGCCAATGGATTTGAAATGCCTGCACCTAGCAATTACAATTGAATGCCCTTGTGAAGAAAAAAAAAAAGTGTTTTATAACAGACAAGATTATATTGAATTTTGTGTACTCCTGCCAACTTTTACCTAAGATAGTGTATGTGCAAATATAGCAACTATCTGAAAGTAACAACTCTGGTACTTCAAGTCCACTGTTGTACTGCGACTAAACATGGGGCAGTAGAGGGAGAGCGCAGCCTTGGGAGGCCATCACAGGTCCTGGATCTCTCTTTAGCAATGTCTCCATTTTTATAGAAGATAAAATTATTTTGCTTTGAAATGTGCTAGCCCAGGATACAAGATGGCACATTAAAATTGCTATGTAAATGGTGAAACATAAATCATAGTTCTATTTACTCTGTGCCAGTATACATATCACAAGTGGTTCTTCAAGACATAATGTAACAAATATTACAGTATAAGCGGTACCTCCTGAAGTATCCATCATCACTAATTCCTCTCCAGTTGAAATACCTTTTTTTGGTAGTAGAGAGATGGAGAACTGAAACAAAGCCCACAGGAAACTCAGTTTAGAAACAAATGTAAAGACTATTATATTAAAAAAAAAAAAGATTTAAAAAGGTATTCCATGCTAACACTAAATAAGGGCAAGCTAGGACAAGAATTTTTTCTTCTAGAAATATGTCTGGTGTCTGTTTCTCCAACTTGACCAACAGCATAAGTAACAATATACTGTTGCTGAGGCTAATGAGAAACATTCTCATACTACTTTTGGGATTGCAAACTATCATGGCTCTAAGGAGGATGTTTTAGCTTCATGATAATTATAATTTTTATATTAAAATTAAAAACGTATTCAGCCTTTGACCCAGTTGAGAGTTATCCTATGTATATACTTCTCTCATTAGGATCACTCATTGCAGAATTGTTTGCAGCAGCAATAATTATAATATCATTATATTATATATTATAATAATCCAGATGCTCTCCAGGAAGGGAATGTTGAAATAAAATGTAAGAAATAATGATACGATATTTGCTTTAATAAATGAGGAAGCACTCTGTGTACTTATATGGAAATAGCCTTCAAGATATATTAAATTAGAAAGCAAAGAGTAGACAAGTGTATATAGAATATACATAGTGTATGAAAATTAGAGGATAAGTTTATGTTCACTAGTCCAGGGGTTTTCATAACCTCTAGAATGATAGGGAAGAAGCAGATAAAATTGTTTTCTGTGGGATAGTTTGTTTGTAATAGGTTGGAGCACAGGGAGAGAAATGAGACTTCACGTTCCAATATTTTGTCATGTGTATATATTAAACAAAAATCCTTACAGCTGGAACAATAAGTAACGTCATGATAAACGGAGAAAAGATTGAAGTTGTCAAGGATTTCATTATGCTTGGATCCATAATCAACACCCATGGAAGCAGCAGTCAAGAAATCAAAAGACACATTGCATTGGGCAAATAGGCTGCAGAAGACTTTTTAAAGTGTCGAAAAGCAAAGATGTCACCTTGAGGACTAAGGTGTGCCTGACTCAAGCCACTGTGTTTTTGATTGCCTTGTATGCACGCAAAGCTGGACGATGAATAAGGAAGACGGGAGAAGAATTGACACTCTTGAATTGTGGTGTTGTAGAAGAATATTGAATATACCATGGACTGCCAAAAGAACGAACAAATCTGTCTTGGAAGAAGTACATCCAGAATGCTCCTTAGAAGCAAGGATGGCAAGACTACATCTCACACACTTTGGACATGTTATCAGGAGGGATCAGTCACTGGAGAAGGACATCATGGTTGGCAAAGTAGAGGGTCAGCATAAAAGAGGAAGGCCCTCACCACGATGGATTGACAAAGTACCCGAAACAATGGGCTCAAGCATACAAAGAATTGTGAGGATGGCACAGGACTGGGCAGTGTTTTGTCTGTTATGCATAGGCTGGCTATGAGTTGGAACCGAATATACACAGCTGAACATACACCAATTCAACAGTTTCTTCGTACAAATCAGTGACATTATGTTCTTCGAATTGTCTAACCATTCTCACCCTCCTTTTCCAAATGATTCCTCCCCATTAGTGGGAAGCTCACCGCCCCTAATTTCCCATCTAATCTTTTGATCTGCTGTTGTCAATTTGATCCCATATAGATAGTTCTTAATGGAGCACAATACTCAAGGCAGATATATTTTACTAGTTAAGCTATTGTTTGGTTTTAAGAGTACTGTGGGGATACTTTCGGTTTAAGATTTGAGGCTTAAAAATTATCTCACGGCAATGGCTTCTAGGTTCACCCAGCCTTTACGACTCCAGAAATTTGGATTCCATGAGAATTTGAAATTCTTTTCTACATTTTCCCTCTTTTAATAAGGATCCTTCCATAGAATCTTTGATTAAAATGTTTGGTAATGGTAGCCAGGCACATTCCGTTCTGTTCTCACGGCAAAGATGGCAGTTCATGGAGGCAATTAACCACATAATCCATTTCCTCCTTTTCCTGACTCTTCTTCCTCATTTAATGTTAAAAAAAATAAATATAGTAACAATTCCACCCTGAAATAAGTAGATACAGTCATATTCAGTGGAGACCAATCATTCTCTTACTTTGATGTTTTATCAGAGATACAAAACTAATTTATATTGAAAGTTAAAACTCACATGATAGTGAAATTCTTTTAACAATACTCATAGCTGGCACAGTGGAGCATGTTCACGGTCATTGGGATTCCACAGTTAGTGATCAAAACCAGATACAACCTTCAGAGTATGTAGAGAGTAAGTAATGTATTGGGTTATAAAATGAAATTCATAATCTGAAGTTTACTGAAACTTAAAGAGAAAGTACTTTTTGTCATGTTTACAGAAAGCTAATGCTAAGAAGGTAGTCCCTTGGGTCCCCTGAAGGTAATAATCCACCAGGCAAAGGTTTTGCTTATCTTATTCACTGCTGCAATTTATCATTACAAAGCAGTTCCAGAATGCATAGTAGGTGCTAAGAAAATGTTTAATACATGAATAAAATAATGCAAATAAAGCTCTTTACTAGGAAAAAAAAAATAGATGAAGGTGTATTTTGTTGTATCCAGATGAATCTGTGCTAAATTATGGATATTTATAGAAATGTCTGTAGTTACAGATATTTCTAATAGAGGTAAAGGCCTTCATAACTGGATGTGCCAAGAAATGATGTAGAGGAGCAAATAGGAAAAATTTCTATGTCCCTTGTGCTTGGATTCAGATGCACAAAGTTTTAGGATTTATGAATAACTAAGACTGCAGAAAAGCTTGGGAAATATAAGAGATTGATTTCAAATACACTTATAACAAGAGAGTTGTTTACTACATAAGATTAATAAAGGGTTGAGAATCCAACAACAATGACAAATGAAATCTTTTTAAGCTAAGATATGACTGCAGAAAATAAAAGGAAATTAAGCTTTACTGTTTTCCAGCCTTGTGCCAGACACCGTGATAGGGAATTTATTACTGCTCTCTGTCCTTTAATCTTCACAGTGACTTTATAAATTAGCTATTAATATAACCACTTTATAAACTGGAGAGCTGTAAGTGCAGAGAATTCAAGTAATGTGATAGGTAAAAATTGGTAGCTCAGGTTTGAAATTGCTTTTCTCTTATTATTAATGAAGTTGAGAGTCTTTTCATATGGTTAAGAAACATTTGAATTTATTTTCTTTTTTTAACTCTGTGTTCACAACTTTTGCCTGTATATATATAGTTAATAAAATACCACAAAATCTGTATTAGAGATTAACTTTTGCCTAGGATGAGTTGCAGACCCTTCCCCCCAATTTGGATTTTGATTTTTGACTTTTCTTGTGGTGATTTTTAACATGCGTATGCTTTTGATTTTTATCATTGTTGCTGGAGTCCCTGGGTGGGGCAAATGGTTAAGCACTGGATTACTAACAGAAAGATTGGCTGTTCAAACTCACTCGGAGCCCCCTCAGAAGTAAGGCCTGGCTATCTGTTTTGAAAGGTCACAGCCTTGAAAACCCTTAGAAGTGTAGTTCTACTCTGACACACATAGGGTCACCATGAGTCAGAATCAACTTGACAGCAACGAACAGGAACACAACAACATCGTACTTGTGGTTTAATTTTTTTTTTTTAATAGGATTTAATTCATCAACTTTTTGTTTTTTCTTTTTGTTTCTTCAAGTCATAGTTTAAAAGGCAACCACCATTTCAAGGTTAAGAGGACTTTCCTGTATTTTTGTTTAATAATTTTACTGTTTATTTATTAAAATTTAAACCTTTGTTTTATTTTGAGTAACTCTATTTCCTTCCCCGGGATCCCTGGTTGCACAGAGGTTAAAGTGTCCAGCTCCTATCTGAACGGCTGGTGTGTGGAATCCACCAGTCACTCTCCAGGAGAAAGATGTGGCAGTCTGCTTCTGTAAAGACTTAGAGCCTTGGAAACCCTATGGGGCAGTTGTACTCGGTCCCACGGTGTTGCTGTGAGTCAGAATCAACTCAGTGGCAATGGATTTGTTTTGGTTTGGGAGTTCATCTCCTAACTAAAGACATAAACTAGATAAGTTAAACTTTTTTCTGTTTTTTTGTTTCATCCATCCAAACAATTAATTCGGTTCATATGGCATTAGAGACAATGGAAGCAAAGTACATGATCAGGATCAGAGTACTTGCCAATTTTTGTTGGCCGTGCTAGTATGCCACTTCATAAATTTCTATGGCACGATCTGTTTTGATACAAAGTATCCTAACTTGGAAAACTTTTTAATATTAAAGCATTTGCTTCTGCTCAAGAAAAGTTTTCTTTTTCATCCATTCTCTTGCTAAATTCATTTTGAAAAAGTTAATTATTTCATGTAAAAAATAGGTTTTTTTTTTTTTTTTTACCTATATAATGAAGAAGACAATAATACTATTGCCATGTCATAAAATTTTCAGAAAATAATTAAAGAAGTAGAGGCTTAAAACTCTTGGGACCAGCTGAAAGGTCAAAAATGCATAGGGGAAATTTCTAGAACAGCTGGGATTGCTGAGCTTTTTACACCTAGGGTTTTTTCCTCATGGCTTTTTGTTGTTGTTGTTATGCAAAATGAAATGTTAATCGGCAAAGACAGCTTTCATCAAATAGGTGATGAAGTATGAATGCCTTCTGGGCATGAGCAAAATGAATTTAGTTTTAAATTCTATGGCTTTGATTTTTTTTTTTTTTAATTACATTTCTGGTGAAATTTATACAGCGTTAGGTTTCCATTTCACAATTTCTGCATTAATTGTGCAGTGACATTAGTTACACTTATCACAATGTGTCAACAGTCTCTTTAATTTCATTCTGTTTGTTCCATTTCCAGTACTCTTGTTTCTCTACCCCTTTATCTTCATATCTTTGCTTTTGTTTAGTTTTTGACATTTTGGTCTATATTGATGGTTTAGAAGTAGAGCACCGATCTTCTGGGTAATATCCTTTATTTTGTGTGCCACTCTGCCATTTTGCTAAAAGGTGATTTTAGGAGTTAGGCTTGGTTCTAGATTTAAAGAGTGTCTCAGGGCAATAGTCTTAGGTAGTCCTCTCTACTCCATCGTTCCTGTTCATATTGATTTAAAAAAAAAAAAATTAAAGAATTTGAGTTCTGCTGTACATTTTTCTCCCATTCTATCTGGGACTATATATTGTGATTAAATGAATAATTTATTTTATCAGATCAGCACAAAGCTATTTCCTATGAGGTGGAGGTTAAAGAAGTCCTAAATGTTGAATATTTCCAAACTGCTGCACTACTCTATCATCTCTAACACCAGCTATTCCTCCTCTGCTCAGTACTCTCCCTCCTGTCTTTGGGTTCTCGTAATTCTACAATATCTTACAGAACTCAGGAAATGGCTCACACATTTGTGGAGGCTGGCAAGTCCCAAATCTGTGGATCAAGCATAGTCTTCTCCAGACCACTTAGCTGCAGAGGCTGATGTATCCAAATCAGCAGATCAGAACACAGGCTATTGGCTCACAAAGCTGCAGAAGCTGACAAATCAGGTCAGAAGATAGGCTACCAGCCCACTGGGCTGCAGAAGCCAGTGAATTCCAAAGTCAGCAGTTCAGATGGCAGGATGCTGGCTGAAGTCCCAAGAATCAGAGGTCAGACAGTGATGAACTGGACACAGGACTCAGATGCAGAGAGAAAGACCCCTGCCAAAGTACCCACATATATACCTTGAATGCAGGCCACACTCAGGAAAGTGTGTGATTTGAGAAAGGTTGGCACATGAGACATGCCTTCCTACTAGGCTGCGACTCAAGATATACCCATCACTAATCCTGCCTTATTAACATGTAAAGTTTGAATTTACAACACATAAATTGAGGATAACTAGGATAAATACATCAAATCACAAAATGGAGAACACCATACAGTATTGAGAATCATGCCCTAGCCAAGTTGATACATAATACCAATCACCACAAGTTCCCTTTACCTTATTTGCATAGTTCCACTCAATCATTGTGTGTGAGTCACAAAGACTGCAACTAGAAGGGCCATATTAAGTAATTCATTGCACCAGTGACTGGTCCATGGTGGTAGCTGGGTACCTTCTAGTTCTCCTGTTCTCAAGGTAGATGAGGTTATGGTTGGTGTAGACCTTTTTATTCTCTGAGATTTTTCTCACCTTCTTAGTGTTTTGCTCCTGTCTAGTAGAGACCCTTAATTGTGTCTTAGCTGCTCACATGCTTTTAAGACCATAGACAGCAATCACTTCACTAGGATGCAGAGCATGATTTTTGTGTACTATGTTATTCCAGTTGACTGAGTTGTCCCGTGAGATTATGGTCCTAAGTTTTCAAACCCAGAAAATCAATCTTAGAAGGTGCTTGGTTATGTCTGTAGAATATCCTTATTTATGTCTTCAATGAATATATGAGCCTGCATCCACATTTTTTGTATTTACAAGTACCTATTTTTTTTTTTTTATAGACACTGCTGTCTGTTCCCATCTATGTATACACCTACCTGTACACCAATATGCCTACACTCATTCATATATGCTCAAGCACTCATTTTTACTTTGATGGTGCTGTGCGCACTATATCCACATTAGGAGACACTTTTCCCATCACAAAAAAATAACAAATCTCTATGACCTAAAGCGTATTTCCATCCTTCTTTCCTCTCCCTGGTAACCACCAAGGAACATTGATTGCTATATGTATATCTATTCTTGTCTTCTTATAAAAAAGGGATCATAATTTTTTTCCTTATGTGCTTGACTTACCTCACTTAGAACTATGCCCTCCAGGTCCATCCATGTTATATTTTTCAGACTCATCATTGTTTTTTTATGGTTGTGTAGTATTCCAACCTATGTATGTACCACTGTTTACTTATCCATTCATTTGTTGATCAGAACTTTGGTTGTTTCCATTTATTTGCTATTGTTAATAAACCAGCAATAAACCTAAGGTCTGTTCATGTCATTATTTTTAGGTATTTAGGTTATGCACTCATTACTGATGTCACATGGATCTTGGTTGAAAGCAGAGAATACTAACTACACAAAGGCATTTGACTGTGAATAATACCAGATTGTGGATAACACTGTGAAGAAAAGGAATTTCAGAACACTTAATTGTACTCATGTGGAATCTGTGCATAGACAAAGACACAGGTGTTTAAACAGAACAAGGGGATACTGCATGGTTTAAAATCAGGGGAAGTGTGCATCAGGGTTGTATCCTTTCAACATACTTATCCAATCTGTATGCTAAGCAAATAATTGGAGAACCTGGACTATGTGAAGAAGAGCACAGCATCAGGATTGGAGGAAGACCCATAAACAACCTGTAATATGCAGATGAGTCATCCTTGCTTGCTGAGAGTAAAGAGGACTTGAAGCACTTACTGATGAAGATCAAAGACCACTAACTTCAGTATGGATTGCACCTCAAAATTAAAATAAATAAATAAAATATCCTCAACTGGACCAATAAGCAACATCTTTATAAATGGAGAAAGTATTGAAGTTGTGATTGACTTCATTTTACTTAGATCCACAAAACACCCATGGAAGCGGCAGTTAAGTAATCGATGACATCAGGCAAATGTGCTGCCAAAGACCACTTTAAAATGGTAAAAAGCAAAGATGTCACTTTGAGTACTAAAGTGAACCTTAACCAATCCATGGTATTTTCAATTGCTGTTATATGCGTGAGAAATCTGGGCAACAAATAAGAAAGACCACAGAAGGATTGAAGCCTTTGAATTATGGTGTCAGCAAAGAATATTGAACATACAATATACTACCAAAAGAAGGAACAAATCTGTCTTGGAGGAAGCACAACCAGAATGCTCTTCAGAAGCAAGGATGGTAAGAATTCATCTCACATACTTTGGACATGTTATCAGGAGGGACCAGTCCCTGGAGAAGAGCCTCATATTTGGTAAACTGTGGGGTCAACGAAAAAGAGGAAGACCTTCTGCTAGATGGATTGACACAGTGGGTGCAGCAAAGGGCTCAAACATAGCAATGATTGTGAGGATGGCAAAGGACCAGGCAGTGTTTCCTTCTGTTGCACATAGAGTTGCTATTAGTCAGAACTGACTCGAAGCCATCAATAACAGGGTATTTATATAACAGCGGAATTGCTAGATCATAGGGCTGTTCTGCACCATTTAGTTTTTTTATCATTTTACAGTCCCACCAGCAAAAGATAAAGGTTCCATTCTCCCCACATCCTAACCAACACATGTTGTTATCTGCTTTTTTTTTTTTTTTAATCCATGCCATTTTAACTGAGTTAGATGGTATCTCATTGTAGCTTTGGTTTGTACTTCTGTAATGGCTGTAGGGTCGCTATGAGTCAGAATCAACTTGACGGCAGTGGGTTTGGTTTGGTTTCAATGTCTAATGATCATGAACATCTTTTCATGTGCTGGATGCTTGGATGTCCTCTTTAATGAAGGTTTTGTTCATACCTTTTGCCTATGTTGTGATTGGTTTGTTTGTCTTTTTGTTGTTGAGTTGTTGCAGTTTTCTACAGAACAGACCCTTATCAAATAAATTATTTTGGGAGGTATTTCCCCAGTCTATTTGATTGTCTATTTACTCTTTTAATAAAGTATTTTGATGGGAATAAGTTTTTTTTTTTAATTTTTATGAGGCCCTATTTATCTATGTTGTATTCTTTTATTTGTGCATTTGTTGTTATGTTTATTATCCTATCTTTACAGAAAATTAGGTCCCATAATTTTTTCCTTATGTTTTCTTCTAGGAATTTTATGGTTTTAGCTTTAACATCTAGGTATTTGACCCATTTCAATTTTGTTTTTGTGTATAGTGTGAGGTTTTGCTCATGTTTCATTTTTCTACAGGTGGATATCCAGTTTTGTCATCCCACTTATTAAAGAGACTCTTTCTGTCGCACTGAATGGAATTTGACCCCTTGTCAACAATCAGTTGATCATAGATGGATGTGTTTAATTCTGAGTTCTTAATTCTATTCCACTGGTGTATGTGTCTATCATTGAACTAAGACCAGGCTGTTTTGATTACAGTGGCTGTATAGTTTGTTTTGATATCTGGGAATGTGGGACCTCCTGCTTCGTTCTTTTTCATCATTATTGCTTTGGCTATTCGGGGTTACTTTCCTTTCCATATGAAGTTTGTCATTAGTTTTTCCATTCTAGTAAATAACGTTGTTGAGATTTATATAAGTATTGCATTATATCTGTGATTCTCTTTAGGTAGAATTAACATTTTCACGATATGAAGTTCTCCAATCCATGAGCTCGGGGCATCCATCCATTTTTGTGGGTCTCTTTTAGTCTCTTACAGCAGTGCTTTATATTTTTCATTGTATAAGTATTTTATGACACTGGTTAGGTTAATTCCTACGTGTTTTATCAATTTGGGGGCTATTGCAAATGGTATTGTTTTCTTGATTTTGTTTTTGGAGTAGTCTTTGTTAGTGTAGAGGAACCCAAGTGATTTTTTGTGTTGCTCTTGCATGCACGCTGTAATTTTATAAAATTCTTCTATTAGTGCCAGCAGTTTTCTTGTGGCATCTATAGGGTCTCCTACTTTCATATCATCTGCAGAAAGAGATAATTTTAGTTCTTCTATTCTGATTTTTGATACATTTTATTTCTCTGTACTGCCTTATTGCTCTGTTGAATAAGAGTAGCAATAAAGGGCATCCTTGTCTCGTTTCCATTCTCAAACAAAAGACTCTCAGACTTACACTGTTGAAATATAATGGTGGTGTTGTTTTGCATATATGATCTTAATTATGTTGAGAAATATCCCTTCTATTCCTATTTTACTGAGAGTTTTTATCAGGAAAAGGTGTTGAATTTTTTCAAATGCCTTTTCTGCGTCAATTGTTATGATCATGTGGTTCTTTCCCTTTGTTTTATTTATGTGGTGGATTACGTTGATTGATTTTCTAATGTAGAACTATCCTTGCATTCCTCATATGAATCCCACCTGATCATAATGTATGATTTTTTTGATATGCTGTAGAATTCTGTTGACTTGTTGAGAAGTTTTGCATATGTATTCATAAGGGATATTTGTTTGTAATTTTCTTTTCTTTTTTTGTGATGTCTTTGCCTGATTTAGGTATCAGGGTTATTCTGGCTTCATAGAAAGAGTTTGATAATGTTCCTTCCTCTTCTAGTTTTTTTAAGACATTGAGTAGAATTGGTGTCAACTCTTTTCTGAATGTTTGTTAGAATTCTCCAGTGTAGCCAACTGGCTCTGGGCTTTTTGTTGCTGTTGTTGGTATTTTTATTATGACATCTTCAATCTCTTCTTTTGTAATGGGTCTGTTCAAATTTTATACCTCTGTTTGTGTTAGTTTGGGTAGGTAGTGAGTTTCCAGGAATATGTCCATTTCATTTCATCATTTATGGGAGTGCATTTTTTTAAATTTTTTTTACAGCAATCAGTTACAATCTTCTTTCGTGTATTTTGGTGAATGACCGTTAAGTGCTTGTATATTTACACTAGTTAAGTCTTTTACCTGGATGACCCTTTTATTAATACATAATGCCTTTCTTTATATTTTGTAATAGATTTTGATTTAAAATCTATTTTATCTGATAGCAGATAGGAAACCCTTTCTCTTTTTTGTTTACTCATTGCATGGAATATTTTTCTCCTCCTTTTTATTTTCAGTCTGTTTGTTTCCTGAAGTTAAGGTGTGTTTCTTGCAGACAGCAAAAGGATGGATCTTCTCTTTTTTTTTTTTCTGCCACTCTCTGCCTTTTGTGTTAGGCTTTTACACCATTTACATTTAAAGTTATTACAGAAAATGAAGTGTTTATCTCATTTTGCAATTTCTTTTTTGAGTGTTTTGTGTTTTGCATCTTCTTTTTTTTCCACTCTAACTTTTCTGTGTTTGTTTGTATTTGGCTGCTTTCTTGTGATGACAACTTTGCTGGGTAAAGAATTTTTGGTTGCAATTTTTTTTTTTTTTTTTTAACTCAGTATTTTATATATATCACTCCATCATCTTCTGGCCTCTAGAGTTTCTGGAAGGGATTTCTGCACAGATTCTTATGAATATTTTATATGCTATATTGCATTTTTCTCTTGTTTCTTTCAGAATTTTGTCTTTGGTTTTTAAGAATTTTATTAGGCTATTGCACAGAGTTAATCTGTTTGCATCTCTTCTGATTGGGGTTTCTGTAGATCTTGTATTCGTAGCCTTGGGTATCTGTTCAGGTCTGGGAAATTCTCTCTGATTTTCTTGTGGAAAATTGTTTCTGTGTTTTTATTGTTGTGGTGCTCTGGGTTTCCAATAATTCTAATATTAAATTTCTTAAAAAATCAATGTTAATTGAACCCCTATTTTCTTTCAAGTTTGTTCGCTTTTTTTGTTCTTTTTTTCTCTTAATACTTAAGAAGTTCAGTTATTTTCTCTTCTAGTTCATTTATTCTACCTTCTGCCTGTTCAATTCTATTGAGTGTTTATCTTGCTTTTTCTAATTTAATTTCTTTATTCTTCAGGTCTGGTAGTTCTCTCTTTCTTTTTTTTTTTTCAGTTTCATTGATGGGTCTTTCATTTTGTTTCTCCATTTTTTTCCTGATCTCCAGTAGTTTGTTTTCTGTGTACTTTTTGCTTTCTTAAAACATATTTAACAGTATAGTCTGAAAATTTTTAATTCTTTGCATTAGTCTGGACTCCAGGGGAAATTTCTACTTCTTCATGATTTGCTTTTGATTGTTCCTTCTTCTCTTGTGACCTTCTGTGTTTTACTATTTTTTGTTGACCTTGGGCCTTTTTGTTACCTTTTTTTTTTAATTTAAAGTTTGTATTTTGGTTTTGTGGAAAAATGTTCTGATTGGGTACCCAGGTGTTTCAGTGGCCAACCATCCAGCTGTCAATCAAAAGGCTGAGGTCCTCACTTACCAGCCACTCCACAGGAGAAACATGTGGCAGTCTACCTCCCCAAAGACTCATTGCCCTGGGAAACATACGGGGCAGCTGCACTCTGCCCCACATGGTCACTATGAGTCAGAATTCACCCAGTGGTAGTGGCCTTGATATCTTCTTCTGAGAACCCTAAAGGATACTTTTTATACTTTGCTTTTTTTCAGTGCTGACTCAGTGATTCTGGATTCTTGTTTTCTGAAATTCAACACACATGCCTGGGAGGGAGAGTATAGCTGGTCACAAACTTTGATGTAAGCAGTGGGGCTCAACTTTCCTGTGGCAAAGGTGGGGGTTCTCTATGTCTTTCCCTCATGGATGCCTCTGTACAGGCTCTCCAACAGTGTATCACTGTAGGCAGGTATCCAGAAGTTTCCTTCTCTGTAGCCCATCTGTCTGAAGTATTTCCCTCACCTTCTGTCTTTGCAGTTCCTCCCTGTCTTAGTGCCCACCTGTCTCAGGCCTCAGCGAAATTCAATGGCATTCTCTTATAATGCCACATTCTCCCTTCACCCCCTCCTGCTCCACAGCCTGCAAAATCCCACAGTCAATTTGCTCTATCTTAAAAAAAAAAAAAAAAATCAGACTACAGTTTCCTCAGTATGCTCTCTTTCTGTGTTCCCTGCTTGGGGTTTTGCCATGCAATGTCCCAAAATGGTTGTGCAAAGCATGCATTCTTGATGTTAGCAGGTAGATTTTCCCAGCTTCTGGACTCATTCTGACTCTTCAACACCTCAGCTACCATCCGGAATTCTAAGATTGCAGTGTGTGCTTGTTTTTACTCATTGTGCAGTGGGTTAGTTGCTGGGGGAGAAAATGTGAGTGTTCACTCCCTTCACCATCTTTCCCCATCCTCCTGGCTCTGAAATGTTAATTTTAATCATATGTAAAGTTAAAATAACAGAAATATTATTTTTCTATTATTTCATATTAGCCTGGAATTGTCATTAAACATTTCATGTGATACAGCCACAGTAATTTTATTTGAGATATTTATAGATTTATTAATTCATATAAATTCAGGGATAAAAATCACAAATGGACAATCTAGTGCCCATTAAAACAATGCAATTGTACTCTACTCCATTTTTTAAGTAATTAATATAGCCTAAAAATTCTTGAGTGGCAAATTGTTTTTCTTAAAAACTCAGTAATTCATTCTCCAGTGGTCTCTGGTCTTTAATTAAGAAAAATAACTACAGCTAGTGAATAAACCAGGTACTTTTACATTTTATTTCCTTTCATTAATGCAAATTCAACCCAAAGGGATAGGCATTTAACCCCATTTAACATATATAAAAATGAATGATTAAATCAAAGAAACATAATTTTCAATCCAACTTAAAAGTAGAATATAGTAAGTAGTCTCTGTGAAACCCTATCTCTTTACCATCAGTTTTTATTAATTTTACTCAGCTTATAGATCTTCAGTTTTGGAGTACTCAGCAATGTTCCAGACTTTGAGTCTTCACCAGCATCCTCCTGCTTATATGTGAGAATAGATATGCTTCAGATCCTTGCCAGTGAGTTTTTTGTTAGTTCTAGAATCACACATAAGAAGATATTCAGCTTGGAAAATTTTTGTAGAGATATGAAAGTGGTGAAAGTGATCTATTTTCAGTTACATTAGTTTATGGGGTAAACATCTCCTATCACAGGATGCTAGGTAATGTGCAAAGGTGCCAAACAGAGAGTCATGATAAGAAGTCACAACATAGAAAGATGAGTGAGAGACAAAATTATAGTTACAATCATGCTTTTTATACTTGAGTTTACAGGCTCACTAAAGTTATTGAAAAGAATATATATATGTATATATATATATATATCATTCCTTCTGATTGTACCTACGGTGTGTTCCTGTGTAGATATTTTTCATACAAACATGGATGAAAATGCTATTTTAATTTTAATGCTATTGCCAAGTATGAGTGAAAAGACTAAACTTGAAAGTCTATTGCCATCTGTGTTGTTGTGGTTGTTGTTAGGTGCCACCAAGTCATTTCTGACTCATAGTGACCCCATGCGCAACAAAACAGAATACTGTTTGTTTCAGCACTATCGTCACAATTGTAGCTGTGTTTGAGCCCATTGTTGCAGCCACTGAGTCAATCCATCTCATTGAGGGTCTCTTTATTTTTCGCTGATTCTCTACCAAGCTTGACGTCCTTCTCCGGGGACTGACCCCTGTTGATAACTTGTCTGAAGAACACAAGATGAAGTCTCACCATCCTTCCTTCTAAGAAGTATTCTGGCTATACTTCTTCCAAGACAGATTTGTTTGTTCTTTTTGTCCATAGTGTATTCAGTACTAGACAACGCCATAATTCAAAAGCATCAATTCTTCTTTGATCTTCCTTATTCATTATTCAGCTCTCACATGCATATAAGGTGATTGAAAATATCACGGATTGGGTCAGGCACACCCCAGCCTCTAAGGTGACATCTTTGGTTTTCAACACTTTAAAGAGGCATTTTGCAGCAGATTTGTCCAGTGCAATATGTCCTTTAATTAATTGACTGCTGCTTCTGTAGGCATTGATTGTGAATTGAAGTAAATGAAATCCTTAACAGTTTCAATATTTTCTCCGTTTATCATGATGCTTCTTATTGGTCCAGTTGTGTGGGTTTTTGTTTTCTTAATGTTAATATGTAATCCATACTGAAGGCTATAGTTGTTCTTCCTTATCAGTATATGCTTCAAGTCCTCTTCACTTTCAGCCAGCAAGATTGTATCATCTGCATATTACAGGTTGTTAATGGATTCTTGGATTATTTGCTTAACAAGAACAGAAATATATATTTTTTAATCCAAAGAAAATAAATTTTAACCTCAACACACTGCCACAATAAGGCAGAATTTCGATTAAGCAGAACATAGTTGCAACTGGTTCAAGGAAACATAAGTCATGTTACAAACATTTACAGATGACTGTTAACCTAAATATAACAATAGTCATCCCTCATTAATAAGTTACTAGTGGTAATAACAACTTAACCACGTTGTTATGTTGTTATTACCACTAGTAACTTATTAATGAGGGATGACTATTGTTATATGCTGGGAATGGTAATAATTTCTTCAAAGCAAATAGGAGAGAAGAAATTGCCATGGGAAATGCAATTGATAAAGACTTAGTAGTTAAAAGAAAGGTTGAGTTATGTATATGCCAACAAATAAAATTTTTCTCATAATATTAGCAATATTGCAGGAGAAAAATGTAATACAACCACTGCAGTTCAGAACTATGATTGAGAGAACATGTCAAAAATGATTAGAAGTTTAGCTTAACAAGTAAAAAGTATTTACCTTGAGCATTGTGCTCTTTTAAAAACTATGTATGTGGGATCTAATTGACAACAAAAACAACTCAAAAATTGGAAAGGAACCTTAGGGGGCAGTGAATTTATATTAATGGGAGAGGGACTATTTGGAAAAGGAGGGTGAGAATGGTTGCACAACTAGAAGAATGTAATCAATGTCATCAATTGCTCACGTAGAAATTGTTGAATCTGTGTATTCTGCTGTGTATATTCTCAAAAACAAAATAAAATAAATTTTATAAAAAAGGTCATAAGAGCAAAATCAGTTTGATTTAAAGAGAGAGAGATATTTGCATGACAAGAGCAGAGACAATTACATACCATTAGCAAAATATTATTATGTACAATTACATACCAATATAAAATTATATTTTGGTGTGCATAATTATTCCAGTTGGATAAATATATAATTCTTATTTAAAATCATTAATATAGTCATTTCCAGTTTCTTTGTAGTTTTCATAAAGCTCTGACTTAGTGAATTCTTTCAGGTTTGGGTTGTATTTCTGAGTCAACAAGTGCCAGCATTTCTAACCCAAAGTGTCCCAATCTTGTAAAAAGCGCACTATTCAGAGTATTGCTTCTGTTCAGGGGTACTTATTATACCAGACCCAAACGAGTTAACCACTTATTGTAGAGTCAATTTTGGCTCATGGAGACCCCATGTGATGCAGAGTAGAGCTGTGCTCTATATGATTTTCAAGGCTGTGACCTTTCAGAAACAGATCTCCAGGCCTTGCTTTCGAGGCACCTCTGGATGAATTTGAACCACCAACCTTTCAATTAGTAGTTGAGTGTTTAGCAGTTTGTGCCACCAAGGACTCGTGTACTAGGCCCACTATCCCTTAAATCTTATTAGGGCTACATAGATTTATTTTCATTTATAATTACCCATCTTAGCCTTTTTTGCATAATGTTTCAGTGCAGATTTTTCACCATGTGAAATTTTAAAAGTGACAAAAGGTTTTGTCTTTCTCTCATTCCTTCTCTCCTAAAAAGAATTATTTCCTTGGATTCAGGAAAAATATTGATAAATACATTTTGCATTACTATCAGTAGGTGATATATGGAGGGATTTTTGGCCTGGTATCAAAGATTACTGATTAATAACCTTATAATTCCTGTCCCTTTCTATTAAGGAATATTAGATTAAAATTGGAAGTTGGCTACTTCTAACTTTACTAATAGGTGCAACAAGACAAAAATTCTTACTTTGCATCTTATAATATTGTTGCATGATACATATTGAAAATAAAAGTCACTAACTGGGCTAGATTTCAGAGGTACAGTGTCACATTTTTTTCTACAGATTTAATAAAAAGTATATTTCCACATACTTTTGAAAGAAATAATTGAAATGATATGTGATGATAAAAACTTGGGTGTCTCTAGATTAAACTGAGAAGAAAACATTCTTTTGTGGTTACGAGGTGAGGAGGGTGGGAGAGGGGCATTCACTAATTAGATAGTAGATAGGAACTACTTTAGGTGAAGGGAAAGACAGCACACAATACAAGGAAGGTCAGCACAACTGGACTAAACCAAAAGCAAAGAAGTTTCCTGAATAAACTGAATGCTTTGAAGGCCAGAATAGCAGGGGTGGGGGTCTGGGAACCATTGTTTCAGCCGACACCTAAGTCAATTGGCATAACAAAATCTGTTAAGAAAGCATTCTGCATCCCACTTTGAAGAGTGGCATCTGGGGTCTTAAACACTAGCAAGCAGCCATCTAAGATGCATCAATTGGTCTCAAACCACCTGGATCAAAGGAGAATGAAGAACACCAAGGACCCAAGGTGATTATGAGCCCAAGAGATAGAAAGGGACACATGAACCAGAGACTGTATCATCCTGAGACCTGAAGAACTAGATGGTGCCTGACTACAACCGATGACTGCCCTGACAGGGAACACAAGAGAGAACCTCTGAGGGAGCAGGAGAACAGTGGGATGCAGACCCCAAGTTCTCATAAGACCAGACTTAATGGTCTGACTGAGACTAGAAGGACCCCGGTGGTCATGGCCCCCAGACCTTCTGTTGGCCCAAGACAGGAACCATTTCCGAAGCCAACTCTTCAGACATGGCTTGGACTAGACAATGGGTTGGAGAGGGATGCTGGTGAGGAGTGAGCTTCTTGGATCATGTGGACACTTGAGACTATGTTGGCACCTCCTGCCTGGAGGGGAGATGAGAGGGTGGAGGGGGTTAGAAGCTGGCGAAACGGACGTGAAAAGAGAAAGTGGAGGGAGAGAGTGGGCTGTCTCATTAGGGGGAAAGTAATTGGGAGTGTGTAGCAAGGTGTATATGGGTTTTTGTGTGAGAGACCGACTTGATTTGTAAACTTTCACTTAAAGCACAATAAAAATTATATTAAAAAATCTTGGATTTCTCATTGCATATTCCACAGAGTTGAGCAGCAATGGCCATCTGTTTATATGCATGCTACTTGTGAGAACATAATGTCTATAAGAAAAGGAAGGATAGCATATGTATATTTCCCTTGTGACATAAAGTACTTTAAAAAATAATTCATTGCTTAGTTAAAAAAAAAAAATCTTGAAAAAACCTTTGGAAATACAAGTTATTCAATTTGGTTTCTGGTATGCTGTGTGAGTAAATCAGTTCAAAGGATTTTTTTTTTCAAAACTGTGTTTTTCATCATTTCTTTAAAGCTATAAATTTCATGGAGAGTTCATTAATGATTAACGAAGCTTAAAAAAAAACAGTCATATCATTTATAATGTGTTCTAGTCATTTTAGTTTATAATCTCTTCAAATACTCTATCTGCAAGTTTCATTTTAAAATGTGATTATGGTCAGAACACTGACAATGTAAGAGTATGACATCTAAAGTGTGTATTTATTTTCCAATACTGACATCCCTAGCTATATTTCTGAGTTTAGAAGTCAAAACCATATTTTATAACTGTGAGTATAGCAGTTTCAACCTGTTGTATAAATATCACAGTCTATACTTTTTTCAGTTTATCTCTTTACTGTTTGAATTGTTGAATCCTTTCTTTATAAAATACTTAGAAAAAGACTTAAAATCACCAGAAGAGCTTGAATAAGAAAAATAAAATATGGCCAATATTTAAAATAAGGTTAATTTTCTACTATTGACGACATAATAAAACATTTAAACAGAAAAAAACTTGTATTTTATTGAACTTTTCCCACTTAAGTACCCATAATTGGGCTGTGTATTTATCATACAACCTACACTTCTAAAATAGAGTGACAGATTATAAAAGAAATGTGTGGTCATTATTATTTTTGAATCAATGAAATGAATGGCTTAATGTTAATTTACCAGAATTTTATCAGGGTCAGTTCTACTGTGTCACATGGCGTGGCTGGAATTGACTTGAAGGCAAGTCATCCAACAACAAGGCAAACTTGCTCTTCCTTTAGCAGGTTTTTTTTTCTTTTAAACTTTCCTTTATTTTTTACTCTCCTTCTAAAGGTAACATCATTTTCTATGCATCAATGAAACCATTAATTTATGATTGTCTTAATTTGCTAACATGTCCATAACAAAAATACCACAAGTAGATGTCTATAAAAAATAGGAATTAATTTTCTCGCAGTTCTGGAGGCCAGCAGTTTGAACGCAGGTATTAGAAGGGTTATGCTCTGTCTGCTTGAGGAGATCATTCCTTATATTATTTAGCATCTAGAAGTTCTGGAAGGAGCCCCGGTAGCACAAATGCTTAAAAGGCTGCTAACACGAAGAGTGGCGATTCTAACCCACCCCTCAGTTCCACAAGATAAAAACCTGGTGATGTGTGTCAGTAAAGGTTAAAAAAAAAAAAGTCAAGAAAATCCTATGGCTATGGAGCAGTTTTACTGTGTAACACATGGGGTTGGCAAAAGTCAGAATCGACTTGACAGCCCCTAAAAACATCAGTTCCACATCTTGTGTGTGTGTGTGTGTTCCTTAGCTTGTACAGGAATCGTCACATGGTGTCTTCCCCCACTGTGTGTCTCTCTGAGTCTGTAACTATTGCTGTCGTGTCTATTCCAGCTAATAGTGATCCTGAAAAACAGTAGAAATGATCCATAGGGTTTCCAAGACTGTAACCTTTATAGAAGCTGACCGCCAAATCTTTCTTCCTCAGAGCAGCTGATGGGCTCAAACTGCCGACCTTTTGGCTAGCTGAGAAGAGCTTAACCACTGCACCACGAGGGCCCTTTCTGCATCTGGGCCTTTCCCTTTACAAGACACTCATAAGGTAGGTAGGTTTAGGACCCACCCTACTCTAGCTGAAAACCCTGGTGGTGTAGTGCTTAAGAGCTACTGTTGCTAACGAAAAAGTTGGCAGTTCGAATCCACCAGACACTCCTTGGGAATCGTATGAGGCAGTTCTACTTTGCCCTATAGGGTCACTATTGACTCCACGGCAAGGGGTTTGGTGTTTTTGGTTTACTCCAGCCTGACCTTATTGACGTGACAAAAGAGGAACCCTGTTCCCAAACACAGTGACATTCACAGGTACAGAGATTATTACTTTAGCATATCTTTTGCAGGAGGGGGGAGGACACAATTTGCTCCATAACAATGAAAGTTAATGAAATTAGTATGCCGAATGTCTATCTTTTTATCAAATATATAGTTCTACACTAAAGGAGATAAACATAATTTGCTGGCCAGAAGATTAGCCAATGGAAGGCTTATGAATCACAACAGAATATTGTCTATTTTGATTGTTATTGTTGTTAGGTGCCTTTGAGTTGGTTCCAACTCATGGCAGCTATATGTACAACACTGCCCAGTCCTGCGCCCTTCTCACAATCATTTTTATGGTTGAACCCATTGTTGCAGCCACTGTGTCAATCCATCTCATTAAGGGTCTTCCTCTTTTTCACTGACCCTCTACTCTACCAATCACGATGTCTTTCTCCAGGACCTGGTCCCTCCTAATAACAAGTCCAAAGTAGGTGAGACAAAGTCTTATCATCCTCACTTCTAATGAGCATTCTGGCTGTACTTCTTCCAAGACAAATTTGTTCTTCTTTCTGACAGGCCATGCTATTTTCAATATTCTTTGTCAATGCCATAATTCAAAGGCATTAATTCATTCTTCTTCCTTATTCATTGTCCAGCTTTCTCATGCATATGAAGCTATTGAAAACCCTATGGCTAGGGTCAAGCACACATTAGTCCTTAAAGTGACATCTCTACTTTTTAACACTTTAAAAAGATCTTTCACAGCAGATTTGCAGCAGTTCTGATTACTGTAGCTTTATGACATATTTGGATATCGAAAAGTATGAGTTCTCCTACTCTATCTTTTTTTACACTTTAACTATTTGGGGCTTTTGCAGTTCCATTTAAATTTGTGTACTGGCTTTTCCAATTCTGCAAAGTTTGGAAGTTTGAGAAATTGGAAATCTCAAACAATTCTGATAGGAATGTTTTCCACAAATTGTCTGGTTCAGTCATTAATGTTCAATGTGCCAAATCTATTCTTGCTTAAGTGGTCTCTATATTCAGGTGGGATACACTTAAGGTCATTTACTTTGGCTCTCATGGACTCATTTTAATTTTCTTCAGCTTCAACTTGAACTTGCATATGAGCAATTGATGGTTTGTTCTGCAGTTAGACCCTGGTCTTGTTCTGACTGACAATATTGAGCTTCTCCATGGTCCCTTTCCACAGATGTAGTCAATTTGATTCCTGTGTATTCCATCCAGCAAGGTCCAAGTGTATAGTCGCCTTTTATGTTGTAGAAAAAAAGATATTTGCAATGAATAAGTCACTGGTCTTGCAAAATTCTATTATTCAATCTCTGACTTTGTTTCTATCACCAAAGCCATACTTTGCAAATATTGGTCCTTCTTCTCTGTTTCCAACTTTCACATTTCAATCACCAGTAATTATCAATGCATCTTGTTTGCATGTTTCATCTTTTTCTGACTGTATAAATTAGTAAAAATATCCAAATTCTTCATCTTTGGCTTTAAAATAGGTGGTAAACAAATTTGAGTAATAGTTGTATTAACCGGTCTTCATTGTAACAAAAAAAACCAAAACCATTGCTGATGAATAGATTCCAACTCATAGTGACCCTGTAGGACAGAGTAGAACTGCCCCAAGGGTTTCCAAGAAGTACCTGGTAGATTCGAACTGCCAACCTTTTGGTTAGCAGCCGTAGCTCTTAACCACTGAACCATAAGGGTTTCCATCTTCCTCATAGGCCTATGAATATTACCTTATCACTGAGTATTGTATTTCAGCACGGATATTGAAATGTTCTTTTTGGTGATGAATGTAATGCCATTCCTCTTCAATTTGTCATTCCCAGCATAGTAGACCACATGATTATCCAATTCAAAATTGCCAATACCACTCTATTTCACTTCACTAATGGCTAGGATATCAATCTTTATGCATTTTTTTTTTCATTTTGGACACCTTCCAATTTTCCTAGATTCACCCTTCATACATTTCATGTTCTGATTATTAATAGATGTTTGCAATTGTTTCTTCTCATTTCAAGTTGTGCGTATCAGCCAATGCAGGTCCCAAAGGCATTACTCCATCCACATCATTAAGGTTGACTCTACTTTGAGGAGGCAGCCTTCCCAGTTGTATTTTGTGTACCTTTAATCCTGAGGGGCTCATCTTACAGCATTATATCAGACAATGTTCCACTGCTATTCATAAGGTTTCACTGGTCATTTTTTTTTTTTTTTTTAGAAGTAAATGGGCAGGTCCTTCTTCCCAGTCTATCTTAGTCTGGAAGCTCCACTGAAACCTGTCCACCATGGGTGGTCCTGCTGGTATTTGAAATACCAGGGGCATAGCTTCCAGCATCACAGCAATACACAAGCCACCACAGTACAACAAACTGACAAATGTGTGGTGGTCTAAAATAATAAAATGTTTATTTAAAAAATCACTAAGTAAGCTGAATGGAATTGTGGACTTAATACGTAATTTGGAGATTCAAAGATTATTTGAAGTCTGTCAATATGTGACAATTTACTGTTGTATTATATAATGTGAAATTATAGAAATCCAGTGCAAGAAGCAATCCTAAGGCCTACCTCTGTCTTCTAGCTTTATGACTGAGGAAGCTAACTGGGGAAGTTTGAGAAACTTGTTTGAGATTACACAATTGGTATCAGCGTCAGAATTAGAAACCAGTAGTCTGACTTCCAGTCCAACATTTTATTCCCCAGTGCAGCATTGTCCCTTCCTAGAAGCGATTCCTTCCACTATGCTTCCCGCTACGTTCAACCACCTCAAATTACTTTCCATTTAGCCTTTGATCCATTCAGCATATTTAGCAGTAAGTAGAACTGATCACCTTTTACTATTTGCCAAGATAAGTATATTGAGTCTCTCTAATATCATAAATCATATTTCAAAAACTTTCATATATACAGATTTGTATATATCGTAAGAGTCAAATACAGGCCTTGATCTTAAAAAGAAAAAAAAACGAGCCCAAGAGATCCCCTAAGTCATGGAAGTCAAGTTACACAACAGATGACAAGTTATTTGCAGGAGTAAAGATCATAGTTAAATCTAAGCTTAAGTGAGACCTACATTTCAATCTAATTAGCAAACAAATGGATTCTTCTTTACTCCCTGGATTGTAAATATTCTTTATCCTCCACTATTCATTGGTTTTTACTGGATTCATTAACTCATCCATCCATCCATCCATTCATTCATTAGATAGAATAAGCAACTGCTCTCTCCACCCCTATCTTAGTTTCTTCGTGCTATGGTAACAGAAATACCACAAGAGTGGCTTTAATGAACAAGATTTATTTCCTCAAGCCTTAAAAATAAAAACATTTATTTCCTAGAGCCTTAGATGGCTAGAAATCTAAATTTAGGGCTCCTGCTATAGAAGAAGCCAGTGATATCTAGGGAAAGATGCTTCTGTATCCTTGGTGTTCTTCCATTCCTTGGTGATCCTCACATGTTCTTTTGTCTTCCCTAGTTTGTGATTCTCCTCTGTGCTTGCTCCTGCATCTATGCTGCTTCTCGTATTGCAGAATTGGTTAAGTTTAGGCCATATCCTACCCCACATTGATATAGCCTTACAAACACAACGAAGAAACCCTATTCTCAAACAGGATAATATTCACAGGTATTACAAAGGATAGGATTTTAACTCATATTTGGGGGGAACATAAACCCCCCAGTCCTCTTTCTCCAAGCCTGAAAGGCAAGTACATTTAGGTCCAAGATGAATTTGCTTCAACATCTCTCTTCAGTTAAAATTCATTCCCTTCTTAAATAAGGTTTATATCTCAGATTTTGTATTTTAACTTCTCAAAATGACAACATTTATTCTTGCTTTTCTATGTATTGTGCTTTTTGGAAGACTGCAGAGAGACTTAATTTCACCTCATTCCCTGAGTACTGAGATCCCCTTATATGACTCATGGTTTTAGCTTAGACACTGCCTCATGTCTCTAGCAGCAAACCCTTGGTTCTATTCTATTACTCTCAAACCAGTGGGGCACATGTGTTCCAGGGCATCCGCAATGAAGTGAATATCCATCTTCCTCTGGGTAAATTCAGGAAATCTTATCTAGTCTCACATCTAAGTTTACCTCTCACCTTGGTTGTGTGAGGAGTACAGGGATGTAAAGACAATCCTCAGCTACCCGTTTTTGGAAACTTGATCTGTTTGCAAAATATTTTATTAACAAAAATATGCCAAGTTAAATATTTTAAAATTTAATATTATTACCTACACCTAAAAAATAAATGAAACCCGTTGCTGTCAAGTCAATTCCAATATACTAGGGCTGAATAAGGTGATATAAAAATCCATTTATTTAAATGATTTATATTGAGCAGCTTGTTGAAGAATATTACTTTTTTTCTATAACATCTCAGTATTCATTAGTACTTAGGGACTTTGGCTTCAATTCTGAGAGTTAAAGTCATTGATTTATTTCATATGAAAATCTTGAATGCAAAATTGTCAAATCCATATGTAAACATAAAAAACACATGAGATGCCTTGTTACCGCATTTTATTACTCTTGCTCTTTCTAATCTATTAGTATGTATAGTGCTTAAAGTGATCAAACTTAAATGAAAAATTTTGGAAATCATTTTTTTTTTTTTTTGGTAATTTATTTTGAGTGTTTGAATGACAGGGTCATTTTGTCTAGATTTTCGTTAAAAAGGATAAATACCTTGGCTGATAAATGATTGTCTGATTCAGTTCCCATTATATTGTTGAAAGGCAATATCTAAAAAAGGCTGTAACAAAAGGATGCCTGTAATTATAAGAAAGAACAAAAATCAAAGGGAAGAACAGCTAAGAACTGTACACACAATTTAGGAATGCCCAGACTTTAAAGGCCACTTTGGCTTTCTCTTGAACAGAAGTTCTGAAAATAGTAATATTGGTGATGTAGTCTTCTAATTCAACATTTCTAGACTGTCTCTTAATGCATGTGTAATAGTCTATGAACAGAAGTTCTGAAAATAGTAATATTGGTGATGTAGTCTTCTAATTCAACATTTCTAGACTGTCTCTTAATGCATGTGTAATAGTCTAGACTATTTACAAGATGTATTAGAATTGAGTATTCCCTAGTATATAATATTATTGATATATACACATTTAAAGTGTCTATATCTAAGATGTTTCTTGCACATTTATCCAACACATATTCAATACAACTTTTAAAAATCTTCATGCCAAGGTAAATTGCAAACTAGTTCACTGCAACATTTTGTAATAAGTAGAATTAGAGAACTCATTTCTAACACATTCTTGAGATTTCTCCGCATAACAAATTATGGGTCTAAATTTCATCGATGATTAAAGCAACTCTTACCTTGAAAAAAGCCACTAGGATGAAAATCCATTACCCAAGCAAGAAAAGGTTAGACACCTGCTTTTATTCAAAACTAAAAGGTCTCTGAAAAAAAAAAGAACAAAGAGAATGGCTGTAATAAGATAGAGGTCATATTATTTTTAAGGTCAGTGTTGTACGTAATTTCAAGAAATAATTTGAGTTGTAATTTAATGATTTCTCGAGGTAACCAATGATTTATATTACTCTAGGAGTTACATGAGTATACCATACAACTTTTAGATATAAAGTCAAAATTTAAAGAAGTTAATAAAATGCTTTTTCAATGAAATATCCCCTGTCATTTACTCTTGTTAGTTTGTCCATATGTTTCCAATTTTTATTCTTAATTGTTCAAAAATCTTTAGCACTTATGTGTGATGTACAATTTAGGTATTTGATTATATCTTAGCATGCCAATCTGAATTAATTTTTCTTTATAATACTTTTCATACTTTATTAATACATTCTACTATGATTTCATTGCACATTTCACATTATTTGCTTTACTATATTAGCAGCATTATGAAAGGAATAAGGACGACTTCTGCTTCTGGTTAAGAAGGAATAACTGGTACAATAATAGATACCCCAGTGAAAATAAACATAAAACTAAGTACAAAAATATGAGAAACCTATTTTCGTTATTATTCAGTAGGCAGCATAGGACTTCAGCGTAGGACTTTGATTCCTCAGAGAGGGGTTAAATAAAACGTGGTTAATTCCTCATTGTCTTGGCTTAATATCTCTGGTTGCTTCTAAAATTATAGTTTGAAAACAGAACAGAGTGATATTTTCCAGCTGGGATATACAGCTTAGAATTTAGGACTGCTCAAGTGGCTGCAGTTTGCATTGTTAAGTTACTAGAGAGCAGGAAGCTGTTCAGAAAAGGAACTCTAAAAATCTGCAGAGGGATTTCTTTCTTCTCCGGCTTAACAATAAGAGGAATATGTGTAAGGCAACAATCAACAAGGCCTGACAGAGAACATTTTCTGAGGAGCATTTACCCAAATTATAAATATAGAGATCAAAAAGATTCCGGACAATATAAGAATTTTGGTGAATCAGAGTGAAGAGACCTCAATGAGTAACTCAGACATTCAATTAAAACCCCAAATATATCAAGTTTTAAATCAGGCTATTCTAACACAAGAAAGAGTAGGGGCAACTTTAGACAAGTCAAGAGAATGCTTAAAAATTAAGTCCCACAACGAGATATCACTTCACACACTAAAGTGGCTATGATTGAAACAACTACAGAAAAAAACAAACAGAAAACAACAGATGTTGGTGAGATGCAAAAAAATTGGAACACATCTTTTTGCTGGCATGGAAAACATTTTGAGGTTTCCTCAAAAAGTTAAATATAAAATGACCATATCATCCAGCAATTCCACAGCTTGGAATATATCCCAAAGAATTGAAAGCAGGAAAGCAAACATTTACTCGTACACCAATGTTCATTGCAACGTTATTGATAATAATCAAAACATGGAAAGAGCCTAAATACCCATTAACAGATGAATAGATAAATATAGTATATATCTCCGCCATAAAGAGAAATGAAGCCCTGATACATGCTACAACAAGGATGAACTTGAAAGCAATGTGTTAAATGAAATAAGTCAGTCACAAAAGGAGAGATATTGTATGATTCCATTTATATGAAATATCTAGGATAGGCAAGTGTATAGAGATCAAAGTTTATTAGTGGTTACCAGGGACAGGTGGAGGCTCGGACAAAAAGCAGACCCACTGCTTAGGAGATACTGAGCTTCTGTTAAGGGTTAGGGGAAAATTTGGAAACGTATAATAGCAACAGTTGAACAACATGGTAAACATAAGTAATGTCACTGAATTGTTCATGTAACAGAGTGATGAAACTGCAAATAATTTGTTACATACACATTTACCATATTTAAAAATATATATAATCTCAAAAGTATTAAGCTAATCCACCAGTTAATTTGATGCCTGCCAGAAGAAATCACACTTTCTAAAAAAAAAAAGAAAAAAATCTCAAAACAATGTGCTTCACAATTTCCAACATAAACTCAAACATCACTATGTATTAGAAAGCAGGAAATTTTGACTCATAAATAAGGAGAAACAAAACAAAATGGACACTAGAAATTTACCTGTATAATGGCACAAGTGTGGAAATTAGTAGAAAAGATTTTTACACATTTAAAAATTCTGTTAAAGTTCTCCAAGTTTCCAAACATGGTGTCCACCCATTCTTCTGCTTCTCTTAATATACTTGTAATAGAGATTTTAAAGTGCATATGATAATATGCACATCATATCGTCTGAGATTCTACTTCTATTGATTACATTTTCTCTTGGTAATTGGTCATAGTTGTTAATTTTTCACACTTTTGAAAACATGTTTTTTAATGCCAGACTGTGTGTATAGAACAATTTCCAATGCTAAAGTTTTTATTAATTTGCCCAGAAAGGATATCTGTCTTGTCTTGATCCAATCATGAGTTAAGCTGAGATGAAGTTTGGTAGTCATTTAAATTAGATGCCCTTCTTCTCTGTGTCACATGTTTCTAGGAGAAAATCCTCCCAGACATTTTATAGACAGCATGGTGGGTCTCTCTCTATCTCTCCCTATATAAAAGGCTGTAGGTGATTCAGTATATATCTTGTTAGTTTTGAGCTTTGCTTTCAAGCCTCTAGTCCAAATTTGGCAACTGTATTAAGGAAAAGACTAGCAAAGAATTTAAAATAGACTTTTTTTGACTAGTAAGGCGTTGAAACTTATTCAAAATACTTTGGGATTAGAGGACAATTTAGTATGCTCTTCACAGGCTCTTTTACTTTTCTAGTTTGTTCCCAATACAGCAAAAGAACTATGGGCAGAAATGGTCCATGTGGATTTAGTGTACATAATGTCTATATATATATTTTCATATTTATATTTCTCTCAGAAGCACCTTTCCATTTAGGCCAAGGACAATTTTTAGCTGTTTCTGAGAACTGAAAAAAATTATTCAAGTAAGAAAGTGATGTGCAATTATCTACGCATTTTGCTGGGTCTTTATTTGGTATAGTTCATTTAGTCTTTTTGGCCTCCACTTTTTCAATCCCTTTAAAATTATGTGTATGTATACATTTTTTTTTCAGATTTTAAGTTATTCCTGGGGATGATTGTTTGCTTCCTAATTCATCATGCCCAATACAACATTCTTTTAAAAAATAGCTAGCTCAGATGGTGACATAAATCATAGTAGGTGGTGTGCCTAAAGAGGGCTTTCTGAAAGGTGGTTTCTTTACTGTGTCTCGAAGGCATATTGTTTACCACTGAAAAGGGTGAGCTCTTACAGAAGAAGATTAAGGAATTAATTTCTTCAAATATTCACAGCAGAATTATTCTGGAATTATTTATGACAGAAACCCTGGATGAGACAAATAAGGAGACAGTCTTCATTTGGGGGTGAGCCAGTTATAAGTATCACATGGATTCTTACCTTGTCCAGAGAGGAATTTTCTTTTTTAAAACTTAATGTGATGCAAGGACAAAATTAGGGGTCAGCAACCACTATAGTGTTGTGACTGTTTTGTTTCCTAGTACATTTTTTTTTTTTTCATAACCTTTGCACTTAGGAATCTAGGTATCTTAAATTTGTTATACATGGTCTGTGAATTAACATATGTCAGATGTTGTATACTGAACAAATATGTCTATTATATGTGTGTTGATATACATGCATCTTGTAATCAGGCTCCTTTAGGTTCAAGTAACAAAAGATATGTTAAAGTTGCATTGAAAAATAAGTATATATTTTTAAAGAATTTGGAGCTGCATGAAGAAAAATAGACAACCATGAACAATCTGTTTTCAGGATTCCTTTATTGAAGAATCTGTTGTATATCTTAAATAAATTTCACCAGGCAAGGGGGGAAGTCATCTAGTATTGTTGTTCATGGATGTATATGTATTTACTAAATTCCTTTAAAATCTCCAGTCTTCTTGTGATCAAGTAGTTACATGCTTTGTGATCACATAGACTGCAACTGTCCTTGCTTTTGTAACCTTTTAAAAATATTTTTCAGTTACATCAAATTAGTTAGTGCTTGTGAATAAGATGATAGTGTTGCTTTTTTGATTTACTCAATTGTGATCTGGATGACTTTCATGAAAATTATAACACAAAAATTACTCAGACTGCAGATATATTTTTTTCAAAACATCATTTTCTGACTCCCAACATTATCTTCTAGGCTTTAGAATTCTATGCTTCAATAATTAAATCAATCATGTTAACAATCCCAGTTAAAGAGTGTAGGGGATGAGGGCAGGATAAACAACAAACCTTAGATGCACTGTGTTAAAATAAAAAAAAAAATACATTTTGTTAAGTAATAAAAAAAGATATGGATTCGGAATGTATAAATTTAATATGTATGTACATAATATGCCATGATAGGGAATATAGATTATACCTCAATGCATTTTTGTGACCAAATGTTTCTAGTCCCTGGTGATGCAGGAGTTAAGCACTGTGTTGCTAGCTGAAAGGTTGGCAGTTCTAACCCACCCAGTAGCTCTGCAGTAGAAAGACCTCGCAATCTGCTTCCATAAAGATTACAGCCAAGAAAACACTCTGGGGAGTTTCTACATTGTCACATGTGGTCACTATGAATCAGAATTGACTCAAAGAAACCCAGCAACAACAACAAGAGAGAGGTTTTTGGTGTTCAAGAAGTCATATTTAAATGGGAAATGAACTCCTAAAAATCAGATACTCATACTCATCATGAGACTCCACCAAAAGAGTAAAAAGACAACCTACAGACTGGGAATAAGAAATTTGGCTACAACACATCCAATCAGAGTCTGATCTCTAAAATCTGCAAGATATAGCAAAACCTCAACAACAAAAAGACAAAAAAACCCTAATAAAAAATGAGCAAAGGATATGAACACGTTCTTCACCAAAGAGGATCTTCTGCCGGCAAACAGATACATGAGGAAATGCTCTCGGTCATTAGCCATTAAAGAAATGCAAATTGAAACTACAATGAGATACCATCTTGAAACAGGCTGCTCAGCCATTACTTGAACTGTACCTGAGCCATTTTTTCTCTTCTTTCTTCTTTCTCTTCTTTCCCTCCCAGCCCATCGTTGCCTCCAAGTAAGATCCTGATGTTAGCTCCCAAAATGGTTAAGTGTTAACCAATGTTTCCTCTAAGACTGTGGAAAACAAGTGATATTGATCTAAGCCTATCAAATAAGACGAAAGATGGCGCCAGCTACCCCCTGAGCTGATGGGATAATGGCAGGAAAAGATCAACATGTTTGAGATAGGACCACCAAAACCAAACAGAAGAAAGAGAGCGCACATTCCACAAGTCCCTAAAACTTATGCCCCTTTTCCCTTAAAAACCTGAACCCATCGGTAGTCTGGTGAGATGGACGATTTTAGGAGGAGATCATTCCCCTCTGTCTCCATATACCAGTATATCTAATAAAGCTCTTGCTACCCACCTCCCCCCCGTCTCAAGAATTGGCTATTTGAGGCAGGCGGCTCTAACTCGCAAAATTGTGGTAACAATCTCACCCCAACAAGGCTAAAGTCAACCCAAAAAACACAAAATACTAAGTGTTGGAGAAGTTGCAGAGAGACTGGAACACTTATACACTGCTGGTGGGAATGCAAAATAGTACAACCACTTTGGAAATCGATTTGGCACTTCCTTTTTTAAAAAGCTAGAAATAGAACTACCATACGATCCACCAATCCCCCTCCTTGGAATATACCCTAAAGAAATAAGAGCCTTCACATGAAGATATATATGCACATCCATGTTCGTTGCAGCACTGTTCAGGATAGCAAAAAAAAAAAAAAAAAATGGAAACAACCTAGGTGCCCATCAACAGACGAATGGATAAACTAATTTATGGTATATTCACACAGTGGAGTACTATGAACAATAAAGAACAATGATGAATCCATGAAATATCTCATAACACTCATGAACCTGGAAGGCATTATGCTGAGTGGAATTAGTCACTCACAAAAGGACAAATATTGTATGAGACCACTATTAAAAGAACTCAAGAAAATTTTTAAACACAGAAGAGAACATTCTTTGATGGTTAGGAGGGCGGGGAGGGAGAGAGAAGGGAATTCACTAACTAGTTAGTAGACAAGGATTATCTTAGGTGAAGGGAAAGATAACATACAATACAGGGAAGTCAGCACAACTGGACTAAACCAAAAGCTAAGAAGTTTCCTGAACACATCCAAACACTTTGAGGGACAGAGTAGCAGGGGCCAGGATATTGGGACCATAATTTTGGGGGATATCATGGTCAGTTGGCATAACAAATTTTATTAAGAAAATGTTCTTCATCCCACTATGGTGAGTGGCATCTGGGGTCTTAAAAGCTAGCGAGCACCCAACTAAGATGCACTAATTTGTCCCAGCACACTTGAAGCAAAGGAGAATGAAGAATACCAAAAACACAAGGAAAATATTATCCCAAGTGACAGAAAGGGCCACATAAACCAGAGACTTGAACAGTCTGAGACCAGAAGAACTAGATGGTACCCAGCTACCACCAATGACAGCCCTGACATGGAACACAACAGAAAGTCCCTGACAGAGCGGAGGAAAGTGTGGTGCAGAACTCAAATTCACGTAAAAGATGAGACTTATGGGTCTGACTGAGACTAGAGGAAGCCAAGAAGACATGGTTCCCAGACTCTCTGTTAACCCAGAACTAAAATCATTACTAAAGCCAACTCCTGAGACAAAGATTAGAGTGGACTATGAGATATAAAGTGATACTCGTTTAGAGTGTGCTGCTTAGTTCAAGTAGATACATGAAACTAAATGAGCAGGTCCCATCCAGAGGTGAGATGAGAAGGCAGAAAGGCATAGGAGCTGGTTGAATGGATACAGGAAATCTGGGGGTGGAAAGGGGGAGTGTGCTGTCACATTATAGGGATAGCAACTTGGGTCACATAAAAATGTGTGTACAAATTTTTGTATGAGAAACTAACTTGAGCTGTAAACTTTCACCTAAAGCATAATAAAAATAAATAAATGAGAAACAAAGTAAATAATATGAGATTGTCTCCTATCTGTAGAGGTTGCAATTAATATTATGTGTACTAAATTTCAGAGAACCCATCTACATGACTCGGGCTTGTTCATTTATGCACATTTACTGAAACACAAAACATTACAATCAGTGTGTTGGCTTGGGTGAAAACAGGTATCAATTATTTAGTATGTATTCTATGTCAAATGGAGCCCTGGTGGTGCAGTGGTTAAATGATACGGCTGCTCACCAAAAGGTTGGCTCCTTGGAAACAGATCCAGCTACTCCTTGGAAACCATATGAGGCAGTGCTACTCTATTTTATAGTGTCACTATGGTTCAGAATTGACTCAACAACAATGGTTTGGTCTATGACAAACACGTAAACGTAACTACAAACATTTCTTATATATCACTATAATTTTGAAAGAGTTTTATTGTTATTTCAAGTTAGTAGGTAAAGACAGAAGTTCATAAGATCAGAAACATATACTTCATACAAAATTTTTATAACAATATATAATTATAAAATATTAGATGTAAAAAATAATATTTTAGTTACTCTATAAATACAGATTACAGTAACATGTTTTCAAAATTTAAAAGATCATATTACTGAAGTGGTCTCTTAAACTATATTTATGAAGCACCATATCGCATACATTTTTTAAACAATTTTTTTCTTTTTTCAGATAATTTTTTTTCTCTTTTCAGACATGAAGTTTTAGTAAACTTGTTCTTATTTGCTAGTTTTGTGCTGTGTTTAAAGCAGTTACCAAATAAATAAATAATAATCCCTTTGCCCTCTTTTAATTTTATGGAAATAATATTTAAAAAAAGTGGAAAACTGCTTTACACAGTCTTCTGAAGAAAGTTTTTTTCTCAAAAATACATCCTAAAGTATATTTTTGAATTTGAGAATTTGTATTCCTTGCTTTTTTAGAAGTTTTTCTATCATATACCCATTTATGAATAGATTTGTAGTCTAAAAACAATATATACTGAAACAGTCCACCCCACAATATAAACTGTTTTTTTGTGATGCATCAGGAGTTGCAAAGCAGGTTTGCCATAAAAGCTATATTTCTTCACACTTCTAGAGTCCATAAAACTCGTATGATCTAGTGAACGTATGTCTATAAAAAAAAAAAAAAATTTTTTTTTTTGGAAGCTGCTAAATTATGGACTGTGATTTCCAAACTGTTTCTACTCCTTGGTGGAGCTCTCCTGTCCATCTGAGGCTGGTCTACTTCAGCCAATTCTTTTCCTTTTCTTTGTATGACCCTGTTGTTGTTGATCATTGTTAGTACAATTTCCACTCATAGCTACACCAAGTGACAAAGCAGAATTTCTGCACAGGGTTTTGTAAGCTGTAATGTTGTTGTTGTTAGGTGCCGTCAAGTCGGTTCCAACTCACAGCGACCCCATGCACAACAGAATGAAACACTGCCCGGTCCTGCACCATCCTTACAATCGTTGTTGTTGTGCTTGAGCTCATTGTTGCAGCCACTGTGTCAATCAACCTCATTGAGGGCCTTCCTCTTTTCTGCTGACCCTGTACTCTGCCAAGCATGATGTCCTTCTCCAGGGACTCATCCCTCCTGACAACATGTCCAAACTATGTAAGACGCAGTTTCGCCATCCTTGCCTCTAAGGAGCATTCTGGCCCCACTTCTTCCAAGACAGATTTGTTCATTCTTTAGGCAGTCCATGGTATATTCAATATTCTTCGCCAACACCACAGTTCAAAAGCATCAATTCTTCTTCGGTCTTCCTTATTCATTGTCCTGCTTTCACATGCATATGATGCCATTGAAAATACCATGGCTTGGGTCAGGCACACCTTAGTCTTCAGGGTGACACCTTTGCTCTTCAACACTTTAAAGAGGTCCTTTGCAGCAGATTTGCCCAATGCAATGCCCATTTTGATTTCTTGACTGCTGCCTCCATGGCTGTTGATTGTGGCTCCAAGTAAAATGAAATCCTTGACAACTTCAATCTTTTCTCCATTTATCATGATGTTGCTCATTGGTCCAGTTGTGAGGATTTTTGTTTTCTTTATGTTGGGGTATAATCCATACTGAGGGCTGTGGTCTTTGATCTTCATTAGTAAGTGCTTCAAGTCCTCTTCACTTTCAGCAAGCAAGGCTGTTTCATCTACATAATGCAGGTTGTTAATGAGTCTTCCTCCTATCCCGATGCCCCGTTCTTCTTCATATAGTCCACCTTCTCGTATTATTTGTTCAGCATACAGATTAAATAGGTATGGTGAAAGAATACAACCCTGACGCACACCTTTCCTGGCTTTAAGCCTATCAGTATCCCCTTCTGTCCAAACAACTGCCTCTTGATCTATGTAAATGTTCCCCATGAGCACAATTAAGTGTTTGGAATTTCCATTCTTCACAGTGTTATCCATAGTTTGTTATGATCCATACAGTCGAATGCCTTTGCATAGTCAATAAAACACAGGTAAACATCCTTCTGATATTCTCTGCTTTCAGCCAGGATCCATCTGACATCAGCAATGATATCCCTAGTTCCACGTCCTCTTCTGAAACTGGCATGAATTTCTGGAAGTTCCCCGTTGATATACTGCTGCAACCGTTTTTGAATGATCTTCAGCAATTTGGCTCGAGTGTGATATTAATGACATTGTTCTATAATTTCCACATTCGTTTGGATCACCTTTCCTGGGAATTGGCATGAACATGGATCTCTTCCAGTCAGTTGGCCAGGAAACTGTCTTCCATATTTCTTGGCATAGAGGAGTGAGCATCTCCAGTGTTGCACCTGTTTGTTGAAACATCTCAATTGATATTCCATCAATTCCTGGAGCCTTGTTTTTCGCCAATGCCTTCAGAGCAGCTTGGACTTCTTCCTTCAGTACCATCGGTTCCTGATCATATGCCACCTCTTGAAATGGTTGAATATTGACTAATTCTTTTTGGTATAATGACTCTGTGTATTCCTTCCATCTTCTTTTGATGCTTCCGGTGTTGTTTAATATTTTCCCCATGGAATCCTTCACTAATGCAACTCGAGGCTTGAATTTTTTCTTCAGTTCTCTCAGCTTGAGAAACTCCGAGCGTGTTCTTCTCTTTTGGTTTTCCATCTCCAGCTCTTTGCACATATCATTATGATACTTTACTTTGTCTTCTTGAGAGGCCCTTTGAAATCTTCTGTTCAGTTATTTTACTTCATCAATTCTTCCTTTTGCTTTAGCTGCTCAAGAGCAAGTTTCAGAGTCTCCTCTGACATCCATTTTTGTTTTTTGTTTCTTTCCTGTCTTTTCAGTGACCTCTTGCTTTCTTCTTGGACGATGTCCTTGATGTCATTCCACAACTCGTCTGGTCTTTGGTCACTAGTGTTCAATGCGTCAAATCTGTTCTTCAGATGGTCTCTAAATTCAGGTGGGATATACTCAAGGTCCTATTTTGGCTGTCATGGACTTGCTCTGATTTTCTTCAGTTTCAGCTTGAACTTGCATATGAGCAATTGATGGTCTGTTCCACAGTCAGCCCCTGGCCTTGGGCTGACTGATGATATTGAACTTTTCCATTGTCTCTTTCCACAGGTGTAGTCAATTTGATTTCTGTGTGTTCTGTCTGGCGAGGCCCATGTGTATAGTTGCCGTTTATGCTGGTGAAAGAAGGTATTCACAATGAAGAAGTCGTTGGCCTTGCAAAATTCTATCATTCAATCTCTGGCATTGTTTCTATCACCAAGGCCATATTTTCGAACTACTGATCCTTCTTTGTTTCCAACTTTCACATGCCAATCACCAGTAATTATCAATGCATCTTGATTGCATGTTCAATCAATTTCAGACTGCAGAAGCTGATAAAAATCTCCTATTTCTTCATCTTTGGCCCTAGTGGTTGGTGGGTAAATTTGAATAATAATCATATTAACTGGTCTTCCTTGTAGGCATATGGATATTATCCTATCACTGACAACGTTGTACTTCAGGACGGATCTTGAAACGTTCTTTTTGATGATGAATGCAGCACCATTCCTCTTTGAGTTGTCATTCCCAGCATGCTAGACTATATGATTGTCTGATTCAAAATCGCCAATACCAGTCCATTTCAGCTCACTAATGCCGAGGATATCGATGTTTACGCATTCCATTTCATTTTTGATGATTTCCAATTTTCCTAGATTCATACTTCGTAAATTCCAGGTTCCGATTATTAATGGATGTTTGCAGCTGTTTCTTCTCATTATGAGTCATGCCACATCAGCAAATGAAGGTCCCGAAAGCTTTACTCCATCCACGTCATTAAGGTCGACTTAGCTCTTCCCCAGTCATCTTTTCAGTGCCTTCCAACCTGGGGGGCTCATCTTCCAGCACTATATCAGACAACGTTCTGCTGCTATTCCTAAGGTTTTCACAGGCTAATGCTTTTCAGAAGTAGACTGACGGGTCCTTCTTCCTAGTGTGTCTTAGTCTGGAAGCTCAGCTGAAACCTGTCCTCCATGGGAGACCCTGCTGGTATCTGAATACCGGTGGCATAGCTTTCAGCTTCGCAGCAACACACAAGCCCTCACAGTAAGACAAACTGACAGACATGTGGGGGAAGCTGTAATAGTTATGAGTAAACCCTGGTGGCGTAGTGTTTAAGATATATGGCTAGTAACTAAAAGATTGGCAGTTCAAATCCACCAGGCACTCCTTGGAAACCCTATGGAGCAGTTCTGCTCTGCCGTAAGGTCACTATGAGTCAGAATTGACTTGACAGCAATGAGTTTTGTTTTGTTTTGTTTGGTTTGGTTTGGTTTTAATAGTTACAAGAGCAGATCACCAGGTTTTTTTTCTTGCAGAACCACTGGATGAGTTCAAACTGCCAACCTTTCAGTTAGCAGCCAAGTGCTTAACCATTGTGCCACCAGGACTCCTTTGTATTACACTACAGCAGGTCAGAAGAATGAATTTTCATAAAAATTGCCTTCATCAAATTCTGGATATCTTTGCAGAGTAGTAGGTGAATATACCATCAATAGCTGTATGTGGCATATATCATACATCTCAGCTTTAGGAGGAAAATCACATTGGAATTACTTTATATTTTAACACCCATGAAAATTTATCAAAGTGGAAATCAGCTAAATCTCCCTAAAAAACAAATGTATTAGTAGTTAAACTGAGGCAGCAGTAATATATTCCACTCTGCTGTTTCTTATGGAGATGTTACTTCAAAAAATTGAATTGCAAATCTTTGGAATTTTTCTTGAGAAACAAAATGATTGAAAGTATTTCATCACAAAACCTGACCTAGCTTCTATCTTTAATATAGAGAAATGCAAAGTTTATAGAACAGGAAAGAGGAAAATTTTGTTTCCCATAAAAATTTCTAAGAAGTTAGCCTTCAAAGCTTGTAAGTGACTTGCAAGTGACTTTCTTAAACACCAAGAGTTTTTCTGTATGTTTAAGTAAGATGTCTGCAGTTTTAATTCTCACTCCTGCTTATTGGAAACTCTGGTAGTATAGTAATTAAGAGCTATGGTTGCTAACCAGAAGGTCAGCAGTTCAAATCCACCAGATGCTCCTCAGAAACTCTATAGGCCAGCTCTATGTGTCTTATAGGGTCACTATGGTTTGGTATCGACTTGGTGACAGTGGGTTTGGTGTTTCTTTTTTTTTCTTTCTTTATTGATTAGTTGATCTTTAATGAAAAAAGTAAGGTATATCTCAGGAGATGATGATACAGGGAAATAAGATACTTTCACATGCATCATTCATGATACTTCTAAGGATTTTCTAAATTCCAATCAGTTTATAAACTATGATTAACAAGCTTCTCATAAAATAGATAGCAATGATATTAATGCATTGTTAAATAATTATTTAATGTTATTTGCTTGTATGTTATTGGGGAGATTATGCATTTTATATGTAGCCATCATTTACAAAAGATAATTCCATCATATAATGGTTAACTCATTTTTATATTTAAGTCTGAATTATTTTAAAATACCTTGAATTTATTTGACTATATGAGATATCTCCTAAATTTCTTCAGATTTTTATTATTAGAAAAATTATAGCAATGTTTGAAAATTGAATTACTCATTTCCAATTGTAAAACTTAGATATAAATATATATAAGTTTGTATAGTCTGCTAAATTGAATTTAACTTAACTTGATAGACTTAGATGAAAGTTATCACACTATTTACCAAGCTAAAGGAAAAATTAGAAAACAATGTGTAAAAGATTGAGACATACTTACAGAAAATGATTCAATATCCTTCACCTCTCTGCCCAACTCAAACCTTCCCATTTAACTTATAAAAAAGCACTAAGAAAATTTTGAAGTTAGGAAAAATGGAATAAACTCCTCATTATACTTAGACCTAAGTAGTGTTTGATATATTCAATTAACCTGAATGGTTTTTGTCAGTATTCTTCTCTTCATTATTTTTCCTTTAGCAAACTTTTTCTTTTTTTATTGTTTTTTTTTTTTTTTAAGTTGTTCAAACTTTAGGCTACCCCAGTTTCTTGATATTATCATGTCAAATCACAAATAGTCCTCTAAAAGGCAAGAAGATTGCTTCTTGAGATTATTATGGTGGCTGAATGTGTTTGCATTTAGAATGAAAGCCAAACACAGTTTTACACTCTCGTAACTACAAGTTAACAGTATGAAATTATAATTGTTATTAGCACTAGGCCCCCAAATTCCCCAAATGTCCATTAGTTGTTATATAATCTAACATTACAGGAAGGGTTGGCAATTTAATCAATATATTTAACCCAAAATATGCATCCTCCAATATTGTCTTACACATATTTAAATAATTCCTCACAATATAATATGGGTTTGATTTTTTTAGTCAAATGTCTCTTTGCCTTCCTCTTACAAGACACTCGTGATTACATTTAGGGTTCATCTGGATATTCTAGGATAATCTCCCTTTCTCAAGATCCATAACTTTAATCATGTCTGAAAAATCCCTTTCGAACTAATCCATCTTGACCTTAGGATCTGCTGATGAGTATAAACATATTTATCTCTTTTCTTCAAAAAAAAAAAAAAAAAATTTTTTTTTCCTTCAACGTTGCTAAAAATATTCAGAATTTTCAGAACTTTTTCCCAAGTCCAAGGATAAATTAAAAATATATATTTATAGAGAAATCAAGAGAATTTTTACTACTGTTTTCTATATTTTCAGTAGCTAAATGTCTAGTAGTATTTTCTTGCTTTGCACAATGTTATGCAGTATTTATTATTAAAAATCATGTATTAATTTATCAAATATATGTATATATATCAGATGTCTATTGTCACCCTGTCCAGTGCAAGTATTTCAGTAAGTATTATGAATATGAACTAGGCATGGAAAACTTTGGTCAAATAATATAGAGTCCAACGGTAATAATTGATAATTAGAAAAAAACCATTTTATCTTCGATAAATCATTTACATTAATACTAAGATTTAGACAAAGTAACATGTAAAAAACCAAAAATGTGACTTGAAATAAGGTCTAAAAATATTAATTTATGAATAGAATTAAGAAAACAGGTAAAGAGATTTTTATACTTCTCTGTATTAAATAATAAAACAAAATAATAAAAAAAATTTCCTGACTTGAATAGTTGAGCTATTGTATTTGTTTCCATTACTTTCATGAAATCACTCTGTGGCCTTAGGCTTCTGTTACGGATTTAATTGTGTCCCCCCAAAACGTGTTTTAAACCCTAACCCATATATCTGCGGTTATAATCCCATTCGGTATTTTGTGTTCTTTGTTATGTTTAGAGGCTGTATCAGTGTACAGTGGGTTTTAAGTTAAAAACTGGTGAGATATAAAAAGAGCAGATTAGGCATAGCAAGTAAACAGAGATTTGGGAAGATCGATGCCACATCACGTAAAGATTGCAGAGGAAGGAGCTGAAAAGAGACAAGGAACTTCCTCCAGAGCTAAGAGAGTTCAGAGACAGCCTTCCCCTAGAGCTGGCGTGCTGAATTTTACTTCTAGCCTCCTAAACTGTGAGAAAATGCATTTCTATATTTTAAAGCTACCTACTTGTGGTATTTCTGTTACAGCAGCTTCTATTCAAAAAGTATTGTCTACCTTCTATCCTCAAAGTATTCTCAGTTATTCCATTATTTCTTAAATGCTAAACAAAAACTTTAATCACATTTTCTCTCCCTCATTCTGCCATCAGTGGGTATGGAGAATGTTTGCTTAGAATTTGCAGTTAAGTTTGTCTTCCGCCCCTCCGCCCCCCGTTAGTGTAAATCCCTGGAAGCTTCATAAAACATGAAGTTTATGAGTTCTAATAAGATAAAAATTTATTAAAATTGACCTGAATTATTATACAGCTTATCATTGATATTTAGAAGCATATATATGTATTACTGGTTCTTTTAGGTGTACTTGATATAGTAAATACTGAGAAAGTTATGTTAGAATTTCCCATTGTGATTTAGACTGTCAATATCTTGTTGCACAGTCAATTTTATTTTGAGTATTTTAAAACTATGTTGTCAGGTGAATAATGTTTAAGAATTAAAATGTCTTATTAAATTGAGCTGTTCATCAATATGTATTGAATCACTTTTTTTTCCACTTAGGTCTGTTTTGTTTGATAATTTAGCAATCGTAGATTTCTTTGTTATCAATGACCTGCTACACTGTTTTCTTTTTTTTTTTCCCTTTATTATTTCTCTGTTTTTATGTTTTAGGAGTACGTCTGTGATAATATGTGGCTGAATTTTACATCTTGTCAACTTAATGCTGCTATTTTAAGTGTAGATTTTGATCGATTCATATGATTGTGATTGATGAATTTGTGTCAATAGTTTGTCTCATTTTGTTCTTTTTGTACTTTTTTTGTCTATATTCCTATTTCTCGTTTAGTTTTATATACTTATTTCGGAATTTTATACTTCTGGTATATGTAGGACTTTCTAAATTTTTTTCATCTAAATGGTTTAATTTTGAAATCTACTTTTAATTGTGCAAATTTTAAATCAAAATCTTTACTATCCTTTCAAAAAAAAAAAAAAACTCCACAGACTACCATATATTTTTGTTTAGACTTTTCCATTGATCTTGATTATCTTAACCTCATAAACAAAAGCTATTGTTATTGTGTTATACTCAGTAGTGCTTTAGAAGTTCCCACACATTTACCATATATCAGACTTTCCCTGTTTTCTGAATAATGAAATAATCTGCTTGACTTGGGGGAAAAAAAAAAATCTTTGTCACTCTTTTTTATCAAAGATTTATTTCCTAGATATTCACAAGTGGTTGAAAGTTTTTAAACCCTTTGGCAAAATGAGTTCTTTTATGTAGTCTTTTGCCTTGTTTCCACAAAACAACAGCTTGAGTGATTTTTCTCCTAAGCCCTGAGGAGTTACCTTTACACTAGCTTTCTACCCCAGGTTTGTTAGTTTTGTCCAGGTTGAGTGACATTTCCTGTGTAAACTGGAAACAACTTGATGTTTTGATACTTTTTGTCTGGCCCTAGGCTGAAGCCTATGCTGTGATTGGTCTATTTTATGGACCTTGCAGGGATTAGTGTATATAATTATGCAAATAAAAAACTATAGCCTAGTGTGCAAATGAAATGATGGTGGACCACCAAGAGGGGATTGGTCAGTTTGTGGCCCTGGTGGGAAGGCCATGCCTTGAAAGAGAGCAGGCGTTTGCTTATATATGCAGCCAGTCCCAAAGAGGTTGGCAGAGAGAAGGAAGAAAAAAGGAGAAAAAGAAAAGGCAAGAAAGGAGAAGTGAGAAGCAGAGAGAGAAGAAGCAAGAAGCCTCCTAAAAGAACTGTAACATGGGTCAAGGGCTGTAACACTGAAGACAGTGAGAGGCCCAGAATGGGCCCTGAGGAAGAGTTGATGGTGAAGGAGAAACTTGCTGCTAGGGAGGCAGCTAAGAGAGTTGAACCAACTGCTACACTTGAACATGAGCTGGGCCACTTAGCACTGGAGAGGTTGAAGACAGAAAGGCCCGCACAGCTTAGAGGGTGCCTGTACAGCGAAAACAGAGGAGACAGTCCTGGGTGGGGGGAAAGAGGAGCTTGTCCTCAGGAGGCCAAGAGGAGGCCTGTCTTGCAGGGGCTGAGAGGAGACGTGCCTGTGAGTTCTGTGTGACCATTGCAACTAATTATCAGACCCAGCAGAGAAGTAGGTGATGGCATGGCTGATGTCAGAATTGGTAAAAAGTTCAGAGAGTAGAGCTATGTCTGACCTCCACTTCATGGGAATCAGCTTTGGGCTGATCCTTGTAATTATCCCCCATGAAGTTAGGTTATGACTCTTCTACTACCACCTTTTTGCACCCTCAATACCTCGATGATACGTTCCATGTATTTCTGCCCTTGCTATTCATAAGGCATGTGTAGGTCTTCTGATTACTCATTTGAAGATGAGCTGTCTTTTCTTTCTGGCTGTTTTAAAAATTGTTTGGTAGTCTAAAATTTCACTCTGATGTCTCCAGATGTGGATTTCCTTCTTATTCATTCAGTCTGGGGTTTGCCAGGCTTCCTTTATTTGCGAGTTATTATCTTTCATCAATTCTGGAAACTTCTGCTATTAGAACTTTGAATAATGCCCCACAATGATTATTTTCTTCTGGAACTGTGATTAAATGCTACGGTTCCAACTCTACTCCCCCCGTTCCTTTTTCTCTTTCTCCTCTCCTTTTGCCTTCTTCAGGTTTAGTGTCTCATTTGTTTCCTGTCTTCCTATGGGTTTAACCTGCTGCTTAAACAACCGCATTTTTCTTATTCCAATTATATATATATATTTAAATTTTTAGAAGTGCTATATATATTTTTTTTCCATTTCAAGTCATCATGTAAATGTTAATACTGCCTTGTTTCTTCATAATTTCAACACATTTTTATATCTTTAAGCACGTAACGGTATAAATATTATGGAACTGACAATGATAAGAGCTAAAATATTTATTATTCTGATTCTGCAACTTACTGCTTCTGTTTTCTTATCTTTCATGGTGGTTTTCTCTTCACATGTTTAGTGTTTTTCATCTTTTCTTGAAAATTCTTCAGTATTTTGAGTCCTATGATTTATGTACATTCCTTTAAACAGAATTTGTTTCTGATATTGACAGATACATAAAGCACTACCAAACTTGGGTCTACTTTTATCTACATTTTCAATTTCACTTTTTGGGGGGTTGGTAAAAATACTGGCTCTAAGGTTTGAAAGTGTGCACTTTTGTTTCACAAATCTCAGAGGAGATGCCCCTAGATGGGTTATTGTGGTGCCGATATATTCTCACATTTCTTAGGAGAAAAGATTTTTTTTTTTTTTTTGGTCTGTACTTGCAACTTTTCTGTTAGAGATTTTTTTTAAACGTCCTTTTTTCCTACTTTTGCTTATTAATTACTGAGAATACCTGTGTTGATTGTATTACTATAACTCTATGCTCTGTTGGTGGCTCATTTTTTTTTATGTAGATAACAAAATATGAAAGCAGAACATGAATTATAAGCTAGACACTTTTACCTTAACACATGAAACATAATATTAGGATGATAATAATAATAAACCTAGTGCAATAATAATAATAGATATCATGTAATCGAGGAACTACTTGGTTACTTACATAGAGTATCTAGATTTTCTCTAAGAGCTGTGCAAGATGTTTATTGTTATGAGAGATCTAAGGCTCAAAGTATTTGAATAAATGACACAGTCACACAAATAATAACATACAGAGCCAAGATTTAAATAAAACATGTATTTTTTTTTTTTTTTTACTTTTGGCTTTTCTCGTCTTTTTTTTTAAATAATTTTTATTGTGCTTTAAGTGAAAGTTTACAAATCAAGTCAGTCTGTCACATATAAGCTTATGTACACCTTGCCCCATACTCCCACTTACTCTCCCCCTAATGAGTCAGCCCGCTCCCTCCTTCCAGTCTCTCCTTTTGTGACGATTTTGCCAGTTTCTAACCCTCTCTACCCTCCTATCTCCCTTCCAGACAGGAGTTGCCAACACAGTCTCAAGTGTCCACCTGATACAAGTAGCTCACACTTCATCAGCATCTCTCTCCAACCCATGTCCAGTCCCTTCTATGTCTGATGAGTTGTCTTCGGGAATGGTTCCTGTCCTGGGCCAACAGAAGGTTTGGGGACCATGACCACCAGGATTCCTCTAGTCTCAGTCAGACCATTAAGTCTGGTCTTTTTATGAGAATTTGGGGTCTGCTACTCCCTCAGGGGTTCTCTGTTGTGCTCCCTGTCAGGGCAGTCATCGGTTGTGGCCAGGCACCATCTAGTTCTTCTGGTCTCAGAATGATGTAAGTCTCTGGTTCACGTGGCCCTTTCTGCCTCTTGGGCTCATAGTCATCATGTGACCTTGGTGCTCTTCATTCTCCTGTGATCCAGATGCGTTGAGACCAATCGATGCATCTTAGATGGCTGCTTGTTAGCATTTAAGACCCCAGATGCCACACTTCAAAGTGGGATGCAGAATGTTTTCATAACAGAATCATTTTTCCAGTTGACTTAAAAGTCCCCTTAAGCCATAGTCCCCAAACCACTGCCCTTGCTCCGCTGACCTTCGAACCATTCAGTTTATCCCGGAAACTTCTTTGCTTTTGGTCCGGTCCAGTTGAGCTAACCTTCCCTGTATTGAGTATAGTCCTTCCCTTCACCTAAAGTAGTTCTTATCTACTATCTAATCAGCAAATAACCCTCTCCCACCCTCCCTCCCTCCCCCATCTCGTAACCACAAAAGAATGTGTTCTTCTCAGTTTATACTATATCTCAAGATCTTATAATAGTGGTCTTATACAATATTTGTCCTTTTGCATCTGACTAATTTCACTCAGCATAATGCCTTCCAGGTTCCTCCATGTTATGAAATTTTTCACAGATTCGTCACTGTTCTTTATCGATGCATAGTATTCCATTGTGTGAATATACCACAATTTATTTAACCATTCATCTGTTTATGGACACTTTGGCTGCCTCCAGCTTTTTGCTATTGTAAACAGAGCTGAAATAAACATGGGTGCATATATCTGTTCCTGTGAAGGCTCTTATTTCTCTAGGGTATATTCTGAGGAGTGGGATTTCTGGGTTGTATGGTAGTTCTCTTTCTAACTTTTTAAGGAAACGCCAGATAGATTTCCAAAGTGGTTGTACCATTTTACATTCCCACCAGCAGTGTATAAGAGTTCCAATCTCTCCACAGCCTCTCCAACATTGATTATTTTGTGTTTTTTGGATTAATGCCAGCCTTGTTGGCGTGAGATGGAATCTCATCGTAGTTTTAATTTGCATTTTTCTAATGGCTAATGATCGAGAGCATTTTCTCATGTATCTGATAGCTGTCTGAATATCTTCTTTAGTGAAGTGCATGTTCATATCCTTTGCCCACTTCTTGATTGGGTTGTTTCTCTTTTTGTGGTTGAGTTTTGACAGAATCATATAGATTTTAGAGATCAGGCGCTGGTTGGAGGTGTCATAGCTGAAAATTCTTTCCCAGTCTGTAGGTGGTCTTTTTACTCTTTTGGTGAAGCCTTTCGATGAGCATAGGTGTTTGATTTTTAGGAGCTCCCAGTTATCTGGTTTCTCTTCGTCATTTTTGGTAATGTTTTGTATTCTGTTTATGCCTTGTATTAGGGCTCCTAACGTTGTCCCTCTTTTTTCTTCCATGATCTTTATCTTTTTAGTCTTTATGTTTAGGTCTTTGATCCATTTGGAGTTAGTTTTTTGCGTGGTGTGAGGTATGGGTCCAGTTTCATTTTTTTGCAAACGGATATCCAGTTATGCCAGCATCATTTGTTAAAAAGACTCTTTTCCCCAATTAACTGACACTGGGCCTTTGTCAAATATCAGCTGCTCATATGTGGATGGATTTATATCTGGGTTCTCAATTCTGTTCCATTGGTCTATGTGCCTGTTGTACCAGTACCAGGCTGTTTTGACTACTGTGGCTGTATAACAGTTTCTAAAATCTGGTAGAGTGAGGCCTCCCACTTTCTTCTTCTTTTTCAGTAATGCTTTCCTTATCCGGGGCTTCTTTCCCTCCATATGAAGTTGGTGATTTGTTTCTCCATCACATTAAAAAATGTCATTGGAATTTGGATCGGAAGTGCATTGTATGTATAGATGGCTTTTGGTAGAATAGATATTTTTACTATGTTAAGTCTTCCTATCCATGAGCAAGGTATGTTTTTCCACTTATGTAGGTCCCTTTTAGTTTCTTGCACTAGTACTTTGTAGTTTTCTTTGTACAGGTCTTTTACTTTTTGGTAAGATTTATTCCTAAGTATTTTATGTTCTTGGGGGCTACTGTGAATGGTATTGATTTGGTGATTTCCTCTTTGATGTTCTTTTTGTTGATCTAGAGGAATCAAAGTGATTTTTGTATGTTTACCTTGTAACCTGAGACTCTGCTGAACTCTTCTATTAGTTTCAGTAGTTTTCTGGAGGATTCCTTAGGGTTTTCTGTGTATTAAATCATGTCATCTGCAAATAGAGATAATTTTACTTCCTCCTTGCCAATCTGGATGCCCTTTATTTCTTTGTCTAGCCTAATTGCTCTGGCTAGGACCTCTAGCACAATGTTGAATAAGAGCGGTGATAAAGGGCACACTTGTCTGGTGCCCGTTCTCAAGGGAAATACTTTCAGGCTCTCTCCATTTAGAGTGATGTTGGCCGTTGGCTTTGTATAGATGCCTTTTATTATGTTGAGGAATTTTCCTTCAATTCCTATTTTGCTGAGAGTTTTTTATCATGAATGGGTGTTGGACTTTGTCAAATGCCTTTTCTGCATCAATTGATAAGATCATGTGGCTTTTGTCTTTTGTTTTATTTATATGGTGGATTACATTAATGGTTTTTCTAATATTAAACCAGCCTTGCATACCTGGAATAAATCCCACTTGGTCATGGTGGATTATTTTTATGATATGTTGTTGAATTCTATTGGCTAGAATTTTGTTGAGGATTTTTGCATCTATGTTCATGAGGGATATAGGTCTGTAATTTTCTTTTTTTGTGGTGTCTTTACCTGGTTTCGGTATTAGGGATATGGTGGCTTCATAGAATGAGTTAGGTAGTATTCCGTCATTTTCTATGCTTTGAAATACCTTTAGTAGTTGTGGTGTTAACTCTTCTCCAACAGTTTGATAGAACTCTGCAGTGAAGCCGTCCAGGCCAGGGCTTTTTTTTGTTGGGAGTTTTTTGATTACCGTTTCAATCTCTTTTTGTTATGGGTCTATTTAGTTGTTCTACTTCTGAATGTGTTAGTTTAGGTAGGCAGTGTTTTTCTAGGAATTCATCCATTTCTTCTAGGTTTGCAAATTTCTTAGAGTATAATTTTTTGGAATAATCTGATATGATTCTTTTAATTTCAGTTGGGTCTGTTGTGATGTGGCCCATCTCATTTCTTATTCGGGTTATTTGTTTCCTTTCCTGTATTTCTTTAGTGAGTCTAGCCAATGGTTTATCAATTTTGTTAATTTTTTCAAAGAACCAGCTTTTGGCTTTGTTAATTGTTTCAATTGTTTTTCTGTTCTCTAATTCATTTAGTTCAGCTCTAATTTTGATTATTTGTTTTCTTCTGGTGCCTGATGGATTCTTTTGTTGCTCACTTTCTATTTGTTTAAGTTGTAGGGACAATTCTCTGATTTTGGCTCTTTCTTCTCTATGTGTGTGTGCATTTACCAATATAAATTGGCCTCTGAGCACTGCTTTTGCTGTGTCTCGGAGGTTTTGATAGGAAGTGTTTTCTTTCTCGTTGCATTCTATGAATTTCTTTATTCCCTCCTTAATGTCTTCTATAACCCAGTCTTTTTTCAGCAGGGTATTGTTCAGTTTCCAAGTATTTGATTTCTTTTCCCTAATTTTTCTGTTATTGATTTCCACTTTTATAGCCTTGTGGACTGAGAAGATGCTTTGTAATATTTCAATGTATTGGCCTCTACAATGTTTTGTTTTATGACCTAATATGTGGTCTATTCTAGAGAATGTTCTATGTGTGCTAGAAAAAAAAGTATACATTGTAGCTCTTGGGTGGAGTGTTCTGTATAAGTCTATGAGGTCAAGTTGGTTGATTGTAGCAATTAGGATCCGTGTCTCTATTGAGCTTCTTACTGAAAGTCCTGTCCTTCTCTGAAAGTGGTGTGTTGAAGCCTCCTACTATAATTGTGGAGGTGTCTATCTCACTTTTCAGTTCTGTTAGTTTGTTTTATGTATCTTGCAGCCCTGTCATTGGGTGCATAAATATTTAATATGGTTATATCTTCCTGTTGTATTGTCCCTTAATCATTATTTATTGTCCTTCTTTATCATTTGTAGTGGATTTAATTTTCAAGTCTATTTTGTCGGAAGTTAATATTGCTACTCCTGCTCTTTTTTTGCTTGATATATTTTTTCCATTCTTTGAGTTTTAGTTTGTTTGTGTCTCTAAGTCTAAGGTGTGTCTCTTGTAGGCAGCATATAGACGGATCGTGATTTTTTACCCAGTCTGAGACTCTCTGTCTCTTTATTGGTGCATTTAGTCCTTTTACATTCAGCATAATTATAGATAAACATTTTTTTTATGTGTTTAGTGCTGTCATTTTGATGCCTTTTTGTGTGTGTTGTTGACAATTTCATTTTTCCACTTAGTTTTTTGTGCTGAAACGTTTTTCTTTGTAAATTGTGTGTTCTTCATTTTCATAGTAGTTGAATTTAAGTTTGCTGAGTCCGTATGTTTTTCTTGGTTTTTATTTTGAGTTATGAAATTTTTATACCTTTTTGTGGTTACCTTACTATTTATCCCTGTTTTTCTAAGTAAAAACCTAGCTTGTATTGTCTTATATCACCTTGTTTTCCTCTCCATATGGAACATCTGTGCCTCCTGTGTTTAGTCCCTCTTTTTGATTATTGTGATCTTTTACATATTGACTTCAATGATTCCCTGTTTTGAGCATTTTTTTCTTTTTAAAAATTAATCTTACTTTGTTTTTGTGATTTCCCTATTTGAGTTGATATCCGGATATTCTCTTCTGTGACCTTGTGTTGTGCTGGTATCTGATATTATTGATTTTCTGACCAAACAATTTCCTTTAGTATTTCTTGTAGCTTTGGTTTGGTTTTTGCAAATTCTCTAAGCTTGTGTTTATCTGGAAATGTTTTAATTTTGCCTTCATATTTGAGAGAGAGTTTTGCTGGATATATGATGTTTGTCTGGCAGTTTTTCTCCTTCAGTGCTCTATATATGTCATCCCATTGCCTTCTTGACTGCATGGTTTCTGCTGAGTAGTCTGAACTTATTCTTATTGATTCTCCTTTGTAGGAGACCTTTCTTTTATCCCTGGCTGCTTTTAAAATTTTCTCTTTATCTTTGGTTTTGGCAAGTTTGATGAAAATACGTCTTGGTGATTTTCTTTTTGGATCAATCTTATATGGGGTTCGATGAGCATCTTGGGTAGATATCCTTTTGTCTTTCAAGATGTCAGGGAAGTTTTCTGCCAACAGATCTTGAACTATTCTCTCTGTATTTTCTGTTATCCCTCCCTGTTCTGGGACTCCAATTACATGCAAGTTATTCTTCTTGATAGAGTCCCACATGATTCTTAGGGTTTCTTCATTTTTATTTAATTCTTTAATTGATTTTTTTTCAGCTATATTGGTGTCAGTTCCCTGGTGCTCCAGGTCCCCCACTCTGCATTCTAATTGCTCGATTCTGCTCCTCTTCCTATTGAGTTGTCTAATTCTGTAATTTTACTGTTAATCTTTTGGATTTCTGAATGCTGTCTGTCTGTGGATTCTTGCAGCTTATTAATTTTTCCACTATGTTCTTGAATAACCTTTTTGATTTCTTCAATTGCTTTATCAGTGTGTTCCTTGGCTTTTTCTGTAGATAGCCTTATTTCATTTCTGAGGTCATCCCTGATGTCTTGAGGCATTCTGTAAGTTAGTTTTTTATATTCTGCATCTGGCAATTCCAGAATTGTATCTTCATTTGAGAAAGATTTTGATTCTTTAGTTTGGGGAGTTGTAGAAACAATCATGGTCTGCTTCTTTATGTGGTTTGATATTGACTGCTATCTCCGAGTCATCTATAAGATGTTGTAGTGATTTATTTTATTTTTGCTCACTGAGTTTTATCTTGTTTTGTTTTCTTTCAGCATACATAGATGGGCTACTAGATTGTGCTGTCTTGATTCTTCTAGCCCTTGAATTACTTATGCCCTATTACCAGCTGGTTTGGACTGTTACCAGATATATAAGCCTAAGAGTCCATTCACTATTCTTGAGTAGAATCTGATTTTGGGTCATCAAATGTGTGGTGCAGACTGTCACCTATTCACCTAGAGGAGTTGTGGTGATAGTTGTGTGCACGAGATTCTAGTAGCCACAGGGGTTCACACTCTGGGGGAGCAGGATTCTGACATGTTTCCCCCAAGTGCCAGTGAGGTAGGTGTTCTCTATTCCCAAAGCACTTTGGTGGGTGGTCTCTGCAGCTGTACCTTAGGCACCCAATGCATGTACCTCTACAGATTGTTAGGTGTCACCCTCCTTAGACCCCTAAGGCAGGAGGCTAGGTGGTCTGGGGGAGTTTCAGCCCTCAGTTCCCCATTGTGGGTCAGTGAGGGCTCTGTTGAATACGCAGAGTTATCAGACCTGGGAAACTTGTCTTTCCAGTAGTCCGCTCAAACAATTACAGTCAGATCCCTATCAGAATTGCCTTTGCATTATTATAGCCACCTTGTTCCCTGTAGGGATGAAAGCCCATGACTGTGGATCTCATATGCTTGGCTGTAGCTGTTTCTGTATTTTTAGTCCAATTAGGGAAGGATTTTTGGTCCCTGGGTATTTTATAGCTGCTTCTCTCAGACCAGGAGAATGGGTTAGGAAAAGACTAAAAAAAAAAAAAAAGAAGAAAGAAAGAAAAAGAAAAACCACAGAGCACTTCACTCTCTGGCTCAGGAAATTCCAATGTTAATGAAGCTGCCTGGAAAGGTGATGGGAGGGATCAGATAAATATGAGAGAGTAGCACCCCAGAATATAGACAAAGTTACTTATCTTGTTTGGTGATGACTGTTTTAACTGAGATTCCTGAGGGGTATGTAGCCTGTGTGCGTTGGCTGGGTCGAGCTTGCCCCCGAGGGTCAGGCCCATGTCCCGTGCTTGTGCTGTCTCAGAGGCTGTGGTCAGTTCCTCTGCTCCCAGTCCAAAGCCTAGTGCCAAGTTTCCCTGGCTGGGATGCTGCAGTCCAGGCTCCAGAATCAGTCACTGCCTCCCAGTGATTTCTCCTCCTGTCAGCTGCATTGCTGCGCTGCCTGCATGCACTGGCTGGACTTCCCCCAAGGTCACTTCTGGGGGCTAGGGCTGTGTCCCATGTTTGTGCCATCTCCGGATTCTGTGCTTAGCTCCCCTGCATCCAGTCCAAAGCCTGGCACCAAGGTTTTCTGACTGGGATGCTGGCTCCAGGTAAAATGTGTATTTTTGATACCACATTGTTGTTTCTTCTGTACCATGGATCCTTCTTGCAACAAAGACTCAGGAAAACAACAGAATCTATCACATACATGATGATCTGCGAACCCTGACCATAAAACACAGAACTAAGGAGTTGATATTAGTGACAGGGGAGTGAAAAGCCATGCCCTGAAGCAGCGACCATTTCTGGAACCAGTGTCCTGTACCACAGCCTTGAGCTCTCATGGTTCCCTGGTGCCAGAGTGGTGGGGCTGATTGTGGCTTACTGAGATGGGGCAAACATTGGACATAGCCCTAAACCCTAACCCCCTGGAGTAACCTCGGTAGAGACTCAGCCAGCACAAGCAGGCTGCACACTGACACGGCTGACAAGAGAAGGAGCAACCACGGGGAAGTAGCGACTGTTTTTGGAGCCTGGAGTCAGCATCCCAGTCAGAAGACCTTGGTGCCGGGCTTTGGAGTAAGCACAGAGGAGCTGAGCATGGCTTCCTGTGAGGGGGAAAGAACGGGATGCAGCCCTAGCTGCCTGAAGTAACCTCAGTGGAAACCCAGCCAGCACGTGCAGCCTGCACAATGACGCGGCTGACAGAAGGAGAAATCACCACGAAGCAGCGACTGGTTTTTGAGACTGAAGTACCGCGTCCCAGCCATAAAAACTTGGTGCTGGGCTTTGGACTAGGAGTGGAGGAGCTGATCAAGGCTTCCTGAGATGGCACAAGCATGGGGGCTCAGGCCTGACCCTCAGGAGCAATCTCGGCCTAGCCAGTGCACACAGGCTACATGCCTCTGGGGAATCTCAGATAAACCAGTCATCATCAAGCAAGATAAGTAACTTTGTCTATATTGCCCTGAACTCTCCTGTCTATCAGATCCCTCCCCTCCCTGCCCCAGGAGGCTTCATAAACATTGGAATTTCCTGGGCCAGGGAATGAAGTGCTCTGCAGGGTTTTGTTTTCCTAACCCATTCTCCTAGCCTGAGAGAAGCAGCAATTAACAACCCAGCGGGGCAAATTCCTTCCCTGACTTCCCTAAACTGGAATAAAAATACAGAACCAGCTCCAGGCAAGCATATGAGATCCACAGTCCTTGGTTTTCATCCCTACAGGGATCAAAGGATATTATAATGCAAAGACAATTCTGATAGAGATTTCACTGTAATTGTTTTAGTGGAGCAGTGGAAACACAAGTTTTTTGGGTCTGATACCCCTCTACCTATTAAACAGAGCCATCACTGATCCACAGCAGGGAACTGAGGGCTGAAGCTCCACCCAGACCACCTAACCACCTGCCAAAATGGTCTGAGGATAGTGACACCTACCAATCTTTAGAGGTACTAGCATTGGGTGCCTAAGGTACAGCTGCAGAGCCCACCCACCAAAGTGATCTGGGAATAGAGACACACCTACCTCACTGGCACTTGGGGGAAGGCTGTCAGCATCCTGCCCTCCTCAGAGTGTGACCCCCTGCAGCTAATAGAATCTGGTGCATGCGACTGATACCACTACTCTACTAAGCTAATAGGTGACAGCCTATACTATACCACACACTTGGTGACCCAAAATCAGGACACCTAAGCTGATTCTATTCAAGAATAGGGAATGGGCTCTTAGGCTTATATATCTGGTAACAGCTCAAACCAGCTGGTAAGAGGACATAAGTGATTAAAAGACTACAGCAATCAAGACACTGCAATCTAGCAGCCCATCTGGGTATATTGAAACAAAACAAAACAAGAAGATAAGACTCAGTGAGCAAATATAAATCATTACAATATCTTATAGATGGCTAAGAGAGAGCAATCAAATCACATAAAGAAGCAGACCATAGTTGGGTCTACAAATCCTCAAATTAAAGAATCACAATCTTTACCAAATGAAGATACAATCCTGGAATTGCCAGATGCAAAATAAAAAAACAAAAAAAAACTAATATATAGAATGCTTCAAGACAGCAGGGATGACCTCAGAAATGAAATAAGGCAATCTACAGAAAAAGCCAAGGAACACACTGATGAAGCAGTTAAAGAAATCAAAAAGGTTATTTAAGAACATATTGGAAAAATTAACAAGCTGCAAGAATCCACAGACAGACAGCATTCAGAAATCCAAAAGATTAACAGTAAAATTACAGAATTAGACAACTCAAAAGGAAGTCACAGAAGCAGAATTGAGCAATTGAAATGCAGAGTGGCAGAGGTGGAGGATAAGGCAATTGACACCAATATAGTTGAAGAAAAATCAGATGAAAGAATTAAAAAAAATGAAGAAACCCTAAGAATCTTGTGGGACTGTATCAAGAAGAATAACTTGCGTGTGATTGGAGTCCCAGAACAGGGAGGGATAACAGAAAATACAGAGAGAGTAGTTGAAGATCTGTTGGCAGAAAACTTCCCGAGTATCGTGAAAGATGAAAGGATATCTCTCCAAAATTCTCATCAAACCCCATACAAGATTGATCCCAAAAGAAAATCACCAAGGCATATTATCATCAACCTAGCCAAAACCAAAGATAAAGAGAAAATTTTAAAAACAGCCAGGGATAAAAGAAAAGTCACCTACAAAGGAGAATCAATAAGTTCAGACTACTCACCAGAAACCATGCAGACAAGAAGGCAGTGGGATGACATATACAGAGCACTGAAGGAGAAAAACTGCCAGCCAAGAATAATATATCCAGCAAAACTCTCTCTCAAATATGAAGGTGAAATTAAAACATTTACAGATAAACACAAGCTTAGAGAATTTGCAAAAACCAAACCAAAGCTACAAGAATTACTAAAGGAAATTCTTTGGTCAGAAAATCAATAATATCAGAAACCAACACAACACAAGTTCACAGCACAGAACATCCTGATATCAACACAAATAAAGAAATCACAAAAAGAATATAAGATTAATTTTAAAAGGAAAAAAATGCTCAAAACAGGGAATCATTGATGTCATTATGTAAAAGATCACAATAATCAAAAAAGAGGGACTAAATACAGGAGGCATAGATGTTCCATATGGAGAGGAAAACAAGGCAATATAGGACGATACAAGTTAGGTTTTGACTTAGAAAAATAGGGGTAAATATTAAGATAAACACAAAGAGGTCTAACAATTCCATACTTCAAAATTAAAGCCAAGAAAAACATAATGAGTCAGTAAAACTGAATTCAGCTACTATGAAAATGACGAACACAATTTACAAAGAAAACCTCAGCACAAAAAAGTAAGTGTAAAAATGAAATTGTTAACAACACACACAAAAAAAAGCATGAAAATGACAGCACTAAACTCATACTTATCAATAATTCTGCTGAATGTAAATAGACTAAATGCACCAATAAAGAGACAGAGAGTCTTAGACTGGATAAAGAAACAAGATCTGTCTATGTGCTGCCTACAAGAGACACACCTTAGACTTAGAGACACAAACAAACTAATACTCAAAGGATGGAAAAAAATGTATCAAGCAAAAAAGAACAGGAGTGGCAATATTAATTTCTGACAAAATAGACTTGAAAGTTAAATCCACCACAAAGGATAAAGAAGGAGGACACTACATAATGATTAAAGGGCAAATTTACCAGGAAGATATAACCATATTAAATATTTATGCACCAATGACAGATCTGCAGGATACATAAAACAAACTTTAACAGAACTGAAATGTGAGATAGACACCCCCACAATTATAGTAGGAGATTTCAACACACCACTTTTGGAGAAGGTTAGGACTTCAGTAAGAAGCTCAATAGAGACATAGAAGATCCAATTGCTACAATCAACCAACTTGACCTCATAGACTTATATAGAACACTCCACCCAACAGCTGCAAAGTATACTTTTTTTTCTAGTGCACATGGAACATTCTCTAGAATAGGCCACATATTAGTCATAAAACAAACCTTTGCAGAATCCGAAACATCAAAATATTACAAAGCATCTTCTCAGACCATAAGGCATAAAAGTAGAAATCGATAACAGAAAAATGAGGAAAAGAAATCAAATACTCGGAAATTGTACAATACCCTGCTCAGAAAAGACTGGTTTATAGAACATTAAGGAGGGAATAAAGAATTTCATAGAATGCAAAGAGAATGAAAACACTTCCTATCAAAACCTCTGGAACACAGCAAAAGCATTGCTCAGAGGTCAATTTATATTGATAAATGCACACATACATAAAGAAGAAGGAGCCAAAAGCAGAGAACTGTCCCTACAACTTGAACAAACAGAGAGCAAGCAACGAAAATGTCTGTCAGGCACCAGAAGAAAACAAATAATGAAAATTAGAGCTGAACTAAATGAATTAGAGAACAGAAAAACAATTGAAAGAATTAACAAAGCCAAAAGCTGGTTCTTTGAAAAAATTAACAAAATTGAAAAACCATTGGCCAGACTGACAACAGAAATACAGGAAAGGAAACAAATAACCCAAATAAGAAATGAGATGGGCCATATAACAACAGGCCCAACTGAAATTAAAAGAATCATATCCGATACTACGAAAAAGTGTCCTCTGACAAATTGGAAAACCTAGAAGAAATGGATGAATTCCTAGAAAAACACTACCTACCTAAACTAACACCATTAGAAGTAGAACAACTAAATAGACCCATAAGACAAAAAGAGATTGAAACGGTAATCAAAAAACTCCCAACAAAAAAAAGCCCTGGCCTGGACAACTTTACTGCAGAGTTCTACCAAACTTTCAGAGAAGAGTTAACACCACAACTACTAAGGGTATTTCAAAGCATAGAAAATGATGGAATACTACCTAACTCATTCTATGAAGCCACCATATCTCTGATACTAAAACCAGGTAAAGACACAACAAAAAAAGAAAATAACAGACCTATATCCCTCATAAACATAGATGCAAAAATCCTCAACAAAATTCTAGCCAATAGAATTCAACAACATATCAAAAAAATAATCCACCATGACCAAGTGGGATTTATTCCAGGTATGCAAGGCTGATTCAATAACAGCAAAACAATTAATGTAATCCACCGCATAAAAAAAAAAGACAAAAACCACATGATCTTATCAATTGGTGCAGAAAAGGCATTTGACAAAATCCAACAGCCATTCATGACAAAAACTCTCAGCAAAATAGGAACTGAAGGAAAATTCCTCAATATAATAAAGGGCACTTATGGGGTCGATATGAGTCAGAATTGACTCGACTGTGCTGGGCTGACAGGGTATACAAAGCCAACGGCCAACATCATCCTAAATGGAGAGAGCCTGAAAGCATTTCCCTTGAGAATGGGAATCAGACAAGGATGGCCTTTATCACCACTCTTATTCAATATTGTGTTGCAGGTCCTAGCCAAAGCAAATTAGCTAGACAAAGAAATAAAGTGCATCCGGATTGGCAAGGAAGAAGTAAAATTATCTCTATTTCCAGATGACATGATCTTATACACAGAAAACCCTAAGGAATCCTCCAGAAAACTACTGAAATAATAGAAGAGGTTGGCAGAGCTTCAGGTTACAAGATAAACATACAAAAATCAGTAGAATTCCTCTACATCAACAAAAAGAACATCGAAGAGGAAATCACCAAATCAATACCATTCACAGTAGCCCCCAAGAAGATAAAATACTTAGGAATAAATCTTACCAAAGATGTAAAAGACCTGTAGAAAGAAAACTACAAAGTACTTCTGCAAAAAACTAAAACGGACCTACATAAGTGGAAAAACATACCTTACTCATGGATAGGAAGGTTTAACATAGTAAAAATATCTATTCTACCAAAAGCCATCTATACATACAATGCACTTCCGATCCAAATTCCAGTGACATTTTTTAATGTGATGCAGAAACAAATCACCAACATCGTATGGAAGGGAAAGAAGCCCGGCTAAGTAAACCATTACTGAAAAAGAAGACAAAGTGGAAGGCCTCACTCCACCTGATTTTAGAACATCTACAGCCACAGTAGTCAAACAGCCTGGTACTGGTACGACGACAGACACATAGACCAATGGAACAGAACTGAGAACCCAGATATAAGTCCATCCACATATGAGCAGCTGATATTTGACAAAGGCCCAGTGTCAGTTAATTGGGGAAAAGATAGTCTTTTTAACAAATGGTGCTGCCATAACTGGATATCCATTTGCAAAAAAATGAAACAGGACCCATACCTCACACCACACACAGAAACTAACTCCAAATGGATCAAAGACCTAAACATAAAGTCTAAATGATAAAGGTCATGGAAGAAAAAATAGGGACAATGTTAGGAGACCTAATACGAGGCATAAATAGAGTACAGAGCATTACTAAAAATGACGAAGAGAAACCAGATAACTGGGAGCTCCTAAAAATCAAACACCTATGCTCATCTAAAGACTTCGCCAAAAGATTAAAAAGGCCACCTACAGACTGGGAGAAAATTTTAGCAATGACATCTCTGACCAGAGCCTGATCTCTAAAATCTATATGATTCTGTTAAAATTCAACCACAAAAAGACAAACAACCCAATTAAAAATTGGGCAAAGGATATGAACTGGCACTTCACTAAACATTATAGAAATGCAAATTAAAACTATGATGAGATTCTATCTCACTCCAACAAGGCTGGAATTAATCCAAAAAACACAAAATAATAAATGTTGGAGAGGCCATGGAGAGATTGGAACTCTTATACACTGCTGGTGTGAATGTGAAATGGTACAACCACTTTGGAAATCAATCTGGCATTTCCTTAAAAAGCTAGAAATAGAACTATGATATGACCCAGAAACCCCACTCCTCAGAATATATCCTAGAGAAATAAGAGCCTTTACACGAATAGATATATGCACACCTATGTTTATTGCAGCACTGTTCACAATAGCAAAAAGCTGGAAGCGACCAAGGTGTCCATCAATGGATGAATGGATAAATAAATTATGGTATATTCACACAATGGAAGAGTACGCATTGATAAAGAACAGTGAGGAATCTGTTTCATAACATGGAAGAACCTCAAAGCCATTAAGCTGAGTGAAATTAGTCAGATGCAAAAGGAAAAATATTGTATAGGACCACTAGTATAAGAACTGGAGAAAGAGTTTAAACTGAGAAGAACACATTCTTTTGTGGTTATGGGAAGGGAGAGGGAGGGAGGGAGGGTGGGAGCGGGTTATTTACTGATTAGATTGTTGATGTTGTTGTTAGGTGTGGTCGAGTCGGTTCGGACTCATAGCGACCCTATACACAACAGAACAAAACATTGCCCTGTCCTGCTCCATCTTTACAATCGCTGTTATGCTTGAGCTCATTGTTGCAGGCACTGTGTCAATCCACCTCGTTGAGGGTCTTCCTCTTTTCTGCTGACCCCTGTACTCTGCCAAGCACGGTGTCCTTCTCCACGGACTCATCCCTCCTGACAACATGTCCAAAGTATGTAAGACAGTCTCGCCATCCTTGCTTCTAAGGAGCATTCTGGTTGTACTTCTTCTAAGACAGATTTGTCCTTTCTTTTGGCACTCCATGGTATATTCAGTATTCTTCACCAACACCGCAATTCAAAGGCATCAACTCTTCTTTGGTCTTCTTTATTCATTGTCCAGCTTTCACATGCTTGATGCGACTGAAAATACCATGGCTTGGGTCAGGAGCACCTTAGTCTTCAGGGTGACATCTTTGTTCTTCAACCCTTGGAAGAGGTCCTTTGCAACAGATTTGCCCAATGCAATGCGTCTTTTGCTTTCTTGACTGCTGCTTCCATGGCTGTTGATTGTGGATCCAAGTAAAATGAAATCCTTGATGACTTCAATCTTTTTTTCCGTTTATCAAGATGTTGCTCATTGGACCAGTTGTGAGGATTTTTGTTTTCTTTATGTTGAGATGCAATCTATACTGAAGGCTGTGGTCTTTGATCTTCATCAGTAAGTGCTCCAAGTCTTCTTCACTTTCAGCAAGCAAGGTTGTGTCATCTGCATAACGCAGGTTGTTTATGAGTCTTCCTCCAATCTTGATACCTCGTTCTTCTTCATATAGTCCAGCTTCTCATATTATTTGTTCAGCATAGGTATTAAATAGGTATGATGAAAGAATACAACCCTCATGCACAGCTTTCCTGACTTTAAACCAGTCAGTATCCCCTTGTTCTGTCTGAACAACTGCCTCTTGATCTATGTAAAAGTTCCTCATGAGTAACTGATTAGATAGTAGATAAGAAGTACTTTAGGTGAAGGGAAGGGCAACACTCAATACAGGGAAGGTCAGAACAACTGGACTAAACCGAAAGCAGAGAAGTTTCTTGAATAAACTGAATGCTTCGAAGGTCAGCGGAGCAGAGGCGGGGGCTTGGGGACTATAGCTTCAGGGGACATCTAAGTCAATCGGGAAAATAAATTCTATTAAGAAAACATTCTGCATCCCACTTTGAAGTGTGGCATCTGGGGTCTTAAATGCTAGCAAGCAGCCATCTAAGATGCATCATTGAGTCTCAGCCCACCTGGATTAAAGGAGAATGAAGAACATGAAGGACATAAGGTAATTATGAGCCCAAAAGACAGAAAGGGCTACATGTAGTAGAGACTACATCATCCCGAGAACAGAAGAACTAGACGGTGCGTGGCTACAACCGATGACTGCCCTAACAGGGAACACAACAGAGAACCCCTGAGGGAACAGGAGAGCCATGGGATGCAGACTCCAAAAGACCAGTCTTAATGGTCTGACTAAGACTAGAAGAATCCCGGCAGTCATGGTCACCAAACCTTCTGTTGGCCCAGGACAGGAACCATTCCAGAAGACAACTCATCAGACATGGATTGGACTGGACAATGGGTTGGAGAGAGATGCTGATGAGGAGTGAGCTACTTGCATCTGGTGGACACTTGAGACTATGTTGGCATTTCTTGTCTGGAGGGAAGATGGGAGGGCAGGGGGGTTAGAAATTGGCAAAATGGTCATGAAAGGAGAGACTGGAAGGAGAGAGCGGGCTGACTCATTAGGTGGAGAGTAAGTGGGCGTATGTAGTAAGGTGTATATAAGTTTATATGTGAGAGACTGACTTGATTTGTAAGCTTTCACTTAAAGCACAATAAAAATTATTTAAAAAATACCTCTAAAGTTCTGGTTCTTAACTCTGGATTTAATAATTTAGTAAGACATCTATAAGTTTTAGACTGACTAATCAGAATATCAGGGAGCTGTAGTGGCTCAGTGGTTAAGCGTTGGCTGCTAACCAGATGGCCAGAAGTTCAAAGCCGCGAGCCAGAACTCTGCAGGAGAAAAATGTGATAGTCTGCTTTCATAAAGATTACAGCCCTGGAAACATTATGGGGCAGCTCTACTCTGTCCTGTAGGGTCCCTATGAGTCAGGACTGACTATACAACAAGGGGTTTGGTTTTTGGTTTAATCAGAGTATCAGTTTTTTATTTATCTCAAACTGTAAAACAAAAGAAATGAAAACTTTCCATCCTCTATTATCACCATTTTTTTAAATGAGTATTTTTCTTATTACACTATGTGTTGGTGAAGCTTTTGCTATAAGAAGGTACTTTCATATAGGCTAGCCTCTGAGACGTCATGCTTCCAGGTGTTTCAAGTGTGAACATTTCTTTAAATATTATAATCATTGTTTTGTTATTTTTAATGTTGCTATTTTGAATTCTTATTTCATTGAATTAAATTATTATCCATATAATTTAATAGTTTACTTTTTTTCTGTCTATAGTAGGAAATTTCTTTACACTTCTGCAAAGATAAACAACACATATATTTTTCTGATTAAACTCATTAGAAGCATGACTTTGCCAGAAAATTATTTTCATACAGACAGAAAAAAAACATAAACTTCTAAATGACTACTCCAGATGATATTTCACCAGAAAAGACATGTGAGACAATATTTTAAATATTTGCTTACATATTCATCAGTGTATCTAAGTATATTTTGTAATTAGTAAGACAAACTATTTTAAAATGCCACAGTACTTTATCACTTACTGAAATAAAACCTCCATATATTTTGCTTCAAGAAAATAAACATACCTTAATGGTTGCTTAAGCATATGGTACTTAATTCCTATGTAACTTTTTTTTTATTGCAAAATATTTATTAACCTACTATTTAGAAATAAATTACCCCTAAATATGTATTTTAATCTTTGCTTACCTAGAATATTTTACTTAAATATATATGTGATTTAAAGAAAAAAGAAACAAACCATCAAACAATAACAGAAACACTGATTCTAAGAAAGTATTCTTATGTTAATTTACTCCTGCACGTTATCCTTTTTCTAAATTAAAAAACCCAGTGCCGTCAAGTCGATTCCGACTCATAGCGGCCCTGTAGGACAGAGTAGAACTGCCCCATAGAGTTTCCAAGGAGCGCCTAGCGGATTCGAACTGCCAACCTTTTGGTTAGCAGCCATAGCACTTAACAGCTACGCCACCAGGGTTTCCTTTTCTAAATTAGGTCAGCTTAAATCATCATCAAAACTATAAGGATTATTTTCATTGTGTCCATATTAATTTAATGTTCAGGTCCAAGAACTATTATTGTGTCTCTTTCTAATTCTCTGTTTTATATCCATAGCCTTTCTCTGCTGAATTCTTACATGCTGCTTCATCATCACTCTTGTATTCTTCTCAGTTGTCATTACTTTTGACGGAATGTTTTCAATCATTCTTCACATTTGCATTTATGATATAAGAATTCCTCATAATCCTACCTAATACCCACAGTGAGGTTATTACATAAATCCATTTTCGAAGCTTGCCTCTTTCTAAAATATTTTGAATATAAATTAATTAAGCATTTCCATTAGCTATTACTCTAGAAAACAATTTAATTCTACATGAAACAAGACTCATGGCCACATGTTTTCCAAAGTGTTTTTACTTAGGTATTTGTTCAATAGAAAACAATTTTGATAAGAGTTTTTGCTGTTGAACAGTAAAAAAAAAAAATACAGAGAGTAGTAATACAATATGTAACAAACAATATATTGTGTTTGATGTTCATTTTAATTAAACAACAAATAGCAAATTGAATCATGTTTTTCAGAATTGTCCCTAATTCTCCAAATTAACCTCGTGTGCAAAAAGGAAGCATCTCTTTGCCACCATCATGGGCACAAATAGTTACTACTTGGTTAAGGATAGAATGATGACACTTCCCAGGGGTAATTATTCTCTACCCTAGTGGTTAAAACTCAGATTATTTACATATGTGGATGGATATTCAAGTTGAAATACAGTATTTGTTATACCAGGTGTTTGCTCACAGGGCAGAAAGAAATGTGTGTGTGAGCTGTACAGTGACATAAGGAGAGAAGGGATGGCATTGTAAGCCAATAAAATGCCATGTTTAGATGGAAGCACACTTGATGTGTTTCATTAAAAATGCATTGTTTTCAGTATAAAATAAACTTTACAAGTTATAAAACTTCAGATTTCCTGAAGGAATTGTTAGCAGTTGCGCAATCTTTTAAATGATGCAAAAATAAGTCTCTAAGGAGAGTGAATTAGTGAACTACCGTGGTTAAACTGATAAGGTCAGATTGTTTTTATTAACTAAAAAGTTTTTGAAAATCTTATCAGAGAAAATAATCAGTTAATGATATTCTGAATAATGATATCTTGCAATAATTGGTCATACATGTTATAGATTTTTTTTAATGTATCAGTATAGGATTTGGAAAGATATTTTTATGAATCTTATTTTATGTTTTTTTACAGATTAAAAAATTGGGGACAAATGTAGAATTCTAGGTCTGAGCACAGGTTGAAAGTTGGTATTTATTAAAAGTGTGTTTGTGTATTATGTGTGTAGATATTTGTGAATGTACATATGTGTGAATATCTAAAAAATATATTATTTTCTTTCTATTTTAAATGAGTACTAAAATTACAGCTTTCTTCTTTTAATTTCTTCAGCAGAATCAAATAAATATGTTTGAATCGTAGTCTTTCTTCTTTGGAAGTGTTCAAATTCACTATTAGTTCCACCGTTTCTGTTAATGTAATGTTTTTGCAGTATCTTAATTCATATGCTTCTTTTATACACTTGTTTTGTCCCTTGTAATTCATTTTATTATTTTCCTTTAGTCCTGTACTTTCCAGTATAGCAAACTACTATTAGGCATTGGTCACATGCACTTAAAATGGGAAATATATTAGGAAAAAAATATAGAACTATAAAAGGCATAAATCAAGGTAAATTATAAATGCCATGGTATTCAAAGTAGCAGATGAGCACATCTTATTTAGCAATCAGTAAAAATTTATGAAAAAGGAAGTATTTAGCCACCTTTTTGAAGCTTGGGCAGTTACTTGATTTGACATATTGTAATTATTAAGGCAACGGCTAGGGTGGTGCGTTTTCAAGAACAGATGTGAATAAATTATCACGTTATTTCATTACACAAATGATTTTATGTAGAAAACATTTCAAGGTTGTATATTTCAAAACTCACATAATAGAGCTGGAAAAAAAGGGGCAGATTTCTAATTCCATAACATTTTAAATATGAATATTGGAAATTATACTTTTTGAATTTTATACATGAACAAATTTGAAAGATTAAACTAGAAAATTATAATTCCTGCCAATGGTAAATAAAAATGTATTAATTAATTTATTCTATACTATTTTGAGAAATATCAACCTGAATTTTATATGATTTAATTATAGGCAAATAATGCACAAGAAGAAGCAAAAAAATTGAATTATTTAAAGAAAGCTCTTTTATCCATTGATTGAATATATAATTTTCCTTTAAGATATCTCTTCACAAAAATCATGAGTTACTATGATTCCTCTTCACTTGAGGCTCTAAATTATATTAAGATTCAAAAATAAACTAAAATATTTCTTTAATGGAAATCATGTATATTTTTTGGATGATTCACTGACAACTTCTACAGAAAGCAATGTTCTGAAGTTAATTATCCCATTAGAAGTTTAAAATAAGAATTTTAACATAGAAATAGAATCAAAATGACAGATAAAAAAGTGAAAATGCATAAACAAAAACAGCCTGCAAATTCTTTCTCTTTCTTCAGATTTTCATCACTTAAATAAGAAAAGTCCAAATGAGAGAAGCCAGATAAATCAGTTTTATCTTTATTTTAGTCTTTGTTTATTTTTGGATAGCCATTTAGGATTATTTAGATTTGGATATGGGACAGTTAAAGGAGAAAATAAGTTCTGGGGCCACCAACAGCTGTAATACCCAAATACAAATATTTCACTTAGTAGTTGTTAGCTTATCGTTGTTAGGCACTGTCGAGTTGTATCCGACTAACGGTAAACCTACGTACACCAGAAGGAAACACTCTGGGTCTTGCACCATCCTCATAATCCTTGTTATGCTTGAGCCCATAGTTGCAGCCACTGTGTCAATCCATCTCCTTGAGGGGCTTCCTCATTTTCGCTGACCTTTCACTTTACCAAGCATGATGTCCTCCTTCAGGGTCTGGTTCCTCCTGATAACCTGTCCAAAGATTGTCAGACGAAGTCTTGCCTTTCCCATTTTTAAGGAGCATTCTGACTCTACTTCTTCCAAGACAGACTTGTTCATTCTTCTGAGTCCATGGTATATTCAATATTCTTCGTCAACACCACAATTCAAAGGCATCAATTCTTCTTCAGTTTTCCTTATTCATTGTCTAGGTTTTGCGGGCATATGAGGTGATTGAAAACACCATGGATTGGGTCAGCTGCACCTTAGTCATTAAAGTGACATCTTTGCTTTTTAACACAACAAAGAGGTCTTTTGCAGGAGATTTGCCCAATGCAATGCATTTTTTGATTTCTTGACTGCTGCTTCTATGGGTGTTGATTGTGGATCCAAGTAAAATAAAGTTCTTGATGACTTCAATCTTTTTGCTGTTTGTCATGACGTTGCTTACTGATCCAGTTGTGAGGATTTTTGTTGTGGCTGTGGTCTTTAATCTTCATCAGTAAGTGCTTCAAGTCCTCTTCATTTTCAGTAAGCAAGGTTGTGTCATCTGCATAACACAGATTATTAATGAGACTTCTTCCAATCCTGTTGCCCCATTCTCCTTCATATAGTCCAGCTTCTCAGATTATTTGCTCAACATACTGATTGAATTAGTATGATGAAAGCATACAACTCTGATGTACACCTTTCTTGACTTTAAACTATGCAGTATTCCCTTCTTCTATTCAATCAACTGTCTCTTAGTCTATGCACAAGTCCTCATGAGCACAATTAAGTGTTCTGGAATTCCCATTCTTCTCAGTGTTGTTCATAATTTGTTAGATCCACAAAGAGAGTCTTTGTATTGTCAATAAAACAAAAGTAAACTTTTTTTGATATTCTCTGTTTTCAGCCAAGATCTATCTGAAATCAGAAATGATAACCTTCGTTCAACATCCTCTTTTGAATCCATCTTGAATTTCTGGCAGTTCCCTGCCAATGTAATGATCCAACCGCTTCTGAATGATCTTCAGAAATATTTTGGTTCTGTGTGACATTAATGATATCGTTCAATAATTTCTGTCTTTGGTTGGATCACCTTTCCTTGGAATAGGCATAAATATGGGTCTTTTCCAGTCAGTTGGACAAGCAGCTGTCTTCTGAATTTCTTGGCGTAGATAAGCGAGTACTTTCAGTGCTGCATCCATTCGTTGAAACATCTCAATTGGTATTCTCTCACATCCTGGAGCCTTGTTTTTTTTTTTTTTTTTTTTTTAATTTTTATTGTGCATTAAGTGAAAGTTTACAAATCAAGTAAGTCTCTCACACAAAAACCCATATACACCTTGCTACCCAGTAATTGCTACAGACTCCCAATTACTCTTCCCTAATGAGACAGCACACTCTCTCCCTCTATCCTCTCTTTTTGTGTCCATTTCCCCACCTTCTAACCCCCTCTACCCTCTCATCTCCCCTCCGGGGAAGAGATGCCAACGTAGTCTCAAGTGTCCACCTGATCCAAGAAGCTCACTCCTCACCAACGTCCCTCTCCAACCCATTGTCCAGTCCAACCCTGTCTGAAGAGTTGGCTTTGGGAAATGGTTCCTGTCCTGGGCCAACAGAAGGTCTCGGGGCCATGACTACCAGGGTCCTTCTGGTATCAGTCAGACCATTAAGTCTGGTCTTTTTATGAGTATTTGGGGTCTACATCCCATGACTCTCTTGCTCCCTCAGGGGTTCCCTCTCAGGGCAGTCATCAGTTGTAGCCGGGCACCATCTAGCTCTTCTGGTCTCAGGATGATGTACTGTCTGGTTTATGTGGCCCTTTCTGTCTCTTGGACTCGTAATTACCTTGTGTCCTTGGTGTTCTTCATTCTTCTTTGATCCAGGTGGGTTGAGACTCATTAATGGATCTTCGATGGCCATTTGCTAGATTTTGAGACCCCAGATGCCTCTCTCCAAGATGGGATGCAGAATGTTTTATTAATAGATTTTATTATGACAATTGACTTATATGTCCCCTGAAACCATGGTCCCCAAACCCCTGCCCCTGCTATGCTGGCCTTCAAAGCATTCAGTTTTTTCTGGAAACTTCTTTGCTTTTTGTTTAGTCCAGTTGTGCTGACCTCACCTGTATTGTGAGTTGTCTTTCCCGTCACGTAACGTAGTTCTTTTCTACTATCTAATTAGTGAATACTGCTCTCCCACACTCCCTCCCTCCCCCCTCTCGTAACCACCAAAGAATATTTTCTTCTCTGTTTAAACTATTTATTGAGTTCTTTTACAATATTATTATACAATATTTGCCCTTTTGCAACTGACTAATTTCACTCAACATAATGCCTTCCCGATTCCTCCATTTTATGAAATATTTTACAGATTGCTCACTGTTCTTTATTGATGCATAGTATTCCTTTGTGTGATTATGCCATTATTTATCCATTCATCTGTTGATGGGCACCTTGGTTGCTTCCATCTTTTTGTTATTGTAAACAGTGCTGCAATGAACATGCGTGTGCATATATCTGTTTGTGTAAAGGCTCTTATTTCTCTAGGTTATATTCCAAGGAGTGGGGCTTCTGGATGGTATGGTAGTTCTATTTCTAGCGTTTTCAGGAAGCACCAAATTGATTTCCAAAGTGGTTGTACCATTTGACATTCCCACCAGCAGTGTATAAGTGTTCCAATTGGAGCCTTGTTTTTAACTAATGCCTTCAGTGCAGCTTGGACTTCTTCTTTCAGTACCATTACTTCTTGATCATATGCTCTCTTCTGAAATGATTGAACTTCCACAAAATCTTTTTGGTACAGTGACTGTACATATTCTTTCCAACTTCTTTTGTTGCTTCCCATTTCATTCAATATTTTACCCATAGAATTCTTCAAAATTTCATCTGAAAATTTTTCTTCAATTCTTTCAGCTTGAGAAATGCCAAGCCTGTTCTTCCCTTTTCATTTTCTAACTCCAGGTCTTCGCACATGTCAGCGTAATACTTTACTTTGTTTTCTCAAGCCACCCTTTGAAATCTTCTGTCCAGCTCTTTCACTTCATCGTTTCTTCCATTCACTTTAGCTATTCAACGTTCAAGAGGAAGTTTCAGGCTTTCTTGTGACATCTATTTTGGTCTTTTCTTTCTTCCCTGCTTTTTAATAACCTCTTGCTTTCTTCATATATGATGTCCTTGACATCACGCCACAACTCATCTGGTCTTTGATCATTAGCGTTCGATGAGTCAAATCTATTCTTAAGATGGTCTCCAAATTCAGGTGGGATATGTTTAAGGACACTCTTTGGCTCTCGTGGACTTGTTCTATATTTCTTCAGCTTCAAATCGAACTTGCATATGAGCCATTGATGATCTGTTCCACAGTTGGCCCTGGCCTTGTTCTGACTGATGATGTTGAGCTTTTCTATTGTCTGTTTCCACAGATTTGATTCCTGTGCTATTCTATCTGGGGAGGCCCATGTGTACAGTTGCTGGTTATGTTGTTGAAAAAAAGTTATTTGCAATAAAGAAGTCCTTGGTCTTGAAAAATCCTATCATGGTATCTCCAGCATCATTTCTATCACCAAGGCCATGTTTTCCAACTGCTGATAACTTCTTTGTTTCCAACTTTCGCATTTCAAAACCAGTAATTATCAATGCATTCTGATTGCATGTTGGTGTGTAAATTTGAATAATAGTCGTATTAACTGGTCTTCTTTGCAGGCATATGGATATTATCCCATCACTTATAGTGTTATACCTCAGGATATAACTTGAAATATTCTTTTTGATGATGAACACAATGCCATTCCTCTTCATTTTTTTCATTCTCAGCATAGTAAACCATATGATTTTCTGATTCAAAATAGCCAATACCAGTCCATTTTAGTTTACTAATGCCTAGAATATTGATGTCTATGTATTCCCTCTCATTTTTGATGATTCCCAATTTTCCTAGATTCATACTTTGTACATTCCATGTTCTGTTTATTAGTGGGTGTTTGCACCTTTTTCTTCTCATTTTGAGCTATTCCACATCAGCAAATGAAGGTCTGAAAGCTTGACTCCTTCCATGTCATTAAGGTTGACTCTACTTTGAGGAGGCAGCTCTTCCCCAGTCATCAGTTAAGTGCCTTCCAACCAGAGGGATTCATCTTCTGACATTATATCAGACAATATTTTTCTGCTATTTATAACATTTTCACTAGCTAATTTTTTTTCAGAAGTAGACTTCCAGGTCCATTTTCCTAATCTGGATTAGTCTGGAAGCTCAGCTGAAACCTGTCTGCCTTGATGACACTGCTGGCATTTGAATACCAGTGGCATAGCTTCCAGCATCACAGCAACACACAAGCCCCCATGGTACACCGAACTGACTGACATGAGGGAGTGATTAACAATATAATTCAAAAGAACTTTTGTACTGATGTAGTTTTTTAACTTTTTAGTGTTTGCTCTTCTTTATTCTTTTAAGTGTATTCTTACCTTCTTCTTGGCAACAGCTTTTCCAAAAGTAATTCTTATTCCATCTCACCACCAACTGGAAATTTACGTGGGACCACCCTTATTAAGAGTCTTTCTCTAGTATTTTTCTCAAAAGAAGGACATTTAAAAATGTAATTTGTAAACTGGTATTAGTAATAAATATTTCATTTTATTTCATTGTTCATAGTCCTCAGAATGATACATTACCAAGTAAATAATTGTAATTTCTAGTGTTGATTAAAATAAAACTCTCAACTCATGAAATTAGAATATTTAAAAAAATTCTAACAGTAAGTCTTTTAGACAGTGAGAAGGGCTATATACTATTTTATAGTTAAGGGAATTGAAATCCACAGGGAGAAAATGGTATTCTTTCAAGCCCATTTAATACTGATAAAGTCATTATCTGGTTTCAATACTCTTTTCATAGATAGGAATATCATTTCCAAGAGTGTGACAGTATAAGTGGTATTCTAAATGTTATGGCTGTCTAATGACAGAGAAGAAAGTCTATAATTCAGTTATCCTTATTCTAGTCTGTCTTTGAACAGAAATACAGTGAAATATATATATATCCTGCTGATATAATCATCAATTCTTTCATCAAATATGTATTGAGTGCTTACTCTTTACCAAGAAATGTGATAAGCATTGAGTACATGTTGGTAAAGATGGCAAAAGAGTTATTGCCCACAGACTGTAACTGAACTAATTGTCAAACACCCTGGGATACAGACAATTTAATAAATAGTATGTAATGCAATGATTTCTGTGGTATAAAAAATAAGGTTGTTATGTAATTACATAAAAGAAGAATCAAATGCAAGGAAAGAAGATAAGGCAAGAGTGAGAATCTCTCTCTCTCCATTTGCATGTATATATATATATATAGATAGATACATAGTTGTTGTTCTTATGTGCCGTTGACTCAGTTCTGACTCAGCCAATGCCATAATTTAAAGGCATTGGTTTTTCTTTGGTTTTCCTTATTCATTGTCCAGCTTTCACATGCATACGAGGTAATCGAAAACACCATATTTGGGTCAGGCACACCTTTATCCTAAAAGTGACATCTTTGCTTTTTTACACTTTTAAGAGGTCTTTTGCAACAGATTTGCAAAGTGAAATATGTCTTTTGATTTCTAGAATGCTGCTTCCATGGACATTGACTGTGGATCCAAGCAAAAAGAAATCCTTGGCACTTTCAGTATTTTTTTTTCCAATTTTCATGACATTAATTATTGTTCCAGTTGTGAGGATTTTTTTTTTCTTTATGTGGAAGTGTAATCCATACTGGTCTGTACTCTTTGATCTTGACCAGTTAGTATTTCAAGCTCTCTTCATTGTTAGCAAGCAAAGTTGTATCATCTGCAAATCACAGGTTGTTAATAAGTCTTCCACCAATCGTTATGCTGTGTTCTTCTTCCTATAGCCCAGCTTCTTGGATTATTTGCTCAGCATACAGATTGAATAAGTTTCATGAAAGAACACAACGCTGACGCACGCCTTTCTTGACTTTAAACAACACAGTATCCCCTTGTTCTGTTTGGACAGATTCACCTTGACCAACGCATAGGTTTCTTGTGAGCACAATTAAGTATTCTGGAACTCTCACTCTTTGCAATGTTATCCTTAATTTGTTAGGAACCACACAGTTCAGTGCCTTCGCATAGTCTATAAAACACAGGTAAACATCTTTCTGGCATGTTCTGCTTTCAGCCAAACTCCATCTGATATCAACAATGATACCCCTCATTCCACATCCTCTTCTGAATCAGGCTTGAATTTCTGAAAGTTTCCTGTTGATGTACTACTGCAACCATTTCTGAATTATCTTCAGCATAATTTTACTTGCTTGTGAAGTTAATAATATTTTTTAATAATTTCTGCAATCCCTTGGATCACCTTTCTTTGGAATGGCCACAAATATAGATCTCTTCAAGTCAGTTGGCCAGGCAGCTGTCTTCCAAATTTCTTGGCATAGACCAATGAGTGCTTCCAGCTTTGCATCCATTTGTTGAAACATATCAGTTGATATTCTGTCAATTCCTGGAGACTTATTTTTAGCCAATGCCTTCAGTGCAGGTTGGATCTTCCTTCAATGCTGTTGGTTCTTGATTATATGCTAACTCCTGAAATGGTTGAATGTCCATCAGTTTTTTTGGTACAGTAACTCTGTATTTCTTCCATCTTCTTTTGATGCTCCCTGTGTCATTCAATGTTTTGCCCGTAGGATAATTCAATACTGCAACTCAAGGCTTGAATTATTTTCCTCAGTTCTTTCAGCTTGAGAAATGCCAAGTGTTTTCTTCCTTTTTGGTTTTCTAACTCCAGGTCTTTGCACATTTCATCAAAATACTTCAACTTCTCTAGTTGCCCTTTGAAATCTTCGCTTCAGACCTGTTACTTCATTATTTCTCCCTTTTGCATTGGCTACTCTACATTCAATATCAAATTTTAGAGTCTCTTCTGACATCAGTTTTGGTATTTTCTTTCTTTCCTATCTTTTTAATGACCTTTTACTTCCTTCTTGTATGATGTCCTTGTTATCACCCCACAACTCATGTGGTCTTCAGTCAATAGTGTTCAAAGCCTCAAATCTATTCTTAAAATAGTTTCTAAATGCAGGCGGGATATCCTCAAGGTCACATTTTGGCTTTTATGGACTTGTTTTAAATTTCTTCAGCTTCAACTTGAACTTGCATATGAGCAATAAATAGTCCATTCCATAGACAGTGCTTGGCCTTGTTCTGACTGATAGTATTGAGCTTGTTCATCATCTTTTGCCTTAGATGTAGTTGATTTAATCCCTATGGATTCCATCTGCAAAGTCTACGCGTATAGTTGCTGTTTATGTTATTGAAAAAGAACATTTTCAATAAATGCATCTTTAGTCTTGCAAAATTCTCTCATGAAATACCCCATGTCATTTCTATCACCAAGGCCATATTTTCCCACTACCAATTCCTCTTCTTTTTTTCCAACTTTTGCATTCTAATCACCGGTAATTATCAATGCATCATGATTGCATGTATGATCAATTTTAGACTGCAGTATTTGATAAAAATCTTTGATTTCTTCATTTTATGCATTAGTGGTTGGTGAGCAACTCGTCTTCATGGTAACTCTATAGCTATTATACTAGCTGACAATGTTGCATGTTTGGATAGGTCTTGAAATACTCTTTTTGGCAATGATGCGATGCTGTTTTATATATTTTTATCTACTATTTCTATGAACAAAGATCTTAAGAACAAAAAATACATTATTTTCCCACATAGGAGAATGACAGTTATAGAATCATACACCAAGAATAAAATAAAATTTGAACACTTATTTGGTTTAGCAACTCTTCAGAGCTAAGCAAAGACCATAAAATGAAAGTTTCTATCAGCCATGTGAAATATTTGCTTGTGGATATTTGAAGACACCAAAGGATCTTAATATAGGAAATAAAATAATCAGATACATATGATAAAAAATCACTCAGATCATAGCTAACAGAATGAAGAGAGAATAAAAATGTCTAAAAACATGTAAATATTTCACAATTTTTTTTATTGTGCTTTATGTGAAAGTTTAAAATTCAAGAAAGTTTCTCAAACAAAAACTTATACACACATTGTTACATGACCCTAGTTGCTCTCCCTGTAGTGTGACAGCACACTCCTCCTCTCCATCCTGCATTTTCCATGTCTATACAATATGTCCCACTCTGTCTTCCCATCTCACTTCTGGACAGGAGCTGTACACTTAGTGTCATGTGTCTAATTGAACTAAGAAGTACAACCGGTATCATTTTATGTCTTATAGTCCAGTCAAATCTTTGTCTAAAAAGTTAGCTTCGGGAATGGTTTTAGTTTTGGGCTAACTGAGACTCCAGAGGCAATGTCCTCTGGAGTCCCGCCAGTCTCAGTCAGACCATCAAGTCTGGTCTTTTTATTAAAATTTCAGTTCCGCACCCTACTTTTCTCCTGCTCCATCAGGGACTCTCTGTTGTGTTCCCAGTCAGGGCAGTCATTGGTTGTAGGCAGGCACCATGTAGTTCTTCTGGTCTCAGGCTGATGGAGTCTCCGGTTTATGTGGCTCTTTCTGTCTCTTGGGCTCATATTTTTATCATGTCTTTGGTGTTCTTCATTCTCCTTTGCTCTAGAGTGGGATTGCTGGATTGTGTGGTAATTCTATTTCTAGCTTTTTAAGGAAGCACCAAATCAATTTCCAAAGTGGTTGTACCATTTTACGTTCCTACCCGCAGTGTATAAGTGTTCCAGTCTTCTACAACCTGTCCAATATTTATTACTTTGTGTTTTTTGAATTAATGATAGTCTTGTTGGGGTGGGATAGTATCTCATTGTAGTTTTGATTTCCATTTCTCTTATGGCTAATGATCGTGAGCATTTCCTCATGTATCTGTTAGCTGCCTGAATTTCTTCTTCAGTGAAGTTCCTATTGATATCCTTTGCCCATTTTTCAATTGAGTTATTTGTCTTTTTGTTGTCGAGGTTTTGCAGTATCTTATATATTTTAGAGATTAGACACTGTTCAGATTTGTCATAGCCAAAACTTTTTCCCTAATCTGTAGGTTGTCTTTTTACTCTTTTGGTGAAGTCTTTGAATGAACATAAGTGTTCAATTTTTAGGAGCTTCCAGTAATCTAGTTTCTTTTCTGCTGTTTGTGCATTCTTAGTCATGTTTTGTATACTGTTTGTGCCATGAATTAGAGCTCTTAGCATTCTCCCTGTTTTTTCTTCCATTACCTTTATCGTTTTAGATTTTATATTTAGATCTTTCATCCATTTTAAGTTACTTTTTGTGCATGGTGTGAGGTATGGGTATTGATTCTTTTTTTTTTTTTTTGCAGGTGGATATCCAGTGATGCCAGCACCATTTATTAAAGAGACTGTCTTTTCCCCCTTTAACAGACTTTGGGCCTTTGTCAAATATCAGCTGCTCATATGTGGATGGATTTATGACTGGATTCTCAATTCTGTTCCATTGGCCTATGTATCTGTTGTTGTGCAAGTATCATGCTGTTTTGACTACTGTGGCAGCATAATAGGTTAAAAAATCAGGTAGAGTGAGGCCTCCCACTTTGTTCTTCTTTTTCAGTAATGCATTACTTATCCAGGGCTTCTTCCCTTTCCATATGAAGTTGGTGATTTGTTTCTCCATCTCATTAAAAAATGTCATTGAAATGTGGATCAGGATTGCATTTTATTTATAGACTGCTTTGGGTAAAATAGACATTTCCACAATGTTGAGTCTTCCTATCCATGAGCAATGTTTGTTTTTCCACTTACGTAGTTCTCTTTTGGTTTCTTGCAGTAGTGCCTCGTAGTTTTCTTTGTATAAGTCTTTTACATCTCTGGTCAGATTTATTCCGACGTATTTTATCTTCTTGGGGGCTATTATAAATGGTATTGATTTGATGATTTCATCTTCAAAGTTGTCTTTCTTGGTGTTGAGGAATTCAGCTGATTTTTGTGTGTTTATCTTGTATCCTGATGCTTTGCTGAAATCTTCTATTAGTTCTGGCAGTTTTCTTGAAAATTCTTTAGGATTTTCTGTGTATCACCTGCAAATAGGGATACTTTTACTTCTTCCTTACCAATGTGGATACCCTTTATTTCTTTTTCTAGTCTAATTGCTCTGGCTAGGACCTCCAGCACAATGTTGAATAAAAGTGGTGATAAAAGGCATCCTTGTCTGGTTCCTGTACTCAGGTGGAATGCTTTCAGGCTCTCTTCATTTAGAACAATGTTGGCTATTGGCTTTGCATAAATGTCCTTAATTATGTTGAGGAATTTCCCTTCTATTCCTATTTTGCTGGGAGTTTTTATCATGAATGTGTGTTAGACTTTGCTAAATGCCTTTTTGCATTGATCATGTGGTTCCTGTCTTTTGTTTTATTTATGTGATGAATTACATTGATTGTTTTCCTAATGTTGAACCATTCCTATATATCTGGTATGAATCCCACTTGGTCGTGGTGAATTATTTTTTTGATATGTTGTTGAATGCTATTGGCTAGAATTCTGTTGAGGATTTTTATATCTAAGTTCATGAGGGCTATTAGTCTCTAATTTTCTTTCTTTCTTTTTTTTTTTTTTTTGGTGTCTTTACCTGGTTTTGGTGTCAGGGTTATGCTGGCTTCCTAGAATGAGTTTGGGAGTATTCCATCCTTTTCCGTACTCTGAAATACCTTCAGTAGTAGCGATATTAACTCTCCTCTCAAAGTTTGGTAGAATTTTCCAGTGAAGCTGTCAGGGTCAGGGCTTTTTTTGGTTGGGAGTTTTATCATTACCTTTTCAACCTCTTGTTATGGGTTTATTTAGTTTTTCTACCTCTGATTGTGTTAGGTTAGGTAGGTAGTGTGGTTCTAGAAATTTGTCCATTTCCTCTAGGTTTTCAAATTTGTTAGAGTATAATTTTTCATAATATAAATATCACACAATTTTTATCAAAAATAATATTGTAGATAGAAAAATACAGATAAAGGAATGATTAATTTACTAATACAATCGTTTACAAATGTTTCGCTAATATTTTTAAAAACTTAAATAAACACATTTTGTGGCAGTTTAATACATCAAGCTAAGTCAATACGGAATAGAAAGACTGATTTAAGCCATATGTGTAGGCAGGATAATCCCACCTTCCCATGATTTCCACATTCTAATCCCTGAAATCCTTGATTATTAGGGGAAAAAATTATAAATGTGACTAGGTTAAAAACCTTGAAATGGGGAGATTTTTTGGATTATGTGAGTGGGTCTAATCTAAGTACACTGGTGCTGTTGTTGTTAGTTGCTGTTGAGTCAGTTCTGACTCACAGGGACCGTATGTACAACAGAATGCAGCACTGTCTGGTCCTGCAACATCATCACTCTACCAACCATGATGCCCTTCTCCAGGAACTGATCCCTCCTGATAACATGTCCAAAGTGTGTGAGATCAAGTCTTACCATCCTCATTTCAAATTAGTATTCTGGCTGTACTTCCTCCAAGACAGATTTTTTCTTTCTTCTGGAAATCCATGGTATATTTAATATTTTTCACCAACACCATAATTCAAAAGCATCATAGGTCCCTAAAAGAGAGGAGACATTCTCATCTCATCTTCATAAGAGTGAAATATGGTTACAGAACAATGTTCAGAGAAATGCAGTGTTTGGGGTTTGAATACAGAATAAAGATGCTAGAAAGGTAAATATATAGATTCTCCCTTAGAGCTTCTAGAAAGGATTACAGCTCTGTGAAAGTAGAGTTTAAGTCCAGTGAGACTAATGTCAGACTTCTATCCTACAGAATATAAGAGAACAAGTTTATGTTGTTATAAAACCCTAAATTCATGGCTATTTGTTATAGCAGTACAAGAAAAAAATACACCATAGTGAAAAATGCTCCCAGGCAGGCAAATTTGGGGTGAATTCAAAATTTTAGGAAATATCTTTAAAATCTTAGTAAAATCTCTTGTATGTAGCTAAACACACACACACACAGATAACAGAATATTCTTCAACTTGTTCTATGAATTTAACAAAGCACTGATAACAGATTTAGGCAAAAAATAGTATAAAAATTAAATTAACAATCCATGTTACTCATGAATATAGATAGAAATCTCCTAAGCAAAATATTGGTAATCTGTAGTGAATACTGCTGTGTGGTTTCCAGACCTCCATCTTGGAATTGAGGCACATATTCCACTAGTTTGGGCTGCTGACATTTCAAAACTTAGTAGTTTAAATAAACCATTTCATTAGGTTTTATATTTTAGAGGTTATGAGTTTGCTTAGAGCTCAAAAAAATAATTATTCTTGTTCATATGATGTAGATTGAGATGAATAAATGAAATTTGTCTGATATTCTGGTGTGGAAGGTACATGATGGCTTTTTCACATTCCCGATGACTTTGTAGGGATTGCTGAAAAATTGGGCTCAGCTGTGACTGTCAAATGGAAGACCTTTGTGTAGGCTAACATGGTAGTCTCAATGTAGTCAGATTTTTTTGATAGTGACTCAATTATCACATAATGTTCTAAAAGACTCAAAAAATTGCAAGGGTTTTTGTGACTGTCTAAGTAGCTTCATTCTATTTCCCAAGCAAATCACTGAGACAATCTAGATTCAAGTTGAAGGTGGATAAGATTAGATTCTAACTCTCAGTGGCAGTAATACGAAAGAATTTGTGTCCATTTTTAATTTACCACACTATATGATCAGAAATTACTCACAACCTATGCACACTTTGATATTCATATCCCTCCCAAGACCATGAAAAAATCTCATTCCATCATAACAGTTATTTTCCATAAAGGGACAGATAGTAAATGCTTTATGCTTAATGGGTCATACAGTGTCTGTCACAACTACTCAAATTTAATACTTTAGTAGGAAGGAAGCCTTAAACAAATAAGTATGGCTATGTTCTAATAAAACTTTCTTGGCAAAGTAGACAGTAGGCCAGATTTGGACCATGAACCATTGCATTTGACCTTGGATTAAGGCATCTGTGCTTGAAGAAACTGCATCCCCAGAAATCTTAGACCCTCCGGTTCTGCAGAAACGTTAGCTCTTCCTTTGACATGCTAGATCTTCCCTTTCACTGGAAAATAATAAGCAGCATTTGTAAAATCATGCATGCTTCCCTTAGAATCAATCTCAGCGTCATCAATAATTAGAATGAATGTAAGTGGTCTAAACATTCCTATTAAAAGTCACTAACTGTCTATCAGATAAAAACAAAAACAAAAGCAAACAAATAAACAAGAGCTACTGAGTAGGTTCTAGAAGAAAGTTATTTTAAAGTTAAAGATGTAGATCATACTTAACAGTAAAAGATTGATTTGTAACCATGCCCAGTGCCTACTGTCACCACTTCTATTCACCATTGTATTGTTTGGCCAAAGACATTTTGATAGACCAAGAGAAATGAAATAAACTGCATACTGTACAAGCCTTTGTTCATAGATGGTGTGATCATTTCCATAGAAAAACCCAAGGAATCTGAAAAAAAAAAAAAACTACCAGCACTAATTAGTGAGTTTATCAATTTCTCTGGTATTTTGAACTTAATGAAACTGAAAAGAAATCATACAAAAATTCACAGGATGAAGCTATATCAGCGACTGAGGAAATTTATACCATTACATTATTATATTAGAATAGGAAAGAAAATCCCAAATAAGTGATCTAAGAATCTATCTTAAGAAACTCGAAAAAGAAAAACAAAATTAACATAAAATACGTAGAATTTTGAATATAATAAAGATAATGGCAGACATCAGTAAAATGAAAAAAAGACAATAAAAAATCCTGCTGTGATAAATTATGAAAGATGAATACACAATATTTATTGATTGGGAGCTCAATTTTGATTAATGTTAATTTGTCCAAATTTATCTATGAGTTCAGTACAATCTCAGTAAAAATCCCAATAGAATTTTATGTAGAAATTGTTAATATGATTTTAAAATTTATATGCAAATGTAAAGGATATAAATATTATTTTTGAAAAAGAAGAAAAAGGTTGGATAGCTTATACTGCTAATTCAAAGTTTTACTGTAAACTTAAAATAATGAAGATAATGTGGTACAAAAATAAGAATAGTTGTATAGACCAGTGGAAATAAATAAAATTCACAAATACAGAGGGTCAATTGATTATTAATGATAGACATCAGGATAATTCACTGGAAAAAAAAAGATAATGTCTTTAAAACATGTTGGTGAAGCAATTATATATCTACATGGAAAAAACCTCAACCTCAAATGCAAGATTCCCACTTTTACAAAAATCATCTCAAAACCTATCATAAACTTATATATGAAAGCTAAAACTATAAAACTTCTTAAAAATATTTGAAAGCAATGGCCACTGTTTAGGACACCATCTTCTCGTATTTCCTCTAAGGGAACACAGAACAAAAGGAAAAATTAAAACAGGATAAAAACCACACCTTCAGTATAACTTGTGGACCAAGAAAGCCAAAACATAAAAATAACTAAGTAAAAAGAGATAAAACTTCACATTTCAGCAAGTGATCTCTCATAAGCCTTCTCGTTAAGGCTTTCAATGAAAGGAAGGTTGTCAATAAACGTGGGAAAAGGGTGGACTTGAACAAGGCCAAAGTTTTATCTAAAACCACTACAAGAAAGAGTCAAAAAAATCTGAAAATACTAAAAAAGTTCCCTTATACTATGAGAGGAAAACCTGGTGGCGTAGTGGTTAAGTGCTATGGCTGCTAACCAAAGGGTTGGCAGTTCAAATCTGCCAGGTGCTCCTTGGAAACTCTATGGGGCAGTTCTACTACATCCTATAGGGTCGCTATGAGTTGGAATCAACTGGACGGCACTGGGTTTGATTTTGGTTTTTTATACGTATGAGAAGTTACACAAAAGTGTATATATGATTAAAATCTTTGAAACATAGCTTCTGGGTAAGCGAAAGAGCAAAAAGAAATGGAAAAGCACTTTTTGGCAAAATGGCTCCAAAAGGTAGAGGAAAAAGAAACAAAGTGGGAAAATACATGACACTGCAAGAAAGAGTACAAACACTTCTACCAACATGAAGACAAAATCCACTAAAGTTTTGAAACTTCGATGTATTGACACAAGAGAAAAAACATTGAACTCACAATCTTGTATTCTAACACCACAAAAATTAACAGGCAAAATAAAAGATAAAACTCTAGTTCAAAAAATCAGAAAAAGAGATCTAACACATTGCAACCAATGAAATTTTCTCCTTGAAAATAGCCACAAACTAAAAGAAAATAATAAGATAGCACGGCTAACTAAATTCACTATATTCACAAAAATATTTGGGAATATTAAAACCAGATTGAGTCAGAATTTGAAAACTAGGTGCAGACATTGACCAAAAAGTATTAAATAAGAGAATAGATGGAATTTAGGAAAGAAATGTAAGAAAATAATAAAAATTTCAGAAATCATAATTAATAGCAAAATGTTCAGAGCAGTCTTCAAAGTAAATTTAATAAGTGAAATTAAAGAAACTCATGAAAGCAACCAAAAGAATTTTAAAAAACATTAATAAACAAGAATAAAATCCTAGAGCAAAAGTGATAAAATTAACTCATACAGAATAGTTAAGTAGAATAGGTGAATACAATAGAAATCCTAGAAATAGAGCCAAATGCATATAGACAATTAGTATATTATAAAGATATCATTTGAGATTACTGGAACATAGTTGAACTTTTTAAAAGTAATGCTGGGACAACTGAGATGCCAGTTTCTAAAAGATAAAATTATATGCATATATAAAATCATAAACAGTGATAACAGTATGAGACTATGTTAATATATAAAGACTTATAAGGCTATAGTAGCCAAAACAGTATTGTACTGGCCCATGGATTAATGGGATGAAATAGCACCCAGAAACATATCCACTGAAAAATTAGATATCCTTATGAAGAAAAATAAAATCAAAACTTTAATTCAAACCACTCACACAAAAGTTAATTCCACATGAATTAAAAAAAAAAAATTAAAAGTTAAGGGAAATATATAGGTTATACTGTTCAGAATTTTTGGTAGGAAAGGCTATCTTAAATATCAAGTGAGTTATCAAACATGATATCTTAAATATCAAAATTGAAATATTATGTGATACAAAAATGTTTAAAGAAAAATGCTGCTGTAACAGAAATACCACACGTGGATGGCCTTATCAAACAGAAGTTTATTCTCTCACAGTCTAATAGGCTAAGAATTCAAATTCAGCCCACCAGCTCCAGGGGAAAGCTTTCTCTCTGTCAGCTCTGGAGGAAAGTCTTTGTCATCAATCTTCCTTTGGTCTTAATTCAACTTCAAGTACAAAATCCAAAAAATTCTCCTTCATCTGTGAAATCCACAAGTTATCTGCTTCTAAAATACGATGGTGGAACAGGCACAAAGTAGAATTTCCATTACAAATGGGAGAAATTGGAGGGAAAGAAGGGATAATAGTCACCAAGCAATTTAGCAAAACATAGACGTTAGCCCTTAAGTCTTGAAAATAATCCTCTGTTTTCTGAGGACATTTACACAATTGTACTGCTCTCCAGACTCTACTGGCCACACTCTCCAGATTCTGAGTGGAGGCCCCTCAGCCTTGGGCTTCATCTCCCCCTTCTAGGCCCACTAGAAGGGCAACTCTGTTCCCTTGGCTTTAGATGCACCATTCTCCTAGTTCATCTGAGTGATGATTCCGCCCTTTGAGACACCACAGGTAGTGGCCATATTCTTTGAGACTGATGCAGCTAAGCATCCTGTGTTCCTTGTCTCTTCAGCTTCTGCTTCCTGGTTTCTTGGCCTTTTTGCCCCTCTGGCCACGAGAGCAGCTCAGAAGCGACAGCAACGGAGAAGCGACGAAGTTCTGGAATTGTTGCCCCAGCAGGGCACACACTGGTGAATGGATGCCAAGCCACATGAAGATACCAAGGAACCAAGGAACAGAATCTGAAAATAGACAAAGATGTTTCTTCAGAGCTGACAGAAAGAAAAAGCCTTTCCCTAAAGCCTATGCCCTAATTCTGGACTTCCAGCCTCTCAAACTGTGAAAAACTAAATTTCTGTTAGTTCAAAACCTTTCATGACCTGTGGTTCATACTGTATGCCACTCTTTTTTCTACCTCTCACATTCTTTGGGAGTATACTTTTACCACTGAAAGTATTTGTTGTTCTCCAGTGGGGACTTACGTAACAGTAAAAGGCAAAGGGAACATTAGTTAAAGCAAAACAGCTGGAGCATGAAGGTTACAAGTGAGGTAGTGCAACCAGGAAGTATGTTTGGGTAAAAAAAAAAAATGTCTTTTTTGGTTTTTGTACCCCTAGATAATTCTTGTAAGCATATTTTTTTTTGTGTGTATTAGGGAGCCCTGGTGGGCTTAGTTTGTGTGAGTGTGTGTGTGTCATATTTGGAAAACCAGAGATTTTCCCATGTAACCTAATGGAAAGCACCATGAAAAACTTCAGCAACCAAGATTGGAAGGCACAGGTGGGCATACGCTATTTATGGGGTTCAAGAAACTTAAAATTTCTGTGGTAACCGTATAGTACCACATAATATTTCTCAAAATTCATATTACCAACCAAAATTTAAATGTACTTCATGACTCAGCATGCTTCCATTAATGAAAACCCATAGTATCCAAAAAAATAAAAATAAAAAAATAAAAGCCAAAATAATTGGGACCTGAAAGAGTTAAAGCCACTCAGTGTAGTATTTCTGTTATAACAGCACTAGATAACTAAGACAGCTAGTATTTCCTTTCACAAGGAAGCTGTCTACAGGGAGCTATAAAGCTTTTGAGCATTTAAAGATTGTGTCAACAGAGAAAATTAATGAATTAGCTACATATATCTTGGACTTGTAGTGGGAATTATGTCCTTCATGCTACGTATTTGCCATCTCTGATACACAAAAGTGGAAATGGCCTAACGGAAAACTCTGAAGAAATATAATAGTTAATGAACTAGAAACAGCAGAGGCCAGAAAACAAAATTTTTAATTTAAAGGATCAACCAGGAAGGTAAGAAGAAAACAAACATAGGAACATTATGTAAGCTTTGGAAAGAATCTTTCAATAAGAAAGAGTGAGACTTCCCAAAACCAAATACAGGAAAAGGGCCACGTAAGGTGAATCTGGTGTTAAGAAGTTGATTAATGCCCTAGTAACCTGGTCAAGACAAATTTCACTGAAGTGATGCCAGTGGAGTCATGCTTAAAGCATTTATTATATATAAAAAGACTAGTATCCTGTTTAATCAGAAGCAAAATATCATTTTTTTCTGAGGTGAGCTCTAAATAATTAAAAAAAAATTGATAGAACATTTCTGGAAATTTCAGATGATAATAAAATAATACATACAACTCCAACTGTGACTAAGCAATTCCATTCCTGGGTACATATAAGTGATGTAGTCTTGCAGTGTTTTTTGATTCATCTGGTAAATATTTCTTGATTCTGTGGCATGTGCAAGGCATTGTCCTAGATCCTGGGGATATAGCAGTGAGCATTAAAGACTAAACCCATGACTATATGGTTGTTTTAGTTTTACTTGAGAGAGAAGCAGACACATAAGAGATATACAGTACATCACCCCGTGGTGAAACATGCTGTGGAACAAAATATAGCAGGTAAGGGAGTTAGCATGGGGGATAGAGTATGAGATGTTGCAATGTAAAATAATTCTGTTTGGGAATTTAATTCAGCAAAGGGGACAAATCAACAAAATACTATGTAGTTGCCAAAGGTGAGATAGTGAGCCACGTGGATAGGCCATGAATTTATCAGCTGAGAAGATGAGGCAAATATGTTGGAGACTTGAGGAGAGAGACTGTATGAGCCTGGTATCATAAAATAAATGGACTAGGAAAATATGAACTTTATGTTTCCAAGTATATTTTGAAAAAATGGCTAGAGCAATATTTGTGTACCACATACTCTCCAGAAAGTTTCCTTCCCCACTGATGTGAAGAGAGGGATATTATTTTTCTCCTCTTGTGGGTAGGTGGGAACCGTGCCTGCCTTGATGAATAGAATGTGGTGGATATAACTCTGCATGATTTCCAAAGCTAGATTATGAAAGACTACACCTTCTAGGTGACTCTCCCTCTCTTAGGATGCTTGTCTTTGGAAACCTGCCACCGTACCACGCTGTAAGAAAAGACCAAAGCAGCCAATATGAAGAGAACACGAGGAGAAGACCAAGAAGAGGAAGGAACTAAGTTACACTCCTGACAACTTGTATCAACTAGCAGACATGTGAATAAACTCTTCCAGTTCTGTCCTTTGAATCTTCCAGATGAAGCCCTAGATATTGTGGAATAGAGCTAAACCACCCTCACTATACTCTGTCTAAATTCCTGAAGAACAGAATTCCTAAATATTTTATTCCATGCCCTGGTGGCACAGTAGTTAAGCACTCAACTGCTAACCAAAAGGTCAACAGTTAGAGCCCACCAGCCACAGGAGAGGCTGCAGTCAGCTTCTGTAAAGATTTACAGCCTTGGAAACCCTGTCGGGCAGTTCTACTCTGTCCTATAGGGTTACTGTGAATCAGAATTGACTCTATGGCCATGATTTTTTTTTTAATTCCATGAAGTTTTTGAATAGGTTATTATGCAACCGTAGAAACTGCAGCATTTTTTGATACCTGGGAATGGGTACTACTATAATAAAAATTTTGAATTTATCACTAGCTCCTGGACGGGACGGTGAATCAAAGTTATCAGAGCTTTGAACAAATTGTGAGAGGAAGCCTGATGGTCTTTAGCTGAGTGTGAGGGATTCAATGACATTTAAAGTACAAATTATGTTATGTATTGTAAGAGTTTAGTAACACAGTCACTTGCAGTCTTATCCCAGAAAACCCAGTGCCATCGAGCCAATTCCGACTCATAGCGGCCCTATAGGACAGAGTAGAACTGCCCCATAAAGTTCCCAAGGAGCGCCTGGTAGATTTGAACTGCCGACCCTTTGGCTCCCAGCTGTAGCACTTAACCACTACACCATCAGGGTTTCTGCAGTCTTACAGAAAGTAGAAACTAGACCTAATGAATTGGATGATCTAGCTGACTTCCAGGAAGTGGGTTTAATGTACTACCTGGTTTCTTGCTGCTGTTAGTTAAGTAGAAGAGAAGAGAGATAATCTAAAGAAAGTACAGTTAAATATAAAGGATTTGCTGAGTTCAAAAATAAATTTGTTTCTCATTCCCAGTCTCCCCAAGATTTCCAAGTTAAGAAAAAATTTTAGGGCAAAGATCAAACCCAGTAGGGGAATATAAAATATCTTGTTAAGGCTGTAGAAATATTCCAGGTTGTGACTCAGGGAACAGTTCAGTTAGACAAAAACCCTCATTAAGGATGATAAGGCATCTCTCAGCTGGAGAAGTGAGGACAAGAGCCCTTAGTGCCCAACCTTTGCTTCTTCAAACCAAGGCCACAGATATCACAGAGTAGATATAAGGAATATATCCTTTTCTGATTCCTGACTGACCGGGAATGTAAAGTATCAGCAAGATATTTTACAGCAATATATTTTGGGATAACTTGCTATACAATCTCAAATTAACCAATTTTTACTGATTGTCGTCACTGGTATAGACTCATTTCCCCAATGATTTATCCAATGACTCTCCTTAATTTTTATTGTCTGTCATTAAAAGCATTGCCTTCACTACACACCAACGTGTTTGTCACTTTCTTGCACTGGGTTTTTTGTACATAACTGGTAAAAATGTCAATACCAGGTAGATCCAACTTTCTGTCCTCTTCCGTTATGCCTATGTAGATCCATATGGTTGGGAAAAAAAAAAAAAAAAAACTTGATCATACTGACTGATCTAATCTTAAAATTTTGACCATAGAACCCAGGGAACATTTGATATTGTTCAAAGCATTTAAAAAGTTGTCATCTTCTTGCACTGTATGTAATAAATAAAAGTTATATATTGGGTTTCATTTAATATGTTTAACTTTATAACTTAAGTTTAGATCTTATTTGAATTTACTATCGTTCAGTGGGTAGTATCTTTTTATCCTCTCTTACATGAATTTTTGAGGAAATTATATTAATTGAATTCGATGTTTTATTAAAACCCACTTTAATGTTATAGTTTTAGCACTAAGAGATTCAAAACATCACTTTATGAATTTTAAAAATAAAATGAGGTATTCAAATCACAAATCTTTGTGCAGTACATTGAAATAAATGATATTAAAAAGAGGAGATCAGAGGGCACACATAATTACACTTCAGGAAAATTTAACAACTTATTAAAAAAAAAAAAAAGAACACAAAAACTTACTGCTATCAAGTCGACCCATATGTTATAGAGTAGAACTGAGCTCCACAGGATTTTCTTGGCTGTAATCTTTAAGGAAGCAAATTGCCAGGTCTTTCCTCTATGGTGCCAGTGGGTGGGTTCAAACTGCCGATTTTGGGTTAGTAGATGAGTGTGAACTGTTTGTGCCTCCCAGGGACCTAGAGAACTCATAAGGCAATAGAATACTAGATCACATAGGTAAAAATATTTTAATAAACTCCAAGTGAGTACCATTTTTATCCAGGAAACTTACATATCTACACAACCTATAAAATCTAAGTCACTCAATGAAATGATTAAACATTTTTTCAAAATAAATAAATAAATTTTAAAAACATGCACTGTTTCAATTTTTATTAAAGCAGCAAGTGCAAAGGACCCACATGATTTAATGAAATAACAAAATATTAAAACTTATAAATGATTACATGTTTTGAACCATAGTATTACCTTATTTAAGTGCCAGGTCCTATGGAGTAGACTGGATTCTATGAAATGTGATGTAGGGCTTTTCCCACATCTGAGAAAAGTTATATACTTTTAGAAATCAATATCTGATTAACAATTTCATTATCTTTTACTCTTTATAACAAACCATATAGATCAAGAGCCATCCAAGTTTCTAATTAGGGGACACAGTTTCTGAAATTCCACATAATAAATTATTATAATAGAGATATTACACAGATGAGATGTCAGGGATAGACAAATATTCTGAAGTAAAAATGATAAAAGGGGCTCAGAGAGATATACATCAGACAAGTCAAAACTTCTTGGTTCACTGAAAGCTTCTGGCAAAATCATTTAACACAGTTTTAAAGCATTATAGAAAAAAAAAATGTTTTTTACCCTCCTTTATAGAGAAACTGATATGTATTATTTGATTGATTTCTTTTAAAATTAGCACTCTATTAGGCTGGAAATGGAGAGCCAACAGGAGTGTTAACATAATTTATACAGACTGCAAATGTTAAATAGTTTTATTCATTGTGGGAATAAATCTCTCTCTCTGTTAGAAACTATCAATTAAATTGATGGCTATAATTCATTAAAATAGATGTATAGCAGACTACTAAAGACAAGAAAATGCTTCATCCATCACTACTAAGTAAATGATTGCAAGGAAAAAAAATTGATAAAGATGGTCTTTAGGATTCAATTTATATCAAATTAGAAACAAAGTACGCGGTTAATCCACATAGTACATGCAAAGCACAAAATCCCTATAAACTTTCCTAATATTTTCACAATGCTAGGAAGTACAGCTCTATTCAGAAACACATGGGGTCTCCATGAACTGGAACTGACTCCATGGCAACTAAATTTACTGTATATACGTTGTTGTTAGTGTGGTACAAAATTCTTATGGATATAATAGTGATGGTGTTCTGCTTTATTCTATTGAACAGGTTATTTTTTCATGTAGGTATCCACACCAAAATAAATGTTTTGGCCAAAGAAAATGATCTAGAAATTTGGATGGCACTGTGGTTCAATATATTTTTTACATTGCAATCTCTTGAGGTGGTATTATAAAAACAGAGATGACTGCTCTATAAATACTTACAATTTTAACCATATTAAACAGGGATATATACATATACACACACATACATACATACATACATAGGAGTCCATGCCTGGTGTAAATAGTTCAGCGCTCAACCCCAGCCTAAAGGTTGGTGATTCAAACCTACCCAAAGGCACATCAGAAGATAGGCCTGGCTGTCTGCTTTTGAAAGGTCACAACCTTGAAATCTCTTGGAGCAGTTCTACTCTGCACGCATAGGGCTGCCATGAGTTGTAATAAACTTGAAGGCAATTAACAACTATATTCATTTATATATATATATACGTATATATGTGTATATATATATATACACACATATATACGTATATATGTATGTATATATATATGGAAACCCTGGTTGCGCAGCAGTTAAGAGCTACAGCTGGTAACCAGAAGTTCTGCAGTTCAAATCCACCAGGTGCTACTTAGGAACCGTATGGGGCAATTCTACACTGTCTACACATCAGTAAATAATTTGAGGATTTATTGAAAATGAATAGATGGGTTGACTTCTGGTTTGGACAAAGCTGTAAATTTCCTGTTGTTATCTAGTTATCCAAAATCATTACTTCATACATCATACTCTGACTTTTAATTGTGTTTGATAACACTGTTTATGCATGCATAAGTCTAGCTGACTGCAGCTATATACATTAATTGTAATATAACTCAACATTCATTGATTTTGCCCCTCAGGATTTGGTTCATGATCTTTAAATGGAGATTTATTGATAAATATTTGAAAACTCCAATACTAATATAGAAAAGGAAATGAATTCCAAAAAGAGAATAAGAATAAAACGTTGCTTCTATCTAGGTACCAAACTTCTACAAATATTTATTCTCAAGGAAAGTAAAAAATACTATGTGCTAATCCTCAAAGTTTCATGTTGAATCCTAGTGTTTATGTGATTTAATTGCATGTTGTGGCACTTCCCACCTCTCTATAACAAGCATACCCACAAGTTTTGTTGTTGTTGTTGTCATTTTTTTTTCCCAAACAAAAAAGAAATGTTATTAAAAATAGCATTTTAGGATGGTTTGGAGGTTATCTATTCTCATTCACTCATTTTATCAGAATTACCAAAACTGTAGAAGCAAATCTGTATCTGCCTTATCCTCTTATTGTTTTCCACAAGAACCGCAAATCTCCAATTATACTTCTTAATTTAACAATGCATCAAACTTTTAACGAGCACATACTATAAGAAATACACTGTACTAGGCACTGTGGAGAGGGCTGTGTGGATGGAGAAAAGGTGAGGATGTCATCACCACTCTTTCTCACACTGTAAGAAATGTGAGATGAGGTTTTCTCTTAAATATACAGAAAATAAAACAAAACACCCAATTATTTAAGAACTGTCCCGTAGGGTTTCTAAGGAGCAACTGGTGGATTCAAACTGCTGACCTTTTGGTTAGCAGCTGTAGCTTTTAACTCCTACAACACCAGCATTTCCAGAAACCAAATCTGTTGCCATCTAGTTAATTCTGACTCACAGCAACCTTACAGGACACAGTAGAACTGCCCCATAGGGTTTCCAATGAGCACCTGGTGGATTTGAACTGCCGACCTTTTGGTTAGCAGCTGTAGCTCTTAACCACTACGTAACCAGGGTTTCCTACTAAAAGTTAGTAATGAATAAAACTATTCATGGACATTGAGGAACAAATTGTTTTTATAGTTTATCATTTTTGTAATCTGGGGAGCAACTTTCATCCTTATTATTCCAGTGAACAAATAGACTCCATTGTTGTTTATGGACATTTCTCTCACACATTTCTAAACAAGCAAAAAATTGCATTAAGTTAGCAAAAATATGCATTTGGAACATTCTATGCCTCAAAGTATTATGTGGTAATTGGAATTTTTTAAACATCATTTTTTTAAATTCAAATATATAGATGTTTTATATATATAAATATATATCAAAACCAAACCAAACTCACTGCCATTGAGTTGATTCTGACTCATAGCGACCCTCTAGGACAGAGTAGAACTGCCCCGTAGAGTTTCCAAGGAGCACCTGGCAGATTCGAACTGCTGATCTTTTGGTTAGCAGCTGTAGCATTTAACCACTACATCACCAGGGTTTCCATATAAATATACAGATACATATATATATATATGCATCTATATAAATATATAGATATGGAAGAAATTAATTTACCGAATTCCATGGTTTAAGATTGATTCTGCTAATAGATATTCAGATATTCTGCTTTTACTGTAGTTTAAAGGAAGTAGCCTCAATGCAGGCAGCATCAGATTCAAATTATAAAAGGAACAATAATATCTAATTAAGGGACTCAAATTTCCTCTAATATTTCTGTATATGAGTTTATCAATAATCTGCAAAGAGGGTAATGATAATTAACCATACATGCTGTGGTACATTTAAGAGTGAAAGAGGGTCTTCTTAATAAATTAGATCATAAAACAAGCATAAATCTTGAGTGTCCTAAGCAAATAGAATATGCCAGGAAAGTTGCACCTGAGTCGATTCTGACTCATAGCAAATCCGTGAGTATTTCATAGTAAAACTGCCTTAATGGCTGTGATTTTTCAGAAGTAGATCACCAAGCCTTTCTTCTAAGGATACTATTTTGGTTACAAACACTTAACCATTTGTACCAACTGGAGACTCCAGGTAAACAGGACAGAGGTTCAACACGTCTATAGACAACCAGAGGAGAGGTATCATTTTCTTAATCTTGAAAGCCCCAGCTCCTAGTCTAAGCAAAAAAGGCAATTACAAAATACTTGTCAAATAATGGATAGTTTTTTTTTAAGTAATGGTTATGACCTCTTTTTAATCATTTTTATCTGTTACACCTATAATTCAAATTCTATTAACCCTGACATTTTAAGAATGATTAGTGTTTTAATTTTTAGATCAATTTATATTCTATGAAATGGTCTTCACTATACAGTATTTGTATGTATATTCTGTGAAATGGTCTTAACCGTACTGTATTTGTATATACTTACCTTTTATACAGATCAGTTTTACACATTTAACTACATAACTACCTATTAACCTCATTTATCCAGATGCAAGTGCTAAGATAGTGACAGAAGGGGAGTAAGAGAAAGTTTGATCCCTTACCTTTAAGCACCAGTGGCAGCGAGGTTGGGGATTTGTAAAGATGTTTATTTCTTCCTGATACTTTGAGATAAAGTATAATGACATGCATATAATTAGTGCCTAAATGAAATGTGCAACCTTTTTAACAAGGTTTGAAATGAAGTCTATGTTTATAAAATTCTAATAACATGGTGATTAATAGGAAAACTTTGAAAAGATTTCTTTAAGTAAGGCTTCTCATATGCAAATTCAAGTTGAAGCTGAAGAAAATTAGAACTAGGACACGAGAGCCAAAGTACAATATTGAGTATATCCCACCTGAATTTAGAGCCCATCTCAAGAATAAATTTGCCACATTAAACACTAAAGACAGAATAGCAGATGAATTGTGGAAGGACAATAAAGACAAAATACACGAAGAAAGCAAAAGTTCCTTAAAAAGGCAGTAAGAAAGAAAAGACCTAAATATGTCAGAAGAGACTCTGAAACTTGCTCTTCAACATAGCTAAAGCAAATGGGAGAAATGATGAAGTGAAAGAGTTGAACAGAAGATTTCAAAGGGTGGCTTGAGAAGACAAAGTAAAGTATTATAATGACATGTGCAAATACCTGGAGTAAGAAAACCAAAAGAGTAGGAACACAATTTTGCATTTCTCAAGCTGAAGGAACTAAGGAGAAAATTCAAGCCTCGAGTTGCAATATTGAAGGATTCTACGGTGAAAATACTGAACAACACAAGAAGCATCAAAAGAAGATGGAAGGAATACAGAGTCACTACACCAAAAATAATTGATAAATGTTCAGTCATTTCAGGAGGTAGCACGTGATCAAGAACTGGTGGTACTGAAGGAAGAAGTCCAAACTGCACCGAAGACATTGGTGAAAAACAAGGCTCCGGGAATTGATGGAATACCAATTGAGGTGTTTCGACAAACTGATGCACTGCTGAAAGTGCTCACTTGGCTATGCCAAGAAATTTGGAAGACAGCTACCTGGCAAACAGACTAGAAGAGATCTATTTGCCTATTCCAAAGAAAGGTGATCCATCCAAATGTGGAAATTATCAAACAATATCATTAATATCACATGTAATTAAAATTTTGCTGAAGATGTTTTGAAAGTGATTGCAATTGTACATTGACAGAGCATTGCCAGAAATTCAAGCCAGATTCAGAAGAGACCATGGAACCAGGGATATCATTTCTGATGTCAGTTTTATTCTGGCTAAAAGCAGATTATACCAGAAAGATGTTTATCTGTGTTTTATTGGCTATGCAAAGGCATTTCACTGTGTGGATCATAACAGATGATGGACAACTTGCTCATGAGGAACCTGTACATAGACCAAAAGGCAGTTGTTTGAACAGAACAAGGGGATATTGTGTGATTTAAAGCCAGGAAGTTTTGGGTCAGGGTTGTATCCTTTCACCATACTTACTTAATCTGTATGCTGAGCAAATAATTCCAGAAGCTGGACTACATGAAGAAGAATGGGACATCAGGATTGGAGGAAGACTCATTAACAACCTGCATTATGCAGATGACACAACCATGGTTACTGAAAATGAAGAGGACTTGAAGCACTTACTGATGGAGATCAAATATTACAGCCTTCAGTATGGATTACACCTCAACATTAAAAAAAAAAAAAATCCTCACAATTGAAAAAACAAGCAACATTATGATAAATGGAGAAAAGATTGAAGTTGTCAAGGATTTCATTTTACTTGGATCCACAATCAGTACCTATGGAAGTAGCATCAAGAAATCAAAGAATGGATTGCTTTGGGCTAGACTGCTGCAAAAGACTTCTTAACAGTGTTAAATAGCAAATACACAACTTTAAGGATTAAGGTGCACGTGACCCAAGCCATAGCATTTTTAATCACCTCATATGCATGTGAAAACTGGGCTATAAATAAGGAACACTAAAGAAGAATTGAATCACAGCATTGACAAAGAATATTGCATATACCATGGACTGCCAAAAAGAACAAATAAATCTGTCTTGGAAGAAGTACAACCAGAATGATTCTTAGAAGCAAGCGTGGTGAGATTAAGTCTCACATACATTGGACATGTTATCATGGGGGACCAACCCCTGGAGAAGGACATCATGATTGATAAAGCAGAGGTTTAGCAAAAAAGAAGATCCTCAATGAGATAGATTGACACACCAGCTACAACAATGAGCTCAAGAATAACAATGATGGTGAGGGTGGCACAGTACCAGGCAATGTTTCATTCTGTTGTACATAGAGTTGCTATAAGTGGCAACCAACTCAATGGCACCTAACAACAACAACACTGTTCTAAGTAAAATTTTATCCTCAAGTTTTGACAAAAATAAAAACGAGCAAAATTAGCGTACATGGTATGTGAACAGCGCACAAGACAGCATAATTAAAGGGGAAAACACAAGATTGATACAATTAAGAAGTTAGGTAAGACAGAATACTGGTTTATTCCTGGAACACCATGATAAATTAAGCAAGGAAACCTAAGCCATGGTCTTTTTAATTGTCTCATAGGCATTCAAAAGCTGGGAAAAGGAAAAATAAGATAGAATAATTGCTACAACCGACCTGTAGTGTTAGTTAAGAATGTACTATGAACTACCAGAAGAACAAACACACCTCTTAGAAGAAATACAACCAGGATGCTCCACAGAAGTGAGAATGGTGGGACTTTGGCTTGCCAACTGTAGACACATTGTCGGGAAAGGCCATTCATTAGAAAAGGACATCATGTTTAGTAAAACAGAAGATTAGCAAAATTGAGGAAAACCCTCTATGAGATGAATTGACATAATAGCCACAACAATGGACTCAAACATACCAATGATTGTTAGGATGACTCAGGACTGGGCAACGTTTTGTTCATATATAGACACGGCCACCACAAATTGGAGCTGACTCTATGGCAACCAAACAACAAGAAAAATATAGAATTTTAGTAGGATTAAGGGTGTAGTACAGGGAAACTTGGAGTCCTATCTGTTTCCGCAAGCTAATTATCTCCTTAGTTTTAATTTCTTATTTCAACAGTATCCTCAACTGCAAAATTAGAATTAGGAAGTTCATTCATGACAACTAGTGGCATGTGAAACATTAAAAAGGATTATATTGTGTTTTGGAATTGAGTTTAGGAAAAAGCCATCTAATTGTTGTTCTTAGGTGCTGTCGAGTCGGTTCCGACTCATAGAGACCGTATGCACAACAGAAGGAATCACTGCCGGTCCTGCGCCATCCTCACCGCTGTTGCTATGCTTGAGCGCACTGTTGCAGCCACTGTGCAATCCATCTCATTGAGGATCTTCCTCTTTTACACTGCCCCTCGACTTTACTAAGCAAGATATCCTTCTCCAGGGACTGACCCCTCTTGACAACATGTCTCTTTTGGTTTTCTATCTCCAACTCTTTGCACTTGTCATCATACTTTGTCTTCTCGAGCCACCCTTTGAAATCTTCTGTTCAGCCCCTTTACTTCATCATTTCTTTTGCTCTAGCTACTCGATGTTCAAGGGCAAATTTCAGAGTCTCTTTTGACATCCATTTAGTTTTTTTCTTTCTCTCCTGTCTTTTTAATGACCTCTTGCTTTCTTCTTGTATTATGTTCTTGTCATTCCACAACTTATCTAGTCTTCGGTCACTAGTGTTCACCCATCAATTCTGTTCTTGAGATGGTTTCTAAATTCAGGTGGGATATGCTCAAGGTTGTACTTTGGACTTGTTCTCATTTTCTACAGTTTCAACTTGAATTTGCATGTGAGTAATTGGTGGTTTGATCTGAAGTCAGCTCCTGGCCTTGTTCTGACTGATGACATTGAGCTTTCCGTGGTCTCTTTCCACAGATGTAGTCAATTTGATTCTTTCTTGGTTTTGATAACCATCTTGAAGATTGAAAATTCACATTACCATTATGAGACACATTACTGCTATTGAAAAAAGAAAATGCTTAACTATGTTCAGCACATGAGAACCAGAGTTTAGCAAAGCTTTTTCCTTAAATCTTGATTTCTAGACATCACTTCTGGGAAACTACGGGCTAGATAATATTTAAGTTATTTTATCTAAGTATTAACCCTGGTGGCGTAGTGGTTAGGAGCTACGGCTGCTAACCCAAAGGTCGGCAGTTCAAGTTCACCAGGCACTCCTTGGGAACTCTATGGGGCAGTTCTACTCTGTCCTATTGGGTCCCTATGAGTCAGAATCGACTCCATGACAGTGGATGAAGTGAATTACTAAGGAAGTGTGTTACACGTGTTAAATAAATTATTTTGCTTACCTGAATTCTCACTGCGATGGAAAACTAAAAAAAAAAAAAAAAAAGCTTTTCAAAGATATAAAATATCTTTTTATTTTGTTATAACTCATATTTTCTATTTTTACCCATCTAATTCCATGAGTTGATGTTAGAAGACAGAACAACAAAATTTTAATGTGTCCTTCTTAGTTTTTGAGAACTGCTTTGACAAAACACTATAAAGTGGGTGACTTTAAGGGGCTTAAGTTTATTTTCTCAAAGTTCTGGCAGCTAGGAGTCCTAATCTGGAGGTTAGAGCCCTCGGAAGTGTCAATTCCTTCTGTGGACCTTGAAATAGGAACTGTTCCGTGCCCTTCTTCTAACTTCTGGTGGCTGCCTGCAATCCTTGATGTTTCTTTGCTGTTTATAGATGTGTCTGCATCCGTTGTCACATAGCATCCCTCTTCCCACAGTATGTGACTCCCTTTCTATAAAACATCACTCAGAAGGAATTAGGATTAGGACTCCCCTTTTCCAGTATGACCTTGTTTAAGTTAACTGAAAACAAAAGACAAAAACATATTTGCTAACAAAGTCACATTCACTGGTACAGGGGTTACAACTTCAAAATGTGTTTAGGGAACATAATTCAATCTGTAACCGTCTCCGTTAACAATTAATGCCATCTCATAATTTTTAGACCTTTAACCTTAAGCCAAAAATATCACCTTAAGTCTTCTTTAAACCCAACAATAGTTTAGCTTAATTAATAAAGAATATTTGCTTGAACATTGTGCTCTTTTAAATAATTATCTGTATGAGATGAAACTGACAACGGCGACTATAAAGAGTAAAAGGGAAATTTAGGGGCAGTAAGTTTATTTTAAAGAAAAAGAGGGAGGAGCAATTCAGAAAAGTAAGGTGAGAACGGTTGCACAACTTGAAGAATGTAATCAATGTCACTGAATTGTGTATGTAGAAATTTTGAACTGGTGTATGTTCTGCTGTGTATTCACAATAACAGCAAAAATAAGTAAAATAATTTATTTAAAAAGCAATGCTTTCTCAAATCTTTCTAATAATTTCAGTCTAACACTGAAATCTCAGTCATTTACCAAGTTATCATTATCCTCTATCTCTGTCAGTTGAAACACTCTCGTAACTTGGGCAGACCTCCCCTTCCCACAGCATAGTGTTTGTTGAGCCCCAGAAAAGGTTCTCTCTGTCTTCCCTAACTATGTTGCTGGGCCAGTCTAAGATGAAGAATGGGTGGAATTGATTAAGAAATCTGTCCAAATGGCAGTCCATGTGTTGGTTGAAGTAGTGATATTTACACCTAATTTGTATTTTCTTTTTGTGCAGAACTTTTCGGTCAATCTAGTTTTCAATCAAGAGGCTTACCAGACATGGAAGGTCATAACACTTCCCACTGTAACAAACATGATCCTTTGCAGCTTTCTATGGATACCACAGCTCGAGAAATTTTGGCAGTATTCATCTGATTCCCAGATGGCTGATTCATGCCTACTTTTATCTCTAAAAAATCCCATGCCGCAATCCACAGTAACCCTAAAAAAAAAAAAAAAAAAAAAAGTCTGCAGATGCTCAAAACTCCTATGAATATATTTGATATCCTACTGGAAATAGTTTTTTACTCTTCCATTTAATTCAGAAACGTTGAGAAGATTGAAAGTATCTTTTTTCTTTCCTGACAACTTGACTCATTATGGCATCTCTCTCTATGTTCCTTATACCACATACTATCCAATAATGGGGAAACCCTGGTGGTGTAACAGTTGATAGGCTGCTAATCAAAAAGTCAGCAGTTCAAATCCACCAGGTGCTCCTATGAGGCAGTTCTACTCTGTCCTATAGGGTTGCTATGAGTTGGAATCGATTCAACGGCAACAGGTTTGGTCTTTTTTTTTTAATGCCACAATGACAATTCTAATAAAGAAGATACAGGTATGGAAGAAAAAGAAAAAAAAAAAAAATATATATATATATATATATATGCCATATCTTGGAGACCATGCAAGACTGCACAGATACAATTTAAAAAAACAAAAATACAGGTATTACAAAATAAGGCAATATTATGTCGAAGATCCTGGAGATTGAGCAAGAATGTCCTGCCCAATATGGTAATTTTATATATGTTGAGGGACCAAGAACTAAGTTTGGCTTTTTGTCTCCAGCTTTTCAAAATAGCCTAAGCAATTAAAGTGTTCTTTGTTTTTAAAACAACCATGCCATACTTAAACAAGTATAAATAATCAGGGGGCTACACATGCCCTACCCTGGCAACAGGCCTCAGGAAGGGAGGAGTCATAATCCAGTCATGTATATTTATTGACTGGGTAAGTTATCTTGTTCTTAGATGCCACCCAGTTGGCTCCGACTTATAGCAACCTTATGTACAGCAGAACAAAATGTTGCCAGGTCCTGTGCCATCTTCACAATAGTAGCTGTGTTCAGCCCATTGTTGCCACCACTTGTCAGTCCATATCACTGAGGGTCGTACTCTTTTTCTGCTCACCCTTTTACTTTACCAAGCATGATGTCCTTCTCCAGTAATTGGCCCATCCTGCTAGTTTGTCTAAAGTTAGCAAGATGAGGTCTCACAATTCTCACTTCTAAGGATCATTCTGACTGTACTTCATCCAGTACAGATTTGTTTTTTTTCATCTGACAGTCCATGGTATTTTCAATATTCTTTGCCAACACCATAATTCAAATGTATCAATTCATCTTAGGTCTTCCTTATCCATTGTTCAGCTTTTGCATACATATGAGACAATTGAAAATACCATGGCTTGAGTAAGGAGCGCCTTAGTCCTCAAAGTGACATCTTTACTTTTTAGGATTTTAAAGAGGTCTTTTAAAAGATTTTCCCATTGCAATAGATCATTTCATTTCTTGACTGCTGTTTTCATGGGTGTTGATTGTTGATCCAAGTAAAATGAAATCCTTGACAACTTGAAACTCTTCTTCATTTATCATAATGTTGCTTATTGGTTTAATTGTGAGAATTTTTGTTTTCTTTATGTTGAGGTGCAATCCATACTGAAGATTGTGAAGTCTTTGATCTTCATCAGTGCTTCATGTTGCCTTCATTTTCAGCAAGCAATACTGTGTCATCTGCATATTGCAGGTTATTAATGAGTGTACCTCTAATCTTGATGCCATGATCTTCCTCATATAGTCTAGTTTCTCAGATTATTTGCTCAGCACACTTGCTGAATAAGTAAGGTGAAAGATAAAACCCTAATGCACATTTTCCAATTTTAAGCCATGCAATATCCCCTTGTTTTGTTAGAAAGACTGCCTCTTGATCTATGTATACATTCTGCAAGCACATTTAAATGTTCTGCATTTCCCCTTCTTCACAATGTTATGTATAATTTGTTATGCTCCACACAGTGGAATTCCTCTGTGTGGTCAATAAAACGCAGTTAAATATCTTTCTAGTATTTACTATTTTTATGCAAGCGCCATCTGACATCAACAATAATATCCTTAGATCATAAATATTCATTAACAAAAACCAAACCCATCGCTGTCCAGTTGATTCTGACGCATAGAGACCCTATAGGACAGAGTAGAACTGCTGCAGAAGGTGAATATGGACTGCCAAAATTTTGGTTAGCAGCCAAATTCTTAACCACTGTGTCACCAAGATTGCCCATAATAGGGTCGCTATGAATTGGAATAGACTCGATGGCAGTGGGTTTTTTGTTTGTTTGTTTGTTTTGTTTTGTTTTTTTGAGAGGGTCTTAAGGCATAGTTTGCATTAAGGACCCCATCCCCAGGGAAAAAAAAAAAAAAACTGTCATTGTGTTGATTCTGACTCATAGCTACCCTATTTTGGCCCCAGTCACATGTATTCGTTGAGGTCTCAGTGACTAAGAGCCCCTTGAGCCTGGGGCTTCTGTAATTGGTTAGAACATACATGCAGGGGATATGATGTGCACATGACTGGGGACAATGGAAGATTTATGCCACGACCTATCCCAGACCTTGCCTGATGCATCTCTTTGATTTTATCCTTTCTACTATAATAAAGGATAAGTGTAAATTTAAGTAATACTTTCTGTGAATTCCATTAGTCATTCTAGAAAATTATCAAAACCACCTACAGTAGTGAGAGCCAGAAGAGAAGTTGGACTTTGCTTGTTTGGCGGGGGCTGAAAAAACAGTTGTGGAGCCCCAATTCTGGGTGGTTAGAGATAGAGGAGAAAGTGCCATGTGGGTGGCTGGTGTCAGAATGACGAAGTGGGAAAGTAAGAATATTGAGTTATCTTTATATTTTGGGAATTAGCCTTATGTCAGCCATTATTCAATTATATGCTTTAGCTCTAATTTTACAATTCCTTGTGTTAATGGTAGCTTTTAACTTTTGAAGATTTGTTTCTTTAACAAGGTTCTATTATGGGCCCATATTAGAACAAATATTAGAAAGGCAGTCTTTACTAGGGAAGAAGACAATGCAATCAACAATTCATTGTATCAAAGATTTAGGTGTTGTCAATATTTTCATGCAATGTCTTGGAAAGAATAAAGGTAATATTGAATAACATATTCCACATTACTAAGCAATGTTTTACTACTTTATTGGAATTTATTGCATTTATGGTTTTAATGGGCTATTTAAGAAGAATATATATCAACAACTTGCATTACATAGGAAATAATGTAGTACAAATATTTATATTTAGCATTAAATTTGTTAATGTAAAATATTGATTTATGGTCATACAATTATTGTCAGGTTTTAAAGTTTTAGATCCTAAAATAGCATAACTTGATATAATTAAACCATATACTACTAAGAGACATGATGCAAAGTTTCATTACTAAAAAATGGTTTAAAATTCCAAGACTATCCTCTTTTTACATTTGATCTCAAATATTTAATTATATTAACTAAAAATACCTCATTTCTAAGTAATGGTATGGAATGTAGACAAGAATGCATGTTTTTAAAAGTATCTATCTATCTACATGTCTATCATCTATCTACCTAATTATTTTGGTAATAGATTATGTCAAGAATATCTATTATTACTCAACATATTTTCAAACATATACAAGTCATTGAGATGCTCTTGTCACCTTGTTTAATAGTAAAGAAGCAAAGACACAGAGATGCACAAACACACATTGTCATATTACATTCCACAACAGAAGGAAAACCAAATATACATAATCTTTTTTTGTTGTTGTTACACTTGTAATTGTAGGAAAGAGAATTTGTCTGTCTGAATATTTGACAGCACTGGGGTGGATGCAGTGATGTGAGCAAATACAGAAAATGTGGTGGGAATTTCCTTAAAATTTACTCTTAGGTAAATATGAAAACTTAACCCTTGTAGACAGTTATTGCAAAATATTTTTATTTGGAATATAGACTACCATAAACATTAAATGAAAACCCTAGTGGCTTAGTGGTTAAGAGATATGGCTACTAATCAAAAGGTCGGCAATTCAAATCCACCAGGTGCTCATTGGAAACTCTATGGGTCAGTTCTACTCTGTCCTATAGGGTCGCTATGAGTCAGAATCGACTCAAAGGCAGTGGGTTTGGTTTTTGGTTTTTAAACATTAAATTAAGCACTTGCATATGTACTATAAAACAAAATATTACATTGGTTCACTAATTTTCAATGATTCATTTACTTCACACTTCTGGCTTTTACCATTATTTTTATTGTGATAACTCAAATTTCTCAAGCTCATGATCTACACTCATATTCTCAATAACCCTTGTGTATTTTCCTTCACTTGTTTTACACACAATTTAAACCAAATCTTTTGAAAAATTTACATACTATCTTTATCCTCTCGACAGCACTGGGATTTGGGGTTGGGGATCTTTTATTCTCAAACAAGATCCTACTTTTTTATAAATGTTGTTGTTGCTGTGTGCCATCGAATTGATTCTGACTCACTGTGATCCTGTAGGACAGAGTAGAACTGCCACATAGAGCTTCCAAGGCTGTCATTTTTGTGGGATGGAACACTGGTGACGCAGTGTCTATACTCTTGGCTACTAACACTCCGTGGGAGAAAGATGTGACAGCCTATTTCTGTAAGGATTTAAAACTTCAGAAACCCTATAGGACAGCTCTAATCTGTCCTTTGAGGGTCGCTATGAGTCAGAACTGACTCAATGGCAATGAGTTTTTTTTTTTAATCTTTCTGGAAGGAGATCACCAGGTCTTTTTTCTTGTGGAGCAGCTGGTGGATTTGAACGGCAGATCTTTTAGTTAGCAGCTGAGCACTTACACATTGAGCTGCTAGGGCTCCGTCTCAGTGAGTAGCACCGCATTTTCTCCAACAGGAGCCCTGGTGGCACATCAGTTAAGCAGTGAGCTGCTTAAACTGAAAGGTGGGCCGATCACTCCCCCCAGTTGCTTTGCTGGATAATGATGTGGCAGTCTGTTTCCGTAAAGATTACAGCCTGGGAAACCCTATGCAGCAGTTCTACTTTGTCCTATAGGGTCACTATGAGTCAGAATTGACTCGACTGCAATGGGTTTGCATTTTTTTCTCCAACAATTAAATCAAAAGTATAGGATGTATCTGAGAGGTCATTCTTTTCCCAGGTGTGCACATTTAACCAGTTATAAGTTGTCTTTCTGCTCAAATTGCTTTAAGAATTTTCCTGAACAAGTATAGCATGAAATAAAAATTTGATTTAAATTATCTTTTTGCAATATCGTAATGTTTCTTAGCTCTACAAACCTTGGTTAAAAAAAAGAAAATGTTCCTTGGTTGAGACTTCTATGTTAGTTTCTGCTATATCTCCCCGAACAAGAGCTGGAGAGCAGCTCCAGAAAGGCAACTGTGGATATACCCACCACCTTATATAACTACATATGACTCTAAGAACTTTCAGCCACATTTTCTGGCATAGTTTTCACCCCAGGAACTCTCAAGATTCCTTTTTTCATGATGACCAACTAGGCAGGCTTAACTTGGAGAATTTTGGTTCTGACGTGTTTAGTTGAATCTTCCTTTTCTGCATGGGTGATGCTTCCTTATCTTATTGGAATCATCTCCTCTTCCTTTATTCCACAAAAAATCGTGCTACTTTTACCCTATAATTCTTTTCAACTCAACATTTTTCCCACTGCTGGGTTCCTTATATGTCAAACATAGTAAAACAAAAACCCGTTTGTCGTGGAGCTGATTCTGACTAACAGCCACCTATAGGACAGAGTAGTATTGCCCCACAGTTTCCAAGGAGCTGGTGGTAGATTCAAAAGGCCAACCTTTCGGTTTGCAGCTGAGCTCTTAACCACCGTGTCACCAGGGCTCCTAGTCAACCTAATATAAACTTAAGCAAATGTCATATTACAAACAGCAGAGCATATTTTATTAAATGCACCAAGATGTTTTTGTCTCCTATATGGTTGCAAGAAGGCGGAATCATCTCGAAAGCAATGGATAATCACTTTAAACTAACATCACCTACTTAAAAATATGTTTAATCCATGTTGCATTTTAAATATATAGATGTGTGTTTATGTGTATTAGATATATGTATAAACACATAGTATATTTTATAAGTATTATGATAAAGAGATCTGAGGATAATCACCTGAAAACAAATTAGAAACATTTTCATTCTCAGGATAAATAAGGTAAGTGATCAGGATACTGCTAACACAATTTTTTAATTTGAAAATGGCATTTTTTTAAGTGGTTAGGGCAGAAACCCAATCTCCCCATAACAGAATCTATTTTTTTACTATGTGTTCAAAGATGATTAAAAAAAAAAAGTTTTTGTTTTTTTTGATTCAAAGATACTCTGTATTTAGTAGTGTTTGTGAATTGTGTATATTGATGCATTTGATTACTTTTAACGTCTTTGTTCAATGTGAGCTACCCCATTTCTACTTTTACTTCTTGGTAATTCTGTATGCCACTAGTCTTGGCAAGTGTTTTATAGCCCTGTCATGTTGCTGGAGGTCATAATTCAAAATACATTTATAGTGCTACATTTTCTTTGTAGGTACCCCATTTCACCTCGTGAATACAATATCTTACAGAAATACCTTAGAGATTCTATTGGTATTTATTCCCCATAGATCTTCAGCCCAGCAGGCTAGAGAACTAATAACTACCCCTTTATTGCTGGAAGACTGGCTGACTTCCAGTACCTCATTGTTAGTGATTCAGTTTAATTTTTTCACGATACTTGTTCAGTAGTATAATCTCTTTAAGGGCTTACTGAACACTACTGTTCATGATTTTTCTCTTAATTGGACAAGAAGAAGGTATATTTGAAAGGTCATAAACAAAAGCATTAAAATAAGTACATTGAAAAAAAAGTGCATTGCTTAGATAAAGTTGTATTTCTGAGGACATAAAATTATTTTGGTCATAGTGAAATAAGTATCCTTGGAAACCTTATGGGGCAGTTCTGCTCTGTCCTATAGGGTTGCTACAAATTGGAATAGACTCCGCGACAACGGGTTTGGTTTGGTTTAACTGTGTTCTGTTATTTATGAAAGTGTTTTCTTGATCCCCACACATATATTTAAATCCTCTTTATGTGAAATTACATTTCGTGTTCATTCTTATTTATGTTTCCTCTCTTTGACTCGGTGTATACAGAGTAAACCTTATGACTTTCTATCATTTTTATATTGTAGAGCTCTGGTTGTAATAAAATAAGAAAGCAGTTTAGTCAAACATTATTAAATATTTTATTGAGGATAATCCTATTTAAAAAATGAGACTTTTTTCACACACTCTATTCCAACTTCTTTTATATTTCAATATACATTTTCCATTTGATAGTAAGCAAGAAATAGCTAATTAGTGAGCACAGTATTTCAACTAGTACATTAAAAAATTCCAGGATTCATATTCTTAGGGTTGCTGTGTATATGTTCTCTGTTATTAGGACTTTCCTTAACTTTTTTTTAAGTTACTTGAATAATTACACTTAAAAAATACTGCTCTTTGTCATAGTTGACAGTTTTGTCTCTGGGACTCTGGAACACAAGAAATAGCTAGATGTGGTTACATATTCTGTGAAGCACATTCAGTATTACTCCCACACTGCTAAAATGAACAAGTGGAAAATTCCAGGCTTGCTTAAGCTCTTGGAGTATGAAAAATTTTAGAAACAAGAGAATCAAATGATGATTATCAAAACACAAAATCATTAGTTATTTAGAAAAAATAAAATTAAAAATGATGAAATCTGGAAAGTGATGATGGAGAAAAAAAGGAGAAAAACATCTGCTTTCCTGTCTTTGCTTAAGCGTGCATTATCGGAGAAAAAGGAAAATGCAAAAACCTGGATTATGGTTTTCATTACTTATTGTAATTACTTGACATTTATCGGTCACTATGACTTAACCATCAACATTTGTATTGCAACCCATTGCCGTGGAGTCGATTCTGACTCATAAACCCACTGCTTTGGAGTGGATTTATGAGTCCGAGTTGACTCCATGGCAGTGGGTTGCAATACAGATGTTGATGGTTAAATCACGGGGGGTTACAAAACATGATTAAAAGGGCATTATCATTATTTTTCGTTTTCTTTCCTTACTCAATAACTTCCTGATGAAAATAGCAACCTTTGACTTATTTGCCTATTTGTAAATAAATAATTTCTCTAAAAACTTGTCATTTCTATTTACTGTTGACTGCTAATATCCCTATAGTATAAATGCCATTGAACAGCGGCCCAATTAATGACTTAGTTTAAAACATTAATACTTTTATTCCCTGAACAGTGAAATCTCCATGAATAAGTATGTGACGCCTGCTAAACTCTAATATAAAGCAGTAAATAAAAATATTGATTAAATAAATACCTGAGTACTATGATATAAAAAATAGGTCAAAATATTTTCTGCAGTTTTAATAAAGTGGTTGAGTCATTTCTGTCTATATTTCACTTAGCATTTCTGTAGCTTTTTAAAAAAAATTCTTAAAATACCATAAATATTTTTATCTCATCAATATTTTTTTATGAAGTATAAAATTTTAAATAAGCAATGTTGCTATGTAATACAAAGATTTAACATACTTATTATTTTGGTTACTTTTAGGATTGAAAGTCTCAAGCTAACAATCAGTGAAATAGTATGCTGGCAAATGCTTTAGAATGAGTGGTATACATGTGATAATTAAGATCTACAAGGAATATGAAAGAGTCTCAGCTTATTGGTGGATATGATTGGTGGATATCTCAGAAACCACGTTCCCAACTAAACGTCCACTTAAAAACAGTAGTTTAGAAATTTGTGATTTCTCTTCTGATTTCTTTCTTGACCCATTCATAGCATGGGCTGGATGAACCTTGAAACTATTGCCCTGAGATAATCTTTAAATCTTAAGCCAAAAATATCCCCTGATGAGGGTGGGGCCAAGAAGGCTGACTAGATAGAACTACCACAGATCCCTCTTGCAACAAAGACTCTGAAAAACAAGTGAATCAATCAAGTGCATGACAATCTACGAACCCTGACCATCAAACACAGATCTAAAGAGTTAATCTGAGTGACTGGAGAGTGAAAAGCCGCACCTTGAAGCACCGACCGCTTCTGGAACTGGCATCCCGTGCCACAGCCTTGAGCCCTTGCGGATCCCTGGTGCCAAGTGGCGGGGCTGATTGTGGCTTGCTGAGGCGGGGCAGGTATGGGACACAGCCCTAACCCCTAGCCCCCTAGGGTAACCTCAGTAGAGACTCAGCCAGCACAAGCAGGCTGCACACTGACATGGCTAATGAGATAATGAGCAACCAAGGGGAAGCAGTAACTGTTTTCAGAGCCTGGAGCCAGGGTCCCAGCCAGAAAACCTTGGTGCTGGGCTTTGGACTGGGCGCAGGGGAGCTGAGCACGGCTTCCTGAGACAGCGCAAGCACAGGATGCAGCCCTAGCCCCCTGAAGTGACCTTGGCAGAAGCCCAGGAAGCACATGCAGGCAGTTCAATGATGTGGCTGACCAAAGGAGAAGTCACTGGGAGGTAACAACTGGTTTTGAAGCCTGCAATGTGGCATCCCAGCCAGGGAACCTTGGCACTGGGCTTTGGACTGGGAATGGAGGAGCTGATCACAGCTTCCTGAGACAGCACAAGCATGGGATGCAGCCTGACCCTGGGGGCAATCTCAACCCAGCCAGAGAACATAGGCTACATGCCCCTGGAGAATCTCAGATAAAACAGTCATCACCAAGTAAGATAAGTAACTTTGTCTATATTGCTGGGTGCTACTCTCTCCTATCTATCTGATCCCTCCCCTCCCTGCCCCGGGAGGCTTCATTAACATTGGAATTTCCTGGGCCAGGGAGTGAAGTGCTCTGTGTTTTTTTTTTTTTTTTCTAACCCATTCTTCTGGCCTCAGAGAAGCAGCTATTAACAACCCAGGGATGAAAAATCCTTCCCTGACTTCCCTAAACTGGAATTAAAATACAGAACCAGCTCCAGCCAAGCATATGAGATCCACATTCTTTGGCTTTCATCCCTACAGGGAACAAGGTGACTATTATACTGCAAAGGCAATTCAGATAGAGATCTGACTGTAATTGTTTTAGGAGATCACTGGAAAAACAAGTTCTCCAGGTCTGACATCTCTACCTATTAAACAGAGCCCTCACTGATCCACAGTGGGGAATTGAGGATTGAAGCTCCACCCAAACCACCTAGCCACCTGCCAAAGGGGTCTGAGGATACTGAGGCCTACCAATCTTTAGAGGTACAAGCATCGAGTGCCTAAAGTACAGCTGCAGAGCCCACCCACCAAAGTGCTTTAAAAGTAGAGACACACCAACCTCACTGGCACGTGGGGGAAGGCTGTCAGCATCCTGTCCTCCCTGGAGTGTGACCTCCTGCTGCCACTAGAATCTGGTGCACACAACTATCACCATCACACCTCTAAGTTAATAGGTGACAGTCTACACCACACACTTGGAGACCCAAAACTAGAACACCTAAGCTGATTCTATTCAAGAATAGTGAATAGACTCCTAGGCTTATATAACTGGTAACAGCCCAAACCACTTGGTAATAGGACATAAGTGACTCAAGGGCTACAACAATCAAGACAGAGCAATTTAGTAGCCCATCTGGGTATATTGACAGAAAACAAAACAAGATAAGACTCAGTGAGCAAATATAAAATAAATCATTACAATACCTTATAGATGGCTCAGAGACACCAGTCACACTATCTAACCACATAAAGAAGCAGACCATGACAGCTTCTACAACCCCCCAAACAAAAGAATCAAAATCTTTCCCAAATGAAGATACAATTCTGGAATTGCCAGATGCAGAATATAAAAAACTAATAAACAGAATGCTTCAAGACAGCAGGGATGACCTCAGAAATGAAATAAGGCAATCTACAAAAAAAGCCAAGGAACACATTGATAAAGCAGTTGAAGAAATCAAAAAGATTATTTAAGAGCATAGTGGAAAAATTAATAAGCTACAAGAATCCATAGAAAGACAGCATTCAGAAATCCAAAAGATTAACAGTAATATTACAGAATTAGACAACTCAATAGGAAGTCAGAGGAGCAGACTCGAGCAATTGGAATGCAGAGTGGGGGAGATAGAGGATAAGGCAATTGACACCAATATAGTTGAAGAAAAATCAGATAAAATAATTAAAAAAAAATGAAGAAACCATAAGAATCATGTGGGACTCTATCAAGAAGAATAACTTGCGTGTGATTGGAGTTCCAGAACAGGGAGAGATAACAGAAAATACAGAGAGAATAGTTCAAGATCTGTTGGCAGAAAACTTCCCTGACATCATGAAAGACGAAAGGATATCTATCCAAGATGCTCATCAAACCTCAAATAAGATTGATCCAAAAGAAAATCACCAAGGCATATTATCATCACACTTGCCAAAACCAAAGATAAAGAGAAATTTTAAAAGCAGCCAGGGATAAAAGAAAAGTCACTTACAAAGGAGAATCAATAAGAATAAGTTCAGAATACTCAGCAGAAACCATGCAGGCAAGAAGGCAATGGGATGACATATATAGAGCACTGAAGGAGAAAAACTGATAGCCAAGGATCATATATCCAGCAAAATTCTCTCTCAAATATGAAGATGAAATTAAAACATTTACAGATAAACACAAGCTTAGAGAATTTGCAAAAACCAAACTAAAGCTACAAGAATTACTAAAGGAAATTGTTTGGTCAGAAAATAAATAATATCAGATACCAACACAACACGAGGTCACAGAACAGAACATGCTGATATCAACTCAAATAGAGAAATCACACAAAAAAAATAAGGTTAATTTTACAAAGAAAAAAATGCTCAAAACAGGGACTCATTGAAGTCATTATATAAAAGATCACAATAATCAAAAAGAGGGACTAAATACAGGAGGCACAGATCTTCCATATGGAGAGAAAAACAAGCCGATATGGGACAATACGAGTTAGGTTTTTACTTAGAAAAATAGGGGTAAATATTAAGGTAACCACAAAAAGCTCTAACAATTCCATACTTCAACATAAAAACCAAGAAAAACATAACAACTCAGCAAACATGAATTCAACAACTATGAAAATTAGGAACACGCAATTTACAAAAATGTTTAAGAGTAAAAAAAGTATGTGGAAAAATGAAATTTTCAACAACACACACAAAAAGGCATCAAAATAACAGCATTAAACTTATTCTTATCTATAATTACACTGAATGTAAATGGACTAAATGCACCAATAAAGAGACAGAGAGTCTCAGACTGGATAAAGAAACACAATCCATCTATATGCTGCCTACAAGAGACACACCTTAGACTTAGAGACACAAAGTAAAACTCAGAGGATGGAAAAAATATATCAAGCAAACAACAAGCAAAAAAGAGCAGGAGTAGCAATATTAATTTCTGACAAAATAGACTTGAAAGATAAATCCACCACAAACGATAAAGAAGGACACTACATAATGATTAAAGGGACAATAGACCAGGAAGATATAACCCTATTAAATATTTACGCACCCAGTGACAGGGCTGCAAGATACATAAAGCAAACTTTAACAGAACTGAAGAGTGAGATAGACACCTCCACAATTATAGTAGGAGACCTCAACAAGCTACTTTTGGAGAAGGATAGGACTTCCAGTAAGAAGCTCAATAGAGACACGGAAGATCTAATTGCTACAATCAACCAACTTGACCTCATAGACTTATACAGAACACTCCACCCAACAGCTGCAAAGTATACTTCTTTTTCTAGTGCACTTGGAACATTCTCTAGAATAGATCACATATTAGGTCATAAAATAAAACTTTGCAGAATCCAAAACATAGAAATATTACAAAGCATCTTCTCAGACAACAAGGCCATAAAAGTAGAAATCAATAACAGAAAAATTAGGGAAAAGAAATCAAATACTTGGAAACTGAACAATACCCTGCTGAAAAAAGACTGGGTTATAGAAGACATAAAGGAGGGAACAAAGAAATTCATAGAATGCAACGAGAATGAACACACTTCCCATCAAAACCTCTGGAACACAGCAAAAGCAGGGCTCAGAGTTCAGTTTATATCGATAAATGCACGCAAACATAAAGAAGAAAGAGTCAAAATCAGAGAACTGTCTCTATAAATTGAACAAATAGAAAGCGAGCAACAAAAGAATCCATCAGGCACCAGAAGAAAACAAATAATAAAAATTAGAGCTGAGCTAAATGAATTAGAGAACAGAAAAACAATTGAAAGAATTAACAAAGCCAAAAGTTGGTTCTTTGAAAAAATTAACAAAATTGATAAACCATTGGCCAGACTGACTAAAGAAATACAGGAAAGGAAACAAATAACCCGAATAAGAAATGAGAAGGGCCACATCACAACAGACCCAACTGAAATTAAAAGAATCATATCAGAGTATTATGAAAAATTGTACTCTAACAAATTTGCAAACCTAGAAGAAATGGATGAATTCCTGGAAAAACACTACCTACTAAACTAACACAATCAGAAGTAGAACAACTAAATAGACCAATAACAAAAAAAAAGAGATTGAAAAAGTAATCAAAAAACTCCCAACAAAAAAAAAAAGCCCTGGCCCAGACGGCTTCACTGCAGTGTTCTACCAAACTTTCAGAGAAGAGTTAACACCACTACTACTAAAGGTATTTCAAAGCATAGAAAATAATGGAATACTACCTAACTCATTCTATGATGCCACCATATCCCTGATACCAAACCCAGGTAAAGACACCACAAGAAAAGAAAATTACAGACCTATATCCCTCATGAACATAGATGCAAAAATCCTCAACAAAATTCTAGCCAATAGAACTCAACAACATATCAAAAAAATAATCCACCATGACTAAGTGGGATTTATACCAGGTATGCAAGGCTGGTTTAATATTAGAAAAACCATTAACGTAACCCACCATATAAATAAAACAAAAGACAAAAACCACATGATCTTATCAATTGATGCAGAAAAAGCATTTGACAAAGTCCAACACCCATCCGTGATAAAAACTCTCAGCAAAATAGGAATTGAAAGAAAATTCCTCAACATAATAAAGGGCATCTATACAAAGCCAATAGTCAACATCACTCTAAATGGAGAGAGCCTGAAAACATTTCCCTTGAGAACGGGAACCAGACAAGTGTGCCCTTTATCACCGCTCTTATTCAACATTGTGCTAGAAGTCCTAGCCAGAGCAATTAGGCTAGACAAAGAAATAAAGGGCATCTGGATTGGCAAGGAAGAACTAAAATTATCTCTATTTGCAGATGACATGATCTTATACACAGAAAACCCTAAGGAATCCTCCAGAAAACTACTGAAACTAATAGAAGAGTTCGGCAGGGTTTCAGGTTACAAGATAAACATACAAAAATCACTTGGATTCCTCTACATCAACAAAAAGAACACCGAAGAGAAAATCACCAAATCAATACCATTCACAGTAGCCCCCAAGAAGATAAAATACTTAGGAATAAATCTTACCAAAGATGTAAAAGGCTTGTGCAAAGGAAACTACAAAGTATTAGTGCAGGAAACTAACAGGGACTTACATAAGTGGAAAAACATACCTTGCTCATGGATAGGAAGACTTAACATAGTAAAAATGTCTATTCTACCGAAAGCCATCTATATATACAATGCCCTTCCGATGCAAATTCCAATGACATTTTTTAATGTGATGGAGAAACAAATCACCAACTTCATACAGAAGGAAAAGAAGCCTCGGATAAGTAAAGCACTACTGAAAAAGAAGAAAGTGGGAGGCCTCACTCTACCTGATTTTAGAACCTATTATACAGCCACAGTAGTCAAAAAAGCCTGGTACTGGTACAACAACAGGCCCATAGACCAATGGAACAGAATTGAGAACCCAGATATAAATCCATCCACATATGAGCAGCTGAGATTTGACAAAGACCCAGTGTCAGTTAATTGGGGAAAAGACAGTCTTTTTAACAAATGGTGCTGGCAGAACTGGATATCCATTTGCAAAAAAATGAAACAGGACCCATACCTCACACCATGCATAAAAACTAACTCCAAGTGATTCAAAGACCTAAACATAAAGACCAAAAGGATAAAGATCATGGAAGAAAAAATAGGGACAATGTTAGGAGCCCTAATACAAGGCATAAACAGAATACAAAACATCACTAAAAATGACGAAGAGAAACCAGATAACTGGGAGCTCCTAAAAATCAAACACCTATGCTTGTCTAAAGACTTACCCAAAGGAGTAAAAAGACCACCTAAAGATTGGGAAAAAATTTTCAGCTATGACATCTCCGACCAGCGCCTGATCTCTAAAATCATTATATGACTCTGTTAAAACTCAACTGCAAAAAGACAAGAACCTGATCAAAAATTGGGCAAAGGATATGAACACACACTTCACTAAAGAAGATATTCAGGCGGCTAACAGATACATGAGAAAATACTTTCAATCATCAGCCATTAGAGAAATGCAAATTAAAACTATGATGAGATTCCATCTCACTCCAACAAGGCTGGCGTTAATCCAAAAAACACAAAATAATAAATGCTGGAGAGGCTGTGGAGAGATTGGAACAGTTATACACTGCTGATGGGAATGTAAAATGGTACAATCACTTTGGAAATCTATCTGGCATTTCCTTAAAAAGTTAGAAATAGGACTACCCTACAACCCAGAAATCCCACTCCTCAGAATATATCCTAGAGAAATAAGAGCCTTTACATAAACAGATATATGCACACCCATGTTTATTGCAGCTCTGTTTACAATAGCAAAAAGCTGGAAGCAACCAAGGTGTCCATCAACGGATGAATGGATAAATAAATTATGGTATATTCACACAATGGAATACTACGCATCGATAAAGAACAGTGACGAATCTGTGAAACATTTTATTACATGGGGGAACCTGGAAAGCATTATGTTGAGTGAAATTAGTCAGATGCAAAAGGACAAATATTGTATAAGACCACTATTATAAGATCTTGAGAAATAGTATAAACTGAGAAGAACACATTCTTTCGCTGTTATGAGATGGGGGAGGGAGGGAGGGTGGGAGAGGGTTATTTACTGATTAGATAGTAAATAAGAACTACTTTAGGTGAAGGGAAGGATAATACTCAATACAGGGGAGGTCAGCTCAACTGGACTGGACCAAAAGGAAAGAAGTTTCCTGAATAAACTGAATGCTTCGAAGGTCAGCGGATCAAGGGCGGGGGTTTGGGGACTATGGTTTCGGGGACATCTAAGTTAATTGGCAAAATAAATTCTCTTAAGAAAACATTCCACATCCCACTTTGAAGTGTGGCGTCTGGGGTCTTAAATGCTAACAAGCAGCCATCTAAGATGCATCAATTGGTCTCAACCCACCTGGACCAAAGGAGAATGAAGATCACCAAGGTCACACGATAACTATGAGCCCAAGAGACAGAAACAGCCACATGAACCAGAGACTTACATCATCCTGAGACCAGAAGAACTTGATGGTGCCAAGCCACAACTGATGACTGCCCTGACAGGGAGCACAACAGAGAACCCCTGAGGGAGCAGGAGAACAGTGGGATGCAGACCCCAAATTCTCATAAAAAGACCAGATTTAATGGTCTGACTGAGTCTAGAAGAACTCCGGCGGTCATGGTCCCCAAACCTTCTGTTGGCCCAGGATAGGAACCATTCCTGAAGACAACTCATCAGACATGGATTGGACTGGACAATGGGTTGGAGAGAGACGCTGATGAAGAGTGAGCTACTTGTGTCAGGTGGACACTTGAGACTGTGTTGGCATCTCCTGTCTGGATGGGAGATGGGAGGGTAGAGAGGATTAGAAACTGGCAAAATGGTCAAGAAAGGAGAGAGTGGAAGGAGGGAGTGGGCTGACTCATTAGGGGGAGAGTAAATGGGAGTATGGAGTAAGGTGTATATAAGCTTATATGTGAGAGACTGAGACTTGATTTGTGAACTTTCACTTAAAGCACAATAAAAATTATTAAAAAAATATCTTCTGAAGTCTTCTTAAAACCAAATAATAGTATACCTCAACTAGTTAAAAAGGTCTTCTTCGAGCATTATGCTCTTTTAAGAGCTACCTATACTGGATCAAAATGACAACAGCAGCTTGAAAGATTAGATGGGAACCTTAGGCATCAGGGAGTTTATGTAAATGGGGGAAAAACAACTCCGCAGGGTGAGAATGGTTTTGCAACTTGAAAAATGTAGTCACTATCACTGAAATGTACATATAGAAAGTGTTGAATTGGTGTATGTGTTGATGTGTATATTCTCAACAACAACGAAATAATAAAATTAGAGAAAAAAAGTAGGTTACATGTAGATATTAATATCTTCTTGCATATGGTAAGTGAGAGGAAAAGAGAGAGAAAGATAAAATGTGTACTAGTTTATGAGGTGTTCTATGCACTGGGTATATTTGTGTGGTTAAGACATAACGCCCTTGTGGAGCTGATATTGTAAATGCATATATATATATATATATATATATGTAAAATTTATGCAACCATATGTATTCTATTCATGTTAAAATAATCTAAAATTTTTTCAGGATTCAAAGATACTTAATAAAATGGAGTTCTCTGTAACTCTGTAAGCAAATTATAAAATTTATATATATATCATCTTTTCCTGGACATTAGTAGTTCAACGTCTGAAATCTACATTACTTTCAAGTTTTTAATATTTTTAAAGCATGTAGCTGATTCTGAGGTTAAAATATGTCTTTTAAACAAAGTCAAAGGAATTTGTTAGCAGGTAGGCAGAGGAGCAGAATAGTTTTATTCATTGTAGATAGATGACTGTGGCCTTGCTACAGAGTATATATATACATTCAATTTTTCATTAATGTCCTTACATTGGACACATTATTTAAATTTGTTTTATTATGGTAAAGTATATATAACAAAAAATTGCCATTTTAATCATTTTAACTGTACAATTCAGTGACTTTAATCACATTCACCATCACCACTATCAATTTCCAAATGTTTTTCATTTCCCTAAACAGCAACTTATTACCCCTTTTGCAATAATATCATTTTCCACTGAGCTCACCCTGTAATAATGACTAATAAATTTTAGTCTCTATGCACTTTTCTGTGCTGAATATTTTATGTAAGTGGACCATACAGTATTTGTTATTTTATGTTTGATTAATGTGATTAAACATCATATGTATCAGTACATTATTTTTTCATATGGTTGAATAATACTGCATTTTGACAAACCATTTCATGTATTGATGGACACTTGGATTGTTTCCACCTTTTGCCTATTGCGAATGATGCTGCAATGAATTTTGGTGAACAGTATCTATTTGAGTCTCATTTTCAATTCTTCTGGTTATATACCTTGGAGTGATATTGCTGGGTGACATGGAAATTCTATGTTTAACTTTTGAGGAACCTCCAAACTGTTTTCTACAGCAGCAACACCATTTTACAACCCCATTAACAACAAATGAGCATTCCATTTTTTCCACATCCTTACCAACACTTATTTCCCCATTCTTCTGATAGTAGCTATGCTAAGCCAAAAAACTAAACCCATTGCTGAGTCTAATCCCAGTAATAGTGACCCTATTATAGGACAGAGTAGAACTGTCCCATAGGGTTTCCAAGGAGCTGCTGGTAGATTTGAACTGCCATCCTTTTGGTTAGCAGCTGAAATCTTAACCACTGAAACCCCAGGGCTTCAAATAGCTATGTTTTTGGGTGTAAGGTGATATCTAATTGTGGTTTTGATTTGCACTTCCCTAAAAACTAATGACACTGAGTACCTCCTTGTATGCTTACTGGGGAAATATATATTCGAGTCATTTGCCAATTTCTAATTGGTTTTGTTTGTTTTCTTTTGTTGTAGGAGTTTCTTACATATTCTGGATTTTAAACCCTTATCAGATATACGGTTACCAAATATTTTCTCTTATTCTGTAGGTTGTCTCTTCACTTTGTTGATAAAGGCTTTCGATGTCAAAAGTTTTCATTTTTAATGAAGTCCAATTTATCTATTTTTTTTTCTTTTGCTAATGATTGGTTCTCATATGTCAAAAACTACGTCCCAAAGCTTTATCCTGTGATTTTTTTCTAAGAATTTAATGGTTAGGTCACTGATTCACTCTGAGTTAGTTTTCATATATGGTGTGAGGTATGAGTTCAACTTCATTATTTTGCATGTGGTGATCCCCTTATCGCAGCACCGTTTATTGAAGGAACTATTAAATCCCTATTCAGTGGACTTGACACCCTTGCCAATAAGCAATTGAGCACACATGTATGCGTTTATTTCTGTTCTCTCAGTTGTATTCCATTGGCCTCTGTATCTGTCCCTATACCTGTACACTATTTAGATTATTGTAGCTTTGAGATCAAGGAGAGTGATTCATTCTAATCTGTTGTTCTATTTCAAGATTTCTTTGAATCTTCAAGACCTTATGAGATTCCACATGAATTTAAAGATTTACTTTCCCATTTCTGCAAATAAAGCTTTTGGAATTTACATAGGAATTTCATTTAATCTATACATCACTTTGGGTAGTACCGACATCTTAACAATAGTAAGTCCTCCAATCCGTGAACACAGCATATATTTCCATTTATTTAGGTCTTCTTTAATTTATTTCAGCCACTTTTTATAGTTTTCAGTGTCCAAGTCTTTCACCTCCCTAGTGAAATTTATTCCTATTTTATTTTTTTAGATGTTATAGTAAATGAAATTCTTTTCTTAATTTCCTGTTCCGAATGTTAATTGTTGGTGTGTAGAAACACAACTGATTTTTGTGTGATAGTCTTGTGCTCTGTGACTTTGCTGAATTTGTTTATTAGCTCTAGTAGCTTATTTTGTGAATTTTTTGGTGTTTCTATATCTAGGATCATATCAGTTGTGAAAAGCGATAGTTTTACTTCTTCCTTTCTGATTTGAATAACACTTGTTTCCTGCCAAATGGCTCTGGCTAGAATTCCAGCACAATATTAAATACCAGTGGTGAAAACAACGTCATCTTTTTTCCTGATATTAGGAGAAAAGCTTTCTTTCATGCTGAGTATAATATTAGCTGTGGGTTTTTCATAAATACTCTTCATCGTATAAATTAAATTCTTTTTTATTCCTTGTTTACTATTTTTATTATGAAAGAATGCTGCAATTTTTAAAATGACTTTTCTGCATCAGCTGAGATGATCATGTGGTTTTCTTCTTCATTTTCTTAATGTGGTATATTATATTGATTGATTATTTTAAATCAAATGAGTCTAGTATTCCTGGAATAAACCCCACTTGGTCATAGTGCATAATATTTTTAATATGCTGTTGGTTTCATCGACTCAACAGCACTGGGTTTTTTTTGGGTGGGTTGGTTTCAGTTAGCTAGAGTTTTTTTTTAATTATTATTATAATTAGTGTTCTAGCATTGTTGCATCTAGGCTTATGAGAGATACTGTTCTTTTTTTTTTCTTTTTGTGTTTGTGTGTGTGGGTTGTCTTTTTCTGGCTTCAGTATCAGGGAAATGCTGGTCTCATAGAATGAGTTAGGAAGTGTTCTCTCCTCCTTTATTATTTTTTTTTTCTTATGTTTGAAGAATTTAAGGTGGATTAGTGTCAATTTTTTAAGAGTTTGGCAGAATTTCCCAGTATATCAAAATCTGGTTCAAGCCTTTGCTAGATTTTTGATTATCATTTTCAGTCTTATAATTTGTAATGAGTCTACTAAGAATTTCCATTTCTACTTGAGTCAGTTTAGGTAGTTTATATGTTTCTAAGAATTTGTCAGTTTGATCTAGATTATCTAATTTGCTGGTGCACAATTGTTCATAGCATTCTTTTATAATCTTTTTTTAAATTATTCTATAAAAAAAAAAAATTCTATAGGGTCAGTATATTCCCGCATTCTGATTCTAGTTACGTTCATCCTCTCTCTCTCTTTTTTTTTTCCTTTGTTGATCTGTGTAAAGGTTTGTCAATTTTATTGACATTTTTGAAGACCCAATTTCTGGTTTTATTAATTGTATTTCTATAGTATTTCTAGTCTCTATGTCATTTAAAATTTTTTATTTTTTTATGTCATTTACCTCTGCTCTGATTTTGGTTATGTCCATGCTTCTGATAGTTTTTGGCTTACCTTGCTCTTTTTTCTAGTTCCTTGAGTTGTAAAATTAGGTTATTTATGTGAGATCTTTCTTCATTCTTAAGCTATGAGTTTCCCACACAGCATTTAATTCACAGAGTTCCTTAGCTTTAATATATTCATGCATCTCTAATTATTTTCTGCGTTCCTTTTGATTTCTTCTTTGGTCTATTGGTTGTTTAAAAGTATGTTGTTTAATATTGACGTATTTGTGTAATTTTCAGTTTATCTCCTCCTACTGATTTCTAGTTTCATTCAATTTGGGTTGGAGAAGATACTTTGTATAATTTCTCTTTTATAATTTATTGAGACTTGTCATATAGTTCATCCTGTAGAATGAAACAAGTGCACTTGAGGAGAATGTGTATTATGGTGTCCTTGGGCAGAATGTTCTATATATGTGTGTTAGGTGTGGTTACTGTATAATTTGCTCAAATCCTCTATTTCCTTGTTGATTTTCTATGTAAATACCCTATCTATTATTGATTCTAGTGTATTAAAAGTCTCTAATTATTGGAGAATTGTCTTTTCTCCATTCTGTCAATATTTTCTTCATACATTCTGCAGGTCTGAAATTAGGTATTTATATATATATATATCTAATTGTTAAGTCATCTTGATGAATTCATCTTAGTATCATTATATACATCATGCATCTGTCAGTTTGTTGTACTATGGAGGCTTTAGTGTTGCTGTGATGCTGGAAGCTATGCCATAGGTATTAAAATACCAGCAGGGTCACCCATAGCAGAGAGGTTTCACCTGAGCTTCCAGACTAAGAGAGACTAGGAAGAAGAACCCTACAGTCCACTTAAGAAAAGAATTAGGCAGTGAAAATCTTATGAATAACTGTGGAGCATTGTCTAATATAGTGCCAGAAGATGAGTCCCTCAGGTTGGAAGACACTCAGATATGACTGGGGACGAGCTGCCTTCTCAAAGTAGAAAAAAAAAAAAAAGAGTTTATCTTAATGATGTGGATGGAGTCAAGCTTTTGGGAGCTTCATTTACTGATGTGAGAAGACTCAAAATGAAAAGAAACAGTTGCAAACATACATTAATAATCAGAACATTGAATGTAGGAAGTATGAATCTAGGAAAATCGGAAATTTTCAAAATGAAATGGATGGCATAAAGATTGATATCCTAGCCATTGGAGAGCTGAAATGGACTGGTATTTGTCATTTTGAATCAGAAATTCATATGGTCTACTATGTCAGTTACAAAAACCTGATGAGGAATATCATTGCATTCATCATCAAAAAGAATATTTCAAGATCTATCCTGAAGTACAATGCTGTCAGTGATAGGAAAATATACATATGCCTACAAGGAAGACCTGTTAATACAACTATTGTTCAAATTTATGCACCAACCACTAAGGCCAAAAAATGAAGAAATTGAAGATTCTTAACCAATTTCTACAGTCTGAAATCGATGTAACAGGCAAACAGGATTCACTGATAATTACTGGTGATTGAAACTCAAAAGTTGGAAACAAAGAAAAATGATTGGTAATTGGAAAATATGGCTTTGGTGATAAAAAATGATGCCTGAGACCACATAATCGAATTTTGAAAGACCAATGACTTCTTCATTGCAAATACCTTTTTTCACCAACAAGAACTTCAACTATACACATGGACCTCACCAGATGGAGTGCACAGGAATCAAATTGACTACATCTGTGTACAGGGAGGATGGAAAAACTCCATATTATCAGTCAGAAAAAGGTCAGGGGCTGACTGCCAATCAGACCATCAATTACTTATAGGCAAGTTAAGTTGCAACTGAAGAAAATTAGAACAAGTCGATGACAGCCAAAGTACAACCTTGAGCATATCTCAACTGAATTTAAAGGCCATCTCAAAAATAGAGTTGAAGCATTGAACATTAATGAGCAAAGAACAGACAAGTTGTGGAACGAAATCAAGGACATCATACATGAAGAAAGCAAGAGGTCATTAAAAAGAAAGGAGAGAAAAGAAACACCTAAGTGAATGACAGAAGAGACTCTGAAACTTGCTCTCAAAATTCGAGTAGCTAAAGCAAAAAAAGAAAATGATGAAGTAAGAGAGCAGAACAGAAGATTTCAAAGGGCAGCTCTAGAAGACAAAGTAAAGTGTTATAACAATATGCAAAGAGCTGGAGATAGAAAACCAAAAGAGAAGAACGTGCTTGACATTTCTCAAGCTGAAGGAACTCTGGAAAAACTTCAAACCTGGACTTTCAATACTGAAGGATTCTATGGGGAAAATATTAAACAACCCAGGAAGTATCAAAAGAAGATGGAAGGAATACACAGTCATTATACCAAAAAGAATTGGTTGATGTTCAACTATTTCAGGAGGTAGCGTATGATCAGGAACCCATGGTAGTGAAGGAAAAAGTCCAAGCTGCACTGAAGGCATTGGCAAAAAACAAGGCTCCAGGAATTGATGGAATACAGATTGATATATTTCAACAAATGGATGCAGCACTGGAAGTGCTCACTTATCTATGATAAGAAACTTGAAAGACAGCTACATGGCCAACAGACTGTAAGAGATCCATGTTTATGCCTATTCCCAAGAAAGATGATCCAACCAAATGTAGAAATTATTAAACAATGTTATTAATATCACATGCAAGCAAAATTTTGCTGAAGGTCATTCAAAAGTGGCTGCAGAAGTATATCAACAGGGAATTGCCAGAAATTCAAGCTGGATTTAGAAGGGGACATGGAACCAGGGTTGTCATTGCTTATGTCAGATGGATCCTGGCTGAAAGCAGAGAATACCAGAAAGATGTTTGCCTGTGTTTTACTGTCTTTGCTAAGGTATTCTACTGTGTGGATCATAACAAATTATGGATAAAATTGTGAAGGATGGGAATTCTGGAACACTTAATTGTGCTCCTGAGGAACTTGTACATGGATCAAGAGACAGTCATTTCAACAGAACAAGGGGATACTGTGTGGTTTAAAGTCATTAAAGTGTGTGTCTGGGTTGTATCATTTCACCATACCTATTCAATCTGTATGCTGAGCAAATAATCTGAGAAACTGGACTATATGAAGAAGAACAGGGCATCAGGTTTGGAGGAAGACTCATTAACAACCTGCATTGTGCAGATGAGACAAGCTTTCTTGCTGAAAGTGAAGAGAACTTGAAGCACTTACTGATGAAGGTCAAAAACCACAGCCTTCAGTATGGATTACACCTCAATATAAAGAAAACAAAAATCCTTACAACTGGACCAATAAGCAACATCATGATAAACCGAGAAAAGATTGAGGTTGTTAAGGATTCTATTTTACTTGGATCCACAATCAACACCCAGCAGCAGTCAAGAAATCAAGTGATGCATTGCATTGAGAAAATTGGTTACAAAAGACCTCTTTAAAGTATTGAAAAGCAAAGATGTCACCTTGAGGACTAAGGTGCACCTAACCCAAGCCTTGGTGTTTTCAATAACATCATATGCATGCAAAAGCTGGACAATGTATAAGGAAGACTGAAGGAGGATTAACGTCTTTGAATTGTGGTGCTGGCAAAGAATATTGAATATACCATGGACTGCCAAAAGAACAAATAAATCTGCCTTGGAAGAAGTACAACCAGGATGATCCTTAGAAGCAAGGATGGCAAGACGATGTTTCATGTACTTTGGAAGTGTTATCAGGAGGGATCAGTCATTGGAGAAGGACATCATGCTTGGTAAAATAAAGGGCCAGTGAAAAAGAGAAAGACACTCAATGAGATGGATTGACACAGTGGCTACAACAATGAGCTGAAGCATAGCAGTAATTGTGAGGATGGCACAGGACTGGTCAGTGTTTCATTCTGTTGTGCATAGGGTCACTATGAGGTGGAACCAACCTGAGGGCACCTAAAAACAACACAACAACTAAAACATCAGTATATAATGGCCTTCTTTATTTTTTGTAACATATTTTGTCTTAAAGTCTATCTTGTCTGACATTTATGTAACCACCTCAGTTTTTTTGTTTGTTTTGATTTGTTATTATTTGCATTTTTCCTCATTCTTTCACTTTCAACCTATTTTTGTCTTTGGTCCTAAAGCGTATCTTTTGTAGACAACATATAGATGGATCATTTTTAATCTATTCTTCTAATCTTTGTCCTGTGATTGGAGAATTTAATCCATTTACATTTAAGGTAATTGCTAATAAAGAAGAATTTACTCCCACCATTTTGCTATTGTTTCTTTTTTGTGTGTTTTGAAATGATTTTGTCCTTCCTCCTCCAATACTGCCTTCTTTTGTGTTTAGTTGATTTTTTATAATAAATCATTTTGATTATTTTTTTTTTTTCTGTACGTATTTTATATGTTTTCTTTGTGGTTACCATAGAGATCAAATTAGCATTGTAAATATATTATAGTATAAATTGATGTTTACTTAAACAATATACAAGAATTCTATTTCTATTTTACTCCTCCCTTTTACATTCTTATCACAAATTACATCTTTATACACTATGTGCCCTACAGCGTAAACACAAATATGCTATTATTTTACACATTTGTTGTTTTAAATCATTTAGAACACGACTACTAATATTATAAGTCAAACAGACTGTGAGGTGTTATACAGTCAAGTCCATCTCGTAGTGAGCTCATGAATAACAGAAGGAACTATTTCCCTGTCCTGTACCATCTTCACAGCCATTGCTATGTTTGAGCCAATTGTTGCAGCCATACATAAACTAACCATTATATTTGCTCATAAAATCACCTTCATTGGTTGTCTTGCTTTCTCTGTACGGCTTTGGTTTACTGTCTAGCATCCTTTCATATCAGTCAGAATAACTCACTTTAGTATTTCTTGTAGGACATAGCTACTCTTAGCACACTCCCTCAGCTTTTGTTTACCTGGAAAAGTTTTAAATTCTTCCACTTTCTTCTAAGGCATTCTTGCCAGAAAGAGTGATTTAGGCTGACAGTTCATTTTTTTCAGCACTTGAAATATGTCATTCCTGTACCTTCTGAACTCCAAGTGTTCTAAGAAATGACACTAAATCTTATTGAGGATCTCTGGTATGTGAAAATTCACTTCTTTCTTGCTGCTTTTAGAATTACCTCTTTATTTTTGTTTTTTAAAACACTTTGATTATAAAGTGTCTCCATGTGAATCTGTTCGGACTTATTCTGCTTGCAGTTTATTGAGCTTGAACGATGTGTACTTTCACGTCCTTCCTCAAATTTGGATAAATTTCTGCCATTATCTCTCAAATATTCTTTTTATTCTATTCTCTTTTACTGAAATTCTCTTAACAGGCATATTGGTTTTAACGTTACTGTTGTTGTTAGGTGCCATCAAGTCGGTTCTGACTCATAACAAACCTGTGTATAACAGAACAAGACACTGCCTGGTCCTGTGTCTTCCCCACAATTGTTATGCTTGAGTCCATTGTTGCAGCTACTGCATCAGCCATCCCTTTGAAGGTCTTCTTTTTTGCTGACCCTCTATTTTACCAAGCATGATGTTTTTCCAGGGGTTGGTCCCACCTGGTAACATGTCTAAACTATGTGAGACAAAGTCTCACTATCCTTGCTTCTAAGGAGCATTTTGGCTGTACGTCTTCCAAGACAGATAAGTTCATAGTTCTGTCAGACCATGGTATATTCAATATTCTTCACCAACACCATAATTCACAGGCATTAATTATTCTTCAGTCTTCCTGTTTTTAATGATGGTGTTACACAATTCCCTTAGACTCTTCAGTGTTTTTCATTTTTTTTTCTTTTTGCTCTCAGACTTAATAATTTTAACTGTTTTTTCTTGATACTTTCTTCTGCCATCTCAAATCTGTTGTTTAGTTCCTGCAGTGAAATTTTCATTTATTATAGTTTTCAGCCCTAATAATTATGTTTTGTTTCTTTTTATAACATCTATTTCTATATTAATATTCTCATTTTGTTCATGTATGATTTTCCTGATTTCATTTAGTTATTTGATTGTTTCCTTATAGATCTTTGGGTGTATTTATTACCTTATTTTAACTTGTTCTAGTTGTATCTATCCTTCCATCCTATTATCTGTGCTTCCATAAGGTTAGTTTTTCTCACTTCATGTTGTGTTTTTGAATGAGTCATCCTTACCTATTTCTTTGTACAGCTTGTTATTTTCTTGTTGAAACTGGGACTTTTGAATTTTATAATGTATTAACTCAAACTCACAATCTTACTCTTCCCCAGGGTTTGAGGATTTTTTTTTTTTTTTTTTTTTTGAAGGCTTTAGTGGTATATCTCCATGTAACGTCTACTAGCTATCTTTGCAAGTAGTCCCTTCTGGACATGCATGGACACCAAAGACTGTTCTCTAACTCATGTCCACCTAGTGTTCCAAAAGTGATTTCTTTGTGTTCTGGAGGGCAGGGGAATAATTACCAGTCTTTGAAACATTTCTGTGTGCCAGCATCATCCCTTAACACTTAGGCTTGCTTGTGGTACATTTAGGTATCAGCCCAAGGTGAGACATAGGCTCTTAGGTATTTTCTGTGGATGACTTTTACCCTGGGCCAATGTGTGACTTTCTCAATCCCCTGTATATACAATGTGTTTTTTCAAGAAATAATTTCTGAGAGAAAATCTTACTCCTTCAGGCCTTAAATATGCTTCAATCATTAGTGAGTTCCAGATGAGTAAAAGTAGTAATAGACTTCAGGTGTTGCTCACTGCTCCCTCTGCTCCATGTGAACTCACAGTCAGGTCAAACTGAGAAGAAATGGCCCATCTCATTATTTCAGTCAATCCTCATACACACTGGAAGAGACCCACAAAATAATTATCTAGAAAAATCTGCTCTTCTCACTCCAGAACCAGCTATCTGGCCCTATCTCTCAGTGTAAAGTCCATCGTCTGTTGCTTCTGCTGTCACACCACCACTGCTGCAGGACCAGGCAGTGGGGATGGGTTCAGACAGTAAAAGTTTTCCTAATGCTTAAAAGTTACCTTTTCTCTAATTAAGAATTTTCTTAGTTGTTTCAAACTTTTGGTTGATTTTTAATGTTTCTAATGGTTTCTGGTCGTTTTCCTTGATGATTGAGTTTGGTAAGAGAAGTCTGGAACTGCTCACAAGGCCATCTTCTAGGAAGTCCCTCTCAGAGTTAAATTCTACTTACATTTGATATCCTGATTACTACAGATTTCAACATGCCTGATGGTTTATTTAAACCTACACAATTTCCCAGGTTTTCATGAAGAAATTATCAAAATTTTCTAACCTAGGAAAGTTTGATGTGACATATTCATGTACCATGAAAAGGTATCATTCAAAGTGTGTGTAACTACCTATCCTCTGGTATAATATTCTGCAAATTCTAACTGATTCAGCTCTACTGAAGTTTAATTTTCAATCCCTCAACTCAGCAAAGTTACCTTGCTCTACTTAGGTTCTACACCCTCTTTGTCTCTGGGACAAAGATCATAATTATCACCGATTTGTTTACCATTTTTTCCAGACCACAGTCCTGTATGCCTAATGAGTATGTTGACTATATTCCAAAAACAATTGTTTCACATGTTTTAACAATGTCCTAGTTTTTTCTGTGTAGAGGTGGAGAATAACTCTAGTTTCCATTGTGGAAAAGAAATCTTAAATATGTACTTTTAGGTTAAAAAATATAAATAATTTCAAGATATCATAAAAGAAGAAACTCAGAGTAAACATTACCTTTGTACCTTAACAGAAAAATCCATTAAGACTCTTCAAATGTATATGTAGTACTCTCTTTATCAACTGGCTTGTAGGTAGATGGATTGCATTCTGTTGTAATTCTCTATTTTTTGCACAGCTTTTAACAGAAAACACTTTCCTAAATTCACACTTAATAAAAATGGTTTAGAATTTAAAAATTACCAGATATTTAATCATGTTTACAAAAGCTCACTAATGTAGAATTTAACTCTGAGGTATTTTAGACATAGTTGTCTGAATAAAATGAGGCAACATTTTGATACAATTAATAATAATTAAATTGTAGGTATTTGGATAAAAGTGGAAGGAAACACCTTGGTTGGTTTTAGAGAGGCAATATAGCAATATAGCATAAATTATTGTTGTACAGATGTGCATCCAATCCCAGCTGTTTAACTTTTAAACTGTATATAGAAAAGTTGCGTAATCTATTTAAGCTTTAGGTCTCTATTATACAATCCATATAATAATTTTACATATTTCAAAATATAGTTTTTAGTATTAAATAAGTAATTTAAAATGAGTTAACATATAGTTTCCCAAAAAGTAAGTGCTTAATAAAATATAAAACATTATAGTTATAATTTTGTTCCACACTGCTTGTACTTATCTATAGTTTTCATCTATATTATATCCCAAATGCTACTAAATACTACTAAAAATTGTCAGCAATTTTTATTAAAGATAAAAATTCTCATTCATCATAATAAAGCCAACTATGTATTTCCCTTAACATTAATTTTAAGGAGATGGTTTAAACTTTTTCTCTTCTGATATTATTAGGTAATGTATACTGACATTTCAAATGCTTATTAGTACTGACAATATTTCTGGAGTAGAGGTCAAGGTTAAAGGAGACACACTGCCATTTTGCCTTTGAAAACACAAAGAAGATTAATGTTTTACTGAACTTAAAATTACACAGGAGACCTGTGTGCATGATTTCCTATCTTGAGTTCACCAAGAAATTCTTGATGATGGTGAGTAGTTGAGCCCATGCTACTAAAATAGTGTATCTTTCCTCCAAAATATTTTCTTCAACAATAGTACAAACTGTGGAAAGTACTGTTTGTGATTTTCAGAAAAAGAAGGCATAATCTTAAATACAGAAATGTATGTGTTGTGTGGGAATAGATAAAAAGGTATGCCTAATTAAACCACAGAGTCTATTAAATTTCTAGGATAGACAATAATACTGAAAAGGAGGATATGCTTTTTTAAAAAAATAATCTGTAATACAGGTAAATAAAACTAGATATCATCCTTTAGACAAACTTAAGTTGTTTACCTTTAAGCAGAAAATCAGTAGAGTGCAGTATGTGAACAAAAGTGGTCTTGCAGCACAAGGATACAGAGTAGATTTGAGGTGTGGTGAAACTATAGCCAAGGGCCAATAATGAAGCTCTCTCAGGAAACTGGGTTTAACATCATGAGAGCTTGAATTGAAAGGCTGTCAATGAGTATAGAGAGAACAATCTAAGAGATATTTTGAAGGAAAAACAGAACACTAAGATTTTAAAGGAGAGGAAAGAATGAAAGATGACTCAAGCCTCGAATATTAATTTAATATACACTTAAAGGGCTATTTGCCAGGCATTGTCCTAAAGCAAGATTGGGAAATTTTTCTGTTATAGACCAGATGGCAAATATTTTAGGCTTTGTGGGACATTTACTTAACTCAGTTATTGTAGTGTAAAAGCATTGCAAATAATCTGTAATGAATACCTGCAGCTGTGTTTGAATAAAACTTTATTTAAAAAAAAAATTAAAAAGCAGGACAGGCTCTCTAGAGAAGCAAAATCAGGAAAGTATATAAATATATAGAGAGATTTATATCAAAAAACAGTTCATGCAATTGTAGAGGCTGGAAAGTCCCAAGTCTGTGGATTAGGATGCTGATTCTCATAGCTGCAAGGGTTGGTCAGCCCAAGATCAGCAGGTCGGAAAACAGGGCTCTTGCTCACAGGCTGTGAATATCAACAAATACTAAGATTGGCAGAGAAGACCACCACAAGGCTTCTCCTGATTCACGTAGCTGCAGGGGCTGGTGGGTCCAAGATTGGCAGGTCAGAGAGCAGGGCTCCACTCACAGGCCATGAATATCAAGGAATCCCAAGATAGGCAGAAAAACTGATAACTCAAGTCCCAAGAACTGTAGATCAGACGAACAGGAAGCAATCACAGGATCCAGAGAGAGCAAAAAGCCAGAATGTCTGCTTATATTCAGATGGAGGCCACACCCCCAGGGAAACGCCCTTTCAACTTATTAGCTACTTACAGCAGATCCTATCATGGAAGTGATCACATATAAGCACTGAGAATCATGGCCCAGCCAATTTGACAGACAATCTTAACCATCACAGTAGACATGCTGGATTTGCTTCATAGTTATAGTTTGCCATCCCTTCTTGTAAAGTCATTACAGATACTAACTGAAAAGATCATAATAACCCCAACAAGAAGGTACTTTATTATCCCCATTGTGTAAATGAGAAAATTGGGAGCAGGCAGATTAAATAACTTGACCCAAAACAAGTAGTTAAGAAGCGACATAGATAGAATTCAAACAGCAAGGTCTATGCTATATTCCAAATGCTAATGTAGTGAAAAATATTTAAATTGATGAGAAACGAAAAGATTTTATTTTGAAGCACATATATATATATATACATACATACATATATATATATATATATATATATATAAACCTGTTGCCTTTGAGTCAATTCCAGCTCATAGCGTCCTATAGGATGGAGTAGAACTGCCCCGTAGAGTTTCCAAGGAGCAGCTGGTAGACCTTTTGGTTAGCAGCGGAACTCTTAACCACTTTGCCACAGGGTTACACATAACACACACACGCATATATATACATATTTGTTGTTGTATGACTATAATTATACACATTTATTTTTGTAAAAATACACGTAACACAACATTTGGCAATTCAACATTTTTCAGGTATACAATTTAGTTATATCAGTTACATTAATCATGTTGCATAACCACCATCCATAATCATTGCCAAATATTTTAATACCATATGGTAGAACTTTTTATTTACAATGAGCTATAGGGTTTTAGATATTCAGAGGTAAATGGTTAAAGTTAGAGGTATAGATTTAGGAATCAAAAATTAAAAACAGACAATCACACACACAAAGAAAAACACTGAAGTCATGAAAGTTAAAAACCTCTCTGAGAACATAGTCCTCAAGGTTACAATGGGGACTGGGGCAATATTAGGGCCATCTAGAGTACAATTTGTATGCTGAATGCGTAATTCAACAAGTCAGACTCTATGAAGAAAAACATTACATGAGGATTGGAGAAAGACTCTAACAACATTCAGTATGCAAATGGCACAACCTTACTTTCTGAAAATGAAGACCTGAAACATTTATGATGACAGTGAAAGACTTCAACCTTCAATATTGATTATACAGAAAGTTGCTGTAGAATTCACAGCTCTTGAATTTTGAGCAATAATTGATTGACATGTTGGAGTTTCTACTTGCTTCTACCTTGTTGGCCACACTGGCTGACATAGCAGCTGCATTTGGGCTCTCTGTGAAGAAGGAAGCTCAGGTGGGGGAGAGGATAGATGGACAGCACAAGGGAGGAGCTTTCAGAGAGAGCATGGCACTGCTAACACTCTGAATTCAAACTTCTACCCTCCAGAACTGTGAGAGAATACGTTTAGGTTGTTTGAAACCATTTACTTGTGGTAATTTGCTATGGCAGTCTTAGAAAATTAGTACAAAAACCAAAGAGAACTAGAATTTTAAAAATTCATTAGCTATATTTTTCTATTTCAATATCCTTGTTATTAAAATACACTTATGAAATAATTCAATCCCCCATGCATCTGTCAGTTTGTCTTACTGTAGGGTCTTGCCTATTGCTGTGATGTTGGAATTACCCAAAATATCATTAGTAACACACCCAAGTCAAATTTTGCTAGATCATTCAAAATCTATTGCTGCAGTACATCGATTCAAGCCAGATTTAGAAGAGGATGTGGAACCAGAAATATCGTTGCTGATATCAGATGCATCATGGCTGAAAACAGAGAACACCAGAAAGATATTTGCCTGTGTTTTATTAACTATGTAAAGGCTTTGGTTGTGTGGATCATAACAAATTATGAACAACATTGCAAAGAACAGAAATTCCAAAGCACTTACTTGTGCTCATGAGGAAACTGTACAAAATTACATTACAGTCATTCAGACAGAACAAGGGGATACTGCGTGGTTTAAAGTCAAGTGTGCATCAGGGTTGTATCTTTTCACCATGCTTATTCAATCTGTATACTGAACTAATTGTCTGAGAAGCTGGACTATATGAAGAAGAACGGGGCATCGGATTTGGAGGAAGACTCATTAACAATCTGCGTTATGCAGATGATGCAACCATGCTTACTGAAAATGAAAAGGACTTGAAGTGCTTACTGATGAAGATCAAAGACCACAGCCTTCAGTATGGATTACACTTCAACATAAAGAAAACAAAAAGCTTCACAACTAGACCAATAAGCAACATCATGATAAATGGAGAAAAGATTGAAGTTGTCAAGGATTTTACCTGGATCCACAATCAATACCCATGGAAACAGCAGTCAAGAAATCAAAAGAAGCATTGCATTGGGCAAATTGGTTGCAAAAGACCTCTTTAAAGTGTCGAAAAGCAAAGATGTCACCTTGAGGGCTAAGGTGTGCCAGATCCAAGCCATGTTGTTTTTGATTGCCTCATATGCATGCAAAAGCTGGACAATTAATAAACAAGACCAAAGAAGAATTAACACCTTTAAATTCTGGTGCTGGAGAAGAGTATTGCGTATACCACGGGCTGCCAGAAGAACTAACAAATCTGTCTTGGAAGAAGTACAACCAAAAGGCTCCTTAGAAGCAAGGATGGCAAGACTACGTCTCAGATACTTTGGACACGTTATCAGGAGGGGTCAGTCCCTGGAGAAGGATATCATGCTTGGTAAAGTAGAGGGCCAGTGAGAAAGGGGAAGACCTTCAACAAGATGGATTGACACAGCGACTACAACAATGGACTCAGGCATAGCAACAATTGTGAGGATGACGCAGAACTGGGCAGTAATTCATTGTGTTGTACACAGGGTGGCTATGAGTCAAAACCATCTCAGTGGTACCTAACAACATGTTTTTAGTGGTATATATGACCTGGCACTGTTTTTTTTTTTTTTTTTTTATGAAATACCACCAATTATACCCTAGAGTCCCCACTGAGCTCTATTGGTACATATGTGTAACAAAAAAAAATTCAAAATTTCTGTTTTTCCTACCAAAAATTCAGACACCTTGTACAATACCCTGTAAAAACTAGTTTGTGGTATACACCTGTTTCTTTGGTTTCAGTTATCAAGGTCCCTGCACTGTCAACAATACGGCAGCTTCCCAATATTTCATAGTCGCTATATGTACTGCTGGACCTGAAAGACTTAAAATCTTATGAGTAGCCACCCAAGATAAAGTCTCTATTTGCTTAGAGCAGTAGAAGAAGAAGGAGGCCCAGAAATTGGAGAAAGAAATGGATTACAGGTCTAACTGCCTCCATGACCTACTTTCTCTTTTGCCATGAGACCAGAAGAAATGAATGGTACTTGGTTACCACTACTGAACATTTTGATCAAAGAGCCAATAGCTGGATCCTAACTGAAAAGAGAAAAGATTTGGAACTGCACATCAAATGCCTATGGAAATCAGACTTACCTGATACACTGAGACTGAGGGAACTCCTTAATCTGTTGTCCAGAAATAATAACCTTTGAAGTCTGAATTGAAACTATCCCATGAAATCATCTGTAAACAAAACAACAGTTTAGCTCAATTAATAAAGAATGTCAGCCTTGAACATTTTGCTTTTTTAGACAATTACCTATATGTGAATTTTTTTTTTCTTTTTTTTAATCAAATTGACAGCAGTAACTCTAAAACACAGATGAGAACTTTAAGGGGCATAGAGAGTAAAAGTTAATAATGATGAAACAATATGGATAAAGGCAATGAGAATGGTGACACAATGTGAAGAACGTAACCAATGGTATTGATCTATACACACAGAAATTCTTGGACAGGTGTATATTTTGTTGTGTATATCGCCTCCCTCCGACCAAAAGAAAAAAAAAATGCCATGCTAAGAAAACTACTTCTGCAGTTTTGCCTTCCTGGTACTGAATCTTTTGTTACATATCTTTTCTTTCAATGTTCTAGAGTCCTTTGATTTGCTGTCACTGTACCTCTTTGAGGAAGGATTTTCCATCATTCCTGCTTCTTTGCCAGATTATCTCCTAATTCAAAGTTGAAAATGTTTTGTTTTGTTTTGTTTTTCCTGTTAAACATAGTCTGGATCAATAAGCCTGGGCTAGTGAGACCCCGGAATTTTCAGGTTCTAGAATAAGATGATGTTCTCTGTGTCCTAGGAAATTTTATAGTGTAGGATTATAAACTGTTAGTTACAGCGCAAGAAATCAAAAGATGTATGTTGAATATCGATAGTAGGACACCCACATAGTTCTTCAATAACTCAATTTTACAAGTAATAAGTGTTCTCACTGAACACAAAGACAATCTCCACCTTTGGTTATAATAAACAAAAGCCATTCTTTGCCTCTGTTAATATGCTTTATTTATTCCAGGCCAAGACCATAGGCAGAATTTATTTCCTACAACTGGAATAGTACCTCAGTTTCAACTTCACAGCACGCTCCAGTAAGGCATTCTTGAGACTCCAAGCTAGTGCAGGGCAATCTCTCATTGCCCTTGTGCTTCTCCTTTATGGTGGTGATAATATCAGTTAAAATAAAGAGCTGTGCAACCACTCATTGTTTGTATATCTTATCTGCTAGAATATAAACTTCAGTCCTTATTCCAAAACCCAAAACTAAACCCATTGCTGTCTAGTCGATGGTGACACATAGCGACCCTATTAGTCTTGCTCAAATCGACATTAAAGCAATGATTTACACATGATATTACCTCACTGTATTTTTCTTGTTGTTGTCGAATGACAAAAAAAAGAAGAGTAACACTGGTGTCATAACAAAAGTACCTGGATGTTGGAAGTGACTAACAAACTCAGCTGCTAACTGAAAGGCTGGTGTTTCAAGCCCACTCAGAGATACCTCAGACTGAAGGCCTGGTGATCTACTTCTGAAAAATCGGTCATTGCGTGTTCACTGGAGCAGAGTTCCACTCTATCACACATGGGGTTTTCATGAGTCTGAATTGAATTGATGGCAACTGGTGGTGAATTTATACCTAAGGTCCCTTTGCAAGTTTTGGATGATTATACTGAGTTTGATACAGACCATACAGGTTGGCAGAATCTCAGTTTCTATCTTCGCAGTTAGAAATATTTTGAGACTTGTAAGTTGAAGGATACAGGGCCCTAAAGTGTGGCAAAGAAAATAAAGTCTTAAAAGTAGTAAGGGGAATCTAGAACTCTAGCAGATACTAAAGAGAGATGAGTTATGATACTACTAAAGATGCATATTTCAAATATTTCATAAGATACAGAGAATAAAAATTATGTTGACAAAGTTTCACAAAGAACAATCTTTTATGACATTGAATTTAAGACATAAATCAGAAAATTTTGACTGAAAAGTGTTATTTTCTAGTTTCTGGGAGAAACTGGCAGAGTGTTGTGGGCTAAAGTTTTGCAGTTTCCACATACTCGCCAACCCCTGGGAAAAGCATGTTGTTATAAGAGTTAAAAGCAAAAACAAAACCTTTTTTTTCAAGAAACATCACCAACAGTAGATCAGACATGTCTTAAGATTAAATGCTCTTTTTTTAAATTTTATTTTAGTATAAAGCAAGGGAAGATAATATGTCAGCTTTTATCTCAGGATGATTCTGTGGGTAAGCAAAATAGGAAATTCTAGATACTAAAAAATTAAAATCCATCTGCCCAATCACTGAAAGTATTTCATTCATAAATCTCAATGTATTTTCATAAGAACAATCATCTAAACATTAATAGATTTTGTTAAGAAGTTTGTTCCTTCCTAAAATAGTGTTTAAATAAATAATGGTATAATTCGACAGGCATTGACCGAAATTAACTTCGTAATTTCTAATACTTTCCTTAGGTATACTGCATCATGAATCTTTCTTATAAAACAATACAGGTTCAAATACTCTGAAAGTATACTGCAAAATGTATAATGGAAAAGTAAAAGTGTGCAGTGAAACGAGACATTAACTTAACATGACCAAATTTTAATGAAGGTTTGTTAAATATTTGAATATAAAAGGAATACAACACACAATGCAATTTTTCATTAATTGTTGTTAGGTGCCATCGAGTCGGTTCTGACTCATAGCAACCCTATGCACAACAGAAACACTGCCCTGTGCTGCGCTATCCTTACTATCTTCTTATGCTTGAGCTCATTGTTGCAGCCACTGTGTCAACCCACCCTTTGAGGTTCTTCCTCTTTTCCGCTGACCCTGTACTTTGCCAAGCATGATGTCCTTCTCCAGGGACTTACCCCTCCTGACAACATGTCCAAAGCGTGTAAGATGCAGTCGCGCCATCCTTTCTTCCAAGGAGCATTCTGGCTCCACTTCTTTTGAGACAGATTTGTTCGTTCTTTTGGCAGCCCATGGTATATTCGATATTCGACTCCAACACCACAATTCAGGGGAGTCAATTCTTCTTTGGTCTTCCTTATTCATTGTCCAGCTTTCACATGGATATGAGGTGATTGAAAATAGCATGGCTTGGGTCAGGTGCACCTTAGTCTCCAAGGCGACATCTTTGCTCTTCAACGCTTTAAAGAGGTCCTTTGCAGCAGATTTACCCAAGGCAATGCGTCTTTTGATTTCTTGGCTGCTTCTTACATGGCTGTGGATTGTAGATCCAAGTAAAATGAAATCCTTGACAACTTCAATCTTTTCTCCATTTATCATGATGTTGCTCATTGGTCCAGTTGTGAGGATTTTTGTTTTCTTTATGTTGAGGTGCAGTCCATACTGAAGGCTGTGGTCTTTGATCTTCACTAGTAAGTGCTTCAAGTCCTCTTCACTTTCAGTAAGCAAGGTTGTGTCATCTGCATAACACAGGCTGTTAATGAGTCTTCCTCCAGTCTTGATGCCCCGTTCTTCTTCATATAGTCCACCTTCTTGTATTATTTATTCAGCATACAGATTAAATATGTATGGTGAAAGAATACAACCCTGACGCACACCTTTCCTGACTTTAAACCAGTCAGTATCCCATTGTTCTGTCCAAACAACCACCTCTTGATCTATGTAAAGGTTCTTCATGAGCACAATTAAGTGTTCTGGAATTCTCATTCTTTGCAACGTTATCCATAATTTGTTATGATCCACACAGTCGAATGCCTTTGCATAGTCAATAAAGCACAGGCAAACATCCTTCTGGTATTCTCTGCTTTCAGCCAGGATCCATCTGACACCAGCAATGATATCCCTGGTTACACGTCCTCTTCTGAAACTGGCCTGAAGTCCGGACAATTCCCCGTCAATATACTGCTGCAGCAGTTTTTGAATGATTTTCTATAATTTGCACATTAGGTTGGGTCACCTTTCTTGGGAATAGGCATAAATATGGATCTCTTCCAGTCAGTTGGCCAAGAAGCTGTCTTCCATATTTCTTGGCATAGACGAGTGAGCACCTCCAACTCTGCTTTTGTTTGTTGAAACATCTCAATTGATATTCCATCAATTCCTGAAGCCTTGTTTTTCGCCAATGCCTTCAGGGCAGCTTGGACCTTTTCCTTCAGTACAATCGGTTCCTGATCATATGCTACCTCTTAAAACGTTAGAACATCGACTAATTCTTTTTGATATAATGATTGTGTATTCTTTCCTTCTTCTTTTGATGATTCTTGTGTCATTTAATATTTTCCCCATGGAATCCTTCACTACTGCAACTTGAGGCTTGAATTTTTTCTTCAGTTCTTTCAGCTTGAGGAACACCAAGAGTGTTCCTCCCCTTTGGTTTTCCATCTCCAGCTCTTTGCACATGTCATTATAATACTTTACTTTTTCTTCCAAGCCACCCTTTGAAATCTTCTGTTCAGTCTTTTTCTTCATCAATTCTTCCTTTTGCTTTAGCTGCTCGACGCTCAAGAGCAAGTTTTAGAGTCTTCTCTGACGTCCATCTTGGTCTTTTCTTTCTTTCCTGTCTTTTCAATGACCTCTTTCTTTCTTCATGTGTGATGTCCTTGATGTCATTCCACAACTCAACTAGTCTTCAGTCACTAGTGTTCAATGAGCCAAATCTGTTCTTCAGATGGTCTCTAAATTCAGGTGGGATATACTCAAGGTCATATTTTGGCTCTTGTGGACTTGCTCTGATTTTCTTCAGTTTCTGCTTGAACTTGAATATGAGCAGTTGATGGTCTGTTCTATAGTCGGTCCCTGGCCTTGTTCTGACTGATGATATTGAGCTTTTTCCACAGATGTAGTCAATTTGATTTCTGTGTGTTCCATCTGGCGAGGTCCATGTGTATAGTCGCCGTTTATGTTGGTGAAAGAGGTATTTGGAGTGAAGAAGTCACTGGTCTTGCAAAATTCTATCATTCGATCTCCAGCATTGCATCTATCACCAAGGCCATATTTTCCAATTACTGATCCTTCTTCTTTGTTCCCAACTTTTGCATTCCAATCACCAGTAATCATCAATGCATCTTGATTGCATGTCCAGTCAATTTCAGACTGCAGCAGCTGATAAAAAATCTTCTGTTTCTTCATCTTTTGCCTTAGTGGTTGGTGCACAAGTTTGAATATAGTCGTATTAACAGGTCTTCCTTGTAGGCGTATGGATATTATCCTATTACTGAGAGCATTGTACTTCAGGATAGATCTTGAAATATTCTTTTTGACATTGCATGCAACACCATTCCTCTTCAAGGTGTCATTCCCAGCATAGCAGACTATATGATTGTTTGATTCAAAATGGCCAATACCAGTCCATTTTGGCTTGCTAATGCTTAGGATATCGATGTTTATGTGTTCCATTTCATTTTTGACAATTTCCAATTTTCCTAGATTCGTACTTCATATGTTCCAGGTTCCAATAATTAATGGATGTTTGCAGCTGTTTTTTTTCTCATTTTCAGTCGTGCCACGTCAACAAATGAAGGTCCTGAAAGCTTCACTCCATCCAGGTCATTAAGGTTGACTCTACTTTGAGGAGGCAGCTCTCTCCCAGTCTTTTTTTGAGTGCCTTCCAACCTGGTGGGCTCATCTTCCAGCACTATATCAGACAATGTTCCACTGCTATTCATAAGGTTTTCGCTGGCTAATGCTTTTCAGAAGTCGACTGCTGGGTCCTTCGTCCTAGTGTGTCTTAGTCTGGAAGCTTAGCTGAAACCTGTCCTCCATAACTGACTCTGCTGGTTTCTAAATACCGGTGGTATAGCTTTCAGCATCACAGCAACACTCAATCCCCCGCAGTAGGACAAACTGACAGACACGTGGGGGTCTTTTTATTTTATTTATTTATTTATTTATTTATTTTTATCATTGATAGCTAGGTTTTATTTTATTTACTTGCTTACTTACTTTTCAACAATGTATTTTTAAGTAAACTATTTTTTCCTTCTGAAGTCCTGTATATGAACCACTTCCTTTAAAATATTAAGGAAAAAAAACTAGACACACATACTTTCTGAAATAATAATACTAAAGAAATCAAATCTGATGGTTTTCTTATAAATTTGACAAACACTAAATACTAAATGAAAACCCTGGTAGTATAGTAGTTAAGAGCTGTGGCTGCTGACTAAAAGGTCAGCAGTTCAGACCCTCCAACAGCTCCTTGGAAATTCCATGGGGCAGTTCTACTCTGCGCTATAGGGTAGCTATGAGTCAGAATAGGCTCCACAGCAACAAGTTTGGTTTTTTTTTTTTTTGGTTTTAAATACTAAATGATCATGTAAATTTTTCAAGTTTATAATGAAAACCCTATGTTGTTGCTCTGCTACTAATGAAAACGTTGTAGGTTTGAGTTCACCCAGTGGTGTCACAGAAGAAAGGCCTTATCATAGATTCAATTGTATCACCTCATAATGTCTGTCAACTTGGCTAGGTCATGATTCCCAGTATTGTGTGATTGTCCACCATTTTGTCATCTGATGCTGTTCTCCCGAGTGTTGTAAATCCTATCTCTATGACTTTAATGAAAAGGGGTTAGAGGCAGTTATGCAGACTCAATCTACATGATTGATCTACAACTTAAGCCAATTTCTTTTGAAATATAAAAGAAGTGAGCAGAGAGACAGGGGGACCTCATACTACCAAAAACTGAGAGCCAGGAGAATAGCACATCCTTTGGACCTGGGCTTCCTGTGCTGAGAAGATCCTCAACCAGAAAAAATTGATGACGAGTACTTTCCCTCAGAGCCCACAGAGAGAGAAAGACTTCCACTGGAGCTGGCCCCTAGATTTGAACTTCTAGCCTCCTAAACTGTGAGAGAATAAATTTCTCTTTGTTAAAGTCATCCACTTGTGATATTCTGTATAGCAGCACTAGGTAACTAAGACAAGCCTCATAATCTAATTCTGAAAAATAAGCCATTGAAAATCCTATGGAGCACAGGCCTGACACACTTGGTGTTGCCACGAGTCCAAACTGACTTGATAGCAACTGAATTCGTGGTATGTTGTTGTAACCTTTGAGGTGGCTCCAACTCATGGCAGCCTTGTGTATAACAAAACGACATGTTGCTGAGTCCTGTGTTGCCTTCGTGATCACTGATATGTTCAAGGCCATTGTGGTGGCAATTGTGTCAACCTATCTCATTCAGCATTTCTCTCATTTTTGCTGACCCTTATTTTACCAAACACAATGTCCTTTTCTAACAGTTGGTCTTTCTTGATGATGTGTCCAAAATAAGTGGGTCAAAGTCTGTCCATCTTTGCTCCTAAGGAGCATTCTGGTGGTTTCTTTTCAAAGGCTGCTTTGTTCCTTCCTTTGACAGTTCACCATACATTCAATATTTTTCACCAACAGAATTTCGATGCATCAATTCTTCTGTCTTTCTCTTTCATTGTCCAGTTTTTGCATGCATATGAGGCAATTGAAAAGACAATACCTTGGGTCAGGCATACTTTAATCATCAGATGATATTTTGCATTTTAAAACTTTAAAGAATTATTGTGCTGCAGATTTGATCAATGCAATATCTCATTTGATTCCTTGACTGCTGCTTCCACGGACACAGAATGTAGAACCACATAGAATAAAATCATTAACAACTTCAATTTTTTTTTTCTGTATTTATCATGATGTTGTTTATTGGTCCAGGTGTGAAGATTTTCATTTTCTTCAAATTCAGGGATAATCTATATTGAAGGCTGTAGTTTTTGATCCTAATTGTGAAGAGCCTCAAGTCATCTTCATTTTTGGCAAGGAAGGTTGTGTCATCTGCATACCTCAGGTTGTAAAAGAGTTTTCCTCCAATCTTAATGTTGTGTTCTTTATATAGGACAGCTCCTCAGACTCTTTGTTCAGCATACAGATTGAAATAGTAAGGTGAAATAATTCATCTCTGCTACATACCTTTTCAAATTTGAAAACCCTTAATAGAGTTTAATTCAGCTAATATTCATATCTAATGCTTGGTCATGGGTACATTTTATTTTATACTTTTTATCTCCCTAAATATCAATCTGTGATCCATTGCAGTTTATGCACACTTATCACCTGTTATCATATACCACCATATTTATGACCTTGCAGATTATGATATTAAAATTAATCAAAAACTAAACAAATTTAAATGAGAATTATATTCATTGGTAAAACCTGGTGTGATATTTCACAAGTACTGATAATGCATTGAAGGTGTAATAATTTATGTCAGTTCAAAGATAAATTATCCAAGATTCCTGATGAAATTCTATTAATTTTTTTTCCATTTAATAATTTGAGGAATAAAATTGTAAATATTTGCAAAGATTCAATTATAGTGTAATATCTGGGCTTCAATGGGTATTATGGGTTTTTCATCTGTCCACTGGGTCACCATACATTCTGACTGCTTATGAACCCTACATGATTCTCCCTCTTTCTCTCCATCTCTCTCACACACACTGCCCCCCCTTCTTCTCTCTCATCCTCTTTCTCTCATTCTCCATCCCTCCCTCTCCCTTGCACTTATATTCATTTTCTTGTTATCAGCTGGATCCATTCCATCATTTATATTCACACATTCAAACTTTAGCCAACAATTTTAAAAATAAACTCAACCCTGCCACCTCAGTTACCAAAAATCTCAACCCCACTGTCATCAAGTCTATTCTGACTCATAGACACCCTATCAGATAGAGTAGAACTGCCCCCATATGGTCTCCATTCACTGATTTATCACTCACTCTTGCTAGAGAAAATTTTGGAAGATATGGTTTAATTTTCTTAATTCCTACCTCTCTCATATCATTTTGATCTAGTCACTCTGATGATTTTATTAAGCTAGTTTTCATTTTGATCACAACCGCCTCCAACATATCTATTATGGATTGAATTGTGTCCCCCTAAAATGAACGTTGTAAATTTTAACCCCTATGCCAGTGGCTATAATCCCATTTGAGAATAGGCTTTCTCTGTTATGTTAATATGGAAGTGTTGGTGTAGGATGCGTCTTAAGTCAATCTCTTTTGAGATATAAAAATCAGATTACACAAGCAAGCAAGCAAGCAAGCAAGCACAAAGGGACGGGAAGACAAAGGTCACATGAAGCCCAAGGAGTTTAGGAATAGGAACTGAAAAGAGACAAGAACATTCCAAGAGAGCTGATCAAAGGAGAGAGCCTTCCCCTAGAACTGGAACCCTGAATTGGGACTTTGATCCTCCTTAACTGTGGGAAAATAAATTTCTGTTCATTAAAGCCACCTACTTGTAATATTTCTGTTATAGCAGCTCTAAATAACCAAGACAAAAAAACAACTGATTTTTTTTTTCAGTTCTGCCTCATTTGGCTTAGCCAGTTTGAAATATTTCCCTTCTATAATACTTTCCTCCTTTGATTTCTGAACACAGCATTTTCCTAGTTTTCTCTATATTTCAGCTAGTAACATAGTTGTAGTTTTTTGTGGACATGTTTTCATCTGCTGGCCATTAGTAGTTGTTGTAACTGTTTGGTCATGAGCTTCTTTCTCTTGCTACATTATCTCCCTAGGTTATTTTATTCATGATCATAGATTCAAGTACTCACAAAACACACAATTTATATTTTCAACTTAGCTGTCTCTGTGACTTCTAGATACAATTACTTAAGAACATATGTTTCAAAGAATCCTAAAATACAAAGAACTCAACCTTTCTGACTTGATAAGTGCTAGCATCAATCATTCAGTAAAATAAGACAGCACCACAAAAGTCATCTTGGATACTTCCCTTTACCTAAACGTGTATCTAGCCCACAATTTAATCCTGGTGTTTTTATCTCTTCCCTGCCTACTAAAAAAAAAAAAAAACCAAACCAAGTGCCGTCGAATTGATTCCGACTTATAGAGACCCTAGAGGACAGAGTGGAACTGCCCCATAGAGTCTTCAAGGAGCGCCTGGCGGATATGAGCTGCCGACCCTTTGGTTAGCAGCCGTAGCACTTAACCACCATGCCACCAGGGTTTCCCCCTACCTATTACAATAGTTTAATTGTTGGTCAACTCACATCTATACTGTTCACTTCAAATATATTTTCTGTACAGCTGGAATGATCATTTATCTAAGCAAAAATGTCAATCATACTACTAAGAAAAAATATAGATCCCACTTCTTTGTTTAAAATACAAGAACAGAATTTATAAGGATATTTTATATTTTTAAATATTTTTTTAAATTTATTAATTGTGAAAGCTTACAAATCAAGTCAGTCTCTCATACGAAAAGTTATACACACCTTGCTGTGTACTCTTAGATGTACTTCTTTTAATGAGATAGCATATTCCTCCTCTCCACCCTGTATTCCCCGTGTCTATTCAATCAGCTCCTGTCCCCCTCTTTCTTCTCATCTCACCACCAGATAGGAGTTGCCCACATAGTCTCACGTGTCTCCTTGAGCCACGAAGTTCACTCCTCACCAGCATCATTTTCTATCTTATACTCCAGGCCAATCCCTATCTATAGGGTTGGTTTTGGGAACGGTTCCAGTCTTGGGCTATCAAAGGGTCCAGAACCATGACCGTCAGGGTCCCTCCAGTCTCAGTCAGGCCTTTAAGCCTGGTATATGTGTGAGAATTTAAGATGTGCATTCCACAGTTCTCCTGCTCCACTAGGGATTCTCTGTTGTGTTCCCTGTCAGGGCGGTGATCCGTGATAGCTGGGCACCATCTAGTTCTTCCAGTCGCAAAAGGATGGAGTTTTTAGTTTATGTGGCCCTTTTTTGTCTGTTGGACTCACATTTACCTTGTGTCTTTGGTGTTCATTCTCTTTTGGTCCAGGTGGGTTGAGACCAATTGATGGCCGCTTGCTATGTTTAAAAACCCAGACACCTCTCACCAAAGTGGAATGCAGAACTTTTTCTTAATACATTTTGTTATCCCAATTGACCTAGATGTCCCCTGAAACCATGTTCCTCAGACCCCTGTCCCTGCTACTCTGACCTTCAAAGCATTTGGTTTTATTCAGTGAACCTCTCAGTTTTTGGTTTAGTCCAGTTGTACTGACTATTCCTGTCTTATGTGTTGCCATTCCCTTCACCTAAATTTTTTTTTTGTCTACTTTATCTAGTTAGTGAATATTGCTCTTCCTCCCTCCCCACCCTCTTAACCAACAAAGAATATTTTCTTCTGAGTTTAAACTTTACCTAGAGTTCTTATACTACTAGTTTCATACAATATTTGTCCTTTTGCAATTGACTAATTTCGTTCAGGCTAATGCCTTCCAGATTCCTCCCTGTTATGAAATGTTTCAAAGATTCATCATTGTCCTTAATTGTTGTGGAGTATTCCATTGTGTGAATATACCATAATTTGTTTATCCATTGAACCTTTGATGGGCACCTTGGTTGCTTCCATCTTTTTGCTATCGTAAACAGTGCTGCAATAAACATGGGTGTGCATATATCTATTCATGAGAAGGCTCTTATTTCTCTAGGATATATTCCAAGGAGTGGGATTGCTGGATTATATGGTAGTTCTATTTCTAGCTTTTTAAGGAAGCTCCAAATCCATTTCCAAAGTGGTTATACTATTTTACATTCCCACCAGCAGTATATAAGTGTTCTAGTCTCTCCACAACCTCTCCAACATTTATTATTTTGTGTTTTTTGGATTAATGCCAGCCTTGTTGGGATGAGGTGGAATCTCATTGTAGTTTTGATTTGCATTTCTCTAGTAGGTAATGATCATGAGCATTTCCTCATGTATCTGTTAGCACCCTGAATGTCTTCTTCGGTAAAGTGCCTGTTCATATTTTTTGCCCATTTTTTCATTGGGTTATTTGTCTTCTTGTTGTTGAGTTTTTGCAGTTATCTTATAGATTTTAGAGAACAGATGCTGATCAGAAATGTCATAGCTAAAAACTTTCTCCCAGTCTGAAGGTAATCTTTTTAATCTTTTGGTGATGTCTTTGTATGAGCATAGGTGTTTTACTTTTAGGAACTCGTAGTTATCTAATTTCTCTTCCGGTGTTTGTACATTGTTAGTAATGTTTTGTATACTGTTTGTGTAAGGTATTAGGGATCCTAGAGTTGTCCTTATTTTTCTTCTATGATCTTTATCATTTTAAATTTTTATTTATGTCTTTGATCCATTTTGAGTTAGTTTTTGGGCATGGTGTGAGGTATGGGTTTGTTTCTTTTTTCTTTTCTTTTTTTTTTTTTTGGAGATGGATATCCAGCTATGCCAGTACCATTTGTTAAAGAGACTGTCTTTTCCCTATTTAACTGACTTTGGGCCTTTGTCAAATATCAACTCCTCATATGTGGATGGATTTATGACTGGATTCTCAATTCTGTTCCATTGGTCTATGTATCTGTTGTACCAGTACCAGGCTGTTTTGACTACTGTGGTGGAATAATAGGTTCTAAAATCAGGTAGAGTGAGGCCTCCCACTTTCTTCTTCTTTTTCAGTAATGCTTTACTTATCCGGGTCTCTCCACATGAAGTTTGTGATTTGTTTCTCCATCTCATTAAAAAATGGTGTTGGAATTTGAATCGGAATTGCACTGTTTGTATAGATCGCTTTTGGTAGAATAGACATTTTTAAAATGTTAAGTCTTCCTATCCATGAGCAAGGTATGTTTTTCCACTAATATAGGTCTCTTTTGGTTTCTTTCAGTAATGTCTTATAGTTTTCTTTCCATAGGCCTTTCCATTTCATTTTTTATGACTTCTAATTTTTCTAGTCTCATACTTTCTACATTCCATGCTCTGATTATTAATTGATGTTTGCAGCTATTTCTTCTCTTTTTGAGTCTTGCCATATCGCCAAATGAAGATCCCAAAAGCTTTACTCAATTTACATCATTAAAGCAAACTCTCCCTTGAGAAGGCACTTCTTCCCCAGTCATATTTTGAGTGTTTTCCAACCAGAGGAGCTCATCTGCTGGTACTACATCATACAATGTTCTGGTGCTGTTATTCATAAGGTTTTCACTGGCTAATTTTTTGGAAGTATACTGCCTGCTCTTCCTTCTTAGTCTTAAGTCTGGAAGCTCCACTGAAACCTGCCCACCATGTGTGGTCCTGCTGGCATTTGACATATTGGTGGCATAGCTTCCAATATGACAGCAACACACAAGCCACCACAGTGTGACAACATGACATATACATTTTAAAAAAGGAAAAAAATTAAGGCATTTGAATATACGGTATTATATTCAAACGCCTTAAACTTTTCTTCACATTTTGTTTGGACTAATTTCAATGAGAAAACCCTGGTGGCTTAATGGTTAAGACTTATGGCTAAATGATAATCTTACGTTTATCATTAAAATTTATTGAGTTCCAAAGACTCTGAGTTTAAGTATAATCCTTAGAACAATAGTTTGTGTAATTATTAACATAATATAAAACTAGAGGTTGAAATTTAAATAATTTCATAGTTAGCCAGAAGTCATAGAAATAGGGAATGGCAATACAGATATTTAAATCCATATTCATTAAAGTCCATGGTCTATGTATTTTTATATATTTCCACCTTATGATACTTAATGGGTGGCTACAATTTGCTAATTTCTTCAACCTTATACTCAGAGAGGTTAACTTAAGTTAAAACATGTATTATTGTGTTCACAGTGGCAGTGTATTTATACTTTTCCTAGAAAACTACAGGTAAATAATTTTACGGAGAATAGTTCTCTTGCTCTATCTGGCCATCAAAAGCCAATACAGTTGAATTATGAGAGTGTAAATAATGTATCAGAAGTCTATATTCAGAAAAAGTAAAAAAAAAATATATTAAGTAGCTATTTAAGTTGAATAAAACCTGTAAATATATATACCTTTTAACTCTAAGCATAGAATGCTCAAAGTCATAGTCCCTGATCACGACAAAAACAAGTACATGAAGGTTTGAGCTGACAACAGCTGAACTCAAGAAGTACATTAATCTGCAAAGAATGTCTGCAGATAGAGTGCAATAAAGAGACATCAGCAGGAAAAGAAAATTGTAATACATTGTGAAAAAAATCACTAAACCAATGCCTTTGGAAACCTTACGTCTGCAGAAAATCTTGTGGGTCCGAATCTAACCAAAACCTGTCAAAAAAGTTGATTAAAAAAAAAAGTTCATATTTAATTTGATATTTAAATAAATATGAATTTAAGAACCTGCACCCAAATTCAATATTCTTTCCATAATAAATGTAAATCTTCAAGATGGGCTGTTTGGGTATGCAAATTTAATTGAGGCAAGGATGGTGTAAAAAAATTACTCTTTCACCATCCCACTGAAATTGCTATTGACAAATAACTAGTGCACTGAGGTTGTAACCATGTTTAGGCAAGTGGCTTTTGGCAGCTAATTTAATAAATAATTAGATTCAACAAACCTAGCTTCTGCAAACACAGCTTTGACTGTAGCAATTGTCAATATTTAAAATATATTCTGTTTCTAAAACATGATTAGAACATCTGTTAAATTTCTTAATCTACTTCATGAAGTTACTTAACTGAGTTACTTTACTTGAGTTACTTAAAACATTTCTAAAATTAGTCATACCAAAAAATTAAATCTATAAAATGGAATTAAAAAATATAATTAATTTTGTCTTTTCCAGTCATCCATGTCAAAACCACATGCACACATAAGTGTGCACATAACACACATTGAAGTGGGTGGGGGGGTGGTGAACATTACAAATCTGATAAACAGGTTTTTGGAGTTTTTCTTAATCTAATGTTCTTGGCTGATTGCGCAGACATATTTTTATCTCAAATTTTAAATAAGCAGTCTAAAATTAGCTACAGTCTTATTTCTTTTCTTTGGATTATTAAAAGTTCCTAAGCTTTAAATACGTTAAGCAACTCTACGTTGCAGGCATCCCTTTCCCATATTATCTCAAAATGCATGTTATTGTTTTGAAATTTCTGTAACTCATATAATGTATTAAACCATATATTTCTACATGGTAAACACGTCGAATTTTGAAGGACAGGATCACCGTGAATAAAAAGGAATAAGCTTCATTCAATTAAATCTTGGTATTTTGGTGTGGAAGCATTTCCAAAGGTTTGTATTACAGAGTAGCTGTCTTAATCTCACTCTAAAACTAGCTATTCTTGGATATGTCTATTCCGCAGGTATCTGGTTATAACGGATTTTGAAGAACATATTTCATTTATTTTTCAGATGATTAACATTCCAGTGATAATGATAGACATAAATATTTAGCTGAGATAAGTTCAAATTATTCTTTGAGGGAAAAATGTCTAAATGGAAAAAAATCTTATTATACTAAATATGTTTAATATTGTATATAATAGAAGAACTCATAATAGAACTCTATGATCAAATACTCATATTTTTCCTTCAGAATGAAAGTTCTTTTCTATTTCCCTTGAACTCAAGTCACATATTCAAACATTACGTGCATAATACTTTATTATGTACTGAAGAGAATATAAAAAAGAAGATTGTGTTTTTGTCCTCCAGGAACTTAGAGTCTAACTAGAGAAGTCCAGGTATTTAACAAAAAGTTAAAATTTAATGTAATGTTGGTGTCTGGACTTGGAGGAGGAAATTAATGATATAAACTTGAAAGAATTTATAGAATGAGATGAATAAATTTTCTGACTGTTATCTCTTGCCTTCTTAGGAGCGTTATACTATTTCTCTCTTTCTCTTTTTCTTTTCCACTGTTTATCTCTCTGTCTCTGTCTCCCTTTCTACATGTGTTATTATTATTGTTTTTCTTGTTATACTCCCTAGAAAAAATACTAGCCACTGTGATTCTTCTTATACCTAAGTAGTAATTACTGCAGATGTTTTGCATTCTGTCTAGCAGAGTATGTTGCCATGAATACAGTAAGAATATAAAGCAGGAGTCAACACTATTATGGAAGTTCAAATGAGAAAATAAACAGATTCAACTGGCAGTAAAAGCAATTGTTATAACATTTTGTGAGGGAAGGGTGATGCGACATCAAGGTTCACCAGAAATTCATTGCTATGTTAAGCTTACACTAGGGTACCAAGACTGGATTCCATTTAGCCCCATGCATACAAATAAGCAGTTAATTTAGTAGTGCTCTACAAAATGCTCCAAAATTAAATTCTTCAGCTCAATATATCCCCCTCTGAAAGGTTTTCTGATTTTCCGTTATGTTTTTCTGGTGCATTAATGGTAAGCCAAGAAAGAAAAATGTCACAAAACATCAGAAGTGAAATTCTTTCTGTGTAGCTACCACAGATATATGCATTTTGAAATTAAATTTGTAACCACCTATAAGTTATTAAATTTTAAATACCGAAAAATTATTCTAAGCTTTTACCTAATATAAATAGCCTTAACAAATAAATGGATTATGAAGAGATGAATAGACCTCAATTATTGTGACAGAGTACTGGCTTGAATCATTTTTCAAAAATTAACATTTATATATTCAACTAAATTAGAATAAATTTTGAACTTAAAGCATTTCACATTAGAACTTTAATAAAAGACTCTTCTATCCTTACCTTCTTTCTGTTTTTTTTTTCTCCTATGCAAAGTGTGTAGTAAGAAATTGCCCCTGATTTTTGTACAGTTTTAGAGGAAAGAAAATTAGATTGTTAAGTTTGCAGCAAAAAAAAAAAAAGAACTTAATGAAAAAAAATGCATGCTTCTTAAACTGTGTTCTGTATACTAAAACTGAGTTATTCTTATAATATGTGAACATGCTTTTACTACATTTAAATTTGACTGGTTTATCATTTGATTTCTTTTATGCTAGAGGCTGTTTAAGCCTATTCTAATTTGCACTTCTGATCTATATTTTGGAGCTATGTGTATCGGATCACAGTCAAGCTTTTAAAGATCCATTTTAACAATTTACTGCAGGGCTAAAAAAAAAGAAAGATTATTCTTAGGAAATTACACAAGGATTGGGTCAGTGTTTAGAGCACAAATGCTGTATCAGAAAAATATCATAATTAATGTAGAATTTTCCATTGATATGACCTTTAGAAACTATTTTTAATAAGTATTTAAAATAAATGATAGTGTTTCCTTCTCTTCACCTACTTTATTGTAGTGCTTTAACTAATTGCCAATTCTATTTACATTATAAAGACTACCTAAGACTGGAGAGTATTCATTTTATAGGGTTCTGTTTGAGCTGCCCATCAGTTATGCTAAGCATTCTCTTAGTTGAAACATTGCTGAATTATTAAAGTTTGAATAAAGGAATCTAGAGAAAAATTTAGAGAAAAATAGAAGTATAATGTTTATAATTATACTGTGGCAGTAAAATATGAAATGATGGTGAAAGAACAGTCTTTAATGCTTAAACAGCTAATAATTTATATCCAAGTATTAATGTGTAGGAAGCTGTTAACTTTAAAATTGAATTACTCAGTTACATATGGTAACATTGTATTTTCCATTTCAGGAATAAGAAACTGGGCACTTACTATATACAAATAAGGGCAAAGAAGAGCAAAATTTGATATGAGTAACAAATCTCTTCCTCCAAAGAATAACTTCAAGGTTTTTTTTTAATAGTATAAATCTGCCCATATTGTGTTAAAGCATATTTTTATGAGTTTATTTTTTACATATTATTACTGATAACAGATAGTTGCCTACTTACGATAGAGTTCCATTCTGATAACTCCTTCATAAGTAGCATCTGACATAAGTTGAATACCTCATTTTTTATAGTTTTGTTATTTTTGCTTTTTATTACCTATATCTTTATAAATTTGATCTTTATTTGTCTTTAGGGGTTGGAAACGTTACATATACACTTACAGTTATATATTACTATATATATAAAAATATGCATGTCTAAAAAAACGATGGTGACATTTTGCTGGTTGCTGTAACAACTCCTTTTGAGGAAGGTTCTGCATCATCTGGATTATCCTTGGGAATGAGAATGGGGTTTCTAGTCAGGAAACTGTGAGAGTTGTCGGTATGATCCCGTAACATTGTGTGTAGTACATATTACAAACAATAAGATGTCCCCCCAAAAAGTGCAGTTTTTCATAACTTGAATATGTCATAAATCTAGGACTACCTGTAGTCACTATAATCTAGTCATATTCTGTGGGCCCCAACCTAAAGATGAAAAGGTGTGGTCCATAATCTTAAAGAAATCAGTGTGCAGTGACAATGAATGAAGATAACGAAGTAATTCAAAATGGTGGAATTTCTACAAAAGAACTGTTTTTAATTTGCATTGATTATAGGAGGGGATTAGAGCATAATTCTGCCCAGAGAAATACAAGAAGCCTTCACAGATGAAGTAATTCTTATTCTTCACTGACAGGACCAGGGAACACAGAAGTTAAGAAGGCCCTTTTTTAGGCAGAGAGAATAATATGTAAAAAGGCACCGAAGTGTCCAGCATATTCAAGAATTTTTTTGACCTTTAGAGTGTAAATGAAGCCCTGCTGGTGTAGTGGTTAAGAGCTCGGCTGCTAACCTACAGGTCAGCAGTTTAAATCCACCAGCTGCTCCCTGTCCTATAGGGCCACGATGAGTAGGAATTGACTCAAAGGCAAGGAGTTTGGTTTTTGGTTTTCAGAATAAAAAGTGAGTCCTCCTCACACCTCCGGGCAAAAAAAATATATATATATATATATTTTTTACCTCCTGGCACAGTGGTTAAGAGTTACAGCTACTAACCAAAAGGTCAATAGTTCATAATCCACCAGCTGCTCCTTGGAAACCCTATAGGGAAGTTCTACTCTGTCCTATAGTGTGGCTATGTGTTGGAATTGACTGGATGGCTATGGAGTTTTTGTTTGTTTAGAGTGCAAATGGGCAGTAACTCCTCCCAAAGGCTTGAATGCTATGTTAATTGGTTTAAAATTTTGCCCTCATGAATTTGGAGAAGTAGTTCTAGAAGAGAAATTCTGTTCTGATTCTTATTTTAGAAAGAACACACATATCATAGCAGGGAGAATGAGTTTTAAGGAAACAAAGACAACAGCAAAGTGACTACTCCAAGAAACGAAAGTTGCAGGTCCACAGTGGGCTAGTGGTGCCATGGGGAGAATTGGCACGTCTTGTGAATGACCAGACTCGGGAGAGATCCATAACAATTACCAGGTTCCTTACTTGAAGAAACAATGTACTTTGCAATTTAATTCAAGAAGATAAAGTTTGAAGGTGAAAGCAAAAACAGGAACCAAAAATTGAAGGTGATTTTGGGGAGCCTGTGAGACTATGTAGATGATATTTTCATATAAAAATGTGATTGTGTGTCGTGAGTCAAAAGAGTAAAGAGAGTAGGAAGAGCTATGGTGTTAAATACCTGGCTCCAGGGACAGGGTCTAAACTGAATCAAGAATTGTGCAGAGGTCTGAAAACTGGAATACATGCTAGTTAAATTTTCCATTCATGAGTTCAAATTCTTGTTGATATTCTAAAGCTTTTTCTACTCCTCTAGTCATGCACCCCGAATTGTAAAAAAAAAAAAAATATATCATCTGGGCCCTGGCCGTAGTCTGAGTCTATTGTGGGATAGATATATAAAGCAGAATTTAGTAAGTACCTAAGTATTATAAAATTTAAATTTTGTAATCATTATCATGACAGAGTAGATGAGTAAGCTGACTAAGCATATAGAGTTAACTTGTGATCCGTGTATAGGTGGGAGTAGAGAGACTTCCAAGTGCTGCACATCGATACTTAAAAACCTTAAACATTCTCTTTTCAAAGTCATCTTTATACTAATCAGAAAACCTAAACTCTCTGCCTTAATTATCTACTGCTTTTACTATACAGAGGAATGGCGTTTCATTCGTCTTCAAAAAGAACATTTCAAGATCTACCCTGAAGTACAACACTATCAGCGATAGAATAATATCTATATGCCTACAAGGAAGACCAGTTAATATGACTATTATTCAAATTTATATACCAATCACTATGGCCAAAGATGAAGAAATTAAAGATTTTTACCAGTTTCTGCAGTATGAAATTGGCCAAACATGTAATCAGGATGCAGTGATAATTACTGGTGATTGGAATTTGAAATTTGGAAACAAAGAAGAAGGTTCTGTAGTTGGAAAATATGGCCTTGGTGATAGGCACGATACCAGAGTCACATGACTAACTTTTGTAAGACCAACAATATCTTCATTGCAAATGCCTTTTTGACCAACAAAAATGGTGACTGTACACATAAAGCTTGCCAGATGGAATACACAGGAATCAAATAGACTACATCTGTGGAAAGAGATGATGGAAAAGCTCAATATTCTCAGTCAGAAAAAGGCCAGGGTCCGACTGCTGATCCAGCCATCAATTACTCATATGCAAGTTCAAGTTGAAACTGAAGAAAATTAGAACAAGTCCACAAGAGCCAAAATACAACCTTTAGCATATCCCACCTGAATTTAGAGACCATCTCAAGAATTGACTTGACACATTGAGCACTATGACCGAAGACCAGATGAGTTGTGGAATGACATAAAGGACATCATACATGAAGAAAGCAAGACGTTAAAAGACAGGAGAGGAAGAAAATATGTAAATGGATGTCAGAAGAGACTCTGAAACTTGCTCTTAAATGTCGAGTAGCTAAAGCAAAAGGAAACAATAATGAAGCAAAAGGGCTGAACAGATTTCAAAGGGCAGCTCGAGAAGACAATGCAAAGTATTATGAAGACATGTGCAAAGACCTGGAGATAGAAAACCAAAAGGGAAGAAGATGCTCAGCATTTCTCAAGCTGAAAGAACTGAAGAGAAAATTCAGCATCAAGCTGCAATACTAAAGGATTCTATCAGGAAAATATTAAAGGCTGCAGGGAGCATCAAAAGAAGGTGGAAGGAATATACAGGGCCACTATACCAAAAAGAATTGGTCAACATTCAACCACTTCAGGAGGTGACATGTAATCAATAACCGATAGTACTAAAGGAAGAAGTCCAAGCTACACTGAAGGCATTGGTGAAAAACTAAGTTCCAAGAATTGACGGAATACTAATTGAGATGTTTCAACAAACGGACGCAGAGATGTAAATGCTTACTCGTCTATGCTATGCCAAGAAATTTTGAAGACAGCTACCAGGCCAACTGACGGGAAGAGATCCATATTTATGTCTAGTCCCAAGAAAGGTGATTCAACGGACTGCAGAAATTATCAAACAATGTCACTAACATCACATGCCAGCTAAATTTTTCTGAAGACCATTCAAAAGTGGTTGCAGCACTGGATCGACAGGGAACTGCCAGAAATTCAAGCCGGATTCAGAAGAGGACATGGAACAAGGGATATATCATTTTTGATGTCAGATGGATCCTGGCTGAAAGCAAAGAACACCAGAAGGATGTTTACCTGTGTTTCACTGACTATACAAAGACATTAGACTGTGTGGATCGTAACAAATTACGGATAACATTGTGGAGAATGGGAATTCCAGAACATGTCATTGTGCTCTTGAGGAGGCTGTACATGGATCAAAAGGCAGTCGTTTGAACAGAACAAGGTGATACTGCACCGTTTAAAGTCAGGAAAGATGTGCATCAGGGTTGTATCGTTTCACACCTATTCAACCTGTATGCTGAGCAAATAATCCAAGATACTGGACTATATGAACAAGAATGGGCACCAAGATTGAAGAAAGACTCATTACCAATCTGCATTATGCAGATGACACAACCTTGATTGCTGAAAGTGAAAAGGACTTGAAGTATTTACTGATGAAAACCAAAGACTGCAGCCTTCGCTATGAATTACACCTCAACATAAAGAAAACAAAAATCCTCATGACTGGACCAATAAGTAACATCATGATAAATGGAGAAAAGATTGAGTTCATCAAGGATTTCATTTTACTTGGATCCACGATCAACAGCCATGGAAGGGACAGTCAAAACATCAAAAGATGCATTGCATTGGGCAAATCGACTGCAAAAGATCTCTTTAAAGTTTGAAAAGCAAAGATGTCAGCTTGAGGACTAAGGTGCACCTGACCAAAGCCATGGTGTTTTTCATAGCCTCATATGCATGCGAAAGCTGGACAATGAATAAAGAACACCAGAGAAGAACTGACACATTTGAATTGTGGTTTTGGGGAAGAATGTTGAATATACCATGGATTACTAGAAGAACCAACAAATCCATCTTGGACGAAGTACAACCAGAATGCTCCTTAGAAGCAAGGATGACGAGACCACGTCTCACATACCTTGGACATATTATCAGGAGGGTTCAGCCCCTGGAGAAGGGCATCATGCTTGGTAAAATAGGGGGTCAGTGAAAAAGAAGATGCTCAATGAGATGGATTGACACAGTGGCTGCAACAATGGGCTCAAACGTAGCAAAATTTGTGAGAATGGCACAGTACCAGGCAGTTTTTTATTCTGTTGTGCACGGGGTCGCTATGAGTTGGAACTGACTCGATGGCACCTAACAACAACCACTGTACAGAAATACTACAAGTGGTTAGCTTTAATGAACAGAAATTTATTTTCTTTCAGATTAGAAGGCTAGAAGTCCAAGTTCAGACCGCCGGCACTAGATGAAAAATATTTCTATACCTGCTCTGGGGGAAATCCTTATTTCAGCTTCTCCAGCCTGTCATTCTTCAGTTCCTTGGAGATCCCCACTTGACATCTATTTTTCTCCCCAGTTGTGCTTACTTACTTACGTCTTTCTGTTTCTAATCTGCTCTTTCTACATCTTAAAAAAATCATTAAATTTAAAACACACCCTATACTAATACAACTTCTTCCACATAGCAAGGAATCACTTACAAATTAGATTACATCCACAGGTACATTGTTGCTAGCATCCATCCAGAAGGTTCTGACTCATAGCCACCCTATGTACAACAGAATGGAACACTGCTTGGTCCTGTGCCATCCACACACAATCGTTATAGTTTAGCCCACTGTTGTAGCCATTGTATCAACCCATCTCATTGAGGATCTTCTTCTTTTTCTCTGACCCTGTACTTTACAAAGCATAATGTCCTTCTCCAGGACTGGTCCCTCCTGATTAGATGTTCGAAACAAGTGAGATGAAGCCAACTCATCCTCACTTCTAAGGAGCATCCTGGCTGTACTTCTTCCAAAACAGATTTGTTCATTCTCTTGGTAGGCCATGCTACACACAACATTCTTCACCAACACCATAATTCAAATGCATCAATTCTTCTTTGGTCTTCCTTAGCCCCTGTCCAGCTTACATATGCATATGAGGTGATTAAAACTACCATGGCTTGGGTAGGCACACCTTAGTCCTTAAAGTGACATCTTTGCTTTTCAACACTTTAAAGAATTTTATTGTGGCAGATTTGCCCAATGAATGTGTAATTTGATTTCTTGACTGCTGCTTCCATTGATGCTGATTGTGGATCCAAGTAAAATGAAATCCTTGACAACTTCAATATTTTCTCTGTTTATCATGATGTTGCTTATAGTCAAGCTGTGAGGATTTTTGTTTTCTTTAAATTGAGATGTAATCCATACTGAAGGCTGTAGTCTTTAATCTTCATTGCTGAGTGTTTCAAGTCTTCTTCACTTTCATCAGGCGTGGTTGTGTCATCATGGCTGTTAGTCTTCCTTCAGTTATGATTCTGCATCCTTCTTCATATAATCCAGCATCTTGGATTATTTGTTTAGCATACAGATTAAGCATGGTGAAAGGATTTTCTGATTTTAAATGACACTGTATCACCTTGTTCTGCGTGAACGACTGCCTCTTGGTCTATGTATAGGTTCAGCATGAGCACAATTAAGTGTTTTGGAATTCCCATTCTTGCAATGTTATTCATAATTTGTTATGATCCACAGAGTTGAATGCGTTTGGGTAGTCAATAGAACATAGGTAAATGTCTCTCTGGTATTCTCTGTATTCAATCAAGATCCATCTGACATCAAGGATGATATTCCATGTTCCACCTTCTCTTCTGAATCAAGCTTGAATTCCTGGCAGTTCCTGTAGATATACTGCTGTAACCATTTATGAATTATCTTTTGGAAAATGTTACTTGGGCAGGATATTAATGGTATTGTTCCATAATTTCCACATTTTCAGAACCAAAATTTCTGTTTCTTTGAAACAGGCACAAATATAGATCTCTTCTAGTTGGTTGGCCAGGTAGCTGCCATCCAAATATCTTGACACAAATGAGTGAGTGCTCCTAACACTGCATCTATTTGTTAAAACATCTCACTTAGTATTCAGTCAATTCCTAGAGACTTCTTTTTTGCCAATACCTTTAGTGCAGCTTGGGCTTCTTCCTTCAGTACCATCATTTCTTGATTATATGCTGCTTCCTGAATTTGGTTGAATGTCGACCAATTCTTTTTGATACAGTGACTGTGTATTCCTTCCATCTTCTTTTGATGCTTTCTGTGTCGTTCAACATTTCACCCATAGAATCCTTCAATATTGCAACTTGAGGCTTGAATTTTTTCTTCAGTTCTTTCTGCTTGAGAAATGTGGATTGTGGTTTTCGAACCTTATGGCTTTCTAACTCCAGGTCTTTGCACATTTCATTATAATACTTTACTTTGTCTTCTCCAGAGGGCCTTTGGAATCTTCTGTTCAGCTCCTTTACTTCATCATTTCTTCCTTTTCCCTTCGCTACTCTAAATTCAAGAGCAAGATTCAGAATCTCTTCTGGCATCCCTTTTGGTCTTTTACTTTTTTCCTATTTTTTTTTTTTTTAAATAACGTTGGCTTCCTTCACATATGATGTCCCACATACACCCCACAACTTTTCTGGTCTTCTGTCACTAGTGTTCATTGCATCAAATCTATTCTTGAGATGTCTCTAAATTCAGGTGGGTTACACTCAAGGTTGTACTTTGGATTTAATGGATTTGTTTTTCTTCTCTCATCTTCAACTTGAACTTGCATATGAGAAAATGATGTCTGTTCTGTAGACCATCGGCCACTGGCCTTGTTCCAGCTGATGATATTGAGCTTCTCTGTCATCTCTTTTTGCAGATGTATTTGATTTTAATTCCTGTGTATTCAATCTGAGGTTCATGTGTATAGTCCCCATTTATGTTGTTGGAAAAGGTATTTCCAATGAGTAAGTTGTTGGATTTGCAAAATTCTATCATGTGATCTCTGACATAATTTCTATCTCCAAAGCCTTATTTTTCTACTATCCATCCTACTTCTTTGTTTCTGACTTTCATATTCCAATCACCAGTAATTATCAATGCATCTTGATGATATGTTTGATCAATTTCAGACTGCAAAAATTGGTAAAAATATTCAGTTTCTTCAATTTGGCATTAGTGGTTGGTGCATAAATTTTAATAATAATCATATTAACTGGTCGTTGTTGTAATCTTATGGATATTATTCTATCACTGAGAGCATTGTAATTCAGGACAGATCTTGAAATGTTCTTTGTGATGATGAATGTGACGCTGTTCATTTTCAGTGTGTCATTCCAGCATAGTAGTGTATATGATTCTCCAGTTCACAATGCCCAATGCCAGTCCACTTCAGCTTACTAATGCCTCGGATACTGATCTTCAAATATTCCATTTCATTTGTACAACTTCCAATTTTCCTTGAGTCAGAGTTCAGACATCCATGTTCCAATTATTAATGCATGGTTGCATCTGTTTCTTCTCATTTTGAGTCATGCCACATCAGCAAATGAAGGTCCTGAAAGATTTATTATACCCACGTTATTAAGGGCACCTCTACTTAGAATTTCATAGCCACCCTATATATATATAGGGTCGCTATGAGTCAGAATCGACTCTACGGCAGTGGGTTTGGTTTTTTGTTTTTTGCTTTTTTCCGACATTGAATAGGCAGCTCTTTCCCAGTTGTACTTTGATTGCCTTCCAACCTGAGGGACTCTTCTTCCAACACTGTATCATACAGTCTTCTGCTACTATCCATAAGGTTTTCACTACTCATTTTTTTTTTGAATGTAGATTGCCATGTCCCTTTTCCTAATTTGTCCAGGTCTGGAAATCCATTGAAATATGTCCAGTTTCAGTAACCCTGCTGGTATTTGGAATACCAGTGGCATAGCTTCCGGAATCACAGCAACTTGGAAGCCACCATAATATGACAAACTTATGGACAAATGATGGGTGTAGGGGTAAGGGCAGCATTCTACAGTCTTATGATTAGGTCTCAGTCTTTCAGTGAATCTGTTCCTCTTGGTTGTTACCTTCAGAAGTGTTTCTTAGCCTCAGAGGTAAAGCAGAAAATCTAGAGATTACTAGAGTTGGCTACTTATTTCCTTTTCCCCGAGATCATTAGAGGGAACCACAGGTATTGGGGTTAAGATTTCAGCACATATTTTTTGGGAACATAATTCAATCCATAACCCTTTCCTAAGCATCTAGATTCTGTTATTTATATCGACTATCACTTTGTGGTATTGTGATGTTCTGCATTACTTAATAATAAGTATCTAACCAGTTTCTACATATACCATGGTCTGCGAAAGCCAATAAAATAACATACCTTGACCTCTAGTTTCCTCCTTTTATCAGACTACTAGATTTACACCTCCTTCCATTGCAGCACATGCAAGCATCTGATTTCTGACCTGATGATGAAGAAACTATTGATCAAGACAAGAAATGATAACCATGTTCTCTGCCTAAAGTGGAAGGGCCAATCATCTCATTGTCTCCTCATAATCAAACAGAACACATCTGGTGATAAATTGGAGGAAAAGCTGAGTTTACTTCTTTGCCAGCTCGTTGCTACCTTATATTCCTCCTCTGTTCATCTTCACTGAACAGATTGAGTCAGAACAAGAAAGTGAGCCCACTTCCTTTGTTTTAAAGACATCTTTAACTCTCTTGTAGATTATTTCAATTGCCTTATATTTAGCCTTTCTATTTTTGGACTCCTTTTTAAAAAAAAAAAAAAATGTGGTACAAATGGTTTATGTTTGAGAGCTAACCTAACCGTTAAGAGTTTAAACCCAACTAACAATACCATGGAAAAAAAGGCTTGGCAATATGCTTCTGTTAAGATTACCAACAAGAAAACTATATAGAGCAGTCCTACTCTGTAATATGTGGAGTTACCAGGCATCAGAAATGACTCATTGACAACTAACAACCACAACAGCTTTAGATTCTAGATATTCGAGGCTCTGCTATTTTACCACGTCCCTCTTGATTGATTCGGGTAAGTATGTACCACAAACTTACCTGAAATATGCATGAGATGTGAGATTAATGTATCATTTAAAATCATAGTCTTGATTGTAAAGTTTCATTAGTCTCTAGAAATATATGAGTTTCATCCCAATTTAGAGTGGATGCTGCTATTCACCTGTTCCTGCTTTGTGCCATCATTTTTCATTGTTTTTCCTAGCATACTTGACACATGGGAACAATGCCATTATGAGAAAAACTTACATAAGACTTTAGTGCTTATCCACAACTTACACATATTCAAAGCCTACCGGTTGCCTCGTTCTAATACATTTTTCACACCAATTTCCTGGAAACAGATAACGAATTGTTACACCAGGAAGTGGGTTGCCTTAGCTTTCCTTCTTTAATGCCCTTATCAAGCAACCCAGAAGACTTGTCCAAATTCTTTAAATTCTTATAAATTTAAGCTTGATTTTTCTCCTTTCTATAGAGTTGTTAGACACCCTGATCAAAATTAATCTTCCAAATCCTATATCAACTTAATTGTATTAATATCAGAACTTATTGTAATATCAGAAACTTTTCTTTAAACAGTGAATTTATAGAAGTTGATGGCCTCTAATTTTTTATAATTTTTTAGTTATTTTTTTAGTCTTAATATCTTCAACATGATTTCACTTAGTAAATATTCAATATTTCTCAGATTGAATAGCATTGTCTCCCTGACTTTTACTTATGTCTTATATTTGTTTTCTAGGGAGGCAATAACAAAATACTACAAAGTCAGTGACATTAAAGACAAGAAACTTTTTGTCTCACATTTTTGGAAGTTAGTAGTCCAAATTCAAGGTGTTGGCTGGGCCATGTTCTTTCCCAAGGCTCCAATGGAATACACTTTTTCATCTTTCTTACTTTCTGGTAGTCCTAGGCATTCTTTGGTTTGCACATTTAAATTCACATAACTGCTGTCCTTCTCTGTTTCTCTGTGCCTCTTCTCCTCTTTTATAAGAGCATCACTCAGATGGGCTTAAGATCCACGCTACTTTATTATGACCTCATGCTAACTTAACTGATAGGGTTTTTGAAGACCGTATTGCCAAGCAAGGACAGTTTTACAGGTACCAAGGGTTAGGAGTTAATATATCTTTTATGGGGACACAATTCAATCCATAACTTTTCATTTCTGACTCCAACGTGACTAATGAATCCTGACTCACAATGCTTACTTTTTATGCTGAATTGGCTAACAACTGTATTTATCACTGTTAAATATTGACTATAATAAAACTGTGGATGAACATATGTGACTTTTAGAGAAAACACCTATATATATAGTGTACATTTTAGGAAAAGGAACATATAACAAAAAGTTATATATACAACAATGTTGCCTTTGAAGATTGCTGTTCATTCCCCACTTGACCCCCTCAAGTCTTTCCCTATTAGGGGAAATCACTATCCTGAATATTAAGCTTGCCATTCCTTAGCTTTTCTTAAGTTTTGCAAATATATTCCTGTGTCTCTGAAAAAATATGTTCTTATGTCTGGATATTTTTGAACTTCATGTTAATGGAACCATACTATGTGTATATTCCTACAACTTGCTTACTGGACTTGATACTGTGTCCATGAAATTCAACTATTATTGTGAATAGCCATAATATATCCACCATAATTATTGGGTAATATGCCACTAAATACATTAGCAAGTTTACCAAACAGGGTTATAGGATTATTTCCAGCATTTTGCTAGTATGAAAGCTGCTGTTAGAAGCATTCTTATACATGCTTCCTGGAGCACACATGCAAGAGGTTTTCAGGGGCATATATCGACCGTGGGATTGTTGCACCAAAAAGCATGAACTCAGAGATGATTTCGAGAAAAGATTTGATGCACTGAACACTGATAACCAAAGACTAGAGGAGTTGTGGTATAATGCTAATGACATTATACATGAAAAAGCAAAAGGTCTTTAAAAAAAAAAAAAAGAAAGAATTGACCAAAGTTCGTTTCAGAAAAGGCTCTAAAACTTCCCCTTCAGCATAGAGTTTCTAAAGTAAAAGGAAGAAATAATGAAGTAAAAGAGTTGAATGGAAGATATCAAAGAGTGACTCAAGAACACAAGGTATATTATTATAATGAATTGTGCAAAGACCTGGAGTTAGAAAAACAAAAGGGAAGAAGACACTTGGCATTTCTGAAGCTGAAAGAACTGAAGAAAAAATTCAAGCCTTGAGTTACAATATTGAAAAAAATTCTATGGGCAAAATAGTGAATGACATGTGAAGCATCAAAAGAAGATGGAAGGAATACACAGAGTATGGAGTCACTGTACCAAAAAGAATTGGTCGACATTCAACCATTTCAAGAGGTGGTATATGATCAAGAACCGATGGTACTGAAGGAAGATGCCCAAGCTGCACTGAAGGCATTGGCAAGATACAAGGCTCCAGGTAGTGACGGAAAATCAGCTCAGATGATTCAACATATGCAATGCTGGAAGTGCTCACTCATCTATGCCAAGAAATTTGGATGACAGTTACCTAACCAGTGGATTAGAAAAGATCCATATTCATGCCCATTCCAAAGAAAGGTGATCCACCAAAATGTAGAAGTTATTGAACAATATCATTAATATCACATGTAAGCAAAATTTTGCTGAAGATAATTTGAAAACAACTGCAACCGTACATTGGCAGGAAACTGTCAGAAATTCAAGCCGAATTCATAAGAGGCCTTGGAAAGAAGGAAAGCATTGATGATGTCAGATTGATCATGGCTGAAAGAAGACAATACCAAAAAGATGTTTACCTGTGTCTAATCCATACACGAAGGCATTCACCTGTGTGGACCATGGGAAATTATGGATAACATTACAAAGAAAGAGAATTCCAGAACACTTAGAAGTGCTCATTCAGAACTTGTACATAGATCAAGAAGCAGTTGTTCAAACAGAACAAGGCAATAATGTGTGGTTCAAAATAAGAAATGATTTGCCTCAGGGTTGTATCCTTTCACCGTACTTATTCAATCTGTATGCTAAGAAAATAATCTGAGAAGCTAGACCATACGAAGAATACAGCACCACTATTGCAGCAAAATTCATTAACAACCTGCAATATGCAGATGACATAACCTTCTGTGAGAAAAGTGAAGGCAATCTGAAGCATTTACTAATAAAGATCAAAGACCATAGCCTTCAGTATGGATTATGCCTCAATAAAAAAGAAGATGAAAACATTTACATCTTCACAAATAAACAAGATCGTAATACATGGTGAAGCAATGGAAGTTGTCAAGGATTTCATTCTTCTTGGATCAACAATGAATGCTTATGGAGGCAGAAGTTAAGAAATCAGATACTTATTGCATTGGGCAAATCTACTTCAAATGACTTATTTAAAGTGCTAAAAAGCAAAGACATCACTTTGATGACTAAGATGTGCCCGATTCGAGCCATGCTATTTTCAATCACCTCATATGCTTGTGAAAGCTAGACAGTGAAAAAGCTAAACTGAAGAAGAATTGATGCCTTTGAATTGTGATGTTGACAATGCATACCGTATATAGCATTGTGGCATAGTGGTTAAGTGCTACTGCTGCTAACCAAAAGGTCTGCAGTTCAAATTCACCAGGCACTTATTGGAAACTCTATGGGGCAATTCTATTCTGTCCTATAGGGTTGCTATGAGTCAGAATTGACTCGATGGCATTGGGTTTGGTTTTTGGTTTTAGTCAGAACAAACAAATCTGTCTTATAGGAAGTGCAGCCAGAAGGATCCTTAGAAACAAGCATGGTGAGACATTGTCTTGGTTGTTTCGGACTTGTTATCAGGAAGGGCCAAGCCCCGATGAAAGGACAACATGCTTGGTAAAATTAAGAATCAGTAAAAAAGAAGATGACCCTCAAGGAGTTGGACTGACACTTTAGCTTCAACAATGAGCTCAAGCATAGCAACAGTTGTGAGGATGGCTCAGGCCAGGAAATGTTTTGTTTTGTTACACATGGAGTCGCTATGAGTAGTAGCTGACTTGATGGCCCTAAAAAACAATGAAGCATACGTATCTTCATTCCTGTTAGAAAACTCCGAATCATTTTCCAGGGTAGTTTTATCAACATATACTTCCACCAGAAATATGTAACTGTCCCAGGTGCTTCATGTCATCACTACCATTTGTATTTCAGAATGAATTATTTTGCTAATCTGTTTAATGTTCATGATATTCCATTTTGTATTCAATTTGAGTTTCATTCATTGCTTATAAAGTTAAGCATCTTCATATGCTTAATGGTTAATAAGATTTTCAGTCCTGTGAAGGACTTATCTTTGTGTATTGGGTTAACTTTTTTCTTAATGACTCATAGACAGTTTTTAAATATTCTGCATTTCTATACCAGTTTCAAATTGTCCTCCAGTTTGTGGTTTGTTTTTCTACTTTTTGTGGTTTATTTTGATGAATAGATGTTTTTATTTTCATGTGGTCTCATCAGTCTTTCCCTTTATGTTTTGTAAATTTGCTTGAAAAATATTATAGTAACTTTATGTTACAAAATAAATTACACATTTTAAAGGTCTAAAGGTTATCAACAATGCCGTACTGTCTGACAAAGATTTTTTATCATTCTTAAACCTACTTTATAACCAGTATTTTAGTAAAACTCTAATAGAACAAAAGGAAGGATTTTTCTTTTCTTCCCAGTAAACATAAATTGTGTTTATTTAGTTTTTAGATTTTTCTCGGTTATAATAATATGTTTTAGAGTATGTTTTATTATGGTATTACATCAATTTTTTTTTTTTAATTTAAAACTATTTGCTGGAGTATATTTTGAAGGAGAAATGTTCAAACTGGGAGCCTTAATAGTCCTGGTGTTCTAGTCTGAATATAACCTCTTTCTGTCAATTTTTTATCTGGTCCAGATGGTAGAGTTGCTTGACTTGCCCAGTGTCTGGCTGAGTTAAGTGTGAACCACTTGAAATTCAATCAGTAGAAGATGGGAGTGATGGCTGTTGGGCAGTAGAAAGCATTTTGATAATTTATAATGAATTTTATTTAGATGGCCATGAAAAATATAAGCCCTGTTATACTGTGATAAACCTGACACTTTTGGCATTAGATTAAAATGGATTTTCCACTCAAAAAATCAATGATATGATTCTTCTTTTCCTTTTATTAAGGAAATAATCCCATTTTTTTTTGACTTAGAAGTTCTAGATTAATTACATGCTTGATGTTTTGGCTTCATTTCCGTGCATTTTAATAGACCTATTACACCTTTTCCACAAAATATAAATACAGTAGATAAGAAAACATTATGTATGGGGAAACATTGCTTTCATGGTTCAGATCCATATTTTGCACAGGCATAAATTGTACTTTGAGAAAATGGAAGCTGTGGACTCTTCTTGAATTCGGTTTAGAAGGTATGATTTTAAATCTACTTTCATAATTACTTTTCACTACTAACAATTTTCACAAAGTGTATTTGATTATTAAACATAATGCCTGCGGGATTCACAGCACTGTCCAATATCATCTTGTATACCTGTAGGAAGTAACTATAAGACATAAAGGAGGCCCTCGTTTATATTTAAAAGCATTTAAATGATTAAAGAGTAGGCATGCATATGCAGGAATAAGTAGAAATACAGATTCTAGAAGCAGTTCCAGTTAAAAATCTTATATTCCTGTCTTTGTGTAAGTTTAGTTTAAGCGAACCTGAGTTTGCTCATGATATTGTGATAATTTAACATCGGAGACAAACTTTCCCAAATATGTTGTTGTTAGTAACTGTCGAGCTGTCTGCAGCTCATAATGGCTTATTTATAACAAAAACAATTGTTGCCTGTCCTGCACCATCTTCATGATCATTGGTATGTTTGAGTCCAATGTTGTGACTATTGTCTCAATTCATCTCATCGAGGGTTTTCCTTGTTTTCATTAGCCTTTTACTTTACCAAACATGATGTCATTTTTTAGCACTTGGTGTTTCCTGATGACACATCTGAATTGAGTCAAAGTCTCACCATCCTCACTTCTAAGGAAAATTCTGGTTGTATTTCTTCTAAGACTGGTTTGTTCATTCTTCTAGCAGGCCATAGTATTTTCAAAATCCTTTGCCAATGCCACAGTTCAAATGATCAATTCTTCCTGTCTTCATTTTTTTTATTAGCCAATTTCCAAATATTCTACTGAATCTTAAAATCAAAAGAAGACACGTTATAAAACTTAGAACAAGAAAGAAACTTAAAAATCTAGTACAATCTTCTAATTTATCGTAATGGGAAAGAGGCAGTGTCAATACGACAAATGGTATGTCTAAATATACCTACCTCGTCAATGAGATTGAATTATAGATGGGAGGAAACAAGTTTAAAGTTTAGTTTTAGCTTCAATGAATACTAGCACATATAGCACTTTTGTAAAAGTGACTAAAAACTCCCTTCAAGCCTTCAAGACAAATAAATTCGGAAATTCTAGGCAGATAAAGTAGAAGTCGGCGTTGCATTAGTCGGAGACCAAGGAGAAAAAATGTGACATCATCAAATTAGGGTAATTAAGATGTCGTTACAAAGTTTTAAGTCATAAGGTACTGTGTTATGCCCTGGACTTTGCTTTCCCTGGAACTAGAGTGGGAAAGGAAGGCAGCAGTCGTGGAAAGCTTGAGAACAGAGACCTGCGATAGTATCATCTTGAGAGAGGGAATCTAGCCAGCCAGAAGCAATCCTGTGGAGAAGCCTGAGAAATAAATACCCAAACTTCATGCTCTTTCGTCCTTTTGGTCACCTGCCAGTGCTCCCTGTTGGCCAAACACAATTGAGTGTCAGAGGGTAAGAAAGCCTAGGACAGAAAACAGAACTGGGAAGGATGAATCTGGAGGAGTGGATTCTGGAGAAGCAGGGAGATTTTCACCATAGGTTCTCTTCCTCCAGGCTTCCACAACACTGAGCCAAGTTAGAGGACTTGGCAAGCAATGCATGGCTGGTTTTCAGCCTGTTCTTTTACCTCCTTTGCCAGACATTCTCGTACACACTATGTGCATCTGTTTCACTACTTATTAACATTGTGGTATTGAGCAAATTACTCCTATACGAAAAATAATATAATAATAATTTCCTCACAGGTGTGTCGTAAAACCTAAATGTAATTAGCTATTTAAAAGGATATTCCAAATCTAAACGAATATGCAAATATGTGACAATTTTCATTACGGAAAGAAGAAAACATTTTTTCTAATAGCTGTCATATACGTGGCTCTGGGAATAAGTAATTTTTCTTTTACACAAATTTTCATCAAGAATTTTATTGCTTATTTTTAGTCTCTTGATATTCCCACTCCCTCTGCTCTCTAAAAGTAATCCTATCATTGGCCTTTGCTGAAATATTCTTGCCATTCTTAAATGTGTATTCCTAGCACTTCTAAGAAACTCCATCTGGGTATCTGTAGTCCCTTTTCCTCTTTATTATCACAAATTTCTGTTTGTATAATATAGTTTGTATGCTATCATTTACCAAATAAGATTCTATGTTAGTAGTTTCATGCATTTTTTTTTTTTTTTTGTCGTACTTTGTAATGATGTAAGAGTCCATGGAGTTAGCAAAGCATTCTGGTTCTTTGCACCAAACCATTGTGTACCTTCAAAATACAAAAAGAAGACAAAAACCGCCTCCAGAAAGTTAAAAAAAAAAAAAAAAAAAAAAAACGTGGATATTCCACCCCAGCTCAGTCATCTGGAAGTGTTTCTTCCAAGGGGCAAATCTAAGGATAACGATTGTTAAATCAAGAAAAAGTTTCTGACTATTTGCTAGCTATTGTTTTTTGTAGTGTAATCTAATGGAATGACTTAACAGGGAGTACATACTTATTTCAAATAAGTTAAAATTGCTTGTCGTATGGTCAGTAACTGTGCTGCACCAGTTCCAGGTCACCTGAGACTTGATTACACTTAGTTACAATGTAACCCACATTCGTAAAACCTCTTTTGTTGAGTAGAGCAGAATATCAACTTAAAGGAGATTTTTTTTTTCATGGAGAACTTGAACTCCCTTTAAAATTTATTCAATAGAAAACAAGTGTATTAAACTTCTAAAATTTTTCATTTCTAACGTCCTGATTTCTTTGAGTACGTGGTAGTCAAAACTGATGAATCTGACTTGTTTATCCATCCTTCTGGAGGACCTGTCTGGTATAATTTATGTTTTCCTAACCAGTTACTGAAAAGATGGGACATTTTTTGGATTTTTTTTCTTTACAAGAAAAAAAAATTAAGTTTACTATGAATATAACTGTATATGTATAAAAAAGATATTTGTACAAGATATTTTTACACAGTTTTTTCAAATCTATTGTAATAGTGAGGAAAACCTGGTGGTATGGTGGTTAAGTGCTACAGGTGCTAACCAGAAGGTCGGCAGTTCAAATCCACCAGGTGCTCCTTGGGAACTCTATGGGGCAGTTCTACTCTGTCCTGTAGGGTCGCTATGAGTCGGAGTCAACTTGACAACAGTTGGTTTTTTTTTTTTTTTTTTTTATTAATTGGTTGTAATAGTATTTCATTTTAGACAGGAAACTAAGTCAAAACTGTGAGTGAGTAGGCCAGTCATACAGTGACTAGTGGCATATCCAAGTCATCTAGGGTTCTGCCAACAAAACCAGTGACTTTAACCATTGTTTAGCAACATTCTCAACCTAGAAATGCAATCTATTACCATTGTGTTTTAACCATTTGTTTTCAAATTAAGCTAATTAGCTTGCAAAAATCACAACAAAGTTCACATTGAATCTCTCTGTGAAGAGATGATGTAAAATTAATCATTTTATTTGGATTTTCCTCTCTACAGAAGCTAACTCTTGGCAAACAAATTTATATGAACTGTATTTCCAACCTTTAATGTATTTATATGGCTATTGCAACATTTCTGTGCTAGATTGGAACAGAAGGAAGGAAAGTAACAATGGTCAAATTCTGAAGCCTTCTGTTAGGTCTTCACCCTTCCCTCACTCACCACACGCTCATTGCCGAGGAGTTGATTCTGACTCATAGAGACCCTGTAAAACAGAGTAGAACTCTTCCATAGAGTTTCCAAGAAGCACCTGGTAGGTCCGAACTGTCAACCTTTCGGTTAGCAGAGATAGCTTTTAACCACTATGACACCAGGGTTTCCATCACCCTCCCTTTCTTAGTACCGTTCATAATGCTCTGATAATAGCAGATGTGATATTAATAATAAATATTCTTACTTTTATTTCCACACTGACAACTGGAGGATATTTATGTGCTTGGCTAGGTAGATGTCTGTGAGCATGTTTGAAAAAAGAGAATAGAATTTTATTAGTATGTCTATGAAAGGGACAGAGATGGAGAGTCTACGAAAAAAAACAAAAACACACATACAGGATAAAGGTGAAGAAAGTTTAGAAATTCTTTAGGGAAAGATCCAAGGGAGATATTTAAAATAATAAAGTCAGTGAGGAAATATTAGATTGAAATGATTAATACTATGTAATTTAAGAGTCCCTGGGTTGTACAAACAGTTAGACAGTTGACTATTAGGTGAAAGGGTGGCATTTCAAATGTACCCACCTCAGAAGACAGGTCTGGTGATCTTCTTCCCAAAGGTCTCAGCTGTGAGAACCTAGGTTGTAGTTTAAATAAACTCCTTAGCATCTTCTATGAAATATTTAAAACTATGCTGTTGAAAAACTCCTTTTTGGAGAATCTAAGCCAATATATATCTTTTGTGTGTGTGCTTGACTTTTAGCATGGATCGAAATTAGAGGTTGTTCAGGAAAACATCCAACATTTGGCTTACACGTTATTCACATTGTAAACACTTGATTACTGAGATCGCAGACTGTGTTTTATTAACTTTTGAATCTCTAGTTAAATCAACATGACTGGAATACAGAAGTTAGGTAAATATTTGTTGAATGAATTAAAGAAAAACAGAAAATGATAGAGGAGGGAGGGAGAGAGATAAGAATGAAATTTAGAAAAAGGAGGAAAGGAGGACGGGAGAGGAAAATGGATTTTAAAATGGAATATCTATCTGCATTTGAACCTAAAATTGGTCTTTTTTTTTTTTTTTTTCTGTGCTTGGAAGGAACAATTTTATCCTCAGTTTTTCCACTTTACAAAACAGGAACAATAATATCTAAAATTGTCATTTTGAAATATTGAAGGATTCAAATGACATAATGTAATTAAATGATCTTGGGAAAATTATGTTAGTTCTGTCTTAGACTTATTCCAAGCAGAACAAGTCAGCAAAATTGATTAGATCATTTTGCCCTGCCCCTTTCTTTTGTGGAAATACATCATTTTACAAAGAACATCCACCTCTAAATTATGCTTCCTTTCACTGACTATACACAGGTTGCATTATTTCTCATCTCTTCCCAATTCCCTCCTACCACTCTGACTCTTTCTTCTCCTAACACTAAAGAGGAATATTGTTACCATCATAAATTGTATTATAAAGGAGGTAAGCTGTGTTGGAATCACGATATTATAACCCAGCACATGCAGCAACTGGGTAAAAAAAGAATTTCTGCAGCTGACTAATGGAAGGTGTGGATTGGAGCCTCTGAGGATTTGGGGGCCCTCTACAAAGCATGTATTTCCTTTGCATGCTTAACTGAATCCATAAACATGCATTAGAATAAAAAATAAAAGTCAAATAGCCATACATTTTTGTAGGTTTTTAAAAATAAGAGTGGCTTTAGATCTCTTGTTGAAGAGTTATGCTTTTTGTGGTTTTCAGTTGAGATTTAGCATTGTATATAAGAGTTGAAATGATGGTGATCGAAATAAATCTGAAATGATCAAAGTCACGGAGCTCTTAAATAAGCGAACCTCATTTTCTAGGGTTCAGTAGGCATTCAATTCCATTATGAAGCTTGAAAGAAATAATGTAGAAATCGATGTGGAATTTGAAAGAACAGAGAAAATAATGTGTTATAATTGCTTTACCTCCTTGAGGAACACTGTGTTACAAAAAAAAATCCTATAGTCTGTATTTCTTTTCCATTAGTTTCCAATATTATAGTGAGGATTTACTTTTTTCTGAAAGTATTACTAGATTAATACATTTATTTTTCTGTTTCTGCATTGAGATGCAGACTGCCATTTTATAACATTTATAACATTTCTGGTCTCTGTTTGTACCCTTCATTTCTCATTAAAAGTCTTAGTTCAAAGGCTCATTCCCCCATGACTGACTAATACCAAGGGTCTGCATACAGGTATTCTGACCTCTAGAATCTCTTCTGGTTATCTGTTATATACAAGGTTAAAATATCACTTTTTTCTTATATAAAATTATGAAAAAATCTTGCCCTTCATCAAAAAGTTACCTGTGTCTCCAATCCACATTGCGTACACTCTAACATCCTTGCCAAGATTCAAGTCCTCTATAATCTGGCACAAATCTAAGTTTTAAACATTATTTTTATCAACATTCTGCTCCATGATCCACTCATTCTCCTACACACACTCTACATTCACGTGCCTTTTGACTTGGCACCTGTTCTCACAACGTATTGTGTCTTGAAGAAGCTGAAATTATATCTTTCTAAAAATCCTAGCCATCCTTCTAAGGCTAAGCTACAAAGGTCTGAGAAAAAAATTTCTAATTTTCACATAAAATGCAAATGTCTTTCCTCTTTAATCAGCTGTAACAAAGTCTTCACATAAATCATACTTCTGATTTATATTTTTAATGAATGAACCTTATTCCTAATAGATGAGTATAATAGGAATTAACCCTACTTTATATCTCCAATACAGTGATTCAGCGATTCACAAACATAATCGTTAGCCTGGAGTAAGGATGTTAATTTGATAAGAATCAGTTGTATTAGTTTCCTAGCGCTGCTGAAATAAATAGCCACAAATTGGATGGCTTAAAATGACAGAACTTTATTGTCTCAGAGTTCTGGAACTAAAGGTCTGAATTCAGGGTGTCAGCAGGACCACGATCCCTCTGAAGGCTCTAGAAGACTCTTTTCTTGCCTCTATTAGGTTCTTGTAGCCTCAGGCATTCCTTGGCTTGTAGGTGCAGCTTGTGTCCAATCTCTGCCTCCATCGTCGCACTGTGTTCTTCCTTCTGTGTGTCCCTCTGTGTCTCTTTAGTTTTATAAAGACAACAACTTCGATTAGATTCGGACCTATTTTCTTCAGTATAATCTCATATCATAACCTTATATCAATTAACTGATAACATCTTCAAAGACCCTATTTCCAAACAGGGTCACATCCACAGGTATAGGAGTGAGGACTTCAACATACATTTTGGGGTACACAACTCAATCCATAACACTTGCCAAAATATAAATACTTGGTGCTTGTCACAAAGTTTTTAAGTCAATATGATTAACATGTCATATATGGCCCATCATGTTTAAGAAACCATATATCGATTATAAAATTCAAGGTGATGCATATATCACTTTTTTTAATGAAGCACTGATTGTAGTACAGACTCATTTCTGAAAAAATAAATTAACGAAAGGATGAAATGTGTTGTTAAAGGGAAATGGTAGGTATCATTGAAGCACTGAATTCAGTATAGAGTCGCTATGAGTTGGAATTGCCTTAACAGCAATGGATTTGGTGTTTTTTGGTTTGGATTTAATGCTTTGGGAGAAATTTAATCTTGCTGAGCTCCAGTTTATTCATAATAAATCTGAAGAAATGCCTTTTAAAATGCAAAGTTTTAAAGGTTAAAGTATATTATTGATATTTAGTTACCTACGTATTCTTGAGACTTAGGAAAAACTAGGTTCTTTTTTACCATTTTTCCTATCTTAGCTCAATCTGTCTTCTACGTTTTAGGATTATGATGTGGAAGTATAGCATTGAACAAAATGCAAATATAGCCTCCAGCTAAAGTCCAACTAATTCTTTATGGCAGGAGGTAGTAAACAGATAATATCATAGACTGAAAATTATGGTCAGAAAGTAACAGATAAAAGACTAGACATTCTCTTGTTGCTCCCTATGACAGATGAACTCCCTTAAAACCTTCTATACAAAATACATCTCACTTCTCTCTGAGAAGGACTATATTCAAATCATATGCAACTTAGAACCTACCTCTTCCTTTTCCTTCTAGACCATGAGGAAGCAATGATCTTCTTGTTCTTTTTGTCAATTGCCTCCATTTGTTTGTGCCCTTATTCATTCATTTAATGTATATCTTTTGGGAACCTAATAAACCAGGCACAGTGTCAGGTTTAGAGAAAGAAGTGTGAATAAATAGAAACCTGACAAATGAGTAGAAATTAGCCAAAGGAAAATGGGCAAGGATATTCTTAGCAGAGGAAGTAAGTGCTTTCAATCTTTCAAAAAGAGGCAGGTGTGGTATAGCATAGTGTTAGAGCACAGATGAATGGCAAAATTGAGGTAACATTCTATCTTTGAGGCAATCTTAGTCCATAAGGTTTTATCCAACATGCAGTTGAATGAGATTCATTATTTATTTATTTTGATGGGAGTCAGGTTTTAATTAAAATATTATCTGGCTATACATGGAGAAAGGATTAAAAGGAACTACGGAGGACTGACCTATAGGTTCCCTATGAGTCGGAATCAACTAGACGGCAACGGGTTTAGGGAGGAAGCACTTCTAGAATGGTGGCATAGAGAGCTCCTTAGACCCTCTCTCCAGTGAAACAAACATAACTGGTGAAAATTGAACAAACAACAACAGAAACTATTTAGGGTCCTTGGAAATTGTCCTTAAGGGCATACAGTAAATGAAGAAACATTCATTCAACAAAGATTTGCTAAATATCAGTAAGAGCATCAAGAATCTGAAATATTTGAGTAATGACCCACTCCCTCTCCTCCAGCTCAGTGCGATGGAACCTCTCTACTCCTCACAAATATAGCTAAGAACACGTGTTCCCTCTCTTTCAAGATCTCAATCTAGGGTTACGGTTTTTCCCTGGGAAGGACAGACTACTGGTGTTTCTCATCCGTTCCCCCTAGCTCCATGTTGTAGAAGCTCTATCCTAGGCAACTGCATTTGAGAAATTTACCCCCAGCCCCAATTCCTGAAAAAGAAGACTGACCAGAATCCTGGCAGACCAAAATGACTAGACCTTGATTGCCCTTGCCCCAGCTTGCTTATGGGGTAAAGTTTCCACACAAGGAGAGGTAAATCAAGATGATCAGGCACAACTGCTCCTACCCAGTGCCCCACTCATAGGTCATGTCTGTCACTTCAACTGAAGCCAACGCATGTATATACCCCTAGCACCAGAGTTTTGCCCAAGGGAAGAGGCAGGCTGTAAGACCAGATTGTTCTGCGGCTTTCCCTAAAGGAACTGGCTTTATTTAGAGCAGGCAAAAGTTCTAAAAGTGTCGGAAAGTTCAAGTCAAAGAACACTGTCAAAAACAGTGGAGATTTTGGTGGTGGACAATTTAGAGTAGGCTAGTAACTCCACGATAACAGCAAGTAGACCCACAGTAAGTTTTACAGACAGAACCAGGGGAAGAGACAGCTAGTATGAGTCCTCCTGTAGTCAGAGAAAAATTACCCCTGAAAAATATCCCAACTTTAATTTCATTAGACTGTGGAGCAATTTATGCCCATATACATTATTTTACATAGTAACTTTTAAAAAATTTGTTAAGAGATATTGTTTGGCTTATACCAGATAGAATTACAATATATTTGACATTAGGAGCTCAAAGGAAGCAGGTAACAGTAAAGCTGTATAGCAGTAAGGAAATTATAACAGATGATAAATAAAATTTACAGGAAGCAATGAAGAGAACAAAAAATGATAAATAAGAAGGTTAATATAAGAAACTATAAATATATACTTGCCCTCATTACTTTCCTCAGCTTCTTTAACAGATAGAAAATTACGTAAAGTAATTATAAAAAATGCATCACTGTGTTTGCAACATCTATAAATATAACATGTATTATGATGGTAGCACAAACAAGGGAAAGAGAAAATGTAACTATATAGGAGTAACATTTCTATGTCTCATTGGTTTTAATTTAGCATAACTGTGATAAAATTCTAATAAGACGTATATTGCGAGACTTAAAACAATCTCTAAAAAGTCCATATTGGATAGGAAGAATAAAATTATCTCTATTTACAGATGGAATTATTTTGTATATAGAAAATCCTAAGGAATTCACTAAAATAGTATCATAACTAACAAATAGGTTCAGCGATATGTATAAGATTAATATATAAACATTTTTACATTTCTATACTGTAGCAATGAAATATCTAAATATAAAGTTAAGAAAACAATTTCTCTAATTATAGCATCAAAGCATGAAATGCATGGAACCTAATTTAATGAAAGAAGTGCTATACTTGTACCCATAAAACTACAAAAATTGTGGAAAGAAATCAAGGAAGGCTTAAATAAATGAAAGACATCTCATATTCATGAACTAGAAAACATAACATTATTAAAAGGGCAACACTGCCCAAATTGATCTAAATTGCAACAACCTCTCAGCTGACTTTTTTCCCTTGTTTTTACATAAATTTATAACTTTGTATCAAATTTATACAGAACTTCAAGGAACCCAAATTAGCTAAATCTTATTAAAAAATACATTGTTGGAAGACTCATACTTCCCATACTTAAAACTTACAAAGTACACAAAACTTACAAGTATACAAAGCTACACTAATTAAAACAGTGTGCTAGTGCTGTAAGGATAGACATACACATTAATAGACCAAAAATACACCATTATATTTATGGTCAATTGATTTTGAACAAGGGTGTCAAGACAATTCAATGAAAAAAGAATTGTCTTTTCAACAAATGGTTCCAGAGAAATGAGATACCTACGTGTAAAAGAATGAAGGTGGACCATTTGCTTACACCATCCTCTCCAAAAAAAATTAATTCAAAATACATTAAAGCCCTAAATGTGTTAGCTAAAACTATAAAACTCTTACAACATAGGAGTAAAGTTTTGTGGCCTTGACTTTGGCAATGGATTCTTAGATATGACACAAAAGTCATGAGCAACAAAAGAAAAAAAAATAGATAAAATGGATTTCATCAAATTTACAAACTGTTGTGAATCAAGGAACATTATAAGAAAGTGAAAAGACAACCTACAGAAGATACTACAAATCCTTTATCAGATATGTAATTGCAAATCACGTATCTGATAAAGGACCAGTATCCAGAACACATAAAGAACTCTATAAAACAACAACCAAAAAACAAACACCCCAGTCAAAAATGGGCAAAGGCGTTGAATAGACATTTTGCTGAAGAAGATGTACAAATGGCCAACAAATACACAAAAAAAATGTTCAACGTTGTTAATCATTAGGGAAATCCAAATCTAACCCACAATGAGAAACTACTTTGCATCAAATTGAATCTATTAAGAAAAAAATTCACATAATAATGTGGATGTGATAAAATTGGAGCCCTTGTACACTGATAGTAGGAATATAAAATGTGGCAGACACTTTGGGAAAGAATTTTTCAGCTTCTCAAAAAATAAAATGTGCAGTTAACATATGACCCAGCAGTTCAGAAGTATGGTACAGGAAAATGGGGAACTGGCAGAAGCAACAAAAGATCAACAATAGACATAGAAAGACAACAATAACAGAAAAATAAATCTTTAAAAGTTATGTCCAAAAACTTAGAGAATAGTTTAATAAAGACTAGTCGACTTATTTTTTATTTATTTTTAAGTATTGCACTACTAAAAAATAAGATGGAAGCCTTCAAGAATCGATTTGATCAAGCAATGGAAATATCAGAGTTGACCTTGGCACAATATGAGCATAGGAGCATAATAAATTAAACAAACAAATAAATACATAAACAAAATATAGATGTTAATGTGTTCAGCTGTTTCTTTAAAAAAATTTTAGATGTAAATCTGTGCAGAGAGAACTTCAGTTTGGGGGAATTTGTATCAAAGGAGGAACCCTGGTGATGCAATGTTTAAAGTGCTTGGCTACCAAAAAGAAAAGGTTGGAGGTTTGAACTCGCCAGGGAGAAAGATGTGGCAGTCTGCTTCCACAAAGATTTACAGCCTTGGAAACCCAATGCACAGTTCTCCCCTACCGTATAGGGTCACTATGAGTAGGAATTGACCTAACGGCAGTGGGTTTGATTTCACTTTGGTACTAAAGGAAATTATTCTTTTTCAGGTGGAAGCTACTAAAATATATGTAAGTACTGTTGGATAAACTGGAAAGTTTAACAGAGTCAATGAAGTGGCAGAAAGAGATGTATTCTGAACTTACTGAGAGATATCTCTAATAGAGAGACATTCTCTTCATTTTAACAGATTTTAGAAGAAAATAATGAAGCACAGATAATTTGTTATTCTCAGTTCATCAAAATGGCTTATATTTTTGCTTAAAAATATGTTAGATGGATAGTGTGAATGGGGAGAGGGTAAGTTGGATGTTATGTGTACTGGAAACATGAACCTATTCCTGTCTGTCTTAGTTACCTAGTGCTGCTGTAACAGAAATTCCCCAAGTGGATGGATTTAACAAAGAGAAATTTATTCTCTCACAGTCTAGTAGGCTACAAGCCTGAATTCAGGGCACCAGTTCCAGGGGAAAGCCCTCTCTCTCTGTCGGCTCTGGAGGAAGGTCCTTGTTATCAATCTTTCCCTGAACTAGGAGCTTCTCCTCGCAGGAACCCCTAGACCATAGAATGCGCTCTGCTCCTGGTGCTGCTTTCCTGGTGGAATGAGATCCCCATTGCTCTGCTCCCTTCTCTTTCCTTTTATCTTTTGTAAGATAAAAGGTGGTTCATGCTACACCACAGGGAAACTCCCTTCCCGTTGAATCAGGGATGTGACCTGAGTAAGGGTGTTACATCCCACCCTAATCCTTTTTAACATAATCTAATCTTGCCTCATTAAGGCAGAGATTAGGATTTACAACACATAGAAAAATTATTTCAATCACAAAATGGAGGACAACCACATAATACTGGGAATCACGGCCAAACTAAGTTGACACATATTTTGAGGGAATGCATTCAATCCATGACACTATCTTTATTCTACAGTAAACACATTCCTCCCTTTTCATATCACCCATTTTCTTTTTTTCACTCTTACAACTAATTTTTCAGGGATAAAAAAAAAGTAGTCTATTCCTCCCATCTTTATGTCATCCTCATCTCTTATTTTTAGTGGACTGCTGAATATCTCCTTATCCATGGAAATTATATGGACTAAAATGATCATTAGAAAAAAGTCCTGGTAATCGGCTTCTGAAAATTATCCAGAGAAAACCCTATGGATCATGGCAGAATATCGTTGGACTGGACAATGTTTTGCTATGTTGTACATAAGGTCTCCATGATTTGTAGTCAACTCAACAGCTAACAACAAAAACAAGATGACCAAAGACTTCCTATTAGGCAATTCTTTTTATCTTTGACTTGTCTGTAACATTATATTCCTTAAAGTTTTACCTTGTTCAGTTTCCCTAACTCTATTCTTACTTTTTTTTTTTTTTCTATTTCATGACTGACCTCTGTTTGATCTCTACAGTTTTCATGTTTCAATTAGGTTCACCAACATTTTGATCTGCTTTACTTTCTTCTCTCTGTATACTCTCACTCAGCTTTCCTATATGTTTCACCTATGGCCTGTGTATCAATTGTCATAATTTATTTGCAAAAAACAGATTTTGTTTAAAACTCTAAATTCAAATATCAGTGTTTTCCTTTAGAAACTTCACTCGATTTCCTTTTGGACCTTAAAGCCACTTGTCAAAACATGGAGTCTTCATCTTCCTGTGCCCATGTGAACTTTCTTATGTTCCTATGGTCACCATTTTAGTGTCAGGGACACCTTGGTTGCCTATAGAACTAATAAATCCCTGCAAACATACCTACTCTTACCGTCTGTAAATTCTTCCACTTATTCACCATAACCCATCTATTCTTCTTGAATAGTTTTGGGTCTCCTCCACCTTTCTATTTTTCTTGTCAACCCTTCTGTAATTGATTAACTTCAGCCTTTTTCTATCCAATGATTGCAATAGCCTTCTTGCTATTCTCCCCAAATTTTTTTATTGTTGTCGGGTGCCATTGAGTTATTTTCGACTCATAGAGATCCCATGTGACAAAGTCGAACTGCCCAATAGTGTTTTCTAGGCTGTAAAGATTAAAAAAAAAAAAAAAAAAACAGAAGCAGATCACCAGGTCTTTCTCCCACAGAGCTGGGGAGTGAGTTCAAACTGCCTACCTTTCAGTTAGCAGCCTTGTGATAAAACCTTTTTACCACCAAAGTTCCTTTTGCCTACCTTTAAAAATATCCAATAAATTTATTTTTTCTCTTCATTTTTTTAAACTGGGGCTTTAAGTGAAAGTTTACAATTCAAGTCAGTTTCTCATGCAAAAACTTATACACACATTGTTATGTGACCCTAGTTGTTCTCCCTGTAATGTGACAGCACACTCCTCCTCTCCACCCTAAATTTCCCTTATCGATTCAACCAGCTGCTGTCTCTCTCTGCCTTCTCACCTTACCTCCAGAAGGGAGCTGCCCACATAGTCTCATGTGTCTACTTGAACTAAGAAGCAGACTCCTCACCAGTATCATTTTATGTCTTAAAGTCCAGTCTAATCTTTCTCTAACGAATTGGCTTCAGGAATGGTTTTAGTTTTGCGCTAACAGAGAGTCTAGGGCCATGACCTCTGTGGTCCCTACAGCCTCAGTCAGACCATTAAGTCTGGTCTTTCTACTAGGATTTGAGTTCTGCATCCCACTTTTCTCCTGCTCCATCAGGGATTCTCTGTTGTATTCCTTATCAGGGCACACATTAATGGTAGCTGGGCACCATCTAGTTCTTGCTGTCACAAGTTGATGGAGTCTCTGGTTTTTGGGGCCCTTTCTGTCTCTTGGTTCTTATTTTCCTTATGTCTTTGGTGTTCTTCATTCTCCTTTGCTCCAGGTTGGTTGAGACCAATTGATGTATCTTAGATGGCTGCTTGCTAGCTTTTGAGACCCCAGAAGCCACTCACCAAAGTGGGATGCAGAACATTTTCCTAATACACTTTATAATGCAAATTGACCTGGATGTCCCCTGAAACCATGGTTCCCAGAACGCCACCCCTGCTACTGTGTCCCTTGAAGTGTTTGGCTGTATTCAGGAAACTTCTTAGCTTTTGATCTAGTCCAGTTGTGCTGACTTTCCCTGTATAGTGTGTTGACCTTCCCTTCACCTAAAATCATTTTTCTCTGCTAATTAGTGAATAAAAACAGAAGAATGCTTTCTTCTGTGTTTAAACTTTTTCTTGAGTTCTTAAAATAGTGGCCTCAGGCAATATTTGTCCTTTTGCAATTGACTAATTTCACTCAGCCTAATGCCTTCCAGATTCATCCATGTGATGAGGTGTTTCATAGAGTCATCATTGTTCTTTATCATTGCCTAGTGTTCCACTATATAAATATACCGTAATTTGATTATCCATTCATCCCTGTTGGGCATCTTGGTTGTTTCCATCTTTTTTACTATTGTAAACAGTGCTGCAATAAACGTGGGTGTGCATATATTTGTGTGACAGCTCTTATTTCTCTAGGATATATTTCAAGGAGTGGGATTGCTGGATTGTATGGTAGTTCTATTTCTAGCATTTTAAGGAAGTGCCAAATTAATTTCCAAAGTGGTTGTACCATTTTACATTCCCATCAGCAGTGTATAAGTGTTCCAGTCTCTCCACAACCTCTCCAACATTTATTGTTTTGTATTTTTTTGGATTAATGCCAACCTTGTTTTTTTTGGAGCAAAATGGTATCTCATTGTAGTTTTAATTTGCATTTCTCTAATGGCTAAAGATCATGAGCATTTCCTCATGTATTTGTTAGCTACCTGAATGCCTTCTTTAGTGAAGTGCTGTTTCATGTACTTTGCCCATTTTTTAATTGGGTTATTTGTCTTTTTGTTGTTGAGTTTTTGCAGTATCATGTAGATTTTAGAGATCAGGTGCTGATGGGATTTGTTGTAGCAAAAAAAAATTTTTTCACAGTCTATTTTTTTTTTCTATAGGTTGTCTTTTTACTGTTTTTGGTGAAGTCTGAGGGTAAGAATAACTGATTTTTAGGAGCTACTGGTTATCTAGTTTCTCTTCTTGTGTTTGTGCATAGTTAAGAATATTTTGTATATTGTTTATGCCATGTGTTAGGGTTCCTGGCATTGTCCCTATTTTTTCTTCAAGATCTTTATCATTTTAGATTTTATATTTAGGTTTTTGATCCATTTTCAGTTTGTTTTTGTGCATGGTGTGAGGTATGGGTCTTGTTTCATTTTTTTTGGAGATGCATATCCAGTTATGCCAGCACCATTTGTAAAAGACACTGTCTTTTCCCCATTTTACAGACTTTGGCCTTTGTCAAATATCAGTTGCTCATAAGTGGGTGAATTTACATCTGGGTTCTCAATTCTGTTCCATTGGTCTATGTATCTGTTGTTGTACCAGTACCAGGCTGTTGTTAACTACCATGGTGGTATAATAGGTCCTAAAATCAGATAGTGTGAGGCCTCCCACTTTGTTGTTCTTTTTCAGTAATGCTTTACTTATCCAGGGCCTCTTTCATTTCCACAGGAAGCTGGTGATTCGTTTCTCCATCTTATTAAAAAATGCCATTGGGATTTGGATCACGATTTTTTTTTTTTATTTGCATTGTATCTATAGATTGTTTTGGATGAAATAGACATTTCCACAATGTTTAGTTTTCCTATCCATGAGCAAGGTATTTTTTCCACTTCTGTAGGTCTCTTTTGATTTCTTGCAATAGTGTCTTGTAGTTTTCTTTGTATAGGTCTTTTACATCTCTGGTTAGATTTATTCCTAAGTATTTTGTCTTCTTGGGAGCTATTGCCAATGGTATTGATTTTGTGATTTCCTCTTCGATGTTCCGTTTGTTGCTGTAGAGGAATCCAACTGATCTTTGTATGGTTATCTTATATCCTGACACTTTGCTGAACTCTTCTATTAGCTCCAGTAGTCTTCTTGTGAATTCTTTAGGATTTTCTGTGTATGAGTCATATCATCTACAAATAAAGATTTTTTTTTTTTCTTTTTTAACAATTTGGATGTGCTGTATTTCTTTTTCTAGCCTAATTGCTCTGGTTAGGACCTCCAGCACAATGTTGAAAAAGAGTGATGAGAAGATATCCTTGTCTGTTTCCTGTTCTCAAGGGGAATTCTTTCATACTCTCTCCATTTAGTATGATGTTAGCTATTGGCTTTGTATAAATGCCTTTTATTATGTTGAAGAATTTTCCTTCTATTTTTGTTTTGCTAAGAGTTTTTATCATGAATGGGTGTTGAACTTTGTCAAATGCCTTTTCTGTATCAATTGATAAAGTCATGTGACTTAATTTATGTGGTGGATTACATTAATTGTTTTCCTAATGTTGAACCATCCCCGCATACCTGGTATGAATCCCACTTAGTCATGGTAAATCGTTTTTTTGATATGTTGTTGAATTCTGTTGGCTAGAATTTTGTTAAGGATTTTTGCATCTAAGTTCTTGAGGGATATAGTTCTGTGGTTTTCTTTTTTGGGGGTGTCTTTACCTGGTTTTGGTATCAGGGATATGATGGCTTCATAGAATGAGTTTGGTAGTATTCTGTCCTTTTCTATGCTCTGAAATACCTAGCAGTGGTGTTAATTCTTCTCTGAAAGTTTGGTAGAATTCTCTAGTGACGCCATCAGGGCCAGGGCTTTTATTTTTTTGGAGTTTTTTGATTACCTTTTCATTCTCTTCATTTGTTATAGGTTTATTTAGTTGTTCTACCTCTCTTTGTATTAGTTTAGGTAGGTAGTATGTTTCTAGAAATTTCCGTTTCCTCTAGCTTTTCATATTTGTTAGGGTACAATTTTTATAGTATTGTGCTATGATTCTTTTAATTTTAGTTGGTTTTGTTGTGATATTGTCCATCTCATTTTTGGGGGGTGTTATTTGCTTCTGTTTTTCTTTTGTCAGTTTGGCTAATGGTTTATCAGGTTTGTTGATGTTTTCAAAAAACCAGATTTGGTTCTTGTTAACTGTTCCAATTTTTTTTTTTTTTCTGTTCTCTGTTTCATTTAATTCTGCTCTAATTTTTATTATTTACTTTCTGCTGGTTCCCAAGGGTTTCTTTTGCTGCTCTTTTTCCTTTTGTTCGAGTTGTAGGGATAATTCTTTGATTTTGGCCCACTTTTGTTTTTGAATGTGCATATTTATTGCTATAAATTGACCTCTGAGCCCTTGTTTTGCTGTGTTCCAAAGGTTCTCATAGGTAGTATTTTCATTGTCATTTGATTCATGAATTTCTTTATTCCATCCTTAATTTTCTCTGTAATACAGTAGTTTTTGAGCAAGGTGTTGTTTAGTCTCCATGTGTTTGATTTTTTTTTTTTTGCTTTGCTTTTTCTGTTATTGATTTCTACTTTTGTGGTTTTATGATCAGAAAAGATGCTTTGGAATACTTTGATGTTTTGGATTCTGTTAAGACTTGCTTTATGTCCTAATATGTGCTCTATTCTGGAGAATGTTCCATGTGCGTTTGGAAAGAAAGTATACTTGGCTGTTTTGGGGTGGAGTGTTCTGTATATGTCTATGATGTCAGGTTGGTTGATTGTGACATTTGGATCTTCTTTGTCTATATTGAGCTTATTTCTGGATGTTCTGTCCTTCACTGAAATTGGTGTGTTGAAATCTGCTACTATTTATATCCAATAAATTTAAATACAGTAAGAGTTATTCCTGTTTAGAGTTGTTATTTCAAATATTTTTCTCAAGATTAATTCACACTTGCTTATTCCCCAATGTAGATTTCAAAAATAAAATAGAATATAGGCTGTAAGAAATGACTCAGTTTTTTTTGTCTTAACTGACATATACATGTATGGCCACTCTCTTTCTCTCATCTTCAATTCTCATAGGAAGGGGACGTTTCTTCATTTCAGTCTTAAGAAACTGAACATAAAAGGATATGGAGGTCAGCTGTTAACATCTTCAGAATGAAGTCATAGGTTATTAGTACAACATAATATGCCCTATATGATAAAGACCCCTGTCTATTTCTCTACCTGTTCCTTATATTCGTATGAATTTTTCAACCAGTATGAATTGTCAAAATATTCCATATTCTTTAAGTACATAAATAATAATAATTTGCATGTCCCATTTAATCTATTTAATAGAAATTTATGTGATACCTTTACTCATTTACATTAAGTTGATTCTGACTCACAGTGGCTCTACAGAACAGAGTAGAACTGCCTCATAGCATTGCCAAAGAGTGGCTCATGGATTTAAACTGTTGACCTTTTGGTTAATAGCTGAGATCTTAAACACTGTGAGACCAGGGCTTCTTTTATGTGATAGCGTATCTTTATATCCCCTCCAAAAAAAGGCACATCTTGTGCTTTATCACATTTCCTACTTTTTAAATATTATTACTTCAATATTGCTCTAAATATTATTTTGATTGTTATTACATAATCAAAATTGGTAATAACTGCATAGTGAAAATTTTATTGTGAGTTAGGAGACAGGAGTTCTGAATCTATTTCTAACATTACCAAGCAGTGTAGCCATAGGAAGTTTACTTAAATACACCAGGCATACAGTTTTTCAGTCTTGAAAATGTACTAAATGGCCAGGATAATATTTAAGGCCACTTCACTTTTAATAAAGGAGCCCTGGTGTAGCAGTGGTTTAGTGCTTGACTGCTAACAATAAGGTTGGTGGTTCAAACTCACCAGCCACTCCATTGGAGAAAGACGTGGCCATCATTTTCAGGTTTGGACCTATAGGGTAGTTCTACAATCAACTTCATGGCAAAGGGTTCACTTTTAATAATTGTGATTCTATAACTTGAAAATGTTGTTGTTGTAAATTTCAATAAAGTCAATTCTGATTCATGGAGACCCCACGTGTGTAGAGTAAAACTGTTCCATCAGATTTTCAAGGCTGTGACCTTGGGAAGCAGAACACCAGTCCTCTCTTCTGAGGCACTTCTGGGTGGGTTCAGCCTGCCAAGCTATCAGCTAGTAGCCAAGTACTTAACCATTTGCACCACCCAGGGACCCCCAACTTTAAATATCCATTCACAAATTTGAAAGACAGTCCTGATTTTGACTTATGATTTTTGTGCTTATTTCTACTATAGACAAAACATAAAACTCTTAAAAATATTTTCACAAGTTTATTTACTGAAGATATTGGAGGAAGAGCTGAGAGGTGAACAACCTCCTCCTCCCTTCTGTGAAGACCAAACAAATGAAGTTCAACATAAGAGAAGGGTTTTAGATTTAAGAAAACTGAAGTAGGGATTTCAAAATTGCAAGGAAAAATAACCAGAGTAATGCCTTTTCTTTTTAACTGAAGAGATCTGAGCTTTAACTTTTTTATGTGTACATGGAGTAAATTTCATTATTCTCAACTCCACTGATTATAAATTATTGACAATTTGAAAAAATATCATTTGAACTTTACTAAAATTTCTTTGTTTAGCAAGTTTTCCTTTTACCAGATATTTTTAGACAGTGATAACATAAAAAACTAGGAGATAAAAAGTGTTACTTTAGTATAACAGGTATTATTGGACACTTACCAAATACTGTACCTGATAGAAATTTTTTTTAACATCAGTCCCTGCTTCTTGAAAGGTTAAAGGCTGTCTAGGAACAAAGATATAAAATTCAAAAACTTGGCAACTAGTTTATTTTTTTTTAATTGTAAAATCATTGCAACTAATAAATGATGAAAAAGAGAGTAATTAAGTGTGCCCCGAGAATACTGTAGAAATTTTCAAGCAGAATGTTAGACTAGAAATGAACCTTAAATAATGGCAATAATATCAATTGAAATAATACATGATATGTGAACTGTAAGTAAAAATTTTAAAAACCATATTGCAGACTTTTGATTGTTTTCCACAGTAACTTTATGAAGAAATGGTAAATACCGTTACTCTCCTTTGGCAGATAAAAAAACTAAGAATTATCTATTAGAAAACTAAGAAATCAATAATGCTTTTGAAATCATAGACCCTCTAAGAAGATCCAGTCTTTTTTATTGCCCATTGGTTGAAGAGCACTGAATGAGGATGGGTATAAAACAAGAATACATTTGTTGAAAAAGGATAACATGAATGCCTTTTGAAAATGCTGTTATTAAATCATACAGTGGTGCTCCACATTAATATAATGGAATTAAAACTCAAAGAATTTAGGTCATTTGTCTAAGTAAATTCCAGAAATGGTAATGGGTGTTCACTTTTTTGTCTTTGGTTCAAAGGCTCAAGCTTTGCCACTACATATTTTATATGCTAGGATTTAGATAGGTTCAAGGGAATACAAATGAATGAATAAAATAAAGACATGGGGATAAACTGCTGTATTTGAAGAGTAAAGGTGATGAAGAGTCCAGGTGTTGACATCAACAGAATATAGCTGAAAAGGGAGATTAGAATTACATTGTAAAATACCTTGAATTTCAGCTGATGCTTTCGTACTGTGTGTTTTGAGTCAGTAAAGACAGCAAAATATTTTGTGCATGAGAGTTTCCAGTGCTGTTTCATTAATCACAATGTAAAATCCAGATGTTGATGATATCCGTGTCTGATAAATTGCTTAGGAATGAATTATCTCATGGTACGTATGGTAGACAGGGTAAAGATCCGGAATCAAATCTATTTCTAACTCTTCCTTACAGTGAGCTCAGACCATGTTACTAGTACTGGGCATGTAGTTGGGAGGAGAAAAGATGTATTCCACTTCCAAAGTGGTGCTTCTCCTGACTCTCTTGCTGTGCCTTGGTAAGGAAAGTCTATTTGTGTCAGATGGATATTTTAGCCTCCAGTTTTTGAGCTATACTTCTTCCTGAGTAACTATGTGGAGCAGAGAAGCTCCCCACCACTGCCACAGTACTGAATTGGACATGAATCTGAGCACAAACGTGACAGTTTGAAAGCAGTATAAAAAGTGAATATAGAGTTTCCAGAAAATTTTGGCTTTGCAGTGTTAAAAAACTCAGTGCTTCTCAATCCCAAAGGAAAAAATAATAATAATAAAAAAAACCAAGATTGGCAAAGTACTGAATGGCAAATACCAACTATCTTTTAAATGATTAAATTGCACCAGGAGGGGAAAGATAAAGGTTTGAACAAATGCTTGATTCCCAGTGAACTATTTCAATCCAAATAACTCAGATTAAAGATGTGGATTTTCCACTGAAGACAATACACTCAAGGTGTTCAATAATAAACTGACAAGAAAGTTGGACAGAGGTTAGGAGGCATAGCATAAAACTAACAAACAAAAAATCCAAAAACAAAACAAACAAACTAAACAAATAAACATTAAAAAAAATCAAAGCAAGAAGGGCTCTGGCCAAAGCGTTATGAAAGAGACACGCACTCCTTCAGTGCCAGACCAGGAAAGGCCGTAAAAACTTCTTAATCTTTTTTCCACTGCTTTACTGACTGATTAAGAGAGCTTCATATTTCAGTGCACCAAGAAAATGATGGAGCTTTGGCTAGCCTGGGTTGTTGAAAGCCTGTGTGGACCACAGCTCTTCTATGACCCATGTTGATGGAACATGTAGCATGAGCAAGAAGTAAACTTTTTTTTTCTATTTTTTGTGTGTGTTTTATTTTAAATCACAGAGTAGTTGAGTTTATTTGATACTTCAGCTATTCCTGACTCTTCAGGGGAATGGTATGAGTGTACAGGCAACTGCAAAATGGCTTTTCTTTATTCTTTCTAGGGCACCAATTAAGTTTTCAAATTGTTCCACTACTCTTGAAAGAGACCTCGTTCAAGTGGTATGCAATCTCTGGTAAACATCAATCTTTAAAACACACAGCTCGTTTTATTTACATATGGGAAAACTGAAAATCAAAAAAGAGTATTGGACAAAAACCGAGAGGATGAAAGGGATTGTCTTTTTCAGTTTAAAATTTTCTTATGGAAGTTTTTCTTTTAGTCATAAGCTAAGGCTTTGTTTGATTCCCAGAGTATGAATGATGTATGTCATAAAGCCAATAAAAATTCCTAGGCTTTTTTTTTTTTGGTCAACCAGTTTACCTCCATACGTCCCACTATAAAGATTTGAGAGCCTCTTTTTTTTTTTTTTTTTTTTTTATTACTTGTGAAGCTAACCTTGGCAGCCAAAATCATAAATCTACAGGAATTTTAATAATAGAAAACAGAGATGAGAATAGGGGTGGGTGTCAGTGATATAAGGCAGAAGTCTAATGTACAGTATAATTGAAATTAAAGAAGCAGAATAATTAAATAGTGACAGAAAGTGTATACACTCTTGCCTTAATTCTATGCAAGAAATTTGAAAGAGGGACACACACAGAGCCTTGTATTCATTAAAACAAAGTTGATTATCTAGATAAACAATCAGGTGTTCAGAGTAGCTCACACTTAATCAGTTTAAAAGATTTATTAGACACATGAAGGTGGGGATAATCACTACAAACCTGTATTCCTTCATTAAATCTTATTGTGAGTTACCATACATAATTCTACTGAACCCAACTCTATTTCTTTAAACATATAGATTTTTCCTCTACTTGATTATCTTGAAAATACAGAAATTTAATTGTTTCTTTATATATATATATATACATATAAACATACGCCTCTCAATTTCTACTTCAAGTTCATGTGTCGAAACCTAAAACTTGGATAAATCCTTTACCTCTACGTCTAATACACATTCAAAGGCTGCTAGATCAAATAAGTGTGGCGTTAGCGAAGCTGGCTGATCCCACTTGAAACTCATAGTAACAAATCTTTAAAATGCCCTGCGTATGCTATAGCAAGAATTCCTTGTCTCCTAATATTCGTTCTCACCTTCTTCTACAGCAATAGATTCCAAATTTTTGTGAGGTCAGTGGTTTGAAGACTATGTTTCAGTCTTCCTTGCAGCTAGGCTTGACCATATGCATATGTTCTGGTTGAATTGATTGTGACATAAATTAGTGCAGAAAACTAACTGGAATTTTCCTTGAATGAAAGGGATGTGCTCTTCGTCCCTGTTCCTCTTTTCTTCTTCCTGCTTTCTAGAAGGCATATATAATGGTAACATCAAGGTCTTAAGCAGGTAACCTGCACCATAAGGAGGCAAGCATGTATGCCTTAAGTTTGGTGGATCATGACTTTCTCACTTAACTCTGGTCTATTTATATCTAGAATATCCTGTGTGCTACGAATGGCTAAAACACTTGGCTGATAACTGAAAGGTTGGTGGTTCAAGTCCACCCTGAGTCCTGGTGATCCACTTCCAAAAAATCAGCCATTGAAAACCCTAGGAAGTACAGCTCTACTCTGACACATATGGGTCCACCAAGAATCAGAATTGAATATTTGCTATCTCTATAGATATCCATATCTATATATATAAACCTCCAATTTTATTTAAATCATTTTTTTTTTGCACTCAGAGTAAAACATGCAATTAACAAGCACAACTACTCTTCAAACCTATGTATTTCTAAAGGAGTTTCTTTTCCACACTTCCCAGGAAATTTACTCTGTGCATTTTGATTTCTCCTGAAACAGTCATGTCTTCTTATCCTCTCACTATTAGCTCTTATCTACATTTTAACTAGAAAATAAACAAAAAGCTTTTAACTCTCTCTCAGTCTCAATCTTAAATATTTATATCCATGCGATTTTGTTCCAATATTCTTCCTTTCTCTTGTTGAAATTATTTCTTCATATAAATCTTTCTCCTCTTATCAAAAAACAACATTTCTTCTCAGGCTATGGGCATATCTTCTCTCGGCTTCCTAATGTATTTACAATTTTACATATGCCCTTCTCTCTTGCATCATCCTTTTCCCCATTTCAACAGAATATTTTTATTAGTGTACAGATACACTTCAATAGATAACTTCTCTCCCCATATTATAATATGGAGACTATCACAGTCACTTTCCCTTGCACAGCTTAATACCTTTAAAGAGCCATATATACAGTATGTCTACATTTCACCTTCTATTCACTCAAATCAATTAAAAATTCATCTCCCACCCCCATAATTCCAGTGAAATTGTTCTTATTGAAGTCACTGTCTTAGTAATCTAGTGCTGCTATAACAGAAATATCACAAAGGGATGACTTCAATGAGCAGAAGTTTATTATCTCACAATGTAGCCGGCCAGAAGTCCAATTCAGGGTGTCAGCTCCAGGCGGAGGCTTTCTCTCTCCGTCAGCTCTGGAGGAAGGTCCTTATAATCAATCTTCCTGGACTAGGAGATTCTCAGCACAGGGACCCTGGGTCCGAAGGAAGCGCTATTCTACTGGCTCTTATTTCTTGGTAGTATGAGGTCTCCCTGTCTCTCTGCTCTCTTCTATCTTTTATATCTCAAAAGAGATTGTTTTAAGACACAATCTAATCTTGTAGGTTGAGTCCTACCTCATTAACATAACTAATTCCATCTCATTAACACAACTAATTCCATCTCATTAACACCATAGAGATAGAATTTACAACACATAAGAAAATCACATCAGATGAAACAATGGTGGAGAATCACACAATACTGGGAATCATGGCTAGCCAAATTGATACACATACTTTTGAGGGACACGATTCAAACCATAACAGTTGCCAATGGCTCCCAAATTTAGAAATCAAAGAAAAACCTTTCTGTTTGCCTTTTTTTTAATAAACCATTAGGTAGCATTTAAGGGTTGAACCCACAATCCTTGTAAAAATGATGACATTTATGTCATAAGAGATTACCCATTTTATCCCTCTCTCACTAACATTTTTCTTTTCAGTGTCCTTTATTTACTCCTCTCTCTAGTGCTTGAGCTCTGTAAGTAGGGGCTTGACATAGATAATTTTAGGCCCTTTTCTGCTTTGAGTTGCTTTGAGTCAGAATCAATTCCACGGCAGTGAATTTGGTTTTTGGGTTCTGCTTTGGAATTCTTTTTCTAATTAAATTGTTGATTCTCAGGGTTTAAAGACCACTTCAATGTCATATTTCAAATTTAAGCCTCCATTCCAGAGCTTTGTGATAATCTATATGCACCTCCAACTACTTAGCTGGCAATTTGTTTTGGATGTCCCTCACAGACATCTCAAATTTATCACATCCAAAACTGAGGTCTTTTTTTTTTTTTAATTTTGTAGTGTTTCAGATGAAAGTTTACAGTGAAAATTCTTTTGTTTCATTGGTTGCAATTCCCACAATGTGTCTTCACTCTCCCCTTTCCTTTTACATACTGGGTTCCCCATATCCATTCGTCCAAGTTTCCTGTCTCTTTCTGCCTTCTCATCTTTGCTTTTGAGCAGGCGTTGCCCATTTGGTAGCCTATACGTGACTGAAATAAGAAGCATGTTCTTCATCTGTGTTATTGTTTGTTTTATAGGCCCAACTAATCTTTGCCTGAAAAGTGGACTTCGGGAATGGCTTGAGTTCTGAGTTAGCAGGACATCTGAGGACCATAGTCTCAGGGGTTCCTCCAGTATCTGTCAGACCAGTAAGTCTGATCTTTTTTTGTGTGTGAATTTGAACTTTATTCTACATTTTTCACCCGATCTGTCTGGAACCCTCTGTTGTAATCTCCATCAGAGCAGTAGGTGGTTGTATTTGGGCACCATCTAGGTCTTCTGCATTCGGGTTGCTGGAGGCTGTGGTTGATGTGGCCTATTAGCCCTCTGGGCTAATATTTTCCTTGCGTCTTTGGTTTTCTTCATTCTTCTTTGTTCCAAACATGATAGGACCAATAGATATACCTTAGATGGTCACTCATAAGCTTTAAAGACCCCAGACGCTACCTGCTAAAATAGGATGTAGAACCTTCTCTTTATGAACTATGGCATGCCAATTGACCTAGATGTCTCCAGAGACCATGGTCCCCAGCCCTCAGCCCCAGCAACTTGGTACCTCAAGGTGTTTAAATGTGTCTAGGAAGTTTCTATGGCTTTGCCTTTGTCAAATTGTGTTGACTTTCCCTATATTGTGTGCTGTTTTTCCCTTCCACCAAAATTAACACTTGTCTGTTATGTAGTTAGTGATTTCCTCTCCCCTCCACTATCCTCACCCGTAACCATCAAAGATAAAAAAAAAAAAGATAGTTTCTGTTTTTTCTGTGTGTGAATCCTTTTATCATGTTATCTTTCCTCTCACGAAAGTTAGTGTCTTTCTATTATCTAGTTAGTGATTCCCCTCCTCCCCTCCACTCTCTCCTAACCATCAAATATTGTTTCTTTCTATTTGTAAACCTTTTCTTGGGTTTCTATAGCAGTAGTTTCACACAATACTTGTCCTTTTGTGATTATTGCACTCAGCATAATGCCCTCCAGATTCATCCATGCTGTGAGATGTTTCGTGGATTCATCATTGTTCTTTGTCATTGCTTGTATTCCATTGTGTGCATGTACCATAACTTGTTTATCCATTCTTCTGTTGATAGACACTTAGGTTGTTTTCATTTCTTTTGCTATTGTGAATAATGCTGCAATGAGGAACAGTATGCACATGCCTATTTATGTGATGGCTCTTATTTCTCTAGTATATATTCTTAGAAGTGGGATTGCTAGATCATATAGTATTTCTATTTCTAGCTTTTTAAAGAGGTAACATATCTATTTGTATAACGTTTGTACCATTTTACTTTCACACTCACAGCACGTTAGAGTTCTAATTTCCCTGCAACCTCTGTAACATTTGTTATTTTCTGTTTTTTTGATTAATGCCAGTAATGCTGGGGTGAGAAGGTATCTTATTATTATTTTGATTTGCATCTCACTAATGGTTAATGGAACCCTGGTGACACAGTGTTTAAGAACTTGGCTGCTAACTAAAAAGTTGGCTGTTTGAATCCACCAGCCTCTCTTTAGAAACCCTATGGGACAGTTCCACTCTGTCCTATAGGATTGCTGTGAGTCAGAATTGACTTGCTGACAGTGGGTTTGGTTTTTGTTTTGTTAATGGTTAATGGTAATGAATATTTCTTCATCTGTCCATTAGCTTCCTGAATGTCTTCTTTGGTGAAGTATCTGTTCATATCCTTTGCCTATTTTTTAACTGGATTATTTGTCTTTTTGTTATTGAGATGTTGAAGTATTCTATAGGTTTTAGAGATTAGACCCTTGTAAGATATGTCCTGGTCAACAATTTTTTTCCCAGTTTGTAGGTTCTCTTTATACTCTTTTCGTGAAGTCTTTTGATGAGCATTAGTGTTTAATTTTTAGAAGCTTCCCATCATCTAGCTTATCTTCTGAAGTTTTTGCATTATTTCTGGTTTGTGTTGAATTTATACCATATATTAGGGACCCTAGTATGGTCTTTATTTTTTCTTCCATGATCTTTATAGTTTTATGTTTTATATTAGGTCTTTCACCATTTTGAATTAGTTTTCATGTATGGTGTGAGGTATGGGTCCAGTTTTATTTTTTTAACATTTGAAGATCCAGCTTTGCCAGAACGATTTGTAAAAAGACTCTCTTTCCCCATTATTGGACTTTGGTCCTTCATCAAAGATCAGCTTTGGTCCTTTGTCAAAGTCCATAGGTAGATGGATTTATGTCTGGGTTCTCGATTCTGTTCCATTGGTCTATGTGTCTGTTGTTGTAGCAGAATCAGCTGCTTTGATTGCCATGGCTGAATAGTAGGCTCTGAAATCAGGTGCTGTGAGGCCTCCTATTTTGTCCTTTTTCTTCAGTAATACTCTGCTTATCCAGGGCCTCTTCCCTTTCCCTATAAAGTTGGTGATTAGTTTTTCAGTCTCATTAAAGAATCCTGTTGGTATTTGGATTGGAATTGCATTATATCTGTAGGTTTCTTTGAGTAGAATTGACATTTTCACAATGTTCAATCTTCCTCTCCATGAGCATGGTATGTTTTTTCATTTATGTATGTATCTTTTGGTTTTTTGCAATACTGTTTTGTAGTTTTCTTTGTACAGGTCTTTTAAGTCCCCGGTGAGATTTATTTCTAAGCATTTTACCTTTTCAGTGGCTGCTATAAATGGTATTGTTTTCCTGATGCCCTTTTCAAAGTTGTGTTTATTGATATATGGGAATCCAGCTGATCTTTGTATGTTGATATTGTATTCTGTTATTCTGCTGAATCTTTCTATTTTTTCCACTAGTTTTCTTATGGAATCTTTGGGGTTATCTAATATAGGATCATATCATTGCAAAAAGGGATAGTTTTATTTCTTCTTTTCCAGTTCGGATGCCCTTCATTTCTTTTTCTTGCCTTGTTCTAGCTAGGAATTCCAGCACAATGTTAGATAGGAGTGGTGATAAAGGGCATCCTTGTCTTGTTCCTTCTCTCATATGGGATTCTTTCAGCCTGTCTCCATGGAGAATGATGTTGGCTATTGGGTTTGCATAGATGCCCTTTATTATGTTGGGAAACTCCCCTTTTATTCCTGTTTTATTGAGAGTTTTTATCAGGTGTGGCTGTTGGACTTTTTCAAATGCCTTTTCTGTGTCAATTGAGATGATCATGTGATTCTTTTCTTTCAAAACTGAAATCTTAATCACCTACCACAAGTAATCCCAGAAAACCATCCCCAAATTCACTAATCTTAGAAAATCACACTCTCCTTCATTAAGCTGCTTAAGCTATCATCCTAATAGTCATTTTGATGATTCCTTTTACACTTCTGCCTTAACTAATATATCCTATTACAACTATGTCTCATAGTTCTCAAATCCACCTACTGTTTGCCTTATCAGTATTGACATCTGTTGTGGGTTGAATTGTGTCCTCCAAAAAATATGTTTCACATCTACCACAACCTCTACCAGACTGAGTCCAGTAGAACTAGATGGTGCCCGACTACCACCACTGACTGCTCTGACAGGGATCACAACAGAAGATCCTGGACAGAACTGGAGAAAAATGTAGAACAAAATTCTAACTCAAAAAGGAAAACCAGACTTGCTCGCCTGACAGAGACTGGAGAAACCCTGAGAGCATGGCCCCCAGAAACACTTTCAACTCAGTAATGAAGTCACTCCTGAGATTCACCCTTCAGCCAAAGATTGGACAGTCCTATAAAACAAAGCAGGACTAAAGGGGCACACCAACCCAGGGGCAAAGACTAGAAGGCAGGAGGGAATAGGAAAGCTGGTAATAAGGAACCCAAGATTGAGAAGGGAGAGTGTTAACATGTTGTGGTCTTGTTAACCAATGTCATAAAAGAATATGTGCAGTAACTGTTTATATATATATATATAATCTGGAAACCCTGGTGGTGTAGTGGTTAAGAGCTATGGCTGCTAACCAAAAGATTGGCAGTTCGAATCCACAAGGGTGGTGCATTATATATATATATATATATATACACACACACACACTAAAACTAATAAACTAGTTAAACAAGTTTGCAGGGTACAAGTTGATGTACAAAACTAATTGTATAGTATCAACAAAGAATAAGAAAACAAAATTAAAAATTTTATTCTAAATATCATCAAAAAATAAAATACTTAAGCCAGCATAACCCTGACACAAAATCCAGGCAAAGACATCAATAAAGGAAAAAAAAAAATGTTAACTTGGCTATGCCATGATTCCCATTATTTTTGTCCACCATTTTGTCTTCTGATATAATTTTCCTACGTGTTGTAAATCCTACCTCTATGATGTTAATGAGGCAGAATTAGTAGCGATTATGTTAATAATGCAGGACTCAATCTACACGATTAGGTTGTCTCTGAAACTAATCTCTTTTGAGATATTAAAGACAGAAGTGAACATAGAGACATGGAAACCTCATAACACCATGCAACAAAAGCCAGGAGATTAGTGTGTTCTTTGGACCTGGGGGTCCCTGAGCTGAGAAACTCCAAGTCAGGGGTAAAATTGAAGACAAGGACTATCCTCCAGATCTGACAGACAGAGAAAGCCTTCCCTTGGAGCTGATGCCCTAAATTTAGATTTAGCCAACTAGACTGTGAAATAATAAATTTCTGCTTGTTGAAGCCATCCACTTGTGTGGTATTTGTATTATAGCGATGCTAGATAACCAAGACAACGTCCTAATCCACTTACTGACTTCCCTCACTTGGACAATTATGATTTCTAAATTTTGTCCAGACTACCATTTTTATATGCCTCCAGTATATTCTCCACAGGGCAGCCAGTTGAGAGAACACATTACATTACATTTTTTTCTTAACACCATTTAACCACTTCCTTAGTATTTTAAAGAAAATCATATTCCTCAAAATATATGCCTATAAAAGCATATATGATCATGCCCATCTGCCTACAATGCAACCCACCCATCACTGGCCTTCTTTCAGTCTCCAGAGTATAAAGCTTGAAGTCCTTTTCTGCATTGGAGCCCTTTTCTACCTCCTCACGACATACATAGCTTCATGTTACTGTCACAGATTAAACATCACATCTATTGAGAAGTCTACTCATTTAATATTCAAACATCCTCACAAACACATACTTCCAGACTATGACATTCTCATCTCAGAACCCTGTTTGTTTCCTTCATACCATTTCTACAATTTGATATTAATTTTTTTATGTGTATTTTGTAATGGGTGGTGGCTATCTCCCCTATTAGAGAGAAAAGACAAAAGGAAACCAAGAACTCAAAGAAGAAACTAGTCTACAGGACTAACTGCCTGCATGAACCATGGCATCATCTACTCTGAGACCAGAACTAGATGGTGTCCGGCTACAACTACCTACCATTCTGGCCAGAGGCACAATACATGGTCCTAAAAAGAATGGAAGAAAATTGTAGGGCAAAGCTTCTATTCTTAAAAAAAAAAAAGAAGTCCCTACTCCCTGCATTGACTGAGACTAGAGGAACCCTTGAAACCATTGCCCTAAGATACCCTTGAAACTTTGAACTGAAACTATTCCCGGAGGTCACCTTTCAGCAAAATAACAGATTGGCTCATAAAAGAAACAGTATCAACCATGAGTACTGTGCTTCTTTAAATAAAAAATAATAATCTGTATGTGACCAAATGGTTAATATTTACCCTAAAGCAAAGATGAGAAGATTAGTGGTGGCTGGGAAGCTAGACTAATGGAAACGTAACAGCCGTAGCAGAAATGATGAGAATGTTGTCATAGTGGAAAATGCAGTCAACGTCACTGAACAATGTGCATAGAGATTGTTAAGTGGAAACCTAATTTACTGTGTAAACTTTCACCAAAAACACAGTGAAATATTTTAAATTAAATAAATACAGAGCACTTTATCAGAAAAGGAAAATAAATGAATGGATGAAATACATAAGTTGTTTTTGTTTCTCTATGGTAGAAACAATGGACTCAACATAAGGAAACCTGGGCTCTAGTCTTGGGTCTTCCAATAAATCATCATTAAAATATTTTAATTACTAAGGTATTTTCATATTTCTAAAGACCCTTCTATTTGCAGTGTATTCTGGGCTTTTTAAAATGTCTTCGACGTTAAAAGAAAAATTAATAAACAGTGATAATTAAGGCTTTACTTTTTAAACAATAGTATTTCAAAATGTTCACATTCATTATGACTTTAGAAAATGTTTGTCTATTACAAAGAAAATAAAGAACTAGAAAAAGTAACCTGCGAAATAAAATTAGATTTATCTTGGCACTGTGGTCTAGAGCATCATTTTCAAAAATAAATATGAGCTTAAGTAAAAAACAACAATTTCTCAGTGTGGGTGACTTACTGACTACTTTTACTGACACTTCACAAAATATTTCTGACTGCCATCTAGTAATCAAGTATGGATCATGAAACTTATCTTGGAGCTATTTGGAAGTATGTTGGTTAAATATACGTGCACGTATGTCTTCCTTGATGTGAGTAAATAAACTGCTGCATTAACTACTTCCATAAGCTGTATATTATTCACTCTTATATCTATATCAACAGTCATTTCCATAATACCTGGGATAGATTTTGTACTCAATAAATATTTTTTCTTTAATGAATGAATAGGTGAGATATATGGTACTACTTGAACTTAATGCTCTAAGAGAGAATATTTTGGTCTTGTATAAGAAACAATTTTAAAATTGTTTCTATGATAATTATTTTTGCATGTGTAATTTAATCAGTTGTGATTAAAATCCAGCTCATGAGAATCCAGAACCTTGTCAGAGAAATACAGACTTCAGGCAATGGGAAAAAATAGAATAATAACCTGTTTGTTTCTAAGCTTACTCTCATCAAGCAGCTATATGTCACTTAAGGGATCAGTATGTCCTCCTTGTTATTGCAAATTAAATCTAAACTGTACAACAGCACTTATAAACCTCTGCACACAATTCTTTTGATTCTTTAAAAAGAAAAAGAAAGAAAAAAAGAATATAGGAAGAAAAGCGAGTAAAACATTGGTAATTTGTTTAGCTGGTGGTGCAGGCTGTTCTCTGATCAAATTTTGTTTCCCAAAGGAAGGTATCAGTTTTAAATTACACAGCAAGCAGGCATGAGAAAGGAGGCAAACAATCAAAACCTTCCCAGGAGGAGAAAGAATAAGGCAAGAGCCCCAGAGATCCCATTTAATAAATAAACACCTTCGTTTCTCTAAGTTAATTTCACAACAGGAAATAAGTTTAGTTTTAATTATATTGCCTTATGTCATGTTTTATAAAAGGTACATGAGGTTCATTGACTTTCACTTATTAAAGCTTTAACTCTTTCCAAAAATGTTGCATGTACACTAAGTCTACGAGGAAACAGCATGATGTACAATTATTTGAAAAGCAATATTTTTTACTTTATCCCATATTAGTGACAATTTGGTAGATGAAAAACAGCATGTTGTGTTTAATTTTCACTAAAACTGATTTGACTTTTTAGAGCTGTGTATGAAAGACTCTACATGTAGTACAAGCTGGTTGTATTATTGGTACAAATAAATTCAGCTACATTTATTGTCAGGTTTGAGAAAAATATATACATGGAATAATTTTTTTTTTTGTGATTGTGACCTCTTTCTCTCACTATATATGTGCACATACACAGAAGACATACACATATCATTTCAATTTAAAGTTAATATTGTCGAAAAGTGAGTATGTTCATGTTTTTGGACAGTAAAAGCTCTCTGAGCAAAGAAAGTGGTACCTGTGTTAAAGGACAAACCATGGAAATTAAAAGATGACTGAATAGAGATTTATTTTAAAATGTGTTTACATTTCAAAAAGGGATGAAACCCATAGCCATTGACCCCAGCATTTACTTTTACATTTCCAAAGGATTGTAAAACATTAGGGAGCAAATGTTTCTCCCTCTTTCAGAAAAGGAAAAAAAAAAAAAAAAACAACTGTTGTCATTCAGTCAATTCAGACTCATAGCAAAGCTATAGAGGTTGTGTCATATATAAACTCTGAAACTCAAAATTTTCTGTGTTTATATGGTGCATAAAACCTCTTCTGCATATGTAGGGTCCATCTGGCTTTCAGTGCATCATCCTTAAGAGGGGAGAAAGGAGGAGAGGGAACAGATGCATTTATTGCTCTAAGTAATAATAATCTGTGCTTGATCCAAAAAAACTTTGTGATTGCTTTAAGAAAAACGTAAATAAATTTAGATAATAAGATATATCAGTCATTCAAACCCATGAATTTAAAATGTATTATATAAACAATTTCAAAGCAAGCAGAGATTTAGCCCCTGGCAAAACCTTCCATTCTATAAAAAAAAAAAAAAAAAATTTATAGTATATGAGAAATTTGTTATTATCTTTGCTTTAGGGATCGAGGATTAAAAGGTTAAGAAAACTGCTCAGAGTCAAACCCAGACTTTCTGCATTGACTTAAGCTATTGGTTATTGCCTGATGAATCAAGATTATCTTAGTTCAAAATTTCTAATGTCAGGCAATGAGTAAAGGAAAGGACACACAGTGGATAAAGCTGGATGTTCTAGATAGTGTGACAAATAAAAACAAATAATAGATTGATAACTGGAAAACATTTTTCTGTGTGTGAGAAAGATTCCATTGATATTAAAATTTTGAAAGTTACTGGGGAGGGACAAGCATACTTGTGTAAGAAACCTAGGGGTAATCTTTATGTCAACCATTTATCCCAAAATTCTCATTTAGTCAAATCTTAATGTATTGAGCATACATATTTAAAGCCTGGTGCCTGAGAAAATCAATGTGTTCCTTAAATGAAATCAATGTAAGGAAATAAAAAATATCAGATGATCCCAAAGTGAATCAACTAGTATACAGGGAAGGTTGGTTCTAGGTCTGTAAGATGGAAAATGAACTTAGTGTCCCAAACAGCAATTCTTGGGTTAGCCTTACATTCTCGGAATGTACATATCATACAACATGATTAATGCAATGCCTAGCATCTATTAAGTATTGATTACATAGTAAGTGTTCTTCTTTTCACTATTGTTATTCTTTTTTTTAATTTTTTGTGCATTAAGTGAAAGTTTACAAATCAAGTGAGTCTCTCACACAAAAACTTATATACACCTTGCTACATATTCCCAGTTGCTCTCCCCGCAATGAGAAAGCCTGCTCCCTCCCTCCACTCTTTCTTTTCATGTCCATTTTGCCAGCTTCTAATCCCCTCCACCCTCTCATCTTCCCTCCAGGAAGGAGATGCCAACATAGTCTCAAGTGCCCGCCTGATCCAAGAAGCTCACTCATCACCAGTGTCCCTCTCCAACCCATTGTCCAGTCCAATCCCTGTCTGAAGAGTTGGCTTTGGGAATGGTTCCTGTCCTGGGCCAACAGAGGGTCTGGGGGCCATGACCACCAGGGTCCTTCTAGTCTCAGTCAGACCATTAAGTCTGGTCTTATGAGAATTTGGGGTCTGCATCCCACTGTTCTCCTGCTCCCTCAGGGGTTCTCTGTTGTGTTCCCTGTCACGGCAGTCATTCATTATTGTTATTCTTGAGTTGAGTTTTGTGCAATAAATTAATGTTAAACACTTATTCATCTTTCTAGCTAATATGTAAATTGCATAAGCCACTGATAATCAGGCACTCACAGCTCTGAGTAAAACAAGGGACATAGAAAAAGGGGCAATAAGATGCCTCTTACAGATATACCCAACTTTTCAAAGTTCATTATATGCCACTTCATTTTTATGAAAGACCTACATTAGAATCTGTTTTTGTTAACCAGTAGAAATCCCAAGAGGATTTTTGCTTTTACGTGAAATTTTTGCTTTTACGTTAGTTTTGCAACTAGCCATTAAAGAGGCAGCACAAACCCAGCGCAGCAAGAATGTCATCACCAAGCTTCTTTCCAGAGAATTACACTCAGCATCTCAGCATCAAACTGCCTTAAATTTTAACTGTGTCTGTGAACACTATATGTTGGTGTTATTTTAGCTTTTATGTGTTATTTTGTACGATTTGGTAGGTTATTTTTTGAGTCTGGAGGTGCACTGTTGTCTCACCAGGCCTACCCCACTGCCCTGCTCCCCCTAAAACTGGTGGCATACATTCCTGTGTCATCTGCTTGGTGACCATTGGCACAAGCCACCTTCCTCCTCCATCCTGCCCCAGCAACTGGCAGTGCCAGCTCCTATAGCACCCATCCAGAGACCAGGGGCCTAAACACCCTCATTCCGACCACCTGACAACTGGGGAAGTGCACCCACCTGGCCCACAACCCAGTGAATGGAAAGAGAGTGCCCTGCTTAATAACTGACCTGCCAGGCACGTCACCTCATAAGCAACATCAATCACATCATGATAGGTGCCATTGTCACCTCTGCCTAAGGATGAGCAGGTGTTCCTAGTGCCTTCAGCCAATATCCACCTGGCTTCAACACCACATATCCCATACTCAGACAGTTCCTGCAGGCCGACTGTACATACACTGAAAACCCCTTGATCCTCTACTACCTACTGAGATATAAATCCACGCATGCACAGGCAGCCTATCCCATCCATTTGGGAAGCAGTACCTCACAGTGGCTATAGAGATGTCCTGCCCAGACACACTAAATGCTAGCACAAACCCAGAAAGACCCCATGGTTCCACAAGGCTGTAGAGGGATGCTAATCACCTAACACTTCTCACTCAATATCAGGGAAAGAACCTACTCTCTCACCTCCACTCATCTTAATGCCTCTGAGATACCAGACAATACCAAATTGTAGGAAGAAACAGGATAAGACAAGAAGTAAGCAAAATAAAGGGGCAGAAAATCTTCCTGAGGAAGGGATGGCGATAGAACTACCTGACAAATATTTCAGAAGCCTTATATATATAGCCCTGGTGGCACAGTTGTTAAGAGCTACAACAAGCTACAGTCATTAGTTGGAATCCACCAGACACTCCTTAGAAACTCTACAGGGCAGCTCTCCTTTTTCCTATAGTGTTGCTTTGAGTTGCAGTCAAGCCTACAACAACAGTATACATAGCATCCTCAAGAGATCAAGGAAAGCACAGACAACACAAACAAAAGACTAAGAGAATTCAGGAAAACAATGCAAGAACAGAATGAGAAAATAAACAGACAATTAGACACAGTATAAAAACAACAACCAGAAATCCAGATTAACAATAAAATATCAGAAATAGACAACTCAATGGAAGGACACAGAAGTAGAATTGAATCAATGGAAGAAATAATCAGTGATTTAGAGGACAAATCCCTTGATACTAATCTGTTTGAGGAATAATCAGATAAAATAATTTAAAAAAAAAAAATGAAGAAAGTCTAAGAGTTATGTAGGGCACTATCAAGAGGAAGAATTTATGTGTAATTGGAATTCCAGAAGAGGAGGAGAGAAAAAAAAAAAAAAGCACGGAGAGCCTTTTTGAAGATTTATCAAGAGAAAATTTCCCTAATATCATGAAACATGAGAAGGTTTTCACACAAGATACTCAATGAACTCCATATAGGATGAGCTCCAAAAGAAAGCCGCCAAGACATATCATAATAAAACTTCTGAAAACCAAAGACAAAGAAAGAATTCTGAGAGTGGATCCTCAAAAAAGAAATGTCACCTATAAAGAGGAGCTAATAAGACTAAATGCTGACTTCACAGAAGAAACCATGCAGGCAGGAAGGCAGTGGGATGACAGATATAAAAGAATTGAAAGAAAAGAATTGTCAATCAAGAATCATTTATCCAGCAAAACCATCTTTCAAATATGTAGGCGAAACTAGGACATTCTCAGATAAAGAGAAATTAAGGGGATTTGTAAAAACCAGACAGACCTTACAAGATATACAGGTATGAGTCACTTAACATCAACAATATATTTTTGAAATAGGACAATATGCCACTTGGATGTTGTGGGAACACCATATTATATAGACGCAGTCCCCATACAGCCTATTATATTCAAAACTTATGGGAGACTTCCAGACAAATCATAAGAGATGTGTCCTCTGGACACAGGAAGCCAGCCTTTCTAGGTGTGCAACTGGGCTGGGCAAAAGCACCAGCAGCCATATTGGGACTTTGTGCATGTCTCGGCATAGGGAATGGGGAGGATATAGGGGGTGTTCAGTGGTGTCCGTGGGGAAAGGATGTGCTGGTGCCAGGAGTGTAGCTGGTGGTGGTGCTCCTGGATGCCACCATCCTGTTGGTGCAGCTGCTTCCTGACCATGACCAGCTACTGCCACACTATCACACGGAGCTGGGAGCCTATGACCTCCCCAGGTCCAGGCAGCATTGCCAGTACTAATGGCAGGAGCAGAGGAGTCATGGCAGGCAATGTTCTGCACCAGGAGTGAAATGCTGAACAGCTGTTGGGACCGTGAATTAAGCCAGGAAGCAGAGGAGGAGGCACTGTGGAAATTAGGTTGTACCTTGGAGCCCTGCTGTTGGTTCACTCTGGAAGTTTGTGGTCTTTAGCACCATTAGGGAAAAATAATAAACAAAAGAGACCTTCTTTCCCTTTAAAAACAAAACAAAGCAAAATAAAAAAGTCACGGGAACACGGATGTATATAGTATCAGACATTGCCCAAATGGACATTAGGCAATGCATACCTGTATTAAAGGTAGTTCTTTGGACTGAGAAACAATGGCATCAGACAGTAACCTGAGATCAAGATACATGACAGCATCACTCAAATACCAAAACAGAAAGATAACTCTCACCAGTAAAATAAAGCTACAAAAGTAAAAGCAGAGAACCAGAGTTGTCAATCTGTAAATGGTGTAGTTAAAGAACTTCCATATAGAGAGGAAATCAAGGTGATATTAAGATATAACAGATTTCTTTAAATCTGGAGAGATAGAGGTAAATTTCAGACCAATCACAAAGAAAAGTAATAAATCTACTTACCAAAAAAAGAACAAATTCAAAAGACTCAGTAAACACAAAATCAAGAACACAGGATACAAAAAGAAAATCCATAAACAGAAAGAACTCAGCACCAAAAATTAAGTGGGACAAAGAAAGAGTTAACGACACACAAAAAAGCATAACAAGGGAGGCGGGGCCAAGGCGGCGAACTAGGTAGACGCTACCTCGGATCCCTCTTGCAACAAAGACTAGGAAAAACAAGTGAATCGATCACATACATAACAATCTACGAACCTTGAACAACAAACACAGATTTAGAGATGGAAAACGAACAAATAAGCGGAAGCAGCGATTGTTTTCGGAGCCTGGAGCCAGCGTCCCAGTCAGGTAACCTTGGCTCCGGGCTTCTAGGCCCAGGAGAACTGAACTCAAAAATCTTGTGACGGCGCAAACAAGGGGTGCAGCCCTATCCCCCTGAACTGAACCCGGGAAGGAGCCCAGCCGTTCCTCGCGGGAGGCACGGCGACACAGCTAGTGGGAGAAGTCCCGGGGAGGCAGTGACTGGTTTTGGAGCCGAGAGTGCAGCGTCCCAGCCGGGGAACCTTGGCGCCGGGCATTTGACTGGACACTGTCACGGCGCAAGCACGGGGCGCAGGCATACTCCCCTGAACTAACCCTGGGAGGGGGCCCAGCTGGGGGCAGCGCGGTGACGCAGCTGGCCGGACGAGAAGTCCCCGGGAGACAGCGACAGATTTTGGAGTCGGGAGTGCAGCGTCCCAGCAGGGGAACCTTGACGCTGGGCTTCGGATTGGCAGCGGAGGATCTGACCACCGCTTCAGAGGGCCAGAACCCCGGGAGCAATCTCCACACAGCCAGCACACATAGGCGACACGCCCCTCGGGAATCTCAGATAAAATAATCATTCCAAGCAAGAAAAGCAACTTTGGCTATATTCCGAGGTGCTACTCTCCTATTTCTCTGAACCCTCCTCCACCCTTCCCAGGCGGCTTCATTAACATTGGAATTTCCTGAGCCAGAGGGAGAATGGCTCCGGCTCAGCGGGGGCTTTGCTTCCCCCCCCCTTTTTTTTTTGGTCTTTTCCTAACCCATTCTTCCGGCCTGAGAGAAGGAACCACAAAAAACCCAGGGACCAAAAATCCATCCCTAATTGGACTTAAAACACAGAACCAGCTACAGCCAAGCATATATGATCCAAATCTCGGACTTTCATCCTTACAGGGAACAAGATGGCGGTTATAATCCAAAGGCAGTTCTGATAGGGATCTGATTGCATTTTTTTTTAGCGGATTTTCTGGAAAAACAAGTTTCCCAGGTCTGATATCTCTGCTTATTCAACAGAGCCCTAATTTACCCACAACAGGGAACTGAGGGCTGAAGCTCCCCCCAGACCACCTAGCCTCTTGCCTTAAGGGTCTAAGGAGGGTGACATCTACCAATCAGTACAGGTACTTGCATTCGGGGCTTAAGGTACAGCTGCAGTGCCCTCCCATCAAGGTGCTATAGGAATAGAGACACACCTACCTCACTGACACTTGGGGGAACCCTGTCAGCATCCTGCCCCTCCTGGAGGGTGAACCCCAGCTGCTAATAGAATCTGGTGCACACAACTATCACCACTACTTCTCTAAGTGGATAGGTGTTAGGGTGCAGCACACACTTGACCCAAAATCAGATTCTACTCAAGAATAGTGAATAGACTCAGGCATATATATCTGGCAACAGCCCAAACCAGCTGGTAATAGGTCATAAGTAAGTCAAGGGCTACAACAAACAAGACAGCACAATCTAGTAGCCCATCCACATATATTGAAAGAAAACAAAACCAGATAAGACTCAGCGAGCAATTACAGAATAACCCACTATTATATCTTTTTTTTTTTATATCTTAGTGATGGCTCAGAGACAGCAATCGATATCAAACCACATAAAGAAACAGACCATGACAGCTTCTACAACCCCCCAGACAAAAGAATCAAAATCTTTCCCAAATGAAGATACAATCCTGGAATTATCTGATAAAAAAAAAAAAAAAAAAAAACTTTTTGTTTTTTTCGGATACAGAATACAAAAAACTAATTTACAGAATGCATTAAGACATCAGAAACGAAATAAGACAAACTACAGAAAAAGCCAAGGAACACACTGATAAAACAGTTGAAGAACTCAAAAAGATTATTCAAGAACATAGTGGAAAAATTAATAAGTTGCAAGAATCCATAGAGAGACAGCATGTAGAAATCCAAAAGATTAAAAATAAAATTACAGAATTAGACAACGCAATAGGAAGTCAGAGGAGCAGACTCGAGCAATTAGAATGCAGACTGGGACATCTGGAGGACCAGGGAATTAACACCAACATAGCTGAAAAAAAAATCAGATAAAAGAATTAAAAAAAATGAAGAAACCCTAAGAATCATGTGGGACTCTATCAAGAAGGATAACTTGCGTGTGACTGGAGTCCCAGAACAGGGAGGGAGGACAGAAAAAACAGAGAAAATAGTTGAAGATCTGCTGACAGAAAACTTCCCTGACATCATGAAAGACGAAAGGATATCTATCCAAGATGCTCATCAAACCCCATTTAAGACTGATCCAAAAAGAAAAACACCAAGACATACTATCATCAAACTTGCCAAAACCAAAGATAAAGAGAAAATTTTAAAAGCATCCAGGAAAAAAAGAAAGGTCTCCTTCAAGGGAGAATCAATAAGAATAAGTTCAGACTACTCAGCAGAAACCATATAAGCAAGAAGGGAATGGGATGACATATACAGAGCAGTGAAGGAGAAAAACTGTCAGCCAAGGATCATATATCCAGCAAAACTCTCTCTGAAATATGAAGGCGAAATTAAGACATTTACAGATAAACACAAGCTTAGAGAATTTGCAAAAACCAAACCAAAGCTACAAGAAATACTAAAGGATATTGTTTGGTCAGAAAACCAATAATATCAGATACCAGCACAACACAAGGTCACAAAACAGAACATCCTAATATCAACGCAAATAGGGAAATCACAAAAACAAATTAAGATTAATTAAAAAAAAAAATGCTCATAACGGGGAATCATTGAAGTGAATATGTAAAAGATCACAATAATCAAAAAGAGGGACTAAATACAGGTGGCATAGAACTGCCATATGGAGAGTGATACAAGGCGATATAGAACAATACAAGTTAGGTTTTTACTTAGAAAAATAGGGGTAAATATTAAGGTAACCACAAAGAGGTATAACAACTCCATAACTCAAGATAAAAGCCAAGAAAAACGTAACGACTCAACAAACATAAAGTCAAACACTACGAAAATGAGGATCTCACAATTTACTAAGAAAAACGTCTCAGCACAAAAAAGTATGTGGAAAAATGAAATTTTCCACAACACACACAAAAAGGCATCAAAATAACAGCATTAAACTTATTCTTATCTATAATTACGCTGAATGTAAATGGACTAAATGCACCAATAAAGAGACAGAGAGTCTCAGACTGGGTAAAGAAACACGATCCATCTATATGCTGCCTACAAGAGACATAACTTAGACTTAGAGACACAAACAAACTAAAACTCAAAGGATGGAAAAAAATATATTAAGCAAACAACAAACAAAAAAGAAGAGAAGTAGCAATATTAATTTCTGACAAAATAGACTTTAGACTTAAATCCACCACAAAGGATAAAGAAGGACACTACATAATGATAAAAGTGACAATTGATCAGCAAGACATAACCATATTAAATATTTATGCACCTAATGACAGGGCTGCAAGATACATAAATCAAATTTTAACAGAATTGAAAAGTGAGATAGACACCTCCACAATTATAGTAGGAGACTTCAACACACCGCTTTCGGAGAAGGACAGGACATCCAGTAAGAAGCTCAATAGAGACACGGAAGACCTAATTACAACAATCAACTAAATTGACCTCATTTGCTTATACAGAACTCTCCACCCAACTGCTGCAAAATATACTTTTTTCCTAGCTCACAGGGAACATTCTCTAGAATAGACCAAATATTAGGTCATAAAACAAACCTTTGCAGAATCCAAAACATCGAAATATTACAAAGCATCTTCTCAGACCACAAGGCAATAAAACTAGAAATCAATAACAGAAAAACTAGGGAAAAGAAATCAAATACTTGAAAAATGAACAATACCCTCCTGAAAAAAAGACTGGGTTATAGAAGACATCAAGGAGGGACTAAGGAAATTCATAGAATGCAATGAGAATGAAAATACTTCCTCTCAAAACCTCTGGGACACAGCAAAAGCAGTGCTCAGAGGCCAATTTATATCGATAAATGCACACATACAAAAAGAAGAAAGAGCCAAAAGCAGAGAACTGTCCCTACAACTTGAACAAATAGAAACTGAGCAACAAAAGAATCCATCAGGCTCCAGAAGAAAACAAATAATAAAAATTAGAGGTGAACTAAATGAATTAGAGAAAAGAAAAACAATTGAAAGAATTAACAAAGCCAAAAGCTGGTTCTTTGAAAAAGTTAACAAAATTGATAAACCATTGGCTAGACTCACTAAAGAAATACAGGAAAGGAAACAAATAACCCGAATAAGAAACGAGAAGGACCACATCACAACAGAACCAAATGAAATTAAAAGAATCATTTCAGATTATTATGAAAAATTGTACTCTAACAAATTTGAAAACCTAGAAGAAATGGATGAATTCCTGGAAAAACACTACCTACCTAAACTAACACATTCAGAAGTAGAACAACTAAATAGACCCATAACAAAAAAAGAGATTGAAACTGTAATCAAAAAACTCCCAACAAAAAAAGCCCTGGCCCGGACGGCTTCACTGCAGAGTTCTACCAAACTTTCAGAGAAGAGTTAACACCACTACTACCAAAGGTATTTCAAAGCATAGAAAAGGACGGAATACTACCCAACTCATTCTATGAAGCCACCATCTCCCTGATACCAAAACCAGGTAAAGACATTACAAAAAAAGAAAATTACAGACCTATATCCCTCATGAACATAGATGCAAAAATCCTCAACAAAATTCTAGCCAATAGAATTCAACAACATATCAAAAAAATAATTCATCCTGATCAAGTGGGATTTATACCAGGTATGCAAGGCTGGTTTAATATCAGAAAAACCATTAATGTAATCCACCAAATAAATAAAAAAAAAGACAAAAACCACATGATCTTCTCAATTGATGCAGAAAAGGCATTTGACAAAGTCCAACACACATTTATGATAAAAACTCTCACCAAAATAGGAATTGAAGGAAAATTCCTCAACATAATAAAGGGCATCTATGCAAAGCCAACAGCCAATATCACTGTAAATGGAGAGAACCTGAAAGCATTTCCCTTGAGAACGGGAACCAGACAAGGATGCCCTTTATCACCGCTCTTATTCAACATTGTGCTAGAAGTCCTAGCCAGGGTAATTAGGCTAGACAAAGAAATAAAGGGCATCTGGATTGGCAAGGAGGAAGTAAAATTATCTCTATTTGCTGATGACATGATCTTATACACAGAAAACCCTAAGGAATCCTCCAGAAAACTACTGAAACTAATAGAAGAGTTTGGCAGAGTCTCAGGTTATAAGATAAACATACAAAACTCACTTGGATTCCTCTACATCAACAAAAAGAACATCGAAGAGGAAATAACAAAATCAATACCATTCACAGTAGCCCCCAAGAAGATAAGATACTTAGGAATAAATCTTACCAAGGATGTAAAAGACCTATACAAAGAAAACTACAAAGCTCTACTACAAGAAATTCAAAAGGACATACTTAAGTGGAAAAACATACCTTGCTCATGGATAGGAAGACTTAACATAGTAAAAATGTCTACTCTACCAAAAGCCATCTATACATACAATGCACTTCCGATCCAAATTCCAATGTCATTTTTTAATGTGATAGAGAAACAAATCACCAACTTCATATGGAAGGAGAAGAAGCCCCGGATAAGCAAAGCATTACTGAAAAAGAAGAAGAAAGTGGGAGGCCTCACTCTACCTGATTTCAGAACCTATTATACAGCCACAGTAGTCAAAACAGCCTGGTATTGGTACAACAACAGACACATAGACCAGTGGAACAGAATTGAGAACCCAGGTATAAATCCATCCACATATGAGCAGTTGATATTTGACAAAGGCCCAGTGTCAGTCAATTGGGGAAAAGATAGTCTTTTTAACAAATGGTGCTGGCATAACTGGATATTCATTTGCAAAAACATGAAACAGGACCCATACCTCACACCATGCACAAAAACTAACTCCAAGTGGATCAAAGACCTAAACATAAAGACTAAAACGATAAAGATCATGGAAGAAAAAATAGGGACAACCTTAGGAGCCCTAATACAAGGCATAAACAGAATACAAAACATTACCAAAAATGACGAAGAGAAACCAGATAACTGGGAGCTCCTAAAAATCAAACACCTATGCTCATCGAAAGACTTCACCAAAAGAGTAAAAAGACCACCTACAGACTGGGAAAGAATTTTCAGCTATGACATCTCTGACCAGCACCTGATCTCTAAAATCTATATGATTCTGTCAAAACTCAACCACAAAAAGACAAACAACCCAATCAAGAAGTGGGCAAAGGATTTGAACTCGCACTTCACTAAAGAAGATATTCAGGCAGCTAACAGATACATGAGAAAATGCTCTTGATCATTAGCCATTAGAGAAATGCAAATTAAAACTACGATGAGATTCCATCTCACTCCAACAAGGCTGGCATTAATCCAAAAAACACAAAAGAATAAATGTTGGAGAGGCTGCGGAGAGATTGGAACTCTTATACACTGCTGGTGGGAATGTAAAATGGTACAACCACTTTGGAAATCTATCTGGGGTTATCTTAATCAGTTAGAAATAGAACTACCATACAACCCAGAAATCCCACTCCTCGGAATATACCCTAGAGATACAAGAGCCTTCACACAAACAGATATATGCACACCCATGTTTATTGCAGCTCTGTTTACAATAGCAAAAAGCTGGAAGCAACCAAGGTGTCCATCAACGGATGACTGGGTAAATAAATTGTGGTATATTCACACAATGGAATACTATGCATCGATAAAGAACAGTGACGAATCTGTGAAACATTTCATAACATGGGGGAACCTGGAAGGCATTATGCTGAGCGAAATTAGTCAGAGGCAAAAGGACAAATATTGTATAAGACCATTATTATAAGATCTTGAGAAATAGTGTAAACTGAGAAGAACACATACTTTTGTGGTTACGGGGGGGGAGGGAGGGAGGGAGGGAGAGGGTTTTTTACTGATTAATTAGTAGATAAGAACTGCTTTAGGTGAAGGGAAGGACAACACTCAACACATGGAAGGTCAGCTCAATTGGACTGGACCAAAAGCAAAGAAGTTTCCGGGATAAAATGAATGCTTCAAAGGTCAGTGGAGCAAGGACAGGGGTTTGGGGACCATGGTTTAAGGGGACTTCTAAGTCAATTGGCAAAATAATTCTATTATGAAAACATTCTGCATCCCACTTTGAAATGTGGCATATGGGGTCTTAAATGCTAACAAGCAGCCATCTAAGATGCATCAATTGGTCTCAACCCACCTGGAGCAAAGGAAAATGAAGAACACCAAGGTCACACGACAACTAAGAGCCCAAGAGACAGAAAGGGCCACATGAACCAGAGACCTACATCATCCTGAGACCAGAAGAACTAGTTGGTGCCCGGCCACAATCGATGACTGCTCTGACAGGGAGCACAATAGAGAACCCCTGAGGGAGCAGGAGATCAGTGGAATGCAGACCCCAAATTCTCATAAAAATACCATACTTAATGGTCTGACTGAGACTAGAGGAATCCCGGCGGTCATGGTCCCCAAACCTTCTGTTGGCACAGGACAGGAACCATTCCCGAAGACAACTCATCAGACATGAAAGGGACTGGACAGTGGGTAGGAGAGAGATGCTGATGAAGAGTGAGCTAATTATATCAGGTGGCACTTGAGACTGTGTTGGCATCTCCTGTCTGGAGGGGGGATGGGAGGATAGAGAGAGTTGGAAGCTGGCAAAATTGTCACCAAAGGAGAGACTGGAAGAGCTGACTCATTAGGGAGAGAGAAAGTGGGAGTACGGAGTAAGATGCTTGTAAACTTAAATGTGACAGACTGACTTGATTTGTAAACGTTCACTTGAAGCTTAATAAAAGTTAATAATAATAAAAAAAAGCATAACAAGATGGCAGCAATAAATTCATACCTGTCCATAATCACACTGAAGGTTAATTGTTTAAATGCACCAGTCAAGAAACAGAGAGTGGCAGAATGGATAACGAACATCATCTATCAATACGTTGCCCACAAGAGACACACCTTAGACACAGAGACATAAATAGATTTGAAATCAAAGGATAGAGAAAATTTATCAAGCAAAAAGTAACCAAAAGAGAGCAAGAGTGGCAATGATAATCTCTGATAAAATAGACTTTAAGTCAAAATCTGTTTTAAGTGACAAGAGCATTAAAGCATCACTCTACCAAGAGCACATAACCATAATAAATATTTATGTGTCCAGTGACAGAGCTCCAAGGTACATAAAACAAACTTAACAGCATTGGAAAGAGAAACAGACAGCTCTACAATAATAGTAGCAGATTATAACACACCACTTTGCATGACAGAACAACTAGAAAAAAAAAAACTCAACAAAGATTCAAAAGATCTAAATAACACAATCAACAAACTTGACTTCACAGACATATACAGAACACACCATCCAGCAGCAGCACAACAAGAACTCTTTTCCAACTCACATGGAACATTCTCTAGAACAGGCCATGTATCAGGCCACAAATCAAGCCTCAATAAATTCAAAACCATCGAGATAATACAAAGCACCTTCTCCAATCATAATGCTATAAAACTAGGAAATTGATAACAGAAAGAACAAGGAAATAAAATTAAACACATGAAAACTGAATAACACCTTACTTAAAAACTATTGAGTAATAGAAGAAACTAAAAATGAAATAAAATGCTTACAGTCAAATGAGATGAAAACATAACATTCAAAAACCTTTTGAATACAGTAAAAGCAGTGCTCAGAGGAGAATTTATAGCAATAAATGCACACATCAAAAAAGAAGAAAGGGCCAAAATCGATAGCTTAACCTTACAACTTGAACAATTAGAAAAGGAAAATGAAAGTAATTTGCGGTCACCAGAAAAAAAGAAATAATAAATATGACAAAAAAAAAAAAGTTTCTTTTTTTACAGCAGAAATAAATTAAAAAAACTCCTCAAGGATAGAAGTTGGTATTTTGAGAAAAAAAAAGATCAATAAAATTGACAAACCACTGGCCAAACTGACAAAAGAAAAGAATAACAAGATGCAAATAAGCAAAACAAGGAATGAGGTGGTTCTGCAACAGAACCACCTGCGATAAAAGGATCATAACAGAATGCTCTGAAAAATTGGAAACCTACCTGAGAATATATCCTAGAGAAATAAGACCCTTTACATGAACAGATATGTGCACACCCATGTTTATTGCAGCACTGTTTACAATAACAAAAAGATAGAAGCAGCCAAGGTGCCCATCAACGAATGAATGGATAAATAAATTATGGTATATTCACACAATGGAATACTACTCATTGATAAAGAACAGTGAGGAATCTGTGAAACATTTCAAAACATGGAGGAACCTGCAAGGCATTATGCTGAGTGAAATTAGTCAGTTGCAAAAGGACAAATATTGTATGACCACTATTATAAAATCTTGAGAAACAGTTTAAACTGAGAAGAAAACATTCTTTTGTGATTACGAGAGAGGGGAGGGAGGGAGGGTGGGAGAGGGATACTTACTAATTAAGAACTACTTTATGTGAAGGGAAGGGCAACACTCAATACAGCAGAGGTCAGCACAACTGGACTAAACCAAAAGCAAAGAAGTTTCCTGAATAAACTGAATGCTTCAAAGGTTAGCAAAGCAGGAGCGGGGGTTTGGGGACCATGGTTTCAGGGGACTTCTAAGTCAATTGGCATAATAAAAACTATTAAGAAAACATTCTGCGTCCCACTTTGAGAGTGGCATCTGGGGTCTTAAATGCTAGCAAGTGACCATCTAAGATGCGTCAATGAGTCTCAACTCACATAGATCAAAGGAGAACGAAGAACACCAGGGACACAAGGTAATAAAGAGCCCAAGAGACAGAAAGGGCTACATGAACCAGAGACTACATTATCCTGAGACCAGAAGATCTAGATGGTGCCAGGCCACAACCGATGACTGGTCTGACAAGGAACACAGCAGAGAACCCCTGAGGGAGCAGCAGAACAGTGGGATGCACACCCTAAATTCTCATAAAAAGACCAGACTTAACAGTCTGGCTGAGACTAGAGAGACCCTCGTGGTCATGGCCCCCAGACCTTCTTTCTGCTGGCCCAGGACAGGAACTGTTCCAGAAGCCAATTCGTTGGACATGGATTGGACTGGACAATGGGTAGGAGAGGGATTCCGGTGAGGAGTCAGCTACTTGGATCAGGCGGACACTTGAGACTATGTTGGCATCTCCTGCCTGGAGGGGAGATGGGAGGGTAGAGGTTTTTAGAAGCTGGCAAAATGGACGTGAAAAGAGAGAGTGGAAAGAGGGAGCGGGCTGTCTCATTGTGGGGAGAGTAATCGGGGATATGTAGCAAGGTGTATATAAGTTTTTCTGTGAAGCCTGACTTGATTTGTAAACTTTCACTTAAAACACAATAAAAATTATATGTATAAAAAAAGGAAACCTAGGAGAAATGGACAAATTTCTAGAAATGCATTGCCTACCTAAACTAACACAAAAAGAAAATTTGAACAGAGCCACAACAAAAAAAGAGATCATTAAAAAAAAAAAAAACTCACAATAAACAAAAAGCTCCAGCCCATACAGCTTCACTGGAGAATTCTACCAAACATTCAGAGAAGAGCTGTCACCAATTCTATTCAAACTATTCTAGAACATAGAGAAGGAAGGAATACTCCTTAATTCATTTTATGAAGCCAGCATGACCATGATACCAAAGTCAGGCAAAGACACAACTAAAAGAGAAAATTACAGACCAATATCCCATGAAAATTCTCAATAAAATTCTAGACAGCATAATTCAACAGTATATCAAAAAAAAAAACAATATGTCATGATCAAGTGGGATTCATACCAGGAAAACAAGGATGGTTCAGCATTAGAAAATCAGTCAACGTAATTCACCACAATAATAAAAGAATCACATGGTCATCTCAATCAGCTCAGAAAAGGCATTTGATAAAATTCATCACCCTTTCCTGATAAAAAAAAAAAAAGCTCCCAGTAAAATAGGAATAGAAGGGAAATTCCTCACATAATCAAGGGAATACATGCAAAACCAATAGTCAACATTATTCTTAATAGACAAAGATTGAAAGCCTTTGCCTTAAGAAAGGGAATCAGAAAAGGATTCCTTTTATTATCATTCTTATTGTAATAGCTATTGTAATAAGGCATGAAAAGGAAAAAAAAAAAAAGATTATCCACATTGGAAAGGAAGAAGTAAAACTATCCTTATTAGCAAATGACATAATCCTATACATGGAAAATCCCAGACTCCACAAAGTTAATGGAACTAATAGAAGCATTCAGCAAAACGGCATGGTATAATACTAACACAAAAAATCAGTTGGTTTTCTATACACTAAGAAAGATGACTCTGGAAAGGAAATCAAGAAATCAATACCATTTACAACAGCCCCCAAAAGGATAAAATACCTAAGAATAAACCTAACCAGGGACATAAAAGACTTATACAAAGAAAACTATTAGACAAATTAAATGATGTATGTTGCTGTTAGGTGTCATCCAGTTGTTTCCAACTCACAGCAACCCTATGTACAGCAGAATGAAATATTGCCTGGTCCTGTGCCCTCTACACAATCGCTTGGGTATGCTTCAGGCCATTGCTGCAGCCATCGTGTCAATCCATCTCACTGAGGGCCCTCTCTTTTGTTGATCCTCTGCCAAGAATGATATACTTGTCCAGGGACTGGTCCCTCCGGAAAGCATGTCCAAAGTAAGTGAGATGAGGTCTCATTATCCTTGCTTCTAAGGAGCATCCTGGCTGTACTTCTAAGATTTGTTCATTCTTCTGGCAGTCCATGCTATATGCACTATTTTTTACCAATACTATAATTCAGAGGCATTAATTCTTCTTCAGTCTTCCCTATTCATTGTTGAGCTTTCACATGCATATGAGCCAGATGAAAATACCATGGTTTGGGTCAGGTGCACCTTATTCCTCAAAGTGACATCTTTGCCTTTTAACACTTTAAAGGTCTTTTGCAGCAGATTTGCCCAGTGAATTATGTTGTTTGATTTCTTGACTGCTGCTTCTGTGGACATTGATTGCGGATAAAAGTAAAATGGAATTCCTTGACAACTCCAAACTTTTCTATATTTATTATGATGTTGCTTATTGGTCCAGTTGTGAGGATTTTTGTTTTCTTTACGTTGAGGTACAATCCATATTGAAGGATGTCATATTTGATCTTCATCAGTAATTGCTTAAAGTCTTTTTCACTTTCACCAAGCAAGATTGTGTCAACTGCATAAATGCAGATTGTTAATGAGTCTTCCTCCAATCCTGATGCGGTGTTCTTTTTCTTAGAATCTAACTTTCTCCAATTGTTTGCTCAGTATACAGATTAATTAAGTATGGTGAATGGATACAACCCTGACACACACCTTTCTTGACTTTAAACCATGCAGTATACCCTTGTTCAGTTCAAAGGACTGCCTCTTGGTCTATGTACAAGTTACACATAGCACAGTTAAGTGTTCTGCAATTCCCATTCTTTGAAATGTTATCCATAATTTGTTATGATCCACACAGTTGAATGCCTTTGCATAGTCAATAAAACACAGGTAAACATCTTTTGAGTATCCTCTGCTTTCAGCCAAAATCCATCTGACATCAACAATTATATCCCTATTGCCAAGTTCTCTTCTAAATCCAACTTGAATTTGTCAGTACCCTGTGAATGTACTTCTACAACAGCTTTTGAATGATTTTTTGAAAAAAAATCTACTTGTGTGTGATATTAATAATGCCGTTGTTGATGTTAGGTGCAGTCGAGTCGGTTCCGACTCATAGCGACCTTATGCACAACAGAACGAAACACTGCCCGGTCCTGAGCCATCCTTACAATCGTCGCTATGCTTGAGCTCATTGTTGCAGCCACTGTGTCAATCCACCTTGTTGAGGGTCTTCCTCTTTTCCGCTGACCCCGTACTCTGCCAAGCATGATGTCCTTCTCCAGGGACTGATCCCTCCTAACAACATGTCCAAAGTATGTAAGACTCAGTCTCGCCATCCTTGCCTCTAAGGAGCAATCTGGCCGTACTTCTTCCAAGACAGATTATGTTCGTTCTTTTGGCAGTCCGTGGTATATTCAATATTCTTCACCAACACCACAATTCAAAGGGGTCAACTCTTCTTCGGTCTTCCTTATTCGTTGTCCAGCTTTCACATGTATATGATGTGATTGAAAATACCAAGGCTTGGAAAACGCACACCTTAGTCTTCAGGGTGACATCTTTGCTTTTCAACTCTTTGAAGAGGTCCTTTGCAGCAGATTTGGCCAATGCAATGAGTCTTTTGATTTCTTGACTGCTGCTTCCATGGCTGTTGATTGTGGATCAAAGCAAAACGGAAACTCTGGTGGTGTAGTGGTTAAGAGCTACAGCTGCAAACCAAAAGGTCGGCAGTTCGAATCCACCAGGCACTCCTTGGAAAGCCTATGGGGCAGTTCTACTCTGTCCTATAGGGTTGCTATGAGTTGGAATTGATTTGAAGGGAATGGGTTTGGTTTTTTTTTGGAGGGGGGATATTAATAATACTGTTCATTAATTTCTGCATTCTGTTTGATCATTTTTCTTTGTAATGGGCACAAATATGGATCTCTTTTCACTGATTGACCAGGTAATTTTTGGCATAGATGAGTCAGCACTTCCAGCTCTGCTTCCTTTTGTTGAAACATCTCACTTTGTACTCTGTCAGTTCCTGGAACCTTGTTTTTTACCAATGCCTTCAGTGCAGCTGGGACTTCTGCTTTCAGTACCATTGGTTATTGATCATACGCTACCTCCTGAAAGGGTTGAACATTGACTAATTCTTTTTGGTACAGTGACTCTGTATATTCCTTCCATCATCTTTGGGTGCTTCGGGCATCTTCAATATTTTTCCCCTAGAATTCTTCAATATTACAACTCGAGGCTTGAATTTTGTCATCAGTTCTTTCGGCTTGAAAAATGCCAAGCATGTTCTTGCCTTTTGATTTTCTAACTCCAGGTCTTTGCACATTTCATTACAGTACTTTACTTTGTCTTCTCGAGCCGCCCTTTGGAATCTTCTTTCAGCTCTTCTACTTCATCATTTCTTCCTTTTGCTTTAGCTACTTGACAACCAAGAGCAAATTTCAGAGTCTCTTCCGACACACGTTTTGGTTTTTCTTTCTTTCTTGTCTTTTCAATGACCTTTTGCTTTCTTTATGTATGACGTTCTTAAATCATTCTACAACTCATCTAGTTTTTGGTCATTAGTGCTCAATGCGTCAAGCCTATTCTTTAGGTGGTCTCTAAATTCAGGTGAGATATACTCAAGGTCATATTTTGGCTCTTGTGAACTTGCTTTACTTTTGCTCACCTTTGACTTGAACTTGCATTTGAGCAATTGATGGTCTGTTCTGAAGTTGGCCCCACGCCTTGTTCTAACTGATTATATTGAGCTTCACCATTGTCTCTTTCCACAGATGCAGTCAATTTCATTCCTGTGTAATCCATCTGGTGAGGTCCATGTTTATAGTCACCGCTTATATTGTTGAAAAAAGCTATTTGCAATGACGAAGTCGTTGATCTTGCAAAATTCTATTATGTGGTCTCTGGCATCATTTCTATCATCAAGACCATGCTTTCCAGCTGCTGATCCTTCTTCTTTATTTCCATCTTTTGCATTTCAATCACCAATAATTATCAATGCATATTGATTCCATGTTTGATCAATTTCAGACTAAAGAAGTTGGTGAATATCTTCGGTTTCTTCATCTTTTGCATTAGTGGTTGGTTGGTAAATTTGAATAATATTCATAAAGAGTGTGAGTTAACAGCTGTCACCAGCATGAGTTGATTTTACATTTTAGAATGATGTTGGACTGTTTGTCCTTAACCAATATAAACACTTCCTCTCAGAACTTAAAACACCTGTTTTTTTGGGTCCAGAATGGAGTGCCAGGCCTGAAAGTAATCGAAGAAACAATGTTGGGAATATAATAAGCCTTGCCAGTGAAGAAAAATGAAACTAGACATCTGTTTGTAATCTTGTTCTTCTTCATTAAGGAAGTTTAACATCCTACCTCTGTTAACACACTGGTTCTAGTTTTCTCTTTTTAATGAAGAATATTTAGATTTTTTAGGAAGTATTGCAAATGCCATGTATAATTTCATGGCTGATACAAATTTTCTTCTACTTTCCTACTAACATCTAAATCAATGTTGTTACATTCCTGCATTTTATAGATTGAAAACAACATGTTAATAACCCTCTTGGTTTACAGTTACTCAAAATTTGAATAAAGACAAGGACTTACTACTTTATCAAATATATTATATGCTATAAAAGTGAGAGTTTATTTTCACACATGCCAGGCTATAAAGGGCTGATTATTCTTCAGTTTCTTTTATAGCCCATTCCCAGCCAAAATGGGACAATACAGGCTATTCTGTAGTCTTTGTTTTCTTGCATCCAATTCCAGAAATATCTCTTTCTCTGAGCCTTCATCTCATTAACTTGTACACATTTGTCAGCGCTTCGATTAAAATTGTCAGTTCTTCAGAAGAATTTTTTAAACATGTGTCACATATCCAATATCTAAATCACTACTTGTGTATCTCAGAGCACCATTCTGTCATCTTCAAAGTCTTCACTGTTATGTATAACTATACGTTTATTCAATGTTTGCTTATTATCTACTTCCTGGACTAGACCTTAGCTTCAAAAAGCAGAGAAAAGTAATGGTGATAATAAACAGAAATCTTTGAGATTTGTTTAGATTTATATGTCCTGGAGATATGCTGTATAGCTGTATAGTGAGAAAACTATAATATATTCCTAGAGTATTCAATGGAATGTATATTGTTCTAAGAAAACCCTAGAGATGTTTACATCTCTATCAAAGCCCTGACCTAGACAATCCTCTATCTGCTTGATTCCAGTTACCTCTACCTCTTCTTGCCCCATTAGTCCAACATATCTGTACCTTACATCTTGCCATGACTGTAAATTACTCCATTATATTACTCTTGAAACCTAAAATATGAACCCAGTTTCTTTGAATCTTCTCTTTAGTCTAATTGGAAATTTCCTTCAAGTTCTCTGATTCATTTCAGGTCTCTGACCTAGAACATCACCCATCAAAGTGACTTCATGCAATTTTTTTTTTTTTTAACAGCTCACATAATATGGTCAACAAGTCTAAGAATATATCCTCCATTATTTTAAAATTCTTAAGAATGGGTAATGAGAACTTTTAGAAATAGTTCCCTTTTTTCATATCACCAAATTTCATGTTATCTATTCTCAAATTTCACCTGTCTTTTTAATCATTTGTTTTTTTGCTTGTTGAATTTCTTCTTTTCTCCTGCAAACTGTTTCTAAATAATTTCCTTATTTCTGGTGTTCTCATTAAATAGCAGCACTACTTTTCTATCTTCTGTGAAGTTTTAGAAAAGAGTCCTCAATTTCCCCCTATAAATTATTTTTCACACATACACACATGTGTGTAAATATCTATATCTATCTATCATCTATCTATCTGTCTGTCTGTCATCTATCTATCTATCTATCTATCTATCTATCTATCTATCTATCTATCTATCTATCTATCTATCATCATCATCTATCACCTATCTACTTCTGTGTTCCATTGTCTTGGGCAAATATAAGCTATGTACCTGTTTTGTTAATACTTTCTTTACTCATTTTATGAAGTCCTGTGCTGAAAATTACAATCTATTCTCTAGTGCGTGTATTATTTTTTCCTCACTTAAAAAAAAAGTCTCTAATAAAAGACCTCCTTTTGAATCTGAAGGCAATCTCTTTAACCCTTCTCTCTCTCCCTGTCTTTTGTAGCTCATATTTTCCCATCAAAACACATGGAAAAATAGTTTAGAAGAATTTTGGTATTTTGAGCTAAAGAATGAAGAGATCCTTGAAAATAGTCTTCTTTAACTCCTTTATTTTATTGATGAGAAATAGGGATCCTAAAAATTAAGAGATGTCCTCAATATCACATCGCAAGTTACAGATATAGCTGAGAATAGTACCTAGATTTTCAAATACAAAATTCAGTTTTTTTTTTTTTTTACTTTTCCTTTTCCACCCACCCTGTTACCTCTTGCAATTTAGTTATTTTTTACTTATCCTGTTCACCTAAACTAAAAATATTTTACTCCTATTTTTTTCCTCTTCTGGAAAAAAGAAATCATTCACTAAGTCCTATGAGTTCTGCCAGCACAATGCCCCATGCATTCAATTCCTCCTTTGTGTTACTGTTGCCAACTCAATAGTCCCCACCCATATTAAATCTTACATGTGCAATCATTACCCAAAGGCTATATAAAGGTAAGTTCTCAGTTATGCCTTAGTTATATATTTTTACTCACTCTCAAGCCCAAGTCATGCAATGCACTGTGGTAGATCACTTTATAAAAGTGAACTCCAATCAAGGTATTCACTTGATCACTACCCTAAGCAAAAAAAAAAGTTATATTTTTTACTGCCTCCTTCATCTATTGAGTACTTAGCACAGCCTTACAGTGATAAATCTTAAAATTTTGCCATTTAGGAATAATTGAAGCTAAACACGTATTTTAATAGATAATAAAGTATACATACTCTATCACAAGATTAAAACAGTTGGAATACTGCATCTGAGGGGAGACTTCATGATCAAAAATTCTTTAGTCACCCATTAAATTTGGTGAGAACTCTTTAGCACAGCCTTCAGGGAGCACTGAGATATGACACTTGCCTCTCTTTTCTACTTTTTTGGAATTTTGTATTTTTTCTTGTTGTCTGCAGTCAAATTGATACCAACTCATAGTGACTCCACAGGACAGAGTTTTGGGAGCAAACATGCAGATCTTTTTTATCCCCCAAAGCCTTTGACGAATTGAACCACTGACCTTCAGGTTAGCAGCCATGTGCTTAACTATCGGGCCACCAGAGCTCCTTTATTTAAAGTATGTAAAAGTAAGAAAGGGAGTCCTGGTGGTGTAGGCATTAAGAGCTTGGCTGCTAACCTAAAGATTGATGGTTCAAACCACTAGTCATTCTGCTTGAGAAAGATGTGGCAGTCTGCTTCCATAAAGATTTACAACCTTGAAAACCTTATAGTGCAGTTCTATTCTGTCCTATAGGGTTACTCTCAGTCAGAATTGACTGTACAGCAATGGTTAAAAGCAAGAAAGATCTAGTCAGAACTCTAAAATAAATTAATTAAATAAATAAATAAAACTAAAAACAAACAAAACACCATGACAACAACAACAAAAAACCCCAGCAACTTTCCTATTGCAGTTAAAAAGAAATTGATTTAAATAAGCAACGCTATATTAATGATTCACTTTCAAACATCAGTGTTTAATTTTGGACTAGGCACCTGCTACAGTGCCACTTGAAAAAGTTTGCATTTCCTTAAAAGGTGGAAAGTCATTGGAGTTTTAAACAACATTGAGTCAATGGTCCAGGCAAAGTGATAGAAAAGCAGAAGGAGCCAGGATTAAGGAGCCGCCGTGATCCGGTGGGGGTGGGGGTGGAACCCTGGTGGCGTAGTGGTTAAGTGCTACGGCTGCTAACCAAAGGGTCAGTGGTTTGAATCCGCCAGGCGCTCCTTGGAAACTTTATGGGGCAGTTCTACTCTGTCCTATAGGGTCACTATGAGTCGGAATCGACTCGACGGCACTGGGTTTGGTTTTTGGTTTGGTGATCAGGGGTTAGAGAGGCAATCGTTCCCTTACTTTCCCTGTCTCCAATGACAGGCAAAGGCAAAGGATACAGCTGCTCTTAAAATTTTACTTTTTATCTCCTCCAGCATGTGCCACTTTATGCAAAAGGAAGTGGTTCTCATAGAAGAATCACGTTAAAATGAGAGAAAAAAGTAAAAGCTGAGTCTTCATCACTCTACCTCTAGCTGTGAAACTGATGCTTTTAAAGCTCTCAGGGAGCAGCTGCAGGTGCTGTTTCAAAACAAAAAAAAAAAAAAGGAGAAGGCCAGGGAATTAGGTGGCAAAATCATTTTTCCACAAGAAATGGGAAGAGGATTATGTTATAAAAAAAAAAAAAAAAAAGTTAGGTAAGAATAATATAATAAATACAGTGCATTTGTGAGAGAAAGACAGCAGTTATGCCCAGGAGAGCCTGTGTATGAGCTTGACAACAGTGTCCCTGAAACTGCAACAGCCGGCAGAGGAAAAAAAAAATCCCCTAGCGCTGCTTCATTCTGTAACTAATAGGTATTTTATCCCTGAGGAAACCCTGGTGGTGGAGTGGTTAAGTGCTACGGCTGCTAACCAAAGGGTTGGCAGTTTGAATCTGCCAGGCCCTCCTTGGGAACTCTATGGGGCAGCTCTACTCTGTCCTATAGGGTTGTTATGAGTGGGAATCGACTGGACCGCACTGGGTTTGGTTTTGGTTTTTATCCCTGAAGATCTGTTTCTAATCATTAGCTGTAATGAGCAGTCACAACCTCAATCTTCCAACGCCTCAAACACAGAGAGTGGCCACTGACTTGACCTGAAGTTCCGGTTTTGAGACCTGAAGCAGGGAAAAAAGGTGGATAGTGCAGGGAAACAATCAAGACAATATTGTTAAATCCCTGATAATCAAAAGGGTGAAATAAGAAAAACAATGTTAACCCTGAGGAACATGGAGAATATTCATGCTAAAATTATGAACGGGGAATTTGGAAACCTGGGGATATATTTATGAGGTAAAAAACTAAAAACTTTGTTTGAGAGTTTAATTCTTAGAGCATTTCCTTTGGTTGAAGTTTTGGTGTTCAGATAAATAGCACAACATGTTAGCATATTCACATACCACAGGGAGTGAAAGAGATACTGCCCAGATCCTGAGGAGTGTACTTAACCTGAGACCTATATTATATGTGTACAATCTCATAATGGTTAATTGTTATTAAAGATTTTCATTGTACTGGGAAAAAATACCTATTACAAGACTTCTGTCTTAGAGAATTGAGGTAAGTTTCAATGTTTTATCTTTGTCTGTGTTGTCATTTTCAAAAAATTCATCAGAAACCTATGTTGCTAGTAGTTAGGTAGATATTCTTAATATAATAACAACTAGGTAATTATCACATTAATCAGTACATGTAAAGTATTTAGAATAATTTGGGCACATATTAAAACCTGTTGCCTTCAAATCAATTCTGACTCATAGCAGCCCTATAGGACAGGATAGAACTGCCCTAGAGAGTTTCCAAGGAGTTGCTGGTGGATTCAAACTGCCGACATTTTGGTAAGCTGTCAAACTCTTAACCACTGGGCCACTGGAGCACCATTGGCATGTATTAGACACTCCGTAAATGTTCCTCATACTGAATATTATGTTAGATCTTCTGTGGTGGATGCTTTGAACAACAAAAAAATTAAAACATGGATCCTCATCTCAAGCAGATTACAGTTTTTAAAAGAACATAGAGGTGTATGTGTGTATGTGTGTGTGTGAGCGTGTGCATATAGAAACTGTAATACAAGGTAGGAAAAGCCCTAAGGGAAGGTGTTGACAAAAATCAAGGAGGACTCCGTGAAGGGCAAGTTTAGATTTATGGAGAATATCATATGAGGCTTTGGAGACAATATTAGAGGTGGAATTTGAATAGCAGGCTGATGAAGAAGGGGCATTAAGCACTTAGACGGAGATGGGAAACATGGGAAATACATGGAAATCTATAAAAAGTATAATTTGGAAAAGCCAAGAGTGTGTGAAGATGAGCAATGTTGAATGACCCTGGAAAGAGAGGCTAGGACAAGATAATAAAGCATTTTCATTTCAGGGAAGTAGTTTGAACTTCTTCTGTGATGCTGCAGCGCAGTGAAGGTTTAAAAAAGTGAGAAACCGCAGTCCTAACTGTGAGGCGCTGTTTCATACATGTTTCCAATAAAGAACCAGATGGAAGTGAAATACAGGTACATATGGTTCGCAAAACTCTGTAGCCTCAAACATAAATTTACCTTTAATATAATCGACATTCTACTTATGTATGAATGCACTTACGGTGAACTCGGTCCACTGCTGTAGCTCCAGTGCCCAGACAAATGCTTCTTAAACGATTACAGAAAATGTAGTGTCTGGCAGAATATGCTCGGAGCCCTGGAGGCACCATGGTTAAAAGCTCAGGCTACTAACCAAAAGGTCCACAGTTCAGATCCACCACCTGCTCTGTCCTATGGGATCCTGTGAGTAGGAATCGACTCTGACAGAAACCGGTTTGGTATGAGTGGGAATCGACTTGATGGCAAAGGGCCGTTTCGTTTGTTCTTAGGATCAGATGAATCTTCGATGCTCAGGAGGAGCCCATGTAGTCATACGATGCCAGGAGCTCCCCTGAAACCATGGCATCACTTAAACAACATCTCCCAAGGCAAACTTAGATGCAAACCTACGGTGTGGGGAGAAGGACCACAGACTGATTGAGATTATATTTGTGCTAAAACTGCAGCTCAGGGACTTAAAATGCTAACAAAGTTGATCCATAAATGATTCAATAGTTGCACATCTGACTTTGTAAACAAAAATTTACTCCCACTATGGTTACAAAAGAAAATAAAATCATGGCCTTACCTGTTCTCCAATTCTTTTATCAATTCATCCCTTGCATTTAAATAGCTGAATTTACCCACCTGAATTTATTTTTGTGAAAGACTGAAAGGAGAATCTGAACTTACCTTGGAAATAAACATTCATAAGTCCTGAGGATTATAGCCTTCTCAAAGTAGGTGCATCACTAAGATTTCAGTATGCTCCCAAATTTGGAATGATTTTTATAATATAAATTTGTTAAATTATGTGTAAGAGTAGCCATGATAGAGGTTCTAAGACTATTAAGAATATATTTACGTATATAAATACGCACACATTTATACAAGTAAGAATATGTGTATATATATACATATATATACATATGTATACGTACATCATCATTTTTAATGGCAGAGAGTTTTTCTATTTTACAGCATTACCAGGACTTATTTAATAAACTCTTTATTGCAAAGTATTTTAGGGTATTATTTGAACTATCATAAGAATATGATATATATCTAGTTAATAGATTAGATGTTGTATTCCAAAAGTAGAATTTATGGAACAAAGGGCATGCACATTTAATGTTTTAATATATATTATGAAATTCACATATATATCCCAAATGGTATTGTTTTCCATCACCCTCGACTCTTTCAGGTATATAGTTATTTTCAGTCTTTGCTAAACTGATGGATAAATAAGAGCTAACCATTTTTATTTGAATTTGGCAATTATTAATCTAAAATGCATTTAATATGCTTATAATTCTAAGGATTATAGCCTTCCCAAAGCAGTATGCTCTCCCAGTTTGGAATGATTCAGCCTCAGTGAGGAAATGTTGCATTAGCGTGAAACCCTAAGACTTGTGTCATCTCTGATTAGTGAGTAGGTCAGGTAAGAAATCTCTCTTCAAAGTCACGTTTGTGTGCTCTTCTTGATTCCAGTGTTAGGTTTTCTCTGCCCCTCCAACTCTGGCCCGTTATGCTTTTCTCTTCATCCTTCCTGTTAGGATGTGAAATTTATGCAAAAAATGTTCAATGTGTGGTGTTAAGGATTGAATTCTGTCCCCCCAAAATGTATGTCAATTTGGCTAGTCCTTGATTCTCAGTATTGTGTGACTGTTCACCATTTCCTTAACTGATGTGGTTTTCCTTTGTGTTGTAAATCCTATCTCTATGATGTTAATGAGGGGGGTTAGCAGCAGTTATGTTATTGAGGCAGGACTCAATCTACAAGATTAGGTTGTATCTTAAATCAATCTCTTTTGTGATGTAAAAGAGAGAAACAAACAGAGACAGGGGACCTCTACCACCAAGAAACAAGAGCCAGGAGAATAGTGTATCCTTTGGGCTGGGAAAGATTGATGAGAAGGACATTCCTCCAGAGCCCACAGAGAGACAAAGCTTCTCCTGGAGCTAGCACCCTGAATTCAGATTTCTAGCCTCCTAGACTTCAAGAGAATACATTTCTCTTTGTTAATGCCATCTATTTGTGGTATTTCTGTTATAACAGCTCTAGACAACAAAGTCATGTAACTGTAGGGTTTTTCTTTACATTTTGATCCTATTACTCATACACTGGGTAGATTGTCATTGAAATTGGTATTCTCAGTAATTGCAATACTATTCCTAGATCGTCACTTCTTTTTACTATAATTTCACAGTGCTTCATCTCTATTTCCAAAACCATCAATATCTGAAAACTGACTTTTTTGGGCAATTCATCTACACACCTGATGTAATTCTGAATTTATAGGAACTTATTGTATCTACATTGTCAACATTTTTCCAATAGTTATTACCCCATACTCTAATGGGATGTAATATAATTTATATTATGGTATAAAAAAAAAAAAATTGAAATTCCCTGAATTTTGAAAGATAGGTGGATCAAAGGGTTCCATATTAAGGACCTGCACAAATTGGACTATATTATAATGACCTCCTCAGAAATATTTTCGCTTACTTGTCAGCTCACATTCTGAGCTTTCAAATAACATTTATATGCTGACTGTGCTTTTGCCTTCCCATGTATTCCAAATGATTCTCTGTAGGTCATATATTTCATATTTTGTGATATTTTTGTAATATGGCTATAGGGGTGCAAGTTATTTTTGGAGGATGACTTTCTGACTGCACTTATTCCAGCATCCTTTATGGAAAGTTCACAGAATTGACTTCAAAAAAGATTTCTCTGAATAAAATACAGAGCATGAATTAGAGAGAAAAAAGACAGAATGCCATTTAATGTTCTCAGCAGTTGGTGAATCAAGTAGAAGGGAAAACTCTACTCATCCTATAGAGCTCAACATTTGAAAATTATGTATTTTTATTCCTTGCTGTCCAACTAAGAACTTGATCCAAATGAATGTCGTGCTATTAGGATTTTCTCTGCATGGAACTAGCTGTTTGGTCTAGGGATCTAATCTAGTGTCTGTGTTTGGATAACCATACAGAGCAAATCACCCAGCTGTTTTATGAGATATGAAATTAAATTACTATGTGAAATATTTCTTTCCAGATAAATAATGACCTACATTTGAATAAATGATATGAGTCTCCATGTGTTTTCAGCTTCTATTTTATGTTCATTTCAAGTATGAAATGAAAAATGCTTCACTAAGATTTGTAATGATCCTGAATATAATTTTCTGGAGAGTTTCAGTGATCCCTCTGAGGCATAGTCTCTGCACTATCTTTGTCCAGGCAATAGGCTTGTTCCTCATTATTTAGGAGAGACAAGAATGTGTGTCATCACACTGTGAAACTCTCATCCCAGAAAGACAAGCCCGGGAGTTGCACAGCTGTAGGTTAACCCTGGATGTTCATTAAAACACCAGATTTTGTCAGTACAGTGAATAGTGATCATACACTTCGTAGTAGGCTCTGGAGAGGAATCTCTGTTTACGACTAGGTTGGAGTCTTTTATTAATAGCTGGCCTGTCCAAAACAAATAACAACCCTCAAGCAGGAAGCTGTTACTTTTAACTCACTTAAGCACAAAGACCGAGCAAGAATAGGAATTTTATTTTCTAAGTTCCATATATAAAAGTAAAGGTAAATATATAACAATCATATAAAAACTGAAAATTATGTAAAAAGGCAAGCATATAAAAATTGTCCAAAGTGGCTTCTTAATTAGGCATAATTTGAATTAGTATAACTGAAATTCACATAATTATTTTAGATATTAATTTATAGAATAGCTGATAGAATGCTTAATAATGTAATGTACATTTATTTCATAAAAAATTAAAACAGTAAAATTCAGAGATATGAATGAGAAAAGAATATGATTTTATTCTCTAAATCTTTAGCTAGTTCCAAAGACTAAGCTTTTTTGACAAGTTAACAAAGAATATTTGTTAAGAGACAGACTTTATTTCTAAGATAAGGGGAAAATTGTTAGGATTATATAAGAATGGGACTCAGTTACTTCTGGATTGGTCAGAACTCCACGCAGCTTGTGGCAGGTCCTAATATTGCCTTTAAAAGACTGAAAACTGTGTCTTTCTCTCTGTCTCTTTTCCTTATTTTCCTGAAACTCCCATCTCTGCTCTCATGATTAAGTAACACATTTGCTTGAGGACTACCTGAAAAAAAAGTGCTATGTTTCTGGAATACCTATGAACATTTTATCTGTCTCTCCCTTACCTAAAACTTTGTTTCCTTTTCACATTCATCCACTCAAAAATAATTCCTTCATTGAGGTCTCCAAAGAATCCCTTGGCATGTAATTGGAAGCTATTCAGTTGGTATTGTGAAGTTTTTGTATATTCTTATAGAATTCTAAATACATTTTTTCATAGTGTTTATCATTATAGTGGTGTGGTATATCTGTGTAGCCCATGAGTATCATGAGATCTAAGAAGGCAGAGACAATATTCACATTTCTTATTCACGTCTTATCACCCATGGTGAGGCAAAAAGGTAAAACCTAATAAATTAAAATTACTGAAAACTTTGCCTTATTTTAATAAAATTTAAACCCAATGCAGCAAACAATCAGAATGACTGCTTAATACTATGTAATCAAAAATAAATTACACGTGGTACCCTTTGACAATTATGTTTTAAATAATTTTAAATAATTATCATAAGTTTACTCTGAAGTGGCATTTTAATTGAAAAAATACTAATATATACTTTGAATCTTCAGATTATTTTAAGCAGATTATATGGTTCAAAATGATAATAAAAATATTTCAATATAGTTTAGTTCAATAACATGCTATTTTCAGAGAAAGTAATAATAACAGTAATAATAGTAATATCAAAATAACACTGGTTGTTAAGTGTCAGAGTTGTTCCAACTCATAGCCATACTACATACAACAGAACAAAAATACTGCAGGGTCCTGTACCATCCTCACAATTATTGCTATCATTGAGCCCGTTATTGCAGCCACTGTGTCAATCTATCTTGTTCAGGGTCTTCCTCTTTTTCGCTGACCCTCTACTTTATCAAGCATGATGTTCTTCTCCAGGGACTGATCTCTCCTGATAATATATCTAAAATACAAAGTCTTGTGATCCTCACTTTTAAGGAGCATTCTGGCTGTATCTCTTCCAAGACAGATTTGTTCACTCTTCCGGCAGTTCATGGTATATTCGATATTCTTCGCCAACACCATAATCCAAAGACATCAGTTCTTTTTCGGCCTTCCTTATTTATTGTCCAGCTTTCACATGCATATGAGGCAATTGAAAACACCATGGTTTGGGTCAGGTGCACCTAAGTCCACAAAGTGACATTGTTGGTTTTTACACTTTAGAGAGGCCTTTTGCTACAGATTTGCCCAATGCAATATGTCATTTGATTTGTTTACTGATGCATCCATGGACGTTGATTGAGGATCCAAGTAAAATGAAATTCTTGACAACTTCAGTATTTTCTCTGTTTATGATGATGTTATTTATTGGTCCAGTTGTGAGGATTTTTGTTTGCTTCATGTTGAAGTGTAATCCATATTGAAGGCTGTAGAATTTTATCTTCATCAGTATGTGCTTCAAGTTTTCTTCCCTTTCAGTAAGGGTGTGTCATCTGCATATCTCAGGTTGTTAATGAGCCTTGCTCAAATCCTGATGCCACGTTGGTCTGCATATAGTTCAGCTTCTTCGGTTATTTGTTCAGCATACAGATTGAATAAATATGGTGAAAGGATACAGTTCTGATGGACACCTTTCCTGATTTTAAACCATGCTGTGTCTCTTGTTCTGTTTGAAGAACTGCTTCTTGGTCTATGTACTGTTTCCACATGAGCACAATTAAGTGTTCTGGAATTCCCATCACCCATAATTTGTTATGATCCACACAGTTTACTGCTTTTCATAGTCAATAAAACACAGGTAAACATGTTTCTGGTATTTTCTGCTTTCAGCCAAGATCCATCTGATGTTAGCAATGATAACCCTCATTCCACATCCTCTTCTGAATCCTGCTTGAATTTCTGTCAGTTTCCTGTCCATATACCACTGCAATAATTTTTTAATTACTTTCAGCAAAATTTTACTTGCATGTGACGTTAATGGTATTGTTTGATAATTTCTGCATTCTGTTGGGTCACCTTTCTTTGGAATGGGCACAAATATGGATCTCTTCTAGTCAGATGACCAGGTAACTGTCTTCCAATTTCTTGGCATAGAAGTGTGAGCGCTTCCAGTGTCACATCCATTTGTTGAAACACCTCAATTAGTATTCCTTCAATTCCTGGAGGCTTGTTTTTCATGCATGCAGCTTGAACTTCCTTCAATTCTTCCTTCAACAACGATGGTATAGGTTTCAGCATCACAGCAACGTGGACGCCATAACGGTAAGACGAAATGACAGATGGGTAACTAACGTTTATAAAGGGCTAAATATGTACTAAACACTGCTCCAAGTGCTATTTATGTTATCTTTTAATTCCTACAACCACCTTAGGAGGCTGATAATATTGTTTTCCCTGTTTCACAAGTTGAGAACAGAGTGACAGAGAAGTTCAGGGAGGTGTTTTTAAGCAACTGGACAAGACATACTATTTATCTTCCAGTTTGGAGATGCAGGTAATCATAAATTCCATGAAAAAACAAAAAAAGGTGCATTTTTTAATGACCACTAAGCAAATGCATATCCATGGTTCATGATGAAAATGATTTTGGTTCATTTTAAGGGCACCATATTCTAAGATCTATAAGAGTTGAGAATTATGCTAAATAGTCTGTTTATTTACGTACTAACATGTGATATCGATAGCATTGATTTTATTTTTTAAAAAACTTTTAGGAAATCGTCTAGAGCGTTAGAACTCAGTATTCTTGTAAAATGAGAAGCTGGAGCTTAAGTAAGTCTTATAGCACCATGAATTGAATAACTATCTTAAGCGTCTTATAATAATACATGTGAGAGTGGCTGTCACTAAAGAAAAGCACAAAAAAGTACATATGACTAGAATAATTTTGAAGAATATGCATATTTTATCATCATCGGTATTAAAGACCTAAAATCAATTAAATATGAAAATATACTAGGCATATGAGTTTTGAAAACCTGCAAGATGTGTATCAGTCAGGTAAGGAAAATAGAAACCATACTAAATATTTCAAACACTAAACATTTACTATAGGAGATTGACTTCAAAGAACATAGAAGGGGTAGATTGAATAGAAGTGAAAAAAATATATACATGGGAGGTGATAACACAAAGAGTGCAAGATATTAACATCCCAGGATGAAGTCCAAGCACCCATGCTTGCTAAATCATATTGGGAAATGCTCTTGCACTCCACTCTGGATTCACAAGCACACACACACACACACACACATGCACACACACACACAGATACTGCCTCTCTCTGGGCTGCTGGATTCATGAGTCAGTCTACTCTGCTGCTGCTTTCAGTCACTCACAGCAAATGTCAGCTGTGTGTTAGAAACAGATTTTTCTCTTGCCTTTCCATATTCGAATCTCCAAACAGTGCCTCCTGTTGGCGGCACCTAATAGGAAACCTTTTGGAAAGGGAACTAGGGAAATGTAGTATGCACACCATTAGCCCAGCAATTTATCAGAAGGGACCAGTTCCTGAGGAAGGACATCATGCTTGGTAAAGTATAGGGTCACCAGTAAAGAGAAAGCCCCTCAATAAGATGGATTGACACATTGTCTGTAACAGTCAGCTCGAACTTAACAATGATTGCATGGTGCAAAACCAAGCAAATTTCATTCTGTTATCTATAGAGTCACTATGAGTTGGAACTGACTCGATGGCACCAAATAACAACGGCCCAGCAGTACATGGCAGAAATTAGAAAGATAGGTTTCAGAGTTGCAGACAATACACAAATGATTAGTATAGCATGTTATATAAAAACGTATAGCCCTAAATCCTATGTCCAAGAAGCTTTTTTTTTTTAATGTGTGTGTTAGCTTGAAGTACTGTCGGTTGGTATCCAGGATAATTGCTATGAGATTTACAATATAAACTTTGTGTTCTAGGAAAGAACTTTGTAGAATTTGGGTTTCCTTCTGGTTGCTTAGATATCCGATTTTAGGTTCTTTGGTGAATTCGTTTTTGATTTGTACTGCAGTAGGTCACAAACAGGCAGCAGTACATTCAGGTGTTGCTTTTTGTCATTGTTTTCTTGTTTGTGTGACTAATACTCTTTTTTTTTTTATACTCTTAAAATAGAAATAATGCTGCTATTTAAATGCTGGTGTTGAGGATTTTATAGCAATGACTGGCAGACATGACAGCGATGCTCTAAAGTATCTTAGAGATTTCTCAGCTGATAAAAAACTATCTTAATAAACCCTTGACATTACATTCGTTCCACTCAGTTATTCCTACATATATATATATTATTTTGCTCTATTACACTTCTCTATAATCTTACACCCAAATATCCTTTTGGTGTCTTTTTTTAAAGAGAATCTTCTGTATGAATTACCATGGGTATGGAAAGTATGACAATTCTTTTAAGTTTCTATTTGTTTACTGAGATAGTGCTGTCAGAAATGTGATTCAATATTAAGAAGAGAGAGAGAGAGATGCTCAATGGAAACTATTAGAAATTTGCTTGGAAAATAATTTAAACATCAATAAATAATTAGAAAACTTGAGAATTATTTCAAAGATTTTATATTCTTGTGGAACTTAAAACCAGTGTGATTTCATGAGATGAATTGAAAGGAGATGAAATTAAATGAAAATATTCCCTGCTCTCACTCCTAGCTTTGTAATATTTGACAAATTAAGTAAACTCTCTGTTTTACACATTATTGGACATTTATGATTCCCGAGCATTCTGCTAAGGTTTTCCATGAACAAGCATAACTAATCCTCAAACAACTTAAAACTGTGATTACTGTTATCTCTAATTTATAGAGATGAAAATTGAAGTTCGAATAGGTTACTTAAAGAAGATCATTTTGTAAATATTGGGTCTACTGTGTAAAATATTATTATTTGTTGTTGTTAGGTACCATCGAGTAAGTTCTGACTCATAGCAACACTATGCACAACAGAACAAAACAGTGACCAGTCCTGCACCATCCTCACAATTGTTGCTATGCTTGAGCCCATTGTTGCAGCCACTGTGTAGGTCCATCTCATTGAAGGTCTTCCTTTTTTTCACTGACCCTGTACTTTACCAAGCATGATGTCCTTCTCAAGGTACAGATCCCTCCTGATAACATGTCCAAAGTATGTGAGACTTAATGCTTCTGAGAAACATTCTGGTTGTACTTCTCCTAAGACTAATTTGTTCATTCTTTTGGTAGACTGTGGTATATTCAATATTCTTCATCAACACAATTCAAAGGTGTCAATCCTTCTTCTGTCTTCCTTATTCATTGTCTAGCTTTCACATGCATATGCAGAGATTGAAAACACCATGGTTTGGGCCTGGTGCACCTTAGTCCTCAAGGTGACACCTTTGCTTTTCAACACTTCAGAGAGGTCTTTTGCAGCTGATTTGCCCAATGCAATGTGTCCTTCGATTTCTTGACTGCTGCTTCCATGGGTGTTGATTGTGGATCCAAGTAAAATGAAATCTTTGACAACTTCAATCTTTTTTCCATTTATCATGATTTTGCTCTTTGGTCTAGTTATGAGGATTTTTGTTTTCTTTACTTTGAGGTATAATCCATACTGAAGGCTATGGTCTTTGGTCTTCATCAGTAAGTGTCTCAAGTCCTCTTCACTTTCAGCAAGAGAGGTTGTGTCATCTCCATAATGTAGATTGTTAATGAGGCTTCCTCCAGTCCTGATCCCCCATTCTTCTACATACAGTCCACCTTCTTGGATTATTTGCTTGGCATACAGATTGAATAGGTATGGTGAAAGGATACAACCCTGACGCACACCTTTCCTGACCTTAATCCACTCAGTATCACCTTGTTTTTTTTTTTTTTTTGAACAGCTGCCTCTTGATCCAGGTACAGATTCTTCATGAGTACAATATAAATTGTTCTAGAATTCCCACTCTCCCTAATGTTATCCATAATTTGTTATGATCCATACAGTCGAACGCCTTTGTATAGTCAATAAAACACAGATAAACATCTTTCTGGTATTCTCTGCTTTTGGCCAGGACCCATATAATATCAGCAATGGTATTCCTGGTTTCACGTTCTCTTCTGAATCCAGCTTGAATTTCTGGCAGTTCCTTGTCAATATACTGCTGCAGCAGCTTTTGAAAATCTTCAGCAAAATTTTGCCTGCAAGTGATATTGATGGTATTGTTCGATAATTTCCACATTTGGTTGGATCGCCTTTCCTGGGAATAGGCATGAATATGGATCTCTTCCAGTTGTTTGGCCAGGTAACTGTCTCCCAAATTTCTTGGCTTAGGTGAGTGAACATTTCCAGTGCTGCATCCATGTGTTGAAACCTTTCAATTGGTATTCTGTCAATTCCCAGAGCCTTGTTTTTTGCCAATGCCTTCAGTGCAGCTTGTACTTCTTCCTTCAGTACCATCAGTTCCTGATCATATGTTACCTCCTGAAATGGTTGAATGTCGACTAGTTCTTTTTGGTATAGTGACTCTGTGTATTCCTTCCATCTTCTTATGTTGCTTCCTTTATCATTTAATATTTTTCCCATAGAATTCTTCAGTATTTCAACTCGAGGCTTGAATTTTCTCTTCAGTTCTTTCAGTTTGAGAAATGCTGAGCATTTTCTCCCCTTTTGGTTTTCTATCTCCAGGTCTTTCTGCATGTCTTCATACTATTTTACTTTGTCTTCTTGAGCCACCCTTTGAAATCTTCTGTGCAGCTCTTTTACTTCATCAGTTTCTCCTTTTGCTTCACTTACTCAATGTTCAATAGCAAGTTTTAGAGCCTCTTCTGACATCCATTTAGGTTTTTTCTTTCTCTCCTGTCTTTTCATGACCTCTTGAGTTCTTCATTTATGATGTCCTTGATGAAGTTGCACAACTCGTCTGCTCTTCAGTCATTAGTGTTCAACTCAAATGTATTCTTGATATGGTCTCAAAATTCAGGTGGGATATACTTAAGGTCATACTTTGGCGCTCATGGACTTGTTCTAATTTTCTTTAGTTTCAATTTGAACTTGCATATGAGTAATTGATGGTCTGATCCACAGTTGATCCTTGGCCTTCTTCTGACTGATGATATTGAGCTTTTCCATTGTCTCTTTCCACAGAGGTAGTTGATTTGATTACTGTGTATTCCATCTGGCATAGTGGTTAAGAGAAATGACTGATAACCAAAAGGTCACCAGTTTGCATCCACCATGCACTCCTTGGAAACCCTATGGTGCAGTTCTACTCTGTCTAATAGGGTCTCTATGAGTCGCTATGATTGTCTTAGTGGCAATGTTCTTTTTATTTGGGGGGACGGGGGGAGGGAAGGGTGGTTTAACATATTACTGATTCCAAATTTAGTACACTTAGTCACTGCAGTGGACTGCCTCCTCTTTACATTATTTTGGTTAGTTTTGTTTTAACCGAAAAACACACTGGACAGCTATTCTTAGAAGCACAGGAGATAAATGACATAAGATATATAAAGTAGTGATATACTCTCTGAAACCTCATAAACCAGGTAGCGAATTTTCATTCCTTTCCATTTTTCTAGTCCCCTAGAATAAAAGAAAACACAGACAAAAAAGATTTTAGCAAAATATTGTTATTTGCTAATGTCAAATGACATGGAACTATGACAATAAAAAGATATACTTTTAATGAATTTACCAGATAAAAATTAGACATGTAGTTTTCTGTACATATCAGGACATAAATATGTGGTTCAATAAATAAACCAATAGCAAAATATCCACTATAGGGTCAATGGATTCCATATTCTATTTTCAGTCAATTCTCATCATGTAAAAGTTTCCACTTAAACACAAAAGACATATTAAGAGTGAATTAATATGAAAAAAGTGAATCCATCATAGAGTTTACAGTTTAATTAGATAGCAAATTCGAATTGTTCATTTATTTACACATTTATTTACAAAAATGTATTGAGTGCCAGATACATATCAGAAACTATGCTATATATTTAAACAATTAAAGAGAAGACATCATGACCACATTCAAAATTGTGACAAGGAAACTCGTATATTGTGCTAGCCCATAACTGAGAATTGCCAACCCAGTCTCAGAGGCTGATGTCATGGAAGAAACAAAGATCTCTTAAAATATCTGCACCACAGCAAGTTGGCACCATAGACAGCTGTAAGACCCCCACTGCCCAAAGAAATACCAAAAAAAATAAGCAAAAAATGTCAGAACAACTTTGCCAAAACTCTGGAAAATAGTCAATAGTTTGCAACAACCAGGTAAATATTAAATAAAGAAAAATGCATCTTCAAAATAGCAGGAAAGTTTGCAATTCTTTCACTCATCCATGTCTCATTCCTCCCCAGCTCAGCTACCAGCTTAATGACTACAGCCTGCTTTACCAGTGTTAAGTCCCTGGTCGCTGGTTCCAGAGGGAGCACGGCTGACCTAACTTGCCAATTATTGAGTTTGTCTGTTCCTACCTGTCTGGTCACTTTTGAAACACTGACACAAGGAACTCAGCTGTGTTTCACTTGTCTTGGAGCTCCGTTAGGGTGAGAAAAGTGGTAGACATTGCTCAGAAAAATTGTAAAGGTGAATGATCAACCCATTGCTGCCTGGAACAAAAATATTCAACTGTGGCATAAAACAGCCTGCCTAAGGCCTGTGAGGAAAAGCCCAGGAAAGAGTTTTTGGGAAAATTTTTGTTGTTGATGTTAATTGCCATCAAGTTGGCTCCAATCTTACAGTGAACTCATGTACAATGGAGTGAAACAATGCCCTGTCCTGTATTGTCCTCATAATTCTTTGAAGATCTCATGGTTTTGATCCATAGAGTTTTTAATTGGTGGATTTTTGGAAGTAGATTGCCAAGCCTTTCTACCTAACCCCTCTTAGTCTGGAAGCTCCCCTAAAACCTGCTCAGCATCATAACAACGTGCAAGCCTCCACTGACAGACAGGCAGTGGCTGTGTATGAGGTACATTGGTAGGGAATCAAACCAGAGTCTCCACCAGTGAGGGCAAGAATTGAATTTTACCACTGAATCACTATTGCCTCCATTTGGGAAAAAAGGAATATTTCAAAGGCCTCATGTAATGTGAGGGTGGGAGATTTTGAAACCACACACATACCCAGAGCAAGAGACATACTCTGCAAATACATGAGGGCATCTTAAGCTTTCACCTGGGGCTTATCTCTAGGCTCAGCAAAAGCCTGACTGAGTTGTAGGAGTGGCAGAGCACAGAACCAATCTGCAAAGACTGGGAGATGTGGTTTGTTTTTTGTTTGTGGTTATTTGTTTTTGTTTTTGTTTGGAAACTCTAGACAGCTCAGTTATGCTGGTCTTCTGGAATGATGGCCCTGCTCCCTCAGCTTGGGGCAGAGGCCCCACCCTGCAGAACCATGCTGGTGTTTTTGGCCTCCAGAACTGAGGTGGTAGCTCCATTTTCTTAAATCATGGTGCTGGCTCAGCTTTCTGGAACTGAGGAAGCAGTGGCTCCAGTTCTTTCCCCAGAATCATGCTGGCCCTGGTGGCCTATGCACTGCTTCTAGGGTCATCATTTCCTTTTCTTGAAGGTCAACAAATATTTGAAGTCATGTAGCAACATTGATTATTTTCTGCATATAGAATTTGAGGAGGTGGACAACTTTCCTTCATTTTGTTGTATCTTTTTCCCTGTAACTTCAAGGTGGCAGTATTTCTGCTGAGATGGTAGACTGGATCATATACTTTATGAATTAGAATCAGTGTAAAACCTATTCCCAAAGTATGAAGGTTAATCCACCCCTCAGTTATCTCTGATACCAGCCATGCACGTAACACTCCCTTTCTCTGCCTCAGACAACTGGAGCTCAACCAGAAAACAAACAAAAATAACCCAAACCTGTTGCCATTGAGTTGATTCTGACTCATAGCGTAGGGAGCCCTGGTGATGCAGTGGTTAAATGCTCAAGTGATAACTTAAAGGTCAGTGGGTTGAACTGACAAGCTTCTCTGCTGGAGAAGATGTGACAATCTCCTTCCATAAAGATTTACAGGCTTGGAAACCCTATGGGGCAGTTCTACTCTGTCCTATAGTGTCCCTATGAGTATGACCTCAGCCAGAGCTCACAGTTAAAAAGACACCACCCATTAGAACGAGAAATAGGCAGTGCCAGTTGTTAACTCAGGAGTCGCCATAATACGCTTACTTTTTGATATATCTTCTACTCCTCCTTCAGGCGGCCAACCCCAAAGTCCGGTCCTCCCCTGGCTCCTTCACTTTTTTTTTTTTTAATTACTTTTTATTGTGCTTTAAGTGAAAGTTTACACATCAAGTCAGTCTCTCATACAAAAATTTACATACACTTTGCTATACACCCCTAGTTGCTTTCCCTCTAATGACATAGCACAGTTCTTCCCTCCACTCTCTCTCCTTGTGTCCATTCCAGTAGCTTCTGGCCCCCTCTGACCTCTCATCCCCCCTAGAGACAGGAGATGCCAACATAGTCTCATGTGTCTACTTGATCGAAGAATCTCGTTCTTCACCAGTATCACTTTCCATCCCTTATTCCAGTCCAATCCCTGTCTGAAGAGTTGGCTTTGGGAATGGTTCCTGTCTTGATCTAACAGAAGGTTCTGGAGGCCATGGCCTCTAGGGTCCTTCTAGTCCCCATCTGACCATTAAGTCTAGTCATTTTATGAGAATTTGGGGTCTGTATCTCACAGCTCTCCTGCTCCATCAGGGGTTCTCTGTTGTGTTCCCTGTCAGAGCAGTCATGGGTTGTGGCCTGGCACCATCTAGTTCTTCTGGTCTCAGGCTGATGTAGCGTCTGGTTTATGTGGTGCTTTCTGTAATAATTATGTTGTGTCTTTGGTGTTTTTCAATCTTCCTTGCTCCTGTTGAGTTTTGACCAGTCGATGCATCTTAGATGGCCGCTTGCTAGCACTTAAGACCTCAGACACCACTCTCCAAAGTGGGATGCAGAATGTTTTCTTAATAGTTTTTATTATGCCAATTGACTTAGATGTCCCCTGAAACTCTGGTCCCCAAACCTCCACCCCTGGTACACTGGCCTTCTAAGTGTTTAGTTTATTCAGGAAACTTCCTTACTTTTTGGTTTAGTCCAGGTGTGTTGACCTCTCCTGTACTGTGTGTTGTCTTTTCCTTCACCTAAAGTAGTTCTTAACTAATATCTAATTAATTAGTACCCCTCTCTTTCACTCCCTCCCCCCTCTCGTAACCATCAAAGAATATTTTCTTCTCTGTTTAAACTATTTCTCCAGGTCCTATAATAGCGGTTTTATAAAAATTTGTCCTTTTGCAACTGACTAATTTCACTCAGCGTAATGTCTTCTAGATTTCTCCATGTTATGAAATGTTTCATGGATTCATCATTATTCTTTATCAGTGCATAGTGTCCCACTGTGTCAATATACCATGTTTATCCATTCATGTGTTGATGGACACCTTAGTTGCTTCCAACTTTTTACTATTATAAACAGTGCTGCAATGAACATGGGTATGCATATATCTAATCATGTAAAGGCCCTTATTTCTCTAGAATATATTCCACGGAGAGGCATTGCTGGATCATATGGTAGTTCTATTTCTACTTTTTTAAGGAAGCAGCAAATTGATTTCCAAAATGGTTGTACCATTTTACATTCCCACCAGCAATGTAGAAGTGTTCCAGTCTCTCCACATCCTCTCCAACATTTAGTATTTTGTGTTTTTTGGATTAATGCCAGCCTTGTTGGAGTGAGATGAAATCTCACTGTAATTTTGATTTGCATTTCTCTAATGGCTAATGATTGTGAGCATTTCCTCATGTATCTGCTAGCAGCCTGAATGTTTTCTTTAGTGAAGTGTCTGTTCACATCTTTTGCCCATTTTTTAATTGGGTTATTCATCTTTTTGTAGTTGAGTTATTGCAGTATCATGTAGATTTTAGAAATTAGATGCTGATAGGAAATGTCATAGCTAAAAGCTTTTTCCCATTCTGTAGGTTGTCTTTTTACTCTTTAGGTGAAGTCTTTGGATGAGCACAGGTGTTTGATTTTTAGGAGCTCCCAGTTATCTGGCTTCTCTTCTTCATTATTAGTAATGTTTTATATACTGTTTATGCCATGTATTAGGGCTCCTAGCATTGTCCTTATTTTTTCTTCCATGATCTTTATTATTTTGGATTTTATGTTTAGGTCTTTGATCCATTTTCAGTTAGTTTTTGTGCATGGTGTGAGGTATGGGTCTTGTTTTATTTTTTTGCAGATGGCTATCCAGATATGCCAGTACCATTTGTTAAAAAGACTGTCTTTTCTCCAATTAACTGACTTTGAGGATTTGTCAAATATCAACTGCTCATATGTGGATGGATTTATGTATGGGTTCTCAATTCTGTTCCATTGGTCTATTATCTGTCATTGTACCAGTACCAGGCTGTTGTGACTACTGTGGTGGTATAATAGGTTCTTAAATCAGGTAGAGTGAAGCCTCCAACTTTGTTCTTTTTTAGTAAGGCTTTACTTATCCGGGGCCTCTTTCCCTTCCATATGAAGTTGGTGATTTGTTTCTCCATCTCATTAAAAAATGTTGTTGGAATGTAAATCAAAATTGCACTGTATCTATAGTTGGCTTTTGGTAGAATAGACATTTTTACAATGTTAAGTCCTCCAATCCATGAGCAAGGTATGTTTTTCCACTTACATAGGTCTTTTTTGGTTTCTTGCAGTAGTGTCTTGCAGTTTCCTTTGTATAGGTCTTTTATGTCTCTTGTAACGTTTATTCCTAAGTATTTTATCTTCTTGGGGGCTACTGTAAATGGTATTGATTTGGAGATTTCCTCTTCAATGTTCTTTTTGTTGGTGTGGAGAAATTCAACTGATTTTTGTACGTTTATCTTGTATTCTGATCTCTGCTGAACTCTTCTATCAGTTTCAGTTGTTTTCTTGAGGATTCTTTAGGGTTTTCTGTGTATAAGATCATGTCATCTGCAAATGGAGATACTTTTACTTCTTCCTTACCAATCTGGATGCCCTTTATTTCTTTATCTAGCCTAATTGCTCTGGCTAGGACCTCTAGCACAATATTGACTAAGAGTGGTGATAAGGGGCATCCTCGTCTGGTTCCCATTCTCAGGGAGAATGCTTTCAGAATCTCTCCATTTAGGATGATGTTGGCCGTTGGCTTTGTATAAATGCCCTTTATTATGTTGAAGAATTTTCCTTCTATTCCTATTTTGCTGAGAGTTTTTATCATGAATGAGTGTTGAACTTTGTCAAATGCCTTTTCTGCATCAATCGATAAGATCATGTGGTTCTTGTCTTTTGTATTATTTATGTTGTGGATTACATTGATTGTTTTTCTAATGTTGAACCATCCCTGCATACCTGGTATGAATCCCACTTGGTCATGGTGAATTATTTTTTTTTTGATATGTTGTTGAATTCTATTGGATAGAATTTTGTTGAGGATTTTTGCATCTAAGTTCATGAGGGATATAGGTCTGTAATTTTCTCTGTTTGTGGTGTCTTTACCTGATTTTGGTATCAGGGATATGCTGGCTTCATAGAATGAGTTTGGGGCTATTCTGTCCTTTTTTTGGCTCTGAAATACCTTTAGTAGTAGTGGTGTTACCTCTTCTCTGAATGTCTAGTAGAACGCTGTAGTGAAGCCATCAGAGCCTAGGTTTTTTTTTTTTTTTGGGGGGGGTGGAGTTTTTTGATTACCGTTTCAATCTCTTTTTTTGTTATGGGTCTATTTCATTGTTCCACCTCTGTTTGTGTTAGTTTAGATAGGTAGTGTGTTTCTAGGAATTCAACTGTTTCTTCTAGGTTTTCTAAATTTGTTAGAGTACAATTTTTTGTAGTAATCTGATATAATTTTTTCTCTATTTCAGTTGGGTTCGTTGTGATACAGCCCATCTCATTTCTTATTCGGATTATTTGTTTCCTTTCCTGTTTTTCTTTTCTCAGTCTGGCCAAGGGTTTATCGATTTCATTAATTTTTTCAAAGAACCAGCTTTTGGTCTTGTTAACTCTTTTGTTTTTCTGTTCTCTGATTCATTTAATTCTGCTGACTTTTCTATTATTTATTTTCTCCTGGTGCCTGAGGGTTTTTGTTGTTGTTGTCGTTCTTTTTCTGTTTGTTCAAGTTGTAGGGACCATTCTTTGATTTTGGCTTTTATTCTTTTTGTATGTGTGCATTTATTGATATAAATTGACCTCTGAGCACTGCTTTCACTGTATCCCAAAGGTGCTGATAGGAAGTGTTTTCTTTTTCATTGGATTCTATGAATTTCTTTATTCCGTACTTATTTTTTTTTATATTCTATAACCCAGTCTTTTTTGAGTGGGGTGTTGTTCAATTACCAAGTATTTGATTTCTTTTCCCTGGTTTTTCTGTTATTGATTTCTACTTTTATGGACTTATGGTCTGTGGCTCCTTCACTTTTAACTGCTAGATCTCAATACTCCTTTGGATTCAATAATTTTTTTAAGAAAAACTCATAGAATTCATAGAAATTACTGTAATTATGAACACAGACTTATTATAGCCAAAGGATACAGATAAGGATAGTCATAAGGCAGAGAAACCTGGGTAAGGTTTTGGAAAATTTTCAATGTGAAGCTTCTATATCCCAAAGAGAGTGGATCACTCTTCTCTTCCTTTGCCAACTGAGAAGTTCTTAGAGGCTCCATGTTCAGAGCCATTATTGGTCTAAATCATTCTGTGGTCATGATTGAGACAGCACTGCACATCCGTGGTAGGTTAAATCTTGCCTCTTGGTTATTTGATAGCCAGTGGTCTTTTTGGTCTGTTTGGCCCTGACACATTAGCACAAATTCTCAGGTGCTTTTTAGATTAGCAAAGGTACCTCAGTTGCTCAGGAAATGCCAAGGGATTAGAGTTATTTCTCAGGAAACAAAGCAAAGACCAAATTCCTGTAAGTTAAATTCTTTACACCACATATGCCTAATTACTTTAGCAAATTGTTGCCCAGCTATGTTCTCAATATCCGTTTCAAAGCATGCATTCTTAATTTTTGCAACATGGATAGGCATTCTCCAAATCTTTTATATCTAGCTGCTTTGGCACATTCCGTTCCTCAGTTTACCTCGTTCCTCTTGCATTTTATATAGGCAGCAAGGAAAAACTAAGTGCACCTTCAAAATTTTGCTTAAAAATCTCCTTAGCCAAACATCCAAGTTCATCACTTACATATTCTAGTCTTTACAAAACTCTCAGACATAATTCAGTCAACTTATTGGTCATCCTATTAAAAAACTGTCTTTCCTCCACAGCCCTGATTGCACAGTGGTTCAGAGCTATGCCTGCTAACCAGAAGGTCGGGAGTACAAATCCAACAGCTGCTCCTTCAAAACCCTAAGAGTCACTTCTTTCTGTTCTGTAGGGTCCCTATGCGTTGAAATAGACTCTACAGCAACGTGTTTCATTTTCCAGAGTCTAATAACATGTCCAACATTTTTTTAAAAAACTTCATCAGATAAATATTTAACATCTGTATTTTTTAGCAACTTTTTGTTCATGATCATAGAAGCTTTTTCTACAACTCTTTTAAATTCTTTTTTAGCCTTTACCAGAATCACCTATAAAGTCCACAGTTCTGTCAATAGCCCCTTCAAGAAAACGTAGGATTTTTTCTATCAAATGCCTCAAAACTCTTTCAGCCTTATTACCCAATTCCAAAGCCAGTTACACACCTTTAGATATTTTTCTACTGTAGTACCCTACTTCCTGGTACCAAAGCCTGTTAGCTACCCAAGTTTGCTTAAAAAAAATACCACAAGTGGATAGCTCAAAGAACATAATTTATTGCCTCTGTTTTGGATGCAGAGTCTGAATTCAAAACGTTAACAGGCCGTGTACTTTCCAACACTAGGTAGATATCCTTCCTTGTGTCCTAAAGATTCTACTAACCCAAGTATATTTTAATGTTCCTTGGCCTGTGGATGAATATTACATTCACATGGTGAATATACAGAATTACCCCTGTGCAAGTCTTTGTCCATGTCTCATCTCTTCTCTTATAAGATACAACTTACAAGGGATTAGATCCTGTTCTATTCTGGTATGAACTTGTTAACATCTTTTAAGAAGGAATTTATTCTCAAACAAGTTTACATTTACAGGTCCAGAGGTTAGGACTTTAGCATATTCACTTTGAGTATGCTATTCAATCCATAAGACCCCCTAAGAGCAGGAGCAAGACAAGGAAGCCTACTTTCACCACTGTTATCCCACATTGCTTTTGGAGTTCTAGTCAGAAAAATTAAACAAAAAAGAAATAAAAGATATAAAACTGGAAAGGAAGAAGAAAAACTAACTCTATTTTCAGATAACATGTTCCTGTATATAGAAAATTGAAAAGAATCCACAACAGACATACTAGAGCTAATATACAAATTCAGTAAGTTTAAGGGTTCAAAATCAACCTGGAAAAATCAATTGTGTTTCTATATTCCCAATGAGCAATCTGAAATGGAAATTAATAAAACAACTTCACCTAAAATAGTATCTAAAAGAATACCTAGAAATAAATTTAACCAAGGAAGTGCAAGACTTATACACTGAACACAACAAAATATTACTGAAAGAAATTTAAAAAAAACCTAAATAGATGGAAAAACTCCCCATGTTCACGAATTGGAAGACTTAATATTGTTAAGATGTTAATACTATCCCAAGTGATCTACAAAGCAAAGTTGGAAGACTCATACTTTCCAATTTAAGTTACTGCAAAGTTATGGTAATCATAATAGTTTCATACTAGCATAAGGATAGACACATAAACCAATGAAATCAAATTATGAATTTAGAAACAAACCCACATATTACAGCCAATTAAATTTTGATAAGTATACCAAGTCCATTCTTTAGGAAAAGAACAATGTCTTCAACAAACAGTGCTGCATCAACCGGATCTACACATGCAAAATTGTATTCCTACTTCACACTGTGTACAAAATCTAACTTAAAATGGATCAACAACGTGAATAACAAACTAAAACATCAAAAGTTTTAAGAAAAAAAGGTACATTTTATAACCTTGAATGAAAAGACACTAGCAGAATTGGAAGAAAAAAAGAAAGAAAAAACTTTCAAATCATATATTTAACAAAAGTTTTACTATCCAGAATATATAAAGAACTCCTACAACTCAACAACAAAAAGGCAAGCAACCCAATTAAAAAAAAAAAAGGAAAGAAAAGTGGACAAAGGAATTGAATAGATGCTTCACCAGAGAAATGTAATTGGCCAATAAGTGCATGAAAACATACTCAACATTATTGATTATTAGGAAAATGCAAATCAAAACCATAATGAGGTACCACTTTACTTTGCACTCACCTAGATGGCTGCTATTGAAAAAAAAAGGAAAATAAGTGTTGAAGAAGTGGAGAAATTGGAACCCTCATACATTGCTGGGAGGAATATAAAATTTTGCCACTTCTGTGGAACAAGTTTCATGGTTTCTCAAAAACTTAAACTTAGAATTACCATATGATCAAATAATTCCACTTCTAGTTATATAACTCAAAGAATTGACATTGCACACCAATGTTCACAGCAGCATTACTCACAATAGGTAGAAACAACCCATGTGTCCATTAGCTGATTAACTGATAAACAAAATGTGGTGTATATTAAAAAAAAAACGAAAACAAATGAAGTTCTAATATACGCTATAGCATGGATGATACTGTAAACATTAAGCTTATTAAAATAAGCCAGACATGCAAGAATACTGTATAATTCTCCCCATGTGAAATAACTAGAATAGATGAATTTATGACAATACGAAGTAAATTAGAAGTTTCCAGGGGCTGAATGGAGAGGTGAATGGGGGTTTATTACTTAATGGTACAGAGTTTCTTTTGGAGTGGAGAAAAAGTTTAGAAATAGATAGTGGTGAAGGTTGCACAACTTTGGGAATATAATTAATGCCACCACATTGTACACTTAAAAAGGTTAAAATGGCAAATTTGTGTTGCATATATTTTACCACAATAAAATTTAAAATAAATTAAAAAAGCTTCTCTGTGCCAGTGCTGGAGTCAAAATTCTTCAGTAATGCCTGGATATTATTATTATGCACAGAAAGTACTTACTTCCCACAGTGCTTTTCTCCTGCCTGTAAAACTCCAGGAAATAGCTTGCCAAGATCGTGATCAACGCCAAAATTTCATTAAAATCTATTTGTTTTGATTATATGTTAAGTCTTTGATTTTGATTCAGATTCATGGTCTTTTTGTTCAAGTTTCTTGGTATTTCATAATAGTTGAAGATAAATTACATTAGGAATGCAGATATCTGATAACTTTATTTTCTATCTTTGCTATAGACGTATGTATGTATTTATCATCTAAATACCTATCAATTTATTTGCTATACTTTAAAATTGATAAATTTCTACCTGAATGTTTTCTTCAGTCTTAGTTTTCTTATTTCTAAACATTCTTTGGATATTTTTATTTATCCTGCATTATATATTTAAGCCCATAAGTTTAGGAGGAAATCAGATTTAAAGGACTCCAGTTATGGATTGAATGGTGTCCCCAAAAAGTTATATTAAAGTTCTAACCCCCTGTATCTGTGAAAGTGACTCTATTTGAAAACTGGAATTCTTTGTTACGTTAAAAAGGTCATACCAGAGTAGGGTGAGACCTACACCTGATCATTTCTGAGATACGTCTTATAAAAAAGAGCAGAATTAGACATAGACACGCATACACACACACACAAGCGAAGACAATCTGCCTGTAAGGAGAAAGATGAATTTACAAACCCAGGAATCCCAAGAATTGTCAACAACTACTAGAACCTAAAAGAGACAAAGAAGCACCTTCCCCTAGAGTTGGTATGCTGACTTCAGACTTCTAGCCTTCTGAACTGTGACAAAATAAATTTCTCTTCTGTAAAGTCACCCACTTGTGGTATTTTTTGTTACAGCAGCACTAGGTTACTGAGGCACTCCCAGATCCAGAAAGCAGCACTATAATAAATGCATTTTTTTTTTTACTTTTATAAATAATAATAATATAGTAGTACCTTTAAACTTAATAAATTCAGTGATGGGACAGTTGAGACAATACTTATTCATATTTTTCAATCTGCCAATTTTGTTTTTGCTATTAAAACATAAATGATCTTCTTTGTTCTAAAGAGTCTCACTGAAAATTCCAAGCATATGTATACATGTATATGTATATAATGATAGAAAAATAAAATCATTTCTAATTGTTTTTATTTTTTGTAACATTCATTGTTCTCAGTTAATAAAATTGTTTGATATGAACAACAAAAAGCAACCACTGTATTATTCATACTGCAAAGCCAAAAATAGCTATCTCATCCCTGAACTTCTTTTGACAGAATTAAATTACATGTCTGATGTGTCAAACTGGAGAACATCTTGTTGGCTGATGACATGGTGCAACACAAATATATGTATAAAGTACAGTACAATGTGACAAATACAAATGTGTTTTTTTTTTTCTAATAAAAATAGAGGTTTTAAATTCACACATTGGTATAAAAATAGTTTGCTTTTTTCTTTTTTAAAGTGGCAAATGGAAAATAATCTAAGTAATACATTCACATGCAGTGTGAGGTAATCATTTTATATTGCATGGCTTAACTTTTCAAAATCCAATCCCTCTTCAAATTTCTTCTTCATTTTTTATTTAGAGGTATTTGTTATAAAGGATTTCTGAAGAGTTTTATGAGTATCTATTACAATATAATATGAAATTCTATGCTGTATCATCATTATACTATAATGACAAGTTTGTAAATGCAGATTAATCCCTTTGATCTCAATTGTCTTTAAATTTAAAATCAAAGGGAAAATACTGTAATTACCTACTATTAGTTCTACTAGAAAATATGAATTTACTTAAACAATATATATCTATCATGATACAGATGAAATAAGAGCAGAGACAAACATGGAATTGGAAGAAACAGAAAAATAGAGAATCACTTCTGAGTGGGAGAGGGTACAGTATTTGAACCACTCTGATTACCTAAAAATTCTTCTGATAAAAATATCCTAGAGGTGGAGCCAAGGTGGTGGAATAGACAGATGCTTCCGGTGATCCCTCTTTACAACAAAGACCTGAAAAAACAAGTGAAGCAAGCATATTTGTGACAGCTTGGAGCCCTGAGCATCAAAGGCAAGCTTAGACGAAGAACTAAGGGGCAGGGGGAGGAAGAGATCTTTCAGAAATGGAAAGGAGTTACCAGATCTGAACCACGGGGTGCCCTCAGGCACCATTCCCAGAGTATCGGGATGGTACTAGCATTTGGCCACAGTTTCCTCAGGGAGAAGCAGCCAGCCACACAGCCTACTCACACCTCTGGAACCTGAGGAGAACGGTGCTCTCGGCAAAAGCTAAGTACTTGCGTACATTTTACCATGCCCCCCCATCCCCAAGTCAGCTTCAGTGGCTGAGTCCCTGGGCCTGAGCTAGACCCTGGTGAGTACCTAGAGCCATCCCCTCAGCCTTGGGGAAGGAAAAAAAATTGCAATTGGGGGGAAAAGATAATTTCTAAGCTCCATTAACCACGATAGCTCAGGACAGAAGCGGCACCTGTCCAGGCAGAAACCGTCCATGGACCTTGAGCAACTTTCCCTTCTGCATGGACCTGTGTGGGCCTATTTCAGGAGAATAGGCCCTTGTTGGCAAACTCCAACCATTTCAGCTGTGCGGTGGAGAGGTGGGTATTTGATGTTTGACATTGCCTATTAAACAAGGTCCTCACCTACCCACATCAGGGACCTAAAGACTAATACCTCCACTCAGGTCACCCAGCCAGCTGCGACAGGGGTCCAAAGATAACTGGTACCTCCCAGTCCTTACAACCAAAAACTTTGGGTGCCCATGGTCCCTCTGCAGAACCCACCCACCAGCATACTCTGGGGAAAAGAGACGTGTTTTCCTCAGAGACACTTGAGGGTCGGTTCTCAGCCCCCTCCCTAGTTCAGAGTGTGACCCTCTGCTGCAACCAGATACCAGTATATATGCCAATCACCCCTGCTCCTCTAAGACAGTAGGACAGAGCCTGTACTACACACTTGATGATCAGCTACCTGGAAACCTGAGCTGAATTCATACAAGAAAACTGAATGGACTCCTAGACTGACAAACCTGATAACAGGTCTAGCCAGCTGGGGACAGGACACTAGAGCTCCAAAGGTGAAAATAATCAAGCTAGCTCACTCAAGGAACCCATAGGGTTATACCAAAACAAACAAACAAAAAAAGCAAGCAGGTACTACACAGTAAGCAAGCATAAACTAATACAATAACTTATAGATGGCTCGGAGGTAACAGTCAATATCAAGTCACGTAAAGAAACAGACCATGATCACCTCAACAGGCTCTCAAAACAAAGAATCCAGAAATCTTCTAGATGAAAGTGCATTCCTGGAGTTACCAGAAGCAGAATACAAAGTTTAATATACAGAACCCTTGAAGACATCAGGAAGGAAATGAGGTGATACACAGAACAAGCCAAAGAACACACAGATAAAGCAACTGAAGAAATTAGAAAGATTATTCAGGAACATAATGAAAAGTTTAATAAGCTGGAAAAATCCAGAGGCAGACAGCGACCAGAAATTCAGAAGATTAACAATAAAATTACGGATTTAGACAACTCAATAGAAAGTCAGAGAAGAATTGAACAAGTAGAAGCTAGAATTTCTGAACTCGAAGATAAATCACTTGGCACTAAGATATTTGAAATCAGGTAAAAGGATTAAAGAAAATGAAGAAACCTTAAGAATAATGTTGGACTCTATCAAAAGAAATAACCTATGAGTGTTTGGAGTACCAGAACACAGAGAGATAACAGAAAATTCAGAAAAAATTCTTGAAGATTTGTTGGCAGAAAACTTCCCTGGTTTCATGAAAGACGAGAAGATATCTATCCAAGATGCTCATCGAACTCCACATAAGGTAGATCCGAAAAGAAAGTCACCAAGACATATTACAATCAAGCTTGCCAAAACCAAAGATAAAGAGACAATTATAAGAGCAGTGTAGGATAAATGAAAAGTCACCTACAAAGGAGAGCCAATAAGAATAAACTCGGATTACTCGGCAGAAGCCATGCAGGCAAGAAGGCAATGGGATGATATATTTAAAAAATTGAAGGAAAAAAACTACCTGCCAAGAATCATATATCCAGCAAAACTGTCTCTTAAATATGAAGGTGAAATTAAGACATTTCCAGATAAACACAAGTTTAGGGGATTTGTAAGAACCAAACCAAAACTACAAGAAATACTAAAGGGAGTTCTTTGGTTAGAAAATCAATAATATCAGGTATCAACCCAAGAATAGAACACTGGGCAGAGCAACCAGAAGTTAACCCAGACAGGGAAATCCAAAAAAACAAAGCAAGATTATTTAAAAAAAAAAGCCCCAAACAGGGTAACAGCGATGTTATTATATAAAAGGAGACAACATTAAAACAATAAAGAGGGACTAAGGAATGTAATCATACACCTTCCATATGGAAAGGAAGATGCGGCGATACAAAGAAATAAAAGTCAGTTTTAAATTTAGAAAAATAGGGGTAAATAATAAGGTAACCACAAAGGAGACAAACTATACTACTGATGGAAATAAAATACAAGGGAAAAACACAGACTCAGCAGAAACAAAACCAACAACAACAAATATGAGGAAAGGACAATATATAAAGACAATCTACTCAGCACATAAATCAAGTGGGAAAAAGAAACTGTCAACACACAAAAAAAGACATCAAAATGATAGCACTAAATTCATACCTGTCCATAATTACAGTGAATGTAAATGGACTAAATGCACCAATAAAGAGACAGAGAGTGGCAGAATGGATTACAATGCCTACAAGAGATACACCTTAGACTTAGAGACACAAACAAATTAAAACTCAGAGGATGGAAAATAAAAATATCAAGCAAACAACAATCAAAAAAGAACAGGAGTGGCAATATTAATTTCTGACAAAATAGACTTTAAAGTAAAATCCAACAGAAAGGATAAGGAAGGACATTACATAATGATTAAAGGGGCAATACACCAAGAAGATATAACCATATTAAAAATTTATGCATGCAATGACAGGGCTGCAAGATATATAAAACAAACTCTATCAGCATTGAAAGGTGAGATAGACAGCTCCAGAATAATAGTAGAAGACTTTAACACACCACTTTTGGTGAAGGACAGGACATCCAGAAAGAAGCTCAATAAAGACATGAAAGATCTAAACACCACAATCAACCAACCTGACCTCATAGACTTATACAGAACACTCCACCCAACAGCAAACAAGTATACTTTCTTTTCTAGTGCACATGGACCATTCTCTAGAATAGACCACATATTAGGTCATAAAGCAAGCCTTAGCAGAATCCAAAACATTGAAATATTACAAAGCATCTTCTCTGACCATAAGGCCATAAAAGTGGAAATCAATAACAGAAAAAGCAGGGAAAAGAAATCAAAGACTTGGAAACTGAACAATACCCTGCTCCAAAAAGACTCCATTATAGAAGACATTAAGCATGGAATAAAGAAATTTAGAGAATTCAACGAGAATGAAAACACTTCCTAACAGAACTTGGGACACAGCAAAGGCGGTGCTCAGAGGCCAATATATATCAATAAATGCACACATCCAAATAGAAGAAAGGCCCCAAATCAAAGAATTATCCCCACAACCCGAACAAATAGAAAGAGAGCAACAAAGGAAACCCACAGGCACCAGTAGAAAACATATCATAAAAATTAGAGCTGAACGAAATGAAATAGAAAACAGAAAAACAATTGAAAGAATTAACAAGACCAAAAGCTGTTTTTTTGAAAGAATCAACAAAATGGATAAAGCATTGGCCAGACAAAAGAAAAACAGGAGAGGAAGCAAATAACCCAAATAAGAAATGAAATGGGCGATATTACAACATACTCAACTGAAATTAAAAGAATCATATCAGATTACTATGAAAAACTATACTCCAACAAATTTGAAAACCTAGAAGAAATGGATGAATTCCTAGAAACACACTACCTACCTAAACTAACACAAACAGAGGTAGAACAACTAAATAGACCCATAACAAAAGAAGAGATTGAAAAGATAATAAAAAAACGGCCAACAAAAAAAAGCCCCGGTCCAGTTGGCTTCACTGCAGAGTTCTACCAAACTTTCAGAGAAGAGTTAACACCACTACTACTAAAGGTATTTCAGAGCATAGAAAAGGACGGAATACTACCAAACTCATTCTATGAAGTCACCATATCCCTGATACCAAAACCAGGTAAAGACACCACAAGAAAAGAAAATTATAGACCTATATTCCTCATGAATGTAGATGCAACAATCCTCAACAAAATTCTAGCCAAAAGAATTCAACAACATATCAAATAATTAATTCACCATGACCAAGTGGGATTCGTGCCGGTACGCAGGGATGGTTCAACATTAGAAAAACAATTAATGTAATCCACCACATAAATAAAACAAAAGACAAGAATCACATGATTTTATCAATTGATGCAGAAAAGGCATTTGACAAAGTTCAACACTCATTCATGATAAAAACTCTCAGCAAAATAGGAATAGAAGGAAAATTCCTCAACACAATAAACAACATTTATGCAAAGCCAAAGGCCAACATTGCCCTTAATGGAGAGAGCCTGAAAACATTCCCATTGAGACCGGGAACCAGACAAGGATGCCCTTTATAACCACTCTTATTCGACATTGTGCTGGAAGTCCTAGCCAGAGCAATTAGGTTAGACAAAGAAATAAAGGGCATCCAGGTTGGCAAGAAAGAAGTCAAAGTATCTCTCTTTGCAGATGACAGGATCTTATACACAGAAACCCTAAGGAATCCTCCAGAAAACTACTGAAGCTAACAGAAAAGTTCAGCAGAGTATCGGGATACAAGATAAACATACAAAAATCAGTTGGATTCCTCTACACCAACAAAAAGAACATCAAAGAGGAAATCACCAAATCAATACCGTTCACAGTAGCCCCCAAGAAGATAAAATACTTAGGAATAAATCTTACCAGAGATGTAAAAGACTTATACAAAGAAAACTACAATACACTTCTGCAAGAAACCAAAAGAGACCTACATAAGTGGATGAACATACCTTGCTCGTGGACAGGAAGACTTAACATTATAAAAATGTCTATTCTGCCAAAATCGATTTAATGCAATTCCGATCCAAATCCCAATGGCATTCTTTAATGAGAAGGAGAAACAAATCACCAATTTCATATGGAAGGGAAAGAGGCCCTGGATAAATAAGGCATTACTGAAAAAGAAGAGCAAAGTGGGAAGCCGTACTCTACAAAATTTTAGAACCTGTTATACCGCCACAGTAGTCAAAACAGCCTGGTACTGGTACAGCAACAGATACACGGACCAATGGAACAGAATTGAGAATCCAGACATAAATCCATCCACATATGAGCAGTTGATATTTGACAAAGGCCCCAAAACAAGTAAAGGGGAAAAAGACAGGCTTTTTAACAAATGGTGCTGGTATAACTGGATATCCATCCACAAAAAAATGAAACAAGACCCATACCTCACTCCATGCACAAAAACTAACTCAAAATGGATCAAAGACCTCAATATAAATTCTAAAATGATAAAGATCACAGAATAAAAATAGGGACAATGTTAGGAGCCCTAATACATGGCATAAACTGTATACAAAACATTATAAAGAATGTAGAAGAAAAACTCGATAACTGGGAGCTCCTAAAAATCAAACACTTATGCTCATCCAAAGACTTCACCAAAAGAGTAAAAGGACTACCTACACACTGGGAAAAAGTTTTTAGCTATGGCATTTCTGATCAGCGCCTGGTCTCTAAAATGTACATGATACTGCAAAAACTCAACTGCAAAAAGACAAATAACCCAACTGAAAAATGGGCCAAGTATATGATCAGACACTTCACTAAAGAAGACATTCGGGTAGCTAGCAGATATATGAGGAAATGTTCATGATCATTAGCCTATAGAGAAAGGCAGATCAAAACTACAATGAGATTTCATCTCATCCAACAAGGCTGGCATTAATCCAAAAAATACAAAATAGTAAATGTTGGAGAGGCTGTGGAGAGATTGGAACACTTATACAGTGCTGGTGGGTATGTAAAATGGTACAACCACTTTGGAAATCGATTCGGCACTTCCTTAAAAAGCTAGAAATAGAACTACCATACAATCCAGCAATTCCACTCCTTGGAATATATCCTAGAAAAATAAGAGCCTTTACATGAACAGATACGTGCACACCCATGTTTATTGCAGCATTGTTTACAATAGCAAAAAGATGGAAGTAATCAAGGTGCCCATCAATGGATAAATGGATCAATAAATTGTGGTAAATTCACTCTATGGAATACTACACATCAGTAAAGAACAGGGATGAATCTGTGAAACACTTCATAACATGGAGGAACCTGGAAGACATTATGCTGAGTGAAATTAGTCAGTTACAAAAGGGCAAATATTGTAGAGACCACTATTATAAGAACTTGAGAAATAGTTTAAACTGAGAAGAAAACATTCTTTTGTGGTTACGAGACGGGGAAGGGAGGTAGAGTGGGATAGGGGCATTCACTAATTAGATAGTAGATAAGAACTACTTTAGGTGAAGGGAAAAGACAGCACACAATACAGGAGAGGTCAGCACAACTGGACTAAACCAAAAGCAAAGATGTTTCCTGAATAAAATGAATGCTTTGAAGGCCAGCGTAGCAGGGGCAGGGGTCTGGGGACCATGGTTTCAGGGGACATCTAAGTCAATTGGCATAATAAAATCTATTATGAAAACATTCTGCATCCCACTTGGAAGAGTGGCGTCTGGAGTCTTAAACGCTAGCAAGCAGCCATCTAAGATGCATCAATTGGTCTCAACCCACCTGGATCAAAGGAGAATGAAGAACACCAAGGACACAAGGTCATTACGAGCCCAGGAGATAGAAAGGGCCACATGAACCAGAGACTACGTCATCCTGAGACCAGAAGAACTAGATGATGCCCGGTTACAACTGATGACTGCCTTGACAGGGAGCACAACAGAGAACCCCTGAGGGAGCAGGAGAACAATGGGATGCAGACCCCAAATTCTCATAAGACCAGATTTAATGGTCTGACTGAGGCTAGAAGGACCCGGGTGGTCATGGCCCCCAGACCTTCCGTTGGCCCAGGACAGGAACCATTCCCAAAGCCAACTCTTCAGACATGGATTGGACTGGACAATGTGTTGGAGAGGGATGCTGGTGAGGAGTGAGCTTCTTGGATCAGGTGAACACTTGAGACTATGTTGTCATCTCCTCCCTGGAGGGGAGATGAGAGGGTTGAGGGGGTTAGAAGCTGGCAAAAAGGACACGAAAAGAGAGAGTGGAGGGAGAGAGTGGGCTGTCTCATTAGGGGGAGAGTAATTGGGAGTGTGTAGCAAGGTGTACATGGGTTTTTGTGTGAAAGACTGACTTGATTCGTAAACTTTCACTTAAAGCACAATAGAAGTTATAAAAAAAATAATAAAAATCTTGAGATAGAAATAATGTCATCCTAAAGATCAGACTCACCACCTTTCTTTCAGTTTATTGTACTGTGGTGGCTTTTGTGTTGCAATGATGCTAGAATGTAAAGCACCAGTATTTAAAATATCAGCTGGGTCACCATGGGGACAGGTTTCAGTGGAGCTTCTAGACTAAAACAGACTAGAAAGACAGGCCTAATAATCTATTTCCAAAAACCAGCCAGTAAAAAATCCTATCAATCACAGAATATTGTCCAAGGCTTTGACTTGCTTACTTTGGACGGGCCATCAGGTGGGTCTGACTGCTGGATAAGTACACCATATTTCATAAAGTGAAGGGCCAGCGAAGAAGGACATGGATTGACTAAATGGTCACAACAATGGACTCAAACACACCAGTGATCATGAAGATGGTACAAGACCTGACAGCATTTCCTTCTGTTAGACACAGGGTCTCCGTGTGTTGAAGCCAACTTGATGGCAACTAACAACAACAAAGATTAGTGAGTGAGAACAGCATAATCCCCAGAAATAGAAGCTGAATCATGGGAAGATCCACCACCACTATCATCAAGTCAATTTCAACTCTTGGGACGCCCCCCAGGTGTCAGGGTAGAACTGTGTTACATAGAGATTTCAATGGCTGAATTTGGCAGAAATAGGTCACCAGACCTTTTTTCTGAGGTGCCTCTGGGTGCACTTGAACCTCCAACCTTTTGGTTAGCAATTGAGTGTTTATTACCCATTTGCACCACTCAGGGACTCTTATATTTCTCCGATTATGACCATATCCTAGAGAGGTTTTCAGTACCCATAGATATTACAGAGACCATCTTTTAGAAAGTATGTGACGTAACCAGTTGTGGGCACCCGCACAGTAGAATAGGTCATATGAGGTGCAGTTCTAAGAAGATGAAATGATGAGTTTCTGGATAAACGCTAATCATTGCCTAATTCCAAAAAGATCCAATTAGGCAACTGCTAATCATTTTCCCATGCTTCTATATAGTTCCATGTATTCTTAAAATCAAAATATCCTATTAATTTGAAAGTATATGGGCATATCTTTGCAACCTGGAGAGCCAGATGTAATACTTCACTTAATCTATGACCCTCTCAGGTTTAGGCACAACTCATACTATTGTTAGTTGCAGTTGCATTATTAATATTTTTTAAGATAAATCTATTTGCATGTATGGTAAAGAAATCTACTAAAATAGAATGTAACATAAGAGAAAAAAAATGTATCTTAAGTAATGAGATATATGCCTGGCCCAGAGCAGTGGGTTAGTATCAGAGGGAAAGGTAGATTAGAATGAACAATCTCATTTTTAGTGTATGTAAGAAATGCTAGCTGGTAAAATGGTTTTCAGGGTCCTAGCAAAATAATTTTACTTTGCATTTATGTAAGATCTAAATGGGTGTTTAAACTGTGTGCATAAACTGTATGCATGTATACACACATTTAGGTTGGACTCTAAACCCACAGTAATCGTAGGATGAGGATTCTACCATTTGATCTGATTGGGTCATACGCACAAAGACACTTTACACAGTGTTGGTGACTGAAAGCCATTATTGTTATTTATAGTAGATAATAGGAACTGTTACTTATGGAAAGTAAATAGTAAATAACAGAAACAGATTTGAGGTGAAGCAGTCCCCTCTACCTCCACGAGTACTCCACTTAGCATCGTAGGAAAGGAACTGACTTATGTCTAAAAGGGGACCCACTCATCCTTCCTAACTTACCTAACTTACGCATGTCTATGTCTGTATCACTTGGACTTTCCATGGACCAGGTGTCAGCAGGTATCTCTCCCTCTCTCTCAAGGTATCCGTCATCAGCTTAGGTCAGGTGCAGCATGGCTGTGTTTATTCTCTTTCTTTCTCTCTATGGCTTTTCTTGACTAGGTCTGGACCTTATGCTTACTGGCTCAGCTCTCAACCAGCAGCTCTGGGTCAACCCTGGGTCAGTGCCAGGGGCAGGTTGGTATTTCCACAGCTCTCAAGGCAAAACTGTTTCTTAGGCAACTCCTGCATGGTGTATGTCCAAGCTTCTGTGAACAGACTTTTTTTACTTTGAATAGCCCTCCTCTCCACCCCTCAGGACAGACCTCCTCTTGGCTTCCTTTGAACAGGATTTTTCTCAGAAAAAAGAGAAAGATGATGAGGAAGAAGAGGAGACAAAGAGGTTTACTTTGAGGAACTGGCTCATGTGATTGTGTGGGATGGCAAGTCCAAAATCTGCAGGTTAAGTGAGAGGCTAGAAATTCCAGCAGTCTTGATCCCGAATCCATAGGTCAGGAGGTGGAGCAGAGAAAGAAATTCTGCAGAATATATGTTTATATTCTGGAGGCAGAATCCTCTCTGGGGAAACCTGTTTTGCTTTGAGGCCTTCAAATGATTTAGATGAGGCTCATCTACATTATGGAGGGTTTAAATGATTTAAATGCTAATCCCACGCAAGTACTTCATAGCAACATCCACCCTAGTGTTTGACCAAACAACTGGGCACCCTAGCCAGCCAAGCTGACACAAAATTAGCCATCACAATGTCTATTTCTTATTTTTCTAATGTTTCTTTTCTTCCAGATTTGTAACAGTACTTTTCATTTTAAAGAAACTAGATCTTTGTCTTGATATAAATGAAATGATTTGGTCCTATTAGTCATTTTTTAAATCATTGTTTGTTGTGGATTTGCTCATGGAAAATGGAACAACTATCGCATTCTTGCTCCCTTGTTCACACGCATTGTTTCACTTTCTAGGTCCAGAAAACTAAATATTCATGGTCTCTGGTTTCTTTTAGCTAAAAAGAGGACATACCTCACTTATAACCAAAAAGATAAGGACGCAGTTCTGCCACAGGGACTCTTGAGAAATCTTTTGCATTCTTGATAAGAGCAAGAGTCGAAGCTGCTGCTCATCCCCTTTCCTGTGCATTGAACACCCATGTCGTTTCTGGAATTGCAGCAGTCCTCTCACCCAGGTGCACATGGCATTAGAGGCACAGAGTGACTGGGTGCTTCACAGCATCTTTCAGACACTGTCATTTTCCTTCACTTCTAATATTATCCATCCATTTATTCATCACATGTGTAACTGAGCACCTGCAGTGTGCTTGGCACTGCTCTAAGTAATCTGTGGATATTGAATCACTTAGGAGTGAACACCTGGGTGTTGCACATGGTTAATATGCTTGGCTGCTAATGAAAACGTTGGAGGTTTGAATACACCTAGAGGCACCTCAGAAGAAAGATCTGGCATTCTGCTTGTGAAAAAATAGCCATTGAAAACTCCATAGAGCAGAGTTCTACTCAGGCACACATGGAGTAACCTGAAGTCAGAATCCCCTTGATGTCAACTGGATAAATCAATTAATTCTCAGAACAAGTTTATATGATTGGTATGATTTCATTCTCCATTTTATAAATATGAAATCTGAGGCACATAAATGTCAAATATCTTTTGCAATACAATGCAGCTATTAAGCAGTGGAGCTAGAAATCTAGTCCATGAAATCTGACTCTAGTATTTGTGCTCTTAGCTACAGCATAACACTGATTTTCACTGTATGACACTGCTAATTAGGTTTTCTGATATATTCAAGTGAAACTATCCTTAACTGATGTGTTTTTTTTTATTATTTTTCTGTAATGTAGTAGAATAACAGCCTTTAATGAAATCTTAGCATAGTATCCCCAGTGCCCGTATTGTCAATGTTTCTTTCTAGCTTTTTTTAATTTTTTTAATTATTTGTTTTTATTGTGGTAAATACATATGTAACAAACCATTTGCCGTTCCCAACATTGTTCAAATGTGCAATTCAGTGACATTAATTGTGTTCATTCTGTTGTGTGACCATCACTATTATCCATTTCCAATTTTTTCCATTACCCTTATCAGAAGCTCAGAGTTCTTATTGAATTCTACTCCAAGTATCAACATGGTATTAATTTTTGTGAAAATAATACAGCAGAGACTAATTCCCCACCCCCAACAGCTACTCAGTAGACCTAACTATAATTGCTTTTTAACTCAATGTTAAAAAAAAATGTAAACTGATTATTTTACTTTCTCACATTTGTGGCAGTTTTCAGATTTTCATTTTTGTCCATATCTCTCTTGGTTTGTTTGATTGCAGTTATTATTTCATTACATTATTTAGTGCCTGTAACTTTAAACTATACTTACTATCTTATATAACTGGTCCTATCAATAATACAAAGGGATGTTCAAGCTGTCTTTAAATTTTTCCTGGCTCTTCTCACATGATTATTGTTTTCATGCAAATAAGCCTATCAATATATATATTTTTAAATATCCTATATACAGTTTTATTTTTTTGTGTTATTATTTGGAAGGTCCCATGAAGTGACTAGATGGCGCTCAGCAGTGTTGACATCTTCATGAGATTTGGTCTTCCAAGACAAAGAAAATGAACCTTTACGTTTATCCAGCAATTCTCAACCACATACTAACAGCTTTAGTCTTGTAACTGCTTTTTTAAAGATATTGAGCTCTATGTTTTTATTCTTTGTAGTTACAATTTTATCATTGAGGTTTTTAATTTCAAACTAATCTCTTTCTGAACTGGTAGACGTTAAGATTTTAACCTGAAACATAGAAATCTATTGAATTCTCTTAAAATAGTTAAAATATTTAAGGTAATTTTTCTAGACGTTCTAAGCCTTCCAATGTATGCTTTACAATAAAAATTTTTTCATCCTGTTTTCAATTTTGATAGTTTTCTTTAGTCTCTTTTCTAATTACATTAGCAAACACCTCCTGAACAATGTTAATAATAGAGGTAGTAGAAATCTCTTTTTTGTTTCTGACTTGAAAAGTAGCATTTTTATTGTTTTTTGGTTACTATTAAAGCTGATATTTTGGTATATGATATATATATAACCAACTAAAAAGATTTCTATTTATTCCAAATTTCCAAATTTTATAATATTAAACCAATGAACTGTATTTTTTAATCTTTATCAAATCTCTTTCCAGCTTTTATAGAAAAGATTATCCCAGCAATGGATGCATCCCTTGTATGGCCTCCCCTTGATCACTGTGCAATATTATTTTTTAAGTTAATGTGGATTCTTTTTTGTTAATATTTTTTTTAGAATTTGTGTATCATTGTTCAAAATTGGCATTAATTTAACTAAAGACATCTCTTTTTGACTGCTTGGTTTGGGTATAAAGCTATAGTATCTTTTAAAATGTAATTAGAAATGTTTATTACCTTGTTTTTATTTTCTTTCATTTTCTGGTCTTAATGCCTTTTGAGTACATATACTTTGTTCATTAGCATTTTCTGAAAAAATATCTCGTGGCACAATGGTTATGCACTATCTGCTAACCAAAAGGTCAGTGGTTCAAACCCACTGGGCATCCCATGGGAGAAAAAGACCTGGCAATTGCTCCCATGAAGATTTCAGTCTAGAGAACCCTATAGGGCACTTCTACTCCGTCTTACAGGGTCGCTGTGAGTCAGAATCAACTCCAAGGCACACAACAACAACAAGCACTTTCTGATGAATGCTTCTGAGTTAGGTGATTTATTATTGGGGGGAGGGGGAGTGTTGGATTTTTGCTAATAGTCTTCTAAAGTAATTGGTATTTTTAAACTTTCTATCTCTTCTGGTGTCACTTTTTTTTTCCCCCTTGAATATCTTCCGTTAAATTCAAGATTTCCAAGTTATTTACAGGGTTCCTCATAATACTCAAAGGCTTCACTAAATTTCCTCTGGTTCTAAGAGTATTTTCTTATTCCCCTTTGTGTTTTCTCCCACACGCCTTTTTAAACGTAAATATGTGTTCTTACGAAGCTAACAGGCTTGTGTGGTACAGTAATCAACATGTGGTCATTAAAATTTTGTGTCAACTTGGCTAGGTCATGATTCTCAGTGGATTGGCAGTTATGCTGTAGTTTGGTAGTCACATAATGATGTATCACATCCGTGACGGGATCTGCTGTGATTGCCAATCAGTTGAAAGGGAATTTCCTTGGGGCTGTGGCCTGTATCCAATATAGATGGACTTTCTGGCAAGGCTTGCAGGCTTTTGCTCCCTTTGGGTCCTGCAGCTGGCTCCTGCTCATCTGACCTAAGGTTCTTGGGACTTGAGCCTATATTCTGACCTGCTGATGTTGGGTTCAACAGCCCCTGCAGCTAAGTAAGTTGGGAGAAGCTTCCAGCCTGATCCATGGACTTGGGACTTGCCAATCTTTCCAACCAAGTGAGACATTTCCTTGATATAAATCTCTCTCTATATGTATACCTATAGAAGCTTTTTTTTTTTTTTTTTAATAGATGCTTTTGCTATGAGTCGGAATCGACTTGACAACAGTGGGTGGTGGGTATAGACGCTTTACTGGTTTTGTGTCTGTAGAGAACACAGCCTAAGTCACACATTTTTTGAATTTATCCAAATTAATTGAAAACTATTTCCATACAAAAATCTGCATATAAATATTTATAGGAGCCTTAGTCAGAATTTCCAAAACTTGAAATCATACAAGATGAATTTCAGCAGGTGAATGGGTAAGCAAAATATGGTGCATCTATACTATGGGATGCTATTCTGTTATAAAAAGCAATGAGCTATTAAGTCATGAAAAGACATAGAGGAATCTTAAATGCATATTGGTAAGTGAAAAAAGCAATTATGAAAAAGTAACATAGTATATGGTTCTAATTATATGACATTATACAAAAATAATACCACACAGTCAGTAAAAAGATCATGGTTTCCAGGTGTTTAGGATGAGGGAGAAAGGATTGAATAGGTAGTACACAGGGGATTTTTAGAGTCGTGAAACTATTCTGTATGATACTATAATGGTGGACATATCATATGATACATTTGTCAAAATCTGTAGGATTGTAAGACACAGGGTGAACCCTGAGGTAAACTATGAATTTTAATTAATAATAATCTACTATAATGTTTAAATTAATGTATCAGTTCATCAATTGTAACAAAAGTATCACATTAATACAAGATGTTAATAATAAAAACTGTGCAATATGAGAGGAAGTAAATGGGGTCTCTCTGTACTTGTTGGGCAATTTTTCTGTAAGCCTTAAAAAATAAATTGAATTAAAAAAAACTTGAATATGTGTGTTAAAATTATTTATTTGCTGTTTACAAAGAAACATCTCTTGGATTTTATTTATTATTTCTACTATATTAATTTCCATTAAAAAAAAAGTTTCCCTTTGGAAATTGTATTACAAACACAGTCACTGTAGGCATCCATAAAATTGTATATATATATATATATATATGCCTTTTTGTTACTTTCACTTGGTTTAGCATATTATAATTTCAGATACTGAATAGTACAAAGGGCATTTTACTAAAGCTTGAGTAATCCCTTTGCTCAAATTATATTAACTTAATGTTTAGAAGTAAAATAAATAGAAACCATTAGCATGATCAGCATGTTGGTATTGTTTACAGACTAAAGTACTTCTTTCCTAAGAAAACAAGAACCGCAGGAAAGGAATACTATACATTATGGTTTTAATTGACAGCTCCTGGTTATTTGAATTGCAGAGACTGTTTTTAATGCTTTAATTTATATTTCTTCCTGTCACTTTAGAGCTTTTAAAAGGCAAGAAGTTGACAAGCTCACAGAACATCTTCTCCAACTTGACCACTGAGCTCTTACACTATAAGTAATGTCTGCAGCAGTCTACTCAAGCAGGTAGTGTTGCCCACAAGTATTAACATTTACTGAGATTAGGGTTTTTAGAATTTAAAGTTTTAATTTTCATATTTAATCAGCTTGTTTTTTCTTTTGGCACTGGAATAAATTATTCTTCTAACTTCATTTTGTTTAAAATAATAACAGTATTAGTTAGATTATCCAGGCAATGAAAATCACATTTGGAATATTACTGATTCCTGAATATTGGGGACTTATAATGTGCATTAAGGGATATGGCGATATAGTTGCCTTTGAATTCTAACAGTCGCCAATGATTAAGTTATATCTTACAGAGCTGCCTAGTCTCTCCTTATCCTGATTTCCTACTTGCTCCTCAGATTTTTTAAATATATATACATATAATTTGAGAGAGAAGAATAATCACATTCTAAAATCTGAAAACACCTTATTCTGTGCCATTACAAAGATTTTATTGGACAAAAGATGAAAGAAAAATGGAGATATTGTTATTTGAATATAAGGCATATCTTTAAATACATTACAATCATTTAACCATAGAACAAAAACAACCTACATCTACAAAAAATAATAAGTTTCTTCCCAATGGACTTTTCAAGCACAAATTCATTGCTGTCTTCAGTGGTGTTAAAAAAAAAATATGTCTGCATAGCATGGGATATTAAATTAGATAAATAAACTATAAGACTGCTTTCAAAATGTCTAATAATTTGGTAAATGATAATTTGATAAATATAATTTTACAAATTAATTCATTAATCCAAAAATATCAAGTAAGATTTTACTAGTAAATGCATTAAGACATGAAATACTGATGTACTGTTTCCTTTCAAAACAGTAAGGGTTTCATATTGGTGCTTTTTGGTACATGAATATAATTTGAAATTTCTGAACATATTTCACACTTTCTATCAAAGCCAAAAATAATGTTTTTGCTCCATTTTTCTCTGGTTTTTCATCTGATTTTTCTTTTATTTTTGATAATGATGAACTTCATCTAAGCCCCGTGTTCTTATAAAGCTTATAGTTGAGAAATCCCCCCATCTTTTTGCCATCCGAGAGAGTCCCACTCACTCTCAAATATTCAAGGCCCACTTTCCTCCTTCCTCATGACTACTGTAAGGCTTGCTGATGACTCTTTTGTTTGCCTGCCTCTATAAAGCCCCAGTCCCCGCTCCCCTTCTTTCAGAAGCTGTTCATTAATGGACATTCCCCTATTACGACAGCCTAATAATTGAGACTTGCCAATGAATCTTCATTTATCTAAGCCAGGTAATGAGGTATCTCAGGGCCCTTTAACTGATAATGTGGGGCTCAGTTGTGAATCCAGCTCTTCAGTCTGCATTCTAGATTCTTGTCCATCAGTAGCACTGTAACCATTTCATTTTTTTAATTTTTTTGGAGTGCTCACTTCATTTCTGGAGCTTACCTCTTTTGGTTTCATGAACTGATCATTTCTTTAGTCTCTATAAACTGACTAAAATTTAGGGAGATCTTGTAGACATTGCATAGATCATGACAGAGAAACTGGTAGTTTTTTTTGTTTCTCTGCTTGCCTATTTTGAGCTCAAATTATCTAAGAAATCCCTGCTTATCAGAAATTGGATATTTAGACTGGTGAATTTTATATTTTTGTGTTTATACTTGATCCAGGCTGAAAATTTCAAATTGAAGTTATAAACGGTCTCTGTATGTTCATATGTCAATAATTTAGAAAGGTTTTTACCTCTCATGTGTAAGTGTGCAATTTTCTCCTACTTCTGTATGGTTTCCTATTAGATTATAAAATAAGGAGCTCTATTCTTAGTGGTTTAAAGATAAATAAGTGCTTATACAAACTGATGCCCAGAAATTAAGAAAATTGAGCACTGAAGGCTTTTAAAGTACTAGATTATAAAGTGTTCTAAAAGCATCTTAAAACTGAAAAATATTTTCAGAAAATAAAATCACATAATTTGTCTAAATCTTTATCAAACTCAACTAAGTTAATAATTTTGGTTAAATTAGAACAATTGTGTTTTCTTTGAGTTTTCAGCATTAACTATAATATGAACATAAATTTTTATTCTTCTTGGGTATGTCTTCCTAAACTTATTCATATTTACTGATTCAATAGGCTAGTAATACTTCTTCTTCATTATTAAGAGTACAAAAATGTAAATTCATGTTTAACAAAATTGAATCCTTATTTGACAAATTTTATTTCAACAGTAATTATGTTTTGTATTTCGTCAGCTTGAAAATATTTTCCTATGCATTAAGGTAACCTGAAAGCTTGGGGTGATTCTAAATTGAGTAAATTAAAGAATATAATGAATACTCATTAGATATATAGATCATTTATTAATACAGCATAAAACAGAAACCTTAATTACTAAGCATTATTTTAAGTTTATATCCTTTAGTTAATTTTAATGTGACCGAGAGGCTATATATTTGGGTTGGTAAATGAATGTGTTCATTTTTGTAATCTTGAGACATTGTACTGTACAGAATATATTTCTGTTAAGGGAAAATTGAGTGTTTTTTTCCCTAAGGTAAAATGTCTGGTTATTCTAGAACGATATAAGGAAAGTGTAGAACCAGAATGGATAAACTAAATTGCAGAAGGTTTGCTGAAAGGGAATTTTATTTTCTGTAGTCAAAGATGGCTAAATTTGATGGGTTTCAGGCATACCTCATTTTATTGCTCTTTGTTTTATTGCACTTCACAGATATTGCATTTTTTTTTTCACATTGAAAATTTGTGGCTACCCTGTGTCAAGCAAGCCTATCAGCATCATTTCTCCAACAGTGTGTGCTCATTTCATGTCTTTATGTCACATTTTGATAATTCTCACAATATTTCAAACTTTTCATTACTATTGTGTCTATGATGTGGTGATCTGTGATCAGTGATCTTTGATGTTACTATTGTAACTGTTTTGGAGTGCCACGAATGTCACCCATATAAGACTGTGAACTTAATTGATAAATGTTGTGTGTGTTTCGACTGCTCCACTGACTGGCTGTTCTCCCGTCTTTATCCCTCTCCTTTGACCTTCCTATTCCCTGAGACACAATAATGTTGAATTAGAACAATTAATAACCCTACAATCTCCTCTAAGTGTTCAAGTGAAAGGAAAATTTGCACATCTCTCACTTTAAATTAAAAGCTAGACATGATTAAGCTTAGCGAGGAAGGCATGTCAAAAGCCAACGTAGGCTGAAGCCTAGGCCTCTTGTGCCAAATAATTGGACAAGTTGTGAGTGCAAAGGAACAGTTTTTGAGGGCAATTGAAAGTACTACTCAAGTGGACACACAAATGATAAAAAAGAGAAACAGTCTTATTGCTGATACAGAGAAAATTTTAGCAGTCTGGTTAAAAGATCAAACCAGTCACAACATTCCTTTAAACAAAGCCTCATTCAGAACAAGTCCCTAACTATCTTCAGTTCTATGAAGGCTGAGAGGTGAGGAAACTACAGAAGAAAAGCCTGAAGCTAACAGAATTTGGTTTGTGAGATTTAAGGAAAGAAGCCGTCTCCATAACATAAAAGTGCAAGAGAAATTAGCAAGTGTTGATGTAGAACCTGCAGCAAGTTATCCAGAAGATCTAGCTAAGATAATCGATGATGGTGGCTACACTAAAAAACATATTTTCAAGGTATACAAAAAAGCCTTCTATTGGAAGAAGATGCCATAGCTAGAGAAAAGTCAATGCTGACCTTCAAAGCTTGAAAAGACAGGCTGGCTGTCTTGTTAGGGGTTAATGTAGCTGATGACTTTAAGGTGAAGCCAGTCCTCACTTACCGTTCTCAAAATCCTAGTGCCCTTAAAAACTATGCTAAATCTACTCTTCCTGTGCTCTATAAATGGTAGAGGAAAGCCTGAATGACAGCACACCTGTTTACAATACAGTTTACTGAATATTTAAGCAAATTTTTGAGCCCTACTGTTTGGGGGCGGGGGGGAAGATGTCTTTCAAAATATTACTGCTCATTGACAATTCTGGTCACCCAAGAGCTCTGACGGAGATGTACAAGATTAACGTTACTCTTAGATGCAAAAATTCTCTACAAAATTCTAGCCAGTAGAATTCAACAACATATTAAAAAAAGTAATTCACCATGACCAGGAGGGATTCATACCAGGTATGCAGGGATGGTTGAACATTAGAAAAACAATTAATGTAATCCACCATACAAATAAAAGACAAGAACCACATGATTTTATCAATTAATGCAGAAAAAGCTTTTGACAAATTTCGGCACCCATTCATGATAAAAACTCTTAGCCAAATAGGAATAGAAGGAAAATTAGTAAACATAATAAAGCGCATTTATACAAGGCCAACAGACAATATCATCCTAAATGGAGAGAGTCTGAAAGCATTCCCCTTGAGATCAGGAACCAGACAAAGATGCCCTTTATCACCACTCTTATTCAACACTGTGCTGGAGGGCCTAGCCAGAGCAATTCGGCTTGATAAAGAAATGAATGGCACCCAGGTGGGTATGGAAGAAGTCAAAGTACCTCTATTTGCAGACGACATGATCTTACACACAGAAAACCCAAAAGAATCCTCAAGAAAACTTCTGAAACTAATAATAGAGTTCAGCAGAAGATCAGGATACAAAATAAACACAAAAATCAGTTGGATTCCTCTACAGCAACAAAAAAAACATCGAAGAGGAAATCACCAAATCAATACCATTTACAGTGGCCCCCAGGAAGATAAAATACTTAGGAATAAATCTTACCAGAGATGTAAAAGACCTATACATAGAAAACTATAAAGCACTACTGCAAGAAACCAAAAGAAGCCTATGTAAGTGGGAAAACATACCTTGCTTATGGATAGGAAGAATTAACATTGTATAAATGTCTATTCTATAAATATAATGCAATCCCTATCCAAATTCCAACGACATTTTTTAATGAGATGGAGAAACAAATCATCAACCTCATATGGAAGGGCTAGAGGCCCCAGATTAGTGAAGCATTACTGAAAAAGAAGAACAAAGTGGGAAGCCTCACTCTGAATTTAGAAACTATTATACCACCACAGTAGTCAAAACAGCCTGGTACTGGTACAACAACAGATACATAGACCAATGGAACAGACCTGAGAATCCAGACATAAATCCATCCACATATGAGCAGTTAATATTTGACAAAGGCCCAAAGTCAGTTAAGTGGGGAAAAGACAGTCTATTTAACAAATGGTGCTAGAATAACTGGATATCCAGATAAAAAAGGAAACAAAACCCATACCTCACACCATGCACAAAAACTAACTCAAAATGGATCAAAGGCCTAAAAATAAAATCTAAAATGATAAAGATCACAGAATAAAAATAGGGACAATGTTAGGAGCCCTAATACCTGGCATAAACAGTATACAAAACATTACTAACAATGCAGAAGAGGAACCAGATAGCTGGGAGCTCCTAAAAATCAAATACCTAAGCTCATCCAAAGACTTCACCAAAAGAATAAAAAGATTACCTACAACAGACTGGGAAAAAGTTTTTAGCTATTATATTTCTGATCAGCACCTGATCTCTAAAATCTACATGATACTCTAAAAACTCAATTACAAAAAGACAAATAACCCAATTAAAAAAATGGGCAAATCACACCTTAGACTTAGAGACACAAACAAACTAAAACTCAAAGGATGGAAAAAAGTATATCAAGCAAACAATAAGCAAAAAAGAAGAGGAGTAGCAATATTAATTTCTGACAAAATAGACTTTAGACTTAAATCCACAACAAAGGATAAAGAAGGACACTATATAATGATAAAAGGGACAATTGATCAGGAAGACATAACCATATTAAATATTTATGCACCCAATGACAGGGCTGCAAGATACATAAATCAAATTTTAACAGAATTGAAAAGCGAGATAGATACCTCCACAATTATAGTAGGAGACTTCAACACACCACTTTCGGAGAAGGACAGGACATCCAGTAAGAAGCTCAACAGAGACACGGAAGATCTAATTACAAAAATCAACCAACTTGACCTCATTGACTTATACAGAACTCTCCACCCAACTGCTGCAAAATAGGACAGGACATCCAGTAAGAAGCTCAACAGAGACACGGAAGATCTAATTACAAAAATCAACCAACTTGACCTCATTGACTTATACAGAACTCTCCACCCAACTGCTGCAAAATATACTTTTTTTTCTAGCGCACATGGAACATTCTCTAGAATAGATCACATATTAGGTCATAAAACAAACCTTTGCAGAGTCCAAAACATCGAAATATTACAAAGCATCTTCTCAGACCACAAGGCAGTAAAACTAGAGATCAATAACAGAAAAACGAGGGAAAAGAAATCAAATACTTGGAAAATGAACAATACCCTCCTGAAAAAAGACTGGGTTATAGAAGACATCAAGGAGGGAATAAGGAAATTCATAGAAAGCAACGAGAATGAAAATACTTCCTATCAAAACCTCTGGGACACAGCAAAAGCAGTGCTCAGAGGCCAATGTATATCAATAAATGCACACATACAAAAAGAAGAAAGAGCCAAAATCAGAGAACTGTCCCTACAACTTGAACAAATAGAAACTGAGCAACAAAAGAATCCATCAGGCACCCGAAGAAAACAAATAATCAAAATTAGAGCTGAACTAAATGAATTAGAGAACAGAAAAACAATTGAAAGAATTAACAAAGCCAAAAGCTGGTTCTTTGAAAAAATTAACAAAATTGATAAACCATTGGCTGGACTGACTAAAGAAATACAGGAAAGGAAACAAATAACCCGAATAAGAAATGAGAAGGACCACATCACAACAGAACCAAATGAAATTAAAAGAATCATTTCAGATTATTATGAAAAATTGTACTCTAACAAATTTGAAAACCTAGAAGAAATGGATGAATTCCTGGAAAAACACTACCTACCTAAACTGACACATTCAGAAGTAGAACAACTAACTAGACCCATAACAAAAAAAGAGATTGAAACGGTAATCAAAAAACTCCCAACAAAAAAAAGCCCTGGCCCGGACGGCTTCACTGCAGAGTTCTACCAAACTTTCAGAGAAGAGTTAACACACTACTTCTGAAGGTATTCCAAAGCATAGAAAATGACGGAATACTACCCAGCTCATTCTATGAAGCCACCATCTCCCTGATACCAAAACCAGGTAAAGACATTACAAAAAAAGAAAATTATAGACCTATATCCCTCATGAACATTGATGCAAAAATCCTCAACAAAATTCTAGCCAATAGAATCCAACAACACATCAAAAAAATAATTCACCCTGATCAAGTGGGATTTATACCCAGTATGCAAGGCTGGTTTAATATCAGAAAAACCATTAATGTAATCCATCACATAAATAAAACAAAAGACAAAAACCACATGATCTTATCAATTGATGCAGAAAAGGAATTTGACAAAGTCCAACACCCATTCATGATAAAAACTCTTACCAAAATAGGAATTGAAGGAAAATTCCTCAACATAATAAAGGGCATCTATGCAAAGCCAACAGCCAATATCACTCTAAATGGAGAGAACCTGAAAGCATTTCCCTTGAGAACGGGAACCAGACAAGGATGCCCTTTATCCCCGCTCTTATTCAACATCGTGTTGGAAGTCTTAGCCAGGGCAATTAGGCTAGACAAAGAAATAAAAGGTATCCGGATTGGCAAGGAAGAAGTAAAGTTATCACTATTTGCAGATGACATGATTATATACACAGAAAACCCTAAGGAATCCTCCAGAAAACTACTGAAACTGATAGAAGAGTTTGGCAGAGTCTCAGGTTATAAAATAAACATACAAAAATCACTTGGATTCCTCTACATCAGCAAAAAGAACACCGAAGAGGAAATAACCAAATCAATACCATTCACAGTAGCCCCCAAGAAGATAAGATACTTAGGAATAAATCTTACCAAGGATGTAAAAGACCTATACAAAGAAAACTACAAAGCTCTACTACAAGAAATTCAAAAGGACATACTTAAGTGGAAAAACATACCCTGCTCATGGATAGGAAGACTTAACATAGTAAAAATGTCTATTCTACCAAAAGCCATCTATACATTTAACGCACTTCTGATGCAAATTCCAATGTCATATTTTAAGGGGATAGAGAAACAAATCACCAATTTCATATGGAAGGGAAAGAAGCCCCAGATAAGCAAAGAACTACTGAAAAAGAAGAAGAAAGTGGGAGGCCTCACCTTACCTGACTTCAGAACCTACTATACAGCCACAGTAGTCAAAACAGCCTGGTATTGGTACAACAACAGGCACATAGACCAATGGAACAGAATTGAGAACCCAGACATAGATCCATCCACGTATGAGCAGCTGATATTTGACAAAGGACCAGTGTCAATTAACTGGGGAAAAGATAGCCTTTTTAACAAATGGTGCTGGCATAACTGGATATCCATTTGCAAAAAAAATGAAACAGGACCCATACCTCACACCATGCACAAAAACTAACTCCAAGTGGATCAAAGACCTAAACATAAAGACTAAAACGATAAAGATCATGGAAGAAAAAATTGGGACAACCCTAGGAGCCCTAATACAAGGTATACACAGACTACAAAACATTACCAAAAATGATGAAGAGAAACCAGATAACTGGGAGCTCCTAAAAATCAAACACCTATGCTCACCTAAAGACTTCTCCAAAAGAGTAAAAAGACCACCTACAGACTGGGAAAGAATTTTCAGCTATGACATCTCCGACCAGCGCCTGATCTCTAAAATCTACATGATTCTGTCAAAACTCAACCACAAAAAGACAAACAACCCAATCAAGAAGTGGGCAAAGGATATGAACACACATTTCACTAAAGAAGATATTCGGGCAGCCAACAGATACATGAGAAAATGCTCTTGATCATTAGCCATTAGAGAAATGCAAATTAAAACTACGATGAGATTCCATCTCACACCAGCAAGGCTGGCATTAATCCAAAAAACACAAAATAATAAATGTTGGAGAGGCTGCAGAGAGATTGGAACTCTCATACACTGCTGGTGGGAATGTAAAATGGTACAACCACTTTGGAAATCCATCTGGTGTTATCTTAAACAGTTAGAAATAGAACTACCATACAACCCAGAAATCCCACTCCTAGGAATATACCCTAGAGATACAAGAGCCTTCATACAAACAGATATATGCACAGCCATGTTTATTGCAGCTCTGTTTACAATAGCAAAAAGTTGGAAGCAACCAAGGTGTCCATCTACGGATGAATGGGTAAATAAATTGTGGTATATTCACACAATGGAATACTACGCATCGATAAAGAACAGTGACGAATCTCTGAAACATTTCATAACATGGAGGAACCTGGAAGGCTTTATGCTGAGCGAAATGAGTCAGAGGCAAAAAGACAAATATTGTATAAGACCACTATTATAAGATCGTGAGAAATAGTAAACCTGAGAAGAACACATACTTTTGTGGTTACAATGGGGGGAGGGAGGGAGGGTGGGAGAGGGTTTTTATTGATTAATCAGTAGATAAGAACTGCTTTAGGTGAAGGGAAAGACAACACTCAATACATGGAAGGTCAGCTCAATTGGACTGGACCAAAAGCAAAGAAGTTTCCGGGATAAAATGAATGCTTCAAAGGTCAGCGGAGCAAGTGCGGGGGTCTGGGGAACATGGTTTGCGGGGACTTCTAAGTCAATTTGCAAAATAATTCTATTATGAAATCATTCTGCATCCCACTTTGAAATGTGGCGTCTGGGGTCTTAAATGCTAACAAGCAGCCATCTAAGATGCAGCAATTGGTCTCAACTCACCTGGAGCAAAGGAAAAGGAAGAACACCAAGGCCACACGACAACTAAGAGCCCAAGAGACAGAAAGGGCCACATGAACCAGAGACCTACATCATTCTGAGACCAGAAGAACTAGTTGGTGCCCGGCCACAATTGATGACTGCCCTGACAGGGAGCACAGCAGAGGACCCCTGAGGGAGCAGGAGATCAGTGGGATACAGACCCCAAATTCTCATAAAAACACCAAACTTAATGGTCTGACTGAGACTGGAGGAATCCCGGCGGCCATGCTCCCCAGACCTTCAGTTGACACAGGACAGGAACCATTCCCGAAGACAACTCATCAGAAATGAAAGGGACTGGTTAGCGGGTGGGAGAGAGACACTGATGAAGAGTAAGCTAATGATATCAGGTGGACACTCGAGATTGTGTTGGCAACTCTTGTCTGGAGGGGGGATGGGAGGATAGAGAGAGAGGGAAGCCGGCAAAATTGTCAAGAAAGGAGAGACTGAAAGGGCTGACTCAAGAGGGGGAGAGCAAGTGGGAGTAGGGAGTGAGATGTATGTAAACTTATATGTGACAGACTGATTGGATTTGTAAACGTTCACTTGAAGCTTAATAAAAGTTATTAAAAAAAAAAATGTTTGAAACCAGAATAAAAATTGTACACTGGTATTGACTCCAAAAAGGAGCCCTGGTGGTGCGTTAAGTGTTCAGCTATTAATCAAAGGTCAGCAGTTCAAACCACCAGCTGATCTGTGGGAAAAAAAGACCTAGCAATCTGCTCCCAAGAAGATTCCAAACCAAAAAAAAAAAAAAAAAATGGGCAAAGGATATGATCAGTCACTTCACTAAAGAAAACATTCAGGTAGCTAACAGGTACATGGGGAAATGCTCACAATCATTAGCCATTAGAGAAACGCAAACCAAAACTACAATGAGATTCCATCTCACTCCGACAAGATTGGCATTAATCCAAAAAACAGAAAATAATAATTGCTGGAGAGGTTGTACAGAGACTAGAACACTTATACACTGCTGGTGGGACTGTAAAATGGTACAACCACTTTGGAAATCAATTTGGCACTTCCTTAAAAAACTAGAAATAGAACTACCATATGATCCAGCAATCCCACTCCTTGGAATATATCCTAGAGAAATAAGAGCCTTTACATGAACAGATATATGCACACTCATGTTCCTTGCTGCACTGTTTACAATAGCAAAAAGATGGAAGTAACCAAGGTGTCCACCAAAGGAATGAATGGATAAATAAATTATGATATATTCACACAATGGAATGTTATGCATCGATAAAGAACAATGATGAATCCATGAAATATTTCATAACATGGAGGAATCTGGAAGGCACTATACTGAGTGAAATTAGTCAGCAGCAAATGGACAAATACTCTATAAGTTCACTATTATAAGAACTCGAGAAATAGATTAAGCAGAGGAGAGAATATTCTTTGATGGTTACCAGATGGGGGAGGGAGGGAGGCAGGGAGAGGTTTTTTCACTAATTAGATAGTAGATAAGAACTCTTTTTATGTGAAGGGAAAGACAACACACAACACAGGAGAGGTCAGCACAACTGGACTAAACCAAAAGCAAAGAAGTTTCCTGAATAAACTGAACACTTCTAAGGCCAGTATAGAAGGGCCAGGGGCTTGGGGGCCATGGTTTCAGGGGATATCTAAGTAAATTGGCATAATAAAATCTATTAAGAAAACATTCTGGATCCCACTTTGGAGAGTAGAGTCTGGGATCTTAAACAGTACTAAGCAGCCAGCTAAGATGCATCGATTGGTCTCAACCCACCTGGAGCAAAGGAGCATGAAGAACACCAAAGACACCCAAGAGGCAGAAAGGGCCATATAAAGCAGAGACTACATCAACCTGAGACTAGAAAAACTAGGGTGCCCGGCTACAACTGATGAATGTCCTCTCAGGCAACACAACAGAGAACCCCTGAGGGAGCAGGAGAGCAGTGGGATGCAGACCCCAAATTTATGTAAAGAGACAAGACTTAATGGTCTGACTGAGACTAGAAGGACCCTGGAGGTCGTGGTCTCCAGACCTTCTGTTAGCCCAAGACAGGTACCATACCCAAAGTCAACTCTTCAAACTGGGATTAGACTGGACTATGGGATAGACAGTAATACTGGTAAAGATTGAGCTTCTTGGCTCAAGTAGACACTTGAGACTATGTTGGCATCTCCTGTCTGGAGGGGAGATAGGAGGGCAAAGCGGGTCAGAAGCTGGCCGAATGCACATGAAAAGAGAGAGTGGAGGGGAGGAGTGTGCTGTCCCATTAGGGAGAGAGCAATTAGGAGTATACAGCAAGGTGTTTATAAATTTTTGTCTCAGAGTCTGACTTGATTTGTAAACTTTCACTTAAAGCACAATACAATTAAAAAAAAAAAAGAAGGAGAAGAAATAGGGCACCAAAAAAAAAAAAAAAGATTATCCTTACTTTCATGCCTGCTAATGCAACATCCATTCTGAAGCCCATGGATCAAGGAGTAATTTCAACTTTCAAGTCTTATTAGTTAAGAAATACAATTAGTAAGGCTGTAGCTGCCGTAGATACTGATTCCTCTGATGGATCTGTGCAAAGTAAACTGAAAGGTCTCCAGAGAGGATTCAACATTCTAGATGTCATTGAGAACGTTTGTGATTCATAGAGGAGGTCAAAATATCAACATTAACAGGAGTTGGAAGTAGTTGATTTCACCCCTTGTGAATGACTGAGGAATTCAAGACTTCAGAGGAGGCGGTAACTGCAGATGTGGTGGAAATAGCAAGGGAACTAGAATTAAAAGTGGAGCCTTAAGATGTAATGGAATTTATGCAATCTCATGGTAAAAACTTTAACGAATGAGGAGTCGCTTCTTATGGATGAACAAAGAAAGCGGTTTCTTGAGGTGGAAACATTTCCAGGTGAAGATTCTGTGAATATTGTTGAAATGATAACAAAGGATTTGGAATATTACATAAACATAGTTGATAAAGCAGTGGCAGGTTTTGAGAGGATTGACTCCAATTTTGGAAGTTCTACAGTGGGCAAAATGCTATCAAACAGGATTGCGTGCCACAGAGAAATCTTTCATGAAGAGTCAAGTGATGTGGTAAACTTCAATGTTGTCTTATTTTAAGGAACCGCCACAGTTACCCCAACCTTCAGCAACCACCTCTGTGATCATTCATCAGCCATCAACATCGAGGCAAGACACTTCACCAGCAAAATGATTATGACTCCCTGAAGGCTCAGATGATGGTTAGCATCTTTTGGCGATGAAGAATTTTTAAATTAAGGTACGTACTTTTTTTTTTTTTTTAAGATATAATGGCACTGCTCACTTAATAGGCTACAGTATAGTGTAAACATAAATTTTTTATGCACTGGGTAACAGAAAAAGTCATGTGACTCACTTTATTGTGATATTTGCTTTATTGCTGCAGTCTGGAAGTGAACCTACAATATCTCTGAGGTATGCCTGTATTTGTAATATTTTTCAAAAAGTGCTTTTGTCTATATTTTATTGGAATATTGTCCTGCTCTAAATAAAAGGTTGCAATAGTTATTCTTTACCTTCTGTGTAATCCACCTTAGAAGTGAGGATGGCAAGACTTTCTCTCTCTCATTCTGAACATGTCATCAGGACAAATCAATTGCTAGAGAAAAACATCATGCTTGGTAAAGTAAAACCAAACCTGTTTCCACCAACTCAATTCCAAATCATAGTGACCATACAGGACAAAGTAGAACTGCTCCACAGAGTTTCCAAGGACCAGCTGGTGAATTTGAACTGCTGATCTTTTGGTTAGCAGACAAATGCTTAGCCACTGTGTCACCAGGGCCCCTGGTAAAGTAGAGGGTCATAAATATTGAGGGACACCCTTTCTTAGATGGATTGACACAAGGCTGCAACAATGGGATCAAACATTGCAATGATTGTGAGGACAGTGCAGGGCTGGGAACCATTTTGTTCTGTTATGTGTAGACAGGGCCGCTAGGAGTGGGAGCCAACTTGAGAACACCTAACAACAACAAATCTAGCTAGATAACAAAGATTTGTGTTCTATCAGAATAACATCTATGGTTTATGCTGACTTTAGTAGGTCCCTGATTATTTAAAAATGAACATGTTTCTCAAATAGGAAAGAGGTGACATGATTTACTATCACATTACCTCCTATGTTGACTTATAAAATAATTTACTATGATTTTGATTAAATAGGTAACCAACTATTGGCTCCTAGTAACCCACAATCTTATCTTAATCAAATATTCAAATCTCCTGACACCTCTTGATATTTTGTCCTTTCTAAATTAAATGCTATTTTTTACCTCTTGTGCCTAAGCTGTCTTTGATATTTCCCAAAGTTCCAGGAAAAATCACAGAGAGTTTGATCTTTGGTCTTGTGAAAAGAAAAGTTCCAGAAACAATTCGTTTTATTTGACTTTTTACTCTTGATAAGTTGCATGAAAAGAGGTGTTGAAGCAGAAGAAATACTTAGCTTTCCCTTGGTTGAATGAGTATGAGTAAATTATCTTAAAAATAAATTTAGAACCTACTCTAGGCTTACTTAATCTCTTTGTTTTATATTCTTGATATATTCCTCATATATTCTGGTAAAATACTGGGTATATTCATGTTATATTTAAGGATTATTATGTGTAATATCTGAAGTGTTTTTCTTTTTAAAGATTATGTTCATTCTTTTTTTATAAATAAAATATAATGTTAACTACTCCTTGAACATAGGGTTAATAACTATGTCTAGATATTTTGTCTAAAAAAGTGTTTTTGGAAATCGGCCTTATTATCTTGTTTTATGTGCTGCAGAATCAGCCAAATTCTTTTGTCAGTTGTTTTATTCTTACAATGAACTCTTATCAGATCTTTCACTTTTTCTTGAAAATATCAGTAATAAGTTAACCACAGCCATTTTCATCTTTTCTTTCCTACCCAACTTCTGCATCCCCAGCCTCATTTCCTCCCCCATCCCGATCCTGCCTGATGCCAGGAACTCTCTCATACCCCCTCCTCTCAGACTGCACCAGGCTAGGGTGGGGCCAGGGTCAGGGCTGAGCCCCACAGCTGCCTCCTCCCTGTCCCTTTTTGTATAATTTAATAAAGAAAAACTCCCACTTATGTGAAATAGTTTCTTTGTGTTACTCTGATGCTTACCTGAAAGAACCTGCAGTCAGCTGTAGTCCGGAACGCTTCATTTTTAATAAGAAAGGACTCTCTCCGAGTCCCATGGAAAAAGATTTCATCAAAAAGTTTTGGGTACAGGTTTCTGATGGCTTCGCTTAAGCAACTTTGAGAACGTACCAGTGAGCTGAGAATTTTCAGAAATCTAGTCAAGAAGCAGCTGAATTCATGAGAATAGTAACCCAAGCTCAAGTGGGATGAGAATTAATTACATGGGGCTGAATAAACAATGATGTATGACTATGGTTTTTGATTAGAATACTGTTGATGTTTTATGTGCTTTTTCTGAATATATATGAAAGTCCTTCCTCTTTGTTCTTAAGCTATCTGTAGCTCAACATTTTAGCAGAGTAAGCTCTTTTAAACCAAAGGAAACCTTTGTAAATTGTACCTTCTTATCCTTGCCTGACTACTTCAAAATTTGAAAGCTCATATTCAGTATTCTTATTTTCATGGCACTATAATTGGCTCCCATGTAATTGTTTACATAAGTTCAATAAGAATATGTCCTCATGAATAACAGGACATAATTAGAAACATTTGTTATTCAGCTAAGTCCTTGCCTGGAAAGTCATATTTGAGAAGGATGTTCACATAATCAGATATGACCATGCACTTTTAAGAACCTAAGTCTGACTTTATGTAGATAATGCTTACAATGTCCTCTTGGGTAAACTGATATCTGGCTTAGGGGATTCTTAGCCTTCCAGGTGGATAAGAATGGTCTCTTTTTGGCCAGCCCAGGAACATTTGGATATTTTGGATTCATCAAAAAGAAGGAAATTTGCCCAAATTTATATATTCCAGTTGCTGTGAAATCATTTCTGAATCAAGGCAACCCTATGTGTGTCAGAGTAAAACTCTGCTCTCTGTGGTTTTCAATGGCTGATTTTTCAAGTGATTGTAACACCTTTCTTCTGTGGGCGGACCCCAATTTCCAACATTTTGGCTGGCAGTCAAAGTGTGTTAACCATTTGCACCACTCAAAGACTCCAGTTTATAGATATTACTACAAAGGTGAAGTTTGGTGGAGAGTTTTGGCCTGGCTTCGTAATCTCAAGGATTTTAGAAGTCCAGTCTGAAACTTCTTATGAAAACTTCCAGCCTTAAAAAGGCTTAAATGGTAAATTATCATTTTTGCCTCACCTATGTAAATAATTAGATCAACACTAATGAGTCTAGCTGCCTTGGCTGTCTAGTGCTACTCTAAGAGAAAAGCCACAAGTGGATGGCTTTATCAAACAGAAATTTATTCTCTCACAGGGTAGCAGGCTAGAAGTCCCAAATTCAGTACACCAGCTCCAGGGGAAGGCTTCCTTTCTCGCCTTACTCTGGAGGAAGGTCCTTGTCATCAATCTTCCCCTGGTCTAGCAACTTCTCAGTGCAGGAACCCCGAGTCCAAAAGCACCGTTTTCTTGGTGGTATGAGATCCTCCTGTCACTCTCCTGGCTTCTTTCTTTTATATCTCAAAAGAGATTGACTCAAAATATAATCTAACCTTATAATTTGAGTCCTGCCTCATTAACACAATTACCTCTAATCCTACCTCATTAACATCATAGAGGTAGGATTTACAACACATAGGAAAATCATGACAGATGACAAAATGGTGGATAATTACACAATACTGGAATCATGGCCTAGCCAATTTGGCACATGTTTTGGGGGAGCACAATTCAATCCATAATACCAGCCTTATTTTATGACCAAGAATAATCTTTCTTTGATTATTCTGCAGAGTAAAAATTTGTGTATAAATGGAAACTATGCATTTTCTATAGCACACCCTTCTGTTACCAGATTCTAAACCTGCTCATTGTCCTTAAACTATTTCATACCTCTTTGTACCTGGTGAATATACCAACTCTGTCTTGTTTTGTGAGGATTTAATTAACTCACCACCCCACTCCCTGCTCTCAGGAAAAAAAAAAAAAAAAAAAACAGCAACAAACTGTTTTAGTACCTAATTGAAAGGAATAGGACTGGTTCTCAAATTGTAAATTCTTACCAAATTTTCAATTCTTTCAGTTTGCTTCAATACCTGGCTACAACTCTCAGAACTAACTTTCTCAATTTTTCTCCGTCCTGACCTAGTGTGGCAGAGAACTAAAACCTGACTGCCTTCATTCCTCTCAGGACTCTTAAGTTGCCTTTCAGCATGGCCCTCCTCTGCCCCACACCTCAAAGTGAAGTTCAATGACTGAACATAAAGAAGTTACCATCTTAGACAAACATTCATGGGCTGCATTTCTCCAAGAATGAACCACTGTCTGGACTACTAAGTAAGTCAGACAAAAATGCTTGGGTAATGCTTATTCTTATACAAGGGGTACCCAAGACTAGACAACATTACTGAAGGTATTAACATCCTAAAGCCTGAGAGAGCTTCAAGAACCTCAATGAGTAGTTCTGCATAACTGAACAGTTTTCATCCATAAACAGCTTGGAATCCACTGGACTGGTACCCTCAGTCTTCACTCCTGACTCTGACACAAACTCTTATATCGACATTCTTCTCTAGTTGCCATCGAGTGGGTTCCTACTCATAGTGACCCTAAGTACAACAGAACAAAAACTGCTATGTCTTACACATGTCTTAAGTTTGAGCCCATTGTTGCAAACACTGTGTCAATCCATCTCTTCAAGGGCCTTTCTCTTTTTCACTGATGCTCTACTTTACCAAACATGATGTCCTTCTCCAGGGACTAGTCCCTTCTGATAACATGTTCAAAGTATGAGAGACAAAGTCTTGCCATCCTTGCTTCCAAGGAGAACTCTAGTTGTATTTCTTTCAAGGCAGACTTGTTTTTTCTTCTGGCAGTCAATGGTATATTCAATATTTTTTGCCAACACCATAATTCAAAGTCATTAACTCTTCTTCGGTCTCCCTTATTCATTGTCTGGCTTTCCCATGCATATTAGGTGATTGAAAATATCATGACTTGGGTCAGGCTCACCCTAGTCCTCAAAGTGACATCTTTGCTTTTTAATACTATAAAAAGAACTTTTGCAGCAGACTTGTGCAATGCAATACTTGGTTTGATTTCCTGACTGCTGCTTCCTTGGATGATGATTGTGTATCCAAGTAAAATGAGATCCTTGACAATGTCGATTCTTCTCCATTTATAATCATGTTGCTTATTGGTCTGGTTGTGAGGATTTTTGCTTTCTTTATGTTGAGGTGTAATCCATACTGAAGGTTGTACTCTTTGATCTTCATTAATAAGTGCTTCAAATCCTCTTCACTTTCAGCAAATAAGGTTGTGTCATCTGCACATTACATATAGTCCAGCTTCTTGGATTATTTTCTCAGCATACAGTTTGAATAAGTATGGTGAAAAGATGCACTCCTAATGCACACCTTTCTTGATCTTAAACCATGCAGTATCCCCTTGCTCTATTCAAACAACTGCCTCTTGGCCTATGTACAGGTTCCTCATGAGCACAATTAAGTATTCTGGAGATCCCATCCTTCACAATGTTATCCATAATATGTTATGATCCACACTTGTTTTCTAATTGAACCATATATGAAGTGCTAACTCTCAAACAAAATTGTAAATACTTCAGATTGAGATAAATAGGCATATTTTTATATCCTGCCTATTTCAAAACTTTTTGAATTTGGGTGGCTGATTACACATTAAAAAAATATAAGTTAAAATTTCAGTAGGTCTGTGTCTCATCAAGATCATGGAAAGGTAATATCTCCTCCTGAAATAATGTTGAAAGTTTACTTTGCATGTTTACTGAATCATGAATGAACAAGTCATTGTGATGTAGAAAAAGAAACAAAGATACACTACCGTATCTCATTTGCAATAGCTTGAATAAAATCATCTCCGTAATTGCCCTGCACATTTTGTCTTTCACATTTTACTGCCTTCCAATATTCCATTCAGATGTACAAGTTCTTCAGTTTTAAACTTTAAACATTAAGCAGGCGACACTAATTCCTGCTGAAAATCGTTGTATGTATTGAAGTGTGGATAAGACTTGTACAGTAGATAAAATGGGACTGGCATAGTTAACAACAGTAAGTTGATTGCTAACTCAGACTAACATGATAGCAACTTGAATTCTTCTCAAACTGTATTATGAATACTGAATGGAAGCTTTATATCGATTTGTTGCCCTTAAAACAAAAACCAAAGTTGTATATAAGAAGAAATTACAAAGACTACATTGATTCAACTAGATGAAGTAAGGAAACCCTGGCGGCACAGTGGTTAAGTGCTACGGCTTGTGAAGATTTTCTGTGCTATGTGACTCTGTGTATGTGTGTGTGTTTGTGCCTTAAATAAACAGTGTAAAGGAAGGCCTAGATTTTGCTTAATCCAAATACTTCTTATAGTTGTTTTGAAATCATGATTTTGAAGCACCTAAATGACCCCACTCTCTGCACCTCTCAATCTCCATCCTCCAACCTTCCAACCTTGTGACATCTGATGATGAATAAAAGGTCACAGACTCTGATGCATGCTTCTAAATATAAGTTGATATCATAATAGTAATGATTGTTACTAATCCGTAGGGTGTAGCCCAAACACTATTAATTCTCTCAGTGCAAATAGGGTTTGTGGCTGGTGATATATGTACATCCTCAGACGCAGACTGTTTCAAGGATCACTAAAGACTTTGCCTTTCAGTAATCAGGGATATCTTTGTATATGGCCACTAAAAAAGCAAACAGATAAAAATTCAGATCGTTCATTTAAAAAGTGTTCAAAATTAACAAATTTTGTTTGTAATAGGAATATTTCAGAGAGGGTTAAAGACAGCTAGACAAAGTTCCTTGCAAATATAGTGTGTATGTGTGTGTGTTTATTCTGGGTTCAGTTATTGTGTTAAATGTATTATAAAAAATTTAAATATAACAAATGCTAAGTTAGCCTTAAACCGCTTACTCTGACAGTAGAATCAGTCTTCAATTCCACCATAAAACTTACGGAAAACACTGGATAGCATTTGTTCTTTTTAATTTTCTAATTCAGGATTGTTTGTGTCTATAATATTATGTCAGTATTTTTGAGGAAATGTCGAAAGCATACAACTGGTATTCTATTATTGCATCCCCCCATTTGAAAAGCTTCACAAATATCAGATGCTACACGAATGGAGTACTAATTGCTGATGTGACATCTTAAAACGATCTAATACAGACCTGTAGTTTACAAATATCATGACTTTTCAGAAAAAAAAGTACAGGTATCAGTTTGATAAATGCTCACTTATCTATTTCTTTATCAAAATAATAGATAAAGATTGTTGATATTGTTTCAAATTTTTTTATAAAGTTGATTTCTAAAACTGTTGTAAATGAAAATTAAACACGTGGCACAGTTAATTTTCAATAATTTCCTTATAGGTCAAAATGTAACATAGACTTATTAGTTTTTAATACCTTTTTTTATAAGACGACTTAAACCACAGCATATTATTCACTACAATGTTGAAGTACCATATTTTATGAAAATAACATGCGCCTTTGGCACACTCTCCCCCTCTCCCGCAAGGAAATTTTGTAAGCACACTATGCTAATTTTTTAACAGCAACAGGTAAAAAAATGGCAGAGTGGCACTCAAGGAAAATACCTCCTGGGGGGAGGGTGAGGTTGCTAAACACAAGGTTGCACTATTTGCATAAAAATACAGTAATTTTGTTATCTTCAAAGCCCTGAACTCAGTATCTGGTTTCATGGTAGGTGAAAGAAGACAAGAACTGCATCTATATTGTAGTTACAGCTTTTGCACAGTGTGTGATCCATACTCAACACTCAATATATTTTTAAATGAATGAATGAGTGAATGAATGAATAGGTAAATATAAAAATTAGTATTAATGTAGTGCAATCTTTTAAATATCCTTAGTTCACCTTCATACTTCATCCTTCAACTAATCTGTATATGTTGAGTTGATGTCTTATGGTACATAAAATGATAAATGAATATATGAATAAAGAAAATCAACTTTTGTTTTACCATATGCTAAAAAAAAAAAAAAATTTTTTATAATCCTGTATTTTGTTATATAATGTCTTGTTGTTACCGAAAACCCAACAAAGGAAATATCATGAACCTGATTTAGAAAAAAGAGTAATCGAGGCTCAGCCATCTTGAATGACTTACATAATGTTACACAGCTAGCAGGGTCAGAGTTGAACCACAAGCTTAATACATACTGAATTCATAGCCCAAGATCCTTCCATTAGACTATTCTGTTTGGTGGTGGGACTAGCTTAAGTACGTGTGAATGGGATACACAGAGAAAAAGGAATGAAGTGAAAATCCTAATGCTTGTACTTTACTACAAGTAGGTGATTTTAGATTAATTAACAAAAGCAGTTAATGAGCATGAAATCAAAGCAAACTCAATTCGTTTCTTGTATTTTAATTTGATTTATTTTGGAATTTTAGAATAAATGAGCCTCAAGTTAGATGTCTAGATACTTAGGGCATTAGCAAGTCATATATTTGTATATATTCTCTAATTAAAATATATTGCCTTGCCTTGTGTGTATGGACGTGAATGTGTTTTTAAATATTTTAAAACACACAGGGGATGAAAAGAGTAAGGACAAGACCAGGAAGGAAAATGCAGAGGGGACAGAGAAGAGAATTGAAAATATCTGTAATATTCTAAAGAGTGCCCAGCAAGCCTGCATTTTTCCCTTCTGTTCTAGTCTTAGTATGCTTCAAGTTCCCTTCCCTAAGAGATAATTCAGATAATAACTGATTCAAGTACCTTTCAAGATAAATTATCAGTCAATAGTTTTTAAATTCTTTTCCATTATGGCATTGTATTTAACAAATGTAGTAATTAAACTGAAGAAACAAGTAATTTTACAGATATTAAATATTTATATTTTCATAAAAAAACCCAGAAATTTTATGTAATGAAAGCATTTATAAAAATGGAAAAGTAGACATAATGACGAAGTCAACTACTTAAATTGCATTTAGTTCCAACCCTTGAAGCATCTGAATGCGCATAACAATTTAAGCGCATGTTCCCTCTGAATCACTTTTATCCCAGCAGGAAATAGTAACACACAGCATACAACTAACGTAATGGATTTGAAGTGAATATCAGTTATCTGAAATGCAGGTAAAAGTTACTTCCACCATACAGGGAAATCACCAAAGAAGTGAGATTGCATTGCACAGCATAAATCCTAGCACCCTCTAAACTACTGGTTGAGAATTTTCAAATGATGGCTTGTTCCGCTTGAGCACTCTGGCTTGGAGGTGTAACGAAGAAGAGAGAATATGAGAGCATAGAGAAATTTAACCAAAAAAAAAAAAGAATGAAGCAAAACAGAGTTTTGTGGAGCTACTTGGGGGAGAACATGGGGGAAAAAATGAATAAAAAGTATGTCATCACCTACCCGAGTATTATTTAAGCAGAGAATACTGATACGGAGAGAAATTTAATTCTTAAACCTTAATTTATCAAGGAGACAACAAATACTTCTACATAGCTAGAAAAGAAACATATATGTTTGACGATTGATTATAATCATATATGGAGACTTTTGTAATCGACTAATGGTGACTCAAGTAAGATTAAATGTGTAAAAATTGTTTATATTTATCTATGTATTTACTCTTTTATATTTCAGATCTAATGCAAGAATAATGATGAAAATAAACACCACAAATAGTGATGCTTTAAGAAACCAACAGCAAGTACATATTGGCAGAAATAGGTCCAGTTTGGGGCGGCTAATGATGGCGGTACTTGTATGTGTGCATGCATGTGTGTATTCCTGTGTCTGCATGCACACATAATATAATAGATATCACAATGCATATACTCTCTAATAAATTGTTTATTACATGTAAATAAAAGTGAAAAGCTTCTAAGACATTATTCCAACAGCATTTATTGAACAATTTTACTTTTCTGGAAGTTGTTAACTGAATTCCCTATTTTTGGGTTTTATATTTTCAAAAAAAAAATGAAAACGAGGATAGATGTAGAAGGGAGATGTTATAAGATGTATATAAATAAAGGTCTCTAAGACGCAATGTAAAGTGCACTTGACAAGTATGTTTCAAAGCTAGACCAAACTTACTCTGAATCTTTACCACTTAGTAGTGTGGCCATAGGTATGTTACTTCAACTCCTTAGCTTCTGTTTCTCATTTGTTAAGATCTAAATAGTAAAATCTTTTTCATGTGGAGAGCTGAGAATTAAAAGCTAATTCTTAACACAATGCCTGTCGCAGGGCAATCACTCAATGATTAAAAGTTATTATATTTATTATAATGTAATTTAGTATAATACAATATAGAATAGTATAAAGCACAATATAATTATATAACGTAATATGATAGAATATAAGCACTCATCTGCTATCCAAAATTTGGTGGTTTGAACACATCAGCAGAGCTTCAGGAGAACCGAACAGGCATTCTGCTCCGGTAAAGATTACAGCCAAGAAAACCCTATGGGGCAGTTCTACTCTGTCCTATAGGGTCACTATGAGTCAGAATTGACTCGACAGCACACAACAAACATTATAATGCACATATTATAAAATGCTAAGGAAAGTAGTGCTAATAAAAAAAAAAAAAGGTAATTCATAGTTTTTTTTTTTTTTTTTTTGATGGATCAAATGTATAGCTGCAGATGTAGCAAGAGATTATGGATATCAGTCACAATGTAAACAATAAACAACGTAGAGAGTAAAAACAGCCAATCACTCCTCAACCTTCATTTATACAAACCGAAACCAAACCCATTGCCATCAAATCGATTCAGACTCAGAGCAACCCTCTAGGACAGAGTAGAGCGGCCCCTTAGGATTTCCTGGTGGCATAGTGGTTAAAAGACATGGGTGCTAACCAAAAGGTCGGTAGTTCGAATCCACCTGGCGCTCCTTAGAAACCCTATCGGGCAGTTCTCCCCCGTCCTGTAGGGTTACTATGAGTTGGAATCAACACCGTAAAGGGTTTGATCTTTACAGAGGAAACCTTGGTGGCGTACTGGTTAAGAGTTCAGCTGGTAACCAAGAGGTTGGCATTTTGAATCCAACAGACGCTTCTTAGAAACTTTATGGGGCCCTTTGCTATGAGTTGAAATCCAACAGGAGCGGACTACCACATCTTTCTTCCATGGTGTGGCTTGTAGATCAGAACCACCTACCTTTCAGTTAGCAGCTGAGCGCTTAACCACTGTGCCACCAGGGCTCCTTCATTTATATAATTACTATTAAATGCCTTCACTTAAAATTTTCTCTGCATTTAAAACACATGCAAGCATATTCAAAGACACAGGTACAGAGGCATTTGGAATGAGATCGCATTGTACATGTGATCCTCAGTATTTGAGATCTTCTCATATCTCTGCTTTAATTATATCATATATTAATAAATGCATAGATTTTTTATCATGACTTTGCCAAAGCTTGATTAGTATTTTTTCTCTTTTGATAAACATTAAGAAGTGTGTTTCTGTGTCACATTTTGGTTCATATTGTTTTGCATACTTTTCTATTGGGTAATTTTATTTTCTAATTAATATAATAAAAGCTCTTTGTTTACACGTGTTGCAAATTTATACAGTCTCTCATTTATCTTTTACTGCATTTAAGGTATATTTTTCTTTCCTCAAATTCCACTTAATAGATATTTTAATATGAAAGTTCTTTCTTTTATGAATTCTGATGTTTTCCCTTGCTTATTAAGATCTACAACACCCAAAATGATAAAAATATTCTTGTGTTTTTTTCTAGAATTATTTAAACATTTATACAAGAAATGTTTTTAATTTCGTTGGAATATAATGCTAGGTAGAAACTTTACTCATTTTTTTTCACATGGATACTGAAATAGCCTATAAATATTTACAAAATTATCTTTCCTCTGTATTTGAAATATAGAATATTCAGAAGCCAACTTTCCTATCTGGGTCTATTTTGGGGTTTTCTATTTCATTCCACCGTTTACCTGTAAGCCAACCCACAGTGTTTTAATCGTGATTGATTTACTGTTTTGATATCATGTAAAGCAAGTAACCATTGTTGATATTTATCGAAGCAGTTTGCCAATTATATTTTAGAGAAGAATTTCAGAATCAACTTTTAAAACTCCATAAAAAAACAGCATAGTGCTTAAAATATTATCCCTCCAAAAATAAATAAAGAGATGAAGATTAACAATGTTTATGCTTGCTTTCTCCACAAGGAACCTATATGAATATCCACATTCCACTCTGAAAGATGCTTTCATATTGACGAATCAAAATTGAATTTACTTTTAAGTACAGCTTTCTGTGCCTACGCTGTCACTCATGATTTTCATTAATCTAATTCAGGGAAAAATACTATTTAATGTGCCCACCTTTTCCCCAGGAATAAGCATTTCACAACTGAAGTTTTTATTTTATTTTTTAAAAGAAGGGTTTATCCTAATTATTGTCAATAATACTATATTTATATCTATAAAAACTAGGTCATAAGTACATGCCAATGCTTTTGAGGAGAAAAGTTTGCTGGTGTTATTAAATTATATTCAATTAACTGCTTTGGGGGTGGATTTCTGTTTATTTTATGTCTTCATTTTATTTTATAAAGTTGTATAAAATTTCATTTGTACCCTAAGTCATATACGAATTCAGTTTGAGACAAAGAAGTATTGTTTCTGACACTGGAATCAGCAAAGGGTAACAGAGAATAACACGGCTGATTACTAAAATAGAAGATGTAAATTCTGCTACATTTCTATGCATTGAAAGCCTCAGAATCGGTGAATTTTAATATAAAATACAATGAAGTGTATCCAATGAGATTCCCCTACCTCGCCGAGTAAGAATGTGGTTAAATCACAATGTGAACATTTTGAAGGGCCCAAAAAAAGAAAAAAATGGCTTTGAAAAACCTTTGCCTCACTAAGTTTCAAGAATATCTCATTTTATTTCAAAATCTTATTAAACTTTTCTACACGTTCTTCCATGATTGACTTTTATAATATTAGTGTCTTGGTTGTCACCTTACCTAAAGAACCAAAGACAAGAACGGAGAATGATTCTGTGGCAAGATATAATCTAGTAATTGGATGCGACGAAACTAAAGATGCCCAAGTACAAAAAAAAAAAGATGGCGCCATTTCAGCTACGACAGGGTGTCTGCTTAACCATGCCCTGTTCATAGGGGTGAATGCTACTGGTATTTGAGTAGCATAAGCTTTTAAAACTACGAAACTATAACCTATCATTTGCCTCTAAAGGGAATTCAACTCAAAGTGAAGCTCCGATTTCTCTAATAAATGGTGAAATTTAGATATTATTGTGCCTGTGAGATCTAACTTGATTAAGACATAAAATTTCACTAGACAGTTTTAAGCAGTATGAAAAGAAGGCAGAATAATAATTTTTTTTCTTCAAAGATTCAAGCTAGTGACCCCTATTACTCTACGGCATGGGAAAAATGCACAAAGGCTTTATTTTATGAGTATAATCAAATAACAGAGGGAAAACAGTCTGGTAGTTAATAGTATGACCTTCAGAGACAGACTGACTGTGCCTGAATTCAAATCCTGGCTTCAACCTTTCAAACCTGTGACTTTGATCAAGTTGCTAAACCTCCCTGCGGCTCAGTTTCTTCAGTTTTAAAATAGGGAAAAAAAGAGTACCTCCCTCACAGACTTGTTTTAATGATTAAGTATTTTTTAACATTTATAAAACATGGAGAGAAGTGTTTTTGTGTGCGTGTGAAGTGAGGAGACATTAGAATATTTTAATGAGGAAAAGCATGTTTGATTTTTTATTTTTAAATATTACAATTATTGCTCTGTCAAGGATGCATTATAAGATGGTGGGAAAAGATGGTAAAATGGCATGTGGTTATTGAAGTTATTCAAATTTTTAAAAAGTGGGGTTTTAGACCAAAATATTAACATCAGAGATAGAGATATATTTTGTAGATAGGGTCAACAAAATATTCTGCAGAATGGGCAGGTAACCAGTCACTGTTGACTCTGACTTTTGACCACCCATGTATGTCAGAGTTGAAATGCATTCCATAGGGTTTTCAAGGGCTGATTTTTTTCAGAAGTAGATCAGCAGACCTTTCTTCCAAGACTCCTGGTGGACATGGACCTTTGAAGGTTCAGTGAACAACCGACCATGTTAACCATTTGCACCACCCAGAAACTCCTAGGTAGGAGAGAGCTGTTTTATAGCTGATATCGGAAAGCTATATGCTTATCTTCAGAGACACCTGGATGTCTGGCTTTGAGGCTTGGTCAAGATAAGGACATCTAACTAAATAAGTAAAATGATTAATGACATGCTTTTTATAGTCTAAAACTTCCCTGGGAGACTTCAGAACCTAGTTTTTTATTAGTGTCTTTCACTAGATTAATCAGTTAGCCTGATCAAAGAAGCATAAAAGATTCTGCTGTGAATTCTCCTGAAATATTAGACAATCTTGGTAGTTCAACCTGGAGCAAAAGCGTGTCCTTGTGCTAATAAGAAGGAACCTGGGAAGTTCATGCCTGGATGTCCCTCAAATCCCTGATGTTTGCCTTCAATCTTTTTGTTTGCCTTAAAAGCCTTTCAGGTATATGTTCTATGGAGTCTTTGAGCCCTTTCAATCTCCAGATCTCTTGAATCTTTGCAATGGTATTGGAGATTGAAAGAGAGAAAAATCATGAGTGACACCTAGATTTTTTGCTGGATCAAGTGGCTAAACCAAGTGCCATTTACTGAGAAGTGGGGCCCTGCTAAAGTATACGTCTACGTTGATGTTGTATCAGTTGCTGGAGTCAGTTTTGACTCATAGCAACCCCATGAGTCCAGAGTAGAATAGAATCACTAGGCCTGACTTCTGAGGCACCTCTGGGTAGGTTTGAACCTCCAACCTTTTGGCTAGTAGTTGAGTGCATGATCATTTGTGTCATCTGTGTTATTGAAGTCGTGTGTCATTGAGTCAATTCCAAGTCATAACGACACTATAGGACACAGTAGAACTGCCTTGCAGGGTTTCCTAGGCTGTAATTTTTATGAGCATAGATTGTCAGGTCTTTTCTTCCATGGAGAGACTGGTGCATTCAAATCACTGACCTTTAAGTTAGAAGCGAAATGCTTAACCACTGCACCATCCGGGCTCCTGTGCCATCTATAGCAAGAGTTGATTTTGGACATGATAAGCTTGACATGCTTGTTATCTAAGTGGAGATATGTGAATAATCCTACATATAATCTGAAATTCAGGGGACAGATGGGGTTGAAAAAGAATTATGTTCTAAATAAAATTCAATAGGAGCCCTGGTGATGCAGTGGTTAAAGCACTTAGCTGCTAACCGGAAGTTTGGCGGTTCACACTTACCAGCCACTTTTTGGGAGAAAGATGTGGCAGTCTGCTTATGTAAAGATTTACAATCTTGGAAACATTTGGGGCAATTCTACTCTATTATGTAGGGTCACTATGAGTTGGAACTGACTCTATGGCAGTGCGTTTTTGGTGTAAGATTAAATGTCAGTTAAAACTATGCATGGAATAATGCTAAGAGAGTTACAGCAAAAGGATAGAGGTTAATCCAAGGAGGAAGGGCTAGCAAACAAGGCTGAAAAGATCTAGCAACTGAACTAATCCAAAAAACCAGGTGTGCATTGAGATAAAGACAAGAAGAGTTTTAAGAAGGTAGAATGGACAAGTTTATTGAATGTTGTTGTTGTTAAGTGCCATGGAGTCGGTTCCAACTCATAGTGACCCTATGTACAATAGAACAAATCAGCCACCGGTAGTGCACCAACCTCACGTTCATTGTTATGCTTAAGCCCATTGTCCCAGCCACTGAGTCAATCCATCTCACTGAGGGCCTTCCCCTTCTACTGACTCTCTACTTTACCAAGCATGATGTCCTTCTCCAGGGACCGATCCCTCCTGACAACATGTTCAAAGTATGTGAGAAGTAGTCTCACCATCCTTGCTTCTAAGGAGCATTCTGGCTGTACTTCTTCTAAGAAGGATTTGTTTGTTTTCTTGGCAGTCCTTGGTATATCCAATATTCTTCTCCAGCACCACAATTCAAAGGTGTTAATTATTCTTTGGTCTTCTTTATTCATCATCCAGCTTTCACATGCATAGGATGTGATTGAAAACACCATGGCTTGGGTCAGGCTCACCTTAGTTTTCAAGGTGAGATCTTTGCTTTTCAGCATGTTAGAGGTTTTTTGCAGCAGATTTGCCCACTACAATGCGTCTTTTGATTTCTTGACTGCTGCTTCCATGGGGGTTGAATATGGACCTAAGTAAAATGAAATCCTTGACAACTTCAACCTTTTCTCCATTTACCATGATGTGACTTATTGATCCAGTTGTGTGGATTTTGTGTGTGTGTGTATGTGTGTGTGTGTGTGTGTTGAGGTATAATCCATATATAATCCATACTGAAGGCTGTGGTCTTTGATCTTCATCAGTAAGTGCTTCAAGCTCTTTTCACTTCTAGCAAGGAAGGTTGTGTCATCTGCATAAGGCAGGTTGTTAATGAGTCTTCCTCCAATTCTGATGCCCTGTTTTTCATGTAGTCCAGTTTCTCAGATTATTGCTCAGCATACATGTTTAGTAAGTGTGGTGAAAGGATACAACCCTGGCACACACCTTTCCTGACTTTAAACCATGCAGTACCCTGTTTTCTGTCCAACGACTGCCTCTTAATCTATGTACAAGCTCCTCATGAGCATAATTAAGTGTTCTGTAATTCCCATTCTTCACAATGTTATCCATAATTTGTTATGATCCACACAGTCGAATGCCTTTGCATAGTCAATAAAACACAGGTAAACATCTTTGTGGCATTCTTTTCCAGCCAGGATCCATTTGACATCAGCAATGGTATCCCCGGTTCCACATCCTCTTCTGAATCTGGCTTGAATTTCTAGTAGCTGCCTGTCAACATATTGCTGCAGCCACTTTTGAATGATCTTCAGCAAAATTTTACTTGCATGTGATATTGATGATATTGTTCAATAATTTCTACATTAGGTGGGATTACCTCTCTTGGAAATTGGCGTAATATAGATCTCTTCCTATTAGTTGATCAGGTAGCTGTCTTACAAATTTCTTGGTATAGATGAGGGAGTACTTTCAGCACTGCATCTGTTTGTTCAAACATCTCAGTCGGTATTCCGTCAATTCCTGGAGCCTTGTTTTTCGCCAATGCTTTCCGTGCAGCTTGGACTTCTTCCTTCAGTACCGTTGGTTCCTGCTCAAGTGCTACCTCCTGTAATGGTTGAATATTGACTGATTCTTTTTAGTATAGTGACTCTGTATATTCCACCTTTTTTTTTTTTTTTGATGCTTCCTGAGTCATTTAATATTTTCCCCATAGAACCCTCCACTATTGCAACTCAAGGCTTGAATTTTTTCTTCATTTTTTTCAGCTTGAGAAATGCTGAGCCTTTTCTTCCCTTTTGATTTTCTATCTCCAGATCTTTGCACATGTCATTATAATTATCTTCTGAAACCACCCTTTGAAATCTTCTGTTCTTTTACTGCATTTTTTCCTTTTGCTCTAGCTGCAGAACATGCAAGAGCAAGTTTCAGAGTCTCTTCTAACATCCATTTTCATCTTTTCTTTCTTTCACGTCTCTTTAATGACCTCTTGCTTTCTTCATGTATGATGTCCTTGATGACATTTCACAACTCACCTGGTCTTCGGTTGTGTGTTCAATGCATCGGATCTATTCTTGATATGGTATCTAAAATCGAGGTTGTACTTTGGCTCTCATGGACTTCGTCTAATTTTCCTCAGTTTCCACTGGAACCTGCATATGAGTAATTGATGGTCTGACCTGCAGTCGGCCCCTGGCCTTGTTCTCACTGATGGCATTGTGCTTTTCCATTGTCTTTTTCCACAGATGTAGTCGATTGGATTCCTGTGTATTCTGTCTGGTGAGGTCCAAGTGTATAGTAGCCATTTATGTTGGTGAAAAAAGGTATGTGCAATGAAGGAGCTGTTTGTTGGTCTCGTGAAATTCAATCTTGTGATTTCCAGCATTGTTTCTGTCACCAAGGCCATATTTTCTGACTACTGATCCTTCTTTGTTTCTAACTTTCACATTCCAATCACCAATAATAATCAATGCATCCTAATTGAATGCACGTTCAATTTCAGACTGCAGAAGCTGGTAAAAATCTTCAATTTTAAAGTTGAATAATAGTCGTATTAACTGATCTTCCTTGTCGATGTATGGATATTATCGTATCACTGACAGCATTGTACTTCAGGACAGATCTTGAAATGTTCTTTTTGATGGTGAATGCAATAGTATTCCTCGTCAAGTTGTCATTCCTCGCATAGTAGACCATATGATTGTCTGTTTCAAAATGGCCAATACGAGTCCATTTCAGCTCATGAATGCCTAGGATATTGATGTTTATGTGTTCCATTTCATTTTTGATGATTTCTAATTTTCCTAGATTCATACTTTGTACATTCCAGGTTCTAATTATTAATGGGTGTTTGCAGTTGTTTCTTTTCATTTTGATTGGTGTCACATCAGCAAATGAAGGTCCCAAATGCTTGGCTGCATCCACATCATTAAGGTCAACTCTACTTTGAAGAGGCAGCTCTTCCCCAGTCGTATTTTGAGTGTCTCTCCGCCTGGGGGGCTCGTCTTCCAGCACTATATCAGACAATGTTTCACTGCTATTCATAAGATTTTCACTGGCTAATTCTTTCCAGAAGTAGACTACCAGGATCTTCTTCCTAGTCTGTATTAGTGTGAAAGCTCAGCTGAAACCTGCCCACCTTGGGTGACCCTGCTGGTATTTGAATACCAATGGCATGGCTTCCAGCATCACAGCAACATGCAAGCCCCCACAATATAGCAAACTGACAGGCAGTGAGGAAGTGTATTGAATTTATTCCAAAATTATAAACAAGGTAAAAATCATAGAAATTAGTATAGGATTTGGCCACGTGATGGCCACTGATGATTTTAAAAAGATTCACTGGAATTTCAGGAAGAAAAATCTTAGTGAAGCATGTTGAAAAAGGACTTGAAGCTTTCTCATACTGATAATTATTATTATCATTAGAGATTTTGTTATTCAGGAAAGCAGAGAAATGGGGGGGGCGTTTAGGAGGAAATTGAGATTTGAAATGGAAGATAACATTTTATGAGTCTTTTCTAAGAGTGACCTAACTAAAAAAAAGGAGTAAATAAATGACATGTATGAAGGACAAAGAAATTGTAGAAGAACATCTTTGAGAAGGCAAGAAAACAGGGCCCAGATAAAAAATGGAGGGGCTAATTTTTGATGGAAACAAAACTACTTAACCCATTAAATAGGTGCCTACATCTACAAGTAAAGTAATGTTGAAAGAAATAATATAGACACAACGGAGGGAAGCTGAAGGGGTTCTAGGTTTGTTGCTGCTACCTTCTCAATAAGACATGAGTTAAAGCCATAATTTAAAATGAAAACAGAAAATAAACAGCACAATTGAGGAGAAAAAAGAAAGCACAAAATATTTGTTTGGGAAAAGGGGTTCTCACATATAGGAGGAAAGTGTCATAGTACTATCTAGCAGCATTAAAGTGTCATTTGATATGTATGCTGTTGAATTCAGAAATGGTTAATTCTTGATATTCACATCAACTTTTTCTCTTGTTAAACAAAGACTCCCTTTTCATTATTTCCAAGATACGCCAATTATAGGGATGAAGAAAGAGTTTTAAGATTAAACAAAATCTTAGTATAGTTTTCTTTGTAGTGGAATTCTTATAAGGTATTAGAAAGTTTCACAGAATTCATTCAAACAATTACCTGAATTATTTTTAGAAATATGTGTGTTTATGTGTGTGTGTTTTACCTTAATCATTTGCCGAAAAATGTTGTTTTGAGAAGAATATGCTTGCTTTTTCTCAATTTCTAAACCTTTCTAAATTTCACATAAGACTTTTCCAAATAAGAAGAAGATGGATATTGCTTTTAACCTGTTTGATTTTTCCTGAACATATTGCTTCCCTGTAAGCCACATAATATTTCAATTAAACTAGTGTTTTACTGATGCATACTCTCTATTGTAATTGGAATTTCTGTAAATATGCCTTTCCGTATTTTCTCTCCAGTAATATTCTGTTTGCATTCTCAGCATGTAAAGGTATTGCACTCTGTCTATTTACCCAGCTTTGTATATATCCGTAACAGCTCTGGGGATATTTGCCACTAATGCAAGTGGGTGTTTATATACTGTTTGTTTATTCATGACAGTTCCAAAATGTTCGGAAAGTGATAAAAAAATCAATAAGCCTGTGGTCATTGAAATACTCTCCAAATTTCAATTTCAGTTTTGTTTATATCCTCACCATTTCATGGACTCAAGTAGTTTAACCATTATGTCCTTTAAAGTAAGCTGTTGCCACACACAAAAAAAATGCACTTAAAGGAGTAGTTACATAAGTGAGTTAGTGGCCTTCTATCTAGTGTGAATTCAAGATTACAGATATTCCTCTACCCAGGTCACCTCTCTTCTACCCTAAAATACCCTTGAGAGTGTGTGTACACACAAACACACCATGCATTCAGATATACCATAATGCACACCTCTTTTCTATATTCAAGATTATTATCACTAACAGGTTATTTTAAAAATGATTTTTTGGGAAAGAGGTGGATGGATTTTGTGAATTAGCCCCCTTTCATAAATTTATTAGGAAATAAGAGTTCTTCCATTATCCACTCACTCACTGGACTGACAAATAATCATAACTTTGGCTAAAATTAAAAAAAAATTGTTGTCTCATAGTTCTAGGGGCTTGAACTCGAAAATCAAGATATCCTCAGGGTTGTGCTTCTTCTGAAGGTTTTAGAGGATGATCTGCTCTTTGACTCTTCTAGTGTCTGGTAATTGCCATTCATTCATTGACTTGTGGCTGCATCACAGCAGCCTCTGTCTCCGTGGTCAAGTTGTCCCTTCTCTTCACGCTATTAAATCTCTAGTCTTAGAAGGACACTTGTCATTGCGCTTATGTCCCACCAGGCTAATCCAGGAAAAGCTCCTCCTTTTAAGATCCTTAACTTAATCACATATTTTGCCATACAAGGTGATAGTTACTCTTTTGCCATATACACACAACCACTGCCATTGAGTTGATTCTCTCTCATTGTGTCCCTATAGGACAGAGTAGAATTGCTCCGTAAGGTTTCAAAGGCTGTAATCTTTACAGAAGCAGTCTGCCACATCTTTCTCCCACTGAGTGGCTGGTGTCCTTGCACCACAAGGACTCCTTTCTTTTGCCATATAAGGTATTCTTCACAGGTACTATAGGGCCACTAGGAGTCAGAATGGCCTCAACAGCAATGGGTTTTTTGTGGTGTTTAGTGATTAAGACCCCGATCTATCTTTTGGGGGACCATCATTAAGCCTCCTACATCCCTAATCTTTAATGGTAGAAGGATTCTGATATTAAGTACGTTATGTACATTAAATTGAGTTTTAACAGGAACAAGTCGTTAGGCAATAGGCAGTATAGAAATTACAGGAGAACTTTCCAGTTGATTTGGAAACACATGGGCTTAAAGGAAATCAACAACATATGTCATCAAAGTGGGGAGGGAAAGTCTTTCAGCACTCATTACCCAATCTCTTCTCCTCATGGCTGCTTTCTTTAGCGTCTTCGTCTCACTCCCAAACCTCATAAATGTAAGAAGTGAACATATGACTACTCTACAAGATTACACTAAGAGTGGAATAAAGTGTAACATCGATTTAAAAAAATCTAAGCAATATATTGTTAATATCAAAGGAAAATTTTAATACTACTATAAATATTGGATAAATTCATAAATGGTGGGTTTTCTGTGTATAAATTATAAGAATATTACAAATCAATAACTCAGAAACAACCTAGTTTTCTTGTAGTTCCAGTATCTTGACTACTGGCTGGGAGAAAGAAGACAATGGGAAGAGATAGATAGGCACATAGAAGAAGAAAAAGCTGTAAGATGTGATAATAATAGCACTTCACTGAGCACTAAATATTAACAAGTATAGAATAAAATATTAGTGTCACAACCTATGATATTAACCGACTCATTCTTCACACTATTTTGTTTTTCTGTTTTACGAATGTGGAATCTGAGGCACAGAATATTTAAATGAGTGACTTAAGGTGACAGAGCATGAAGAAGAGACAAATTTAGAAGTCAAACTCAGGCAGCCTGGCTCTAGTGTCTGAATGATTACTTTCTACACTATGCTGATTTTCAGGAAAACTATTGTTTTACAGAAGTAATTTCTTTATTAGCATTTTTAATTTCCACCCTATTTTAAGGTAGACAGATGCTGTGTTCCAGCTTGGAAGAAACACAAGTCACATTTGATCCATTTCTTCTTGGAGCTTTATTCCATTGGAAAGTGATACAAATAAAATAATAATAATAAAAAAAGTGATCCTGTGGTCAATTGAAATGCTCCCCAAATTTAATCCACACTTAACTTCCTTCCTCTCCCTGTGAAAAAGATGCCTTCAATCAATCTTACTCATTATCTAGCTTTGACAGAAAAAAATAAAATAAAATCATTACCATTGTCAAGGGATTGGAACTCCAAAACAATGATTTTGAATAACAAACAAAATACAGTTACTCTGCATTTAAAATTATCACGGCTCCCAATTACTGACCCTCTGCCACACAACAGGTCACATGGATTATCTTTAACTGTCAAGAGAATTACAGAGATGAAAAAGTTCAGGTTCAGGGATTTTGAACTTGATCAAACTCACTCAGCTAGTAAACGTATGAGCTGGGATTGGATCAGTCTTGGGATGAATACAAAGTTCGGGATTTTCCTACTAGGAAAAATTCTTTTTGACAGTATTGCAAAGAGAGGTCTGTTAAACTGGCACACATTTCCAAAGCTGTGCTAATTTCACTTAAGTTATAAATCTGAAAATTTTAACTCAAGTAACAGTATTAAATTATAATGATTATAACGGTATTACCATAGGGGGAAAATAGATTAATGCATGTTCAGACATAAACCCCTCAATGAGTTTCAAGTTTATAACCAGATCATTTCTTTGAAACAAGCGCATTATTTTTCAGGAATGTCTTGTTTAAATATTTCCAGTATAAACTCAATACGAGAAGGAAAAAGAAGTTGATTCTATACATTGCTTTAGTGTGTAGGTACATTTGGAAAAGTAGGACATAAATCTTGAAAGTCTTGGCATTTTTAAAAAGGCTGCCAAGTCCACTGGCAGCTGTTGCTCCCTTTTCTCTAAAAAATAGAAGCAATAAAAACTGTACCATATTAATAAAAATCTTAAAATTTTTACTTTATTTTTGAAAGAGGAATTTCTGTAGAGTTTCATCCCACTTTATTTATTTATGACAACAAAAGCAGAGACCAGCAGAACAATTGCCAATGATTTTGTAAATGAAAGTCTGAGCACTGTTTTCCCCTAAACAACCAATAGTATTTAGAATCTACCTCCCAACAAATTCTTTTTTCAACATCAACATAGCTAAAAAAAAACAAAAAAAGTAAATACTTTATTAGCCTCTAAACACAATAGTCATTCAGCTTAACTTATACATGCAAAACCAAGAAAAATATCACAGCGTACTGTATCTTAAATGAGACTCTGAATACCACGTGAATGAATACTTCTCTTTAGTTTATATTGTTGGTATTTCTGATTTGTAAGTATGATAAACAGAATGTTCATTATACCTATCTATTGAGAAGCTGGGGTAGTCCTCTATCCCAGCTTTTGGTTTTCTTTATGAAGTCTTATGTATCACAAATTAGAACAGTGATTAGAGCACACGCATAGCTCTGTCTTCTCAGACCTTATGTCTACTGGAACACAGGACCTCGACTCTAAGAGTGTAATTATATATTAAGATGAAGTTTTTTTTTTTTTTTTAATGTCCTTTAGATAGCAACTTCAAAAGATAAATGGGAAATGCAAATTCCTCTGTTGTTTTGTGCCCTGGAGTTTATTCTGACTCATTGTGACCCTAAATCTTTAAGAAAGCAGCCTGCCGGGCATCTTCTCCCCCAGATCAGCTGGTGGTTGGAACTACTAATCTTTCAATTAGCAGACAAGTACTTAACCATGGTGACACCAGGCCTCCTTCAAATCACTGAAGCTCCTCTCGGTCATCCAACATTAGTTCATTACATTCTAACAAACACATATCTACTCCAACAATTCTAAAATTATCACTAGAGTTTGTGAGAGCCATCTTTCACACTTCTGGAAGTTAGAGAGTAAAAAAATGGCCAAAGTCTAGGCTTTGTTGTCAAATCCGAGCTTCACAATAGCCAGGTAAGTATTAATGGGAATAGTAAGACTATTTAATTTCATGTTCCTCTGTTTTGTTTTGTTTTCCTTTTCATGTTAAGGGGAGATAATATTAGTCAACTAATAGAATTGTTTTTCTATTATACATAACTTAGCACAGAATTTGACATACAGTAGGTACACAAGTGGCAATTCTTAATGGATTTTATGGATTTACTGTGTGACTATAAAATTTGGCCTAAATCTTTATTTTGAAATTTGAAGTGGTTTCTTCAAAGCCTGTTATAATACATAAGGATTTTGGTGAGTATGTCTGTGCTAATCTTATCCTTAGGGTTTGATGTCTTATAGATTTCAGTCTTCCTCACTTCATCTTTGATATTTTAGTGTAGTATATTTAGTTCAAACTCCTTTTATCCTGGTGACAGCTTCTTGAAAGGAGGCTATTTTGTGTTTTTGTTTTGTTTTGTTCAGACCCCAAAGACCAAAAATAAAATAATAAGCACTTATGCCCCCACATTCCAAAGTGAATCATTAGATGGTATTTGCAGAATTGTAAAGGAAGTATTTGTTAAAAAAAAAAATTGCAGTCCGTCGAGCAATACCAATTTGATCCTATCAAACGGTTTTAGGTTGTTGAATTGCTGTAAAAGGGCATTGTGTTTGGTAAAGTAGAGGATCAGCAAAAATGAGGGAAACCACCCATGAGATGGAGTCACACAATAGCTGGGACAATGGGCTCAAACATACCAACAATTGTGAGGATGGCACAGGACCAGGCAATGTTTTGTTCTTTTACATGTTTAAGGTCAGCATGAGTTGGAGTTGACTTGCGAACCACTAACAACAACAGGTTGTTGGAAAGCGACAAGAGTTGTAATGAAGCATCTCTCAACTCTGGAGAACCAGATTCCTACTAAAGAGTATGAATATTGGTCTATGGTTGCTCTATGGGGATCCACTTGTTCCCTGGATTGTGTCAGAGGGCATAGAAACCTGCACCCATGGAGGCTGGAGTAAACTAATAACTGCAGAAGTTAAGAAACCAACTCAAGAAGAAGCACTGCCCAAGTGAAAACAGCTGCTTGCTAGACCTTTACAAGGAATTCTGAGAAACCCCCAAGACATTCAAGATAGAAAATGAGCTTTTATCTTTAGTATTTTCCAGAAGAAACTAATACTGAATTACTTAAGTGCTCATCAAGTAGGATCTTTCCAGCACCTACCCCCATAAAAAAAAAAAAAAAAAAAAAAAAAAAACCCATATCACCTTGAAAAGGCTCTTGCCTTTTCAAGTGAATGAGGAGGGAAGAAAAGGCACATAAGAATGATAAATAAAGAAGCACACATATTCCTATTCCCTTAGGACTTGGTCAGTCTGTGGCAGGGACAAGCTGGAAAAGAAGAAAATAAATAAAATTGAAAGTTCCTAATTTTGTATTCTTCTGGGCTAGACACATTAGTTTGTAAAATGAGACCATTTTTGGAAACTATTATCTTAGAGTTTGTAAATAAGATAATGGGCCTATCTGAGATTTCATCTTGGCATAAGATTTTGTCATATGGAGTAAGATTGTACAGTCAATGGGAAGGAAAGATGTCTATCTACATATCTATCTTTTTACCTTTTTTTTTTTAAATGGCATCCAACAATATCTTCTCGTCATGCTATGAATGTTCCTTCTCCTACCTACTTTAGTTCCATATTGATTGAAATAGATTTACCAGGCAGTAGTCAAGGAACAACATTTAACTTCTTTGAAGGTTTAGGTATTTAGGGGATAATTTTCTTTTATTAGACAAAAGAATGTACAGTACTAGATATCTATTGGGATTTTATTCCATTTATATATTTATTGCATTACAAGGCCAACTGAACTAAGTTGAAGGGCTCCAAAGTGTTAACTCACACTGTCAAAGTGAGTTATGTATATTGCTGTATTATCAAATTAATTTTCCAACATGCTTATGGCAAAAATTGAGGAAAGAATGAACGTAAACCAGATGTAAGTACGTGCCATTGAGTTCAGTCTTTTCACTGTTTAACTAAAAATTTGTGAAGATGTAACTATGCATTAAAATGAGTTATGAAAATGTTAAGATAAACAGCATATGGAGAAGATGTAAGACTGAAAAAAAGAATGTAAAGAAGAGAATAAACAACATTCTATTTTATAGTTTAGGGAACAGTCATCAGAGCAAGTTAAGCTGTCTCAGCCAATCTTTACATACAAACACCAGAGGTGGAGAAGAATATTTTCAGTGGAATTTTAGTACCTCAGTATCACTATATACCCACGATATGCAGAAATTTGGGGTGTCATTTGTCCTTGGTTTATGTTTTGCACACTATGCATTATTCATCTTTGAGTCTTTGGATTTTTTTCCCATCACTACAGAATATAAACAAAATGAGCTGCCTTACCAGTGTGAAATACAAATACGGGCATATCTTTGTTTTTCCCACACTTCCACTTAACCCCTGCATAACCTTATCTGTGTTGTTTCTGTTGTTTTTAGGTGCCTTCGAGTTGGCTCCGACCCATAGTGACCCCATGTACAATACTGCCTGGTCCTGCACCATCTTCACAATCGTTGGTGTTTGAGCCCATTGTTGCAGCCACTGTGTCAATCCATCTCATTGAGGGTCTTCCTCTTTTTTGCTGACCCTCTACTTTACCAAGCGTGATGTCTTTCTCCAAGGACTGATCCCTCCTGATAATATGTCCAAAGTATGTGAGACGTAGTCTCACCATCCTTGCTTCCAAGGAACATTTTGGCTATACTTCTTCCAAGACAGATATGCCCATTCTTCTAGCAGTCTGTGTTATATTCAATATTCTTCACCAACACTGTAATTCAAATACATCACTTCTTTTTCAGTCCTCCTTATTCTTTGTCCACTTTTTCAGACATATTAGGCAATGGAAAATACCATGGCTTGGGTCAGGTGCACCTTAGTCCTCAGAGTGACATCTTTTCTTTTTAATACGTTAAAGAGATCTTTTGTGGCACATTTGCCCAACTCTATACGTCCTTTGATTTTTTGACTGCTGCATCCTTAGGCAGTGATTATGGTTCCAGGTAAAATGAAATCCTTGACAACCTCAAACTTTTCTCTGTTTATCATGACTTTGCTTATTGGTCCAGTTGTGAAGATTTCTGTTTTCTTTATGTTGAAGTGTGATCCATACTGAAGTCTGTGGTCTCATCAGTAAGTGCTTCAAGTCGTCTTCGTTTTCAGCAAGAAAGATTGTATCATGTGCATACCACAGGTTATTAATAATTCTCCTTCCAACCCATATACTCCAGCTTCTACGATTATTTGCTCAGCACATTGATTGGGTACAACCCTTCTGCACACCTGTCCTGATTTTAAGCAGTGCGCTATCCCCTTGCTCTGTTGGAATGACTGCCTCTTGCTCTATGTACAGCTTCTGCGTGTTCTGTATTTTCCATTCTTCACAAAGTTATCCATAATTTGTTATGATTCACACAGTCAAAGGTCTTTGCATATTCAATAAAATACATGTAAACACCTTTCTGGTATTGCCTACTCAGCCAAGATCCATCTGATATCAGCAATAATATCCCTAGTTCCATGTCCTCTTCTGAATCCGGCATGGATTTCTGACAGTCCCTGTCAATGTACTGCTGCAACCGTTTTTGTACTGTCTTCAGCAATATTTTACTTGTGTGTGATATTAATGATATCGTTCAGTAATTCCTGCATTCTGTTGGATCACCTTTCTTTAGAATGGGCACCATGCCTAAAATCCCGTACTTTCGGTTCCCATCAACCAAATTTTCCAATAATTCTAGAAGTTTTCTTATGTAGTGATACAACACGTGATGATCTAAATGCTGGGCTGTAAACAGATGTCCTTCTTACACAGGGAAGCAAAGTCACAGCTGTTTCAATCCACATCACATACTTAAACTTGATTGTATGGACCATGATCCTACATCTAGAAAAGCTTCCAATAGATAGGCTCCATCACAAGCTGTTAGGTTCTTTCTGGCGATATTAATTCTCATCAGTTGATTTCTGTTCCTTTTTGTGACTTTCACATTCAAATGCTTGGTTAATTAATTATAAAAAAAAAAAAGTTGCCCTTGAGTTAATTCAGGCATATGGCAACCACATGCATTAAACAGTAGATCTGAGCTCCACAGGTTTTCTTGGCCATAATATTTATGGAAGGAGACCTCCAAACCTTTTTTCCCCTGGTGTCCCTAAATGGTTTCAGATTTCCAGTCTTTTGGTGAGTACACGAGTGCAAACAGTTTGCCCCACCCAGCCACCTTGGTTTACTTAACTTTATCCCAAATAGAAGTTCGGTAATATTGGTCATTTCTCCCAAGGATATCTAGGAATTCTTATCCCCATTGGTCCACTCTCACATTATAAATCTGAAAATAGAGTCCAAAAGAAGGAAAGTCTTCTGTTATGAACTGAATCGTGTCTCCCTAAAAATATGTTGAGTTCCTAACCTTTGTACCGTAGAATCAAACCTTATTTGGAGAAATTGTGTTTTTCTTTGCAGATACTATCAGTTAAATTAAGGAAGTCACGTTGGAGTGAGGTGGGTCCCAATCCTAACCCATCCCGAGTGGCATCTTATAAAAGAGAGCAACAGACACACACAGAAACAGAGATACACACCTGGGGACACCATGTGATGATGGAAGTAGATTCATCTGTAAGCAGCAAAAGAATGCCAGGATTAGTGGCAGCCACCAGAAACTAGGAAAGGGACATGAAGCAGTTCCTCTCCCAAAGCCACCATAAGGGATATACACGGCCAAGACCCTGATTTGGACTTGTAGCCTGCAGAACTGTGAGAAAACCCATTTCATATTATTTTGTTATGACAGCCCTTGGTGGTTCGGTTGTAAATTCTTGCTTGTATACAGGATACTCAGGTCTGATTTCCAGCCAATGTACCTCATAATGCAGCCACCATCCACCTCTCAGTGGAGGCTTGTGTGCCACTATGATGCTGAACAGGTTTCAAAGGAGCATCCAGACTGAGACAGACTAGAGAGAAGGGCCTGGTGATCTACTTCTTGAAATCAACCAAGGAAACCCTTAGGAATCAGAGGAATCTAATCTGTAACCAATCATGGGTATCGCACATGACTAGGCAGCAATTCTTTCCGTTGTGCATGGAATTGTCATAAGCCAGTGGCCGACTGACTGCAGCTAACAACAAAAACAGGAAACTAAGACACCTTCAAACCAGAATGTTCTGTCAAGCCCTTTACCTTGTCAATGGGAACTGTATTTGCCTGCTAGGAAGAGCAAAAAACCTGCTCTCTCCATCTATGGAGTAGAAGCAGCTAGTATATTTATTTATTTTTCGACGGCAGTGGGTGGGTATATATTAAATATTTGAGAAGGGAAGAAAGAAATTTGCAGAAGGGCTTTTCCCAAGATACATACAGGCTAGATTAAAAATGTTTAATAGTTCAAACCCTCTCTAACTGTCCACCCGAATTCGGTCCTGATCCCTTCCAGAAGCCTCTGTTTCAGAAGGCATTAAACATAGGTGCCTTTCATCTTAATGTAATGTAATATGTCATGAAATAATGAAAAGAAAATTGGCAAACATGCTTTGCAACCTATATTATTTTATCACACATCGTTTTTAGCTATCTTTCTCTAAATAGCCAGTTTGCTGAAGTCTTGTTTAACTTTTTAAAAGGCCATTTTACGTTCTTAATAATGTATGCTAATCGTGTGCATTTGAATGTAGTAAATATATCATAAAAATATTCAAATGCATAAACACAGATTCAGCTAATACATTAAGTCTTGCAAATTGCTGGCTTATGGTGCTTTAAAATTTCTCAAACATTCAGTGAATTTACTAGCACAAGAAAATTTGTTAATAAGCCCTTTCCACATTAAAAGAAAACGTTAATAGTTCCTTATAAAGAATTTTGAATGTTACACGTCTATCATACCAAGTAGGTATTTTTTCAGAAGAACTTGGTTTTTAAAAATTTTTATTGAATTAAAAAAAAATGTGTTTTCTTGAATCACATAGTAACAGGAGCCAGTAAAAGACAGGAGCATCGTCAATAGATGGCGATATCGCTCTTCAGGAGCGCCCGGGGAGCGCCTTCACAGTTTATGACCGCAGCCATTAGCATGCTAAACATGGCAATATCCGTCAAGTTTTTTCATTTCATTTTTTTTAATACTTCATTGCACTCATGCTACATATTTCCAAAAAAGAAAAGTGGAAAAAAATACGTAAGCCTTAAAGACGTTATGGGTCCGTTTTCCTCTTTTTTAAGGATGTATGATTTTGGTGCTGGGGCTGTGGGATGAAGTAAGAGATGTGACTGTGAACGTGTTAATGTAGGAGTCTTTCATTCACTATCAGGCGTCGAAATTTTAGTTTGATATAGTAAACTTTTAATAAATCAGCAATCATCTCTCAATGGGAACACAGTTTTAACAAAGTTTTTCAAGAAATTACTGAGAAGAAAAGGTATTTAACTCTTAATGTATCTTCTTTCCTAGGAAGGTGAGGTTTCAGTTTGTGACAGCAGGGTTTCTTCCCTGAAGGATTCGGGAGGTTAGGGGGAGAAACCAAAACGAACTTTTCAAAGCTCTTCTGTAAAATCATACATGGTCCAGGTAATGCCTTTAGAAGTATAAAACTCTTTATGAACTGTTTGAATTTTATTCAGTTGGCCGGAGATGCCTCTAAAGTTGAGGTTGATGGGGCTACTATAAAAAGCCAAAACCCATTGTCTTTGAGTCTGTTTCAACTCAGGGCTACTACTATGTGCCACAAAAATAAGCACTGACTATAAAAACAATGTGCTGACAGACGTAGGAGTAGAAATACAAGAGGCAGTGTTTTTGTTTTGTTTTGTTTTGATGGACAATGTTTTCTGCCTGTAACTCTCTTAGCTATGAAGAACTATTAATCACATGGTGCAAACAAATGGGTTAAAGAAAATAGTTGCCATTGAGTCGATTCTGACTCATGATTAACCATGTGTGACAGTACAACTGTGCTTCATAGGGTTTTCAGTGGCTGATTTTTCGCAAGTAGATTGCCAGATCTTTCTTCCAAGACACCTCTGGGTGGACCAGAATTTCAAATTTCAGTTAGCAGTCAAGCACGTCAACACTTTGCACAACCAAACCAAAACCAAACCCATTGTCATTGAGTCAATTCCAACTCACAGCAACCCTACAGGAAGAGTATAGGGTTTCCACGGAGCAGCTGGTGGATGTGAACTGCTGACCTTTTTTTTTTTAGCAGACAAGCTCTTTAACCACTGTGCCACCAGGGCTCCAGTGACTCCCCAAAAAACCTATGTTAATTACCAATAATTAGTTTTGACAATTCTGAGCAGTCAAAAGTATATCATTACCTTATTAATATTACTAAAATAATATGTATCAATTTCAAAGAGATTACTGAAAATTTTGGGTTTTTTTTTTAAACTTTTTTCCTATTAATTTCCAAACAAAAACCAAAATTTACATCAGTCCTGCTCCACGCCACTAAATCCGTGACAGTGTTCTTCCTATGACATGCATTCATCATATATGCAAAATATCCGCAGTGGAAAACATTGCCTATTTAAAAGTTCCTCTTTAACAGCTGTTTTCAAATATCATCTACTGCCTTTGGTAGGTTTCTTTAAGTGGATCACTTCATTCATTCATTCACTCAACATCTATTTAAAAGAGTATGTACTATGTTTCAGGCACTGTGCTAGGCACGCTCTCCCACCCCCACAGGCACAGCAGAAATCCCTTCCTTTCTTTCACAGTCCATAAAGAGAGATACGTGAACTCATGTTATTAATGCCCTGTAAACGCAAGGACCAGACCTAGGAGTTACTCTTCTGACTTCCACATAAGCTTATTCCAAGAACAGAAAAGATCTGTATTTCCTTTGTAGACCGTACTGACTATTGCTCAAGGCAGGTCTCAAGTACTGTCACCAGTTTGCTAGTATGTTTACTAAGCGTCAGATTTATTGGTTTCGAGTTCTACTTATGCCAGCCACACCAGATATCACGATTATATCATTTGACTACTCAAAAATACATGAATGCAAAAAGACAGTTGTTTTTTGAAAACTACTTTAAAAACTAATTTTTTGAAGAGACTAAAAAAGGCAAGTTGGTTAAAAGAGTTGTCTTTATTAAAAATAGCCATGACAACTGCAAAAATCTGTTAAAGCAAAAGAAAGGTATGAAGATTTTTAAAAGAAAAAATCTAGAAACATTTTTCAGATGCCTTATTTATACTCTATACTTACAGAGGAGCTCTGGTGGGATAACAGTTAAGCACCCAGCTGCTAATCCGGAGGTTGACAGTTTAAACCTAACCAGAGGCTCTGTAAGAGAAAGACAGGAAATTTGCTCTGTATAGATTACAGTCTAGAAAATGACCCCACGGCACCCAAAACAAGTTCTTTTTGTACCTCAGAGAAACTGAAACTGTACTTAGAATATATATATATATATATATATATATATATATATATTTAGTATTTTATGCAGACAAGCTGATGGGAAATTCCCAGAAGCTGGTCCGTGCTTGAAGAAAATGCATTGGCCTATGTCGAAGACTGAAATATATGTACAAACATCTGTAAATGAATGTATCAATTTGTATTTTAGCACTTAACAACAACAAATCATGAAGTGGTTGGTAAAGGACAAAGTATGTTTAAAAAAGATTAATGTATGTCTGTGCTGTTTTGGAAAACCCTGTTGGATTAGTGGTTAAGAGCTGCATCGGATAACCAAAACCTCAGTAGTTCGAATCCACCTGGGCTCCTTGGAAAGTCTATGGAGCAGCTCTACTCTGTCCTGTAGGGTCACTATGAGTCATAACTCAACAGCATCTGTATGCTGATTTAAGCTACCTGGTGTTGCAGTGGTTAAACACTAGGCTGCTAACCTTAAGGTCACCATTTCAAACTCACCAGCTGCTCTGCAGGAGAAAAATGTGGCAGTCTGCTTCTGTAAAGATTACAGCTTTGGAAACCCTATGAGGCAGTTCGACTCTGTCCTTTAGGGTCACTATTAGATGGAATTGACTCAAAGGCAATGGATTTTAATGCTGTTTTTATGATTCTTTTAGGTTAACTCATTATGAAGGTGAAGCATGAAAGATTGACCTCAGTATTATGTATACACAGGAGATAAGTTCCGCCCTTGTCAGGGAAGAACAAAACGAAACAGAAAATTGTTTTTTCCTTGTTGCCTGATTTTGTTTTGCTGAAACACAATGTCTTATTTATATATATATGAGTACATATATATATATATATATGTGAAAAACCAAACACTTTGCCATCAAGTTGATTCCAACTCATAGCAACCCTATAGGACAGAGTAGAGCTGCCCCATAGTGTTTCCAAGGAGGGGCTGGTGACCTTCTGGTCAGCAGCCTAGCTCTTAATCACTAAACCACCAAGGTTCCATATACATAAGGAGTGAGGAAGTAAATATAAAAACTTCATTTCTAACCTGTTTTCAACCATTTAAGCCTGTATGTTATGTGTTTAAAACAATTATATACTTAAAAACAGTATACTTAGAGATGCCAAGCTGTCACTGAGGATAAAGGAATGGATAGGAGGTCCGTATCTCTAATAAGGTATCTAGGGCTTGTGCTTTGATATTGGAGCTCTCCGATATTCTGATGTTTAGCAAATTATAGTGACTAGCTTAACAACTATGGGCAATTTTCTAGGACAGGGAAGGGATACCAAATCTGATGCCCTTTACTGACAAACCTATATTCGTTATTTGTTTCATTAGTATGTTTTATCTATTTATCTATTTATGGGGCTGTTTTATCTAAGTACAATGGGTATCTAAGTACAACGAAAATGCTCCTTAGAAGCAAGGATGGTGAGACTAGTCTCACATACATTGGGCATGTTGTCAGGAGGGATCAGTCCCTGGAGAAGGACATAATGCTTGGTAAAGTAGAGGGTCATCAAAAAAGAGGAAGACCCTCAACGTGATGGATTGACACAGTGGCTGCAAGAATGGGCTCAAGCATAACAATTATGAGGATGGCGCAGGACCAGGCAGTGTTTCATTCTGTTTGCACCGGGTCAGTATGCGTCAGAACCAACTCGATGGCACCTAACAACAACAACAGTCTAAGACTCAGTAATGGTTATAACTTCTTATAGTAAATATTAAAAATATTCAGGAATACCATTTATTCATCTAGTCAACAAATATTTATTTTGTGACCAAAGTAGTAATAATCCCAAATTTCGGGAAGTTTATAGACTACAGAGGGAGAAAAGCATTAAAGAAATAATCACAAATACCTTATAATTTCAGAATTGCCATGAAGTTAACTCAGTGTCTAGTTAGCTATCTACACTACATTTAATTCTAGAATTTAAGATTTTTTTTATTATGCAATTTATTTTTAAGAATGTCTCCATTTTGCCATAGCTAAAATAGCAAATGGAAACACTGGTGGCGTAGTGATTAAGTGCAAAGCCTGCTAAACAAAAGGTCAGCAGTTTGAATCCACCAGGCGCTCCTTGGAAACTCACAGAATCGACTCACAGCAATGGGTGATTTTAAAATAGCAAATAATAGGGGGAAATGACAGAAGAGCACAACTTTTTTTTAACGCTTCTTTTTGAGGTAGTAACTTTAATACTTTCAGCCAGTGAAAGAAATTTGTCTAGGCCTTTCCATGTGGCAAGTAATTGAAAACAATATTGAATGCCTTGTACGAAGTGCCCTGTAATTTAGGCAACTTAAATATTTTCACAGTAAATGATTTGCACTTTCTTCACTCATATAGTGGAAGAGTTTGAAAAACACCCTTGAATGCATTTTAAAAATGAAAGGGACCCTTATGTAAAAGAGTCAGTTTGTATAAACATTTGAAAGTTTAAGACATTTTAAAGTAATTTTTGATACAATTAAACTTAGGAGAACATATAATACATGTTACAGCATTTGAGTGTATGTATTTGATGTTTTCAACTGAATATTCTTAGATAGATTCCTTCTGTTTTCTAAATTAAGGTGAAGGATAAAGAGAAAAGAAAGGAAGAAATAATAGAAGAGAGAGAGATGATGTTATAATCAATTATTTTTCATTTGCATAATTAGCAAGATTTTTTGAAGGAATTATCTTAGTTCTGATCAGGTGGACAGGGGCAAGAATGTAAATATTTCAAAGGGCTTTCTGGCTGGTTCAGATTCTCCTGGAAGAAAAATTTCTTCTGTAATTAAAGATTATTTTCTATAAAAAATAATCTCACATTTCATTATGTATTTAGTTGAAAATTGGTATAATTTTTTTGCACATACAATTCAAGCTTAGATTAGTTTTTTTTTTTTTTTTTTTTGTAATTAGTAATGGTCACAGTAATTACACCATTACAGTCAGCTTTTGAAAAATATGAGTCTATCAAGTGAAAATAAACACGATTTTTCTCTCTGCAAACCTCAATTTTCAATACTACTTCTCCCAAATTCAGTTAATAGTTGTCAGTGAATCCTATGTATTTGTGCAATTCATTTTATATATAAGTTAATGAATGTAAGTTGAGTCATACTATAAAACTGTAAAACAATACTATAAAACTGTAAAACACTGAGTTAACTTCATGGCAATTCTGAAATTATAATTCTATGTATTCCTGGTATGTAAAAATATCTTAGTTACAACATTTATACTAATTTATATTTTTACAGAACATTCTTACCTAAATTATTCCAGAAATCAAATAAGCTGTGTAGTTAGAACAAATCAATCTAATTTATTTTACTAGGTGAATTCTCCAAAAATATGAAAAAAAAATTGTTTAGAAAATATGTCTTGAATACTTACTCTGTAATAGGTAATTGCTACCTAAGTATTAAAGATTTAGATGTAAAAAGGGCAGACGTGATTATTTTCTATTATAGTCTACAGGCAGCTTTTGTTATTAACTATTTTCAAGGCAACCACCAGCTCATGGCAACTGCATGTACAATGGAATCAAAATCTGTGCGATCACCATGACCCTTTAGGGATTGAACCATTGTGATCCAGAGGGTTTTCACTGACTAACTTCAGAAGTAGATCCCCAGGCCCTTTTTCCATACCCTACAGTCTAGAAAAAAAAAAGAGAGAAGTAAAATATATTTAAAAATGCCAAAGTTGACATTTAAATAGATGTATTATACTAAAGTCAAAAGCAGGTAGAATGATGATAGAGTAAACAATAACCTCTGTAATGGACTTAGCACTTGCTATATGTCAGGTGCCCTGGTGCTGCAGTGGTTGAGAGCTGGGCTGCTAATGGAAAGGTTGGCAGTTCAAACCCATCGGCTGCTCCACGGGAAAAGGATGTGGCAATCTGCTTCTGTAAAGATTTACAGCCTTGGAAACCATACGGGTCAGTTCTATTCTATCCTGAAGGGTTGTTATGAGTATGAATCAGCTGGACGGCATCCGGTTTTATTGAGTTTATGTGTCAGGTAAAGGAGCCCTGGTTGGACAGTGGTTAAGTTCTTGGCTGCTAACCTAAAGACCAGTGGTTTGAACCCATTAACAATTCTGTAAGAGACAAGTGTGGCAGTCTGCTTCCCTAAAGATTTACAGCTTTGGAAACTCTATGGGGCAGTTCTATTCTGTCCTATAGGGTCACTATGAGTTGGAATCGACTCCATGGCAATGGGTTTTTAATGTGTCAGGTACTATAAAATTTCCTTATTTTAATTATCTCATTTAACATTCATAACATTTATATCTTTTTAAAATGCTCAAAGCATTTAATAAGAATTACTTGAGTCTTGAAATCATTCTATGAGATAAATTTAGCAGGCACTGCGGTTCTTTTACTAATGAGAAAACTGAAATCCAGAGTGGCCAGACGCCTTTACAATGGCCACACAGCCAAAAAGGAAAACAAATCTGGCTTAATTTCTTAAAAAAAAAAAAAAAATCCATTCTTCCTTCAGGTCATTGACCTCACTTGTGAACCAAAATTTTTAATATTTTAATGACTCTGGCATAGTCTTAAATGTGCCCTTTTCCTCTATCTTTACTGTTTCTTTAGGACTGCCAGAGTCCTGAAGCTCTAATCATTTGAACCAAATCACACAAAAAAACATAGTAACACATTTTTAAAATATCTACCTACATATGTAATCTGACATTTCTGCTTAACAGACAAAAATGAGCTATTCTTTACAACATAAGTTTTGCAAATTTCCCTAATAAACCAATTGGCTGGTAACTTTAAATTACATTGCTGAATTATTTCCTCACTGTCTTTGACATGCTATCCCCCTCACCAGGAAAATAAAACTTGTAAATTACACTTATATATATATATTATTGTTGAACGCCATAATTTCCCACAAAACTTAAAATGTTAGACTGGAAGAAACTGCTGAATAAACTCACTGCTCATCTATCCATCCACTCATTCAACAATTAAACAGCATGTAGTTTCCATTTTAATCACATTATGGTCAGCTAATAAGATATAGATGATAGATTAGATAGATTGATAGATGATAGATAGATAGATAGACAGACAGACAGACAGATAGATAGATAAGATAGATAGGTAGGTAGGTAGGTAGATTGATAGGTAGGTAGGTAGGTAGATATACTTGATATACTAATATGTACTACAGTAGCACACACAACAGTAATTACAAATGTAATATTATTTTGACTTTTCTGTTCAGGAGGACACCCAGATATGGCTAGAAAAAAATAAGTCACTAATTCTGAATAAAATATTTAATTAAAATTTTCTGCATCAAATGAGTATAAACAATAGTTTTTAGTCCTTTGTTAAGAACTATAAAATGTGTGAGATTTTACCCTGTTGTGAATCGAGCATATTATCCTGCTGCAGTTTTTCATATGTTGGCAGAACACATGAGATGCTTGGGTCAGAGATAAAGAACTTTATTACTCTCATCACAGCAGTTAGCATGAGCTTCATGGTCACATCAGTTCTTCTTGTCCCTCAGGTATCATGAGGGCATTGAGGAGGTGGTCCAGGTGAATGCTGAACACACAGTGGGTTTATGCCTCAAGCTAGGAACTCCAAGTTTTAGAAACCCTCAATCTAATAAGAAGGCTGCTAACACATCTGCCCTATGTTTGTCCTAGAAGACACATTATCTTTATTATACTGTTTATGATATTAATTCTATCCTTTACCCTTGAGGAGTCACTATTTCTAACTTCTAAGGCAGATTGCTGTAAAACATTTGGGATAATCTAGAACAAAACTCCCAATACCTCTTCTCAAGACATTTAGAAATCCAACAAAGAGAAGTGCCTCTGAACAATTTGTCTAACAGCCAAAAAACATTTTGAATATAAATACTTTAGTCATTCTACTTCATTCTAATGTAACAAGTTATTAGTTTTATTGTTTTTGAAAGTCAAATTGATTGTTCTATGTGAATTGAAAATAGAAAGTTAATTCATAACATAGAAAAAATCATACATTTTAATGAAGTAAATACTATTTTTTATTGTCTATATTAATATAAAATTTAAGGTACTACCAGCTTTCATTTAAAACCCATTTATATACACTTGTAGAAGTGCATTAATTTACTATGAAATGGTAGCCTTTGAAAATATTGGTGTAAAAACTACAAACAAAAAGAATAACAGAATAATTTAAAACCCATTTATATACACTTGTAGAAGTGCATTAATTTACTATGAAATGGTAGCCTTTGAAAATATTGGTGTAAAAACTACAAACAAAAAGAATAACAGAATAAATGTAATACTAACATTAAATTGTTAGTTGCAGCACAACAAAAGAAGGAAAGATAGGATTTTTATGGGATTTAGATGAGAAAGAGACCTGGAAATTCTGTTTTTCTCTATTTCTTCTTACTTAACTTTCATAAGAAGTATGCTTCTACTATTTCTACAAAATCTTGTGAAAAGTCTCAGTGTTTTTCAACTTCAGTGTAATGTGAATTTTATTTGCATGTTAGTGTTGACAAATATGGCTTTTAAAATGTTTACAATTCCTGTGGAGAGAATGAAGATTATAAGATAAAATACAGAAACCTAGCTATGCATCTAGCTAAGCCAGAGTTCTTCAACATATTTTAATGACTAACAAAACAACATTTTCTCTCTCCAGTTTTAACCATCTGTATATTCTAGCCCCAAAAGTATTGATTTAGATATTTTATTTAGAATATTGGCTTTACATTAAGCTCTCTATTTCACTTTAAAATATTCATTTTAAAACCATTATATTACTTAACACTAAACTAAAAGCCTCCTTGATGATTCAAAATGATGACTGTTTTTAGGAAAAGGAATTTGTTTACATTAAAAAAATATATATTTAAATTAATACACATACTCTGTTGAGTGTTACTGCATCGTTTGTGGTGAAATGCTCTTCATGGAACACCGATATATGTTTACCAAAAATCTTCAGTACATCAGATGTTTCTTTTACGTTAATACCTAAAATAGACACATGCATTTGGCCCCTGATCATTGGCAATTACTTATTTTATTTTTTTATTATTTTACTTTTTAAAGAAGAGGTGATTTCACTAAAAGAAAAAAATACATAAAATGTCTGCACATATTATTAAATATGATTCTGAAACAACATTGATATATCCATAAAACTATATATGCTACCAAAATGTTCATTCTACCTTTTTAAATCTATGTTCTATGTCTCTTGACAAAAAGATATATTTGGATATTTGTTATGCTAATAAAATTTTTACATATATATTCATATGTATATCTATCTATCCATCTTTCTATCATCTATCTATTTATCTATCATCTATCTACCTATCATCTATACATATGTATATATGTCAGTATAATACCTGATATTTTTTATTGTGAGTTAAAAGTTTTGAAGCATCCATGAAGGGACACCAAATATCATATCACTCATAAGAAAAATAACCAAATAAATCAAAATATAGAAACATTAGCCTGGAGGCCCAAATAGGTATGTTGTGGACTATACATAATTATATATGTAGATCTATCTATACACAATGAATATAACATAGATGGTCACATTTTGAAATCTCAGTTTTTTCATCTCTGTGCGTCATAGCTTTGTTCATAGGAATAAATGAAATAAACTGTTTAATACCCTTACAAAATGTCTAGCAGATACTTTTTTTTTCAAGACATATGCTGCTAATGATGATTAAGATGACTCTGAGTGATTTTACTTCTTTTCTTAGCTGGATAAGTGATAAGTTGTGGGTCTATGAAGAATCAAAGAGGAGCTATAAAAGAGGTTCACTTGCAAGTTACATGCATTATGTGGAGTAAAATAACATTTGTATCATAATATATTTATCCAGAAAGAATCAGATATATATATATATTTTTATATCAGCCAGTGTTATTTCCAAAGCATGCTATCATTTCTTTTTTAAAAAACATTTTGAGGGCAGTGGAGAGACAGCTGGGTATGCATAAAATGTCACTAATGACCTTATTTCTATATATCAATGTCTATAAAGAGTGACTCTAGGGTACCAAAATCCTATTACCTAATTACTTAAATCAACATACAGAAGATTCAATAGACCTCCACTTAGGTAGTAATAGAAGCTCTAGAGTGTTTATCTTATCTTGTCTGCTTTTGTCTGAGGTGGATTAAACAGCGTGTGCTTTCCGATCTCTCTGGGTCTCTGGGAGTCACTAATGAACTGAAAGCCTCACTTTTGTTCAGAATCATCCAGAATAGGGTAGAAGGGATGTGGGAGGGAGGGAGTGATAACCAAAGACTGAAGGCGGTGCTGCTCTGAGGGTGGATTGATTAGTGTGTTGTTTTCTGATATGTCTGGGAGCCACTGAAGGATTAAAATCCAGTTTTTACCTGAAGAAGGAGCCCTGGTAACTCCGTGGTTAAAGTGTTTGGCTGTTAAATGAAAGATTGGCAGTTTGAACCCAGCAACCACTATGTGGGAGGAATATGTGCCAGTCTGTTCCTGTAAAGACTTATGATTTTGGAAGCCCTATGGTACCATTCTACTCTGTCCTATAGGGTTGCTATGAATCAGAATTGATTCAATGGTAGTGAGTTTGGACTTTGGTTTTATTACCTGAACCCAGGTTTTTACAGGGAGGGAGAGGGAGTAGTAAGCAAATTCTGAAGGCTGTGGCCATGTAAGGGATTATTGCAGAAATTAGTACTTTGGAAAGCACTATGTATTTAGAGGAATTCAGAAAGCTAGCCACTTGTAAAATTCTAATGTTCCAGCTTCAACTGCAACCACATGAAAGCATCATAAGGTCCAAAAAGAAATTGGGGATTATGACCTATTGACATGAACAAGACAAAGGGAGAGAAATGGCTATCATGGGTGCCCAAATAATGAACAAATTGGAAAAATATAACAATATTAAACAGGCTTGAAAAAAGAAAAAGCTAAATAAAAACAACAAAGAACTGAAGAGTATCAGTAAAACAATGCATGAACAAAACAATAAAATAGACACTCTAAAAAGAAACAAAAGAGAGATACTGAAAAGGAGAGATGAAATGAGAAAAAATACATTGGAATAATTTAGCAGGAGATTTGAGTTGGCAGAAGAAAGAATCTGTGATCTAGAGGACAAAATAAAATTATGAAGGCTGATGTATAATAAGAGAGAAGTGTTATTCTCTGTATACTGTTCTCTATAATGCTGAGCAGCCTAATGGAAATGTAGGATACCATCAAGTAAACTAACTTGTCGTCATGGGAATCCCAGAAAGTGGTGAGAAAGAGAAAAGGACAACAAGAATATTTGAAGAAATAATGGCAGAAAACTATCCAAATATGGTGAAGGACATGAATCTACAATATCCAAGAAGCTCAACAAACTCCAGGTGGGATAAATCAAAAGAGATCCAAATCAAGACACAGTATAAAAAAAGCTCTCAAAAACAAAAAGAGAAAATCCTGAAACACAAAAAAGCAAATATTCTACCTCCCAAGGATAACTAATAAGATGACTTAATCTTATTTCTTAAGCTGAGTTCTCCTCAGAAACCTTGGAGGTCAGAAGGCAGTGGAATAACATATCTAAAGTCCTGAAAGGAAAAAACTGTCAGTCAAGAATACTATATCTGGAAAACCTGTCCTTCAAGAATATGTGCAAAAGTAAGATATTCCCAGATGAATAAAAGGTGAGAGAGTTTGTAAACACTAGACCTGCCCTATAAGAAATGCTAAAAAGGAGCCCTACAGATAAGAAAAAGGACACTAGATGAAAACTTGAAAATGTACATTGAAAAAAAGATCTGCAAAAGGTAATTAAGTGGGTAAGGTCTAAGGTATGTTGGGTTGGTAATTCCAGTTGTTATGTCCTCCATGCTATATAATAACAAATGCATAAAAATAATATAAATTTATATTACAGGGCACATGATAGATAAAGATGTAACAGGTGATAACAACATAAATGGTAGGATAAGAGTAGAAATGGTATAGGAATAGCGTTTTGGTATGTTACTGAAGTTAAGTTGGTATCAATTTAAACCAGGTCCTTATAAATTTAAGTTAAATGTTAAACGTAATCTTCATGGCAACTGCAAAGAAAATACCTTTAAAATACACAAAAGAAGAAAAGAGAAAGAAATCAAAACAGTTTACTACAAAAAAACCAACAAAACACAAGTGTTGTCAGTGTTGGATAAAATGAAAGACAAATTAGTTATAAGACATACCAAAAGCAAATAACAGAATGGCAGAAGTAAAAAAAAAAAAAAAAAAAAACTAAAAAAAAAGAAGTAAATCCTTTTTGGTAATTACTGTGAATGTAAATACAACAAACACTCAAATCAAAAAACAGAGTATGACAGAAAGATTCAAAAAAAAAGAAGAAGAAATTTTATTATATATTGTCTACCACAGGCATATCTTTTGCCCAATGACACAAATAGTTTGAAAGTGAGAGAATGAAAAACATATATTATGAAATAACAACCGAAAGTGATCAAATATGACAATTTTAATATCAGACAAAACAGACTATAAGTCAAAATCTGTTGTAAGAGTCAGGAATGTAAAAAAGGACATTATATACTGGCAAACTGGTAAATTCAGTGAAAGGTTATAACAATTACAGTTTATATATGCACCTGACATTAAACCAGCACCAGTCTCCACAGAGTGGATTCTGACTCACGGTGACCCCTGGTGTTTCAGAGTAGAACACGCTCTGTAGAGTTTTCAATGGCTGTGATCTTGCAGAAGTAGCCTGTCAGGTCTTTCTGTCAAGGCACTTCTCAGAGGATTTAAACTGCCAATTTTTGCGTTAGTTCCTGTGTGCAAAACTGTGCCACTTAGGGATGCACCTAACATTAAAAAAAAAAAACCCAAAAAATTGGTGCCTCAAAATACATAAAACAAACACTGACAGAGTTGAAGGGAAAAATAGACCGTTCTAAAGTAATAGATGAAGACTTTCATACACTACTTTCAATAATGGCCAGAACATCTGAAAAGAAGGTCAATAAAAAGAGGATTTTAACTACTCTATAAATCAATTAGACCTTACAGGCATATATAGGATACGCCACACAACATAGATTCTTCTCAAATGCATCTGGATCATTCTCCAGGAGAAGCCATATTCTAGGTCACGAAGTAATTCTTAACAAGTTAAAAAATGAAATCATACAAAGCATCTTCTCTGGCCACAATTGAGTGAATTATGAATTAGTAATTAAAACTACAAACCCACTGCTGTCAAGTCGATTCCAACTCATAGCGAGCCCATAGTGTTCCAAGGCTGTAAAGGTTTGTGGAAGCAGACTGCCACCTCTTTCTCCCACAGAGCCATTGGAGGGTTCAAAACACAGACCTTTCAGTGAGCAGTCATGTGCTTTAACTGCTGCATCACCAGGAGTCCTGAAATTAGTAGCAGAAAACAAAAATGGAAATGCACAAATATGTGGGAATTAAACTACGCCTTTATTAAACAAGTGAGTCAAGGACTAAATTGAGAGGGAAATTAAAAAAAAAAAAAAAAAAAAAACTACTTAGAGTCCAATAAAAATGAAAGCACAACATACCCCAATTTGGAGTACAGCAAAGGTGTGCTTAGATGGAAATTATAGCAGTAAATACCTACAATAAAACAAAAGATCGTTCTCAAATAAATCCTCTAACTTTACAACTTCAGGAACAAGAAAATGAAGATCAAACCCAATTCAAAGCTATAATAAGAAAATAACAAGGACTAGAACAGAGATAAGTCAAATAGAAAATAGAAAAATGAGACAGTGAATCAATTAAACCAGAAGTTATTTATTTTTTTTAAAGATCAATCAAATTGGTAAAGTTTTAGCTAGACTGGCAATGAAAAAGAGAAAAATAGAAGTGGGCACATTACAACCAACCCTACGGAAATAAAAAGAATCTTAAGATAATACTATGATCAATTTTACTCCAACAAAATAGGTAGCCTAGATACCAAACGATCTCTATTTTGAGTGTGGTCATGAAAGAGAGGAAATGAGTCATAAATTCCTACAAAAATCTCTGCAGTGTGGAAGACTTCTGACCCGATAGATCCAGTGGGGTTCAGATCACAGGCATTTGTAGAAGACATGTCACTGGCAGTGATATCCGATTCTCTACAACAGAGACATGATTTAGGTTGAAATGAATACTTGTTTTACTTTGTCTATTATGGACCAAATGTTTTTTGATTCATCTCTCCACAATGTTGAGCATTCCTAGAAAAACTCCACTGTCGGTGAAAACGGTAAATTCAGAAGCGGATTCAACAAGTCCTTTAAGGAACGTTAACTTGCGTAAGTATCCTGGAGTTCAAACATGTCTTCCAACACGCCATGTTGCTGCTATGGAAGAGCTCCATCCGAAGAGTTCTGAAAAAAAAAGTGAAAGTGGAGCCTTCTCCAAAGGGGTAGAATTTGAAACAGAGACTCCTTGTTGGGACCTAGAATAGGAGATGATCTAATACGCTTAGGAAAAGGTTAAATTGGGCTGCTGTAATATTTTGGATTAATAGTTTGATTAAATTAACCAGTCTATTTGAATGTGATCTCTGTTTTGAGCTAAGAGTGACCATTATATTTTGACAATGCAAAGATCAAAAATATGCTAATTTATGCTTCTCAACAGTCTCTTCGTCTTGATTATTTTCCTTCTTTTGGCAAGCTATTATTTCCTCAAGAAGATTTACAAGTAGCGTTCACTGGTCACGACGAACCTCCAATTATCTGGCTTTCATGCAGTGTGTATTATTATCTCATTATCAAGCTGTCTTTTTTGCTTTTTTTTTTTTTACTCGTTCAAGTTATTTGTTTATTACAATTAGGCCACTCCAAATTTCCTTAATTATTTTAAATGGCACTTTCATTAGCACTAACACATTTTCTCATAAAGTTATTTTTGAAAAAAAATCAAACTTGGTCTTAAATGCCGTATAGTCAAAGAAACCAGATTTAAGATGGTAACCTGCCAATCTAAGCTCTTGGTTTATATCTGTCAAATGCACTTCTTAAGAGTCTTGCTTTCCTTATCTGTAAAATTAAATATTTTACTCTAGAAAGTTTTCAAGCTGAAAATATTGTGGATGTCTGTTTGGCCACGTTGTTATATAGAGAAAATAGGTAGGTAGGTAGATAGAAAAAGAGCCCTGGTGGCACAGTGGTTATGTACTGGGCTTCTAACCAAAAGGTTGGCTGTTAGAACCTGCCAGCTGCTCCACAGGAGAAAGATGTGCCTGTCCGCTTCCGTAAAGATTATAGCCTTGAAAGTCATATGAGGCAGTTCTATTTTATTTGGTCATTATGAATCAGAATCGACTCAATGGCAAGATGTTAGGTAGATAGGTCCAAAAAACAAAACAAAAAAACAAAACCATTGTAAATTCCAACTCATAGAGACCCTCTAGGACAGAGTAGAACTGCCCCATAGAGTTTACAAGGAGCACCTGGTGGATTCAAACTGCCAACTTTTTGTTTAGCAGCCTAGCTCTTAACCACTATGCGACCAGGGTTTCCAGGTAGGTAGGTAGCTGCCATCGAGTCTTGATTCATGACGTCCTTATGATAAAACGTAACAAAATAGCATAATTGAGCACTGTGTCATCCACACGCTCTCCAGCACATTTGAGTTCGTCGTTGTAGTTATTGTGCCAGTCCATCTTATGAAGGGTCTCATTCCTCCTTTCTGGCCCTCTACTTCACAAAACACCATGTCACCCTTCAGTGTTTAATCTCTTCTGGTGACATTTCCAAAGCAAGTGAATTGGGCAACACTCTGTTGTAATTCATAGAGTTTTTATTGACTGATTTAAGCAGTAGATCCCTAGGCCTTTCTTCCTGGTCTATCTTAGTCTGGAAGTTCCCCTGAAATTTGTACAGCATACGTGGCCCTGCAGATACTTGAAATACCATTTGTACAGCTTCTGGGATCACAGCAATGCACGAACACCTAGGGTACACCAAACTGACAGATAGGTGGAAAATAATGGAAATCTAAAAGGGTTTAAAAATTAAAGTTTTAGTTCATTAAATGATGTTAGGTAGCTGATAGTTCTTGTAAAAGATTAACCCCTGTGGATATCAATTTCTTCATCCCTGGTGAGTCAGTGATTCTAAATGTTATTATCTTTTTCAGAATGTATGATGATGGTTTCTGCTGCAATCTTAAATACTTGTACCTTATTTCATATCTGCAGATACCATGATTAACTTTCTGACTGATTTGCATAGCCTCATTTTAATATAATTTTAATGTCATTTTTTTTTTTTTACTAATTAACGAAAATCACATAATGAATTAGACAAATTCAAGATCTCAGTGAGAATCAGGATAACCTCTATAGAAACGTTAGACTGAAAAAGAGTTTTGCAGCATGGATAGAATTTGGATATTTAAAGAGGATGGCCAAGTTATTTAGGCAGTTTGGTTAATGAAGCTGGGGATAGGGGTGCAGTGAATCAGAACAGACTCTTACATTCTGATTTTTGTTGTTGTTAGGTGCTGTCGAGTCAGTTCTGACTCTTAGTAATCCTACAGGACAGAGTAGAACTGCCCCATAGGGTTTCGAAGGAGCGGCTGGTGGATTTGAACTGCCTACCTTTTGGTTAGCAGATTACTTGGAGTTTATCTTCACAGATCAGAGAATATTTCCTTTATGATTAAAATATTTCCTCTTAAAGTAGGTAAAGTACAACTATCTAGCCTATTTCTTTTCACCTAACACTTACTGTATAGCCACAATACCCATCACACAGGAAAAGCCATCAAAAGTTTTGTTCTTGGAAATAAAACAAACCATATATGTTCCAAATATGATCCATTCTATTGTGTCTTCCAAGTCATTGCCAGAATGAGAAAGGCCAGGGACATCACAAACGCAATTTACCTAACTATTCTGATTTTTCAAACCATATGTCATTACTCCGTAAGATAGCATAAGTCTCTGCAGCTCCATCACAACTTCTCTCATTTTTCATAATCAACTCTAGATAATAGTGTTAACACAGTAATCACTTTGTCTTTTAAGATTTTATTACCAATTATTTTGCCTGTTAGGGTTATATTTAATTATTTGAAAGCTTCAGTATTGGCCATATTTTAAATATTTGTATATATCTGTCACTGCTTTATAGGTATATGTCTTAATAAATTCTAAACATCTCAAACAAAGAGAATCCCTTCTAGTTTCTGTGGAATTCTTATGAGTAGCTAAAAAGCTCAGCATTTTTCTAATATTCTGGGTTTTCAGGAAATGTTTCCAAATGTCAAACTTCTAGTTTGCCTACCAGTAAAGGGGAATATTGCCCTTGCCATGCACTTATTTTTCCTCACTAAGCTTAAAAAAAAAAATTTTTTTTTTTTTTTAAGCTTTAAGAGTAGTTAGGCAAATGCTACTCATGGCAACACCATGTGACAGAGTAGAACTGCCCCCTAGGGTTTTTTTTAGCTGTAACCTTTATGGGAGTGGATTAACAGGCCATTCTCCACGGAGCAGCTGGGTAGGTTTGAACCACCCAGAACTGCCAACATTTTGGTTAGCAGCCAAGCATTTAACCCTTGTGCTACCAGGGCTCCTCACAAAAAAAAAAAAAAAATTTTTTTTCTGTAATTATTCACAGTTATGAGCTTTGGGAAGTGAAGCCCAGATTCCCAGGACTCCAGGGGATCATTTTGCAGTACACTGTACTGGGGCAGCTTAGCCACTATGAAGAGATTATACTTTGTCCTAAGGACTAAGTTTACAAGAATCCCTTGAACCGCTTAGTTCAGGTACGCAAAATACAGGATTTGCAGAGTTGTGGGTATATAGCGCTTTATTAGTAAATGATTGATGAATGAATACAGAGTGAATCTATGAGCCATAGAAACCTTTTTTTTTTTTCTTCCTAAAACACGTTTAGAAAAAAAAAAAAATCATGATTTGTGTCTACATGGATGCCTTGGATAACTATTTATATATTTGTTTTTCTATAAAATGAGAATAATGTTGACTTGAGGGCAACAGGTTTTTTTTTAACGGGATATCTATAATGAAAAACTTATAATTAACATTAGAAACAAAGCTCATAATGTATGGCTACTAAGGTAAGCAAACATAGCTCCCAACTGCTCTGTTTAACACTCCCATTGCCTTGGAGTTGATTCTGACTCATAGCGACCCTATAGGACACAGTAGATCTGCCCCCATAGGGTTTCCAAGGAGCAGCTGGTGGATTCAAACTGCTGACCTTTTGGTTAGCAGCCAAACTCTTAATCATTAAACCACTAGGGTTTCCTCTGTAACTCTAAGCATCTCCATTTATCAAAATGAAACACGATTAGCCTTCTTTCTTTTGTCCAGCCCTGTTTGCATTGAAGTGACAAGTTACTCTTTATTTTTTTTATCTCCTACTGCTGGCTTGGAAGTTATATATCTTACTTTTATTATTAAATTATTGCATTTTTTATTTTTAACATGCAATCTTGATTTATCAAAGTCTGAAGTTAATCATTACTTTCTATCTTCCTTGTGAAAAATTCAACTGGCTTCGTTTTTTGTTATAGATATTATGCTAATGCTATTCCTGTCTAGAACTTTAAATCTAAATTATTTTTTAGCTCCTGACAATATTTTTGTAATCAATGTATTTTTTTTATAGTGAAAGCATATATCACTTCATTCTTTCAGTTCCATTTTTTTCTCTGAAGTACATAGTTTAATATTTTACAGCAATGGTGTGTCAGTTGAGAAAGAAATAATCTTCCATCTTGTTTGAATCACTGTGTATCTTAGCCTATTTATGTCAGTAATTTTGCCTATATCATCATGTTATAAAACCAGAGCCCCTGCATACATAGCATGGCCCTGGCTAACTGCTGCTTTCCTGTCCTCTTCTCCAATCACAAGGCCCCATCCATTCCATTGCAACACCATAGGAATCTAGGCTGTTTCCGAACAAGTCAACACACATTTCCATTTACCAGGGTTTTGCACTTGCTAAAAAAAAGTTCTTCTCTCAAATGTCCACATGGCTCACTCAGTTCTTTCAAACCTCTGCTCAAATGCCACTTTATCAGAGAATCATTCCCTGCTCATCCCATATATACTGTACCCATTCCGTTACTCTCTCTTACTTTGCTTTTATCCACTTTACACCAATTTCACTACTTGTTTTCATTATATTTGTATTGATTTTGTTGTTTTAAACCACCAGAATGTAAAAAAAAAAAAAAACTCAATAGAGTAGAAAAATCAGTTTGTTAACTGATGTATCCTAAGTGTCTAGGACAGTTCATGGAACATGGTAGAAAATAAGTATTTTTAATGAATAAATGAATTTGAAAGAACTCTAAACACAGTAAAATGCAAGGAAGAATTTAAAACCTTATCTGAAAGATTTTGTTTCTAGACCACAAAATTAACTGCATGAGGGTTTCTCTGATCTAAACTTTATCTTCCCACATATATTCACACAATGAATAAAAATTTTATTGTTTCCTATTTCATCAGATGTGGAACATTACCCTGGGTATCTTCAATTGACATAGAATTATATTTTCTAACTTTTCCAACTCCTACATTTCTCGTATTCAAAGTAAATTAAATAGAGTTATGGCTAATTTATATACCAAAAACCAAACCTACTGCAGTCGAGTCAATTCCAACTCATGTTCATGGGAAACCCAAACATGGGTACCAAAGACGAAACAAGAAAAAAATGTCAAAGCACAAGGAATAGGAGATTATGATACAAACTTATTGCAAAATAAGTATCATAGCAATTCCATTTAAAGCTCTGTGTTATAGAAATACGTAATTTTAAACAATGGCCTTTATTTTAAGCAACAAATTCTTAAGCTTAATGGTAGTTTAAAAAAGAGTTTTGAAATGATACCACTGACTGATTTAGAGGTTTACAGTAAAAGAAAAAAAAAGCAAAAATATATTTTAGGATCTCCGGTTTCCTGATGTAATAATGATAGTCCACTGGTCAGTTTGTTAATTTAAATCAGAGTGAGTATGTGCTATATGACTATAAATACATGCAGAGTGTAAGTTCTTAGAATACAGTGTATCTCTTTTTATTTTCATCAGGTTTAGAACAACTTGTAAGTATGTGATTATAGTCTTTATAATTAGCATTCGGCTATTCAAGAGTCCATGTCAAAATTCATTATTTATAACCTATGGGTTTTTTAGATTAATATTTAAATGACTTTCCCTGTTTTTAGAAATAAGTAAAATGTAACTGGGAAAAATAACCTGGGTTTCTTTTTGACTTCTTTTTTGTCATTAACATTTTAAATATTACAGTTTATTTTCAAATGCTATAAGACAGGATTTCTCATAAAAAATAATTTTAATAGTCTTTTAATGAAAGGTGATCCCTTTGTATTTATTACCAATAAACTAGAAAATATATTTTCAAAACGTATACAGTTATGTTTTTCTTGTTATTTGTTGTCAAACCAGCTCCAATTCATAATGAATAGGGTCAAAACTTTGAATGGTACTGCACCATCTTCACAATCATTGGCATCCTTGAATCCATTGTTTTGGCCATCATTTGTACCTTCCAACCTCGGTGACTCATCCTCCAGCGCTATACTGGACAGTATTCTGCTGTGTTCTAGAAGGTATTCTTTGACTAATTTTCAGAAGTAGACTGCTAGATCATTTTTCCTAGTCTGTCTTAGTCTGAAAGTTCTGTGAAACTGTCCACCAGGGGTGACCCTGCTGATATTTGCAATACTATTGACAAAGCTTCCAGCATAACAGCAACAAGCAATTGCAAACCACCACAGTAGGGCAAACTGACAGATGAGTGGTGGATACAGATTTAGGGAGCAAAAATAAATTCCTGAGTGTGACACACATAGAATAATATATAAATATGTATTTGGAGAGATGTGAACAGGTATATACTTTTCTTAAAGCTAAAGACTGAGCCAAAAAACCAAACCCAGTGCCATCGAGTCGATCCCGACTCATAGCGACCCTATAGGACAGAGTAGAACTGCCCCATAGAGTTTCCAAGGAGTGCCTGGCGGATTCGAACTGCCAGCCTTTTGGTTAGCAGCCCTAGCACTTAGCCACTACGCCACCTGGGTTTCCACAAAGACTGAGCAGTCCAATAAATATTTCGACTCAAATTTACTTCTGATCTGTTTGGTTTAAAGGAGGAGTTTATGTTGACATTTATAAGTCTTTCCAAAAACCAAGACTTTGAGTCGATTCTGACTTATAGTGACCCAATAAGAAGGGAGTAGAACTCCTCATAGAGGTTCCAAGAAGTGCCTGGTGGATTGGAACTGCAGACCTTTTGGTTATCAGCCATAGCACTTGACCACTATGCCACCAGGGTTTTCTTTCCAAAAACACACCTACCATAATTGCTAGGGAGTAGATTAGAAAGATTGCTCCGGTTTCTGGGCATTTCTTGGGAGAGATAAAGCATATAAATGGATTTGATGATAGAACTAGGAGTGCATAGAAATCAAAGGTTATAGTTAGATTCCCAGAAAGGCTATTTGTTCACATTACTGCCTATTTCTAACTTTTCTATTCTCTTTCCTATGTCCTTTTGGGATACATTTTGTTTTTTGCTTCATTTGCTAAACATATATAATTATATTTTAAACTTGCTTATGTCCTGGTGGGAAAAGTCCCAGATCAGAAAAACTCAATATTACAATGTTCACTTTAATATTAGATAAAATCTGAAAATATTAAAAAATATATGATGTTCGACATAAAATCTCACACTTCTTGTATTTTTTTTTTCTTCATATTACGCTTTGACTCAATCAACTTGACCTGATTATGTTGCTAGAAATTTAAGTTAAACAGCCAGAGAAATATGTTCACAATTACACATTCTCAAAATTAATAACTTAAAAATGCATACTAAATTAAGCATTGGCATTTATCCCTCAATTGACTTATTTTTGCAAGATAAGTATTATTCTTTTACCCTAGTTGAATTGAGACTACCTGAATATATTCAGTTTACCTCATTATTTAGTATCCATACGTGTTAACCAATAAAGTCTACTAGTGTATGAACCTGGAAGTATTCCCTAAATGGTCAAATCAAAATGATAGTGAACGGTTGATAGCATCGATACTTTTTTCGTTAGAAAAATAGATCCAAATATGAGTGAATTTCCAAATAAAAAATATTCAGGTATCTTGTTAATTCTTTGTATATTTAATAGCAAAATAATTTAAATATGTAAAAGTAAGTTTACGTAAGCCGTTACTGACATAGTTGCATGGACTTTATTCCCATTCCTTTAAGCATGTTGTCATACTCCTAGCCCACAATTTCAGCAGATGACTTGTCTCAAATTTTACAGAGGAAAAAAAAAATGAAGTTAATACTATAACTTCCCACAGTTATAGATACATCAGGAGAATCTAGCAATTCTTTCTGCTAGTTTCATGTTTGCTATTTCTGCCTATATCTGAGCTACTGTTTTTTTTTGGTTAATGCCACCATCACATTTCTTTAACCTCACTTTACTGTATTTTCAAGGTTTCCCTTCTTATATCATCTTTGTGAATATACTCAATTCTGTGCCTCATTCTAGTCATCACCTTACTTCTTTATTTTACATCCAATTACTTTCACAAAGAAGACTCCACTCATTATCCGTTCCTTTTTATCCATTCTCTCTTTAACACACAGCCAGTTGCTTTTCATTCAAAGCAATCCATCGGCATAACACCATTGCTTGAGTATTTTGTAGAATGAGATATTGTTAAGCATCATGATTTTTTTTCCATGAACCACTGTCTTCCCTAATTACTTATTTTTAAAGCTTATCCTCTATTTTCTTACTGTTAATTTCCTTTGGAAAGATCTTCTGCCCAGAACAAAATACTGAGTCTGATTTTCAAAGAATCTAAATCCATGCTTTTCCTGAATCATCTTGTTTACTCTCCTGATTTCAAACAATGGAGCTACATTACTATTTGAATGATCATTATGGAGGTCACAGAAAAATCAATAGTTTTGCAACTTCGAATATTTGATTCTGCCTTCTGTTCTTAAACTTTGTTTTTTTTTTATTTTATCGAAAATAGAGACATGAGCTCAGAGACTGCTAATTTTATGTAAAGCTGAATAAAATATCACTGAATCTCTTTTAGCTTATCTACTAAACGGAATAAATATATATTAAAAGCCATTGCCATCAAGTCAATTCTGACTCATGGAGAGCAAGTGTTAGAGAGTAGAACTGCTCCAAAGGATTTTCGTGGCTGTAATCTTTACAGAAGCAGATCCCTAGACCTTTCTTCTGAGGTGCCACTGGGTGGATTTAAACTGCCCACCTAATACCTTGAAAAATACTTTACAAAACCAAAACCAATCCCATTGCCATGGAGTCAATTCCGACTCACGGTGATCCTATAGGACAGAGTAGAGCTGCCTCATAGGGTTTCCAAGGAGCAGCTGGTGGATTCAAATTGCTGACCTTTTGGTTAGCAGCCAAGCTCTTAACCACTGTGTCCCCAGGGCTCCAAAAAGGCTACCCATAGCCATGGAGTCAATGCTGACTCATAGCAACCCTATGGGACAGAGTAGAACTGCCCCACAGGGTTTCCAGTGACTGGTGGATTTGAACTGTTGACCTTTTGCTTAGCAGCTGAACTCTTAACCACTGTGCTACAAGGGCACCAACATTAATGTAATCAAAGTAAAAATAATAATAGGACTTTTAATTATATTCTTTCTTTACCTTTGGAAGACAGACACCACATTATTTGACAAGGCCTAGGTGATTGTCTCTCCAACTAGTGAAGGATTAAAAATTCAACTTACATAAAATGAAGTAAATCAGAAAGAGGTTTTCTTAAAGGGGAAAAAAAAAAAATCAGTCTAAAAGCCTCCTTACTGAGTTTTGGCCAGGTTTACAGATAAAATTCTTTTAATTGTCTCCTGCAGTCAGGTAATTGCCTTTCTCATTTTCAAATTCTGTTCAGGTTGTTTCCACTGTTCCTTAAAATATATTCAACTAGAAATATTTTAAAATAAAAAAAAAGTCATTAAGTTTTATTTTAGGAGAAAATAAGAACCCATTTTTACTTTTTTACAGTTTAGAAGTTAATATTAACAATCCTAAATCATAAAAAGCACCCATTTTTCTTATAAGTATATTTGGAATTTCAGAGTTAAAAATTCAATATAAGTCAAACTGAAATATTTTATAGATCTGAGTGTTTAGAAAGAAGATATATTTCTAGGTATTTTAATTTATTCCAGAATTTTATTAGTAAGAATACTGACTCCTAATTATAAATTATAATTATTTGTAGCTGAATAGCTAGGGATTAAAATATTTTTTGGAAAACATTTCAAAATGATTTCTGTCTGGTTTTCTTTCACAAACGTTTCCTCATACTCACCTATTTAGTGTTCTTTATGCAATAATGCAGAGTTGATTAGACCAGGCTAGATTATGGTTTTCTTTTTGAAAGGATATTTATGCTCATTATGTGAACATTTTTACTGTATTGTGTATTTCTGGTCATCTCCAGTGGTTAGACATCCGATCTTCCTGGATAGCTATCAGAATAATATGACTCTAATAAAAACTTAGTGTAGTTACAACTAAGGCAGCTTTGAGTTCTTCACTCCACATTTCTCTGCCAGACTCCAACCCTAAGAAGTTTGACAATTTCTTATTTTTTTTCTCTTTCTACTAATTAATTTTACATAAAGAAGAGGAAAATGTTTAACTAAACATAGGTTTACGAAGCTGAGATAGCCTTTCTTTAGAAAAATCATGTAGCTGTGGCTGAGACACAAAAACTTGTGAAATATTTAACAGTAAAATGACTCATTAGGAACAGTTAAAAGCGTAACACCTGACAACATACCAGGGCCCCTGCCCTGCACATCTGTGCTCTCATCTTCACCAGAGCTATGACAAGGTAAGTTCCTCACTTTCAGCACCCGTATCATCTGTTGTTTCTAGCCTCAACTCTGTGTGGTTTTGAAGATGATAACCCACCCAACCCAGTGCCATCGAGTTGATTCCGACTTATGGAGACCCTATAGGACAGAGTAGAACTGCCCCATAGAGTTTCCAAGGAGTGCCTGGTGGATTTGATCTGCCAACCCTTTGGTTAGCAGCCATAGCACTTCACCACTATGCCACCAGGGTTTCCTTGAAGATAGTGAGACAGAAATGGAAAAAAAAAATTCTGTCCATTCATAATCAGGATTATTCTAATATGTCAGTTCTTAATACAATAATATTACTAATAAGAAGCTATATTTCATATCAAAAAATGATCTGAAAATTGCTTTCATGTATATTAAATTATGTGAAATTCACAATAATCCTGTGATTTGCATAGTGCAGGCATAATGAATACCACCAAAAAGGTAGAGAGGAAGGATCAGAAATGTCTATGAACTTAGGTTGTAAAGTTTAGTTGCCAAAGAGTATGTAGAAGGATCACATTGTCTTTTTTTAAATAAACTTTTATTTCTACTAAATAATGCTGTGTCTCAAATATTATTACTACTGATTGTATTTATAATAAATATAAATTTTAACTAAAGTTTCAAGCAGCTGATCATTTTAACAGTGTATCAGCTGAAATCACTGGAGGCAGATATGAGGAACTTTTTAAACATTTTATTTTAAATTTAATAAATAGTCATCCTTGACAACAATATGACATAATATTGAGAAACAAATAAAAATAAGGAAGATTATGAGAAAAACATAGAGAAATTATTAAATAATGCTAAATAAAACTCAAATGATGGTGAAATTATGGAGGGAGAAAGAGAAGCAGAGAATGAGAAAGAAAAAGGCATGAGGGAATTAAGAGCATGGAGTCCAATACCCAAGAGCAGCGGTTTAAATCCTGGTCCTGCCACTTACTAGCTATCTAACCTTACACTGTTGCTTAACCTTTCTGCACCTTAATTTTATTATTAGTAATATAGGTAACTATATTTCCTAATTCATAAGGTTGTTAGGTAAATTAATGAATTAACATTTGTGAAGAACATAACAATTTCTGGGTAACCAAGCAATTTAAATGTTTGTAAAATAAAAACAAAATAGATTAGAACTGTAATATTTGTAATGTTTATTACTGTGTTTTTATTGGAGTTCTTTTATTTCAATATTAAATCTGTGAAATACATCCATGTTGTATGATTGTTTGTCCATTTCTCTTTCCACATAGTATTCCGTTGCATGAATATATACCATTTTATTTTTAATCCTTTCTCCAGTTGATATACATCTATATTAAAAAAATCCAGTTTAATGTTATTATAAATAATGCTGCTATGAGAACAGAGAACCCCTGAGGGAGCAGGAGAACAGTGGGAAAACGCAGACCCCAAATTCTCATAAAAAGACCAGACTTAATGGTCTGGCTGAGACTAGAAGAATCCCAGTGGTCATGGTCCCCAAATCTTCTGTTGCTCCAGGACAGGAACCATTCCCAAAGACAACTCATCAGACATGGAAGGGACTGGACAATGGGTTGGAGAGAGATGCTGACGAAGAGTGAGCTACTTGTATCAGGTGGACACTTGAGACTGTGTTGGCATCTCCTGTCTGGAGGGGAGATAGGAGGATAGAGAGGTTTAGAAACTGGCAAAACCATCACGAAAGGAGAGACTGGAAGGAGGGAGCAGGCTGACTCATTAGGGGGAGAGTAAGTGGGAGTATGGAGTAAGGTGTATATAAGCTTTTATGTGGCAGACTGACTTGATTTGTAAACTTTCACTTAAAGCACAATAAAAAGTATTTAAAAAATAAATAAATAATGCTGCTATGAAAAAATTTTACGTATTTATTGGTGTTTATGCACACTCATTTTGCTGCATAAACAACTAAAAGAATTGCTGGTTCTTAATGTAAATTTGTACTTAGTTCTATAGGCACACTCAGATTTCTAAAAGAGTTGTACCATTTAACATTTTCATTAACAATATATAGGAGCTCCTGTTTGTTCCATGTTCTCACCAACAGCTCTTGGTGTAGCTTTTTAATTTTAGGTCTCTGTGTTTTGGTATTTTACTGTGGTTTTTAATTTGTGTCCCTAAATGACAACTTATGTTGAGTTCTGTTATGGATTAAATCGTGTCCCCCCAAAAGATATACTTATGTTCTAAGCATTGTACCTTTGAATGTGACATTTTATGAAAATGGAGTCTTTCTTTAAAAATGTTATCTGTTAGACTAACAAAAATCATATTGAAGTAGGTTGGGGCCTAGTTCCTTTTGAATGATGTCTTATAAAATGGGAGAACAGACATGGAAAGACATGGGGAGACAACACCATGTAAAGATGGATCTAAAAGTCAAGAAATGCCAAAATTGCTAGGAGCCACCAAAAGCCAGCAGACAGGCATGAAACAATTTCTTTTGCAAAGTCCACAGAAGGAATCAACATGACTGATACACCCATTTTTCTTCAGTTATTAAGTGCTGTCATGTGGCCCCTGACACCTTAGGATCCAATTTCCCATTGCATTTAGGTTTCCCAATTCAGTGTCTCTAATTTCCACTGTAAGACCTGATGAACAGAGAAGAGCTCTTAAAGGATGCCAGATATTCCCTCCCAAATTTATTTCTCACGGTGAAATATGCCTCCCCTGTACTCTCCTGGGATGGGTAATCAGATCTTACATGATAAGTAAATTCTAACATTAATATCTCCCTAATCCATTGGATATTTTCCTCTCCAGTATTCCGAGGTAGTTAAATTTCAACTTCATTTAGTGTAGATCTACTTTTTGCTGCATGTTTCAGCCAGCCAACTGCACAAACTGTTATAGTCCTATCTAGCTCCTCAAGCTAAAACATTAAATCTAGAATCACTGCTTACCAGGCCCATATCAATAAATTAGCCCTGGCCCAACATTAGGTTTCTTCCATCATCACTCTACACCTTTTATATATATCCATTCCCACATGCATTCCCTAGATTTCTGCCTATATTAAAAAAAAAAAAAAGCTAAAACAAATTTTTCAGGATGCAGAAAAATAATACTCAATGAAAACTCAAAATCATGGTGTTATTTTGAACTGTAGCACTCCTCATGCATCACACATTGTGCCTTACCTTTGGAGCTCATGTTGATTTCTATGTTTCAGTGTTGAGGCAGAAGTCCTTCCTTTGTTTGGAAAATATCAGTTTCTGTACTTAAGGCCTTCTACTGATTGGATGAGAACCACATCCTTTGGAGTGTAAACTGTTTTACTTAAAATCAAATGATTTAAATGTTAACTGTATGTAAATACCTTTATCTGAGCTAGTGTTTGACCAAATATCTAAGCACCATAGCCCAGGGAAGTTGACACATAGAAATAATTACACCCATATTAACCATCTGAAGATCTTAACTCTGCATGATTGGGAAAATTATCAGTGTATAAAGATTTTCTCTAGGACCATTTCTATTCATTCTATATAAATAGCAGTACCGTGGTGAGAGCTCCAAGGATGGAGATCCAGTTGGTAGATGAACAGTTCAGTTATTAGGTGATAGGTTGGACATATTTATAATTCCTATTGTTCTTCATTCCTACCTGCAGTTCTGAGCTTTCATTGAGTATCATTTTCCTTCATCCTGAAATTTTTTTTGGAGTATTTTCTATAGTGTGGGTTTTCTTATGTCCCAGGTGAGAGTAAGTAAAAATCTTAAGTATTTATCAAAGCTCTTCCACCTTGGATGACCCAGAACTCCAACTTCCGTCTCCCAGTACGCCCAACTGCTAAAGTGTTTCCTTATATCTTTATGATCCTAATTATTTTGTTCTAACAAAACAAAACAGCTTTCATGTAATGCAAGTTACTTCCATTAGTGTCTAGTTGTTCATTCTGTCACTTTCATTACTTTTGGCTCCCTTTTTGCAAAAGGAATTATGAAGTCATTCAAAGATTGTTACACGACTTTGTTTCAGATTCGGTTCTAAAGAATTAAGTTCAGCTTATAGGTATATAGATTGTTAAAAATGAAACAGAGTTTGTATAAAATAAAAGAGGATGTTTATTCAGATTCAAAGATTTGCAAATTGGGAAGCACCAAAATTAAAGCTCAAAGTGGTATTCTGAAGAGGTACCATATGCTCACGTATTTATCAGTTCTTTGTACAGGGTGAGGAAAGTCAGTCATGCATAAGATTGGTTGACATTCAATATGCTCTGTAAGATTCATTTACCAAGAATTTCTGTTGGCTGGATTACTCAATCTTCATAAAATTCATTCTGTTCAACATAAGCAGTCTCTGTGAGTCAGAACCAACTCAACAGCACCTATCAATAACAACACTCAATCTTAGCCACTGTTTCCTGCATTCTAGAGCTGGTTTCTTCTGTTTCTTGGAACATTCTGAGTGGGCGACCTTAAAATGTTACAGAACAAGTTATCTTCATAAAAAATGTGGTCATAGGTCACGTACTCTGAAAAATAGAAACAGGGACCTAGGACAAAATGGAGTCCAATTCAGACCCATGTCAGCAACTTTAGTTATGCTATGTGGCTCAGTTTTAGAGTGTTCTTTCATACTTCCCCCTTTTGATCATGAATCTATGTAGCAATTCACTGATCACCATTGTAAGAGCATTTTCTTCTGTGTGGACTTCTCATTGAATTAATCTTTTTATAAAGTGGGTCTTTCATCAACCTTTTCACCATAATTCAGATGCTTTGCTTCTGGTATTCTCCAGTTGGGAAATGTTTGTAGCAAGACCACATTTGGAGGAACAACCTAACATCCAAAAAGACTAACTCAAGGTGTGAGGTTGCTTTACTCTAAGAACTTAGTTTCTTCAAGATAGATAACCCTGTGCATAGAATGGGGAACTATAATTTGGTTACAGACATTAGACAGGCATTTCACACAACATATAATTAGACTCACAATAATTATTATAGCAATTAAGATTAACCTGATTTTTAGTGCAGAGGTCAACCAGGAACCAATACTATCAGGTAACTAATTGAAGATACCTAAAAAGGGAGAATTAAGCATAAAAGGTATTGAATGTATCAAGTAGCCTGCTGTCAGATTTTTATAATATCTTATTTCCCTGGTGGTATTTATCCAGGTGCAACAAGAGATATTTGCAATGCAACAAATTCTTCCTTATTGGGCTAGAAGGAAATAAAGAGCTATCCTATTGTCCAATACAGCCTTAACAAGAGATTCTGAAGGCTTTTGTTGGGCTGACATTCCCCATCTGCAATATCATCAACAATTTGAACTATTGCAGCAGATAACTTGCAAATAGATTTTTCAAGCTGAGGAATGCCATAGTTGGGAAGAAGTGCTCAGAGTGATGCCCATACCATCTCAGGTCTTTTGGCTATTGGATTATGTTATGGCATAAAGTCTCTCTTATTCTGAATTAGGATCTTTATATCACTAGCCCAGTGTATACTTTCATTATAGGAGTGGACATTTAAAGGAACTCCTAAAAGATGAATTGTTCATTGAATCATCATGTTCCATCTATTTAAGCAGGGTAATGCTCAGCCATGAGGCTTGTCACTTGACTTCAGTTCCTTTATTGTGGCATAATTTGATCCTCCCACAAAAATACATACCCATAAGGAGCAAAGATCATGTTGCTTCCAGTGTTATTGTGTGGAAAGGAAATGGTTTGACTGATTTGCTAAAGACAATTTTCTGATAAAAAGTAGTTACAAATGGACAAATGTTCCATCCTTAGTGGCTGCCAGAGTCTAATACAGAGGGAGAACAAGTTGCTTAAATCTGTTTTATTTACCATTAGGCAATTTGGTAGTTTTGTTGCCTCTACCAACTATAGGCATTTTGACAACTATGATAAGGAAAGGTCTTTTGCCCCAGATCAATTCTGTATTTTTTTTCTACGATTTACAGTAGATTAAAGCATGTTACCAGAGGTTGGGTAAACAATCCAAGGGGAAGCCACAGTCTAACATGTATGGCTCGTTTTAAAGGTAATGTTGAAGTTAAGGGTAACATTATGTATTAGACTATAATTTAAGATCTGAATTTTCATGCCCAGATCATAATCCAGCATCCAGTTGCTGTTACTACTTACCAATTAGGCTCATTTTTTAAAAAATATATTTTCTCTCCAAGCATTAGATGAAATTGTTAGGAATAGAAGAATAAGGCTTAAATGGATTTTCATGGTGAATAAAACTACCAGGAAATAAGGCTAATAGCATAAGTATAGCTACAACTACTAGGCAAAGTACACAAAATTCAGCAACAGCTGTTAAATAATTCCATTGGTATGCAAAAATTGAGTGATTGGAAAGATTTTGTAAATGTCTTTAATAATCTATGCAGTAAAATGTATCCTTCTGTCACTGCGGAGTGTGGTGGGGGTACCCCATTATATTATGATATTCTCTAGAACCTTCTTAACAACAAAGGTGGCAGCTTCTTGGTGAGTGGCATAAGCTTCAACCCAATGAAAGAACATACAAATCATTACCAAGAAGAATTTATATACCATAGAAGGAGAAAGTTGAAAGAAATCCATCTGGCATTCCAACATTGGACCTAGAGGTGAAAAAATTCTCCTGGCGATGTCTCAAAAGCTTGTTTGAATTGTGTTTTTGACACGTATGACATTGTTCATAGACGTGTTTGGTTGCATAGCTGAAACTCCTCTACCAAAAATTTCTTTTCTCCATAATTAGGATAATTTTATCAATGGCATAGTGGCTTAGAGAATGAATTGTACACAGACTAGGCACATTTAAATTTTCTGGTAGTATAGGTTCTTCATTTGACCCATCTATAACTTTAGATTTTTGTCATGTTTGCACTCTTGTGATTTCCCTTCATTTAATTCCTCATTAGGTGCTTGTGATTGTTTAGTGGCCAATTAATAGCGTGGAATTTACATGTTAGGGGCAGTGACTTTATTCAACTCATGCATAGGCACAGGCTGAACAGTAACATTTGCAGCAGCTCTAGCAACATGATCTGTGAAAGCATTTCTTTTAACCTCAAGAGAGCTTTATAATATATCAGTGTAAGTAGTTACAGTATATCCAGCTTGGTAAGAACCATTGTTGTTGTTGTTAGTTGTCATCGGGTTGATTCTGACTCATAGTGACCTTATGTAAAACAGAATGAAACACTGCCTTGTCCTGTGGCATACTCACAATCATTGCTATGCTTAAGCTCATTGTTGCAGCCACTGTGTCAATCCATCTCGTTGAGGTTCTTCCTCTTTTTCACTGACCCCCTACTTTACCAAACATGACATCCTTCTCCAGGGACTGATCCCTCCTGACAACATGTCCAAAGTATGTGAGACATAGTTTCACCATTCTTGCTTCTAAGGAGCATTCTTGTTGTACTTCTTCCGAGACAGATTTGTTTATTCCTTCAGCAGTCCATGCTATATTCAATATTCTTCTCCAACACCACAACTGAAAGGTGTCAGTTCTTCTTCGTTCTTCCTTATTCATTGTCCAGCTTTCACATGCATACAAAGTGACTGAAAACACAATGGCTTGAGTTAGGCCCACCTTAGTCTTCAAGGTGACATCTTTGCTTTTGAACGCTTTAAAGAGACTTTTTGCAGAAGATTTACCCAGTGCAATGCATCTTTTGATTTCTTGACTGCTGCTTCCATGAGTGTTGATTGTGGAGCCAAGTAAAAGGAAAACCTTGACCACTTTAATCTTTTCGCTGTTTATCATGATGTTGCTTATTGGTCCAGTTGTGAGAATTTTTGTTTTCTTTGCGTTGAGGTGTAATCCATACTGAAGGCCGTGGTCTTTGATCTTCATCAGTTTTAAGTGCTTCAAGTCCTCTTCACTTTCAACAGGCAAGGTTGTGTCATCTGCATAACGCAGGTTGTTAACGAGTCTTCATCCAATCCTGATGCCCCATTCTTCTTCATATAGTCCAACTTCTGAAATTATTTACTCAGCATACAGATTGAATAAATATGGTGAAAGGACCACTAGAAGTCCTTAAATGAGACCCATCAGTAAATAAAACAAGATCTGGATTATGTAAAAGATCCTCTTTAATATTTGCCCTAGTAACTAACAATTGTTCAGTCAAATCAAGGCAACCATAGTCAGGAATTCTGCCATAAGGCAAAGGTGAGAGAGTAGCAAGATTAAGTAGTCTGCTGCAACACATATAAATGCACAGAGAGAATGAAAGAAGAATTTCACAAGTAAGTCTGCTAACTGAGAAATGTTGAGTAACTAAGAATTTAATAAGGATTCTACCGAATATACAATGACCACATCTAAATCATTTTCCCTAACAATGTCAGCAGTGGCTTCAATCAGTTTAGCACTAGCTGCAACTGCTCTCAAGAAAGATGGAAAGTCTATGACTACAAGATCTAATTGGAGACTATAATATCCAATAGGTCTCTGTTGATTTCTATGTGATAGAGTAAGGATTCCTAAGGCATTTCCTTTTTTTTTTTCATGAACAAGTAATGAAAAGTTTTGTCAAAGCTAGATAGGCTTTGGCAGTGGGTTTTTAGATAGGCTTAAAGCCAGGGGAATGGTTAGGGTCCTCTTAAGTTCATGGAAATGTTTTATTTGTTTGGAAGTCCATTGAAGAGACTCTGTGCTCTCGGATTTAAGCAAAGCATAGAGTAGTTGAGCAATCAAAGATGTTTGGAATTCAGTTGCTGCAGTAACCACAATGGCCCAAAAACATCTAAGATTTCTTTTTTGTTTTTGCATTTTTCAATACAAATGGCATGAAGTCTTTGTGGGTCTAATTGGATCCCCTGTGGAGTTAGAATATGATCTAAATATTTAACTTGGGTTTAAAAAAATTGAAGTTTATCTTTAGAGGCTTTGTGCCCTCTAGCATTCAATCAATTAAGCAAATACATAGAATCTTCTTCACAGTCTGAGGCATTCCTGGAACAATGTAGCAAATAATCAACATTTTGAATGAGGAGAAAATTATTTGGAAACATTAGGTCCTCTAAATCAGCTTTTAACACTAGGGGGAAATAGCTGGGAAATTCAGTAAAGTCCTGAGGCATGATGGTTCAGGTATATTGGCATCAGTCCCAAGCAAAGGCAAATAAATATTGACTGTCAGTGTGGACCAGGATACTAAAGAGAGCAGTACATCATCCTACTGGTGGCACAGTGGTTAAGAGCTCAGGTTGCTAACCAAAAAGATTGGCAGTTTGAATCCACCAGCTGCTCCTTGGAAATCATTTGTGGGTAGTTCTACTCTATCCAATACAGTTACAATGAGTAGAATTGACTCCACAACAAAGGGTTTTTTTGTTTTGTTTTTTAACATAGGTCTACTACAGTAAAGACCATAGTCTCTGGGGGTATTCGAGACAACAAAAGATAAAGATTTGGAACTATTGGAAATCAGGGAATCACCAGATTATTGACGGTCCTAAGGCCTTGGAAAATCTCCATCTCTTTCCATAAGATTTCTTAACTGGAAAAATTGGGACATTACATGGACTAGTATAAGGTATCATTAAGCCTTTTATTAATTAATTCCTCAATTATAGGGCTTAACCGTTGAATTGTCCCCTCTTAGTGGGTATTGAAAAATCCTGGAATTGGTTTAATTAAGTCAATTTGAACTTTAATTGGTTGTGCACTATGTATTCTTCCCATATTTGTGGAGGAAGAAGCCCATAACAATGGGACAGAGAGAATAACTATAGGAGCTCTTGTTCTAAACTAGAGGGATCCTTATCCATTATCACAGCCTCTAGGTGACACAAGAGGTCTATTAGGGGTTTCTCCTGAAATTGTGGGAATATTTCTCCCCCTTTTTATCAAAGACTATAGAGCACTCCCACTTACTTAGTAAATCTTGGTCTGAAAGATTGACAACAGTAGGATCACAAAATAGGGAGGAGTGGCTTTCAGAAAATGGCCCTAAGGACACTGACACTTGCATAAATTGGGGTGTATGTTTCACAATATTAACGACCCTTACATTAGCATCTACAGCTTCATTATTCCGATGAAGAAGGCTGCTTAAAAGTGTGATGTTTATGGATGAAAGGGTGGCATCAGTGTCTATTAAAAAGACAGTGTTCTTCATTTATTTTTAAGGTGGTTTCACCTTTGTTGTTTAAGAGTAAGGCCCTAAGGCCTTGGAAAATCTCCATCTCTTTCCATAAGATTTCTTAACTGGAAAAATTGGGACATTACATGGACTAGGACCCCATCAATAGATGGGTTTTCATTCAGTCATTGTTGAGTTTTGCAACTTATTTTTCAATTTACAGCAGTCCTTTTTCCAGTGTCAAGGTTTTGTGCAATGATGGAACACTCCAGAATAGGGAGGTCTAGGATTATTGCCTCTAAAAGAGGTTTGCAGCTGTTGAAGCTGCAGATCCATGATGTGATTTTGTTTCTTTGATTTGTCAGACACTGGCCCTTCTCTTCAGCTATATTAATAAGTTCAATTATGGGAATAGTCTCTCAGTTCAGTTAATGGTGCATTACTAAGGCTGCTGATTCTGATTTGAGACTATTGATAAACATAGACTAGAAAGCTCTTCTGGCATTTGCAAGCTTTAGACCGGAGGACTCAGAAAGCCTTAGTGAGAGTTTCTGTAAAGTTATACAGAAACTTATAAGGTTCTTGTTTGCATTCCTGAATCTCTTCCCAATAAATTTTACAGGGGAAAGCCTCTGGAATTATGACTAGTAGTTATTTATTTTATTTTACTTTTAGTGATAGCCTTTGATTTATCATAACAGGCTGCTGAATTCATATGATTTTGGGGATCAATTGAATTATTGGATCTTTACAATCGGTGAAACAAATCCAGATTTGTGTCTCTTCTCATCTGACTAGCGTATGCATTAACTCATACAGATCAACCAGACTAGGATGTTAAGCCTGAATTAAAATGCAGAATTCCTCTTTAAATTTTTGAGGGTCCTCAATGGTTTTTGAAAACACCATAGCTATTGCTATTTCTCTTTAGACTGGGGAGAGAAAATAATTACAGAGAGTTTGTTCTCTCACCCATCAACTGGTTTGACCTTAAAGGGCATCTGAGACAAAATAGGAGGTTTAGTGTCAAAAGGCCTATCATAATTTGCAAATGGCATTTGAGAGAGACCAGGGCACTTTCCAGGATATATAGGGAGATCAGAGTACAAAGATAGAGGGATAGAAGATGGGTCAGAAAGAGTAAACTCAACTGTCTTGTGTGTTTCCTCCTTAAGAGACTTAATCTTGGTTAATTTGAGTACTGTGTCATGTAAAGAGGAAACCCTGGTGGCATTGTGGTTAAGTGCTACGGCTGCTAACCAAAGGCTTGGCAGTTCAAATCCGCCAGGAGCTCCTTGGAAACTCTGTGGGGCAGTTCTACTCTGCCCTATAGGGTTGTTATGAGTCGGAATTGACTCGATGGCACTGGGTTTGGTTTTTTGGTGGTTTATCATGTAAAAAAAAAAAAAAAAAAATTTTAATCATGTAAAGAAGCCAATTTTGAATCGTTGACATGTTTTATAAGCTTCTAAATACCAATCAATGTAAGCATTGTAAACCTTTTGTTTAGTTATATTCTCTAATTAAAATCCCAGGAATACCAGTTTTGTCAATTCAAATGAACTCTAAAATGGCCACCAGTCAGATGAAATGTCTTTGGTCAGGGAATACCAGAGTTTTAACTAGAAACACGATGGAAGCCCATAAGTCTTGGATATGTAGCAGAAGATGCTCTAGGGAAATTTGCAGGCTTAGATTCAGCAGAAACCACTACCCTGCAAAAAGACAGCTACAAATGCCTGCAGGCACAACCCAAAATCTGAATAAAAGGGAGCTCAGCTGCAACATACATAGATGGAAATCCAGAGGCAAGAGGACTCACAAAATGGCCTCTGAGGCTTCTCACTGAGGTAGAGAGCTTGAAGGGCTCAGTGGGATCCTTCACTCATGTCTGATGAGGACTTTGAGGCCTTAGGCTGTCACTTCAGTCCCACTTCTGGCACTAAGTAACTAGTAAAAATGAAACACAATTTCTGCAAAATTAGGGTTTTATCCAGATTCAAAGATTTGCAAATCAGAAATCATCAAAATTAAAGTTCAAAATGATGCCCTGAAGAGGGAGCACAAATGCACATCTTGTATTAGAAAATTTTACATAGATGGTGGGGAGAGAGATGGTGCATTTAATTGATTATATTCAACATGCTCTGTAAGATTCATTTATCACGAATTTATATTGGTTGGGGTACTAAAGCTTAGCCAAAATTTCCTGCATTCCAGAGCTGATTTCTTCTGTTTCCTGCAGCATTATAGGTGGACCACCTCAGAATGCTGCAGAACGAGTTATCTTGGTTGAAAATATGGTTATAGGTCATGTACTCCAAAAAGCAGAAGCAGGGGCCTGGGACAAGATGGAATCTGATTCAGACCTGTCAGCCATTTTAACTATGTCAAGAACCTCAGTTTTAGAGTACTATTTTACAAAAAACTGCTGGAAAAAAATGCAGGCATCTTCATAATCTAGAATCTGAGTAGCAATAGATCAATATTTTGTATTAGAAATATAAAATAACCCTATTATCTTATACCATTGTATTTTTTAGAGCACAAAGAATATTCATCAATCTACGGTAATATAAATAAATTTTTCCAGTTTTTGCTTTTAAAGAACATATTTATTGATGGTTTGTATTTTAATAGGGAGAATAACATGCAACTATCAAGCATTTAAAATTGAATTACTGTAAATTGTTTTCTTTAAAGCCAACATAAAGATGATTTCTAATGGGTAAATAGCATTTTTTCAGGTGCTTCATGCATCAAAGGATACCCTGGAAAATACATTTGACATGTGTAGGCATGCACCAGAGAAGATTTGAAAAGATCAGCGATAATGCATGCTGCTTATTTCAGAGTAGTCTCACTGCTTTACCAAAAATTGAAAATGGAAAGAACAATATTTTTTACACACATCAGAAACACAAACCAACTTATAGATTTCCATACAACTTTAAATGTGTTAATGTTTGCATTAATATTCATTAGTCATGCAGCACAAATTTCATAGCAAAGAGCTTTATTAGTGTATAATTGCACTATGAAAATGCAAACAGCTAGAAAAACCAGTCTCTCAGCTGAAAAAAAAAAAATTGCAACTGAATAATATTGCCTGTGACCCAAAACTTACAATTCATTTCTGTACCTGAGGTGTGTGAAAGTGCCCAATTTTTTCCCCAGCAGTTCATAGGAAATACTTTCAATCTCAGACTTTCACAGCTCCTTGAATTTTGAAAACCCCACCAGCACTTAAGCAGGTTGCTGTCAAGCTTTCCAAATATTTATAAAGCTGTGAACCTTGTAGTAAAATTTTAGGCTTGTATACCATTTAAAGTGGAATTTATTTGTATCCAGAGGAATAAAACAGTCACATATAGCTCAAAATGCTAACAGTCAAAACATATTAAAATTCAATGTTGACACTGAAAGAACCAACGCTTTTATAAAACAAATGCAAAAATGTTTGTTCTTTAATTCAACTATGGAAATTAAAACGGTAATTTTATATTTATGGTTAGAAATATTGAATAACAAAGCTGGACAGGGGCTTTAGAGGTGGTACCTAATATTTATACTCTAAGCAGCTAAAAGAAAAATAAAATTAAAAAAAATTTAAATTAGTGAGCTTTATCTCTATTTACTAGTAACAAGGAACGGTGATTTCATGAAATATTAAAAACTATATATCTTTAGATTTTGATATAGTAACCATAAAATCAGTTTTATCTATCAAAATCATATTGTTATATTTGAGAGTTCAATTAAAAACATAGTGATTTACTTAAATTAAATATTTGTGTTAATCAAGCAAAAGGATGTTTGATGAGCTCAAATAGTAAAGTAAAACAATGTAGAACTGAGCTATCTATCTTGGCCTAAAAGTTGAGACAGCATAACCATCATCTGTACGTTTCTTTGCAGTTCAAAAACTACTTATTGAAACCCTATCATCGTGATTTTTAATAACATTTGTTATTTTGCATAATTAATGATTTTGACATAACAGATTAATTTCTTAGAATATATTTTATGGACCCAAGTATGTTTGTGCTATACAATTTTAGATGCCTTAATATAAAGTTAATTGAGTAAATTTTCAATTTAGCATAATCCCATAGCTTCCTTCCTGGATTTAATTAAGGATTTATTTTTATGATTAAATAAATTTTGCTGGCCAATTCCCAAATTAAAAAAAACTAACACTTTAATATATATATTTTCATTAAAATATGAATACTTTCATATACTAGATTTAACATGTAAATTATATAACACGTATAGTTATATATTTTTCTGAAGAAATGTAGTTATCGATTTTAAGAAGATAAAATAAACATCAGGTATCTTTTAAATTTAGACCCTTTCTACACATGTAGGATCAATTATAATTGTTTGTTCAAGTAAACTATGTTCTTTTACGTTCTCTAGGTGTTGTTTTTTTTCTCTTCTCTAGGTGTTGTTAAATATAATAGGTTTTATACAATTAGGAATAAGTATTAACAATTACTGTTATTCCTCATATTTATACTCTGAAAAAGTTGCTGCTAATTATTTGCTAATCTGTCAATGTCATTATATGGAAGCTTATATTTACCCTCTGGAAAAGTTGCTGGTAATTATTTTCTAATCTGTCAATGTCGTTATGTGGAAGCTTATGTATTATTTATCTAGATAATTTGGATTTATGTTTAAAATTTTTTTCTTATCATGATATAGTAAATCCGTGATAAAAATGAATTCTAATTTTCTCAGTGTTGCCTGTCTGATAGAGACAGCTAAAGCAACAAAAGCACTTGCTTAGTACCTGCAGGAAAATGCACACACCCCACTGTATTTTATGGCAGATACTCTTTCCTTGGTATTTTCAGAGTCTCAGCTAAAGTGCCTAGTTCTGCGTTCATGCCTTTTGGTAATGCTTTGATATTGTGATATTTGAGTTCATAAAGTTTATCTGTTCATGTTTAAAATCTGAATGTGAAAATGTATTTTGGGATATATTGCTCTCTGAGTAAAAAAATAAAAGGGATATTATAATAAATCCAACTTCATTAGAAGGTAAATGTAACTTCTGAATTTCTATTTTTATAAATAGGGAAACAATTGAAATTATATAAATTAATGATAAGAAATGCACAATTCAATATACTGTTACATGACAGTGAAACAGCAGTATTGACAAATATATTTTATATTTTTATAACTATTTTTAAACATATTAAGTATAATATGTAACATCTATTTTAGTTATAACTTAATGTGCTTCTTTACTAAATTCAGAAGATTTTCTGAACTATAAAAATATATTTATTTTAATAATAATTGTCTTAGATATTATAATAAAACATATCCTCATGGGTTTTAACTAAACCAATACTAGGTACTGTAGTAGGCTTAACAATGGTCCTCAAAACCCTGGTGGTGTAGTGGTTAAGTGCTATGGCTGCTAACCAAAAAGGTTGGCAGTTTGAATCTGCCAGGCGCTCCTTGGGAACTCTATGGGGCAGTTCTACTCTGTCCTGTAGGGTTGCTATGAGTCAGAATCGAATTGATGGTAGAGGGTTTTGGGTTTGAAATCCTGGAAATCTGTTAATATGATACCATATATGGAAAAATGATTTTTTCAGCTGTGCATAAATTACAGTTTATGAGATGGGGAGGTAATCCTGGATAATCTGTGTGGACCAATATAGTCACAAGGGTCCTTGTAAAGGGGAGGCAGAATTGTCAGAGTCAGAGAGAGAGAGATTAGAAGACATTACACTGATCGTGGCTGTGATCATGGATGATGGGGCCATGAGCTAAGAAATGCAAGTAGACTCTAGGAGCTAGAAAAGAAAACATATTACCTTCTACAGCCTACCAGAAAGATGCCACCTTGTTGATACTTTGATTTTAGCCCACTGAGATTTAAGTTGTACTTCTAACTTCAAGGGCTATAATTTTTGTTTGCTTATTTGTTTTGTTTTTCAGTCACTAAGTTTGAGGTTATTTGTTACAGCAGAGATAGGAATCTAAGACAAGTATCTTATTCATTCCCAAATTGGAGAAATACAGTTCAAATAATAAGTTGGATGAAGTCACTAAAAAAAAAAATGAATAAACATGAAACAACAACCGGCCTTGAGATATGAGAATCCATATTTATTGTTATACATCATTTTAAATTTACATGTCTCACAGCAACCAAAAATTATAAGATTTGCAAACAAAAAAAAATTGTGACATATACACAGAGAAAAAGGAAAAATAAAACAGGTAATAAGCACTACTTTGAGAAGATCCATATGTTGGAATTAGCAGAGATTTTAAAATAGTTACTATAAATAGGTTTAAAGAACTAAGGAAACTATGTTTATAGAACAAAGGGAAATGTGATGACAATGATTTAACAAACAGAAAATATCAATTAAAACAATGGAAATTCTGGATTTAGTAAGTAACAGAAATAAGAACTTTACTAGAAGAGGGCAATATGAGCTATTAAAAGAATCAATCAGAAAACTTGAAAAAATATCAATTTGAATGTCTAAACTCAAAGACAAAAAGAAAAAAAATTAACAGAAATTTAGAGAAATGTGGGACACCATTAAGTACACCAATACATACATAATGGGACTGATAGAAGGATAGTAAAGAGGAAAGAGGCAGAAAAATTATTTGAAGAAATTGTGGCTGAAATCTTCTCAAATTTGATGAAAAACCTCAATATTCACATCCAGGAAGTTCATCAGGCCCCATATAGGACAAAAACAAAGAGTGCAACTTGGAGATATCAGAATCAAACTGTTGAAAGCCAAATATGAGGAGGAAATCTTTAAATGAGAAAGAGAAAAAAAAAACTTGTCACATAAAATGGAACCCCAGTAAGATGAAGCGCTGACTTCTCATCATAACCAGTGGGACCCAAAAGGCAGTAGAATGACATAGTCAAAGTATTGAAAGAAAAATAAATAAAAAAGGAGACAAACAGATAAACAGATACATAAATAAAACGAAAAGCCCATCAACCTAGAACCCTACATTCAGCAAAACTAGCTTTCAAAAAAATAAACATGAGACGGAAACATTTCATATAAAGAAAAATTAGTTTGTGCCTAGCAGATCAATTTCACGAGAAATACAGAAGACCCCTCTTCATGCTGAAAGAAAGTGATACCAGACAGTAATTTGAATCCGTATGAAAATGTAAAGAATATCAGTAAAGATAGTTATGTTGATAATTATAAAAGGTGTTCTTAGGTGGTGCAAATGGTTAACTGCTTGACTACTAACTGAAAGGTGGTGGTATGAACCCACAAAGAGGTGCCTTGAAAGACAGGCCTGGTGATCTACTTCTGAAAAGCCACAGCCTTGAAAACCCTATGGAACAGTTCTACCCTGCACCCGTGTGATAGCCCTGTGTAGGAATCAACTCCATAGCAACTAACCACAACAGCAACTACAATTATAAAGGACATTTTAATTAAATTTTTATTCTCCTTTCTTCTGTTAATGGATTTAATACAATTAAACGTTGCATAGAACACTATCCATGAAAATTGTCTCGTTGTGAAATGAATTAAAAAAAAAAAGATTTAACTATATGCTGTTGGATACATACCTTAGACCCAAGGGCACAAATAGGTTGAAATTAAAGGGCAGAAAAAAAATATTTCCTACTAATAATAACCAATGAAGAGCTGGGGTAGCAATCTTTTTTTTTTTTTCTTAATTTTTATTGTGGTTTAAGTGAAAGTTTACAAATCAAGTCAGTCTCTCATACAAAAATTTATACACACCTTGCTGTATACTCCTAACTGCTCTCCCCTTAATGAAACAGTACACTCCTTCCCTCCACTCTCTCTTTTCATGTCCATTTGGCCAGCTTCTGACCCCCTCTTCCCTTCCATCTTCCCTCCAGACAGGAGATGCCAACATAACCTATGTGTCTCTTTAATCCAAGAAGCTCACTCTTCACTAGTACCATTTTCTATCCCATTGTCCAGTCCAATCCCTGTCTGAAGTGTTGGCTTTGGGAATGGTTCCTGTCTTGGGCTAACAGTAGGTCTGGTGATCATGACCACTGGGGTCCTCCTAGTCTCAGTAAGACCATTAAGTCTGGTCTTTTTATGAGAATTTGGGGTATACATCCCACTTCTCTCCTGCTCACCCAGGGGTTCTCTGTTGTGTTCCTTGTCAGAGCAGTCATTGGTTGTAGCTGGGCATGATCTAGGTCTTCTGGTCCCAGGCTGATGTAGCCTCTGGTTTATGTGGCCCTTTCTGTCTCTCGGCGCATAATTACCTTGTGTCTCTGGTGTGGGGTGGAAATCTTAATATCAGACAAAGTAAACTTTAAGACAAATTATGTTAGAAGTGATAAAGATGGACAATAGATAGTGATAAGAGGTCCAATTTATCCAAAAGATTTAACAATCATATATATGCGTATATATATATACACATACACATAAACATATATGTGCACACAATATTGAAGCATCTAAATATATAAAATAAACAGGGAAAGAATTAAAATGAGAAATAGGTCTACTATAGTTGGAGGCCTCAATATACCATTTTCAACATTAGGCAGAACATCTAAAAAGAAGATCAAGGAGGAAACAGAGGACCTGAATGACCCTGTAGACCAACCAGACTTAACAGACATACAGAAAACATTTTGTCAAATGATGGCATGATATAAATTCTACTCCAGTGCACATGGACCATTCTTCAGTATAGACCATATTCTAGATCACAAATTAAATTTCAATAAATTTTAAAATACTGAAATCATAAAAAAAAATTTTCTCTGACCACATAGAGTAAAGCTAGGAATAAATAAAACTAAAAAACACAAAAACATAGGGAAATTAACAACAATTAAGCTACCAACGAGTCAAGGAAGAAATCACAAATTTCTTAGAATCAAATACAAATGAAAGCACAGTATACCAAAACCTGTGGGATGCAGCAAAAAAAAGTACACATAAGGAAACTTACAGCAATACATGACCTCATTCAAAAAAAAACAAAAGATCTCAAATCAATAGCCTGACTCTACAACTTGAGGAACTAGAAGCATAAGAGCAAACTAGGCTGAAACCTACCAAGATAAAATTCCATAGAGCCTGCAAAAAAGCTTTTAGAGCGATAGAGGGATTTAGCAAAGTTTCAAGGATACAAGATCAATAAACAAAAATCAGTTAGATTTCCATACACCAACAGTAGAGATCTGAAAACAAGATTAAGAAAACAGTTCCATTTACAATTTCTAAGAACAAATTTAACAAGGGATGTGAAAGACTTACACATTGAAGTTTTAAAACACCTTTGAAAGATATTTGAGAAGGCTTAAATAAATGTAAAGATATTCCATGTTCATGGGTTGGGATAAGTAATTTTGTTAAGATGTCAATGCTACCCAAAGATGGCTAGAGATTCAATGCAATCCCAGTCAAAATTCCAACAGCCTTCTTTATGGAAATGGAAAGAGCAATCCTCCGTTTAATATGGAATTGCAAGAGACCCTGAATATCTAAAGCAATGTTGAAAGAGAACAAATTAGGACTCACACTTCCTGATTTTAAACCATAGTATATATTGCATTGAATAAGGGTAATGTTGCAAAGCCAATTAATGCAATTGCTGTCAATAAGTTGTACATCTGTACAAAGTTCAGCTGGCAAAGTTTATGTGATAGGTATATTTATAACAATGACAAAAAAAAAAAAAAAGAGTAGCTGCTGAGGCTGATAATATACAACCTAAAACCTCCCGGGATTTGGTTTCTTGTTTTTATGGGACATCTCAGCTAATTGGCCTACTATCATATTGCATGCTTCTGTTTTACCTTCTAGTTGGTTGGGTTTTTCATTGCATAGTATCTAGGGTCGTAAAAGCTTGCAATCAGCCATCCAAGGTGCCACAATGGGTGTTTATTTTTCTGGAGAAACAGAGGAAGAGAGTCAATAATAAGAGAAGGAAATGAAGTATGTGGCTAATCACCTATATAAACAATGGCCCCCTTTGCCATGGGACGAGAACTGGATTATGCCCAGATACCAATACTGAATATTTTGATCAAAGATTCTATGGTAAAATCCTGGTCACATGGGGGAAAAACGTAGTATATAATTCCAAATTTTCATAGAGTCCAGACTTTCTGAAGCCAAGGAGGCTGGATGAACTCCTGAAACTATTGCCCTGAGATAATTTTTAAACCAAAAAAAAAAAAAAAAAATGCTTTCTTAAAACAAAATAATGGTTTAGCTTAAATAGTAAAGAATATATACCTTGAGAATTGTGCTATTTTAAGATCTATCTATACGGGATCAAACTGACAACATCATCTAGAAAGTTTGTTTATATAGGAAACTTAGAAAGCAATGTGTTTGTGTTCATGCTGTTGTTAGGTGCTGTCCAGTGTGTACCAACTTACAGGGACCCTGTGTACAACAGAATTAAACACTGCCCAGTCCTGCACCATCCTCATGATCTTTGTTATACTTGAGTGCATTGTTGCAGCCACTGTGTAATCCATCTCTTTGAGGGTCTTCCTCTTTTTCACTGACCCTCTGTTTTACTAAACATTTTGTCCTTCTGCAGGAACTGGTCCTTCCTGATAACATGTCAAAAGTACATGAGATGAAGTCTCATCATCCTGGCTTCCAAGGAGCACTGTGGCTGTATTTCTCCCAAGACAGACTTGTTCGTTCTTTTCGCAGTCCATGGTATATTCAATATCTTTTGCCAACACCATAATTCAAAGGTATCAATTCTTCTTTGGTTTCCCTTATTCATTGTCCAACTTTTGCATGCATATGAGGCAATTAAAAATACCATTAAATTAATGAGGTGATTGAAAATATCACTATGTTAATAAAAAAATGTTAATAAGGGGGAACAGTTCAGAAAAGGAGGGTGAAAATATTTGTACAACTAAAAGAATATAATCAATGTCAGTGAATTGTACTTGTAAAAAATATTGAATCAGTGTATTTTCTGCTGTGTATATTCTCAACATCAACAACAAAAATAAATTACTAAAAAGGTAAATAAAAACTATATTGTTGAACCTATAAGATGAAATATATTGACAGTAACAGTACAAAGTGGGAGATGTGGATAAAGCTATTTTGGAGAAAGAAAATTATATGAGAGTCAAATCCACAGGGAAATTGATATATATATATACCCTCTAAGTATGTGTGTATATATATATACATATACATACATACTTTGAATCTTTGGTAAAATTTCTATTTAAATAAATTCACTAGCTAGTTTCCTTCTTTCTCTTATCTTACTTCTAATATGAGATTGAAAATAAGATCTTCCACTTGATAAACAGAAAAAATTCTGTGAGAATATACTGAAATGGTTTTACTTATACAGGAATAACTAATTAAAAAACTTTCTCATATAATTTAAAAATAATAATTATAGCTTCCAAATATAAAATAATTGAATTCATCACTTCAGGTAAATGTAAATCTCAGATATTACAGCCTTTCAATCCATAACTTTTGTAAAAAATATATAACCAATTAACTATATACGTCGACTCCACTGCTCTGGATATCAGTGCCTCGTTTTCTTTCATTTTAATATTGAAATTGTGGGTTGCTGATTTTCCTTGTTAACTTTAATATAGTTTTACTTAACTTACAGTTCTTTGTTTAGTATGAATGTGTGTTTGGTGAATTACAGTTTATAAAATACCCTGTGATCCTTGGAGGAGTACAAATCAGTAAATACGAAATAATAACAATAACTGACCTGATCACGTGATGAGCTAGTCTATATTAACTACCCACTAGTTATAAAACAAAGATACCTAGTGGTGCAATGGCTAAACACTTGGCTGCTAAGTAAAAGATCCATGGTTGAAGCCCACCAGCTGCTTCGTGGGAGAAAGTACCTGTAGATTTGCTCCAATAAAGATTTCAGCTTTGGAGATCCTATGGAGAAGCTCTACAGTGTGATATAGGGTCGCTACGAGTCTGATTCAACTTGATGGCACATAACAACAACAACAATAATTAATCACGCTCATTCAAAGAAATATTAGTCTCTTAGGCATCAATATTCATTTATAGAATTTCTTAATTCACTACAATTCTAAGCACTTATGAATTAGAAATTTAAGCCTTAAAAATAAAAAAATAGAACTTGCTATTTATTTTTTTCTTATTGCACAATTTTTCTAGGTTCTTCAGTTTACACACAAATTTAATATTTTCTCTGATCCTTTGACAATGTGCTTCATTTTAGTTCCTGTGAAAATGTTTATTAGCTTTCATGATACACTCCTCTCCCCATCCCCTTTTTGTCCTTTGACCTTGAATTTAGCTCCTGGTTATGGTTAGGACATCTTAAAGCATTATATACAAGCATCTGGCTTAATTCCATAATTAGAAACTTTTTAATTATATAATGTAATTATGATCATATATTATGTCTATCACTATTATTTGAGGTATATTTAACAAGTTCTATAATTATTTACAAATTAATAAAGATTGCTTATTTCATGTAAATTCAAGCAATCTGAAGCATATGTTATTGGATAAACATAGATAGGTTGCTTCAATGGACACTAATGTTTTACTCCACTCCATACCTTAAATATAATCACTCTTTTGCATGCTTGCTTCAATTAAGTATATAACACATACGTTAATTTTGTTTTATTTTTAAATTCATGGAAACATAATGCATATCTGTTGCTTCTTTTTTTTAATTTTAGTAACATCTCAGAAAACTTTCTTCCTTAATATATAAAATTATTATAATTTTGTACAATTTTCAATTTTCCACAGATACACAAAAATCTATTACTGTAAATCATCGCAAGAAATATTCCTACAAGTACAATTGTTGAATCAAACAGCGTAAGCATTTTTTCTATTTTGATAAGAATATTCATATAGTCATTCAAAAAGCTGTCCAGATTTTCTTTCTCATTACTGGCGCAGTGGTTAAGCATTTGGCTGCTAAACAAAAGATGGGCAGTTTGAAACCACAGCCACCCTTGGAAACCCTATGGGGCAGTTCTATTCTGTTCTGCAGGGGTGCTATGAGTTGGAATGGACTTGATGACAAAGGGAACTGATTGCATGATGATGGTTTCCTTACATGTTCCCTAAAATCAGATATTCTAAAAATTTAAATTTGTATCAATTTGATGAGCAAAAATACATTATTTAACTATTTCTACTATATTTTCTGATTATTACTGAAGTCGATTTTTTAAAATATGTTTATATGTTAGATCTGCTACTTAGTTGCTGGTTATCCTCAGACGTGTCACGTAGTGTTTGTGAGCTCTAATTTCCTCATTGCTATAATGGTGGTAATGTGAATTTCTAAATCATCAAGCCTTCTTTAAAAATCAGTGAGATCAGGCAAGTGTCAGGGTCATAGGAGATACCCTGAGTTCTTGGTAACGTGTGGTTCTTATCTGGCATAGCTGGGAGATGCTGGGCTGCAGCATGCGGTCTAGATGGCAGAAACAAACGTCCTTCTCTGACTGGGCCACTAGATGCAAGGTAGTTTGCAGACGGATACAAAAAATAAAGTAGATGACAAGAGCATAGCTACGAGTTTCTAGTTACTTAAACTAGGGCAGTGCCAACAAACAAGAAGATCACAGAAGATAGTTATTGGGGTAGTTAGCTGGTTGAAATAACTTTTTTTCTTACCAAAAATATGATAATAAAGAAATTCGTAAAGATTCTCTTGATGGAAACCAGCTCTTCTAGGCAATAGCTCTTAAAAGTACATTTGTATTTAGTGGTCTTGCTTGAATGCTTAGATTTGTTATTTTAATAATAATACTTTAAAATAATTTTTGATTTTCTATCTCATAAGTCCCTAGCTGTCCACCATAAAATCTTGAAGGAATAGGATATTAAATGAGTATGACATTCTCACAATGTAAGTAGGTATGGAACATTCTGTTTTATTCGTTTCAAACTCTGTAAGGTCATTATTTCCCTGATTTCTAGCTCCTGGCAGTAATGTATGTTGTGATACTAATAAATTAAAATTAACTTGAGTTGACTTAATAGAATTGAATCAGAAATTTAATGATGTTAGTTTTTGTTAAGAAAATGCATAGTAAAAATGAGTATTCTGTCTGCTTTCCTTTCTGTCAAACACTAGAATAAAAGGCCTAATTATTCGATGAGATTGAGAAGAGTTAACTGATTTAAGATTTAAAAATATAAATATTTGAAGAAAAAAATAGATCTATTTATCTGGACAGTAATTGAGTTAGTTAAAACAGTATGTAAATGTCTTTGTCTTAGAGTGGTTGATAAAAACCCGAGCTATAATGTGGTTGCCAAAAATCTAAATAAAGTTCATTACTACGTAATAAAACAGCTCAGCTTTAAAACTGGTCAGTTTATTGATTTTAGTGGCAAGGGATTTGAACGTATTTTCTTTGTTTGCAGTTAACTTCTTACTTTCTGAAACCAATATGTTTCTGCCAATAGAGAATTAGACATGCGAATATTATTATAATCAGACATAAAATGAAGTGTGGGCTCTTGGTGTGTTTATGATAAATTGCAAAAACAGCTTTTCTGTACTCTTTCAAGTGCAGAGGCTATCAAGGTAGGTTATTTTGAAACTTTTGTGATTTTTCTAGGCAATACACTTTCTTCAAAATGAGTGAACTTTAATTTCACTGTCAGTTAAATATCAGAGTCTAAAACTCATAGGTTCAATCTGGTCATGTTTTTTAACTTTTGCAATTTAAAGCAATAATAATAAAATCATACCTTATATCACAAGAAGCATTACTCTCTGTGCTTGTACATGAAATGAGGCAAGTGTGCAGAGAAGTTCTACAAATATATTTGTAGCTAGCAGTTTTCTAAAGGAGCCTTGGTGGTGCAGTGGGTAAAGCAATCAACTGCTAACCAAAAGGTTGGTGGTTCAAAACCAACAGGGCCTCTGCAGGAGAAAGATGTGGTAGTCTGCTTCCATAAAGATCGACAGCCTTGGAAACCCTATGAGTTAGAATCGACTCCATGGCATGGGTTTGCTTGTTTGTTATTGGGTTAATGGTGTTCTGGTAAATGTTTAACAACCAGCTCTCTGAGAAAAAAAGTCCTAGTTTATAGCAATTGCCAATTTCAAATACTAACACAATGCAACTGAACACAGAGTTGGAAAGAAATGTACAGTAACACATCATTATATAGTATTTACCCCAAACAGGTATACTTGACGTAAATAAACTCAAGTGCAGAGATAAAAACAAAATGTGGTAAAATAGTAGGAAGTGATGAGTTCTGAGTACTTATTACCTTTTTTTAATATAATTTATTTAATTTTAATTTTATAATGTAATTGTTAATAAAGGCTATATTTAAACTGGAAACCCTGGTGTTGTAGTGGTTAAGAGCTCAGCTGCTAACCAAGAGGTCAGCAGTTCGAATCCACCAGGCGCTCCTTGGAAACTCTACAGGGTAGTTCTACGCTGTCCTAAGGGTCGCTATGAGCTGGAAGAGAACCAACAGCAATGTGTACTTAAACTGAGTCAGAGAAGTCCTAGTAATTTAATTACCAGTGCTTTGTGAGTGTGTATGGCCCATTTCAATACATCATTGTCTGCAATCATAGTTTTCCCAAAACCAATGTAATAAAAGACTTTCATAACTTTAGTGTTTGCATTTGATTCTTCAAAAAAAAAAAAAAAAGAAAACTAGGCCAATAAATAGAAGAAATTTTAAACAAATATTTCATAATTCTTTGGCAAGACTATCATTTAAGAGTTTTAAATACTGAGGAGACGTACACACAATTATCTTCAGATGGATGAGATTGTATTTTTCCAACAAGGGTTTCTGGATAACCCAGATAGAATGTTACTAGGTTGCTTTGTTATATTGAATTTTTAAAAACTTGTAAACTCTTGTGCTTATAATTACACAAACACATTCAAGACTGATCATATGAATGATCAGGAATGAGAAAGAAAGGAACACAGAATTAACTGTAAAGTTAGTTATCAAAGTAACTGGAGGGTGATTCTACTAACCAGGATAGGTAACCATGGCAGGGATGCTGTGTGTTAACCAAAACACATTTTCTTTTCCTACTGGCTGCTGAATTACACTACTCTTCCAGTCTTCCTTGTATGGCTGACTTTTGGCTATAAGAATTTGGGCAAAAAAAATGAAATATACCACTTCTAGGCCTTACCTAAAGAGGACGGTGGTAACGTGGTAAAACACTCAATTTCTGACTGAAATTTCTACGGTTTGAACCCACCAGCTGCTTTGCAGCAGTCTGATTCAGTAAGAATTTACATCCTTGGAAACCTTGTGGGACAGTTCTATTTTGTCCTGTAAGGCCACTAGGAGTTGGAATCGGCTCGATGGCAATTTTTTTTTCACCCTTACCTAGGCGCCGAGGTGGTGCAGTAGGTTAAGCGTTAGACTGCTAACTGAAAGGTCAGTGTTTTGAACCCATCAGCCCCTCCATAGAAGAAAGATGTAGCAATCAGCTTCTATAAGAATTTATAGTCTTAGGAACCCTACTAGGCAGTTCTACTCTACTTACGGGGTCACTGTGAGTTGGAATGAGCTCCATGGCAATGGGTTTGTGTTTGTTGCTGTTGTTATTTGGTTCTATTAAGTTAGTTCTGACACTTAGTGACCCTACATACAAACCGAGGAAACACTGCCCGGTTCTGTGCTAAACTCCCAATCCGTGCTATGTTTGAGCCCGTTGCAGCCGCTTGTTAATCCATTTCATTGAAGGTATTCCTCTTTTTCACTGACCCTCTACGACTCAACGGCACTAGGGTTAGGTTTTCTACTTTACCTAGCATGATTTTGATCTCCCGGAACTGGTCTCACCTGATAACATGTCCAAAGTATGTGAGACAGTCTCTCCATCCTCACCTACAAGGAGCTTCTGGCTGTACTTCTAGTGGGCCATAGTATACTCAATATTCTTTGTCAACACTGTACTGCAAACACATCAATTCTTCTTCAGCCTTCCTTATTCGCTGTCCAGCTTTTGCATGCATATGAGGCAGTTGAAACAACCATGGCTTGAGTCAGGTGGGCCTTAGTCCTCAGAGTGACATTTTTGGATTTTAACATTTTAAAGGGGTTTTTTGCAGCAGAGTTGCCCAGTGCGATACATTCTTTGGTCTCTTGACTGTTGTTTCCACTGGCGTTGATTGTGGATCCAAGTAAAATGAAGTACTTGACAACTTCAATATTTTTTTGTTTATCATGATGCTGCTTATTGATCCAGCTGTATTTTTGTTTTCTTTATGTTGAGGTGCAATCCATACGGAAGGCTGTAGTCTCTAATCTTCATCAGTAAGGTCTTCAAGTCTTCTTCACTTTCAGCAAGCAAGGTTGTGTCATCTGTGTATTACAGGTTGCTATTGAGCCTTTCACCAGTCCCGATGCCTCATTCTTCCTCATATAGTCCAGATTCTCAGGTCATTTGCTCAGCATACAGATTGAAAGAGTATGGTGAAAGGATACAACCCTAACAATGCACATCTTTCCTGATTTTAAACCTCCAAATATCCCCTTGTTCTGTTTGAACGACTGCCTCTTGGTCTGTGTACAGGTTTCACACAAGCACAATTAATGGTCCTAGAATTACCATTCTTCACTGTATTATCAATAATTTGTTATGCTCCATACAGTTGGATGCCTTTGCATAATCAATATAACACAGCGGATGATCTTTCTGGTGTTCTCTGCTTTCAGCCAAGATCCATCTGACATCAGTAAAGATATCCCTCATTCTGCAGTTGGTCCCTGGCCTTGTTATAACTGATGATATTGAACTTCTTCACCATCTCTTTCCACAGATGTAATCCGTTTGATTCCTGTGTATTCCATCCAGCCTGGTCCATGTGTATACTCACCATTTATGTTGTTGAAAAAAGATGTTTGCAAAGAATAAGTCGTTGGTCTTGCAAAATTCTATCATATAATCTCTGGGGTCATTTCTATTGCCAAGGCCATATTTTCCAACTACTGACCCTTGTTCTTTATTTCCCACTTTCATATTCTAATCACCAGTAATTATCAATGCATCTTGTTTACATGTTTGATCAATTTCAGACTGCAGAAATTGGTAAAAATCTTCAATTTCTTACATTGAAATTGGTTTGGGTTTAGGCCTTAAACCTATTAACAAATACATATGTATGTTTGCTTTTGAAATTACTGAAAAAACAGAATCATATTTTTCCATTCAACATTAAAGCACTTAAGGAGACAGTGCACAAAAAGATTCATTTGTCAGAATACTGGATATCAGTTGTATATAAATTCAATATGATGTCTTATTCTCAACCACTAAGGCATTTTCCTCCTATGTTATTAATTTTGTGACTATTTTTGGCCTTTTCATGTATACCATTTTGTTTACTTAACAATATCAGATTTTTTTTTTTTTACTTTATATCTACTGTGGAATCTACTGTTATCTAATTCATAGAAAAAATTTCAATAAATGAATGTTTATTCATGGATTTTATAGGAAATCAACAGGACTTCTAAGAGAAAGAGCTCAAATAAAAAATCAAAGACCTAGGTGTTACTAGTAGCCCTAACACATAATAGATGTGAAATTCAGTGAATTATTTGATCTCTCAATCAGTTGTCTTATTTTATAAATATATTTAAATTCAAATATCAAAAATTGAGTATTTGAGTAACCAATGAGGTAATTCTTGGGAAAATACATAGTTATAAAATGTTAATGTGCCATTATGATTATTTTAATAACAAATATTCTTATTTCAAGTTGAGATGGTGCAAATGGCTAATGCCGACCTGCTAACCAAAGGTAGGAGGTTTAAGTCCACCCAGAGTCATCTCAGAAAAAGGCCTGGCAATCTACTTCCAAAAGGGTCAGCCATTGAAACCCTGTGGAGCACAACTGTATTCTGACACACATGGGGCTGCCATGAATAGGAGTTGACTGAATGGAACAGGAATAAAGATCATTAGATAAATCAGATTTTCTAAGACTAATCACTTAATCAAAAATTTTTAGTCTTCAACAAGAAACATAACCAGCAGTTTCACTGTAGTTTAATTACCAAAATAACCTAAAATCTAAATCTATCTAAGAACTTTTTTTTAGCAAGTTGCTGCATTTCAAATTTTTAGGACACATACATATATCTGTGTATAACAATTAATTCTCTTTTGGATTTTGTCAAATTTTTCTTTATTAAGTGATATTTGTTGTCACTATTAGAAGTATAATGAACATGAAGCTAATGATTATTGTAGCTTACTTATGTCTCTAAAGAGGAACAGGTGACTTTCTTCTGACAAGTTCAATAAGTACACATTTTTTACAATTATATTTCATTGGCTTGTATTTGAATTAAGATTATTGTTATGTATACAAATATGTATTTTTAGTACATGTTCTTATGACATCCTAGGAAGTGTAGAAATTCTTAAATTGTATTGCTTGTTATTTCTATTGTGGTTGTTTTATAATTCTTACTTTAAAAAAAGGCTATGATCACTTAAAAATTAATGTAGTTGAAAACTAGTTATCTCCAACTGTCTCTGTGAACTCTCTCTACTGATTTCTATTTTTAAACATCTTTCTTGCTATTTGAAAGATTATCCCCTTAGGAGACAAGTTGGGAGGCACTTTGCACAGGGGTTATGGGCAGCACCAGAAGTTATATTTTGGAATCAGATAGGTCATGTCACCATCATGCCCTATATATGTGCCCCTGGCCAAATTAGTTAAGCTCTTAAAGCTCTCAGTTTCTTCAGGTGTGGTAAGGCTAAACTAAGCCACCTCAGTGGATAAATCAAATAATATAGTTAAACATTTACTACATATGTATTGTATTTAAATCATATTGAATGTAATTAAATCATATGGTCTATGTTATTCTGGCTTATAGTTGAACACATCAGTATGAAGTACAGGTGGATGCATATAGAAATATTTATGGATGCATGCACATACACGGTTTAGTATACACATGTATATTTTCTTCTTTTGTTAAACTGAAAGGCCCTAGAAGAAGAAAACTGTATTAGCAACTATCACTTGAATCTAGTTCTTGGCTTCTAACACCATTATTCAATAAAAGGAGTCAGAGTTTCTTGGAGAAATCACTGATTGTAGGGCTTGGAAGGGAATATATAAGATGAAATTTGTAACGCCAGGAAGTAAAGAAGTTCTCAAAACAAATAAACAAATCTCAAGATGATAGGGCTATGTCAAAGAAACACAGAAACCAAATGAGAGAGTTCTATATTGTTGGAAAAATATGAGACACAATATAAAGATACAGGATTGGATCATAATACAAAATCCATAATGATATAAATAAATGACAGAAAAAAAGAAGGAAGAAAGGCAGGAAGGGAGAAAGAGAAGGAAGGCAGAAGGAAGGGACAGAGGAAGAATAGACAAATATCTCACACAAAAAAAATATCCAAACGATTTATATAGATACTTCCCTCCCAAAGAGGAGGAGTATAAATCTCTACTCCTTAAGGGATGCCTAGAATGGCTTTCTTCTAAAATGTGTAGTATGCAAGAGTAGGGAGAGAAGGGGTAACTTTACTGCAGAGAAACCTGACAAATTATACTTCAGCCTGGTGATCAAGGTCAACATGAATAGTGATAAGTCACGTTGATAGCAAGTACCCTGAGATGATGTAATAAGAATGGCAATTCACCTCTGTATTCTTCATCCACAAAACCCGTCATCCCAGTCTAATTATGAGAAAAGCACTGAACCCTAATCGAGGGATATGCTACAAAATCTCTTAGCAGCACTCTTAAAATGTCAAAGTCATGAAAAATAAGGAAAGTCTACAGAATTTGCACAGTCTAGAGGAGCAAAAGCAGATGTGATGACTAAATGTAATGTGGTATCACGGAAGGGAATGGCTATTAAGAGTTTGAGATAATGGTGTAAGGAACATAAAGATGGATCAGTCTGAGTTTATTTACTAAAAAAAAAATCTCTTTGCTGTCAAGTTGATTCCGATTCATAATGACCCTATAGGACAAAGTAGAACTGCCCCATAGTGTTTTCAAAGAGCATCTAGTGGATATGAACTACTGACCTTTTGATTAGCAGCTGTAGCTCTTAACCACTATGCAACCATATTTTCTGAGTTTACTGATATGGGCCCACTTATTTTTTTTTTTAGCACAGATTCTTCATTCAATGTTCCAGGAATGTTAGGAAAGGATCTAATAGTTTCTTTGCTTGGATTATGCCATGGCCTACACTAAATGAAATTGAAGTACCAAACGTGTCTTGGTATACTATAGAAAAATGTGTCCAAAGGCTTAGAGAAATTGGAGTTAGAATGGATTTATCGAGTTAGACCCACAGACCCACGCATGGAGTGCCCAGAGGACAGAGCCTAAGACACATTGAAGCATATTTGGGAATATTAATTAGGATTTTATTAGATGTAATTTGGGGAGAACATATATCTTAAAATATTAAACATTTCCTTTTAACAAAGAAGTACTCCCCTTAATTCTTTTCTATGTTCTATTACACCTATAAGGTCGCTATGAGTCGGAATCGACTCAACGGCATTGGGTTGTTTTGGGTATTATACCCTTTGATAAAATTTTTTTTCTTCAAATAAGTTTGCAAATATTATCTGTATATTGTTGATAAAAATAAAAGATATAATTTTTCTTTTTGTTTCTTTCTGCTTATTTGTTGTTTATGTATTGAAATAAAAGTTGATCTTGTTTGTCTATTTTGTATGTAATACAACACTGGGCCTTTTAATCACTCCCGCTAATTCTACAGTCAGTTCTTCTAAAATGTCTATACTATTAAAACTTGGTAGAATAAATAATTTGTTGACATTCTTATTATATAAAATGGTTGATCTGGACCTTGAAATCATTGAAGTGCTCAAGACAGTGAAATTAAAGTCAGTTTTTATTTTCATATTGCGTAGGTATGAGTTAAGTTTAGAAACCTATCACATAATATGTAAATGTGTCATAATCTTAATATGTTTAAAATCTATTTAAGAATTTTATTGTTGGTGTGCTATAAGGATATTTGAAAATAACAATATATTTATTTGAATATCTTTAGCCACTTTAATGCATTCATTTAGAATATTTTGTGTGGGATTATATATACATATGCTATTCTAATATAAATCCACACCCCCTTTATCACATTGTAAATAAATTACATTCCTCAAAATCGAAGGAGCTATTTGGAATCTTAACCCACAATATCTAACCAAATAGGTATCAATGAATTTAGGTTAAGGGAACCAAATTGGTAGAGGGATGGGACTACAAATCTGCATTCTTTCAGTACTCCTTAAATAAAATTTGTGAGAGCTTATTTGGAGTTTAAAGAAAATTGTAGCTATTACAATGATGCTGGCTCTAGCCTTTTATAGATTTTTGTCCTTTATGACTGCTCTGTTCCCTACAGTGTATCTATGAAGTGCAGAAAAAGATCACAGTAGATGATTATACTAAGGCTCCAAAGCCACTGGAGTGTGAGATAATCTTCAGAGCTGAGAATTAGTGTCCCAGACAACCTAGCAGGAAACCAAAGGGGTTATTCCTTCAGTGAAATTTAAAGTCTAAGACACACATGAAACTATAGCTCTTTATTAATGCTCTTATCCATACTTTTGACCATTTGATTACGTGTTAGTAAAAGTTCTTTATTCTTTCCTTCACTGATGCTGCTTAGTTGGTACAACATAAATTCCCAAGACTTAACATGTAGAACATTTCTTCAAAATAATATAGCTTTGAACATTAGCAATTCCACGCAAAGTTTAAAATAACAAGGTGATTCATTATTCATTCTTTGAAGTACACAGGGAGAAATCCAGTCAGGCTTGGATTTTTTCACTTTCCTAAATATGTTGTCAATACTCAAGGAAATGGATATTTTTCATGTGGAGTGGCCACACAGAATGTAGAAGAACATTATAATAGAATAAGTAAGGACATATTTAAAAAGAGGTTGCGTTTTGAATGTTATGTTGATCTAGGATAAAATGCTAAATCAAAATCAAGGGTCTTTTGCCATTTTTACTCTTGCTAAAGAGGACATTTTTTACTTTTATATAAATGGTGTATTTACTATCTCATAAAAATGGAAGGGTATTTTAGTGTTATTTATAAATTGCTTCAATAATAATTTATATACTCAATTTTTTATCTTAATCGACCCATAATAAGCACACCAATGAATCATTCATTGCTATTTTACAAACTTATTGGTTATTATATTTATGTTTGTGATTCAGTGTAACTTTGCCACTATGATGCTTAAGCCAATTCACAGTAAATAGCCTCACAGCTGTAATTAAATGATATGTCAAGTGCAGTTAAATTCCACACATATAATACTAAGGTTGACCTGAACTAAATGTCTCTAACTTTGACCATGTTTTGAAGGAACAAAACCCCATGCTTGTAACAACTTCAACTGTTTAGAAAGAGCCACCAAATATTTTATAAGTAAATATTATACAAATTATCATGAATTTATATAATTTATAAAATTCATAAATTATTGGTAGGTGCTGCTTAGTCGGTTCTGATTCAAAGTGACCCTATGTACAAAAGAATGAAATACTGTCGGGTCCTACCATTCTCACAATAGTTGTTATGCTTGAATCCATTGTTGCAGCCACTGTGCCAATCCATTTTGTTGAGGCTCTTTCTCTTTTTCATAAATTATTATGAAGAGCAAATGTTAACTTTTATATAAAAAAAATCCCATATAGGGCATTTCTGCTCATGAAGTCCTACCCTATCCCACCCTAAGTTCCAGAAGCTTGGGGTACCATGATCAGCATCCTTCAGCTGCTGCTGTAGTCCTCAAGGCTCAGAGGCTTTCTTTGCCTACACAAACTTCTGTCATTCCCAGGCCACAGTGAGAAGTCCACTTAAGCAGGACAAGATGGCTCCATCAAGTGACCAAAATAATCAGATGACCTTCCAGTAGAAGAAAAAGCAGCATAAATAATGATATGGAACTCAAAAGACCAATATTTAGGGCTTTCCAAGAGCTTAGAAAAGAAATCAAGGAAAATGCAGAGGAAGTCAACAAAACATGGCCAAAATCAAGGAAAACACAGGTAAAACAGTAGAATTCAGGAAAATAATACAAGAACAAAACATCAAAGTAAACAATTAGAAATTATACAAAAACAGAAACTGGAAATCAGTTTCAGAAATGGACAGCTCAATAGAAGGTTTAGGAGCAAATTTGAAACAATGGAGGACAGAATCAGTGAGACTGAGGAGAAGTCCAAGGATGTCCCTTTGTTTGAGAAAAAAAATAGAGAAAAGAATTAAGAAAACCTGAGAATTATGTGGGAGAGACATGATCAAGAACAAAAATTTGTGTGTGATTGGAGTTCCAGAACAGGGAAAGAAAATGGAAAATACAGAGAAAATTGTTGAAGATTTGCTGGTAGAAAACTCCCCAAATATCATGAAAAATGAAAAGCTGACCCTACAAGATGCTCAATGAACCCCATATAGAATAGACCCCAAAAGAAAGTCACCAAGACGTATCATAATCACACTTGCCAAAATCAAAGACAAAGAAAGAATTCTGAGAGCAGCTCCAGCAAAACGAAAAGTCACTTTCAAAGGGGAAATAATAAGACTAAACTCTGACTACTCAGCAGAAACTGTGCAGGCAAGAAGGCAATAGGATGACATATATAAAACCTTGAAACGAACAAACAAAAAAAGCTACTAACCAAGCATAATATATCCTACAAAACCCTCTCTCAAATACAATGATGAAATTAGGGCATTTCCAGATAAACGGAAATTAAGGGAATTTGTAAAAACTAATCCAAATTTCCAAGAAATATTAAAGAGAGTCCTTCAGTTACAGAACTAACAATATCAGACGACAACTGGAGTTTAGAACACAGGGCAGCATCAGCCAGATACCGACCTAGGTGAAGAACGCTCAATAATAAAATGAAGTTAAAAGACTTAAAACAGGGGAAAAGAGATGTCAGTGGGTAAATATCGACAACATCAAAACAAAAAATGGGAGAATAAATGGCATAGGTATAGAACTTTCAAATGGAGGGGAAATAAAGGCAATATCAAGTAATAAAAGACTGGTTCAAATTTAGGAAGATAAGGGTAAATTTTAAGGTAACCATAAAGAAAGTCAACAAACCCACTCATCAGAATAAAAAAGAAGGAAAACATAAAAACCCAGTAAACACAAAATATATAATAACGAAAGAAAAGAAAAATCCAAAAGCAAAAGGAAGTAAGCAAGGAAAATAAGAGGAACAAAGAAAGTGTCAGCACCATAAAAAAAGCACAACACATGACAGCAATAAACTCGTATCTGTTGGTAATCCTACTGATGTAAATGGCTTAAAATTACTTTTTTAATTAGAAATTATGTTTTTTGAATCTCCCTTTCGTGCATAACTTTTTCGTTTTGTTTTATAGGGTATAAATTATAGTTGGAAATATGAGCTACTGAACTCTCGCATGTCATTTAATTTTTAGAGAGTAAATTATACCAATGGACTATGGTTAACACAAGTGCTGATTTGGTTTTGTTTCTGTCACTTCTGCAATTTTCCTACCTGATTGCAAGTCCACTCGATGGAACTAGGAAATCAATACCCTATCTGGTATCTGAACTGACCTGCTGGTATGCTTCAGAATAGCGGCATCATTAGGGTTGGTGTCACCCAGTGCGGTAACTCTTGGTGTCACCACCTCCCCTCCATAGGCCTCCTCCCATACTAGACCGTACAGAATCCTTAGTAATGTTCACTGTCAATTTTAGTTATAGAATAATATGTGATATAGTTCTAAATTGCTTAAATGTAATATTTTTTAGATTATATGAATACTAACGACAAAATTGTTTTGTAAAATATTTTTATATTAATTATAACATATTGATAACTGAGCAGAAGCCTTTTTTGATTTTTCTCCTTCTTTTCCTTTAATTACTATTGTATTCTTAAAAAAAGTTATTGATATAGCTTCACAAATACTACTTACCACAATATTGTAGCTAAAAACCCAGAAAATTTAACAGAATCAGTGACTATAAAAACACTGGAAGCAACGAAAACAGCGTGCATGGAGTGTGTTCAGATGAAACTATGTGATTTGAAGCATCATTGTAATTGGGTGATAATGACAGCTCTGACCAGAGCACATTAGAAGGTTCAAAAAGTAAATTAACATAGAGTTTTAGCCTTGTCAGTGTATTGACATATGTAAGCTGGGCTTACAAAAATGTTTTTTAGTTGTAACTAGCTATAGGGATATTTTTATAAAAAATAATAAATTTCTGCTGAAACACTGGGGAAAAAATCCCATTTGTGCACACATTTATATATAGCCTTTCAGTCAAATTCTCTAATTAGTGTTCTTTTTGGGAAAAACATAATAGAGCCATCCTTCCAATAATATGTTTTCAGAAAAGTAGGTTAAACACTGAAATGAAGATGTGACTTAGAAATTGACCAAATAAATTTCAAAAAATAAAAATTGAGAGCACTCTTCTGAGAGAAAGTAAAGACTAAGAAGCCTGAAAGTGTAGCAGCGGACAGCAGATCTACTCGTGATCACCCTAATCAAATTGACCACTCCTCAGAACATTCAATTTATTGCAATGATACTGAACATATTGCCACATCTCCCATGATTCAAAATATACATAATTGGAAATTGGACACAAGGGCAATTTAACACTTTTCGCTATTAATTATTGTGTAAGCACGAATTTCTCTTAGACTTTCCCAGGTTTTCCATATTGCTACAACATCATAAAAAAAAAAAAAAAAAATAGTCTAGGCAAATTATTTGAAAATACTCTGACTTTTTTCAGTTTTCTTTTGCCTTCACAAATATGTCTGTGCCTTCTAATGACTGTGGCATTTTCACAAGAATTGTCATTAAATATGATTTCAGGCATTAAAGTATCAAACCAAGAATGACTAAAAATGACTAGAGGTGTTTAAAAAAAAAAAAAAAAAAAAAAGAGGTGTTAGGAAGTAGTAAAACACCTGCCATTCCAAACAGTCTTTACTTAATACAAACAGTGTCTGCTTTGTCTTTAAAAAAGGACCCCTTAATTATGTGGTGGAAACTCCAAGAAAACTCCCTGCTGTTTATAGAACTGAGCCTTCAGTGCTGACTGGCCTTTCAAGAACTGACAAGAAATAATAAAAAGTGATTTAAGGGGATATGAAAACAAATTCTTCATGCTGTATGATGCGCTATTTCAGAAATAGTGAAAAATATACAATGGTAGATAATTCTTTACCTCTATGCTGGTTATCTGATAAAGTATCTGTTTTCATTAAATCTTTATTTTGATTCTTTCAAGTACCTAAACTGCTCCTTATTTGAGATCTCTTTGTAAATAATATTAACTCAGCTTTTAGTCTAAGTACTGTTTGATAAGCTGCTGCTTCATTATTTTGCTTAGCCACCCACAATAACTTGAAACGTCTGTGCTCTTTTCCCGATAGTCATACGCACCAAATATCTAGAAAGTTAAGTTTTTGGAAAATTCCTGCTTAACTTTTTCATGCATTTTAATTCTGCCATGGAATATCACACTTGAAAATATAATTTGGTTACACTTAAACGAGAATGAGCATAGAGAAAGAGAAAGTATTGTTATGGACAAGATGATACGCCATGCAAATCCTGCTCCAAGGCAGGACTTGTTGCCTCAGTGGCTGATCATGCTGTAATTGGCAGCCTTTCCTTCTCAACTTCTTCACACTGCGCCTGAGCGGCAAAAAGTCATGCTCTTCTTGAGGTCCACATAGCTAATGACTGATCAATATGTGGGTATAAAGCCTTGCCTTTTTTGCTCAAAGAAAGAAAACCCTGAGGGGTGAAATTTAAGTGATTCAGAATTGTGTATGGGGTGGTTCAAGGCTATCATTCAGACCTGCATTACAACTTATTTATTCTGCATCTGACCAATCTTACTTCTTTATTCTCCCTTCTACAGATGTTGATTCCAAAGAGCATTTCCTAAAAATTATCCTATACACTAAACTTCATTTTAGAGTCTGCTCCCCACAAATCTAACCTGCAACAGGTAATGCCAGAAATGATCCAAGAAAAGAAGTAATAATATGGGATTTTGGAGTAAGTCTGTTGCTGCCAAATGGCAGTGGACCCATCACTGTTAGTAGGTAGAGCACAGACTGATCTTCACAAAATGTGATACTCCAATTGCAACATTCACCAGTGATGAATTGTGATGGCACACCTGTGAAAAAGAACGCACTGGCTGGAGTGGATTTAGCAGGTGTTTGAGAAACATGGGAGAAGTAGTAATTAAAAAAAAATGGAATTGGGTGTCTATTGCTAAGCTTTACTGAACTCTGAACAAAGCTAACAAAAGGCTGAGAATGATTAACAGGTAAATGAAAGCCTTTGTGAATGCCAAAGAGTCTTCTTACAGCCCCAAAAGAGTCACTCACTTCAAGCAGACGAAGGGCACAGGGAGCTTACGACCTGACCCAGGACTTAATCATCAAAGTAGCTGAGTGTCAAAGAAGTTTAAACTCTCAAAAAAAAAAAAAAAAGTATTTTTGCCATGTCAAAATACCAGTTGTGGTTAGAAAGAAAGGGACGCAGAAACATGGGATGGTAATACTGAAGGTGTTGCTCCTCTACATTTTGATTTCTTGGATATTTCTGAGCCATTAGAAAAGTTGCCCACCACTTACCATTAAGAGATAATAAATCCCTTTCATAAAGACAATACAGATTTATTTATTGTGAGACATGTGTCCCCCTAAGGGCTTACCCCTATTTCCACTAATAGCCACTGGACCTGTAACTAGGGTGAAGTACCAGCATCACACAACTGGGAACATGCTAGAGGAAAAAACAATATTATAAAGCAAGTTGTAGCTAGCGTGGACAGGCATGCACACAGAGACTATGCATAGGGTTAAATCCTGAGGGCGTATGATTAAAGGGGCTTAAACAGAAGAGTGAGTAAGGGAGAACCCTTTACTTTGTGAACACTCAGCTATATCTCCTGAGATACAGTAATAATATCTATGAAGGATACCACGAGATAATATAAATTTGATATTTGTATGACTCCAAGAAGCATGGAAAAACTGAAGGAGATTTAAATGTCAGAATTTCTGTCAGGATTAAAAGCACTGTGAGGCTCAGTGGTGTAAGTATATGCTAGAGTAGAAGTAAGGAGGGAGAAAACATCAGATGATTATGTTCCATGGGAAAGCCCAAGTGATATACTTCTTACCAAGGCCATAATAGTGCCTTGGTAGGAGGCAGCCCTTATCGTTAGGAGTTTTTGTGTTGGGTCTCCTTTGTAGGCCAGGTTTGATAGTAGGAGAGGCTAGATATATATAAAACTAGACTCACTTATAGCAACAGAAATAAGAGAACCCTGAAATAGTAGAGGTCAGGTGACAGTAATTCCTCATCATAACCTAGGTCAGAATAGCAGCCGATGAGGCTAAATTAGAAAAAAAGTAATGGAGATGGTTAAACAAGGAAAAAAGAATGAGAGGGCATTTTTTTTTTTCTACTACCAAAAGAAATAAAGAACGTATGATAAGTAGACCAAGGATCCCGCTGCTGACAAGGTGATTCTAACTCATATCAACTCTATGAGACAAGACTGGAACTGCCTCATGAGGTTTCCAAAGAGCAGCTGGTGGATTCGAACTTTTGACCTTTTGCTTAGCAGCCTGAGCTCTTAGCCACTGCACCCCCAAGGCTCCAGACCAACAGTAACTGTCTCAAAAAAATAAAAAGCCATGATCCCTTGCCCAGTGTGTATAACCGCAACTGTTTTCAGACCCTAGAACAATGCTGGATCTCTAAGAGTAAGGACATTGTAACACCAAGACAAGTACATGTAGTATTAATTAACTTAATCTTTCTTCAAAAATTTATAATCATTTCTGAGAGCTACTCCTCAACACTAAGGAAAGTGGAATATCCATATATTTCAAGGACTGCTAGACACAGGGTCAATTTTTTATTAATACATGGAGAACCAAAATGTTCGCTATGAAGGCAAAGTGATAAAGACTTCCTGGGCAAGGTCAGTTCACGGTGGACGAGCTGGATTCACGGACCCTTCTACTGCTCACTTCCCTTCCAAATGTGTGACTGGAGTAAACATATTTCATACTTGCTGCAACCACCACTTTGAGTCTTTGCCTTGTTGAGTGAGATTCATCATAGCACAGAAGGATAAGTAGAATCACTCAAACTGCAATACATATGTATATATATATAAACATATATTTAAAATCAGTTGCTGTTGAGTCACTTCCGAATCTCCATGTGAGTCCATTGGATTGTCAATGGCTGTTTTTTTTGGAAGTAGATCAACAGGACTTTCTTTTAAGGCAACTCTGGATGGACTAGAACCTCCAACTTTTTGGTTTGCATTAACAGTGTGCACCACCTTAGGAGTCTATATGTGTATATGTATGTACGTATGTATGTTTGTTTTTGTTAGTTACCATCAAGCTAGCATCCATTCATGGTGAGCTTATCTATAACAGAACGAAAACTCTGCCTGGCCTTTGCCATCTTTATGATCGTTGATATGTTTGAGTGATTTTTTGTGGTTATTATAATTCATTCCATTGAGGGTTTCTCTCATTTTTGCAAACCCTCTGCTTTACCAAAAAGGGTGTATTTTTCTAGCAGTTGGCCTTGTCTGATGACACGTTTGAAGTAAGTGAGCTGAAGTCTCACAATCCTCACTTCAAAGGAGCATTCTGGTTGTATTTATTCTAAGACTGATTTGTTCATTCTTCTGGTAGTCCATGCTATATTCAATATTGTTCACCAACACTACAGTTCAAATGCATTCAATTCTTTTTTTGCTTTCTGTTTCAATTTTCCATGCATATGAGGAGAAAGAAAAGACTTTGGCTTTGATCAGGAATGCCTTAGTCATCAAGGTGGCATATTTCCAATGCAGGTAAAAGGAGTAATTAATGGAGTAAATTTGCTGAGTGAAAAGGGTGGATGAAAAATATAAAAGTATCAACAATACCAGTGACAGTAAAAGATATATAAGGTTTAAAGTCACTAAAATGGCAGGGGAAAAAGAAATAGTAAACCAGTAGAGTAGATGCATATAAGATTGTATGCATAGTCAGAAGTTTAAGAATTTCTCTCCTATTTCTTTTTGTATTTTTGTTTTGACATGTATGTTTCAACCTACTCGTTAAAAAAAACTAAAAAGTGTTTAAAATACATTTCCAAAAGAGATTAATACAATAAAGAACAGAGTTGTTTGATTTTTTTTTCCAAGTTCAGTTTGATGCTCACTGGGGCCAGATGGGAAACCCTGGTGGCATAGTGGTTAAGTGCTATGGCTGCTAACCAAAGGGTCGGCAGTTCAAATTCACCAGGCGCTCCTAGGAAACTCTATTCGCCAGGCGTTCCTAGGAAACTCTATTCGCCAGGTGCTCCTAGGAAACTCTTGTTGGAGAGGGAAGGTGTGAGAAAATGAAATTTCACTGTTTTACTCATCACCTTTAGGATAACGTCAAATATACAGAGCTTAAGACCTGGGGGTCTTCTCTCATAAAGATTACAGCCTAAGAAACTATACGAGGCAGTTTTAGTCTGTCATATAAGGTTGTTATTAGTCAGAAATCTCAATGGCACAAAACAACAATGACAATGCTGATAAATAAATTACTAAGCTACTACTAGATCTGCAGAGCCCTGGTGGCTCAGCAGTTCAGAGCTCAGCTGGTAACAATAAGTTTGGCGGTTCAAATCCACTAGACACTCTTTGGAAACCCCATGGGGCAGTTCTAGTCTGTTCTGTAGGGTCGCTATGAGTCAGAATCATCTAGATGGCAATGGCTTTTTTTTATTATTATTACATCTGAAGTTACAAAAATAAAGAACAAAAATGGATATTAGCAGAATATATTTTTATACACTTAATAACTAATTCTATATGTTCACACAAATGATATTATGTGAAGTGCACTTTGCAGTATTAATGGAATATGGCCACCATACTCTTTAAAGAAAATCAATAGATATTGCCATTTTATATTGTTTACTTATTATGTAATCAGAATGCAAAATAATAATAAGAAAAAATTAAAAAACACAGTTGACATTTAAAACGTTTTCTTGTCTATGTTCAGTGGAAATAAGAAAGGAAATTACAGAGTAACTTGTATAAGAGAGGAATGAAAACAATATTTCTTAAACTATGATAAGGTTAAATTAAGGCTAAAAAGAAACAGTAACTTTTAACAGATATTATACCTGTTGGAAACCCTGGTGGCGAAATGGTTAAGAGCTATGGGAGCTAACCAAAAGGTGAGCAGTTCTAATCCACCAGGCGCCCCTTGAAAATCCTGTGGTGCAGTTCTACTCTGTCCTATAGGGTCACTATGAGTCTGAATTGACCTGGCAGCAACAGGTTTTTTCTTTTTTTAGGTTATTATACCTGTTAAAACAGGGAGGAATAAAATAAATAAATAAAACATCTTTAAAAAAATAATAAAGATCAAATGGAAATAAAATAAAACAGAAAAAAAAATTAAAGAGTGGCTGAATTTAGTAAAATAAAGAAGTTAAATAAACCTGAGTAATGTTTTCAGAAATAAATTGATAAATTAAAAATTGTTAGTTAAACTAACCAACAAAAAATGAAGGGTTACTTTGTAAAAATAAGGCCAAAATTGAAAAAAAAATGCCATATACATTAGTAATGTTTAAGCCGTAACTAAAAAATAGTTCCACCACATGCCTGTCAGTTTGTCTTACTGTGATGGCTTGTGTATTGCTGTGATTTTGGAAGCTTTGCCATTGGTATTTCAAAAACCTTTGGTGAACAGTTTTCAGCCAAGCTTCCAAAATAAGACAGGCTAGGAAGAAGGAACTGGGGGTTTACTTGTGAAAAAAAAAAATTAACCATTGAAAATATTATGAATAGCAGCAGAACATTGTCTGATATAGTGCCGGAAGATGAGCACCTCAGATTGGAAGGCACTGAAAATACGACTGGGGAAGAGCTGCCTCCTCAAAGTAGAGTCAACTTTAATGATGTGGATGGCGTTAAGTTTTCAGGACCTTCATTTGCTGATGTGGCACAACTCAAAACAAGAAGAAACAGCTTCAGACATCCATTAATAATAAGGAGGAATGTATGAAGTGTGAATCTAGGAAAATTGGAAGTCATCAAAAATGAAATGGGACAGGTAAAGATCAATATCCTAGGCATTAGTGAGTTGAATTGGACTGGTATTGGCCTTTTTTGAACCAATCATATCCTGCTATGCTAGGAATAATAAACTGAAGAGAAATGGCCTTGCGTTCATTGTCAGAAAGAACACTTTAATATCTATCCTGAAGTACACATTGTCAGTGATGGGATAATATCCATACACCTACAAAGATGACCAGATAATTCAACTATTATTCAAATTTACCCACCAACCACTAAGGACAAATATGAGGAAATTGAAGATTTATACTGAAGTCTACAGTCCGAAATTGATCAAACATGCAATCAAGATGCGTTGATAATTACTGATGACAGAAATGTGAAAGTTGGAGATAAAGAAGAAGGATTGGTAGTGGGAAAATATAGCGTTGGTGATAGATACGATGCCAGAGATCACAGGATAGAATTTTGCAAGACCTATGACTTCGTTGCAAATACCTTTTGTCACCAACGTAAAGGTGACTATGCACATGGACTTCCCCAGATGGAATACACAGGAATCAAGTCGACTACATCGGTGGAAAGAAACAATGAAAAAGTTCAATATCATCAGTCAGAACAAGGCCAGGGGCCAACTGTGGAACACCCAACAATTGCTCATATGCAAGTTCAAGTTGAAGTTGAAGAAAATTAGAACAAGCCCAAAGAATGACCTTGAATATATCCTAACTGAATTTAGAGATCATCAAGAAAATAGATTTGTTGCATTGAACACAAATGACTGAAGACCAAACAAGTTGTGGAATGACATCAAGGACACCATACATGAAGAAAACAAGAGGAAAGAAAGAAAAGACCAAAATGATGTCAAAGAAACTCTGAAAGTTGCACCTGAATGTAAAGCAGCTAAAAGGAAAGGAAGAAATGATTAAGTAAAAGAGCTGAACAGAAGATTTCTGGGTTAAGAAGACAAAGTAAAGTATAATAATGGAATATTCAATAATCTAGGCATAGAAAACCAAAAGGGAAGAAGACGCTTGGCATTTCTCAAGCTGAGAGAACCGAAGAAAAAAATTAAGCCTCAAGTTGCAATATTGAAGGATTCTATAGGGAAAATCTTAATGCAGGAAGCATGAAAAGAAGATGGAAGAAATACAGAGTCACTGTACCAAAAAGAACTGGTCGGCATTCAAACTTTTCAGAAGGTAGCATATGATCAAGAACCAATGGTACTGAAGGAAGAGGTCCAAGCTGCACTGAAGACATTGTTGAAAAGCAAGCCTGCAGGAATTGGCAGAATACGAGTTGAGATGTTTCAACAAATGGATGCAGAGCTAGAAGTGCTCACTCATCTGCCAAGAAATTTGGAAGACAGCTACCTGGCCAACTGACTGGAAGAGACCCATATTTGTACCCATTCCAAAAAAAAAGGTGATCCAACAGAATATGGGAATTATTGAAGAATATCATTAATATCATATATAAGTAAAATTTTGCTGAAAGTCATTCAAAAGCTGTTGAAGCAGTACATTGACAGGGAACTGCTAGAAATTCAAACCAGATTCAGAAGAGGATGTGGAAAAAGGGATATCATTGCTGATGTTAGATGGATCATGGCTGGAAGCAGATAATACCAGAAAGATGTTTACCTGTGTTTTATTGACTATGAAAAGACATTCGACTGTATGGGTCATAACAAATTATGGATAACATTATGAAGAATGGGATTTCCAGAACACTTAATTGTGCTCGTGAGGAACCTGTACTTAGACCAAGAGGCGGTAGTTCGAATAGATCAAGGAAATAGTTTGTGGTTTAAAATCAAGAAAGGTGTGTGTCAGGGTTGTATCCTTTCGCCATACTTATTAAATCTGTATTCTGAGCAAATAATCCAAGAAGCTGGTCTCATTAACAACCTCTGATATGCAGATGACACAACCTTGCTTGCTGAAAGGCAAGAGGACTTAAAGCACTTACGGATGAAGGTCAAAAACCACAACCTCCAGTATGAGTTATACTGTAACATAAAGAAAACAGAAATCCTCACAACTGGACCAATAAGCAACATAAGAATAAATGAAGAAAATATTGAAGTATTAAAGGATTTTATTTTACTTGGATCAATAGTTAACGGCCCATGGAAACAACAGTTGAGAAATCAAACAAGGCATTGCATTGGGGAAATCTGGTGCAAAAATCACTTTAAAATGTTAAAAAGCAAAGATTTCACTTTGAGTACTAGTGTATGGCTGACCCAAGCCATGGTTTTTTCAGTCATGTCATATGGGTAAAAGCTGGACAACAAATAAGGAAGACTGAAGAAGAATTGATGTCTTTGAATTATGGTGTTGGCAAAGAATATTGAATATACCATGGACTGCCAGAAGTACAAACATATCTCTCTTGGTAGAAGTACAGCCAAAATGCTCATTAGAAGTAAGGATGGCAAGGCTTCATCTCACATACATTGGACATGTTATCAGAAGGGACCAGTCCCCGGGGTGGGACATCATGCTTGGAAAAGCATAGGATCACTGAAAAAGAGTAAGACTGTCAATAAGGTGGATTGGCACAGTGGCTGCAACAATGGGCTCAAGCATAACAAGGATTGTGAGGATGACAAGGGACCAGGCAGCATTTCCTTCTGTTGTATGTGGCGCCGCTATGATGTTGTTTTTCTTATTAAGTGCCACAAAGTTGGCTTCATACCACTTGTCAGAGAAGATAACTAGAACATGAAAGAAATTAAAAAAAAAAGTAGGAACAAGCTGCCTCATGCCTTTCCTCAACCACTCTTAGCTCTCTACCTCAGCAGGCACACACAAAGTCATACATACACACAGGTATGCATCCCACAATGTCCAAAATAATTCAAAAGTGAATTCAAACAAACTTCCTAGAATTTAATGCTGCGCTTTCTTCATAATGAACATGCAGCAACAGGTTGATAACCTATGATGAAAATAATACGCAAGAAAAATGAAGGTCACAGATTAGTCTCATATATTGAGATTATAAAAAAAAAATTGAAATAAAATATAACCAGGTAATTTACTAGACTAGAAATTAAAGGTACCATATGAGGTTCATTCCAGGAGCTCACTGTTATTGCAACTGTATTATAATTCACTGTATTAGAAAGTGGATGGGAAAAATTAAGATCATCTCAACAGGTGCCAAAAAGTAATTTGATGAAATAGATCATACATTGCTGATTTTAAAAAAAAAAGCTCTTAATAAAATCAGAAGGAAATATTCCTCCTTTACGTAAATTAAAATCTACATCATTAGAAAAACCCAGCAATATACATAATGTTGAATCACTAGAAGCATAAATTTTAAGAATATAGGGTTCCCCATTATAAACATTAATATTTAAAAGCACTCTAGAAGTACTGTACAATTAATTAAAGACAACTAAAGCTAAAGCAAAATTATCATTGTTTTAGTTGATGTCATTGTAAACCTAAAACACTTCAGAAAATGAATCTAAAGGTTTGGAATAATAAGATAATTTATTAAGATGCCTGGTTACAAAATGAATAGACAAAAATAGACTCCACGTATAAAATCAATAGATAGAACATTTAATGGAAGATAACATCCCTCTTTACTATAGTAACCTAAAAGTTAAACAAACTTAAAAAAAAGAAAAGCATAATACATCGTGTCCACAAATTCAGTGTCCTTGCTCTTAAATAACATAGTACTCAGGGATCTTGGTTAAAATGAGATAAATTTATACAGTTTAACTTAAATTAAAAGGACATTCATTGGGCAGGTGCCAGGAACATCCAGATTGTATTTAAGGTTGAACGGATTTATTTAGGCAACAAAATCAGAGCTAAAATAGTACTATGGGACCAAGGAGTAAATGGCACACAAGGTCTTTAGTGCAAATCCTCAGGCCGGGGAACTGGTGCCAACACTAGACACTGCAGCTGCTTCTATCAAATAAGGTTATTGCCCCACCTGTACACTTTTATCATAAAAAAAACCCTAAAAAAATACATACACGTATGTATTATTTATTATTTCTTAATTGTATCATGCAACAGTTCATGATTGGTAAGATGCAAGTGTCCTATTTCCCAGTAAGCTGAGAGAAAAATATTTGAATACTCACCTTTCATAATGCCTACCACATGGGTTACAAAAATTTGGTGACTTCTACAAATCTGAAATTGGGTGTTGAATGATGAAAAGCAAAAACACGCTGAGAATACTGTTGGCTCCTTAAAAGCACTCAACCTTCTTTTTAGAGCAGTTGTTATTAGGTGGTATGAAATCATTCCTGACTTATTAGCAGTCCCATGTACAACCAAATAAAATGTTGGCCAGTCCTGTGTAATCTACACAATGGTAGGTATGTTTGAGCCCAATGTTGCAGCCACTGTGTCAATCCATCTCATTGAGGGTTTTACTCTTTTTTGCTGACTCTCTACTTTATTAAGCCTGACGTTCTTCTCAAGGGATTGATCCCTCCTGATGACATACCCAAAGTAAGCCAGACAAAGTTTTCCTCTCCTCCCTTCTAAGGAGCATTCTGGATGTAATTCTTCCTAGGCAGATTTGTTTGTTCTTCTGTCAGTTCATGGTATATTCAATATTCTTCTCCAGCATAATAATTCAAATGCCAATTCTTCTTTGGTCTTCCTTTTTCGTTGTTCAGCTTTCCAATACATACGAGGGGATTGAAAATATAATGACTTGGGCAGGGGCTTATTATCCAATAGACAAAGAAAACATAGTGCTTACCTTGCTTGCCAGATCATTTGTAGTGAACAATTTCACATGTTTTCACCACATCAAAGATTGCGTTTCTAGGTATGGCTGGCACCTGTCTCCATTCCAACCTCATAGCACCTTCCTAAAGTATCAAAGCGTTTTTTTCAAATGTACAATCCCTGACAGGGACAGATGACCCAGTAAGCAAGGTAAACACAGGCTTACTTGTGCTTACTTACTAATCTGTAGTGAACAATTTCACATGGGTTTTGTCACATCACAATATAAACCCCTACTTACCTTGTCTATTGGTAATCCACCCTTGGGTTTGATTCAAGCACACCTTAGTCCACAAAGTGACATCTTCTCTTTGTAACACTTTAAAGAGTTCTTTCTCAGCAGATTTGACCAAGGCAATAAGTTGTTTAATTTCTTGACTGCTACTTCCATGGGCAGTGATTGTGGATCCACGTAAAATGAAATCCTTGACAACTTTAATCTTTTCTCCCTTTATCATGATGTTGCATATCAGTCCAGGTGTGAGGATTTTTGTTTTCTTTGTGTTGAGGTATAATCCATAGTGAAGTCTGTAGTCATTGACCTTCATCAGTAAGTGCTTTAATCCCTTCAATTTCAGCAAGCAAGTTTGTGTCGTTTGCATATAGTGGGTTGTTAATGAGTCTTCCTCTAGTCCTGATGCCCTGTTCTTCTTCCTATAGTTCAGCTTCTCAAATAATTTGCTCAGCATACAGACTGAATAAATAGGGTAAAAGAATACAACCCTTAAACACACCTTTCCTGATTTTAAACCATGCAGTATCCCCTTGTCTGTTGCAATGACTGTCTCTTGGTCTAAGTAGAGGTTCTTCATCAGCACAATTAAGTGCTGCCGAATCCCATTTTTTGAAATGTTGTCCATGATTTCTTATGACGTACACAGTCGAATGTCTTTGCATAGTCAATAAAATACATGTAAACCTCTTTCTGGTATTCTCTACTTTCAGCCACCATTCACCTGACATCAGCAATGGTATTCCTTATTCCATGTCCTCTTCTGGATCTGGCTTGAACTTCTGGAATTTTCTTGTTGATATACTGCTCCAACTGCTTTTGATGGATCTTGAGCAAAATTTTACTTGTGTGTAATATTAATGATATTGTTCCATTATTTCCACATTCTGTTGGTTCACTTTTCTTTGGAATGGGCACTGAAATGAATCTCTTCCAGTCAGTTGGCCAGGTAGCTGTCTTCCAAATGCCGTGGCATAGATGAGTGAGAACTTGCAGCTCTGCCTCTGTTTGTTGAAATATCTCAATTGCTTTTCAGTCAATTCCTAGAGCCTTGCTTTTCACCAATGCCTTCAGGGCAGTTTGTAACTCTTCCTTTAGTACCATCAGTTCTTGATCATATGCTACCTCTTGAAATGGTTGAACATCCACCAATTCTTTTCAGCATGGTGACTCTGAATTACTTCCATCTTCTTTTTATGCTTCCTGTGCCCTACGGTATTTTCGCATTAGAATCTTTTACTATTGTAACTCAAGGCTTAAATATTTTCTTTGGGTCTTACAGTTTGAGAAATGCTAAGCATGTTCTTCCTTTTTGGTTTTCTATTTTTTTTTTATTTCCAGGTATTTGCAGATTTCATTACAATACTTTGTCTTTTGGGGTGGCCCTTTGAAATCTCCTGTTGGGCTCTTTTACATCATTATTTCTTCCTTTTGCTTTAGCTACACTGTGTTCATAACAACTTTTAGAGTCTCTTCTGACATCCATTTTGGTCTTTTCTTTCTTTCTTTTTAATGAGCTCTTGCTTTCTTCATGTATGACATCCTTGATGTCATTCTACAACTTGTCTGGTCTTCAATCATTAGGATTCAGTGCATCAAATCTATTCTTGAGTTGGTCCTACTGGTTCTGTTTCTATAAAGAATTCTAAGAGAGAGGAATATTTATCCATATCTCTTATTATTTAAAATTTAAAAAACCTTAAATTACAGAAACCTCCATTCCAAGAATTTATCTTATAAATTACATATGTGTATAAAGATATAGAAATAAGATTCATGGCAGAATGATGTTCAATAGCAAAAAGGGGATAGGAAATTATACGCATTTGTTTTTTGAAGAATCAAGTTCATCAACAGGGATTTTTTTTTTTTTTCCCTTAGTGGTAGGTGTGGAAGATCCATTTGTATTATTTGACTAAGAAATATAATTGTTATTTTCATAACATTAAAAAAGTACAGTAACAAAAGGAAAACAGTACAGAAAATGAATATAAAAATGGCTACAAAATCAGCTCCTACAACCTTGGAGTCATTAACAATATTACAGAAGGAAATGCACTTGGAGCCCTCAGTCCAGAGAGTCGCGTCGTGATGTCGTCAGCTGTTACTGCCATTGCCTTGCTCGTGAGCAGACGGTTTCGCTTCAGTCTACATTATACATCTGTCAAAAATGCACCCTCGGGGAGCTAGCAATACTTGTGTGGATCATAGGATAAAAAAAATTATATTTATAAGTTAATTGTATTTTGTTAGACTAACAAACCCAAAACCCATTGCCTTCAGATTGTTTCTGACTCACAGTGACCTTACAGGACAGAATAGAACTGCCCCTTAAGGTTCCCAGGGCTGTAATCTTAATGAAAGCAGAATGCCACATTTTGCTCCCACGGAGAGCCTTCTGGGTTAAAACTGCCAACCTTTCAGTTAGCAGTTGAACACTCAACCACTGTGCCACCGTGGCTCATACACTAATAAACTGGTGCATAATTCCAGGGACATTACTTATGCAAGATATACCTGAACTGCGTGAGTCCAACCCATTGTAACAAAATATGTCATAACTGAACTTCAAAATTATATTGCCAGAAAATAAAAAGGGAGGTACACATGAAATATGAAGCATTTTGTTTTTTCCATAGAAATTTGCACTTTAAACCTATCTTAATCTTATTGTAGTGTTTTATTTGGAATCATGAAGAAGAAAATGCATCTCTGGTGTGAAAGTCTTAGAAAATTATTTTTGGATGCTGATGACTTCTTGGAGCCCTGGTGGCATGGCAGTTAAGAGTTCGGCTGCTAACCAAAAAGTTGGCAGTTTGAATCCATCAGCTGCTCCTGGGACCTTAATGGAACAGTTCTATACCGTCCTATACGGTCACTGAGTTGGAATCAACTAGATGGCAAGAGGTTTGCCTTTATGTTTGTCTGTTTTTTTAGTTTGACACTCTCTTATTCCATTTTTCACTTTATCTTAAATTTTAAGAGTAAAATTTAGTACGGTGTAAGTATATAAATGTTGTTGAATATAGTGGATACAGGAAAATCATAAAATATAACTCTTTTTATTGAACAATTTTATATACTGAACAACTAAAGACATATTATCAACTTTCTGATAAAAATTATGGAAGGAATTTTTAACTTCTACCAAAAATATCTATCGGTATGATTAGCTTCAGGGTCTAATATTAGATCAAAGCTTGAGGTTTTAGAAAAAGGGTTAGTGCATAGTAGCCATTCATCCAGCTTCTCATTCTGCAAATTTTATTTCCGAGGTATTTTTTGCAATAATTCCAAGTAGAGTTGTTTCTTTTAAAAGCAATTACACCAGTCATTAACACCATGGAAGCACAGCTCTAAGCCAACATTGGTTCTTCCCGAATAGTTAAAGTTGGAAACAACAGAGGGGAAAAAAATAAGGATTATCTCAAGGCTATGGTTACATTTTATCAAAATTTCAAGTGGAAATTGAATTGGTCTTGAGAATTGAAAGTGTTTGAAGCAACACACTTAAAAAAATTATGAAAATTAGCAAAGATACATCAATAGAAGAATTATTTGCATCAGGGATATTTAGTGGGATATAGGAAGTATAAAAAACGTAGAAATGGCATATGGATTTCCGCCAAGTGGCATACACACAAGGGAAATCATGTTAAAAGCAGACTTCCTGAGGTTATGTGTTGGCTTTGCTCCCTCTAAACTGTGTGATTTTGGAATACTTAATTTTTCTGTGTCTCAAATTCTTTTTCTATAAAAGGATAGTATTTGCAACTCAGAGTTGTAGGATATAAATATGTTCATATATTCAAAGCTATAGAAACAGTGATTGGTACATAGGCTCGTAGAACAGGTGTATTTCATTATTACTGCTATTATTACTAATACTAATGTTAGCGCCCACTCCTTCCGTTAGAATCCACTACGTAAATGAATACTAAGGATTGAGAACAAATATAAAACCCTTAAAATTTAAAATAATACTAGCTTAGATACCTTGGCAACCAGATAGACAAAAACCAAAATTACATTTCTTTACTATACTAAGAACATTTGTTTATGAGGGAAAGGAAGAACATTTAAGCCAATGCCAGTTACAGAGTATTGTAAATACACATGGAATTGAAGTTAGTTGAATAGAATTAAATTATGTTAGACTTTTTTTTCTTCCTCCAAACATCTAAACAAATAGTTTTAGAATACATCTACTGAACATATCTCACACACACACACACAACAATCTAACCTTGCCTAGTGTCCTTCACAGAGCCCCTAACCAAAAACCAAACCAAACCCAGCACCGTCAAGTCCATTCCGACTCATAGTGACCCTATAGGACAGAGTAGAACTGCCCCATAGAGCTTCCAACGAGCACCTGGTGGATTTGAACTGCCGACCCTTTGGTTTGCAGCCGTAGCACTTAACCACTACACCACCTGGGTACTATAAATCATTAACATGTTCGATAGTATAAATGTTTAACATGCCCGGCTGCTAAAAGAAAATCTGGAGGTTCGAGCCCACTTGGAGGTACCCTGGAGAAAGGCCCATCAATCTATCTCCAAAAAAAAAAATCAGCCATGAAAATGCAATGAGCACAGTTTTATTCTGACACATATGGAGTAGCCATGAGTTGGAATCCACTCACTGGTAACTGGTTACTAGTTTAGTGTCCTTCACAAGTAAATACTCTACCGTAAACCGGTTGCCATCAAGTCAGTTCTGACCCTACCATAGTACTTACTATATTGTACTGTAGTTATATATTTAGTTGTGTACATTGTGTTCTAGATTAGTAAACTTCAAATGCTTGATTGTACATCTCCACGTTAAAAATCCTTTGTGGATTTTTTAATTCATGTCTATGATAAAATTACATATATAAACAATGGTAATAATATATTGTTAACATGATAAATATATATCAAAAAGGAAAGTAAAAGAGTGAGAAAATATGAAATTATTTAAATTATTGATTTTTCTGATTTATTAACAATAATGCAATATTTCTGTGATACAAAATAGTTTGTAGCTATTATAAACCTTGGTTTAACATTGTGTGACACATTGTTTTGGACATCTAGCTTTAACGCACTATATTGTGATATTATATTTAGTGGCTAATTGTAGCTGAAAAAGTACTTTACCAAGATACCTAGACAGAATAAAAGAAGTACATTCTTGCTTCTGTTTAAAAAATAAAACAAGGTTCTTATTTTCTGATTTCATTAAACAATCACTAAAATTTTTCTTCTAATTCAGTGAGTATTCCATTCTCTGATATTAATCATTTGTGTTTGCACACCAATGAGAAGGTGCTACAAATATGTGTGTGTGTGTACGTATCAATGTGTGTGTGTATTAGGAAATTCTGTTGTTCTTTTTAATGTGATCAGAGAAAAGTTTTAAGAGGTGATATAGTCACATTTGTTCCAACAGCAATATAACATAACAATTGAAGCATTTTCAAACATTACTTTTCAAAATGTGTTTTCTATAGGATGAATAACCTGACAAGGGCAGTAATTTTCTTACTAATTATCTTTACTTTGATGTAAAACATCATCTTTACTTTGAAGAGATACATTATGCATTTTTTTTCTGTTGTTTGTTGTTTCAAAAGTGACTGTAGGTAGCATACAAATACACTGACATTTTTTCAGAAGTAAGTTTGCCTGTACTGTCTTGTGTAGGAAAAAAAGCCAATAGATGCAGAATAAATCTTTATGTTAGAAGCTCCTTTTAAAAGTGTTCCCATAAAATAGCCCTCAAAATTTGTGTTAAAAAATATATTAATGGACTCCACATTTTACAAAAAAAGATACAAAATTTCCTATACGTTGAAAATGTTTTTATATAGCGTTAGCCACATCATAGTTATAGCAATTTCATTGCTTCTTTGCTGTAGGAGCTTGGCTAGATTACTCTCCCATACATCCTTAAGTTCATTCTTGACACCTTTCATTGTCTTATAAACCAAATATGATGTCAGAAAATTCTGTTAAAAACATATGTGTAATCTAGTACCTTCTCAGCATTTTCCCCACTATTGTTCTAGTCCAAGCTAGCATTAGCTCTTGTGTGGACTAATGCTAACATTTTCCCTACTTTCCATCTTTTCTCCTAAAGTCTCTTCTCTATACCATAGCTAGAGTGATCTTTAGAAAAAATTGAGTCAGATGATACTTCTGCTCAAAAGACCCTTCAAATGACTTCCATCACATTTGAAGTAAAATCAAAAAGTGTAGAAAGGTCCAGAGACCCTATAATTTGGTCCCCTAGAACTTCTTCCAACATATCTCTTCTGCTCTGAAACTTTTCTAAAGACACACAGGCCTCCTTGCTGCCACTTAACCGTTCCAGACAGGGGATAGTCTCAGCCTTTGAACTTTCTGTTCCCTTTTCCTGAAATATAGCCCCTTGGGCCCCATATACGAAGGACTAGCTTCTCCATTCCTTTTGATCTTTGCTCCAGTGTTACATCCTCGGAATGGACTTAAAATCTATCATTTAAAAAATATTATACATATATACTAACCCCAAACCCTGCTCTCTATCTCTTATTCCTGCTCATTTTTCTTTTCTCTATGGTTCACTCTATATTTTATTTCTTTATTGGTTTTATTTTGTCTCTCCCCCACCTAATGCAAGTCCCAAGAGGGGATGAATTTCTGCCTGCTTTGCTCAGTGCTATATACCCAGGCTTCAGATCCTTGTGCAGTGTGTGTTTTACATATAGAAAGCAGTAAAGTACTTCTTGTTTATAGTACCTGTTAATTGTTAATTAATTTAACTATGCTGCTAACTCGGTGAACTTTTCCAGAATTTTTTTAAAGATTAGTCAATGTGACTATTCCATCCATGGTTACATTTGTTGTTTCATTTTAAACATGAAATTTTATTCTTAAAAATGCATTCACTTTTAAGACTATAGCTGTCTAGACATTTTTTCATTTTTGAAACACAATATTGTGGAAATCACAACATGAGACATGGTGGAAGCCTGTATAGCTTCATCCAATTTTACAACAATGTTCCTCCACTATAAAATATGTTAAAAAAACATGTTTATCTTCAGATATGTTTTCAAAGTAGCTTCTGACAATGGAGTGCACTTTATGTCAACCCCATTTTGTTCGCCATGAGCAACTTTATCATGGCAAGAAGACCAAGTGTTACTTTGATGGTGTGGCATATTAGAATAACAATTTTAAATAAGAAACTTTGGAAGACGTTTCTAAAGCTTTACTACTAGGGTAATTTTTGGTAAGTGTTTTTTTTTTTTATTGTTAGCATAGAATGACTTGCTGAAAAATAGTCAGAACATTTGTTATTCATATACTGGACATTTCATTTTTTAGTGTCTTCATTATCTATAATTTCAAGCCATATAGGGTAAGGCTCATCATTAATATTATAAATATGTAAGTAAATGCATATTTTAAGAGTTTTATTATTTTATAATACAGTACTCTTTTACTAGATTTTTTTTCCATTTTTATTTTTACCCCCGTATATTGTTATGCACTCTTACAAGGAAAAGAAAAAAAAAAAGCTCTGCCCCTCTCTTATGTTTGCTTCTGTTTGAATTAATTTGTTGTATTTAACTGGCGATTTTCTTTACAAAATAGGTTAAGCCATTTTGTAAATGCTATTTTGTTTAAACATACTTAAAACAAGATATTATTTATTGGAAGCCATTTAATCAAGTTTACAACAGATGTATTATCTTATAATATTCTAAAGAAAACAGTAAGTTTATTTGTCTATATGTATTATGAAATACCCACAATTTCTTAGAATACCCAGAATGCCTTGTTTCAGAGGTGATTAGATAATATAGAGACCAAATAAGAGAAGAGTCAACCTACGTATCAAACTATAGGAAGAAGTTTTAATATTCTGCACCATAAGAGATAGTTTTGCAAATTTCTTGGCATAGAAGATTTTCCGCTGTAGAGATGATTGGTCTAGCCTGTAGGCTTTGTATGGAAAGTACACAAGACCTAATTTCTTGGATCAATAGTATGTAAAGAATAACTTCCTTGCAGTAATAGAATAGCAGTAATAATTATTTGCTGAATAAAGACATTTGGTAATTTATGTACCTGATACTGTATGATATTATTTTACAGCTATAATAATGGTACTATTTAAAAAAAAAAAACCCACTGTCTTTGAGTCAATTCCAACTCATAGCGACCCTACAGGACAGAGTAGAACTGCCCCATAGAGTTTCCAAGGAGTGCCTGGTGGATTTGAACTGCCGACCCTTTGGTTAGCAGCCGTAGCGCTTAACCACTACGTCACCAGGGTTTCCAATGATGGTATAGCCCTTCAAAATTAAGTTTCCTCTGAAAATGTAAGAAACCAAATTCAAAAATAATATAGTTAGTATGCTCAAGGTCAGACATTTTACAGAGATGGAATTTAAAGTTAGATTTCTGGTTGTATCACATATACTTTCCTATATGTTTATTTTTAAACATCCTTACTTTAAAAAAACATTTTAAGTGTTTCATGGCAACACTAAAGTTCTGACTGCATATACAGTTGGTATAATTATTTTTATTAAATTAGAAAATTGTTTGAATACAACAAACACCAATAGCAACCAAAGAGCTAACAATAAATATTTTTGTCTAATTATTTTAGGTGCTTCAGTCTGCAAAATATATTTTTATGAAGATAAATTAATAATATTATTAGTAATTGTTAAAATGTCTCATGTGAATTTATATATTCTTAACACTATATAATTAGTTTTCTCTTACTTCAAATACTTGAACCTCTTGAAAGATATAATTTACACTGGCAGCTGAAGTCTTTTATTTATCGAACAGTAGGAAAGGGTGACATAGACAGAGTTTCCTGCCAATATACTTTACTGCTGATATTAAAAACGGAGTGTTTATAGATAGAAAAGAATGCCAACATGGAACATCTCTCACTGTTTGCCAAGTTCCTCATAGGCCCTAATCACTACCTGACAATGATTCAATGAAAAGTGAAGTCAGACCACCAAACTGTTTCATATGTCATAGCCTATTGAGCAGCTGCCAAACGTTAAACACCAGATGTCTTCATTGACCTGGGCTGGACTGAAACCACAGAATGAATAGCAAAGACTATTTCATGTTCACATTTTTCTAAACCAGTTTAGACTAAAATATGCATACTTTTATGCAATTTGCGAAGTTTCAGGAACAAAATATTATGAATTCTATTTATATTTTTATTTAAATACATATTTACATGCAATATGTGTATATTTAATGAATATTTGCTGTCTTGTAAAGTGGCCAAATAGAGTTAATCACTACTCCATATAAAATAAAAATATAAAAACAACAAATATGTGCCAATCGAGGCATACATTGTCATGAGTGTTCACTTTTGTTGTTTTAAGGTACTAGAAAAGTGATGGTTATTATATATGCCCTTGGGTGCTGCAAATTGTTTATGTGTTTGACTGCTAACTAAAAGGTTGATGGCTTGAGTCCGTCCTAGATTAGAAGGCTTGGAAATCTAACTTCAAAATACCAGCTACTGAAAAACTACAAAGCGTAGTTCTATTCTGACATACATGGGGTGCTATGAGTCTGATAATTAACTTGATGGAAGCTGCTAGTGTTATATTACACACACACACACACATTAATACATATGTGTATCTATCTATCTATCTATCTATCTATCTATCTATCTATCTATCTATCTATCTATCTATCTATCATCTATCTATCATCTATCTATCATCTATCTATCATCTATCTATCATCTATCTAATCTATAGGAAACCCTGGTGGCATAGTGGTTAAGTACTACAGCTGTTAACCAAAAGGTTAGCAGTTCGAATCCACCAGGCGCTCCTTGGAAACTCTATGGGGGCAGTTCTACTCTGTACTATAGGGTTGCTATAAGTCTGAATTGACTTGACAGCAACAGGTTTGGTTTATACATGTATATGCATATATAGGATTATTTATATATGTGTATATCTGTCATTTTGTCATATTATCGTGGATTACTTGTTGCTATGATGCTGGAACTTATGCCACCAATATTCCAAATACAAATAGATCACCCTTTGTGGGTAGGTTTCATGAGAGCTTTCAGACCAAAGACCAAGCAGAAAGAAAGACTTGGTGATATACCTCTGAAAATTTGCCAGTGAAAACCCCATGGATCACAAAAGAATATTGTCTGACATAGTAGAGCTGGAAGATGAGCCCCTTAGGTTGGAAGGCACTCAAAATACACAGTGGACACAACAATGAGCTTGAGCATACCAATAATCAGGAAGACAGTGCGGGGCCAGGCAAGATTTCATTCTGTTGTACATATGGTTGCCATGAGTCAGAGCTGACATCATAGCAGCTAACAATAACAGCATGTAAACGCATACACTAAACAAATAATTTCTTTTGTAAAGCTCAATACGAAGCTGGTTCCTACGAGGTAGAAGTTAAAGATGTCCCAAATGTCCAACTTTTCTATATCTCTAACATCAGCTACTCCCTCTTCGCTCAATAATCCCCCTCCTGTCTTGGTTCCTAACTTTGTTTGCAATGTCTCACGGAGCTCATGAACTTTATAAAGGAAACGGCTGATGCAGTTGTGGAGGCTGGCAAGTCCCAAATCAGTGGGTCGGGCATAAGCTTCTCCTGACCCACATGGCTGCAAGGGCTGATGAACCCAAACCAGCAATTCAAACCACAGGCAGCTGGCTCATAATGCTGCAAAAACTAGCAAATCTGGTCAGACAATAGGCTGCTGGCCAACAGGACTGTGGAGGCCAGTGAAGCCTTGAATCGGCAGGTCAGATGGTAGGCCTCTGGCTCAAATTCCAAGAACTGGAGGTCAACTGATCATGAACTGGACTTGGGATCCAGAAGCAGAGAGCTCCTCTCCAGGTCATCCACACTTATAACTTAGATGCAGACCACATCCCAGGGAAGGGCGTGACTTGAGTAAAGGTATGGCTTGAGTCACACCATCCTGCAAGGTGTGGCCCTAGGCACACTTTACAACAATCCTGCCTTATGAACACGTAGAGGTCAGGATCCACAACACATAAAATAGAGGACAGCCATACCATATTGAGAATCATGGCCTGGCCAAACTGACACATAATCCCAACCATCACAGGTTCTGTGTACTTTATTTGAATAGTTCCAGTCAATCAATGTGTGTGAGTCACAAAGACCATAGCTAGAAGGGCCATATTAAGTAATTCACTACTTAGCACACACATACAACACACACACACACACACAGAGCAAGAGAGACAGAGAGTGAGGGAGAGAGGACAGAGATAAAGAAAGAAAAGGATTGGTTTCTGTAATCCAATAATCCATAATATTACGATTCTATATTAGGTTTTTATAGATTGAATTTATAATTCATGACAGTTATGGAGTAACTGCTGCTACTTCAAATTCTACACCAAATTTATGGAACTTATAGGACAACATACACATGTGATAACAACCACATCGAAAATGAGAACAGAGATTGGGAGATCAAAAAATCATATACAATCCATTAAACAAGGAAAACAAGTGGACTCATTGAGAAAGAAAATTACAGCTTAAGACAAGAAGCTCTGATGTAGAACATGGTTAATATGATGGAATACAGAAGCAGGAGAGGATCTGGGGTTAATTAAAAGAGTGTTAACTGATGTAAAGGGGCAGAGACAGCCAATAACTGTCATATCCATGCACCTGAGTCACAGAGCAAGTCGGAGAGGTCTGATTCCAGGAGTGTGTCATGAACAGAATTGCTTCTGTCAGAGAGGCAGGGCAATGGGTCAGATGTGCAATGAAGGAAAGTGAAATACTTATGATCAGAGGACAGCTGCTGAGGTGGCTTACATGCCTCCTAGTGGAGAGTGAATGCTATTTGTCACAGGCAGAATTGTACAGATGTGCCCATGATTCTTTTCCATGATTATTCAATCAGACATCAGTGTAGACACTGCTGTGAATGGATGTCAGAGATGGAATAAAAGATACTAATCAACTGACCTTTAAATAGGAAAATTATCCTGTATCATCCAGGTGGGCCAATGTAATCAAGTGGATCCTTAAAAAAGAAGGAAGAATGCAGGAGAGTCAGCAGAAGGCAGGAGAGAAAAGAGATCCAAAGTGTGACAAGGATTTGACCTGTTGTTGGTGGGCTTTGAAGATGAAGAAATGAGTCCACAGACCATGGAATGTGGGTGGCATCTAGAAGACAATGCCATTGCACGATACGTGGTAAGGAAACAGGAACCTCAGTCTTAAAATCACATGGAACTGTGATTCGCAAAACTGAGTAAGAAAGGACAGGGAATTCCCTTAGAGATTCCAGAAAGGAACACAGTCCTAACTTCACATTGATTTATAACTCTGGAGCAGAGAAATCACTGAAGAGCACTGGACTTCTGAACTACAGAATTGTGAGATAATTAATGTGTGGTGTTTTCAGCTGTTACATTTATGGTAATTTGCTTTAGAAACATTAGAAAACTATGAGAGTATCCCTCTTCAACTCTCTTGCCTCCTGCATGACTAATCAGAAAAACTAACAGGAAAGAAAAGCCAACAATTTCAACTTCAAAGCCAATCATGGTCAAGAATCATTAAGAATCTGAGAACAGCAAATATGATGGAAGAGGGATAAGATACTCAACCAGTGGGAGACATTAAACCTAATAAAATAATTAATGGGAAAGCAAAGCAGAACATCTGTTAAAGTATGCATAATTAATATCTAGATATTAATATACATATGGAAAAAAAACTTAAAACAAATTTTAAACAACAAAATTTTTAAATAACTCCCAAGAAGTAGGAAGGCTATTATGAGACAATGACTTTTTTAAGACAGAGATTTTTTTTTTTAAGGAATTTAGAGTCTAGTAGTGTTAAAAAAAAAATAATGATAATGATGAAAAGTCCATTGAATAAACTAACAATATAGTAGCAAATTTATTTCTAAATAATACTGTAGATAGTACAAGGAAAATTACAGAAAAGATATCACTGAATGAATATGATTGGGAAGACTTGCAAAGACTCCTTAGAAGAGATCAAAACAGAAGCAGAGAGCTTTTGTCCCATCAGATGTTAGCCTTTAGATGACTAAAATGGCCAGAAATATTCATAGTAGCATTTTCCATGCTCTTATTGTTACAATACTCAATAATATTAAAAAAAAAAAGAGTACCTTATACAGTATTCCCCAAATCTCACTAATAAGCATCCCTCACTCCATTAGGACACTTGCCTAGGGAGTGAGGAAAGAATCAGAAGAGACCAACCATGAGAGAAACACTCACCTGCATCTGAACCTGTAGATGGCAGATCCCTTTGGAATGGGAGAAGGGAGAATTTGTTAGGATGCATAGCTAGAATGACAAGAGAAGAGAAAACAGTAAAAAGTAAAGAAGATGACCATGCCCTACTTTCACACTGCAGGTAGCCAGTTGGCAAACAAACAAAAATTGCATGGGGAAATTGTATATGAGTGGATATGACTCAACATTTTATATAATATAGACATTGTGTTTGTATCTATCCATTAATCATCTATCTATTTATCATCCATCCATCCATCCATCATCTATCGATCGATCGATCGTTTGATCGATCTATCATCTATCATCTATCTGTCTGTCTATATCTATCTGTCTATCATCTGTCTATCATCTGTCTCTCTATCTAATCTATCCATCCATCCATCCATCTGTCCATCCGTCTGTCCGTCAGTCCATCCATCCATCTATCCATCTATCTATCTGTCTGTCTGTCTGTCTGTCTATATCTGTCTGTCTATCATCTATCTGTCTGTCTGTCTATCTATCATCTATCTAATCCATCCATCCATCCATCCATCCATCCATCCATCCATCCATCCATCCATCCATCCATCCATCCATCCATCCATCCATCCACCCACCCATCATCTATCTATCTATCTATCTATCATCTATCTGTCTGACTGACTGTCTGACTGTCTGTCTTTCTGTCTGTCTATGTCTATCTATCTACCTGTCTGTCTGTCTGTCTGTCTGTCTATCTATCTATCTATCTATCATCTGTCTATCCATGATCTATCTATCTTAAACCAGCTGATATCAAGTCAACTCCTACTGGTGGTGATCCCATGTGTTTCAGAGTAGAACTGTGCTCCACAGGGTTTTCAATGGAAGATTTTTTCAGTGTCTGAAATTGATGCAAGTAACTAGAGAATACTGATACCTCTCTAATATCCCAGTAAGCAGGGAGTTTGGATAGATGGTGGGCACAAAAATCCAGTGGCTTTCTCTTTAAATGTTATGAGTCTGGCTTTTCCAAATTAATGGTTATATTTGTGTGGCAAAAAAAATCATATCGAACTTCATTGTTCTATTTTGTTTTCCCACCTTAAGGAAAACTACATCAAAGTGAGATTTTTTAACATATTTCTGGGTGCTGTGTTCATTAGAACATGAAACAAAAAATAAATAAAACTTGCTGTCTAGTCGATTCCTACCCATATGGACTCTATAAAACAGAGCAGAACTGCCTAGGGGTTCCAAGGCTGTAATCTTTACAGACGCACACCTTCTTCCCGTGGAGCAGCTGTTGGATTCAATTGCTAACTTTTAGGTTAGCATTTGAGCACTTAACCACTGTGCCACCAGCGATTCTTGCAATGCTGTAATGATTTCAAAAACAAAGTATGCAGTTGCTCTTGGCAGAGAGAAACCTGTTCAGGTAGATTCTGTTTCCCCTATCAAACCTGTCCTAAGCCAGTTGTACCAAATCTGAATACACTGTTTGGAACACTACTCAAAAGCAATGAACTCTATTTGCTTCCCTAGAGGTCTGGGCAGTGCAACTGGCCCTGGACAAAGGAATAGACAGCAACACTGCTCTATCAGAGCTGATATAATCTTCTTTACATTGGAGACATCAGCTAGGAAATGATGATGATTGTCTCACTGAGTTTTATTTATCTAGAACACCAACCTTTTGGCTAGCAGCCAACCACTTAACCACTGTACCACCAGGACTCCTTTAATAACTTGATCTGTATTATAAGATCAAGGAAGAAGATTGATGAGGGTAGTCAAGTTGGGAGGCATCTTGGCTAGATTTAAATGTTATGTTTTGCTATTTGTGACATGCCTTCCTCTTCAAAACCACTGGTCATTTTAGTTTTCCTCTCCTTATACAACCTGGTTTAAGTTTTGAAATATAAGTCCAGGAAACTGCTAGATATACCATTTATTAACATCACTAGTAAAAAAAAAAAAAAGCTATTTACTAATCCCTAGGCTGCTCTCCTGTTTTAGTTAATTTCATAAGAGACATGTTAAAATGCTGGCTTAGCTGAATTTTCATAAATACAATCTCCTAAATAAATATACATAATAAAGTGAGAGATATTTTTGAGCCCTTATTATTGGACAGACACATCTTTGAAGATATGGGGCTACGGCATGGAACAAGACAGATACTATTCTTTCCCTCACAGATTTATATTCTAGAACGAAAAGATCTTGATAACTAATTGTTACTCAAGCGTGAACTTTTAGTATAAAAACTGTGTTGGCTTTGATTAAAACGAAACAAAACGAAGTTTCTCGTTTGTGCCCCAGTGAAGACATAATCTCAATATTGTCAGAAGTCCAGGTAGTTTCACGTTTCAGCTGGCTCATGAGGCCTATTTTAACCTCCACTTCAGTAAGTTTAGAACCTTTAAGCTCTTCTCAGTGTGTTACTCATGAACTTCTAAGCCCTTTAGAGGTTTTGGCGGTGCACAATTTGCGACAGTGATTTTACTTTTTTGGGTACATAGGAATTCATTTCTGGCTTTCTCATCAAGCCCACGTTTTTATGGGGAGGGTCATCTTCAACTTTCCAAAGATGTTTTAAAATTTAAGGGTCATACTGAAGAAGAAAGATAACAGGAAAATTTTAACCCAGCCTGTTTTATTTTTGTAGAGTTTTCTCTTGGAAGATTCTTAAGAGGGGAGAAAATTTGGAGATAAGAATACAGCTTTTGATTTTTGTTTGTTTGTTTATACAGTCCCTCTGGAAAAGGATGGAAATGCACTCTGAAATCATTTCTTCTAAATTTAAAAAAGAAAATGGAAAACTCATACAGTTTGTAGTTATATCATGCCCTGGTATTTGTATTGATTGGAGAAGATGATCTAACTTGAACTTGACATTGTCTTTATTTTTCTCAAGTCTTTTTCGTATTAAGATTACAGGAAATTGAAGTGGTTAAATTTCTGTGAACAATCCATTTAGATACAAATGCATATTTTATATATACAGAGAGGCAATTTTTTCAAAGGCAAGTTCCCCGACTATGCGACAAACTCTACAATTCACTTGATTTCCGTTTGGGAAGGTATTTCTGGAGGTCAATTGAAAATTTTATCCTGAAATTGCTTTTGTAAAACTTTCCAGAGGTCATCTGTTAAAAAATAAAAAAAAATGTAATAAACCAGGAAGGAAGAAAATTTGAAACAAAAAGTTACCACAGTTCAGAAATGAAATCCTAGCATATGGCAAATTTTTCAATTGAGGTACACAGATTATGGCAAAGCAAGATTTATTTATTTTTTAGTTCACAGAACTATATTATCAATCATCTACTAGAACTCTTTGAGTTTAGCATTTTTATAACACAATTATAACTATTTTATTCTGCCAAATTGTAATAGTTTTTTGTCATTATGCTAATATAAACGTGCAGTAGTGCTCAGATGTTATACAAAAACATTTTTGATGTTGTAAGCATTAGATGTGGAGGTGTTTAATTTTACTAAAATCTTTATAGTTTATTATAAGTACATATTAATATCATAAACAAACACCCATTTTTATATTTCTGCTAGCTGCTTTTTCATCAGGAGTCCCTGAATGGTGCAAATGGTTAAGTCCTCTACTAGTAGCCAAAACGTTGTCAGTAAGACCCACCAGAGGTGCCTCGGAAGGCAGGCCACGCAAACTCCTGAAAGTTTACAGCCTTTAAAACTCTACGCAGCATTTCTACTCTGCACACATGTGGTTGACATTAGTTGGAATTAACTTGATGGCAACTAACAACAATGACAACTTTTACATAAAATACATTTTTAAACAAACTACTCTGAACCATTTCAATATCTAGTTTCAACACTCATGTTCTATTTTCCTCACTTCTCTCCCTATAGTTCCTGCAACCACTGACACCATTTGAAGGACACAATATATTCATGGTAAAAACAGAGTTTGAAAAAATGTATTCTCCATTATACATATATTTTGCTAGTCAATATACAATAGCCTATTGAGGGTAAGGGTGTTTACAAAACATGTTCATTCATACCTTGGAAGGTTAATAATTGGATGCACAAAACTGTGACACGATTTTGAAAGACAGTTCTTATTTTAACCATTGTACTTTAGACTGGAATGAGAGGTAGAGCAACACTTTCTATTATTTTTAAGTCCATCTCCAAACACTGTCCCCCTTTGTTAGATGTGTCATCATCCTTAGCAATTGTGTGGTGTGTGCACTGGACTGGACAGCCGTACCTAAGTTTTCATTTGGTTTATATGATCAAGAATTTACCTTTATCCCTCCTTCTATAACCAATTTAAAACATTCTTGACACTTTGTACAATTGTTCACAGGCTTACCAGCCTTTTGAATAGTGTAATCAGCTGAGTCAGTTTTAAGACTTTACTTCATTCTGGCACTTTATTGCCTTCTCCACCTGACTGGTTGCATATCGCCACCATAATTTTTTATTTTCTCTGGGAATTGGACCGAAGGCCCTCTCTGTATGATTTTAAACCTGTGCTCTGTTAATGTGTAGATTATCTTGGATCTTGCAGTTATGAACCTGTGACAATTCTTTCAATGAGTTGTTTAGAGAATAAGACAAGGTGAAGTTAACATTACAAAAAATAATGAAGTTTACTTCCAGTTTATGTTCATGGGAAGTGATTTTATATTCCTCATTGTCTTAATTATCTAGTGCTGCTATAACAGAAATACCACAAGTGGATGGCTTTAACAAAGAAAAATTTATTCTCTCAGAGTCTAGGAGGCTAGAAGTCCAAATTCAAGGTGCCAGCTCCAGGGGAAGACTTTCTTTCTCTGTCAGCTCTGGGAGATGGTCCTTGTTGTCATCAATCTTCTCCAGCTCCAGGAGCTTCTCAGTGCAGGGACCCCAGCTCCAAAGGACATGATCCCCTTTTGTTTCTTCATTCTTGGTGGTATGAGGTCCCCCTCTCTTTCAGCTGACTTCTTTACTTTATATCTCAAGAGCTTGACCCAAAATAAAACTTAGTCTTGTAGATTGAGTCCTGCCTCAATATAAATGCCTCTAATCCTGCCTCATTAGCATCATAAAGTCAGGATTAACAACACACAGGAAAATCATTTTAGATATCAAAATGGTAGACAATCGCACAGTACTGGGAATCATGGCCTAGCCTAGCCAACACATATTTTAGGGTGATACTTTGGACATGTTGTCAGGAGGGATCAGTCCCTGGAGAAGGGCATCATGCTTGGCAAAGTACAGGGTCAGCGGAAAAGAGGAAGACCCTCAACAAGGTGGATTGACACAGAGGCTGCAACAATGAGCTCAAGCATAACAACGATTGTAAGGGTGGCGCAGGACTGGGCAGTGTCTCGTTCTGTTGTGCATAGGGTCACTATGAGTTGGAACCGACTTGATGGCGCCTAACAACAGCAACAATTCAACCCGTAACACTCATATAATTAAAAAAAATCAAACAAAAAATAAGACTCCTCTGTATAATGTAAAATATCTGCTCTGCAGGCCTATATTTCCTATATCTTAATTATAAATATATCTATGTAATTCTGTGCTTCCCTTATTATTTTCTATATAAATGACCTCAACACATGACCCCCCCCAAAAAAAGGCATTCTTTAAAAAATATCTTTGATCAGAAATGATGGCTCTGTAATAAAGATAACTAAGATAAAGAAAGTAGAACATTTTTCTACTACACGATACTTTCAATTCTATTTCTTGTGGATACGGCCTAGGGTTGTTTCTTTCTCAAACTCCTTAAACATAAGTATCCCTGCCTCTTTTACTTCTATCCTTTTATGCATATATTTGTCTCTCTCTCGTCTTGTTTCTTGTTTTATTTTAAATTTTGCTTTAAGGTTTGTCATTTCTCTCCTTCTTCCAATCCTATATTCTGTTTAGATTCTCATTCATTTTGGCTTTTATTTGGGTTTTGGGTGTAAGGCAGGTTTTTGTGTTGGTTAACAACACAGATACTGAAATCAGACTGAATGGGTTTGAAACCACCTCTACCAGTTAAAGGTTGTGAAACCTTAGGTAAGCTGAAGAATCATTCTGCACCTTAGTTTCCAAATATGTGAAATGGTAATTGTCCTAGAATCTACCTCACAGTGTTTCTCCGTGTTGGTTACATTTAGTGTTTATAAATTTATTTTAATAGTAACTGGCATACAGTAAGTGCTCTAAAAGCTATGAATATTATTGAATCTGAATTTCTCTCTAACATTTCTAATATCTTTCTCTATTTAGTTTTTATCAACAAAGGGCAATTTTGCTTCTCAGGAGACATGTTTCATTGTCTGGAGACATATTTTGGTTGTTACAACTGGGGTAGGGAATACTTCGGTCAAGAAGTAGAGTCTAAAATGCTGCCAGACATTCTACCATGCATATGATATTATGTGGTGTGCCCAGAGTTCCCCACAAAAATATTTATTCAGCTTAAACTGTCAATAATACTGAGACTGGACACTCTGGCCTAGTGCAGTATGTAAAATTGAATTGCTATGAAGAATAGAAGAAGCTTACAAAGAGGCTGGCTCATAAAATTGCTAAAATTACTTATGGTGTTAATTTGGTTTAAAAATAATCAAGTTTACGTAAGAGAATGATTTTTTATCAAGAGAACTGGGAAAAAGAGTAATTTTGATCTTTTTCTCCATAGGGCATTATACCCCAAATGAAATTTATGAAAAGGCATATTTGCCTTAATCAATGATGAAACAGGACTTTTTCCTAATGTAATGAGTACCTCACCCCTAAGATAATTTTCAAATAGAGCTTTCAAATCAGATCTGGAGAAAGACCATTGGGTTTAGTTCACTGAGTAAGCATAAAAGAATGGAACATAATTGTTTATGTAGGATTGCATTAGGTGAAGTTATTATGTGGATTATAAAATAGGTATAGAGTGAAACTTATTTTCTACAAATTTGACAGTCCAGGTAACAAGATTAATTACATAGTATCCTGAGAAGATGATAGATTAATAAATGAGTTTTAATCATTGTATAGGATGGAGGTGACCTGATTGTGTTTATACATTAAAGGCAACATAGCATATGAGAGATATGTCTGAGATATACCAAAATATGTGTAATTGTGGAAGTGAAGTCAAAGGAATCATGGGAAGGAATGATGATTGTCTTAGTATTAGAGATAAGTAAGAATCCCCCTTCTGAAGCAAAGAGGAATGATGAAAGGAGATATAACTACATTCCTAAGGCAGAGAAGAGTCAATCAAATTGTATTAAAGTTAAAAAAGTTTACGGAATTGTGAACCCTATATTGGAATTTCAGACACAAAAGCTAACCATCTTTGAGATGGGCAACTACATACCAAAATCTCTAAAACTGGATATGCAACAAGAACTGAGAAATGAGGTCTGAATTTATCATAGTTTTCACTAAAACCTCATTGTGATTTTCTTTTATCTCTTCACAGCTCTCATTTTGAGCTTGTTTCAAAGTTGAAGAAAATTTATTAAGGTGAATATGTACAAGGGATATTGTTTCACATTATTAGGTTTTAACTTAAATGTGATTACATTTAGAATGATTCTGTTTAAGAGGAGGCAAAACTTTATGATTTATGTTTTATTCTGATTTGAAAATAGGTGAATCTGGTGATATTTTCTTGCCCAGGTCTTTGCATTAGGACTAAGGCAGTCATCATTGCCCTACAAACTGGTCATAACTGTCAATGAATATAACAGCAATTTTTATATATCATGGTATATGAATGATGAAAATGTATTAATTTATAAGAAAAATCTCATGATCTATGACAAGTGTTAAAGACAGATGTGTATTTTTTTCTAAAAAAGTAATTTGATTTACCCATTTATGATAAGATCAGAATTATTAAATTTCTCTTCTATTTATTCTATTCATGGCTTGCCATCTACATAGTGAAAAAATTCCCTCAAAACTGTTTATAATTACAATTAATTTCATATAAAATAATATCATTCAATGTATTTATAATTTCAGACATGTGACTTTATGTGAAATACTTTTAAATCATGAAAATCATATTTAAACATATTAATATTCAATATGGACAGTATTTTGCTTGTTTTAAGAATTCAGTCTGTTTGAATACAATTTGTTCAAATCCCTAGGAAGAAAAATTGCTCAAATCAAGAATCAATTGAAAATACTTTTGTACACTCAAAAATCAATTGAAAATACTCTTGTACACTCATTAAAACTCATTATATTAATATACAGAACACGATTAATTTCTAGTTCACTCTGAGTTTTCATGAGCTGTATGATTTGAATATTTTCAAAGATTTTGAATGTTACATTACTGCCCTAATTAGTCAGTACACAAAAGAAAAAAATGGGAATGCTGATTAATTTTAAGATAAAATTATCAGTTGATCAATGTGCGTATGAAGGATAAAATTTAAAATATGTTATCAATGAAAAATTTTAAAGTTAGGATTTATGATGAAGATAGTGAGGTAAGTACAGGTTAAGGAAAAAAAAATATATATATATATCTCTGAATACTGATAAAAAACAAAGAGAATAATAAAATGTGTGTGGCACTACATCAATGCTAAAATGCATAATAGAAGGCATCCCCTGAGGATTCTCTGCCATATATTGAAATTTATATAAGATCAAAAAGAATGTTTATCATAAATATCCAACTTCTTTTCTTCAATGTTGTAGAAAATAACTATGTAACAGTCTGAGAATTTCCCTTGATTAATAGCCAATTTGGAAATACAGTAAAATACTCAGTTACCCTATAACTTCTTTTTTAAAATAAGATTTGGATATTAAATGTGGGTGGGATTCTGAGAAAAAAAAAATTCTAAAAGAATTGCCATTCAACTGCAAAAGTAAAGACAGAGTGTCTGGAGTCCTGAGACATTTCAGGGAATATACGGATGTTCACCCAAACTCACTCAGACTCACTCTTGCCCTAGACCAAATTCTGCAGAAATTGATACACTGACAATAGAATAGTGAATTCATGACCATGCCTTGTTGTTTTTATTTTATAATCTTTGATTTATATAGTATACACACACAACAAAATAATCCCAAAATTGTACAAGTATGATCAGATAAAGAAAACCAAAAAAAGAAAGAAAAGAGAAAAAGCAACAAACCAAAAAAGAAAAACCCAAAAGCCTCTAGAACCACTCTCAGTACCAGATGCCTTAGTCTGGGTTCTCTAGAGAACCCAAACCAGTGATGATTATACAGATATAAGTAGAGAGAGAAATTTACTTCAAGGAACTATTTCAAACAATTAACAAACAATAAAGAGAATACTCTAAGTCCAAAAAGCTTCTATGAGATTTAATGAATATCTTTAATAAAAATTACTTTTTTTTTTTAATGTAAACAAGGAACCATGGTGGCCTAGTGGTTAAGAGCTTGGCTGCTAACCAAAAGGTTGGCAGTTGGAATCCACCAGCCACTGCTTGGAAACCCTATGGGGCAGTTCTACTCTGTCCTATAGGGTCACTATGAGTCGGAATGGACTTGATGGTAACGAGTTTGGTTTTGGTTTTTTTAATGTAAACAAATATGAGTCAGAACTGACTCGATAGCAACACATTTAATGTAAAATCAAACCAGACAAATACCCCCAGTGTTCTTTGACAATACTGATAATAGCAGTTTTTTTCCAATGAGGAGTAGCTCATGGTTCTAATATTACAAAGACAGATACAATTAGATGTCACACATAAATGCCTTGTTCTTCTTTTAGACTTACCACCATCAGTTACCTAAATAAAACATCCGATAAATATATTATGCATAGGCCTGTATAATCATTTACAAGAGAATAATCACATAAAGCCTATAATACATAAAAGAAAAAAAAGGATGCTGGTTCATGTTATTGTCTAATTGTTTTTGTTGTTGATGATGTTGTTATTGTAATTAATTTCTTCAACGAAAGTGACTATAGATAAATGTCTTCATTTGAAGATGAGAATATAGGTAAAAGCAAAAATTTAACTATTAAATATATAAAGAGAAGCAAGAGTACATACATATTAATACACAGAACACTATTAATTTCTAGTTCACTGTGACTTCATGAGCTGTATGATTCGAATATTAAGGGAAGTATACACTCAAATTTTAATCTAAAGAAGTAATGAAAAGTTTAAATAATCACACAGGTTAGAAAATTAAAGTACCCACAAATCTGAAAAATAAGACACAAATATTGGAATGACCCACACAAAAGAAGAGAGAGAGAGAGACTATAGTGACAAAAGAAATCTGCAGTTGAAGACAAATTTAAAGAGCTAAATTAAATCAATGCATAAATAAAATGTAATTGCCGATGCTATAAAAAATGCTATGCTATCCTCAAAATCCTTGTTATGCTTGAGCCCATTGTTGCAGCCACTGTGCCATTCCATCTCATTGAGGGTCTTATACTTTTTCAGTGACCCTCTACTTTACCGAGTATGATGTCCTTCTCCAGGGACTGGTCCTTACTGATAACGTGTCCGAGTTGTGTGAGACAAAGCCTTGCCATCCTTGCTTCTAAGGAACATTCTGCCTATACTTCTAAGACAGACTTGTTCATTCTCTTGGCAGTCCATAGTATATGCAATATTCTTCCCCAACACCATGATTCAAAGGCATCAATTCTTCAGCCTTCGTTATTCATTGTACAGCTTTCGAATGCATACAAGGTGATTGAAAACACAATGGCTTGGGTCAGGTGCACCTAAGTTCCTAAAGTGATATCTTTGCTTTTTGACCCTGTAAAGAGGTCTTTTGGAGCAGATTTTCACAGTGCAGTGTGTCCTTTGATTTCTTGACTGCCGCTTCAATGGGCATTGATTGTGAATTCAAGTAAAACAAAATCCTCGACAGCTTCCATCTTTTATCTATTTATCATACTGTTGCCTATTGACTCAGTTGTGAGGATTTTTGTTTTCTTCGTGTTGAGGTGTAATCCATATTGAAGGCTATGGAGTGTGATCTTCATCAATAAGTGCTTCAAGTCCTCTTCATTTTCAGCATGCGAGGTTGTTATTTTCATATTGCAGGTTGTTAATGAGTCTATCTCCAGTCCTGCTATGTTCTTTGTCGTACAGCTTCTCTGATTATTTGCTCAGCATACGGTCTGAATAATTACGGTGAAAGATATAACCAACATACACATTTCCTGATTTTAAACCACGCAGTACCCCTTTGTTCTGTTTGAATAATCTCATGTAGAAGTTCTGCATGAGCACAATGAAGTGTTCTGGAATTTTTATTCTTCACCATGTTATCCACAATTTGTTATGATCTACACAGTTGAATGTCTTTACATAGTCAACGGAACACAGGTAAGTATCTTTCTGGTATTTTCTGCTTTCATCCAGGATCCATCTGACATCAGCAATGGTATCCCTCCTTCCACCTCCTCTTCTGAATTCGGCTTCAATTTCTGCAAGTTCCCTGTCCAGGTACAGATGCAACTACTTTTGCATGATCTTGAGAAAAATTTTACTTGTGTGTGATATTAATGATATTGTTAGAATAATTTCCACATTCTGTTGGATCACCTTTCTTTGGAATGGGCACAAATATGGATCTTTTCCAGTTGGTTGTCCAGATTGCTGTCTTCCAAATTTCTTGATAGATGAGTGAGCACTACGAGTGCTGCATCCATTTATTGAAACATCTCACTTGCTATTCCATCAATTCCTGAAGGCTTGTTTTTCACCAATACCTTCAGTGTAGCTTGAACTTCTTCCTTCAATACCATCGGCTCTTGATCATATGCTACCTCCTGAGATGATTGAATGTTGACCAATTCTTTTTGGTACAGTGACTCAGTATTCCTTCCATCTTTTTTTTTTTTTTTTAACTTTTATTGAGCTTCATGTGAACATTTACAAATCAAGTCAGACTGTCACATATAAGTTTATATACATCTTACTCCGTACACCCACTTGCTCTCCCCCTAATGAGTCAGCACTTCCAGTCTCTCCTTTCATGACATTTTTGCCAGCTTCCGTCTCTCTCTATCCTCCCATTCCCCCTCTAGACAGGAGATGCCAACACAGTCTCAAGTGTCCACCTGATATAATTAGCTCGCTCTTCATCAGCATCTCTCTCCTACCCACTGTCCAGTCCCTTCCATGTCTGATGAGTTGTCTTCGGGGATGGTTCCTGTCCTGTGCCAACAGAAGGTTTGGGGACCATGACGGCCGAGATTCCTCTAGTCTCAGTCAGACCATTAAGTATGGTCTTTTTATGAGAATTTGGGGTCTGCATTCCACTGATCTCCTGCTCCCTTAGGGGTTCTCTGTTGTGCTCCCTTTCAGGGCAGTCATCGATTGTGGCCGGGCACCAACTAGTTCTTCTGGTCTCAGGATGATGTAGGTCTCTGGTTCATGTGGCCCTTTCTGTCTCTTGGACTCTTAGTTGTCGTGTGACCTTGGTGTTCTTCATTCTCCTTTGCTCCATATGGGTTGAGACCAATTGATGCATCTTAGATGGCCGCTTGTTAGCATTTAAGACCCCAGATGCCACATTTCAAAGTGGGATGAAGATGTTTTCATAATAGAATTATTTTGCCAATTGACTTAGAAGTCCCCTTAAACCATGGTCCCCAAACCCCTGCCCTTGCTCTGCTGACCTTTGAAGCATTCATTTTATCCCGGAAACTTCTTTGCTTTTGGTCCAGTCCAATTGAGCTGACCTTCCATGTATTGAGTGTTGTCCTTCCCTCCACCTAAAGCAGTTCTTATCTACTAATTCATCAGTAAAAAACCCTCTCCCTCCCTCCGTCCCTCCCCCCCTCGTAACCACAAAAGTATGTGTTCTTCTCAGTTTTTACTATTTCTCAAGATCTTATACTAGTGGTCTTATACAATATTTGCCCTTTTGCCTCTGACTAATTTCGCTCAGCATAATGCCTTCCAGGTTTCTCCATGTAATCAAATGTTTCACAGATTTGTCACTGTTCTTTATCGCTGTGCAGTATTCCATTGTGTGAATATACCACAATTTATTTACCCATTCATCCGTTGATGGACACCTTGGTTGCTTCCAGCTTTTTGCTATCGTAAACAGAGCTGCAATAAACATGGGTGTGCATATATCTGTTTGTGTGAAGGCTCTTATTTCTCTAGGGTATATTCCGAGGAGTGGGATTTCTGGTTGGTATGGTAGTTCTATTTCTAACTGTTTAAGAATGCCAGATGGATTTCCAAAGTGGTTGTACCATTTTACATTCCCACCAGCAGTGTATAAAAGTTTCAATCTCTCCGCAGCCTCTCCAACATTTATTACTTTGTGCTTTTTGGATTAATGCCAGCCTTGTTGGAGTGAGATGGAATCTCATCGTAGTTTTAATTTGCATTTCTCTAATGGCTAATGATCGAGAGCATTTTCTCATGTATCTGTTAGCTGCCTGAATATCTTCTTTAGTGAAGTGTGTGTTCATATCCTTTGCCCACTTCTTGATTGGGTTGTTTGTCTTTTTGTGGTTGAGTTTTGACAGAATCATGTAGATTTTAGAGATCAGGCGCTGGTCGGAGATGTCATAGCTGAAAATTCTTTCGCAGTCTGTAGGTGGTCTTTTTACTCTTTCGGTGAAGTCTTTAGATGAGCATAGGTGTTTGATTTTTAGGAGCTCCCAGTTATCTGGTTTCTCGTCGTCATTTTTGGTAATGTTTTGTATTCTGTTTATGCCTTGTATTAGGGCTCCTAGGGCTGTCCCTATTTTTTCTTCCATGATCTTTATCGTTTTAGTCTTTATGTTTAGGTCTTTGATCCACTTGGAGTTAGTTTTTGTGCTTGGTGTGAGGTATGGGTCCTGTTTCATTTTTTTGCAAATGGATATCCAGTTATGCCAGCACCATTTGTTAAAAAGACTATCTTTTCCCCAATTAACTGACACTGGGCCTTTGTCAAATATCAGCTGCTCATATGTGGATGGATTTATATCTGGGTTCTCAATTCTGTTCCACTGGTCTATGTGCCTGTTGTTGAACCAATACCAGGCTGTTTTGACTACTGTGGCTGTATAATAGGTTCTAAAATCAGGTAGATTGAGGCCTCCCCCTTTCTTCTTCTTTTTCAGTAATGCTTTACTTATCTGGGGCTTCTTTCCCTTCCATATGAAGTTGGTGATTTGTTCCTCTAGCACCTTAAAAAATGACATTGGAATTTGGATCGGAAGTGCATTGTATGTATAGATGGCTTTTGGTAGAATAGACATTTTTACTATGTTAAGTCTTCCTATTCATGAGCAAGGTATGTTTTTCCACTTAAGTATGTCCTTTTGAATTTCTTGTAGTAGAGCTTTGTAGTTTTCTTTGTATAGGTCTTTTACATCCTTGGTAAGATTTATTCCTAAGTATTTTATCTTCTTGGGGGCTACTGTGAATGGTATTGATTTGGTGATTTCCTCTTTGATGTTCTTTTTGTTGATGTAGAGGAATCCAAGTGATTTTTGTATGTTTATCTTATAACCTGAGACTCTGCCAAACTCTTCTTTTAGTTTCAGTAGTTTTCTGGAGGATTCCTTAGGGTTTTCTGTGTATAAGATCATGTCATCTGCAAATAGAGATAATTTTACTTCCTCCTTGCCAATCCGGATGCCCTTTATTTCTTTGTCTAGCCTAATTGCTCTGGCTAGGACTTCTAGTACAATGTTGAGTAAGAGCAGTGATAAAGGGCATCCTTGTCTGGTTCCCATTCTCAAGGGAAATGCTTTCAGTCTCTCTCCATTTAGAATGATGTTGGCTGTTGACTTTGCATAAAAAAAAAAAAAAAAAAAATGAGGAATTTTCCTTCAATTCCTATTTTGTAAGAGTTTTTATCATGAATGGGTGTTGGACTTTATCAAATGCCTTTTCTGTATCAATTGATAAGATCATGTGGTTTTTGTCTTTTGTTTTATTTATGTGGTGGATTACATTAATGGTTTTTCTAATATTAAACCAGCCTTGCATACCTGGTATAAATCCCACTTGATCGTGGTGAATTATTTTTTTGCTATGTTGTTGGATTCTATTGGTTAGAATTTTGTTGAGGATTTTTGCATCAATGTTCATGAGGGATATAGGTCTGTAATTTTCTGTTTTTGTGATGTCTTTACCTGGTTTTGGTACCAGGGAGATGGTGGCTTCATAGAATGAGTTGGGTAGTATTCCGTCATTTTCTACGCTTTGAAATACCTTTAGTAGTAGTGGTGTTAACTCTTCTCTGAAAGTTTGGTAGAACTCTGCCGTGAAGCTGTCCGGGCCAGGGCTTTTTTTTGTTGGGAGTTTTTTGATCACCGTTTCAATCTCTTTTTTTGTTATGGGTCTATTTAGTTGTTCTACTTCTGAATGTGTTAGTTTAGGTAGGTAGTGTGTTTCCAGGAATTCATCCATTTCTTCTAGGTTTTCAAATTTGTTAGAGTACAATTTTTCGTAATAATCTGATATGATTCTTTTAATTTCAGTTGGGTCTGTTGTGATGTGGCCCTTCTCGTTTCTTGTTCGGGTTATTTGTTTCCTTTCCTGTATTTCTTTAGTCAGTCTAGCCAATGGTTTATCAATTTTGTTAATTTTTTCGAAGAACCAGCTTTTGGCTTTGTTAATTCTTTCAATTGTTTTTCTGTTCTCTAATTCATTTAGTTCAGCTCTAATTTTTATTATTTGTTTTCTTCTGGTGCCTGATGGATTCTTTTGTTGCTCACTTTCTATTTGTTCAAGTTGTAGGGACAGTTCTCTGATTTTGGCTCTTTCTTCTTTTTGTATGTGTGCATTTATCGATATAAATTGGCCTCTGAGCACTGCTTTTGCTGTGTCCCAGAGGTTTTGATAGGAAGTATTTTCATTCTCGTTGCATTCTATGAATTTCCTTATTCCCTCCTTGATGTCTTCTATAACCCAGTCTTTTTTTCAGGAGGGTATTGTTCATTTTCCAAGTATTTGATTTCTTTTCCCTAGTTTTTCTGTTATTGATTTCTAGTTTTATTGCCTTGTGGTCTGAGAAGATGCTCTGTAATATTTCAATGTTTTGGATTCTGCAAAGGTTTGTTTTATGACCTAATATGTGGTCTATTCTAGAGAATGTTCCATGTGCACTAGAAAAAAAAGTATACTTTGCAGCAGTTGGGTGGAGAGCTCTGTATAAGTCAATGAGGTCAAGTTGGTTGATTGTTGTAATTAGGTCTTCCATGTCTCTATTGAGCTTCTTACTGGATGTCCTGTCCTTTTCCGAAAGTGGTGTGTTGAAGTCTCCTAGTATAATTGTGGAGGTGTCTATCTCACTTTTCCGTTCTGTTAAAATTTGATTTCTGTATCTTGCAGCCCTGTCATTGGGTGCATAAATATTTAATATGGTTATGTCTTCCTGATCAATTGTCCCTTTTATCATTATGTAGTGTCCTTCTTTATCCTTTGTGGTGGATTTAAGTCTAAAGTCTATTTTGTCAGAAATTAATATTGCTACTCCTCCTCTTTTTTGCTTATTGTTTGCTTGATATATTTTTTTCCATCCTTTGAGTTTTAGTTTGTTTGTGTCTCTGAGTCTAAGGTGTGTCTCTAGTAGGCAGCATATAGATGGATCGTGTTTCTTTATCCAGTCTGTGACTCTCTGTCTCTTTATTGGTGCATTTAGTCCATTTACATTCAGCGTAATTATAGATAAATAAGTGTTTAGTGTTGTCATTTTGATGCCTTTTTATGTGTGTTGTTGACCATTTCATTTTTCCACTTACTTTTTTTTGCTGAGACATTTTTCTTAGTAAATTGTGAGATTCTCATTTTCGTAGTGTTTGACTTTATGTTTGTTGAGTCGTTACGTTTTTCTTGAGTTATGGAGTTGTTATACCTCTTTGTGGTTACCTTAATATTTACCCCTATTTTTCTAAGTAAGAACCTAACTTGTATTGTTCTATATCGCCTTGTATCACTCTCCATATGGCAGTTCTATGCCACCTGTATTTAGTCCCTCTTTTTGATTATTGTGATCTTTTACATATTGACTTCCATGATTCCCTGTTATGAGTATTTTTTTTTAATTAATCTTAATTTGTTTTTGTGATTTCCCTATTTCATTTGATATCAGGATGTTCTGTTTTGTGACCTTGTGTTGTGCTGGTATCTGATATTATTGGTTTTCTGACCAAACAATATCCTTTAGTATTTCTTGTAGCTTTGGTTTGGTTTTTGCAAATTCTCTAAGCTTGTATTTATCTGTAAATATCTTAATTTCGCCTTCATATTTCAGAGAGAGTTTTGCTGGATATATGATCCTTGGCTGACAGTTTTTCTCCTTCAGTGCTTTGTATATGTCTTCCCACTGCCTTCTTGCCTGCATGGTTTCTACTGAGTAGTCCGAACTTATTCTTATTGATTCTCCCTTGAAGGAGACCTTTCTTTTCTCCCTGGCTGCTTTTAAAATTTTCTCTTTGTATTTGGTTTTGGCAAGTTTGATGATAATATGTCTTGGTGTTTTTCTTTTTGGATCAATCTTAAGTGGGGTTCAATGAGCATCTTGGATAGATATCCTTTCGTCTTTCATGATGTCAGGGAAGTTTTCTGTCAGCAGATCTTCAACTATTTTCTCTGTGTTTTCTGTGCTCCCTCCCTGTTCTGGGACTCCAATAACACGCAAGTTATCCTTCTTGATAGAGTCCCACATGATTCTTAGGGTTTCTTCATTTTTTTAAATTCTTTTATCTGATTTTTTTTTCAGCTATGTTGGTGTTAATTCCCTGGTCCTCCAGAGGTCCCAGTCTGCATTCTAATTGCTCGAGTTTGCTCCTCTGACTTCCTATTGCGTTGTCTAATTCTGTAATTTTATTGTTAATCGTTTGGATTTCTACATGCTGTCCCTCTATGGATTCTTGCAACTTATTAATTTTTCCACTATGTTCTTGAATAATCTTTTTGAGTTCTTCAACTGTTTTATCAGTGTGTTCCTTGGCTTTTTCTTTAGTTTGTCTTATTTCGTTTCTGATGTCTTGAAGCATTCTGTAAATTCGTTTTTTGTATTCTGTATCTGAAAAAAAAAAGTTTTTTTTTTTTTAATCGTATAATTCCAGGATTGTATCTTCATTTGGGAATGATTTTGATTCTTTCATTTGGGGGGTTGTAGAAGCTGTCATGGTCTGCTTCTTTATGTGGTTTGATATCGACTGCTGTCTCTGAGCCATCACTAAGATATAAAAAAAAAAAAAGATATAATAGTGGCTTATTCTGTAATTGCTCGCTGAGTCTTATCTGGTTTTGTTTTCTTTCAATATACGTGGATGGGCTACTAGATTGTGCTGTCTTGTTTGTTGTAGCCCTTGACTTACTTATGACCTATTACCAGCTGGTTTGGGCTGTTGCCAGATATATATGCCTGAGTCTATTCACTATTCTTGAGTAGAATCTGATTTTGGGTCAAGTGTGTGCTGCACCCTAACACCTATCCACTTAGAGAAGTAGTGGTGATAGTTGTGTGCACCAGATTCTATTAGCAGCTGGGGTTCACACTCCAGGAGGGGCAGGATGCTGACAGGGTTCCTCCAAGTGTCAGTGAGGTAGGTGTGTCTCTATTCCTATAGCACCTTGATGGGAGGACACTGCAGCTGTACCTTAGGCCCCGAATGCAAGTACCTCTACTGATTGGTAGATGTCACCCTCCTTAGACCCTTAAGGCAAGAGGCTAGGTGGTCTGAGGGGAGCTTCAGCCCTCAGTTCCCTGTTGTGGGTAAGTTAGGGCTCTGTTGAATAAGCAGAGATATCAGACCTGGGAAACTTGTTTTTCCAGAAAATCCGCTAAAAAAAAATGCAGTCAGATCCCTATCAGAACTGCCTTTGGATTATAACCACCACCTTGTTCCGTGTAAGGATGAAAGTCCGAGATTTGGATCATATATGCTTGGCTGTAGCTGGTTCTGTGTTTTAAGTCCAATTAGGGATGGATTTTTGGTCCCTGGGTTTTTTGTGGTTCCTTCTCTCAGGCCGGAAGAATGGGTTAGAAAAAGACCAAAAAAAAAGGGGGGGGGAAGCAAAGCCACCACTGAGCCGGAGCCGTTCTCCCTCTGGCTCAGGAAATTCCAATGTTAATGAAGCTGCCTGGGAAGGGTGGAGGAGGGTTCAGAGGAATTGGAGAGTAACACCTCGGAATATAGCCAAAGTTGCTTTTCTTGCTTGGAATGACTATTTTATCTGAGATTCCCGAGGGGCGTGTCGCCTATGTGTGCTGGCTGTGTGGAGATTGCCCCGAGGGTCTGGCCTGCTGAAGCCGTGGTCAGATCCTCCGCTCCCAGTCCAACGCCCAGCGTCAAGGTTCCCCTGCTGGGATGCTGCACTCCCGGCTCCAAAATCAGTCGCTGCCTCCTGAGGACTTCTCGTCCTGCCAGCCGCGTGGCTGCACCACCCTCACGGACCGGCTGGGCCCCCTCCCGGGGTGAGTTCAGGGGGGTAGGGCTGTGCCCCTTGTTTGCTCTGTCAGCTCCCCTGGGCCCAGACGTAAGCCGGGCGCCAAGGTTACCTGACTGGCACGCTGGCTCCAGGCTCCGAAAACAGTCGCTGCTTCCCTGTATTTGTTCATTCTCCGTCTCTAAATCTGTGTTTGTTGTTCAGGGTTTGTAGATTGTTATGCATGTGATCGATTCACTTGTTTTTCTGAGTCTTTGTTGCAAGAGGGATCCGAGGAAGCGTCTACCTAGTCCGCCATCTTGGCCCTGCCTCCTCCTTCCATCTTTTTTTCATGTTCCCTGCATCCTTCAATGTTCTTCCTGTAGAATCCTTCAATATTGCAACTCAAAGCTTGAATTTTCTTTTTAGTTTTTTTAGTATGAGAAATGCAAAGCATGTACTTCCCTTTTGATTTTCTAACTCTAGGTGTTTGCACATTTGATTGTAATACTTTACCTTGTCTTCCCTAGCCTCCCTTTAGAATCTTATGTTCAGCTCTTTTACTTCATCATTTTTTCATTTCTCTTTAGCTATTCTACATGCAAGAGAAAATTTCAGAGTTTCTTCTGACATTTTGATCCTGTCTTTTTAACAACCTTTTGCTTTATCCAAGTAAGATGTCCTTGATGTCTTTGCACAAATTATGTGCTCTTTGGTCATTAGTGTTTAATGAGTCAAGTCTATTCTTGAGATTTGTCTAAATTCAGGTCGAATACACTCAAGGTCATATTTCGGTTCTAGTGGACTTGTTCTAATTTTTTCACCTTGAACTTGCACATTAGTAATTGATGGTTGTTTCTACAGTCAGCCCCTGGTCTCATTCTGACTGCTGATACTGAGCTTTTCCATTGTCCCTTTCCACAATGTAGTCAATTTGATTCCTGTGTATTCCTTCTGGTGTGGTTCACATGTGCAGTCATCAGTGATGTTCTTTAAAAAAGGTATTTACAATGAAGAAGGCTTTGGTCTTACAAAATTCTTTCATGTAATCTCTTATATCATTTCTTTCACCCAGGTCATATTTTCCAATTACCAGTCCTTAGTCTTTGTTTCCAACTTTCACATTCCAATCCCCAGTAATTATCGATGCACCTTGATTTCATGTTTGATCAATTTCAGACTGCAGAAATTGGTGAAAATCTTCAATTTCCTCATTTTTGTCAGCATGTAAATTTGAATAATAGTCATATTAACTGGTTTTCCTTGTAAGCATATGGGAATTATCCTATCACTGACAGAGTTGTAGTTCAGGATAGATTTGAAATGTTCTTTTTTGACCACAAATGCAATGCCGTTCCTGGAACAGTACACCATATGATTGCCTGATTCAAAATGGCCAATACTAGGCCATTTCACCTGATTAATGTCTAGGATGTAACCCTTGTGGCACAGTGGTGAAGAACTTGTCTGCTAACTAAAAGGTCGGCAGTTCAAATCCACCAGCCACACTTTGGAAATCCTATGGGGCAGTCCTACTGTGTCCTATAGTATTCCTATGAGTTGGAATCAACTCGATGGCAACTTTTTTTTTTTTTTTAACGCCTAGGATATCAATGTCTATGCATTTCATTTCATTTTTGAGGGCTTCCGATTTTCCAAGATTCATAATTCATGCATTTGACATTTCTATTATTAATGGTCATTTACAGCTGTTCCTTCTCATTCTGAGTTGTACCACATTAGCAAATGAAGGTCCCAAAAGCTTCATTCTATCCATGTCATTAAGGTGGACTCTGATTTGAGGAGGCAGATCTTCCCTAGTCGTATTTTGAGTGTCTTCCAGTCTCAGAGGCTCATCTTCCAGCAGGCACGATATCAATGCTCTGCTGCTATTCCTAAGTTTTTCACTGGTTTATTTTTCCAGAATTAGACTGCCACGTTCTCTTTTTGTCTGTCTTAGACTGGAACTGTTGCTGAAACCTGTCTGCCGTGGGTAACCCTGCTGATATTTGAAAGACCAGTGGTATAGCTTCCAGCATCATAGCAATATGCAAAGCAACACAGTACGACAAACTGACTGACTTGAGGGGAAAATATAATTAGTAGCAGCAAAATTCAGAACTAGCAGCAACAAATTTGTTTGTTTTTATATATTTAGTGTTGGATTTTTTTCAGGGTCTAGTCCTAAATTCTTATTAGCTATGCACACTATTTTTTTTAATATTTTCTTTGTAAATAATCCTAGAAATCAGAAAGTCTGAAAAACAATACAGAAAAAAATTTTATACAATTCATCAGAATTCCAAAATGTTAATATTTTACCACATTTGTTCTCTATCACTTTCTGTGTGTCTGTGTATCTATTTCTATTTCCACTTCTATTTCTAGTTCTAGGTCTAGCTTTATTCATATTCATGTTTATATTCATATTTCTGATCTTATTTATATATTGATGTGTTTATATCAATAAACTGAGTGTAAATCGTAGATAGGTCCCCATTGCTTTACTTTAGGGTATATGTACCAAGTCAATTATCAAAGTACAATTATCAAAAAATTAATAATGATACAATGCTATGATCTAATCTACAGATCAGAGTTTTCCTAGCATAATTAATAAGCACCTCATAGGGGAATACTTTGGGACTATCTAACTATCTTATTTCTCATTAAGCTTTCATTCACTAGTTTTGTTTATTAATAATTTTTTTTTTATTGAAGCAACTGTAGTGCTTAAATTAACTTTACCCAACAAAATTTTCCTTTACCATTGTCCTCAGTTCCTGAGAGATAATCACTAAAAAAAAGAAAAAAACTATCAATGGAAGTATCTTGAAGATAAGAACCCCAAACCACCCCTAATAGGTTATGACTGTGAGATGATGAATTGACTTTGGGGTGGGAGCTGGACAGAAAGACTTAACACATGATAAATCAGGGGAGAGTCTGAAGTTTGTATTACCTAAGGAGACCCCCAAGAAATGTTCTGAATACTGAAACTTCGTGAACTCCTGCCTGGTGAAAAAATATCTGCTCTCAGGAGGTGATGCAACCTCTTTGGGACATGGAAACTCCACGTTTAAACCGTCTCAGACTTCTCTCTATGCATCTCTTCATCTATATCCTCTTTTTCCCATAACAAAACTGCAAAAGCATAAATACAGCACTTTCTGTGATTTCTGTGAGATTTCCAGGGGATGATCAAACCCTAAGGAGTAGTGGCAACTAGCAGGACAGAAATGAGGTGGGCTGTGTTTTTAGCTGATATACTGAGGGGGTAGAGGGAACTCCCAAATGTGTAGTCAACAGACCAGAAGGAGCCCAGGCCACACTTCCCATGCTTTTAGTTGGCATCTTGAAGGGGTGATGGGAAGACCCTGAATTTGCAGACAACATGTCAGAAGTGAAGGGAGCCATGGGTGCTCCCAAACTAGCAACTGGCATCTGAAGTCTCGTGACAAGTTGGTAGCCTAAAGTCTGCAACTATCCCTTGATTTGTGATATCTGACTTAACTCCTGGTGGTTAGGGTCTTAGGAAGAAGAGCTGCATGGGCAGCTGGTAACAGAAAAAAAGTGGAAAAGAAGTAAAAAGTGGAGATTTTTATTTATGTTGATTTTTATCTTCATGGTTGGTGTAATAAAAAACAGGTTTGATATTTATTCACTCAGTTATTCTTTAGAATTCTACTCTATGGAATAGAGGGTTTCTGTTCTCCACTGTGTATTTTTTATTTGTATTAGTAAAAATTCATTAATTCTTATTTTATTCTCTGAGTTATTTTACTTTCTGATACAGAACATTTTCCATATAATCTTGTATTTTCCATTTCTAGGTCCTGAACATGTGTGATTGTTTACTTAGAGCAGTTGGAAATAAGAGGAAAAAAGAAAAAGAATAAGGAATTAGAATAGGATAGAAGGGATGGGGAGTTGTAATTGTCTGAATAAACCTTTCCTTATAGTTCTCCCTTCCATAATCATGTTAGTGGTTTATGAACTGTGATGGTTAATATTACATGTCAACTTGGTTAGGCTATGATTCTCAGTGGTTTAGCAGACACTATGTAATGGCCTTTCGCTTCATTGTCTGATATGAGAAGCCAATCAGGTAAAAGGGAGATTCCTTGGGGGTGTGGCCTGCCTCCAGTATATACATGAAAGTTCCGGCAAAGTTCATTCTATTCCTTGACCCTGAATTTTCTTGTTCTCTGACCTCTGGTTCTTGGGACATAAACAGGCTTTGGATTCACCAAGTGTGTGGAATTATGGCTCAAGGAACATAAAGTTGAAAAAGTGTGAGTTTATTGATTGTGCTGCTAAGCAGAAGTTATTCATTTAATGTTTTGATTCAAGAGGTTAGAAAAGAATCTAGTTGTTTATTTGGTTGGTCAACTGAAACGTGGACAAAGAGGCGACCTACACTAAATGATACTGAAAGGCCTTAACTGTCTTATTATACTGTAGAAGAAGATATCTAAAAAAGCTTAGGGAAATTGGATGTTAGAATGCATTTACCATGTTGGACCCACAGAACCCACCCAGGCAGTGCCCAGAGGACACACATTTCACCAGAAGTCTAAGAAATAAATCTGTGAAGGGAGCCTCAGTATTCTTAAAGACCCCTGCGATTGCTCTTCTGTGTAGGTCAAATATTACAGTGGGAGCGGACCTAAATGATTTAAAACACCCAGGGTGAGTGGATCCTGGGGTAGTTGGGGCCAAGTGGTGGCACTTAATTGCCAAAGTCAAGGTGGGCATGGTTGACATAATGGACAGCACAGTAAAAACAGTAATCAGAGGAGTCTGACTCACACAGACTTGTGGCATTGGCTACTTAGTCTGTTGTCCCCAGCAATTAAATAGATGAGAAACATACTATTTCACTTGCTTTATACAAGAGAAATAATTGTAGGTTGAGTGACCTGCAGTTTACCTTGAATCACCAAAATAAGAGTCATGGCCCCTCGATCAATTCCCAGACTTCAGCCAGTTTACAGATAGACAACACTTTGAATGAAGGGGAAGCTGTGTCCCTTTGAGGAAGGACCCCATTACACTGCCAAATATTTATATTCTTAAACTTTCTTCCAACCTTCCCCAAAGGGATCTAAGGCCTTTTATGAGAGTGTTTATTGGAAAAAGGAAATAATCAGACTTTTTGAGGATTGCTAGACACTGCCTCTGCTTTGACTCTAATTTCAGGAGACTCACAATGTGCTTGCACAATGTCAATGTGACCCACCAGTCAGAGTAGGGGTATAGAGACATCAGGTTATTAATGGAGCCTTACTTCCGGTCCATTTCACAGTGGATCCAGTGCATCGTCAAACCTATCTTGTCATGACTTCCCAAGTTCCAGAATGCATAATTGGAATAGACAGACTCAGCATGTGCCAGAAACCCCACATTAGATTCCCGACATGTGGAGTAAGGGCTATTATGGTAGTAAAAGCCACGTGGAAACTTAGAACTGCTTCTGTCTAGGAAAACAGTGAATCAAAAGCAATATCTCTTTCCTGAAGGGATTGCAGAGCTTAGTGTGATAATCAAGGACTCGATGGTTGCAGGGGTAGTGATACCCACTATATTCCCAATCAACTTGCCTATTTGGCCGGTGCAGAAAACAAATGGATCTTGGAGAATTTACAGTGGATTTTTATAAACTTAATCAGATGGTGACTGCAATTGCAGCTGCTATTCTAGATGAAATTTTATTCCTTGAGCTAATTAACACATTTTCTGGTAACTGGTATACAGCTATTGATTTAGCCAATGCCTTTTTTCTCCATACCTGTTTCTAAAGATCATCAGAAGCTGTTTACTTTCAGGTGGCAAGGCCAGCTATACAGATGCAACCTCCTACCTCAGGTGTATATTGACTCTTCAGCCTTACGTCATAATTTAGTCTGCAGGGAACTTGATTCCCTTTCCCTTCAGGGAGACATCGCAATAGTCCATTACACTGATGAGTTTATGCTGATTGGATTCAGTAAGTAAGAAATATTAATGACTCTAGAGCTACTGGTAAGGCATTTGCTTGCAAGAAGATGGGAAATTAACACATCAAAAACTCAGATGCTTTCCATCTCAGTTAAATTTCTAGGGGTTCAGTGGTGCATAACAAGTCAAGATATTCCTTCTAAAAAGAAGGGTAAGTTGGTGCATCTATCCTCTCCTAAACTAAAAATAAGGCTCAACGCCTGTTGCGCTTCTTTGAATTTTGAAGGCAACATATCCCTCATTTGGGTGTGTTACTCCAGCCTATTCATCAAGTGACTCAGAAAGCTTCTAGTTTTGAGTGGAGCTCAGAGAAAGAGAAGTCTCTGAAGTAGGTCCAGGCTGTCATACAGGATGTTCTGCAACTACTGCCCTATAATCCAGCTGATCCAGTGGTGCTTGATATGTTAGTGACAGATAGAGACGTCATTTGGAGTCTTTGGCAGGCCCATATTAGTGATCACAGAACAGACCCTTAGGATTTTGGAACAAAGCCTTGCCATTTTCTGCAGATAACTACACTCCACAATAACAAAAACTTTGTCTTGATACGGGACATTAGTTGAGACGGAATGCTTAATCATGGGCCACCGTTTTGGTCATCTAGTGCTGCTGTAACAGAAATTCCATGAGTGGATGACTTTAACAAAGAGAAGTTTATTCTCTCACAGTCCAGTAGGCTATAACTCTGAATTCAGAGCACTGGCTCCAGGTGAAGGTTTTCTGTCTATGTCAGTTCTAAAGGAGAGTCCTCGTCATCAGTCTTCCCTTGGTCTGGGAACATCTCAGAGCAGGAAACTCAGCACAGGTATATACGTGACTGAGCTTGAGCAAAGCCTGAAAGCAAAAGTAAGTTACATGAGTATGGTGCAATAAATTACTTAATATGGCCCAGCTAGACATGTTCTTTGTGACTCATACTCAGTGATTGAGTGGGACTATGCAAATAAGATATATAAAACCCTTGATGGTTGGGGTTATGTGTCAACTTGGCAAAGCCATGATTCCTAGTATTGTATGGTTAGCCTCCATTTTATGTGTTGTAAATCCTAACCTTTGTAAGTTAATGAGGCAGGATTGGTGTGGAGTGTATCTTGAGTCACAGACTTGCAGGAGGGTGTCACTCATGACTCAAGTCCCACGCTTATTCAAGTTATGCCCTTCCTTTGGTTGTGGCTCACATCCAAAGTATATGCATGGGTGTTCTTGTGGGTTTTTTGGTTAAGGAACTATTGGTGAGATCTAAGTGACTCACCAAGTAGCAGTAAAATATAATGAAATTGTGAGACCATGGAATTAAAATCTTATGAATTTATTGAAAAATCAAGATTAAGAAAATTCTCTAACAGAAAGGAAGACAAAATTATTCTGCACATATATACAATGGTAGAAACTAATAAAAATGTATATGTGTATATACATGCACACACACACATACACATAGACATACTATAGTGGAAACAAATATTAATAATAATCCTAGTCAAATCTGGCAAGATACTTTTATCTGCATTAGAAAATGTCAGAACGGAGCGAAGTTTGAAAAAAAAAATATGAAACAACGTTTTGTCATTAGACTGAAAAGAAAAATTCCAAAAATTTTGATCCTATTATGGAACACTGGCATCAAAAATAGAAAGAATATATATATATATTTTAAGCCCATTGTTTACACTTGGGCCAAAATAGGTATTCATGATAGTGTCGAATTGCAATAATAAGAACGTTCATAGTCAGCATCAAAGGGTGTTCTCTAAAACTGCTCTCATGGGAAAATTCCCAAAGAGAAAACTTACATGAACCTTTTTATATATGAATACATTTTTTTTGTGCCTGTGTATGTACAATTGCATTGTGAATTGTTGGGGAATATATAAAATTTCTATGGCATTTATGAATAAAAATTAGGATATTATGTAATTTCTATTTTCCTATTACATTTCAGTCATCATCTGAATCTTTCCTTTTGTAATCTGAAAAGCAGTTATTTTCATATTTTAAATGAATAGCAAAACAGTGATATAAAGAACTTTCCTAAAAAAAAGTCCATTTGCTTTTTGTAGACAATCTTAAATTGGCTGCCACCTTGGAAATTAAAGGTAGAACTTTAAATTTTTATTTTGCTTATCATTAAAACTGATAGTAAATATTGTATCTCTACATGGAGTGGAGCAAAACAATACGAAAAGAAAAATTAGTGTTTTTTAAAGATATTGAGAGGTTTTTTTTTTTTTTCCTCTTTTTTGTGTTGGCAGAACTCTACTTTCAAAATATCCACATGGAGTAAAATTCCTAAGCTTTATTTTTATTGTACTCATTAATTTTTTAGTTAAAATAATAGAAAATCCTGAAACCAGTGAAGAAACACATTTAATATTTTTAGTGTAGTGATAGTCTTGTAAAGATGACTTGCTTTTATAGTATTTTAGGGAGAAAAAATTAAAATAATGTAATATTAAAGAGCTTTTTAAAAAAACTTGTCTCAATATGTTTTTTTAAATAAATTTTATTGTGCTTTAAGTGAAAGTTTACAAATCAAGTCTCCTCCCACACAAAAACCCATATACACCTTGCTACACACTCCCAAATACACTCCCCCTGATGAGACAGCCCGCTCTTTCCCTCCACTATCTCTTTTCGTGTCCATTTCTCCAGCTTCTAACCCCCTCCACCCTTTCATCTCCCCTCCAGGCAGAAGATGCCAACAGAGTCTCAAGTGTCCACCTGAGATCCAAGAAGCTCACTCTTCACCAGCATCCCTCTCCAACACATTGTCCAGTCCAATCCATGTCTGAAGAGTTGGCTTCGGGAACGGTTCCTGTCCTGGGCCAACAGAAGTTCTGGGGGCCATGACCACTGGGGTCCTTCCAGTCTCAGTCAGACCATTAAGTCTGGTCTTATAAGAATTTGGGGTATGCATCCCACTGCTCTTCTGCTCCCTCAGGGGTTCTCTGTTGTGTTCCCTGTCAGGGCAGTCATCGGTTGTAGGCACCATCTAGTTCTTCTGGTCTCAGGATGATGTAGTCGCTGGTTCATGTGGCCCTTTCTGTCTCTTGGGCTTGTAATCACCTTGCATCCTTGGTGTTCTTCATTCTCCTTTGATCCAGGTGGGATGCATCTTAGATGGCTGCTTGCTAGTGTTTAAGACCCCAGACGCCACTCTTCAAAGTGGGATGCAGAATGTTTTCTTAATAGATTTTATTATGACAATTGACTTAGATGTCCCCTGAAACCATGGTCCCCAGACCCCTGTCCCTGCTATGCTGGCCTTTGAAGCATTCAGTTTATCCAGGAAACTTCTTTGCTTTTGGTTTAATTCAATTGTGCTGACCTCCCCTGTATAGTGTGCTGTCTTTCCCTTCACCTAAAGTAGTTTTAATCTACTAATTAGTGAATGCCCGTCTCCCACCCTCCCTCCCTCCCCCCTCTCGCAACCACAAAAGAAAGTTTTCGTCTCAGTTTAAACTATTTCTCAAGTTCTTATAATAGTGGTCTTATACAATATTTGTCCTTTTGCAACTGACTAATTTCACTCAGCATAATCCCTTCCAGGTTCCTCCATGTTATGAAATGTTTCACAGATTCCTCACTTTTCTTTATCAATGCGTAGTATTCCATTGTGTGACTATACCATAATTTATCCATTCATCCATAGATGGGCACCTTGGTTGCTTCCCTGTTTTTGCTATTGTAAACAGTGCTGCAATAAACATGGGTGTGCATATATCTGTTCGTGTAAAGGTTCTTATTTCTCTAGGATATATTCCAAGGAGTGGGATTGCTGGATCGTATGGTAGTTCTATTTCTAGCTTTTTAAGGAAGCACCAAATCGATTTCCAAAGTGCTTGTACCATTTGACATTCCCACCAGCAGTGTATAGTGTTCCAATCTCTCCACAGGCTCTCCAACATTTATTATTTTGTGTTAATGCCAGCCTTGTTGGAGTGAGATGAAATCTCATTGTAGTTTCGATCTGCATTCCTCTAATGGCTCATGATCGTGACCATTTCCTCATATATCTGTTAGCTACCTGAATGTCTTCTTTAGTGAAGTGTCTGTTCATATCTTTTGCCCATTTTTTAATTGGGCTGTCTTTTTGCAGTTGAGTTTTTGCAGTATTATGTAGATTTTAGAGATCAGGCGCTGATCAGAAATGTCATAGCTAAAAACTTTTTCCCAGTCTGTAGGTAGTGTTTTTACTCTTTTGATGAAGTCTTTGGATGAGCATAAGTGTTTGATTTTTAGGAGTTCCCAGTTATCTAGTTTTTCTTCTACGTTCTTTATAATGTTTTCTATACTGTTTCTGCCATGTATTAGGGCTCCTAACGTTGTCCCTAGTTTTTCGTCTATGATCTTTATCATTTTAGATTTATATTTAGGTCTTTGATCCATTTTCAGTAATTTTTTGTGCATTCAGTGAGGTATGGGTCTTGTTTCATTTTTTTGCAGATGGATATCCAGTTATGCAGCACCATTTGTTAAAAAGACTGTCTTTTCCCCATTTAACTGTTTTGGGGCCTTTGTCAAATATCATCTGCTCATATGTGGATGGATTTATGTCTGGATTCTCAATTCTGTCCCACTGGTCTATGTGTCTGTTAATGTACCAGTACCAGGTTGTTTTGACTACTGTGGCAGTATAATAGGTTCTAAAATCAGGTAAAGCAAGACCTCCCACTTTGTTATTCTTTTTCAGTAATGCCTTACTTATCCAGGGCCTCTTTCCCTTCCCTATGAAATTGGTGATTTGTTTCTACACCTCATTAAAGAATGTCGTTAGGATTTGGGTCGGAATTGCATTAAATGTATATATAGATCGCTTTTGGTAGAATAGACATTTTTATAATGTTAAGTCTTCCTATCCATGAGCAAGGTGTGTTCTTCCACTTATGTAAGTCTCTTGGTTTCTTGCAGAAGTGTACTGTAGTTTTCTTTGTACAAGTCTTTTACATCTCTGCTAAGATGTATTCCTAAAAAAAAAAAAAAAAAAAAATTTAATTTTTATTTTATCATATTGGGGGCTACTGTAAATGGCATTGATTTGGTGATTTCCTCTTCAATGTTCTTTTTGTTGGTGTAGAGGAATCCAACTTGTTTGTCTTGTATCCTGATACTCTGCTGAACTCTTCTATTAGTTTCAGTAGTTTCCTGGAGGATTCCTTAGGGTTTTCTGTGCATAAGATCATGTCATCTGCAAATAGAGATACTTTGACTTCTTCCTTGCCAATCTGGATGCGCTTTATTTCTTTATCTAGCCTAATTAGCGTGGCTAGGACTTCCAGCACAATGTTGAATAAGAGTGGTGATAAAGGGCATCCTTGTCTGGTTCTCAGTCGCAATGGGAATGTTTTCAGGCTCTCTCCATTTAGGGTGATGTTTGCTGTTGGCTTTGTATAAATGCCCTTTATTATTTTGAGAAATTTTCCTTCCATGCCTATTTTGCTGAGAGTTTTTATCATGAATGAGTGTTGAACTTTGTCAAACGCCTTTTCTGCATCAATTGATAAAATGGTGTGATTCTTGTCTTTTATGTATGTGGTGGATTACATTAATTGTTTTTCTAATGTTGAAGCATCCCTGCATACCTGGTATGAATCCCACTTGGTTATGGTGAATTATTTTTTTGATATGTTGTTGAATTCTAGTGGCTAGAATTTTGTTGAGGATTTTTCCATCTACATTCATGAGGGATATAGGTCTATAATTTTCTTTTCTTGTGGTGTCTTTACCTGGTTTTGGTATCAGGGATATGGTGGCTTTATAGAATGAATTTGGTAGTATTCTATCCTTTTCTATGCTCTGAAATACCTTTAGTAGTAGTGGTGTTAACTCTTCTCTGAAAGTTTGGTAGAACTCTGCAGTGAAGCCTTCTGGACCAGGGCTTTTTTTGTTGTTGGGAGTTTTTTGATTACTTTTTCAATCTCTTCATTTGTTATGGGTCTATTTACTTGTTCTACCTCTGTTTGTGTTAGTTTAGGTAGGTGGTGTGTTTCTAGAAATTCATCCATTTCGTCTAGGTTTTCAAATTTATTTGAGTATAGTTTTTCATGGTAATCTGATATGGTTCTTTTAATTTCAGTTGGGTCTGTTGTAATATCACCCATCTCATTTCTTATTTGGGTTATTTGCTTCCTCTCCTGATTTCCTTTTGTCATTTTGGCCAATGGCTTATCAATTTTGTTGATTTTTTCAAAAAACCAGCTTTTGGTCTTGTTAATTCTTTCAATTGTTTTTCTGTTTTCTATTTCATTTAGTTCAGCTATAATTTTTATTTTTTCTTCTGGTGCCCGTGGTTTTCTTTTGTTGCTCTCTTTCTATTTGTTCAAGTTGTAGGGATAATTCTTGGATTTTGGCCCTTTCTTCTCTTTGGAAGTGTGCATTTATTGATATAAATTGGCCTCTGAGCACTGCTTTTGCTGTGTCCCAAAGGTTCTGATAGGAAGTGTTTTCATTCTCATTGGATTCTTTGAATTTCTTTATTCTATCCTTAATATCTTCTATAATCCAGTCTTTTTAGAGCAGGGTATTGTTCAGTTCCCAAGTGTTTGATTTCTTTTCCCATTATTGATTTCCTCTTTTATGGCCTTATGGACAGAGAAGATGCTTTGTAATATTTCAATGTTTTGGATTCTGCTAAGGCTTCCTTTATGACCTAATATGTGGTCTATTCTAGAGAATGTTCCATGAGCACTAGAAAAGAAAGTATAGTTGGCTGCTGTTGGGTGGAGTGTCCTGTATATGTCTACCAGGACAAGTAGGTTGATTGTGGCATTTAGGTCTTCTGTGTCTTTATTGAGCTTGTTTCTGGATGTCCTGTCCTTCACCAAAAGTTGTGTGTTGAAGTCTCCTACTATTGTTGTGGAGCTGTCTATCTCACTTTTTAGTGCTGATAGAGTTTGTTTTATGTATCTTGCAGCTCTGTCATTGGGTGCATAAATATTTAATATGCTGTTATCTTTTTGGTGTATTGTCCCTTTAATTATTATATAGTGCCCTTCCTTATCCTTTCTGATGGATTTAACTTTAAAGTCTATTTTGTCAGAAATTAATATTGCCACTCCTGCTTTTTTTTTGATTGTTGTTCCCTTGATATATTTTTTTCCATCCTTTCAGTTTTGGTTTGTTTGTGTCTCTAAGTCTAAGGTGTGTCTCTTGTAGGCAGCATATAGACGGATCTTGTTTTTTAATCCATTCTGCCACTCTCTGTCTCTTTATTGGTGCATTTAGTCCATTTACATTCAGGGTAATTATGGATAGGTATGAATTTAGTGGTATCGCTTTGATGTCTTTTTTTGTGTTTTGACAGCTTCTTTTTCCCACTTCATTTTATGTCCTGAGTAGATTTTCTTTATATATTTCCCCTTCCTTATGTTTGTTGTTGTTGATTTTGTTTCTACTGAGTCTCTATTTTTCCCTCGTATTTTATTTTGATGAGTAGAATAGTTTGTCTCCTTTGTGGTTACCTTATTATTTACCCCTATTTTTCTAAATTTGTAACTAACTTTTATTTCTTTGTATCGCCATATCTTCCTCTCCATATGGAAGGTGTATGATTACATTTCTTAGTCCCTCTTTATTATCTTAATGTTTTCTTCTTTTATATAATAACATCGCTGTTACCCTGTGTTGGGCTTTTTTTTTTAATCTTCTTTTTTCTGGGGGTGTGATTTCCCTGTTTCGGTTGACTTCTGATTGCTCTGCCCAATGCTCCAGTCTTGGGTCAATATCAGATATTATTGATTTTCTAACCAAAGAACTCCTTTTAGTATTTCTTGTAGTTTTGATTTGGTTTTTATGAATTCCCTCAAATTGTGTTTATCTGGAAATGTCTTATTTTCCCCTTTTATTTAAGACACTGTTTTGCTGGATATATGATTCTTGGCAGGCAATTTTTTTCCTTCAATTTTTTAAATATGTCATCCCATTGCCTTCTTGCCTGCATGGTTTCTGCCAAGTAGTCCGAGCTAGTCCTTATTGGCTCTCCCTTGTAGATGACTTTTCTTTTATCCCTCACTGCTGTTATAATTGTCTCTTTATCTTTGGTTTCAGCAAGCTTGATTATAATATGTCTTGGTGACTTTCTTTTAAGATCTACCTTATGTGGAGTTCGATGACCATGTTGGATAGATATCTTCTCATCTTTCACAATACCAGGGAAGTTTTCTGCCAACAAATCTTCAACAATTTTCTCTGTATTTTCTGTGATCCCTCCCTGTTCTGGTACTCCAATCACTCATAGGTTATTTCTCTTGATAGAGTCCCACAAGATTCTTAAGGTTTCTTCATTTTTTTTTAATTCTTTTATCTGATTTTTCTTCAAGTATATTAGTGCCAAGTGATTTATCTTTGTGTTCAGAAATTCTAGCTTGTACTTGCTCAATTCTGCTGCTCTGACTTTCTATTGACTTATCTAATTCTGTAATTTTATTGTTAATCTTCTGAATTTCTGATTGCTGTCTGCCTATGGATTTTTCCAGCTTATTAAGCTTTTCATTATGTTCCTGAATAATCTTTCTGAGTTCTTCAGTTGCTTTATCAGTGTGTTCCTTGGCTTGTTCTGCATATTGCCTCATTGCCTTCCTGATGTTTTGAAGGGTTCTGTATGTTAAACTTTTGTATTCTGCATCTGGTAATTCCAGGAATGCACTTTCATCTAAAAGATCCCTGGATTCTTTGTTCTGAGAGCCTGTTGAGGTGATCATGGCCTGTTTCTTTGTATGACTTGATATTGACTGTTGTCTCCGAGCCATCTATAAGTTACCGTATTATTTTATGCTTGCTTGCTGTGTCGTAGCTGTTTGCTTTGTCCTGTTTTGGTATATCCCTATGAGTTGCTTGAGTGAGCTAGCTTGATTATTTTTGCCTTTGGAGCTCTGGTGTCCTGTCCCCAGTGGTCTAGAGCTGTTATCAGGTATATCAGTCTAGAAGTCCATTCAGTTTTCTTGGATGAATTCAGCTCAGGTTTCCAGGTGGCTGATATCAAGTGTGTGGTACAGGCTCTGTCCTACAGTCTTAGAGGGGCAGGGGTGATTGGCGTATATACCAGTATCTGATTGAAGCAGGGGGTCATGCTCTGAACAAGGCAGGGGGCTGAGAACTGACCCCCAAGTGTCTCTGAGGAAAATGCATCTCTGTTTCCTAGAGCATGCTGGTGGGTGGGCTCTGCAGAGGGACCATGGGCACCCAAAGTTTTTGTTGTAAGGACTGGGAGGTACCAGTTATCCCTGGGCCCCTGTCGTGGGTGGCTGGGTGACCCAAGTGGAGCCACCAGTCCTTAGATCCCTGTTGTGGGTAGGTGAGGACCTTTTTTAATAGGCAAAGCAATGTCAAACAGCAAACACCCACCTTTCCACTGTACCACTGAAATGGTTGAAGTTTGCCACCAAGGGCCTATTCTTCTGAAATAGGCCCACACAGGTCCATGCAGAAGGGAAAGGTACTCAAGGTCCATGGACGGTTTGTGCCTGGACAGGAGGTGCTTCGGTCCTGAGCTCCCCCAGTTAATGGAGCTAGCAAATTATCTTTTTCCCCCAGTTGCAAATTTTTCTTTCCCCAAGGCTGGGAGGACAGCTCCAGGTGCTCACCAGGGTCTATCTCAGGCCTAGGGATTCAGCCTCTGAAGCTGGGTTGGGGGTGGGGGCGGGCACAGTAAAATATACGCAAGTACTAAGCTTTTGCCGAGAGCGCCCTTCTCCTCAGGTTCTGGAGGTGTGAGTGAGCTGTGTGGCTGGCTGCTTCTCCCTGAGGAAACTGCAGCCGAATGCTAGGACCAGCTCACCGCTGCTGCTGCCGCTCAGGGAATGGTGCCTGAGGGCTCCCCGTGATTCAGGTCCGGTAACTCCTCTCCGCTTTTGTATGGTCTCTTCTTTCCCCTGCCCCTCAGTTTGTTGTCTAAGCTTGCCTTTGATGCTCAGGGCTCCCACCTGTCACAAATGTACTCGTTTCACTTATTTTTTGGGGTCTTTGTTGTAAAGAGGGCTCGACGGAAGCGTCTGTCTATTCTGCCATCTTGGCTTCACCTCCTCAATGTAGTTTTAAGTTAAAAATATTTTAACTTGACAAAGAAACTTCCAATTCTTTATGCAAGAAGTTTCTATCATTTATGTGCATGTATGTAATAAAAATTCATGTTAGAATTATATCTTAAGGAAATCTGGTTTGAGTAGAGAAATACCTAGAACTCCATTTTCCAATTCTATATTACTTGAAGCATGTGAGTACACTGGGCTGTTGCTAGCTTAATGTTAGAGGTAATCTACTGCATAACAGATGTAGATCATAACTGTATGAATAGTAATGAAATGGCAAATGATTTTTTTTAAATAAGATTAAATACTATTATAAATTTAAATCACTCCTTCTATTCAGTAGTACCTAAAGTTAGAGACATGTTCTCCAATTATTAATTCTGAGAAACCTTGCCAATAATGATTCAATGACTTCTGTTGGTATTTCTTGGTAAAAAGTTTGTGACTTCAACAGCTTATCCTTGGAATTCAGTGGTCATCTGGGGCCTTGACCTCTTATTACCTACATGGCCTTTTACATAAACAGTGGCATTAATAGAGTTATTTTTCTCAAGATTTGAATATTTATTTACCTTTTGTTCTTCCATGCACTTGCTGTAAAAAATTTATTCAATCCCTTTATTCTAATTCTATTTACTCTGAAATTTTTTGATGAGATTAATTGCTCATATCTTGTCTAAAAGTTTTGCCACTTCATACTAAAGATGGGTGGGCAGTTTTATCCTGGCATCTGATCCTCGTCACAGTTCTCCATTTTCTCCAGTTTTTAACCATTATTACTGTCATTTTTTTTTTTTTTTACCGTCATATCTGAAAGACAATTGTGCTCATGGTGCGAATCTGAGCTGACACTACCAATTAACTTGTCGTGTCAGACTTACATAAACCAGAGATCTTAACCAGGACTCAATCAATCAATAGTATAGGTACAACAGAGAGGTCTGAGAAATTCCACCTGGTTCTATAGGTCTATCCGTTTCTCATCAGACATATGATCTCTGTCCTAGAGTGATTAATATGATTTCTAGGTAAGGTTTATGTATCACCTCAATTGGAGGATATCTTATAGATTACAAAACATCTCCATTTTGTAACAAGATTGTTAGCGGGCTTGCATAGCATTTTCCAGAGTCATATAGCATAGATTCTGATTTGTTATCTGTTAGTAATACTAAAACAGGGGCACCTTGATATAAGAATTTCACAAATACTTTCTGCCCAGCAAATATCATTAGCCTATTTACCAGAAGATCCACTTAAAAAACAGGATTAAACTGGGTCAGCTACTTTCTTTCCTTTGGGAGCATACCCTTAATAATCAGGGTAGAAATAGATCAAAGTTCAGCTTTTTTTAATTTCTTCTCTCCACTCGGTGAACAAGTAAGTCTAATTTTAGGGAAAATATTTGCAACGTATGTTCACACATCTAGGTTGCTTTCTCTACAAATCTTTATCTATAAAAAAAGATAATACTTTGATTTCCATCTACCTGATTCTTTAGAGTACTTATAATAACACTTTCCTACTATTCCTTCCAATTCTGTGTGCCTAAAAGCAAACTCATTGTCATCACAATGCAAATTCTGTACTTCAATCAGTTTATTGCTTTTCATTATGACGATTATTTTACTGTTACTAAAATTCAAATTTACAGGATTATGGAAGATACTTAATGGATGGGCAAAATCAAAGCCTAGAAGGCTTCTAAGTTTAACTGGAAAGTATTTTCAAACCTAAACATTTTGAAAGATATGGCAATTAATATACACTTTTGTTCTATTCGTGTTGCCTTGAGGACATTAGCCATTGGCAATGCCGTTTATCCATGATGTATTATTATCAGCATGTTCATATGATTAGTGACAGCTATTAGATGATTGCATTTTATTTTTATTTCCTACATGTGTATGAATTTATTTTATTAGATTTTCTAGAGAGTACAGATATCATTTAGTATAAAGTCTTATGAAATTCCAGGCTTCATTTATCACAACTTATTTCATGTTTCATCTTCTCCCAATGATAATCTGTAGTTTTTTTTTTTTTAATTCAGTTAACTACTAATGTAATTGCAATACACAACTAATATTTAAATGTTAATGGAATGAAATTAGGAACCCCTGGTGGCATAGTGGTAATTACTATGGCTGCTAACCAAGAGGTCAGCAGTTTGAATCCGCCGGGTGATCCTTGGAAACTCTATGGGGCAGTTCTACTCTGTTCTATAGGACCGCTATGAGTCGGAATCGACTTGACGGCAGTGGGTTTGGTTTGGTTTGGAATGAAATTATTCACATCCATATTTTAAAGGTTACAATGTGTATGGTTTATTTACTCAAGGAAAAAAATAAAAGGGGTTTGGAAAATTTAAAAATGAAGCCAATCAGGATATTTCAACTGAAACATTAAATATAAATGCATAAATCACCAATGGAAACACTGAATTCTTATATTTCTAGGGAATGATTATTTTGTAGTACAATTTATTATCTGTCTGTAATAAGTGCCAAAGAAATTCTCAGATCACATGTTCCAAAGTTTACACACCTTATTTTTCCAATTGCTAGTTTTAACAGGTCCTTATAATGTCTTTGAATATTAAAAAATAAAAAGTGTGACAATTTTAATTTGTTTCATTTGTCCTAAATGTTGATATATTTATTTATTGTCATATATTTATTTATATCCATTGATCTATTCATTACCGAACATTTCATTTCATAAATCCTAAATAATATAGAATTTTCCATTGGTGAGCATGAAAACATGCAAAACAACGTCTCCTGGAAATACCTTTTTCAGTGTAATGAATTATTATACATCATATAAATCTTAAATGAGTTTGACTAAAACAAAAATGACAGTACTTATTTTCTTTCTTAACAACTCATCAATTGAAAGGAGAAGATTATAAGCAGCAAAGAAACAATGTATAATTTCATATATAAATAATTTTGTGTGCCCTTAGTAAATATATATATAGTAAATGGCTCTACAATGGGGGCATGAGTGAGTTTTCTCTAGGTTATATATTACAATGATATGAAGTTCCCATTAGGCAAGAAACATTTCATATTAATTTTTTTCCAAACAAAATTAAACTGTTATGAATCTGTAAAAATGATTCACCTCAAGTCTAAATAAATTATCGTTTATATGCAAATTCTAGGCTTTGTATAAGAGAAAGAAATAGGTATATAAGATTCTCAAAACATGATTTAACTGCATTGAAAAAGCGTTTAGTAATAGATTAATGAGATTCCATAGTTTTATCTAAGGCTCAATTCCTATGTTTTTATGTAGTATCTAATTTACAAATAAAGAATCATGCTACTCAACTTTATATTGATTATATTATTTTAAGTAGACTATAAAGTAACAAAATACGATTTGACATATATGTGATTTAAGGGATTAATTGAGAAAATCATTTTACTCTTTGGATAATTTGCCTTCTAAGACAAAGTTTGTATTTCCTTCATTCATTCATTCATCCATTCACTCACTCACTCACTCATTCACTCACTTTCTCATTCACTCAGTCGATCAGGAAACGTTGTATTCTTACTGACTGTGTCCCTTCAATGATTCTAGGAGAGGAGGTCAGGGAAGTTATGAGAGGCACAAAAATAACATGAAACCCTTCCCAGTTTTTACATTTTATTCATAATTATGTGTCAAGTCAGAAAAAAATGATGACTATTGTGAGGGGTAAAAATCCAATCAAGATGAAAGAAATTATAGGTGAATATAGACCAACATAGAAGGGATTTGAAAGAACATGTGAGGACTTCAATTAAAAGTCATCTCTTCTGCAGCCATCATTACCAACAGCTATATATCTGTAGTGAGTCTCTAAAAATGAAATTAAAAGGAAGGTTGTTGAGTAAACTAGCTGTACTGAGGTAAATTCAATGCCAGGAAGACTTATAGGAAAAAAAAAGAAAAAAACACAACAAATATTACTTTATGGTTAGTCACACCCAAGTTTATGACAGGTAGTGAAAGCCAAGTTTTGAAATTAATGTGATTATAAATTCAAACCTTCGTCAGCAAGGAAGTGAGACTATCAGAGCACTTTATTTTCTATTTTCAAATATTTGTATGGCAGTAGCATTCTGGGCTGAGAAAGTCTGATATTTGGGAGATCAGGTAGAAGATCATTGCTTATCCCAGATACGAATGAATCAAGATTAAGATATTGGGAAGGAAAACAAAGTTTTCAGAAATTTCAAAAGTAAGAAAAGGTACAGGTTAGTGACTAAAAAAAAAACTACCCCACTAGAATCCTGGGGGGGAAAATGTGATATTTCTTAATGCATTTATATTGAAAATGTCTAAACACCTTTCTCTCTATATCTCAGGGAAAATGTATATATATATATTCCTCAAACTTTGGAGAGTGCATCCCAAGGGGGAAGATACTGAGAAAAAAGAAAATCAGTCTTCATTTTTAATGTAGAAATATTTTTGAATAGTTTTCCAGGTGTGAATATTGGCCCTATAGGAACATAGACAGTCTTTAAAGAAAGAACACCAACAGCCTTAATGTTAAAAAACATGTGACTAGATAGATTTGGGCCAGACAAAGTTCTTGTTTGTGAGTATTTACTTTGCTGCATTTAAACTTCTTTTGCTTCTCCTAAAGCTTTGCTTTTGGGTTTGCAAATCTTAATCCATCCACATGATGATAACGTATACTCTTAGTTCTTATTAGATTTCATCTGAAATTTTGCTGAGATTGTGGAGGAAATTACAGTTTTAATTGAGGCCTAAAGAAGGTTCATTTTTATAGCCTACACCTCTGATCAAAAGTCATTCAATAAAGATACATTCTGTAGGTATGAAGGAGGGGCTGCCTTGATATATACATACATATATATAGATAGATACACACACATACACACACACACACATACACACAAATGGCATATATATATACAAACGGTATATATATATACACACATATATATATGTATCATAAGGCATATATATTATATATATAACTCGACGGCACTGGGTTTATATAATATATATGAAGTATAGAAGGCGTGATAGAATAACAAGAAGATAAATGTAACTTATTTTTTAAATATCTATGTCTCAGTATTGGTAATAGCCTAATCCTCCATCTATCAAATTTTATGTAAAAAAAATAAAAGTGCACAAGGAAGACCTAAGTAGAATGAAAAAAAAGTTACATTATTAAAAAACTGCCAAGTTACATCATTATATAACTGCCAAACCACTGAGAATCATGGCCCAGCCAAAATGACACATAGCCTTAACCACCAAAGTTGTTTCTCTCTCCTTGCACCTTACCATTCTTTACTGCCAGATTTATGCCGTTAATATTCAACATAGTTGAATAGTAGATTTTTTACAATTGTTGTAAATGCGAAATGTTGGATAATGAGATAGTCGATAAGTGAGGAGATGCTGTATACCAATTGCCCACAATATTTTTCTGAAATAAAAACAGAGAAAACACTTGATTCATTCTATGAGTTATGCACTGTCCTAATACAAAAACCAGATGAAGACGTTACAAGAAAGGAAAATTACAGAGCATTATATTTCATGAACATAGATTCAAAAATCATCAACAAAATATTAATAAATCAAATTCAAAAGTATGTAAAAGGAATTACACGCCATAAAAAGTGAGATTTATTCCAACTATTCAAGACAAGTCCATCGTTAGAAAATCAGTAAAATCTACCATATAAAGAAAAAAAAATCATATAATCATGTCAATGGGATCAAAAAAAAAAAGCATTTTATAAATTCCAATACCTATACATCTCAAAAATTCTCAGCAAATCAGGAATGGCCTAATTTTCTTGTCATCTTTAAAGTTTATTAATTTTTTGTTTCTCTGAAGTAATTTTTGCCTATCTACAGGTCACAAAAATATTGTTATGTTTTCTTCTAGGAGGTTTATAGCTTTAGCACTCATATACAGCTGAATGGTCAGTTTTTTTTTTTTTTTTTTAATGTGTACATCTAATTGTTATAATACAATTAAAAAAAAAATTAACCATTCCTTATTTCATTTCTTTGGTGTGCCTTTGTTGAAAATCGATTTACCCTTTAGGAGCAGGCTTATATCTGGACCTCTATTGTGTTTCTTTATTTCTCTGTAGGCCAATATTACCCTGTATTCATATCCATATTTTTATAGTAAGATTTAAAGCCAAGTATTATAAATTTTCCAATGATTTTCTTCTTTTAGAAAATGCCTTCATTTTCTTTCCTTCAAAAAAAATTTTTTTTTTTTTTCTACATTATAATGCCTATTACACTTGATTTAAAAAGTACTGATTTAAACAAGGATAATCACTTTCTTGTTAATCACTTTCTTAGCCTGGCATCTCTAGAAAAAAGAAAAAAAATTTTTTTTTTTTTTTAGGCATCTCTAGAGGAGAAGCAAAACCAGTGAAGCATTAAAAAAAAAAAAAGTGAAGCGCATATTAATCTATGTATAGAGAAATTTACTTTGGAAACAGCTCCTGAAATTGTGAAGGAAATGGCTGATGCAATTGTGGGGGCTGGAAAGATCTAAATCTATGGGTCAAGCAACATCTGCTGGCTCACGTGGTTTGCTAGGGCTGATGGGTCCAAAATGCAGGTCAGGCGGCAGGCCAGAGACTTCTGTTGGTTTATGTCCTAAAAATCAGACGTTAGGCCACGAGAAGACTGCATTGTCAAGAGAGCATGAGCTTTGCCGGAATATCCATTTATGTGCTAAAGGTATGCTACATCCCAAGGGAGCTCCCCTTTCAACTTACTGGCTGGCTGTACACATCAGATCACAAAATGGAAAGTCATTACATAAACAAACAAAAAAAACAAACCCACTGTCGTCCAGTCAATTCTGACTCATAGCGACCGTATAGGACAGAGTTTCCAAGGAGTGCCTGGTGGATTCGAACTGCCAACCTTTTGGTTTGCAGCTGTAGCTCTTAATCACTATGCCACCAGGGTTTCAAGTCATTACATAGTGTCTGCCAAACTACGAAAATCATAGCTTAGCCAAGTTGACACATAACATTAACCATCACAATCATTGACATTGTGTTGAATCTATAGGGCAATTCTGATGAATCTCCATTTTAACAATACTTAAGCTCTCAATCTATGAATATGATGTATTTTCTCAAATCTTTAAGTGTTCTTTATTTTTTTTTCCATTTTGTTATAGTTTACAGTGTGCAGGATTTACATGCATTTTATTAAACTCATTCTTGTGTATTTTATGTTTTTGATACCATAGCTGATGAAATGTATGTAATTTTATTTTCTTATTTGCGTTTATGGTATAAAAATACATATTTTTTATGGAGCTTATATACAGAAACCTTGTAAAATGTTATTTCTCCTAGATAGATTAATCTGTATGTCTTTTATTTAATTTTTTTACCTATTGCACTGCTTAGGACTTCCAGTGCACTGTTGAATAGCAGTAGTAAGAGAAAACATCCTCACATTTCCTTCTTTCCAGTGTTAAGGAAGATAATATTCAATATTACATCAATTCATATGCTGTTAGCAGTATTATCTCTATCTCGCTCCTCTTCTTTTTTTATGCACTTTACCAGATTGACAAGCTATTCTTTCTATTTTTAGCTTGCTGCACTTTTTCTTAAATAATGAACAGATGTTGAATTACAACAGATGTTCTTATTAATATATTAAAATATATTCCATGTTTTTTTTTCTTTTACTCTGTTAATAAGATGAATTAAAATGTTTTTCAAATGATAAACCAACATTTCTTTATTGAGATAAGCACCACTTGGTGATAATCTATTATCCTTTTAATATATTGCTGAACATATATTTTCAATAGGCAGATGTCCATATAACCATTAAGCTCTCTACATCATTAGTCACCTGTGAAATGAAAATTAAAAACTCTGAAATTATACTTCGCACATGCAAGAATGCCTAATATTAAAAAAAAAAAAAAAGGAAGACAAACACTGTTTAGACTTTTATGCAATCAGAAACTTTAAACATTGCTGCAGGGAATTTAAAAATTGTACAAGGGTGTTCTTATGGTCTCACCATTTTTTTTTTAATGAAGTTAAATATATACTACCTACAAAAAAATTTTTTTTTTTACTCCTAGGTATTTGTGCTAGATAAATTAAAATATATACTCACAAAAGGATATGTTCAAAAATGTCAATAACATCTTTTCAATTAGCTCTAAACTGGAAACTGCCCAAATACCCATCAAGAAGAGAGTAGATAAACAAATCATGGTAAATCTAAATAATGGAATATGGTAAATCAATATAAAAGAATGGATTACTTAGGTAATAACAGTGGGAAAGAATAATGCATAAATTGTGCTAAGTAAAAAGTCAAGAACAAAAGAGGATGCATTATATGGTTCAATTAATATGACATTCTAGAAGAGGCAAAATTTATTTGTGGTAAAATAAATTAGATGAGTGTTTGCCATTGTGGTGTAATGATTAATTGAGAAGACTCATGAGGACACTTTCTGAGATAATGGGTATGTGCTATGTCATGAGGATGGCATGGGTTACATGCTGTGTGCATTTATAAAACACATTGAGTTACACACTTAAGATTCCTTTATTTCACTCTAAGAAAATTTGACAGAAGGAAAAACATAAAACCATAAACCAATATTAAATGCTAGTTAATAGGTTGCTTTTCAAACAGGTTCGGGCTATTTCTATACTTTTTTTTTTTTTTTAATGTTTTTTAGGCATCAGCCAGTAAGGAAAAAATAATGAGAATAATGGGATCCAGGTTTCTTCCTGTTGGGAAATGGACCTACCACTATAAAAAGGAGATAGAATAAAATGCATTTATTAGCATTGGACTGAAGCTAAAGGTAGGTGGTGATGATGGTAGAGCTAGGTGATAGACAGACAGACATATAGATAGATGGATAGATAGACAGACAGACAGACAGATAGATAGATGCATGACTACGTACATATAGATTAAATTTCTATCTTAGCTCAGATGGCTTGATATGAATCCTATACTATTAATAGTGAACACAACTTACCTCAGGTTTTCTTGAATTAAGGGTTGATTTCAGGTTAGGGACAAGGAATTTAAAAGATGAGGCTGAAATTTATTTTTAAAAAATGAAAGATGTTGAAAAACAGTGATGGATATATACCAAGAGAGCATAAGTGTCAGCTTCAAGGGCCTCCCTCTTGTCAAATGTGTACATACATACGTATGTTTTAAAAAAGCACACAGCATGTAACCAACACCCTACTCATGACATATTTATATACCTATTGCCGCAAAGTCGATTCTGACTCATAGCAACCCTATAGGACAGAGTAGAATTGCCCCTTGGGGTTTCCTAGGAGCGCCTGGTGGATCCAAACTACCCACATTTTGGTTACCAGCTGAGCTCTTAAATCACTACACCACCAGGGCTTCATATTTATATGTATCTCCAAATAATGATAAAAATGCATTATAACCCATTGAATGTAATGAAAAATCCATGAATGCATGCTGATGAATAAATAAGTAAAGGGGAATGGAAAAGGGGAAAAAAAATGGCATTTTCATAGTGGTGAAACCTTGCAGATAAATCTTCACCAATTGATCAAAGTTAACATTTAAGTACTGAATTACCAGCCAAAATGTTGGCAGTTAGAACCAACCCTGCAGTGCCTTGGAAGACAGGCCTGGCAATCTGCTTCTGAAAGATCACTCACTACCTTTAAAAACCTATGGAGAAGTTCTACTCTTCACACATGGGCTATCATGAATTGACTCGATGGCAACTAACAACATTACTGATATTGGGATGTCAACATAAATGTCTCTAGTTATGAATCACAGAGGAGACACAGTGCCATTTATATTAATTCTGTGAAAATGTACACACAGAATTTAATCATATGGAAATATTACAAAATCCCAAATTAAGGACACTCTTTGAAAATTAAATGGTCTGTTTTTTGAAATTTTCAAAGTCAAGATACACCAAGAAAGTCAAAGGATTTGTTTCAGAGTAACAAGTACTAAAAAGCTATGACCACCAAATGTACTGTGTAATTCTGGATTGGATCCTGATTTGGTAAATTGGATAAGGCTAAAAAGGACATTGAAGCAACTGAGTCAAGTGATCTATAAACATAGTAATACCATTTATATTCTTAATGAAATATGACAAATAATAGCAAAGTGCAAAACCTTTAACATTTTCCAGTAAATCAGCAAACTGGTAGTGTCAGCAACTTATTCAGAGACTATTGTGCAGGTGCTATGGTATAAAATAAATGTTTTATTATTTTGGTATTATTGAGAACCGGGATTTTCACATTGCTGTGAATATATTAAAATACTTTGAATTACATACTTTAATTCAATGGGTGAATTTGGTGTATGGTATATGAATTATATCTCAATATAGTCATTTTAAAAAAGAAACAAATGATAAAGCTTATCAATAAAAAGATACAACATGGTAATTTGAAAACCTACTAGATACAATAAATTGTCATTATTATTTAAAAATTAGATTTGGTAATGATATTTTGGCTATACTTTAAATAAGAGTCTATCTTTTTGAGAAAACCAAGGAAATATTTCAAGCTAAAGGACATGGGGTCTGCAACTTGTTTCATAACAATTGGGTTGATGGAATATACCAAAACCAAAACCCATTGCCTTCGAGTAAATTCTGACTCATAGTGACTCTGTAGGATGCCAACCTTTTGGTTAGCAGCTGATTCCTTAACCACTGCACCACCAGGGCTCCTGATGGAATATTGGGGGCATATACAAAACATGATTAACCATGGCTTGGTTATTCTCAATACAGGTTAAATGGTATAAGTAAATTTATTTAAATGCTTTTCCCAATTTTGAATATATTTAAAATCTCTCTAAGCAAATAGTTTTTTAGAAAATAAGCTTTCACCAGTACTGTATTTTATTTTATTTTTTCAAGTAACCCACTTGAGATAAACAATGTGAAGAAAAAATAAAACTCAATAGCAGATTAAATACATGTATATTCATATACTGACGGGGTGAATGAACATGAGACTTTCTGATTGACAGCAGAGAAAAGGGATAACCTGATCAAAATAATGAAAAGACCATATTTTTTTGTTTTATGGAAAATTACTAAACTGTAAAGAAGGGAAATTTAAAAAATAAAAAATTTTCAGTATAATATGCTTAAAAGTTAAAATCGCGTAAATATCTCAAGAGAATTTGAAAAAAGTTATTTAAATGCTTTGCGTATCTAGTGAAACTTTTTATTTTCATATTTGTGACAGCCAGTGTAATCCTATTATCATCACTTAAATAAAAACTTGACTAGAGGCATTGTGTCATCATATTCGGACCTATTTTTAGAGTAAAAGTTACTTTCAACCCATTACTTTTTTTCATTTATAGGCAATTCTTTTTTTTTTCTTTAACATTGGATGATTAAAATTCTTTCTACTTCATCCTTTGATATGAAATTCAGTTACAATGTAAATATTTGCATAAACCCAAGCCAAACCAAGCCTATTGCCATCGAATCAATTCCGACTTATAGTGACTCTATAGGGCAGAGTAGAACTGCCCCATAGGGTTTCCAAGTAATGGCTGGTAGATTTGAACTGCTGACCTTTTGGTTAGCAGCCAAGCTCTTAACCACTGTGCCACCAGGGCTCCATAGTAGGGACAAAAATATCTTTTTTTTATAAAAATTGTCTGTGAAAAAAAGCAGTGCCTTATATTGGGTCTTTATCTGTTTTCTTAAATCACCATATGGATCACTGTTTATCATATTAATTTCTCTCCTATTTCACTTTTATTTGGGAAAATTTTCTAGTTTTTATTTCATAAATGTTCTATGACATTAATTTTTTTTTCATGCCTCCAACGTGAAATACATATACATAATTGCACTTCCTTATTTTCTTACCATCACTTATGTGACATGTAATATGTGACCCTGAATCTTGCCCTGATTTTATACTCATGTATAAAACCCCACGTGTCATTTTAAGTCCAGTGGGAAAATGTATTCATCAAGTGGTGGTGGAGAAGAGCACAGTGGGGGTAATTATGGTTCAGGCAGCAAAAGGAAAGATTGCCTGGACTGGATGGTGGTAACGAGCAGATATACTTCCGGTTTAGGATAGAATTTATATCTCCAAGGTAGGGGTAGTCTCCAGAAAAAGATGAATATTTTCATCTCCTACTTAATGGGATAAAGTAATATTCTGTATCACACACACAGTATATCAAAAATTAGATATCAAGTAGCCTATATACTTTTCATTTCAACTGTATTTACCACGTCAAACCCCTACCTAAGCATATTTCATTATGCTTACCTGCGGCATTTTACACAGAATTTAGGCTAGAGCTTATTAGCTGATATGAAATAGATACCATCTTAAAATTTTTCTGATACGTGGTAACAATATATTGTGTCTAATTAATACATAAATACATGCATACATACATACATACATAACCCACTGCCGTCCAGTCGATTTCGACTCACAGCGACCCTGTGGGACAGAGTAGAACTGCCCGATCGAGTTTCTAAGGAGCACCTGGAGCATTCGAACAGCCGACTTCTTGTTTAGCAGCCGTAGCACTTAACCACTATTCCACCGGTGTTTCCACATACATACATATATATGTATATATATGTGTGTGTGTGTATATATATATATATGCTTTTTTTTTGCCTACTCCCTCTGAGTCGATTTTAACTCATAGCGACCCTGTAGGACAGAGTAGAACTGGACCACAAGTTTCCAAGGAGTGGCTGGTGAATTCAAACTGCCAGCCTTTTAGTTAGAAGCCATAGCACTTAACCACTACTCCATTAGGGCTCCATATATGTATGTATGTGTATATATATGTTTGTTGTTGTTGTGTGCCATCAAGTCAATTCCAACTCATAGTGACCTTATAGGAAAGAGTAGAACTGTCCCATACGTTTCCAAGGAGCGGCTGGTGGATTCGAACTTCTGACCTTTTGGTTAGCAGTCTTAGCTCTTAATCACTTCACCACCAGGGCTCCGTGTGTGTGTGCATGCGCTTGTGTGTGTATATATGTGTGTTTGTATATGTGTGTTTGTATATATATGTATGTACACATATAAGTGTATGTATGTATTATAGAATATGTATATATCTAGGGTCTCCTTAATATATATATATTTTTAAAGGAGGTTGTATTCAGATAATGTTTAGACTTCCTGTTGCTTTGACAAAAAAAAAAAAAAAACGCATTATGCACGAATAAAAACACAAAAACCAAGCCTGTTGCAGCTTGGGTGGATCCTGACTCATGTGGACTCCATGTGTTAGAGTAGAACTGTTGCATAGAGCTTTCTTGGTTGGAATCTTCATGGAACTAGTTCACAAAGCCTTTCCTCCATGGATCTGCTGGGTGGGTTCTAACCAGCAACCTTAGGTTAGCAGTCGATTGCAAACCACTTGTGCTATCCAAAAAGACCTGTAATTACTTATTAATTTTCTATTCCACCACATATAGTTCTAACAATTGAATTCAAATGAATTACTTAAGTTTTAGGCTCTTGGGAGAATAGATTGTTTTGTGTAAATAAAAGTCATTTCTTTTTATTTTGTCATGTTCAAAGGTTATTATGGTTTAAATACCTAAAATGAAAAAAGTAGAAATGTGGTCCTTCTTTTCTTGGGGGAGAAAAAAAGGAGTGAAAAAACTCAATAAATGTTCTTTTCCTGTGTGTCTATATGCTTCCAAGGTCTTTACTTCTGCACTACATCACTGGAATTGGTTCTTGCAAAAAAAAAAAAAAATTCTATGCCTGAAATCCCAGAGCTTGTCGAGAAGCATTACCGCAAGCCTCGTGTGAAATGTTGTGCCATATAGTAAGAGTCCTGGTAACACAGTGGTTAGGAGCTCGGCTGCTAACCAAAAGGTTGGCAGTTCGAATCCACCAGCTGCTCTTTGGAAACCCTATGGAGCAGTTCTACTCCGTTACATAGGATTCCTGAGTTGACGGCAACAGGTTTTACCATATATTCGCTGTAGTTTTCATGCTACTTTCTTTTAACTCCATTGAATTTGGTTTCTAGATCAGGAGTGCAAGACTGGTTAAAAAAAGAAAAAAAAAATACCTTCTGATAACTATACCAGAACCCTTACCAGAACCACTTTTCTCAAATTGCTTTTAATGATTATAATTATATATAATATCTATATGAAACTCATGATGTTATAATTTATATTAAATAGTTAAAAAAAAAAAAACTAGTCCAAAGGAAGTTATAATCCAGATAGCATGCTGTTGGAAAATGTTGAATATCCTTGGATAGCTTTGAGAATACAATTAAGGCTGGCTGCTTTGTAAAGTCACAACTAGAGCCAAAACAGAACACTTCAAAATATTTCAAAGCTATGACTCAGCTTAAAGCATATTATTTTTTTCTCCAAATTTCAAACTAAAAGCTAATTTTTTTTCTTTTATCTTTACCCTACTTGAGACATTGGAATAAATAAAAAGGAAGTACAAAAGATATTTGACTTCTTTAGAGTTTTATATTGACTAAAAACAAACATTGCCAAAAGACAATTTTTTTTTTTCTGTACTCATGTGATTACCTTTGCCTAATAAGTAGCCTTTAGCTTTAGCCTGCTTGAATATACTTTGTGTTTCATCCTTTCAAATTCTTCAACACTGTTTCACATAAAGAAAATAGGTGAATCTCCACACACGGGACTGCCTCCCAGGAACATTTTCAACATCCTACCCTTCAACGAAACTAGAGCTTTGAAAAAATTGCTTAAATGCATTTTTAAGGAAATTCAGAATACTGTAGCTTCCTTTGAAAATTAATGTTATTTAACACATGCTTGATGAAACCCCTCAAATATGTCATAGACCACAAATAGTTCTTTATGTTTCAAATATTATAGTGGTGGAATCTAATCTTTAATTTATTTGTAATATCCTATGCATTTATTTAATGATAAAAATAAATAAATTATTACAGAAAAGTAATTTTTTTCCTTTATGTTTTAGGTAAGTAAGGATGTTTCTTATGCTTAGTATAATATTCTCAGTGAGGGAAATTTTCCTTCCTAAACATCAACTGAACACTTATAAATACCATAACATTTGTTTACGTGTATAATTTATTTATCTGCATCACTCAAGGAGATGACTTTATTTATTCATTCAATAAATATCTATTGAGCAATTACCATTTGTTAAATCAATTTAAACTGCTTGCTATATACTTGTGAAAAAAAGAAAACAAATGTACTCATAGCGCTCATATTTTAAGAGCAAGAGACACAAGACAATATATGTTACTGTAACAAATAAAATATTTATTTAGTACATTTTAATTATAAGTGCCATAAAAAAAATCGAAAGAGAGATAAAGGAAATTATGAGTGTTTTCCACAAGCTGCAATTTTTAAAAGGTAATTAAGGCAAAGATCATTGAAAAGATAACATTTATATCAAAATTCAAATAAAGTGATAATTTAGAGAGTATCCAAAGGAAAAAAAGTGTTATCAGGCATTGAGAAAAATCCAGGACAAATTTCCTGAGGTAGAAGAATTTGTGATATATGTAAGGAGCACCAAGGAGATCAGCTAGGGGGAGTCTAGTGAGAAATGAAGTTAGTAAGATGAGGTGTGGGGAAAGTTTTTGTTGGGAGAGAACATGAATGGGTAACTGTTTACTTAGTGTCTTCTAGGATACTTTGCCTCCTGTGGCAATTGAGTTTAAGAGTTATTGGAGGGTTTTCAGTTGAGGAGTGACATAACTCATGTATTAAATAACACTCTGGTGCATTGAGAATAAACTTAGTGTGGCAAGGGTAGAAGCAAGTAGGCTAGTTGGAGGCTATTGAAATAATACGAGAGAAAGATAATGGCAATGAGAGTCGGATGATAGTAGCTGAGGTGGAAAAAAGTGACACATGTCTGGACGTATTTTGAAGTAAAGGTTGTGCATTTCCAGATAAAGTGTATGAGGTATGTAACAGAAAGAAGGGTCATGGATGACTCTGATATTTTTTGGCTTGAACTGGAACTGTACTGAAACAACTGAGATGGAGAAAAACTCAGGGTGAAGGAGATTTTGGCAGAACGGTCAGGAGCTCAGTTTTGGTCATGTTGAATTTGAGATGTCCATAACATACCCAGTTTTGGTAGTCAATTGCATAAGCCACACTATATAGAGTAGGAGAAATATGAACATACATATGTGTGTTTATTAGACCTATGGGAGGTATGGTGTGGAAGATTTCACTCAGGGAACCTTAAAAGATGGAGAAAAAGTGACCATGTTCTGAGACCTGAAGCACTCCAACATTAGCAAGTGGGGCAATAAAGGAGGATCAGCAACAGAAACAATGGGCTAAAGTCAAAGCCAGGTGAGTGAGGTGTGCTAGAACCCAAGTAAGAAATCCAGCAAGAAATGATCAAGTGGGTCAAATGTTCATGTATTTGGGATTGAGCCATAGTCACTAATTGGCTTTTTAAGTAATTGAAAGGCAAGTCTTTGTAGGTACAATTTTATTCAGCACAACTCTACTTGTTTAATTTGTACTAATTCCATTGTCATATGAACGAATTAGACTAAGATAAACCAGTTTGTATACAGCCAATTAACAAGTGCATATAAAGGACCACAATAATTTTGGTACATTCTTTGGTGAACTATAGACAAAAACAAACCAAACCCAGTGACACTTTGTGGGAACATTTGACAGATATACACATCATAATAAAAAAATGTAATTGAATGTTCTGGTGAACTATGGAATGTTCAACTATATATTTTTTTATTATGATGTGTATATCTGTCAAATGTTCCCACAAAGTGTGCTTCAGTTTCAACATCAAATGCAGAACATTCCCCATGCTGGATCAATTATTTTACAATCTGAATCTTTATTTCTTTCCTTTTTTCTTATTTTTTGAATAAAAGTAAGATTCAAATGGCTTACAGTATCAACACAATTTAATTCTGTTGAATTTCGTAATATTTATTTAAAATATATTGTATTTAATTGTGCTTGTTTCTTTAGTAGATATAAAAGCAAGTAAAAAAAAAAAGGAAGAAAAAAAAAAAGAAACTAAAAACATGCCATTACTTCCCTCTTATCCCGGTTAATGGGAGGAAGGAGACTAATGAATTTGAACAGTTGACCTTTTGGTTAGCAGTCATAGCACTTAACCACTAATCCACCAGCATTTCCTTTTAAACCTAAAAACATATTCAAAAGAAAACTTCTTAAGTCTTTCTTATTTCTCTTCATGCCAACTACGGTTTTGGTAACCAGGTTAATGTAAGCCAGTCCATAGATTATCATGTGAATTTATCGTTGTGGCAAAAGTATCTATTTAAAAGTAGCATTCATTAGTTTAAGTAAATGTGAGTAACCATCCTGCCAATAAAAAGGTGCCAGTGCAATGTCTCTCATTCAGAAAAATAATCCTCTTATGCATAAAAATAGTTAAAGAAGAAAAAAAGAAAAGTGGAATAAAAACACAAAACCTCATCATTCCTTTGTTAGTGCTAATGCTTTTCCTCTAAAAAAAAAAAAATGCTTTTCCTCTAGTAAAGTATATTTTCTTAAAAAGAATAATTCTGCTGTTATCTCACTATCTATAAATTTATCTTTCTAATTCCAGTTAAAGCTTATATTACTTTCTTTGCATAATCTAAGAAAGACAGTGAGTAATTTAAAGTATGGAAATATAATGTTATCAAACCTGCCTTCAACAATCCCATTATAAATATGATCATGAATTATTTTTATGTGATTAATCTCATCATGATCTATCCCATTCAACATATCAGTTAACTCTAATGGATTTTTTTGTATGAATAATGGACTTTGGCGATGGCTTATAAAAATATTTATAAAAATATTCTCATTTCTTTGACAGGAAGACATTTTATAGGCTTATAAAGAGATTTATGGAATATATAAACAGAATCTCTTATTTCTTCAGTGTTCTTCAAGGATACATATTCTTTAATCTATGAAAATACGCTTTCTGTGTCTTTGGCATACATTTCCCTAAATTTTATTTTATTTCCTTTTCTTTCCTTCAATTATGCCCTTGGAATGGGAATAACCATACACTTGAAAGTTTGGAGGACATGTAGTAACACTCACTCGTGTCAGTTTGCTCACTCAGCTCTGCATACATACACACACATACCCACAAGATACCTGAAAATTTTAAGATTAGCAAAACATTTATCAATATTTCTATAAAATAGATAGTAATTGGATATAAGTCATAGTCCCCACTACAAAAGTCCATGGCTAACACTATATTTAAGTAAGAGAATCACTGATTGAACACCAATCATTACTCTCTCTATGTAATGTGTATTTCAGGAAAAGTGGGGTGACTAATACAAAGCCAAACTTTTCTCATGAAGAACCTGTCATTGTCATACACATTTCTCTAACTCTTTATCTTGATGACTGCTCAACAATTTTGCTGCTGCACAACTGACCTGGCATCACAACGCTGTCTACAAATGAAAAAATTTTATGGAAAATCTTAGTTTTTTATCATATACTAAAACCAGTTGCTTTCTGGTGGATTCTGACTCATGGCAACCCAATGTGTGTCAGAGTGGAACTGTGTTCCACAGGGTTTTTATTGGTTAATCATTTGGAAGTAAATCACCAGGTCTTTCTTCCAAGGTACCTCTGGGTGGACTCGAACAGCCAACCTGTTGGTTAGCAGCCACGTGCGTTAACCATTTGCCCCACCCAGCTACTATTTTCTCTCATTCTGTTTGAATATTGTAACTGGTTCTCTCCTGGTGCTCCTTAGCAGTTCCAAACAAAACACCAGGACACCAACTATAAAATCTCCATTTTGTGAAGATTTAACTGAAGCTTTTAGCTGAGTTAGGACTTAAGACCTATACACTAATATCTGCATATTCATTTCTCAGAAGGTGTTTTTGATAATATCTCAAAACATATTTCATTGCTTTAAAATCCACAGAAACTGAGCTGTAGAAACCTTTTTTAAGAAATTTAAAAAACAAACTTTTTTTCTGTATTTTTCCTAAATTTCACAACAATCAAATCCCCTACAAGTTCTGGCTCTACAGTGTCTTCTTTGCCAAGTTGTTTTTAATGGTTGACCACATTTCTCCTTCGCTCTTATAGAAGGATAAAGAACAAAACAGGGAGGTGATACAGCAGACTCAAGCTCTATTCATTTTTAAACCCTACTGTTAATGCATTTTGTTAAAGGGTAGGTTGCAAATGTGAACCCAGTACATTAATACAGAAACTATTCATTTGGCAAATTCATTCATGTGAGAAATGTGTACGTAAATGATATCAAGTGAACCATTTACTCAGAAAGAAAACCTGTCACTAATGCTCTACCTGTCATCTTGTTTAAGGTTTCCGGTCTCATATATTTACATTTCCTCTAATAATGTAGTATCTCTTAACATGGAAAGATGTGCCTAGTTTAATGACAGGGTGGGAGGAGACACTTGTTGACTTATGGATTTGAGAATATCGCAAAGCCTTTTAACTCAAATAGCAATTACCTTTATCCAACTTCACCCCTGACCTCAATCTTGCCCACTATGGGCCAGTAGTATACATGGAATCAGTGTCTGCAGACCAGAAGAATCAAGAATTGAAAGCATTGTTGTGTATTCTGGGAATCGAGGGTTACGGGGAGTTCTATAGGCTATAGGCAATCAGATCTTCTTTCAGTATTCATTAAAAGTGAAAAACTATTGACCTCTCTGAACTGGAGAAAGTCTTGTTATTTTACAAGCCTCTAGTGATATTTTTCATTTTCATATTTATTTGACTACGTTCTAGTTAAACTGGACTTTACCTTTTTTTTTTTACCTTATTTTAAAAACTATTGCTTTGAAATAAGACCTTCCTGCCATTTTTCTCACTTTTGTACTTTTAACCTGATATATAACAAACATATCATCATATTTTTAATTGTCACTCTTTTAATAAATATTTACTGAACACCAACTTATAGGTCACAGTGACTGGTGTCAGTGACAATGATGACATATTTAGGACCATAAAGAATGCCAGAACTCAGATTAAAAGGAGCCTTTGAACTCATCCAGCCAAAACAATTCATTTTATCATCAGAAAAGCCTCTTTATCACTCTTTGGACTTCTGACCAGAGACAGAGACGATTTTCCCTGTGTTAGAATTTGATATTCCACTAGCCCTGAGTTTGTGCATAATCATCAACTAGAGTTAGTATCAGTAGAGATCCTTATACACAATTCTGCCCTTACCCTTATTTTTTAAAGAAATTATCATCAAATCTACAATACCTAAAATGATTTTTCTATCTTAGCAATCAGGTTGAAAAATACATCCTTCATTTGTGTTCGTTTTTGACAAAAATGATTTTATTAGAAGGTAGTATACCTGCTCTTTTCCCCTAACAGATAAGTATCAAGTAGGGAGGTTTTATTGTTATGGGTACTGGAATATGTTTCATACTACCATTACAGACTCTGAGTTTCAGTTTTTTGTGGTATAAATTAAATCAGAAGAGATTTGCTTATTCATGTGGCTTTCCCTGCAGCATGGGAATCAAGCCATATTCCTGTCTTAGCATAAGTCAGAGAAAAATTAAAGAAAAAAATGTTTATGAAATGTACAAAAGCTCCCAAATTACATAATACAATACAAACAAAAAAAAAACAAAACAATTGATGTCTGAACTGGAAATAGACAAAATGTTGGCATGAACAGAAAAAGATGTTAAAGTACCTGTTGTAACTACCCTCATTGAAATGCTTTCCGTGAATGAAAAAATGTCAGCAGAGAGCTGTTATATCTCAGCAGAAAGATATAATTAACAAAAAGGAGCTGAGTGAAAATTCCTACCTTAAAGTACATAAATAATGCTACAACAAAAAGAGCCACAATTGAATACAAGGTCAAAGCCGCCCCTGCACTGTTGTCTTCACAGGAAAACAGACTGAGGTCACAGAGCAATAAAATGTAAATGAATGGTGTTTCAGCACACAATGACACAATGAGAAATACTCCGACAAGACGATGCTCAGTGATCTCCTGTCACAAGGAACATCAAAGTCTTCTCACACTAATTTGAATTCTGCAGATATTGAATAAAATAGGAGTGCTATCATAAAAGTTAAAAAAAAATGTTATTGAACAAGATTAGAGAGAGAGATGATGAAGCAGTTCGGCTCTCTCATTAGTTACATTTTAAAGTTTCAACTCTGAATGTAAGTTTTTGAAGGATGTGAAGTTATGACAAAGATTGGGAAGCATCCTAATATCAGACATCAAGGAGAAATCTCTATCAACTCAAGTATGATGAGCATGTTTTAAAAATTTGAAGTAGAAATGCTTGAAAACGAAGTACGTGTGAGCATTATTTTAAGTAAACAAGTTTCCCACCTTTAATCTAGGTCAAGGCCTGGCAAACTAGAGCCCTCCACCAAACCTGATCTGCTGCCTATTTTGGAACCAAGTGATACCCATTAACTTACATATTTTGGGGGCTGCTTTTGCTGCTATAATGACATAGTTGAATAGTTGTGACAGAGACCATTTAGCCCACAAAGGTTACTCTGTAACCTTAATTAATTATAGTGACTTCATCTACAGTATTGAAAAAAAAGTAGTTGATAATTTTCTCTTAGACATACATGAAAGATAAAAGTTGAAGTATACAAAAACAAAACCAGGTAACACGTTTATTAGAAAACAAAATGTACCTATTTGCAATAAGAGAGGTATTTCTAAAGTATTTTTATTTCCTACAATTAAAATATAAAATAATTTAGGTTATTACTAAATTGTGGTATACTGCAAATACATGGAAAAATATATTATGAGTGTACACACTAAAATATCACAATAATAAGAGTTATAATAATTAAAAGAAGCATTCATTGATAAGTACTGACTAAATGTTAGTCAATAATTTATAAAATAATTTCACCTTGAACTTTTTTTTTTAATTTTTATTGTGCTTTAAGTGAAAGTTTACAAATCAAGTCAGCCTCTCACACAAAAACTTATATACGCCTTGCTACATACTCCCACCTATGAGTCGGTAATTAATTTGACGGCAGTGGGTTTGGTTTTTTTTTAGTTTACATACTCCCAGTTGCTCTCCACTAATGAGACAGCCCACTCTCTCCCTCCCCTCTCTCTTTACGTGTCCATTTCGTCAGCTTCTAACCCCCTCTACCCTCTCATCCCCTCTCCAGGGAGGAGATGACAACATAGTCTCAAGTGTTCACCTGATCCAAGAAGCTCACTCCTCACCAGCATCCCTCTCCAACACGTTGTCCAGTCCAATCCATGTCTGAAGAGTTGGCTTCGGGAATGGTTCCTGTCCTGGGCCAACAGAAGGTCTGGGGGCCATGACCACCGGGGTCCTTCTAGCCTCAGTCAGACCATTAAGTCTGGTCTTATGAGAATTTGGGGTCTGCATCCCACTGCTCTCCTGTTCCCTCAGGAGTTCTGTGTTGTGTTCCCTGTCAGAGCAGTCATCGGTTGTAGCCGGGCACCATCTAGCTCTTCTGGTTTCAGGCTGACGTAGTCTCTGTTTTATGTGGCCCTTTCTGTCTCTTGGTCTCGTAATTACTTTGTGTCCTTGGTGTTCTTCATTCTCCTTTGAGCCAGGTGGGTTGAGACCATTCGATGCATTTTAAATGGCCGCTTGCTACCATTTAAGACCCCAGACGACACTCTCCAAGGTGGGATGCAGAATGTTTTCTTAATAGATTTTATGATGCCAATTGACTTAGATGTCCCCTGAAACCACAGTCCCCAAACCCTCACCCCAGATACGTTAGCCTTCAAAGCATTCAGTTTATTCAGGAAACCGCTTTTGGTTTAGTCCAGTTGAGCTGACCTTGCCTGTATTGTGTGTTATCTTTCTCCTTACCTAAAGTAGTTCCTGTCTACTATCTAATTAGTGAATACCCCTCTCCCGCCCTTCCTCCCTTCCCCCTCTCTTACCAACAAAGAATATTTTCTTCTCTGTTTAAACTATTTCTCAAGTTCTTATAATAGTGGTCTTATACAATATTTGTCCTTTTGCAACTAATTTCACTCAGCATAATACCTTCCAGATTCCTCCATGTTATGAAATGTTTCATGGATTCATCACTGTTCTTTCTAAATGCATAGTATTCCACTGTGTGAATATACCGTAATTTATTTATCCACTCAACCATTGAAGGGCACCTTGGTTGCTTCCATCTTTTTGTTATTGTAAACAGTGCTGCAATGAACATGGGTGTGCATGTATCTGTTCGTGTAAAGGTTCTTATTTCTCTAGGATATGTTCCAAGGAGTGGGATTGCTGGATTGTATGGTAATTCTATTTCTAGCTTTTTAAGGAAGCGCCAGATTGTTTTCCAAAGTGGTTGTACAATTTCACATTCCCATCAGCAGTGCATAAGTATTCCAATCTCTCCACAGCCTCTCCAACATTTATCGTTTCATGTTTTTTGAATTAATGCCACCCTTGTTGAAGTGAGATGAAATCTCATTGTAGTTTTGATTTGCATCTCTCTAATGGCTAATGATCGTGAACATTTCCTCATGTATCTGTTAGCTACCTGAATGTCTTCTTTAGTGAAGTGTCTGTTCATATCTTTTGCCCATTTATAATTTGATTATTTGAATTTTTGCAGCTGAGTTTTTGCAGTATCATGTAGATTTTAGAGATCAGGTGCTGATAGGAAATGTCATAGCTAAAAACTTTTTCCCAGTCTGTAGGTAATCTTTTTACTCTTTTGGTGGAGTCCTTGGATGAGCATAGGTGTTTGATTTTTAGGAGCTCCCAGTTATCGAGTTTTTCTTCTACGTTCTTTATGCTTTGTGTACTGTTTATGCCATGTATTGGAGCTCCTAACGTTGTCCCTATTTTTTCTTCCATGATCTTTATCATTTTAGATTTTATATTTAGGTCTTTTATCCATTTTGATCTCCTTTTTGTGCATGGAGTGAGGTATGGGTCTTGTTTCATTTTTTTGCAGATGGATATCCAGTTATGCCAGCACCATTTGTTAAAAAGACTGTCTTTTCCCCATTTAACTGTTTTGGGGCCTTTGTCAAATATCATCTGCTCATATGTGGATGGATTTACGTCTGGATTCTCAATTCGGTTCCACTGGTCTATGTGTCTGTTAATGTACCAGTACCAGGTTGTTTTGACTACTGTGGCAGTATAATAGGTTCTAAAAAGTACAGTAAGGCTTCCCACTTGTTCTTCTGTTTCAGTAATGCTTTATTATCTGGGGCCTCTTTCCCTTCCATATGAAGTTGGTGATTTGTTTCTCCATCTCATTGAAGAATGTTGTTGGAATTTGCATCGAAATTGCATTAAATGTATAGAATGCTTTTGGTAGAGTAGATATTTTTATAATGTTAAGTCTTCCTATCCATGAGCAATGTATGTTTTTCCACTTATGTAGGTCTCTTTTGGTTTCTTGCAAAAGTATATTGTCGTCTGCATATAGAGATACTTTTACTTCTTCCTTTCCAATGTGGATACCCTTTATTTCCTTATCTAGCCTAATTGCTCTGCTGGGAACTCCAGCACAATGTTGAATAAGGGTGGTGATAAAGGGCATCCTTGTCTGGTTCCCAATCTCAAGGGGAATGCTTTCAGGTTCTCTCCATTTAGGATGATGTTGGCTGTTTTCTTTGTATAAATAGTCTTTATTATGTTGAGGAATTTCTTTTCTATTCCTATTCCTATTTTGCTGAGAGTCTTTATCATCAAATGCCTTTTCTGCATCAATTGATAAAATCATGTGATTCTTGGCTTTTGTTTTGTGTAGTGGATTACATTAATTGTTTTTCTAACGTTGAACTATCCCTGCATACCTGATATGAATTGCACTTGGTCATGGTGAGTTATTTTTTTGAAATGTTGAATTCTATTGGCTAGAATTTTGTTGAGGATTTTTGCATCTAAGTTCATGAGGGGTATAGGTCTGTAACTTTCTTTTTTTCTGGTGTCTTTTTCTGGTTTTGGTATCAGAGATATGGTGGCTTCATGGAATGAGTTTGGTAGTATTCCGTCATTTTCTATGCTCTGAAATATCTTTAGTAGTAGTGGTGTTAACTCTTCTCTGAAAGTTTGGTAGAACTCTGCAGTGAAGCCATCAGAGCCAGGGCTTTTTTTTTTGTTTGTTTGTTGGGAGTTTTTAAATTAACTTTTCAATCTCTTCTTTTGTTATGGGTCTATTTAGTCATTCTACCTCTGTTTGCATTAGTTTAGGTAGGTAGTGTGTTTCTAGAATTTCATCCATTTCTTCTGGTTTTTTGAATTTGTTAGAGTACAATTTTTCGTAGTAATCTGATATGATTCTTTTAATTTCAGTCGGGTCTGTTGTAATATCACCCATCTCATTTCTTATTAGGGTTATTTGCATCCTCTCCTGATTTTCCTTTTCACTTTTGCCAGTGATTTATCAGTTTTATTGATTTTTTCAAAGCACCAGCTTTTGGTCTTGTTAATTCTTTCAATTGTTTTTCTGTTTTTTTTTTATTTCATTTAGTTCTGCTGTAATTTTTATTACTTGTTTTCTTCTGGTTCCTGATGGTTTCTTTTGTTGCTCTTTTTCTATTTGTTCAAGTTGTAGGGACAGTTCTCTGATTTTGGCCCTTTCTTCCTTTTGGTTGTGTGCATTTACTGTTATAAATTGACCTCTGAGCATTGCTTTCGCTATGCCCCAACGGTTCTGATAGGAAGTGTTTTCATTCTCACTGGATCATCTGAATTTCTTTATTCCATCCTTAATGTCTTCTGTGATCCAGTCTTTTTTGAGCAGGGTATTGTTCAGTTTCCAAGTGTTTGATTTCTTTTCCTGTTATTGATTTCCACTTTTATGGCCTTATGGTCAGAGAAGATGCTTTGTAATATTTCAATGTTTTGGATTCTGCTAAGGCTTGCTTTATGACCTAATATGTAGTCTATTCTAGGGAATGTTCCATGTGCACTAGAAAAGAAAGTATAGTTGGTTGCTGTTGAGTGGAGTGTTCTGTATATGTCTACAAGGTCAAGTTGGTTGATTGTGGCATTTAGATCTTCCGTGTCTTTATTGAGCTTCTTTCTGGATGTCCCGTCCTTCACTGAAAGTGGTGTGTTGAAGTCTCCTACTATTATTGTGGAGCTGTCTATCTCACCTTTCAGTGCTGTTAGAGTTTGTTTTATGTATCTTGCAGCCCTGTCATTGGGTGCATAAATATTTAATATGGTTATATCTTCTTGGTGTATTGTCCCTTTAATTATTATATAGTGTCCTTCCTTATCCTTTCTGATGGATTTAACTTTAAAGTCTATTTTGTCAGAAATTAATATTGCCAACTCCTGCTCTTTTTTGATTGTTGTTTATTTGATATATTTTTTCCATCCTTTGAGTTTTAGTTTGTGTCTCTAAGTCTAAGGTGTGTCTCTTGCAGGCAGAATACAGATGGATCTTATTTATAATCCGTTCTGCCACTCTCTGTCTCTTTATTGGTGCATTTAGTCCATTTACATTCAGAGTAATTATGGATAGGTATGAATTTAGTCCTATCATTTTGATGTCTTTTTTTGTGTGTTGTTGACAGTTTCTTTTTCCCACTTAATTTTATGTGCTGAGTAGATTTTCTTTATATATTGTCCTTCCCTCATATTTATTGTTTTTGATTTTGTTTCCACTGAATCTCTATTTTTTTCTTCTGTTTGATTTTGATTAGTAGAATAGGTTGTCTCCTTTGTGGTTACCTTATTATTTACCCTTATTTTTCTAAATTTAAACCTAACTTTTATTTCTTTGTATCCCCGTATCTTCCTCTCCATATGGAAGGTGTATGATTACATTTCTTAGTCCCTCTATTGTTTTAATGTTGTCTTCTTTTATACGATAACATTGCTGTTACCCTGTTTTGAGCTTTTTTTTTTTTTTAATCTTGATTTGTTTTTCTGATTTCCCTACCTGTGCTGACTTCTGATTGCTCTGCCCAGTGTTCTAGTCTTGGATTGATACCGGATATTATTGATTTTCTAACCAAAGAACTCCCTTTAGTATTTCTTGTAGTTTTGCTTTGGTTTTTACAAATTCCCTAAACTTCTGTTTATCTGGAAATGTCCTAATTTCACCTTCATATTTAAGGGACTGTTTTGCTGGATATATGATTCTTGTCTGGCAATTTTTTTCATTCAATTTTTTAAATACGTCATCCTATTGCCTTCTTGCCTGCATGGTTTCTGCTGAGTAGTCCGATATCATTCTTACTGGCTCTCCTTTGTAGGTGACTTTTCGTCTATCCCTGGCTGCTCTTAAAATTCTGTCTTTATCTTTGGCTTAAGCAAGTTTGATTACGATATGTCTTGGTGACTGTCTTTTAACATCTACCTCATGTGGAGTTCGATGAACATCTTGAATAGATATCTTCTCATCTTTCACGATACCAGGAAAGTTTTCTGCCAACAAATCTTCAACAATTTTCTCTGAATTTTCTGTTATCCTTCCCTCTTCTGGCACTCCAATCACTTTTAGGTTATTCCTCTTGATAGAGTCTCACATGATTCTTAAGGTTTCTTCATTTTTTTTTTAATTTTTTTGTGTGATTTTTCTTCAAATATATTAGTGCCAAGTGATTTATCTTTGAGTTCAGAAATTGTAGCTTCTACTTGCTCAATTCTGCTCCTCTGACTTTCTATTGAGTTGTCTAATTCTGTAATTTTATTGTTAATTTTCTGAATTTCTGATTGCTGTCTGTCTCTGGATTTTTCCAGCTTATTAAATATTTCATTATGTTCCTGAATAATCTTTCTAATTTCTTCAGTTGCTTTGTCTGTGTGTTCCTTGGCTTGTTCTGAGTATTGTCTTGTTTCCCTCCAGGTGTCTTGAAGTGTTGTGCATATTAATCTTTTGTATTCTGCCTCTGGTAATTCCAGGAATGCACTTTCATCTAGAAGTTCTCTGGGTTCTTTGTTTTGAGAGCTTGTTGACGTGATCATGGTCTGTTTTTCTTGTGTGACTTGATATGACTGTTGTCTCCGAGCCTTCTATAAGTTATTGTATTAGTTTATGCTTGCTTACTGTGTCATAGCTTCTTGCTTTGTTTTATTTTGATATTTCCAAATGGGTTGCTTGAGTGAGCTGGCTTGATTATTTTCACCTTTGGAGCTCTGACATCCTGTCCCCAGATGGCTACAGCTGTTATCAGGTATATCAGTCAAGGAGTCCATTCATTTTTCTTGCATGAATTCAGCTCAGGTGTGCAGGTAGCTGATCATCCAGTGCTTGGTACAGGCTCTGTCCTACATTTTAGAGGGGTAAGGGTGATTGGTGTATGTACCGGTATCTGATTCCAGCAGATGGTCATGCTCTGAACAAGGCAGGTTGCTGAGAACCCACCCTTGAGTGTCTGTGAGGAAAGCACGTCCCTGTTTCCTGGAACATGCAGGTGGGTGGGTTCAGCAGACAGACCATGGGCACCCAATATTTTTGGTTGTAAGGACTGGGAGTTACCAGTTTACCTTGGACCCTTCTCATGGGTGGCTGCGTGACCTGAGTGGAGCTACCAGTCTTTAGGTCCCTGATGTGGGTAGGTGAGGACCCTGTTTAATAGGCATAGCAATGTCAAACATCAAACACCCACCTCTCCACTGCACAGCTGAAACAGTTGGAGTCTGCCAACAAGGGCCTTTTCTCCTGAAATAGGCCCACACAGGTCCATGCAGAAGGGAAAGGTCCTCAAAGTCCACAGAACATTTATGTCTGGATAGAAGCCACTTCTGTCCTGAGCTCCCCTGGTTAGTGGAGCTGGCAAATTATCTTCTCCCCCAAATGCAATTTTTTTCCTTCTCCAAAGCCGTGAGGATGGCTCTAGGCACTCAACAATGCCTATCTCAGGCCCAGGGAGTTCAGCTGCTGAAGCCGGCTTGGGGGTGGGGTGGGGGGCGCGGTAAAATATACACAAGCACTTAGCTTTTGCCAAGAGTGCTGTTCTTCTCTGATCCTGAAGGTGTAAGTACACTTCTCCCTGAGTAAATTGCGGCCGAACGCTAGTACTAGCCCACTGCCGCTGTTCCAGGAATGGTGTCTGAGGGCTTCCCACAATTCAGTTCTGGTAACTCCTCTCTGCTGCTGAACAGTCTCTTCCTTCCCCTGCCCCTCAGTTCATTTTCTAAGCTTACCTTTGATGCTCAGGGCTCCTAGCTTGTCATAAATATACTCATTTCACTTGTTTTTTCAGGTCTTTTTTGTAAAGAGGGCTTGCCGGAAGCATCTATCTATTCCACCATCATGGCTCCACCTAAACTTGAAATTTTTGATGAATTAAAAATTAGTACTGAATTTGAAAACTGTAGAAATGAAATATGACTAGCACCAACTAATACAGTATGCTGACCTAGGTGTATTCTCTTAAATGCAACAAGGTATATCATATGGAGACTTTTATTTTTCCCCCTTGATATGGAGAGCCAGACAAAATGATTACAAAAATATTTCCCATTCTTAAGGAACAGAATCAATCCAAATTTCACTTTTTGTGGTCTTTGCCATTAGTATTTTTGTGATGCTTAATACTATTCCTCTTTTAGCATTCTGGGTTTGAAATTACTAACTGAATATATTTTTTAAATGTATTAAGGTATTATATAACAATAATCTGTAGGACCTATTAGCAGGATGGGCAGTCAAGGAGTAGGTACTAGTACTACCATATTGTTTATTACAGCAAATATTCTTTCAGTTTGACCAGTAGACTGTTCTGCTTTTTTTGTGCCAGTGACCTATTCAGGCTGCCTATGAGAGAATTAGAAGATGAGAATTAAAAAACTAAAATGAAGGTTTGAGACATTTTATTTTAGTGGAATGCATTTATGTATTAATTCATCAAACTTATCTATGATTTACTAAGAGCATACACGTGTTATTAAATCATACTACATTCAAAGCATGTGTGGTAGTTACTGTATTTTTACACAAATAACACAATCCTTCTACCTTTGTTAGCCAACCTTCATTTGAGAGGTACTTTGTAAGTGCCGCCACGATAATTTTTTTTAACATGTTGCTGAAAAAAAAAAATTAGTATTGCACGTTTACCGGAATTCTTCATGGAGGGAGGGTGCAGTTGGCAAGCAAAGATAGAAGGTGAGCATTATTTGCATAAAAGTACAGTAAGTTATTCTTTTCAGGAGCCTCTAGTTATATAAGTTGATCAAGGGATACATATGAATAACTATGAGCAAATTCTTTCAGATGGGTGAATTAGTTCCATTGTTTACTTTCTGTTTACTTTCTCTCCACCTACTTTTTGAGTAAGAAATTTTATATTTGTAAAAATTTTGTATTTTTATATTTGTAAAAATTATTTTCATGTTCATTAATTCATTTAACTGTGATTTATTAAGGGTCTGCATATGTTTTTAGACATACAGTATATTCCAGGAAAGGGGAAAGATAAGCATTTTATATTACTCTTAAAGCAGTAACAATGGCGAAATATCTTTTGATTGTAGTGAGGCAATGGAATTCTCCTCAGACCCCTTCTTATATATTCTACTTTTAGTGCTCCCTCCTTTCTCTTAGAAAATCTTCTGTTATTTGCACTTAGATGTTCTATTCTTCCAAAGCCTTGATAATTGTTGGGGACTTTATTCTACTTTAACTCTCTAGTTTTCCTTTTAGACTGGAAATCCAAAATCCTGCCATCATTAGTTTTTCTTGTATCTCATAGGACACCAAGTTAGTATAGGAGAGTGCCTGCTTTTAAGCCATTTTCTGCATCTTCAGATTACTGGGTACTGGTTTGTAATTGACTACTAATATAAAGTTTGGTGGTTTGAACCCACACAGAGGTGCCATGGAAGAAGGGCCTGGTGATTTATTTCTGTAAAGATTACAGCCAAGACAACCCTATGAAATAGTTCTACTCTGTAATACGTGGGATCACCATGAGTAGGAATTAACTACAGCAAAGAATTTTGTTTGTTTCTGTATCTCCACCCTGGAAAATTCCTTATCTGAATACTCTCTTAACTTACCTCTCTCCAGCAGTGATAATGAGTGATACTTTCCAGAACGTTTTTTCTAGTAAAAATTTTCTCCTGTACTGACTCTATGTACTGTAATATGAATCGCACTGAGGCACACTGAGCGAGGTGTAATATGATAGTGTTCTACTTTTGGCTTTTTTTATCCATTACAGTAGTAGTCTGTGGCTAGCATATTACTGACCTTTTTTAACCTAACTGCATTAGGTTTTGAAGGGGAGATGTCTTGTTACTCTATTGACATTTTTATCACAGACTTGTCCCGAAACAATTTTTTTGTTGGTTCATTGGTTTTGTTACTGTTTGATTGTTTTGAATTTTGTCTTTTTAATTTGGTAAATTTGTCTTCCTGCTAGGAGCTAGCCTGTGTGTGAAATATCTCAGACCTTTGGGTTTCTTTTTCTTTCCTTTTTGTTTTTCTTCTTTGTCTGTGTCCAAACCTCAGTCAAAGTACACTACATTTCTCCAGCACCTCAGAGAGCAATATAGGTTAAGTTTCAGTAACTGCTCACTTGAGGCTGTCAGAATTTTGAGGTCCTGGATCAATGTGAGGGAAAAAACAAACTCTTATAGAATTATCGAACTTAATCTATATTCTACCCCTAGCTCCACAAGACCATGCAAACAAAACCAACCGTGCAGTATCAGAAAATCTCCATGTGTAAGAGCAGCTTTTGTTTTCTAATACTCCAGATATCTCTGAGTCCAAGTTATGTCCTCTATTTGGCCTGTCTGCCCCATTTATTTTCATTTTTCACTGTTTCTCTATTCAAGGTGATTGTGCATTTCTATTTATTATTTTTCTCCCTTGGGAGGCTTAGCCAGAATAACCTGGTTCCCCATCAAAAGAACTGAATACAAAAAACACAGGAAAGAAAAAGAACATGATTTTTTTTTTTTTATGTCAGTGTTCAGAAGACTATAAAAAGATTGTGAATTAAACTGGAAAAAGGGAAAGAGAAAGAGATAGACTTGGATTGAAATTGTAAATCAGGGCACATGAAGAAATAGGAATACTAAGAAGAGTCTACACAGGGAGAAACAGAAGACAAGGAAATTTTGATTCTTTACAAAGAGATTTCCATGAGAGAAATAATAAGAACGCTAGATATTGAACCAAAAGAATGGTAGCCCAAGATAAATGAGGAATAGAATTATGAAATGTGAACAATAATAACAAATTCTTCAGAAATTTTATTTTTTTCTCAACAACGTCAGCAAATATTTTCTGCACGATTATTATGTTCAGGTTCTAAGGAAAAGTAAGATAGATTTCCTAACCTGAAAAGGTTTACATCTAATAGACAAAAGTAGACAAATAAAAATATAAATGAGCTAAAACATCATTAATTCCATGATAAATGTTTGTAACAAATGTAGGGCAAGAGAAAGGAACTATCAATATTTTCTTTTGCTTAGGTTTTGGGTTACCAATTAGGTTACAGTCAGCAATAACTCATGGACGCCCCATGTGTGTCAGAGTAGAACTGTACTCTATAGGGTTTGCAATGGATTTTTTTTTTTTTTAGTGTAAATAGCCAGACCTTTCTTCTAAGCCATCTGTGGATGGGCTTGAACATCCAACCTTTTCATCTGCAGCTGAGCATGTTAACAGTTTGCATTACCCAGGGACAGGAGATAAGAATCAAAGTTGTAGAGCAACTAGAGTATCTAAAATTATAACTGCATCAACAGTGTCAAAGGCTAAGTAAATCCCACTTAATTTAGTTTTAGAAGGTCACTAAAGACATAAAACAATGTTGTTTTTGTCCAAAGTTTGGAAGAAAAAGATAGGTTCAAAGAAGTAACTGAAATAAGGATTAGCGATAAAGAGGGGTCAGTTAAGCATTTTATGGCTGTGAAGGTATATAGCAGCATTCTCTACCTGTATACAAATGTGACTGGTTTTTTACTGATTGGATTAATACAACACCTGATGACACAATGGTTAAGAGTTCAGCTGCTAATCAAAAGGTTGATGATTAAAACCAACCAGCTGTTCTTCGGAAGAAAAGATCTACCTAGAAAACCCTATGGGACAGTTTTACTCTGTCACATAGGGCTGTTGTGAGTTGAAATCGACTCTATGGCACATAACAACAACAACCACAATTAGCTATATAAGCAGGTATAGTGTCCCCATGAGTGGGAATCAACCGGACAGCAGTGGGTTTGGTTTGGTTTTTGGTTTAGGTGTCCCTGGATGGCACAAATTGTTAAACACTTGACTACTAGCCAAAAGGCTGGTGGTTTGAAGCGATCCAGAGGTTCCTGGGAAGACAGACTTGGCAATCTGCTTCTGAAAGGTCACAGTCTTGAAAACCCTATGGGACAGTTCTAGCCCACACACATGGGATTGCCATGAGTCTAAATTGACTTGTTGGCAACTAAAGACAACAAAAGGCCACACATATATGTCTGGAATTATGTCTAGGAATCATCAAAATAGTCTTAAATATTTTTTTTCTTCTTTTTTAATCACAGGCTTGGCATGTCTCATTAGCATCCTCCTACACGCAGTAAGGGAAGTAACAGGCTGTGTTAAGAATTTAATAATATATATACTCAAATACAGAGTATAAATATTTGAGCCTGATATTATCAGCAATGCACATAAAGCAATTATAAATATTTATATCATCTTATATATAATTTATTCATTGAGAATCAATCTAAAATCTACTGAGAAAAAAATGTAATAATGGGAGCTGTTAAATGTATTATAGAATGCAGGATGGAAAACATTGCGCAGTAAATGTCTTTAAGTTTGGTGTGAAAATAAAAACATGATTTTGAGTCCTGAGTATACCATTTACTTGCATTATAACTTTGTATAAATTACCTAAGCTCTTTAAACCACAGTTTCCTACATCTTTCAAATGAAAATAATAATAGTGTCTATTTCTTTTTTTCTGTTCGTGCATAGTTGAGATAAGCTAATGCAGGTTTACTGTTGAACATGGTATCTAGTATTGAATAAATTATTGCTTTTTTAAAAAAAGGCTATTCTCATTGTAATTACCTGACCCCTCCTTCTGTGGTTCTCATGATTTAAAATAAAAATCTAACAAGTAGGTAATTCATAAGATTATTTATTTTATTGTGGGATCTTGTCAAGTATTTCTAAATACTTAGTTATCTACTGATAACTTATTTTCTTAGTTCATTGAAGAACATCATGAGACAACATCTACCCCTATGTTTTCATCAGCCATTGGGTAGACAATGGAACTTGGCTCTCACTTCCTTTAAGGAAGTCATGTTGGTGGAGGGAGAGGAGCTGCTAAGTCCACACAAGAGTCTTAGCCAGAATTTTGGTATTCTTCAATCATCGCCTTTAATTAATAGGTGATCACTAGATAAGAGTTCTTAACAGCAATTTTTGTTTGCTTATGGCTTCTCTTACTGCTATTAGAGAAGTCCTTTGCTTCTAAAAGATGCTACAGCATAGGAGAAAAGCCAAGGGAAAAAAAAAAAAAAAACCTGTTGCCATCCAGTGCATTCCGACTCATAGCGACCATATAGCAGCACCCTTTTAATCAGACATTATTTCAAACTCAGCACCTACTAGCTGTACAACCTTGGACTCTGTTTCTTTCTCTGTAAAATGATGAGGACGATACTTCCCAGTTAGCAGTGCTCATGAGAAAGTTAAAATTTATGCGCTAGTGAATCTGTAGACACTGCGTGAAAAATAACTAGCACTTATATCTCCTTGAGCAGCTGCAGAAATAGAATAGCTTGATAATTCAAATTCAAGCTACCCAAAATGTGCACTGAAATGCCCGGGGCACTGCACCAATTTTACCGGGGTACAGTAGGATATCTGGAACTTTCAAAGAAACACATTAGCGTTTGCACAGACTTGAGATTGAGGTCAAACACAGTTTCAATATTGAATTGTGATATTATTTGCCATGGTGTTATATCTTCATAAAGTGAAGTTTTTATGAGTTTTTAATGATTTCTGTGATTAAAGAACATATATTGCATTATCTGACTCACAAGATATATCTAGAATAAAGTTTCCTTTCACGGAATTCTTTGCAGATTTTTTAAACAAACAAACAAGAAGATAATTTATAAATAAAATTACCCTGGTGCTCAAAATTGCAATACATCACAACATCCTAACTATAAACAAGATAGAAGCATACTTTTGGTATCTTTTTTATTGGGTGATCTGCCTTGCTTCCCTTAAAGTAGCTTGCCCCTGTTATATGATACATACAGGCAGACTTACTGAGGTCTCCAGAGTCAACATAGTATAAAATATTAGTAAAGTTTATTATTTTCGTATTACCAAAACCAAACCTACTGCCATTGAGTTGATTCTGACTCATAGCAACCCTAAAAGACAGAGTAGAACTGCTCCATAGTGTTTCCAGGCAGTGCCTGGTGGATTCAAACTGCCCACCTTTTGGTTAGCAGCCATAGCTCTTAACCACTATGCCACCAGAGTTTATTTTCATATTAGCCATTTATTATTTTAGATAAATAAATATTATTTACATAAATAAATATTATGACATTTTCCTCACATATCTGGTCACATTTCCTAATCTAGTAGACATTGTTAGTTCTCATAGCAATATTTCCACTGAAATTTCTAGTTAAAATCTATACCTTCAGCTAGTAATAACAGAAATCACAAAGTCTTCAGTTACTTATAGGAAGTAATGGTCTTTAACTCTCAAATTATTAGAAGCCTGTACTTTCAAACTCTTCAAATACCCTCTTAAAGACAAAAGAGCACATAGGTTAATTTACTTCCAAAATTCATAACAAACTTGATATCACATAATTTCCTTAGTAGCTATGCAAACAAGTTTTCTCCAGAAATATGAGTAATTTTTGAGTTTCAGAAAGTATGTGATATGCTTTTAATATAATGTACTAAATGAAACTTCCTCAGGGCTGTCAGTCAAATGAAATGTGGCATGCATTTCATAATTATAATTATCCTTTTTTAATAAAATGCAGCTTTGATAGCATATGTAATTAACTATAATTCATTAACATGATAGAGCTTATCAGACAAATTTTAGAGAAATCCACTATGCAAAATATACATATGGGTATATCTTATTTTGGGTATTTTGTATGCTAAAAATAGTCTGTTAGACTTCCGAAAAAACCTGATATCATAAATATTTTATCAGGAATAAACATCTAATAATTATTTAGTATAGTAGATTTCCTGAAATAAAAAATATTCTATTATAATTTTCTGTTAATGTAACTACGTAAGGCTGATGTGTCCTTAATTTCTAGTAATCTAGTTTAAGCTGATACATTTTTTTTTGGCATGTTTACCTCTGTGAAAGTCAACTTCCATTCTGTCTACTGCCTGGTTTTAATATATTTTTCTGGCTCCGTTATAATTCTGTACTGATAATCTCAAAGTGCAAGATAATTTTGTAATCTCTAAGGTTAAGCTTTCTTCAGAATTAGTTCATGTCCATTATGTGACATGAGAATGTTTCTATGAATTATCTATATCTTTTTTTATAAATATAGATATATAAATATCTGTAAATATCTATATAAATATATATATATATAATTTTTTTTATAAATAATCAAAATTATATTGATTCTAATCAGTCATGGTAAATTTTGAGCAGGATGATTTTTTTTGGATATTTAATGTTAGCAGAAGGAATAGAAGTCAAGGAAATATACATTTTACGCACATAAGCTAAATATCTTAAATCACTTGTAAATGTGCTATTGAGTCTTTTTTTCTAATACTCTGCTGTCTAGTAACTTTAGTATTTAATTTATGATCAGAGACCTTTTGATTTTAATATTAAGGCATATATAGATATTTAATTATTTGTAACCAATATTTACTGAGTGTAAATATGTTTAAGGGATTTTTCTCAATGCTTCAGATAACATAATTTAAACAACTCTGGAGATAGATACCATTATCATCTCTATTTCATAGATGGGAAACTGAGGCACAGAGCTGTAGAGAAACTCTTCCAAGGAGTCTCTTGTGTAATAAATGGAAGAGATAGAATTAGAACACAGACAGATATTCAGATCCTGCTTATATAGTCATAACAGTAAACTCTTTTATTTCTTAATTATGCTCCATACAGCAAGCTTCAAATCATACCCTTTGTTTCAGGTAAGCATCGCTAACTTTATGCTTTGCTGACTTACACAAAAAATCTGGCTTCTTTTTTCCTTCATTAGCCGGGTTTACTAAATTCTGCCTTTTTTATCATCTTCAGTACTTTGAATATTTATATTCAATGAGGTTGCCTTAAAATGTTCCTTGAGAAAGGCTTGTACCTCATACTTCATATATACAGTTGTTCACATCAATCACTTCCAAATAACCAATAAATCAATTTAAAAAAAAATCCTAAACTTGATGAAAGACCAGCATTCTTTCTCTCAGAACATTTTGAAGTTCTTTCACTTTAGATTTCAAAGTTTTCTGCTATGTAACACCAGGGAATAAACTTTCATGTCCCGTAATCACAGCTAATCATTTTCTAAAATGTTGCAACTCCTTTTATCCCATCTCCAAAACACTTAGCCTTCTTCAATGAAACCTCAGAGAGCACAAACATTTCTGTTTCAGTCAAATTTTCTTCAGTAAAAAAGATAACATAATTTTTTTTTCTAGTTTAGCGGAGTGAGGAGCCTCATCATTCCAAACCTTAAATGTACCATCTTTTTTTCCATTAGCTTTCCAACCCCCATGACATTTCTAATTTATTAAACCAGATTAACAAAAGTTTAAATTGTCTTTATCTGTGTGTACCAATACGTCATCTGTATTTTTCTTAACACATTATAGATCATTTTCAATCTAAGTTTTATTTTCTATTATACTCCTTTAAATAATTAAGCTAATACGCATTACAAATTCACATTAAATTTCCCTTACTTTTCTACAAGTACAAGGTAAAATAAAAGTTACTTAATAAAAAAATAAGTTTCATTGAAATATTTTAATAGTTCATTCATTTCTCTGAATTTTTTTTTTATTGTGGTAAATATATCTGTAACAAATCATCTGCCATTTCAGCATGCTTCACTAGTCTTATTCGGTGACGTTGCATTGTTGTTAGGTGCCCTGAAGTCAGTTCCCACTCGCAGTGACCCTATGGACAACAGAAGGAAACACTGCCTGGTCCTGCGCATCCTTGCAATCACTGGTATATTTGAGCCCATTATTACAATCAGTGTGTCAATTGATCCCCTTGAGTGTAGAATATTAGTTTATTTTAGCTTAGATTTGATCTATCTTAAATTCTGAAAAAAATGGCAGTGGACTGAAACTTTTTTTTATGAGAATAAATTGTATGTTTCACATTAATAATTAGAATAAACATATTGGGTTTGTGTGATGTCAAGCACATTTAGAAAAATATTTATACATGTACATATTTTATAAAATTGTTATTTTAAATGATATAATTCAGTATTATGCTAGAATCATATCTAGCTATCTGCATATTTATCCATCTATCTATGATTCTAGCATAATAAGGAAATACATATATAAACATTTTACATATATAAACATATATATATACTGGGCTGGGTTTTTATATACACATATACATACAATATGTTTCCTTGTCAGTAGAAGTAGATACATCCCCCTAATTCTGACTAAAGGCTGTATAATATTTCCTTGTGTGGATACATCTACTTTTTTTTAACTGATAGTTTACTGATTTAAGTTGTCAAATGTTTATGTTCATGGAAAATGTCTGTTATAAATAGTTATAATTTTTGTAAGTACATATGTGGAATAATTTCTGTATATTATAATTTCTCTGTCAAAATGTATGGGACTTTAAAAGATTGATACATATTTCTAAAATTTAACCTCCAAAAAGGTTTTTCTAACTTACATTCCAGTGATATGCATGAAAAGGTATGTGAAGCTTTGTCAACCAGGGAAGCTCACCTAATTCTTGGTTTCCAGGGTGTTTACCGGGAGTCAGTGACGTAGACAGATAACTAACACCTATGTGACTGACCACAGTTACTCAGACTCCTGCACCCCAACTCCTCTGAGCAAAAAGCAACCTTCACCATATATCATATGGTTAGGACAAATTTGTTTGTTCAAATTGGTACAGTATCTCCCTAGGCCTCAAATATACAATGGTACTCTTATCGATCAGAATATTCCAAGGGCTGAAAGGTTATTTTTCACAAAACAGCCAAGGTCCAGTCTGCAGACAGGCCTCTCTGTGGAATACCTGAAAACCAAACCCGTTGCTGTCAAGTCAATTCCGACATAGCCATCAACAAGTTATAACTTATCCGAGAGAAAAATTCTAGTTAGAAAATGGAGATCAATATGCTGTAGATTAAATACTTCATAGACAGGGAAGATACAGTAGAAAACAATAAGAAGGTAATGAAATTAAAAATAATAATTAAATAAATCAGGTACAGATCTATGGCTAAATAAAAAATAGTTGGGAAATAGTTATAGGCATAAAAATCCGTTATTCCACTTCCTTTCCTGAATCAGGTTTGAATTTCTGGCCGTGTCCTATTGATGTACCGCTGCTACTGTTTTTTAAATGTCTTCAGCAAAATGGTACTTGCTTGTGATATTAATGATATTGTTCGATAATTTCTGCATTCTGTTGGATCACATTTCTTTGGATTGGGCACAAATATTGATCTCTTCCTGTTGGTTGGCCATGTAGCTGTTTTCTAAATTTCTTGTCATAGACAAGTGAGCGCATCCAGTATTGCATCCATTTGTTATGACAGCTCAGTTGGATTCTGTCAATTCTCTGAGCCCTGTTTTTCACCAATGCCTTCAGTGCAGCTCGGAATACTTCCTTCAGTATCATCTGTTCTTGATGATACGTTGCCGTCTAAAGTGATTGAATGTCCACAAATTCTTTTTGGTAAAGTGACTGCGCATTCCTTCAATCTTCTGTTGATGCTTCCTGTGCTATTCAGTGTTTTTCCCATAGAATCCTTCAATATTGCAATTTAAGGCTTAAATTTTTTCTTCATTTCTTAAACAAATGCCGAAAGTGTTTTTTCCCTTTCATTTTCTTTCTACAGGTCTTTTATCTCTTCTTGATTAATTGATCCTTTTTATCATTATGAATGTTCTTCTTTCATCTGATATTGATATAGCTACCCAGCTGTCTTTTGACTTCTGTTTGCATGGTTTATTTTTTCCATCCTTACACATTTAACCTATTTGTATCTTTAGATTTATAATTAGTCTCTTGTAGACAACATATACTTGAGGCATATTTTCTTATTCATTCTTCCAATCTATTTTTTTTTTATTGTAGAGGCCAATTTATTTATGTTTAAGTTATTTAATGAAGAAGAAGTATTTACTTCTGTCATATTGCTATGAGTTTTATGCCTGTCTTATAACGTTTATGCCCTTTATATTCTCAAATACTGCCCTTCTTGTGAGTTTAGTTGATATTTTATGGGGAAGCATTTTGATTCCCTTTTGGGTATTTTTTCAATATAAATTTTATTTGTAATTACCATAGGGGTTACTTTTTTTTCTTTTTTTTATAGTATTTTAAATGAAAGTTTACAGAACAAACTAGTTTCTCACTGAACAGTTTGTACACAAATAGTTGTATGACATTGGTTAACAAACCCTCAACATGTCAACGCTCTCCCTTCTCAACCTGGGTTCCCTATTACCAGCTTTCTTGGTCCCTCCTGCCTTCCAGTTCCTGCCCCAGAGTTGGTGTGCCGCTTTAGTCTTGTTTTGTTCCATGGGTCTGTTCTATCTTTGGCTGAAGGGTGAACCTCTCAGGCTCATGGGTGTCCAGGGGCCATACTTTCAGAGTTACTCCAGTCTCTGTCAGGCCAGTAAGTCTGGTCTTTCTTTTTGAGTTAGAAATTTGCTCTACATTTTTCTCCGGCTCTGTCTGGGACCCTGTATTGTGACCCCTGTTAGAGAAGTCAGTGGTGGTAGTCAGGCACCATCTAGTTGTACTGGACTCAGTCTGGTGCAGGCTGTGGTAGATGAGGTCCTTTGAACTAATCTTTCGCTTGTATCTGGTGATCTGCTTCTGAAAGGTCATAGCCTTGAAAACACTATAAAGCAGTTTTACTTTGCACACATGGGTTCTCAATTAGTAGGAATTGACTCAGTGGCAACTAACACCCATATATCTAACTTATAGTCCCATCTATCATTGTTCGACTTTTTGTACTTTTACGCTATTACTTCTATACACAAGGCTCTTACGTTTGTTTTATATCATCTATTAATCTATCTTTTCAACACTTTAAGTTGAAAAGCAAGGATGTCACTTGAGGACTAAGGTATGCCTGACCCACGCCATGGTGTTTTCAATTGCTCATATGCATGTGAAAGCTGGACAATGAATTGGGAAGACTGAAGAAGAATTGACGCCTTTGAATTGTGGTGTTGGAGAAGAATATTGAATACACCATGGACTTCCAGAAGAATGAGCAAATCTGTCTTGAAGAAGTACAACCAGAATGCTCCTTAGAAACAAGGGTGGTGAGACTATGTCTCACATACTTTGGACATGTTATTAGGAGGGATCAGTCCCTGGAGAAGAACATCATGCTTAGTAAAGTAGAGGGTCAGCAAAAAAGGGAAAGACCCTCAACGAGATGGACTGACACAGTGGCTGCAACGGTGGGCTCGGACATAACGATTGTGAGGATGGCATAAGACAGGGCAGTTTTCGTTCTGTTGTGCATAGGGTCGCTATGAGTCAAAACCCACTCAACGGCACCTAACAACAATAACAACATTAATCTATTTATCTATCAATCATCTATTTATCATCTACCTATTTACTTTAAAGAATCTTAATATATTCTCATTCTTGTGATTTATTATTATTATTCATGCTATTATATTTTCATTGAGTTCATTTAAATACTGAATAATGATATTTTCAAGTATATATTTCATTTTGCTTTTATATTAAAATGAGCCATTTTGCTCTGGCTTATTATAAGATACATTGTATTTGCTAGTATACTGTTTTCCATTCTCATTTACTGTCTTAGGCTGGGTTCTGTAGAGAGCAAAACCGGTATACCATATAAATATATATAGAGAGAGATTTATATCAAGGAAACAGCTCACATGATTGTACAGGCTGGAACGTCCCAAGTCTGTGGATCAGGATAGGGGCTTCTCCTGATTCATGTAGGTGCAGGCACTAAAGAACCCAAGATCAGCAAGTTGGAGAGCAGGGCTCTTACAGTCTGTGAAGATCAACAAATCACAAGGTGGGCCTGCAAGACCGCAAGGCTTCTCCTGATTCACGTAGCTGCAGGTGCTGGCAAACCCAAGATCAATAGATTGGAGAAGCAGGACTCTTGCTTACAGTCTGTGAAGATGGACCAATCCCAAGACCAGCAGGTAAACTGCTAGCTCAAGTCCCAAGAACTGGAGGTCATGTGAACAGGAGGCTGCTGCAGGATCCAGAGAGGACAAAAGCCAGAATGTCCACTTATATTCAGATGCAGGCTACATGTCCAAGGAAACTCCCTTTCAAATGACTCACAGCAGACTCCATCATCAGGGTGATCACATGTAAATACTGAGAACCATGGCCCAGTCAAGTTGACACGCAATTTTAACCATTACATGAAACAGTTCTGTTTGTGTCAGCATTTATCCTACCATGATTCTAACTCTAATTTAATTGACTACAAGATTAGTTTAAAGAGTATGTTCTTTGATCTCTAAATGTGTACGGATATTAGCACAAGTCTTCTAAAACTCCCATAGCATGTAATATCTAAACACTAAGGATGTTTGTACTTTTAAGGGGTAATTCTATTTTCTTTCAGCTAAATTGAACTGGAGTGTAGGTTTCTGAATATTCGTTTTTATCAGTTTCATCCTGAATAAGCACATGAGGTTATGAGTCAGAATCGACTCAGTGGCAATGGGTTTGGTTTTGGTTTATGAAGAGGAAGGAGACAGCCGCCCTCCCCACCTGAAAGAGTTTCTTACTTTAAACCTAACTGGCCTGAGTACTTACTTCAACCCTTTGTTTTATAAGTAAAATACCTCCAGGAGCCATATAGCTCCAGGTGCGTAACCTATTATAATCTAGAAAAAAAAATTGCCATTGAGCCAGTTCTGACTCATAGTGACCCTCTAGGACACTGTACAACAGCCCCATAGGGTTGCCAAGGTGTGCCTGGTTGATTTAAACTGCTAATCTTTTGTTTAACAGCGGTAACACCTAAACCAGTTTGCCACCACGGTTTCCATCATAACCTAGAAGTGTCTTTAAATTCTGGATTTCAACCCTTTTGACATGTAAATACTCAGAGAGAAAACTCTCCAAGTTCCTCCCACCCCGGGGCTTGATTTAGGAAAGTAGTCCAGGCTGTAACCAATTGGCAAAAACCAGGGAGATAAGAGAAATTTTACTACACCTTTGAATCAAAACAATTTGCTAGAAAAATGTCTAAAGATATAATTCCCGTAGTACATGAACAGTCTTTTTACAGGAGCACTAAGAAATCCAGAGAAGTTTTATTCTCAGTATGTAGACACAAACTTATACAAAGAGAGAGAAGGCAATCATGTCAAAATGCACTTTTTGCATATAGGAAGTAAATTTGTAGATGTTCATTACAGTATTCAAATTTTTGTATTTTTGAAATAGTAACATCCAAGTTTAGAGTTGCTGTGCAGTGTTAAATGTTCGTCATTTAGTACTTATGGTTATTACACATATTTAGTGTTACTTCATGATCACATTACCTAGAAATACAAATGCCTGGAAAAAAATAATATGTTAAAATATTCAGAAAAAAGTGTATCACTACAAATGATATATCTTTGAAAAGCTGACATTTATATTCTTGATGAAAGTGAAATTATCTTCATTAACTGTAAACTATTTTTCTCATATAAAATATGCTTTAACTTAATTTTATTGTAATTTAGATGAAGGTTACAGAACAAACTAGTTAGTCATCAAACAGTTAGTACACAAATTGTTGTATGACATTGGTTAATAACCCCACAACATGTGAACACTCCCCTTCTCAACCCTGGGTTCCCTATTACCAGCTTTCCTGTTCCCTCCTGCCTTCCAGTCCCTGCCCAGGGCTGGTGCACAGCTTTAGTCTTGTTTTGTTCCATGGGTCTGTTCTATCTTTGGCTGAAGGATAAACCTAAGGAGTGACCTCATTACTGAGCTGAAACGGCGTCCGGGGGCCATACTCTCTGGGTTTCTTCAGTCTCTGTCAGGTCAGCAAGTCTGGGCTTTCTTTTTGAGTTGGAATTTTGTTTTACATTTTTCTCCAGCTCTGTCTGGGAAAATATGATTTAACTTTAATGATTGCTAACATATTAGTATAATAATAAAAAAATAATATTTCATATTGGTAAAATATTCATCCTGAAACAGCAATTATGTTTAAGATGTTTTGTTTAAAGTATTTTATTGATGCTTCCTGTGTTCAATATTTTGCCCATAGAATCTTCTCCACTAAAAAGTTAATCCACACAATTAAATAATTATTTCCAGCATTTTTCATGAAGATCTTCAACACAGAAAAACTGAACAGTGAAAACTCATACACTCTTCATCTAGCTTGTCCAGTTAATATTTTATAGTACTTTATTAAATATTTATCTGTCCCTCTATTCATATCAGAACCAAGTAGTTTATACATGGCTGGACCTTGGAGTCTAGAGCAATACCTTGTCCATAGTAATATTTTGTAAATACTTGCTAAGTGAATGAGTGACTGTTATTGAGAGAGTGATTATTCACATTATATTGAAGAAAGGCTTAGTAGGTACAATATGATTTTAAGCTATAAAGCATAGTACTTGTTTTCAGGGTTTACTCCAGGCAAATTTGTGATGTTAGGTGGCCATCCTAGCTCCTATGATCAGGACCCTTTTCACTTCTCAGATTATGCTGAATGCTGAGGGGTCTGGCCCAATTTCCTGAGAATTCAGCTTCATATAAGAGCTTCATTTTCATGCACAAAAAAAATAGCTACTGACAGAAAAAAAAAAAAAAAACTCTGTAAAGAGTGCTAAATTTACTCACATTAGCAAAACTTCAGGGAAAAAACAAACAAAATTGTTTTAGCTTCAGTGTAAGAGTTGTACTTGAAGCATTGAAAATGCTGACCATGACTTTGTCCCAGGATGCAGCATTGGAATGACATCATCTTATCATTTAAATTTTTTGCTTTCAATAAGAAATGCCAGGAAGCTAATCACATTAGAACAGCAGGAAAGGCAATAAAATTAGGGGCCTGTGTTAACAGAATACTAGTTAGGAGATGTAGATAAAAATGTTTGTCATTTAGTACTTTTCTTTAAAAGTGAACAAAAAGTAAGCCAGGGGATGGAGGCACACAGAAAATGGAGCCTTTCCTTGAAAAAGACCAAGTGTCCTGTTTGAATTGGACTACAAAGGAATTCCACCACTTCTCTGTCAGTTTGTTGTACTGTGGTGGCTTGCATGTTGCTGTAATACGGGATGCTATGCCAACAGTATTTCAAATACCACCTGAATTTAGAGACCATCTCAAGAATAGATTTGATGTATTGAACACTAATGGCTGAAGACCAGAGGAGTTGTGGGATGACATCAAGAACATCATACACGAAGAAAGCAAAAGTTCATTAAAAAGACAGGAAAGAAAAAGAAGACCAGAATGGGTGTGAGAAGAGACTCTGAAACTTGCTCCTGAGTAGACTAGCTAAAATAAATGGATAAAATGATGAAGTAAAAGGACTGAATGAAAGACGTCAAAGGGCAGTTGGAGAAGACTAAGAAAAGTATTATAATGGAATGTACAAAGACCTGGAGTTAGAAAAGCAAAAGGGAAAAGTACGTTCGGCATATTTCAAGCTAAAAGAACTGAAGAAAAATTCAAGCCTCCAGTTACAATACTGAAGAAATCTATGGGAAAAATATTGAACAACATAGGAAACATCAAAAGAACATGGAAGGAATACACAGTCACCGTACAAAAAACAATTGGTCGACATTCAACCGTTTGAAGAGGTTGCATATGATCAACAACCAATAGTACTTAAGGAAGAAGCTTGAACTGCACTGAAGGCATTAGTAAAAAAAAAAAAAAAAGGCTCCAGTAATTGACAGAATACAGATTGAGATATTTTAACAAATTGATGCAACACTGGAAGTGCTCACTTTTCTATGCCAAGAAATTTGGAAGACAGCTACCTGGCCAACCTACTGGAAGATGTCCATATCTGGGTCCTTTCCAAATAAAAGTGATCCAACAGAATGCAGAAATTATCAAACAATGTCATTAATATCACACATGAGTAAAACTTTGCTGAAGACAATTCAAAAAAGATTGTAGCAGTACATCGACATGAAATTCAAGCTGAATTCAGAAAAGGACTTGGAAAGAGGGACGTCATTGCTGATGTCAAATGTATCTTGGCAAAAAGCAGGGAATACTAGAAAATACCACAAAGATGTTTACCTGTGTTTTATTAACTATGTAAAGGCAATTGACTGTGTTGATTATAACAAATTAGGAATAACATAGCGAAGCATGGGAATTCCAGAACACTTAATTTTGCTCATGCAGAACCTTTACAAAGACCAAGAGCCAGTTGTTCAAACAGAACAAGGGGATACTGTGTGTTTTAAAATCAGGGACGATTGTGTCAGGGTTGTATCCTTTCACCATACTTATTCAATCTGTATGCTGAACAAATAATCAGAGAAGCTGGACAACATGAAGTAGAACACAACATCAGCATTAGAGAAAGACTCTCTCACAATCTCCAATATGCAGATGAGAACCTTGCCTGCTGTAAGGGCACATTCTTTGCAATGTGATTCATTTGAATTATGGTGTTGGCGAAGAATATTGAATATATCAGGGGCTGCCAGAAGAATGAACAAATCTATTTTGGAAGAAGTACAGCCAAAACGCTCCTTAGATAGAGGCAAGGATGGCGAGATATCATCTCAAGTATTTTGGACATGTTATCAGTAGGTACCAGTCCCTGGAGAAGGACATCATGCTAGGTAAAGTGAATGGTCAGCAAAAAAGAAGGCTCTCAATTGGATGGATTGACACAGTGGCTAAAACAATGGACTCAAGCATAGCAACGACTGTGAAGATGGCACAGGACCGGGTATTGTTTTGTTCTGTTGTACATAGGGTCACTATGAGTCAGAACTAACTTGAGGTGCTAACAACAACAACACAGAGGGATCGTCCTCAAGGATAAAAAAATACAGTGATGGGAACAGTGTTATAATCCTAGGGTTATAATTACCCCAGGACCTTTGATTACCTCTGTCATTTTTGTTGCATGCACATATAGTATATGTAGCTGTAAAATTTACTCTCTCAGACACATTTATCAGGTAGGCAAAAATTATATGTTTTAAAATGTATAAACTTAAAAAATCATAATAAGAAACGGAATATACAAAATGGCAATGTCCAGGTCATGTATAAATATAAAATTCTTACTCACAACCTCTGCAACGACCAACCCAGCAAGCTAAATCACAATCTCTGAAGCAACAGGCTGAAAACCATCAGGTTTTGGTCAATAAGTGACAGTTTACCTAATTTTTTCTCTTGCTTCCAACTTGGGACCAACCAGATAAATTTGCTCCTGTAATCAATCATACAAAATGTCACATTTCTAGTGAGACTGTCTCCAACTTCCCCATGTCAACAACCTCCAATCAGGTCATACTTGAACCCTCCCCTTTCCCCCTATAAAGCTTTCACGCATTGCTTTAATCTGTCTAACATAAGTGATGGGGGCGGGCTCCCTTGCTGTAGCATGCTCAGAATAAATATTGTGTGCTTGTTCTCAGTGTGGTGGTTGTCTTAGTCATCTAGTGCTACTATAACAGAAATACCACAAGTGGATAGCTTTAACAAAGAGAAATTTATTGTCTCATATCCTAGTGGATTATAGTCCAAAATCAAGGTGTCAGCTCCAGGTGAAGCCTTTCTCTCTCTGTCAGCCTTCTTATCAGTCTTCCCATGAACTAGGAGCTTCTTCACACAGGAACCCCTGGTCCAAAGGACATGCTCTGCTCCTGGCACTGCTTTTTTGGTGGTGTGAGGCCCCCTGTCTCTCTGCTTGCTTCTCTCTTTCATATCTCAAGAGATTGTCTCAAGACAGAATACAACCCTGTAGGCTGAGTTATGCCTCACTAACACAACTGCATACTCATTAACATCACAGAGGCAGGATTCACAACATACAGGAAAATCACACAATACCAGGAATCTTGGCCCAGCCCAACTGATGCACATATTTTTGGGGGGACAAAATTCAATCCATGACAATGGTCTTCATTTATTTCCATAACAACATATTATCAATATATGTATTTTAAGGAACAGAGAAAATTTCTACCACTTAGGAATATCTAATTTTAAAATTAGTTTTGCAACTTTAAAGAACAATAAGTGAAAGATAAACCAAAATAGAATGGGAAGGAAATTTTAAATAGTATTTTAACTTCTAATGAATTATTCAGAACATCTTTCCTCTCCTTCAATCAGACTTCACTGCAATTATACATTCTTGTGATTAAGTGGTTCTCTTAAATGGTTATAATACTGCTGTGGTCTGGAGAACATATCTTTACTCTCAAGTGTTAAATTACATATTTAAAATACCTACCAAAATAGTAGAGTTTATGAGATCTTTCTTTGGCACGTCCTTGTTGTTGTCATTGTTGTAACAACTAGGCTTTGACTCATGGAGTCCTTATGTATGACAACAAAAATTGTCTGATCCTGCACTATATTGGACAATATTCTGTTGTGATCCATAGATTTTCATTGGCTAATTTTTGGAAGCAGATAGCCAGGGATTTTGTTAGTCTGTCTTAGCCCAGGAGCCCCCTTGAAACCTTTTCATCATAGGTGACCCTTCTGGTATTTCAAATACAGGTGGCATAGCTTCCAACATCATAGTAACATGCAAGCCGCCACAGTATGACAAACTAACAAACAGGTGATGGGTCTTAGCTGTAGACTACATGAAATCATGCACTTTCTTGACATTTTTCTAACTGTTTCACAACTGTCAAGCTAGGGCACGAATCACCAACAGCAATAAATAAGTAGAAGTGATTGACTAAAAACGAACCATGAAAAGTTATCTAGGCCACCCTGTCTTTCTTAGGGCATAACCGTAAGTAAAAGTATAAAGAAAAGGTATAAATCTCTTCCATTTTCAAGGAGATTCCATGACCTTAAGCCAGCCTAATATGTAACAGCTTTCACTAAGAGGAAATCAGAATGTTGGCAGTTCAGTGGTATAATTCTTGCCTTTCATGGGGGTTACTTGAGTTCCATTCTAAAACGACGAATCTCATGCTTAGCCATTACCTGTCTGTCAGTAGAGGATTGCCTGTTGCTGTGATGCTCAAAGTATCATAACAGCCTGATCTATAACCAGTCATGGAGATGATGCAGGACTGAGCATCATTTTATTCCACTGTCCATGGGATTGTCATGAGTCCGATTTCATGACAGCTAACAATAACATTTCTCATGAAACTCTTCATACTGTATGGGAGAATGTTCCTTTTGTCATGATTGCTCCTAAGAAACATTCTGGCTGTACTTGCTCTGAGATAGATTTGTTCATTCTTCTGACAGTTCATGGTATGTTCAATATTCTTCACCAATGCCATAATTCAAAGGCATGAATTCTTCTTCTGTCCTTACTCATTGTCCAGCTTTCACATGCATATGAGGTGATCGAAAATGCCAAGGTTTGGGTTAGGCGCACCTTCGTCCTCAAAGTGACATCTTTGCTTTTTAACATTTTACACAGGTCTTTTGTACCAGATTTGCCCAATGCGATATATCATTTGATCTTTTTTTTTTGCTTCTGTTTTCATGGGCATTCATTGTGGTTCAAAGTAAAACGAAATCCTTGACAACTTCAATATTTTCTCCTTTTATCACCATGTTGCTTATTGGTCTAGTTGTGAGGATTTTTGTTTTCTTTATGGTGAGGTGTTGCCCATACTGAAGACTGTAGTCTTTGTTCTTCATTAATAAGGGCTCAAGCCCTCTTCACTTTCAACGAACAAGTTTGTGTCAGCTGCACATCGCAGGTTGTTAATGAGTCTTTCTCCAATCCTCATGCTGCATTCCTTTTCATATAGTTTAGCTTCTCAGAAAGTTTGCTCAGCATACAGATTGAATAAGTATAGTGAAGGATATAACCTTGATGCACACCTTTCCTGATTTTAACCACACGCTATCTCCTTGGTCTGTTTGAACAACTACCTCTTGTTCTAAGTATAGTTTCCATAGGAGCGCAATTAAGTGCTCTGGAATTCTCATTCTTCGCAATGTTATCCATAGTTTTTTATGATCGACACAGTCAAATGCATTTGCATACTCAATAAAACACATGTAAACATCTTTTTGTTATTCTCTGCTTTCAGCCAAGATCCATTTGACATCAGTAATGATATACCTTCTTCATGTCCTCTTCTGAATCCAGCTTGAATTTATGTCAGTTCCCTGTTGATATATTGCTGCAACTGTTTTTGAATTATCTTCAACAAACTTTTACTTGCTTGTGATACTACTGATATCATTCTATAATTTACACATTCTGATGCATCAGCTTCCTTTGGAATGGGCACAGTTACAGATTTCTTACAGTTGGCTGGCCAGGTAGTTGTTTTCCAAATTTCATAGCATAAACGAGTGAGCACTTCCAGGGCTGCAACCGTTTGTTGAAGTATCTTAGTTGGTATCCCATCAATTCCTTAGCCTTATTTTTCATGACTGTCTTTTTTTTTTTTTTTTTTTGTCTTAAATGCAGCTTGGACTTTTCCCTTCAGTACCATCAGTTTTTGATCATATGCTACCTCCCAAAATGGCTGAATGTCGATCAATTCTTTTCGGTACACTGACTGTGTATTCCTACCATCTTCTTCATTTTTTTTTTTTAAATTGTAATCTAGGTGAAAGTTTATAGCTCTAGTTAATTTCTCATTCAAAAATTTACACACATATTGTTTTGTGACATTAGTTGCATTCTTCACAATGTGACAGCCCACTCCCCCTTTCCACCCCAGGTTCACTGTGTCCATTTGACTATTTCCTATCCCTTTCTACCTTCTCATCTTGCTTTCAGACAGGAGCTGCCCATTTGGTGTCATATATCTGACTGAACTAAGAAGCACATTCCTCACATATTATTTCCTGTATAGTTCAATATTTTATCAGCTACCAAAATATAGATATGATAAACATCTTTTTGTGTGCCATTGTATGTACTAAAATTTATGAAGTTATATGTCAGTATTCTTTTTTTTTTTCTTTTCTGTAATTAGGGATTATACTCCCCCACCAAAAAAAAAAAAAAAAATACATGTTTTCCTTAGATTATTTCTACTCCTTTTGTCTCTTTTGCAATACACTCTTTTTGTAGACTTCTCGAGTTTATAGGTCTTAAAGAGACATCTAAAAAAAAAAAAAAAAACCCTTTGTCTTCAATTCAATTCCCACAAAGTGACCTATAGAACAGAGAAGGACTGCCCCACAGTTATTAACCACTGTGCCACCAGGGCCAGGGCTTCTAAAGAGACACAGTGATTTAAAAATAACCTAATAAAGGCTTAATAGAAGTAGTGGTTAAAATTTGCAGTTCAGTGGCATATTATTTCACAGATTATTGCTGCATAACATTTTTTAATAGTATGTTTTGGTTAAATTAGTTTCTTACACAAAGTATATACATGTATACATACATATATATAAAATTAAATCTTTTCATTATTTTCATGCCTCTTTTGCAATCAGAAATAATACAGAGTGTATGGTTGCTATTAATTGATGTTGTCTTAGATATCTAGGGCTGCAATAACAGAAATAGCAAGTGGATGGCTTTAACAAACAGAGATTTATTCTCTCACAGTTTAAGAGGTTAGAAGTCCGAAATCACGGTGCCAACTCCAGGGGAAGTCTTTCTTTCTCTGTCAGCTCTGTGGGAAAACCCTTGCTATTAATCTTTTCCTGGTCTAGGAGCTTCTCAGCACAGGGACCCCACGTCCAAAGGACTCTCTTTTCTTCTGGCACTACTTTCTTGGTGGTATGAGGTCCCCACATCTCTCTGTTTTCTTTTCTCTTTTATATCTCAAAAGAGATTGATTTAAGCAAACTTAATCTTGTAGATTGAGTCCCTCCACATTAACATAACTGCCACTAATCTCACCTCATAACATCAAAGAGACATGATTTATAACACACAGTAAAATCGCATCAGATGACAAAATGGTGGATAATCACACCAGACTGGGAATCGTGACCTACCCAATTGACAGTTATTTTGAGGGGACACAATTCAATCCTTGACAGATATCTATATGATAAAATACATCACAGTTATGGTTGATGAAATCGTACATACTGAAGGTAAAACAAATATAATTCAGCTTTAAATATTACCAAATGTAGATTTTCATACTGTCAGCAATTATTTAATAGTATACAATATTAAAGTAATGCACAGCCTAAACCATGGAATTTGACCACTTAATTTTGTTTTCTTAATAGTTACAATTTCAAAATTATGCAATAATTTCAATGGCTTCACAAGAGTAAATATACACAAAGCTCTTAGAATAGCAAAAAGACAATGTTAGTGCTATACAGATGTTTGCTATTAGTCTCAGTGCTAATACTACTCTTATTAGGACTATTTAGATTGAAATTCCAGCGTAAACCTTCACTATAAGGGAAAATATCATCAAAATTTTGGTATTACATTAGAAGAAGATGTTTATAGGTTATAAAATTGTCCATCCACCCACTTAGAGGATGATAGGACTATCTCACAGCAAGAAAACAAAACAAAGTTCATAATCACAATGGAGGTGGCTGTTAATATTATTTTCCATGATTCTTTCACAGTTGCTTATATCAATGTCTGCAGAACGAAATTTTTGCTTCACTGTGAAGTGATTCAAGGCGTGGTTGGGCAAGTGGTTTATACTCATTTGTAGTTATTGGCTGCATAATCTTAAAAGGAAAACATTTTAGCAAAGAAACTGGGTCTTGTATATGACAACTAGTGACCCTGCAGCTATTTTTACCTTTCCATTTTTGTTTGAGTTTTGAAGTGTTTTTTACTAACTATGGTCTACAAGCTGTGAGTTCTACAATATGTGTTTGTATATCATGCCTCATGAAGAAAAATATATTAAACTTTTATAAGTGCAATCCCTGTGCTCATTTTCACACCTACCACATGACTCTGGATGAGTAAGAAAGGTTTATTAGAATATCTGAATTCCACTGAAAAGAGAGTGGTGTAATGGATGTCAAAGCCTGATACCCCAAAAATGTTAAGAATGCTGTTTAGAGGCCCCATCCCATTATTAGAGATAAAAAATCCTAGAAACTTGGAAAAAAAAGAGCATATGATAACGTTGAGTTCCTTCCTTCCTGAAAAACTTTGGTAAATAGTATTTGAGCATTTTAACTCACTGCCTTATTCTTTCTTCCATTCCCCAACTACGAACGTGATATAAAGTTTCTAAAATGAATGAAGTTCCATGCTGAATTAACCTTGTCTTCTTCTATGTTATTAGCATGTCCAAGTTATGGATTCTATGATACAAATATATATACATATATATATAGTGTTATATATAAATATATATGTGTATATAAGTGAGATAATAAGGAACATGAAAATAGCAAACGGTCAAACTGTGTAAAAATAAATATGATAATGGAGTTCAAGAATAGTACTGATAAGATAGGCTAGTCATATTACGAATACTTCATTATTTAGGTAAATAGAGCCTTTGAGATAATATTATTGCATAGTTGTCCAGCAGATATGTGGTTATTTGAGTGAGGGCAAGTAACTTCAAAATCCTCCTGGGACGAAATTATTTCCAGTGAATGTATGAAATAAATAGTCAGGAATTTCTACAGATAGTAATTCATTCACCAACTCTGGCCATACTATGTAATTATTAGATTATGTAATTTGTTTGGTTAAATAAAATAGGATAAGAAAATTATTATGTTAAGAACATTCTGAGAGGAAGAAATAAAAACCTCTCCAATTTAATAATTGAAGAAGATTTGATAACAAAAGCTAATACTCTATCTGTTAATCACAGTAATTATCTCCCAAATGGAATACCACATATCAAATGGAATATCATATATATATATATAAGTAGAATGGATAGACAAAACTTACCACACCTAAGTACTTGCCACTACTAAATTGAGTACTGTGGGAACATCCCTAATAGATTGCAAAACAAACCTTAATTTTGAGATTTTGTCTTGTTTTGGTCTTTGCAAAAGTATGAGGAGATGAAACTTACATCTGGGGACAGCTGAAGAAACTGACAAATCCTTTTTCAAACAAATAAGTATAAAACTGAAAAAAAAAAAAAAAAAGACAACAACAACCATTTCAGTGCTCTTGTATTTGCCCAGTGGCATTAACCAATTAATAACTGTGCTTAAAACTAAATAAATTTTGGGTAAGAACAGTGGGCATATATGATGGTTGGCCTGTGGTTATTCACAACCCCTTGAATCAAGTAAACTTACAGAGAACTATAAGCTTCTCTGCCATGATTAAAGGGGACACAATTGATTTGGAGCAATGGGCAATGCCCATGCTCAGCATCAGAAAAAGTATCAGTGAACTTGGATATAAATCAATAAAAAATACTTGTGGAAGTGACTCCTCAGAGGCTGTCAATGAGGGGGGTTACAACAGCTCATTCCTTTAGCCTGAGATTGTTTTTATGAGTGGAGAAAGCATATACCTGGCTGAGATTTTTGCACTTGAGCAATGGACAATCCAACGAGTTCACAAATTACTGTTTTATGCTGTGACTGCCAACATGTGCATAGGAAGACTCATAAGAAAGTAATACATTCCTGAATATTCCAAACATTTAAAGTTCTTTTACCCAAACATGGATTCATTAACAGAGGATAGAATCAGTATTACCTAGAGTCATTTAAACACAATTTCTGTATAGTCATTAACTGATCACTAACATATGCAGCAAAAAAGACAAACCTGAGAAAGCCAGGCATAAATATGAAAACAAAAATTATGGAAAAAAACAGGAGGAAGTAAGAAAGAAACAAAACTGAGACAGAATTCAAAGACTTAGCCCATGATTTTCACTATAAAAAGGAAAAAAAAAAAAAAGAAGCCAACACACAAAAAAAGAAAAAAAAAAAAGATCTCCAGGGAAAATATGACATTTTAGAATTACTATATTATTTAAAATATTGAATTTTCAACAAATAATCTTGTAAAATGAACAAAGAAACAGGAAATTGTCATTCCTACTCAGGATAAAAGGAAAAAAGAAATACGTTTAAAGAAAAAAAAAAATCTAAAGAAATAAAGGAGAGTATGACAACAATAAATTAACAAATAGAGATTATCAAAGAAAGTATACCAAAACCAAACCAAAACCTTTGCTGTCAAGTCCAATTCTGGCTCACAGTAACCCAACAGGACAGAGTAGAACTGCCCTGTATGGTTTCCAAGGATCAGCTGGTGGATTCAAACTGCCAGCCTTTTGGATAGAAGCGAAACACTTAACCACTGCGTCATCAGGAAGCCCATGAATATATAGTTATTATAAAAGAGTTGGAGAGAAATTCTAAAATTTAAGAGTACAATAACTGAAATAAAAGTAATTAACCTAGTGAGGTTCAATTTCAGATTTGTGATGTCAGAAAAAATACCAATGAACTTGGCTCTAAATCAATAAAAATTACACAATCTGTAGAACAAAGAAAGAAAAAATATAAACAGAGCCTCAGATATCTTTTAGACAGCATCAGACGTACCAATGTACTTGCAAAGTCTCAGAAAACAAGGGTAAAGAGAATGGGATAGATAAAAATAGTAATAATCCACAATCTTTCCAAATATTATTAAAATTCAATGATGGATAGTAAGAGGGTGAAAAGATCCTCAACATCATTAGTTATTAGAGAAGTAAAAAATAAAACCACTACACATCCACCAGGATGACTATTAAAAACAAACAAACAAAAAGACAATACCAAGTGTTGTAGAAGATGTGAAAAAACTTGAAATATTCTACACACCTGAGTTGTTGTCATTAGGTGCTGTTGAGTTGTTTCCAACTCATAGTGACCCTATGTACAACAGAATGAAACACTGCCAGGTCCTGCTCCATGTCCACAATTGTTATGGTTGAGCCCATTGTTGCAGGCACTGTGTCAACACATCTTGTTGTGGGTCTTCCTCTTCCATGTTGACCCTGTACTTTACTAAGCAAGATGTCCTTTTCCAGGGACTGAGCTCTCCTGACATGTCCAAAGTATGTAAGGCATAGTCTCACCATCCTTGCTTCTAAGGAGCATTCTGGTTGTACTTCCTCCAAGACAGATGTGTTCTTTCTTCAGGCAGTCCATGGTATATTCAGTATTCTTCTCCAACACCACAATTCAAAGGCATCGATTCTTCTTCTGTCATACTTATTCATTGTCAAGCTTTCACAAGCATATGATGTGATTGAAAATACTATGACTTGGGTCAGGTGAACCTTAGTCTTCAAGGTGACATCTTTGCTTTTCAACACTTCAAAAAGGTCTTTTGCAGCAGGTTTGTCGAATGCATTATATCCTTTAATTTCTTGATCGCTGCTTCCATGGGTGTTGATTGTGAACCCAAGTAAAATAAAATCCCTGACAACTTCAATTTTTTCTCCATTTATCATGATGTTGCTTATTGGTCCAGTTGTGAGGATTTATGTTTCCTTAACCTTGAGGTGCAATCCATACTGAACACTATGGTCTTTGATCTTCATCAGTAAGTGCTTCAAGTCCTCTTCCCTTTCAGCAAGCAAGGTTGTGTCATCTGCCTAATGCCGGTTGTTAATGAGTCTTCCATCAATTCTGAAGCCCCATTCTTCTTCATATAGTTCAACTTCTCAGATTATTTGCTCAGCATACAGATTGAATAGGTATGATGTAAGGGTACAATCCTGATGCACACCTTTCCTGACTTCAATCACACAGTATTCCCTTGTTCTGTTGGAACAACTGCCTCTTTTTCTATGTACGGGTTCATTAAGAACAAAATTAAGTGTTCTAGAATTCCCATTCTTTGTAGTGTTATCCACTCCTGAGGGAAATGCAAAATGACTAACCATTTTGAAAACATTTTTTCAGTTTCTTAAAATGTTAAATATCAACTTACGGCCAAACACCTTCACTCTTTGGAATCTACACAAGAGAAAATAAAATATATATCCACTCAAAGACATGTACAGCATTTTTCACAATAGCTAAAGGGTGGAAACACTGCAAATGTCCAATAAATGGTGAACAGATAAACAAATGTGGTATGTCCATCAATGGAGTGCTACTCAGTAATTAAAAGGAACCACCTAATGATACATGACACATAGATGAATCTTGAAAACATTATGCTAAGGGAAAGACTGAAATACAAAATAGTGTATTTTGTATGATTCCATTTATATCAAATGCTGAGAAAAGACAAATTTATAAAAAAAAAAAAAAAAAAACAGATCAGTTGTTGCCTAGGGCTGGGAGTAGTAGCAGGGATTAACTTCAGATAAGCACAGTGGGATTCTGGGGGGTGATGAAATATTATAAACCTGAGAATAGGCATTAATAGATTGAATTGTATACTTACTATGGGTGATTTTATAGTATGTAATTACACCTCAGTAAAGCTCATAATGGGAAAATTTAGAATCCTAGCACTATTTTTATTAGGTCCCATTCGTCTACTTTGTCTTTTGCTGCAGGTGCTTTTGGTGCCCTATTTAAGAATCCATCGTTAAAAACAATGTCTTAGCTCTGGATCATTTAGATCCCACTTTTTTTTTATGGTATAGAGTCTGTAAGAGTAGGAATCAACTGGACGGCAACCTGGTTCATGATTGAGGAAGTGGGAAGTCATGGTTCGATGGTAGAATGCTTGCCTTCCATGTGGGAGACCCAGGTTTAATTCTCACTAATCCAACTTATGTTCAGCCAAAACTCACCTGTGAATGGAGGCTTGTGTGTTGCTACATTGCTGAACAGGTTTCAGTGGAGCTTCTAGACTAAGCAGACTAGGAAGAAAGGTCTAGGGACCTACTGCTGTTTTCAACAAGTGAAATGCCTATGGAATACAATGGTATGATCCATAACTGATGGGCCATGGAGTGGCCCAGAGCTGGGCAAAATTTTGTTCCGTTGTGCACACAGAGTCACCAAGAGTTGAGGAATGACCCAGTGGCAACAACAATTTTCTAGATGGTAATTTAGAACTAATGTCCAGTAGTATAAAGAGACTGAAAATCTTGTATATGATCACTTGGGTACGAACCTCAGGTAGAAGGCTCTTCTCATTTCCTCCCCATCACGCTGACTCCAGCTCTGTAATTCATAACATTATAGGAGTAAATATTCTTGAGTGAAGACAGCTATTACAGAGGTACAGAAAGGAGTTAAAGGAAAACAAGTTCAAGGAAAAGGGTTGAGAAGTGAAGTGATCCAAACAGGACATGTTTTCTACACTAACTGATAGAGGATGACCACATGTAAAGAGGTTAGAGAAGACGTTCTGAAAAATAAACTTCCCTTAAGGTGTCATGTGAACTGAAGGTAAATGCTTAAAAATACCATAATCAGAACTCAGTCTAATTCTACAGCCATATTGGATATGATATATACTGCCCACTCTCCTCTATAAGAGGATAAAATATCAAAGCTATAAAAATACTGGATTAACTGGTATTTAATTTGAATGATTTTAAAACAATCGTGTTTTACTAAAGTAACAGTGTTCGGGGATATTTTAAGTGTATTCAGAAACATAATATTTTTCTTTTGTCTACTCTAACATAAGGACTCTGAACAGAAATATTTACTACACGGTCATGAATTCCATTTAACTAAAAATTAAGTTTTTGGCATCTTCCTTTAAAGACATGGCTTTTTTTTTTTTTTTTTTTTACCATTAGTGCATTACACCCTGTATACAGTGTAGAGCTTAAGGGCATAGACTTTGAAGTCAAGATGCTTGTGTTTAAATGCTAAACCCAATTATTAGCAGACTAAATATGGGGGGTTTAATTAAGATCTTTGTAGCTGTGCCACATCATCTATAAAATGAAAATGATAAAATAAATAGCTACGTCATGGAGTTTTTATAAGGATTAAATGGATTAATGTATCTAAATTCTTGGCACAAAGAGGTTAAGTGCTTGCCTACACTCATCCAGCTAATAAATGGTAGAGTCAGGACATGAACTTGCTTTGTCTTTCACTAGATTATTCTGCCCCTCCCCCGCAAAAAAAAAAAAAGTAGAATTTAACAGCAAGTTGTATTCCACCTGTAGAATTTTGTGTTTCATCTGGCAGATATTGCCATAAATTCTCATAGCTGTATTTTAAAGAAAAAAAATGTAATTTATCTGTGGATAAAATGTGTTAGAATACCTGGAAATGACTCTTGCTACCAAAAATTATCCCTTCCAAATAAGTGTCATATATTTTGATATTGTATTCCCATAAAAATCAAATTTTAAAGGATAGCTAGGAATTTGGACATGATAATGTATTCAGTATGAATGTTTTTTTAGGGTTTATTAGGTTGTATTTTCAGTTTAGTTTGGGGAAACATTCACCTTTCCAATAAGTGGTTTGAAAGTTGTGTTAGTATATATTTTTAATTTTTATTTAGAAGAATGAACTATGTTTGAAAGGACAGAAGCTGAGGGAGAGGAAGAACAAAGAGTAATACTGGGGAAGAGTGAATTAAGATTAAGATATAGCAAAATCTTACTTGTTTAAGTATTTTTGTTAAAATCAGGAGACCAATTAATATTCTCAACTTATGCACTGACCTTAAAATGTATTGTTGCCAAAGAACATAAATTATAAAAAGATACTGATCTACAAGAACAATTTTGGTTCTGTTTGGTATTGAAACATACTGTATTTGCTTGTTTTGGTTCTTTTTAAATATATGGAGCTCAATTTTATTTCCAAAGGATTAGAGTGCATGGCAGCCCCTCGGTGGAGCAAACTATTAAGCATTTGACTACTAACTGAAAAGTTGGTGGTTTAAACCCACTTAGAGGTGACTCAGAAGAAAGGCCTGGCAATCTGTCTTGGAAAGTCCACCAGTTTTAAAAACTCTTTAGAATACAGTTGTACTGTGTGACACGAGGTTGCTATGAGTCAGAATATACTTGGTGACAAGTGGTTTTGTTTTGTTTTGGAGTGCATGGAACATGACAAATTATTACAGTGGAATTCAGAGTTTCATGATTAGCAACACATCAGAGGAAGAAAATTAAACTTTAAGAAATATTATTTATATAATTAGTTATTATATGAGTGTAGGCAAGGCTAGGCCTGAAAAATACCTAATTTCTTAAATATCACTATGTTATATAACAGTGATCTATTTTTTGCTCTGTCACAGTCTGATATCTCTTCCACCACATAGTTAGGTACATGTTATCTAATGAAGACTAAGGAGCGCCTGACCCAAACCATGGTATTTTCAATAGCATCATATGTAAGCAAAAGCTGGACAATGAATAAGGAAAACAAGAGAACTGATGCCTTTTAACTGTGGTGTTGGCAAAGTGTATTGAATATACCATGGACTGCCAAAAGAAAAAACAAATCTGTCTTGGAAGAAGTACAGCCAAAATACTCAGAGGTGAGACTACGTCTTACATACTTTGGACATACTGTCAGGAAAGACCAGTCCCTGGAGAAGGACATCATGCTTGGTAAAGTACAGGGTCAACAAAAAAGAGGAAAACCCTCCCTCAACGAGATATATCGACACAGTGGCTGCAAGAATGGGCTCAAGCATTATGACTGTGGGCATGACACAGGACCGGGCAACATTTCATTCTGTGGTATGTAGGGTCACTATGAGTCGGAACTAACAATAATAACAACAACGTTGCCAAGAAGGTGGGAGAGAGAAAGGAAAATCTTCCAAGGGTGGCTTGTATGTGTTACATATCACATCAATTAACATTCCACAGACCAAAACATAAGATATGTGGCTCTCTAACAACAAAGGAGCCTGGAAAATGTATCAGTTCATGTGTCTATAAAGAAAGAAAAAAGATATTAGTGAGGAAGAGCATTTTTAGTTATACATACCTTAGATGTTTAGTTTTGACAAAATCAAGAATTGAAAATTTAACTATGTATTTCACTTGCAATTTAGGATACAAATAATTATCTATGTCACTTCAACATTTTGAGGTAATATTTAATGCCTGATGTTCTTTAATATCAAAATAATGCTGACTCTAAGGTCCTCTTTCATGCACAGAGAAGCAGTAAACCTTAGGTACTGCGCTCTATAATTTCTGGGCATTCCATCGTAGTATTTATGGTCCAATAAACCAATTTTTCTGATTTTTTTTTTCTTCTTTTCAGTGTTTGACATCACCTCAGCCTTGTCTTCTTGGGGTCTTTTTTTTTTTTTTTTTCTTTTTAATTGTGCTTTAGATGAAGGTTTACAGAGCAAATAAGTTTCTCATTAAACAATTAATACACATATTATTTTGTGACGTTGGTTGCCAACCCCACAACATGTCAACACTCCCGCTTCTCGACCTTGGGTTCCCTATTATCTGCTCCTGTCATCTCATCCTTGCCCCTTGGTTGGTGTATCTATTCAGTCTCATTTTTTCTTTCTTTCTTTTTTTTTTTTTTTAAAGGGCCTATGTAGTCTTTGGCTGAAGGGTGAACCTCAGGAGTGACTTCATTACTGAGTTAAAACGGTGTCCAGGGGCCATACTCTCAAGGTTTCTCCAGTCTATGTCAGGGCAGTAAATCTGATCTTTTTTTTAGAGTTAGAATTTTGTGCTGTGTTTATCTCCAGCTGTGTCTGGGACTCTCTGTTGTGATCCCTGTCAGAGCAGTCAATGGTGGTAGCCAGGCACCATCTAGTTATCAGTGGAGAAGTCTTCTGATTTTATGTTACTTTTGCCTAATAATAGAATGCAGAACCATTGGCTGCTTTTGAATTTTTCTGATCTCTTCTATTTTTCCTATTTATAATAATTCTAGTTTTATAATAACTCCTAGTCTTTCATTCACCCAATGCTTATTCAATTTCTGGGTAGAAGCAATCCTCTTTCTAAACTTGTCAAAAGTCTAGATAAATCTAGACAAATATGTAACAGACAGACATTGTTGGTTCAGTGGTTGAATTCTCACCTTTCATGCAGGACATCTGGGATGGATTCCTGGCCAATGTACCTCCATGTACAGTCACTACCATCTATCAGTGGAGGCTTGTGTGTTACTGTGATGCTGAACTGGTTTCAACAAAGATTCCACACTAAAACAGAGTTGAAAGAAAGGCCTGATGATCTACTTCTCAAAATCCACCAATGAAAACCCTATGTATGGATCACACTGTTTCAGTGTATTAAACTTATTTAAAAAACTGAACTTCCAACCTTTCAGTTAGCAGCCTAGAGCATTAACCATTCACACTACCCAGGGACTCCAAAGTAGTGGTAAAAAAAAAAAAAAAAAAATTAAGGCCCTAAATATTAAAAATGCTATATCTACAATACACAAAGAGCAGAGAGAGTGGTAGATAATTAGTTTTTTGCTGGGTAACTATAAAATATTAGTCCTCACAGGGACACATTTGAAAAGGAAAAAGATTGCCATTAATGATTACAGTGACAACAGGCACAGCCTGGAACAAACAGGCTATAATGTCTTCCTATCTGGATGCCATTTGAGTTGTGCTGCACAAGAAGCCTCATAAAAAAGCTCTCTGTAGCTTACAGAATTATCTTGGTGGTGACAGAATTATCTTGGGTGGTCATCCAAGCTATTACAATTTGTGGTGATCTTTTATTTTCTGATTTTGTAGAGCCATCTTCAAAAGGAAATGAGATTAATGCAACTTGTTAATGTAGCTGTTAGACAAAGTGATGCTTATAATTGCCATTTAGTTGTTATGAGTCATTCAAGTATTTTTTTCAAGAGTTATTATGACTTTTCCAGTTAATTATTTTACATTTGCTCTCCATTTCCAGATTCTAGCTAATTTTCTTTTCTAGGACCAGTTTCTGTAATAATTACCCTGGCCATTTTGTAAGAAATTTTAATGCTTTTTATCTCATACATGCCTGATGGGAAAAACAAACCCTCCTGTGGATTGCTCTTTTTGTTATGCTTTCTTTCTCATTACTCATAATAAATTCTATCTTCTGGGAGATGATGAATTAGCAGCTTTCTTGAACCAATCAGTTCTTATGAAACAAATACATTGACTTTCCCTATACTTTATTGGATGGCAAAACTCATAAATATTTGATTTAAATTCAGACTTTGAAGCAGTCCTTTTATATTTTACTAACAAATGTCTATATAATGAATAATGTATATTCAATTATTGATACATGTTTTCTGTTGAAATAGCACCAACACACATAAAATGTACAACTGTATAGCTAAATAAATTAAGAAAAAGTGAACCACAACTCTGATAAAGAAACAGAACTCTACCAGATGCACAAAAGTCCTTAGTCTGAACCTCCTTTCTTCTCCCCACATGATGCTACTCTCTTGAAAACAATAATTTATAGTATCTATTTTTTTTTTTTTTTTTATTTAAGCACATCAGTATGTCCTGCTTAATGCTTCTCTTTATTTTTCTTGGCTATTTCTATCTACAAATAAATATGTAAATTGACTTTGTCAATTGGTATAAAATGTGTTGGGATTTTTGTTACAATTTCATTCTATCAATAGATACATTTGAGAATACTGACATTTTTATAATACTGAGGATTAAAATAAAATTGTGGCTATCCTACAATTTATGACCTATCCAAACAATATTTTGAAATGGTTCAATCCTAATACTTCCCTTTATTTGAACCTTTAAATTCTCACAAAGATAATTTATGGCTTTCCATGTAGATGCCTTGCACATTTTTCTTAGATATGCGATGTTTTGCAATGCTATTGTATGTCATTTTTTAAAGTTTAAATTTCAATAGGTTACAAGTCTGTAAAAATACAATTAATTTTTGTATGTTGATGTTGTATTCAAGACATTGCTAACTTTACTTATCAAATATAAAAATTTTCACAGATTCTTTGGGTAGTCCACATTTATGGGCATATTATCTGAAAATAATAGCAGTTTAAATTCCTTTATCAATCAGTATAGATTTTTTTTCCTTGCCTTGTTGAACAAACTAGAGCTTCCAGTTTCAATTTGAATAGAAGTGCTGACTGTGACAATCACAGTTGAGAGGCAAAGCGCTCAGATTTTTGATATTATATGTTGAGTGTATATTTTTCTATAGGTACCTATGTCACTCAGGGGTCCCCAGAGAAATGGAACCTATAGGATTTCTATCTATCATCTATGTTCACCTATGTATCTGTCTGTGTATCTGTGTCTGTCTGTCTGTATCTGTCTATCTATCTATATCGAAATTGGTTCACATGATTGTGGGGCTTGTTATGGGGCTTGGAAACTACAGAGTTCGTAGGGCAGTTGGCAGGCTGAAAATTTAGGCAAGTGTTGATGTTGCAGTTTTGAGTCTAAAATCTTTAGGACTAGTTGGAAACTAAGGCAGAATTTCTACCTTACGGTCTTGAGGCAGAATTTTTTCTTCCTCAGGAAAGGCCAATGTTTTCTTTTAAGGCCTTCTACTGATTGGATAGTGGCCCTGGTGGCACAGTAGTTAATAGCTACAGCTACTAACCAAAAGGTTGGCAGTTTGAATTCACTAAGTCCTCCTTGGAAACCCTATGGGGCAATCTTACTCTGTCTTACAGGCTTGCTTTGAGTTGAAACCAACTCGATGGCAATGGGCTTTTTTTTGTTTTTGTTTTTTTATAGGGTCACTATGAATCAAAATCGATTCGACAGCAATGGGTAGACCCACTCACATTCTCAAGTGCAATTGTTTTTATTCAAAGTCAACTGATGTAAACCTCTACAAAATATTTTCACAGTAATGTCTAGACTAGTGTTTCAGCAGACAACTGGGCACCTGAACCTAGTTCAGATGACACATAAAATTAATCCTCACAATATCTCCTTTATCAAATGGATGATGAGTGTTATAAAATACTTTACATGCTGCAAAAATTTTGATCTTTCTCCTGCCTTGTGTTCCTTTATTAATTTATAATAGTTATTTTTAATGGTAAACAACATACATCTGTTGAAAAATTCTATTTGGTGAAAAATCATTATTCTTTTCTATATTACTGGATTGGTTTGCTACTATTTTGTGGATTTTGGATTGAAATTTATGGGTTTAAATTTGTGTTGGGTATGCCACATTCTGGTGTCTACTGTATTTTTTTATGCAAATAGCATATACCTTCTATGTTTGCAAACACCTCCCACCGCTCAGGAGGTGTTTTCGTAAGCATGCTATGCTTTTTTTTTTTTTTTTCTTACGGTAACATGTAAAAAAAAATTGGCATAACAGTCCTTATGAAAATACCTTGTTGGGGGAGGGCCTGGTTGGTAAACAAACATAGATGGTGAGCACTATTCGAGTAAAAATACAGTATATTATCCCGGCCTCCTAAAACATTTAAGAAATATTCCCTTTTAGGATATTCTGGAAGAGTACTTTAGATAGTTGTTATTTCTTTATTAAAGATATAGGGAAGTACAACAGCTCCAGTGACATAATCTGGATATCATTATGACACTATCATAGGGTGATGTTAAAGTTCAATTTCAATTTTTTTGGCAGTTATGAGATACTTGTGATTTCCTCTATTTCCATGTGTCAGTTGTGATAAATCATATTTTTCCAGAGTTTAATAGTGTTTTCAGTTCATAAAAACATTTGACTTAATCAGTATAAAGTTGTTGATGTTACCTTATATTCTTTTTAATGTAATGATAACTCACTTCTTACTTATGATATTGGTTGTGGGTTCCATCTCTCCTCATTTAGTAAACTAATTTTATCAGTGTTTAAAAAAATTAAATTTATCATTCTATCTTCTCTTTTGCAATTTTCTATTTCATTAATTTCTGTTCTCAATTTTATTGTTAGTTCACATTCTCACATAGATAACTGAATCAACTCCTAAAGTTTTTGTTTTCCTCTCCAGAATTTGTTCTCTTAAATTCATCATTCATGCTGTTTCCACAGGGCACTTCAATAAAAACCTTTCATGCTCCCCTCTATTCACATGATTAGCGGCTAGTCATTCACTGACTGCTGAATATTGAATATTAGTTGCTTAACTATTTAGTATCATTATTTTGCACGTTTTCTTGCCCTTCAAGAATCTAGAAACCATCTTCTTCCTGCTTGGGTTAATGCATACTTTTCCTGTTGGTTTGAGTGCTAAACTTCCCTGACCTCCTCAGCCTGAATATAATAACATACCCAGGCTTCTGTAGTACTCTATAGATACACATAATTGTAGTATTAATACACTATACCCTAATTCTTTGTTTTCTTCCATGAATTTCCCAGTAAACACTAAATATTATCTATCTGTTTATCTTAGCTCTTAAATACAGCAGCCTCCTAAATATAAAAAAAAAGTTTTTTTTTTTTTGATAGAGGTCAAATGAATTAAGAAATATCTTTAGAATTAAAAAGTATGTGGGAAATACTAGCATTTTATTTTATTACATTTATTTTTCAGGATATTTTCAGAATGTATTATTCTTTTAAAATCTTTGTGACGCTATCTTGTTTCATCCACCACATGTCTGTTAGTTTGTCATGCTGCGGTGGCTTGCATGTTACTGTGATGTTGCAAGCTATGCCACTGGTATTTCAAATACCAGTAAGGTCATCAATGGTGGACAGGTTTTAGTGGTGGTTCCAGACTAAAAAAGACTATGAAGAAGGACCAGGTGGTCTACTTATAAAAACAATTGACCAGTGAAGACTTCATGAATAGCAATGAAACATTGTCTGATATAGTGCAGGAATATGAGCCCCTCAGGTTGTCAGTAACTAAAAATATGACCAGGGAAGAGCTACCTCTTCAAAGTAGAGTGAGTCTTAATGACATGGAGAAAGTAAAGCTTTTGGGACCTTCATTTGCTGATGTGGCATGACTCAAAATGCAAAGAAATAGCTGCAAACATTCATTATCCATCGTCCTTATTTATGGGTCCATAATTGGAACATGGAATGTATAAAGAATTAATCTAGGAAATTGAAAGTCATCAAAAATGAAATGGAATGCATAAAGATCAATATCCTAGGCATTAGCGAGCAGAAATGGACTGGTATTGGGCATTTTGAATCAGACAATTGTATGGTCTACTACACTGGGAATGACAAATTGAAGAGGAATGCTGTCACATTCATCATCAAAAAGAACATTTTGAGGCGGGGCCAAGATGGTGGAATAGTTAGACACTTCCTATGGTCCCTTTTACAACAAAGACCTGAAAAAAACAAGTGAATAGATTATATATGATAACCTAGAGACCTAAACGTCAAAGACAAAGTTGAGGAGTCAGATTGAGTGGCAGGAGAAGGAATTGACAGTTCAGAAGAAGCAACGATTTGCCAGACTTGACCTAGCCAGTGCCCTGCAGGCTGGATCAGCTGGTGCGCATGAGCTGAGGCAAGCAATAATGCTTGGGATGCATTTTCCACATTGGGAGAAACCCAGCAATGGAGAGTCTACACAAACCTCCATAGCCAAGGAGGTGCAGTGCTGAATCTGTAAAAGCTAAATGAAAGCATCTAACCTGCTCAGAATCGAAATAACCTTTACCCCTCTGGGAAATGCCTCTCTCCCCTTCACCTGCATCCTCCCGACTATGCTCCATCCTGGTCCAGCTTCAGCGATTGCCACACCCTCCTGGACCAGAAGTGAGAACTGTTGCGCACCCTGAGCCAGGCTCCTGGCTTTGGAGAGGGAAAACTATAGAAACAAATAATAAACAGGAAAAAAGTAACCTGCCCTAAGCCAGGACCTCAAGGCAGGCATAGTCCCTTTGTCTAGGTACAAGTATAAGGGGATCATGGACTTTTACCCCTGCCTAGGCCTATGTGGGCCCATTTCAACAGTGTAGGCCCTCATTATCACAGCACAACAGGGCATATACCTGAAACCTATTTTCAACTGCAATAGCTAAGGGGCAGTGGCAGATACATGACATTTGACACTACCCTGCCCATCAAGCGGGTTCCTCACCTACCCACTTCAGGAGCTTGTGGACTGGTGACTCCAACCAATCTTCCTAACTACACATGACAGGAGTCTGAGAATAAGTGGTGCCTCCCAATCCTTACAGCCAACAGCATTGGGTGCCCAAAGTTCAGCTGCAAAATATTGCCTCTGACTTTCTTTAGGGAATGGGGAAAAGCCTTCTACCCAGACACTCAGGGACAGCCATCAGGCCCCTACATTGCTCAGCAAATAACAGCCTACTGCAGCCAGATACCTGTGCCTGCTCCAATCACTCCTACATAGTCCTGCCCATCTAGAACTGTAGGTGAGAGCCTGGACACATGAGCTGAATCCACACAAGAAAAGTAAGCAGGCTCCTGGGCTCACATACCTAGTGACAGCTCTAGCCACTTGCAGACAGGGTGTGAAAGCTTCAAAGATGCCAATAATCAAACTAGCTCATGTGACCAGGCTATTTGGGCATATCAAAACAAAACAAAACAAGAAACTAGGACACAGTAAGCAAACATAAAATAAATAAATATAATAACTTATTGATGGCTCAGAGACAACAGTCAATATCAAATCACATAAAGAGGCAGGCCATGATGGCTTCACCAAGCAATCAAAACAAACAGGAAACCTCCTAGAGGAAGGGAAAATTTTGCAATTACTGCAGGTAGAATTCAAAAGATTAATATACCTAGCATGTCAAGAAATCATGAAGGCGATGAGGCAAAATGCAGACCAAGCCAAAGAACACACAGAAAAAACAATACAGGAATTTAAGAAGGTTATATAAGAGCGTGGTGACAAATTTAACAGGCTGCTAGAATCCATGGAGAGACAGCAAATAGAAATTCAATAAAATTTCAGAATTCGACAACCCAATAGAAAGTCGTAGGAACATAAATGAGACAATGGAAATCAGAATTAGTGAGATTGAAGATAAAACACTTGACACCAACTTATTTGAGGGTAAAATAATTTAAAAACATGAAGAAACTCTAACAATTACATGGGACACTAATGAGAAGAATAATCTGTAAGTAATTATAGTACCAGAACAGGGGGGACACCAGAAAATACCGAGGGAATTGTTGAAGATTTGTTGGCAAAAAACTTCCCTGATAATGTGAAAAATGAGAAGATATCAATCCAAGAAGCTCATCAAACCCCACACAAGGCAGATCCCCCAAAAAACTCACCAAGACGTATTATTACCAAACTTGCCAAAACCAAAGCTGAAGAGAGAATTTTAAGAGCAGCTAAGGATAAAGAAAAGTCATCTACAAAAAAAAGTCAAAAAAACTAAGCTCTGAGTATTCAACAGAAACCATGCAGGCAAAAAGGTAATGGGATGACACATATAAAGCCTTCAAGGAAAAAAAAAAAAATTCCAGCCAAGAATTATATATCCAGTAAAACTCTCTCAAATATGATGGCAAAATTAGGGCATTTTCAGATAAACAGAAGTTAACGGAATTTGTAAAAACCAAACCAAAATTACAAGAAATGCTAAAAGGAGTCCTCTGGTTAGAGAATCTATAATATCAGATAAAAACCCAAGACTAGAACATAGGACAGAACAACCAGATATCAACCCAGATGAGAAAGTCACAAAAATAAGACAAAAGCTAAATCACTGAAAATAGGGAAACAGAGACATCAATATGCAAAAGATAATGACATCAAGACAAAAAAAAGAAACTAAATACTGTAGTCATAGAACTTTCTTATGGAGAAAATGTTAAGGTGATATTAAGAAATAAAAGATTGGTTTAAACTTAGGAAAATAGAGGTAAATTTTAAGGTAACCACAAAAGAAACTAACAATCCTACACATCAAAATAAAACAACAAGAAAAACATAGACTCAGCAGGTATAAAATAAACAACAATGAAAAAGATGAAAAGAAAATACATAAAGAAAAACAACTCAGCATAGAAAATTAAGTGGAAAAAAGAAACTGTCAACAATGCACACACACACACAAAATATCAAAATGACAGAACTAAACTCGTATCTATCAATATAGTCACTGAATATAAATGGACTAAATGCACCAATAAAGAGACAGAGAATGGCAGGATGGATAAAAAAAAGAAGCCATGATTCGTCTATATGCTGCCTACAATAGACACACCTTAGACTCAGAGATACAAACAAACTAAAACTCAAAGGATGGAAAAAAACATATCAAGCAAACAACAATCAAAAAAGAGCAAGAGTGGCAATGCTTCACGGAAGTGAGGATGGAGAGAGTTCCTCTAACATACTTTGGACATGTTATCAGGAGGGGCCAGTTCCTGGAGTTTGACATCATGTTTGGTAAACTAGAGGGTCTGCAAAAGAGATGACCCTTAACGCGATGGATTGATGCAGCGGCTGCAACAATGAGCTCAAGCATAGCAAAGTTTGTGAGGTTGGCATTTGACTGGGCAGTGTTTCATTCTGTTGAATGGACGGTCACTTTGAGTTGGATCCGGCCCAAAGGCACCTAACAACATCTTTGTTCATGTTTAATATGCTTTATTATAGGGCTGGAATCACCAATTTTATAATTACTGTTTGTAGAATAAATTTTGTTGGACATTTCCTGAATAAACACAAGGATACACTTTAATTCCTAGAAAACAATTTTCAAAATGTAATGTATGGTTGTTTATTTCTGTGGAAGGTTTATCTCATTGGTAGAATAGGGTTTTGCTAAGATTTTAGAATTATCTTTTAATTTTTTATGTCATACTTTCACTATACAATAAAAGAGAGCTTTGAGGTCATTCAAGATTTCAGGGTGAAATTGTATCCCTAACTATTTACAAATATTATGATTTATAATGAAAAATTGTTTCATTCAAATGGCTTATTTCACTGGATCTGACTGTCTTCCAGTGAACTGACAAAATTTATTTGCTACGCTTAAAACTGGAATCTGGTTTCTAAGAAACCACAGATACTAAAAAAATTCTAACTAAACAATATTTTATGCTTTCAATAATAACTTTAAATGCCTATAAACTGGAATCTGATACATGACTAAGAACGTAATGAAATATGATTAGCTTAATTTATTTACAGATTTACTTTACTCTGTTTTCTTGATTTTATTATTATTTTTAACTCTAAAGGCCTAAATATTCTCTGTATTGCCCATAATATTTCAGAGTAAACATCCAGGAAACATGGATAGGTTTTTTTTTTTTTTTTTTACTGAAACTGAAATTATGCCATCTTCTTTTTTTTTTTTTAAATCAAAAAGCTTCTATTTAAGTGCATTCTCCCTTTATCTATATGCTCCATTATAAATTGAATATTATTTCCCGTTGCAATGGTAATAATAATTCATTCAACCTGTTTTTTTTTCCACTCTTATTGATTTGTAAATTTATCCCTTCTCACTGTTCATTTCCAAAATGTTTTCAGATTTCTCCAGTAGGAGATTTCTTCACAGTATTTCTGTTTATCCTGTTGTGTTTTAAATTGTATTTTATTAGGTGCTTACATATTCTCTATTTTCCATTCTGTCTTATTTTTTCCTTCTTGATTTTTTCAATTGATTGAACTTTATATTATTTCTCTTTTTTGTTTGTTTTTGTATTTCTCCGCTCATTGCATTAATTTTTAATCCTATTATTTCTCTCTAATTGTTTGGGTTTCATGTAATTTTTTTTTCTAATGTATTAGAGGTAACTTGAAATTTTATCATGAATATTTAAAAACTTCACAAAATTAAAAAATTACTTTTAAAGATTATCCCAAATTATATAAAGAAACTAAAATACTTTTGTTTGCTCAAACACCTCTCAATTTAATGCTAATGTTTATCTAAATAAGTCTTTAAATATCATTAAAAAAGACTTTAATCAGTACACAATTTAATTTCATTGTTATATTCTATAAACATTTTCCAGATATTAGCCCTTTTCTGATCTGCCACTTGCTATAGTTGGAAAAAAAAAAAAAAGATTAATTCAATAGTTTTCGCCTGCTTATTTTAAGTTCTTTCTATTGGTGTTTTTCAGTTTGCTTCTGTAAGTTAAGCTTTTATTTTCACCCTTTTTCATTTACATGGCCTTTTCTGTATCTATAGATATATACCTCCCATCAGCTCTTAAAAAATTAAATCATCTATTTAGTTGATCACGGTTTAATTTTCATTTTTTTCTATTCTGTTTTTCACTGTCTGCTTAGCAAATATTAGGTTTTATTTTATCTATATGTTTCTTAATCTTTTTCTTATTAATATTGTTTGTCTACTTTTTACATTCTAATAATTTCTTTAGATCTAATTTCCAGCTCTTTGCTTTTCAAGCACTGGCAAAACACCTGTTTAATCCATCTCTCCAGATTTTAATTTCAATAAGTGCATCAAATTATTTCTGAAATATCAATTTGGATATATTTTAATCAACCATTCCTTTTAGATATTTTCTTAGTTTCAATAAATATTTCATATAATTTTTGTACTCTGTGTCATATAATTCAAATATTGAAATTTAATCCTGTTTGTTTTGTTGGCACTAATCATGTGTAGTTTTGTGATGTTTTTGTTTCAGTTATTTTATTTTATTCTTTGTAATAGTTGACTGATTTAATATTTGGCAATCCCAAGAAACTAATTTGGTGGCCTTGTTTTCAAAGGTAAATTGTATCTGTTTCTTCAGCATTTATCTACACCCTACCAATCTGGGCCCTTAAGCCACCAGTAGGTTTGCAGCATAAACCAGCCATATCATCTTTAGCTTGCCTACATTTTCTTGTGCCCCAGTTTTAGGGTTTGGATTCTAATTCTGATAGTGGCATCCTCTCCATCCTAAGCAATGCTGTAATAGATTAAAAGATATTCTTTTAATTAGTAGAATAGAAGTTCAAAAAAATTGATGAACTAAAAATCAAAATGAAATACAAATTATCTCTTGGGAGTGAATCATTTTTCATTTGTTAGTTTTTAGGTAGATAAGTAGATAGATAAAGAGAATGATAAAGGTATTTAATATACATTTTTTTAATTGTGTGCAGTTTTAAGGTTTTCAAGAATTTTTTACTGCTTTCCCTATACTCTGCTCAATTGACATTTGTGACTCTCTGGGTGTCATCTCAAATTTTTCATCCTGGATAAACTTACTCAGCTATTACTATTTCTTTTCTTAGATATCAAGATGATAGAACTTCTCAGTGAGGTGTAGAGTATTCCCAGATTACATCATGAGAAGTGAGTCACAAGTTTCCTAGTGTTGAGAGAGCACCTTAAACTTATGTGGAATTTCTACATTACACTCATTTAATATCTTACTCTTAGTACCTACACCAAAGATTCATTCTGTTGTTCATCTCCTGCTTTGTAATTTTTTTCCATATCCAACTGAGTTATTTCCTCTCAACTAGACAGAAAAATAAATAAATCTTACATTATCTCGCATTTTCTCTACCAAGTTGTATATGATATGAACACTATACAGAATACCTCACTTAATAGCTTACATTTCAAAAAAGCCTTTCTTCTTTTAAAAAGCCCAGTTCTTTCAATGCAACACTTTGATATTAAAATCATTCTTTGTAGTATAAGCTTTAAAAAAAAATTCTATTTAGGTATTTAATTGGCATCTTCATTTTCTCTGGTTAATTTTGTGTCCTGTGTTTCCCCCTTGGACAAAAAGACTTAGGCTCATTGTTCAGATTAAAGACCTGAATCTTAAAAATAAACAAATGACCAACAACAACAACAAAAACCCTACAGAAAGAAATATATCACTTTCAGTGATAAATCATGTCACTAATTTTTCAAAATTATCTTGGACAAAAAATTATATCATATAATCTCTTTGCGATATACCCAACATTGATTTCTCTTTTTTCCTCTAAAATAAAGTGAAAATTATTTAAACTTGAGTAAACATTTCCTAAGTATGTTCTTATTCTTTCTTCTCTCTCCAAGATTCCCAGTATTGACCCCTTCACTAATCCTCATTTCTAGAGATCATTTCCCAGAAAGACATGATTACAGGCAATTCTTACACATACAAAGGTCTATTTCTTTGTCTGAATCTTAGTTTTGTATTTTCCTGCTCTTTGAAGTACACCCACAACCTTTCAAGGTATGCCCATCTGTCTTTCCCATTTTAATCTCTTCAATGTAATTGTTACCACCTTCCTTAAATAGTACGAAATAGGAAGCAGAGCCAAGATGGCGGAATAGACGGACACTTCTGGCGAGCACTCTTACAACAAAGACCCCAAAAAACAAGTGAAACAAGTATATTTATGACAAGCTAGGAGCCCTGAGCTTCAAAGACAAACTTAGAAAACGAACTGAGGGGCAGGGGAAGGAAGAGACCGGTCAGAAGCGGAAAGGAGTTACCGGACCTGAATTGCAGACAGCTCTCAGGCACCATTCCTGGAGCGGTGGCATTGGGCTGAAACTAGTGTTTGGACGCAGTTTCCTCAGGGAGAAGCAGCCAGCCACACAGCCTACTCAGACCTCCGGAACTTGAGAAGAACAGAGCTCTCGACAAAAGTTAAGTACTTGTGTATATTTTACCATGCCCCCTGACCCCCAAGCCAGATTCAGTGGCTGAATCCCTTGCACCTGAGACAGGCACTGTTGAGCACCTAGAGCCATCCTCCCGCCCTTGGAGAAGGAAAAATTCTGCAACTGGGGGGAAAAGATAATTTGACAGCTCCACTAACTGGGGGAGCTCAGGATAGAAGCAGCCCCTGTCCAGGCGTAAATGGTCCATGTACTTGTTCACCTTTCCCTTCTGCATGGACCTGTGTGGGCCTGCTTTGGGAGAATAGGCCCTTGTTGGCAGACTCCAACTGTTTCAGCTGTGTGGTGGAGAGGTGGGTGTTTGATGTTTCAGGTTGCCTCACCTATTAAACAAGGTCCTCATCTACCCACATCAGGGACCTAAGAACTGGTAGTTCCACTCAGGTCACCCAGCCACCTGTTGCAGGGGTCCAAGGATAACCAGTACCTCCCAGTTCTTACAATCAGAAACTTTGGGTGTCCATGGTCTGTCTGCAGAACCCACCCACCTGCATGCTCTAGGGAACAGGGACGTGCTTTCCTCAGAGACATTCAGGGGTCAGTTTTCAGCCTCGTTCCTTGTTCAGGGCGTGACCTCCTGCTGCAATCAGGCACCAGTATATGTGCCAGATACCCTGGCCTCTCTAAGAGTGTAGGACAGAGCCTGTACCACACAGTTAATGATGAGCTACCTGGAAAAAACCTGGAAACCTGAGCTAAATTCATACAAGAAAAGTGAATGGAATCCTAGACTGATATACCTGAAAACATCTCTAGCCATCTGGGGACAGGATGCAAGAGCTCCAGAGGCAAAAATAATCAAGCTAGCTCACTCAAGTTACCCATTTGGGTATATCAAAGCAAAACAAAGCAAGAAGCTACTACACGGTAAGCAAGCATAAAATAATACAATAACTTGTAGATGGCTCAGAGACAACAGTCAATATCAAGTCACATAAAGAACCAGACCATAATCACCTCAACAAGTTCTGAAAACAAAGAATCCAGGGCTCTTCTACATGAAAGAGCATTCGTGGAAACACCAGAGCCAGAATACAAATTTTCAAAATACAGAACCCTTCAAGATATCAGGAAAGAAATGAGGAAATGCTCAGAACAAGCCAAGGAACACACAGAAAAAGCAATTGAAGAAATTAGAAAAATTACTCAGGAACATAATGAAAAGTTTAATAAGCTGGAAAAATCCATAGACAGCAATCAGAAATTCTGAAGATTAACAATAAAATTACAGAAGTAGACAACTCAATAGAAAGTCAGAGGAGCAGAATTGAGCAAGTAGAAGCCAGAATTTCTGAACTCGAAAATAAATCACTTGGCACTAATATATTGGAAGGAAAATCAGATAAAAGAATTTTTAAAAAAGGAAGATATCATAAGAATCACATGTGACTCTATCAAGAGAAATAACCTACGAGTGATTGGAGTACCAGAACAGGGAGGGATAAGAGAAAATACAGAGAGAATTGTTGAAGATTTGTTGGCAGAAAACTTTCCTGATATCGTGAAAGATGAGAAGATGTCTATCCAAGGTGCTCATCGAACTCCACATAAGGTAGATCTTAAAGTCACCAAGACATTTTATAATACAACTTGCCAAAACCAAAGATAAAGAGAGAATTATAAGAGCAGCGAGGGATAAATGAAAAGTCACCTACAAAGGAGAGACAATAAGTTCGGACTACTCAGCAGAAACCATGCAGGCAAGAAGACAATGGGGTGACATATTTAAAAAATTGAAGGAAAAAAACTGCCTGCCAAGAATCATATATCGAGCAAAACCGTCTCTTAAATATGAAGATGAAATTGAGACATTTCCAGATAAACACAAGTTTAGGGAGCTTGTAAAAACGAAACCAAAAATACAAGAAATACTAAGGGGAGTTCTTTGATGAGAAAATCAACAATATCAGGTATTGACCCAAGACTAGAACACTGGGCAGAGCAACCAGAAGCCAACCCAGAGAGGTAAATCCAAAAATACAAAGCAAGATTATAAAAAAAAATAAAGTTCAAAACAGGGTAACAGTGATGTTTTTATAGAAAAGAAGACAACATTAAAATAACAAAGAGGGACTAAGAAATGTAGTCATAAAAAAAAAAAAATCATAAATCTTCCAAATGGAGAGGAAGATACAGTGATACAAAGAGTTAAAAGTTAGGTTTAAATTTAGAAAAATAGGGGTAAATAATAAGGTAACCACAAGAGAGACACACGATCCTACTCATCAAAATAAAATACAAGAAAAAAATAGAGACTCAACAGAAATGAAATCAACAACAACAAATATGAGAACAGGACAATATATAATCTACTCAGCACATAAAACTAAGTGAGCAAAAGAAACTGTCACCAACACACAAAAAAAGACATCAAAATGATAGCACTAAATTCATACCTATCCATAATTACCCTGAATGTAGATGGACTAAATGCACCAACTTCATATGGAAGGGAATGAGGCCCTGGATAAGTAAGGCATTACTGAAAAAGAAGAACAAAGTGGAAGGTCTTACTTTATCTGATTTTAGAAGCTATTATACCACCACAGTAATCAAAACAGCCTGATACTGGTACAACAATAGATACATAGACCAATGGAACAGAATTGAGATTACAGACATAAATCTACCTACATATGACCTGTTGATATTTGACAAAGCCCGGAAAACAGTTAGATGGGGAAAAGACAGTCTTTTTAACAAGTGGTGATGGCGTAACTGGATATCTATCTGCAAAAATTTAAACAAGACCCAAAAAATTAAACAAGACCCATAGCTCACTCCATGCACAAAAACGAGCTCAAAATAGATCAAAGACCTAAATATAAAATCTAAAACGATAAAGATCATGGAAGAAAAAATAGGGACAATGTTAGGAGCCCTAAGTACATGGCATAAACAGTATAAAAAGCATTATTAAGAATGCAGAAGAAAAACTAGACAACTGGAAGCTCCTAAAAATCAAACACCTATGCTCATCCAAAGACTTCACTGAAAGAGTTAAAAAGACTACCTACAGACTGGGAAAAAGTTTTTAGCTATGACATTTCCGATCAGCTATTGATCTCTAAAATCTACGTGATAATGCAAAAACTCAACTACAAAAAGACAAATAACCCAATTAAAAAATGGGCAAAAGATATGAATAGACACTTCATTAAGAAGACATTCAGGCAGCTAACAGATACATGAGGAAATGTTCACGATCATTAGCCATTAGAGAAATGCAAATCAAAACTACAATGAGATTTCATCTCACTCCAACAAGGCTGGTATTAATCTAAAAAACACAAAATAATAAATGTTGAAGATGCTGTGGAGAGATTGGAACACTTATAAACTGTTGGTGGGAATGTAAAATTGTAGAACCACTTTGAAAATTGATTTGGCACTTCCTTAAAAAGCCAGAAATAGAACTACCATACGACCCAGCAATCCTACTCCTTGGAATATATCCTAGAGAAATAAGAGCCTTTACAGGAACAGATATATGCACACCCATGTTTATTGAAGCACTGTTTACAATAGCAAAAATGGAAGCAACCAAGGTGCCCATCTATGGCTGAATGGATAAATTATGGTATATTCACACAATGGAATACTACGCATTGATAAAAAATAGTGAGGAATCTGTGAAACATTTCATAACATGGAGGAACCTGGAAGGCATTACGCTGAGTGAAATTAGTCAGTTGCAAAAGGACAAATATTGTATAACTACTATAATAGGAACTTGAGAAATAGTTTAAACTGAGATAAAAACACTCTTTTGTGGTTATGGGGGGGAGGGAGGGAGGGTGTGAGAGGGGTATTCATGAATTAGATAGTAGATAAGAACTCTTTAGGTAAAGGGAAAGACAACACATAATACAGGGGAGGTCAGCACAATGGGACTAAACCAAAAGCAGAGAAGTTTCCTGAATAAACTGCATGCTTCGAAGGCCAGCGTAGCTGGGGCAGGGGTCTTGGGACCATGGTTTCAGGGCACATCTAAGTCAACTGGCATAATAAAATCTATTAAGAAAACATTCTGCACCCCACTTTGAAGAGTGGCATCTGGGGTCTTAAACGCTAGCAAGCGGCCATCTAAGATGCATCAATGAGTCTCAACCCACCTGGATCAAAGGAGAATGAAGAACACCAAGGATACAAGGTAATTATGGGCCCAAGAGACAGAAATGGCCACATGAACCAGAGACTACATCATCCTGAGACAGAAGAACTAGATGGTGCCCAGGTACAACTGATGACTGCCCTGACAGGGAACACAACAGAGAATCCCTGAGGGAGCAGGAGAGCAGTGGGATGCAGACCCCAAATTCTCATAAAAAGGCCAGAATTAATGGTCCAACTGAGACTAGAAGGATCCCGGTGGTCATGGCCCCCAGGCCTTCTGTTGGTCTAGGACAGGAACCATTCCCAAAGCCAACCCTTCAGACATGGATTGGACTGGACAATGGGTTGGAAAGGATGCTGGTGAAGAATGAGCTCCTTGGATCAGGCGGGCACTTGAGACTATGTTGGCATCTCCTGCGTGGAGGGGAGATGAGAGGGTTAGAAGCTGGCGAAATGGATAGGAAAAGAGAGAGTGGATGGAGGTAGCGGGCTGTATCATTGGGGGGAGAGTAATCGGGAGTACGTAGCGAGGTGTGCATAAATTTTTGTGTGAGAGACTGACTTGATTTGTAAACTTCCACTTAAACAATAAAATTATTTTTTAAAAATGAAATGAACTATTTTCTTTGTCTTAATATCACCTGCATAGATTTATTTCTTAGTTAATAAACCACTTTTTTGCACTTAAATGTTGACGTGCCTAACTCCCTTTACTAAGCTATAATAACTTTAAATCTGGGAGAATGTCTTACTTTGCATTACACTAATAAGAAAGACAAAGGACAAAGCACACTCAATGTAGGCACTATTTAACTGTATGCCAAATTTTTTAAATGTTGTGACTTGGTTACTTAGCTCATGTGACTTTCTTTTTTCTTCATTAGAAAGAGATTTTTTTTTAGAAAATTAGAGTTAATTTATTATTTTATTATATATTTTTATATTAATACGTATGAAACCCATGATGATAAGAACATTAAAAGAATATAGAATTAAAAATTGCCCCACTAAGTGAAATTAATTTACTTAACTCTTTGATTGAATGTTATAAATGCATCTCCTAGGGGATTTTTATCGAAAGAAATGTAATTACCAATTATAATAAGAAAGATCAGAAGATGAGGGCACATTTAATAATTGCATACAAATTGCCTCATTGCAGAAATGTTATGAAAATGTTCCTTAAGAAATCATCAGTATATATTTTGTTCTTGGAAACTAGCCTATATTTTATATCTTTGCAAAAAATGCAATATGCTATTTTTTTTGGATAAGTAATACCTGAGATTTCTGGTAATCTCCAACTGGAGGCAAAACTATAATTAGAGACATGCAGGTATAGTATCAAAGTACCTGGGCTTATAGGGTTCAGAATTCTTAGATCTCCAGGGCATCATGGATTATAATTAGCTTCTCTTTGCCCATTCTTCCTGATTTGTTCTCTTTCCTTATCACCCTGTGTCTTCTTTTTTATTTTTATTTTTCCTTATTTTTGTCAGGTTCACAATCCTCTTGAGAAATATTTTCAAGGGAATACAGAATGATAGTATGGCATCTGGTAATATTAAGAAGAAAGAGTAAAAGGCCTGAGGTCTGACATCTCAGCCTTAATTGTTTACTGAACATGAATCACAATCGGAGGTATGATCTCAGAACTGTGTGATACACAGCTAGGAAAAAAAATGAATTCTATATGAATCAGGAAATAACAAGATTGATAAAGTTAGTACAATTAGTAGTAATCAGATTATTTTTAAAAAGTAATCATTTTGATTAGGAAGTTTATGTAAAAAATCTTTTGAATGTGTTTAAAATATTTCTACACTATTTTATTATTTTAAAAACTATTCTACCATGTTCTCTCCTTCCATTTACATGTTACATATTAACGCCAATGTCATTTCTCTTCATTTATATGCCTCTCTTTCCTTTTTGTGTTGTATTTCAGTTTTGAGCTATAACTAACACCATCAGCCATTCACAGCAATCTTTTGCCCAAAGATTTGACCCTTTGTAAGTGAGGTATATAACTTGTGAGTGGAGACAATATCTTTACAGTGTCATAAATCTGTGACCAGTGCTTTGAGAAAGGAAGCTCTAACTCTGTGTCATTAAGATGGACCGATCCATGGGGAGAACCTGTAGTTCACAACTTTACTGAAAATTTATTCTCTAAATATATCCATAGAGGAAAAGTGGCTGCTTTTATGCCATGTCTATGGCTTCAAATAGATGTTTTGAAAGATTGTGAATGTTTGTTAGGCTGACTGCAGCAGGGAATACATGTTAAAACAGATAGAGTAGAAGTAGAAATGAGAAGTTTGGGAAAGGAAAGGGTTTCTAGTTTCCTGACTTTTTGTACAGCTAAACGGCTTGTGTCTTCTGTATTGTCCAGCATCTCTATCTTCCTAGAGATTTTCTAAATAGATGTCTCACTCCTTACTTTTTTTTGCATATACAGAGAGAGGTTAAAGGCAGGGGGTGCTCCTTTATCAAGAATTACTTTCCCAGCATTATCCATCACTTTGAAATAAGAAAAAAAAAAAACTTTTTAAAAGTACATTTTATACACACGTGGGAAGCTACACATGCACACATCATATGTTGAGATTTTATATATGAAGGAAAAGAGAGAAAAGAAGACAAAAAGAAAAGTTACTTTGTAATACTAATCTTGCATCTAGAGAACTGAGTATGTACGGAAAGGTCACACCTTTTTTGTGTTTAACGCAGCATCAGGTATAGCTTATGTGACTAACAAAATATTAAGCAATCAGGGAATGTTGGAGACAGAAAAAAAACTTTGAAAAGTCCTCAGAATGTGCATATGATCTTGTTTTTCCAGCCCTTCAGTATAATTGGTGATTTTATTCTTTCCCCAAAATAATTTTAGCCACTGAATATATTGTGTAAGAAATAGAACAGGGAAAAAGAAAAACAGATGGTTGGGGTTTCCTTATGTTTTTGACCTACTTGGTGGAGCTTGATTTCTTCACTTCCATCCTCAAATATGCATCTGTTAAAAATAAGTAATATTCTGTGTCCAAAATCCTATAAGCCATTAGGACTTGAGAAACACTAAGCAAATAATAATTAAAAAAATGCAACCCAAACCTGATAAAAATGTAAAGCTGTGGCCAATTAATGAGAACTGCATGTTAACAAAGTGTGGTTATTATGTGTTACCATTTGAAAATCCATAAATAACTTATTGGAGTTTACTAAGAAATAATGTTTTCTGTTTAAGTAACCCTCTATAGAAGCATTTAAAATTGTTCTACAGAAGATATCTATGTTTAATAAACTCGAAAATATTTGTGTGTAGAATACTATACATTTCAATGAAAAAGGAAAGAATATATATGTGAAACCCTTAAGAAAGATACATTTACATTGCTATTGTTTTCACTGAGGCCAAAAAAAGATAAAAGAAATAAAATACTTATAAATTTACTAATGCATAGCTCTTCAAATATCCATGTTCTAATCACTATAAATATTCCATCACATGGTACCATATTTTATTGCCATTTTGACTTGTTTCTCCGTACTTGTGGAAAAACTAAGTGAAACGAACCTAACATATGCTCTAATCTCTATGAGGTAACTTCCATCCATAAAATGTCTTCTCCACTATTGCCGAATCTGGGAACTCATCCCGCTTTATTCCTAGGAATGACCTAATTGATGTTCTCATCTCATACTTCTTGGAGGCACTTACCTGCACTAGGTTTTTTTCCTTAGATTTAAGATTTTTTCATAGTAGCTTTTAACACAATAAACCAGTATACATCCAGAAAATAGCTTTTCACATGCAACTATAGATTTCTGCCGAATCTCACAGTTTTTATCAGAATCCAGTATGAAAAATAAAACCATTACTAGTTATTTAAAATAGAAAAGTTAAACATAAGGATAAAGTATTGTTACAGAGTTTTGGAAGGGATAGATTAGCAAATGGGAGACAATAGAAGTAAAGCAAACAATAAGGGGAGTTCGCCAAAATTCAGGAACCTATAAATGCTTCAGCCAGCATTTTCTAGCTTTATAACCTTAAATATTTATAGAATACCTTTCCTTTTCTGAACCTTTAATAAAAGCTTACTCTGGCTCAAATACATGACTTTGCTTTACCACATACCTGGTGGAAATGACTCCTGTCTCATATGTAACATGCCCCAATGTTCCAAAGGGATCAGAGGACATGAGACTCAAGAATTTGTGTCCTCTGTTAATTTACAATAGGGGAAACCCTGGTGGCAGTGGTTAAGTGCTAGTCTGAAGGCAGTAGGTTTTTTTTTTTTTTTTAGGTTAACTTACAACACAGTGCCTTCTTCTGGCTGTCATTGTTAGCTTTGGCAGTCTTCCTCACATAACACCTCTCATTCAAAGACTTTTAAATTACTTTACTTTCTTCCAATTTTCCCAGATTTCTCTGATTTTACTAGGAAACTAAAATGTCTTTGAGAACACCAAATTAAGCAGCCTCATTTGCCAATTTCTGAAACTCCTTAATAGGAATGTACTCTTCGTTAGTGTTACCAACTCTTCTGATCATGCCTGCCACTTCTAAATAATTACTTTATTTCAGAAATCCTCAAAATTTCTGGAGTCTATCTACGGACGCAGTATTTCAGACAAGTCCAGCTATGGTATTTCAGGTTCCTCTTTCTCTAGCATATTTAGGCCTCAAAAAAACTACCACCCATCATGGCCTGATATTTGTCAGCAGAGTTAAGGAGCTACAATTCCAGGCTAGAAGTCAAAATGTCTAAATGTCCCCACCCTCAAGTGATCAGGTGGGAGAATCCACATTGTGCTCCATGTAGTGAATCATGTAGGCTTTGGGATATAAAATGGCTAGGGGAAGGATTTTGGAGGCACCCACCTACAGTACCAGGTGAGGGCATGTGTAGAAGAGTCATCTCAGTCCAGATAGCCTTTTTGAGTCAGAGGATCAGCTCAAAAATGGGTCCACATTTTTTCTATTCTGCTGTCTGTTTTTTTGTAAGTAATAAACACTGTTTTCCATGTGCTAACTGTCTGGGTATGTCGTGTATGTTCAGGCTCTTATTGGACAGTCACAATATTCATACAGGGATCATTTTTCTTCTTTCTAATAGCCTCTGGGCTATTTTGTATCCTGGGACCACCAGGGAGACAAACTGAGTGTATGGCACTCTTGCTTCCCATACTTTCTTATTCAAACCATGTTATACCCTCATTCCACTATGCTTGGCTTTCACCACATGCCAATGAAGTCACCATTCCATTCTCTCTCGGTCTGTTAGAACTCATCTCTCCACTTTTTTTTGTTGTTGTTATTGTTGTTAACATTTCTTCAGAAACCTTAGTTAAGCATCCTAGTTGTCTGTTCATTGTGAATCAATTCTCCAAAATGACTTATGGAACTTCATTATGCTCTACTGAGTTTGTATTTCCTTATCTAATATTTGGAAACCCTGGTGACACAGTGGTTAAGAGCTAAGGCTCTAACCAAGAAAGATTGGCAGTTTGAATTCACCAGATGCTCCTTGGAAACCCTATGGGGTTCTACTCTGTCCTATAGGGTCGCTATGAGCTGGAATTGACTCCATGGCAATGGGTTTGGCTTTTTTTTTTTTCTGGCTTATCCAACATTTAGTGACAAAGGTGATTTGGGGAAACAGAAGGCTTCCTAGATCTCTTCAAGGAATAATTTTTATCTAATTGTTGTGCCTTTCTTTTCCATTATAATATTATTTTTTTAATGTGGAAGATACAGTTCTCTGCATTGAAAAACTACTAACAAAAATTACAAAATATGCTTCTTGCACCTTTTAGCTGTTAGTCTTTCTTCAATTTGTTATTTTTTGCTTCCCTGAATAAAGACAGTTTAATGAAACTGAAGGTTTAATAAAGATAAAACGACTGAGTGATTAGTGCTGATGCCATATAAAACTATGGACAAAAATAGCATTTTATTAAAGCCTAAACAGTACTGAAATGTATACTACTTATGATTATTATTTAAAAAAATTAAAACTCCTTTATAGATAATCAACTAGTATATAACAAACATGAAATGAAAGTGCCAAATATAAGCACTCAGTGTTCTACGTGTACATGCAAGAAGTTTTTTAGAACACAGTTATAGCACAGTCTATTGGTTTATGCTTTGTGTGATAACAAAATTAACTAATGCCAACTGACTGATACTTGCTCTTTGATACAGTGAGCAAAAGAGCTAAAGAATACTTTTGTTCCACTGAATAAAATATTCTAGCTTTATATGCACATAAGGAATTAATGATACTCTGGTGCTAAAATAAGTATGAGCTTTGAGAGATCTTAAAATGCAAATCAGTTATTGGTTCCTCTTCAGAAACTGTACGAAAAACTTAGGACATTGTTATTCATTGGAGTCAATTCACAAGACAGTATTGCCATATACCTTTTCCCATAATCAAAATATTTTTATCCTTAAAAGTTTATGCTTGTCGAAAAGCTATTCCGTTATCCTCTATTGATAGAAAATCAATCTATGGAATAATTATATACTACATTTTCAAAGTTTAAATAACTTTCATATTTCTGGTTGAATTTTAATTTCATAGAATCAAACTACACATTATAGAAATCCTACAATTTCTCCAGAGTATAAAAATGGATAGTGAACAGCTGGGAAATGAAATATGCACAAAATATAATTAGGAAATATTTTTATAAAACAAAAGTTTGCTTCTAAAGGCAGCTTCCTACATCTAAACTAGTATAGAGTGGTAACACATTATTGTTTTTATTTCATTATGTTTGAAAACCTAATTTTTGTGCTTTGTTCCTAGCTTTTATTTATCTTTTCAAGTATTGTGTGTGTGGTTTGGTAGCAAAATACCAGATGGAATAATACCCATGTCTACACAAATGGCTTATACAATGCCTTATGAAAGCTTGTTTCACCTTTAGAGCTACTCTTTACTGTTAAATTAAAAAAAAAAAAAGATTAGGAACAAGGGAATGGTGTCTCAGACGCTATAAATTTCACAAGTTTTCTGATATAGTGTGTTCTTTTTCCTATTGTCTGCTAACATAATTTTAGCATTGAAATATACTATTAATTTGTCTAAAGTGCCACAACTTTCTAAAAGAATAGGAAAATGTCAAAATCAATTATATTGTGATATCATATATCAAAGCATGGTGACATTGCATACAGCTGGTGTATTGGGCCCTACCCATATGTCCATATCATCCTAGTTCAAATATATGCTCATAGCAGGCGGCTGCTAATGCTGAGCCTCTTTTCCTGAGGACTTTCTTTTGATTCCTATGTATGACAGATGGGAAGTATTGGGTGTTAATGCACTCAGGAAGAGCCTTTGGTCAATAATGAGTGGAAATTGGCAGATACAAAAGAAATTTTACTGAATCCTGACATGGGGAAACTATTAGACATGTTCTGCTCTGACTCCCAGAGTTCTCTCACAGATGTAGCAGCAGTTTTACAGAACGTTAATCTCCTCAGTAACACTCCCCTTACAGGCTTCTTCTCCCTGTTTTACACCTCCTGCTTCTTACCCATGTTTCCTGAGATGAGCTCCTAAATAAATTACTATTTTTCCATTCCTTGTAGCAGGGTCTGTTTATGGGGAAGCCAAAATTAAACCAATATATCAAAATAAATTTGATACTAAAGCAATATCTTTATAGGTTGATAAGAAATTTTAATATCAAAATAAAGTAAATTAAAAACTTCAAAAATTAGTTTTATTGGCGTAAATTCTAAACACAGGTGAAAATTATGGACAATAGCCAAGACATTCAGATGATACAACTATGTGGCCAATGGCCAATTACATTTTCAAATGTTTTCTTACTTATTTAAGGCTTTAAAATATTTACAAAGATTGAATTACAGGACAATATAATTCAAGGGAACTCTAGAGTGACTATGTAAATTAAATTTATTAAAGAACATTATCATGATTTTCTGTCTTTAATAATTCTGTTTATGCTGTGTCTTGTATATCTGATGACATTCTCATTTTTGTTACTGCAGTTATTATGTTCATTGAAAATGCTATAATGTTCTTTCTTTTCACAAATTCAACAATTCAAAAAAAAAAGGAAAACAAATTCAGAAACGGGAAGATTTTAACTTGCTCAGAGTTATAATATGTTGCTCTTTGCTCTGCTTTTCTGTTTACACTTGTTTAGTCTCTAATTTTGTCCGAAGTAATAAATTAACTGATGTTTCACAAAAATCTAAACTATGTTTGATGATATACCATAAACGTCTTATCAAAAATCCTTATATGGAAATTAATGGAATTATAAACCATTAGCAAACTGAGTGGGAAATGTTTTCCCCAGCCTTAGGGTTCGAGAGTGTGCAACCTAAAGCATATACTTCTTCAAAGATCTGGTTCCAAGATGTCAATATTGGAAAAGATGCTTGTTTATTGAAAATGAAAGATTATAAGTCAGAGTAACCGTCTTCCTCTATTTCCTCAGTAGAGTAAACTAATACTAGAGTAACTGTTCCTCACAAGTGTGCATTTCTGTTTCTGCACATATATCTTGCTAAGGAGCCTTGTCCTAATTTCTGCTAGCACATTACCAATTTTAAAAATTCTTAACCTCTGATCAAAAGTCATTCGATAAAGATGCATTCTGTAGGTATGAAGGAGGGACTGTCTTGGTGTATACATACATATATATAGACAGATACACACAGGTACACACACATATATACACACACAGATGCACACACACTTATACACACACATATATACACACATATATATACACAAATGGCATATATATATAAATTATATATATATATATACACATGTATATATGTGTATCATAAGGCATATATGTGTCATCTGCATAACGCAGGTTGTTAATGAGTCTTCCTCCAATCCTGATGCCCCATTCTTCTTCATATAGTCCAGCTTCTTGGATTATTTGTTCAGCATACAGATTAAATAAGTATGGTGAAAGAATACAACCCTGACACACACCTTTCCTGACTTTAACCAATTAGTATCCCCTTGTTCTGTCCGAACAACTGCCTCTTGATCTATGTAAATGTTCCTCATGAGCACAATTAAGTGTTCTGGAATTCCCATTTTTCGCAGTGTTATCCATAGTTTGTTATGATCCACACAGTTGAATGTCTTTGCATAGTCAATAAAACACAGGTAAACATCCTTCTGGTATTCTCTGCTTTCAGCCAGGATCCATCTAACATCAGCAATGATATCCCTGGTTCCACATCCTCTTCTGAAACCGGCCTGAATTTCTGGCAGTTCCCTATCGATATACTGCTGCAGCCGCTTTTGAATGATCTTCAGCAAAATTTTGCTTGCGTGTGATATTAATGATATTGTTCTATAATTTCCACATTCAGTTGGATCACGTTTCTTGGGACTAGGCATAAATACAGATCTCTTCCAGTCAGTTGGCCAGGAAGCTGTCTTCCATATTTCTTGGCATAGACGAGTGAACACCTCCAGCGCTGCATCTGCTTGTTGAAACTTCTCAGTTGATATTCCATCAATTCCTGGAGCATTGTTTTTTGCCAAAGCCTTCAGAGCAGCTTGGACTTCTTCCTTCAGTACCATCAGTTCCACCTTTTGAAATGGTTGAATATTTACTAATTTCTCTTGGTATAATGACTCTGTGTATTCCTTCCATCTTCTTTTGATGCTTTCTGCGTCGTTTAATATTTTCGCCATGGAATTCTTCACTATTGCAACTTGAGGCTTGAATTTTTCTTCAGTTATTTCAGCTTGAGAAATGTTGAGTGTGTTCTTCCCTTTTTGCTTTCCATCTCCAGCTCTTTGCACATGTCATTATAATACTTTGTCTTCTCGAGAGGCCCTTTGAAATCTTCTGTTCAGTTCTTTTACTTCATCAATTCTTCCTTTTGCCTTAGCTGCTCGACGTTCAAGAGCAAGTTTCAGAGGCTCTTCTGACATCCGTCTTGATCTTTTCTTTCCTTCCTGTCTTTTCAGTGACCTCTTTCTTCATGGATGATGTCCTTGATGTCACTCCACAACTCGTCTGGTCTGCGGTCACTAGTGTTCAATGTATCAAATCTATTCTTGAGATGGTCTCTAAATTCAGGTTGGATATACTAAAGGTCATACTTTGGCTTTTGTGGACTTGCTCTGATTTTCTTCAGTTTCAGCTTGAACTTGCATATGAGCAATTGATGATCGGTTCCACAGTCGGCCCCAGGCCTTGTTCTGACTGATGATATTGAGCTTTTCCATCGTCTCTTTCCACAGATGTATTCAATTTGATTTCTGTGTGTTCCATCTGGCGAGGTCCATGTGTATAGTCACCGTTTATGTTGGTGAAAGAAGGTATTTGCAATGAAGAAGTTGTTGATCTTGCGAAATTCTCTCATTCAATCTCTGGCATTGTTTCCATCAGGAAGGCCATATTTTCCAACTACTGATCCTTCTTTGTTTCCAACTTTCGCATTCCAATCATCAGTAATTATCAATGCACCTTGATTGCATGTTCGATCAATTTCAGACTGTAGCAGCTGATAAAAAATCTTCTATTTCTTCATCTTTGGACCTAGTGGTTGGTGCATAAATTTGAGTAATAGTTGTATTAACCGGTCTTCCTTGTAGGCGTATGGATATTATCCTATCAGTGCCAGCGTTGTACTTCAGGATAGATTTTGAAACGTTCTTTTTGATGATGAATGCAACACCATTCCTCTTCTAGTTGTCATTCCCAGCATAGTAGACCATATGATTGTCTGATTCAAAATGGTCAATACCAGTCCATTTCAGCTCACTAATGCCTAGGATATCGATGTTTATGCATTCCATTTCATTTTTGTTGATTTCCAATTTTCCTAGATTCAGACTTCATACATTCCAGGTTCTGATTATTAATGGATGTTTGCAGCTGTTTCTTCTCATTTTGAGTCATGCCACATCAGCAAATGAAGGTCCCGAAAGCTTTACTCCATCCATGTCATTAAGGTTGACTCTACTTTGAGGAGGCAGCTCTACCCCAGTCATCTTTTGAGTGCCTTCCAACCTGGGGGGTTCATCTTCCAGCACTATATCAGACAATGTTCCCCTGCTATTCATAAGGTTTTCTCTGGCTAATACTTTTCAGAAGTAGATTGCCAGGTCCTTTTCCCTAGTGTGTCTTAGTCTGGAAGCTCAACTGAAATCTGTCCTCCATGGGTGACCCTGCTGGTATCTGAATACCAGTGGCATAGCTTCCAGCAACACAGCAACACACAAGCCCCCACAGTATGGCAAACTGACAGACACGTGGGGGATTGGAACTCTTAGCATGTATTTTTATCCAAAAATTTCACCAGGCTCTAGTACTTGGAAAGATTGATTAGTTAATTTGTCACATGATATTAAATGTATATAATAAAATAAGGAAATACAAAATCATTGGGCAAAAACAGTACTGACTGTAAGATTACATTGTAAATTTTAGTGACTTCAAATAAAATAGAAACAACATTTTTAGAAAAACTAATGAAAAATGTTAAAATAATTAATAAACATTAATAAAATGACACCAATTAATTCAAAAAGCAAAATGAAATAATATTCTGAAGGAAGGAATCTTGATGTGAAAAACAGCAAAAATAATCAATATAAAACTTATTAATGAAGGTATTTTTTTCATTTTTCCTAAATTATCTTCAAAATCTGGCATATATTTTACATTTACAGTTCATTTCAATTTGGAATAGCCATATTATAACCACTTAATAGCTACATATGGCTAGTCACAATTGTATTGCACAGTGTAGCTCTAGAGAACTTTCTGAAACACTGTGTTTCCATTAATTTTCCTGAATATATCTCATTATAAAAGACACTTAAATCTATCTTCACACTATTGAGCATGCAATGTAGTAATATGGAATATTGTTACCTGTAAAGGAACCCTGGTGGTGCAGTGGTTAAGAGCTTGGCTGCTAATCAAAAGGTCTCAGTTCAAATCCATCAGCCATTTCTTGGAAACCCTATGAGGCAGTTCAACTCTGTCCTATAGGGTGACTATGAGTTGGAACTACTCAATAGCAAAGGGTTTTTTGTTTTGGGGACAAGAATTATGAAAGCCCATTAGTGCCATCAGAAATCTTTTTCAAACAGCTCTTTTATACACCTTGTGCTTAAGTACTCACGTCTGTCATATCCTGGACAACATACTCAAACCACCCTGAGAGACACCATCTTCGTTCTTATACCTCCATGCTTTTATCACATACTGTGTTTCCTGTCTGGCTTCCTTTCCAAATTTGTTTTCATGTAATGCTTTCAAGAATCTCATCCTGTTTTTTTTTTTTTTTCTTTCCATTATAACAATACCTCTACTATCCTCACAAATGATAATGAACCATCAAAAACTCAACAAATAAGTATTTCCATTTCAGGTGCTGTGAAATGTGTGGTAGGTTTACTAAAGAAGATTAACATGGCCTCAGGTACATTATCTGTAGCCAATAAATAGACTAATGCATTATTTCCCTCCTATATCATGAGGTGGTTCAGGAGCAAATTAGGTTCACTTAAGATGTACCTTTTCTGCCTTCTAGCACAATCATTACATTTTCCCACTATATTGATTGCATCATTTTAATAGTACCACTTGAGCTAAAAGTGGAAATACCATTAGTGCTTTAAAAAGGCACATGCACTTTAAAATGTGGGAGATAAAACCTAATATCATACCTTTTTGTAGCAAATCTATGTCTTAAAGAATGTAACCCAGTGAACTCACTCTAAGAGAGGGACACAAATCAATAGTGCACCTGTGACGGCTGTCAAGCTGTTGTAGTTAGCTGAAAATTATAAATCACACTTTTTTTTATAATACGTTAAAGAGAAGTCATTATTCTAAAAAGATATTCAGCAGATTGTTTAATGATATAGTAGTGGATTATCAATTTGCCTACTGTATGTCATTGTTGGTTGCTATCAAGTCAGCTCCAACTGATTTTAAAACAGAACAAAACATTGTCAGATTCTACGCCCTCTTAACGATCAGTGGTAAGTTTGAATCAATTGTTGTGGCTACTGTATCAATCCATCTCATTGAGGGTTTCCTTCATCTTTGTTGGCCCCCTAATTACCAAATATGATGTCCTTTTCTAGAAATTGGTCTTTTTTCTTGGTGATATGACCAAAGTAAGGAAGTCAAAGTATCATCATCCTTGTATCTAAGGAATATTTTGGTAGCATGTTTTCTAAGACTCATTTGTTGTTTTCACGTAATGCCTTCAAGAATCTCATCCTGTTTCTGCCAGTCTACAGTGTATTCGTGCCAAGATCCTCTACTGCGTCAATTTTCTTGTGTCTTCTTTTTTCATTATCATATATTCACATACATATGAGGAAATTAGAAAGATCATGGCGTGGGTCATGCACACCTCAGTCATCAATGTGACATTTTTGCTTTTTAAAACTGTAAGGAAGTATTTCTCAGAATATTTGCCGAAGGTAATATGGCATTTGATTTCTTGACTGCTGCTTTTTTGGACATTGATTTTTGATCTGAGTAGAATGAAATCCTTGACAACTCCTATTTTTTCTTCATTTACCATGATGTTGTTTCTTGGTGCAGTTTTAAGGATTTTTGCTTTCTTCATATTCAGGAGTAATCCATACTGAAGCATAAAGATTAAATAAGTAAGGTAAAAGACTACAACATTGCTGCATGTCTTTTCCAATTTTAAGCCACATAGTAACGCCTTGTTCTGTTTGAATGACTGACTCTTGATCCATGTACATGTTACACATGAGTATATTTAAATGTCTAATGTATAGTAATACTTTAATAAGTGTAAGAACAAATGTATGTTTAAAATGAAATGTGTTATTAAACAACTAGGTACGGGCTATTGATTTGAGGTCTTGGAAGTAGAAAATCTGTACTTAATTGAAAGACAGCAAATTCTTCTATGGATTATTCAAATAGTTTATTGCACAAGCCTTTGGATCATAGGAAAAAATAATAACCTTGGGAAACACAAGAATTGTCTGAAAATAAAGGTGCATATACGTTTTAACTCTAGGAAGTACAATTTTTAATTTAGGAGCATGTTAACTTAATTCCCACATGTACGTGGCTTTTATTCATTCAACTTGGGTTTGATAGATGATGTCCCTTTTCTCCTCAGTTTTCTGATCTCCCTTGTGATTCTTTCTCTGGACACCTTAGGGTTTTCTCAGGATGTTCTTACAACAGACTGAATTAAAAAAAAAAAAAAAAAAACTCTTTAATAAGTAAGAATATTTGTAAATGAAGGAAAACTTGCAAAGATGCTATTTGGTTACCAGCAGACTGTCACTGTTCTGCACATCAAGCCTAGTTATTTAGGCTGATTCTCAGTCTGACCTGTGACCTTTCCTTTGATTCTAGCATAGCTATGTCCAAGTTTTTTGGCACTTAGCTTGACAAATGTCGATTGTGTTCTTCCCTTTGGAAACTTGAACATTTCTTCTGTTTTCTTTCACTACGCTGTGCTTGAGGGCAAATTTCAGGGTCTTTAAAGCTATAAGAACTGAAAAAAAATTCAAGCTTTAAGTTGCAATGTTGAAGGATACTATTGTGGTCAAATGTAATGGTGTCTCTTGTCAGGACTCTAAATTTTAAATTCTAGTCTGGTGCATTTTGATCTATTCCCTTTTCACTATGATGGAGTCAGACTATTCTGTTCGATAAATTAATCTGTATTCTGTTGTATTCACTTGTTTAATCATATTCTTTTAAGTTGGTTTTCCAAAGCTGAGTTCACATACGCCAGGATCGATCTACTTTTCTTATTGAACCTTATTAAAGCTTAAAGTATATTTTTGCAGAATTTATTTTTTATAAATTGTCTATAATGTTTGCTCTCAAAGGCTGTGAGAGTAGGAAACTGAGTAAGTGCCTAAAATAGTTGTACCCTCACTGTTGTTATAGTGAGGTGCCATTGTGTCGGTTCCGACTCATAGCAACCCCGTATACAACAGAACGAAACACTGCCTGGTCCTGCACCATGCCCGCAATCATTGCTATGCTTGAGCCCATTGTTGCAGCTACTGTGTCAGTTTATCTCATTGAGGTTCTCTCTCTTTTTCATTGACCCTGTGCTTTAACAAGCATGATGCCCTTCTCCAGGGGCTGGTCTGCCTTGACAACATGTCCAAAGTATCTAAGACGTAGTCTTGCCATCCTTCCTTGTAGGGAGCACTCTGGTTGTACTTCTTCCAAAACAGATTTGTTCGTTCTTTTTTGTAGTTCATGGTGTATTCAGTGTTCTTTGCCAACACCACAATTCAAAGGCATTAATTCTTCTTCTGTTTTCCTTATTCATTGTCAAGTTTTTGCATGCATCTGATGCGATTGAAAATACCATGGCTTGGGTCAGGTGTACCTTAGCCTTCAAGGTGATATCTTTGCTTTTCAACACTTTTTTAAAGAGGTCTTTTGCAGCAGATTTACCCAGTGCAATGCATACCCTCATTATCAAGGAGAATTTCTACTCCTACAGAAATGAAAACACAGAATTCCCATTTTCGATCACTCTACATACAGTAAATGAGTTTTAATGACACTAACAAGACTTAATTCAACAACCTAATCAACAAAGTTTTAAAATTCTCATTAGCAACAGCTGAATCAGCATCATTAATGATGAGCTTAATGAGGAAACCATATTTGATTATAATGTCTTATATTAATACTTCCAAGTGCAAAGAAAAAATAGAGCTGTGTAGTTTTTTTAAATGTGTTAAGAAATCTTTGATTTTTATAGCTACTTTTTAAATCTTGTGATACACAAGAATTATATCTCCTAGAAAACACTAATGCTGATAACGTATGAACATATATTTCAATAGTTTGAAAATGTAGAAAACATTTCAACTGGGTTTTTTTTTTTTTTAAATCAATATTTAAAGAGCATACAGGTGAAGTTTAGAGTATTTTTATACTTAAAAATATTCTCATGGATGACAATTTGCAAATTTTTTTAGGAAATCTCTTTATGATCATTTTGTCACTTAACATTCACTGTAAGTGATTGAAATATTTGATCTATATAAGGCTGATAATTACATCAAAAGCAGCATTAATCTTTCCTCTCCCTTTTGTTTAATTCAAGTCATTAATATAATTAGCCACCACCCATGTGTCAGTTTGTCATACAGTGGTAGTTTGTGTGTTACTGTGATGCTGGAAGCTTTGCCACCAAAATTTCAAATGCCAGCAGTGTCACCCATGGTGGACAGGTTTCAGTGGTACTTCCAGACTAAGACAGACTAAGATGGAAGGTCTGGTGATCCTCTTCTGAAAGTCAGCCAGTGAAAACTTTAAAATCTTATGGAAAGCATTAGAGCAGTATACCATATAGTGCTAGAATATGTGCCCCTCAAGTTGGAAGACACTCCAAATACAACTGGAGAAGAGCTGCCTTCTCAGTGTAGAGTCAGCCTTAATGATGTGTTAGGAGTAAAGCCTTCAGGGCCTTTATTTGTTGATATGGCACAACTCAAAACAAGAAGCAACAGCTGGAAACATCCAATAGCAATGAGAATGTGGAATGTGTAAGGTATTAATCAAGGAAAATTGGAAGTTGTCAGAAATGAAATGGAATGTTTGAAAATCTATATACTAGGCATTAATGAGATGAAACTGGTATTGACCATTTTAAATTTGACAAACATGTGATTTACTATGCCAGGATTACTAAGTAAAGAGGAATGGTGACAAAGAACTTTTCAATATCTAGCTTGAACTACAATGTTGTCAGTAATAGGTTAATATCCATACACTTCCAAGGAAGACCAGTTAATAAGACTGCTATTCAAATTTATGTGCCAACTACAAATACCAAAGATGATTAAATTGAAGATTTTCATGAACTGCTGCAGTCTGAAATTGATCAAACCTGCAGTCAGTATGCATTTATAATTATTGGAGATGGAATGAAAAAGTTGGAGATAAAGAAGAAACAACAGTAGTTGGAAAATATAGCCTTGGTATGGGGAACAATGCCTGAGATCTTATGACAGAATTCTGTAAGACCAATGACTTATTCATCAGAAACAATTTTTTTTTCAACAAAATATACTATATATGTGGCTATATACATGGACATGGCCAGATGGATTATATAGAAATCAAACTGACTAAATCTGGGGAAAGAGACAATGGTGGGAAGCTCCATATCATCAGTCAAGAAAAAGACAGGTGCTGACTGTAGAACAGATCATCAGTTCCTCACAAGCAATTTCAAGCTGAAGAATAGATTTGATGCACAGAACACTAATAACCAAAGACCAAAACAGTAAGGGTGTCATATATGAAACAAGTTAAAGGTAATTAAAAATACAGGAAGGAAGGAAAGACCAAAAAGGACGTCAGAAGAGACTCTAAAATTTGCTCTCAGACACACAAGAGCTTAAGAAAATTAGAAGAAATCATGAAGTAAAAGAGCCAAACAAAAGATTTCAAAGGGTGGCTCAAGAAGACAAGGTAAAGTATTAAAATTAAACATACGAAGACATGAAGTTGGAAAACAAAAGGGAAGATCACAATCGACAATTCTCAAGGTCAAAGAACTAAAGAGAAAATGCAAATCTCGAGTTGCGATATTTAAAGGTACTGTGCGCAAAAAATTGAGTGCTGCAGGAAACACCAAAAGAAGATGAAAAAATACAGGGAGCCACTGTATCAAAAAGAATTGGCCAACATTCAACCATTTCAAGAGGTATGATACAATACAAAACTGCTGGTACTGAAGGAAGAAGTTCAAACTGCACTGAAGGCACTATGGGAAAAAGCAAGGCTCCAAGAACTCGTGGAATGCCAATAGAGATGCTTCCACAAACAGATGTAACTCCAGAAGCGCTTATTTATCAATGTCAAGAAATTTGAAGACAACCACCTGGCCAGGCAACTAGAAGAGATCTATGCTCATGCCTATTCCATGGAAAAGTGATCAAACAGAAAGGGAAAGTTATCAAATAATATTAATATCGCTGCTAGCAAAATTTTGCTGAAGATAATTGAAAAACAGCACAGCCATACATAGATGGGGAACTGGAAAAGTTCAAGTCAGATTGAGACAAGAGCATGATATGAGGGTTAGCTTTGATAATGTTAGCTAAAATTGGCTGAATGCAGAGAATACCAGAAAGATGTTTACCTATGTTTTATCAACTATGGAAAGGCATTTGATTTTGTGAATCACAACAAATTATGGATATTATGAAGAATGTGATTACCAGAACACTTAATTTTGTTCATGCAGAAACTGTATATTGATCAGAAATGTTAGAGCAAAACCAGGAGATAATTCATGGTTCGGTATTGGAAAAGGTGTGAGGAAAGATTGTATTCTTTCACCTTACTTATCCAATCTGGTTGCTGAACAAGTAATTTGAGAAGCTGGAGTGTATGATAAAGAAAATGGTGTCAAGATAGGAGGAAGACTCATTAACAATCTACAGTATGCAGAGGACACAGCTTTGCTTGCCAAATGTGAAGGTGACTTGAAGCACTTACCAAAGAAAGGCAAAGATTACAGACTATAATATGAATTACACTTGAACATAAAGAAAATGAAACATCATGATAAACAGCAAAGAATTTGAAGTTCTCAAGGATTCCATTCTACTTGGATTAACAATCAAAGTCCATAGAAGCAGCGGTCAAGGAATCAAAGCATTGGGAAAATGTGCTTTGAAAGCTTCTTTAAAGTTTTAAAAAGCAAAGCTGTCACCTTGATGACTAAAGTATGCCTGACCCAAGCCATGGTCTTTTCCATGACCTCATACGCATGTGAATGCTGAACAATGAAAAAGGAAAATCAAAGTAAATCGATGCGTTTGAATTGTGGTGTAGGCAATGAATATTGAATATACCACAGGGTGCCAGAAGAACAATCAAATCTGTCTTCAAAGAACTACAGCCAGAATGTTCTTAGAAGTGAGGATGGCAAGACTTCATCTTGCTAGTTTAGACCAATTGCTAGAAAAGGACATCATGTTTGGTAAAGAAGAGGGTTAGTGAAAATGAAGAAAACACTCTATGAGATGAATTGACATGGTGCTTACACAATGGGCTCAAACATACTAAATATTGTAAGTGTGGTGAAGGACTGGGCAATGTTTCATTTTGTTATAAATAAAGTTGCCACAAGTTGAAGCCGACTTGATGGCAACTAACAACAACAAAAATGCCACTGGAAATAACATCTCATTTTTATTCGGTTAGTATATGTGTAATAGCTTTGTCAAAGCCTTTATTATATAGAACAAATTGCCTAAGACTGAGGAGAAAATATTGAAATATGAAGTTATATAACAAAAATAATTGAGTTTATCATTGACAACTAACTAATTCTACATATTCAGGGGGCACCCATATGAGTAACGAAATCCTATAGTCTCATTAAAAATGAGAGTGCATTTACTTTTGCTGCACGTAAGTGTACATGAGGACTCAATGGGCTCACATGTGGCGTAATACAAAGACCACAACTATTGGGATCTTACGAACTTTGGGGTCAATTCTTGCTCTCTCTTATAATACCTCAGACAATTCACTCAACATTTATAGTTTTGATTCCCTAATTTAGAGCATGTGTTGCAAGTTTTAATCATTCTGAGTTTTTGAAGGGGCTGATGTTAATAGAGATAAAATATTTATTTCTAATAAATAGGTGTAGTTTTAGACATTTTTTTTCAGGATGGCGTGCAACATTAAAGAATCCTTACATTGCCACTTTTTTCGTTTTTTTTTTTTTTGGCATCTTGCTTTAGTTTAAACATTCATTAACAAACTTATAATTGTTTAATAAATGGCAGTTGCTACTATTCTGGCATAGTAGTTTAATAATTCATATGCTCTTTTTGGCTCAAGTTTGAAAATCAAATTTCAAGCGAGCATCTTTCACCATACTGAACATGTGGGCTCAGGCCTGAGTGGGTCTCTTATAGTGGCCAAATACCACTATGTTGTTTCTTGGTAGAAAACCTTTACAACAGCTACTATTATTGTCTAGCTTGTCTAAAGCCTACTTTATTAGAAAGATAATATTGCGTGAAATCAGGAAACTACTCCTGGCAAGTCATTTGTCTCCTTGAGCCTTGGTATCCTCCACCAGGAAAATGGGACTAATAAGACTTAGCATTTCTGTTCACACAGTTATAATATAGATCAAATGATCTAAAAAACAAATGATCTAACCTATATAAAAATCCTTCATGAACTGGATAGTGATATACAAATGGAAGCTAAGCTTAGCTAGTTTTCTGTTATAATTACTAATAAATCCTGAAAGTATATAGCCTAAAAAATAATAGGCATATAGAGGCAAAAATAAGTGTCAGAATATTACTAAGTTTCCATAAAGAAAGAGTTTGACTACTGTGATGCAATGTGTTTCTTTATGTGGCCTTTCTGTCTCTGGGTTAGCTATTCTCCCAAATTATTCTGGCCTCATCTGCCAATGAATTGCTTGGTTTGCTATTCACAAAAGCATTTTGCAAGGATTGGTCAGTTTGCTAGCCACATAAGTGACTTCCAATCCACCCAATAGGATTTGGTGTTTATGATCTGCCTAAGGGTTTGGTCGGTTTATGAAAGGCACACCTTGATACTAACAAAGAGTTTTCCTATATAAGCAGCTAATCTCATAGAGATTTTTTGGGAACCTCTTGATCAAGAAGAGGCTGGGGAGGAGCACTGAGAACCTCCTAGATCTGAGTGAAAGGTTATACTGAGTTGTGACACTGAGCCATATCAATGAGTTGATAACCCTGAAGACTAAGAGGTAAACACAGCAGAGTCAAGCATCAGAGAAGTGCCAGCAGTGGTGTAAGGGTGCGAGCCATGAGACCGGCACCTGGTGGTAGTGGGCTGGATCTTCAGCACAGCTGGTTACCTTCTGGTCTGCAGGAGGTCGCCAACGGACCTGGTTGAGCTATAATGGAGATGAGGCCACAGTCTGAGCTTATGCAGGCAGACATCTGAGAAAAGCAAGTAGTGCATAAAGAACAAGAGGAGGCCTGTCCAGAGGGGCAGAGAGGAACACTGTTATGAGGGGGCCTAGAGAAGGCCTGCAGAAGCTTGGGCATAGATTCGAGTGGAGTTACCCACAAAAATTTTGCCTCTAGTGCTGTTGTAATGCCCCTTAACCCTGGCACTGGACCAGGACTTTCCCTAATCTGCTGATTAAGAGATGAACAAGTGAGCTCAGGGGGCCAGATCCAGCCAAGGAAAGCCGTATAGAGAGACTGAGAGAAGAACCAACACAGCCATGTGGCACCTGACCTGAACTGAGGCACACCTGCTGATCTGACACCTGATGCACAGTATGTAGCCCCATTAACAAAGAAATGGATATGGGTCATTTGGGAAAGTTGAATGAGTCCCCTTTTAGACATAGGTGGATCAATCTCTTACAATGCTAAGTGGGATACTCATGGGGTGGAGAGGACTGGTTCACCTCACATCTGTTCCTGTTGCTTACTGTTTGGTTTCTATAAGTAATGTGTCCCTGTTATTTACTATTTACTCTCTGTAAATAATAATGACTGCTTTCAAATGCCAACACTTTGTGAAGTGTCCTTGTGTGTGCGACTCAATCAGATCAGATAATACAGTCCTCAACCTTTCAGTGTCATGATTGCTTGGGATTTAGAGACACAACCTACATATATGTACACTTATGCTTATATGTACAGTTTACTCTTGACCCAAGGTATTTCTGAAATAACTAAAAGCTATTGAAACGTTCATGAGTTCAGATTTTAAAGATCACTGAAATATCTGTAATATTTAACAGGAAACTGGAAGAACTAGTATGGCTTGTAATAATTTGATGAAATTTCAAAGTTTCCAGTGTATTTCAACATATATCTGTATTAAAATACCTGCCTGTTGGCCAAAAATAACAAATTTAATAGAAAATGGTGGTCCAAATCAGAGATAATGATTTTTGCTTTTAATTTGATTTTTTAAGCTTCTCATCTTATGGGAACTAGACATGAAATAAAGTTTTAATAGAGAATCTTGAGATGAAGAAGCACCGTCAAAGATATAAATAGATGTTTATATAGGCCAGGGTGCAAAAAAAAAAATCAAGTGCTTCCGGTTTTAAGTTGTCACATTTCACTCTTCATTTGCTGTTAGTTGATATTGAGTCAGCTCCAACTCACAGTGACTTTATGTATAACAGAAGGAAATGTTGTCATGTCCAGCACCATTTCCATGATCTTACATAGGTTTGAACCTGTTGTTTAGGCTGTTGTGTCAATCTATCCTATTGAGGGTTTTCCTCATTTTAGCTAACCTTCTGCTTTTCCAAACATTATGTACTTTTTTCAGATATTAATATTTTCTGATAAAGTGTCCAAAGTAAGCTAGCCACAGTCTCACCATCCTCACTTCTAAGATGTGTTCTGGTTTTGTTTTTTCTAAGACTAACTGCATTACTCTTTTGGCAGTTCAAGGTATATTTAATATTTTTCATCAACACCATAATTTGAATGCATCAATTCTTTTTCTGTCTTCCTTTTTCATTGTCCATCTTTTGGGTGCATTTGAGGCAATTTAAAAGACCATGACTTGAGTAACATGCACCTTAGTCATCAGAGTGACGTCTTTGCTTTTTAACACATTAAAGAGGTCTTTTGCAGCAGATTTGCCAAAGGCAATTCACTGTTTGACTTCATTAGTGCTGCGTCCATGGGCATTCATTGTTAATCCTAATAGAATGAAATCCTTGGAAAAGTGAATGTTTTCTCCATTTATCATGATGTTGTTTATTGTCCAGTTGTGAGTATTTTTGTTTTCTTTGTGTTCAGGTGTAATTAATACTGAAGGCTATAGTCTTTGACTTTCACCAGTCAGCACTTCAGGTCATCTTTGTTTTCAGCAAGGAAGGTTGTGTCATCTGCATATTGCAGGTTGTTAATGAGTCTTTCTCCAAACCTGATGCCTCATTCTTCTCCATATAGTCCAGCTTGTCAGATTATTTATTAAACATTGTCTTAGTCATCTAGTGCTGCTATAAAAGAAATACCACAAGTGGATGGCATAACAAGAGAAATTTATTTTCTCACAGTCTAGTAGGCTAGAAGTCCAAGTTCTGAGCATCAGCTCCAGGGGAAGTCTTTCTCTGTCTGTTGGCTCTAGAGGAAGGTCCTTGTCCTCAATCTTCCCCTGGTCAAAAAACTTCTCAGGCACAGGGACCCTGGCCTACTGGACTTTGAGAGAATAAATTTCTGTTTGTTAAAGCCATCACTTCTGGTATTTCTGTTTTAGCAGCACTGGATAACTAAAACAAAATTTGGTACCGAGAGTGGGGTGTTGCTCTAACAGATACCTAAAATGTGGAAGCAGTTTTGAAACTGTGAATGGATAAAGTTCTGGCAATGGCAGAGGACCAGCAGCAGCAGAGAACCTGCAGCAGCAGACCCAGGAGAGCAGTGCGAAATGGTGCTGGAGCCAACCAATGGAGCAAGAGTGCTGAATGCCTGTGTGCAGGAGGCTTGCTGGCAGAATGGGGTGTCTCCAGGCACTTACCAGTGATGCCACAGAGCTTTGGAACACTTGTCCCAGCAAGGCAGATGCAGGCATGAGGCCAGAGGAGATGAGAGCCCAAGAAACAAGAAAGCAGAAGCTGAAGAGACAACACAAGAAGCTGAGCTACCTCACTCTCAAAATTTATGGCTATGACCTCAGGAGTTTCAAAGGGTGGAGCCACGGCTTCTGGTGTTTCTAAGGGTGGACTTGCCACTCAGATGGACTAGGAGAATGGTGCCCCTAAAGCTGAGGGAGCAGAGTTGCTTTCTCCATGGGCTGAGCGGTCTCCACTCAGAATTTGAAGAGTATAGCCAATACCTAGAGTCTGGAGGGCAGGGCTATGGTGTAAATTGTCTCAGAGAACAGAGGAATATTTTCAAAGCCTTGAGGGCTACTGTAATATGTTCTGCTAACTTGCTTGGTGCCTGTTATCCCTTCTTTCCCTCCAGTGCCTCCTGTTTGTAATAGAAGTGTCTAGCTTGTGCCTGTTCTGCCATTGTATCTTTGGAAGCAGATAACTTGTATTCCAGATTTCAAAAATGAAGAGGAATTTTTGGATTTTGGAGTTAAGATTTTTGCTATGATATGATGGGATGAATATATTTTGCATGTTGCAAGGATATGATTTTTAGGTGGGCCAATGGGTGGAATGTCATGGATTGAATTATGTCCCCCAAAAAATGTGTGTATCAACTTGGTTAGTCCGTGATTCCAATATTGTGTGGTTCTCCTCCATTTTGTGATTGTAATTTTACGTTGAGAGGATTAGGGTAGAATTGTAACACCACCCTTACTCAGGTCACCTCTCTGATCCAATATAAAGGGAGTTTCCCTGGAGTGTACGATGCACCACCTTTTATTTTTCATGACAGAAAAGGAAAGGGAAGCAAGCAGAGAGTTGGGGACCTCATACCCCCAAGAAAGAAACACTGAGAGCAGAGTGTGTCCTTTGGAACCTGCACCTGAGAAGTTCCTCCACCAGGGGAAGATTGAGGACAAGGACCTTCCTCCAGAGCCAACAGAGAGAGAAAGACTTCCCCTGGAGCTGATGCTCTGAACTTGGACTTCTAGCCTACTAGACTGTAAGAAAATTATTTTTTCTTGTTAAAGCAAATCCGCTTGTGGAATTTCTGTTATAGCAGCACTAGATGACTAAGACAAATTACAGACTTATTTATTAAGGTTAAAGAATACAACCCTACGACACATCTTTTCCAACTTTGAATCAGGAGATGTCCCATTGCTCTGTTCAAATGACTGCCTATTGATCCATGCATGGATTCTGCATAAGCACCATTAAGTGTTCTGGAATTTACATTCTTCATAATGTTGCCCATAATTTATCATAATGGCTGTACTGAATGGAAAGCTACATTATTTGACTAGAACTGACTACATAGATGACCAAAATAGTAAATGAAAATTTTTTAAAAAAAAATGTAAAATCCAAGACTTCATTTTTTTTTTAATTTTTATTGTGCTTTAAGTGAAAGTTTACAAATCAAGTCAGTCTCTCACACAAAAACCCATATACACCTTGCTACACACTCCCAATTACTCTCCCCCTAATGAGACAGCCCACTCTCTCCCTCCATTCTTCTTTTCTTGTCCATTTCACCAGCTTCTAACCCCCTCCACCCTCTCATCTCTCCTCTAGGAAGGAGATGCCAACATAGTCTCAAGTGTCCACCTGATCCAAGAAGCTCACGCCTCACCAGCATCCCTCTCCAATCCATTGTCCAGTCCAATCCATGTCTGAAGAGTTGACTTCGGGAATGGTTCCTGTCCTGGGCCAACAGAAGGTCTGGGGGCCATGACCACCGAGGTCCTTCTAGTCTCAGTCAGACCATTAAGTCTGGTCTTATGAGAATTTGGGGTCTGCATCCCACTGCTCTCCTGCTCCCTCAGGGGTTCTCTATTGTGTTCCCTGTCAGGGTAGTCATCGGTTGCAGCTGGGCACTATCTAGTTCTTCTGGTCTCAGGCTGATGTAGTCTCTGGCTCATGTGGTCCTTTCTATCTCTTGGGGTTGTAATCGTCTTGTGTCCCTCGTGTTCTTCATTCTCCTTTGGTCCAGGTGGGCTGAGACCAATTGATGCATCTTAGATGGCTGCTTGCTAGCATTCAAGACCCCAGGTGCCACTTTACAAGGTGGGATGCAGAGTGTTTTCTTAATAATTTTATTATGCCAATTGACTTACATGTCCCCTGAAACCATGGTCCCCAGACCCTTGCCCCTACTACGCTGGCCTTTGAAGCATACAGTTTATTCAGGAAACTTCTTTACTTTTGGTTTAGTCCAGTTGTGCTGACCTCCCCTGTATTGTGTGCTGTCTTTCCCTTTACCTAAAGTAGCTCTTATCTACTATCTAATTAGCAAGGCTTCATACTTCAAATAACCTATTCAGATTAATAATAATAATAATAGCAACACATGTGTTCTCAAAATTCTTCAGGTTGTTGTCTTTTAAAATATGCCTATAACCTTGCAGGAATAACTAGAAATAGACATCATTAGAAATAGAAGTGTACATAGATTTAAATCTTCTAAGACTCAAAATTAAGTGATTTTTAATTTTAATTATACAATTAAATTTTATAAAAATTACCTAATTTTAAGTTTGTATTGATATGTGCATCATGGAAATTTGTAGACAACTATTTCATCAACACACTCTTGATGCTAAGATAGTCAGAATCTGACAGTATTCTTTCGTACTATGAACTGGAGTTTGACACATATTTTATTCCTAAGATGAAGGAACATGTGACAGTATGTAAACGTATTCAAGGAAAATGCATTTTACAGAAAGATTAATTAAAATGCAAATGAATATGATTTCAAAAGCTCTGAGATTTGACTCAACCTTCACTTCATGTTAGTTAAATGAAGTTGCCAGGTTGATTCTTTTTAAAATCTCTTTGTGCTGTTATATCAGTTTTCTGAAGAATTGCACTGCAGTGGGAAAAAGGATGTTCTATTCAGTCAAACCTAATAATAGTTTTTTTTTTTTTATTCAGTTTTTTTTTTTTTATTATTATTCAGTCAAACCTATTAATAGTTCTGCCCAGCAAGGCATTAATGGGATAGGTGCCATTTCACTTATTCCATTTGAAAAAGTATAGATTGTTCAATAAAACATTCAAAGTACAAAGGTAAACTTCAAGTTTTGAGAATTGGGCTGAGTCAACAAATTAGCCCAAGTGTACTTCACACAATGGCCACAAACATTTTAAAACACATAAATTATGTATAACTGAGTATTTTATAGTAAAAGTTTAATCTGATGTATGGTTTAGGAAAATCTTGAGTATGTTAACATGAATTGCTACCAGTTTAATGATAATTTTTTTTTGTTTAGAAGAAGTTGAATAATTTAGTAGTTTTTGTGTGTTTTTGCATAGGTATTTGCTATATAAATAAATTTCATTTATTAAAAATATATATATGGAAAAGGTGAGGCAAAAATATTTTTAAATATTTTTCCAACAAAGAACAAAACGTTACTTGGAAAAAATAATGGGTATTTGTATAATTTATAAAGTTGGTCTTAGTGTCAGTGAACAAATTGTTACTGTACATAGATTTTGCCTGTATAAAGATGAAATTCTGAGGAACGTTGCAATAGGAATTGAAAAGCATTAAGTGGGGATTGAAGGACAGTGCTGAGGTGTTATCACTTATACATGTTAACCCCTCAATGAGTATAAGATAAATATAATTTATTTTACTGTAGTATTAGCTTTATTAATGTATTTGAAAACATGTTTTGTATTGAAAAAGACACCATTAAATTATGCAAGTGAATAATAATTTCATATTGATTATTAAGATTAAGCCCAAGAATTTATAGATAAATTCTACTTGAGGTGTTCTGACTCCAGATTACTTATTATATTTTCCTTCACCATTAGACATTCTTCAGACACCTGAAGAGCTTGAGATTCACCATACTAAAGAGTTTGTATTTCATAAAGGTGATAATGAGAGTCATTGTGAACTTTTTGAAAAGGCATGATCCATGTGATACACTTAATGTTGATTATTGACTTTCTTTTTAGATAAATTCAAATAGATGATAGGTAAGGAGGGCAGCAAAGGATGGATGCAACAATCTAGATGGGAAAGTCCATGGTTTACATAAATACAAAAATAGGTAATAAAAACAGAGACTATAAATTATCATAGAGGAAAAAGGAACAGGTTTTGGTCTTTGGCCCATCCCTATATTTGACCATCATTTAGTAGTAATGTGAAAGCCAAACAGATATTGTGGACCAAATGGGCATCTATGCATTAAATGAGATATTGAAATCAAAGACATTTTTTCAGGAACTGAAGATCTGTGAATTCTAGGTTTATTGCATACAGTTGATCATTTTATCTCTGGCCAATGGAAACAATAGAATTCTTGGTGATGTCAGCCTGTATCTACTGTAGGTTGATTTCTTACTATATGATCAGGATCACTACAAAACTGGAAATGTTAAAAAGAATTATTTCTGTGTCTTTAGAACAGATCACTTCACCTCTGTGAGGAAAACATAATCATTATTTGCCTAGTACTCATTACTGTATCCTACAAAAAGAAATGCTTGGGAAATATTTATTTATTTAGAGGCAGTAGGCAACAGAATAAAGGATCTTTGAATAATAATTTAATTAAACTTTTATATCATTTATAACTTTTTTTTACTCTTGTGTTATGTAGGATTAGGTTGTACTTCCGGGAAAATATATATTCTGACTCAGAAATTGTGGATAAGATGACAAATTTTATTCTGGCTCTTTCGAAAGTTCTGTAACACAGTGATAACTTGAATGTGTTTCATGTAGTATTTGAAGGTTAAATTCACATGTTAAGAAATATTATGAAGGCGCAAAGAAGCACAAACGAGTGTTACCTCTTTTAAAAAATCTCTTGAATTCTCTCAACTTAAAAATAAATTCCAGTATCTTAGCATGAATATGATTTAAACTATTTGTTTACTAAGTAGCCTCTCTGATGTTACTTAGAAGAACTGTTAATTTGAAAATAAAAAAAAGGGCTTTCTACTACTAAAGTTGTCTTCCAAAGAGACATATATGGTAGATAAAAGCATGCAGAAATACTGACCTTAGAGTACTTTGAGTAATGAGTTTTAAGTCATTCTCTTCCAAACTCCTGTTAGCAGCCATTGATTTGTTTCTCTATTCAGAATGTATCAACGTGCGTGGTGTGTCATACTGAAAAGACAGACTCCGAAGAAATTATTATACCTCAGTTTAAGCAACCATGAAGGATGGCTTTCTGTAATGTGCTTCACAGCACAGAAAGTAAATTTTGCATATAGCATGAAACTCACGTTAAAAGTAACATTACTACAAATATATTCACCTGATTTCATTTTAAGGAGCCCCGGTGGTGCAGTGATTAAGCGCTGGGCAGCTAACCATAAGGTTGGCAGTTAAAATCCACCAGCCACTCCGAGGGGGAAAGATGTGGCGGTCCGTTTCTGTAATGATCACAGCCTTGGAAACTCTATGGGGCAGTTCTACACCGTACCTTAAGGGTCACTATGAGTTGAAATTAACTCAGAGACAATGGGTTTGGTTTTTGGTTTGGGATTTCATCTTTATAGGCCTGAGAATTTTCAAATATAAGAGTAACAGGTAAACATATAGAAACAATTTTGTTCCTACATTTAGTAGAATATATTCTAGAATCCTAGAGTCATTAAATTATTAAAAAAAAAAAAAAACCCAAAAATCAAACCCACTGCTGTCGAGTCTATAGGTAGTTCAAAATTTCAGAACATTTCTCTCTCCCTTTCTTTCACACACACACACACACACACACACACACACCCCTATGGCTTACTGCAGTCAATATATTGCTTTGCTTTGTTTTTCTATTCATAGGCACAGTATTCCAGTGCAAGCACAAAGGAAAAGAGAATACCCTACTTGGTCAGTATTGCTGTTAGCATCAGTAGTACAGGTCTTGGTGAAAAGAATGTAGATAAAGACTAACTGTTTTAATTTACCTGTGAAATTCAGTAATTCATATTACCAAAGGACTTAGTTAAAATTTTTATAACTATTAATAGCTTAGGAGAACTTTAATATATTTTGTAGATATCCTAATTATTTGTTTGGCTGCTTTTGGCAGGGATCCAGAATAGCATTAGCTTAAGCAAAATAGAATTTATTTTTCTCTCGTGAAAATCCAAGTGGGCAAGCCAGCTCTACTCTATGATGTATCAGGGATGCAGTCTCCTACCTTTTACCTCCATCTGATATTCTTGACCTAGTTCCCTGTTTCTGCGTGGTTCAGAATGGCTACATCTCACGTTCGTATTTCACCTAAAGAAGAAGTAAAAGGGAAAGGGGATTTTATCCTTCCTCCTTTTAAGGACATAACACATACCTTATGTTTAACTAACCAGAACTTAGTATTATGATTATACTTGGCTTCAAGGGAGACTGTGATCTGCCAGTTATATTTTGGATAACCATACACCCCACTTGGATGACTAAGGTGAACCTAACCCAAAAAAAAAAAGGCATGGTATTTTCAATTGCCTCATATGCATGCGAAAGCCAGATATGAAAAAAGAAGGCACAAAAAGTATTGATGCATTCAAACTGTGGTGTTGGAGAAGAATATTAAATATATCAAGGACTGCAAGGGGAACAAACAAATCTGTCTTAGAGGAAGTGCAGCCAGAATGCTCCTTAGACCCTAGGGTGGGGAAACTTCATCTTGTTTATTTTTGATGCATATTTAGGAAAGACAAATCCTTATAAAAGGGCATCATATTTGCTAGAGGGTCAGCAAAAATAAGAGAAACATTCAATGAGATGGATTACACAAGTAACTGCAACAGGCTTAAATATAATGATCATGAGGATTGCACAGGACCGGACCACGTTTCTTTCTAAATAAGGTTGCCACGAGTCGCAGCTGACTCAATGGCAATGAACAACAATAACACACCACACTAAAAATTATAAATAGAACTTATGAGAATTAATAGGTAAATAAGACATTAATGAATAGGCAAAAGAACCATGGAAATTGATCCGTAACAAAGGCAAATAATAAGGTGGCAGCCAAGTTTCAATTCAATAGAGCCATTGTTGTTTTCCCTGGTAAAATCATTCTTTCCTTGATAACCTAGGTCTCTAAGCCAGGAATGGAAACAGAAAATGATCTGTTACCAGGGAAAAGTTGGATTTCTAGCAACCTAGAAGGAATTGGGATAGGACACTTTATTTATTTATTTCCCCCAAAGGAGGATAATTATCCAAATCCTTTATGGGCTTGTGCTGTAATTCTTCTACTGGGGCTTGGTAGTCACTCCATACAGTACTCTGTTTTACAATAGTCATTTCAGGTAGCACAGATAGCTGAATCTACTTGATAATAAGGCTAATGGAAGGGAAGTCTAAATTTGCTGCAGAAATTCTCTTGTTTGGGGCCTCACTTAAAACTGACAGTCTTAAGAGTTCTTCAGTAAATAGGATAGAGAAATATACTCAAAAACATACACAGTGTTTCAATATTCAAATACACCCGACACGTATTTTTCCCGTTTTTTGGTTGAAATAATTGCAGGACACAGAAACACGTTTTTTGTTGTTATTATTTTGTTTTTATTTTAGACGGGATATTCTGACATGCTACAGATCACTGAGTCCCTAGAAAATTCATTGGCTTTGCAAGTTTTGGCAATTCCATGTGGACTCTACAGGCACATGTCATATTAAGGCATTTTGAACAAATCACGTACTCCTCATCAGGTTCAGGCAGCATTATGCTTTAATGAAGTGGACTAGAGTAACTGTTTAATGGCTGACTTTATTATGGCAAAGAGCAAGAGTGTTGACACAGTCCTTAGACAATCCAGCAAAGTTATACTTTTATCCCTGCAAGTAAAGTAAACTGCTTCTGGGGGTCCTTGTAAAAGAAAAACAAAGGGAATTTTATAGGAATTACTATCCTTTCAATTTCAAGTCTTTGATAGTAGCAGTGATTTCTGAAATTCTATGAGGATGACATGTATTGTCTACTAACCTAGTAGGGAGAAGTTCCTGGAATTTCCATTTCAGGGTCCCTCAAATAATAGTCCTAATTCCATGGAGCAAGAAGTTAATGTGGAAATTTTACCAGTTTGCTGTGTATATCTATGTCAATTATACATCCAGACTGGGAAAATAAGTGTCTCAGGGCTGGGTTTCCCTGGAGAAGCAAAACCAGTAAAGTATATAAGTATGTATAGAAAGAGAGAGAGAAAAAGAGAGAGAGGGAGAGGTTTATATCAAGGAAATAGCTCATGCAGTTGTAGAGGCTGTAATGTCCCAAGTCCTTGAGTCAGGACAGAGGCTTCTCCTGATTCACATAGCTGTAGGGACTGGCAAACTCAAGATCCATAAGTCAGAGAACAGGACTATTGCTCACAAGATATGAAGATCGATGCATCCCAAGACCAACAAGCAAGACTGCATGTAAGCTGCTACCTCAGGTCCCAAGAACCAGAGCTCAGGCAAACAGGAGCCAGCTGCAGGATCCAGAACTAGCAAAAGCCCCTGAGCTCTGCCAGATCTTCTGTCCACATTTGATGTAGACCCACCCCCAAGGAAACGCCCCTTCAATCGATTGGCCAATCACATCAGATCCCATCATGGGGCGATCACATATCAAATTTCAACAGGGAAGTGACCACAACATCACATGACTGCCAAAACACTGAGAATCATGACTTAGCCAAATTGACATACAATCTTAACCATCACAATAAGCTATGGATATTATTGTGCATTGAATTGTGCCCCTCCAAAATACATCCTAACCCCTATGCTTGTGGATGTAATCCTATTTGGAAATAGTGTTTTCACTGTTATATTAGGGAAACCATGTAACACAGGGTGTGTTCTAAACCTAATCACATCTGAATTATAAGGAGCGACATAGACAATCTTGCTTGCCGAAAGTGAAGAGGACTTGAAGCACCTACTAATGAAGATCAAAGACCACAGCCTTCAGTGTGGATTGCACCTCAACATAAAGAAAACAAAAATCCTCCCAACTGGACCAATGAGCAACATCATGATAAACGGAGAAAAGATTGAAGTTGTCAAGGATTTCATTTTACTTGGATCCACAATCAACAGCCATGGAAGCAGTAGTCAAGAAATTAAAGACACATTTCATTGGGTAAATCTGCTGCAAAGGACCTCTTCAAAGTGTTGAAGAGCAAAGATGTTACCCTGAAGACTAAGGTGTGCCTGACCCAAGCCGTGGTATTTTCAATTGCATCATATGCATGTGAAAGCTGGACAATGAATAAGGAAGACCGAAGAAGAATTGATGCCTTTGAATTGTGGTGTTGGCAAAGAATATTGAATATACCATGGACTGCCAAAAGAACGAACAAATCTGTCTTAGAAGTACAGCCAGAAGACTCCTTAGAGGCAAGGGTGGCAAGACTGAGTCTTACATACTTTGGACATGTTGTCAAGAAGGAATCAGTCCCTGGAGAAGGACATCATGCTTGGCAGGGTACAGAGTCAGCGGAAAAGAGGAAGTCCCTCAACGAGGTGGATTGACACAGTGGCTGCAACAATGAGCTCAAGCATAACGATTGTAAGGATGGCTGAGGACCGGGCAGTGTTTCGGTCTGTTGTGCATAGGTTTGCTATGAGTCGGAACAGACTCAACGGCACCTAACAAGACCAGCAACAACAACACAGGCACAGAAAAGCAAGTACAAATGGGAAAAAATAGATACAACATAAAGATTGTCAAAGAACCAAGGAACACTGAGGCTACATAAGCTGAAAGAGGATCTTCCCCTAGAGATGACAGAGACTTCCCCTAGAGCCAGTACACTGGATTTGGACTTCTAGCTTCCTGCCCTACTAGAAAGTAAATTTTTGTTATTTTATATCCATCTATTTGTTGTATTTTTGTTATAGCAGCACTAAGAAACTAAGATAGATATCTTTGCAGAAGCACTGAACATGATGTGTGACAACTCAGGCTATAACTCCATGTATCAGTTGATCTCCACAGGACTGTACTATAAGTGTGGGCCACAATGGAATTTTGGAATCTAGAAATTAGTGTAAATTTCCGAAAGGCCAGAGTATTTTTCTCTTCTTTATACACAGTCAAGTTAGGAAACTGCTGTGGGTCCATTTAAAGAAGGCTTGATATAGGTTAAAGAAGAGGATGCTACACTTGAGTCATTGCCCAAAGACGAAAAGTGAGAGTGAAAAAGAACTATAGCTTCTCCTGTCTCACAATCTTCTAGTAACTTCTGCTAACAACAATCAACAGCTAGTCCAGCTGACAAAGGAGATGCAGTAATTTAGTTAATATACTCTCTGCCATAAGTACAGAGTAGAGCACAGGTGGATACACTGAGAAATAACCAGCAAAGGATGGCAACTAGCCATCTCTGTTATAATAAAAAAATAAAAACTTTAACTGCAAACCTAGAAATTAATTTCTCTTTACATATTCATAGTTTGGAGACTTGGTGGCACAGTGGTTAAGAACTATAGTTGCTAATCAAATGGTTCAAATTCACCAGCTGCCCCTTGGAAACCCTATGGGGTAGTTCTATTATGTCCTATATGGTCACTGTGAGTCAGGATCGACTCAATGACAATGGGTCATTTATATTTTATTGCATTTCAAATAATGTATTGTACAATATATAATTCATTTTATCCATATAGAATATGTCAGTTATTAATTGCTGAGAAACAGACCATGAAAAATTCAGTGGCACAAAATAACAACCAATTATTATTGCATACTGATCTCTGGGTAAGCTATGTGCTTCTTTCAGTTTGGGCTGGACTTACTCATTTTTCTTTGATGAGCTGAAATCTGGGTAGGCTGCCCCAAAGATATTGGCTGGGGCCCCTGGGATAACTGAGATTTCCTCCGTATAGTCTCTTAATGCTTAGCAAAATATCCCAGACTTCACATGGTGGTTGGTTGGTTTCTAAGATGGCGAATTGAAGCATACAAAGCTTCATGAGACCCAGGCTGGAAACTAAAAAAAAAAATCTTCATCCCTTTCTCTGAATTCCCTTGTTCAGAGAAAATTATAAACAAAGCCCAGATTTAAAGGGTAGGAAAATAAAGTTTACATTTTGATGACAGAAGCTTAAAGTCATATTGGAAAAGACTGTTGTGGTAGTCATCCTCAAATGCTCCTACTCACTTGGTATATGTCTTGTGTAGTCCTGTCTCACAGTGTGTCAAAATTCACCTGCTTGACGGATAGAATATTCCAAAAGTGATTGTATGTCACTTTTGAGGCTAAGTTTTAAAACACTGTGTAGCTTCTGTGTTCTTCTCTCTTTTGGATCATTCTCTGGGGCAATCACCTGTCATGTTGTGAGTAAATCTATGGAGAGGTCCACGTGGTACGAAACTGTATTGTCTTGCCAATAGCACTTGGAAGCAGATAATCCATCCAAGTCAAGTATTCAGAGACAGCATCTCTGGCCAACATCTCAGTTGCAATCGTATGAGGACCATGAGTCAGAACCACACAGTTAAACTGCTCATGGAATCTTAAGCCTCAGATAATATATGACATAATATGTGTTGATTTAAATTGCTAAATTTTGGGGTAATTTTTTGCACAGCAATAAAAACCAATGAAGGTATTGGTACAGAGGAGAATAATTGTGACCATTTTTGGTGAAGAACCCATCACCCAAAACATTAAGACAACTAATTTGCTTTGTGAAAATTAATTCAAGAACTATTGTTCCCATTTTATAGTTTACTAAAAAAGCTATTGTGCCAAGGTTAGACCTCCAAACCCCCTTAAATTCTATTTCTTTGTTACATAATATCCTACCTCATTAGATGTCTTATCCAAAGCAATAATAAAAAATTAAGAAAAATTATTGACTCCATATCAATGAGGAAAGTATTATTGTGATTCAGAAAGGAAGCAGGTTGAGAAATGGGTAGAATACAAGCATTTAACAAAGCGATAAAAATACTTTTTTTTTTATAACCCAGTGTAAAATTCATACTCTACTTTTTTGAAGAGCCTGATGTAGAGACTGAACAGAGCTTCATGGAAAAAAGAAAGAAAAAAAAAAATACTAAAAGTTGTTAGCTATTTTTTAACATAAATGTATGAAATGCTTTTTATTGGATTATTGATCTAATTATCACAACAATATTTTGTGTTATGTATTGCAAAAGGAGAAGCTGAAATTCATAACTGTTAGTATGCTCATCCAAGAATGATCTATAAGTTATACACAAATTCCAGAAACTATAAGGGAAAAAAAGACTATTTGACAACAGCTCCACACACACACACACACAAACACATACACACACAAAAAAAATCTCATAAGAAAAAGTCAAAAAACATACTGCAAGTTTAGAAATAAATGAACAACTTTGAGATTCTAATATTCAAATTTCTTAATATAGAAAGAGCTTTTATGAAACAATTTAAAAAGATTCTAAACCTAAAATAATATGAACAGATAATATGTCACAGGTACATGTAAACAGACAATAAATACATGAAAATGGGTGTTCATGTTTATTCAAATAAAAAAATTACAAATCAAACAATAAAAAAAAATTATCAGAATTTCACAAATTGTTGTTGCTGTTGTTTTGTGCCATCAAGTCACTTCTGACTCATAGAGATCCTATGCACAACAGAATGAAAACCTGTGCCACCTTCACAATTGTTGCTATGTTTGACCCCATTCTTGCAGCCTATGTGTCAATCCATCTCATCAAGAGTCTGCCTCTTTTTTGCTGACCCTATACTTTATCAAGCATGATGTCCTTCTGGGACTAGCCCCACCTGATAACATGTCCAAAGTACGTGAGACAAAGTCTCACCAACCTCGCTTCCAAGGAGCACTCTGACTGTATTTCTTCCAAGACAGAGTTGTTTGTTCTGGCAGTCCATGTTATATTCAATATTCTTCACCAACACCATAATTCAAAGGCATCAATTCTTCTTTGGTTTTCCATATTCATTGTCCAGGTTTCTCATGCCTATGAGCAGATTGCAAATGTCATGGCTTAGGTCAGGCACACCTCAGTCCTCAAAGTAGTGTCTTGGCTTTTTAACATTTTGAAGAGGCCTTTTGCAGTCATTTGATTTCCTGACTGCTGCTTCCATGGGTGTTGATTGTGGATCCAAGGAAAATGAAATTCTTGACAACTTCAATCTTTTCTCCATTTATCAGGATATTGCTTATTGGTTGGTCCAGTTGTGAGGATTTTTTTCTTTATGTTGAGGTATAATCCATACAAAAGGCTGTGGTCTTTGGTCTTCGTCACTAAGCTCTTCAAGACCTCTTTGCTTTCAGCAAGCAAGGTTGTATCATCTGCATATCATAGGTCGTCAATGAGTCTTTCACCAATTCTGATGCTGCATTCTTTTTCGTAGAGTCCAGCTTGTCAAATTATTTGTTCAGCATACAGACTGAATAAACCAAAAACCAAACCCATTGCTCTCGAGTTGATTCTGACTCATAGGGACCCCATAGGACAGATTAGAACTGCCCCTTTGGGTTTCCAAGGAGTGCCTGGTGGATCCAAACTGTTGACCTTTTGGTTAGCAGCTGAACTCTTAACCACTATGCCACCAGGGTTTCCCACAGATTGAATAAGTATGGTGAAAGTATACAATCCTGACACACAATTTTCTTAATTTTAAACCATGCAGCATCCCCTCGCCTTGTTCAAAGGAATGCCTCTTGGTCTATGTTCAGTTTCTGCATGAGCACAATTAAGTGTTCTGGCATTCCCATTCTTCACAACGTTATCCATAATTTGTTAGGATCCACAAGTTTGAATGCCTTTGCATAGTCAACAAAACATAGGCAAATGACTTTCTCATATTCCCTTGTTTCAGCCAAGATCGATCTGACATCAGAAATTATATTCCTTGTTCCAAGTCCTCTTCTGAACCTGGCTTGATTTTCTGATAGTTCCCAGTCAAAGTACTGCTGCAAATGTTTTTGCATGATTTTCAGCATAATTTTAGTTGAGTCTGATATTAATAGTATTGTTCAATAATTTCCACATTCTTTTGGATCACTTTTCTTTGGAATGGGCACATATATGGATTTCTTACAGTAGGTTGGCCAGGTAGCTGTCTTTCAAATTTCATGGCATATTACAAGTGAGCACCTCCAGTGCTGCATCCCTTGTCAATTCCTGTAGCCTTGTATTTTGCCAATGCTCTTTTTTTTTTCAGCATACCTTGGACTTTTTCCATCAACGCCATCAGCTCTCGTTCCTATGCTACTTCCTGAAAATGTTGAATATCTATCAATTCCTCTCGGTACAGTGACTCTGTGTATTCCTTCCATGTTCTTTTGATGCTTTCTTGTGCCCATAGAATCCTTCAATATTGCAACTCGAGGCTTGAATTTTTTCTTCAGTTCTTTCAACTTGAGAAAAGTAAAGTGTATTCTTCCACTTTGGTTTTCTAACTCCAGGTCTTTGCACATTTAAATATAATACTTCATTTTCTCTTCTCGAGCCACCCTTTTAAATCTTTTGTCCTTCTTCTTTTACTTCATCATTTCTCCCATTTCCTTTACTGTTCTAAGTTCAAGTTTCAGAGTCTCTTCCAACATCCATCTTGGTCTCTTTTTTTTTCTCCTGTCTTTTTAATGACCATTTTCTTTCTTCATGTATGATGTCCTTCATGTCATCCTACAACTTGCCTGGTCTTTAGTTATTAGTGTTTAATTCATCAAATCTGTTCTTGAGATGGTCTCCAAATTCAGGTGGGATATACTCAAGGTTGTATCTTGGCTCTTGTAGAATTGTTTTGGAGCCCTGGTAGTACGGTGATTAAAGAGCTGAGCTGCTAACCAAAAGGTTGGTAGTTCAAAACCACCAGCTGCTCCTTGAAAACCCTATGGGGGCAGTTCTTCTCTGTCTTATATGGTCACAATGAGTCAGAATCGACTCAACAACACTGGATTTCAGGGTTTTTTTTAATTTGTTTTAATTAGTGAATTAAATTACATCAGTATTGCACATAGTGAAAAAAAAATCAGTCACTCCAATACACTGTGGTCAAAGTATGAATTGGTGAGACCATAATAGACAATTTTGTATATTCTCATATTGTAAATATGTACAATTGAATATTGAACATACAATATATCCACCTGTCCTAGAAATGCAACCAAGGCTCAAATTTTAGAAGATAAACTCTAAATAGCCCCATTAAAGAGATTATGAAGTGGTTGCTAGAAGAGGCATTTTTTTTCCTAGTAGATATTTTCTTGGTTGGGTTACTTACTAGTTTTCCCTTTTGCCTGTCAGGACTGGGTTAAAATTAAAAAAGTGAAATTGTAGAGTTGACAGAGTGGACAACATTTGAATGACATGTATGCTCATTGATTTCTCACAGGCTGAATGGATATCACAGAGATGGCTGAACTTAACCCATCTTACTGAAGACAAGGCAGTGACTTGCCAAAATAAGAACTGGAGGGAAAAGGTAGATTAGGTTAGAAACAGCTTTATAACACACATCAGAGAATAGTAGAGTGGAGAGGCCCCATAGGGGCTCTGTGCTGCACATGCAGGTTGCCTCAAAGGTGAACCCCAACCCCAAGCAGCCTCAAGACTAATGGGATGAGTACTGGAAGTAGTAGCAGTGATCCTTCCGTGGGTGTTACATATATTCAGTGTGACTGAGTTGCACACATAAGGCACTTAGACAGTGTTGGGAAAATAAAAGCCATTTATTGCAAAGAGAAAGCAGACAGCAAATACAAGGAACACATTCACTATAACCCTTTTCCCCTTGAATTCAGATGGCTTTCCATGCAGGATGAAGACTTCTCTAAGCGGGCCAATGTTGCACGATATGAGAGGGACTCTGAAGCCCCATACCCACCCAGTTTTATTCTCCAGTGGTCACGTGACTCACTTGAATTAAACACCAAAACCAAACCCATTGCTGTCCAGTCATTTGGACTCATAGTGACCCTATAAGACAGAGTAGAACTGCCGCAGAGAGTTTCCAAGGAGCACTTGGTGAATTTGAACTGCTGGACTTTTGGTTAGCAGCTGTAGCTTTTAACCACTTTGCCACCAAGGCTTCCCGAATTAAACAGAGCTGCACATTTTCTGGCTTAACATCCCAAGGAGGTCCATGGCCCATGATAGATGTCAGTCGGGGTTTCCCTGGTCTCAGATGGATTTTTATCTCCTCAGCTCTGCTGCTTATCTGGCCAGAACATCAGGCTCCAACGTGAGGTTTGGTCTGTCCCAAAGCCTAAGGATACTAGCAGAATTAGGAAGATATGGCCGTTGGACTGTCCAAGGACTGAACTTCCAGCCTCTAGCAAATCCACATATATTGCCCATGAAAGAGTCCACCTGCCATAAATTTTATAGGAACTGACAGCTTGTCTTTACCCATAGCTAGTTAGGTAAAGAAATATTTCTCTTTTTTCACTAACATCTGTACTTCTTCCCCTCCCTGACATCAGGGGAGTTGGAACCTAGCAAAGATTGTATATGTATATGTGTGTGTGGAAACCCTGGTGGTGTAGTGTTAAAGTGCTATGGCTGCTAACCAAGAGGTCAGCAGTTCGAATCCACCAGGTGCTCCTTGGAAACCCTATGGGGCAGTTCTGCTCTGTCCTATAGGGTCAACTGTAAGTCGGAATCGACTCGATAACAGTGAGTTTGTTTTTTTTGTTTTTTTGTGTGTGTATGTGTATGCGTGTATGTGTGTATGCTGACCTTTTTGATCCACTCTAGTAAGTGTTTGGGAGAAAAAGAGGTTTGAGTTAGTTTGAAATTTTAAAACTAGACTCAAATATTTATTGATAATCACAAGTGAACAGACATTTATGACCCTACACATGATGTCAATAAAGTACTGGTAAGGACGATTATGATTCATCTTTGCACAGGTGAAAACATTGACTAGAAAAAGTAACAATTTCATGTAATCTGAGCAATTTGCATCCCCATAATATAATCTATACTTTAAAAAGTATGACTAGTCATATGTTTAATGATTTTCACTAAGACTTTGTCTGTAATAGAGAAAAATAAGAAAAAAAAAAAAGTAAAATGCCTAACTGTTGGGGGACAGCCCCAGCAAGGAAAGACCGTCACTGTACATCCTGGCAGATAATCTGAAGGCCTGACATGTAGCCCTTTCCAGATTCATGAATTCAGGGAAACCTATTGACAAGGGCAAGCAGTTGCCCTCCAGTTGTGGCCGGCTGGAGTATTTTCCACAACCACCTAGCAAGGGACCCAAGCTTATAACCATTCCAGTTGGGACAAAGGCTTATTCTTTTTCTCCCACATCCGTGGACTGAGTTCCCAGGGACTTCACGTCTAGGCCCAGACATTTTTCTTCTTGTTGCTAAGGCATTCCTCGGCCTTGGCCACTGTCCCAGTCATGCCACTCCTGGCCTTGTACCTTAGCCTGAGTCCATCCCAAGTTCATCCCCAGCATGCTTTGGGGAAGAGCAAAGCTGAGTCTATTAGGGAGGGGATGCATATAGCTGAATAGTGTTACTGTACACTAACCTTTGAATATTCAGGATTTTGAACCTCTTAGTTACAGGTAATAAATTTCATCCTTTGAACATAAATTTTTGGAAAAGGGCCAAAAATTCACTGACATTCACTCCCAGGATTTTTTTTTCTTTTTTTTTGGAATGTCACTTTTGTGATTTATAAAATAGTTTTCAGGAGAATATGAGAAAAGTCTATCAATAGTTTGATGATTACCTAAAGTGGAATCAGTGTGTAGTCTATCCATGTTAATACTTGGAAAACAAAAGTTTTTTGCTACTTGTCACATGTACTGAAACTTTAACAATCCGTCTGTCTTTATGTTTGCTAATCTTAAAATAAACCCTTGTAAGATCTCTAACTGCTTAAACAAAAAAGCTTTTAATCTTTGTGTCATACTTAGGCACACAAATTATTTCAAAAGCAAATGCCTTAAAGGTTTATTTTTGTACATAAATTTTATATTTTCAAAAACTGAATACATTACCAACATATCAGAAATTTCCCCTACCTGTCAAAAAAAGAAAAAAAAGCAACACAAATTATCTTTCATTTTCTCTTAAATACCCATTAATTCCAAATTTCCACAATTATGTGACCATATGCCCTGTAAAGAAAAGCTCATATATTGATTGTTTTCACTAAGAATATTTGTGTTTGTATTAAACAGAGGGATGGGTTGAATCTAATGTGGACACAGAGTCACCATCCCATCCAATTTACAACTAAAAGCATTGGAATCTGGCCCTCTGAAACTCATACGAAACTTCCAGTGAAGGTCTAGGGTAATCCCATCTGTTTCCATCCCTATTCTTATTATCATTATTTGTTAATACAAGTGTCACTTTCAGAAGCTTGTTGAAGAGAATCGACCTCTAGACTTCTGCTTCTTTCCCTGCAGTGAGGAACTCTGACAACAGGGCATATGGTTCTCTTACTCTTCACATGCCTTTGCTGCTGATGCTTGTTGGCTGGCAGCAACACAGCTCTCTCCCTAGATTATATCCACCTGCTTATATGCCAAACACAACTTGCTAAGGGCACTTCTAAACAGGCTGTAGAATTCTTTAAAATTGTAAATAAAATGCATCTGTGAAGCATTGATTCAATTTGATGGCTGAAGGCTTAACAAAAATCTCCAAACCTTCAGTTTTGTCACTAATTTCTCAAAAGATGAGAATATTGAGTCACAAAGAAAAATTAAATACTGGCCTAAAATCAGTCATTTAAATTTCTGTGCTACATACAACATGTACATGTAATATTTAAGGAACATATTCATGACTGTTTGCTATATTTTAGGAAAAATATTAGATATCATAAATAGCAAGGTGCATTAGAAGAAAAGGAGTATAAAATATAGCTTGAAAAAACATGTAAAAGAATTGAAAAGAGAGAGAGACATAATAGTAGAAAGACATAGTAACAAAGAAGTAGACAATGGAAGAAGAATATAAAAATAATAATGGAGAGAGTAAAAGAACAGCCAGACTGTAAGAGAATAGTGATTAGTATGTTCTAAGTTACCAGTCAAAAGACTCTGCTTTTGAATTTTTTGTTTGTATTAAACCATATATTTCAGGATAATTTCATGCAGCATTTTCATAAATTAATTATCTAATTAAGCTCTTTTCACTACTCTTCAAATCATCTAACTTAAATCTTTAAAACGACATTTTGTGAAGTAAATTTTGTAGAAATTCAGGTTTCCCTAGAAATGTTTCAGTGCTATAATGTCTGATTCTAACTCAATTTATCCTATTTTATATCTCGAATATTTTAAAACATCAATAATAAACATCCATATTCAGGTACCTCAGGTACAGGTTTGTTACACGTTTGGAGCCTTAAGGTTCTGCTGCAAGATTAACTGGTTTTTCGTTTGATGTAGTTGTGTTGTTTCTGTTGCAGCTATCAAGAGAAAGTTTACATTACCATTATGCTTAAAAAAATTGTATTTTAAAAGTACAAGGGTGGTTTTAATAAAAAAAATTTACATTTCAAATTATTCATTGCTTATAAATCAAGATATTCTCATATTTCAAAGATTTAAAAAATAAATAAATAAGGAATGAAAGAAAGAGAAGCCCAATGTATTGGTTCCATTATAATAAAAACTGTACTAAGCTATAGACAAGGCCTCGGTGGCTCAGTGGTTAAAAGCTTGCCTGCTGATCAAAAGGTCGGCAGTTTAAATCCACCAGCTGGTCCTTGGAATCCCTATGGGGCAGTTCTACTCTGTCCTGTAGGGTCGCTATGAGTTGGAATTGACTCAAAAGCAATTGGCAACAGGATGCTATAGGTATTATATATCTATAATTAATGATACATTATTTGTTGCATCCTGAATTTTCTGAAAGGTTTCATTTTGAAAATCAAAATGTAAACAAGAAAATAAACAAAACACCAGAAGAACAGTTTTATGCAACTAAAACCTGGTTGAAATGCAGCCCAACTGTTAAAATGTTGATGTTTTGCTACCTCTTTGTAAAAGAACATTTCAGTTTTTCTCTCCACATTCATTTCAGCAACCAGAAAAAAAAAAAAAAATTTGATTTTTCTAAACAACCTAAACAGTTCATCATATTGCTTCCCCCAAGGGAGCTATGAGTTACAGACAGCAAATTAAGAGAGTGCAGGGTCCTCGTGGTTATTCCTTTCAACATGCAAAACAATTTTCCTTTTTAAATGAGTTTAGCTAATGTGCCTTTGAGATGATTCATAGTTCACAGACAGCTGTTTACCTTCAAGCCCACCTCAGATAATTTACCCTTCTCTCTAGTCGCATTTGAATTCTACGCAAACATGCTCAGCCAATTCTCCTGGTAACAAGTTAAAGGTTAGATTGTCTTTTGGCAATGGATTTCCAACCAGGTGGAAAACAGAAAAAGAATTTGCAGATACTTGCAAGAGCAAAATTAAAGACACCAAATTTTAATTGGTCTCCAGGTGTGACTATTTTTACTGGCTAAACTCTAATTAAGTGGTGTGAATTACATGTTATGAGTATGTCTGAAATTATACAATTTTGCTTTTCTCTCTTTCTATGTGTTTTTATACTTTGCTATTCTCATTTATTTATTAAAATATATGGTACAATGTGAGGAACTAATGACTGTCCTAATACACATTTTTACAATTCTCCATGTGGATACAGGACAAAAAGAGTTTTGAGAACAATTTTTACAAAAATGTTAGAAATTGTGTCTGCTCAAGTCTTATGAGAATAATGTAGTGTAGAAAATATGACATATATCCAATTTTTGTCTTCTAATGGTACATTGAATATAACAGGTCACATATTACAGTTTTCAAAGTTCTTTGAGTATGTTAAATATTCTGTTCTCTCAAACAATGTATAAGATAGACAAGTTTTATTATTCTAATTTATAGTTACAGATATACTGTGATTTGACCTATGTTATACAGTTAGTAATAATTAGGAACAAAGACAGTACATGTATATTTCAACATTTTAAACCATACTCTTTACAATTTATTTTAGCTTAGTAAAGATCCCCAAGGTAAGGCATATTTTCATTTTATTTCTTTCAAGTTTAAAATATATATTTGCTTACTTTTAATTTCCATCCAAGATACACACTGTTGAAGACATGTTCCCCAACAGGTCTTGTTTGAATTGGTGTGCCAGGTTACTGTCTTCGGGGAGTCCTAATTTACCTTCTCATTTTTTATGTTTGGTTAGGTTGGATGTTGAGGTGGGTTGAGGAATGTGAATGAGGTAGTAATAGAAAAAGCAAAAAAGAATCTTACTATTTGAACTGCTTTGAATACTATGTTGCAAGAGCAAATTGACATCTAGAATTATGAGGTAGGCTTTTTCTCTTTTGTGTGTTGTGTGATTGAGAGGTTAATAAGTGAAACTCAATTTTTTTTTACATTTTTGGGTGCTAAGAAAAGTATGATTCTAAGATATTAGAAAAAATCTAAATTATTTTGAGGAAATATTAATTGGATATTAACCTGTGCATAGCAGAATAATGTCAAGGCTAGTAATCTCAGAGAATGTTGTAAAGACTCTTTACCTTGGCTTCACCTTCAAAGATCTTGCTTCAATTCCATGCTTAAGGTTCAGTCGTTGCCTACTGTATAAGCTGTCCAATAGAGGTAATAAGTAGCCATGGTTGAGACTTAATGGTGGAACACATATTTGTTTTGAGATCTGAAAAACCTGGGCTTTTTCTTATTAAAAACAGTTGTGGAGCAAATTATTCAATCATTATTAGCATGATTTTTCTCTGTGAAAATGAGTCTATCAGGGATTATTTTAAAAGTTTTCTGTGAAGATTAACTTAAGTATCAATAACTTCCAGTTCTGCATCCTATTATAAACTAGAATTTCTTCCTTTCTAATTATTATAGTTCTTAATGTTATTAGCTGTTGTCAAGTCAGCTCTGACTCTTGGAGACATCATGTGTTACAGAATAGAACTGGTCCACAGGGTTTTCTTGCCAATCATAATAGAAGCTGATCACCAGGCCCTTTCTTTTCTTTCAAACCACCAATCTTTAGGTTGGCAGTCAAGCACAAATTGTTTGTACCACCTAAAACCAAAAAGTCCCTTTGCTGTTGAGTTGATTCTGACTCATAGTGACCCTATAGGACGGAGTAGAATGGCCCCATAGGGTTTCCAAGGAGCGACCAATGGATTCAAACTGCTGGCCTTTTGGCTCTTAACCACTAAGCACATAAACCAAACCAAACCCATTGCCATCAAGTTGATTTCAACTAAGCACCCAGGGACCTCAATTATTATAAAAACCTGGTACCATAGAGTTGGTTCCAACTCATAACAACCCTAGTAAGGAAATATAAATCTAAATAAAAATTTGGGGAAAAAAATCACACAAAATGGAGCAACATTTCTTAAAAACCTGTTTTAGATACTAGTCTTCTTAAGCACCTCCTTCCATGGCAGCTTCATCATCAAACTCCTCTCCATTCTAAATCCATTACTTGGGCTCTTGCTCCACCGTCCACTGTTGCCTCTCCTCCTCTCCAATTTCCATATTGTAGATTTTCTCTTCCTGATAGATCTACATTTCTATTTATGTTAATCAAATCAGACTCCCCCAGCCTCTTCTAAATCTTTTTTTCCACACAGAATCTGGCATTACCTGTAAAAGCTTAGAAGCTATGGACTTCAGAGCAAAAATGATCTTTTCAGGAATACAATTCAGACTTTAATGTTACGACAGAAAATCGTGGACAATTGCAAGATGGGCAAATTTTCATACAACTCCTACCACTGCTAGAGTGTATTTACAAATGAAGAAAGATTAGTTATTGAGACATAAAAACCTAAAAATCCATATCGTACAGGAAACTTCAAAATATATAGAAGACTCCTATGTTCTGAAACTGAGGCAGAGGCAAACAGGCCCAGTTACAAGAATTTAATGCTGCTGTATTTCAGTCTCTAAGAAACACTAACAACCTAACTTTTGGTGTTGAGTTTCTTAAAATGTTTGTTTGACCTCTCCAGAGATTTTCTTTTAATTTCCTAACTTTTACTTGAAAAACAGTGTAAACTAATAACACAAGTGCAGTGGGGAACATTTTTATCATTTAGAGCAATGATTTTCAAAATTTAATGTGCGTATGAAACATCTGGGTATCTTGTTAAAATGAAAATTTGGATTCAGTAGGTCTGTGGTAAAACACAAGTTCTACATCTCTAGGAAACCCCCAGGTGATGCTAGAGATGCCTGGTGCTTATGATGTCAGACTGCTAATCACATTTTGTGTAGCAAAGATGTCGAATCTATTCTTATATCCAAAAAAAGCCATGTTTCAATGTCTAAATCTGCATTTTATTCATAATCACCTGAGCCCAAAGTGATACTTTTTAATTATCATAGCCTAATGAGAAAATAACAGAAACTGACTTAGTTCATTTATGATTCCAATTCATGGCCCTTGTACAATCCAGCACTCAGTCTACATAAAAGTTTCACAGGAGTTTAACTAAAGAACGATGGAATGAAAAATAAGTTAGCATAAGGACATGTTCATATACACATGCCAAGTTTAAAAAAAAAAACTGCATTAGAGCAATCTACCATATTTATGTTTATGTTAAATTATCATAATAAAAAACGCACTTATTATGTTCAAACAATAATGTTAATTTGAATGTTGGCAGTTTTGTAATGTAGCCTGTATGTATTTTAAAATAAATTTAGGTTTTATAGTCAAATGAAAGTTATAATAATGAGAACTTTACACCTAATCTTTGATTTGAGGATATTTAAGTATCATTATAATAAAAATAGGGTATTTCAATATATGACCATGAGGAAAATATACGTATATAACAGCTCAAAGGAAAGGGTGAGTGGAAATTGAAAATCAATCCTGATTTCAAAATTTTTCGTCATATCTATATGGACAACATTTAGAATATCTAAAAATTAAAGAAACATTTTAAGGTAATCACTTTCTTTTATACTTTTTTTTCAGTGTCAATTAAAAGAAAAAAAAAAGGATAATGATATATCCCTTAACTTTGAGAGTTTACCTGAAATACATTTACATTTCCACTTCAAATTAAATTTGATAATGTGACCAAAAATGAATTGATGCCTTTGAATTATGGTGTTGCCAAAAAATATTGAATATACCATGAACTGCCAGAAGAACGCACAAATGTGTCTTGGAAGAAACACAGGTAAAATGTTCCTTAGAACGGAGGATGGTGAGACTTCCCCTTACATACTTTGGACATGTTATCTGGAGGGACCAGTCTCTGGAGAAGCATATCATGCTAGATAAAGGAGACAGTCAGTGAAAAACAGGAAGATCCTCAAAGAGATGGATTGACACAGTGGCTGCAGCAAGGGGCTCAAACATAGCAATGGTTGTAATGATTGTGCAGGACTGGGCAGTGTTTGGTTCTGTTGTACATGGGGTTGCTATGAGCCTGAACTGACTTGATGGTGTCTAACAACAACAACAACAACCCTTCATGTGCAGTCACTACATGTCGGCCTGTGGAGGTTTGCTTGTTGCTATGATACTGAACAGGTTTCAGTGGAGCTTTCAGGCTAATACAAACTGGAAGAAAAGCCTGGTGATCTACTTCTGAAATCAGTTAATGAAAACCCAATGGATCAAAATGGTTTGGTCCGCAACTGATCGTGGGGATAGTGCAGGCCTGGGCAACATTCATTTCCATTGTTCATGGGGTAACTATGAGTTGGGGCCTGACTTGATGACAGTTAACAGCAAAAATAACAATAAAAATAACTGTTTGCTTTTTTGATGGTAGAAAGAGGAGTGATTTAAGCTGTTTGAAAAATTAGTATTGGCAAAACTGGAAACAACCATGATTTTCTTCAACAGGGAATGAATAAATAAACTGGTACATCCATTCAATGAAATACTACTCAGCACAAAAACGAACACATTATTAATTTAAACACCTAAATGGATGAATCTCAAATACATTTCACTAAGTGTAAGAAGTCAAGTCCAAAATTCTACATATTACAGTTTTCCATTCATATGATTTTGGAATTAAAAATCCATAGGGCTGAAAAACAGATCAATGGTTTTCAGGTACTGGAGGAAAGGGGATTAACTACAAAAGGGATGCACAGGTAGATTTTTAGGGTAATGAAACTGTTCTCCATGGTACTAGATTGGTGGATACATGGTTTCTGAATTTGCTAAAACCTACAGAACTGTACATCACAAAGAGGAGACTTAGGTGTGTGCAAATTAAAAAATATGTAAATAAATAAGTAGTATGTCAGGAAATCCCAAAGTGGAATGTAATTTGTGACAAATTATCTAACTATATTAAAATGTGTGGCTGAAGCTCTGCTGGCACAGTAGTTAAGCAACTGGCTGCTAACCAAAATGTTGGCAGTTTGAATCCACCAGCTTCTCCTTGGAAACCATATGGGGCAGTTCTACCCTGTCCTATACAGTCACTACGAGTTGGAATTAACTCGATGGCAATGGGTTAAGTTTCATAGGGTGGAGCCAACATGGTGCTATAGACAGGAGTACTATGCCATCTTTCCACAGTGAAGACTCAAAAAACTAAGTAAAACAGAGACAAATGTCTATCCTGGAACCCTAAGCATCAAATGAAGAGAGAGAGAACTCAACCAAGCACAGAATGGAATAAGAAACTGACAGAGAACAGAGATATGGAGTGGAGGTCCCATATCAGCTAATGTGGCTCAGATCCGCCACCTTGAACTCCTCAGTCACCAAGATTGGTGGACAAAGTGTACAGCAAGACAACTTCAAGGAACTCCCAGCAGGAGACAGCACATGGTAACCAGCAATAACCTCCTTTCCTGCCCCCTACCCTTCTTCCCCCTGCTCTGCCTCAGCCACTTTCCAGCAGGGTGTGATTGTTCAGCCAAGGAGGAGCATGACTCCATGCCACTTGGATTCTCCCTGTCCACACCAGCCAGCTCCATCAGTGCCATTTTTTTTTGTTCACGTTGTTGCTTTTTTCACACCTCCTTCTCTTACTTTTTCTCAAGCACCTGGCTTATTGTGCCATCTCTCCTTCTTTTTGACAGCCTGCAAAGTGCCACTCAGCTAGGGAACCACTACCTGGTTAGAGCTGCCACACCACTGGGATTCCCTAGGGCATTTTTTGCCTTTTCTTTTTCCTTTTTGTTTTTCTTTCTTTCTTTTTTTTTTTTATCTCCCTCTGTTGTTGTTGTTGTTAGGTGCCGTCAAGTTGGTTCTGACTCGTAGTGACCCTCTGCACAACAGAATGAAACACTGCCAGTCCTGAGCCACCTTTACAATCATTGTTATGCTTCAGCTCAATGTTGCAGCCACTGTGTCAATCCACCTCATTGAGGGTCTTCCTCTTTCCTGCTGACCCTGTACTCTGTCAAGCATGATGTCCTCCTCCAGGGACTGATTCCTCCTGACAACATGTCCAAAGTACGTAAGACACAGTCTTGTCATCCTTGCGTCTAAGGAACATTCTGGTTTTACTTCTTCTAAGACAGATTTCTTCGTTCTTTTGGCAGTCCATGGTATATTCAATATTCTTTGCCGACACCACAATTCAAAGGTGTCTCCCTCTGCTTTCCTTTTTTTTCCCTCTCTCCTGAATACCTTGCACTGTGTGCCACCTCCACCCCTTCTAAACACGTTGTGCAATGTCATGCAGCTGGGGAGCCAATTCCTTGGTCCGTGCCACCACAGCAGTGGGCTCCCTCAGGGCATTTTTTTTTTTTTCCTGATTTCTTGTCTCCCTCTACCTTCCTTCCTTACCCTTCTCCTGAACACCTGATGCTGTGTGCCTTCTCGGCTCCTTCTTGATGGGCTGTGCAGCCTCACTCTGCTGTGGACCTACTTTTGGTGGTCTCCCTTGGGAATTTTTTTTTCTTTCTTCTTTCTATTTTTTTGTTTTTTTCTCTCTCTACCTCCCTTCCTTTCCTTCCTCCAAACCACATGGCATCTTTTTTTTTTTTTTCTTGGTTTCTTGTCGTTCTCTACATTTTTTCCATTCCTGTCTCCTGATCACTTAGCCATGTGTGCCTTTCTCCCTTCTTTTATTTTTTAATCTAGCTTCTTATTTCTCTCTCCCTCCCTTGCTTTCCTCTCTCCCACCCATCTAGCTATGTGCACCATATCTGTCTCTTCTTAATGGACTGTGCCTCATCACCTGACAAGAAAGCCACAGACACATGGCTTTTCTAGGTCTGCACCACTCTGTGGTAGGCTCATTCAGCACTTTCTTTTCTTTTTTTTTTTTTTTTGGCTCCTGTTTCTCTTTCCTCTTTCTCTTCTTTCCCACAACCACTTAGCTCTACACATCACAACCTTCTCCCTCCCTCCTGCCTATCTGCACTGTGCACTAAACATCGCACCCGTGAGCAGCACAGGCAAATTCTACCTGCACTAACCTTAGGCCTGCCCTGTAGGCTCCAGTACATGCACAAACAACCTGTCCCAGCTCCTTTCATTCTGCTGAACCTACCTTGCTGCACCATAACAGATTGACTTGCCCTGCCCGCTTAGACAAGGTGGTGAGAAATATTGTGCCCACAGACAAGCAAACAACAAAGAACACCCAGCCCGTCTGCTCATATATAACCAAATAAAGCAGAAGAGCAGAGCAAAACAAACAAATTTACAATCAATAAATGAAGAAAATAACTACTGAATGTCCCGGAGAAGACAATATCAAAACATATTAAAAAAAAAAAAAAAAAAAAGACTGGATGGTTCCAGTAGGCATCCAAAATGAAACACTAGATGACCTTCTAGCAGAAGAAAATGCTCTGGAACTACTGGAAAGGGAATTCAGATCTCTAATATCCAAGGCTATCCAAGAGTTGAAGCAAAAAACAGACAAAAATGAGGAAAAATAGAAAAAATCATGAAGAATGCAGACAAAATCATGGAAAATATGGACAAAAGAATGAAATCAAAGATAGAATAAAAAATTTCCTAGACTCAAAAGAGAATGAAAACACATCATACCAAAACCTTTGGGACACAGAAAAGGTAGTGCTCAGAAGTCAACTTATAGCAATAGATGCACACATCAAAAAAGAAGAAAGGGACAAAATCAAAACATTAGCTATACAACTCGAACAAACAGAAAGAGAAGAGCAAAAGAAGCCCATAGCCACCAGAAGAAAGGAAATAATAAAGATCAGAGCAAAAATAAAGAAATAGAGAATAGAAAAAAACAACAAAACCAAAAGTTGGTTCATTGAAAGAGTCAAAAAAAAATTGACAAACCACTGGGCAAATTGACAAAAGAAAAACAGAAGAGGAAGCAAATAACTTAAAAAGAAATGAAATGGGGGCATTACAACAGACCCAACTGAAATAAAAAGGGTCATAACAGATTATTATGAAAGACTATACTCCAACAAATTTAAAAACTTAGTGCAAATGGACAAGTTTCTGGAAACACACTACCTACCCAAACTAACATAAAATGACATTGAAAATCTGAACAGACCCATAACAAGAGAAGAAATAAAAAAATGTAAAAAAAAAACTCTCAACAACAACAAAAACCTGGCCCAGATGGCTTCACTGAAGAATTCTACCAAACATTGAAAGAAGAGATTACAGCAGTACTACTCAAACTATTTCAGAACATAGAAAAGGAAGTGATACTTCCAAATTCATTCCATGAAGCCAGCATAACTCTGATACCAACACCAGTCAAAGACACCATAAAAAAAAAAAAAAAAAAAGAAATTACAATGTGTCTCATGAATACAGGTGCAAAAATTCCCAACAAAATTCTAGCTAATAGAATTCAGCATCATATCAAAAAAATAATACACCATGACCCAGTAGGATTACCAGGTATGCAAGGATTGTTGAACACTTGAAAATAAATCAATATAATCTACCACATACATAAATAAATGAAAGAATCACATGATCATGCCAATCAATGCAGAAAAGGCATTTGACAAAGTCCAACACCCATTCCTGATAAAAACTCTCAATAAAATAGGTAGACAAGGGATATTCCTCAACTTAATAAAGGGGATCTATAAAAAATTAAAATTTTTTTTTTTTTTTTTTTAGTACAAAACCAGCAGCCAACATCATTCTTACTGGAGAGAAGTTCAAAACATCCCCCCTGAGAACAGAAACAAGACAAGGATGCCCTTTATCACCATTCCCATTTAACTTTGTGCTGGAATTCCTAGCTAAAGCAATAAGGCAAAAACAGAAATAAAGTACAACCAAACTGGTAAGGAAGAAGTAAAAGTGTCTCTATTTGCATATTGTATATGATATTATACAAAGAAAACCCAAAAGACTCCATGAGAAAGCTACTGACACTAATGGAAAGATTCAGCAAAGCAGCAGGATACAAGATAAGCATACAAAAATCAGTTTGATTCTTATACACCAATAAAAAAAAATGATGAAAAGGAAATCAGAAAAAACAATGCCATTTATAATTAAAAAAAATGAATGAGTCCGTTTATAATAGTCCCCCCAAAATAAAATATATAGTAATAAATCTAACTAGAGATGTAAAAAACCTATACAAAGAAAACTACAAACATTGCTGCAAGAAACCAAAAGAGAGCTACGTAAGTGGAAAAAAACATACCATGCTCATGGATGGGTAGACTCAACATTGTGAAAATGACAATTCTACCCAAAGCAATCTACAAATACAATACAATCCGGATCCAGATACCAACAGCATTCTTTAAAGAGATGGAAAAATAATCATCAACTTTATGTGGAAAAGGATGAGGTGCTGGATAAGTTAAGCACTATTGAAGAAGAAGAATAAAGTATGAAGACTGGCTGTACCTGACCTCAGAATCTACTGTACAGCTATGGTAGTCAAAATAGCTTTGTACTCATATAATGACAGATACTTTGACCAATGGAACAGAATTGGTAACCCAGATGGAAATCCATCCACCTATGGTCACCTGATCTTCGAAAAGGACCCAAAATTCATCAAATGGAGAAAAGACAGCTTTTTAAACAAATGGTGTTGTCAAACTGTATGTCCATCTCCAAAAAAATGCAACAGGACCCATGCTTCACATCATACACAAAATCTAATTCAAAATGAATCAAAGACCTAAATATAAACCAAAAACTATAAAGATCATAGAAGAAAAATAGGATCAATGCTAAAGACCCTAGTACATGGCATTAATAGTATTCAAACCATAACTAACAAACAAAAACTCCAAAAGATAAGCTAGATAACTGGGACCTTCTAAAAATTAAACACTTATGCTCATCAAAAGACTTCATCAAAAGAGTAAAAACAGAAACTACAGCCTGGAAAACAAATTCTGGCTATAACAAATTGGACAAAGGTCTGATCTCTAAAATCTATAGGAAAATCCAACACCTCTACAACAAAAAATCAAATAATTCAATTAAAAAATGATCAAAGGAAATAAACACATACTTCACCAAAGATTACATTTAGGCGGGTAACAGATACATGAGGAAATGCTTGCAATCACTAGCCATTACAGAAATGCAACTCAAAACCACAATGAGATACCACATGGCATTACTGGCAGGAATAAAAAAACAGAAAGTAACAAATAGTGGAGAGGCTGTGGGGATATTGGAACTCTTATGCACTGCTAGTGGGAATGCAGAATGGTGCAACCATTTTGGAAAATGATATGGCTCTTCCTTAGAAAGCTAGAAATAGAAATATCATATGATCCAGCAATCCCACTCCTAGGAATATATCCTAAAGAAATAAGAGCTGTCACATGAAAAGACATATGCACACCCATGTTCATTGCAGCATTGTTCACAATAACAAAAAGATACAAACTACCTAGATGCCCATCAACAGATGAATGGATAAACAATCTATGGTACATAGACACAGTGGAGTACTATGGAAAGATAAAGAACATGATGAATCTGCGAAGTGTCTCATGACGTGGATGCGTCTGGAAAGCGTTGTGCTGAATGACATAAGTCAATCACAAAAGGACAAATAGTGTATGAGACCATTACTATAAAAACTCATGAAAAGGGTTATGAACAAAAAGGAACAATCTTTGATGGTTACGAAAGAGGGGTAGGGTAGGAATGGAAAAGCACTAAATTAGACAATAAATAAGTGGTAACTTTGGTGAAGGATAAGACAGTACACAATAATGGGGCAGCCAGCACATCTTGTCCAAGGTTAGGCCATGGAAGCTCCATAGACACATCCAGACTCCCTAAGGAACTGAATTACTTGACTGAGGGCAATGCTGACCACAGTCTCAGGGAACATCTAGCTCAGTTGGCATAAAATAGTTTATAAAGAAAATGTCCTATATTCTACTTTGGTGAGTAACGTCTGGGGTCTTAAAAGCTTGTGAGTGGCTGTCTAAGATACTCCACTGATCTCACCCCATCTGGAGCAAGGAAGAATGAAGAAAATCAAAGTCACAAGGAAAGATTAGTCCACAGAACTAATGGACCACAACTACCACAGCTTCCACCAGACTGGGTGCAGCACAACTAGATGGTGCCCGGCTACCACCACTAACTGCCCTGACAAGGATCACAATAGAGGGTCCTGCTAAAGAAAAATGCAGGACAAAATTCTAACTCACAAAAAAATAGCAGACTTACTGGCCTGATAGAGACTGGAGAAACACCAAGAGGGCCCCTGGACACCCTTTTAGCTCAGTAATGAAGTCACTCCTGAGGCTCACCTGTCAGCCAAAGATTAGACAGGCTCATAAAACAAAATGAGACTAAAGGGACACACCAGCCCGGGAGCAAGGACTAAAAGGCAGGACGGATAAGAAAGCTTGTAATAGGGAACCTAAGGACAAGCAGGGAGAGTGTTGACACGTTATGGTGTTGGTAATGTCACAAACAATATGTATATTAATTGTTTAATGAGAAACTAGTTTGGTCTGTAAACCTTCATCTAAAGTATAATTTTTAAAAAAGTGTGATATAATCTCATTGAAGAGATTTTGGAAGAAAGAAACTTTGGATAAATGGAAATCAACTATAAATATAAGGTTATACACAAAAGGAACCATACTCAAATTAGTTTCTTAAGGGGCAGGTATACATGCTAACAAATCTGAACCTGCTTTACATGTACACTGATATATTAATGGATTGATAAATACAGAAATAATTATAGTGTGTATATATAGGTTAAAGGCCCCTGATGGCACAACAGTTAAGCTCTCAGTACTAACCTAAAACTTTGGCAGTTAGAATCCACCCAGCAGGTCTGCTAGAGAAAGCATGGTGATCTGCTCCCTAGAAAGACTACATCCTAGAAATCCCTGTTAGGCAGTTCTGTTCTGTAATATGGGGTGGTTATGAGTAAAAATTGACTCCATGGAACATAGAAACAACAACACACATAGATTAGTGTACATAAATAAATCTCCTATTTCTGTCTGTTGAGGATCTAAAAGCAGAGTGTCCCGGTAGCAAAGAGCATACCCAACACTCACATATTGGTTTCTGCCTTAGTTACCTAGTGCTGCTATAGCAGAAATACCACAAGTGGGTGACTTTAACAAAGATAAATTTATTTTCCTCACAGTAAAGTAGGCTAGCAGTCCAAATTTAGTGCATCCGCTCCAGGAGAAGACTTTCTCTCTCTTTTGGCTCTGGAGGAAGGTACTCATCATCAATCTTCCCCTGGACTAGGAGCTTCCCTGTGCAGGAACTCTAGGTCCAAGAACGTGCTCTGCTTCTGGCACTTCTTGGTGGTATGAGGTCCCCCTGTCTTTCTGCTTGCTTTTCTCTTTTATATCTCAAAAGAAATTGATTCAAGACACAATCCAATCCTGTAGATTGAGTCCTGCTTCTTCAACACAACAACCGCCATCCCCCATCATTAACATCATACAGGCAGGATTTACAACACATAGGAAAACGACATCAGATGACAAAATGGTAGACAATCACACAATACTGGGAATCATGGCCCAGCCAAATTGATGCACACATTTTTGGGGGACACAATTCAAGCCAAGACAGTTTCTAAATATCATTCTTCAACTAGAAGAACCAGACTTCTGTAGTGAATTAATATGTCTAAGGCTAGCAATAGACCCCCATGTATCTGTCAGTTTTCAGTACTGTGGGGGCTTGTGTGTTGCTGTGATGCTGGAAGCTATGATACCAGTATTCAAATACCAGCATAGTCACCCACTGAAGACAGGTTTCAGTTGAGCTTCCAGGCTAAGACAAATGAGGAAGAAGGACCTGGCAGTCTATTTCTGAAAAAGATTAGCCAGTCAAAACCTTCTGAAAAGCAGTGGAACATTGTCTGATATAGTGCCAGAAGATAAGGCTCTCAGGCTGGAAGATACTCAAATTGCAACTGGGAAGAAGTTGCCTCCTCAAAGTGCAGTCACCTTTAATGATGTGGACGGAGTCAAGTTTTCATGACCTTCATTTGCTGATGTGACTTAAACTGAGAACATCTGCAAACATACATTAATAACAGGAATACGGAATGAACAAAATATGAATCTAGGAAAATTGGAAATAGTAGAAAATGAAACAGAATGCATAAAGATTGATATCCTAGGCATTCATGAGCTAAAATGGACTGACATTGGTCATTTTGAATTGGACAACTACATGGTCTATTGTGCTGGGAATGGCAGCTTGAAGAGGAAAGGCATTGCATTTATTTTCAACAAGAACATTTCAAGATCTATCCTGAAGCACAGTGCTATCACTGATAGGATAATATCCATACACCTACAAGAAATACCAGTTAATACAACTATTATTCAAATTTACACACCAACCACTAAGGCCAAAGATGAAGAAATTAAAGATTTTTACCAACTTCTGCAGTCTGAAATTGATCAAACATGCGATCAAGATGCATTGATAATTACTGGAGATTGGAATTGAAAGTTGAAAAAAAGAAGGGATGGTAGTTAGAAAATCTGGTCTTGGTGATAGAAACAATTCATGATAGAATAATTCACTTCATAAACATAAATGGCAACTTCACATGTGGACCTCCAAAGATAGAATACACAGAAGTCAAATTGACTACATCTGTGGAAAGAGACAATGGAAAACCTCTGTATCGTCAGTCAGAACAAGGCCAGGGGCTATTGCAGAACACACCATCAATTCCCCACATGCAAATTCAAGTTGAAGTTGAGGAAAATTAGAATGAGTCCAGGAGAACGAAAGTATGACCTTCACTACATTCCACTTGAATTTAGAGACCATTCAAGAATAGGTTTGACTCACTGAACGCTAACACAGAAGATCAGACGAGTTGTGGAATGACATCAAGGACATCATACATGAAGAAAGTAAAAAGTCATTAAAAAGAGAGGAAAGAAATAAAATACCCAAATTCATGTCAGAAGAGACTCTGAAACTTGCCCTTAACCCAGAATAGCTAAAGCTAAAGGAAGAAATGATGAAGTACAAGAACTGAACAGAATATTTCAAAGGGTGGCTTGAGAAGACAAAGTATTATAATGAAATGTGCAAAGACCTGGAGTTAGAAAACCAAAAGGGAAGAACACACTCCACATTTCTCCAGCTGATAGAACTGAAGAAAAAGTTCAAGCCTCCAGTTGCAATAGTGAAGGATTCTATGGGCAAAATATTGAACGATGCGGGAAGCATCAAAAGTAAATGGAAGGAGGGCGGGGCCAAGATGGCGGACTAGGTGGACGCTACCGCGGATCCCTCTTGCAACAAAGACTCGGAAAAACAAGTGAATCGATCACATACATAAAAATCTACGAACTCTGAACAACAAACACAGACTTAGAGACGAAGAACGAACAAATATGGGCAGACAGCGATCGTTTTCAGAACCAGGAGCCAGTGTACCAGCTGATTACCTGGAAAAACTAGTTTCCCAGTGATGGCTCGGAGACAGCAGTCCATATCAAACCACATAAAGAAACAGACCGTGACAGCTTCTCCAACCCCCCAAACAAAAGAATCAAAATCTTTCCCAAATGAAGATACAATCCTGGAATTATCAGATACAGAATATAAAAAACTAATTTACAGAATGCTTAAAGACATCACAAATGAAATTAGGATAACTGCAGAAAAAGCCAAGGAACACACTGATAAAACTGTTGAAGAACTCAAAAAGATTATTCAAGAACATAGTGGAAAAATTAATAAGTTGCAAGAATCCATAGAGAGACAGCATGTAGAAATCCAAAAGATTAACAATAAAATTACAGAATTAGACAACGCAATAGGAAGTCAGAGGAGCAGACTCGAGCAATTAGAATGTAGACTGGGACATCTGGAGGACCAGGGAATCAACACCAACATAGCTGAAAAAAAATCAGATAAAAGAATTTAAAAAAATGAAGAACCCCTAAGAATCATGTGGGACTCTATCAAGAAGGATAACTTGCGAGTGATTGGAGTCCCAGAACAGGGAGGTGGGACAGAAAACACAGAGAAAATCGTTGAAGAACTCCTGACACAAAACTTCCCTGACATCATGAAAGACGAAAGGATATCTATCCAAGATGCTCATCGAACCCCATTTAAGATTGATCCAAAAAGAAAAACACCAAGACATATTATCATCAAACTTGCCAAAACCAAAGACAAACAGAAAATTTTACAAGCAGCCAGGGAGAAAAGAAAGGTTTCCTTCAAGGGAGAATCAATAAGAATAAGTTCAGACTACTCAGCAGAAACCATGCAGGCAAGAACGGAGTGGGACGACGTATATAGAGCACTGAAGGAGAAAAACTGCCAACCAAGGATCATATATCCAGCAAAACTCTCTCTGAAATATGAAGGAGAAATTAAGATATTTACAGATAAACACAAGTTTAGAGAATTTGCAAAAACTAAACCAAGACTGCAAGAAATGCTAAAGGAGATTGTTTGGCCTGATGACCAATAATATCAGGTACCAGCACAATACAAGGTCACAAAACAGAACGCTCTGATATCAATTCAACTCAAATAGGGAAAGCACAAAAACAAACAAATTAAGATTAATTCTAAAAAATAAATAAATAAACAAAATAACACACATAACAGGGAATCATGGAAATCAATAGATAAACGATCACAATAATCAAAAAGAGTGACTATATATAGGAGGCATTGAACTGCCAGATGGAGAGTGATACAAGGCTATATAGAATGATACAAGTTAGGTTTTTACTTAGAAAAATAGGGGTAAATAATAAGGTAATCACAAAAAGGAATATCAATTCCATAACTCAAGAAAAAAGCCAAGAAAAACGTAACGACTCAACTAACATAAAGTTAAACATTATGAAAATGAGGATCTCACAATCTACTAAGAAAAATGTCTCAGCACAAAAAAGTATGTGGAAAAATGAAATGGCCAACAACACACATGAAAAGGCATCAAAATGACAGCACTAAAAGCATATTTATCTATAATTATGCTGAATGTAAATGGCCTAATGCACCAATAAAGAGACAGAGAGTCACAGACTGGATAAAGAAACACGATATATCTATTTGCTGCCTACAAGAGACACACCTTAGACTTAGAGACACAAACAAACTAAAACTCAAAGGATGGAAAAAAATATATCAATCAAACAATAAGCAAAAAAGAAGAGGAGTAGCAATATTAATTTCTGACAAAATAGACTTTAGACTTAAATCCGCCACAAAGGATAAAGAAGGACACTATATAATGATAAAAGAGACAATTGATCAGGAAGACATAACCGTACTAAATATTTGTGCACCCAATGACAGGGCTGCAAGATACATAAATCAAATTTTAACAGAATTGAAAAGTGAGATAGACACCTCCACATTTATAGTAGGAGACTTCAACACACCACTTTTGGAGAAGGACAAGACATCCAGTAAGAAGCTCAATAGAGACACGAAGACCTACTTACAACAATCAACCAACCTGACCTCATTGACTTATACAGAACTCTCCACCCAACTGCTGCAAAATATACTTTTTTTTCTAGTGCACATGGAACATTCTCTAGAATAGACCACATATTAGGTCATAAAACAAATCTTTGCAGAATCCAAAACATCGAAATATTACAAAGCATCTTCTCAGACCACAAGGCAATGAAACTAGAAATCAATAACAGAAAAAACTAGGGAAAAGAAATCAAATACTTGGAAAATGAACAATACCCTCCTGAAAAAAGACTGGGTTATAGAAGACTTCAAGGAGGGAATAAGGAAATTCTTAGAAAGCAATGAGAATGAAAATACTTCCTATCAAAACCTCTGGGACACAGCAAAAGCAGTGCTCAGAGGCCAATTTATATCGATAAATGCACACATACAAAAAGAAGAAAGAGCCAAAATCAGAGAACTGTCCCGACAACTTGAACAAATAGAAAGTGAGCAACAAAAGAACCCATCAGGCACCAGAAGAAAACAAATAATCAAAATTAGAGCTGAACTAAAAGAATTAGAGAACAGAAAAACAATTGAAAGAATTTACAAAGCCAAAAGCTGGTTCTTTGAAAAAATTAACAAAATTGATAAACCATTGGCTAGACTGACTAAGGAAAAACAGGAAAGGAAAAAAATAACCCGAATAAGAAATGAGAAGGACCACATCACAACAGAGCCAAATGAAATTAAAAGAATCATTTCAGATTACTACAAAAAATTGTACTCTAACAAATTTGAAAACCTAGAAGAAATGGATAAATTCTTGGAAAAATACTACCTACCTAAACTAACACATTCAGAAGTAGAACAACTAAATAGACCCATAACAAAAAAAGAGATTGAAATGGTAATCAAAAAACTTCCAACAAAAAAAGTCCCGGCCCAGACGGCTTCACTGCAGAGTTCTACCAAACCTTCAGAGAAGAGTTAACACCACTACTACTGAAGGTATTTCAAAGCATAGAAAAAGACGGAATACTACCCAACTCATTCTATGAAGCCACCATCTCCCTGATACCAAAACCAGGTAAAGACATCAGAAAAAAAGAAAATTATAGACCTATATCCCTCATGAACATAGATGCAAAAATCCTCAACAAAATTCTAGCCAGTAGAATCCAACAACATATCAAAAAAATAATTCACCCTGATCAAGTGGGATTTATACCAGGTATGCAAGGCTGGTTTAATATCAGAAAAACCAGTAATGTAATCCATCACATAAATAAAACAAAAGACAAAAACCGCATGATCTTATCAATAGATGCAGAAATGGCATTTGACAAAGTTCAGCACCCATTTATGATAAAAACTCTTACCAAAAGAAGAATTGAAGGAAAATTCCTCAACATAATAAAGGGCATCTATGCAAAGCCAACAGCCAATATCACTCTAAATGGAGAGAACCTGAAAGCATTTCCCTTGAGAACGGGAACCAGACAAGGATGCCCTTTATCACCGCTCTTGTTCAACATCGTACTTGAAGTCCTAGCCAGGGCAATTAGGCTAGACAAAGAAATAAAGGGTATCCAGGTTGGCAAGGAGGAAGTAAAGCTATCACTATTTGCAGATGACATGATCGTATACATGGAAAACCCTAAGGAATCCTCTAGAAAACTACTGAAACTAATAGAAGAGTTTGGAAGAGTCTCAGGTTATAAAATAAACATAGAAAAATCACTTGGATTCCTCTACATCAACAAAAAGAACACCGAAGAGGAAATAACCAAATCAATACCATTCACAGTAGCCCCCAAGAAGATAAAATACTTAGGAATAAATCTCACCAAGGATGTAAAAGACCTATACAAAGAAAACTACAAAGCTCTACTACAAGAAATTCAAAAGGACATACCTAAGTGGAAAAACATACCCTGCTCATGGATAGGAAGACTTAACATAGTAAAAATGTCTATTCTACCAAAAGCCATCTATACATATAACGCACTTCCAATCCAAATACCAATGTCATATTTTAAGGGGATAGAGAAACAAATCACCAATTTCATATGGAAGGGAAAGAACCCCCGGATAAGCAAAGCATTACTGAAAAAGAAGAAGAAAGTTGGAGGCCTCACTCTACCTGATTTCAGAACCTATTATACAGCTACAGTAGTCAAAACAGCCTGGTACTGGTACAACAACAGGCACATAGACCAATGGAACAGAATTGAGAACCCAGATATAAATCCATCCATGTATGGGCAGCTGATATTTGACAAAGGACCAGTGTCAGTCAATTGGGGAAATGATAGTCTTTTTAACAAATGGTGCTGGCATAACTGGATATCCATTTGCAAAAGAATGAAACAGTACCCGTACCTCACACCGTGCACAAAAACTAACTCCAAGTGGATCAAAGACCTAAACATAAAGACTAAAACGATAAAGATCATGGAAGAAAAAATAGGGACAACCCTAGGAGCCCTAATACAGGGCATAAACAGAATACAAAACATTACCAAAAATGATGAAGAGAAACCCGGTAACTGGGAGCTCCTAAAAATCAAACACCTATGCTCATCTAAAGACTTCACCAAAAGAGTAAAAAGACCACCTACAGACTGGGAAAGAATATTCAGCTATGACATCTCAGACCAGCGCTTGATCTCTAAAATCTACATGATTCTGTCAAAACTCAATCACAAAAAGACCAACAACCCAATCAAGAAGTGGGCAAAGGATATGAACACACATTTTACTAAAGAAGATATTCTGGCAGCCAATAGATACATGAGAAAATGCTCCCAATCATTAGCCATTAGAGAAATGCAAATTAAAACTACGATGAGATTCCATCTCACACCAACTAGACTGGCATTAATCCAAAAAACACAAAATAATAAATGTTGGAGAGGCTGCGGAGAGATTGGAACTCTCATACACTGCTGGTGGGAATGTAAAATGGTATAACCACTTTGGAAATCCATCTGGCGTTATCTTAAACAGTTAGAAATAGAACTACCATACAACCCAGAAATCCCACTCCTCGGAATATACCCTAGAGATACAAGAGCCTTCACACAAACAGATATATGCACACCCATGTTTATTGCAGCTCTGTTTACAATAGCAAAAAGCTGCAAGCAACCAAGATGTCCGTCAACGGATGAATGGGTAAATAAATTGTGGTATATTCACACAATGGAATACTACGCATCGATAAAGAACAGTGACGAATCTCTGAAACATTTCATAACATGGAGGAATCTGGAAGGCATTATGCTGAGCGAAATGAGTCAGAGGCAAAAGGACAAATATTGTATAAGACCACTATTATAAGATCTTGAGAAATAGAAAAAATGGAGAAGAACACATACTTTTGTGGTTACAAAGGGGGGAGGGAGGGAGGGAGGGGGAGGGTTTTTTATTGATCAGTCAATTGATAAGAACTACTTTGGGTGAAGGGAAAAACAGCACTCAATACAAGGAAGGTCAGCCTAATTGGACTGGACTAAGAGCAAAGAGGTTTCCGGGATAAAATGAAAGCTTCAGAGGTCAGAGGAGCAGGGGCTGGGGTCTGGGGAACATGGTTTGAGGGGACTTCTAAGTCAATGGGCAAAATAATTCTATTATGAAAACATTCTGCATCCTACTTTGAAATGTGGCATCTGGGGTCCTAAATGCCAACAAGCGGCCATCTAAGATACATCAATTGGTCTCAACCCACCTGGAGCAAAGGCAAAGGAAGAACACCAAGGTCACACGACAACTAAGAACCCAAGAGACAGAAAGGGCCACATGAACCAGAGACCTACATTATCCTGAGACCAGAAGAACTAGTTGGTGCCCGGCCCCAATCGATGTCTGCCCTGTCAGGGAGCACAACAGACAAGTCCTGGGGGAGCAGGAGACCAATGGGATACAGACCCCAAATTCTCATAAAAAGACCATACTTAATGGTATGACTGCGACTAGAGGAATCCCGGAGGCAATGCTCCCCAGACCTTCTGATGGCACAGGAAAGGAACCATCCCCGAAGACAACTCATCAGACATGAAAAGGACTGGTCAGCAGGGGGGGGGGGCGGGGAGAGATACTGATGAAGAGTGAGCTAATTAAATCAGGTGGACACTGGAGAGTGTGTTGGCAACTCTTGACTGGAGGGGGGATGGGAAGATAGAGAGAGAGGGAAGATGGCAAAATTGGCACGAAACGAGAGACTGAAAGGGCTGACTCAATAGGGGGAGAGCAAGTGGGAGAAGGGAGTAAGATGTATGTAAACCTACATGTGACAGACTGATTGGAATGGTAAATGTTCACTTGAAGCTTAATAAAAATTAATAATAATAATAAAAAAGTAAATGGAAGGAATGCACAGAGTCACATGCAACCGTTTCAGGAGGTAACAAATATCTCTTTAAAGTGTTAAAAAGCAAAGGCGTCACTTTAAGGGTTAAGATGCACCTGATGTAGCTATGGTTTTTTCAATAATCTCACATGCACAGGAAAGCTGGATAATAAACAATGAAGACCAAAGAATAATCTATGCCTTTGAATCACAGTGTTCATGAAGAATATTGAAAATACCATGGGCTGCCAGAAGAATGAACAAATCTGTCTCGGAAGAAGTACAGGCAGAATCCTCCTTAGAAGCAAGGATGGCAGACTTTGTCTCACATACTTTGTATGTGTTATCAGGAGGGACTAGTCCCTGGTGAAGTACATCATGCTTGGTAGAGTGGAGAGTCAGTGAAAAAGGAGACCTTCAAGAAGATGGATTGACAGTGGCTGCAACAATGGGCTCAAGCACAACAACAATTTGAGAATGGCGCAGGACCAGGCAGTGTTTCATTCTATTGTACACAGGGTCGCTAAGATTTGAAACTGACTCAATGGCACCTAAAAGCAACAACAGGGCTAAGACATGGAAAATACGGAATAAGCCCTGAGAATTCTGTATTGACAGAATGTATGAAGCACTCAAAAAGCAAAAGGATGAGGGCATGTCAAAGGGACACAAAGACCAACCTGAAAGAGCTCACAAATACCAGTTCAGTAACAATTTGAGCAACAAAATCAATACTGTAGCATATGATTACAACTAAGAAAGAAACTAAATATAAACGTATGTACACTGATAGAAAAATTCACGGGTGGCACAAGTGGTTTGCAACTGGCTGCTAACTCAAAGGTTGGCAGTTCAAACACATCCAGCAGCTCCACGGAAGAAAGTCCTGGCAATTTGCTTTTGTAAAGACTATAGTAAAAAAACAAAAAAACCCTGTGGAGCAGTTCTACTCTTAACACTTGGGGTTACCATGCGTTGGAATCGACACTACAGTAACGGATTTAGTATTTTTGGTTTTAGACATAGTGATTAGTAGTTTTAATTAAAAAAGTAGACTTAGAAGGAAAAAATGTAAAAAACATGAAAAAGTAGGCAGAATTATGAAGGTGGAGACAAAGAAAGTGCTAAACTAAAAGGAAAAACAATGATATAAAAAAACAAAACCCTGTTGCTGTAGAGTTGATGCCTACTCACAGCGACCCTGTAGGACAGAGTAGGACTGCCCCATAGTGTCTCCAAGGAGGGGCTGCTGGATTTCACCTGCTAACATTTTGGTTAGCCACTGAGCTCTTAACCACTAGCCAGCAGTGCTCCAGTGACTTTCAAAATTCTGGAAAAAAATACAGGAATGTGTAGAGTGGCAAACTGCTGAATTTCATTTTTAATTTTGCTCACACTTAGGCACTTTGGAGCCCTGGTGGCGTAGTGCTAAGAGCTACAGCTGCTAAGCAAAAGGTCAGTAGTTCAAATCCACCAGGCACTCCTTGGAAGAAACCCTGTGGGGCAGTTCCACTTTGCCCTTTAGGTCTGCTATGAGTCAGAATCGACTCGAAGGCAACGGGTTATTGCCAGGATATCTATAACTCTACCGGTGGTTGGTTTCAAGGGTGAGACAAATACTGCAATCCCTGACAAGTGAATAATCAGGAACCATTCTGCGTTTTCTGGGCTAGTTTTCCAAGGTGAGTTGATTTTGTTTGTTGTTTTTTGCTTCCCACCTCTATCATCAACTTAGGGCAAACAGAATTTTCACCTTGCTCCCTCATTCAGGAGAAATTAGCTCATAGAAAAATACAGAATTGCCTATACTGAGTAAGTCCTTCACAGTTCTGAAATTCTGATCAGGACCGTACATGTTGGATTTCTGCTTTGACACCTCTACCATAGCAGTGATAAACTCTCATGCATCAAAGGTTTAATTTTAAAAATTGGAGGCCTGGTTACAAAATAGCCCCACGTTTCTCTCTACTATGCATTTCTTTTCATCTCCTTCTGTGTTCTTGAGGTGAGGCAGAGTGAGTTCTGTGTAAATGCATTTGCAAAACAGGAAATGGATTTATTAGAAATGAAGTACCTAATCAAAACTATTACATTATTCCTTGAGTCTTTTCCTGAGATACCAAAATCAGGCACACGTTTAAAGCAGTCCTTTCAAATGAACAAGTGGAAAACGCAATCCAAATAGTTTTTTACATATTCCATTATTCTTCATTTTGTTGAATGCCAAAATTGGAAATCCATACAAGCAGAGGAGCTCTCTAAATTTAATATTGAAGGTTAAATTTCTTCATTAAATAATACAATGCTGAAATGTGAGTATATGTGCCCGTCCTTCCTGCATGTATGCCAAGTCAAGTCTGCGGTGTTTTATGACTGATTTTCTGTTTGAAAGGAAATTAACACATTTTACAGACATACGTTGAACACCCTTTTACTGATTGGAAATATTCTGTGAATAAGCATCTCATGGAGCAGTTTGCAAAACTACATACAAGGGACTCTTTGATGATTTTATTGAGTTAAAAGCATATTGCACAGTGCAGTGTAGCTCTTCTCGGATAGAAAATTTTGCCCCAAGGCATGGCATAATGAACGTGCTATAGCTGTGCAGGCAGCAATATAATGAAGATTGAAAAGAAAGAGGAGAGGATTTGGCCAGATAGAAGTAATTATTATCCATCTCAATAGCTTTATAATGCCCCTATGGTGTGTTAGCCACATCTTTTTTTAGGGGTGAAACAATAACATATTTTGGTCAAATATGAACTGTCCAGGAGTTAAAAATATATATTAAAAAAATATATATATATATACATAGTTTAGATAAAATCAAGACTAAATAGAAAAATCAACATCAAAGAATGAATTTCTGGTATACAAGAATAACTTAAATTTTTATTCAGAGCAAGTTAAATTATATTCTTATATTTTTTTAAATCTAGATAGAATATTTTATATAATGCTCTAAATGATTTGGATTTTTTAATCCTCCGGATTTAAGAAGGCAAAATAAACATTGTACTATTATTTCATCTGGATTAAATATGAAGAATTCTCCCAAATCAAAAACTTTTTTTTTAGTACTTTAGGGTCTAATATAACTATATATCTAACAATTTAAATACCATTTTGAGGTTATCTATTCAATTTTTTATTCAATGATAACTAACTAACCAGCTGTGATCAGGTTGACGTCAGTTCATAGGGACCCCATGTATGTCAGAGTAAACTGTCCTCTATGGGGTTTTCATGGGCTGTGCAGTTTTGGAAGTAGATTGCAAGGTCTTTTTTCTGAGGCACCTCTGGGTGTACTGGAACCTCCAACCTTTGGTTAGCAGCTGAGAGCCTTTACTGTTTGCACCACTCTGGGACCCCACTGTTGTTGTTGTTCCTAGCTGCCATGAAGTTGCCCCAAAGCATAGTGACCCCAGGCACAATGGTCCTGCAACATATCTATGATCACTCTTGTAATGCATAGGGTTTTTATTAGCTGAGTTTTGGAAGTTGATTTCCAGGCCTCTCTTCCTTGTCTGTCTCCATAATCAAAAAAATAAAACATTGCCTTCTAGTCGATTCCGACTCATAGAGACCCTATAGAGCAGAGTAGAACTGTCGCATAGGGTTTCCAAGGAACAGCTAGTGGCTTTGAACTGCCAACCTTTTGGTTGGCAGCCATAGCTCTTAAAAACTGTGCCACCGGAGCTCCATAACATAGTAGGCCCTAAATAAAAATTTGTTGATTTGCAGACAAATTGAATGAATGAATGCCTTATCATAAGACAAGCTAATCAAAATATTCCTTTGGAAATTCTCCAATGACTTGACACCCAATCCATTGCCCTCATGCCTAGGGAAGAACATCCCCAGGTATAACGTCTACAAGATGGTTTGTTTTGTTTTGAGAAACAGTGCACTCGTGTGATGAAATAACCCCTTCTCAAATGGACCTAGAATTCCAGGGAACTTACACAAAACAGCTTAGCTCTCATTTTTAATTAGTAGCTGCTGAATTAATGATTAAAACAAAGAAAATAGAAAAAAAAAAGTTCTTTTGAGAGTAGAATGAAATTTGTAATCATGAACTTTCTGATCAAGAATGTGACTGATCAAACTTGTTTTTTCTAAAATGAAACACAATCACTGTGAATATTTCAAGGTGACTACTTCTAATGGGAAAGAAGATAAGTTTGTATAAATGGGAAATGGATACTTGGTGAGGCTGAAATAAAAATGGAAAGAGCTATGGGAAAGAGAGAAAAAGGGCATAGAGGAGGAAACTTGAGAAGTTCATGTCTAACGACTTCCTGAAGTCTACAGATGACTACCCTTCCTACAAGGAGGCAAGAAAACCTCAAACCAATTATAATGAGAAGAATCATCAAAGGAGTTATAGAGAAGAAACAATTCCACACTTCGCCAGAACTCACACACACACAAACACACATAGACACACACCATATTTCAGTTTTGGAATATGTACCTTCACCCCGTAAGTAAGAACTTGCTTGAAATTCATCTTTATTCTGGTCAATTCTGTATTTACTTTTAAGAAAGACTCATGGCATGATATCTAGCAGTTTCAAAGATGCAAGTATTGCCCACTCCCTTTGTAATTGACAGTCAATGACAATATATTATCATTTTTTTTTAGGAGTTATTTAACAGCAACTACCCAATTAGGTGTGAGGCATGTATCTCTTGATTCTCTGTCTTATAACTATTTAAATTGCACTCTTTGGGACAGTAATAAAACAGGCTTCTGTTACTCAAGACTTTAATAATACTAAAAACTTTACCTTGTTCAGGAGTATTTATACTCAGTGGCTCAGAGAAAGTATAAGATCCTTGTTCTTTTCTTCTTTTTTTAAATATTTCTTCACCCACAAAGAAAAAACTGTAATTAGCGTCATTCTCTCCTCCATCCATCCATATATATGTGTGTGTGTGTATTTGTGTATGTGTGTGTGTGTGTGTGTGTATATAGTAAGTATATATATACTTACTATACAGGTATCCTCCCTCTTCAGTTTAGCTTGGGCATTTTTCTATATTAACACATATAGTTCTGTCTTATTTTTCAATGGCCATATCTTATATTCTATGGATGTAACATTAATTATTAAAAAGGATGAAAATTGTAATTATGAAACCAAGCCTAATTAATTGTTAGAGTGACCTACGGCTGCTAAGCAAAAGGTCATCAGTTCAAATCTACCAGGCATTCTTTCGAAACCCTGTGAGGTAGTTATACTCTGTCCTATAGGATGGCTATGAGTCAGAATCCACTCGATGGCAACGGGTTTGATTTTTTTTTTTTTTTTTAATCTAATGTAGGTCCCTGGGAGGGGCAAATAGTTTGTCCTTGACTAATAACCCAAAGACTGACAGTTAGAACCCACTCAGTGATGCCGTGGAGGAAAGTCTTGACAATCTGTTTCTGTAAAGATTACAGCCAATTAAACAACATGAAGCGATTCTACTCTGTAACCCGTGGGGTCGCCCTGAGTTGGAATCCACTTGATGGCAACAGGGTTTTTTAATTTATTATTATTTTATTATTATCTATTATTATTAATTTATTATTATCTAATATGACCTGTTTTTTAATATGATCTGTTCTGCTACAATATATGTTTCTGTAACAAAAAATAATTATAAGCGATAAATGAGATAATGATATCAATGTATTGCAAATTTAAACTTCAGCAGAAAAAATTAAGTTCATCAACTTTACTGCTGTCTTGAAATCAGGGAATATTTTAACTCAAATTTTAAGAAAAATAAGATCAAGGGCTTACAGTAAGATTTCCTGTCCAGAAAGGCACACCCCAAGATAGCCTGCTCCTAGCAGGTCACTTTGAATCCTGTGCAAAGAATCTAAAAACTGTGGTGATTGGTGTAAATATCAGTGCATATTTAACACAGCTTTTGGTTATGCAACTATGAGGCTGTTTTTAAGTGCTCTGGTTAAAAAGTTGTATACACGTTGCTTAGTTATCTCTATTTTTCCCCTAAGTTCTATTATTTTCAGTACCTTGTTTTGCAGGCCATAAACCCAGGTACATATTCTCACTTTTAAACAGAAATCCCATACAGGCCATGTTCTCTTAAATACTACAAATACATAGATTACCAAATGGACACAGAATCCCTCTCAACACAAAATATTAATTTTATAAATTTGAAACTCTTAAGTTAGTTGATACTTAATTCTAAAATGTGCTGAATTAAATGATGCCTTCTCAGTTAAGGATGTTATCATAATTCCAATAAACAAAGACATCCAAGCTATTAATAGAGACAGTTAATGTCCCAGTTAACTGTGATTACCTCCAACCTTTTCTTATCTTTCTTATGATTGCTCCCTGACAGTTTCTGTCTTATTACTCAAGACTTCAATAATACTAAAAATTCTACCTTGTTGAGAAGTATTTATACCTACTGAACCAGAGAGACCCTAAGATCCTTTGTTCTCTTCTTTTTCTTCTTCTTTTTTTTCCCCTCTGTCATCAGCAAACATGATTTTAGAAAGGAAAAACAAAATCTACATTTAAATAATTCACAGACTTTTCAAATTCAGTATATTAAAACCTGAACTCCTGGTCTTCATCCCCAAACATAATTCTTTTCCATTTATTTATTTGATCAGTAACAGTTAAGTCATCCATGCCTTTTGCATTTTTCTCATTTTTCAGACATTGCACTAGGTGCTCTGGACAGACTGTCAAGCATCATGTTCCTTGGCTTCATAAATTTGAAGTCTGGTAGAAGATTTCAGGCATTAATGAAATAAACTCAAATCACTATAATAATTATAAAGTCCTAAGGGCTGTGAGAGTGGGAGCTTTCCTAGGTTTGGATGTTGGGACTATATCTCTGAGAAATTTGACATTCGAGCTGAGACCTGAAGAATGAGTAAATATTAACAAGATACTGGGAGGGGATGAAAAAGAACGGATGCCTGGCATTCTGCGAAGCAAGAGTGGAGACGGAACCTATTAGTTGTGCCAAAGAAAATGAAGGTGGCTGATGTCTCTGGAGTGCCAGGTGCAAGGATGAGAGTGCCACTAGGTGATCTTTGAGAGATGAGCAGGAGTTAGCTGAGCCTTATAGACCATATCAGTAAAGTTTAATTTGAAAGCTAAACTTCATTGTATACTCCATAGGTTTTCTTGACTATAGTCTTTATGGAAGCAATTCCCCAGGCCTTTCTTCTGAGGTGCATCTGAGTGGGTTCGAAATGCCAACCTTTAAGTTAGTAGACTACACAAGCCATCTGTGCCACCCAAGGAGATATTAAAGGTCAATTATTATGTGAAATACTTATCTGTTTACATTTTGTCATAAATCCATATACCAATGCTCTGACAGGCATACAATTTTTATCACCACTTACAGTCAGATACCCAGGCTTAGAGGGTTTAGGGTTGCTTAAGGTTGCATGGTTCACAAGTAGTAGAGCTGGAATTTGAACACAGGATGCCTAAATCAGGGTCCCTGCTCTTATAATTACTATACAAGCTGTCTTTCATTCTTGTGGCAATGGGAATATATGAAAGATACCAAGCAGAGGAGTAACAGTGATCTTTATTATCCTTTTTTCTTTTTATCTGTTTGCCAGTACCTTTATAATTAACATCACCCCCTCCTCCGTCCATCAGAAAATCTTGTTGATTTTAACTACAAGATATATCCCTAATCCAGGCACTTTTGCCCACCATCATTAGGCTATAATCACCCAAACCAATCAGCTTTTTAACTGAACTACAGTCATGACTTCCTAATCCCCTCCACCCCCAACCAACAAATTGAGTCTTACTGCCCCATTCTGAACTTCCTAAGGAGTTAGAATCATCTCCTTAAGAAGCAAATCTGGTCACATTACGTCATGCTTAAACTCTGTAGGCTCCTCTCCATTGTACTGAAGGTGAAATCTATATTCTTCACTCTCTTATAAGCTTTGTATGAACTGCTTGTTGCCTCTCCAGCCTAATTTCCTGCCAAATTCTCCTTCACTCATTAAGCCCCTGTCATCCTTCTCTCCATTTTCGAAACCTCAAACATATTCCTGATTTAGCTTCATTGACCACCCTCTTTCTTTACCTGAAATAAGTACTATTTTCCCTGCCCATCACATTTTCCCCCTGACACTTGCTTTTCTAACAGTATATGGTTACTTCCCCAGGGATGCATCATATAACATTCCTGGCTAGGTTGTTGTTGTTGTTGGGTGCTACTGAGTTGATTATTATTTTCTCTCACAAAAATCTGTTTGTTTTTATCCTAACTGAATAGTTACTAAATGTAATCATAATAGTTGCTAATTGATCATTATATAATTATTTATCTAATGACTGCCTTCTTTGCCATTCCTTTCTTGACTAATCTCCTTAAGAACAGGGTTTCCAAATCAATTTTGGTCACTCCTTAATCGTCTCTGTATGGTGAGTTGTCATCACTGACCAAATAACATACTCAGCAAATCATACGTAGCCATTCATCCTATCGTGTATTTTGGTATATGAGGAAAACCAAAGTCAATGTAGAGTCCTGTGAGTTGTAGTCAACCCTGCCCTCATTGTGCAAGAAAGCTTATGTGTGCTACATAAAGGTCAAAACGGTTTAAATGTCAGAATAAAAACTCCCAAGTTTCCAAACATGAACTCTCTTTGCCCCAATCTGGATTTGTAGTTAAATGTCGAAAGCAGGTTACAAACTATAAAATCATATTAGCAGAGCTGGAAGGGGTGAGTAGGAGAACAGCTTTAGGCTAACAATTGTTAAGATTGCTATTAAGGATTAGAAACAATAATTCTTCTAAATGTAATTAAAATCATATTGTATAACAGAAGGTCAGTGACCAAAAGTAAACTAAAACGTTCACATGGACAATTTACAGATAGTCTTATAATGTGGTTGCCAAGAAATATTATATAAATTAAGAACAATAAAATCCAGTTCGCCAAAAGTTAAAGGAGAAGGATTAAAAGGATTTTAGGACTGTTTTTTTAGTCCTAAAAAACTAAGTGTATAGGAGCAGCAGGAAGATTTGCTCTGGAAGATATTATTCCTCCCCCCGCCTTTTTTTTTTATTGCCTGTTGCTAAAATGGCACCAGGTCAAAACAATGAGATACTCTGCTGATAAAAGTGCTATAAATACGTGGATATTTTGATAGAATTATGACACTGCAGAAGCTTTTCAATTAGTATTAGAGTCATTAACTAGGCAGGGAATATATGGATAGTGGCATTTTATTCAATTATACTTATGAAGATGTATTACTGCAGATGATAAGAAGTAATAGAAACACTTGTATATAACAGTACTTAAATGAAATACCAATAAAATGCTGCTTTTTTTCTCAAACAATATAGCTGATAGAGTTTTGCATCTTCCACAGCTCTAAATCTTTACGGTTGGATCTCTTTCCTTAATGTTCTCGGCTCCCTGCTCTACTTGCAAGGAATTGAGTTTTATGGTATTAACAAAAAGTCATGTAAAGTGCGTCCTGCCAACTTCGCATGGCTTCTTCTTTTCTGCTCAAATATCAATCAATGAAAGAGGCCATCTCAGACCATGGTATCAAAAATATATCCCCACTTCACTACTTCCTTTTTACTTGCTATCCCACTGTTTTTCACTCTTAAGAGTAATATTATCCAGGTTTGTAGGGTTTGGAAATTTTTGAGTTTTCTCATGGAATGAGGCAAATATTGCATAGAATTCAATTGCTGTGATAAAAAAGATTTATTAGTAAAATTAACTGAGGATTTTTTTTCATATACAGGTACAGATAACGTAACAATGGTAATAATAGACATGTAAAGAGATTCAATGAAAAGTAAACGTGCAGACCTTAGCATGTAAAACATTAAACAGAGACAAAAAGGCACTTGAATAGGTCAGGGAATGCTGGCCTGCTGTGACTAATAGACTCATGTGTATAGTGACTCAACACAGTAGAAGAATATTTATCCCTCATAACAAAACCAAAAACCAAGCCCAGTGCCATTGAGTCAATTCCGACTCATAGGGACCCTATAGGGCAGAGTAGAACTGCCCCATAGAGTTTCCAAGGCGCGCCTGGTGGATTCGAACTGCCAACCCTTTGATTAGCAGCCGTAGCACTTAACCACTACACCGCCAGGGTTTCCTCGTCATAACAATCCAGGATATTTGATGGGGGCACAAAGGGATATTTTTCACAGTTACTTAGGAGCTCAAGCTGAATACCATGCTATTCTCTGCATAAGGCCTTCAGACTACCCTAAATTTTGCTAGTATTAGACAGAAGGGAGGAAAAGATCGGCCTGGAAGATGCACATGTTACTTTTTGTCCACATTAAATTGCCTAGAACTTAGTTATGTCACTATAACTAACTATCAAGAAGTCTAGAAAATTTAGTTTGTCAGTGTTCCCAAGGAGAAGGAAAGGGATTTCAGCAGACTTCAACCACATAGAATGTCAGCTAGTGTCAGTGATAATTGCACATGATTTTCTACTATAATATAGACTGTGTTCTTGTTCTCTAGAAACTCCAAGTTTTATACAATCATGCACTATAAGTAATGGGATGACCACACATCTCAGGTCACTCAGGGCAGTGCTAAGCGCATTGTCCCCAGAGGCTATCCAGTTATTGTCTCTTTTAACTCTCAAAAAGGTCCAGGTATAGACTATAAATTATATGGTGTTCAGACTTACAGGACTGTAATAGAATTGGGACAGACGACTCAATATCTATTCACTAAAACAGACAAGAATAATCATAATAAAAATCATAGCACAATTATAGTGCCACTAACAGTAACCTGCACAGGTCCCGACTGAAGGAAGTGAGGGCCCTAAACACTGATAATCTGCGATTTCCCTTACTCTTCTTTCCGACATGTTCCAACAGGTTATCTGAGTTATATGTATACACGTACACTTACTCCTCACTTATTGATTGTTGCGTTATCCAACATTTCACATTTTATGACAACTTTGAAAAGAATCTCAGGGAAGACCTCTGATGGTCCAGGCTCCACATGGGCCATTCCTGGGCCCACGATACCCTCAGTGGGCCACACCGATGATATACTGGAAGCCCATTCAAGACCAGGCCATGTGAGGCACGGCAGTCTACTGGATGTAGACTCCTTCTCTCAATCATCTGTGAAAATTTGGTCTGGCCATGGAGGGTTCAGGACAACAGCAGGATAATGCAAGTCCACGGGTGGGCAGGAGGAGGCTAGCTGATTGCCAAAGGTGCTGGGGGAGGTCAGTGGGGGAGGTAGGAAGTGGGGGAAAGGGAAGGGAGCCTTGCAGGGCTGCAGGGCCTGGGAAGATAGAGGACAAGCAGGGTCCCCACCCAGGGTGGGTTGTGGGAAGTGATGGGTGGAGGATAAGGGGGATTCCAACCCAGGACTGGTGGCAGGCAGTAGATGGTGGGCAACACCTGACCACTACCACCACCAACCCTATTCCCCATGGGCTCTGCAGTGGTGAGGAAAGCATGGTGGGAAAGGGGGAGCCTACCGTGCCATGTGCACCCCAAGGCATGCAGGAACTCCCCACAGGCAGTGAGTGTTCTGGGGAACTGCAGAGCAGAAGACTGGGCAGAGCCCAGGACTCACATAATGCTGATTTTGCATAATGACCTGGTCTTTAGAAACTAACCATGTCAATAAGTGAGGAGTGGGTGTATACATATATGTGTGTGTGGGGGGTGTTAGCTATTTGAGATGTAGCTTCTTTTTAAATACAATCATAATATTAGTGATTGAACGCTAAAGTGGAGTATGCCATTTTAGCAGAATGAGATGTCCTGGGTTATAAAATTTTTAGTGGATGCAGGGTACCAAGATTTTTTGCTATATATCACATTTGCTACAAAAAGGGTATTCCACAACAAAGAAAATGAGTCAGTGAACTTGTCTCAACAATCAGTGTAAAATTCTGTTGATCTCCCACAATGAAAAATTGACTTTCACCAATTTTGCTTTGAAACTCTCATACTTCAATTTTGGTGCTTGTTTCATAATAAATGCTGTAAGTGAAAACATGTCGTAGAAGAGAATTTAATGATTAGAAAACAAATATTACAACTTACCATATTTTATTTTTAGATAGGTCTTTCATCTCTAACATAATTAAAAACACTTCTTTTCTTTGCTCTTACAAATTCTTCAATGATTTTGTCACAATTAATCTCCTGAACACATCTATAAAATAAGGACGATGAGTCGAATCTTCGTTGAATCATTGTCATACACTGAGGGTTTCTGAGTCTCTTTGGGGTTGAAAATGAGCATTCTGTTGTGCAGTGTGTGATCATTAAAGTCAGGAATATGTGTAAAGCAATTTCAACTTTGGGAAATACACCTTGTATTTTATCTTCTATTGCAGAATCCCACATGCCTAAATGAGTAAAATTTGTCTTTCCTGAATCTCTAACTTAGTTATCAGTTAAGAATAAAATTGTTACACTGCACCACACAGATATGTATTTAAGTCATCAGGATAAGCCTGCACTAATTTCTTGGATTTCATCATACATTCTTCAATGGGTATATCCACATTGTTGAAGAAGAAAAATCTACTTGAAAGCACATCATATGCTTTCTCCTTAATTTTCTTGTAAGATTCAAGTGTGTTAAGTACTATGCAGTATATTATAAATGTAGTATGTGGCTATGTGAAATTGATCTCTGGCACTCAATACTTCTGGAACACTTGTGTCATTTGCTTGTTTCTTTCTATGCATCTGCAATGGTGAACTGCTTGATAATCAGTATCTGTTTTGTTGTGTTTCAAAATCTTCTCTTAAAATATGTAAATACTTCTTAATGACGGTTAGAGATCTGTACATGTCTATAAATTTACTTCTGGATCTCAGAGAGCTTGATTCATCTGATGAAAATGCTGCAATACATTATTCCACCTAACCAACAAAAATGTATACTCTAATGTTTTCATATTGTTGGGAATGTTTCCGGCTTCTCTTTTGGTACCTCCTTCTTGTGTCTGGCCCTCAGCAGTATTTTCCAAGGCATTTGTAATCTGAGTGTACGATTTCAGGATTGCACTTGTTGCTACAGCATGTGCTTCCCAATGTGTTTTAGAAAGACGTTTTAATACTCAATCATTGCCTAAATATGTTTTAAGAACAGCTCATCAGTGAGTCCCAAAAATGTGTAGAGTAACTGAACAGCAGGAAAAAAAAAAAATCAACTGCTTCTGGACAACGATCTACTGTGCTGTGTCCTCAAGATGAAGTGAACGTGTAGCAGGTGGTATGAAAATGGCATATTCATTATGTTCTAAAATTTTCTGTTCCATGCCTTTAAAATGCCCTGACATATTGGTAACATTGCCATAGGATTGGCCTCAGCACTTAGAAAAATTAATTTTTCAAACTTTATATAGTGAAGTGCTGGAAATACTTGAACTGCAATTTCTTCACTGGTTTTGATTTTTAAGCTAGTAAATGTGATAAACGGCTAGACACATTTTCCACCTTTTGGAGATACATATCTTAAAAGAATACTTACCTGACCTGTATGAGAATAATCAGGAGTGGAATCTATAGTCAAATTGAAATATCAAGCTATACTTAGTTCACTGAAAATAGTTGATTGAACTTTAACACTTATTAAGTTTATTAATTCTTCACGCATTGTTTTAGACATATATGATTGGTTGCCCTTTCCTGTGTTACCATATTTTGAGACGTGACTTGCTAAAAATGGATCAAACTGAGTAATGAGCTCAAGTAAACCCCCAAATTTTCCATTTCGTGAGAACTCAAACACTTCATTTCTTCCTCAAAAAGATAGTCTGTGTTCAGCGATTGATATAATGACAATAACTACTCATTGTAAAACAGCTTTACTCACATTCTTCACGAATTTGTGTTTCCAGTACATGAGTTAAGCCAAACCATGTTTTTTATTTAAATATGACAACGTACAATCTCTGTGTATTGGACTATTTTCATGTTTATCAATCATATCCAAATTGGCTAAATCTACCCGTAGCAAATCGAAAAGTAAATGATTTAGCACCAAATAGTTTGCAAACAAAACAATACACAAAGTCGACTGATGAAGAATACAGTAGCCACTTCTTATAATTTTCAGCAATAGCTTTGCACCCAGGAACCTTCTTTGTTTACCATCCAGAATTCTTCAACACAAATTTCCAAATAATCCACTGTGATCTTGACAATCATTTGGGCCTCTTTTGATCCAACAATTTGCATTATTAGAAGAAAAATTATTCCACAAAGTAGGGTCTGCAATTCTGTTATTTATGGGGTCTGCAGATGTGATGATTTCAGATTCTAAAATAGTTTCACTTCCTATACCATTATTATTATTTACTACTGTAAGGAATGAATGCAGACTTTGGGACAAACTGTTATGTTAGTAATTTCAGCACTAATGATACTAGTACAAAAATTTGCAACCATTAAACTTGAGCTTGAGCATTCAACAGAAGTCTTTTCTGATTCATTACGTTTTCCAAAGGAATTTGATTTTGAAATTGTCTTTATGGATTCATTTTTTTTTTTTTATTTCTGCAAGGCTTTGTTTTTGCACTCCACTTAGTTGTTGCCATTTCATTTTCCCTGGATACACAATTATGTCACTTTTGAAATTTGGTTCTACCATAGCTAATCAATTTGAGTAATTGAAAATAAATAAAATTTATGAAATAAAACTTGCATTCAAATTTAATTTTGACACACAAATTTGTATTTGAAAATTAGTGAGTAAAGAAAATCAGCTTGGAACATGTAATTTTGTTCTTCAAGTCTTGGATAGTTAAAAGAAATAGTACTTACAAGGCAGTCAGAAATTATTTTATTTCTTCGTCATAGGATGTTCATTGGCAGTCCCCTCACAGATCTCCATGAGTGTTTTTCATCTTGAAATAATGCTTCAAAACTTGCCTGATCACATTCCATCCTTTGCTGCTGCATCTTCACAGTTCATTGAACTACTGCTGATACCCAACAGGGACAAGAGCAATGGCAAAGAACATGGTACAAATACAAGGGTATTCTCAATATGAAGGTCCTTTTTGATTTCCTTTGCACAGGACCAGACACTTCATGAGTCACGAGATCATAGTGCCATTGGCGCATTAATACGTGGTCCACAAGAGAACTCAGTCTGAGGCTATACCGGATCGATCCAAAATGAAAAGGAAAGTGTAATTGTTATTCTACACAGAATTTATAAAATGTACATTTTATTTCTTTGTGAAATTGTTCAGCTCCCATATTAGGAAGTATGTACATAATTGATGTACCAATAGCACCATTTCTCAACAAAAAAGTTTGTTTTGCGAGTCATAACTTTGTCAACCAATTTCTTAAAAGAAAGACTGAAGAGGAATGGGAAATAAAACACATTTTTTATTATCTAAATATTCATTTAATTTATATACTTGAGCAATTGTTCAATTTCCTTACACCAAAAAAAAAAGAAAGAAAAAAAAAAAACCGTTGCCATCTAGTTGATGCTGACTCAGAAAAAGACCCTTAGGCCAACGTGGAGCTGCTCCATAGGGTTTCCAAGGAGTGGCTGGTGGATTTGAATTGCCTGCCTTTTGGTTAGCAGCCTGAGCTCTCAACCACTATGCCCCCTTACACAAAGATATGTAAATATTCTGATAAAATATAGCTGTAATGTTCTGGTACATGCCCTTGTTTCCTTCTTGGAAGATGAATTTAGAAACACACTGGCTGCAAAACAGAAATTTATTTTGCATGATAAATAAATACTTAATTTTGTGTTCTCTTAATGTGCCTAATACCTCATTTATTAGTACATGGAGAGTAATATAAAGCACTGTGTCTTGCACAACGGAGAGTAAAAAATGAAACTCACTTGATACACAAATTAAAATTTTCATGTTGGACAAATATTAATATTTCCAGGTTTTTGGACACTTGCTATGTATTATATTAAATTATTACCTGTTAGTATTATATTAAACTTATGCTAGATTGCCTCTGTGTATATGCCAAATATATTTTAAGGTTAAAATTATAGATATTCTTTACAAAACTTAGGGTGTAACTCTGTACATAAATGCCGTACAGTTTAAAAATTATTCGATTGAATTGATTGCAATGGACGACTTATTTGAGTTCTCTAAATTTTGCACATCATCTGGAACTGGAGTTTCCATTGGTCGTTTACCAGAACATGGGCAAAATGGTATCCTTGTGTTTGTATCATGGCGAAGAGCATTGCTGGTCCACCTGTGTGGATTTGCTGGATCAGTGTATGTAGATGTACAAGATGGTTCTCTCAAAGTGTGTCAGAGACCAGTTATCTATTAATATAATCCATCCTTGCCCAGTAACCACTCATGTTGGATCAAGTTGCATACAGGATGAATGTAGCAAGAGTTAGATTTGACACTCTACCTCCAACTCTTGTTTATTATAAAGAAGTAATATACTCCCAAGAGAACCTCTGAGATAAGGAGTTTTAATTGCGTGAGAGGGTACAGTGAGAGACACGGTATCGGAGGTGTTGAATTGGTAGGGCCCTCATGGCTTAAACAACCTTGCACTTCAGTGCTCTAGCGACCCTTTGTGAACTTTATTTCCGGGCTGCACATTCTCAGGCACTGGAGCTGGCATCAGTTTCATTCAATGCCCTGCCGGGTCACTTCCACTGTACCGCTCGCTTTTCCTTGTGTTCTGAATGCTTGGCATCTATGGATCTTTGCTTTGGACAACAGGTGCCCCCGTTTTGTTAATGCCTGAGCAGGTGCTTGGAAACCCTGATGGCATAGTGGTTAAGAATTCAGCTGCTAACCAAAAGGTCGGCAGTTCAAATGCACCAGGTGCTCTTTGGAAACGTATTGGGGCAATTCTACTCTGTCCTATAGGACTGCTATGAGTCAGAATTAGCTCAACACAATGAATTTGGTTTTTAAGCATGTGCTTACCTTGCTTATTGGGTAATCCTTCCCTGAACCTGCATTAATCAGTCTATCTATTTAAGCCTTAAAACTTGGGGCTTATGGCTTCCTTTTTTTGATAATATTTGAAATCACATAATCTTAAATATATCTCTCTGGGGTGGGTGGGAAGGTTAACATGTCAAACCTAAATAAAAAGTCCATCCTTGAGCTGTAACTATTGCAATTACTTTAGTCATACTTTCTGCCACCTACACCAAGCATATGTTAAATAGAGTAATGTATGTTTGAAAGTATTTTTCCTACATACCATGAGTGGTAATTAACATCTATGGATCAATAAAAATATTGTAGAAGAATTTCTAGACTTACAAAAACAGAGTATAATAAACTAAGTATCCCATATAAATAGTTTCTTAGGCTTTTAATTCTTGTGAATTCTGTGCTGCCTAACATTTTAGTATGTGACTCAAGAGAACCCTTCGAAGTTTTATTGAAAAGCCTAAAAGGACACAGAGCTAGAAATTCATTGAGGCTCCACAAAATAGCTTGATGATTGTTTATGTTGCAGTATCATTCTCAGACTTAGTTTGGGCATGAGTGGCTGAGGCGTGTGGAAGAATTGTTCATTTGAGAAAAATAACCCAACTATTTTTTTCTCACATTGATATTAAAGACCTCAAGGATGCTGGTGAGAAATGGAAAGATGACACATTGCACAAAAACCTTCAAGACATGACTAGATACTAGAAAAGGAAAAGGAAGTGTATAAATGAAAACATAAGTATCCATTGGATAGAGGCTTTTTTTTTTTTTCAAAAGAACCGTGCTTCATAGTTTGAAAACAGAAGTAGAAATTTTAAAACATATTCACCCTTGACTGAGTATGGTGAAGTATGATATAAATAAATAGGTATAATAAAAGAAATTCCCTTAAGGCAGTGTAGCAACAAAAAATATTTCAACGTTGTTGTTGTTAGGTGCCGTCTAGTCAGTTCCAACTCATAGCAATCCTGTGTACTATAGATGGGAGCACTGCCTGGTCCTGCACCATGCTCACAATCATTGTTATGCTTGAGCCCATTGTTGCAGCCACTGTGCCAATCCATCTCATTGAGGGTCTTCCTCTTTATCTCTGACCCTCTACTTTACAAAGTGTGATGTCCTTCTCCAGGGTCTGATCCCTCCTGACAACAACCTAAAGTATGTAAGACACAGTCTTGCCATCCTTGCTTCTAAGGAGCATTCTGGTCGTACTTTTTTCAAGACAGATTTGTTTGATTTCAACATTGTCTTGATGTAATAGAGAAATATGCTAAATATGGTATGATATTTTTGGAAGTCACAGTGGAACTTATTGTTAGTATTTGGAAAAAAAGTAGAAATTTGGGTGAAAATTAAAGGGGAGAAAGCAATAGGAGGTAACAATGCATCTCTGCCATGATAGAAAATATTCCTATTTTGACAGTATGGAATATAAGTAGAGGTGTTATCTGGACACTCTTTAAAAATTATAGTTGTTTCAAGTTGTAACACACGAGGAATATATAATTAGTACAAAATGGTGTTAAGGTAATTATTATACATAAGAAAGACAGTAAAAAGAATTGAATTGATTCTATATATGTATATAGTACAAGACGATAACAGTATTTTGTGTATCTTAAAAGAGAAATTCCAGTGACCCAAGTTAGGGGAAAATGTGGCTAAGGGCAAATACTGTGGAAATTATACTTTAGTGATTGCCTGATGGGGAGCTGGATGAATTTAGGATGAAGATCCTCCTTGAGGAATGTTTGAGTAATGAACTTAGTCAAAAAAAGAATGTGCCTCACCTGTCCTGGATGGATTCTCCCAATGAATTTTGACCCAGAATATTGAAGTGGATTTCCCCTCAGTAATATTAAAATGTTACATATGTTGTCTTTATTTGAAAGGAAGAGAGGGGTGTGGGACACTGTTAGCAAATGCCCATTTTCTAATATTAAATCAACTTTGCATTGCTTGAATAAATAAAACCTGATCGTGACGCAGTATCCTCTTTTTAATACATTGCTGGGCTCAGTGTACTAGCATTTCCTTTAGAATTTGTGCGTGCAGTTGGCCTATGATTTCTTTCCTCACACTGGACTTGGCTGCATTTGTTATCAATGTTAAAACACACAATATATTCAGAGTAATTCCCATAGTTATCCTACTAGCTTCTGCAGGAACTTATGTAAGAATAGCATTTGGGTGTATCTGAAACAATCTTGTACGGATCTAAGCCTACGTTTTTCTTAGTGTGAAGATTTTAATTTATGTTACTGGTTATATTAATAATCACACCATTTCTTCTAGAATAAGTGAAGGCTTTACGTGTGTGCGCACACACACATATATACATAAAAATAGATATGATATATATAAATATATAAATTTTCTAAATAATTATAATAAAGTTTTATTTAAATATTATTGTGTTTTCACTATTTCACCTCTATAGTGTCATCCATGGTTATTTTCCTCCACAATTCCTAACATTGTTATTTGTGGCTTCTATCTCTTTCTTAATTTATCTTAAGAAATATTTGCCTATATAATGAAACTTTTGAGAATATTTTTTATTTGTTTGCTTCTCTCTGTTTTAGAATTATTTGGGCATATTTTTCTGCTGTTATTGTTATTAAATTCCATTATATTTGGTTTTATTATGTTGCCTTTTCTAACTTCCTAAATTGAATGCTTGGCTTCTTTTTTTTTAATTATTATTGTACTTTAGATGAAAGTTGACAAAACAAACTAGCTTCTCATTAAACAGTAAGCATATTGTTTTATGATGTTGTTTACCAATCCCTTCTTAATCTCTATTACCGGCTTTCCTTTCTCCTCCTGCCTTCTAGTCCTTGCCTCTGGGCTGCGTGCCCCTGTAGTCTCATTTTTTTTTTTCATGGGCCTGTCTAATCTTTGGCTAAAGGATGAGCCTCAGGAGTGACTTCATTACTGAGCTAAAAGGGTGTCCAGGGTCCATACTCTTGGTGTTTCTCTCGTCTCTGTCAAGCCAGTAAGTCTGGTTGATTTTGTGAGTTAGAATTTTGTTCTATATTTTTCTCCAGCTCTGTCTGGGACCCTCTGTTGTGATCCCTGTCAGAGCAGTCAGCAGTGGTAGCTGGGCACCATCTAGTTGTACTGGACTCAGTCTGGTGGAGGCTGTGGTAGATGTGGTCCATTAGTCCTTTGGATTAATCTTTCCCTTGTGTCTTTAGTTTTCTTCATTCTCTCTTGCTCCCAAAAGGGTGAGACTAGTGGAGTATCTTAGATGGCCACTCACAGGCTTTTAAGACCCCAGACACTGCTCACCAAAGTAGAATGTAGAAAATTTTCTGTATAAGCTGTGTTATGCCAATTGAGCTAGATATCCCCCAAGACCATGGTCCCCATAGCCCTCGGCCCAGAAATTCGGTCCCTCAGGGAATTTGGATGCATCTATGAAGCGTCCATGACCTTGCCTTGTACAACTTGTGCAGGCTTTTCCATTATTGTGTACTGTCTCACTCTTCACCAAAGAAACCATTAATCTATTGTCTATTTAGTGTTTTTCCATCCCCAACCCTCGCCTTCCTCATAATCATCGAAGATTATTTCTTTTTGTGTGTAATACTTTTCATGAAATTTTATAGTAGTGGTCTCATACAATATTTGTCCTTTTGTGATTGACTTATCTCATTCAGCATAACGGCTTCCAGATTCATCCATGTTGTGAGATGCTTCACAGATTCATTATTATTCTGTGTCTTTTCCTAATATTCCAATTGTGTGTACGTACCGTAGTTTGTTAATCCATTTATCTGTTAATGAGCCTCTAGGTTGTTTCTATCTTTTTGCTGTTGTGAACTATGCTGCAGTGAACATGATTGTGTATATGTCTATTCATGTGACGACTCTTATTTCTCTGGTATATATTCCTAGGAGTGGTATTGCTGGATCATACTGTATTTCTATTTCTAGCATTCTAAAGGGGCTCCATATCGTTTTCCAAAATGGTTGTATCATTTTGCATTCCCACCAGCGGTGCATAAACATCCCAATCTCACTGCAACCTCTCCAATATTTGTTATTTTCCATTTTTTTGATTCATGCCAGTAATGCTGGGATAAGATGGTATCTCCTTGTGGTTTTGACTTGTATTTTTCTGATGGCTACTGATCACGAGCATTTCCTCATGTGTCTGTTAGCCACTGGAAAGTCTTATTTGGTAAAATGTCTGTTCATTTCCTTTGCCCATTTTTTAATTGGATTATTTGTTTTTTATTGTAGAGGTGTTGGATTTTCCTGCGGATTTTAGAGATTAGACCTTTGTCAGATTTGTCATATCCAAAATTTTCCCCAGCCTGTAGGTTTTCTTTTTTCTTTTTTGGTGAAGTCTTTTGATGAGCATAAGTGTTTAATTTTTAGAAGATCTCAGTTACCTAGCTTATCTTCTGGCATTTGTGTGTTGTTAGTTTGTATCCTGTTAATTCTGTGTATTGGGGTGCCTAGCATTGATTCTATTTTTCTTCTATGATTTTTACAGCTTTTGGTTTTATATTTAGGTCTTTGACCATTTTCCATTAGTTTTTGTGTATGGTGTGAGGTATGGGTCCTGTTTCTTTTCCTTTTTTTTTTTTTTTCGCAGATGGACATCCAGTTTTGCCAGCACCATTTGTTAAAAATACTGTCTTTTTCTCATTTGATGGATTTTGGGCCTTTGTGGAAGAGCAGGTGACCATAGGTGCATGGATTTACATCTGGGTTCTCAATTCTGTTCCATTGGTCAGTGTATTTGTCTTTGTACAAGTACCAGGCTGATTTGACTACTGTAGCTGTACAGTAGATTCTGAGGTCAGGTCGTGTGAGTTCTCCTACTTTACGCTTCTTCTTCAATAGCACTTTACTTATTCTGCGCCTCTTTCCTTTCTGTATAAAGTTAGTGATTAGTTTTTCCATCTTTTTAAAAAACGCTGTTGGTATTTGGATCGGGATTGTATTATATTTATAGATTGCTTTCTGTAGAATTGTCATTTTCACAATGTTGAGTCCACCTATTCATGAGCATGGTATGTTTTTCCGTTTATGTAGATCTATTTTGGATTCTTGCAGTAGAGTTTTGTATTTTTCTTTGTACAGGACTTTTACATCCCTACTGAGATTTATTCCTAAGTATTTTATTTCTTTATGGGCTGTTATAAATGGTATTGTATTTCTGATTTATTTTTTGCCATTTTCTTTATTGGTGTATAGGAATTCAACTGATTTTTGTATATTTATTTTGTACTCGGCAAATCTGCTGAATCTTTCTATTCGTTCCGGTAGTTTTCTTGTGGAGTTTTTTGGGTTTTCTATGTATAGTAGCATATCATCAGCAAAAATGGATGGTTTTCCTTCTTCATTACCACTTTGGATGCCCTTCATTTCTTTTTCTTGCCTTATTCTAGCTAGGACTTCCTGCACAGTGTTAAAGAGGATAGTAAGGATAAAAGGCACCCTCGTCTTGTTCCTATTCTCAAAGGGAATGTTTTCAGCCTCTCTCCACTAAGAATGATGTTGGCTGTTGGCTTTGTATAGGTGACCTTTATTATATTGAGAACTTCCCCTTCTATACCTATTTTATTGAGAGTTTTTATCACAAATGGGTGTTGGACTTTGTCGAATGCCTTTTCTGAGCCTATTGAAATGATCATGTGATTTTTTTCTTTTATTTATGTGGTGGATTACATTGATTGACTTTCTATTGTTGAACCATCCTTGTGTACCTGGTATGAATCCTATTTGGTCATGGTATATATATATTTTTTAATATGATACTGAATTCTATTAGCTAGAATTTTATTGAGAATTTTTGCATCTGTTTTCATGAGAGATATTGGTCTGTATAATTTTCTTTTTTTGTGGTGTCTTTGATTTTGGTATCAGGGTTATGCTGGCTTCCTAAAATGCATTGAGAAGTATCCCTTCCTTTTCTGTGTTCCGAAATTGTTTGAGTAGTACTGGTGTAAACTCTTCTCTGAATGTTTGGTAGAATTCTCCAGCGAAGCCATCAGGGCCAGGGCTTTTTTTCTTCTGGTTGGAAGTTTTTGTTTTTTTTTTTTACTTTTTCAATCTCTTCTCTTGTTGTATGTTCAGATTGCCAACATTATTTTGTGTTAGTTTGGGTAGGTAGCCTGTTTCTAGAAATTCACTCATTTCCTCTAGGTTTTCAAATTCGTTGGAGTATAGTTTTTCATAAGACTTGGTTATGACCCTTTTTATTTCAGTTGGGTCTGTTGTAATGTCCCAATTTCACTTCTTATTTGGGTTATTTGTATCTTCTCCTGTTTTTCTTTTGTCAATTTGGCCAGTGGTTTGTTGATTTCACTGATCCTTTCAAAGAACCAAATTTCAGTTTTGTTGATTCTCTCTATTGGTTTTCTATCCTCCATGTCATTCATTTCTGCTCTGGTCTTTATTATTTCCTTTCTTCTGGTGGTTGTGGGCTTCTTTTGCTGTTCTCTGTTTGAGTTGTATAGCTAATATTTTAATTTTGTCCTTTCTTCTTTTTTGATATGTGCATCTATTGCTATAAATTGGCCTCTGAACACTGCCTTTACTGTGTCCCAAAGGTTTTGTTATGGGATATGTTTTCATTCTCATTTGAGTTTAGGAATTTTTTTATTCCATCTCTGATTTCTTCTATTACCCAGTTGTTTTTAAGCAGAGTGTTATTCAGTTTCCATGTAATTGATTTTTTTTCCTTGTTTTTCCTATTATTAATTTCTACTTTGATGGCATTGTGGTCAGAGACGATACTTTGTATTATCTCAATGTTTTGGATTTTGTAGAGGGTTGCTTTGTGGCCTAAGATGTGGTCTATTCTGGAGAATGTTCCATGTATGTTGGAATAGAATATCTTCTTTGAAACTGTCGGGTAGAGTGTTCTGCATGTGTCTATGAGTTCAAGTTGGCTGATGTGTACTTTGGGTCTTCTGTAGTTTTGTTGAGTTTCTTTCTAGATGTTCTGTCCTTTACCTAGAGTGGTGTGTTGAAGTCTCCTACCATTACTGAGAAACTGTCAATTTCTCTTTTCAGTGCTGTTACAGTTCATATTATGTATTTTGGAGCCCTGCCATTGGGTGTTGCCTTATTAATTCTATTTTTATGATATTTCAAATATAAATGTTTCCTAAAAGTACTGTTTCAACTGAATTAAAACCAAAACCAAACCAAACCTGTTCCCATCGAGTCGATTCCAATTCATAGCGACCGTATAGGTCAGAGTAGAACTGCCCCATAGTTTTCCAAGGAGTGCCTGGTGGACTTGAACTACTGACCTTTTGGTTAGCACCCATATCACTTAACCACTACACCACCAGAGATTCCACTGAATTAAATATATGTATATTTAATGCATACACAAACATACATATATATCCACACTGAATGTGTGTGCACTATCATTATCAGTTCAATATATTGCTGTTTTATTTTATTCTATAGAATAACATATTGGTATTTTAAATATGTGGAGGTTTTTTTTTAAGTTATAAGAGGTTTATTTTACTTATTTATGTATTGTGGGGGTGGATCGGGCTGGTCTCTTCCTTTTAATGCTCTTATATTTTGAGATCTTCATATTTTCCCCTCAAAAAGTCTTTAAGTCTTACTTGGGCTATCCCAAAGTTTAGTCCTTTGATTTTTGTTTTATTTTGTTTTGTTTTTGTTCTTCTCTTCAACTACATGAGTGTGGATCCAACTTATTCCCAAAGCCTGCCTGAAGCATGCACTTCTAGGGTCTCTTCACCAACATCTACTATTTGGGGGGGCTGAAGAAAATTACATGTCCTTGCAAATGTCATCTACTGAGGCACCCTACTGTTTCTCCTTTTCTTTCCTCCATGGATTGGCTTATTCAGGATAGCCCTAATTCTCACTTCAATCCCAAAGTAAAAGTGCCCACAACTACTTTTGTAAAGAAGAGTTTGGTTTATTCTTCAATTACTGATTAATTTTATGGATCAAGTTAACTAGGTTGTGGTGTTCAGCCTAGACTCTACAATGAGTAGTTAAATGTGGTCAAATAAGTAAGTCTTAAGTAAACAAGATTACCATTCATAATGTGGTTGGGCTTTATCCAATCAGCTGAAGGACTTAAGAGCACAAATGGAGCTTTCCCTAAGATATTTTGTGCTGCTAGACTACAAATTGACATTTTTCCAGGATTCACTCTCTCTTCGCTCTTTCCATCACTTGAGCTGTGGATTTTGGGACATAAGATTGCAGGAATTTTCAGCCTGCTGACCTACGGACTTTGGATTTGCCAGCCCCACAATTGGGTGAGCCAATTCTTTGGATTTCACATTTGTATGTGGGGCAGATTATAGTCAGCAATTCCTAGGAAAGACGGAAAGATGTATTACTTTCTCGATCGTAGTAATGGCCACATGTCAAAGCTTATGTTGAAACTTAACAAATTTTATACTTGTGTAAGTGCAATATATTCTGTCAATTATTTTTTAATTAAGCTGTTAAAAGATGATACAATGTTGTAGTAGTTTCCTATTGCTTCTGTAACAAATTAATATAAGTTTAGTGGCTTAAACGACAGTAAATTTTTGGTTATTTTTTTTATAAATGCAGAAGAAAATGATGCAGTTTCTTTGTTTTTTCCAGCTGTAGAGGCTGCATGCATGTTTGGCCCATAACCTCCCGTATTCAAAGGCACCAAGGACCTATTAAGTCATCTCCCTGACTCTATCTCTTTTTCTTCCGTTTCCCAATTATCACAACCTATGTGATTACATTGGGCCCACCTCATTAATCCAGGTAATTAATTTCTTTAAAATCAGCTAATTACCTTGGGAAGCAATTAATTTCTGTTTATGCTGATGAGAAATTTGGCATTGATTAAAGGTAACAGTTTTACAACATGATTAATAAAATTGATATCAATATGTCATACAGGCGAAAAGGTTGGATTGGCAAAAGTTGAGATATACATATTTTTACAACAGCAAAAAGGTGGAAAAAAGCAGTTACTGATGCTACTTATGGAAAAACACCTCATGAGATTTTTTTGGTCTTGAAGTTTAAGATCATGGTTTCATGGGACAACCCAGCCAATTGGCCTAATACCGTTTTTAGTGTTCCTCTTGTACCTCCTAATTCACTGTGTAGTGCCTGGAGTCTTAAAAGCCCATAGCCATCCAAGTACAATTGCTCTCTCTTTGACTGGAGCAGCAGAATAGAAGTAGGAGAGTCAGGAATCAGAGGAGGAACTGTAATGTATGTCTAATTATCTTTATGAACAACTGCCTCCTTTTTCATGAGAACAGAAATGGATGGTACCTGGCAACCATTACTGAACATTTTGATCAAAGATTCTATAGAAGAACCCTCTGACAAGTGGGAAAATGTGAAACAGAATTTCAAATTCTCATTGAATCCAGACTTTCTGACTCCAGAAACTATATAACCTCTCTCCTGAAACTATTGCCCTGAGATAATCATTAAACCTTAAATGGAAACTATGCCCTGGATTCATCATTAAGGCAAACAATAGTTTAATTTAATTAGTGAGGAGTGTCTGATTAAGCGTTCTTCTCTTTTAAAGAATTATCTATATGTGATCAAATTGACAACAGCAAGTTGAAAGTTAGATGCTTAAAGGGCAGTGAGTTTATGTTAATGGTGGTGGAATAATTTGGAAACAGATAGTGAGAATGGTTGCACAACTTTAAGAATTTAATCAATGTCAGTGAACTGTACATATAGAAATTGTTGAATAGGTATATATTTTCCTTTGTGTATTATCACTACAAAAATAATTAAATAAAATCAGCTAACGGTCAACCTTTATTTCACATGCAAACTTAACCTCCCCTTGCAAAGTAACCCAAAATATTCACACACTGTAGGGGTTTGGATGTGAACATTTTGGGAGGCACCATTATCCTATCTACCACAGACAAATGTCGACTATGTGGAAACAATAATTCCTTAAATAATCAATAATATATATAAAGGATTATTAACACTTTTTAAAATCAAAATAGATTTCTTTGAGAAGGAAATGATCTCAGGAATTTTAGTACTGACATAAAAACATTAATAAATATGAAGGTAAAAAGACTGCTGTTCATTTATCCTCATATTTTTTCTTAGTTTTAATTTAGGATTCAGGATAGCATTTGGGGCTTCTATGTCTTTTGAATTTTCACTTTATTATACTGAGGGCAGTTGAAAATAAAGTAAATACATAAATTCAAAAGAAACTGGAATTATAGCTATTATTAAATGAAATTTTAACATGTTTTTCAGTGTTGGTATAGGCAAATTGATATGAGACATTTATCATTGTATATACTCTGCTTTTAATGCATGACTGCTGAAATGTGTAAATGATATTTCTGTCTTCTCCAACAACCCGCTATAAACCAAATGTATTTCCTTCAGAGCCTCTATGTACAAATGAAAAGGGAGAAAACATCAAAATTTAAAGCCATAATACATGTATATGATTAAGACCCAAGTTCTTTGTACATTTTATAGGAACATATCTCTTAAAAAGTCAACTTAATTACAAGTTTTAAAGTACATTAAATTAATCTTTTAAATTCTACTTGTTTATATTTGAAACAATTAGTTAAAACTTTTTTAACCATGATTTTATTTAATCCTTAAGAATAAACAGACATGTGATTTGTACTTTCTTTTCCCATTCTCCATAAGGCTCAACCGTTTTTTCTAATACACGCCTTTTAAACAATACCTCATTTTAGGAAATTGATCAAGTCTTCAACAGAGCAGTTAGTCCACTTTAAAATGGGTTAATATTTTTGCATGTGTAAATAGCTAAATTTAATTTAAAAATTAAATGTAGCATTAAGAGTTAGAATTGAAGTGAGCCTCTCTATTGGAATAATTTGATAAATGTTAGGGCTCTTGGTCTTAAAATAGATAAAAAATCTGGAAACAGGGATATTTTGTCTAAAATTATCCTCAGAGGTCTATAAACACCAGAAAAATCGCATACTGATAATAAAAATAAAAAGTGAATATTCCAAGGCCTCACCCATACCCACTGAATCTGATGTTACAGTGGTGGATGGGACAATGAGACTGAGTTTGTATGCAAATTTATCAGCTAGTTCTTAATTACATCACAGTTTAAATACAAGCAATTGTACGTTTTCTAAGGAAAAGCTTAGCTGCTTTCGTTTTTCTTAAAATCCAGGAGAGAAGTGGTATCTGCTTTTAATAATTCTTATAATATATTGCTCTTTACTTATCTACAGTCACTGTTAAGGATAAAGGTCATCCCATTCCTGGCTTCAAGCTGAGGTTAGAAATTAAATTCTTTTTCTCTCCCAGGAACCAATGCCTTAACTTTCACTATTTAGTTTTCTTAATTGAAACCCAAAAAGGCTTCAAGCTATAGCTCTCTCAGCTTTATTTTTTCTATTATTTTACTAGTTCACAAATATGACTTCTTTGTGTGTGTTTGAGACTTAGTCGTATTTTTCATTTTTATATTCTATTATTCATTGTATATGTTTGTTGTTGCTAGGTGCCTGGAGTCAGCTCTAATTCATAGAAAATCTGCATAAAACAGAACAAAACACTGCTTGGTCCTGCACCATCCTCACAGTCACTGTTATACTTGAGCCCATTGTTGAAGCAACTGTGTCAGTCCATATTGTTGAGGATCTTCCTCTTTTTTGCTGAACCTGTATTTTATGTAGCATAATGTCCTTCTCCAGGGACTGATTCCTCCCAATAACATGTCCAAAGTATGTGAGATGTAGTCTCAACATCCTTGATTCTAAGTAGCATGCCAGCCTTACTTTCTTCCAAGACAGATTTGTTTGTTCTTCTGGCAGACCATGGTATATTCAATATTCTTCATCAACACCACAGTTCAAAGGCATTAATTCTTCTTCGGTCTTCCTTATTCATCATCCAGCTTTCACATGCATATGATGTGATTGAAAGTACCATGGTCAGGCACACCTCAGTCTTACATGGTGACATCTTTGCTTTTCAACACTTTAAAGAGGTCTCCCTCAGCAGTCAGTAACTTAAATAAAAATGAGAATCTGCTAAAGTAAATGGATATAGTAGAAAATTATAAAAAGGATTATAGAACTAGGTAAGATTAAATATTTAAAGAAAACATACAGAATACATAAAATAAGAATAGATCATTAATAAACATTGAGAAAAAGGAATACTTAGGAATAAACCAAATAAATATTCTAGAAATTAAAATTTCATCAAAATAAAATAAACACTCAATAAGTAGGTAAAATAGACTATACCTACATGAAAAAAAACTGAATAATGGAAGTTAGCTCTAAATTAACATCTTATTGTGCAACATTTTAATATATAAAAATGGAAAATACAAGAAAAAAGTCAAGGAAATATGAAGGATAGAATGAAATGCATCTAATGAGTTTCAAAAATTGGGACTAGAGAGCTAAGTAGGAACAACAACAGTAACATCAACCACAACAAAAACTGGTTCTTTGAAAAGGCAAATAAATATTCCACTGGCAAAACTGACCAAAACTTTAAAGAATAATGTAAAAAATAAATGATTTTAAGAATGAAAAAGAAGACATCAGTAAATTCTTGTAGAATTAAAATATAATTAAGGAAAAAATTAAGGATAGTTTTATATCAATAACTTTGAAAATTTAGATGAAAGGGACAGAGAGGTTCAGAATATCCCAAATAACAGAAATAGATGACTGTGGTAAGCAGAATTTTAAGATCGATCTAAGATTCCCGCCCATTGTTGTAGAATCTTTGCATAATGCTTATAATTTGAACTAATCAGGTGATCTATTTTTAAAAAGAGTCTAAAAGCAGAAGTCACAGAGATGTGAAGCTGCAGCAGGTACCCTCCTATTAAACTTCATGGAACAAACTGCCCTGTTATAGAGAGGCCATATTGCAGAGATCAGCGCCAACTCTAGGAACTGGGAATAGCCGCTGGTTGACAGCCAACCGAAACACAGGGGCCTCAGTCTACAACTACAGAATTGGAGTCCAATATTCTGAAGACGTTCAAAGGCTTCAAGCCACAAGTGAAATTGCAATCCCAGTTCCCACATTGATTTTAGCCTGGTAAGACCTTGAACAGAGGACTCACCTAACTTGTTACTGAATTGCTGATGCACAAAACCCTAAGACAATAAAAAACAATAAATGGGTATTATTTTAAACCCCTACGTTTCTGATAATTTGTTATGCATACTAGAAATTTAATAAAATGAAGAATTCACCAATATATCTACAGTCAGCATAACCTTATTATGAAAAATATGTAAATATTTCTAAACAGAGGGACAAAAAATACAATTAAACTTATGACTTACAAACGCAGAATATAATTTTTGCAAAGTAGCAATACATTTGGATTTCTTCCAATAAATCAATTTTGATAGGCTAAAAAACAAATTGTATATCCATGAAATTTATATTAATATATATATTTTAAATATCTTCCTTGTATATAAGGACTTATTATTTTTATGGTATAGTAAAAATCATATTTTCAAAGAGGCCTTACAGAAATTTAGAATTTTCTAAGCTTCTTTACACTACAAATTTAATCTTCACAACTGCTTTAGGATGTGGGAGGTATTATTCTTTTCATTTTAAATATGGCAAAACAGAGACACAAAAGGTCAGTATCTTACCCAGTGCCATAGAGCTGGTAAGTGGTAGAGCTGGGATATGAACCCAGATGTAGCTTTTAGAATGTCAATCAATTCAAAATAAAATATAAAAGGTTACACAGATGTTATCCTTTCCCTCAGAGAAAATTTCAGCATTCATATATATTTAATTATTCAGTTTGATGTAGAGTGAATTTAAGGAGTTTAGTTCTAGTGAAATAGATCCTTTCAAACTCAAAAGTATAGATAAATGGAACAGTGGAGAGCACAGTATAACCTCCTTTTCTGCACATATTTACAAATTTGCTTTTTAAATTTTAAGGTATACTTCTCAGAATGTAAGGGATTAGCATAGCATGTGGCATGTGGTGGGCATACAATTAATTATCCAAAACATTTTGTCTGGCTGAAAATAAGCTTGTACAATAGAATTGGATAAAATCACTTAAAAAAGTAGTCTATGGTGTCCAGAGGCCCGTTTTTGCACTCCATCAAAAAAACAAGTCAACGGAGGCTGAAATCAAGACTTAATTCAGTCCCCCAGAGCTCCAGCTATTGTTGGTAAATCTCCATTTTCATTCCTGATCCACATCATACAATCACAAGGTTATTTTGTTCTGCTACTACTAAAAACTGCCTAAAAAAAAAAATCACAAAAACATTATTTTAGAATTGAAGTTTCCATGCACCAATCTATCTGGTACCACCAGTGGTGAAAGCTTCTCACTTGTAAACCTAATCTCTGACTATCCCTCACATTCCCCTGACAACTAAGTCTAGCTCAAGTACATATGTACACCCGCATATACACATGCAGGATAACTAGTCATTAAATTAACCTGTTTCACATTTCTCTTTCCAAAATAACTGCTTCTCTTCTGTTTCTAACTTTCACAACTTGGAAACAAAGAAGAAGGATTGGTAGTTGGAAAATATGGGCTTGGTGATAAAAAATGATGTCAGGGATGGCATGATAGAATTTGCAAGACCAACAACTTCTTCAATGAAAATAACTTTTTTCAAAGAACATAAATGGTGACTATACATGTGTATCTCACCAGATGGAATACACAGGAATCAAATTGACTATATCTGTAGAAAGAGACAATGGAAAAGCTCGGTATTAGCAGTCAGAGGAAGGCCAGGGGCTGACTACAGAACAGGTCATCGATTGCTCATATGCAAGTTCAAGTTGAAACTGAAGAAAATTACAAGTCCATGAAAGCCAAAGTACGATCTTGGGTATATCCCACCTGAATTTAAAGACCATCTCAAAAGTAGATTCAACACGTTGAACACTAATGACCAATGACCAGACAAGTTGTGGAATGATAGCAAGGACATCATACATGAAGAAAGTAGTAGGTCTTTAAAGAGAAACAAAGACCAAAATGGATGTCAGATGAGACTCTGAAACTTGCTCTTGAAAAGGCAATAGCTAAAGCAAAAGAAAAACGATGACACAAAAGAGTTGAATGGAAGATTTCAAGGAGCAGCTCAAGAAGACAAAGAAAAGTATTACAGTGACATGAGCAAAGACCTGGAGCTAGAAAACCAAAAGGGAAGCACATTTTGGCATTTCCCTAGCTGAAAAAACTGAAGAAAAACTTCAAATTTCAGGTGGAAATATTGACGGATTCCACTGGGAAAATATTAAAATATGAAGGAAGCACCAAAAGAAGATGGAAGGGAGGCAGAGACAAGATGGCGGAATAGACAGACTTCCGTAGAACCCTCTTTACAATAAAGACCCAAAAAAACAAGTGAAATCAGTATATTTGTGACAAACTGGGAGCACTGAGCATCAAAGGAAAGCTTAGATAATGAACTGAGGAGCAGGGGGAGGAAGAGACCGTGCAGAAGTGGAGAGGAGTTACCAGACGTGAATCGTTGGGAGCACTCAGGCACCATTCCTGGAGCAGCAGTGGCGGTGGCGGGCTGATACTTGTGTTCGGCCACAGTTTCCTCAGGGAGAAGCACCCAGCCACACAGCCTACTCGACCTCTGGAAACTGAGGAGAACGGCACTCTTGACAAAAACTAAGTACTTGCATATATTTACCTCAAGCCGCGTTCAGCGGCTGAATCCCTGAGCCTAAGATAGACCACGGTGAGCACCTAGAGCAATCCTCCCAGCCTTGGGGAAGGAAAAAATTTGCAATTGGGGTGAAAAGATAATTTGCTAGCTCCATTAACCGGGGAAGCTCAGGACAGAGTGGCTCTTGTCCAGGCATAAACTGTCTGTGGACCTTGAGCACTTTTCCCTTCTACATGGAACTGTGTGGGCCTATTTCGGGAGAATAGGCCCTTGTTGGCAAACTCCAACTATTTCAGCTGTGCAGTGGAGAGATGGGTGTTTGATGTTTGACATTGCTTTGCCTATTAAACGAGGTCCTTACCTACCCACATCAGGGACCAAAAGACTGGTAGCTCTACTCAAGTCACCCAGCCACCCATGACAGGGGTACAAAGATAACTGGTACCTCCCAGTCCTTACAACCAAAAACTTTGGGTGCCCATGGTCCCTCTGCAGAACCCACCGACCAGCATGCTGTAGGGAACAGAGATGCATTTTCTTCAGAGACACTTGGGGGTTGGTTCTCAGCCCCCTGCCTTGTTCAGAGCATAACCCCCTGCTGCAATCAGATACCGGTATATACGCCAATCACCCCTGCCCCTCTAAGACTGTAGGACACTTGATGATCACATTTGATGATCAGCTACCTGGAAACCTGAGCTGAACTCATACAAGAAAACTGAATGGACTTCTAGATTGATATACAATATAACAGCTTTAGCCAGCTGGGGACAGGACACCAGAGGTCCAAAGGCAAAAATAATCAAGCTAGCTCACTCAAGTGACCCATAGGGGTATACCAAAACAAAACAAAGCAAGCAGCTATGACACAGTAAGCAAGCATAAACTAATACAATAACTTATAGGTGGCTCAGAGGCAACAGTCAATATCAAGTCACATAAAAAAACAGACCACGATCACTTCAACAGGCTCTCAAAACAAAGAATCCAGGGATCTTCTAGATGAAAGTGCATTCCTGAAATTACCAGATGCAGAATACAAAAGTTTAATATACAGAACCCTTCAAAACATCAGGAAGGAAAAGAGGCAATATGCAGAAGAAGCCAAGGAACACACAGCTAAAGCAACCAAAGAAATTAGAAAGATTATTCAGGAACATAACAAAAAGTTTAATAAGTTGGAAAAATCCATACACAGACAGCAACAAGAAATTCAGAAGATTAACAATACAATTACAGAATTAGACAACTCAATAGAAAGTCAGAGAAGCAGAACTGAACAAGTAGAAGCTGGAATTTCTGAACTTGAAGATGTCACTTGGTACTAATATATCTGAAGAAAAATCAGATAAAAGAATTAAAAAAAAAATGAAGAAACCTTAAGAATCTTGTGGGACTCTATCAAGAAAAATAACCTACGATTAATTGGAGTACCAGAACAAGGAGGCATAACAGAAAATACAGAGAAAATTGTTAAAGATTTGTTGGCAGAAGACTTCCCTGATATTGTGAAAGATGAGAAGATATCTTTCCAAGACGCTCATCGAACTCCACATAAGGTAGATCTGAAAAGAAAGTCACCAAGACATATTATAATCAAACTTGCCAAAACCAAGGATAAAGAGAGAATTATAAGAGCAGTGAGGGATAAACAAAAAGTCACCTACAAAGGAGAGCCGAGAAGAATAACCTCAGACTACTCGGCAGAAACTACTCAGGCAAGAAGGCAATGAGATGATATATTTAAACAATTGAAGGAAAAAAATTGCCTGCCGAGAATCATATATCCAGTAAAACTGTCTCTTAAATATGAAGGTGAAATTAAGACATTACCAGATAAGCACAAGTTTAGGGAATTTGTAAAAAACAACCCAAAACTACAAGAAATACTGAAGGGAGTTCTTTGGTTAGAAAATCAATAATATCAGGTATCAACCCAAGACTAGAACACTGGGCAGGGCAACCAGAAGTCAACCCAGACAGGGAAATCAAAAAAAAAAAAAAAAAGCAAGATTATTAAAAAAAAACAAAGCCCCAAACAGGGTAACAGCAATGTTATTATATGAAAGACAACATTAAAATAATAAAGAAGGACTAAGAAATGTAATCATACACCTTCCATATGGAGAGGAAGATGCGGCGATACAAAGAAATAAAAGTTAGTTTTAAATTTAGAAAAATAGGGGTAGATAATAAGGTAACCACGAAAGAGACAAACTATCCTACTCAGCAAAATAAAATACAAGGGAAAAATACAGACTCAGCAGAAACAAAGTCAACAACAACAAATAGGCGGAAGGGACAGTATATAAAGAAAATCTGCTCAGCACATAAAATCAAGTGAGAAAAAGAAACTGTCAACACACAAAAAAATACATCAAAATGATAGCACTAAATTCATACCTACCCATAATTACCCTGAATGCAAATGGACTAAATGCACCAATAAAGAGGCAGAGAGTGGCAGAATGGATTAAAAAACAAGATCCATCTATATGCTGCCTAAAAGAGACACACCTTAGACTAGAGACACAAACAAACTGAAACTCAAAGGATGGAAAAAAATATATATCAAGCAAACAACAATCAAAAAAGAGCAGGAGTTGGCAATATTAATTTCTGACAAAATAGACTTTAAAGTTAAATCCATCAGAAAGGATAAGGAAGGACACTATATAATAATTAAAGGGACAATACACCAAGAAGATATAACCATATTAAATATTTATGCACCCAATGACAGGGCTGCAGGATACATAAAACAAACTCTATCAGCATTGAAAAGTGAGATAGACAGCTCCACAATAATAGTAGGAGAGTTCGACACGCCACTTTCAGTGAAGGACAGGACATCCAGAAAGAAGCTCAATAAAGACATGGAAGACCTAAATGCCACAATCAACCAAATTGACCTCATAGACACATACAGAACACTCCACCCAATAGCAACCAAGTATACTTTCTTTTCTAGTGCACGTGGAACATTCCCTAGAATAGACCACATATTAGGTCATAAAGCAAGCCTTAGCAGAATCCAAAACATTGAAATATTGCAAAGCATCTTCTCTGACCATAAGGCCATAAAAGTGGAAATCAATAACAGGAAAAGCAGGGAAAAGAAATCAAACACTTGGAAACATAACAAAACCCTGCTCAAAAAAGACAGGATTATAGAAGACATTAAGGATGGAATAAAGAAATTCAGAGAATCCAATGAGAATGAAAACATTTCCTCTCAGAACCTTTGGGACACAGCGAAAGTGGTGCTCATAGGCCAATTTGCATCAATAAATGCACACATCCAAAAAGAAGAAAGGGCCAAAATCAAAGAACTCTCCCTACAGCTTGAAGAAATAGAAAGAGAGCAACAAAAGAAACCGTCAGGCACCAGAAGAAAACAAATAATAAAAATTAGAGCTGAACTAAATGAAATGGAAACCAAAAAACAATTGAAGGAATCAACAAGACCAAAAGCTGGTTTTCTGAAAAATTCAACAAAATTGATAAACTACTAGCCAAACTGAAAAAAGAAAAACAGGAGAGGAAGCAAATAACCCAAATAAGAAATGAGTGGGGCAAAATTACAACAGACCCAACTGAAATTAAAAGAAACGTATCAGATTACTATGAAAAACTATACTCAAACAAATTTGAAAACCTAAAAGGAATGGAAGAATTCCTAGAAACACACTACCTACCTAAATTAACACAAACAGAGGTAGAACAACTAAATAGACCCATTACAAAAGAAGAGATGGAAAAGATAATCAAAAAACTCCCAACAAAAAAAAGCACTGGTCCGGAGAGCTTCGCTGCAGAGTTGTACCAAACTTTCAGAGAAGAGATAACACCACTCCTACTAAAGGTATTTCAGAGCACAGAAAAGGATGGAATACCACCAAACTCATTCTATGAAGTCACCATATCCCTGATACCAAAACCAGGTAAAGGCACCACAAGAAAAGAAAATTATAGACCTATATCTCTCATGAATGCAGATGCAAAAAACCTCAACAAAATTCTAGCCAATAGAATTCAACAACATATCAAAAAAAATAATTCAACATGACCAAGTGGGATTCATACCAGGTATGCATGGATGGTTCATCATTAGAAAAACAATTCCTGTAATCCACCACGTAAATAAAACAAAAGACAAGAATCATATGGTTTTATCAATTGATGCAGAAAAGACATTGGACAAAGTTCAACACTCATTCATGATAAAAACTCTCAGAAAATAGGAATAGAAAGAAAATTCCTCAACACAATAAAGGGCATTTATACAAAGCCAACAGCCAACATCACCCTAAATGGAGAGAGCCTGAAAACATTCCCACTGAGATCAGGAATCAGTCAAGGATACCCTTTATCACCACTCTTATTCAACATTGTGTTGGAAGTCCTAGCCAGAGAAATTAGCCTAGACAAAGAAATAAAGGGCATCCAGACTGGCTAGGAAGAAATAAAAGTATCTCTATTTGGAGATGACATGATCTTATATACAAAAAACCCTAAGGAATCCTCCAGAAACTACTGAAACTAATAGAAGAGTTCAGCAGAGTACTGGGATACAAGATAAACATACAAAAATCACTAGGATTCCTCTACACCAACAAAAAGAACATCAAAGAGGAAATCACCAAATCAATGCCCCCAAGAGGATAAAATACTTAGGAATAAATCTTACCAGAGAAGTAAAAGACTTATACAAAGAAAACTACAGTACACTTCTGCAAGAAACCAAAAGAGACTTACATAAGTGGAAGAAAATACCTTGCTCGTGGATAGGAAGACTTAACATTATAAGAATGTCTATTCTACCAAAAGCGATCTATACATTTAATGCAATTCCGATCCAAATTCCAAGGACATTCTTTAATGAGATGGAGAAACAAATCACCAGCTTCATGTGGAAGGAAGCAAGGCCCTGGATAAATAAGGCATTACTGAAAAAGAAGAACAAAGTGGGAGGCCTTACTTTACCTGATTTTAGAGCCTATTATACTGCCACAGTAGCCAAAACAGCCTGCTACTGGTACAACAACAGATACATGGACCAATGGAACAGAATTGAAAATCCAGACATAAATCCAACCACATATGAGCTGCTGATATTTGGCAAAGGCCCCAAAACAGTTAAACGGGGAAAAGAGAGTGTTTTTAACAAATGGTGCTGGCATAACTGGATATCCACCTGCAAAAAAAATGAAACAAGACCCATACCTCACTCCATGCACAAAAACTAACTCAAAATGGATCAAAGACCTAAATATAAGATCTAAAACGATAAAGATCATGGAAGAAAAAATAGGGACAATGTTAGGAGCCTTAATACATGGCATAAACAGTATAAACATTATAAGGAATGTAGAAGAAAAACTACATAAATGGGAGCTCCTAAAAATCAAACACCTATGCTCATCCAAAGACTTCACCGAAATAGTAAAAAGACTACCTGCTGACTGGGAAAAAGTTTTTAGCTATGACATTTCTGATCAGCGCCTGATCTCTAAAATCTACATGATAATGCAAAAAAAAAAAAAAAACTCAACTGCAAAAAGACAAATAACCCAATTAAAAAATGGGCAAAAGATATGAACAGACGCTTCACTAAAGAAGACATTCAGGTAGCTAACAGATATATGAGGAAATGTTCACGATCATGAGCCATTAGAGAAATGCAGATCAAAACTACAATGAGATTTCATCTCACTCCAACAAGGCTGGCATTAATCCAAAAAACAGAAAATAACAAATGTTGGAGAGGCTGTGGAGAGATTGGAACTCTTATACACTGCTGGTGGGAATGTCAAATGGTACAACCACTTTGGAAATTGATTTGGCACTTCCTTAAAAAGCTAGAAATAGAACTACCATACGATCCAGCAATCCCACTCCTTGGAATATATCCTATGGAAATAAGAGCCTTTACACAAACAGATATATGCTTTCCCATGTTTACTGCAGCACTGTTTACAATAGCAAAAAAATGGAAGCAACCAAGGTATCCATCAATGGATAAATGGATAAATTATGGTATATTCACACAATGGAATACTACGCATCGATAAAGAACAGTGAGGAATCTGTGAAACATTTCATACCACGGAGGAACATGGAAAGCATTATGCTGAGTGAAATTAGTCAGTTACAAAATGACAAATATTGTATAAGACCACTATTATAAGAACTTGAGAAATAGTTTAAACTGAGAAGAAAACATTATTTTGCAGTTACGAGGGGGAGGGAGGATGGGAGGGGGCATTCACTAATTAGATAGTAGATAAGAACTACTTTAGGTGAAGGGAAAGACAGCACACAATACAGGGGAGATCAGAACAATTGGACGAAACCAAAAGCAAAGAAGTTTCCTGGATAAACTGAATGCTTTAAGGCCAGCATAGCAGGGGAGGAGTCTGGGGACCATGGTTTCAGGGAACATCTAAGTCAATTGGCATAATAAAATCTATTAAGAAAACATTCTGCATCCCACTTGGAAGAGTGGCGTCTGGGGTCTTAAACGCTAGCAAGCAGCCATCTAAGATGCATCAATTGGTCTCAACCCACCTGGATCAAAGGAGAATGAAGAACACCAAGGACACAAGGCGATTATGAGCCCAAGAGACAGAAAGGGCCACATGAACCAGAGACTACCTCAGCCTGAGACCAGAAGAACTAGATGGTGCCCAGCTACAACCAATGACTGTCCTGACTGGGAACACAACAGAGAACCCCTGAGAGAGCAGGAGAGCAGTGGGATGCAGACCCCAAATTCTCATAAGACCAGACTTAATGGTCTGACTGAGAGTAGAAGGACCCCAGTGGTCGTGGCCCCCAGACCTTCTGATGGCCCAGGACAGAAATCATTCCCGAAGTCAACTCTTCAGACATGGATTGGACTGGACAATGTGTTGGAGCGGGATGCTGGTGAGGAGTGAGCTTCTTGCATCAGGTGGACACTTGAGACTATGCTGGCATCTCCTTCCTGCAGGGGAAATGAGAGGATAGAGGGGGTTAGAAGCTGGTGAGATGGACATGAAAAGAGAGAGTGGAGGGAGAGAGCGGGCTGTCTCATTGGGGGAGAGTAATTGGGAGTGTGTAGCAAGGTGTATATGGGTTTTTGTGTGAGAGACTGACTTGATTTGTAAACTTTCACTTAAAGCACCATAAAAGTTATAAAAAACAAAACATCATCAGTCACATCTTGAAAAAAAAAAAGATGGAAGAAATACAGAGTCACTATACCAAAAAAACTTAAAGTTCAGTAATTTCAGGAGGTAACATAAGATCAGGAAAAAATGGTAGTGAAGAAAGAAATCCAAGCTTCACCGAAGGCATTAGAGAAAAACAAGGCTCCAGGAATTGATGGAATAGCAATTGAAATGTTTCAACCAATTGATGCAACACTGCATGTGGTCACTTGCCTATGCCAAGAAATTTGGAAAACAGTTACCTGGCTAACCAACTGGAAGAGATCCATGTTGATGTCTATTCCCAAGAAAGGTGATCCTATGAAATTCAGAAATTATTGAACAATATAATTAATATAAAATGCAAGTAAAATTTTGTTGAAGATCATTCAAATTCTCCGCAGCAGTATATCAGCTGCCATAAATTCAGGGCAGATTCAGAAAAAAGATGTGGAACCAGGGATATCATTACTGATGTCAGATGGATCCTGGCTGAAAGGAGAGATTACCAGAAAGCTGTTTGCCTGTGTTTTATTGACTATGCTAAGGCATTCGATTGTGCGGATCATAACAAATTATGGATAACATTGCAAAGAATGAGAATTCCAGGACATTTAATTGAGCTAATGAGAAACCAGTACATAGGTTAAGAGGTAGTCATTTTAACAGAACAAGGGGATACTGCATGACTTAAAGCCAGGAAAGGTGTGCATCAGGGTTGTATCCTATCACCATACCTATTCAATATGTATGCTGAGCAAATAATCTGAGGAGCTGGACTATATGAAGAAGAACAGGACATCAGGATTGGAGGAAGACTCGTTTGCACCCTGTGTTATGCAGATGACATAACCTTGCTGGCTGAAAGTGAAGAGGACTTAAAGCCTTCATTATGGATTACAGCTCAACATAAAGAAAACAAAACTTATAACTGGGCCAATAAGCAACATCAATATAAATGATGAAAAGATTGTAGTTAGCAAGGATTTCATTTTACTTGGCTCCACAATGAACACGCATGGAAGCAGCAGTCAAAAAATCAAAAGATGCATTGCGTTGGGCAAATCAGCTGCAAAAGACTTCTTTAAAGTGTTGAAAAGTAAAGATGTCACCTTGAAGATTAAGGTGTGCCTGACCTGCCAAGGTATTTTTAATTGCCTCATATGCATGCAAAAGCTGGACAATGAAAAGGAAGATGGAAGAATTGACGCCTTTGAATTATGGTGTTGGTGAAGAATATAGAGTATACCATGGACTGCCGAAAGAACAAACAAATTTGCCTTGGAAGTAGTACAACCAGAATGTTCCTTAGAAGCAAGGATGGTAAGACTTCATCTTACATACATTGGACATGTTATCAGGAGGAATCAGTCCCTGGAGAAGGACATCATGCTTGGTAAAGTACAGGGTCAGCTAAAAAGGGGAAGACCTTCAACAAGAAGTGGCTGCAACAATGGACTCAGCCAAAACAATGACTGTGAGGATCGCACAGGACAGGGCAGAGTTTTGTTCCGTTGTACACAGGGTCACTTTGAGTTGCAACTAAGTCGATAGCACCTAACAACAACAGCAACAAGTCCTTCTATGTCTTTAATCATGTAGAACCTCTCCTACCTTGCCATTCTCGGTAGATAATTTCCCTCCCTTTCCTTATGAGACAATAATTGGAAGAAATTTGAAGAGGCTGTTTTTAGTCATCAATTAGGAATTTCACCTCTATCTTTACCAATATTTTCTGATTGTCCTGCTAATGCCACAAATAAACTGCTATTTCTATATAAAGTTAGCTTCAGAGTGGTACATCTGATCCCAATTCTTTCTTCCATATTCTAAGACTTTGTTCCTGCAACTATCTCCTCTTTCTTCTGCATCATCAATTATCCTTTTGTTATTGGCTAATTCTCATTACATATTGTATTACTCTCATTCTCATAAAAGGACAGCAAAACCATCTTCCTGATCCAACATGCCATTTATTTTTTCCCCAATGTTCAGTTCCTCTTTAAAACGAGTTGTCTTAGAAGTATTGACTTTATTTTTCTCTTACAATCTTATTTCTGCTTCTCTCCTAAAACTTATTTTTATTATGAAATATTTCATGTATTCAAAAAGACAACCAGCAATATTTTATCAATTCTAAGATGCCATTGATTGTAACATGTATCATTGTTTTATGTACCAGCAAGAGAGAATAAATATTACCAACTACGACTAATAGCACAGTATTAAATGGCAGAAATATTGCAGCTTCAGAGATGTTGGAATGTGGTGAATGTGCGTCTTAGAAATTGATGAAATGCAGTAACATACATAGGTAAGCTGCAAAGAATAATAACATAAATCACAGTGCGCTTGGTGCTGACCTTATGAAAGATAAGATTACCAGCATCTTTGAAAGTCCTTTTCCCTGACTCTCTAATTCCTTTCCGTCTGAATCTACAGAGTTAATTGTTCTCATGAAATCTATTTAAAACATCAATAAGGAATATTCTTGTATATGTATAATAAAAAGATATATTTTTTGATATTTGGTCAATGATAGCTTTCAAGTCTCCATATCTCTTCTTTCCTCTTTGCCCCATGTCAGGAAAACCTGATTAAACAAACAAACAAAATTCCCACACATGCTTTTGATCTCTTGGCTCCAGTGGAAATCACAAATCATACAAAACTCAGCTGTACAGAACCAGCTCCACCAGGGCACCCTAGTGACCTTGCACACATCCTTATAGGCATGTGGGCAAAGGCTTGAACTATAGTTGATCTGAGTCTTGATGGAACACCTTTTGATGTTCCCGGCACAGGGCATGGCAGCCTTCGAAGTAGCTGCGTAAGAAGCTCCCTCCCACTGACTTCTCTATCGTCCTTGTGAGGTTGTCTTGAGATAGTTTCTCAGCAACTCTCATTTCAGTTTCCAGTGAGGTTTGGTTCTTCTTGCCTCACCATCCATCCCTCCTCCTCCCAGTCTTCAAGTAAAAAAAAAAGAGAGCTACAAAATAAAAGAACAGATAGCTGCAGTCTAGAACTGTCTCTTCAGGAAAGGGATAACCCACTCCTTGTGTTGCAGTTTTCTGACCTCATTTATTTCACAGTCATTCTTTTGGTATGTGGAAAATGGGTCAAAAGATGCTGGCATGTTTGCTTATTCTTCTTTTTTCTGTCTATGTAAAGTTGTCCAAATGTAAAAGTGGGTCATTGTATCTTTACTGGTAGAAGCAGCCAGGGCTTGGCCTTACCTTACCTTGTGCTTGTGAGTTTGACAGCAATCCTACCTCTACCTCCTGTCGTTGTTGCCATCCAGCCAGTTCCTACTCATAGAGACCCTATGTAAATCCCTGTACAACCCTGTGCCATTCTCACCTTGGTTGTTATGTTTGAGCACATTGTTGCAGCCACTGTGTCAATCCATCTTGTTGAGAGTCTTCTTCTTTTTACCTGATCCTTTACTAAGCTTGTCCAAACTGTGTGAGACAAAATCTCACCATTCTCACTTCTAAGGCTCACTCTGGCTGTATTCTTGAAAGATAAATTTGTTTGTTCTTCGTGTATTCCATGATATATTCAATATTCTTCGCCAATGTCATAATTCAAAGGCTTCAATTCTTCTTCTGCCTTCCTTATTCATTGTCCAGCTTTCACATGCATATGAGGCAGTTGAAAATACCATGGCTTGGGTCAGTTATACTTTAGTCTCCAAAGTAACATATTTGCTATTTAACACTTCAAAAAGGTTTTTGCAGCAGATTTGCCCAATGCAGTATGTCATTTCTCTGTTTATCATGACGTTGCTTATTAGTTCTGTTAGGAGGATTTTTGTTTTCTCTATGTTGAGGTGCAATCCATATTGAAGATTGTAGTCTTTGATCTTCGTCAGTAAGTGCTTCAAGTTCTCTTCGCTTTCAGCAGACAAAGTTATGTCATCTGCATATTGCAGGGTGTTAATGAGTCTTCCTCCAATCCTAATGCTTCGTTCTTCCTCATATTGCCCAGATTTTTGGATTATTTGTTCAGCATATGACTGAATTAGTATGATGAAAGAATACAACCCTAGTGCACACCTTTCCTGACTTTAAACCACACAGTATCCCCTTTTTCTGTTGGAACGACTGCCTCCTCCTGGTCTATGTACAATTTTCTCATGTGCACAATTAACTGTTTTGGGATTTCTATTCTTTGCAGTGTTATCCATAATTTGTTATGACTCATAGTCGAATGCTTTTGCATAACTCCACCTCCTAAAAAAAAACTCCACCTCCTAGCCACTAAAAAACCCCAAAACATCTGCACCCCCTTACTTTTATTTCACTTGAAATAAACCCAGGCCCTTGTCTTTGTAGAATCCTTTTGCTGCTTACTATGTGAATAATCCACCATGCATCTATCATTTTGTCATACAGTGGACACTTGCGCTTTTCTGTGATGCTGGAAGCTGTGCTGCCAGTATTTCAAGTATCAGCAGAGTCACCTACGGCGGTCAAGTTTCAGCAGAGCTTCCAGACTAAGATGCATTAGGAAGGAAGGTCTGCCAATCTAGTTCCAAAAATTAGCCACTAAAGACCCTATGAATCATAGAATATTGTCCAAGACTTTAACTCACTTAATTTGGATATCAAGAGGGACCAATTACTGGAGAAGGCCATCATATTTGGTCAAGTAGAATGTAGGTGAACATGAGGGAAACCCTCAATGAGATGGACGGGTAGAATGGCCACAACAAAGTACTCCAGCATACCAATGATCATGAAAATGGTGCATGACAGGGCAATGTTTTGTTCTGTTTTACATGGATGAATCCAAGCTAATTCGATGGCAACTAACAACAATCATAATATGAACGATAAAATTTACTTCATATCCATTTATACCTATGCAGCATTAACCCTGACATCCATAAATTCCTGGGCAGAAGACTGCCCAACATCCAGCAAGGGGCTGATTTTAGGGGCCCAAAACCCAACATGTGTACTTTTATGTACATAATTGTTATTCGAGGAATAGAGCAAAAATATTATTCCTTGCTCATGGTGGATGTTTGTGAAAACATACCTTTGCACTGATAGTATCTTTATAATCTCAATACTCCACATTTTTGGCAACTTTTGGAAGGATCTACTTTTTAATGTGATTGATTTTTAAAAACACTATAAATGCTCAAAAACTGTCTAGTATGTGTTCTTGTAGACATCATAAAGTGATGAGTTTTCATGTTTAAGTTATTTCTACTAAAATTGATTTTAAAACTGGTGACATGACTAGATCATGGATTATAAATATATCCAATTTAATTTTTCTCACATTGGTACCCAAGTTTTTCAACAACTTACAGTATCTCTTTTGTCTTTACTGATCTCTAATATATCATTGGAATGATATATATTTCTTATTGTAAGTGATTGCATCTGTTTCTGGGGCCACAATTCTGTTCCATTTGTCTATGTAACTATTCACTATAGTAATAAACAAACCCGTTGCCTTTGATTCAATTCCAACTCATAGTGGAGACCCGGTGGGGTAGCAATTGAGAGCTCTGCTGCTAACCAAAATGTCAGGAGTTCAAATCCATCAGTCACTCCTTGGAAACTCTGTGGGGCCTTTCTACTCTGTCCTATAGGGTCATTATGAGTCAGAGTCAACATGGTGGCATGACAACTTTTTTTTTACTATCGTAATAGGAACTTTAATTAATTAGAAAAACCTTAGAGATTTTATTAAGGCAAACTTGGCACATCTGAATAAAAATTACCTCTAATGCCATGTTTGTGCATAACTTCTAATTTTTTTTCTTCTCTCCCCTCCCCAACAATCCACATATACACAAATATACATAATATACATACCAATCATACATAAATGCTACCATACTTGGAAAAAATCATATATGTTGTACTGCCTTGAACACTTTATTTTTGTTCAGATAATATTTGAACTGCCGACCTTTTGGTTAGCAGCAGAGCTCTTAACCATTGTGCCACCAGGCCTCTGATAAATGACTAGAGAGTAAACAAAATGGCTAAGGAAACATGAGTGAGTCTAAAAAAGGGGGGAGAGAGGAATTCTAGCTATATATATATACATATATTTGTTTTTTCAAAGAGAAAGAAGGAAACAAGCTAATTGATGAATTCAGATTTTTAAAAACTTAAATCTAAAAAATAACCATATAAGAATAAAAATTAAAGAAGTGCATGGATTACAAAGAATTTTGACAGTATCAAAGAACCATATAAGGAATAACAATAAAAGATAAAAGTGCTTAGAAAAAAAAATTGTTATTAAAAGAACAAGGAAAGGATTTTTGTACTGGGTAAATATGTCATGGAAAAAGTAAAGCCTGATCGTTGAGTATCTAGCTTTCTCTTTTTTCTATATCAAGTAGAATGATCATTGAATGAGAATACATAGAAATAATATTTATAGAGGAGAACTGCATTCCTCAAATAATTGAAAGATAGTAAAGAGCACTTAGTTCTATTCTGAGAAGCATAATTTTAATAACATTTATAAATTTTGATGTGGAATTTAATTTAAATGTAGAAAAGTTCCATGAAAAATGAAGGTTATCCCCAAATTGTATGTATTGAACTTGGAGTTAAAAAAACCCCACACCAGTATTTTTGATTTATTGGCAGTTAAATATTATACTAGTTGCTGAAAAGAAAATAGTAACCAGACTTTTGAAAACAGTTTATTTTTCCCAACACATATTATGCTTTATCATAAGCAGGTGGAAGTGTTAAAAATATCAGTAATAATAACACCACACACACATTAGCTTCACTTCACTTTTTTTTTTCTTGTCAAAAATATCAATAGGCTAATGGCCTTAGGGAAACATTGGTGGCATAACAGTTAAGAGCTACGGCTGCTAACCAAAAGGTCGGTAGTTCAAATCCACCAGGTGCTCCTTGTTAACTCCTTGGGGCGGTTCCTCTCTTTCTGATAGGGTCACTATGAGTCAGACTCAAGGGCAACGGGATTTTTTTTCTTTGGTTTTCAAAAGCCTTAGAATTCTAGGAATTAAAATTTTATTGTATGATACGAGCTGAAATGGCTTCCTGTTTTTAAGCTAGATAAAAACCTGAGTAAATCTCCTCGTGTATCTGCCACATGTTTAAGTGTCTTACATATAGTAAATAGTAGATTAATTCTCCATGCGACTCCTGTTTTTCTAAAATTATCAAGTAAAATTGTGCCTTATAATTATAACTGCTTTCAATATGTATTATAGACAAGCTGTAAGAAATATTTGTGTTTGGCTTTGAGCTTGTGATACTCATTTGCATTTAAGATTTAGCATTAACCTTGGGGGTTTTATTTATTTATTTGATTTTTTGGTCAAAGACAAACACAGTTTAGCTCTTAGCTGCCTAGTATGTCTGGGGCTGATCTATTTTCAGTAACCAGATCTGTGGGGATGGAGATAATTTCATCTGCACCATTATAAAGACTTTAAATCTTCACATTCAAAGTTCTGGAATTATGTTACAGATGTCTTTACCTCATTACAGGGTTACCGGGGGATTGTTTCATCTGTGTACTTTGATACTGTGTGTACCTTAACAAGCAATCTGGCATAAGCCTTCTGTTTACAGCACTAGAAAACATAGCGTTGTTATATATCATGGGTACTGTTAATTACACTGCCATGCAGGCATCATTAAACCTCAAAATGCTCAAAGGCATGTTGGGAGGATTTGTTTTTACTTAAGCTAAACTGCTTTTAAGACTCAAATTTAAGTAAACAACTTACGTGACTTTGGGATACAGTAAAATATACCATTGCTTTCCCAGCTTTGGTTGAGACTAAACTGTTGGCAAGTTCAAGTTGTGGTTGGAATTTAACCCTTTTTATTCAAGACAGTTTCCATTCTTTCAATTAATTTCCAATAATTTCATTTCCCTTTACGTGAATAAACATGTATTTAATATTTACTATATGCAAAATTGAAGTTAAGTGCTTTGGGCAATAGACACGTAAGATACAACTCTGACCCCAAATATCTTTACAACCTCGGTTTTCAAAACATCTTAAAAATTGACTAAAATACAATGCAGAATCAAACAGTTGATAAAACAGGAAGAAAGTGCCACATTTTGACCTACTGCAGTATATTTCGATTGCATGCCCCCATTTATGTACTGATAAAATGGAAAAGACGAGCTTTCTGTTGTGGGATGCCTATTCAATAAGTATATATGAATTAGCAGTGAAAAACAAAACTGAAAGGACTCATCAACTTTAAAATAACATTTTTCTAAGGGTGAAACAGTGAAAAAAAGTGAATTTGAAATATTTAGTATGAATAAAGAATATCATAAACAATGTTACATGATTATTAGAAGAATGCTGTATCTCTGTTAAAAAGAATGAAATGTATGTACTTAAGGGTTATCTGTTTAGTCTTGGGCAAGTGTATCAGTTATCTAGAGCTTCTATAACAGAAATACCACAAGTGGATGGCTTCAACAAACAGAAGTTTATTCTCTCATAGTCTAGTAGGTTAGAAGTAAAAATTCAGAGCTTGAGCTCCAGTGGAAGATTTTCTTCTCTTTCTTGACTCTGGAGGAAGGTCCTTATCATCAATCTTCCCTTGGTAGAGGAGCTTCTCTGTGCAGGAACACAGGACATGCTCAGCTCCCGGTGCTGCTTTCTTGGTGGTATAAGGTCCCCCCGTGTCTCTCACTCACTTCTCTCTTTCATATCTCAAAAAAGATTGGCTTAAAAAGCTATCTAATCTTGTAGATCTCATCAATATAACTGCTGCTAATGCATTTTATTAACATCATAGTGATAGGATTTACAACACTTGGGAAAATCTCAGCAAATGACAAAATGGTGGACAATCACACAATACTGGGAATCATGGCCTAACCAAGTTGACACATATCTTGAGGGGACACAACTCAATCCATGACAGTGAGATACACAATTTTTCAAGATCTTGGTTTTTTCCTTTTAACATCTACATTCCTAAGTGGCTACATGAATAAGTCATGATTAAATAAGACATTGGAAGAGAACATGTTTTATAAATAGAATCTCTTATTTTTATTGGTAAAGGAGAAGAGAATTGAGACACAGTTATATACTGCAATATAGGACAGTGGTGAGTTCTCCAGGTTCTGGAGTTAAATTAACAGATACTGTGCAATTTACATAACTTTCAACCCTCATTTCTTATTACGTTAAAGAGAATTGCCATTTTATCCACCTTCTAGTTTTTTTTTTTTTTAGTTTACTCTAAAGGCTAAATGAACCACTACATCATGCAAAGTGTTTTGCAAAGGCTTAGCATGTAAGTAAGTATTCAATTCCTCTTCTTTATTATTATATTTTGACTTGCAATAGTGGGCTAAATATATCTGAAGGTGTGATCTAATCAAATCCAAAAGAACATCGGTATTGTGATAGGAATTCATTGGTTACTGAATAATTAAATTTCATCAAATTTATGATAGATGTATTTGAATGTACTTTTTTATTTTATGTAACCAAAAGTATATCGTAACTTTTTTTATTATTGATCTTTTATTTTCATAAATTCATTTTTAAAACTGCAACAAAGTTTAAGTTTGATGTCTCTAAAGGAACAATAACAAATTTTGAATATTCATTAAAAATGCTACCTTGATTTTTGTCAGTGATTCTGATTGTAATCAATATGCATTCCAAATGGAACTTGAAAACACAAATTATTTTCCATTTTCATTAAGGTAGAGTGGTAGGGGTTTAGAGACAGTTCTGGAAATAGACTTTGGGTTTGAATTCAGGCTCTGCCATTTACTAATTTTAAGATCTTGGGCAAATTACCATTTCATTGTGCCTTATTTTCTAATTTTAAAATGGGGGATAATAATAGTATCTCTCTTTGGGAAATAAGTGCATTCATATATGTAAAGCACTTAGAACACCCCTGGTATTTAGGGAAAATCATGATTTTAGTTATCTATTATAACAGAACAAAGTATCCCAAAACTAACCATCAAAAACAACAATTTACTAGTTTTTCATGATCTGTGACTTGGATCTTGGGTTCCTCTGCTGATTTCTCCTCATACGTTGGGTAGTTTGGAAGGTACAGGATAGTTTGGCAGTTGGTATTGGCTGAAGGCCAGGTCCTGAGAGTTCTTTTCCATGTGGCTTCTCACCCTTCAGTATGCTAGACCATTATAGAAGATGATCTTGTCTGTATTGATTTAATCCAGGATATTCCAAGAATGTTCATCAAGAAATCTTTTTTTTTTTTAATCTACCAAACCAAGCCACGTGTGACAGGGCAGAGCTGTACTTCACGGTGTTTTCAAGGCTGTGGCCTTTTAGGAGCAGATCACCAGGCCTCTCTCCCAATGCACCTCTGTGTGGGTTTGGACAAACTTTCTTAGTAGTCAAATGCTTAAACATTTATACCACTAAGGGACCCCTTTTTTCCCCCACAATTCCTATTAATACTTCACTGAATTATTGAGTTCACATTTCAGGTAACAGTGATTTAGTCGTATACATATTGTAAAATAAAAGAGATAATGTGGCTAGCCCAAATTTCATAGGTATTGTTTGAACCTGGCTTAGAACCTGTGATTCTGACATGAAATTAGATATCCTTTCCCTCTAGTCTGAATGTTACTACTTGCAGGTAGTTAATAATAGCTGTGTGAGTTTAAGGTATTAGGAAAGAATAATGGGATCTGAATTCCACTTTAGAGTAACTAAGAATAGAAATTACATTTAGTCATTATAAAACATATACACCTACTTTTCTTAACTTTTTTTTTTTTTTTTTAGGTTCCAAAAATCCGGTCATTATGCGAAAATAGGCACTATACTAGATTCGGAGCGAAGCCCCATCTTAGGCACCAGTCCCCTCCCCTCTTCCCCAGCCCCAATCAGGTGCCCAGGCGCAGCTCAGGATGAGCATAGTGTGGCTGCCCCTTCCCCACCATGCCAGAGCCCACAGGTATTGGGGACAGTGGTGGTGGTGGCGGTCAGGGATGCCGCTACCTCCAGAGCGGCAGGGGCCCACCATCACTGTCTGTGCTCCAGGCCTCCGCCTAAACTCCTGCACCTCTCCTTCCCATCATCTCGCCCCGCCAGCCCTAGGGACAATCTCTATAGCGGGCGACTCCCGGGTCTGCAGGCAGGTGAGGCCTGGCTACCTGGGCCCACCGGAGTCTGTGGAGATGGCAGAGACAGCTCTTTGGAAGAAGAGACTTCCAAGTCCTCCACCCAAATACTACGGCCCTGGCTCCCACTGCCTCCTCAAGGCCTGACCTCCCCTGCCTCCTGCACGCTGCCCGCCTTCCGCGTGCTTGCCTTAGGCCTGGCAGAGTTCTCTGCCTAAGCCTGATATACAAACTGCCGGAGACCCTCCCCGCCACCCCAATCTAGATCCATCTCAGAAACCTCCCTCTCTTCCCCTCCTCTTCCTTCTCGTTCCCTCACCTGGCACTTGTTAATGTGCATAATAGTTGGATATGAGATTTTTTTTTTTTTTTTTGAATTGCCGTAATTGAGAAATGTTGGATAAGGAGATAGTCAATAAATTAGAATTTGGTGTGTTCAGCACATGCCACGAGCTTGGTACTCATGAGCTTGGGGATTCACAAAGGAATAGTCCAAAGCCAAATGCAGAGTGGAGATGGACGTGGACATGGGGTGACTAGGGTATTGTAATTTCGTTGAGTCAAAGTGACAGGACAGCCATTCAGATCGTAGGAAGAATCTTGCACAAATATGTAAGGACTGGTGGCAAGGTGGTTAAGAGTTTCACTGCTAACCAAAAGGTCAGCGGTTGGAATCCACCAGCTGCTCCTTGGAAACCCAATAGGAGGGTTCTACTCTGTCCTGTAGGGTGGCTATGAGTCAGAATCCACTGTACCGCAACCGATTTGGCATTTTTTTCTTTTTTTTTTTTTGGTTTTGCCATCCAGAGGACCCTGATGGCTCAGTGGCTAAGAGTTCAGGCTGCTAATCAAAAGGTCAGCAGTTTGAATCTACCAGCTGCCTTTGGAAACCCTGTGGGGCAAGATCTACTATATAAGGTGGCTATGAGTCTGATTGATGGCATAGTTTTTTTTTAGATATTCTGAAGAGATTTTTTTTCCATACATGTGACATCCCAGATGTATTTAATTACATGAGGGACATAGACTCATAGTAAATTTTAAAGGCTACATAGTCTTAAAACAAATATAAAATCAAATATTTTTTAATAACATAACAGCTTTATAAAAACAAAATGGCTAATATTAAGGACAATCTATCATCAAAGTCTGGCACCAACACTTAAGTCAAGTTCCACATTTAATTGATTTTTTTCACTTTTTTTTTTTTTACATTAAATTGCAAAATTCTAAATCAATCAATGGTTTTGGGAAATGCAGCAAATGATTAGCATTTCTGTCATACAATTTTAGAAATTGATGTTGCTTCCTAGGATCCAGAAATTAGGAAGTTCTAACTGGAACACAAACACTTTCCAACTTTCATGAGAAAAGAATTCATACAGCATACTTTAAGGATGCACTTCCTTTCCAACGCCTTAAGGAATTTCAAAATGACTAGATTTAATTTATCAAATGCCTCCATTCCATTTTATAGTCTCAAAGCTCCTAATACCTTTTACATTTTTTTTTTTTCCATTGCAGCAGCTGCTACCCATTTCTTCACCTCAAACTGCAATTCATTTTACATTCTATAGCTGCCGGGGCAATATGTCTATATTTAAATAATTTATCTACAGAGAGGAAGGCATATGGTAGACTAGATAAGTATTTTGCTATTATAAGTTCCAAGTAAAAGGAATGAAGGGTAAAGAAGACCTTTAGATAAAATTGAGTTTGACTGGGTCTAGGAAATAATAAGAAATTTTGAAACACTAATAAACACGGAAAACCGGTTTCCAATGATAACTTGAATAGCTATACATCAGTTTACCATTCATTCATTAATGCTATTTTCATTTAAGAAATATGTACTATGTGCAGGCACAATGCCAAATGCAGAGGAAACAATCTTTGCCATAAAATTGTTAAGAATCTACCAAGAACTCTATTTCCTTGTTGTCTACCTGTGTTTAATTGACTATGCAAAGATGTTCGATTGTGTGGATCATAGGAAATTATGGATAACATTGCAAAGAATGAGTATTCCAAAACACTTGACTGTGCTCATGCAGAAGAAAAACTAACAAATCTGTCTTGGGAGAAGTATGAGGGTAAGTCAAAAAGTATTGCTACAAAATCATAGAAACCTTCATTAAACAGAAATATCAATGTGTGAAGCTATTGTTTCTGGACATATCCTCCATCTAGGTCTATACACTTCTGAATGTGGTATTTCCATCTCTCTTTTTTTGGTTTAACCCTTCCCTGAAGAATTCTGCTGTCTTTGTTTTACACCATGTCAAAATAAATAGTAGTTTTGGCATCCTTGAGGGACACAAATTGTGTTCTTTTAAAATATTCTTTGGGTTTTGGGAATAAAGAGAAGTCTTAAGGGGCAAGATCAAGGCTCTAAGATGGATAGTGTAAGGTTTCCCAGGGAAATTCTAATAGGACAGCACTTGCTACCCTCGAAGAATGAGCAGATGCATTGTCATGATGGAAAAACATCCCTAGGTGCAAATTTCCTAGCCTTTTGCTTACCAACGCAATTTTCAATTTTCTTAAAATTTCTTCATAATAAGCCCTCATGAACATTCTTTGCCTTTTGAGAAAATCTATCAAGATTAACCCTTTGAAATCCCAAAAAACAGTCATCATAACCTTCTGAGAGGTCTTTCCTTTCTTGGCTCATCTTTGAGGACTTTCTGACCATCCTTAAAATGCTTGGTCCATCTAAAAACTGTTGTTTTATGTGGGTCAGCATTCCCATTACCCTGTTGCAAAGCTTCAATGATTTGGGAAGATGTCCACTAGAGTTTTGTTAAAAATTTAATATTAGCCCTGACCTCAAAATCATTTTTTTTTCCCCATGGCACACACAAAAAATTTTATTTTAAAAGCACCCTAACGAAACTAAAAAAGAACAAAACAGAAACCCAAACTCGTTGCTGAAGTGTCAATTCTGACTCATGGTGACCCTATAGGGCAGAGTAGAACTGCCGCATAGAACTTCCAAGGAGCACCTGGTGGATTTGAACTGCTGACCTTTTGGTTAGCAGCTGTAGCTCTTAACCACTATGCCACCAGGGTCTCCCAATTAGACTAAGACAAGTGTATTACTGAGAGAACTCATTTTCAGCCATCCACTGAATGCAGAGACATGTTTAAACATGTGTTGTTTGGAATAAATCCATGCACGCATGAACTGAAATCCTAGTAGCAGTACTTTTTTACCTACACTCAACAGCCAGAATGCTCCTTAGAAGCAAGGATGGAGGGACTTCTGTCACTTGCTTTGGACGTGTTATCAGGAGAGAACAGTCCCTGGAGAAGGAAGAAGAAGACTCTCAATGAGATGGATTGACACAGTGGCTACAACAATGATCTCAAGCACAACAATGATCTCAAGCACAACAATGATTGTAAGGATGGTGCATGACTGGGCAGTGTTCCTTCCTGTCATTCATAAGGTTGTCATGAATTGGAATCGACATGATGGCACCTAAGAACAGCAACAACAAGAACTCTAAGGAAAATTTTCAAATGAGAATATAGAATTGTACCAATAATCAAACACTTTAGTGAAGTTGAAAGAAGCACTTTTAAAATGAATTGAAATTAATTTGAAAGTTAAATATAAGTTATATCAGATAACAATTGCCTCACAATATACTAAAGTGGTCATTTCATAAACTTTAATGATTGAATAACTGATTAGCATTTCGTGGAATAAAATATATTTTTATTGTTAATTAGAAAACAAAATTTTGAGTGGATGATGTCAAACTGGTAATTTCTCCTAATTTATCATATGTCATTGAAGATTTAAAATTTTAATTATTGACAATGTGTATAGTAAAATCCATTTTATAGATGTGGTAAGATAACTGAATTCTATGCGTGACAACTCTTGTCTTGATAACAAATGGAAAAGTAATTTTGCATTGCTGTATGTATTTAATATTAATAAAATAATAACTTACCCATGAAACCAAAATTATTTACCTTCCAAAGACTGTCTTTTTTCAAGAAGCCAATATTATCAGAAAGTGTAAGTCATTATATAAAAATGCATTTCAATTTGCACAAGTAGTATGGATAGGGAAAATAAAGCAACGATTAATGCCTATAAGAAAATTTTAAGTTAAAATAGCAAAAATTATTGTGAAGTCTACCTTTCCTTTATTATGAAGTAGGGTGGAGATAGCTGTACATTCAAAAAATCTTAAGCTTCCTTGTCATTGTATTATAATCTTTTATTCTTCTGTGCCATTGAGATCAGCAATAAATATCCCCATTATATTAACAAATGTTAACAATTTTACACCAAAATGAATTGCATTTTGTTAAAACTATGTGCAAACACTAAAGCTGGTATTTTTTTTTTTTTTTTGGTGAGAAAATAGATACATTTTTACAGCTGACATCGTATGTTAAATGTGTACATTTAATCAGCTATTTTTTCTTTCCTTTTTTTTTTTTTAGCTACTCATAAATTTGACCCTGCATAAAATACAACTGTCATAACATGGATATGTAGACACAAAGCTACTTTTGACCGAATACAAACAATCGAAACTTTATAAAACATGTTTTAACAAACATTGGTGTGTTCTCTCATCAACAGCCAGCAAAGGAGGAACTGGCTGTTAGAAGGGATTTCTTTGGAGATTCCAAAACATTTCACCTCATCTGCAAAAGTGATGTTTAATGAAATATTTAAGTATTCGTAGAAACGTAACTCACTCTCAAAAAAGTAGAATGAAAGAGAGGTCTTTCACCTGGAGACCTTTCAAATCCAGCCCATTTTTTTTTTTTTCTTGAAATCAATAGTACAAAAAAAAAAAAAAAAAGAAGAAGAAAACTCTTACTACTGACTGAATTAAATCTTTAGTCAGTTGTACAAGTGAAGTTCTAAGTGGAAAGTCTCTGAGAAACTGTTCTTAGCATTTAGTGAAGCCATATGCTATAATCTTCTACTGCTCCCATGTTTGAGAATCATCAAATTTAGAAGGTAGTGAAATATTACTCATACTTATTTTATACAAATTTGAGGAATTTGAAGAAAGGATACAGAATATATGAGATAAGTATAGAATATTGAATGTGTGTACAGTGCCAATTTATATTTTAATAGATTTTATTTTTAAGAACAGTTTTGGAATCACAGAAGATTTGAGAAGATAGCGTAGAATTCTCACATATGCCACGCTCAGTGTCTCATATAATTAACATCTTACATGTGTGTAGTATATTTGTTAAAATTATTGGGCCAGTATCAACACATTCCCCCACCAATCTGTCAGTTTTTCGTGGTGGCCTGCATATTTCTATAATGCTGGAAGCAGTGCTACCAGTTAATTCAAACACTAGCAGGGTCATCCATGGTAGACAGCTCAGTGGAGCTTCCAGACTAAAACAAACAAGGAAGAAAGGCCTACTGATCTACTTCCAAAAATTAGCCAGTAAAAACTCTATGGATTATAACAGAATATTGCCTGATACAATACAGCTGTGAACTGTAGATACCAACAAAGATGGCACAGGACTAGGCAATGTTTCCCTCTGCTATACATGTGGTCGCCATGAATCAGAGCCAACTCAATAGCAACGAACAAATACAACATTGATGGAATATTATTAAGATGAAAGTGGTAGTAAGAGGAAGGTGGTTAAAAAAAAAAAAAGAGAGAAAGCTGGTTAGCAATGTCTAAAGAATTGATGTTGAAGCACATTGTAATCTCTATTTATTTTTAAGTATCTACAATCTGCCCCTGTAGAGATGTAAACATTTTACATATATTATTAAATTAAACTTTTATAACATGCTCTATTGAATACGATTATTATTCTCAGTCAATATGTCAACAAAGATCTAGAAATGTTGGTAGTTTGCAGTGAATTAATTTTATGTGACAGAACTAGGAACTTTAATACAAGAGAACACAAAAGGGCAGATATTAAAAAACAAAATTTCCCTAGTGACTTACTACAAGTAGAGATGACAGGGGCTACTGTTAATTCATTTTTTGGTTCCCAGGTCCTTGTTTTACAGTTGCTGGGGCCCAGCTATACAATGGCCACTGTTTAAAACTATACATCTCATTTTGAAAGGCAATGTACCAGCTATGGAGGGTATTACTCTCACCAATATGGTGCTGAAGTTGCACCTTAAAAAAGGTGCCTCAACATTTTGTATGCTTCCAGTTTCTGGGTGAGTACAGGTAGGACAAATGCTCATGGTTCCTTATCCTTTGAGTAGGGTGGACTACAAGGTAAAAAAAAAAAAAATTATAGGTTCCCATGATGACAAATTAAGCATCTTGTGATCCAGTTCAATGAAGTAAAAGACACTAAAGCCTGAGAAAGAACACCCATATTTAATATTCGTATCGATCCCAACAACACAATGAAAATGAAAAATTTTCTACTACACACATTGTTCCTTCATGCAACTACATACTCAATGTCCTTCTCACATGTCCAGGGCACTGGCAAAATTGACCTACTTTTCATCACTGTAGTCTTGATTTTTAGAATTTTATATAATAGGAAGATACTCATGAAGTTATATATGTCTTGATACTTTCACTTAGCATAAAACTTTGGAGACATATCCTTATTGTTCTCTTTATCTGAGTTCATTTCTTATTGCTGACTAGAATCCCATTGTCTAGATTAATAACACTTAGTTTACCCACTGATGCATATAAAGTTTTTTCTTTAACCCAGATTTTGTCTATTATGAATAAACCTGCTATAAACATTTAAATACAAGTTTTTGTGTGAATGTACTTCTATTTCTTTTTGGTAAATATCTAGGTGCAGCATGCCTGTATTGAATAAAATCTTTGTTGTAGTTTTTGTTAGGTGCTGCCCAGTTGGTTCCAACTCATAGTGACCACATGTACAACAGAATGAAACAATGCTGGTCATGCCCCATCCTCATAATCGTTGTTATGCTTGAGCCCATCGTTGAAGCCACTGTTCCAGTCCATCTCGTTGAGGGTCTTCCTCTTTTTAGCTGATCCTCCACTTCACCAAGCTTGATGTCCTTCTCCAGGGACTAGTCCCTCCTGATAACTTGTCCAAAATATGTGAGATGAAGTCTCCCCATCCTTGCTTCTAAGGAGCATTTTGGCTGTACTTCTTCCAAGACAGATTTGTTTGTTCTGCTGGTAATCCATGGTGTATTCAACATTCTTTGCCAACACTATAATTCAAAGACATAAATTCTTCTTTTGTCTTCCTTACTCATTGGACAACTTTCCCATGCATATCAGGCTATTGAAACACCATGGCTTGAGTAAGGGCACTTTAGAGCTTAAAGTGACATCTTTGCTTTCTTTCGCTTTAAAGACATCCTGTGCAGCAGATTTCCCCAGTGCAATGTGTCCTTTGATTCCTGACTGCACTTCGGTGGGTGTTGATTGTGAATCCAGTAAAATGAAATCTTTGGCAACTTCAACCTTTTATCCTTTTATCATGGTGTCGATTACTGATCCATTTGTGAGGATTTTTGCTTACTTTTCATAGAGGCATAATCCATACTGAAGGCTGTGGTCTTTGATCTTCATCAGTAAGTGCCTCAAGTCCTCTTCACTTTCAGCAAGCAAAGTTGTATCATCTGCATATCACAAGCTGTTAGTCAGTCTTCCTCCAATCCTGATGCCCCATTCTTCTTCACATACTCCAGTTTCTCAAATTATTTGCTCAGCGTACAGATTGAATAAGTATGGTGAAAGGATACAACCCTGATGCACACCTTTCCTGACTTTAATCCACACAGTATCCCCTTGTTTTGTTTGATCACCTGCCTCTTGGTCCATGAACAAGTTCCTCACAAGCACAGTTCAGCATTCTGGAATTCCCACTCTTCTCAATATCATCCATAATTAGTTATGATCCACACAGCTGAATGCCTTTGCATGGTCAGTAAAACATAGGTAAACATCTTTCTGATATTCTCTGCTTTCAGCCAGGATCCATCTGATGTCAGCAATGATATCCTTGGTTCTTTTGGGTCTGGCTTGAATTTCTGGCAATTCTCTGTTGATGTACTGCTGCAGCCTTTTTTGAGTGATCTTCAGCAAAATTTTACTTGCATTTGATATTTATGACACTGTCCAATAATCTCTGCATTCTGTTGGCTCACTTTTCTTCAGAGGAGGCATAAATATAGATCTCTTCCATTTGGTTGGCCAGGTAGCTGACTTTGAAATATCTTGGCATAGACGAGTGAGCACATCTAGCACTGAATCTGTTTGTTGAAGCATCTCAATTGGTATTCCATCGATTCCTTGTTTTTCACCAGTGTCTTCAGTGCAACTTTGAATTCTTCATTCAGTACCATCAGTTCTTGATCATATGCAACCTCCTGAAATGGCTGAATATCAACCAGTTCTTTTTGGTAAAGTTACCCTGTGAATTCCTTCCATCTTCTTTTGATGCTTCCTGCTTTATTCAATATTTTGACCATTGAATCCTTCAATACTGCAACTCAAGGCTTTAATTCTTTTCCTCAGTTCTTTCAGCTTGAGAAATGCCCAGTGTGTTCTTCCCTTTTGGTTTTTTAACTCCAATTCTTAGCTCATTTCATTATAATACTTCATTTTGTCTTCTCAAGTCACCCTTTGAAACCTTCGGCTCTTTTAGTTAATCATTTCTTGCTATCATTTTAGCAACTCTGCATTCAAGAGCAGATTTCAGAGTCTCTTCTGAATTTCTAGTTTGGGCTTTTCTTTCTTTCCTATCTTTTTTAATGACCATCTACTTCCTTCATGTATGATGTCCTTGATGTCATTCCACAACTTGTCTGGTCTTTGGTCATTAGTGTTCAATGCATCAAACCTATTTTTGAGATGGTCTTTAAATTCAGGTGGGGTATACTCAAGGTTATATTTTGGCCCAAGTAGGCTTGTTCTAATTTTCTTCAGCTTCAACTTGAATATGAGCATATGACCAATTGATGGTCTATTTCGCAACTGGCTCCTGGCTTCGTTCTGACTGATAATATTGAACTTTCCCATCTCTCTTTGCACAGATGTAGTCGATTTGATTCCTGTGTATTCAATCTAGCAAGGTCCACATGTATACGTCGTACATATGTTGTATGTATTGTTTAAAAAAGGTATTTGCAATGAATAAGTCTTGGTCTTGCAAAATTCTATCATGTAATCTCAGGCATCATTTCTATTACTGAGGCTATATTTTCCAACTACTGATCCTTCTTTGTTTCCAACTTTTGCATTCCAATCACGAGTAATTATCAATGCATCTTGACTGCAAGTTTTATCAATTTCAGGCTGCAAAAGTTGGTAAAAACCTTCAATTTCTTCATCTTTAGCCCTAGTAGTTGGTGCGTGAATTTGAATAAAAGCCCTATTAACTGGTTGTCCTTGTAGGCGTATGGACATTATCCTATCATTGACAGTATTGTACCTCAGGATAGATCTTAAAATGTTCTTTTTAACAATGAATGTGATGCCATTCTTCTTCAATTTGTCATTCCCAGCATTGTAGACCTTATGATTGTTGGATTCAAAATGACCAATATCAGTTCATTTCAGCTCACTACTGCCTCAAAAAAAAAAAAAAAAAAATTGCCATTGAGTAGATTGCAACTTCAAGTGACCCTACAGGACAGAGTAGAACTGCCCCATAGTGTTTCCAAGGAGCAGCTGATGGACTCAAACTGCTGAGCTTCTGATTAGCAGCCAAGATCTTAACCACTTTGCCACCAGGGCTTGCACTAATGCCTAAAATATAGATATTTGTGTGTTACATTTTTTTTTGATGATTTCCAAAAATTTCCTGTATTCATATTTCTTACATTCCAAGTTCCTAATATTATTGGATGTTTTCAGCTATTTCTTCTCATCTTGAGTGGTGCCACATCAGCAAATGAAGGTCCCAAATCTTGACACCATCCACATCACTAAGGTCAACTCTACGCTCATCTTCTGGCACTATATCAGACAATGTTCTGCTACTATTCATAAGGTTTTCACTGGCTAATTTTTTCAGATGCATACTGCCAAGTCCGTCTTCCTAGTCTTAGTCAAGAAGCTCAGCTGAAACCTGTGCACAATGGTGACTGTGCTGATATTTGAATATCAGTGTTATAACTTCCAGCATCACAGCAACATACAAACCACCACAATACAACAAACTGACAGACATGTGTTAACTGTATAAGACACTACCAAGTACTTTTCCAATATTACCGTACCTTCATCCCCGAAAGCCTCGAAAACATGCAAATGTATTGGCTTTTCCAAAATGCAATCTCAAATAGTAGGCCCAAGGAGTAGCTTTAACAGAACAGGTTTCTGAAGTCTAAAGCTCCAAAAAGTGGAATATATTTTTATACTATATATATGTTGATACTTGCCTTTAGGTACACTTCGAATCATAGTGACTTTATGTATAACAAACAGAATGTTACCCAGCCCTGTGCCATCCTCAGAATTGTCGCTATATTTGAGCCCATTTTTGCAGCTACTTTGTCAATATATCTCATTGAGGATTTTCCTTGTTTTTGGTGACCCTCTGCTTTACCAAACTTGAAGTCCTTTTCTAGAGATTGGTCTTTCCTGATGATATGTCCAAAGCAAGCAAGACAAAGTAGAATGACATCCTTAACAACTTCAATAACTTCACCATTTATGATAATGTTGTTTACCTGCCCAGTTGTGAGGTATAACCCATACTGAAGGCTGTAATCTTTTTTCTTCATCAGTAATTCTTCATTTTTGGCAATTAAGGTTGTGTCATCTGTATACTGCATATACAAAAATATAAGTACTTGTATATATATGTACATGCATGTGTATGTATGTATATAATAATAAAAATATCTCTTATTATTTTCATTATCTGCATATCTTTTTTTATTTAAGTAATAAATCAATAAGAAATTTGCTTTCCATTACTTGAAATGATTTTGATTTATCAATGAATTAAAGGGAGTTAGAGATTTGACCTTATAGCATCTGCACATCTTGAGATCTCATTAAGCTGAACTGTAGAAATTCTAAGAACAGACCTCCCAAGGAGGGAAATGAAACATTTCTCTAGTAACTGTAAGATCGTTCATAAAGCTATTGCATTTATTTAAATTATAACAAAACAACCAAGCGTGTATTTTGTTGTTTGCTGCTGAGTCTGCTCCAACTCGTGGATACCTTATGTTTAATAGAAAGAAATCTTGCCCAGTCCTATACCATATTCATGATCATTGGTAAGTTTGAATCCATTACTGTGGACATTGTGTTAATCCATGCCTTTGAGGGTTTCCCTTATTTTTGCTGACCCTCTACTTTACCAAATATGATATCTTTTTCTAGAGATTGATTTTTCCTGATGGTATGGCCAAAGTTAGGAATACAAGTCTCACTGTCCTCTCTTGTAAGAGCATTCTGGTTATATTTCCTCTAAAACTGATTGTTTATTCTTCTGGCAATCCATGGTATATTCAATAATCTTCATCGACACCACAGTTTGAAAACATCAATTCTTCTTCTGTCTGCCTTTTTCCCTATACAACTTTCGTGTGCATGTGAGTTGATTCAAAAGACCGTAACTTGGTTCAGATGCACCTTGGTAATTAATGTGACATCTTTGTTCATTAAAACTTTGAAAAAGTCTTTTGTCACAAGTTTGCCCAGTGCAATATGTCATTGTATTTCTTGACTGCTGCTTTCGTTAGCATTCATTTTTGATCCAAATAGAATGAAATCATTGACAACTTCAATTTTTTCTTGATTTATCACGAGGTTGTTTATTGGTCCAGTTGTTAAAATTTTTGTTTTCTTCACTTTCAAGCATAATTAATTATGAAGGCTGTAATAACATGGTTTAGGGATAATAAAATGTAAATTAAATTTGTATATGGCCATGTACTATTAGGCAACTGTCTTAGGCTGGGCTCTTTAAAAAAAAAAAAAAAAAATTTTTTTTTTTTAAGCAAAACCAGTGAACTATATGTATATATATATATAGAGAGAGAGATTTATCTCAAAGAAATGGAGAACACAGTTGTGGAGGCAGGCAAGTCCCAAATCTTTGAATTAGGCATCAGACTGGAGGTTTCTCATGAGTCATGTAGTTGCAAGGGCTGATGAACCCATAATTTGCATGTTAAAGGACAAGTTGTTGCCTCATGGGTATGCAGAAGTTGGGGGATCCCCAAATTTGCAGGTCCCAAGATTACAGACTAGTGGTTCACAGGGCTGCAGAAGCTGGTAAATCCCAGAATAGGCACATCAGACAAAGACTTCTAGCTCAACACTCAATAATCAGAGGTCAGATAATGAGCAAGAGGCAGCACTCAAAGAAAAATAGAGCCTTGCCACAGCATCCATATATATATTGGATGTAGGTCACATCCTGAAGGAAACATCCCTTATAATAGAGTAAGTGCATGACTTAGTTAGAGTGGGGCTTGAGTAAGGGTAAGAGTTGAGTCATGCCATCCTGTAAGGCTGTGACTCAAGATACACACCACACTAATCCTGCCTTATTAACATAGAGGTTTGAATTTACAACACATAAAATGGAGGATAATTACATAATATCACAAAATGGAGGAACCACACTGGGAATCATGGCCTAGCTAAATGCACATATAACATTAATCATTGCAATATCAGTTGTCTAAATTTTGAAGGAAAAAAAAAAAAAACTGATGACCTAAATATATAAAATGGCTTCTATAATTTCCAAACATACTCTAAAACAGCAAAATAATGAATATTTATACTCTCAAAAGAGTGAAATAATGAATTAACATAAATAATGTTTTATTTGAGAAGTTCTTGTAATTGAAAGCCACCTATCTATTCATTAATAATATTATAATTACTGCTAAATAAGAGAATGTGTTAGAATCCATTAGATGAACTCTGATTCTTAGTCAAACTATATCAGTGTTTTTGAACTCAGATTGTGCTGGTGACATTTCTGAACATAATTAGTCCCACTGAACCAGATAGTTCCAAAGATACTTGAAGAACTGTGCCACTTTAATCACTGTTCAATAACTACTACCCTAGGATTTGTTACTTTTTGCAATGACAAGGGATCATTTACTAACCTAAATAGGCATTAAAGGGCTATTCATTATTATACTGACAGGAAAATAAATCAGTGCGTGTCATCAAATAGCTTGGCCGTTCACATTTATCTTGATGTTCTAAGTTAAAAATGATTCTTACAATAGAGTATATTATTAAGCTGCCATATGAACATAGCGAATTTGGGGAAACATTTAGAGAAAATTGACCTAGTAAGATCCTACTTTCTAAACCAATATAAGACACCCATGAATGTTATTTGAATAAATAAGATAGCAAAAAAAAAGACAATTTTATTTTATGCATACTGTTTCGATAATAAAACAGCCAGTATTGTTGTCATTACTTGCCACTGAGTCAATTCTAACTCATGGAGAGCCCATGTGTGCAGAGTAGAACTGCTGCATGAAGTTTTCAAGGTTGTGACCTTTTAGAAGCAAATCATTAGGCCTGTCTTCCAAGGTGCCTCTGGGTGGATTTGACCCACAAACATTTCAGCTGGTAATTGCGTGGTTAACTGTTTGTGCCAACCAGGGCCTCCTAAACAGTTAATAGTAGAAAGTACTTATATTATAGCAACTACCTTGATATTGTTATAGCATAAATAGTAAATATGTTTTGAATTTTATCTTCAAAACCAAGATAAATTTAACTCTGTGTGATTGGAAGGTGACGGTCATCAGGCTAGATCAGACTTTGAACGTGCTATTCCAGATTTAGATTGTGTGATCTTTTGCTGGCCAGTGTGGTTCCTGCTTCTTTCTCATAGATTTATGTGTTTTTTGCCTTCAATTTCATACTTAATCAAAGAGCAAAATCTACCTAGAAAGGAAACAACATTTGTTGAGAATGTTTTCTCTCTTTAAATGATCACTAAATTAATAAGCAAAACAAAATAATAATGTGAAGTTACATGGAGCAAAAGGTATTTTTTAGTTAGGTAAAAATGCCTCCTGTTGATAAATAAAGAATTGCCTTTAATATGCTTGTTTTAGTCATCTAGTGCTGCTATAACAGAAGTACTGCAAGTGGATGGCTTTAACAAAGAGTAATTTATTTATCTTATCTGTCTAGTAGGTTAAAAATTCAGGGTGTCAGCTCCAGGGGAAGATTTTCTCTCTCTGTTGGCTCTGGAGGAAGGTCCATGTTCTCATTCTTTCCCCGATCAAGTAGCTTCTCAGATGCAAGGACTCCAGGTCCAAAGGACGTGCTCTGCTCCTAGTGCTGCTTTCTTGGTGGTATGAGGTCCCCATGTCTCTCTGCTTGCTTCTTTCCTTTATATCTCAAGAGATTCCCTCAAGACACGATCCAATCTTGTAGCCTGAGTCCTGCCTCACTAACACAACTGCTGCCCATTCTCCCTCATTCACATCATAGAGGCAGGATTTACAACATATAGGAAGATCACATAATACCTGGGATCATTGCCCAGCCAAATTGATATACACATTTTTGGGGGACATAATTCAATTCATGACAATGCTTTTTCTCCTAAACCATTCATATGGATACTCTCCAAAATCCCTCAGAAAATATAACTTGATCCAAGGATGTTCTGCTTTGTAGGCCATTGAAAATCCTGAATTGAATTTCTGACAGCAAAAAATTTGAAGCATTTCTCCCCGAATAGCATGCACAAATTGCATTTGTACCTAGTTCTGCAATTAATTGTTTAGTCACCTGCCTTCTTCCCTACTACAGTTCAAAAGTTTGTACACAGTCTTATTCCAAACATGACTAAGAAAAGAAGGCAGGTATAAACTATTGTAATACTTTTACAAGTAAATTTTGCCTTAACTCTAATTATACAATAGCAAACTTTTTAGAAAGGGACTAGATTTCAGGAACTATTTAATTCAATCTCTTTTGTAATATGTCAGGAGAATGAGTATATCAAAATGAAAACCACTGATTAATGGTAGATTTAAGATTCCAATATAGAATCTGGCTCACAGTACAGTTACATTTTAATTTTTATGTCTAAAACAATACTTTACACATCTTTAACAATCCTTGTTTTGAACTCAATCTATTTTTTTCTAGCATTATTTACTTTTCATATGTAGAGTTAAATGCAAGTGCAACAGAAATAGTGGACAACGATGCTGATAGAAAAAAAGTTTTTTTATGGGAGCAAAAGTGAGATGAAGTGATTATTAGAATCATCAGCATAGAAAGGTTTACTATGCTACAGTTGATTTCCAGGCAACGCGATCTGAGCCTACCTGGTTTATTTATAAGATCATTATTATTATTATTTTTATTATCACCATCCAGGTAACCATTTCCTCTTCATACACATAACCTTCTGGTATAAGAACTTTCTAACAGTATCTTCATCTCCTGTTGCAACCTGCTTATACATACTCTCTACTCCATGGTACAACAAGAATTTTCTGCAAAATAAAATGTAAGTAAATTCAAAGTGTAAAACAGTGCTGCAATTGTGAATCAGCTCATAATTAGCTTATGCTCTTCAGTAAGGTGAGCAAACCCATAATATGATGTTGTGACCACATTTTTCTTCAGTTTTGTGACTACAGTTTTGTGTCCTAGGCTTCTGAATATGCCGCACCTTCTTCCTGAAACATTCATCACCTCCAAATATTTCTACAAATACAGTTCTTATCCTTCATTTTTTATATTAGACTCACTTCCTCTGGGAATCATTCTTGACTTTCCCAAATAATTCACCCTTTTCAACGAGTTGATTCCTCCTGATGATGATTCCATATTTTACAGAGCAGACATGCTCCTTAGAGCTTTCTTGGCTGTAATCTTTACAGAGGCAGTTCACCAGGCCTTTCACCTTGAAGTTCCTGGATGTGTTCTATCCTCCAACCTTTAGTTTAGCAGCTGATCACAAACCACTTTGCCATTGAGGACCTTCCTGAGTGAAGTAGTACTTAAAATCATTCTAAAGATATAAACACAGCTGTTAAATTGAGAGTCCTGCAAGGAATGATGATCTACTAGAAGAAAATAGTGCAGGAAGGCAGAGAAGAACAGAAAATACGACTCTTATGAACAGATGAGAAATAGAATGAGAGAATAAAAGAGGATGGGAGAAAAAAACAGAGGGAAAACAGGGAATCTGCAGACAACATTATACACTATATTTTTTAAGCCTGTGTTACACCAAAAAAAAAAAAAAAATCAGTGCCGTCGAGTCGATTCTGACTCATAGCGACCCTACAGAGATTACCCTATATTATTATAAAACCAAAAATCCAAACCAATTTCCATGGAATTGATTTTAACTCATAGTGAGCCTATGTGTTCCAGAGTAAAACTGTACTTCATAGGGTTTTCAAGGGCTATGACCTTTCAGAAATAGATCACCAGTCCTTTCTTCTGAGGCTCCTCTGGATAAATTTAAATCTCCGACCTTTTGGTTAGTAACCAAGTACTTAACCATTTGTACCACCATGAGACTCCATATGATTATAACTGCCGTTCTTTTTACCTGGACTTCTTTGACATAATTTTGTTAGATCAGCTTTGTCTAAAAGTCATTTCCCATTAGGCTGGTAAGTGGCTTTATCTATTTGTCTATCTCTCTATTTCTGCTTACCTACTTGCCTAACTACTTATTCATTACGCAACTTTTTATCTGTCATTTGCCCATCTGTATATCTCCATCTCCCCTATCAGTCCACCCTATATGTATTTTTGTATGAGAAATATAAACAATAAAAATTGTAAGTACAAGCAATAAATATTGTAATGTGATGTACTGTGAAGAATTCACAGCATGGTATAGTGGTATCACCCTCAGTGCATGGGAGAAGAGTTAAGGTTTATGATTGGAAAATATATCAAGGAAAGATACAAACCAGTTTCACAAAATGGAGGAAGATGATTATTATTGGTAGTAACGACATCAAAGAAAAAGACATGAAAACAGTATCAAGTGTAGCCACTTAGAATATGGTTTATTTAAAATATTTTTTTTTCCTAAGGCAAGTAGATAGAAGTTCAAAGAGTAGATGTCTTAGGCTCAGTTCAAAACCAGTAAATCATGTAAATATATATAGAGAGGGAGATTTATACCAAGGAAATGGCTCATTCAGTTGTAGGGGCCAGAACGCCCCAAGTCTCTGGATCAAGAAAGAGGCTTCTCCTAATTCAAATGGCCACAGGGGCTGGTGAACCCAAGATCAGCAGGCTGGGGTGCAGGGCTATTGCTCACAGGCTGCTAAGATCAAAGAATCCTAAGATTGGCAGACAAGACAGTAGGTAAGCTGCTAGCTCAAGTCCCAAGAACCAAAGGTCAGATGAACAGAAGCCGGCTGCAGGGTTCAGAATGAGCAAAAGCCCCCCTGAGCCCTGACTGAGCAGTGCACCCACATTTGATGCAGGCCACACACCCAAGGAAACGTCCCTTCAACTGACTGGCAACTCACAGCAGATCCCATCATGGAAATGATCACATGTCAAATCTCAACAGAGAAGTGATCACAACATTGTATGACTTCCACAACACTGAAAATCATGGCCCAGCCAAGCTGACACACAATCTTAACCATCACAGTAGATAAAGACTGAATTTGGAAAACTAAAAATATATTCAAATCAACTTCTCAATGAGAACAAGCTTATTTTCATAGGCTAAAATGTTATAGGGAGAAATAAGGATTCTTCAACCCAAATTATATAAAAATGAAAACTTACAGAAATTAATGAAAGCTCTTATTTTATTACAGCAGCCAAATATAAATATTTTCTTTTTTGAAAAGTAAGTTTTATATTAAATATACTCATGAATTTTCTAATGATATATTGTGATAATTATTTTCACTCTGTGTGTGTGTGGAGATTATATATATATACATATATGAGAGAGAGAAAATTTGATCAGGTTAATTGGTCATTATACCTATAAGAAAGGTAATATGCAACATACAATCATTTTAATTGTATGCCTAATTTTGCTACATAATGAACATAGTGGAATATTTTCCTCCTGGAAAACATCTTTAACTTGATATCCAAATACTATCTGCCTTCATGATTTTGCTGAAAATGCTCTATGTTTTAGAATAGAGATAAAAATCTATTTTGAATGCCATTTCATAAAAAGATGAACACCTATCACTCTATGTATGCCAACCATCTTCAGTAAATGTTGTGGCTATTCAGTTGTTAAGATATTGACGTACTATGAACTTGATGTCTTATTTTCAAGATAAATTTGGTGACTTTCATTTTCAGGGCCCTGCCAATGAGCACTTCTTAGAACAGGAGTTGGCAAACTTTTTCTGTAAAAAGCCAGGTGGTAAGTATTTTCTGCTTTGTGGCTGATACATATGGTCTCTGTTGCAACTACTCACCTCTACTGTTGTAGCATGAAAGCCACCATGTAACCATGAGGGACTTGAGCAATCTTAGCAGGAGCACAGAGAGTAAGGGAATTCAGAGAGAGTACAAGACTCAAGAGGGCAATACCAATAGTAGCTACTCCCTGACACTTTAAGATAATCTTCCGGGCATCCTTATCTGTAATTTTTTGTCTTAATAATTAAGGTATGTAATTATTAATCTCCCTACAGTTGTCCTAACCTGAAGTATGCAAAGCCCTTCCTCACCTCTGTTGTAAGCAAAGTAAGTGATTGCTTTCTGGTGGTGGTACTGTTCTATTGTCAATAAACATTCCTGACTCAGCACCTTCAGTTTCCCTATTCGTTGCCCCCTCAATCCATGTGAGAACTCATATCAACTCAAGTGATGAATCCCACTCCAACTTTCACAGTCTCAGCTTCTTTTCTAAGAAAGGGGATATGTTTACTAAAGGAAAAAAAAAAAATTAGAATACAAACCCCCTCATATAAACATCTCATTTGATACCATTCTTTTATCCATGTAATATTCTTTATCAAACTCTGAAGGCAAGAAAACCCTGTTTTTATTGAACATTATTCTCAGAAAGGTGAGCCAAATTCATCTACCTCCAAAGAATTTTGAGACAGCCAACACTTAAAAAAAAAAAATCAGCGCTTTTGCTTCCCCATATGAATGGTTTGATCAGGGTTAATTATATAAAGTATAATTTTGTTAATTTATAAATAACAAATGGGCCTCCAAAAGGGGTTATATACAACATACAACTATTAGGATTACAAGCCTGATTCTAAATACCGTCACATGTAGCAGACAACAGAAGTGGAATGAGATCGAGGTTTATTTGGCCAGGGAGAGAGCCATGGAGACAAATTTGGCAAAGTAATTACCTTCTACCTACAGATCCAAAGCACAGCCATCCACCCACATCCATGGCCATTGAGTCGATTCCAGTTCATAGTGACCCTATAACCCAGTGCCACCAGTGCCGTCGAGTTGATTCGAATTAAAAATAAAACAACAAAAAAAAAGTACTTATTGGAATATGAAGATGCATAACCTTTCTTGTTACCACAATATTTTTAAATCATCTTTTAGCCTTTGTCTTATATTGTCTTCATCAACATATTGTGCTTTACAAAGGGCTTTGAACTAACTTATTTGTTTGTATTTATTTTATCTTTATATTTCCAGTATACAGCACAGTGCCTACTGCATGTAAGTTCTTTAAAAATGTTGGTTAAATGTGTAAAAATCCGCCAAACAATTTAATTACCTGTACATCAGTTTATTCAAGTGAAATAGTGTGAAAAAATGAACTACCTGCAAATAACCATTCATCCTTTCATAAATGTCTGTGTCTATGAAAGAATGAATGAGGCATTAAATACAATACACTTGAGCATTCACTGAATTAATTTAGGTTCTTAAGCCTGATAAGAGAATAATGAGAAATTCTAAAAAAAAAAAAAAAAGTATTGCTTTGTGATTATTTCCCTCAGGACTCGTTGCCGAAATGCCTATGCCTGCTGCCAAATCCACCAAAACTGACTGCTCACACTTCCCCTCAGGTCCCTGGGGTGACAGTAACTTGGACTCCAGTATCAAGAAGAACCATGTAAGTTTGGCACCCATCCCCTACCTCAACCCTGACAGGGCAAAGGGCCTCTGGTCACAGGGGGGACTGGCAAGGAGCTCGGCCCCTGGTTTATGCTAACTCGAACTAGATTAGAGTTGTATAGAGGAGTCCCACAGCCTCAGCTACTGGAATTTTAAGGGGGAGGGGAAGAGCTTGCACCAGGGAAGAGGAAGAGACAGGGGTTGGTGACATTCCTCAATAAGATGGTCCCTATGTAGTTAAACGTTAAGCCAAGGAAACGGTCCCTATAGGAAAGATGTAAGGGGGTCAGGGTGGAGAGAGCTTACACTCGAGAGGAGGAAGAGACAGGCGTTGGTGACATTCCTCAATAAGATAGTCCCTAACTTGATAAGGTCCTTGACTTGGTTGTTAAACATTAACAGGAAAAGATAAGAGAAAAAAAGGTGTAAAAACCTTAAGAAAATGACTATCGGGCTCTCAGGCTCTCCCTCTGAGCAGCCCACTTGACGCTCTCTGATCAAGTGTACTTTCGCTATTAACCGTCTGCTAACTAATAAAACCCCTTGCTTGGTTGGCACTCTTTGTCTCAGTGTATGAATTCTTTCCTACACTGAAAACAAGAACTGAGGCTATTCTCTGCTAACAGAATAGATTCCGGTTCTTCTGCAGGTAAAATGGTGGGAGTATCTGAGCAGAAAGATAATTAAAAATACAACTAATTAGTAAGAAGTGATAAGTTTTAAGATAATGAAGAATCTGCGAGATATGAGTAATTATGTTTTTATTATATGTGTACCTCACTTTCTACAGAGTTAAATTGCACTGCTTTTTTTTTTTCTTTTTGCTCTCAAAGTTTATAGGCCTGTCCCAAATGTCAAAACTCTATTTCTAAAAGGCATCTTAAAAATTCACTTTTTCTTTCCACATGTAGGCTATCCTCCCATACACAAAAATCCCTCCAAAAGACCAAATTGTTGGTTTCAATTAATCCATTATTTTTAAAAACAATAAGGAACTAACTTGCTAGTTAAATTGAATTCCAACTCTATAAAAACAATTCAATTAGGTTTAGAATTGGCCCGTAATTCTTAAATTATATATTCACTTGTCCTTAAATTTTACAGCTTGGGCTTAAATTTCACAACCACACATTTAAATTCTGAAGATTAAAAAAAAAAATAGTGATGTCAAAACAGCATAGGGGCAGTGTCATAGATTGAATTGTGTCCCCCCAAAAATACATGTCAACTTGGTTAGGTCATAATTCCTAGTATTGTGTGGTTGTCCTCCATTTTGTGATTGTAATTTTATGTTAAAGAGGATTAGGGTGCGATTGCAACACTTACCCAGGTCACATTCCTAATCCAATATAAAGGGAGTTTCCCTGGGGTGTGGCCTGCACTACCTTTTATCTCTGAAGAGATAAAAAAGGAAAGGGAAGCAAGCGGAGAGTAGGGACCTCATACCACCAAGAAAGCAGTGCTAGGAACAGAGCATATCCTTTGGACCTGAGGTTCCTGCTCTGAGATGCTCCCAGACCAAGGGAAGACTGATGACAAGGACTTTCCTCCAGAGTTAACAGAGAGAAGAAAGCCTTCCCCTGGAGCTGAGACCCTGAATTTGGACTTGCAGCCTACTAGACTGTGAGAGAATAAATTTCTCTTTATTAAATCTATCCACTTGTGGTATTTCTATTATAGCAGCACTGGATGACTAAGACTTTTGGTGTCTGGCCTCTTCTCTCTTCATAAGAGGGAAGGAGAATCAAGATCAACAGTCCAAGGCTGACTCCTATGAGGCAGAGCTCAGACATGCCTCCTTTCTCTGCCATTTTACCAATTCTTATACCAACCATCACTAGCACAGCACTTTCTACTTCTCTGCTGGGTTCAATAATTCATTGCAATGGCCACACAGTACTCTCAGATAATACCAGTGATTATTGGTTTATTAGGGAAGTGTTGATAGGCGCTGTTAAGTTGGTTCCGACTCATAGCAACCCTAGGTACAACAGAATGAAACACTGTCCAGTCCTGAGCCATCCTCGCAACCCTTCTTATGTTTGTGCCCATTGTTCAGCCACTGCATCAATCCATCTCTTTGAGGGTCTTCCACTTTTCTTTAGGGAAGTGACAGGTTACAATTCAGGTTCAGGAATACCCAGGATACAGTTCTTCCTTCAGCACAGCCTCTTCTCACCCATGCTTGTAGGCACGCCTCTCTCTGGCCCTAGGCATCTGCCCAAAGGCACTCAGCCTTCTCGCTCCGTGGGCTGGAGAACCCACTCTTCCTCGGTCTCCCATGGATCTCTCCTGCCACCGTTTATCACTGTCTTCAGGTTACAACTCTCTTTCTTACTCTCTCTCTCTCTCTAGGTCTCCTGGTTCCAGAAGCTTCTCCTTTCACTCCTGGCTATTCTTCCTTGGTGGTGATAAGATCCTCTCTTTCCCACCTCTGGGGTGGCTCACAATTACTTTTTCATGTAGTCCCACCCAATCTCTAGGGTGAGAGTTACAAGACCATGGCTAGAAAGTCCACACAAAAGTGACCTATAGCTTCACAAGGGACCACAGACTATTAGGTCAGAAGAAAAGCTGCAGTTTGAAAATCTCTCTGTTCTTCAAAACACAATCTACTCTCTGTGACGCTGAATGTCAAACATATCAACAGCAATGGTTTATGATCAAGCTATCATGTTCTGTATTCCTTCCAGGCTACACACTTACCTAATAAATAATCGTGTCACAACTGCTCCTTAAACCATATTGTAGTCAATAAAACATGTAGCATTTTAGATTTGACATCACGTAAGTACTATAATTTACAGAGCTTAGATAAGCCTTCAGCAATGACAAAATGCATCCTGCTTTAGCATCAGCACCAACTGACGTCTCTCTAGGTATTATATAAGAAAATAAAAAAATCTCCAGCACAAGACTTGAAAACAGAAAGTTCCATTGATTGCCATCTTTATATACAACATCTTAAGAGTTTACAGTTTGATATTTCATACTCCTTATCTACACCATAATTATAAACTGTGAAAATTTCTTAGGAAACAGTGGCTTGTATTATTTTAGTGCACAGTAGTATAAAAGTGTATGATTCTTTGCTCACATATTAAATTATTGGGATGCCCAAATATTTTTTAAGTGACAAAATAAGTTATAGTGTCACCACATGACACATGTCATTTTAGATTATGATAAGCAATGGATGACATTGTCACCCATTTATTTTTCTACTAAAATGTTATAAATTTATCAATTTTGTAAAATATTATAGTATAAAGTTTCCCTTCGGATATTTAATTTGATCAGGCATACACTGTAAATTATTGAAACAACTGCAATGTTGAAATAAATTCCTATAACTGCCATTGTGTTAAGAGTAATGAGGTGCATGCTTAATGCTCCTGTCAATATATGTAAACACAGAAATGTTTTATCTTTCTATGTATTTAACTTAAATTCATAGCATATTTATGTTTTAAAGTAAGATTGCATTGTATATTATACTTAGATACATACAAAAAATATATATATATACCCCCCAAAAAAACAAACCTGTTGCCATTGAGTCAATTCCAACTCAGTAATCCTATAGGACAAAGTAGAACCACCTCAAAGGGTTTCCAAGGAGCGACTGGTGGATTCGAACTACCTACATCTTGGTCAGCAGCCAAGCTCTTAACCACTGCACACCAGGTCTCCAAATATATGTATATATATATATGTATGTATATATTTATTTGAGTGTGTGTTTGTTTTTAAACTTGCTTGGAGAATCATAAGAGCTTAAACATAAGGGTTTCCTGAGTCCATCTTTTCACCTCTTTTAATTTACAAGTAGAGAAGCTAACATTCATATTTCCCTGAAGTATTTTTTTTTTTTAATTTAGGTTATTCTTCATTTTATGGCATGTTCTAAGAATATTTTTAATGCCAAAATGACTTCATTTTAGCCAGTAGGTTTTGTTGGTGCTGTTTTTATTTAATGAGGATTATGCCTATGTAAATTTGTGTGGGGAGCAAACCTTCATTTTATTTATAAATACAGATTTACAAATTCAGCATTAATACCAATTCGCCTCATATTCATTGCATAAAAACAAGCAGCAGGTGTATAGGTCTTAGGTACAGGTAATAATGAAATACCATTCAATCATCATAGGTACAATTATAGACAAGAAACTGCACTAATGTAATATAATGACTGAGATCTTAATTGTACACAAGTCAGCAAGTTTCAAACAAAGTTTATCTAAGTACAGCCTTTTTATAACTCCTTAAAATCATTAGGGTATATATTTCCTACGAAGACTGAATTTCAGCATAAAATTTTAGAGTTTGTTATTCAAGAAGACAGAATAAAAAATATCATTGACTATTAAGATCTAAGAGAATGGAAACAAATCACCTTCTTCAAAAAACTTACCATAATTTTTTAATGATCCAAACTCATCATTAATTGTATATGAAAAATAACTTCCTGGAATATGCAAATTGGGGTGCTTAGTCCTGACTTGAATTATTTTCGTACATGTCATCTTGAATCATTCTTGACATAATCTAATACCAATAAAATTTGTATAAAGTGATAAGGAGTTATTACAAAATATGTAGCTCTCAGCTCTCGATTCTGGAATATACTCAATTGTTTGACAGCTGACCATCTCAATAGCTCATTCCCAATCTTTAGGAAGATTATAAATCTGCCTGGAAATTTGAGGATTCTTGGGTAGTATAGGAAACCCTGATGGCGTAACAGTTAAGAGCTATGGCTGCTAACTGAAACGTTGACAGTTCAAATCCACCAGGTGCTCCTTGGAAACCCTATGGAGCAGTTTTACTCTGTCCTTTAGGGTTGCTATGAGTTAAAACTGACTCAATGGCAATGGGTTTTTTAGTTTTTTTGGGTAGTGCAAGCAGTTTGTTCTTGTCTACTAATTATAAGGTTTGTAGCTGTGATCTTTAAGGTTGTGTGTCAAGTTGGCTGAGCCGTGATTCTCAGTGATTTGGCAGTTATGATGTAGTTTGGCAGTCATTTAATGATGTATTCATCTCCATGATGAGAACTGATGTAATGTGATCACCTCCATGATGAGATCTGCTGTAAGTAACCGATCAGTTGAAAGGGAGTTTCCTTGGGGAAGTGACCTACATCCAATACAGCTGGACTTTCTGGCAAAACTCATGGGTTCTGCTCACTCTATTTCCTCAACCTTGCTCCTTTTTACCTGACTTCTAGTTCTTGGTACTTGAGCTTAACTGCCGATCTTTAGATTCGTCAGCCTCCGCAGTCTGTGAGACAGCAGGGTGCCGCCTTACCTGCCGATCTCGGGATTTGTTGGCTTCCACAGCCTGTGAGCCAAAGGGCTGCTGTTTGACCTACCAATCTTGGGTTTGCTAGGCCTTACAGGTATGTGAGTCAGGAGAAACCTACAGCCTGATCCACAGAACTGGGACTTTCCAGTTTCTACAACCACATGAGCCATTTCCTTGGTATAAATCTCTCCCTCTATGTGTATAGATATAGATGATATAGATATAGATAGAGACAGAGATAGAGACAGAGACAGAGACAGAGACAGAGACAGAGATAGAGATAGAGATAGAGATAGAGATGATAGATAGAGATAGAGATGATAGATGATATACAGAAAGAGAGATTTCACACGTTTTGCTTCTCTAGAGAACCTAGCCTAAGATATTTGGTATTGCATCTGGCTTCTCTCACAACTAAAAAGGAGGCACAACACTTAGTGGTCCTCTTTGGATTTTGGAGCCAACATATCCCTCATATGGCTGTGCTACTCAGGCTTATTTATTAGCTAATAAATAATAATAAACAATGAAGGCCCTGCAACAGGTTCAGGCTGCCATACAACAGACTGACACTTGTGCTATAAGATCAAGCTGATCCAGCGGTGTTTGAAGTTTCAGTGGCAGATGTAGATGCTGTTTGGAGTCTTTGGCAGGCCCTTATTGGTGAATCACAGCGCAGATTCTTAGAACTTTGGATCAAAGCCTGGAATCCTCTGCAGATAACTATTGCCTTTTTGAGAAAGAGCTTTTGGCTTATTACCAGCCTTAGTAGACACTGAACCACCAAGTCACCAAGTAGCATGAGCTACCCATTATGAACTGGGTGTCGTCTGACCCGCGTGGCCATAAAGTTAGACATACACAGCAGCACACTGTCATTAAATGGAAGTGGAATTTTTAAGGCCAAACAGAAGCTGAAGGCCCAAGTAAGTTTCATGTGGAAGTGGCCCAAATGCCCATGGTCTCCGCTCCTGTCACATTACCTTGCATCTATCTTTCAATCTGCGTACATGGCCTCATGGGGAGTTCCTTACGATCAGTTGACTGAGGAAGAGTAAACTCGTGCCTGGTTTACAGATGGCTTTGTATAATATACAGATATTACTGCAAAGTGGGCAGTGACAGCACTACAGCCCCTTTCTGGGACCTCCCTGAAAGACAATGGTGAAGGGAGATCCTCCCAATGGGTAGAACTTTGAGCAGTGAGCCTGATTGTTTACTTTGCTTGGAAAGAGAAATGATCAGATGTGCAATTACATACTGATTCATGGGTTGTGACCAGTGCTTTGGTTGGATGGTCAGAGACTTGGAAGGAACATGATTGGAAAATTGGAGACAAGGAAGCACAAGAAAGAGGTATGTGGATAGAACTTTCTGAATGGGCCAAAGAAGTGAAGATATTTCACAAAGATATTTGTGTCTCATGTGAATGCTTACCTAAGGGTGACCATATCATAGGAAAATTTTAACTAACAAGTGGATGGGATGGCATGTTCTATAGGAAGCAGTAATCCTCATTCCCCAGCCACTCCTGTCATTGACCAATGGGCTAATGAACAAAGTGGCCATGGTATCAGGGATGGAGCTTATGCATGGTCTCATCAACTTGAACTTCCACTCACCAAGGCCGGCTTGGCTACGGTCACTGCTGAGTGTCCAATCTGCCAGCAGCAGGGATCAACACTGAGTTCCTCATATGGCACCATTTCTTGAGGAGATCAGCCAGCAAGCTGGTGGAAGGTTGATTACATTGGACCACTTCCCTCACCGAAAGGGCAGTGTTTTGTTTTTACTGGGATAGACAATTACCCTGGATAAGAATTTGCCTTCCATGCATGAAATGCTTCTGCCATAACTACCATTCTTGGATTTACAGAATGTCTTTTCCACCTTCATGGTATCCTACACAGCATCACCTCCAACCAAGGAGTTCTGTTTATTGCAAATGAAGTGTAGCATGGGCCCATGTTCATGGAATTCACTGGTCTTAAAATGTTCCCCATCAACCTGAAGCAGCTGGCTTGGTAGAATGATGGAAAGGCCTTTTAAAAACACAATTACAGTACCAGCTAGGTGAAGATACCTTGCAGGGTTGAGGCAGTGTTCTCTAGGAGGCTTTATATACTCTAAATCAGCGTCCAAAGTATGGTGCTCTTTCTCCTGTAAACAGGATTCATGGGTCCAGGTATCAAGGGGTGGAAATAGAAGTGGCACCATTCCTTATTACCACTAGTGACTCACTCCAAAAATTTTCCTTCCTATCTGCAGGACACTATGCTCTACAAGTTTAAAGGTCTTAGTTACAAAGAGAGGAATGCTCTCTCCTGGAGACACATCACTGGTTTCATTCAACTGGAAGTTAAGAAAGTCACCTGGCCACTTTGGGCTTCTGATGCCTCTATATGAACAGACAAAGAAGCAAGTTACCATATTGTCTAGGGTGATTGATCTTGAATACCAGATGGAAATTGGATTGATATTACATAATGGAGGTAAAGAAGAGCATATCAGGAATGCAGGTAATTCCTTAGGGCATTTCTTAGTGCTAATGTCTTAGCTATCTAGTGCTACTATCACAGATATACCACAAATGGGTGGCTTTAACAAATGTTTATTCCTTCGCAGTTTAGAAGGATAGAAGTCTAAATTCAGGGTGCCAGCTCCAGGGGAAAGATTTTCCTCTCTGTCAGCTCTGGGAAAAAGTCCTTGTCATCAATCTTCTCCTGGTCTAGGAGCTTCTCAGCACAGGGACCCCAGGTCCAAATGACACACTCACTCCAGGCTCTTCTTTCTTTGGTGGTATGAGGTCCCTCTCCCCTCTGCTCTCTTCTCTATCTCAAAAGAGGTTGACTAAAGATACAACAAAATCACGTAGATTGAGTCTTGCCTTATTAACATAACTGCCTCTAGTCCTGCCTCATTAACATCATAGAGGTTAGGATTTACAGCACATAGAATAATCAGATCAGATCACAAAATAATAGACAATCACACAATACTGGGAGTCATGGCCTAGACAAGATGAGACATATTTTCAGAGGACACAATTTAATCTACAACATTTAGCCTCCCAAAACTCTCCTGGCTCTTCTTTCTTGGTGGCATGAGGTCCCTCTCCTCTCTGTTTTCTTCTCTCTTGAATTGAATTATTTTCATACATGTCTTCTTGAATTATTCTTGACATACTCTAACTCAAATGAATTCATATAAAGTGAATATGGAGTTATTATAAAATAAGTAGCTCTCAACTGTCAGTTCTGGAATATACTCAATTGTTTGTGCAGCTGACCCTCTCAAAAGCTCACTCCTCATCTTCAGGAAGATTATAGGAAGGCCAACAACTTCTTCATTGCAAATACCTTTTCCAACAAAATAAACAGCAATGATACATGTCGAAACACTGGTGGTGTAGTGGTTAAGAGCTACAGCTGCAAACCAAAAGGTCAGCAGTTTGATCTACTGGGTGCTTCTTGGAAACCGTATGGGGCAGTTCTACTCTGTCACGTAGGATCACTATAAGTCGTAATTGACTTGATGGCAATTTTTTTTGTTTGTTTTGTTTTTTAATACACAAGGACTGCACCAGATGGAATAAAATGGAATCAAATCGACTACATCTGTAAAAAAAGAGGATGGGAAAGTGCAATATCACCAGTCAGAACAAGGCCAGTGGACAACTGTGAAACAGACCATCAATTGCTAATATGCAAGTTCAAGCTGAAGTTGAAGAAAATTACAGCAAGCCCATGAGAGCCAAAATATGGCCTTGAGTATATCCCACCTGGTTTTAAAGACCATCTCAGCAAAAAATTTGATGCATTGAACACTAATGACCAAAGACCAGATAAATTGTGGAACAATATCAAGGACATCATACAGGAAGAAAGCAAGAGGTAATTAAAAAGACGGAAAAGAAAGAAAAGACCAAAATTGCTCTGAAACATGGAGTAGCTAAAGTGAAAGGAAGAAATGATAAAGTAAAAAAGCTGAACAGAAGATGTCAAAGGGTGGCTCAAGATGACAAAGTAAAGTATTATAATGAAATGTGAAAAGATCTAGAGTTAGGAAACCAGAAAGGGAGAACATGCTCTGTATTTTCAAGCTGAAAGAACTTAAGAAAAAAGTTCAAGCCTTAGGTCATGATATTGAAGGATTTTACAGGGAAAATATTGAATGAAACAGGAAGCATCAAAAGAAGATGGAAGGAATACACAGTCACTGTGACAAAAAGTCAACATTCAAGCTCCGGGGACTGACTGAATATCAATTGAGATGTATCAAGGAATACATGCAGTGCTAGAGTTGTGCACTAGCCTATGTCAGGAAATTTGGAAGAGAGCTGCCTGGCCAACTGACAGGAAGAGATCCATATTTGTACCCATTGCAAAGAAAGGTGACCCAACAGAATGCAAAAAAAATCAAACAATATCATTAATATCACACTCAACTAAAATTATGCTGAAAATCATGCAAAAACATTTGCAGCAGTACATTGACTGGAAACTATCAGAAATTGAAGCAGGATTCAGATTAAGACTTGGAATGAGAGATATCATTGCTGATGTCTTATGGATCATGCTTGAAAGCAGAGAATGCCAGAAAGATGTATACCTGTGTTTTATTGACTATGCAAAGGTATTTGCCTCTGTGAGTCATAAGACATTATGGATAACATTGCAAAGAAATGGAACTCAATTGTGTTTATGTGTTTATGACTAGATCAAGAGATAGTCATTTGAACAGAATGAGAGGATACTGTGTGGTTTAAAGTCAGAAAATGTGTCAAGGTTGTAGCCTTTCACCATATTTATTCTGTTTATATGCTGAGCATATAAACTGAGAAGCTGGACTATACGAAGAACACAGCATCAGAATTGCAGGAAGACTCATTAACAACCTGCCATATGCAGATGACGTAACTTTGACTTGCTGAAAGTGAAGAGGACTTAAAGCACTTACTGATGAAAACCAAAGACTATAGCCTTCAATTTGGATTACATCTCAACCTAAAGGAAACAAAAATCCTCACAATTGGACCAATAAGTAACATCATGATAAACACTGAAGCTGTCAAGAATTTCATTTTACTTGGACCCACGAGCAACACCCATGGAAGCAGCAGTCAGAAAATCAAACGACACAATTATTGGGCAAATCAGCCGTGAAAAACCTCTTTAAAGTGTTAAAAAGCAAAGATATCACTTTGAGGACTAAGGTGTGCTTAACCCAAGCCATGGTATTTTCAATTGTCTCATATGCATGCAAAAGCTGAAGGATGAATAAGGAAGACAGAAGAATTGATGCCTTTCAATTATGATGTTGGCAAAGGATATTGAATATACCATGGACTGCCAAAAGAGCAAACAAACGTGTCTTGGAAAAAGTACTGCCAGAATGCTACTTAGAAGTGAAGATGGTGAGACTTGGTCTCACATGCTTTGGCCATGTTAACAGAGGGACCAGTCCCTGGAGAAGGATATCATGCTTGATAAAGCAGAAAGTCGTAGAAAAAGAAGACCCTCAATGAAATGGATTCACACAGTAGCTGCAACAATGGGCTGAAGCATAACAATGATTGTGAGGATGACACAGAACCAGGCAGTGTTTCCTTCTCTTGTACCTAGGGTCGCTATGAATAAGAACCAACTTGAGGACATTTAACAACAACTCCTTGCCTATCAAATACCTCATTATCTGACATTTTGCATTTATGATAACTTTGAAAAAATTCTCAGGTGGCACCTCTGATGGTCTTGGCCCTGTGCATGGATGTGACCTGTCCCAGGGTGCCCTCCATGGGTCACCCAAACAATATATCAGGTGCCATGGTGGAGATCGAGCCATGAGAGGGATGGAGACCAACCAGCTGTAGTGTGCCTTCTACTGCTCGTCCATGATATCGTGGTCTGGCCAGGGACGACACAGGGTGACAATAGGACAACAATAGGTGGTAGGCAGGCAGCAGGATGCCAGTGAAGGCCCCAAAGTACCAGGCAGTCAGTAGAGTGAGGCAGGAAGGGGGGATAGGAAAGGAGTCATTCTGGGCTGTGGGGACAGTGTGGGCAGAGGACCAACAGCATCCTCACCCTAGGTGGGCAATGGGTGGCAGCAGCAGGCCGAAGTGGGTGGCGGAAGGTGGTGGGCTCCTAGGTGGTAGGGAAGACATTGGGAGGAACGGGGACCCGCTGTGCCATGCACATTCCATAATTCAGTAGGAGAGCTCAACGAGCTTTCAGTGACTGAGAGGGCATCAGTGCTGAAGATGAGGTGAAGCCCCTGACTTTTGCATAACACCGATTTTGTGTAACAAACTGGTCTTTAGAACTAACCATGTCAGTAAGTTAGCAGTGGGTGTAAATGATCCTGTGAGTCAAATCGTATATAAACAAACAAATAAACATCAGCTAGAACTGATAGAGCAAGTGAAAATCTACGAAATTTGTAGTATTGGAGCACCAAAAATGAATAAGATAAAAAACTTCTTTCAGGAATAAATCGTTCTCAAAAGTTCCTTTCAGTAAAATGAATCTCAAGTTCTTGATTTCATAATTTATTGACTATCTGCAAGGTAATTGTTTTTATAGGAATCAAAGTAACCTGGTTCATTTTTAGTGAAAACTTTTACCAATTTTTAATGCAACTAATAACAACTACATGATCCAACCTACAGAATCGGAGAAAACATTTAGAAATCATAATGGGTTTTTATATATAAAGAGCTTCTACAATTTAACAATCAAAAAATAAACAAACCAATTAAAAAATGGGCAATGGGTTTGAATAGAGATTTCACCAAAGAAAAAAGACGAATTACCAATAAGCACAGGAAAAGATTCCAAACATCATTACTCATTGTTGTTGTTGTTAGGTGCTGTCAAGTCGGTTCCAACTCATAATGGCCCTATGCACAACAGAACGAAACACCACCTGGTCCTGCGCAATTCTCACGATTGTTCCTGTGCTTGAGCCCATTGTTGCAGCCACTGTGTCAATCCACCTCGTTGAGGGTCTTCCTCTTTTTCCCGGACTTTCTTTATCAAACAGGATATCCTTCTCCAGGGACTGATCCCTTCTGATAACATGTCCAAAGTGTATGAGACATAGTCTCACCATCCTTGCTTCTAAGGAGCATTCTGGTTGTACTTCTTCCAAGACAGATTTGTTCCTTCCTTTGGCAGTCCATGATGTAGTAGATATTCTTTGCCAACACCACAATTCAAAGCCATCAATTCTTCTTTGGTCTTCCTTATTTATTGTATAGCTTTCACATGCATATGAGGCAATTGAAAACACCATGGCTTTGGTCAGGTTCACCTTAGTCCTTAAGGTAACATCTTTGCTTTTCAACACTTTAAAGAGGTCTTCTGCAGCCAATTTGCCCAGTGCAATGTGTCTTTTGATTTCTTGACTGCTACTTTCGTGGGTGATGATTGTGGATACAAGTAAACTAAAATCCTTGACAACATGAATCTTTTCTCCTTTTATCACGATGTTGCTTATTGGTCCAGTAGTGAGGATTTTTGTTTTCTTTATGCTGAGGTGCAATCCATACTGAAGGCTGTTGTCTTTGATCTTCATCAGTAAGTGTTTCAAGTCCTCTTCCCTTTCAGCCAGCAAAGTTGTGTCATCTGCATAACGCAGGTTGTTAATAATCCTGACGACCTATTCTTCTTCAGCAATGATATCCCTGGTTCCACATTCTCTTGTAAATCCAGCCTGAATTTCTGGCAGTTCCGTCGATATACTGCTGCAGCTGCTTTTGAATGATTTTTAGCAAAATTTTGCTTGCTTGTGGTATTAATGACATTGTTTGATAATGTCTGCATTCTGTTGGATCACCTTTCTTTGGAATAGACATAAATATGGATCTCTTCCAGTTGGTTGGCCAGGTAACTGTCTTCCAAATTTCTTGGCATTATTTGTTATTGGAATGAAAATCAAAACCACAAAATGAGATATCACTTCATGCCCACTAAGATGGCTATAATTTTTTTCAAAAAATGGAAAAAAATAGGTTTTGGTGAGGATGTGGGGAAATAGAAACTCTCATACGTTGCTGGTGGATTATAAAATGGTACAGTCAATGTGTAAAACAGTCTGGCATCTCCTCAAAAACTTAGACATAGAATTACCATTTGATACACGAATTCCACTTCTAGTTATATACCTAAAGGAATTAAAAGAAGGAACTCAAAACAGGGACAGGTATCTCAATGTTTATTGCAGCAGTATTCACAATAGCCAAAAGATGGAAGCAATGTAAATATCCATCAACCGGTGAATAGATGAACAAAATGTGGTGTGTATATACAATGAAATATTATTCAGCTTTAAAAATAAATGAAATCCAAATATATGCTACAAAATGGATGACATTTGAAAGCTTCAGGCCAAATGAAATAAGTTAGCCACAAAAGGACAAGTATTGTATGAATCCAGTTTTTTGAAACATCTAGAATAGGTAAGCTTATAGAGACTTAAGTTTCTTAGTGGTTACCAGAGATGAGTAGGGAGAGGGGGAAAGGAAGACTCTGCTTAGGGGGACACTGAGCTTCTGCTAAGGCGAATGGAATTTTTTAGAAACAAGTAATGGTGATGTTTGAACAACATAAACATATTTAATGTCACTGAACTGTACATGTGAAGAATGTTTAGATGCTGTTTTATTACAGACATATTTACTACACACACACAAAGCATTCCACGTATGAGGCTGTTCACTGCAGCTCTAGTTTCAAAGCAAAAGAGAAAGAGCCAGGTAAAGATATAACAGCAGCTCAACATGTCAGATCAGGGATTTTAAGAAATTTAACATTTCCCTTTCCAATAAATATATTATCTAATACTAGGTGAACAGTTTAGTATATTACATTAACCCACAGGTGTGGCAAGTAATCATATAGAAAAAAACATATAAGTCATATTTATGATAATGATGCTAAACAGCCAACCTATTTACTATACACTATTTTTTTTATATTTATGTAAGGAGCCCTGGTGGCATAGTGGTTAAGAGCCCATCTATTAACCAAAAGATCAGAAGTTCAAATCCACCAGCTGCTCCTTGGAAATCCTATGGGGCAGTTCTACTCTGTACTATAGGGGCCCTATGAGTCAAAATAAACTCAACTGCATTTTTTCCCCCTAACATATGCATGTGGCCAAGCACTGTAAGTTAATACCAAAAAAAAAAAGAGGGAGGATAGGCAAAATCACAATTGCTGTATCTAATTTTATTAGTAAGTAGATTAGACTTAGTGAAATATATTTGTGCTGTATAGTGTATATCCATAATCATATTTTCAGAGATTTGAGCCTTTAATCAACCAAATTTCTGTCTTTGTTTAAAGAATAACACTTAACAGTTATTCCAAAACCCATTTTTTTCTATTTAGCTTTTATAATTATAAGTCATTTACCAATCAATCAATATATATTTATAGAAAATTAACATCTATGATCCTTGTGTCATATTAGGTGTTGTATAAATGTGTTTAGAAATAACATTATTCTTTAAGTGGTTTTTACCTGCTTAGGAGAATAAGTATTATATTAATTGATGTACTTTTAATTTGATATTAAATCTTTACAGGACATTTATAAAAAAAAACACAACCAGTTGCCGGTAAGTAGATTCCGACCCATAGCAACCCTGTAGGACAGAGTAGAACTGCCTGATAGGGTTTTCAAGAAGTGGTTAAAGGATTGGAGCTGCTGACCTTTTGGTTAGCAGCTGAGCTCTTAACGACTGTTCCACCAAGGCTCCAGGGCATTTATAGGCAGTGAGAAATAAGCAAAATGAAGTACAAGGCCTGGGAAATTGGAGCAAGGGCTTAAGAAGTAAACAGTATCAAGGTCATTTCGGCTTGTGAGGATATCTTAGTTTTTATATAATGCTTAGAATATGAAGATGCTCAGTAAATATTTACAGAATAATAAGCAATGAGCCATGCCTACAGAAGTATACTTAACCCTTTCATGACCCAATTATTTTTTCTTTTATTTTTTTTGTGTTGATACTATGTATTTTCAGTAATGGAGATCATGCTGAATCATTGGGCGTGTCTGAATTTTTGGTACATAATATGATTTTTCTTTTATGCCTCATCCCTCAAATCATATCTTTGGAGTCCAGAGGTGCATAGGTGTACCCCTTGTGAACACAAAATCTACCCCCAGAATCCAGAGATACATACACGTACCAAATACAAATTTTCAAAATTTGTGTTTTTCCTACCAAAAATGTAATGATTCAGCACCACTTCATACAATACCCTGTAAAAACAGTAATTTGTGGCCCCAAACTGTTTTTTCCATTTCAAAATATTATATAGGGCCCTGCCTACCAGCAGCACGCACTGTCAGTGGGACGGTAGCTTCCCAAAGAATCCCAGAGACACGAAAAGTAAGTGGTAGCTACATAAACTGCTGGTTCTGAAGGGTTAAGCCAGGAGGAAAAAAAACCCAAAATTAGACCTAGAACTAAAGCTAATTAGTTCTAGCTCTATGCAGGATGAATGCATAGAACAAAAATCAAAGTCCTACCAGTGTATCAGGTACCAAGAAGTCATTCATTATGGGATGGACGTAGCAAGCAAATTAACACTTCACAGTCAAATGACTTGAAAGTCCATGTTTGGCAACAGTTATAATATTTCTCCCTATGAGTATAAATTCTCAAGTAAGATTTTCCAAAATGCTTGCAGATTTTGCCTATAAGTAAAAAGCATATGCCATTCTTAAAAGGTAAGTTTGTGATGTTTAGGGAGAATGAAATGTCAGCCTCTCTGGCATTCTCTGCCTACCTTATTATAAATTAATTCCATGACATTTCAAAAGCTTTTCTTTCCACACTCTTTGAAACATTGTTCAGGTATAGCTCTGTAGATATAGCTACATTTCTCATCCTTCATTAAAGGGCAACACTTGTATCCGCTCAGAATTTGTTCCTCACATCTCCAAACTACCAGATTGTGCTAGATGTTAAGACTGCATATCAATTCTCTCTCTCTTTTTTTTTTTTTAAATATCTGGACAAACCTACCCAGTCACTGGATCCTCTACTTAATATCCCATCTCTCCAGTCTTCACAAATACTTCAATCTACCCAGCACTCCTTATCATAAATACAGACTTCCTCTAATTCATTTGGAAAACTACCTCTGAAGGTCCTCATCCAATCTGTCAACAAGTTGTATTATTTCTAAATAAGTTCAATTTTTTTTTTTTTTTATTCCTCTACATACCGGTCAAAACTAGGATATTGCCTCCCTTGGTCTAATGCAATTATTTTCTTATTAGCCTGTCTTTATCCATGTATGGCCTCTTTCAGTATAGTTTTCCCTAGGCAGATGAATTGAGCTTTTAAAAAGAAGGATGAGAATGGTAGCACAACTTGAAGAATGCTATCAATGTCACTGAATTGTATGTGTAGAAATTGTCAAATTGGTGTATGTTTTGCTATGTATATTCTCAAAAACTACAAAAAAAGGAAAATAAATTATAAAAAAATGTGAATCAGATAATGTCACTTTACTGCTTAAAAATGATCAGGACATTCTCTGCTCTTTAACATGTACTGTAAAAGGCCCTGTTTTATCTGTTCTCATTCAATTTCTCCAAAATTTGCACAGCTATTCTTTGCCTTGTAAAATTTCCTTTATGTCTATCTGACTAACTTAATACAAAGATCATTCCTTGGAAAGGATTTCCTTTTCAAAATCACCTCCTTTGTCCTCCTAACCTCATTTCACACAGTCCCTGCCACAGAAATCATCTCTTTCTTTTTTTTTTTTTATAAAAATTATCACCATTTGACTCGTGTATTTATTCATGTGTTTATTTTTTAATGACTTTCCCCTGTAATACTCTGTAAGCTTAAGGAGGAAAAACTATGTTCCATTTGTTCACTACTATTTTTCCAGAACCTTACACTATATTTGATGTAGACATACACCCAAAAAATGTAAATGAGGGAAATAAGTGTTCCATTTTTGTTAATGTTGTCGGGGAGAGTGGGGTATTTGTTAAGGCTACATTATGAAGAATGTCCAAATGTTATTATATATATTTTTTAAGCTCTGTTATGAGTATACAGATGTTACTTTGTGATTTTTTAATTTATATAAATGTATGTCTACAATAGTATATAAAATATGAGAAAAGGATGAATTCTATCTACATGATTTTGCCACACACATATCCATGGTTTTCTAATAATGTTCTCTCAGCATACCATGCTGAGCTCAAGAAGTAAAGACATTCATGTTGTGCCATTTTCTTTTTGATGAATGCTAATGAAGCTGAAGAAAATTAAAACATGTCCAGGAGACCTTGGGTATATCTAGCCTGAATTTGGAAACCATCTCAGGAATACATTTGTTGCATTGAACACTAATGACTAAAGACCAGACAAGTTGTCAGATGACATCAAGGATATCATACAAGAAGAAAGCAAAAGGTCATTAAAAAAACAGGAAAGAAAGAGAAAACTAAAGTGGATGTCAGGAGAGACTCTGAAATGTGCTCTTCAAAATTGAGTAGCTAAAGCAAAAGTAAAAAATGATGAAGTAAAAGAGTTGAACATAAGATTTCAAAGGGTGACTAGAGAAAACAAACAAACAAACAAAAAAAAACCCATTGCCATCAGGTCGATTCCAACTCATAGTGACCCTATCAGACAGAGTAGAACTGCCCCATAGAGTTTCCAAGGAGTGACTGGTGAATTCAAACTGCCGACCTTTTGGTTAGCAGTAATAACTCTTAACCCTAAAGTATTATAATGCAATGTGCAAAGACCTAGGGTTAGAAGACCAAAAGGGAAGAACACACTCAACATTTCTCAAGCTGAAAAACTGAAGAAAAAACTCAAGCCTCATGTTACACTATCAAAGGATTCAATGCATAAAATATTGAATGACATAGGGAACATCAAAAGATAGAGAAATACTTTGAGTCACTGTACCAAAAAGAATTGGTCAACATTCAGCCATTTCAGGAGGTAGCACATGATCAAGAACTGATGGTATAGAAGGAAGAAGTCCAAGCTACACTGAAGGCACTGGTGAAAAACCAGGCTCCAGGAACTGACCTGACTATCAATTGAGATGTTTCAGTAAATGGATGCAACACTGGAAGCACTCACTTGTCTATGCCAAGAAATTTGGAAGAAAGCTACCTGGTCAACCACCTGGAAGAGAGCCATATTTATGTCTATTCCAAAGAAAGGTGATTCAACAGAAAGCAGAAATTGTTGAACAATAGTAATATCAGAGGCAAGTAAAATTTTGCAAAAGATAATTCAAAGATGGTTGCAGCAGTACAGTGGCAGTAAACTGCCAGAAATTCAAACTGGATTCAGAAAAGGAAGCGGAATGAGGGATATCATTGTCGATGTCAGATGGATCTTGGCTGAAAGCAGAGGGTACCAGAAAGATGATTGAAACTCACTGCTGTCAAACTGATTCAGACACACAGCGGCCCTGGAGGACAGAGGGATTCTAAGGCTGTAAGCATTTGCAGAAGCAGGCTGACACATCTTTCTCCTGTAGAGCGCGAGTGAGTTTGAACCATTGACCCTTCAGTTAGCAGACAAGCGCTTAACCACTGTGCCAACAGGGTTCCTAGAAAGATGTTAACCTGTGTTTTATTAACCATACAAAAGCATTCAATTATGCTGATCATAACAAATCATGGATAACAATGCAAAGAATGGGAATTCCAGAACACTTAATTGTGCTCTTGAGGAAACTGTACATAGAGCAAGGGGCAGCTATGTGAACAGAACAAGGGGATACTGAGTGATTTAAATTCAGAAAAGGCATGCATCAGGGTTGTATTCCTTCACCATATTTATTCAATCTGTATGCTGAGCAAATAACCCAAGAAACTGGACTACACGAAGAAAAGCATAGACTGAGGGCTGGAGGAAGACTGATTAACAACTCGCAATATGCAGACAACACACTCTCACTTGCTGAAAGTGAAGAGGCCTTGAAGCACTTACTGATTAAGATCAAAGACTACAGCCTTCCACATGGATTACACATTTACATAATTGTTGTTGTTGTTAGGTGCCGTCGAGTCAGTTCTGACTCATAGCAACCCTATGTACAACAGAATGAAACACTGCCCAGTCCTGCGCCATCCTTACAATCATTGTTATGCTTGAGCTCATTGTTGCAGCCACTGTGTCAATCCACCTTTTTGAGGCTCTTCCTCTTTTCCACTGACCCTGCACTTTACCAAGCATGATGTCCTTCTCCAGAGACTGATCCCTCCTGACAACAAGTCCAAAGTATGTAAGATGCAGTCTCGCCATCCTTGCCTCTAAGGAGCATTCTGGCCCCACTTCTTCCAAGACAGATTTGTTCGTTCTTTTGGCAGTCCATGGTATATTCAATATTCTTCGCCAACACCACAGTTCAAAGGCGTCAACTCTTCTTCGATCTTCCTTATTCATTGTCCAGCTTTCACATGCATATGATGTGATTGAAAATACCATGGCTTGGGTCAGGTGCAGTTTAGTCTTCAAAGTGACGTCTTTGCTTTTCAACAATTTAAAGAGGTCCTTTGCAGCAGATTTGTCCAATACAATACATCTTCTGATTTCTTGACTGCTGCTTACATGGGTCTTGATTGTAGATCCAAGTAAAATGAAATTCTTGACAACTATAACCTTTACATAAGAAAACAAAAATCCTCACAGCTGGACTAATAAGCAACATCATGGTAAATGGAGAACATATTGAAGTTGTCACAGATTTCATTTTACTTGGATCCACAATCAAGACCCAAGGAGGCAGCATTTAAGAAATCAAAGAGCTTGTTGCATTGGGCAAATCTGCTGCAAAAGACCTCTTTCAAGTGTTAAATAGCAAACATGTAAGGTTCACTTGACCCAAGTCATGGTATTTTCAATCACCTCATATGAATGTGAAAGCTGTACAAAGAATAAGGAACAATGAAGAAAAAAATTATGCCTTTGAATTATGATGCTGGTGAAGAATATTGAATAGATCATGGACCGTGTTGTGGGTTGAATCATTCCCCCCTCCAAAAAATGTGTCAACTTGTCTAGGCCATGATTCCTGGTATTGTGTGATTGTCCACCATTTTGTCATCTGATGTGATTTTCCTATGTGTTATAAATCCTCTCTATGATATTAATAAGGCAGGATTAGTGGCAGTTATGTTAATGAGGCAGGGCTCAATCTACAAGATTAGATTGTGTCTTAAGCCAATCTCTTTCAAAATATAAAACAGATAAGCAAGCAGAGAGAGAGACAAGGGGACCTCATCCCACCAAGAAACAAGAGTCAGGAGAATAATATGCCATTTGGATCCGGGGCTCCTAAGCTGAGGAGCTCCTTGGTCAAGGGGAGATTGATGACAGGGACCTTGTCCCAGAGGCGTCAGAGAATTCGGACTTCTAGCCTACCAGACTGTGAGAGAATAAGCTTCTGTTTATTAAAACTGTTCACTTGTAGTATTTCTGTTATAGCAGCACTAGATGAAAAGACAGGCTGCCAAAAAAATAAACAAAACTCTCTTGGAAAAAGTACAGCCAGAATGCTCCTTAGAAGCAAGAATGGCAAAATACAGTCTAACATACTTCAGGCATGTATCAGGAGGGACCAACTCCTGGAGAAGACCATCACGCTTGTTAAAGTAGAAGGTCAGTGGAAAAGAGGAAGACCCTCAATGAGATGGATTGACACGGTGGCTGAAATAATATCCTCAAACATAACAGTTGTGAGAATGGAGAAGGACCAGTCAGAGTTTCATTCTGTCGTACTAAGGCAGCTTTACCGCAGAACCGACCCAAGGTATCTAACAACAACAATGTATATACGTTAATCTTAATGGACAGTGGGACTATCGGCCCAAAGATGCTTGGAGAAACTAGGTTTCAAGGACTCTGAAGTCAGTAATTATGTCTTATTTAATTTTTATCATGTGCATTATCTAACAAAATGCAGTACTTATATCACCACTGAATAAATATTTTTTGACTCAATAGATGGATGAATAAATGAAGGACTATATGGATGGATATATATAGATAGCTAGACAAGAGATTTCATAAAATTAAAATAAAAGTTAGAGATTACCCACCACCACTCTAATTATGTTATCTTTGCTTGACTACTAGTGGAAAAGTTGGCAGTTTGAATCTACCCAGAGGCATCTCAGAAGACAATCCAGGCGATCTGCTTCTGAAAGATCACAGCCTTGAAAATGCTGTGGAGCGTAGTTCTACTCTGATACATTGGGTCACCATGAGTTTACGTTAACTTATGAGGCAACTAACAAAAACAACTCAGCAAAACATACTGTAAAAGTATCCTGAAGAATTTATTGGAAAAAAAATGTAACCCATGGATATTTTCTCTAACTTCCCGATGTACCTTTTTAAGTATATTTAAAAATGCTAATCTCTACATATACTCAAAGAATCTTAGAACTAAATTTAAAATATGAACTACCATATCATATTTAAAATATTTTGTAATTAGTTCATTTCATATTATTGTTTCCATAAAAGGTTTCTCCACCCCAGGTTAACTTCACCAAACCCAAACCATTGCTATCGCATGAATTCCTACTCGTAGCACTTAACCACTTTGCCACCAGGAACCTTTCTACCTTAGGTTACAAAGTGTAAATTGAGCTCTTGGAGTTTGCTTTGTAAACTAAAACATGAAAGTTTCAGTGATATTCTACGGTATGTATAAACCTCTCTAAATAAAACATGCACAATGATGGTTGTGGGGGGGTCAAAATTTAACTGAATCACTGTACAACTTAATTGTAAACTATATAAAAATTTAAATAAAGTAATAAACCTGGAATAAAGTTTGAGGATATTTATTTCATATATTTTGACCGGTACGTGTAAAATAGTATTTTAAACCCAAATACTGGCTTCTGATGGGATTCAACTCAACTGCATAAGTTATAGAGGTATATCATAATTAGGGTAAGGAATATTCACAGTAAATACAGAAATCTTAACTGAATGTGGAGTCATGATCTGAACAGATGAGAACAGGGGGATATAACACTATATAATGGATAGATTAAAACAATGCTACTGTGAAAAGAGCAACTACAAGGAACGAAAATATATTGTTTGACACAAGGGTGCGAACAAAAGTAGATGCTTAAGGACGAAGAAGAGCATCTCCAAGTTTTCAAATGATAAAATATCTCTAACTGTAACAGAATATATACATTTATTTATATAAAAACATGAAAAAAGAAATCGAAAATACCAAATATCTGGAAAATTATTACACTTGATAACAATTGTTATTTCTCTGGGTAGGAAGATTATGAGTGAATATTCATTCATTGGTCTTACACATTTTCCTCTTTTTTTTAAATCACTGGTGATAGCTCTTGTAATTTAAAAATAAAATATATAATTTTAAAATATCTTGCAAGACAGAAAACACTTTAAGTGTGTGATGATGAATGAGATAAATGAATGTATCTAAAAACAAAATTAATGAACCCAAAAATATTGTTACAAAGCATTTGTGACTATTATCATTAGTTAAGTATTTCCAATTAAAACTTAAAAACTCAGCAAGTCGATAAATGTATACTAAAATATATTTAACTTTAAATGACTCTCCATTAATGTATTTTTAATTTGGAAATATAATTTAGATTAATGCATAAGTCCATTTAAATGTATGTTGGTAATGTTACAGTAATACTTCTTAGCAAGATAGCCAGAGCAAAGAAAGTTAAGAAAATTAGTTCATTTTTTCTCTCTCACTGTGTATTTTTTCCTTTGTTTTACTTCCATGTAACACAGTATTTTGTTCATCAAATTTTCCATGTACTATACTATTCAATCATGAATGCATTCAGATAATTTTGTAATGTTTATTCAATTTGGTCAAATAAAATCAAAATGTGTCTAATTATTTAATTATATTTCTAGAGCCATCTTTGAGAATACAATATCTATGTTTATAAACCAGTCATGATGAACATTTAAGGAAAATGAAAGACTGTCAAATTATCCATATATTTGCTCAGCTCCTCTCTCATTTTATGTATAACTATTTGTCTGTCTACCCATCCATCCATTCATCCTTCCATCCAGCCAGCCAGCCAGCCAGCCAGCCAGCCATTTACTTATCCATCTGCCTACCTACCAACCTATTTACTTATGCATTTATTTTCTAGAGGATGCACTCTATCAAAAATACATAAATCTTTTTTAAAAAAATCATTTCTAGAAAGATGAAGATACCATATAATTTTATATTTTTTAAAAGGAAGTATCTCAGAATATTTAATGATAGGAGAAATGGATGCAAACAGTGATCATATAGAAGAAAGTCATTGTACAATTTGTGGTTCTCCATGGAACAGAAACTATAGAAGCACTTTTTTAACAACATTTTAATCTCTCTGTTTATGATTAAAATAAGATTGCAAAATAAATTTCTAATGAATCATTTACTTTCAGTTCCCCACATCTGATTTCTGGATTATTTGAGTCTTATGTGAAATTATTCATCAGTAATAATTAAAAAAAAAAAAAGTTGCATAAGATAAATTCTTACTTAATGGTATATGCATATGAATAGAGTAAAAGCTAGACTTTATTGCAGTTTTCTTTTCAAACCAAGTGAGTCTTTACCTTGCGTTACTCTCCTTGGAGATTCTTTGTAGAATTTTTAATTAATTATCCCCCAAAAAACAGGCTATCAGCTTTTTAGCAATAGTCCAAAAATCATTAATTCTCTTTTATACAGAATCTTGTCCATGATAAAAATTAATGCCTTCACTAAGTGGAAAATGCTAAAATTTATGTAAAATGCATATGCATGGTGGTAAAGTAGTAAGTATCGCAGCATAATGCCTGAGAAAAATTCCTCACTCTGATACTTATTGTTTTCTCATATGTCTTTTAGCTTTCTGAGCAATTCCTTAAGTGTATGGTACCATTAATAACACTGCTACCTGAAGAATTTAAGTGCCTGCTTGTCTCAAGCTCTAACTCTATGATTGAGAATATTATATTATTTCCACCCATTCATTTTTCTTATATGTTCATGTCATTCTCTTTTATTGTGCCTTCACGAAAACTGCAATTGTTAATTTTATCTGTGTACTTGGCTAGGCTATGGTGCCCAGTCTTTGGTCAAAAACTACCCTACATGCTGTTATAGTTGCTCTTGTTGTTAAGCGCTATGGCATCACTTCTGATTTATAGCGACCCTATGTACAACAGAATGAAACACTGCCCAGTCCGGTGCCATCCTCAAAATCGTTGCCGTGTTTGAGCCCATTATTGCAGCTACTGTGTCAGTCCATCTCATCGTGAATTTTACTCTTTTTCACTGACCCTCTACTTTACTAAGGCATAGTGGTTCAGCGCTACGGCTGCTAACCAAAGGGTCGGCAGTTTGAATCCGCCAGGTGCTCCTTGGAAACTCTATGGGGCAGTTCTACTCTGTCCTGTAGGGTCGCTTTGAGTCAGAATTGACTCAACAGCACTGGGTTTGTTTTTTTGGTTTTTGATGTACGTCCCTCTCCTGATCACATGTCCAAAGTACCTGAGATGAAGTCTCACCATCCTTGCTTCTAAGAATAATTCTGGTTGTACTTCTTCCAAGACAGTAGTGATCCGTTTTTCTGGCAGTCCATGGTACATTCAATATCTTTTGCCAACAACATAATTCAAAAGCATCAAGTCTTCTTCAGTCTTCTTCATACAGTGTCCAGCTTTTACATGCATCTGAGGCAATTGAAAATACCATGGCTTGGGTCAGGAGCAACTTAGTTCTCAAGCTGACATCCTTGCTTCTTAACACTTTAAATATGTCTTTTGCAATAGATTTGCCTAATGAAATGCATCATTTGATTCCTTGACTGCTGCTTCCATGGGCATTAACTGTGGATGCAGGTAAATGAAATGCTGTTATAGTTACATGTGATTAAATCAGTTGGTAGTAAATTAATTCAATAAAGCAGACCATCCTGCATAATGTGAGTGGGCCTTATCTAATAATGTGAAGGCCTTAAAAGCTAAAAGAGATTTTTCCCTAGCATGTGTTCTGCCTCTAGACAAAAATATACATTTTGCCAGAACTTCCTTACTCTTCACTCTTCCAGTTGCCTGATATAAGAATTTTGAGAAACAAGATTGTAGGAATCTCTAACCTTTTGTCCATCCTACAGATTTTGGATTTGCCGGTCCCCCTCAATCTCCTGAGTCAATTCCTTAGAATCTCTCTCTCTCTCTTTACTGTTTCTGTCTAGAGAACCTAAGACAAAACCTTTATTTCCTACTATTCCCTGGCAAGTCTCTAGTTTTATTTAGGGATTACATCATTGAGAAGGTTTTCCTCTGGTCACCCTGGGATAGTTTCAGGCATTTAGGCTGCTTTCCAAAATGGAATAGAAGGTGTATTCACGGTACTAGATGTCTCAGGAACGTCCTACAGAGACTTTGTGTGTCTAAATGTCTATTCTTTTTTGTTTGTTTGCTTTAATGCACCTGGGCTGTTTGAGGCATTTGGAGTACATCCGTGAATAAACCTTTGAAATCTTACTACCTACATAGCATGCCTTTCATTGAAAGAAAACAGACAGCAAATAATTAGCTACGTAACATATAATAGATGAATAAATGATCAAGTGCCATGTGGAAACATTAAGCAGGAAAAGCAGGGGAATAGGAAGACCTTGGAAGACCTTGCTTGAAAAGATGCATTGGCTTTCACTTTCTGGGGCTCCCTTGCATCTCCTTGAAGCATGTACATTGTTTTCCAATCAGTCTTAGGAGTGAGAAGAACACTTCAAATGTTCTCTTCTTTCCAAGACTCACCAGTTAAATTTCGTTTAGTCAGAGGCTGCTCACATCCACTGTGACTGCAACCTATAGCAAGCAAAGCTGTGTTCCGTTTGCATTTCCTACACTTTCCACTGTAACCTATAAAGCCTAAGGCTGTTGCCTCACTTCCTCTGCCTTTTCTCCTCCACTCTTACTCCAGATCAGGTCCCCCTCCTTTGAGAGAAATTACTTGTTTTCTTGGCCAAGCACACTACCCTCCCCTAAAAAGCAGGAAGAAAGGGTCATAAGCAGACCCAGGCAAAATGGCCGTGAACACTTGTTCTTATTTGAAATTCAGGCAGTTTTTCAAGGATAAACACTTCACAGTTTGTGGTGACAAAGCCATTTTGATTTTCCTGGAATCCAGATTTCTAGGCTCATGGAATTAGGGTGAGCCACCCAGGCCAACCACCCTCAGATATCCTTTGGAACCTCGAGGGAACTGGCCACTGTACTTACCTTCAGGTCTAGTAAGCAGCTTTGTGGAGATCTTTTGGAAAATTATCTACGTGAAGCCAGATTCAAGAAGCAGGAACTCCAGGTTCTGGATGAGCCCATTGCCACCAAGGCAATTCCAACTCTAGCAATGCTATAGAACAAAGTAGAACTGCCCCATGGGGTTTCCAGGTAGAGGCTGGTGGATTTGAACTGCCAACTTTTTGGTTAGCAGCCGAGCTTTTAACCACTGAGCCATCGTAGCTCCCAGGCTCTGACTAGAGGCTGTGCCTTAAAATGTATGGTGTGCCCTTGGTGATTCTATTTCTGTAAGCTATGGACCCTAAAACCCTGCCGTGTGCTTTCATGCTATTTTCAGAAAAATTAACATAACAATAACCCATATAAGGGTAAGGAGGACCAAAGAATAACTGATGCATTTGAAATACGGTGTTGGCAAAGAATGTTGAATATACCATGGACTGACAGAAGAACAAACAAATCTGTCTTGGAAAAAAATACAGCCAGAAAGCTCCTCAGAAGGGAGGATGGCAAGACGTCATCTTACATACTTTGGATATATTATCAGAAGGACAATATGATTGGACATCATTCTGGGTAAAGTAGAGGGTCAACGAAAAAGAAAATGACCCTCAATACGATAGATTGACATAATGGCTGCAACAATGGGTTCAAACGTAGCAATGATTGTGAAGATGGTACAGAACCAGACAATGTTTCATTCTGCTGTAGATATGGTCACTATGAGTCAGAACCGACTTAATGACACCTAAAAACAGCAACAACAATAACAAATGAATGCAGGTAACTTGTGTCAGATGGATATGAGGTAACTTAAATATAGGTTCAGTAAGCAAGGAATACAATTGGTACATCAGCGCTGCTATACCACACTGACAGTATCTTGCTATCACTGTAACCAACTAATGCCAAAAGAATGGTTTTGTAATAGAAGTATAGATGTGTCTATAAGCAAAATAAACAAAAAACCCATTCTGAGAATCCAAGAAGATAATTTAAAAGCACCTGTTCATTAAGTAAACAGTGAATTTAAAAACAATAACGTATAATAAATGTTTCAAAATTTCAAAAATGAACAAGACACACAATACTTTTCCAGAGTAAAACAATGCCAACATTTTAAATGTACTTTGTTGCTTATTATACTCACAGCAAACTTCTCTCTCTAACTGAGTAGAGGTATTTTCATCACCTTTTCTAAGATTGGTGATCCAATTAATATGTGAAAGTCCTAGGAATGAACTAACCCACTTCCATATTCAGAACACAGTGTTTTACTGAATTACACTAATTGAGTTTATTTTCTCATATGATGATTTTATTTTTGTCCCTTATTTTTAAACAATAGTTGTTCATTTTAGAAACACTGCAAAATGTATAACCTAAAAATCACTTTTAATCACACTACCCAGAATAAACCAACACTAATGTTTTGCAGTAATATTTCTAGATTTTTAATATATTTTATTTTGACTTTTTAATCTGGTTCAATTGGGATAGCATTACTTAGGAGAAAGCTAAAAGATCAATGAGAAAACAGAACTATAAACCCTGGAATTTGCACATGGTAGAATACACAACTATAATGATGATAAATGAGCTATATATATAGCAACATGGGTGAATTTATGTTCAAAGTATAAATAAAAGGTTGTTTATGCTATGATGTTTAAAACTAAACCACAAAATTGAATGTTTATTTAAGCATAAATATATATGTGGTAAATTATTACAGAAGAGGAATTAGAAAGAGAAGAATAAGTGGAGAAAAAAGGGGAAAAAAGAATATAAAAAATATTCAGTGAAGTGTTCATCTATCTTTATTCCAGGGAAATGGAATCATTAAGAAACACAGAGTAACTTCAATAATTCCTGTAATTCTCTATTTCCTTAGGTGGATAATGGAATTATACATATTTTTATTACTAAGAACCATAACTTACATATGTAAATTTTACAAAATATTTTACACACATCACATATTTCATAATAAAAATAAACTATAGCTTCATTTATCAAAATGAATTTTACAAAAAAGTGTGATGAAAATCTGGGTTACAGAAGAATACCTGGATATGATTCAGCTTTTATAAAATTAAAATAAATTAAAAAAATTTTTGGAGAAATATGTTGTTGTTAGCTGTGGTAGACTTAGCCCCTGACTCATGGAGATCCCATGCACAACCAAGGGAATGAAATAGTCTCCTGTCCTGATCCATCCTCATGATTTGTTTGGATCTGACCCATTGCGGTCCATAGGGTTTCCATTTGCTGATTTTTGGAAATATATAGCCAAGCCCTTCTTCCTAGACTGTATGAGTCTGGAAGACCTGCTGAAACCTGTTCGGTATCATGCAACATGAAAGCCTCTACTGACGGAAGGTGGTGGCTGCACGTGAGATGCATTGGCCCAAAACTAAAAGCAGGTCTCCTCTGCGGAAAGTGAGAATTCTACCACTGAACCACCAATGCCCCCACTGGAGAAATAAACATATACAGATAAAGTATAAATGTAATTTCATGTGAATAATTAACACTATATTAAGGCTGGTTATTAACTCTATGAGGAGCCGTAGTGGCACAGTGGCTAAAAATGCTTGGTGGCTAACCAAAAGTTTGGGGGTTCAAACCCACCAGCCCCTCTGCTGGAGAAAGATGTGGCAGTCCATTTCCCTAAAGATTTACAGTCTTGGAAACCCTATGGGGTTGTTTTGAGCTGAAACACCTGATGGCAGCAGATTTGGTTTTGTTTTGGTTACTATTTGAGGTCCCTGGGTGGTGCAAGCAGTGTGTAGTTGCTTACTAACCTGAAGGTTGTCAGTTCAAACCTACCCAACAGCACCATAAGGGGAAGTCCTGGTGATCTGCTTCCCTAAGATTATAGCCAAGAAAACCCTGTGGAACAGTTCTGCTCTGTAACATATGGGGTCAGCATGAATTCAAACTGACTCCATAACAACTGCTTTAGTTTTTTTTACTAAGTATAGATATAAATAAGGGAGGGTTTGTAATCTGAGGAGAGTACAGAAAGGAATTCCAGTTTTGATGATGTCTTAATTATTGAGGTTGGTGCTTTTTTTAATTAATATTTTCATACTTTTGCTAGTATTATAATTAATTAAAAACAAAATGCTTTCCACACATATAAAAATATGTACTTTTTATGAATTGGTTGTCTTTTCACTGGCAAAATGCATTTGTTCTTAGGCAAAATGTTGCCCTGAATGTACTTCCTTTGTAGGAACGGTATCGTACAAAGCTATTCTGCATTGTTTACTTGATAATTTGTGTATTATGTAAATGGTGTTGAAGAGCTAAACATGGATTTAGCTCCTGCTTAAATACTTTTAAATACAAGTACTTCAAAAGAGAATTACTAATTGAATCTCTTTAGAAGAAGACTTCATGACTTCTTGATTTGATTCACTAGTCTTTTCCAGTTGTCAGCACTCACTCAAAGTCATTGAAGCTGAAGCAGCTCAGCCTTGATTTCTAGTATGTTTACATTGGGGAAAAAGAATAACTAAGCTATTCTTTTTAATGCTTGACTCTTCAAAAAAAAATCACTAATTACACTGTTCTCTACAGATTGCAATACATACAAGATTATTCTTCTAAGAGAGTAATTTTCTTTTCTTTTTTTATTGTTGAATATGTGCATATATATATATATATATTTGTTGTTGTTAGGTGCTGTCGAGTCAGTTCTGACTCACAGCGACCCTACGCACAACAGAACGAAACCTTGCCCGGTCCCGTGCCATCCTTACAATTGTTGTTGTGCTTGAGCTCATTGTTGCAGCCACTGTGTCAATCCACCTCGTTGAGGGTCTTCCTCTTTTCCACTGACCCCTGTACTCTGCCAAGCATGATGTGCTTCTCCAGGGACTGATCCCTCCTGACAACATGTCCAAAGTATGTAAGATGCAGTCTCGCCATCCTTGCCTCTAAGGAGCATCCTGGCCCCACTTTTTCCAAGACAGATTTGTTTGTTCTTTTGACAGTCCATGGTATATTCAATATTCTTCGCCAACACCACAGTTCAAAGGTATTAACTCTTCTTCAGTCTTCCTTATTCATTGTCCAGCTTTGACATGCATATGATGCGATTGAAAATACCATGGCTTGGGTCTGGAGCACCTTAGTCTTCAGGGTGGCATCTTTGCTCTTCAACACTTTGAAGAGGTCCTTTGCAGCAGATTTGCCCAATGCAATGCATCTTTTGATTCCTTGACTGCTGCTTCCATGGCTGTTGATTGTAGATCCAAGGAAAATGAAATCCTTGACAACTTCAATCTCTTCTCCGTTTATCATGATGTTGCTCATTGGTCCAGTTGTGAGGATTTTTGTTTTCTTTATGTTGAAGTGTAATCCATACTGAAGGCTGTGGTCTTTGATCTTTGTTAGTAAGTGCTTCAAGTCCTCTTCACTTTCAGCAAGCAAGGTTGTGCTGGGAATGACAACTTGAAGAGGAATGATGTTGCATTAATTGTCAAAAAGAACATTTCAAAATCTATCCTGAAGTAGTACAACGCTGTCAGTGGCAGGATAATATCTACACGCCTACAAGGAAGACCACTTAATACAACTATTATTCAAATTTACTCACCAACCACTAGGGCCAAAGATGAAGAAATAGAAGATTTTTATCAGGTGCTACAGTCTGAAATTGATCGAACATGCAATAAAGAGGCATTGATAATTACTGGCGATTGGAACGCAAAAGTTGGAAACAAAGAAGAAGGATCAGTAGTTGGAAAATAGGGCCTTGGTGATAGAAACAATGCTGGAGGTCAAATGATAGAATTTTGCAAGACCAACGACTTCTTCATTGCAAATACCTTCTTTCACCAACATAAACGGTGACTATACACATGGACCTCACCAGATGGAACACACAGAAATCAAATTGACTACATCTGTTGAAAGAGATGATGGAAAAGCTCAATATCATCAGTCAGAACAAGGCCAGGGGCTGACTGTGGAACAGACCATCAATTGCTCCTATGCAAGTTCAAGCTGCAACTGAGGAAAATCAGAGCAAGTCCACGAGAGCCAAAATATGACTTTGAGTATATCCCACCTGAATTTAGAGACCACTTGAAGAACAGATTTGATGCATTGAACACTAGTGACTGCAGACCAGACAATCTGTGGAATGACATCAAGGACATCATCCATAAGGAAAGCTAGAGGTCACTGAAAAGACAGGAAAGAAATAAAAGACCAAGATGGATGTCAGAGGAGACTCTGAAACTTACTCTTAAGCGTCAAGCAGCTGAAGCAAAAGGAAGAATTGATGAAGTAAAAGAACTGAACAAAAGATTTCAAAGGGCCTTTCGGGAAGACAAAGTATTGTAATGACATGTGCAAAGAGCTGGAGATGGAAAAACAAAAGGGAAGAACACACTCAGCGTTTCTCAAGCTGAAAGAACTGAAGAAAAAATTCAAGCCTCTAGTTGCAATAGTGAAGGATTCCATGGGGAAAATATTAAATGATGCAGGAAGCATCAAAAGAAGATGGGAGGAATACACAGAGTCGTTATACCAAAAAGAATTAGTCGATATTCAACCATTTCAAGAGTTGGCATATGATCAGGAACTGATGGTATTGAAGGAAGAAGTCCAAGCTGCTCGGAAGGCATTGGCGAAAAACAAGGCTCCAGGAATTGAGATGTTTCAACAAACAGGTGCAGCGCTGAACGTGCTCACTCGTCTATGCCAAGAAATATGGAATACAGCTTCCTGGCCAACTGACTGGAAGAGATCCATATTTATGCCTATTCCCAAAAGAGGTGATCCAATCGAAGGTGGAAATTACAGAACAATATCGTTAATATCACACTCAAGCAAAATTTTGCTGAGGATCATTCAAAAACAGCTGCAGCAGTATGTCAACAGGGAACTGCCAGAAATTCAGGCTGGCTTCAGAAGAGGATGTGGAACCCAGGATATCATTGCTGATGTCAGATGGATTCTGGCTGAAAGCAGAGAATACCAGAAGGATGTTTACCTGTGTTTTATTGACTATGCAAAGACATTCGACTGTGTGGATCATAACAAACTATGGGTAACACTGCAAAGAATGGGAATTCCAGAACAGTTCATTGTGCTCATGAGGAACCTTTACATGGATCAAGAGGCAGTTGTTCGGACAGAACAAGGGGATACTGATTGGTTTAAATTCAGGAAAGGTGTGCATCAGGGTTGTATTCTTTTATTCAATCTGTAAGCTGAGCAAATAATCCGAAAAGCTGGGCTATATGAAGAACAGGGCATCAGGATTGGAAGAACACTCATTAACAGCCTGGGTTATGCAGATGACACAACCTTCCTTGCTGAAAGTGAAGAGGACTTGATGCACATATATATATATATATTAAAACCAAACCTACTGCCATCAAGTTAATTCTGACTCATAGCAACCCTATAGGACAGAGTAGAACTTCCAAGGAGTGGCTGGTGGGTTCCAACTACCGACCTCTTGGTTAGTAGCTGAGCTCTTAACCACTGTGCCACCAGTCCTCCATATTGTATATATGCCAACTCAACATTTTTCAAGTGTACGATTCAGTGACATCATTTATGTTGTGCAGCCTTTAACAATATTTGTTGCTAACATTTCTAATACCATAAATAGAACTAGGATAGTAACTTTTAAGTATATTGTCTTTTAAATATCCACCAAATATCTGCCTGTACTTAGTAATACAACATGGAAGAAGATCTACAAGGTCACAGCTTTCAATCAGGTGTATTATTTTCAGGAAATTTCTTAACTTCTCTGACCTTTCATGTCTTCTTCTGGGAAAAAAAAAAGAATACTGTTAAATCCACAGAAAATTATTCTGAAATTTAATTTAGGAAATACATGTGAAATTATCTTTAATAAATTGTAAAGTAGCAACTATTTGTAATCACTGCAACTAAAATGTTCTGACTTGAATTCTGAAAGAAAAATAATTTCAACATGTGTGTATAGTTTAGATATTTATAAAAATTTTCAGACATTAATGTAAACTTTAAAAAAAAAAAAATACATATGATCCCAGAGGTCATGGTCCTCAGTCCTTCTGTTAGTCCAAGACTAAAACCATTCCCAATGCCAACTTTTCAGACAGGGATTGGAGTGGACTATAAGACAGAAAATGATACGGGTGAGGAGTGAGCTTTTTGGCTCAAGTAGACACATGAGACTGTGGGTGGCTTCTGTCTGGAGGGGATATGAGAGGGCAGAGGGGGACAGGGGCTGGCTGAATGGGCACAGGGAATACAGACAGTGTAGAGAGACAGAGTGTGCTGTCTCATTAGGTGGAGAACAACTAGGAGTACATAGCAAGGTATATATAAATTTTTCTATGAGAGACTGACTTGATTTGTAAACTTTCACTTAAAGCACAATAAAAAAAATAAGTAATAAATACATATGAGGTTATAATAGGGAGGTAATTGATATGAACTTCTTTGCATTCCTGTGCTCAGGATTATGTATACTTGTAGACAACAAGTTGCCTATAGGATTGTACTGGTGCTAAATAGGGCTCTCTGATGTGTAGTTCTAACTCCAAATATACCTACTCTTTTTAATTTTATTCCATTTAATTTGAGAGAAATAACGTGTATGTGGATGAAAATTAGGTAAAGACATCATAATGAGTCAGAAATGTTCTAAAAGGAGACAGAACAGTAATTGACCTCCCCTGAAGAGGGGTATGCAAAATAAGAAGGGATAAAAATAATCGAAATTCAAAGAAATTGAATTATAAGGCTTATTCTGAGCAGTTATACTATGTATATGCAGGGTGACTATTCCGATTAAAAAGAAAGCAGATGGCTTAAAGTATGTCAGTTACAATGAAGCTTACAAAGAGAAGAGAAGGTTGAAGAATTGGGGAAATAGGAGATCACCCATAGGCTAATGTTAAAATCATTGATTAAACTCTGCCCTTCCCCTTCTGCTATCAGGTCAGGAATTAGTCTCCGACCCTTCACCCACCTGCAGCCATGATGCTTTTCAAAATTTAAAGTAAGTTAACCTGACTTCAAACAGGAAAGATAAGATTAGCAACTTTGAATGATAAAGCTGCTGGCAGGATGATTTGGGTCCTTTTTTTTTTTTTTTTTTTAATAGTTTCTGTTTGATTTCGTGGGTAAAAAATATCTTAAAATCAAAGTAATTTTTCTCTTTGAAGAGGTAACACAATGGTGCTCAGAACAAGATAGCCTTCCACTGAGTAGTTTGGGATGTCAAATAGAAAGAGTAACCATCTCAATGGAATCATGGCAGAGATGTAGAAACCACAATCAAAAACACACTCACTGCCCTTGCCACTGGGGCTACAGGGAACTAGAGGGTGTCTGCATTCCAAGTCTGGGAGTTTGTGAGACTGTGGTTGCTTGGGTCAGCATGTAACATAAATGTCCTTTGCCATTAAAGTGTTCTTTTCTCCCCTCTCTTACACAAAATCTTCGGCTGTGAAGACTGCTTATCTTAAAATCCATTTCTTTCTAATAAGCTATCCAATCTTATTTTTCATCTCAAGAGAATGTCTTGCATAATGGCTTAGGTACAGTAGTTGGGCATAAAAGGAATGAGCTAGGGGCCAATAGATAAATTTTTGGAATATACACTATTAAAAAAGATTTGCTAGTTTAATAAATAAATAAATTTTATTATTATTGCTGGCGTAAATTAAATGTGTTAACATACATCTTTGCTATTAGCCAACTGACCGTGGCAGATGTTTTCCATTATACCATACACTGTACATGATGAGGCATCCATTTATATAGACAATACAATCTGGAATATTATAAAGAAAATAATGGCATGAATTTATTATTAATTAATGGCCTGATCCTTCTTTTTGCCTTAAATCTCCTTTTTTCCTGAAGTCCATAGAGCAAACCAATATTTTTTTCAATTTTATTTTCCTAGTAGACAATTTCTCCTTGATAGTCACTTCATTTATAAGATAGGAATAATAGTGCTGGCTTAACTCAAAGATTATTTTGAAACTAAATCGATAAATATATGTAAAGTGCTTGGAACTCAATACATTTTTAATACCTTAATTTTTTAACTTTTAGGCACTCATATTTTAGGCATGTCTCCTGCTAAAATACTATAGTTATTTTTTATTTGTTTGATTGATTGGTTATTGCAATACATTCTGAGATTCTTTCATAAAGAGTTAAATCATTTTGCATTATAAAGAGATGCAAATCTTTGCTTATCAAGCAAAAATTGGACCACTATTGCAATTACACTACTGAGGCTGAAGGACTGAGTATATTGTGGAAGAAAGGCCTAGATGATGATAACTTCCAGTGATGAAAATGGATTTTTTCAAGGAAAAGAGTAGAACATGATTGGAACAAGACCCTTGAAAAGCTGGATCGTGGCCCAAATGTAAAATCAGAAAATGCCAGGACAGAAAGCAAAAGACCTTTGACGTTTTTCCTTTTAAGAATAAAGGGAAAGTTCAAATTAGCTAAATATTTAAATCATCACTTCTTCACATGCAGGAAATGCTTCTTCTTCATGCAGAAAAGCACAAGGGATATGCCTACAAAATTTGGTACAGGGCACCCTACCCGATTCCTCACAATTTTTACTGGAGAAAGTGATTCAGATGGACTAAATCTCTCAATAATAATTGATATTATATGTTACAACATGTTTTCCTTCAATTAGGTGGGATGTAATTGATACTCCTAAAACTGGAGGAGTGTTCCTGAGAAGATTTCTGCAAGAAATATCAAAGACCAAATTTACTGACCATTCTGTAGATTTATATCAACCTTGATAATGATGATAGCCATGTCTGTTGTGTACTTACTACAGAATTGACAGAATTTTTAGCATATTACATATATTAACATATTTTATCCTTACAATAGCACTAATGAGGAAAATAAGACTAAAGGTAAAAAATACTATAGAAGCATAATTTTAACTCAGACTATCTAACTCCAGAACCTTCAGGCTTAACCATTATTCTAAGATTATCCATCTTGAGAAAAACATAAGTGTTCCAAACAAATTCCTGAATAATCTTCATACTAATTTGTAAGGTAGCTTTAGCATCTTTCAAATTCACAGAGAAGGAAACTGATTTGTAGAGGTATTATTGGAATTGTTTTAGGTCACATGACTAGTAATTGAACAGGTGGCTTTTTTACTCAGGTCTGCCTTGAAAAATAGCTTGAATTCCTTTCAATACTCCATGTTTTGTATACTTTATATTCTTTAAAGGCTTCTTTTCTTGCAACTATAGATGGAAAAGAAGCATTATTCCATGTTTCATGTGAGCAACCTAGAGGGATAGGGAAGGACCATGAGGACTTATTGATATTCTTTAATAGTTTCTGTTAGAAAGACATTCAAAGAGATGGATTGACACAGTGGCTGCAACAATTGGTGCAAGCATAGCAATAATTGTGAGGATGGCACAGGACCAGGCAACATTTTGTTCTGTTGTACGTGGGGTTGCTATGAGTCGGAGCCAACTTGACGGCACCTAACAACAACAACATTAGTTAGAAGGAAAAGAGGTGAAGCCTGTGTCACTCCAAGCCTCTAATAAGCTGTGATTTTTTTTTTTCTGCCACTTGTAACATGATTATTAAAATCAGGAAAAGAGACATTATTATAATAATGATCATTACTATTAGATGATTAATTGATTATACGTTTAATTAAAGGTGATTATGTATTAGAAATGCATGTTCCTAGTTGGAAAAGTTTAAGTTACTAAGTAGTCTGAATAATTAAAATTTAATTACTGAGTAGTCTTTGAATTGTGGTGTTGATGAAGAATATTGAATATACCATGGACTGCCAGAAGAATGAACAAATCTGTTTGGAAGATATACAGCCAGAATGCTCCTTAGAAATGAGGATGTCAAGACTTTGTCTTGTGTACTTTGGACATGTTTTCAGGAGGGGCCAGTCCCCGGAAAAGGACATCATGCTTGGTAAAATAGAGGGTCAGAGAAAAAGAAGAAGACCTTCAATAAGATGGATTGACACAGTGGCTGCAACAATGAGCTCAAACATAGGAATGATTGTGAGAATAACACAAGAGTGGGCAGTGCTTTGGTTGTTCGTAGGGTTGATATGAGTCAGAACAATTCAACAGCACCAAACAACAACAGTCTGAGATTCAGCTAAGTGCGTGAAGAAATGCCTGAATTTATACCGTATGGATGTGAGGAGTTATTTAAACAATTTGAAGAAATGATTGCATGGAGAAAATTATGGTTGAATAGCCAGTGCTCAATATTTTTGAGGTCATGTTCAAAGCTCAATAATGAATGTTTATCACCAATTGTGTATCTGTTAACAATAAATATATTTATGCAGGTTATAATACAACATCTAAAGTACATGAAAATGGTAACTACTTTTATCGGCTGGGGTCTTTTGTCAAAATCTTCAGTATTAAAAATACACTCCAGAGAAAAAGGAATTGGAGGAAACAATAAATGTCACTTTAATCCCGTTTAGTCTTCAGTCAGCGTTATTTGATCCTCCCATCTTTAATACAATATGGTAAGATCAAAAGTTCATATTAAATTCAACCAAAGGAAATAACTATGTTTTCGATATAACCATAACTGCCTCTATGCTTTTGTTATTCTAAAACAGACAGAATAGAGCTAGAATAAGTAGCAATTTGTAAATATTCTTGGGTGGACTAAAATTTATTTATTTATTCAGTAAGTATATATTAAGCAATTATTTTATTTCAGTCAGTTTTCAAGGCAATGAAGATGCATTCATTTACAAAATAAAGAAATATACCTGTACTTATGGATCATATATTTTTCTGTATGGAGACAGACAATACAGAAACAAACACATACAATAAAAGACTGATAGGTATTGTGAAGGAAGATAAAATGGAGGAGTACAATGATTTTAAAGTGGTCAGGCAAAAAGCCTCAAGGAGGTAAAATTTCAACACAGTGTGGAAGCAAGTAGCACAAGCATTTGAGTTAATATAATGCATACCCCATTGCCACAGAGTTGATTCCAACACATGGTGACCCTATAGGACAGAGCAGAACTGCCCCATATGGTTTCTAAGGCTGCAATCTTTATAGAAGCAGACTGCCAAATCTTTCTTCTGTGGAGCAGCTGGTGGGTTTGAACTGCTGTCCATTTGGTTAGCAGCCAAGTACTCAACTACTGTGCCAACAAGACCCCTTTATAATGCATAATGAAGAACAAATGGAAAGGTCTTGAAATAGAGTATAGACGCGCGTACTACAAGAATAGCAGAGAAACCATTGTCACTGGAGATGAGTGTAGTGAAGGTAGAGGTAGTGGGTAGAGATTTACACACTGTTGGATTTATACATTTTATTCACAGTGAAAGAGTCATTACTAGAGTGTTTTTAAAATGAGGGTGACGATATCTAACTCAGCCTTTAACAAAATTTACCGTTGCTAACATTGTGAAAATGGAGTGTACTTTAGTGAGGACAGTAGCAAGGAGTCTAGTTAAGCAGCCGTTGCAATAATTTATATGCTCATGAAGGATGCTTGGACTAATATGGTGGAGGTGGAGATAGCACAGTGATGGAGGTAATAAAATCAACAACATTATCTAATAGAATATATGTGGCTTGTGATAGAGAGGTATGAAAGCTGTCTCTGTATTAAAGATTCAGCATACATAAGGATGGATCCATCATTTAAAGACCTGTGAGAGACCTGGGAGAATAGCAGGTGGGATGAGATCAGAGCAGGTGTTTTTGACAGTTGATTTTGAGAGGCCATTAGAATTTAAGTAGAGACATTGAATTAATTGTAGAACATAGATCTTTCAGTTTCCACCATGACATATGACATTTGAAAAGCTTGAAAGTGGTCTCTCTGGTCCTTAAAAGAAAAAGCTGAACAAACTGAAAATCAGTGATTTTCTAAACTCTCAGAGAATGGTGGTTTTAGACAAACCACCACGCCAAAACCTAGAGAGACTGGAGAGAATCCAGAGACACAACCAAGATTTGTTTAACAGGTGCAAAATTGCTGGAGCCATAAGTTGATAGAAAAAAACCTAAATTGTAAATTTGACAAATTGCTGGAGGCTGCTGTGGACAACCATGAAAGTGAGGGACTCATGGGGGCTGCAGTCTTAGAGGGGCATTGATGGGTTTTACCTACAGGAACCCCAACAGGGTCTCACTGTTGAGAGCTAAGAAAGATCCCATTGTGGCTCTGACAGGGGAAAACTAACCATTGTGAAATATACTCAGAAGATTCTCCAAAATGAAGGCTTACTGCTAAGAAAAAATATTGACCTGAACCTTATTCTCCCCAGGGGAAGAAAAAAAAAAACTTACCCAACTCTAGCCCATAGCTTTCCTATCTCACCTATCTTTGCCTACAAGTCAATTCTGACTCATGGTAATCTCATGTGTTACAGACTAAAACTGCTCCATGGGGTTCTCTTGCCTGTAATCTCTACAGAAGCAATTTGCCAGGCATTTTTCTGCAACACCGCTGGATGGGTTAGAACCACCTACCTTTAGTAATTGAGCAAAGACCATTTGGCCCACCCAGGGATCTTGTCTCACCTAAGAAGGTGGGAAAAGCTAAGAAACACTTGTGAAGGTCATAGCCCAGGGTCACCCAAAGCTCAAACCAATTACCACCAAGCTGATTCCGACTGACAGCAACCCTGTTGACGTTGTAGAACTGCTCTATCAGGTTTACAAGGCTGTAATCTTTACGGAAGCAGCCTACCTCATCTTTCTTCCACGGGGCAGCTGGTGTGTATGTCCTAACTGCCGACCTTTCAGTTAGCAGCCGAGCGCTTAGCCATTGCACCACCAGGGATTCTTGCCCAGGGCCACAGGCCACCTAAAAGCCTGAGATTTAATCACAAAATTATAAAATTCTTCCCTTCTCCAACACCTTATACCACAGTAACAGGGCTCCAGTAAGTCATAGTGGATTTTACGTCAAAGAGCGGCGAAGAGCAGAATCTAAGGAGATTTATTCTTAAGGAAAATCCAAACACAACAAAGGAGACTAAAACAAGGATACTGGAGGGATTTTAAGCCTCTGTTATTAGAGCAAATGTCAAGCATAGACCAACTTCTAGTCATATTAATGAAAAACCTCACACTCTTATGGGCCTGTTTGCCTCAGTCCTAATTACGTGATACATCTTCTTTGTCTTTCAACATAACATTACAAGTCATGTTCAAAGTCAAGGAAATACATAATCTGATGGGCAAACAGCAAGCCTCAGAACTAGACTCAGATATGGCACAGATTTTGGAATTATCCGGCAAGGAATTTAAATGGTCGAGAATGCTAATTTGTAGTTCAAGAACAGGTTTTCACTGGAGGCATTTTTTTTTTTTTTTTTTTTTTTGCACTTTGTAAATAGTGCTTAAATACTGTGAGACTGGATTAGAATACTTAGAGGGTGATTGGTGGAGGAGGTGAGGGGATGGAACCCTGGGGCTCTCCAATGCTTAGCAATGAGTGAAATGTGCAAAACCCAACCCTAGAAACTGCCAGTTATGTTAGAGAAAAACAAAACAAAACGGGAATATAGGTTTTGGAATCTAAGGAAAAGAAAGTGTTTCGCAGAAGAGTATTATTTCCTGTGTTAGTTCATGGCGACAGGTCAAGTAAGAGAACCATTGTATTATGAGGAAGTATCGATGAAATCATTAATGAATTGGCAAGAAATGTTTCAATAGATAATAACGGTAAAAGAAAAACTGAAGTATATCAAAGAGAGAGTAGGAGACAGAAAATACGACAACTTTCTGGAGCAGTTTTGTTTTGGGGGGAAAAGAAAAAAAAATGAGTTTGTAGCAGGTGAGGCATGTGGGCTGAAAAGACTTTATTTTTAATTTTGGAGATATGAAAATATTACACCTTCTGTGTGTTATAAAAGATAGTATGATTAATAATGTAGAGATTACAGGGGAAATTTCCTAGAGCATTATCCTGAAGGAGGCAAGAGAGGATGGGATAAAGTGCGCAGGTGGCAACTGTGGCCTTAGAAAGCATTCCGACAGTTTATTATCAGCATCCCTCAACGTTTGCATTCGTGCAACAATTCAACATATTGATGCTCATTTTTCTCTCCAATCTCTCCTTGAATTCCACATAAGACTGCAGGGCATATGTTATCAAATTGCAGCTGTATTTTGTTAGGAAATACAATATGAGAATCTACCTAGCGTGAGTACCTTCTTATAACAAACGCAGTCTAACTGAGCTTGATTACCCATCCAACACCGTGAGAAGACATAAACCAAAAATAAAGACCACCAAGAAACTAGTCACTACCAAGACAACCTCAAAAACAATACGTAAAATTTTAGATCTGTAAACATCAACTTATTTTCTGACTTCAGCTTTGATCATTTGTATTGGGCTTCAGGTAGGCTTGTTTCACTGATACCCCTTAAATAGGCCTAAAATGGCTATGAATAATAAAACGTGGAATTAACCAGGTTCTGTGAAACATCAGATAATCATATACTCCAGTAAGTGCTTGGCTGGAGCCCTAGTAACACAGTGGTTACGAGCTTGGCTGCTAACCAGTAGGTCAACAGCTCAAAACCACCCATCGCTCCTTGGAAACCCTATGGGGCAGTTCTATGCCGTTCTATAGGGTTGCTATGAGTCAGAATCGACTCAATGGTAACAAGTTATTTTTTGTTTTGTTTTGGTTTTAAGCACTTGGCTGCTAACTGAAATGTCAGCAGTTTGAACCCACCAGTCACTCTGCGGGAGGAAGATGAGGCAGTCTGCTTCCATAAAGATTACAGCCTTGGAAACTATATGTGGAAGGTCTACTCTGTCTTACAGCATTGGTAGGAGTCATAACAGGCTCGACGGCAATCAGTTTGGGTTTTTTGGTTTTAACCCATACATTAAGTCTGGATTAATAAAAAAATGCCATAAAAATCCATCCGTCCTTCCATTCTACTGTGATTTAAAAGATTAGAAAGAGCAGAGAGCCTAAAGTCCTAAATTATACTGGCAGATTTCTCACTCCAAATCAAGCCACTTAGAAGACTGAGTCAGGATTCCTTCTTTGGGGAATGAGGAAGGCAATGAGGTGCTGTATTATGTAAATGGTAGAACTTTGGCCCCCCCTTTATAATTCTGTCTGTAAGAGGAAAAAAAGAGGAATAGATAATGTTTTACAAGTGATATCTGTAAAAAAATTTTTTTTTTTGTAGATAGGACTTAAATTAGTAATAAAATATGTTTGTCTTTACGTGCCCTTGCTCTAGATCATTTTTTCCAAAAGTCTCCCCCCTTGCTGTTTCATCCCACAGAACATATATTTAGCAAGATGCTCCATGAAAATAATTTTTGAAAATTGGCTCAGGTTAAATTATGAAATTCACCAATCTATATATTCTCAAATATTCATAATATGCGTACAAAGTGAAGATTCCTATAAGAGGGCCTGCTATAGTATTAAGAGCCCTGGTGGTGCAGTGGTTAAGAGCTCGGCTGCTAACCAAAAGTTCAGCAGTTTGAATCTGCCAGGCCATCCTTGGAAACTATGGAGCAGTTCTACTCCGTCCTATGGGGTCGCTATGAGTCGGAATAGACTCGACGGCCACAGATTTGGTTTTGGTTTTATTAATAGACAATGGAATTATTTCTCAGCTAAAACACTTAGTAAAACACTGTCATAATGCCTGTCTTTATAAACTGATCAGGAGCCATTTCACTATTTTTGCATGTGCCTAGAAACAAATGAGAAAAATCTTAGGCCTAGGACTATGAAGGATCTGTTTGAGACCGTTAAGAAGACCAGCATGATTTGAAGAAAGTATTTGGATTGGTTGTTGTTGAAATGTATTTTTCAATTTAATTTATATACTTTTTGTTATAAGACTCAAGGACAAAAAAGGCATAAATTTGTGTCTAAATGAAGTTGTAAAAGAATCTTCAGGGTGATACATTATTTGATTCAACATTTTGGTTCAGTGAGCTATGGCAAGTGACTGGATACATAGTTTAAATTTTTAAAAGGATAAATGCTGAAGAAACATAACTGAGAGTATTGTACTTATACAAACTAGTGATTAGACCATTATTGCTACCAATCAAAAACATTTCACATTACCTAATTTGCCAAGTCACTGTGATTTTATGATGACTTGAACATGAGTAACAATAAAAGAGAACAACATTGATTGATGGTGATGGCACTAAGAAATTCATTAGGGATTCAAAAGACTTTAGATTGGGAGTTCAATTCAAAATTCAGTCATCAGAGTCAAGGCACTCTGTGAACCCATGAAATTACAATAGAAAACGTACGCACTTTTAGATGACACTCTTCCTGAATTTCAGTATAAAGATCAATGGACTGACATGACTTTTGCTCATCAAATGGAGATGTCATTGCCCCCAAATCCTGTTGCTCTGGTAAAATCAGAACTTATGATTTGGAAACTAAAGAAAGATTCGTTTCCTTTAATACAAAAAAAGAAAACTAGGATGTATTAAAAAAAAAAAAAAGATGCCCAAATATATCTCTAAGAAAAATGTAACATTATAAAATCCAACTTAAAATATATTTTACTCTTTCATTATATTTCTTAAGTCATGGCTTTATTTAAAACTAATCACATAGGAAAAGAAAATTTCTCTTTTAAACAGAAATCAAAAGAAAGCTAATTCAAAAACTTCATTTTACCTATGGGTAAACTGAACACTGCGAAGGAATGTCTATTTATACTGACACCAAGATATTACTAATTTTTTTTCTGAAGAAAAAAAAATTCTTATGCTTTGCGTAAAGATAAAAGGAAATATATAATCTTTGGGTTTACAACTATGGAACTGTAAGAGTAGTATAGTTTTAAAATGGTAATGATCATTTTAAAACATAAAAATTCTTGCTAGGAACTAAAATTAAGAACTTAGAAGAGATTTTTTCAGTACAATTCTGAAATCTGTAAAGAATGACCTTGTGCAAACCATTTAAATCATAATGAAGTCCCTGAATAGCAACAGAATCGCAAATCATAATAATAAATATAATAACACAATTTTATACAAATGCACCAACCTGATAATCTATGCTGATAGGTTGGAAAATAATTACTTACACCACTAAAGAAAGGCAGCTGTAAATTACTCAGGTCTTATTCCAGCACTGATGGAAGCATTTCCTTTGTTTTGTATTTCCAGCTTAAATAATTCTCTATCAAGGATTAGATGTTCTTATTATTTTCGTATAATTATAACTAGACTGGTTACCCTTCAGTTTTCACATCCGTATTTCTTTTCATTAAGGATGTTCTTTATTCCGAATGCCTCTTTCCTTTCTTGATTGTTTAACTTATCTGTTTCCTTGAATAAAATGACTAGGTTTTAAATAGTTTGAAATAGTGAACAAATGATTGTTAGAGATACCTAAAGTGATTATATACACATAACTGGTTGTGTGTGTGTGTATGTGTATATGCTTGTGCGTGTGATTGTGTGTGTGTAATTAGTGTGTGATGTGTGGGTGTGTTTATATATATATTCACATATGTATATATCCACAAACATAGATGTGTGTTGTTATACGTATTAAAAAAAAAAAAAAAAACAGTGCCAATGAGTTGATTCTGACTTATAGTGACCCTACAGAACAGAGGATATGCACCAATAGAGTTTCCAATGAGCACCTGGTGAATTTGAACTGCCAACCCTTTGGTTAGCAGCGATAGCTCTTAGCCACTATGCAACATATACATCCATGTATACGAATTGGAAACATAGCCTGGGCAGGTACAGTGAGGAACACTACCAACAGAAAGGCTCTGCTCCAGCATCCTGACTCGGGTAGTAAAACAGTAATACCACAAAACAAGAATATTATTTCCCTGGCAAATTCCTTTGCTGAATTTTCATTTATTCACTCATACCTTTAAGGCATCTGGTTGATCAACTCTTACTTCAGTATACTATCCCTTTCCCATACGGTCCTTTAGATAATCCATATAAAACATTTATAAAGTGCCAGGCACATAGTCCGCTTTCAATAATTGTTAGCTATTTTTTATGTTTGTGTTTACTAATTGGTTATTATTTTTCAGTCCTTGCTCAGAAACATACACCGATTTTTCTGATTCCAGAAATTATATATTCAAGTTGCTTACACTCAATACAGGTTTTTTTTTGTTTGTTTTTTGCTTATTACCCTAATTTGCATAAAAACATACAGATTTTCATTCTGTTTGGTCTACCAGGATATGGACTCATTGATTGGCATTTCCTTTTCAGTTTTGCTTGATCTTCCTGGATTACATTATTTGTTCCATTTCTGTATAATCTAGTGGAATGCTTTTGTTTAATCCTCACAATCTGATTTGTTGACCCAGCCAAGTCACAGATAATACAATTTGAGAATCAAAAGAAACTTTATTCAAGGGCCTCATTTTACATGCATGTAAACTGAACACCAAGCAAAATAAATGTCTTTGAAAAGCTTACATAGTCATTGTATTATTGAGCTGGATAGAATTCTTGTTCCATTAACCAAAGAAGATAATCTGTATTATGAATTATGTTTCAATATTTAGGTTAATAAATATTATCAAAAATGATCATAGAAGTGATAAAATGTTAACTGATTTTGGAGGACAATTCTCTGGCAGTTACTTCATGTATCAAGAAATGTATTGGTAAATTTGAACCAAAAAAATCGCTAACTGAAGAGGATGCTTTGTGGGGAGAGGTAAAAAATTGCATTTTTCAGTACATTTCATAAATGTCATGATTTTTAATATCAATGCTGTACCATAATTTTACTGTGTTCTGTCATACCAAAGGGTTTCAAAGGAGATAATGTGTGAAGACATGGCATTTTACTTCAGAGTGATAATTATCAGCTATATTCCGTAACAGATCACTACAAAGCAATAATAGTGCCTATTATGATGGGAGAAAACTTCTATGTAAAGTTATTCATATTTGAAGAGTGATTGTATTGGTGACAATGATAAAATAACGGCACTTAGTAATAGTAATAATAGCATGTTCTATTTTTCATTTTCTCCTGAAAGATCCCAAAGTTATTATATCTGAAAGTTTTCATTTGTATAATCATGGAAGCCAAGTAAAATATCAAATTATCTCCAGGAAAAGGAAACTGAAGCTTCCCAATAGCAAATCACTGAGATTAGAAAAATGAAATAGATACCTCGAATAGTTAGTCATGACTTCACAACATGCTACAAGACAGAAACAAACTCAACAACAGCAACACAAATAACAGCAGTGAAAACAATAGAAGCAGCAGCAGAAATTAGGATCTTGTAGCATTTTGAAAAGTTCCAAATTGTAAGTAATATTTTCTCCATTTGTGATTCATTCCTCAGTGAATTAAGCAAAAGTGAACATTTTCATCCTTATCATTTTTCATTCAGTAGGAAATGATTATTCAAAGGTTAAACAAAAAGGTACATGATAAATCAGAACAATATTTTTGAAACTAGAGGACATGAATGAGTCCAAAGAAAGATTCAAATTGCTAATCTGATCCCAATTGAAGTGTGCAAATTTTGGTAGAAAAATTATCATAGGACCAATTAGTAAAGGAATTAAGGATCTACCATTGAAAAAGCCATTAAGGTCAGATATAAACATATCTAAATTTTGAAGAACTGATAAATCTAATATTATTTAAATTCTCCCAGGACATTAACAAATAAACTCTTTTCAGTTTAATGTATGAAGTTAGCATAACTTTGTGATGACAATCTGGTGTATACTGTGAGGAAAATTATAGATTAAACCCTATAGATAGGGATAGATAACAAATAAAAAAACTATTTTGAATATTAGCTGAAGAATTCAGCAATATAGCAAAAGAAAAACACGTTATTCCAAAAAAAAAAAGAAGTCCCCCAGGAATTCATGGTGAATCTTTATTTAGAAATGTATTGTTGTTGGGTGCCATCTCGTCATATAATCTCTACAGATGCAGATCGCCAGGTCTTTTCTCCCACAGAGTCAGTAGGTGGGTTCAAACTGACAACCTTTCAGTTAGCAGCTGAGCACTTAACCACCGCACCACCAGGGCTTCTTAAGAACTGTACTAAGGTCGACAAATTAAAAAAGGAAGAACATGCCGATACCATTAAATGCTGGTCATTTATGGAAATCAACAGCTTTCTCTTATACCAACTTTAAATAAAATGAGAATAAAATACAACTACAAGTATACTGTAAACTTCCAAATTTCAGTAGAAAATATTTTCCTATTTTGGGAACTATAAATATCAGTTTAATAACAGAGTTTGACAAGACTCGCTAATCTCAGCATTATTATTTGACATTGTTTTGAAGTTCCTTGAAGTGACAGGAAACAAGAACACAGTGTAGTTTCTTTTGTAAATAATACAGCTCTATGTCTAGGAAAATCACAACACTAGAAAAAAGCATCATAGATTTAGTAGATAATTTTTAACTCACTAAGATACCTGAAAAATACACAACCCTGGTACTGCAGTGGTTAAATGTTATGGCTGCTAACCAAAAGGTCAGCAGTTCGAATCCACTAGTAGCTCCTTGGAAACCCTGTGGGGAAGTTCTACTCTGTCCTATACAGTCAATATGGGTTGGAATCGACTTCATACCAATGGTTTTGGTTCGGCTTCTATAGCTTTCTACTTACTCTATCAAAACGTACCTAGGAATTTATATAGATAAATCATTCTATTTACAATAGCTAAAGGCCTGATTGTACAATGGTTAAGAACTAAGGCTGGTAACCCAAAGTCAGCAGTTCAAATCCACCAGCTGCTCCTTGGAAACCCCATGGGGAAGTTCTATTCTGACCTATAGGGTCATTATCAGTTGGCATTGAATCTACAGCAATTTCTTTTCTTTTTTTATATATAGTAACAACAAACACTGTGAAAATGACTAGGAATGAGTTTAACCAGAAACGTCCAGGAAATACATGCTGAAATTATAAAATTTTATTGAAATTTATAAAAGAAAATTTAAATATAAAGATAAGAATATTTTTAAAGGTATTGTCATATTTGGATATACTGAATATATAAATACAATTATCATTATGATACAACATAATAATAATGTTAAGTGCTACGGCTGCTAACCAAAGGGCTTTTAATTATATTTAAATTTAAATAAATAATATTAAGGTTTATATACAACAGCAAATGCCCTAGAATGAAACACAATGGTAAGAATTTGCCTTGTTGGATATGAGTGACTTAAAAACTATTTTGGCCAAATCAATGAAGTAGTGATAAAGGAATAGACAAAAGCACCATACACACACACACACATACACACAAACACAGGGGTATATGGAGTTCTGGTGGCACAGTGGTAAAGACTTCAGCTGCTAACCAAAGGTCAGAAGTTTGAATCCACCAGCCACTCCTTGGAAACACTTTGGGACAGTTCTACTCCATCCTATAGGGTTGCTGTGAGTTGGCATTGACTGGACAGCAAAGGTTGCATATGTTTATGAGATCAACTTCAAATATGACTTGATTCTGCAGTTATAATACATTGGTTTTGCCATATTGTCATTGTCTTTCTTTCCCTTTCTGTCTTCACATCCATACTTTTGCATCTTAGATTCCATAATCCTTCAATATAATAATCACCTTGATAAATTTTCAACTCTTTATCCTTACCTCTTTCATAATTTTTTGATAGATAATTCTAATATTCCCTAGATATCTAGATGATCCCAATTCACAAAGGAATGGAGTGGAATGTAAAACAAACTGGTAATTCTTCTAACTTTAATTCATTATCTTTAACCTCAGATGAATCCTTTGAAAGAAAATTTTGTACATTTCCCTGTTGTTGTTATGTGCCCTCCAGTTGGTTCTGACTCATACAGCCCTTACAACAGAAGGAAACACTGCCCAGTCCTGAGCCATCATCACAACCCTTGCTATGTTTGAGCCTGCTGTTGCAACCACCATGTCAATCCATCTCAGTGAGGGTCTTCCTTTTTTTTGCTAACCATCTACTTTACCAAGCATGATGTCTTCCAGGAACTGCTCCCTCTTTATAACATGTCCAAAGTAAGTTAGACAGTCTTGTCATACTCACTTCCAAGTTGCATACTGGCTATAATTCTAGCAAGAAATATTTGTTTGTTCTTCTGGTCAATCAAAAACCAAACCAGTTGCTGTCCAGTAGATTCCTAAGCACAACGACCCTATAGAACAGTAAACTGCAACATAAGGTTTCTAAAGAGCAGCAGGTGGATTTGAATGGCCGACTTTTGACTAGGAGCCAAGCTCTTAACCACTGTGCAACCAGGGCTCAGTTCTTCTGGCAGGCCCTGGTATATCCAATATTCTTTGCCAACACCAAAATTCCAAGGCATCAACTCTTCTTCAGTCTTCCTTTTTTTTTTAAATTGTACTTTAGATGAAGGTTTAAATTAGTTTTTCTTTAAACAATTAATACACATATTGTTTTGTGACATTGGTTACCAACCCCATGTATGTCAACACTCTCCCCTTCTTGACCTTAAGTTGCCCATTACCAGCTTTCCTGGCCCCTCCTGCCTTCTGGTCCTTGCCCCGACTTGGTATGCTCATTTAGTCTCATATTGTATTATGGACCTGTCTAATCTTTGGCTGAAGGGTGAATCTCAGGAGTGACTTCAGTACTGAGTTAAAGTGGTGTCCGATGGCCATACTCTCAGGGTTTCTCCAGTCTCTGTCAGACGAGTAAGTCTGGTCTTTTTTTTTTTTTTTAAGTGGGTTAGAGTTTTATTCTACATTTTTCTTCAGCTCTGTCTGGGACCCTCTATTTTGATCCCTGTTAGAGTATTTAGTGGTGGTAGCCAGGCACCATCTAGTTGGGCTGGACTCAGTCTGGTGGAGGCTATGGTAGTTGTGTGCCATTAGTCCTTTGGACTTATCTTTTCCTTGCATCTTTGATTTTCTTCATCCTCCCTTGCTCCAATTGGGGTGGGACAAGTGGTGGATCTTAGATGGCCCCTCACAAGCTTTTAAGACACCAGATGCTACTCACCAAAGTAGGATATAGAACATTTTCTTTACAAACTATCTTATGTCAATTGAGCTAGATGTCCCCTGAGACTGCGGTCCCTAGCCTTCAGCCCAGTATTTCCATCTCTCAGGGAATTTAGATGTGTCTGTGAAGCTTCCATGACCTTGCCTTGGTCAAGTTGTGCTTGCTTCCCCAGTATTGTGTGCTGTCTTACCCTTCACCAAAGTTACCACTTGTCTATTGTTCAGTTAGTGTTTTTCCCTCCCATTCCCTCCTTTCATCATAACCATCAAAGACATAATGCTACTGCAAACTTAATAGACAACAATGGAGTGTAACTACAACTTTTATATGTACTGGGAATAAAAAAAAAAATTGTGCGACTCACTTTTTTGTGGTGGTCTGGAACCAAACCTGCAGTATGTTCGAGGTATGCCTGTATACCATCTCGCTTGGTCCCCATGTGTAGAAACCAAACCTGTTGCTGTCCAGTCAATTCCAACTCATAGTGACTCTATAGGACAGAGTAGAACTGCTGCACAGGTTTTCCAAGGAGCATCTGGTGGATTCAAACTGCTGACCTTTTTGTTAACAGCCGTACCTCTTAACCACTATGACTCCAGGGTTTCCAGGTCCAAGTGTATAGTTGCCCTTGATCTTGTTGAAAAAGGGTATTTTCAATGAATAGGTCTTTGATTTTTCAAAATTCTATCATGTGATTTCCTGCATTGTTTCTATCATCAATGCCATATTTTCCAGCTACCTATCCTTCTTGTTTCCAACTTTTGTATTCCAATTACAAGTAATTATCAATACATCTTAATCACATATTTAATCAATTTCAGACCACAGAAGTTGGTAAAAGTCTTCCATTTCTTCATCTTTGGCATTGGTGGTTTGTTCTTAAATTCAAATAATAGTCTAAGTAACTAACTGTTCTTCTTTATGGACATATGGTATTATCACTGACAGTGTTGTACTTCAGGAAAGATCATGAATTTCTTTTTTTACCATGAATGCAATGTCATTCCTCTTTATTTTGTCTCTCTGGACATAGGACATCATTTGATTGTCCAGTTCGAAATGACCAATATAAGTGCATTTCAGCTCATTAATGCCTGTGATATCCATCTTTTTCTATTCTATTTCACTTTTGATGACTTCTAATTTTCCTAGATTCATACTCTGTACATTGCACTTTTGGATTATTAATGGATGTTTGCAGCTATTTCTTCTTATTTTAGTTTATACCATAGCGGCAAATGAAGGTTCCAAAAACTTTACTACATCCAGGTCATTAAGGTCAATTATGCTTTGAGGAGGTAGCTCTTCTCCACTCGTATTTTGAGCGTCTTCCAACATGAGGACCCCATTTTCAGGCATTGTGTCAGACAACGTTCTGCTGCTATTCAATGTTCTCCTGCAGTTTTAACTGGCTAATTTTCTTCTTCTTCTTCTTTTTTTTTTTTTTCAGAAGCAGACCACCAGGTCCTTCTTCTTATACATTTTCCTAATCCAGATTTTCTCAACCCTGGCATTATTAATATTTTGGGCCAAGGAATTCTTTGTTGTGAGGGGAAAAGTCCTCTGCTTTGTACGATATTCACCTGTATCTCTAGACTCTGTCCACCAGATGTCAGAAGCATCCCCCTATGCCAGTTGTGACAACCAAACATGTCTCCAACCAGAACAACTAAGCCATTTGTCATACATTGCCAAATATACTCTGGGGGCAAAATCACATTTGTAGGAGAACCACTTCCTTGATTCATTCTTCAGGATGACAATTTCATACTTTTCATTACCACTTGCTCACCTAGTGACTCTTCACTCATTCTTACTCATATTTTAAAATCTTGATTGCTCTTTCATTAAGATAAAAAAGATACAATAGAGTTGGTACCTACTTCTACCACCACATGTATCTACTGGGCTAAACCTAATTATGCCAATGGGATTTGACTCCTTTCTTTTTCTCTAGATTAACTGTTTTTATTTCTGTGCAACCATGAGATTTCACTCTCGTGTTAGACTACTTCCCCTTTTTCTATTATAGGACATAGTTCCAGAAACTATCCATTGTTTCCTTCCTACGTTGCCGGATTTTCCGTCCCTAATGGATCATTTCCCTTGGTATATATCTATAAATTGATATCTCCCAACTAAAAACAAATCAATCTAAATAAGGGGTGGGGGGAGCCTTTATGCAATATCTTTCCAGCTTCCACTATTTCTCTAATATTCCTTGAAGCAAATCTTCTTGAAATAACTTCCCACGCCTACTGTCTGCAAATCAACTCCTTACCTTTGCTCTCTAATTTATTTTAATGATGCTTTAATTCTCATCATATAATTATCTCTTGTCAACATCACCAATGACCTGCATGTCACTAAGACAAATTGCTTGTTTTCCATTGGCATCTTTTCTTGAACTATCAGAGGCATTTGGCAGAGTTGACTCTTAACCCCTTATAATGTATTTGAGTGTTAGGATATACATTTCTCTGGGCTTTCCTTTTACCACACTTGCTGCTTTTTCCTTAATTTTTTGCTGTTTCTTCTTTACCTTCCCAACTTCTAATCATTGGAGTTCCCCAGAGTTTATTTCTCAGACCACTAGACCTCTCCTTTCTCTATTTACAATCATTCCTTAGATGATCTGCTCCCTGACCATCTTCTTTGACTTTGTCTCTGACTTCTGTTATCCTGTCTTATTCAGGAATTTCCTACTATTAGAACACACTCCTGCCTTGCAATTTTGCTCTTGATGTTAACTCTGCACAGGATGGTCTTAACTCCCCTATCCACTAGGCTCACAGCTTCTATTACTACTGACCTTGGCCAAGTATCATCTAAAATGAAGGTTTTTCTTCTGCTTTGTAAAACTTAGCACTCTCCCTGACATTGTATGCTGTATGTGTTTATTGGATTATGGTTTAATTCTCCACTACAAGATATATTATGGTAGGAAAATGAATTTGTATTTTTGTTGTTTCTAATTTATCTTCAGAGCCTAGAACAATTCCTAGCTCAAAGAAGGTGCTAAGTAAATCTTTGTTGAACATATGTATATCTGACAAAAGGTTTAAATTCTAAATATTTAAGTAACTTATTCAAGTTGATTATGTAAAAGGCTACACAAAGGCCTAATTAACAAAAATGTGAACAGATAAGTCATTGGAAATAAAAATTTATTGATTAGTATACATATAAAAGAAATCCAATGATAGTTTGGGAAATGGAAATAAAAGAACAATAGTATATTCTCACCCATCATATAGGCAAAAATGTAAAAATATTAGGACCATGCGATCGTAATAGGACCATTGACAATGATACAGGGTAAATCAGAATTTCATACATTGCTGTTGGAGAACTGCTAAGTTGTCCACATTTTTGCTACCTACTTTAGAATTTTTTCAACATATGTATTTACGTGTGATATTATTTCTATAAAATGAATTATCAAATGTGACACTGCTTAAGATTTATTCCCCCCTCCCCCAAAAAAATACCCTTCGCAATTCACTGAGGAGCTGTTTTATATGAAGAAGAACAGGACATCAGGATTGGAGGAAAGCTTATTAATACCTTGCATTGCACACATTATATAATCTTTCCTTGCTGAAAGTGAAGGCAACTTGAAGCACTTACTGATGAAGATCAAAAACTACAGCCTTCAATATGGATTACACCTCAACAAAAAAGAAAAACCAAAAATCCTCACAACTGGACCAATAAGCAACATCATGATAAACAGAGAAAAGATTGAAGTTGTTAAGGATTTCATTTTACTTGGATCCACAATCAATATCCATGGAAGCAGCAGTCAAGAAATCAAATGATGCTTTGAATTGGGCAAATCTGCTGCAGAAGATCTCTTTAAAGTGTTGAAAGCAAAGATGTCACTTTGAAGACTAAGGTGTGCCTGGCCCAATCCATGGTATTTTCAATCACCTTATATGTGTGTGAAAGCCGGACAATGAATACAGAAGACTGAAAAAAAATCGATGCCTTTGAATTATGATGTTGGTGAAGAATATTGAATATACCATGGACTGACAAAAAATGAACAAATCTGTCTTGAAAGAAGTACAGCCAGAATGCTCCTTAGAAGCTAAGATGACGAGACTTTGTCTCATGTAATTGGGACATGTTATCAAGAGGGATCAGTCCCTGGAGAAGGACATCATGCTTGGTAAAGCAGATAGTGAAAAAGACGAAGATCCTCAATGAGATGAATTGACACAGTGGCTACGACAATGGCTCAAGCATAACAATGATTGTGAAGATGTGCAGGACCGGGCAGTATATCATTCTGTTGTACATAGGGTCACTATGAGTTGGACTTGACTCAACAGCACCTAACAACAATTCACTGTTGGTAATAAATTGCTAAATATCCTTGTTCCTTGTGTAGAACATCGCCTATACTCAACCACACCGAAATCCTAGTTTTGAAGCTCATGATAAGTGGTGAGAGACACATTTCTCACTCTTTCTGGGGCACTGTGTTCCTTTAGGATCCCTGGCTCCAATAGTGCTTCCCATAATGAGAATTTAGCAAGGATTTGTCATTCCTTTTAATTCTTCATATGAGACTTCATCCCCTCTTCCAAAACTGAGGGGCTGTCTTTTCTTCCTGGTGTTTTATAATAGAACCCTTAGCCACTATTCTTGTGCACTGAGGATGTTTATAGAGTTAAAACTTGCTTGAATTCTAACAAATCCAGAAAATCACATTCCTCACGGATGAGGTCTCAGTTTCATAGTTTTCAGCTGCGACTACAGCCAAAATACATGCAGTGTACAGTGGATCCAGCAATTAGTCAATATGGCCTATTGTCTGCCAGTTGGACAGGAAAATGGGATTGGTGTCAAGAACTGTCATTACTCATTGAGTTCTGAAGATAATAAGATGTTTGTAAAATACATATCCAGGCTCTTATATTTTGTTATTCCTGCTACCTTCCATAGTAATCAAGAACATCAATATTTTGATAGCAGGAAAAATACATAAGCATTAAATCCTGCTGAATATAATGGTGAATGATTCTGCAATATCCTACTTCTATTTTTTCTGTGTCAAATATACTCTCTTAAGAATTTTAATTCTTGACAATTTTCTATTAAACAGTTGTTATATTTTCTTCCTTTATGCTAAGTTGTTGCTAAGTGGCTATCCTCATAAATGAAGGAATGACTGAAAAAAAAATTCCTATACTTTTCTCTGCTTTCAACAAATTTCACTTACACTTTATAATAGACTCTTCCTATTAGACTCCTCATATATTTTTCTTACTTTTGACAGTTCTATTTCAATTGTCTTGTATACTACAATCAGGTTAAGATACTTACCTATTCAAAACACTTAACACACTTTTCTACAAAATAAAATTAAATTCCTAGGTCTGTCTTTAAATGGCCTCTGTAGTCTGGTTACCTTTCTAGTGCAATTTATTTAATCAATTCATTCAACGTATACTTATTTTTCTGTATTCATGGACATTGATCTTAACTCTATCCAACCAAGAATCTGACAGTCTCTCAAGTAGGAATTATAGTTTTTTTTCTTTAGGACTATAGTTGCAAATTACTCTCTTTAGAATACCGCTTTTTTTATTGTTTGTGTCCTTGCCTGGTTTTACCTTAAAAGGCACATTAAATGTTCCTTTCTCTTAATAGTTTCCTGATTTCCTGTGTTTTAAGACGTCTCTCCCACCTTTAAACTCATGTACCTTTTTATTATACCAATCTTATAGATTTTATTATTTTTTATTTTAGTAATTTTTTGCCTTAACTTTCTTTACATAGTGTTCACTACTAGTAATCAAAAAATAGTATAATTCATCTGTATTTTTAATAAATATATATAACCAAACCATTGCAGTCAAGTCGATTCCAACTCATAGCAACCCTACAGGACGGAGTAGAACCGCCCCATAGCATAGAGTTTCCAAGGAGTGCTTGGTGAATTTGAACTGCTCACCTTTTGGTTAGCAGCTATAACTCTTAACCACTACGCCACCAGGGTTTATATACATAAATTCAATAATCTTTTGTTTAATGAAATAATGAATTAATTGGTTATCTGGGTTGATCAGAGCCTAATATCCTATATGATTACAGAGAAATGATTACATTCAGTTCTATTCATTTTATTTTATAGTTTTCTCTCATTTTTACCTTATTCAGAGTAACTTTAGTATCTTTTTTTTGTTTGTTTCATTTTTTTCCCCTTCCATCTTAGTATAAAATGTATTTCATTATGTTAAAATAGGGAACCATAATCATGATGTTTAATATTTTGATGGATTTAGAAGCTTCTTTTATGGTACTAATATACAATTTTTACCACTTTATATGCACTATGCATTTGGTGAATTGTATCGCATATTGAATTGTATAATTACATATTGCGTGCTGTTGCTTAAAGCCTTCTTTTTTTAACAACTTTTTTTTTCTTTTATTAAAGGCTAGGAAATTTTATTTTAAAATAAAATCTAAAATGCATTTCTTACAGTTTTCTAACTCAAGGAATATTTCTCAAAGATATGTGGATACTTAAATTGTAAATAATTAAGAAACGAGAACAGATATCTCTTAATAAAAATATAGCAAAACGAGATAGACGGCTGACATGTCAGAAGTCCCCAGGTGACTCAAACAGTTAAGCACTCAATTATTAGCTAAAATGTTGGCAATTTGAACCCACCTAGAGGCACCTCAGAAGATGGGCTTGGAGTTCTTCTGAAAGGTCACAGGTTTGAAAACCCTCTGGAGCAGTTCTGCTTGGCATACATGGCATGGCAATGAGTTGGAATCGACTCAAGGACAACTAACAACAACACTGACATGAGAGGGCTAGAACCGAATTGATGCAAAATTAAATGTGGTCTCCACCAGAAAAACCATCTTCCAGACTCTGATGTAAGATACAATAGACCCTGCTATCAACTGGAAGCATACCAAACTGAAAGTCCAGCATATTTTAGACATAAAAAATAAAACAAAACAAACATTGCCATCAAGTTGATTCCAACTTTAAGTGACCCTATAGGATGGAGTAGAACTTCCTCCTAGTGTTTCCAAGGAGTGGCTGTGGATTCAAGCTGGCAGCTTTTTTGTTTAGCAGCTGAGCTATAACTGCACCACCAGGGCCTTGAAAATCATAAATATAGGAACTGACCTGACTTAGAGAAAACTGGGAGTGTTTTTCACATGATGCCTGATAGCATCAACAAAGGAAAGGCAAAAGCAGCCTCTAGATCAAATGTACATTGTTTTTTTAAAGAAAGACTATTACAGTTCAAAAATTCCTTATTTTATTGCAATTAAACAATAATTCAGCTTCCTTCTTCCAATATGCTTAATTGGAAAAAGTCAACACTGCCCTCTCCTCCCCCATGGTTAGACTTATCTTTAATGGTCTTATTTGTTATTTTGTTAGGCTAGTTGTTCTCAAACCTGGCTAGGATCACAGTGGTGAGCATTCATAATATACCAGTACAGGCTTAATCCCTAACTCCAGCCAATTTTATTGGAACCTCTGGAGTAAAGCACAGATATCATTATTTTTTAATACCATTATTTTTCAAATGACCATAATTGACAAGAATCAAATGATAAGGATACATCATAAAAATACAGTAGTAAAATGATAAATATTCAGGAACATTGAGCTAGATGGGATACAATCATAAATAGTGAATATTTTCATATTGATCTTTATATTCCTTTACTCTGGATAACGTATGAGCTCTAGCTACATAATTTCACACAGGAAAATTTGGTGTTTTTAAGAAATGGATAGAACGAAAGTGCGGCAGTAATTTAATGTGAGAGAGGAAGGTTGCTATGTGATAACTTCAGAAAGTTGAGTAGGAACCAGAAGTGAAAGGGCTTCTTAAGCAAGAGGAAATATTTTAAAGTTTATTCTACTTATAAAACAGTCATTAGAGGGTACGGAGATGAAGGTAGCATATGTGACTTATATTTTTAAATATCTCTCTGACTGCTGTGTAAGAAAAAAAAAATTGAGGAAGCAATGATGGGAGTAGAAGAACAATGAGCTGTGAGAAGTCATGATAATTTGGACTAAGATGTTAGCATAGGAGAATGGTGGAAAAATGAATTGGTTATATACTGGAAAGTGACATTTGACCTATACCTTGTAAGTTAATATCAATAATAGCTTTCTGATTTTAATTGAATCTCCACCTGAAGAAAATTCTGATAAATTTACTATTTTATGTGCTCATGTGATTCCTTTAACTGGTAATTATAAATCTATAAACTCGTAATTACTAACTGTCCCTTCAAAGACCATATCTAGTTTTTTGTTTGGTCTAAACTACTGAAATATTTCTTACATAAATGTTTAATTTCTTGACAACATGAAAAATAAGAAGATACTGCATAATATACAGATTCCTGGATGAGCTCTAAAAAATAGGTGGAAATAGGGAATATAGGTAATGAATATATAGTCCTTTATTCTTCTAACAAATAATTGTTGAAGCTGAGTACGTGCATCCCATTTACCCTGTACTTTAATTCTCCAATTTACCTCATTGGTTATCTTTATTTATATTTCTCACCTGGCCACTACTGGCACTTCCATTCATACGCACTGTGTGTCAAATACTATAAGAAGAAGAACAGATATAAATATTCTTGGAAGAGATTTGAACTGAAATCACTTATGTTAAAAAAGTTATTCTCCCTCCATCAGCAAGCAAACTCTCATCATCATTTGGTAAGAGAATATTTTTCTTTCTTTCAAGGAGAAAGATTGATTCACAGATTTCTCTTTTCATTCTTTCATTTTTACTTCATTACTCTTGTGCTTAATATTGGTTGGTTCCAATGAGGTTGTCACCGTAACCGAATACAACCAACCTTTCTATCCCTGTTCTAGGATTCTGCTATGAAAATACCATAAATAGTGTGATGTCACAATTATATATCTTGTGCAAATTATAGCCAGGATTTTATGAAAACATGACATCACTCTCATGAACTATATGGATAGAGCATATGAATAAGGAAGAGGGAAATCTTTCTACTATCTTCCCTCTGAACTGGCACATCACAGACTAGAGTTTACAGTTACGAAACTTCTACCAGCTACTTAGTATGATTTTTATGAAATAATTCACAAACTACATTTAAAGTGACTAAAATTGTGACTCTTGGTCAATGAATATTTTTTGATAGGAGCACTGAGATAAATATTTAACATTTTTTTCTCTTGCGAATCATGGAAAACCAATTATATTCGACAAATGATTGTTGTTATCATAGTCCTATGCCTGACTCATCCCTTTACATAAAGTAGAGGAAGGAGAGTATCTACTCTATTTTAGATTAAATGCTGGGCCAGGTACCTGATCTCCTTTGACCCTCCAGGAACATTATGAGATATTTATTTTTATAATCTTTTTCTCAAATATAAAATTTGAGACTCACAGAGTCAGGCAATTTGGTGAAGAACAAATAACTGTTAAACAATGGAGATAGAACTTGGATGTACATTCTTTCTAATATGTTACCCTGCCTGCCAACAAGTATCTCATCCTCTTCCATCTCTTGCATTTTCAACCAGAGAGCCCAATACCAGTCAGAATAGGCTACATTATGCTGCAATATTAAACAATCTCTAAATTTGAGTGGCTTAAAGTAAGGGTTTACTCTAACTCTCACAACATGTCTACAGTGATTTGGCTAAGGGTTTATCCCACATTGTGTTTTCTCTAAGACCAAAGTTGATGGAGCAGTCTCTCTTTGGAACATTTTCCTATCACGGAGGCAGAAGAAAAATAAAATAACTCAACAACGAACTGGCTCTTTACGTTTACGTTCAGAATAGACAAATGTCTCATTCATTGGCCAACACAAGTCACCAGGTGATGCCTAAGATGAACAACTGTGTGATCATAACATAGGGAGTGGCAGATTTTAGAACAACACGGTTTTCCAGGAAACCATTGTGTAAATTGCACCTTGAATAAGGCTTTCTGCAAATATACTTTGGAAAAAAGAAGACACAGTAAAATAGTGAATAATGATTGCATCAGTGAATACCACATATGAATTCTAAAAAGACTTAGAATTCAGTCCTCCCTGCAGGTGGTAATCAGAATTTAAATAGTGATATCTGACATCATTTTTGCAGATAATTCTGAGACTCAGCAACTCCTTGAGAAAAGTTTAAATGCTAGGAACACTCATGATAGGCTTTAAAAATGTGAAGTATATAAAAATAAACTGAGTTAATAATGTAAGCTGTATGTTTGACACAGTGGGAGAAAGAGCGGGAAGCAACGTAGGATCGGTGATCCTATTGCAGAGTTTAGTAGATGCCCACATAGAATAAAGAACATAAACAGCTGACTTTTGTTATCCAATGCATAGAAACTATCAATATTTACTCTCAATATATGTGCTTTTTTTTTTTTTTTTCCTTTAAAAACAATATATCTCTTTTATTATTCCTGCATTTCAGGCCACAAAAGAGAGTCACTGAAGTCAAGTTTCCATGAATGTTTCTTTTTTCCAAATGAGTTTTTTCTATTGCTAATCATTTTGAATGCCTGCCAGACCACTTGGACTCTGAATCGGCAGGACAACACAGATGTCTGTGTGCCGTTTAACAGCTTTCAGGTGGAATAACACACCAGGCAAAAAGTAAAATTGACACCTCGCATGGTGATGAAAAATATCGGATTTCTTTATTCATCAGGTAAGTAATGTTTGAAGTGAGCAGTCTTTTAAAAATATATTTGGAATAAGTCGAGAATAGGTCACCACATACCACGTTGGAAAATTATAAACTTCCTTTTGACACAATTTAGCATTTTGTCTCTTTCCATTTATCAAAGATGTGTGTTCCTAGATTTAGAACGTTTCATGGATTTCATTAAGGATTTTCCATATATAATTTTTTAATCATCTTTTTGTTCCTTGCAAATCTTGTTGTTATTTTTTTTCCATTGCTTTTAATGAAACTTAGCAGCAAGCAAAAAATTGCATTTCCACATCACTGCTGATTGCATTAAAGAAGACAGCATATTCATTTCACCATTTTTAGCACTGGTGTAGAGCTCCTATGTACCAGGTGGGCTTAATTAGACTGGAATGTGATTTGGCTGATACATTATTTCCTGTTGGCTGTCTAATGCCTCTGCTGCATCCCCACAGAAAAGGAAATAAAAAGAAATATTATTGAAAAGCTTTTAGAAAATACTGGGTCAACACCATAGTTAAGGTTATGCGGATGTAGATTTAAAATGCCAACATTTTGGGATCTTATAATCAAGGAAAGCAAAGATTATTTTAATAACAAAGCTTCCTAAAATCAGCCATGAACAATGTCTTGAAATAAAAGGAATTATTAAATTTAATCTTGAGAGTTGATTTAATGAATTCTTCTCTTGTATTGGTAAGTTTGGGTATCATTTTCACAGCAAAGTAGTTACATGGTGACATAGTTGATATAAATAATAATTGATTTTGTATTAACTCAGCAGCTGTCCCATTTATTTTATTTACAGTGGAAGCTGGAATCATTTATTTCAACGTCCCACATATTATAAAGTAGATGACAACACACAGAAATTCTTATTAAAAGAATAAACAAAAAAGGCAAAGCAAAACAAAACAAAAAACCTCTCTGTCAGTCAATGGGACAATTTTTGGAAACTCCCAATGAATTGGCATCATGCATACAGACATAGAATAAGATGAAATGCAAGATCTATTTCACAGTTAAATAAAGGCATATACTTAGAGATATTTAGGTAGAGAGTACCCTCTGCCATTCTGGCTCCTAGTAGGTTCTCAATGAACAGTTGCTGGAATGAAAATTTGAATAGAACTTTGTATTGACAACAAATGTCCCCTTGTTTAAATATTTCTGATGGGTTTCAGAAATATAAATGTATTATAATTCTATCAATTATCATTATAAATCAAATTAAGATTTTCTTCCTTACACTTTGGCTATAATTTTTGTGCCATTTTAAAGTACAGATATTCATCTCATAACATTGTGTATGTTCTATACAGCAGATTAACTAAAATAAAAATGCAATACCAAGAAAATCAGTAAATTAGTATCCAAATTACTAAAATCTTAGTTTTTTTTTTTCTAGATAAGAGGAATATTCCAGATAATGTACTATAATTTGTCACCAAATTAATAAATATCTTTATTTTATGATATTGGCCTTAATTTTATTTTTTGCAAAAATAAAGGGACTATTAAAATGGATGTATAATTAAGATTAAAACGACAAACATGAACTCCAGAAATGATGAAAGATAATCTTAAATGATGGAAGCAATACACTAAAGCACGTTACTAATAAATCGATTTTCAACTCTAGGTCAAATAATTTTTTTTTTTTTAGATTTCTGTGACTTTATTTTAATCATGGATTTTACAAGTATAATAACTTTAACATCTTACCTTATTACCATGCCTGCTAAGGAATCTCATAAATATTGCAAAACCGGTGGCAATTGATACCAGTCTTCCTTTGGAATTTTCTCAAAATAAACCCTGATACAAGGGCATGGGTGCTGGTAATTTAATTAGGGGATGATGCTAGGGAACAAAAGTGGCAAATTAGAATTGAGACAGATTTGGAAAAAAAAGTCAATAAAAGATACATTGATGAGGGAGTTATTGCTACTGGTAAATAGATCTCAATTTTTCAGAGAAGTTTGTGAGAACAAGCATAAGGATTATCTTTTTGGGGACCCCAGGGAATTAACTTCCCATTTGCTCCTAAAGTCCTATTCCACCTTCCCAGGTTGTTACTTAATTGAGGTGGATCAAGTTCCACTGGAGACAAAGCCCTCAGGCTGAGAAGGAGACAGACAGGGGGATGTCTTAGTTATCTAGTTCTGCTGTAACAGAAATACCACAAATGGGTAGGTTTAACAAACAGAAATTTATTTCCTTACAGTTTAGGATCCTAGAGTGTGAATTTAGGCTGCTGGCTCTGGGGGGAGTCTTTTTCTCTCTGTCTGGTCTAGAGGAACGTTTGTCTCTTTTGAGCTTCTGTTCCTGGGCAAACTTCATGTGGCTTTGTGTCTCTCTCCCCCCATCTCTGCTTGCTCACTTGTTTAATCCCTTTTATATCTCAAAAGAGGTTGACTTAAGACACACCATACAGTAATACTGTCTCTTTAACATAACAAAGAAAACCCGTTCCCAAATGGGATTATAACTACCACAGTGGTTATGATTTACAACACATATTTTTGGGGGACACAATTCAATCCATGACATTCCACCCTTTGGCTCTCCAAAATTTATGTCCTTGCCATATGCAGAACACATTCACTCCATCACATCATCCAAAAAGTCTTAAATCAACTCTAAGTCCAAAATCTCATCTTCTGTATCGTCTAAATCAAACGTGGGTGAGAGTTTAGACATAGTATCCCATCGTGGGGAAAATGTAGAATACAGATTATCTGCTTCCGAAGCACAATGGTTTAACAGTCACAATGTATACATTTGCAATACAAATGGGAGAAATAGTAGGCAAAGAAGGGATAACGGGCAGCAAGCAATTTCAAAACCCAGCAGAACTATATTAACTCTCAAGGCTTGAAAATGATCCTCTGTTCTCTGGGATCATCTGGGCAATGACCCTCCAGACTCTGGGTGTTGGCAGTGTTCTCTGGATTCCAGGTGGAAGCCCCTCAACCCTGGGCTTCAGCTCCAGCTACCAGGCCCACCAGGACAGCAAGTCTGTTCTAGTCCATCCAAGTGGCAACTTCACTCCCTCAGTCCTGGTAGACTCAAGTTTTGCTTATTTCCCATTCCCTGTCAAGGCCCCACTCTACCCACCCATGTTGTTATTGAATCAGGATGGATCAAGTTCCACTGGAGACAAAGCTAGCAAGCAAAGAAGGAGACAGATAGGAGGTTTACAACTGTTGCAGATGTGGACCTATGTAGGGCTAAAGTTATATGAGAAACCTTGGTGGCATAGTGGTTAAGAGCTATGGCTGCTAAAGAAAAGTTTGGCAGTTCGAATCCACTTGGTGCTCTTTGGAACCCATGCGGGCCAATTCTACTCTGTCCTATAAGGTCACTACAGGGTGGCTAATGAGTCGGATTCAACTCTGACGTGGTTGGTTTTAGTGTTCAGGTTATATGGGATCCCTGAAGATGCAGTGGTTAAGCACTCAGCTGCTAACCGAAATGCTGGATGTTTTGAACCTACCAGCTGCCCCACGGGTAAAAGATGTGACAGTCTGGCTCCATAAAAATTACAGCCTTGGAAACCCTATGGGGCAGTTCTACTTTGTCCTATAGGGTCACAATGAGTTGGAATTCAGTGGGCAGCAATGGGTTTTGGAAGGTTATATAAGAAGCCCCAGTGTCTCAGTGTTTAGGTGCTCAGCTGCTAACCAAAAGGTTATCACTTTCAACCCACCCTGTGGGAGAAAGATGTAGCAGTCTGCTTCTGTAAAGATTACAACCTTAGAAGCCGTATGGGGCAGTTCTACTCTGTCTTGTAGGGTCACTATGAGTCAGAGTCAGCTCAATTGCAAGAGGTTTTTTTTTGTGTGTGTGTGTGGTTTAAGTTCCTATGGGCCAGGGCACCCACAGCATTTGCTACAATACCCCTTGAAGGAATTACAGAAGTTGTAACATAAAATTTGGGATTATTCTAAGATAAAATAAATAAAAACAGAAGAGTGGCTTTCTGTGTGTGTCACAAAAAGCATATATAAAATAAATTATTACATAATTTATTATCTCTAATACCAAACACATCCATTTTTAAATACCTGTAAAATCTACTTTCCTAACATTTTCAGAAATTCTCCTCTCCAAACTGTCTACCACTACTGAAATGTATTCCTTCATTATTTTTCAATTACAACAGTGTGCTTCTTCATATTTTTCGTTGTGTCGAAGAGTAATACCATGTACTCTGTTAAAGTAAAAGCAAAAGGTTTTATTGAAAGCAAGAAACTGGGGAAATACACAGCCCACAAATTGAAATTGCACTGGTCCAAGGTGGTGGAATTAAAAAGGCATACTTATATGGTAAAATCAAGAACTAACAATACGAAATTTCTGATAGGTGTTTGGTGATTCAGGAAAGTGGAGGGCAGGAGATCTTGAAGTAAGGAATCTTAACATGATTGGTTTAAAGAGTCTTTGTTTATTAGTTATTACTTGGTGGATATAACAGTTTTATAGGGTGGTTACAAGACAATTGCAAAACATTCCTTTCTGGGGACATAGAGGTTAGATACACTGTTTGTATCAAGGCTGCTTGGGAACAAACTGACAATGTTCTTTCTTAGTTTGGTTACAAAGAAAACATTCCCTTAGATACCTGATTAAGTCTGTAAAATATTAACTTCTTAGTTTAGAGCAGGCTTCTCAAGATGGAGTTTGAGTTCAGGCCTTGTCTTAGTCACCTGGTGCTGCTATAACAGACATACTACAAGTGGATGGCTTTAATAAAGAGAGGTTTATTTTCTCACAGTAAAGTAGGCTAAAAGTCCAAATTCAGGGTGTCAGCTCCAGGGGAAGGCTTTCTCTCTGTTGGGTCTGGAGGAAGGTATTTGGCATGAATGTTCCCCTGGACTAGGAGCTTCTCTGTGCTCCTGGTGCTTCTTTCTTGGAGGTATGAGGTCCCCAACTCTCTGTTTGCTTACCTTTCCCTTTATCTCTTGAGAGATAATATGTGGTGCAGGCAACACCCCAGGAAAACTTCCTTTACCATGGATCAGGGAGGTGACCTGAATAAGGGTGGTGTTACAATCCCACCCTAATCCTCTTTAACATAAAATTACAATCACAAAATGAAGGACAACAATACAATACTAGGACTCATGGCCTAACCAGGTTGATATACACATTTTTGGGGGGACACAATTTAATCCATAATAGGCCTAGAGGCAGCCATCACTTTAGGGTACTATTTCTCACCTGCTTTTTACCTCTTGCAATATCATTATCCATTTTTTTTTTTTTAAATATAACTACAGTAAAACCTATGAAAGCCAGAACTTATGTAAGGCTGAAACCTGTCAGAGAAGTAAAAGTCAAATATTTTCTACTAAAACAAGTAATAGGAAAGTGGTAAGACTACACCCTGTCAAAAGTGGAAAACTTGCAAGATCAAGAAAAACAAGGCAGTCCTGCAGAGTTCAGGTTTCACACTTTTCACTGTGTAAGGATCCCATTCTCCATGGAAACCCTGGTGGCATAGTGGTTAAGTGCTACGGCTGCTAACCAAAGGGTCAGCAGTTCGAATCCACCAGGCTCTCCTTGGAAACTCTATGGGGCAGTTCTTCTCTGTCCTATAGGTTTGCTATGAGTCGGAATCGACTCAACGGCACTGGGTTTTTTTGTTTTTTTTTTTTTTTATTTAAGGTTCCTCATTACTCACAAGATAGTATCACATACATAAACCTTTTTTGTCTGGTGCCTACATAGTTTTTCAACATAATCCCTTACCACTTCTTTTCATGTTTCTTAGTCCAGCAACAAGTGTTACTGAATCTTGATTTATCTTGCCTTCAAGTCTCTATAAAAATAGAGTTCTCTTCATGTGAAGAAAGATTCCTTCTCACATAATACTCCCTTCTTCTCTGTCTCTTCTTCCCTCTTTCCCTCCCTCATCCTCCTTTTCCCTCGTCTCCTTCTTTTTCTTGCTTTTTTTCCCTTTTCCTTTTCTTTCTCTTCTTCTTCCATCTCTCTCTCTCCCTCCCAGTTTCTCTCTCTTTTTCAAGACAAAAATAAGTAGAGTAGCAATTACCAACTCATCAACAATAAAAACAAGATTCCTCCTGTTTCAGTTTTCCTTGAGGCATTAAAGCGAAAGATTCTACATGTAAAAAGCCCACCAGGTGCATATTTAAAAGTATGATAAATGGAAAAGATCTGGAACTTGTTTCTTGAACTCATCAGCCACATGAAAGACACAAATAGCTTGAAGTTATGTAGACTAACAGAGGATTGTTGAGAAAGATTTATTTGGAAAAAGCTTCTGGTGTTCTGAGTCTCACTCTCCCACTAAGTGAGAGAGATCGGGGAGCCTGCATCTCACTTTTAGCCTAATTAGAAGCGCATCAAGTTAGAGAGTCATGGTTGACAAGTATTTGACTTCCACAAAGAAGACAAAAGCAAATGATAGTTTCTTTGTTGGCAGGCAAAAAGAGCTGCTGTGCAATGTCTTGACTGAGTCTGGGCAAAGGATATGTGTGCATTATTTCCTCGACACTGAGTGTGGGCCATATGGAAATACAGGGAGGATTGTGAACCTCAACGGGAAAATTGTGGATGAGCTTGGCCTCAGAAAGAAAGCCAAATCTGAGAGAGCACTAGTAGCCAGTGCTGAGTACATCCTCCATGCCACGTGAAATGCAGCTAAGACATATTCAGCAGTGAATAGTTCCTAAAAAGTTGTTAAAACACCCTCAAAAGAGAGAGCTTCAGTTATTTCTAGGCATGCGGAAACAATTCTTGGCAAAAGTAATTTTTATGCTTGTCTTATCACTCTCCTTAACTCTCTTTTCTTTCTCCAGATCAACTCCATTGTGGTCAGAAGCCACAGCTGGCAAGCTTAGAGAAGAGATTGGGTGGAAAGAAAAGGCTGCCCACATCCTTTTCCCTAACCACAAATGGCCAGCCAGGGATAGGCGGACACTGCTGCATGAAACCCTGGTTGGGTAGTGGTTAAGTGCTATGGCAGCTAACCAAAGGGTCAGCAGTTTGAATCTGCCAGGGGCTCCTTGGAAACTCTATGGGGCAGTTCTCCTGTCTCCTATAGGGTCGCTAGAAGTCGGAATCAACTCGATGGCACTGGGTTTGGTTTGGTTTTGGTGGCAGCATGAAAAATGAACATTCTAATGATCTAATTAAGAACATTAATGAATTAAAGTTAATATGGGACTTTTGATTACATATAAATAAGCTGAAAATTTACATGGCTTATCTGGGATTTCCTCTGAATGTATTTACTGAATACATGACTGAATGCATTTTAAAGAAAGTTGCTTATGATTACGTCACGTGAGCCTTGTTTTGTCTAATGTATCTGACACAAATATATCATTTGCATGCAGAATAGCAGGTGTCTGTTTTACATTACAGTGTTCTATAATTACCTTTCTCAGATGTGCTGGATTACACACATTATTTGATCGTATTTTGTTGTCTTTAATTAATTGCACTGTTTTTATATTATAATGTCTCTTTGAGTTGGAATCTACTGAATGGCAAGGGTGTTCCTTTTTTTTTTTTTTTTTTTGGATAGTGTTTAAAAGTGTTAGTTGCTAATCCTGATTTTCTGGGTTTGCATCCTATCTCCTCCTTTTAGTAAACATGTGGTTATTAGAAACTTATAAACTTTGTATATCTGGATTTCATTATATATAAAAATGAAAATAAAAAGAGTACCTATCACATTTTTGGATTTTAAGGATGACTAAATGACTCAGACACTTATATGGCTAGTATAGTAAACTCTCTATTAATGTTAGGTATTGTTATTTAAAAAACCCTTGGCGGTTCAAACGCTCGACATGTTCATCTGCTAACCTAAAGTCTGAAGGTTCAAGACCACCTAGAGGTACCTCAGAAGAAAGGCCTAATGACCTACATCAGAAATATCAGCCATTGAAAACTCTACAGAGCACAGTTCTACTTTGACACACATGAAGTTGTCAGGAGTCAGAGTTGCAGATTTTGCTGCAACTGGTTTTATTATAATTTATATGACATATGTAACAAAACCTAAAGGTCTTTTAGGTTCTTTGTTAATGCTTCTTTTTGAGCCTTATCAAATTTTTAAAAATCATATCCTCCAAAACAAATCAATGAGCAATTTGCAGTATCTTAAAGGCGTCAGTGGCCTTATGTCAGACAATTTTAGCACTAGTTGAATGTGTAGAATGGCCTTTTTTTAAACAACTTAAAGAGGACCAAGCTATAAATGAACATAATATTTCTATACTGTCTTACAGAAACTCTGGTAGCATAGTGGTTAAGTGCTACGGCTGCTAACCAAAGGGTCGGCAGTTGGAATCCGCCAGGCGCTTCTTAGATACTCTATGGGGAAGTTCTACTCTGTCCTATAGGGTCGCTATGAGTCAGAATCTACTGGACCGCACTGAGTTTGGTTTGGGGTTTTTTTTGTACTGTCTTAGTACTGCTGTAGCAGAAATATCAGAAATGGATGGCTTTAAAGGACAGAAATTTATTTCCCCACTCTTCCAGAGTCTGAAAGTCCAAATCAGTGCCTCAGCTTTATCAATTTCTTCTATAACCCTCTGTCCTAGATTTTGTGGCCTGCCGACTGTCTTAAGAGTTTCTTGGATTTTTTTGGCATTCATTTACATTCTTTGATGTCTGTCTTCCCCCAAGCGTGCGTGCCTGTGTTTATTCTGGTCTTTTTATAACTCAGAAGTGATTAGGTTTAGAATAAACCCTACAATGGTATGACCTCATTAACATAACAAAAGAAAAACGGAATCATATCTACAGGTTTAAAACCAAAACCAAAGTTATTGCCATCAAGTCAATTCCAACTAATAGCTACCCCATAGGACAGAGTAGAACTGCCCCATAGGGTTTCCAAGGTTGTAATCTTTAAGGAAGCAGACTGCCACATCTTTTTCCCTCAGAATGGCTGGTGGGTTCGAACTGCCGACCTTCTGGCTAGCAGCTGAGCACTTAACTACTGCAACACCAGGGCTCCTATCCACAGGTATAAGGGCCAGGAATTCAACTGATATATTTGGGGTAGGGGGCACAATGCAAACCAAAACACATACTGACCAATTTATTTTAGTACAAGTGTGAAATGAAGAGTGGAATGTTTTGTGTTTTTGAGCCTGCAACCTGATCTCACCTGGTATATTCAGAAATACTTGTAAATTCATAGACACAATGCCATCTCCTGTAAAATGTATCACTTCAATATTTCAAAGATTTCACTGCAAATGTTTGGCTGTGTTTTATGCTTTAATTCTTGTCGTGCTAGTTTTCTAAATATACTCTGTAACTGTAAACAAAACTAGAAATAAATTCTTTGAAATGAGAATATGAGTAATTTTTTTATGAGTAATTAGAAAGTAACTAATAGACACTCTTTAAATTGAACAAATTTTTTATGGAGAGCAAAAATCCCTTTTAAGTACACAACAGAGGGTCTCATAATTAGCCTGTTCTCTACACATCCATGTGCTGCAGAGAAACATGTTCTTTACACTTTCTGTGCTATAAGAAGCGTTAATAAAGCTCAAAAGTCACTGCCCTCAATTCCATAATTTATTTTTCATACTCTCAAAAGTTGAAGATACATGACAAGTGTTTTTTCTTATTTAACTGCACCGTGCATAATAGATCTCCCCCACCATAGTTATATTTAATGGAAGAATCCATCAAGAGTCATCTTTTCTGAAGTGATATTTCAACTTACAAATATTCCAAGTATAAGAAGAGTAAGCATGTTATATTTTAATATAAACATGTTCTCGTTATATGTGGATTTTCCAGACTTTGATCATAAATAGTGCATTTCAAGAGAAATATCAACAAAAAAGTATATAAAAAATGTACTAATGCCCATTAAAAGTTCAATTCATCACATCACTAAATATTACTATTTTATACTGAATAAAATAATTAGTTAAAATTAACCAATGAAAAGCATTTTATTTTCTGAAAGTCAAAAACCATTAGTGGGCAAATAAATAATATTCTGGAAAGTTACTTTTTTAAGTTTTAACCTAATTTAAAGTTGTATTAGGTCTTAGAAATAAATGCATTTTGGTTTTGTATTTTGTTCAGTTATGTTCACATGTTTACTTTTATGTTGTTGTCTGACAATGTATAGTGGCTAAAAAATACTAATTACACAATAATGAAAAAAAGGAGCCATTCTACAGAAAGAATAATTTTCATATTGGGATTATTCACAACATACACTAATTTTCTCTTTTTAACACTTAATAATATGCTTTCTTTAATGAAAGCCCTCTTAGGATTCCATTTTCCGGATAAAGAGATCATCTAAGGTAATACAGTAAGTTAACATAAAGAGCATACCATGTATTTGTTGAACATATATTGTTAATAGTAATTGAGAAAACTGTACTCTCCACTTTTTTTATCTTCTTAATACTAAGAATACATAGTTTTCTTTCTTTCTTTCTGTCATTTACTCTTGTAAGTCCACAGTAATTTTTTTTTTTTTTTTTTCCCTATCTACTCTTAGGATCTATAGGGTCGCTTTGACTCGACTGCAACGGGCTACTCTTAGGATATTCAAAAAATTGAATGCCCTGGTAAGCAACAAATGTTTTCTTGGGCAATTCTTGTGTATGAGGCTTTTAAGAAATATACCTTTTTGATAAAATATACATTTATCATTATCTGTAAGAATTCATGATAATACACATTTTCATATAACACACACACAAAAAAAAACTGTAAAGAAGTTGGCATTATTATTTTTCCCCTTCATATAGAATAGCACCTTCTTCCTATGTTTGCCATCTAAGCACATTCTCGAAAAGTTGAGTGCACCTATACTAGATTTAATGTCCTCAGAGCTAACTGCCGATATTTACTGTCAGGAATGATGCTTTTTCTGTGTGCAGCTAAAAGGCACAAAAATTGATTTAGAGACTGTTGCTAGGCTGAGAGGTAAATATTAGCTTCACACAATTCAAAATTCACCTAAAAAAAAAAAAAAAACTGAAAAGCACAAAAATAATTTCATCTACTTTCAAAATAATTCTATTTGCTATGGCATTTATTACACACACACAAAAAAAATTTCTTCCTTTCATAAGGCTCCCTAAAAGAGTATCTGTAACAAAAATCATCCTTAAAAAATAAACTTTTGTCATATTTATATAGGTTGTACATGTTCTGAGACTTTCGGATTGGACCCATATCCTAAAAGGAAAAAACTCAATGAAAACTATGTAACTATCAGAAAAACAAATTATCAAAAAGAAGCAAAGCAATTAATTTTAAAAAGAAATATTGAGAAAATATTTCAGTATACCTCTGGCTTACTTTTAACAGGTTATATTTTCTCATCATAGGGATTATGAGTTGCAACATTAATAATAGTAAAATATTATTTTTACTTACTTTATTCTAACTACAAAAGTGCCTTTGAAACGTTCACTTGAAGCTTAATAAAAGTTAATAAAAAAAAAAAAAAACCCAAACCAAACCCTTTGCCATCAAGTCGATTCTGACTCATAGCGACCCTATAGGACAGAGTAGAGCTGCCCCATAGGGTTTCCAAAGAGCGCCTGATGGATCTGAACTGCCAACCTTTTGGTTAGCAGCTGTAGCCCTTAGCCACCAGTGTTTCCACCAGGTCATAGCGTATGTTTAATTTTTTAAGAAACTGCCTAACACGTCTGGGGTCTTAAATGCTAACAAGCGGCCATCTAAGATGCATCAATTGGTCTCAACCCACCTGGATCAAAGGAGAATGAAGAACACCAACGTCACAAGACAACTATGAGCCCAAGAGACAGAAAGGACCACATGAACCAGAGACTTACATCATCCTGAGACCAAAAGAACTAGATGGTGTCCGGCCACAACCGATGACTGCCCTGACAGGGAGCACAACAGAGAACCCCTGAGGGAGCAGGAGAACTGTGGGATGCAGACCCCAAATTCTCATAAAAAGACCAGACTTAATGGTCTGACTGAGACTAGAGGAATCCCAGTGGTCATGGTCCCCAAACCTTCTGTTGGCCCAGGACAGGAACCATTCCTGAAGACAACTCATCAGACATGGAAGGGACTGGACAATGGGTTGGAGAGAGATGCTGACGAAGAGTGAGCTACTTGTATCAGGTGGACACTTGAGACTGTTGGCATCTCCTGTCTGGAAGGGAGATAGGAGGGTAGAGAGGGTTAGAAACTGGCAAAATTGTCATGAAAGGAGAGACTGGAAGGAGGGAGCGGGCAGACTCATTAGGGGGAGAGTAGATGGGAGTATGTAGTAAAGTGTATATAAGCTTATATGTGACAGACTGACTTGGTTTGTAGACTTTCACTTAAAGCACAATAAAAATTATTAAAAAAAAAAAAAAGTGCCTTTGAGAAAATATTTCCCTTCCTGGACCTTGTCTTAATTGGCCAATTTTATATGAGCTAAAATTTGTGGCCTGATAAGGCTTTCAAGGGAGCCAATTATATGCTCTATCCCCATCAATATTGTAGTATTATAGGTTTTGGGGGGCCTTTTTACTTTTTTTTTGTAAATATTGATTTAAGTTTTGCTCTTTGGGACAAAACATTTCTAGTCAAGCTGCAGATATGACTGCTATTGCTTCGATAGCTAGAGAGGATTGCCAGTAGAACCTCTGTTTTAAAGGAAAATATTTTGCCCAGAAATAATATTTTATTTCATAATCTGTTAAAGTACATTTAACAAACACTAGAAAATTGCTGGAAGCTTACTGCAGAAGGAATGGAAAAATCTTTTCTATCACAAATTAAAACTTTCTCAAAGCATTACCACAAGCCTTAAATACAGATGCTAGCTGATAAGGAAACCAACGCTTCTAAATTTGCTCTAGTTTGTATATTACTGTGTCTGATGAAAACAGAACAAACAACCACCTAAGAAAATCCCATCTTCAATAAAATCCTCTAGAATATTCAAAATATCAGAAAAACTGCCTGCCTGCTGTCCATGATAAGGTTGGGTATGAGCCCTATGTGTTCAAATTTCATTTCCTTAGAATTTGGACTCATCATGTATTGGAATCTACTCAATGGCAATGGGTTAGAATTTGGGGCCCTGGAACCAAAACGCAGATCTTGGCCTCTGTCAAAGATGAGATGCATAAACTCTTTACATTCATTCAGATAATTTGTGAACCATGAAATAAAGCATAGGGAACTTTTGATCTGGCCAAATAAGGGAGTTAGTTCTCAGTGTTTAGGTTATTGTGCATCGTTTCAGATACCTTTACTTTTTTTTTAAGGGTATTGTTCTATTAAACATTTGACATTTTGGGGGGGGGGAAGATTTTTAGAACACATTTTTTCTAATGATATTTTATCTAATTCTTTGTTTAAGGACAATAAACTTTCATGATTCTTGTACAGAATGTGGTCTATTTACAAAACCGTAAGAACTTAACCACCAATTTTTGGAAAAACACAGTGACAATTCCCAATTAATATCTTTTAAATGAAAGCAAGATGCAAACAACTAATTTTAGAGTTTAGAGAAAAATCTTGGCCTGAGAAATAAATGAACGGTGTTCCTTGCACTGTATAAATTTTTAAGTTTTCTGAAGTTCATACTATGTTAGATTTACAATCTGTAATATCATTCATAGTACCAATGAGGAAAACAAAATATTGACTGACATGTGACTCAAAAGTGGAATGGTTTAAATGTGGCTGTTTAGTATAGGAAAGTGTGCCCTGGGGTTTTCCAAGTCCTTAGATTTAATATTTTTATGTTTTTGGTAATTATCTAGTAAGAGTAATAGGCTGTCAAACATTTTTGAAGATTTTCAAAGTATTTTTGTGGCTTTTAGTTAAATGGATTTGTCTCCTTCCTTCATGAATATCCCTCCTTGGCAGGTATATCTTTCTATCCCTAAAGAGGTAATGCCCCTTTATTCATTCATTTACTGTTTTCCTCTGAGTTTAGATTCTGTCCAAGAGCACTTACATGGAGCAATTTAATGGAATAATGCTGCTAAACTCTGGTATCTTATTAAAAAAAAAAAAAAAAAACAAGACTTCCAAAAATGTAGAAAATATATACCACAAAAAAAATGTCAATATCCTTGGTTAAGGATTAAGCTGGTAATTTTATGCACACAGCATAATATTTAAGAGGATGGATTTAGACTTCCTGGATGTTATCGTAGGTAGATTATTTAATGATTCACTAACTTGGGGAAAATAACTTAATTATCTTAAATTTAAGTTTCAACATTTAAAAGTTATGAATGAAAATTGTATGCACCTTAAAAAGATAATACAAACAATAAATGAAACAATCCAAATATATGAATATTCACAACACCAAGGACATATTTGGAAAGGACATATTAGACATTAATAAATTTTTATCATTAATATCATCAGCATCATCCCACCATCTCCATTATTATTACAAATTGTCCATACCTTATGGCCCAAAATGCCTGAGTTACCTAATCTGGACTCTTGTTTGCAAATAAATACCAGGAGGGGAGTTGATAGTGGTGAGAATCCCTCAGACTCGAAGAAAATACTGAGATGTCAACTACCCGTCACTGATTAGAGTGTATCATACAGTCTTTGTTTAATAAGAAAGATCACATACATTTTGTTTCTTAGTGGAATGGAATATCTGGCATCAGATGAATGATCCCACCTGGAAACAAGAATAGCCAGATAACAGACAAAAAAAAAACTAGATAACAGACAGAAATCATTTATTTCAAAGCAGCCAAGAGCTACTTACTAACAAGAATTAGAGGGGCTAAGATTCTGGAGAATGAAGAAAATTGAGGAAGAAGCTGACTTTCTGCAGCTGCTTTTACCCCCAGGGATATTTGCCACTTCTGGGCCTGGTCAGGTGACTGGGAATCCTCTGCAAAACTTGGTACAAAACCCAGAACAGGACTGCTATAGAGGGACAGAAATATGCACCAAGCTATTGATGGAGGTTTTTATTGATGGAGGTTTAGGGGATTATTTAAGGGCAGGATGATTTTCACCTCAGAGTGTTTGACACGTACTGGGAGTACATGGAGTGGTAGAAAAAAAATTACAGAGAAAGCTTCTGAAAATCAGGGCAATTTTTTTCTTCAGTACTATGAAATAACAATGAAAAGTGGGGACATACCAGATGAAACGGATTATAAAATATTCTAGGTGCTTAGTTAAAGGCTCTGGGTTTCCAGGGTCAACAGGAGGTAGAATAAGCATTAACTAAGCTTTAATAGAACTTTTTTATCCAGCAGAGCCTGACTGGGTGAAGTTGATCAGCTATTCTAGCCAGTATAGGGTCGGATGAGACCTCTGGAGTGCTACATTTTTTTTTTAATAGCTAATGACTAGCATTGGATAAAAAATGTCTATGCAAACCAAAAGACAGAGCCACATATCCAATAACTGGGGGGGGGGGGGGGGGAGACAGACCGACAGGTGATCCAGTCATTGGAGCTAGCTGGAAAAAGAAAATTACAATATTTGTGTATTAAGTTCAAAGAAATAAAAACAATGATAGTAAAATAAAAGAAAAGGTGATGAATTTTGATAGACTAGAACTTTAAAAAATGAGTTAAATAGCAATACAAGGACTGATTTATAATATATGAAATTAAATCTCATTAGAATTTATATATATAATTAAATCCTAGGTAAATCTTAATGAATGGGGAAATAGATCAATAGGAAATGTCCAAATTGAAGCACACACAGATAAGAGAATGAATAATAATAATAAAGTCATAATACAGAGTATTTGATTAGATCTAAAATATATGTATCATATTTATACGAGTAGTGTGTGCCTCATGCTTTTTTTGTCAACCACACAACCCCCTAGTGTATTATTTTCTTGATGCACTACAGGCATTACATGTGTGGACACGTTATTTACACGTGCTCATTATTTGTCAAAAAATTTGGTACTTATAAAGGCTGAAAGGGAAAAAAAAAAAAAAAGGAGAGGATGTTGTAGAAGCAATGAACAGTTGATGGCTAAGAATTTTCCCAAATTAATTAAACAATCATTCATAGATTCAGTAAGTTCTGTGAAACCCAAATGGAAAAAATGTGAAGAAAAATCCATGATGTGTATCTTATTGTGCTTTTGGTATGTTAAAACAAAAGACAAAGACAAAATCTTAAAATAAAATTAGAAAGAGGAAAGGAGGTTAGGTAGTAAAGAAAAAAAGAACTTCAAAGGATTCACAATAAGACTGAAGTTTGATTTTTTTAATTAAAACAAAAGAAGTTAATACCTGAAATATTTTTAAAAATTAAATAGAAATAACGATCTATACTTTAATTTTCAACAAAGCTCCCCTTTCAAACAATATTTCAAACTTGAAGACAAAATAGAAAAGTTTTCAAGCTAAGGCAAATAATTAATTGCCACGAAAAATACACTAAAAAAATTTTCAGGTAGAAGAAAATAATTACTGCAAAAAAATCACAGAATTTCATGAAGAAATGAGAAGCATATTGATAAATCTAAATGAACACTTACTGAAAATAACTGTACTAATATTACTATCTTTAGTTTGTAATTTATTTTTGTTTTTGTTGAGCACGTACACAGCAGAATATACACTAATTCAACAATTTGTACATATACAGTTCAGGGACATTGATTATTTTCTTCAAGTTGTGCAACAATTTTCACCCTCCTTTTCTGAGTTGTTCCTCCCCCATTAATGTATACTCACTGCAATCTAAATTTCCTATCTAATCTTTTGAGTTGCTGTTGTCAGTTGATCCCATATACATTGGTCTTAGAAGGACACAATGTTCAAGGAAGAGAATCTTTACTAATTAGCTAAACTATTTCTCAGTTTTAAGAAGACTTCAGGGATATATTTGGTAATATAATCATTCAAAAACCTGAGAAATAAAAAAAAAAGCTCCTGACAACTAGAAACTTTAAAGTTTATCTTGAGGGAATAGTTTCAAGAGGTCATCTAGCCTCCATGAATCAAAAAATTCTGGGTTCCATGATTTGAAAATCCATTCTGCATTTTCTCCCATTTGATCATATTTTTTCTATAGAACCTTTGATCAAAATGTTCGGTAATTGTAGCTGGACACCGACTAGTTCCCCTGGTCTTATGGCAAAGTGGGCAGTTGTTCATGGAGGCAATTAGCCACACTTTCCATTTCCTCCTCTAATTCCTCACTCTCCTTCTTCCTATGTTGCTCCAGGTGAATATAGACAAATTGTTGTACCTTAGATGGCTGTTACAAGCTTTTAAGACCACAGTAACTATGCAATGAACTAGGAAGTAGAACAAAAGCACTAAACACATTATTAGGCCAATTAACTGGGATATCCCAGGAAACCATGATCCTAAACACTGAACCAAGGATCCAAATCCCGTGAGGTGTTTGGTTGTACATAAGCAGCTGCAGCTGCTGGTCTTTTTTTTTTTTTTTTTGTCATTGTTGTATATATATCTATCACACTTTTGCCAATTCATCTTTTTACCAGTATATAGTCTATGACCGCAATTACATTAATTGATTGTGAAACCCTACCCTGAATCAATGAGATTTTTCTATCACCGTAAACTCCATTTTCCCCCTCCCTCCTGGCCCTGGTAACCACTAATAAACTTTAGTCTCTGTGCATTTAGCTGTTTTTTTCTTTTTATATGTGATATCATACAATATTTGTTCTTCTGTGATTTAATTATTTCACTCATCTTAATGTCTGCAAGCTCCAGCCTTATTGTAGCATGTATCAAGAGTTAATTTCTCATATTGGCTAAGTAGTATTCCATTGCAGATATGTACTACACTTTGTTTATCCATGCATCTCTTGATGGATGTTTAGGTTGTTTTCCATCTTTTGGCTATTGTGAATAGTATCGCAAAGAACATTGGTGTACCAGCCTCTGTTTGAGTCTCTGCACTCAAGTCTTTTGGGTATATAGTTAGGAGATGAATTGCTGGGTCATATTGTAGTTTTATTTTCAGTTGTTTGAGGAGTCATCGCACTGTTTTTCATAACCACTATGCCATTTTTCATTTCCACCAGCAATGGATAAGGATTCCAATTTTTTTCACATCCTTGGCAACAATAGTTACTTTCTTTTTCATCTTAGCCATACTAAACACATTGTCATCGAGCCGATTCCGACTCATAGCAACCCTATAGGACAGAGTAGAACTTCCCTATAGAGTTCCCAAGGAGAATCTGGTGGATTCAAAATGCCGACCTTTTGGTTAGGAGCTGTAGCACTTAACCACTACGCCACCAGGGTTTCCATCCTATTGGGAGTGAAATGGTGTCTCACTGTGGTTTTGATTTGCATTGTTCTGATGGCTAATGATTTGCAGCATCTTTCCATGTGTTTGGTAGCTATTTGAACGTCCTCTTTGGTGAAATGTATATTCAAGTTTTTGCCCACTTTTTAACTTTTTTGTCTTTTTACTGTTAAGTTGTTGAAGTTTATATATATATATTGATTATTAGATTCTTAATGGATATAGGTTTCTGAAGATATTCTCCCAATCAGTAGCTTGTCTTTTTACTTTTTTGATAAAGTCTTTTTACAAGTAATTTTTTTTTAATAAAGCTCCATTTATTTATTTTGCCTTTTGCTCTTTATACATTTGTTGTTATATTACATAATCCATTGTTAAAAGTTAGGCCCAACAGCATTGCCCCTAAATTTTATTCTAAGGTTTTTATGGTATATGTAGAAAGAAAATGCATGACAAAAATAAAGCAGAATACAGAAGAAGATTAAATATAGTAGATGTGTTATACCATTGTAACATTACCTAGGAAGTAGTAAAGCTAATTTGAATTAGAATATGACAAGGATGCATGTTGCCATCTCTAGAATAACAAAAGCATAGAGAAAGAATGCACAGCAGGAAGATAACTGAGGTAAAAAGTAAAAAAAAAAAGTACAAAACAATTTGTTCAAAAGAAGTCAAAAAATAGCGTATACTGACCAAAAAAATAAATAAGCCTAATAGAACAAAAATGTAGTAAAATGGTCTATATAAAATTTTATAAGTCAATAATTAAATATGAATAAATTAAATTATGTTTTTAAATGCAGATTATCAAACTAAAATTAAAAAATAACTCATTGCGTTTTATAACAGACAAGCCTTAAACACAGGGACACAGACAAAAGTAGAATAAAAACACATACCATGAAGACAGTAAGTAAAATAAAGTTGATGTTGACAGACAAATATAGACAAAGTAAATGGTAAGGCACAAAGCATTATGTGGGATAGTTCATAATCATATAAGGTTAAATATTCTAGACAATTAAAATTATTAGGTTAATGTAGTTTTGAAATTTTAATATCTTTCTGGCTAAGGCAGAGGCTACAAATAAATTTGTGGTATTAAGGGATACATTAGAAAAGAAAAAGAAAACTGATAATTGTCTATTTTTTCATCTGATAAAGCAAAAGAACAGTAAATCACAATCAACCTATTACCCATTACCCATTGCCATTCAGTCAATTCCGACTCATGGCGAACCTATAGGACAGAGTAGAGCTGCCCCACAGGGTTTCCAAAGAGCATTTGGTGGATTTGAACCTTTCGGTTAGCAGCCGTAGCTCTTAAATCACTACTCCACCAGGGTTTCCAAGGAATGAAATTTAAGGAAATAATAAATACAAGAAGAGATGGAAGGATAAATGCACAATAATGAAAAGCATGCAAAGCTGAATTTTCTTAGAGGTCATTGAAATCAATATGCCCGTGGAAAAACTAATCAAGGAAAAAAGAAAAAAACACTAATTGCCAAAGTATGTAATAAAAATAGTCACTGCTCACAGACCCCACAGATATTAAATGTATAATCTGACAATAATTTAACAATATTGAAAAAATAGAAAAATCTCTTGGGGAAAAAATAACCAAAACAAACAACAACAATAATAAAAACACAGAAAAGTAATTTTTACAATCTCATAAAAAAATAAAAATGGATGCATACTTAAAAGTAGTCTGCAAAGAAAACCAAAAGTCCAGAAAGATTTATTGCTGAATGCAATAAATATTGAAGAATATGTAAGTAAATATAAACTTACACAAACTCTTCCATGGCGTACATATTAGGCAACTCATTTTACAAAGTGAATATTATCTTGCTTCAACACTAGATCAAAAATAACCATTAAAAATACATATTAGCAAATCAAAAGCAGCGATGTATTAAAAATAATATATACTTCATGAACAAATAGAATTTATGTAGTCCAAGAACATGCAGGTAGTATCCTATTCAAAAATGTGAGAAATAAAAAGCAGTCCCTCACAGCTAGACACTGGCCTGGTGCGTATCAGTCAAGCCTGGGTGTCGTTAGAAGCTGACATGACAGACACAGCTAGGCTTCTGTGTTCTCTTGTTTATCATAAATAATTTCACAGGACACTAAGACTAGCCAAGGCCACTCTGTGCCATGAAAGATCAAGAAAAAATAAGACTGCTTCACAATCAATTCTGATACAGACAAAATCGTGAATAACGTCCAAATCACAAAATGACCAAACATCCCCATATTCTAGCTAATAGGAGGGAAAGCTGTTTCTTTATGAATCACAGCTCTAGACTTGTTTCATTATGTCTGCCCCCCCACCCCGGTGAGATGTACTAAGATTCTCAATCACAGAAGAACCTCCATTTCTGGAGATTGTGCAACCCAGAGTAAAGCCCACTTCCTTGAATTTTCCCCCAAATCACCTATCACCGAATCCTTGCATAGTTATGTTCCCAGCAGCAAAATCTGTATGTGTGCCCAATGAAACTAATGGCAATTCCTACATGACCCAGAAGAAGGGGACATTTGGAGTTCAAAATGTTCTTTATTCAGATCTGTACTTTCTCTCCTTCTTCCCACTCTCATATTTCTAAATGTTTTCAAATGGTGAACATCATTCTAACTAACAGATCAAATTAATATAACTAATTTGCAAAGGAAAATAGTCTGAAAGACCAAATCTAATTATAGTTATGAAACACTTTTCTATTAGTATAAATAAGTTCCAATAGCCTGAGAAAGTCTATGCCCCAGTGATTGATTGGCAGTGGACAAAAAAACCCTGTATTATTTCCTGGCACAAGAACCTAGGGAAAGATGCAGAAGAACACTAAATTAATTAAAGCGTGAGTCCATAGAAGAAGGAAACAGTATTTCAAATGTGATCGTCTGTAGCCTCAAAGACTTGCCAGAAAAAAAGAAGCTTGGAGCAAAGAATGAAGCCACGTGGGGTGTTCACAGAGCCTCCTGTGAATATTGGACGGAGCAGGAGCAATTATGTGACCTGCATGTGGCCATGTAAGTACAAGAATTTAGCAGACAATCTGGTAAATTTATTTACTCTAAGGGTGGAAGGCATAATAAACATTCTGGGATATTCTGTTATTTTAATCCTCAAGCGGCTAAAAAGCCCAAATAACTCATTGTAATAAAAATATTGCTGTCATGTGGGAGGGACCTGTGCTTGCCTGTCATCTGTAATAGCATGTCATGAAAAGTACATCTGTGACATTTCATTATGAAAAAATAAAACTATTCTTTTCAGGAGGCTTTACAGTGAAATGTTAACATTTCTAAATAAAATTACATTATTTGTTTCTCTTCTTGTAAGGCAGAATGTTTTAGTTCACTGTACAACATATATGGTGTTAAGCTCTTTTATCTATTTCTTTCTAAAGTTGGAAATAAATTTACTTAATCCTTTTGATAACAATTTCCCAGCTTTGCCTCAGCCATAATAATGCTCATTCCCTAACAAGTATGCATACAAAGAATAATTAAATAAAAACTGTAGACATCTTGCCTGAAAATTGTAAGAACAGTGTAATATTTAACATCATCTCAGGGCCAGGAAGAAGAGCTCCTAGGTGCACTTACGTTAAATGATTTATTTCTAAGTGCCTATTTGCTGAATCTCATATGACTTGGGCAGTGAGACTGATAATATGAGACATTAGCGTATCTGGAAGTAGACCAAACTGTTAAGTAAAGGAAATTGTCTATTTTTATAGATGACATTTTATGCTATTTTTTATATAAGTAAAGGCACTCAAGAGACACTGATATGGTCTTAGCACATTTTAAAAGTATAGATTAATGTATAAAACACCACTTCTGGATTAAAAACCCCAAGCCAAACAAACCTACACTTTAGGTTCCCATTTTTAACCTATAACAGAAGACAGATTTTTAAAATAATGGACGCAAACAAAACTGGCCTTTTAAGTACTTATCCTCTTAGGTTTTCAACACATATCATCATTCGCAGGAAGAGGAAAAGGCCACTGTAAACGGAGTGTGAGTCATTCACTCAAAGTTCCCTTCACCATTTAGGAGCCTGGAGATAAAAAACAGTATCCATTTTTCCTAAAGATTTTGTGTTAGTCAGCTGATATTGTACATTCTTTCCATCCCCAAGAAGTGCGACCAATCAGATATGGTTGAAGTAGACTAAATCAGAGATCGCCTTAGAATTATAATTATTTTCAGTTGAAAGCACTTTTGTTTTCTTATATTTCCTTGATCTGTAAGTGTGAAATATATTTTGTGAGCACTAAGTGGAAGAAAAATAAAGCCCAGAGAGTTACACGTTCTTGGTTTTTTCCTAAGTCTGAGATGTTCGAGAACAGTCATAGGGAGTGAGGGATTGTATATATGCAAATATGAATGATTAATCCAAAGTTTAATATCTCAAGCAAATCATAAAACAGGCTGCTGCAAGCTTTAGTGGCTGCAGTTGGGTTGTTCTTTGCTTTTTCTGACAGTTTCCCTTTCACATGCTTCACTAGCTTTAATTAAGTTTTCTCCTTAGACCTGAAAGAAAACGAAAAGTTGCAGACTCAGTACATTTTCTCAGAGTACATGCAAATTGATCAGTTAGTGCCTAGTGCCTATGCTGATGTTTAATCTTTCAATCCTATTAAAGCTGTTCTGCCTGATCAGTAATTAACTACTCCCACCACCCCCGCCACTGACCTCAAGTGGATTCCAACACATAGCGACCCTAGGGTCACTACAGGATAGAGTATAACTACCTCAGGGTTTCCAAGGAGCGGCTGGTAGATTTGAATCGCTGACCTTTTGGTTAGCTGCCAAAAGCTTACTCATTAGTAGTAAATAGGTCAAAATCATGGATTAAATGCTCTAATGCAATGATTCACGAACTTCTTGGGACTATAAGAATTTAAAACATAGCTTCAATGCTTCCAGTTTTCATGAAATAAATATTAAAGACACAAAGCCTAGGAATCTGTATTTTAAACACAATTCTCGATGTCACAGGCCAGCTTGAGAGAAAGGCAAAGTCTGACACCCATACTCCAGACCCACCAAATCAGAACCCATTTATTAATAAAATATTCATATAAACTCTACAGACATTAGAGCTTGAGAAGCACTTCCCTGTCACTTTCTTTCACTAATACTGGCAATATTTTAATGACTTCCAAGACAAAACTACCTTTGTTACCTTCTCACTTTATGTGAAATAACATGATACAGAGCACCTAGTTACATCTCCTCAGTTTACAAATCGGAAAACTAGTCATTATCAAGTAGGTTATGATTTCTAGTCTCCTACTTTCGTTGACAATTCAATGTGACTTGCGATATAAAATATTCTTCATCCTTAGTATACTATTCAGAGGCCTCCACAATATGCTAATATGCTACCAATTGCCAGTTTCAGCAAACTTCTATCCTTCACCAACATGACTCCTATGTATTCATTCATTCACAGACTGATTTAGTCAAGTAACATTGAAATCCCACTGATGGCCAATATAGGTCACTCATCATTCTAAACTAGTATTATACTTCCAGAATCCAGTCCTTACGTTGTTTCTTAGGGCCAAAAGAGAAAAATCCCATAATTCATCAAATGAAATCCTGCAAACCATTAACATTATTATTAAGTTGTAATTTTACCCTCAGGTTATTCTCTAGTGCTTAAGCCAAGAAAGGCTTCCTATCTCCCTGAATTTCCATTTACAAAACTTGCATTATTTTCCTACTGTTGTTGTAACAAATCACCACAAACCTTGTGGCTTAAAACACAACAAATTTATCTTCTTACAGTTCTGAAGTTTAGAAGCCTAACATTATGGTATGATGAGAACATATCATCTGGAGACTTCAGAGAAGAACTAGTTTTCCTGTACTTATCAGCTTCTAGAAGACACTGACATTTCTTTTCATCACTCCAAACTCTAGCTTCCATTATCACATGTACTGCTGATTCTGATCCCTCTTATAAGAGCCCTTGTGATCAGAGTGGGCCCATCTGGACAGTCAGGTTAATATCCCCATCTCAAGATCCTTAACATAATCACGTTTCCTTTTGCCATATGAGGTAACGTAATAAAAGGTTCCAGGGATTAGGACATGGACATCTTTTTTTTTGGGGGGGGGGTGCAGGGGGGAGATGATTATTGAGTCTATACAATGCTTTTTTTAAATATAATTTTTATTGTGCTTTAAGTGAAAGTTTACAAATCAAGTAATCTCTCACACAAAAACCCATACACACCTTGGAACACACTCCCAATTACTCTCCGTCTAATGTTTTTTTTTAATGAGACAGCCCGCTCTCTCCCTCCACTCTCTCTTTTTGTGTCCATTTCACCAGCTTCTGATCCCCTCCACCCTCTCATTTCCCCTGCAGGAAGGAGGTGCCAACATAGTCTCAAGTGTGCACCTGATCCAAGAAGCTCACTCCTCACCAGCATCCCGCTCCAACACATCGTTCAGTCCAATCCATGTCCGAAGAGTTGGCTTCGGGAATGGTTCCTATCCCAGGCCAACGGAAGATCTGGGGACCATGACCACCAGGGTCCTTCTAGTCTCAGTCAGACCATTAAGTCTGGTCTTATGAGAATTTGGGGTCTGCATTCCACTGTTCTCTTGTTCCCTCAGGGGTTCTCTTTTGTGTTCCCTGTCAGGGCAGTCATCGGTTGTGGCTGGGCACCATCTAGTTCTTCTGGTCTCAGGATGATGTAGTCTCTGGTTCATGTGTCCCTTTCTGTCTCTTGGGCTCGTAATCACCTTGCGTCCTTGGTGTTCTTAATTCTCCTTTGATCCAGGTGGATTAAGACCAATTGATGCATCTTAGATGGCTGCTTGCTAGCATTTAAGACCCCAGACACCACTCTTCAAAGTGGGATGCAGAATGTTTTCTTAATAGATTGTATTATGCTGATTGACTTAGATGTTCCCTGAAACCATGGTTCCCAGGCCCCTGCCCCTGCTGTGCTGGCCTTCAAGGCATTCAGTTTATTCAGGAAACTTCTTTGCTTTTGGTTTAGTCCAATTGTGCTGACCTCCCCTGTATTGTGTGCTGTCTTTCCCTTCACCTAAAGTAGTTCTTATCTACTATCTAATTAGTGAATACCCCTCTCCCATCCTCCCTCCCTCCCCCCCTCATAACCACAAAAGAATGTGTTCTTCTCAGTTTAAACTATTTCTCAAATTCTTATAATAGTCCTTTTGCAACTGACTAATTTCACTCAGCATAATGCCTTCCAGGTTCCTCCATGTTATGAAATGTTTCACAGATTCCTCACTGTTCTTTATCAATGTGTAGCATTCCATTGTGTGAATATACCATAATTTATTTATCCATTCATCCACTGATGGGCACCTTGGTTGCTTCCATCTTTTTGCTATTGTAAACGGTGCTGCAGTAAATGTGGGTATGTATATATTTGTTCGTGTAAAGGCTCTTATTTCTCTAGGATATATTTCAAGGAGTGGGATTGCTGGATCGTATGGTAGTTTTATTTCTAGCTTTTTAAGGAAGCACCAAATCGATTTCCAAAGTGGTTGTACCATTTTACATTCCCACCAGCAGTGTATAAGTGTTCCAATCTCTCCACAGCCTCTCCAACATTTATTATTTTGTGTTTTTTGGAATAATGCCAGCCTTGTTGGAAAGTCTACACAATGCTCTTTCGTTTTTCATGATACTGTTGATGACATGTTAGAAATGTGTTGTCTATAGGGTCTCTATGAGTCAGAATCAGCTCAATGGCAACTTTATTTTTTATTACTGCACATTAGATGAAGGTTTACAGAACAAACTAGCTTCTCATTAAACAGTTAGTACACATGCTGTTTTGTGACTTTGGTTAACCCCATGACATGTCAACACTCTCCCTTCTCAACTTGGGTTCCCTATTACCAGCTTTCCTGTCGCCTCCTGCCCTCCTCCTTTCTAGTCCTTGACCCTGGGCTGGTGCGTCCCTTTAGTCTTGTTTTGTTTTACGGGACTGTTTAATCTTTGGATGAGGGATGAACTCAGGAGTGGCTTCATTACTGAGCTAAAAGGGTGTCCAGGGGCCATACTCTCAGGACTTCTCCAGTCTTCACCAGGTCAGTAAGTCTGGACATTTTTTTGTGAGTTAAAATTTTGTTCTACATTATCCTCCAGCTCTCTCCAAGACCCATTATTGTGATCTCTGTCAGAGTAGTCAGTGGTAGTAGCCGGGCATCATCCAGTTGTACGAGGCTCAGTCTGGTGAGGCCATGGTAGTTGTGGTCCATTATTCCTTTGAACTGATCTTTCCCTTGTATCTTTAGTTTTCTTCATTCTCCTTTGCTCCCAAAAGGGCGACACCAGCAGATTTTCTTGATGGTCACTCACAGGTTTTTAAGACCCCAGATGTTACTCACCAAAGTATAAAGTAGAACATTTTCTTCATAAATTATGTTACTACAATTGAGCTAGATGTTTCCCAAGACCATGGTCCCCACAGCCCTCAGCCCAGCAATTTGGTCCCTCAGGGAGTTTGGATATGTCTGTGGAGCTTCCATGGCCTTGGATTGAATAAGCTATGTTGGCTTCCCCAGTATTGTGTACTGTCTTACTCTTCACCAAAGTTACCACTTATCTATTGTCTATTTAGTGTTTTTATATCCTCACCACTCCCATCCTTTATAACCATCAGAGATTGTTTCTTTTTGTGTGTAAACCTTTTCATGAATTTTTTATACTAGTGATTTCATACAATATTTTTCCTTTTGTGATTGACTTATTTCACTTAGCATCATGCACTCCAGATTTATCCATATTGTGAGATGCTTCGCAGATTCATCATTGTACTTTATCATTACATGGTACTTCATTGTGTGTATGTACAATAGTTTGTTTATTCATTCAACTGTTAATGGCATCTAAGTTGTTTCCATTTTTTGCTATTGTGAACAATGCTGCAATGAACATGGGTGAGCATATGTCTATTCGTGTGACAAGTCTTATTTTTCTAGGATGTATTCCTAGGAGTGGGATTGCTGGATCATATGGTGTTTCTATTTCTAGCTTTCTAAGGAAGCTCCGTATTGTTTTCCAAAATTGTTGCACCATTTTGCATTCTCACCAGCAGTGCATAAGAGTTCAAATCTCCCTGCAGCCTCTCCAACATTTGTTATTTTCTGTTTTTTTTATTTGTGCCGGTAATGCTGGGGTGAGATGGTATCTCATTGTGGTTTTGATTTGCATTTCTCTAATGGCTAAACTACAATGGCTAGGGATTGAGAGCATTTCCTCATGTGTCTGTTGGCTACTTGAATGCCTTCTTTGGTGAAGTGTCTGTTCATTTGTTTTGCCCATTTTTTAATTGGATTATTTGTCTTTTTCTCATAGAGGTGTTGGATTTTCCTGTAGATTTTAGAGATTATAACTTTGTTGGATCTGCCATAGCCAAAGTTTTTTTCCAACTCTGTAGGTTTTCTTTTTAGTCTTTTTGTGAAGTCTTTCAATTAATTTTCAGAAGATCCCAGTTATCTAGTTAATCTTCTGGAGTTTGCATGTTAATTATGGTTTGTATCCTGTTAATGCCGTGTATGAGGGTCTCTATCATTGATTCTATTTTTTTCGTCTATGAACTTTATAATTTTAGATTTTATAATTAGGTCTTCGATTCATTTTTAATTAGTTTTTGTGTATGGTGTGAGGTATGGGTCCTTTTTCATATTTTTGGAGATGGATATCCAGTTTTGCAAGAACAATTTGTTGAAGAGACTGTAGTTTCCCCATTTGATGACCTTGGGCCCTTGTCAAAGATCAGGTGGCCTTAGGTGGATGGATTTACATCTGGATTCTCAGTTCTGTTGGTCAATGTCTCTGTCATTGTACCAGTACCAGGCAGTTTTGACTACTGTAGCTATATAATAAGTTCTGAGGTCAGGTAGTGTGAATCCTCCTACTTTATTCTTCTTCAATAGTGTTTTACTTATCTGGGGCTTCTTCCATTTCCAAATAAATTTAACAATTAGATTTTCCATTTCTTTAAAGAATGTTGTTGGTATTTGGATTGGGATTGCGTTGTATTTGTAGAGTGCTTTGGGTAGAATTGTCATTTTCACAGTGTTGAGCCTACCTATTCATGAGCATGGTATGTTTTTCCATTTATGAAGATCTCTTTTTGTTTCTTGCAGTAGCGTTTTGTAATTTTCTTTGTATAGGATTTTTACATCCCTGGTAAGATTTATTCCCAAGTATTATTATTTTTTTTTAGGGGCTATTAATGGTATTGTTTTCCTAATCTCATTTTGTTATTTTCTTTACTGGTGTATATGAATGCAACTGATTTCTGTATGTTTATCTTGTAGCCTACTACTCTGCTGAAACATTCTATTAATTCCAGTAGTTTTTTCATGGAGTCTTTTGGGTTTTCTGTGTATAGTATCATATCATCCACAAATAGGAACAGTTTAACTTCTTCATTACCAGTTTGGATGCCCTTTATTTCTTTTTCTTGCCTATTGCTCTACCTAGGACTTCCAGCACAATGTTAAATAGGAGTGGTGATAAAGGACATCCTTGTCTTGTCCTTGTTCTTGAAGGGAATGTTTTCAGCCTCTCTCCATTAAGAATGATGTTGGCTGTTGGTTTTACATAGATGCCTTTTTTATGTTGAGGAATTTCCCATATGCATCGATTTTTTTGAGTTTTTATGAGGAATAGGTGCTGGACTTTGTCAAATGATTTTTCTGTGTCAATAGACATGATCATGGAGTTCTTTTATTTCCTTTTATTTATGTGGTGGATCACATTGATTTTCTAATGCTGAACCCTTCTTGTATACCTGGTATTAATTCTACTTGGTCATGGCGTATTATTTTTTGATATAATGTTGAATTCTATTGACTAGAGTTTGTTGAGAATTTTTACATGTGTATTCCTAAGATATATTGGTTTGCAATTTTCCTTTTTTGTGGTGTCTTTTCCTGGTCTTGGTATCAGGGTTATGCCAGCTTCACAGAATGAATTTGGAAGTATTGTTTCCTTTTCTGTGTTTTGAAATAATTTGAGTAGTAATGATGTAAGTTCTTCTCTGAATGTTGGTAGGATTCTCCAGTGAGGCCATCTGGGCCAGAGCTTTTTTTTTGTTGAGTTTTTTTTTTAGTTACCTTTTTAATCTCTTCTCTTTTTATTGATCTGTTCAGATTTTCAATATTATTTTGTGTTACTTTGGGTAGGGAGTGTGTTTCTAGAAATTTGTCCATTTCTTCTAGTTTTTCAAATTTGTTGGAGTATAGTCTCATAATAATCTGTTCTGACCATTTTTATTTCAGTTGGGTCTATTGTAGTGTCCCCCGTTTCTTTTCTTATTTGGGTAATTTGCATCCTCTCTTGTTTTTCCTTTCTCATTTTGACCAGTGGTTTGTCAATGTTGTCAGTCCTATCGAAACCCCCCCCCACGTGTCTGTCAGTTTGTCATTCTGTGGGGGCTTGTGTGTTGCTGTGATGCTGGAAGCTATGCTACCAGTATTCAGATACAAGCAGGGTCACCCATGGAGGACAGGTTTCAGCTGAGCTTCCAGACTAAGGCATTAGCCCATGAAAACCTTATGAATAGCAGCGGAACATTGTCTGATATAGTGCTGGAAGATGAGCCCCGCAGGTTGGAAGGCACTCAAAAGATGACTGGGCTAGAGCTGTCTCCTCAAAGTAGAGTCGACCTTAATGATGTGGATGGAGAAAAGCTTCCAGGACCTTCATTTGCTGATGTGGCATGACTCAAAATGAGAAGAAACAGCTGCAAACATCCATTAATAATCGGAACCTGGAATGTATGAAGTATGAATCTAGAAAAAATGGAAATCCTCAAAAATGAAATGGAACACATAAACATCAATATCCTAGGCATTAGTGATCTGAAATGGACTGGTTTTGGCCATTTTGAATTGGACAATCATATAGGCTACTATGTGGGGAATGACAGCTTGAAGAGGAATGGTGTTGCATTCATTATCAAAAAAGAAAGTTTCAAGATCTATCCTGAAGTACAACGCTGTCAGTGACAGGATAATATCCATACACCTACAAGGAAGACCGGTTAATACAACTATTATTCAAATTTGCGCACCAACCACTAGGGCCAAAGATGAAGAAATAGAAGATTTTTATCAGCTGCTACAGTCTGAAATTGATCGAACATGCAATCAAGATGCACTGGTGATTGGAATGAGAAAGTTGGAAACAAAGAAGAAGGATAGGTAGTTGGAAAATATGGCCTTGGTGATAGAAACAATGCCAGAGATCGAATGACAGAATTTTGCAAGACCAACGACTTCGTCATTGCAAATACCTTCTTTCACTAACATAAACGGTGACTATATTTTTTTATACACATGGACCTCGCCAGATGGAATACACAGAAATCAAATTGACTACATCTGTGGAAAGAGATGATGGAAAAACTCAATATCATCAGTCAGAACAAGGCCAGGGGCCTACTGTGGAACAAACCATCAATTGCTCATATGCAAGTTCAAGCTGGAACTGAAGAAAATCAGAGCAAGTCCACGAGAGCCAAAGTATGACCTTGAGTATATCCCACGTGAATTTAGAGACCATCTCAAGAATAGATTTGACGCATTAAACTCTAGTGACTGAGACCAGAAGAGTTGTGAAATGACATCAAGAACATCATCCATGAAGAAAGCAAGAGGTCACTGAAAAGACAGGAAAGATAGAAAAGACCAAGGTGGATGTCAGTGGAGACCCTGTAACTTGCTCTTGAACGTTGAGCAGCTAAAGCAAAAGGAAGAATTGATGAAGTAAAAGAACTGAACAGATTTCGAAGAGCCTCTCGGGAAGACAAAATAAACTATTATAATGACATGTGCAAACACTTGGAGATGGAAAACCAAAAGGGAAGAACACGCTCTGCGTTTCTCAAGCTGAAAGAAGTGAAGAGAAAACTCTAGCCTCGAGTTGCAATAGTGAAGGATTCCACGGGAAAAATATTAAATGATTCAGGAAACATCAAATGAAGATGGAAGGAATACAAAGAGTCATTATACCACAAAGAATTAGTCGATATTCAACCATTTCAAGAGGTGGCATATGATCAGGAACTGATGGTACTGAAGGTAGAAGTCCAAGCTGCTCTGAAGGCACTGGCAAAAAACAAGGCTCCAGGAATTCATGGAATATCAATTGAGATGCTTCAACAAACAGATACAGCGCTGGAGGTGCTCCCTCATCTATGCCAAGAAATACGGAAGACAGCTTCCTGGCCAACTGATTGGAAGAGATCCATATTTATGCCTATTCCCAAGGAAGGTGATCCAACTGAATGTGGAAATTATAGAACAATATCATTAATATCACACACTAGCAAAATTCTGCTGGAGATCATTCAAAAACGGCTGCAGCAGCATATCGACAGGGAACTGCTAGAAATTCAGGCTGGATTCAGAAGAGGACATGGAACCAGGGATATCATTGCTGATGTCAGATGGATTCTGGCTGAAAGAAGAGAATACCAGAGGATATTTACCTGTGTTTTATTGATTATGCAAAGGCATTTGACTGTGTGGATCATAACGAACTATGGATCACAGTGCTGAGAATGGGAATTCCAGAACACTTAACTGTGCTCATGAGGAACCTTTACATAGACCAAGAGGCAGTTGTTCGGACAGAACAAGGGGATACTGATTGGTTTAAAGTCAGGAAAGGTGTGAGTCAGGGTTGTATTCTTTCACCATACCTATTTAATCTGTATGCTGAACAAATAATACGAGAAGCTGGACTATATGAAGAAGAACGGGGCATCAAGATTGGAGGAAGACTCATTAACAACCTGCGTTATGCAGATGACACAACCTTGCCTGCTGAAAGTGAAGAGGACTTGAAGCACTTACTAGTGAAGATCAAAGACCACAGCCTTCAGTATGGATTACACCTCAACATAAAGGAAACAAAAATCCTCACAACTGGACCAATGAGCAACATCATGATAAACGGAGAAAAGATTGAAGTTGTCAAGAATTTCATTTTACTTGGATCCACAATCAACAGCCATGGAAGCAGCAGTCAAGAAATCAAAAGACTCATTGCATTGGGTAAATCTGCTACAAAGGATCTCTTCAAAGTGTTGAAGAGCAAAGATGTCACCCTGAAGACTAAGGTGCGCCTGACCCAAGCCATGATATTTTCAATGGCATCATATGCATGTGAAAGCTGGACAATGAATAAGTAACACCGGAGAAGAGTTGACGCCTTTGAATTGTGTTGGTGAAGAATATTGAATATACCATGGACTGCCAAAAGAATGAACAAATCTGTCTTAGAAGAAGTACAACCAGAATGCTCCTTAGAAGCAAGGATGGTGAGACTGCGTCTTAAGTACTTTGGACATGTTGTCAGGAGGGATCAGTCCCTGGAGAAGGACATCATGCTTGGCAGAGTACAGGGTCAGCGGAAAAGAGGAAGACCCTCAACGAGGTGGATTGACACAGTGGCTGCAACACTGAGCTCAAGCATAATAACGATTGTAAGGATGGCGCAGGACCGGGCAGTGTTTCGTTGTGTTGCGCATAGGGTCGCTGTGAGTCGGAAGCGGCTCAACGGCACCTAACAACAACAACAACAAGAAGCAAAGAACCAACTTTTGGTTTTGTTGATTCTTTCTATTGTTTTTCTATTCTCTTTTTCATTTATTTCTGCTCTGATCTTTATTATTTCCTTTCTTCTGGTGACTGTGAGCTTCTTTTGCAGTTCTCTATTTGTTCAAGTTGTATAGCTGATGTTTTGATTTTGTCCCTTTCTTCTTTTTTGCTGGGTGCATCTATTGCTATAACTGACCTCTGAAGACTGCCTTTGCTGTTTCCCAAGGCTTTGGCATGATGTCGTTTCATTCTCATTTGAGTCTAGGAATTTTTTTTATTACATCTCTGATTTATTCTATTAACCAGTGGTTTTTAAGCAGGGTGTTACTCAGTTTCCATGTAATTGCTTTTTTTTTTCCTTACCCTTCCTTTGTTAATTTCTACTTTTATGGTGTAATGGTCAGAAAAGACACTTTGTCTTATCTCAGTGTTTTGGATTTTGTTGAGGGTTACTCTGTGACCTAAGATGTTGTCTATTCTGGAATACGTTCTATGTGCTTTGGAAAAGAATATGTACTTTACCGCTGTTGGGTGGAGTGTTGTATATATGTCTGTGAGGTCAAGTTGGCTGATTTTGTCCTTTAGATCTTCTGTATCTTTTTTTGAGTTTCTTTCTAGATGCTCTGTCCTTTACTGAGAGTTGTGTGTTGAAGTCTTCTACTATTATTGTGGATCTGTCAATTTATCTTTTCAGCACTGTTGGAGTTTGTTTTATGTATTTTGGAACCCTGTCATTGGGTAGATATTTATCATGGTTAAGTCTTCATGACAGATTGTCCCTTAAACTGTTATATAGTGCCCTTCTTTGTTTTTCATGGTGGATTTTGTTTCAAAGTCTGTTTTATATGAGATTACTATTTTCACTCCTGCCCATTTTGGTAGCTATTTCATTCATATATTTTTTCTCTCCTTTGATTTTTAATAAATTTAAGTCTTTGTTTCTAAGGTGAGTGTCTTATAGACAGCATATTGATGGATTCTGTTCTTTTTATCCATCCTGTCACTCTCTCTTTATGGGTGCATTTAGGCTATTTATGTTCAGGGTAATTATTGATAAAAAAAAAAAATTATTGATAGGTGTGAGTTTATTGCTGTCATTTTGTAGTTTTTTTTTTTTTTTTTTATGGTGCTGAGGTTTTCTTTTTTTTCTTACTCTCCCATGCTGAATTCTTTTTGTTTGTGGATTTCTTTTTCATTTCTTTTGTTTTTGTATATTTTGTTTTTACTGAGACTTCATGTTTCTCTTCTTTACTTTGATGAGTAGGTTTGTTAACTTGCTTTGTGCTTGCCTTGAAATTCACCTTTATCTTCCTAGGTTTGAATCAGTCTATTACTACTTGGTGTCACCTTGTCTTCCCCTCCATTAGAAAGTTTTATAGCTATACCATTTATTTCCTCTTTTATTGTTCTGATGTTGTTGTCATTTACAGGTTAGCCAGTCTTGTTCCCTGTTTTAAATTTTTTGGTTTTGAATAGTCCTTCAAGAGTGCATTTCCTAGTCTGACGTCTGGCTTCCGCAGTCTTGCATCCTAGATTCAGGCTGTTGTCTGATGTTTGCTCTCAAACCAAAGGACTCCCTTTAATAATTCTGGTAAGTTTGGTTTGGTTTGTTTTTTACATACACCCTTAAATTCTGTTTATCTAGAAATGTCCTAATTTCACCATCATATTTGCAAAAGAGTTTGGAAGGATATATTATTCTTGGTTGGACTCTTTTTTCTTTCAAGGTTTTGTATATGCCATCCCATTGCCTTCTTGCCTGCATGGTTACTGCCAAGTAACCAGAGCTTAGTCTTACTTTTCCTCTCTGTGTGTGACTTTTCATTTTTTATCAGGCTGCTCTCAGGATTCTTTCTTTGTCTTTGGTTTTGGTGAGTGTGATTATGATATGCCTTGGTGATTTCCCTTTGGGATCTATCCTATATGGGGTTAGTTAAGCCTCCTGGATGGTCAACTTTTCATCATTCATGATATTTGGGAAGTTTTCTGTCATCAATTCCTCAGTGATCCTCTCTGTGTTTTCTGTTTTATACCCCTGTTCTGGAACACCGGTCACTCTCAAATTTTTGCTGTTAATTGTATCCCACATCATTTTCAGGGTTTCTTCATTTTTCTTCATTCTTTTCTCCAGTTTTTCCTCAAACAAAGTGGTATCCGAGGATTTGTCTTCAAATTTTGCTAATCCTCTCTTCCATTGTTTCAAACCTGCTCCTCAGATCTTCTATTTCTGAAATCTTGCCTATCTTTTGGATTTCTAATTGTTTTTGTATGATTTCTAGTTGTGAATTTGTCTTGGCATTTTGTTCCTGTATCATTTTCCTGAATTCTTCTTTTTTTTTTGTCTGTATGTTCCATGAATTTTTCTGCCTTTTCCATGAATTTGTCTATTATTTTATCATTTTTGTCTGCCTTTTGCTTCAACTCTTGGATAGCTCTGCATATTAGACATTTGAATTCTCTGTCAGGTAGTTCTAGTGCCTTTTCTTCTACTGGAAAGTCAGCTGGTGTTTGCTTTTTGACACCTACTGGAATCTTTGTGTCCTATTTTTTTTTTTTTTAATATGTTCTCATATTATCTCCTATCTTCAGGATATACAGTAGTTATTTTCTTTGTTTATTGATTGTAGATTTGTTTGTATAGTCCTGGTTTTTCTTTTTTTTTAATTTGGTTATATCTGGGCAGGTGGGCTGTGCATTCTTTGTTGTTTGCTCATCCGTGGTAATGATATTTTTCACCTCCTTGTCCAATGGACAGAGCCAGTTGCTCAGCTATGGAGTGGCAGGGCAGGTCCAGCTAAAGAGGATGGGCTGAGATGGGTTGTTTGGTTGGGTGGGCTGGGGGTCAGTGTGGGGCATGTTCTGGTAGGCCACACCTGTGTGGCTCAGAGGTGTGAAGTTCAGCACATGGTACATGTATGCAGTAGGGAACGGGGCAGTTGTGATTTGTGTAGCTAAGATGGGTGTGGGAAAGAAGAAATAGAGGAAAGACAAACAGGAGCCAAAAAAAAAAAAACAGACAAAAAGAAAATTGCCTTCAGAGTGGAGGTGGAGAGACAAGAAACCAAGAAATGAAGAAAAACAAAAAGAAAAAGAGGAAAAAAATAAATAAAAAATTTAAAAAGAGAGAAACGCCCCCAGTGATCCCACTGGTGACCTAGGAAGTGGCTCCCAGGCCTCAGGGCACAGCCCATCTAAAAGGGGTACAGATGACACACAGTGCTAGTTATTCAGGAGACAGGAAAAGAAGGAAAGCAGAGAGAGTTGAGAAACTGAGAAATGAATAAAAAAGGAAAAGATAAAAGAAAAAATAAATAAAGAAAAAAAAAGGTTTCCAGTGAGCCCACTGATGTGGCTACATGGACCAGGAAAGTGACTCCCAAGCCTTGCAGTATGGCCTGGCTAGAAGGAGCAGAAATGGCACACAGCACCAGGTATTCAGGACATAGGAAAATGAGGTAAGTAGAGAGATGAGAAACTGAAAATGAAGAAAGATTAAAAAAGAAAAAAAAAACAAGAAATGCCCCACTGTAACAGCTACACAGACCAGGAGAGTGGATCCCAAGTTGCACGGTACAGCCCGGCTAGAAGGGTCTTCCAAGCTGAGAAAAGAAAAAGAAAACGAACAAAAGAAAAGAAAAAAACAAACCGAAAAGGCCCCTGACATCCCACCAGAGTGGTGACATGGACTGGGAAAGCAGTTCCCCTGCCGTTCAGTGTTTTACAGACTTCCAAGAAGAAGCAATTATGGCACATGGAGCCAGGGTGTTCAAGAGAAAGGAGGTGAAGAGATGAGAGTCAGGGAAGAAACCAAAGAAGACAAAAAAATGAATAAATAAAACACCAGCAACAACAAAATGTCACTGAAGGGCTGGATAGTGTGGACAGAGCAAATCAGCATGGCATGGAGCTGGTACCTCCCGGAACACCATCACTCAGCCCCCAGGGAAGTGGTGGAGCCTGAGCAGGGGAAAGAAGAGTGGTGGGGGTGGAAAAGCATATATCTCTGGTTACTGGGTGCTCTGTCTCCTGGGGGCTCCATGAATCTGCTTTCCTGTATTCCCTGCCCTCTTTTCTCCAACAGGAGTCCAAGATGGTGAATCCATGCTATGTTAGCTAATAGGGGACTTCCATTCATATCTCTCTTCACTTTCTGTTCTCTGTCAGTTTCTTATTCCATTTGGTGCTTGGTTGAGTTATTTCTTCATTTGATGCTTAGGGTTCCATGATTGACGTTTGTCTCTGTTTTACTTAATTTTCTGGGTTTTTGCTATGGATGGCGGGCTGTTTCTGTTTATATTGCCATGTTGGCTCTGCCTTTGGCAATGTTGTTTTTTGTGGTTATTAAGAAAGGAAGAAAGACTAGAAAACAAAGATATACAAAGAGTCGGAAAATCAAGTTTAATATCAGTGAAGAGAGTGTCATTTTAACTTTGTAAGCATTGATAGTTAGCATGTGTTTCCAGGAATTGAGTGTTTTTTTTTTTTTTCTGAAGTGTTGGTTTATGATATGTTAATATGCCTGTAATGGTAATGAATTATTTTTTCTGATCAGTTTCTCTTTATTTTTGTGGTGAAATAAAAGCAATAAAAACTAAAGTAAAATCTGCCAAACTCTCCACTCCAATATTTTAGTTAAAAGCAAAGCTGTACTGTGGATTGCCTCCCAACCACAGCAATTTGTTGAAAGTAGGGCCCGTGATCCAAATCTGATGATTGCCTTGTTCTTCAACTGTATCTGAGAGAGAAGGACAGTTCATTTCTAGTAGGTAAGACCTAAGTAAATAAGCCCCAAATGGGTTGAGATGCTTAGGTTCAGCATTATAGATAAAGTCAGAGTATGGCCCAACCCTGGGCTGTCCTTTACTGACCCAGTTTGAAGGGAAAGGCTACTGTGTGTCTATCTATCTGTCTATCTACTATCTATCATCTGTCTATCTGTCTATCATACATCCATCTGGCATCTTTCATGTATCTGTCAACTAAATATGTACACAGATACATACATAAAAAAAAAAAAACATACATACATACATAGCACTATATATGCAAGAAGTCTACATCTAGCCATTGCCCCCAAGCTTCTTACTGAAAATTTTGTCTCCTTGCTTATTCTTTATGCATCTACACATAAAGGAAAAGTCTCAGTATAGTTCGGTATTTTTAAATCTTAAATCTCCAAAATCATGCAAATGAATTAAGCATGAAACATTTAGATGGGATAATAACATTGGTTATGTTATTGCTTAGAACATCATAAACCTTATAGCACCTAACCAAGAGTACATATTATCTTGGATTCCTTAATGCCTGTTCATCCATTCTTTTATACACATGTTGCTGTTTGTTAGTGCTGTTGAGTCAATCCCGACTCAGGGTGACCCCATAAGTGCAATGTAGAACTGTTCCTTAGGGTTTTCAAGGCTATGGTTTTTCAGAAGCGGATTGCCATGCCTGTATTCCAAGATCCTCTGGATTTTTTCGAACCATTACTTTCTGGCAAGTAGTCAAGTGCTTATCTGTTTCTGTCACCCAGGGAACCTGTTTATATAGGTACACAAATTAGATAGAGATAGATAGATAGACAGACTTTATCATTCAATATATTTTAAACATATTCCTAGAATGAGATATTATGACTCTTGGTGAGAAAGACTGGAACAGAATTCTCTGTTTTTCCTGTCTATTTGAAACCATGGCGCTCTCCTTTCAGTGTATTGCTGAGGCGATCATGCTGCCTCCCTTTTCCCCAACGTTTTACTTAAGATGATCTCTAAGTAATTATAAGGGTTATTGTTCTATAATCACTGTTTTATGATCACATGAATGAGCTAAAAAGAAATGAGAAGATAGCTGTTTGTACTGAATCTTTTGGGGGACATTGCTGGCTTGAATACATAACTTGAATGGTGTCGCATCAGGGTAGGCCAACCCTCAACGAGTAGCTCAAATAAAAGTACGAAGCATGATAGGAAGTTCACTTTCATTTGTGCTTGATTTTCATTTTACACAAATTGAATAAAAAAATGTGGTCCAAACACAATTATCTCAACTATTTAAAAACTATGAAAGAAAACAATGTAAAAATACTCTTTATTAACATGGCTTTGTGTTTTTTGAACCAGTTTATTCAATCAGGTTACAGATATAATTAGTTTAACAATATCAATACGAAGGAGAATAAGCTGTTTTATTTACCAAATAGTTATCTAAAGCGGATGTGTCTGAGGTGTTAAACAACCTAGTGCACACACACACACACACACACACAACATGCTTTGCCTGTTTCAGGGAAAAGGTAATTTTTGTGTGTAAAATGTATGGGGAGGGAAGGAAAGCCCAGGAGCTGGGTAAGGAAAAGAGAAAATCTAACTTTTTACTGAGCTGTGAGATGCAAAATGCCTGATGCTCAGCTGTTTAGGAACTTCTTATTGCTCAGCAAGAAGTAATTTTCTAAAACTAGGTTCTGCCATCCAAGTCTTCCTTCTCATAGAACTGGAAATGATTTATTTTTTCATAGTTTACCTTCTCATGTTAAATGACGAGTTCCAACGTTTGTAGAAACAACTGGAATGGATTAAAAGTTTGCAAATGTGAAATAGGAAGTTTCAGAGTTTCAAGTTTAAAATGATGCATTTGTTTATTACCTGGGAGAGGGTTTCATCAGTTTTAAGAGAGCGTTCAAGCTGGTCATGACTGAGGGTAGATTAACTGACCACATTAGGGCTGAGATTCAGATTCTCTGGGTTCTCTGTTGCCTCTGCTAAAAGTTCCAATTTTAAGACAGTAGTTTTTAATGCCTAGAGAAAGCACAAAATATAAATAAAAATGCAATGAGAATAAAGACATAATATCATATTCATTATTATATTCACTATTGGGTAGCCTGACTATTTGGTTGAAAGCACTAAAATTACTTAAGAAACTCAAGTGTCTGGAGGAAAAAGAAATTAGACCCAATACATGGATACTTTCCAGCAGTCCCTAATGAATAATTTGTATTTTTAGTCACAATAAATGTTGCTACATTTAAGCTAGAATTATTTTGGCATAAGCTTTCTTTCTTTTTTTTAATTGGGCTTTAATTTATCCAGGTAGAGTTTCTGAAATTCTGTGTCATTCTTGAATTATACTCCCACCTGTGATTATAAGATATGGACAAAGAAACTGTGAATTTTCATCTCTTTTTTTTTTAGGTAAGGAGATTTGCTTCTCCTTATATTTGTTGGTCCAAATTTCAAAACACTTATTGATTACTTTCGACTTTCCATCGATTCTCATGAGGACCTTTGTCACTGTAATAAACCAAAACCTGTTGCCTTCAAGTCCATCCTGACTCACAGTGACCCTATAGCATAGAGTAGAACTGCCCCATGGGGTTTCCAAAGAGCAGCTGGCGGATTCAATCTGCTGACCTTTTGGATAGCAGACAAGATCTTAACCACTGCACCACCAGGGCTCCTGTCACTGTACAAGTATCAATAAACTTTTAGCATAACATTATCTCACTCTCATCCTAAAATACATCTTTTATTTCATTTTTCTTTTCAAGAATCAATAAATGTTCCTCATTGCCAATTAATCATGTTTGAGAAATTTCTTGACTAAATATTATATGTCATATTAATATCCCATCAGGTTGGTATACATGTTCTTTCTCAATAGTCACAATTGTAATTATAGTTATAATTACTTACGTAATTAAATTTTATCTTTACTTTTTTTTCTTTACTTATAGAATAGGTATTGAGAAATGTAATTATGCTGCATTATTTATACAATTTTGTCTCCCTGTTCAATTTTCACCATTTTGCCCTCAAAGGCTATATCATACAAATTATTCTGTATTTCCTAACACATGGAACACAAGGCAAGTATAACATAAACAGTATAAGCTATGTTCGCAAACAAATGCTCTGGCTGACTTGCTGAACTTAGAAAAATGTCCTCAAAGACAAATGCTCAAGGTTTAAGTGCTCCAAATATCTGTATCAAGATTTTTGATATTTCTATAAACTATGCTCACACTGGTGGCATAGTGGTTAAGTGCTACGGCTGCTAACCACAGGGTCGGCAGTTCCAATCCACCAGGCGCTCTTTGGAAACTCTATGGGGCAGTTCTACTCTGTCCTATAGGGTCACTATGGGTTTTGATTTTTTTACATACACATTCAGGAGCAATTTTTTTTTTTTTTTCTGTGCCACACATATACACTCAGTAAAGGACATTAATTATGAGTGTGAGTATAAACCAAACCAAACCAAACCCAGTGCCATTGAGTGGATTTCGACTCATAGTGACCCTATAGGACAGAGTAGAACTGCCCGGTAAGGTTTCCAAGGAGTGACTGGTAGATTCGAACTGCCGACCTTATGGTTAACAGTCAAGCTTTTAACCACTGTGCCTCCAGATCTCCGAATATAGTCAATTATTGATACCAATTTTAAATTATTCCCAAAGTCTGCCTCCATTGTAGCATTCTTTAATGTCAGCTAATCATGCCAACCCAGGTAAGGAGGATGCCTGTGCTCTCCAGTAAGTGCCAAACTCATAGTCCTCTTTACCAAAAAAAAAAAAAAAAGCTGATGAAGTTTCCAAAAGGAGTACAGTTTAGAAGAATGAATGTCTCAAAAGATCTTGGATTTCCTCCAAAACAATATAATGCCTTAAGTCTGCAGAACTGCTTCTAATTAAAATTTTTTGAGAGACATTTAATACTCTTTTTAAATAATAATTTAGGGTATATAAAAGTATGACATTTTTGCCATTTAAATGTTAAGGCAGGGAAAATTAAATTTCTTTTTTTGCCAGCAAACTTTCCCTGTACCTATTGGAGTAGTGCATGGTGTCCAGAGTTGTTCTGAAGAAGACTGTAAACTACATTCAGCAGGGACAGTTATTCATGTCCCTGAAAGGCCTTCCAGGGATTTTTAGGCCTATACCTAAGAGAGGGAGTGTACACAGGCACTCTGGTTTTCTGTCTAAGCTCTGTGTCATCTGAGAGAGGGACATCCATCCTGTCTTCACTCACTGGCACCACAGAGCTTGAGAAAATAGCTTAGGATCTGCTAAAGTAATTATGTGTTGTTGTTCTTTAATGTTTTAGAAATGTGGGGGATAACTTCTGGGCTCCACTGCAGATAAGGTCATTTATGGAACAGTACTTTATCCCTTAATCCATAGCTTTTAGCAGCATCTGTCATTGCCATCTTCCTCAGACCTTACTTTGCAAAAACTATTCTTTTTTTTTTTTTGAGTTCCTAGGTGATGTAAATGATTAGTTGGCTCAACTGTTGGTGAGAGGTTGGAGGTTTGAGCCCACTCAGAGATCTCCTTCCAAAAAGTCAGTCATTGAAAACCCTATGGAGCACAGTTCTACCCTGACACACAGGGGTCACCATGAGTTGGGATCGACTCAACGACAACTGGTTTTTATTACTATTCATTACATTAACATAATTTTAACCCTGTGGCATGATTCATAACTTGTTTCTCTAAAGACTGTTCAGTTAATGTGATGACCCTACATCTGTCTGCTACAGATGGAGCATCTTCTTTCCCTTCTTCCTTCCTCTGCTTAGAGTATTTTACAAGTCTCTGAGTTGCCATAGCTCTGATTTCTACCTTTACTCTAGTTTCTTGCTTCTCACTCTATAATTGTGCTGACTTTTTATGGATCTTGGTTTGTTGAAGCCATGGACATTTTTTACTGTCTGTACAATTAAAAAATCAAATACAGACCCACTTATGACAGGTTCAGGTACATACTACTCCTCAAAAGAAATTAAAAAAAAAAAAATGATATCTGCTCATTATTTTACAAATCAGTGAAGAGTCCTTCATGCTCTTGGAAACTTAAAATGTGCTTTTGAGTTGTCTGCAACTACCACCTGATCGACAATACTTCCTATTTGAAAAAGAAAATTAATAAAGATCACTTTTTTCCTACCTGTTTTCTTATTCCATACTTCTATCCTTCTTACTCCAAAACAGAAACAAAAAGAACTTTAAAAGTCTGCTGATCATCTGAAAAACCCATAGTAACTACTAAGGAAAAGAAAATACCTTGGGAAAACTGAAAAAAATAATTCATAACACGACCACTCATTCCTCACCAATTTCAGGCCTGTTAAAAAAAAAAAAAAAATTTTTTTTTTTTTTAAATCAGGCCAAGTCTTCTACGTCTAGTACCTTTCTCTGAAAATGTGCCTGAAAGTTGTTCTGAAGAACTAGCATTACTTTATCAATAAAAAGCAGAATAGTCTGGACTTTGACCAAGTGACTTAAATCTAACAAATACATCATGAACTTCTATTTGTGAGCCATAATGAAGAGTATTGTTTAGGGGAATTAATAAAACTGAGGACCTTTTAACAAACTTTTATCAGGTTTAGCAACCTTTAGCAGAGTCCCAATTCCTTATGCTGGAAGTTTGCAGAAACTCATACGCTATCCTTAATGGTCAGTGTGCAAAGCCACACACACGCATTTGACATGACTTCTATGAGAAGAAACATTTAGAATACAAATTTTATTTTCCCTACCAAGATGTGCATAAAAAAGTAACACGTGTCTTACCTTCAATTTTCAAAGAGAAATAATATAAAAGACACTTTCATGTATTTGTGAAGCTAAAGATGCAAATTTTATTATAAGCCCTTAGTGATCAGAACTTTAGGTTCTGAGATAAATGACAATGTTGCTCTTTACTGTTATTATTCCAAGCATTGTTTTTTTCTGGTCATTCTGCTGCCAAGCTGCACTTAGGAGCTGAGTACTCCATTAATTCCTGGCATGTTCTTAAATCTCAATATCCCATTCAAGAATTGATCCAAGAAGAGTAGCCTGCTTTTGATTTGGTTTAAATCAGAACTCGATTTCTCATGTCTGTTGTCATTTAAGAATAATAAAATCTTGAATAGAACATACATTGTGATATAAAACATAAAATTCAGGATTCAAACTCAAAAATATTCTCTTACCAAACTCTTTAGAAAGACTTTTTCTGAAAAACTCTTTCTCTAGCCATTTAAATTACTTTAATGCTTCTCTGCTTGAATACTGTATATTTCTCTGTGGCTCACACCCATTTTTCTTCCCATCTCTCAAGTTATCAAGACCACCCCAAATTAAAGACTCTCATTATAAAATCCGAAATGAGATCTAAGACAGCTAGTGCTTTTAAGCTTCATAAACATTTACGCTGTGAATAATAGAATGAATATTAAGATATAACAAGCTGAGCAAACTGCTTTGGCAGAATGCTTGACTCAACAATGCACCAAAGATGCAATCTTCTGACGGTAATGCCCTTTGAGGGAAGATTAAAATACAAGTGCAGCCATTACTTTCGACAGCCTTAAGTCTAGTTATTCAGTGATAATTAGTTTCTCTTGCCTTGTAGAAAGCTATCCCCAGGAAAAAATGGATTACATAATAAGTTCCCTGGCCTGCGCACCTCATAAATTAAGCTAAAAAAATATATTCTTTATTTCTCCTTTATGAAAAGAGTAATTTCCTTTTATTAATGCACAAGTGGACATATAAAAATAAAGTTAGGCTCCTGTGTTATATGAACTCTGGGTCATGTGTTTTCCGACCCATTTAAGAAAAATGTACTGAACGTGTTCTCATTTCTCATATTATTTAATAGTATTCCTATTGAAACACTGAAAGATGAATTGAAGTATTAGCAGTCTGCTCAATAAGAAAGTTGTTAATAAAATCTGTATTTCAGTCAGAAAGTGTATAAAACATAATGTATTACTGGACTTAGCATAACATAGAGCTATCACATATTATTTTACACTCATTTTTCTTTCTTTTTTGCCTTTCTCTTAAGTGTTTGTGTCATGAAGGGTGAAATTTACATGAGGACAAAGAGCTACCGTAGCACACTACTTTGTTCTCTTGTTCTCACAGAGAAAACCTTGAGTGGAAACATTTATTTCCAGTCGGGCACCTTCTCTGCTCAAGTTTAAAAGCAAAGCTTCATTATATCAGTGCAAAATCACTGGATTTAAATGACATTTAAAAAATAATGATTCTTTCACACAATGAAGTTTATGAAAAGAGGAAATGTTGGCTCATGGAAAAGAGATGAATGAATACAATAAGGCTTCTACTGGAGGGATTTATGATGTATATTTAGCATCTCAGACAACGTAGTAAATCACTGCCACAGTCAATGTGAAAAATATGTCAGGTGCCACTTGCTTCTTTACCAGCCTATCTGGGTTCTTTTCAGATGTCATTTTCAAGATTTAGACATCAGTTTTATTTCATATTGTAAAAAATCTATTATGGATTATAAAAGAACTTCCAAACATGACTTTTTCTTTTTTTTTTTTTTTAATTTTGGGAGTACTCCCATGCATAAGATCAACTTTATTGTGAATCAATGAAAGAGAAAGCACAAACTCATGAATCCAAATGGAACACAAATAATGATAAATGGAAATTATCACAAATCTATTTTAAACTGAAATCGTATATTGTCATTTTCTCTTTAGATAACAAATGGAAGATCTAGCCTAAACATTCCTTTTAATTCTATAAAGACCCCTGTCCATTATGAAACCCAATGACAGGGAGTTTTCTATGTTCTGTACCATCAACATCAGTGTTGCATCAGATTATAAACTCCAAATGGTTTAATTTTATCAACATAATACTCTTTGTATAAAGATACATATTAAATTACATCTATTTTTTATTATGGTAATGATGAGAAAGAAGAAAACTACAACTAAAGGCATATTTATAGATGAAAATTATTCAGGCTAGGAAAATTTCCTGATATCCTAACCGTAGACTGAATTATCTAAAAGTCGTCTTAATTAACGACTATATGTAAATTGATACAATTTTAAACAGGAAAAAATAAACTTTAATATACAAGCCTGAATGCATAAATGGCTTTTTGGCATGTCTGGGCCAAAATTTACTGTAAAGAACATAGTTCAAACAAGCAGATGTACACCGTTTCTTTCACATTAACTCTCTATATTAAACAACTATTTTAATAATGTCCTGTTAGCTCCACTTATTACAGAAACATTTTTTTTTTCATTAAGTTAACCCGAGGATTAAAGATAATTTCCCAAACTAAGTCTGTTATTCATTTTTATGACTACTGAATTGTTCTTAACACTCTACAGAATTAAATATTTTAGAGACCCTCATAAGATACTAAGTTGCAGGGTTAATCAAATTAACATTTTTCTAATCATTTATTAGTTTATACACTTCAGATAAACTAATATTGACTTTATTAAAAATTAGGGAAGTTTGCTATACTCAAAAAAAAAAAAAAAACCCGTTCTGACTTACAGCCCAAACCTAACCCACTGCCGTCAGCCGATTCAGACTCATAGTGGCCCTATAGGACAGAGTAGAACTGTCCCATAGGGATTCCAAGGCTGCAAGTCTTTACAGAAGCAAATTGCCAGATATTTCTCCTTGGAGCAACTGGTGGATTCAAACCACTGAACTTTTAAGTAGCAGCTGAGAACTTTAACCACTGTGCTACCAGGGTTGAAGGTAAAGATAATATCTATAAATACTATTGGACCTCTGATGACACAGTGGTTAAAAGCTCCACTGTTAACTAGAAGGTTGGCAGTTTGAATCCACCACCACTCCTTGGAAACCTTATGGGGCAGTTCTACTCTGTCCTATAGGGTTGATATGGCAACAGTTTTTTTTTTTTTTAAATAAATATTGTTAACTACTAAAGATTATTAGAATTATTGAATTTTTTTTAAGAAAATTGATTAAAGAGTTTTAAATGCAAGTTTTAAAATTTGTACTAAGATTTTTTTTTCATGGGTAACCAAAGAGGTCTTCAGAATTTGAATCTTGCCCATTAAAACTGATTTACAGAGTGGATCAGCTCTTGTTCCCCTGGGTGCATTTAGATTAACACAAAAATTACTTTTTAAAATGTTGTGTCCTCTTCAAGCAAGTTAAATCAATGTGCTTGCATTTTCCCTGAAGGCCAACATAAATGCAAGAATGCAATTTTAGGAGTGAAGGCCCTATCTAAACAATATTCTGTTTCCAATTTCGGAAAGGTGAAACCAAAAGATGGAACATGGTAACATTCTGAGCATATTAATTACTTTTATGTAAAAGAAAGATTCCATTTCTCTAGGGAACATTATTACATGATCCATGACACTTAACATACAAAATAAAACAAAATATCAAAATGTGTCCATAAGCAATGATGATAAAATATAACTATAGTAGTTTGTTTTTTACCAAACATTTCACTGTAGGATCTGTTAAATTTTCTCCCTAAATTCTTTTTTTTTTCCAAAAGTGTTAGAATCCAGTAGGAAAACCACACGTGTGAAATTAAACTTGAATCATGTCACAAGTATCACTACAATATTTAAATAAGGCTCTCAGAAAATCTAGACCTATTTGGAAACTGAATAGAAGCAATCATTTAGCTCTTGGAAGGGAGCTAACATTTGCTGTGGAATTGCAATACACTCGGTTGTTTTACATACATTTAACTTAGTGTATTCTTAGAACATTCAGCTCAGGTGTTAGTTTGCCAAATGAAAGATGAAGAAATGAATTTCAGAAAGGTTAACTCGCACAAGAGGCCATACGTAGTGGTAGGGCCTACTTAAAGGCAGTTCCTTCAGATCTGATAGTCCACTCTGTGTCTGTAGCTACTACCCCACATCTAGGCATAAATAGATTGTTGCCTGAATTATCTCACACATATTGCAACATCTTTTTTCTATAATAGTGATGAAATCATAAAGGGATTGAGGTGGAAGGATCTTTCAAGATCATCTAACTGATACCAACTTATTTATGGATGAGAAAACTAAGACCAAACAAAGTTATAAGTTAAATCTAAGGAAAAACAAAAAAAAGCTTCTGAATAGCAAAGGCAGAGCTAGAAGCCAGGCTAGTCAATAAAAGCTCTATACATGGAAAAAAACAAAAACAAAAACAAAGCCTTTCAATGATCATCTCCTCAGTGTACATAAACATAGCATTTAATGTACAAGTTAAGTAAGTGACATGTATATGCTATGAACTATGAAGTAACTTTTGCTCAAAGAGTAGTTTACATGCTATATACAGACTTGATTTCAATCCACTCTTATCAGATCTGACATTTCTTCCATCAGATTTATAGCTTTTGTCTTCACAGCAAATGCAGAGATAATGTATCCAAAAGACCTCTGTCAGATTCTTTTTGGAAAGGGAGAACTTATTTCTTTAGATGTTTAACTTTACTGTACTCTCAGCTTTGTTTCTCGGTAACTTATTAAAAACATACCAAAGAAACTGACATTATGGTTGTGAGGCACCATAACATGACAGAGTTGGGCTTCGTGGATAATTGAAGGTTAAGCAACATGCCAGATCATAGAGATCCTTCTGGAGAATGTTCAGTGAAGGCAGAAATTGGGCCATTTACGTGCAAATGGAACATCAGGAAGCTACAGGCCATTCCTTGGTTATGGCAACAAGGGTCAGCTGGAAGGAAACGGTTGGCAGCCGTATGAAGAGAGAAAAATGAAGAGGGAAGAGGTTGTTAAATGAAGGATGCTGCAAAGAAACTCAAAGTGCTTTGCAATTCTACCTGGCAGATTCTGGGGATGAAATGATATTGACAATTATGCTTCTTTCATCAGATAAAAACAGATGGTATGGAGGGGTATCAGGGCATGCCGTCATCCCACAGCTTCTGGGCAGAGGATAATACATGATGCTGCCTTTGGAGAGCCTGAGTGTTTTCTCAGGATGTAGGCAGTTGTAATCCGTTGAGGAAGCCCAACAGCAGACAGGGCTCTGTAATTTGTAGATAAAAATCTTGCCTTGCATAACTTCAGGGGGAGCTTTTCCATCAAGAGCAGGAATTATGTAACTCTGACCTCCCCAGGAGCTGACATACAAATATGCAAAAGAGAGCACAGTGCCAGTATTATTTATGAGCCACCTAAACTCTATATTATTCTGGCATCACAGGAGGGAAATAAAAATGAATTAATATCATGTATATTTTTTATATTTTTAATACATTACCATTATAAATAATATAAATGACTATATCATTTAATTATGTCATTACACTTGGTTCACTGTGACAAGTAGTAGAAGGGACATATGCATTACTTACACAAGTCTGTATAAATTATATTCCATAAACCATAGAAATTAAAGTATTAATGTAGGCTTTGGTCCCTCTAAAATATTTTTAAAAAAGCAAAATCAAAAGCTATAATACAAGGCTTGAGGTGTTTGGCACAATGAAGAGACATAAATAAAATTCCTGTGCCATTCTGTATTCCCAGTAAATAATTTATGCTCCTCACAAAAGGAAAGCAACCTTGCCAAAACTGAATTTATTATTTTCACTACGTACTTTACAGGAAAACTCAGTTTTAAATTTAGTTAAAAATCTCATCGCTTTTTTACCACAATCATATTTAATGTGTTCTGTGTAATGGTCTTTTATCTTTTTTTCCCCTCCATCTTCATTCTACTCAGTTAAATATTTTTGCCCAAATAACTATACTGATTCTGTTTTCTTTGATTTTCTATAAAAGTTTTACCACTTCGACATCACTTATTCTGTTTTTCAACATTATCAAAATAATAATAATTAAAAAATGAACACCATTATTCACACTCTTAAAATTATTCAATTGCAAAATGATTAGACTTTATGTTTATTTTCTTTGCTTATTAAATATAGTATCCAATAATACATTGTTGTTAAGTGGCATCCAGTCTATTCCAACTCACAGCGACCCTATGTACAACAGAACAAAACACTGCCTGGTCCTGCACTATCCTCACAATCATTATTATGCTTAAACCCATTGTTGCAGGCACTGTGTCAACCCATCACATTGAGGGTCTTCTTCTTTTTCAATGAATCTCTACCAAGCATGATGTCCTTTTCCAGGGACCAATCTTCCCTGATAACACGTCTGAAGTATGTGAGACATAGTCTTACCATCTTTGCTTCTAAGGAGCATTCGGTTTGTACTTTTCCCAAAAAGGATTTGTTCATTCTTTTGGCAGTCCATGGTATATTCAATATTCTTCACCAACACAATTCAAAGGCATTGATTCTTCTTCGGTCTTCTTCATTCATCGTCCAGCTTTCTCAAGCATATGAGGCGATTGAAAACACCATGGCTTGGGTCAGCACACCTTAGTCTTCAAGGGGACGTCTTTGCTTTTTAAAACTTTAAAGAGGTCTTTTGTAACACATTTGCCTGATGCAATGCTTCATTAGATTTCTTAACTGTTGCTTCCATAGATGTTGATTGTGGATCCAAGTAAAATGAAATCCTTGACAACTTCAGTAATTTCTCCGTTTATCATCACGTTGCTTATTGGTCCAGTTGTGAGTATTTTTGTTTTCATTATGTTGAAGTATAATCTAATAATACTGGAAGCAATATTTTATACTGGCAGATGACAAAATAGTACAGGACAGTAGATTAGGGCTTATCACCTGGGAGTCTGGTTAAAATGCTGATATTTGGACAATAATTTGTGTCGGAAGGATTTAGAGGGTGGCAAAATAGTTATAACTTAAGCTTTCTCTGTGAAACATGTGTGAGAGCTATATTATTGCAAGCAAATGATTTGAGGTGAAAAGTTCAGTTTGAATCAATTCATTTTAAACTGATTTCACCAAGCCACATAACAGGAATTCTGCAGAAGTAATTTTCATGTATAAATGTTTCTAAATTATTTCTTCCCCACCATGCCCCTCAGCAAAGATTTATCAGATTCTTTAAGAGTACTGGTCCCATAAACTATATCATCATTTCCCCCATTTTAAAAGTCAAAAATAATGTATGAATCTGTACATTTAGATTCCTTTTCCTCTTCTTTAAACATTTGATAGGAATGAGTTGTCAAAATTCATTATTACCTCATCAGATTCAGAAAATGTATGTGCCCCCTGTAAAACAAAGAGTAAAGTCAAAAGGGGAAATAATTTCTTATTGTTTTTCCCCTTGTGGAATATAAAAAAGAGAAAAACAACAAAGCATAACATATATAAATCACTCATTCAGTATGTGTTCTTTTGGTCTGACAACTTTTCTTTAGTAATAGGATTCTAGGATTCATCAAAGTTTTTACCAGTAGCTCTTTTCATTAATGTTTGTTGTTTCATACTAGTCCTTTGTATGCATGTAATCACAATTGATTTACTCATTAAATTTTTTTTTTTTTTTTTATGATTATTGCAGTAAACAGTTTTCAACTTTAAATTTTTCCTGGTGTGTGTGTGCGTGCCTGCATGCGAGTATATACCATAATGTATAAACTTAGGAGTAGAATTCCTGGGTCTTGGCTTACAGATTTCTTCAAAATAACAACAACAACAAAAAATACAAAGTGTTTACAAAAGTAGCAATTAGAGTTTAGATTCTAACCAACAGTATATGAGTTTTTGTTACTGTTGTCTAACTTTGAAAATGTTTACTAATCTATTGGATATATATTCGTATCACATTGTGGTTGTAATTTCCATTTCTCTAAATACTACGTGGTCTCAAAATTTTCATGTTTACTGGCACTTAGATTTTCTTTGTTTTCCTAATTTTATTGGGTTTTAGGTGAAAGTTTACAGAACAAATTAGTTTCTCATTCAAAAATTTACACAAATATTTTTTTGTGTGTGTGACATTGGCTGCAATCCCCACAATATAACAACACTTTTCCCCCTTCCCTTTACACCCCAGGTTCTCCATATCCATTTGTTCATGTTTCCTATCCCTTTTCCTTCTCTGCCTTCTCATCTTTGCTTCTGGTCAGTTGTTGACCATTTGGTATCTTATACTTGATTGAACTAAGGAACATGTTCTTCCCATGTTTTATTGTTTGTTTTATAGGACTGTCTAATCTTTGACTGAAAGGTGGACTTCGGGAGTGGAGTTGGTTCTGAGTTAGCGGCGTGTCCAGGGGCCATAGTCTCAAGGGTTCTTCCAGTTTCTATGGGATCAGGAAGTCTGGCCATTTTTTGTGAATTTGAATTTTGTTCTACACTTTCTCCCACTCTTTCCAGAACCCTTTGTTGTGAGCTCTGTCAGAATGGTTGGTGCGGGTATACAGGTACCATCTACTTCTTCTGGACTCAGGCTGGTGGAGGCTGTGTTTCATGTGGTCCATTAGTTGTTTGGACTGATATTTTACTTATGTCTTTGGTTTTCTAGATTTCCTCTTTTTAAAATTGAGAGTGCATGCTTTTGCTCATTTCTTTTCAGGGGGTTGCTGCTTTTTTTCCTTATTTATTTGTAGGAGTTCTTTATAAATTTTGAGTATTAGTTCTTTGGTTTACTTTTTCACTATCACTCATGTATTTTGATGAACAGAATTTCATAGATTTAATCATAACTCTCTCAAATTTGTCATTTTTTCTTTGTCAAATTTGTCATTTTCCCTTTACCTCTAGTTTTTTTAATCATTTTTCATGAGCTGCTCCAGTTAATTAGTTAATATATTATCCCATAGTTTTCCTTGAGAGTTATTTTTATTAGATATGTCTATTAAAAAAAACAAACTCTTTGCTGTCAAGTCAAGTCTGACTCATAGTGACCCTATAAACCAAAACTCATTGGCATTGAGTTGATTCCGACTCATAGTAACCCTATAGGACAGAGTAGAACTGCCCCATATGGTTTCCAAGGATCACCTGGTAGATTTGAAAAGCTGACCTTTTGGTTAGCAGCCAAACACATAACCACTGTGCCACCGGGGATCGAGATATAGCTGTATCAATATGCATATAATATGAAATTGGGGACATTTTCCTTTTTCATATGGCTATACAAAGAACCCAGTACCATTTATTAAAAAGAAAATCCTTTCTCAGTCTCTCTACAGTGACAACTTTGTAATGAATCAAGTTCCCATATATGCATACTTATTTTTGTTTTTTTCTTCAACTCTATTCTGTTTCAGTGGTCTATTTCTCAAGCTGTACATCAATACGCCAGTTTTTATTTTTTATTTAATTATTGGTATATATTTTTTAATAAATCTGGTTATAAACTGGAGATATTTCTTTAAATGTGTATTTCTTTATCACTCGTATTCTGTTTTTTTCTTTTTTGTTTGTATGTGACTTTTAGAATCAAGTTTTTCAATTAGCATTAAAACAATCCTGCTGAGTTTTTTACTTGGATACTTTGAAATCTCTGGATAAATTTGAGAAGAAACATCATCTTTGAAATATTGAATCTTCCTAGCCATGGATAAGATATCTGTTTTATATATATTTAGAACTTATTTAATGTCTTTCAGAAAGTGTAACAGTTTTCTCCGTAACAATCTTTCTAAAATTTTGTTAGATTTGTGTCTACCGGTAAACCCATTGCCTCTGAGTCGATTTTGATTCTTAGCGACCCTATGGGACAGAATAAAAATGCCCCATAGGATTTTCAAGGAGCAGCTGTTAGATTTGAACTCCTGATCTTTTTTTAGTTAGCAGCCAGGCTCTTAACCACGGTGACACCTGATCTCCAGATTTATGTCTAGTGACCTGTTTCTTAATGTCATAAGTGGAATTTTTTTTTTAATTTTTATTTTATTTCATTTAGTTTGTATATAGAAATAAAATTAATTACTTTACAATCTGTATCTACTATTACTGAGACAAAATATTTGCACATTTTATGTAGATAATTACATTATAAATAGGTAATAACACTGTTGCTTCTCCCCTCTGCCCCCAGTCTTTTTATTTTATATGCCTTTCTTGCCTTACTACACTGGTTATAATCTTCAGGGGTTTTTTTTTTTTATTAGAAAGAGGAATGGTAGGCATCCTAGGATTTTTCCTTCATGTCAAAAAGAAAGTCATCAGTGTTTCTCAGTTAAGTATGTTGAATACATTCACCCTAATTATTATACATTAATACAATGGAAATTGAAAACAATAGTTATCAGAAATACACAATAATTAAGAAACATATATTGACGTGGGGATATAGATAACCTCTGCTTAGAATAAATCAGTCTCCTTTAATTCGCACTTGGAGTACATATTTATTAAATATGGATGCAGAATTTTATCAATGTGTTTACAAATATTGAAATAATTACATAATTTTTATTTTTAAAATCTGTAAATACATTAAAAATATTATATTGAAAATTTTTCCAACATAGATTCCAAATTAAATCTCCAGTACAAATACAACTTGATCAATTATCTTTTGTACATAAAATTCTTTTCTAGATTATCCCTTGTCTGTAAAATTGAATTTGGTGTGCTAATACTTTCTCTAGGGCTTTTGTTTATATGTTTATAAGTAAGATTGATTTGTCCTTTCTTATATCATGTTTCTTGTATATATTTGTGAAGGTTAAACACGTTTCTCTAACATAGCCAAGGCAGTAAACAGAGCCTAAGGAAAAAATTCAGGTGTAAGTATCTTATTGAGGAGTGTGATCTGGGGAGCAGGAGTGAGCACGGGACTGAGAAAAGAACAGAACAAGAGAGACAATGCCAGGAAGCATTTTATCATAAAGTTGGCCTCTACTAAGAATGATTGATTTCTTAATTGGATAGAAACCTGTGAAAATCCCTAAGAAAATTTCCTCAAACATGCCTATACCTTACACAAAAGGTAAAAGCATTTTTCATTTGGCTCTTAAGTCAGGCACACAAAAAGTTCCTCAGCTTAAGGTTGAATTTGCCCCCCTGAAGTCTGATGTCCAGCTCTGCCAGATTTCTGGGATTTTTTTTTTTTTTCCTGCTAAGTGGATGGGTGACGAGGGACCAAATAGGTGGTACTGATAAGTCTCTGTGATACTTCCCTCAGTGAAGAAGTTTCCATCGTGCCTGTCATGTTTGCTGTCTAACCCTTCATCCTTATTTACAAGGCAACACCTATCTCGAGAAGTTAGAAAAAGAAAAACCAATAAAACCAAACCCACTGCCATAGAGTCCATTCCGATTCATAGCGACTCTACAGGACAGAGTAGAACTGCCCCATAGAGTTTCCGAGGAGCGCCTGGCAGATTTGAAAGCAAGGTAAATACTAAGAAATTAAAAAAAAAAGAAAAAACAACAAGAGCAGAAATTGATATTACCAGTAGATAATATCATACAACAGAAAGGATTAACAAAGACAAAACGGTGGGTTTTGCATCTAAGGGCACCGACACACCATCGTCAAAACTGGAAACATCAGGCATTTTCCACCCTAGGTAAACTGTCTGATATAAATGTTAGAATTTTTAAATGGCATTAATACAACGAATATATTAGAAATCAGCAAAAGGTAAAGAAGACTTACTTTTGGGAATAGAAAAATCAAGTTTGTTGCATGAACAAAATGGGAGTTGTCATTTCCATAATATTTGGCATCAGTTCAATTGGGAATTACGTTTAAATTTTACAATCAAGTTTTTATGTTTCTAATTGGCAGCACTTTCTTCTTTAAGTTTCTTTTATTGTCTGCAAAGCCTAATTCCTTGGCGTTTAGCCACTTCATCATTTCTCATGTCAAAAGATCACTTTCTGTTTTAATGCAAGTTCTTAGGGCTCAGAAATCAGATAAAGTCATTTAAGAGGTGTTTTGATACTCTTCCATAATTCAGCACGCTTGAAGTATTCAGTCATAAAGTGTTAAGAAGATATGAAAACATTAATTAACCTGAGAGAAAACAGAATTATTTGACTGAAGTGTGTTTTATAAAATGAATATTTTTTCTCACTTATCGCACATAAATTTTTGCCCAATCTCACTTGATATTTATATTTTAGAAATGGGAAAACAAAGCACCAGATTTGTTATGCATCGGTGATACTCTTCTGTTTTTTTTTTTTTTTATTTTTATTTAAAGATAAATAATCATGAGATTTATGTCATGCATCTATTTTTTATTTCTTTAAAATTTTCGGTAATAAAATTTAATTATCCTAAAAAAAGAAATGTCGTTTTACATGTTGACATATAACATTAAACTGTTTTATTTCTTACTTTAAAAAAGATCTTTAATGATTTGATATTTTCATTGTTCCCTGTACATTTTTATTGCATTATTCATAATAACAAAAACTGTGAAATGTATTTTTCCTAAAACGACAGTAATTTAGATGCCATCACTTTGCTAGTCGTTTATTTTTCTCTGCAAATGTGCATTATTTAGCACTTTTTCTTATAGATTATTATCTGTCATTATGTTGTCCAATTACCACCTTTTGTTTGATACCTGAGAGTTCTCTATTCTGACAACTATGGCAATGGAAAATTCCAACTCCTTATATTTTCACATTATAGAGACACTGAATATTGACAATAATGGATTCTAGTGTTTATTTCCATTAGTAACCCAGAAAAGTGAATCATATGTACTCTCAATTGAACCATTTTCTTTACATTTGAAATTAGTTTAAAATTAAAATGACCGCGATTAATGTAGCCATTTTCATTTTGCTAAAAGAGGCATTTGAGTTATGCTAAAATAAATCCATTCCATCCCAAATCTGCCTTCCTCAAAGTAATTTTCACAATATAATTTGAATCTTTTAAATAAGTCTTTGAAATGTACTATTACATTTAACCAAACATAAACCTGAAGTTTTTTTAAGTAATTTTAATATTAAAATATCTTGGTTTAAAAATTAAACGAACTTAAAGGAGAAAATAAATGTATAATGAGACATTGTGTCCAGAACACATGAGTTTTACTTTCAATGAAATAATAATCACACATGAGTCTTTGAAAGATTCAATTTTGTACTTCAGTAACAAATTATTTCTTTTAACTTTGAAGCAATACCAAATTCAATGTCATCAAAACAGTAGTTGTCACTTAATACAAATTTAAAGTATATATAAGTAAACATGATGAAGTGTTCCATAATTTTACATAAACTTGTTTTAACATGCCATTTTTCAGTTTAATGAAAATCATCAAAATGACATTTGTTTTCAGAATTTTACCCTACCCTAAGGTGAAATAAAAGCATCTGATTACCTATTTAGGAATAAGACACATGAATAGGTGCATAGAAAGTGGCATGCTTTGTTACTTCAAAGTAATTTTGGAATAAGACCTAGGTATATATTTTTTCAAATTGATCATGTATGACCAGGCATTTTTTGAGTTGAGGCTTAGAAGTCTGAATTATAGGAAAAAAACCTTTAAAAATCATGAGCTACTGACAGATAATCTGAAAAAGTAAGAAAAGTTTTATGTTTTAAAAATATATTTCCATTCGGATTTAATTTATCGGTCAGGTGGATATTAAAAAGCTCATCGTATGGATTAAAAAAATGAAAGTAACATTTAATAATAAACACCTCTCATTGATATAGTCAATAATAAAATATCCAGGCAGCTATTTTTAAAAGTAGCATATTTATAAATTAGTATTGCCTTTACACTAAATAATAATATAAAAATTACAATTGTAATCAATATCGAGAATCTCACCTATAGTCACAATTTTCTGTTCGCATTATGTACAATTTATAACAAAGTTAGAGACTTCTTTCTTGATATTTAATCCCAAATAAACCTTCTTATGAGTGAATATCACTTGTTTTATAAAATTCATTAAAATAATGAATAGTTCCCCACTCAATGGGAAACCATATATGTATATATATTACTTGAAAATACATTAGAAATAAATAAGAGCAAATATCACCAATAAAAATCCAAATTTTCCCAACTTAAAACTTCTTACAATGTGACATAATATACTCTAATAAATTAAAGACAGCAACGATTCAGCTATTTTTAAAACTTTTTATTTAAAAAATGCAAGTTGCATTATATACCCTGGGTTTATATAAATTTAAACCTATTTCAAAGACAGTTGCTATCTATGGAGTAATAACCATAATGACACTTATAATTCAGATGTAATCTGAAAAAAAAACAGTTTACAGGCATTGTGAAATACCAATAAAGGAACTTTGTAGGACAGCTGGTAGTAATGGCTACTAACCTGTCGTTCTGTGATATCAATATCACATTCCATAATCATACTAATATGTGACTATTAATTATTGATAATAATGATTACGAGATGATGTTTTAGCTGTTTTATATATTTTCATCTTTACTCTTAATACAGTAGGTTTTATTACTCTAAGTAGTGAGAGTACTTAAGTTTACAGGGATGCCTGGGTGTGTTCCATGTTAACCAGTTCATAAGTGAAAATACAGAATTCCAAACAGGGGGTATCCAAATTCAATTTCAATGTTTTTATTACAGTTTGAATGAAATTTTCCTTTTATTTTAATGACTCTGTCATGAATGAGGAAACTCTGGTGGTGTAGTGGTTAAGAGTTCAGCTACTAACCCAAAGGTTGGCAGTTCGAATCTACCAGGCATTCGTTGGAAACCCTAGGGGGCAGTTCTACTGTGTCCTGTAGCGCTTTGAGTCAGAATCCACTCAACAGCAGAGGGATTTTTTGGATCATGAATAACCCCAAAACTGGAAATTTCAAGTCAAATAAATGCAATGTGAACTATCAGTTCTCTCCTTTTTTTATGTACAGTTTTCATACATATCCTACTTGTTTCCATCCCATGAGAACATCTGTTTTGAACATTATATTGTATTTGTTTAAAATTATTCCCTGAGGGAGATATACTTTGTCCTATGAAATCATTTGTCAATTGCTCCACTTATTCCATTCTTTCTTTATCTTTTATGACACTGAAGAAATTTTGGAGACACTGCAATTTCCGTTTTATGACATATGAGAAAATTTTGTGCAATGTGTGTGCTTGGAGGGAGAACGGCTGAAAGGTTCAACAATTTGATTTTGTGTGCTTTCTGGAATGCACTAGTCAATTATTTTAGTAAAACAGATAATTAGAGTTATATGAGTTGTGGTTTCATTCATACTGTATGACAGAAGTAATTGTAAACAAAATTTCAGGTTTTCCAGAACTCAATTCTTTCAATCACTTTTACAATTACAGAACAGATAAATATACAGTGCTTCACACATTTGTCACTTCATCATATTGTAATTACAAATAATATATAATGTAATCTGATACCACGATGCATAACAGCAGATAAATATTGTCTTAGTGGAGTCACTGGATCAACATTCTAACTGATAGTAAAACAAAAATATTGTTGAAGGGATTATTCCACTGTAGAACACAGGGCATTCAAGTCAATTGCCATAGTGTGTTCTGCCTTATAGGCAAAACAAAGAAATATTTAAAAGGCAGAGTAAACACAAGAAACAGTTTCACATCAAACAGATTCAGAGGAAGGGTTAAAGATCTACAAGAGGCAATTAACTACAAACCTTCTTCACAGCAATTTCTAGTCTAGCACAAATCTCTTATTTTTGATATGATTTAACTAAGGCAGTATTTCCTAAAATGAAAAGTATTAAACATTTTCAACATGGAGGTTTAATGATGTATTTGAAGCTGAGCCAACTTAATTGGAGTCTTTGCATACAAAACTGACCATTAGTAAGGAAAGTGTCAAGATTAGATCAGTTTTAAATCTAAGTTTTTTGGAGTGTACACTCTGTTTGTGTTCAGCTAAGGGAAAAGGAGAGGAAGTCCATGCATCTGCTGGGGAAATTCCTTGGAGATAGGTAAAAACAAGTTTATTTACAGCTGTAACTTCATTTAACATATCAGTGAGGCCTTCTCTAAGGCCTGCTGAGGGAACATACTTGACATGACAGACTCTGAGCTTTGTTTTTCAAAAGGTAAAACCTTAACAGGAGCCCAATGTTTATCAGGAGAGCGGAAGTGAAATTCTCAGTTACTTTCAGAATGGAGTGCCTAATTTTAGTTCTGAAATCTCCCCTAATTCAGATTTGTTGTCGTTAGGCGCCATCGAGTCAGTTCTGACTCATAGTGACCCTACAGTACAGAGTAGAACTGCTCCATAGGGTTTCCAAGGAGCAGCTGGTGGATTTGAACTGCAATGCCATCAGGGCTCCTTTTTCAATTCAGATTATAGCCATGGAAACACCATGGGGCAATTCTAGTCTGTCCAATAGGGTTCATAGGAGTTGGAATTGACTCTACGGCAACAGGTTTGGTTTTTTGGTTTATATCATAGCTAAGACTGTACCACATTAATTAAAACATATTTATGAGACTGAAGAAATAAAAAACAACCCCATGCCATCGAAGAGGGACACGTTAATATGCTAACAATCTTCCATTGTTGAAATTTCTGATATTCCTTTTAATATAAATATGCATATAAAAAAATTCAGAGTACATACAAAAATATTTTTAGGAAAAATATTTATTCTAGCTAATTAATTTAAAATTAAAACAATAAAATTACATACTAATAAGCACTTGCACACCATTTATTGTTTTTGCTTACTCTTATAGTGGAAACATACACACACTAACCCCCAAGTTGTGTTATAAATCTATCAAAGAATATAGAAATAACTTACAATAATTTGACAGAGGCCTATCCAACGTGAGAACATTTTGAAATATTCACCATGGATCTTTTAAGTTAATTATCCCTTGAAATTTGTTTTTCAGTGAAATATGCATATATCTGTGATAGGTTTTTTTTTTTTTTAATAAAAGCAAAATGCATATGTGTGTGTTAATTATTTATGTACAGTTTATATCAAATTTACCTGGATAACTTTTGTGTGAATCTTTATTTCTTGACATGAAATAAAATTTTCTCTGAGCCCAAAGATGGTCAAAACCAAGATTAGCTTTTCCTGAGCTCTACATTATGAGGTAGCAGGCAATCAAGCTGGAAGATTTATCCCACCACCCCACAACCTGTAACATTGGAAATCACAATGTTATCAGTAGATTCGATTTAGCTATTAAAGGGCCAAGAAGCCTATAATAGAAATTTTTTTTTAAATAACTTGCATATATCTTATTACTTAAAAATAACACCAAAGGTTAAAAAAAAAAATGCTATATGGTATTATGGAAAATGTATCACCAAAATAAAAGCCAGTTATGATAATATTAATATTGTTAAAATATTAGGTGACAAATATTAAATGGACTAAAGAGAGACATTATATCTGTAACAACTTTGAATTAATTTAGATACAATAAAAATGTCTTTTAATTTTAGGGTGTGATAATTGACGAATATAACGGCAAGAATTTACTAATTCAAACAGATTAGAGGGGTTTTAATGCATCTGGCCAAGAAACTGATAGATCTAGGAGAAAAATGAAATTGCAATTTAGGAGATTAGATTAAAAAAAATTTAGTAAAGCCAGCCTAATGGTGTGTAAAACCTATGCTCAAAAAACAAATAATATAAATTATTTTCAAGATAATGAGATACTGAAAAAAAAATTATAAAATGTACTTGACCACAAAGCAGTTAAATAAATGTCATATAACTGATATTATGTATATTATATCTTTTCTCAGACCACAATGAATATAATTAAAACCTGATAGTAATCATCATTAGAACATCAGAGTAATAACTGCTAAAATTGGTTGGAAAATCATTAAAGAGGAACAAGATATTTGGATAACCTTAAAATGTATGTCTAAAATTTATGAATTATGGTGGTCATTATAACATAAGAACACAAAATCTTTGATATATTATTAATTATCTTTTTACGGATTGATTTGTGTCCCCCCAAAAAAGTTTTATTGAAGTCCTAACCCTTATACTTGTAAATATGAACCTGTTTGGAAATAGAAGTTTTCTTAAGTTAGTGAGCTCATAATAGAGTAAGTTAGGTCCTAAACCTAATTTCATATGAGTGGTGTCTTATCAAATCAGCAGAATAGCAATAGACACATCCACGGAAAGAGATATACCACGTGAAAATATAGTTATACACAAAGAAAACCACACATGTCATAAGTATACATGCTAAGGAAGTTTTACAAAGTGAAAACAAGCAGATATCCACTGCCTAGATCAAGAAGTCGATTCTCAACATCACTCTAGAAGCCATCCTCACGTACTCAGTCATTATTCCCCAAAGATTGATCTTCATTGTATCATAATACAAGGAGAGCCTAAATGATCTTAATTATTGGTGATTTTTTATTGACTGCTATCATGTTGTTTTGATTAACTTAATTCCACTTTGTCTATCATGTGATTTTTGTTGGACTCAAAAGTGACCTCCCTTTGGTAATACATACCACACTAAATATGATTTTTTTTTTTTTTAATCTCACTCGTGATTCTAACCCAGACCGTCTGTGGAACCCAGATCTATGATGGAGCTAACTACGGACTTCAGTCACTTTGTAATATTTATGACTAAGATTCTATTATCAGAATTATTTGTTTTTAAATCTTATTTTTGTTTTAATTACAGGATTCACCCAAATTTGTATAAACATCATAGAAATATATAACTGTCAAATGGAAAGAACTCAAAATGTAGCTTCTATACATGACTTGTTGTTAGGTGTCTTCAGGTTGGCTCTAGCTCATAGTGACCCTGTGTATATATAACAGAACTAAATGCTGCCCAGTCCTGTGCCATCCTCGCAATCATTGCTATGTTTGAGCCCAGTGTTGCAGTCACTGTGTCAATCCATCTCATTGAAATTCTTCCTCTTTTTCACTGACCCTCTACTTTACCAGGCTCCCTGGTGGCACATTGGTTGAGAGCTTGGCTGCTAACCAAAAGTGGGCAGTTAGAATCCACCAACTGCTCCTTGGAGACTCTATGGGACAATTCTACTCTGTCCTATAGAGTTGCTATGAGTTGGAATCAACTCGAGGGCAACTGGTTTGGGCTTGTTTTGTATTTTACTAAGTGTGATGTCCTTCTCCAGGGACTCGTCCCTCCTGATAACATGCCAAAAATTAAGTGAAAAGAAGTCATCTCTGATTCCAAGGAATATTCTGGCTGTACTTCTTGCACAACAGGTTTGTTCGTTCTTCTGGCAGTCCATGGTAATATTCAATATTCTTCACCAACACCATAATTCAAAAGAGTCAAATCTTCTTCAGTCTTCCTTATTTATTGTCCAACTTTTCCAAAGTGACAATTTTTGTGTTTTTAGCACTTTAAAATGGTCTTCTGCAGCATATTTCCCCAATGCTATAATAATTACTATCTTGAAAAGCCAAGAACATTTGATAATTTCAAGATGGAATATAAGTAATTTAGGTCTCTCCATGTTGGTTATCTGAAAGTCTCCCCTCAATTACCCTGGGTGTTCCTGTGTGACACAATTTCTTCTCTGGAATTAGTGTTTTTCCCTGGGAGTAAAACTCCGGAAAGATGCTTTTTCTGGACTACCTTTTATTTATTTATTTATTTATTTTAGGTAGTTAGCCCTTGTACAGCCATATTCTTTCTGATAACCTTATTTCCCTCCCCAAGTTTTCCACATTCACCTACCACTTGAAGCCTGTGAGGAATTGTTCCAGTTTCTTCATTCTCAAATCTACATGCCTATATGCCCTCTCCTTTCTCTTCTTTTAAAGGTGCGTAATTGGCAGCAAGATCGTGATGGCTATAGAGTCAATTGACATGTATTAATAAATTTATTAAGTTGTCCTTCATATATGTATTTTTTTTTGGCTTCACTAGACAGACAAATAAATCTGAGGCTGAACACCACCATACAGACAGAGTTTATGCTAGATTTACAACTAGCCCACTGCACTAAATTCTAAGTGTCAGTACCAACGTAACTATTCCAAAATGGAATCAAAACACTGTAAATGGTTTTGGATCAGTGAGCTCAAGCTTTCTATACTTTGAAAAATGTATAAGTCTAAATCTATTGGCTTATATATGGTAATGATGTCAAAAACTGGAATATAGTGGTGATTTACTTTGGTCTACAATATTTTAATGAATGAAAACGCACAGAAATAAACCAACATACCCTTTAAAGTAAGGGAAAGAAGCAGGCTACATGTGAAATAAACTTGTAGTGTTACATGACTGACATCCATAGACCACATCTGTCTATTACTGAATAGTTTAATGGCAGTTTGAAGCCAGAAAGTGACAAAAATTAAATGTCAACCCAAGTAGTAGAATTGTCTCTGTCTAAATGTGAAGAGAATGATGATATATGTGCGTTCTGAAATAAATCATTATGGAAGTTGTGATTTAAGATATTAGTCATTTTAGATTCTGCTGAATGAGAGTATGCTACATTATGAATGCAAGGAAAAATATTATTTTCAAAACTTACAGATAAACCAAAGAGTATAGTGTAGGTCATTTGATAGTTAGCAGTCTAATAGGTTAATATTTTTAATAATTATTTCTTCTTGTCTGAAACAGAGCCATCTGCCAATAATATTTACTTATTTTTAGGTCGATGATAATAATTACAGAGAAACATATTAATCCTCTTAATTTTTTTTTATTGTGATAGAGCACTTTGGTGCATACATGGTTCTTCTTCGGGGTGACCCTATAGAAAACAGAGAAGTAAAATTTGAGAAATTCATCTTCAAAAATATGAGTTTACTCAATCCAGTCACTTAGTGCACAACTCTTGGGTTGAGTAGTCTGTGTGAGACCCAGTGAAGGATGCAAACACATGTAATTGACAATACATTTCCTCAACGTGAGGACAGCCAAAGGGAAATTCCAAAATTTCACAAATAATTAGAATGCAAAGCTGGCCACTTTTTAAAAAATGGGATTTCAGGAAAGAAAGAGAGTTTTTTTGGTTTATTTGCTTTTTTTTCCAAAATAAACCAACAAAGTAGTAAACTTTTCAAAGTATTCAAATAGAGTTAATGATGTTCTTGTTAGGTGCCATCAAATTGGTTCCAACTCATAGCCGCCCTATGTAGGACAGAACAAAACACTGCCTGGCCCTGCATCATCCTAACATCATTGCTATGTTTGAGCCCATTTTTGCAGCCACTATGTCAATGAATCTTGTCCTCGTTGAGGTCTTCCTCTTTTATGCTGACCTACTACCTTACCAAGCATGCTGACCTTCTTTATGGACTGGGCCTTCCTGATAGCGTGTCCAAAGTACATGAGACTAAGTCTCACCATGTCCGCTTCCAAGGAGCACTCTGGCTGCATTTCTTCCGACACAGACTTGTTCCTTCTTCTGGCAGTCCGTGGTATATTCCATATTCCTTGCCGACACCATAATTCAAAGGCATCAAGTCTTCTCCAATTTTCCTTATTCACTTTCCAGCTCGCACATGCATATGAGGTGACTGAAAATACCATGGCTTGGGTCAGGTACATCTCATCCCACAAAATGACGTGTTTGGTTTTCAACACTTCCAAGAGGATTTTTGCAGCAAATTTACCCAAAGAAATACGTCCTTTGATTTCTTGACTGCTGCTTCCGTGGGTGTTGATTGTGTATCCAAGTAAAATAAAATCCTTGGCAACTTCAATATTTTCTCCATTTATCATGATGTTATTAGTCCAATTGTGAGGATTTTTGTATTCTTTATGTTGAGGTGTAATTCATAATAAAGGCTGTAGCCTTTGATCTTCATCAGTAAGTGCTTCAAGTCCTCTTCTCTTTTAGCAAGCAAAGTTGTGTCATGTGCATAATGCAGGTTGTTAATGGTCTTTCAACAGTCCTAATGCCATTTTCTTCCTCATATAGTCCAGCTTCTTAGGTTATTCACTCAGCATACAGATCAAATAAGTATCGTGAAAGGATAAAACCTCGACACACACATTTCCTGACTGTAGACTGCACAGTATCCCCTTATTCTGTTCAAATGACTGCCTCTTGGTCTATGTACAGGTCCTCGTGAACACAATTAAGTTTTCTGGAATTCCTGTTCTTCGCAATATTATCCATAGTTTGTTGTGATCCACACAGTCAAATCTCTTTGCATCGTCAGTAAAACAGAGGTAAACATCTTTCTAGTATTCTCTGTTTTCAGCCAAGATTCATCTGCATCAGCAGTGATATTCCTTGTTCCATGTCCTCTTCTAAATCTGGCTTTAATTTCTGGCAGTTCCCTGTCTGTGTACTGCTGCAATAGCTTTTGAAAGATCTTCAACAAAATTTTAATTGAAAGTGATATTAATGATATTGTTCCATATTTTCCACATTCTGTTGGATCACCTTTCTTTAGAATGGGCACAAGTATGGATCTTTTCCAGTCAGTTGGCCAGGTAGCTGTCTTCCAAACTTCTTGATATACATGAGTGAGCACCTCCAGTGCTAAATCAGTTTGTTGAAACATCTCAATTGGTGTTCCGTCAATTGTTTTTCACTAAGGCTTTCAGGGCAGTTTGGGTCTCCTCACTTAGTACCACTGGTTATTGATCCTATGCTACCTCCTGAAATGATTGAAAGTAGACTGTGTATTCATTCCATCTTCTTTTCATGCTTCCTGCATGGTTGAGTGTTTTGCCCGTAGAATGCTTCACTATTGCAACTCGAGGCTTGAATTATTTCTTCAGTTCTATCAGCTTGATAAATGCCAAGCATGTTCTTTCCCTTTTGGTTTTCTGACTCCAGGTCTTTGCCCATTTTATTATAATATTTGGTCTTCTTGAGCCACCTTTTAAAATCTTCTCTTCAGCTCTTGTACTTTATCATTTCTTCCTTTCATTTTAGCTACTCGATGCATAAGAGCAAGTTTCAGAGTATCTTCCGACACCAATTTTGGTCTTTTCTTTTCTTCCTGTCTTTACATACTTTACTTCATGTATGATGTCTTTGATGTCAACTAACAATTCCTCTGGTTCTCAGTCATTAGTGTTCCATGTGTCAAATCTATTGTGGAGATGGTCCCCAAATTCAGGTAGAATGTATTCAAGGTTGTATTTTGGTTCTCAAGAACTTGTTTTAATTTTCTTCAGCTTCATCTTGAACTTGCATATGGGCAATTGATGTTCTGTTCTTCAGTTGGTCCTGGCCTTGTTCTGACTGATGATATTGAGCTTCTCCATCATCTCTTCCCCCAAATAATGTCTGTATTTTCCATCTGGTAAAGTTCGTGTGTAGAGTTGATGTTTACCTTGTTGGAAAAAATTTCCAATAAAAAAAATCATTGGTCTTGCAAAATTCTATTATGTGATCTGCAGAGTTGTTTCTATCACCAAGACCATATTTTCCAACTCTGAATTGCATTCCAATCACCAGTAATTTCAATACATCTTGATTGCATGTTTGACCAATTTCAGATAGCAGAATTTGTAAAAATTTTCTATTTCTTCACCTTTGTCGTTAGTGGTTGGTGTTTAAATTTCAATAATAGTCTTATTAACTGGTCTTCCTTGTAGGCATAGGGATATTATCCTTTCACTGACAGTGTTATACTTCAGGGAAGATCTTGATTTTTCTTTTTTTTTTTGGTGCTATATACAATGCCATTCCTCTTCAAGTTGTCATTCCTAGCATAGTAGACCATATAGTTGTCTGATTCAAAATGGCCAGAACCAATCCACGTCAGCCCATGAATACCTAGGATATTGATCTTTATGTGTTCCGTTTCATTTTTGATGACTTCCAATTTTCTTAGAGTCATGCTTTGTATATTCCATGTTCCAATAATTAATGGATGTTTTCAACTGTTTTTCTCATTTTGAGTAGTGCCACATCAGAAACTGAAGGTCCTAAACTTGACTCCATCAATGTCATTAAGGTCAACTTTGAAAAGGCAGCTCCTCCCTAGTGGTACTTTCAGTGCCCTCTAACGTAAGGGACTCATTTTCCGGCACTATATCAGACAATGATCCACTGCTATTCACAAGATTTTAACTGCCTAATTTTTACAACAGTACACTGCCAGGTCCTTCTTCCTAGTCTGTGTTAGTCTGGAGTCTTTGCCAAAACCTCTCCACCCTGGTGACCCTACTGGTATTTGAGATACCAGTGGCATAGTTTTTAGCATCACAGCAACATGCAAGCCACCACAATAAGACCAACTGAAATACTTGTGATGGAAATAGAATGAATAGTTATTAAGATTTTAGAACTTTGCTCTGTTGGAGCTTGAGGCTAGAGCAAATATTGTCTCAATACTAAAAATATATATAATTCCACAAAAAATATCAGAATTGCACAATGATTTTGTGGTTACCTTATTAACTGTGCTATGCCACCGGTATTCAGATACCAGCAGGGTCACCCATGGAGGACGGGTTTCAGCTGAGCTTCCAGACTAAGATAGACTAGGAAGAAGGACCCAGCAGTCTGCTTCTAAAAAGCATTAGCCAGTGAAATCCTTACGAATAACAGCAGAACATTGTCTGATATAGTGCTGGAAGATGAGCCCCCAGGTTGGAAGGCACTCAAAAACTGACTGGGGAAGAGCTGTCTCTGCAAAGTAGAGTCGACCTTAATGACATGGATGGAGTAAAGCTTTCGGGACCTTCATTCGCTGATGTGCCATGACTTAAAATGAGAAGAAACAGCTGCAAACATCCATTAATAATCGGAATCTGAAATGTACGACGTATAAATCTAGGAAAATTGGAAATCATCAAAAATGAAATGGAACACATAAACATCAATATCCTAGGCATTAGTGATCTGAAATGGACTGGTATTGGCCATTTTGAATCGGACAATCATATAGTCCACTATGCTGGGGTGACAACTCGAAGAGAAATGGTGTTGCCTTCATTGTCAAAAAGAATGTTTCAAGATCTATCCTGAAGTACAATGCTGGCAGTGACAGGATAATGTCCATATGCCTACAATGAAGACCAGTTAATACGACTATTATTCAAATTTGGACACCAACCACTAGGGTCAAAGATGAAGAAATAGAAGATTTTTTTCACCTGCTGCAGTCTGAAATTGATCGAACATGCAATCAAGATGCATTGATAATTAATGGCGATTAGAATGCAAAAGTTGGAAATGAAGAAGGATTAGTAGTTGGAAAATGTGGCCTTGGTGATAGAAACAATGCCGGAGATTGAATAATAGACTTTCATTATTATTATTATTGTGCTTTAAGTGAAAGTTTACAAATCAAGTAATCTCTCACACAAAAACCCATATACAACTTGCTACACACTCCCAATTACTCTCCCCCAATGAGACAGCCCGCTCTCTCGCTCCACTCTCTCTTTTCATGTCCATTTCACCAGCTTCTAACCCCCTCTACCCTCTCATATCCCCTCCAGGGAGGAGATGCCAACATAGTCTTAAGTGTCCACTTGATCCAAGAAGGTCACTCCTCGCCAGTATCCCTCTCCAACCCATTGTCCAGTCCAATCCGTGTCTGAAGATTTGGCTTTGGGAATGGTTCCTGTCCTGGGCCAATAGAAGGTATGGAGCTATGACCACCGGGGTCCTTCCAGTCTCAGTCAGACCGTTAAGTCTGGTCTTATGAGAATTTGGGGTCAGCATCTCACTGCTCTCCTACTCTCTCGGGGGTTCTATGCTGTGTTCCCTGTCAGAGCAGTCATCGGTTGTAGCCAGGCACCATCTAGTTCTTCTGGTCTCAGGATGATGTAGTCTCTGGTTTATGTGGCCCTTTCTGTCTCTTGGGCTCGTAATCACCTTGTTTCCTTGGTGTTCTTCATTCTCCTTTGATCCAGGTGGGTTCAGACCAACTGATGCATCTTATAGATGGCTGCTTGCTAGCATTTTAAGACCCAGATGCCACTCTTCCAAGTGGGATGCAGAATGTTTTCTTAATAGATTTTATTATGACAATTGACTTAGATGTTCGCTGAAACCATGGTCCCAAACCCCTGCCCCTGCTACACTGGCCTTCAAGGCATTCAGTTTATTCAGGAAACTTCTTTGCTTTTGGTTTAGTGCAGTTGTGCTGACCTCTCCTGTATTGTGTGCTGTCTTTCCCTTCACCTAAAGTAGTTCTTATCTACTATCTAATTAGTGAATGCCCTTCTCTCACCCTCCCTCTCTCTCCCCTCTCGTAAGCATAAAAGAATGTTTTCTTTTCAGTTTAAACTATTTCTGAAGTTCTTATAATGGTGGTCTTATACAATATTTGTCATTTTGCAACTGACTAATTTCACTCACCATAATGTATTCCAGGTTCCTCCATGTTATGAAATGTTTCACAGATTCCTCATTGTTCTGTATTGATGCGTAGTATTCCATTGTGTGAATATACCATAATTTATTCATCCATTCATCCATTGATGGGCACCTTGGTTGCTTCCATCTTTTTGCTATTGTAAACAGTGCTGCAATAAACATGGGAGTGCATGTATCTGTTTGTGCAAAGGCTCTTATTTCTCTAAGATATATTCCAAAGAGTGGTATTGCTGGATCGTATGGTAGTTCTATTTCTAGCTTTTTAAGGAAGTGCCAAATTGTTTTCCAAAATGGTTGTGCCATTTTACATTCCCACCAAGAGTGTAGAAGTGTCCCAGTCTCTCCACAGCCTCTCCAACATTTATTATTTTGTTTTTGGATTAATGCCAGCCTTGTTGGAGTGAGATGAAATCTCATTGTAGTTTTGATCTGCATTTCTCTAATGGCTAATAATCGTGAACATTTCCTCATATATCTGTTAGCTACCTGAATGTCTTCTTTACTGAAGTGTCTGTTCATATCTTTTGCTCATTTTTTAATTGGCTTATTTGTCTTTTTGCAGTTGAGTTTTTGCAGTATCATGTAGATTTGAGATATCAGGCGCTGACTGGAAATGTCATAGCTAAAAACTTTTTCCCAGTCGGCAGGTAGTCTTTTCACTCTTTTGGTGAAGTCTTTGGATGAGCATAGGTGTTTGATTTTTAGGAGCTCCTATTTATCTAGTCTTTCTTCTGCATTCTTTATACTGTTTTATATAGTGTTTATGCCATGTATTAGGGCTTCTAACGTTGCCCCTATTTTTTCTTCCATGATCTTTACCGTTTTAGATTTTATATTGAGGTCTTTGATCCATTTTGAGTTAGTTTTTGTGCATGGCATAATTTATGGGTCTTGTTTCATTTTTTTGCAGATGGATACCCAGTAATGCCAGCACCATTTGTTGAAAAGACTGTCTTTTCCCCATTTAACTGCTTTGGGGCCTTTGTCAAATATCAGCTACTCATATGTGGATGGATTTATGTCTGGATTCTCAACTCTGTTCCAATGGTCCATGTATCTGTTGTATCAGTACCAGGCTGTTTGACTACTATGGCAGTATAATAAGTTCTAAAATCAGGTAAAGTAAGGCCTCCCACTTTGTTCTTCTTTTTCAGTAATGCCTTATTTATCCGGGGTCTCTTTCCTTTCCATAATTGCCATGGTTGTCATCTGATGTCTCTAAGTTTATGTATCACTTGCTGACAACTACTAAGCTGTTCACTGTCCTTTTTTTTCTTTTTCTTTTCCAATGAGAGTCAAAGATAAACAGAATTGTAAGGTATCTGCCTATAAACAAAACATATATAAAATTAACATAAATGCACAGAAGTCAGAATTAAATTTTAAAAAATGAAAAAATTTGTTAAAGCTAGACTCCATTGAAATAGTTTATATCTTTCATTGTCCTGTCATCAATGAACTGTGTCTTTTTGTTTTATATGGCATCATGACTTCAAAGGTCCTTTCAACAACAATTTATGATAAAGTTTATGATGATACTGTAAAAAAAAAAAAAAATGATACTGTAGAGATCCCAATTCAGAAAGATTTGCATAGACGAAGGCAAACATTTAATAAGAGGATATAGAAATATTATTAAAATACATAATTGAAATGAGAAATTTTATTTAATGGTCATTTAGAAGGCATTAACCCCCTTTATGTGTTTCTGTGTTGATTAACTGGGATACTTTTAAAATGTGGCTGCATCAAGAGTTCCCAATACTTAGGCTATAATGATTCCAACTCTCCTTGCCAAAATGGCCCTGACAGAATTACACACAGTTGGAGAAGTGTAGTGCGGAAATAGTTGAACTTTGAACATTTACTGCTGATTTTCTGAATCTTACCACTGGACTTCTATTAAACTTGTTGAATCTGAAACTGATGGGTCTGAGGTGTTACCCTACATGCACAGATAGATACATGTTTGTATGTGTGAGCAAGTATCTGTGTGTCCATATATATGTATATAATGTAAATACACACACATACGTACACACACAATAACAGGAACACGAAATGCCTGGATCAGGGATCAGATCATTTATATACTCACAGAGCAGCATGTATATTTCTCCATGCCCCAATTCCTGGAGGGGTGACAGTAGTGAGGGCTACATTTATCCTAAGCATACAAAGTTTGTACTACAGGAGAAAGTCTCCAGCATTTTGAATCTTGAAGTTTACCTCTTCTCTTCTGTAGAGAGGGAAGCACTCCTTTTCCTGGAATATAAACAAACCCTAAGCGGGGTGGGTTCCCTAGGTTGCAACCCCTGAAATTTAAACAAATGTCTAAGGAGAAGATGTTTCTAATCTCTCTGAGGGTTGCTATTCAATTATCTTTTAGCCCAAGTTGCAACAATTTTTTGCTCAGAAAGCCCTAAGCCCATTGCCATCGAGTCGACTCTGACTCATAGCAACCCTACAGGACAGAGTAGACCTGCCCCATAGAGTTTCCAAGGAGCTCCTGGTGGATATGGACTGTAGACCTTTTGGTTAGCAGCCGTAGCACTTAACTGCTACGTCACCGGGGTTTCCCAGAAAACCCTGCCCATGCAGAAATAGGAAAATATCCATGAGGCATTGTTCGCAAAGCTTCCACCTCTTGGTTCTGGGTGGTCTGGCTTCTGCCAAATTTTCCATCTATGTACCATTCAATTTCCCATTCAGATTAATCTGAATGACAAGGACTAAGACCAAATTCTTTCCTTTGTCTTACACAACACATAATTAACACTATTATCAGCAGGACATGAAGCAGCAAAACAAATGAGACCAACAATTAGTATAGATCTCAGCCATGTCCCCCAGATCTAGGATCCAGCCAGCTGAAAAAATCCCATAAACCATCAAGGCCTATTGTACAAAGCCAAGTGGCTTTCTTCTTACATTTCTTTATGAACCTTTCCACCTTGCCCAAGGCATTAATCCAGGCCTAGCATAACACACCACTGACTGCACAGATGCCACCATGGCCTGCAAGGAAAAATCTGGGACGTTGACAAATGTTGAGCTAGCTTTTCTAATTGAATGGCTGCTATCATAGGTAAAACTGGATGTATAGTATGTATAAATCAGTTTTCCTTCCAGGAAGCTCCCCATAGCAACTGAGTATATCCTAGTTTTGAAGTGAACTCCATGGTCATTTGAGGGCTACATGGTTTACATGTGATGTTTCCTTAAAACTTAAGGAGGCAAATTAACATACAAGTTTCACACAAGAAGTAGAATTTTAAGGCACATGTGGTATACCTGGAAACCAATGTAAAGGTCCCTCAAATGGGGTATATATCAGCCAGAAGGCACACGTTGCCAGTGGTTTCCCACATAGCATCTGTCCACGGCTCCAGTGGGACCTACCACCTCCTACCACGTAGTACAATGTTAAGCCTTAGGTTCCCCTGTTCAGTATGAATAATAGGATCCAGTCCTTGGTTCAGAAGGACAATTTGAAGGTGGTCAGTTTGATCTGTCCTACATGTTCAAGGCACCAATTCACTTGCCCCAAGGAAGACTGAGATTGAAGGTGAATATAATATCAGGAGGTGCTTTGCCTGTAAGGTATAGGAACTGTAGCCAGCCCTTGCTGATTTTGGTCACAGCTCTCCAATGGGAGACGACAGATTCAGCACTCAGTTTACTTTCATATACAACTATTTGGGAGAGCATCACTAAGACATTATTATCCTTCTGGTGAAATGCTCCAAGGGCAGTTTTGAAAAACAAGCATCATTAATGTCCCCTCCATTGCAACTCTGAGGACTTGAGGGGTTCCCTTCCACAGATATTTTTTCTTCTTTCTTCACTTTCATAAAATCAGTTTGTACCATTTTGGTAAATATGATTTTACATTTTCTTTTCCCCAATCATCACCTACTCTCACCCATGCTTTTTCAGAAGTGTCAGATGCAAGGGGGGCAAATGCATTTTCATAAAACAATCAGAATTAAGTGTGAACCCTCTAGGTCCCCCTTTGGTCAAGCTGTAACCAAGAGGGTGTGCCCACCATACTGATTTGAGATTGCTGGTAGGCAAAAAACTGACGCATCATGTCCAGATGGTTAAAGATGAATCCTAAATTCCAAAATGGGTCTATCTAACCCCTGTGATCCCCCATTCCTTTCATCTTGGTCATTACCTACACAGCAGCCTAGTGGTCATCCGTTTGTGGAGACAACTGCATTTAAAAAACAGACAATAACAATTTGGCTTAATAAGATGAGTAGATGAGAAGGAGAAGAAGGAAGTAGGTTCAGATCATCAACTCATTATTGAATAGTTTCTGTCACAAAAGCACATAGTATCAAACTGTGATTGGTCCAGAAAGCCAAACACATGACATAAATTAGTTTCAAGGACCACATCAGTATGGTCAGAGTAAGCTAATTGGTAGAGTGAGCAGTAGGTTCAAAATCTTTGAAGTAGTCAACGTGCCAGGGACTTGGTGGGGCACATTCCATGCAATGTGGCCTCCCCTACTTGGAGACAAAGGGTACATCTTTGGCAGAAGTCATAAGTTTGGTCTGCAGTTATATCCTCTGCCTCTGAAACATAGAGCCTGGAATGGTTATTTTATTTCAGTTGGTCTCATTAAAAGAAATGAACACTTACCAAGGGCACACATGACTGCCCAGGCAATTCAATCAACGATCAGGATCCACTTCCACAGGTCATGGCTCCAAAGAAACAAAATCAATTATGAGTTGATTTCAAATCATAGTGACCCTAAGTGTTAAGTAGAATCACACTCGATAGGGTTTTCAAGGCTCTAATTTCATGGATGCAAATCATCAGGCCTTTCCTCCCAGGGGCCTCTGAGTGAGTGTGATCGTCAACCTTTCAGTTAGTAGCCATGCATTTCACTGTTTGCCCTACTCCAGCACTCCAGCTCCAGAGAGCGGTGTCCTAAATCTGCATCAGTTGGGGCTGAGTTCTGCTCACTAAGTGGAATATCCATGCCTGATTTCAATTTAGAATAGGTTGTTGTTGTGCTTGTCGTTGTTGTTGTTAGGTGCCATTGAGTTGGTTTTGACTCATAAGGACCCTATGTACAAGAGAAGAAATACTACCCAGTCCTGTGTCATCCTCACAATTGTTGCTGTGTTTGAGCCAATTTTTGCAGCCACACGTCAGTTCATCATGTTAAGGGTCTTTTCTGCTAATCCTCTACTTTGCCGAGTATGATGTTCTTCTCCAGAGACTAGCCCCTCCTTATAACATGTCCCAAGTACGTAAGTCAAAGTCTATCCATCTTCCCTTCTGAGGAATATTCTGGCTGTGATTCTTCGAAGACAAATGTGTTTATCCTTCTGGAAATTCATGATATATTCAATATTCTTCCCCAACACCAAAATTCAAAGATAATCAATTCCTCTTTGGTCTTCCTCGTTCAATGTCCAGCATTCACATGCATATGAGCTGAATGAAAACATAACAGCTTAGGTCAGGTGCACCTCAGTCCTCAAAGTGTCATCTTTGCATTTCAACACACTAAAGAGGTCTTTGGCAGGAGATTTGCCCCAATGCAATACATCCACCGATTTCTTGACTGCCGCTTCCGTGAGCATTGCTTGTGGATCCAAGTAGAATGAAATCCTTAACAATTTCAATTTTTTTCCATTTATCGTGATGTTACTTATTCATCCAGTTGTGAGGATTTTTGTCTTCTTTATGTTGAAGTATAATCCATACCGAAGGCTGTAGTCTTTGATTTCTTCAGTAAGTGCTTCAAGTCCTCTTTGCTTTCAGCACTCAAAATTGAGTAATCTGCATATCATAGTTGTTCATGAGTCTTCCTCCTATTCTGAAGCACTGTTCTTCAAATAGTCCAGCTTCTCAAATCATTTGCTCAATATATGGACTGAATAAGCATGGTAGAAGGATAAAATCCTGATGTAAACCTTTCCTTATTGTAAACCACACAGTATCCCTTTGTCGTGCTCAAACGACTGCCTCTTTGTCTATGTACAGGTTCTACAATGTTATCCACAATTTGTTATGATCCACACAGTCGAATGCCTTTTCACAGTCAATAAAACACAGGTTTTCTGTGTATTCTCTGTATTCACCCAAGATCCATCCGACATCAGCAATGATATCCCTTGTTCCATGTCCTCTTCCAAATCAAGCTTAAAATACCAGCAGTTCCCTGTCAATGCACTGCTGCAACTGTTTTTGAATTATCTTCAGCAAAATTTTATTTTCATGTAATTTTAATGATATTGTTTGATAATTTCTGCATTCTGTTGCATCACCTTTCTTTGGGATGGGCACGAATATGGATATTTTCCAGTCAGTTGGACAGAAAGCCATCTTCCTAATTTCTTTGAGTAGATGAGTGAGCAATCCCAGAGTTGCATTCTTTTGTTGAATCATCACAGTTGGTATTCCAACAGTTCCTGGAGTTTTGTTTTTCACCAATGCTTTCAGTGAAGATTACACATCCTCCCTCAATACCGAAGGTTCTTGATGAAATACTACTTCCTGAAATGATTGAAGGTTGACCAATTCTTTTTGGTACAGTGACTCTGTGTATTACTTTGATCCTCTTTTGATGTTTCCTGTGTTTTTTAGTATTTTGCCCATAAACCAACAAAAAAACCCAAATCTGTTGCTGTCGAGTCAATTCCGACTCAAAGTGACTGTATAGGACAGAGTAGAACTGCCCCATAGGGTTTCAAATGAGCAGCTGGTTAGCAGTCAAGCTCTTGCCCAATTTTGCCATTAGCATCCTTCAATATTGTAACTCGAAGCTTGAATTTTTTCTTCAGTTCTTTCTGCTGGAGAAATTCTCAGAGTGTTCTTCCCTTTTGGTTTTCTAACTTCAGGTCTTTGCACATTTCATTATAACACTTTACTTTGTCTTCCCGATGCTCTCTTTGAAATCTGTTCAGTTTTTCCCTTTGCTTTAGCTATTCTATGTTCAAAAGCAAGTTTTAGAATCTGTTCTGATGTCCAGTTTTGGTATTTTCTTTCTTTCCTGTCTTTTTAATGGCCTTTTGCTTTCTTCATGTGTAGTATCCTTGATGTCATTCAACAACTTGTCTTGTCTTTGGTCATTAGTGTTCAGTGCATCGAATATATTCTCGAGATGGTATATAATTTCAGGTGGTACATACTCAAGGGTGTACTTTGGTTCTCATGGGCTTGTTTTAATTTTCTTCATCTTCAACTTGAATTTGCTAAAGACCAACTGATGGTCTTCTCTATTGTCTCTTTCCACAGACATAGTCAATTAGTTTCCTGTGTATTCTATCGTGCAAGGTCCAGGTGTATAGTCCCAGTTTAGGTTGTTGAATAAAGGTATTTCCAATGAATAGATTGTTGGTCTTTCAAAACTCTCCGGCGTCATTTCTATCATGAAGGTTATAGTTTCCAACTACTGATCTTTCTTTTTGTTTCTAAACTTTCTTATTACAATCACTAGAAATTATCTATGCATACTGATTGCATGTTTGATCAATTTCAAACTGCAGAAATTGGTAAAAATCTTCAGTTTTTTCATCTTTGACATTAGTGTTTAGTGCATAAATTTGAATAATAATCATATTAACTGGTCTCCCATGCAGGTGTATGGGTATTGTCCTATCACTGACAGTGTAGTACTTCAGGATAGATCTTGATTTTTTTTTTTTTTTTGATGATGACTGTGACACTGTTGCTCTTCAATTCATCATTTCTTGCATAGTAGATACTATGATTGTCTGATTCAAATTGGCTAACACCAGTCCATTCCAACTCACTGCCTCCTAGCATACGGATCTTCAAGTGTTCCATTTCACTTTTGACAACTTCCAGTTTTCCTAGATTCATATTTCGTACATTCCATGTTCCAGTTACTAATGAATGTTTGCAGCTGTTTCTTCTCATTTTGAGTCATGCCACATCAGCAAATGAAGGTTCTGAAAGCTTTATTCCATCCATGTTATTAAGGCTGACTCTACCTTGAGGAGGCATCTCTTCCCCAACTGTATTTTGAGCATCCTCCAACTAAGGGACTCATCTTCCAGCACCATGCCAGACATTGTTCTGCTGTTATTCATAAGGTTTCCACTGGCCAGTTTCTTCAGTAGATCAGCAGATTCTTCTTCCTAGTGTGTCTTAGTCTAGAATCTCTGCTGAAACCTGTCCACCATGGATGTTCCTTCCTGCATTTCAAATACCAGTGGCATATCTTCCAGCGTCACGGCAACAAGCAAAACACCACAGTTATAATAAACTGACAGACTCGTGGTGGTTCTGAGGGTAAAACAGCTACCTAAGAGACCATTGTGTTTCAGCTAAATTAAACATAAGTTCATTGGCATCACTAGGAGCTTGCATGGGTGCAGACCTCACCAGATGACACTGTCAGAAGGGGTGACACCAAAATTACTGTCTATAAAATTTTTGTGCACTGTTTCAGCAGAAATTTATTGTTTTTTCTTGACAATACCCTGTAATTAATTAAAGCAACAAACATATTTTTTGTAAGCCTAGCTTACATGTATCGATATACCTGCAATGCTAAAAACTCTATGCTAATTTGTTTTTTGAAGCTTCTAATGCACTTTGGAAACCCTAGTGGTTAAGAGCTACAGCTGCTAACCAAACAGTCAGCAGTTCGAGTCCACCAGGCAATCCCTGGACACTCAGTGAGGCACTTCTACTCTGTCCTATAGGGCGGCTATGAGTTGGAATTGACTCCACTGCAGCGGGTCAGCGGCTAATGCCCTTTGGTGAGAACTGCCATTATTACTCAGTTACCATAACGCTTCAAATCATATGGTTTCATCTGCACACACTACAAGCCAGTGTTTTCGTTTCTGCCAGTGTTTTTTATAGTTTTTGTTTTTGTCAAATTTTCTGGTGTTTTAGCTACAGTATTGTAGTAATTAGTATTTATGAACTTATATCTATACCTTTTTTGAGAACTAAGTAGTAATTAAGTTAAAAGGAGAAAAGTAAAAAAGGCTTCCACTCAGTTACTAATAGTATTTTACTTAATAATGTTATTCAACGTAGAAAGATTTTACAAAAAAAAATTGTTTCTAGTATTCATATAATCTAACAAATATTACGTTTAAGCAATTTGCAACTGTATTTGTCACATATTATTCTATGATTAAAATTGATAATAAACATACACATATAACAATTTTTTATGCTTTAATTGATAACTCAACAGAGAAATTAACAGTTTAAAACATGAAGTGTGGGAAGAGGTCCATGGGGGGAATTGACACTCGGAGTTGCTGCACTGGGTGACACCAACCTTAGTGATGCCACTGCATCTTTTAGTCATGCCCTGGCGTTTGGGGGGAGGCCAGAAAACCAGCAGCTCTGTCTTTCCTTGGCTCAGTGGTGGAGTAGGAGTTAAATCACCCCCACAGGGACAGCTACCACTTTCTCATGGAAAACCGCGTTGGTACTGGAGAAAGATCCTCACAGTCCTCACTTTATCACGTATAGTTGACAAGTAAGATTTTTTGGGACTTTTCTAGTTTGTTAGTTAGAGACTCTAAGGTAACCCACCCTCAAAATGAACATCAGGTCAGAATCTTCGGGCTTCTATGGGTTAAAAACCAGATGCCGCTGGGCTGATTCTGACTCACGGCAACCCCATGTGTCCCAGAGCAGAACTATTTTCTACAGGACTTTCAATGGCTGGTTTTTCAGAAGGGGATCACCAGGCCTTTCTTCTGAAGCACCTCTTGGTGGCCTGGAACCTCCAACCTTTTGGTTACCAGCAAAGTTCCGTAATATCTGCACTACCCAGAGACTTTTCCATGGGTTAGGCCTTCAATTTAGCAAAAGCTCATTAACAAGCTAACAGCTGGATTTCAAAAAGATAGTGTATCTAGTAGCCCTTTCAAAACCACAAATTTGTGCCAACTCAAGGTTGCCTGCCAATAAAAACTACATGCCTCTGGAAGTAGCCTCCCTTTGGAAGACTCGCCAATCAACAAAAAAACATCAGTTAGAAAGACTTGTTCTATCCCCAATATCCAAAACATACAATAAATTGAACGGTACCCATGCCAAATCTTAGCCCAACTACTGGGCAGGTGAGCTTCTCCCATTAACACACTTATCGATCCCTAGTTTCTCCTTGTCAGGGTGACCCCTTTGTCATTTGTGAGATTGGAAAGTACAGACATATAATACCAAACAGCAATTCCTACCATACATTCATATGCAGAAGCAACAAAATCATACAAAGTCATTTTAACTTCCTTTATGTTCTTCTCTGCAAGATTTATTCTATCCCATAGGTTAAACTCAGCATTTCGAGGCTAACAGTTGGAGCTTCTAGGAGATCTATTTATCCCCCAGATGGAGATTAGAAAACACCAGAGCTTAGGGAGGGGGCAATTGTAAGCAAAGTTTGGGGGATAGCTGGAATAACCTCAGAAACTTTTTGGCTCCTTGCCTGTTCGCTTTCCAGTATCTGGGTATTTACCCAGCCTGAGAGCTCTTTCTTTCTACCTCTAACACATCACCATGATTCCATTTTACGTCCCATGGCACCTTTGTTCACTCCTATTCCCAGGGGTGGACGGGATGGTGACTTGGTGGCTTGCATTCAACAGATGTATAAACTTTTAAGGCCTCCCATCCTTGAAGTCCCAGCATGACTGGGTAATTTTTAGGGCCATCAGTTCTACTTGTGGGTAGACCTTGGCCCCACCTTTATTCATTAAAGCTGCTAAGGTCAGGATAGAGGAGGAACACAGAACCAGGGGGATAAGAAGAATTGTCTCTACACCTGTGTGTTTCGTTCCGCAAAGCCCCACAAAATGTGTGTGGTTCCCTACTATTTTCCTTATTCAAGAATAAACTTTAGAATCTGTATCTTTTCAGCCTGCCTTTTAAAATAGAATGTTTTGATGTAGAGTCAGGACCACTAGACTCCTTTTTATCCCATCTGAAGGAGAGTAATAACCGAAACACCACACAGGCCTCTTTTTTCAACTCTACCTCCTGTTACTTGGCCTTCAACCACCTTTCCAACTTTCCTTTAAAAGACTGAATAAACAAATGGACAGTGGCCAGACCACATACAAAAATAGAAATCTGACCCACAAACTCCAGCAACCAGCCCAAAAAATTAAAATCATTATAGCAACCAGTTAAGAAAGCCAAACAACAACCCCTCTAAAAATGGACCCTAAATGGAAGGGCTTGACTGACAGCCTGGATATTGGCAGCCTCTCTAATTTTTGCCACTTCTCTCCCCATTCTCATGCAGGACCAATTGGAGAAAGCCAAATACACCCCCTGACAAAACATATAGGATGCCTTGCTATTTAGTCTGCTTCCAGTTCCTTGATGCCAAGAAACTCAATACGGCGTACCTGAAGCCTTCTCTTTTTCCTCCATATAGCTTTCACATCCTCTGCCTTCCTTTCAGTCTCTGCCAAACACAAGTGATAGTGACTAACTCCCTTGCAAGCTCTGAATAAATAACAGCATTTGTTCTCATTTTGGTGTTTTTTGTCTATTTTCACACCTTAATGGGTAACAGAGTGGACAAAATGTATTTCCTAACTGACCAAAACAAATAGTTTTGCAACATATACACTACATGTTCACTTTGATCCACTGGGGACCTTCTCTTTTCTCTTCCAGAAGGCCACATTTGCCCAAGTATATCTCATTCTCAACATCAAAATTAAGTTTCTATTGTATGTATACTTTTTTTCCTACTTTCTTTTTGTTTTTTCTGCTTCACCCTCCTGCCCCTGACAGCAGAGAATAGAAAACATCCTTGATAGAGGCCAACCAAAAAAAGTACTTCAGGCACTTATATGAAGCATTGTTTGTGGTGGGTTGAGGACTTAGGTTAGTATCTTAGAATTTTTCTCTGCCTATTTTTATTTATTTACTCTGGATATTTATCGTGTTTTGTTTTTGTAATGTCAGCATATTCTTATAGTAAATCTGGAAACCTGTGTAAAATATTGTAATGAAGGAAAATAAGAGGACTGTTTTTCAAGGGGCAACCCTGGTAGCATAGAGGTTAAGTGATACAGCTGCGAACCAAAAGGTCAGCAGTTCGAATCCACCAGCTGCTCCTTGATAACTCTGTGAGGCAGTTCTACTCTGTCCTATAGTGTTGCTATGAGTCAGAACCGACCCAGCAGCAACAGGTCTGGTTTGGTTTGGTTCCCAAGGAGAGTTATCATTTGACAATGAATGTAAAATTTATTCAGCATCTATTAACTACAAAGACAAATTAAGTTCAATATTTATTAAATATTCTTACAAATCTCTGTAATATTCATCTTACAATAAAGGAAGCTATAGCTTAAAACCCATTGCCATTGAATTGATTCCAACTCATAGTGACCCTATAGCTTAGAGGGGTGAGCTTATTTTCTTGCCCACATTCACCCAACAGAATTTAAGACAAACCTATTCTCTTCTATTTTTTTAATATTTATTTCAACATTTCCCTAAAGCTTAAAATGTAACTACTCAGTTGCCATATGTTTCTTGTCTCCCTTCTCATCCTCCTCTTTCTAGTCAGATTTCAGACATAATTCTTGCCAATGGGATATGAGCAAAGATGTGGTACATCAATTTTGTGTCTGCACCTGAAGGTGAAAGGTCCACTAGGATGAAGGATCCTGTGCCTTTGAGAAGGTCCTCAAGAAAACCTACACTAGAGTTTTGATACACGGCACATTTACATGTGTCATGTTTAGGTCATGATATGATTCCGGGTGGTTTGCTACGGAGGCTAGCAAAATATTGTGACAAATACATTAAGAATGACCCAACAGAAGAATAGAAAATTTTGCTTCCTGATGATATTATGAAGACTTTCAGGAAAAAAAAAATAAATAAATAACCTGTTTTTTCCAAACACCAGTTTCCTACTCTTTGCAATTTACAGTCAAATGGAATTTCTACGTGATAGAAATCTACACACTCACAATAAAGCAGGAAGATTAAAAACTCAGCCTGCATCCATTGGTTTCTTTCTGTATATATTCTGGTCTTCATTTAAAATGGAAAACTGAAGCAATTGTGTCCCCAAATACTGTATACGAAGTGATTAGTTGTTGCAAAATCATTTGAAGTTCCTGTTGTTTGAATGTGTTTGTTTGAAAGGAAGAATTTAATGTGTGTATGTGTGTGCGTGTGTATACACACACACACACACACACACATATATATATATATATAATTGGTAGAGGGTCAGCAAAAAAGAGGAAGACCCTTAATGAGATGGGTTGACACAGTGGGTGCAACAATGGGCTCAAGCATAGTAACAATTGTGAGGCTGGCGCAGGACTGGGAAGTGTTTCATTCTGTTGTGCATAGGGTCGTTATGAGTTGAAACCAACTTGATGGCATCTAACAACAACATATATATAGTGTAAGGTTATGTTTTTCTTTGTTCTTATTTATTTACTTAATCTTTATTTTTATGCTCTACTCTAATTTGAGGGTTTGAAAATAAAGGCAGGCAGTAAGTTTTTTTCCCCCAAAATGCAAGTTAACCTATATTAACATTTTCATAAATCTGACAACATACCTTCTTAAATAAATAGATAACTTTAAATCAAAAGCAGCCAAAGGAAGTGTGTTTCTGCTGGAGCATCCTATTTCAATGTATAGGATTTATCCACACGCACACCCACCTCATTCCTTATTTGTAACTTCTTTCTCTGATAGTGAGAAAATTTGATTCATATAAACAACCAAGAAGAGCAATGCCTGGGTAACTATTTGTTGTTCTGTAGTTCGAGGATGATGACTTTGAAACAACCCCAAATGCAGATTTTCCTTAGCTTTCTACCTCCTCATAACCTTTTGCTTACATACAAAAGTGAGTTACTGGAACATTAAAAGTGCTGCAGATGGGTATCTCAATAAAATTAAAACTAACATAAAAGTAGACTAAGTAGTGAAGGGAATATTGACTTTCTCTTTATTGCACATTTAACAATATGAAAGATAATAAAATATAATTTTATGTTGGATAATAATAAAAAATATGTATACTATAACACCCTGTATTTATGGCATGCTTTCCAATTCTCTGCTTAATTTTCTGAATATAAGAACCAATAACACATTTTCTTCATTAGCTGGGTATTTCCTAGTGAAGGTGACGTTTACTCATCACTGAAGTATCAACAATGTCTCTTGCCAAATGATTGCTTGTACCAAGCACGAATATACACATAGTACATTGTAATCACTAAGTTAGAAGCTGAGATGAAATCAGTTTCTAGTAATGGCCATATGTGTGGATGAAGGCTGTGTTTGAGTGTACAGATAAAGGACAGGCTGGTGAGGTTATTCACAACTTTAAAGAAGGTAATAGTTTAATATGATTTTATGTACTTTTATTAGATAAGTCATTTTGTATATGTTTTCTCTTAGATAATTCTTTGAAGAACTTTCTTTTTGGATGAAGGGGAGAATCATATTTTTACATGGTTTTTGATTGTTTGGTTTTCCTCCAGTTAAATGGCATCATATACATAAAACATTATTGTTGTGGTGTGTTTTTAATATGGAGAAATATTCTCAGTTAAAGACCAGTTAGCTCTTCCTAGGAATTATTGATCTTTCCATTAACCTTGCCAATGCAATTTGGGCTTAGGCTGAGGAAATAAGCTTATAAAACAAAGATTTTGATAGCACCATAAAATCTGTGTGCCACATATTCTTAAATTAGAAGTGTGTTTTAGGAATGGTTGTCCTAGGTTTCTAATAAATGTAATTAATGATATAATTTAAAAGGTAAAGAAAAAAAAAACCCTTTCATTTTTAAATGTGTGAAATGTGGCTTTATTACTGACACTGTTCGTTATACACCATCTGTCATAACACAAATCATAATAGTTTTATGCAATTGAAAATAATAGTAATTTATGTTATTTTCCTGTTTGTCAATTTTGTATCAATAATAGACAATATTTCTCAGAAGTGTGTCATTTTTAAATCAAGTAAACAGATAAATATATGTCTTTCTATAGTCCAGTAACTTTAACATGAGACCATGTTTTAAAAATAGCTCATTATTCGGATACTTGTCCCCAGCCTCTAAAATTGCTGCCAAGAAGAAAGTTAGACTATCAGTGTCTGGAGTTTCCTTGAATACTAGCTGAGAAAGTTCAGTCATATTATATTTAAATCATGTAGTACCTTCTTCCCAAGCAAAATCAGAATCTATTTTTAAGATTTTTTTTAGAATTAATATGTACCAAAATGTAATTGGTGATTTATGTTAGTGATTAAAGCTGTTAATATAGTGGATCATCTGTTCATTTGACTCTGAAACCAGACTTAGAGACTACATGAAATAACGTAGTTTCTGAAGAGCTAACTTGTGCCCCTGTGAGAAAGAAATGTATTAGTAAGAATACAGTGTTTATGTACAATTTTTTAGTTTTTAGCGTTAGAGTTTCCAATCAAAACACTGTTTTACAAAGTAGTTAAGTCAGCTTTTTTCCCTCACTCTCTTTGTAAGATTACTTGTTGTGTTTCTCTCTCTTCCTCTCTCTCTTTTCTTTCTCTTCTTCTACTTCCTGTATCTATCTGGTACATACAACAGAGTTAAATTCACTTGCCACAGTATCTGTGTTTGATCCTGTTGAGTAAGTGCGCGCATGGGCATATGTACGTGTGTCTTCATGAAGGATATTCATCTGCAGTTTTTTTTTTTTTTTTCTCCTTGTAATATCTTTGTCTGCTTTTGATATTAGGGTAATGCTGGTCTCATAAAATATAGTGGGAAGTGTCCCAGATTCTCCTATATTCTGGATGGGATCGTGTAGAATGGGTATTATTTCTTTCTTAAGTGTTTACAGGCATATCTTGGAGCTATTGCAGGTTCAGTTCCAGACCACCACAATAAAGCGAGTCACACACGTTTTTTTTTTTTTTTTTGGTTTTCCAGTAGATGTAAAAGTTATGTTTACATTATACCCTAGTTTTTATCAAGTGTGCAATAGCATTATGTCTATAAAAACAATCTTCATACTTTAGTTAAAAAATACCTTCTCGTTAAAAAATACTGTCATCTGAACCCTCAGTGAGTTGTAATCTTTTTGCTGGTGGAGGGTCTTGACTTGATGCTGACAGCTGCTGACTAATGAGAGTGGTGGTTGCTGGGGTGGCTGTAGCCATTTCTTAAAATAAGGCAACAATGAAGTTTGCTACATTGATTGACTCTTTCTTTCGCAAAAGATTTCTCTGTAGCATGCAATGCTGTTTGATTGTATTCTGCACACAGTAGAAATTCTTCCAAAATTGGAGCCAATCTTCTTAAACCATTTGGCTGTTTTATCAGCTAAGTTTATGTAATATTCTAAATCCTTTCCTGTCATTTCAACAATGTTCAGAGCGTCTTCACCAGGAGTAGTTTCCATCTCAATAAATCATTTTCTTTGCTCATCCACAAAAAGCAACTCCTCATCATTTAAAGTTTTATCATAAGATTGGAGCAATACTGTCACATCTTCAGGCTCCACTTCTAACTCTAGTTCTGTTGATATTTCTATCACATCTGCAGTTACTTCCTCCACTGAAGTGTTGAACCCCTCAAAGTCATACATAAAGGTTGGAATAAACTACTTCCAAACTCCTGCTAATGTTGGCATTTTGACCTCCTCCCATGAATTACCAATGTTTGTAATGGCATCTAGAATGATGAGTCCTTTCCAGAAGGTTTTCAATTTACTTTGCCTAGATCCTTCAGCAGAATCACTATGTATGGTAGCTAATGCCTTAAGAAATATATTTCTTAAATAATAAGACTTGGAATTCAAAATTACTCCTTGATCCATGGGCTCCAGAATGGACGTTGTGTTACCAGGCATGAAAACAGCATTAATTTCCTTGTTCATTTCCGTCAGAGCACTTGGGTGACCAGGTTCTTTGTCAATAAGCAGTAATATTTTAGAAGAATCTTTTTTTCTGAGTAGTAGGACTTAGCACTAGGCTTAAAATATTCACTAAACCGTGTTGTAAACAGATGTGCTCTTCCAGGCTTTATTTTTCCATTTAGAGAGCACAAGCAGGGTAAATTTAGCATACTTCTTAAGGACCCTATGATTTTTGGAATGGTAAATGAGCATTGGCTTCAACTTAAAGTCACCAGCTGCATTAGCCCCTAGCAAGACAGTCACCCTGTCTTTTGAAGCTTTGAAGGTAGGCATTGACATCTCCTTTCTAGTTATGAAATTCCTAGTCCAACATTGAAATTCTGTTATTTAGTGTAGCTGCTTTCATCAACTATCTTAGTTAGAAGTTCTGGATAACTTGTTGCAGCTTCTATATCAACACTTGCTGGTTCACCTTGCACTTTTGTGTTATGGCGGCAGCTTCTACCCTTAAGCCTCATAAAACAAACTCTGCCAGCTTCAAACATTTCTTCTGCAACTTCCTCACCTCTCTCAGCCTTCATAGAACAGAAGATAGCTAGGGTCTTGCTCTGGATTAGGCTTTATTTTAAGGGAATATTTTAAGGGACTATTAAAGTTATTTGTTTCTTTTTGAGTCAATTTTGGTAGTTTGTGGTGGTACAAATGGTAAGTACAGTAGCCTACTAACCAAAAGGCTGAAGGTTTAGATTTACCCACAATGCCTCATAAGAAAAGTCTGGCAATCTACTTCTGAAAAATTAGCCACTGAAAAACCTATGGAGGTGGGGCAAAGATGGCAGAGTAGTCATATGTTTCTGGTGATCCCTCTTACACAAAGACCCTAAAAAACAAGTGAAGTGATTGTATATATGACACATTAGGAGCTCTGAACATCAAAGGCAAAGTTAGGAAATTGGACTGAGCTGTAGCAGGAGGGAGAGAGGGTTTAGATGTGGCAAGGAGAAGCTGGACCTGACTCAGCAGGAACTGGAGCCACTCAGGCATGATCTCCTGGCTCGACCATGGCAGGGCTGGTGGCGTTTAGGATGCGAGTTCCTCAGGGAGGGACAGTGAGCCTCTGGAATAAGAGAATAGCACTCTCAGCTAAAGCTAAGTACTTGCATCTATTTTATTGTGCCCCCAGTGCCCAAGCCAGCTTCAGTGGCAGTCAGTTTCCCTGGATCTGAGATAGGTCTTGCTGTGTGCATTTAGCCATTCTCCCGAGAAAGAATAAATTGACAATTTGGGGAAGAGACAATCTGCCAGCTCCCTTAAGACAGGACACAAGGGCAGAAGAGGCTCCTGTCCAGGCACAAATGGTCCACAAACTTTGAATGCCTTTCACCCCTGCATGGACCTGTAAGGGCCCATTTCCGGAGATTAGACCCTTGTTGGCAGACTGGAATGGTATATGTGCCTGAGATCTGACTTTAACTGTTTTAGCTGTGTGGTAAAGAGATGGGTTTTTGGCATTTGACACCACTCTACCAATTAAATGGGTCCTCACATGCCCATATCAGGGGCCTGAGGACTGGTGGCTCCATCCACACCACCTAGCCACCAACCTCAGGGGTCCAAGGATACGTAGTGCCTCCCAGTCCTTACACTCAAAAGCATTGGTGCCCAGGGTCTGGCTGCAGACCCCACCCACCTGTGCACTCTAGGAACAGGAACACGCTTTCCTCACAGACACTCAGGGGATGGTTGTCAGCCCCTGCCTTGCTCAAGGCATGAACCTCTGCTGCAACCAGATACCTGTGCCTACACCAATCACCCCTGACCTACTAAGACTCGAGGACAGAGCCTGTGCAACACATCTGATGTCCAACTACTTGGACACCTGAGTTGAATCCATACAAGAAAAGTGAATGGACTCCTGGGCTTATATACCTAGTAATATCTCTAGCCATCTGGTGATAGGACATCAGAGCTTCAAAGACACAAATGATCAAGCTAGCTCTCTCAAACAGCCTATTTGGACATATGAAAACAGAACAAAGCAAGAAGCTAGAATACAGTCAAAAAAAAAAAAAAAGAAACCCATTTCTATCGATTTGATTATGACTTTTTTATTTTTTCATAGAGACGCTACAGGACAGAGTAAAACTGCTGCACATGGTTTCCAAGGAGCGTCTCCTGGTTGGATTCAAACTGCCGACCTTTTTGGTTAGCAGCCATAGCTCTTAACCACCATGCCACCAGGGTTTCCAAAGGATACAGTAAGCAAGCATAAAATAAATATGATAACTTATAGATGGCTCAGAGACAACAGTCAATATCAAATCACATAAAGAAGCAGACCATGATCACTTCAACAAACTCTCAAAACAAAGAATCATGGACTATCCTGGACAAAGAGGTATTCTGGAATCACCAGAGGCAGAATACAAAAGATTAATTTACAGAATTCTTCAAGAGATCAGGAAGGAGATCAGGCAAAACGTAGAAAAACCAAAGGAACCCACAGAAAAAGTAGTGGAGGAAATTAAGAAGGTAATAATGAAAAATTTAATAGGCTGCAAGACTCCATAGAGGGACAGCATTCAGAAATTCAAAAGACTAACAATAAAATTTCAGAATTAGACATCTCAATAGAAAGTCAGAGGAGCAGAATTGAGGAAATGGAAGTCAGAATTAGTAAGACTGGAGATAAAATAGTTGGCACCAACGTATTTGAAAAAAATAAAATAAAATAATTTTTTTTTTTTTAAATGAACAAACCCTAAAATCATGTGGGACTCTATCAAGAGATTGGAGTACCAGAACAGGAAGGGAAAATGGAATACACTGAGAGGATTGTTGAAGATTTGTTGGCAGAAAGCTTCCCTGATTTCGTGAAAGATGAGAAGATATGTATCCAAGATGCTCATTGAACCCCACATAAGGTAGATCTCAAAAAAAATTCACCAAGGCATATTATAATCAAACTTGCCAAAATCAAAGATAAAGAGAGAATTTTAAGGGTGGCTAGGGATAAACTAAACAAAAAGCTACCTACAAAAGAGAGTCAATAAGAATAATCTTGGACTACTCAGCAGGAACCATGCAGGCAAGAAGGTAATGGGATGATGTATATAAAGCATTGAAAGAAAAAAATTGCCAGCCAAGAATCATATATTCAGCAAAACTGTCACTCAAATATGAAGGTGAAATTAGGACATTTCCAGATAAACAAAAGTTTAGGGAATTTGCAAAAACCAAACCAAAAATCCAAGAAATACTAAAGGAAGTCCTCTGGTTAGAAAATCAATAACATCAGGTATCAATCCAAGACCAGAACACATGACAGAGCTACCAGATATCAACCCAGATAGGGAAATCACAAAAATAAATCAAGATAAAAAAAAAAAAAAACACTCAAAACAGGGAAACAATGATGTCATTATGTAAAAGGTAACAAAATTAAATCAATAAAGAGAGATTGAAAAATGTAGTAATAGATCTTTCATAAGGAGAGGAAACCAAGGTGACATAAAGAAATAAAAGTTTGGTTTAAACTTAGGAAAACGGGGTAAATATTAAGGTAGAAACAAAAGAGATTAACAATCTTGCTCATTGAAATAAAATACAAGACAAACATAAAGACTCAGAAAAACAAAATCAACAACAATAAAAAAGAGAAAGAAGAAAATACATAAAGAATAATGACTCAGCACAAAAAAGTTAAGTGAAAAAAAGAAACCATCAACAACACAGAAAAAAGACATCAAAATGATAGCACTAAACTCATATCCATCCATAATTACGCTGAATGTAAACGGACTAAATGTACCAATAAAGAGACAGAGAGTGGCAGAATGGATAAAAAAACACAATCCGTCTATATGCTGCCTATCCGAGGCACACCTTAGACTCAAAGACACAAACTAAAACCCAAAGGATGGAAAAAATATATCAAGTAAACAATAAACAAAAACGGATAGGAGTGGCAACATTCAGTTCTGACAAAATAGATTTTAAAGTTAAATCTACCACAAAGGATAAGGAAGGACACTATATAATGATTAAAGGGACAATATACCAGGAGGATATAACCATATTAAATGTTTACAAACCCAACAACAGGAGTTCAAGCTACATAAAACAAACTCTAACAGGATTGAAAAGTGAGATAGACAGCTCAACAATAACAGCAGGGGACTTCAACGCACCTCTTTTGGTGAAGGATAGAACATCCAGGAAGGAGCTCTATAAAGACACAGAACATCTAAAAGCCACAATCAACCAACTTGACCTCATAGACATCTACAGAACACTCAACCCAACAGCAGCCAAGGATACTTTCATTTCCAATGGACATGGAACATTCTCTAGTATAAACCATATATTGGGTAACAAAGCAAGCTTTAACAGAATCAAACCTTCAAAATATTACAAAGCATCATAAAAGTATAAATCAATAACAGAAAAAGCAGGGAAAAGAAAGCAAACACTTGGAAACTGAACAACACCTTGCTAAATATGGCTGGGTTACAGAAGAAATTAAGAATGGAATAAAGAAATTCATAGAATCCAATGAGAATGAAAACACTTCCTATCAGAACCCATGGTGAACACCTAAAGCACTGCTCAGAGGTCAATTTATAGCAATGAAGGTGCACATACAAAAAAGAAGAAAGGGCCAAAATCAAAGAATTATCCCTACAACTTGAACAAATACAGAGCAATAGAAGAAGCCCTCAGGCACCAGAAGAAAACAAATAAGAAAAATTAGAGCAGTTTTTAGAGAACAGAAAACAATTGAAAGAGTTAACAAGATCAAAAGGTGGTTCTTTGAAAAGATCAACAAAATTGATAAACCCTTTGCCAAACTGACAAAAGAAAAAGAGAACAGGAAGCAAACAACCTGAATAAGGAATGTGATGGGCAATATCAAAATAGGGCCAATAAAAATTAAAAGAATCATATCAGATTACTCTGAAAAACTGTACTCTACCAAATTTGAAAACCTAGAAGAGATAGACAAATTTCTAGAAACACACTACTTACCTAAACTAACACAAACAGAGGTAGAAATAAATAAACCCATAACAAAAGAAGAGATTGAAAAGATAATTAAAAAACACTCTCGCAGCTCCCCCCCCCCCCCAAAAAAAAGCCCTGACCCTCACGGCTTCACTGGAGAATTCTACAAAACTTTCAGGAAAGAGTTAACACCACTACTACTAAAGATATTTCAGAGCATAGAAAAGGATGGAACACTCCCAAACTTATTCTATGAAGCAAGTATATGCCTGATACCAAAACCAGGTAAAGACACCACAAAAAAAGAAAATTACAGACCTATAATCCTCATGAACTTAGATGCAAAAATCCTCAACAAAATTCTAGCTAATAGAATTCAACAACATATCAAAAAAATAATTCACCATGACCACATGGGATTTATACCAGGTTTGCAGGGATGGTTCAACATTAGAAAAACAATGTAATTCACCATATAAATAAAACAAAAGACAAGAACCACATGATTTTGTCAATTGATGCAGAAAAGGCATTTCACGAACTTCAGCATCATTCATGATTAAAACTCTCAGCAAAATAGGAATAGAAGGAAAATTCTTCAACATAATAAGGGGCATGTATACAAAGCCAACAGCCAACATCATCCTAAATGGAGAGATTCTGAAAGCATTCCCCTTGAGAATGGGAGCCAGACAAGGATGCCCCTTATCACCACTCTTATTCAACATTGTGCTGGAGGTTCTTGCCAGTGCAATTAGGCTAGATAAAGAAATAAAGAACATCCAGATTGGTAAGGAAGAAGTAAAAGTATCTCAATTTGCAGATGACATGATCTTATACACAGAAAACCCTAAGAATCCTAAAAAGAACTACTGACAGTAATAGTTCAGCAGAGTATCAGGATAAACATACAAAAATCAGTTGGATTCGTCTATCCCAACAAAAAAGAACATCGAAGAGGAAATCACCAAATCAATGTCATTTACTGTAGCTCCCAAGAAAATTAAAAAAAAAAAACAGTTTAAATACTTAGGAATAAATCTTACCAGAGATGTAAAAGACTTATACAAAGAAAACTACAGTACACTTCTGCAAGAAACCAAAAGAGACTTACATAAGTGGAAGAACATACCTTGCTCATGGATAGGAAAACTTAACATTGTAAAAATGTCTATTCTACCCAAAGCGATCTATTAGATACAATGTAATTCCGATCCAAATTCCAATGACATTTTTTAATAAGATGGAGGAACAAATTGCCAACTTCATATAGGAGGGAAAGAAACCTTGGATAAGTAAGGCATTACTGAAAAAGAAGAGCAAAGTGGGAGGCCTCACACTACCTGATTTTAGAACCTATTGTACCACCATAGTAGTTAAAACAGCCTGGTACTGGTACAAAAACAGATACAAAGACCAATGGAACAGAATTGAGACTCTAGACATAAATCCATCCACATATGGGCAGCTGATGTTTGACAAAGGTCCAAAGTCTGTTAAATACAGAAAAGACCAGTCTCTTTAACAAATGGTACTGGCATAACTGGATATCCATCTGCAAAAAAAAAAAAAGAAACAAGACCCATACCTCACAACCATGCACAAAAAATAACTCAAAATGGATCAAAGACCTAAATATAAAATCAAAAACGATAATGATCATGGAAGAAAAAATAGGGGCAATGCTAGGAGCCCTAATACATGGCATAAACAGTATACCAAACATTACTAACAATACAAAATTGCTGGAAGAGAAACTAGAAAACTGGGAGCTCTTAAAAATCAAACACTTAAATGCTCATCCAAAGACTTCACCAAAAGAGTAAAAAGATTATCTACAGACTCGGAAAAATTTTTTTATCTACATTTCCGATCAGCATCTGCTGTCTAAAATCTACATGATACTGCAAAAACTTAACAACAAAAAGACAAATTACCCAGTTGAAAATGGGCAAAGGATATGAACAGTCACTTCACCAAAGAAGACATTCAGACAGTTAACATATACATGATGAAATGCTTTTGATCACTATCTGTTAGAGAAATGCAAATCAAAACTGCAATGAGATACTATCTCACTCCAACAATTTAATCCAAAAAACACAAAATAATAAATGTTGGAGAGGTTGTGGAGAGACTGGAATGCTTATACACTGCTTGTGAGAATGTAAAATGGTACAACCACTTTGGACTTTGATTTGACACTTCCTTAAAGAGCTAGAAATAGAACTACCAGAGGATCCAGTAATCCCACTTCTTGGAATATATCCTAGAGAAATAAGAGCCTGTACATGGACAGATATATGAACACTCATGTTCATTTCAGCACTGTTTCCATTAGCAAGAAGATGGAAGCAACAAGGTGCCCATCAACAGAAGAATGGATAAATAAATTATATTCACACAATGGAATACTATGCAAAAATAAAGAAGAATGATGAATCCATGAAATATTTCATAACGTGGAGAAATCTGGAAGGCATTATGCTGAGTGAAATTATTTGCCAAAGGACAAATATTGTATGAGACCACTATTATGAGAACTCGAGAAATATTTTAAACAGAGAAGAAAATATTCTTTGATGGTTTCAGGGTGTAGACAGAGGGAGGGAAGTATTCACTAATTAGATAGTAGATAAGAATTATTTAGGTGAAAGGAGGGGAGGGGGAGGGGGAGGGGAGGGGAGGGAATATGAGGAGAAGGAAAAGAGAAGAGAAAGGAAGGAATGGAACAGGAGGATGACTGAATAGAATGGAAAGGAAAGGAAAAGAAAGGATATCTATATTGACCAATCTTGCATATTCTTAACAATCTAATTTGCTTATTAGTTTAAAGTTGAATAACAAGAAAATGTAATACTGGAAGCTCACAATACACCTTATTCAAAGAGAAGATTATAAACTGTAATAATTTTAGGTATGATGGCTTATTGAGGTAAAATAGCATTTTATTTGAAGACAAATAGGATAGGCAATATGTAATATGATTTCACTCTTGTGCAAGTATTTTGGAGCAGGATATTTTTTCCTTACTTATTCTGGCATAAAGACATTTATGAAATTCTGGAGTCCCTAGGTGACACAAACATTTAAGAACTCAACTAGTAACCAACAGGTTGGCAGTTCGAACCCTCCTGAGCCAGCTTGGAAGAAAGGCTTGGCAACCTGCTCCTGAAACAGCACAGCCTTGAAATCCCCTTGGAGTGTAGTTCTACTTCTCACACATGGGGTCTCAATGAGTCAGGATCTACTCAGTGGCAACTGGACTAGTTTTTGTTTTGTCTGGACACTAAAAAGGACACTAAGTAGCGCTAAATCCAGCAGATGTAACATTTACTTTATTCCTCTAAAAGACACACTTAGGTCTTTCTTAAATTTAAATATAGCACTTAGAGTTTTTTCAAGAGAGATAAACTGATTTTAAGTGAATTTTAAATGTTCAGCTGTACAGACTGCAGAGAAATGGCCTCAATTAAATGTTAACAACATTTTAAGTTTGTTTTGTAACCCATTGCCTCAAATGTAAGCAAACGGCTACACTAGACTCACAGACTAAACTATCTAAGATAAAATAGATGTCAAGCATATATACTTGTATGTTTGTGTATTATGTACTTTGAAAGGAAATTTTGGGGTATGGCTATATTTTGAATTATATAAACCAATAACATGTTCTTTTTAAACTTGTTATGACACTAAAAAAGCTCAAACTATTATCTACATATATTACCTGACATTCTTCATACTTTCCCCTTTAAATCTAATCTTTACTAAATATATGGCTTCATCCCCTGAGTTTATGCCCTGCCTTATCACCTGGAAAAGTTTGTCAATTTTTCAATATTATGTTACCTTCCTCTGCAACTGTTTACGTAAAAGTACCACAAAGCTTCCTTCTCTTTTCTGTAATGTTAATTAGAGCCACTTCCTTCTCATCTAAGTTTCCACTTCTTGTTGTAATATATATAGGCAATTGAAAGATTATATTTTTATTCATTTATCTTTTTAGTCAGAACAGAACACTGGGCATTAAGGCATAACCTTCTTGGATATATATGATCCTTCAAATTTTTTTTTCCAGAAGTCAGTAGGCCCAGTCAATTCAAATAGGCCTGTTGATGTTAGATTGTTGCACCATTTGTGGAACTTGGCTTAAAAAAAAAAGAGAGAAAAGAAAATCTATCAGAGATTTGACTTAAAATACTACTACTAATTTTACTTAAACTGGTATGACTTTAAATATTATGTGACTGTATGATCTATTTTGCTTTGCATGAAACCCTTAAGGACTGTGGCATATGTGCAACAGAAAATAAAATGATGTGGTATTGCACATTCCTAGCCAGTGGAAAGATACACTTACAGAATGAGAACCTCAATCGGATCTGTTACAAAAATCATATGTATTTTTAAAAAATAGACTGCTATTAAGGTTTGCCGTGTCAATAAAATGCCTCTTGCTGTATATTTACTCAGTGGCATTGAGTGAATTCAGAGAGAGAATCTTAACATTATTATCCCTCAGGTCAATTACAGGGTAGGGGTGGGGTAAACAATACTATTGTTGTATGATAAACTCTCTTTCAGGCCTTATAGCGTTTCAAAACTGCACGTTCATGTAGTTGCAGAGAAATAGATGCCGCAAAAGCAGAGTTTCAGAGTTACAGAGAATTACAGAGACAGGATGGGGTCAACAACAAGATTTTGGCTTATGAAGTATATAACCTGAGAGCTATCAGTGTGTTTGTTTCTGCTCCATTTTCCTTTGTTGGAGACGTATAGGGGTATGTGATAACAAGTACAAAAACAGGTGCTTTACAATCTGATAAAATAAAATCCTTGCCAAAACTGTACACCAAAGGATCATAAGCACATCTCCATGCAGACAAGCCAAACACATGAGGCTACTGAAATACCAGTCACACATTTCTCAAACTGATATGTGTTCTGTGAGACATAGGTTTTATTCCTGATCAAAGGCACCGGTTATCTGTTGTTTGAAGTGCTTCAAAGTATAAAAGATGTTTTAAATATCAGATGTTTACTAAAATAGAGATTGCGTGCATTATCAGTATAAAAAGGATATGTTGTCACACATTATTGATTTCATTCTTACCCAAGTTTCATAATAATTCTTAGTTGTGTCATTTTCAAAAAATATTACATGACTGAAGAAATTATTAACCTTTTCCCAAAGCACTGCCATCAGTTATTCTTAAAAATAAATAATAAAACCTTTCCAGGCAAGATGAAGTAACTGGGGTCAAACTTTGAACTCATCATAAACAACTGGAATCTGTATGAAAAACAATGGTTTTCAGACGTTTACAACAATAGTAAAGAACTATAATACCTGAGAAAAGGGAAATAATAAAAGAGGAGCCAGGAGATACTTCTATCTTCTGCTTGGAGGCACTTTCTAACTGAGAAACAGGAAAGGAGAATAGGGCTTGCTGAATTATAGAAAGAGTGGTTGAAAATCAGGGAGAGACACAAGGCTGGAATAGTTTAAGGGAAAATAGCAGAGAGAAGGGACCTACAAGAGAAACAGCTCCAAAAATCTGCAAAGGGGTCTCCTTGACACAGTTGCTAAGTTATGGGGTATTCATGTGCAGAACAAAGAATGGCCAGGTGAGGTGGTTATAAGCTAAAAATATGCAGAGAGCACACAGGACTGTGAGATAACTGGAGCGCCAACAAGTCATAGTTGTCCTTCCTTGAATAACAGAGACACTCAATATAGCCCTAAGCAGGGTTATATGTTAGTAGAGCTAAAGTGACCTCCAAGTATAAGCTATTCTGGATCAGCCCTAACAGCTTAAAAACAAGCCTCAAAAGTTACAAACTTCAAAACTCTTAAAGAGAGTAAAATTCAACATTTGACAATATAAAATATGCAGTGTCCTGCACTCAGTCAAAATTAAGACCAGAATAGAACTTCTAGAGATAAAAAAAATACAATATTTGAAATAAAAATTAAAGTACTGGATGGAATTAACTGACAATTAGTTACTTTTAGTTACTTCAGAAGAAAACATCAGTGAACTGGAAGACAAAGCATTAGAAATTATTAAAACAGAAGCATCCCCCTCCCCCCGAAACACACACAAAGTTCTAGGAAAAAAATGAACACGGTCCTAGTGAACAGAAAGAAAATATCATTCAGTCAAACAGATGTGTAATTGTAAATCACAAATGCGGTAAATAATTACAGTAGAATCAAAGATAACCATATCAAAGCCCATTTTAATCAAATTGTTGAAAAGCATTAATAAAGAGAAAAATCTTAAAAACTGATGTAGAAAAAAACTACGCATTTCTTAAAGAAAAAACAATTACAAACATGATCGTAGAATTTCATAAAAATATGAAAGCCATAAGACAATGGGACAATAACTTTAAAATGCTACAGGGAAAAAAGAAAGAAAACACATATCCACCTCAAAATATTTACTTGAATGTTTAAAAAAAACATTATTCATAATCATCTAAATCTGGAAATAACCCAAAATTCCATTGATAAGTAAATGGATAAAAAAGTTGTAATATATTCTACAATGAGCTAAAACTCAGTAATAAGAAGTAATAAACTGCTGTACACAAACATATAGATTAATCTCAAAATAGTATGTTGAACAAAAGGAGATGGACACAAAATTATTATTGCTGTTAGACATCATCAAATTGACCTTACGTACAACAGAATGAAAACTTACCCAGTCCTGTGCCATCCTCACAATCACTTCTATGTTTGCCCCTTTGATTCAGCCTCTGTGTCAATCCATCTCATTAAAGATCTGCCTCTTTTTAATTGACCATCTATTTACCAAACATGATGTTTTTCTCCAACAATTTTCCTCTCATGATGACATGTACAAAGTAAGTGAGACAAAGTTCCATCATCTATACCTCTAAGGAGAATTTTTGGCTGTAATTCCTCCAAGACTGATTTGTTCGTTGTTCTGGCAGTCCATAGTATATTCAATATTCTTCACACACACCACAATTCAAATACATCAATTCTTCCTTTGCCTTCCTTTTTCATTTTCCAGTTTTGACATGCATATTAGGCAATTGAAAATATCTCGGCTTGGATCAGGCACATATTAGTCATCAAAATGATGCCTTTGCTTTTTAACACTTTAAATAGGTCTAACAGAGCAGATTTGCTCAAGGAAACACATTGTTTAATTTCATGACTGTAGTTTCCTTGTGCATTAACTTTTGACCCACAAAGAATGGAATCCTTGATAAATTCATTTTCTTTGGCATTTATCGTGATGTTGTTTATTGGCCAGTTGTAAGCATATTCATTTTCTTTATGTTCAGGTGTAATCCTAACTTAAGGCAGTAATGTTTGATCTTCATCAGTAAGTGTTCCAAGTCATCTTCACTGGAGGCAAGCAAAGTTGTGTCATCGGCATATCTCAAGTTATTCCTGAGTCTTTTTCCAACGCTGATGCTGCATTCTTCTTCAGATAGCCATTCTCAAATGATTTTTTCAACATATAGATTAAGTAAGGAGAACAAATACAGCCCCTCTACATACCTAATCCAATGTTATACCACATATTATCCCCTTGATCTTTGTACAGATTCCACATGAACACAATTTAGTGTTCTGCAATTCCCATTCTTCACAATGTTACCCATAATTTGTTTTGATGGAAAAGTCTTTGCTTAGTAAAACAGAAGTAAACATCTTTCTGGTATTCTCTCCATTTGGCTAAGGTCCATCTCACATCAGCAATGATGGCCACAAAATTGTACATACTGTAAAACATTTCTACCGAAATCTAGAAGAGTCAAAACTAAACCTATAGTGACAGAAATCACATCAGTGGTTTCCTCAGTCTTGTACTGATAACAAAGGGGGGTGGAGAACATTTCTGGACTGATAGGAATAATCTATAACTTTGTACTAGTTACAAGGAGATATGTATCTGTCAAAAGTCTTCAAACTCATAAATTCTATCTAAGTTCGTTTAAAAAAAATGTTTAGTCAGAAATATGAACATCAAGAGGAAGTATTTTGGGCCAAGTAGGACAATTGAATGTTCCTTAGAAGTTGTTAAAATTAATCTGTTGACTCAAGCATTATTGATGAGAACTGGTGGTCTAGAGAACGCTACTTAACAATACTTTGGTATAATTTCTTACCAACTACAACCCATGCTAATTTTGATTGAAGTTTCTTCAATTTAAAAAACAACTCACATAGATTTAGATGAAACTAATTTCTAAGATATTCTAAGTTGAATGATAAATGCTTAACTCTTACCATTAAATAATATCATTAATCAGGCGTACACTTGTTATGAGTCTTTGTTGTTGCTGAACATCCATTTCTATTTAATTTTATCTAGTTTGCCTCTCCTTTCTATCCCTTCCTGAGTAGGAGAATTTAATAGTTCCAATTCTTTGTAGTCCACCAATTTAGCCAACATTCATAAAGCATTCCCCACCTCATCTTTTTACCAGGAAACCTAATTGTTTTATAATCCTATCACCATGCTTTGAGTAGACTGTATTTGATTGATGGAACACTAGAAAGTTAAGCATACAAATAATTCTTTAAAATAAACAAATGAGTCAGTACGAAAATTGACACTACCTCCTAAATTATTTAGATTTCTAACCATAATTCTTCATTTCCTACTGTGTAGTTTATTAAAATTAGTGAACAAAATTGAGGTCTTATTAAATAGGATGATCTTCAAATCCATTTTATTGAACATGCACTTTAATAAATTGTTATTGAACATTCAAAAGTTATGAATTAGCCTATTTAAATATGGTTATATCCTCTTGTAAGGATTTATGAATACATGACTCTAAAGAATTCCTAATTTCGAATCATCTGGAACACCACAGAAACACCATGACAATTAGTCAGCATTTTAGTCACTTGTATTACTTTCATTGCTCTAATCTCTAGATTTTCTATTCTTTCATCATCTCACTAAACAAATGTGTATTCCCTTTTGTTATAACACAAACAAAAGTAAAAATCAAGTGGACCATTTTTTCAAATATTATAGAAATTAGAGACACTTGGTAGGAGAACACAAAAAAAATTGTGTGTTAAAAACCCTCATGGATTTAGATTCTAAACAGTTTTTCTTTTTTTCCCTAGGTGATGGTTTGAAAATATTTCAAACTATTATCATTGGTGAAATATGGTGTTGTGGAGTTGATTCTGACTCCTAGTGAGCCTGTACGACAGAGTAGAACTCCCACATAGGATTGTCTTGCCTGTAATATTTACAGAAGCAAATTGCTAGAGTTTCTTCCCTGGAGCCACTTGGTGAGTAGAACTGCCAAACTTTTTAGTTAGCATCTGAGAGCTATACCTTTGTGCCACCAGGGTTCCTTTGATAAAGTCTACCAGGGTTCCTTTGATAAAGTATAGAGCTGAAATAAATACAGTAATACAAATAAGTAAATGTGCAATTATCCAAAAACATATTTAATAAAAATATTTTACCAAAAATATAGGAACCAAAAATATTAATATTCTTTCCACTTATGTGATAACTCTTAATGTTTCGGTATGTATTGGAATATTAAAATTTAAAATATTAACAATATAACTAAATCAAAATTGTCTACACGGCTATTATTTGTATCTCATTTTAGTACATTCACTTTTAGCCTATATTATTTTTCAGCTGTGCAAGAGTGGGAAGACGAAGAACTCAGAAATTTGAATGATCACATTTTCAGTTCCATCAGATGCACTGAAATGTATTTTTTCTCTCCATCACAAGTTGTTGCTGACATACTAACAATAGCAATAATGTGTTTCAGTTCTAAGACTATAGAATTTGAATTTTTATTATGTTTATTTTACCTTATATTAAAGAAGCCTAAAATATTTTATGTTAAAAATATTTTAAAACAAAATGTTAGCCCTATTTTTTTTCTACATATCATGTGTAACGTGGCAGAGAAATACATGCTGCAGCCATAGGGTTAAAAACGTGAGTAATTATAAATGTGAGTAATGATATTTTACGTTACTATGATAAAAGTCAGCATGTTTTGCTTCATCAAAAAAAGGCAACCAGTTTTTCCCTATATGGAAAAGAAGAAATGAATAAACGAAAAACTTCTGATAATTATAAATAGCAATATGTTGTTGTCAAAAAAAAAAAGCCGTCAAGTCAGTTCTGACTCGTACCAAGCTTGTGTACAACAGAAGGAAACACCGCTTGATCCTGCACAGTTATCACAATCGTCACTGTGCTTGACCCCATTGTTATAGCCACTGTGTCAATTCATCAAATAGTAATACATTGAATATCATTTAAAAATTGTATTTTTTAAAAATCATGCTAATATTATGAGAAATTGTATCATATCTATGAAAGATTGGTTTCATATTATTTTTAAAAAAATAGAAGTAGATGAAATCAACTGTTTTTGCAAATTCTAACACACAAAAGTATCTTTAGGATGTTTAGACCTATTAGAACAATTGTCTAAAAGTTTTTAAACTAATCAAGCATTAAAATTCTTCCTTTTTATTATGTTTATGTTTAATTCCATGTCTTAGCCATGTTTTATTTTATCATTTTATTTCAAATATATATTTTAAAATTTTGGAATGTGTTCTATTTAAAATGAGTTTAATCAGGTTAGGTTGTTGATTTAGAAGACTTACAGGAAATAGCAATGTATATTTAAATATATTTTTTACTTTCAAGTGGCAACAACTTTCACGTTCATAAATGAAATGATGAATAGATAGAGAAATAGAGGATAGATAGACAGGAAGGTAGATAGACAGACATATTGTGTATTGCGAGTAGGAAGCAATTATTATCAGAGAAAAATAACCAAACTGTACTGATTAAAGTAAAACATTTCTGCAAAATAGAAATTATAATTGCTTTCCTAAACTTAACCTGCACTTTATACTCTGAATAAATTAGGCCATTATTATTCTATCTTCAAATTCCTGAGGGTACCTTGCCTTTGGTTTGTATCTATTTAATTCAGATCAGTTAGTGAGCACCTTTGGTTAATGTCATGATATTTCCATTACAGAATTCAAACTCTTCTGAAAGATGTGTGTCAAGTTGCTAGCCTTTAGTGAAGGTGCATTCCATTAAAGCCTCTTTGATTTTGCAGATTCTTTAGAACATGTTTCACAAGCAGAATATATTAAGAAATACTGCACAAAGGCACGGTTGATTCAGAAAATCTTTTTCTTGCTAATGTGTGCTATTTTTGCACATTTATTTCTTATAATAACCTCTTTCATAATTTTTCTTTTTCTTCACTTCAATTGTCCTGTTCCAATCCACTTTTTTGCATACTTCTATCCAAAAAAATTTACCTGCCACATTTTTATTATTTTCCAATGTGTATCCCACAAAGAGAAGCTATTTCAATTGAGTGGAGCTCTCAGTACTCATTATAGTCAATCAATTGTGAGAGCAGTGGTAATGAATAATCAGAATATGTGAAAAATTATCAAAATAGGAAAGAATAATAAATATAAATGAGACAGGACTAATCATTACCTGAATATCACCAGGATAATATTGCCCTTGATTTCATGTGAAATGAAAATTACAAATATTTATCAATTTTTTTCCTGAATATTTATGTTAGATCATACGGGTTGTTCTTGTGTGTACCGCAAATAGCAAATATTAGGGAAAGATGGTCTATATAATTTTTAAATCAGAAATTATGAAGCATTTTTTTGATGGTAAGGATTTTTGAACTTAACCATTTCAGAAATCATGTTTAGAATATCTACAATATTAACATGCTTGAGAGTTTACCTCTTTCCTAGTTTACTGAACTTATAGGCAAGTGGCCCACTGAGAACAAAAGTATTATTATTCATTAACTCATTTTGTTAACCTTGAGATGTCAGCATACTGCGTACAGCTAGCAATATTATAGGTAAATAAAAAAGGAAGATAGAGGATATAAGTACAATGTGTAAGTAGGAAGGAGTGCTTAGAAAAATGTCCTGTTCTGAAGGACTTGAAGTAAAAGAAGAGATTATAGCTTTCAGAATCAAGGGCACATAGGAATGGCATGTGATGATCATGATTTATGAAGAATTTTGGAAAGTAGAAAATCAATGTAAATTCTTAGTTCTGTTTTGTTCAGATTAATCTGAACTGTCCCCTCTCCTCTCAGATCATATTGATTTAAATGTAACAGTGATTTAAAATACACATACACACACACTCATATACGCAGACACACGCACGCACATATCTGTCGTCAGAACTTTTTTGTCCTAGTTAATATAAATTTAACATAAATATAAATATGCTTACATTTAGTCTCAAGGCTTAAACATAAAAATATTTCTAGTATACTCATACTTAGGCTTTTGAAATTTGAGTGTCTGAATGGAGAGTTGGGTTCAGGAAATTTTAAGAATTAAAATTGATTGTCTGGTTTATGTAGAAATTGCTCTGGATTGGTAGCCAGAACCTCTCCTCCATTCTAACATCTGATGTCTAGGTGTTGTTGTCATTGTTAGGTGCCATCTAGTCAATTTTGACTCATAACAACCCTATGTAGAATAGAAAGAAACACTGCTGCCCAGTCCTGTGCCATCCTCACAAGAGTTGCTCTGCTTGAGCCAGTCCATCTGGTTGAGGGTCTTACTCTTTTCCCCTGACCCTCTACTTTAAAAAGCATGATGTCCATCTCCAGGGACTGATTCCTCCTGGTAACATGTCCAAAGTAAGCAAGATGAAGACTCTTCATCCTCAATTCTAAGTCTCCTTGCCCTTGCTTCTAAGGAGCATTCTGGTTGTACTTCTTCAAAGACAGATTTCTTCATTCTTATGGAAGTCCATGGTATATACAATGCTGTTTGCTAACACCCTAATTCAAAGGCATCAATTCTTCTACCATTTTCCTTATTCATTGTTCAGGTTTCACATGCATATGAGGTGATTGAAAATATAATAGCTTGGGTAGAGCACACCTTAGCCCTCTAAGTGACATCTTTGCTTTTTTTTTTAAAGCACTTCAAAGAGGTCTTTTGCAGCAGATTTGCCCAATGCAATATGCGTTTGATTTCTTGATTGTTGCTACCATGGGCATTGATTGTGAATCCAGATAAAATGAAAAGCTTGACAGCTTTAATATTTTCTCCATTTATCATGATGTTGTGTATTGTTCTAGTTGTAAGGAGTGTTTTCTTTATGTTGAAGTATAATCCATATTGAAGGCTGTAGCCTTTGATCTTCACCAGTAAGTTGTTCAAGTCTTCTTCACTTTCAGCAAGCAATATTGTGTCACCTTTATATCACAGCTTGCTAATGAGTCTTTCTCCAATCCTGATGCTGCATTCTTCTTCATATAGTCCATTTTTTCAGATTATTTGCTCATCATACAGATTGTATTATTGTTAAGTGCCATCGAGGCAGTTCCAATTTATACTGACCTTATGTACAACAGAACGAGACACTGCCCAATCCTGTGCCATCCTCACAATCATTGTTATGCTTGAGCCTATAATTGCAGTCACTATGTCAATCCATATCATTGAGGGTCTTCCTCTTTTTCACTGAGCCTCTACTTTACCAGGCATGATGTCCATCTCCAGAGACCGGTCCCTCCTGATAACATCTCCAAAGTATGTGAGATGAAGTCTCACCATCCTTGCTTTGAATTAGCCATTCTGGCTGTACTTCTTCCAAGACAGACCTGTTCATTCTTCTGGCAATCTGCGGTATATTAAATATTCCTCCCCAAACCAGAATTCAAAGGCATCGATTATTCTTCAGTCTCCCTTATTCATCGTCCAGCTTTCACATGGACAGATTGAATAAATATGGTGACAGGATACAATCCTTACACACATCTTTCCTAATTTTAATTCACACACTATCTCCTTGTTCTGTTCTAATGACTGCCTCTTGGCCTAAGTGTAGGTTCCTCATGAGCACAATTAAGTGTTCTGAAATTCCCATTTTTGCAATGTATCCATAATTTGTCATGACCCACATAGCCAAACGCCTTTGCATAGTCAGTAAAAACACAGGTAAATATATTTCTGGTGTTCTTTGAATTCAGCCAAGATCTATCTGACATCAGCAATGTTATCTCTGGTTCCACATCCTCGTCTGAATCCGGCTTGAATTTCTGGCTGGTTCTTGTCCAAGTGCTGCTGCAACTGCTTTGAATTATTTTGAGATAAAATAATAGGATGTCTAGTTAAATCCTATTATTTTGTTTAGGGCTTAGCAAAACTTACTACTGAAAAGGTTGTTCATGAACCAATAACCTAACCACCCACATATGTAGAGTCAAGGTGCCTGGATTATTTTGACACTGTCTATGCTCATTTTGATCATGTTCTTCCTCAGGAAAAACTAAAAATAAAAGGAAACGAGGCAGCTAATGAAACAACTGATCCTGATGCACACTTATTTCTTGTCATGCTTGTTTAGAAGCCTAGGGCAGGGTACTGAATCCTTCTTTTAATCCTTTATTCTAAATTCTGAATTCCACTGCAAGAAATCAAACCAGGTTATGTTTCCACCCTGAGAATTTGTGTGGTACGTAAAGGAAGTTAGACAGTTACTCAAAGTTAAATATATTAAGGAAGGTGCTTTATTTAAAGCAAACAAGGAAAATGTGGTCAAGAACTTCCATTATTAAACACAAATAAATACACGTGTATATAGATAGACTGATAGAGAGATAAGAAACATTGGATTATATTTTTAGGTTGGACTTTAATATGGCAATAGTTGCCTTGGTAAACCATTGATCGATAGAGTCATCCTCTACATTATTTATGTTATTGATAATATTTAATTTACCTAAACAAACAAACAAAAATTAGAATGTTTTCCTAAATTGTATATATAGCAAAAAAGGAAACAGGTCATGTGATTGTGTGTGTGTGTGTGTTTTGTTGTTGTTACTGTTTTAATAATGTGAGGACCAAAGGATTCATTTTTATAAAATTAAATTTTGTTTAGAATTTATTTATTTTTCAATATTTCTTCCAAAGTTTTTCATGATGAAATCCAACAAATCATATACATAATTAGGGAAGCTATAATTGTCACAAATTACTCAGTCATCATATTACTTTAAAATCAAGACTGAGAATCTTATTGGCAGAATAAATGTAACATTATTTTTAGTATGCTTTATTTTTCTTGTCATGTTATTTCCTCAAAATGACCATTTTTCATATTTATCATCAGAACAAAAAGTTAATATTTTACTGACTTTTATTATGAATGTTTCTTATTTTATATTACAATAATAGACTACTAAATCCAGTGCCATCGAGTCAGTTCCGACTCATGGCGACCCTACAGGACAGAGTAGAACTGCTCCATAGAGTTTCCAAGGAGAGCCTGGTGGATTCGAACTGCTGACCCTTTGGTTAGCAGCCATAGCTCTTAACCACTATGCCACCAGGGTTTCCATGTAGACTACATATGAATATAAATACTGAATGAGGTTATCTAACAAGATAGTAATTATCTGTCAATAATCATTTCTTATAATTCAAGAACTAGTATTTTATTTATGCTATTAAAAGTGTGTAGCAAAATATTATCATGTTTAGTTAATGTTCCATATTAGAAATAAAATACTGAAAGATTCTATTATGTATTATAAATATAGCAACTATAGACAGGTAGATAGACAGACAGACATAGATGATAAATAGATAGATGGATAAATAGATACATAGTTAAAAAACAACTAATAAACTTTGATATAGATATGAATAGAATATATATAGAATTTGAGTAAACCTAAATGACTATTGCATATAAAATACATCTGCATGCATAGTGTGAACAGCAAACTAGTAAAAATCTTGTTAAATTCATTGTACACTTCTCTCCCAGAGTGTATGAAGTCATTAAACAGGTAATAGAAGTGAAGAAGTGATGAAGTGAGCAATTTCATTAATTTTGCAAAACAAAGTCTTGGTACTTTCCATAAGAGAGTGCAGTTTATATACTGTGATATCTTATAAGCCTCTTAATTTTAGAAATGATATCAGTGTTTTATGTTCCATAGAGAAATTTAAATAGCAAAATTACTTTCTGATAGTAGTAAGGCATTTTCACTGGTAATGTTTGAATTTTTTTTTCTCTTTTGTATTTCATTCTCCATACCACCAGGCTTCAATAGATAATATCTTCTGTACTTATTCAAAAGTCTCTTCTTTCCAAAAAAAAAAAAAAAAAACGCTAACCCAAACTTATGAAGTTATTTCTCCATACATTTCTAAATATTAAGCATCTCTTTAACAAAGATGATCCTTGAAATCTCAGCAGCTACAAAATTTAAATAGGTAAGTTAAAATCTTGATTGTCCACAAATGAACAACTTTCTGAAAAGGGAATTGGAATCAGCAAAATAAAAAGAAGAGGGACACTAGAAAGGAGAAAGCTGAAAATTAAAGTTTGTATTGGTTGGTGGTGCTCTTACATCTTGTAGCTATATCATGTGGGACACATGTCCAGCGCAGTTGCCACAACCCAAGAAGGGTGAACAAGGTGGTCACATGCGATGGTGTTAAGGACCCAGCTGGATAGCTTAGTCTCGCTTCTCTTGCCAGTCACTTGTCTGATTTTCTGATTGGAAGTTTTCAAAATCTTTCTCTTGTTTTTGAAATTTCAAGAATTATACCCAAATTTCTGCTTAACCCGGCTATAACTGGATGTGCTTTTAAATATACTGACTCAAAGCCTCCTCAGGTTAAAGAAAATTCCCACACTTTCTGTAATTCTCGTGATTTCCACCTATTTTTTATACTTCTTATTATTCCATCACATTCATTTTAGACTTTTTGCATTGTTCTTCAATTGTCTTATTCTTCCCTCATTATTTCCATTTTTTTTTTTTTTTTTGTATTTTATGTTATTTTTTTTCACTTTGTCTTCCAGAATACTAATGTGGGTCTTCATAGTGACATTTCCTCTTACATTTCAGATAGAGACATATTACATTTAAAAAATACTTTTTAATTCCATGAATATCTGTTCTAATGCTGTAATTGAAATGGTTAACTCCTCCTCCTTTTTATCCTTTTCCCCCTTCAGTTATTCATGTTATTTCCTGTCTCTTCCAAAAATTTGTGCCATTAAGATATCATTTTTGGTGTTATAGGTAATTTTCCTCTCATGTGTCTGTCAGTTTGTCATACTGTGGTATTCAGATACCAGCAGGGTCACCCATGGAGGACAGGTTTCAGTTGAGCTTCCAGACTAAGACAGTCTAGGAAGAAGGACCCGGCAGTCTACTTCTGAAAAGCATTAGCCAGTGAAAACCTTATGGATAGCAGCGGAACATTGCCTGATATAGTGCTGGAAGATGAGCACCCCAGGTGGGAAGGCACTCAAAACATGATTGGGGAAGAGCTGCCTCCTCAAAGTAGAGAAGACCTTAATGACATGGATGGAGTAAAGCTTTCAGGACCTTCATTTGCTGATGTGGCACGACGCTAATGAGGAGAAACAGCTGCAAACATCCATTAATAATCAGAATGAGAAATGTACGAAGTATGGATCTAGGAAATTTGGAAATCATCAAAAATGAAATGGAACACATAAACATCGATATCCTAGGCATTAGTGAGCTGAAATGGATTGGTATTGGCCATTTTTTAATAGGACAATCATATAGTCTACTATGCTGGAATGATTACTCGAAGAGGAATGGTGTTGCATTCATCGTCAAAAAGAACGTTTCAAGATCTACCCTGAAGTACCACGCTGTCAGTGATAGGATAATATCCATACGCCTACAAGGAACACCAGTTAATACGACTATCTTTCAAATTTACGCACCAAACACTAGGGCCAAAGATGAAGAAATAGAAGATTTTTATCAGCAGCTACAGTCTGAAATTGATCGAACATACAATCAAGATGCATTGATAATTACTGCCGACTGGAATGCCAAAGTTGGAAACAAAGAAGAAGGATCAGTAGTTGGAAAATATGGCCTTGGTGATAGAAACAATGCCAGAGATTGAATGATAGAATTTTGCAAGACCAACGACTTCTTCATTGTAAATACCTTCTTTCACCAACATAAACAGCGACTATACACATGGACCTCACCAGATGGAACATGCACAAATCAAATTGACTACATCTGTGGAAAGAGATGATGGAAAAGTTCAATATCAACAGTCAGAACAAGGCCAGGGGCTGACTGTGGAACAGGCCATCAATTGCTTATATGCAAGTTCAAGCTGAAACTGAAGAAAATCAGAGCAAGTTGATGAGAGCCAAAATATGACCTTGAGTGTACCCCACCTGAATTTAGAGACCATCTGAAGAACAGATTTGATGCATTGAATACTAGTGACCAAAGACCTGACGAGTTGTGGAATGACATCAAGGACATCATCCATGAAGAAAGAAAGAGGTCACTGAAAAGACAGGAAAGAAAGAAAAGACCAAGGTGGATGTCAGAGGAGACTCTGAAACTTGCTGTTGAGCATTGAGCCGCTAAAGCAAAAGGAAGAATTCATGAAGTAAAAGAACTGAACAGAGGATTTCAAAGGGCCTCTCTAGAAGACAAAATAAAGTATTATAATAACATGTGCAAAGAGCTGGAGATGGAAAACAAAAAGGAAAGAACACACTTGGCGTTTCTCAAGCTGAAAGAACTGAAGAAAAAATTCAAGCCTTGAATTGCAATAGTGAAGGATTCTATGGGGAAAATATTAAATGATGCAGGAAGCATCAAAAGAAGATGGAAGGAATACAAAGAGTCATTATACCAAAAAGAATAAGTCAATATTCAACCATTTCAAGAGTTGGCATATGATCAGGAACTGATGGTACTGAAGGAAGAAGTCCAAGCTGCTCTGAAGGCATTGGCAAAAAACAAGGCTCAGGAATTGATGGAATATCAATTGAGATGTTTCAACAAACAAATGCACTGCTGGAGGTGCTCACTCGTCTGTGCCAAGAAATATGGAAGACAGCTTCCTGGCCAACTGACTGGAAGAGACCCATATTTATGCCTATTTCCAAGAAAGGTGATCCAACTGAATGTGGAAATTATAGAGCAGTATCATTAATTTCACACGCAAGCAAAATTCTGCTGAAGATCATTCAAAAACGGCTGCAGCAGTATATTGATAGGGAACTGCCAGAATTCAGGCCGGTTTCAGAAGAGGACATGGAACCAGGGATACCATTGCTGATGTCAGATGGATCCTGGCTGAAAGCAGAGAATACCAGAAGGATGTTTACCTGTGTTTTATTGGTTATGCAAAGGCATTTGACTGTGTGGATCATAACAAACTATAGATAAAACTGCAAAGAATGGGAATTCCAGAACACTTAATTGTGCTCATGAAGAACCTTTACATAGATCAAGAGGCAGTTGTTCGGACAGAACAAGGGGATACTGATTAGTTTAAAGTCAGGAAAGGCGTGCTTTAGGGTTGTATTCTTTCACCATACCTATTTAATCTGTACGCTGAACAAATAATACGAGAAGCTGTACTATACGAAGAAGAACGGGGCATCAGGATTGGAGGGAGACTCATTAACAACCTGTGTTATGCAGATGACACAACCTTGCTTGCTGAAAGTGAAGAGGACTTGAAGCACTTGCTAATGAAGATCAACGACCACAGCCTTCAGTATGGATTACACCTCAACATGAAGGAAACAAAAATCCTCACAACTGGACCAATGAGCAACATTATGATAAACGGAGAAAAGATTGAAGTTGTCAAGAATTTCATTTTACTTGGATCCACAATCAACAGCTATGGAATCAGCAGTCAAGAAATCAAAAGGCACATTGCATTGGGCAAATCTGCTGCAAAGGACCTCTTCAAAGTGTTGAAGAGCAAAGATGTCACCCTGAAGACTAAGGTGTGCCTGACCCAAGCCATGGTATTTTCAATCACATCATATGCATGTGAAAGCTGGACAATGAATAAGGAAGACCGAAGAAGAGTTGACGCCTTTGAATTGTGGTGTTGGCAAAGAATATTGAATATACCATGGACTGCCAAAAGAACAAACAAATCTGTCTTAGAAGAAGTACAACCAGAACGCTCCTTAGAAGCAGGGATGGCAAGACTGCATCTTACATACTTTGGACGTGTCGTCAGGAGGGATCAGTCCCTGGAGAAGGACATCGTGCTTGGCAGAGTACAGGGTCAGCGGAAAAGAGGAAGACCCTCAACGAGATGGATTGACACAGTGGCTGCAACAATGAGCTCAAGCATAACAACGATTGTAAGGATGGCGCACGACCGGACAGCGTTTTGTTCTGTTGTTCATAGGGTCGCTATGAGTCGGAACCGACTCGACGGCACCTAACAACAACAACAACAGGTAATTTTCATGTATGTGCCACTTCAGTTAACTTAGGTTTAAAGTTATTATCCTTTTGAATATTTATGGAAAAAATTATGTTTCATGCTCACGTATCGCTTCCGGTGTGTTTTAAGTAGTAGCAGTGTTTGTTTCACCGAGCCAGCTATGAGCCTGTCTGAGTATTGTTTAGCACTGGGTAGAAATCTCTCTGTACCCCAGTTTATCAACTGGCAGGGTTAGAGCTCTTTTGCAAGTCTCTCTATTGGGTCCTCTGAAAACCCAAGCCCTAGCTTACAATCATGCTGCCACCTACCTGTGCACATCTGTAGCAGCCGGAAGTCTCAGGTGAGAGCAGGAGGTGTGCATTCAAAATAGTTGAAAGCATCTTTCTGACAGTATAGCTTTAGAATCATTCAGCACCTTGTACATGCATGGCACTTTAACAGTATTGATGATATCAATAATAAGAACATTTATTGAGCTCTTAATATGTGTCGGTCGTAGGGAATATGTTAGTCATGAAGCTTGGTTGCTAGAAATAGAAAGCAAATAGAAAAAGTGCTTTATTCATAACCTCCCATTGTATCACACAGAATATTAAAGACATTTGTTCAACTGGTAGATATTTAATAATATTAATAATTTTACTGTAGATATGAAACTGGCATTTCTTTTCACTGTGTGGGAGTGGAAAATACAATAATTATTAGTACAATTTGTGCCAGTCTTGATTCATGCTAAGATGCCAGCACTTTTATTTTCCATTGCTTTTATACCATCGCTGCAAATGTCAATACAATGAAAAAGGCAAGGAATGTCTCGGCATTATTAAGAAAATAGTTTTGACTTAGTGGAGCCCCTAAAGGTGTCTTGGGAACCTTCAAGAATCTGCAGATCACATTTTGGGAACAAGAGTCTTCATAAATCTTAACTAATACTAGCTACTGGTGCCGTATAGGGTGGGAGACGCCTTGTGAAGGGAAGGAAAAATAAGTAAAACAACAATAACGATAACAGCAACAAAGGAAAGTTGAAAGCTGCTGGCGCATTTCTCTGTCTCTCAATTTTGTGCTTGGTAGGCAGTAGCCATCAAATTAATACTGGGTAATTTACTATATATTGCAAATGCAAATATTTATCAGAGTGATAATTCAGTCTTTTATTGTACGTTAGTAGAATCCCTTCTAGAATGTGTAATTAATACAGTTTAAATTTTATTTAAATATGTACTTTCCTTTGATTCTACCAGCCAATCATCTTAAAGAAAATAGTTACACGAATCATTTTTTGCTGTCAGAACAACGAAGAAGAGTTAATCTGCAGAGAGCTTTACTTTCCTAAGCCCTAATGTGACACAAAAATAGAAAACACTGTGTTACCCCAATCTATGTTTTCCTCTACACCATTTTCTCAAACGATTTCAGTATAGATCAACTTACCAGAACAAATAAAACAAAAAACAAGCAAAAAATATTTTACTTTCGAGAGCTCTTCAAAGTTCAGTTTTGAGTTTACTTTTCATTCACTATGTCCGTGGCCTACCCAGGAAAGGGCAAAATCTAGACCGATTATAGACACAAATCACACATCTCTTTAACTAACTGCCAAGGATATTTTTTCCATGTTTAAAATCACTTCTCTAAATTGGTATATACACTTAAGAAAAAATTAGTTTACTAATAATCAACTTATTACTTTAAAAAACCGTTATTTTATTTTTTTTTTTGCCTATTTGACTTAAATTAGAATAATTACATGTTTTATTTGTATGGATAAGGTTCATTTAATACAACACATTTTTGAAGAAAGCAATTATTTTCTTTCACAAAAATATATTTTGAGTTAAATTTGAAACATTTGATGAAAACCTCACTTCATTAAATGTATTAAAAAACACATCGTCGTTGAGTCAATTCTGACTCATGGCAACCCTATGGGACAGAGTAGAACTGCCCCAATAGGATTTCCAAGGGGCATCTGGTGGATTCATATTACCAACCTTTTTTTGTTTAGCAGCCAAACTCTTAACCGCCATACCACCAGAGTTTCCAAAAAGGGCATCTGCATCCCCATCAGGGAATTGAACACCAGTCTCCCGAGTGAAAGGCAGGGATACTTACCACTATACTGACAAGGACAGCAGTAAATGTTGTCTGAGCTCCCTCAAGTGCACTCCTCTTTGAAGAATTTATTGAATTTTAACAGAAAAATAAACATACAGACCAAACCAGAATAATCATGTTGTCAGTTCTTTTTTGAGAGATGCATCTTTTGTTTGCTTGTTTGTTTTAATTATTATTGTGCTTTCGGTGAAAGTTTACAGCGCAAATTAGTTTCTCACTCAAAAATTTATACACAAATTGTTTTGTGACACTGGATGCTATCCCCGCATTGTGTCAGGAACCTCCTCCTTTGACTTCCCACCTGGGGTTCCCTGTGTCCATTCGTCTAGTTTTCCTGTCCCTTCCTGCCTTCTCCTCATTGATTTTGGGCAGGTCTTGCCCATTTGGTTTTATATAGTTGATTGAACTAAAAATCACCTTCCTCACGTGTGTTATTAGTTTTATAGGCCTGTCTAATCTTTGGCTGAAAGGTGGGCTTTAGGAGTAGCTTTAGTCCTCCTCAGTTCTGAGTTAGCAGGGTTTCTGCGGGCCATAGTCTTGAGGATTTCTCCAGTCTCTGTCAGACTGGTAAACCTGGTCTTTTTATTTTTGTGAACTTGAATTTTTTTCTACATTTTTCTCCTACTCTGTCTTATACTCTCTATTGTGATTCCTGTCAGTGTCATAGGTGGTAGTAGCCAGGTACAATCTAGTTCTGTGCTCAGGCTGTTGGAGTCTGTGGTTCATGTATGTGGTCCATTAGTACTTTGGACAAATATTTTCCTTGTGTCTGATTTTCTTAATTCTCCTTTTCTCCAGACAGGATAAAACCAGTAGACATATCTTTGATGGCTGCTCACAAACTTTTAAGACTCCAGATTCTACTCACCAAAGTAGGATATTAGAACGTTTTCCATATGAACTTTGTTATGCTGATTGACTAAAATGCCCCCTGAAACCATGGTCCTCAGCCCTCAGCTGAGGAATCTGGATGTGTTTAGGAAGCTTGTATGATTTTGTCTCAGTCACTTTGAGCTGAATTCTTCTATATTGTGTGTTGTCTTTCCCGTCACTAAAGTTAATGCTTGTCTACTATCTGATTAGTAATTTTCTCCCCAGCCCTCTCCTCCCTCATAACCACCAAATATTGCTTTTTTTCTGTGTATAAACATTTTCTTTATTATAGTTGCATTATAGAATATTTGCCTTTTGTGATTGACTTATTTCACTCTGCATAATGCCCTCCAGATTCATGCATGTAGTGAGATGTTTTGAGGATTCATCATTGTTCTTTATCCTTGCATATTATTTTATTGTGTGTATCTACTATAATTTGCTTATCCATTCATATGTGAATCGGTAATTAGATTTTTTTCCATCTTTTAGCTGTTGTGAATAATGCTGCAATGAACACGGTTGTGCACATGTCTATTCATCTTATGGCACTTATTTCTCTAAGATATATTCTTCAGAGTGGAATTGCTAAATAATATGGTATTTCTATTTCCAGCTTTTTATGGAGGTGCTATATCGTTTTCCACAGTGGTTGCACCATTTTACATTCCCACCAGCAGTGCATAAGAGTTCCAATCTCTCCTCAAACTCTCCAACATTTTTTGTTTTCTGTTTTTTTAGTCCATGCCAGTAATGTTGGGGTGAGATGCTATCTCACTGTAGTTTTGATTTACATTTCTCTAATGGCTAATGATCATGAACATTTCTTCATGTGTCTGTTAGTCCAATGAAAGTCTTCTTTTGTGAAGTGTCTATTCATATCCTTTCCCATTTTTTAAATTGGATTATTTGTCTTTTATTGTAAAGGTGTTGGATTTTACTATAGATTTTAGAGATTAGACCTTTGTCATATATGTCATAGCTAAAAAAAATGTTCCCAGTCTGTAGGTATTCTTTTGACTCTTTTGGTAAAGTCTTTTGATCACCATAAGCATTTAATTCTTAGGAGCTGCTAGTTATCTAGTTTATCGCCTGGTTTTTGTGCATTGTTAGTTATAGTTTGTATTCTATTTATACCATATATAAGGCCCCTTAGCATTGTCCCTATTTTTTCTTCCATAATCTTTATCATTTTAGGTTTTATGTTTAAGTCTTTGATCCATTTTGAGTTAGTTTTTGTGTACGGTGTGAGATATGTGCCCTGTTTCATTTTTTACAGATGGACATCCAGTTTTATCAGCACCATTTGTTAAAAAGACTGCCTTTTCCCTCTTTAATGAAATTTGATCCTTTGTCAAGGAACAGGAAGGATGGATTTATATCTTGGCTCTTGATTCTGTTCCAGCCATCTATGTGTCTCTAGTTGTACCAGTAGCAGACTCACTTGACTGCCGTGTTCCTACTCATAGAGATCCTACAGGACAGAGTAGAACTCCCCCATAGGGTTTCCTAGGCCGTAATCTTTACAGGAGCAGATCACTGGTCTTTTCTCTTGCAGAATGCCTTGTGGGTTTGAACCATGGACCTTTTGGTTAGCAGCCCAGCACTTTAATCTTTGGGGAACCAGGGCTCCTATAGAAATCGAAGTATTAAAGTTGGCAAGAATCTACACTGATACCAGATATAGGAAAGGTGCTGCCATTTTTAACATATTCTGATAGTAAAATTGTTTTCTTATTTTTTTTAAGCCAGATTGATAATTGAGTAGTCAGTTCCAATGGTAATTCAGTGCTCATTGAAGTCAGAACCGCCAGTTAGGCTGAGTTAGGCTGTCTAAATAACTACATAAGATAAAATCTACTGTCCATAGAAAATAAATGAACAAAACTTGACACAAGAAAAGTTTTCTAAAATGAAGCATAATTTCAACATATTTGAAATACTCAAGTTTACAGATAGAAAAAAAAAATTTAGATGCTTAAATTCAGTTAAGGACCTAACTTCATGTGTGGAAGATATACATTAGTGTAATTGAGCCAGGTCATTATGAAGCAACAAATAATGATACAGCAGTCATTGGGAAGGATACAAATGAATTGTATGAAACAGCCTCAGCTGCAAAATAATTTAATCAAATATTATTCTTATTTAAAGTACATATTTTACAGTATGGTAGGAAATAGAAGACGAAGTAAGGTTTGTGATAATTTAGCAAGTAAAAAAATATTTTGAGCTCTGGATTTACAAACAGAACAAAACACCATTGTTTTTGGCTTAGATGATGACTTGAGAACTAAGGTTTTTAACCTGAGTTTGGAGATTAACCTATTAGATAAATTGCTGGACCCTGCATTCTTCACTTTCAATATTTATTGAGCTCCATAAGTAATGTAAAAGAAGAGTTAGCACAGTCTTTGCTCCCAAAAGGCTCAGCACCTAGTGAATAGGATAAATAGATAAATCAACATGAAAGAAATCTATGCAAGGTGCATGTAATGGTTATTGAAATGAGAATGGGGCAGTACAAAAAGCTTCCCCTATTGGACAACATTAGATTGTATAGATTATGCCAACTTGTTCCATGCTGTGTGCAGAACTGTGCTTTCCAGGAATTATCTAATTGACATAACTGGTCACCATGAGTCTGAATTGATTCGAAGGCAACTTTTTTTTTCCCCCTTTGGTTTTTGGTACCATAAAAAACATTTCAAGAAGTTGTAAAGACATAAAAATAAAATCTTGCTGAGGAAACTGGTAATTCAGGGCCTTATATGTCAAGCAGTGAAGCTTTGATTTGATCTTGAAAATAATAGGGGCCCTGTGAAATACATCAGACAGAGCAAAGTAATAGTATTATTTGTGTTATAACCAGATAATCTGGGGTAAGTGAAGAGGGGAGTATTCAAAGTAACAGAATAGAATCAGGAAGAGAGAGGGCTATGGCAGTTTATTATCTCTAAATGAGATGAAATGTTTATTTCAAAGAGATTAAAAAGAGGAAGAGAAAGTTAAAAGATAGCATTGCCATTTGTTAGATACAGCTGATGTACATAGATATGCATATACACACATGTATATTATACATCTTATAGCTGTTTGGGGTAAGGTGGAATTAAAAGACAATGTTAAAGTGAGTTTTCAAAACATAGCTGTAAGTGGAAAGAGGTCCTTTTTGGAATGTTCAACAAAAAGCACTGTGTGTGTATATATATATATTCCACCACTCATCTGTCAGTTTGTCATACCCTGGTGGCTTGTGTGTTGCTGTGATACTGGAAGTCATACCACTGGTATTTCAAATACCAGAAGTGTTGCCCATGGTTGTTATGCTTGAGCTCATTGTTGCAGCCACTGTGTCAATCCACTTTTTTGAGGGTCTTCCTCTTTTCCACTGGCCCTGTACTTTACCAAGCATGATGTCCTTCTCCAGGGACTGATCCCTCTGTACAGCATGTAAGATACAGTCTTGCCATCCTTGCTTCTAAGGAACATTCTGGTTGTACTTCTTCCAAGACAGATTTGTCAGTTCTTTTGACAGTTCATGGTGTATTCAATATTCTTCAACAACACCACAATTCAAAGGCATCAATTCTTCTTCAGGCTTCCTTGTTCGTTGTCCAGCTTTCACATGCATAAAGTGAGATTGAAAATACCATGGCTTGGGTCAGGCACACCTTAGTCTTCAAGGTGACATCTTTGCTTTTCAACATTTTAAAGAGGTCCTTTGCAGCAGATTGCCCAATGCAATGTGTCTTTTGACTTCTTGACTGCTGCTTCCATGGGTGTTGATTGTGGATCCAAGCAAAATGAAATCCTTGACAACTTCAATCTTTTCTCTGTTTATCATGATGTTGCTTATTGTTCCACTTGTGAGGATTTTTGTTTTCTTTATATTGAGGTATAATCCATATTGCTCATATGCAAGTTCAAATTGAAGCTGAAGAAAATTTGAGCAAGTCCACAAGAGACAAAATACAACCTTGAGTTTATCCCACTTGAATTGAGAGACCATCTCAAGGATTGATTAGACACATTAAACTCTAATGCCCAAAGATCAGAGGAGTTGTGGAATGACATCAAAGACATCATGCAAAAGGTCATTAAAAAGACAGGAAAGAAAGAAGAGACCAAAATGAATTTCAGAAGAAACTCTGAAACTTTCTCTTGAAGATAGAGTAAGTAAGCAAATGGAAAAACTGATGAATTAAAAGAGCTAAACAGAAGATTTCAACTGGCGGCTGAGGAAGACAAAGTGTTATAATGATTTGTGCAAAGACCTGGAGATAGAAAACAAAATGGGAAGAATACTCTCAGCATTTCTCAAGCCGAAAGAATTGAAGAAAAAATTAAGCTTCTAGTTGCAATAGTGAAGGATCCTATTGGGAAAACGTTGACAGACAGACACAGGAAGCATCAAAAGAAAATGGAAGGAATACACAGAGTCACTGTAACAAAAATAATTGGTCTACGTTCAACCACTTCAGGAGGTAGCGTATGATCAAGAATTGACAGTGTTGAAGGAAAAAGGACATGCTGCACTGAAGGCATTAGTGAAAAAAAAATGCTCCAGGAATTGTCAGAATACCAACTGAGATTCAACAAATGGATGCAGCACTGGAGGTGATCCCTTGTCTATGTGAATAAATCTGGAGGACCAATACCTTGCCAAGCAACTGGAGATTCATATTTGTGCCCATTCTAAAGAAAGGTGATCCAAAAGAATGAGGAAATTAATGAACAGCACTCATCAATATCACACACAGGTAAAACATTGCTGAAGATAATTCAAAAGCAGCTGCAGCAGTACATGGACAGGAAACTGCCAGAAATTCAAGCCAGATTCAGAAGAGGACATGGAAAAAGGAATATTATTGATGATGCACATGGATCTTGGCTGAAAACAGAGAATATCACAAAGATGTTTTCCTGTGTGTGTGCTTTTATTTTTTTTACTATGCAAAGGCATTTAACTGTGTGAATCATAACAAAGTATGGATAATATTGCAAAGAATGGGAATTCCAGAACACTTAGTTGTGCTCACAGGAAACCTGTACATAGACCAAGAGGCAGTCATTGGAACAGAACAAGGGATATTGTATGGTTTAAAATCAGGAAATGTGTGTGTTGAGGTTGTATCCTTTCACCACACTTATTCAATCTGTAGCTGGACTATACGAAAAAGAATGTGGCATCAGGATTGGAGGAAGACTCATTAACAAACTGCCACATGCAGATAACACAACCTTGCTTGCTGAAAGGGAAGAGGTCTTGAATCACTTACTGATGAAGAACAAAAAATACAGTCTTCAGTGTGGATTACACCTCAACATAAAGAAAACAAAAATCTTCACAACTGGACCAATAAGCAACATTGCGAGAAATGGAGAAAAGATTGGAGTTGTCAAGGATCCACTGGGATCCACAATCAATGCCCACGGAAGCAGCTGTCGAGAAATCAAATGACCTATTGCATTGGACAAATCTTCTGCAAAAGACCTCTTTAAAGGGTTAAAAAGCAAAGATGTCATTTTGATTACTAAGGTGCACCTGACCCAAGCCATGATTATCTTGAACTGCCTTACATATATGTGAAAGCTGGACAATGAATAAGGAAGATCGAGGAAGAACTGATACCTTTAAATTATGATGTTGATGAAAAATATTGTATATAATGTGGACTGCCAGCAGAAAAAACAAGTCTGTCTTGGAAGAAATGCAGCCAGAATGCTCCTTAGAATCAGGGATGTTGAGACATCCTTTCACATACTTTGGAAATGTTATCAGGAGGGACCAAGTCCCTGGAGAAAGACATCATGCTTGTTAAAGTAGAGGGTCAGTGAAAAAGAGAAAGACCCTTAAGGAGACTGATTAACACAATGGCCACAACAATGGGTTCAATCCTAATAACGACTGTGAGTAACGCGCACAGGACCAGGCATGTTTTGTTCTGTTGTACACTGGTATGCTACGAGTAGGAATTGACTTGATGGTACTAAACAGCAACAATGTATAAATTTTATTTAGGTATATAGATTTAGCAATGAGAAAACATCTAAATATGGTTTAGTTTTTGAATATTCAAGAAACACTTACCTGATAAAGGGTTTATCCAGGATATACAAAGAACAGGTATAATTGTATGAGAATAAACATATATATTAATAGAAAGGGCAAAAGTTTTAAAGAGGTACTTCCCAGGCAAATTACACAAATGATCAAAAAATGTAGGGAAAATTGCTTTAAAAAAACACTGTTGTTGAGTCGATTCTGACACATAGTGACCCTCTAGGACAGAGTAGAACTGCCCCATAGGGTTTCCAAGGCTGTAAATCTTTAGGGAAGCAGACTGCCACACCTTTCTCCATTGGAGCCACTGGTGAGTCCCAACTGTTGACCATTTAGTTACCAGCCCAGTGCTTTAGCCACTGTGCCATCAAGGCTCCTTGAAAAATTGCTTAACATCAGTGAAATACGAGTTAAAACCAAAATAACATACCACCTTATAAGAATGGTGAAAACAAACAAAGACCCACGAAAGCATCGAATGTTGCAGCTGATGAGGAGGAGTCTGAATACTCATACATAGTTGGTGAGTATGCTTCATCATCTTGAAAAGAACTCTGGTAGTTAAAATTTTATTATACTCCTTTACCTTTAAAAGTTATAATATTTTCTCTTTTTTACTGCCTTTCAGCATTGTGATTTTAATATATGGTGACATGTGTATTATTTAAATGAATTTTTAAAAAATATTTATTGTGCTTTAAGTGAAAGTTAAAAAACCAAGCCAGTCTCTCATACAAAAACTTATATACACCTTGCTATATACTCCTAACTGCTCTCCCCCTAATGAGACAGCCCACTCCTTCCCTCCACTCTCTATTTTTGTGTCCATTCCGTCAGCTTCTAATCCCTTCTGCCCTCTCATATCCCCTCCAGATAGAAGATGCCAACATAGTCTCAAGTGTCTATTTGATCCAAGAAGCTCATTCTTCACCATCATTTTTTTCTATTGCATTATCCAGTCCAATCCCTGTCTGAAGAGTTGGCTTTGGGAATGGTTCCTCTCCTGCGCCGACAGATAGTCTGGGGGCCATGATGACCAGGTTCCTTCTAGTCTCACTCAGACCATTAAGTCTGGTCTTTTTATGAGAATTTGAGGTCTGCATCCCACTGCTCTCCTGCTCCCTCTGGGGTTCTCTGTAGTGTTCCCTGTCAGGGCAGCCATCGGTTATAGCCAGGCACCACCTAGTTCTTCTGGTCTCAGGCTGATGTAGTCTCTGGTTTATGTTGCCCTTTCTGTCTCTTGGGCTCGTAATTACCTTGTGTCCTTGGTGTTTTTCATTCTCCTTTGATCCAGGTGGGTTGAGACTAATCGATGCATCTTAGACGGCCACTTGCTAGCGTTTAAGACCCCAGACGCTGCTCTCCAAAGTGGGATGCAGAATGTTTTCTTAATAGATTTTATTATGCCAAGTGACTTAGATGTCCCCTGAAACCATGGTCCCCAAACCCCCGCCCCTGCTGTGTTGTCCTTCAAAACATTCAGTTTATTTTGGAAACTTCTTTGCTTTTGGTTTAGTCCAGTTGTGCTGACCTCGCCTGTATTGTGTGTTGTCTTTCCCTTCGCTTAAAGTAGTTCTTATCTACTATCAAAATTAGAGAATGCTCTTCTCCCTCTCTTCCTCCTTCTCGCCACTCATAACAATCAAAGAATATTTTCTTCTCTGTTTAAACCATTTCTCCTGTTCTTATAATAATGGTCTTATACAATATTTGTCCTTTTGCAACTGACTAATTTCACTCAGCATAATGCCTTCCAGATTCCTCCATGTTATGAAATGTTTCACAGATTCATCACTGTTCTTTATCAATGTGTAGTATTCCATTGTGTAAATATACCATAATTTATCCATTCATCTGTTCATGGGTACCTTGGTTGCTTCCATCTTTTTGGTATTGTAAACGGTGCTGCAGTGAACATGGGTGTGCGTGTATCTGCTTGGGAAAAGGCTTTTATTTCTCTAGGATATATTCCTAGGAGTGGGATTGCTGGATCGTATGGTAGTTCTATTTCTAGCTTTTTAAGGAAGTGCCAAATTGATTTCCAAAATGGTTGTGCCATTTGACATTCCCACCAAGAGTGTAGAAGTGTTCCAGTCTCTCCACAACCTCTCCAACATTTATTATTTTGTGTTTTTTGGATTAATGCCACCCTTGTTGGGGTGAGATGGAATCTCATTGAGGTTTGATTTGCATTTCTCTAATGGCTAATGATGATGAGCATTTCCTCATGTATCTGTTAGCTACCTGAATGCCTTCTTTAGTGAAGTGTCTGTTCATATCTTTTGCTCATTTTTTAATTGTGTTGTCTTTTTGAAGTTGAGTTTTTGCTGTATCATGTAGATTTTAGAGATCAGGCACTGATTAGAAATGTCATAGCTAAAAGCCTTTTCCCAGTCTGTAGGTAATCTTTTTACTCTTTTGGTGAAGTCTTTGGATGAGCATAGGTGTTTGATTTTTAGGAGCTCCCAGTTATCTAGTTTTTCTTCTGCATTGTTAGTAATGTTTTGTATACTATTTATGCCATGTCTTAGGGCTCCTAGCATTTTCCCTATTTTTTCTTCCATGATCATTATTGTTTTAGATTTTATATTTAGGTGTTTGATCCATTTTGAGTAAGTTTTTGTGCATGGCATGAGGTATGGGTCTTGTTTCATTCTTTTGCAGATGGATATCCAGTTATGCCAGCACCATTTGTTAAAAAGACTGTCTTTTCTCCATTTAACTGATTTGGGGACTTTGTCAAATATCAACTGCTTGTATGTGGATGGATTTATGTCTGGATTCTCAATTCTGTTCCATTGGTCTATGTATCTGTTGTTGTACCAGTACCAGGCTGTTTTGACTACTGTGGCGGTATAATAGGTTCTAAAATCAGGTAGAGTGAGGCCTCCCACCTTGTTCTTCTTGTTCAGTAATGCTTTACTTCTCCGGGGCCTCTTTCCCTTCCATATGAAGTTGGTGATTTGTTTCTCCATCTCATTAAAAAATGTCATTGGAATTTGGATTGGGATTACATTAAATCTATAGATCGCTTTTGGTAGAATAGACATTTTTTACAATGTTCAGTCTTCCTATCCATGAGCAAGGTTTGTTTTTCACTTAAGTAGGTCTCTTTTGGTTTCTTTCTGAAGTGTTTTGTAGTTTTCTTTGTATAAGTCTTTTACATCTCTGGTAAGATTTATTCCTAAGTATTTTATATTCTTGGGGGCTACCGTAAATGGTATTGATTTGATGGTTTCCTCTTTGATGTGCTTTTTGTTGGTGTATAGGAATCCAACTGATTTTTGTATGTTTATCTTGTACACTGATCCTCTGCTGAACTCTTCTATTAGTTTCAGTAGTTTTCTTGAGGATTCCTTAGCGTTTTCTGTGTATAAGATCATGTCATCTGCAAATAGAGATACTTTTACTTCTTCCTTGCCAATCTGGATGCCCTTTATTTCTTTATCTAGCCTAATTGCTCTGGCTAGGACCTCCAGCACAATGTTGAATAAGAGTAGTGATAAAGGGCATCCTTGTCTGGCTCCCAGTCTCAGTGGGAATGCTTTCAGACTCTCTCCATTAGGATGATGTTGGCTGTTGGCTCTGTATAAATGTCCTTGATTATGTTGAGTAATTTTCCTTCTATTCCTGTTTTGCTGAGTTTTTTTTTTAATCATGAATAGGTGTTGAACTTTGTCCAATGCCTTTTCTGCATCAATTGACAAAATCATGTGGTTCTTGTCTTTTGTTTTATTCATATGATGGATTACATTAATTGTTTTTCTAATGTTGAACCATCCCTGCATACCTGGTATGAATCCCACTTGGTCATGGTAAATTATTTTTTTGATATGTTGCTGAATTCTGTTGGCTAGAATTTTGTTGAGGACTTTTGCATCTAAGTTCACGAGGGATATAGGTCTGTAATTTTCTTTTTTTGTGGTGTCTTTACCTGGTTTTGGTATCAGGGATATGCTGGCTTCATAGAATGTGTTTAGTAGTATTCTGTCCTTTCCTATGCTCTAAAATACCTTTAGTAGCAGTGGTGTTAACTCTTCTCTGAAAGTTTGGTGGAGCTCTGCAGTGAAGCTGTCCAGGCTTGGGGACAGAGGCTGTGGTAAAATATATGCAAGTACTTAGCTTTTGCCCAGAGGGCCATTCTTCCCTGGTTCCGGGGGTGTGAGTAGGCTGTGTGGCTGGCTGCTTCTCTCTGAGGAAACTGCAGCCAAAAGCTAGTACCAGCCCGCTGCCGCTCCAGGAATGGTGCCTGAGGGCTCCCTGAGATTCAGGTCCCGTAACTCCTCTCCACTTCTGAACCATTTTTTCCTGCCCCTGCTGGTCAGTTTGTTTTCTAAGCTTGCCTTTGATGGTCAGGGCTCTTAGCTTGTCATAAATATACTCATTTCACTTGTTTTTTCGGGTCTTTTTTGTAAGAGGGCTTGCCTGAAGTTTCTGTCTATTCCGCCATCTTGGCCCCACCTCTATTTAAATGAATTTGGTAATACTTTAAGGATTTTCATTTCAATATTAAGGAGAGATATTGATCTTTGGTTTACTTTTTATGTTATGTCATTGCCTAAACTATAAATCTAATATTGACCTCATGAAATGGATTAAGACTTGTTTCTTCCTCAATTTTCTGAACGTGTTTCTGTAGCATTGTTATTATTTGTTTTGTATATATTTAATATAATTTATCAGTGAAGGCATCTGGGCCTGATTTATCCTTTTGGAAAAGTTTTCAATTGGTAATTTAATTTCTAATTATTATTTTAGTTTTCGTAATTTTTTTTCAAATAATTTTTTCATTCAATCTATGTGGAGAAATACGTTAAAAATATTCGTAATACTCCCTAATTATTTTTAATATTTAAAAGATATATAGTGATGTACCTCTTTCCTTGATAACATTGCTAACTTTTGTCTTTTAGTCTTTATCAGTACTGTTGAAGTTATATCTATTTCACAGATGTTTTCACTTAAGTAATGTTTTGTTTCATTGGTTGTTTTCTATTGACCCTCTGTTGTGTATTTTATTGATTTTTGTTCTTTTCTTTGTTATTTCTATACATTGAACGAAAGTTAAACCAGACAGTATTTCAGAAGCACAGGTCAAGAAAGCAAAAACAATGGAAATGGTACTTACGTGGTTAAATATAAGTAATACATAAGTTTTAAAGGCAAAATTATAACTGTGTTTTACACTGATCTCCACGTGATTTGTATAGAAAATCACAGTACTATTTTTTTTTTTTTTAACCTAGGGGTATATTATATTACATGGGTAATACAGTATTATCAAGACAAATCCTTTTTTTTTTACATGTTGTAAAAAAATTAGCATAGTGCAGTTACGAAAATACCTCAGGGAGGGCCCCGTTGACAAATGTAGAACGTGTTTGTTATTTGTGGAAAACTGTGGTATTTTAAAGCTATGACGTCTATGTCCTACACTAGGTACTTCTTTTTTTAACAAATGCATTTCAGGTGGCTATAATATGCAGTACTTGGGTGGTACGAATGCTTAAATGCTCCTCTATTAGCCAAAAGTTTGGCAATCCAAACCCACCCAGAGGTGCTTATGGAGACAGACCTGGTGATCTGCTTCTGAAAGTTCACAGCCTTTACAATCCTATGGAACAGTTCTAGTCTGCACACATGATCTCACCGCGAGTTGGAATCAATCCAACAACAAGGATTGATAATAAAAATAACACATGCAACTAATATAGATGATAGTAGCTTTTGATACTACTTGCCAAAGCAATTAGTTTAGATGTAGCAATCTTGATGCTCCTTTTCATATGGCAATGCTTTGCTAAGCAGCATAAACACATATATTTTAAATTTTGAATATAAATGTAATCTATATTTGTTATAGAAAATGTAAAGAACACTCAAAAATGTAAATGTGAAACTCACACACACACACACACACACACACACACATATATACCTTCTCCTCACTTATTGACATGGTTAGATTCCAAAGATCAGGTTGTTATGTGAAATAGATGTTATGCAAAATATTTACTATTTCGTGCCCTGGCCTCTGCTCCTTTCTGGCCCTAGTCTGCCCAACTGGGAGGCTCTGTAGCTGTGCATGCATGGACTCATCCTTGCTTTGCTTGCTGGAATCTGAACCCATGCTACAGGTTGTTGATGGGCACCCTCAGCTGCCTGATGCCCTAGCTCAGGCTCTGCACTGCACTCAGTGAGTGGACCTAGGCTGCACGGGCTGGGTGGTGAGTGGCGGCCTTGGCGACAGGGACTGATCACCATACATGCATGCTTCATTATTGCAAACATATGTTGACAGGTTAATGTGATAAATACTGTTCAAGGTACTAAACTAAATTAGTAAGTGATTGTGATATACTTTAATATTCCCTTGTAAAAATAATAAATTTCCTATGAATATGATTCAGGCTAAAGGAAAATCTTTTTAAGTGGATTTGGGTGGATTTCTCTTTTGTTTCAAATTTAAGATTCATTGGGGTGTGTGTGAAAAAAAACCTCTTCAGAAAAGAGGTCTCCAGAAAATAGTCTATAACAGTTTAGCTGCTATTCTTTTTAGTGTCTCGTTTTTCTATAAGCTAACTTCGGAGATTGAAATAATATAGGTGAATTAGACATCAACCAGTTTGGAAAACACGTTTTTATAAGATGTTTTAATTTTTTCTCTCCTTGAAAATCATAAATAATAGTATTTTGTACTAACAAATGTGTTTTAGCTCAAAATTTATACTAAGCCCAAAATTAACATAAGACAGGTAAATAAGATAAAGGCAGAAGTATGTCTTGATATTTTATCTCCTCAAGCAAGGCACATAATTGACAAGCTAAGACTTAGGCTTCCATCCCTTTTTCTGTGTTTATGAAGACCTAAGTTAATGCAATTTTTATTATCTGTTGTCTGTTTAAGAAACATGGATGGTAGGATCAGTTAGAAGATGGTGAGCTATTGATGCAAAGCAGTGATGGAGGAAGGGTGAGTTTGGCTCATGAGCAAGAGCCACTGCTGCTCTTTTGGTTTAATCTCCAATAAAATGAGACCTAACTCAACCCGTCTGGCACTCTGAAGGATGGAAGAACAAGTGAAACACAGATGAGCCATATACCAAGTTTGTCCATTAACAGTTTTATAACTTTTGTGTCACATCCAACACAAAGGAAATCTTTCAATCCCTGTGATGTACTTTACTGTGGACTACTTCTAGGGAATTGGGTGACTAAGAAATCAATGCAATTTCTGTATTTTCCTTTTTTTAACTGCACACCCAATAAATGCAATTTTTTCTGTTTCAAATATCTGTAGTAAAGAGTACTTAAATCAGTTTAACTATGCAAATAGGTTTGGGAGATGTAAATTATTTGGAATTACCCAAAGATATTATTAGCATTAAACAGTATAAATTGAATTCCATATGCTTTCCCCACAAAATTCAATTTTAGTAACTTTTCTTTTACTAAAATGAATATATGTATATATAAGTTGGAGGGAGATGAAATTGCAGACAAGGTGCTAAAACAGCTTTTAACACGTAGTAGTCAATGGACAGACACACATACTTCTTTTACAACAGTAAAGTGATAATGTGGACTTACTTTCACTCTGAAATGGCAGGTGATACATGATAATCATACTAAACAACAATCAATATCTTCATTTAAATCCAGCTGTGCAACTTCCAATTTTTATAAGAAAAAAATATATACATACATTTTCTCATACATAGTTCTATCATATATCTGTGAAGTTTTTAATATAATTACAAATGATATTTTTACTTTAAATTACAAATGATTGATATATATGACTAAACAAAAGTACCTCAAGAATTGCAACTCGCAACAACAAAAAAAGTAAACTGCTGGTACGATTTTGCCATAGCTCCACTTTCATTTGCTACTGATAGTTTATCCCTAATAGAACCTTTTAGCCGAAGATGTCTCATTCCATGAGAAATTGATGAAGTTTATAGAGCACATTGACAGAGATTTAGGAAAATGTTCCTTGTGGCTTATACCTCAAAAAATATGATGTAGATTTTCAGCAAAAGTATTACTCTCATTCATTTAAAATTGTATGAAAATCAAGAGAGGGATTTGGCACTCTCCTCCTCCAAACTCCAGTTGAATCATTGCCAGATTTTCCATTTTGCAGGTAAAAATATTACTGTTCATAGAGCTTAGATTGATGAAGACTTTTAACTGTGGATGTATGCATTCTAATTGAGATGTCTTAGGATTGAAAATTTGGTATTCTGAGAGGAGACTAAGTGATAGTTTGGGTTTATTGTTTTAAAGGTTGTCTTTCTGCCATGGGCATTCTAGTGTATCAGGAATGTTTAATGTAGTATGTCTTCCTTTTTTAAAACAGATGTCTTTCTTTCCCTTCACCTGTGTATGTGTTTGTGTGTGTGTTTGTGTGTGTGTATGTGATATACTTTTTGGGGATTCTTATAGTATAGAATAGGATGAAAGCAAAGCCTGGAAAAAAGAATGATTTTATTTCTTGTCTCCAAGATTCATCTACAGACAGCCCCATGTACCTCATGAATATTAGTGCTGACATCCAAAATGTTGGAATTTAAGGGGCTGGTCAAATTTCAAATAACAACTACATTCTAATGTCTCTATTATTTTTTTTTTAACTTGATTAAATATGTTTACACATACTTATTGAATGCTGCCATGGACAGAGAAAAAATCAGTTTAAAATATAACTCTCATACATTACAATTTTAATAAGAATGGTGTGGGAGCTGTGACACCAAATAGATCTCTGCCTGAAAACATCTGGAGGCTTAAGTAACGCTAATATTTTTCCTTTCCTTAATTTATTTTTAAGTTTTCTGTGAGAAAGTCATGTTCTCTGGTCCTCTCATGATTTTGTTTTAACATTTTCTAAGTCTGAAATTTAAAAAGGAAAAGTTTTGTTAAAATTGAACTAAGCTAACTAGGCCCCAGGTATAAACAACATTATGTTGAGTGTTAAAAGCCACACAGTAAACCATCAGAGAACTGACAGCTTGATTTCTGTGTGTGAAATATTTTGGCGATAAAGATTTTTTAGAAGGCAGGCAAAAACATATCTACATTTGGTAAAGTGTTCTCATCATCAATAAAGAGACTGGAACCATGTTAAACTAGAAAAATTAAAAAAAGAAAATTACTTATTATTTAATTGAAAATATATATATACTTGATTGAATTTATAATTACCTTTAGCGTAGTCACATTTTTCATATTTCCAATAATAAAACTGTAGTTGCTATGCTTGTCTATGATTAAATAATGTAATAAAAGGAAATCAAACTGGAGCTATTTTTTCTAGTACTAAATGTCAAGCTTTAGGTTGTATCTTTTCTCCTAATTCTGTAGGACATATATAAGTCACTGTTTATTTATCTTATTTAGCTCTCCACACATAAATTAAAATTTTTTTTCCTAAATACTAAAATTATTCAAGAAACAACAAACATAATATTACTCTGTATTGTTGTCATTTTAAGTGATAGAATATCCACGAAAAATACCTCAAGGAAAAAAAAATTGGCTCAAATGTCATTTGTTTTTCATCTCTTGGCTCTCTGTCCTTCTCTATTTGCCTCATTCTTCCTACTATTCAGATGTCAGTGGAGAGATTGGTTTCCATCTACCCAAATGTAGGCAACTATTTACCATTTTTCTTCAAAATAAAAAGTTACCTGAGATGATTATGATCAGTACCTAGGGTAAGTAAGATCTCCCCAGATGAATCACTGTAAACAAGTCTTTAGCTTACATTAATAGACTCTGCTTGAATCCTGAAACGATCTCTGTGTCCAAGGGATTGGGCAATGGGAGGTAGCGCAAACAGCTGAGCACTTGACTACTAGCCAAAAAGTTGGCAATTTAAACCTAACCAGAGGTGCCTCAAAAGACAGGTCTGGCAGTCTGCTTCTGAAAGGTCACAGCTTTGAACAAACTATGGAGCAGGTCTCTTTTGCACACATACTCTCTCCACGAGCCTAAATCAACTCAATGACAACTAACAACAACAACTCCCAAATTATGAGTATTCCAACAGGTATTACACAACAAATTAAAGAGTGCTGATAGGGAAGGGGGAAAAGCAACCACCTAGGTATTAAAAACAATAATCCAATAATACATTTTGAATGATGACATCTTTAAACATGCATAACCACAATATCAGATTTTTTTAAATATTTATATTATATGAAGATATCATAAACAAATATCTTCTGACAAATACAAAATTATATTATTTTTGTCACCATTTGCATATAATGTTCATTTGAATTGATAAACTGATTTATAAATGTAAAAAATGATTCTATCTCTATACATAATTGAAAAAACTGTAAATTAATATTGTCTTCTAAAACAGAGGTATCAGTTGTAATAATTTTCCATATTCTTATATTTATAGTTATACACAGAAATTTTGTGAATCAGAACACATGAAATAAATTTTAAATGATTGAAAACTTGAAACTTCAAAAGTTATTTTAGAACATCTAACCATCTTCTCACCAAAGGAGCCCACAATATTTCAGGATTATGTTAATTTTAGTCTCTCTAATGATAAAATTTCCATTAACTATAAGCCTCAGACATTAGAGAGAGGGGAAAAAAAGCTTGTGAAATGCTGCAGATAGATTCTAATTAATAAATCAATCTTATTTACATAAATTATAACTGAAACAAGTAATACATGAATAACAAAGTTCCAATTGGGGTCTAAAATCAGTACATATATTTGTGTATTTTAATCATTCTAAGTAATGTAAGAGTAATGTCTACCTTATATTGCTATATTAATTGTGGTAAAAGTAAGGAATTGGATTATTAATAACATAAATAACCACTACTCTTATACCACAAAACTTAAATATCAGACCATAGATGTGTTTTGCCAACCTTGCATACCACCAGCCTGATGAAGTCAGATGCAGAGGAGAAGAACTGAAACATGCCAAACTCACCAAGGTACTCACCTATGTGAGACAGCAGCTTTCTGTGGCTGAGAGAGGCACATGGCATCCAAGTGAGAAAACTTCTCCGAAGTGTAGCTGCGCAGGGCCAGCTGAAATATGATGGCGGGGAGAACAGAAGTCTCCAGGTGCTCAAACACTGAGACCTTCTACAGGAAAGCTACTGACACCATACCAAAATTAGGTCAAGCTTTTATTGACCTGAATGTAACTACATTAGATAGAAAATCACACTCTTGGCTCTGTTACATTGAGATTCACAGAGGCCCAAAAGAAAATGTGGTGAAAATTTTTCTAGATATAAAATTATTTATTTTTGATTTACTGTTGTTTTAATTTTTCAAACACATATTATGGAACAAACAAAGAAGCAAAGAATGTAATTATTTTTAATTATATCCAATCCCAGAAATAGCCCCAATGATGGCATCATTAGATAAGTCTTTAAAATATGTACGATAGATACGTTAGAAGATCAGATGGAAAAGCTAGGTGCACAGAAGGAAGAATATTAAATTTTGTGGAATTCGGTTAACAAAGTAGTTTTTAGAGGGACACTTATAGCGTTAAATAATTATATTAGAAAAATAAAGGTGTAAGAACAGTGATATTTGCTTCTATGTAAAGAAAATAGAAAAAGAAGAGCTAATAACATAAGAGTTTGTATCAATGAAATGAAAACACAGAAAATAAGATAAAAATAGAGAATAGAAATTTGTTCTTTGAAAAGTTAATACAAGTTAAGCCTTTAGAAAGACTAATCCCTAACAAAAGAGAGAAAATAACAATTATCATTCTCGGAAATGAAGGATAGCTAGCAAATCCTACGAAAACTAAAAGAATAATTAAAAAAAAAAATTTTTTTTAAAGAATAATTAAAAAAAAAATTCCAGGCCAATAAATTTGAAAACTGATGAAATGGACTAATCCCATGAAACATATAATTGACTAAGATTAATATAAACTTGAAATACTTACTTGCTAAAAAAACATATTTTTGCTAAAATCTTCAAAGAAAATCTGCAGTCTCACAACATGTCGCTGCTGAATTCTCTCAAACATCTACGGAAGAAATAACACAAATATTACACAAAATAATCATAAAAACAGAAGCAGAGAGAATACTCTCTAACTGATTTTTACAAAGCCAGAATAACCCTGGTAGAAAAAACAGACACTAACATTACAAGAAAATAAAATTATAGGCCTTTATCCTCATGAATTTAGGTGCAAAAAAAAAAAAAAAAAAAAGCAATTAAGATAAAAATATATTAAATAAAGGAATAAATACATTATGGCCAAATTGGAATTATCCTTGGATGCACGAAAAGATTAACATTTGAAGAAGGAAAATGCAATTCACCACATTAATAGATTTTTAAAAAATACATAGTTGGAAAATATATTTGACACCTACTTACGATAAAACCTAACAAACATTAAGTAGGAGACATACCAAGGCTGATAAAGAACATCTACAAGTAATAACTACAGGTAATACCTATTCCACAGGAAGATATGAATTATTTTTCTCTAAGAGCAGAAAGAATACAAGGATTCTTCTTATCTCTTGTATTTAAAAATGCACTAGAGGTCTTAGTCATGATAAAGTAAGAAAATAAATAAAGCATTCAATGATTTGGAAGGATAAAATAAAGCTCTCTCTTACACTTGACATGGTATTCACAAGAAATCCTAAGAATTTACCCAAAACTCTTAAAACCAATAGTGAATCAACAATGTTGCTGGGTATGGAGTAATTATATAAAACTATTAAAAATACACCTCCTCACTTATCAACTGTCTTGTTATCTGACATTTCACATTTACAACAATAATGAAAAATCTACTAACTGATTACTTTGCACATTAATAATGTATTTTGGGCAGTAACGGATGCTGAGGTGCAAGATGTGAGTGACATTGGCTTTGATGGCTAAGGTTATGTGGCAGCTTGGCTGCGCCATGATTCTCAGTGGCTTGACAGCTATGTAATGATATCATTGGGCTTATGTAGGAATGTAATTTGGTAGTTATGTAATGATGTAACTTGGTAGTTATGTAATGATGTAACTTGGAAGTTATGTAATGATGTAACTTGGAAGTTATGTAACGAGGTAGTCATCCTTCATTTTGTGCTGTCACACTGACATCCTTGTTCTCAAAGTAGTATTTTTGCTTTTTAACACTGTAAAGAGGTCTTTTACAATAGATTTGCCCAATGTAATGCATTGTTTGATTCCTTGACTGCTGTTTCCATGGGCATTGATTGTGGTTCAATTAAAATGAATTCCTTGGCAACATTAATATTTCCTCTGTTTATCATAACATTTCTTATTGTTCCAGTTGTGAGGATTTTTGTTTTCTTGATGGTGAGGTGTAATCCATACCAAAGGCTTTAGTCTTTGATCTTCATTAGTAAGTACTTCACATCCTTTTTGCTTTCAGGAAGCAAGGTGGTGTCATCTGCATATTGCAGGTTGTTAATGAGTCTTCCTGAAATCCTGATATTGCATTCTTCTTCATATAGTCCAGTTTCTTATATTATTTGCTCAGCATAAACATCGAATAAGTTTGGTAAAAGGATACAACTCTGACACACACTTTTCCTGATTTAAAACCACATGGTATTCACTTGTTCTGTTTGAATGACTGCCTCTTAGTCTATGTACAGATTCCTCATAAGCACAATTAAGTGTTCTGGAATTCCCATTCTTCATAATGTTATCCATAATTTGTTATGATGCATACAGTTGAATACATTTGTATAGTTGGTAAAACACAGGTAAACATCTTTCTGTTATTCTCTGCTTTCCACCAAGATTCATCTCATATCAGCAATGATGTCTCTCCTTCCACATCCTCTTCTGAATCTGGCTTGAGTTTCTGGAAGTTCCTTATCAATGTACTGCTGCAACTGCATTTGAAGGATCATCAGCAAAACTTGTGTGTGATATTTCTGATACTATTTGATCATTCCTGCATTCTGCTGGATAATTCTGCATTCAGTAATTTAATAAAATTAAAATTGCCAACTCCTCAAAAGAGACACCATTAAGGAAATAAATATGGAAACCAGAGACTGGAAGACAGAGTATTTTCCAAATACTTAAAAGACAAAGAAATGATATCCAGAATGTATAAATAATTACTACAAAGGGATAATAAAAAAGATAAATAAAAAATAAATAAAATGACCAAACAAACATACACACACAAGCACACATACACATTGCTAAGAAGCATATGAAAAACTGTTCAAAAGGTCAGGGTGTTCTTATAAAACTATAAACAAAGAAACTTCTGGGGCTACCAGAAGATGAGCCACAAGAAAGGACTTCCCCTTCCTAAAAACTTTGGGGGGAGAATGGTCCTGCCAACATGTTAATTTAAACTCCTAGCCTGCAGAACTGTGAGACAATAGATACCTGTTCTTATAAGCCGCCCTGTTTGTAGTACTATTGTTTTGAGAATTAAGACTTTTAAGATAAACCAAGATACAGCTACATGTTTGAGAGAAAAACATTTTGATTTCTTAAACAGATGGAATTCCAAATTAAACAAACATGCCAAAAAAACCTGAAGTAAAGAGTCATGTGTTTTATTCTATAAACAACGAAGTTGAGAAATTATCTAAAAGCCACTGCCAAACTTAAAATAGGTAATGTCTAAATTAATTTGTACAAACAATCAATTTGGGGTTGATGTAACTGATTCCTGAGTTCAGTACTCCTCTGCTTCGAAGTCTATGGCAGGATAGGAAGTTCATGCAGTAGAACCGTTGGCAGAATTAAAATGTATCTGAGAAACTTCGAGAGACTTTCTATTGCTTCTTGAAAGTTTCAAAAGAGGGTGCTAATAATACTTGGTAGAGGATAATTCTTAGTTTCGTGGGACTCTCTTGATCGTTGCCACCCTAGTCATTGTGACAACCAAAAAAGCATCCCCACCATTTCCAAATGCTTCCTCTGGAGATATAAAATTACCTTTTCTACTCTCCCCCCTTCCCCTTGAGAGCATGATCAATGTGGTAAAGAATGACTTAGTGCTAGTTATCTAAAGAGAAGATGCCTTAGCAAATACTGGAAAACAAAATGAAACAAAAAAAACAAATGATGAGCTGAGAAGAAGTATTCAAATATAGATGAGTCTACTAAGAAGGGCAAGGTATGGGAAGAGTATAATCTTTTCTAACCAAAAGACTCTAAAGAAGGGTAGAAAGTCAAGAACCAGCAGAGCCTGCAATCCAAGGCCAAGTTGAAGTTGTAAGCAGAGACTTCAACAATGAAGGGACATAGACAGTCACTGGGATTATACAGTGTGATTTGGCAGCACTGTGGTTGACAGGATGGACACAGAATTTTCATGGATCAAGCAGCCCATGAAACCAGAGCAAGGATGATCCATAATCCCAAACCGTATCCCTAATTCTGAAATTTAAATCACCTCCAGAGTTCTTGGAAGGAGGAGGGAAGAAATGCAGAAAAGTATTCTAGAATGACTGTTGTTCTGTGGCACTGAGTCTAATCTGATATATAGTGACCCTATAAGACATAGAAGAACTGCCACATAGGGTTTCCTAGGCTGTAATCTTTATGGATTACATCTTTACGGATATAATCCATAAAGATTAATTTTTTATCCCATGGAGAATCTGATGGGCTTGAACCTCTGACCTTTTGGTTAGCAGCTGAGTGCTTATCATTACATCATCAGGGTGCTTCTAGAGTGACAGAATAGTTACAATGATGCAGATTTTTAATCCAGAAAATTTTCACTCTTATGTGGCAACACTAAACTTGTTCTCAACAAACAGAAATAACGTTTTAACTAAATTGAGCTCAGTTTTAGATAAATGAACTTGTATACTTGAAATTCTGCTTCATTCAATGTAAGTGTGTGGTAATGATTTCCAAGAATGCTTGTGTAGTGTATATCTGCATTTGTTGCTGAATGTATCCCCCCATCAATAACCAGGAAAATAAATGTAATCTTATGAGAGCAAGTGTGTGCACAAATGATGCAGACTTTCTGAGTCGTTATCAGTTTTGGACTATGTAACGAGATTAAGCCTCAAAGTGTACTAAAATGTTTGTCGAATTCTTTAGGCAAGTAAAGAAGAGTCAGCAGGAAAACAACAAAAAAAAAAAGAATGGGGGGCATATTTTGAACTCTATTTTTTAAAGAACTGAATCTCTACTGAAAGTTTAAATAATGAAAGTGGAGCCTGAAGCAGGCTTTGGAAGACTTTGCTTTGAAATTGGAGAGGAAGGCCACTGCCAGAATAGAAAGTTCAGATACGGGGGTGGAGGTGGTCAATTGTTAAGAGATTACATTTTTTCCCCCAAGAACCTTCTTCTTTTGCTTGTTTAAAAGCTCAACTTTTAAAGAGAGCCAATGGCCAGTAGTATAAAAGTTCTAGTTAATGGGTTTTGGAAAACAGAAGGACATCGCGGAGTGAGGTCGACTGGCCTCACAGGTTCTGTGGTTCTCATTTTCCTCTGGAGCCTGGCACCACAGGCCTAGAGATTCCTGAATGGCAAAGGGCTTATGTATAGATTTTATTGGGGAACCAGTCTAAACAATATGTCACCTTTCAGTAGCAGAGGGTTTTCAGTTGTCACCAAGCATTTTGACGTGGTTTCCCGACTAAGAGAGTTTTTAACTGCACCTACACTGAGTTCACTGGGGAGAATGAAGCCGGTAATGGGAATCAAGAAGGTTCCTGAGGTATGAAGTTGTTTTTAGTTGCCATCAAATTGGTTTTAATTCACGGTAACCCATGTGTGCACAGAAGAGCTCCTCCATGAGTTTTTCAAGGCTGTGACCTTTCAAAAGCACATCTCCAGGCCTGTCTTTCAAGGCACATCTGCATGTGTTTGAACTGCCAACCTTTAGGATAGTAGTCCAGTGCTTAACTGTTTGTGCCACCCATGGCTATTAATTAGTGACCTGTAACAGAAAAGGGTCATGTTATCTTTTATCTACCTTGAGAAACTTCACTATTAGCAACCTTAAATGCTCACAATATTAATACCCCATTAAGATATACAGATTTCACCATATATCCAGACTAATATGGGATATGGAATAATATTTTAGACAGATTCAAGGCCCATTCTCTTAGTGTGAGGGAACTAGGTGATGATTAGTTAACTGTCCTTTCCCGGAGACGCACCAATTGACTATGTTGAAACACATACCAAAACCAAACCTGTTGCCACTGAGTCAATTCCACCTCATAGTGACACTATAGGACAGAGTAGAACACACCCATAGGGTTTCCAAGGAGCAGCTGCCGGATCTAAACTGCAGACCTTTTGCTTAGCTGCTGAGCTCTTAACCACTGTGCCACCAGAGCTCTGATCGAAACACACAGCAGATTGATTTTGGCTGTGTTATTTCTTCTCTGCTTAATTATAAACATTGTAATATGAATACTATTAAAATAATAGCCTACACAAAAAGTTGTCTTACTACAAAGAGAAAAATTGCCTATTTTTTTAAATCTTTGGAACAATTTTATGATGTGTTCATGTAGGCCACAGATTGCATTACTTTCTGTACAGCATGATCTATACAGGTAATATTCTATGATATGTCCAAGAATTACTTCAAAGAAAAATAAATGACTGGAATAGCAATGAGAATTTTAAGGAAAAGAGGATATTAAAATAATATTAGAAATAGGATAGGGTAAAATTTTTATAGTATAAAGAATATTATATACAATTTGTGAATGAATTATCCTATAGTTTTCTGTGTTCTGAATAAAAAAAAAAAGAAAAAAAATAGTATTCACAAAGGAAAAGGAAAACAAAAGTGAATTAAAGGCAGTTGCAACCAGAGATGGAGAGGTTCTGACCAGAATGTACTTAACTTCTCCAATATCAAAATAATCATAAATTCTCAAGGCCAAAGCCATTCTTAAGGGTTGAAATATTTTTACTAAACACAAACAAACAAACCTATTGCCGTGGAGTAAATTCCTACTCACAGTGACTCGTTAGGACAGGGTAGAATTGCCCCATAGGATTACCAAGGCTATAAATCTTTACTAAAGCAGACTGCCACATCTTTCTCCCGTGGAGGAGCTGGTGGGTTCGAAACATAAATCTTTGGTTAGTAACCAAATGCTAACCACTGCAACCCTAGGGCTCCTTAAAATATCTTTACAGCATTTAAATCACTTTCTTTTTTTTCAAATCACTTTCTTTTTTTCTAATGCCATAAAAAAAATTTGCCTTCAATGATAGATGCTCACAATCCCTTATCTTGTATTGCTGTTAATGGTTATATTTTTCTGTCTTTATATTAAGCTAACTTCTTGTGGGTGTCTATTCACTGTTATTAGTTTTAAGATTTGAAGCATACATAATAATAATCCTTTTTTCCATATGATAAAATAGTAGCATCTAATTCTCATTTTTAAAACAATATATCTTTAGGTCCTTAAACTGGTTTGCATTTAATATAATTTCTCATCTATTTGCCAGCATTCATTCATTTCATATATTATAGTCTGTATCTTCTGAAAGTCAACTTTATTCAAAGAATTCCATTTTTAACTGCTTATTTATACACAGGAAACCCCGGTGGCATAGTGGTTAAGTCCTATGGCTGCTGACCAAAGGGTCGGCAGTTCGAATCTGCCAGGTGTTCCTTGGAAACTCTATGGGACAGTTCTACACTGTCCTATAGGGTCGTCATGAGTCGGAATCGACTTGATGGCCCTGGGTTTTTTGGTTTTATTTATACACAGGTTCTTTTCTTGTCAGTATAATTTTCCTGTTCACATGTCTTCTTCCTTATGTGAGTCCCTTCTTGATTTATTTTTGTTACCAGGCATGATAAATCTTCAAAGTCTACACCTATCTAATATCTAATCATTTTCAAGGCTATGAGTTTACCCTTTGTTTCATCCTGTACTGATCTTTCCTCTTTCTGGTGACTTAGGTACTGTCACCTATGTTTAGAATATACTAATATGTTTTACATTATTTACTCTCATCATAATGTAGACTAGAAAATACTTCTCTATCCTCTACCTGTTCTTGAATATTGTCCAAATCAAAATGGAAAGTTAGTATAAATCACACATTTACATTTAATCTTAAGCCCATGGAAGAAATACTATTATTTAATTCCCATGGTAATTAATGTTGCTTCAATATTAACATTCAGCATCACAACTCATTATTTATTAATTGTTCTTTTTTGAACATATCTACTATTAAATTAGGGAGCCCTGGTGGCGCAGTGGTTAAGAACTTGGCTGCTAATCAAAAGGCTGGCAGTTCAAATCCACCAGCCGCTCTTTGGAAATCCTATAGGGCAGTTCTACTCTGTACTATAGGGTCACTATAAGCTCCAATTGACTCAACAGAAATGGATTTTTAGGGTTATTAATACATTGGGTTTTGAGACTATTATAAGTGATTCCCTTTTATTATAATTTGACTATTATAATTTTAATATTATTTTGAATATTATTGTAATTTGAATCTTAATCAGCAAAAACCAAAATCAAAACCAATTGCTATCAAAGACAGAATAGGAGTTTTCAAGGAGCACCTGGTGGATATTGAACTGCTGACCTTTTGGTTAGCAGCCATAACTCTCAACCACTACACCATCAGGGTTCCAATTAACCAAAGTCAAGTTTAATTACTATACCATTAAATTAAAGAGATGTAAAAAACTGAGACAAAGACCTCACTAATTTTATGAGCCTCAAGAGTCTTAAAAAACCCCTACCTGATGTGGATATGGTAATGCTACCTATAGAGAGAGCTTTCATAGCTTAGTGAGTTAATATTTTAGTTTCAAGCCATATGGCCGTATATGCACGTTTTCTGCCCATCAACTCTTCACAATACAAATGTAATGACTTCTTGCTTTTCTTTTCTTTTTTCTCAGAATGAATGCAAGGACCAAAATCTTTGACAAAAATTTTAACCTCCTTTACAATTATTTATAGCGTGGCTCACAGAATCTTTAAAATGAATAGCCACTAACTTCTAGTGGTTGACACTGCTGTATAACCACTAAATTTATTAGACTTTTAGAATGAACTAGACTACATTTTTCTCTCTGTACTGTAGGTGATGGGGCCATAGTGGACTGGGTTATGGCCAGTTACTATAGCGAAAAGTGATGTATGCTGTGTCCAGGTGTAGAACTTAAAAAAAAAAGAAGAAAAAAGAAAACTTCCTTCAGAAATCTCCAATATCTCACTCTTAACTTATTTGGTGCCCAAAGTCAGAGAATCTGCAAGATGACTTAGAGGTTGTAAGGCATGACAGAGACACTCAAAGAAATAACTCTGGATCACTGGATAACTGAGTTAAGCAGAATTTCTCCACTATCCCATATTAGACTGCTCTATGAAATATAAATAAACCTTTAGTCTGTTAAACCACTAAAATGTGAGGTTAATTGTTACAGCAGTTACACTACCTGACCAACACTTTAACTCAAACAAAAATATATATATACATATATATATATATAAATATATATATATATATATGCACAAATCCATTGCCGTCAAGTCAATTTCGACTCATAGCGACCCTATAGGACAGAGTAGAACTGCCCCATAGAGTTTCCAAGGAGCACCTGGCAGATTCGAACTGCTGACCTTTTGGTTTGCAGCCATAGTGCTTAACCACTACGCCACCAGGGTTTCCTATAAATGTATACACATGTAAGGGTGTATATGCATGCAAGAGTATATCAGAAAAATATATAGAGAGAGAAAGAGAATATATATACTGTGTGTACATACATATATATGTCTATAATTAAAAAAAAAAAAGTTGCCATTGAGTCGATTCCAACTCATAGCAACCCTATAGAACAGAGTAGAACTACCCCATAGGGTTTCCAAGGAGCAGCTGGTGGATTCGAGCTGCAGACTTCTGGTTAGCAGCCAAGCTCTTAACCACTGTGCCACCAGGACTTCATGTCTATATTAGGAAATATATATTACAGAATACACACACACAGATTTGGGAGTTCTAGTGTTGTTTCTTTTATGACCACCCCCATATTGGGAAGGAAATAAAGAGTATTTCTTGACTATCTAATTTATCAAAATTATACAAAGTTTTGAATAAATAATTCCAATTTTACAGGTGAATTAAAACATACATTTATAATACGGTTTTTAAAAGGCAAAACAAAGAGAATACTTAAAAAAATGGAATATAAATAATCTGAAGCATTCTCCCTCGATGAAGCCATATTAAAGCTATTGAAGAAGGACCATTAACTGTTGTGATAACACTGAAGGGCAAATGGTTTAAGTTCTTATTTCTATTTCCTTCTGCTGTGGAGGAAGGAAGATGTACAAAGATTAGTTGAAGGCTTAAGTCGCAACGATAAAGGTTTTAAAAATGATGTTTATGGCATTGTTATTTCTTTACTAGGTCCATCATGAATTTTTCTAAATTGTTTGTAATAGAATCAAAAGGCACTTACCAATAATCCACATAAATAATATAAATAATAAATTCCAGCTTAGTGAATCATGTATCACAGACAAGCACTCACGATACTATATGTATTATCTTATTCTATCTTCTCCATTACCCTGTCAGCTTATGTGAGCAAGATGCTTCACATCTTCAAAGCTTCACAGTGAGACTTCCTTTGCTTCAATTGCTACAGACATCAAGTGTCCAAAACTCTTCAATTATTTATCCCTTATTTATTTATATCTTTGCAGAACAATGGTGTGTTAGCACACGTCTTTTCTAAGATTGAATGATCAGAAAGCTTATAACTGTTTGGAGGATCTGGCTAGTCCAGATAAAAGGAGTGAGATTTTGCAGTCAGATCACACTACTACTTATTTTCAATTGAAGCTATCATAAACAGTTGTGAAGATTTATTGGGGGAGAAAAAAATATCAAATTAGAGCTGTTTATTTGCTTTTTCTTTTTCTTTTTATGCATAGCTGTTTCTTCTTTTACATATGTTCCAGTCTACTGACAGTAATCCTTGAAAAAAGTCCCTTTAAATCATGTATTAATTTGTTTCCTTGAAGTTCTGTGACATATCACCGTCTGTATAAAATCATTTAAATTAATGTATTCCAGACGAAAAGAAAGCAGTGACAAAACATAAAATAATCCTTCTTTGTGATTTTAATGGTATAATTGTTCTCTGTATTTATTATTTATTATTACATAAAAATATTTTTTGAAAAATAAAACCTATATATTATTATTATAAAATAATAGTTCTAATAAAATAGTTTAATACTGGAATATTCCTATTGCTGTAATGTTAAGTTTTTGTAGAAGCCCAAACTCTGAGGCAATGTGTTCGGCAGGGTAGCATACCTGCTGTAATAATCAGCTTTATTACATTTAAAATATTGAAAATATTTTTAGAATTTAAACTTGTTTATAAGATATGAAAGCCTGTGAATTTGTAGATTCTCTTTAAAGATGTTTGCTTGTACTTAATGGTATCGAGGATATTTCCAAATGTGAAAATTTTCCAGAATATATCATATTCTAAATAGAGATGTAGTAGTTCTATTAAGATTAATGAAAATTTCATAGCTACTCACAGTCTTGAAATCGAATTAGTAAGTCATCTTTTTCAGTTCCCATGCTTGGGGGTATGATTATAATTGAATAATCAAATAATAGATAGTAGCTATGATAGACTTTTTCAAAGAGTCATCTTGGTATGTGGGAACATTACTGGACTAATTAGAATGAGATTTATATATTAGTCTCAACTTTATTTCATTCATGTTATAACCATGAGAATACTGGGGAGTAGTATCCTTATAAGTAAAAAATGAAGAGCTTTTATGTTTTCTGACAATTGAGTAAATATTAAATTTTCTTTCAAGGACTTAGCTATCAGTTTCAATTCAGCCTTGATTTTCTGACCCTGTCTACTAGATAGCAATTTTGGAGGAGTAAATAATACGGAGAATTGTGTAAATTGCCTGTTAAGAGAACCTAAATTAAATCCTAAATTCATCTCATTCTGAAACACAAAATAAGTTCATTGATATATCACGAAAGTTGATTATCATTAAGAGACAATGAAATGCAACCTCAACACAATTTGTTTTATTAAACATCAATTAAAATACATTCTAAGGAAATTTACTTATTTATTGTTTTATTACCTACATAAAGTTGTCTAGATAATTATAGGTTTCTGATATTTAACCCACCCAAAACTTGAATTAATTTTTTTGTTGATCTGGGCAACTTCCTTGAAGAAATTGGCACAGTTCAGCACGCAGTGCAGTCCCTGGGTTACGAACGTCTGACTTACTACTACCAGCAACTATGAACCAACCCCCATAAAGCCTATTAGGTTTAAAATTCGAGGTACATACAAAGTTTCCTAATAACAAATGGGCACTACATTGAGATGTGCATCAAAACATTACTGTTATTATTACTGTATTATTATGTTAAAGATGTTTTAGAGTATTTGGAAGTGTTTCTTTAATGCTTTTTAATGCAAGAAAGGTACACTATATACTATACACTAACACAAACATTTGACTAACTGACGTTGGATGCAAATTGTACCTAACTGTTCTGACTTAAGTACAAATTCAACTTAAAAACAGACTTAGGAATGGAACTCATTTGTAATTACGGGAATACCTGTATATGTTAACCTACCTAGAGCAGAACGGAAAATTGGATTTCATTATTAGAAACAGTCATTATAAAATCATATGCAGCATAGAAACGAGAGTATTTTAAGTCAATAAACAAAAACCTAACCATTTGCCATCCTGTTGATCCTGACTTATGGTGACCCCATGTGTTGCAGAGTAGAACTGTGTTCCATTGGGTTTTGAGGCTGTGACCTTTCCAAAGCAGATTGCCAGGCTTTTCATCTGAGATGCATTTGGGTGGGTTCAAACCCTCAACCTTTCATTTAGTAATTGAGCGCTTAACCATTTGTACTACCCAGGGACTCCTGTTAAGTCAATAGGATTTATTAATTAAAAAATATGATTCTTCAGAATTCATTTGAACAAAATGTCATTAAACTGTCTTTGGCTATGTTCTCTAGAGAAGCAAAACCAGTGAAGTGTAAATATACATATATGTAAATATATATGTATATTTACATATATATATACACACACACAGAAATGGCTCATGTGGTTGTAGAGGCTGGCAAGTACCTAGTCCGTGGGTCAGGGTTCAGGCTTCAGGCTGGAGGCTTCTCCTGACTCAGGTAACTGCAAGGGCTGATGAACTCAAGCTTCAAAGGTAAGACAGCAAGCTGCTGGCTCACGGATGAGAAGGCTGATGAATCCAAGATTGGCAGGTAAGACAGCAGGCTGCTGCCCCAAGTCCCAAGATCTGGAGGTCCCATGATGACAAGCTAAATGTAGGATCCAAAACAGAGCAAAAGCCATCAAGCATTGGTAGAATGTCCATATATATTGGATGCAGGCCACACTCCCAAGGATAACTCCCCTTCAACTAATTGTCTGCACACAGCAGATCCCATCATGGAGGTGAGCAGGTTGTATCAGATCTCATCATGGAGGTAATTACATCATTATATGACTACTAAACTATATCATAACTGCCAAACCACTGAGAATCATGGCCCATCCAACTTGACACATGGCCCTAACCATCACAGTCCACACCTTGTCAACTTGGCACCTACACACATCTCCTTAAACCATATGTAATCTCTGAATAAAGACAATAATAAAGTCATACTTGCACCTAACATAATACAACTAATATGCATACAACTGAATATGCACTACCCTTGTTTATCTTATATTTTATAAGTGAAGAAAACAAAAATATTTGAAGTGCACACAAAAGACAGAAATACTCATAACAATTACAGTCCTTGTTTCTGCAACTGGTAGTAGCTGTTATTAAGAACTACCTTCTTCCGCCAACAATTCCGTATTCCCTTGCCTTCAGCAAACACATCAGGAGGTTGTGGCTCTTTGCCTGGTGGGGTGATAAAAACTTTCATTTCTGAAGGGTCTGGGCCATTAGTAGTATGTCAGAATTGGGTTGCTATGGTTTTCCATTGACTTTAATCAAAGGGCTTGGTAGTGCTAAGAGACACCCATGGAAAACTCCTGTATTCCAGACATATTCTTCTTTATCTCCATTATGTAATGTCAATCTGATTTTCCTCTTGGTAATCAGGATCAATCACACCAACCAATGTGGTAACTCCCTTCTTCGTCTGTTGATCCAGATGCGTAAGGATCACAAAGTGGCCAGGTGTCATTCTTAACTTCCAGTTCAGTGGAATCAGTGATATTTCTCCAGGTAGGGGCCTTCCTCCCTTGGAACTAAGATCTCTAGAGCTGCAGAACATAGGGTCATGGGGACAGGAAGCAAACATTTTGCAAGTGGGTCACAAAGGGTAACAGTGAGTGGTACCACTCCCATTCCCACCACTGGATTTCTGGACCCATGAATCCTGGCTATGCCAAAAGCAGCACCACATATTGGATGCTGGTTTAGACACTTACAGCTTCCTGGAGAATACTGTCCCAACACTGCAAGGTATTGCCTCTGAGCTGGCACCGTAATTGTGTCTTTAGAATGCCACTCCATCATTCTGTCAAGCCAGCTGCTTCAGAATGTTGGGGAATATGGTAAAACAAGTGAATTCCCTGAGCATGGGCCCATTGCTGCACTTCATTTGCTGTGAAGTGAGTCCCTTGAATCAAGGTGATGCTCTGTAGGATACCCTGGCAGTGGATAAAACACTCTGGTATGTTCATGGATGGTAGTTTTGGCAGAAGTGTTATGTGTAGTGGAGGCAAATCTGTATCCAGAGTAATTGTCTATTTCAGTAAGATTAAAATGCTGCCTTTTCCATGATGAAAGTGTCCAATGTAATCAACTTGCCACCAGGTTACTGGCTGATCACCTTGAGGAATGGTGTCATATCGGGGACTCACTGTTGGTGTCTGCTGCTGGCAGATTGAGCATTCAGGAGTCGTTGTAGCCAAGTCGGCCTTGGTAAGTTAAGTCCATGTTGCTGAGCCCATGTATAACCTCCATCCCTGCTACCATGGCCACTTTGTTCATGAGCCCATTGAGCAACGACAGGAGAAGCTGGGATAAGAGGATGACTTGTTTCCCAGAACCCATCATCCTACCTATTCGATTCCTAAAATCTTCCTCTGCTGAGATCACACTTCCGTGAGTATTCACATGACACAAATATCTTCACTTCTTCGGCCCATTCAATTTCTCGATCATGTTCTTTTCAATCCCTGATTATCTAGCCAAACTGTTGGCCACAACCCATGAATCAGTACATAATCTCACATCTGACCATTTCTCCTTCCAAGCAAAGTGAACAACCAGGTAAACTGCTAGAAGTTCTGCCCATTGGACAAATTTCTCTTTACTACTATCTTTCAGGGAGGTCCCAGAAAGGAGCTGTAGTGCTGCCACTGCCCACTTTCAAGTGGTGCCTGTGTATTGCACAGAGCCATCTGTAAGTCAGGCACGAGCTTTCTCTTCCTCACTCAAATGATCATAAGGAACTCCTCAAGAAGCCATAGGTACAGACTGGGAGATGGAATGTAATATGACAGGAGTAGAGACCATGGGCGTTTTAGCCACTTCCTCATGCAACTTACTTGTGTCTTCAGGTCCTGCTCTGGCCTGATCTCTTATATATCACTCCCATTTAATGATGGAATGCTGCTATGCACATCCAACTCTATGGTTCTGTGGGTTAGACAACTCCCAGTTCATGATGGGCAGCTTTCTGCTACCTGATGTAACTTTCCTATGTGTTGTAAATCCTACTTCTATGGACTTAATGTGTTTGGGTTATGTATAACATTACAGGGGCAGTGTCATGGACTGAATTATGTACTCCCAAAAATGTGTGTATCAACTTGGTTAGGCCATGATTCCTAGTATTGTGTGGTTGTCCTCCATTTGTGATTGTAATTTTATGTTAAGAGGATTAGGGTGGGATTGTAACACCACCCTTACTCAGGTCACCTCTCTAATCTAATGTAAAGGGAGTTTCCCGAGGGTGTGTCCAGAGATAAAAGGAAAGGGAAGCAAGCAGAGAGTTGGGGAGGTCATACCACCAAGAAAGAGTCACTGAGAGCAGAATGTGCCCTTTGGACCTGGGATCCCTGCACAGAGAAGCTCCTAGTCCAGGGGAAGATTGATGAGAAGGCCAATCGACAGAGTCTTCCCCTGGAGCTGACATCCTGAATTTGGACTTTTAGCCTATTTTAATGTGAAGAAAAAGTTTCTCTTTGTGGTATATCTGTTATAGTAGCACTAGACGAGTAAGACATGCAGTTATGTTAATGAGACAGGACTCTATAAGATTAGGTTGTATCTTGAGTCAATCTCTTTTAAGATATAAAAGGCAGAAACGAGCAGAGAGATAGGAGGATCTCATACCACCAAGGAAGTAGTGCCAGGAGCACAGTGTGTCCTTTGGATTGGGGGTCCCTGTGCTGAGAAGGTCTTAGAGCAGGAGAAGGTTGATGACAAGCACCTACCTCCAGAGCCTACAATGAGAAAATCTCCCCCTGGAGCTGATGCTCTGAATTTGGACTTCTAGCCTGGACACTAGACTGTAAGAGAATTAACTTCTGTTTGTTAAAACCATCCCCTTGGGGTATTTGTGTTACAGTAGCAGTAGATAACTAAGACACCAGGTACCAGGAGATGTATTAATTTGCTCAAGCAATGAAACCACATCTGAAACAGCAGCTGTAATTGGAACCACCACCTGGTTAAGTTTTTCAAGTTTTTCGTTTTCCAAGATCCATCTGTTTTTTGCACAGACCAAATAGGTGAGTCGAATGGGAATGTGGTTGAAATTATCACGCCTGCATCCTTCAAGTCCTTGAAGGTGACAGTAATCTCTGTGATCCCTCCAGGCTTGTTGTAATTACTTTGATTACAGTTTTCCTAGGAAAAGGCAGTTCTAATGGCTTCCATTTAGCTTTTTTTATCATAATAGCCCTTACTCCACTTGTCAGAGATCCGACGTGGGCGTTCTGCCATTTGCTAAGTATGTATATTCCAATTATGCATTCTGGAGCTGGGGAAATCACTACAGGATGGGTTCGGGGATCTACTGGACCTACGGTAAGGTGGACATAAGCTAAGACTCCATATAATTACCTGATCTCTATACGCCCCCACTCTGACTGGTGGGCCACAGTGACATTTTGGGTCTCCTGGAATTAGTGTCAGTTCAGGGCTGGAATACAGTAATTTCCAAAAATTCTGATTATTTCCTTTTCCCCAGTGAACAGTCACTCTCATGAAGGGCTGTAGATCCTTTTGGAAAAGGCTAGAAAAAAGATGAACAGTATAAATGTTTGGCAGTGTAGTGGAGTCCTTCCTCAAAGGGACCTGGCCACCCCTTAGTTCAAGGGGTTGTGGATCTATCAACTCACTCAAGTCTGGGAATTGATTGAGGTGCCCCTGGCTCTCTGTTCTGGCAATGCGAGTGAGACTGCTGTTTGCTTATTCTTGAAGTCTTTCACTTGTATAGATCAAGTAAATATTTAGTAGATTTCTTATCTATTTCACCCCTATGGACACCATGGCTAAGTAGCCAATGCCATAAGTCCATGGGAGTCAGACTATTCTGATAACTGTTTTGATTTCACTGTCTTTTATGGTAACCATGCCTACCCTATCTTTGTCAATAGAGTGTTGCTGCCACTTGACCCCTACCACCACTGACTAGTTAGGTGTCTTAATTCAATGAAAGTAGTCACCACTGTCAAATCTGACTTACATAAAATAACAATCACAGCAGTCTTCAGGGATGCTGGCTCTGCCTTCTTTGATTTGTTCCTCCCCATTGGGATAAAAAGTATGTTCTCTGGGCACTCCATGTGTGGGTCTGTGGGTCTAACCCGATAAATCCACTCTAACATGTCAATTTCCAAAAGCCGTTGGACAACTTCTTCTACAGTATAGCAAGGCAGGTCTGGTACTTCAACTTGATTTAGTGTAGAACACCATGTAATCCACGCTTCAGTGACCCAATCAAATAAACTATTAGAAATGTTTCTAACCTCTCATGTTGATACATTAAATGAAGAATTTGTTCTTCGTGGGCCCATATCAATAAACCAGGCTGATCCATCTTTATGTTTTTGCACACTTATCCCACACCCTTAATAGTCATTCCCAAAAATATTCCCCTGATTTCTGTTTGTACGTATTAGAAGAAAAGTCAAGTTCTTTTGGAGTGTAGCATACCTCCTCATAGGTCACACTGTGCACTTCACCTTTTGGGGCTCATTGGAACTTAAGTCTAGTTATAGATTGAGAGGCCAAAATGGGTGTTGGGAATGTGTTTTGAGAACATTCAGAATTGTCTTGTAAGGCGTCTGCCTCAAGCGATGCCCTAGGCAATGACTCAGACAAAGGCTCTTCAGACTCAGCTGGGTTAATCTCATCAGATGGGGGTGAAGGAGTAATGGTTTTATTGGGGAGGATGGCTTAACAGACAAAGATGGAGTAATCTCTTCAGATGGGAGTGAGAGGGGTGGTTTTGTTGGCAGGAGTGATTCAACAGAATTCAGGGGCCCAGTGTTCCCAGCTTCCTTAATTTCTGCCCATATCTCTCCATCCCAAATTTCAGAATCTTATTTCTTCTCAATTAATGCCCTCAATTTAATTTCAGACACCACTCAAGGTTGGGAATTGAGTTGTCATTGTAATTCAGCCACCGTTAAGATAAGACTCTGGGTTTGTTTTTCAGCAATATCAGCTCTCTTACTACAAGAAATAAGGCTTTCTTTCAAAGCACAAAAGGAAATTTTGAGGTCATTTATTAGGTGCTTGAGCTTTGACTCTGAAGCCCTGAGCCCATCTTTTTCTCTTACTACTTTGTCTAACAAAAGAAGGACCAGCCAACCAGCTTCCTTATACTTCCCATTATGACAAAATTGTAGAAAGGTATCAAACAAGTGATCACCCAGGAGCCTCACTTCTCAAAAACAGCTGATCTATTGGTGGTGATATTTTGTGTATTTGTATTTCTACCTCACACCATGTATTATCAGTGCCCTCTTTACTACTGGAAGCAGAGTTATCAAAATCTTTAAGACTAGCCAGACTTGAGAACCAATTTAGAAAACTCACCCTTACAATTTTGTTTTTCTAGAGCCACTCTTCCTAACACATGCCTTAGGCCAGGTTCTCTAGGGAAGCAAAACCAGTTAAGCATAAGTATATATATATGTATATGAATATAGGGATTTATCTCAAGGAAATGGCTCACATGATTGCAGAGGCTGACAAGTCCCAAGTCCATGAGTCAGGCATCAGGCATCAGGCTGGAGGTTTCTGTTGATTCCTGTAGCTGCAGGGGCTGATGAACTCAAGATCCAAATGTCAGGTGGTAGGTTGCTGGCTTATGGCTAGGAAAGCTGATGAATCCAAGATTGGCAGGTAAGACAAAAGGCTGCTGGTTCACATCCTAAGAATTGGAGGTCACATGCTGATGAGCTGACTGCAGGATGCAGAACAGATTAAAAGCCAGTAAGCTTTGCCAGAAAGTTCATATATGTTGGATGAAGGCCACATCCCCAAAGAAACTACCCTTCAACTGCTTGGCTACTCTCAGGAGATTCCATCATGGAGGTGATCACATTGTATTAGATCTCATCATGGAAGTGATCACATCATATAGGACTGCCAAACTACATCATGACTACCAAACCACTGAGAAACATGGCCCAGTCAAGTTGACACACAACCTTATTGATCACATCATATGTATTTACTGTGATAGCCAATATCTAGGTATTGGTTAATCCCACCAATTTTGTTTTAATATTCTCTTCTCCAAATTCCTCTGAGACCTAAGTGGATTTTTCATCTGTATTCAAAGTCTCTATTTGTCCCTTCTTATAACAGTATTTACTCAAGTCTGTAACATTATGGCAGACACACACACACACACACAATTTTCCTCATGCCCACATCTTCTTAAGCTAATACTTTCATTCCAATTGACTGTCCTCTTTCATAGGTAATCATCTTCAGCATTATTGCTGAGTCAAATGGTGACATTTTATTCACTATCCTAACCAACATCTCTGCAATGATAGACATCTTTTCTTCTCCTTCATGTCTAAAGGCTCGTCCTTTCACATCAGTGACAAAAAACACTGCTCAGCCATTTCTGTATGATGGTGAAGAATGTTGTATCTAGAGTCCGATTAAATGGATGGGAATCTAGTGCTTATAAACTTCTGGCTGTTATAGTAGATTAAGAACACTGGGTTGGAGTCCAGATTTACAGAACTGATCCCAATTTGGCAATGCCAATTTACCTTTTTACAATCAAATTAACCAGACTATAACTTGTGCATAATGAAAAGCAATCATTGTTGTTTTGTGTGAAGTTAGTGATAAGATGCATTCAAATAATGAAGAACCTGGCATTATGTGGTAGGTGTAAAAATGATTGAATGAGTAAGTGTGAACTTATATATAAAGCTTAAAGCTACAATAAGAATAAAAATATTTATCAATGGATGTGAAAATTATATTGAGTTTATTCTGTAACATTGATATCTAACTATATCAGATAAATGATGACGAATATGGTAAATTAGAGAGAATATTTATTTGACTGAGATGCTGTGTTCCATTTTGAAAGTCTTTCTAATTGTGTTTATTTCCACTGGGGGGGGGAGAAAAAAAAATTAATCTCTCTGAAAATCAGTTTGATTAATTTTCCGAGTATATCAAAGGTAAAACAAGAATAGTAGGTAGTAGTGACAACTTTTTGAAGGTTATAAGAAAAGCATAGTAAGTCTTCTGCTATCCAAATATTACAGTGAAATTCTAAGATGTTTCATTTTTCACATTAAAATTCAGTACAAGCAAACTTTTGATGCTAAAAGTAGATTTGGTCAGTGATCAAATATAGTTCTCATATTTAAAGTAGAAACATTTTAAGTTTTGAATACTTCTGAAATTATCCACGTGAAATTACAAAGTTACTACCAATTTAGTTTACAAATAGCTGTTTCAATTCATATTGACTTGGGAAATAACTGCATAATTAGGTTTAGACAGTTTTAAGTGCATGAATCTTCAAGGATGCTCAGGTGAAGGCATACAGAAAGAATTTGTGACGTTCTGAATCACCTCTAAGTCTGATTTCAAGAGTAAATAGCAATTATTTCAAATGTTAATTTTATTTTCCTTCAACAGTTCATGTTTATTATTATTTTTTTAGTCCTGTAGGGCACAGTAATGTTGCTTTCAGTATTTCTCCTAGAAATATTTTTCAAATGTTTCAAATAGCTGACCTCCATCAATTTCATACTTAATCCTTAGAGGTTAAATCCACTTTGCAGTTTCTCACTGATTTTCAGAAAAAAGGCACATTTACCACACACATTATTTTTATTTATCAAGGTTTTACAATGTCTTTTCTTCTATATCCTAAATCTTTAGTTATATTTTTCTTATTTACATTGTTGTCTATGAAATATATCTTCTCTTAAGCTAGGGTACTTTTTTTTTTTAAGTATTTGTCAAATTATTACATTTTCCCATTTTAATCAACATGCTTTCACTACACCAAAAACAAAATATTTTTTAAGTAACAGGAAAATCTAAGAATATACATATTTGGAAATATAAGAATGGAAGCTAATAGTTTAAGATATGGCAACCTGATCTTTTTTATGCTACTTTGGATACTTGCTCTATTAGAAAAACTGTCTCTTTTTTTTGGTGAGCTTCTGATAACAAGCTCAATTTTGTTTAGAAGAATCTCTTTTTATAGTAAAAATAAGTATCTAGATACTGAGCAAATTCTAAGAATGAGTGATATATTAGTGATTGTCTATTTGTCTTGTTTTCACCTGTTTAAGCAGAACTTGCTCTTTTCTTCCCCTACTTTGGCTCTATTCAATCAAAATATGGTATTTTTCATTGGTTTGACTACTTTAATGTATATGTAAAGTCAAGTTCCAATAATGCTGAAAAGTAATCATTTATTTATAGTCACTAAATCCTGACAGGTACAAAATTACTTCTAACCCACTGCATATTTCTCAATAAAAATTACAGATTCACGGGTAATTATTGTATTTTACACAAATAATGTGCATCTTCTATGTCTGTTTGCCAACCAAGCCCTCCCACCCAGATGTTTTTATAAGTACTTTTATTATGCCAGTTTTTTTACATGTTGCTGTAAAAAAAAAAAAAAATAGCGTAGCATATGTCTTAGTTATTTAATGCTGCTATAAGTACCAAAAGCGGATGGCTTTAACAGAAACATATACTCTCTCAGTCTAAGAGGCTAGAGGTCTGAATTCAGGGGTCCAGCTGCAGGGAAAGACTTTCTGTCTTTGTTGGCTCTGGGGGAAGGTCCTTGCCATCAATCTTCCCCTGGCCTAGGAGTTTCTCAAAGCGGGGACCCTGGTCCAAAGGATGTGATCTGCTCCTGGCACTACTTTCTTGGTGGTATGAGGTCCTTTTGTCTCTCTGTTCACTTCTGTCTTTTATATCTCAAAACAGATTGACTTAATATACAACTTAATTTTGTAGATTGAATCCTGCCTCATTAACAAAAGGGAGGTAGGATTTACAACACACAGGATAAACACATCAGATGACAAAATGGTGGACAATCACACAATACTTAGAATCATGTTCTAGCCAAGTTGACACATGTTTTGGGGGGGACTCAATTCAATCCATAACATTGCACCCTTTGGTCCCCTAAAATTCATATCCTTGTCACATGTAAACACATTCACCCCATCATTTCATAGCAAAAGTCTTAAATCAACTCCAAGTTCTTAATCCAAAAGATCCTCTTCAACTGTGAAATCTAGAGTATAAGTCTTCTGCATCCAAACTGCAATGGTGGAACAGGCACAAGCTAGATATTTCCATCACAAATGGGAGAAATAAGAGGGAAAGATGGGACAACAGACATCAACCAAGTCAGCAGACACATTACATTAGCTCTCAAGTCTTGAAAATAATCCTCTGTTCTTTGTAACTATTTAGGCAATGGCCCAGCCCTCCAGACTATGGGTATTGGACACACTATCTGGATTCTGGGTGGCAACCCCTCGTACAGGGCTTCAGCTCTGTCTTTTAGGCCCACTAGAATGGCAACTCTGCTCCCTCATATTTGGGCAGCTTCATTCTCCTAGTTTAGCTGAGTGGCAATTCTACCCCCTCAACCCAGGTAGACCCAGTTCTTCTGCCCCGAGTGTATGGCAGTCCTGCCCACTCAGCTTTGGGTCATTGATCCATACCCATGCTGGCACTTGTGAAAGGCAGTCCCACATTCCACAGCCAAGTTGTTGAAGATATGACTCTTTGAAACCTAGAAGGCTGCAGCTCAACTCTTTGAAACCCCAGAGGCCATGGCTCTACCCTTAGAGATCCCAGGGGTCATGGCCCTATTCTTTGAGACTGAGGCAGTTCTGCTTCCTATGTTCCTTGCCTCTTCAGCTTCTGCTTCCTGGTTCCTTGGTCTGTTGGGCCCTTGAGCCTCGCTGACCACATCTGCCATGCTGGGGCAAGTGTTTCAAAGGTTTTAGCTCCACATACTAATTGCCTGAAGGCACCCCATGCCACCAGTAAACTTTGGCCAGAAGGCACTCAGCTCTCTTTCTCCATGGGTTGGTAAGCCTAGCTCCACTGATAAATGCCCTGCCGAGAGCTACCCTGCTCCTCCAGAAAGCCTTCTGCCAAAGTCACTCAGCTTTCTCACTCCATGAGTCAGCTCCAGAACTGTCTCATGCTGGTCTCCTGGTTCTGCTGCCTCAGTTTCTCTGCTGCTGCTTCTCATCATGTGTGTCATCTCCAGTGTAACAGCTCTCTTTACTTCCTTCTGCATCCTCACCAGAACTGTCTTTAATGTTCATACTTCTACCAGTAGTCTCTTTAAGGCAATTTAGGCTTTTACTATTGTGTTGTTTTTAGATGCTGTTGAGTTGGTTCCAACTCATAGTGACACTATGCACAAGAGAAGGAAACACTGCCCAGTCCTGCACCATTGTCACAATTGTTGCTATGCTTAAAACCGTTGTTGCAGCCACTGCATCAATCCATCTCATTGAGGGTCTTCTTCTTTTTCAATGACCCTGTACTTAACCAAGCATCATGTGCTTCTCCAGGGACTGATCCCTTCTGATAACATATCCAAAGTCTGTGAGACGCAGCCTTGCCATCCTTTCTTCTAAGGAGCATTCTGCTTGTACATTTTCCAGGACTGATTGGTTCATTCTTTTGGAAGTCCATGGCATATTCAATATTATTCTCCAACACCACAATTCAAAGGCGTCAATTCTTCGGTCTTCCATATTCATTGTCCAGCTTTTGCAGGCATATGAGACAATTGAAAACACCATGGCTTGGATCAGGCACACCTTAGTCCTCAAGGTGACATCTTTGCTTTTTAACACTTTAAAAAGACCTCTTGTAACCAATTTGCCCAATGCAACGCATCTTTTGATTTCTTGACTGCTGCTTCCATGGCTGTTGATTGTGATCCAAGTAAAATGAAATCCTTGACAACCTCGATCTTTTGTCCATTTATCACGATGTTGCTCATTGGCCCAGTTGTGAGGATTTTTGTCTTCTTTATGTTGAGGTGCAATCCGTACTGAAGGCTGTGATCTTTGATCTTCATCAGTAAGTGCTTCAAGTCCCTTTCATTTTCAGCAAGTGAGGTTGTGTCATCTACATAACGCGGGTTATTAATGAGTCTTCCTCTAATCCTAATGCCCTGTTATTCTTCATATAGTCCAGTTTCTCAGATTATTTGCTCAGCATACAGACTAAATACAGAATACAGATTGGTGAAAGGATACAACACTGACACACTTTTCCTGACTTTAAACCATGCACTATCCCCTTGTTCTGTTTGAACAGCTGTCTCTTGATCCATGTACAGATTCCTCATGAGCACAATTAAGTGTTCTGGAATTCCCATTCTCTGAAATGTTATCCGTAATTTGTTATGATCCACAGAGTCGAATGCCTTAGCATAGTCAATAAAACACAGGTAAACAGCTTTACATCTTTCTGGTATTCTGTGCTTTCAGACAGGATCCATCTGACATCAGCAATGATATCCCTGGTTCCACGTCCTTTTCTAAATCCAACTTGAATTTCTGGCAGTTCCCTGTCGATATACTGCTGCAGCTACTTTTGAATGATCTTCAGCAAAATTTTGCTATGTTGTTTGATAATTTCCACATTAGATTGAATCACTTTTCTTGGGAATAGGCATAAATATAGATCTCTTCCAGTTGGATGGACAGGTAGGCTGTTTTCCAAATGTCTTGGCATAGATGAGTGAGCATCCATTTGTTGAAACATCTCAGTTGATATTCAGTAAATTCCTGGAGCCTCGTTATTTGCCAATTCCTTTAATGCAGCTTGGACTTCTTCCTTCAGTACCATCAGTTCCTGATCATATGTTACTTCCTGAAATGGCTGAATATCAATCAATTCTTTTTGGCATAGTGATTCTGTGTATTCCTTCCATCTTCTTTTGATGTTTTCTGCATCGTTTAATATTTTTCCAGTAGAATCCTTCACTATTGGAACTTGAGGTTTGAATTTTTCTTCAGTTCTATCAGCTTGAGGAAAGTCAAGTGTGTTCATCCTTTTTGGTTTTCCTTCTCCAGATCTTTGCACAGGTCATTATATTAACTTACCTCGTCTTTTTTGAGCTGCCCTTTGAAATCTTCTGTTCAACTATTTTACTTCATCATTTTTTCCTTTTGCTTTAGCAACTGGACATTCACAGCAACTTTCAGTCTCTTCTGAGATTCATTTAGGTCTTTTCTTTCTCTTCTGTCATTTTAATGACCTCTTGTTTTTTTTCAGATGTGATGTCTTTGATGTCATTCCACAACTAGTCTGATCTTCAGTCATTACTGTTCAATGTATCAAATCCATTCTTGAGATGGTCACTAGGTTCAAGTGGGATACACCCAAAGATATACTTTAGCTCTCGTGGACTTGTTCTTATTTTCTTCAGTTTCTATATGAACTTGCATATGAGTAATTGATGGTCTGATCCACAGTCAGCCCCTGTCCTACTTCTGACTGATGATGTTGAGCTTTTGCATCATTTCTTTACACAGATGTAGTCAATTTGATTCCTGTGTATTCCATCTGGTAAGGTACATGTGTATAGTCGCCATTTATGTTGGTGTAAAAAGGTATTTGCAAGGAAGAAGTCGTTTGTCTTGCAAAATTCAATCATTCAATCTCCAGCATTGTTTCTATCAGTAAGGCCATATACTCAAACTAACTGTCCTTCTGTTTCCAACTTTTGCATTCCAATCACCAGTAAACATCAGTGCATCCTCACTGCGTATTAGATCAATTTCAGACTGCAGAAGTTGGTAAAAACCTTCAATTTCTTCATCATTGGCCTTGTTTTGTTGTTGTTAGGTGCTGCTGAGTCAGTTCCAACTCATAGCAAGCGACCCTATGCACAACAGACACTGCCCGGTCCTGCGCCATCCTTACAATCGTTGTTATGCTTGATCCCATTGTTGCAGCCACTGTGTCAATCCACCTCATTGAGGGTCTTCCTCTTTTCCACTGACCCTGTACTCTGCCAAGCATGATGTCCTCCTGCAGAGACTGATCCTTCCTGAAAACATGTCCAAAGTATGTAAGACGCAGTCTCGGCACCCTTGTCTCTAAGGAGCATTCTGGCCGCACTTCTTCCAAGACAGATTTGTTTGTTCATCTGGCAGTCCATGGTATATTTAATATTCTTCACCAACACCACAATTCAAAGGCATCAATTCTTCAGTCTTCCTTATTCATTGTCCAGCTTTCATATGCATATGATGGGATCGAAAATACCATGGCTTTGGTCAGGTGCACCTAAGCCTTCAAGGTGACATCCTTTCTCCTCAACATTTTGAAGAGGTCCTTTGCAGCAGATTTACACAATGTAATGTGTCTTTTGATTTCTTGGCTGCTTCTCACATGGCTGTGGATTGTAGATCCAAGTAAAATGAAATCGTTGACAACTTCAATCTTTTCTCCGTTTATCATGATGTTGCTCATTGGTCCAGTTGTGAGGATTTTTGTTTTCTTTATGTTGAGGTGCAATCTATACTGAGGGCTGTGGTCTTTGATCTTCATTAGTAAGTGCTTCAAGTCCTCTTCACTTTCAGTAAGTGAGGTTGTGTCATCTGCATAACACAGGTTGTTAATGAGTCCTCCTCCAATCCTGATGCCCCATTCTTCTTCATACTCCAGCTTCTCAGATTATTTGCTCAGTTTACAGATTAAATAGTCATGGTGAAAGAATACAGCCCTGACACACACCTTTCCTGACTTTACACCAATCAGCATCCCCTTGTTCTGTCCGGACAACTGCCTCTTGATCTATGTAAAGGTTCCTCATGAGCACAATTAAGTGTTCTGGAATTCCCATTCTTCACAATGTTATCCATAGTTTGTTATGATCCACACAGTCGAATGCCTTTGCATAGTCAATAAAACACAGGTAAACATCCTTCTGGTATTCTCTGCTTTCAGCCAGGATCCATCTGACATCAGCAATGATATCTCTGGTTCCACGTCCTCTTCTGGAATTGGCCTGAATTTCTGGGAGTTCCCTGTCGATGTACTGTTGCAGCCATTTTTGAATGATCTTCAGCATAATTTTGCTTGTGCGTGATAGTAATGATATTGTTGTATAATTTCCACATTTGGTTAGATCACCTCTTTTGGGAATAGGCATAAATATGGATCTCTTCCAGTCAGTTGGCCAGGAAGCTGTCTTCCATATTTCTTGGCATAGGTAAGTGGGCACCTCCAGCGCTGCATCGGTTTGTTGAAACATCTCAATGGATATCCCAACAATTCCTGGAGCCTTGTTTTTGACAATGCCTTCAGAGTTGCTTGGACCTCTTCCTTTAATACCATTGGTTCCTGATCATATGCTACTCCTTGAAATGGTTGAACATCGACTAATTCTTTTTGGTATGATGACTGTTTGTATTCCACCCATCTTCTTTTCATGCTTCCTGCATCATTTAATATTTTTCCCGTAGAATCCTTCACTATTGCAACTTGAAGCTTGAATCTTTTTTTTCAGTTCTTTCAGCTTGAGAAACACCGAGCTTGTTCTTCCTTTTTGGTTTTCCATTTCCAGCTCTTTGCACCTGTCATTATAATACTTTGTCTTCTCGAGCTGCCCTTTGAAATCTTCTGTTCAGTTCTTTTACTTCATCAATTCTTCCTTTTGCTTTAGCTGCTCGACATTCAAGAGCAAGTTTCAGAGTCTCTGACATCCATCTTGGCCTTTTCTTTCTTTCCTGTCTTTTCAACGACCTCTTGCTTTCTTCATGGATGATGTCCTTGATGTCATTCCACAACTCATCTGGTCTGCAGTCACTAATGTTCGATGCATCAGATCTGTTCTTTAGATGGTCTCTAAATTCAGGTGAGATGTACTTAAGGTCATATTTTGGCTCTTGTGGACTTGCTCTGATTTTCTTCAGTTTCAGCTTGAACTTGCATAGGAGCAATTGATGGCCTGTTCCACAGTTGGCCCTTGGCCTTGTTCTGACTGATGATATTGAGCTTTTCCATCATCTCTTTCCAAAGATGTAGTCTATTTGATTTCAGTGTATTCCATCTGGTGAAGTCCATGTGTATAGTTGCCGTTTATGTTGGTAAAAGAAGATATTTGTAATGAAGAAGTCGTTGATCTTGCAAAATTCTATCATTCAGTCTCCAGCATTGTTTCTATCACCAAGGCCATATTTTCCAACTACTGGTCCTTCTTCTTTGTTTCCAACTTTCACGTTAAAATCACCAGTAATTAACCGTGCATTTTGATTGTATGTTTGATCAATTTCAGACTGCAGCAACTGATAAAAATCTTCTGTTTCTTCACCTTTGGCCCTAGTGGTTGGTGTGTATATTTGAATAATAGTCTTATTAACTTGTCTTCCTTGTAGGTGTATAGATATTATCCTATCACTGACAGCGTTGTACTTCAGGATAGATCTTGAAATATTCTTTTTGACGATGAATGCAACACCATTCCTGTTTGAGGTGTCATTCCCAGCATAGTAGACTATATGATTGTCCTATTCAAAAATGGCCAATACCAGTCCATTTCAGCTCACTAATGCCTAGCATATTGATGTTTATGTGTTCCATTTCATTTTTGATGATTTCTAATTTTCCTAGGTTCATATTTCGTACATTCCAGCTTCTGATTATTAATGGATGTTTGCAGCTGTTTCTTGTCATTTTGAGTCGTGCCACACCACCAAGTGAAGGTCCCAGAAGCTTTACTCCAACCACGTCATTAAGGTCGACTAAACTTTAAGGAGGCAGCTCTTTCCCAGTCATGTTTTCAGTGCCTTCCAACCTGGGGTGCTCATCTTCCAGCACTATATCAGACAATGTTCTGCTGCTATTCATAAGGGTTTCACTGGCTAATACTTTTCAGAAGTAGACTGCCAGGTCCTTCTTCCTAGTTTGTCTTAGTCTGGAAGCTCAGCTGAAACCTGTCCTCCATGGGTGACCCTGCTGATATCTGAATAGCAGTGACATAGCTTCCAACATCACAGCAACATGCAAGCCCCCACAGCAGGACTAATTGACAGACACGTAGGTGCAGCAAAACATACAATTCAACAATTTCTACATGTACAATTCAGTGACATTGATTACAATCTTCTAGTTGTGCAACCATTCTCATCTTCCTTTTCCAAATTGTTTCTTCCCCATTAACATAAATCACCACCCCCTAATTTTTCTGTCTAATCTTTTGAGTAGTTATTGTCAATTTGATCCCACATAGATAGTTCTTAACAGAGCACAATACTCAAGGCAGACATTTTTTACAATTAAGTTAATGATTGTTTGGTTTTAAGAAACCTTAAATCAAAAATATCTCCTGAAGTCTTCATAAAACCAAGGTTTAGACACCATTTTTATTTACATGTTTTATACACTTTACAACTAAGATTTTTTATTGAATATCAGTGCCCTCAATACAGAGCTCTACCAACCTTGGTTTGTATTTTTATTCCATAATATCATTATGATATTTAAATGTCCTTCTTAATTCGTCATAATAAATGTCTTATTAGAGATGCATTTTAACATACTAAAAGCATATTAACTGTTAATGATGATATTATATTGGTTTCTACTATTTTCAGATTTGAAACTTACATTCACCTAATAAGAAAACACACACGTATAACATAACATAACATGACAAGACCCAAAAATGTTACCTTAGCAATAGTACAAGAGTGCTTGAAAAATGTTAGACATGTATGCCTATTTTTTTCTTTTAAATATTTAAATGAATTTTAAAGGTTTTATATGTTACATATTTTATCCAAAATAATTTTATATCTAGCCAATATGCTTATTGAGACGTATAAAAGAACCATGCCACTTCAAATTTTTCATATGTTGTGAATCATTCAATATATATTATTTTTTTGTTCTTTTCCACTCTATATGTACTCACTTGGACCTTTATTCCAATAAAACAAGACTGTCATTTTAATATTTTCTTGTTCTAGTGATAATGTAATTTTTCTTTTGAAAAATTTTATGCCTCAATACTACATCAAAATATCAGAGGAAATACAAAGGTGAATTGAACTATATTGAAACAGCATGTTAAAAATATATATATATATATATTTCAAACAATGCTAACTGTAATGTCATAGCCTGAATAAATTAGTGAGATTCACTCAAACTAGAAGCAAATAGTTTAGAAATATAAAAAGGCCTTCTGAAGGTATCATTCTGAATTGTAGTCACTAGTAATGAAGGCAAGAATGAGCAGTGAATGTGAACAATACATCATTGCTAGGTTCTTTGAATTAGAAGCTATATTTTATTTCTTTCACTGCTTTGGTTAAAGTATCTTTTTTTTAACTTAGGCATTATTTTAGCAATCTAAATGACAGGCATGCATAAAGATAATAAGTTTGTCAAAAATGTTTCTGACAGGAACAGACAGACTGAAGTGCTGGTAAACTGAACAAAATTATCAAATATCATATTCAGACAAATTGTGCTTCATTGAAGTATATTCATAAAGTGAGCAAGTTAAGTGCATCATTAAAATAAATTACCTGAAAAACATGTTTTAATTAATTGGTTCTTCAAAAGTTTTATATTATTTTATTTACTTTTTATCAAGGTTTCTGGATGGAAATGAGATTAAAAAAAAATGAGATAAGGTGGTAACAATTATTTTAAAGATATCTCAAAAACTTTCCCATTCATTTCAACAGAATCTATAAAATGTTTAGACAAAATTAATGCAGAATGTTTGAAAATTTATTTCAAACCTGTTTACCCAAAGAGTTAGATTTAAGGAGAGTGTTTCTAGAGATTCCTTGCTAAAACGCGTTTAAAATTAATTATCACACACCTAGTCTTTTACCTGTAGTAGCCTGGATGGTACAGTGGCTAAGTGTTTGGCTGCTAACCATAAGTTTGGCAGTTCGAATCCATGAGCCACTCCTTGGAAACCCTATGGATCAGTTCTACTCTGTCCTATAGTAACCCTATGAGTTCGAATCAACTCGATGGCAATGGATGTGGAAACTTTTACATGATTTATTTTGTAAGTTTCTCAAAATCATAATATGTTATAAAGGTTAATTCCAAATTAGAGATGAAAATATAAGTAAGGCTGGATTTTGTATATGTTTATCTGAATTAGAAAAAAAATAGGTCTAAGGTTATTATTTTAAACAAGATCTTATTATTCTAAAATATTTTGTAATAATATATTACATCTAGTTGGTGAATTCTAGCAAACACTGTATAGTTGAAAGCAATCCATATTTCATTTCTACATATATTTGAAGTCCAAGCTGCACTGAAGGCATTGGTTAAAAACAAGACGCCAGGAATTGAGAGAATACCAATTAAGATGTTTCAACAAACAGGTGCAATGCTGGAAGTGCTCACTTTCAGTGCTAAGAGATTCGGAAGATGACTACCTGGTCAATCAACTAGAAGAAATCCACATTTGTGCCCATTTCAAAGAAAAGCGATCCAAAAGAATGCGGAGATTATCAAACGATATCATTAATATCACATGCAAGTAAAATGTTGCTGAATATAATTCAAAAACAGTTGCAGCACTACATCAACAGGGAACTGCCAGAAATTCAAGTTGGATTCAGAAAAGGATGGAGGACAAGGGATATCATTGCTGATGTCTAATAGATCTCGACTGAAAGCAGAAAATACCAGAAAGATGTTCACCTGCATTTTATTGACTACACAAAAGCATTCAAATGTATGAATCATAACAAATTATGGGTAATATTGCAAAGAATAGGAATTCCAGAACACTTAATTGTATTCATGTGGAACCTGTATGTAGACCACGAGGGAGTTGTTCGAATATAACAAGGGGATATTTCATGGTTTCAAATCAGCAATGTTGTGTGTTAGGGTTGTATCCTTTCACCATACTTATTCAATCTGTATGCTGAACAAAAAATTCAAGAAGCTAGACTATACGAAGAAGAACAGGGCATTGGGAGCGGAGGAAGACTCATTAATTTGCAATTATGCTGATAATATAACATTGTTCACTGAAAATGAAGAGGACTTGAAGCACTGATGAGGATCAAAGACAATAGTCTTCACTATGGATTGCACCTCAACATAAAGAAAATGAAAATCCTCACAACTGGACCAATAAGCAACATTATGATAAACAGAGAAAATATTAAAGTTGTCAAGAAGTTAATATTACTTGGATCCATAATCAATGCCCATGGAAGTAGAAGTCAAGACATCAAGGGACACATTTCATTGGGAAAGTCTGCTGCAAAAGACTTCTTTGAAGTGTTACAAAGACAAGAAGATACTTTGAGGACTAAGGTGCTCCTGACCCAAACTATGGTATTTTCAATCACCTCATATGCATACAAAAGCTGGCCAATGAACAAGGAAGGCCGAAGAAGAATTGATGAATTTGACCAATACTGGCAAGGAATATTGAATATACCATGGATTGCTAGAAGAACGAACAAATCTGTTTTGGGAGAAAGGCAGGCAGGATGCTCCTTAGAAGCAAGGATGGCAAGACTTCGAGACAGGTACACTGGATGTGTTATTAGTAGGGAACAGTTCTTGGAAATGAACGTTTTGTTTGGTAAAGTAGAGGATCAACGAAAAAGAGGAAGACCTATAATGAGATGAACTGGAAGAGTGGCTGCAACGTTGTGCTCAAATATAACAATGATTGTGAGGACATTGCAGGACCAGGGAGAGTTTCATTCTGTTGCACATAAAGAGGCTATGAGTCAGAACTGATATGACAGCGACTAAGAGCACCAACAACATTATTTGAGAGATGGTATGTGTGTATATATATATGTCTGTATGTATATACACACATAAGTTTTTTTTGTATGTGTATATACATATACATGGGTATATCATCCATATCTATATCATCTATCTCTATCTATCTATATCTACATCTACATCATCTATATCTAAGAGAGTGTCCCATTAGTTCTTTATTTAAAAAGTGTAAACTGATAAGAGGTAAAATAAAGCAAAAATTAAAAAATAAATAAATAACTTTATTCTTCAAAACTCACTGGATTTGCAATGTAAGATGTTTTACTTTAAAATAATCCAATGCCTCTGGATACCAAAAAAAAAAAAAAATTGCCATCAATCAACTCGTAGCATCCCTATAAAAAGGACAGAGTAAAACTGCCCTATAAAATTTCTAAGGAGTAGGTGGTGGATTCAAACTGCCAACCTTTTGGTTAACAGCCGAACACTTAACCACTGTGCCACCATGGCCCCTGTGTCTGGATTGGGGTCTAAATACAATTTCATGTCTATCTTATATTTGGATTGTAAAATGATCTGCCTAATTCAGACAAGAGGAAATAGGCTATTGAAAAAGAATCTGCATAGCCGAAAAATTTGACCATTATCTTTAAAAGTAAAATAAAACGTGAGTTTATTTAAAATCATTTTCATCGTATTTTTATTTTTAAAAAATAAGCAAAAAGCAAATATTAGCAGAATAGAAATGTTTAATGATGTTGGAATATTTAAATACTACAACAACAGTATAAAATGGAGTAGTATCCATTTTTTTCAAGTTAAGTTTTAAAAATAATGACTGGGAAAATATTCCTTATTATCAAAATTTTGAGCTTTTATATATAAATGTCCAATAAAGCAAATAAATCACTTAGCAAACAATATGTTTTCCTTAAAATTTTATTATTTGCAGGTGGCAAACTGTGTATTATGCTAAAAATATTTTAAGTTCTATATAGTACATGAGTGTGATAAGTGATATACAGTAAATTTGATGAAGACACTACTAGAGGAATAAAAAGAGCGAATACTTATCACCGTGACAATGAAAAAAAATTCCAAAGAAGAACTCATTTTGTCAGGATGCTGGTAGTGTTATTGGGTAATTAATGGGAAAATAATACTTCAAGAAGAGATACACCAATTAGAGTTCGAAACGAGTGGTCGATTGGAACGTGTAGGAATATGGAGGTAAACGAGACTGCATAAGAAGGCAAGAGATGGTTTATAGAAGTATTTGCGTGATTACATAGGAATTTTCACTTCATTTTGATTATAACGATGAATAGGAAGATTCTAAGTATTGGTCATAGGGAGAAACAACATCAGTTAATATTTAAAGATAATGCTCATTTACAGTTTGGTTAATGGTGATGTTGCGGGGGAAGCCACTAGGAGCCTCATGCCTAAAATTAAAGATACCTACATTACAAAATGTTGGAGAAGATGTGGCACAACTTGAACTTTCATATACTGCTGGTAAAATCCAAAGCAAACAAACACTTTGCCATCGAGTTGATTCCGATTCATGCAACCCCTTTAGAAAGCAGTTAGTCAGTGTCTTAAATTTAAACTTGCCTTTGTTAGGTGCTGTTGAGTTGATTTCAACTCATAGAGACTCTGTGTATGGAGGAACAAAACGCTGCCCAGTTCTTCACCATCCTCACAATCATTGCTATGCCATTGTTGTAGCCACTGTGCCAATCCATTTCATTAAAGGCCTTACTCTTTCTCTCTGACCCTCTACTTTACTAACCATGGTGTCTTTCTCCAGGGACTGGTCCCTCCTGATAACTTGTCCAAAGTCTTGAGATGAAATCTTTTCCCATCCTCGCTTCTTAGGAGCATTCTGGCTGTACTTCTTCCAAGACAGATTTGTTCATTCTTATGGCAGTCCATGGCATATTTCAATGTTCTTAGCCAATGCCATGATTCAAAAACATCAATCCTTCTTTGGTCTTACTTATTCACTTCCCAGCTTTCGATGCATATGAGGCAATTGAAAACACCCTGGCTTAGGCCAGGCATACCTTAGTCCTCAAAAGTACTTGTTTACTTTTTAACACTTTAAAGAGTTTTTTTGCAGTGGATTTGTCCAATGCAATATATCTTTTGATTTTTTGACTGCTGCTTCTATAGGGGTTGATTGGGGATCCAAGTAAAATGAAATCCTTGGCAACTTCAATACTTTCTCTGTTTGTCTTGATGTTGCTTTTTGTTTCACTTGTGAGGATTTTTGTTTTCTTTATGTTGAAGCATAATCCATACTGAAGGTTGTAGTCTTTGATCTTCATCAGTAAGTACTTCAAGTCCTCTTCACTTTCAGCAAGCAATGTTATGCCACCTGTATATTGCAGCTGACTAAGTCAGTTCATTTAAGCAGATGTTAAATACAGCAGATGTTGAGATATATATGCCCAATCCCATAACAAGTAGGACAGGAACCCCTGGCCAGAGAAGTATGTTGAGGAGGCCCGCACTACAATTACATGTGTCAGTACATCCTGGTTGGAGAAGCCCATGCAGAGATGTTGCATATGTGTCAAAATGCTATTCCTGCCATACTAAATTGTTATTTGGAGTACTGAATATGATATAAACAAATGCTGAGAACTAATTGATCTTGTGTAAAAACAAGTACATATACTGCATTCAAGATATAGCTTAAAAATAAATTATTAAAAATAAGTGAAAATAAAAAGCTGAGAATTGATCCATCAGGTCAATGGAAATGTAAATAATGTGCCAGTGTTATAGACCCAAAGATAATTTAAGCATTAACTGATATAATGCATGTAAAGTTCATGGAATAGCAGCACATTGTAAGTGCACTTAATGCAGTAGAATAACTAGTTACTATGCGCTTTTATGCACTAGGAGCCCTGGTGGCACAGTGGTTAAGAGATCAGCAGCTAACCAAAAAGTCAGCACTTCAAATCCACCGTCCACTCCTTGGAAACCCTATAGGGCAGTTCTACTCTGTCCTATAAGGTCGCTATGACTTAGAATTGACTCAACAGTAAAGGGTTTGGTTTCAACAGGGATGGGTAAGGAAGGACATGTTGAAACTGGCATTCTTATATACTATTGGTGAGACTCTAAATTGGCATAATTTAGGAGATGGTAACTTGGAAGTCCCTACCAAATTATGCATATCAATTTGACTTGGCAACTATGCTAATAAAATTCACATATATATAACAAATGAGACTAAAGCTTTCACTGCTGTTATTAGAATTACTAACAGTAGTAAGGGTTTCAAACCAAGCTGTTATTTATTTATTTATTTACAAATAGAGATAGTAAAAGTTACAATACATAGTAGGTAAGATGCCATGGTTCCTTTATAGTCTTCCTCTCATGAGTCCTAACACTCTGTTGTCAAAAGATTTAATATTTTATATGATTTTCTCTTGTAAATAGAATCTGCTCTAAGTTTAATATTCTGTGATTAGATATACTATTTTCTTCATGTTAAAGATAAAGTAATAATGTGGCATATGAAATTAGCAAAATTCCTAAGTAAATATTATAAATAACATAGAAAAATGCTAGCTCTCTTTCCCATTCCCTGTCCTCATAATTATCTAAAAACTACTCACCATAAATAAATATGTTGCTAATAGTTCATCATTCTTTCTTATAGAAACACGGGCAGATTTTAGTTATATAATTCTTGTTTATTTATTCCAGAGTCTCAATGTGCATACCTTTGCAGTTTTTTGTTTTAGACAACAAAAATCTTGAAAACATTCTGTATCAGTACAATATTCTTTAAATGTCTTCCTTGTAATTCATATTATATGATATTTCAATGATGTTTTATATAGAGAACTTTAAAAAATTATTTAGGAAATAGGATAACCTCTGAATTAAAAAATATCTACGTGTATGTGTGTGTAAAATATATAGTTTGTATATACATATAAACATACAAACTGTATTATGAGTGTTTCTTACATATATATGGCTTATATATGTATATATATAACATACCTTACATATGTATGTGTGTCTATACGTGTGTGTGTGTTTGTATAACCTCCCACCAGTAAACAGTTCCCTTTCAGCTTATTCTGACTCATTGTGACCCATGAGCATCACAGTAGAACTCTGCTCCATAGGGTTTTTAATGTCTGATTTTTCAGAAGTAGATCAACAGGACCTTCTTCCCAGGCTTCTCTGGAGGGACTCAAACCTCCGATTTTTCAGTCAGAAGTCAAGTACATTAACAGTTTGTACCACCCAGGGCCTCTTTCTCTCTCTCTCTTTCTATATGTATATGAGAAATAGATAATAGATAGATTTCATCTGATGATAACTTTTAATGTCTTTAAAGCTATTATTTCTCTCATTTCTTCTAAAAGATCTTATTTTTCATTGTTTATATATCTGAAATAATGTCCTAGTTTATATTTTTACATAAAATCATTTAATGCATTTTGCAAAATTCAAAAAGGAAATTTTAATTAGATTGCCTTAAAATGTGAGATATTTTAAGGAAAACTAATATCTTTATGGAATCTTTGGGTGGTGCAAACACTTAAGAGCTGGGCTACTAACTCAAAGAGATTTTGTGTCCACTCAGAGGTATCTTGGAAGAAACACTAGAGATCTACTTCCAAAATATGAGCAATTGAAAACCTTGATGAACACAGTTCTCTGACACACATATGGGATCACCATGAGTTGACAAAAGACTCAATGACAAATGTTTTTAATATCTTTCTATTACTTAATTCTCCACGTCATATGCATTGCAATCCTTCCTAAATATTATAGTTAACATTTACTTTTTAAGCAGCAAAAATTTAGCTTATTTTCCAACATTCTGCTGATAACTTATATTCCTATGTACAGTATAGTATAAATATATTGATCTTTTCCCAGCATTTTTAAATTTTTTGACATATTAACAAACATAAGTTAGGTTATCATATATATTTTTAATTTGTTATATTACTGAAATTTTATTTTCAGTATATAAATGTTACATTATCCAAAAATGTCTATAAATTCAATATTATATAAAGAGAAAGATTATTTTGTCTCCTTCCCTGTAGTTATATATTTTTAGCCTATTAATTACCACTTTTTAAAAAATGTTAAGTAATAGCTGTAATATTAAAAATTATATTTTTGGTAGCTTGAAAAATAAAAATAATCATTCATATTTAATCACAAATTAATGTGAATTTATTCTTATACTTTTTTTGCTAAGTCAGTGAACACAGGCACAATTTTTCTAATTGTCTCATCTCTGTCTTCTAAAGTGTCTATAGATTCTACTTCCTAAATAAGGTAATTGTTAGGATTAAAAAAACTGTTGTAAGTAAATGGTAGGGTATTCTTTTAGACAAATATTGTCTCAATAGTTCTGCTTTCTGCAATACATCATAGCTTCTTTTGTTGCAGAAAATGGAAAAGTTGTGGAAAAGCCCTACAGCCATGTGAAAGAATGCAAATTTATAATGTAAGATGCACAATTTTAAATATATGATGATTATACTCGATGGCAAAGGATTTTGGGTTTTATATAATCAGTATGTGCTGTCCAAGTGTGAAGGCAGTGTACTTAACTTCTTGATATATAACCTTACATTTCTTATATTTTTATCATGAAGGCAGTGATGATTCAGTGTTAAAATTCTCACCTTCCATGTGAATGGCCCAGGTTCAATTCCTGGCCCATGTATCTCGAGCATAGTCACCACTCTTCAGTAACTGGAGGGGTGTGAGTTGCTGTGATGCTGAATAGGCTTCAGCAGAGCTTTCAATTTCAGACAGACTAGGAAGAAAGGCCTGACAGTTTTCTTCTGAAAGTAACAACAGTCCAATCTCATTGTGCATGGGATGTCCATCAGTTGGGTGCCAACCCCGTGGTATAACAATAACAGCAACATATTTCTATTGGGGTATTTATTTTTATTTATATATATACAGTGAAACCTGTGACAGCCAGAACTCAACGGGACTGCCCTTGTTTTTCTGGGTCTCCCAAGTTTTCCACCTTTGACAGGGTGTAGTCATCACTTTTCTGTCACTCTCTATTTAGTAGAAAATGTTGGAGTCTGAGTTTTCCTTCCCTGACAGGCTTCTGCCTCACACAGGGTCTGCTTTTGCAAGTATGTGTATATGATGAGGAAATCCTGATGGTATAGTAGTTAAGTGCTACCACTGCCAACCAAAAGGCTGGCAGTTCGAATCCACCAGGCCCTCCTTGGAAACGCTTTGGGGCAGTTCTACTCAGTCCTACAGGGTCTCTATGAGTTAGAATCAGCTTGATGGCAATGAGTTTGGTTTTTTTGTTTTGGGTATATGGTAAAGTGGGTATTGCAAATGGTAAAGTTATAGACTGCTAGTTGAAAGGCTGGTGGTTAGAAGCCACCCAGAAGTGCCTTGGAAGACAAGCGGTGCTCTGCTTCTGAAAAGTCACAGCTTTTAAGGCTCTATTGGGCACAGTTCCACTCTGACACACTTGAGGTTGCCATGAGTCCAAACAGCTTGATAGCACCTAACAACAAAAACAAGAACATAAATATATGTTGTTGTGAGGTGCCATCGAGTCAATTTCAACTCCTAGTGACCCTGTGACAGAGTAGAACTGTCCCATAGAGTTTCCTCGGCTATAATCTTTACCAGAGCAAGTTATCAGATCTTTCTCATGCAGAGCTGCTCGGTAGGTTCAAACAGCCAACCTTCAGGTTAGTAGCCGAGAGTTTAACTTTTGTGCCACCAAGGCTCCACATATAAAGATCATTTAGATTATTACATATATTCTTTTCTTTTGTATTACTACAGTCCACAGTATTTTTCTGAAAATAATCAAAATATACCGGTAATTAAACAACTTACATAATCACATTTTTCTCATATATGAAATCATACAATATTAATAAATTCTTCATACTTTATGTGAAAATGTGTAGACATAATCCATATATATTATTTAAAATAATATCCTGTAAATATAGTTTCAAATAAATGCTAGCTATTTTAAGTTAAAATATTGGAGTTTATATTTTCTAGATTTTTATTCTAGATATGTTAGTATAAAAATCATCCCCAGATTCTACTAATCCTAATTCCAAAAGTAAGTAGGACACAGAAGGTAGAGCCACCCCAGATATAATTTCCTTCCCAACAGTATGCAAATATCATAAACAAATGATGTTAGGGATTAAAATGTTTCCCCCCAAAGGAAGTTGGAGTCTTAATTCCCAATAATTGTGAAAGTGAATTTATTTGGATATATGTTTCTTACATATGTAATTAAGTTAAGATGAGATCATACTGAATTAGAATGGCTCTAATCCAATATGAGAGCCTGGTGACACAGTGGTTAAGAGTTGAGCTGCTTACCAAAGAAGTCAGCAGTTTGAATCCACCAGCCACTCATTTGGAAAAACCCTAAGGAACAGTTTTACTCTGTCCTGTAGGGTTGCTAAAAGTCAAAATCGACTCAACAGCAACAGTTTTTTTTTTTTTTCTTTAATTCAATATGTGTAAACAAAACATAAATTGCACAACTGGACTGATAAACAATAGCATGATAAATGGAAAAAAATTGAAATTGTCAATGATTCCATTCTCCTTTTATAAATAATCAATGTCTATGGAAGCAGCAGTGAAGAAATCAAATGACATCTTGCATTGGGTAAATCTGCTGCAAAAAATGTCAAAGCAAAGATGCCACTTTGTTAGTTAACACGCACCTGAGCTGAACTACAGCCTGTTCAATTGCCTTCTATGCATGTGAAGCTGAATTGTGAAAAAGAAAGACAGAAGAAGAATTGATGTATTTGAATTCTGGTGTGGGAAAGAATATTGAATATTCCATGGTCTTCCAGAAGAATGAACAAACCAGGATTAGAGGAAAAACAACCGGAATGCTCCATAGAAGTAATTTCGCAATTTTGTCTTGCTTACTTTGGACATGTCACCAGACGAGACCAATTACGAGAAAAGAATATTGTATTGAGTAAAGTAGAGGGTCAGATAAAATGATGGGAATCCACAATAAGATGGGCTAGGAGTCCCTGGATTGTGCAAACGGTTAACCACTGGACTACTAATTGACAGGTTAACAGTTCAAATTCACCCAAAGGTGCTTTGGAATAAAGGCTTGGCATCTGCTTCCAAAAGGTCACAACCATGAAAATCATATGGAGCACAGTCGTACTTGGAATCAACTTGAAAGCAACTGGTATACTAACCCAAATACCAAACCTGTTGTGGTCCAGTTGATTGCAACTCACAACGGCCCTATAGAATACAATAACCTTAGGGAAGCCCCATAGGGTTTCCAAGAAGCACCTGGTGGATTTGAACTACTGACCTTTTGGTTAGCAGACATAGCTCTCAACCACTACGCCACCAGGTCTTCTGAGAGTATAGCCATATGAAGACAAAGGAAGAGATTTGAATTATTCTGCCAGAAGCTATGGAACACATAACAGAAGTGGGAAGAGACAAAGAGAGATTCTCTACTACAAGCTTAGGAAGGAACAAGACCCTCCTGACACCTTGATTTTGGACTTCTAGCCTCAGGAACTACAAAAAAATAAATTTCTGTTGTTTTAAGCCCCTCTGTATGGCAATTTGTTGTGGAAGTCCTGGGAAATTAATACACATCACGTATATGCCATTAATAGATGTCTATGATATGACATGTGGATCCTTATGAAGTTCCAATATATTTAACGGTTCAACACTTTCATTCTCCTTCCTTACAAGCAAAAAACCAAACTCATTGCCACTAAGTGGATTCCAACTTATAACGACCTTATAGGACAGGATAGAACTATCCCATAGGGTTTCCAAGGAGTGGCTGGTGGATTCAGATTGCTGAATTTTTGGGTTAGCAGCCAAGCTCTTACCACTGAGCAACTAAGACGCCTCTTCATAGCCGCTGTCTGGCAAAGCACAAGAATTCCTACTGTTCATATATTTTGCTATGTGAATACGACCTTCTTTACAAAAACGCCAAATATCAGAAAATAATGGCTGATATCTAGTCCATGCACCATAACTTAATAATTTCTATTTTACAGAGAAGATTGAGACGATCATAATGGAACTATATTTTTCAATCATCGTGTCTACTAACCCATCTGGATTTTTATACACTTACTCTACCTTCTCTTGTTACTAGGTACAAATTATTACTAAATGAATGTCTTTCCTTTCCAAATTCTCAAGGACATCACTTCATCAGTTTTGCCCTCTTCTTTATGCATCTTCAATTTTTCCTGTCCTAAGTCATTTTTTTTTTAAGTCATTATAATCTGTCTAAAAACATGCCACAATATATCCCATCTTTAAAACAAACAGAACATTTGCCTGAAGCAACAGAAGATGAAAGTGAGTCAGGAACAGGAGGAGGAAATGGAACGTGTGGCTAACTGCCTCCATAAACACCTGCCCCCTTCGCCATGGGACTAGAGAAACTGGATGGTGCCCAGCTAATACTACTGTACAATTTGATCAAAGATCTATAGAAGAATGTTAATCAAAATGGGGACTTTGCAAAATATATATATATTTTTTAAGTTATCTTGAAATCCAGACATTCTGGAGCCATGGAAGCTAGATAAACTGCTGAAACCATTACCTTGAGATAATCTTTAAAATTTAAACCAAAAATATTCCCTAATGTGTTCTTAAAAACAAACAGAAGTTTAGCCTGACTAGTTAAAAACGTCTGCCTGAGCACTGTACTTTTTAAAGATCCATTTATATGGGATCGAATTGACAAAAGCAGGTAGAAAGTTTAGATAGGAAATTCAAAAACAAAATGAATTTATGATAATGCAGAAGAACGCTCAGAAAAAGAGGTAAGAATGTAATCGATGTCACCGAATTGTTTACAATTAATGAACTGGTATATGTTCTGCTGTGTGTATTCTCAGCAATAGCAACAAAAATAAAACAATAAACAGAACAAAACAAAACATAGTTAAAAAAATGGACAATGAACAAGAAAGAAGAAAAATTGATGACTTTGAATTATGGTGTTGGCAAAGAATATTGAATATACAATGGACTGCCAAAAGAACAAACAAATCTGTCCTGAGAGAAGTACAGCCATAGTGCCCCTTAGAAGCAAGGATTGTGAGACCACGTCTCACATTGGACAAGTTATCAGGAGGGACCATTCAAAAGCAGTTATAACAGTATGTATACAAGGAACTGCCAGAAATTCAAGCCAAATTCAGAAGAAGAAATGGAACAAGAGATATTGCAGATGTCAGATGGATCCTGGCTGAAATCAGAGAACACCAGAAAGAGGTTTACCTGTGTTTTATTGACTATGCAAAGTCATTCCACTGCGTGGTTGATAACAAAGTGCGGATAATATTTGGGAGAATGGGAATTCCAGAACACTTAATTGTGCTCATGAGGAACCTGTACTTAGACCAAGAGGCAGTCATTCAAACAGAACAAGGAGATACTGCACAGTTTAAAGTCAGAAAAGGCGTGCTTCAGGGTTGTATCCATTCACCAAACTTATTCCATCTGTATGCTGAGCAAATAATTGAAGAACCTGCACTACATGAAGAAGAATGCAGCATCAGGATTGGAGGAAGACTCATTAACAACCTGCATTATGCAGATGACCCAAACTTGCTTGTTGAAAGTGAAGAGGATTTGGAGCACTTATTGAAGAAAATCAAAGACCACAACCTTCAGTATGGATTACACCTCAACATAAAGTAAACAACAATCCTCACAACTGGACCAATAAGCAACATCACAATGGAGAAAAGATTGACATTGTCTAGGATTTTATTTTACTTGGGTCTACAATCAATGTCCCTGGAAGCAGCAGTCAGGAAATCAAAGGACATACGGCATCGGGCAAAAAAAAAAAAAAAAAAAGACCTCTTTTAAGTGTTAAAGAGCAAAGATGTCACTTTAAGGGTTAAGGTGTGCTTAACCGAAGCCAAAGGAAACCCTGGTGGTGTAGTGGTTAAGTGCTATGGCTGCGAACCAAAGCGTAGGCAGTTCAAATCTGCCAGACGCTCCTTGGAAACTCTATGGGGGTGGTTCTACTCTGTCCTATAGGGTCGCTATGAGTCGGAATCAACTCGATGGCACTGGGTTTGGTTTTTTGGTTTGGTAACCCAAGCCATGGTGTTTTCAGTCACCTCATATGCATGTGAAAGCTGGACAATGAATAAGGAAGACCAATGTAGAATTGGTGCCTTTGAATTATGGTGTTGGTGAAGAGTATTGAATATATCATGGACTGCCAGAATTATGAACAAATATGTCTTGGAAGAAGTATAGACAGAATGCTCCTTAGAAATGAGGATGGCGAGACTTTGTCTCACATACTTTGGACATGTTATCAGGAGGGACCAGTTCCTGGAGAAGGACGTCATGCTTGGTAAAATAGAGGGTCAGCAAAAAGAGGAAGACCTTTAAGGATTTGGATTGACACAGTGGCTACAACAATGGGCTCAAACATAGGAACAATTGTGAGGATGGCTCAGGACTGGGCAGTGTTCCGTTCCATTGTACATAGGGTCACTATGAGTCAGAACAGACTCGAAGACACATAACAACAAACATCTTTCTGATATTCCCTGCTTTCAGCCAAGGTCCGTCTGACATTAGCAATGATATCCCTCGTTCCATGTACTCTTCTGTGCGTTGCATAAACTTCTGGCAGTTCTGTCTATGTACTGCTGCAATGGTATTTGAATTATTTTAGATACCTAGAGCTGCCACTATACAGATATCACAAATGGGTGGCTTTAAAGAACAGTAATTCATCTTTTCACAGTTCAGGGGGCCAGAAGTCTGAATTCAGGGCATTGCTCTGTAGGGAGATCCTTACTTGTCTATTTCAGCTTCCAGTAGCTGCCAACAATCCTTGTAGATGCATCTGCCTGCGTCACTCTCTGTCTTCCTTTCTCCCTGGGTGTTCTTTTTGTAACTCTGAGTGATTAGTTTGACTCATGCAATTAATGTAACAAAGAAACTCTGTTTCTGAACAGGCTTAAATCCACAGCTACAGGGATTAAGGCTCCATTACTTATTTTGTGTGGGAGACAATTAATTCATAATAAACCTTAATCTCCAAAACTTCACTGAACCATATCTTCACTTTAACAGATACAATACTCAATTCTCACGTCTTAACTAAATCAACCTATCAAGCCACATTTCATAATGACAATATTCGGAGTTTTTTTCTGAAAAAAAAGAAAATCTTCATCATTCTGTTGGCTACTGTTTCGTTAGCTCCTTCACCTTTAAATTTAAGAGTATACCAGGTTCAATGCTTAGACATTTTCTCTTCTCAATATACATTTATTTAATAGGTTATCTGATTCAGTTATGTGGATTTAAGTATCTCCTCTGTACTAGCTAAACACAAAATTACTTGTCCAGCCTGGACCTTTCCGTTCAACAATAAACAGATCCTTTAAATCACGACCAGGTATTATTCCTCTCCACACAGATGTCAAAATACATATCCAAAGCCACGTACCCAAAACCAAACTCCTGATCCCCCAAATTATTCAACCATAACCCAAAACCGTACCTGTATCCATAAATGGAAACCTCATCCTTCATGTTACCCTGTCCAAAAATCATGTAGTCTTATGATTCTCTCGCTTTGTAGCCATTTGCTTAGCTTAGGTTTTTTTTTTTATCCTTCAAAATATACCCAGAATATGGACAGTTTTCACCTATGCCAACATGACCATTTAGCCAAATGGTACAAGACAGCATTATTCTTGACTGAATAATTTCAATAAACTTATTTGTTTCCATATTTATAGTCTGTGCTAAATGTAGATTTCAAGTGATATTTTTGACACATAATTCAAATCACTTCTCTGGCCAAGTCCTCCATTTTTTTTTCCTATCTCACTTTTTTCTAAAGGTAAAATCAATTCCCTTAACAAGCATTATAAATCCCTAAATAATCTGGTCCTCTTATCCTTCTTTGACCTTGTTTCTCAATATTTCTCCCCCATGCCACTCTTTTCAGATATGGCTTTGACTCGCTCACTTGTATCCTTTAGATCTTCGCTAAAATGCCATTTTTTCCTAGAAATCTCTGCCGTACATTCACAAAATAGCAACTTCTCTTCTCAGTTGCTTTCCACTTCCAGCTCAACCTCTAGCTACTTTTTAGGTTTTATTTTCCTCACATATTTTAACACATGAAATATGAGTTATCTTTTGTCTGCTCTTCGAAAGCAAGGATTGTGTCTGTTTTATTATGCACTGCTCTATTCCATGAGTCTGAAAGAGCACAGAGCATATGATATATGCCTAATCAATGTGTACCGAGTTAATATTTGGATAAGTACACGCATAGGTTTCAATAAATACTAGCGTCAATATTTGGTTTTTATATGATAGAAATACAAAGGATATAGACCTAGAAATTATAACACGGTACAGAAATGATTTTTAGATGATAAAGGGGCAATCTGACAGCAGAAATTGATTCCCACATTCTAGCAGGGTTTTAGGAGACACTTTACAGAGCACTCAGATATCTGTAAGGTAAGTATATAAGGCCCCGGAGGCATGGGAGTAAAGAAATGCCTAACACACACTTTACTTCACAGTTTTACATTGGATATGTCGGAAAAAGTTTAATCCGACATGTTAATACCAGCAAAATTTCTCCAAAAAAAAAAAATCCCTACTAAGAATTTCAGCTTACACCAAGGATAGGATTGCTCTTGACATGAAACTGGTCTTTTTCACACGATGGTCTTTTCAAATCAAACAAAAGCCCATTATTTAAAAGATTTTTTTATTCTGATTTATCTGCTCTTTGATCAGTAAAGAATTTTTCTACCCTGATTTCACTTGATCATTCTTTTTCAGAATCCCTACCTATACTTATTTTATATAAGTACAAAACCTACTATCATTTTAGGTTAAATGCCCTTTTATCTTCTCATTCTGTTCTCCAGGGCAGTGTGTTAGGTATCCATCTAATTATAAAATCCTCCAAATTTTAAGTATTTTATATGCTTCAATCTGTATGAGTTTTGTTTTAATTTTTACAAGGAATATCTTGAGAGAAGTGATGCATAATATATCATGTAAAACCTGAAAAAAAGATTTTGTAATTTCCATCATCAAAGGTCATTTATTCTTCTGAGAGCCTAGTGACCTTTAAGTTAATTTCCTGTTTTATAGATTTTTATAAATTACTTAGTAGTGTGGATTATGAGTATAGAAAGCAGGCCACTTCACTTTAATTTTTTTTCTGAACTCATTTTTGTGAATCATCAAACAAACAGCTACTTAGCTAATCTATGTGTTTGTAATAAATATTTGCCTAGGTCTAACAGGATGAGGGAAAATTCTTTTTATGATGTTGAATAAAACACTGTTTCCACAGGTACCTTGTAGGGCAAATAAACTTTTCAAAAATAAAACAAAAAAAAGTCCAGCAAGATCACCAAGTCTGTATTAAATAAATGTTACAAAAGATAAGTGAAGGTGAAACAGCTGGGTTATCCAGACATAAAAGTCCACATCTATACAGGAATAATAGGAGTAACCACAACTGAAACAAATCTTGCTCACACAGAAAGGTTTTGAAATTGGAATATCCTCAAAGGTGTAATAACCATCAAAAGACATTTGCTGAGTGCCTACTGTTTGCCAAACAGTGTGATATGGACTGCTATGCCTTAACAGGTAGTTAGGATCAGTTAACTGCTTGAAAATGTATCTTGGTCAGAAATCTATTATCAGCCATTTGCTGGAAAATCCTCCTTGTCTTTCTCTCTTGAGCAATTTAAGCTAAAGGTATTATTTAATACACAGACATTTCACACACATACACACACACTCTTTCTACAAACATATATTTTTTTTGTAAATACAAAAATACCAAGACTACGCAGAGACAAACAAAAACAATGTTTTAAAAAATATATGCTATTAATTGCAAAAAACGGAATTTCCCTGACTTATTTCCAATTCTGGTTCTGCCCCTTAAATAGCTGTATGATCTTTAAAAGTTGTTTCACCTCCCTGGAATGAAAATTTTCATGTGTAAAATGACAGAATAATATGAATATACTGATCAATGTCAGTTTTTCCTCAATTTTTTGGCTCCTTTTATTGTATTAATCCCTAGGGAGGGGGTACTATTTTTGTGTACCTTTTTCAGATAAGAGAACAGAGTGTTAACTTCCTAGACTTCTTTGATGTCTGGTCTCTAGGTAGCTTCAGACAATGAGAGGTAAAAACAGAAGATTGCAGTGCAAGAAAAGACTGGAAGGTGAGACATTTCTCCTGGTTTTTCTCTCCTTCCGTTGATACCTGTGTCAGAGATAAAGTCTCCTCCCTGGTCCCAGCTCACACTAGGCAGGCTTTGTCATGGCCTACCTTTTTTGGGTTTATCTGTCATGAAACGGTTCCTGTTCTGGCCTCTGAAACTCTCCTTTTTCCCATTGTCCCTCCAACTCTTAGGGAGGGGATATTTTCCTGCTGTTGCTAATAAGCTGGATTTCTTCGACTTGGTTTCTCACTTCTTTCACTGCCTGTGTAACCTGTTTCCTGTATTAAAGTCAGATTGTTTGTAAGACCTAGTTGGTTTTGTTGTTGTTGTTGTTAGTTGACATTGAGTTGATTCCTACTCGTGGTAAGCCCATCTGTGCGGAGTAGAACTGCTCCGAAGGGTTTTCAAAGCTGCTTTCAGAAGCAAATTTCCAGTCCTGTCTTCCTAGGCACCCTTTGGTGGGTTCAAACCACCAGCCTTTCGTTGAGCACATAAGCATGTGTGCCACTCACACATTCTTAGTTTTTTATTTTATTGGCTGAACCCTGACTGATACAAAGAATACTTATCTCACATGATAAATGGAGCTAATGGATTTAAATGCTTAGCAGGTTTTATGTCACAGATTAAATTCTCAACAAATATTTGCTCTGAGTATAGAAGTAGCTGAAGCAAAACTCTTTTATATTGTCATTGATTACAGAGCAAAAAGAATCAGCAATAGGCATACTAAGAATGAATTTATGCAAGATAATTCAACAAATATTTACTAAACATTTACTTTACGCCAGAAGTATGCTGGATTAGACACTGAGCAAAAAGTAAAAAAAGAAAATAAGCTACTGCCCGTAAGATCTTACATTCTTTTTTTCTTAAAGGAGAAAGGTCATTTAAAAACTAGGAAAACAAAAATAGAACAGATGTAGAATGTAAGAAGCTGACAAGTTCTAGAGAGAATTTTGAAGGCATGTAAGCATGTCTGGCAAACAGGTGGTCAGGGAATTTCTCTCCTAAAAGGGGTCCGTTGAGCAGAGCAAGGGGTAAGTGAGGGAACAAGCCTTGCAGATATCTATAGCACACTGAAAAGGCAAAGACTCTAAGGTGGGAGAGGCTTGGCATTTTCAAGGAAAATTAGGATGTTAGTCTTTTATTTTGCTTAGCTCTTAGAGGAATTGGATGGGTGGTATCAAATCATGAAATTAAAATTCCATTTTGATTGGAATTAATTGATGACACATGAGTATTTATTTTCTTAAGAGTCCCTCATGGCACAAATGGTTAAGTGTTTGACTACTAGTCAAAAAGTTAGCAGTTCAAACCTACCTGGAGGTGCCTTGGAAGACAGGCCTGGAGATCGGCTTCTGAAATTTCACCACCTTGAAAGCCCTTTGGAGCAGTTTTACTCTGAACACAAGGGGTTGCCAGGAGTGAAAACTGACTTGGCAGCAACTAACAACAATAACATCATCTATTTTCTTATTTATATTTTTTTAAAAAATTAGTCTCATAGAACATATACACACACAAATAGATAAACGCTTACAAGTAGATGACCTGATTATGACATCCCTGATACACACACGAACACACACATACATACATGCACATATATATCACAAGGAAAATACATGCATGCGCACAAATATTTATGTTCGTATAACTAAAACAGGGAGCCCTGGTGGCACAGTCTTTAAGAGTTATAACTGCTAACCAAAAGGATAGCATTTCAAATCTACCAGCTGCTCCTTGGAAACCCTATGGGGCAGTTCTACCCTGTCCTGTAGGGTAGCTAAGAGTTGAAATCGACTTGATGGTAATGGTTTCTTTTTTTATATATATATAACTAAACAGAGACATTCTTAAAAATAAGTTTAATTCAGACAAATGTTTTGTAAAACTGATTTTTTTACATCTGATACATTGTTCAGTGGTTTTTTAAAAATTTTTCATTCCTGTCTCCTATATGTACTATATATATGTTTAATTTTTGCCTTTAATAGTCTTTACTGATGTATAATTTAATAGAACAGATTTTATAATACAGCTTCACAGATTTTAAGAATACATTTCAAAGAGTATTTTCCAATGCATACATTTACATCATCACTTCAATCAAGATAAAGGTTAATGTTTTCCTTGCTTTTTGCCAGTGCTAAACCCTGGTGGTATAGTGGATAAGAATTATGGCTGCTAACCAAAAGATCTGCAGTTCATTTCCACCAGGTGCTCCTTGGAAACCACGTGGGGCAGTTCTACTCTGTCCTATAGGGTTGCTATAAGTCAGAATCCACGCACAGCAATGGGTTTGTTTGTTTGGTTTTAGGCAATAGGAGCTCTGGTGATGAAGCGGCTAAGAGCTTGCCTGCTAATCAAAAGGCCAGCAGTTCGAATCCACCTGCTGCTCCTTAGAAACCCCATGGGACAGTTCTCCTCTGTTCTATTGGGTCGCTAAGAGTCAGAATCAACTTGATGGCAACGGATTTGGATTTAAGCAATATAGGTGTCATTCTATTTTTGATTGATGTCAATTGAAATTGGACATCTTTTTTTTTTTTTTTTGCTAGTATTAAGAATAACCTAATGATAATAACTAACACTTATTATGTGTTTATAACATACCAAGCACCCTTCTAAGATTTGTCCATATATTAACCCCTAAAAAGGAGATGGAGCCCTGATGGTGCAGCAATTAAAACTCAGCTGCTAACTGAAAAGCTGAAAGTTTGAACCCACTCAGCTAATCTGTGAGAGAAAGACCTGGAGATCTGCTCCTGTAAAGATTATAGGTTAGAAAACCCTATGGGGCATTTCTACTCTGTCACATGGGGTCACTATCAGTCAAAAATCAACTGGATGGCATCTACCAACAACAAAAGGAGAGATGCTGTTATTATGTCCCTTTTTCAAATAAAAGAATTGAGTGTTAAGTTTTATGAAGGTCAAATACTTATACTTCCCCCCTTTGAACACATTTGAAAGATAAAAGCGAGAATCAACTGTTTATTGATGATAGTGATGAAATTAAGACTAAGGATTGGATAGGAGGTAAAAAAAAAAAAAAAAAAAAAGGGCATGTTAATACTTCCTGAAATCCAATCCACTGCTGAATTTGGGCCTTAGGATATCCAATTTGAAGGAAAGCTTGGGTCCACAGATCGGAAATGTTCAAGATTTTTACCCATTACTGTACTAGTGGGGAGAGACCAAAAGGGGGAAAAAAGAAAAAGATGAAGGCTTTGGTGAAAAATTAGCTTTATTCAAATGAGAAATGTGTACAAAGTTACGTCAGGCATTAATCAGCTAAAGCTCTGCTTCTTAATGGAATGAGTGAGCAAGGGGGTGGAGCAAGAATGTCCATTCACTTAGAGTTAGAAATACACTGGGAATGAATAACTTCCAGACAATGATGTAATGAATGCAACAACAAAGATAGTTTCGAGTGGTGCTGGGTGTTACAGGCTATCTAGCTTCACAGCTTAAGAACATAATCACTTCACTAAAATCTCCTTTCTTTCTCAGGGTCTCTGTCGGCTACCAGTTTTGATTTAGAAATCCTGAACGTTAAGTTAGATATTTGGAGCCCTGGTGACATGTTATTCCTACTCTCATTTTATTTTTACTTAATGTTTTATTACTCAGTATTACTGTGTATCATTTTCTGTAACTATAGCTTTTTTTTTTTTTTTTTTATAGCTTACTTCATTTCACATACTTTGGACACATTATCAAAGCCACCCAATAGGACAGAATTAATCTGCCTCATATGGTTTTCAAGGAATGCCTGGTGGATTCAAATTGCCAACCTTTTGATTAGCAGCTGAGCTCCGAACCACTGTGCCACCAGGGTTCCAATTTGATCAGTGGATCTAAGCCTAGAATTATGTTTGCTTTCATTTGCTCATGACAATTATTTTTCTTAATTTCCAGCTTTCACCCACGAAGGTTTGGCATTTGGAAACGTTTCCTATAATCTAGATATAGGTGGACTATACCAGAAAATTTCTGTAAAAGAGCACAGGCATGCTGCCTAGTATTCTGCTTCCGTTTATTTGACTTCTAATACAGATGTTACCGATGGAAGTAGAGCAGACATCTCAGGACTTCAAGTGGAAAGCATGGGAGAAAGGTCAGGAGAGAAGGGAAACATTGTCCCAGACAACACTTAACATCAGCCAATCTACAAATTCCTTGTTGCCGAATTTTGCTAAAGGGGAAAAAAAAGTAGATTTTAATGTTAACCTATGTTACACAGGCAGCTCTTACTTGCAATGAAAGTCTGTTCTAAGTAATTCAGAATCTTTTCCATCCATGGTATAGTCATTTTACTGACTCTTACAGGTTTATTTTTGTTAAGCCAGAAATTCAAATTTAGTTAAAAGAAATACACATTTTTCCTGACTTATAGGACTATAATAAAGTAGGCAAACATACTTTAGAGAATATTTTCCATGTATGTTCAAGTAAATCAGTTTACTAATTATTTGGAAGGATCTCAATTGATAAGAGACAGTATTTAGAAAGAATTTATAGCTGGAAAGTTCTTCTGTCTATGGAGACCTAAATACCCTCATTTGTATTGAAGTCTGTTCGATCTATTAATTCATACACAGTAGCGTAGTGATTCCGGACTTAATTTCAGTAGTTAGTTCAAAGATCATTCCATGGGAGATCCAGGCAACATACCGAGAGCATAAAGCTATGTAACATTGTACAGGGAACGAAAGAAAAAAAAAAGTTCTCTGAAGAACTAAAATAAATTGCTTTACTGTACATATTTCTGTTTCACTTTTTTCCCTTTTTGAAAAATGTGCCTGGAAAATTTTAGTTATCCACACACATATAAAGGTGGGGGAATTATAATACCAGTTAAATATGTTTGGTGTCACTTAACTCACATAATAGACAATCTAAGAATCAGTTTACATGTCACTCATACAAGAAGAGCGCTGTTAGATTTTACCATTGGCCATATACATGTTGCTTTTTATAAATTATTTTTCTCAATCTCTTTCATAACATACATTTTGCTTAGTCTGTTCCTCCACACAACGCAGTAATGAGGATTCTCACAGCTGAAACATAAGAATAGAAATTAACCTTTGAGCCAATAAAATAGCAGGTAGTCCTGGTGGTGCAGTGGTTAAGAACTATGGCTGCTAACCAAAAGGTCAACAGTTCGAATCCATCAGCTGCTCCTTGGAAACCCTATGGGGCAGTTCTACTCTTTCCAGCAACAAATTTGTTTTAACTCCAATATGTCCCACAACTTTTTCGCAGTTATAGTTCACTCTGATATTGACAGTAAAGGATGTTTATTTTGTGCATTTCTTTTTCATGTAACAAACTCCATTGATTAATCCAGAAATATATTTTTAATTGAGCAGCCAGTGTGTTACTTTTTAAGTGTGTATGAAATTAAATAAGAATGTGATGCTGGAAATAAACCCCACGCAATATAAAACTGTCAAAACTGGTTAACTTAGTTCTGTCTCCAAGCAATACATTGTTAACAAATTGACTTCTGAAACTACGTATCATCATACTTGGCATCAGGAGATAAAGTAGTGAGTTAAAGCAGAAGGGCAATTAATCAAAGTATTGACTAGGTAGAGTTATGTCTATGCTAACTTTAATTGAAATAAAATAATAAAGTAGTTGGAAAAGAGCATTACATTTATTATAAAAGAGATTAACATGATAACTTATAATAAGTTCCCACTATCTATCCAGTTAGTCATAGCAATAACACACAGTTAACATTTGTAATTTCCTTTCATAAAAATATTTTAAAACTCAACCTTTTAAGTTTTAAGTTTAAAATATTTGAGCTTTTAAAATTTAAGAGAAGACAAAAAAATCTTAGGAAAAGACCTTCATTAATAAAATATTCAAAATATGGTAAATTATGCATGATTATTTAATATATGCAAATTGACAAGCAATATGAATAGTAAATTTGAATAGAGAAAATATGTACATAAATGAATGGTATTTTAGAATCTAGAAAATTGATGACTGCATTATGTACCTGTCCCCAAGGTAAATGAAATATTAATTAGAAAACATTTTTTTTTTTCATTAAAGGGCTGATCCTAGGGTATAATGCGAAATTGGCATATTCCTGTTTTTATTTCCTTTAAGAATATTGTTCAATATAATGTCACATTATTGTTTGACTAGCACTTTTAAGCAGCACACTACCTGCAAAACTGGACAGTGCTTAGTGAACAGTGCTTATTATCATTCTTAATAGGAAGAATGAATAACAAAATTATGCCCAGCCCTTGAGAATTGGGTGGCACAAATTCACTTATATCTAATCTAATCTTCTTTCTATATGCTTACAGATCACTGCCGCAAGTGTTACTAGTGATTGTTTTATAGAGTGGTCATGTTTCCTTTACGACTTTTTTGAGAGGAAGAAGTCAATAGCGCTCATCTGATATGGAACAGAAATAGGGATATATATTTCAACTTAAAAATGCTTTCTAATTTACAGTGCATTACTCTGTGGATTTTTCCATTTGACCAATTTCAAATTAAGTCAATAATGCCATTTGGCCACAGGTTTTGTACTTTCAAAAAATATTTTAATAATCAAAATTTCCAAAACACCATCACTAAGCAGCAGGCTGATGTTAAAAAAACTGAAATATTAATTATTCAGCACTTTCCTGGTGGTTAGTGAATATTTGTTGCTTAACTGGAAGCTTGGCCAAATTCTGAGACTGCGATGGGCTCCATGAAACTTTATTAATCATCTCTGTTCTGTTTTGCTCTGCAGCTTTGGAAATGCTATGAAAGGCTCTAAATCACTGAAAATCTAGTTCACTGATTTAGGATCTCTATTCCAGAAGACTTTTAGAATGATACACAGCCTAGGAAAATCATTTTTTTTTTCTGTTTTCCTTTTCCTTAGTATTTTTATGACGAAGATTAAGTGAGTATAAAAATGGGAAGCCTTCATTGTAATCTCGTTGCACAGAATACACTCTGAAATCTGAAGGAGAAAAAGATAATTTAATTGGTTTATTCATTTACTTAATTACAAATGATCTTTTACAGTTTTATGTTTACAATAAATTTAACTACAGCTCTTTAAGTTTCCCTCTTTCATTGAGTCCTCTTTGAATAAATATCTCTTTTTACAGGCCACCTCTCTGAGTCTCCCACTAACCCAAATTATCACCAACATGATGATCTAGAGTCACCCCATTAAACACCTGGTTAGAACAAAAGAGACATGTTCCCGTTAATACCATGTCAGAAACTTACAATTTTCCATCTCATTTAACTAAATGCCAAAAACATTTCCATAGGATGATAAATTTTATTTATTCTATCATTGAGATTGTTTGATAGCAATCAACAGACATGTTTAAAGATTAATGAGGAAGTTTTGACAATTTATAATGAGCTGATAATTTTTTATCATATGCTTTATATTCAGAAGTATATATTTTATAAAATTATATGAATTTATAAACAACTGCTCTATATTAAGGATTAGATTTTATTTTTCCTCAGTTCATTCTGTTTGCTACTATAGTCCCATTTGGGAAAACTTATATAGCATTCTTTTCCTTTCTTATTTTGGTTCATTTTTTTCTATTAGTAAAGAACTAACTTGTTTTTGGAAACCCTGGTGGCATAGCGGTTAAGTGCTACAGCTGCTACCCAAAGGGTCGGCAGTTCGAATCCGGACTGGGTGGGAACTTGTTTTTGCAGATGTGATATATAATCAAAGAATCATTATTTTTCCCTGCTGTATATTATTTAAAATTCATAATCAATGTCCTCAAATTTTAATTTGTCTGAAACCCCATTAGCTTTACTCAAATTGTATAGTGTTTGTAAAAGTTTCTGAAGCATAAGCAAGTTCCAAATAAGCTTTCAATGTGTCTTGTCCAAAGTTTGTTTTAAAAGCTAAGTGATTATTATATAACTGGTATTCTAAAGATCATATCTTTGCATGGTTTGACTGCTCTTTTATAACTTGACTTTTAAGGCATATGAAATGCTTTCGGTCAGAGAAATCATAAGCTCCAGATCACTAGGAGACAAACTCTCTGGCATTTTCTGTGTCATGCTAACAGTGGGAAAGGCTGCCAAACAATTAGGGTCATTAGCAAATAGTTTTAACATCCCACTAAAAGCTTACTTTTAGCATATACTACAGTCATCAAGGAAGCTTAAAGTAGGGAAAAACTTAGAGAAGTAGATTGTAATAATAAAATGAAATGGTAATCGATTTATTTATCTAACATATCATTAGTTTCATAATTATTTAAGGTATGTAATGTAGTGCAGTCAAGTAAAACACTGCACCTAAATGTATGGATACCCTTTTATTTCAGGCAAAAAAAAAACCTTAAAATGCTTATTAACTGGTAGAGATGAACTTTTCAACGTATAAGGTGTAAACGCTCCTTTGAATTTGAAAAGGTTGTTCTAAATCTGAAAAGAAGTCAGGTTATCTACAACAAAATGTGGCAAAAAAAAAGAAAAAGAAAACTTTATATCTTAAACCTTATCAATATTTCAAAATTCTGATGTTTTGACCAAGAAATTAATTAATTAATTAATGATAAAATGCAGTGGAAGATAGGATAAAAATTAAAGAAAACAAAAAGCAAAAAAAAAAAAAAAACAATTTCTGTTTCAAACCTTGACTATGAGCTAGAATATATTAGACCAGAATATATATACATGTACATGTGTGTATATACATATATGTTTAAAACTGTTAGCTTTCTAAGTAGTGGAAACTAGAGGAAGAGATTTATTTACTGAACTGCTTCCTGCCCCTAGAGTTTCAGAATTGCAATGCTTTCAAGATACGTTTTTTATTCCCTGATAATTCATCATATGACACTTAACTACCAATCTCACAAGGTATCTGAAATACTACAATGAAATTATAGGCGGAAATAAACATTTGCACTGCTGAATTAGTCATATACTTGTGTTCAAATTATACATAGATTGAGCAAAATAATATCAGGTTCTTTACTTACTGAATATTTCTGAGGCCCATTAATAATTCCAAATTAGAAGTTTCAAGATTTCAAAGAAAAATGTTAGATTTGAAATATCAAATTATTATGATTCATACATATAAAAGTGGAAAAAGTTCACATTCAGTCTTAAGCGCCTTTCATTTAAATGTGGCTAAGTTTTTAGAACATCTGGTTATAGTAAATTGAAATGTCATTAATTTAAAGATATTTAAGAGACAAGTATAATACTTGGGTAAATATAGCTGGAATACTGACAGATAGTAACACATAAGAAAGACATATCATAAAACTGAACTATTTCATACAGAGAGTAATTTGTATTACCTGGATCCTAAGTGAAATTTACTTCCACTTAGAAACTGCTTTCTCCATTTTTTGCTTGTTTGTTTTAAACCAAAAGGACAAAGAGATTATAATACTTCCCTGTAAATAAGTAACTCCATTGCATCAGAAAACCACGCAGTCTTGAAAGAGATACCTCACTAAATTGAGGGTATTGAGAGCTGAAGCTAAATGTAAACAAACAAAATAGCTGTTTCTGGGTGAGTAGGCAGTTGCAGCAGGTGTTTGTTGAACATACGGAAGGTATTTCTAAACATCAATAGAGTTCAGGAGTGAGGGAAGCTGGAGTGGTTGAACTGAGACTGCATAAACTTCGAACAACACAAGATTGAGAGGCTAAGGATATTTTGACATTAAACCACCAATAGAAGATAGCCATCTCTACACAGAGATCATAGGTTATGAATAGCATAGTTCGTGAAAATAACATCAATAGGTGTTAAAAAGGGGTGGGGGTTCGTAGCAGAAAATGGACACGTTTTTCTATTAGACGTAGTTCACTGAGTTTCAATAATTCACTACCACGGCAGTTTTTCGTCTTAATATCACATATAGAGTTTCTATACTCTTATTTTATATATACACACACATATATATAAACTGCCAATCCTTTGGTTAGCAGCAGAACGCTTAACCACTGTGGTACAATCAAAACTGATTTGACGGCAACACTTTTATATATACATATATATGTATATAAACCTTATATATATTTTTGTGTGTGTGTGTGTGTATATACATATATATATATATAACCCAGTGCCGTCGAGTCGATTCCGACTCACAGCGACCCTATAGGACAGAGTAGAACTGCCCCATAGAGTTTCCAAGGAGCGCCTGGCGGATTCAAACTGCCGACCGTTTCCTTAGCAACCGTAGCATTTAACTGCTAGGCCACCTGGGTTTCCATATATGTATAATATATACCACCCCCCCCCCCCAAAAAAAAAAGCAAACCCATTGACCTCAAGTTGATTCGGACTCAAGGTAACCCTGTAGGACAGAGTAGAACTGCCCCATAGGATTTTCCAAGGAACAGCTAGTGGATTAGAACTGCCGACCTTTTGGTTAGCAGCTGAGTGTGTGTATATATATATGTATATATATATATAAATACCCACACATATATACATATTTAAACTCCTTTTTAAAATCTTGAAACCAGAAGTTAATATTTTAGAGTACTAAAAAAATTTCCTGCACTACCTATCAAACGCTAGAATATTTTCTATATTAAAGGGCCACTATTATTATGCAGGAAATATTGATTAAGAGCTAAGCCTGCTAACCCAAAGGTCAGCATTTTGAAGTCGTGAGGCGCTCCTTGGAAACTCTATGGGGCAGTTTTACTCTAGCCTATTTTTTTTTTTTAATAACTTTTATTGAGCTGTAAGTGAATGTTTACAAATCAAGTCAGTCTGTCACATATAAGCTTATATACACCTTACTCCATACTCCCACGTACTCTCCCCCTAATGAGTCAGCCCTTCTCGTCTCTCCTTTCATGAAAATTTTGCCAGTTTCTAACCCTCTCTACCCTCCTATCTCCCCTCCAGACAGGAGAGGTAAACACAGTCTCAAGTGTCCACCTGATACAAGTAGCTCACTCTTCATCACCAACTTTCTCCAACCCATTGTCCAGTCCCTTCCATGTCTGATGAGTTGTCTTCGGGAATGGTTCCTGTCCTGGGCCAACAGAAGGTTTGGGGACCATGACTGCTGGGGTTCTTACAGTCTCAGTCAGACTATTAAGTCTGGTCTTTTTATGAGAATTTGAGGTCTGCATCCCACTAATCTCCTGCTCCCTCAGGGGTTCTCTGTTGTGCTCCCTGTCAGGGCAGTCATCGGTTGTGGCCGGGCACCATCTAGTTCTTCTGGTCTCAGGATGATGTAAGTCTCTGGTTCATGTGGCCCTTTCTGTCTCTTGGGCTCATAGTTATCCTGTGACCTTGGTGTTCTTCATTCTCCTTTGATCCAGGTGGGTTGAGACCAACTGATGAATCTTAGATGGCCGCTTGTTAGCATTTAAGACCCCAGATGCCACATTTCAAAGTGGGATGCAGAAGGTTTTCATAATAGTATTATTTTGCCAATTGACTTAGAAGTCCCCTTAAGCCATAGTCCCCAAACCCCCGCCCTTGCTTCGCTGACCTTTGAAGCATTCAGTTTATCCCGGAAACTTCTTTGCTTTTGGTCCAGTCCATTTGAGCTGACCTTCTGTGTATTGAGTACTATCCTTCCCTTCACCTAAAGTAGTTCTTATCTACTAACTAATCAGTAAATAACCCTCTCCCACCCTCCCTCCCTCCCTCCCCCCCTTGTAACCATAAAAGTGTGTGTTCTTCTCAGTTTATACTATTTCTCAAGATCTTATAATAGTGGTCTTATACAATATTTGTCCTTTTGCCTCTGAGTAATTTCGCTCAGCACAATGCCGTCCAGGTTCCTCCATGTTATGAAATGTTTCACAGATTCGTCACTGTTCCTTATCAATGCATAGTATTCCATTGTGTGAATATCCCACAATTAATTTAACCATTCATCCGTTGATGGACACCTTGGTTGCTTCCAGCTTTTTGCTATTGTAAACAGAGCTACAATAAACATGGGTGTGCATGTATCTGTTCGTGTAAAGGCTCTTATTTCTCTAGGGTATATTCCGAGGAGTGGGATTCCTGGGTTGTATAGTAGTTCTATTTCTAACTTTTTAAGAAAACGCCAGACAGATTTTCAAAGTGGTTGTACCATTTTACATTCCCACCAGCAGTGTATAAGAGTTCCAATCTCTCCGCAGCCTCTCCAACATTCATTACTTTGTGTTTTTTGGATTAATGCCAGCCTTGTTGGTGTGAGATGGAATCTCATCGTAGTTTTAATTTGCATTTCTCTAATGGCTAATGATCGAGAGCATTTTCTCATGTATCTGTTAGCTGCCTGAATATCTTCTTTAGCGAAGTGCGTGTTCATATCCTTTGCCCACTTCTTGATTGGGTTGTTTGTCTTTTTTGTGGTTGAGTTTTAACAGAATCATATAGATTTTAGAGATCAGGCGCTGGTCGGAGATGTCATAGCTGAAAATTCTTTCCCAATCTGTAGGTGGTCTTTTTACTCTTTTGGAGAAGTCTTTAGATGAGCATAGGTGTTTGATTTTTAGGAGCTCCCAGTTATCTGATTTCTCTGTGTCATTTTTGGTAATGTTTGTATTCTGTTTATGCCTTGTATTAGGGCTCCTAAGGATGTCCCTATTTTTTCTTCCATGATCTTTATCGTTTTAGTCTTTATGTTTAGGTCTTTGATCCACTTGGAGTTAGTTTTTGTGCACGGTGTGAGGTATGGGTCCTGTTTCATTTTTTTGCAAATGGATATCTAGTTATGCCAGCACCATTTCTTTAAAACACTGTCTTTTCCCCAGTTAACTGACACTGAGCCTTTGTCAAATATCAGCTGCTCATATGTGGATGGATTTATATCTGGGTTCTCAATTCTGATCCATTGATCTATGTGCCTGTTGTTGTACCAATACCAGGCTGTTTTGACTACTGTGGCTGTATAATAGGTTCTAAAATCAGGTAGAGTGAGGCCTTCCACTTTCTTCTTCTTTCTCAGTAATGCTTTCCTTATTCCGAGGCTTCTTTGCCTTCCATGTGAAGTTGGTGATTTGTTTCTCCATCACATTAAAAAATGACATTGGAATTTGGATCGGAAGTGCATTGTATGTATAGATGGCTTTCAGTAGAATAGACATTTTTACCATGTTAAGTCTTCCAATCCATGAGCAAGGTATGTTTTTCCACTTAAGTAGGTCCTTTTTAGTTTCTTGCAGTAGTACTTTGTAGTTTTCTTTGTATAGGTCTTTTACATCTTTGGTAAGATTTATTCCTAAGTATTTTATCTTCTTGGGGGCTACTGTGAATGGTATTGATTTGGTGATTTCCTCTTCGATGTTCTTTTTGTTGATGTAGAAGAATCCAAGTGATTTTTGTATGTTTATCTTATAACCTGAGACTCTGCCAAACTCTTCTATTAGTTTCAGTAGTTTTCTGGAGGATTCCTTAGGGTTTTCTGTGTATAAGATCATGTCATCTGCAAATAGAGATAATTTTACTTCCTCCTTGCCAATCCAGATGCCCTTTATTTCTTTGTCTAGCCTAATTGCTCTGGCTAGGACCTCTAGCACAATGTTGAATAAGAGCGGTCATAGAGGGCATCCTTGTGTGGTTCCTGTTCTCAAGGTAAATGCTTTCGGGCTCTCTCCATTTAGAGTGACGTTGGCTGTTGGCTTTGTATAGATGCCCTTTATTATTCTGAGGAATTTTCCTTCAATTCCTATTTTGCTGAGAGTTTTTATCATGAATGGGTGTTGGACTTTGTCAAATGCCTTTTCTGCATCAATTGATAAGATCATGTGGTTTTTGATTTTTGTTTTATTTATATGGTGGATTACATTAATGGTTTTTGTAATATTAAACCAGCCTTGCATACCTGGCATAAATCCCACTTGGTCATGATGGATTTTTTTTTTGATATGTTGTTGAATTTTATTGGCTAGAATTTTGTCGAGGATTTTTGCATCTATGTTCATGAGGGATATAAGTCTGTAACTTTCTTTTTTTTGTGATGTCTTACCTGGTTTTGGTATCAGGGATATGGTGGCTTCATAGAATGAGTTAGGTAGTACACCGTCATTTTCTATGCTTTGAAATACCCTTAGTAGTAGTGGTGTTAACTCTTCTCTGTAAGTTTGGTAGAACTCTGCAGTAAAGCCGTCCAGGCCAGGGCTTTTTTTTGTTGGGAGTTTTTTGATTACCGTTTCAATCTCTTTTTTTGTTATGGGTCTATGTAGTTGTTCTACTCCTGATTGTGTTAGTTTAGGTAGGTAGTGTTTTTCTAGGAATTCATCCATTTCTTCAAGGTTTGCAAATATGTTAGAGTATAATTTTTCGTAATAATCTGATATGATTCTTTTAATTTCAGCTGGGTCTGTTGTGATGTGGCCCATCTCGTTTCTTATTCAGGTTATTTGTTTCCTTTCCTGTATTTCTTTAGTCAGTCTGGCCAATGGTTTATCAATTTTGTTAATTTTTTCAAAGAACCAGCTTTTGGCTTTGTTAATTCTTTCAATTGTTTTCCTGTTCTCTAATTTATTGAGTTCAGCTCTGATTTTCATTAGTTGTTTTCTTCTGGTGCCTGATGGATTCTTTTGTTGCTCACTTTCTATTTGTTCAAGTTGTAGGGACAGTTCTCTGATTTTGGCTCTTTCTTCTTTTTGTATGTGTGCATTTATTGATATAAGTTGACCTCTGAGCCCTGCTTTTGCTGTGTCCCAGAGGTTTTGATAGGAAGTGTTTTCATTCTTGTTGCATTCTATGAATTTCTTTATTCCCTTGTTAACATCTTCTATAACCCAGTCTTTTTCAGCAGGGTATTATTCAGTTTCCAAGTATTTGATTTCTATTCCCTAATTTTTCTGTTATTGATTTCCACTTTTATGGCCTTGTGGTCTGAGAAGATGCTTTGTAATATTTCGATGTTTTGGATTCTGCAAAGGTTTGTTTTATGACCTAATATGTGGTCTATTCTGGAGAATGTTCCATGTGCGCTAGAAAAAAAAGTATACTTTGCAGCAGTTGGGTGGAGAGTTCTGTATAAGTCAATGAGGTCAAGTTAGTTGATTGTAGCAATTAGGTCTTCCGTGTCTCTGTTGAGCTTCTTACGGGATGTCCTGTCTTTCTCTGAAAGTGGTGTGTTGAAGTCTCCTACTATAATTGTGGAGGTGTCTGTCTCACTTTTCAGTTCTGTTAAAGTTTGTTTTATGTATCTTGCAGCCCTGTCATTGGGTGCATAAATATTTAATATGATTATATCTTCCTGGTCAATTGTCCCTTTTATCATTATGTAGTGTCCTTCTTTATCCTTTGTGGTGGATTTAACTTTAAAGTCAATCTTGTCAGAAATTAATATTGCTACTCCTGCTCTTTTTTGCTTGTTGTTTCCTTGGTATATTTTTTTCCATCTTTTTAGTTTGTTTGTGTCTCTAAGTCTAAGGTGTGTCTCTTGTAGGCAGCATATAGACAGATCGTGTTTCTTTATCCAGTCTGAGACTTCCTGTCTCTTTATTCGTGCGTTTAGTCCATTTACATTCAGCGTAATTATAGATAAGTATGTTTAGTGCTGTCATTTTGATGCCTTTTTATGTGTGTTGTTGACAATTTCATTTTTCCACTTACTTTTTTGTGTTGATACGTTTTTCTGTGTAAATTGTGTGTTCCTCATTTTCATAGTAGTTGACTTTATGTTTGCTGAGTTGTTATGTTTTTCTTGGTTTTTATTTTGAGTTATGGAGTTCTTATACCTCTTTGTGGTTAACTTAATATTTACCCCTATTCTTCTAAGTAAAAACCTAACTTGTATTGTCCTATGTCGCCTTGTATCCCTCTCCATATGGCAGTTCTATGCCACCTGTATTTAGTCCCTCTTTTTGATTATTGTGATCTTTTACTTATTGACTTCAATGATTCCCTGTTTTGAGCGTTTTTTCTTTTTAAAATTAATCTTAATTTGTTTTTGTGATTTCCCTATTTGAGTTGATATCAGGATGTTCTGTTCTGTGACCTTGTGTTGTGCTAGTATCTGATATTATTGTTTTTCTGACCGAACAATTTTCTTTAGCATTTCTTGTAGTTTTGGTTTGGTTTTTGCAAATTCTCTAAGCTTGTGTTTATCTGTAAATGTCTTAATTTCGCCTTTATATTTGAGAGAGAGTTTTGCTGGATATACGATCGTTGGCTGACAGTTTCTCTCCTTCAGTGCTCTATATATGTCATCCCATTGCCTTCTTGACTGCATGGTTTCTGCTGAGTAGTCTGAACTTATTCTTATTGATTCTCCCTTGTAGGAGACCTTTCTTTTATTCCTGACTGCTTTTAAAATTTTCTCTTTATCTTTGGTTTTGGCAAGTTTGATGATAATATGTCTTGGTGATTTTCTTTTTGGATCAATCTTATATGGGGTTCAATGAGCATCTTGGATAGATATCCTTTCATCTTTCATGATGTCAGGGAAGTTTTCTGCCAACAGATCTTCAACTCTTCTCTCTGTGTTTTCTGTTATCCCTCCCTGTTCTGGAACTCCAATCACACGCAAGTTATTCTTCTTGATAGAGTCCCACATGATTCTTAGGGTTTCTTCATTTTCTTAAATTCTTTTCTCTGATTTTTTTTCTGCTATATTGGTGTTAATTCCCTGGTCCTCCAGATTTCCCATTCTGCATTCCAATTGTTCGAGTCTGTTCCTCTGACTTCCTATTGCATTGTCTAATTCTGTAATTTTATTGTTAATCTTTTGGATTTCTGAATGCTGTCTCTCTATGGATTCTTGCAACTTACTAATTTTTCTACTATGTTCTTGAATAATCTTTTTGAGTTCTTCAATTGCGTTATCAGTGTGTTCCTTGGCTTTTTCTGTATATTGCCTTATTTCATTTCTGAGGTTATCCCTGATGTCTTGAAGCATTTTGTAAATTAGTTTTTTATATTCTGCATCTGGCAATTCCAGGATTGTATCTTCATTTGGGAGAGATTTTGATTCTTTAGTTTGGGGAGTTGTAGAAGCAATCATGGTCTGCTTCTTTATGTGATTTGATATCAACTGCTGTCTCCGAGCCATCACTAAGTTATTGTAGTGATTTATTCTATATTTGCTCACTGAGTCTTATCTTGTTTTTGTTTTCTTTCAGTATGCGTAGATGGGCTACTAGATTGTGCTGTCTTGATTGTTATAGCCCTTGACTCATTTATGTCCTATTACCAGCTGGTTTGGGCTGTTACCAGGTATATAAGCCTAAGAGTCCATTCACTATTCTTGAGTACAATCTGATTTTGGGTCATCAAGTGTGTGGTGCAGAATGTCATCTATCCACCTAGAGAAGTAGTGGTGATAGTTGTGTGCACCAGATTCTAGTATCAGCAGGGGTTCACACTCCAGTGGGGGGGGGGCAGGATGCTGACAGGCTTCCCCCAAGTGCCAGTGAGGTAGGTGTGTCTCTATTCCTAAAGCACTTTGGTGGGTGGGCTCTGCAGTTGTACCTTAGGCCCCCAATGCAAGTACCTCTACAGCTTGGTAGGTGTCACCCTCCTTAGACCCCTAGGTGGTCTGGGGAGATCTTCAGCCCTCAGTTCCCTGTTGTGGGTCAGTGAGGGCTCTGTTGAATACGCAGAGATATCAGACCTGGGAAACTTGTCTTTCCAGTAATCCACTAAAACAATTACTGTCAGATCCCTGTCAGAGATGCCTTTGCATTATAATAGCCACCTTGTTCCCTGTAGGGATGAAAGCCCAAGACTGTGGATCACATATGCTTGGCTGGAGCTGGTTCTGTGTTTTTAGTTCAATTTCAGGAAGTCAGGGAAGGATTTTTGGTCCCTGGGTTTTTTGTAGCTGCTTCTCTCAGGCCAGGAGAATGGGTTAGGAAAAGACCAAAAAAAACAAAAAAAAACTAAAAAAGGAAAGAAAAACCGCAGCGCAGTTCACTCTCTGGCTCAGGAAATTCCAATGTTAATGAAGCCGCCTGGGAAGGGGAGCGAAGGGTTCAGATAAATAGGAGAGAGTAGCACCCTAGAATATAGACAAAGTTACTTATCTTGCTTGGGATGACTGTTTTATCTGAGATTCCCGAGGGGGGCGCTTCGACTGTGTGTGCTGGCTGGGCAGAGATTTCCCCATAGGGTCAGGCCCGCATCCCGTGCTTGCACTGTCTCAGAAGCCTCAGTTAGTTCCTCTGCTCCCAGTCCAAAGCCCAGCGCCAAGGTTCCCCAGCTGGGATGCCACACTCCCAGCTCCAAAACCAGTCACTGCCTCCCGGTGACTTGTCCTCCTGTCAGCCACGTCGCTGCACTGCCTGCGTGCACTGGCTGGGCTTCCCCTGAGGTCACTTCTGGGGGGTAGGGCCACGTCCTGTGTTTGCTCCGTCTCAGGATGCCATGCTCAGCTCCCCTGTGCCCAATCCAAAGCCCAGCGTCAAGGTTTCCTGACTGGGACGCTGGCTCCAGGCTCCGAAAACAGTCGCTGCTTCCCTGTGGTTGTTCGTTCTCAGTCTCTGTCACTCGGGTCAACTCTTTAGATCTGTGTTTGATGGTCAAGGTTCGTAGATTGTCATGTATGTGATCGATTCACTTGTTTTTCGGAGTCTTTGTTGCAAGAGGGATCCGAGGTAGCTTCTACCTAGTCAGCCATCTTGGCCCCACCCCCTAGCCTATTTTTTATAGTGTCACTATGAGTAGAAATCAACTTGATGGCAATGGGTTTGATTTTTGGTTTATTATTATGCAAATATCTTACTTAACCTTCTTCAACCTTCCAGTACATCTCAATAGGCTCAATTCTTAAGAAAAAAAAAAAAAAAGTTCAGCTTAGAAAAAGACATTTTCCAGTAAAGAAAATAAATAGGTTACCAAGAGAGAGATTAAAAAATAAATAAATAAAATCATAGATGGAGAGACAGCCCTGCTTAGAAACTTAAGGAAACATTTAGCTTGACATGAAGATTGAAGGAAGCAAACCAAGTGAGGTTTGTGGGAAAGAAAGTTTTAGCGGAATAAACAGAATGTTGAAGACACAGAAAATGATGTTGATGTAAAGAGTTTGGGTGAACAATCAGAGATTCAATTAAAACAAGGTGTTCGAAAGAATGGATAGAGGAAAATTGCTAATGAAAGAGTGGGAGTTATAGAGATCACAGACTTGTTGAGAAAGGAGTGAAGAGAAGGGGGATTGTTAATTCAGATGTGAAGATATGCACAGCATTATAGAAAAGATAAGAGAATGATAAAGGAAATTTTTTCACATAAGCAATTAAACAATTTGTCTTCCAGCTCCGCCTGCCAGCCCCTCTATCATAAAAGGGAAAATTGGAAAAAAAATATGTAAGTTACTTGGAAATTAGGTGACAAAGACTCATTAACAACCTGCATTACGCAGATGACACAACCTTGCTTGCTGAAAGTGAAGAGGACTTGAAGCATTTACTGAGAATATGAAAGACCATAGCCTTCAGTATAGATTACACCTCAACATAAAGAAAACAAAAATCCTCACAAATGGACCAATAAGCAGCATCATGATAAATGGAGAAAAGATGGAAGTTGTCAAGGATTTCATTTTACTTGGATCCACAATCAACAGCTATGGAAGCAGCAGTTAAGAAATCAAAAGACACATTGCATTGGGTAAATGTGTTGCAAAAGACCTCTTTAAAGTGTTTAAAAGCAAAGATGTCACCTTGAAGGCAAAGGTGCACCTGACCCAAGCCATGGTGTTTTCAATCACCTCATATTTGTTTGAAAGCTGGATGATGAATCAGGAAGACTGAAGAAGAACTGACATCTTTGAATTGTGATGTTTGGGAAGAAATATTGAATATACCATGGACTGCTGTAAGAATGAACAAATCTATCTTGTCTTGAAAAACACCATGGCTTGGGTTAGGCACACCTTAGTCCTTAAAGTGACATCTTTGCTTGGGATCTCTATAGATGTAGACAATATGGTACACACTGCCGTTCGACGGTCTTATCTTTCATTTTCAAAATATTTGAAAAAGTAAGCTACTGTTTGTTTCTACCTTCATTTATCCTGATCTTCAACTGTTTTTTTTCAACTTACTTGTTAATGCCTTTCATTTCTTCATACAAAAAAAGTCAAATGTTCATATGAAAATATTCCCAGAGTAATTTTTCTAGTTGCAATGATGGACTTATGTGGGGATATGCAAATGTTCTCTTCTGGCATGCCTGAAGATTAGTCGCATGTACTAACGTGCTGTGTGGTAGGGGGAAAACACGCTTGCATTAGACATTGCATCTTTGAATCTAACCAGACTATATGGGAAGCATTTAAATTTAAAATTGCATTCAAGTTTATTATCTTATGAAGAAAACAAGAAACATTCGATCAAGGCAATGATGAAGAAAAGCCAGAACTTCCTTCCCATGAAAGGAAAAAAAAAAGATTCCTAATGAATAAACATTTTATGTCTTATATGTTTTCTACAACTGAGTAAATTATTAGGGGTAGGATACTTGACTGGCGCACATTACTCCATCTGGATCTGATTTACATTTCAATTATGAACACACTCTAATAATTACTTTCACCATTTAGAGAAATGGATAGTCTGCCATCAAATTTTCTGCTGTTCCATCTCATTTTCAGTATCGTTCTGATTACACATCCATCTAATTTTGATGTTTGCTCCACTTTAAATTTATTCATAACCCTTTTCTGTGTTCTGAGGTTCTCATTTTCTCCCTGTTATTCTCAAAATGACAACCCTATTTTGTAAAATTTCCCAAAATAATAGAGCTTAGTATACTAGATTAGTGGGCTAGCATAAACAGGTCACCCAACTGTTAATCCATTTGGATATGAAATAACATTTTTCATTTTCAACCAACGTCATATCACTATATCCTTATTTTTATATCTGAGGAACTCCCGAACGACAAATATTCTTGCTAGGAAACACTACTTTCTCAACATCCCGATGACCCAAAATTTTATTTTTGAAAAAGTTTGGTTTACGATGTGCAAAATTAATATCCTTAAATATTTCTTAGATGTTAGATTGATGGATTTAGTCTATGTAACTCTGACACTGATTTTAGATGTTTACTACTTACTATATTCCATTGCACAAAACAATAGAAAGGAATGATATCAAGATTATTAGTTGCTGTTAGATAAAACTGAGTCAATTTTCAATTCACAGCAACCCAAGTGAACAGAATAGAACTGCCTCCATTGGCTTTCATAGGCTGTAATCTTTGCGGAAGGAGATTTCCGGAGCATATACTGGGTGGGTTTGAACTACCAACTTTTTGGCTAGCTACCAAGCCCCTAATCATTGTGCAACCAGGGCTCTACTAATAAATTAGAAATATGAAAACATACTATACATAAAAAAAAAATACATATACATAGTTGTGTATTTTAGCATAAAAGAGCAAGTAGAGGTTTCAGCAATTTCTAAGAATATATATTTGACAATTTGAGACAAAAAATCAATAATTTATTCAAATTTCTGAGGCAAAGAAAACCTAAGGGTCATAGAAAGCAATTTATTTTTAACGACTTAATATTAATAAAATAATAATTATAACATTTTAGTATTACAATTTGTATTGTAGTTTTAATGGTAATGATTTTAAAAATGGCTTCATTAATTTGTTTTAGTTAATATATAAAAAAAAAAGAGGGGACTAAAAAACCACTTTATTTTATTTATCTATTTATCAATTACTGTGATGAATATCATTTTACTGAAGTAACAGTATTTTATTGTTTTAATTTATACCTTGCTGAATACGGTCAAATAAAAATCATATTTGGCAGGCTAGTGAAAAGGATACTAATTCTGAAAAATTAAATATATAAAATAACAATCTGGGATCATTTTTTTAATATTAAAATATAAACCTTTAAACTATATTGATGTTGAACTACTGTGGATATATTTCGTCAGTTATTAACATTCCTCTTTCAGGTTAATATCAAGTCATCAAAAATTTGGAGTATGCTTGACCCCTTTCCCAATGTGTAAATTAGTAATATAATGGCAATATTCAGACAGGCAACTATAGACTGAGCTCCCTTTGATGAGAACAACGTGAGATGAGGCTTCCCTACTGAGAATCATCTTAGTTTGTGAAATATTAATCTGAAATGGCTATATCTGCAAAGTATATTGAAAGAAAGAAAATGTGGAAAACATAATGTGTTTTCCAATACTTTTATGAATATCTCATTATACATTTATTATACAATTTGAAACATTATATATATATATATAAAGGATCACGTGTTTCAACAAATATATTAAAAAAAAAAACTAGTTATTGTATCCATGGTAATACCATGATATTTGACTTTGAATTTCAGTTTGTTTTTGCCAAATTAAATTTGAAAAGTAATAACATTCTTGCTTGACAAAAATAATCCTTTCAAAAATATTTTTTTATTTTGAAAAGTATAGTATGATACAGAACATGAATATTCATAAACATTTATTATTAATGCAATACTTTTTCAGGTTATATTTTTTATATTATTTGAAACCTCTCCTTTCCTCCCTATCTTTTTCCTCTCTTTTCATTTTTGACATAACTCAAACTGTTTTGCAAACACCTATGTATATTTTTCTAGCAATCTCGAATATGCTTTATCTCACTAACTAGCACTAAGTATTCATTGCCAGTGCAGATGATATTTCTGTATGCTAGAAATCAAACTAATAGAAATCCATAATATTTGAAAATAACTCCACATAATTTTTTTTTTAATAGAAACCACTACAATGTAAATTTATTTAGGAGTTTTGTATCTGTCATATGGCATCCACATATTCTAAAAAAAGCAAAATACACTTGAAATAAATTGTATTAATATTTAAATTTAAGAAAAGTGTGCTTAGTGCTATTATTTAAAAATCTAAGAATAAGATTTATGAATAATTTGGTAATTACAGAGAATCATATGTCCCCTTTTTGCATCCCTACATTGGTTTTTAATACAGAATAAGTAATTTAATCTTCATTAATGCTCATCAGTTCGTTACAGAAAGCAGCTTGAAAAAATTTGACAATCACAGGAAACACATAATTCCCATGGGTTAGCTGGCAGCTCACTAATGATAGATTTATGGATTGAAATATCTGTTCTAGTAAATAATTTTACAGAGTTTGGAATACACACAGATTAATCATCAAATGAAAAACAAAAAAAAATCTATTCATCCAGCAGTGTGATGGTCATTATGCTAATTAGATCATCTGTCTAACACTTGTCCATATGGAGTTTTCTTTGTAAATGTTTTCTTTATGTGTGCATATTGTGTCAATCTTTCTACTAGTCTAGATAAAAATTAACTTATAAAATGGTTAATTAGTGATGAAGACAAATGGTTTTAAACATTGAGTTCCAAAAGGTGAACATATATATTATATATATACAATATATATATAATTTAGAATTGAATTTATATGAAGAACATTTATTAAATTTACATTAATCTGAAGTGTTCTTATATTGATGGAGCCTGGTGGTGCAGTTGTTAAGTTCATCTGCTGACCAAAAGGTCAAGGGTTAAAATCCACCAGCTGCTCCTTGGAAACCAAGTGGGGCAGTTATACTCTGTCCTACAGAATCACTATTAGTTTGAGTCGATTTGACAGCAATGGGTGGGTTCACATTGATTAGGTGGTTTTCTTACCATATCTTGACTTACCACACTAAAGTGAGACTTAAAATCTTGTTGGTAAGATGAAAAAAAAAAGATAGATACCATCAAGCAAAGTAAAAATGGGAATTTAAGAAAATTGCAATAGTTAAAACAATTTTATACTCAAGTACGTTGTATGAGTTAAAGTAAATACTCACATGAAAATTTTTCTTAATACATAATATATAAAATATATAATTAAAGAAATATTAAATTTATTGATTAATAAATTACCAAAACAAAAATTTTTACTTTTACGTTTCACTTCTTTTTTTTATATATAGTTTTTACTGTGCTTTAAATGAAACTTTACAAATCAAGTCAGTCTCTCACACAAAAATCCATATACACCCTGCTACACACTCCAAATTACTCTCCCCCTAATGAGACAGCCCACTATCTCCCTAACTCTCCCTTTTCCTGTCCATTTTGCCAGCTTCTGATCCCCTCCACCCTCTCACCTCCCTCCAGGCAGGAGATGCCAACGTAGTCTCAAGTGTCCACCTGATCCAAGAAGCTCATTCCTCATGAGCATCCCTCTCCAACCCATTGTCCAGTCCAATCCAGGTCTGAAGAGTTGGCTTCGGGAATGGTTCCTGTTCTGGGGCAACAGAAGGTCTGGGGGCCATGACCACCCGGGTCCTTCTAGTCTCAGTCAGACCATTAAATCTGGTCTTATGAGATTTTGGGGTCTGCATCCCACTGCTCTCCTGCTCCCTCAGGGGTTCTCTGTTGTGTTGCCTGTCAGGGCAGCAATCCGTTGTAGCCGGACACTGTCTAGCTCTTCTGGTCTCAGGCTGATGTAGTCTCTGGTTTATGTGGCCCTTTCTGTCCCTTGGGCTCGTAATTGCCTTGTGTCCTTGGTGTTCTTCATTCTCCTTTGATCCAGGTGGGTTGAGACCAACTGATGCTTCTTAGATGGCCGCTTGCTCTTGTTTAACACCCCAGACGCCACTCTTCAAAGTGGGATGCAGAATGTTTTCTTAATAGATTTTATTATGCCAATTGACTTAGAAGTCCCCTGAAACCATGGTTCCCAGACCCCTGCCCCTGCTACACTGGCCTTCGAAGCATTCAGTTTATTCAGGAAACTTCTTTGCTTTTGGTTTAGCCAAATTGTGCTGACCTCCCCAGTATTGTGTGCTGTCTTTCTCTTAACCTAAAGTAGTTCTTATCTACTATCTAATTAGTGAATGCCCCTCTCCTACCCTCCCTCCCCCTCTCGTAACCACAAAAGAATGTTTTCTTCTCAGTTTAAACTATTTCTAAAGTTCTTATAATAGTGGTCTTATACAATGTTTGTCCTTTTGCAACTGACTAATTTCACTCAGCGTAATGCCTTCCAGGTTCCTCCATGTTATGAAATGTTTCACAGATTCCTCACTGTTCTTTATCAATGGGTAGTATTCCATTGTGTGAATATACCATAATTTATTTATCTAGTCATCCGTTCCTGGGCACCTTGGTTGCTTCCATCTTTTTGCTATTGTAAACACTGCTGCAGTAAACATGGGTGTGCATATATCTGTTCGTGTAAAGGCTCTTATTTCTCTAGGATATATTCCAAGGAGTGGGATTGCTGGATCCTATGGTAGTTCTATCTCTAGCTTTTTAGGGAAGCGCCAAATCGATTTCCAAAGTGATTGTACCATTTGACATTCCCACCAGCAGTGTAGAAGTGTCCCAATCTCTCCACAGCCTCTCCAACATTTATTATTTTGTGTTCTTGGATTAATGCCAGCCTTGTTGGAGGGAGATGAAATCTCATTGTAGTTTTGATCTGTATCTCTCTAGTGGCTAATGATCGTGACCATTTCCTCATATATCTGTTAGCTACCTGAATGTTTTCTTTAGTGAAGTGTCTGTTCATATCTTTTGCCCATTTTTTAATTGGGTTATTTGTCTTTTTGCAGTATCGTGTAGATTTTAGAGATCAGGTGCTCATCAGAAATGTCATAGCTAAAAACTTTTTCCCAGTCTGTAGGTAGTCTTTTTACTCTTTTGGTGAAGTCTTTGGATGAGCATAGGTGTTTGATTTTTAAGAGCTCCCAGTTATCTGGTTTTTCATCTACATTCTTTATAATGTTTTCTACACTGTTTATGCCATGTATTAGGGCTCTTAACGTTGTCCATATTTTTTCTTCCATGATCTTTATCGTTTTAGATTTTATATTTAGGTCTTTGATCCATTTTGAGTTAGTTTTTGTGCATGGAGTGAGGTATGGATTTTGTTTCATTTTTTTGCAGATGAATATCCAGTTATGCCAGCACCATTTGTTAAAAAGTCTATCTTTTCCCCATTGAATTTTTTTGGGGCCTTTGTCAAATATCAACTGCTCATATGTGGATGGATTAATGTCTGGATTCTCAATTCTGTTCCATTGGTCCATGTATCTATTGTTGTACCCATACCAGGCTGTTTTGACTACTGTGGCAGTATAATAGGTTCTAAAATCAGGTAAAGTAAGGCCTCCCACTTTGTTCTTTTTCAATAATGCCTTATTTATCCAGGACCTCTTTCCCTTTCATACGAAGTTGTTGATTTGTTCCTCCATATCATTAAAGAATGTCCTTGGGATTTGGATCGGAATTGCATTAAATGTATAGATCGCTTTTGGTAGAATAGACATTTTTACCATGTTAAGTCTTCCTATCCATGAGCAAGGTATGTTCTTCCACTTATGTAAGTCTCTTTTGGTTTCTTGCAGAAGTGTATTGTAGTTTTCTTTGTATAAGCCTTTTACATCTCTGGTAAGATTTATTCCTAAGTATTTTATCTTCTTGGGGGCTACTGTAAATGGCATTGATTTGGTGATTTCCTCTTCAATGTTCTTTTTGTTGGTGTAGAGGAATCCAACTGATTTTTTTATGTTTCTCTTGTATCCCGATACTCTGCTGAACTCTTCTATTAGTTTCAGCAGTTTTCTGGAGGATTCCTTAGGGTTTTCTGTGTATAAGATCATGTCATCTGCAAATAGAGATACTTTTACTTCTTCCTTGCCAATCTGGATGCTCTTTATTTCTTTATCTAGCCAATTTGCGCTGGCTAGGACTTCCAGCACAATGTTGAATAAGAGTGGTGATAAAGGGCATCCCTTTATTACGTTGAGGAATTTTCCTTCTATTCCTATTTTTCTGAGAGTTTTTATCATGAATGAGTGTTGAACCTTGTCAAATGTCTTTTCTGTAACAATTGATAAAATCATGTGATTCTTGTCTTCTGTTTTATTTATGTGGTGGATTACATTAATTGTTTTTCTAATGTTGAACCGCCCCTGCATACCTGGTATGAATCCCAGTTGGTCATGGTGAATTATTTTTTTTTGATATGTTGTTGAATTCTATCAGAATTTTGTTGAGGACTTTTGCATCTACATTCATGAGGGATATAGGTCTATAATTTTCTTTTCTTGTGGTATCTTTACCTGTCTTTGGTATCAGGGATGTGGTGGCTTCATAGAATGAGTTTGGTAGTATTCTGTCCTTTTCTATGCTCTGAAATACCTTTAGTAGTAGTGGTGTTAACTCTTCTCTGAAAGTTTTGTAGAGCTCTGCAGTGAAGCGGTCTGGACCAGGGTTTTTTTTTTGTTGGGAGTTTTTTTAATTACCTTTTCAGTCTCTTCTTTTGTTATGGGTCTATTTAGTTGTTCTACCTCTGTTTGTGTTAGTTTAGGTAGGTAGTGTGTTTCTAGGAATTCATCCATTTCTTCTAGGTTTTCAAATTTCTTTGAGTATAGTTTTTCATTATAATCTGATATGATTCTTTTAATTTCAGTTGGGTCTGTTGTAATATCGCCCCTCTCATTTCTTATTCTGGTTATTTGCTTCCTCTCCTGTTTTTCTTTTATTGGTTTGGCCAGTGGTTTATCAATTTTGTTGTTTTTTCAAAAAACCAGCATTTAGTCTTGTTAATTCTTTCAATTGTTTTTCTGTTTTCTATTTCATTTAGTTCAGCTCTAATTTTTATTATTTGTTTACTTCTGGTGCCTGTGGGTTTCTTTTGTTGCTCTCTATTTGTTCAAGTTGTAGGGACAATTCTTTGATTTTGGCCCTTTCTTCTTTTTGGATGTGTGCATTTATTGACATAAATTGACCTCTGAGCACTGCTTTTGCTGTGTCCCAATGTTTCTGACCGGAAGTGTTTTCATTCTCATTGGATTCTCTGAATTTCTTTAGTCCGTCCTTAATGTCTTCTATAGTCCAGTCTTTTTTCAGCAGGGTATTGTTCAGTTTCCAAGGGTTTGATTTCTTTTCCCTGCTTTTCCTGTTATTGATTTCCACTTTTATGGGCTTATGGTCAGAGAAGATGCTTTGTAATATTTCAAAGTTTTGGATTCTGCTAAGGCTTCCTTTATGACCTAATATTTGGTCTATTCTAGAGAATGTTTCATGTGCACTAGAAAAGAAATTATACTTGGTTACTGTTGGGAGGAGTGTTCTGTATATGTCTATGAGGTCAAGTTGGTTAATTGTGGCATTTAGATCTTCCATGTGTTTATTGAGCTTCTTTCTGGATGTCCTGTCCTTCACCAAAAGTGGTGTGTTGACATCTCCCACTATTACTGTGGAGCTGTCTATCTCGCTTTTCAATGCCAATAGAGTTTGTTTTATGTATCTTGCAGCCCTGTCATTGGCTGCATAAATGTTTAATATGGTTATATGTTCTTGGTGTATTGTCCCTTTAATCATTATATAGTTTCCTTCCTTATCCTTTCTGATGGATTTAATTTTAAAGTCTATTTTGTCAGAAATTAATATTGACACTCCTGCTCTTTTTTGATTGTTGTTTGCTTGATATATATTTTACCATCCTTTGAGTTTTAGTTTGTTTGTGTCTCTAAGTCTAAGATGTGTCTCTTTTAGGCAGCATATAGATGGATCTTGTATTTTAATCCATTCTGCCACTGTCTGTCTCTTTATTGGTGTATTTAGTCCATTTACATTCAGGGTAATTATGGATAGGTATGAATTTAGTGCTATCACTTCAATGTCTTTTTTGTGTGTTGTTGAAAGTTTCTTTTTCCCACTTGATTTTATGTGCTGGGTGGATTTTCTTTATATATTGTCCTTTCCTCATATTTGTTGTTGTTGATTTTGTTTCTGCTGAGTCTCTATTTTTCCCTTGTATTTTATTTTGATGAATAGGGTAGTTTGTCTCCTTTGTGCTTACCTTATTATTTACCCGTAGTTTTCTAAATTTAAAACTTTTATTTCTTTGTATCACCGTATCTTCCTCTCCATATGGAAGGTGAATGATTACATTTCTTAGTCCCTCTTTATTATTTTAATGTTGTCTTGTCTAATAACATCACTGTTACCCTGTTTTGGGCTTTTTTTCAACAATCTTGCTTTGTTTTTTTTTGATTTCTCTGTCTGGGTTGACTTCTGGTTGCTCTGCCGAGTGTTCTAGTCTTGGGTTGATACCTGATATTATTGATTTTCTAACCAAAAAATAACCCTTAGTATTTCTTGTAGTTTTAGTTTGGTTTTAACAAATTACCTCAACTTGTGTTTATCTGGAAATGTCTTAATTTCACCTTCATATTTAAGAGATAGTTTTGATGGATATATGATTCTTGGCAGGCAATTTTTTTCCTTCAATTTTTTAAATATGTCATCCTATTGCCTTCTTCCTGCATGGTTTCTGTCAAGTAGTCTGAGCTTATTCTTACTGGCTCTCTTTTGTAGGTGACCTTTCATTTATCCCTCGCTGCTCTTATAATGCTCTCTTTAACTTTAGTTTTGGCAAGTTTGATTATAATACGTCTTGGTGACTTTCTTTTCAGATCTACCTTATATAGGGTTTGATGAGCATCTTGGATAGATATCTTCTCATTTTTCACGATATCAGAGAAGTTTTCTGCCAACAAATCTTCAACAATTTTCTCTGTATTTTCTGTTTTCCCTCCCTGTTCTGGTACTCCAATCACTCATAGGTTATTTCCTTTGATAGAATCCCACATGATTCTTAATGTTTCTTCATTTTTTTTTCAATTCTTTTATCTGATTTTTCTTCATATATATTAGTGCCAAGTGTTTTATCTTTGAGTTCAGAAATTCTAGCTTCTACTTGCTCATTTCTGCTCCTCTGACTTTCTATTGAATTATCTAATTCTGTAATTTTATTGTTAATCTTCTGAATTTCTGATTGCTGTCTGTCTATGGATTTTTCCAGCTTATAAAACTTTTCATTATGTTCCTGAATAATCTTTCCCATTTCTTCAGTTGCTTTATCTGTGTGTTCCTTGGCTTGTTCTGTGTATTGCCTCGTTTCTTTCCTGATGCCTTGAAGGGTTCTGTATATTAAACTTTTGTATTCTTCATCAGGTAATTCCAGGAATGCACTTTCATCTAGAAGATCCCTGGATTCTTTGAGAGCCTGTTGAGGTGATCATGGTCTGTTTCTTTATGTGACTTGATATTGACTGTTGTCTCTGAGCCATCTATAAGTTATTATATTAGTTTATGCTTGCTTACTGTGTCATAGCTGCTTGCTTTGTTTTGTTTTGGTACACCCCTATGGGTTGCTTGAGTGAGCTAGCTTGATTATTTTCACCTTTGGGGCTCTGGTGTCCTGTCCCCAGCTGGCTAGAGCTGTTATCAGGTATATTAGTCTAGGAGTCCATTCAGTTTTCTTGTACGAATTCAGCTCAGGTTTCCAGGTAGCTGATCATCAAGTGTGTGGTACAGACTCTATCCTACAGTCTTAGGGGGCAGGGGTGATTGGCACATATACCGGTATGTGATTGCAGCAGGGGGTCACGCTCTGAACAAGGCAGGGGGCTGAGAACCAACCCCCAAGTGTCTCTGAGGAAAATGTGTTTCTGTTCCCTAGAGTGTGCTGGTGGGTAGGTTCTGCAGAGGGATCATGGGCACCTAAAGTTTTTGGTTGTAAGGACTGGGAAGTACCAGTTATCTTTGGTTCTGTGTCGCGGGTGTCTGGGTGACCTGAGAGGAGCTACCAGTCCTTAGGTCCCTGATGTGGGTAGGTGAGGATGTTGTTTAATAGGCAAAGCAATGTCAAACATCAATCACCCACCTCTCCACCACACAGCTGAAATGGTTGGAGTCTGCCAACAAGGGCCTATTTTCCCAAAATAGGCCCACACAGGTCCATGCAGAAGGGAAAGGTGCTCAAGGTCCACAGACAGAAGCCACTTCTGTCCTGAGCTCCCCCAGTTAATGGAGCTAGCAAATTGTCTTTTCCCCCCAGTTGCAAATTTTTTCCTTCCCCAAGGCTGGGAAGATGGCTTTAGGTGCTCACCAGGGTCTATCTCAAGCCTAGGGATTCAGCTGCTGAAGCCGGCTTGGCGGTGGGGGGGCAAGATAAAATATATGCTAGTAGTTAGCTTTTGCCGAGAGTGCCATTCTCCTCAGGTTCCGGAGCTGCGAGTAGGCTTTATAGCTGGCTGCCTTTCCCTGAGGAAACTGCGGCTGAGCACTAGTACCAGCCAGTCTCCGCCACTGCCTCCGCTCCAGGAATGGTGCCTGAGGGCTTCCCATGGTTCAGGTCCAGTAACTCCTCTCCACTTCTGAACGGTCTCTTTCTCCCCTGCCCTTCGGTTCATTGTCTAAGCTTGCCTTTGATGCTCAGGGCTCCCAGCTTGTCACAGATATACTCATTTCACTTGCTTTTTTGGGTCTTTGTTGTAAAGAGGGCTCACCAGAAGCGTCTGTCTGTTCCGCCATCTTGGCTCTGCCTCTACTTTTCACTTCTAAATGTCTATATTTCAAGGGGAAATATTCTTTTTTTTATATGCATATTTGTAACATAAGACTGGCTAAAATTAATGGAGATTTTCAGATAAACTCAAAGAGGTTAACATTAAAGATAACCTCTAAAAATGTAGAAATAGAATACATGCTTTTAAAATTGCTATAAACCAAACCAAACCCCTTGCCATTAAGTTGATTCTGATGCATAGCAACCCATAGAGTTTCCAAGGAGTGCCTGGTGGATTTGAACTGCTGACCTTTTGATTAGCAGCCTTAGCACGTAACACACTAGGCCCCCAGGGTTTCCAAAATTTATATAGGGTGAGGAAAATCATTCAATCTAAAGAATATTGGAGAAAATTCACATTACAAAATAAATATTCAGGGGTAAATTTAAATATATGGGAATCAAAACAAAGATAAATAGGTGAACCTTCCACATAAAATAAAAACATTTTCAAAATCATGAAAAAGCAAAGGGCAAATTGAAACATAACAATAGAGAAAGATAAAACAACATATTATTTTTAAAAAATTCTATAGGAAAATATCAACCAAGATAAAGCTGATTAAGTCAATACACTATCATTTGAAAGGGCATAGAAATTGGATATAGAAAAAGGTAGGCAATATATTATAATGTTAGATTTTACTTACTAGAAAGACATAATAATTCCAAATTTGCATGTACCTGTTAACATAGCATAAAGTCATATGAAGCAAAGACTAAAAAATATTCAATTAAAACACATACATGAACATATATACACTCATACACACACACACAAGTCTCTGCCTAAGACTTAGAAAGGAAAAAGAGTTCCACTCCCAACCAAATTACAAAAAATCAAAATTTCTAATTAAAAATATTAATAAAACACAAATGTTGTCGAGGGACAATCTAGGCATATGACACAAACACAGAAAAGTTTTTTAAAAATGACAGAATTAAGTCTCTCTTGGTAATTACTGTGACTGCAATCGCACTGAACACTCCAACCAAAAAGCAGAGAGTAACAGAATAAATAAAAAACAAAATTTAACTATATGTTGTGTACCAGAGACGTCATATGTTCAGAAATACAAACATATTGAAAGTAAAATAATAGGGAAAATATTTCATGCAAAAGGTAACCAAAAGAAAACTGGGATAGGAATTTTAATACCAGGCAACGAAGACTTTAAGTCAAAATCTTTTATAAGGGACAAGAAAGGATATTATATAATGGTAAAAGGGTCAATTCATCAAGAGAATATAACAGTTATAAATATACACCCACTAAACATCACACTCCCATCTATATAAAGCAAACACTGACAGAGTTTAACAGAGAAAATAGTTTGACAATAATACTTGGAGACATCAATGCACAACTTTCAATAAATGGACGGAACATCTACAAAGAAAGTCAGTGAAGAAATAGAGAATCTGAATAAACCAACTAGACCTGACAGACATATATACAACACTGCACCCAACAACAACACAATATACATTCTTCTTCAGTGCATATGGATAATTCTCCAGGATAGACCATGTATTATGTCAAAAAGCAAGTCCCAATAAATTAAAAAAAAATTAAAATCATACAAAATGTCTTTTCTAACACAATGGAGTAAAACTAGAAATTAATAACAGAAGAAAAACTCAAAAATTCACAAATATGCAGAAATTAAACAACAACCAATTCATCAAGGAGGAAATCATAAATATGTAATAAAAAATTAAAGACAAACCTATGGGAAGCTGCAAAGGGAATGTTATAGCAGTAAATGCATACATTTTAAAAGAAGAAAGATCTCAAATTAATAACCTAACTTCACAACTTGAGGAATTAGAAAAGGAAGAGCCAACCAAGCCCAAAGTTACCAAAGGGAAGCAAAAAACAATGAATATGTATATATATATATATAATATATATATTAGCAAATTAAATCCAAAAACATACTAAAAGTCTCTACATTGACTCAGGAAGGAAGAAGAGATATAACAGAACCAAAACAAGATAGCATCAGTAATCAAAAACCTCCCAATAAAGAAAAGTCCTAGACCACATGGTTACACTGAGAAATTCTACCAGACATTTATAGAATGATTCCAATCCTTCTTAAACTTCTCTTAAAAAGTAGAAGAGGAGGGAACATTCCCTAAATCATTCTATGAAGCTAGCATTACTCTGATACCAAAATCAGACAAAGACACCACAAGATAAGAAAACTACAGATCAATATCTCTTATGTATATACATGGTCCTCAACAAAATATTGGCAAACTAACCAAAAAAATATTAAAATGATTGTACACCATGACCAATTGGGATTTATTCTAGGAATTCAAGGGTGGTTGAACATTAAAAAATCAATCAAAGTAATACACGACCTTAATAGAACAAAGAGGAGAAAAAAAAAAACACATGATCATCTCAATCTATGCAGAACAGGCATTTGACAAAATTCAACACCCTTTCATGATAAAAACACTCAGCAAGATAGGAAAAGAAGGAAAATACCTCAATATAATAAAAGGCATTTCATGAAAAATTCACAGCTAACATCATTCTCAATGGAGAAAGAAAAAACTTTCCTATTAAGAGGAATAATCAATCAAGAATGCCCTCTTTCACCACTGCTATTCAATGTTGTACTGGAAGTCCTAGCCAGAACAATTAGGCAAGAAAAAGAAATAAAACGTATCCAAATCATGAAGGAATAATTAAAATATATCTTTTTGCAGATGACATAGTTTTATATAGAAAACCCCAAAGAATTCACAAGAAATCTACTAGAGCTAATAAATTAATTCAGCTAAGTGAAAGCGTACAAGGGCAAAACATGAATATCAATTTGGTTTCAATATATCAGCAATGAACTGTCTGAAAAGGAAATTAGGAAGATAATTTCCTTTACAATCACATCTCAAATGATAAAACAGCTAAGAATTAATTTAACCAGGAGAGTGAAAGATTTGCACACTGAAAACTATAAAACATTACTGAAAGTAATTAAAGTAATAAATAGTAGGAACTTCTGTGCTACGGATTAGAAGACTTAATATTGTTAACATGTCAGCACTACCCAAAGCAATTTATTGATTCAATGCAATCCCTATCCAAATTCCAACAGCTTCTTTTCAGAAATGTAAAATGGTGCAGCCACCAAAGACAATAGTTTGGCAGTTCCTCAAAAATTTCACCTAAAAACTACAATAAGACCCAGCACTTCCGCTCCTAAGTATATACACCCAAAAGAATTAAGAGTAGAAACACAAACAGAAATTTTTACAACAATGCCCATTGCAACACTATTCACAACAGCCACAACGTGGAAACAACATAAAAGGCCATCAACAAAGGTACAGATAAAATGTGTTCTATATGTACAATGGAAGATCATTCAGCCATAAAGAGAAATGAAATCCTAATTTGTGCTATGCCATGGATGAACCTTGATTGAAAACATTATGCTGAGTGAAATGTCAGTCACAAATGGACAAATATTGTATGATCCCACTTACATGAAATATTTAGACTATGCAAATATTAAAAAAAAAAAAAAAAAAGTTGCCGAGGAGTTGATTCCGGCTCATGGTGACCCTAACTGTCCCATAGAGTTTCCAAGGAGCTCCTCGTGGATTTGAATTGCTAACCTTTTGGTCAGCAGGCTTAGCTCTTAACCACGTAAATACATAGAGACCAAAGTTCATTAGTGGTACCCACAGATGGGAGGGAGAGGAAAAGGACAATTCACTGCTTAGGATGCACTGAATTGTTGTTCATGGTGATGGAAAAATTTCAAATGTACTAAACTGAACCATAACCATAAGTACAAAGGCTTCTTGGAGCCCTGTGAGTCCTCCTAGTGAATCAACAAGCCTGAGGCCGCCATCAGGCTTATTGTTTCTTGAGGATCCCTCAAACAATGTATTTACTCATAAATACAAGTAATTTCAAACACTCTCTGTGATTAACCTGTTATTTAATAATAATGAATTATTTTTAGATATTTTAATTATATTTTTAACAACCCCATACCCCCATTTTTTTTTAAATAAACTCTTTTTTTTAATATATATCATACAAATTCTGTATCATTTTATTATTACTTCTTTTATCTCAAATCTTTTATCTTTATTTGCCTGAAGTCTAGCCTTTGAAAATTATTTTAGGAGGGGTCTTCTGATAACAAATTGTCAGTTCTTCTTTGCCAAAAATGTTATTATTTTGACTCATTCTTGGAAGATGTTTTCATATTTTATAAGTCTGTAATTATGTTCCCTATGGCTCGTGACACTGAAGGTATTATTTGAAGATTTCTTTCCCCTAATTTCTATTGTTTCTAATAAGAAATCAGTTTTGGTGTACTTGGCATGTATTTGAATTTATCTGTCATCTTGTTCGGGTAGTTTTGAAGATCTTCTCTTTGTTTTTGGTATTATCTACACTTGCTATTCACATATGAATTATTTTCAGTAATTTGGCAATACGTTTTGAACATGGACTGTATCATAAGAAATGTTCTAGCCACATGGAATGTATCTATAAAGGAAAGAAAAAAAGTAAAAATAAATTTTGAGATTAATCCTAATATGAGAAGATTATTAGGGATTGAATCGTGCCCCCTCAAATATGTGCTGGAGTTCTAAGCCCTATACCTGTGGATATAATGTAATTTTATGCATTGTAATCACCTTCTATAATGCAATCTAATGCAGTGTGGTCAATCAATTGCTAACAATATAGGGTGGGTTCAAAACCTAATCACTTTTGAGTTATATAAAGAGAAGCATAAACACAAAGGCATTCACTCACATGCTGGAGAAGACAGACGCCATGTGTGAATCTGCAAGAAATCAAGGAATACCAGGGCTTCTGCCAGGGAATTAACAGGGTCACGATCCTAATTTGGACTTACAGCCTCCAGAAGTGAGAAAATAACTTTTTGTTCTTTAAAGCCACCCATTTCCCATTTATAGTATTTGTGTTACAGCAGCACTAGGAAACTCAGACAGAGACTAAAAATAAATATAATGAATAATGTATGTCTAAAAAAAAAAGTTGTCTTTGACTCAATTCTGACTCATTGTGACCTGATGTGTACAGAGTAGAGCTACACTCCACAGGATTTTCAAAGCTATGACGTTTCGGAAACAGATCACCAGATCATTCTTCCAAGGCACCTCTGAGTGGTTTTGTACCACCAAACTTTAGGTTAGTTGATTACAAGCACTCCTTGTATTGCGAACATACAATTAACATACAATCTGCATTTATGAACAAATCTCTGTAAAAATTCAAGGTACATACAAAGGTTTGTAATAACAAATGAGTGTTACTTTGCGGCGTGCATCAAAATATTATTATTGTTACTGCATTGTTATGTTAAAGACGTTTTAGTGTATCTGGAAGTGTTTCCTTAATGTTTTTTATGCACAGAAATGTAGTATATACTATATATTACAATCAGTTGACTGACATTAGCTACAAATTGTACCTGACTGTTCTGACTTATGTACAAATTAGACTTAACGACAGACTTAGCAATGGAACTCATTCATAATCTGGGGACTACCTGTACTTAGCTCTTTATATTACCCGAGGTTCTGGTAATACATGCTGTTGTTATTAGGGGCCATTTAGTCAATTCTGATTCATAGTGATCCTATGAGACAGAGTAGAACTGCCTCATAGGGTTTTCTGGGCTGTAATCTTTACTGAAGCAGATCACTAGGTCTTTCTCCCATGGAGCCACTGGGTGCTTTGAATCACTTACCTTTTGTGAGTAGCTGAGTACTTAACCGTTGCACCACTAGAGCTCCTTAAAACATGACAGAAGCTGGTAATTTCTATGGACAAAATAAAACCCCAGGACAAAAAAGACCAGGTTAAAGAGGCATGGGAATGTATAAAGGTGTAGGTTGTGGCATATTCTTATGATGTGTTGTTCATCTTGAATCTGAGAGTTGTTGTCTTTCATTAAGTTTGCAATTTTTCAGTTTTACTCACTAATCTACATATTGGACTCTAGTTAAATGTATGGTAGTTATTTTCACTCTATTATCGATGCCACTTAATTCTTCCTCCTTATTTTTCCCTTTTTAGCTTTGTCTTATGACCGTTTTTGTTATTATAAACTTTAATTTCAGCACATTATAAAATGTTGTAAATGAGTTAATTATGTGTTTACTCTTGTTTAAATTAAAATTTCAAACACTTGTTTTAATTCTCACTTGATTTAAACCTGTTTGTTTATATAGTTTGAAAATTCCAGTACCTGGAGTCTTGGTGTCTCATTCTGTTGTCTAATTTTTTTTTCTATTGTTTCCTTATTTTTTTTTGCAGTCACCCACATGTCTTGGAAATACACATATTCAAACAATTTTAGGATAGAGATGAATTTGGGTTTCTCAAAAGATAAAATAAATTTACTTCTGTGAAGTACTCAGCCTAGAGCCATTTTAACTAAATTTTTGTCTTGATTATCTTTCAGGTTACACACTTTTTATGCAAACCCCCATAAAGGCATTTTTGTGAAAAAACACACTGTCAGAGAAGACATAAAAGTAAATTTATAGTTAAAGTCAGCACTCAGTATAGACAATTTTGTTTACTGTCATGGGTTGAACAATGTCCCCCCCAAAATGTGTGTATTAACTTGGTTAGGCCATGATTCCCAGTATTCTGTGGTTGTTCTCCATTTTGTGATTGTGATTCTATGTAAAGGAGGATTAGGGTGGAACTGTGACACCCTTACCAGGTCACATCCCTAATCCAATATGGAGGGACCTTCCCCGGGGTGTGGCCTGCACCACCTTTCGTCTCTCGAGAGATAAAAGGGAGGGAGGTGGGCAGAGAGTTAGGGACCTAATAACACCAAGAAAGCAGTGCTGGGAGCAGAGCGTGTCCTTTGGTCCTGAGATTCCTGCACTGAGATGCTCCCAGTCCAACAGGACACTGATGACAAAGACCTTCCTCCAGAGCTGACAGAGAGAGAAAACCTTCTCCTGGAGGCAGTGCCCTGAATTCAGACTTCTAGTCTACTGGACTGTGAGAGACTAAATTTCTCTTTGTTGAAGCCATTCACTTGTGGTATTTCTGTTATAGCAGCACTAGATAACTAAGACAGTTTACCTTTTTTTTGTAGAAAAAGAACATGTTTTCTCCTAGTTTATTTTTTTTAGAAAAAGGTCATGCTCATGCCAAGTTCACACTTACTTAGAGGCCGTAGTCCTTTGAAGTTTCTGATTTATGGGTTTCTCCTATTATAACTCCAGTGTGGGTGTCTCTTGATCTTTGTCTACAGTTCCCTACCCTTGAGGATGCTGAGGACTCAGAGCTCATCCTTATCAGAAACATTGAATGCTCTCAATGTGAAAGCTTTCTTTCTATGTAATTCTTACATTCTTGCCAGCTCATTAGAGCATTAAAACAATATATTTTTATGTTTATTCAACTATTTTAAAGGTGGGCTTACTAGGATATCTAGTCTGCCATACTGAAGAAAAAGTAAAAGTAGGTAAAGGTCACTTACAAAAATAGGAATTCACCTTTTTACTAAGGATATGTGATGTATTCTAAATAAAATAGGAATTTAAAAATTAACATTTGAAATTTAAGATTAGCAGCGTAAGAAGCCATAAACTTCAATTTCTCTTGAGCTTTGGTCTAAATTCTTTCTGGGTTATAAATGAGTATGGTATTATTTTTTTAATTTTTAATATGACATATTACTGAAACTAATTATCCAATATCTGTCTAAATTATCGAGGAGATTTTGCCTTATACAACACAAGGATCTAATATAGGTCAATATGAATTCAAATTTATAGCAAATTTTGTTCAAACCCCCTTCACTAGTATGGGATGCAACATTTTCCGGTATTGCAGATCTGTATTATTTTGGTTACTAAAAAAAGAGGCTCCACAAAAGAAAAACCTGGCAATCTGCTCCCTTAAAGATTTCTGAGTAGGAAACCCTAGGGGGGAGTTTTACTACGTCCTATAAGGTTGTTATGAGTTGGAATCAATTTGCCAGCACACAAAAACAACAACAACCAAAAGCGAAGATTTATAATGATAGCTAAAGAATTCTCAGTAATTTTATGAACCTGATTGGTGAAAATATTATTACTCCAACACTAATGTTAATCTCATAATAATGAGGGCAAAGCTTTTATGAACCTAGTTAGGAAAATTTACAGCTTTATCATTCACGTTTTAATATATTCAGAATATAATCCACAATAGGGCTATAATAATTTGTCTCAATTTAATGTTTTATTTTGTTTTAAAATAAAATATGTATTTTGGATTATTATAAATCTGAAACACAAAGTAGGTTTCTGAAAATATGACTAAAAGGAAACCATGATTAATTATACACTCCTTTCAACTGGATAACACAAAATATTTCACAGTAGAAATGATTTAATACACACACACACATTTGTGAGATAACACAGAGTTTTCCACTATTATCTTCAAATCTGTCAAATTCAATATGTTTCAGCTCTAAAATATATAAAGACTGTTCACTGATACTATATATATCCAAAATACAAAGTACTCTTGTTCAACAAATGGGATTTTCTGTGACAATTTCAGAGTCTCTTCTGTTTGCCCCTTATTATCAACAGGGTAGATTTCCTTTCCTTATTTCTCACTAATCATTTCTGACAAGTAGTTGGCAAACTTAACAGTGAAGAGCTGTCCATAGGGTTCTAGGTCAATCTCACCCCAGGGGAAGAAAGGACACATGATGTCTATGAATAAATGCCCTCCAACAGAAGAAAAGGACGTGGCTGTACATAGTAAATGTATGCTTTCTTTTTAGCATAGTTAGCTAACTCTAAAATTTAACTGTTGTTTCAGGTATTTGACTTGACCCACAATTTTTCCTCCTAGCAAGAAATTCAATGGTTTTGCGTTATATTATCCCTTTAGACCAGCTATAATATCAGTCAGCCTTGGTAAGAAAACTTGTAAATTCTTCTCAAAATACTAATGAAAAAATCTTGTAGAAGTAAGATAGGAGAAGTGCAATGCAGTGCAATGCAAAGTCTGTGAATTTATTTTAAATTTATGTGTATATATAAATATAATTTAAATGTATGTATCTATGTATAAATTTTCTTTTCTTATCTATGTATATGTATATTTATAAATATAAAATATCCCACTAGAGAAACAGAAAATTTAATTATTGGGAAAAAATTTAAATAATTCTAGCAAAAATAATACACATATTAAGTTAAATGTTTAAAACAGATTTTAACATTTGCAATTTTGATGACTGCTGTGTAAATTTAATCAATTTCCATTCATTGTCCTGATTTTTTGCTCTGAATAATAATAATTGCACTGAAGATGAACAGGATGACAATGCTGCAAATGTATGTCTTTTCTGATCCAACTGCAAGTGTTTTTTGCACATTCATTCAACAAGTATTTATGGCCACTTATGTGGTGTTAGGCATTAATCTAATCTTTGAATGAATTAAAATAGTTACATTCCGTGACTTAATGATCTAACCAACCTAATGACCTAATGTACCACTTGTCTGTCAGTTTGTCCTACTATGGTGACTTGAGTGTTGCAGTGATGCTGGAGGTTATGCCACCAATATTTCAAATACCAACATAATCACCCATGGTGGCCAGCTTTCAGCGAGGCTTCCAGACTAAGACAGACTAGGAAGAAGGAACTGACAATCTACTTCTCATGGAGGTTATGCCACCAATATTTCAAATACCAACATAATCACCCATGGTGGCCAGCTTTCAGCGAGGCTTCCAGACTAAGACAGACTAGGAAGAAGGAACTGACAATCTACTTCTCAAAAATTGGCCAGAGAAACCTTATGAGTAATAGCAGAACATTGTCTGATATAGTGCCGGAAGATGAGCCCCTCAGGTTTGAAGGCATTTAAAATACAACAGGGGAAAAACTGCCTCCTAAAAGTAGAGTTGACTATAATGATGTGGATGGAATAAAGCTTTCAGGACCTTCATTTGATGATATGCCACTACTCAAAATGAAAACAAACACTTGCAAACATCCATTAATAATCAGAACATGGAATGTACAAAGCGTGAATCTAGGAAAATTGGAATTCATCAAAAATAAAACAGAATGCGTAAAGATTTGTATCCCAGGCATCAGTGAGCTGAAATGGACTGGTACTGAACATTTTGAATCAGAAAATCATTTGGTCTACTCTACTGGGAATGACAAATTGAAGAGGAATCGTTTCACATTCAGCACCAAACAGAACAATTTCAATATCTATCCTGAAGCACGATACTGTCAGTGATAGGATAATATCCATACTCCTATGAGGAAGAGCAGTTAATGAGATTGTTATTCGAATTTATGCATCAACCACTAACGGCAAAGATGAAGAAACAGTATTTTTATCAACTTCTGCAGTTTGAAACTGATCAAACATACAGTCAGGGCCCATTGATAATTATTGGTGATTGGAATGTGAAAATCAGAAACAAAGAAGAAGTATCAGTAGTTAGAAAACGTGGGCTTGGTGTTAGAAATTTTGCTGGAAGTCGCATGATAGAATTGTGCAAGACCAATGACATTGTCATTATAAATACTTTTCTTAACATCATAAATAGTGACTGTACAGGTGGCCCTCTCCAAGTAGAATGCAAAGTAATTAAATTGACTATGTTTGTGAAAACAGATGCTAGAGACGATCATGTATCATCAGTCAGAACAGGCCAGGGGCTGACTACAGGGCAGATCATCAGTTGTTCATAGGCAAGGTCCCATTGTAGCTGAAAAAAATTAAAACAAGCCTGTGAGTGCCAAACTTCAACTTTGAGTACATCCCACCTGAGTTTAGAGACCGTCTAAGAAATAGATTTGATGCACTGACACCTAATGACTGAAGACCAGACGAGTTGTGGGATGACATCAACGACATCACATATGTAGAGAGAAAAGGTCATTAAATGACAGGAAAGAAAGAAAAGACCAAAATAGATGTCATAAGAGACTCTGAAACTTGCTCTTGAAAGTAGAGTAGCTAAAGCAAATGTAAGAAATGATGAAGTAAAATTGCTGAACAGAAGATTTTAAAGGCCTGCTCAGGCAAAGTAAAGTATTATAATGCAATGTGTGCAGAGATCTGGAGTTAGAAAACCAAAAAGGAAGAACACACTCAGCATTTCTGAAGTTAAAAGAAATGAAGAAAAAATTCAAGCCTAGAGGTGTAATATTGAAGGATTCTATAGGCAAAAAATGGAACAATGTAGGAAGCATCAAAAGAAGAGGGAAGGAATACACTGAGTAGCTATACCAAAAAGAACTGCTCAATGTTCAACCATTTCAGGAGGTAGCATATGATCAAGAACCAATGTTACTGAATGAAGAAGTCCAAGCTGTACTGAAAACACTGGTGAAAAACAAGGTTCCAGGAACTGGCAGAATACCAATTGAGATGTTTCAATAAACTGATTCAGCACTGAAGGTGCTCACTCATCTATGCCAAGAACACTGGAAGACACCTACATGATCAGCCCACTGGAAGAGATCCATATTTGTGCCCAATTCAAAGAAAGCTGACCCAACGGAATGCAAAAATTATCAAACAGTATCATTGCTATCACCTGCAAGTAAAATTTTGCTGAATTCAAAAATGATTTCTGCAGTTCATCGACAGGCAACTGCCAGAAACTCAAGCTGGTTTCAGAGGACGTGGAATGAGGGGTATCATTGCTAATGTCAAATGGATCTTGGCTGAAATCAGAGAATAACAGAAATATGTTCACCTATGTTTTATTGACTATGCAAAGGCATTTGACTGTATGGATCATAACACATTATGAATAATATTTGGAGGAATGGGAATTCCAGAACACTTAATTGTGCTCATGTGGAATCTGTACACAGACCAGGAGGCAGAGGTATTTAAATAGAACAAGAGGACACTGCATGGTTTAAATTCAGGATAGATGTGCATCAGAATTGTGCCCTTTCACCATACTTATTCAATCTGTTGCTGAGCAAATAATCTGAGAAGCTGGGCTATAAGAAGAAGAAAGCTTCATCAGGATTAGAGGAAGACTCATTAACAACCTGTGATATGCAGATGACACAACTATGCTTTCTGAAAATGAAGAAGACTTGAAGCACTTAGTGATGAAGAGCAAAGACTACAGCCTTCAGTATGGATTATGCCTCATCATAAAGAAAACAAAAATCCTCACAACTGGACCAATAAGCAACTTCATGATAAACAAAGAAAATATTGAAGATGTTAAGGATTTGATTTTACTTGGATCCGCAATCAATGTTCATGGAAGCAGCTGTCAAATCAAATGTCAGATTGCTTTGGGCAAATCTTCTACAAAAGGCCTCTTGAAAGTGTTAAAAAGCAAGGATATCACTTTGAGGACTAAGCTGCACCTGACCCAAGCGATGGTGTTTTCAATTCCCTCATGTACGTGTGAAAGCTGGACAATGAATAAGGAAGGTCGAAGAAGAATTGATGCCTTTGAATTATAGTGCTAGAGAAAAATATTGAGTATGCCATGGATTGCCAGAAGAAAGAACAAATCTGTCTGAGAAGAAGTATCTCCAGAATGTTCCTTAGAAGGGAGGATGGCGAGACTTCATCTCATGTACTTTGGATATGTTGTCAGGAGGGATCAGTCCCTGAAGAAAGACACCATGCTTGGTAAAGCAGAGAGTGAAAGAGAGGAAGACTGATGAGATGGATTGATACAGTGCCTGCAATGATGGGCTCAAGCATAGCAATGATTGTGAGTATGACACAGGACAAGGCAATGTTTCATTTTATTGTTCATAGGTTCTCCATGAGTTGCAGACTATGTGAAGGCACCTAATAACAACGACAATGGCGAATGGCTCCCTCAATTATGCTGAAGTCATTTTCTTAGCCTTCTTATTGCTCATATTTGCTCTAATCAGTGAATACTGGGGAAAAATACAGATTTACAATCAGTCTTGTCACTCATGTAATTATTTAAGAATTATGTACCTCACTATATTATCTTTATTATGTTATAAAGCCTAAGGCAAACATAGTCTCTGTGCTAATTGGTTTTATACTCTTTAAATTTAAAATATTGCTTGTATAAATAAAGGTATATAAAAAAGATCAAAGGTACTATGACCCAAAACAAATTGGGAGTATAATACTCTCTATTTAAAACAGCAATGTAGAGTTTAAACTGAGGATAAAATTTAGTCATTCATTTAAATGTGACAAAACAATGTATTAACTGGTAAAAATATAGGAAAATAAATGAAAAGCTCAAGTGGTAGAGAATCTAGATAAAACTGCTCAGTTTGCATATAAATTAGGTAATTAGCCCCTCACCTGCCCGGGTACAAGTTTATAACCCTAATTAAGATAATTATATAAACTCCCAGGACTCATTAGGGGAATGTGATAAGGCAAATAAAATGTATTTTCCCTTTCTATAATTTTCTTTGACTTACTTTATAACATTTTTTTTAAAAAAAAAACATTAGCATAATAAAAAATGCATAGATTACATTTATTTAAACATTTCATGCACATGTCCCTTTTATAGCTGAAAATTTTGAGAGCTTTACTTAAAAACAAAATACAATGTAAACATATCATCTATAGAAAATGAGAGTAAATGGGATGATAAGAATTAGGCTTTAAAAAAATGTAATTGCTTTCTCTAAAATGTACTTGGTTAAACTATAATGCTTCTGTAATTCATGAATCTGTGAGTATGAATATTGATTTTTATTAGTACCTGAAGATGTTTTCTTTTTTAAAAATTACAAAACTGTTAAAATATTATGAAAGAACAAGGAAGCATTAACCTAAAAAAAAGGTCATTCCTTTTATATTTTAATGAGTAAAGTATGCACATATTTGACACTAATTCATTTAATAAACATTTATGGAACATTTTTGGAACATTTATGTTCCAAAGTTATGTTCCAGACTTAAGACAGATTCAAGTTGCAACAACCTGCTTTTTTTTGCATGTTGTCTGTAATAATACGTACTACATACAACGTTGCAGTGCAGAATATGCCGATGTCATCTGTAAGTTTATATATAATGTGTCCAACCCTCAAAGACAAATAGAGATCAGATTTATAAAGATATGGATAATAAAAGGCAATAATATTAAAAACTAAAAAAAGAAAAAAAATGAGGTATTTGATTTATATCAGAACCAATTTACCACTGAGTGGTCAGGATGGAACCCTGTTGTAATTCAGGGACTACCTGTATAAGAAACCCTGCTGAGCAGATGGGTGTGACATTAAAATTAAAGAGATATTTTTAATGACACCTAGGAACTTATGTATTACTGGCACACAAACCAAACCAAACCAAAAAAAAAAAAAAAAAATTCCTGGCAGTGGATTATATACGCCAAAAAAGCTAGTAATGCTTAAGAGTTAAAAGAAATCAGAAAACACAGGGCAAGAAGCCAGTATATATTTAGCAGATAATATATATCAGGCACCCCTTAAAATATTTTAAACGTTTTAAAATATTTAATTCTAAAGACAAGATATTCTGATTTATTATAGATGAAAAATTAAGATTCAGAAAAATCTATAGCTTTTAATTTTGTAAGTCTTCATGAATTATTTGTATAACATTCCAGTGAACAAAGATGAATAGAATTTAGTTCATTGAAACAGAAATATAAATACCGTCTAAGAAATAGGAAAAATAGGGGAGAATTGGGAAAATGTCAAATATATCATATTACTGTAACATAGGATTTAAAAAGGGGGCAAATAGGACCCAATGCATAACTGTAGGATAGAAACATGACAGCATGACTTGTACTGGCGAATTAATTCTTATTGGCCAATAAATTCTTATTGGTCAATTAACGAGAGACCAAGGTGGGAGAAAAAGGCAAGTTTATTTCGTTGTACAAGGAAGTGGAGTCAGTGGGAGCTGCTACTGCTAAGACAGTTTGCCAAGGGCGGGCAGGTAAGTTACTTTTAAAGGAGTTTACAAGTAGTGAGTTCGTACGAGTTATGGCAGCAACATTCTTAATCAAAATATGCAAGCACAATGGGGTTTACATATAACCTCCAAGCAAAAGCAGAATTTAAATGCAAAGCTAGCGGGTGGGGGGGCAGGTGGAGGGAGCAGCAAAGAAGACAGTTTTGCAATACAACACAGTAGGAGAGGAAGCCAGGTAAAGAATACAGCACTGTGGGGTCCTGGAAATCTAGAGTACCTTATTAGGACCTTATAGGATGATGAAGGAGAATGGATAAATGGTATATGGCACTATGTGTGAGAAGTAAAGACAATTGAACATTTCCATGACGAGAATTACAAAGATAGGAAAGACTAAGAAAATGACATGATTAGGAAAATTAAAACTTTAGAGAGTGGATCAAATAGAAATCATCTCTAGATATAACTTCTAATTACAAGGAGACTTCAATAGTGTAGTATTTTTATCACACCCTAACACAAGCTCCTAGCTCATTCTACTCCAGCCACACCAGCTCTCTTATGGCTTCCTGTATCTGCCAAGTATGTCTGTGTCCCAGATCGTTTTCCTGGCTTTGCCTTGAATATTTTACCCCTGATACTTCTCCCTCTTTCAAGTCTTGTTAAACTTTCATTGTCCCGTGTAGCCAATACAGATCACTAATATTAATATGGGTCCCTTCCTTCAGATGTTCCTGATTTTTTTTTAATAATTTTTATTGAGCTTTAAGTGAAAGTTTACAAATCAAGTCAGTCTGTCACATATAAGCTTATATACACCTTACTCCGTACTCCGACTTACTCTCCCCCTAATGAGTCAGCCCTTCCATTCTCTCCTTTTGTGACAATTTTGCCAGTTTCTAACCCTCTCTACCCTCCCATCTCCCTTCCAGACAGGAGATGCCAACACAGTCTCAAGTGTCCACCTGATACAAGTATTTGTTGAGATGATAAAGCCTATGAAGATGCTGCCTAGCATTAGTCGTTTGATAGGGTTTACGAGGTGTGGATTGTTTTCGTTAATTTGGGTTAGTGTGGAATATCATGGTTGTCCAAGGAGAGCAAAGAAAATAATTCGGGCACTGTAACTAGCCCGTTATAGATACGGCAATGAGGGTAATTAATAATGCTCAGGTGTTAGTGTGGGATATGTTGGCAGCTTCAATAATTGGGTCTTTTGAGTAGAATCCTGTTAGGAATGGTATGCCACTCTTCATCGGCACCTCTCTCCTGCCCATTGTCCAGTCCCTTCCATGTCTGATGGGTTGTCTTCGGGAATGGTTCCTGTCCTGGGCCAACAGAAGTTTTGGAGACCATGACCGCTGGGATTCCTCTAGTCTCAGTCAGACCATTAAGTCTGGTCTTTTTATGAGAATTTGGGGTCTGCATCCCACTGTTCTCCTGCTCCCTCAGGGGTTCTCTGTTGTGCTCCCTGTCAGGGCAGTCATCGGTTGTGGCTGGGCACCATCTAGTTCTTCTGGTCTCAGGATGATGTAAGTCTCTGGTTCATGTGGCCCTTTCTATCTCTTGGGCTCATAGTTATCATGTGACCTTGGTGTTCTTTTTTTTTTTTTAATAACTTTTACTAAGCTTCAAGTGAACGTTTACAAATCCAATCAGTCTGTCACATATAAGTTTACATACATCTCACTCCCTACTCCCACTTGCTCTCCCCCTCTTGAGTCAGCCCTTTCAGTCTCTCCTTTCTTGACAATTTTGCTGGCTTCCCTCTCTCTCTATCCTCCCATCCCCCCTCCAGACAAGAGTTGCCAAAACAATCTCAAGTGTCCACCTGATATAATTAGCTCACTCTTCATCAGCATCTCTCTCCCACCCGCTGACCAGTCCCTTTCATGTCTGATGAGTTGTCTTCGGGGATGGTTCCTGTCCTGTGTCAACTGAAGGTCTGGGGAGCATGGCCGCCAGGATTCCTCCAGTCTCAGTCAGACCATTAAGTTTGGTCATTTTATGAGAATTTGGGGTCTGTATCCCACTGATCTCCTGCTCCTTCAGGGGTCCTCTGCTGTGCTCCCTGTCAGGGCAGTCATCGATTGTGACCGGGCACCAACTAGTTCTTCTGGTCTCAGGATGATGTAGGTCTCTGGTTCATGTGGCCCTTTCTGTCTCTTGGGCTCTTAGTTGTCGTGTGGCCTTGGTGTTCTTCATTTTCCTTTGCTCCAGGTGGGTTGAGACCAATTGATGCATCTTAGATGGCTGCTTGTTAGCATTTAAGACCCCAGATGCCACATTTCAAAATGGGATGCAGAATGATTTCATAATAGAATTATTTTGCCAGTTAACTTAGAAGTCTCCTTAAACCATGTTCCCCAGACTCCCGCCCTTGCTCCGCTGACCTTTGAAGCATTCATTTTATCCCGGAAACTTCTTTGCTTTTGGTCCAGTCCAACTGAGCTGACCTTCCATGTATTGAGTGTTGTCTTTCCCTTCACCTAAAGCAGTTCTTATCTACTGATTAATCAATAAAAAACCCTCTCCCACCCTCCCTCCCTCCCCCCCTCGTAACCACAAAAGTATGTGTTCTTCTCAGGTTTACTATTTCTCAAGATCTTATAATAGTGGTCTTATACAATATTTGTCCTTTTGCCTCTGACTCATTTCGCTCAGCATAATGCCTTCCAGGTTCCTCCATGTTATGAAATGTTTCACAGATTCGTCACTGTTCTTTATCGATGCGTAGAATTCCATTGTGTGAATATACCACAATTTATTTACCCATTCATCCGTTGATGGACACCTTGGTTGCTTCCAACTTTTTGCTATTGTAAACAGAGCTGCAATAAACATGAGTGTGCATATATCTGTTTGTATGAAGGCTCTTGTATCTCTAGGGTATATTCCTAGGAGTGGGATTTATGAGTTGTATGGTAGTTCTATTTCTAACTGTTTAAGATAACGCCAGATAGATTTCCAAAGTGGTTGTAACATTTTACATTCCCACCAGCAGTGTATGAGAGTTCCAATCTCTCCGCAGCCTCTCCAACATTTATTATTTTGTGTTTTTTGGATTAATGCCAGCCTTGCTGGTGTGAGATGGAATCTCATCGTAGTTTTAATTTGCATTTCTCTAATGGCTAATGATCGAGAGCATTTTCTCACGTATCTGTTGGCTGCCCGAATATCTTCTTTAGTGAAATGTGTGTTCATATCCTTTGCCCACTTCTTGATTGGGTTGTTTGTCTTTTTGTGGTTGAGTTTTGACAGAATCATGTCGATTTTAGAGATCAGGCGCTGGTCTGAGATGTCATAGCTGAAAATTCTTTCCCAGTCTGTAGGTGGTCTTTTTACTCTTTTGGTGAAGTCTTTAGATGAGCATAGGTGTTTGATTTTTAGGAGCTCCCAGTTATCTGATTTCTCTGTGTCATTTTTGGTAATGTTTTGTATTCTGTTTATGCCTTGTATTAGGGCTCCTAAGGATGTCCCTATTTTTTCTTCCATGATCTTTATCGTTTTAGTCTTTATGTTTAGGTCTTTGATCCACTTGGAGTTAGTTTTTGTGCATGGTGTGAGATATGGGTCCTGTTTCATTTTTTTGCAAATGGATATCTAGTTATGCCAGCACCATTTCTTTAGAACACTGTCTTTTCCCCAATTAACTGACACTGAGCCTTTGTCAAATATCAGCTGCTCATACGTGGATGGATTTATATCTGGGTTCTCAATTCTGTTCCATTGATCTACGTGCCTGTTGTTGTACCAGTACCAGGCTGTTTTGACTACTGTGGCTGTATAATAGGTTCTAAAATCAGGTAGATAGAGGCCTCCCCCTTTCTTCTTCTTTTTCAGTAATGCTTTACTTATCCGGGGCTTCTTTCCCTTCCATATGAAGTTGGTGATTTGTTTCTCCATCACATTAAAAAATGTAATTGGAATTTGGATCAGAAGTGCATTGTATGTACAGATGGCTTTTGGTAGAATGGACATTTTTACCATGTTAAGTCTTCCTATTCATGAGCAAGGTATGTTTTTCCACTTATGTAGGTCCTTTTTAGTTTCTTTTAGTAGTACTTTGTAGTTTTCATTATATAGGTCTTTTACACCTTTGGTAAGATTTATTCCTAAATACTTTATCTTCTTGGGGGCTACTGTGAATGGTATTAGTTTGGTGATTTCCTCTTTGATGTTCTTTTTGTTGATGTAGAGGAATCTAAGTGATTTTTGTATGTTTATCTTATAACCTGAGACTCTGCCAAACTCTTCTATTAGTTTCAGTAGTTTTCTGGAGGATTCCTTAGGGTTTTCTGTGTATAAGATCATGTCATCTGCAAATAGAGATAATTTTACTTCCTCCTTGCCAATCCAGATGCCCTTTATTTCTTTGTCTAGCCTAATTGCTCTGGCTAGGACCTCTAGCACAATGTTGAATAAGAGCGGTGATAAAGGGCATCCTTGTCTGGTTCCCGTTCTCGAGGGAAATGCTTTCATGCTCTCTCCATTTAGAGTGATGTTGGCTGTTGGCTTTGCGTAGATGCCCTTTATTACGTTGAGGAATTTTCCTTCAATTCCTATTTTGCTGAGATTTTTTATCATAAATGTGTGTTGGACTTTGTCAAATGCCTTTTCTGCATCAATTGATAAGTTCATGTGGTTTTTTACTTTTGTTTTATTTCTATGGTGGATTACATTAATGGTTTTTGTAATATTAAACCAGCCTTGCATAAAAAAAAAAAAATTGCATACCTGGTATAAATCCCACTTGGTCTTGGTGGATTATTTTTTTGATACGTTGTTGAATTCTATTGGCTAGAATTTTGTTGAGGATTTTCGCATCTATGTTCATGAGGGGTATAGGTGTGTAATTTTCTTTTTTTGTGATGTCTTTACCTGGTTTTGCTATCGGGGATATGGTAGCTTCATAGAATGAGTTAGGCAGTATTCCGTCGTTTTCTATGCTTTGAAATACCTTTAGTAGTTGTGGTGTTAACTCTTCTCTGAAAGTTTGGTAGAACTCTGCAGTAAAGCCATCCGGGCCAGGGCTTTTTTTTGGCGGGGAGTTTTTTGATTATCTTTTCAATCTCTTTTTTGTTATGGGTCTATTTAATTGTTCTACTTCTGATTAGGTTAGTTTAGGTAGTTAGTGTTTTTCTAGGAATTCATCCATTTCTTGTAGGTTCGCAAATTTGTTAGATTACAATTTTTCGTAATAATCTGATATGATTCTTTTAATTTCATTTGGGTCTGTTGTGATGTGGCCCATCTCATTTCTTATTCGGCTTATTTGTTTCCTTTCCTGTATTTCTTTAGTCAGTCTGGCCAATGGTTTATCAATTTTGTTAATTTTTTCAAAGAACCAGCTTTTGGCTTTGTGAATTCTTTCAATTGGTTTTCTGTTCTCTAATTCATTTAGTTCAGCTCTAATTTTTATTATTTGTTTTCTTCTGGTGCCTGATGGATTCTTTTGTTGCTCGCTTTCTATTTGTTCAAGTTGTAGGGACAGTTCTCTGATTTGGGCTCTTTGTTCTTTTTGTATGTGTGCATTTATCGATATAAATTGGCCTCTGAGCACTGCTTTTGCTGTGTCCCAGAGGTTTTGATAGGAAGCATTTTCATTGTCGTTGATTTCTATGAATTTCTTTATTCACTCCTTAATGTCTTCTGTAACCCAGTCTGTTTTCAGCAGGGTATTGTTCAGTTTCCAAGTATTTGATTTCTTTTCCCTAATTTTTCTGTTATTGATTTCCACTTTTATGGCCTTGTGGTCTGAGAAGATGCTTTGTAATATTTCAATGTTTTGCACTCTGCAAAGGTTTGTTTTATGACCTAATGTGGTCTATTCTAGAGAATATTCCAAGTGCGCTAGAAAAAAAAAGTATGCTTTGCAGCAGTTGGGTGGAGAGATCTGTATAAGTCAATGAGGTCAAGTTGGTTGATTTGTAGCAATTAGGTCTTCCGTGTCTCTATTGAGCTTCTTACTGGAAGTCCTGTCTTTCTTCGAAAGTGGTGTGTTGAAGTCTCCTACTATAATTGTGGAGGTGTCTATCTCACTTTTCAGTTCTGTTAAAGTTTGTTTTCTGTTTCTTGCAGCCCTGTCATTGGGTGCATAAATATTTAATAGGATTATATCTTCCTGGTCAATTGTCCCTTTTATCATTATGTAGTGTCCTTCTTTATCCTTTGTGGTGGATTTAACTTTAAAGTCTATTTTGTCAGGAATTAATATTGCTACTCCTGCTCTTTTTTCATATTGTTTGCTTGATATATTTTTTTCTATCCTTTGAGTTTTAGTTTGTTTGTGTCCCTAAGTCTAAGTTGTGTCTCTTGTGGGCAGCATATAGACGGATCGTGTATCTTTATCCAGTCTGAGACTCTCTGTCTCTTTATTGGTACACTTAGTCCATTTACATTCAGTGTAATTATAGATAAGTATGTGTTTAGTGCCGTCATTTTGGTGCCTTTTTATGTGTTGTTGACAATTTCATTTTTCCACTGACTTTTTTTGTGCTGAGACATTTTTCTTTGTAAATTGTGTGTTCCTCATTTTAATAGTAGTTGACTTTATGTTTGCTGAGTCATTATGTTTTCCTTGGTTTTTATTTTGAGTTATGGAGTTCTTATACCTCTTTGTGGTTACCTTAATATTTACCCCTATTTTTCTAAGTAAAAACCTAACTTGTATTGTCCTATATCGCCTTGTATCCCTCTCCATATGGCAGTTCTATGCCACCTGTATTTAGTCCCTCTTTTTGATTATTGTGATCTTTTACATATTGACTTCAATGATTCTCTGTTTTGAGTTTTTTTTTTTTTTTTAATTAACCTTAATTTGTTTTTGTGATTTCCCTATTTGAGTTGATACCAGGATGCTCTGTTCTGTGACCTTGTGTTGTGCTGGTATCTGATATTATTGGTTTTCTGACCAAACAATTTCCTTTAGTGTTTCTCGTAGTTTTGGTTTGGTTTCTGCAAATTCTCTAAGCTTGTGTTTATCTGTAAATGTCTTAATTTTGCCTTCATATTTGAGAGCGAGTTTTGCTGGATATATGATCCTTGGTTGGCAGTTTTTCTCCTTCAGTGCTCTGTGTATGTCATCCCATTGCCTTCTTGCCTGCATGGTTTCTGCTGAGTAGTCTGAACTTATTGATTCTCCTTTGTAGGAGACCTTTCTTTTATCCCTGGCTGCCCTTAAAATTTCCTCTTTGTCTTTGGTTTTGGCAAGTTTGATGATAATATGTCTTGGTGATTTTCTTTTTGGATCAATCTTAAATGGGATTCAATGAGCATCTTGGATAGATATCCTTTCGTCTTTCATGATGTCAGGGAAGTTTTCTGCCAACAGATCTTCAACTATTCTCTCTGTGTTTTCTGTTATCCCTCCCTGTTCTGGAACTCCAATCACACGCAAGTTATTCTTCTTGATAGAGTCCCACATGATTCTTAGGGTTTCTTCATTTTTTTAAATTCTTTTATCCGATTTTTTTTTTCAGCTATATTGGTGTCAATTCCCTGGTCCTCCAGATCTCCCACTCTGCATTCCAATTGTTCGAGTCTGCTCCTCTGACTTCCTATTGCATTGTCCAATTCTGTAATTTTATTGTTAATCTTTTGGATTTCTTAATGCTGTCTCTCTATGGATTCGTGCAACTTATTAATTTTTCCACTATGTTCTAGAATAATCTTTTTGAGTTCTTCAACTGCTTTATCAGTGTGTTCCTTGGCTTTTTCTGTAGATTGCCTTATTTCATTTCTGAGGTCATCCCTGATGTCTTGAAGCATTCTGTAAATTAGTTTTTTATATTCTTTATCTGGTAATTCCAGGATTGTATCTTCATTTGGGAGAGATTTTGATTCTTTAGTTTGGGGAGTTGTAGAAGCAATCATGGTCTGCTTCTTTATGTGGTTTGATATCGACTGTTGTCTCCAAGCCATCACTAAGTTATTGTAGTGATTTATTCTATATTTGCTCACTGAGTCTTATCTTGTTTTGTTTTCTTTCAACATATGTAGGTGGGCTACTAGATTGTGCTGTCTTGAGTGTTGCAGCCCTTGACTCACTTATGTCCTATTACCAGCTGGTTTGGGCTGTTACCAGATATATAAGCCTAAGAGTCCATTCACTATTCTTGAGTACAATCTGATTTTGGGTCATCAAGTGTGTGGTGCAGAATGTCGTCTATCCACCTAGAGAAGTGGTGGTGATAGTTGTGTGCACCAGATTCTAGTAGCAGCAGGGGTTCACACTCCGGGGGGGGCAGGATGCTGACAGGTGTCCCCCAAGTGCCAATGGGGTAGGTGTGTCTCTATTCCTAAAGCACCTTGGTGGGTGGGCTCTGAAGCTGTACCTTAGGTCCCCAGTGCAAGTACCTCTACAGATTGGTAGGTGTCACCCTCCTTAGACCCCTAAGGCAGGAGGCAAGGTGGCCTGGGCGGATCTTCAGTCCTCAGTTCCCTGTTGTGGGTCAGTGAGGGCTCTGTTGAATACGCAGAGATATCAGACCTAGGAAACTTGTCTTTCCAGTAATCCGCTAAAACAATTACAGTCAGATCCCTATCAGAAATGCCTCTGTATTATAATAGCCACCTTGTTCCCTGTAGGGATGAAAGCCCAAGACTGTGGATCACATATGCTTGGCTGGAGCTGGTTCTGTGTTTTTAGTCCAATTAGGGGAGGATTTTTGGTCCCTGGGTTTTTTGTAGCTGCTTCTCTCAGGCCAGGAGAATGGGTTAGTAAAAGATCAAAAAAAAAAAAAAAGAAAAGAAAAACCACAGCGCAGTTCACTCTCTGGCTCAGAAAATTCCTATGTTAATGAAGCCTCCTGGGAAGGGGAGGGGAGGGTTCAGATAAATAGGAGACAGTAGCACCCCGGGATATAGACAAAGTTACTTATCTTGCTTGGGATGACTGTTTTATCTGAGATTCCCGAAGGGCGCGTCACCTGTGTGTGCTGGCTGGGTAGAGATTACCCCCAAGGGTCAGGCCCACGTCTCGTGCTTGCGCTGTCTCAGAAGCCATGGTTAGTTCCTCCGCTCCCAGTCCAAAGCCGAGCGCCAGGGTTCCTTGGTTGGGACACCGCACTCCTGGCTCCAAAACCAGTCGCTTCCTCCCAGTGACTTCTCCTCCTGTCAGGCGTGTCACTGTGCTGCCTGTGTTCACTGGCTGGGCTTCCCCCGAGATCAATTGTGGGGGCTAGGGCTGCGCCCCGTGTTTGTGCCATCTCAGGATGCGGTGCTCAGCCCCCCTGTGCCCAGTCCAAAGCCTGGCGCCAAGGTTTCCTGACTGGGACTCTGGCTCCAGGCTCTGAAAACAGTCACTGCTTCCCCGTGGTAGTTCGTCCTCAGTCTCTGTCACTCAGGTCAACTCTTTAGATCTGTGTTTGATGGTCAGAGTTCATCGGTTGTCATGTATGTGATCGATTCACTTGTTTTTCCGAGTCTTTGTTGCAAGAGTGATCCGAGGTAGCTTCTACGTAGTCAACCATCTTCTCCTGCCTTTTTTTATTTATTTGTTTTCTACATTGTTGAAATTGGTTAAATTCTCCTGAAATCCAGATTTCTGGCTTTTGTGGAAGTTGAGGTAACTCACACATGTCATTGCCCCTTTTGGACCTTGAGCCTTGAAAAAACTGGTTCCTAAAACCTCCTTTTGAGTCAAACAATGGTCCAGATAAACTAGTAACACAGTTTTGCTTTGGGTGTTGGACTCTTCTGAAGAATTCAGTCAGTTTCAAGAAATGTACTCCAAAAGTCAGACAGGAAGCTATGTTTAGAGTAAATCAATAATTATTTTAATTGCTCTTCAAGACAGTGCTGTATGAAAATCTTTCCTGACCACAATTTTGTTTATCAGTTCTGTTCCCACCCTTTTTTCCATAGCAATGCTGATAAGATTTTGTATAAGAATTTTGAAAGTTCTTCTCATCTTCAGAACATTTTTAACACTCTGGTGTTACCCCAATATTCAAACCATATATTCAATAAAGTGCCATTAATTTCTGCTATTGGAATAATATGATTTTTGTTTTAACAACATGTTAGTGGATTTAACCATTTGTCAACACACTCTACAACTTATGTATGTATTATGTACACACATAATACTATTTTATGCATACATTATACACCTACATAATGCGTACATATTTACTCCCACAACAGTGTAAGTAAGAGGACAGGTATTTTTGTCTATTTTCTATTGTCTATATTTCCTATTGCCTATTTTCTAAATATTGACTCTTGTTTATGTACTACAGTTTGTGTCCTCCCACAATAAAGCAATTATGGGGCAAGTTTTTTTATGTTTCTTCAGTGATAAATTCTCAGTGAATTGGACAGTGGCTGGAACAAAGTAAAGGAGAATGGTTGAATATTTATTGAGTTAATTAAAAAAATTATGAGTTTTTTTTTTTAATTTTCTGAATATTGTTAATAGACAAAAAAAATCTGTGTTAGGTAAGTTTGCTTAATTTTGAGGTAAAATTAATTTATGTAAGAAATTATCAGAATCTACACTTGGCTAATAATTGATGTAACTAAATAGGAAGTAAAATTTACCATTGATGCCGCTTGAGTCCACCATTCCCTGCCCCCCCCAACCTTTGTTTTGTTTTCCTGGAGGGTTTTTAAATGAAATACATCTTTAAAAAGTAAAGAGATATTAAGGTATTATAGTTCTTCTTGAGTTTTGTTTTTTGCCTTTCAAAGAATTTGTCCATTTCAACTGTTATTAATTTAATAACAAAGTTTTTTTTGTAATATTTCTTTATTATCATTTTGATATCTGCACAGTGTGTACCATGGCTCCTGACAGTGTTTATTTTTTGTTTTCTCTGTTTTTATTTTGACCAGACTATGTAGACATTTGTCAATTTTATTGATTTTATCAAAGAATTGGAAATCCTGGTGGAGTAGTGGTTAAGAACTATGACTGCTAACCAAAGGTTGGCAGTTCAAATCAACCAGGCGCTCCTCGGAAACCCTGTGGGGCAGTTCTACTCTATACATTAGGGTTGCTAAGAGTTGAAATTGACTCAACAGCAATGGGTATAATGGATTTTTAATCAAAGGTACTTTTTGTTGTTTTTTCTCTTTTGCATTTTTTATTATCTATTTTAGTGATATCTGCTTTATTTCTATTATTTCTTACTTTATACTCATTTGACTTTAATTTGCATTTCTCCCACTTTTTTTAAGGTAGAAAACTGCATGATTGATTTTGGAAATTTCTCCTTTTTCTAATAAATCATTAAATTCTATAAAATATCCCCTAAGGGACATTCAAGGCTTCAGCATTCTTATTTTTATGAAGATCAACACACTTTATATTTTTTTCTAAGTAATTTATTATTTGACACAATTTATTTTGAAATATATTGTTTTCCAATTATTGGGAGATTCTGAGATTATTTTTTTTTCTGTTTTAGATTTCTGGTTTAATTCAGTTGAGCCAGAGACCATAATCTGCATGATCCAATTCTGGTAATTTTTGAAACTTTTAAAAAAAATTGTCTTAGTGAATAACAACCCTTGGTGGTCAATTTGATTCTGACTCATAGTGGCCCTACAGGACAGAGTGGAACTGCCTCATAGGGTTTCCAAGGCTGAAATCTTTATGGAAGCCAACTGCCTTATCTTTCTTCCTCAGTGTGGCTGGTGGGTTCAAACCACTGACCTCTGGGTTAGCAGCCAAGCTCTTAACCACTGTGCCACCAAGGCTCTCTGGTAAATAATAGTGCACTTGAAAAAAATAAGTTTCTGCAGGCGATGAGTGAAATGTTCTGTTGATAGGTCCTGGTAGTTGACAGTGTCATTACATTTTGAAATCCTTTTAATTTTTTTTTGTCTATTTGTTTAACGATAACTGAAAGTGCAGTTTTGATATCTTAAAATATATGTTGATTTGTACTTTTTTCAGTTCTGTCAGTTTTTGACTTATATTTTGAAACTGTTGTTATGTGAATGAATATACATTGGATTATCAAGTTTTCTTAATGAATTAACCCACTTAATACCATCTTTATCCCTGCTAAAATTATTTCTCATTCTCAAGCCCAGGTTGACATTACTATAGAACATCCACTTTTCATATGCTTAGCATTTCTGATGGAACTTTAACCTTCTTTTTTTTTTTTTTTAAATTTTTCACTATTCTAGGCTTGATGACACCTAACAGCAACAACAACAGATTCTTTAAAAGTTCTTACACATTTTTAAATGTCTGTCATTTCTTCAAAAAGGTTACTGGGATTTTGGCTGGCATTGCAATGAAGCTATAGATAAATTTAGGAAGAACTATCTTAATGGAAACCCTGGTGGCATAGTAGTTAAGTGCTATGGCTGCTAACCAAAGGGTCGGCAGTTTGAATCCGCCAGGTGCTCCTTGGAAACTCTATGGGGCAGTCCTACTCTGTCCTATAGGGTCGCTATGAGTTGGAATCAGCTCGACAGCACTGGGTTTAATCATCTTAATATCACCTCTTCAAATTATAGAACATGGTATATTTCTCCATTTATTTAAAAGGGTCTGCTTTAATATCACTCAGCACTGTATTGCTGTTTTTCTAGTTCTTGGACATATTTTGTTAAACTCATCCCTGATTACTGCATCATTTACATAATATTACAAATGGTACTGTTTTCTTAATTTCAGTTTCTGATTGTTGATGATATACAGAAAAGCAATTTTTTTATTATTGATCTTAAAAATCTTGCAATGTTACCAAATTAAATTATTATTTTTGGTAGCCTCTTGGTATATTCTTTGGGACTTTCAATCAGCTGGTCATGTCATCAATTCATACCCCTGCCCACCAGGACATTTTATTTTTTATTTAAACCTCGAATTAGAGATATGAATTATAATCTTTGAAGTATACATTATATATATATTTTCTTTTTAATTTAACAACTTTATTGAGATGCAATAAAATTTGCCTGTTATAAATTTTGCATGTTATAGAGTACAATTTATCATGTTTTTACGTATGTATATTTTTTTATATATAACTGCAATCAAGATAATAAATATATTCATTATTTCCAAGATTTTCCTCATCTCGTTTGTCATCCCTCTCTCCCCTTTCCATCACACTCAGTCCCCAAGCAATTATCAATGTGCTTTCTGATACTATAGATTAGATGCATTTTAAAGATTTATAAGTAAATGTAATATACACAATTTTAACCAATTTTAAATTAATCACATAGCATGTACTTTTGTTTTAATGCATGTCAGACACCTTCCTCCCTCTTTTCCTCCCTTCCCCTCCCTCATATATATATGTGTGTGTAAAAGTCACCTTCTTTTTCAATATGTGTGTGTGTGTGTGTGTCTATGAATGTTATTTCTATCTTTATTCATTTATAGAGCCTAAAAGTAGCAACACTCCAGGAGCAATCAAAACACCAATTGTCCAGACTGGTTTCTAAATGCTATTCAATACTGAAAATATCCAGGAATCCTTAGTAAATGGTTGTGTACAGGTCTCGAGGCAGGAGGGTACCTGGAATCTCTTGTACTAGGAAAAAAGAAAGTTCTCAAACAATTAGGTAGACCTGTCAAAAGATCCAAGAAACCAGCTTGAAATATTCCCACCATCAAAATTGGCAAAATTGGATAAAGTAAAAGACCTTGCCCTACTGAATCAAATTGGAATACATGCTTTCACATCAAGATCAATAAATAAATAAAAGTTATTTTTTCTGTAGACTAACAACCAATAAATGTACAAAGGGTGATGTTCTTAGAAAAGCATCACTGGGCAATTATCATAGTGATATTTAATCAAGTCAAGAAATATCAAGGGATGCTAACATCTGTGGGTAAATGTTGGATGAGGAATGAGATATTTTGGTACTCTTGAAATTTCTGCCACAAAATATTTAATTATATATTATTAAGTAATTATATAATTATACATATATCACATATCATACCATATAGTATTTACATACCAAAACCCAAAATCCAAACCCAGTGCTGTCGAGTTGATTCTGACTCATAGCGACCCTATAGGACAGAGTAGAACTGTCCCATAGAGTTTCCAATGAGTGACTGGCGGATTCGAACTGCCGACCCTTGTGGTTAGCAGTTGTAGCACTTAACCACTACGCCACCGGGTTTCCAATATTTACATATTAATTAAATACATGCTACTTAACCATGGTGGCTTACATATTGCCGTGATGTTGGAAGCTATGTCACTGGCATTTGAAATACCAGCAGGTCACCCATGGTAGACAGGTTTCCGAGGAACATCCAGATGAAGACAGACTAGGAAGAAGGACTTGGCAGTCTACTTCTTAAAAAATTGACCAGTGACAACCTTATGAATAGCATTGAAACATTTTCTGGCATAGAACTGGAAGTTGAGCCCCTCAGACTGGAAGGCGTTCAGAATAATGAACAAATAAATTTATAAATAAGTAAATAAAGGAAGAGCTTCCTTCTTAGAATGACATGGATGGAGTAAAGTTTTTGGGACCTTCATTTGCTGATGTGGCATGGATCAAAATGAGAAGAAACAGCTGCAAACATCCATTAATAATTAGAACATGGAATATATAAAATATGGATCTATGGAAATTGTGAGTTATGAAAAATGAAATGGAATGCTTAAAGATCGATACCCTAGGCATTAGTGAGCTGAAATGGACTGGTATTGGCCATTTTGAATTGGGCAATCATACGGTCTACTATGCCAGGAATGAGAAATTGAAGTGGAATGGCATCACATTCATCACCCAAAAGAACATTTCAAGATCTACCCTGAAGTACAGTGCTGTCAGTGATAGAATAATATCCATACTCTTACAAAGACCAGTTAATGGCGTATTTAATGGTGTATCAGCTTAGTGCTGATTGCTATGGTCCGGACTGGACTTTCAATTGGTGTCAAAGAAGGTTCTTTTATTACAGATGGTAATCTTATGGACAACTAAACAAAGAAGTCTTATATTAAGTCTCAAATATATCTGTTTGGCTTCATCTTATATTTAAGAATAAAGATCTTTTTCAAAATACAATTCTAAATAGTTTTCTTAAAATAAAATCCTCTTAATCAAAAAAAAAAAACTACGTGTGTTTTTTTTTTACTCCACAAAATGGCTACTCCTTTGGTTTTTGTGAATAGGCAATGCCTCTTCGTAAATCTGCATGTCAGAAAATCCACACATTGAGCATTTCTGAAAACAAGTTCAATCTGTGGCTTGTGGTGATGCCTTCATATGCAGTGTTCAATTAGCCTCTGGCATGCATCTCTGTATATTTAACATTGCATCATTTTTAAAGCAATTGTTTTACTTTGAAATGCAACTATTATAACAAAGAAAACTAGAGAAATATTAGGTTGTTTCACCAAAAATCTTGAGTTGCTTTCCTGGTAAGTTCATGCTTTTAATAAGAATAAAAGGATGACTGCTGCCATTTTATTTTTCAAGACTGGATGATTCAGTTGAGCTTCATAGGCATTCCTATGTTTCAGTTGTGACCCCCTTCAAAAAGCTAAAAGAAAATGTAATACATGCAGTTATTAGTTTGCAATTAATTTAACATGAATAGAGTTACATTTTTCCCAGTTAGCTGTTAGTGCTTATTATATGTCTTTATTATTTTACCACTAAATATACTCACTAAGTCCATGTCTGTAGAAAACAAACTAGCAATGGTGACAGTTTAAGAAATGACCCTGGTTTTCTTCTTTCCTCAATAAAATAAAGAACGGAAATTATCTGCATATACTTCTTGTTGTTAGGTGTCATTGAGTCAGGTCCCACTCATAGCGACCCTATTTACAACGGAGCGAAATCACTGCCTGGTAATGTGCCATCCTCACAATCGTTGTTATGTCTGAGTCTGTTATTGCAACCACTGTGTCAATCTATCTCATTGAGGGTTTTTCCCTTTTTTGCTGACTGTTTACCTTACCAAGCATGATGTCCTTCTCCAGGGACTGGTCCCTCCTGATAACGAGTCCAAAGTATGTGAGACGAAGTCTTGCCACCCCCCCTTCCAAGGAGCACTCTGGCTGTACTTCTTCCAAGACACACTTCTTCTTTCTTCTGGCAGTCAGTGGTATATTCAATATTATTCACCAACATCACAATTCAAAGGGGCCAATTATTCTTCTGTCTTCTTTATTCATTGTCCAGCTTTCACATGCGTATGAGATTGAAAATACCATGGACTGCGTAAGGAGCATCTTAGTCCTCAAAGTGATGTCTTTGCTTTTCAATACTTTAAAGAGGTCTTTTGCAATAGATTTGCATAATGTAATACGTCATTTGATCTCTTGACTACTGCTTCCCCAGGCATTGATTGTGGATCCAAGTAAAATGAAGTCCTTGATAATTTCAATCTTTTTTTGATTTATCATGACATTTTTATTTGTCCAATTGAGGATTTTTATTTTCTTTGTGTTGAGGTATAACCCATACTGAAGGCTGTAGTCTTTTATCTTCATCAGTAAAAGCCTCAAGTCCTCTTCACTTTCAGCAAACAAGGTTGTGTCATCTGCCTGGCACAGGCTGTTAATAATGAGTCTTCCTCCAATTCTGATGCTGTGTTCTTCTTCATATAGTCTCACTTCTTGGATTATTTGTTCAACACACAGAGTGAATTAAAAAAAAAAAAAAAAGTTGCCGTTAAGTTGATTCCAACTACTAGCAACCCTATAGGACAGAGTGGAACTGCTCCATAGGGTTTCCAAGGAGCAGCTGGCAGATTCTAACCTCTGAGCTTTGGGTTAGCAGCCAAGCTCTTAACCACTGTGCCACACAGATTGAATAGAGGGCCTTAAATTTTTTTTTAATTGACCAATAACTCAGCTATCTGGAAATAATTGCATTCTATAGCTATATCTGCATGTATTTCATTGCTTACTACATATTTCCCATTTGATATTCTATAACTAATTCAAACAAAACAATCTGACATGTACAATATAGTGTTAGTTTTGGTTTCTCATTGAATGGGAAATCATGTATGCCTAGTCTAAATCTGAAATCTAGTTCTGACTCCCAACTCTAACCCATATCTACCATTTCTTAGTTATTGGAATAAATATCAATTACATAATTCCCTGAAACAGCTTTCTATATGGACTTGTTCTTGTCACATTTTTTTCCCCAAACACTTACATGAATTACAAATTTGTGGGAGGAACTTTTCCAATAGAAAAAGTCTTGCCCCTGTAAATAAATGTTCATTTTCTCCTCAAAATAATTTACTCAACTGTTGTGTATTCCACACTGTACTAGCTTTGACGATACCATAATAAAATAATACATAATGTTCCTGCTGTCGGGAAATAGAGTCTAGTTATTGACAAATTGAATAATCTTTAGCATTTGACATGCAAGGATATTGATAGTTGGCACACTGCATACGTCTTTGTCTTTAAGTATCAAAACTCTCAATGTCCATATTTCACCCATATGGGAATCTTCACTGATTTTTACAGTGTTCATACTCTCTCTTCACTCTCAGGTTTTGAACACGACTAATCCTGTGTCAAGGAGGCATAGCAACAGATAACAACAAAAGAAGGATTATAAAAATTGATTGAGCACATACTTGGTCGGGTCATTAGGATAAGGACACTGGGTATTTCATTTTATCCTATTAATCTGTTTTCTAAACTTCTTATATTATCTTTGTCTTCTTTTAATTCATATTTGTTATTCAGTATTCACTTTAAATTTCTCTAACCTCTTAAATCTCCACCTGAATAAAGTAAAAGTACTTTCTCCATGTTCTTATACCACATGAGACAATATGGCTATAGTTTCCTTGACGTCATTGTTTCCCCAACATAAAGTCCAGCGCTTCGTGTTTAATACATATTACTGAATTAAGGAATAATGTTACCCAATACGAAGCTTTTAAATGTCTGCAGAAGTCTGGAGCATTGTATTCAGATACAACAATATACAGCAGGCTAAAAGAGAGCATGTTTGCTTGAAGCTCTTTCTTAGGAGCCTGTAAAGAGAAGCAATCTCATTTGTCTTTGTACTGAATTTTGTCATATGCCTGTTTCTGTTCTAATCACTGGCAAAGGGAATCAAGCTATACTTAGATTAATCAGGTCAAATTGGAATCTGGGAATAGGGCAGCTAACCTTGAGAAATAGCAATGCAATCAGAGGATTAGATATGCCAAATATTCTCTGTGTTGTAAAGGGAAAGAGAGAACATTGATGCTAGCAGCCAACCTAAAGCATTATACAAATAAACAACTGGAGAGTCATTTATGGTCAATTTTAGAAGTTTTATTAGAAGTTATTAGCAGATCACAGAATCCAATTTCTCTTTCCTTGGGTGATAAAGTCAGGCCATTTGCTAGACACACTTACATTTTGGTAAATATTTAAGTTCTAGGCTATGGAATGTGAGCAGAAGTGACGTGGCCTGCTTCCAGGCTTGGATTATATAAAGCTCCCATTCATAATTCTCCACACTGTGTTATTTTATTTTATTTTTTTCTTTTTTCTTGTTGGCTAGAATGGAAACAACCCTCAGTGCTGTATGTTAAGGATGGAGAAGCTATGGATGAAAGGAGACCGGGACTTTAAATCATCCTGGCAGAGACCATAGACAGCACCCATATTACTATGTAAGGAAGAAATAACTTTGATTCCTTTAAGATTTGGAATTTTAGTTCTTTTATCATCAAAGTAGATGACAGCTTAATTATTATAGTAATTAAAATAGTTGTAAAACTTTTAAAATGAGTGTGGTTTTTTGATACCTATGAAGCAATTTTTCCCAATATCACATCCCTAAAATCTAATTTTTTCTTGCTTTTTTTTATTGTGCTTCAAGTGAAAGTTTACATTTCAAGTCAGTTTCTCATACAAAAAGGTATACGCACATTGCTATGTGACCCTAGTTGCTCTCCCTATAATGTGACATCACACCCCTCCTCTCCCCGCTCCCCCGTGTTTTCCATGTCCATTCAACCAGGTCCTGTCCCCCTCTGCCTTCTCATCTCACCTCTGGACAAGAGCTGCCCACTTAGTCTCATGTGTCTACTTGAGCTAAGAAGTACACTCTTCACCAGTACCATTTTATGTCTTATAGTCCAGTCTAATCTTTGTCTGAAAAGTTGGCTTTGGGAATGGTTTTAGTTTGGGGCTAACAGAGAGTCCGGGGGCCATGTCTTCTGGGGTCCCTCCAGGCTCAGTCAGATCATTAAGTCTGGTCTTTTTACTAGAACTTGAGTTCTGCACTACACTTTTTTCCTGCACCCTCAGGGACTCTCTGTTTTTTCCCTGTCAGGGTGGTCATTGGTGGTAGCTGGAAACCATCTAGTTCTTCTGGTCTCAGGCTGATGGAGTCTTTGGGCTAATATTTTCCTTGTGGCTTTGGCATTCTTCGTTCTCCTTTGCTCCAGGTGGGTTGGGACCAAGTGATGCATCTTTGATGGCCACTTGCTAGCTTTTAAGATCCCAGACACTAAAGTGGGATGCAGAACATTTTCTTAATAAACTTTGTTATGCCAATTGACCTAGATGTCCCCTGAAATCAAATTTCCCAAACCCCTGCCCCTGATACTCTGTCCCTTGAAGTATTTGATTGTTATCAGGAAGCTTCTTAGCTTTTGGCTTAGTCCAGCCAAAACATTATTTCTGTACAAAGAATAATTATTTCCCAAGTCTAGCTAAAAGGACTATGTCTTGTCTGTATACTCATACTCTGTATAACCAATCTTCAGATATTGTATATTTAATAAATTTGTGTTAAATATAGGCAGTTTTGGATTTATCTTTGCATTTTGAATCTTCTTATTTTTCTATTTAATTATTAAATTCTACTAATGCTTTATTCAAAATAGTTCTCAATTTTTTTTTTTTATTTGCACTCTTGAGTGTTTTTGCATTATCCTAGTAGGTATTTGGAAATCCTGATGGCATAGTGGTTAAGTACTATGGCTGCTAACTAAGAAGTCAGCAGATCAAATCTGCCAGGCACCCCTTGGAAACTCTACGGGGCGGTTCTTCTGTGTCCTATAGAGTCGCTATGACTCAATGGCAGTAGTTTTGGTTTGGTTTGGTTTTTTTAGTATATATTCATTTCACCCTTTTCATAGGTGATTGAATATATATTTTATTAACTCTACCATATCTATTTATAAAATTAAAATTTATTTTGTACCATATAGTCATTATTCCTTATACAACAAGACTGTTACACTTAGTAGGTGGTATTCTTTTAGGCAGTAGTCGTAAGTAATGCTTATTTTCCCATTACCATGTTCAGTTATAGGGACATAGCAGGAAACTGAGAAAACATGCTAAATGAAGTTAAGTTAAAAGATATTAGTGAATTGTAGTACTCATATTGATATCTTTATTTTTATAAGCCAAATTCTCATATGGGTATCTGTAATCAGCCATTATGTCTTTTTATCAGACACTATTAACAGTCACTGTTCAATGTAAATTGTAACATATTTCAGATTGATAAATATTTCAGAATTGAAAAGTGAGAGAGCCATTAAGGAAATCCCACAGTTTTTATTGCTTCTAAAACCTACCATAATTTAAGGTTATGACCAGTCATCTTTCTCAGCAGAAAAACACATCACCAATCCACTAAAAACAATAAAAAAAAACCTACTTTATCACAAACGATATTGCTATATTACAATAAAAAACTGAATTTTTTATAACTTCAGCATAGTAAGAAACAAAAATGACCAATATTGGTTCAATAAAAATTATTTTTATGTTCTTGGAAGTTTTAAAGTACAATATCTAAAAATAGGATGTGGTAAGATAATATGTATCCAAGGTATAAAAAAGAATTGATTGAGAGCACTTATCACTGGCTTATTTAAACTTAATAAAATAAACTTTTTTTTTTTACTTTTCTGACCACTAGGCCCTTTCCATCTGCAGCTCCGAATCATTACTCTCCTTCATCTGTGATATCTGTTACTTCTCTTCTTATTCCGAGAAGCATTCCATGCTTTCACAAAATCTAGGAATGGTATTTAGTTGTCAAAAATGAAATGGAACCATGGCATTTTCAATCTCATCCCATATGCAAGCAAAAGCTGGACAATAAATAAGGAAGACTGAAGATGAACTGATGCATCTGAATTATGGTATTGTGAAGAATATTGAATATACCATGGACTGCCAGAAGAACGAACAAATCTGTCTTGGAAGAAGTACAACCAGAAAGCTCCTTAGAAGTGAAGATAGAGAGACTTCATCTCACCTACTTTTGACAAGTTATCAGGGAGGACCAGTTCCTGGACAGAAGGACAGCATGCTTGGTAAAGTAGAGGATCAGCAAAAAGATGAAGACCCTCAACAAGATAGACTGACACAGTGGCTGTACTAATGGACTCAAGCATAGCAACAATTGTGAGCATGGTGCAGGACTGGGCTGTGTTTTGGTGTGTTGTACATAGGGTTGCTATGAATTAGAAGCCACTAGACAGCACCTAACAACAAAAACAAGAAATGATATCAAATTTTAGAGTTTGATGAAATGGTTTCTTACTGATTCACTGAAAAATGAGTCAGTAATGTATGCCAAGTTATTATTTGGGCCCCAAACCATTTTAAAGATATATACAGTGAAACAGGTTTATCTTTGTGGCCTTTCTGGCCCTGGGTTTGTAGTTCTGCCAAGATGATTTGCTAGGCCACGATCTTGCAAAAGGATTGGAAAATTTACCGTCCAAAGAAGACATGTAAAACACTTGCAGGTATTAGACAGTTTACTCTTCAAAAGAGTTGATTGTTGCCTACCAAGGGGATTGGTCAGTTTATGGTCTTGGTATGGGGTTTGTTAGGTACCATCCAGTCAGTTTTGACTTATAGAGACCCTATAGGACAGAGTAGAATTGCCCCGTTGAGTTTCCAAGGAGCAGCTGGTATATTTGAACTGCTGACCTTTTGGTTAGCAGCCGAGCTCTTAACCACTACATCCCCAGGACTCCTTGGTAGGGGAAGTAGGTTTATAAAAGGGCTAATCCCACAGAGGTTAAGGAGGGACTCACTACCTTCAAGAAGAAGAGCTGACACCACAATGTTACAACATATAAAATAGAATTGTATCATTGTTCAAATAGTGTAGAAATGCATCCTTTTTGAGCCACTCCTAGCAATTATAGCTCCATGAATTATGTGCATTTTAATGGAGATTAGAGAATATGGAAATAATTCAGCATTAAAATATACTATATCAGTATTCCAAGGAGAGATCATAGTCAGAAAAGTTAAAGTATGTATTCTGAATTCTCCCATTCAATTAGTCCAGTGTGTAGGAGACTGTAAGCTGTCTCTACCAGAAGCGCTATCATTAAACAGAAATAATGTACAAGATGCTGAAACAAGTAATCAGACATGATTTAGGAATGCATACTGAAATGTGGGAGCTGAAGTACTACCACCTCTAATTTTCATCTTCCTCTATCATCTTAATACACATTGCTACATTTTGCAAGACACTTCCCAAAGTAAAGCCTACATTTATACACCTTGATGAAGCAGTGTAACTGATTTCTGGACAATTACACAATAGCAGAAGCAGTATATGCAGCATTCGCTTGGTGCCCTTCAAATAAATGTGTGTCTCCTTTCTCTATCCTCCCGATGTTCAAAATTCATGGCCTATTTTGAGCCATTTCAGATATGAGAAAGAGGAAGCAGAGCCTAGGAATAAATATATCAACAATACGTAGCTATCACATTGCTAGACTTCTTTCCCTTATTTTTTTTTATGAAAGAGATATAAATTCTCTTGTTAAACCACTCTGTTTTTCACAGAATCTGAGATGTCATGAATTATTGCTTTATGTACCACTAAGAAATGTATAAAAAGTATTTGCAACTCAATACTGCTAAATACTCTTGAGATACGTCTAACAGGTTTTTTGATTCAGCTATTATGTTTTACATACACATGTATATTTACTGATTTCAAAATTTCCTCTAACTTCATATGAACTATCTTATTCAAATTTCTGCCACAATTTAATATTTGTCACATAATTTTGCCATATTATTTTAATAAAATGCTCTACATTTTTTCTAAAAGTTCAAGAAGGTTTAGGAATGGGATACTAATTTAGATCATTATCTAGTACTTTGTTTTCAAAGGTAACTCTTGCTGCTAATTGAAATGTGATGTATAATACACGTATCAGATGTAAGGGGCAAAAAACCTTAAGTATACAGCATAATACATTTTCATAATGTGAACTTAACAGTGTTATCACTCTCTCTCTTTTTATATATAAATATACACACACACTAAGTATTGCTAGAATCCAGAAGTCCCCGTTATGAACCTTCCCAGTGATTACTATTAACAAGTTGCCATGGAGTCATTTTCGACTCATGGTGACCCCACACGTATCGGAGTAGAACTGCACTCCACAGGGTTTTCAAAGGCTGATTTTTTGGAAGTTGATCACCCAGCCTTTCTTTTAAGCAGCCCCTGAGTGGACTGGAACATCCAACCTTTCACTTAATAGCTGAGCTCATTAACTTTTTGTACCACCCAGAGATTGTAAACACTATTTTAAGTTTTATCATCATGAGTTAATTTTGCCTGAATTTCCTATAAATGGAATCATACAATAATAGTTCCAGTCTGGTTTAAAAGCCCCTATCAGCAGCATTACAGAAGTGTGGGCTTCTGGGCTTCTTCTCAGGAGCAGCAGTGGTGCCAACAGCAACAGAAGCAGCATTGACTTCGGAAGCTTCCTTGAGAGTTCAGCGTTCAAAGTTCTGCTTGACAGGCGCTGCACTTCAGTTCAGCCAATGGCACATGTAGGATTGTGGGCACTGGAATGCACCACCTCACACTTTTTGTTCTTCCAGTTTAGAGAAGGTAAAATTGATGCATTTTGAATTATGGTAAGACCGGCAGTACTCCAGCCACACTGAATAAACAAAGGGCCATGCCTGCCACCTTCTGTAATATACAGAATTAACTCCCTGCATTTAACCAAAAAAAAAAAGAGAGAGAGAAAACGAAACCCATTCCCGGTGTACCCTTTACTTGGCCAACTAAATAAAGCTTCTTCATTCACTTTCATCTGCTTTGTGTGTCTTCGTAGCCTTGCCGAGCAGACCTGGAAGTGTCATCGAAATGATTCCGACTCATAGTGACCCTATAGGACAGAGGAGAACTGCCCCACAGGGTTTCCAAGGAGCACCTGGTGGATTTGAACTGCTTACCTTTTGGTTAGCAGTCATAGCTCTTAACCCCTATGCCACCAGAGTTTCCAACCCTGCATTTAAGGTATCCCCTTATTAGGTAATATAGAAACTAACTTCTGCCTTTAGAATATCTCCTTATTTAAGTATACTTCTGGTCCTGACTCAATTAAAGAAAACAATAGACTGGGGTCTTCTGTACAGCCAAAATCGGCCTTGAACAAGTTCAGGCCCGCCTGACATGGGTAGTGATAACCGTGTCCCTCAGATGACTTACCGACGTCAGAGGCTGAAAAACACACCCCTGTCTACTTTCCCGACGTGGGCAAAAACCTCTTTGTGGACCTCTTTCAGGCTGAACAGGTGCAGAAAACCGGACAACCTTGAGAAGGCCTTTTCAGGCCAAACCAATCAGCAAGCTGGCTCCACTTTGGGGTGTTCCTGAGTACCTCAGACCTGATTTACAGTACCCATATAATCTCCATAAACAACAGTTCGGGAAGACAACCTTGGCTATCGGAGTCCCAGTGTACTCCTTTAATTGGCCAACTAAATAAAGCTTCTTCTCTCGCTTTAATCTGCTTTGTGTGTCTTCATAGCCTTGCTGGGCAGACTTGAAGTGTCAGGTTACAATCGTGTTGGCCAAGAATATCGAATATACCATGAACAGCCATAAGAATGAACAAATGTGTATTGGAAGAAGTGCAGCCAGAATGATCTTTGAAAGTGAGGATGGCAAGACTTTATCTCACATACTTTGGACACGTTATCTGGAGGGACCAGTCCCTGGAGAAGGACATCATGCTTGGTAAAGTAGAGGGTCAGCAAAAAAGAGGAAGGCTCTCGATGAGATGGATTGACACAGTGACTGAAACAAGAGGCTAAGCATAACAATGATTGTGATTATGGCACAGGCACAGGCAGCATTTCCTTCATTGTGTATAGTGTCGCTATGAGTGGCAATGGACTTGACAGCACTTAACAATAAGGAAATCACTTTAGTTACTCATAACATGAAGTAAATTCTCTGACCCTTTTTTGCTCTGTGCTCATCAGCCTTCCCAAAACTTTTGTAAACAACCCTTACAATCTACTGTCTATCACTGAAAATTTCCAGTAGTGCCTATTTTCTGGGCAGGTACAATATCTATTTCCAACTGCGGGTACAAACCCATCGTATACCAATTCACTTTCCTGTTTCAAATTCTACAGTCCTTCTTTTCTCAGTAGTCCCCTCTTTATTGTCCCTCTTTCTTTATATGTATATATATCTATATCTATAGATATATATGTAGTCCCCAACTTATGATATTATTCAAGTTATGACGAAACACTCTTAAGACTGTCCTTTTTCTTTTTCCATCTTATTGTTAGCAATATGTATTACATACAACGTTGCAGCAGGTAATTTGCTGATGTTATCATTTTCATGCCAACCCCAAAGAGAAAAAAAGATCAGATTTATAAAGATATTGGTAATAAAAAGCAACAATACTGAAAAAAAAGGTGTTTGACTTACCTCAGAACTGATGTAACTAAGTCTTACATATAGAAAGAATTTTAACATCTCTAGTCTCTGTATCCCATTATATATCCCATGTTGTCTGAATCTGCTAATATAGTACTAACCGGAGTTATAGTTCTTATCAGTCTCGTGGTCTCATAACTAAGTCTCAAATGTGCTGCAAAAGACCCCTTTAAAGTGTTAAAAAGCAAAAATGTCACTTTGGGGACTAAGGTGCACCTGACCTGTGGCATAGTATTTTCAGTTCCCCCATATGCACAGAAAAGTCAGACAACAAATAAGGAAGAATGAAGAAGAATTGATGCACGCAAACTTTGGTGTTGGTGAAGAATATTGCAGACGTCATGGACTGCCAGAAGAACGAACGAGTCAGTCTTGGAAGAAATACAGCCAGAATGCTCCCTAGAAGCAAGGTTCACAAGGCTTTGTCTCACTCGCTTTGGACATGTTATCAGGAGGGACAAGTTCCTGGATAAGGACGTTGTGACTAGTAAGTAGAGGGTCAATGAAGAAGAGAAAGACCCTCAACAAGATGAACTGACACAGTTGCTGCAACAATGGTCCCAAACATAGGAACATTGTCAGAATGGTGCAGGTCGAGGCAGTGATTCTTTCTCTTGTACATAGTGTTGCTGTGAGCTAGAACCGACTCGAAGGCACATAACAACAACAGCTTCCTTAACTGTGAGAAAATAAATTTGTTCTTTAAAGCCACCCACTTGTGGTATTTTAGCTACAGCAGCACTAGAAAACTAAGATGCTAGGAAAATCTTTTTTTTTTTTTTTGATAAAATAAATTTGATATAAATAAAACTTTGTTTTGTAACAAATGTCCGTAAATCCTGATTTGGCAGGGAGAGCCACAAAACTGGGACGGTATATCAAGTGATCATCTCAAGCATCATTTTATTGTGGTAGAAGTAATTGTCACTTACATTAAGTAAAATAAAGCTGAAAGAGTAGTAGTATCTGGTATTCAGAATGTCAAAGTAAGGTTGGTAAAATGACAAAGCACAGTCTATAAAGGCTAAGTGAGGGTGAAGACTATATGTTGAGAAAGTGTCAAAAGTCAACAGAAGAAGCAGTCAACTTCAGAGAATCTTAAAACAGCTTTGTACGGAATAATATCCTTAGACGGTGATACTTTGGTTTGGGGCTTTGATACAAGCTTGCTTATAGAGACATAACACTCCTGGGTGGGACTGGTATCCTATCAAAGCAGAGTTATTTTTATTTTCATAGATCCTTTAAAATTATACTTTTCTCCAAACCTCTCAGTCCAAATTGTAAACAGTTAAAACTAATAAAGCAAAATATCTATTACTTCAAAAGAGAAGGAAACAATTTGTAAACTTAATGCAAAATTTTTTCACCATTATTTTTATAAGCAATTTGCCAACGAATTTGTCGTGTACAGTTATGTTAAATAAGAAGTTAAGCTGTTGAAATAAAGAAGTATGTTTAGTTTTTAATTATACCGTGAGTGATGCAGTGAAGCATATTTACTTGATATTTTATCTAATGTTTAAATTGTGTCCCATGAATTACTTATAAGGGAGGGAGATCAATATCTTTGAAAGTGCTGCAAATAATTATATAATTCACCTAGGAATTGCTTTGTTCATTTGCCAACATTATTATATTCCTTGAAAAGTAAATAGCAAAAGCAATTTCCAACTTCTCTGCATATGAAATTCTTATTCGACAGTCTCTAAATGCCTAGATTTTCTCACTCTCCTAGTGATTTCATCATATGCGCCAAAGTTCTAGCACAAGAATAAACAGTGGCCTCCCACCTCCATCTCCCATTCCTTCTAAATATTTGCTTAACCTCTCAACAATGCATGACTAACTAAAGTATCTGGTTTCTAACGCCAAATTTCTGTTCCCTCCTTCAATAACAACACACAAAGAGCCTAGTAGAAGCCTCGTGGCCGTCATTGTGCAGGGTTGTCTATAGTACTCGCTTGGCTCTATAGGAGAACTATTTGATTCAGCCTTTACTTCTTATTTCTTCGTGTTCTATACAGACAACCAAACACCAGGGGCTCAGGAACATTTATCAGCGCGGTAACTTTAAATCATGACTACATACAACATGAATGTGCTTCTAGTGAGAAAATTGAAATAGATGTTACAAAAATCATTTAAAGTAATTTGATTAAAAAAAAAAATTTTTTTTTATTAGAATGTTTTAAATGACCAGATTTACCAGAAACAAGTTTTGAAAATGACCTTTAAAGCATACATACTTTGTCTTAAAGAATTTTAAATCATGGCAAAAATGGAAAGGAAGGCAGAGGGACAAATGCTTGAAAGTAGATGTCAAAAAAGAGGGAGAATGAAGTAGCTCCCACAAGTGAAATTGTTTTGGGAAAGTATTTACATGTCCTTCTAGTAAAAAATGATTAATTATAACAACAATAATTAAACAGGGTTATTTAATTATATATAATATATACATATTTTATTGGTTTATAACCAATAGAATATAAATATTACATAATTAATAAACATATATTATGTACAATTATATATATTAAAATATATGAATCTACTATTAATTAAAGGTGCTGAAAATTAAAAATTTGGAACAAAAAGTAGGGACCTAACATAAAACAGAAACAAGGCTGGTGAAGCCTATGCAGTTTGATCTGGAGTCTCCGGATAGCTGCTACCTAAATGGTGCCTCCAAAAAAGACCTTGTGATCTATAGTTGTGAAAAAGTCAGTCAATGCAGCACTGTTCTACTCTTACACAGATGAGGTTGCTGTGAATAAAACCCAACTTTTTTAGAGGGTACCTGGTTATATTCTACACTGTTATCTTGAGGACTGAGGATTTGAAATGTCGCTATACAAAGGGTAGAGCCATGAACTCTGATCAATTAAATGATCAGACATTTATAAAAATGAAGAATTAAATGATTTGCTTTGGGAATGCATATTTATTTTCGCTATCTATATCTGAAAGTATGTTTTTCAAGACTTTTCAGGAAGAAGAAAAAATTTAAGACAGAAACTTTCTTGCTAGTGTACTTAGTGTAAATATAATCACTGATTCTTTAAGTCTGTTTCACATATTAGCTCCTCACTGTGTGTCTGCAGCATGACAGGAACACTCTCCAGATCATTGGATAGTGGCATTCAGCGACTTTTTTAGGAGATTAGAGTTGCTCCACACCCCCTTCTGGGTCTTATTCATCTGAAAATGCATTAGCAAAGTTATCTGCCATGCTTCTGTTTAATTCAACTTTTAATCTTTATTGAAATATTATTTCTCTTGCCAATAGTAAAGAAACTGGGATGGAATGGGGATTGTTTTCCCAAAATGCCAATGATCGTCATTAAAAAAATTTTTTCTTGTGAAGAGCCAATCCCCCAGAGTTTAATTATACCTTAAGCCCTACAAATTCTCTTCATAAAGTAGTAATGTACACAATCAAGTAATATTTTATATTGATTCCAAAATTCTTATGTCGCTACCTAAGTCTATTGTGTCTTGGCCTTTCTTCACTATGACCTCTTCGTTCTAAACACTCCTAGAAGGATAGTAATCTTCCTTTCTGTTGTAACAGTTTGAGTTTAAATTTCTTTTTGTTAAGTTACTCTGAAATAAGAACACTGATTCTGTAGTTACTCTTGTAATCAAGAAAACATTCTATACATTTAATTATTCAAAAATTGAATTTGCTGGTATTTTTTAGTGGACACTAATGTTTCTTCAATCCTTCAGTCTCTATTTCACATTCATTCACTCATTTGCCCATCTATCTGTTTAATTATCTGTTCATTGGGCTTTTAATATTTATATTTATTAATTTTATCCTGAATGCACACAGTGAGTATTCTCAGGAAAGATTTCTTAATAATAACTGTGCCAATCACCACTTTGGCAAGCCCTGAACGTGATCCAAGTCAAAGAGAGCCAGGTCAATTCCTTTACATGGGTGGAGAAAAGCTCCATGGGCTAGAATTCAGAAAGGAGGAAAAAACAAAAAAAATGTTCTTATCAAAGGGAAGCAGATGTTCTTCCCTCCTTTCCTAAAAGGGTTTCCTTCTTACTCCAACCTTTCAATTTGTAAACTGACTCCAGGAGCCAGGTAGCCCAAATATCTTGGCTTTTATGACCTAGAGTTGTCTCCAAATTCTGGAACTCCATGTCTCTTGACATGTAAATACATAGGGAGTATACCCATGGTTTAACCAAGAGACCTAGCCTAGGCTGTAACAATTTGGCCCTCTGGGGAGGTATTAGAAATTTTATCATCCTTTCAGATCAGAGCAATTAGTGACACAAATGGCTACAAATCTAATTCTTGTGACATATGAAAAGTCTCAGGAGGCAAGCACTTTTTACAGGAGCACTGAGAAACCCACGGAAGTTTTATTTTTCCACACTGCTCTTTGCCCAAAATGTTGTTGTTGTTAGGTGCCCTTGGTTCTGTTCCGACGCATAGTGACCCAATGTAAAACAGAATGAAACATTGCCCAGAATCTACCAGTGAGATGGGGGATTAAAATAGTGATATGTGTTAGATCATTTTAATTTGTCTTAAATTGTAAGGTCTTGCAAGACCTCTTAAAAGTGTCATAATATTTGTGTTGAATGATGTTAACAATCCTTTTCCAAAGCAGTACAGCCATTTTGTTTTGATTATAACCCTCCACTCTATATACTGTTTATTTTCCACAAACCGTTACTTTGGTAGCTTGATTTAATTTATACGTTTGAAAATGTTTATAAATATCATGAAATAATTACACTTTTATGTGTTATATTATCGTTTGACCATCTAGATTCCTTTGACTGGTTAACTAATAATCATTTGATGATATTTTGATATTCTGCCAAAATACTATTTATGTACATTGAGTAGCTTAGTAAATAACATGGAAAAAAATCAACTAAAAGACATAACTGAGGCAGACTCTTATTTTGAAAAATAAAACCTGACAAATCATATAAAAGTAAACGAATCATTACTCCACTTATGGTTGGAGTATACATTTTGACAGGCCATGTGAAAAAATGCCTCCAAGGGTCTTCCCTCCACTTTTGTTACTTTTCTAAAAGCTATTTTTAAAAACATCAACATCTTTTTGAAATCATTCATCTATAAACTGGCAAGACTGTTGATGTTTGTTAGCAAAACGATAAATGATGAATTTAGTATTTATGGATAATTTTGATTTAATCACTGTTAAAAGCATCTAATATTTGGCATCTATGTTTGGAAATTCACAGCACTGATCCTTTAGCATTCACAGGGTTTTTCATCTCAAATCTATTTTATTTTCAGTTTTATTTTTGTTCTGTAAACAGGTATTTCTGAATTGTGTTCTTTCCAAAACATTCAGTTGAAACTAAAAGTCTGCTTTCTGTTATTTGGAAAGTAATATTTCAAATGTTAATAAGCAGCCCTGGTGGCACAGTGGTTAAGTGCTCAGCTGCTAACAGAAAGGCTGGTGGATTCAACCCCACCAGTTGCCCCAAGGGAGCAAGATGTGGCAGTCTGGTTCCAGAAAAGTTACAGCCATGGAAACCCCATGGGGCAGTTCTACCATGTCCTATAGGGTAGCTATGAGTTGGAATTGACTCCACAATAGTGAGTTTGTTTTCTTTTTTTTTGTTTGTTTGTTTTTGCTTTTTAGCACAGCAATGACCTAAAACTATACAAGTTAATGATTAAATTTTATGAATTTTATTTTTACGGAACTCCACCACCCAGTTTAACTGAATGGATTGATTTTTTTTTTTTTTTTTTTCCTATTTCTACTTAATTGCTTTTATAGCTGTAAATTCTTTGGCATTATTTAGAGGTTATAATAGCAGTTTCAAATATTCCTGGTTAATGGTTGATGGGATTTTTTTCCCCCTGTAAACTAGAAAATGGGTATGTCTTACTTATGTTAAAAGCATAGACTCAGATGAGAAGATATTTGCTATTAAACTAATTATATGGCTTTAAATTAGTAGCATCCACACAGAAGCTGTGAAGATTCTTTTAGGTAGATGAGAAGCTATGAGCCAGTGTTAAGCTGACTATAATAGGGCTGAGATGGAGTCACTTACGCTAAGCAGCATGTCAGCAAACTGAAACCTAGTTAGTTTCTATTTCCTGTAAATGCCTAATCTTCCAAGAAACCAAAACCCAAGTCAATTAATTGACTCTCCCAGAAAAGGAAGCTAAGCTAACCAATTAGAATGTGCCTGCTTAGTTTAACCTAGTTAAGAGTTTCCCCTTAATTCCAAATACTGGAAGAAAATGCCAGCTAGCCAATCTGAAATTTGCCCAATATGGCTTCCTTGTTCTTGACTACAAAACCCTTCCACACTGTGCCCCTTTTCGCAGATCTCACCTGATTTCCAGACCAGACTCTTCATTCCCCACCTCGAGAATTCATGAATTGGAAATAAAGCTCATGAGTTCATACACAAATTAATCTTGAGGAAATTTTACTTTTAACATAAGTAATTGCACAGTGGTTGATACCTTGTTAATTAATTTCACTTCCTTAGTGATTGACAAGCTAAAGTCTAAATAGATAAAAGAAAATAAAGCACTTTCATAAAGTTAAGGAATCAATTTAAAAGGCATTTTTCTTTAGAAATTTCTGTAACGTTTTCCAAATTTCCATTAAAAAATATTTCAAGGAACACTATATCACTTACATAAAGGAGGAAGAAAAAATAAGCAGGAAGCCATGATCCCTGAGACATCTTATTTGACTAAGTTATCCCGGAAGAATGAAACATTAGGCTGCATTACAAGGACATCTTTTTAAATATTTTTAAACTGCCTTAAACAATATTCTGTCTTGCCTAATTCATGCTTCTTACGTCATGAATTGCTTTTATTTGATCTACTTCCCAAAGTAAGCCCTATGAGGTATCTTGCCTAAAATCTCAGTTGTAAGTGAATGTATCTTCCCATTTATACACTCTGGATTTTTTTTTTTCTTTTTGCAATTGGAGATGAAGAGTTAGAAGAAAGTGCACATACTGTTTTCAGGAATATATGAGGTTTCCCATAGAAAGAAAATGTAGAGAGGGTTATCCAGTAATTTTAAGGGGAGACAAGAAAGAAGACAGCTGGGAACAGTGTATAACCATTGGTGATTATTTCAACTCCACAAGACTGATATTAATCCTTTATTTATTCCAGGCTCAAAGAGATGCTGCTTAAAAAAAAAAAAAAAGAAGTAAAAATGGCTATATATACTCATTGTCACCAAGGCATTTATGATCCAGTTAAAGGTGAATACAAATACAATGAAGTTTATTTATACATTGGTTACAAAATTAAACTACATAGGCTTACAAAGAAAAAAGAGGAAAGAAGGAAGGAAGGAGGGGAGGGAGGGAGGTAAGAAGAAATGAAGGTGAGATGGACAACTGCTAGATGGTGACCGGGTAGGCTAAGCTAAACACCCTGACTTTCTCATTCTAGCTTTAAAAACAAAACAAACAAAAAAACCCCAAAATAATAATAATAATTAAAGGGGTGGGGACTGATAGCAGATGAAACCAGTCTTAGGTGTCTGCTCAGGCGCAGAACAGCATGCGCATGCGCAAAGAATTTCAGCTTGTCCTCTCGGTGACCTGTTACAGAGATGTCGATAACACGGGGAGGCTGGGAGGAGCTAGGCCACCATTTTTCCTCCACCCTGACCATTTTGAGAGTCCTGGATCCAGTGTGACTGCGGTGACCAGTTGACCACGATGTCACCGTAGAGACTGCCTACCAATTCCGGTAGACCATGTTCTTGAACACACCCCAAGGGTGAGCACCCAACTCTGTTTTCCTCCCCATATAAAACCCTGTGTCTGTCAGTCGGAGAGCCACCTTGGCAACCCGAGTCCCGTTGTGCTCCTTTGCTTGGCCAACCAAATAAAATTTTCTTCTTTCGCTTTCCCCTGACCCGTGTCTTAGAGTTACACTGAAAGAGACCTGGAGACCCAGTAACAAAGGGAAATAACAAAATAAAGCAATATTTAAATGTAGTTGGTGATTTGGACTATGGCTTAATTTAAAAATTGTGTGCCTCTTTAGAAGAGAAAATGGAAGAATTAACTGAATGCCATGGGGGCAGGGCAAAGAAAAAACAAGTTAAAGTTATGCAGCATGAGCCAAAAGAAGCCTGGAGTCCCTAAAAGGTGGAAGAGGCAAGGATGGATTCTCCCTAGAACGTTCAGAGGGATCATGGCCCTGCAGACACATTGATTTTGGACTTCTGCCCTCCAGAACTGCAAAGTAATACATTTCTGTTGTTTTAAGACATCAAATTTGTGAAAATTTGTTAAAACATCTCTAGCAAACTAATATACTGGCACTGAGTAGGTGTTCAATAACTATTGTTTGTAAACCTATAGTAATTATGACAGTGTAACATTTGCTCAGAGATGAGCAGTTCAACCATTGGCCCATAATGGGGAATTCACAAATAGACGCAAGTATATTTTGATATTTCAAATCACTGCAAAAATGAGCCCAGGACAGGAACCATTCCCAAAGACAACTCATCAGACATGGAAGGGACTGGACAATGGGTAGGAGAGAGATGGTGACGAAGAGTGAGCTACTTGTATCAGGTGGACACTTGAAACTGTGTTGACATCTCTTGTCTGGAGAGGAGATAGGAGGGTAGAGAGAGTTAGAAACTGGCAAAATTGTCACGAAAGGAGAGACCGGAAGGGCTGACTCATTAGGGGGAGAGTAAGTGGGAGTATGGAGTAAGGTGTATATAAGCTTATATGTGACAGACTGACTTGATTTGTAAACGTTCACTTAAAGCTCAATAAAAGTTATTAAAAAAAAAATAGTAGTATACAGTTGGTTAACATATGGAAAAAAATTAAATTGTACCCCAATATCACATTAATTCCATTTTTGAAAGACGTATGGTGCTAATTTTAAAGAAAATATAAATATATTTTGTTTTGTAAAATTGTGTTCTTATAGTGATCACCTTTACCGAGGCAATGGGAAAATAGAAACTCTAGTGTTTTGTGTGAGAAGATAAATTTATACAACCACTTTGGAAAGCTCCTTGGAAATACTTATCATGACTAAAGGTGCATATGGCCCAAACTTCTAAAATCCACCTGCTTTATTTCTACCCTATGGACATTCTAACATGTATGAACAAGGAGACCAGTCCATGAATATTAATTGCAGCACTGTTTTTAAAATTTAGATTAGTTGGAATATTCCAAGTGTTTCTTAATATGAAAATGGAGAACTCTCCCTTATTTATTTAATAAAGTACCATATAAAAATTTAACAAAAATGGATATTCAAGTATCATCAGGAATGGACTTGAAAAATATAATAGTGGAATTAGAAAGAGTGTACATTAATACATAGAAGATAATAATATTTTATTTAATTTTAAAGATTCAAACATTATAATATGCCATATATGTTCTATATATGTCTTTAAAAGTACAGAAATGTACATGAGAATGGTAAACATCAAATTTAAGACAGTAGCTTTCTCTTGTGTACATCCAGTCCCTGGGTTATGGACATCCAACTTGCAGATAACTCATACTTAGGAATGAGTTTATCTGCCATAAAACCTATTATATTAAAGTTTAAGTTAAATAAAATTGTTCATAGTAAGGAACACGCACACTACTTTGTGAAGCTCATAAAAACATTGCAGAGTTTGGAAGTTTTTCTTAAGTGTTTTATATGCACAGAAAGGTGAAATATATACTACATACTAAGATAAATATTTGACTAACCAACGCTAAATAACAATCATATTTACCTGCTCCACCTTACCTGCAAATTCGACTTAAAGACAGACTTAGGAAAGATGTTATTCATAACCTAGGGACTGCCTGTATGTGATAGTATAATGTTGTTAATGGTTATATAGCTGCATCAAAAGTTTCGTTGTTGTTCTATTTTTCACATATTTACAATATTTGATAATTGGAAGTTGAACACTTAAAAAATAATAGATTTGAATAAAGAAAAACTATGAGTTGAACCGACTCAACAGCAACAGGTTTTTAGATGACTGGGGTATTTTGCTTTGAACCAATACATGACTAAGTAATTATTATAATTTTGTTCAAATTCAATGGAAAGTCTGAAGACTTTTTAAAAATAATTGCAATTTGTCATATAATTGAGAGCATTTTGCAAGAGTAAATGGAATAGGGATGTTTGAATGGAAAGAGAGCAAAATACTGTGCTGTTTTGATATTTGAGGTGACATACAACAGTACTGGAAAGCAGGGTAATTTCATGAAAAATAATGTATGGAAGAGACAAAAATGACTTACCGATTGACTCCAATGTATCTGATAGTTGTGAGTAATGTTAGTAACATTGGCTGAAATGGGAAAGACAGGGTAGAACATTCTAAAGACAAATTTGGTGAGTTCTGCTTTTGATATTTTGAAAAGGAGTTTTCAGTTTTAAATAAAATCTATATGAACAAAAAGTAAAGGTAAATAGAATCATTAAGGAATTGTCAATGTAAAAATGAGAGTTGATGCATGAAGATGAATGTGTCCTGAAAAAGAGAACTTCTAGAACCTGAAAATACCTTTTTTCCTGATTATACAATGGTAAGTCAAAAAGTCTTGCCACTGAGGTTTATTTCAAACAAAATGTGTTTAAACATGTCTCTGTGACCAGTGGATGGCTGAAGACAAATTCTCTCAGTAATACACTTAGTCTCGTTAGGGTGCATTCAAAAAAAAAAAGAGTACTTTTTGTGCCATGAAAAGAAACTATTCTGAGGTCAAGGCTAGTATCAAATTTTTAACAAAATTCAAGTGGACATCTTCCCAAATCATTGAAGCCTTGCAACAAGTTCATGGGAATGACGTCCACATAAAACAACAGTTTTTAGATGGATCAAGCATTTTAAAAAAGGTCAGGAAGACCTCAAAGATGAGCCAAGAAAGGAAGACCACTCAGAAAGTTATGGTGACTGTTTTTTGGGATCCCAGCAGGTTAATCCTGATAGATTTTCTTGAAAGACAGAGACAATCATGGAGGATTATTATGAAGATGTTTTATGAAAATTGAAAACTACATTAAGAAAAAGGCAAGGAAAATTGTGCTGAGGAATTTTTTTTTTTTTTTCCCCAATCACGACAATGCACCTGCTCATTCTTTGAGGGTAGCAAGGGCTGTCCTACAAGAATTTCATTGGGAAACCTTACTTCATCCACCCTACAGCCCTGGTCTTGCCCCTTCAGACTTTTCAAAGAACATTTAAAATTAACACAATTTGAGCCCCTCAAGAATGTTAAAACTTCTGTTTTGATGTCGTATAAACTGAAGAGGACAGAATTTTTTGGTAAGAGTTAGAGAGATGGGAACACCACCTTCAGATGTATGTAAACCTAGATGGAGGAAATGTCAGGAAATAATAGCTTCACACTTTGACATTTTTAATAAAGGTTTCTGTAATTTAGTAGCAATACTTTTTCACTTACCCTTGTATCCTGTCTTCTAAAACTCCATGATTGTTTCTGGAATAAATTCTGAGATTGCATCACCTACTATATTTCAGGGATCACATCTTTACTCTTCCTTTTTGCATCTCCTAAAACTTTTTTTTTTTTTTTTTTAAGACTAGTTCCAGTGTGTTTTGTTTGATATCTTGACACTGAATTTCTTTTACCATATTATGGAATTTTGGAGATTCTTTAAATGACCATCCTAAGGGCAAATGGAACACAATTGAAGCTTAATTATTCTGTCCTAGTTGCCTTTTTTTTTTCATTAAAGGCTCTGATAGTTTTGATTAACATGTGAAAAAAAGTTTTTCTGACACCTAGAACAAAACAGAATTTTGACTAGAACAAAATATTGTGAACTATTCCAAACATGCAATAATCATTTGTAAATACAGATGAGTTATAAATACAACTCACTAAATTAAATTACATTCCACAGTTAGGTAAATGGCTCAGTGTTATAAAATTAACTAATTTTAAAATAAATGCTTATTTTTATCTTAATGGAAAAAATTGAAAAAAACTTTGGTAATAGAACAAATTTTGATACAAGCGACTATTTAATATTTTCAGGGATAATGGTAATAATTATTATTTTCCAAATAATACCTTTCAATTTCTGCATAAACTATGACAAGTATCTTACTTAAATTTAAGGAATAGTCATTAACTAGAAGAGCCAGGCTGAATAATACTTAAAAATGTATTCATTAACTAGAAGTGCCAGGCTAAATAAAGGCTTAAAAATGGTCGTATTTGTTATTTTGGAGAAAGCACTTAATAATTAGAAGAATTTAGATAGAAAATCCTAATTTCAGATTTGCCTGGAGGAAATAAAAACTGGCAATTTTTGTCCTCAGTTTCACATGGCAGAACAGACCTGGTTAGTAAGTAATCCTTTTAGAAAGGACAAATGTTCTCCAATTCACTTCTGTTTCTACAACTTATACCATATACCATATTTTGCAGAAATAACACCCATCATATTTTGTTTTGCCAATCATAGTTTCCCCTTGCCAGATATTTTCATAAGGGCACTATGCTATTTTTTTTTTTTAAACAGCATCATGTGAAAAAAATAGCATACTGTGCTTATAAAAATGCCTCATGGAGGAGGGAAACAATGTAGTTGGTGGTAAAAAAAAGTATAATACACCTGTGGTTTGCATAAAAATATGGTATACATATTCACTTATACTCTGTCCAGACTATTCTCCACTTCGGTGCCTCTAGGAAATTGAGTTTTAGTCTCCAGATTTATAATTTTATGAATTAAATATGCCTCCACCTGCAAGTGACAATACTTATAAAATTTTTTCAATTGTAAAATTTAATGTAAAATAACTGATAAAAATTATCTGTAACAGATGGAGTTTAATGGAGAAAAAGAAGGAAGGCTGTATCAGAGCATAGAAGTGGAGTGTAAAGCTAATATTCTTAGAAAAAATGAGTACAGTAAAAAAATAAAAATAAAACCCCCACTTGATATAGTATTGAGGTTACAAAACATGGCCCCAGAATTCTTTTCCTCCACTAAGAGGACTTGTGTCTTCCTTGACTGTGGAGAGCCATGATGAAAAATGGGCTCGTAGAGGGCTGTAGCTCTCAGTAACTAGATGACATTACCCAGTGACAAGCTCACAAGCTTTTATTTACTTACATAGTGGCTGGGACACAGATGAATGGGGTAAGATTCATTATCAGATTGGTCTCCCTTAGACCCCCGTCGCAGGGTCAGTTGACCCAGGAAATCTCTTCTGCACAAGTAGGGGCCCATGACATGTTGCTGATAAAAGATTGTGAGGCAAAGGGATCTATGGCTTTTATACCTTACAGTGCATGGGAACAGGGAAAAGGGGTAAGAGGAAAGGGCCTTTGTTTAGCTGCACCTGGCCTGACCATTCTGTGAGTCTTGGTTCAAACTCAAAGAGTGAAACAGTCCTGTGACCAAGGGTGCATGACCAGAAAGAACACTCCATCCCCTCTTCCAGCTACAAGATTAATTCTATGAGACTACATTTTCTGATTATGGATACAGTGGGTCAAAAGTCACCAGGAGAAACTATTTCCCCTGGGATGCACACTTTAGTACACTTAAGGAGTCACAGAGATGGTGGAAAGTGAATCTCACTCTGAGAAAGCAGCCACTTTACTTTGTCAACCAATACAATACAAAAGAAGTAATGCTACTTGACTTTTGATATCTTGTTAGAATGGGCCATGATTTCTGCTCAGTCCTCTCAGAATACTGATTCCCAGGGAGTCTCCTCTGCTCCCAATCTGGGAGAAGCCCAAGCCATGTGGAGTAGTCCTTAGTAGGAGTTCCAGTTCACAACTCCCGTTCATCCTGGCTTCAGATGTTCAAGGCCAGGTGCCAGATATGTGAGTAAAGAAGCTATCTTGGAAGTAAACACTTCAATCCCAGCTGTTCGTAGCTATGGGCATACCTTATTTTATTGCATTTCCCTTTGTCACACTTCGCAGATATTATGGTTTTTACAAATTGAAGGTTCGTGGCAAACATGCATCAAGCAGAAGTCTATTGGTGCTGTTTTTCCAACTGCATGTGCTCATTCTGTGTCTCTGTGTCACATTTTGATAATTCTTGCATTGTTTCAGACTTTTTCATTATATCTGTTATGGTGATCTGATATCAGTGATTTTGATGTTACTGTTTTAATCATTTGGGGCAACCACAAATATCGCCTCTGTAAGACAGCAAGCTTGGTCAATAAATGCGTGTGTTCTGACTGGCGCACTGACTGGATTCCCCATCTCTCTCCCTCTCCTCAGGCCTCCCTATTACCCAAGACATGATAATATCGAAATGAGGCCAATTAATAACCCTACAATGGCCTCTAAGTGTCCATGTGAAAGGAAGAGTTGCAGGTTTCTCATTCTAAATCAAAAACTAGAAATGATTAAGCTTAGTGAGGAAGGCATGTCGAAAGCCGAGATGGGCCGAAAGCTAGGGATCTTGCTCCAAACAGTTAGCCAAGTTGTAAATACAAATGAAAAGTTCTTGAAAGAAATTAAAAGCGCTACTCCACTGATCACAGGAATGGTAAGAAAGCATAACAGCCATATTGCTGATATGGAGAAAGTTTTAGTGATCTGGATAGAAGAGCAAACCAGACACGACATTGCCTTAAGCAAAAGCCTAATCCAGAGCAAGGCCCAAATTCTCTTCAGTTCTGTGAGGCTGAGAGACTTGAGGAAGCTGCAGAAGGTAAGTTTGAAGCTAGAAGAGGTTGGTTCATGAGGTTTAAAAAAGCAGCCATCTCCATAAAAGTGCAAGGTGAAGCAACAAGTGTTGATGTAGAACCTGCGTCAAGTTATCCAGGAGATCTAGCTAAGATAATGGATGAAGGTGGCTACAGTAAACAGGAGGTTTTCAGTGCAGATGAAACAGCCTTACATTGGAAGAAGATGCCATCTAGGACTTCCACAGCTGGAGAGGAAAAGCCAATGCCTGGTTTCAAAGCTTCAAAGGATAGGCTAACTCGTCAGGGGCTAATGCAGCTGGTGATTTTAAATTCAAGACAAAGCTCATTGACCATTTGGAAATCCTAAGGTGCTTAGGAATTATGCTAAATGTACTCTGCCTGTGCTCTATAAATGGAACAATAAAGCTTGGATAAGAGCACATATGTTTACAACATGGTTTACTGACTGTTTTAAGCCCATTCGTGAGATCTACTACTCAGAAAAAAACATTTCTTTCAAAATATTACTACTTATTGACAATGTACCTGGTCACTCAAGAGTTTTGATGGAGATGTACAGGGAGATTAATGTTGTTTTCATGCCTGCTAACACAACATCTATTCTGAAACCCATGGATCAAGGAGCAATTTCAACTTTCAAGACATATTTAAGAAATATATTTTGTAAGGCTATAGCTACCACAGATAGTGATTCCTTTCATGGACCTGGGCAAAGTAAATTGAAACCTTCTGGAAAGAATTCACCATTTCTACATGCCATTAAGAACATTTGTGATTCATCAGAGGAGGTCAAAATATCAACACTAACAAGAGCTTGGAAGAAGCTGATTCTAACCCTCATGGATGACTTTGAGGGGTTCAAGACTTCAGAGGAGGAATAACTGCAGATGTGGTGGAAAAAGCAAGAGAACTAGAACTAGAAGTGGAGCCTGAAGATGTGACTGAATTGCTGCATCTCATGAAAAAACTTTAACAAATGAAAGTTGCTTCTAATGGATGAGCAAAGGAAGTGACTTCTTGAGATGGAATCTACTCCTGGTGAAGATGCTGTGAACACTGTTGAAATAACAGCAAAAGATTTAGAATACTACATAAACTTCTTTTCTTTGACTAATTCAAACATTAGTTGATGTTTGACCATATCAATAGGTAGCATATGATCAGGAACTGAAGGAATATGATGGTACTGAAGGAAAAATCCAAGCTGCACTGAGGCCACTGGTGAAAAACAAGGCTCCAGGAATTAATGGAATATCAACTGAGATGTTTCAACAAATGGATGCAGTGCTGGAAGTGCTCACTCATCTGTGCCAAGAAATATGGAAGACAGCTTCCTAGCCAACTGACTGGAAGAGATCCATATTTATGCCTATTCTCAAGAAAGGTGATCCAACCAAATGTGGAAATTATAGAACATATCATTAATATCACACAGAAGCAAAATTTTGCAGAAAGATCATTCAAAAGTGGCTGCAGCAGTATATTGATAGGGAACTACCAGAAATTCAGGCTGGATTCAGAAGAGGATGTGGAACCAGGGCTATCATTACTGATGTCAGATGCATCCTGGCTGAAAGCAGAGAATACCAGAAGGATGTTTACCTGTGTTTTATTGACTATGCTAAGGCATTCGACTGTGTGGATCATAACAAATTATGGACAATATGGCAAAGAATGGGAATTTCAGAGCCCTTAATTGTGCTCATGAGGAACTTGTACATAGATCAAGAGGCAACTGTTGGGACAAAACAAGGTGATACCGAGTGTTTTAATGTCAGGAAAGGTGTGCATCAGGGTTGTATCCTTTCACCATGCCTGTTCAATTTGTATGCTGAGCAAATAATCTGAGCAGCTGGACTATATGAAGAAGAACGGGACATCAGGAGGAAGACTCATTAACAGCCTGTGTTATGCAGATGACACAACCTTGCTTGCTGAAAGTGAAGAGGACTTAAAGCACTTACTAATGAAGATCAATGACAATAGCCTTCAGTATGGATTACACCTCAACATAAAGAAAACAAAAATGCTCACAAATGGACCAATAAGCCACATCATGATAAACAGAGAAAAGATTGAAGTTGTCAAGGATTTCATTTTCTTTGGATCCACAATCCATACCCATGGAAGCAGCAGTCAAGAAATCAAATGGAGCATTGCATTGGGCAAATCTTCTTCAAAGGACCTCTTTAAAGTGTTGAAAATCAAAGATATCACCTTGAAGGCTAAAGTGCACCTGACCCAAGCCATGGTATTTTCAATTGCATCATATGCATGTGAAAGCTGGACAATGAATAAGGAAGACCGAAGAAGAATTAATGCCTTTGAATTGTGGTGTTGGCAAAGAATATTGAATATACCATGGATTGCCAAAAGAACGAACAAACCTGTCTTGGAGGAAGTACAACCAGAATGCTTCTTGGAAGCAAGGATGGCAAGACTATGTTTTACATACTTTGGTCATGTTGTCTAGAGGGATCAGTCCTTGGAGAAGGACATCTTGCCTAGTAAAGTACAGAGTCAGTGAAGAAGAGGAAGACCCTCAGTGAGGTGGATTGACACAGTGGCTGCAACAATTGGCTCAAGCATAACGAATGTGAGGATGGCACAGGACGAGGCAGTGTTTCGTTCTGTTGCGCATAGGGTTGCTGCGAGCAGGAACTGACTCAATGGCACCTAACAACAGCAACATAAACTTCTTTGATAAAGCAGCAGTAGGGTTTTAGAGGCTTGACTCCAATTTTGAAAGAAGTCCTACTGTCAAAGAGCATCCCGTGCTGCAGAGAAATCTTTCTTGAAAGGAAGAGTCAGTCGATACACCAAACTTCACTGTTCCCTTATTAACCACCACCCTGATCAGTCATCAGCCATCAACATCTAGGCAAGGCTGTCCACTAGCAAAAAGATTAAGGCACACTGAAGGCTCAGAAGATGGCTAGCATTTTATACCAATAATGTATTTTTAATTAAGGTGTGTATTTTTTTTTTTAGACATAGTGCTATTGCACACTTTACATGCTACAGCATAGTGTAAACATAAAATTTATATGCACTAAAAAAAAAAAAAGAAAAAAAAAAGCATTGCCGTTGATTTGATTCTGACTTATAGTGACCATATAAGACAGAGGAGAACTTCCCCATAGTGTTTCCAAGGAGCAGTGGTGGATTCAAACTGCAGACCTTCTGGTTAGCAGCTGTAGCTCTTAATTCATGTAACTCACTTTATTTTGGTGGTCTGGAACTGAATCTGCAATATCTCAGAGGTATGCCTGTATTTGAATCACCTCTAGGCATGTGAGTCTTCCCAGCTGAGGCCACGTCACTGAGGAGCAGAGAAGAGCCATCCTAAATATGTCCTTTCTAAATTCCTACCCACAGAATCTGTGAGCATAATAAAAACTTGCTAAGTCTGGGTGGTTAATTATGCAGTAATACAACTTGAATATATAGAAAATCCCTTCTTATCTCCAAGTCTCTACATTATCTGGCATCTGTTATCTCTTCAACTTCTGCTTCCAATCTCCTTCTCATTCCCGTACTTGAATTATACATCTTATAACACACAAAAAAAATGCTATTGCCAATTATTTATTTTTTACAAAGTTTGATTTCTCTGTTTTAATTTCAAATATCTGTCTTCAAGTATTACCCATCAGGTAACGTTTCTTTCAAAACCTTTTCATAATTTTTTTTTTCTCTACTCCTAAGCTTAAAATAACTTTCTGCCACCTATTTATGTTATATGTAAACTACTTATCTTTGAGTTGATTGCAACTCATGGCAACTCTGTGTTTCTGAGTAGAACTACACTCTTTAGGATATTCACGACTGTGATCTTTGAAAGGAGATCACCAGGTCTTTCTTCTGAGGCATCTCTAAAACCAAGAAAACCAAACCCAGTGTCATCGAGTCGATTCCAACTCATGGTGACCCTATAGGACGGAGTAGAACTGCTGCATAGAGTTTCCAAGGAGCACCTGGTGGATTCGAACTGCCGACCCTTTGGTTAGCAGCCATAGCACTTAACCAGTATGCCACCGGGGTCTCTATGTGGATTTAAATCACCAACCTTTCGGTTAGTAGGCAAGTGCTTAACTGTTTGCACCACCAGGGACTCCATCACATACATACCAAAAACACCAAACCCGTTGCTGTGGAGTCAATTCTGACTCATAGCGACCCTTTGGGACAGAGTAGAGCTGCTCTGTATGGTTTCCAAGGAGCACCTGGTAGATTTGAACTGCCAACCTTTTGCCTGGCAGCCATACCTCGTAGCTCTTAACCAGTATGCCACCAGGGTTTTCATCATATACATAGCACCAGTAAAAACCTGTAATTATTTACTTGCTTCCAAACCATCTCTACTATAATGTAAACTCTAAGAGTTCCAGGGTCATTTCTTCCGTTTACTACATTTTTCCAGTAGATGAAATATCACATTGCTCATAGTGCTTTTCCAGAAATATTTGTTATTGAATAAACAAAACTCTTTAATCTAATAGAATCTCCAGATTAAATTTATGATACACATATTAATACTTGTTTCAATTAGGTTGGGGTTCAGCTATAAATGATACAGGATGCAATTAAAAAAAATGCTTCAACATATAAGGTTTCTTTATTTTCTTGCTTTGTTTTTCCCTACCAAAAAAAAAAAAAAGCAGAAGAAGTCAATCCAGGATTGGTAGGAGAGCAGTTTCACAGCGTCACTGAAGATCCAAATTACAGCCATGACCTGCCATTCTTAGAACTTCCTTAGACCGAACCATCATATAAGGTTGCCTGTTGGCTGTAGTACTTTGTTTTTAAATTCAGGGAAAGAACAAGAGAAAAGGGTGAAGTGCCAAAGGGCAAAGGGCTAAAGACATGCAGTCTAAATTTGCATTTTTAAACATTTACTTGGAAACCTTACAATGTGTCATCGACTTTCATGTCACTTCTATATCTGGACAACACATGGTCATGCCAGAAAGCATTTTTGCTTATCAAATGAAAAACCAGCCAAGAGACGAAGTGTGAATGGCTATTGCATTCGACAGTGTTTGCCAAGATATTTCCATATTTTTATGCATCAGAAAACTGACACACGAAGTGGCTAATTAATCTGCTTTTTACGCTGTAAGTAAAAAAGAATACCTATGTGTAAAGCCCAGGAATTTTTCCCCCTGCAAGCATGTACCCTCTGAAAGCAGCTTTCACATGTAGGAAATGATAACACTGATGATAATAACCACGATTTACTGAGTTTGTCCTAGGATTTTTTTTTAGCAATTACTATATAACGTTATTTCCATTAAACATGTCATTTGACCTACACTTTATATTCCTTTAGTGTTAGTATTAGTATCCTTACTTTACAGATGAGGAAGTTGTAAATGAGAGAGTTTAAAAAAGATGCCTATATTTTGCAAAGCTAGTCAGCAACACAAGAGGCCCTGGTGGTACAGTGGTTAAATGCCCTGCTGCTAACGGAAAGGTCAGCAGTTTGAACTCACCAGCTGCTCCATGGGAGTAAGATGTGGCAATCTACTTCTGTAAAGATTTACAGCCTTGAAAATCCTATGGGGTGCTTCCACTCTGTCCTAGAGGGCTGCTATGAGTTGGAATCAACTCAATGAATGGGTTTAGTCAGCAAGACAGTTGGAATTTAAGTCTAGATTTATGGGATTCCAAAGCCCCTGTTCTTACCTTTGACATTAAATGTGAGCCTTGACCAAGTATGAGAGATGGACAGCTATAAATGATTGCAATAAGCAAAACATGCCTGAGAAGACAAACTGGATGATACCCTGACCCTGAGTCAGAATCAACTTGATGGCAATTAACAAGACAACAATATCAGGACATAGTGAAAATTATTCTATCTCCATAAACTAGTGACCTCAAGAAACACTGTATGGGGAAAATTGTCTTTTGAGATCATTAACCATCTCTTATTGATCCTAAAGTCACTATTTCTGGGTACCAATAATTAAAACCCTGGGGCTGCTAAACTTAAACAAGATGGATTCCTCTAGGAGCAGATAGTAAGGACCTGGAGTGATTCACCTAAGGAAATATTTACAACTGAATCTGACTGAAAAGTCAATCGTTTGAAGGAGCCTTTTGTTAGTCGGTTGAAATTTTCAGATAAGCCCCAAATCGTACTCTGAATTCCATTAAAAATGCATTTTCTTGTATCTCTTTCTCAATCTCTTAAATCAACTATTTCATGACTATATACAGAATGAACCTCAAAAGAATAAGCTAAAAAATAATTATATGAGGATTTCATAAACATAAATTTTAATAACAGAAGGAATTTTCACTTTTTTTAAGGAGGTGTATTTTTTTTAAGGTTTTTTTTTTCTTTAATTGATGGATTATTCTATATTATGTACTGAAAGACAAGTGTTTGAAATTTTCCTGAATAACAACATTCAGAGATGTTTTTAGACAGATGATATATTGCTCTTATAAAAGATGGATAATGTAAATCTCATTATAAAAAATGGACCATTTTTTCTATCTGAACGATCATAGTACAATATATGTTTTTTTGTTTTGTTTTGTTTCCTTGTAATTATTAAAATTAAGACATTAGTTCAAAAATTTTGCATCTCAGGAGGGTGCTTACATGATAATTGGAAAAAAAAGTTGAATTAATTACAATATTCATTATTTTAAATTTTATTTACCAGTTATTGACTAAACCTTTTTTTTCAGAAGATTGTAGAAAATATGAGCTATAAAGATTAATCAACAGAAACCTCCCTAAAGGATATTGTAGGAGAGATTACATGGTACAAAAATAATAGATACACAAAGAAGAAAGTGGTTTCATAAGAGTACATAAAATATTCTAATGCCAAAAGGAAGAAAAGACTGTTTCTAGCTGCAGGCATCAGAGAAATTTCCATGGAAAAGGTGGCATTTGAACTTGTTCTTGGAGAGACTCAATTTAATAGAAAAGTAGACAAAAGATATGGATAGTCTTTCCAGATTAGAGGAAACAAAACTGGTGATAAAGATATAAAATATTCTTAACATGACTGACAATCAGGGAAACAAGTGAACACAATTAGGTACTCTTAAAAACGGAGCAGCAAGGGCATCCGACCTCCTCTAACTTCACAAGGGTGAAGGAGAATCAAGATCAACAGCCCAAGGCTGATTCCTATAAGGCAGAGTTCAAACATACCTCCACCCTCCTATCAATGCTGACGGCAACCATCCCTCCTACAGCACTCTCTACTTCTCTGCTAGGTTCTATAATTTGTTGTAATGGCCACACAGAACTCACAGACAGTATTCATTTTTAAGGGATTTATTAGGGAAGTAACAGGTTACAATTCAGGATTAGGAACTACTCAGGATATGGTTATTGGGTCGGAATGGCTTCTTGGCTGTCCCCATAGGCAGACCTCTCCCTGGTCCTTGGCCTCTCAGCCCTCAGTCCCCAGGCCTCTAGGGCCTTTTGAGCCAGCCTGGCCTCTGCCCTGCTCAGGGAAGTGTTACAAAGCTATTTAGCTCCACCAGTAAGCACCCAGAGGCACCTCACTCAGTAAGCTTCAGCATGAAGGTGCTCAGCTCTCTAGCTCTGTAGGTTGGCAAGCCTAGCTTTGTTGATGAGTACCCGGAGGCACCCCACTTTGCCAGCAAGGCTCTTGCCAGAAGTCACTCAGCTTTCCGGCTCTGTGGGCCAGGAAGCCCACTGCACCGTATCTTGCCTGTCTCCTGGTTCTGCTCCTGCTTGTTCTCTGCCATACTTGCTGCTGCTTCTCACCACCTTAAGCCATCTCTGGTGTTACAGCTCTCTGTCTTCTGGGTCTAGTAGGTTCTCAGTGCAGAGTCCTCAGGTCCAAAGTACGTGCTCTGTTCCCAGCTCTTCCGTCTTGGTGGTAGTGAGGTACTCCCAGGTCCACCTCTGGTATGGTTCATTTTAAGCCTAGTGGGATGGCAAAACTGATGAATCCCCTCATTAGGGTTTTATACACCTTATTTATGTGGTCCCACCCCGACAAGGGTGCCATGCACCTTATATGCATTATTAGCAAGCTCTCCAATTCGCTTGGTAAGCCACAAGCACCTTATCTGCATAGTCCCACCCAATCATTTGGTAGGAGTTACAAGGTAATGGCTAGAAAGGCCATATAAAAGTGATCCATCACACTGCAGATACCACATTTTTTACCCATCAGATTGACAACTTCAAAATGTTCACGAAGTTTTTGAGGACACAGGGAAATGGTCAGGCTCGAAATAAGTGGGTGTAAATGTATAAAAGAAAGTTCCTTTAGAGTACAATTCTTGTATACTGTATATTCTATAAACAATAAATGTAAGACTCAACATTTCCCATTTTGGGAATACATTGTTGATAATTGTGCAAGAATGTTAACCTCAGTATTGTGCTGCAACTAGAAAAGCTCTAAATATTCATCAGCATAAGAATGGCTAAATAAAAATAGTTTGTCCATTATGCAAACTAAAAGACTACCATTATAGCACGATAGTGAAAAATACAATCTCTGGAAGCAGAACTATCTAGATTTGACTCACTGACTTTCCTTGTATTGACTTTGAATGAGGTACTTAAAATCTTTTTTTCCTCTTCTGCAAAATAGAGACAAGGGTCTTACCAATTTCATTAGATTATTGTGATAACTAAATGAGATGATCCATAAATGTCCAGTGCAAAATAAGCACCCAATTAAACTGACTACTATTATTAATTTTATTATTATTAATCTTAGTGTAACTTTCATGGTAAGATTTTTAAGAAACCTTGCTAAATGAAGAAAATGAAGTTTCAAACTAACCCATAACATAACCCATAATTTAAGAAACGCAGACACACGAAGGCCAACTATGCATGTTTTTAGTAGGTAAATAAACACGCACTTATTGCACTGAACGTGTTTGGGGAAAGGATACACCAAACTGAAAACAATGATTATCTCTAACAGTGCATCCTAGTAGAGACTAGATAAATGGATAAAATATTGAAGTTGTCAAGGATCTCGTTTTACTTGGATCCATAATCAATGTCCATTGAAGCAGCAGTCAAGAAATCAAACAGGAAAATCTGCTGTAAAAGACCTCTTAAAAGTGTTAAAAAGCAAAGATATCATTTTAAGGACTAATGTGTGTCTGACCCAAGCCATGGTGTTTTAAATCACCTCATATGCATGTGGAATTGGACAATGAATAAGGAAGACCAAAGAAGAATTGATGCCTTTGAATTACTGTGTTGGCAAAGAATACTGAATATACCATGGACTGCCAAAAGAATGAACAAATCTATCTTGGAAGAAATACAACGAGAATGCTACTTAGAAGTAAGGATGGCCAGACTTCTCATATACTCTGGACATGTTATCAGAAGGGATCAGTCCCTATAGAAGGACATCATGCTTGGCAAATCAGAAGGTCAGTGAAAAAGAAAGACCCTCAACAAGATGAATTGCCACAGTGGCTGCAACAATGGGCTCAAGCACAATTGTGAGGATGGTGCAAGGCCAGGCAGTGATTTGTTCTGTTGTACATAGGGTCGTTATGAGTTGGAAACGACTCGATGGCACCTAACAGCAACAACAATAGTAGAGACCAGGCTCAGGCAACATTCAACTCAAGCTTTAATATTTTTTTCTTAATTTTTTTAAATTTCTTGTAATGGGAATGCATTACTTACACAATTAACATATTTTAAATAATAAGTACTAAGTGGCTGGTTTAAATTGATGGGAATGAGCAAAACACAGATGATAATATGTTCAGGTAATGAGAATTCATGGTCTTTTTCAGTAGCCTCTTAGTGGCACATTTCCTTTGGTTAAGCTGATTATTATTAAGTTGTGTTTTAGGAAAATACTCCCCAACAGAGAAAAAACTAGCAGCATTTCAGTTTTCATTCTAAGTTATCTCCAGAACCAAGCCACCTATCTCCAACAAACTCAGCACTCTGGTTACAACAGAACAGTCTTTCTTTATTTACTCTTTCGGTGATCTAATGCCAATGATACCACCGACAGAAACAGCAGTCAAATACAGCAAAAAGCACATCCAAGAGTCACACAGCACAGCATAATACACATAAAAACACCTTATTAACATTTTTATAACACTCTCAACTGAAATAAATAGACCACTCTCAGTTTTAACATCTGGCTCCCAACCATTCTTGTTTGGGTGATAACTTTTTTAACAAACAAAGGCTAAGTGTCATTGGTAGACCGTTCATCAAGTTACAGCTGTTCCTTTAGAACAAAATGTATGCATGCTGGAAGTGTGGCTGAAGCTCACTCATTTAGTTCTGTGTGGGAAAAAAAAGCTTTACATTGGGTGCAATTCAGAAAGACAAATGGCTTCAGATGTTTTGAATGGATGCCTTAACACTAGTTTAAAAGCAGCTTCTTGTGGTTTTAAAATATTCTCATTCACAATTTTTTACATTTAAATTACAGATGTGAGAACGCATTCTTCTCGAGGCAAAGATATTTTTGGTTTCATGTGCTCTTGGGTATCTTTAGGTCATCCATTACATCAATCATTTATCTTCATAAAATGTTTGGTTATGAATGATTACTTACTCCACCAAAGACAGCAAATACTCATGAAAGAAACAGATATGGTTCTGCTGTTCTCATATGCACTTCTACCAGATTCCCTTAGGATAATTTCTGCTTCAACTTAAGCTATTACATTTTTTGCTGAATTCAAATCAGTTCATTGTGCTGGAACATGTGGAAACAAATACCCACAGATGTTTGCCTGAAGGTTCAAGCATATTTAAAGGCACTTAATTATAAGATCCTATGAAGTTCTCCCAATTAGTTTGGAGCTAAATATTCTACATCTGCTTAGTCTTTTTAATATTTAAATATTTGCTATTCATGTGATTATCCTTTTGGTCATAGGTTAAAACTGAAGTACCCTGGTGGCATAGTGGTTAAGTGCTCGGGCTGCTAACCAAGAGGTCTGCAGTTCAAATCTGCCAGGCGCTCCCTGGAAACTCTACGGGGCAGTTCTACTCTGTCCTACAGGGTCGCTATGAGTCGGAATCGACTCAAAGGCATTGGGTTTGTCTTTTTTTGTTTTTATATTGATGGTGTTTTAAAAATAATTTAAAGCGATTCACTTGTTTTGATAGTGTTTATTAAAAAAAAAAATTTTTTTTTTTAATGAACACTATCAAAACAAGTGAATTTATTTATTATTACATTAAAAATGCAAGTCTCTGCTAGCATACTCTATTTCATTATCTATTCATTTCCTGTCTTATTATTGTTCATGCCTGAATTTCTTGTTATAACACTTCCATACAAATCAGAGAGAGATAAAACTAGTTAATTTCTCTCTAATCTGGATAAACTATTATCCGGTAAAATAAATTATTATGCCAAATAACAAAATCCTATGCATAGGAAATTTAACATTTCTGAATAACAGGAAGAATAGTAAGATGATACTTTTTATGAACTATAAAAACAGCACTCTGAGCATTGAATCCACATGGTTCCTTTTCCTTCAGGGCACACAGCTGACTCCCTTGGCTAGATACATTCATGAAGGACAAACTGTGTGTCTGGATCACTTTTATATTATCACTCTGAAATTATTTGATGGTTTGATCAATTGATTTCTCTCTTATTTTCCATAAGAAATATTTCAAACATTCACCAAGCTTTCAAGCTCTCCCTGCCCAATCTTGATCCTCCCATTCTTAGCACAGGACTTTGTCTTCTACTTTTAGGAATTGTCACAAATTGAATTGTCCCCCCCCCCCATAATGTGTCAACTTGGCTAGGCCATAATTCCCAGTATTGTGTGGATATCCTTCATTTTTTGATCTGATGTAATTGTCCTATGTGTTGTAAATTCTAGCCTCTGCCTGTGGCTAATGAAGCAAGATTAGGTAAGTTAAAGAGGATTAGGGTGGTATGCAACACCTTTATTCAGATCACAGCCCTGATGCTATGTAAAGGGAGTTTCCTGGAGTGTGGCCTGTATAACCTTTTATCTTACAAGAGATAAAAGAAGAGAGAAGCAAGCAGAGTAGGAACCTCATTACCACCAAACAGGAAGAGCCAGGAGTGGAACGCATTCTTTGGACCCGGGGTCCCTGTGCTGAGAATCTCCCTGACCAGGGGAAATTGTTGATAAGGACCTTCCCCTAGAGCCATCAGAGAGAGAGAGCTTTCTCCTGGTGCTAATACCCTGAATATGGACTTCTAGCCTCCTAAACTATGAGAGAATAAATTTCTGTTTGTTAAAGCCGTCCACTTGTGGCATTTCTGCTATAGCAGCGCTAGATAACTAAGACAGGAATAATGCTAATTCTTTCATAAAGCTGCCTACTATCATTTGTGTCTGTTCTTAGCTTTTTCTCATCTATCTCATAGGAAGAGAGCACAGGAGAATCTCTTCTCACAGGCTTATAAATACATCCTTTTACAGTATCACTGGAATTTGGTCCCATTACTTACCTTTTTCTCTACTATAAGGTCCCTGTGTAGTGCAAACAGGCTGCATTTGGCTACTCATAGAAAAGTAGGCAGTTCATATCCACCCAGTGATGCTGCAGAAGAAAGGTCTGGCGATCTACCACTATAAGATTACAGTCACTGAAAACCCTATGGAGCAGTTCTATTCTGACACAACTGTTGCCTGGAGTCAGAATTGAGTTGACGGCAACAGGTTCTCTCCCATAGTTTTGAATTTTCCTTCTCTTTCTTGAGCATATGGGGAAATTTGAAACTTAATAAAAATCCTTCTCATGATCAAGGCATATTTACCCTAAAACAGGGATTGACAATGGACCAAATCTTAGCTACTGCCTGTTGTCAATAAAATTTTATTAGAACACGGCCATACTCATTTGTTTATATGTTGTCTATAGCTACTTTAGTGTTACAAAGGCAGACTCAATTAGCTGCAACAGAGACAATATGGCCCACAAGTCTAAATTGCCTATATACTATCTTATCCTTTAGAGAAAATGTTTGCTGAATCCTGCCCTGAGTCAATAAAGCTTAAGCTTCAGGACTCCTCACTGCTGTCTTAGTTTTCTAGTGCTGCTATAACAAAAATTCCACAAGTTAGTGGCTTTAAAAAATAGAATGTTATTTTCTCACATTTCTAGAGGTTAGAGGCCTAAACCAGGTCTCAGCCTTGTTTCCTTTTTTGTCCGTAGCCCTGGGTGTTCCTTGTTTCCTTGGCTTGTAGGCAAAAGAGTCTCACATGGCATCTGCCTTACCTAGTATGTGCCTGCCCCTGTTCTATTCTTTGTATAATTCAGTAGTGATTAGGTTTAGGGTATACCCTACACTGATATTGCCTCATTAACCTAACAAAGAAAACCCTGTTTACAAATTGCATTACATTCACCAATACAGGAGTTAGGATTCCAAACCCTATTTGGGACACAATCAGACTATAACATTTGCATTACCCCTTTCCAATCCTGGTTTTGTAGTTTTGTATTCTTTTTTAAAGATCTTCCCCCAAATTTGGATATAATTCAAATTCCACAGAATAAGGATCCACCTCTTAACTCTCTCTAGTTTGCATTTGTTGCCATCACTTTCCTTCCTTGGACAGCTAGGTTTCTTCAAAGAATTATAAATATTAACTCTGTTCTCTAATTTTCTATTTATTTTTGAAACCACTGGCACACTCTCCTGGCTTCTACACTCCGTCATGATTAGGTGCAGAGGCTTGCTAATTTTTGCTTCGCTTGACCATTGTATAGCTCACTTCATGAAATTCTGTCCTTCTTTTAAGCTTACAATTCTTTTATTTCCTAATTCTCGTCATACATTTATAGGATCAAATGGCGATTACTCTTATCTGCTCTGACCCCATACTGTCGATGCTTATGAGTTCTCTGGTATAATTTCTCTATATTGAAGTGATTCTTTGAGATCGTACAAAAAGATTGGGTTGTGAAATCAGACTCACACAAATCATAGACTTCACAGAATATGAATTTTTACCAGTAATTTCAAGGATTCAGGTAATCATTAGTTACAGACAAAACAAAGAAAGGTTCAGAAACCTCAGCATGACTCCTTAGGCCCTTTAATTTCTCATTAGATACGCTTTTATCCAAGCAGACAGATGAGATTTCCAGGTGAGGTGTGTAGTTACCTCACTTAACATGGAGAGAGCATTCTCAGCCATAAAAGATTTTCTTTTTATACACACAGTTTTGTAACACTCATGGCCTTTTCCAGGGAGCCATATCCCATACATTTTTGAATACCTGCTTTCTTTATCATATTCAATCCTAAAAAAAAATCTAGGCACCGTCCTGCTAAAAGCATTCTATAGATGATCACCCTCCTGCTAGCCAAAAACATTCAGATTGTTCTGCAGGAGTTATGTCATTATTATGTTTACACAACTACACTGTGTCACCTGCCCTCTTTGTTGGCCTGAGAGTGCCTCCCCGTAGCAGGAGAGACTCTCAAACTACCTGCTAGACCCTCTTCTTCCCAACACACTTTCTGACCAGATATTTCTAGTATCTTTCATTATTTGTCTTACAATCTCTTCTACAATAGTTCATTTAACCATCCAGTAGAGAGTAGGGATTCTCTCTACAAAGCCTGTTATTTGGTAACACCATTACAAGTCTTTTGATATTCATTTGCTAAATCAATTATTTTTTACCACAGTCGATCTCAATTATTTGCATCATTTCTGTAAGGTAATGCTATTCAGCTGTATGCATCCCCTTCCTAATGGAATCAGCTTTTCTCTTCCCCGAAGCATGCTGGGGATGAATTCGGGATGGACTCAGGCTAAGGTACAAGGCCAGGAGTGGTATGACTGGGCCAGCGCCCAAGGTTGAGGAATGCCTTAGCAACAAGAAGGAAAACATCTGGGCCTGGACGTGAAGTCTCTGGGAACACTGACTACTCAAGGACGTGGGACAAAAACAATGAGCCTTGGTCCCAGCTGGAACGGTATATAAGCTTGTGTCCCTTGCTAGGTGGTTGCGGAAAATACTCTAGCCGGCCGCAACCGGAGAGCAGCTGCTTCCCTGTGTCAGTAAGTTTCCCTGAACTCATGAGTATGGAAAGGGCTACGTGTCAGTTATTTGGATTATCTGCCAGGACGCACAGTGAGGGTCTTTCCTTGCTGGGGCTGTCCCCTGACAATTTCTTATGTGTTTATGGGAGTTTTTAACTGAACATGTAATTTTTCTCAGCTCAACTTTTTTCTGAAAAATTAGTTTCTGTAGATTTTACATTAATTGGGGAGGGTGTTTCAAATCAGCCTCCAAAATATTTCTTATAGAGGGATCATTATGTACATAACTGTGTACATAATTTAATTCTATCAAATTATTTAATTAATATTTTATTAATATTAATAATTAACAATATTTATTAATATTAATTTTTATTAATATTTAATTCATTATGTACATAATTTAATTCTATCAAAAAATTATAAACACTTTTACACATTTAGCTATGACAAAGATATTAAGCTACACCTTACATAAGTAACGATGACAGTCCATCACACCAGAAATTACTTCCTTCTGTGGGCATATTCCCAGTGATCAAAGTGGTGATTAGTGATCAATATTTAGTAAACTCTGTCTTCTATATAATTCGTGGACATAACCATATCCTACATATATAACAAGCTTTTATAGACACTGGCTTTCACAGTCATTATGTAACATGGCCCAACTCTTCCCAACTCCCACCACAAAGATGTCAGAGGATATTTCTTTATCTCTCTAATTATAACCAATTCCACAACATAAAAGACAAATTCTTTTTATCCAAAATGCCTGGGCTGTTAGGGAATAGCACTAAAATTCACAGTGTTCAGTGGTAACCTGCCATAATTTATACTAAACATAGTTTTCCCATAATTTCATTTCTTTACCTTGATTGTGGGGGCCCTGGTGGTACAGTGGTTAAGCACTTGGCTGCTAACCAACACTTGGGCAGTTTGAAACCACCAGCCTCCTTGAAAACCATATGGGGCAGTTCTACTCTGTCCTATAGGGTCGCAATGAGTCGGAGTCGGAATCGACTTGACGGCAACAAGTTTTTGTTGTTGTTGTTTTTACCTTGATTGAACTCTAAAGACATAACATTCCATAGCAATTAGAATATACAGTAGTCCCCCCTGGGTAAGGTACATGCTTACTTCCAATGTTGTTAAGGAGTCATTATTCATTCAGTGCATTCAATTAGAGCTTTATTTTCTCTCCAGCTATAGCTAGTCCTCTGAAAACAGGCTTCCTCTAGGGGCCCTATTTTAGGGAGTAAATATTTTGCATTATGGTGATGGGTCTCCAGGAATATTATTTCAGGCAGACTCAATACCTCCTGACCAACTGCTATAATTCCTGTAAAATGCCTGGTACACGGGAACCAATGTTGATCCATCTACTACAAATGTTGTTGGCATTGTATGGTAATGAAATATGTAGAGTTTTAAAACTCCTGTGTGCCTCCTAAAATACTGTGCTTCATGGGTCTGTCTATTGGGTACAGCTTCAGCTGGTTGTACCATTAAGATTTCCTATAAATGCCCTCTGAGTACCTCTAGATGGAAGTTATTTATAAATCTGGACCAACAAATCAAGCCCAAATTCACATTCCCCAAAGCTTTCTTGGTTACATTTTCACATTCTCTAAATTAATTCTACCCAATTCACATTGATATGTTCAAAGGAAGAGATCAGGTCAAGCTGTGACATACCAGGCAGGCAGCCAGTAACTGCTTTCCATGGAGGTGTCTTAGCAATGTATCATCTTGATTTATGGCCACATAGAGGGCAGGAACTCTGTTGTACAGCATCCTTTTTTCTATATGATTCTTTGGTAGTATATCTCTGGGAAAGAAAAACATCCTAGAATGATAAACGAAGTCCAGGGACCGAGTGATAATTGTGGCCAACTACCAAATAAGCTGAGTCATCAGGGGTACTTTATCAATTATTTTATCCAAATTATACAGGTAAAAAAAAAAAAAATACAGGTAGAGTATCCAAATTAGTAGGAATCCAATTTCCCTCTTCTGCAGAAAACAATTTCTGAGATTTCTACCAACATTGGGCATTTATGTGGCCAGAATCACAAAAGATAGCTAATTATTAACCCTTTGCTCTGAGCTGCTTGACTGAAGATATTGATGGCATTCCTCAATGTTCATGTAATCTACTTACGAGCACTTTTCCCCTCTACTGTGATTTCACCTTGTTTTCAAACACGTTTCCCTGTTATCAGACTCTGTCATTCATCATATATAATGTTTGTCCACAGATCCCATAATAGCCTTGCTAGCATGCTCAGGCAAGTGTTATAACGTTTCACAGATGATGGACCTCAAAAGTGTCTCTTCTGGTAATGGAGCCCTTATTTGGTTACATGGAGGGGAGGTGTTATGATGCACAACAAATTACCTTTCAGAATATACACTGCCAAATTCATGTCTTGACATTTAAATTATATATAAATTTAAGCCTGAGTTTGGGACCACCATTGGAGGCAAAAGACAGATTATGTGAGGTGGGAAAGGTATGAAGTTATGTTATTGCATCCTCCCTCAATCCCTCATTCCCAACTCCTGATCACAGAAAACTTTCCAGCAGATCTGTGACTTATTTTGCATATTGGTCTCAGGCACAATGATTTAACTAAGTCAACCCTTGAACTTGCCTATTACATGTTTTGAGTAACAAGTGTTTTGATTGCTATTTCAATTTTCAATGACCCCACTACACTTTGGGTGAAAAAAAATGTGGTATGTTCTTGTAATATTTATTATGTTTCCTTGCCCATTTCATACCTTGATAGCAGAAAAACATATACCTTAATAAGAAGAAATGCATCCAGATTAGTTAAATCATAAGAAATATGTTGTTCAAAACTTTGTACTCTCTAAGATTGTTTCTGACATAAAAGAAGCTTTCATTAGAACAGGCATTTATCACAGTTAATACCCACTTGTAGTCCCTTTGGACTAGAGCATTCCAGTGTGATCCACTTGCAAGGTTTGCACCAGGCTTTATTCTTAAGAAGTTTATTCCCAGCCATTTACAAGCAACGTCTTCCCTGGTCATAGAATGTGCTTCTTGCGAAGTGACCTGTGCAGTTACATAGAGCCCCACACTTAGGACGGATATGCACGTGGTCTCATACTGTTGTGCTTTGAAATTCTTAATACTTCTTGAGCAAGAGACACTGCATTTTCATTTTTCACTGCGCCACATATATTATGTGCCTGGTGCTGCCTGATAACATTGGCTGCTTCATAAGTGCAACAGAAAGTATCAGCCCTCAGCCTATCAACGAATGGCCTGAGTGACTCTATGTTTGCTCCTTTCTAAATCAAAGTCATAGAGCTTTAGAGATCTAAATACATTATCTATCATTTTTATCCTTTTCTGCACCAGAATCTAGGACTTTGCGTAGGCCTTTACACATTGTTTTTGTTAGGTGCTTTTGAGCTGAATCTGACTCATTTTGACCCATGCATGAAAGAACAAAATGTTGCCCAGTCTTGCCATCCTCACAATTGTTACTACCTTACAGTTCGTTGTTGCAGCCACCATGTCAATACAACTCATGAGAGTCTTCCTCTATTTTGCTGATCCTCTGCTTTACCAATCATAATGTCCTTCTCCAGGGACTGGTTCCTGCTGATAACGTGTCCAAAGCACATGAGATGACCTCTTACCATCCTTGGGTCTAAGGGGTGGTGTACTTCCTCCAAGACAGCTTTGTTATTTCTTCTGGCAGCCCATGATATATTCAATATTCTTGGCCAACATCATAATTCAAATGCATCAATTCTTCAGTCTTCCTTTTTCATTGTCCAGCTTTCACAAGCATATGAGGTGATTGAAAATACCATGGCTTGAGTAAGGTGCACCTCAGTCATCAAAGTTATATCTTTGCTTTTTAGTGTTTTAATGAGTTCTTTTGTAGCAGTTTTGCCCAATGAATTCATTTGATTTCTTGGCTGATGCGTCCATGGATGTTGACTGTGGATCCAAGTAAAACGAAATCTTTGACAATTTCAATATTTTCTCCGTTAATCATGATGCTGCTTATTGACTTAGTTGAGAAGATTTTTGTTTCCTTTATGTTAAGATATAATCCATACTGAAGGCTGAAGTCTTTAAACTTCATCAAAAAGTGCTTCAGGTTGTCTTCACTTTAGGCAAGCAACGTCTTGCCATCTGCATGTCATAGACTGTTAATGGTCTTCTTCCAATTCTGACACCCAGTTCTTCTTCAGATAGTCCAGATTCTTGGATTATTTGCTCAGAATAAGTATGGTGAAAGGATACAACCCTAACATGCATCATTTTTGGTATTTAACCACACAGTATTCCCTTATTCAGTTTGAAAGACTGTCTTGTGATCCATACACCAGTTCCTCATGAGTACAGCTAAGTGTTCTGAAATTCCCATTCTTCATAATGTTATCCATAATTTGTTATGATTCACAAAGTCAAATACATTTGTGTACTCAATATAACACAGGTAAACATCTTTCTGGTATTCTCTGCTTCCAGCCAAGATCTATCTAACATCAGCAATAGTATTTCTTGTTACATATTCCCTTCCAATCTGGCTTAAATTTCTGGCAGTTTCTGTAGGTATAAAGGCTGGAGTGGTTTTCAAATTATCTTATGCAAAATTTTACTTGCATATGATGTAACTGATATTGTTTGAAAATTTCTGCGTTGTATTAAACCATCTTTTTTTGGAATGGGCATGAATATGGATCTCTTCCAGTTGTTTGTCCAGGTAGCTATCTTCCAAATTTCTTGGCACAGATGAGTGAGAGCTTCCAGCATTGTACCCATTTGTTGAAATACCTCAGCTGGTATTCCATCAATTCCTGGAGGCTTGTTTTTCACCAAGTAACCCTGGAGATGCAGTGGCTAAAGAATTCGGCTACTAACCAAAGGTTGGTTGTTTGAACTCACGAGCTCTTCTACGGGAGAAAGATGTGTATGTCTACAACCATAAAGATTACAGTCTTGGAAACTCCATGGGACTGTTCTATTCTGTCCCATAGGGTCACTATGAGTTGGAATCAACTCAATGCCAGCGTTTTTGGTTTGTTTGTTTGTTTTTTTCACCAATAACTTTAGTGCAGCTTAGACTCCTTATTTTAGTGTCATCAGTTCTTGATCATATGGTACCTCCTGAAATCTTTGAACATCAACCAATTATTTTTGGTACAGTGACTTTGTCAATTTCTTCCATCTTCTTTTGATGTTTCCTGTGTCATTTCATTTTTGTACATAGAATCCTTCAATATTGCAACTTCACGGGTAATTGAATTTTTTCAATTCTTTCAGCTTGAGAAATGCCAGTTGTGTTCTTTCCTTTTTGATTTTCTAGCTCCAAGTCTCTGCACATTTCATTATAATACTTTACTTTGTCTTCCTGAGCCATTCTTGAAATCTTCAGTTCAGCTCTTTTACTTCATCACTTCTTCCATAAACTTTATCTACTGTGAGCACAAGAGTAAGTTTCAGAGTCTCTTGTGACATCCATTTTGGTCTTTTCTTTCTCTCCTGCTTTTTAAATGACCTACATAACATTTATATAACTCACTTTATTTATTCTTTTAACTTCCTTTGGGGTTATTATTTATTGTCCAGTCACTCAAAGCCCATTTGGCAGACCATAAGGCAAGGCTTTAGACTCTAGCCTAAGAATCTATGTGTAGGCAAATGCTCTCCTAAGGCTGGAAGCCAAACTACTCTCCCACTGAAAATTACTCTAGCCATGGGAAAACTTTGCCACCCTTGCCTTCTTTAGACAGAGTTACCAGCTATAGGAAAAATTGCTCCTGATATTTAACAAGACCCAATGTTTTCACCTGTGAATTTTTCATTGATACTATGTGTTTTCACTAATAAAGGCATGCTGATAAAAGGAAAATTCAGAATTTTTGTTATGAGTTATGGATTTTGTACCCATTATCTCGGATCACATTTGTCCCAATGTTCTCTGGAGTACAAAAATCCTGCTGAAATGAGTCATTGATAGAATCTTTTTTTTTCTCTTTTTATGTTATTTCTTGAAAATTTGCAAAATATGAGGTAAAATATGAAGGCACCTGGCGATGGCTGCACATACATTTTATTCTAGTCTTTTTCTTCTTAGCTTTTCTATCATTTTTCATGAAAATTTTCAAAACATGTTAAAATGTATTCTTCCCTATTGTAAAAACAGTACTTACAGCCCAAATAAATAAAGCCAATGATTTTTCTTTTATCTCAGGAAAATTATCACTACAATGCATTCTTCATTACTGCAAAAGCAGTACTTAGAGGTAAAATAAATAAAACTAGAGGAATCTGAATATAAGGAAAATTATCACTACTATCGGCACTGGGGTTTTTTAAATGTATTCTTTATTATAACAAAAGCAGTGCTAACAGTAAGGAGCAGAAACAGCTGTTCCGAAATACTACAGAACTGCTCACAGCAGTGCATTCTACCTGCTACATGTGGGAGCAATAACTGGGCCCAGAGATTGAATGCAGGGTGAGAATAATGCACAGGAGTTCCACTCTCTTTAAAAATATCACTGCAATGCATTATTACTTATTGGAAAGGTATTGTTTACTGTTCAGAAGCTACAAAAGAAGGGAGCCAGTGACACCTTGAAACAATGAATGGCATAAAGGGGAAAACAGCAATTGTGACGGAATAAAGACTGGAATAGCTTATTCTCGCCATAAGCACATTCTTACATCATAGTAAAAGGGAAACATAGCGAGGAAGCTTATCTTAGATAAATAAAGGCAAACCTGTCAAAAGTTCAGAAAATTCATCATCCAGGAAATATCACCTAAGACAATGCTCAATCTACGTAAAAATGAGGTTCCTGGTCAGGATTTTTGAGTTTCCTCCATTTTAAAAGTCTCCCACCTTAAGGCTAAATGTGTTAAAATTGGTTACCCTCTTTCCAAAGAACTCCAGAGGCATAAAAACTGAGTGTGGTACAGTATGTCCCTCAGGTCTTGACAGGGTTAAAGAGAATACAGACTTCAGTAGAACAGTTCCTGCCAGTGAACCAGGCAGCTCGCTTTCCTTTTGTTGGAAGAGAATCATAAGGCTCAGAGAATAAGATGAAGATAGTGAGGTCCTATCAAGACTCTATCTTTGGCCATTTGAGCAGTGAAGTAACCTATTTGTGTTTGTACACCTCCCCAAACCCCTTCTGTAATGTGCTCTTGAATTCACAAAAAGAGTGATCACAAATAAAAGTAATCTATTTCTGTGCCACTCCCTTCCTAAGACATTGATCAGTATTTCATACTTATGTGGTGCCCTTCCGTGTTTGGGACTGTTTTGACTAAAGTCTAGTATCAAGTTAGCAATTGTCTTTCAAATGGATTATAATAAGCAGCTGCCACAGGCAGATTCTGAGTCATAATACTGAGGGAAATAACCCTGCCATTCTCTAAAATTATTGCTGAACGACAGGCCTGCGAGCAATAAATTACTTCTCACTGTTTAAATGTTCCTAGTTCCCCCAATAATAATTCCCAGGAATTTTACACAATGGGCTGGGTCTTGAATTTTAACTTGTTTATCAACCAGCTTCTGTTTGTTATACGGTCCCTAAATTCTTTTCTGCATCATCCTTTTAGAAGAAATGTATCATGAGCACCAATGTAGTATACTAATTTCTCATTCATTGTTGTTTTTAGGTGCCTTCAAGTAGATTTTTGACTCACGGCAATCCTGTATGACAGACTAGAACTTCCCTGTATGGTTTTCGAGGCTGTAATTTATATGCAAGTAGCTCATCAGCCAGGGATTTCTCCCACAGAGCTACTGAGTAAGTTTGAACCACCAAACTTTCAGTTAGCAGCTGAGCACTTAGCCATTGAACTACCGGTAAAAAAAGAACCCTTTGCCTTCGAGTCGATTCCAACTCGTAGTGACTCTATAGGACAGAGTAGAACTGCCCCATCGAGTTTCCAAGGAGCGCCTGGTGGATTCAAACTGCCAACCTTTTGGTTGGCAGTCCTAGTACTTAACCACTATGCTACCAGGGTTTCCATGGCAATATACTGGTGAATTAGAACAAAGTCATGATAAAATAGTAAACATATTTTGTTTCCATTCCATAAGATTGCAAATAGTGTCTAGTTAGAATTCCAGATTTGGATAGGACAGAAAGCATTATCTAGATCTAGAATGGCATACTAGCTGGTTCCATGGTATCCAACCTATGGAGTTGTATAGGGCCCCTGGTTTAGGAAAGGAGCCCTAGTAGTGCAATTGTTAAGTACTTGGCTGCTAAATGCATGGCTGATGGTTTGAACCCACCAGTGGCTCCATGAGATAACAGACCTGGCTCTTTGCTCCTATAGAGATTACAGCCTAGGAAACCCTATGGGGAAGTTCTACTCTGTCAGACATGGTTGCTTGGTTTGACCAGACAGCATACAAAAACAACATGCTTAGAAGACCCTGAATTTGGTTTAATGTTCTATTTTAACTGTATTGAAAGTCTTAATAATTCTTGTTCAGGGGACTCCCATTTTCCTTTTGCACTGGGTCCCACAAATTATGCTGTCAGATCTGATGACACATGAATCCCCCTTGGCTTGCTCTATTTCCTGTGTGGTAGTCAGTATATCAGGTACAGGGGAACCATTCAAAGGAACCACTTTGATAGCCTAGGAGATGTCTGCTTACTTATTGCCCAGTCAGAACTATTAAAAAGGGAGTTCATGGGAAGAAAAACTCCCTTCTTAACTATTTCCTTAATTAAAGCAGTCATCTCTTATTTCCCTCCTGGAATTCTGCACTGCTTAATATTTACTACTGTGGAGAGTTTGAGCAATTCCAAAGGTTTCCATTTAGCATGGCTAATGAAAATCAGGGGAATAGTGGACTTAGGAAATATGCTCTACGAAAGGGCAAAGCAACAATGCCCTGTTCATACATGATATAAGTCCTAATATTGTGTTCATGTAAAGGCAGTACGACTACAAAACAGTCTGTCTGTCACACTTTCTAATTTGCAACTTCAGCCTTACCTTAGTTTCCTCTTTCATGGTATCTTCATAAACTCTAGGTGGCACTTTAGAACATCTGTGACACCATCTCTATGTCCCATAAGGATCACTGTGCATTTGGCTCTCCTACCCAAAAATCCTAAGAAATTTTGTATGCAACCCTTAGATACTTTACTCAAATTATTGCTTATGGCCTCAGATCTTCCACTGGGAACTGAGTGAACAGATTTCAGGCTCTCAGTTTAGTCTTTTTCAGATTCTATGACTTTAATTAAAAGGATACATTCAGGTCTCTGTTCAAGTATATTCTGTTATACATGACTATCCTCATAATTGGATTTGAAATCTTCCAGTCATGGGTAACTAAAAAAAAAAAAAAAATCGCCTTTGTGTCGGTTCTAACACATAATGACCCTATCAGACAGAGTAGAACTGCCCCATATGGTTTTCAAGGCTGTTGTAATCTTTACGGAAGCAGATTGCCACATCTTTCCCGCACAGAGCCCTGGAGGGTTCCATCTGCAGACCTTTTGGCTTGCAGCCAAATGCTTAACCTTTTCATCACAAGGTCCGCTTCCAGTCATGGCTAGGCAGCAAATTTGCCATTGTACTGTAAGGGTGTGATATGGAGTTGTAATTCCTGTATCATCCCCTTTCAAAGTTGGCAATGCATTATCAATTCATTGGGAGTCCTACTCATCTTTTCTTCAAAAGCAAATCCGTCCAGGTGGGTTACCTGACAGTTCTCCCTGAATTTTTATTTCTCCCCTTTGTATGCACATTGTTTTGTATGGCATGATATATATTTTTTCCCATTTAGTACCATGTATAAATAACTGTGCAAGTCATAACAGACTTTTGAATATTTTCTTGGTTTCCAAAGAGCAAGGTTATATGAGGCTCCTAAGACAGTGGAGCTTCACCTTGCCCCTGTTCACTTCACATATGATCATCTATGTCAATGCATTAAATCAGGTGTACCTAACTAACAAAGCCTATCTAAGAGGGTCTCTTGCATTTGTAACAGTCCCATCACATCAAAATCCTATTGTGGTTTGGGAAGTTCTGGGACAGTCTAGGCCTGTCTTAATCCTTAATCTACTACAGCAGGTAAGCTGTCATAATATCTGGAAGTGTCTCTCTTAGAGATTAGTCATCAACCTGAACAATCTCTTCCATTCCATAATAATTGAAAACTGACTTGCCCACCCTCACCGTTAATTCTAAGAATCCATGCCAATAATGATTAGTCAGGTTTCTATTGGCAAATGTCCAGTTCTTTAATAAAATACCCTAGTCAGTCATCATCTAACCTAGGCCACTAGTTACAAGAATAGTATTTCAAGTAATCAATGGTCTGAATTGAGTATTTTCCAAAGGGATTTGAGATTTCTCCAAGGTGCCACAGAAGAATAAGAAGGCCATCCAACGAAGAAAAATCCAATTTTTTAGCTTTTTATTTTTTTCTTTTTGTCATCATCTTCATGATTAAAATGTGCCTTTTACATATGGACTAGCAAGAGCTAGTTAATAGAATTATACACTACCATCCCTCTGCCCTTGTATTCCATTACCCAGGTCTCAGTTTATTGTCTCCTAATTTCATTGGTAAGTCTTATTTTTTCCCTTTTAATCTGTCCCAAAGCTTTCACCCTTTCTGAACAAGGATGGGTAGCCAATCATTCCAGAAACAATCTCTCATCATATTTTTTATTCCCATCCCTTTTCTTGGAGGAAAAAAAAACAAAACTTAACCATTTTAATGTTTGGATCCAAAAGACAATCCTGCCCGCAGTGCCAATCAGAACTCACATAAAGTGTCAGATGGTCAAATCAGACTCACAATTCAGAGATCTTGCCCAGTATTATGTTTCATTAATAACAGAAAAGACACTAAAGTCTGGTGGCATGTGTGAAGCAGGGAAAGCTCCCAAATCCTTAGTGCAGACGCCCAGTTCCTTTCTTCTTCACTGAAAGTACTTAGGCCCAAGTTGCTAGATTTGGTGTCTAAGTAAAACGTACAGTTGCCTTACTTACACAGAAGGAGTTTTAGCAGTCAAAATAAAAAAACAAAACAGATTTGTCACCAAAAACCCCTTTGCTTACCACATTTTCCCTATCAGATACCATCAGAGAATTTAATCCTTTTTTTTTTCACCAAAATGCCTCAAAAGAACCATTTACATTCACCATCTCACTTCACTGTCTTAAATCTCCTGCAGACAGGTGTTCACCCCCATATTCTAATTAAACTTCTCTACTTCACCAACCTAAAGTTTCTTTATCTCTTAATGTTGCCTTACTTGATCTATCAGCAGCAGTTAATACAGTTTTTTTCACTACCTTCTACTTAATTTATAGTATTCATTTGCCTTCCTGTTTTTCCTATAATCTCTCTAGCCTTTTTCTCCCCCCTCACTCTCTCTCATTATAGCTTCTCTTTTACTAGGCCTCTATCAGTGGGTTTTGGGGTATATGTTAGATGCCCCAGGTCTTAGTCCTTGATTTTTTTTCTCATCAGTCTTTGCACTTACGTCCTTGGTAATCGCATCCAATCTCATGGCTTTGCATGCAATCTAAATGCTAATGACTCCCAAATTTATATTTCCATACCAGACCTCTATCCTGAATTTCACACTCATATTTTCATTTGCACATATTACATTTCTCTTTCAATGTTGTAATTGTAATGAGTTTATTTTTCTTGAAATCCATTTTTCGCTCACCCATGCTTAGGTTGTAACTCAGTGGACCTGACCACTGTAGGATTTCCTGAAAGCTGACTTTCAGGCAGGATCAAACAATCAGAGACCCATGTGGAAAGATGAAAGACAGGTGCAACAGGGAAGCTAGGTATGCTCTTTATCCATTTCTCTGGCTTGATGTCATCCCTGGTAACAGCTTCATTTCTTCTATGTCTCTAGCTCCTGTTACACAGACCCGCTGTGGTTCCAGTTTTTACCACCAACCCCTGTGTTCAGTTCTAGTAATGAGCCTCCTCTCCTGTACCTCTATCTTAAGGTGGTAGCAATTTCCTCTTTTTACTATATTCTGGGTTGCCTCACTGTTACTTGGCTGGGTTTTTTTTCCCCCTTTTAAAATCATATGCATTAATTCCTTACATTAATTTCCTTTGTTTTAAGTTCTCAGAGTGGTTTCTTTTCTCCTAGTTGGGTTCTGACTACTTCAGATAATTAAGAAACATCTTAAAATCAATATGTATCAAAAGATATTGGTGATCTCTATCCCCCAGCTCTTTGACTCTGTGAAATCTGTTCATTCTTCTTCATCAAATTTAAGGAAAATCCAATCCTTCTAGTTGCTCAAGCCCAATTGCTTGATGATATCTAGAATCCAGCCAATTTTGCCATCTCTACTGTAGTATGAATCATTATCATCATCTTCCTGAATTAAGTCCATGACTTAACAGATGCCCCTACTACTAAAATTGCTTCCTGTAATTCATTACCAATACAATATCAAAACTGATCATTTTAATATAAAAATTGGATCATTTCAGCATTTCACTTCTTTTCTTGGGACCTACAGTGGCTCCCCATCTAATTCATAGTAAAAGCCAAAGGCAGTGTGATGGATTAAAATATAAAGACTTTATTACTTCTCTGGGGAGTTCCAGGGTGGCGCAAAAGGTTGAGCAATTGGCTACTAACTGGACGATTGGCAGTTCAAATCCACCCAGAGGCACCTCTGAAGAAAGGCTGGCAATCTGCTTCCAAAAGATCATAGCCATTAAAAAATCTTATGAAGCACAGTCCTACTCTGGAACATATAGGGTCAACCTGAGTTGAAATCAACTCGACAGCAACCTTTTCTGAGCTCATTGTGACTGCCCCTACTCACACTGGGTTCCTTGCACTTCTTCAAGCAAGCCAGGCAAGGGCTGCCTTTGTCCTTTACACTGACTATACACACTGCCTGGGCTCTCTCTCTTCAGATAACTCTGTGCTTAATTCCCTCACCACTTTCAAATTTTTGCTTAAATGCTACCTTTACATGATGCCTACCATGGCCACCCTATTTAACATTGCAGCCTGTCCCTTCCTCCAGTGTTGGAACTGGATATAGAGAGATGGATACAATAGATAAGCCCCTCTTCTCGTAATATTAACAATATACAGGGTCAAAAAGCAATAAACAAACTGCATTTCAATTTTCTTTAACACCTTCATAAAGAAAAAAATACAAACACCTTAAAGTTTATATTTGGAAATGCCCAATATGAGTCAATATGTAATGTCACTACATTAAAGTAATGTGATCTTAGATCCGTATTTAAAATGAGTCTCAGTATAACATAAAGGCACATATTGAAGCTTAAAACTATGAAGTAGATCAAATTCAGAGCTCTACCAATTACTAGCTACTCTGCATCTCTATAACTCAGTGTTCTCAACAGCAAAAAATGCGCTAATAATACCTACTACTTCAGTCTTTTAAAAGAACAAATGACATAAGATATGTAAAGCTCCTATCGCATTGCTGACAGCAGAATAAATGTTCCATAGTTGCCATTTTTGTAACATTTACCGTTATTTCCTTTTAATGAAGATTACCATTTTCTTTGCGTATGGTTAATGAATCATATTACTAGCTGCCTACTCAGTCTGTTTACTAAACTTAAAACTGATAGAAAAAAAAAAAAAACTAGTCCCTATATTCAAAGGGACTAGAAAAAAATATATAGCATATGACAATATAATACTGGAAGTGCACCATATAATATATACCATATGACAACTGGTATATTTACCATAATGCAAATATATTACAATACAAAAAAGGTATGTTTTATTTAGAAAAAAAACAAAGTGAAGGGAAATATTTAAAAATAAAACCTACAAGTGCCAATGCTTCAAAATATCACATTTGATCTACATGAAACTGTAAAAGGTATATATTATCATTCCCATCTTACAAGTAAGAAAACTGAGGTTTCAAATAGTTAAAAATTTTGCCAAGGTTACTTGGACCTCAGAGTCAACATTGTCAACTTCTGGAAGAACTAAATTTCAAAATCTAAGATTTTTGCTTCTCTATGGCTACTTTTTTTTTTTTTTTTTTTTATGGCTACAGGAGTCAAATCAGTATAATAATAAGAAGAAGACTAACTCTGGCATCAACGTAATCCACGTGTTTTTAAAACATTAATAGCCCAGGATGCTCTCTTAAAAGTTCTCAGTGTTCTGAAATGGTTTTCTTCCTTTTAGACTCTACCATCAATCATATTGCAAATCCAACTATTCCAAAAGCTTCATGTAGTTCCCACTTACTGTTAATTCCCATTCTCTATCACCAATAAGTTTGCTTCCCAATCTCTGAAGACTTATATTAAATTACTAGAAGGACTTTTTTTGTTTGTTTGTTTTTGTACTTTAGACGAAGGTTTACAGAATGAATTAGTTTCTCATCAAACAGTTAGTACGCACATTGTTCTATGACATTGGTTAACAACCCCACAACATGTCAACACTCTCCCTTCCCAACCCTGGGTTCCCTATTACAAGCTTTCCTGTTCCCTCCTGCCTCCCAGTCCCTGTCCCGAGGCTGATGCACCCCTTTAGTCTTTTTTGTTTGTTTTTCCCCATGGGCCTGTTCAATCATTGGCTGAAGGAGGAACCTCCGGAGTGACCTCATTATTGAGTTGAAAGGGTGTCCGGGGGCCAAAATCTCAGAGTTTCTCCAGTCTATCAGGCATTTTTCAGTTAGAATTTTGTTCTACATTTTCTCCAGCTCTGTCTGGGGCCCTCTATTATGATCCCTGTCAGAGCAGTCAGTGGTGGTAACCAGGCGCCATCTAGTTTTACTGGACTCTGTGTGGTGGAGGCCGTGGTAGATGTGGTCCATTAGTCCTATGGACTAATCTTTCCTTTGTATCTTTAGTTTCCTTCATTCTTCCTTGTTCCTGAAGGGGGTGAGACCAGTGGAGTATCCTAGATGGTGGCTCACAGGTTTTTAAGACCCCAGACAGTACTCACCAAAGTAGAATGTAGAACATAAAAAAAAAAAAATGTATAAATTACGTTACACCAATTAAGCTAGATGTTCCCTGAGACGATGGTCCCCACAGCCCTCAGCCCATCAATTTGGTTCTTCAGGAAGTTTGGATGTATGTATGGAGCTACCATGACCTTGTCTTGTACAGGTTGTGCTGGCTTCCCCAGTATTTTGTACTGTCTTACCCTTCACCAAAGTTTCCACTTATCTATTGTCTACTAAGTATTTTTCCATCCTTGTCCCTCCCCTACAGCCCCATAACCATCAAAGATTGATTCTTCCTTTATGTAAACCCTTTCATGAGTTTTTACAGTAGTGGTCTCATTCAATATTTGTCCTTTCATGATTGACTTATTTCACTCAGCTTAATGACCTCCAGATTCATCCATGTTAGGAGATACTTCACAGATTCATCATTTCTCTATTGTTGTGTAATACTCCACTGTGTGTATGTACCACAGTTGGTGTATCCATTCATCTGTTGACGGGCATCTAGGTAGTTTCCATCTTTTCGCAATGGTGAACAATGCTGCACTGAACATCAGTGTGCATATGTCTATTCGTGTGATGGCTCTTATTTCTCTAGGGTATATTCCTAGCAGTGGGATTGCTAGATCATATGGTATTTCTATTTCTCGCTTTCTAAGGAAGCACATTTTGTTTTCCAAAATGGTTGTATCATTTTGCATTTCTGGCTGCAGTGCATAAGGGTTCTGATCTCCCCACAGCCTCTCCAACATTTGTTATTCCCTGTTTTATTGATTCATGCCAGTAATGCTGGGGTGAGATGGTATCTTATTGTGGTTTTGATTTGCATTTCTCTAATGTCTAGAGATCATGAGCATTTCTTCATGTGTCTGTTGGCCACTTGAATGCCTTCTTTGGTGAAGTGTCTGTTCATTTCCTCTGCCCATTTTTAATTGGATTGTCTTTTTGTTTTAGAAGTGTTGGATTTTCTTGTAGATTTTAGAGATTAGACCTTTGCCTGATTTGTAATAGTTAATTTTTTTTCCCCCCCAGTCTGTAGGTTCTCTTTTTACTCCTTTGGTGAAGTCTCTTGATGAGCATAAGTGTTTAATTTTTAGAAGATCGCAGTTATCTAGCTTATCCTCTGGAGCTTCTGTGTTGTTAGTTGTGCTTTGTATCTTGCTAATGCTGTGTATTAGGGCCTCTATGTTGATCCTATTTTTTCTTATATGAATTTCATGTTTTTGGCTTTATATTTAGGTCTTTGATCCATTTTCAGGTAGTTTTTGCATATGAGGTATGGGTCCTGTTTCATTTTTTGCAGATGGACATCCAGTTTTGCCAGCATAATTTGTTAAAAACAGTCTTTTCCCCCATTTGATGGACTTTGGGCCCTTGTCAAAGATCAGGTGACCATAGGTGGATGCGTTTAAATCTCGGTTCTCAATTCTGTTCCATTGGTTAAGGTATCTGTCGTTGTACCAGTACCAGGCTGTTTTGACTAACATAGCTGTATAGTAGGTTCTGAGGTCAGGTAGTGAGAGTCCTCCTACTTTATTCTTCTTCAGTAGTGCTTTACTTACCTGGAGCTTCTTTTCTTTCCATATAAAGTTAATGATAAGTTTTTCCATCTCTTTAAACAATGTTGTTGGTATTTGGGTCAGGATTGCATTGTATTTATAAATTGCTTTGGGTAGAATTGTCATTTTCACAATGTTGAGTCTACTTATCCATGAGCATGATATGTTTTTCCATTTATGTAGATCTCTTTTGGTTTCTTGCAATACTGTTTTGTATAGGTCTTTTATATCCCTAAAAAACAAAACCCAGTGCCGTCGATTTCACTGGTTAGATTTATTCCTAAGTATTTTATTTTTTTAGGGGCTATTTTAATGGTATTGTTTTCCTGATTTCCTTTTCATCATTCTCTTTATTGGTATATGGGAATCCAACTCATTTTTGTATGTTTATCTTGTATCCTGCTAACCTGTGGAATCCTTTTATTAGTTCCAGTAGTTTTCTCATGGAGTCTTTTGTGTTTTCTCTGTATGGTATCATATATCGGCAAATGGGGAGAGTTTAACTTCTTCATTACCAATTTGGATGCCCTTTATTTCTGTTTCTTGCCTTATTGCTCTAGCTAGGACTTCTAACAGAATGTTAAACAGGAGTGGTGATAAAGGGCATCCTTGTCTTGTTCCTGTTCTCAAGGGGAATGTTATCAGCCTCTCTCCATTAAGAATGATGTTTGCTGTTGGTTTTGCATATATGCTTTTTATTAAGTTGAGAAATTTTCCTTGTATATCTATTTTATTGAGAGTTTTAATCAGGAATGGGTGACGGACTTTGTCGAATGCCTTTTCTGTGTCAATTGAGATGATCGTGTGACACTTTTCTTTCTTTTTATTTGTGTGGTGGATTATGTTGATTGATTTTCTAATGTTGAGCCATCCTTGCATAACTGGTATGAATCCTACTTGGTCGTGATGTATTATTTTTTTTGATATGTTGCTGAATTCTCTTGGCTAGAATTTTGTTGAGAATTTTTGAGTCTATATTCATGAGAGAGGTATTGGCCTGTAATTTTCTTTTTTTGTGGTGTCTTTGCCTGGTTTTGCTATCAGGGTTATGCTGGCTTCATACAATGAATTTGGAAGCATCCCTTCCTTTTCTATGTTCTGAAATACTTTGTGTAGTACTGGTGTACACTCTTCTCTGAATGTTTGGTGGAATTCTCCAGTGAAGCCATCTGGGCCAGGGCATTTTTTTGGTTGGGAATTTTTTATTACCTTTTCAATCTCATCTCTTTTTATGGGTCTGTTCAGATTTTCAACATCATTTTGTGGTAGTTTGGGTAAGTAGTATGTTTCTGGAAATTTGTCCATTTCCTCTAGGTTTTCAAATTTGTTGGAATATAGTTTTTTCTAATACTCTGTTATAATCCTTTTTATTTCAGTTGGGTCTGTTGTAATGTCCCCCATTTCATTTCTTATTTGGGTTATTTGCACCTTCTCTTGTTTTTCTTCTGTCAGTTTGGCCAGTGGCATGTTGATTTTGTTGATCCTTTCAAAGAACCAACTTTTAGTTTTGTTGATTCTGTTGTTTCTCTATTCTCTATTTAATTTATTTTTGCCCTGATCTTTATTATTTCCTTTCTTCTGGTGCCTGTGGGCTTCTTTTGCTGTTCTCTTTATATTTGTTCAAGTTGTACAGCTAATGTTTTGATTATGTCCCTTTCTTCTTTTTTGATATGTGCATCTATTGCTATAAATCGACCTCTGAGGATTGCCTTTGCTGTGTCCCAAAGGTTTTGGTATGATATGTTTTCATTCTCATTTGAATCTAGGAATTTTTTTTTTTTTTTATTCCATCTCTGATTTCTTTTACCTAGGGATTTTTAAGCAGGGTGTTATTCAGTTTCCATGTGATCTATTTTTTGTCCTTGATCTTCCTGTTGTTAATATCTACTTTGATGGCATAGTGGTAAGAGAAGATACTTTGTATGATCTCAAAATTTGGATTTTGTTAAGGGTTGCTCTGTGGCCTAAGATGTGGTCTATTCTGGAGAATGTTCCTTGTGCTTTGGAAAAGAATGTGTACTTTGCAGCTGTTGGGTGGTGTGTTCTGTACATGTCTATGAGGTCAAGTGGGCTGATTGTGCTCTTTAGCTCTTTTAGAAGGACTTTAAAAAAAAAATTTTATGGTGCTTTAAGTGAAAGTTTACAAATTTAGTCAGTCTCTTACACAAAAATTTATATACACCTTGCTATATAAAAAAATATATATACTCCTAGGAAACCCTAGTGGTGTAGTGGTTAAGTGCTATGGCTGCTAACCTAAAGGTCGGCAGTTCAAATCCGCCAGGAGCTCCTTGGAAACTCTATGGGGCAGTTCTACTCTGTCCTATAGGGTCGCTATGAGTCAGAATCGACTCGACAGCTTGGTTTTGGTTTTTTGGTTATATACTCCTAATTGCTCTCCCCCTAATGAGACAGCACACTCCTTCCCTCCTCTCTGTATTTTTGTGTCCATTCTGTCAGCTTCTGACCCCCTCTGCCTTCTCACCTCCCCTCCAGACAAGAGATGCCAACATAGTCTCATTTGTCTACTTGATCCCAGAAGCTCACTCTTCACCAGTATCATTTCCTATCCCATTGTCTAGTCCAATCCCTGTCTAAAAAGTTGGCTTTGAGAATGGCTCCTGTCTTAGGCTAACAGAAGATCTGGGGACCATGACCTCCAGGGTCCCTCTAACCTCAGTCAGACCATTAAGTCTGGTCTTTCTACGAGAATTTGGGGTCTGCATCCCACTGCTCTCCTGCTTAGAAGGACATTTTTATATGAATATTTCACAGTCACTACAAAATTGACATGTTCCATATTTCCATCATCATTCCTGCTCACTGCCATCCATTGCTAACTTAGTCCTCCTGCAATTATCCCCATTTCAAGCCCTCGTATTAGCCTAAATTTTGGTGACAGATTTTCCCTCAAATCTCACATTAAATGTCTATCACTCAGCTTGTAAAGTTTGACGTGGATCAGGAAGACTCTTCCATTTGAATATGCGGCTCTCAGTGTTGACAGAGCAGAAGAAGGTAAATCTAGAGGATTATGTGGGATGTTTTAGATGGCAAGGCCTAAGAATGGGTGACTACTCTTTTGTCCAATTTAATTAGGTGGAACTTAGACACCTGGCAGTAACCTAAGTGAAAAAGAGGTTGGAAAATGACTTTGCATATGTCCAGAATGGAGAAACTGTTGTGAAACCGGAGCATCATTCCTGCTACTACCCACTCTTTTGATCATCAAATCACTTCATTCTTCATTTCACACAATCATTTCCCCAAGGAAAACAACTCAAATTTCCATACATTCTATATCCAGCACAAAACCTAGGATTTCTAGGTCATGTGGAGTAGCCTATATCAGGGTATAGTCATGTGGAGTAGCCTATATCAGGGTATAAAGTGTCCCCACTTGTTCAGGATATTATCTTCCACATCCTATATAGAAGGGAATAACAGGATCAGGGGAAAAAAACAAAACAAAACTTCATTTATAAAGGCAACAATGGAAGATACATAGAAGCCACTGGTCTTTGGCAATTCTGAAAGGCTCAAAAGCTAAAACCAAAACCCACTTTTATAGTGACCTATAAGACAAAATAATAATTAAAAAAATATATATATTTTTTATAAGACAAAATAGAAATGGTTCATAGGGTTTCCAAGTCTGTAAATCTTTAGAGAAGCAGACTGCCAAAATTTCTTTCAGTGGAGTGGGCCACCTTTTGATTATCAACTGAGTGCTTAACCACCATGCTACTTGGTGTATAGCTTAAACAACCCATACACAAATGAGGGAAGAGGTTCATTGATTAAACTGTGTTTTTATTTTCTGGGAAGAACTCCTTGGTCATTTTTTCTTCATGATCCCCTTTATTATTTACTTATTTAACTTTCCATCTTCCTTTATGGTCTTTGATTTAAGTTTCTTTACCATTGAATTTCTCTTTTTTTTTTTTAAGATAATGTCACTTATTTTAGCTTTTTGTTACAATGACATCTCATTTCTTACACTAATTTTAGTATTATTCAAGATGGGCTGTAACGATAAATATCTTAAAATTTCCCTGTACCACATGGGGAGTTTTAACATCAAAATTTGAAAATGGCTTGCATGATTATTATGTCCTCACTTATTTGGCCAAAACCCACTTACTGAACATAGCTCTATATATCACTGTCATTTCACATTGACCAAAAAAAAAATCTAATCAATTCCCTGTTAAAACTATCAGTACCTTCCATTGCCCCATTTAAAATCTCAAATTTCTCTAAGTGCCTCCCTATCTACTCTATTTCTTTATATATTATCTGTAACAGTAGGCCCTGCCTCATAAAGTATAAACTTACTCAGTTCATATGCACTTCCTTGCATAGGAAAGTATACATATTTTTGCCACACTTTTTCAAAGCTCTCTGCATTTTTAATTTAATTGTAGTTACCACACATTATAGTATTTGCTTATTTTACCTTTCACCTATATTCATCTCACTCTGTGCTCTTCAAAGGCATAAACCATGTTCACTGCTATATCAATAAAGCTTAGGACAGGAAGAATATTTAAAAATACAACAAACATGAATAATTTCACTTTCTATTACTTATGTTCTCTACCAATGTAAGGTTTTTAGATTTCTCTTTTTTTCTATGAAATCTGTACTAGCCTTTTTCCACTTTTATTTCCGCAGTCAATCAAAGGATATATTTCATCTTTTCTAGTGCACTTGATTACATGGGAGATTGAAAAGCTTTAGATAACATGTACTTGAAGCCAATAATGAGCAGACTTTGAAGGATTTGAAAGTCTAAAAATATTTTGAGATAACTTAGGGAAAGGGAAAGAGGTATTGGTATCATTTTTCTATTTGGTAGATTAGTTGAGTCAGTTAAAATTATTCATTGAACATGGATATGTGTTAGACTTGTTTTTTATACCATGTTCTCAGATATATAATATGCTAAATATAGTCCATTAAAAACAGATAACATTTGAATTTTGGTTCAGAGTTTAACAAAAAACACCAATTTTCTTTTTAAAAACAGTATTAATTATTGAATTTTCTAGAGATATATTTTTAATAATGCAGGTGAGATAGGTAACTATCTTGAACATCAACTGAAATGATAACCCTGATCATAAGAATAAGCATACAGACTGTTCCTAATAGGTGGAGGTCAAATATAGCCATATTCTCCAAGTTCTTCACCATTTCTAACACCAGCTGTTCCCCCCATGGTGCTTTCTCTACTGGTTCCAATAATTCATTGGAACACTCACATAGAACTCATGGATACAATATAACTGCAACAACAAATTTAATAACAGAGAAGGATATACACAAAGGATATGAAAGAAACAAAGATATGCAAAAGGTGAGGTTTGGAAGGGATCTCAGCATGAAGCCTAAATGTCTGTCTAGAAACAGATCTACTCATGTCTAAGGGGACACATTTACCCTTCCCCAAAACCAATGTTCCTTCTCATCCATCAGGAAACTTTCAAACAGGAAACTCAATAACCTCACTTGGTATACGTGACTATTGATTTTCCTCTCAGCTCTCCAGTGGGGTTCAGTCTCTACACTCTGCTGCAATTGTCTGGGTCAGCTCTTTGTCTTTGCTTCAGGTACCACTGCAGCTACTACCTCCTTCATTGTAGCACATTTACTAGGTATGGGAGGTTCTTACTGCAGCGCCCCGCGTCCAGAGGATGTGCTCCTCTCCTGGCTATTTTGGAGTAGTAAGCCCCATCTGAGCCTCTTTCGCTGTGGTTTTTATCAGTCACCTGGCAAGCCCCCCAGTCAATCCTTTAAAGGTCAACTGCAGCTTAGGGACCTCCTAGCCAGCCCTGGTAAAGGTCAGACCTGGCAAGGCCCCCCAGCCAATCCAGCAAAAGGTCTGTTCCTGGGTGGGAGTCCCCAGGCAATCCGTATAAAGGTTGGTTACTAGGTGGGGCCCCTCACCAATATGAGTAAAAGTTTATTACTGAGTGCTGCCCTTCAACCAGTAGTGGTAAAGGTCAAACCAGGTAGAGCTTTAGAACCAGAATCAAAAGGCCCAGTTGCTGTTTTCAGTGAGGCGATTCCACACCTTGCAATAGGTATAATTAATGTTCCAGAATATGCTTTTAGAATAACTTGGCAAAAATAGAGAAGTAACAGATGAACCAATATTGCAAAATCATGGTAATTATCAAATTTGAGTGATAAGTATTTGTGGGTTTGTTAACTTGTTTGGTGTGTGTGAAAAACTATTATAATAAAAATAAAATACAAAAAGGAACGTATGTATTACCGTTTTTTAGAAGATATTACAAAATCTATTTCTGGTAATATATATGGTCAAAGTCAAAGACTTTGTGACATTTCACATAATAACAAGGTTAAGTCTAGCAGCTCATAAGGAGTTATTTCATAGCAATGACACATACTAAACACATAGCATATATAATGAGTAATTATGTTATTTAATGTGTTTATTTATATTTATTATTATGCAATAGCTTTAATTTGTTTTTCTTTAAATATGGTATTTTTATATGACCCATAACCAAAGATCCATATTTTGAGTGTTCTTAATTGCAAATGTGTATATATATATATATTTAATATTTCAACATGATACTGATAAAGGGAAAATGATTAATGTATGTTGCTAGTTTACAGATTGAATCATTCAATAAAATGATTGATTATTTAAATGTTTATTTAACCTCTCCCTCAACCATAACCAATTGTTATTATATATTGAAATATTAAAAAATATATATTATAAAGAGAAATTTCAATAAATTATTAATAAGTAATAAGGATTATCTACGATACTCTAAACTTTACAAAAATTATATATACCTAATGAACACTATCCCACGTGTCTATCCGTTTGTGGCACTGTGGTGCTTGCATGTTGCTGTGATGCTGGAAGCTATGTCACTGGCATTTAAATACCAGCAGGGTCACCCATGGTAGACAGGTTTCAGTAGCATTTCCAGACTACAAAGAAGGAACTGGAAGTCTACTTCTGAAAAATTAGCCAGCGAAAACCTCGTGAATAGCAGTGGAACACTGACATACTACCAGAAGATGAGCCATTCAAGTTGGAAGGCACTCAAAATACAAGAACTGCCTCCTCAAAATGGAGTCAGCCTTAATGACATGGACGGAGCCTAGCTTTCCAGACCATCATTTGCTGATGAGTCATGACTCAAAATGAGAATAAACAGCTGCAAACATCCATTAATAATAGGAAAGTGAGCTCTATGAAGTATGAATCTAGGAAAATTGGAAATCATCAAAAACAAAATGAGACATATAAATATCAATATCCTAGGCATTGGTGAGCTGAAATGGATTGGCATCAGCCACTTGGAATTTGACAATTATGTTGTCTACTATACCAGGAATGACAAATTCAAGAGAGAAGACAATGCATCCATCGTCGAGAAGAACATTTTGAGATCCTTTCTGAAGTACAATGCTGTCACTGATAGGTTAATATCCATAATCCTACAAGGAAGACCAGTTAATATAACTATTATTCAAATTTATGCACCAATTACTAAGGCCAAAGATAAAGAAATTGAAGATTTTTACCAACTTCCTGTAGTCTGAATTCGATCAAACGTATTATCAAGATGCATTGATAATTACAGGTGACTGGAACGGCAAAGTTGGAAAATATTATCTTGGTGATAGAAACGATGTTAGAGATCCCATTTTAGAATTTTGTAAGACCAACAACTTCTTCATTGTGTATACCTTTTTCAACAACAAGCATGGCCACTATACATGTGGACCTCACCAGATGAAATACATAGGCCTCAAATCAACTACGTCTGTGGAAAAAGATGATAGAGAAGCTCAATATCATCAGTCAGAACAAGGCCAAGGCCTGAATGCAGAACAGGCCATCAATTGCTCATACGCAAGTTCACATTGAAGCTGAAGAACATTAGAACAAATCGACGATAAACAAGAGCCAAAGAACAATCTCGAGTATATCCTACCTGAATTTACGGACCATCTCAAGAACAGATCTGATGCATTGAACACTAATGACCAAAGATCAGAGGAATTGTTGAAGGATGTCAAGGAGATCATACTTTAAAGCAAGGGATCATTAAGAAGACAGGAAAGAAAGAAAGACCAAAATGGATGTCAAAAGAGACTCTGAAACTTGCTCTTGAACATTGAGTAGCTAAAACAAAGGAAAAAATGATAAAGTAAAAGAGCTGAAAGAAGATTTCAAAGGATGGCTCAAGAAGAAAAAGTATTATAATGATATGTGCAGAGACCTGGAGTTGTTGTTGTTGTTGGGTGTCATAGAGTCAGTTCCGACTTATAGCGACCCTCTGCACAACAGAACGAAACACTGCCCAGTCCTGCGCCATCTTTAAAATCGTTCTTATGCTTGAGCTCATTGTTACAGCCACTGTGTCAATCCACCTTGTTGAGGGTCTTCCTCTTTTCCACTGACCCTGCACACTGCCAAGCATGATGTCCTTCTCCAGGGACTGATCCCTCCTGACAACATGTCCAAAGTATGTAAGACGCAGTCTCGCCATCCTTGCCTCTAAAGAGCATTCTAGCCGCCCTTATTCCAAGACAGATTTGTTCGTTCTTCTGGCTGTCCACGGTATATTCAATATTCTTTGCCAACACCACAATTCAAAGGCGTCAACTCTTCTTCAGTCTTTCTTATTCATTGTCCAGCTTTCACATGCATATGATGTGATTGAAAATACCATGGCTTTTTTGGGTCAGGCGCACCTTGGTCTTCAGGGTGACACCTTTGCTCTTCAACACTTTAAAGAGGTCCTTTGCAGCAGATTTGCCCAACGCAATGCATCTTTTGGTTGCTTGACTGCTGCCTCCATGGCTGTTGATTGTGGATCCAAGTAAAATGAAATCCTTGACAACTTCAATCTTTTCTCCGTTTATCATGATGTTGCTTATGGTCCAGTTGTGAGGATTTTTGTTTTCTTTATGTTGAGGTGTAATCCATACTGAAGGCTCTAGTCTTTGATCTTCATTAGTGTTTCAAGTCCTCTTCATTTTCAGCAAGCAAGGTTGTGTCATCTGCATAACACAGGTTGTTAATGAGTCTTCCTCCAATCCTGATGCCCTGTTCTTCTTCATAAAGTCCAGTTTCTCCTATTATTTGTTCAGCATACAGATTAAATAGGTATGGTGAAAGAATACAACCCTGACACACACCTTTCCTGACTTTAAACCAATCATTATCCCTTTGTTCTGTTGGAACAACTGCCTCTTGATCTATGTAAAGGCTCCTTATAAGCACAATTAAGTGTTCTGAAATTCCCATTCTTCGCAGTGTTATCCACAGTTTGTTATGATCCACACAGTTGAATGCCTTTGCATAGTCAATAAAACACAGGTAAACATCCTTCTGGTATTCTCTGCTTTCAGCCAGGATCCATCTGACCTCAGCAATGATATTCCTGGCTCCACATCCTCTTCTGAAACCAGCCAGAATTTCTGGCAGTTCCCTGTTGATATACTGCTGCAGCCGTTTTTGAATGATCTTCAGCAAAATTTTGCTTGAGTATGATATTAACGATATTGTTCTATAATTTCCACATTCAGTTGGAGCACCTTTCTTGGGAATAGGCATAAATATGAGTCTCTTCCAGTCAGTTGGCCAGGAAGCTGTCTTCCGTATTTCTTGGCATAGACGAGTGAGCACCTCCAGCGCTGCATCTGTTGTTGAAACATCTCAATTGACATTGCATCAATTCCTGGGGCCTAGTTTTTCACCAATGCCTTCAGAACAGCTTGGACTTCTTCCTTCAGTGCCATCGGTTCCTGATCATATGCCACCTCTTGAAGTGGTTGTATATTGACTAATTCTTTCTGGTATAATGACTCTGTGTATTCCTTCCACCTTCTTTTGATGCTCCTGCATCGTTTAATATTTTCCCCGTGGAATCCTTTACTATTGCAACTCGAGGCTTGAATTTATTCTTCAGTTCTTTCAGCTTGAGAAACACCGAGCGTGTTCTTCCCTTTTGGTTTTCCATCTCCAGCTCTTTGCACATGTCGTTATAATACTTCCTGAGAGGCCCTTTGAAATCTTCTCTTCAGTTCTTTTACTTCATCATTTCTTCCTTTTGCTTTAGCAGCTCGATGCTCAAGAGCAAGTTTCAGAGTCTCCTCTGACATCCATCTTGGTCTTTTCTTTCTTTCCTGTCTTTTCAGTGACCTCTTGCTTTCTTCATGGATGATGTCCTTGATGTCATTCCACAACTCGTCTGGTCTGAGGTCCCTAGTGTTCAATGTGTCAAATCTATTCTTGAGATGGTCTCTAAATTCAGGTGGAATATACTCAAGGTCATATTTTGGCTCTTGTGGAGTTACTGTGATTTTCTTCAATTTCAGCTTGAACTTGCATATGAGCAATTGATGGTCTGTTCCACAGTTGGCCCCTGGCCTTGTTCTGACTGAAGATATTGAGCTTTTCCATCTTCTCTTTCCACAGATGTAGTCAATTTGATTTCTGTGTGTTCCATCTAGCAAGGTCCATGTGTATAGTCACTGTTTATGTTGGTGAAAGAAGGTATTTGCAATGAAGAAGTCTTTGGTCTTGCACAATTCTATCATTCAATCTCCGACATTGTTTCTATCACCAAGGCCATATTTTCCAACTACTGATCCTTCTTCTTCGTTTCCAACTTTTGCGTTCCAATCGCCAGTAATTACCAATGCATTTTGATTGCATGTTTGATCAATTTCAGAGTAGCAGCTGATTAAAATCTTCTATTTCTTCATCTTTGGCCCTCGTGGTTTGTGCATGAATTTGAAAAATAGTCGTATTAACTGGTGTTCCTTGTAGGCATATGGATATTATCCCATCACTGACAGCATTGTACTTCTGGATAGATCTTGAAACATTTTTTTGACGATGAATGCAACACCATTCCTTTTCGAGTTGTCATTCCCAGCATGGTAGACTGTATGATTGTCTGATTCAAAATGGCCAGTATCAGTCCATTTCAGCTCACTAATGCCTAGGATATCGATGTTTATGTGTTCCATTTCATTTTTGGTGATTTCCAATTTTCCTAGATTCATACTTCCTACATTCAAGGCTCCGATTACTAATGGATGTTTGCAGCTGTTTCTTCTCATTTTGAGTCGTGCCACATCAGCAAATGAAGGTCCCAGAAGCTTTACTCCATTCACGTCATTAATATTGACTCTACTTTGAGGAGGCAGCTCTTACCCAGTCATCTTTTGAGTGCCTTCCAACCTGGGGGGCTCATCTTCCAGCACTATATCAGACAATGTTCCCCTGCTATTCATAAGGTTTGCACTGCCTAATACATTTCAGAAGTAGACTGCTGGGTCCTTCTTCCTAGTCTGTCTTAGTCTGGAAGCTCAGCTGAAACCTGTCCTCCATGGGTGACCCTGCTGGTATCTGAATACCAGTGGCATAGCTTCTAGCATCACAGCAACACACAAGCTCTCACAGTACGACAAACTGACAGACACGTGGGGGACCTGGAGTAGAAAACCAAAAAGGAAGAACACACTCAGCATTTCTCAAGCTGAAAGAACTGAAGAAAAAATTCAAGCCTTGAGTTGCAATAGTAAAGGATTCTGTGGGCAAAATACTGAATGACACCGGAGGCATCAAAGAAGATGGAAAGAATACACAGAGTTACTATGCCAAAAAGAACTGGTCAACATTCAACCATTTCAGGAGGTAGCATATTATCAAGAACTGATGGTACTGAAAGAAGAAGTCCAAACTGCACTAAAGGCATTGGTGAAAAACAAGGCACCAGGAAATGATGGAATAGCAGTTGAAATGTTTCAACAAACAGATGCAGAGCTGGAAGTGCTCAGTCATCTATGCCAGGAAATTTGGAAGACAGCTACCTGGTCAACCAACTGGAAAAGATTCATAATTATGCCTATTCCAAAGAAAAGTGATCCTACTGAATGCAGAAATGGTTGAACTATACCAAGTAAAATTTTGCTAATGATTATTCAAAAGGGAATGCAACAGTACATTGACAGGGAACTTTGAGAGATTCAGTACAGGATGCGGAACAAGTGATATCATTGCTGATGTCAGATGGATCCTGGCTGAAAGCAGAGGATACCAGAAAATGTTTACATGTTTTTTATTGACTATGCAAAGGTATATGACTGTGTGGATCATAACAAATTATGGATAACATTACAAAGAATAGGAATTCCAGAACACTAAATTGTACTCATAAGGACCTATACATAGATCAAGAGGCAGTTGTTCAAACAGAGCAAGGGGATACTGCCTGCTTTAAAGTCAGGAAAGGTGTGTGTCAGGGCTGTATCCTTTCACCATACTTATTCAATCTGTATGCTGAGCAAAAAATCTGAGAGGCTGGACTATATGAAGAAGAGCATGGTGTCAGGATTGGAGGAAGACTCATTAATCAAATGGCACAACCTTGCTTGCTGAAAGTAAAGACGACTTGAAGCACTTACTGATGAAGATCAAAGATCACAGCCTACAGTGTGGATTACATCACAACTTAAAGAAAACAAAAATTCTCTCAACTGGACAAATAAGCAAAATCATGATACATGGAGAAAATATTGAAGTTGTCAAGGAATTCATTTTACTTGGAGCCACAATTAATGCCCATGAAAGCAGCAGTCAAGAAATCAGATGATGCAATGAATTGGACAAAGCACTGCAAAAGACCTCTTTAAAGTGTTAAAAAGCAAAGATGTCACTTTAAAGACTAAAGTGGGCCTGATCCATGCCATGATGTTTTTAATCACCTAATATGCATGTGAAAGCCTGCCAGTGAATTAGGAAGACCAAAGAAGAATTGATGTCTTTGAATTGTGGTGTGGTTGAAGAATATTGAATGTACCACAGACTGAAAAAGAAGGAACCAATCTGTCTTGGAAGAAGTATAACCAGAATGCTTGTTAGAAGTGACAATGGCGAGACTTTGTCTCACATACTTTAGACACGTTATCAGGAATGATCAGTCTCTGGAGAAGGGTACCGTGTTTGTTAAAGTAGAGGACCAGCGGAAAAGAGGAAGACCCTCAAGAAGATGAATTGACACACGGGCTGCAACAATGAGCTCAAGCATACCAGAGATTGTGAGGATGACGCAGGACCATGTAGTATTTTGTTCTGTTCTATGTAGGGTCACAATTAGTTGGAACTGACTGGGTGGCACCTAATAACAACATATATATATATATATATATATATATATAAAACACAGTGCAGTGGAGTCGATTCTGACTCATAGCAACCCTATAGGACAAAGTAGAACTGCCCCTTAGAGTGTCCAAGGAGCGCCTGGTGGATTTGAACTGCCAAACCTCTGGTAAGCAGCTCTAGCACTTAACTACTATGCCACCAAGGGTTTCTATATATATAAAAAAAAAAAATATATATATATATATACACACATACATGTATATACATGCATACATAAAAGAAAAAAAAAAGGCTTCAGTCAAGTTGATTTCAAGTCAGAGCGACCCTATAGGACAGGAAGAGTATAGTATATACTCTTATTATAAATAAGATAGTTTATTGACCAGTAGTGCACAGTTTTTGTATTGTTTTTTACTGCCACTATTATTCAATACTGTATTTAATAATATTGGGCCCTCCAAAATATCACCAAACTACCTCTTATGAAAACACGGATAACTTTTTCAAATTTCTACTCCTAAGCAAGAACACCTTGACAGAGTCTTCAGTGTCTCAGAAAAGGGAATCTGAAGAGGATATAAGATTTTCCAGTTGATTCTCAAGGTGTTTAAATGTGGTTTTTCAGAGCAGGGAACTGACTGAGATTGGGTAAAGTTACTGAACTAGTATTTCAGTATTGGTGAATAGAACAAGGTAAATGTATTGAAGTGAGTCTTGGTAAGTGACCTGTCTGGGAAGGGAGATGTCTGCCTGGAGTAGAATGTCCTTTCAGATAAATTGATCTGCAAGAATCTCCTGAAGCCAAAAATAAAGTCATTTATTGATTTAAAGTTTGTCTTTCTATGAGGACATTTTCTGAAACAAAAAAACAATTCAGTTTGACCCAGGTAGTCTTGGTTCTGAGTTCTGAAAGCTTTGTGATGTCAACACAGGTCACAGTTAGCAAGTATCCTGATCATCATTGCACATTCATCTCAATTTTCTGAAGTTATAATTTTCAAGTAAGTAACGGGTCAGTAGACTTTTTATGTAAAGTGTCAGATAGTAAATGTTTTAGGCTTTGTGGGCCATATGATTTCTGTTGCAACTACTCAGCTTTGCTGTTTTAGCCCAAAGCAGGCATAAACAATATGTAAATGAGTGTACATGGTTATGTTAAAAAAATACAAACTTTTCTTTTTATAACACCAGTCAGTAGGTGACATTGCCCTTTGAGTATAGTGTGATGAAACCTGAGATAGATGAATAAATATAAAAATATGGTGCCTCCATATTTTTCCATACCTCTATGCTATTAGAGAAAATGAAATTTTATGGATAATTCCATGTTTCATCTATCTATCTATCTATCTATCTATCTATCTATCATCTATCTATCTATCTATCTATCTACCTATCTATCTACCTATCTATCTATCTATCTATCTATCATCTATGTCTTAGTCTTCTAATGCTGCTATAACAGAAATACACGTGGCTGGAAATTTATCCTCTCACAGTTTTGAAGGCTGGAAGTCCATAATTGAGGATGCCAGCTCCAGGGGAAGGCTTCCTCTCTCTGCCAGCTCTGGGTCCTTGTCATCAATCTCCCCCTGATCTAAGAGCTTCTCGTACAGGAACCCTGGGTTCAAAGGACAGGCTGTCCTGCCTCTCCATGCTTGGTGGTATGAGGTTCCCCTGTCTCTCTGCTCCCTTCTCTTTTTTATATCTCAGAAGAGATTGACTTAAGATACAACCCGATCTTATTTTTTATAGATTGAGTCCTGCCTCATTTACATAACTGCCTCTAATCTTGCCTCATTAACATTGTAAAAGTAGGATTTACTACACATGAGAAAATCATATCAGATAACAAAATGGTAGACAGTCACACAGTACTGGGAATTGTGGCCTAGCCAAGTTGACACACATTTTGGGGGATACAATTCAATCCATAACATACATACATATATACATATTAGCTACTAGAATGACACATAATAATGTGCATCACCTTGAGGAAATATCACTTCAGTGTAAAACCTGACACCCACTTAAACCTCTCTTTTTCTAGTTCCGTATGTACAAATAGGAACAATAATATGATAGGGTTTATATGATGATTAATTGCGATAATGCAAGCAAAGGCTTTAAAGCAGTATCTGAAATATATTAATCTATGAATTTTATTGTAATTATTTTCATGTAAATCAGGTAATCCAAGTCGCTGGGTTTGACTACCTTAAGGAATCTGTGTTCTTTTTGATATGCAAATTGTGGGAAAAAGGTATTTTTTATCTTAAATATAGTTCCCAACAGGTCTGGAAATAAAAATTACCACGATCCTTATTTTGAATACAGTATTAAGATTCCTCTGAACTAATGCCTATGTTTAGACTATTTGTAATTTTCTACAATGTTCTGTTTACCTCTTTTGAAGAAAATTCTGAGTAATCCATAAAAGAGGATTATATATATGTATCTAGTAATCTCTCTCGAGGTATTTAAAAAGTAGTGTTCTAATAAAGTTGTTAAATATATATTATTGTTGTTGCTAGGTGCAGTCAAGTTGTTTCTGAATTATAGTACCCTGTGTACGACAGAATGAAACATTGCCCTGTCCTGTACCAGGGCAATTCTTGATATGTTTGAGCCCATTGTTGTAGCCACTGTGTCGATCCATCTCATTGTGGGCCTTCCTCTTTTTTGCTCACTCCCTACCAAATATGATGTCCTTCTACAGGGACTGATCCCTTCAGATAACATATCCAAAGTAAGTGAGACAAAATCTTACAATCCTTGCTTCTAAGGAGCATTCTGGCTGTACATCTTCCAGGACAGGTTTGTTCTTCTAGCACTCCATGGTACATGTAATATTCTTTGCTAACACCATAATTCCATAGCATTAATTATTCCTCAGTCTTCCTTATTCATTTTCCAACTTTCCATGCATATGAGGTAATTGAAAATACCATAGCTTGGGTCAGGCACACCTTAGTCCTCAAGGTGGCATTTTTGCTTTTTAATACTTTAAAGAGGTCTTTTGCAGCAGATTTGCCCAATACAACACATTGTTTGATTTCTTGACCGCTGCTTCTATGGGCCTTGATTGTGGATACAAGTAAAATGAAATCCTTGGCAACTTAAATATTTTCTCCATTTATCATGTTGTTGCTTATTGGTCTGTTTGTGAGGATAGATAGATTATATATATATATATATATATATATCATCATTCAGGATAGTTTATTAGCCTAGGTTTTTCATGAGGCTGTCACCAAGAAGTTATTAGCTATTCAACAGATTATTGGGGTAAATGCCTATAAGGGATTAAGGAGAGAAAGCAGAAGTAAGGGGAAAAGTTATCAATCATCAATTCAGGTTTCAGATTGACATGAAAAGACAGAGAGAAGGATGGAGGATTGTAATAGAAGGGTCTCATCCAGTAGCACAGTTCTAAGTTTTTGCTAGGCCAATGGGGAATGTACAAGCCAGTCTCCTATTAGAAGAACCTCAAAATTGTCAGCTATGTTCCACCACTTATACCTCTAAAATGCTCAGTCATTGGCCAGAAACAGGACAAAGAACTAGTGTCTCAGTACACATGCAGTCAAAGATCCTGAAGGGCATCAGCTTGGGCTGTCTGTCATCTATGCTCCCTGAAGCAGGAGCCCTGAGTGGCACATTTTCATTGCTACCGCAGATAACAAATACTTATATGTTGGAAAAAAAAAAATCCTGAAATGATAAACTTACCATCAATTAGATGACATGAGTGGTCTTTTTGATACATGCTTAAAAGTTTAATCATTTATTTAATTATTGATTAATATGTTTAATTATTATATATGGACTTATGTGTGTGTATTATAATATATGTGTATGTACCTGGCCAAGCAACTGGAAGAGATCCATATTTGTGCCCATTCTAAAGAAAGGTGATCCAACAGAATGTGGAAATTATCGAACAATATCATTAATATCCCACATAAGTAAATTTTTACTAAAGGTAATTAAAAATGATTGTAGCAGTACATCAAAAGGAAACTGCCAGAAAATCAAGAAGGGTTCAGAAGAGGACCTAGAATGAAGGATATCATTGCAAATGTTAAGTGGATCTTGGCTGAAAGCAGAGAATACCAGAAAGCTGTTTACCTGTTTTTTGTTGACTATGCAAAGGCATTGAGAGTGTAGATCATAATAAATCATGAATAATATTGTGAAGAATTGGAATTCCAAAACACTTAATTGGGCTCATGTGAACCTGTACATAAACCAGATCAATCTTTGGAACAGATCAAGGGAATACTGCACGGTTTAAAATCAGGAGAGGTGTGCATCAGGGTGGTATCCTTTCACTATACTTATTCAATCCGTATGCTGAGTGAATAATATAAAAAAAAAGCCGGATTATATGAAAAAGAATGGGGGATCAAGATTGGAGGAAGACTCATTAACAACCTCCTTTATGCAGATGACACAATTTTGCTTACTGAAAGAGGGCTTAAAGCACTTACTGATGAAGATCAAAAACTATAGCATTCAAAATGGCTTACACCTTAACCTAAAGAAAAAAATCCTCACATCTGGGGAAATAAGTAATATTATGATAAATGGTGAAAATATTTAAGTCGTCAAAGATTTCATTTTACTTGGATCCATAATCAACGTCAGCGGAAGTAACGGTCAGTATATCAAATGACAAATTGCATTTGGAAATCCTCTGCAAAAAAACTTCTTTGAAGTGTTATAAAGCAAAGATGTCACTTTGAAGTTACTAACGTGTGCACAACCCAAGCCATGGTATTTTGAATCGATTCATATAGTGGTTAAGTGCTATGGCTGCTAACCAAAAGTTCGGGAGTTCAAATCCACCAGGCACTCCCTGGAAACCTATAGGGTCGCTATGAGTTGGAATTGACTTGACGTAACAGGTTTTGGGTCATATAAGTGCAAAAGCTGGACAGTGTATTAGGAAGACTAAAGAAGAACTGATGCATTTGAATTATGGTGTTGATAAAGCATGTTGAATATACCACGGACTGCCAGAAAAAATCACAAGTCTCTCTTGGAAGAGGTACAGCCAGAATGCTCCTTAGAAGCAAGGATGATGAAACTTCATCTCCCTTACTTTGGACGTGTTATCAGGAGGGACCAGTCCCTGAAGAAGGACATCATGCTTGGTAGAGAGTGAGCAAAAACAGAGGAAGACCCTAAATAAAATGGATTGACACAGTGGCTGCAACAATGGGTTCAAGCACGACAATGATTGTAGGGAAGGTTCGGGACTGGGTAGTGTTTCATTTTGTTGTACATACGGTTGCTATCGGTCGTAACAGACTTGAAGGCACCTAGCAATAACAACAACACGGGTACGTATGTGCAATTTTCTCTTTTTAATTAAGAATGTTACAGTAATATTAACATCCTCTTTTATGTAATCTTGATTTTTCTATTTAAAAATCAGTTTAAATGGAGAAGCTAAAATATATGCTGTTTTAATTTTACCACTAGATTTTTAATGTTTTGTAATCATAATGTTTAATTTGTGCTGTTCTTAGAGCCTTAATTATGAAGCTAAATGGTACTAATACCCATTAGGTACTTCTTAATTGAAGGCACATCATATGTCTGATGTGGCAGTACTAATTGGTGTAATTAAATTCTAATACGCATCAGTAGTCTAATGAAGAAAAAAGTGAATAAAAGGCTGATAGAAATAAGTCAGATCTTGAAACTGCTCCACTGTAAAATACATACTTGTGTTTGCATTTGTTACATACACATTTATTCAGAACAGACAACCCATCAATTATATTTCAAATTAATTTCACGAGATAGCTTGAAATATGGAGCAAGAAGGATGGGTCAGGCAAATATTCAAGTGAATTTAAAAGGAACTGTCATAACCACCAGCCCAAAGGACAATGCATTCCTCTTCTGCAAATTCTTATATAGGTCAAATCCTGTAAGAGTAACTACATTGCTTTTTGGAATGTATTTTTTGTGAAATTACCACCCACTACAAATCGCATGACAGAGTCACCAAGCAAGAGGTGGATCCAAAAACAGTAGAATAGTATTTTTTAAATGTTCAGAAATGCTCACTTACCTCTTTGCTCCCAGATCTTCTCTTGCTCAACTCGAGTAATTTCAAAATAAAACATAACCAAACCTCCTGCTATCGAGTCCTACTCATAACGACCCTACAGGACAAAATAGAACTGCCCCATAAGGCTTCCAAAGAGCAGCTGATGGATTTGAACTGCAGATCTTTTGGTTAGCAGCTGAGCTCTTACCCACTGCACCACTTCAGGGTTCCAATTTAAAAATATATTGAACAATTCTGATTATGTTTTATTTTGTTCTTCCTAGTTAAATTAATAATGGAGACAGGGTATAGCTATAACTAAATTATGTGCTATTAAAGTATAAATTATTTTAACTATTTCAGCTATTATCTTCTTAGAAAAATCTAATTTTTATTTTAAAAATAAATTCATATAGTACTTTAACTCAGAGGTAAACTGAAATTATGAGTACAAACCCCAACATCAGTGGAAAATTGTGCATAATCATTCAAATTTCTATTTCCACATATTGAATACATTCTTTTAGATTCAGCTTTAAGAATGTGTAAGATTTCCCCATCTGGATTTGAGCTTTGGAACAACTTGATGTTTGTGCAACTCATGGAGTTTCACAGGACCTCCAGCTTAGAGAGGACCTCATACTTGAGTTAAAGCTCTGGGAGTCTTAATAGTTTTTAACAAGGCACACCTTTCATTTTCATTTTGCACTGGGCCGGGCAAATCATGTAGCCGGCCCTGTATTGGCCCAATATCTTCTTATAATCAGACATTTCTCATATACTGAAGTCATGAAAAATTAATAATGGAAAACTGCAAAGGGGATTTTTTAAAGACATTTTGCTTGAGAATAAAATACAAGAAAATAAAAATGAAAAGAATAATAAAGATTAAAAGGTAATATATCCATCCTTAAAGTCATTTAATATTACCAATTTGGGAAATATGGCATTCACTTTCATCATTTTTTCATGGAAAAAGCATTGTCCACTTTTGCTGCCGAACATTGAATCAATGACCATAATACCTTTGAAAAGTAGATTTTTAATAATTTAGGGCCTGCCAAAGTTATTAATTCTCTAACAGCTATGTCAAATAAATAAATAAATGTAAATATATTTCTTTGATTTGTAAAAATTACAATAGTTGTTACACATTAAGTTCCCCCCAAAATACGTGCTGTAAATCCAAACCTGTAAAACTTAGATGGAAACCCTGGTGGCGTAGTGGTTAAGAGCTAAGGCTGCTAACCAAAAGGTTGGCATTTCAAATCCACCAGGCTCTCCTTGGAAACCCTATGGGGCAGTTCTACTCTCTCCCACAGGGTTGCTGTGAGTGAAATCCACCGAGGGCAATGGGTATGGGAAGCTGAAACAAACGGGAAAGTACCTCTCCCTATAGCCAGTGAGCTGAATTTGGACTTGTAGCCTCCTAACTGTAAGAAAATACATTTCTATTCGTTAAAGCCACCCACTTGTGGTGTGCTGTTACAGCAGCACTTGGAAACTAAGACAGCCTTTCTGAATCCTTCAGTATTTGATATTGAGCTGGACATCACAGCAGAATCAGAAAATCCCCCGAAGCACCACCTGAAATAGTCTTACCCTAGTTTAACAATAATCAGTGACCTGTGAACATCTGGGGGTGAGAGGTGACAGAGGGGAGAACCACAAAAAAAACTCTATGAAAATGTCCAATGAGCAAGATATTTGAAAATGTAGAAAATAAAGAAAGCACACTTTCAGAACTATACTCAATGTGTTTATTATGTAGAGGTTTCTTGGTGGTTGATTGTTTTACCCTCTCTTTTTTTTATCATTTATACCCCAACCACTTTAAAAAGATATGGCCACTCACAAAGATATCAATTTTAAATTAATAAGTCAATCAATTAATACATAAGTCAATTAAAATCATTAAGGAGAATATGTTAATAGGAAAATAAATTTAGGTCAGAGAAAAGACTGAATATTGTTGACATATGTATTTTTTATTTTGCAGTTTTTTTTTTTTTTATTTTAGAGGGGGCCCTAGTGGCATAGTGGTTAAGAGCTTGGCTGCTAACCAAAAGGTCAGCAGTTCGAATCCACCAGCCACACCTAGGAAACCCAACGGGAAAGTTCTACTCTGTTCTATAGGGTTGCTAGAAATTGGAATTGACTCAAAGGCAAAAAGCTTTTTGTTTTTTTTTTTTCATTTTAGAAAATGATTCAGACAGTGTTATTATAAAAACTTTTACCAGAGCTCCCTAATAACCACTCTAATAAACTTCAAGCAATAAATAAATAATAATCAATTTCTATCAGAGAAGTGAAAATTTACATGGTTATATTTTAGCTGAAAGGTCATGACACAGATTGAAATTAAAGAAATATTTAAAGTAAAACTGGAGACAGGGCTCTTGTCTTTGAATAGAACATTCTTTCTCATAAGCCAGTGATTTTCACAATTCAAAAATTTTCTAACAGCTTTTTTTTTTTTTTCAACTATATTTAACCCAGAAATAGAAACAAATAAAAGACACAAAATTAGAGTTAAATTTGTTGAAACTGGGTTGGCTCCACCAAGCATACTTAGGAAATCATTCAATTAAGCTGTATATATGCAGCATGCCTTCAAATACCCATTCAGAATACAAAATGTGTAAACAATGTGATACAAATATTAATATGCTAACTGTAATATACATCCATTGCATTTAATAGAATTGTTCTCTATTAATTCTTTTCATGTAATAAAATTTCACATTAAAAATAACTTTTGTTATTGTTGTTAGTTGCTACTGAGTCAAATTTGACTGCTGATGACCAAATATATTGCAGAGTAGAACTTCAAAGGGTTTTCTTGGCTGTTATATTAGCAGAAGCAGATGAACAGGCATAGGTAATTTATTTCTCTGAGAAAAAATTATAAATATAAAAAAAGATAAAAAAACTTGTTATAATAACTGCCAATTATTCAATTTTGAATTTATGTAATAGTAGTCTTCTTTGTGTCCAAGCATTATGGGCTTTTTCATAAATGAAATCCTCATAAGTACTTTATCTTGAATGAGGTGCCTGTAGGGGCTGTTTCTTGAGACATCAGTACAACACCTAAAGTCACTAAAACTACTAGGGGAAGTATTTAAAAAATCGTAATTAAACCATTTTTCTTCCTCCTCAAAGAGACTATCAGGACTGAAATTACATGCCTCATGGTCCAGCTTACCTCTGTCACCATCAAGTCACCCATTATCACACCTTCTTCATTATATGGCTCTCTGCTACTCCACCAGAACCAATCCCCTACCCTCTATCCCAAATCTCAAGAGATCTTCTTGAATGCTTATGCTCTGATTAGCAAACTCTTCCATATTTTCAATGAAAACTGGAACCTGATGGGTCTGGAAAACATAACCTCCTCAAAAGCTGTCTCAATGAGTATCACTCCATATAACTAAGGATCAGGAGGCTGAGTACACGTCTTACGTTGTTTTCATTCGCAGCCACTGTTACTGCTTTTTTCTTCTGCATGCAAACCCTAAACAGGCATCACTGTTACAGATTGAATTGTGTCTCCCCAAAATTACATGTTGTAAATCCTAACCCCTACACCTGTGTATGTAATCCCATTTGGAAACAGGGATTTCTTTGTAATGGTGCAACCAAAAGCCACTCGGGTTCTTGTCCTGTCTTATTAGCCGATTGAAATAAGACAGACACTGATTGCAGCGGGAACAGAAAGTGGCAAGTTTATTGTCTGCACATACAAGGAGCTCGTGGGGTCTAGTGACCTTACGACCACGTGCTCGCTGACTAAGGGGGCTGGGGAGCTTTTTGTTTCCAATGGTGTCAGGGGGTTGGGTTTGGCACCCGGAATTTTCTGCCTTTAGCCCTCCCATGCCTGTATTTGGTGGGGGGGGGTTAGTTGAAGGATGTGATTTCAATCTGTGCTTGCTTCAAGGTGTAACTAGGGCTAGTCAGTGGACGGAGCCACTACCTGCTGTGACTTCCTGCTCAAAACAAGCTTGTGGTTAGCAAGACAAAGAGAGGGGGGAAGGGGTGTTGATTGGGGTTTCCAATATGGCTGAGCAGTCTGTTTCAATGGTAGTGAGGTTGTGTCAGTGTAGGGTATGTCTTAAATCAACCACTTTTTGAGACAAAAAAGAGCAGCTCAGGCACAGAAGCAAGGAAACACAGTTGGTGAAGATAGATCCCATGTCATAAAAAGATTGCCAAGAAACTGAGGAACAGAAGCTAACAAGAGACAAGGACTTTCCCCAGAGGCGACAGACAGAGAAAGCTTTCTCCTAGAGCCGGTACCCTGAATTCAGACTGCTAGCCTCGTAACTGTGAGATAATACATTTCTGTTCATTAAAGCCACCCTCTTGTGGTATTTCTGTTATAACAACATTAAGGAACTGGGACAACCACTAAAAAACTTTGTCTGGTTGTTACCTATGACACGTGTCCATGCAAACCTTTCCACTTTTAAGTGCACTTTCAAACCCTTTGGTTTCTTGCTGATTATGACAGCTTTTGCTTTTGGGTTTCAAAGACATTCTCTCTACTGAAACGCCTATCGATATTGCCCGTGACTTATATCTCAAATTGCGGCTTTTCACAGCTCTATCTCCCAGTTCCTTGACCATCACGTCAGTGATGACTTTTGCTTTTCTATTTAGATGCAATTATTTCTCCATATTTAAAAAAATTTAAATATTAAACATTAATTAAACATTTACCCTTTTTCCTATATATTATGGTAAGTCTAAGTCTTTTAGAAAAGGGTCCATTTGTCTTTTGGTTCTCATATTGGACTTCTTATTTCAAATGATGTATTATTTATAATAATTTTTGTGGTCATTGGAGTTATTCATTCTTACAGATGACTAATAGAAATTTTTCTGAAGTAGGAATTGAATGAGCTCTTGCTGATAATTTATTGGTGTTTGTTTTAATCTTTCAGGCCCAGATAAATAAGAAAGCATAACTTTATACGTTTAGAGTGTTAGTGAATTTACTTCAGGCTTAGTAGCTTAAAACAACACAAATTTATTATCTTACAGTTACGGAGGTCAGAATTCTGACATGGTCTAACTGGGCTAAAATAAAGGTGTTGGCGTCCCCTCTAGAGGCTCTGGGGTGAATCATTTCCTTCCTTTATCCAGCTTACAGAGGTTGCCTGCATTCTTTGGCTCGTGGCCTCCACCTCCATCTTTAAAATAGTCAGTGGTGGTTGGGTCTTTCACACATTTCATTACTTTGACTTCTTCCTTCTCCCTTTTCCATTTTTTAGGAATCTTTTGATTGTCCACCTTGATAAGGCAGTATAATCTTCCTAGTTTAAGGTCACTGATTAGCAACCATACTGCCATTGGTGACTTTACTTCTCCTTTGTCATATACCCTAACATATTCACAGGTTCTGGGAATTAGGATATTATTCCATCTATCACAAGTATCATGCACAAGGAGAGGAGTTACAGCTAGACCAAGCTCACCATAGAACATTTCTAGCAGAATAAATAATAATTACTAACTGATGAGTTAATTTGCTAGGTAAATTAGTTTAACCTAAATGGATACCTTCATTAGCAGCCGAACTGCACTGAACTCAGGCTTTAGAGGCGCCATTTGCCACAAATACATAAACACAAAGATTTTGTTTTTATCTATTTAGTCTAATAAGACAGATTTTTGAAACTTTAGTACTAAAAAGAAACCGGGGGGAGGGGCGTGAGAGGATGGATGAGCTGACCTAGGCTAGTCCTAGTTCCCACAGGCTAGAGAATGTGTAGCTGAGGGCATATGGGTGGTGGAGAAGAAAACCACAACTTCTGTTCAGGTTATCAGAAGTTGAGATTTGGTAGCCACAACTCACCAAAATTAGGCATCTGGAGAGACCGAGTTTTCCAGATAACTGAGCTCCCTCTCTTCTCTCTGCTTGTTTGATATAATTTTTGTGGATCTCTTAGAAATGCCCCTAGTTCTGAGTAAGAAATGTAAGGCACAGGTAAGGAAAGCTTGTCCATCCAATACCTGTGAGAACCTGACCTGGTCAGTTCTGGACCATTGGTGTTTGGCATTGACACCTCATTCCCCTGCTTTAGCAGATCTGCAATACTAGTCAGGGCCTCAGTTAGCAAGGTGATGCTGGGGTAAGCATAACTCATTAAGCCTCCAGATTATGGTGCCCAGGAAATGGTCTGTCAGGGAAACGAAGATCAGATCATTGAAGTAGTTTGATCTATGATATCTAAGTATTTAGTAGTTTGAGCTATGATATCTAAGTATTTACATTTATGGTTTGGGGCCTCAATCCCACTCTTTTCCCAGTCCCCACACGTAATTAGGATAGCGCTAACAGTGATTTTACCTTTTTAACACTATACCTTTTTTAAGACCAAGTTACGAACAATATGGATAATATAATATTTTCTTTTTAGATCCCAAAAACAAGCGTGTTTCTCAGGTACTATTTTTCTTATGATATGCTAATATCCGACCAGGCATCTCTGGTTAGGGCTATTTAAAGTTTTATCCCAGGTTACTTAATTTAATTCCTAGATGTACTTTTCTTTCATATGTAGTGAACCAAGTGTCAATTGCTTACTCATCTCAGTACAATCCAATTCTAATATCATATGCCAATATCATACTGATTTTTTTTTTTTTGTATTTTTAGTTTTCACCATCCAGCAACTTATTCTTAATATATTTGTTATTTCCATGGGAATGTGTAGGTTTACATCAGCATCTTGGACCAATATCTGGACACTGTTTTATAAACGTATGACTTTGTAATTGTATGCTACATTTTATTTTAGCAGGAAATTATCTATTTTAACTACATTTTACAATATAATCAAAGAGCACGGACAAAATTGAATAGAAGAAATAATACTTCTACATCCTTAGGAATAATGAGGTCTTATATCTATTATTTCTGACATTGCTACCACAAAATCAGACAGATAAATTTGGACTAAGATTTCTTCTCATTTTCAAACTTGAAAATACAAGGAATTGTTATTTGCTCTCAAACTTTTACATACTAATTCAAAGAAAGGTCCCCATTTTAACACTGACCTCATTCCTTAAGACTCTACATGATGCTTTTAAATAGAAGTTTTTTTGTTCTGTTTTATTTTGTTTTTAATCCAAATTAGGAAGGCCTAAGACCCATATGTGATTATTCTAATTTAAGATATTGGAGCAAATTTAATTGTATTCATTTGCTTGAACAAAAATTCAAGCACATTCTTTTAAAGTATGTACAGTAGGAAAAAAGATTTGTCCAGCTCTGCCTTGATTGTTAACTTTTTAAGTGGCTTGAGTATGTTAATTAAAATCTCATCTAAACTCAATTGTGATAGATCTTGTAAGGTAAGGTTTAAGTCCCGTTCTCTAAACATGATGAGTGTTTGTTGATTCTATTGGAAAATGTCAAGGTTATTTTCGAAGTCCATGACAAAATGACTATATTAAAAACAAAAACACGACTTGGCGGAGTATCTATAAAAAAAAAAAAAAAAAAAAAAGATTGCCGTTAAGTCAATTGCAACTCAAAGTGACCTCTAAGAGAGAGTAAAATTGCCCCTTAGTGTTTCCAAGGAGCACCTGGCAGATTCAAACTGCCGACCTTTTGGTTAGCAGCCACAGCACTTAACCACTACGCCACCAGGGTTTCCGATGGAGTATAAAGCAGTATGCTATTCCCTAAGTCCAAAATCATCTTCCATTACAAAAACAAAAAACAAAACACCTTGAATTTCCAAAATAAGCCGTGATAAATGGCTAAAAACCAGCCTTCCTTTCTACAAAATAAGGAAACCTAGCTGAAAATAAAATTAAGATAATGTATAGATGTGAGCATATGCAAGAATGTATGCATTTTTAGATCTGTTAGACCCGAGTTATATGGTAAAAACTAATTTTTGGAGAATTTAGGTTTTATAGTTTTTGTAGGATTAAAAAAAAAAAAGTGTTGCTAAATCCTATGGTTGATTTAAACCATTATCATGTTTATTTATCCAAACAACTCTTGAAGTGGTTTTTATTTTGGCTTCTGTCACGCCACACCCTCCTAATTTAACTCTTATGTTTTGCTCCCTAATCCTTAGATTCATTTGCAAGTTGATCTTCCTCTTAATTCCCCGTAAATTTGGGGGATAAGTCAAAGATCTAGAACAAATGTTTTATACTCTTACACACCATACATCCTTCTGGCAGATAAGTCTCATGGAAATAGTACCAATCATGATTTCTACTTGATGATTCACTAATGCACAGGTACAAATCTCATTTCTAGGCCCAGGTATATTATTATAAAAGCCTATATTGGTTGTAAGAGGTTTAAATAATTTTATTTCTCTTTTGTCAGGTTAGTGGCATCTGTAGTATGCATTTATGAGGGATATTGAAATTGATATTGAGTTACCCAATCTAACATTGTTGAGTACCTCCATTTTGAATAGTATGATAGGTAGATGTTTGCATTCTATATATATGCTACTGTACTGTTTTTAGACAATAAAGATAAAAATTTTATTGTAATTATTATATAAACTCTAATATACTAATATGATTTTCCACTAGAATAAAAAAAAACATATGGTTTATTATCATAAAATACATTGAGTTGCTCAAATAAAAATCTTAAATAAGTCTTAATATATGGAATAAAATATAAAGTCATTTCCAACGAATATATATCCCAGCTCAGATTTAGAATATTTTCTAGGAATTACAATTTTATATTTACATATGGTACTGTTATCATTTTTCCTTTTCTATTTTAGTTTTGATTTTTGTTTGTTTCTATGCCTTCCCCACAAATGCTCTTTTTATGCAAATATAGGGAAGGTAGGCACCTATCATCCTGGATTTAGAGTGCAAAAATAAATTTCTGTGGTTTTGAGGAAGATTTTTATGCTGAGCTGGTAATAGGTGAGAAGTAGAAAAATTTGCAGATGGAGCCCAAGATCTCTGAGGAAAAGAGTTTTAACGAACTACTTAAGTTAAAAGAAGAGGTTTTAAGTTAAGCAAACTTTCACAGTAAATCTGTCTCAATCAAGACTGAGCACCTGGAAGAAGTCCTAGACTTAAAATTAACTTCAGGCCCTGGAGTGTTTAGGCTGTTCATTCAATTACCAGAATGTAGGCAGGTTGTGATTTGAAGAATAATGATGAATCAAAAACAGCATTAGCTTCTACTTAGAATTTTATTGTCCATGTGTATAATCCCACTGCCAACACTGTCGGCAAATACCTGCAGCAAGGAAGTCTTGGGAAAATAGGTGTGGGCCAAATATTGACTTACTGTGGCAAAAAAGAAACTAGTTAATAGAAAATGATTCACTTTCATTATCGTTTAGAAGAGGCCAACATCCCTTGGAACTGAGAAAACTCTATGCACACTGAAAGTATTAAATTAGTGTGTACAACTAAAAAGGGATAATCTACTACTAAATAGGGCATGATCAAAAGCAGCTAAGGTTCTAATTGTATTTATAAAAGGATGGTATATTCTTTTGCAGGTTTGTAGAACAATCCATACTGAAGAAACTGTCAAATTCACCTTCTAAAGTTTACCTTTACCAGCATTTATTTTACCTCTTAATTTAATTTAAAAATCGTTTACGCAAGTTATAGTGGAATTAAGTACTTGTTGTCTTTTTTTTTTTTTTCCTAATCTTAGAATATTTTCTTCTCTGACAGTCTAATCCAAATTAAACAATTTGGATAATCCAGGTCCTATCCAAATTATGGCTCTAATATTATAGTTAATTGAAATACAATTTACCAGTTAATTGATAAAAGATAGCAAACAAAAGATAAAATTGTTATAAAATAAAATGTACATAAGAAAGAAAAATTCTGCACAGTACTAATCAATCTGATGTCAGAAAATATTTTCAACTGTTTGTACTATATACCTCCCACATAAAGAAGTATTTGTATTTGCATAAAATAAATGCTGAATAAAGATAAAATTTTTCTTCCAAAAAAAAAAGCAATTTAAGACTAGTTTCTAGTTAGTTTTAACCACAAAACCTTGAAAATCATGGCAGAACAACTTCATTTTTTTTATTTTAAAATTATTATGTAGTGCATAATTATTCTTACTATGAACACTCATGGAATTTTTTAACAGCTTTAATGATCTACAATTCTTTTCATAATTTTTTTTGGAAGTTTTAAGATTTTTTTTTCCCATTTATCAATAGAAACCCTTCAACTGGATTTCCAATCTGCATACAAATTTGGCATAATTTTAGCATAATTTCAGGAAAGTATTTTAGTAGATCATCCATTTCCTTATCTGTCAATACCCCAAGATATATGCATAAATATATATATAAACCCTTGCCATCAACTCATTTTCAGCTCACAGCCACCCTATAGGGCACAGTAGAACTACCCCATAGTGTTTCTAAGGAAAAGATGGATACAAACTACTGAATTTTTGATTAGCAGCTGAGCTCTTAACTACTGAACTACCAGAACTCCCTATGTATACACATGCACTATTTTTTTCTTTGAAGCTCTGGATCAAGTACACATATTTGGTTTAATTATGTGTCTCTAAGTATTAATACATAATTCATGATGCAACATATATATGTGACTGTTCACTTTGCATTTATAATAAATTTGAGTCAATGTTTCCTTCAATTAAATGGTTAAATTACTTAATTTTGACTTTTAGTCTTAATTTTGAACTTTACTTAATATTGTCTTTATTGTGATAAATTTCTTTGAAAACAATCATCTATTTTCTATCATTCTATACTATGCAATTGGGAGAGACAGGGCTCCAACAATATTTAATTATAGTACATAAAAGTATTTAAATACAAATGATGGAAATGTATTTTTTTCTTTTTAAATATTTAAATACCATCCTGCTCATCCCCACGCCTCTCTCAGTTGGTCATACTGTGGGGGCTTGTGTGTTGCTGTGACGCTGAAAGCTATATCAGCAGGGTCACCCATAACAGGCAGGTTTCTGCTGAGCTTCCAGACTAAGACAGACTAGGAAGAAGGACCCAGCAGTCCACTTCTGAAAAGAACTAGCCAGTGAAAACCTTATAGAATAGCAGAGGAACATTTCTGATATAATGTCGGAAGATGAGCCCCTCAGATTGGAAGACACGCAAAATACGAATGGGAAAGAGCTGCTTCCTCAAAGTAGAATTGACCTTAATGTGTGGATTGGAGTAAAGCTTGCAGGACCTTCATTTGCTGATGTGGCACGACTCAAAATGAGAAGAAAGAACTGCAAATATCCATTAATAAATGACTCAAAATGAGAAGAAACAGCTGCAAACATACATTAATAATTGGAACATGGAATGTACATAGTATGAATCTAGGAAAATTGGAAATCATCAGAAATAAAATGGAACCCATAAAGGTCGATATCCTAGGCATTAGTGACCTGAAATGTACTGGTATTGGTCATTGTGAACCTATAATCATACGGCCTACTGTGCCTGGAATGACAACTTGAAGACGAATGACATTGCATTTAAAAGAACATTTCAGTATCTACCCTGAAGCACAATCCTGTCAGTGACAGGAAAATATCCATATGCTTACAAGGAAGACCAGTTAGTACAACTATTATTCAAATTTAAGCACCAACCACTAGGGCCAAAGATGAAGAAATTGAAGATTTTTACCAACTTCTGCTGCCTGAAATTGATCCAACATGCAATCAGGATGCACTGATAATTACTGGTGATCGGAACACAAAAACTGGAAACAAACAAGAGGGGTCAGTAGTTGGAAAATATGGCCTTGGTGATAGCAGCAATGCCAGAGGTCACATGATTGAATTTTGCAAAACCAATGACTTCTTTATTGCAAATACATTTTTTCACCAACATAAACAACAGCTATACACATGGTCCTTGTCAGATGGAATGCACAGGAATCAAATCTACTATATCTGTGGAAAGATACAATGGAACAGCTCAATATCATCAGTCAGAACAAGGCCGGGGTGGACTGCTGATCAGGCCATCAACTACTCATATGCAAATTCAAGCTGAAACTGAAGAACATTAGAACAAGTCCACGAGAGTCAAAGTATGACCTTCAGTACATCCCACCTGAATTTAGAGACCATCTCGAGAATAGATTTGACGCATTGAACACTAATGACAGAAAACCAGACAAGTTGTGGAAAAACATTAAGGACATCATACATGAGAAAAGAAGAGGTCATTAAAAAGACAGTAGAGAAAAAAAAGACCTAAATGGATGTCAGAAGAGACTCTGAAACTTGCTTTTGAATGTTGAGTAGCTAAAGCAAAAGAAAAAAGTGATGAAGTAAAAGAGCTGAACAGAAGATTTCAAAGGGTGGCTTAGAGAAGACAAAGTAAAGTCTAATGACATGTACAAAGACCTGGAGACGGAAAACCAAGAGGATAGAACACACTCAGCATTTCTCAAGCTGAAAGAACTAAAGAAAAAATTCAAGCTTTGAGTTGTAATAGTGAAGGATTCTATGGGGAAAATATTAAACAATGCAGGAAGCATAAAAAGAAGATGGAAGGAATACACAGAAAAACTATACCAAACAAATTGGTGGATGTTCAACCATTTTAGGAGGTAACATGTGATCAGAAACCAATGGTACTAAAGGAAGAAGTCCAAGCTGCACTGAAGGTATTGGTGAAAAACAAGGCTCTGGTAATTGACGGAATAGCAATTGAGATGTTTCAACAAATGGATGCAGCACTAGAATTGCTCACTCCTCTATGCCAAGAAATTGAGAAGACAGCTATCTGGCCAAAAAACTGGAAGAGATCCATATTTATGCCTATTCCCAAGAAAAGTGATCCAACCGAATGTGGAAATTATTGAACAATATCATTAATACCACATGCAAGCAAAATTTTGGTGAAAATCATTCAAAAGTGGTTGCAGTAGTATATCAACAAGGAACTGCCAGAAATTCTAGCCAGATTTAGAAGAGGACATGGAAGCAAGGATATCATCACTGATGTCGGATGGATGGATGGATGGATGGATGGATGGATGGATGGATGGATGGATGGATGGATGGATGGATGGATGGATAGAACCTGGCTGAAAGCAAAGAATACCAAATAGATGTCTACCAAAAAGATGTTTACCTGTGCTTTATTGACTATGCTAAGGCATTCAACTCTGTGGATCATAACAAATTATGAATGACATTGCAGCGGATGGGAATTCTGGAACACTTAGTTGTGCTCATGAGGAATCTGTACATGGATTAAGAGGCAGAACGAGGTGATACTGCGTGGTTTAAAATTAGGAAAGGTGTGGGTTAGGGCTGTATCATTTCACCATACCTATTCAATCTGTATGCTGAATAAATAATCCAAGAAGCTGGACTATATGAAGGAGAACATGGCATTAGGAATGGAGAAAGACTTATTAACAACCTGTGTTATGCAGATGACACAGCCTTGCTTGCTGAAAGTGAAGAGGACTTGAAGTACTCACTGATGAAGATCAAAGACTACAGCCTTCAGTATGGATTACTGAAGAGAACAAAAATCCTCACAACTGGACCCATAAGCAACATCATGATAAATGGAGAAAAGATTGCAGTTGTCAAGGATTTCATTTTACTTGTATTCACAATCAACATCCATAGAAGCAGCAGTGAAGAAATCAAAGTACACATTGCATTGGGCAAATCGGCTGCAAGAGATCTCTTTAAAGTGTTAAAAATTAAAAATATCACCTTGAAGACTAAGGTAAGCCTGATCCAAGCCATGATGGTTTCATTCACTTCATATGCATGCAAGAGCTGGACAATGAATAAGGAAGACCGAAGAAGAATTGATCACTTTGAATTGTGTTGATGAAGAATATTGAATATACCATGGACTGTCAAAAGAACCAATAAACCTGTCTTGGAGGAAGTACAACCAGAATGCTCTTTAGAAGGAAGAATGGCGAGAGTACGTCTCACATACTTTGGATATGTTATCTGGATGAGTCAGTTCCTAGAGAAGGACATCATGCTTGGTAAGGCAGAGGGTCAGCAAAAAAGAGGAAGACCCTCAAGGAGATGGACTGACACAGTGGCTGCAACTATGGGCTCGAACACAGCAACAATTGTGAGATGGCACAGGACTGGGAAGTGTTTCCTTCTGTTGCGCATGGGGTCACTGCGGGTCAAAACTGCAGGGTACCTAACAACAACAACATCCTGCTCAGGTTATTTCATTGTTATCAAGCTATTGCAACCCTTATTTGGAATACATTTAAATAGTAATTCATCTTAATAAATAGTGTCATATATAGGAGGCTCCACCCACCAAGGTGAAGCAAAATAGAAATATCAACTTATAAAATATTCATCTTATGCTCTTCTTAACACACTTTCTGAAGGCAAATTGTGGAACTATTTTGAAAGACTGACAACAAATTTCCAGTTAGGAGAAAGTCCTATATGATACTACTCTGTGAGGACACTATTTTAATAATTGAAACTTTTTGAATCAGCACCAAGCTAGTACCTCTTTTTTGCTCATGTAGACACTCTGGCTAGATGTATACATATAGATGCAATTATATAGATATGTGAAACATTGTTACATGATATTATATGTATATATATATATGATTTTAATGTCTAGATATAATTTTGAAAATTAAATTTTTAACCAGTGAAGGCCCAGGAAATTTTAAAATAATTTTCAAAAGCTCACTAGACATAGTCAGATAGGATGTATTTTAAAAAGTGAGGGGTTTCTTTTTTCTTCTTCATTATTTTTTGGGGGAGGTCATCAGATAAGAAAGCAATTATTGGCAAATTCAAAATCCTCTTTTCACCAAGCTACATATTTTGAATTTTTATTGTTAAAATAATATACAATTTGAATTAATAATTATCCTACTCAGGAAATGAATTTCTTCAATACTATGATATTCTCCCTTGCATAAAAAATAACCAAATAAATAGGTTATTGCTTATGAATTTTTACCTAATTATTCAATACGTTTCTTTCTCACAAAAGAGGAATGATTAGATGAATTAAACAACAGTTAAACAATTAGATTCAGCTTGAGCATTATATGCCCTCTTTGCATACTTTCCATTTTCAAGGTCAATCATTGCCTAGAAAAATATAACTGGTTTCTTTAGAAGACAAAAATACATCATTTAATCCTGAATAAATTTGTTAATTACTAGGGTACATTCAAAACTACCATCCCCAAAAAAGAATAACACAATCACATTTTAACATGCATACAAGAAGTTGTCTTTAAAAAATTCCAAAACACAAAACCAAATCTCACAAACAACCCAAAACAATCAAAGCAACAAAAATAAGACACAATGTATCACTTTCTATTTTAAACGAAATCAAACAAAAGCAGAGCTAGACATTACTCTGCATGGATTCTTCATTGTTAAATTTGCTGGATTAAATACTTAGAAGGCTTATGATTTAGGAAATGTACCTCCAACACTAGATTCTACCCTGTAAATACAACATTGAAATATATTACAAGGGGCTCCTGTATTATACCCAGCCCTATCAACAAGAGGTTAGGGCTGTATTCTCACATCTTCCTCAATAGCCTAGTCAATATCTGGTGGCATGATGGTTAAGCTTTCAAATGCTAACTGAAAGTTTAGCAGTTAGAACTCACCAGTTGCCCAGCATTCTGTTTCTGTGAAGATTCACAGCCTTGGAAACCCTATGGGGCAGTTCTACCCTGTTCTATAAGGCTAAGAGTCGGAATTCCACTCAATGGCAAAGGCTTTGTTTTTTTAGGGGGTGTTTGGATGAGATGCCAAAGAAAAACTGTTTTTAAGCCTCATTGGAAGGGACCTTATCAGTAGTTAATGAATACAGCAGTGAAACTCAAAAGAGTCAATATTTGTATATTTTTTTCACACCTAAAGAAGCAATTCAGAATTCTACACAATTCGAAGGCTAGTTAAACACCAAAGGGCAAAACAAAATAAACTGTAAAAAAAAAACAGCAAAGGTCCCTGGTTGGTACAAGTGGTTTGTGATCAATTACTGCCATAAAGGTTGGTGATTTGAATCCACCTAGTGGTGCTTTGGAGCCCTCATGGTGAAGTTGTTAAGAGCTCAGGCAGCTAACCAAAAGATTGGCAGTTCAAATTTACCAGCCACTCCTTGGAAACCTTATGAGACAGCTCTACACTGTGCTATTGGGTCCCTATAAGTCGGAATCAACTTGACAGTATACAACAACAACAAGTGGTACTTCCACCACACCTATTCAACCTGTGTGCTGAGCAAATAATTTGAGGAAACTGGACTACATGAAGAAGAACATGACGTAAGAATTGGAGGAAGACTTATTAAAAGCCTGTGTTATACAGATGACACAATCTTGCTTGCTGAAAGCGAAGAGAACTTGAAGCACTTACTGATGAAGATCAAAGACTACATACAGCCTTCAGTATGAATTACACCTCAACATACAGAAAACAAAAATCCTCACAACTGGACCAATAAGCATGATAAATGGAGAAAAGATTGGAGTTGTCAAGGACTTCATTTTACTTGGATCCACAATCAATACCCACGGAAGCAGCACTCAAGAAATCAAACACGACATTGCATTGTGCAAAGCTGCTGCAAATGACCTTTTTAAAAGGTTAAAAAGCAAAGATAGCACCTTGAATACTAAGGTGTGCCTGACCCGAGCCATGGTGTTTTCAATAGCCTCATATGCATGTGAAAGGTGGATAACAAATAAGGAAGACCAAAGAAGAACTGACACCTTTGAACTGTGTTAGGAAAGAGCATTGAGTATACCATGGACTGCCAGAAGAACGAACAAATCTGTCTTAGAAGAAGTAAAGCCAGAACACTTCTAAGAAGCAAGGATGGCAAGGCTTCATCTCACATACTTTGAACATTTTATCATGAGGGATAAGTTCCCAGAGAAGGATATCATGCTTGGTAAAGTAGAGGGTCAGTGAAAAAGAGGAAGGCCCTCAACGAGATGGATTCACACAGTGGCTGCAACAAGGGGCTCAGGCATATGAATGATTGTGAGGATGGCACAGGACTAAGCAGTGTTTTGTGCTGTTGTACATAGGGTAGCTCTGAGTCAGAACCAATGCAGACACCTGACAACAACAACAACTGCTGTGAAAAAAAATCTTGACAATCTGCTTCCACAAAAATTGTGTTCGTCAATGTTTAGGTGCCTTTGAGTCAGTTCCATCTCATAGTGACCTTATGTGTGAAACATTGCCTGGTCCTGTGCCATTCTCACAATTGTTGCTATGTTTGAGTCCATTACTGCAGCCACCATAAAGATTACAGCCAAGAAAACCCTATGGGTCACTTTTACTCTGTAACATCTGGAATCACCATCAGTCGTAATCAACTCAATGGTAATGGGCTTGGGTTTGGTTTTGAAGGTAGACAGCACGGACTAATGTCGTCAGATAATGGACAATTTCTGCCCAAAATGGTGGACAAACTCCCCTGTCTAATTTCTTTTTTGTTTTTTTAAATTATTGTTTATAATCGTGGTCCTCATTTTCTTTGGACCTCCGGTTGTTATTTGCCCGTAATTCCCCCTTTTGCCTTTTTTTCCTACATTCTTATAATTGCTAGATCTGAAAATTCTCCTTTAATGGCAGTCTTAGATTATCCCAAAAAGTAGCCACTCCCCTCAATTTTAATGACTGCCGTATATGTCATTTATCACTATACCCTCAGTGTAAAAACCTCTGAGCAATTCTGGTTTCACCAAACAAGAACATAGGAATTACAGATAACGGCACTTCCACTTGCAGCAACATAAATAAATTCCCATAAACAAATCAAACTTTGACATTTCTAGTGCCTTATCTCCTAGAAAACAAAATGATTATTACAATGTATTAATTACACCCTAGGTAATTCTCAATTTTAATTGTAAACTTTTATGGTGTGATGAGCCAAATACTTGCTACCTGCAAGAAGCTAATGTTGTTAGGTGCCATCGAGTTGGTCCCGATTCATAGTGACTCTATGTACAACAGAACGAAACACTTCCCAGTCCTGCGCCATCCTCAAAATCATTGTTATGCTTGAGCCCATTGTTGCAGCTACTGTGTCAACCCACCTCGTTGAGGGTCTTCCTCTTTTTCTCTGACTCTCTACCTTACCAAGCATGATGTCCTTCTCCAGGGACTGGTCCCTACTGATAACATGTCCAAAGTAAGTGAAATGATAGCTTATCATCCTCACTTCTAAGGAGCATTCTGGCTGTAGTTCTTTCAAGACGGATTTGTTTGTTCTTCTAGAAGTCCATGGTGTATTCAATATTCTTCACCAATAACGTAATTAATTTTTTTTTTTTTTAATTAGAACGCATCAATTATTCTTACATCTTCCTCATTCATTGTCCAGATTTCACATGCATATGAGGAGTTAAAAAGGTGATGGCTTGAGTCAGGTGAATCTTAGTCCTCAAAATGACAACTTTGCTTTTTAATGCTTTAAAGGGGTTTTCTTCACAGCAGATTTGCCCAATGCAATGTGTCATTTGATTTCCTGACTGCTGCTTCCCTGGGTGCTGATTGCGGATCCAAGTAAAATAAATTCCTCAACAACTTCAATCTTTATTCATTCATCCTGGTGTTGCTTATTGGTCCAGTTGTGAGGATTTTTGTTGTCTTTATTTTGACGTGTAACCTATCCTGAAGACTGTAGTCTTGATCTTAATCAGTAAGTGCTTCAAGTCTTCTAAACTTTCAGCTAGCAAGCTTGTGGCATCTGCATATTGCAAGCCATTCATGAATCTTGTTCCAATCCTGATGCTGTGTTCTTCTTCATATTGTCCAGCTTCTTGAATTATTTTCTCAGCACAAAGATTGAATAAGTATGGTGAGAGGACATAACCCTGATACACATCTTTTTCCCAATTTTAAACCAGGCAGTATCCCATTGTTCTGTTTGAATAAGTGCCTCTTTTTCTTTGCACAGTTTCTGTTTAAACACGAGTGTTCTAGAATTCTCATTCTTCCCAATGTTATTCATAATTCGTTATGATTCGCACAGTTGAGTGCATTTGCATAGTCAATAAAACATAGGTAGACATCTTCCTGGTATTCTCTACTTTCAGCCTATTTTCTTTACCTGACATCAGCAATAATATCCCTTTTTCCATGTCCCCTTCTGAATCTGGCTTGAATTTCTGTCAACTTCTTGTCGATGTACTGCTGAAGCCATTTTTGAATTATCTTCAGCAAAAATTTTGCTTGTATATGATATTAATGATATTATTCAACAATTTCCACATTCCATTGGATCATTTTTCAAATTTTCAGGAAAATTTTCCTTGTATGTGATTTTATTGATAGAGCTCACTAATTCCTTACTCCATTGGATCACTTTTTTTGGAATGGCATGAATATGTGCATCTTCCAGTTGGTTGGTCAGATAGCTGTCTTCCAAATTTCTAGGCATAGATGAGTGAGAACTACCAGCATTGCCTCTGTTTGTTGAAGCATCTCTATTGATATTTTGTCAATTCCTAGAGGCTTGTTTTTAATTAAAGTCTTCAGTACAGCTTGGGCTTCTTCCTTCAGCATTATCAGTTCTTGATCATATGCTTTCTCCTGTCTTGGTTGAACGAAAAGCAATTTTTTTTGCTACATTGAGATTGTATTCCTTCCATCTTCATTTGATGCTTCCTGCATTGTTCAATTTTTGCCCATGTAATTCTTCAATATTGCAACACAAGTTTGAATTTTTTCTTCAGCCCTTTCACCTTGAGAAATGCCTAGCATGCTCTTCCCTTTTGGTTTTCTAATTCCAGGTCTTTGCACATTTCATTGTAATACTTTACTTTCTTTTCTCTAGCCACCCTTTGAAATTTTCCACTCAGCTCTTTTACTTCATCATTTTTCCCATTTGCTATGTTCAAGAGCAAGTTTCAGAATCTCTTCTGACATCCATTTTGGTCTTTAATTTCTTCCCTGGCTTTTTAATTATGCTTTGCTTTTTTCATATATGATATGCTTGATATCATCCCACAACTCTTCTGTTCTGAATATTATGCTATCACTGAAAGTGCTATACTTCAGGATAGATCTTAAAATGTCCTCTTTTATGATGAATGTGACTCCACTCCTCTTCAATTTTCATTTCAGGGACAGTAGACTATATGATTGTCTGATTCAAAATGGCCGATACTAGTCCATTTCAGCTCACTAATACCTAGAATATTGATCTTCAAGCATTCCAGTTCATTTATGATGACTTGCAATTTTCCTTGATTCATATTTTATACATTCTGTGTTGCAATTATTAACGGATGTTTGAAACTTTTTTTTTTCCTCATTTTTTATCATGACACATTACCAAATGAAGATTCTGAAAACTTTATTCCATCCACACCATTAGTGATGACTCTATTGAGGAGTTAGCTCTTCCCCACTGGTATTTTGAGCACCGTTGAACCTGAGGGACTCATCTACCACCACTATATCAATGTCTAGAGCTATCCACAAGTTTTCACTGGCTCTTTTTTTTTTTTTTTTTTAAGAAGCAGATTGCCAGATGATTCTTAGTCTGAAAGCTCTGATAAGGCCTGTTCACCATGATAGACCACGATGGTATTTGCCATATCAGTGGCATAACTTCCCTCATTACAGCAATGTCCAAGACACCACAGTATGACAAACTGACAGGTGGTGGTTGGTATGAGTAGTGATGGACAATCCTGTTGCTCTAGATTTCTCCTTGGCTAGTCATGGTGGCATCTGTGCTGTTACCAATACTTTTTATATTTGGATCAACGAATGAGACATTGTAAAAAGTATACACATTGCTTTAAGGAATAACAAACTTGGCCCTCAAAGATTGATTCTAATGGCCTCTGGAATTTATCTTAGCCTGTGTTAAGTGCTATACCTGCTAACCAAAAGGTCAGCAGTTCAAATCCACCAGGAGCTCCTTGGAAACTCTATGGGGTAGTTATGTTCTGTTCTATAGGGTCTCTACGAGTCAGCATTGACTCGATGGCAACAAGTTTAACAGGTTTGGTTGAAATTATTTTACAACAGCTATTAGTTGTTCTTGTTTTTGTCATAGTTGTCATGATGCTAATCTATCGTACTCTATATACAGTCCTAACTGCTTCTGCATAAATACCCTTTCATCAGATGTTTGCCATGATTATGTAACTACAAATGGATCTATAAGATCTTGGGATTCAGTTCACAACGGAGAAAATTGAACAATCCCCAAGGGTATAGGCCTGGATCTCCAATCTTTCCTTAAATGGTCAACCTCTCACAAATGAGAAGATGACCAAAGAGGGGGGCGATGGTCAGATCAGATGGAACCATAGAACTCTAACCCACAACCTGTACTGCAACCAACCCCATAAACCAAATCAAATCCTCTGCAGCAATAGCCCCAAAATGTTTATGACAGCTACCTATCCTATTTTTGCCCCCACTGCCAACTTAAGACCAACGTGGAAAAATCAAATAAGGTTACCAAACCAATCACATAAGATACCCCACTCCTATTTAATCCATTTCTGGTTTTCCAGTGCCAACAATCACTAGTCAGAGCATACTTGAAAATCTTCCTTTTTTTTTTTTTCAAGTATAGAGCTTTCCCACTCATTTGCTAGCCTTTTAGCCTTTGCCAAAAACAAGTGATGGTGCTTGACTCACTTGTAATAACATGCTCTGAATAAGTAGCCTCTATTTGTTCTCATTTGGATGACATCTATTTGTTCCCACAGTATACAAAAAATCTACAGCTATGATGATACTTAAGGGTGTAAGATTTAAATTCTCCCCCTAAAATTAGGAACAGGAATGTCTGTTCTCATCACTTACATTCAACATATTACTGGAGGTCCTAACCATTACAAAAAGACAAGAAAAAAATAAGTAAAGGTTAGGGATAATGAATGGAGAAATATATTTTTTATATACAAATGACATAAATGTTTATACAAAGAGTCCTAAGTAATCTGCTTAAAAACCTACTAGCACTAATGAACAAACGTATCAAGTTTTATAGCCAATAAGGCCATTATATAAAAGTATAACATATTTTTGCATACTAGCACTGAACAATTGAAATGCAATAAAAACAATTCCATAGAATAAAAATAAACATATACTACTTAGGAATACATGTAACAAAATGCATATAGATCTATCTTGAAAACCACAAAATATTACTGAAAGAAATTCAAGAAAGATTAAATAAATGGCGAGCAACATGTGTTTGTATCGAATGTTATTACTATTAAGATATCCATTCTTCTTACATTGATCTACAAATTCATTTCAACCTCAATAAAAATCCCTGCAGTTTAAAAAAAATAGAAATAAACAATTTGATGCTAAAATGTACATAAAAAATTATGTGGAAATACAAAGGACCTTCAAAAAAACACAGCAACCTTGGGAAAGCACAAAGCAAATATATTGACATTAAATGATTGCAAGACTCCATTATTCAAAAATATGTTGTATTAGAATATTGATCAACAATTAAATCAATGGAGCATCTATAAATATGGTGGAGCTAACATATACATGCTGAATTGATTTTCTACAAAGTCCAAGAGCAATTAAATAGAAAATAAATGTCTTTGAAACAATGCTGGCACAACAAAATAAATTTATGGAAATAAAATGAACTTCAATACTTTCCTTACACCATATAAAAATTAATTTAAGATAGATTATATACCTATACATAAAAAACAAACATTATAAAGCACATAGGAGAATAATCTTGTGTTCTTGGGAAGGCAAAGTTTTTTTTTTTTTTTTTAATAAATTGGTCTTCTTCAAACTAAATACCAAGAGTGGGCATTAAGAGAAGACACTGAGAAAAATGAAAAGCTATAGAATGAGAGAAATTATTTGTAACACATATATTCACAAAGATTTGTATCCAGAATCTAAAAACGCAAACTACTTATTAACGTCAAAAAACTTCCCCCCCAAAGGGCAAGAATCTTGAATATTTCACACGTGAAGATATATGATGCGCATATGAAAAGGCACTAAATATCACCCTTCATTAGGAAAATGTAAATTCAAACTAGAATGAATGACATACAATTGTGTATCCACTAGAAATGGTTAAAAAAAGAAAGACAAAAAATGGTTGATAGCACCCAATGTTGTGGATACGCAACAACCGAAATCTTTTAACTTTTGAGAGTGTAATGTGAGGCAACATCGTTGCTAACGGTTTAGTAACTCCTTACAAAATTCAAATATTTCTGCCCTTTGATCCAGGAAATTATTCTTAGTTATGTATCCGAGAGAAATAACAACGAATTCCCAGATCAAAACTTGTTCAAAACTGATTATAGCAGCTTTATCAGTGATACTGTAAAACTTGAAATACCTCAACATCCCTCCAATGAAGAATAAATCAACAAATAGTATGTATTCATAAAATGGATCAATACCCAGAAATAATAAGAACACGAAGAAGAAATCAACTATCAATACATACAGCAAAATATTTGTGTCTCTATAAAATATTATGTTGAACAAAAGAAATCAGATATAAAAAAAATGTATACTGTAAGCGTCCATTATATGCCATTTAAGAACAGGCAAAATTAATCCATGGTTGTTGAAATAAGAAGGAATTGTCTATGCGGTTTGGGGTTGGGGTTAAATGGTAAGGACAGGAGGGAACTTTTGGAGGAGAGGACGTGTTCTGTAATTTAAATAGGGGTGTTCATTACGTGGGTGTTTGAATTTGTTGAAACTTATTGAATTATAAACTTCAGATCTGTGCATTTCACTCTAGGTAGTTTTATTTTAATTAGAATGAGGCTTTCCTTTTCAATTTCTCAATACTCCTACCCATGCAGCAGAAGTTGATTGTATTAGATGGGGGAAAAGGAAAGTAAGTATCCCCCTTTTTTAACCTAAATTTTGATCCAATTAAAAATAATACAAGAATACGGCAAATTGGTGAGAAATTAACATGTCTATTTTGATCAGGAAACCCTGGTGGCATAGGGGTTAAGAGCTATGGCTGCAGCTCGAATCCAACAGGTACTTCCTGGAAACCATATGTGGCAGTTCTACTCTGTCCTATAGGGTCGCTATGAGTCGGAATCAACTCGATGGCACTGGGCTTGGTTTTGGTATTTGTTTTTCCATTCATGAATAGTCAGCCCCAGGCTTTGTTCTACTATGATATCTAGAGTTAAGGGGACATAGACTTTTCCACATAGGGTACCTAGTTAAAGAGATATGGCATTTGGTTATTTTGGTTCTTTCTGACACTAAACTCTTCTCTATGTAAATGCTAAACTGATTTGTATTTAGGACCTCCTTCCCTGCACATTTATAGATATTCTTCTAGATATACCAAAGTCTAAAGACTTTGGTTTGTTTTTGCTTTTAATTATTATGACTTTTATCCTGTTACCATCCTTTTTGAGAGTTTTCCACCCAGATTATGCTGGCTTTCATGAGCAATAGGTACCTATGCCTTTGCTGTTCTTTTTTCATTTTCAAATTCAAAATGAAAAGGAGAGCCAGAAATTGCCAAAAGCTGGTACTGAAAGACCCTAGGCATCCTGTCAAAACCTGCTTTGGGTAATCATCTAGAATAGTTAACATTTTATTAACATCAATATGTGCATTCGTTTGGTAACACAATTTTTATTTGTTTTCTAAATCACTGACCTTGAGTGAAGAATTTCCAAATACAAGCCTTCACAAATATTGTCATTTTAGGGCATGTTTTGCTTTAAACAATCTTTTAAAGTTATTCTTAATATTTAATCCATCATACTCTGACCTTCTCCATAGGAAAGGAAAATGTAAATCTCCCGGACAGTAGAGAGCAAACTGTCAGAAAAATGAGACTGTATTTTCTAATGGCTGCAGTTCTATAACACAGCTCTAAACTGAACTGTCACTTCAGTTGCTTCTTAATAGAAAATATTTACCTTCTAGCTTTGAACATGAAAAAATAGTCTATCAAATTCATAACTAGGAGACCCAACTTATCAGTCAGGTCGGTAAAAAGAAATTGATGGTCCAATTAAATAAGGACAATGCAGGGAGGCATTTAGGATGCTTTACGAAGTTGTAGAAGAGATGAAGAAGAACATAAGAAGGATTGCAATAACCACTGGCTGGTGAGATGGAGCTTTCATCATCCTTGGGCATAAAGGAGTACTGGAAAGGCAAGTCTACAGAAGGAGAGATTAGAGTCATCTTGAAAGAAGTAATAATGTATGTTTTAGGGGCAAAGCCGGCCACAGTTAAAAACACTCTTACCTTACTTTCTGCCTTCCCTCAAACCCAAATCATTCACTTAACCTCACTAAATTCACCAGCACCTGGTGAAAAACAGGACCTTTCATTGATGCCCTTCACACAGAGCAGCCTCCAGGTCAGAAAGTGTGGGGAAGAGAGGGAGGGGCAAGAAAAAGGTGTTCAACAATAACTAGATTTGTGTTGTTTATCTGGTCTCTTTTATTTTAGTGTGATAGCTTATGTTTAAGAATATTTCAGCCTTTTTGCTACTATATATGCAGTTATATGAGAGACAATCAATCAAGTTTGCATTAGTTAGATTTGCCAACCATTCCACCACCACCCCCAGATATTTTCTCATAAGTGCTTTATGCTATGTTTTTTCACAGCAACATGTAAGAAAAATTAGCATAGTGCTTACGAAAATACCACTTCAAAGGGGGAGGGCACAGCTAGCAAACAAATGTAGAAGATAAAACCCAATTCCAACTCATAGAGACCCTATAGGACAGGGTAGAATTGCCCCATAGAGTTTCCAAGGAGTGCCTGGCAGATTTGAACTGCCAGCCCTTTGGTTAGCAGCCATAGCACTTAACCTCTATGCCACCAGGGTTTCCAAAGATCCTGTTATTTGGGTAAAGATATGGTATCTCATTTCAATTACCTCATTTTTAAGCTTTTCCCTTTTATTTTTCTGTGGATGTGATAATTTTCACATTCCTCTGAGGATATTAATCATGCCTGTGTGGAAGTCCTCTTTTTTATTGCCCTTTACTCCTTCCTCTGGTATTATATGTATCCTCCAGGTGTTTATCTTATTTAAAAATTTGTTCTTTATACTTATAATATAAATAAATGCTGATTTTAAAACAAAAATTTCATTCATCTTTTTAAAAATAATTTTCTTCTAGACAGCTTGTTTTTTTTTTTTTTTTTTCTGATCAAGGAAGGAGTTTCATGCCATCGTAGCCCACACTCTGCCCCATTTGCGGTCAGAATGTTTGTTGTCTGGGAGGGAGTACCTGCCCATGAACAAAAAAAATGTCCTGTTGCCCTCGAGTCAATTCTGGCTCAGTGACTAACAGGGCGTAGTATAACTGCCCCAAAGGGTTTCCAGTGAGTAGCTGGGGGATTCAAACTGTTCACCCTCTGGTTACCAGCCAAATGCTTAACCATTGTGCCACCAGAGCTCCAGGTATATTCACTACTTGTCTCCTAGGTATTGCCAGCTGATCACTGTTGTCATGGACCGAATTACGTCCCCCCGCAAAAAAATGTGTGTATCAGTTGGTCTGAGCCTTGATTCCTGATATTGTGTGATTTTCCTATATGTTGTAAATACTGCCTCTATGATGTTAATGAGGGAGGATGGATGGCAGTCGTGTTAGTAAGGCAGGACTTAACCTATAGTCTCGGATTGTGTCTTGAGGCAATCTCTTGAGATATAAAAGATACAAGCAATCCAAGAGACAGGGGGACTTCATACCACCAAGAAAGCAGCACCAGGAGCAGGGTACATCCTTTGGGCATGGGGTCCCTGCTCCTGAGAAACTCCTCGACCAGGGGAAGCCTTCCTCCAGAGCTGACAGAGAGAGAAAGCCTTCCTCTGGAGCCAATGCCCTGAATTTGGACTTGTAGCCTACTAGACTGTGAGAAAATAAATGTCTCTTTGTTAAAGCCATCCACTTGTGGTATTTCTGTTATGGCAGCACTAGATGACTAAGACAGAATTTGGTACCAAGAGAGCAGGATGCTGCTCTAACAGATACCTAAAATGTGGAAGCAGTTTTGAAACTGTGAATGGATAGAGTCGCGACAATGGCAGATGACCAGAGAAGCAGAGAACCCGCAGCTGCAGAGAAGCTGCAACAGCAGAGGGCCAGCAGCAGCAAAACCAGGAGACCAGTGTGAGATGACGCTGGAGCTGACCCATGGAGTGAGAGAGCTGAGTGCCTGTGTGCCTGAGACTTCCTGGTGGAGTGGGGTGCCTCCGGTCACTTACTGGTGGAGCTACAGAGCTTTGGAAAACTTGCCCCAGCGGGACAGACGTGGGCATGACACTCAAGGAGCCGAGAGGCCAAGAAACCAGGAAGCAGAAGCTGAAGAGACAAGGAATAGGAGAAGCTGAGTTGCCTCAGTCTCAAAAGGTATGGCCAAAACTGAAGGGGTTTCAAACAGTGGAGCCATGGCCTCTGGTGTTTCTAAGGGTGGAGTTGCCACTCAGAGGGAAGAGGGGAATGGTGTACCTAAAGCTGAGGGAGCAGAGTTGCTGTCCCAGTGGGCCTGGAAGGCGGAGCTGAAGCCCAGGGCCAAGGGGCCTCCACTCAGAATCTGGACAGTGTGGCCAATATTTAGAGTCTGGAGGTCAGGGTCATTGTGTAAATTGTCTCAGAGAACAGAACTGTTTTCAAAGTTTTGAAGGCTAAAGTAGTGTGTTCTGCTGACTTGCTTGGTGCCTATTATCCCTTCTTTCCCTCAAGTTTCTCCCATTTGTGGTGGAAATGTCTAGCTTGTGCCTGTTCTGGCCATCGTACCCTTGGGAGCAGATAACTTGTATTCTAGATTTCACAAATGAAGAGGACTTTTTGGATTTTGGACTTGGAGTTAAGACTTTTGCTATGATATCATGGGGTGAATATGTTTTGCATGTTGCAAGGATGTGATTTTTCTGGGGGCCAAAGGGTGGAATGTCATGAATTGAATTATGTCCCCCCAAAAATGTGTCTGTAAGTCAGGCTGGGCCATGATTCCTGATATTGTGTGATTTTCCTATATGTTGTAAGCCCTGCCTCTATGATGTTGATGAGGGAGGAAAGGTGGCAGTTGTGTTAGTGAGGCAGGACTCAACCTACAGCGTAGGAATGTGTCTTGATGCAATCTCTTGAGATATAAAAGATACAAGCAAGCCGATAGACAGGAGGACCTCATTCATACCACCAAGAAAACAGCACCAGGGACAGAGCCCGTCCTTTGGACACAGGGTCCCTGCGCCTGAGAAGCTTCTCGACCAGGGGAGATTGAGGACAAGGATCTTCCTCCAGAGCCACAGAGAGAGAAAGCCTTCCCCTGGAGCCGACACCCTTAATTTGGACTTGTAACCTACTAGACTTGAGAAAATCAATTTCTCTTTTTTAGAGCCATCCACTTGTGGTATTTCTGTTATGGCAGCACTAGATGACTAAGACAACTGTCCTGTCTTTCTACTCATTCTCAGCACATACACATGAGATATGATTCTTTTTTTTGCCTCCTTAAGACTCAAAGCTATAACAGAAATTTGACTAAGTTGATAATATCCATTTTAAAGTCTTCTCTACTTTAAAGAGAGCATAAGCTGATTTAAAACAAAATTGAGAGCAAGGAGCAAATATTTAAACCATGTATAAGAAAGGATTATAGTAGGACACCTAAAAATTATTTAGGAAAATAAAAATATCTTAATAGAAAATGGGAAACGTATATGAACAGGCATTTACTGGATGAATAAAAAAAATAAATCATCCAAAGATATTCAAACTCAGTAATAATCAGGTAATGCAAACAAACTTATGAGCTTACTCTATTTTGATATACAAAAGCATTCACAATACACAGTTGAGAAGCTTAATAATTCTAAAGCCAACTCCTGTACAACAAACTAGGCCAAGAATTAAAATATTGTCAGCACCCCAGACTCTACCATGTGTCTCTTCCTAAGAGAAGTAGCCGCTACCCTATATTTTAGTAGAGTGGACTTCAAAAAGACACACCACATATGTATTTCTAAACAATTAACCTTAGTTTTGTCTGCTTAGAAAATTTATATGAAATTACCCTCCTTTTATCCTTTCGTGACATTGCTTTTGTTCAACATGTATATACGAGAGGCTTCTCTGTTGTTGCAAGTAGATGTAGTTCAATTATTTTCACGCCTGTATTTTTTTATAGTAGTCCATGATTCATATAAATGACGATTTAACTATCCTATTCACATTTGTGTCATTTGCAGGTTTGGGTGATTAAAAAGCGAATTTAATGTAAATAAACTTGAACATGTGTTTTGGGAACACAAGCACATGTAAAATATATAACTGCCCAAGGAATTTTGGAGACATATTTATATATTTTGGTTTATACACACACACACACACACACACACATAAATACATACATATATATATATATATATATATATATATGGGAACCCTGGTGGCGTAGTGGTTAATTGCTACAGCTGGTAACCAAGAGGTTGGCAGTTCAGATCTGCCAGGCGCTCCTTGGAAACTCTATGTGGCAGTTCTACTCTGTCCTATACGGCCACTATGAGTCGGAATCGACTCGACGGCAGTGGGTTTTATATATATAATATATATATGATTTTTATTTAGCCATATATATGAATTTTTATTTGGAAACTGGAAAACATTTTCGAAATCAGTTTATCAATTTATACTTCTTCCTGTGGTGTGTAAGATTTCATAAAATCTCATATTTCATTCATCAGTTTAGCAAAACAATTGAAAGTTTAATAATATAAAATTGCCATCCCAAGTGTAAAACCACTTTAGATGGCAATTTTTGACATCTGTTAAATTTTGCAGCACACATACTTCACGAATTCAATTTCCCTTAACTCATCACCTGATCTAGAGAAATACTAATGTGTGTGCCCATGAAATGACGTACAAGGATATGTACTGCAGCAGTTTTGTAATACTAGAATCTCTACAAATGGAATAAATACCCATCGATACAGAAATGGCTAGTTAAACTTTATGGCATATTAATGGGTTAAGATAATAATGTAGATTAATATATACGGAATTAGTAAGACCTCCAAACCACATTACATTGAAAAATACAAATACATTATGTGTATAAAAGAAACACGAAGTTCTGAATTATCAAATCAGACTAATACGCATCAGTGATCTTATGAAAATGTACTAATAATTTCAAGGATAAAAGTTATTGCAACATACAGGTACATCAGAGTGAGTCCTGGGTCATGTACAGTGAGACTCCCCAGACCCCTTCTCCCCACATCAGGGTCCTTGGCCAAGGGCTCACTTACAGGGGAGACAGGTAGGTCATGAAAAACCCCCTTTTGTCTTTTTATGGTCCAAGAACTATGCAAAAAGTCAAAGCGTTTTTAGTTTGTTTCCCATAAACAAGCTTAGAAAACAACAAACATTCTGCTAAAAGCATTTCATAGGTAAGACTTTTCCTTCTGGAAAGTCACTGCATTGTTTACTATGAGGTCTGTTATTATCTGATTTTAAAAGAAACCTGTCTTCTTTCTTTCTCTCTAGCAAGCTCCCAATTAAAAGGGGTGAATAAACTACAGATCTACTGTTTAGTCATTTACTTTCCAGATGGTTTATAAGTAATATATGTGATAAGATTATACTTTTTTTTTTTAATAAACTTATGTAATTCCATTGAAAAATACCTGGAAGTACCCAAACCACACTGGTAACAGTGATTGTCTGGGAAGGAACTAAGAGGCAATAGCTTTATTGTAATATATATATATATATATATGCATATATATATATAAACAAGAATAATACATGCCACACTATTTTTATAATTAAGATTTATCTAATACAGTTTCATGTGTGATAATTATGCTGTGAATATGTAGGACACCTCTCTTGTTTTTAGGAGATTCATGCAGAGGTATTTATAGGTTAAGCACAGGATCAGAAAATTGTGGCTCTTTAATTGAATCTGTTCCGTTGTTTGTTTTTGTACAGCCTGAAAGCTAAGGATAATTTTTACATTTTAAGCGGAGGAAAAAATATCAACAGGAAAATAATATTCTATGGTGCATGAAACATATGAAATTCAACATGTGTGCTCATAAAGTTTCATTAGAACATAGACACACCCACTTGTTTACATATTGTCTGTGACCGCTATTATTCAACAATGGACGACCTCAGTAGTAGTAACAGAAACTGCTATAAAGCTCTCAAAGCCTGTAAAATACTAGTTTGTTAACTCCTGGTTAATTGTCATGATGCTTACAACTAATTGTTAAGTTCATGAGATGTATGTGTGTGTAGACAATTTGATAATGTATATTGATTTTTTTTTTATTCTTACAACTTTTCATGAGCTTTGACATTTTTTTTCTTTTCTAAATTGTTGTTGGGGGGAATTCTTGCAACCGATAATAGAAAACCTAGTCTTTTTTACATAGTAATTTTTTTATATTGGGAACTCTGCCTCTAGGAAATAATTACTTGAAAACGGACAAAAAAGTCAGAAATAAATACTATAATATGAAATACAATAAAACGGGGAGTACACTGCTGTAGAAGAGTAAGCGTATGAACAATCTCCTAAAATGATTTTGATAAAATGGTAGCCACATATTTTTCTGTGACTTCCAGATGTGTTGTAATTCTGTTTCCTTTCATACTCAGATACCATAGCTTTTTCCAATATCTTTATTCCATTCATTCTTTCCAAATTTATGTTGAATTTACCGGGATAGGGTCCCTTTACTATTTAGACTAAAACTGAACTGAATTGAATGTAAAAACTTCATATTCTTCTTAATTATTTTTAAGAACTGAGAATATATTTGAAAGTCACTGCTCACGTTAGAGGGCCAAGGGAAGTCTAATTAATACATAGATGATTGAATTATGTGTCTTAAAACTTTTTAAAAAACTAAGAAAAGATATGAAAGATTAATAAAAAATAGAAAGAATGAAATTTTGAAACATCAAGGTAATTAGACTGTCATAGGGTGAATTGTGTCCCCCAAAATATGTTTTAAATCCTGACTCTTATACCTTTTGCTTTAATCCCCTTTTATTTGTAGGTTAATGAGGCAGTAATAGTGAAGGGTGTGTTTTAAATTTATCTCTTTAGAGATATAAAAGAGAAGATTAAGCAAGCAAGCACACAAGGAAGGGAAGATACATGCCACAGGATCACCACTCTCTGGTTAAGGACCTTCCCCCAGAGTGAACAGAGACATAGACTTCCCCTAGAGCCAGCACCCTAAATTCAGACTTCTAGCCTCCTAAACTTTGAGAAAATAAAGTTCTGTTTGTTATGGCCACCCTTTTGTGGTCTTTCTGTTATAGCAGCACTAGGTAACTAACACAGACTGCAAACTTTAAGAAGGCAGAGATCGCATTCTTTAATTACTTTCTCTATTTTAACTAAGGGGTAATTCAATGCCAAACACACCACATATTCTTTTTAATACCATTGATTAAAATGTAGAAATGTCATTATAAGATAAATGGAGGAGAGAAACTAGAAGAAAATCAGTGTGAAATTAATTGACATATTGTGAGTAAGTTTAAGTGGGCCATCTGACACAAGAGCCAGAAAACAAACAAGCAAAAAACATACAGAAAAATAACAATGGACAGAAATGCAATTTTTGTTCTCTTTTTAAGTTCACCCATTAAGTTACTATTTGAAGAAAATATAACTTTCTCTTTTTGCTTTTGTAATCTTTGCCAAAGTTTGATATCCTTTTTTTTCCGAATATCATTTTGATGACCTTTCTGAGCTAATTCCTGTATTGGAATGCTATGGATGAATGAATCACAATTCTTCCTTGCAACCAAGATCTTTTAGTTCTTCGCCAAGGGAATAAAATTTTTACCTTCAGCCCCAGAGAGCTGTGATATAAACTCCCAATTTATTTCCAATTTAAACATATTTATCAAACAGGCAAAGGAATTTTCATCAGTCATACATTTTGTATTTCCATGACTATTGTTAGAGAGTGTGCAATACTTCTTGACACATTTAAAGGTTACAACTTTTGCTGAAAAATAAAATGTGACTTTAAATGCTTCTAACCCATTCTTTATAATACCTTCTTTTTTATTCTCTGAGGATCTTTTGATTTTTACTTTCCCTAGAAATAATCCAAGTAGACATTAGCTGTCACAAATTAGTTAACTCAAAAAGTTCTTTGTCTATATAACACCTTTCCCAAGTAACAGAAAGGTGACAATTTGAACATATTAAAAGTTTGAGTTATCCTCTACAGGAGTGTTGTTGGAAATTTTAACAATTTCTCTCCAGAAATTCAGTGGCTGGCTGATAATCATTTTTAAGCATTAGGGTAATTTTTAGATAAGGGAATAGAAAGAAAAATTTTCAAAAGATTTATTACTTCCTTTCTAGTATTCTGAGAATTGTAAATTCTTACTCCTTACAGCATATCACCTCTGCTTTTTAAGATACATAGAAATGTTCTCTATTAGAAAAAACAGACGTGTTTGCTCGTCAAAGCCTTAGAAAGGCCCTTTCTCTTTTTATTCTATTTGCTATTATCATGTGTATTTCTAAATGTTTAATAGATTTAGCAGTTTTCTTATACTTAGAAAACAGTGTCTGTGAATTTGAACCAGTAGCAGGTGAAAATAGAACTGTATCTAGATTCTTATAACATACTGAACACTTGAAAAACACATTATCTCTATTGTGATGGAATTATGACTTAGATTGTGGTCCTGCCTCCTTCAAGCCTTTTATTCTCAAATGCAAAGTCTAGTTTATTTTCTTATGATATTCTCAGTTTCATCACTATTTGTTAAGACCGAACATACACATGCTTGAAGTAAGATTGATTCCTCCCCCAGTAGTAAAAAAGAGTGAATGGAAGGCAGAACCAATACCAAGCCTTCCTAGATCTACTATTCCATCAACTAGGATAAAAGGCATACCTCAGTAACCCACTTCTGCTTACTCACCCGCGGTCATAGGCTTCTCACTGCTATTTGCCATGGATCAATGCCGAATAATTTAATTATGACTTGATGCATATTTATGTCAAGCAACACAAGAACCTCCCCAGGTCATATTCAACTTCCACCTTCTGATATCTATGAATTGTTATAAATGTGAATTTTTTTCTCCTTTTCTACTAAACCCCAACTTCTGAAACCATTTCACTGCACCTCTTAGAATTCTTCAATATCATCAACACTAACAATCTAACTTTAAATTTATGACCATGAATCTCAAGTGCGCCTTTATTTCTTCTTTTATCCATATACACATGTTTCTCACTTATTGATTATCTTGTTATCCAACATTTTACATTTACGACAATAGTAAAAACATCTAGGTGGCAGGCATGGCGACAACTGCTGAGGAGTGTCACCTCCCTCAGAGAGGGTCTCTGGATGGCCTGCAGGGAAGCTGAGCCCTCTGTCCCTTGATCTCCACTCCCTCTTGCCGACAGGGGCACCACATCTAGCTGCCACGTGGGGCTGGCTTTTTCTGTGGCCACAGTTTCTGGGCAGATGTGCAGGCAGAACCGAGCTAGGGAGCACCTCTTCTGGTTCCCAGGTTCTATGCAGCCTGAGGCCCTGTGGCTTAAAACTGCTGTGGAGTGGTAAGGGAGAAAAGAAAGAGACATCAGAGAGGGTATTTGGAAGAAATGTGTGTGAGTTTAATGACATCCCAAAGTGAACATAACTGGGCCTGAAGCCTCTGCCTTGGTGGGGCCAGATATGTGGCCAGGCTTGCAGCACCCTGAGCCTTGGTGACTCACCAGGTATGGAAGGCAGAGAAGGCTCTGGAATTGTGAACACAGGGCTTTTAGGGGTGAGAGAAGAGCCCTGGAGGTGGCTTCTCGAGGGAAACTCTGACCAGCACAGGAGGAAAGTGAAATGATTAAGCCCTGGGACCTCTAGTCACACAGCCCAGCTTTATTCACCTTTGTCTCCTCTGAGGCTTCTTCTCTGCAGAGAAATAATCCATAACTGGACTGTCCACAGTGATAAGAACATCAGTAAATCTTAGCTGTTATTATTTCTCTCATTATACTTTCTAAATTTAAAAAAAAAAATGGACAAATGGATGGTCTGAAAACAGGAAAAAAAAATCCTCCATTTTTGCATAACGCCAGTGTTCCCATAATGCCAACTTTCAAATAACGTCCTAGTCTTTGGAACCTAGCCATGCAGACAACCGAAGAGTAAGTATCCTAGAATCCACAGTGGAGAGGCAGCAGAAATCAATTTCATCTCCCACCATCAGCATGACCTTTACACTGAAATTATGCTGAAAGAATGTACCTTACGGAAGTAGGTGCCCTCTCCTAGTGCCTTTAGTTGTTAAGGTATATGATTTACCATATAATTGTATGCTGCCAAAATCTAATCTTAGATCCCCAAATAAAACCACTGCTGTCTAGTCGATTTCAACTCATAGTGACGCTATAGGGCAGAGCAGAACTACCCCATAGAGTTTCTAGTGCTGTAACCTTTGTGGAAGCAGACTACCACATCTTTTTCCTGGGGAGCTGCTGGTGGGTTTCAACAGGCAACTTTGATTAGCAGCTGACTGGTTTAACAACTGGGCCACCAGAGCTTCTTTAGATCTCAAAAGGAAAGGGAATATTCTTTTTCTTTTTTTTTTTTTTTTTTTTGATGCCACCAAGGATGATCACAAGACCGTCATGCTTCTGGAGCCCAGAATGTGTCAAGGGATGCCTCTGTTTTTCTCCCCTTTCCCTTTTCCATGTACCCTAGCATATAAACTCCTCCAGAAAAAAGGTATATAAACGTTTTTTCCCTTTGTACTTTGCCTACAATGCATCCAGAACTGATGAGTACACGAGATCTGTCATCCACCCTAGGATGAGGACAAAAGGAAGATCTGTTTGAGATGGAAGCTTATCCAGCTCCTCTTTCTCCTAATTACTGTATAAGTAATAAAGACTGTGATCTCTTCACTGTGTAATGCCAATTATTTGCTGAGAGCTACAGCCCTACACAAACTTACTTTCATTTTTCATTTCAGTTCACCTCATATAGTCAAACATTTTGCAAGCCCAAATGCTGCCATATGTGAAGTACCATGCATTAATCAAAACATATTTCCACTCATGCATCAATCTGATCCCCTCACAAGTAATAAATGATATAACTTCATTTGTCCTCTTCTGTCCATTAAATTATCAACAATTTGCCCTCTAGGAGATCAACCCCAACAAAAGACTAGTAATTCTCTCACTTATAAAAAAAAAGTATATATATTGATTAATTTGTTTGCTTCCTTTTTCTTTAAACAAATCCATGTCAGGCTTTTGCCCCATCACACAATAGCAGTTACTTCATTTCAGTCTCCAAATGCTTTCCGCACTGCTAAAAGTGATGGTCGATTATCAGTCTTCACCACAGAATTTGGACAAAGAAGAAGTGTTCCCTTTACATTGATTTAAGTTGACCTGAAGAACACAACCATAGATATTTTTGTTTGTTTTTGTTTTTTTTCTACCCTGCTAGTTAATTCTTCTTAGTCGTCTTTCCTTGTTCTCCCTCTTCTGCCTGATCTTTTGGATCTTTTGGTATTAACATCTAAGCACTCAGTCCTGAATGCTCCTCCTCCTCTTTTACCTATTTCTCCTTCTTCCTCATCTTCATCTTTTCCTTCATTTTCATCTAATTTCATTTAATAATTTGGTCATCTATATTATATGAAGAAGAACGGGGCATCAGGATTGGAGGAAGACTCATTAACAACCTGCGTTATGCAGATGGCATAACCTTGCTTGCTGAAAGGGAAGAGGACTTGAAGCACTTACTAATGAAGATCAAAGACCACAGCCTTCAGTATGGATTGCACCTCAACATAAAGAAAACAAAAATCATCACAAATGGACCAATGAGCAACATCATGATTCACTGAGAAAAGATTGAAGTTGTCAAGGATTTCATTTGACTTGGATCCACAATCAACAGCCATGGAAGCAGCAGTCAAGAAATCAAACTATGGGTTGCATTGGGTAATCTGCTGCAAAGGACCTCTTTAAAGTCTTGAAGAACAAAGATGTCACCTTGAAGACTAAGGTGCCCCTGACCCAAGGCATGGTATTTTCATTCACATCATATGCATGTGAAAGCTGGACAATGAATAAGGAAGACCGAAGAATTGATGCCTTTGAATTGTGATGTTGGAGAAGAATATTGAATATACTTGGGCAACCAAAAGAACAAACAAATCTGTCTTGGAAGAAGTACAACCAGAATGCTCCTTAGAAGCAAAGATGGCGAGACTGCATCTTACATACTTTGGACATGTTGTCAGGAGGGATCAGTCCCTGGAGAAGGACATCATGCTTGGCAGAGTACAGGGTCAGGGGAAGAGGAAGACCCTCAACGAGGTGGATTGACACAGTGGATGCAACAATGAGCTTGAGCATAACAACGATTGTAATGGTGGCTCAGGACCGGGCAGTATTTCTTTCTGTTGTGCATAGGGTTGCTATGGGTCAGAACCGACTAGATGGCACCTAACAACAACAGCATATTATCTCATAGCTTTATATATTTAACTGCCCCCTCAACATGTCTACTTGAATGTCTAATTTACATCTTGGACTTAACTTGCCCAAAATGCAACTTATGATTTTTCTCTCAAGACATACTTCAAATTATGCCTCCAGTGTATCTGTTGATGGAAATCTTATAATACCAACTGCACCTGTCGAAATTCTTGGAATGGTTTCTCACTTTTTTTTTTTTTTAATCATACTACACATCCAATTTGTAGGAAAAATGCCTTTGAAACACTTCAAAATTTATTCAAATAGTGAACACTTTCCACCTATTGTATTGTAACCACCTGGTCTGCACAACACGTATATCTTGCCTGGATCATTGAAGCAGTCTGCTAACTTAGCCTTCTTTCTTTAAGCTTTGACTGGCATCCTCCACTCCTAGTTCCTTTTTAATACACTGTCCTGAATGACCCTTTTAAAACAGACGTCAGATCATGACACTCTTCTGTGTAAAGTGAATCATTAGGGGTCACAAACGTCTTGATGATTTGGCTTCCTATTACCTCTATTATCTCTGTGGTTGCTACTCTTTTTGTCTTGGTTACTCCTCACCAGCCACACCGGCCTCCTTGCTAATCCTGAAACATGCCAGCCATGTTCTTGCCTCAGGGCTTTTGCACCAATTGAGTTTGCTCAAATTTTTATTTCCTGGATGAAGCTATCGGGACCCACTTGCAGCCTATCATAAACTCTCTTCCTTGGAAACTGAATCTACCTTACACTGTCCTGCTTTTTATTCTTCATAGCACTTTTTACTTCCTAAAAGTAGGGCTGTTCACTAGCCCAATCTCTTACAATACTTGACATATATGTAATTCTCAAATGGTACATGTCAACTAATGAATAAACATATAAATAAATACGTAAACAGATATCATGAAATAGGCTTCACAGAAAATGTCCCTCTAAAGGAGAATACCTTCACGTGATAATGCTCAACTGGCTGTTCTTGCTGATTTACTATTGTCCCCCAATCCATAGTTAAATCAGTATAGTTTGAAATTTTGCTTTAGAAGATGTATAAACTCTCTTTGCATGGAATGAAATAACTCCATATTTGTCAATAAACAAAAAATACAGACCATACCACAGCTCTTTAACTGCTTTCAGTGTTGAGAAATATGAAAGGCTTTGATATCCCTGCTCCTGTCATGCATTTTACCTTCATTGGTTACTTAGGTGAGGACTTCTGAAATGGAGAAGAGAAATCTTTGTTATGTTAGAAATTATCAAAGAATGATTACAATATAAAATTCTCTAAGATGGTACCAATAAAATAATTCATTTGTTAATCATAATACAGCATTTAGTTAATGAAGGGCTTTATGTTTTTTCATAGAAAATAATAATACTGTGCTGGTAACAATATTACGATATACAGTCACATAGAACGTTTTAATACTGTGATTTGTGGCAAGAGTATTTAGGAGGACTTAGGACCAGAGAATATTTGTTTAATAGCGTCAGAATTCATTTTAACACCATGAAAAGGGTAAGAATTTGTTCAATTTTCACTCACTGCACAAAGCATTAGATGAAAGAAGATTTTCAGTAATAGCATTTAGAGTCTTACCAATCCTTTTAGTTTTGGTATAACAAAAAGGCTATTAGCTTTTACACTGTTGTGTTGAATTTTGATGATTTCTGACAGTCTTCACCAAGAAGCTCAAAGAAATGAGACTTGCCAATCGAATAACGTAAGATTTCATTAAATTTACCAGCAATACCAATGCTGTTTCTGTCTCTTAACTTTTTGGTGTATTCTCTTTTTCTAATCCTCTTTTCACAGCCTAGTTAAAAAGCACTGAAAATCTTTTATTTTTGTGTGTTCCAAGGTTTCTTCTTAATCAAGAGGACAGTAAATTTTTAACTTTTGAATTACTGCGTTTATAGACATCAAAATAAGCACAAATATCATTAGGGAAATCAATCATGTATTTTTATTAATACATAGTGATAATAGCTAAAATGTCATGCACTGTATTTTATAGCATTTTATATGAAAATATGTTATCTTTTTCTAGTTTTAACAAAAATGTAAATAGGGTAGATAGTATCATTTTCATGGATAAGGAAATGACCTGTAAAAAAGGTAAGTATCTTTCTCCAAATGGTTAAGCATTGGACTACTAACCAAAAGGTTAATGTTTCAAACCCACCAAGAAGTGCCTCAGAAATAAGCTTGGTGACTTGCTTCAGAAAGATCATAGCTTTGGGAACTCTGTGGAGCAGCTCTAGTCTGCACACGTGGGATCGTCACGAATCAGAATCAACTCAAAGGAAACAACAACAAAGTAGCCGAGATATTACAGCTCTAATTATTTTAAAACTTTCATTCCCAAATGATGCCTCATTTTGTCTCTATTTTAGTTAACAAAGGAATGTGTGTTTGTCATCTTTGAAAAAATTTAACTGCTCATGTATGAAATCTTATTAAAACAACTTCAAATCAAACATACCGGGAAGGAGTGAAAGGATTACTGAATTCTCAAACTTAGAGGACATGTATTTAAGAAGTAAATTTCCACAGAACAGCTTATTATAATCCTACTTTTTAGCATCTCTGGGTGAAGAAATATACATATTTTTAGAAACACAGAAGGGAGAAAAATTTCCCTCTTTTCCTTTTCAGAAGAAAGTTGTACTAGGTAATTGAATATACATTTCAAAATATGAAGAATAAAGGTATTGATAGAAAGGACCTAGAGAACAATATTAATAACTAATACATGTAAACTATTTTACTGTGAAAACTATTTTCAAGTATTAAAGGATGTGAAAGACAACATAAACCAGTGTTATCCCTACAACAGGTATTCTAAAAACATTCATAAAACTAATAACTTATTCTATATGGCAGCCCTTGGAAGCTTGATAATTTTACTATTCCCGTTTTACAGATGAAGAACCTGTGGCCCATATTATTGTCATTTATCCAAGTCATAGAGCCAATTCCCAGAGATTTTATTTTCTGCTTGTTTGATCATGAAAAATGAGACAAAAAACTAGCATCAAGTTCGTGTTAAGCAAGGACTATAATAAAACTGACCAATGAATGCCGACCAGGGTTGAGAATATTTTGGTTTCTAGACTATTGAAGTAAGATATAATATGTTAGCCAATAGAAGTGGACAAGTATAGGCATAATAGTTGTTGTTGTTAGGTGCTGTTGAGCCGGTTTGGACTCACAGCGACATTATGCACAACAGAACGAAACAGTGCCCAGTCCTGAGCCATCCTTACAATCATTGTTATGCTTGAGCTCATTGTTGCAGCCACTGTGTCAACCACCTCCTCGAGGGTCTTCGTCTTTTCCGCTGACCCTTTCTCTGCCAAGCATGATGTCCTTCTCCAGGGACTGATACCTCCTGACAACATGTCCAGAGTATGTAAGGTGCAGTCTCTCCATCCTTGCATCTAAGGAGCATTCTGGCCGCACTTCTTCCAAGACAGATTTGTTCGTTCTTTTGGCAGTCCATGGTATATTCAATATTCTTCACCAACACCACTATTCAAAGGCGTCAACTCTTCTTCAGTCTTCCTTATTCACTGTTCAGCTTTCACATGCATATGATGTGATTGAAAATAGCATGGCTTGGGTCAGGCGCACCTTAGTCTTCAGGGTGACATCTTTGCTCTTCAACACGTCGAAGAGGACCTTTGTAGCGGATTTACCCAATGCAATGCGTCTTTTGATTCCTTGACTGCTGCTTCCATGGCTGTTGATTGTGGATCCAGGTAAAGTGAAATCCTTGACAACTTCAATCTTTTCTCCGTAATTCATGATGTTGCTCATTGGTCCAGTTGTGAGGATTTTTGTTTCCTTTATGTTGAGGTGTAATCCATACTGAAGGCTGTGGTCTTTGATCTTCTTTAGTAAGTGCTTCAAGTCCTCTTCACTTTCAGCAAGCAAGGTTGTGTCATCTGCATAACAGCAGGTTGCTAATGGTCTTCCTCTAATCCTGTTGCCCGGTTCTTCTTCATATAGTCCAGTTTCTCATATTATTTGTTCAGCATACAGATTAAATATATATGGTGAAAGAATACAACCCTGACACACACCTTTCCTGACTTTAAACCAATCAGTATACCCTTGTTCTGTCCGAACATGGGAATTCCAGAACACTTAATTGTGCTCATGAGGAACCTTTACATAGATCAAGAGGCATAATAGTTACTGAGATACAAGTTAACCAGTGAGAAATAAGACATTTCTGATTTAAATCTAGAGGGAGAGTAATTTATTGGATCAATAGATACATATTTAACCACTAAATTAGTGCTAAATACCTTCTATAAGGAAAAGTCCTCTTTATTTAATTTTTATTGTACCACCTAAAATATAAGAGTATACTAAGAAGCAGAGACCAACCAAAAGTGCTTTGCTCTCACTTATTTTCATAGAAAATATGTCAAATATAATGAGAAAGTAGTAACACTATATTTTGCTGAGTATTATCTGAATGTGAGATTATTTTATTGTTGCAGATTATAGTTCTTGTTAATGAGAAAACTAACAACAATAAACTGAGTAGACTTTCAACAGTAAAATATAAATTATATATAAACGTATGCCTAAATCTCCTCAAAATACAGAGTATTAAGATGGTTAAAGGAAAAACCCATGGTCAACAAAACAGGAGACAATTAATCTATTTAAACCCTAGAATACAGGAGTAATTAGCCAAATCCTTAGCAATATAGGGTCAGAAATGGGCCTTGTTAACAGCAAAAATAAAGTGAAGTATTGAAAGATCCTACAATCAAAAGAAATATGACTCAAATCACAAATAAATACTCACCCCAAAGGAAAGCAACACTACTTTGATTAGGAATCTAAATAAGCAAATCTGAGAGTAACCATGAAACTCCAAGTTTCAGCACATAGTAAGCTTCAACTTGTATGCACAGTGCAAAACGACCGCTATAAGAACCATGGGAAAAACAAACATTTAGGCAATAGCCTGAGGTCTTATTGACATAAACAATACACCTTACAGGATAAAATACATCTACCCTAAGGAAAAACACTGAGAACAAATTCCAAATTAAATGGAAAACCTTACAGAGAGAGAGGGAGAAGGAAATACAAGAAAGAGAAGAAAATAAAAGGAAGATAAAGAGAACTTGGAGGAGTAAGAGGAGGTGGAAGAGGAGGTGGAAGAGAGAAGAAAATAATCTGAAGAAAGAAAGCAAGACAAGGAAAATAATGTTCAGGGAATACTACTCATGAAAACAGTAAGAAAGAACACAGATCAACAGAAATGATGCAAAGCATAATAAGAGATAAAAGATGAAACTAAGAATAGTGAAAATGGAAAGCAGAAAAAGAGATCAATAGTATTTCAGGAAAAAAAATATGATTATAAAACTTAGGCAAAAAAAAAAAATTTTTTTTAAGAGACCAATATATGCATAATGTTGTTTTTTCTAATGAAGAAATAATTGAAAATATTTGCTTGTACAGGATAATGGAGAGGAAATTCACATTGACACTGACTCTTGACAGCAATATTTTATACAGGAAAATGATGAAGAATTGTTTTAGTGATTATGAGAAAAAGAACATGGTAGCCAAATGATATTACAGTAAAACCTGTGAAAACCGAAATCTGTGTAAGGCAGAAACCAAGAAGAAAAACTCTAAAACGAGTGACAAAAAAGTGGTAAGACTGCACCCTGTCAAACGTGGAAAATTTGGGAGGTCCAATGGCACTGGGTCTTGGGGGATAAACAAGGCAGTCCCATGGAGTTCCAGCTCTCACAAATTCCACTGTATATTCATGAAAACTGTAAATCAAGTTTATAGAATAAATAACAACATGAACATCTAGGTTTTTTTGGATATATAATTCCCATGATCACATTCTGGAGAAGAACATCAAGCTTGGTAAAGTAGAGGGTCAGTGAAAAAGAGGAAGGCTTTCAATGGGTTGGATTGACACAGTGGCTGCAACAATGGGCTTAACCGTAACACCGATTGTGAGGATGGTACAGGACCGGGCAGTGCTTCGTTCTGTTGTAGATAGGGCTCCTACGAGACAGAACCTAACAACAACAACCAGAAGTACTTGGCAGTCATTAAAAGGAAATTGAATAAAGTTAAATCCTAGGTGGAAAAAAAAGATGGAGGAAAAGAGATTACTAGGGAATATTATTATCGATCATTGAAGAAATGAATGTTATTGTTACCTGCCATTGTGTCAGCTCTGACCCATGACAACTTACGTTTAACAGACAAAACCTTGCCCAGTCCTGTGCCGCGTTCATGATCGTGGGTATGTTTGAGGCCAATGTTGTGGCTATTGTGTAGTGCTTTCCAACCTAGAAGGCTCATATTCCAGCACTATATTTTTAATACATCAAACATTATTCTGCTGTGATCCATAACGTTTAATTGGCTAAATTTTCAGAGGTAGATCAACAAGCCTTTCTTCATAATATGCCTTAGTTTGAAAGCTCCACTGTAGCCTGTTTGCCATGGCTTCCAGCATGGGAGCAAAACACAAGGCGCCACAGCACCATGTTGGAAAGAAACCAACAGACAGTGTTAAAATAGAAGACTATAGAGAATTACTGTATTTTATAAGGAGCCCTGGTGGCACAGTGGTTAAGAACTATGGCTGTTAACCAAAAGGTCAGCAGCTCAAATCCACCAGCATTTCCTTGGAAACCCTATAGGACGGTTCTACTCTTTCCTATAGGGTTACTATGAGTCAGAATCAACTCAGTGGCAACAGGTTTGGGTTTTGGTATTTTATAATGCTATTACCACAAGGTAATGACAATAATAAATACAGAAACATTTATAAGTACCTAATCAATTGTCTCTCCCCCCAAAATTGTAAATATAGTCCAAAACTTTATATAAATAGTTTATACATAAAAAAGTATGACAGACTGAAGCTTGGTATATTAGGAATATAAGAAACATAAAATGGTCTTATTTAGCCGTTACATAAAGTATTTTTAGATTGACCAATCAATTGATACTCTATGCAAAAGACGTACCTATGCAAGTGATTGAAAAGGCTTAAAATGGAAGAAAAAATATAGCTATTGCCTGGTAGTAAGCTTGTGAAGCAGTAGTCGTAATTTTGGTATGAAATAAAGTAGAATTAAGGACATAATACATATATGTAAAAATACATAAAAAAATACATACACATAAGTAAAAAATTTAAGAAGAGAAATTTTATTATATAAAGATTTTGTTCTACATTAAATATGTAAAAGATGTTAATAAAATGCACCAAACTACAACTTTAAAAAAGAAGAAATGACTGGAGATACAAGCAGAAATAAATATACATACACCAAATTAGGAGATTTTAACAGAGTTTTCCCAGTGGAATTTCATTGCAAAATGTAAATAAGCCTTATTACAATAAAATACCACTGTGGCAGTTATTATATGAATAATCAATATTAGGGAAAAAGAATAAATTCAAGGAAACCAGGACAGAGGTTACTGTTCCAATCTAGGATGGAGATGGTAATGATGATGTATGGAATAGTGACAGCAGCAACGATCACAGAGAGAAGTGCATGCATTTGAGATATGCTTTTGAGAAAGAAACAGCATCACGATAAATTATTTGGCTGTTTGGCAGGGTAGGTAGGAAGGATAGTGATTAAAAAACTCTGAGCGTGAATCTGAAGCTCATCTCTAGTAGAAATAAAATTATAATAATTAAAAATAATCTTTGTATTAAATCACCCAAGCAAGGGTTAATATGGACAATTGAAATTAATATAAAATGAGTTGAGGAAAGAAATATGTCAAAATTTAGCTGACACTAAATGGCAGAGAACGGTAAGAAGAAATCCAGGTCAGTGTATTATTAAGGAAATCCACAAAGGCGAATGTTTTGAAGAGGAGAAAGTTGTCAGGGTTTTGAAATACTGCTGAAACGTTGAGAAATGTGAATAGTGTCCAAACTGAAGTTATTGGTGGCTTTTGAAAGGACAATTTCATTAGAACCAGAATGGAATGAGATCAATAAGTCCTTAACTCCAGAAATATGGCAACATGGGAAACCTAAAACTCTCATTAGAAACAAAAGAAATGAAACATAAAATGTAACAACCATCCATTTAAATGCATATTAAAGTATAGAGTAGCTTATTGTAAACAAGTCCATACAGTGAAGACATCTATAAAAGCTGGAGAAAAATATGTAAAACAATTGCTTGAAGATATTAGAGAACAACCAATTCATAAAGGGCATGAAGGGATTTATTCTGAAGAGGAAATAAGCCAACAAGATAAACTTACATTCACTCCAATTTTTTTTTTTTTTCTGACAACATTTCTCAAATCCTGATGTGAAGAAGAAGAGCCTCAGCAAAAACTGAAGTTTCATTCAGTTTAGGAGGCAGAGATCAGCATCTGAGTCATTTGGTATAACTGGAGCTCATGGGGAAAATTCCCAAGGACAGAACCATAAAGAAGGCCAAATGTCTGCATACAAATCCCCTTCAAGTGTGGCCAGTTTCAAAATGTATGTGCACATGATGAGACTCCATAGTTTATCAGAAAAAAATAGATGGGAGGTTGAAATCCTAAACTAAAATTTCAGCTAGTAGTACAAAGGCTGGAGTCCTAGTGGCACAGTGGTTAAGATCTCAGCTTCTGTCCAAAAGTTTTACAGTTCAAATCCAGTCACTCCTTGGAAACTCTATAGGGCAGTTCACTATGAGTCGGAATCGACTCGATGGCAAGGAGTTTGGATTTTTTTCTTCATTTGTTTGATTTTGTTTGAGGCCACGCAAAATAATTGAGGACTACACTTACTCCTCCTTTACTGACTTTCTCGTTATCTGATATTTTCCACTTGTAACAATAGTAAAAAAAAGCTACTATCCAAATATTTTGCACATTAACGATGTACATCTGGCAGTATCGAACACTGAGGTAAGAGGTAAGAGTAACCCTGGCTGTGACTTCTTAAGGTTATGTGTCAATTTGTTTGATGATTCTCAGTGGTTTGACAGTTATATAATGTATTTTGGAAGTTATGTAATGCTGTAATTTGGCAGTTATGTGATGATGTGACTTGCCAGTTATGTAATGATGTAGTCATCCTTCATTTTGTGATCTGATGTGATCATCCTCCATTTTTGCATAATGCTGATTTTCATATAATAACTTGGTCTTTGGAGCCTAACCGTGTCAATAAGTGAAGAGTGGGTTTAATAATGTAATTTGACAATTATATAATGATGTAATTTTGTAGTTATGTAAGGATGTAGTCATCCTCCATTTTGTGATCCAGTGTGGCCATCCTCCATTTTTGCATAACACCAATTTTTGCATAACAACCTAGTCTTTGGAACCTATCCACATCGATAAGTGAGGACTGGGTGTGTTCTCTAGAAGTAATGGAAAAAATGAAATGACTAGCCCAAATAAGACCTATAGCCAAGCCTCAGAAGAGTCTCAATGATGGACCAGTACTCTATGCGACTGCTAGAAAATTAAAATAATAGTTTTCTTTGAAGGAAAATGATATTATCCAGAGCTTCTACAATTTTTCAGCAAAATAGTTTGCATACATTTAAATTGATAAGGTATACAAAAAGCAAAACTAATTGAATGAAAAAGAGGAAATGCTTGAAATACACACAAAGATTACATCAATATTGTATTCTTCAATAGAAAGTATAAAATAGCTATAAAACATAAATTCAAGAGGATAAAGGAGAAATTCAGAGATATGAAATATAAAAAAGAAGTCAAAATGGTATTTTAGAATTGAAGAAATACATGGAGATTGAGACTCTAAGACTTTTTTTTTTTTTTTTTTAATTTTTATTAAGCTTCAAGTGAACATTTACCATTCCAATCAGTCTGTCACATGTAGGTTTACATACATCTTACTCCCTTCTCCCACTTGCTCTCCCCCTATTGAGTCAGCCCTTACAGTCTCTCGTTTCGTGCCAATTTTACCTTCTTCCCTCTCTCTCTATCTTCCCATCCCCCCTCCAGTCAAGAGTTGCCAACACACTCTCCTGTGTCCACCTGATTTAATTAGCTCACTCTTCATCAGTATCTCTCTCCCCCCCACTGACCAGTCCTTTTCATGCCTGATGATTTGTCTTCGGGGATGGTTCCTGTCCTGTGCCATCAGAAGTTCTGGGGAGCATTGTCTCTGGGATTCCTCTAGTCGCAATCATACCATTAGGTGTGGTCTTTTAATGAGAATTTGGGGTCTGCATCCCATTGGTCTCCTGCTCCCTCAGGAGTTGTCTGTTGTGTTCCCTGACAGGGCAGACATCAATTGTGGCCGGGCACCAACTAGTTCTTCTGGTCTCAGGATATTGTAGGTCTCTGGTTCAAGTGGCCCTTTCTGTCTCTTGGGTTCTTAGTTGTCGTGTGACCTTGGTGTTCTTCCTTTGCCTTTGCTCCCGGTGGGTTGAGACCAATTAATGTATTTTAGATGGCTGCTTGTTAGCATTTAGGACCCCAGGTGCCACAATTCAAAGTGGGATGCAGAGTGTTTTCATAATAGAATTGTTTTGCCCATTGATTTAGAAGTCCTCTCAAACCAAGTTCCCCAGACCCCAGCCCCTGCTTCGCTATCCTTTGAAGCTTTCATTTTATCTCGGAAACCTCTTTACTTTTAATCCTGTCCAATTAGGCTGACCTTCCATGTTTTGAGTGTTGTCTTTCCCTTCACCCAAAGCAGTTCCCATCTACAGATTGATCAATAAAAAGCCCTCTCCCTCCCTCCCTCCCTCCCTCCCTCCCTCCCTCCCCCCTTTGTAACCACAAAAGTATGTGTTCTTTTCCGTTTTTTCTATTTCTCAAGATCTTATAATAGTGGTCTTATACAATATTTGTCCTTTTGCAACTGACTCATTTCGCTCAGCATAATGCCTTCCAGATTCCTCCATGTTATGAAGTGTTTCAGAGATTCGTCACTGTTCTTTATCGATGCGTAGTATTCCATTGTGTGAATATACCACAATTTATTTACCCATTCGTCCGTTGATGGACATCTTGGTTGCTTCCAGCTTTTTGCTATTGTAAACAGAGCTGCAATAAACATGGGTGTGCATATATCTGTTTGTGTGAAGGGTCTTGTATTTTTAGGGTATATTCCGAGGAGTGGGATTTCTGGGTTGTATGGTAGTTCTATTTCTAACTGTTTAAGATAACGCCAGATGGATTTCCAAAGTGGTTGTACCATTTTACAACCCCACCAGCAGTGTATGAGAGTTCCAGTCTCTCCGCAGCCTCTCCAACATTTATTATTTTGTGTTTTTTGAATTAATGCCAGTCTAGTTGGTGTCAGATGGAATCTCATCGTAGTTTTAATTTGCATTTCTCTAATGACTAATGATCGAGAGCATTTTCTCATGTATCTGTTGGCTGCCTGAATATCTTCCTTAGTGAAATGTGTGTTCATATCCTTTGCCCACTTCTTGATTGGGTTGTTTGTCTTTTTGTGGTTGAGTTTTGACAGAATCATGTAGATTTTAGAGATCAGGCGCTGGTCTGAGATGTCATAGCTGAAAATTCTTTCCCAGTCTGTAGGTGGTCTTTTTACTCTTTTGGTGAAGTCTTTAGATGAGCATAGGTGTTTGATTTTTAGGAGCTCCCAGTTATCTGGTTTCTCTTCATCATTTTTGGCAATGTTTTGTATTCTGTTTATGCCCTGTATTAGGGCTCCTAGGGAAGATCCTATTTTTTCTTCCAAGATTTTTATCGTTTTAGTCTTTATGTTTAGGTCTTTGATCCACTTGGAGTTAGTTTTTGTGCATGGTGTGAGGTATGGGTCCTGTTTCATTCTTTTGCAAATGGATATCCAGGTATGCCAGCACCATTTGTTAAAAAGACTATTATTTCCCCAATTGACTGACACTGGTCCTTTGTCAAATATCAGCTGCTCATAAATGGATGGATTTATATCTGGATTCTCAATTCTGTTCCATTGGTCTATGTGCCTGTTGTTGTACCAGTACCAGGCTGTTTTGACTACTGTAGCTATATAATAGGTTCTGAAATCAGGTAGGGTGAGGCCTCCCACTTTCTTCTTCTTTTTCAGTAATGTTTTGCTTATCCGGGGGTTCTTTCCTTTCCATATGAAATTAGTGATTTGTTTCTCTATTCCCTTAAAGTATGACATTGGTATTTGGATTGGAAGTGCGTTGTATGTATAAATGGCTTTTGGTAGAATAGACATTTTTACTATGTTAAGTCTTCCTATCCATGAGCAGGGTATGTTTTTCCATTTAAGTGTGTCCTTTTGAATTTCTTGTAGCAGAGTTTTATAGTTTTCTTTGTATAGGTCTTTTACATCCTTGGTAAGATTTATTCCTAAGTATTTTATCTTCTTGGGGGCTACTGTGAATGGTATTGATTTGGTTATTTCCTCTTCGGTGTTCTTTTTGTTGATGTAGAGGAATCCAAGTGATTTTTGTATGTTTATTTTATATCCTGAGACTCTTCCAAACTCTTCTATTAGTTTCAGTAGTTTTCTGGAGGATTTCTTAGGGTTTTCCATGTATACGATCATGTCATCTGCAAATAGTGATAGCTTTACTTCCTCCTTACCAATCTGGATACCCTTTATTTCTTTGTCTAGCCTAATTGCTCTGGCTAGGACTTCAAGTACGATGTTGAATAAGAGTGGTGATAAAGGGCATCCTTGTCTGGTTGCCGTTCTCAAGGGAAATGCCTTCAGGTTCTCTCCATTTAGAGTGATATTGACTGTTGGCTTTGCATATATGCCCTTTATTATGTTGAGGAATTTTCCTTCAATTCCTATTTTGGTGAGAGTTTTTATCATAAATGGGTGTTGGACTTTGTCAAATGCCTTTTCTGCATCAATTGATAAGATCATGTGGTTTTTGTCTTTTGTTTTATTTATGTGATGGATTACATTAATGGTTTTTCTGATATTAAACCAGCCTTGCATACCTGGTATAAATCCCACTTGATCAGGGTGAATTATTTTTTTGATGTGTTGTTGGATTCTATTGGCTAGAATTTTATTAAGGATTTTTGCATCTATGTTCATGAGGGATATAGGTCTAAAATTTTCTTTTTTTGTAATGTCTTTACCTGGTTTTGGTATCAGGGAGATGGTAGCTTCATAGAATGAGTTGGGTAGAATTCCGTCTTTTTCTATACTTTGAAATACCTTCAATAGTAATGGTGTTAAGTCTTCCCTGAAGGTTTGGTAGAACTCTGCAGTGAAGCCATCTGGGCCAGGACTTTTTTTTGTTGGGAGTTTTTTGATTACCGTTTCAATCTCTTTTTTTGTTATGGGTCTATTTAGTTGTTCTACTTCTGAATGTGTTAGTTTAGGTAAGTAGTATTGTTCCAAGAATTTATCCATTTCTTCTAGGTTTTCAAATTTGTTAGAGTACAATTTTATGTAGTAATCTGATATGATTCTTTTGATTTCATTTGGTTCTGTTGTGATGTGGTCCTTCTCGTTTCTTATTCGGGTTATTTGTTTCCTTTCCTGTTTTTCTTTAGTCAGTCTAGCCAATGGTTTATCAATTTTGTTAATTTTTTCAAAGAACCAGCTTTTGGCTTTGTTAATTCTTTCAATTGTTTTTCTGTTCTCTAATTCATTTAGTTCAGCTCTAATTTTTATTATTTGTTTTCTTCGGGTGCCTGATGGATTCTTTTGTTGCTCACTTTCTATTTGCTCAAGTTGTCGGGACAGTTCTCTGATTTTGGCTCTTTCTTCTTTTTGTATGTGTGCATTTATCGATATAAATTGGCCTCTGAGCACTGCTTTTGCTGTGTCCCAGAGGTTTTGATAGGAAGTATTTTCATTCTCGTTGCTTTCTAAGAATTTCCTTATTCCCTCCTTGATGTCTTCTATAACCCAGTCTTTTTTCAGGAGGGTATTGTTCATTTTCCAAGTATTTGATTTCTTTTCCCTAGTTTTTCTGTTATTGACTTCTAGCTTCATTGCCTTGTGGTCTGAGAAGATGCTTTGTAATATTTCGATGTTTTGGATTCTGGAAAGATTTGTTTTATGCCCTAATATGTGGTCTATTCTAGAGAATGTTCCATGTGCGCTAGAAAAAAAAGTATATTTTGCAGCAGTTGGGTGGAGAGTTCTGTATAAGTCAATGAGGTCAAGTTGGTTGATTGTTGTAAGTAGGTCTTCCGTGTCTCTATTGAGCTTCTTACTGGATGTCCTGTCCTTCTCCGAAAGTGGTGTGTTGAAGTCTCCTACTATATATGTGGAGGTGTCTATCTCACTTTTCAATTCTGTTAAAATTTGATTTATGTATCTTGCAGCCCTGTCATTAGGTGTGTAAATATTTAATATGGTTATGTCTTCCTGATCAATTGTCCCTTTTATCATTATATAGTGTCCTTCTTTATCCTTTGTGGCGGATTTAAGTCTAAAGTCTATTTTGTCAGAAATTAATATTGCTACTCCTCTTCTTTTTTGCTTATTGTTTGCTTGATATATTTTTTTCCATCCTTTGAGTTTTAGTTTGTTTGTGTCTCTAAGTCTAAGGTGTGTCTCTTGTAGGCAGCATATAGATGGATCGTGTTTTTTTATCCAGTCCGTGACTCTCTGTCTCTTTATTGGTGCATTTAGTCCATTTACATTCAGCGTAATTATAGATAAGTAAGTTTTTAGTGCTGTCATTTTGATGCCTTTTCATGTGTGTTGTTGGCCATTTCATTTTTCCACATGCTTTTTTGTGCTGAGACATTTTTCTTAGTAGCTTGTGAGATCCTCATTTTCATAATGTTTAACTTTGTGTTTATTGAGTCGTTACGTTTTTCTTGGCTTTTTTCTTGAGTTATGGGATTGATATTCCTTTTTGTGGTTACCTTTTTATTTACCCCTATTTTTCTAAGTAAAAACCTAACTCGTATCCTTCTATTTCGCCTTGTATCACTCTCCATCTGGCAGTTCAATGCCTCCTATATTTAGTCCCTCTTTTTGATTATTTTGATCGTTTATCTATTGATTTCCATGATTTCCTGTTGTGTGTATTATTTTGTTTATTTATTTATTTTTTAGAATTAGTCTTAATTTGTTTGTTTTTGTGCTTTCCCTGTTTGAGTTGCATTGATATCAGGACGTTCTGTTTTGTGACCTTGTATTGTGCTGGTACCTGATATTATTGGTCATCCGGCCAAACAATCTCCTTTAGCATTTCTTGCAGTCTTGGTTTAGTTTTTGCAAATTCTCTAAACTTGTGTTTATCTGTAAATATCTTAATTTCTCCTTCATATTTCAGAGAGAGTTTTGCTGGATATATGATCCTTGGTTGGCAGTTTTTCTCGTTTAGTGCTCTGTATATGTCGTCCCATTCCCTTCTTGCCTGCATGGTTTCTGCTGAGTAGTCTGAACTTATTCTTATTGATTCTCCCTTGAAGGAAACCTTTCTTTTCTCCCTGGCTGCTTTTAAAATTTTCTGTTTGTCTTTGGTTTTGGCAAGTTTGATGATGATATGTCTTGGTGTTTTTCTTTTTGGATCAATCTTAAATGGGGTTCGATGAGCATCTTGGATAGCTATCCTTTCGTCTTTCATGATGTCAGGGAAGTTTTGTGTCAGGAGTTCTTCAACTATTTTCTCTGTGTTTTCTGTCCCCCCTCCCTGTTCTGGGACTCCAATTACTCGCAAGTTATCCTTCTTGATAGAGTCCCACATGATTCTTAGGGTTTCTTCATTTTTTTTAATTCTTTTATCTGATTTTTTTTCAGCTATGTTGGTGTTGTTTCCCTGGTCCTCCAGAAGTCCCAGTCTACATTCTAATTGCTCGAGTCTGCTCCTCTGACTTTCTATTGCGTTGTCAAATTCTGTAATTTTATTGTTAATCTTTTGGATTTCTACATGCTGTCTCTCTATGGATTCTTGCAACTTGTTAATTTTTCCACTATGTTCTTGAATAATCTTTTTGAGTTCTTCAACAGTTTTATCAGTGTGTTCCTTGGCTTTTTCTGCATTTATCCTAATTTCATTTGTGATATCTTTAAGCATTCTGTAAATTAGTTTTTTATATTCTGTATCTGATAATTCCAGGATTGTATCTTCATTTGGGAAAGATTTTGATTCTTTTGTTTGGGGGGTTGGAGAAGCTGTCATGGTCTGTTCTTTATGTGGTTTGATATGGACTGCTGTCTCCGAGGCATCACTGGGAAACTAGATTTTCCAAGTAGTCAGCTGGTGCGCTGGCTCCTAGTTCTGAAAACAGTCGCTGTCTGCCCATATTTGTTCGTTTTCCGTCTCTAAGTCTGTGCTTGTTGTTCAGAGTTCGTAGATTGTTATGTATGTGATCGATTCCCTTGTTTTTCCGAGTCTTTGTTGCAAGAGGGATCCGCGGTAGCGTCCACCTAGTCCGCCATCTTGGCCCCCGCCTCCTCTAAGACTTTTAATTACAGACTGAGTCCTTGCTCTCAGCAACTGATTGTGCCGCATCATTCTTGATGATCTTTCAGGTTATCGTTGGTTGACTAAGGCCACACTATTGTGGACCTCAAAACTTACTGATGTAATTCATTTGACTTTTTACATGATTTGCAGTCCCATAATTGTGCTCTTTTTATTGAAAAAGCAACTTTACATCAGCTGATAGTTGAGGTGTGTGATGCATTTTCCATGTTTCCTAATCATTCATGGCTATGTTGTTTTGTTGAGCATTAGAACGGCTTCTTCAACAAACAGATTCAAAATGATATTGACTATACTTCCCTTACTTCCTCCTGGCCCAGTCCTTAGAGTAAGCCCATTTGATCACCGAAGGCAGTTTTCCTGTGAAATGGACAATCATTCACTGTCACTCACTTTCTAGTGTTAAGGGCAAATGTAGTAGGGATTATAAAGATCTATTTTGAAAATGTAGGGTTCCATGTTTACAACTCCTGGGCATGATGTGTGTTTCTTTTCCTTACCAGTAAATTCTGACCTGCCTAGTTTGTACATTGCTGGGTGGCAGCCAGCCTAAACAGCTCTCAGGGATTCCAACTTAATTTTGGTCAAAACTAAAACCAAACCAAACCCATTGCAATCAAGTTGATCCTGACTCAGGTTTATAAATATGCTTTCACCCTTCTTGCAATGATTCACCCAGTTAAAATATACAGGTATGGATAGAGAATGCTTGAAAAAAGGGTGAAGTAATAGCTTTAGGAATGGGACATACCAATTTTATAGCAATAGAGGGAAAGCAACAACCCAATGACCAGGGAGGAAACACTATATACTCCTAGAGAAATGAGGGCAGGGAAAGGCATAACAATCTTTTGTCTCTCTTCTGGGACTCTCCCTGGAGGCTTCCTCCTCAAGAACAACAATCTGCTGAGGCTTTCCCAAACTGCTATAAGCACCTTATGTTTAGCAGATTGCTGGGTCTGTCTTCTTCTGCCACATGGCTTGGAGGATAATTTAATCATTTTCTTCCCTTAACCTTATGGAGAATTCTATTTAGAACATCAGGGAATGGTTCTGTTTTCTGCACCTCTTATACAAACACTTCTGGATGTCTGCCCCAACCCAATATTATTCATTCCATGGGGAAGTCAAACATCACCTAGTGGTGATACAGAAAAATGGGACACGGTAGATAGAATATCCTTGAGAAAGCCCTTTAAAAACAAGGATTAGACTTAATTTCCCAAACTGAACTGGGAATGCTCGGGTCGACCATGTTGATGGCACTGTCAACTTTGGACTCCAACTGATATAGTTCCCAGTTGGAGAAGCCCCTAAAATTGTAAACAACACTTTCTTTCCAAGGGTAACATGTTTGCTTTGGGGTTGTGCTTTCTGTGTGGAAGACAGGTTTTAACTTATATCATTTTGGGAAACAGAGCGAATGGCTTTTCGGTAATGAGTAGCCATATTTTGTAGAAAATCCACCTCAGTACTGAAAGGGCAGCCTCAACTCTCTTTCTGAGTTTATTATGGATAATGTAATCATCCTAGAATTCCTCCTGTGGACCAGCGCTCATTCTGTAGAATCACTAATGCACCTTACTAGATTATTGCCTTGGGTCAGAGTCAATACAGAAATTTAAGAAGAAACCCTCCTGGCTTTCTAAGACAGACCCTGATGGTTTTTAAGGTTTGTTTGTCTGAGATACTGTGGGAAGGACTGTGCTCAATGCTACAGGTTGGCCTCATCCTACTTCTTGAAGTCCAGTCGATAGTAATGTTAATTAAATGCTGCATGAAATAAATTAAATGTGTTCAGTCCCTGCCCTTGTTATTCAGGTTGAACATAACAGAGATTTTTATTCACAGAACTCTCTAGAAGGCAAGATGGAATAGAAACATGGGTTAAATATTGTTGGGAGGCAATTCTGCATGTCTTATGACAGCTTTTTTTTTCCTGAATTTTCAAAGATATTTTGATAATGAACAGTTTTGGGAGATAGTAATAGAGCACAAGGCAGCTTTCTTTATTATCCAGGATAATAATGTATCCCATCCAGAGGAGTCCCTGGGTGACACGAATAGTTAAGCGCCGACTAGTAACCAAAGATTAGCAGTTTGAACCCACCCAGAGGCAACTCAGAAAAAATCCCTGACAATCAGCTTGCAAAAGGTCACAACCTTGAAAATCCTGTAGAATACAGGATTTTCTATTCTGCACACATGGGGTCATTATGAGCAGGTTCAAATCACCAATCTTTGGGTTGGGAGTTGAGCACAAAATATCTGCACCACCCAGGGGCCCTTCTCAGGCACAGGAATTTAGGGTTTCAATGTAAACTTTTTGGGGGACACAATTCAATCCTTAACACAGGGCAAAACCTTGGACAGTTCAGAGTTCTTAGCATTGTTTCCATCTGTCAAAAAGAAAAAAAGACATATGATAATAATATTATTGATAAAAATGTACACGGTTTGAGTTATGTGAGATTTTAAAAATATTTTCTCTATTTAATGAAAAACATAGATGACACCCAAAATTTTTAAAAGAAATAGAACATTTGAAAAGACAAAATAATTTGATGACAAAGAATCAATTGTTAAAAATCTACCCATTTATTGAAAAAATAATAACTAATCCCAGACACTTTAACAATAAGTTTTTTAAAATGCAAAAGCCTAAAATAATAATAAAAAAAATATTTCCATGTTCTAATGCTGCTCAAAAAGGTTAAAAAGGGGAAAATTTCAAACTCATTTAACATTTTATAAACTTATTACAGAAATTATATGATAATCTTATTTATGAAAATAGACACCAAAAACCTGAAAAATAGTTTAGCTTATGCTAAGAAAACAAGAACAATTTAACATTAGAAAATTTGTTAATAAGATGTATTAAAATTACATAAAAATGAAAATGAATGAATTAGGCTTCAGGATGATTAGGTTGGGAAGGGAGGGATGAGATGGAAGTGGAAAACACAGTTAGATGTCCAGGCTTTAGCTTTATATGAGGTGTTGCCTTAAATAGACATATGACGAAAGTAATTATAAACCGAGTATAATCAATCTAATTCTGTATAATTGTGATCTGGTTTAAAAATGATATTATTCATCACATGAACAGATTAAATGAGAAAAATGACATCACCTAAATAGATACCAATACATAAGGTCTATATCTTAATAGATATAGATATAGAAGTAGCGATTGATAAAATTCATCATTCGTTCATGATATATATGCTCTTTGTAAATTAGAATTTGAAAGGCACTTTTACAAACAGATAAAATGTATTCATAAAAATTCTATAATAACTATCTTATGACATGAGATGGGAATGTTAGAAGACCAAAACAAACAAAAAAAAAAACCCATTGCCGTCGAGTCAATTCCAACTCATAGCGACCCTGTAGGACAGAGTAGATCTGCTGCATAGAGTTTCCAAGGAGCATCTGGTGGATTCGAACTGCCATCTTTTGGGTTAGCAGCTGTAGCACTTAACCACTACACCACCAGTTTCCAGTGTTAGAAGAGTTTAAATTCATGAGCAAGGAAAGATAGCGTGTTAGTTACCTATGGCTGCACTTACAAATTACCACAAACTGGGGTGCTTAAAACAACAAACTTTTCACCAGCTCTGGGTGAAACCAACGTGTCAACACAGCCATGCTCCGCTGGAGACTCTAAGGCAGAATTCATTTCCTCATCTTTTCTAGTTTATAAAGTTACATTTCTTTGAGGATAGTCCTTTTTTCCATCTTCAGTCTTTCTCTGCTTTCATCATCACACAAGCGCTGCTTTCTGTGTCAAATGTCCCGCTATCTTCTTCCTATAAGGAAATTTAATGATTATACTTAGGCTCCACTCAGGTAATCTGGAGACTTGATGGCACAGTGGTTAAGAGCTTGGCTGTTAACTAAAAGGCCAGCAGTTCGAATCTACCAGCTGCTCTTTGGGTACCCTATGGGGCAGTTCTACTCTGTCTTATATGGTTGTTATGAGTTGGAATCAATTCGATGCCAGCAATTTTTTTTTTTCCCAATAATCCAGGGTCCTTTCTCCATCTCAAGATTCACAATTTAATTACATCTGCAAAATATCTCTTGCCATATAAGGTAACATTCACAGGCTCCAAGGTTTAGAACCTATGTATCTTTCAGGGCCATCATCCAGACTATAGAAGTCCACCCTCTGTTACTCAAAGATTAGTGTGCATTCCACGTGCAAAGTGCATATGCCCCATCCCTACAGTCCCAAAAGTATCAAAACATTACAACATCAACGAAAAGTCCAGAATCTCATCATCTAAATCAAGCATGGGTGAAACCCTGGGTATGACTCATCCTGGAAGAAAACTCCTCTTCATTTGTGAACATTTAACATTAGAAAATAAGATTTCTCCCGACACAATACAATGGTAGGACAGGCATACAATAACAGTTACAGACATTCTCATTCCAAAAAGGAGAAAGTGGAAAGAAGAAATGAGCCACCAGCCCCAAACAATTTAAAAATCGAATCAGATAAACTGCATCAGCTTTCAAGGCATAGGGATGAGGCTTTCTGTCCTGGGGCTCAGCTCTCTGGATTAGTCTCTGCCCTCAGTGTCATCCTTCTTTTTCCTTAGTGGGTAGCACATGCTTGTAAGCTGAGTAGTTCCATCAGCCTTTTTCCTGCATGTCAATTTCCTTCATTTAATACTCTCTGTCCCCATCAGTCCAAACTGGCAATGTTTCAGCTGTTATAACATTCTAAAATCTTTATAGGCCTCTCAAGTATATCCTGTGGATTCACTCCATTACAGTAGAGGGTCCTCTAGGGTTCTTTCCTGGATAAGCCTATCTCTATTTCTAGCTTTTCCTGAGATGGTTGAGGAGATCCATGAGTCATAAATGTAATCTCTTCAAAAGAGCCCTCTGTATGAATAAATACTCTGATCTTTTGATCCTTTCTAAGCACTAGCAAAAGATTGTCCAGCTTATACCCTTGACTTTCTCTCTAGAACACACATTCCTTACATTAAATCTCCTAATTTCAGCATTTTCTTTGACCCCGAGAAGGCAGTGGTAGCTTGGTGGTAGCATTCTCACCTTCCAGTGAAATGGATTGATGCAGCGGCTGCAACAATGGGCTCAAGCATAACAATGATTGTGAGGATGGTACAGGACCAGGAAGTGTTTCATTCGGTTGTCACTATGAGTTGGAACTGACTCAACAGGTACCTAACAACAATATGTTGAAGATCCCGGTTCAGTTCCCAAGCGATGCCCCTCAAGTACAGCTACCACTAGTCTGTCATGGAGGTTTCGGTGTTGCTAAGATACTGAACAGGTTTGAAAGGAGATTCCAGGCTAAGTAAGACAAACTAGGAAAAAAAGCCAATTGATCTACTTCCAAAAATCAGCAAATTGAAACCTGTGGATCACAATGGTACAATCCATCGTACCTGGGGCTGCCATGAGTTAAGGGCTGACATGAAGGTAGCTACCAACAACAATGATCCCTGATAGACTTCCCAGATTATCATGTATTGGTTTCTTTTTGCCTCACAGTTCTTCCCTTAATTATCTCTTTTCTGTCATATTTTATTATAAGCAGCAAAAGAAATTAGACTATACCTTCAACACTTTACTTGAAATCTTCTAAATTAAATATCCAAGTCCATCGCTTACAAATTGTTTTCCACACAAGTAACAATTGGGGCAAGTTTCTACCACTATATAACCAGTATCTGCTTTCCTCTAGTTTCCAAAACATGTTCCTCATTTCTCTCTAAATCCCCATCAGATCACTCTTAACATCAATTTTTTCTCACAACTTTCTGTTTATTATGATTTAGGAACCATGTTCCTGACTTCCTCCTGGGCTTTCATTGCCAGAGTCTTTAACATATGTATTTCTATCAACAGTCTGTTCAAGGCAATCTAAGCTTCTATCAAGTGCCTGAAAATTCTTTCAGTCTCTGCCCATTAACCAATTCCAAAGCTACCTGCATATTTTTCTGTATATTTTATAACAGCACCCCATTTCCAGGGGCCAAAATCTAGTTAGCTGCCTATGGCACGGTACTCAATTACCACAAATGGGTGGCTTAAAACATTTTTTTCCCACCCCTTACAGCTCTGAACGCCAAAACATGAAAACAAACCCATTGCCATTGAGTTGATTTTGACTCATAATGATCCTTTAGGACAGAGTAGAACTGCCCCATGTGGTTTCCAAGGAGTGGCTGGTGGATTCAGACTAAAAGCAGCTGAGCTCTTAACCACTGTGCCATGAAGCCTTCACTCTGGAAGCCAGGGGTCCAAAATTATTTTCACTGGGCTTAAACCAAGGTATCAGAAGGGCTCTGCTCCCTCCAAAGACTCTAGGGGAGAATACTTTTCCTAGCCTTTTCCAGCTTCTAGAGCTGATTGTGACCCTTCCTTCAAAGACAGCAGGGTGGCATTTCAAATATCCCTCTGTTTCCATCAGTATATCACCCTTTCTTCTCTGTTAAATCTTCTGCCTCTCTTAGAAGGACACTTGTGATTGCATTTAGTGCCCACTTAGACAATCCAGGATCATCTCCCCTTATCAAAACGTGTCATTTAATCACATCTGCAAAGTCTCTTTTGCCATATGAAGTAACATTCACAGGTGACAGGAATTGAGATTTGGACATCTTTGGGGCCGTCCGTCATTCAGCCTTATCGCAGGCACCCTCTCTTGTTGCTCCTATTTGGCATTGTGCTTTCATGAATAACTTTCTGAAAAGGTTTGCTATGAAAGAGAACAAGTAAGTGAGTCAATATTTGATGGTAATGTGGGAATGGGGGAATTTTATTTTTTTGAGATTGGTATTTAAAAAGCATAACGTCCTAGTTTTTCAGTGCTGCTATAACAGAAATACCACAAGTGGGTGGCTTTAAGGACCAGAAATTTATTTTCTCACAATTAGGAATCTATGAGTCCAAATTCAGGGCAGCACTGTAGGGAAAGCCTCTCTTTCAGTAGGCTCTGGAGGAAAGTCCTTGTCTCTTTCCAGCTTCATTACTGGATTCCTTGATGCTCTTCATATGGTGTGGCACCTTTCTTCCCTATCTGTGCTTCCTTGCTTCTGTGCCTAACCTGCTCTTTTTATATCTCAAAAGTGATTTGCCTATACATGCCCTGGACTGATATGTTACTACCATATTAAGTCATTACTATGGCAATGGGTTTGGTTTGGTTTTTGTAACTTAATAAACCATATTCCCAAATGGGATTATATCCGTAGGTAGAGGGGGTCAGGATTTACAACACATATATTTGGAGGAGATAAATCATATGTCATATGATGATAGTAATGACATAGAAGAAAAATAAAAATAATGATTAAGGAGAGAGATTTACACTACCAACAATGTAAACCCTGTAGTAGAAAAGTTTGAATGACATACTTAATGAAACTTTCAGAATTGTCTTTGATAGATACTTTTCATATTCTTTTTTTGACAATACTTCCTGAATTTACCTTAGTTGCCTCTTTACTATGGATATTATTTTTGAGTGAAATTTATTGACTGAGATGAGGGAAAATGGAAAAACAGACAAAGTACAGGGAATTTTCAGTAATGTAAGTGGAATGCTATAATAAGTAGGCACTGAATGAGAGCAAGCACATGTAGCTTGGGTAAAAATAAGACAGGGAACAGAGGTGCCCCCAAATCTGCAAATAAAGTACGAGAAATGGGCCGGGGCGTAGAACAATAGGCAGGGTACCAGAAAATAGCCCGCAAACTTCTTTAAAGTTGTCCTTCTTTTTTTTTTTTTCAAAAGCAGCTGGATAAAACCAGCCCCAGGAACATGGGCAGAACATCCACCTGTGACCACCGTGTGATCTTTCACTAGGGGCAGTGAGGGGCTGCAGTCCCAGACAGGGAATCAAACTCAGGGAGTGAGCAACTGTGCAGGTGTGGCATCCCATAACAAGTCCTGCTATGAATCCCAGAGAACTCTGGGTCAGGAGCCATCTTAGAAAGCTACAGTGCATTCACCTGGGATAACTTATCCCCACCCAAAAGGGGCTACTTGCCAGAAAACGCTGCCTATGCCTGTGAACAAATATGAATCTTTTCCCTCCCAAGAACTTTTAAAAACCCGGGCAAGTCTTTTGTTCTGTGAGACAGAGGTAAGCATTGCTTAGGCCCTCCTCCTCTCCACTTGCAAGCCTCTTCAATAAAGCTTTGCTCATGTGGAAAACTCTGCATGACTTACCTGCTCATTTTTGACCAGTGAGAGGCAAGAACCTTATTCGATTCCAGTGACAAAAGACAGCTGTATGCAAGAGCAGAAGCTGAAAATGCATATATTCTCCATTACATACATTTCTATCCTAAAGGAATGAAGTGTTTATAAAATGACATAGTAGCTTATACTAAGGAAATAATTCTTAAATTCTATTACTCATGGACTTAATTTCTTCTTTACTTATTTTATGGTGGGCCATATTTTGCAGTTATTTTTTATGACCATACCAAAAATAGGCAACAAATAAACATACTTTTTCATAGTGTTTAAATTTCTATTGTAACCTAAATAAACATGACTTCACACAAAAATGCTAAAGTATAAAACCTAAAGAAGTACAGCCAGAATGCTCCTTAGAAGCAAGGATTGAGAGAATTTGTCTCACTTACTTACTCATGTACTCACTTCTCAGAAGGCACCAATTCCTGGAGAAGGACATTGTGCTTGGTAAAGTAGAGGATCAGCAAAAAAGAGGAAGACCTTCAACGAGACGGACTGACACAGTGGCTGCAACAATGAGCTCAAACATAGCAATGATTGTGAGAATGGTGCAGGACCTGGCACCTTTTCCTTCTGTTGTACATAAAGTCAATCTGAGTCAAGACCAACTGGACAACATTTAACACCAACAACAAAGGGAAATAAGTGCTAAATACAGATTAATGTAATTTATTACAATTTTGCATGTGATAAGGATATTTAAAACTTAATTATCAAGACTGAGGGATGAGAACAACTGGAACCTAGATTATAGTGCTAGAAAATCTACAACTGTAGTAAACATGAGTTTAATAATTTGATGCCACACCAGAGATCATCAAACTATAGATCATGGGAAAATCAAGAACTCTTTGGTAAATAAAATTTTACTGGAATATTGCAACCCATTTATGTATTGCTCGCTACAACCAGAGATTTGAGTAGCTGGAACAGAGACCCTAAGACTCACAAAATTGCACCAACCACTGCCATAGTTAATCTCAGGTTCAGTGTTACTCATGAGTCAGAGTTTTGCTTTGTGTGGCCACTTGGTTGTACTACATTGTGTTTGATTTCTTTTCCAATGACAATTGTTATTGCCACTGGATAGAAGATCTCAATTATTTTAACGTTTCATTATTAGGAAGAGTTCATTTAACTAAGCTGTGGTTGTTAATTCAAGTAAAATTAATTAGTGCAGGTATATTGCTTTTATGACATAACAGGTAGATAGGCTACTGCTCTGTAGTGTGGTTATAATTTAAATCTTATGACTATGGAATTTAGGGGTAGAGCCTGTTTATTATTAATTGTGTCTCACAACATCTAGCTCATGTGATTTAACTGATATAGTAGATATTTATTTTGATAATTTATTTTAGACACAATAGTCAGATAAGAGATCATTGTGATGAATGTAGAATTCATAGAAATATGGCTGAAGAGGGTGATGGAGGAGAATAAAAATCCATATATTCATTTAATAAGTTAGGTTGTCAGCCAAGCAAATAAAAATAGTTTTTACTGTCAACATCCATGTATGTCTGTCATGTAATTGATCTAATTCTGAGTGAAATGTATGAAAATATAGTTTGTATTTGATGCAGTTGTATTAAGTCTTTAAAATTCAGCCTAAAAATTGTTAATTGGCTTTATTAGCAAGTGATACTGCACTTGGAATAAGTTAATAAATACATGTGACGAATTCTGTTTACAAAGAACCTGAAATTTAGGGTCTCAAACATGATTTTAATATATACAGATTGTATGGTCAGGTTTGGTTTGTTATTCTAAGTTAATCAACTTGGTTCTGGAAGTTTCATTCACGTTTTATGTCTTGTTTGCATAACTTTGCATGTAGCAAAGCTTCAAGTGACTCAGTAAATGAACTGTGGGCTACATATGAGAAATAATTGCAGGGGCATTTAACAAAAACTGCACATGGACTCTAAAGTGGATTTGGATTATTTTACTCACATGCTATTAGTTTTTGTTTCCTAAAAGGAAACAATGGGCAACAGATATAAGTTCAAAGCTTGAGGGGAAACACTGTAAGAGTGAAGGAATTTTTTTTTCTAATGGCCAAAATAGCACTCATAAAAATATATAGTCTTAGGGTAATAAAGAAGTGCCCTGATGGCACAAATGTTAAGTTCTTGGCTACTAACTGAAAGGTTGACATCTCAGACCCACCCAGGGGTTCCTTGGTAGAAAGACATGGGGATCTCCTGCCATACAGATTACAGACTAGAAAACCCTATGGGGTTGTTCTATTCTGTCATATGGGGCTACTATGAATTGAAACCAACTTGATGGCACCTCACAACAACAAAAGGGTAATAAGATGGCAACATCCTTATTTATACTAATTTCTCAGTTATGTCTTAATCATTTAGGCAACTCTCTGGTTGGCAGTACCTTGTCATAGAAGAACTTGGTCCAGACTTCTATGGGGAAATTTCCTTTATATTTAATTTCCTGAAATTATTAACTAAGTTTAATTCTTATTTTCCCAGGTTGACACCCACAAAACATATGAATAGGACTCACACCAAAAAAATATTGATTGCCCTGATTGCCTTCATAGTGCCTGAATATTTTAACTTCATGTGGGATACCTCATGGACATGGAAATGCATATATGAAGAGTGTATCCATGGAAGGAGTGAGGTTGGCTTGCCATGGATTTTCCTGTAGTGTTTCTATGGCAGGATCAATACAATTTCACGGAGACCTTCAACATGGATTCTGCTAAAAAATACACTGGATATCAACTTTCAGTATACTTCCATGCCTAGAACTTTTGACCTTGGCTACTAATAGTCAGTAGAGTAATCATACAACACATTGTATTTTCTTACAGCAATTGACTTATATCAGGCAAAGTAGGCTACATTATAACAAAACCCAAAAAAAACCAGTGCCGTCGAGTCAATTCCGACTCATAGCGACCTTTTAGGACAGAGTAGTCTAAAAAAAAAAAAATTTTTTTTTTTTTAGGCTAGGACTGCCCTGTAGAGTTTCCAAGGAGCACCTGGCAGATTGAAACTGCTGACTCTAGTTTGCATTGTAACAAGCAACCTCTAAAAATCAGTGACTTGGATCAACACAGGTTTCTATCTCACTCATTTTACATGTCCTTGAAGGGTCATCTAGGCCTCTGCTCCACAGTCATTGTCATCTTTACTCGTAGATACATGTGGACAAAGCAACTACCCTAGAACACTGAGAGATGCCACAGTGGAGGGAAAAGAAAATGCTGAGTGGCACACATTCTTAGAACGTTTACCCGGAAGTGCACAGGCCACTTCCACTCACATTTCAATGGCTATAATAAGTCACGTGCCATGCCTAAGTTTAACAGGGCAGGGAAATATATTCTATCTTGTGTATGGACAGACAGAAAGAAAAAAAATTGCAGACTTTTCTACAGATTGTCACATTGTATTTGTCCATGCCGAATTGTGTGGCTGTCTTCTCTGTAAAAATCGTCATTGCAAGATCATCACTAGGTTCTTATTACTGTATTAGGGTAATTAATGCTAGTTCTTGAATCAGGCAGATTGAAAGCATCAGTGGCTTAACAGTTTTTTCCCCTTTTCATTCACATTATAATCCAGTGGAGAGTTCCAGTTTCTGGAACTTCTTTGAGGCTTCCACGGGATCCTCTGCATTAAGAAAAAGGGTAGAAAAAAGAGTGTGAGAAGGACTGCGTGGAGGTATCTTATGGCCTGGTCTAAAAGTGGCAAACATAACTTCTGTCTACCTTGTTTGTCCAGTCACGTTGTGCCAACCTACCTGCAATTGAGGCTGAGAAATATAGCCTTTCCATGTGCTCCAGAAAAGGAAAATACCAAAGTCAGCATCTCACTGGTATCTGCCACAGTCACTCATTTTGGTGTCCAAATATCTACTTTAATCTGTCTCCAATCATGGAGCACACTAGCCCCCTTTTATCAAAAGGTACACTAATCTGAAAATTCAATATTTCTTAACTATACATAATTCTTCCAATCGTGTCCTCATTTTTCAGTAATATGCGAACTCAGAAGGTTAAATATTTACATGTACAAATGGTATCAAGGTGACGGCAGTAGCCATACCTATATCACCATGGTCACTTGTCCTAGAGTATTTGGAAACCCATTATGAAGACGTTATAAAACACCTAGACTGAGAGTCACAGACATACTTTGTTTAAGGTCTCATTCTTCACTCTGGGTGGAATTATTTTATCCCTTGTGTATGAGCTGGAATCAACTCAATGGCAATGGGCTTGGTTTTTGGTCCTGTGATCACTTTCTCCAACTTCAGGAAGGAAATATAAATTATTCTTTATAAACCTTGGCTCAAATTTTATATTATGCCATTTGTCTGTTCTATGATATTGTCTATTAAAAAAAAACAACAAAACAAGATGAATTAAAGGTGAAAAATATTTACTGGGAAGATATTGCACAAGGTATGTCATATACTAATCTAGTCTGTCATTTTAAAATAAAACCTCTAAATCATTGTACTTATGTTCAATGTAATCTAAAAGGAATAATTATATGGCATTCATATTGTTATTTATATACACCAAGTGGTGGCATAATATAATATTTAAGTTCCAGGTTCTGGAGATTAACTAATTTAATTCCAATCTCTGCTCTGCCACAGGCTAACTAGCTCTGAAAAAACCACTGCCGCTCTGAAGTCTTGAGAAAATCACTAAATTTCTCTGCCCTCAATTTTCTTTTCTTAAGAATGAGATAATAGTAACAATCTCTTGGTTATAGGTTAAATGACACATAACTATATGTGCCGAATAAATTTATCTACTAAGTATATGATACACATTCATAATCAAACACACAGGAAGTTTCTAAATGACAAGGTAAAGGAGATTTGAGTATAAATGTAGAGTACACATTAATGTTTTGTCAACAACTTATAAAAAAATGTTATTGTCTGTTTTTTCTGTGAGAGTCTTTCCTCAGCATCCGAGAGATTTTTAATATCACAGTAAATTTTGAAAAGGTGAGAAATGTGCTTTTATTTGGTAATGTGTGAAAAAGTAGGTTGGAAAGGAAAAATGGCGTGAACGTTGACTGTATGTACATTTCCAAGTCTTTCAGTTTTAAGAAGGTGCAACTAAGAATCTGTAAATATGTTTGTAACAATTCTTAATTGGTCACCCAAATTTCTGTGCATCTTTTGAGCAGGGGAACTAACTGGCCTTTGTTCCAGTTTATGTTTTCAATAGGTTCCTAGGTGGTAAAAAGAGTTTACACTTCACTGCTAACCTTAAGACTGTCAGAAACCCACATCATGGTACTGTGGAAGAAAAGTCCTGGCAGTCTCCTTCCTTTAATATTACAGCTAAAAAAAAAAATTTTTTTTTGAAACAATACTGATGCTACTCTCTAAGCAATGGGATCACCATGAATCAGACTAGGCTCTTCAGCAACTATCAACAGTGTCTTCTCAATGCCTGTGTTGTAAACAGACTTGGAAGATAGAGATAGTATCTGTCTATGGAGCAGAAGACAGATTTGCTTATTTTACAATATAACAAAGATACTTTCTTCTTCTATAAAAAAAAAAAAGTCAAGCAAGTTTGCTTAGTGCCAAAATGTTAAAGATTTGGGTTTACCACACTGGGTTTCCTCAACTGTGACAGAAACTTTGTGTAGCATCCACCAAGTTCCTCCATATCCCCATGAGACTTGGTGAAAAAAAGGAACCAACTTGAACATAAAGCCCATGGTATTGTGCGTTTTGGCAAATAACAAAGGCCTTTGTCCCCAGCCTGGTCTAGTGTCTTCTGCCAGCACCCACGAAATTGTGTCAGGCTAACTTCTAGGTTTGCAGTAATAAAAAATAGCCGTTGCTGTTGAGTTGATTCCGACTCATAGCTACCCTACAGGGCAGAGTAGAACTGCCCCACCGAGTTTCCAAGGAGCACCTGGTAGATTCATACTGCCAAGTTTTGGTTAGCAGCCGTAGCACTTAAACACTGCACCACCAGGGTTTCCATAGGCTTGCCAGTAGGGCATAATCTCATATTCTTCACTGTTCTTGAAAATATTCCCTTAAAACTGTGAATGCATACCTCTTGGAAAGATTATATGTACTTTGAGGAATGTAGAACATTCCAGTTAAATTGCAACTATATAAAAGAGTGATCACTTTACTCTCTTCCACCCAGATTTCTATATCTTTTAGGGATATAAGGAAATGGCAAATTTCTATAAGGCTATGTAGTCATCTGCTATATGGAGTAGAAGATCATATAAGATACACCAAGGCCAATTTTCCGTTCATTTTTCAAACATTATTTAAATGTCCCAACCATCAGTATTATCTTGAAAAACAGCCAAGTTTAAAAAACATCATGCCTCAAATGCATTTTGCCCATTTCCTATACATTAAGAAAAAAAAAATTGCTGTCTAGTCAACTCTGACTCACACTGGCTATATAGGACAGAGTAGAACTGCCCCATAGTGTTTCCATGCAGCACCTGGTAGATTCAAACTACTGACCTTTTGGTTAGCAGCCAAGCTCTTAAGCACTGCAAAAAGAATTGAGAGGTGAAATATTCTAGAACAATCTTGTATAATCCTATATGGAATTTGATTTTGTGATATATCTTTCTCTTTTGAGGTACAGACATAGCTGATAAATTGTTGGTAACTATTCCTCCTGCGCATTTGAGCCATTAGAGAACTCTGATGGTTGTAGTACATGCAACAAATTGCAAATGTTAGCGCTAGGGAAGGAAATGGAAGAGTAAGTCTTTCAAGAAAAAATTGTGATGGATCGCTCAGGCTGAGAATTACGTATTCTTTTTTTCACTGTTTCTTTTTAGAGACTAAAAAAAGAATAAAACAATTTATAGGGTTACTATGAGTTGGAATCGACTCAATGGCAGTGGGTTTGGTTTTGGGTTTTGGTCCCTCAATACACTGTGAGAGAAAGAAAAATGTAATGTTATAATTGTCAATATTTCTTATCCAACAATAATTACTCTAAAAAGCAACTGTAAATTTAGTGGTTCATGTCTTTCCAAGAATACAGAAGGCTGGTGAAGATGAGAGCCTCAGGTGTTCATTTTGAGCCCCAGATGATTTCCATTTCCTTGCTCTCTACAGTCCTATCTTACAGTCTTTATCCTTATGATTGAAGGTAGCTCAGCAACATGTCTGCATTCTAGCCAGAGATCAAGTGAAAGAAGGAATCTAAAACAATCAGCTTTATCAATATGGAGATGAGTTGGAATTTATGTATTTGATATCACTCGTATTACACTTGACCGAAATTAATCATTGGAGAGATACTGTAAAACGTAATCTCTCACTGATGGTCTTACAGACTTAGAATTCTATTACTAAATAAAATAAAGGAAGAGTGTATTCTGGGGACAATTAGTGATTTCTACTCTAACGAAGTTACTAGGTGATTTCCAGTTGTGAATACTGGAAAGGTTTTACTGCTGCTGCTCTTTCAAATTGGAAATATCTCTGCAGGCATTTAATGAATAATAATAACAAAAGAAGAAGAATAGGAGAAAGAGAGAGAAATGAAAAGCATTACATTTAAAATACGAACATTGCTTTCATTATATTGCCTTTGGTAAAAAATAAATAGAATGGACAGCAATAATATTTGATGCTAGTTGTATGGACTTATAAATTTTCTATGTCACTGGGCTGTTTTTCAGATAAAATAATTGGTGCCTTGTAAAAAGAAAGAAATCTTTGGTTATGTTGGTAATTTTTATTTTAAAGTAATTTCTTCTCAATATGGACTAGATAATAGAGATCACATTCTCTCCAGTTTATTAGCTTTGAAGTTCCATCAGAGAAAATAGAAAGTTTAACTTAAATTATGTTTTTTATGTTTAAAATATAGGAATGTTCATATTCATCCATAATTGTCAGTTATTGGAAAAAAGAAAAGATAGAGGGGGAAAAAAAAACAGTAGGGCAAACTCTTTCTAATGACCCTTCTATACTATTAGCAAATACATTATACTTTGTTATAAGAAGACTGTTTTGCTAGCTTTGGTTCCACTTTCCCAAGTTTCTAAGTATTAATTCCAAAGAAAGTAAGCTCAACTGTAGTCCCAATAATTTAATTTTTTATGCCTACAATATGCAATGCAATAGATCAGAATTATATAATCTTACATAGCCAAAAAGGATCCTTAGAGATTGCCTAATCCTGCTCACTTATTTATGTATGTGGAATGGACTTGGCCATCTTACTAAGGTCATACAACTTCAAAAGACATACAAGCATTTTTTTATGATAAAGTGAAAATTAAAAATGTAAAATTTAACTTGTATTAATGCATTTATTCGTGAGTATATAATTAAGGAAGTATTAAATTTTTTGAATTATTTTTCCAATATGAAGTGATTCTGGTAAGTTTAATGAGTTCAGAAATAGTGATTCTCAGTGTTTCAAAATTTGAATTAGTCATCAAAATGTTACAGTGATTACACATAGTCTTTTAAGTACCAAGGGTCCTCTAGAGTGGAGATTATTAACTATGGGGAATGAAAAGACATCGACTCAAGAGGCGCATTAAACCATCAAAATGCACATATGCAGATTGAAAAATACCTTCTTCTTGCCAAAGGGAATTCTTATACCACCTCATAATAGGACTGACCTTTGCAATTAAAGCAAAATTCACTGACTTAAAATAATAATTTAAATGTCTGAAATGGTTACTTATAATGAATATTGAAATTGGTTTAGTCAAATAAAGTTTAGCAAAGTCTTGCATGTACTTGTATTATTTTATGTAATAGAACACATCAAAACTAACACCCACTTCTGACACCAATGGTTTTGTTGGTCTAGAAAGCACCCCAAGTTAGTTGATCCTCCAGAAGGGCTCACAAGAGTCAATATCAGGTTATACTCATGGCTAAAATTTATTACGGCAAAAGAGACAGGTAAAAAGTAGTTCTATTATATTAGCACTACTTTTTTCTATCCCTTTATTAAGGGATAGAAAAAAGTAATGCTACATATATATGTATGTATGTATGCATGTGTGTGTTTCCTATCACATAGACACAGAAACTTAAACACATTGAGGTTCTATAATATCAAATTCATGATCCACATATGAAAGTTAAAATAGTTGGTTCAGCATGTATGAACTTTGAATGTTTAAGACTAAAAATTATATATACATCAATATAGAAAAAATGGTAAGTGTCACAGACATTATCTTATAGACATGGCAAGAGTTCATCTGGATTCTTTGAGACATAATATGGGAAAAGGAATTTTGCTACCATTTTTCCAAGTCAGGTATTTCTTAATATTATTTCCTTTTTACTGAATTTTTATGGATATTTAGAATACTAGCTTTAAAATTATATATTTTATAATACAAGCAAAACTATGCCGTCTAAAAATATTAGATAAGAGTTTATAGGTATGTACATACAAAAAAAAAAAAAAAAAAATTTTTTTTTTTTTTACATACGTGTATCATTGTTCGTGAAAACACATATGTGTGTACGTGTGTGTGTGTGCGCACGCATATGGGTGTATATATATGCCTCTAATTGCGTTACTGAAGATTCTATGGAAAAAAATTGAATTACACAGGAAGCGTCGTAGAAGAAATACCCAGTGATTTTACCAAAAAGAAATGGTCAACATTCAATCATTTCAGGAGGTGGTGTTTGATCAAGAACCACTGATCGTGAAAGAAGAAGTTCTCTAAAGGCATTGGTGAGAAACAAGATTCCAGGAATTGAATACCTATTCAGATGTCTCAACAAATGAATGCAACCTTGGGAGCACTCACTCATCTATGTCAAGAAATTTGGAACACAGCTACCTGGCCAACCAACTGGAAGTGATCCACTATTATGCCCATTCCAATGAAAAGTTGTCAAATTGAACGCAGAAACTTTCAAATAACATCACTATTATCACATGTCAGCAAAATTTTCCTGCAGGTAATTGAAAAATCAGAATGAGTTCAGCCATATGTCTACAGGGAACTACTAGAAGTTCAACCTTGATTCAGAAGAGAATGTGGAACAAGGGATATCATTGCTGATGTCAGATGGATCTTAGCTGAAAGCAAAGAATACCAGAGAGAGGTTTACTTGTGTTTTATTGACTACTTCAAGGCATTCAACTGTGTAGACTATAATAAATTATGGATAACATTACAAAGAACAGAAATTCCAGAACACATAATTGTGATCATGTGGAATCTGTACATGAATTAAGAGCCAGTCATTCAAAAAGAGCAAAGAGATGCTGTGTGGTTCAAAATTAGAAAACGTTTGCAGCAGGGCTGTATCCTTTCACCTTACTTATTCAATTTGTATGCTGAACAAATTATGCAAGAAGCTGAACTATACAGAGAAGAGTGCAGCATCAGAACTGAATGAAGACTCATTAACAACCTTTGATATGCATATGACATAACCTTGCTCACCGAAAATGAAAATAACTTGAAGCAGATACTAATGAATGTCAAAGACCACAGCCTTCAGTAAGAATTACAGCTGAATGTAAGGAAAACAAAAATCCCCACAGCCAGTTAAAGAAACAACATCCTGATAAACGGAAAAAAAATTGAAGCTGTCAAACTGTTCATTCTACTTGGATCAACAATCACAATCCATGAAAACATCACTCAAGATATCACAGAATGTATTGCATTTAGAAAATCTGCTGTAAAAGATCTCTTTAAAGTTATAAAAAGCAAAGATGTCATTTTGGTAACTAAGGTGCACCTGAATGAAACATGGTCTATTCAATTGCCTCATATGCATATGAAAGCTGGACAATGAAAAAGAAGAAAGAAGAATTCATGCATTTGAATTATGTTGTTGGCAAAAAATATTGAATACAGCATGGACTGCAAAAAGAATGAACAAATCAGTCTTTTGATTCTAAGGAATGCTCACTAGAAGTGAGGATGGCAAGACTTTGTCTTACCTACTTTGGACATGCCATCAGGAAAGATCAATTGCTAAAAAAGGACATTATGTTTGGTAAAGTAGTGCGTCAATGAAGACGAGAACAATCCTCAATGTGGTGGATTGGCACAATAGCGTCAATAATATATGTGTGTGTGTATTTTCAAGTAATGGTATTTATACTTGCAAAAGTATACAAATTTTGGGAGAGTTCTAAAAAAAATTTAGTTTGTCCATAAATGAATATGCATTCAAGATAAAATATTATTGTTGAGGATAATTTTGAGTTCATTTCACAAACATTTATTGAACACATACTGTGTGCTAGGCATGTTTATAGTCATAGTGGTAAAAAACAGTGACAAAATATTCAAAATATCTTGTCCACATGAGGCTTATATTTTAGTATTGTGAGAATATACTAATATCAGAGCCCTGCTGGCTCAGTGGTTAAGAGCTTGGCTGATAACCAAAAGGTCAGCAGTTCAAATCCACCAGCTGCTCCTTGGAAATTCTATGGGGGCAATTCTACTCTGTCCTATAGGATCGCTATGAGTCAATTGACTGGACGGCACACAACAAAAACGTTTTGAGAAAGACAGTAAATAGTATAATGTGATGTTTGCCAGATTATTTTAAGTGTTAACACAAAACAAAAACAAAACGGAGGAGGCAAATTCCAAGGCATAAATTCCAATCCCTAAAATGTGAGGATTAGTCACATCCTCACTTTCCCACTTCCCAATCATCTCTAACAGCAACCACCCACACAGCACCTTCTCTGACCCTAGCCACCTTGAGTAGATCTCACAAATTACAAGGACGCCTCTCCAGACTGCCAATTAGGCAGACACCAGCCATAAGCTTGGGAGCCCACAGAGTAACTTTATATCTGACCAATAAACACAAATTCAGAGTTTTCCCATTACACCTTCAGGATGGCAGCCACAAGCTCAGGAGCCTCCCCAGGGCTCTCTCACTTTCACCTGCTGGATCCTACTACTACTTTTTGTTTGAGATTTAGTTATGATGACTGACATTACTTACAAAAGGCACTATACTTATGATTACAGATTTATTACAGCTTGTTGTTGTTGTTAGGTGCCATTGAGTCAATTCCAACTCATAGCAATCCTATGTACAACAGAACAAAACACCTCCCAGTCTTGTATTATCCTCACATTCGTTGTTGTATTTGAGCCCATTATTGTAGCCACTGTGTCAATCCATCTCATTGAGGGTCTTTCTGTTTTGTTTTGTTTTTTCACTGACCTGTTACTTTACCAAGCCTGATACTCTTGCTTGGTAAAGTAAAGGGATTGGTCCCTCCTGACAACATGTCCAAAGTAAGCAAGACAAAGTCTCACTATCCTCTCTTCTAAATAGTATTAAGTGTACTTCTTTCAAGACAGCTTTGTTCATTCTGGCAGATCATGGTATATTCAATATTCTTGGCCAACACCAAAATTCAAATGCATCAGCTCTTCTTCTGTCATCCTTATTTATTGTCCAGCTTACCTATGCCTGTGAAAATACCATGGCTTTGGTCAGGTGCACCTTAGTCCTCAAAGTGACTTCTTTGCTTTTTAACACTCTAAAGAGGTCTTTTGCAACAGATTTGCATAATGCGAAATGTCATTTGATTTCATGACTGCTTCCATGGACATTGATTGTGGATTCAAGTAATTTGAAACTTCAGTATTTTCTCTGTTTAGCATGATGTTATTGGTCTAGTTGTAAAGATTTTGTTTTCTTTATTGAGGCGCAACCCATAGTGCAGGCTGTAGTCTTTGGTTTTAATCAGAAAAGATTTCTAGTCATCTTCACTTTCAGTGAGCAAGGTTGTGTCATATTGCAGGTTGTTAATGAGTCTTCCTCCAGTCCTGATTCCACATTCTTCATATAGTCCAGCTTCTCTGATTATTTGCTCAGCATTCAGATTGAATAAGTATGGTGAAAGGATACAACCCTGACTCTCTCCTTTCCTGATTTTAAACCATGCTGTATATTCTTGTTCTGTTTGAAAGACTGCCTTTTGGTCATGTTCATATTCCTCATGAGCACAGTTAAGTGTTCTGGAATTCCCATTCTTTGAAATGTTATCCATAATTTGTTACAATCCACCCAGTCTAATGTCTTTGCATAGTCAATTAAACACAGGTAGAGATTTTTCTGGTATTTTTTGCTTTCAGCCAAGATCCATCTGACATCAGCAATGATATACCTCGTTCCATACCCTCTTCTAAATTTGGCTTGAGTTTCTGGCAGTTCTCTGTCCATATACTGTTACAACTGTTTTTGAATAATCTTTAGCAAAGTTTTACTTATGTGTGATATCATTGATATTGTTCAATAATTTTTGTGTTCCTTTGGATTGCTTTTCTTTCTAATGGGCACATAAACGGATCTCTTCCTGTTGGTTTGCCAGGTAGCTGTCTTCCAGATTTCCTAGCATAGATAAGAAAGTGCTTCCAGCATTCATCCGTTTGTTGAAACAACTCAGTTGGTATTCCATCAATTCCTGGGGCCTTGTTTCTCACCAATGCCTTCAGTGCAGCTTGGACTTCTCCACCATTTGCTCTTGATCATATGCAACCTCCGAAATGATTGAATATTGACCAAATCTTTTTGGTACAATGATTCTATGTGTTCCTTCCATCTTCTTTTGATGCTTCATGCCTCATTCCATATTTTGTCTATCCAAAAAACCTGATTCCATTGTAAATATGTCTATTCTCTCCAAAACAATCTATAGATACAATGCAATGCTGACCCAAATACAAATGACATTTTTTAACCAGAAGAAGAAAAAAATCACCAACTTCACATGGAAGGGAAAGAGTCCCCGGATAAGTAAACCATTAATGAAAAAGAAGAATAAAGTGGGAGGCCTCACACTACTTGATTTTAGAACCTATTATACCATCACAGTAGTCAAAACAGCCTGGTGCTGGTACAACAATAGATACATAGATACATAGACCAATGGAACAGAATTGAGAATCCAGACATAAATCCATCCACATATGAGCAGCTCCTATTGACAAAGGCCCAAAGTCACTTAAATGGGGAAAAGACAGTTTCTTTAACAAATGGTGCTGGCATAATGGGATATCCATTTGCAAAAAAATGAAACAAGACCCATACCTCACACCATGCACAAAAACTAACTCAAAATGGATCAAAGACGTAATTATAAAATCTAAAATGATAAAGATCATGGAAGAAAAAATAGGGACAATGTTAGGAACCCTAATACATAGCATAAACCGTATAGAAAACATTACTAACAATGAACAAACACCAGAAGAGAAACTAGATAACTAGGAGCTTCTAAAAATCAAATGCCTATGCTCATCCAAAGGCTTCTCCAACAAGTAAAAAGATTACCTACAGGCTGGGAAAAAAATTTTGGCTATGACAATTCTGATCAGCATCTGATCTCTAAAATTTATGTGATATTGCAAAAACTCAACAACAAAAAACAAATAACTGAATTAAAAAATGGGCAAAAGATATGAACAGGCATTTCACCAAAGAAGACATTCAGGCAGCTAACAGATGAATGAGGAAATGTTCAAAATAATTAGCCATTAGAGAAATGCAAATCAAAACTACAAAGAGATTCCATCTCACTCCAACAAAAGGCTGGCGTTAATCCAAAAAAAAACATAAAATAATAAATACTAGGGAGGTTGTAGAGAGACTGGAACACTTATATACTGCTGGTGGGAATGTAAAATGGTACACCCACTTTGGACATTGATTTTTTTTTTTTTTTTAAATAGCTAGAACTGCCATATGATCTAGCAATTCCATTCCTTAAAATACATACTAGAGAAATAAGAACCTTCACAAGAATAGATATATGCACACCCACATTCATTGCAGCAATGTATACAACAGCAAAAAATGGAAGCAACCAAGCTGCCCATCAATGGGTCAATAGATAAATAAATTATGGTATGTTCACATAATGGAATAGTATGCAAAGATTAAGAACTATGATGAATCTGTGAAACAACTCATAACATGGAGGAATCTGGAAGGCATTATGCTGAGTGAAATTAGTCAGTTGCAAAAGGACAAATATTGTATGAGACCACTATTATAAGAACTGTATAAAAAGTTTAAAGACAGAAGAAAATATCCTTTGAAGGTTATGAGGGTGCGGAGGGAGGGAGGAGATATTCACTAATTAGATAGTAGACTAGAACTATTTTAAGTGAAGGGAAAAGACAGTACACAATACAGGAGAGGTCAGCACAACTGGATTAACCAAAAGCAAAGAAGCTCCCGGAATAAACTGAACACGCCAGAGAAGCAGGAACGGGGGTTTGGGGATCATGGTTTCAGGGAACATCTAGGTCAATTGGCTTAACAAAATGTATTAAGAAAACATTCTGCTTCCCGCTTTTGTGAGAGGTGTCTTGGGTCTTAAACGCTAGCAAATAGGCATCTAAGATGCATCAATTGGTCTCAACACACCTGGAGCAAAGGAGAATGAACAACACCAAAGACATATGGTAAAGATGAGCCCAAGAGACAGAAAGGTCCACATAAACCAGAGACTCCATCAGCCTGAGACCAGAAGAACTAGATGGTGCCATTGTCCTGATGGGGAACACAACAGAGAATCCCTGATGGAGCAGGAAAACAGTGGGATGCAGATCTCAAATTGTTGTAAAAAGACCAGGCTTAATGGTCTGACTGAGACTAGGGGTATCATGGAGGCCATGGTCCCCAGACCCTTTGTTAGCCAAAGACTGGGACCATTTCCAAAGCCAACTCTTCAGACAGGGATTAACTGGACTATAAGATAGATAAGGATACTGGTGAGGAGTGAGCTTCCTGGCTCAAGTAGACACATGAGACTGTGTGGGAAACTCCTGTCTGGAGGTGAGATGAGAAGGAAGAGGGGACACAAGTTGGCTAAATGGACATGGGGAATACATGGTGGAGAGGTGGAATGTGCTGAATCATTAGGGGGAGAGCAGCTAGTAGTACATAGCAAGGTGTGTATAAATTTTTGTATGAGGGACTGACTTGATTTGTAAACTTTCACTTAAAGCACAATAAAAAGAAAACAAAACAAAAAAACCTGTGGCCTTCAAGTCAATTCCAGCTCATAGTGACCCTATAGGAGAGAGTAGAACTTCCCCATAGGGTTTTCAAGGAGCCGCTGGTGAATTCAAATTGCTGATCTTTTCATTAGCAGCTGAGATCTTAACCACTGTGCCACCAGGGCTCCATTTTGCTCACAGAATCCCTCAATATTGCCACTTGAAGCTTGAATTTTTTATTCAGTTATTTCAGCATGAGCAATGCTAAGGGTGTTTTCCTCTGTTGGTTTTCTAACTCCACGTCTTTGCACGTTTTAGTATAATATCTTACTTTATCATCTCAAGTCATCCTTTGAAATCTGTTCAGCACTTGTACTTCATTATTTCTTCCTTTTGCTTTAGCTCCTAGTTCAAGGCCAAGTTTCAGATTTTCTTCTGACATGAGTTTTGGTCTTTCCTTTCTTTCCTGTCTTTTTAATGATGTTTTGCTTTCCTCATGTGTGATGTCCTTGATGTCATCGCACAATTCATTTAGTCTTCAGTCATTAATGTTCAATGCATCAAATCTGTTCTTGAGATTGTCTCTAAATTCTGGTGGGATATACTCAAGGTTGTACTCTGGCTTTGAAAGACTTATTTTAATTTTCTTTAGCTTCAGCTTGAACTTGCATATGAGAAATTGATAGTCTGTGCTTCAGTCAGCCCCTAGCCTTGTTCTGACTGATGATATTGATCTTCTCTATCCTGTCTTTCAATGGAAGTTGTTAATTTGACTCCTGTGTATTCTATCCAACGAGGTCCACATGTATAATCACTGCTGATGTTGTTAAAAAAAAAAAAAAAAGGTATTTCTGATGAATAAGTAGTTGGTCTTGCAAAATTCTATCATGTGATCTCCAGTGTCATTTCTATCACCAAGGGCATATTTTCCAACTACACGTCCTTCTTCTTTGTTTCCAACTTTTGCTTTCCAATCATCAGTAATTATCAATGCATCTTAATTGCATGTTTGGTCAATTTCAAATGGTAGAAGTTTGTAAAAAACTTTAATTTCTTTATTTTTGGCATTAGTGTTTTGTGCGTAAACTTGAATAACAGTTGTATTAACTCATCTTCCTTGTAGGCTTATTCCCTAACACTGATATTAACTCAAAAGGATGCTAATGAGGATCATCATAAAGAAGAGATATGTGGACAAAGCTCAGGAGTATTCCCAACATGAAGCTTCTGGGTCCCAAAAAGGCCCACCATCCCACGTGTATCAGTGTGTTTCATCCAACAGGAAGACCTTGGATCTTCTGTGTCCAGAGCCTTTATTGGCTTCCTTGCATAGTCATGATAGGGATCTTATTAGATGTGCATGATTGAATTTTGCCCACCTCCCTGCCTGAAGTTTGCTGATATAAGGCCAGAGGTGATTCTTCAGGCAGAGCCAGCCTGCAACTCATTAGCACAAATGCTCAGGTATAGTCTTTTGTCCTAGATAATAAAATTACCTCAATTATTCAGGAAATTCTAAAGATTATCTCTCAGAAAGCAAGAACAAAGGTCAAATTTCTCCCTAAAGTGTTTCATTACCTCACAGAAAGTTTAATAAGGAGTTTTCTGGAAAGGGGGTGTTGGATTGTGAACAAGACAGGGGTTGAAAGTTTCACTGAGAGGCTGTATTTGAATATGGTGAAATAGCTGTGAGGAAGCGAGTAGGAAGATAATTAAAGGAAGATGTATTTTAGATAGCAGAAACACCTACTGAGGTCTTGGGGTATGAAATGTACCTAGGATGTTCCAGTAAGGAGAACAATGTGATTGGGTAGGGTAGAGAGGTTAGAGAGGTAGTAGGGGATTACTCAAACAAATTCCTGAAATGTTGCATCAGGTGGGACACAAGAAAAAAAGGTCAGGGAGGCCATGAAAAGTACCTAGATTTGTTATACCCACAGTACCCAAAGACAGGGAGGCACAGCATGCCATGATGCAGGACCACACAGAGTTGCACTCAGAGCCAAGCTGAAATCATAGGAGAGGGCTTATGTATGGCAAGCAGGGTGAGGTTAGCTAGCAAGACAGTGTTTTAAATTATTAAGTATAAAAAACAATGGCAGCCTGTATTTTTATGTTCAACCTAAGTGTAAATAAGATGATAAGAAAATATATCATGATCACAATACTGGTTGTACTTAGGGAATAGGGTTAATTCTAATCTATTATAGTGCACTTTTCAGTTTTTCCCTAATGATGAAAATTCATTAATTTTATAATTATCGAAGATGCTGTGCAATAATTGTTAGAATTATTTTCATTATTTATGCTATTGATGTATTTTTAACTATGTTGAGTATAACACAAACATTAGGATTTAAAAAAAAAATAAATGTGTACTTTCTTTGCACCATTAATTCCGTTCCTTTTAAGTATGCTTTCTCATTTAGTAATTGCTATAATTCAGACACTACTTTCGGACTCAATTTAATGAATAAGCAAATGTGTTCCAGTTATTATAACATGAAATTCTTTCTGTCTATGGGCTATGATTGGAGGTGTAGGATAATTTCAGTGTTTAATTTTGTGACTGTGTTCTGTTTCACATGCTCTTATGAAAAATATACTTCCTAGAATGTGCACCAGTAAAAAGCCGTCATCTAATTGCTTTTCAGGACATTTCACTACTTCAGTCTTGTTTCAGCATAAAACTCGTTTTTAAAGCTAATTCCACATGTATGTTTACTCATTTAAATATTAGAACATGTTTTGGACACTAAGAAAAATTTGGAAGACGTTGTTAATAAACAGTGATATGTATACTTTGGGTGGAAGCCCTGATGGTGTAGCGGTTAGAAGTTTGGCTGCTAACCAAGAGGGTGGCAGTTCAAATCTACCAGGTGCTCCTTGGAAACCCTGCAGGGCAGTTCTACTCTGCCCTATAGGGTTGCTATGAGTCAGAATCAACTCGACAGCAGTGGGTTTGGTTTTTTTGGTTTTATTCTTCGGGAATAAGTGAAAATACGCATACTTCAAAACCCAAATATTTATATGTAGATAATATTTCTCTCTTTATTTAAAAACAATATACTCAAATTTTTCATGTACAAAAATTATAGTTAGATTAAGCCTTTAATTCAAAAGCTGTTACTTAAATTGGTCTCACACATCATGTGGCTATTTTGCCTCTCTCTTTGTGTTACCATATCTAAAATTCACTATTAATTATTTGCAAATCTTTGTTTCCTCAATGAAAATACCAGGGGAGACAGGTCTTTAAGGAAGAGCCCATTCCACCAGGGCCTATAATTCAAGTGATGTCCCATCATTTCCCAGATTTTTAGCCTGTTAAGTTAGAAACCCTAGCATAATTCATTATGCCAAATTTGCTTATATGTTAATAAAAACTGTGACAGCTATTACTTCAAGGATTTAAGGATAGTCATTAATTGAATAGATACATATCAAAGTACTTAGTAAAATAGAAAGTTCATAACAAATATTAAGTACACAGAATGAGAGAGCAGCAGTCGTATGTAGTACAATGCCTTTTAGATTATTTTGGCACAGAACCATAATGCAAAGGGTATTTTATATAGAGCTCCAATTTATATATAACACCAATAACAGTGGAGTTATTTTTAAGACTGGGAGTAAATTAAGAAAACGTGATGTGGGCAGCCATGAGTCCCAACAGCTCAGTCTCTTCCTTAACCTCTCTTTTAGCCTTGAGGCACGTCTAAGGAAACCCAGGGGGCAGAAAAAGTGCATTGGAGCTGTACAGTTCTCTTTATCGTTACATCACGTATTAATAATCTTATAAGAAATTTTAAAACAAATCATTGAGTATTATAATAGAGATAAATACTATATTCTGTAAAATATAGAGGGAAAAAGCTTCATATAGGTAATAACTTATAAATAAGTGGTATTATTTGCTACTTATATGATATGATCATTCTATTGAATAGTATTTGATAGTTTAGGGGTTCCCCGTTCAAATATAGACTTATAATAAGATTTTGAACCCTTTATCAAAGTTAGACCGTAATGTGAATATATCATTATGTAGAATGATATCCATTAAATAAATTTATTTAATGTTATTAGTATATTAAAAAAAAAAAAAAATTCAGTGCCCTCAAGTAGATTCTGACTCATGGCAACCCTGTAGGACAGAGTAGAGCTGCCCCATAGGGTTGCCAAGGCTGTAAATCTTTACAGAAGCAGAGTATCACATTTTTCTCCTGCAGAACACTTGTGAGTTCAAACCACCGACCCTACAGTTAGCAGCCAGGTACTTAACCACTGTGCCACAAAGGCTCCTATCCTTACAATAGGTCATTAATAATGTTCTATGGTCTCTTTTTTTTTTTTCTGCTAAGTCCACAAATTTCCATCACTCTAACTATCAGACAAGGAGAAAATAGGTGCTTCAGAAGTATAGTGTTAGCAGCTGAAAATGTGAGGACACTTCAGTTAGTTAAAAAAAAAAATTCTTAGTAGAACAAAATTTCATAGTATTAGAAAATTTCTCTGAAATAAAGGAATAGGCATATTTTTCAGATCTAAGCATGTATCACAATGCATAATAAAATTAAGTCAGGTGGGGCCAAGATGGCTGACTAGGTAGAAGCTATCTCAGATCCCTCTTGCAACAAAGACTCAGAAAAACAAGTGAATCGATCACATACATGACAATCTACAAACCCTGACCATCAAACACAGATCTAAAGAGTTAACCTGAGTGATAGAGACTCAGCCAGTGCAAGCAGGCTGCACACTGACACGGCTAACAAGAGAACGAGCAACCACGGGGAAGCAGTGACTGTTTTCAGAGCCTGGAGCCAGCATCCCAGTCAGAAAACCTTGGCACCAGGCTTTGGACTGGGTGCATGGGAGCTGAGCACGGCATCCTGAGACAGCGCAAAAAAGGGATGCAGCCCTAGCCCACAGAAGTGACCTCAGGGGAAGCCCAGCCAGTGCACGCAGACAGCGCAGTGACGCAGCTGACAGAAGGAGAAGTCACCTGGAGGCAGTGACTGGTTTGGGAGCTTGGAGTGTGGCCTCCCAGCTGGGGAACCTTGGTGCTGGGCTTTGAACTGGGAGTGGAGGAACTGACCACTGCTTCTGAGACAGCGCAAGCACAGGATGTGGACCTGACCCTTGGGGGCAATCTCCACCCAGCCAAAGCACACAGGATACACATCCCTTGGGAATCTCAGATAAAACAGTCATCACCAAGCAAGATAAGCAACTTTGTCTATATTCCGGGGTGCTACTCTCTTCTATCTATCTGATCCCTCCCCTCCCCTCCCCTTCCCAGGCAGCTTCATTAACATTGGAATTTCCTGAGCCAGACAGAGAAGTGCTCTGTGGTTTTTTGTTTTTTTTTTTTTTTGGCTTTTCCTAACCCATTCTCTTGGCCTGAGAGAAGCAGCTACAGAAAACCCAGGGACCAAAAATCCTTCCCTAACTTCCCAAAATTGGACTAGAAATATAGAACCAGCTCCAGCCAAGCATGTGAGATCCAAAATCTTGGGCATTCATCCCTACAGGGAAGAAGGTGGCTATTATGATGCAAAAGCATTCTGATAGGGATTTGACTGTAATTGTTTTAGTGGATTACTGAAAAGACATGTTGCCCAGGTCTCATATCTCTGCATATTAAACAGAGCCCTCACCGACCCACAACAGGGAACCGAGGATTGAAGCTCCCCCCAGGCCTAGCCTCCTGCCATAGGTGTCTGAGGATAGAGACATCTACCAATCTGTAGAGGTACATGCATTGGGTGCCTAAGGTACAGCTGCAGAGCCCACCCACCAAAGTGCTTTAGGAATAGAGACACACCTACCTCACTGGCACTTGAGGAAAGCCTGATAGAATCCTGCCCCTCCTGGAGAGTGACCCCCTGCTGCTACTAGAATCTGGTGCACACAACTATCACCACTATTCCTCTAAGTGAATAGGTGACAGTCTACACCACACACTTGGTGATCCAAAATCAGATTCCACTCAAGAATAGTGAATGGACTCTTAGGCTTATATATCTGGTAACAGCCCAAACCAGCTGGTAATAGGACATAAGTGAGTCAAGGGCTACAACAATCAAGACAGCACAATCTAGTAGCCCATATATGTATATTGAAACAAAACAAAACAAAACAAGATAAGACTCAGTGAGCAAATACAAAATAAATCATTACAATATCTTATAGATGGCTCGGAGACAGCAGTCGATATCAAACCATGTAAAGAAGCAGACCATGATTGCATCTACAACTCCCCAAATTAAAGAATCAAAATCTTTCCCAAATGAAGATTCAGTCCTGGAATTGCCAGATGAAGAATATAAAAAACTAACTTACAGAAGGCTTCAAGACATCAGGGATGACCTCAGAAATGAAATAAGGCAATCTATAGAAAAGCCAAGGAACACACTGATAAAGCAGTTCAAGAAATCAAAAATATTATTCAAAAACATAGTGGAAAAATTAATAAGCTGCAAGAATACACAGAGAGACAGCATTCAGAAATCCAAAAGATTAACAGTAAAATTACAGATTTAGACAACTCAATAGGAAGCCAGAGGAGCAGACTTGAGCAATAGGAATGCAGAGTGGGGGACCTGGAGGACAAGGCAATTGACAACAATATAGTTGAAGAAAAATCAGAACTAAAAAAATGAAGAAACCCTAAGAATCATGTGGGACTCTATCAAGAAGAATAACTTGCGTGTGATTGGAGTTCCAGAACAGGGAGTGATAACAGAAAATACAGAGAGAATAGCCAAAGATCTGTTGGCAGAAAACTTCCCTGACATCAAGAAAGATGAGAGGATATCAAACCAAGATGCTCATCGAACCCCATATAAGATTGATCCAAAAAGAAAATCACCAACACATATTATCATCAAACTTGCCAAAACCAAAGATAAACAGAAAATTTTGTAAGCAGCCAGGCATGAAAGAAAGGTCTCCTGCAAAGGAGAATCAATAAGAATAAGTTCAGAATACTCAGCAGAAACCATACAGTCAAGAAGGTAATAGAGTGACATATATAGAGCACCGAAGGAGAAAAACTACAAGCCAAGGATCATATATCCAGCAAAACTCTCTCTCAAATATGAGGCAAAATTAAAACATTTACAGATAAACACAAGCTTAGAGAGAATTTGCAAAAACCAAACCAAAGCTACAAGAAATCCTAAGGGAAATTGTTTGGTCAGAAAATCAATAATATCAGGTAACAACCCAAGGTCACAGAACAGAACATCCTGATATCAAGTCAAATAGGGAAATCACAAAAACAAATTGAGATTAATTTTAAAAAGAAAAAAATGCTCAAAACAGGAATCATTGAAGTCATTATGTAAAAGATCACAATAATCAAAAAGAGGGACTAAATACAGGAGGTATAGAACTGCCATATGGAAAGGAAAACAAGGAAATATAAGACAATACAAGTTAGGTTTTTACTTAGAAAAATAGGGGTATATATTAAGGTAACCACAAAGAGGTCTAACAACTCCATAACTCAAAATAAAAACCAAGAAAAACATAATGAATCAGCAAACATAAATTCAACTACCATGAAAATGAGGAACACACCATTTAAAAAGAAAAACATCTCAACACAAAAAAGTAAGTTGAAAAATGAAATTGTCAACAACACACACAAAATGGCATCAAAATGACAGTACAAAACACATACTTACCTATAATTGCGCTGAATGTAAATGGACTAAAACGCACCAATAAAGAGACAGAAAGTCTCAGACTGGATAAAGAAACACAATCCAACTATATGCTGCCTACAAGAGAAACACCTTAGACTTAGAGACACAAACTAAAACTCAAAGGATGGAAAAAAATATATCAAGGAAACAACAAGCAAAAAAGAGCAGGAGTAGCAATATTAATTTCTGACAAAATAGACTTTAAAGTTAAATCCACCACAAAGGATAAACAAGGACACTACATAATGATTAAAGGGACAATTGACCAGGAAGATATAAGCGTATTAAATATTTACTCACCCAATGACAGGGCTGCGAGATACATAAAACAAACTTTAACAGAACTGAAAAGTGAGATAGACACCTCCACAATTATAGTAGGAGACTTCAACACACCACTTTCAGAGAAGGACAGGACTTCCAGTAAGAAGCTCAATAGAGACACGGAAGACCTAATTGCTACAATCAACCAACTTGACCTCATAGACTTATACGGAACACTCCACCCAACTGCTGCAAAGTATACTTTTTGTTCTAGCGCACATGGAACATTCTCTAGAATAGACCATATGTTAGGTCATAAAACAAACCTTTGCAGAATCCAAAACATTGAAATATTACGAAGCATCTCCTCAGACCACAAGGCCATAAAAGTGGAAATCAATAACAGAAAAATCAGGGAAAAGAAATCAAATACTTGGAAACTGAACAATACCCTTCTCGAAAAAGACTGGATTATAGAAGACATTAAGGAGGCAATAAAGAAATTCATACAATGCAACGAGAATGAAAGCACTTCCTATCAAAACCTCTGGGAAACAGCAAAAGCAGTGCTCAGAGGTCAACTTATATTGATAAATGCACACATACATAAAGAAGAAAGAGACAAAATCAGAGAACTGTCCCTACAACTTGAACAAATAGAAAGCAAGCAACAAAAGAATCCATCAGGAACCAGACGAAAGCAAATAATAAAAATTAGAGTTGAACTAAATGAATCAGAGAACAGAAAAACAATCAGAAGAATTAACAAGGCCAAAAGCTGGTTCTTTGAAAAAATTAACAAAATTGATAAACCATTGGCCAGACTGACTAAAGAAATACAGGAAAGGAAACAAATAACCCGAATAAGAAATGAGATGGGCCATATCACAACAGACCCAACTGAAATTAAAAGAATCATATCAGATCATTACGAAAAGTTGTACTCTAACAAATTTGCAAACCTAGAAGAAATGGATGAATTCCTAGAAAAACACAACCTACCTAAGAACAACTAAATAGACCCATAACAAAAAAGATATTGAAAAGGTAATCAAAAAACTCCCAACCAAAAAAAAAAGCCCTGGCACGGATGGCTTCACTGCAGAGTTCTACCAAACTTTCAGAGAAGAGTTAATACCACTACTACTAAAGGTATTTCAAAGCATAGAAAATGATGGAATACTACCTAACTCATTCTATGAAGCCACCATATCCCTGATACCAAAACCAGGTAAAGACACCACAAGAAAAGAAAATTACAGACCTATATCCCTCATGAACATAGATGCAAAAATCCTCAACAAAATTCTAACCAACAGAATTCAACAACATATCAAAAAAATAATCCACCATGACCAAGTGGGATTTATACCAGGTATGCAAGGTTGGTTTAATATCAGAAAAACAATTAATGTAATCCACCATATAAATAAAACAAAAGACAAAAACCACATGATCTTATCAATTGATGCAGAAAAGGCATTTGACAAAGCCCAACACCCATTCATGATAAAAACTCTCAGCAAAATAGGAACTGAAGGAAAATTCCTCAACATAATAAAGGGCATCTATACAAAGCCAACAGCCAACATCATTCTAAATGGGGAGAGCCTGAAAGCATTGCCCTTGAGAACGGGAACCAGAAAAGGATGCCCTTTATCACTGCTCTTATTCAACATTGTGCTAGAGGTCCTAGCCAGAGTGATTAGGCTAGACAAAGAAATAAAGGGCATCCGGATTGGCAAGGAAGAAGTCAAATTATCTCTATTTGCAGATGACATGATCTTATACACAGAAAACCCTAAGGAATCCTCCAGAAAACTACTGAAACTAATAGAAGAGTTTGGCAGAGTCTCAGGCTATAAGATATAAAAAAAAAATACAAAAATCACTTGGATTCCTCTACATCAACAAAAAGAACATCGAAGAGGAAATAACCAAATCAATACCATTCACAGTAGCCCCCAAGAAGTTAAAATACTTAGGAATAAATCTTACCAAAGATGTAAAAGACCTATACAAAGTACTAGTGCAGGAAACTAATAAGGACCTACATAAGTGGAAAGACATACCTTGGTCATGGATAGGAAGACTTAACATAGTAAAAATGTCTATTCTACCAAAAGCCATCTATACATAAAATGCAATTCTGATCCAAATTCCAATGGCGTTTTTTAATGTGATGGAGAAACAAATCACCAACTTTTCATGGAAGGGAAAGAAGCCCCAGAAAAGTAAAGCATTACGGAAAAAGAAGAAGAAAGTGGGAGGCCTCACTCTACCTGATTTTAGAACGTATTACACAGCCACAGTAGTCAAAACAGCCTGGTACTGGTATAACAACAGGCACATAGACCAATGGAACAGAATTGAGAACCCAGATATAAATCCATCTACATACGAGCAGTTGATATTTGACAAAGGCCCCAAAACAATCAAATGGGGAAAAGACAGTGTTTTAAACAAATGATGCTGGCATAACTGGACATCCATTTGCAAAAAAATGAAACAGGACCCATACCTCACACCATGCACAAAAACTAACTCCAAGTGGATCAAAGACCTAAACATAAAGACTAAAACAATAAAGATCATAGAAGAAAAAATAGGGACAATGTTAGGAGCCCTACTACAAGGCATAAACAGAATACAAAACATTACCAAAAATGACGAAGAGAAAGCAGATAACTGGGAGCTCCTAAAAATCAAACACCTATGCTCATCTAAAGACTTCACCAAAAGAGTAAAAAGAACACCTACAGATTGGGAAAAAATTTTCAGCTATGACATCTCCGACCAGCGCCTGATCTCTAAAATCTATATGATTCTGTTAAAACTCAACCACAAAAAGACAAACAACCCAATCAAAAAGGGGGCAAAGGATATGAACACGCACTTCACTAAAGAAGATATTCAGGCAGCTAACAGGTACATGAGAAAATGCTGTTGATCATTAGCCATTAGAGAAATGTAAATCAAAACTACGATGAGATTCCATCTCACTCCAACAAGGCTGGCATTAATCCAAAAAACACAAAATAATAAATGTTGGAGAGGCTACGGAGACATTGGAACTCTTATACACTGCTGGTGGGAATGTAAAATGGTACAACCACTTTGGAAATCCATCTGGCGTTTTCTTAAAAAGTTAGAAATAGAACTGTCATACAACCCAGAAATCCCACTCCTCGGAATATACCCTAGAGAAATAAGAGCCTTTACACGAACAGATATATGCACACCCATGTTTATTGCAGCTCTGTTTACAATAGCAAAAAGCTGGAAGCAACCAAGGTGTCCATCAACGGATGAATGGGTAAATAAATTGTGGTATAGTCACACAATGGAATACTACGCATCGATAAAGAACAGTGACGAATCTGTGAAATATTTCATAACATGGGGGAACCTGGAAGGCATTATGCTGAGTGAAATTAGTCGGATGAAAAAGCACAAATATTGTGTAAGACCACTATTATAAGATCTTGAGAAATAGTACAAACTGAGAAGAACACATTCTTTTGTGGTTACGAGGGGGGGAGGGAGGGAGGGTGGGAGAGGGTTATTTACTGATTAGTTAGTAGATAAGAACTACTTTAGGTGAAGGGAAGGACAATACTCAATACAGGGAAGGTTAGCTCAACTGGCCTTGACCAAAAGCAAAGAAGTTTCCGGGATAAACTGAACGTTTCGAAGGTCAGCGGAGCAAGGGCAGGGGTTTGGGGACTATGGCTTAAGCGGACATCTAAGTCAATTGGCAAAATAAATTCTATTAAGAAAACGTTCTGCATCCCACTTTGAAGTGTGGCGTCTGGGGTCTTAAATGTTAACAAGCAGCCATCTAAAATGCATCTATTGGTCTCAATCCACCTGGATCAAAGGAGAATGAAGAACACCAAGGTCACATGATAACTATGAGCCCAAGAGATAGAAAGGGCCACATGAACTAGAGACTTACATCATCCTGAGACCAGAAGAACTATGTGGTGCCCAGCTACAACCGATGACTGTCCTGACAGGGAGCACAAGAGAGAACTCTTGAGGGAGCAGGAAAACAGTGGGATGCAGACCCCAAATTCTCATAAAAAGACCAGACTTAATGGTCTGACTGAGACTAGAAGAATCCCGGCGGTCATGGTCCCCAAACCTTCTGTTGCTCCAGGACAAGAACCATTCCCGAAGACAACTCATCAGACATGGAAGGGACTGGACAATGTGTTGGAGGGAGATGCTGATGAAGAGTGAGCTACTTGTATCAGGTGGACACTTGAGACTGTGTTGGCATCTCCTGTCTGGAGGAGAGATGGGAGGGTAGAGAGGGTTAGAAACTGGCAAAACGTTCATGAAAGGAGAGACTGGAAGGAGGGAGCAGGCTGACTGCTTAGGGGGACAGTAAATGGGAGTATGGAGTAAGGTGTATATAAGCTTATATGTGACAGACTGACTTGATTTGTAAACTTTCACTTAAAGTACAATAAAAATTATTTAAAAAAATTAAGTCAGAAGAATTTTAAATAAGGTGCATACTATTTAAATTATTAAACTTTAATGGTGATGGAATAAACCAACAATTTTTCAATTATAGAGTGTAGCAATCAACACAGAAAAAGATACAATGTTTACATAATTATGAGGGAGGGAACATATGATATATATGACCTAAAATTGTAGATGGAGAAATTGTTGCTCAATTATTTTTTTAATGGCATATATTTTTAGCCACAAAATAACTAAGGGAAAATACTACTTTTATCCTCTTTTTCTGGGGGAAAAAAATTATTTGCAATAACTATCCTAGAAATTATTCGGCAACCAAAATAGGAACAGTGAGTTTTAGATTCGGTAACATGAGGAAAGGGGTAAAATAACCACAAGGAGTCATAGATACACAACATGAATCTTGTAAACTTTTAAACTACATGAGAAGAATTAAGAAAATAGTGACCATATGGAAGGAATTGTAAATGCATTAACCTCTTCCTGGTTTATATGAAATCAATAGATATTCAGGGTTCATAATTCAAGATATTGAAAATAATTATGTTGTTTCATAAATGGTCATCTTACATGTATAATTTTTAATCTCCTCTAAATCACATGAACAACAAAACAAACCAGCTAAAAAAGTCAAGGAGAAAACAAACAAACAAAGCACTCCTAGGTGACATTTCAACCAAACCAGGACACATGGAATCTCTAAGACTCTCAAAATTTAGTTTGGCCAAAATCCAATAGCAAAGGTCTTACACCAGGTGAAATGATATATATTAGTCAGTGGCATAAAGTGAAATAGACCTAATTTACCTACAAGCTTCAGATATTTTTTAAATACCCAAAATGGTCATCCCTGAAAGGAGAGGATCCTAGCCTAGGAGGAAACATGAGTGGATACATCTGGGAAACTGAAATCAGAATTTGAGAGAATAGTCCTCACATGTTATGAATTTGAGAAAGTGTGGCAAAACTATTTGCAGAAGTGAAAAAAATCAAAGAGGCTCGAGAAAGTCAAGCCTTTAAAACCATGAAATATCCAAAAATGTAGTGATTTGCCTTGAAGGAGAATGCCTGAAAAAAGAAAATGGCAGAAATGGTGAAGAAGAGAAAGACAAGTTTAAAGCAGTAGCAGAAAAAGATCCTGAAGAAAGAGATCATAGACAAGTCTCTAAAAGCCAAAGACAACGTCTAATGCTGAGAGCACTGTCTTGAAGAGAAAAGAAGCCTCAGGATGGAAACATAGAGCAGGAAGCAGAAATCTTTTATTTCTTGGAGACTGAAGGCTCTATTTTGAGGAAGAATTCCTCATACGATAAAGATGAGAATGCTACTGCGGTAAGCTGTTCTTTAAAAAAAAAAAAAAAAAGGCTTATGCAGGGATTTAGCTCTCAGTAAATAACTGACTTCTTCCCCAGTCACATATTACACTCATCATGGTGTCAGCCTCCCTCAGACCCGCATCCAAAGTGATTTGATACAAGAAATCTCCTGTATACAGGAAAGACCCCAATATACATTGTAGGTGAAAGACAAAGGACCAAGAGGTGTAGAGGTTATTTATCTCAGAGTGAATGAGAAAAGTGAAAGAGGGTAAGAAGAAAGAAAGGAGTTTTAATCATCTAGTGCTGCTATAACAGAAATACGCAAGTGGATGACTTTAACAAAGAGAAATTTATTCTCTCACAGTCTAGGAGGTTCCAAGTCCAAATTCAGGGTGTCAGCTCCAAGGGAAGGCTTTCTCTGTCAGCTCTGGAGAAAGGTTTGTCCTTAAACTTCACCTGGTGGAGGAGCTTTTAATGCACAGGGACTCCGTGTCCAAAGGACATGCTACGCTCCTGGTTCTGCTTTCTTGGTAGTATGAGGTCCCCAACTCTCTGCTTGCTTCTCTTTGCTTTTATCTCTTAAGATAAAAGGTGGTGCAGGCCACACCCAACAGAAACTCCCTTTACAGTGGATTAGGGAGGTGACCTGAGTAAGGGTTGTGTTACAATCCCACCTAATCCTCTTAACATAAAATTATGATCACAAAATGGAGGACAACCACACAACACTGGGAATCCTGGCCTAACCAAGTTGACACATATTTTGGGGGGGGGGGGGACACAATTCAATCCATGACAGAAGGGACCTTTGTTTAGCCACAACTAGCCTGACCATCCTGTTACCAAGAAGGTGTATTACTTTGAATTCAAACAGCATAGCAAACCTGTGACTATGTGTGCATGACTAGAAAGTACATTCCCTCTCTTTTAGCTATAAAATCAATTTCATAAGCCTTTATTTTTTGATCAATGATACAAAGGATTAAAAGCAACCAGGAAAAACTGTCTCCCCTGGGGTGCATATTTGGTGGTCATGGAGAAAGTGGGAGCAAAAATTCACCCTGGGAAAGCAGATGTTTTCCTCCCCTACATTATCCCCATCCCTTCCACCAAAATAATTTTTTTCTAGTACCCCAGGAAAAATAACTTCATTTAAACATAAGGGAAATAGAAACTAGAAGTACAAAAACATATTTTTACAACTCAGATGATACGATCCTGTACATAAAAAATTCCAAAGGGTCTGCAAGAAAACTTCTACAGCTAATAGAGAAATTTAGTACAGTTGCAGAGTCCAAAGTCAAAAACAACAAAAATAATTTGTTTTTCTATACACTACCAAGAAGAAATCTGAAAGGGAAATTAGGGAAACAATTCCATTTACAATTGTTTTGAATTGAATAAAATATTTAGGAATAAATTTAACCATTTTTATGGAGGACTTATACAATGAAAATTATAAAACACTGCTGAAAGACATTAAATAAGACTTAAATAAAGATGTTCCATGTTCATGGTTTGGAAGACTTAATATTGTTAAGATGTCAATACTACCAAAAGCTATCTATAGATTCAATGCAATCTCAACTAAAATTCCAACTGCCTTCTTTACAGAAATGGAAAAACCAACCCCCAACTTTATAGGGAATAACAAGAGGCCCCTAATAGCTAAAGTAATGTTGACAGAGAAGATCAAAGTAGGAGGACTCACACTTCCTGATTTTAAAATATAATTTACAGTAATCAAAACAGCCTGGCACTGCTATAACAAGATACACATAGACCAATGGAATAGAATTGATAGTCCAGAAATAAACACACACCTCTGATCAGCTGATTTTTGACAAAGGTGCAAAGTCCATTTGATGGGGAAGGAAGAGTCACATCAATAAATGGTACTGGAAAAATTGGATTTCCACATGCAAAAAAAATGAAACAGGATCCATGCCTCACACCATGCACAAAAATAAATTCAAAATGGATTAAGGACCTGTCATGGATTGAACTGTGTCCCCCAAACGTGTGTGTCAACTTGGCTAGGCCACGAATACCGGTATTGTGTGGTTGTCCATCATTTTGTGATCTGATGTAATTATCCTACTGTTGTAAATCCTAACCTCTATGATGTTAATGAGGCAGGATTAGAGGAAGTTATGTTAATGAGGCAGGACTAAATCTACAGGATTAGCTTGTACTTTGGGTCAAACTCTTCTAAGATATTAAAGAGAGAAGCAAGCAGAGACAGAGGGACATCCTATCCTGAGCAGAGAAGTTCCTCGACCAGGGAAAGACTGATGGACCTTCCTCCAGAGCGGACAAAGAAAGTCTTCCCCTGGAAGTGATGCCCTGAATTTGGACTTTGTAGCCTACTATACTGCAAGAGAATAAATTTCTCTTTGTTAAAGCATTACCTTGAGGTATTTCTCTTATAGCACCACGAGATGACTAAAACAAAATATGGTACCTAGAGAGTGGGGTGCCGCTCTAACAAATACCTAAAATGTGGAAATGGTTTTGAAACTGTGAATGGATAGAGAACTGGCAGCAGCAGAGGACCGGCAGTGGCAGAGGAGCAGCAGTAGAGAACTGGCAGCAGGAAAACCAAGAGACCAGTGCCAGACAGCACTGGAGCCAACCCAAGAAGCAAGGAAGCTGAGTATCTTGTGCAGGAGGATTCCTGGTGGAGTGGGGTGCCTCCTGGCACTTACTGGTGGAGATACAGAGCTTTGGAACACTTGCCCCAGCAGGGTAGATGCTGATGTGAGGCCCAAGGCCTAAGGAACCAAGGAACTAGGAAGAAGAAGCTAAAGAGACAAGAAACACAGGAAGCCAAGCTGTCTCAGTCTCAAAACATATGGCCTTGGGGCTTCAAAGGGTGGAGCCATGGCCTCTGGTTATTCTAAGGGAGGAGTCGCCATCCCAATAACCAGAAAGGCGGAGCTGAAGCCCAGGTCCAAGGGGCTTCCACTCAGAATCTGAAGAGTGTGGCCAATATCTGGAGTCTGGAGGGCAGGGCTATTGTATAAATGGTCACAGAGAACTAAGGATTGTTTTCAAAGGCTTGAGGGCTAACGTATTCTGTTCTGTTACTTGCTTGTTGGCTATCATGTCTTCTTTCCTTCCAGTTTCTCCCGTTTGTAATAGCAGTGTCTACCTTGTGCCTGTTCCATCATTGTACTTTGGAAGCAGATAACTTGTATTCTAGATTTCACAGATGAAGATGAATATTTGGATTTTTGACTTGGAGTTGATTTAAGACTTTTCTGTGATATGATGGGGTGAATGTTTTACATGTGTCAAGGACATGAATTTGGGGGGGCAAGGGGTGGAATGTCATGGATTGAATTATGTACCCCCAAAAATTGGTCAACTTGTCTAGGTCATGATTCCCAGTATTGTGTGATTGTCTACCATTTTGTCATCTGATGTGATTTCCCTATGTGTTGTAAATCCTATCATTATAACCTAATGAGATAGACTAGTGGCAGTTATATTGTTGAGATCTACAAGACCAGGTAGTGTCTTAAGCCAATCTCTTTTTTTTTTTACCAAAATGATCTCATTTTATTTTCCAACCACCCTATGAAATAGGTTTTTTTTTTAATTAACTTTTATTAAGCTTCAAGTGAACATTTACAAATCCAATCAGTCTGTCACATGTAAGTTTACATACATCTTACTCCCTTCTCCCACTTGCTCTCCCCCTATTGAGTCAGTTCTTTCAGGCTCTCCTTTCTTGACAATTTTGCCAGCTTCCCTCTCTCTCTATCTTCCCATCCCCCCTCCAGTCAAGAGTTGCCAACACACTCTCAAGTGTCCACCTGATTTAATTAGCTCACTCTTCATCAGCATCTCTCTCCCCCCCGCTGACCAGTCCCTTTCATGTCTGATGAGTTGTCTTCGGGGATGGTTCCTGTCCTGTGCCAACAGAAGGTCTGGGGTGCATTGCCGCCAGGATTCCTCTAGTTGCAGTCAGACCATTAAGTATGGTCTTTTTATGAGAATTTGGGGTCTGTATCCCACTGATCTCCTGCTCCCTCAGGAGTTGTCTGTTGTGCTCCCTGACAGGCCAGTCATCGATTGTGGCCGGGCACCAACTAGTTCTTCTGGTCTCAGGATAATGTAGGTCTCTGGTTCATGTGGCCCTTTCTGTCTCTTGGGCTCTTAGTTGTCGTGTGACCTTGGTGTTCTTCATTTTCCTTTGCTCCAGGTGGGTTGAGACCAATTGATGCATCTTAGATGGCCGCTTGTTAGCATTTAGGACCCCAGACGCCACATTTCACAGTGGGATGCAGAATGTTTTCATAATAGAATTATTTTGCCAATTGACTTAGAAGTCCCCTCAAACCATGTTCCCCAGACCCCCGCCCCTGCTCCGCTGACCTTTGAAGCATTCATTTTATCCCGGAAACCTCTTTGTTTTTAGTCCAGTCCAATTGAGCTGACCTTCCATGTATTGAGTGTTGTCTTTCCCTTCACCCAAAGCAGTTCTTATCTACTGATTAATCAATAAAAAACCCTTTCCCTCCCTCCCTCCCCCCTTCGTAACCACAAAAGTATGTGTTCTTCTCAGTTTTTACTATTTCTCAAGATCTTATAATAGTGGTCTTATACAATATTTGTCCTTTTGCTTCTGACTCATTTCGCTCAGCATAATGCCTTCCAGATTCCTCCTTGTTATGAAATGTTTCACAGATTCATCACTGTTCTTTATCAATGCGTAGTATTCCATTGTGTGAATATGCCACAATTTATTTACCCATTCATCCGTTGATGGACACCTTGGTTGCTTCCAGCTTTTTGCTATTGTAAACAGAGCTGCAATAAACATGGGTGTGCATATATCTGTTTGTGTGAAGGCTCTTGTATCTCTAGGGTGCTCTTGTATCTCTAGGGTATATTCCGAGGAGTGGGATTTCTGGGTTGTATGGTAGTTCTATTTCTAACTGTTTAAGGTAACGCCAGATAGATTTCCAAAGTGGTTGTACCATTTTACAATCTCACCAGCAGTGTATGAGAGTTCCAATCTCTCCGTAGCCTCTCCAACATTTATTATTTTGTGTTTTTTGGATTAATGCCAGTCTAGTTGGTGTGAGATGGAATCTCACAGTAGTTTTAATTTGCATTTCTCTAATGGCTAAAGATTGGAAGCATTTTCTCATGTATCTGTTGGCTGCCTGAATATCTTCTTTAGTGAAATGTGTGTTCATATCCTTTGCCCACTTCTTGATTGGGTTGTTTGTCTTTTTGTGGTTGAGTTTTGACAGAATCATGTAGATTTTAGAGATCAGGCGCTGGTCTGAGATGTCATAGCTGAAAATTCTTTCCCAGTCTGTAGGTGGTCTTTTTACTCTTTTGGTGCCAATCTCTTTTGAGATATAAGAGAAAGGAGTGAGCAGAGAGGCATGGGGACTTCATACCACCAAGGAAGCAGCACCACGAGCAGAGTACATCCTTTGGACCTGAGGTTCCCACACAGAGAAGCTCCTCGACTAGGGGAAGATTGATGGATCTTTCTCCGGAGCCGACAGAGAGAGAAAACCTTCCCCTGGACCTGACACCCTGAATTTGGACTTGTAGCCTAGCAGACTGTGAGAGAATGAATTTCTCTTTGTTAAAGCTTCCCACTTGTGGTATTTCTGTTGTAGCAGCACTAGGTGACTAAGACAGAGTCCTTCAGATAGAAAATCATCAACAACAGACAACAACTTTGGGTAAAGGCACATGACAGCATCACCCTGATACCAAGCCATGTGAAGTTGTTACCGCTGTAAGATAAAATTAAAACAATGAGTGTGTGCAATCCGTGATATAAGGTTGTGATTGATAACAACATCAAAACAAAAGGGAAAATGAATGGTGTAGTTATAGAACTTCCCTATGATATGGAAGTTAAAGCGATTTCAAGATATAACAGATTTTTTTTTAGTTAAAAAAAATTATAAGATGTAATTATAAGATGTTATAAGATTATAATTATACGATGTTAAATGTAAACCTCATGGTAACAACAAGAACAATTAGTAATTCTACTCACCAAAATATATGAGATGAAAAATAAAAAATTCCAGTATATCAAGAAAATCAACAATAAGTGAAAGAAAAAGAAAATCTGTATAAAATAAGAGTTCAGTACAGAAAGTAAAAAAAGAGCAATGAAACAGTTAACAACACAAAAAAGTAAAACAAAATACTGCAGTAAATTCATCACTATCAGTAATCACACTAAATATAAATGTCAAGAGACAGAGAGTGGCAAAAGGATAGAAAATAAGTCAAAATCTATTATAAGAGACAAAGAAGGATGCTATGTAATCATAAAAGCATCAATTCACCAAGAAGATATAACAATTTAAACATTTATGTACCCAATGCAAAAGCCACAAAATTTATGTAGCAAAAACTAACAGAAATAAAGAGAGATATAAACAGTTCTACAATAATAGTAGGTGATTTTAATACACCACTGTCAATGATAAATAGAACAACTAGAAAGAAAATAAAGATATGGAAGACCTGAATAACACTATTAAACAAATAGACCTAACAGTTGTATATAGAACACACCACCCAAAAGAAGCACGATACACATTCTTCTCCAATGTGCATGGAGCATTTTTTAGAATAATCATATCACAGGTTACAAAGCAACCTCACTAAATTAAAAAAAAAGAAATCATATTAAGTATTTTCTTTGACCACAATGGTGTGTGCTAGAAATTAACCACAGGAAGAATTTTTAAAAAAAGGAAAATAATAACACATTGCTATTAAAAATATTGGATCACAGAAAAAAACAAAGTGGAATTAAAAAAAAACTTAGAATCAATAATGAAAACGCAGCATACCAGAACTTATGGGACACAGCTAAAGCATTGCCAAGAGGGAAATTCATAGCAACAGATGACTAAATTAAAAAAGAAAGATTTAAACTCAATAACTTAACATAAGAATATGAAAATATAGACAAGGAAGAAAAAAATAGGAACAAAACTACCAGAAAAAGGAAACAATAAAAATCAGAGCTGAGGAGGTGGAGCCAACATGGTGATATAGACAGCAGCACCATGCCATCCCTCTATAGCAAGACACACTCGATTGGCATAATATGGGATGTAAACTTTATGTTCTATATCCTAGCTTGAGGAGTAGTGTCTGGGGTCTTAAAAGCTAGAAAGCAGCCACCTAAGATTCAACTATTGGTCTGTATGCATCTGAAGTAAAAGAGGAAGAAGAAAACCCAAGAGTTAGAGAAAAAGTAGTTCACAGGACTAAAAGTCTACGTGAACCACAGCTTCATCAACCCTGAGATCAGTAGAACTAGATGGTGCCTGGTACCACTACTGACTGTTCTGATCTGGGACACAATGGATGGATCATGATAGAATGGAAACAAAATGTGGAACAGGATTCAAATTCTTAAGAAGTCCAGACTGACTAGACCTGTTGAGACTAGATTACTCCAAGACACTATTGGCCTGAGATACTCTTAGACTCTTGGCTCTTGACTAAAACTATTACATAGGGTCATCTTTTAGCTAAATAATAAACTGGCTCATAAAATAAACAATATCATCCCTGAGTACTGTGCTCCTTTAAAAAATAATTTATATGAGACCAAACGGTCAACATTTACTCAAAAGCAAAGACAAGACATCAAGGGAGCAAAGACTCTAGATTACTGAAAATAAAACAACCAGAATGGAACTAATGAGAAAGCAGACAAACTAAAATATATAGCCAATGTTACTGAATAAATTGTTTACAAATTCTTAAATGGTAACCTAATTTGCTGTGTAAATGTTCACTGAAAACACAATAAAATATACTAATTTTTAAAAAAGAAAGAAAAGGAAGGAAGAGGAAGAGAGAGAGCAAGTGAGAGGGAAGGAGGGGGAGATAGAGAAAGAAAGAAAGAAAGGAAGGAAGGAAAAAAAAAGAGAAGGAAAGGAGAAAAAGAGAAAGGAAAGGAAAAAGAAATGGAAATTTGTTTTTTAAGTCACTGAACTTGGAGTGACCATTCCTTATTAAAGTTTAGCCTACATTAGATAATGACTACCTACTATTTTACTTTATTTGCATTTTCTTGTTAATTTTAAGAGTTTTGTGTTTATCATAAATATTTCCTCTGTCATTGATTTAACAGAATATTTTCTCAAACATCCTTCCATCATCCTAAAATATTTGACATTATTTTGCTAATACATTTACTGTATATTTGTCCACTTAATAAAATTGTTAATTATTCCATTATATTCCTATTATTTCAGAAGATTGACTATACTCATATCTTTATAGTCTTTCCCTCACAACGAAATGCATAATTTTCAAGTACTATTTGAAATCAAGATGCCATCTAATTATGCAATAAGGTGATCAATTTTTCTACTTGTCCCTCCTCATTAAGCTGAGAGATTTAAACAACTTTCATTTCCCCATATCCTCTCTCACCACTCTACCCTGAGAGACCTTGGAACAAGTTTGTTCCTCTCCTCTCCCTCTCCAAAAGTCTGGATTTTACCAAAAATATTCTAGAATTTGAATGCTATTAGAATGATTCTATTGAATGATTTATGATAATTATTAACATAGAATATTAAACAGTCGTTACATGAAATCAGGGACATTTAAGTTGTTTTAAAGGGATTTCTGGGAAATTTACTCATGAATAATAAAGAAGTTATTTGTTACTGCATAAAAGTATTGCTCTCCCTCACTGTCTAGTCAAATGTTCATCATTTTCTTTTAAAGCCTCACCAGAAGCACACATAACATCCACATGTCCTGCAACATTCTCTTGCTCATGCCCTATGAACTCTCTAAGACAATGGAGGCTTTATAGCTCTTCTCTCTTCCTTCTGAGTTCTCACCACAATTGCCTTTGATGTCCACAATTCTACCAGCAGTCTCTTCAAGGCAACCTACAATCTAGGCTTTTATTATTAGGTACCCTAAAACTCTTTTGGGCTTCACCCGTTACCCAGTTCCAAAACTACTTCCACATTTTAGGTATCTGTTACAGTAGAACCCCTACTTCTTGGTTGTGAATTCTTAGTTATCTAGTGTTGCTATAACAGAAATACCACAAGTGGGTGGCTTTACAAAAAATAAACAAAAATTTATTTTCTCATAGTTTAGGTGGCTAGAAGTGTGAACTTGGGATGCTGGCCTTAGAAGGAAGACTTTCTCTCTCTGTTGGCTCTGGAGGAATTACCTTGTCTCTTTTGAGCTTCTACTCCTGGGTAATCTTCATGTGACTTGGCTTCTCTCTTCTACCATCTCTGCTTCTTTTGCTAGCTTGTTTAATCTCTTTTATATCTCAAAAGAGATTGACTCAAGACACAAACACTACACTAATCCAGTCTCATTAAGTAAAAAGACAACACATTCCCAAATGAGACTATATCCACAGCATAGAGGTTAGGATATACAACACATGTTTTAAACCAAAACAAACAAACAAAACAAACCCATTGTTGTTGACTAGATTCCAACTCATTGCAACCCTATAAGGCATAGTAGGACTGCCCCATAGATTTTCCAAGGAGCGCCTGGTAGATTTGAACTGACGACATTTTGGTTAGCAGCGTAGCTCTTAACCACTATGCCACCAGAGTTTCCACACATTTTTTAGGGGGATATAAGTTTGAGTCTAGAAATCAAATTTGTTTAGGAACAGGAGATTGGTATAAAGGTGCCCCATGTGTCTTCAGTCAACCCATTCCCTTTTCTAAAGAATCACATTATGTACTTTTTTTTAATTTATCATTTTATCCCAGTTTTTTAATTTTTTATTCTTTACTTTTCTCTGCTGTTTTTCCTACCTATCAGTCCTCCTACCTCAGGTAAAGCCTCTTAATAATCAAATCTACATATATATTATATTTTCTCTATACTCATAATCTAATATTTATATTCATATACAAGGATTTTTAATATTTTCATATGTGTGTGTATAGTTATATAGTTATAGGCTGAATTATGTCCCCCTAAAATATGTGTAATTCAACCTATAACTATATAACTATATAACTATATATACACACATATACATGAAGATGACAAAAATATTAAAAATTCTTATATATGAATATAAAATTAGGTTATGAGTATGGAGAAAATGTTTTAACAAATATACATGTTTGATTATTAAGAGGCTTTACCTGAGCTAGGAGGGCTGATAGGTAGGGAAAACAGCAGAGAAGGAGAAGACTCAAGAATAAAAAAAAAAACACTGGGATAAAATGATAAATTTTTAAAAAGGGCATAAAATAATTCTTTAGAAAAGGGGATGGTTTGACTGAAGAGACATGCAGCACCTTTATACCACTCTCCTGTTCCTAAACAGATTTGATTTCTAAATTCAAACTTAATATCAAAATTAGTACTGTATTTTCATATCAATCTTGATTTTAAGACCTATTTACTTTTGTCTTAAAAAAGCAAATGGATCTTTCTCTTTTCTCAGTGTTCATGCTATAATTTTTTTTAACATGTAGAGTTTTCAAAAGAATATTCAATACATTTATAATCATATTTATTCACTGTATTTACAATCAATATAATTATAATCATACTCATAGTTAACCTTAAGTTAAACTTAACCTTAAGTAAGGCCACTTTAGGGACTTTAAGTACTTTTGAATACTCCACGTTATTAAAGACAGAAAGCTCTAGGATGAAACTGCCTAAATTCATATTCTCACATTATCATTTGCCATGTAAGTATTTTACAGTTAGGAAACTAAGGTGTTTTCTTTTCCCGGCAATGCTGGGTTAGTGTGGATTAATTTATTTGTGAACTTGACAAAAATTGACAGAAACTCTTTTCCTCCATTGCACATATATAAAATGAAACTCTTTGAAGTCTTCTTAATTTTTATTTCTGATAATGGTAATTGAAATACATCATAATATGTATTATTTTGAAACACTGTTCATTTGCATAATGCTCTGTATATAGAAAAGCATTAATTCTCCTGAAACCCTTAATGTTGCATTCTCAGATTCATTAGCTAAAATTGAGTAGATTGATCCTAGAACCACTGAAAATAATCCTTATAATGTGAAAAATATATATGCTACTATCCATTTCTTTTCTAATTCATTAAGTCAAATTATCATAATCTGAAATTTATACCAAAAGTTTTGGTATAAATCCTGCAGTAATTTTTTTTTCCCATATACTGCTTTTATGTTGCACTTTTTAAAATTTGTTTTAAAATAGCACCTTTTTCTATATTGAAATTGTGATATTAATGCATACATACATACGCGGGTTTACACACGTATATGTATATATATATGATGTCATATTAGAATTCTTGGTTCAAAATTTGAAAAAGAGTACATCAGGGTTTTATACTTTTACCTTACTTATTCAACTGGTATGCTGAACAAAGAATCTGAGAAGTTGGACTATAAGAATAAGGATTAGAGAAAGACTCATTAACAATCTGCAATATGTGGATGACACAACATCGATTGTTGATAATGAAGACAACTTGAAGCACTTACTGAAGAAAATCAAATTTTTTGGTATAGGCTGAACACAAGGAAAATGAAAATCCTCACAGCCAGACCAATAAGCATCATGATTAATGGTGAATAAATTGAAGTTGGCAAGGATTTCATTTTACTTTTATCAATGCCCATGGAAGCCACAGTCAAGAAATTAGACAACATATTGCATTGGGTGAATCTGTGGTAAAAAAAAACCTCTTTAAAGATGTTGCTTTGATGACTAAAGTGTGCCTGACTCAAACCATGGCATTTTCAATCACCTCATATGTACATGAAAATGAGACAATAAAAAAGAAAACAGAATTCATGCATTTGAATTGCGTTGTTGGCAAAGAATATTGAACTGCTGGAAGAATGAGCAAATCAACCTTAAAAGTATAACCAGAATGCTCCTTAGAAGCAAGGACGGCAAGACTTAGTTTTGCTTACTTTACACATTTCATCAGGAAAGACCAATTATTGAAAAGTCACGTCATGTTTGGTAGAGTAAAAGTGAAAATGAAAGAGTTCCTCAATGAGAAGAATTGACACCATAGCTGCAACAAAAGGCTGTAATATATCAAAGATCATAGAGAAGGCACAGGACTGGGCAATGTATTATATTGTTCTGCTCTACATAATGTCGCCATGAATTTGAACCAATTGGATGGGACCTAACAACAACAATAACAACAAATATTTCTAGGTATTTGAAACCCAGGAAGGTGATCCTATCTTTATTTCTGGTTGTTATTGTTGTTGTCAGTTGCCATCGAGTCCATTCCAACTCATGGCAACCCCATTTGTGCAGAGCAGAACTGCTCCATAGGGTTTTTTTTTTTTTTTTTTTTTTATGACCTAATATGTGGTCTATTCTAGAGAATGTTCCATGTGCGCTAGAAAAAAAAGTATATTTTGCAGCAGTTGGGTGGAGAGTTCTGTATAAGTCAATGAGGTCAAGTTGGTTGATTGTTGTAATTAGATCTTCCGTGTCTCTGTTGAGCTTCTTACTGGATGTCCTGTCCTTCTCCGAAAGTGGTGTGTTGAAGTCTCCTACTATAATTGTGGAGGTATCTATCTCGCTTTTCAATTCTGTTAAAATTTGATTTATGTATCTTGCAGCCCTGTCATTGGGTGCGTAAATATTTAATATGGTTATGTCTTCCTGATCAATTGTCCCTTTTATCATTATATAGTGTCCTTCTTTATCCTTTGTGGTGAATTTAAGTCTAAAGTCTATTTTGTCAGAAATTAATATTGCTACTCCTCTTCTTTTTTGCTTATTGTTTGCTTGATATACTTTTTTCCATCCTTTGAGTTTTAGTTTGTTTGTGTCTCTAAGTCTAAGGTGTGTCTCTTGTAGGCAGCATATAGATGGATCGTGTTTCTTTATCCAGTCTGTGACTCTCTGTCTCTTTATTGGTGCATTTAGTCCATTTACATTCAGGGTAATTATAGATAAATAAGTTTACACACGTGCTGTCATTTTGATGCCTTTTTATGTGTGTTGTTGACAATTTCATTTTTCCACATACTTTTTTGTGCTGAGACGTTTTTCTTAGTAAATTGTGAGATCCTCATTTTCATAGTGCTTGACTTTATGTTAGTTGAGTCGTTACGTTTTTCTTGGTTTTTATCTTGAGTTATAGAGTTGTTATACCTTTTTGTGGTTACCTTATTATTTACCCCTATTTTTCTAAGTAAAAACCTAACTTGTATTGTTCTATATCGCCTTGTATCACTCTCCATATGGCAGTTCAATGTCTCCTGTATTTAGTCCCTCTTTTTGATTATTGTGATCTTTTACCTATTGACTTCCATGATTCCCTGTTATGTGTATTTTTATTTATTTTTTTTTAATTAATCTTAATTTGTTTGTTTTTGTGATTTCCCTATTTGAGTTGATATCAGGACGTTCTGTTTTGTGACCTTGTGCTGATATCTGATATTATTGGTTCTCTGACCAAACAATATCCTTTAGTATTTCTTGTAGCTTTGGTTTGGTTTTTGCAAATTCTCTAAACTTGTGTTTGTCTGTAAATATCTTAATTTCGCCTTCATATTTCACAGAGAGTTTTGCTGGATATATGATCCTTGGCTGGCAGTTTTTCTCCTTCAGTGTTCTGTATATGTCGTCCCATTCCCTTCTTGCCTGCATGGTTTCTGCTGAGTAGTCAGAACATATTCTTATTGATTCTCCCTTGAAGGAAACCTTTCTTTTCTCCCTGGCTGCTTTTAAAATTTTCTGTTTATCTTTGGTTTTGGCGAGTTTGATGATAATATGTCTTGGTGTTTTTCTTTTTGCATCAATCTTAAATGGGGTTCGATGAGCATCTTGGATAGCTATCCTTTCGTCTTTCATGATGTCAGGGAAGTTTTGTGTCAGGAGTTCTTCAACTATTTTCTCTGTGTTTTCTGTCCCCCCTCCCTGTTCTGGGACTCCAATCACCCGCAGGTTATCCTTCTTGATAGAGTCCCACATAATTCTTAGGGTTTCTTCATTTTTTTTAATTCTTTTATCCGATTTTTTTTCAGCTATGTTGGTGTTGATTCCCTGGTCCTCCAGATGTCCCAGTCTGCATTCTAATTGCTCGAGTCTGCTCCTCTGACTTCCTAGTGCGTTGTCTAATTCTGTTATTTTATTGTTAATCTTTTGGATTTCTACATGTTGTCTCTCTATGGATTCTTGCAACTTATTAATTTTTCCAGTATGTTCTTGAATAATCTTTTTGAGTTCTTCAGCAGTTTTATCAGTGTGTTCCTTGGCTTTTTCTGCAGTTATCCTAATTTCATTTGTGATATCATTAAGTATTCTGTAAATTAGTTTTTTATATTCTGTATCTGATAATTCCAAGATTGTATCTTCATTTGGGAAAGGTTTTGATTCTTTTGTTTGGGGGGTTGGAGAAGCTGTCATGGTCTGCTTCTTTAAGTGGTTTGATATGGATTGCTGTCTCCGAGCCATCACTGGGAAACTAGTTTTTCCAGAAAATCCGCTAAAAAAAAATGCATTCAGATCCCTATCAGAGTTCTCCCTCTGGCTCAGGCTATTCAGATGTTAATGAAGCCGCCTGGGGAGGGTGGGGGAGGGAACAGAGAGATAGGAGAGTAGCACCTCAGAATATGGCCAGAGTTGCTTGTCTTGCTTGGAATGACTATTATATCTGAGATTCCCGCGGGCGAGTCGCCTATGTGTGCTGGCTGTGTGGAGATTGCCCCCGGGGGGTCTGGCCTGCTGGAGTCACGGTCAGATCCTCCGCTTCCAGCCCCACGCCCAGCGTCAAGGCTCCCCTACTGGGATGGTGCACTCTCGACTCCAAAATCAGTTGCTGCCTCCCGGGGACTTCTCGTCCCTCCAGCCGTGTGGCCATGCCGCCCTGAGAACCCGTTGAGCCTCCTCCCGGGGTTATTTCAGATGGGTGGAGCAGGTCCCCGTGCTTGTGCCGTGACCGAGTGTCCCAGCTGGGACGCTGTTCTCCCCGCTCCAATACCAGTCGCTGCCTCCCGGGGGCTTCTCCTACTGCGCGACCCGGCTGGTCCCCTTCCCGGGGTTAGTTCATGGGGGTGGAGCAACTCTCCGTGTTTATGCCGTACCTGCTTCCAGTCCAAATCCCTGCGGGACGGTTCCCCGGCTCGGATGCTGCTCTTTCTGCTCCAAGACCAGTCACTGCTCCAGGCTCTGGAAACAATAACTGCTTCCCCGTATTAGTTCGTTCTCCGTCTCTAAATCTGTGTTTGTTGTTCAGGGTTCGTAGATTGTTATGTATGTGATCGATTCACTTGTTTTTCCGTGTCTTTGTTGTAAGAGGGATCCGAGGTAGCGTCTGCCTAGTCCGCCATCTTGGCTCTGCCTCCATAGGGTTTTTGAGGCTGTGACCTTTCAGAAGCATATCACCAAGAAGTACTTGCAAGGTAACTCTGTGGATTTGCATTGCCAAATTTTCTCTTAGAAGTCAAATGCTTAACCATTTGTGCCGCCCAAGGGCTGTATAAATTCTACTAAATTTAGGTAAAACAAGACGATTCAAATTCATTAGTATTATCTATTTTGTTACATTCTCCAAAAATTGTATGCTGAAGTCCTAAGCCTTGGTTCCTGTGAACTAGAATTTTTTTAGAAATAGGGTCTTTGATGATATTATCAGTTAAGTTAGCATGAGGTCACATCACAGCAGGTAGGTCCTAATTCCATCTGACTGCTGTCCTTACACAACGGGAGAAAAGACACTTAGAAACTGAGGAAGGAAACCATGTGATAGTGCGGCTGCAAGCCAAGGGACAAAAGAAGCTAGGAGAGGGGCATGGAACAGATTCTTACTCAAAGCCTCAAGAGGAATCAACACTGCTTCCTACACTCTGATATCCAACTCACTCTCCCGAACTATGAGAAAATAAATTTCTATTGTTGAAGTCAGTCATCCATTACGTGGTATTTTGTTATGGCAGACCTAGGAAACTAATAAGGACCATTGGTGGTTCAGCAGTAGATTTCTCACCCTCTATGTGGAATACCTGGGTTCAATTCTGGCCAATGCTCTTCATGTGCAGCTACCACCCATCCATTAGTGGACACTTGCCTGTTGCCACGATGCTGAACAAATTTGAGTGCAGATTCCAGACTAAGACAGACTAGGAGGAAAAGCGTAGTGATCTACCTCTAAAAATTAGCCAATGAAAACCCCACAGATCACAAATGTCCTATCCACAACCAACCATAGAAATGGCACAGGCCTGGGCAGCATTTTGTTCCATCATGCATAGGGTTACTATGAGTTGTGGGCCAACTTGATGGCAGCTATCAACAACAATAAAAAGAGGCGGATACCACTAGCTTGTGATTAATTTAGCCTGTGCCTATTTTTGGTCAAGAAAGTGTGAGGGTAAGTCAGCTGAAGATCTACAGAAGAGCTTAATTTTACAGAAGTTTTCTTTTCTCTCTGGATATGATTTGTCTTATTGCTGAAGGCATTTTCTGTCTATGCGGAGATCTGAGTTCATTAAATTAGTGATAAATCACCCAAAAATGTGGCACCCTTTTCTCTTCAATCCCCAGACCTAACATCCATTCATATTTCCCTTCTTTGAATTCTGGAAAAAAATTTTAAAACTTTACTTCTAAACTATTAATTTCTTTTCAGTATTATTCAACCTTGTGTTTACCACTTTTAATTTAGTACTTTCTTGGGTTTTTTGTATGATGTTTTTAATTTCTAGAAATTTTGAGAAGTTTCATTTTTCTTATAGTGTGCATGCTTTAAAAATTGTTATAGTTAAAAAGTCTAGAAAGAGTTGAATTTAAGACATTTATTTTCTGTAAAGCCATTTTTTCTTTAATGTTGCTACTTCTTCCTTTTCCTTGCTGTCACCTTTAGAGTCCGTAGCAACATATTTCTCATTTCTACCATGTTAAACCTGAATGTCAACCAAGATGACCCTTATCTATTACACAGAATAAGGTTGAGATTTCTGGGCTATTGTTATTCAATTTTTCCCTTTCTCATTAACCCATAAATGTTCTTTTTTCTAATGACCTCTCTTCACATATTGGGGAGTTTTTGGACTGATCTTTGAAAAAACTTGTCCACTTTCTAATTTGCACTCTAATTAGACTGTTTGACCTAAGCTCAGTACCAGGAAATGATTTTTTTCTAGATCTGATACAATATATGTCTTCTATTCCAAAATTCATAAATGTTATGGTCCATATTGGCATGCTGCATTATTTTCAAGAGCTGCCACAGTCTCTTTATCCTTAATGTCATTTTCCTCAGAATTATTGGGGCTGCACTTCGGCTTTTTGAAATCATATTACTGCTTGTTTTTATTCCCAAAATAGTAGGAAAATAAAAGCCTCTCTTAATCACTAGGAATAGCATTACTAGTCTCTTTCTGGATTAAAATTTTATAAATTGGAAGTGAAAGAGACTAGAAGATGTTTTGAGTAAGAAGATAGGTAGATCATATAATAGGAGGATAAAGAAGCCAAATGTTTTCAAGTCTGATAAAAAGTCATTGGTATACAGTAGAGACTGTTCAATAACCCTTTGCCACTGAAGCTAAAAAACAGGCATGTGCAGTGGTGAATAACTAAAATTACAACTCTACTATATTTCAAAAGTCATATACCTTGTTGAAATGCCAAACCACCTTCATCATACCTTAAAATTATTACCCAAAATAACAAATATATATACACAATTTTACCATGTAAATAGAAAGTCAAGACATAAATGTTACTTGTTTTCTTTAACCTTTGTGAAGATAGCTGCTAATGCAACTGTCAAAAGTTTTATGTATTTATGTATTACTGAAAGTCAGGTTTAAATTAGCACAACTAAAAATAAATAAATTAATCTGATAGTGTTTTTTTATGTTCATATGAACCAGACACCAGACCCATTGCCTTTGAGTTGATTCTGACTCATAACGACCCTGTAAGACCAGTAGAACTACCGCCTTAGTGTTTCCAAGGTTGTAAATCTTTAAAGAAGCAGACTGCCACATCTTTTTCCAGTGGAAGAGCCAGTGGTTTCAAACCATTGACCTTTCAGTTTATAGCCGAGCACTTAATGACTAGAAGCACCACCAGGGCTTCTATTCTGTTTATAAAATAAAATTAAAAATTTTAAATTTGTTTCTGTGCTTATACAAAAATAAAATAGAGATTCTTGTAGGTCTGAATTCTTGTATTTATACCACTTTCATGCATGTTTGCTTTCTTTTGCAGTTAATCCTTTCTACATATACCCTAGCAATGCTCATTAGTTCTTAATCTCACTTATTAGAATAATATGGAGAACTTCTGGCTTTTTTTAAGCTTTTATCCTTGACGTTCTTATGATATAGTCAGGATAAATTTATCTACACATAAAACAACATGAGTATACAAAGGAGAAAATGGTGATACAAAACGGTAATGTAAATTGTCTTTCTTTTCTTATTGTGTTTCAGATGAAAGTTTACCAAGCAAATTAGTTTCTCATTAAACAATTAATACACATATTGTTTTGTGATGTTGGCTACCAACCTCACAACCTGTCAACACCTGTCACTTTCTTGACCTTGGGTTCTCTGTCACCAACTTTGCTGTCCCCTCCTACCTTCTTGTCCTTACCCCTGGGCTGGTGTGCCCTTTTAGTCTCCTTTCATTTTATGGGCCTACCTAATCTTTGGCTGAAGGGTGAACCTCAGGAGTGACTTCATTACTGAGCTAAAATTGTGTCTGGGGACCATATTCTTTGGGTTTCTTCACTCTCTGTTTGACCAGTAAGTCTGGTCTTCTTTTGTGAGTTAGAATTTTGTTCCACATTTTTCTCCATTTCTGCCTGGGAACCTCTATTGTGATTCCTGTCAGAGAGTCAGTGACAGCAGCTGGGCACAATCTAGTTGTGCTGTACTTTGTCTGGTGGAGGCTGTGGTAGATGTGGCCTATTTTTCCTTTGGACAAATCTTTCCTTAGTGTCTTTGGTTTTCTTCATTCTTCCTTGTTATCACAGAGGGCTTTAAAAACTACTCACACCCTTCCCACCATCTTAGTTCTGTTTTAATTGGATCACAGTGGGAACAAGAAATAGATTTCATTTAAAACCTCATTATGTGATACTGCTCTGAAACCAGGGTTTAGAGCCATGGATTAGACCCTCTAAGATATGTGCATTATTAGTATAACATTTTCTTTTTAGATAGCTGTACTCTCGATCAAAAGGGGAGTACTTAAGATAGAATCAGGCTTTGAACGGGTTCAGTCATGGCTGAGAAAGTGACACCGAAACAGACCTGAATTTTTAAAATTTGAGTTAACTGGAATGATAACCAGAATGGGAAAAATTATGGGTCAAAGCTGACTTAGGCTAGGTTCTCTAGAGAAGCAAAACCAGTAAGGTGTATAAATATATCCAGGGAGAGATTTATATTAAGGAAATAGCCCATGCAACTTTAGAGGCTGAAATGTCCCAAGTCTGTGGACCAGAATAGAGGCTTCTCTCTATTCAGGTAGCCGCAGGGGTTGGTGAACCCAGTATTAGTAGGTTGGAGAGCAGGGCACCCACTTTCAGTCTGTGAAGATCGACAAATCCCAAGATCTGCAGATAAGCTGATAGTTCAAGTCCCAAGAGCAGGAGATCAGATGAACAGGAGGCAGCCACAGGATCCAGAGTGGGCAAAAAAGCCAGAACATCTGATTGTATTTGGATGCAGACCACACCCGCAAGGAAAAACCCTTTCAACTGATTGGCTACTCATAGCAGATTCGATCATGGGAGTGATCACATATAAACACTGAGAATCATGGCCCTGCCAAGTTGACATACAATCTTAACCATCATAAAAGCCTTGATGGAAACTTAATCTACCTCTTAGAAAACAATGGCAGCATAGGCATTGCATAGCAACCAAATCTCTTGCCTGTCAGATTTTGAGCTGAACCGGAACCAATGGTACCCAGTTCAAAGATGGCAGCCTATCGTGCTGCTCTGAACGTGTGTAACTCTCCACAGTCCTGGCAATAATAATAATCTCCTGCATCAGACTCCTGAAGGGTTCCCTGCACCTCTTTCAAGTCCCCCCTACCAGAACTTTGAGCCATAATTTTTCCTGTTCCAGATATTACTCTTGTTTACACATTTTAAAAATTTGGATCTGTTCAGGTTTGCTTCTTCAGCCATGACTGAAACAATTTGAACCAGTTTGAAGCCCTGAATAGAACCCTGCCTTTAACCTTCAAGCATTTAAAAAATTCTTCTGTTTTTTATTCAATTAAATATAACACGTCAGCCATATACTTTAACATTTATGATCCTGAGACACATTACAAATTTCACAAAACTTGCAATTTCTAAATTTCGACACTCCATTTATTTATTTATTTATTTAAATGGTTACGTTTACTTAAAATTCCATTGCTGTGTCAAAAGCCAATTGAACTTAAAAATATAATTATTAGTTTGTCAGCAAAAATAACAAGATTTTAACCAACTGTGTCAAAAGAAATATTTGAAGACTGATTTCATTTTTACTAAATGACTGAATTTTTTAAATGTTTTATTCATAAGCTTCTATTTTACTTTCCTTTTTTGTGGTTTAAATAAAGAACTATGATTATCTCTAAAACTGATTGCTTGAAGTAATTAATCATTTTTTCTTATGAAATTACCAGAGTAAATTAAGAATCTTGCAATTAAATAGTTTTCTCTTGTGGAAATGAAACATGCTGAGAAACTGAGTTGGGAAATTACTATTTCAAAAACTTGTCAGATGATGTCCTTGTACACTGCACTATTTTAATACATAGATATTACATATTTTATAACACTATTTAAAATACGTTGTTTCAATTTTTCACATTTCTTAAAAAGTGAACACTAAGACAATGAAAAGCGTAAGAAATTTAAATCAAAGATAGTTGACCACATGTTAAAGTCTTACCTGCTATTGTCACATTTTATTTATTGAGGCATACCTATTCTTGCATCAGAATATTGTACAGTATATTATTTTTATTTTATTTTAATTAAAATAAGCATTACCAAATTTAATCTCAGGGATGTATTCAAATGAATCAAGTTGAGTATACAATATTGTATGATCATATTTAACAAAGCATTTTTTTTTACAAACATTTTTCTAATGCTTATCAGGAAGGTCAGGCTTTATATTTGAAAAGGTAAAATTGGGACTTTGGAAAGCTTGTGAATCTTCAACATCTCAATAAAAAATACTGAAAATATTAGAGATAGCTTGTATGTATGGAGCCCTGGTGGCACAGTGGTTAAGAGCTTGGCTGCTAACCAAAAGTTTGGCAGTTTGAATCCACCAGCTGCTCTGTCGAAACCCCATGGGGCAGTTCTACTTTGTCCTATAGGGTTGCTATGAATCAGAATTGACTCGATGGCAGCATGTTTATATGTGTACCTAAAACTACAGGAAAATGATCAGTGCCAGAAACATACATGAGACTGAAAGTCATCACTAATAGTTGCTCTGATTTTCCTGGTTGGCAGGAGAGAAGAACACAGCAATTTAAAAATTGGGCTTTATCATTCACCAATGAGGAAGTGGTGAGTATCCGCACCTACAATGAAAGGGCAGACCGAAAAAAAAAAAAAAAAAACTCATTAACCAATACATGGTGATGAGGAAGCTTATATATCGATACTGGAACAATAGGCATGAAAAAAAAAGTCATCTATCCTGATAATTTGAAACATATGGACTGTGTATCATATTTTTAGCTTCAGACTTATAAATTATATATATGCCCTTTGATCCATCAAATTAACGAATTAAAATATAAATCATTTCTTGACCATTAATATATTTGGGATTTACAAGAAAAAGATACATAATCATTCTAGAATAGGAATTGGCACACTTTTTTTTTTTGGAAAAGACCAGGTAGTAAAAGTATTAGGCTTCCTCGGCCAATCCTAAGAGCAGTTGTAGCCAACTGAAGAGACAACAAATCAGAAAGCATGCATGAGGTTATTCTCAGAACACAGGATATGAGTGAAGCAGTAGAAAATTCAGAATTTGAAAGACTTGGAGGGTAGAATAAAAAGTCCCAAGTCATGTTTATTAAAAGTTCAGAAAGAGAGAATGGAAACAACGGAATGATAATAGTTTGCTTCCATATCTGAGACGGATGAAGTAGGTTGAATAAGATCCACATTCCCTTTGTAGGAAAAGCGGGATAATTTATTTTTTTCATTATTTGTATCTTTTCTCTTTTTTTCTTTGTCAGTCTAGCTAAAGTTTTGTCACTTTTATTGATCTTTTCAAAGAACAAACTTCTAGTTTTATTGCTTTTCTGTTTTTGATTTTATTTATTTATGCTCTGATCTTTGTTATTTCCTTTCTTCTGATAGGTTTAGGCTTAGCTTGTTCTTCTCTTTCTAGTTCCTGGAGCTGTGAAGTTAAGCTGTTAATTTGAGATTTTTCTTCCTTTTTCATGTGGGCACGTTTTTTGGTATGTTTCCGTCAGAGTACTGCCTTTGCTGCACCCTGTAAGTTTTGGTGAGTTGTGTTTTTATCTTTATTTGACTCTAAGAAATTTGTGATTTCTTTCTTGACCAATTGGTAGCTTAATAGTGTGCTGTTTAATTTTCTTATGTTTGTGTACTTTACAGTTTTTTTGTCATTATTGATTTCTAGCTTCATTCTGTTGTGATCAGAGAAAATACTTTGTATGATTCCAATCTTTTTAAATTTATCAAGACTAGCTTTGTGACCTAACATGTCATCTATAGGGGAGAATGATCCATGTGCCCTGGAGTAGAGTGTATATCATGCTCTTTTTGAGTAGAGTGTTCCATATATGTCTGTTAGGTTTAGTTGGTTACAATGTCATTCAGGTCCTCTGTTTCATTGTTGATTTCTTTCTAGATTTTCTGCCCAATAATGAAAGTGGTGTACTGAAGTGTCTAGCTATTACTGTAATACTATCTATCCCTCTCTTCAATTCTATCAGTGTTTGCTTTACATATTTAGATGCCTGATGTTCGATGCGTGTTTATTTATGTTTGCTAAATCTTCTTGATTAATTGACCCTTTATCACTATATTATGTCCATCATTATCTCTCCCAATGGATTTTTTCTTAAAATCTAGTATGTTTGATATTAAGAACGCCATTCCAGCTCTCTTTTGGTTATTATTTGCATGGAATTTTTTTCCCCATTTTTTTCACTTTCAACTATTTGTGTCCTTGGGTTTAAGATGTGTAAGCAGTATATAATTGGATTTTTTTTTTAAATCCATTTTACCACTCTCTGCCTTTTGATTGGAGCATTTAGTCCATTTAAATTCTCTTTAGTTACTGATAAGAAGTGACTTACTTTTGCCATTTTGTTATTTGGTTTTTTGTTTTTTTTTTGGTTAAGCCTTCTTTGTCCATGTCCTTCTGCTTGATTTTGTGTTCCTTGGATTCTTGTAGTGAGCCATTTTGGTTCTCTTCTCCTTTTGTTTTGTGTATTTTTTTAGATATTTTCTTAGTGTTTAACGTGAATATTATATTTAACAGTTTGTATTTATAACAGCAGCAACTACAGGGAAAAACTGAGAAAGTTAACATTCTTGAAAATTCCAATACCCCAACAGAAAAATCACAAGACACCCGAAGAACAGATAAACAATATCCATCCATGTGAACATGACAAGTGGAGTGAAAGAGCATCTAGGGATGACCAAATAATTTTTTTAAAAGGGAAAATATAATTCAACAACATTAAACATAATTAAAGATCTTAGGGAAAATATAGACAAGGAGCTAAAAGAAATAACAAAAACAATGCAAGAACAAAATGAGGATCTAAAAGAAGAGATATTGCAACTGAAAGGGAAAATAACTGAAATGAGAAACACATTAGAAGGGCTCGTCAACAGATTTAATCAAGTGACAGAAGAATCAGTGAGTTAGAGGATAAGATAGTTAAAATTATAGCAGTTGAAGAGCAACAAAAACAGAGGCTCAAGAAAGCTGAGCACAGTTTAAGGGAATTATGGGACAATGAAAGACCTAATATAGGTATTATAGGAATTTCTGTAGGAGATAAGAGAGAGAAAGATACAGACAGAATACTTGAAGAAGCAATGACAGAAAATTTCCACACTATAACGAAGGTCATGAATCTGCAAATCCAAAAAGCTCAAATAATCTCAAGCAAGATACACTCAAAGATATCTACCCCAAGAAGCATCATACTTAAAACCCATTGCCATCGAGTCGATTCCGACTCAGAGTGACTGTATAGGACAGAGTAGAACTGCCCCATAGAGTTTCCAAGGAGTGCCTGGTGAATTCAAACTGCTGACCTCTTGGTTAGCAGCCGTAGCACTTAACCACTACGTTGCCAGGGTTCCCTTATCGTACTTAGGTTCTCAAAAAGTAAAGATAAAAAGAGAATCCTGAAAGCAAGGAGAGAGAAGCAAACAGGCACATACAAAAGGTCCCCAGTAAGATTCCCACTGGAATTCCAGAAGGAATTACTGTCAAATCTTCATTGTGGTTGTGCTCCTGAATCAGAATGTTCTTCAAGCCATACATAACAGTTATGATGAAATCAATGGGCTCTGTTTAAGATACTTAACTCTGAACTGGCATTTATCAAGCCAATACTTTAATCCTTTTCTTTTTAATTTTTATTATTTCTTTTTTCTCAATATACTATTCACTACCTATACATGTCCAACTGTTTCAGCACCATTTGTTGAAAAGTCTGTCTTTCCTCCATTGAATTGATTTTGCACCTTTGTCAAACACAGTTGGACGTATTTGTGTAGGTCTCTGACTTCTATATTTTATTGATCTATGTGTTTATCCCTCCGCCAATACTACATTCTAAGTTACTTTAGCTATATGATAAGTTTTCAAATTGAATAGACTGTTTCTTCTCATTTTATTCTTCTTTTTCAAAAATTATTTTAGCTTTTCTAGGTCCTTTGCCTTTCTTATGAATTTTAGAATAATCTTGTTTGTACCTGCAAATAATTTCTAGGATTTTGATAACTGCATTAAACCTATTTATAAATATGGAGAGAATTGACATGATTATTCTGTTGAGTCCTCCAATGCATGGACACCATATGTCATTTATTTATTTATTTTTTTTATTTCTTTCATCAGTGTTTTGTAGTTTTCAGCTTAAAATCCTATACATGTCTTATTATATTTACAACTAAGTATTTTATTTTATTAGTGATAGTGATTTTTTAATGATTTTTTAGTGATTTTTGTTCTAGTTATTGTAAATCATACTGCATTTTTAATTTCAGTGTCCACACATTTATTAACATTATTTAGAAATACAATTGATTTACGTACATATATTTTGTATTCTGCAACCTAAACTCAATAATTCTAGGGGCTTTTTTGTTTGTTTGTTTGTTGTATAAATCCCTTGGGATTTTATACACCAAAAATCTAGTCATGTGCAAATAGAGACAGTTTTACATCTTCCTTTCCTATTTTTGTGCCTTTTCTTGCCTTATGCAGTGTCTAGAACTTCTAGCACTACATTGAATAAGAGTAGAGGTGAGATATCCTTTCCTTGATTCTAATCTTAGGGGGAAAGCAGTCAATCTTTAGCTATTAAGTTTAATATTAGCTGTTGGCATAATGCTCTTTATGGAGTTTAGGAAGTCCCCTCTATTTTTACTTCTTTGAGAGTTTTTTTTTTTTTTTTTAAATCACGAATAGGTGTTGAATTCTACAGAATGTTTTTTGTTTCTGTATCACTTTAAAAGGTCATGTGATTTTTCTCCCTTAGCCCATTAAGGAATCCTGGTGGCACAATGGCTAAGAGCTCAGATGCTAACCAAAAGATTGGCAGTTTGAGCCCACCCAGTGGCTCTGGAAGAGAAAAGACCTGGCAATTCCGACTCACACTATGTTTAAGGACAGAGTAGAACTGCCCCATAGGGTTTCCAAGGAACAGCTGGTGGATTCAAACTGCCAACCTTTTGATTAGTAGCCAAGCTTTTAACCACTGTGTCACCAGGGCTCTGCTCTGGTAAAGATTACAGCCTAAAAAACACTATGGGGCAGTTCCACTCTGTCAGATAGGATGGCTAAGAGTCAAAAATCAATTGGACAGCATCTAACAACAACAACCTATTAATATATTGGATTACATTGATTGATATTTGAACACTGAACCATTTTTTTGTATCTACGGAGTAAATCCCACTTGATTGTGGTGTAGAATTCTTTTTATATATTGTTGAGTGCTATATGTTAATATTGCATTAAGGATTTCTGCGTTCATGTTCATGAGAGATATTGCACCATAGTTTTCCTTCCTTCCTTCTTCCTTTCTTCCTCCCTTGTTCCTTTCCTGCCCCTCTTCTTTCTCCTTTATTCGCTTTCCTTTTTTTTCATCTTCGGTATCAGAGTTGTACTGCTTCATAAAATGAAATAGAAGATATTTCCTCCTGTTATATTTCCTCCTGTTATGGATTTAATGGTGTCTTCCCAAAATATGTGTTGAAATCCTACCCTCTGTATCTGTAAATATAACACTGTTTGGAAGTGGGAGCTGTCTTTTGTTATGTTAATGAGAGCACACCAGGGTAGGGTGGGTCCTAAACTTAATCAATTCTAAGCGGTGTCTTATAAAAAGAGTAGAATAGATGTAGAGTCATACAAAGAGGGAAGACAGATGCCATGTGAGAGCCCATCCACAAGCAAAGGAACACTAAGGATTACCGACAGACACCAGAAACTAGGATAAAGACCTACAGAAGGAAATGACGCATCCATACTCTAACTTGGGCATTCAGCCTCCAGAACTGTGAGAAAATGAATTTCTCTTCTTTAAAGCCATGCCTTGTGGTGTGTATGTTACAGCAGGACTAGGTAACTATGCCACCTCTCCTTCTATTTTATGGAAGAGATTTTGTAGAATTGGCTGTAATTCTTCTTTAAATATTTGACTGAATCATCCAGTGAAACTGTCTGGGCTTGTTGAGTTTATAAATCAAAAATTCAATTTCCTTAATTGTTTTAGGGTAATTAAAATTATTTATTTCTAATGTGACAGTGCGGATTTATTGGGGTTAATCCTGTTTGGGGTTCATTCAGCTTGAATTTTCGCATTTATGTTTCTTGCCAAATTTGGGAAAATTTTCATCATTATTTCTTTGAGTACTTGTTCAGTCCCACCTCTCTTCCTGGGATGCTGATATACAAAAGTTAGATCTATTGCTTTGTCCTACAAGTCTCTGAGGTTCTGTTCGTATTTCTTTTCAGTCTCTCTGTTGTTCAGACTGAATAATTTTACTGTAATATCTTTCATTTGGGAGCCCTGGTGACATAGTGGTTAAGTACTATGGTTGCTAACTAAAGGCTCAGCACTTCGAATCCTCCCGGCGCTCCTTGGAAACTCTATGGGGCACTTCTACTCTGTCCTACAGGGTCACTATGAGTCGGAATCAACCCGACAGCACTGGGTTTGGTTTTCGGCTTATCTTCCATTTGGGAGCCCTGGTGTTGCAGAGTTTAAGAGCTTGGCTGCTAACCAAAAGGTCAGCAGTTTGAATACACCTGCTGCTCCTTGGAAACCCTATGGGGCAGTTCTCTCTCCTATAGGGTTGTTATGAGTTCAAATCGAATTGAAGGATATGGGTTTATCTTCTAATTCATTGATTCTTTCTTCTGTCCCCTCCATTGTGCTGCTGAATCCACACACAGGGCTGTTTATTTCAGTTATTTTATTTTTCAGTTTTAAAATTTCCATTTGGAAATTTATACCTTTTATTTCTTCATCAAGACTTTTTTTTTTTTTTGCTGAGGTATTCCATTTTTTCATTGTATCAGAATGTTCATAATTTCTCATTAAAGCATTTTTATCATGGCTGCTTTAAAATCTTTGTCATATGATTCTAGCATCTCTATCATTTTTTTTTTAACTTGTGTTTTTATTTATTTTTATTGTACTTTAGGTGAAGGCTTACAGAACAAACTAGTTTCTCATTAAATAGTTTGTACACACGTTGTTTTATGACATTGGTTAACAACCCCAAGATACATCAAAACTCTCCTTTCCCTACCTTGGTTTCCCTATTACCAGCTTTCCTGTCCCCTCCTGCCTTCTAGCCCTTGCTCCTGGGCTGGTGTGTCCCTTTAGTCTTGTTTAGTTTTATGGGCCTGTCTAATCTCTGGCTGAAGGGTGAACTTTGGAAATGACTTCATTACTGAACTAAACGGGTGTCTGGGGGCCTTATTCGCAGGGTTTCTCCAGTCTCTGTCAGGCCCTTAAGTCGGTTTTTTTTTTTTTTTTTTTTTGTGAGTTAGAATTCTGTTCTACATTTTTACCCAAAGCTGGAGAAATTTTAAAAATCGTATTTTTTAAAAGTATCATAGACTTGAGGAAGCGATGAGGAATAAATGAACTAGATGACTTGTTAAGATCAGAAAGGCTTAACTCTTTTCAAGCAAGCCAAAAATCATTGTTTTGTTTGTTTGTTTTTTTGTTTTGTTTTTTTTGTATTTGCCTAGTCTGGCAAAACTACAGAAGTAGAATGCATAAACTGATGTAGGCAAGATATGAATCTATATTGCATTTGCCATTTTGAAACAAACTAAAATAATACAGTAAGAAAAATACTAAGAAATGCTAAAAGAACTATAAATTGGGAGTGAGGAATCAGATTTTAGGTTTTAGAAGGTATTTGTGTATTTCAGGAAATAAACCAGAGATATTGATCTACTTTATAATTTAAGACACCAATGCATGCAGTGGGTTAAAAAAATGAATTATTCTATCAATGTAATGGAAGACAAAGGAGGAAGAATAAAATCATGGGAAATTTATGGTAAATTTAGAGAAAATAGGGGTTTGGTAGGGGATAATTAGCACAGAATTGGGAGCATTTTCCCGGTCAGACCATTTGAAATTTTCTTTCTGATGGAATTTTCAGGCGAAGGGAACAGAAATAAGATCCTGTAACTGATGCAATGTGGAGAGTCTCACCATAGATTTTCCCTAAGTTAAATTAGGGTCATAAAAAGTTACAAAGTCTAAAGAGGTATCTTAATTTCCTAGGGCAGCCATAATGAAATACCACAAAGTGACAGCTTTAGAGAGTAATTTCTCACAGTTTTGGAGGCTCGAAGCCCAAATCAAGATCTCATTTGTGTTGATTCCTTCCGGAGGCTTTGAGAGAGAAACCATTGCATGCCTCCCTGCAAGTTATGGGTATGATCTAATTAAAAATTCCAAGCAGAATTACATGCATCAGGTTAGAATTTCAACATTTGTTTTCAGGGTCACAATTTAATCCAAAACATTCCACCCTTTGGGACACAAATATTCATATTGTTCCCACATGCAAAAACATATTTACCCTACCTCATCATCCCAAATGTCTTCACCCATTCCAACATCTCATCTCAGTGGAAATATCTTATCTTCTAAATCATGTAAATAAGTATGGATGAGACTCTAGCTATGTTCCATCCTGGGGCAAAATTTCTTTCCATCTATAGACCTATGAAACCTAGAACACAACTTATCTGTTTCCAAAGTACAATGGTGGAATACACACAGCATAGACATTTCCATTCCAAATGGGAGAAATTGGAGGAAAAGATGACGTCATGTGTACCAAGGAAGTCCAAAACCAGCCAAGAAAATTTTATTAGCTCCCAAGGCTTAAAAATAATCCTCTGTTTTTCAGACACATCTGGGCAATGACTTTTCCCTCCAGACTGTAGGTATTGCCCATGCTCTCCAGATTCTGGTGCAGGTCCCTTTTTCCTGGTCCACTGGAAAAGCAGCCCTATTCCCTCAACTTTGTATGGTGGCCCAATTCTGGCATATTGACATGGTAGCACTGACCCCTGAACTTTGTGTGCCAGCTCCATTCTCTTGGCTCACCTAAATAGGAGCCCCACCTTCCAGAAGAGATATAGCAGCAACATGGTCTTTGAAATCTAGGGGGCAGAAGCACCACTCTTTAAGGCCTAGAGGGTGATGACTCTACATTTTAAAACTTAGAAACCAATAGTCCCATCTTTTGAAACTGAGGTAGCAGCAGCCCTGTCCCCTACCCCCTGTATACCTTCTAATAGTCCTGCTGATCTCTGAACCGCTCCAGGGATGGTGCCTTCCTTTTCTTGGACAACAGAAGATGTTTACAACTGAATAGCTTTTTTGGTCCATCTCCTACCTGTGGAATTCCAAGAGACAGCTTTCCTTCATTCTGTCCTATTCTTGTCCGATTTCACATAGTGGACAAGATATCTGCTGTGATAGTCGATTAGGTCCATCTGTCACAGGCCTCATTTCCTTAGCAAAGAATTACGTAGACATGCCCTTAGTGAAACATCCAGTACACAATTTCTAGGTTTATAAAGCAGAATTTTTGAAATTTTAAGTTTTGATTTCATTTTGTGCAATTTATTTTTAAGTTTATCTCTTTCCTCTCAAATTTTCCTCTCAAATTTTACTGAATAAGCAGCATGGAAAAGCTACATTTTCATGATTTTGTTCAGAAATCTCTTCAGTCAAATTTCCAATTATATCACTTATAAACTCTACTTTCCCTAAAGTATTCCAACATAATTCACACCAGTTCATTGCCACCTTATAAAAAGAATGGCCTTTTCTTTAGTGTCTGTAATGGTTAAGGTTGTGTATCAACGTGGCTGGGTCATGCTTCTCAGTGGTTTGGCAGTTACGATGTAGTGATCACTTCCATGATGAGATTTGATCTACTGTGATCACCTTCTTGATGGGGACCTGCTGTGAGAAGCCAATCAGTTGAAAGAGAGTTTCCTTGGGTGTGTGGCCTGCATTGAATACAAGTGGACATTCCAGCAAGGCTAATGGGCTTTTGTTTTCTCTGGATCCTGTAACTGGCTCCTGTTCATCTGCCCTCTGGTTCTTGGAACTTGAGCTAGAAGCTTACCTGTGATCTTGCCTGCTGATCTTAGGATTCATCGATCTTCACAGCCTGTGAGCAAGAGCCCTGCTTTCTGACACGCCAACCTTGGGTTCACCAGCCCCTGCAGCTATGTGAATCAGGAGAAGCCTCTATCCTGACACATGGACTTGAGACCTTCCAACCTCTACAACAAAGTAAGCCATTTCCTTGATATAAATCTCTCTGTATATATTTACACACTTACTGGTTTTGCTTCTCTAGAGAACCTAGTTTAAGAGAGTGTCCAATATCACGTTTATTATTGCTTTCTTAAAGCCTCATCAGAAGCACATACAACAGCTACATTTTTAATAACACTTTGCTCATGATGATAGATGCTTTCCCCACAGCTTTCAATTCTTTCTAAGCCATCATCAGAATTATCCTTGATGTCCATAATTGTATCAACAGTTTCCTTAAGGCAATCTAAGGCCTTACTTTCAAGCACATCAAAACTACTCCAACCTCTGTCCATTACCCAGTTGTAGTTATTTGTTAGAGCAGCACCCCACATTTCCGTACAAAATTTTGTCTTAGTTGTATAGTGCTACAGTAATACAAACTCCACAAGTCGACAGAACCCCCAGCGGCTGTATTAAGAGTATATATATATATATTTTAACCTGGCTTTTTGTATTGAAAAGCCCTGTTTTCTTTGCTGGGCTTCCCCCTCCACAGTTTTGCATTTGAATCCTGCTTTTGCTTGGAGGTTATATGTAAACACCATTGTGCCTGCATAGTATGATTAAGAACATTGTTCATAACTTGTTTGAACTCCCTACTTGTAAACCCCTTTAAAAGTCACTTGTGTGCCTGCCCTTGGTGAGCTGTCTTGGCAGGAGAAGCTTTGACTGACTCCTTTTCTGTACATGAATTAAAGGTGCCTTTCCTGTTCTGGCAACTTGGCCTCTCTTTTATTGGCCAATACGAGTTATGCCAAGCAAGAGCCTGGTGTTTCCACCCAGTAACATTTCTGGTGAGCTAGTGAGGAGCCATCTGCTCAGCTCCTGAGGTGGATTGGGAAACAGACTGGCCCTGATGTCTGGTGCCACCAGATTTCTCTTGGAGACCTTGGAGAAGTACTGAAAGCCGATCCCCCTGGGACCCAAGTGATGACTCTGTGAGATACATGAAACACACCTGGGTTGTTTGGTAAGTGCCTAGGTAAGGCCTTAGAAGAGTCCCAAGAAGCAAGAGAAATTGACCATTGAGTGCATTAGGAATCTGAAGTTATCTGGTAAATAACAGAGTAATTCTTAGGTAAGGCCTTAGAAGAGTCCCAAGAAGTGGGAGGAATTGACCACCAAGTGCATAAAAGGCTCAAGTACCTGGTAAGTTGGTGCACCTGATTAGGTTGTGTGAGTATATAAGTGTGTGTATCCAGATAGTAAAGAATGTTCAAGGGATCTTGGAATGCGGCCCACTAAGATGCATCCTTAAGAACTGGGAACAGAGATTTGGACAGCCATAGCTCTGCCAGCATGCCTATCCCTTTCCAACTCTTGCCTTTTTAAATATATGCCAAATAAAACCTTTCTTTTTGCCTCACTAAACTTTGTGGTGCTTTCCCTCTACAAGATTTAATGGTGTAGTTGTTGCAGGGATTCTAAAACCACAAGTCCATTCGACTTTATGGAGACCTTAACTGTGGAGCAGAAGCCAGCAAAAAGAGAGGCCCTATCTTCTGGACCCAAGCATTCCTACTCCATGTTCCTTCAACACTGACGGGGTGAGTGCTCTCAGAATATGAGTCTTTGCTTATTTTTTTGGTTCTTTTTCTCATGTTTTCTTAAGTTTCATTTAGCATATTTGTTTGAAAAACAGGTTGTTTCATCAAGGAGAATCTTTCTTAGATTTCTGTTTGTGTGTGTGTTGCTTAGAGCAATATTTTTTTTATATACTTTTTATTGTGATTTAAGAGAAAGTTTACAAATCAAGTCAGTCTCTCACAAAAAAAACTTATATACACCTTGCTACATACACCCAATTACTCTTCCCCTAGTGAGACAGCCCGCTCCCTTCCTCCACTCTCTCTTTTCGTGTCCATTTCACCAGCTTCTAACCCCCTCTACCCTCTCATCTCCCTCCAGGCAGGAGATAACAACATAGTCTCAAGTGTCCACCTGATCCAAGAAGCTCACTCCTTATTAGCATCCCTCTCCAACCCATTGTCCAGTCCAATCCATGTCTGAAAAGTTGGCTTCGGGAATGTTTCCAGTCCTGGGCCAACAGAAAGTCTGTGGGCCATGACCACCAGGGTCCTTCCAGTCTCAGTCAGACCATTAAGTCTGGCCTTTTTATGAGAATTTGGGGTCCGCATCCCACTGTTCTCCTGCTCCCTCAGGGGTTCTCTGTTTTGTTCCCTGTCAGGGCAGTCATCGGTTGCAGCCAGGCACCATCTAGTTCTTCTAGTCTCAGGATGATGTAGTCTCTGGTTCATGTGGCCCTTTCTATCTCTTGGTCTCATAATTACCTTGTGTCCGTGGTGTTCTTTATTCTCCTTTGATCTAGCTGAGTTGAGACCAATTGATGCATCTTAGATGGCTGCTTGCTCTTATTTAAGACCCCAGACGCCACTCTTCAAAGTGGGATGCAGAATGTTTTCTTAATAGATTTTATTATGTCAATTTACTTAGATGTCAACTGAAACCATGGTCCCCAAACCCCTTCCCTTGCTACACTGGCCTTCGAAACATTCAGTTTATTCAGAAAAATTCTTTGCTTTTGGTTTAGTCCAGTTGTGCTGACCTCCCTGTATTGTGTGTTGTCTTTCCCTTCACCTAAAGTAGTTATCTACTATCTAATTAGTGAATACCCCTCTCCCACCCTCCTTCCCTCCTTCCTCTTGTTTTTCTCACTTTTCAATGCTGATAGAGTTTGTTTTATGTATCTTGCAGCCCTATCATTGGGTGCATAAATATTTAATATGGTTATATCTTCTGGGTTAATTGCCCCTTTAATCATTATATAGTGTCCTTCCTTATCCTTTCTGATGGATTTAACTTTCAAGTCTATTTTGTCAGAAATTAATATTGCCACACTTGCTCTTTTTTGATTGTTGTTTGCTTGATATTTTTTTTTTCCATCCTTTGAATTTTAGTTTGTGTCTCTAAGTCTAAGGTGTGTCTCTTTTAGGCAGCATATAGATGGATTGTGTTTTTTAATCCATTCTGCCACTCTCTGTCTCTTTATTGGTGCATTTAGTCCATTTCCTTTCAGGGTAATAATGGATAGGCATGAACTTAGTGCTATCATTTTGATGTCTTTCTTTGTGTATTGTTGACAGTTTCTTTTTCCCGCTTAATTTTATATGCTGAGTAGATTATCTTTATATATTGTCTTTTCCTCATATTTGTTGTTGATTTGTTACTGCTGAGTCTCTATTTTTTCTTGTATTTTATTTTAATGAGTAGAATAGTTTGCCTCCTTTCTGGTTTCCTTGTTATTTACCCCTATTTTTCTAAATTTAAAACTACCTTTTATTTCTTTGTATTGCTGTATCTTCCTCTCCGTATGGAAGGTATATGAATACTTTTCTTAGTCCCTCTTTATTATTTTAATGTCTTCTTTTATATAATAACATCGCTGTTACCCTGTTTTGAGATTTTTATTATTATTATTGCTTTTTTTTTTTGGATTTCCCTGTCTGGGTTGACTTCTGGTTGCTCTGCCCAGTGTTCTAGTGTTGGGTTGATACCTCATATTATTGATTTTTCTAACCAAAGAACTCCTTTGAGTATTTCTTGTAGTTTTGGTTTGGTTTTTACAAATTCCCTAAACGTGTGTTTATCTGGAAATGTCTTAATTTCACTTTCATATTTAAGAGACAGTTTTACTGGATATATGATTCTTGGCAGGCAATTTTTTTCCTTCAATTTTTTAAATATGTCATCCCATTGCTTTCTTGCCTGCATGGTTTCTGCCGAGTAGTCTGAGCTTATTCTTATTGGCTGTACTTTGTAAGTGACCTTTCGTTTATCCATCGCTGCTTTTATAATTCTCTCTTATCTTTAGTTTGGCAAGTTTGATTATAATATGTCTTGGTGACTTTCCTTTAACAACTACCTTATGTGGAGTTTGATGAGCAACATGGATAGATATCTTCTCATCTTTCACAATATCAGGGAAGTTTTCTGCCAACAAATCTTCAACAATTCTCTCTATTTTCTGTTATCCCTCCCTCTCTGGTATTCCAGTCACTCACAGGTTATTTCTCTTGATAAAGCCCCACATGATTCTTAAGGTTTCCTCAATTTTTTAAATTCTTTTATCTAATTTTTCTTCAAATATATTAGTGTGAAGTAATTTATCTTTTAGTTCAGAAATTCTAGCTTCTACTGGCTCAGTTCTGCTCCTCTGACTTTCTATTGAGTTGTCTACTTCTGTAATTTTATTGTTATTCTTCTGAATTTCTGATTGTTGTCTATGGATTTTTCCAGCTTATTAAATTTTTCATTATGTTCCTGAATAATCTTCCTAATTTCTTCAATTGCTTTATCTGTGAGTTCATTGGCTTGTTCTGCATATTGCCTCATTTCCTTCCTGATGTCTTGAAGGGTTCTGTATATTAAACTTTTGTATTCTGTCTCTGGTAATTCCAAGGAATGTATTTTTATCTGGAAGATCCCTGGATTCTTTGTTTTGTGAGCTTGTTGTGTTGTTCATGGTCTGTTTCTTTATGTGACTTAATATTGACTGTTGTCTCCAAGCCATCTATAAGTTATTGTACTAGTTTATGCTTGCTTACTGTGTCATAACTTCTTGATTTGTTTCATTTTGGTATACCTCTATGGGTTGCTTGAGTGAGCTAGCTTGATTATTTTCACCTTTGAGGCTCTGAAGTCCTATCCTCAGATGGTTAGAGCTGTTATCCAGTGTATCTGTCTAGGAGTTTGTTCAGTTTTCTAGTATGAATTCAGCTCAGCTTTCCAGGTAGCTGATCATCAAGTGTGTGGTACAGGCTCTGTCCTACAGTCTTAGAGGGGCAGGTGTGATTGGCGTATATACTGGTATTTGATTGCAGCAGGCAGTCACACTCTGAAGAAGGCAGGGGGCTGAGAACCGACCCCTGAGTGTCTCTGAGGAAAGTACATCCCTGTTCCCTAGCACGTGCAGTTGGGTGGGTTCTGCAGACGGCTCACGGGCACCCAATATTTTTGGTTGTAAGGACTGGGAGTTACCAGTTACCTCTGGACGCCTGTTATGGGTGGCTGGGTGACCTGAGTGGAGCTACCAGTCCTTAGGTCCCTGATGTGGGTAGGTGAGGACCTTGTTTAATAGGCAAAGCAATGTCAAACATCAAACACCCACCTCTCTACTGCACAGCTGAAATAGTTGGCGTCTGACAACTAGGAGGGCCTATTCTCCTGAAATAGGCCCACACAGGTACATGCAGAAGGGAAAGGTGCTCAAAGTCCATGGATGGTTTATGCCTGGACAGGAGCCACTTCTGTCCTGAGCTCCCCTGGTTAGTGGAGCTAGCAAATTATCTTCTCCCCCAGTTGCAAATTTTTTCCTTCCCCAAAGCCAGCAGGATGGCTCTAGGTGCTCAAAAGTGCCTATCTCAGGCCCAGGGAATTCAGCCGCTGAAGCCGGCTTGGGGGTGGGAGGATGCAGTAAAATATACGCAAGTACTTAGCCTTTGCCGAAAGCGCCGTTCTTCTCAGGTTCCAGAGGGTGAGTAGGCTGTGTGGCTCGCTACTTTTCCCTGAGGAAACTGCATCTGAGCGCTAGTACCAGCCCACCACTGCCACTTCCAGAGTGGTGCCTGAGGGCTCCCTGCGATTCATGCCCGATAACTCCTCTGCTCTTCCGAAAGGTCTCTTCCTTCCCCTGCCCCTCAGTTCATTTTCTAAGCTTGCCTTGAAGCTCAGGGCTCTGAGCTTGTCACAGACATACTTGTTTCACTTGTTTTTTCGGGTCTTTGTTGTAAACATGGCTCACCATCTACAACGTCTGTCTATTCCGCCATCTTGTCTCCACCTCTTTCTTAGATTTTTGTTTGATTGTTTGCTTAAGAGTGGTATCTAGTAACTCTTGGTGAACTGCAGTTTATGTCTGGATTTGAGCATTTGAAACACTAAAGAGGAAATTCTATTTTCGAAGAACTCTAAGCCACTATAAGCCACAAATATTCGGGCAAATGTCAACCAATAAAAACCATTAGGCTGGTCACCAGTGCTCATCAGAACCACTAAATTCTCCCTTGACAGGATGAGGTGATGGTGAGGCAGGCTAGAGCACTAGGCTTCCTACCACCTACAAGCAAGCTCTCATGCAACAAAGGAACACATTGGTTTAAGCAAAACACTGTCCTCACTAGGTTTCTTTTTGTGGCTCAGAGAAAACCTGGAAAACAGTGTTCTGTTTTGCCAAATATGCAGGAGGAAGTGGCAGCTCCTGATCTTTTTCCCAATTTCTCAGGGGATGTGACAGCTTCTGAGTGGTTTTTATAGAATTTGCAGGGAGAAGTGGTAGCTTCATACCTGTTTTGTGATGCAGATTCTCTGTAAAAAAATCACAATGTTTAAATTAAAATAATCAGTAGCTACCTTAAAGTACCTTCTTTTTGGAAGAACTAGTATACTTAAGGCCTAAAATAAGAGACTAGCCTCTAGCAAGCAGAATGAATTAAGTTCAAAAAGAGGTCTTGTAGGAAAAAAATCACCAAGTTTAGTAAAGCAAAAAGAAAGTTTTATTCAGCATATATTCAAAAAGACAAAAGTGGGAAGCAGACAAGCTTGCTGCCAGAGCTAATGTCTGCCCATATCTGAAGAAGGTTACAGAAACATCAGTATATATTAATGTCACAAAAATGGGTAGAATCATTGAAAGTTTAATCTTTTCACATATTGGCTGGAAACTGTGGTCTTATGTTTTGAATTGCCTTTCTTAACAACCGTTGGTACAAGTTTTGGTAACCGACAGTCAGGAGGGTCTTCATTGGTCCAACAAATTTCTATTCACTAAATGTTAATAGGAAAAGATAAGAGTGGAAAGTCTTTTGTGTTCTGTTTGACTGGCTTTAGGTGAAAAGTTCCTTAAAAGATATTTTTCTTCCCTAAAAGATAATTTCTAAGATTGTTCCATCTGTTGTCTTTATCTCAGGGCCCAGTTGATGTGTCGTTGTGAGTCCTTGTGGGCCCAGCTTCAGCTGAGTCCCATTCTCTATGCTCAAGGACAGGGAATAATGATTCCAATATTATTTCTAAATCAGAAGAAAACAAAAAGCTTGAGCCTTAATGCTTACCAGCTTTCATATATGAGCCTGGATTTCGCACTAGTTTTTTTTTTTTTTTTTTACTGAGACACTACTGTGACACTGGTTTGGATTTCATATTTAAAAATGCCATAAAATGAGTGTACCAGAAGTAATTTGGAATTTCAGTGACCACTTTGGGAAAATTTATGTCGTCTTTTCTCTTTGGGGAACTTTTACTTGATGCTCAGGTTTTGTCAAAAAGTCTAATATTCCTCCATCTGAGGCCCTGGCAAGTTAGTTTTATCTAAAATCTGTTATTTCTGTTGAATTGAGTCAATCTTACCAAAATTTTCTATATACATTTTAAGAAACTAAAATCCTTGTTTTGTGTGGTATTGTTTGGTGAGTTTATGTGGCCTTTAAGTCTCCGTTTTGTTCTTAGAGCTTGCTTCTGGTCTATAGCGTTGTATCTAAGTTTCTGTCTTGTATCAGGTTGGAGGCTCTGGCTGACAATTGCTGTTTTTCTTTTCTTTCGGTAAGGCTGTTTTAGAACATCAGTTCTTTCCTCATCCAAGAAAAACTGTCTTGTGATTTAGATTTTTAGTAGCTGCAATGAAAAACTTTATGTTTAAGTCAATCTTAAAAGCAAAACCTTTCTAAGTAACTTAAGCCAAATATTATATGAAATGTGTTTTATTTAAGGAAAAGTAAAAGAATAATTCAGGTATTTAGAGACTTGATAATCTTGCTATATCCTGACTATATGGTATTGTGTCTCAAAATTATTATATAGTGTAGTATATCTGAAGCTCTTTAAAATAAAGTTATTCATTATGTTCAAAAATATTTTTGTTTAAAGTTTTTTTTTTTAACTGACTTTATTTGGTTCTGATTTTTTATAATTAAGAGTATTATGTTTATAAATTAATCATGACCATATTAAGATTTGTCATCTGCAGATATGTTTTTACTTTGCTATTTTGCTGAAAACATATGCCCAAAATATTTCAACAAAATAATGAACTATGTTAGGCTTATTAAAAGAAACTTAAGTAGATTGAATCAAGATTTCGAAAACTCTTATGAAGAAGCTGATGAGTTCACAGACTGCAGCTGGTCCAGGATAACGTGGAACAAAAACTAATAACATAAGACCGAGTAAAGGAATACTATGGGTTTTAGGTGGGGACATTACTGATGATTTAAGGTTGTACTTTCTGTATATAAGAAACCATTTTCTTTTCCCTATTTGACTAAAGGGTTTAGATATCGCAACTCTTGAATTAGAAGTTTTCCGCTCATTAAAAAAAGCTTTTTGACAATTCTACTCCTGAGAAAATGACCCATGACTGTGAATAGGTAAACCAAGGAGGTACAGCATGCCCTCGAGAAGGACACTTAGTATGTTTTAACCAGATTAACTGAGGACCTCTGACAGGAGAGGTCCATCCTGTATTATGCTGTTAATCATATATTCACTAATGAGAATCTGGTTGTCAGATGTGAATTTTTCCATACCTTCTGTTCCCTCTAGACAAACTTTGTGTGCTCCTTATGGATAGTTGCATTGGAAAAACCTTTAAGAAAATTGTCAATCACTATAGGACAAATAGTGGATGAAGTTGCTAGAGGTTACCCAATTGTAGGTGTTTGTTAGAGCCACACCCCACATTCCCATCCCAAACACAACAGTAATCTCTGACCTCATTAGCCAAGGTGACGTGAGATAACAGAATAGTCTTAGATTTTTTTATTAGCCCAAGAAAGTGTAGTCTGTGCTATAGCAAATACCTCTTGTTGCCTTTGGATAAGTAATGCAGGAGTAGAACAGAATATATATAAAATTAGACAGCAAACTACTTGGATACACACTATGTAACATCCTTACAAATACTGGATTTATTTGGTTGGTTACCATCAGGAATAAGCACATGGGCTAGATCACTACTGCAAGTGATAGTTAATGTTCTTAGTCTGAATCTTGATAGTATTCGGCATAATAAAATTTATCTTCCATTGTCTTACACATCTAAAATGTTGATGTACATTGAGTCTGCTCACCTCATCAAGGTGATTGATGAGAACATTGCTCTTACTTAGGATCCCGGTGAAGAACCACATGGTACCTGGTGAAAAACCAGTGCAATGAGTTTAAAGAGCCTGCCATGGCCACCATCTCAGGGTTAAGCTAAGTCCAAGTATTAATATCTCCAATCTCCCATCAAAAGAAAAGAATGATTTAGGAGATAATATTGGAGCCATTATTCCCTGTCCTTGAGCATAAAGAATGTAACCTAGCTGGAGCTGGACTCACAAAGATTCATAAAGACACAGCACCAGGATGCTGAGGTATAAAGACAATATCTAAGACAATCTGAAAAAAAAAAAAAAAAAGAGAACCTTTTAGGGAGACATTCACATAACCAGGGCATAAAAACCACACTTTTTCTTTTAATATTTAGTAAATAGTTATAAACCAACAGATCAGTAGCCACTACAAAAGGTCTAGGTCCAATATTTGCCCCTCCCTGTAAATATGCCGAACAACTCCAAGCTATAATTCAAAATGGACACTGGTCTTGAATGACCAAAGTCCAAAAAGAGATGGAAGGAGTGAAACAGGGCCTCCACAATGTTATATTAAACATCATGTTTTCTTTGCCTGACTTCTTGTATTGAAAAATCCTGTTTCCTTTGCTGGGCTTCCCCTCAACCCCAGCTTTGATTTGAATCCTGCTTTTGCTTGGAGGTTATATGTAAGCCCCATTGCACCTTTGTAGTGTGATTAAGAATGTTGCTGACGTAACTTGTATGAACTCCCTATTTGTAAACCCCTTTTAAAGTAACTTGCCTGCCCGCCTTTGGTGAGCAGTCTTGGCAGCAGCAGCTCCGACTGACTCTTTTCCTTGTACAATGAAATAAAAGTGCCTTTCCCGTTCTCCCACCTCAGTCTCTTGTTTATTGGCCAACTCGAGTTATGCCGAGCAAGAACCTGGGGCTTCTACCCAGTAACACTTTCCGTACTGCTTTCAATTACTTCTAAGCTGTCATCAGAATTACCCTTGATGTCCATAATTTTGTCAACAGTTTCCTTAAGGTGATCTAAGTCCTTAAATTCAAGCACATCAAAATTTCTCCAACCTCTATTACCCAAATGTAGGTGTTTGTTAGAGCCACACCCCACATTCCCATCCCAAACTCTGTCTTACTTATCTAGTGCTACAATAATACAAACTCCACGAGTAGCATGGCTTTAAAGGACAGAAATTTATTTCCTTAATTCTGGAGGTTAAAATTCCAAATCCAGTCTCAGCATGTTGTTTTCTTATTTATAAGTAATCCCAGGCATTTCTTGGCTCTTTGGCTTGTAGATGATCCTCAAGTGGTATCTGTCTTCTCTTTTTATAACTCAGATCTGATTACATTTAGGACCCACCCTACTTGGGTATGACCTAATTAACATAACAGAAAACTCTATTTCCAAACAGGATTACACCTACAGTATAAGGGTTTGGATTCTAACACATGTTTTGGTGGTACTAAATTCAATGCATGACACCATGTAATGAACAAACTTGGTCTAAAAGACATGCATTAAAGACAACACACAAATGCTTCAGAATTCACATTAAAATAATAATAATAAATAAGGATTCTGCTTTTAATGGACTAAATTCCTCCACAGATAACAATTATAAACTCTGAAAAAAAATTTTTTTTTAATGACATTTTGACCAGTAAGAAGCTGGCAAAAACTAGATGAGAGTCAGACTTGAAAAATAGGAAATATACAGGATGAGATTTGCTCTTATGTTTCTTTTGACTTCTCCATCTTCTTTTAATCAAAAAACCTTTCCTTCCGTGTGCTTCTAAGGAGCTTCTAATCACAGATTTCCCCCTTTCTTTGTAATAGTTGGCCATGACTTAAGATCAACTGGATTCTGTTCCCCAGAAATGTGTGTCTTTAGCAGACACATACAGGGACAGAAAGGAAATGAAATTTCATTAATTGGTTCCAGTGCCTATGAAATAAATTTATTAGTTACTGCTGCTAAAAGCTTAATTCTTCCTTGTCCCTCATTCTTGCAATGACTTGACTTTTCATTTTGTTATTCAGTTCTATAAGCCCATGAGTATGTTTCTAATAGACCTCTTTTTGCTTAGGTTATTCAGAGCTTGTTTCTATTGAATACAAATAATTTTAGTAACAACAAGCTGAAGAACATAGAATAAATTCCATATATTTTTTTTCCTATTGGAAAATATCAATAATGGATTATATTATTAGTAAAGATAAATGAAATTTCTGTTTGATGGCATTCAAAAACAGTGCATAAAAAGGAAAGGCAAACTGTCCTGAAGGTGCCATTGCTAATTATGGCTCTGAAAATAATCTATTGTCAATTCCAGATATTTTTTGAAGATTACTAGAAATCCATTTTAATAGCTTGCAAAAATAAGTGGCTTATATAAAACAGAAGGAGTTCCTGGGTAGTGCAAGTTGTTAATATTCTCAGGTGTTAACCAAAAAGTTGGAGCTTGAGTCCACCCAGAGGCACCTCAGAAAGAAGGGCTAGCAATATACTTAAAAAAACAAACCAAACCAACCAACCAAAGACAGCCATTTAAAACCCTATAGCGCACAGTCCTACTATGATACGTAGGGGGTTGTCCTGCATTGGAATTAACTCACCAGTAACTGGTGAATGGTAGTCAATGAAACAGAAAGAGAGAAACAAAATGCCATATGAAAAACAGGGAAAAACTTAGGTGTGATTTTAATAAATTGAATTAAAATTCATATGACGTGGTAGATGTCAGAATTACCATTGTAGAATGTTGAAATAATGACCTGGCATTACAGATGTGTGAAATCCTCCAACAGTGTATGTGAAAAAGACGGGATGGTTAAAAGCTTAAGCAACCAAGATGAAATAAGATGACAGCAGTACTCCTATGAATATAATGCAAGAATTTTAGGAGCTCATGAGTAAGCAGTGAGGATAATTGGATCAGGTAAACTAATTAAACATGATATTAGAAAAACATACAAAAATTTTAAAAAAAGGTATATGTATTAAAGCTCATGAATTATTCCTAGCAAAGATAAAAATATGCTTTTACACTGTCTTAGGCTTTGATTCTCTGGAGGAGCAAAACCAGTGAAGCATATAAATTTATATAGAGAGATTTATATCAAGGAAATGGCTTACATTGTTGTAGAGGCTGCAAAGTCCCAAGCCTGTGAGTCAGTCTGTAGGCTTCTCCTGACTCATGTAATGGCAGGGGCTGATAAACCCAAGATCAGCAGGTAAGGCAGCAGACCTTTGGCTCACAAGCTGTGGAGGGCAACGAATCCCAAGACCAGCAGGTAAGATGGCAGGCCACAGATGCTAACAAATTACAAGATTGACAGGTCAGATGCTAGCTCAAGTCCCATGAACTGGAGGCCAGGTGCAGGAATAATTTCAGACTGTGCCTATTTCTGACTGTTGAAGGTCCAAAGTCCCAGGAAGGAAGCGCTAATTTGCCATGTTTAAGTTTCAGGCCCATATTTTACCCCCCAGGTTGTAGGAAAGGAGACTCCATTTATAAACAACTTCAACACTGAGAAAGTCCTATATTGGGATTCCTACAGCAAAGAAAGTGTCAGGAAGCTTGGCAAATGTCCCTTTGTCCTGAAAGAATACATATTAAGCTTCACACATATGATTGTACTTAGAAATATAATTAAACTATTTCTTATAGAACCTAAATCATTGTCAACAATTTCTCAAAGGAGAAAATGCCAAATCACATCTGTCACTGTATTGAGCTTTATATTTAGGACCTCTAGGCAATGTGGATTACCTTTCAACTTTGCCATGTTCTTATCTTTTTATTGTGTAACCTCTAACTTCAATTGTAAAGACCTCAACTGCATTTTATGTACCTTATTGAAAGAAAAAAGGTAAAAGTATCTACAGAAAAAGCAGGGGATATAATTGTTATATTTCTCATTTCTCCCACTACAACAAGGTTATAGTTGATTTTTAGGATTTCCTTACACTTACCACCACCACCAGTTGTTGTCAAGTCGATTCCAGCTCATGGTAACCCCAAGTAAGTCAGTGTAAGAACTATGCTCCATAGGATTTTCAATGATGGATTTTTCAGAAGTAAATCTCTAGACTTTTCTTCAGAGGTGTCTCTGGGTAGACTTGAATGTTTTCATCCTAGGGGTTAGCAGCTCAGCCTGGTTTGTACCACCCAGGGACCCCTCCCTTCTTCTATTAGACATTTAATATTTGTTTTCCTTGTAGACAATTTTTTGGTTATTGTAATGAAAAAACACAACTTTATTTCTGAAGTTAGCTGAATTTTTGTGGTCCACCTTGTTTTTAAATAAAGTGCAAGTAAAAAAATGGTGAGGATAGAAAAAAAGAGCATAACTAAATCATTGAGACTAAAATGCAGTGATAAAATGAGAAAACCCAAAAGCTAAAATTAAAGTTATATAGAAGATTAGGAAAAAAAAAAAAAAAATTAGAGGTAATGTGAATTACTATTTCTTTCACTTTCTAATTCAGAGATTACTTTTAAAAACTCAACAGTAGTGAATTGGAGCTTTTTTTTTTTGAGATTTCAACTTTTTTGATGCATTTATTCATATGCTAATATTGGTATATGGCACATTATCTAATTTATTAAAAAGTTATATCCAAACAGGTTTGGTAATTATTTTAAAAGATTAAAAAAAAACACCCTACTTGAGTTCCATGATTACTCACTGACTAAAACTAGGCTTTTCCAATTTACCCTAATACTGATTTTTATATAGTATTGATAAAAATGTCAGTGGTTAATAACCAGTTATTCTTATGTTAATTAATACATCTTCTTAGGAATAATTCACTTTAAAACCAACTTGGAAAGAATTTTTTAAGAAGCAAGTATGTAATTCAGCAATGGTTTAAAATGAATTATTGGAGAGTAAATCATAGGCAAGTTCACCTTCTACCTGGAGTGTATTCAGTTTTGGGACATCTTTTTAAAAGATTATTAAAATGTAAAACTGTTATAGAAAATTTAATTAATTTTATATGAAGTTAGTGAATATCTTAAAAATGTCAGGCCAGACATTGATTATTGAAGATTCATAAGGGGACAAGTTCACATTGCATAGTACCTGTTCCTGAGGGGCTGTAAACTATTTTCAGGCCTCACAAATGTCTGGATATACACCAAGATAGTATTATGTTTTTCTAATGTGGGTAATATTTGAAATTATTGTATTTTGAGAGAAGACTAGAATACTCCTGCCCACTCATTTATGACTCACTGAATTGCCATGAATTATAAATTAGGTCCTCTAGACCAGCACTTCAAAGCCATTTTCAACTGCACTGTATTCATATAAATTAATAATAGTTGTAGAGTGAACTGCTTGTGGCCTGGAAAGGAGTGGCCTGAGGATTTTGACTACCCAGGCTCCATTTTGATTGTCTAACAGCCAAAGGATTAAGATATCGCCTCTCCTATAATATGCCTTTCACACCAGTGTCCTGCTACCAATAGCTGAGAAGTTTTGCTCTGAGCCAGATATAAACCTGACAAGTAATAAATTAGATAAAATTTCAGCATCCTTTCAAAGCAGGCAAGAGAAATCTTGACTCTTAACCTGCTTCAACAATGAAGAAATTCATTATGTCATATCAAGGCCAGAGGAAGGAGGGGAGGGTTCCAAGTACTTTCTATCAGGGCTTTGTCCTTGCTTATAGGAACAACTGGCACAACATGCTTTGCTCTTCATTTACAGAAAGCAGGCAAGAAACCTAAGTTCCAAGACTAGAACACAATTCTTTCTTTTGAGTCTGATTGAGTCTGCCTACCCTTGAACTAACTGGAGTCTACAAGCAGTGCCATGAAACGGCTTGCAAGCAGCTTTCCTGTTGTGTCTTTGAGTTAAAAAAGAGGGAAGGGCTTGCCGTACTGACTTACCATACAAGGCCCTTCTTTGCCTTTAGAGATGGGATGAGAGTCCCCTAATTCAAATGCACTGCATGGGCTACCCGTCCTAGTAGCTGTTGCCGTCATGGTGACCTTGTCTGTCAGAGCAGGCCTGTGCTCCACAGGATTTTCAAAAGCTGATTTTTTGGAAGTAGATTTGTTGCATGGGCAAAGGGTAGATGTTGGTATAATATCAGAATTTAAAAAGGAAGAAGGAATGGGTTGATGGATAGTCAGCCAGTAGTGTTCATTCACTGTGAGATGGAAGGTAACTTCTAGTTGTTTCTATTATGTTGGCTCTGAAATAGAACACACCAAGTCTCCTTACATTGATTAGATCCTTGCTGAAAAAAATATTAAAAATAAAACCTCCTACAGGTTAGCCATATCCATGCCATTGTTGTGTGCATAGAATCAGTTCTGACTCATAGTGACCCTATAGGAGAGAGTAGAACCGTCCTGTAGGGTTTTCTAGGCTGTAATTTTTATGGGAACAGATCTCCTTGTCTTTTCTCCCTTGGAGCTGCTGGGGGTTTCTAACCACCAACCTTTCATTTAGCAGCCAAACACTTAACCATTGTACTACCTAGGCTCCTATATCCATGATACCCTATACTAAATATCAATCTATAATTAGATTTTTTCAAACTATATTTGATTTCCTTAAAATATTATCATTTTCAACCTCAAACTATATTTCAAACACATTAAGATATTGTGGGGCTTCCCCTCCCAGAGAGATTTTCCTTTCCTTTTCTTTTATAACCTCAAACTACTTCTTCTCTCTTCAAAATAAAACAAAACAAAGAACAAAAAACCTGACTTTCATTATAAATATTTGACTTGTTTAAATAAGGTGTATTTATTAGCATTATAGTTTCTAACACAATTTCAGACCTAAAAATATACTCTTTATAAGAAATGGGTAATATTGTGTCAACTTAACCTTGAAAAACTAGAAAAAAAAACTTGAGGATCTGTCCACTAGCAGCCAAAAGATCTCAGAAACAGTAATCTTAGTGCAAGCCTGGCAGACACAATCTACACAGAACTTAATCAAAATAAGATTAAAAGTCCATAGCAATTTCCTTGAGTGGCCAGTCAGATATCCCCCATTACAGTCACCAACCAGCCTGCCCCTGGGGCCTATTTCAGAAATAAATTGCTTCGTAGATGAGTTGCTGCAGAAGAAAAAAGAAATGTTTTCTCGAGACCATACCCTAAATTTTATCAAGTAATACAGGGAACTTGAAAGACTTTTTGCACTGAAAAGTCCTTTTTTATTTTTTTGGCTTTATGTTTCCTTAAATTTATTAGTATTACATTAAATCTTTGTGTATATAAGGCTATTATTCTACTTTGTATAGGTTTTAATAGGTGACATTAAATATTTAATAAGATAGAAACAGCAACGATGCTTGGGCAATTGTTCAGGGACAAATTCTATTCAGTCTTTAGAAGACTTGAATAATCATTTTATTAATATCACTTAGCAATCACATAACACTGGATAATGCCAAAGAACTTTAAGATGCACCATTAACCTAGGAGTCTTCAAAATAAATTTACAACCTATGGGATGCTCCTAAACATTTTCTTCAGTAAGAGAGTAGATTTCTAAATGTGTTATATTATGGAAAACTTCAGGAAATGTGTGGAATGTCCCATTCTTAAGTTAAAAGTAATCTATACAGGTCCTTTTGTAGGGCAACTATTGATAAAAAACAGGTTACTAATACTACTCTGTACAAAACACTTTATGAATTTTTAATTCATTTTACAGGCATTGCCACATTCTATTGTCTCAAAAATTTTATGAAATGCATATTGTAATCACAGATGTATTGAGAGGGAAACTATGGGAAACAAGTTAAAAATTTTTCTAAAGGCCATACAAATATATGATAGCAAGAATTCTAAAACCCAGGTTTTACCATTCTAAGTAGAAATGACTTGGCATGATGTCAGAAGTGCCTTAACCATGACTCTTGTGAGTGCATTGTTTCTTTAGAATTAAGTGTTCTTGAACTTAACTTGGAATAAGAATTATCATGCAGTCTTAATAAAAAATAGATACTGGTCATTATCCCAAAAAGCCTGATTCTGCAAGTTTGGGTTGGAATCCAGTAACCAGATTTGATTTGGTGCAGGTGATCAGTGAGAATCATGGCATTAGACTATACCCTAGTTATGGCATTTGAAACTAAAAAAGCAATAGGACTGCATGGTACAAAATAAAAACTGCTGTAATGCATTAATTTGAATATGTTATAATTATAAACTCACAAAACCTAAAGATTACAAGGTGATTTGAAGGAATCACATAATAGTAATATAATCATGTAAGTACAAGTGATTGATACAATAATTTTAAACTGCCATTTTAGTAAAATGTTGGGTAGTTAATGAGGTTTTTTTAAGCATCAAGTAAATAAATACTTATAAAATGTGGTCACAATTTTTATATAAGTCATCTCACTTTATTCTAAAATTCATGGCATCCTATATTCTTAACCTGTGCTAAGAGAATCTTAAGGGAGTAACTGAAGAAGAACTGGCACAAGGATTTAGATAAACTTTAATGTTCATCACCAAACAAAAAAAAAACCCATTGCCATCGAGTCAATTCTGACTCATAGTAACCCTAGAGGACAGAGTAGAACTGTGTCACAAGGTTTCCAAGGAGCAGCTGGTAGATTCGAACTGCTGTCCCTTTGGTTGGCAGCCAAGCTCTTAACCACTGTGTCACCTGGGCTCCAATGTTGATGACAGTATGTCCCAAAAGGAATTTAAATGAGCATAAAAAAAAGCTTTCATTTTCAAAAATATCTCCTCCCTGCATGCACATAGCTACTCAAAAGCCCATCTGACATAATTGATATAGTCGTATAGTCTGGTAACGATATTATACCCAATAGCCGTTATTAAAGTATCCATATTCTATTGCATCATTAGTTATAGAAACTATAAGAAAAAGTAGTTAAAACATTTAAAGTTAGCTTATCTGTTTATCATTGAACAGAACAGGATTATTAAGACCTGAATTTCCATTTTGGTTTGTAAAGTAATTGAAATAACACAAATATATAGTTGCTAGTTTCAAAAAACATTTGCATATTCATAAAATAAGGTAATTCAAAAAACATTTGCATATTCATAAAATAAGGTAATTGAGAGGCATTAGTAGCCCGATGAGGAGCTCTGGTGGCACAGTGGTTAACTGCTTGGCTGCTAACAGAAAAGAATAACAGTTCAACCCACCAGCAGCTCCTAGGGAGAAAGATGTAGCAGTCTGCTTCCATAAAGATTTACAGCCTTGGGGCAATCCTACTCCTTCCTACAGGGTTGCTTTGGGTCAGAATCAACTCAACAATGGGTGTGGATTTACAGGGTTTAGTAGCCTGATAAAAGAGCTGTAAACTACCCTTTTAAATTAGCTTGAGTAGCTGCTAACCACACCATCAACCTGGTTTTCCTGCTGAACTCCTGGCATGTATAAATGGTTGGCTGAGGAAAAAAAAAAAATGTGGGGGTGTAAGGAGTTCTCTCATTTGTGCCTAAGAGTTGCACACAGGACTACAAATGTCTCAGAAGTCCTATGTCTTTCATTTAAGATTCCCAGATAATTTGCATAAAAATGTTGCTTTCATGTTTTAGTGAACAGATATAACATGCCTGTTTTAACCTTTTAGGTAAAGATGGCCTTGGTCTTACTTTCCCTGATATAGAACAAAAAGACATTTATTACTGCTGCAGTCTAATATAGAAGTACTAAAACAAGCTAAATTGAACTCACACACACACAAAAAATCATTACACAAAGGAAGAAGTTTCAGAAATAAGACTTTATTGGGAGTGTAGAAAATGCTAACAGGAAACAGATACCAACCTGGGATCAGGCATAGTTTCCTCCACTGCAAAAACGTATGTGTTCAGTTTAATACTTCATGTATTACCCATTAATGAATCAATAGCGGGAATTGTCCGTAGCTTTCCTGTGATTAACAGAATTTTTGAATAAAAACAAAATTGCCCTGCTACATTAGCTTATGCATTAGGTGAAGAATATTAATTCTCTGCTTTTATGTTTAATAAATATCTCACTGGTACATTTACCAATTCTTGTCAAAACTTTTAATCTCTTGGGTAACCAAGAGATTAAAAGAAAATCCATTAAACATATCATAAACACATATATTCATTGAACATATATACATGTATCAGACTTCTTACCACAAATAATTTTAGACCTAAAAGCTTCAAAACCACTGATTCTTCAATTATTAGACCTAAAAATAATTTCCATTGTCTATCAAATTCTAATTTTGAACTACCTCATTATTGTTTACTCCAACATCGTAATTCTTAGAACTTGGTGAAACATGCTTCATGATACTATGGTCAACAAATTATTTAAGAGTAATTTATATAGTTGTATTATTTTCACTTGTCCTTCCAAAAAGATCTTTGAGCTAATACTAAAATTAATTCAATTCAAAAGCATTTAATGAGTAGCTGTTAATTTACAAAACATCATTTTGATTTTGTGACGATACAAAGATCAATGTAATTGCCCCATGTAACAAAGTATCTGCAATCTTCCAGAAGGAAAAAAAAAAAAGTCCTGTTATATCATTAACTACATTAAAAGGCTATATAGAATATGATCCATTTTGACCACTTTCAACTTTGTTTGTTAAACTACAAATTTTAGCCTTAGATTAAATAATGATTTTCCCACTGTACACCATCTGAGGGAGATAATGTTCTTTCCTGTAGTGAGCCATCAGCCCTGAGTAATTGCACATACCTGGTTTGTCTGATCTGCAGAGGATAATGATCCCATGATGGTTTTTATGCTTTTTGTCTGAGGTTAGTGGGTTCTTTGAGGCAAAACTGATTGAGTTTCCAATAGCCAGTCCAAAATTACAAGAAATACAGACACAGAATGCCTGGGGTTATCCTCAAATGAAGTTAGATTTGAATTGCATCCAATATTCTTTATTACAATGTGTAGACGCTCAAAGCAAATACAGCAGTTTCTCTTTGCCTCTGTGACTTGAGTTCACAGTGCTGGGTTTAAATACAACTTTTGCAATGTCTACTTCACTGAAGAAACTTCAAAAATTGGACTTGAAACAATTTTCTGTAATAACCTACTGGAGATTAGTTTGAGGGCAAAACAAGGATTTCAATATAGTGCCAATTGAATACAGTATTATAGTTTAAATTGTTTGCATTAAGCCTATCATATTAGCATAAGTTAAAAGCATAGATATGACTGAAGAAAAATAATTTTAAAAAATCTTCAGAAGATAAACTCTTAAGGACATAGTATTAAAGAAGCTACATCACTTGGATATTATTATAAATATAAACACACTACACTCGTGTTGTATTTTAAGGCATACAAACCCCATAATTAAGGCATATTCACTAATAATGTCTTTTTTAAAATAAGCAATTCATATGATTGGCATCTTAACACAGTGAAAATAGCACTGTTATTGGTTTTAGATGAACATATATTTGTTTCTGGCTTTGGAACTTTCCAACTATATATACTTGATCAAATTACTTAATTTGAAATTCAGATTTCATTTCTGTAGTGTGGCAATAATATTGACTTCTTTTTTAATTTTTATAAGTAAATTATATACTGACTATATAAAACCTCTGGCAATATTCATCTAGAAACAAATGGTTATTATTAGACATAATTTCTGTGCTGGCTTTAGTTGCCAAAAGACCCGAAAAATAGTAAACCTGAATTTGTATGAACAAAATTCCCAATATAGCTGTTTCAGTTATATTGACTGGTTCCCTGTCAATTAATCCAAATTAATAAGGGTTACTGATTTACCACAGTACAAAATGCACATTTAGATTAGAAATTAATCTTTCTGACGACTTCAAACTGGACAATATTTGTCCCTGCTATACCTCTTCTCTCCCAGGAGAAACCACTTTTAATCAGCACATATGAGAATCTAAATTAATTCTGATCATGACAGAAAATCTATCCACAACTTCAGGACAGGATACCATCTGTGGAATGACTGCAAAACATGATTTCATTCTCTGAAATAATCAAATAGTTTGAATATAACTTGAATATATGTATATATAATCAAATATATACCAAATGAACACTAAACCCTGTCCAATTGTACACTTCTATTTCTCTGGTCAGTTCTCTTGTAATTTCCCTCCCCACTGTCTGAGGCGGAGAAAGTCAACCTGCTTTCAGCTCGAACATCCAAGATTACTCACTTTCCTCCTCAGTCTCTGCTATAGTTATTTGCTCTGTTTTCAGTGACAAAATAAAAACATTCAGAAGAGAGTCTCTTGATATTTCTACTACCTATCTATCCCCCTAACTTCATCTGTACCCGCTTCCATGCGTACTCAGTCTTCCCTCTTGCTATGATACTCTAACTGTCCCTGCTCCAATTCGAGACCAGCTGGTCTACTTATACCAAATCATATTATCTGGAGCTCCATCTGAGGGCTTCCTCTATAAATTATCTCTTCAACCTGAACTACAAATAATGCTCTCACTTGACCCCATGCCATGCTGAAACTCCAGCACCAAACCTGTGCTGTATTGTTTTATATTTTTATATCAGGACTTTTCAAAAGGGCTAAGCCGTATCCACTGTCTCTATCCTCTCCTATTTCTCTTAAACATATTCTTATCAGTTTATAAACCCTGACACTTCACTAAAACTAATCCTGATAAGATTGCCAACACCCTCCATTTTAGCAAATTCACTGGTCAATTTTTGCTTTTCATAGTATTCAACCTCTAAAAAATATTTGGCAGAATTTATTGCTGTTTTCTTATATGTTTTTCTTACTGGGCTTCCCAGACGACACACTCTTCTTATTTTCTTTCTTATCAATGTTTAATCCTTCTATGTCTCACTTTTATGTACTTTTTTCCTCTTCATAAGCTATCTTCAAATACTAAAGAGTCCCAGAAATCAATTCTCCAGTATAATCTGTTCCTTACATGCATTCAACCTAGGTGAACGCATGCTGTCCATTGATGTTCACGCTACTGATTAATGGCTCCTAAATTTATACCCTCAGCCCAAACACCTCACATATCTGCATTCTCACAGAAAAAAAAAAAAAAAAAAAAAACTACTGAACATTACAAATAGGATATTGAATAAGAATCTTGTCAGATTTTTTGACTCCCTCAATCCACTTCTCATTTGTCACAAAATGACACTACTTTGTAGTAGTAGTTGAATGCAAAACCCTACAGGTCACCATTGTTTGCTCTCTTACTCTCACACCATACTCCCCAACCGTTCTGTTTGACTTCAAAAAATCCCCAGTGTAATGAATATTCATGACCTCTTCCAATATTGTTGTAGTCATACCACAATTTTCTCTTACCTCTTGTGTTTCCATAGTTTCCAAATGGCTCATCTTGCATTCAATCTTGCCATCCTTCAGTCTATTTTGAGCATAACGTATGAAATGCTCATTTTGAAACATAAATTAAATCACATCATTCTCCTTATCAAATTTCCCCAGCAGCTTTCTAAAACTAAAAGTCATCAGCAAAATTTTACTTTCATATAATATTAATGAATTGTTCGATAATTTCCTCATTCGTTTGGATCACCTTCCTTTGAAATGGGTATGTATATGGATGTTTTCCAGTGGGTTGGCAAGGTGGCTATCTTCCAAATTTCTTGGCATCGACAAAAGTAAAATTTTGCTGAAAATAATTCAAAAACAGTTGTAACAGTACATTGATGGGAAGCTGCCGGAAAATCAAGCAGAGAACATGGAACGTGGGGTATCATTGATGATGTCAGATGCATCTTGGCTGAGAGCAGAGACTACCAGAATGATGTTTACCTGTGTTTTATTGTCTATGCAAAGGCATTTGAATGTGTGGATCATAACAAATTATGGATAGTATTGTGAGAACGGAAATTCCAGAATGCTTCATTGAGCTCATGTGGAACCTGTACACACAGCTAGAGGCAATTGTTCGAAAACAACAAGAGTATACTGTGTGGTTTAAAATCAGGAAAGGTGTGTCAGGGTAGAATACTCTTGCCATACTTATCAATTCTGTATACTGATTAAATAAGAACATAGCATCAGTATTGGAGGAAGATTCATTAACATACTTCGATATGCAGATGACCTTGCTTGCTGAACATGAAGACAACTTGAAGCACTTACTGATGAAGATCAAAGTCTACAGCCTTCAGTATGTATGACACCTCAAGACAAAGAAAACAAAAATCCTCACAACTGGACTGATAAACAACATCTTGCTAAATGGAGAAAGTATTGAAGTTGTAAAGGATATCATTTACTTGTATCCACAGGCAATGCCCATGGAAGCAACAGTCAAGAAATCAGACGACTGAGGAAGTCAGCACAACTTGTGCAAGGCAAGGTCATGGAAACTCCATAGACACATCTAAACTCCCCAACGGACTGAATTGCTGGGCTGAGGGCTGTGGGGACCATGGTTCTGGGGGAACAGCTAGCTCAATTGGCGTAACATAGTTTATAAAGAATATGTTCTACATTCTACTTTGCTAAGCAGTGTCTGGGGTCTTAAAAGCCTGTAAATGGCCATCTAAGATACTCCACTGGTCTCACCACTTTGGGAGCAAGGAAGAATGAAGAAAACTAAAGATACAAGGAAAGATTAGTCCAAAGGACAAATGGACCACATCTACCGCTACCTCCACCAGACTGAGTCCTGTATAACTAGATGGTGCTCAGCTACCACCACTGACTGATCTGACAGGGATCAGAATAGAGGGTACCAGACAAAGCTGGAGAAAAATGTAGAACAAAATTTGAATTTACAAAAAAAGACCAGACTTACTGACCTGAGATACTGGAGAAACTCCAGGAATATGGCCCCTGGACACCCTGTTAGCTCAGCAATGAAGTCACTCCTTAGGTTCACACTTCAGCCAAAGATTAGACAGGCCTATAAAACAAAATGAGGCTAAAGGGGCACACCAGCCCAGGAGCAAGGACTAGAAGGCAGGAGGGGACAAGAAAACTGGTAATAGGGAAACTAAGGTTGGGAAGGAAGAGTGTTGACATGTCATGGGGTTGTTAACCAATGTCATAACACAATATGTGTACTAACTGTTTAATGAGAACTAGTTTGTTCTGTAAACCTTCATCTAAATTACGATAAAAATAAAGAAATCAAACAACCTGTTGCATTGAGCACATCTGCTACAAAAGATCTGTTTAAAATGTTAAAAAACAAAGACGTCACTTTTAGGACTAAGATGTACCTGACCCAATCCATGGTGTTTTTAATTGCCTCATATGCATGTGAAAGCTGGACAAGGAATAAGGATGATCAAAGTAGAGTTGATGCCTTTGAATTATGGTTTTGATGAAAAATATTGAATATACCATTGACTGCCAGAAGAAAGAAAAATTGTTGATCCAAATAGAATGAAATCATTGACATCTTCAATTTCTTCTGAATTTATCATGATATTGTTGTGAAGATTTTCATTTTCTTCATCAAAACCATTATAAGCACATCTTCTCCTCCAGCGGCTACCCTGAATAACATACCAGTTGACCATTAACTAAAATAATATTCCAGGACCTCAATTTGCTTTCCTTAAAATATCTTGTTTTCCTGTATAGAATTTTTCCACTATAGAAAAATTTCAAAAATATGTACAACAAATATAAAATCAATCTCAATAATCTATATTCATGTTATTTAGATTTACATATACATTTTTAGTAAACATTATTTAAAAAATATTTCTCAAAGGAAATTGCGTCTTTGCATTCATTATAAGAAATTCAATATTACAAAGTTAATATTAGACATTTTTTAAAAAGTAAATATTTGTAATTTCTTTTTATGTGTAACTAAATCAGTTTCTTTACAGAAACTATACAGATTCATAGTTTTCAAGATGTGTGACTATTTACTTTCTAGTTCAATTTTAAAAGGTATTTACTATAACAAGAGCAGCATTTCTTTGTGCAGATGTTACTTCTGAGCAACTGGCAACAGGCAGCTCTGATACACTTTCTCCTTAATTGCTTATGAAAATATGCAATCATCTGTAATCACATACTGATTTCTACCTCTTTTTTTTTTAACTATGATTATATAAAAATATTTTACTTTTTGAAACAGCTCCTTGCCTTTTTCTTCAGTTTCCTTTTTTTTTTTTTTTTTTCTTCCTAGGTTTAGAAATAAATTCTTGGGTAATGAAACACAGCGTGGTCTCTAAACCAACATGTAATCCTTTGTCAATCAAAAATATTTCCCCTGAGGTTTTCATTTACTTCATAAGTGATAAAGATTTTACTGACTAATAATTTTCCAAGAATGTTACAAAAATTAGGTGAACATTTGTACCTTGAAAAACTGTAGAGAATATTTCTTCCTGGTATTACATTTACCCTTGGATACATTATTTATTTCTCTGTGTATCAGTGTCAGGTAAGTTTAAGGTGATTAGTTCTCCTCCAATATATTTTTTATATTTGTGGTTCTTTGAAAAAATAAATATTTGAAATAAGGTAATAAAATGATGTAGATTAAAAAAATGTGCATGTATGGTATATAGGAAATAGTTGTTAGATATATCCAAAAGTATGTTAAAGCAATGGACATCAATGGCAGCTATTACCACCTGCCATTAAAACAGAAGCACTGGTATAAGTGTTTACGGTTGTCACTGACAGGAATTTGGCCAATTTTGTAGCTCAATTGATTGAAAGTAAAGAGTTTGTGATAGTGAAATTTGAAAAATTAAGACCAAATAAAAGTTACATGAACACTATTGAACAAATTCTGCCAATTGCTGTAAGAAACATCTGTTTATTTCATTCATTTCTTTTTACACAGTTAGTGTTCTATTATTGTTTTTTATCTTAAAAAAAATCTAAATTCACTCTGATGTGAAACAACAGAAAATATCAATTTCAGGTGAATGGAAAAAAAGACAACACTTGTTTTGATTTTTGCTTAGCCTGAAGAAAAATTTAATTGAAAGCACCATCTAACAACAGACAAAAGCCTTTTGATTTTTTTTCAGTCTTTTTCCTGAAAGCTTTGACACAAAAGATTCTAGTTGCTATTAATATCAGTTATTCTTCCATCAGTTAACCTCTTATATCGAAGTAAAAACTATTGATGATGTAAGGTTTTTTTAAGGTTAGTAAAATCAAGTGTCATCTCAATAAAGTTCTTTCATAAATTAATGTCCACTTCTTCGCGCTTTTTTTAGAGAAATAGTTTCATATGTGTCTTTTTTTATTTTTGCATACTCTTTCATACCTAAGTTTATCAGATAGAGAATTAAGATTCAAGACAGTTTTTTCCATACATTTGATGGAATATTTTAATCAAATAAAGCAATGATTGAGAGATCACTGTGCTGCCAACACCACTTTTGGGTACTTACTGCAATTGATTGCCAAAGATCTTAACTAGTCTGTCTTTCTTTCCCTTTATTTACTTTAACTTTTTCTCCTCCCTCCTCTTCTTTTGACTTCTGCTAAATTTTTCATTTTTTAAAATAATATTATCATTTATTTCTTTCATATCTACATTCAAGCTTTATCACTGTGATGGGGTTACCCACAGAGGCTGTTGGGGAATGCCTCCCCATCAGCTCTTCACCATTTCTCTGGATTTCCTGGTCCCTGGCAGGGGAGATGTATGGGAATAGCCTTTCCTAATCTGCTTACAAATTTCTGCTCCTACTAGCTTATTACATACCAAAAGTTAGGGTTTTTTGCTCCCAAACCTTTTATGTTGAATATAATTGTTACTGGAGCCAGATGATTTAAAGAACTATTTTGCAAAACAATGGTAAATGATTATGAAAGAAAAAATATAGTTTATCAGAAAGCAAAACAGAATGCTTTGGAAAGAACTGTAAAGACAAATAGCTAAAAATGCTATTAAACTGAATTTATGAGTCAGAGACTTATAAAAAGTATGTGTTTTTCGGGGGAGGAACGATATCTATACTCAGTTTACTTCTTATGTGTCTTCAACTAATTGGTCCATTTTAAGAAACCAATTCTGAAAACTGTACACTACACATTATACAACAAAAAACAACATTCAATGGCTTATACATAAAATTGAGACCTAAGGTCTCTGTCATATAGTTGGCCACTAAACGTACATTTACACATTTCAAATTAAAAGACATCCTTTAGCATATGGGTACGTAATTTGTTTTTGAAAGAGCTGTTTTTGATAGAATACAAGAAGAAAGGAGCTTTGTTTTTTTCACTTGAGTCTCTTTCATTCGTGCTAAAACAATATCTCACTTCCCCCCTTTCCCCCCTGCAATGTGACTTCGAAAATATTTTTAATAGTTCTGGTCGTTGTCAGGGTTTAAAAAAACTATCAATGGCAAGTTTGTAATATATGGTCTGTTCCAATATCAAAGCACTTCTTTCTTATCCTATTCAAAGATTCTCATCTTTCGAAGCTCAGTCCTGCCTCAGCTGGAGGAAATAACAATGGAGTGTGGCAATAGATTTTACACATATTTTGTAATTAAACTATATCCTGTTGTACAAGAAATTGCAGGGTACCACAATGGTCTGAATAAAGAATTGATTTGTGTCTCGAATTTCCTGACTAAGTATCCCTAAAATGTTGAACTCAACATAGGCAAAGTTTTGATTTGAGGAACTAGCCTTCGTCTCTTTTGGTACTAGTGCAAGAGGCCACTTATACCATTTTGTATAACAACCACAGACTTTGAATTAGCATACACTGAGATTTAAAAACTAGCACTTTTGAAAATTTTATTTTGTTCTTCAACAGAAAAACTGTATATGTATCTGTGTCTGTGTGTGTGTATAATGAAAGAGACAGAGTAAGAAAGAGAGAGAGGAAAAATTCTAAATTGCTTGTTGACAGTGATGTTAAACAGTATCCACTCCTGGGGATCATTGTAACTCAGTAAGACATGTCTGCACAAAGCTATAATTAATTTATTTTTATCAAACAAGGCAAGTCAATTCCTCTTGATGTCTGTGTTGTTGTTGTGTTGTTAGGAGCTGTTGAGTTGATTCTGACTCTTAGCAACCCTATGTGCAATAGAATGAAACATGGTCCGGCCCTGTACCATCCTCACAATCATTGCTATGTTTGAACCCATTGTTGCAGCCTCTGTGTCAATGCATTTCATTGAGGGTCTTCCTCTTTTTCACTGACCCTCAACCCTACCAGAAGCCTTGGTTGCTCAGTAGGTTAAGAGCTCAGGCTGCTAACCAAAAAGTTAGCAGTTTGAATCCACCAGCTGCTCCTTTGAAACCCTATGAGGCAGTTTTATTCTCTCATATAAGCTTACTGTGAGTGAGAATCGGCCCAACAGCAGTGGATTTTATGGGTCTACCTTACCAAGTATGATATCCTTCTCCAGGGACTAATCTCTCCTGAGAAAATTAATCATCCCCTAAAGAACTGCTTTTAAATAAGTAATTGATACCTGAAAACATAGATTTACCGTGTTACATTGAAAGTATACACCTATGTTGCTCTCTCTTTCACTACTCTCTACGTTCGTCATGGAGACACTTTTTCTTAGCATTCTTAGTGTCAGTCAAAAAAAAATGAATATTCATTAAAATTTTTTTTAACTGATCAGAATCTGATATAAAAGCAAATACTGCTTTGGGAAAATGATCCACCTATTTGAAATAATTTCATCACTAAAATATTAATATGATGAGGTGTATCATCCTATGAAAACATCCTATTAGTATGTCTTACTGATTTTTAACTGTTATGTAATTTATACTGTAAGGTTCCCCCACCCCCAGAAGTCTCTATATAGATATAGATTCAAAGCATTAACAAATCTGTAGAAACTCAGAAGCTTAATGGATTTCCATCAAGTTGTCTAATATGGCACAATATTTTTCAGTCCACTACACAGATCATTTATTGTTAAACATTATTTTTTATAGCTGCATTTGAGGAAAAAAATGCTAGATATAACAAAGTAATATATATATAACATATATCAACTGGAAATCCACATGGTTTGGCTTTAAAGATATTCTGAAAATTGAACATACTAAAGAGTAACATCCTGCTCAAAACTGAATTTAAAAAGTGATATAAATAGCAGTCAACAAACTTTGTAACAACAACAACAACAAAAAGGCAAATAGAAAAAAAATCTGCAGTTTTTTTTTTCTGAAATCTAAAACTCAGGAACTAGAAAAATTAAAAATTTTAAGTAATACTAATTTATTTACCCCAAAATATTGTCCTGGTTTTGGGTCTTTTTGAAGCCACTGCCAAGGCTTCCCCTGCTCTGCTGCAGTTTCCCCCTCCCTTACAGCCTGCCAAGCCACGGTTTCTAACTGCGCCTTGGCCCTACCACAGTGCAGCCCTAGCCATGGTTTGAATTTGGCTGTGGAATACCGTGCGTGCACAGGACCTGGAGCCGTGGCCCTGAACTTGACCCCGGACTTGAACATCACCAGAAAGAAAGATATTCTGCTGTACATGGCTGCAACTGAGCCCATTTGAAAACCAAATATGGGCATAGGAGGGACCCGGGTGTCAGATTTTAGGCACCAATCCCTGCCCTTTGGGGACTGGAGGGAGAAAAATCTCCAAGCTCCCCTGGGGTGGGGAGCTCAGCGGTCTTTCGGTGGCTAGGCCCCATATTGCTCCTTGTTTGTGCAAGCAATACATTTCCACTTTCTGTTTCTCTTGCAAATGGTGGTGTGGTGTTCATCTTACTTCAGTTGGCTAATAGGAAAGGGCAAGAAGCTGCGTTCGGTTACATTTTTCATATTGATTTCATAGGAAAAAGTGAAATATCATTGTACTGGGAATATTCATACAACTTAAGCTTTCTTTTTTTTAATTTACCATTTGTATGTTCTTATGATTATGAGAAAATGTTCAACATTGATAATGAAAATAATGTTAAGGCTTATAAGAAAATGTATGGCACAAACTATTGTGCCTATAAATATTGAATGGCTGTTTTTAATTTTTATACAGGTAGTAAATCTGTACCTGTTTTAAGAACTAACATTATCTAATTCTACCAAGGTGCCGTATGTATATTGTTCTTGGCACTGAATGGGGCAAGAACACATTAATTTTTATGCACTCATATTTCCAATACTCATTTTTATTTTTCTATATTTTACATACAGTATACACATACATTAACTATGCAGTTTGATAAATTTTAATAAATTGTTATTTTCATATGATATGACCCCAATCATGGTATACAGTTTTCGTTACCCTCCAAAATTCCCTGTGGTATTTAACCTACTCTCCTCCTCCCTTTCAGAATCAAACCCTACTATGATTTCTATTATAATTGACTGGTTATGCCTATCTTGAATTTCCTATAATTGGAATTCCTACAAATGTTGGGTGCCTGTGTGCACATCTTCTTTCATTCAGCATAAAGCATTTGAGATGCACCCACGCGGTAGTCAGAGTCATCAGTTAGTTTTTAACTATTTTTCCTCCCTATTATTTCTGAGTTGTTATCATACGTATTTGGCAGAATTTTCTCATCTGTTCACCTACTGATAGACATTAGGACTGCCACAAGATTGGCTCTTAGAAATAAAGCATTTTCAAACAAGTCTTTGAGTAAACATATGTTTTCATTTCTGTTCGATAAATTCCTAGAAGTGAAATTGCTGGGTTATAGGGTAAGTGTATGTTTAAGTTTTAAGAAACAAATGAATTAGTTTATAAACTAGTTGTAACATTCTAAGTTCCCGTTAAAAAATACTTGGTAGCCTTAGTTTTTGCACATCTTTGCCTGTGTTTACATTATCATTTTTTTTCCTTTAATTTTAGCCCTTTTTTTAGTGGGTGTTGGCATCTCCCTGCATTTTCAGCATGCATTTTCCTTGGGTTAGTGATATGGAGTAGCTTTTCATGCTCTCATAGACCATTTATATCTCTTGCTTTGTGAGATATCTGTTCAAGATTTTGCACGTATTTAGAATATTTTCTGTATTCTGGACAAGAATTGTCATTTATATATAGAACAATTACTTCCAGTCTACGGCTTAATTTTTTTTTATATTTTGCATTTTGATAAGGAAAATTTTAAATTAATATAAAGCACGATTTATCAGATTTTGTTCTTATAATTAGTGCTTCCTCTGTTCTAAGCTTTTTTTGACTTCCCCAATATCACAAACGTATACTTTAATTTTTTTTCTTTGGAACTTGTGGATTTAGCTTTTTTGTCTATGAGAGTGCTCAAAATGTCAAGTTATTGTGTGAGTATTGTGGGAAATAAGGACTGATGTATGAATTTTGTTCATATAAGAATTCATTTGTTTCAGAACCAAGACAGAAAGTAACATTCTACATTGAATTGTCCAGATACTTTGCAAAAACAGAATTGGCTATGTATGTATGGCTTTAATTTTGAGAAGTTTCCATCCTTATGTCAGTGTCACAATGTTTTGATTAATGCAACTTTGTAATAATACTGCTTTTTTTTTTCAAGATGATTTTGACTATTCTAGATGCTTTGCAATTCCAAATTAAGTTTTAAGATAACTTGTAAATGTCTCCCAAAATTTCTTCCAGAATTTCCTATAGAATTATAATGTATAAATTGCAGTTCTACAATGGCCTTGAACTTAAGGATCAATTTCCAGATAACTGATATCTAACAATATTAAATTTTCTAGTCCAGGAACATAGTAGATATTTAATTTAGCTCTTTTTAAATTTCTCTGCATAACAGATTTTATAATTTTTAGTGGAGAAGTCTTTCTCATGTTTCATTAAAGCTATTCTTAAATATTTGATGGTTTGATGCCACTGAAAATTGTATCTTTAAACAGAAATTTTCAATTGTTTATTTATATTTTGTGGAAATGTAATTGAACTTTGCATATTATATTGTGATTGTTGGCCCTACACCTTCCAACATTACTAAATATACATGTTGCTTTTAATTTTTAAGAAATTAGAATTTTCTACGTATAGAATATATGAACTGTGAATAAATTCACCTCTTACTTTCTAATCTTCATGCTTTTCAATTCTTTTCCTTGTCCTATTGTATTACCTTATATTGTTAATACAATATTGCCTAGGGTTTGGTAACTGTAATCTATCATACAGTCAATCCATGGGTTATGGACAAGATCTGTTCCTAAGCCTATCTTTAAGTCAAATTTGTAGGTAAATCAAAACAGGTGCATATGATTTTTATTTAGTGCCAGTTAGCCAAATGTTTGTCTTATTATATAGTATATACTTTACTATATATATTTTATGCTTACAAAACAAGAAACACTCCCAAATACACTAAAACATCTTAAACACAATAATGCAGTACATAATAACAATAATAATGTAGTAATAATAATAGCTACATTTAGTACTGTACTGAAGAGAGAGAATCTGTGTGTATGCGTGTAGGAATACAGTACTGTAACCCACCTGTAAAGCAAAGTTAAAGAAACAGTTCTTAAAATAGTTTAGATAGAAAAAAAGAAAAAAAAGATTACAATTAAAGATTAATATCTGCTCTTGTTCCATCGATGTCTTGATACCAGAAGCGGCAATTGTAAGGTAACATTATGACATTAATAATTGGATGATGCAGGAGAAGATGATGGAGAGATGGCCACTGCTGAAGATGATGAGCCTGTTATTGAAGAGGATGTACCTGGAACTGGAAAGTCAGGGTTTGATTCTGTTGCTGGGGGGAGGGGTTTACCACTGTAGCCAATTTCTTTTAGTAGGTGTCAAGAGGGGTTTGTACATAGCTTTTATTTTTCTCACCAAAATGGCCTTGTAGTAGTTGAGGCCCTCAGTAACTGTATAGTAAACTTTGGTGAACCTCTCTGTACACCCACTCCTCACTTATGACGTGGTTAGGTACCAAATACCAGGTCACTATGTGAAAATTGACGTTATGTGAAAATGGAGGATGACCACATCATTACATAACTGCCAAGCCACTGAGAATCATGGCCTATCCAAGTTGACACATAATCCTACCCATCACAGCCAGCATACTCTCACATTGTTAATTTGCAAAATATTTGGATAATAGATTCTTTTTACTGTTGTCATAAATTTGAAATGTAGGATAACAATAGAGTCAATGAGTGAGGTGTAGGTATATTAAGAAATTGCTTTATTTTTTCCAGTTTATTCACTTTTTAATTTCAATTGTGATTATTTTCCTTTTCTCTGATGCATCACCAGTGCTTGCATTGGATTTATGCTTTGGAGGCATGCATATAAGAATAGGGAAAATTTAACCCACATACAAAGTTGCACACTCAACACAGCAGCAAGATTGTCAAAAAGTACTGTGTGGATTTGTTGTTATGAACCATTGTATTTAATTAAATTTTTAATGCAATAGGATAATGACAGTTCATTCTCAAGTATGAGTTGTCCATAAGTCAGACACTCTTAACCTGGAATTTACTGTATTGAGGATGTATTGTATATTCCTAATTTGTCAAGAGTTTATATCATAAGTAGGAGTTTCAGTTTTGTTAGATTTATTAGATAAATTTTATCCATTTTTTGAGATAATCTTAGTATAATATTTTTGTTCATTATTCTCATTGATTTCTGAGTGTCAGAATGACCGTATGTTCTTAGAAAAAAAGTCAATTTTATGGGGAAATAAAACCTCCCTTGATTTCACAGTGTTCCTGCAGAAACTCCTACCTTCCTAAGCCTCTCCATTTACCATAATTATTAATCTGTAGCTACTTGAGTATTCAATTGCTCTGTCTGCAAATAAGACATATCTACTGTAATGGATGAAGTTCCCACTTTAAAACACCAAAGAGCCAGGAAAATCAAAGCAACTATTTTCCTAGTTATTTGCGTTTCAAGGGTGAATGAAACCTAGAACCTTGGAGGCATCTCTTGATTTCATTGGGCTACTTGGCTCCTGGAGAGATTTTTCTGTGCATTCCAACAGATCGTAGTAAGGAGGATACTCTTTCAGGAGGGCTGGGGAACAATTGTCTTCTCCTCCTTTATAATCAGAGAAAAACCATTTTCTGGTCCCTTGCTTCTGAGATTTCTATTCATGTGGCTCAACTGACCTACACAGTTACAAGGAAACCTGACTCTGTTTTATAAAGTATTGCATTCTTATTCGGGATAATAGTAATAAATAAAAATATTAAAAGTTGAGCATTTATTCATTAAATATTAACCAGTGTTATATATTGCTTGTTTTGATTTACATTTGATTTATAGTCAGTGTTTTGAGGTTCTTGACCAGGATTGACATTGTTCTGTAATCTTCCTTTCTTTCCAGGTGTTTGGTATCATGTGCTTTTCTGGACTCAAAATGTATTCAGAATATTTTTGTTTTGTTTTATTTTCACCATCTATTTTGTTTGTGTTTATGTGATATTAGCATTGTTCCTTTTTAAAAGAGTTGATAGAATTGATCAGTGAAACTGTCAGACAGGATATTATTATTTATTTATTTTATTTTGTGTTTTGAATTTTTCAATTGGAGGAGGATTTTATAGATACAGAAAAGGAAGATGTCTGAGAATTGGAGTAGGAAGAAGCCTTAATACGAAAGGAGGGGGATACCATTGAGGAAAAATGTGTAGACATCACTTCCCAGACTCAGAAAGAAGAGCCTTCACATGAGAATCATAAAACTGTGATCAATAGGCAATGTGAACCTTGAAACATAGATAAGGGCAACAGGGCAGAAGCCAAGTGATTGGCAAAATCAAGAAGGAACAGGGAAAATCAATGCTGGGAGACAAGGAACCAGATCACTGTGTCCTCCATCACTGTTTCTCTCCTTCCTAATCATTGGAGATAAGCTATGGTTAACAAAAAAAAAAGAAAAGAAAATTCACATGAAAAGATAAGTCAAGGATCACGCAACTTTAAATAAAACCAAAAAAGAGAGATACAAAATTCAGCAAACAGAATAACCAATATTAAAAAAAAAAAAAAAGCAGAAATTGAGGCAGGGTCAAGATGGCAGAATAGACAGATGCTTCCAGGGAGCCCTCTTACAACAAAGACCCAAAAAAACAAGTAAAACGAGTATATTTATGACAAGCTAGGAGCCCTAAACATCAAAGGCAAAGTTAGAAAACAAACTGAGAGGTAGGGGGAAGAAGAGACAGTTCAGAATTGGAGAGGAGTCACCGGACTTGAATCACCAGGAGCCCTCAGGCACTATTCCCAGGAGTGGCAGCCACAGGCTGATACTAGTGTTCGGCCTCAGTTTCCTCAGGGAGAAGCAGCCAGTCGCACAGCATACTCACAACTCCAGAACCAGAGAAGAATGGCGTTCTTGGCAAAAGCTAAGTACTTGCATATATTTTTACAGTGCCCCCCTCCCCCAAGCTGGCTTCGGTGGTTGTTAATCTCCCTGGGCCTGAGATAGGCCCTGTTGAGCACCTAGAGCCATCCTCTTGCCTTTGAGAAGGAATAAATTCACAGCTGGGGGAAAAAATAATTTGCCAACTCCACTAACTGGGGGAGCTCAGGACAGAAGTGGCTCCTGTCCAGGCATAAACAATCCGTGGACTTTGACTATATTTCCCCCCTGCATGGACCAGTGTGGGCCTATTTCAGGAGATTAGGCCCTAGTTGACAGACTACAACTGTTTCACCTATGTGGTGGAGAGGTGGGTGTTTGATGTCTGACACCACTTTGCCTATTAAACAGGGTCCTCACCTACCCACATCAGAGACCTAAGGACTGGTGGCTCCACTCAGGTCACCCAGCCACACACGACAGGGGTCCAAGGATAACTGGTACCTCCCAGTCCTTACAACCAAAAACTTTGGGTGCCTACGGTCCATTTGCAGAACTCATCCAACTGTATGCTCTAGGGAACATGGACATGCTTTCCTCAGAGACACTTGAGGGATGATTCCCAGCACCCTCCTTTGTTCAGAGCATGACTCCCTGCTGCAACCACATACCAGTACCTACACCAAACACCCCTGCCCCTCTAAGACTGCAGGACACAGCCTCTACCGCACACTTCATGATCAACTACCTGGACACCTGAGCTGAATAAATACAAGAAATGTGAATGGACTCCTAGACTGATACATCTGATAACAACTCTAGCCACCTGGAGACAGGACATCAGAGTACCAAAGGTGAAAATAATCAAGTTAGCTCATTGAAGCAACCCATGTGAGCATACCAAAATAAAATAAAACAAGAAGCTATGATACAGTAAGCAAACATAAAATAAACTAATACAATAACTTATAGATGGCTTAAAGACAACAATTGGTATCAAGTCACATTAAGAAACAGACCACGATCACCTTAAAAAGCTCTCAAAATAAAGAATCAAGGGATTTCCCAGATGAAAGTGCCCTTCTGGAATTACCAGAGGCAGAATACAAAAGATTAATATATGGAAAGTTCAAGACATCAGGAAGGAAATGAGGAAATATGCAGAACAAGCCAAGGAACACACATACAAAGCAGTTGAAAACTGAAAAGGTTATTCAGAAACATAATAAAAATTTAAAAGCTGGAAAAATCCATAGATAGACAGCAATCAGAAACTCAGAAGATTAACAAAAAAATTACAGAAGTAGAAAGTCAGAGGATCAGAATTGAGCAAGTAGAAGGCAGAATTGGTGAACTCGAAGAGAAAGCATCTGGCACCAATGTATTTGAAGAAAAATCAGATAAAAGAATTTTAAAAAGTGAAGAAACCTTAAGAATCATGTGACAATCTAAAAAGAGAAATATCCTACGAGTGATTGGAGTACCAGAACAGGGAGGGATAACAGAAAATACAGAGAGTTGTTGAAGGTTTGTTGGCAGAAAACTCCCTTGATTTTGTAAAAGATGAGATGATATCTATCCAAGATGCTCATCGAACTCCACATAAGGTAGATTTTAAAATAAATTCACCAAGACATATTATAATCAAACTAGTCAAAACCAAGGCTAAAGAGAGAATTTAAGAGCAAGTAGGGAGGAACGAAAAGTCACCTACAAAGGAGAGCCAATAAGAATAAGCTCAGACTACTTGGCAGAAACCTAGCAGGCAAGAAGGCAAAGGGATGACTTATTTAAAAAAAATTGAAGGGAAAAATTGCAAGCCAAGAGTCATATAACCAGCAAAACGGTCTCTCAAATATGAAGGTGAAATTAGGACATTTCCAGATAAACAGAAGTTTAGGGAATTTATCAAAACCAAACCAAAACTATAAAAAAGAAATACTAAAGGGAGTTGTTTGGTTTAGAAAATCAATAGTATCACGTATCAATCCAAGACTAGAACACTGGGCAGGGGAATCAGATGTCAACCCAGACAGGGAAATCACAAAAATAAATCAAGATAAAAAATGCTCAAAACAGGGAAACAGTGATGTTATTATGTAAAGGAAGACAACACTAAAACGATAAAGAAAGAATAAGAAATGTACTCTTAGACCTTCCATATGGAGAGGAAGATAAGGTGATAAAAAGAAATAAAACTTAGGTTTAAATTTAGAAAGATAGAGGTAAACAATAAGGTAAACACAAAGGAGAAAAACCATCTTACACATCAAAATAAAATACAAGAAAAAAATAGAAACTCAGCAGAAAAAAAAAGAAGCAACAATGATTATGGGGAAAGGACAATATATAATCTACTCGGCCCAAAAAATTAAGTGGGAAAAAGAAACTGTCAACAACACACAAAAAAAGACATCAAAATGATAGCACTAAATTCATAAAAAAAAAAAATTCATACATACCCATAATTAAGCTGAATTAAAGTGGGCTAAATGCATCAATGAAGAGACAGAGAGTGGCAGAATGGATTAAAAAACACAATCTGTCTATATGCTGCCTAAGAGACACACCTTAGACTTAGAGACACAAACTAAAACTCAAAGGATAGAAAAAAAATATCAAGAAAACAACAATCAAAAAAGAGCAGAAGTGGCAATATTAATTTCTGACAAAATTGATTTTAAGGTTAAATCCATCGTAAAGGATGAGGAAGGACACTATATAATGATTAAAGGGACAATATATCAAGAAGATATAACCATATTAAATATTTATGCACACAATGATAGTGCTGCAAGATACATAAAACAAACTCTATCAGCATTGAAAGTGAGATAGTTCCACAATCATAGTAGGACACTTCAACACACCACTTTCAGTGAAGGACAGGACATCCAGAAAGAAGCTCCATAAAGACACAGAAGATCTAAATGCCACAATCAACCAACTTGACCTCACAGACATGTACAGAACACTCCACCCAACAGTAGCCAAATATACTTTCTTTTCTAGTGCACATGGAACATTCTATAGAATAGACCACATATTAGGTCATAAAGCAAGTCTTAGCAGAATCCAAAACATTGAAATATTACAAAGCATTTTCTCTGACCATAAGGCCATGAAAGTGGAAATCAATAACAGAAAAAGCAGGGAAAAGAAATCAAATACTTGGAAACTGAACAATACCCTGCTCAAAAAAGACTGGATAATAGAAGACATTAAGGATGGAATAAAGAAATTCATAGAATCCAATGAGGATGAAAACATTTTCTATCAGAACCTTTGGGACACGGAGAAAACAGTGCACAGAGGTCAATTTATATCAATAAATGCACGCATCCAAAAAGAAGAAAGGGCCAAAATCAAAGAATTATCCCTACAACTTGAACAAATAGAAAGAGAGCAAAAAAAAAAAAAAACCCTTAGGCACCAGAAGAAAACAAATAATAAAAATTAGAGCTGAACTAAATGAAATAGAAAACAGAAAAACAATTGAAAGAATTACTAAGACCAAAAGCAGGCTCTTTGAAAAAATCAACAAAATTGATAAACCACTGGCCAAACCTACAAAAGAAAAACAGGAGAGGAAGCAAATAACCCCAAAAGAAATGAGATGAGCAATATCACAACAGACCCAACTGAAATTAAAAGAATCCTATCAGATTTTTTTTTATCAGATTACTATGAAAAACTCTAACAAATTTGAAAACCTAAAAGAAATGAAAGAATTCCTAGAAACACTCTACCTACCTAAACGAACACAAATTAGAACAACTAAATAGACCCATAACAAAAGAAAAGATTGAAAAGATAGTCAAAAACCTCCTACCCCCCAAAAAAGCCCTGGCCCAGACGGCTTCACCACAGAGATCTACCAAAATTTCACAGAAGACTTAGTTAACAGCACTACTACTAAAGCTATTTCAAAGTATAGAAAAGGACGAAATAAACCCAAACTCATTGAATGAAGCCAGCATATCCCTGATTCCAAAACCAGGTAAAGACTCCACAAAAAAAGAAAATTACACACCTATATCCCTCATGAACTTAGATGCAAAAATCCTCAACAAAATTCTAGCCAATAGAATTCAACAACATATCAAAAAAATAATTCACCATGACCAAGTGGAATTCATACCAGGTATTCAGGGATGGTTCAACACTAGAAAAACAATTAATGTAATCCATCATATAAATAAAAAACAAGAATCACATGATTTTATCAATTGATGCAGAAAAGGCATTTGGCAAAGTTCAACACCCTTCAATAAAAACTCTCAACCAAATAGGAATAGAAGGAAACTTCCTCAACATAGTCAAGGGCATTTATACAAAGCTAATAGGCAACATCATCCTAAATGGAGAGAGCCTGAAAGCACCCCCCTGAGATCAGGAACCAGACAAGGATGCCCTTTATCACTGCTTTTATTCAACATTGTGCTGGAGGTCCTAGCCAGAGCAATTAGGCTAGATAAAGAAGTAAAGAACATCCAGATTGGCAAGGAAGAAGTAAAAATGTCTCTATTTGCAGATGACATGGTCTTATACACAGAAAACCCTAAGGAATCCTGCAGAAAACTACTGAAACTAATAGAAGAGTTCAGCAGAGGATCACAATACAAGATAAACATACAAAAATCAGTTGGATTCCTCTACACCAACAAGAAGAACATCGAAGAGGAAATCACCAAATCAATGCCATTTACGGTAGCCCCCAAGAAGATAAAATACTTAGGAATAAATGTTACCAGAGATGTACAAGACTTATATAAAGGAAACTACAAAACACTTCTGCAAGAAACCAAAAGACACCTACATAGTAGAAAAATACACCTTGCTCATGGATAGGAAGACTTAATATTGTAAAAATGTCTATTTTACCAAAAGTAATCTATAGATTTAATACAATTCCAATCAAAATTGCATTAATTTTTTTTTTTATATTATATGGAGAAACAAATCACCAATTTCATATGGAAGGGAAAGAGTCCCAGGATATGTAAAGCATTGCTCAAAAAGAAGAACAATGTGGAAGGCCTCACTATATCTGATTTTAGAACCTATTAAACCACCAGAATAGCCAAAACAGCTTGGTACTGGTACAACAACAGATACATTGGCCAATGAAACAGAATTAAGAATCCAGACATAAATCCATCCACATATGAGCAGCTGATATTTGACAAAGGCCTCAAATCACTTAAATGGGGAAAAGATAGCCTTTTTAACAAATGTTGCTGGCATAACTGGGTACCCATCTCCCAAAAATGAAACAAGACCAATACCTCACACCATGCATAAAAACAAACTCAAAATGGATAAAGACCTAAATGTAAAATCTAAAATGATAAACATCATGGAAGAAAAAATAGGGATGTTAGGAGCCCTAATAGATGGCATAAACAGTATACAAAACATTATTAAGAATGCAGAAGAGAAATAGATAACTGGGAACTCCTAAAAATCAAACACCTACACTCATCCAAAGACTTCACCAAAAGAGTAAAAGATTACCTACAGACTCGGAAAAGGTTTTTAGCTATGACATTTCCGATCAGAGCTTGATCTCTAAATTCTACGTGATACTGCAAAAACACAACTACAAAAAGACAACCCAATTAAAAAAATGGGCAAAAGATATGAACAGACACTTCACTAAAGAGGACATTCAGGTAGATTACATATACTTGAGGAAATGCTCATAATCGTTAGCTATTAGAGAAATGCAAATCAAAACTACAATGAGATTCCCTCTCACTCCAACAAGGCTGGCTTAAAAAGCTAGAAAGAGAACTACCATAGGATCCAGCAATCCCACTCCTGGGAATATATCCTAGAGAAATAAAAGCTTTTAAGTGAACAGATAAATGCACACCCATGTTCATCGCAGCACTGTTTACAATAGCGAAAAGATGGAAGCAACCAAGGTACCCATCAAAGGATGAACGGATAAATAAATTATGGTATATTCACACAATGGAACACTACGGATCAATAAAGAACAGTGAGGAATCTGTGAAATATTTCATAACATGGAGGAATCTGGAAGGCATTATGCTAAGTGAAATTAATCAGTTGCAAAAAGACAAATGTTGTATAAGACCACTATTATAAGAACTAGAGAAATAGTTTAAATGGAGAAGAACATATGTTTTGATGGTTACAAAAGGGGGTTAGGTGAAGGGAAAGACAATACACAATACAAGTGAGTTCAGCACAATTGGACTAAACCAAAAGCAAAGAAGTTTCCTAAATAACTGAATGCTTCAAAGGCAGGGTAGCAGGTGCGGGGGTTTGGGGACCATGGTTTCAGGGGACTTCTAAGTCAATTGGCATAATAGAATCTATTAAGAAAACATTCTGCATTCCACCTTGGAGAGAGGCGCCTGGGGTATTAAACAGTAGCATGCAACCATCTAAGATGCATCAAATGGCCTCAACCTACCTGGACCAAAGGGGAGTGAAGAACACCAAGGACACAAGGTAATTACAAGCCCAAGAGACAGAAAGGGCCACATAAACCAGAGACTACATCAGCCTGAGACTAGAAGAACTAGATGGTGCCTGGCTACAACCGATGACTACCCTGATAGGGAACACAACTAAAAACACCTGAAGGAGCTGGAGAACAGTGGGATGCAGACCCCAAATCCTCATAAAAAGGCCAGCCTTCATGATCTGACTGAACCTAGAGGGACCCCAATGGTCCCAGACCTTCTGTTAGCCCAGGACAGGAACCATTCCCAGAGCCAGCTCTTCAGACAGGGATTGGACTGCACAATGGGATAGAAAAAGATACTGGTGAAGAATGAGGTTCTTGGATTAAGCAGACAATTGAGACTATGTTGGCATCTCTTGTCTGGAGGGGAGATGAGAGGGCAGAGGGGGTTAGAAGCTGGCAGAATAGATATGAAAAGAAAGAGTGGAGGGACGGAGTGGGCTGTCTCATTAGGGGGAGAGCAATTAGGAGTATATAGCAAGATGTATATAAATTTTTGTATGAGAGACTGACTTGATTTGTGAACTTTCACTTAAAGCACAACAAAAAATTTAAAAAATAGCAGAATTAATATAAGAAAGAAGAAAGCTTTAGAAGAAGTGTAATTCATATGTCCGGAGATATGCAAAAGGATGTTGTAATCTATAAAATAGAATACCTATTAGAGGTCTTGGATAAAAAGCCACCAGATACTCTGAAGAACAGAAAAGACCAAATTGAGGACAGATTTAGCAAACTGAAAATTTAATTTCAAGAAATAACCCCAAATCCAATTGTGATGGCCAGAAAGATAATAAATAAATAAATATTAAGGATATGGACCTCATAAAAATTAAAAAGTCGTGCTCACCAAAAGACTATTAAAGGAGTAAATAGGCAACATGTACACTGGGAAAGAAATCTTTGGAAACTATTTATCTGACAAGGGTCTAATCTCTAAAATCTATAGAACATCACAACAACTCAACAGCAAAAATGTAAACAACCTAAATCACAAAATGAACAGAACCTTCACCAAAGAGGACATCCAAGCAGCCAAAAACATATGAAAAGATGTTCACAATCATTAGCTATTAGAGAGATCCAAATCAAAACTACTTTGAGATACCATCTTTCCCCAGCTAAAGTGACACTGATAAACAAACAAATCAAACAAAAACATAAAAACAAGTCCTTGAAATATGTTACGACATGAATGGAACTGGAGGGCATAATGCTAAGTAAAATAAGTCAAGCATATAAAGACATATGTTGTATGGTATCTTTCTCTTAAGAAGACAAAAACAGATAAATATAGAGACATCAGGATTCATTGGTGGTTACCAGGAAGGGGGGAGATTGGGGAACGTATGCTTTATCCAGCAAAGACTAGTTATTTTTGGTGATAAGAAAAGTGACACAGATTGTGGATGTAGTGAACATAGCACAGCTAAAGTAATAATGAGTGCCTGAGCACTTATGGTTGGGTACAGGCAAATAGGTATATGGGTAGGTACAGATGTGTACATAGGTGAGAGCAGATAGACGTATCTATAGGTATTGGCAAATACAAATATTTGGATAGAGGCACATATATTCACTGTAGACAAAAATGTGGGCACTCTTCAGACATAACCAAACACTTTCCACCATTGGCTTTCTGGATTTGAAGACTGAGGACCACACTCTCATGGTGCAACTCAGTCAATTGGCACAAGACACTTCACAAAAATGATTTCCATCCTAGTGAACTGAGTAGTGTCTGGGGACTTAAAAGCTTGTGACTGGCCATCTAAGATACATCTATGGGTCTCTACTTACCAGGAGCAAAACAAGAAGAAGGTAAACAAAAGTGCGGTGAAGAAACGTCTGCAAGAGCCACAACCTCCTCATCTGCAGGTTGTTAATGTAATTTCCATTCTTCACAATGTTATCCATAATTTATAATGATCCACACAGTCTAGATCAGAATTAGATGGTGCCCGGCTACAATCACTGATCATTCTGACTGGAGCCACAGTAGCTGGTTTCAGACAGGGTAAAGGAAAAAATTTTTTAAGGGAAAAATATGGACCAAAACTTACATTCTTCTTTAAAAAAAAAAAAAGCTAGACAAACTGGAAAAGTAGAGAACAGAGAGCACCCTGAGATTATCACCCTGAGACATTCTTTAAACCTAAAACAGAGCCTATCCCTTCAGATCACTTTCTAGTGAAACTCCAGAGTGATACACAAAATATAGGATATTATCTGTAAGATCCCCAATCTGTCAGTTTGCCATATTATGGGGCCTTGCATGTTACTGTGATGCTGGAAGCTACACCATTGGTATTGAAATACCAGCAGGGTCACCCATGTTGCACAGGTTTCAGCTGAGCTTCCAGACCGAGAAAAATTAGGAAGAAGAACCTGACGATTTACTACTGAAAAAAATTAGCCAGTGAAAACCTTACGAATGGCGGAGGAACGTTGTCTGATACAGTGTCAGAAGATGAGCTGCCTCCTCAAAGTAGAGTTGACCTTAATGACGTGGATGGAGTCAAGCTTTCGGGACTTTCATTTGCTGATGTGGCATGACTCAAATTGTGAAGAAGTAGCTGAACACATCCATTAATAATAGGAATGTGAAATGCACCAAGTATGAATTTAGGAAAATTGGAATTTGTCAAAAAAAAAATGGAATTTCAATATCCTAGGCATTAGTGAGCTGAAACAGACTGGCACTGGCCATTTTTAATCAGACAAAAATACAGTCTACTTTCTGGGAATGGCAAATTGAAGAATAATGGAGTCACATTCATTGTCAAAAGAACATTTCAAGATACACCCTGAACTACAACACCGTCAGTGATAGGATAATATCCGTATGTCTTCGGGGAAGACTAGTCAATATGACTACTATTCTAATTTATGCACTAACCACTAATGACAAAGATGAAGAGAATGAAAAATTTTACCAACATCTGCAGCCTGAAATTGAATACCAGAAAGATGTTTACCAGTGTTTTATTGACTATGCAAAGGCATTAGACTGTATGGATCATTATGAACTATGGATAATATTGTGAAGAATGGGCAAAGAGCTGGAGGTGGAAAGCCAAAAGGGAAGAACACACTTGGCGTTTCTCAAGCTGAAAGAACTGAGGAAAAAATTCAAGCTTCGAGTTGCAGTAGTGAAGGAGTCTATGGGGAAAATATTAAATGACACAGGAAGCATCAAAAGAAGATGGAAGGAATACATAAAGTCATCATACCAAAAAGAATTAGTCAATGTTCAACCATTTCAAGAAGTAACATATGATCAGGAACCGATGGTATTAAAGGAGGAAGTCCAAGCTGCTCTGAAGGCACTGGCAAAAGCAAGCCTCCAGGAATTGATGGGATATCAGTTGAGATGTTTCAACAAACAGATGCAGCGCTGGAGGTGCTCGCTCGTCTATGCCAAGAAATATGAAAGACAGCTTCCTGGCCAACTGACTGAAAGAGATCCATATTTATGCCTATTCCCAAGAAAGGTGACCCAAACGAATGTGGAAATTATAGAACAATATAATTAATATCACACACAAGTAAAATTTTGCTGAAGATCATTCAAAAACAGCTGCAGCAGGGAACTGCCAGAAATTCAGGCTGGTTTCAGAAGAGGACGTGGAACCAGGGATATCTTTGCCGATGTCAGATGGGTCCTGGCTGAAAGCAGAGAATACCAGAAGGATGTTTACCTGTGTTTTATTGACTACGCAAAGGCATTCGACTGTGTGGATCATAACAAACCATGGATAATATTGAGAAGAATGAGAATTCCAGAACACTTAATTGTGCTCATGAGGAACCTTTACATAGATCAAGAGGTGGTTGTTCAGACAGAACAAGGGGATACTGAATATGTCAGGAAACGTGTGCGTCAGGGTTGTATTCTTTCACCATACCTATTAAATATGTATGCTGAGCAAATAATATGAGAAGCTGGACTATATGAAGAAGAACGGGGAATCAGGACTGGAGGAAGACTCATTAATAACCTGCGTTATGCAGATGACACAACCTTGCTTGCTGAAAGTGAAGAGGACTTGAAGCACTTACTAATGAAGATCAAAGACCACAGCCTTCAGAATGGATTGCAGCTCAACATAAAGAAAACAAAAATCCTCACAACTGGACCAATGAGCAAAATAATGATAAACGGAGAAAAGATTGAAGTTGTCAAGGATTTCATTTTACTTGGATCCACAATCAACACCCACGGGAGCAGCAGTCAAGAAATTAAAAGACGCATTGCATTGGGCAAATCTGCTGCAAAGGACCTCTTCAAAGTGTTGAAGAGCAAAGATGTCACCCTGAAGACTAAGGTGAGCCTGACCCAAGCCATGTTATTTTTAATCACATCATATGCATGTGAAAGCTGGACAATGAATAAGGAAGACCGAAGAAGAATTGATGCCTTTGAATTGTGGTGTTGTCAAAGAATATGGAATATACCATGGACTGCCAAAAGAACGAACAAATCTGTCTTAGAAGAGGTACAGCCAGAATGTTTCTTAAAGGCAAGGGTGGTGAGACCACATGTTACATACTTTGGACATGTTGTCAGGAGAGATCTGTCCCTAGAGAAGGACATCATGCTTGGCAGAGTAGAGTCAGTGGAAAAGAAGAGGACCCTCAACAAGGTGGATTGACACAGTTGCTGCAATAATGATCTCAAGCATAACGATGATCGTAAGGACGGTTCAGGCCCGGGCAGTGTTTCATTCTGTTGTGCATAGGGTCGCTAAGTGTCGGAACCAAATCGACAGCACCTAACAACAACAACCAGAAGAACGAACAAATTTGTCTTGAAAGAAGTACAGCCAGGATCCACAACCATTAGAAGAGAGAATGGAGAGACTTTGTCTCACTTACCTTGGACATGTTCCAGGAGGGACCAGTTCCTGGCGAAGGGCATTCTTGGTTAGTAGAGGGTCAGGGGAAAAGAGGAAGACCCTCAACAACATGAACTGACACAGTGGTTGCAACAATGGGCTGAAGCATAGCAATGATTGTGAGGGTGGCGCGCAGGATCAGGCAGTATTCTGTTTTACCTGGGGTTGCTGTCATTGGGAACTGACTCGAGGACACCTAACAACATCAACAACAACCCATAAGATACGTGCCATACTTAAAATTTTTTGCCACACTTATAATTATCAAACCACCAGGCCAAAGCTAAACAAAGCTTGTGTTAATGCAGCTGTAAATTGGGAAGGGGAAGACAATTAAAAAGTATAGAAAAATATAAGTGGCAAGATTAGTTCAAATGATTCATCAAAATGGTGAAAAGATGATACATAGACAGTGATTTAAAAAAAAAAAAAACTAGGTATACAATAATACATCAAACATAGTGAAAAGAAAAAATTAAAAATACAGGGCAGGAGAGCAAAAGCTCAAATAAAGTTAATGAAAAACTATAATTATGAATTATAACCTTTATCATGTATAAAGTAATAAAAATAAAAAACAGAAAGTTGATTGTAAGAGTTTTTAAAAATATATACATAACAGCCATGAAGTGAACCTTGAGTCTTAGTATTAACATTACTGTTAATACAAATTCACTATTCTATATTTTCACTTCTGTTAAGAATTCTTAATTTTTCTACATTTAATAATTATTGATGTAGAAATTCCATATGATCAAAGCATACTCCTTATGATTTTAGCCTCTTACTAATGCTTTGTGGTTGTTAGGTGCCCTCGAGACAGTTCCTAGACATAGTCACACTATGTACAACAGAACAAACCTCCTGCCCAGTCCTGGACCATACTCACAATCGTTGCTATGTTTGAGCCCATTGTTGCAGCCATTGTATCAATCCATCTTGTTGACGGTCTCCTTTTTCTCTCACCCTCTACTCCATCAAGCATGATAACCTTCTCCAGGGACTGATCTTTCCTGATAACATGTCCAAAGTAAGGGAAATGAAGCCTTACCACTCTTGCTTCTAAGGAGCTTTCTGGCTGCACTTCCAAGACAGATTTGTTCATTCTTCTGACAATGCATGGTGTATTCAATATTCTTTGTCAACACTGTAATCCAACGGCATCAGTTCTTTGGTCTTTCTCATTCCGTGTCCAAATTTCACATACGTGTGATGCAATTGGAAATACCATGGCTTGGGTCAGGGGCACCATAGTCCTCACAGTGGCATCTTTGTTTTTTAACTCTTTAAAGAGATCTTTTGCAGCAGATTTGCCCAGTGAAATATGTTGTTTGATTTCTTGACTGCTGCTTCCGTGGGCGTTGATTGTAGATTCAAGTAAAATGAAATCCTTGACAACTTCAGTTTTTCTCTGTTTATCATGATGTTCCTTAATGGTCTAGTGGAGACTTTTTTTTTTTTTTTTTAATGTTGAGGTGTAATCAATACTGAAGCCTACAGTCTTTGATCTTTATCAGCATATGTTTCAAGTCCTCTTCAGTTTCAGCAAGCAAAGTTCTGCCATCTGATAATATAGGTTGTTCACAAGCTTCCTCCAATCCTAATGCCATGATCTTCATAGAGTACAGCTTCTTGGATTATTTGCTGGGTGACCGGTTAAATAAGTATGGTGAAAGGAAACAACACTGACAAATCTTTCCTGACTTTAAGGCAAAGAATATCCCCTTTTTCTGTTTGAACGACTGCAACTTGGTCTATATATAAATTCTTCATCAGCACAGTTAAAATGTTCTAGAATTCCCATTCCCCAAAATTATACCCACAGTTTGTTAAGATCTACACAGTTGAATGTGCATAGTCAATAAAACAGAGATAAACGTCTTTCTGGTGTTCTCTGCTTTCAGCCAAGATTCCTCTGATATTAGCAATGATATCTCTCATTCATTGTTGTTAATTCAGTCAGAATATCTCTGTCTTATAATTGTTGTTATTCTTAGGTGCTGTCAAGTCGGTTCTGACTCATAGTGACCCTATGCACAACAGAATGAAACACTGCCTGGTCCTGCGCCGTCCTTACAATCGTTGTTATGCTTGAGCTCATTGTTGCAGCCACTGGGTCAATCCACCTCATTGAGGGTCTTCCTCTTTTCCACTGACCCTGTACTCTACCAAGCATAATGCCCTTCTCCAGGGCCTGATCCCTCCTGACAACATGTCCAAAGTATGTAAGATGCAGTCTTGGCATCCTTGCTTCTAAGGAGCAATCTGGTTGCACTTCTTCCAAGACAGATTTGTTTGTTCTTTTGGTATATTCAATATTCTTTGCCAACACCACAGTTCAAAGGTGTCAATACTTCCTCCATCTTCCTTAGTCATTGTCATCCATTATTTGTTATGATCCACACAGTCGAATGCCTTCGCATAGTCAATAAAACACAGGTAAACATCCTCTTGGTATTCTCTGCTTTCAGCCAGGATCCATCTGACATTAGCAGTGATATCCTTGATTCCACATCCTCTTCTGAAACCAGCCTGAATTTCTGGCAGTTCCCTGTTGATATACTGCTGCAGCCATTTCTGAATGACCTTCAGAAAAATTTTGCTTGTGTGTGATATTAATTATACTGTTCTATATTTTCCACATTCAGTTGCATCACCTTTCTTGGGAATAGGCATAAATATGGATCTCTTCCAGTCAGTTGGCCAGGAAGGTGTCTTCCATATTTCTTGGCATAGACCAGTGAGCACCTCCAGCACTGCATCTGTTTATTGAAACATCTCAACTGATATTCCATCAATTCCTGGAGCCTTGTTTTTTGCCAATCCCTTCAGAGCAGCTTGGACTTCTTCCTTTAGTACCATCAGTTCCTGATCATATGCTACCTCTTGAAATGGTTGAACATCGACTAATTCTTTTGGTATAGTGACTCTGTGTATTCCTTCCATCTTCTTTTGATGCTTCCTGTGTCGTTTAATATTTTCCCCATAGAATCACTCACTATTGCAATTTGAGGCTTGGATTTTTCCCTCAGTTCTTTCAGCTTGAGAAACGCCAAGTGTGTTCTTCCCTTTTGGTTTTCTATCTCCAGCTCTTTGCACATGTCATTATACTTTTTCTTCTCAAACGGCCCTTTGAAATCTTGTGTTCAGTTGTTTTACTTCATCATTTCTTCCTTTTTGCGTTAGCTGCTCGACATTCTTGAGCAAGTTTCAGAGTCTCCTCTGACATCCACCTTGGTCTTTTCAATGACCTCTTGCTTTCTTCATGGATGATGTACTTGATGTTATTCCACAGCTCGCCTGGTCTTTGCTCACTAGTATACAATGCACCAAATCTATTCTTAAGATGGTCTCTAAATTCAGGTGGGATATACTCAAGGTCATATATTTGCTCTTGTGGATATGCTCTGATTTTCTTCAGTTTCAGCTTGAACTTGCATATGAGCAATTGAGGGTCTGTTCCACAGTTGGCCCCTGGCCTTGTTCTGACTTATGATATTGAGCTTTTCCATCGTCTCTTTCCACAGATGTAATCAATTTGACTCCTGTGTTCTATCCGGCAAGGTCCATGTGTATAGTCGCCATTTACGTTGGTGAAAGAAGGTATTTGCAATGAAGAAGTCGTTGGTCTTGCAAAATTCTATCATTTGATCCCCAGCATTATTTCCATCACCAAGACCATATTTTCCAACTACCTATCCTTCTTCTGTTCCAACTTTCTCATTCCAATCACCAATAATTATCAATGCATCCTGACTGCATGTTCAATCAATTTCAGACTGCAGCAATTGAAAAAATCTTCAATTTCTTCATCTTTGGCCTTAGAGGTTGGTGAGTAAATTTTAACAATAACTGTATTAACTTGTCTTCCTTGTAGGCATATCGATATTATCCTATCACTGACAGTGTTGTACTTCAGTATAGATCTTGAAATGTTCTTTTTGATGGTGAATGCAACACCATTCCTCTTCAAGTCGTCATTCCCAGCATAGTAGACTACATGGTTGTCCAATTCAAAATTGCCAATACCAGTCCGTTTCAGCTCACTAATGCCTAGGATATCGATGTTTATGTGTTCCATTTCATTTTTGGTGATTTCCAGTTTTCCTAGATTCATACTTCGTACATTCCAGGTTCTGATTATTAATGGATGTTTGCAGCTGTTTCTTCTCATTTTGAGTCGTGCCACATCAGCAAATGAAGGTCCCAAAAGCTTTACTCCATACGCGTCATTAAAGTCAACTTTACTTTGAGGAGGCAGCTCTTCCACAGTCATCTTTTGAGTGCCTTCCAACCTGGGGGGCTCATTTTCCAGCACTATATCAGACAATGTTCTGCTGCTATTCATAAGGTTTTCACTGGCTAATGCTTTTCAGAAGTAGATTGCTGGGTCCTTCTTCCTAGTCTTTCTTAGTCTGGAAGCTCAGCTGAAACCTGTCCTCCATGGGTGACCCTGCTGCTATCTGAATAGTGGTGGCATAGCTTCCAGCATCACAGCAACACGCAAGCCCCCACAGTATGACAAACTGACAGACATGTGAGGGTCTTATAATTAGTCCATTTTAATTCAATGTAGTAATTTATGTGGTTAGATTTAAAAACACAATATTTTCTTTGGTACCTATAAGTATTATGTGTTCATTTTTCTCTCTGAAGCACAGAGACTATAAAAATAAAAATAATGAATAGAGACTTAATGGTCTGTGGAAAAATATCAAACTTTGTACCCTAAGTGTTTTAGAATTTTAGAGGAAGATGGAGACAGAAGTATTTTTTAAACTTATGTCAAAATATCCATATCTTACAGAAATTATACACACTGACCAAAAATCTCAGTGTACTCAAAAAGTAGAAAAAGAAAAATACCACTATGTAAATCTAATCAAACTGCTGAAAACTGGTAACAAACAGAAAGCCCTAAAACAGCCGCATGAATAAAGAGAGGAAAAAAACAGAAACATAAGTCAAAGTCTTCTACAGAAACCTTCCAATTCAGAACAAATTTTTTTTTTTTTTTTAACAGTAGCAAGGGGTGGAACTATCAAACTAGAGTTCTATCCTCAATGCAAATATCTTTCTAAAATGCAGTCTAAATGAAGAATTCTTCAGACAAACAAAAGTTGAAACAATTTGCAACCAGTAGACCCACACTATAAATGATAAAAGGAGTTCTTTACACTGAAGGAAATACCAGATGGAAACATAAAGAAATGAAGAGTGCCTGAAACGGTAATCTGTGAGTAAATGTAAAATACTTTTTTTTTTTCTCATTTACTTTCTTTTGAAATAATTCACTGTTTAAATGAAGTATAATTCCAACTCTAAATATATACTGAGAAAAATGAGAATAGATATCTATAAAAATGCATGTATTAGCTTGTTCACATATGCATCATTTGTAACAGCTAAACACTAAAATTACTAAAATGTCTGTCTCTGGAAGAATGCTTAAATAAACTGGGTTGTATTCACACAATTGAACACTATGTAGTGGAGAGAATGACTGCAGTGTGCCACAGGTAAGGCCATGAATATGTCTCACATAAGTAATGTTGAACAGAAGAAGCCAGGAACAAAAAATGTACATGCAGTATGATTCCATGTAACATGGGCATCGGAAATCAGAAGATTATTTCCTCTTGGGAGGGCAGAGTGGATAGTGGATGGAAGAGACCTAAAAGAGGAAATGAGGAGTGTTGCTCTTTCTTGACCTTGAGGTTAAATATATAAGTGTGCTCAGTTTGTAAAATTTTATCAACTTCTACACTTAAGATGCGTACTCTTTTTTTTGTATTTTGTATTATATATATGTCAATATACACGTAAAAATAAATTTTGAAACTCATTTACACACTCCTATTTTAATTAACTTTCAGATGAGCATCTGACCTTTTATTGGTCAGAAAGAAAGACTAAAATTTGAATATATGATAGAGATAAAATCTGTTGCTGTTGAGTCAATTCTGACTTCTAGCAACCCTATGGGATAGAATAGAATTACCCTATACTGTTTCTAAGACAGTAATATTTAGGGAAGGAGACTGTCACACCTTTTTCCCATGAAGAAGATAGTTGATTTGAGCCACCGAACTTTTTAGATTCTGAGTGCTTAACCTCTGTGCCACCAGGACTCCTTGTGATAAAAAATAGCTGGTGCTATATTATGTGTAGAAGTGGTATATTCGATGCTCATTTGTTTATGTATTGTCTATAGCTGCTTTCGAGTTACAACAGCAAAACCGAGTATTTGTAACAGAGACTATATTGCCCATAAAACTAGACTTTAATTAAAAAAAAGCTTACTAACCCCAAATTTAAAATAATGATAACAATATAAGCTAGATTGTACATCACAATGTATATTGATAAGTGAAAGATGTATGTTATAAACACTAAAAAAAAAAATAATAAAATTTCATTGCCGTTGAGTCAATTCTGACTCATAGTGACACTGTGGGATAGAGCAGAACTGCTCCATAGGGTTTCCAAGAAGCGTCTGTTTGGATTCGAACTGCTGACCTTTTAGTTAGCAGCAGTAGCTCTTAACCACTGCACCACCAGGGCTCCATAAACACTGAAATAACAGAAGCTATAATTGCAAGCCAAAGAAAAAAAGGTAAGATTGAACCATGAAGATATTCAATTAATCAAAAAGATGTAACAGAGGAGGAAATATAGGATAAATAGAAAACAAAGAGAAAAGTGAAAGATTTAAACCTAAATATGTTAATAATCACTTTAAATATAAATGGTCTAAATGCACTCATTAAAAACAAATTGGTTAAAAAGAACAAGATCTAAGTATTTGCTGTCTACACAAAACAGGAAGCTTCATCACCAATAGATGATAAAGAACATCTCTGGAAAAACAACAGCAACAATCATCTTTAAGGATAAAAGACTGAATTATTTCCCCTTAATATCAGGGTTGCTATGAATCAGCAATCAACTCAACAGTACGCAATGATAACATTAACAATATTAGGTACAGAGGTCCTTGGGTGGAGCAAATGGTTTGTGCTCAGCTATTGATTGAAAGATTGGCAGATAAAACCCATCCAGCAGCTCTGTGGAAGAAAGTCCTAGAAATCTGTTTCCATAAACATCACATCCAAGAACATTGTATGGAGCTCCGTTCTACTTTGTAACACACAGACTCACCACAAGTCAAATGCTCTCAACAGCAACTTTTTTTTCCCCTTAATATTAGGTACAAGAGAAGTTTGTAAAACCTTACCAGTTTATTTCAACATTGTGCTAGAGGTTCTAGCTAGGATATAAACAAGAAAAATAAAATATTTCCATAAACCCAGTGCCGTTGAGTCGATTCCGTCTCATAGTGACCCTATAGGACAGAGTAGAACTGCCCCATACAATTTCCAAGGAGTGCCTGGCAGATTCGAACTGCCAGCCTTTTGGTTAGCAGCTGTAGCACTTGATCACTACACCACCAGGGTTTCCAAATATTTCCACAGTTTTTTTATGATATTCTACGTAGAAAATCCAATCACTAGAGATAGTGAGTTTAGAAACTTAGCAGAGAAAATATAAACGCACAAAATTATTTTTTCTGTGTAGTAACAATGAACAATAGGAATTGAACTAAAATTAACATTCATAGCAAAAACCAAATCCACTGCCGTCGAGTCGATTCCAATTCATAGCGGCCCTATAGGACAGAGTAGAACTGCCCCATACCATTTCCAAGGAGCCCCTGGTGGATTCGAACTGCCGACCTTTTTGTTAGCAGCCATAGCACTTAACCCCTACATCACCAGGGTTTCCTAACGATCGTAGCTAACATCAAAACATAAAATACTTAGGGGTTATTTTGACAAGGTTGTGCAAGTCCTATACTCTAAAGTCAGAGGACTGCAGAGAAATATTTAAAAAGACCTAAATAAAATCAATTCTCATTATTCACATTAATTACATTATATAAAATCTCAACAATCACTAAATTTGTGAACACTAAAAAGCCTGTTGAACTTTAGTTGTGAACATCTGACTCAAATTTTTCACCACTCTGCACATGTGCCACACAAACCCGAGTTTGGGGGTTATAATTTACCAAGCAGAATCCATGAATAATGACCAATTATAATAGGAGAGATATGCAATGTGTGTGAGATAGAAGACTCAGATTTTTAAGATGCAATTATCATCAAATATTGATTTAGTGAATTCTAATAAAAATCTCAGCAAGCCTTTGATTTTGTAGAAATGTACATACTAATTCTAAAATTCATATGAAAATACAAAGGATCTAAATCAGCCAAAATAACTTTTCAAAAGAATATAACTGGAGTAGTAGTACTACTTGACTTTACGGCTTACTAGAAAACTATGGTAATTAAGGTTGTGTAATGTTGATGTTGGCATAAAGATAGACAAAGAGATCAGTGGGAAAAAAGAGTCCAGAAATATGGCCTCAGGTTTTGGTCAATTGATGTAAAGATGCAAAGGAAATTTAATGGATAAAAATTAGTCTTGTCAACAAACAGCGATAGAAATAGTGAATGCTCCTAAGCAAAAAATAAAACTTTGATCCATACGTCACAATAAATGCAACTCAAATGAATAGAACCATAGTCATAAATGTACAACCTTAAAAAAAAAAAAAAAAAACCTGGAAAAAAAACCTAGGAGAAATTCTTTGTGACCTTGATTTACTAAAATACTTCTTAGACACACATAGCATGATCCATCAACTAACTAACTAAATAAATAAAAGACAGTTGAAATTCATCAATATTAAAAACTTCTGCTCCACAAAAATTAATGATATAAGAAGGAAAAGATAAAACATAGAGAGGAAGAAAATATTTCCAAAACACATTGCAGTGCAATGTGATGGGTCACTTTTGTGTGGCCTTTCAAGGCAGGGTTTTGTGACTCCCACCCAAGTAATTGGATGGGACTGTGTAATAGGGTGATTGTGGCCCACCAAGGGGATTGGTCAGCTTTGCCATCCTGCTGGGCTTGAAATGAGCCACCCTAGAGATAGGAAAGAAAGGACCCCACAAATATCAGGGAAGAATAGCCAGGAGTGGAGAAATGGTAGCAGAGACCTAGCAGCAGAGACCCAGCAGCAGAAGACTGCATGGTGGGCTTTGAGCCCACAGGGAGAGAAAGCTGAGTGCCCTTGGGCAGATGCTGGGGGTGAAGGAGAGGCATGCCTGTGAGTATGGCTGGGAAGAGGCTGTCCTGATGGAAGAACTACATTCTGAGTGTTCCTGAGCCTGAATTGTAACTGTTGCTTCCCTAATAAACCCCATAATCATGGATACTGTCTGTGAGTTCTGTGTGGCCATTGAAATGAGTTATCGATCCCAGCAGAGAAGTAGAGAGTGCCTTGGGAGAACTGATAAAAATAATAGAAAGACGAGGAATGTCTGACCTTCACTTCATAGGAATCTACCTTAGGCAGTTGAACTTGATTTTCCTTCTCCCTTTTGAAATTAGGGGAGATCAGATACTGCCCCCATGCCATTCTTACAGTTGGTGTCAGAATTGGAATTCTTTGCAATGGCTCCAGACTCATGGAAGCATGGGGCTTTGTAAGAGAAAGGATTAAGGGGCTTGGGAAGCAAAACTTCTCTTTCTTAGATGGTAACTTTGGTTGTTATTTCCTGTAATGGCTGAAAGGATATTTATGTTGCAGCTGAGAGCAAGAAAACTCCGCTTGGAGTGGCCTGGGTAAAAAGCCAGGCCAGGTAAGCAGGATGATTGATAAGGGGCCAGGATCTACTGGTTCCACCCAGCCAGAGGCCTAAGGTCATATGCATATGAATGGGAAGACAGTCAAGGACTGAAGAAGAGAAGATGCAACTTGAAAGTTTCAAGAAGGTTGCGTGTTTAGGATTATGTGTTTAATTGAATGTACTGTGGGTATTGAATGTTTCTCCCACCTTATGTTGTAAAAAGCAGATCTAAATGTATGATAGAAATGAATATTGGATTTTATAGATCACAGAGAGTGTATAACTCTGCCTTCTGCCAATATTTGACTGGATATGCTGAAAGGGGAACTAGGATTTGCCTGAAGGAAACAGGCTGTTTCAATATTGTAGCCCTAGATTTTGCATTTGAAAAGACCTGCAGAATCACCTAGAACTGTTGAGAGGATAGAAGATTTGCATTTGAAGGATGTACCTGCAGAAAAAAAATCAAAATAAAAAGTAACTATTTTGCTTTTTGAATTTTGAGCAAGTGATTTGCCGTTGGACGCCCCTAGGCAGGAAAGTCTGCCCATCGAAAGGAACCTCCTTCCAGGACTGGAAGTTAAAGGGAGCTGGCAAGTAAACAGCCGGGTATGCCTGCTTGTGGTGATTGCCTGGGTCCACTCACGAATGGAAGTAGGGAAACTGCAGCAATGAGGAAGGGCTGGCTAGTCAGAAGTAAAAGGGGTTGTGTGAGCTCCTGCATTTATGTGTGGAATTCGTTGACCTAGCCCAAGGAGGTTAGGAATGAAAGAGTATGAAGGGGCTGTCTGAAGTGCTGGGAGGTGTGTGAGAACTCTCAAGCCTAAGGCGGTTATGCCTTGCAATTTACCTTGGATGGCTAGGAATGAGCTGACCAGAATCTAACGGAATGAAGAGAGCGATGCTTGACACCATGAGCTGGTGTAGATTGCTGCAATTCGATGGTTTGCTCTGGACTAAATTTTGCTTATGGATGCAGATGCTCAAAGTTCCAAACTGAACAGAAGGTTCTTCAGGATCAAGGAACATGCTTGTCCCTTAGAGTACTGGTTTGAAAGGAATGGGCAATTTAAACATTGGCTATCTAAAACTGGGGTGGGGGGGATAAAGACATGAAGTGACTGGCTTACATGCTTTGGTGAGTGTGCTTACATTAAATGAGGAGAACAGGGGAGGATCCCCATTGAATAGATTCCTCTTTTCCTGAAAGGTCTGGGGAAGAGAAGATGGGGGAAGATGCTAATAGGATTATATGATTCAGAAATGTGAGTGCTAATCGTTAACAGGATTAATTGCAATTGTAGAAACTGTGTGAAAGAGTTGACTAACAGGGAGGCACCGCTGAACTGGAAGTACAGTGGCGGAACCTAAAGTCACTTAAAGGTTTTGCTATGCTGATACCTTGTGAAGCTTGGAGCAAGAGAATAATCTTTGAAAGAACTGAAAGGTTAAATTTTTATCAGACACCAGGAAAGGTGAAGTTGACTTTTGGAGAACCTGATGAGATCAAATGGACAACTGCAATAGATCTGAGTGTCTGGTACCTCAGTAACCTCATCCTGAAGACTCTTTGCCCTATAGAGGGACTGATTGTTAATGACTATTTTGTACTGGTAAAATGATTGGGAGGGGGGAAGTTATCCACCAGTCATGAAAGAACCATGGCTAGAAAAGCCAGGGGATGGCCTGCAATGCGATGGATCCATTTTTTGTGGTCTTTCTAGCTCTGGCTCCCACCCAAGCGATTAGTGGGACTATGTGATAGGGCGATTGTGGCCCACTAAGAGGATTGGTCAGTTTTTCTATCCTGCTGGGCTTGAAATGAGCCACTTCAGAGGTGGGAAAGAGAGGATTCTACCACCACCAAGGAATAACAGCCAGGAGCAGATAGCATGTCCTTTGGACCTAGCATCCCTGCTCTGAAAAACTCCTGGACCCAGCAGACAAAGAGCGAACTGTAACCCTGAAAATGACGAGAAGCAGTAGCAGAGACCAGGTGGCAGGGACCTGGCAGCAGAGACCCAGCAGCAGAGACCTAGCAACAGAGACCCAGTAGCAGGAGATGGCATGGTGGGGCATTCTAGCCTATGGAGAGAGAAAGCTGATTGCCTTTTGGCAGAGGTTGAGGTCCAGGGAGAGGTGTGCCTGAGAGCACAGCTGAAAAGAGGCTGTCCTAATGGAAGAACTACATTCTGGGTGTTCCTGAAACTGAAGAATAACTGCTATTTCCCTAATAAACCCCATAATCATGAGCATTGCCTATGAGTTCTGTGTGGCCATTGCAATGAATTAGCGAACTCAGAGGAGAAGTAGAGAGTACTGTGGGGGGAACAGTTGGTGTCGGAATTGGTAAAGATGGCACAGAGAAGAGACATGTCGGACCTCCACATTATAGGAATCAGCCTTGGGCTGTTGATCTTGATTCTCTTTCCCCCTTGTGAAGTTAGAGGAGGTCAGACACCACCCCCATGCCATTTTTGCATATGCTTTTGACAAAGAAATTTTATTCAGAAAATGTTTGGAACTCTGAAAATTCAATAATAAGAAATCTAATAACCCTAATTAAAAAAAAAGGGGGGGATGATTTGAATAACCACTCCCATAAAGAAGATACGTGTATGGAAAATAATCACATAAAAATACTATTATAAACTGTTGTTAGGCGCCGTAGTCAGTTCTGACTCATAGCAACACTGTATACAACAAAAAGAAACACTACCTGGTCCTGCGCCATCCTTACAACCGTAGTTACACTTGAGTCCATTATTACAGCCTCTGTGTCAATCCATCTTGTTGAGGGGCTTCCTTTTTTTCACTGACCCTCTACTTGTCCTCCTCCAGGGACTGATAACATGTCCGAAGTATGTGAGACAAAGTCTCACCATCCTTGCTTCTAAGGAGCATTCTGGCTGTACTTCCAAGACAAATTTGTTAGTTCTTCTGGCAGTCCATGGTATAGTCAATATTCTTCACCAACACTGTCATTAAAAAGGTGTCAGTTTTTCTTCAGTCTTCCTTATTCATTGTGCAGTTTTTGCATGCAAATGAGGTGACTGAAAACACCATGGCTTGGTTGAGATGCCCCTTAGTCCTTAGAGTGACATATTTGCTTTCTAACACTTTAAAGAGGTCTTTTGCTACAGATTCACCCAATGCAATGTGTCATTTGCATCCACAGTCATTGATTGCAGATCCGAGTAAAATGAAATCCTTGACAACTTCAGTCTTTTCTCCGTTAATCATGATGTTGTTATTGGTCCAGTTGTGAGGATTTTTCTTTTCTTGATTTTGAGGTATGATCCATACAGAAGGCTGTGGTCTTTAATCTTCATCAGTAAGTGCTTGAAGTTCTCTTCACTTTCAGCAAGCAAGATGTGTCAACTGCAGATTGACGACAAGTTTTTAATGAGTCTTCCTCCAATTCTGACGTCGCGTTCTTCATCATATGGTCCAGCTTCTCAGATTATTTGCTCAGCATACAGATTGTAAATAGGAAAATGCAAATTAAACCACAATGAGATATCACTATATACCTATCAGAATGATTAAAATTTAAAAGGCTGACCATATCATGTGAGTGATATGGAGTAACTGAACTTGTCATACACTATTGGTGGAAATGTAAATTTGTACTGTCATTCTGTGGGAACAGTTTGGATATTTCTTAAAATGTTATGAAATGTGTATCTATCATATGACACTGACATTTTATACTTAGTTATTTATCCAAGAGAAATGCTAATGTATGTGCATATAAAACTTGTGCAAAAATGTTCATAACAGACCTTTTTAATGGCTAAAAACAGGAAACAACCTAATATCTATGACAGGTAAGTTGATAAACAAGCTGTGGTAAAGCCACACTTGAAATACGACACAGGAATAAATAATAATAATTTTGATTCATGCTAGAAGCTAGATATATGTAAATCCTTATATTTACTGATAGAAGCCAGACCAAAAAAAAAAAAAAGTATGAAACGTATGATTAGAGTTAAGTATTGTTTTTCTGGTCCTAGACTGCAGCTTGCCTTGTGATTAGTATGCACCTTGCAGGGATTGGTCAATAGACCATTCAAATAAGGTGAGTTGTAGCTTACTATGTAAATGAAGTGTCTGTGATCTATCAAGAAGGGGTTGGTAAGTTTGTGCTCCTAGAGGGAGTGCCATATGTTGAAATTGAAAAGGAGTTTGCGTATTTAATCAGCCAGTCTCTCAGGTCTTAAAGAAAAAAATTTTCAATCTGTTTTTCTAAAGAAACAAGGCAAAAAGCAACATAAAGGAATTCACTTCACCATACGTAGAATTTAACTATTATCTATGGAATACAGTTACTTCAAATGGAAAAGAAAAGGACTAAATATCATAATGTATAATTATCGCATAGTACAAAGTGATATAAAAAACATTGACAAAAATTCTAGAGAGGGTAGAATAATGCATAATGGCATAAAGGAGGGCAGTGCTTGTCTGGGGCTGGGGGAGTAGGGAATGAGGGGTAGGTCAGAGGAATTACAATGGATCACAAGTAAACTTTTGGGAATGTGGAATTTTCTATATAAGTTAATTGCTGGGATTATTTTAAGAGTGTATGCACAGGTCAATGTTTACCAACTGTATCACATATGTGGTACAATTTACTGTAATCGTTTGTCAATAAATCTATTTTAGATATTCAACATAATTAGCCATTGTTGTTGTTGTGTGCTATCAAGTCAATTCTGACTCGTAGTGATCCTACAAAACAGAGTAGAACTGCCCTATAGGGTGACCTAGGCTATAATCCATATGGAAGCAGATCAACAGGTCTTTTTCTTGTGGAGCTGCTGGTGGGTTTGAACTGCTGACCTTTTGGTTAGCAACCTAGCACTTAACCATTGTGCCATCAGGGAACCTCAATTAGCCATTATCCAAAAAAAAACAAAAGCTGCCCTTCAGTGAATTTGAATTCATAGCAACCCTATAGGACAGAGTAGAACTGCCCCATAAGGTTACCAAGGCTGTAAAAGTTTATGAAAGCAGACTGTTACCTCTTTCCCCTGTGGACCAGCTGTTGGTTTCGAATCACTGACATTTTCGTTAACCACAGAATGCTTTAACTACTGTGCCACCAGGGCTCCTACTTAGCCATTAAAAAACCCGTTAACAAAGAGTTGATTCTGACTCATGGTTACTCTATAGGACAGAGTAGAACTGCCCCATAGGGTTTCCAAGTAGCAACCAATAGATTCAAACCGTTAACCTTTTGGTTAGCAGCTGAGCTCTTAACCACTGCACCACCAGAGCTCCACTGTCTTTATAAAAACTGTCTTTATCGTGATGGGAAATTTGGTAAAGGATGTTGGTGATGGTTACACAACATGATTGACATAATTTGTTTCCCTGACTTGTACATGTGGAAAATATTGAATAGGCAAATGTTGCATTATCTATATTTTTACAACAATAAAAACGTAATGTGTAAATGCCAATCTTCATTAGGGCATTGTTCACAATAGCCAAACAGTGAGAATGGTGGAAACAGCCCAACAACCCAAGTGTCCATCAACAGATGAATAAACAAAATATGGGATATGTGTATATGTATATATAGGAAACCCTGGTGGTGTAGTGGTTAAGTGCTACGGCTGCTGACTAACCAAGAGGTCAGCAGCTTGAATCCACCAGTCACTCCTTAAAAACTCTATGGGGCTGTTCTACTCTGTCATATAGGGTTGTTATGAGTCAAAATCAACTCAACTGCAGTAGGTTTAGTTTTTTGGTTATACACACACACACGAAAAAAAACATATAATGGGATGTTATTCATCCATTAAAAATTAAATTCTGATGCATGGTACAACATGGATAAACCTGGTAAATATTACACTGAGTGAAATATCAGACACAAAAATATAAATATTTTATATTCCCACTTGTATGAAATATCTAGTATAGGCAAATGTATAGAGACAAATGTTTATTAGTAGCTGCTAAGGGCTGGGGACAGGAGGAGATAGGAGTTATTGTTGAAGGGGTGCTGAGTTTCTGTTTGGGGTGAAGTAAAACGTTGGAAATTGATAGTAGTAACAGTAGCACAACATGGTGAATGTAATTAATATTACTGAGTTGTACACTTAAAAATGGTTAAAATGTCAAACATTAGATAGATAGAAAGGTAGGTAGGTACGTTGATAGACGATAAAACCAAAAAAAAAAAAAAAAGAGCACAAGGAACGACTGAATACAGAGAAAACAAAAAGTAATGTGATCAACTTCAATATCCAACTATCATAGAATAGTTGGTATTGGTCATATTCACCCTCTGTAGTCCATGATCATGGAATATAATTAAAAGTTTAATTTTTTTAAACAATACTTAATCTATTTAGAATTTTTCCAAAGACCTGGCTTAAATCCAACCATTTCTTTATATTTTAAATTAATATTTCAATATAGAACTAAAATTAAGGGCCCCTCTGTGAATAAACTGATTGAACTGATTACAGAAGAGCCTGTCTGAATACAAGAATGTTTTTTCTCCATATTTATTAGTACAATAGCCTTATTTCTTTAACTTCTGAGTCTAACACGTGTAAACATTTTTTTCTTGGCAATGTTGCTTAGAGGTGTCCTTATTTTTGTTGTTAGTTACCATCAAGTGAATTCCGACTCTTGTCAACCCCGCACGTGCAGAGTAGAACTGCTCCATAAGGCCTTCAAGACTGGAGATTCTGGAGCCATGTTCCTGGGATGGCACCTTATTTTCTATGTGATCTTGGATTTTTTGTTGTTGTTGTTGTTGAAACTCTGCCTCAGTACACATATCTATATAATAGCTATAATATTATCTACTTTATTATTTTTTTGGAGGGGTTTTACTTCCTAAAATTAAGGTTCAAATGAATAAAAATATATGAAGCTCTAGATCGCTACCTAGAAAACCCTTTGGGGTAGTTCTACTCTGTAACATGGGAATGCTATGAGTCAGAACCGACTAGATATTACCCAACAACAACAAGAGATCATTACCTGCAAGATGGTACATTCTTAATAAATATAATTCATCACAACAGTAAAAAGATACATTTGTTGCTATTATTGCCATCATCATCATTATCATAGTTATTTTATTATCATTTCTTTTGACCATTATCACTCATTTTTTCTAATTCTTGAAAACCCCACGGTAAAAAAAAAAAATCCAAAACCTCTGTATTACCATATTATCAGCCGGGGACTGCTAAAACACACTGTAGCACCCCACACGGTTAAACCTGTGCAGTTTCTCTGGTTGAAAGTGTTTTGTTTATTTGAATCATGTTATCTTCACATCAATGAAGAGCAAACTGTCTACAGTAACATCTAGTCTTTCTCTAAGATCTTCTTCTCATTTTCAATGAGCAACACACTGAAACATTGAGCACTTTATGAATTCTAAAAAAAAATTATTTTCTTCTTAGCACTAAGATTAATGCTAACCATGTTATCTAATCTGCTCATTACGGCCTTTGAAATTATCTGGGTCTACAATTAACAACAGCTTAGTGCAAAACTCGAGTGTAGTAACAGCTTCAGAACCTAACTTCAAGGGGGATAATACGAATCAAGATCAGCCAAGACTGATCCCTATGAAGCTACGGTCAGATATGCCTATGAAGCGACGGTCAGACATGCCTCTACTCTCCAACTTTTTTGCCGGTTCTAACACGAGCTGTTCCTCCCACGGAACTCTCTGATTCTCTTCTGGGTTAGATAATCTGTTGCAATGGCCACACAGAACTCAGAGACGATACTTACAGTTAAGTGGTTTATGAAGAAACAGGTACAATGCATGAGCAGGATCAACTCAGGATCAAACACAGGAAGCATGCAGGCAAAGCCACCCTTCTTCAGTGCAGGGCAGCTTTCTCACCTACTCTAGGCCTGCAGGCATCTCTCTCTCTCTCTTTCTCAGGACAGGCCTCAGCCCACTGAGGACAGGCTCCTCTTGGCCACCTCAGGACGGGCTACTCTCAGCACTCTCAGGGTAGACAATTCTTGGCTCTGCTGTCTGTTGCCTCTGGCTCTGCCACTGGGCCCTCTGGGCCTCTCACCATTTTCAGTGTAAACCCTGGTGACGTAATGGTTAAGTGCTATGGCTGCGAACCAAAGGGTCAGCAGTTCAAATCCACCAGGTGCTCCTTGGAAACTCTATGGGGCAGTTCTACTCTGTCCTATAGGGTCACTATGAGTTGGAATCGACTAGACGGCACTGGGATAGCCCTTGATTCATGTTACAGTTCTTTAAGGAATTCCCTTGCCTCTTCTCTCTCTCTCTGCTTCTCCTCTCTGCTTTCTTCATTCTGTTCCTTCTGCTACTTCTTTCCCTGCTTCCTCCTGTCTCTAAAAAACCTCTGTGGGACTGGCTGCTTAAATATACAAACTCCTTTTCAATTTCAACACTTGGCACTCCCTCCAGGGGCACAAACTTACCAATCCCTTCTCAATAGACCACAGACACTTCCTTTGCATAGTAGGTTACAACTCACCTTATTTGCATGGCCTATTGACCAATCCCTGCAAGGTGCATACTAATGATAAGGCAGGCTTCAGTCCAGAACCAGAAAAATAATACCAAACCAAGTTGTTTACAACTTACGCAAAAAATGTCAATCAACCTGAATGGAAGTAACAAACCCTCTGTTGTTGAAAACTAAGGCAAATGTAACTCCTCAGAGCTTAAAGGAAAAAATTTTCAGTCTGTTTTTCCAAAGGAACAAGGCAAAAAGCAACATAAAGGAACTCATTTCACCACACTTAGAATTTAACTAGTATCTATGGAATACAGTTACTTCAAATGGAAAAGAAAAGGACTAAACATCATAATGTATAATTATCACATAGTACAAAGTGAGATAAAAAAACATTGACAAAAACAATAGCAACCACAAAATACTCAATAGTTGCTATTATTTTTCTATACTTAATGAGCAAACATGAATTCGAAGAGGAACCTCTTACATTGTCACTAAAGCTTATTACAAGGTATAGGGTGCTGAGATGGGACACGGTGAAGATTTTGATCTGAATGTACCTCTCTTCCAGGCAAAGAAAACTTGGATAACATGGATAATAAGAACTTGTCTTAGTTATCTAGTGCTGCTATAACACAAATACAACAAGTGGATGGCTTTAACAAAGAGAAATTTATTTCTTCACCATAAACAAAAACTAAAAGCAAACCTGTTGCCGTCGAGTTGATTCCGACTCATAGTGAGCCTGTAGGACAGAGTAGAACTGCCCCATAGGGTTTGTAAGGAGTGCCTGGTGGATTTGAACTGCTGAACTTTTGGTTAGCAGCCACAGCTGTTAACCACTACACCACTAGGGTTTGCTTCTTCACAGTAAAGTAGGCTAAAAGTCCAAATTCAGGGCGTTGGCTCTAGGGAACAGCTTTCTCTCTCTGCCAGCCTTCTCATCAATCTTCCCCCGGACTAGGCATTACTCTGTGCAGGCACCTCGGGTCCAAAGGACGCGCTCTACTCCTGGCGCTGCTTTCTTGGTGATGTGATGTCCCCACTCTCAGTTTGCTTCCTTTTCCTTTTTATGTCTTGAGAGATAAAAGGTGGTGCAGGCCACACCCCAGGGAAACACCCTTTGCTTTGGACCAGGGATGTGACCTAATAAGGGTGTTACAATCTCACCTTAATCCTCTTATCATAAATTTACAATCACGAAATAGAGGACAACCACACAACACTGGGAATCATGGCCTAACCAAGTTGACACATATTTTGAGGGGGTACAATTCAATCCATGACAGAACTCTTAGGCAATTCTATCAGTTTCCTAGTAAGCAAGAACTGATTAAGATAAATGCTAATTTCATGTGGAGGCAGGATTCTAAAGGATGAAGGAGCAAGTTTCTGCACAATATCTCTTTAACCTTTCTTCTCCTACCACTTACTAATGTTATAAAGACAGAGAAAAAGACAGAAATGGATACACAGATAGAAAGATAGATGATAGAAGGAAAACATGTTCAAAATGTATAAAATAGACACTAAAATGTGTTATTAAAGAGAATTGCACTATTAAAGATTAAAGAAAAAAATACAAAAAAACAAAGTTTATGTCTTATTTTCTCTTACATTTTAACTGGCTATTTAGGCACTATTTTTCAATCCGTTCCCCCTTTGGTTTCCATCTTCTTTTACCCCAATATTCAAAGTAGCCTAATATTAGAGAGAAAGAAGGAAACAAACAAAGAAGCTTGTACAGTAATTAAAGTTATTTAACTATCCAGGTGGATTTAGAAGAAGTTAAAAGTCAGGCATAATAGCTTGCTTAGGATTTTACATTTACAGGTTCTCTCTACAACATGTAAATTGGTTCCTGTAATCTGTTGTTAGATTATGGAAATGAGGCTGTTTTAAGTCATTTGTCTCCCTGTAGTCTTTTATAATAGGTTTATTGTATTTTCCAGAATATTGTTTATGAATGAGACTACAGTAAGAAAAAAATTTAAAAAGATTTGAAAATACGTGAAATGCTGAGCGTAAAACATTATTTATCTGATATTCAGATATTTTCTTTGACCTCAACAATATACAGAATATTAGGCTACAGTTGATTTTCCCATTTGAAAGACTAGATCCTTGTAATTATGCCATGTACTGAGAAATAAAAATCTTACATTAATTTTGTCCCCAATAAATTTAAGATCAAATTTCAAATACCCATATATGATTCAGTTTTTCACTTATTCGTAAATTCAACATTGGGTTCTATGTGCAGGCTCTTTCAAGAGCTATGCTTTGGGTTTATAAAAACAGAACACATAATCCTTGTTTTCATAGTGGAAAAAATAGGACACATACAAATAAATACAGGTAGTCTCCATCTTGCAATGGCTTCCATTCCAACAACTCCATTTTAAGTTGATTCTGATGTATGCTGAATACCTCTTTTTGCTTTTTTTTTTTTTAGTTTAGTGTTCATTATTATTGCTTTTTGTTATCAGTATCTTTAAAAATCTGATCATTTATTTGGGGGGTTGGAAAAAGTACATATAAGCTTATAGATATATTTTAATACATACATAATACATACAATCTCTTCTGAAATTGACTTAAGGCAAACCCTACACTAATGCTGTCTCATTAACATAACAAAGACAACCCATTCCCAAATGGGATTATAACCACAGGCTTAGGTTAGGATTTATAACACATATTTTGGGGGGACACAATTCAATCTATAATACACACAAAAAAAATACACAAATTACTCCTACTATGAAGAAGAGTTGGACTACATTGGCATTTTGTCAGTTAAGGCAATAACTCCATTTGTGGAAGGTTCTGGATGATTTTTATTCACTCTAGGAATAGGGATAGTATTTCTTCTAGTCAGATAATTAGTTAGAGTTGTCTGTATGGTCCTTTTATTTTTTTCTTCATCTATTTCTTGGCAACATCCCACTACTTCCCTAATCCACTTAACAACTTTAGCAAAGGATCAGTATTTGGGTCTATGTTTTCAAGCAATTGAATCCCCTGATTTAGTTTAGAAAAAACTTCAGCTAATATTTTCACTGTAAAAAATTTTGTCAATGTCTCTCCTTCCTCTTTCTCATTATTTCTTTCTTCCTCAGCATTTCTTTCCTTTTCAAAAGTCATAAAGTGCAATTCCCCTTCTTGGTGATCTATAAGCTGTTCCACATTGGCAATATCAAGTTCTAAATTCAGTGTTCCTACTATATGTTCGATTTTTCCACCTATCTCTTCTATTACATTATCCTGATCAAATGCTTGTAGCTTGTTCACATAGCTCAGCAATTTTTTCCTAATCCCCTGCATACATTTTTCCCTCAGCTCCCTCCCAGGAAGATGCAAGGTTCCAGATACACTGAATGGAAAAAAAAAAAAAAAAAAAGAGGTTTGTAAGCCTGCTTCATTGTAACTCCAATACAGGGGGCTACCTGTATATCTTTGAACAATATAGTAAATCAATGAAGCAGAACAATTTTTGTTGTTTTGGAAACAATAAATGGGGATAGGATTTGGTTTTAATTTTTCTGGCCAGGTGAGTTATCTCTGAGAGTGTCTTATTTAAGCTGAGAAGCTAAACGTGAGGGTAGAAGAGTATGCCACCATACTGCTTATAGGTTGGACTAAAGTCTGTAGAAAAGAGTTCATTGAAGGAAAGAGAAGTAAATAAATGGCTTCATAATGAGAATTTGTATTGATCTGGTTCTGAAAAAATATGCAGGGTTTGGATAGAAAAAGGGCAAGAGAGAGGGCTTCCTAGATTTGATCAATAATGTTAACAGCATCAATCAGTCACAGATATTCTCAAAGAAAAGTATTCACTCAGCTTTCAGTTTCAAACAAAGCAGTGTTCCACTCACCTGATGCTAAAATTTACCAACTCATTTCCCTCAAGTTCATCACAATCATTTTGCTTCCCAGTTAACCTATGAAGAAATCTGACTCAACTTTGGTGTGGTCAGCCAGGATAATACACCTCCCTTTTTTGTGTGTGTGTCAAAATATCTTTTGTCTAGAGATGTGTATTATTATATAAAAGATCTATTTGGCAATTTATAGTTTACTTTTTATGTATTCAATTGTTCTGTAGTATTCTTAGAACAGAAAAGGGAACCTTTTAAGAATAATAACATGCCAATTACCTTTAATTACTCTCTCCCTCTTTCAGTTAAAAAAAAAAAAAAGAAATCTCTCATTTGAGATTTAGTTTTTTGTCTGAATAGAACATTTTACATCTGAAACTCTTAATGGAAAGGCTTTCCTATTTTCCACAATGTTCTTTTCTTTTTAATGTATTCTCTAAATTTAACACATTATATAAAGTGCCGTACATCTACCTGATCAACACACATCTACCTGAAAAGATGGAGAAACATATATTATCTATTTATATTTCATTCCGACAGTGTTTTCACTTCCACAATCAAGTAAATGTTGACTGTAAAATAAATATTTTCAAATCTGCCAATAAACTTTATGAAAACTGGAAAAAAGTAGCCATGTAAACAAAGTATACAGTAAGATTATATTTATTACTTTCCTGAATTATACCCTTGACCGTTTTAAATAAAATAGTATAACAAGTTGAAGAGACAGTTATCAGGTTTGAAGAAATAGAAAGACAAAATGGAAAAAAAAAAAAAAAAACTGGTAAAAAACTGGAGATTTTGCCATTTTTTCAGAAGTCCTGAAAATGTGTAAACTTATTCCATAATATTTACATAACAATTTCATTTACACCTAAATAGATAGTAAGCTTTTATAGAAGCAATAAAGGAACTGAGTTGTCTTCTTGCTATCAAGTATTCTGCTCCTAAATTATACTTACGTGGTGTTGGCGAAAAATATGGAATATATCGTGGACTGCCAGAACTAGGAGCTGTGGTGGCACAGTGGTTAAGTGCTCAGTTGCTAACTGAAAAGTCAGTGGTTTGAACCCACCAGTCGCTCCTCTGAAGAAAGATGTAGCAATCTGATTCTGTAAAGATTATTGCCTTGGAAATTCTAGGAAGCAGTTTTATCCTGCCCTGTACAGTCACTGTGAGTAGAAATCAATGCGACATCACACTACAACAGTGAAAGGAACACACAAATCTGTCTGGAAGAAGTATAGCAAGAATGCCCCTTAGATGCAAGGACGGTGAGACTTTGTTCCACTTACTTTTTTCATCAAAAGGGACCAGCTGCTGAAGAAAGACATCGTGCTTGGTAAAAATGGCCAGTAAAAAAGAGGGTGACTCTCGATGAGATGGATTAATATAGTGGCTGAAACAATGAACTCAAACATATTAATGATGGTGAGAATGGCGCAGGACCAGGCACCATTTTGTTCTGAGTTGCTGAGTCTGAGTTGCCTAGAGGGCACCTAAGAACAACATACATATATATATCCCTGAGTGGTGCAAATGGTTTTGTGCTTGATTACTAGCAGAAAGTTTGTCAGTTCGAAGTCACCCAGAGGCACCTCAGAAAACAGGAGGTCTGGTGATCTGTTTCCAAAGATAATAGCCTAGAAAACCCTCTGGAGAAGTTCTACTCTGCACACATATGGTCCTCATGAGTCAGAATTGACTTGACAGCAACTAATAACAATAACAACAATATATATTGCCATTGTATGCCATTGATTCCAACTCGTAGTGACCCTACAAAATAGAATAGAACTGACCCATAGGGTATCCTAGGCTGAAATCTTTATGGGAGTAGATGGCCAGGTCTTCCCTCCAGGAAGCAGCTAGTGGGTTCAAACTTCTGGCCATTCAGTTAGCAGCAGAGTGCTGCACCTTTGTGCCACTGAGGCTCAATTATATATACAACATGTATTTACATATGCATATGTATATTAAAAAAAAAAAACCTGTAGCCATCAAGCCAATTGCGACTCACAGTGACCCTATAGAACAGAGTAAAAATGCCCCATAGAGTTTCCAAGGAGTGCCTGGTGGATTTGATCTGCTGACGTTTTGGTTAGCAGCCACAGGTCTTAACCACTACGCCACCACGGTTTCCATATACGTATGTATGTATGTACATGGGTGTGTGTATACATACATATATATGCCAAACTCATTGCCGTTGAGTTGATCCAGACTCATAGCGACCCTATAGGACACAGTAGAACCAACCTATAGCATTTCCAAGGAGCATCTGGTAGATTCCAACTGCCTATCTTTTGGTTAGCAGCCAGTCTTAACCACTGTACCACCAGGTCTCCATACATACATACAAATATACACCCATAAAAATTTTTAAAGACAAAGTAAAAAAATTCTGAAAGCCTAGGTGGCTACATAACTATGTAGTCCCAATTCGAGAATTAGATTGTCGGCCTCAAAGCATCTAACTATTGTGGACTTACAAAATCATGTGGAAAAAAAAATACTAAAGATTTTACAGTGTAATTCCATGTACATATCACCCTGGGATGGAATTTAATTCATCGATTGAATGGATATACCCATATTGTTCAGGTTTCCACTGGGATGTTTAATTTCATGTGTCACTTTAGCTAGACTACATGCCCAATTATTAGTCTAGCTGTTGTATGAAATATTCACGTGTGATTGGCATTTAAATCACTGGACTTTCAGTAAAGCCGATTACCCTCCCTAATGCTGGAGGGCCTTATTTAATCAGTTGAAGTTCTTCAGAACAAAACTAGAAGTTTCTTGAAGGAAGATTCTGTCTCCAGACTACAAATAAACATTCCTCAAGAATTCCTCTCTCTTCCCCACCTTCTGGTCTACAGATTTTGAACACTAGAAGGTTAGAATTTCTAGTCTTTTAACTGGCCTACAGATTTTGGACTTTCCAGCTCCCACAGCTCATATGAACCAATTCCTCAAAATAAATCTCTATGTATATTTATCTTACTGGCTCTGTTTCTGTAGAGAACACTAACACATACATCAAAAAGAAATGTTTCACAAATATTCCTACCTTTACGGCTTACATAGAAATTTATCCTGTGACAGTTGTTTCTGATCATGTACGTCTTTAAAGTCATTAAGAATATGTTATTATTTTAGTATGAAAAATGTCTTGGTAGATTACGTAAATTTTGACAGCTATTGTAAAAGGCAACACATTTTTCAGAAGAAGTAGGTCTCTAATAGTATATTTATTATGAGATATGGAGAAGGTTTCTTAATCATAACCTAAAAGAGTCTTGAAGTAGCAGAAAATTTTTAACGGAACTTCAGTAAGGATGCTGATTGTAAAAAAAAAAAAAAAAAAAAAGTGGACAAATGAGAACAAAATTTCACTGAAGTGATTTTTCTTAGTCTCCCATGCTGGAAGTGAAGAAAACTCCACACTTTCATAGAAAAAGTACATAACCCCACCCACTACCTTCGAGTCAATTCTGGCTCATAGTGACCCTATAGGACAGAGTAGAACTGCCCCATAGAGCTTCCAAGGAGCGCCTGGTGGATTTGAACTGCCAACCTTTTGGTTAGCAGCTGTATAACTTAACTGCTATGCCACCAGGATTTCCGGAAAAGTGCACAGAGTTTGATAATAACTAGATGAAAAATACTTAACAAATTGATTTAAAAAAATAAGACAGTCACAAAATATTAAAATACAGTTAATTTAAAAAAATAACATGAGAAGCTCAAACATGAAGGTAGAAATTGACTGGAGTAGCAGAAACCAAAATTATTTTCTGCAAATATGGAGGGAAAAAAATTCGACAGTTGAGTTGGGGACTAGGATGGAATCAATACTTCAAACTGGAATGATAAATGAAGAAGAAATTGAAGTTTTCAAGGATTTCATTTTACTTAGATCAGCAATAAACATCTATGTAAACAATAGTCAAGAAATCAAATGACATTTTTCATTGGGCAAATTTGCAGCAAGACTTTTTTTTTTAAATTGTGCTTCAGGTGAAAGTTTAGAGATCAAGTTAATTTCTTATTCAAAAATTTATACACATACTGTTATGTGGCTTAGTTGAAATCCCTGTAATGTGACAGCCCACTTCCTCTTTCTGAGACAGATAGGGTTAACTGTGCTTGTGGAACAAAAGGGCTGTTAAAAGATTACCATATAGACATTGGGTAAACAGGAACCACACTCTGTCAACATGAGATAATTACTCTTTCTTAGTGTTTTTCTAGCCCCTTCCCCCTTTACAGGCTCCACATGGGCAAAAGAACAAAATGTGACTGTTGTTTAACCTTCCTTAGCCCTCCAAAAATGGCGATGTAATGCTGAAGATAAGTGCAATTGCACTATATCCTGTAATAAGTGATGCCAAGGACTGTCAAGAGGACTCCATCTTGAATATCAGCGAGTTCCATCTTGGATTCCAGATGTATGCACAACCTAATTAGGATGCACCACTATTCTGAGAAGTACCTGCCCCTTCAGAAAAGTCCACTAAATACTCATTACTCTATTGTCTCCACCAAACCCATATAAGTGCTAGCCTTGCTTCCCTTTTCAAGTCAGTCTTTTGGAGAGGCTTAGTCCCCTGCTGACTCCTTTTGCTTGACTCAAGCAAAATAAAGTTTGCTGAAGATAAAGTTTGTCTTTCATGTGTATTCTTAATTGGGAAAAGACAGGGACTCTTTGTGTCAGATTGGTGATTGGTAACATTTCCATCCCAGGTTTCTTGTACCCATTCAACCAGTTCCTGCCCCTTCCTGCCTTCTCATCCTGCCTCTGGACAGGGTCCAACCATTAGGTCTCATGTATCTGCTTGAACTAAGAAGCATACTCTTCACGAGTATTATTTTTATGTTTCATAGTTCATTCTAATCGTTCATTGAAGAGCAGGCTTTAGAAATGGCTTCAGTTCTGGGTTAACAGAACACCAGGGGACCATGGCTTCAAGGGTTCCTCTAGTCTCAGTCAAACCATTAAGTCTGTTTTTTTTTTATATGACTTTGAGTTCTGCTCCACACTTTTCTCCCACTCTCTCCAGGGCTGTCTGTGGTGTTCCCTGTCAGGGCGGTCATTGCTGGTATCTGGGAGTCATCAATTTCTTCTGGTCTCAGGATGATGGAATCTCTGGTTTATGTGGCCCTTTTGTTTCTTGTGCTAATATTTTCCATGTGTCTTTGGTGTTCTTCATTCTCCTTTGCTACAAGTGGGTTGGGACCAACTGATGCATCTTAGATGGCCACTTGCTAGCTTTTAAGACCCCAGGCACCACTCACCAAAGTGGGATGCAGAACATTTTCTTAATAAACTTTGTTAGGCCTATTGACCTAGCCATTCCCCAAAACTATGGTCCCCAGACCTTAGACCCAGCTATTCTGTCCCACAAACTGTTTGTTTTTTGGAAACTTCTTAGATTTTGCTTTAGTCCAGTTGTGCTGACTTCTCATGTATTGTGTATTGTCCTTGCCTTCACCTACGATGATTCTTGTCTACTATCTAGTTAGTGAATTCCCCTCTCCCCCCACCCCCATCCTAACTGTCAAAGAATGTTTTCACCTGTGTTTAAACCTTTTCTTGAATTCTTATAATAGTAGTCTCATATGATATTTGTCCTTTTGCAGCTGACTAACTTCACTCAGCATAACATCCCTTCAGATTCATCTGTTTTGTGAGCAGTTTTATGGATTCATCTTTGTTCTTTATGGTTGTGTGGTATTCCATTGTGTGTATATACTATAATTTGTTTATCCATTTGTCTGTTGATGGGAACCTAGGTTGTTTCCATCTTTTTACTATTGTGAACAGTGCTGCAATGAACATGGGTCTGCATCTATCTATTCATGTGACAGCTCTTATTTCTCTAGAAAGTATTTTTAGGAGTGGGGTTGCTGTATCTTATGGTATTTCTATTAATAGCGTTGTAAGGAAGTGCAAATCAATTTCCAAAGTGGTTGTTCCATTTTACATTCTACCAGCAGTGTATAAATGTTCCAGTCTCTCCACAATCTTTCCAACTTTAATTATTTTGTGTTTTTTGGATTAGTGCCAGCCTTGTTGGGGTGAAATAGTATCTCATTATAGTTTTGATTTGCATTTCTCTAATGGCTAATGATCATCAGTATTTCCTCATGTATCTGTTAGCCACCTGAATGTCTTCTTTGGTGAAGTGCCTGTTCATATCCTTTGCCCATTTTTTAATCGAGTTATTTGTCTTTTTGTTGCTGAGCTGTTTCAGTATCTTGTAGATTTTAGAGATTAGACCCTTACGGGGTATGTCATAGCCAAATTTTTTTTTACAGTCTGTAGGTTCTCTTTTTACTCTTTTGGTGAAGTCTTTTGATGAACATAAGTGTTTGATATTTAGAGCTCCCAGTTATCTAGTTTCTCTTCTGGTGTTTGTGCATTGTTAGTTATAGTTTGTATTCTTTTTATGCTGTGTATTAGGGTTCCTAGTGTTGTCCTTATTTTTTCTCCCATGATCTTTATCATTTTAGATTTTATATTTAGGTCTTTGATCCATTTTGAGTTAGTTTTTGTACATGGTATGAGGTATGAGTCTTGTTTCATTTTTTCGCAGATGGATATCCAGTTGTGATAGCACCATTTGTTAAAGAGACTGTTTTTCCCCGTTTAACAGACTTTGGACCTTTGTCAAATATCAGCTGCTCATAGGTGGATGAATTTATGTCTGGATTCTCGATTCTGTTCCATTGGTCTATGTATATTTTGTTGTACCAGTACCAGGATGTTTTGACTGCTGTGGCAGTATAATAGGTTCTAAAATCAGGTAGTGTGAGGCCTCCCATTTTGTTCTTCTTCATCAGTAATGCTTACCCAGGTTCTCTTCCTTTCCATATGAAGTTGGTGATTTGTTTCTCCACCTCATAAATAATGCCTTTGGAAAGTGGATTGGGATTGCATTGCATATATAGATCACTTTTGGTAAAATTGACATTTTCACAATGTTGAACCTTCCTGTCCATGAGCATGGTATGTTTTTCTACTTATGTAGTCTCTTTTGGTTTCTTGCAGTAGCATCATGTAGTTTTCTTTGTATAAGCCTTTTACTTCTCTGGTTAGATTTATTCCTAAGTATTTTATCTTCAATAAATTGTATTGAATTGGTGATTTTTTTTTTGAAGTTCTTTGTGTTGGTGTAGAGGAATCCAACCGATTTTTATAGTTTATCTTGTCCCTGATACTTTGCTGGAATCTTCTATCAATTCCAGTAGTTTTCTTGTGGATTTTTTGTGGTTTTCTGTATATAAGATTGTATCATTTACCAATAAAAATCATTTACCAATAGAGATACTTTATTTTTTCTTACCAATTTGGATATCCTTTATTTCCTTTTATTGCCTTATTGCTCTGACTGCAGCCTCCAGCACAGTGTTGAATAAGAGTGGTGATAAAGGGCATCCTTTCTGGTTCCAGTTTTCAAGGGGAATGCTTTCAGATTCTCTCCATTTAGGATGATGTTGGCTGTTGGCTTTGTGTAAATGTCCTTTATTATGTTAAGGGGTTTTCTCTCTATTCCTATGTTGGCTTAGAGTTTTTATCATGAATAGGTGTTGGACTTTGTCAAATGCCTTTTCTGCATCAATTGATAAGATCATGTGGTTCTTAACTTTTGTTTTATTTATGTGATGGATTACGTTGATTGTTTTTCTGATGTTAAATCATCCCTGCCTTCCTGGTATGAATCCCACTTGGTGACGATGAATTATTTTTTTTGTTATGTTGTTGAATTCTATTGGCTAGAATTTTGTTGATGGCCTTTGTGTCTATGTTCATGAGTGATATTGCTCTGTAATTATATTTTTTTTGTTTTCTCTTTACCTGGTTTTGACCAGGGTTATGCTGGCTTCATAGAATGAGTTCAGGAGTATTCCATCCTTTTCTATGCTCTGAAATACCTATAGTAGTAGTGGTGTTAACTCTTTGAAAGTTTGGTAGAATTCTCCAGTGAAGCTGTCAGAGCCAGGGTTTTTTTATTTTTTATTTTTATTTTTATTAAATTACCTCTTCAATCTCCCCTTTTGTTATAGGTTTATTTAGTTTTTCTACCTTGGTTTGTGTTAGTTTAGGTGGTAGTGTGTTTCTAGAAATTTGCCCTTTTCCTCTAGATTTTCAAATTTGGCAGAGTACAATTCTTCTTAGTATTCTTTTACGGTTCATTTAATTTCAGTTGGGCCTGTTGTGATAACACCCATCTCATTTCTCATTTGGACTATTTCCTTTCTCTCGTGTTTTTCTTTTGTCAGTTTGGCCAATGGTTTATGGATTTTGTTGATCTTTTTAAAGAATCAGCTTTTGGTCTCATTGACTTTATCAATTGTTTTTCTATTCTCTATTTCATTAATTTCTGCTCTAATTTTTATTATTTCTTTTCTTCTGGTTCCCAAGGGCTCCTTTGCTGCTCTCTTTCTGTTTGTTCATGTTGTAGGGTTAATGTTTTGATTTGGGCCTTTCTTCTTTTTGGATGTGTGCATTTATTGCTATAAATTGACTCCTGAGCACTGCTTTTGCTGTGTCCCAAAGGTTCTCGTAGGATGTGTTTCATTCCCTTTTGATTCTATGAATTTCTTTTTTATGCCCTTGATTTCTGCTATAAGCCAGTAGTTTTTGAGCAAGGTGTTGTTCAGTTTCAATGTTTTGATTTTTTTTTCCCTTGCTTTTCCTGTTACTGATTTCTACTATCATGGGTTTATGGTCAGAAAAAATGCTTTGTAATATTTTGATATTTTGGATTCTTTAAGGCTTGCTGAAAAAGACTGTTTTAAAGTGTTGAAAAGCGAAGATGTCACCTTGAAGACTAAGGTGTGCCTGACCCGAGCCATGGTATTTTCAATAGCATCACATGCATGCAAAAGCTGGACAATGAATAAAGAAGATTGAAGCAGAATTGACCCCTATGAACTGTGGTGTTGGTGAATAATATTGATTATACCGTGGACTGCCAAAAGAATGAACAAATCTGTCTTGGAAGAAGTACAAGAGTGCTCCTTGGAGGCAAGGATGGCGAGACTGCCTCTTACATACTTTTGTCATATTGCCAGGAGAGATTGGTCCCTGGAGAAGGACATCTTGCTTGGTAAACTACAGGGTCAGTGAAAAAGAGGAAGACCCTCAATGAGATGGATTGACACAGTGGCTCCAAAAATGGGCTTAAGCATAACAACGATTGTCGATTGTGAGCATAGTGCAGGATCGGGGAATGTTTCATTCTATAGTACATAGGTCCCTATGAGTAGGAACTGACTCAATGGCACCTAACAACAACAAGGCTTAGTCTGTTGCCTGATATGTGGCCTGTCCTGGAGAATGTTCCATGTGCTTTGGGAAACAAAGTATATTTGGCTGTTGTTGGGTGAAGTGTTCTGTATTTGCCTATGAAATCAAGTTGGTTGATTACGGCATTTAGATCTTCCATGTCTTTACTGAGCTTCTTTCTAGATGTTCTGTCCTTCACTGAAAGTGGTGTGTTGAAATCTACTACTATTGTGGAGCTCTCTATTTCTGTTTTCAGTGCTGTTAGAGTTTGTTTATGTACTTTGGAATCCTGTAGTTGGGTGCATATGTATTTATTTTGGTTATGTCCTCCCGGTGTATTGATTGTTTAATCTTTATAAGTGTCCTTCCTTATCCTTTGTGGTGGATTTTGCTTTAAAGTCTATTTTGTCAGAGATTAATATTAACACTTGTCCTTTTTTTTGATTGTTATTTTTTTGATACATTTTTTCCCATCCTTTGAGTTTTAGTTTGTTTGAGTCTTTGAGTCTAAGATACGTCTCTTGAATGCGGCTTACAGACAGCTTGTGCTTTTTAATCGATCTTGCCACTCAGTCTCTTTATTGATGCATTTATTTCATTTGTATTTGGTGTAATTATTGCTAGCTTTTTTTTTTTTATGAGTTTAGTGTTGTCAGTTTGATTTTTTTTGTGTGTGTGTGTGTGTGTGGTGTTGACAGTTTCTTTGTTGCACCCAATTTTCTGTGCTGAGTTGTTTTTCTTTATGTATTTTCTTTTCATCTTTTTATTGTTTATATTTTGTATTTGCTGAGTCTTTACGTTTATCTTATTTTTTATTTTGATGTGTAAATTTGTTGGTGTCCTTTATGGTTAACTTAAAATTTACCTCTGTTTTTCTAAGTTTAATCCAGTCTTTTATTTCTTGATATCACCTTAACTTCCTTCCATATGGAAGTTCTATGACTACATTATTTGTTCCTCTTTTTCATTTTAATGTTGTCGTTGTTTACATATTGTTGCCTCAGTTTCCCTACTATAAGTGTTTTAGCTTTGACTTATTTTTGTGGCTTCCCTATTATGCTTGATATCTGGTTGTTCTATTCTCTCTTGGTTTGTTGTCTGATATTGTTGGTTCTCTAGCCAAGGTCTGCCTTTAATTTTCTCATAATTTTGGTTCGGTTTTCACAAATTCCCTTAGCTTCTGTTTATCTGGCAATGCCCTAATTTCACCTTCATATTTGAGAGATAGTTTTGCTGAATATATAATTATCTGCTTACAATTTTTTTTCCTTCAAAACTTTATTTATGTCATCCCATTGTCTTCTTGCCTGCATGGTTTCTGCTGAGTAGTCAGAGTTTAGTCTTACTGACTCTCCTTTGTAGGTGACTGTTTATCCCTAGTCAATCTTAAAATTCTCTTTTTATGTTTGGTTTTGGAAAATTTGATTATAATATATCTTGGTGACTTTCTTTTGAAATCTACCCTGGGTGGAATTCATTAAGCTTCTTGAGTAGGTATCATCTTATCTTTCAAGATATCAGGGAAGTTTTCTGCCAGCAAATCTTCAACAATTCTCTCTGTATTTCCTGTTATCTGCCCTATTCTGGTACCCCAATCCTTTGGTTCTTATTCCTCTCGAAAGCATCCCAAATAATTTTTAGGATTTCTTCATTTTTAAAAATTCTTTTATCAGATTTTTCCTCAAATAAATTGGTATCAAGTGTTTTATCTTCAATTTCACTAATTCTGACTTCCATTGTCTCAATTCTGCTCCCTTGAATTTCTATTGAGTTGCCTAATTCTTAAATTTTATTGTTAATCTTTTGGACTTGGATTTGCTGTCTCCTTATGAATTCTAGCAGCCTGTTAAACTTGTCATTCTGCTCCTGTATAAAAAAAAAAAAAATCCTCTATTGCATTGTCTGTGTGTTCCTTGGCTTGGTCTGAATTTTGCCTGATGTCCTTCCTGATCTCTTGAAGAACTCTGTGTAGTAATTTTTTGAATTCTACCTCCAGTAATTCCAAGATTTATCTTCCTCCAGTAGGTTTCCTAGTTCCTTGTTTTCTTCACTTGCTGGAGCCATCATGATGTTATTTTATAATGACTGTTGTCTCTGAGCCATCAATAAGTTATTATATTTATTTATTTTATGTTTGCTTACTGTGTCCTAGCTTCTTGTTTTGTTTTGATAGACTGGGCATGTGAGCTACTTGGTTATTGGTATCTTTGAAGCTCTCATGTCCTGTCTCCAGGTGGTTAAAGCTGCTACTAGGAGTGTGGAGTCAGTTCAGGTGTCCAGGTCATCAGTATCCAAGTGAGTGATGCCGACTGTCACCTAGAGTCCTAGAAGGGCAGGGTTATGTAGGGTTGATTGGAGTAGGCACAGGTGTCTGGCTGCAGTAGGGGGTTATATGCTGAGCAAGGTAGGTGACTGATGGCTCCCCTTGAGTGCCTGCGTGGAAGGTGTGTCCCTATCCCCAAGAGCACAGAAATAGGTGGATTTTGCAGCAAGACTTTGGGCACCCAATGCTGTTGGCTGTAAGGACTTGGAGACATCACTTATTCTCAGATCCCTGTCATGGGGCTAGGTGGAATGCATGAAGCCGCCAGTCCTCAGGCCCCTGATTGGGTGGGTGAGGATCCTGCTTAATGGGCAGGGCAGTATAAAATGTCATGAATCCTCCACTTCTCCTTAGCTCTTGCAGTTGAAAATAAGCTTCAGATATATACCCTGTTGTACTACGCTAATGAAGGCCTGTGCTGTTGAATGGTCCCAAGCAGGTCTACACAGGGGTGAAAGACACTTGAAGTCCATGGACTTCTTATGCCTCTGTCTAGGCAAAGATTCAGTCTCTTCCCTGAGTTCCTGGCTTAGGGAGTGTGGAGATTTTTTAAAGCTGTGAGGCTGGTTTGGGCAGGGTTATTCCTGAGTACCCAGCTTAGGGGAGTTGGCAGTTTTTGTTTGTTTGTTTTTTTTCCCTAAAGCCATGAGACTGGTTTCGGAGTGATAGGTCCTATTTCCAGCTTGGGGATGTGACAATTGTTGAATAGTGCTGGACTGGTATCTGAGTGGAGTGGGGAGGGGATAGATGAGGGGATAGGCGAGGAGAAAAGAGGCACTTCTTCACTATGAAAGTCCCAGAAGGAGATGGGTTATTTTGATCCTATAAGGTAGGTTAGATGCTTGCACTTAACTTTCACAGATCCAGCACTGCTTCCCCTTGGCTCCAGAGGCTTATACAGCCTCTCCACCTCCTGGTTTTTCCCAACGTGGTAAAACACATTCTGAATGCTACTTCTTGCCTCAGCCCTAATGTGCCAGCTGATTCAGCCTGCAGGGAGCTGACACAATGGCAACTAACAACAACAATAAGGATGGAATCTTTGTAAGACAGGTTTGAAATACACCTGGACTAAATTTCTGAATCTGTACCACTTGCAAAAATTCATCATCTTAATTCTTTTAAGAAAATTAAATATAACAGTCTAAGATACTTTAGTTTTTGTTTTATTTTTTCTTTATACTTTCACAAACCCAAATGCATCTAAAGAGAAGCAGGTAAAATAGGTCTGCTCTACAAAAAGAGAAAGAGGCAATTTTTACAAAGTACTGTCCAGAGAAAAGAAATACAGTATAGACAGTCATAGAGACGAATTTACTGATCACATTGATCTGAGTGAATAACTACTAAAAGCCTTCAGCCTTTTTACTCTGTTAGATTTCATATTATTTAAGCAATCTTTCATAATTCAGCCTGCTTCCTAAGTACACTGATAACAGGAAGAGTGTCTCATTAATTGCATTTCTGATTAGTACAACTATTTAAAATACATTTTTCATGCTGGAAAATTAAAATGGTAAGTTTTATTTATTCAGAAGTTTATTGTGAGTTTGTTTAGAGAGAGATTATCCTGATAATGTGATCATCTCTAGGTTTCTCACCAAACTATACATGATGCAAGCCATGGTCTTGTAACTCCTGCAAAATAATTGGCTAGGCCACAATCTTGCAAGAAATTGTTCAATTTCATATGCAAATAGTGTCTTGAGAATCCACCCAGTATGATTGAGCCCCTTGAGGTCCAGTTAGGGGATTAGTTAGTTTTGCCATCCGCCTAGGCTTATAACATCCCACAGATGTTCCAGGGGATCTCACTATCAAGAAGCATAAGGAGAAGAGCACATCCTTTGGACCCAGGGTCCTTGTGCAGAGAGCCTTTTAGGCCCAGAAGAAAGAAATGTGACACTGAAGATACAGAGAGGTGGCTATGGTGGGTTTCCCAGCCCAAGGACAGAGGGTTCAGCCTCTTTGGGTAGGAGGCTTGTTGGTAGAGCTGGTGGGTATCTGTAGGAAAGTTCGAAAGAGCTGAAACAGTTGTAACACTTGTCCATGTAGTGCAGAGGCCTGAGTGTGCCCCATGAAGGGATTGCATGCTTCACCTCCTGGACAGATTGACAAGAGCCACTTGGGCCTTTGGCAGTGCAGCCCCAAGTAGTTTGGTGAGCCCAGGTATTATGGTGGCAGCTAGAGGCAGCAGTGACATGCAGACAGCATCTGAGTTGAACCACAGCACACTGGCCCAGTGACATAAAAATGGACATGGATAATTTGTGAATCTACTGTTATCGTCTGCTGTTTGTTTTCTATAAATAATAATAATGGAATATAGGGTTCATATGAGTGGAATCTACTAGATGGCAATGGGTTTGGTTTTGTTTTTTGAGATCTCAATTTGCCAACACTGAGTAAATGTCTTTTGTTCAGGACTCAATCACAGATGAACTTAGCAGCCGTAGAATGTTTGATGACAGTGGGTATACATGCCTCATTCCTAGCAATCTTGTGGCTGCTTGAAAGTTTGATGAACAACTTGTTTGTATGTGCAATGCCGACAGACAGACAGGCATAGAGTATATTTCTTATATCTGAAAAGGTAATGGTCACAGCACAAAGGTATTGCAAATTATTATTGACTTGCTTATATAGAATGCTAGTTTCTGTCTGATAAACAATGTTTAAAATTTTAAAAATACTTGAATTTTGAATGTGGATAAAGACAAATATATGCTTTAGTAATATCCAAAGTGGTTGCTGTTGGCATAACATAAAGAGATTAATAAGCAAATAACTATTTTCAAAAGAAAAATCAAAATAGCTAATTTTCTAAGTATTTTAGAATTTGAAGGAATATGTAAACTTGGGGCTCATTAAAAATATGGAGAGAAATAGATTAATGAGAACTAAGGGATAACACTTTACCATTATTCAACAATCCATTGTATTTATGCCAGTGGCTCTCGATACTAACTACGTATTAGAACTACCTGTAGCACTTTGTTAATTATGATTCTATTTCTGGAATGAATAATTACGATTTATAAATTTTGCATCTCCTTCAAGAATTTAGAAAAAGAAAAAAGGAATGGAATAATAAATATATGTGTCATTCTTAAAAGTATAAGAAAAAACAAAAAGTTAACAAAAAGAATGAACAAACCCATGAATGAGTGAATTAATTCTTTGAAAGAATCAACAAGAGTCTGGAAAGATTCTTTGAAAATGAGAAGAGGAACAATTTTCCAAAGTCAGGAGTGAAAAATGGGAAGTACTTATATATCACATGTTTTTTTAGGCTGGGCTCTCTAGAGAAGCAAAACCAGTAAAGCATATATGTGTGTATCTCTCTTTCTCTATGTATATATGTATATTAATATCAAGGAAAAGTTTTACACAGTTGTAGAGACTGAAAAGTCCAAAGTCCATGGGTCAGGTGTCAGGATGGAGGCTTCTCCTGACTCATGTAGCTACAGGTGCTGACAAACCCAAGATTGGCACATCAGGCAGGAGGGTACTGGCTCACAGTCTGCAGAGGCTGATGAATCCAATATTGATAGGTAAGATGGTACTGGCTCAAGTCCCAAGGATAGAAGTTCAGATGATGATGAACCAAGTGCAGGATTCAGAGTAGAGCAAAAGGCAGAGATCTTTGCCAGAAAGTCCATATATCTTGGATGCAGGCCATAAAAGCAGGCCATACCCCCAAGGAAATTGCTTTCCAACTGATTAACTGCTTATAGCGCATTTCGTCATGGACAAGATTACATTATATCAGATCTCATCATGGAGGTGATTACATAATTACTTAACTTCCAACCTACATCATAATTGTCAAACCACTGAGAATCATGGCCCAGCCAAGTTGACACACAACCTTAACCATTGCAGCCCACCTCTTGTCAACTTGTCACCTGTACACATCTCCTTAAACCACACATAATTGCTAAATAAGGACAATTATAAAGTCAAACTTGTGCCTAACATGATACAACTAACATTTGTACATCCAAAAATTAACTAGCCCTGTTTACATGTTATGTTTCATAAGAAAACAAAAAACGTGATGCACACATACAAGAGATACTTATAACAATCACACTCCTCATTTCTGCAACTGATTGTGTGGTTGTAGCTGGTATTTAGACCACCTTTTCCTATCAGTCATTCAGTATTTCCTTTACACTCAGCAAGCACCTAAAGCTGGTTGTGGTTCTTTGCCTGGTGGGGTGACCCAAAACTTCATTCCTGAAGGGTCTGGGCCATTCACAGTCATGTTGGAATTGGGTTGCTGTAGCTTTCCATCGGCTTTAATGGCAGGGCACGGTAGTACACCCTAAGGGATCTCTTGCGTTCCAGGCATACTCTTCTTTACCTTCATTATGTAATATAAATCTGATTTCCTCTAGGTAATCTGGACCAATCACACCAGCTAATATGGTAACTCTCCTCTTTGCCTATTGGTCCAGAGGCATAAGAAGCCAAAGTGGTGGAGTGGCTTTCTTAACTTTCATTTGAATGGAATCATTGACGTTTCTCCAGGTGGGAGCGTTCTTCCCTTTGGAACTAAGACCTTTTTATGGATTGAACTGTATTCCCCAAAAATGTGCGTCGACTTGTCTAGGCCACGATTCACAGTAGTGTGTGATTGTCCACCATTTTGTCATCTGATACGATTTTCCTATGTCCAATGTCGTATCTCTATGATGTTAATGAGGTGGCAGTTATATACATGAGGCAGTACTCAATCTACAAGATTAGGTTGTGACTTAAGTCAATCTCTTTCAAGATATAAAAGAGAGAAGTGAGCAGAAAGACTGAGGACCTCATACCACCAAGAAAGCACGGGAGGGAGGAGAGCACATCCTTTGGATCTATGGTTCCTGACCTGAGAAGCTCCTCTAATAGAGAAGGTTGATGACAAGAATCTTCCCCAGAGCCAACAGAAAGAGAAAATCTTTCCCTGGACCTGGCACCCTGAATTCGGACTTCTGGCCTCCTCGATTGGGAGAAAATAAGTTTCTCTTTGTTAAAGCCATCCACTTGTGGTATTTGTGCTCTAGCAGCACTATATAACTAAGACAGACCTCTATACCTGCAGAACATAGGGTCATGGGGAAAGGAAGTAAACATTTTTTCAATGAGTTACTAGAGGTAATAGTGAGTGGTGTCACTCCCATTTCCATCCCTTGATTCCTGCACCCATGAATCCTTCTTATTTGAGAAACAGCACCATATATTGAATGCCGGCTTAGAGAATATACAACCTCTTGGAGAGCATTGCTCTAACCCTGCAAGGTATTGCCACCTAGCTAGTACCATAATTTTGTCTATAGAAGGCTATTCCATTGTTCTATCAAGCCAGTTGCTTCAGGATGATAGGATAAGACCAGTGAATTGCATGAGAATGGCTCATTGCCACACTTGATTTCCTGTGAAGTGAGTCCCTTGATCAGGAGCGATGCTGTGTGGGATACCATGATGGTGAATAAGGCATTCTGTAAGTCCACAGATGGTAGTTTTGGCAGAAGCATTGCATGCAGGCAAGGCAAAACTATATCCAAAGTGTCTATTTCCATAAGAGCAAAATGCTGCCCTTTCAATGATGGAAGCCTTCCAATGTAATAAATCTGTCACCAGGTTGCTGGCTGATCACCTCAAGAAATGGAGTCATATCGAGGATTCAGTGTTGGTCTCTGCTGCTAGCAGATAGGGCACTCAATCAGTGGCTATAGCCAAGTTCACTTTGGTGAGTGGAAATCCGTGTTACTGAGCCAATGCATAATCTCCATCCCTGCCACCATAGCCACTTTGTTCATGAGCACATTGGGCAATGACCAATGATGGGAGTGGCTGTGGAAAGAGGATGACCAGATTTCACAGAAAGTGTCATCGTATCTACAAGGTTGTTAAAATCCTACTCTACCGAGGTGATACTTTGGTGAGCATTCACATGAGACACAGATATCTTCGCTTGTTTGGCCCGTTCAGAAAGGTCTATCCTCAGAATCTTCCACATACCTACTTGTCTCCAATTTTCCAATCATGTTCCTTTCAAGTCCCTGACCATCAAACCAAACCATTGGCCACAACACATGAATCAATATACAATTGCACATCTGGTCATTTCTCCTTCCAAGCAAAATGCACTGCTCAAAGTTCTGTCCATTGGAAGGATTTCCTTTCACAACTTTCCTTCAGGGGGGTCCCAGAAATGGGTTGTGGCGATGCCACTGTCAACTTTCCAGTGGTGCCTGCATATCGCACAGAATCCTCTGTAAACCAGGCTTGAGTTTTCACTTCCTCAGTCAACTTATTAGAAGGAATTCCCCATGAAGCCATAGGTGCAGGCTGGGAGATAGAAGGTAATGTGACAGAAGTGGAGGCCATGGGCATTTGGGTCACTTACTCATGACACTTGTCCATTCAGGTCATGCTCAGGTCCAATTTTGTGTATATCACTTACATTAAACATGAAGTGCTGCTGCGCAAGTCCAACTGTATGGCTCTGTGGGTCAGAAACGCCAGTTCATGATGGGCAGCTCAGGCCACAAGATGATTTGGTGGTTCCTTGTGAAGCATTAACTCTTTATCGAGAGAGAGAAAGATTTATATCAAGGAAATGGCTCACTTGGTTGTCCAAAAACCAAACCAAACCCAGTGCCGTCGAGTCAATTCTGACTCATAGCGACCCTATACCACAGAGTATAACTGCCCCATACAGTTTCCAAGGAGCGCCTGGCAGATTTGAACTGCTGACCCTTTCGTTAGCAGCCGTAGCACTTAACCACTACACCACCAGGATTTCCTCACTTGATCGTAGAGGCTGGAAATTCCCAAGTTTGTGGGCCAAGGGTCAGGCTGGAGGCCCCTATTGACTCATGTAGCTGACAAAAAAACAAATCAAACCATTGCCATCAAGTCAATTTCAACGCATAGTGACCCTACATGACAGAGTGGAACTGTCCCACAGGGTTTCCAAAGAGCAGCTGGTGAGTTCAAACTGCCAATATTTTTCTTAGCAGCCATAGCTATTAACCACTGTACCACCAGGGCTCCCATGGGCTGACGAACCCAAGATTGGCAGGTTGGATGGCAGGCTGTTAGCTCACAGGTTTCAGAGGATGGTGAATCCAAGATTGGCAGGTAAGATGTTAAAATTATAGCAATTATGGAGAAATTGTCTATAATTCAGAAATTCTAATACTCTAAAAGTAGTTTTTCAAATAAGCACTGATATGTGCAACTAGAATATATAGATCCTTTCTCCCCAGAGTAGCCTGAAGATGGATTGAAGTAGAGTGAATTGACTTTAAGGATTTGAGTCTTACAGCATGTATCAAAATTTTCCTCAAAATTGTGTTTTGTATTCTTGTTGAAACGTCTATATAAACCTTACCTTCAGGTCCTTTCTTTACTTATAATTTATGATTTTTTAAATCTCTTAAGAAATTGACAGCTATGGGCAAAAGTATGAAAGTCATAAAATTGTACTTTCACCTTTGTAAATTTCACCATGGAGCCTTGGTGACACTATGAGTAAGCCCTCGGCTGAATACCGAAAGGTCAGCGGCTTGAACCCACTGCTGCTCTGAAGAAGAAAAGACCTGGTGATTTTTTCCCATAAAGATCGCAACCTAGGAAACCCTATGGTGTAGTTCTATTCTGTCACATTGGGTCCCACTATGAGTTGGAATTAACCTGATGACAAACAACGACAACAATATATACACCAAAGCACCATTAGGATAGAGGCTTATCACTCCCTTGTTCTGTGCTATTTAATAAAATAAACTCTTTAATTTGTCTCTCTTAGAGAATAAAATTGATCAAAGTAAACTATTATTGAAATTCAGAAAATGTGAATCTTGAAATAATAATATGAAGTATTTAGATATTGTACCCATAGAGTAGCAATTTGGTCTCTTAGGAAATTAAATTTTTAACCAAAAGACTATAGTTAGCATATTACATGATAAAATTTGGAGTGGAATTCTAGTCTATTAATTGTGAAAAATATGGCAATTAATATATATTTCTTATTTTCTTAAATGTTTCAAATTAAACTACTAATACTTCTTTTATTCAAGTGCTAAAATATTACTTCAGGCACAAAAGCAAAACACAAACACACTTCTAATATTAGAAATTACTTTAAAAGTGATTATTTTACTTTAAAAAGGTTAGAGCAATTACATTTCTCTAAGTACTGCAGTAGTTGTTTGTATAATTTCTCTGGAAATGCATAACACAGTATTTTACACATAGGGTCGCTCTGAGTCAGAATCGAATCAAAGCTAATGAGTTTATTTATTTATTTTTTTAGCAATTGTATTAAGATTGAAAAGGAGAGACCTGGTGTAAAGTGGTTAAGAGCTCAGGCTGCTAACCAAAAGATGGGCAGTTCAAATCCACTAGCTGATCCTTGGAAAACCTATGAGGTAGTTCTACTCTGTCCTATAGGGTTCCTGTGAGTTGGAATAGACTTGATAGCACACAACAACAAGATTTATAAACAATTTTAGAAGTACATTAATGATCGAGTGTTCAAAAAAGCAATGAATTTGAAACATGGAATACAAAATCAAATGTTAAAACATACAATATGGAAAGTTTTAATTAAAAATGATCTCTCTTAATATGTATGTTTTTGTTAGGTGCCTTCGAGTTGGTTCTGACTTCAGCAACCCTATGTACAACAGATGAGTTTATATATATATATATATATATATATGAAGGAGCCCTGGTAGTGTGACATTTAAGTGCTCAACTACTAATGGAAAGATTGATGACTCGAACCCACCCAGTGGCTCTGAGGGAGAAAGACCTGGCCATTTGGTCAGTAAAGATTAACCAAAACAAAAACTGAACCGATTGCCATTAAGTAGATTTTGCTCTCCTAGTGACCCTACAGGACAGAGCAGAACTGCCTTATAGGGTTTCTAGGAGTGGCTGGTGGATTCCGACTGCCATTGTTTTCATTAGCAGCTCAGTACTCCACTAGGGCTTCCAGCAAAGGTTATGTATGGCCAAGAAAACCCTAGGGACAGTTCTACTCCGTTACATGGGATGATTTAGAGTTAGAATTGACTCACGGACACCCAACAACAGCAATATAACTATATAGATGGGAGATGCTGCTACCAACTCTGGTTTTGAAATAAAGCCAGGTAAGTGGACAAACCTCACAGGCAGCAGCTGACACCTGAACCAAGACAGGACACTGTAATTACGATTGCAGTTTAAGGAGAGGAGGGGAAATTTGCAGTTTGCAGTGATGCTGAGAAATCCTCCAGCTCCAGAATTCTATATATAGTATAATTTGTAATCTAGGGAAGTTTCTCATAAGAGCTTTGAAGAAAACAACATGTTCTAAAGTCTATACTCAGGAAAAGATGTAAAACTGAAGGGATTTCAGGGGAAGTAAATGAATTGTGCTGGATACAGGCATCAGGAATCTTAGAATACACCTATTATTTGACATTTAATAGTGTTTTCCAGATAAATTACTAACATAAATATTTGGCAAAAGATGCCTTGTTTTTCAGATAGTCCAAAGTGTTAGGGAATAGGTTCAGGAGGACTAAAGTGGAAACTGCAACATATCACCCAGCCATGTTGCAGAAAACTATTTGAGAGGCCCATGAAAGAATCCTTAACAACCAGAGAAATATGTTTTTTTAACAGCAGAAGAATATTATGTATTTAAAGAAAAAGTCAGTGCATTTGTTTTCTATTGCTGTCACAAATTACCAAAAAGATGAGATTGAAACACAATACATTTATTATCTCATAGTTCCCATGCGCCAATAGCCTGGGAACTTTTAGCTGTTTTCTCCACTTACAGCTTCACAAGGCAGCAGTCAAGGAGTTCACCAGGCTTTGGTCTCATCTGAGGCTCAGGATATTCTCCAAACTCATGCGATTGTTGGAACAATCCATTTTCTTGAAGCTGTAGACTAGCAGGAGAGAACCCCTTAGCTCAAGGACTATCCAAACTCTCTTTTAAAGGGATGGTCTAATTATGTCAGGCCCACACATGGTAATCCCCCTCTGATTAACTAAAAGTCAACCTTTTAGGGATAGTAACTGAAAAGTCCCTTCATTGTGCAATACAACATAATATAATAGTCAAGGTGATATTCCCTTCATATTCACAGGTTCTGCCCACTTTCCTGAGTCCTGAAGTACAAAATAGGGTCATATTCAAGATCTAAATTCTATCTAAGTTAAGGTAATTTAAGCTCAGAAAAATCTATATATTTATTTTTTTAAATAACTTAGAGTTTATTTCTTTAGCACTCTTGTTACACAAAAAGCTAAGGAAACAATGGAAAAAAATCTCTAATAGTTTCATAAATTATAGCATTCACTTCAAATAAAGTTTATTTCTTCTTAGTCTCCTTTTAATCTTACTTTTATCAATCATTTCTTATTCTGGTCAACATTTTCATTTCATTTTCATGTTAATATTGTAATTTTACTTAATTCATTTCACTGAGGTGAAATGAATTATAATAAAACAATCCTATAGACAAGCCAAAGTTATATTCCCAAACTATTTTGAAAGCTGTTTCTCATTATTAATTAATTGGATATAAAATAAAATGAAAATGGATATTGTAGAAAAAAAGAAAAAATAATCAGAGAAAATTATAGCTTATTATTTTGAGGTGACATAAAAATACATTGCATGAAAATGACACTTACGTGGCAACACTGAGGCTTGTCAGGAACTGACTCACCCTTTTCATGAGTTGCCATTTTGATGGTATTGAGATAAATATTAATTGCAACATAAGGAAAATGGTGTAGATATGAATGTAGATCTCTATGCACAGAGAGATTCTGAAATTGTGTTCGTAAAAACGTTCTGGTAGTTTTTAATGAAGTCTAAAAAAGTCCCAGAAAGTTAGATGCCAGAATACGCTTACTGTGAGCCTCCACTTTTTCTTCTGTCTAGTAATTGGCAAGCTTAACTCTAAACACTGTCTCAATAAACGGTAAGCGATGAAAGTAAGTTAGAATACAAATTTTGCCCCACAGTAATTAATTGTTAAATCTTAAATATTTGCACTTTACTGGTGCAGGTACATTCAAATAATTTATCATTTTTATGAAAAGTATAGAATTATTTTTACAATAAAATATTTATTTTCTAATTTAATTCACTATAATATACATACGTTGCATGTCAATGCAAAGTCAATTTTAAATAGAGGTTTAAAATGTGTAACCTAGGTTAATTTCAAAAAGGATCCTATAGGTTGAATTTAAATGACTACTGTTTAAAATAAATTATTTATGAATCAACATTTCTCTATCTTGGCCATCACTGTTTTGTTTTCCTGATGGTGAATAGAAGTTAATTATCATTTTCACACTTCCCTCTGAATTGGTTCTTATTGTTATGAGAATACACTTTTCCTGGCAATTGTCCAAAGTAATGAATGGCTAGGCTTCAAGTATTTCTTTAAAGTTCAATGTAAACAGAGTTAGAGTTTTAGCAAAAAATAAATATTTATATTTTTTTACTTAAAAGTAAAACTTTGTCTTTTCATTCTTAAATTTATTGAATAATTCAACCATTTTGTCTTTATTTTTACAGGTGACAATAATGAAATGATGATTTTAACCTCCCCAAAACTGCACTCAATTAACAGACTTTAACATGTTTCTTAATTTAATACACGAATATCTTTCCTATATGAGACTTACTTATTATAAAATAAGAAGCAAGAAATGGCTCTTACTCTTATTCTTCAGGACAGTATATTGCCTTTGGTTCATTACATTGTGTACAGAACATGATGGTCTTTGAATATAAAGTACTCCTCATTTTAGACCTGGATAATACAGGGTCAGGCTGCATTGATCTTTAGGGGACCTTAGTATAATTTTATACATGGCAGATATATATTGCATCCCTTCTATTTAAAGTTCTAAATCTTTTAAAGTCCAGCTGAAATTCAATCTTTTACGAAGATTTTTTTGACCACTCCCCCTCTCATTCTCTTCAGTTCTTACTGTTGGTATAACTTCTTTGGAACTTATTATGTGCAACATCAGAATATGATTTCTGTATCCACAATTTATAAACTCAGCTATCAAAATTATGATTTATATATATATCTTTCTAGCTTAGTACCATATTTCATATTTGGCCTATCACAGGACAGGTATCTGATAAACAACCACTTTTCCTTTTTTTGATCTCATTTAGAAGCTACGTTTTACTGTGACTCTACCCTACCAAAATCCTCAAGAGTGATCCCAAGAAGTCCAGAAAAGCTCTGTACTTTTTGGGCAGCTCAGAGAGAATAAAATAAGCATAAAGACTTGCCTAAAATGTGGTAGCAATCAACTGGAATAGTAGCTTCCTATAACATTCAAAATGCATCTTACTTCTGAGAGTCAGATTCTTGGGGTAGGAGGTGAGATGTGGGGATCCCAAGCGGCATACTCAACTTCAAAATATGGGAATTTGTTCTATCAGAGGTCTAATCTTTAGGTGCCACCGTTTGTTGATGACAAAGCATGTGGAAGAACACACTTCTCTCCTCTACTTTTATCCAAGAAGTTGTATTTCTCCTCGATAAACACACATGTGAATTTCCTATTTGAAGTATTATTTTATAAATAAAATGGATTACATTTTTAGCAGTTAAAAAGTCAAGGAGGCTAGTAAAAGCAGAACTGATGCAACCATAAACAAGACATTGCTAAGGTCAGATTTCTAAATTTGCCGTGACAGATACACCAGAAAAAAACACACTTTTAAAACAACATAGTCTCAATTCTTGCCCCAATTTTTCTTTTTTCAGTCTATGCTAAACATCTGTATAGCAGCCTTTCCTGGCTACAACTGGTGCTGCGCTCCAAAAAAACTCTCAAAAACCCAAACCAAACCTGTTCCCATAGAATTGATTTAGACTCATAGTGACTCTGTAGGACAGAGTAGAGTTTCCAGGGGGTGCCTGATGGATTCCAACTGCCGGCCTTTTGGTTAGCAGCCATAGCTCTTAACTGCTACTCCACCAGGGTTTCCAAAAAGCCCTCAATAAGAAATAATTCTAGTCTCTAAAAATCCTGAACCTGAGTTAGTCTGATGGACACATTATTATTCCTTTCTTGGAGAACTCTATACTTCTGTGTTCCTAGGAGAGTAAAATTTCCCATACCCAGAATTATGAGGTGGAAGCAATATGGCGTCATATCTGAGCCCAAGGACTGATTCTGCCTTATTCTAGTGATTACTTCTCTCCCTTTCTTTATTTCAAAAATAGGAAATAATATTTATTTATTCATTAAATATTTATTCAACTTTTATTATACACACTAGGCATTTTCCTAGGAATAGGTCAATGGCACTGCACAAATTGAACAAGGTCCTTGTTCAAGTGGTGCTTACATTTTACTAAGAGAAAATGAACAAGTAAACTAGAAAATACATCCCTTTTGTCTACATTCATTTATTCAAAGCATACTTATCACATTTCTGCTCATTGCAAAGTACTGCTTGCATTAAATAACACAACATAGATACAAATTCTGCCTCTTAGTATAGTGGTAAAAAAAAATTTTTTTTTTTTTTTTAGTGGAAGAGATAGAAAATAAACAATCAATAAGCTAGATTGTAGTAAGTGCTGGGAAGAACAATAGATTTTGACGAACAAGATAAAGAATGACAAGATAGGTGAATTATGTATAAATAAATCAAGTTCTACACTTAGAAGATACTAAAGTGAATTAATTCCAATGAATTAACATTTGAATGTAAGTGAAATCAATTAAGGGAAGACGTATATAAATGTTGGGAAAAGCATTCCAAGCAGAGGAAACAGGAAGTGCAGAGATACTGATGCAATAGTAATCTCCACATATTTGTGCAACAGCAAGGAGAATGATGAAGCAGGAAGAGAGTGAGATAAGGCTAAGAAGAACCACAGAAATTTGTAAGGTGTAATGTATTATTAACTGATGAAGTTTATGTTTTAACAAGATGAATGGTGGTTGTGTGGACACTGGCATGTCTGTGTGTTAACGGATGTGGCTTCATCTCAAAGGAAATAAGATGTGAGAGAGATGGTGCAAAGATAGTACCATGGTATCAGAATACCTGGAGTTGAACTTTGGCTCTAGGGTACTGTTTGACTTCTTAGGCAAGCTACTTAACCTGCCTGTGTTTAGTTTCTTTATCTGTAAAGTGGGATTAATAAGAGCAGCCCACCTCATAATGTTATGAAGATTAAGAAAGTTAGTACATACACATTATTAGGAAAAACCTTTAGCATGGGGTAAACACCCAATAAAAATTAGTTATTATTTTTATGTTATCAGTAGTGCTATGACTAGGCAGTAGTAGGACTATACATGTTTTTATTTATCCTGTTTCTTTTGTCACTGTATAGAAAACCAAATTCAGTTTTTCAAGTTGATTCTAGTTTTTGATAAGGACTTCATTATGACATAAATATTAGATTGAATTTTTAGATCAAATACTTATTCTTCTATAATATTATTATGCATGCACCCTTTTTTTTTATAGAGGGCACACTGTCCTTCTACACCTCTTGATATTGGTCAATAGCACAGAAGGGAGGTTATATTAGTGCAGTAATGCTAGCCAAAAAGGGACTGGGAAAAGTGACAGGGGTAAGAAATTAAAGCTAAGCTGGATTGAGCTATTGAAATCATATGAGGTCCCTCTGAACCAAATAAATTACTTATTTACCACAGCAATTGACTGACTGTGTGTAAGGCATGGTATGCTTGTATAGGGAGGAGATATAGAAGAGAAATGTGAGAACATTTACACTGGAAGACAAGAGTCCTACTGGAAGAAAATAGTTGTGGGGAGCCTGTATCATAGATACGGGCCAGTAAAAATGGTAAATGGAGGGATTTCATAGATACCCCAGGTATGCTGGTGAGTAATTTCTGTGAAAGATGGGAGAAAATGAGAAGGCAGAGGTAATTCAAAATTTTCTCATGAAGGTAATTTATTAAAAGTGAAGCCATAAAGAATAAAAAACAGAAGAAACAAATGTGGAATTCTAGATCAACAGAATTATAACAGAAACAACTAACTTTAAGACTTCAATAGGATTATTAATATGCATCAATATTATGTATATGATAATGTAATAATATTTAAAAAATTTGTAACAGTGATAATAAAAGAAATTAAATGGTTATCCACACAGTTTGGATAATTCGAAGTTCCGTAGACCAGGCTGCTTAGAAATGTTGGCATGGTTGTTGTTGTTCAGTAAAGGATAGTGAAGCAGCTTTAAAATAGACCAGGACAGAAGAAGTGTTATTAATTTTTTTCTCAAAGAAAGTTCAGAAGCCTGTAATGATTAAGGTTTATCAATTTCAGTATGTATGTACATAACAAAAAAACCAAACCCAGTGCCATCGAGTCAATTCTGACTCATAGCGGCCCTATAGGACAGAGTAGAACTGCTACATAGAGTTTCCAAGGAGCATCTGGCAGATTTGAACTGCCGACCCTTTGGTTAGCAGCCGTAGCACTTAACCACTACGCCACCAGGGTTTCCTATGTATATACATATATATGTATATATACGTATACAAATTATGTATATATATGTGCATGTGTGTACATATACATATGTGTATATATTTCTAGCATGACCACACTCACATGTCTGTCAGTTTGTCTTACTGTGAGGGCTTGCAAGTTGCTTGTGATGCTGGAAGCTATGCCACTTTTATTCAAAAGCCAACAGGGTCACCCATGACAGATAGGTTTCAGTTGAGCTTCCAGACTAAGGCAGAGTAAGAAGAAGGGCCCAGTAGTCTACTTCTGAAACAGTCTACTTCTGAGACTATTTAGCTGGTGAAAACCTTATGAATAGCAGCAGAATATTGTTGGATATACTGCTGGGACATGAGCCCCTCAGGTTGGAAGTGACTCAAAATGCTACTGAGGAAGAGCTGCCTCCTCAACATAGAGTCGACCTTAATGATATGGAGTAAAGCTTTTGGGACCTTCATTTGCTGATGTGGCATGACTCAAAATGAGAAGAAACAGCTGCAAACATCCATTAAGAATTGGAACCTGGTATGTATGAAGTATGAATCCAGGAAAATTAGAAGTCAAAAATAAAGTGGAATGCATAAACATTGATATTCTAGGCAACAAGGGGCTGAAATGGACTGAATGGACTGGTATTGGTGAGTTTGAATCTGACAATCATATCTTCTACTATGCCAGGAACAACAATTTGGAGAGGGGTGGCATTGCATTTATCCTCAAAAAGAACATTTCAAGATCTATCCTGAAGTACAATGCTGTTGGTGATAGGAAAATATCCATACTCCTACAAGGAAGACCAGTTTATGCACTATTGTTCAAGTTTACACACAAACCACTAAGGCCAAAGATGAAGAAATTGAAGATTTTTATCAATTTCTGCAGTCTCAAGCTGATCAAACATGTATTCAGGATGCATTGATAATTACTGGAGGTTGGAATGAGAAAGTTAGAAACAAAGAAGGATCAGTAGTTGGAAAATATGGCCTTGGTGATAGAAACAATGCCAGAAGTCTAATGGTACAATTTTGCAAGACCAATGACTTCTTCATTGCAAAAACTTTTTTTCACCAATATAAATGGCGACTATATGTATATATACATGTGGTCCTCACCAGATGAAATACACAGGAATCAAATTGGGCCAGCTGTGGAACAGACCATCAATTGCTCATATGCAAGTTAAAGTTGAAACTGAAGAAAATTAGAACAAGTCAAGGAGAGCCAAAGTACGACCTTCAGTGTATCCCACCAGAATTTATAGACCTTCTCAAGAATAGATTTGATGCATTGAGCACTAATAACCAAAGGTCAGATGAGTTGTGGAATGACATTAAGGACATCATAAGTGAAAAACCAAGAGGTCACTAAAAAGATGAGAAAGAAAAAAAAGACGAAAATGGATATCAGAAGAAACTCTCAAACTTGCTCTTGAACATCCAGTAGCTAAAGCAAAAGGAAGAGGTGATGAAGTAAAGAGCTGAACAGAAGATTTCAAATGGTGGCTCGAGAAGACAAAGTAAAATATTATAATGACATGTGCAAAGACCTGGAGATGGAAAACCAAAAGTGAAGAACATGCTGTGCATTTCTCAAGCTGAAAGAACTAAGGAAAAAATTCAAGCCTCGAGTTGCAATAGTGAAGGATTCTATGGAGAAAACATTGAACAAGTCTGGAAACATCAAAAGAAGATGGAAGGAATACACAGAGTCAAAACACCAAAAAAAAAAAAAAAATCCCTTGATGTTCAACCACTTCAGGAGGTAACATAAGAGCAGGAACCAATGGAACTGAAGGAAGAAGTCCAAGCTGCACTGAGGGCATTGGTGAAAAACATGGCTCTGGGAATTGACAGAATACCAACTGAGATGTTACAACAAACGAATGCAGCACTGGAAGTACTCACTTGTCTATGCCAAGAAATTTGGAAGACAGCCAACCAACTGGAAGAGATCTATATTTGTGCCTATTCCCAAAAAAGGTGATCACACCGAATGCAGAAATTATAGAGCAATATCATTAATATCACATGTAAGTAAAATTTTGCTGAAGAGCATTCAAAAGTGGCTGCAGCAATATATTGACAGGTAACTTCCAGGAATTCTAGCCAGATTCAGAAGAGGACACAAAACCAGGGATATCATTGCTGATGTCAGATAGATACTGGCTGAAAGCAGAGAATACCAGAAATACCTGTGTTTTATTGACTGTGCAAAGGCATTCAACTGTGTGGACCATAGCAGATTATGGATAACTTTGAGAAGAGTGGGAATTCCAGAACACTTAATTGTGCTTATAAGGAATGTGTACATAGATCAAGAGGCAGTCATTCAAACAGAACAAGGGGATACTGCATGGTTTAAATTTGGGAAAGGTGTGTGTTAGGGTTGTATCCATTCACCATAACAATTCAACCTTTATGCTGAGCAAATAATCCAAGAAGCTGGACTATATGAAGAAGAATGGGGCATCAGAATTGGAGGAAGACTCATTAACAGTCTGTGTTATGTAGACGACACAACCTTGCTTGCTGAATGTTAAGAAGACTTGAAGCATTTACTGAAGAAGACCAAAGACCACAGCCTTTAGTATGAATTACACCTCACCATAAAGAAAACAAAAATCCTCACAATTGGACAAATAAGCAACATCCTGACAAATGGGGAAAAGATTGTAGTTGTCAACATTTCATTTTACTTGGATCCACAATCCACACCCACAGAAGCGGTAGTCAAGAAACCAAAAGATGCATTGCGTTGGGCAAATCTGCTGCAAAAGACCTCTTTAAAGTGTTGAAAAGCAAAGATGTCACCTTGAAGACTAATGTGCATCTTACTCAAGTCATGATGTTTTCAATTGCCTCATACACATGTGAAAGCTTGACGATGAATAAGGAAGACTGAAGAATTGATGGCTTTGAATTGCGGTGCTGGAGATAACATTGAATATACCATGAACTGCAAAAAGAACCAACAAATCTGTCTTTGCTGATGTACAACCAGAATGTTCCTTACAAGCAAGGATGGTGAGACTACATCTTGTCAGGAGGGATCAGTCCCTGGAGAAGAACACCATGCTTGGTAAAGTAGAGGGTCAGTGAAAAAGAGGAATATCCTCAATGAGATGAATTGACACAGTGGCTGACCAACGGGTTTAAGCATAATAACGATTGTGAGGATAGCGCAGGATCAGGCAGTGGTTTGTTCTTTTGTACATAGGGTCACTACGAGTCGGAGCCAACTCGATGACACCTAACAACAACAACAACAACATGACCAGTTTCCAGGGATTTAGAATCTTAGGATTCATATGCCTGTGTATAATGTCATGATTGGAAAATGGACTTGAGAATCAAGGCTACAAAACCTCAAATCCTATATAATTCATATTTTTCTGGGAAATAAGGAGCCCTTGGCTGCTAAGCAGGAAACCCTGGTGGTGTAGTGGTTAAGTGCTACGGCTGCTAACCAAAGGGTCGGCAGTTCAAATCCGCCAGGCGCTCCTTGGAAACTCTATGGGGCAGTTCTACTCTGTCCTATAGGGTTGCTATGAGTTGGAATCGACTCGACAGCACTAGGTTCTGGGTTGGCTGCTAACCAAAGGTAGACAATACAAACCCATGAGAAGATTATAGTCTTGGAAACTCTGTGGGGCACTTTTAATCTGTCCTTGAGGGTCACTCTGAGTTGGAATTGACTCTACGGCAATGGGTTTGGGTTTGTCTTTTTCTGGTAAATAAGAAGCTTATAATATACACTGCATATATTATTTAGAAGGTTACATTAGATATCCTTTATAGTTTTAAGAACTTTGCAGGTGCCAGATAAATTGAAGTTCCATTTCCTTCAGTGATTCATATTTTGTAATATAGACTGAAGACAAATTTCTTCTTGGGTAGTTTAATCTTGAATGTGTTTCCACCAGTGCTCTTCACAATACAAATGGGGAAAGAAGGGCTGAAAAATTCTCCTATAATTTGTATTGCATTGTGTCATAATATAAGAACATTGTCTATTATAGGAAGCAATAGCGTGTGTTGTATAAAACATTCAATATAAATTATAGATATGGCCTTAAAAATGAAACTACGTGTATTGAGCAATTATCCCATGCTAGATAATATACTAGATACTTTAACTAGAAAAACTGAATTTTTAATCTTCTTAACAACCTTAAATATATCATTGTGTTGTTTTATGTAAAAATACCTCTTTTATAGAAAACTGAAACATATGAAGGGAAATACTTTGCCTGAGGAAACAGCTAGGAAGTGGCAGAACTAGGTCGTAATTCAAGCACTCCGGCTTTATTACCCTCTTTCTCAACCATAATTTTGTACGGCTTATTGCAATCAGATATGATAATTGTGTGAATGAAAGAATAACAATTATTTGGTCAGCATAAGAAGAGATACAGGAGGGATTTCTTAAGAAAAACACAAAGCAAATCAGTAAAAGAGAAATAAAATGTTACTTCACTCATATTGTTGAAAGGCAGCAAAGTGGGATATAGAGATGCTTCTAATCTAATTAAGAGGCAGCCTTCAATGAAAGGCTACTACAGGTTTTTAGATGATTAGTAAGAAATAAATATATGTATATGCATATATGTATATATATATACACACACACACACAGATGTTTGTATGTGTATATACGTATAGAAACCCTGGTGACATAGTGGTTAAGTGCTACGGCTGCTAACCAAAGGGTCGGAAGTTCATATCCTCCAGGTGCTCCTTGGAAACTCTATGGGGAAGTTCTACTCTGTCCTATAGGGTCACTATGAGTCAGAATCAACTCGACAGCACTGGGTTTGGTTTATATATATAGATATACACATATATCTGTGTATATCTATCTATATATATATAGATATTTGTTTCTCACTTATGGTAGTAACTGAATGATTGTAGAAAACAAGTAACTTTTGGAAGGCACCCAGAAAATAACTGGAAATATACTGAATATGTGTGAAAAGGGATTCATAAAGAGAAAGGCTGATAACACCAGAGACAACACATGAGAGAAAGACAGTACAGAGACAAGCAGATTTATTTTTAAGATGTGTGAGAGTCTAAACTTTTTGACTGACAGAAGAAGAAAAGGCTTAGGAAATAGGAATACAAACAAAAACATGTACATATAGTATCTACATAAAAAGAGAAAATTAAGTCAGGCTGGAGAGGTGATAAAGGAAGAGTTGTGTTATTGAAAAGATGGACACAGTTACTTAGAAGAAACAAAGCTCATCATGTTTTAAAAGGCACTCAGCAGCACAAGATAAAAAGTCAGCATGCTGAGTAAAATGACCTTAAATTGAATGCAAAAGCCATCTGCACAGTATCTATAAATATCCTTAAGTATCTTGCTCATTTTTTTTAGTTGACATGATATTTAGTTTAAAAAAAAAAAAAGTTTTAGGTGTGCATAAATAATATGTGTGGGTTTATCCTTGATGTGCACCTCAGGCATATCATTTTTCTTGGTATATTTTATTATATCTTTAAAATGTTGAAATTGAAGATGTTATTTCAAAGCATCATCAAACAAGTTCCTTCCCGAAATGCTTAAAGAATATCCACAGTATTCTTGACAGCAAACATATTTACTCATATTTTCTAATGAGATAATAAAAATAAGCACTATTTGTCCTAGTGAGTATGTTTTCATCTCTTTAATGTCAATTCCCATGTGACGATATTCCATAAAATCAGTCTATTTATCAACCCCTTAGAATATATTTTATACTGGTGATGTTAAATATCAATTTTAGAAGTAGATTTTTTTTTAATATGCAGTAGGAGAGGGCTTTACTCACAGAAATCATTCAAATTGTGGCAAACATCACAGATATTGAGGGGGTGGGGCCAAGATGGCAGAATAGACAGATGCTTCCAGTTAGCCCTCTTACAAAAAGACCCTAAAAAACAAGTGAAACAATTATATTTATTACAAGCTAGGAGCCCTGAACATCAAAGGCAAGGTTAGAAAATGAACTGAGCAGCAGGGGGAGGAAGAGACGGTTAGGAAGCTGAGAGGTGTTACCGGACCTGAATCAGCAGAAGCCCTCAGACACCACTCATGGGAGTGGCTGCAGTGGGCTGGTACTAGCATGTGGCTGGTTTTCTCAGGGAGAAGTAGCCAGCCACACAGCCTACTCATACCTCTGAAACCAGAGAAGAACAGCACTCTCGACAAAAGCTAAAAACTTGCATATATTTTACCACTCTCCTGCTTCCAAGCTGGCTTCAGTTACTGTAGATTTCCCTGGGCCTGAGATAGGCCTGGCTGAGTGCCTAAAGCCATCCTCACAGCCTTGGAGAAGGAACAAATTCACAGTTGGGGGAAAATATAATTTGCCAGCTCCACTAATCTGGGAAGTTCAGGACAGAAGCAGCTCCTGTCCAGGCATAAACGGACCGTGGACTTTGAGTGTCTTTCCCCACTGCATGGACCTCTGTGGGCCTATTTCAGGAGATAAGGCCCTTGTTGGAAGATTACAACAGTTTCAACTGTGTGCTGGAGAGGTGGGTGTTTGATATTTGACACTGCTTTGCCTGTTAAACAGAGTCCTCACCTACCCATATCAGGGGCCTAAGGACTGCTGGGTCCACTCAGGTTACCCAGCCACCCACTACAGTGGTCCAAGGATAACTGGTACCTCCCCATCCCTACAACCAAAAATGCTGGGTGCCCATGGTCCATCTGCAGAATGAACCCACCTGTACACTCTAGGGAAGAGAGACATGCTTTCCTCAGTGACACTTGGGGGATGATTCTCAGCCCCTGCCTTGTTTGGAGCATGACCTCCTGCTGTAACCAGATATTAGTACCTACACCAATCACCCCTGCCCTTCTAAGATTGTAGAACAGAGCCAGAACCACACACTTGATGCGCAGCTACGTGGACACCTGAACTGAATTCATACAAGAAAAGTGAATGGACTCCTAGACTGACATGCCTAATAATAGCTCTAGCCATCTGGGGACATGATGTCAGAGCTCCAAAGATGAAAATAATCAAGATAGCTCACTTAAGCAACACATTTGGGCATATCAAAAAAAAAACAAAGCAAGAAGCTATGACACAGTGAGCAAACATAAAATAAACTAATACAATAATTTATAGATGGCTTGGAGACAACAGTCAATATCAAGTCACATAAAAAAACAGACCATGACCACCTCAACAAGCTCTTAAATTAAAAAATCAAGGGATCTTCTAGATAAAAGTGTCTCCTTGGAATTACGAGATGCAGAATACAAAAGATTAATAAACAAAAACCTTCAAGACATCAAGAAGGAAATCAGGCAATATGCAGAACAAGCCAAGGAACACACAGATAAAACAGCTGAAGAAATTAAAAAAGTCAATCAGGAACATAATAAAAAATTTAATAAGCTGAAAAAACACATAGACAGCAATCAAAAATTCATAAGATTAACAATAAAATTAAAGAATTAGACAACTCAATAGAAAGTCAGAGGAGCAGAATTGAGCAAGTGGAAGGCAGTATTACTGAATTTGAGGATAAACCAATTGGCACCAATATACTTGAAAAAAAATCAGATTAAAGTTTTTTAAAAAATGAAGAAACCTTAAGAGTCATGTGGGACTCTATCAAGAGAAATAACTTATGAGTGATAGGAGTACCAGAACGGAGATAAAGAAAAACACAGAGAGAATAGTTGAAGATTTACTGGCAGAAAACTTCCCTCATATCATGAAAGATGAGAAGATATTTATCTGAGATGTTCGCTGAACTGCACATAAGGTAGATTTTAAAAGAAAGTCACCAAGACATATTAAAATCAAATTTGCCAAAACCAAAGATAAGGAATTTTAAGAGCAGTGAGGGATAAACAAAAAGTTACCTACAAAGGAGAGCCAATAAGAATAAACTTGCACTACTCAGCAGAAATTATGCAGGCAAGAAGGCAATGCGATGACTTATATAAAGAATTGAAGGAAAAAGACTTCTAGTCAAGAATCATATATCCAGAAAAACTGTCTCTCAAATATGGAGGTGAAATTAGGACATTTCCAGAAAAAATTAAGTTTAGGGATTTCCTAAAAACCAAACCAAAACTACAAGAAATAATAAAGGGAATTCTTTGATTAGAAAATCAATAATATCAGGTATCAACCCAAGACTAGAACACTGGATAGAAAAATCAGATGTCAACACAGATAGGGAAATCACAAAAATAAATCAAGATAAAAAAACACTCAAAACAGGGAAACAGTGGTGTTATTATGTAAAAGAAGACAACATTAAAATAATAAAGAGGAACTAAGGAATGTAGTCATAGATCTTTCATATGGAGACGAAGACAAGGTGGTATGAAGAAATAAAAGTTAGGTTTAAATTCAGAAAAATAGGGGTAAATAATAAGGTAACCACAAAAGAGACAAACTATCCTACATATCAAAATAAAACACAATAAAAAAATACAGACTCAGCAGAAACAAAATAAACAACGAATAAGAGGAAAAGACAATATATAAAGATAAACTACTCAGCCAAAAAAAAAAAAAAATTGTGTGGAAAAAGAAACTCTCTACAAAACACAAAAAAAGACATCAAGATGATAGCACTAAATTCATACCTATCCATAATTACTCTGAATGTACCAATAAAGAGACAGAGAGTGGCAGAATGCATTAAAAACAGGATCCGTCTATATACTGCCTACAAGAGACACACCTTAGACTTAGAGACACAAACTAAAACTCAAGGGATGAAAAAAAATATATCAAACAACAATCAGAAAAGAGCAGAAGTGACAATATTAATTTCTGACAAAATAGACTTTAAATCCACCACAAAGGATTAGGAAGGACAATATGTAATGATTAAAAGGACAATATACCATGAGGATACAACCATATGAAATATTTATGCACACAATGACAGGGCTGCAAGATACATAAAAAAACTTTAACAACATTGAAAAGTGAGATAGATGGCTCCGCAATAATAGTAGGAGACTTCAACACATCACTTTTGGTGAAGGTCAGGACATCCAGATAGAAGCTCAATAAAGACACAGAAGATCTAAATGCCACGATCAACCAACTTGACCTCATAGACATATACAGAACACTCCACCCAACAGCAACCAACTATACTTTCTTTTCCAGTGCACATGGAACATTCTCGAGAATAGACCACATATTAGGTCATAAAGCAAGCCTTAGCAGAATCCAAAACATTGAAATGTTACAAAGCATCTTCTCCAACCATAGGGCCGTAAAAGTAGAAATCAATAACAGAAAATGCAGGGAAAAGAAACAAAACAATTGGAAACTGAACAATACCCTGCTCAAAAAAGACTGGGTTAAAGAAGACATTAAGGATGGAACAAAGAAATTCATAGAAACCAATGAGAATGCAAACACGTTTTTATCAGAACCTTTGGGACACAGACAAAGCAGTGCTCAGAGGTCAATTTATATCAATAAATGCACACTTACAAAAAGAAGAAAAGGCCGAAATCAAAGAATTATCCCTACAACTTGAACAAATAGAAAGGGAACAAGATAAACCCTCAGTCACCAGAAGAAAGCAAATAATAAAAATTAGAGCAGAATTAAATGAAATACAAAACAGAAAAACAATTGAAAATGTTAAGAAGATCAAAAGCTGGTTCTTTGAAAAAATTAACAAAATTGATAAACCGTTAGCTGAATTGACAAAAGAAAAGCAGGAGAGGAAGCAAATAACCCAAATAAGAAATGAGATGGACAATATTACAACAGACCCAGCTGAAATTAAAAGAATCTTATCGGATTATTATGAAAAATTGTACTCTAACATATTTGAAAACCTAGAAGAAATGGATGAATTCCTAGATAAATACTAACTACCTAAACTAACACAGAGGTAGAACAACTAAATAGACCCATAACAAAAGAAGAGATTGAAAAGGTAATCAAAACAACTCCCGACCAAAAAAAGCCCTGGCCCTGATGGCTTCATTGCAGAATTCTACCAAACTTTCAGAGAAGAGTTAACACCACTATTACTAAAGGTATTTCAGAGCATAGAAAAGAACGGAATACTCCCAAACTCATTTTATGAAGCCGGCATATCCCTCATACCAAAACCAGGTAAAGATACCACAAAAAGAGAAAATTACAAATCTATATCCCTCATGAATTTAGATGCAAAAATCCTCAACAAAATTCTAGCCAACAGAATTCAACAACATATCAAAAATATAATTCACCATGACCAAGTGGGATTTGTACCAGGTGTGCAGAGATGGTTCAACATTAGAAAAGCAATGCATGTAATCTATCACAGAAATAAAACAAAAGACAAGAATCACATGATTTCATCAACTGATGCAGAAAAGGCATTTGACAAAGTTCAACACCCATTCGTGATAAAAGCTTTCAGCAAAACAGGAATAGAAGGAAAATTCCTCATCATAATAAATGGCATTTATACAAAGCCAATAGCCAACATCATCCTAAACGAAGAGAGCCTAAGAGTCTTGAGAACAGGAACCAGACAAAGATGTCCATTTTCACCACTCTTATTTAACATTGTGCTGGAGGTCCTAGCCAGAGCAATTAGGATAGATAAAGAAATAAAGGGCATCCAGATGTGCAAAGAAGTCGAAATATCTCTATTTGCAGGTGACATGATTTTATACGCAGAAAACCCCAAAGAATCCTCAAGAAAACTATTGAAAGTAATAGAAGAGTTCAGCAGAGTATCAGGATACAAGATAAACATACAAAAATCGGTTGGATTCCTCTACACAAACAGAAAGAACATTGAAGAGGAAATCACCGAATTAATGCTGTTTACAGTAACCCCCAAGAAGATAAAATACTTAGGAATAAATCTTACCAGAGATGTAAAAGTCTTATACAAAGAAAACTACAAAACACTACTCCGAAAAACCAAAAAGAGACCTATATAAGTAGAAAAACATATCTTGCTCATGGATAAAAAAGGGAAGACTTAACATTGTAAAAATGTCTATTCTTGCCAAAACTATTTATAGATACAATGCAATTCCAATCCAAATTCCAACTACATTTTTTAATGAGATGGAAAACAAATCACCTACTTCATATTAAAAAGGTAAGAGGCCATGGATAAGTAAAGCATTACTGAAAAAGAATAAAGTGAGAGGCCTTGCTCTACCAGATTTTAGAGCCTATTATATTGTCACAGTTGTCAAACAGCCTGGTACTGGTACAACAAAAGAAACATAGACCAATGGAAGAAAATCCAGATTCCAGACATAAATTCCTCCACATATGAGCAGCTGATATTTGACAAAGTTCCTACAACAGTTAAATGAGGAAAAGACAGTCTGTTTAACAAATGGTGTTGGCATAACTGGATATCGATCTGCAAAAAAATGAAACAAGACCCATACCTCACTCCACGCACAAAAACTAACTGGAAATGGATCAAAGAGCTAAACGTAAAATCTAAAACAGCAAAGACCATGGAAGGAAAAATAGGGACAATGTTAGGGCCCTAATACATGGCATAAACTGTATACAAAACATTGCTAGCAATGCAGAAGAGAAACTAGATAACTGGGAGCTCTTAAAAACCAAACACCTATGCTCATCGAAAGACTTCACCAAAAGAGTAAAAGGATTACCTACAGGTTGGGAAAAACTTTTTAGCTATGATATTACTGATCAGACTGGCCTGATCTCTAAAATCTACGTGATACTGCAAAAACTCAACTACAAAAAGACAAATAGCCCAATTTAAAATGGGCAAAAGATACGAACAGGCACTTCCCTAAGGAAGACATTCAGGTAGCTAACAGATTCATGAGGAAATGCTCACAATCATTAGCAATTAGGGAAATGCAAATCAAAACTACCATGAGATTCCATCTCAATCCAACAAGGCTGCCATTAACCCAAAAAACACAAAATACTAAGTATTGGAGAGGTTGTGGATAGAATGGAACACTTTTGCACTGCTGGTGGGAATGTAAAATGGCACAACCAGAGAACCTACATTTACCAGCCACCTTTACATCTAGCTGTGTCTAGGTGGCTAGTTCTCAAAAATAAAATGCAAGAATGACGAAGATGGAGGACTAGGTAGATGCTACATCGAATGCCTCTTGCAACAAAGACTCGGAAAAACAAGTGAATAGATCACATACATAACAATCTACGAACCCTGAACAACAAACACAGATTTAGAGACGGAAAACGAAAAAATACGGGGAAGCAGCGATTGTTTTCAGAGCCTGGAGCCAGCGTCCCAGTCAGCGGATTTTCTGGAAAAACTAGTTTCCCAGTGATGGCTCGGAGACAGCAGTCCATAACAAACCACATAAAGAAGCAAACCATGACAGCTTCTACAACCCCCCAAACAAAAGAATCAAAATCTTTCCCAAATGAAGATACAATCCTGGAATTATCAGATGCAGAATATAAAAAACTAATTTACAGAATGCTTCAAGACATCACAAACGAAATAAGGCAAACTGCAGAAAAAGCCAAGGAACACACTGATAAAACAGTGGAAGAACTCAAAAAGATTATTCAAGAACATAGTGGAAAAATTAATAAGATGCAAGAATCCATAGAGAGACAGCATGTAGAAATCCAAAAGATTAACAATAAAATTACAGAATTAGACAACGCAATAGGAAGTCAGAGGAGCAGACTCGAGCAATTAGAATGCAGACCGGGACATCTGGAGGACCAGGGAATTAACACCAACATAGCTGAAAAAAAATCAGATAAAAGAATTTAAAAAAATGACGAAACCCTAAGAATCATGTGGGACTCTATCAAGAAGGACAACTTGAGGGTGATTGGAGTCCCAGAACAGGGAGGGAGGACAGAAAACACAGAGAAAATAGTTGAAGATCTCCTGACAAAAAACTTCCCTGACATCATGAAAGACGAAAGGATATCTACCCAAGATGCTCATCGAACCCCATTTAAGACTGATCCAAAAAGAAAAACACCAAGACATATTATCATCAAACTCGCCAAAACCAAAGATAAACAGAAAATTTTAAAAGGAGCCAGGGAGAAAAGAAGGGTTTCCTTCAAGGGAGAATCAATAAGAATAAGTTCAGACTACTCAGCAGAAACCATGCAGGCAAGAAGGGAATGGGACGACATATACAGAGCACTGAAGGAGAAAAACTGCCAGCCAAGGATCATATATCCAGCAAAACTCTCTCTGAAATATGAAGGCGAAATTAAGATATTTACAGATAAACACAAGTTTAGAGAATTTGCAAAAACCAAACCAAAGCTACAAGAAATACTAAAGGATATTGTTTGGTCAGAAAACCAATAACATCAGACACCAGCACAACACAAGGTCACAAAACAGAACGTCCTGATATCAACTCAAATAGGGAAATCACAAAAACAAATTAAGATTAATTAAAAAAAAAATGCTCATAACAGGGAATCACTGAAGTCAATATGTAAAAGATCACAATAATCAAAAAGAGGGACTAGATACAGGAGTCATAGAACTGCTATATGGAGAGTGATACAAGGCGACATAGAACAACACAAGTTAGGTTTTTACTTAGAAAAATAGGGGTAAAGAATACGGTAACCACAAAGAGGTATAACAACTCCATAACTCAAGATAAAAGCCAAGAAAAACATAACGACTCAACAAACATAAAGTCAAACACTACAAAAATGAGGATCTCACAATTTACTAAGAAAAACGCCTCAGCACAAAAAAGTATGTGGAAAAATGAAATTGTCAACAACACACATAAAAAGGCATCAAAATGACAACACTAAACACTTGCTTATCTATAATTACCCTGAATGTAAATGGACTAAATGCACCAATAAAGAGACAGAGAGTCTCGGACTGGATAAAGAAACACGATCCGTCTATATGCTGCCTACAAGAAACACACCTTAGACTTAGAGACACAAACGAACTAAAACTCAAAGGATGGAAAAAAATACATCAAGCAAACAATAAGCAAAAAAGAAGAGGAGTAGCAATATTAATTTCTGACAAAATAGACTTTAGACTTAAATCCACCACAAGGGATAAAGAAGGACATTATATAATGATAAAAGGGACAATTGATCAGGAAGACATAACGGTATTAAATATTTATGCACCCAATGACAGGGCTGCAAGATACATAAATCAAATTTTAACAGAACTGAAAAGTGAGATAGACAACTCCACAATTATAGTAGGAGACTTCAACACACCACTTTCGGAGAAGGACAGGACATCCAGTAAGAAGCTCAACAGAGACACAGAAGACCTAATTACAACAATCAACCAACTTAACCTCATCGACTTATACAGAACTCTCCACCCAACTGCTCCAAAGTATACTTTTTTTTCTAGAGCACATGGACCATTCTCTAGAATAGACCACATATTAGGTCATAAAACACACCTTTGCAGAATCCAAAACATCGAAATGTTACAAAGCATCTTCTCAGACCACAAGGCAATAAAACTAGAAATCAATAACAGAAAAACTAGGGAAAAGAAATCAAATACTTGGAAACTGAACAATACCCTCCTGAAAAAAAGACTGGGTTATAGAAGACATCAAGGAGGGAATAAGGAAATTCATAGAAAGCAATGAGAATGAAAATACTTCCTGTCAAAACCTCTGGGACACAGCAAAAGCCGTGCTCAGAGGCCAATTTATATCGATAAATGCACACATACAAAAGGAAGAAAGAGCCAAAATCAGAGAACTGTCCCGACAACTTGAACAAATAGAAACTGAGCAACAAAAGAATCCATCAGGCACCAGAAGAAAACAAATAATAAAAATTAGAGCTGAACTAAATGAATTAGAGAACAGAAAAACAATTGAAAGAATTAACAAAGCCAAAAGCTGGTTCTTTGAAAAAATTAACAAAATTGATAAACCATTGGCTAGACTGACTAAAGAAATACAGGAAAGGAAACAAATAACCCGAATAAGAAACGAGAAGGACCACATCACAACAGAACCAAATGAAATTAAAAGAATCGTTTCAGATTATTATGAAAAATTGTACCCTAACAAAGTTGAAAACCTTGAAGAAATGGATGAATTCTTGGAAAAACACTACCTACCTAAACTAACACATTCAGAAGTAGAACAACTAAATAGACCCATAACAACAAAAGAGATTGAAACGGTAATCAAAAAACTCCCAACAAAATAAAGCCCTGGCCTGGACGGCTTCACCGCAGAGTTCTACCAAACTTTCAGAGAAGAGTTAACACCACTACTACTAAAGGTATTTCAAAGCATAGAAAATGACGGAATACTACCTAACTCATTCTATGAAGCCACCATCTCCCTGATAACCACAACCAGGTAAAGACATTACAAAAAAAGAAAATTGCAGACCTATATCCCTCATGAACATAGATGCAAAAATCCTCGACGAAATTCTAGCCAATAAAATTCAACAACATATCAAAAAAATAATTCCCCACGATCAAGTGGGATTTCTACCAGGTATGCAAGGCTGGTTTAATATTAGAAAAACCATTAATGTAATCCACCACATAAATAAAACAAAAGACAAAAACCACATGATCTTCTCAATTGATGCAGAAAAGGCATTTGACAAAGTCCAACACCCATTTATGATAAAAACTCTGACCAAAATAGGAATTGAAGGAAAATTCCTCAACATAATAAAGGGCATCTATGCAAAGCCAACAGCCAACATCACTCTAAATGGAGAGAACCTGAAAGCATTTCCCTTGAAAACGGGAACGAGACAAGGATGCCCTTTATCACCGCTCTTATTCAACATCGTGCTAGAAGTCCTAGCCAGGGCAATTAGGCTAGACAAAGAAATAAAGGGTATCCGGATTGGCAAGGAAGAACTAAAATTATCTCTATTTGCAGATGACATGATCTTATACACAGAAAACCCTAAGGAATCCTCCAGAAAACGACTGAAACTAATAGAAGAGTTTGGCAGTCTCAGGTTATAAAATAAACATACAAAAATCACTTGGATTCCTCTACATCAACAAAAAGAACACCGAAGAGGAAATCACCAAATCAATACCATTCACAGTAGCCCCCAAGAAGATAAAATACTTAGGAATAAATCTTACCAAGGATGTAAAAGACCTATACAAAGAAAACTACAAAACTCTACTACAAGAAATTAAAAGGGACATACTTAAGTGGAAAAACATCCCCTGCTCATGGATAGGAAGACTTAACATAGTAAAAATGTCTATTCTACCAAAAGCCATCTATACATACAATGCACTTCCAATCCAAATTCCAATGTCATATTTTAAGGTGATAGAGAAACAAATCACCAATTTCATATGGAAGGGAAAGAAGCCTTGGATAAGCAAAGCATTACTGAAAAAGAAGAAGAAAGTGCGAGGCCTCACTCTACCTGATTTCAGAAGCTATTATACAGCCACAGTAGTCAAAACAGCCTGGTAGTGGTACAACAACAGATACATAGACCAATGGAACAGAATTGAGAACCCAGATATAAATCTATCCACGTATGAGCAGCTGATATTTGACAAAGGACCAGTGTCAGTTAATTGGGGAAAAGACAGTCTTTTTAACAAATGGTGCTGGCAAAACTGGATATCCATTTGCAAAAAAATGAAACAGGACCCATACCTCACACCATGCACAAAAACTAACTCCAAGTGGATCAAAGACATAAACATAAGGAATAAAACGATAAAGATCATAGAAGAAAAAATAGGGACAACATTAGGAGCTCTAATACAAGGCATAAACAGAATACAAAACATTACCAAAAATGACGAAGAGAAACCCGATAACTGGGAGCTCCTAAAAATCAAACACCTATGCTCATCTAAAGACTTCACCAAAAGAGTAAAAAGACCACCTACAGACTGGGAAAGAATTTTCAGCTATGACATCTCCGACCAGCGCCTGATCTCTAAAATCTACATGATTCTGTCAAAACTCAACCACAAAAAGACAAACAACCCAATCAAGAAGTGGGCAAAGGATATGAACACACACTTCACTAAAGAAGATATTCAGGCAGGTAACAGATACATGAGAAAATGCTCTCGATCCTTAGCCATTAGAGAAATGCAGATTAAAACTATGATGAGATTCCATCTCACTCCAACAAGGCTGGCATTAATTCAAAAAACACAAAATAATAAATGCTGGAGAGGCTACGGAGAGATTGGAACTCTTATACACTGCTGGTGGGAATGTAAAATGGTACAACCACTTTGGAAATCTATCTGGCGTTATCTTAAAACAGTTAGAAATAGAACTACCATACAACCCAGAAATCCCTCTCCTCGGAATATACCCTAGAGAAACAAGAGCCTTCACACAAACAGATATATGCACACCCATGTTTATTGCAGCTCTGTTTACAGTAGCAAAAAGCTGGAAGCAACCAAGGTGTCCATCAACGGATGAATGGGTAAATAAATTGTGGTATATTCACACAATGGAATACTACGCATCGATAAAGAACAGTGACGAATCTGTCAATCATTTCATAACATGGAGGAACCTGGAAGGCATTATGCTGAGCGAAATCAGTCAGAGGCAAAAGGAGAAATATTGTATAAGACCACTATTATAAAATCTTGAGAAATAGTATAAACTGAGAAGAACACATACGTTTGTGGTTACGAAGCGGGGAGGGAGGGAGAGGTTTTTTAATGATTAATTTGCTGAAAAGAACTGCTTTAGGTGAAGGGAAGGACAACACTCAATACATGGAAGGTCAGCTCAACTGGACTGGACTGGACCAAAAGCAAAGAAGTTTCCGGGATAAACTGAATACTTCAAAGGTCAGCGGAACAAGGGCGGGGGCTTGGGAACCATTGTTTAAGGGGACTTCTAAGTCAATTGGCAAAATAATTCTATTATGAAAACATTCTGCATCCCACTTTGAAATGTGGCGTCTGGGGTCTTAAAAGCTAACAAGCGGCCATCTAAGATGCATCAACTGGTCTCAACCCACCTGGAGCAAAGGAAAATGAAGAACACCAAGGTCACACGACAACTAAGAGCCCAAGAGACAGAGAGGGCCACATGAACCAGAGACCTGCATTATCCTGAGAACAGAAGAACTAGTTGGTGCCTGGACACAATCGATGACTGCCCTGACAGGGAGCACAATAGAGAACCCCTGAGGGAGCAGGAGATAAGTGGGATGCAGACCCCAAATTCTCACAAAAAGACCATACTTAATGGTCTGGATGTGACTAGAGCAACCCCGGCGATCATGGTCCCCAAACCTTCTGTTGGCACAGGACAGGAACCATCCCTGAAGACAATTCATCAGACTTGAAAGGGACTGGACAGTGGGTGGGAGAGAGATGCTGATGAAGAGTAAGCTAATAATATCAGGTGGACACTTGAGACTGTGTTGGCATCTCCTGTCTCGAGCGGGGATGGGAGGATAGAGAGAGTTGGAGGTTGCCAAAGTTTTCACGGAAGGAGAGACTGGAAGGGCTGACTCATTAGGGGGAGAGCAAGTGGGAGTAAAGAGTAAGATGTATATTAACTTATATGTGACAGACTGACTTGATTTGTAAACGTTCACTTGAAGCTCAATAAAAGTTAATTAAAAAAAAAAAATGGCACAACCACTTTGGAAATCAATTTGGCACTTCCTTAAAAAGCTAGAATTAGAACTACCTTACGATCCAGCAATCCCACTCCTTGGAATATATCCTGGAGAAATAAGAGCCTTTACACGAACAGATATATGCACACCCATGTTCGTTGCAGCACTGTTTACAATAGCAAAAAGGTGGAAGCAACCAAGGTGCCCATCAACAAATGAAGGATATATTATGGTATATTCACACAGTGGAATACTATGCATTGATAAAGAACAGTGGTGAATCTGTGAAACATTTCATAACATGGAGGAATCTGGAAGGCATTATGCTGAGTGAAATTAGTCAGTTGTAAAAGGACAAATATCGTATAAGACCACTATTATAAGAACTCAAGAAATAGTTTAAACAGAGAAGAAAATATTCTTTGATGGTTAGAGGACAGTGGAGGGAGGTAGGGAGGGAGGTAGAGAGGGAGAGGGGTTTTCACTAATTAGGTAGTAAATAAGAACTATTTTAGGTGAAGGGAAAGACAAACAATACAGGAGAGATCAACACAACTGGACTAAACTAGAAACAGAGAAGTTTCCTGAATAAACTGAACACTTCAAAGGCCAGCATAGCAGGGGCAGGGGTTTGGGGGCCATGGTTTCAGGGGACATCTAAGTCAATTGGCATAATAAAATCTATTAAGAAAACATTCTGCATCCCACTTCGCGGAGTGGCGTCTGGGGTCTTAAACGCTAGCAAGCAGCCACCTAAGATGCATCAGTTGGTCTCAACCCACCTGGGGCAAGAGAAAATGAAGAGCACCAAAGACACAAGGTAATTATGAGCCCAAAGACAGAAAGCGTTACCACAAATTATGGATTCGTGCCGCCTGCTGCAAAGCCAGTACTGAGACAGGAGGAATACTGAGACAGGAGGAGGTAAGCAGTAAGAGGGCTTTATTGAATACCGGTATTCAAGAGAAAGAGAGGGTTAAATTGCTCTCAAATTCTATCTAAACCAAGAGGACTAATTAGAGAGATTTTATAGGGGGAAGGTGAGGGTTTAGAGGTTTTCAGGAATGTTGGTTTTTCTTTGAGATAGACATGACGTTAAAGTAATCTATTATTGAAGTCCTGCAAGTTTCTTCATGCCCTCCTGGAGTCCTGAAAGTTTCTTCATGCCATCCAGATTTCCGTCACAAGATGGATCTAAGCTTTGTTCAGCCGCCTCAGTTTTGTGTATTTTTCCTTGGAAGAGGAACATAGTTTAATGAGCAACTGAAAATTGATTACCTTATTTTTCTTTAAAGGAACAATCGTGGGGCAGATTCCAGAGCAAGTAATTACGTTTCAAAGACTAGCTTATACAGTTATATTAAAACATTAGAAAATCTATTCTCTCTGCTTCAGTACTAAAACACTGAAGAAAATGTTTTCCCTACTTCAAAAGAGCCACATAAACCAGAGACTACATCAGCTTGAGACCGGAAGAACTAGCTGGTGCCTGGCTACAACCGAAGACTGCCCTGACAGGGAACACAATAGGGAGCCCCTGAGGGAGCAGGAGAGCAGTGGGATGCAGACCCCGTATTCTCCTAAAAAGACCAGACTTAATGGTCTGACTGAGACTATAAGCCCTCCTGTGGTCATGGTCCCCAGACCTTCTGTTAGCCCAAGACAGGAACCATTTCTAAAGTCAACTCTTCAGACAGGGATTGGACTGGACAATGGGATAGAAAATGATACTGGAGAAGAATGAGCTTCTTGGATCAAGCAGACACATGAAACTATGGTGTCATCTCCTGTCTGGAGGGGAGATGAAGGGGCAGAGAGGGTCATAAGCTGGCTGAATAGACATAAAAAGAGAGAGAAGAGGAAAGGAGTGTGCTGTCTCATTAGGGGGAGAGCAATTAGAAGTATATAGCAAGGTATATATAAATTTTTGTATGACAGTGACTTGATTTGTAAACTTTCACTTATAACACAATAAAAATAAATTTAAAAAACCACAGATATTTGTGTTTTCAAGATAAAATAGTTTTTGGTACCAGTTTATATTATAGTAAGCCTATTAAGATTCCATTTTACCTGGATTCACAATCAACACCCATGGAAAAAGCAGTTAAAAATCAAATGCCATATTGCATTGGGTCAATGTTGCAAAAGTATTAAAAAGCGAAGATGTCACCTTGAGGACTAAGGTGTGTCTGACTCAACCCATAATATTTTGAATCACCTCATATGCCTGAGGAAAATGAACCGTGAATAAGAAAGACTGAAGAAGAATTGATGCCTTTGAATTATGGCATTGGTTAAGAGAATTGAATATACCATGGATGGCCAGAAGAAGAAACAAGTCTGTCTTGGAAGAAATACAGCCATATTGCTGCTTGGAAGTGAGGATGGCCAGACTTCATTTTACATATGTTGGACATGTTATCAGGTGGAACCAGTCCCTGGAGACAGACATCATGCTTGGTCAAGTAGAGGGTCAGGAAAAAGAGGAAGACCCTAGATGAGATGGATTGACACAGTGGCTGCCCCAATGGGCTCAAACATAACAGTGATCATGAGGATGGCACAGGACCAGGCAATGTTTCCTTCTGTTGTACATAGGGTCGCTATGAGTCGGAAGTGACTCAAGGGCACCTAATAACAACAACAACATTGAGGTAATATGACTTAAATTGGCCCATTACTTCACTTTTCATTTGGAGATTAACTTTACACCTACTGAAGAAAACTTTCTTTTCATTTTATTTGCTTTAATTTTTTACAGGTTTTATAATTCTTACACCAGAGTCATAAAACAGAAACATGTTTCTTCATTCATAGGAAAATGGTTTTTCCTCTTTTACCCCAAATTTTATTGATTTGAATGAACTATCATTGGCAAGATGAAGTATATATTATGTCTCTTCAAGCTCAAGAAATAAAACTTTTCATAATCAAAACATGCCTTGTATAATTCACCCTCAAGAAAACCATTAATTTGTTGTATGTCACTTCCTAGCGTGCTTTTTTTTATACTTCAACTGCTTATTTCTGTATCCCTCAACAATACGAATTGTTGCTTTCCAAGTTCTATGCAAATGACATCTTATTTTGCTTTAAGACACTCATGTCAAGCTCCTTATGTGTTATGCATAATCCTAAATATTTTATAATTATAAATTCATTAACCCTCATGATAACCCTATGGAATAAGAATGATTATTAGCCTCATCAGAAAACTCAAGTACAAAAAATTAAGTGACTTCCTTAAAGTATTTTCATAAAAATAGAAAATTAATGTCACAGGCTAGGAAGCGGCTGAACTAGGATTAATACACAGGAGAACTGACTCTACAATCTGTGTCGTACACACAAACCAATGCTGTTTTATGATGTGTGTGGCATTCTGTATCAAACAGTATCTTTTATTCTTCAGCTTGTTTTTGGTGCTGAACGTGATGGTTCATAGATCATTTTCATCGGTACACGCAGCTCTGCTTCATTTGTTTTCTGTGCTATTTAGTGCTCCATTTTATTTATATAACCATAAATTCGTGCTTCTTTTAAATGTTTGCTATGTCTTTAAAATAAAAGTTGCAATGAATAGACATATAAATATCTTCTGGTGAGTATGTCATTAGGAATGGAATTGAATTAGCCGTTTAAATTTTTCTAGCTATCACTGTCCGAAGTGGTTTTAAAGAATTTGTGTGTCTAAGTATATGAGTTCCCAGCATTCTGAAACCTATTTTCAATTAATTTTGTCAGACTTTTCAGCTCTATTATAATGTGGGTATAAAGATGGTATCATATGTAAATTTGTAGTGATCTGATTATTAGTGAGATTAAGCATAAGCTATTTATGTGTTGGCCAATTGAATATTGTCATCTGTCACTTGCTGACTCTTATAGGATTATTTAATGTACATTCTAGGTAATAAGCTTTTGCTGTGTTGAGATATAATGGAGAGATTCATCAGATTGAGGAAATTTCTTTTATTCCTAGTTTTCTAAAAATCATTATACAAAATAAATGCAACAGGATTGCTGGGTTTCCTTTGCAATGTATTAAGACAGAAATCTATACTGATAAGTTCTATTAGCTTACATTTTCTATTTCACACATTTTTCTGGTTTTGTCCTCAAAGTCATACAAAGCTGGGAAAGATATTAGGGAGGCTTTCTCTCTTTTTGTTTCCCAGATTTTCTTTTTAGTAGAGATTCCTGGAATGTTGGAAAATTGCCCTGAAATGTGTTTTGACAAGTTTTTTTTTTTTTTTTTTTAATTTCAGGGTTTTTAAAATTTATTTAGATACTTTAATAGTTAGAAGTCTATTGCAGTTTTCTACTTTTTTTCAGTTTTGATAAAATCCTTTCTTTTTGTAAAGTCATCAATTTCATTGATATTTTCAGTATATTTCCAAAATGCTGCAAATAGTTTTGCATCGATTTTAAAGTCAGCTGTGCTTCTACATATGTTTATTTTTATTATTTTTTGTACCTTCTCTTTTTTTGTTGTTGTTATCCATTTTTGCCCAATGTTTGTTTATCTTACTAGCCTTTTCATAGATCAGCTGTCATTGTGCTCTTTCTCTTAATATTTTTTCTTTTTATTTTTAGTTTCTCTTTTTTATTAATCATTATCCCTGCTATTCTCCAAACTAATTGAAGGATATTAGAATGCTTTAACACTGACAACATTTCAATACCTTGGCCTATTTAGTTGCAACTTGTTTTTATTCTCTACGAAATAGTCTTTTTTTATTCTCTACGAAATAGTCTTTTTTTTTTTTTTAATGGGTGTGTAGTATTGTCAGTCCGTGTTATCCCTGCTGTGGATACAATGGTGAGGAAAACACACAAAGTTCCTGCCTTTATTGAGCTAAAATTTTAGTGGGGAAAACAGACAACAAACAAAAATACATGTATAAATATACGTGTGTGTATTTATGTTTAGACATCTATATTATGATTTAGGAAATAAGTGCCATAAGCACATATAAATCTGGGTAAGTGAGTCAGTAATACCACTATCTGTGCCGCTCACTTTTGATATAACACCTTGTATTCTGAAGCAACTTTTCATCTGTAAATGTTTTGTAAGAAACTTAAGGAACGAAAAAAATAAAACAAAACCCATTGTCATTGGATGGATTCCAACCCATAGAGACCCTATAGGATGGAGTGCAACTGTCCCATAGTGTTACCAAAGCTGTAATCTTTATGGAAGCTGACTGCTACATCTTCCTCCTGCAGAGCAGCTGCTGGGGTCGAACTGCTGGCCTTTTGGTTAGCAGCCAAGTGCTTAACCACTGCTCTACCAGGGCTCCTTACTTAAAGAACAGATGTACTATTTCTGTGTCCTCTACAGTGCCTGGAAACCCTGGTGGTGTAGTGTTTAAGTTCTATGGCTGCTAACCAAAAGGTTGGCAGTTCAAATCCATCAGGTGCTCCTTGGAAACCCTATAGGGCAGCTCTACTCTGTCCTATAGAGACACTATGAGTCAGGATCGACTTGCCGGCAACGGGTTTTCTACAGTGCCTAACTCAGGTCTTCTAATAGATGTTCAATAAATATTTGTTAAATTTTCTGTATTTAATGAAATCCATTTCCTGGCACCATGGAGAGGGACTTTGCTTGATGCTGACTAAAGGGCTGGCTTAAGCCCTGCATAAAGACAAGAAACTTTGGGAATGGCTTACAGCTGTCATAATGACAGAAATAAATTTGTCACAGAAATTTTGTTTTGAAATATGCCTAGATTTCATTTTGCCAATACTTAGGATAACTATACTGCGGTGATTTTTAAGGTATAATAGTCATATTTTCTTCATTTTCTGGAACAGCTCTGAATCCACTTATTTTTATTCTTTTTAAAATAGATAATTAAGTTTATTGCTATGTAATTAAGTAGATAACTTTTTATTTTGTATACTTTTTAAGATTTTTCGTACAAATAAATTCACAAATCATGGAAAAAACCCATCTCTGACTAATCAGAACATGAAACACTGTCTGTAGGTACTCCTTTTCTGCAAAGTCTTCGGTTTCCTTGTTGCTGCTGTTGTTAGATGCCATTGAGTTGACTTTCAACTCATCGTGACCCAATGTGACAGAGTAGAACTGCCCAATAGAGTTTTCCAAGCAGTAACCTTTATGGGAGCAGGTCATCAAGTCTTTTCTCTCAGGGAACCTTTGGGTGGGTGATGAATGTTTTTGCTATTATTAGTTTTTAAAAGACAATATTCATTTAATTCTACTTATGCATTTTTGATTTATTTAATCCCAGTGGTAATTATCCTTTGGGACAGGGGTTGGAAAAACTTTTGCTTTGTAGAATTTGCTGGTGTCCTTGGTATAAATACTCCCGCCCTGGCCGATTTCAAACTACCATCGCTTTAACAACTGGCTTGCAAGATCCCTGAAAATTTAATTACCTGCGTTCACAAGATTATATAATCAAGTTCCAGCACACTATTCTTTGCCGCCTATTCCTTGTTGATTTTGTCCTTCTTTCTAGGGACAATTTCCTTTTTCCTGATGTTTCCTTACAAGTTATCTTCACTGAGGATCTGTAAATGGTAGCAATCTCACTCAGTACAGCAGTGAAACTGTATAATGTAATAATTAAGAACTTGTGGTCTAGAATTTTGTTTGCTAAATATGTGATATTTTGAAAATTATTTGATCTTTCTATGCTTCCATTTTCTGATCTAGAAAATCAAGTCACCGATATTATCTACTTTATAGGATTACTATAGAGACCAACTGAGTTAGTGTATACAAATGGTTAATAAAATGATCAGCACATAATGAGTGTTCATTTTTTCTAAGCCATATTTTACTTTCATATTTTAAACTATCTAACAATACAGTTTAGCCAGAAGTAACTCTTAATTGTTCTTGACAATGTCACTCTTGATCTCTAAAGTGACAACTTCGAAGAAAAAATTTCTGACTTATTCTATTTTATCTGTTGTCATTACTTTTGAGTTTTCCTCCTAGCTCATCATTCACTCCATCTGTCTTGTTTGTCCTATCTTATCTGCAAGGCCCTTCCTACCTCCTTCAGCTCCTCTCCTCCACTATTCTCCTTTCATTCTTCCTAAACTACAGTGGCTACAACAATAGGCTCAAGCATATCAATTGTAAGGATGGCACAGGGCCAGGCAGTGTTTCGTTCAGTGGTACGTAGGGTCGTTATGAGTCAGAACCAACTCAACTGCACCTAACAACAATGAACTAAAAAAAATCTTTTCTTCCTATGTCCATTGAGTTTACTGTTTATTTTGCTTGGAAAGCTTAACATACAATTCTTCACATGTTAGGGCATTCTTAGTTATCCTTCAATTCTTAGAATAATTGCCTATTCCTCAGACAGTCTTTCCTTCGCCTGCCAATCTGAGGCAGTCACCCCTTCCCTCATACGCATGATCATAGCACACTGTTGATTTCCTTTAGAATCCTAATAAAATCTCTAATTATATTTTAAGACAGTTATGTATTTTTATTCAGTACAGATTTGTTATTTAACATAAACTTGTGACGTTTAGTATCATTATTTCCATTATGTGTATGTAAATGAATGTGCATGGTGTTTAATGAATATGGTAAATGGCTGGAGTTATAAATAATTGAGCAGAGACTTAAAGCCAGGTTGGATTTATAAAATCCAGTGGTCTTTTTACTCTGCAAAGGTTTTTCACATGTAGCTGTATCCTGCATAAGTAGATTTCCCTAACTGGGTGTCTGTGATTGCCTACCAGATATCCTCTACCATGCATTGGCCTGGATAATTGTAATTTCACTTTATTAAGATTATGATATAGTACAGTAATTCCTGTTATTATATGATAACTTCCCACTTTTATTAACTTGAAAAACTTGTTTCATAGTCAATTGCTCTAGCCATTGTTAAAATTATAAATAAAATCTGGTCCATTTAAAATTAAAAACTTTAATGGTATCAATATTCGAGGAGATAATAGCATCATTATTGCCTCTGACACCAATTACTCCTTATTAAACAGAGTTCTTGGCGCTGTTAATGGTTTTGTGGAATGGAAAGTACTATAGTGAAAAGCCCCCAAATAACTGAAAAGTTAGTCCATATATTCAAGCATTATCAGAGAAAGAAAGTAGATATAAAAATGCCAAGCTCATCTCAAGTCTAGAAATGAGTGAACGTGAAATGTTTTAGAAACTGCAAATGTCTACATAAATGGTGTTATTTTTATTATTGCAACTATTTGTATCAAAATGTACCATTTGAATAAGTATACCATGAGTACCCATAATTAAAAACAGACATTTGGACCAGAAAAAACATGGCCAGTCCACTTCAATGTGAAATCCCTGGACTTATAAATTTGTCTACCTCGTTCTAGGGTCTTCTGTCTGTTTATGCTGGTTTGCTTGTTTCTGTGTCTAAACCAAAAAAAAAAAACCCATTGCTGTTGAGTTGATTCAGGCTCGTAGTGACCCTCCAGGGCAGAATAGAACTTCCCCGGAGGGTTTCCAATGCTGTAAATCTTTATGGAGCAGACTGCCATATCTTTCTCCCATGGAGTGACTGGTGGGTGGGTTCAAACTGCAGACCTTGTGATTAGCAGTTGAGCGCTTGACCACTGTGAAACCAGAGCTGCTTCTTTCTATGTCTCGGCTACTTTTTCTATCACTCAGAAGTGATTTGGTTTAGGACACACGCTACACTGATATAGCTTCATTAACATAACAAATAAAACCCTATTTCCTGATAGAACTACATCTCAATTCCATCTCAGTTCATAACATCATGGTCTTTCTAATCAATTTGTATGCATCTGAAAGATGGACAATAAAAAGAAAGACAAAAGAAGAATTGATACATTGGAACTGTAGTATTGGTTTAAGAATATTAAATATAACAGGTACTGTCAGAAGAACAAACTTATCAACCTTAGAAGAAATACAAGCAGAATCCTCCTTAGAAGAGAGGATGACGATGTTTTGCCTAACTTCCTTAGGACATGTCATTACCCGTTGCCGTTGAGTGGATTCCAACTCACAGAGACCCTATAGGACAGAGTGGAATTGCCCCGTAGAGTTTCTAAGTAGCAGCCGGTGGATTCGAACTTCTGACCTTTTGGTTAGCAGCCATAGATGCCACCAGGGTTTCTGGTCATGTCATTAACAAAATGAAATGTCATTAGAAAAAGACACTACCTTTGGTAAAGAGAGGATCAAGGAAAATGAGTAAAACCCTTAATGAGATGGACTGACAAAATAGCCGAAACAGTGGACAAAACACAGAAATGATCGTGAAGACGGTGCAGTCCAGGCAACTTTTCATTCTGTTGTTCGTGGGATTGCTGTGAGTCAGAGCTGACTGGACAGCAACTAACAACAACACGGAGCCTGATGCTGAGTGTTCTCGAACCTTGTTCATTATTTTATTTACTATGACTAAAACCTGCCTTTAATGAGAAATTATATACTTTCTTTTACACTAATCAATTTAACTTAGTGGGAAGTAATCAGATTTTTTTGTTGTTATTGTTCTTTTTTTTTTTTTTATCCTTATGAGTAATTTTCATTCAATTGGCATTTTGGATGTATTAACCTGGTTTTGATCATTAAGAAACCTGAGAAAAAAATTTAAGTGGGTTATTTTAAATTCATTTATTTTGAATGATATCACAAACGTATCTATTTCAATTAATTGCTTTTAAGTGTTAATACTGCTTGCTCTTATCTTTGCTCCTTATTTAAATTGTAGAAGATATATTTTCCAAATATAGCTGCACCAACATATCCCATCCCACATGCTCTTCTTGTAATGTCACGTTGACTCTTCTCTGTTGAGAATAAGGTTCTATGTCCCTTCCCCTTGGATGTGGGCTGGGCTTAGTGACTTGTTTCTATTGAATAGACTAAGCTGGATGGCTAGGTCATAAAAGGCAAGTCGGCTACCTGTTGATTCTCTTTCAAGAGGTGTTTGATACTGAAACCCAGCCTAGATTATATGAATAGGCAAAGTGTACATGCTCTGCCCAACCAGGCCAGCTAAGATCTCAGTGTACAGCAGGGATAAACTTCAAAACATGAGCGAGCTATTCTTCACATGATTCCAGCTCCCAGACTTTGACTCGTACAAGTGAGGAAATACTGGAGCAGATGAAAATATCTCTGTTATGTCCTGTCTTAATTCCTCATCTTCAGAATCAGTGACATTTGGGGTTATTGGTTATTTATTAGAAACTTGAATAAATAGTTTTCTAAATTATTAATTTGTCTTGCAATGTGCATTAATTTTGTAATGTTTTGATTATGGGATTTTCCTTTTGATCTGTCACCTTTTTCTATTTGTTTGCACGTAAATATTCTGCTTATTGGAATATTTATAATCTTCTTTTCTATTGGATCATTTCATATATTTTTGTAAATACTTAAACCTCTATTTCTTGATTAATCAACTTCAGACAGTACTGATAGAACCTGTGATATGAAAAACAAGAAAATAAATATACTTTATTTCCCTGTACTTATTATATGTTCCCTTTCCCAATCTTGGTTTTTATATTATTATGAATTTTAAGTATTCTGATGGTTCTCTTTGTAATGTGCAATAAAACTCTGAAAAGCAATTCTCCTTATTTACATGTTTAATTTTCTATAATCTCCCACTAACTTAATTGAGAAAATTAATGCACACTTAATTCCTGCACACCACTGAATATTTAGTTGCATTATTATTTTTGAATTGAAGAAATCTATAACAGTCACTACTTGATATCATATTTTTTCTTATTTGCTTAGTTTTAAGCTTAAGCAGGTTTACTATTTCCACTAGTGTTGTTATAAAACAGCCATCATTAAATATGGATGCCCTGTTTGTTTCTTGGTTCTTCTCATGCTATTCTACAGTAATTTTTTTTTCCAAATAGGGCTTTCTTTTTGTTCATGTTTTGGCATCTCTGAATCTTCTCTTTATATTTGAATCACTGTGTAGATAACTATAGATAGAGATCTTGACTTGTCTTTGCTTTACCTCAGAATTGTTAGGCCATTTCTCTGTTATCTTCAGCAACTGAATGCGGCCTCAGTCCAGCAGCCACCATGCTACCTTCCACCCTAATCAAGCCTGCGCCCAAATCTTGTAGGGAATCCAAATTTCATGCCGGGTTAAAAAAGGATTTTTTGTTTTTCAAAATATTTAATCAGAATGTCTTTTGTATAGACCACTCATTGTCATCCATTTTTGCTGAAACAAAATGTGTGATATTTAAACTATATTTTTTACCGTTCTTTTAAAAAAAAGTCTATATTTCAATATGTTTCTTCCTACTCATAAGTTCCTCTATTCTTTTTGTTAAAAAAAAAAAAATTCTATTGAAAGATTTTGGTTGTATTTAATATCTATTATTATCTTTGGCATTAATTTCAAGATTTTTTTCATCTCATAACCAATAAAATAAAAAAACCACAGTTGCCATCAGGTTGACTCTGACTTGTGATGATTCGGTGTGCGTCAGAGTAGAATTGAGCTTCATAGTATTCCCAGTGGTGATTTTTAGAAGTAGAACATCAGGCCTTTCTTCCAAAGTGCGTCTGAGAGGCCTCAAGGCTCCAGCTGTTAGGTTAGCAGCTGAGAGTTCTCACCATTTGCACTACCTAGGAAATCTCCCTCTCTGTCTTCTTTGTTTTTGTTGTTAGTTGCTCATGGTAACCACATGTGTGCAGAGTAGAACTGTTCATACGGTTTTCAGGGCTGTGACCTTTTGGAAACCAATTGCCAGGCCTGTCTTTTGAGGCACCTCTGGGTGGCTTCATACCACCAATCTTTCAGCTAGTACTCGAGCAGGGACACTAACCATTTGTACCACCCAGGTCTCCGTATAAATTCTTACTCAATGTCATTTCTTATATCCGAACTATATTTTTTCCATAATTTGTTTCTAAATTCATTTAATTTCAATTTCATTTAATTATATTCTTTTAATAATTTGTTTTTGTGCTTATTTTATTTTACTGTATAATCATTAGATTTTACTATAACACAAAAGATTTTTGTATTATTAATATAAACTTGTATAATCACAAACATTATGTGGAACAAGTAACACTTGTGCTCTTGAAATACGTGCTCTTGAAATATGTGCTCTTGGAAAGGCAGTGGTGAGGCAGGAGTACAATTTTTTTTTTTCCATATTCATTCACAGGAAAAGAGTGAACATGAGATAAGACAAATATGTGGGAAATTAGTATATGAAATATTCTTGTTGCTATTAGTTGTAATCGAGTCAACTCCAATTCGTGGTGAACTTATGTATAACTGAACAAAACTTTGCCCAGTTCTACGCCATTTTCATGATCAATGGTATGTTTGACTCCATCATTGTGGCTATTGCTTCAATATATCCGATTGAGAGTTTCCCTCATTTTTACTACTGACTCTCTACTTACAAACTTGATACCCTTTTCTAGCAATTAATGTTTCCTGAATACATATTTAATCAAACCAAAGTCTTGCCATCCTTGCTTCTAAGGAGCATTCTGGTTGTATTTCTTCTAAATCTAATAGGACTAATATAGAAAATGAATTCAAATCCATTATAGTATCCAGTTTTTAAAAAAAATTTTAACGTAAATATGTGTCTAAAAATATTTAAATAGCTCTGCAAACATAGTGTAGTGGGATCTAAGACATAATATTAAAAGGAAAATATTATAACAGAAAAAATAATGTGGATTATACATAGATCATGTATATTCTAACACCCAGTTTCCCTGTAATAAAAAAGATGGAAATGGTCTATTTGATGAAATCAAATTGTTCTTTGTAACATTAAATTCTACTGCGTTGTTGTGTCACTATGATAAGCTGTTAGAAAGAGACACAGCTACAGCTCTCTCAGGAGCTCTAATTCCTGTAAAGGATTCTTAGGTGCACGAACATAAAATGGGTGTGTTTTCTAAAATGTCAACACAAAAAATGTCAAAAATTCAATATTTGTGTTAATACCAAAGAATATGTACACTGCTAAAAAAAAAAAAAAAAAAATTTTCTTTTTTTTATTCTGATTGAGAGGAAAACAGATTAAACATATTTATTTTGAAAACCTATTATGTGGGTATTGGAGAATTTAAAAAAAAAAAAGAACACTTTACCATGAGTTTCTCTGTAAGTTGAGTGTGATATTTAGTCATGAGGCATTTGTATGAGTTTCTCATGCTAATAGATTGTAAAATGAAAGAAGTAGCATTGTTTGTTGAAAGCATTTAACAACCAGAAACAGTATTTAGGAGACTGACAAAAGGTTCTCTCTTTCCATAAAACATTTAAAATCTTCAAAAGACTATGCAAGGTTAAAGTTAATATACTTAAAGGATTTTTATGCTACTTATTTTTTAAACTTCTGTTGTGATACTTTCTTAGACTGTTATAATATGTGGGAAATCAAGAGGACTACTTTTGAAAAATGAGTGATAACGGTAGACTTCACGAGGTTAGATGCTAAGACTGTGTCATATACATACAAAAAAATCTCAAAAATGGATTGTTCTTATTCAAGATTTCTATCTCTATTTCTCCTTTTTAACAGAACTATTTTTAGTAATCACTATCATTCATCATGCCCAAATTTCTTCTTAATTTTTTGTTATTAAACATGTAAATTATAATATCCTTCAAAATTGTAAAAATATAGCTGCCTTGTTTGGTAAAGTATTCTGATCGTGTTTTGATTTTTATGGAGTGAGTTTTTGCTCTAATCACTAGTTTAATTTTTGAAATATTTTTTATAATAGCTTTCAAAAAAAGACTACAAACAAAAGAAATGCTTCTTATCTTAATAAGTAAAAGAACTAAATAGAATATTTCAAGATATATGAAAAGTCTTTTCCCTTAGCAAGTACCTGGTGTTTATTTATATTTCATTTTCATCATTATTATTAGGTGAAATATAACAACTTGTATTAAGTATTTGTCTTCCCATAGTACTCTCATAGTAGTCTGAGCTAAGTGTACAGAATATTCATGATTCCTGTCCTCTTAAAATGCTTGATATAAATAACACTATTAGTGAGATGTCTTTATGAATATACACACATACAAGAAAGAGATTTGTATTAACCTAAATATTTACATTAAATCCCAGCAGTTAAAATTATGTTATTTGGAGAGAATTGTTTAGAAACCAGGCTTCTGGGTGTTTATTTCTATATCAACCTTGCTATTAGACATTGGCCGTTGTTTGAATGTTGTTTATAATGAAAAATAATATGACTTTGTCACATCAATAACATAAACCTTTATTGTCCCAAAGATCTGGTCTCTACTGTTCATCCAAATTAGATTAATTCTTCTTCTTTCTTATGAATCTTTGTTGGTTTATCTCCTCCTAATTTCAGCCAGTGTTTTTGTTTGGTACTAATATATCCTTTCCTTGTATGCTGATAACATTCCTTGACTTCTCATACAAGTCTTCTGACTTACAATCCCTAAACTCACTTACTTTTCCCATTGTACACCTCTGGCTCTTCTCAAAAACGCAGAGTGGTTTATGAGTGCCTGGGTTCATGAAATATAGCCTCAGAATTATATAACATTTACTCACAGAGGTCTAAGGTTTTATTAGCTGATAAAATATGATATAGAAGGAGAATGATAAACTGGAAGAAAATGCAAAAAAAAAATTGAAAACACAAATGAAGAAAATAGAGCTGCTGTGATAAATGTAAATTTCTGACAAAAAAGTATTTTTTGAGAACCCCATGAAAGTTATTGGGATGTTCATACATAAAAGTAAACTCTCTCTCTCTCTAAATATATATATAAAACCCAAAACCCACTGCAGTCAAGTCGATTCCGACTCATAGTGACCATATACGACAGAGTAGAACTGCCCTGTAGAGTTTCCAAGTAGCTCCTGGAGGATTCGAATTGCCGACCTATTGGTTAGCAGCCGTAGCACTTAACCACTAAACCACCAGGGTTTCCCTCTCTCTCTCTCTCTATATGAAATAGCCAAGTGTGAGAATAAATTTTTTTTGAAAATTTATGAGCAAAATCTGATAAAATTATGGTGTGACACAAACAACAATTTAACAAAAGTCTTATAACAACTGGGACTTAAAGCAAACAAAACAAATAGTAAAACTGTAGTATATTTGATTAACATTTTTGGCAAGAAAAATCTATGAATGCAATCTTGTTTCCACATAACAGAATATGCATATTCTTTTTAAGCATTATATGTAAATTTACAAACATTGACAGGATATTATGCCTCTAAGAATGACAACAAATATTAAATAATTGACATCAAACATGGTCTCAGACTACAAAAAATAAAATTTGAATCATAAATAATAGAAATTTAGCTAATGTAAACATATATTTGGACAATAAAGCATACCATTAAATAAAGTATTAGAGTCCTTGGGTGGTGCAAAGGGGTAATGCGTTCTGCTGTTAACAGAAAGGTTAGAGGTTCCAGTACTCCAGAGGCGCCTTTGGAGAAAGTCCTAGTATTCAATTTCTGAAAAATTAGCTATTGAAAACCCTGTTGAGAACAGTTATACTATGATACTTACGGAAATCTGTAGTTTGTAATCAACTTGATGACGATTGGAAAAAAAAAAGTATTAGTCAAAAGAGAATTCATACTATGATATATTTGTTTTTAAGTGAACAAAAACACTATATACCACAATTCATAGGGTACTCAGTAGGAAACTCGAAGTATCATTCATAAGGAAACTTAAATGCAATTACTGGAAAACAAATTATTGCAATGAGATAAAGTTTCAAGCACACGCAGGAAAAAAAAAAAACTAGAACAAATTAAATATTTAAATAAGTAAAAAATAAAGCAATCTTAAATAAATAAAAGATGAAAAAAAAAAAACAGAAATGATCGATAAGCCAAAAGTTTGTTCTTTGCAGAGACTTATTAAAAAAAAAACAAAAAAACTTGTGGCTAATATACCTGTAACAGAAAGAACAAGATAAGAAAACAATTTAAGGATGATAACGGGTATATAACTGTGGTAGGCAGAATATAAATATCAGATAGTTACAAATCATAAACAGACAAATGAAAACAAAATGAGATATAATTGTTTTTAATTATTGGTTTGTCATATAAAAACGATGATAGTAAATACAGGTGAAGAAGTATAAAATAACGAGGTTATAATTTAGAACCATTTGTAGTACATAGCGGAATTGAAAGTTTATGTACTTTACAACCAGAAGTTTGTATTCTGACTGTATATTATCTAAAAAAAAATGTTTTATACATGAACATATCATTTTGTTATACAGTATTATTCATTGGAATCATTGTTAGAAATAAGATTGTAAACACACTATATATAACTAAAGGAATTTGCTATATAAAAATATGCTTTAGTCACAGAAAACTACAGAACACTTTGAACAGAATGCGCTAGATTCCTTTCTCCAACAAGTTGGATTATGGCAAAAATTAATGTTGAATATAAAAAAAGCAATATGTTCATATATAAATAAAATAATACTATTTTTATGAATTAAAACATATATGAAATAACACTGTCTACCTTTAAAACATATATGTTAATGAGTACAACCATTTTGGTGCAAAGAATTAAAATAATCCAGAATGATATTCTCTATGTTCCTGAAATCAATTGTTGGAAGAAAGAAAGCAAAGGGGATGCTTAAAGAAGAATTTAGGCTTTTATTTATTTATTTTATTTCTTGATATGTCTAGAAACCAATACAATAATATTAATATTATAAAAATTTAAAGTAGCAAAGTTACATTCTTTCAACAGTGAACAGTGGAGACAAAAATATCTTCCCTTTTGGATATTTCATAATAGAAGGAAGAGATAAAAAAATAAACAATGAATATAAAGTTTGCTAAATTAAAATAAATGCTATTAAAAACGAAGTGGCTAAAGCAAGTGTATTTGGAAAGTTGGGGCATAGTGGTGTGGGAGGAATGATTCCCTGAAAGGTGATATTTGAGTAAAATCCATTAAAGGTGAGGAGGTACCTAGCAAAGAGCTTCCAGGCAAAGGGCATGGTAAAGGCAACTCCATGACCCAGAGCTGCCTGGAGTGTTTAAGAGCAATGGCTGAAGGTGAGTGGGCTAGCAGGAGAGTATAGGACAAGAGATCAGCTAAGTAAATGAGAGAGGGGGTGTGGTGAGATCCTCTTGACTAGAGTCTCAGATCACAGTAAGAATTTAGGCTTTTATTCAAAATGAGATGGAACAGCACTGGGGGGTTTTCAGATTAGGCATTTCAATATTCCCTTCATGTTAATCACTGGATAATTCTGAATGCGGTGAAAATACTATAGTGGAAGAAGAGGAAAAGGGTGCAGGATAATACGAAGCTAGCACATTACTCCTTGTGCGAGCTGATAGTGTATTGGGTCAGGCTGGTAGTGGCGTAGGTGGCCATGTTTATGTATACACTTGGAAAGTGTTTAATCTACACTTTCTAGGAATTCCATAATTTTAATTAATTCAAATTTCATTATTTTAAAAAATAATTTGTGTTAATGAAATAATGTGAAATGTAACTAAGCTCGTAGTTTTTAGGAACAATCCTAAAAGATAAGCTGTCTTTTATACTCTAAAATTGCACATTTATTATTTATAGGAGACTTGAACTCTCAAATGTTCAAGAATGCAGCTATATTTCATATTTAAATATAATCAAAATGACATGAAATGCCATTCATGTCATTAGTTTTAAATTATTCTACAACCCATGAAGGTAGTTCAGCAGGCCTCTTAGCAGTAGGAATTCAAGTGATTAATTTGTATTGAAAAAAAAACAAAACACTAAGTTGCCTTATTAGGTTTTGTGACTCAAACCTCTCAAATAATCTCAGTAAGTAAAGTAAGTGAAGACAAAGAGGAATTTAAGAATATTTTCCTCTTTGTCTTTACTTACTAAGATTTTAGTAAGGCACCTATGAAAGCGTAAAATCAGATTTGGCCTAACAAAATAAAAAAGACGTGTTTTGTTTAGAATAAATAATGTCAAAAACTTTATATCGACATTATATTAAATATTATTACTGGACACTGAAGAAATCAAAGCAAAACAAAATAAAAACCTTGCTTCCCCAAACCCATTTTCCCTTCTTTTCCAGCTTTTCTCTTAGGAACAACAATACCAACACCAACACCAACACCAACACCAACACACACACACACACACACGTGAAGAGCTAGTACCTATAAAGTCTTCTTAAATAATGTGAGCATGGTCAATGGTCACAAGATTTAAATATTAATAATTGACTTTGTTGAAACCTAACACTATAGAAATAATCACAAAACTAATTTCTGGTATATGGTTTGCATATTTGTAAATATAAAGTTTCTTTTATTTTTTGCCAAAAAACTTGACACTGACACTTATAAAAATAATATTCTGCTACTTAATGCTCAAGTACTCTCTTTGGACTTGTTTGTGAGGATTGACGAATCATTGTTGGAGTACAGCAGGCGCCATTGTATTACTGTACGATAATGTAAATGACAAGTTTTTTAATAAAATTGAGTACATATTATCTGAATATGTGATTGTAAATTCAAGTCAATGCAATTATATAAAATTATAACAATGTTTAAAAAAACTGTACTACTTTGTGAATCAACTTGGGAATCTTTGTATTTTTCATGTTTGTCTTTATAAAATGATGTGTCAAACTAAAGGTCTTGTGGGAAAATCTGAGTCAATGGTATAAAGGCCAATGTTAAAAAATAGGGTTAATAGAATCTTTTCTTAAACGCAAAACGGAGATAATTTTGTATGCACAAAACCCATATTTGAGTAACTGTGTTGAGAGGTTCTGAAAGCATGTAAAGGCTTAAGTAGAATTACTTTTTAAACAAAATCACCCCAAATTTGGTACCATGATATAAAGTATCCTTTTTTTTATGGTCTTAAATTTTTTTTGATTCATGGAAACTTTGGTGCTGTATAAGCTTTTATTGTCTGACTGGTTAAACATAACTACAATCATAAATGCTAAGAATGGATATTTTGTCCAAAGATGGAATCTAGAGCTGAGATGGTTATTGATGATTTATTCATAGCTTTAATTCCGATAGCCTCTTACCACAGTAGTTTTTATAAAAAGATACATTTGTATTTACTTGGGAAAAAAATGTTCTTTGAGGATATCCTACAGCTCAAAATCATACACTGTAAAATAACCTCAGCCTGATTATATAATTTGAGTTCTTCCTATATCAAAGTTTTAGGAGCAAAAGACCAAATGATGTAACTTTTTTTAAACATAAAAGCTTTCCCTAAAATAGAAGCATTGATTTCTAATTACTTCTAACTGATGGGCTGATTGGAAATATAGGAGTACTTACATTTTGTGTACTATAAAATGTTATGCACAATTAATTCTCAAATGATGATTTAAAATGAGCTCACCAAGACCTATTATCTCATAATTTTTGAAAGGTGACACATTATCTAGAGAAACTGCGGTAGAAGGGAAAAATAGTCCAGACTCTTTTTTAGGCTTTTTTATTTTTTTGGCCAATGTCTTAGTCACCTAGTGCTGCTGTAACAGAAGTACTACAAGTGGATGGCTTTAACAAAGAAAATTTATTCTCTCACGGTCCAGTAAGCTAGAAGTCCAAATGCAGGGTTCCAGCTCCACCAAGGGAGGGCTTTCTCTCTCTCTCTGCTCTGAAGAGAGGGCAGCTTTCCCTTGGCCTGGGAGCATTTCAGCACAGTAACCTCAGGTCTAAAGGACCCGCTCTGCTCCCACCGCTGCTTTCTTGGTGCTGTGAATTTCGAAACTTTCTGCTTACTTCCCTTTCCTTTTATCTCTTGAGAGATAAAAGGTGGTGCAGGCCACACCCCAGGGAAACTCCCTTTATATTGGATCAGGGGCGTGACCTGGTAAAGCTGTTACAATCCCAACCTAATCCTCTTTAGCATAAAATTACAATCACAAAATGGAGGACAACCACAGAATACTGGGAATCATGGCCTAACCAAAGTTAATACACGCATGTTTCGGGGACATAATTCAATCTATAACAGCCAATTACAGTTTGTTCACTTCTGTGAAATATGAATTCTTATAAGGCTAATTTTTAAACTTTTTATACACAGTTATTAATTTTGTCAATTATCTAGAGATTTTTGAAGATCAAGTAATGTAATAATGACTAGTGTGCTTTCTGACTATAGATCAGTGTTGTGGTAAAGGATTATCTGGAAAATTAAATGATATTTTAACTGCAAAACTACTGCTCTTTCTACTCCATTTGTTAGCTTTCCCAAAGTTTGAAAGTGCTTTTATTTTCATTTGTGTCAACCACTTAAAGAATTATTCTAAGTGGAATTAAAAAAAAAAAGTTTACAAGGTAAAAATTCCTGAAACCGTGAAATAGGGAACGTATATGTTTTGTTCACTATTGATTGCTTTTGTCTGCAGCCTATTTTAGAAAATGAATAAATATTTAGAGTAAATAAATGCACAAATAGTTACTGCGGTGTTGTTGTTAAGTGTTGTGGAGCTGATTCCGACTCAGCGACCCTGTATACAACAGAACAAAAAGCTGCCTGGTCCTGTACTATCCTCACAATCATTGCTATGTTTGAGCCTGTTGTTGCAGCCATGTGTTAAACTATCTCATTGAGAGTCTTCCTCTTTTTCACTGGCCCTCTAACAAGAGTAATGTCTTTCTCCAGAGACTTGTCCCTCTTAATAACATGTCCAATGTGAGCTGAACACTCTGGTTGTACCTCTTCCAAGACAGATTTTTTCATTCTTTTGCCAGTCCCTGGTATATTCAGTATTCTTCCACAATACCATAATTGAAAGGCATCAATTCTTCTTCGGTCTTCCTTATTCATTGTCCAGCTTTCACTTGCATATGAGGCAATTGAAAAGACCATGGCTTGGGTCAGGCACACCTTAGTCCTCAAAGTGGCATCTTTGCTTTTTAACACTTTAAAGAGGTCTTTTGCTGCAGATTTACCCAACGCAATAAGTCATTTGATTTCTTGCTTGCAGCTTCCATGGGCATTGACTATGGATCCAAGTAAAATGGAATCCTTGACAAATGCAATATTTTCTCCTTTTAACATGATGTTGCTTATCGGTCCAGTAATAAGAATTTTTGTTTTCTTTATGTTGAGGTGTAATTCACACTGAAGACTCTAGTCTTTGATCTTCTTCAGTAAGTGCTTCAAGTCTCCTTCACTTTCAGCAAGAAAAGTTGTGTTATCTGCATAGTACAGGGTGTTAATGAGCCTTCCTTCAATCTTAATGCCTCTTTGTTCTTCATATAGTTTAGTTTCTAGGATTATTTGCTCAGCATACAGATTGAATAAATATGATGAAAGGGTACAAACCTGACACACACTTTTCCTGATTTTACATCATGTAATACCCCTTGTTCTGTTAGAAAGACTGCCTCTTTGTCATGTGTTCTGCATGAACATAATTAGATATTCTGAAATTCCCCATTCTTCACAGTGTTATCCATAGTGTGTGTGATCCACACAGTTGAATGCCTTTGCATAGCCAATAAAACACAGATAAACATCTTTCTGGTATCCTATGCTTTCAGGCAAGTTCCATCTGACATCAGCAGTGATATACTTCATTCCATCTCCTCTTGTGACTCGGGCTTAAATTTCTGGCAACTCCCTGCCAATGTACTGCTGCAATTTTTTTTTGAATTATCTTCAGCAAAATTATACTTGTGTGTGATATTAATGATATTGTTCTCTGATTTCTGTATTTCTTTCAATTACCTTTCTTTGAAATGGCCATGTACGTGGATCTCTTCCAGTCAGTTGGCCTGGTAGCTGTCTTCCAAATTTCTTCAGTCAGTTTATCCCACCACTTGTCTGTCAATTTGTCATATTGTAGTGGCTTGTGAGTAGCTGTGATACTGGAAGCTATGTTGCTGGTATTTCAAATACTAGCAAGGTCACCCATAATGGACAAGTTTTACTGGAGCTTCCAGACCAAGACAGAGTGGGCAGGTGGACCTGGCAATCTACTTATGAAAAAGATTGATCTATGAAAATTTATATATAGCAGGGGAACATTGCCTAATATAGTGCTGGAATATAAGCCCTTCAGGTTGGAAGGCACTCAAAATATGACTAGAGAAGAGTTGCCTCCTCACAGTAGAGTTAGCCTTAATACATGGATGGAGTAAAACTTTTGGGACTTTCATTTGTTGATGTGGCATGACTTAAAATAAGAAGCAATAGCTCCAAACATCAATTAATTATTGGAATATAGAATATATGAAATACGAATCTAGGAAAATTGGAAGTGGTCAAAAATTAAATTATAATGCTCAAAGATCAATATCCTAGGCATTAAAAAAAAATCATTGCTGTTGAGGTGATTCTAATACATAGTGACCCTATAGGACAAAGTAGAATTGCCCCATAGAGTTTCCAAGTAGCATCTGGTGGATTCGAACTGCCAACCTGTTGGTTAACAGCCTGAGCTATTAACCATTGCACCACCAGGGCCCCACCCTAGGCATTAGTAAGCTGAAATGGACTAGTATTGGCCATTTTGAATCTGACAATCATGTGGTCTGCTATGCCGGGAATGACAGACTGAAGAGGAATGCCTCATATCCATGGTCAAAAAAGAGCATTTCAAGATCTGTCCTGAAGTATAACACTGTCAGTGATGGAATAATATACACACACCTACAAGGAAGACCAGTTAATATGACTATTATTCAAATTTACACATCAACCACTAATGCCAAATATGAAGAAATTGAAAATGTATAATCAACATCTGCGTTCTGAAGCTGATCAAACATGCAATCAAGAAGTATTGATAATTACTGGTGATTGAAATGCAAAAGTTCTAAACAAAGAAGAAGGATCAGTAGTTGGAAAATATGACCTTAGTGATAGAAACAATGCTAGTGATCGCTTGATGGAATTTTGCAAGACCAATGACTCATTCATTTTAAATACCTTTTTTCAACAGTATAAATGGAGACTACATACATGGACTTTACCAGATGGCATACAGAGGAATCCAGTCGATTACATCTGTGGAAGAAAACAATGGAAAAACTCAATATCATCATTCAGAACGTGGCCAGGGCCCGACTGCAGAACGGACTATCAATGGACCATATGCAAGTTTAAGCTGAAGCTGAAGAAAATTAGGACAAGTCCAAAGGAGCCGAAGTATGGCCTTGAGTATATCACACCTGAATTTAGAGACCATCTCAAGAATAGATTTGATGCATTGTACACTAATGACCAAAAACCAGAGGAGCTGTGGGAGACAGTAAGGACATCAAACATGCAGAATGCAAAAGGTCATTAAAAAGAAGGAAAGAAACAAAAGACAAAAATGGATGTCAAAGGAGACTTGAAACTTGTTCTTGAACATAGAATAGCTAAAGCAAAAAGATGAAATGATAACTAAAAGAGCTGAACAAAAGATTTCAAAGGGTGACTCCAGAAGACAAAGTAGAGTATTATAATGAAACGTGCAAAGACCTGGAGTTAGAAAACCAAAATAGAAGAACATACTGAGCATTTCTCAAGCTGAAAGAATTGAAGAAAAGATTTAAGCCTTGAGGTGCAATGCAAGCAGTCCCAGGTTAAAAAATGTCCAACTTATGGACAACTCATACTTGCCCTTTAAAGTTATGTAAATTTGCCCACACTTTCAAATGATTGAATCATTCCCTACTTGCAAAAATTCTTCATCACAGTCACCTTCACTGGCACTGCATGCAATTTTAAATCATTGAAAAGTCTTTGAGCCTTTTATTGCATTAAAGCAAGGCTCCATAAGAACTGTGTATACCTGTTCGGACTTATCTACAAATTTGAATTAAAGACACACTTAGGAATAGATCTGCCTATATTGAAGGATTCCATTGTTTAAAAAAATGAGCGATGCAGGAAGAATCAAAAGAAAATGGAAAGAATATACAGAGTCATTGTACCAAAAAGAATTGGTCGACATTCAAGCATATGATCAAGATTGTATGAAGCAAGAAATCCAAGCTGCACTGTAGGCACTGGCAAAAAACAAGGCTCCAAGAATTGATGGCACACCAACTGAGATGTTTCAACAAACAGATGCAATGCTAGAAGCACTCCTTTGTCTATGCCAAGAAATTTGGAAGACAAACGGTTAGTTACTATTTCACCTTAAATAATTAGAACAGTGGAAGTTTATACTTCTATTATAAATGCAACTAGTATCTTGAGACCTTTTTCCAGATTTATCAAATCCATTATATTTTAATAATTTGTAATATTCACAATTACTTTTTTCAAATATTTATCCTTTAATATTGTCCCTGTATATTTCTTTGGAAGAATAAAATAGTGAGAATTTACTGATCTTTGTTTGCCTGTGTTCATACAATATTATTTCCATAAATTAAATTGTTGTTGTTTTTAGTTGCCATCAAATCAATTTCTACTCATGGAGACCCCGAGTGTTCAGAGTAGACCTGCTCCACAGAACTTTCGATGCTGTGATCTGTTGAAGAACCGAGTGCCTCTGGATGGGTTTGAATGGTCAACTTTTCAGTTAGTGGTTCAGAACTTTGCACCACTCCAGGATGCCAAAGTATAACACAACTCTAAAATGATAGTTAATTAAAATTCTTACAGAGGAGTCATTTCCAAAGTATATGTAAGAAATAACTGGTATTCTTCTTTACATGTAACATATTTTATCAGAAAATTAAATTGAGAGGTAAATTATTGTTGTTCCCATTCCCCAATAGATCCTTTACTCAGATTGCTAATGCCTAGCTAGACCTTGCAGAAAAGAGGGCAGAATTTGCTGTTCTTTTGCACTTGCATGCTGTGCCGAGAAGGAAATTGATTTGTGTTCTCTTCTTAAGTTTTGTTTTAAAAAGTATTTTGTGTGTCATCATTTTGCTCGCAGCGTTTATTAATGAAATATTGGCTAGGTACTTTTGTATAATATGGTGTGCATTGTTTATGACTAGTAATTAGTTAATAGCACTGTAACCTTCACTGTCTAAGATAGGACAACCTCAAACAGAGTGGTGGGTTTATCATTTAAGAAATCTATCTATTTCTATCTTAGCTCATTTACCTGCTGTCTGATGCTAAATCAAATAAGAGAAATTGGTCATGCCCTTGTAATGGGAAAACATGGCTGGAATGCTTAAGCATCTTAGGGACTGAGAGTGTTTCTATCTTTCCGTCTATCATCTATGCATCTATCATCTCTCTATCTCTTTTCTATCAACTAACAGACAACATAATCAATGCCATCTCTCAATTACCAGTTATGCCAACTTCCATAATATATTCCTGAATGTCTTTCTAGTTCCTTTTTTTAAGTCCCCATTTTGTAAGCAAACAGCATTTACTCATAAGGCTGTTGTATTTAAAATTAAATTAAATATTAAACATAGTCCCTAGCATTTTATTCTTTTAAATAGTATTTAATTCTAGGCTGAATCACTTTGGTCATTCTATCTAAAAGCAAGAATGTAAAGTCATAAAACAAGTTGTGAAGTGAGCAAAAATAATCAAACTGCCAACAGCAACTTGAAAGATTAGATAGGAAACTTAGGGGCCAGTGAGTTTGTGTTAATAAGGGGGAATGGCTTAGAAAAGGAGGGTGAGAATTGTTGCACAACTCGAAGAATGTCACTGAATTGTGCATGTAGAAACTGTTAAATTGATGTATGTTTTGCTGTGTATATTCTCAACAACAACAAAATAAAATTTAAAAAAAATAAGGGAAGAAGACAAAGTACAGAATCATAAAATAAAATCCTTACAGCATACCTATGTAATACAGTAATAATTACTACATGGTATGCTTTTAAAAAAAAAAAAAAGTTTTTTTTTTTTTTTTATGCTTAGTAAATGCTCACAGGTTATTTGAGAAATTCAGCATCAATTAATGATTTAAAAAAAAAAAAACTAAAACCTCAAATGAGTCTCTATGTCCTTCCTTTCCTTTCTCCCTCCCCCTTCCTTCTTCTTTCCCTCCCTCATTTCATCCTTTCTTCCTCTTTCCTTCTCACATTGCCTTTCTTCTTTCTTTGTACTCTTCCACACTCTCCTTCACTATGCCTATTAATATAACTAAAATTGAACTCTTAATGTTGGAATACCAGAAGTATTTTATTAAATTCAGAATTACAACAAGTAAGGTCAAGACTACTACCATCATTTAATATGTTTTTTCTGGAATTATCAGTAAATGTAAGCATTCAATAGAGAGAAATAAATCAAAATTATATAAATGACAAAGAAATTTCATTATCATACAATGTGACTTAATATTTGGAAAATGAAGACAATTAAATGAAAAAAAATCTGCAATAAGGAATTTGCATAGTATTACTTGTTGCAAATGTATTAAACAAATATCATTAGGTTTTCTCTGCACTGACAAAGCTAGCCACAAAGTTTACCAAAACAAAACAATCATACCATAGCAATAAAAATAATTAAATTCTTCAGAAAAAAAATCAGCTAAGGAATGAGAACCTATATCAGGAAAGTTTTAAAACCCATCTGTTTAAATAAATAGGATAATGTGAAGTGCATTTAGAGAGAAGAAATCAATACTCTAAACATATCATTTCTTGTATTATTTAGTGAATTTAATGTAATACGACTTGAAAACTTTGTTTTTTCCTTTCAGTCTTGGGAAAGCATATCATAAAACTCCCCCAAAAAGAATGAAATTACAGGCAGTGTGAAAACATTCAAACAATGAAAAGCAAAGATTAAAGACTGGAGTGATAATTTTAGTTATTGTCAAACAAATAGGCAAATTGTTCAAGAAAATAGGTAAAATACTGCATTAAAAAAATAAATAAACCCATTGCTGTTGAACCGATTCCGACTCATAGCGACCCTATAGAACAGAGTAGAACTGTCCCAAAGGGTTTCCAAGGAGTGCCCGGTAGATTCAAACTGCAAATCTTTTGGTTAACAGCCGTAGCCCTAACCATTATGCAACCAGGATTTAGATTAATTCAAATATATGTGACTATCTAGCATAGAGTAAAGGTGGCATCATAGGGAAAAGATAGATAACTTGATCACATTGTGACATATTAACGATGATTTAAAAAACAAAAATTTAGAAATCTTAGTCATTGCTTACACCAAAAAATAAATCATAGATGGATCAAATATTTGATTTATTAAAAAAAAATCAATGTACCAGAGGCACCTCATAAGAAAGGCCTGGTGATCAATTCCTAAAAAGTTAACCATTGAAAACCCTCTGAGGACAGTTCTGTCCTGATACTCATGTGGTCTCTCTGAGTCAGAACTGACTCAATGGCAACTGGGAAGTTACGTGGTACTCTCTTGTTTTGGAACAGTTTTAGGTTTATACAACTCTAAAATGATAGCTGATTAAAATTCTCACGGAGCAGAAAGTACAAATAATTCCCATATATCCATGGCTCCTCCACAGGGTTTTCCCTATTATTAACATCTTGCATTAGTGTTTTACATTTGTTATAATCGATGAAAAACTACTGATACATTATTATTAACCCTGATGACATACTGGTTAAGAGCTATGACTGCTAACCAAAAGGTCAGCAGTTCAAATCCACCAAACACCCCTTGGGAACTCTGTGGGGCAGTTCTACTCTGTCCTACAGGATCACTATGAGTCAGAATCAACTCGACAGCAATGAATTTGGTTTGTTTTTTTTTAATAGTTTACATTAGGGCTCACTCTTTGTATTGTACAGTCCTATGAGATTTGAAGGATATATACCGTATAGCCACCATTACAGTCTCATACAGAATAGTTTTACTACATTAAGAATTCTCTATGCTCCACCTATTTATTTCTCCTCCAAACGTCCCCCCTAAAAAAAAAAACAAACAAACAGAAAACCTCTGGCAACCATTGATCTTTTTATTGCCTCTGTGCTCTTGCCTTTTTCAGAATGTCATATAGTTGCAATCATGCAGTATACAGCCTTTTCATGCTGGCTTCTTCCGGTTAGCAATATATGTTTAAGGTGCCTCCACGACCGTGTCTTGATAGTTCATTTATTTTTATCAGTAAGTAATATTCCATTGTATGGATGTACAACAGTGTATTATCCATTCACCTACTGAGGGCATATTTGTTGCTTCCAAGCTTAGCAATTATGGATACACATTCATGTGCAAGTTTTTGTGTGAACAAAAGCTGTCAACTCATTTGGGTACATGATCAGGAGCACAATTGTCAGTTTATACGGTAAACCTATATTGGGTTGCTATGAGTCAGAAACCACTCGATGGCAACGGGTTTGTTTTGGGTTTTTTTGGTTTATACAGGCAGTATCCAACTTACTATGTATTTGAGTTATGATGAACAGCACTTAAAAACCGTCCCTTTTTGTTATTGTTGTTCATCTTATCGTTAGTAATAAGCACTACTTACAACGCTGCAGTGCATATTTGCCGATGTTATTATTCTGTAAATATCTAAATACTCACAAGTTGAGGGTGATCTTGAAAGGCCTCTTTAATAAAAACATTTGAGCACAGACCAGAAAGAAGTGCAGGAAAAGAACATGCAGGTACCTAGAGAGAGTAAATGGAAAGTGCAAAGGTCATGAGGCTGAAGCATGTTTGATAAATTTGGGAAATATCTTCAAGGCAATATGGTAAGGGCATTTGTGAGCTGGGAAAGGATTGTTATGACATAGGGTAAGTGGTTACTGGCAGGTAAATAGGCAAACGGTTTAAGGAAGTAGATGAGATAATGCATACAGTAATTCAAATATATGTGAAAATCATAAGTGGTGTTTGTGTATGTATATGTATAGGTATACATTTGAATGTGTATATATTTATGTATACACACAGTACAATTATAAATGTATTTATATATACATACACTTAAGTATACATCACACACACCCACATTTATGTATATATGCCAAAGAAGAAACTAATGTTTTATGACTAAAACTTAGATGGACAAATAGGATCACATACTACAGTATTTTTACGGAAATAACACATGCTTTCTATGTTTGTTTGTCAACCGCTCCCTCCCCTCCAGAAGGTAGTTTCGTAAATTATTTATTTATTTATTTTGTTAACACCAACATGTTAAAAAAAAAAAAATGGTGTAACAGTGCTTGCAAAAATACCTCCCAAGGGGAGGGAGTGGTTGGCAGACAAATGTAAAATGTGTGTGTTATTTGCATAAAAATAAGATAACACACTCTCACTACCCAAGGTTTAAAAACGATGGTAAAAAATACTAAAGCTGTTCCCACTTTTTAATAGGTTTCTTTTTCTCTCTTTTTAGTTCCTTTGTATAGTATTATTTTGAGGCATATTTAACAATATTTAACGAATTAGTTGTTCCTAGTAAATGGTACCAAACAGATTAATATATATAAAATCTTCAAAATTTCAATTGATTAATGAAACAAATATGTTACAAAATATCCAACAGCCTTCCTTCCTTTTTCCTTTCTTTCTTTGTTTTTTTCTTTCCTTCCTTCCTCCTTCTTTCCTTCCCTCTTTTCTTTTTTCGCTTTCTCCCTCCCTCCCTTCTTCTTTCCTTTCTTCCCCCCTTTCTTCCTTTCTTTTCCTTTTATTTTTGGAACCATTGGAGGGGGTACGATTTACCTTACATTAATTGATTTTGCATTTTAGTGCCCTAACAGATAATAAAAATAACCTGTGCTGGGCAATTGCTTAACTGGCTCCCCTGTGATTTGGCTCTGGCCATGACTGGGCTATAGATCATAGCAGACGCTCAATAAATGTTGGTGCAATTTATCATAATTTAATTATGATTAAAAAATTCTCCTGTTATTTGTATTTTTTTATTGGACATGAAGCATTTCATTCAATAAATGAAATCTTCAAATGAAGATAAATGGGAAAATTAATAAACTTGTACAAATTAACACCAATTAAACACTAATTAAAGGCAGAAGACACTGTGTTACTGTTCTGAACTAGAGCATGTCGCTTGATAACTCTATCAGAAATACACCATATTTCTGATTAGACTGTGTGGTTTTTAGAATTTTTAATCATACTATGTGATTGATAAAATGTAATCTATTCACAAAAATTAAATGTAATAAATGCATGTGACCTTTCCCACCAACATTTCTAAATAATGGCAACATAGCAAATATTTCTGGATTTGTTAAGATATAAAGAAAACTAAAAGATTTTATGTAATTGAAAAGATTTCTCTATACTCCAGCTGTACATGACCCTCTTAACAATATTTATTATTTTTAAAGTAACTTAAGAATTATAAATTGACATTTTCTAAACCTTCATTATGAAAAGTAGGGATTATGTTTTCCTTTATGTTATTTTGGTATTAGGCCATGACTTACTTAATTAGGTTGATTTATTATTACTTTCTTTAAAGAGTTTATTGGAGTGTGTGTGTATCTGTTAGAGTACTATGGATGTCACATGTGCCAATTATTCTAGAATCCTTAACAGTCAATTGTCATTTCACTTTGTGTACTTAACAGATCAGCTCTGCTGCAAGTAGTCATAAATGTGGCCAGTTACCAAATAACTCAAAATTTGCTCACCTTAATGATCATATAATAACTAGATTTTGACACTTCTAACAGTGGGATAGTGGTTAAGAGCTACAGCTGCTGGCCAAGGGGTCGGCAGTTCGAATCTACCAGGTGCACCTTGAAAACCCTCTGGGGCAGTTCTACTCTGTACTATAGGGTCCTATGAGTCGGGATCGGCTCGATGGCAACAGGTTTTAACAATATTTCAGGGCTGAGATTCATCTGGTACAAAATTGAAATATGTTTCATGGAGCATGTCTCTAGTAATGCATATTTGTGGGAGACGGTCTCTTAATCACATTGATGATTTAAATATAACACTTGAAATAATTATGGATCAATATAACTGAAATATTTAGTAAAATAAATATATTCTTCTTATAGTAACTAATATTTATTTTTCTGTTAGAGGAGGCATTGAAGCTTACAAGATCTTGAGGAAACATAGGTTAGGTATGGGTTTTTATTGCCTGAAATTCATTTTTCAGAATCCAAGAACGCCACACAAATGGTAATTGTGTATTTGATATATGGGCACATAGAAATACTTTATCAAGATATTCATTCCTATTTGAGCTTTTAATGATTAAAAAATATCTTAAAAAGGAAGAGACAAATGTATCTTCAGCAAACCTAAACCTTTTTTTTTAAATTAATTCCATCTTTATAACAGAAAAGAGCATGTTATTTTTGTGTAAGTAGGAAATAGCAAACATGGAAATCTAAAAAAAATTGTACAGAAAAGGCTATATTTAATTTTTAAATTTTGTTAAGTAAGCAATCTATTAGAATTTGCTGAATCTGACATCTTTCTTATTTTATGAAGTAGAATTTTGCTAAATTAATACGCCTGACCCTTTAAGTTTGAATGACAGCTAACAACAATCAAATAAAAACTTGTCCTATCTACATTTCTTCAAGAAACAGCTATCCTTTTTGTGGGACATATCTTGTTGGGAAAATAAAATACCTAATATTTTCAATTATTTTGTTTGTTTAATTTTGCTAACCTTTTTATTGAAATATAAATTACATAAATTAAAGTGCACAAACAACTGATTTGTTTTTAGAATTTTTATTCAGAGTGAATCCATCTGTGTTTATGAACCAAAATACAAAAACAGAACTTGGTAGGAACCCAGAAGCCCTCCCAAATAGTCTTCCAGTTACTCCCCCACCAATTTTGACTTCTAACAGCACTGATTAGGTTTGGTTTTTTGGTAACTTTATATAAATATAATAATATAGAATTATTTTGTGTCTGACTTCTTTTTCTAAGTATTATGTTTGTGAGATTCATCTACATTGTTATGTATTGTAGTTTTTCTGTTGACATTATTGTAATAATATGCCATTGTGTAGATATAATACAAAGTATTCATGCATTCTACTCTTGATGAACATTTAGGTAGTTTACAGTTTGGTGCTTCAAGCAAGTGAAGACTAAAAGAGTCACATATATGCATGCTATCACCAAGTCAAGCATCCTGGTCTATGACAGTGAGAGTCTCAGCCAAACTTTTTTTTTTTAATTTTACTGTGCTTTAGGTTAAAGTTTACAGCATAAATTAGTTTTTCATTCAAAAATTTATACACAAATTGTTTTGTGACATTGCTTGCAATTCTCACAACGTATAACCACTCTCCCCCTTTCCCTTTCCATCCTAGGTTCTCCATGTCCTTTAATCCAGTTTTCACAACCCTTCCTGCCTTCATATCTTTGCTTTGGGGCAAGTGTTGCCCATTTTGTCTCCTATGCTTGATTGAACTAACAAGCATGCTCCTTATATGTTAATGTTTGTTTTATAGGCCTCTCTAATCTTTGGCTGATAGGCAGACTTTGGGAGTGGCTTCCGTTCTGAGTTAGCAGGATATCTGGAGACCATACTCTTGGGGGTTCCTCCAGTAAAAGATCAGTAAGTGTGGTGTTTTTTGTGAATTTGAATTTTGTTCTATATTTTTCTCTGTCTCTATCTGTGACCATCTATTGTGATCCCTGTCAGAGTGATTGGTGGTAGTAGCTGGGCACCATCTAGTTCATCTAGGCTCAACCTGGTGGAGGTTTGGTTTCATGTGGCACATTAATCCTTCGGATCAATATTTTCCTTGTGTCTTTGGTTTTCATCATTCTCCTTTGTGCCAGAAGGAATGGGACCAATGGATGTATCTTAGATGGTCACTCACAAGCTTTTAAGACCACAGGTGCACTCATCGAAGCAGGATGCAGAACATTTTCTTTATGAACTATGCTATGCCAATTGATATAGATGTTCCCTGAGACTGTGATCCCCAGCTCTCAGCACTAGTAACTAGATCAGATAAATTTTATAAGACCTCCACTTGTTAAGATCCGCTAACCAAATACCTCCAATAACATACCTGCAGTAAGATAAAAGTGGACATATTATTCCACTGTAGAAAGGAAAAATGAAACCCAGGGATCAATGGGATGTCTGATGGAGTCAGTAAAAGGTTCTTCGATGATTTGGAGTGCTGGACTTAGTTATAACATTGACCATAATTTGTAAACTGGCGAAGTTGCTTGAACAGTCAGTACCCTTATCTTCACAAACATATGTGTAAAGAGTAACTACTAGTTCAGTGTATCAGTGGTCTTGTCTCAATGTATATGTCTCTGAATACACCAGTGTTGAGTTTGAGCTAAGATAGTTTGCCTTTTATGTCATGATTTGGTATAGTTTGCCTGTTTTTAAAGTCACAGTAAAATTTGGAAATTTATAGTTTTGTTTCAGTTTTCAGTTCCCCAACACAGCTTCTAGTAGAGTTTTTTGTTTTCTCACTTTAGTCATTTTACACCTCAAGAAGAGAATTGGTTCAGGTATCATTAGGCTGTGTGTTTTCAGGAACTTTCTGTTTCCATAAAGATTTGATTTTGACTTTTTAAAATTATTATTGAATCAAATGTTTTCATGTACATTCATACCAAAACACTTGGTCGTACTTTGTCAAGAGAAAAATATGCATTCTCTTTCAGAGAAAACATGGGAAAGAGAAAAATTACCATTTCAGACTTTTTATTTTTCAAATTATATTTTGGTTCAAAAGTTTAGAAATGATTATTTCTAGGCCAACTAATTTACAAAATGTCAAATTACTACCACTTTCAGGAGTATAGACTCCAAATGGAATGATTGTAGAGCAATCAAATATAGTGCTTCTCTGGGAGACCCATGCTGCTTCTCCACAGGGACTCTGTTGGCTAATAAGACATGGAAAGGTATTAAAAAAAAAAAAAGTATTGTTTCAAACACAAAAAAATCTAAACAACTTGATGGTATTTATCAACAGTTGTATTTGCTGAAGATCTTCTCTTTCTATGTTAATCAAAGAAATGGATATAACTTTTTGGGCTAATATAAATGGAAAAACTTTAACTTTTCAGAGATTAGAGATAAAGAAACAGCCTGCTGATACATCTCTAAAAATAAAAAAAAAATGCTTTCAATTGTAGTACTTGTAAATGAGTGTAAGGGTAGGTTATCAGCAGTCTAAGCAGGTGATAACTAATACCTTCAACAATCTCAAGAAGCATTTAATAACTTTCCACCTAAATGTGTGCAACAATGTGTTTCTACTATTCTCACAAATGCTTGAGCCAAAAACCTTAGAGGATGTCTTCACTGTTCTCTTTTTATCACATTCTGTACCCAGTCCATATGAGTCCTTTGGGCTTGTTAGAAAAAGGTGACACCTTAATACTGATGCAGCCCAGCTCTCTGAGGGCTTGGCAAGCAAAGAAAGCTCTTAGAAAATTAAAAAAAGGTGCTCCTTTCTCACAGCATGGTCAGGCTTGCACTAGGATTTAAGACTTGCAAAGCAGAAAAGCTACCACTCTCCCCCAACCCAACAGTAAATTCTGTCAGTTTTGCCTTCAAAATATCCTAAAAATTTGGCTTCTTCTCATTTGTTCTATTGCTACCACTGTCTTCCAACTCTTATCTCTCACCGAGATTTGTATATGTTCCATGAGCTGATCTTCCTGCTTTTGCTGTTATGCCCTTGTAGCATATTCTTCATATAACAGGCTGGCACACTATCCCATTCCTTTTTAAGATCCTTCAACACTTTCTCATCTCTCTCTGAATAAAACACAAACTACTTTCAATAGTCTAAAATGACCCAGTTGGGTCTCTAGTAAACCTTGAAAATACCAAATACAGTTCCGATTCAGAGTTAGAACTTTCGCATTTGATATTCATTCTTCCTGAAATGATTTCACCTGCAAATGACTGTGCCTCCATCAGGCCTGTGTTTAAAAGTGACCTCAGTGAGAATTTCTCTGACCAACTATTTAAAATTGTAACCATAATGGACAAATGATCTTAAATGACACTTAATCAAAGATATATAGATGGCAAATAAACATATTAAGATACACTCAAAGTCATTTGTCAGTAAGTAAATGATTTTAAATGAAAATTACTACAACAATGAGATAGTATTACCTAACTAATAGAATGGCTAAAAAACTGATAACATCAAGTGCTGAGCAGGATGCAGAGCAACAGGAAATCTCATTCATTGCTAATGGGAATGCAACATTGTACAGATACATGGCAGACAGTGTGGTAATTTTTTTGCCAAGCTAAACATAGTTTTATCATATGACTGAGCACTCATGCTTCTAGGTGTTTACTCAATTGATGTAAAAATTTATGTCCACACAAAAAACTGCACACCGATATATAGCAACACTAGATAACTGAGACAGAATTTCTTACCAGGAGTGGGGTACTACTCTAACAGATACCAGCAATATGGAAGCAGTTGTGGAATTGAGTAATGGGTAGAGAATGGAAGAGTTTTAGTGCCTAATAGCAAAAGCCTAGATCGCCTTGAAGAGACTGTTGGTGGAATTATGGACATCAAAGACAGTTCTGGTGAGGCTTGAGAAGGAAGTGAGGACAGCTGTAATATCAGAGATGGTACAGATGGGGAGAAGAAATGGCAGAGAAATGGTGGCAGCAGAAGCAGGAGACTTGTGCTAGATGATGCAGGAGTGGACCCATGAAGCACTAAAGCTGACTGCCTTCGGGCATGAGGCTTCCTGGTGGAGCTGGGTACCTCCAGGCACTTATCAGTTGATCTAGGTTTACTGACCCACAGAACGAGGGAGCAGAGTGCATTCCAGATGAGGTTTACTGGCATAGTGGTGTGCCTCTAGGCACTTACTGGTAGAGCTAAAGAGCTTTGTAACACTTGCCCAAACAGGGCATACACTGGGTCAGTCCAAGAGGCCGGAGGGGCTGAGAGACCAAGGAAACCGGGAAGCAGAAGCTGAGGAGACAAGGAGCACTGAAGCAGAGCTGCCTTGGCCTCAGTTTCTGAGGGTAGGGCCACAACCTCTGGGATCAAATGGTGGAAACACAGCCTGTGGAGTCTCAAAGGGTAGGGCTACAGACTCCTAGGTTTCAAAGAGTCAGATCTTCACTAACTCAGTTCTGGAGTGTGGGGCTGCCTTTTATCCCCCAGGGGGATGGAGCTGGATCTGCTGCCCAAAGTTGAGGGGACAGGCCTGCCATGCCCAAGGGGCAGAAGAATAGAGCCTGTGGGGCTGAAGGGGTAGGGTGGCTCTTCAGATGGACTAGAATAAAAGGGCTGCCAAAATCCAAGGGAGCGTAGTTGCTGCCCCAATGGGCTTAGAAGGTAGAGCTGAAACCCTAGGCTGAGGGGCCTCCACCCAGAATCTGGAGCTTATGGCCAAGACCCAGAGTCTGGAGGATAGGGCCATTGCCTAAATGATCTCAGAGAATATAGTATTATTTTCAAGCCTTGAGAGCTAATGTAATGTGTTCTGCTGACTGGCTTGGTGCCTGTTATCACTTCTTTCCTTCCATCTATTATGGAAATATCTACCTGGTGCCTGTTCTACTATTGTACTTTGAACGTAGATAACTTGTATTCTAAATTTCACAGATGAAGAGGAATTTTGCCTCAGGATGGAATTTGGACCTGAAGTTGATTTAAGACTTTTGGATGCTATGATGGGGTGAATGTGTTTTACTTGTTGCAAGGACATGAATTTTGAGGGACCAAAGGGTGGAATGTTATAGATTGAATTGTGTCCCCCCAAAATATGTGTCAATTTGGCTAGGCCATGATTCCCAGTATTGTGTGGTTGTTCATCATTTTGAGATCTGATGTGATTATCCTGTGTTGTAAATCTGAAACTGTATGATGTTAATGAAGCAGGATTAGAGGCAGTTATATTAAAGAGGCAGGACTCAATCTACAGGATTATGCTGTATCTTGAGGCAATCTCTTTTGAGATATAAAAGAGAAAGTTAGAGGGGAAAGAGGGCTCATACCACCAAGAAAAGAGAGCTGAGAACAGAGCACGTCCCTTGGACTCATGGTGCCTGCACTGAGAAGCTCCCATAGTAGGGGAAGATTAATGACAAAGATCTTCCCCCAGAGCCAAAAGAGAAAGAAAGACATCTATTGGAGCTGGAACCTGAATTTGGACTTCTGGCCTCCTAAACTGTGAGAGAGTAAAATTATGTCTGTTAAAGCCATTGGCTTTTGGTATTTCTGTTATAGCAGCACTAGAAACCTAAGACACCACTGCCATTTTTAAATGAATGATCTGAGTTTCAGAAATATCTAACAACTTGCCTAAGAGCACAGTATTTATGGTGGAGCAGAGAGTCAAATTTCGGTTGCTCTGAACTCACTTTCATGAAGTTTACCAAGGACCTTTTAATAACCTAGTCAGTATGTGTTCCTCTACTCTTAAACCTTCTTAAAATTACATGTTATCAACATAATAGATATTGCCTCCCTTCTTAAAACATTGTCAATCCCATGGCCAGATAATTCAGAGATGGAAATAAATGATTCTAAAATTGCTTAATTTCCATACACACCTTTACCTATTCTGGCACTCTGTGGCCACTATCCAATATTTCCTAGGCTTACAAATTCATGCTCTTTTCTATATTTCAAATGTCCTAATATTTTTTCTCTAGTGCAATTGTTAATAAACTGTATAAATATGAATGGAATTAAAACATAACTAATATTTCTCTTCTATGTTTTTCCTCCTTCTATTGTCCTTAGAAGTAATTGGTGTTCTATCTGAGCCACTGCTGATAGTCACTTTAGAAAGCTTTCACTTTTGGATACAAAAATAGAGAAAGAGTTATAGCAAAAAATACCATTCAACTTTTCGTGCTGCATAACATCTTCAGAAACTTCCCATTTTCTTTGCTGTTCCTTCTGTCTTACAATCTCTCATTAAATAGGTCATCAAATATTGATTCACAAATGAACAGTTTAAACTTCTCATTTAAGTACAAGTATACATCTTCAGTTGAACATTTACTTGTGGATTGGTTGCATAAATTCTAACTAAACTTGTGTGAAAATAGTTTCATATTTTTCACCAGCATTCCTAGAACATTTTCTCCCTAATATCCCTGAGCTTCTTATTACAGAAAAAAAAAAAAAAAAACACTTTGTTGCCATCGAGTCAATCCCCACTCACAGCAACTCTATAGCATAGAGTAGAACTGCCGTATAGGGTTCCCAAGGAGAAATTGGTGGATTTGAACTGTCGACCTTATGATTAGCAGCCTTAGCTTTTAACCACTGTGCCACCAGGGCTCCTGAGCTTCTTAACAGAGGCAGTCATTTTCTTGGATATACGCACTACAGAAAATTTTTATCATGCCTTTGATCTTTGTCTGTCATCAACAATCCAGCTGTAATAACTTCTTTTTGAATAAATACTCGGAATATTATTTGGACTTTTTTTTTTTGCTTTCTACTAATTGCCTTTCTTGAAATCAAATACAACAGTAACATTTGTTTCAATGATATTTGTTGGTAATGACAAAAGAAAAATGACAAAAACTTAATTTTTTTTTACCTGCTTATTCCAAGCCCTACCATCACCTATCTGGAAAAAGGAAAAATAAATAATATTAATCGTCTTTTGTTACTTGTCAAGTATAGTAATTTACTTGCCCTTCCCGATTTACTTCTCACAAAATATTATGCAGTGTTATATCTGTCATTCTTCTGAATAAGTAATGGAGACTTAGGGAGATTAAGTATCAAAAGTTTAAAAAGTGGCATAGTCAAAATGTGAATCCATTTTTCATCTGACTGCAAAGCTCATGTTCTTAATCAGTTCTCTGTATTGTTTACTCTAATTTCTATAAATACTACCAGCTTTTTTCATGCTTCATGCCCTCATTTATGCTTTATATTGGCTCCTTGAAGAATGTGTAGTAGAAAATCATAGTATTATTACTATTAATTATTGTGTGTTAGGAGCAAAAGGATTACCCTGTTGGAAACTTAGGAATAAGACAACAGAGCTTCAATCTCCAATGGATGAAATGAGTGACTCATATTAAAATCAAGTGTGAGAAGAGTGCATCCAACTCAATTGCTCTAAGATTAGGATATGAAAGTTGAATGATTCCATATGGGGGAATAGGGCTAGAGTTATGCTTTTTAGATATCAAAGTAGCCTTGATAGAAATGGAATATTTAAACCATTCAAAAGAATATATTTGATAATTGATCCCAAATAATAACTGTCATGATTGACAACTCTCTTGCTCTTCAGTTTCAAAGAACTTGAGGCAGACACAGAAACACTGGATAAACCCAGAGACCTGAGAAAATGGACTCAGATAGACGGCTGATATCTGATCTAAAATGGAGGTAGCATGCTCCCCTTTTGGTACAAAGCAGGGATGTGATTTATTTCTAATGATTTTCAGGCTGGATATCATTGAAATACCAATTGCTATCTGCTTTTTATGGGTTACAGAAGAAGGAAAAGTAGTTTGCAGAATTTGCATATTATAACTCAAGTATTTAACAGTAAATTTTGGGCAAAAGCAGGTAAGTTATTCTGCTTACCATTGAAACATCTTCATCGTGGTATCCTTGTATTAAAGTGTTGACAGTAACTCTCATAAAAAAAAAAAAAACTCTCATACATGTTATCAAATCTAAATTTTTCTCATTGTGTGATTTGGGTTTCTATACATATTCTTTCAGTTTTTATATTTAAAACATTTTTGGAGCATTAAAATTATAGCCAATGCCACTTTGTCTAGGTTAATATTGTGGCTATATCCCAGGAAAAAATGAATAAATGTTATAAACGTAATTATTTCTTTAGATATTTAGTGTACATTTGTAGTCATAAGATTATATGGATTGCCCATTTCTAAAAAATAACCTAGATTAATTCATAGGTTTGTTAACTATGAATAGTGCCTGTTAGTTAAAAGGAAAAAAAAAAAAAGTGTAGCTGCTGAGGTTATGTTATGGATGGAATTGTCCCCCCCTCCCCCCCCAAAGTATGTGTTATAAATCATAACCTCTTATGCCTGTGGTTATACTCCCATTTGGGAATGGTCCATCTTGTTATGTTAATGAGGCGGGATTTGTGACTTTAGTCAATCTCTTTTTTTGATATAAAAGAGATTAAACAAGCCAGTATGCAAGCAGAAAGAGGGGAAAATAGATGCCAATCCATGTGGAGGTCTCCCAGAAATGGAGATCCAAAAAACCAAGAAACAGGTGCTGAAGAGGGAAGGATCTTCCCTTGGAGCCAACAGAGAGAAAAAGCCTTCCTCTAGAACCATCACCTGAAATTTGGACCTCTAGCCTCCTAAACTGAGAAAATAAAATTCTGTTTGTTAAAGCCACCCATTTTTGGTACTTCTGTTATAGCACACTAGATAACTAACATAGGCAGCTTATGTACAACCAAAGACCTCATGGGATTTGGTTCTTTGTTTTGGAGACTTGGGGTCATGGTTTCATGGGATATAGCAGTTATTCTGCCTAATAACGTGTTAAGTGCTTCCAGTTTACCTCCCATTTTATAGCATAGTGCTTGCTGGGGTCTTAAAAGCTTGCTAGCAGCCATCCAGCCAGGGCACAACTGCTGTCTATTTTCCTAGAACACTGGAAGAAGAAAGAGTGTCAGGAGCGGGAAGAGGAAATGGATGTGTGGCAATTGCCCCCATGAAATACTGCTTCCTTTGCCGTGAGGCCAGGAGAACTGGATGATGCCTGGCTACCATTACTGGATATTCTGATCAAAGGCTTCTTAGAAGAATACTGATCAAGAAGGGGAAAATGCAAAACAGAATTTCAAATTCTTATAAAATCAAGACTTTTCGGAGCCATGGAAACAGCAATCGAGAAATCAAATTGTGTTAGCCAAATCTGCTGCAAAAGACCAGTTGAAAGTGTTGAAAAGCGAAGATGTCACTTTCAGGGCTAAGGTGCTCCTGAGCCAAGCCATGGGATTTTCAACCCCATGCAATAGCTGGACAATGAATAAGGAACACTGGAGAAGAATTGATACCTTTGGATTGAGGTATCTGAGAAGAATGCTGAATGATCACAGACTGCCAGAAGAATGAACAAATCTTTCTTGAAAGATGTAGAACCAGAATGCTTCTTAGAGGCAATGATAGCTACACTTTGTCTCGCTTAACGTGAATATGTTTTCAGGAGGGTCCAGTCCCTGGAAAAGGACATCATGCTTTGTAAAGTAGAGGGTCAGTGGAAAAGAGGAAGACTCTCAATGAGATGGATTGACACATTGGCTGCAACAATGGGCTCCAGTATAACAACTGTAAGGCTGGTGCAGGACCAGGGAGTGTTTCATTCATTGTACGTAGGCTTGTATGAGTCAGAACTGACTGAACGGCACATAACGACAACAGTTTAGCTTAACTTGTAAAGATTGTCTACCTTAAACATTATGCTTTTTTAAGATTTAGAAGGGATCAGATTGACAACAGCCACTTGAAAAATTAAATAAGAACCTTAGGGGGCAGAGAGTTTTTGTTAATGGGGAGAAACAACTCAAAAGAGTAAGGTGAGAATGGTTGCAGAACTGGAAGAAAGTAGTCAATATCACTGAACTGTATGTGTAGAAACTGTTGAATTGGTGTATTTTTTGCTGTGTATTTTCTCAACAATACCAACAAAAAAATATTGAAGTAACATCTCAGGACATTGTGAAAGCGTAATAAATATTAGGTATTACTAAAAAATATAGAGAGCAGAGGCTTAGAGAGACATTATCAGAGACAGAGAAATCAAAACATAACAACTAAAAAGATTGGCAGAGTGATCAGCATGTCTTTTTTGCACATCCAAGCTCCTTACAGGTACTAAAAGTAAGTTCCCCTAAACACATTCAAGAGCCATCAATCTATACACTCAGTTTACTTCACTGTTAAACTTTTGCTACATTGAGGTAGTAGTCATATGTTGGAGTCTTGTGGAGAAATCCCACTACAAAAATTACATGTTTCACATTATAGCATATTTCAAATCAAATCAAATATTTTCCAATGTAGCATTCATAATCTTGGTCTAGTTCATATTTCTGTGAAAATAACTAAAATGAATGCTATAATTTAAATGACAATGTTAGTATAAGGTATTGTTATTGAATACGTTGGTATACCTGTCCTACATACTTCATTATTAATGCATAATTTTGAATGTTCTTAATGTCAACTCACTACGTTCTTTAGATGGTGAACACAGTGAAAGAAGGTACTCTTTAACTTGTCATCGTGTAAATTCCATTCACTACATGACTTACTAAGATATGAGAGTTGAATACATTACAGCAGCCAAGCATTGGATATATCACAGATGGAATTTCTCCTTCTGACAGAAAATAAACTTCAGTTAATATTAAATTTGACATTTTGTACACCTGAGGACCTTCAATAGCCAGCTATTTTAGGAAGCCGAATTTCTGAAGACAACTGGAAACTAAGTAATTAAAGCAATTATCTGTAAATGAGAAATGAGAAATTTTAAACGCCTTCTATCCAAAGCTCAAGTGGTTAATACATGACTCTGCATGAATCAAAAAACGTTCTCTGAATTTTGAAGCTGAACTCATCTGGAAAACTGTATTTTATACATAGAACATATATACACATGCATATATGTTCTGTGTATAAACATGCCTTTTTCACATTTAGTCACATTGTTAACATTAATATCTTAAAGTAAACAGAAGAATTAGAGTTTGAAAATAATACAAAGTTTGAATACAAAATAATTCTGGATTTTGTGTGTGTTCTTCTTTTGATATTATACAACTAACACATTTTAATTTATTTAATCTCTGTTTCTCTTTTGAATATCTGTTATAAATAATTAAAAGCTGTTTTGACTTCAAAGCTTTAATAAAGATTTACTCTATGTTTGATATTAATTGTTGATCTTACAGCTTTTATAAGCCTGATTTTTCCATGAAGTCTGGAAAAAGTAACATAATTTTCCCGAAAATATAATGTCTTGACCCTAATACATGCATTTGTCGGTATGTATCGTTGTCACTACTGAAAAGAGACATAAGATTATATCTGTGCATTTTCTGGTCACTTGAGGACGAGATGGAAAAAGATAAGGAGTTAGAGCTGAGGAAGGAAATATGGTAAGGGTCTTAGAGGGATTTTGTCTCTAAAAATATACCAGATTCTCTAAGATTATATTGAGTCTTAGCCAGACCATTGCTGTTTATAAACTCTCCAGAACAGTGATAGTCAAGAGAGAATAAAGTAAATGTAGTTGCAGCTAAGTTGATGCCCACAACACATGGAATTATAGATAAATGGGGAATAGTATTTCACCATTTCTATTTTCTCTACTGGGGTTCTCCTAGAAATAAAGTTTTGATAAAAGACTTCAGTATTACATTTGGGTTTAATAATATTAAAGTATAACATAATACATTATTTTGGGTTTAACAATATTGAAGTGTAACATCATAAAGTATGATTATGAAATGTATAATCATAAGCATATAACTTAATGAGTTTTAATAAACTGAACAGACTCTCCAAATCAGATATTACAATCCAACTAGAAACCCCTTTCCCACTCTCTTGCATTTATCATATCTCCTCCATCCTCCTCCTGAGAAATAATCTCAATTCTGCTTTGTAAACTTATTTATTTGTTTTGCTAATTCTGTACGTCAATGTAATGGGAACTCTAAAAATATATTAATTTGTGCTTACCCTAATATTCTTAATATAATTTGTCACATATATAAAACTTTGAAACTTTATATAAATATACATATGATTAAAAAAAAAAACTTGATTACATAGCTACATATATAAAACTATATACATACACGTATATGTGTGTATATATATACGTGTATGTATATAGTTTTATATATGTAGCTATGTAGTCATAAATATATACATAAAAGGAGCCCTGGTGGTACAGTAGTTAAGCACTCAACTACTAACCAAAAGATCTGCAGTTTCAACCCAACAGCCACGCCATGGGAGAAAGATGGGGCAGTCTGCTTCTATAAAAATTAACATCCTTGGAAACCCTATGAGGAGTTGTACTCTGTCTTATAAGGTCTCTGAGTTGGATTCAACTCCTTGGTAATTGTTGTTGTTGTTAGGTACTGTCGAGTCAGTTCTGACTCATAGCGACCCTATGCACAACAGAATCAAACACTGTGTGGTCCTGTGCCATCCTTACAATCGTTGTTATGCTTGAGCTCATTGTTGCAGCCACTGCGTCAATCCACTTCGTTGAGGGTCTTCCTCTTTTCCACTGACCCTGTACTCTGCCAAGCACGATGTCCTTTTCTAGGGACTGATCCCTCCTGACAACATATCCAAAGTATGTAAGATGCAGTCTCACCACCCTTGCCTCTAAGGAGCATTCTGGCCGCACTTTTTCCAAGACAGATTTGTTCATTCTTTTGGCAGTCCATGGTATATTCAATATTCTTCGCCAACACCACAATTCAAAGGCTCCAACTCTTATTCAGTCTTCCTTATTCATTGTCCAGCTTTCACATGCATATGATGTGATTGAAAATACCATGGCTTGGGTCAGGTGCACCTTAGTCTTCAGGGTGACGTCTTTGCTCTTCCACACTTTGAAGAGGTCCTTTGCAGCAGATTTGCCCAATGCAATGCGTCTTTTGGTTTCTTGACCGCTGCCTCCATGGCTGTTGATTATGGATCCAAGTAAAATGAAATCCTTGACAACTTCAATCTTTTCTCCATTTATCATGATGTTGCTCATTGGTCCAGTTGTGAGGATTTTTGTTTTCTTTATATTGAGGTGCAATCCATAGTGAAGGCTGTGGTCTTTGATCTTCATTAGTAAGTGCTCCAAGTTCTCTTCACTTTCAGCAAGCAAGGTTGTTTCATCTGCATAACAGCAGGTTGTTAATGAGTCTTCCTCCAATCCTGATGCCCCATTCTTCTACGTATAGTCCAGCTTCTTGTATTATTTGTTCAGCATACAGATGGAATAGGTATGGTGAAAGAATACAACCCTGACACGCACCTTTCCTGACTTTAAACTAATCAGTATCCCCTTGTTCTGTCCGAACAACTGCCTCTTGATCTAAGTAAAGGTTTCTCATGAGCGCAATTAAGTGTTCTGGAATTCTTCACAATGTTATCCATAGTTTGTTATGATCCACACAGTCGAATGCCTTCACATAATCAATAAAACACAGGTAACATCCTTCTGGTATTCTCTGCTTTCAGCCAGGATCCATCTGACATCAGCATTGATATCCCTGGTTCCATGTCCTCTTCTGAAACCAGCCTGAATTTCTGGCAGTTCCCTGTTGATATACTGCTGAAGCTGTTTTTGAGTGATCTTCAGCAAAATTTTGCTTGTGTGTTATATTAATGATACTGTTCTATAATTTCCACATTCAGTTGGATCACCTTTCTTGGGAATAGGCATAAATATGGATCTCTTCCAGTCAGTTGGCCAGGAAGCTCTCTTCCATATTTCTTGGTATAGACGAGTGAGCACCTCCAGCCCTGCATCTGTTTGTTGAAATATCTCAATTGATATTCCATCAATTCCTGGAGCCTTGTTTTTTTGCCAATGCCTTCAGAGAAGTTTGGACTTCTTCCTTCAGTACCATTGATTCCTGATCATATGCCACCTCTTGAAATGGTTGAATATCAACTAATTCTTCTTGGTGTAATAACTCTGTGTATTCCTTCCATCTTCTTTTGATGCTTCCCGCGTCGTTTAATATTTTCGCCATGGAATCCTTCGCTATTGCCACTCGAGGCTTGAATTTTTCCTCAATTCTCTCAGCTTGGGAAATGCCGAGTGTGTTCTTCCCTTTTGGTTTTCCACCTCCAGCTCTTTGCACATGTCATTATAATACTTTACTTTGTCTTCTCAAGAGGCCCTTTGAAATCTTCTGTTCAGGTCTTTTTCTTCATCAGTTCTTCCTTGGTAATGGGTGGTATATATATATCATTACAGGAAGAAAAGCTTATAAAAAAAGAAGTGATTCAGTAAAAAAGTACATACTGACATATGTAAATATATGTATGCATATGTGTGTGTGTGGATTTTCATGTGTGTTTGTCTTATTGATATCTATTTAGCTAGCTATCTAACTAGTTCTCTATCTGCAGAGAGAGAGAGTAAGAGAGTGAGAGGAGACCCATTTGAGATTTGGATTTGAATTAAGCATTAGTGAATTTAGGTTTCAATTTGGTCATTCTGTGTACAGGTTTTGTGATTTCAGAAAAAAAAACTATAATTTCTCTGAACAGAGCATGTCTCACGTTTAAATAAACAATACTAATGTATTTTCAAAATAATTTCATTAAGGAATAATTTACTTACATAAAACACACATTTTTGAAGGTATACATCTTTGATTTCTGCCAAATATATACACTTCTGTCCCTCTCTCAGCCCCAGAGCTGCTGCCACCTGGGAAGCATTTGGTACTGATTTAGGAAATAATATCAGAATCATTATTCTTATCCTTGAATGTAGAGAATGTGACCCAGCTGGAGCTGGGCTCACAAGGACTCACAAGGACACATCAACTAGGTGCTCAGGTTTAAAGACAATAAAAATAGCTGGGATAATCTTGGTAAACATCTTCTAGGGAATCTTTCACATAAGATAGAACACAAAAGACTTTCCACTCTTATCTTTTTCTATTAGCATTTAGAGAATAGAAAATTTGCTGGACCCGTGAGGACCCTCGTGACTGTCCTTACTGAAACCTGTACCAAGGATATATATATGAGCCCTAGCTATAAACCACTGACAAGGCATGGGGAGGGCAGATAGTGTTGTACTTCTCGGCAACCTTTCTATTCAGCTTTCTTCTTTGAGATGTCCCCTGCAGATGCTAACTGCTGGCTTCCCCAAACGAACCTGTGCCTCCTCAGTTTAGTGGAGCTAACATTTAACATGCTAAGTTTAAAATACAGCTAATCGGGCTGCTATTGGGAAATTTTTCATGGGTATAGATCTGGCAGTATCATTGGACTTGCCTTCTTCGCTTCTTTCTCTCAAGAATTTCAGCCTGTTGTCGCTGTCTGAAAGCAGTTGCCTCATATATTTCACCTGTTGTTTTGTGAAGATAGACAAACCTGTTGTTACTAGTTACTCCGTCAGGGATGGAAGCTAATATTCTGTGCTTCTGTGGGTGGGATTATTCTGAACCAGCCTGTTGATTTATTTCTTCCTCTTCTCTGTAGCTAAACAAGGGCAGGGGTTAACAGTTCTGAAGGGGCTAAAGAAAAAAAACAAGGTGATAAAAAAGAGTGAACTCCAGAGCTCCGCCCTTTTTTTGGTACCTATTCGCTTTCCCTCTAGAACTTTGTGAGGAGTCACTGGATTCTCACTATGAAAATCCTTTCCATGACATAGTAATTCTGGCTATTTCTTCCTTATGCACAAACATTCCCCTGAAATAATTAGAGATTGGTGAGGCCTTTGTTCTCTCCTACTCCTCAACTTGTAAGCCTTTTGATAATAATTCTCAATATTCACCCCACGGAACTAGTGATGGATTTTCTCATTCTCCTGCCATAAATCTCGTTCTCTGTAAAGCAGAAATGGACATGGTTTTAGGTATGCAGTGTTCTTATTGGGGGGTGTGTCAATAATAATCAACATAAATAAGATCCCCAAAATGTGAAGATAATTTACATCCCTGCTTTCCCACTTCTCCATTTCTGATACCAGCCACTCGTGTCTGTGTGTGTGTGTGTGTGTTTTCTGTCTCTCTAACCTTTACTACCCAGAGATAGGTATTTACTAAACAACAGCCTGCATAGCCCATTTCTGCCCACCAGCTACCCAAGTCTGGGGTCTTCACAATTTAGGGCTCTGTAAACCCTGGTGACGTAGTGGTTAAGTTCTACTGCTGCCAACCAAAAGGCTGGCAGTTCGAATCTACCAGGCGCTCCTTGGAAACTCTATGGGGCAGCTCTACTCTGTCCTATAGGGTCGCTATGAGTCAGAATCGACTTAATGGCACTGGGTTTTGTTTTTTTTTCTAATCAACTGCCATATAGGCAGACTCCTGGTCCTGCTGACCATCACTGTCCCTGGTGGATTTGACTTGCTAGAATGATTCACAAAACTCATAGAAAGGGGTATATTCACTGTAACATTTTAAATATAACCACAAAAGTGTATAGAAATAAAGAGATGCACTGGAAACATGTGGGAAGAGTTTTTGGCATGTCCCCAGAGACACGTTCGTCCTCCCAATCCTGAGGCTCAAAAAGGAAGTTCTAAAGTCTGGGGTCCTTAACAGCAGTTATTGGAGCCTCGGTGTTAATGCATAGTCAATGAAAGACTATGCATTAACAACAATGACTGATTCCATCATGCCTCTCCCTCTTTCCTGATCTGCTAGTGAATTCCAAGAGCTATTTTCAGAAACCAGAGACAAAAAGTCAAACTGAGTTATTTGTTCCACACAAGGAGCAACTTCTACAAAAATGTGGCTACCAGCTTAATGGAGAGTTCCGTAGAAATAGCACCAAAAGAAAACTGTTGCCTTCTAGTCAATTCTGACTCCTGGCAACCCTATAGGACAGAATGGAACTGTCCCATAGGGTTTCCAAGGAGCAGCTAGTGCATTCGAACTGCTGACCTTTTGGTTAGCAGCCAAACTCTTGATCACTGCACCACCAGGGCTCCCTGGAGAAATAAGTGCCTATTAAAGAAATTCCAAATAGACCGTTATACCCTTGCCTTGCTCTTTCATTGCTTGGGGATCATCCTGAGAAGAGAGTGTCCTCAGCTACCACCACCTTGCTCATTGACTGACTTGGGGTCACATTGAGAATAGCATGATTTTGGCTTTAAAGCTGAGTCAGCGCTAACAAAGAGCTGGTGGCTGCCAGCTAGCCATGCTCTAGACAATGGGGAAAAGAGGATTTCTGGCAGGAGGATCTGCATGGCAAATTACATAATCTGCTACAACCCTTTACAGGACACTGCTACAACTGATTTTTAAGTGAATCAAATGATATCTGTCATGGTATTTGTAAACTGTAAGCCTCTCTGTAAATAACGTCATTTAACAATATACCTTTGTTAATACTAATTCCTGCTTGTTACCCCTTTATTTTGGGGTTTCTATTTCAAGTACAGAATTTGGTCTTTAGTATTGCAAATCAAAGTAATAAAAAAAAAATCAAAGTAATACTTAGTTTAATTTTTATATTTGCTTTTGTACTATTCTTCAAGTTTCTACAATGATTTTGATACAGTAACTTACCCATCTTTTCTTAGGGGCTGGGAAAAGTTAATTCACTTTCTATAAAGTATTTCATTTACTATCTGGAGCTATTTTGGGCCCCGGGAGAATTTGCCTTATCTTTGTTATTTTCACTCTCTTCAGAGTAAACAGAGGCAGGTATTGTTATCACATCTTGGAAATAGGAAAATTGAGCCCTGGAAAGTTAATGGCTTGTCAAGGTCACTTTAACTTGAAAACACAGCTGAATTCATATTCCATATTTAAAAATAAAGTTGATTTTTAAAAATAATTCAATATAATCACATATTTGGTTATTTGCAAAAGTTTATGATCTTTGAAAATCAACCAAAAGATAAGCCATTTCATGGCATCTAGGCAATCAGCGATAATGAATATTATGCAGATTTATGTGCAACAATGAACCAGCTAGGCAAGGCTTAGAATACATGAAAATATACTATAATTTCTCATTTCCATTTCCACCACGAGCTCATTGGTAAAGATGAAACCTTTTCTCTTCTTACTATCAGCTATCAGTCATACTCTGATGGCCTATGTTACATTACTGAGACAAATTCTGCAAAGGGTCCCTACTAATCATATTATTGATAAACAGATTTCATTAGCCGGTTTCAGTGTAAATGTAATCTATCTGACATTTGTCAGAGTAAATTCATTTATATTTCCATGCAAATTATGTATTTCTGTAAATTATATTGCAATTTCTATTGCTCTATGTGCTAGCATAATTTATTGTATTTATGTTTTTTTTAGTGTCCAGATTTTATGTGGCTATTTAGATTTGCTACATTAGTCAGAATAAATATAGCATCTTCTGATTTTATTATTAAACATATGCATTTGGAAATAATCGTTTCCTTTAAATTATCTGTATTTCTCATGATAAGGTACTTAAGGTTTGAAGAATACTCACATTATTTTGTTTGATTGCGTTATGCCTACTAAGGGGACTCAAGAAATAATAATTTTTGACCCACACTAAACAATGTGTCTTCACATATATGCATTTTGTGGAAACTTAAGTATTGCTGATAATTCTTGTTCTTTAATTTTGTTTTTCTTTTTCTTTTTTCTATTGTGCTTTAAGTGAGAGTTTACAGTTCACATCAGTTTCCCACACAAAAACTTACACACACATGGTGTGACCCTAGTTGTTGTTGTTGTCAGGTGCCGTCAAGTCGGTTCCGACTCATAGCGACCCTCTGCACAACAGAATGAAACATTGCCGGTTCTGTGCCATCTTTACAATCATTGTTATGCCTGAGCTCATTGTTGCATCCACTGTGTCAATCCACCTCGTTGAGGGTCTTCCTCTTTTCCACTGATCCTGTACTCGGCCAAGCATGATGTCCTTCTCCAGGGACTGATCCCTCCTGACAACATGTCCAAAGTATGTAAGAGCAGTCTCGCCATCCTTGTTTCTAAGGAGCATTCCGGCTGTACTTCTTCTAAGACAGATTTGTTCATTCTTTCGGCAGTCCATGGTATATTCAATATTCTTCACCAACACCACAATTCAAAGGCATCAACTCTTCTTCAGTCTTCTTTATTCATTGTCCAGCTTTCACATGCATATGATGCAATTGAAAATACCATGGCTTGGGTCAGGCGCACCTAAGTCTTCAGGGTGACATCTTTGCTCTTCCACACTTTGAAGAGGTCCTTTGCAGCAGATTTGCCCAATGCAATGCATCTTTTGATTTCTTGACTCCTTTTTCCATGGCTGTTGATTGTGGATCCAAGTAAAATGAAATCCTTGACAACTTCAATCTTTTCTCTGCTTATCATGATGTTGCTCATTGGTCCAGTTGTGAGGATTTTTGTTTTCTTTACTTTGAGTGCAATCCATGCTGAAAGCTGTGGTCTTGATCTCCATTGGTAAGTGCTTCAAGTCCTCTTCACTTTCAGCAAGCAAGGTTGTGTCATCTGCATAACACAGGTTGTTAATGAGTCTTCCTCCAATTTTGATGCCCCATTCTTCTTCATATAGTCCAGCTTCTGGTATTATTTTTTCAGCATACAGGTTAAATAGACACGGTGAAAGAATACAACCCTGACGCACACCTGTCCTGACACCTTCCCTTGTTCTGTTCTAACAACTGCCTCTTGATCTATGTAAAGGTTCCTCGTGAGCACAATTAAGTGTTCTGGAATTCCCATTCTTTGCAGCGTTATCCATAGTTTGTCATGATCCACATAGTCAAATGCCTTTGCACAGTCAATAAAACACAGGTAAAAACATCCTTCTGGTATTCTCTGCTTTCAGCCAGGATCCATCTGACATCAGCAATGATATCCCTGGTTCCACGTCCTCTTCTGAAACCAGACTGACTTTCTGGTGGTTCCCTATCAATATACTGTGGCAGCCGTTTTTGAATGATCTTCAGCAGAATTTTGCTTGTGTGTGATATTAATGATATTGTTCTATAATCTCCACATTCGGTTGGATCACCTTTCTTGGGAATAGGCATAAATATGGACTTTTCCTGTCAGTTGGTCAGGAAGCTCTCTTCCATATTTCTTGGCATAGACTAGTGAGCACCTCCAGTGCTGCATCTATTTGTTGAAATATCTCATTTGATATTCCATCAATTCCTGGAGCCTTGTTTTTCGCCAGTGCCTTCAGAGAAGCTTGGACTTCTTCCTTCAGTACCATCGGTTCCTGATCTTATGCCAGCTCTTGAAATGGTTGAATATTGACTAATTCTTTTTGGAATAATGGCTCTGTGTATTCCTTCCATCTTCTTTTGATGCTTCCCGCATCATTTAATATTTTCCCCATGGAATCCTTCACTATTGCAACTCTTGGCTTGAATTTTTTCTTCAGTTCTTTCAGCTTTAGAAGCTCCGAGTGTGTTCTTCCCTTTTGGTTTTCCATTTCCAGCTCTTTGCACACATCATTATAATACTTTATTTTGTCTTCTCGGAAGGCCCTTTGAGACCTTCAGTTCTTTTACTTCATCAATTCTTCCTTTTGCTTTAGCTGCTTGATGCTGAAGAGCATGTTTCAGAGTCTCCTCTGACATCCACCTTTGTCTTTTCTGTCTTTCCTGTCTTTTCAGTGACCTCTTGCTTTCTTCATGGATGATGTCCTCGATGTCATTCCACAACTCATCTGGTCTTTGGTCACTAGTGTTCAATGCGTCAAATCTATACTTGAGATGGTCTCTAAATTCAGGTGGGATGTATTCAAGGTCATATTTTGGCTCTTGTGGACTTGCTCTGATTTTCTTCAGTTTCAGCTTGAACTTGCATATGAGCAATTGATGGTTTATTCCACAGTCGGCTCCTGGCCTTGTTCTGACTGATGATATTGAGCTTTTCCATCGTCTCTTTCCACCCAAAAACACCCACAGATGTAGTCAATTTGATTTCTGTGTGTTCCATCTGGTAAGGTCCATGTGTATAGTCGCTGTTTATGTTGGTGAAAGGAGGTATTTGCAAGGAAGAAGTCATTGGTCTTGCAAAATTCTATAATTCGATCTCCGGCATTGTTTCTATCACCCTAGTTACTCTCCCTATAATGTGACAGCACATTCTTCCTCTGTGTTCCATATTTCCAGTGTCCATTCAACCAGCTCCTGTCCAGCTCTGCCTTCTCATCTAGCCTCCAGGCAAGAGCTTCCCACTTAGTCTCATGTGTCTACTTGAGCTAAGAAACATACCACTCATCAGTATCATTTTATGTCTTATAGTCCAGTCTAGTCTTTGTCTGAAGTTTTGGCTTCGGGAATGGTCTTATTTTTGAGCTAACAGAGAGTCCAGGGGTCATGTCCTCTGGGGTCCCTCCAGTCTCAGTCAGACCATTAAGTCTGGTCTTTTTACTAGAATTTGAGTTCTATACCCCAAATTTCCCCTGCTCCATCAGGGACTCTGTTGTGTTCCCTGTCATGGCAATCATTGGTGATAGCTGGGCACCATCTAGTTCTTCCAGTCTCAGGCTCATGGAGTCTCTGTCTTATGTGGCCCTTGTTGTCTTTTGGGCTCATATAGTCCTAGTCTCTATAGTATTCTTCATTTTCCTTTGCTCCAGGTGAGTTGGGACCAACTGATGCATCTTAGATGGCTCCTTGCTAGCTTTTACGATCTCAGTCACCACTAACCAAAGTAGGATGCAGAACATTTTCTTAATAAACTTCGTTATACCAATTGACTTAGATGTCCCCTGAAACCATGGTCCCCAGAACCCCACCCCACTACTCTGTCCCTCAAAGTGTTTGGTTGTGTTCAGGAAACTTCTCAGCTTTTGGTTAAGTCCAGTTGTGTTGACTTCTTCTGTATTGTGTGTTGTCCTTCCCTTCACCTAAAATAATTTTTGTCTGTTTTCTAGTTAGTGAATACCCTTCTCCCTCCCTCCCCAACCTCATAACCATCAAAGAATGTTTTCTTCTGTATTTAAACCTTTTCTTGAGTTCTTATACTAGTGGTCTCATACAATATTTGTCCTTTTCCAACTGACTAATTTCACTCAAAATAATGACTTCCTGATTCATCCATGTTATGAGATATTTCACTCATTCATCACTGTTCTTTATCTTTGCCTAGTATTCTATTCTGTGAATGTACCATAATTTGTTTATCCATTCATCCATTGATGGGCGCCTTGGTTGTTTCCATCTTTTTACTATTATAAACAGTGCTGCAGTGAACATGGGTGTGCATATATCTGTTACTGTGAGCGCTCTTATTTGTCTAGTATATATTCCAAAGAGTGGGATTGCTGGATTGCATGGTAGTTCTATTTCTAGCTTTTGACAGAAGTGCCAAATCAATTTCCAAAGTGTTTTTGTACAATTTTACATTCCCACCAGCAGTGTATAAGTATTCCAGGCTCTCTAAAACCTCTTCAACATTTATTGCTTTGTGTTTTCTGGATTAATGCTAGCCTTGTTGAGGTGGGATGGTATCTCATTGTAGTTTTGATTTGCATTTCTCTAATGGCTAATGGTCATGAGCATTTCCTCATGTATCCTTTAGCTGCCTGAATGTCTTCTTTGGTGAAGTTCATATCCTTTGTCCATTTTTTAATTGGGTTGTCTTTTTATTGTTGAGGTTTTGCAGTATCTTGTGGATTTTAGAGATTAGACTCTGATCAGATTTATAGCAGCCAAAAATTTTCTCCCAGTCTGTAAGTTGTCTTTTTATTCTTTTGATGAAGTTTGGATGAGCATAAGTGTTTAATTTTTAGGAGCTCCCTGTAATCTAGTTCCTCTTCTGGCGTTTGTGCACTGTTAGTGGTGTTTTGTATACTGTTTATACCAAGTATTAGGGATCCTAGCAGTTTTTTCTTCCATGATCTTTATCTTTTTCGATTTTGTATTTAGGTCTTTGATCCATTTTGAGTTAGTTTTTGCACATGGTGTGACGTATGGGTCTTGTTTCTTTCTTATTTGCTGGTGGATATCCAGTTATGCCAGCACTATTTGTTAAAGAGACTGTCTTTTCCCCATTTAACTAATTTTGGGCCTTCGTGAAATATCAGCTGCTCATAGTGGATGAATTTATTTCTGGATTCTCAATTCTCTTCCATTGGTCGATCCGTTGTACCAGTACCAAGTTGTTTTGACTACAGTGGGAGTAGGATAGGTTCTAAAATCAGGTAGTGTGAGGCCTCCCACTTTGTTCTTCTTTTTCAGTAATACTTTACTTATCTGCAGCCTCTTCCTTTTTCATATGAAGTTGGTGATTTGTTTCCCCATCTCATTAAGAAATGTCATTGGAATTTGGATCGAGGGTGCATTGTATCCTTAGATCATTTTAAGTAGAACAGATGTTTTCTTGGAAACCCTAGTGGAGCAGTTGTTAAGTGCTACAGCTGCTAACCAAAGGGACAGCAGTTCGAATCCTCCAGGCGCTCCTTGCAAACTCTATGGGGCAGTTCTACTCTGTCCTACAGGGTTGCTATGAGTCGGAATGTACTCGACGGCACTGGGTTTTGTTTTTTTTTTTTCAGATGTTTTCCCAATATAGAGTCTTCTTGTCGTGAGCAAGGTATGTTTTTCCACTTACATAGGTCTTTTTTGGTTTCTTGCATTAGCGTCTCCTGGTTTTCTTTATATAGTTCTTTTTTGACTCTGGTTAGATTTATTCCTAAATATTTTATCTTATTGTGTACTGTTGCAAATGGTATTGATCTGGTGATTTCCTCTTCAGCATTTCTTCTGTTGATGTAGAGAAATCCAACTGATTTTGTGTTTATCTTGTATCCTGATACTTTGCTGAACTCTTCCGTTAGTGCCAGTAGTTTTCTTGTGTATTCTTCAGGGTTTTTTTGCATGTAAAATCATATCACCTGCAAATGGAGATACTTTTACTGCTTCCTTATCAATTTCAATGCATTTTATTGCTTTTTATAGCTTAATTGCTCTGGCGAGGACCTCCAGCACAGTGATGAATGAGAGTCATTATAAATGGTATCCTTATCTGGTTCCTATTCTCAAGGGGAATGCTTTCAGATTCTCTCCATTTAGGATGATGTTGGCTGTTGGTTTTGTATAAATGCCCTTTATTATGTAGAGGAATTTTCCTTCTATTCCTTTTTGCTAAGAATTTTTATCATGATTCAGTGTTGGACTTTGTCAAATGCCTTTTCTGCATCAATTGATAACATCATGTGATTCTTGTCTTTTATTTATGTGATGGTTTACATTGATTGTTCTTCTAATGTTGAAGAATTCCTGCATACCTGGTATGAATACACTTGTTCATGATGAATTATTTTTTTGATATGTTGTTGAATTCTATTGCCTGGAATTTCATTGAGGATTTTTGCATCTATGTTCATGAGAGACATTGGTCTGTAATTTTCTTTTATTGTGGTGTCTTTATCTGATTTTGGTATCAGGGTCATGCTTGTTTCATAGAAAGAGTTTAGGAGTATTCCATCCTTTTCTATGCTCTGAGATACCTTTAGTAGTAGTGATGTTAACTCTCCTCTGAAAGTTTGGTAGAACTCTGCAGTGAAGCCTGCAAGGCCAGGGCTCTTTTTGTTGGGAGTTTTGAAATTACCTTTTCAAACTCTTCTTTTGTTATGGGTTTATTCAGTTGTTCTACCTCTGTTTGTGTTAGTTTAGGTAGGTAGTGTTTTTCTAGAAATTTATCCATTTTCTGTAGGTTTTCAAATTTGTTAAAGTGAAATTTTTCATAGTATTCTGTTATGATTCTTTTAATTTCAGTTGGGTCTGTTGTGATATTGCCCATCTCATTTCTTATTTAGGTTGTTTGCATTGTCTCCTGTTTTTCTTTTGTCAGTTTGGCAAATGGTTTATCGATTTTGTTGACCTTTTCAAAGAACCAGCTTTTGGTCTTGTTAACTGTTTCAGTTGTTCTTCTATTCTCTATTTCTTTTAATTCTTCTCTAATCCTTATTATTTGCTTTTTTTCTGGTGCCCGAGGGCTTCTTTTGCTGCTTTCTTTGTTTGACTTGTAGGGTTAATTCTTTGATTTTGGCCCTTTCTTCTTTTTGGATGTATACATTTATTGCTATAAGTTGACCTCTGAGCACTGTTTTTGCTGTGTTCCAAAGATTCTGGTAGGATGTGTTTTCATTCTCACTTGATTCTAGTAATTTCTTTATTCCATCCTTAATTTCTCCTATAACCCAATAGTTTTTTAGGAAGATGTTGTTTAGTTCCATGTGTTTGAGTTTTTCCCTTGCTTTTTCTGTAATTGACTTCTGCTTTTATGGCTTTATGGTCAGAAAAGATGCTTTGTAATACTTCAATTTTTTGGATTCTATTGAGGCTTGCTTTTTGACCTAATATGTGGTCTATTCTAGAGAATGTTCCGTGTGCATTGGAAAAGATAGTATACATGGCTGCTGTTGGGTGGAGTGTTTTGTATATGTGTCTGTGGTCATGTTGGTTGATTGTGGCATTTAGATCTTCTACATTTTTTGGCTATGTTTTTATTGAGCTTCTTTCTGGATGTTCTGTCCTTCACCAAAAGTGATGTGTTGAACTCTTCTACTATTACTGTGGAGATGTCTATCTCTCTTTTCAATGCTATTAGAGTTTGTTTTATGTATTTTGGAGCCCTGTCATTGGGTGCATAAACATTTATTATGGTTATGTCCTTCTTGTGTATTGACCCATTAATCATTACATAGTGACCTTCCTTATCCTTTGTGGTGGATTTTACTTTAAAGTCTATTTTGTCAAAAAAATAATATTGCTACTCCTGCTCTTTTTTGATTGTTGTTTGCTTGACTTTTTTTTTTTTTCCATTCTTCCAGTTTTAGTTTGTTTCTGCCTCTAAGTCTTGGTTGTGTCTCTTGTAGGCAACATATAGATGGATCATGTTTTTTATCCATTCTGCCACTCTGTCTCTTTATCGGTACACTTTGTCCATTTACATTCAGCATAATTATGGATAGGTATGGACTTATTGCTGTCATTTTTATATCTTTTTTTGTGTGTAGTTGACAGTTTCATTGTTCCACTTAATTTTCTGTGCTGAGCCTTTTTTCTTTACGTATTTTCTTCTTTTTCATTGCTGTTCACTTTGTATTTGCTAAGTAAGTTTTTTTCTTGTTTTTTATTTTGATGTATAGGATTGTCAGTTTCCTTTGTGGTTACCATAATATTTACCTCTGTTTTTGTAAGTTTAAGCCAATCTTTTATTTCTTTACATCGCCTTGACCTCCTCTCCATATGAAAGATCTATGACTACTTTTTTTAGTCCTTCTTTTTTGTTTTAATGTTGTCATCTTTTACATAATGACAACTCTGTTTCCCTGTTTTGAGTGTTTTAGCTTTATTTTTGTGATTTCTCTATCTGGGTTGATATCTGGTTGCTCTGTCTTGTGTTCCAGTCTTGGGTTGTTATCTGATGTTTCTGATCAGGGGACTCACTTTACTATTTCTTGTAATTTTGGTTTGTTTGCTTTTTTTCAAATTCCCTGAACTTCTGTTTATCTGGAAATGTTCTAATTTCACCATCACATTTGAGAGGCAGTTTTGCTGGATATGTAACTCTTGGCTGACAATATTTTTTCCTTCCAGGCTTTATATATATTGTCCTGTTGCCTTCCTGCCTGCATGATTTCTGTTGAGTAGTCCAAGCTTAGTCTTATTGACTCTCCTTTTTAGATGACTTTTCATTTATCCCTAGCCAAACTTAAAATTCTCTCTTTATCTTTGGTTTGGGCCAGTTTGATTATAATATGTCTTGGTGACTTTCTTTTGGGATCTGCCTTGTGTGGAGTTTGATGAGCATCTCGGACAGATATCTTTTCATCTTTCACAATATCAGGGAAGTTTTTGGCCAACAAATCTTCAGCAATTCTCCCGATATTTTCTGTTATCTTCTCCTGTTCTGGTACTCCAATCACTCTTAAGTTATTCCTCTTGATAGAGTCCCACATAATTCTTAGGTTTTCTTCATTTTTAAAAAATTCTTTTATCTGACTTTTTCTCAAATACATCGGTGCCAAGTGCTTTATCTTCAACCTTACTAATTCTGACTTCAATGCTTCAATTCTGCTCGTATGATTTTCTACAGAGTTCTCTAATTCTGAAATTTTATGGTTAGTCTTCTGAGTTTCTATTTGCTGTCTCTCTATGGATTCTGGTAGCCTATTAAATTTGTCATTATGTTCTTCTCTAATCTTCTTAAGTTCCTTTATTGCTTTGTCTGTGTGCTTCTTGCCTTGCTCTGTGTTTTGCCTGATCTCCTTCCTTACTTCTTGGTGAGCTCTGTATATTAATCTCTTGTATTCTACCTTTGGTGATTCCAGGAAGTTCTCTTCACCTGGAAGATTTCTCGATTCTTTGTTTTGGGAGCTTGCTGAAGCCATCATGGTCCACCTCTTTATGTGATTTGTTTTTTCCAAGCCATGAGAAAGTTATTGTGTTTATTTATTTTGGTTACTGTGTCCCAGCTTCTTGTTTTGTTTTGTTTTGTTTTGATATGCCCAGACACGCCACTCAAGTGAGCAAGTTTGACTATTGGTGCCTTCAAAGCTCTAACGTCCTGTCACCACATGGTTAGAGCTGTTACTAGGTATGTGAGCCCAGGAGTTTGTTCAGTTTTTTTGTATGGATTCAGCTCAGGTATCCAGATAGTCAGTCACCATGTGTGTGGTGCAGGCTCTAACCTACAGTCCTACACAAGCAGGGGTGATTGGTATAGGCACAGGTATCTGGGTGCAGGAAGGGGGTCACGTGCTGAGTAAGGCAGGGGGTGAGAACCACCCCTTAGAGTCTATAAGGAAAGCATGTCCCTGTTCCCTAGAGTGTGTAGGTGGATGGGTTCTGCAGCAGGACCATGGACATCCAATGCTGTTGGCTGTAAGGACTGGGAGGCACCACTTATTCTTGGACCTTTGTTGAGGGTAGCTAGATAGCGTGGGTGAAGCCACCAGTCCTCAAACTTCTGATGTGTGTAGGTGAGGTATGAAATGTCATGAACCTGCCTCTCCACCAACAGCTGAAACACTTAAAGTTAGACTTCAGGTATATACCCTGTTGTACTGTGCTAATGAGGGCCTATACTGTTGAAATAGGCCCACACGGGTCTGTGCAGGGGTGAAAGGTATTTAAAGTCCATGAACTCCTTATACCTGTGCATAGGCAGAGTGCTGTTTCTGCCCTGAGTTCCCAGTTTAGAGGAGCTAACAAATTATTTTTTCTCTGTTTGTTAATTTATTTCCTCCCCAAGGCTGGGAATGGCTCAGGACAATTGCTCGGTGCTACTTCCAGCCTAGGGGATGCGGCCGGCTGGGACCCAGTGCAGAGCAGGAAGTGAGAGAAAGGTTTTTCCCAAAGGGGTATTTTTTGATCCTCATGGCAGGTTAAATGCACGTACTTACCTTTTGACGACTGAGTGCTTTCGCTGATTCTGGAGGCATGAGTAGACTCTGTGCTGCTTGGTCTCTCCCGATGTGGAAAATGCATCCTGAAAGCCACTGATTTCTTCACCATGCTCGTGCCAGCAGAATCAGCCTGCAGGGTGCAGGTTCTGGCTGGGAGAGGCCTGGCAAGTCCTAGCTGCTTCTGAACCATTCCTCCTTCCCCCTGTTGCTCAGTCCAATTCCTGAACTTTGCCTTTGATGTTCAGGCCTCCTAGATTGTCATATATAATCCAGTCACTTTTTTTTTTTTTTTGGTCTTTGTTGCAAGAGGGACCATGGGAAGCGCCTGACTACTCTGCCATTTGGCCCCACCTCCTAACATTGTATTTCTATGAATGGTTAGATGATGTTTAAGAGTTTACTGAAAGCAAAGTATCTCTTAATGTACTTATTTTATTCACCTTTCAAATGAAATATACTCTTGTTTACCATATCGTGTCTAAGTATTTTAAAGGGTACACTAGGTCATTTTATAAAAAGAACTTATTATTTTAACTACCATGCTCCTTTTAGTATTATTCTTTTTCCTTTATTTCAAGATTGTTGAAGAATCATCATATTTCTTGAATAGAATTTAAATAAAGGGGCAGTTCATATAAAGGAAAAAAAATTGAATTTTTTCCCTTTGAAGAGGCATAAAACTTTTAAAATATGCTATAGCATAAACAAACAAGCGAAAAACTTCCCAGGTTTTATTTACAATGCAAATTAAAAAAAAAAAATGCACTTTTTCTTTTCCACTAAGATACGTTGTAGTTGTTTAATGATGTTTGAGTTTTTTTGTTTTGTTAATTTGCCAATTTAATCTCACTCATTTTCCTGCACATTATAGCTAACACTAATATGAGTTAAAACAAAATATAATTCATTAGTTTCATCTTGGATACAAGCGGTTTAATTTACTTTTAACACTTCTATTGTAATCAAAACACTGAAGCGTTAGTATGTGCCTTTTTAAGGTTTCAATTACTGAGAGCAAGTACTTTACAACAAGGTTAAATATTTGATTATATTTTTAAACAAAATTACAAACATTTCAAAAGGTATATAATTTGAATCTCAGCTCAAATTTCCTTAGCTGGTATATTCTGCATATTACTATATGCTGTCTGTAAGATGCATGCAAAAATATTTTTATATTTAATGTATAAAGAGAAGAGTATTCTACCAATAAGGTATTTAATTAAGAACTTTATTATAAAATACAATTTGACCTTGGTATGAGGTAATTTTACACTCCATGTTTGCCCCAATTATGTGAATTATGAGAGCAGAAATATCGTTAACATGAATGTGCCTTCTACAGTTTCAGCAGTCTGAACCTAATTATGGCAACATGTAGATTCTGCCTTGGGTGGCCTGAAGCAACAGGTGGCCCTGTGCTCTAAAAGTGTTGTCCAGCATTTATAGATAATTATATTTTACATAGATAAGGGTAGCTGAGGGTCCTAAATTTGGATTCTCATATATTACAAGTTGTCTCACAATACTATTGCAATGTATACATATAAAAATATTTTATTGAAACAATAAATCAAACCAATTAATAGAAAATTTTAGAGGTGGGCATTCTTCCACTTGTCACTAATAGAGTATTCTTTTTCTTTTGTTTACTTAATTTCTATAATTCTTCTGGCTTGAAATAATTTTCAATTTTTTTTTTTCTTTCTAGACAGAGAGTTTAAAATTCACGTTCATTCTGGTAGTACAGAATACATCTCAGCTGGGGCAAATCTAACACCTCAGGCTTTTTTTCTTGCTCCTCCTAAAATTTTAATTAGCTAATTAACTTTCTCAGGTGTGAGCAACAGATGCTTCACACCTGCCCATATGCGACTAGCCAGGGGCAGTTTATCCCCTCCACAATTTGGAATAAAGAAATGTATTGTGTCTCTCCACTTGGCTTTCCTTGCAAAAATGATTCCAACTGATCTAGAACGTAGTATGTTGGCTCTTAACATTATTTCTTCCCAAGAAAAGCATGCTATTTTGCCTCTTTAGTTGTATGATATTATCAATTATTGTCCCTCTATTTCTTTCCACATCTAAGTTCTTAGCTATTCCCCATGTCTCTGTAACACTTATATACAAATAATAAGTCTTTTTACTCTGAAGTAAGTTTGGCTTTTACTTATCAGATATTTCCCTTTAGTTCTTGAAACATGTATTGACTTCTTTTTTTTCCACCACAGAGAAATACCCAGTGATTTATACTACTCAGTGCCTTAGAAGCAAGCTATAAAAAATGACTGGTTGATTCAAATAGAAAATAATTTAGGAATTTTGTTTAGCTTAGGGGATCATCCAGAAGAATGGATCACTCTGTTGCAGAATAGAAAGAAACGAAGGGAAACCAAACAGTCAGAACTAAGGGAAAATCATACCACAGAAGCAATAGGGTGCAAACATTCTGAGAAAAGGCCATCCTGGCTTGGCCCACCAAAGCCACTAGCACGTAAGCAACTACGGGCACTGCTATCCCTGAGAAGTGGACGTTGGTGGCTTTCACTGATGCTATCAGAATGGATTCTTCACCTTGCTGCTGCATTGTGTCACTGTCTCCATGTCAAAAGACTAGAACTGAAGCCATGGATTATCTGGGCCTAGTTCACAGGTCCACTAGCACTAAATGCATATAGGACCAGGAAAGTGAATATCTAGAATTTTCAGCTCCTATAGAAGCATTTAGACATACACTTTTACTGGAAGTTAACAGTGATATACACCCTAAATTGAATAGAAGCCAGTAAAGAACCAAGCTACCTGTGTAAAAACAGAAAACAACTACTTTAATAGGAAGACTTATTAACATAGAATAACAAAGAAAAATATATTGGATTAATATTTATTTAATATTCTTAATATTCTTGAAGAAAATTTCTAGGGTAATACAAATGTTGCATGTTATAAATAGTGATTGGGAAGGTGGTTAAATATTTGCCAAAACTTATGAAATCTGATACACATACATCAGATTGTAGTAAAGGAAGAAGTCCAAAAAGCACTGAAGGGATTGGTGAAAAACAAGGCTCCAGGTATTGGTAGAATACCACTTGAGATGGAGGGAGTCTCAGTAACAGCCAGCAATACTCAGATGATACAAACTTGCTTGCTCAAAATGAAGAGGACTTGAAGCACTTACTGAAGAAGATCACAGACTGTAGCCTTCAGTATGGATTACACCTAAATAACCCTTTCATGCCCAGGAGTACATATAAAAAAAACATATAGCAGCCATGAACTCTCTCAGCCTCTGGGGTTTATTGAGAAGTTGCTGTACCATTGATAATGTGCTCTGCTGAAGGGTCGGGGCCTTTCTGACTGTTTGAAACAAAAGAAATGGGATGTGTGCCACAAATTAAGGATGCACGCCAAAAAAATAACTAGTTTTACAGAGTATTGTATGAGGTGTCTGAGCTTTTGGTAGGAAAAACAGAAATTCTGAATATTTGTATTTGTTGCACATATGTACCAGTAGACCGTGGAGACCCTGCAGTATAATTAGTGGTACTTCATACATAGCACTAAACACATAGGGCAGGCTTGCAGAATGGGGCAAGAAAAAAAAAATCCATACAACTTATGTAAAATTCAGACACAGTAATTCAGAACGTTTCCATTAATGAAAAAATTCAACAAAAATTCAAAGCAGAAAATAGTTGGGTCACCAAAGAGTTAACATTAAGGAAATATAAATCCTCACAATTGGGCCAATAATCAACATCATGATAAACAGAGAAAATGTTGACTTTGTCAAGGATTTCATTTTACTTGGACCCATAGTCAATGAAATAATGGAAGCAGCAGTCAAGAAACCATATGGTGTATTTCATTGGGCAAATCTGCTGCAAAAGACCCCTTTAAAGTGTTAAAAAAACAAAGATGTCCTATTAAGGACTAAGGTGTGCCTAACCAAGCCATGGTATTTTCAATAGCATCATATGCATGTGAAAACTGGACAAAAAAAAAGGGAAGACCGAAAGAGAATTGATTCCTTTGAATTGCGGTGCTGGCGAAGAATACTGAATATACCATGGACTGCCAAAAAATGAACAAGTCTGTCTTGGAAGAAATACAGCCAGAATATTCCTTAGAAGTGCGTATGGCAAGATTTGTCTCAAGTACTTTGGACATGCTATCAGGAAGGACTAGTCTCTGGAGAAGGATATCATGGTTGGTAAAGAAGCGGTCAGCGAAAAAGAAGAAGACCCTCAACAAAATTGACTGACACATTGGCAGCAAGAATGGGCTCAAACAATTCTGAAGATGACGCAGAACCCAGCAGTGTTTGAATCTGTTTTACGTAGGGTGGCTAAGAGTAGAGCCAAGTCGAGGGCATCTAACAACAACATGTAACACACACATGCATGTACGTATATATGTGTATCAGATTTGATAGTAGATTATATATATTATATATGTGTATATCTATACATAATTTAAAAGCATGTGATGTGGTCGAGGAAAATTAGATTGTGGTACATCTTCCATGGGTGTAGAAGGTTTTACCGTATATTGCTAAATATATTTTATATAACTCATTTCTAATAAACAGATTTCTTATAGAAATATACAATATATATTGATCAGCTAGAGTCCCTGGTGGCGAAAACAGTTACGTGTCCTGCTGCTAACCAAAAGGTTGGCAGTTTAAGTCAACTCAGAGGTGCCTCCAAAGTGAGTCCCAGCGATATGTTTCCAAAAGATCAACCACTGAAAATCTTACAGAGCACAGTTCTACTCTGACAAACTTGGCTGCCTATGAGGCAGGATCTACTCCACGGCCAGTGCTTTAGTTTCTATTATATATACATTATATACATAATATGTATACCTACATGTACACATGTAAGTATACACACACATACACAGAGAAGAGAAAGAGAAAGCAGAGACAGAGAAAGGGAGAGACACAAATACCCACGAAAATGAGATCTAATATAAATCAAAAATCAGAATTTGCAAGTGTCTCATTTAATGAATAAAATGTGTTGATTTTCATCGGGAAAGTGATCCTCATACACACTTCAAATACAAATTTAAGTCATATTTAAAACCAAACCAAAAACCCACTGCGGCTCAGTGGATTCCGACTCTCGGCAAATCTTCAGGCCAGCCCCCGTAGGTTTCCAAGGGTATAAAGCTTTACGTAAGCAGGCTGCCGCATCTCCCACGGAGCAGCTAGTAGGTTCAGACCACTGACATTTTGGTTAGCAGCTGAGTGCTTTAACCACTGTGCTACTAGGGCCCCTCAAGTTGTTCTTAATATTTGAATATTTTACATTGCTTCAAAGCCAAGGGGATAGTCTATGTCAATATCATCCCTCTTTTTTGACCAAAAATCTTATTATTTCTGAATTTTATTCTAGTTGCTTAACTTTATAAATCATTTGTCAGCAACTTCCAAAAAGGAAATAAAGAAGTAATAATTAGGCTGCATTTCAGGATTTATAGTGCCATGTTCATACCACCATAATTAAGGATCACCAAACTTTTCAATTATGCTCTTCTCTTTTTTGTTATTTATAATTATACTTCAAGAAAATCACTTCTCAATTTTTCAAAATTGATGGAAAAGTCAGGGCTTATTTTTCGACTATACTAGTTAACAAATTTTACAAACGTTCAAGCAATTTCTTCTTGATGTACAAGAATATTCCTCTTTCCTAGCAGTATCAGCTTGTTTAAAACTATTTTGTTGACATTTCTAGAGTATAAATTAAAAAAAAAACTGTAGAAAAATTATTCACTAAACAATTTGTAAACATTTGCTACATGTATGTAGATTTCATATGCAAATAAAAAGCAATTTAATGATTTCTAAAAAGGAGAAAAATCATTTAAAACGGTAGACATTATTTACAGTACATATGTATTTTTTCATAATTTTGGCCTTCAAACTTTTTATTAAAATTGTATAAAGATGACAAAAGATTTTCAAGTATAATTTCTTACAAGAGAGTTGCAGAACTCTAATACAAAATTAATAATGGCAAAGATCAATCAGGAACGTAGGAAACAGCATGAGACTTTCTGAAACTGAGCCTCTCTTTGCTCCACTTTTGAGTTGTATTCCCACTTATGTGGAGTTTTGCCATCCTTTACCAAATCATTCCTGTTTTTCTTACACTAGTATCTGAGATGTGGAACTTAGATATTTTACCAGTTCATAATACATTTTAGGTTAGAAAATATAGACCTTTCTCTACTTCTTGGAAATTAAATGAAACTATAAACAAAAAAGGGAATAAAGCTAAAGCTCTAACAACTTGCTAGTGGAGACACTTTTACAATTTTATATGCAGGTTTGTGTTTTTTCTGTAAGGGAATCTTTGTTGGGAGCTGAGGATGCTGATAAAAAGCCTTCTGCACTCACAAAGTGCTGGAAAACTGAGCATGATTATAGCAGCAATATTATGGAGCAGTTTTCGGATATGTTGTGTCTTCCAAAACTTTAGATCTTCAAAGAGGTTTTAAAAAGTAGTTCCTGAAGTTGTGAAGTTGACAAAATTAATGTTTATTTACCAGTTAAAGAAGTTTTTTATATAGCTTTTAACATATTCACAGTTTTCAAGTGTGGGTTTGGTTTACTAATTAAATTGTAATTTTATGAAGGACGACGTCCAGTCATAAATAATTTTCTCCGTTGTACATTATGCACTGTAATCATTCAAATACACACCAATCAATACCTAATTACATAGACTTTGAGTATTTTCAAGTGCAACTAAACTAAAATAATATTATTTTAATTCAGTCCAATTTTTCTTTTTTTTGATAAAGAATCAACTAAATTCTACTTTCCTCAAATTGACTATAATTTTACCTAAACAGTAATCTTTGTGAAGTTGAGACAACTTCTAAGGAGATAAATGTAAATTTATTTAATACACATGAAACAAGCAAAAGAAATACGTTTTTTTTAATTTTAACTGATAACTCTTTGCTAAAGTTATTTGGGCATTACATGTGTAAATAAATTTATAAAATATAGCAACATAAGCATATATTAAATTATATTACACAACCCAATTCCAAGATATATTCATAACCTTCTCCTTTTATGCCCTAGCAAAAATTTTGGAAAATAAAATTATATGCATATGTGTGTGATATATACTATAACAACAAATATAAAGGAAACATCTTAGTTATCTAGTACTGCTATGACAGAAATACAAGTGGATGGCTTTACCAAATGGGTTTTTATTTTCTCACAGTTCGGGAGGGCTAGAAGCCCAAATTCAGGATGTCGGCTCTAGAGGCAGGCTTTCTTTCTCTGTAGGCTCTGGAGGAATGTCCTTGTCTCTTTTGAGCTTCTGCTCCTGGGTGATCTTCATGTGGCTTAGCCTCTCTCTTCCACATCTCTGGTGGTCACTTGCTTGTTTAATCTGTTTTATATTTCAAAAGAAATTGACTTAAAGTACATTGCACACTAATACTAAATCAAGAACATAAAAAAGAAAACCCATTCCCAAATGGGATTACAAACACAGGCATAAAGGTCAGGACTTACAACACATATCACTGGGAGGCACAATTCAATCCATTAAACAACTATTTTAATACTAAGTTATAAATGATCAATGTATCTTCAAAATTCTTTCTTGGAATGCACAGGAATACATAAGATTCAAATCAACCATATCTGTGGAAGGAGATGATGGAGAAGCTCAGTGTCAACAGTTAGAACAACGCCAGGGGACGACTGTGGAACAGACCACCAATTGCTCATATGCAAGTTGAAGCTGAAGCTGAGGAAAATTAGAGCAAGTCCACGAGAGCCAAAATATGACCTTGAGTACATTCCACCTGAATTTAGAGACCATCTCAAGAATAGATTTGACACATTGAACACTAACGACCAAAGATCAGAGGAGTTGTGGAATGACATCAAGGACATCATACATGAAGAAAGCAAAAGGTCATCAAAAGACAGGAAAGAAAGAAAAGACTAAAACAGAAGTCATCAGAGACTCTGAAACTTGCTCTTGAACCTAGAATAGCTAAAATGATCAGGAGAACTGATAAAGTAAAAGAGCTGAACAGAAGATTTCAAACGGTGGCTTGAGAAGACAAGGTAAAGTATTATAATGAAATGTGCAAAGACCTGGAGTTAGAAAACCAAAAGTGAAGAACACGCTCAGCATTTCTCAAGCTGAAAGAACTGAAGAGAAAATTCAAGCCTCAGGTTACAATTTTGAAGGATCCTATGGGAAAAATATTGAACGACGCAGAATGCATAAGAAGAAAATGGGGGGAATACACAGATTGCTGTGCCAAAAACAATTGGTTGAAATTCAGTCATTTGAAGAGGTATCATATGACCAAGAACTGATGGTATTAAAGGAAACAGTCCAAGCTGCACTGAAGGCATTGGCGAAAAACAAGGCTCCAGGAACTGATAGAATACCATTTGAAATATTTCAACATAGGAATGCAGCGCTGGAAGTGTTTATTCATCTAGGCCAAGAAGTTTGCAAGACAGCAACCAAGATGAAGGCATCCATATTTGTGCCCATTCCAAAGAAAGGTGATCCAACAGAATGTGGAAATTATCAAACAATATCATTAATATCACATGCAAGCAAAATTTTGCTGAAGATAATTCAAAAACAGTTGCAGCAGTACATTGAAAGGGAACTGCCAGAAATTTAACCTGAATTCAGAAGAGGACGTGGAAAGAGCGATATCATTGCTGTTGTCAGATATATCTTGGCTGAAAGCAGAGAATACCAGAAAGATGTTTACCCGTGTTTTATAGACTATGCAAAAGCATTCAACTATAGGGATCATAACAAATTATGGATAACATTTCAAAAAATGAGAATTTGGAATACTTAATTAGGCTCATGTGGAACCTACACATAGACCAAGATATATGCTACAGTAAATATTAACGTTGCTCAGAGTTCTTTGCATCAAATCAATTTTTTAAATGTAAATATACTTAGAAATTTAACTTTATGGATCTTCAGTAGTTAAAAAATATATATTCCCATAGATAAAATTAATATTGAATTATGAGCCTATTTAGAAGAAGCTTATGGATTGATAAACTTCAGCATATACATTATTCCTCTATTGTTTTAGAGATTTGTTTATTAATTTATAATAGTATCTCTGGAAAAGTAGAATTTCATTGTTTACCGGTAAGATAGCTTAGGGTAGGAAGATTAAACAATTATAAATCTGTGGCTATTCTATTCAGGGAAATGACAAAGTCATGACTATTTTAATACGGGCTTCTGATAACCATGGAGTTCTCATTTACAGATTCAAGTTTTCTGCATTATTACTCTCTCATTTTATAGGAAGCTTAACTTTCTGTGCCAGAACCTTTGGGAAGTCTCAAAATTGTTAGTGAAGCAATTTCATTGACTTTGCATTACCTGTATATGACCCTAAGGATTTTTTCAGGATGTTCTCTTTCTTAATACCCCCCCACACATATTTATATTACAGATCCCCAAATGGAAAATGTAAAATAACACGAATCTATATTAAATTAAAAATATTCAATTTCCCATTGACATCGGAGTTACTCTAAGTCTTTTGTGGATAAATTATTCCTTTTGATCATTTCAAGAAGAATACAAATAAGGCAATATTTTTTTATTCCAATAGAAGAAGCTTAAAGATTTGATTTAGCAAATATTGAAACAATAGCTAGCCAAGCAAGGGTTTCAGGGAGAAATAAATTCTTTTAGAGACCACAGATATATATTAATTTATGATCTCATAAAATGATGTTGTGTAGCCAAGCTGGAAAAGTGAAAGAAAGGAAGTTTCTTTAACAGGAAGATTGGAAATGATTTCAAAGAAAACCTCCTAAAACTTTCAAGATTCACTGATTAACTATTTTTTCGTATAGTTCCGATGAAGAAAACTATTAAATTACTTATTCTTAGATTTAACATTTATTGAGCACATATTATTTCTTGGGAATGTTTTAGGTTCTAGGGATAAAGCAGATAAAAATTAGACCAATTCTGCTTTCTGATGATTGCACCTAGAGGGGAAAACAGAGTGTATAGGAGATCAATAAATACACACATGAAATAAGGCCCGTATTCAATAGGTTCTGGGAAGAAAAATCATGCCCACTAAGTGGACTGAGTGCCTGTTTAGATAAAAGAAGAGTTATTCAACCTGACTTGAATCAAGCAAGGGATGAAGCAAAGTGTTTGTCTGGGGGAAGTGCATTCTATGTAAAGGGGCTGAGAGGGGCGGTGGGGTTGGGTACAGAAATCCTAGTTCTCCCATTCTGAATTTTGCATGCAGAATTTGCAGAACAATTCTTTGGGCAATGTGCCCTGGACTAATGAGTAGATAGATGAGTGGTAGGGTAAAAGGCTAGGTTTTGTAGCAAATCCCTAGCAAAGAAAATAACTTATAACTATGCTAAGTAGAAGGAAAGACATTGGAAGGATGAGAGTAAGAAACTGACATGATATAATTTTATAAATAAATAAATAAACCACAGTTTTGTGTAGAATTGCTTTAGGAATCTTATGGGAAAATGGGCAAAAGCCAAAGCAAGGAATCCCGTAGGTAGTTATTATGGTAGACAAATTGGGAGAGCTTAGTTATGGCAATGGAGATTAAAGAAAAAGTCCAGTATGAAGTCATATTTTCAATATACGTCTGAAGGAATTTGCTAAATGTTTGCTAAATGGGAAGAGAGAAATAAAAGGTGATGGTTGGAAAATGACAGTACTTCAGATAGAGACTCTTGAAAACTGCCCAAAAATGCCTGAAAGAGTGATTTTCAAAATGTAGGGGAAGGGAAAAGGGGATGATATGAGGTTTCTATGTCCTATGGAGCACTGTAATGTTTGTGAGTTTGCATTTTCTTGTCCTAATGATTTATGGGGTCTAAATGACATTTAGTCTGGTGGATATTCATGTTTGAGGCACTAGATATCCTGAATTTGGGACTGTTCAACATAATTAAATAATTGTCCTGTAACTTGAACAAATTGTCTGCAACTAAAATTTAAATGTATTCCTACATCCAAACTTAACATATTTTTTCAGTCTTATTATTCTCTGAAATTTCCAGGACTGTACCTACTATGGAAATTGAAGGAAAATTGTGCTTTTCTTTTAAGATAGTCATCAGGAGTTGCTCACTACTTTGAATAAAACTGTACCCTCAAAAAAAGATAATTATGATCCATTTGAGTCACAAATACAATAAAGTATACTAATCTATGCTTGTATTATTGCTTACAAATATAATGAAAAAAAAAACAGATAAATTTTAAGAGTTCTTTTAAAATATTATGAACAAAATATGATATATTAGCAGAGTCACATACAATTCAGCTATCTCTTTGGATTTTATAAAAAGGGTTGTATTTCATAATACTTTGTAGTATTCTCATCGGATATAATTTGTAATTTTAGTGAGGCAATATTAAAATGACTTATGTATGATTTCAATACTTTCAAGTCAATGAGACTTGCTTTCTTACCTAACAAGTTGTCTATCCTAGAGAATGATCCATGTGCACTGGAGTAGATGTATATTGAGCTGTTGTTGGGTAGAGGATTCTATATATGTCTGTTAAGTCTAGTTGGTTTATAGTATCATTCAGGTCCTCTGTTTCCTTGATCTTTTTTCTAAATGTTCTGTCCAATATTGACAGTGGTGCATTGAAATGTAATCTTGATACATGCTACAACATACATGGAGCATGAAGGCATTATGCTGAGTGAAATAAGTCAATCACAAATATATTGTATGACCTCACTTACATAAAAATATAAGAACAGGCAAATGTTTACAGACCAAAGTTTATTAGTGATTACCAGGGGTGGGAGGGAGGGAGAGAAGAGGCTATTGCTTATGGAGTACTGACTGTTGGTTTACTGTGATAGAAAATTGCATCAAGAGTAGGGTTGCACACCTGATTAATAAAATTGTGGTCAATAAGTTGTATACCTATAAAAAGTTGAACCAGAAAAAGTTGTGTGATAAATATATTTATAACAAAGACAAAAGAAAAAAAAAAATAGAGTAGCCACAGAGGCTGCTTATGTACAACCAAACACCTTATGGGATTTGGTTCTTTGATTTGGAGGTAAGGACAATGGTTTCATGGGACATCCCAGTTAATTGGCTAATAACACGTTTAGTGCTTCTGTCCTACCTTCTAGCTTGTTGTGTTGTGCCTGGGGTCTTAAAAACTTCTAAGCAATCATCGAAGGCACAACAATTGGCCTGTTTTCATCTGGAACAACTGAAAAAGAAGGAGAATCAGGAATAGGAGGAGGGTATGGAATGTGTGGCTAATTGCCTCCATGAACAACTTCCTCCTTTGCCATGAGACCAGAAGAACTGGATGGTGCCTGGCTATCATTACTGAACGTTTTGATCAAAAGTTCCATGGAATCATCCTGATCAAAGGGGGAAAATGCAGAGCAGAATTTCAAATTCTCATGGACTCCAATCATTCTAAAGTCATGGGGGATAGATAAACTCCAGAAACTATTACCCGAAGATAATCTTTAAATCTTAAGCCAAAAATATCCCCTGAAGTCTTCTTAAAACCAAATAATAGTTTAACTAGTAAAGAAGGTCTGCCTTGAGCATTATGCTCTTTTAAGATCTATTTATATGGATCAAATGAACAATAGTAACTCAAGTGATTAGATAAAAAAACTTAGGGGGTAGTGAGTTAATGTTAATAGGGGAGGAACAACCCAGAAAATATAGATGAGAAAGTTGCAGAACTTGAAGAATGTAATTGATATAACTGAATTGTACAAGTAGAATCTTGATTTTGTGTATTTTTTCCTGTGTATATACTCAATAACAAAAAATAAATTATTAAAATAAAGACTTCTGTGAAATTATAAAGTTATTTTATTTTGTGGATGTTATATTAATCAAATTCTTAATTTGTTTTTAATTATTCCAAGAGATCTTTGTACCTGTTCCTATCTATGGATATGATCTTTGAGGTATTGTTTATGTAGTACAATCTGGATGTATGCCTTAACAAATGACAGGATTCCATGGCCACAAATTCTTTAATATTTTGTTACTACCTGTCTTAATCAGAGTTTTCTAGAGAAACAGAACGAGTAAGATAGATAGATAGGTAGAAAGATAGATACATGATACATAGTTATATAGCTACACGGATACAATTATTTTAAGGAATTGGCTCATGTGATTGTATTGTAGTGGTCTGGCAAGTCAAAAATCTGTATGTCAGGATACAGGCTAGAAATTCCATTAGTTTTGTGTCCCCAAATCTGTAGATCTGGCAATGGGAAGAATGGAGGAGTTCTGGCAAGATGTCTATTTATAGTGTGAAAGCAGAAAACTCCCCAGGGAAGATTCTCTTTTTCATGATAATGTCTTCAACTGATTAGATGAGGCCTACCTACATTATGGAGGGTAACCTGCTTTACTTCTGGCCAGTTGATTTAATCAAGTGTAACTACTTCATCTGGACTAGAGTTTGACCAAAAAACTGGGTACCATAGGCTAACCATATTGACACATAAAATTAACCATTGCATTTCCCCATCCAAAATCATAAAATGGGAAATTGTTTTAACTCTACATTGGTTAATAAGAAAGATACATTATTATTTCTGATCCCCCATTTCTTTCACTTCAATGTCTATAAATTTATTGGCATGTTCTCTTTACTTCATTTAAGATAACTTCTCTATTTCCTTTGTCATGTACAAAGATGTTTATTCTGCTATTATTTTTCATGACAGTATTTTTTTTTCCATGGCCTACCCGTACTTCTGCTTTTTAACTTTCCTGCATTTCTCATACAGAAAGACTGGTAATCTCAAAAATCATACCTTTACACTGGGACATCAGGATTGGTGGAAGACTCAGTAACAACCTGCATTACGCAGATGACACAACCTTGCTGAAAGTGAAGAGGACTTGAAGCACTTACTGATGAAAATCAAAGACTGCAGCCTTCAGTGTGGATTACACCTCAACATAAAGAAAACAAAAATCCTCACAACTGGACCAATAAGCTACAACATGATAAATGGAGAGGAGATTGAAGTCAAGGGTTTTATTTTACTTGGACCCACAATCAACGCCCATGGAAGCCACAGTCAAGAAATTAAAAGATGCATTGCACTGGGCAAATCTGCTACAAAAGACCTCTTTCAAGTGTTGAAAAGCAAAGATCTCACCTTGAGAACTAAGGTGTGCCTGATCGAAGCCATGCTGTTTTCAATCCTCTTATGCATATTTCATGCCTCATATGCATGCGGACCTGGACAATGAATAAGAAAGACTGCAGAAGAACTGAATTGTGGTGTTGGAGAAGAATATTGAATATACCATGGACTGTCAAAAGAACGAACAAATTTCTCTTGGAAGAAGTACAACCAGAGTGCTCCTTAGAAGCAAACATGGCGAGACTACATCTTATATATCTTGGACATGTTATCAGGAGGGGTCGGTCCCTGGAGAACAACATCATGCTTGGTAAAGTAGAGGGTCAGCAAAAAAGAGGAAGACCCTCAATGAGACAGATTGACACAGTGGCTGCAGCAATGGGTTCAAGCGTAGCAGCAATCGTGAGGATGGTGCAGGACCAGGCAGTGTTTTATTCTGTTGTACATAGGGTTGTTATGAGTGGGAAATGACTCTATGGCACCTAACAAAAACGACTGTACCTTATTTATTATAAATATTCATTTCTGACTACTGTTTCCTGCTTTTTCATGTAAATGACACTAAACATTTAGATATTTAAATACATATGATTTTTGATGTAAATCACATTTTTTAGTAAAACTTTTTAATATATTTGAAACATTACATTTATTTTAAGTCTACATACGCAGTTTAGTTTTTTTATTTATAATTTATATGTTATAAAGTTGCCCTTTCAAAAATAATTAAATAAAATTTTATTGAATTATAACTTGCATACAGAAAAGCACATGAATGATAAGCTTAGAGTGTAGTAAACCTTCACAAAGTGAACAAACCCAAAGAATTATCAAATATATCAAAGGAAAGAACATTACTAACCCAGCATAATCACTGTACCCCAGAATTTATGACACTTAGTGGATTATAGATAATTCCTAAATCTGTTTTATTTTCTTGAATTTTATAAAATGAAATCTTGTTTATAAACTTTAGTGTTTGATATTTTTTGTTTAACATTTTGTTTTTGAGATTTTTAACTTTTCGTTTTTAGTTTTTCTTGTTACAGCCCATAAAGATAGACAAGAATAAACATATATTCAGGCACTGTTCTTAAATTTGCTATATATTGGCCAGACTGCAAGCACATGATTATTACAAGACACATTTTATCATGAAAACTTATTATTTGTAGTATAATGAAAATGTATCAGGAAGGCCTGGTTTTAAGTTTAAGCTCTGCCACTTTAGTTGTTTGGAGCTAACCCTTAGTTTCTTTATGTGTTAAATGTATCATTTGTATGACAATTCACAACATCTTATTCTTTCATAAAGATGCTTCTCCGTGTTCCAGCAAACAAGATGAAAAATAGATTTGAAATGATTTTTGAAAGTGATACAATGATCACATAAAGGAATTATTATTATCAGGATCATGAAAAACCTCTGTGTTGATATGTGTAATTTACTATAATGGTTTGCCAAAAATGTCTATCCTAAAAAGCCTGTGAATATGTTAGGTTACATGGCAAAGTGTAATTAAGTTTGCATATGGAATTAAGATAGTTAGTCAGTTGAACTTACAAAAAAATAAATTATCCTGCATTATTCAGGTGGGCCCGTTTTAATTACAACACTGCTTACAAGTGGAATGTTGTTACTTGCGGTCAAGCCCGTTCCGACTCATAGCAACCCTATATACAACAGACAGAAAGAAACACTGCCCGGTTCTGCGCCATGCTCACAATTGTTGTTATGCTTGAGCCCATTGTTACACCCACTGTGTCAATCCATCTTGTTGGAGGTATTCCTCTTTTTCGCTGACCCTCTACTAAGTGTGATGTCCTTCTTCAGGAATGATCCCTCCTGATAACATGTCCAAAGTATGTGAGATGTAGCCTTTCCATCCTTGCTTCTAAGGAGCATTTGGTTGTACTTCTTCCAAGACAGATTTGTTTGTTCTTTTGGCAGTCCATGGTATATTCAATATCAATATTCTTCACCAATACCACAATTCAAAGGAATTGATTTCATAGGGAGGCAAAAACAGAGTCAGAGAAAGGTGTGACTAGGGTAGACAGACACAGAGAGATACAACAATGCTGGCTTTGAAGATGCAAAAGGAGGCCACAAGCCAAGAAATGTAGGCTAATTCTAGGCTCTAGAAAAGAAAATTATAGAGACACCCCCATTCCCATCCCCTAGCCTCCAGGAGAAATACAGCATTGCCAACACCTTGATTTTAGCTCACTGGAATCTATGAATGACTTATACCTGGAGAACTATAAGATAATGAATATATGTTGTTTTAAGTCACCGCATTTGTGGTAATTTGTTGTAAGCCCTGACAGAGCAGTGGTTAAGAGTTCGGCTGCTAACTAAAAGGCTGCAGTTTGAATCCACCAGGCTCTCCTTGGATACCGTATGGGGCTGTTATACTCTGCCCTACAGGGTTGCAGTGTGTTGAAATCAACTAGATGGCAATGGATTTAGTTTTTCTTTTTTGCAATAGAATACCTATAAACTATAAAATTCCAGTGCAATAGTTAAAACAATATCACTTATTCTTTACCCTTATGAAAAGATTTACAAGAGTTGCTTAATTCTTTGGATTAACTTACATGAAACTACTTGATGAGGGGAAAAATCATTTTTGATGGGTACAAGGATGTAGGAGGAGTATGCATAAGCAATATGAACCATGTTAATAATAGTATTGCTAATTTACCAGGAAATTCCTATGTGTTATGCTCTATTGTAATTATTATCTAACATAATCCTTACAAAAACCCTCCAAGACAGATGCTTTCATTATCTCAGTGTTATAGATGAGGAAACAGAGGTTAAGAGAAACTAAATTGCCAAAGTGCCTTGTGGGATAAAACAGTTACAGAAGAGTAGAACTAATATTTGAATAGGCCTTATGCCTCCCTGTGTATACTGCCCTATACATTCTTTGGTCTACACTAAAGTTAAAACTAAATCATGGTCACCATATAGAATCAGAATCGAGTATTTTTAGAACGATTTTACAAACATTAATGTGCCAACATTTGCTTTGTGAGAGAATTCTGAATAATTACACTTGAAATTATTGAACATCCACACTTTACAAAAGCTGTTTTAGAATGTTGAAACAACTGTTTCTTAGAAGCCCAGGCATTTAATTTTGTTGATACCTCAGAAGAAGAGGAAAGAAAAAAAAAAAAAATAGAATAAGAAATAAGACTAAAAGGCAGGAACTTATTGCAATGGAAAATAATGTCTCTTTTTGGGAGGGGGTCAGTGGTTGGTGGCTGAATTTTTAGATCTACCAAACCAAAAGTAAAATATTCTTAAAGAGGTGGTCAGTGTGTACTGTTGAGTTCTTCATTAACAGGAACACATTTCTTTTTCGTCAATATTTTACTGTTTTTCACCTGGACACTGCTCCAGCCTCTGGACAGGCCTCCCTCCCTTCCTCTCCTTCTTCCCCATCCATCGTTCATAAACTACTCTCACAGATCAGCCACGGGAATTTAAAGTGTAAATTAAATCAAGTCATGCACCTGATTAAAACTCTGTCCTGATGGTTCCCTGGTGTTGAGTGCAGTTGTAACATGTATGATGGCATTTCCAGTGCTATATGAACTAGTTCCCATGAGCTTTTCTGAGCTCTTCAAATGCCTTTATCTCCCTGTCTTGCTATGTTACAGCACAGATAGACCTCCGTTGGTTTGATTTGCTTGTTCCTTTTTTTGGTCAGTGCGTAGCTATTATCTCTTCCTGAAAATGTCTCCCTGAATAGCCCTTAAATTTCTTTCCATTCTGTTTCTGTTCATTAGTATTGAAAACTAAAATTGTACTCTTTATTTTGCTTCTCCTCTGGTTAAAGTGTTAACTTCATCTATATAACCTGTGATAATAAACTTTTCGGACAAGTGTTAAAAGAAATATTTGTTGAGTTAATGAACATCCCTCTGAAATCAGTTCGTGGCCTGGGACAGTAATGTCCTCAGGATCTTAGAGATACATACTGAGCACATTCCTTCTACTCGAAAAATAGAAATATATTCATAGCTACTCCCAGACTATATTGTTGATTTTTTTTTTTATGCAGTCTTACTACTTTAATGTTAAGGAAAGTGATATGAGAAGATGTATCAATTTAATGCTTTATATAATTATGCTATTATACACTGTATATAAATTTATTATTCTAATATGCAATTGTATTTTATATTATAAAAAGAATAGTCCACATAAAAATTCAAGAAAAATAAATATAAAAGTATTCCTCTAGCATCATTTTCTTGTCAGCAGAAAAATTAGTGTTACATTTTTGTCATTATTATGTTCATTTTAAAAACTATACATAAAACTGCAATATTAATGTGAGAATCTTATCTTAGATTTAAAGTATTTCCTTTGAATATTTTATATAACCCCTGAAAATTGTGTAATTTATAATAAGATTGAATTATTAAATGCATAAAATAACATTTAAAAGAAACATGGATATTGAAAACTATGTATATGTTACATATTCATATATATATTATATATTTTTATTAGTTCCATATTAATGCTTATTATAAACTGGACATTACAATGGAAATTGTATGAGGAAAATTTGAAAGCAAATGCATAATATGTTAGCTATTATATCCCTTGAAAAAAAAGAATTTCACAGAGTCCTTATATCAGTATGGAAATATATTTAGTCCTCCTATTTTATAGTGTAAGCAATGTGAAAACAATTCTCGCTAAAATCCATGAGGACTTAAATTCAAACCCTGGCTATGAAATTGCTTCAGTATTAAGACAAACTCCTGGGACACGTTTTAAATTGCAATCTTAAAAAAAAAAAAGTATGTGTCTTTGATGAGCAATTTCTCATGTTCATTCCAATGAACAATAATGTCAGGGTGATCAAAAATAAGAATTTCAATTCCAAACATATCCCTAGAGATGGCATCAATAGAAAAGCAATTTTTGTCTGGATAGGTTTTGAATTTCCACTCTTTCTAAGTATTTTGTGGTGTTTCTTTATTGGTGGCACAGTGATAGTTATTTTGATACCATGACAGATTAACGATATTATGCCACATCATATTTGTTTCATGTGCCACTACACTGCACAAAACATGATTTTTAAATCTCTTATCTATTCATTTATCAACTTGTGTCTATCTACACCTAATATCTGTCCAGTCACTATTTCATACTATTTTAGTCTCCTAAAAAAAAAAAAAAAAAATTTTAGTCTCCTATTACAGAATAACTAACGACTTTTTTCAATTATTGAGTGTTTATACTGTTCCGAAGGCTTAATATGTATTAACTCAGTTAATTCTCACAATGACCCAGTAAGGCATCAAAGTATAGAGAAGACATATATGTAATCCCCAGATCAAAGGGGAGTCAGGGTCAGAGTTAGTCTTTTAAGGTAAAAATAGACTCAGTCTGGTGTCTGTATTCCTAATTATTCACGAATGCTCTCTCTTCTTTGAAGCATCAACTAACTCTTTTCAGTAACTAACTGGGTGACTGAAGAGAGGGAGTTTGGACTGTATACATAAAAAAGACAACACATAATAAGTTTTACTATGTAAAATTTTAAATAATAGTCTTGAATATTTTAAGTATATTTTGGCATTGGATTGCTTCTTTTTTGTGTCTATAAAACCAGTGCCATAGATATACTTAAATATTAGTAAATTGAGTAAAATAGTACCAACAAGCAATGTCAATTTTTGCTTCTGACTTGAATAGGCAAAAATTAGAAAAAGAGTCAAAGATACTTCCAAATACGCTTCTATTATCTTAAAAATAATTTGTCTTGTTTTTCTTTAATGCTTCTTCTAGGCTAATTCTGACATGGTTTTAAATGAGAATGGTCATCTAAATTAATAGATTTGAAGAAATAGATTAACAGATAGAAGGCACAAGACAGTGGTGGAGAGGGAAAATATAGTGCTTTCCAAAGAAAAGAGGGGCACACAAAGGAGAGGGGGCACAGAAAGATTTGGGTAAAGGAGAGACAGTCGTGTTTGCTTTGATCAGAGTCCATGCTAATTGGGAGATTCATGAGACAGCACGATATTTAACAAGAATTTAGTTAGCTATGCATAGCTTAAACTGTCACCATGTATGGCTATAATTCTAGTAGAGAAAATAAGAATTTACTTTACGGTGATACATTTCAGGAAACTGAAATCCTGGATGAAAAAGAAGATATAAATGAAAAATAATGAGATTTGGTTACTTACACGTGTAGGAAATGGTATAAATTACATCAACAAATAAGAGTGTCATCACTAGAAGGCTTTCAGTTTAGGGAAAGGCATAACTTGTTTGTCATAAACAGGATAGACTTGTATCTTCAAAAATTGCATGGGTAAATGACACTTAAAAGCCATGCTATAGGACTTAAATGCAAGCCACTTCCCTTTTATTATTTCATGTAATTATTCTCTCTGCTGTTGCTTTTGTTTTCATGCAATACCTGAGTTCATTGCTTTATCTAATCAAGTGCTCTCTAGTTTGGAGTCATAGTAAGAGGGCCTGTAAATTTCAGGTAAAATTCCGTTACATCTTTTCCCTTACATTGTACTTGAATTGTTAAGGCTTCATCATTTTAAGACTAGAATGGCACAGTAATTTAAATTGTGTTTTAGCACCATCTAACACGGCCTCTTCTCTTTTCCGAAATCACAATTATTTGTAAAAAGTGAAAGGAATAGTGTCCTTGACTCCTAGTCTTTCAGATTTTAGCACAAGAGTAGTGCCCAACTATACTAACCAGAAGCTCAGCAGTTCGAATCCACCAGTCACTCCATGGAAACCCTATGGGGTAATTCTCCTCTCTGTTCTATAGGGTCACTATGAGTTGGAAGCAACTTGACAAAAAAGGCATACAACAACAACAATACTTCCTTAGTCTCTTTTGGTGCCATTATTATTATAAAAATAAAACCCAGCTAGTATCAGATGTGTTTAACATATGGTGTGTCACAACTAAGGCAAGAGAAGTTGTATAGCATTGTGGGTAAATGTATGGATTCAGTAGTCAACCCGTTCAACGCGTTCAAGTGTGAATCTGTGCTTCACCACTTACTAGTTATGTGACCTCGCATAACTTATTTGATCTTTTCGTGCTTCATTTATCTGTAAAAAGTGTATAGTAATAATAAAGCTACCTCTTATAATTGTCATGAGGCATAAATGTGTTAATATCTGCAAATCACCTAGTGTCTGGCACATGAGAGAAGCTATGTAATTGTAAAATAAACTTGCCCATGTGATTCAAAGCAAAGTTTTCTTTCCAGGTTGCCAATTTAAAGTTTACACCATTGATTTCTTATGTATTATAAATATTCAGTGCATCAATATATGTAATAAAGACAACATAGTACCAGACGGAATATACTCAATACATGTTATTAATATTGGTGCTATATGAGAAAAATAATAACATTATTTATTGGAAACCAGAAGACTTAATTGTGCTCATAAGTAACCTGTACATAGATCAACAGGCAGTTGTTCAGACAGAAAAAGGAAATACCGAGTGGTTTAAAGTCAGGAAAGGTGTGCATCAGGGTTATATCCTTTTACCATACCTATTCAGTCTGTATGCTGAGAAAATAATCTGAGAAGCTGGACTCTATGAAGAAAAACAGGGCATCAGGATTGGAGGAAGACTCATTAACAAACTGTGTTATGCAGATGACACAACCTCACTTGCTGAAAGTGAAGAGGGCTTGAAGAACTTACTAATGAAGATCAAAGACCAGAGCCTTCAGTATGGATTACACCTCAATATAAAGAAAACAAAAATCCTCATAACTGGACCAATAAGCAACAACGTGATAAACGGAGAAAAGACTGAAGTTGTCAAAGATTGCATTTTTACTTGGATTCACAATCAGCAGCCACGGAAGCAGCAGTCTAGAAATCAAAAGACACAATGCATTGGGCAAATCTACTGCAAACGACCTCTTTAAAGTGTTGAAAAGCAAAGATGTCAACTTGAAGACTAAGGTGATGACCCAAGCCAGGGTATTTTCAATTGCATTATATGCATGTAAAAGGTGGATGATGAATAAGGAAGACCAAAGAAGAATTGATGTCATTGAATTGTGGTGTTGGCGAAGAATATTGAATATACCATGGACTGCCAAAAGAACAAACAAATCTGTCTTGAAGAAATACAACCAGAAACCTCCTTAGAAGTGAGGATGGCAAGACTGCTTCTTACATCCTTTGGACATGTTTCTCAGGTGGGATCACTCCCTGGACAAGGACATGGTGCTTGGTAAAGTACAGGATCAGTGGAAAAGAGGAAGACCCTCAACAAGATGGATTGACCCAGTGGCTGCAACAATGGGCTCAAGCATGAAAATGATTGTAAGGATGGCGCAGGACCTGGCAGTGTTTCGTTTGGTTGTACATAGGGTCGCTATGAGTCAGAACTGACTCAATGATACCTTAAAACAACAATAATCAATATATTTAGTGTGAGAATCCTTAAAGAAATAAATATAGCATAAATATATGTTTCAAACTATCATACCATGAAAATAATATAGCTAAGTCTTCCTTATATGCATAAGGAAGAGAATAAATGGATGTTTGAAAATGAATGGTAATAGAGAAGAAAGGAAGGAGGTAAAAAAGAATAAAGCTTTCATCTTATGTTCACCTGATATTGTACAAAAATTTAGAAGAGTGAATGACTAAAAAGCATACTCAGCATCATTATTTTATATTTTGGCACAGTGAACCTCATATTATCAGTATTCAGAATAATAGAGATTGTTTTCATCTCAGAGTTAATAAGGAAAGAACCTCTCAACCAATGGAAGAGTGAGTGGCGTGAGTCAGAGAGTTAGCAGAGTCAAAGTTGCACAAAATCCGGGAAGATCAATCATAACAGCAGCTCAAGTCCAGTGGCCATTAGTTCCTGGAGAACAGGCATTTCACAATGACCACGAGAATAAAGCAGTTTCTTTTAAATTATGTTAATAGGAAATTTATTTAAAGAATCACAGCACAAAACGACAGGCAGAAAATGACTAATGAAGTGTCACAGTGTGATCAAATTAGGCTGACCTAAGAGTTACAACTGTTTAACACTAGGATATACCATCTTTATGTTCGAAAGACGAGACTTTCATGTGTAAGTGTCTAGAAATCTAGGGGCCAAAATACTTAATGAAGTGGCGTATATACTTGCTAAAAACAGGACAAGAGATAATGATGATGAATGTAAATTAACAGTTACTTATAAATAAAGCAGTAATAACATCAGCCGAAAATCATGGAGAACTTAAGGCAAGCTCAACGACATGCATCGACCCAGATTTTTGGAACTCCGATCACTATTTCAAATAAATATACAATAGACGACTCATAAAGTTGAATGTCAGGAAGAAACTTTAGTAAATCCCTAAATTGAAAATCTCAGTTAAATGCCAATTTATGAAAATCAAATATTTCTATCCCTTAATAAGATTAGTACACTTTTGTCCACAATAAATAAATATATATATATAAGTAGGCAGCATTAAAAAAAAAAAAAGAGAGAGAGAGAGAGCTACTTCCCTAGATGTTTACAAAAATTATCTGGTTAAAACTTCTTTGTAATTTCATCTTCTCCTAAACTACTAAAAGCCAAGAAAAGAAGAAAACAGGTGTTATCTAAGTGCTGTAAAAGAGTTTTAAGGGTAGCTGGAGTGACCTGTCTTTGTAACCTGATGCCTGCCTAAATAACATTGAGTTTCATTATATTGTTATATTTCTGAGTACGGAAGGAAGTAATTTGTCTTTGATGCAAATGGAAAGCAAAGAGCTCATCTGGGCACTGTAGAGAGAATAAAAAAAAGAAGAGGCTGACCAGGTTAAAATTACATATTCACGGAATATATTACACTAAATTGCTCTGTTTCAAAATGCAATCCTGAAATCTTTAAATGGAAAATTTCCTTTGGCTATAGTGAGGCTTTCCTGCATAGGGGCTATACTTGCTTTGTTAATTATATATGGTATTCATTTTTCAAAAGCAAGCCACTTATCAATGAACAAAATATTTTAAATTGAAAATGAAAGACTAGGCAATATTTTTTTCAGAGAGTTATTTATATGCATAGATCATTACCAAATGTTCCTCTTTAAAAAGCAAACAAACAAACCTGTGATGTCTAAGGACTGCTGTTGTTTTCATTGTTGATCCTAATAGCGTAGGGGATTGAACTTTCAATTTAGTGTTATTTTACTTCCAGGAGAGAAGTTGCAATTGCTACATTTGGATTGCATATTAGGTCGTTGAAAATGTATGTACTACCTAATATTTAAGAATGTGTCATACCATAGTATTGTATATTGCCATAGCTCATATAAGAAGACTGTTTGCATTCATATGAACTTGTGTGTACATACAGATAGATAAATGAATTGGTACAGATCATAAATATATGTATATTCATGTACCATATGCACACACAATCGTATCTATAAAGTGACACGTACACTGATATATTGAAAAACAACTACTCTCACAGGTAAATAGATGTAACAGATATTCTTGTCAAGAAGATAGTGATAAACATAACACTTATGTTTATCCCCATCAGATAACTTCCTAATATATGCTGTTATTAGTGTAAAGTAATTGGAAAGATGATTATGCAAATCCATTGCTAATTAGAAAGTCATGACTTATAATGTATCCTCTATTGATGGTTTATTAGCTTTTTCTGAGTAAATAAGACAAAGCAATATTATTGTGAGATATGCTTATACATTTTGAAATAATTATTTTCTTGATATATGAAAGGAAATTCTTTGTAAATACATTTTAACATTGGTAGATATTTCCTGGGAAAGAAATGTCTATTAGAAACTACTGCTGCTACTCAATATATGCATGCTTTGCCTGGCTACACAGACAGTACGTGAAAGAAAGGATGTACTTCTTAGCGTCTTCAGGTAATTTGATCAAGTTGCTCTGACTTCACCCATATTTGGTATTGCCTTTCCCATCATCAAAATTAGCAAGTGTCTATTATCTAGCAAGGTATTCCCTCTCCCTCTCCCTCCCATTCCTGGTAACCACCAAAGAACTTTGTTTTCTATGTGTATATCTATTTTTGACTTTTTATGATAGTGGGACTACACAATGTTTGTCTTTTTGTGATTGATTTATTTCACTCAGCATAATGTCCTCCAGAGTCATCCATGTTACAAGATACTTAGTGGACTTCTCAGTATTCTTTATAGTTGCACGGTATTCCAATGTATGTACGTGCCACAATTTATCCATTCATCCATTGATGAGCATTTAGCTTGTTTCCATGTTTTTACTATTGTGAATTATGCTGCAGTGAACATAGGTTTGCACGTCTATTTGTGTCACTGCTCTTTTATCTCTAGGATACATATCTAGAAGTGGGATTGCTGAATCATTAGATATTTCCATTGCTAGCTTTTTGAGGAAGCACCAAACTGTTTTTCATAGTGGTTGTACCATTTTACAATCTCACCAGCAATGTATAAGTGTTCCAATTCCCCCAAAACCTCACCAGCATTTTTTGTTCTCTTTTTTTCCTTTTTACCAGTGCCATTTTTACAGTGGTGAAACAGTATTTAATTATTTTGATTTGCATCTTTCTAATGGTTTATGATCACAAGCATCCTTTCATGTATTTGTCGGCAGCCTGAATGGCCTCTTTGGTGAAGTGTCTGTTCCTGTCCTTTGCCCATTTTTTGATTGGATTGTTTGTCTTTTTGTTGTTGAGGTGTTGAAGTTTTCTATATATTTTGGAGATTAGGCCCTTGTCAGATATGTGGTAGCCAAAGATTTTTTTTTTTTCCCCCCAATCTGTAGGTTCTTTTTTTACTGTCTTGGTAAAATCTTTTGAAGAGCATAAATACTTAATTCTTAGGAAGTCCCAGTTAACAAGTTTATCTGCTTTCACTCATGCATGTTTAATTATGTTTAGTAGGTTATTTACGCTGAAAATTAAGTTCCCTAGTTTTTACCCTATGTTATCCTCCAGAACTTTATACTTTTAGATTTAACATTTAGGTCTTTGGTGCATTTTGAATTAGTATTTGTGTATGGTGTGAAGGATGGATCTTGTTTCATTTTTCTCCATATGAATATATAGTTTTGCCTGCATCATTTAAGAGACTCTTTCTTCGCCATTGAAAGGACTCTGACTCTTTGTTTTAAGATTAGCTGCCCATGCATGGATGGATGGATTTACTTCTGCGTCCTCAATTCTATTCCACTGGTCTTTGTGTCTGTCATTGAACTGGTACCAGGTTGTTTCGATTAATGTGGCTTATAGTATGTTTTAAGATCAGGAAGTGTGAGGCCTCGTATATTATTCCTCTTCTTCAATATTGCTTTAGGTATTCAGGGACTTCTTCCTTTCTACATAAAGTTGGAGATTAGCTTTTCCATTTCATTAAAGAATGTTTTTGGGATTTGGATTGGGATTGCATGATATTTATAGATTGCTTTGGTGGTATTGACATTTTCACAATGTTAAGTCTTCCAGTCCATGGAGATGGAATGTTTTTCCATTTATGTAGATCTCTTGTAGCTTCTTGCAGTAGTGTTTTATACTTTTCCTTGTATAAGTCTTTTATGTCCCTAGTTAAATTTATTCCCAGGGATTTTCTCCTTTTGGGGGCTATTTTAAATGCTACTGTTTTCTTGATTTCCTTTTAAATTGTTAGTGTACAGAAACCCAACCAATTTTTGTGTGTTAATCTTGTGCCCTGCCACTTTGCTAAATTCTTCTATTAGTTCCAGTAATTTTCTTGTGAAGTCTCTGGGATTTTCTGTGTATAGGATCATGTCATCTGAGAATAAGGATAGTTTCACTTCTTCCTTTCCAATTTGGATACCTTTATTTCCCCTTTTTTACCTTTTTTGTCTAGCTAGGACTTCCAGTACAATATTAAGTAAGAGTGATGATGAAGGGTATCCTTTCCTGTTCTCAAGGGGCATGTGCTCAGTCTTTCTCTATTAGGAATAATTTTGGCTGTTGGTTTTGCATATATGCCCTTAATTATGTTGAGAAATTTCCCATCTATTCCTATTTTACTGAGAGTTTTTATCAGGAAAGTGTGCTGGGTTTTATCAAATGCCTTTTCTTCCATCAATTGAGATGATCAGATTACTTCCTTTCTATATTTTATTTATGTGGTAAATTACATTGATTTTCTACTGTTGAACCATCCTTGCATGGTTGGCATGAATCCCACTTGATCATGATGTATTATAATTATTATTATTTTTTACGTAGTGTTGAATCCTGTTGGCTGGAATTTTGTTGAGAATTTTTGTATCATTTTGCATGGGGTATATTGGTCTGTAATTTTCTTTTTTAGTGGTGTCTTTGTCTGGCTTTCATATCAGAGTTGTGATGGCTTCATAGAATGAATTAGGGAATATCCCTTCCTTTTCTATGTTCTGGAATAGTTTGAGCAGAATTGACATCAACTCTTTTCTGAACTTTTGATAGACTCCTCCAGTGTAGCTGTCAGGGCCTGGGATTATTTTGTTAGGAGTTTTCTTTTTCATATGTTCAATTTTTTCTTTTGCTATGGGTCTGTTCGAATTTTCTACCTTGTGTTAGTTTGGGTAGGTAGTGTATTTCTAGAAATTTGCCCATTTCTTCAAGGTTTTCAAATTTGTTGGCGTACAGTACAGTTTTTCATAATATTCTGTTATGACCTTTTTTTTTAATCTCAGTTGTTGTAATGTCACCCATCTTATTTCTTATTTTGGTATTTGCATCTTTCCATTTTCCTTTGTCAAATCGGTGAGTGGTTGGTCAATTTTATTGATTCTCTCAAAGAACCTACTTCTAGTCTTGTTGATTCTACTATTTTTCTGGTTACTATTTCATTTCTTATCTTTATTATTTCATTTCTTATCTTTATTATTTCATTTCTTATCTTTATTATTTACTTTCTTCTGGTAACTGTGGTGTTCTTTTGATGCTTGTTTTCTATTTATTCAAGTTGTCAGTTTAAACTATTGATTGTTCCTTATTTTTTGATGTGCACATTTTTTGTTATAAATTCTTCTTTGAACGGTGCTTTTGCTGTGCCCCATAGTTTTTGGTATGTTGTGTTTTCTTTCTCATTCGAGTCTAAGAATTTTTTTTAATTATATATTTTTAATTTCTTCTATTACTCAATCCTTGTTCTTTCTGCTATTGACTTCTAACATTAATTTTTATAGCATTATCGTCTGTGAAGATGCTTTATATTATTTGATGTTTTTGAATGAATCAAGGCTTTCTTTTGGCCTAAAGTTGGTCTATTTTGTAGAGTGATTAATATGTGTTGAAGAAGAATGTGTACTGTGCTGATGTTGCGTGGTGTGTTCTATATATGCCTGTAAGGCTGAATTGGTGGGCTGTTATTTAGATCTTCTATATCTTCATTGAGTTTCTTTCAAGTTGTTCTGTCCATTAACAGAAGTGGCATGTGAAAATCTCCCACTACTATTGTAGAACTGTCTATTTCTCTTTTCAATTCTGTTAGAGTTTGTTTTATGTATTTTAGAGCTCTGTCATTGAGTGCATAAACATTTACTGTGATTATGTTCTTTGGTGGATTGATGGGTTGATGTTGTGATTAGGTGCCATTGAGTTGGCTCTGACTCATAACAACCCTACATACAACAGAACGAAACACTGCCTTGTCCTATGCCATCTTCACAATCATTGCTATGTTTGAGCTCTCTGTTACATCCATGTTTTAATCATTATATAAAGCCCTACTTTGTATTTTTTAAGGGATTTTGACAAAATATTTTATCAGAGACTATTATTGCCATTCTTGCATTCTTTTGTTTACTCTTTGCTTGACATATTTTTTCCATCCTTTGATTTTTAAAGGACCTTTGTTTCTAAGGTGTGTCTCTTGTAGGCAACATATTGATGTGTCATGTTTTGTTATCCATTCTGCCACTCTATGTCTCTTGGTTGGTACGTTTACACCATTTACATTCAGTGTAATTATCTATAGGTATGAATTTACTTTTGCCATTTCGTTATTTTTGTATGTATGTGGCATTAAGAGTTCTTTTCTTCCACTACATTTTTTCATGGTGAGTTCTTTTTTTTATAGATTTTATTTTCATATCTTTTGTTGTTATTGGTTTCGTATTAATGAACCTTATTGATTTTCTTTATTTTGGTGAGTAGATTTATTAATTTTCTTTCTTTTAACTCTGAAATTTACCTTTATTTTTCTAAGTTTAAAATAGTCTGTTATATATTGATATATAATGATATATATTGACATCACCTTGACTTCCTCCCTATATGGAAATTCTGTAATTATATCATTTTTTCTTATGTTTGAGGTGACTGAAAGTATACATTCCTCACTTTCAAAGAACATATTCTTTTTTTAGGGTATATGATTAACTCTAAAAATTGTCTCTAGAACTTAACAATAATTCTAAATATATTTTCTTGTTTAAAAAAAGATAAAAGAAAGACTGTTATATAAATCAACGGTGATAATAATATGATTTGCCTTAACTTTTTCTATGGATCATGTGTAAAAGTAGCCTGAATTCTTAGATTACCTTATGGTAACAGAATTTAATTATTTTTATTTTTATGTATAATTACCTCAAATATTAACAGTATTCCAATTTATACATTTATCCCATGCTTTAACCAAATGGATGCATAAAAGTCTGATATAACTTGGCACTGATTTTTTAAGAATAGTTAAAACAAATGATACTTAAGTTCAAAATTGAATCCAACTAGATGCATGAAAGGCTTACTTATGTATGGTTGGTCGTAGGATAGTTGCTCAGTAAGTCTAATGAAATTATTTTTGCTTTATAACAGGTATTTTTGATGTTGTTTTGGCTAGTTGATTAGAATAATAAAATATTAGTTATAATTCTATTTTAACTCATTCATTAAATTAACACCCTTATTAATAAATTTGAAGTAAATATTAAATGATTTAAATATTGAATAACAAATTTTCACTTGTTTTCTCGCAAATTAGTAAAATTGGCATATTAGTTCCCATTGTTTCCTTCGTTTATTGAGTACATGCCAATGGTTACAGAAACTACTGCTTACTCATAACGCTGGTTCATTACATACGGTGATTGACAAATAGTAGACCACAAATCTCTAAAACAAAATTAACTTCATTTTAGTTAAAGATGCATACACAAGTGTAGTAAGGAAATATTTCTTCTTCCGTTATCGAAGATGTTTATCAAGGTCATATGTAAGAAGTAAATGAAGTTTGTTTTAATGACCTGTTATATAGTCTAGTGAAGTTGGTCTTAAATAAAAAGGAGATAATGAAATTATTAAAAATATCTCTTTAATATATTTTAAAGTGTTAATTGGTTTAGTTGAAAATTTTTATGAATTTTTCATTAATTTTAAAATGCATTATATTAAAATGTAAATGGTACAGAGAAAAATTTGGTTAAGTATCTTAAAATTACATATTCTCCTGAAAAATATTAATTTTTCTGAAAACCTCCATGTCTCATGCAACGATAAATTTAAATTGTGAAATAACAAACTTTTTTTTCTCTATGATTAAGCATCCAGTTTAAAAATTCATATTAGATGGATTTATTATTCTCTCTATTTCAAAATGTTCCAAGTCTAGTATTATTTAACCATTCAAACACTTGGACTTCACATAATCTGTTTAATTTTACTTATGGTAAAAATAAAATGAATATCTAATCTCATCTAGCTATATTAATGTTGGTAAAACTGAATGATCAGATTTAAGACAACAATAATTAAACACTATATAAAAACCAAAAACCCAGTGCCGTCAAGTTGATTCTGACTCATAGCAACTCTACAGGACAGAGGAGAGCTGCCCCATAGAGTTTCCAAGGAGCACCTGGAGGATTCGAACTGCCAACCCTTTGGTTAGCAGCTGTAGCCCTTAACCACTACGCCACCAGGGTTTCCAAATACTATATAAGTTGACTTAACTTAATATTTACTAATGAGTGTAGTCTCATGCTATTTGATGCTGTAATAGGATAAAAAATCACATGGGCCTTTTGAAATTCTAGGTATTGCATTGAATTATGAACATGTCTTTATGAGATTAGAAAAGTATATGCACAAAATGTGTTATCCCTATTCTATATATCCTAGTTAAATGAAACGTCACAGAAAAATTTTCCAGTACATTTCTTTAAATCTTAAAGAATAATTTTTTGAGCCTGACTCTGAAAAGATATTTTATACAAATAATGTGAAATTTCCACATGTACCTATAATGCAAATATTAAAACAAATTTTGTAATGGCAATACAAGTATTTCTTTAGTTTATTAGTCTCAAGATATTTGGTCTTAATTGCTCCTTTCAGCATTAAATGCTGAATGACAAAAATTTTAATATGATTAGAAAATTAGATTTTTGAACACATCATGTATAAGAACTTTATCACTCTATGCTTAAAAATGCTTGCCTCCTTATAAAACAAAATATCAAATTAATGCAGGCACAATTTAAATTCAGATTCAAGTTTAATTCATTTTATATCATAGGTTCATTTTAAGCAAATTCCTAATTATGTTATTCACAAAGAGCATGATTTTCTGGTAAAATAAGGTACAAAAAGTGTCTTGTCTGTAAATTCTTGTGATTCGGAAGTAAATGTATTTTATAGTATGCATTGTCTCAGGTTCTAATCTGTTAAATTTAAGGTAACAAATTTGTTTCTTGTTTTGAATTCATATATATATGCAACCCTAGTTTATAAGGTAAATTAATTAGGAAACATATTCATTATTATTTGCAAAACAATTTTTGTTTTTATTGTTACATGTCATCAACTCGGTTCCTATGCACAACAGAACGACACACTGCCTGATCCTGCACCATTCTCACAATTATTGTTACCTTTCAACCCATTGTTGCAGACACTGTGTCAACCCATCTTGTTGAGGGTCTTCCTCTTTTGCACTAACATGCCACTTTACCAAGCATGATGTCATTCTCCAGGGACTGGTCCTTCCTGATAACACGCCCAAAATATGTAAGATGAAGTCTCACCATGCTTGCTTCCAAAGAGCATTCTGGCTGTACTTTCTCAAAGACGGACTTGTTCCGTGCTCTGGCAGTTCATGGTATATATTCAATATTCTTCACAAACACCAAAGCTCAAAAACATCAATTCTTTCTCAGTCTTTCTTATTCATTGTCCAACTTTTGTGCGCATATGAGGCAATTGACAATAATATGCCTTGATTCAGGTGCACCTTAGTCCTCAAAGTGACACCTTTGCTTTTTAACACTTTAAAGAGGTGTTTTGCAGCAGATTCACCCAATGCAATATTCGTTTGATTTCTTGACTGCTGCTTCCATGGATGGTGATTGTGGATCCATGAAAAACAAAACCCTTGACAGCTTCAATATATTCTTCTTTTATTATGATGTTGCTTATTGGTCCAGTTGTGAGGATTTTTGTTTTCTTTATATTAAAGTGTAATCCATACTAAAGGCTGTAGTCTTTGCTCTTCATCAGTAAGTCATTCAAGTCCTCTTTGCTTTCTGCAAGCAAGGTTGTATTATCTGCATATCGAGGTTCTTAATGAGTCTTCCTCCATTCTTGATGCTGTGCCCTTCTTCATATTGTCCTTATTCTTGGACTATTTGTTCAGCATAAAGATTGAATAAGTATGGTGAAAATATCCAACCCTGACGCCCACCTTTCCTGATTTCAAACCACATCATATAATTATTCTGTTTAAGCAACAGCCTCTTTGTTTAGATGCAGGTTCTGCACCAGCACAGTTTTCTAGAATTCCCATTCTTCCCAATGTTGTCCATACTTTCTCGTAATCCTCAAAGTCTAATGATTTGCATGTGAATAAAACACAGGTAAACATATTTCTGTAATTCTCTGCATTCAGCCAGGATTCACCTGCCATCAGCAGTGATAAACTTCGTTCTATGTCTTCTTCTGAATTGGATTGAATTTCTGGCAGTTCCTTGTCGATGTACTGCTGCAGCCACTTCTCAATAACCTTCAACAATATTTTACTTGCGTGTGATATTAAAGATAGTATCTTTAATATTCCCACATTGATAATTCCCACATTCTTTTGGTTCACCTTTCTTTGGAACGGGCATGAATATGGATCCCTTCCAGCCAGTTGCCCAGGTAACTCTTTTCCTAATTTCTTGTCATAAATGAGTGAGTGCTTCTAGGGCTGCATTCATTTGTTGAAACATGTCAACTGGTATTCTGTCAACTCCTAGAGCCTTGTTTTTTGCCAGTGTCTTCAGAACACATGGACATTTTCCCTCCAAAACCATTGTTTCTTGATTATCCTGAAATAGATGAACATTGAACATTTATTTTATTTTTTTAAATTTTTATTGTGCTTTAAGTGAAAATTTACATATCAAGTCAGTCTCTCATACAAAAACTTACATACACCTTGCTACATACTTCCAACTGCCCTCCCCCTAATGAGACAGCCTACTCCCTCCCCCTACTCTCTTCTTTCGTGTCCATTTCACCAGCTTCTAACCCCCTCTACCCTCTCATCTCCCCTCCAGGGAGGAGATGACAACATCGTCTCAAGTGTCCACCTGAACCAAGAAGCTCACTCCTCACCAGCAACCCACTCCAACACATTGTTCAGTCCAATCCCTGTCTGAAGAGTTGGCTTTGGGAATGGTTCCTGGCCTAGGCCAACAGAAGGTCTGGGGGCCATGACCGCCGGGGTGCTTCTGGCCTTCTTATGAGAATTTAAGTGTCTGCATCCCACGGCTCTCCTGCTCCCTCAGGGTTTCTCTGTTGTGTTCCCTGTCAAGGCAGTCATCAATTGTAGCCAGGCACCATCTAGCTCTTCTGGTCTCAGGCTGCTGTAGTCTCTGGTTTATGTGGCCCTTTCTGTCTCTTGGGCTCATAATTACCTTGTATCCTTGGAGTCCTTCATTCTCCTTTGATCCAGGTGGGTTGAGATCAATTTATGCATCTTAGATAGCCGCTTGCTAACGTTTAAGACCCCAGACACCTCTGTCCAAGGTGGGATGGAGAATGTTTTCTTGATAGATTTTATTATGCCAATTGACTTAGATGTCCCCTGAAACCATGGTCCCCAAACCCATGCCCCTGCTACGCTGGCCTTCAAAGCATTCAGTCTATTCTGGAAACTGCTTTTGGTTTAGTCCAGCTGTGCTGACCTTGCCTGTATTGTGTGTTGCTTTTCCCGTCACCTAAAGTAGTTCTTATCTACTAATTAGTGAATATCCCTCTCCCAGCCTCCTTCCCTCCCCGCTCTCGCAACTGCAAAAGAATATTTTCTTCTCTGTTTAAACTATTTCTTTATTTCTTATAATAGTGGTCTTATACAATATTTGTCCTTTTGCAACCGACTAATTTCACTCAGCATATTGCCTTCCAGATTCCTCCATGTTATGAAATGTTTCACAGATTCCTCACTGTTCTTTCTAATGCATAGTATTCCATTGTGTGAATATACTATATTTATCCAGTCATCCGTTGATGGGCACCTTGGTTGCTTCCAGCTTTTTGCTATTGTAAACAGTGCTGCAATGAGCATGGGTATGCATATATCTGTTCGTGTAAAGGCTCTTATTTCTCTAGGATATATTCCAAGGAGCAGGATTGCTGGATCTTATGGTAGAGCTATTTCTAGAATTTTAAGCAAGCACCAAATTGATTTCCAAAGTGGTTGTATCATTTGACATTCCCACCAGCAGTATCAAAGTGTTCCAATCTCTCCACAGGCTGTCCAATATTTATTGTTTTGTGTTTTTTGGATTAATGCCAACCTTGTTGGAGTGAGATGAAATCCGATTGTAGTTTTGATTTGCATTTCTCTAATGGCTAATGATCGGGAGCATTTTCTCATGTATCTGTTAGCTATGTGAATGTCTTCTTTAGTGAAGTGTCTATTCATATATTTTGCCTATTTTTTAATTGGATTATTTCTGTTTTTATAGTTGAGTTTTTGCAGTATCATGTAGATTTTAGAGATCAGGTGCTGATCAGAAATGTCGTAGCTAAAAACTGTTTTCCAGTCTGTACGTAATTTTTTTTATTCTTTTGGGAAAGTCTTTGGATGAGCATAGGTGTTTGATTTTGGGGAGCTCCCAGTTATCTAGATTTTATTCTGCATTGTTAGTAATATTTTCTATATTGCTTATGCTGTGTATTAGGGCTCTTAACATTGTCTCTATTTTTTCTTCCATGATCTTTATCCTTTTAGATTTTATATTTAGGTCTTTGATCCATTTTGAGCTCATTTTTGTGCATGGAGTGATGTATGGGTCTTGTTTCATTTTTTCACAGATGGATATCCAGTTACGCCAACATAATTTGTTTAAAAAAAAGACTGTCTTTTCCCTATTTAACTGTTTGGGGGCCTTTGTCAAATATCAACTGTTCATGTATGGATGGATTTATGTCTGGATTCTCAATTCTGTTCCATTGGTCTATGTATCTGTTGTCATACCAGTACCAGGTTCTTTTGACTACTGCGGCAGTATAATAAGTTTGAAAATCAGGTAGAGTGAGGCCTCCCACTTTGTTCTTCTTTTTCAGTAATGATGTACATATCCAGGGCCTCTTATACTTCCATATGAAGTTGGTGACTTGTTTCTCCATCTCATTAAAGAATGTTGGAATTTGGATCGGAATTGCATTAAATGTATAGATCGCTTTTGGTAGAATAGAATTTTTATAATGTTAAGTCTTCCTATCCACGAGCAAGGCATCTTTTTCCACTTATATAGGTCTCTTTTGGTTTCTTGCAGAAGTGTATTGTAGTTTTCTTTGTATAAGACTTTTACATCTCTGGTAAGATTTATTCCTAAGTATTTTATCTTCTTGAGGGCTATTGTAAATAGCATTGATTTGCTGATTTCCTTTTCGATGTTCTTTTTGTTGGTGTAGAGGAACCCAACTGATTTTGTATGTTTATCCTGTATCCCGATACTCTGCCGAACTCTTCCATTATTTTCAGTAGTTTTCTTGAGGATTCCTTAGGGTTTTCTGTGTATAAGATCATGTCGTCTGCAAATAAAGATAATTTTACTTTTTCCTTGCCAATCTGGATGCCTTTTATTTCTTTATCTAGCCTAATTGCTCTGGATAGGACCTCTAGCACAAGGTTGAATAACAGCGGTGATAAAGGGCACCCTTGTTTGGTTCCTCATCTCAAGGTGAATACTTTCGGGCTCTTTCCATTTAGGATGATGTTGGCTGTTGGCTTTGTATAAAAGCCCTTTATTATGTTGAAGAATTTTCCTTCTATTCCTGTTTTGCTGAGAGTTTTTATCATAAATGGGTGTGGGACTTTGTCAAATGCCTTTTCTCCATCAATTGATAAAATCATGTGACTCCTGTCTTTTGTTTTATTTATGTGATGGATTACATTAATTGTTTTTCTAATGTTGAACCATCCCTGCGTACCTGGTGTGAATCCCACTTGGTGATGGTAAATTGTGTTTTTTTTTTTTTTTTTTTTGGTACGTTATTGAATTCTATTGGCTAGAATTTTTTTGAGGATTTTTGCATCTAAGTTCATGAGGGATATAGGCCTATAATTTTCTTTTCTTGTGGTGTCTTTACCTGATTTTGGTATCAGGGATATGGTGGCTTTGTAGAATGAGTTTGGTAGTATTCCATCCTTTTCTGTGCTCTGAAATACCTTTAGTAGTAGTGGTGTTAACTCTTCTCTGAAAGTCTGGTAGAACTCTGCAGTGAAGCTGTCCGGGCAAGGGCTTTTTTTTTGTTGGGAGTTTTTTGATTACCTTTTCAATCGCTTCTTTTGTTATGGATCTATTTAGTTGTTCTACCTCTGTTTGTGTTAGTTTAGGTAGGTAGTGTGTTTCTAGGAATTCATCCATTTCTTCTAGGTTTTTGAATTTGTTAGAGTGCGATTTTTCATAGTAATCTGATACGATTCTCTTAATTTCAGTTGGGTCTGTTATAATATCCCCCCTTTCATTTCTTATTTGGGTTATTTACTTCCCCTCCTGTTTTTCTTTTGTCAGTTTGGCCAGTGGTTTAACAATTTTGTTGACTTTTTCAAAGAACCAGCTTTTGGTCTTAGTAATTCTTTCAATTGTTTTTCTGTTTTCTATTTCGTTTAGTTCAGGTCTAATTTTTAGTATTTGTTTTTTTCAGGTGCTTTTGGGTTTCTTTTCTAACTCTCTTTCTATTTGTTCAAGTTGTAGCGATAATTCTTTCATTTTGGCCCTTTCTTCTTTATGTATGTGTGCATTTATTGATATAAATTAACCTCTGAGCACTTCTTTCACTGTCTTTCAAAGGATCTGATAGGAAGTGTTTTCATTTTCATTGGATCCTATGAATTTCTTTATTCCATCCTTAACGTCTTCTATAATGCAGTCTTTTTTGAGCAGGGTATTGTTCAGTTTCCAAGTGTTTGATTTCTCTTCCCTGATTTTTTTGTTATTGATTTTCACTTTTATGGCCTTAGGGTCAGAGAAGGTGCTTTGTAATATTTCAATATTTTGGATTCTGCTAAGGCTTGCTTTATGACCTAATATGTGGTCTATTCTAGAGAATGTTCCATGTCCACTAGAAAGGAAAGTATACTTGACTGCTGTTCGGTGGAGTGTTCTGTGCATGTCTATGGGGTCAAGTTGGTTGATTGTGGCATTTAGATTCTCCTTGTCGTTACTGAGCTTCTTTCTGGATGCCCTGTCTTTTACCAAGAGTGGTATGTTGAAGTCTCATACTATTATTGTGGAGCTCCCTGTCTCACTTTCCAACGGGGATAGAGTTTTTTTTTTTTTTTTTTTAATGTATCTTGCAGCCCTGTCTTTGGGTGCTTGAATATATAATATGGTGTTATATTCCTTGGTATATTGTCCCTTTAATCATTACATAGTATCCTTCCTTGTCTTTCATGATAGATTTAACTTTAAAGTCTATTTTGTCAGAAATTAATATTGCCACTCCTGCTTCTTTTTGATTGTTGTTTGATTGGTTTGTTTTTTTTTTCCATCCTTTGAGTTTTAGTTCGTTTATGTCTCTAAGTCTAAGGTGTGTCTCTAGTTGGCAGCATATAGATGGATCGTGTTTTTTAATCCATTCTGTCACTCTCTGTCTCTTTATTGGTGCATTTAGTCCATTTACATTCAGCGTAATTATCGATTTTTGTTGTTGTTGTTAGGTGCCGTCGAGTCATTTCCAACTCATAGCAACCGTATGCACAGCAGAACGAAACACTGCCCGGTCCTGTGCCATCCTTACAATTGTTGTTATCCTTGAGCTCATTGTTGCAGCCACTGTGTCAATCCACCTCGTTGAGGGCGTTCCTCTTTTCCGCTGACCCTGTACAAGCATGATGTACTTCTCCAGGGACTGATCCCTCCTGACAACATGTCCAATATTTTTAAGATGCAGTCTTGCCATCCTTGCCTATACAGAACATTCTGGCTGCACTCCTTCCAAGACAGATTTGTTCATTCTACTGGCAGTCCATGGTATATTCAATATTCTTTGCCAACACCACAATTCAAAGGTGTCAACTCTTCTTCGGTCTTCCTTATTCATTGTCCAGCTTTCACATGCATATGATGCGAATGAAAATACCATGGCTTGGGTCAGGTGCACCTTAGTCTTCAGGGTGACATCTTTGCTCTTCAACACTTTGAAGAGGTCCTTTGCAGCAGATTTACCCAATGCAATGCATCTTTTGATTTCTTGAGTACTGCTTCCATGGGTGTTGATTGTGGATCCAAGTAAAATGAAAACCTTGACAACTTCAATCTTTTGTCCATTTATCATGATGTTGCTCGTTGGTCCAGTTGTGAGGATTTTTGTTTTCTTTTTGTTGAGGTGAAATCCATACAGAAGGTGGTGGTCTTTGATCTTCATTAGTAAGTGCTTCAAGTCCTCTTCACTTTCAGCAAGCAAGGTCGTGTTATCTGCATAACACAGGCTGTTAATGAGCTTTCCTCCAATCTGGATGCCCCATTCTTCTTCATATAGTCCAGCTTCTCAGATTATTTGCTCAGCATACAGATTAAATACATATGGTGAAAGAATACGACCCTGACGCACAGCTTTCCTGACTTTAAACAAATCAGTATCCCCTTGTTCTGTCTGAACAACCGCCTCTTGACCTACTTAAAGGTTCCTCATGAGCACAATTAAGTGTTCTGGAATTCCCATTCTTTGCAATGTTATCCATAATTTGTTATGATCCACACAGTCGAATGCCTTTGCATAGTCAATAAAACAAAGGTATGAATTTAGTGCTATCATTTTGATGTCTTTTTTTGTGTGTTGTTGACAGTTTCTTTTTCCCACTTAATTTTATGTGCTGAGTAGATTACATATTTTCCTTTCCTCATATTTGTTGTTGTTGGTTTTGTTTCTGCTGGGTCTTTATTTTTTTCTTGTATTTTATTTTGATGATTACGATAGTTTGTCTCCTTTGGGGTTACCCTATTATTTACCCCTATTTTTCTAAATTTAAACCTAACTTTTACTTGTTTGTATCGCCATATCTTCCTCTCCATATGGAAATTCTTTAATTAGATTTCCTTGTCCCTCTTTATTGTTTTACTGTTGTCTTCTCTTATATAATAACATCACCGTTACCCTGTTGTGAGCTTTTTTTTTTTTTTTAATCTTGCTTTGTTTTTTGAGTTCCCTGTCAGGGTTGACTTCTGGTTGCTCTGCTCAATGTTCTAGTCTTGGATTGATATCTCATATTATTGATTTTCTAACCAAAGAGCTCCCTTTAGTATTTCTTGTAGTTTTGGTTTGGTTTTTACGAATTCCCTCAACTTCTGTTTATCTGGAAATGTCCTAATTTCACCTTCATATTTAAGAGACAGTTTTGCTGGATATATGATTCTTGGCTGGCATTTTTTTTTCCTTTGGGTTTTTAAATATGTGATACCATTGCCTTCTTGCCTGCATGGTTTCTGCCAAGTAGTTCGAGCTTATTCTTATTTATCTCTCCTTTTTAGGTGACTTTTCATTTATCCCTAGCTGCCCTTAAAATTCTCTCTTTATCTTTGGTTTTGGCAAGTTTGATTATAAGATGTCTTGGTAACTTCCTTTTAACATCTACCTCATCTGGAGTTCAATGAGCATCTTGGATAGATATCTTCTCATCTTTCATGATATCAGGGAAGTTTTCCGCCAACAAATCTGCAACAATGTTCTCTGTATTTTTTGTTATCACTCCCTGCTCTGGTACTCCAATCACTCGTAGGTTATTTCTCTTGATAGAGTCCCACATGATTCTTAAGGTTTCTTCATTTTTTAAAAATTCTTTTATTTGATTTATCTTCAAGTTCAGAAGTTCTGGCTTCTACTTGCTCATTTCTGCTCCTCTGACTTTCATTGAGTTGTCTACTTCTGTAATTTTATTGTTAATCTTCTGAATTTATAATTGCTGTCTATGGATTTTTCCAGCTTATTAAATTTTTCATTATATTCCTGAATAATGTTTCTAATTTCTTCAATTGCTTTTATCTGTATGTTCCTTGGCTTGTTCTGCGTAATGCCTCATTTCCTTCCTGATGTCTTGAAGGGTTCCGTATATTAGTCTTTTGTATTCTGCCTTTGGTAATTCCAGGAATGCACTTTCATCTAGAAGATCCCTGGATTCTTTTTTTATTGGGAGCTTGTTGAGGTGATCATGGTCTGTTTCTTTATGTGACTTGATATTGACTGTTGTCTCTGAGCCAACTGAAAGCTATTGTATTAATTTATACTTTCTTGCTGTGTCATAGCTTTTTGCTTTGTTTTGCTTTAATATGCCCAGACATCTTGCCTCTGCCTCTAACCTGAACATTTATTTTTGATACCACCATTTTGTGTATTCCTTCCATCTTCTTTTGATGTTTCCAGTGTTGTTCAAAGTTTTACCTGTAGAATCCTTCAATACAGCAACTTAAGGCTTGAATTTTTTCTTCAGTTTTTTCGACTTGAGAAATTCCAAACGCGTTCTTCCATTTTGGTTTTCTAACTCCAGGTCTTTGCATATTTCATCAAAATACTTTGTCTTCTCAGGGAACCCTTAGAAAACTTTTCTTCAGCTCTTTAACTTCTTCATTTTTTCTGTTCACTTTACTCTATGTTCAAAAGCAAGCTTAAGAATCTCTTTTGACATCCATTTTAGTCTTTTTTTTCCTCTCTTTTTAGTGATATTTTACTTTCTTTGTGTATGATGTCCTTGATGTTATCTCAAAACTCGTCTGGTCTTTGATCAGTACGGTTCAATGTGTCAAATCTATTCTTGAGATCATCTCTAAATTCAGGTGACATATACTCAAGGTTGTAATTTTACTTTCCTATATTTGTTTTAATTTTCTTCAGCTTCAACTTGAACTTCATATGAGCATGTGTGGTCTATTCCACAGTCAGGCCCTGACTCTCTCTTCCTCGTCTGTCTTAGCCTGGAAGCTCCTTTGGAACCTGCTCAACACCATTGCAACAAGCAAGCCTCCAATAACAGATGGCTGGTAGTTTCACTTAAGGTGCATTGGCTGAGATTTGAACCCAAGTTTCCATCATGATGTGAGATATCTATCACTGAAACACCACATACTTAATTTTATAGATATGTATTACACTACTTAAGTGGTGCCACTTAACATACCATCATATTCAAATTTCTCCTATTGTGTCAGAAATGTCATTTTATGCATTTTTTTTTTCTTTCTCATACAGATCCAGACAAAGTTTCTGTATTATATTTGTTGATCCTCTTTCTCCTTTGAGCTAGGACAGTCTTTTCTACTTCCTGCCATTGATACATGATGTACTTTTCAAACTTACACAGCAAAATCTTTATTAAAGAACATGTATTGTAGTTGATAATTTTAAGTATTTTTGTTATATTAATTTAGATTTACTGTCAGAGACCCCCATTACACACATATTCAATCTCTGCCTGAGTCCTATATTATTTTTCTTGGCTCATTTAGAAATCTCTTTTATTTATTGATTGTTTTTTTTTTTTTAGTAATTTAAGATCATATTTTTCTATAAATTGTTACCTTTTTCGTTACTTTTGTATGCCTTCTTTTTTTTTCATATATTTTTCTTTTTCCAACTTTTCCTAGATGTGTGATTCAGGGAAATTTAAATCTATATATGTCACAAATAAGATTTTTGCCTACCCAATTATATTTTAAGAAATGTATATATCCCTTCCTCTGATGGTCTCCATATGCAATATAATATCATCCTTCTCCAAAATTTGGTAGTATTTTTTCCAACCCTCACAGATTACACTTATGTCTCTAATTATCTTCCTTATTAGATTGTAAATACTATCAGATAAGGGATTATGTCTGCTGTATGTTTTTATACCATCTTTTTTTTTAAATAATATTTATTGTGTTTTCAGTGAAGGGTTACACAGCATTTGAGGTTTGCATTCAACAATTTCTGCAAAAATTGTTCAGTGACATTAGTTACATTCTTCACAATGCATGAACATTCTTATTATTTACATTCTGGATTTTCCATTTCCATTAATCTAGTCTCCCTGCCACCTTACAGTCTAGTCTTTTATTATTATTATTATTATTATTATTACACTTTAGATGAAGATTTACAGAACAAACCCGACCTCGGGTTCCTAATTCGCTTTCCTCTCTCCTCCTGCCTTCTAGTCCTTGCCCCTGGGCTGGTGTGCCCCTTTAGTCTTGTTTTGTTTTATGGGCCTGTCCAATCTTTGGCTGAAGCATGAGCCTCAGGAGTGACTTCACTACTGAGCAAATAGGGTGTCTGGGGGTCATATTCTCAGAATTTCTCCAGTCTCTATCAGGCCAATAAGTCTGGTCCTTTTTGTGAGTTAGAATTTTGTTCTACATTTTTCTCCAGCTCTGTCGGATGCCCTCTAATATGATCCCTGTCAGAGCATTCAGTGGTGGTAGCCAGGCACCATCTCATTGTACTGAATACAGTCTGCTGTAGGACGTAGTAGTTGTGGCCCATTAGTCCTTTGGACTAACCTTTCCTTTGTGTCCTGAGTTTTCTTCATTCTCACTTGCTCCTGAAGGGGTGACACAAGTGGAGTATCTTAGATGACTGACCACAGGCTTATAAGACCCCAGACACTACTCACCAAAGTAGAATGTAGAACATTTTCTTTATGAACTTTGTTATGTCAGTTGAGCTAGATGTTCTCTGAGGCCATGCTCCCCACAACCCCCAGCCCAGTAATTCAGTCCCTTGGAGAGTATGGATATGTGTATGGAGTTTATATGACCTTGCCTTGTTCAAGTTGTGCTGGCTTTCCCAGTATTGTGTACTTTCTTACCCTTCACCAAAGTTACCACTTATCTATTGTCTATTTAGTGGTTTTCCATCCCTACCCCTCACCTCCTTCATAACCTTCAAAGATTGTTTCTTTTTGTGCGTAAACATTTTCATGAGTTTTTATAGTAGTGGTCTCATACAACATTTGTCCTTTTGTGATTGACTTTATTTCACTCAGCATAATGCCCTACGGATTCATCCGTGTTGTGAGATGCTTCTCAGATTCATCATTGTTCTTTACCATTGCATAATATTCCATTAAGTGTAGGTACCATATTTTCTTTATCCATTCATCTGTTAGTGGGCATCTAGGTTGTTTCCACCTTTTTCTATTGTGAACAATGCTTCAATGAACATGGCTGTGCATATGTCTATTCATGTGATGGCTCTTATTTCTCTAGGATATATTCCTAGGAGTGGGATTGCTGGATCATATGGTATTACTATTACTATTTCTATTTTTTTTTTTAGTAATTTTTATTGTGCTTTGAGTGAAAGTTTACAAATCAAGTCAGTCCGTCACATATAAACTTATATACACCTTACTACATACTCCCATTTACTCTCCCCCTAATCAGTCAGCCCGCTCCCTCCTTCCAGTCTCTCCTTTCGTGACCGTTTTGCCAGTTTCTAACCCTCTCTACCCTCCCATCTCCCCTCCAGACAGGAGATGCCAACACAGTCTCAAGTGTCCACCTGATACAAGTAGCTCACTCTTCATCAGCATCTTTCTCCAACCCATTGTCCAGTCCCTTCCATGTCTGATGAGTTGTCTTCGGGAATGGTCCCTGTCCTGGGCCAACAGAAGGTTTGGGGACCATGACCACCGGGATTCCTCTAGTCTCAGTCAGACCATTAAGTATGGTCTTTTTATGAGAATTTGGGGTCCGCATCCCGCTGTTCTCCTGCTCCCTCAGGGGTTCTTTGTTGTGCTCCCTGTCAGGGCAGTCATCGGTTGTGGCCGGACACCATCTAGTTCTTCTGGTCTCAGGATGATGTAGGTCTCTAGTTCATGTGGCCCTTTCTGTCTTTTGGGCTCATAGTTATCGTGCAACCTTAGTGTTTCTCATTCTCCTTTGATCCAGGTGGGTTGAGACAAATTGATGCATCTTAGATGGCGGCTTGTTAACATTTAAGACCCCAGATGCCACACTTCAAAGTGGGATGCAGAATGTTTTCATAATAGAATTTATTTGGCAAATTGACTTAGAAGTCCTCTTAAGCCATAGTCCCCAAACTCCCGCCCTTGCTCCACTGACCTTTGAAGCATTCAGTTTATCCAGGAAACTTCTTTGCTTTTGGTCCAGTCCAGTTCAGCTGACCTTCCTTATATTGAGTATTGTCCTTCCCTTCACCTAAAGTAGTTCTTATCTACTATCTAATCAGTACATAACCCTCTCCCACCTTCCCTCCCTCCCCCCTCTCATAACCACAAAAGAATGTGTTCTTATCAGTTTTTACTGTTTCTCAAGATCTTATAATAGTGGTCTTATACAATATTTGTCCTTTTGCCTCTGACTAATTTCACTCAGCATAATGTCTTCCAGGTTCCTCTATGCTATGAAATGTTTCACAGATTCCTCACTGTTCTACATCGCTGCGTAGTATTCCATTGTGTGAATATACTATAATTTATTTAACCATTCATCCATTGATGGACACCTTGGTTGCTTCCAGCTGTTTGCTATTGTAAACAGAGCTGCAATAAACATGGGTGTGCATATATCTGTTCGTGTAAAGGCTCTTATTTCTCTAGGGTATATTCCGAGGAATGGGATTTCTGGGTTGTATGGTAATTCTATTTCTAACTTTTTAAGAAAACGCCAGATAGATTTCCAAAGTGGTTGTACGATTTTACATTCCCACCAGCAGTGTATAAGAGTTCCAATCTCTCTGCAGTCTCTCCAACATTTTTTATTTTGTGTTTTTTAGATTAATGCCAACCTTGCTGCAGTGAGATGGAATCTCATCGTAGTTTTAATTTGCATTTCTCTAATGGCTAATCATCGAGAGCATTTTCTCATGTATCTGTTAGCTGCCTGAATATCTTCTTTAGTGAAGTGCGTGTTCGTAACCTGTGCCCAATTTTTGATTGGGTTGTTTGTCTTTTTGTGGTTGACTTTTAACAGAATCATATAGATTTTAGAAATCAGGCGCTGGCCGGAGATGTCATAGCTGAAAATACTTTCCCAGTCTGTAGGTGGTCTTTTTACTCTTTTGGTGAAGTCTTCAGATGAGCATAGGTGTTTGATTTTTAGGAGCTCCCAGTTATCTGGTTTCTCTTTGTCATTTTTGGTAATGTTTTGTATTCTGTTTATGCCTTGTATTAGGGCTCCTAAGGTTGTCCCTATTTTTTCTTCCATGATCTTTATCGTTTTAGTCATTATGTTTAGGTCTTTGATCCACTTGGAGTTAGTTTTTGTGCATGGTGTGAGGTATGGGTCCTGTTTCATTTTTTTGCAAATGGATATCCAGTTATGGCAGCACCATTTGATAAAAAGGCTATCTTTTCCCCAATTAACTGACACTGGACCTTTGTCAAATATCAACTGCTCATATGTGGATGGATTTATATCTGGGTTCTCAATTCTGTTCCATTGGTCTATGTGCCTGTTGTTGTACCAGTACCAGGCTGTTTTGACTACTGTGGCTGTATAATAGGTTCTAAAATCAGGTAGAGTGAGGCCTCCCACTTTCTTCTTCTTTTTCAGTAATGCTTTACTTATCCGGGGTTTCTTTCCCCTCCATATGAAGTTGGTGATTTGTTTCCCCATCATATTAAAAAATGTCATTGGAATTTGCATCAGAAGTGCATTGTATGTACAGATGGCTTTTGGTAGAATAGACACTTTTACTATGTTAAGTCTTCCTATCCATGAGCAAGGTATGTTTTTCCACTTAAGTAGGTCCCTTTTAGTTTCTTGCACAAGTACTTTGTGGTTTTCTTTGTATAGGTCTTTTACATCTTTGGTAAGATTTATTCCTAAGTATTTTATCTTCTTGGGGGCTACTGTGAATGGTATTGATTTGGTGATTTCCTCTTCGATGTTCTTTTTGTTGATGTAGAGGAATCCATGTGATTTTTGTATGTTTATCTTGTAATCTGAGACTCTTCCAAACTCTTCTATTAGTTTCAGTAGTTTTCTGGAGGATTCCTTAGGGTTTTCTGTGTATAAGATCATGTCATCTGCAAATAGAGATAATTTTACTTCTTCCTTTCCAATCCAGATGCCCTTTATTTCTTTGTCTAGCCTAATTGCTCTGGCTAGGACCTCTAGCACAATGTTGAATAACAGCAGTGATAAACAGTATCCTTGTCTGTTTCCCGTTCTCAAGGGCAATGCTTTCAGGCTCTCTCCATTTAGAATGATGTTGGCTGTTGGCTTTGTTTAGATGCCCTTTATGATGTTGAGGAATTTTCCTTCAATTCCTATTTTGCTGAGAGTTTTTATCATGAATGATGTTGGACTTTATCAAATATCTTTTCTGCATCAATTGATAAGATCATGTGGTTTTTGTCTTTTGTTTTATTTATATGGTGGATTACATTAATGGTTTTTCTAATATTAAACCAACCTTTCATAATATAAAATCATAGCTGGTATAAATCCCACTTGGTCATGGTGGATTTTTTTTTCATATGTTGTTGAATTCTATTGGCTAGAATTTTGTTGAGGATTTTTGCATCTATGTTCATGAGGGATATAGGTGTGTAATTTTTTTTTTTTTTTTTTTTTTTGTGGTGTCTTTACTTGGTTTTGGTATCAGGGATATGGTGGCTTCATATAATGAGTTAGGTAGTATTCCGTCATTTTCTATGCTTTGAAATACCTTTAGTAGTAGTGGTGTTAACTCTTCTCTGAAATTTTGGTAGAACTCTGCAGTGAAGCCATCCGGGCCAGGGCTTTTTTTTGTCGGGAGTTTTTTGATTACCTTTTCAATCTCTTTTTTCGTTATGTGTCTATTTAGTTGTTCTACTTCTGATTGTGTTAGTTTAGGTAGGTAGTGTTTTTCTAGGAATTAATCCATTTCGTCTAGGTTTACAAATTTGTTAGAGTACAATTTTTCATAATAATGTGATATGATTCTTTTAATTTCAGTTGGTTCTGTTGTGATATGGCCCATCTCGTTTCTTATTCAGGTTATTTGTTTCCTTTCCTGGATTTCTTTAGTCGGCCTGGCCAATGGTTTATCAATTTTTTTTAATTTTTTCAAAGAACCAACTTTTGGCTTTGTTAATTCTTTCAATTGTTTTTCTGTTCTCTAATTCATTTAGTTCAGCTCTAATTTTTATTATTTGTTTTCTTCTGGTGCCTGATGGATTCTTCTGTTGCTCGCTTTCTATTTCTTCAAATTGTAAGGACAGTTCTCTGATTTTGGCTCCTTCTTCTTTATGTATGTGTGCATTTATCAATATAAATTGACCTCTGAGCACTGCTTTTGCTGTGTCCCAGAGGTTTTGATAGGAAGTGTTTTCATTCTTGTTGCATTCTATGAATTTCTTTACTCCCTGCTTAATGTCTTCTATAACTCAGTCTTTTTTGAGCAGGATATTGGTCAGTTTCCAAATATTTGATTTCTTTTCCCTGATTTTTCTGTTATTGATTTCCACTTTTATGGTCTTGTGGTGTGAGAAGATGCTTTGTAATATTTCGATGTTTTGGTTTCTGCAAAGGTTTGTTTTATGACCTAATATGTGATCTGTTCTAGAGAATGTTCCATGTGCACTAGAAAAAAAAGTATACTTTGCAGCTGTTGGGTGGAGTGTTCTGTATAAATCTGTAAGGTCAAGTTGGTTGATTGTAGCAATTAGGTCTTCCATGTCTCTACTGAGCTTCTTGTTGGAAGTCCTATCCAAAAGTGGTGTGTTGAAGTCTCCTACTATAATTGTGGAGGTGTCTATCTCACTTTTCTGATCTGTTAAAGTTTGTTTTATGTATCTTGCAGCCCTGTTATTGGGTGCATAAAAATTTAATATGGTTATATCTTCCTGGTCAATTGCCCCTTTAATCATTAGGTAGTGTCCTTCTTTATCCTTTGTGGTGGATTTGACTTTAAAGTCTATTTTGCCAGAAATTAGTATTGCCACTTCTGCTCTTTTTTGATTGTTGTTTGCTTGATGTATTTTTTTCCATCTTTGAGTTTTAGTTTTTTTGTTTTTCTAAATCTAAGGTGTGTCTATTGTTGGCAGCATATAGACAGATCGTGTTTCTTTATCCAGTTTGAGACTCTCTGTCTCTTTATTGGTGCATTTAGTCCATTTACATTCAGCATAATTATAGATAAATATGTGTTTAGTGCTTATTTTGATGCTTTTTTGGGTGTGTTGTTGACAATTTCATTTTTCCTCTGACTTTTTTGTGCTGAGATGTTTTTCCTTGTAAATTGTGTGTTCCTCATTTTCATAGTAGTTGAATTTATGTTTGCTGAGTTGTTATGTTTTCTTGGTTTTTATTTTGACTTATTGAATTGTTTACCTCTTTGTGGTTACTTTAATATTACCCTATTTTTCTAGGTAAAAACCTAACTTGTATAGTCCTATATCGCCTTGTTTTCCTCTCCATATTGCAGTTCCTTGCCTCCTGTATTTATTCCCTCTTTTTGATTACTGTGATCTTTTACATAATGACTTCAATGATGCCCTGTTTTGAGCAATTTTTTTTTTTCTTTTTAAAATTAATCTTACTTAGTTTTGGTGATTTCCCTATTTGAGTTGATATCAGGATGTTCTGTTCTGTGAACTTGGGTTGTGCAGGTAAAAAAAAAAAAAATTATCTGATATTATTAATATTCTGACCGAAAAACTTCCTTTAGTATTTCTTGTAGCTTTGGTTTGGTTTTTGCAAATTCTCTAAGCTTGTGTTTATCTGTAAATGTTTTAATTTCGCCTTCATATTTGAGAGAGAGTTTTGCTGGATATATGATCCTTGGCTGGCAGTTTTTCTCCTTCAGTGCTCTATATATGTCATCCCATTTCCTTCTTGACTGCATGGTTTCTGCTGAGTAGTCTGAACTTATTCTTATTGATTCTCCTTTGTAGGAGACCTTTCTTTTATGCCTGGCTGCTTTTAAAATTTTCTCTTTAACATTGTTTTTCGCAAGTTTGATGATAATATGTCTTGATGATTTTCTTTTTGTATCAATCTTATGTGGGGTTCGATGAGCATCTTGGATAGATATCCTTTCATCTTTCATGATTTCAGAGAAGTTTTCTGCCAAGAGATCTTCAACTATTCTCTCTGTATTTTCTGTTATCCCTCCCTGTTCTGGAACTCCAATCAGACGCAAGTTATTCTTCTTGATAGAGTCCCACATGATTCTTAGGGTTTCTTCATTTTTTTTAATTCTTTTATCTGATTTTTCTTCAACTATATTGGTGTCAATTGCCTTATCCTCCAGATCTCCCACTCTGCATTCCAATTGCTCGAGTCTGCTCCTCTGACTTCCTATTGAGTCGTCTAATTCTGTAATTTTATTGTTAATCTTTTGGATTTCTGAATGCTGTCTCTCTATGGATTTTTGCAGCTTATTAGTTTTTCCACTATGTTCTTGAATAATCTTTTTTATTTTTTCAACCACTTTATCAGTGTGTTCTTTGGCTTTTTCTGCAGTTTGTCTTATTTCATTTCTGAGGTCATCCCTGATGTCTTGAAGCATTCTGTAAATTAGTTTTTTATATTCTGCATCTGGCAATTCCAGGATTGTGTCTTCATTTGGGAAAGATTTTGATTCTTTAATTTGGGGAGTTGTAGAAGCAGTCATAGTCTTCTTCTTTATGTGGTTTGTTATTTACTGCTGTCTCCAAGCCATCTATAAGATATTGTAATTATTTATTTTATATTTGCTCGCTGAGTCTTATCTTTTTTTGTTTTCTTTCAATATACGTAGATGGGCTACTAGATTGAGCTGTCTTGATTGTTGTAGCCTTTGAATCACTTATGTCCTATTACTAGCTGGTTTGGGTTGTTACATGATATATAAGCTTAAGAGTCCATTCACTATTCTTGAGTGGAATCTGATTTTGTATCATCAAGTGTGTGGTGTAGACTGTTACCTATTCACTTAGAGGAGTAGTGGTAATAATTGTGTGCACCAGATTCTAGTAGCAGCAGGGGTTCACACTCCAGCGGGGGCAGGATGCTGACAGGCTTCCCCCAAGTGCCAGTGAGGTAGGTGTGTCTCTATTCCTAAGGCACTTTGGTGGGTGGGCTCTGCAGCTGTACCTTAGGCACCCAGTGCATGTATCTCTACAGATTGGTACGTGTCACTGTCTTCAGACCCCTATGGCAGGAGGCTAGGTGGTTTGGGTGGAGCTTCAGCCCTCAGTTCCCTGTTGTGGGTCAGTGAGGGCTCTGTTTAATATGTAGAGATATCAGACCTGGAGAACTTGTCTTTTCAGTAATCCGCTAAAACAATTACAGTCAGATCACTTTCAGAATTGCCTTTGCATTCTAATAGCTACCTAGTTCCCTACAGGGATGAAAGTCCAAGACTGTGGATCTCATATGCTTGGCTGGAGCTGGTTCTGAATTTTTATTCCAATTTCAGAAAATCAGGGAAGGATTTTTCGTCCCTGGGTTTTTTGTAGCTGCTTCTCTCAGGCCAGGAGAATGGGTTAGGAAAAGATAAAAACAAAAACAAACCGCAGAGCACTTCACTCTCTTTCCCAGGAAATTCCAATGTTAATGAAGCCACCTGGGAAGGGAGGAGAGGGATCGGAGAGATAGGAGAGAGTAGCACCCAGGAATACAGACAAAGTTACTTATCTTGCTTGGTGATGACTGTTTTGTCCAAGTTTCCCTAGGGGCGTGTATCCTGTGTGCGCTGGCTGGGCGGAGATTGCACCCCCCCCGAGGGTCAGGCCCACGTCCCGTGCCTGTGCTGTCTCAGAAGCCATGGTCAGCTCCTCTGCTCCCAGTCCAAAGCCCAGCGCCAAGGTTCCCCGGCTGGGATGCTGCACTCCAGGCTCCAAAACCAGTCTCTGCCTCCCGGTGACCTCTCCTCCTGTCGGCCCCCTCACTGCACTGTCTGCATGCACTGGCTGGGCTTCCCCTGAGGTCATCTCAGGGGGCCAGGGCTGCATCCCGTGCTTGCGCCATCTCAGGATGCCGTGCTGAGCTCCCATGTGCCCAGTCCAAAGCTCAGTGCCAAGGTTTTCCAACTGGGACGCTGGCTCCAAGCTCCAAGAACAGTCTCTGCTTCCCCATGGTTGCTCGATCTCTCATTAGCCCCGTCAGTGTGCAGTCTACTTGCACTGGCTGAGTCTCTGTCACTCACATCAGCTCCCTAGATCTGTGTTTCATGGTCAGGGTTCGCAGATTGTCATGTATGTGATAGATTCACTTGTTTTTCCGAGTCTTTGTTACAAGAGGGATCTGAGGTAGCTTCTACCTAGTCAGCCATCTTGGCCCAGCCTCACTATTTCTATTTTTAGCTTTCAATTTTGCATTCCCACCAGCAGTGCATCAGTGTTCCTATCTGTTCACAACCTCTCTAACATTTGTAGTTTCCTGTTTTTTTGCTTTGTGCCAATAATGCTGGGGTAAATGGTATCTCACTGTGATATTGATTAGCATTTCTCTAATGGCTAGTAATTGAGAGCATTTCCTCATGTGTCCCTTTGCCACTTTAATTTTTTTTTTTTTTTTTTTGGTGCATTTTCTGTTCATTTCCTTTGCCCATTTTTTAATTGGATTATTTGTCTTTTTATTGTAGAGGTGTAGTATTTTCCTGTAGATTTTAGAGATTTGCACTTTGTCTGATTTTTAACAGCTAAGATTTTGTTCCCAGTGAGCAGGTTTTCTTTTCACTGTTTTGGTGAAGTCTTTTGATGAGCATAAGTGTTTAATTTTTACAAGATCCCAGTTATCTAGCCTGTCTTCTAGAGTTTGTGTGTTATTGGTTATGGTTTGTATCCTGTTAATGCCATGTATTAAGGCCTCTAGAGTTGATCCTATTTTTTCTTCAATAATTTTTATAATTTTGAGTTTTATATTTAGGTCTTTGATCCATTTTTATTTAGTTTTTGCGTATGTGGTGAGGTCTGGGCCCTCTTTCATTTTTTTCCAGATGGATGTCCAGTTTTCCCAGCATCATTTGTTAAAAAGACTGTCTTTTCCCCCATCGATGGACTGAGCCCTTGTCGAAGATCAGGTGACCATAGATGGATAGATTTACATCTGGGCTCTCAATTCTGTTCCATTGGTCGATGTATGTCATTGTACCAGTACAAGGCCCTTTTTACTACAGTAGCTGTATAGTAGGTTCTGAGGTCAGGTAGTGCAAGTTCTACTTTATTCTTCTGAGTAGCGCTTTACTTATCAAGGGCCTCTTCCCTTTGCATATAAAGTTAATGATTAGTTTTTCCATCTCTTTAAAGGATGTTGTTTGTATTTGGATCAGGATTGCATTGTATTTGTAAATTGCTTTAGGCAGAATTGTAATTTTCACAATGTTGAGTCTACCTATCCATGAGCATGGTACTTTTTTTTTCCATTTACGTAGACCTCTTTTGCTTTCTTGCAGTAGTGTTTTGTAGTTTTCTTTGTATAGGTCTTTTGCATCCTTGGTTAGATTTATTCCTAAGTATTTTAATTTTTTAGGAGCTATTATAAATGGTATTGTTTTCCTGATTTCCTTTTCACTGTTCTCTTTATTGGTGTATAGGAATCCAACTGATACTTGTAAGTTTATCTCGTCTTCTGCTACTCTGCTGAATCTATCAGTTTTCTCATGGAGTCGGTTGGATTTTCCATGTATAGTATCATAACCCACAAATGGGGCAGTTTTACTTCTTCATTACCTATTTGGATGTTGTTTATTTCTTTTTCTTGCATTATTGCTCTAGGTAGGACTTCCAGCAAAATGTTAAATAGGAATGGTCATAAAGGGCATTCTCGTCTTGTTCCTGTTCTCAAGGGAAGTATTTTCAGCCTCTCTCCATGTTGCATGTTGGTTTTGTGTGGATGCCCTTTATTATGTTGAGGAATTTCCCTTCTATGCCTATTTAGTTGAAAGTTTTTATCAAGAATACCTGTTGGACTTTGTCAAGTGCCTTTACTATGTCAGTTGAGGTGATCATGTGATTTTTTTTCTTTTTTTTTTTTTGTGGTGGATTATGTGATTTTCCAATGTTGAACCATCTTTGCATAACTGTTATGAATCCTACTTGGTCATGGAGCTTTATTTTTTGATTATGGTGCTGAATTCTATTGGCTAGAATTTTGTTGAGAAATTTTCAGTCTATATTCATGAGAGATGCTGGTCTATAATTTTCTTTTTTTGTGGTGTCTTTGCCTGGTTTTGGTAACAGGGTTATGCTGGCTTCATAGAATGAGTTCAGAAGTATCACCTCCTTTTCTGTGTTCTGAAATAGTTTGAGTAGTACTGGTGTCACCTCTTCTCTGAATGTTTGGTAGAATTCTCCAGTGAAGCCATCTGGGCCAGGGTTTTTTTTTTGTTAGGAGTTTTTTTTTTTTTTTTAACCTTTCCAATCTCTCCTCTTGTTATGGATCTGTTCAGATTTTCAACATCTTCTTGTGTTAGTTTGGGTAGGTAGTATGTTTCTAGAAATTTGTCTATTTCCTCTAGGTTTTCAAATTTGTTGGAGTATAGTTTTCATAGTACTCTGTTATGATCCTTTTTATTTCAGTTGGATCTGTTTTAATGTACCCCATTTCCTTGCTTATTTGGGTTATTTGCATCGTCTCCCATTTTTCTTTCGTTGATTTGGCCAGTGGTTTGTCAATTTGTTGATCTTTTCGGGGAACCGACATTTGGCTTTGTTGATTTTTTTCTCTTGATTTGCTATCCTCTATTTCATTTATTTCTGCTCTGCTCTTTATTATTTCCTTTCTTCTGATGGCTATGGGCTTCTTTTGCTGTTCTCTTTCTATTTGTTTGAGTTGTGGAGCTAATATTTTGATTTTGTCCCTTCTTTTTTGGTATGTGCTTTTATTGCTATACACTGACCTTTGAGCACTGCCTTTGCTGAGTCCCAAAGGTTTTGGTATGATGTGTTTTCGTTCTATCAATTTTTTGATTCCATCTTTGATTTCTTCCATTATGCAGAGGTTTTTAATGAGGGTGTTATTCAGTTTCCACGTAATTGATTTTTTTTTTTCCTTGTTCTTTCCTTTGTTAATTTTTACTTTGATGGTGTTGTGTTCACAGAAGTCACTTTGTATTATCTCAGTGTTTTGGATTTTGTCGATGGTTGCTCTGTGGCCTAAAATGTGGTCTATTCTGGAGAACATTCCTTGTGTGTTGGAAAAGAAAATGCACTTTTTAGCTGTTGGGTGGAGTGTTCTATATATGTCTATGAGGTCAAGTTGGCTGATTTAGTCTTTTAGCTCTACTGTATCTTTGTTGAGTCTCTTTCTAGATGTTTTGTCCTTTACCGAAAGTGGTGTGTGAAAGTCTCCTACTATTATTGTGGAACTGACAACTTCTGTTTTCAGGGCTGTTAGAGTTTGTTTTATGTATTTTGGAGCCCTGCCATTTGATGGGTAGATATTTATTACAGTTATATCTTCATGATGGATCATCCCTTTAATCATTACATAGTGCCCTACTTTGTCTTTCATGGTGGATTTTGTTTTAAAATTTATTTTATCTTAGAATAGTCTTGCCACTCCTGCTCTTTTTTGGTAGCTGTTTGCTTGATTTTTTTTTTTTTCCCATCCTCTGATTTTTAATAAATTTATGTCTTTGTTTCTAAGCCGTATCTCTTTTAGACAGCATGTTGATGGATTTTGATTTTTTATCCATTCTCTCGCTCTGTGTCCTTTTATGGGTGCATTTAGACAGTTTACATTTAGTGTAATTATTGATAGATGTAAGTTTATTGTCATTTTGTAGTGCTTTTTTCGTAGTGCTGATGTTCCCTTTGTCCCTCTTACTCTCCTGTGCTAAATTCCATTTGTTTGTGATTTTTTTTCATTCCTTTTGTTTCAGTAGAATTTGTTTTTACTGAGACTTTATGTTTTTGTTCCTTAATTTTGATGAGTTGGTTTGTTAACTTTCTTTGTGTTTGCCTTGAAATTTATCCTTATCTTCCTAGGCTTGTACCAGGCTATTATTACTTGGTATCATCCTGCCTTCCTGTCCATTAAAAAATTCTACACTTACACTGCTTATTCCTTCTTGTTTTTGTTCTTTGTTGTCATTTACAGATTAAGCTTTGTGATTACCTGTTGTAAATATTTTGGTTTTGAATAGTCCTTGAAGGTTCATTTCTTAGGTGGGTGTAATGGTTTGAACTGTGTCTCCCAAAAATATGAGTTAACTTGGTTAGGCCATATGTGGTTGTCCTCCATTTTGTGATTTTCCTATGTGTTATAAATCATTATCTCTGCCTGTGGTTAAAAAGGAATAGGGTGGAATGTAACACCCTTACCAGGTCACATCCCTGATCCTATGTAAAGGGAGTTTCCCAGGGGTGTGGCCTGTACCACCTTTTGTCTCTCCAGAGATAAAAAGGAAAGGGAAGCAAGCAGAGAGTTGGGGACCTCATACCACGAAGAAAGCAACACTGGGAGCAGAGTGCATCCTTTGGACCTCAGGTACCTGTGCTGAGATGCTCCCAGACCAAGGGAGGACTGATGACAAAGTCATTTCTCCAGAGCAGAGAGATAATGCCTTCCCTTGGAGCCAGCACCCTGAATTTGGACCTCTAGCCTACTGGACTGTTAGAGAATAAACTTCTCTTTGTTAAAGCCATCCACTTGTGGTATTTCTATTATAGGAGCACTAGATGACTAAGACAGTTGGTATCTGGCTGGTGTGATCTTGTGTCCTAGATTCAGGCTGTGGTCTGATGATGCTTGTTCTCAAACCGAGGGACTCCCGTTAATAATTCTTGTAAGTTTGATTTGGTTTTTACCTATTCCCTTAATTTCTGGTTATCTGGAAATGCCCTAATTTCACATCATATCTGAATGGGAGTTTTGCAGGATGTATTATTCTTGGTTGGAAATTTTTTTCTTTCAATGTTTTTTATATGTCGTCTCATTACCTTCTTGCTTGCACGGTTTTTCCTGAGTAATCAGAGCTTAGTCCTATTGTTTCCTCTCTGTATGTTACTTTTCTTTTTTCTCAAGCTCCTCTCCAGATTCTTTCCTTGTCTTTGATTTTAATGAGTGTGATTAAGATATGCCTTGGTAATTTTCTTTTATGTCAATCCTGTATGGTGTGGTGCAGCTTCTTGGATGGTAAGCTTTTCATCTTTCAGGATATTAGGAAATTTTTCTGTCAGCAATTCTTCAATGATCCTCTCTGTGTTTTCTGTTTTCTCCCACTGTTCTGGAACTCCAATCAATTACAAATTTTTGCTTTTAATTATAGCCCACATCATCCTCAGTGTTTCTTCATTTTTCTTTCTTCTTTTTTCTGACTTTTCTTCAAAGTGGTATACAAGTATTTGTCTTCAGTTTTGCTGATCCTGTCTTCCACTGTTTCAAACCTGCTCCTCAATATTTCTATGACGCTGTCCATTTCTGAAATTTTGTGTTTATCTTTTGGATTTCTAATTGTTTTTGTATGATTTCTAGTTGTGGATTTACTTTAATATTTTGTTCTTGTATTATTTTTTTCCATTTTTTGGTCTGTATTTTCCATGAATTTGTTTGTATTTTCCATGATTTTGTCTGTTTTTTCCTCATTTTTTTCTGGTTTTTGCTTCAATTCTTGGGTAGCTTTGAATATTAGAGATTTGAATTACCTATCAAGTAGTTCCAGTGCCTTTTCTTCTACTGGAAAGTCATCTTGTGTTTTATTTTGGATGCCTAGTGTAACCATCCTGTCCTTTTTTTATGTTTTGATATTGTCTGATTTGAAACATGCGGTGGTTATTTTATTTACTATAGATTTATTTGTTTTGTCCTTCTTTTATAGTTTATTTAGTAACGTCTGAGCAGGTGGGCTATAAGTTCTTTGCTCATCTGTGGGTACGATACTTTTCAACTCCTTGTCCGTAGGAGGCACTAGTCACTTAGCTATGGTGCAGCAGACAGGTCCAGCTGAAGGAGAGGGACTGGAATGGCTTGTTTGTGGCAGGTACTGGGGCCAGCGGGGCAGGCCAGGGGTCAGTGTAGGGCATGTTTTAGTAGGCTTTTACTGTGCTGTGTGGGGCTGCAATGTTCATCACATGGTGCAGGTAGGCAGGAGGGTGGTGGGAAGTTATGAAGTGAGGAGCTGAGTGTGGGGAAGATGAGAGAGAAGAAAGAGAAACAGGAGCCCAAAAAGAAGTGCTGAAGGAGACTGCTATTAGAATAGAGAAATGCGAGATGAAGAAAAACAAAAAGGATAAAAGAGGAGAAAATAAATTAATTAATTAAAAAAAAGAAATTCCTCCAGTTATACCACTAGTGACCAGGGAAATGGCTCCCAGGTCTCGGGACACAGTCTGTCTAGAAGGGATGGAGATGGCACACAGCACCAGGTATTCAGAAGAAAGAAAGAGAAGGAAAGTAGAGAGAGATGAGAAACTGAGAAATGAAGAAAGACAAAAGGAAAACAGAAAAAGAGAAACTTAAAAATAAATTAAAAAAAAAAAAAACAGGATTTCCACTGGCATGGCTGCACAAGCCAGGGCAGTGGCTCCCAATCCACACAGTACAGCTCAGCTAGAAGGGGTGGAGATGTCACACAGTGCCAGGCATTCAGGAGACAGGAAAAGAAGGTAAGTAGAGAAAGATGAGAAAGGGAGAAATGAAGAAAGACAAAAAGGAAAAAAGAAAGCAAACAAAAAAGTTTCAGGGATCCCACCAATGTGGCGGTGCAGACCAGGGAAGCTGTTCTCCAGTTGAGTGGTACATAACAGCCTGTAAAGAAGAAGCAAAGATTGCATGGGGAGCCAGTCGTTCTAGTGGAAGGAGTAGGAGCAGGTGAGAGGCAGGGAGGAAACCAAAAGAAGCAGAAAAAAGCAACACCAGCAAAAAAGAAATGGCACTGAAGGAGCTAGCAAGCATGGGCAGGGCGAATCCAAGTGACACAGAGCCAGCGCCTCTCAGCTGAGTGACTGCAGCTGGCTAAGAAACACCAGAGACCAAGCAGGGGGAAGAAGGATGCGGGTTGGGAAATCTGTCTGGTATTCTGGGTACTCTGTCTCTGCTCGGAGCTCCATGAAGCTGCTTTCCCACACTCCCCTTCTGCTGACTACTGACAGGAATTCAAGATGGCAAATCCATGCTGTGTTATCTGATAGGGGACATCAGCTCACATCACCCCTAGGTCTCTGTTCTCTGTCAGTTACTTATCATTTGGTACTTGATTAAGTTCTTATGTCATTTGATACTTAGGGCTCCTGGATTGATGTTTGTCTCTGTTTTACTTAATTTCCCAGGTCTTTGCTGTGGAGAGAAGGCATGGTGCTACTGTCTATAGTGCCATGTTGGCTCTGACCCCTATACCATTCTTCTCATAGGATATATTTTTAATTGATAATAGTTTATTGATACACATATAATGAATAACTGAATTTCTTAAGACTGCCAGTAGTCCTGTATGTACATCAAGCAAAGCATGAAACCTGTTTTTGTTAGCTGGATTCTAACACATGTCAACTCTGTGTATTATGCAGTAGAGCTGCTCCATAGGGTTTTCTGAGCTGTAATCAAGTTTCTCCAATGACATAGAATGAAATACAAATAACTTAACCTGGTTTTTAAAGTCCTAAGGAATCTGGCCCAAACCACCTGTTTGATATCCTCGTAAACTCTCTCACTTGCCATTTTACTCTGTTCTCTTTGTTTCTTAAATAAATTTGTTGCTAACTTAGACAGCTAGAGGTTTTGGTATCCAGAATATTCTTCCCTCTGCTACCATATTGCTAGGTCCATATTGTCATTCAAATTTCTAGTTAATTTAATCTCATACTCAGCCAGACTCTAACCATTAAATAAAAACAAGCCACTAGGTCACTCTGAATCATATCTCTTTTAACTCTAGATCTACCCCTTCATTTACTTTCACTGAGAGGGAGTTCTGACTCATAGCCAACTTATAGGACAGAGTAGAACCTCCCCATAGAGTTTCCAAGGCTGTAATCCCTATGGAAGCAGACTACTACAACTTTCTCTCACAGAGCTGCTGGTTATTTTGAACAGCTGGCCTTTCATTTAGCCAAAAAACCAAACCAAAACCTGTTGCCGTCAAGTTGAATCACCTCATAGTGACCATATAGGACAGAGTAGAACTGCCTCATAGAGTTTCCAAGGAGCACCTGGTAGATTTGAACTGCCTACCTTTCAGTTATCAGCTGTAGCTGTTAACCACTACGCCAATGAAGTTTTGGTTAACAGTGAGTATTTAACCACTGGCTTCTTAATTCTAGGCCTAAAAAATTCTAGGCCTAGCACTGTTCATTTCTTACTACTTTTCTTGTTGGCCTGTCAGTTTGATTGTCCACTTATTTGACTATTTCATTTACACTTACTAAACTATGAATCAAACATGAAAACAAGATACCTGTCTTTCTTGTACACTACTGTACCTGAATGTCTTAGTTAACTAGTGCAGCTGTAACACAAACATGACAAATGGGCTGCTTTAAAGAACAGAAATTTATTTCCTCAGAGTTGTGGAAGCTAAATCCAAATCAGGATCTCACTTCTGTAGATTCCTTCCTTGTTGGTAACCCCCAGTGTTCCTTGCTTCTTGTTGAATCTCAGAAGACATCTGTCTTCCCTGGTATGTTTGTAGTTTTGTTTCTAATATACTTTCTGTAGCTGAGAAGCGATTGAGTTTAGGACACAACCTATAACAAAATGACATCATTAAAAAAAAACAAAGAAAGCCTTGTTTCCAAAGAGAATTACATTCACAGGGATAAGAGTTAGAATTACAACACACATTTTGGAGGGACAGCATTCAATCTGTAACACAGAACATAAGGAACAAATTCACGGCACAGCCAAACAAACCAAACCCATTCCAGTTAAGTTGATTCCAACTCATATATACCCTATAGAACCCATTGCCATTTAGTCAATCCTGACTCATAGCAACCCTATAGGACAGAGTAGAGCTGCTACATGGGGTTTTCAAGGAGTGACTGGTGAATTCGAACTCCCAATATTTTTTGGTCAGCAGCCTCGGCTCTTAAACACTGCTCCACCCACCCAAACCCAGTGCCATCGAGTCGATTCCGACTCATAGCGACCCTATAGAACAGAGTAGAACTGCCTCACAGAGTTTCCAAGGGAAAAAAATTTTTTTTTTTACCTGGTGGATTCGAACTGCCAACCCCTTGGTTAGCAGCTGTAGCACTTAACCACTACACCACCAGGGTTTCCACTGCTTCACCAGGGCTCTATAAACCCTATAAGATTTCCAAAGCTGTAATCTCTATGGAAACAGATTGAAATTAAATGGATAGTTTTATAAAACCTCAGCTGGAAAAATAGCATTCAAAGAATGTTAATGGAACAATATTTCATCCATTAATTACTCAGCATATCCATAATTTATCTCTGAACTAAACAAATCTTTCCATAAGCTTCCTGGTGAGCATTGTATTGACACCACATAGAATCGCTTTAACTGAACCACACTTTGGTCCTATGCCATTCATCTAAACTAAGACACATTATAAGAAGTACCCCATAAAGCTTATTTTCAATAAGAATGGGGTTGAGCACATAATTTACTGCACTACATAACTTCATTTTTGTAAAGAATCAGAAGAGGATTTTCCCTCCTTAGGTTTAAATATAAAGAAAGTTTAAATTTTCCAGAAAAAAAAAATATGATTTTATCACATAAAATCTCTCTCAGAAGTGATATCTAAAAATCTTAGTTCTAAAGTGTCAAGTATGTATTATGAAATAACACTTATTTTTAAGAAGTAAACTACTTTTTTCAAATGGCTTCCAATTGCCCAGAGAATGAAGACCAATGAATGAAAAGCACTGTTGTTTTTGTTAGGTGTGCCATATCGATTTTTGACTCAGTTACTGCAAGTGAAGTAAATTATTCTTTAGCTAATTACTTTTATTTTTTCCCACTTTGTTTCCACTCTTTTCAGTTGGGATTGAGTTTTATTGAAATCTTTCAAAAGTCATTTTTCAAGATAATCCATGTGCATGTTTTAAAAAACTTCAAGGTATAATTAATTTTTATGTATGTTGAACCCCACCCATGTTTTATATCATTCACAAATAAACAAAAACTAGTTTTCAAATGCAAAATTGATAACTGCATGAACATATTTCTGACTAAATGTAGTACTTATTTTTAAATTAGCTGAAACTGTCATATATTTCATCCATCTTTTTTGGGTTCTTTAATTATTGCACTATTGCATGCATTTGTTTTTTTCTGCTGTAAAGAAAGATTTTATTCCTGTTGTCAAAGTAAGCAAAATCACAATGTTATCAGGCTGATATTTTGCATATCAGCCTGAGTGTGCAATTTAATATTCTTTCAGTTAGAAAAAATAGGCAATTGTATTGCTAAGCTACTGTTAGTCTATATATTTTTGTCATTTCAAGTAATTTAAACATAGTTAAAACCTCATGCACACTATAGCCCTGTCACTTTAAATCTGTCATAGTCCCAGGAAAAAAAGAGAAAAAAGAAAATACTTAAAAAATAGCATTTGTTCCTTTCTTAAAAAAAAAAAAATTGCTTTTAATGGCTCCTTTATAATTGAGCCAATATCTAAACATTAATATTTGAGAACTCATTAATAATTTTATATTTCTTATTTGTTTGCTTTCTAAAAACACCCAGGTTTACTTCTAATCAAACTGTTTTTAGAATAGTTTGATTCATTCATTAACATTATATTATTTTGCTGAGTTTTAGGTTTAAAATAAAAACTGTTTTGCAAAAACATCCTTACGCCTAAAAATAACACAATATTTATTTTTTTACTAATATACAGTGTATAACGCATTCAATTACTTTGGCAATAAGAATGAACTGCCTCCTACAAATATTTAATTTATATGGCTAACAAATTGTACTACTCAATCTTATAAAGACAATAATTTCCAGAAATGATGCTATGGGGCACCACAAATAGAATTTCTTATAAGGATGATTTTCTAGGGTGTGGAAAAGCAAGGTTCCCTCCTCTGCGGTCATGTGGTCGTTTAGCCAGAACAAATACTGGATATTTCCTCTCTTATGGGTTAGTATATATCATCTTTATTATCATGGTTTAGAGGAATTTTTGATGAAATACTCAGAATTTTCTTAATTGGGGCGTATGACAAAAATGAAAATGTAAAATATTGTATTTAATTATATCCTCTTTCACATAATGTTCAATTTCTAGGTCAAATGTTGGCTATATTGTATGAATAAATTGGCTAAAGTTCTATATTCTGCCTAGCATAACCATTAGGCAGGTGTGAAGATATGGAGATATGAAGTTAAGTATCATTATTCTATTTGTGTAAATTTCATATAACTTATGTCGTTGTTTTTTAGATCATGTCAACTAGTTCTTGAAAATATGAAGAAATTGAGTTGTTTTGAGTATGAGTTATCAAAGCTATTTGATTTCTTTTCAGTGATTCAACTTTGAGTGATTTCCTGCAAAGTCAAGCTGAATATATTTTTTCTATTGATCTGTATTTTTGAAAATATTTCATTAATTAAATATTTTTTAATTTATTTCTCTTAAATTTCTGTTTTCATTAGTACCATGAGAGGATCAGGAATGAAAATCATTACCTTCTCTCATTTCCCTCAGCATTTGAAAGCTACAATATATAGATCTTTAAACATTTTTTAAAAAATTTATAGTGTTTTAAAATCATATAAATTTTCTGAAAAATGTCTGGCTCCTAGATTCTTTCCCTGAGGGGTATATTTAAGCCGCTAACTATCTGTCTTAGGCTGGGTTCTCTAGAGAAGCAAAACCAATAAAGCATATAAATATATGCATAGAGAGATTTATGTCAAGGAAAAGACTCAAGTGGTTGTAGAGTCTGGAATGTCTCGAGTCCATGGGTCAAGCTATGGTTCACACAGCAGCAGCGGCTGGCAAACCCAAGATCAACAGGTCAGAGAACAAGGCTCTTGCTCTCAGGATGCGAAGATCGATGAATCCCAAGTTTGGTAGGCAAGACTGCAGGTAAGCAAGACCTCCCAGGAAACAGAGGTTAGACAAACAGGAGCCAGCTGCAGGATCTAGAACTGGCAAAAGCCACGAGCCTTGCCATAATGTTTACTTATATTCTATGCGGGCAACACACCCAAGGAAACTCCTTTTCAACTGATTGACTACTCACCGTAAATCCCATCACAGGTGATGATCACAACATTGTACAATTACCAAATCACTGAGGATCATGGCCTAGCCAAGTTGACACACAATCTGAATCATCACAGTCCACCCCTTGTCAACTTGGCACTTGTACTCATCTCTATAAACCAAACATAATCTCCAAATAAAGACAATTATAGAGTCATACTTGTGCCTAACATGATACAATGAACACACATACAGCCAAAATGTACTAGCCCTGTTTATATCTTATATTTTATAAGTGAGGAAAACAAAAATATTAGATACACACATAAAAAAATATTAGATACACACATAAAAAAAATATTAGATACACACATACAAATCAGAAATTCTAACAATTACAGTTCTCGTTTCTGTAACTGGTTACATGGACGTAACTGGTATTTAGAACTAACTTCTTCCACTCCCCATTCCATGTTCCCTTTGCCCTCAGCAAGTATATCAGCTGGTCATGGCTCTTTTCCTGGCAGGATGACACAAACATTCATTCCTGAAGGGTCTAGACCATTAGTAGTCGTGTCATAATTGGATTGCTATAGTTTTCCATTGACTTTAATCACAGGGCATGATAGTATAAAGAGACACCCTAAGGGATCTCCTGCATTTCAGACTTACTCTTCTTTACTTCCATTATGTAATATCAATAAGATTTCCTCTTGGTAATCAGGATCAATCACACCAGCCAGTATGGTAACTCCCTGTGTTTGCCTGTTGATCCAGATGTACAAAGTGGCAAGGGGGCATTCTTAACTTCCAGTTCAATGGAATTGGTGACATGTCTCCAGGTGGGAGCATTCCTCCCTTTGGAATGAAGACCTCTAGACACACAGAGTATAAGGTCGAGGGGACAAAAAGAAAAAATTTTGCAAGTGGGTCACTAGGGGTAATAGTGAGTGGTGCCACCCCTATTTCTGCTCCTTGGTCTCTGGACCCATGAATCCTGGCTATGGGAGAAATAGCACCATATATTGGACCCAGGTTTAGAGCATATATAGCTCCTGAAGAACTTGCCCTGACCCTGCAAAGTATTGACACCTAGGTGGGCCTGTAATTGTGTCTTTAGAAGGTCATTCCATCATTCTATCAAGCCAGCTGCTTCAGGATGATGGAGAACATGGTAAGACCACAGAATTCCATGAGTGTGGGCCCATTGCTGCATATCATTTGCTGTGAAGTGAGTCCCTTGATCTGATGCTATGCTGTGTGGGATACCATGACTGTGGATAAGGCATTCTGTAAGTCCACAGATGGTAGTTTTGGCAGAAGCATTGCATGCAAAAAAAAAAAAAAACAGCAAGTGTCTATTCCAGTAAGAACAAAATGCTTCCCTTTCCATTATGGAATCAGTAAAACGTAATCGACTTGCCACCAGGTTGCTGGCTGATCACCTCAAGGGATGGTGCCATAGAGGGGACTTTGTTGGTCTCTTCTGCTGGCAGATTGGGCACTCAGTAGTGGCAGTAGCCAAGCCATCCTTGGTGAAGGCAGTCCATGGTTCAGAGCCCATGTATGACCTCCATCCCTGCAATCGTGACCACTTTGTTCATAGGCCTATTGAGCAGTGACAGGAGTAGCTAGAGAAAGAAGATAACTGGTTTCCACAGAACATATCGTCCGATCCACTTGTTAAAATCCTTCTGTGTTGCCTCTGGTGAGCATCATTTCTTTGGCCCGTTCATTGAGTCCTATCCACATACCTCTTTGCCATAAATCTTTGTCTCCAAGGAGAAACAAACACACTGAAACAACAGATAGCTAAGAAAATAAGAATGATTCACAAGAGAATTGGGAAATATGAAAGAGAGTCAAGGAATTCACCCCAGCAGAGTAGAAATCTTTAAATGGTTATGAAGAAATGGGATGAACAAAGTAGATATCATTGGTGTTAAAACAAAATTTTTGATGCAGAACTATCAGAGATTGGGAAGATGGATGGCACCTTCTAGCCCCCAATTAAAAGAGCCTTAAACAAATCTACACCATTTAATCTATTTTCTTGGATTTAAAAATTGGAAGTCAGAGAATACAATGAAATTTGACCTCAAATTGCTGGGACTATGGCCCAGCTAACTAATCAGGATAAGGATGGACTACAGGGCCAGGTTCCTTTGGATGAACCCCTGCCTGGAACCCGAGGTAATATGCAAAATTGTGGGTAAAATGGTCAGAGGTGGAGCATATGAATTTCTGTTTTTTCTCAATAAGGCATTACAGTTCACTGTGATTTCAAGTCTTTGGTGAAGTCATATTGTGTGCTACGATTAGATTTTGAGGATATGGGGGTGCAATAGTTGATGGAATTAAAGTAAAATTTCTGCCAAAAATTGGAATGTTTGAATGGACATTATTTAAAATGGTAACATGTCCTTTACCTGAATGTATAATTGGGACGGACATTATGTCTGATGGTGGAACACTTTCCCTGCCTAATATTGTAAAACACAGGACATGTAAATTTGTCTTTAGCCAGTCTTAATTGATAAACTAAGTGAGAACCAACAGAATTGGAAACCTATAGAATTTCCCATGCCCAGATATGTTGTTTATTTGAAATAGTGTAGAATACCAGTTAATTCATGAAATTATCTGTACAATCGTCCAATGTGAACTTTATGAAACACATACACAGGCTAGTGCTTTTAGAAAAGAAAAAGAAAAAACAACTCGTGAGTGCCATCCAGCAGTGACTACTGGAATTTTGGAACATAAAATCTAAAAGAGGTACAGTACGTGCATTTGTACAGATAATTGCTAGCTTGCTATTGAGGGTAAATTGAAACTACTCCTGACTGAAGGACATAAAATAATCTCAAAACTTAAAATATCTTGGGTAATTTCAAAGAAAAACATTTCAGTGAGGAAGACAGTGCCCAGAAAGTTCCATAATAAACAGAAATAATTTGTAGAGGAAGTTCTGTCTGAAGAATCCAAGGAGCTACTCATTACATTCAAGAGCAGACAGTGTCTTTTTCCCTAGGGCTGACTTTAGAGGCACCAGAGGAGCTGCTGTGTCCTAAGCCACATATGTGTAGCTGTATGAACCGAACTCTGTTAGCCAACAAAGAGAGTCTTGGTTTATGGACAGCAGTTCCAAGGTGAACAGACAGCATCCTGTTTGGTAGGTCACTCTACTATAACCAAATCATAGAAACATTCCAGTTGAGGAGGTTAAGCACTAATTAGGTCAGTGGACTGAACTTCATGCTATTTTCATGGCAGTCATGGAAGAACTAAACAATGGCACAAGTTCCTAGGGGAAATTCACAGGTGGCGACCAATGCCCTGGCCATATGGCCAGGCAGGTGAACAGTGGGAAACTTGTCTATTAAAGGGATAGCCACATGGGGCATAGCCTTATGGGAATCAAAATGGGAATATAGAGAGTAGGTTAAAGCAAACACGCTGATGTCCATCACAGAAACGTCCTCTAGGATTAGAAGGTGATTTAAACAGAAGTGAATGTCTTTGTGTGCAAATGTGAGGTGGCTGCCTATGCCCATGAAATGATTGGATATGGGGGAGCTGTAGCAATACAGAGATGGGTTGATCATTGTCATATCCTTCTTACACCCTCTGAGACACAAAATGTCAACAAGAACTGTCCTGTCTGCCAACAAGAAACAAAGAGACTGAAGATGGCTATAGGGCTGGTTCCCTGGGGGGAAGGCCCTGCAAATAGCTGCCAAGCAGATGACATATGAATGATGTCGGTAGCCCAGGAAAACTATATAGGTACTGACAGGAATAGACGCTTACTCTGGATTGGGCTTTGCATACTCATTTGTAGATGGAAGTATCTGAAACATCATAAAAAGACTATAACAGAAGATACCATGCCACTTTGGACTACCGAGTTGTATTTCTTCAGATTAATCACTATGAGGTTGAGGCCAATCAGGAACCAGAGACTCTTTCAGATTTAAGGTCCTCTTCACTAACAGATGGACATAATTAACTTTTTATACACCCAGGGACTAGGAGTTTTGAATTCACAGACTTTGGGTTTAGTCATCTAATTTCACCTGTGTCTAACATTTAAGCTAGTTTCACCTGTCAAACATTTATGTTGTATCTCTTATCAGTAAAAATTATTGCAATTCATGGTATTTTGTGGCTCTTATTGAGCAAAATAAGGGAAATCACTGTCAGAATGGAAACTCTAGGTATTTCTTCACCTTCCCTATTTTAAAAAAAAAAAACAGATTCATGAAACAAAGAAAGAAAAATAACAGCAAGACTTCCTATTTTCCTTTCCAACTTCAAAAACAAATAAATAAAAAGAAAACAAATTGACAACATGTATTATAAGAGTAATGTTAATTTTGTGAGAGTTTCCTATGCTGAAAGATAGGAACAACAAAACACTCTTGTAAGAGCAAATATAATTTACTTTTGTGATTCAGATTAGTTGTTATAACCGACAATTAAATCACAGACAAGAAGATGATAATGCCGTATACTACCACAGCAAAATAATTGTTACCCCGTCACTAAGCCATAATTATGTGTAACATAATCCTTTGTTTTACAGTAAAACCTGCAAAAGTCAGAACCTTTGTCAGAGAAGGAAAACGCACATATTTTCCACTAACAGTGGCAGAAAAGTGGTAAGACTGCACACCGTCAGAGGCGGAAAACGTGTAAGACCCCGGAAAACAAGGCAGTCCGGTAGAGTTCCAGCTCTCACAGGCTTCACGATATACTCCTTGAGTATATCTAAGATTAGTAACACAGGATGGTCCTTCTCTGATAAAATGGTTCAAACTAACTTCAGGTAAATGATGACTTTTTTTTTTTTAATTTAAAATGTATGTTTCTGAAGTTCATTGATACTGAAAAGTGTCACATATTATAGTTTGTTAAAGCAAATTGAGAGTAACATGTCTGCATATTTTTATAAAACCTGGACAATATTTAGTATTAAGTAAAAGAAATGTAATTACTTACTCCAGTGCTACTAGGGCTCAGTAGTTTGACGAGAAGGCATGATCTGTACCCAAGAAACATTTAAATGACAGCTTTGGCTAATACATTTTTATAAATAATAAATATATAATAATAAGATATTAATGTGACTCTTTCCTTTGATAATCCTGCTTAATAATTATTATTTAGCCTGAGCCATATACATTTTATAATATTGTATGTAAACCAGTTGACATTGCATTGACTCTGGCTATAGTTATAATTTATATTATACTTTTTATATTTGTATTTATAATCGAAAATCTATAGCCAATGTAGAAACAAAGCAGTTTTAATTATTATATTTTTGTCAATGTTATTTGGTGATAAAATTATCATAACATCTTTTTTCTATGTAACAAAAATCTGACAAATGAAATTGTCATTCTCTTTTATTGAATATGTACAGCACCCTGTCACACCAAAAATGCATGGGTTACAATTTTACTGCTAATCAACCCTCCATTATAAATGTACATGCTAAACACTTCATGTTTTTTAAAACTTGTGTATGATAAATAATAAATGAAACTATTTCTTAATCATAATAGGTAAGCATACCTATCATATTGTTTATTTACTTAATTCAAAATAGTTATTAATTCAAAACAAATGCTTTTAGATTTAAAAGCAGCCAGGATGACACCATTAATAATACAATGACATGGTGGGGACAGCTGTTATACACTTCATATACCAGGTGCAAAAACAATATCCTTTCTGACAGTAATTAAGAATTGCGATAAATCTTCTTTTAATACGCTGAATGTTGAACTAATATGTCAAACTCATTTATATTTTTATCATCATTTTTATTCTATTTGGATTTTATCTTCCAGTTTTATTTGACATTAATTTACAGGTAGAATGATTCTAAATTCCATAATAAATCAAAACATTTTTCAAAGTATAAAGTTAATCAAACAAAAAAAAAAACACAAGGCAATGGAAACATTGTTCCTTAGTCATCTAGAATGCCTAGTTAATAAATGAGTATTTCACAGGCTTCGTAAGGAAGCTTGCATGAAGAAGGCAACTTCGTAGGCTAGTGATATATTTGGCAAAATTATAAACTTCGCATTACTTCAGACAATATATTATGCTGCATAAAATTACATCCTGTAGTTCAAATTTAACACAAATCATCTGTAACTTATGGTTAAGAACTCATTATTTTGCAAACAGCTTTTATTCTAGTTAATTTATCCATTCCTCCAAATACTCTCAAAATTGTGAATCTATGTTAATGTCTGAATGTAAATCTTTTATGAGAATTCCAAAAAACAACTTATAGATACAGAGAACCATGATCTGTGTAAAAAAGGGCTTGTCTAAGCATGATAATAGCATTCTGATCTTTGCATTCTATTTGTGTGACTGGGTAGGCTAGGCTATCCTGTGGTTGCATATACCCCAATATATCAGCGTCTTGCCACAATAAAAGGTTTATTTTCCTCTCATATCACAATCCAATCATGTTATGTGAGCTGCCTTCTATTTGTTCACTCAGAGACCTAGGCTTCTTTCATGAAAGGCTCTGTTACCCCTTAAGGCCTTAGGGTTTCCCACTATACAGTGAATTCAGCCACTGAAAAACAAGAACATGGAATCTCACAAGAGATCTTAAACACCTGGCCTGGAACCATCACTTGGACCCACGTTCCTTTTGCCAGAACTCAGTCCAGTGATTTTGTCTTACTGTTAACAAGCTGGTAAATGTAATTTAGCCTCATGCCCAGGATGAAAATTAAACGAGTCTGGTGAACCCATAAGATTGTCTGTGTTACACTAGCAAATTCACAAACAGACTAGCTTAACAAACTGTACCAAGCTGCTTATTAAATTTTGAGGTGGTTATGAGTTTGTTGGTGTACTGGAATTGCAAATTCATCACTTGTCTCTACCAGAAATACCTGAAATATCTCATGTGAGCTGCTCTCCCTATGATGTCAGTATTTGCCTCTGTGTGGTGATAACTAACCCATGTTTACTTTTTGGCAACCACTGACCCCATCCTGCATTTAGATCCATATATCCAACAGGACTATTAATCATGTATTTTTTTTTTTTTTTTATATATATTAAAGGCACATTTAAAAAAAAATGAGCTTGCCTTCTACTTCTCTTTGGAAAAAATATTATATATATATGTGCACATAAATATATTCATTATTAAACACTGATGATAAATACAAGGATAAAAATATGTATATCTTCTCTACAAGACAATGAATTCTTTAAAGGTAAGATTAAAGCATTTACATCTTTATAATCAGGATTATTATTTTTAACCTCATGTAACTCCAATACAAAAAATGACTATATGAAGTGTAAATAAGGTCTTTAGCCCTTCAAATTGCATAAAAAGTCCAACATAACCTGGCACTTCCTTAGCTTTTCAGTATAATTCTGTGATCTGTATCTCTTCTCCAAGGTATAATATCATTTTTCAATTTTTTAAATGTTCTTTCCCATCTATGAATTCTTATGTATGCTTTTGTTTTATCCTAGAATGCTTCCTTGGAATTCTCATAATCAAGTTTCTATGTTCAGATATTGTGTGTATACATACACACACACACACACACATTTAAATGATACTTTTTTCTAAGATATTCTTCCATTAGTTCTACTTGACCCACAGAAGTATGTATTCTTAAAGTCTCCCATACTTCTTTCCCATAATACTGACCATCATTAAATGCTATAATTACCCATGCATGTTAGTACATTGTCAATCTCACACATAAAACAGTCAAGGACCACATACCTTATTCGCACTGTATTATCAGTAACACTACATATGACACATAATAGGCACAAAATAAATATCCCTAGAATCAGTGAATGGGAAATAGGTATTTAAAGTTATTCTTTACATAGCGTCTATCTCTATCTCTCTATCCATCATCCGTCTGCCTGTCCATCCATCCGTCCGTCCATCTGTCCGCCCACCCAGCCAGCGAGCCAGCCAGCCATCTAGCCATCTAGCTGTCTCCATCTATCCATTTATCTACATATTAAAATATGGAGACTAGATACATAATGTTTATTATTTAGTAAGACACATTTATGCAAACATGACTCCAAGTCTTCTACACAGTTATCGTACAACTTATTTTACAAAGCTGTGTGTGTGCATACACACTAATTCTCTCCTCTCTAACCTCTTACCATTTAGAGAACTTAAAAGATTGTCTAACCAAGATAATGCATAAAACTTCTAGATAAGAATCTGACAAAGTGACCCAAATGTTTTCTTCATACTTCTGCCTAAATCCATAGCGTACCCAAATAGAAAATAACACTAATGGAATCAAACCAGTAACTAAGGACAAAATAAAACTCAGGCCTGAATTTCATACTAATTTTTCCAAAATTTAAGACAACTGTTTAAGAAACTATATTGAGAGTTGATATGAATGCTGATATTTGAAACAGTTTTCTGGTCTCATCTAGGTTCACTCAGACATATTTGGTCAGCTGTGGCCAAGTAAGAAGCTTTGTTGATCTCAGTTGGTCTCTCTTACATGTTTGGGTACTGGCTGCTCCAGGCTGGTTTGTGAGGCCATGAGTGGGACAAATAAACTCTCTTCCACATTTTTCACTGGCTAACCCACACTAGGTCACAAGGCGGTGTCAGAGTTCCAAGAGAGAAATGCGGACATGTGTAAGGTCTCTGGAGATCTAGGCTCAGAGCAAGCATGAGATCCCTTCCATCATATTGTGTCAGCTAAATCAAGTAACAAGGGAAGCCCAGATTCAAGGGGTGTGGAATTAATATTTTCTTTTTGAGAGGATACACTGCAAATTCACACAGAAAAGATATACATGTAGGGATACAGGGATAAATAATTGTGAGTCATCATGCAATTAATATATCACAAAACTCACTAAAAAAATATATATATATAAAAAAAAATTTTTTTCATAGGTCACATAACTTTCTTGCCCACCACCATAAAATGAAAAAAAAAAAAAAAGCTATGACTTCCCCTGTGAGCCTACTGTATGTTGTTGCTAGGTGCAACTGAGTTGGTTCCGACTGATAGCAACCCTATGTACAACAGAACGAAACACTGCCTGGTCCTATGCCATCCTCACAATCTTTGCTATATTTCAGCTCATCGTTGCAGCCACTGTATCAATCCATCCCATCAAGGGTCTTCCTTTTTTTACTAACCCTCTACCTTACCAAACATGATGTTGTTCTCCAGGGACTGGTCCCTCCTGGTAATATGTCCAAAGTACATGAGACAAAGTCTCACCATCTTTGCTCCCAAGGAGCACTCTGGCTGTACTTCTTCAAGACAGACTTGTTCATTCTTCTGGTAGTTCATTGTGTATTCAATATTCTTTGCCAACACCACAATTCAAAAGCATAGATTCTTCTTCAGTCTTCCTTAATCATTGTCCAGCTTTCACATGCATATGAGGCGATTGAAAATATAGCTTGAGTCAGGCACATCTTAGTCCTCAAATTGGTATCTTTGTTTTTCAACACTTTAAAGAGCTCTTTTGCAGCAGATTTGCATAATGCAATACATCATTTGATTTGTTGACTATTGCTTCCATGGGGGTTAATTGTGAATCCAAGTGAAATGAAATCCTTGACAACATCAATCTTTTCTCCATTCATCATGATGTTGCTTATTGGTCCAGTTGTGAGAATTTTTGTTTTCTTTATGTTGGAGTGTAATCCGTATTGAAGGATGTGGTCTTTGATCTTCATCAGTAAGTGCTTCAAGTCCTCTTCCCTTTCAGCAAGCAAGGTTGTGCCATCTTCCTATTGAAGGTTGTTAGGGAGCTCCCATCAGTCTTGATGCTGCTCTCCTCTTCATACGAATCTCTGATTCTTTGCTCAGCATATAGATTGAATAAGCATGGAGAAAAGGTACAACCTTGGCTCAGGCCTTCCCTGATTGTAAACCACGCAGCAACCCCTTGTTCAGTTTGAACAACTGCCTCTTGGTCTATGTACAGGTTAAGCATGAGCACAATGAAGTGTTCTAGAATTCCCGTTCTTCATAATGTTATCCATAACTTTTTATGAGCCACACCATCGAATGCCTTTGCATAGTCAATAAAACACAAGTAATCACCTTTCTGGTATTCTCTGTTTTCAGCCAAGATCCAGCTGACATCAGCAATGATATCCCTGGTTCCATGTCCACTTCTGAATCAGGCTTGAATTTCTAGCAGTTCCCTCATGATGTACTGCTACAACTGTTTTTGAATAGTTTTCAACATAATTTTACTTGGTTGTGATATTAAGTATATTGTTCAATAATTTCCACATTCTGTAGGATCGACTTTCTTTGAATGGGCACAAATATGGATCTCTTCAAGTCAGTTGGCCAGAGAGCTATCTTCCAAATTTCTTGGCACAGAGGAGTGATCACTTCCAACTCTGCATCCATTTGTTGAAACATCTCAGTTGTTATTCCATCAATTCCTACAGTCTTGTTTTCACCAATGCCTTTAATGCAGCTTGGACTTCTTCCTTTAGTACAATTGGTTCTTGATCATATGCTACCTCCAGAAATGGTTGAACATCAATCTACTTTCCTTTTTTTTTTTTTTTTGCTGCAGTGACTCTACGTATCCTTTTCATCTTTTTTTTGATGCTTCCTGTGTCATTCAATATTTTGTTTACAGAATCTTTCAAAATTGCAACTCGTGGCCTGATTTATTTCTTCTGTTCTCTCAGCTTGAGAATACTGATTGTGTTCTTCCTTTTCAGTTTTCTAACTCCAGGCCTTTCTTTGCTTATGTCATTATCTCTTTTTTAACATTGGATTAACAGTATACCAGCCACTTTTTTACCTTTGGATGTCAGAGGTAAGGTGCTATTCCAGTTCTAATGCACTTAGTGTCAAGGTTGGTCCCCTCCCTTTTCAAATGTGTGAAGCTCAGCAGACTTGAGCTGGAGCCTCATTGCTGCATAGGTTGAGCATTCTATTAGGTGATACTTCCTGGATGTGTTAGTTTTGTAGACTTCTGCTTTTTTTTCCTTTATATCTGTGAGTTAAGGCTTGGAAGCGTAATTATGGCTTTACTCTGTGAAAGTTAGGGAGACTTGATGGATTTGTTTTGGTTTTTCTGTGTCATATTTGGAAAACCAAAGGTTTCCCAAGTAACCTAATGGAAACGTAAAAAAAAAAAATTTTGTACCCATGATAAATTAGTTATCTAGCTCTGGTTGGTATGTTGTCATACCACAGATCAGTGGGACCACAGTGCCACTTGTCTTACCAGTGGCTTGTATTTCCAGATCATATTTCTCAAAATCCATATTACCAACCAAAAATTTAAGCACATTCTATTAATAAGCATGTATCCCAATACTGAGAACTCATGTCATCAAACAAAAAATAATAAGGAGAAAAAGTGTAGCGAGGAAAGGTTAAAATACTTTACTTTGTCTTCTCCAGGGGCCCTTTGAAACCTTCTGTCCAGCTCTTTTACTTCTTCATTCCATCCGTTCACTTTAGCTGTTCTACGTTCAAGAGCAAGTTTCAGTCTCACCTGACATCCATTTTGGTCTGTTCTTTCTTTCTTGTCTTTTCAATGGCCTTTTGCTTTCCTCATGTGTGATGTCTTTTGATGTCATCCCATAACTCCTCTGGCCCTCAGTCATTAGTGTTCAATGCATCAAATCTATTCTTGAAATGGTCCCCAAATTCAGGTGGGATATACTCAAGGTCTTATTTTGGCTCTCATGGACTTGCTTTAATTTTCTTCAGCTTCAACTTGTCCTTGCATATGAGTATTCATGGTCTGTTACACGGTTGGCTTCTGGCCTTGTTCTGACTGATATTGAGCTTTCTCATCATCTCTTTCCTCAGATGCAGTAGATTTGATCCCTGTGTATTCCATCTGGTGACACCACATGTATAGTCCCTATTGATGTTGTTGAAACAAGGTATTTGCAATGAATAAGTCATTGATCTTACAAAATTCTATCATGCAGTCTCCAGCATTGTTTCTATCACCAAGGCCATATTTTCTAACTACCAATCCTTCTCTTTACTTCTAACTTTCACATTCCAATCACCAGTAGTTATGAATGCATCTTGATCACATGTGTGATCATTTTCAGTTTGCAGAAGTTGGTAAAAATCTTCAATTTCCTCATATTTATCATTAATTGTTGGTAGGTAAATTTGAATAATAGTCATATTAACTGGTCTTCTGGATATTATCATATAACTGCCAGTGTTACACTTTAGCATAGATCTTGAAATGTTCTTTTTGATAATGAATGTGATGACATTCCTCTTCAATTTGTCATTCTTGGCATAGTAGACCATCCATCTATCTGATTCAAAATGGCCAACACTGGTCCATTTCAGCTCACTAATGCCATTTCATTTTTGACAAATTCCAATTTTTCTAGATTCATACTTCATACATTCCACATTCTGATTATTAATGGATGTTTACACCTATTTATTCTCATTTTGAGTCACACCACCTCAACTAATTAAGGCCCTGAAAGCTTTACTCTATCCACATCATTAAGCTTGACTCTACTTTGAGAAGGCAGCTTTTCCCCAGTTGCATTTTGGTTGCCTTCCTACCTGAAGGGCTCATATCGTTCAATGTTTTGTTACTATTCGTAAGGTTTTAATTCTCCAATTTTCTCAAGAAGTAGACCACCAGGTCCTTCTTCCTAGTCTGTCTTAGTCAGGAAGCTCCACTGAAACCTGTCCACTATGGGTAAACCTGCTAGTATTTGAAGTACTGGTGGCATAGGTTCTAGCATCACAACAACACACAGGTCACCACACTGGATATCACAAGATATTCTCTGCACCCAATTATATTTTGTCTCAACTACCTCCTTTAAGTATTTTGTATGTTCAATTAATTCTACCACTTTAAAATCAATTTTCCTCCTTCTTTCTAAACTCATTGCCATATGTATATATTCTAAATATATTTTATTTTTAATATTAAAAAACCACATAAATGCATATAAGACAAATAAAATTTTTTTTCATATAGGTGAGTTTTTTTTTTTTTAATAATTTACATTAAAAAAAACTATGTTACTCCAATTGGACATTTTTATCTTGAACTAAATTAGCAGGCACTTTCACTATCACATGCTATTTCTTATAAGTAGATAACATTTATCCTCATGAACACACTTGTAGAAGAAAAAAGATTTTGCCATTTAGACTTAGCTCATGAATAAAATGCCTTTAGGGAAAAATAGAAATGACTTTTTCCTTACTCAGAATAACAGCTCAACTGACATAAGTGAAATTTTATAAAAAGAGACACATTTTGTTTGGAGACAAGTATGAAATATTCCAGCCTTAAAGGTGGACTTTTTAGAGAATGGTGACTAGAGAAAAACAACAGTGTTAATGGGAGAGCAGTTATAGGCTCATCTATGTTGTTAACATAAAGTGTAGTGCCATAGAATTGCACCATCCTTTTCTACAAAGAATCAAGAGCATTTTATCATAACAAAAGACTATTATTTTCAAACTCGGTAGGAAATAGGCAATAGTGCAATTCTTGTTAGAATGTACAGTGATAAAGAATTCAGCTTAGCTGTGTCTTGTAAATGTACAAGTTAAAAGAAACTTTTTTGTAAATAACTGACCTTGAAAATAATAGTGTTATTCCTAAAACTGCTATTTATGTACCATGGAACTTTGATATATATATATATATATATACATCAAAGTCCCTATATATATATGTGCATATATGTATTTATACCCATATATATGCACAAACATGCACAAACACACATATATATGTATACACACACACACATAGAGAGAGAGAGAGAGCCCTGGTGGCACAGTGATTAAGAGCTCAGGCTGTTACTCAAAAGTTTCGACAGTTCAAATCTACCAGCTGCTCCTTGGAAACCCTATGGAACAGTTCTACTGTGCCCGAAAGGGTCTCTATGAGTCAGGATAGACTCAATGGCAAAGGGTTTTATACATATATATTTATAAACAGGTAAACGTGTATAAGCACAATGTGGTGAAGTATGATTTTTAAAATAAAATAGATCCTCAGCTTTAGAAAAATACGTGAGTAAATAATTATTTATCTATACGTCATCAACTTCCCAGTCTTCAGAGTAATGGTGTTGTCTCTCCTCTTTATGACTCTGGTAGTTGAACTTGCCATGGACATTCATCCAGTTGCCTCAGTAGTCTCATCAGTAATCTACAAGCTAGACTTTACATCACATGGCAAGACAAAATCAACATCAGCGAGGTAGTGAAATGCAGTCAATTCATCAGCATTGATGTCATGTTAGCTGTGACCTAGCTCTACAATGCTGATCCTGTTCAGACGATGGATGACAATGTATTATATGAGAAACTGTTGAAGATAAGCTGGTGCAAGGTGACTGTGTGAAACGTGTACAGAAGAGGGGAAATCTCTGGAGCAATACCAAAATCATGTTTAAGAGCTCAGAGACGCTATTGATTAAATTACTAATATATTTAGGCATAAATATGCTTATCACTTCTTTTTACATTTTGATACATTATTAATGATGTTATAAACCAATAATAAAAAAATTGCAACCTGGCAGGTTGCAATTATTTTATGGAGGGTGCTAATGTTTATACTATATAATTTGAGGCAGTAGAAGAAAAAAAATAAATTTCCCTAAAATTTTAAAATAATTATTCTGGTTGAATTATCACATGAAGCTCCATCTACAATTAAACTTTTCTATAAACTAAACGGTTCTCAATTCCAACAACTTCTTATCTATTGTGTAGGAAACTAAATATTTTTAAACAACTATCAAAGATAATCTGTTCCATACACTATGCCTCGTAAAATAAAACTATTGATTCTCCAATGAGTAATAATACGTGATGATGAAAATATCACACACGCATCTTTGAACTTTATGTATATATGAGATTCATCCACGTTTTCCGTATAACAGAAATTCCTTTATTTTTACTATGGCGAGCTATTTCATTGAATAAATGTACCATAATTCATTTTTCTTCCAAATTTTTGCTATTACAATTAAAGTGGCAGTAAATGCTGTTATGCTTTTTTTTTTTTTTTTGTAAAAATATGATTCCATACAGGAGAAGAGTATATAGAGAGTGTGGAATTGATGGGTCATCAGAAGTTCTATTTAACTTTAGTTGTTCTTCCTAGTTTCCCAAACTGGCATTCCGATCTACACATACACCCATGTATGAAAGTTGTAACTGCTTCAGAACTTCAGAACACAAGTTATTGTCCATTTTTCTCAAGTTAGCCATGTGATGGCAGTGTAGTGCTGGTATTGTTTTGAATTTTTTTTTATGAATAAAAAAGGATTGTACTTATTTGTGTATTTATTGACTACCTGGATATCTCTGTGACATTAAATTCAAGCTGCTTCCTCATTTTTCACTAAGATTTTCCTCCCTCCCTCCCTCCCTCCCTCCCTCCCTTCCTTCCTTCCTTTTCTTCTTTCTTTCCTACCTTCCTTTCTTCCTTCCTTACATTTGTCCTTCCTTCCTTCTTTTTTTCTTCCTTCCCTCTTCCCTCCATCTTTCTCTTCCTCTCTTCCTTTTTTTTCTTTTTAAATAATATATATATATACTTTTCTTATGGAGTCATTAATTCTGGATATGAGAACTTTGCAACTTGTATGTTGTCATGGATTCAATTATGTTCCCCCAAAACTGTGTGTTTCAATGTGGCCGGTCCATAATTCCTAGTATTGTGTAATTTTCCTATACTTTGTAAATTCTACCTCTATGATGTTAATGAAGGGAGATGGGCAGTGATTGTGTTAGTGAGGTACGACTCAATCTACAAGATTGGATTGTGCCTTGAGGCAATCTCTTTTGAGATATAAAAGAGAGAAGCTAGCAGAGATACAGGGAAACCTCTTACCACCAAGAAAGCAGTGCTGAGAGCAGAGCACGCCCTTTGGAGCTGGAGTCCCTGCATGGAGAACTCCTAGTCTGGGGAGAAGATTGATGAGAAGGCCAAAAGAGAGAGAAAGCCTTTCCCTGGAGCTGATGCCCTAAATTTGGACTTTTAGCCTACTTTACTGTGAGGAAATAAATTTCACTTTGTTAAAGCCATCCCCTTGTGGTATATTAGTGTATTAGCAGCACTAGATGACTCAGACATATGTATGGCAATAATTTATGTGGTCTCTGATTTTAATTTTTTAATGTTCTCTACATAATCAGAAGATCTTAATTTTAATATAGAACAATATAAGTCTTATTAATTAATTTTTCCTGTTTTTATTTACATTGTTGGTGAGTTTTCACATTTAGATTGGATACTTATTTTTGTGTAAAGTTTTTGGTAGGGGTTATGAATTTCTTCCACATTGATATTCTTTTTTTTTTTTTTATAATAACTTTTATTAAGCTTCAAGTGAACGTTTACAAATCCAATCAGTCTGTCACATATAAGTTTACATACATCTCACTCCCTACTCCCACTTACTCTCCCCCTCTTGAGTCAGCCCTTTCAGTCTCTCCTTTCTTGACAATTTTGCCGGCTTCCCTCTCTCTCTATCCTCCCATCCCCCCTCCAGACAAGAGTTGCCAAAACAATCTCAAGTGTCCACCTGATATAATTAGCTCACTCTTCATCAGCATCTCTCTCCCACCCGCTGACCAGTCCCTTTCATTTCTGATGAGTTGTCTTCAGGGATGGTTCCTGTCCTGTGTCAACAGAAGGTCTGGGGAGCATGGCCGCCGGGATTCCTCCAGTCTCAGTCAGACCATTAAGTTTGGTCTTCTTATGAGAATTTGGGGTCTGCATCCCACTGATCTCCTGCTCCCTCAGGGGTCCTCTGCTGTGCTCCCTGTCAGGGCAGTCATCGATTGTGGCTGGGCACCAATTAGTTCTTCTGGTCTCAGGATGATGTAGGTCTCTGGTTCATGTGGCCCTTTCTGTCTCTTGGGCTCTTGGTTGTCATGTGGGCTTGGTGTTCTTCATTTTCCTTTGCTCCAGGTGGGTTGAGACCAATTGCTGCATCTTAGATGGCTGCTTGTTAGCATTTAAGACCCCAGACGCCACATTTCAAAGTGGGATGCAGAATGATTTCATAATAGAATTATTTTGCCAATTGACTTAGAAGTCCCTGCAAACCATGTTCCCCAGACCCCCGCGCTTGCTCCGCTGACCTTTGAAGCATTCATTTTATCCCGGAAACTTCTTTGCTTTTGGTCCAGTCCAATTGAGCTGACCTTCCATGTATTGAGTGTTGTCTTTCCCTTCACCTAAAGCAGTTCTTATCTACTGATTAATCAATAAAAAACCCTCTCCCACCCTCCCTCCCTCCCCCCCTCGTAACCACAAAAGTATGTGTTCTTCTCAGGTTTACTATTTCTCAAGATCTTATAATAGTGGTCTTATACAATATTTGTCCTTTTGCCTCTGACTAATTTCGCTCAGCATAATGCCTTCCAGGTTCCTCCATGTTATGAAATGTTTCAGAGATTCGTCACTGTTCTTTATCGATGCGTAGTATTCCATTGTGTGAATATACCACAATTTATTTACCCATTCATCCGTTGATGGACACCTTGGTTGCTTCCAACTTTTTGCTATTGTAAACAGAGCTGCAATAAACATGGGTGTGCATATATCTGTTTGTATGAAGGCTCTTGTATCTCTAGGGTATATTCCTAGGAGTGGGATTTCTGGGTTGTATGGTAGTTCTATTTCTAACTGTTTAAGATAACGCCAGATGGATTTCCAAAGTGGTTGTACCATTTGACATTCCCACCAGCAGTGTATGAGAGTTCCAATCTCTCCGCAGCCTCTCCAACATTTATTATTTTGTGTTTTTTGGATTAATGCCAGCCTTGCTGGTGTGAGATGGAATCTCATCGTAGTTTTAATTTGCATTTCTCTAATGGCTAATGATCGAGAGCATTTTCTCATGTATCTGTTGGCTGCCTGAATATCTTCTTTAGAGAAATGTGTGTTCATATCCTTTGCCCACTTCTTGATTGGGTTGTTTGTCTTTTTGTGGTTGAGTTTTGACAGAATCATGTAGATTTTAGAGATCAGGCGCTGGTCGGAGATGTCATAGCTGAAAATTCTTTCCCAATCTGTAGGTGGTCTTTTTACTCTTTTGGTGAAGTCTTTAGATGAGCATAGGTGTTTGATTTTTAGGAGCTCCCAGTAATCGGGTTTCTCTTCATCATTTTTGGTAATGTTTTGTATTCTGTTTATACCTTGTATTAGGGCTCCTAGGGTTGTCCCAATTTTTTCTTCCATGATCTTTATCGTTTTAGTCTTTATGTTTAGGTCTTTGATCCACTTGGAGTTAGTTTTTGTGCATGGTGTGAGGTATGGGTCCTGTTTCATTTTTTTGCAAATGGATATCCAGTTATGCCAGCACCATTTGTTAAAAAGGCTATCTTTTCCCCAGTTAATTGACACTGGTCCTTTGTCAAATATCAGCTGCTCATATGTGGATGGATCTATGTCTGGGTTCTCAATTCTGTTCCACTGGTCTATGTGTCTGTTGTTGTACCAATACCAGGCTGTTTTGACTACTGTGGCTGTATAATAGGTTCTGAAGTCAGGTAAGGTGAGGCCTCCCACTTTCTTCTTCTTTTTCAGTAGTGCTTTGCTTATCCGGGGCTTCTTTCCGTTCCATATGAAATTGGTGATTTGTTTCTCTATCCCCTTAAAATATGACATTGGAATTTGGATCGGAAGTGCGTTAAATGTATAGATGGCTTTTGGTAGAATAGACATTTTTACTATGTTAAGTCTTCCTATCCATGAGCAAGGTATGTTTTTCCACTTAAGTATGTCCTTTTGAATTCCTTGTAGTAGAGCTTTGTAGTTTTCTTTGTATAGGTCTTTTACATCCTTGGTAAGATTTATTCCTAAGTATCTTATCTTCTTGGGGGCTATTGTGAATGGTATTGATTTGGTAATTTCCTCTTCGGTGTTCTTTTTGTTGATGTAGAGGAATCCAAGTGATTTTTGTATGTTTATTTTATAACCTGAGACTCTGCCAAACTCTTCTATCAGTTTCAGTAGTTTTCTGGAGGATTCCTTAGGGTTTTCTGTGTATATAATCATGTCATCTGCAAATAGTGATAACTTTACTTCTTCCTTGCCAATCCGGATACCTTTTATTTCTTTGTCTATCCTGATTGCCCTGGCTAAGACTTCCAACACGATGTTGAATAAGAGCGGTGATAAAGGGCATCCTCGTCTGGTTCCCGTTCTCAAGGGAAATGCTTTCAGGTTCTCTCCATTTAGAGTGATATTGGCTGTTGGCTTTGCATAGATGCCCTTTATTATGTTGAGGAATTTTCCTTCAATTCCTATTTTGGTGAGAGTTTTTATCATGAATGGGTGTTGGACTTTGTCAAATGCCTTTTCTGCATCAATTGATAAGATCATGTGGTTTTTGTCTTTTGATTTATTTATGTGATGGATTACATTAATGGTTTTTCTGATATTAAACCAGCCTTGCATACCTGGTATAAATCCCACTTGATCAGGGTGAATTATTTTTTTGATGTGTCGTTGGATTCTATTGGCTAGAATTTTGTTGAGGATTTTTGCATCAATGTTCATGAGGGATATAGGTCTATAATTTTCTTTTTTTGTAATGTCTTTACCTGGTTTTGGTATCAGGGAGATGGTGGCTTCATAGAATGAGTTGGGTAGTATTCCGTCATTTTCTATGCTTTGGAATACCTTTAGTAGTAGTGGTGTTAACTCTTCTCTGAAAATTTGGTAGAACTCTGCAGTGAAGCCGTCCGGGCCAGGACTTTTTTTTGTTGGGAGTTTTTTGATTACCGTTTCAATCTCTTTTTTTGTTATGGGTCTATTTAGTTGTTCTACTTCTGAATGTGTTAGTTTAGGTAGATAGTGTTTTTCCAGGAATTCATCCATTTCTTCAAGGTTTTCAAATTTGTTAGAGTACAATTTTTCATAATAATCTGAAATGATTCTTTTAATTTCATTTGATTGTGTTGTGATGTGGTCCTTCTCATTTCTTATTCGGGTTATGTGTTTCGTTTCCTGTATTTCTTTAGTCAGTCTAGCCAATGGTTTATCAATTTTGTTAATTTTTTCAAAGAACCAGCTTTTGGCTTTGTTAATTCTTTCTATTGTTTTTCTGTTCTCTAATTCATTTAATTCAGATCTAATTTTTATTATTTGTTTTCTTCTGGTGCCTGATGGATTCTTTTGTTGCTCACTTTCTATTTGTTCAAGTTGTAGGGACAGTTCTCTGAGTTTGGCTCTTTCTTCTTTTTGTATGTGTGCATTTATTGATATAAATTGGCCTCTGAGCACTGCTTTTGCTGTGTCCCAGAGGTTTTGATAGGAAGTATTTTCATTCTCGTTGCTTTCTATGAATTTCCTTATTCCCTCCTTAATGTCTTCTATAACCCAGTCTTTTTTCAGGAGGGTATTGCTCATTTTCCAAGTATTTGATTTCTTTTCCCTCGTTTTTCTGTTATTGATCTCTAGTTTTATTGCCTTGTGGTCTGAGAAGATGCTTTGTAATATTTCGATGTTTTGGACTCTGCAAAGGTTTGTTTTATGACCTAATATGTGGTCTATTCTAGAGAATGTTCCATGTGCGCTGGAAAAAAAAGTATATTTTGCAACAGTTGGGTGGAGAGTTCTGTATAAGTCAATGAGGTCAAGTTGGTTGATTGTTGTAATTAGATCTTCCGTGTCTCTGTTGAGCTTCTTACTGGATGTCCTGTCCTTCTCCGACAGTGGTGTGTTGAAGTCTCCTACTATAATTGTGGAGGTATCTATCTCGCTTTTCAGTTCTGTTAAAATTTGATTTACGTATCTTGCAGCCCTGTCATTGGGTGCGTAAATATTTAATATGGTTATGTCTTCCTGATCAATTGTCCCTTTTATCATTATATAGTGTCCTTCTTTATCCTTTGTGGTGGATTTAAGTCTAAAGTCTATTTTGTCAGAAATTAATATTGCTACTCCTCTTCTTTTTTGCTTATTGTTTCCTTGATATACTTTTTTCCATCTTTTGAGCTTTAGTTTGTTTGTGTCTCTAAGTCTAAGGTGTGTCTCTTGTAGGCAGCATATAGATGGATCGTGTTTCTTTATCCAGTCTGTGACTCTCTGTCTCTTTATTGGTGCATTTAATCCATTTACATTCAGGGTAATTATAGATAAATAAGTTTTTAGTGCTGTCATTTTGATGCCTTTTTATGTGTGTTGTTGACAATTTCATTTTTCCACATACTTTTTTGTGCTGAGGCGTTTTTCTTAGTAAATTGTGAGATCCTCATTTTCATAGTGTTTGACTTTATGTTAGTTGAGTCGTTACGTTTTTCTTGGCTTTTGTCTTGAGTTATAGAGTTGTTATACCTTTTTGTGGTTACCTCATTATATACCCCTATTTTACTAAGTAAAAACCTAACTTGTATTGTTCTATATCGCCTTGTATCACTCTCCATATGGCAGTTCAATGCCTCCTGTATTTAGTCCCTCTTTTTGATTATTGTGATCTTTTACCTATTGACTTCCATGATTCCCTGTTATGTGTATTTTTTTTTTTTTTAATTAATCTTAATTTGTTTGTTTTTGTGATTTCCCTATTTGAGTTGATATCAGGACGTTCTGTTTTGTGACCTTGTGTTGTGCTGATATCTGATATTATTGGTTCTGTGACCAAACAATATCCTTTAGTATTTCTTGTAGCTTTGGTTTGGTTTTTGCAAATTCTCTAAACTTGTGTTTGTCTGTAAATATCTTAATTTCGCCTTCATATTTCAGAGAGAGTTTTGCTGGATATATGATCCTTGGTTGGCAGTTTTTCTCCTTCAGTGTTCTGTATATGTCGTCCCATTCCCTTCTTGCCTGCATGGTTTCTGCTGAGTAGTCAGAACATATTCTTATTGATTCTCCCTTGAAGGAAACCTTTCTTTTCTCCCTGGCTGCTTTTAAAATTTTCTGTTTATCTTTGGTTTTGGTGAGTTTGATGATAATATGTCTTGGTGTTTTTCTTTTTGTATCAATCTTAAATGGGGTTCGATGAGCATCTTGGATAGATATCCTTTCGTCTTTCATGATGTCAGGGAAGTTTTCTGTCAGAAGTTCTTCAACTATTTTCTCTGTGTTTTCTGTCCCCCCTCCCTGTTCTGGGACTCCAATCACCCGCAGGTTATCCTTCTTGATAGAGTCCCACATAATTCTTAGGGTTTCTTCATTTTTTTTAATTCTTTTCTCTGATTTTTTTTCAGCTATGTTGGTGTTGATTCCCTGGTCCTCCAGATGTCCCAGTCTGCATTCTAATTGCTCGAGTCTGCTCCTCTGACTTCCTAATGCGTTGTCTAATTCTGTAATTTTATTGTTAATCTTTTGGATTTCTACATGTTGTCTCTCTATGGATTCTTGCAACTTATTAATTTTTCCAGTATGTTCTTGAATAATCTTTTTGAGTTCTTCAACAGTTTTATCAGTGTGTTCCTTGGCTTTTTCTGCAGTTATCCTAATTTCATTTGTGATATCATTAAGCATTCTGTAAATTAGTTTTTTATATTCTGTATCTGATAATTCCAAAATTGTATCTTCATTTGGGAAAGATTTTGATTCTTTTGTTTGGGGGGTTGGAGAAGCTGTCACGGTCTGCTTCTTTAAGTGGTTTGATATGGATTGTTGTCTCTGAGACATCACTGGGAAACTAGTTTTTCCAGAAAATCCGCTAAAAAAAAACTGCAGTCAGATCCCTATCAGAGTTCTCCCTCTGGCTCAGGCTATTCAGATGTTAATGAAGCCGCCTGGGGAGGGTGGGGGAGGGAACAGAGAGATAGGAGAGTAGCACCTCAGAATATAGCCAGAGTTGCTTGTCTTGCTTGGAATGACTGTTATATCTGAGATTCCCGCGGGCGCGTCGCCTATGTGTGCTGGCTGTGTGGAGATTGCCCCCAGGGGGTCTGGCCCGCTGGAGTCACGGTCAGATCCTCCGCTTCCAGCCCCACGCCCAGCGTCAAGGCTCCCCTACTGGGACGGTGCACTCTCAACTCCAAAATCAGTCGCTGCCTCCCGGGGACTTCTCGTCTCTCCAGCCGTGTGGCCGTGCCGCCCCCGTGAACCAGGTGGGCCCCCTCCCGGGGTTAGTTCAGATGGGTGGAGTAGCTCCCCGTGCTTGTGCCGCGACCGAGTGTCCCGGCTGGAACGCTGTTCTCCCCACTCCAATACCAGTCGCTGCCTCCTGGGGACTTCTCCTACCGGCTGCGTCCCACGCCGCCCGCGCGACCCGGCTGGTCCCCTTCCCGGGGTTAGTTCAGGGGGTGGAGCAACTCTCCGTGTTTATGGCGTACCTGCGTGCAGTCCAAATCCCTGCGGGACGGTTCTCCGGCTCGGATGCTGCTCTTTCTGCTCCAAGATCAGTCACTGCCTCCCGGGGACTTCTCCTACCGGCTGCGTCCCACGCCGCCCGTGGAACCGGCTGGTCCCCCTCCCGGGGTTAGCTCAGGGGGGTGGAGCAGGTCTCTGTGCTTGTGCCGTACCTGACTGGTACTCTGGCTCCAGGCTCTGGAAACTATCGCTGCTTCCCCGTATTAGTTCGTTCTCCGTCTCTAAATCTGTGTTTGTTGTTCAGGGTTCGTAGATTGTTATGTATGTGATCGATTCACTTGTTTTTCCGTGTCTTTGTTGTAAGAGGGATCCGAGGTAACGTCTGCCTAGTCCGCCATCTTGGCTCCGCCTCCACATTGATATTCTTTTGACAGCAGCATTTATTGAAAAACAATCCTTCCCCCAATCCTATGCAATGCAAACTTTGATATAAATCAAGTGTATATTTATGTGTAAGTGTAGTTCTGGGCTCTATTTTGTTGTACCACTCCATTTGCCTTTCTTTGTGCCAATATCACACTAATGACTGCAGATTTACTATAAATGCTGATACAAGTCTAATTTCAGTAAGTCCATCCATTCTGAATTTTTATTTATAAGAATATCTCAATGATCCTTAGTCATTTTTCTTTCCATAAATATAGAATAATCAATATTTCAATTTTAATCAAAATCCTCCTAAAATTATATTTGGGATGGCATTGAATCTATATATCAATTTGGAGAGTATGCACATCTTTATATGTCTCTATTCACGGCAATGATATGTATATATATATACCTTAATTTACTTAGGTATTCTTGAATTGTTCTCTGCAATATGGTATACTTTTGTATAGGTCTTGCCCATCTTTGGTTGCTTTTTTTTTTTTTTTTTTTAATCAATTAGCTTTGAAGTGTAATAAACCATCTCAAATTTATTGGCCTAAAACAACAACAAATTTTTTAGCTAACAATTCCATGAGTTGGCAATTGGTCCAGCCTCAGCTGGTTGTTTCTGCCGATGTGATCCAGCAATTTCATTCTCATGAGAATCTACCTGGTTTAGCTGATTCTAGTTCAGCTCATTCACCAATCTATGATCAGCAGCCAGGATAGCTGGGATCAGGTTATTCTAAGATGTTTAAGTGAATGATTCAGGTCCATGTCTCCTGTAACCATCTAGCAGGCTTCTCTGGGCTTGTTCACAAGGTAAAGGTGAAAGAGGATCCAAATCACTTGAGATCCAGGCTCATACTCAGACAACGTCACTTAACCTGCATTCTATTGGCCAAAACTAGTCCCAGGTACAGATCAGAATTAAATGGTAATGAAAACCACTTTATATCTTGAAGGCAAGATCTCAAAAGAATTGTGGCCATTTATTCAATCAATCACAAATTTATTTCTGGTCTAACAATGTTTTTATTCATTCATTTATTTATTAGGTTAGAAATGAGACTCTTTTTAAAACACCGTATAACTTGCTTTCTTTGGACAGCTCATAAGGAGGGATCAATTGCTGGAAGAGGACATCATGTTTGGTGAAGTAGAGGGCCAGTGATGCTGAAAGAGGCCCTACGTGAGACTGTATAGCAGAATAACCATGACAATAGACACAAAAATGCCAGCAATCATAAGGATGACTTAGCACCTGGCATGTTTCATTCCCCCTTTGTGTCTGTCAGATTGTCGTACTGGGAGGGCTGACATGTTGTTGTGGTGCTGGAAGTTATGCCACCAGTACTCAAATACTAGCAGGGTCACCCATGGAAGACAGGTTTCGGCTGAGCTTCCAGACAGACCAGGAAGAAGGACCTGGCAGTCTACTTCTGAAAAAAAATTAGCCAGTGAAAACATTATGAGTAGCAGCAGAACATTGCCTGATATAGTGCCCCTCAAGTTGGAAAGCACTCAAAATATGACTGGAGAAGAGCTGCTTCCTCAAAGTAGAGTCAACCTTAATGATGTGGATGGAGTTAAGCTTTTGGGACCTTCATTTCCTGATGTGGCTTTACTCAAAACGAGAAGAAACAGCTGCAAACACCCATTAATAATTGGAATGTAGAATTTACAAAGTATGAATATAGGAACACTGGAAACCATCAAAAATGAAATGAAACACATAAACATCAATATCCTAGGCATTAGTGAGCTGAAATGGACTGGTATTGGCCATTTTGAATCGGACAATAATACGGTCTACAATGACAGAAATGACAACTTGAAGAGGAATGACATTGCATTCATCGTCAAAAAGAACATTTCAAGATCTATCCTGAAGTACAATGCCGTCACTGATAGGATAATATCCACACACCTACAAGGAAGACCAGTTAGTGTGACTATTATTCAAATTTACTCAGCAACCACTAAGGTCAAAGATGAAGAAATTGAAGATTTTTATGAAGTTCTGCAGCCTGAAATGGATCAAATATGCAATCAGGATGCATCGATAATTACGGGTGATTGGAATTTGAAAGCTGGAGATAAAAAGAAGGGTTGGTAATTGGAAAATATAGCTCTGGTGATAGAAACCATGCTGGAGACCACATGAGAGAATTTTGCAAGACCAACAACTTCTTCATTGCAAATACCTTTTTTCACCAACATAAACAGCATCTATACATTTGGACTTCACCAGGTGGAATACACAGGAATAAAATCAATATTATCAGTGAGAACAAGACCAGGGGCTGACTGCTGATCAGACCATCAGTTACTCATATAGCATGTTCAAGTTGAAACTGAAGAAGATTAGAACAAGTCCATAAGAGCCAACATACGACCTTGAATATATCCCACCTGAATTTAGATGCCACCTCAAGAATAGATTTAATTCATTCAACCCTAAAGACCAAAGACCAGAAGAGTTGTGAAATGATATCAGGAACATTGTATATGAAGTAAGCAAGAGGGCATTAAAAAGACAGGAGAGAAAGAAAGAAAAAAGCGGATGTCAGAAGAGACTCTGAAATTTGCTCTTGAACTTCCAGTAGCTAATGCAAAAGGAAAAAAAAAAAAGATGAAGTAAAAGAGCTGAACAGAAGATTTCAAAGGGCCATTATAATAAAGAGTTATAATAACATGTGCAAAGACCTGGAGGTAGAAAACCAAAAGGGAAGAACATGCTCAGCATTTCTCAAGCTGAAAGAACTGAAGAAAAAAATTAAGCCTCGAGTTTCTATATTGAAGGATTCTATGCAGAAAAATATTAAACAATGCAGGAAGCATTAAAAGAACATGAAAGGAAAACACAGAGTCACTATACCAAAAAAAATTGGTCAACCTTCAACCTTTTCAGGAGGTAGCACATGATCAGGAATTGATGTACTAAAGGAAGAAGTCCAAGATGCACTGAAGGCATTGGCAACAAAATAGGCTCCAGGAACCGACGGCACACAACTTAGATGTTTCAGCAAATGGATATAGCATGGCAGTGTTCACTCATCTATGCCAAGAAATTTCAAAGACAGCTACCTGGCCAACCAGCTGGAAGAGATCCATATTATGCCTATTCTCAAGAAAGGTGATCCAACCGAATGAGAAAATTATTGAACAATATCACTAATATCACATGCAAGTAAAATTTTGCTGGAGATCACTCAAAAGCATCTGTAGTAGTATATCGACAGGGAACTACCGGAAATTCAAGCTGGATTCCGAAGAGGCTGTGGAACCAGTGATATCATTGCTGATGTCAGATGGATCCTTGCTGAAAGCAGAGAATAACAGAAAGATGTTTAACATGTGTTTTTTTTTTTTTTAATGTTTAACATATTGTTTTATGTTCAAAGGCATTTGACTGCGTGGATAATAACAAATTATGGATAACATTGAGAAGAATCAGAGTTCCAGAACACTTAATTGTGCTCAAGAAGAAAAAAAAAAAAACCTGTACATATATCAGGAGGCAGTCATTTAAACAGATCACGGTGATACTGCATGGTTTAAAACCAGGAAAGCTGTGCATCAGGGTTGTATTCTTTCAGCATACTTAGTCAATCTGTATGCTGAAAAAATAATCTGAGAAACTGGACTACGTGAAGAAGAAAGGGGCATCGGGATTGGAGGAAGACTCGTTAATAACCTGCAATATACAGATGACACAATGCTTCTTGCTGAAATTGAAAAAGATTTGAAGCGCTTACTGATGAAGATCAAAGACCACAGATTTCCATACGGATTATACCTCAACATTAAGAAATAAGAATCCTAACAACTGAATCAATAAGCTGCATCAAGATAAATGGAGAAGATTGAGTTTGTTAAGGAGTTCATTTTATTTGGATCCACAGTCAACACCCATGGAAGCAGCAGTCAAGAAATCAAAAGGCGCATTGCATTGGGCAAATCTGAGGCAAAAAAAAAAAAAGACCTCTTTAAAGTTTTGAAAAAATACTTTAAAGATGTCACCTTGAAGACTAAGGTGTACCTGACCCAAGTCATGGTATTTTTAATCACCTCGGATGCATGTGAAAGCTGGACAATGAATAAGGAAGACTGAAGAAGAATTGATATCTTTGAAATGTGGTGTTGGCAAAGAATATTGACTATATCATGGGCTGCCAAAAGAATGAACAAATCTGTCTTGGAGGAAGTACAACCAGAATGCTCCTTAGAAGTAAGGATGGCAAGACTTTATCTCATACTTTGGACATGTTATCAGGAGAGATCAGTCCCCGGAGAAGGACATCATACTTGGTAAGGATGAGGGCCAGAGAAAAGGCCCTCAACAAGATGGATTGACACAGGGCTGCAACACTGGGCTCAAGCATAACAATGATTGTGAGGATAAAGCAGACCGGGCAGTGTTTTGTTCTGCTGTACACAGGATTGCTGTGAGTCAGAACCAACTCAAAGGCACCTAACAACAACAACATGCTTCGTTGTGTTTACATAAGGTTGCCATGCATGGGAGTTAACTAGACGATAGCCATCTATCCGTGTATTTAAGGTCTATATTTCAATATCCTGAGACTTGGTTTCTATTTTCTTTATTCTTCTCTTGGTTTTCTATCAATTTTGTATTTTGCTCACTGTGTCATTTTTATTGAGGGCCATATTTTATATATTAAAAAAGGCAATAATTTAATTCTATGGAGGAAGTGTTATTTTCTTGAAGAGGACTTGCTTTGTTTTTGACAATCCAGTTAATCTAGGTATTGAATTTACTTCAATCTAAATTTTAGTCTTTGCTCTTCCTGTTTTATTTTCAATTTACCTTTACGCTTAATTTCTTAACTGAAAGCCTGGAATGTTTCCCTGGGACCATCTTCCTCATGACGTCTGAATTGTTGTTTCTCCCCTTTTCCTCTAATCCTTAGATCTGTGAGAAATTCCTCCTCAGATTCTCAGCCTCCCAGCTGCTTTCGAATTGAAAATTACATAACAGGAAATACATGCCAAATAATATCTTGCCCTTCTGACTTTCTTTTCTCACCAGAATCTTATTCAGCAAGTCTTTGTTGTATTGGTAGCTCTAATTCCATTAAAGAGCAGATTTTACATTCTTCTTGCCTTTTTCTAGTTGCTCTAAGTAAGTGTTGTGGTTTGAAATCAATAAGTCTGTCTTTGCCTGAAGTTTAGGTACTACTGGCAGATTTCCAGCCATAAGAATTATATTTACTGTAATACTTCATTGATACCCAAAAATTTGGGGGTGATACAAACTTTTTTTTTTACAATAGTATTTCTCTATTTTTTTCTTCAATTCATTTTCAGCTTCCTCTTTTTTCTATAATAATTGACTTTTTTTTCCTTTTCTATATTTCTCATATCTAGCTCAATATAACTCCCTGATGCCTATTACCTCTTCAATTTTATAAACCTTTTTTGACTAAATCCCTCAACACTCAATATAACCTTCATTTATAATGAATCCAAGTTTGGGCCCATTGATAGTCTTTTGTTTCTCAATCTCTTTTTTAGTGTTATAATTACCCCATTATGTTTCTTGAATATTGATGTTGAGGTAAAAAAAATATTTCGTGTAAGACTGATGCACTGTACGTTTTCCTCTCAAAAGAGGAACTAGCTTTCTCTGAAACTCCACAGAATAGAGCTAAGGCCCAGTTCTTACGACAAACAAAACCAATCAATTGCAAGACCTATACCCTTGGCTTCAATAACCAGCCATAGGCTTCAAGGTTATAGAAGCCAATTTTCCACCACATTATAGTTATATGAATATCTATTCACAATATGTGAAGTGTGTGTGATTCCTTAATCATGCATTTTTAAATCCCCAGTCTAGAGCTATGTCCTTCTGCAGTCTAACATCTAGTTCTTTCGATTTACGAGGTTTCGTGCCAGAATGTGAGGAGACAGTAAAGATCTGTATCAGCAAATTTCCCCCAATTAATGATGCTCAAGTATAATAAATGAGCCACCTGATCATTTTCCATTATTTGCATGATGATAGGACGTGTCATATTTTGTTTGTAAAATAGAAGGTCTTACATAAGGAGATCTGATTGTATAACAGCTAAGCACTCGACTGCTAACTGAAGGGTTAGTTATTCAAATCCACCCAATCTCTGCCGGAGAGAGACCTGGGAATCTGCTTCTGTAAAGATTATAGCCAAGAAAATCCTAGGGAGTAGTTCTACTCTGTCACATGGAACTGCTATGAGGAATCGGCTTGAATGCATCCAACATCAACAGGTCTTGCATAGATTGTGACAGACCTAAACAAATAAAAACTTTGTGTTTTGTGTACAATACTACCGTATATGCCTTTTTGGTAATCAACTTAGATTTTAATTTATCTTTATCATTTCTCCATATTTACTTTTAGTAAATAGATAACTTAGAAAATACAAGTAGTTCAAGATGCATTCTCTTTTCCATTCCCTGTTTCTTCCGTGGTATATGCAGGAATGCCAAAGTAATATAATCATGATGTCAAGAGTCTTACCAAATGCTAATAGTTGATGGCACAAAAAATCATGGAGAATACTGGGCTTTAGCTCAGCTCAGAGATCTAGAAGCAGGGAAAAACCAACAAGACAAAAACTTTTTCTTCAGTAAGTTCTCTCCTCTCACAGACACACATGTACACACACAATAAAAGGGGAAGATTTCACACACTAAAGAGAGCTGAGTATTTTGATTAAAAATTTATCTGATTATTAAATACTTCTTAGGAGAATTAATATTTACATATCTCACTGAAGTTTAAACTTCTCAATGAAGTATTTTGTTCTAATATGTTACTGAAAACTACATTAGGAACTTTGTGCTTATATACATAAATTACCTGAACAATGGACTTAGGAAAGGAAATTAGTATTCTTTAAACTTAGCACTATATTAGGTACTTTTAATAAACTTTGAGCATTTGGAAAACAAAGACTTCAGGCTCTTATAAATGTAAAAATATGTGAGGGATATATAAATAGGAAAATTGACCATTAAAATATACCTCGGAAAAATAATCAGCATTTTTAAATATTAGAGAGTAACAGAAACTGATTATTTTCCCAGTGTTGATGATCTTTTTTTTTGAAAAAAATTGTCAAAGATTTGAAAGCATATAGCAGAGAAAACACACCACATATATTTGCAGGACAAAACTTCAGCAACAAAACGAGATATTTGCAAGTCCAGGAACATTGTAGAAAAGTTTAGCACAAGTAAGCTGATTTCCTCCATTGTATTACATGCCAAAAATATATATAAAACAAATTACTGTCCCCAAATAAAACAAAGCATATAAACAAAAAGTAATTGCATTAAAACATTTTTATCCAATTTCAAAATATTACAAGAAGAAAAAAAAATAACGTCTCATTATAATGAGATAAAGTATTTCAAATTTCTGATACTTAAGTTTTAAATTTCCAGAACACTTAATTGTGCTCATGCAGAGTCTGTATATTGACCAAATGGCAGTTGTTTGAAGAGAACAAGGGGTTACTGCGTGGTTTAAAGACAGGAAAGGTGCTTTAGAATGGTATCCTTTCACCATATATATTCAATTTGTATGCTTAGCAAATAATCCTAGAAGCCAGACTCCATGAAAAACATGACATCAGGATTGGAGGAAGAGTTATTAACAACCTGTAATATGCAGATGTCACAACCTTGCTTGCTGTGAGGGAAGAGGACTTGAAGCACTTACTGATGAAGATCAAAGACTATAGGCTTCGGTATGGATTACACCATAAAGAAAACAAAAATCTGCACAACTGTACCAATAAACAACAACATAATAAATGGAGGCAATACTGAAGCTGTCAAGGATTTCATTTCACTTGGATCCACAATCACTGCCCATGGAAGTAGTAGTCAATAAATCAAACGACATGTTGTATTGGGCTAATTTGCTCGAAAAGACCTCTTTAAAGTGTTAAAAAGTGAAGATGTCATTTTGAGGGCTAAGGTGCACCTGATCTAAGCTGTAGTATTTTCAGTTGCCTCGTATGCATGAAAAAGCTGGAGAATGAATAAGGAAGACCAAAGAAGAATTATGCCTTTGAATTATGGTGCTGGTGAAGAATATTGAATATACCATGGATTGCCAGAAGAACGAACAAATCTGTTCTGGAAGTTGTATAACCAAAATTCTCCTTGTAAGCAAGGATGGCGAGACTTCCTCTCACTTTATCTGGACATGTTATCGGTAGGGACCAGTCCCTAAATAAGGACATCATGCTTGGTAAAGTAGAGCCAAAACCAAACCAAACCCATAGCCGCCCAGTTGACTTTGACCCATAGTGACCCTATAGGACAGAGTAGAACTGCTCCATAGGGCCTCCAAGGAGCGGCTGGTGGACACAAACTGCTGACCTATTGGTTATTAACTGTAGCTCTTAACCACTGTGACACCAGGGAGCGTCATAGAAAAGTGAAAAACCCTCATTGAGATGGACTGACACAGTGGCTGCAACAATGAGCTCGAAAGTAGCAACTATTGTGAGGATAGCTCAGGGATCAGGCAGTGTTTGCTTCTGTTGAACATAGGTTGCTGTGAGACAGAACCCACTTGACAGCACCTAACAACAGCAACAACATAACTATTCAGTAATGACGCAATTCTGTATTGATGCAATGACTTATTTTTGACCTGTAGACTTTCCAGGAAAGTAGTGCATTGAATAGTTTGATGTGTTAAAAAAATAGAAGTTCATGCAGCAAAAAGTCAAAGTATGTTTTATAACTAATCATTACACTATGTATTCACTAATTTGTGTAAAAATGCTTGTTGAACTCCAACTATTTTTTTTCTGCTGGATACTAGAAATTCAAAAGACCAAAAGTGAGTGGAAGAAATTGAAGAAAAATATATAATTTCAAAAGAAGGAAATAAAGGAGGGAAAACTAGGAGCGTATTAAGCTGAAAAGCAGAACAAGATGTGCTGGGTGAATAAATCTAACTCTTAAGAGTAGTTACAATAAAAGTGAGTGTATTAAATGCTCACCTTATAAAAGAAAATTAGATTCAACTTTATATGCTCAGATATATACTTCACAAATAAATTATTTACAATAAAATAAAAGAAAAAATATAAAAACCTGGATAGGGCTTAAATAGCTATTAAAATGCACCTAAGTTCTTCTGAGGTTCTATACATTTTTACTTGATAACCCTTGTGATGTTTTATAAGGTACTGGCTAACCGCTGCTGTTCACAAACTGCTGGCACCTGGTATAACACGGGCTGAATAAGAGTTGATCATAATTGTGTGGTCTACAATCCTGCCTTCAGGGATCAGAACAAAAGTCCCATGCAGCTGGTTGAGGAACCTGGCAAAGCAGAATACCTCAAACAAAACTATAATTTCATCTGAGAACTCAGGCATATCTTAGACTAGAAACTTACAAAGGTTAATTTATATAGAAGAAATGAATGATGTGTAATCTCCTTCCAAATGTAAATCACCTGATGTGGGTGTATGTTTGTGTTCTGGTGTTGTATGTGTGTGTGTGTGTGTGACACACAAACCAGCCAACACTTGTTGAGGCCTGAGCATCAACATTATTACTTGCATTAGCATCAGATATGCTTTTATTCTCTTCACTGTAGACCTACTAATCTGAATCTTTTTTTTGGAGTCAAGCCAAATAATCTACATTTTTAACAAGTTCTTCAAATAATTTTGAAAAGCATTAAAATCAATAAGCAGTGTTAAAGAGTTCTTAAAATGAATCTGAATGTGCCGCCTCAGGCTGCAAATTCTGAATAGGCTTAAGGAACTGCGACCTGTAGTTAGAGGCTGACTAGTGGGAAGATGACAAAAAATTCAGAGGAAATTGTGTCACAGAAACTTTTTAAAGTGTATAACCCTTCTCCTTCCTACAAAGGTTATCTGAATTTTCTAAAAATAAGGTACAATTCCTGTGTTCTTTAAGATAATAATGAGAAAGTAGACTAAAGTCACAAGTGTTACGAAGTTAAATGTGAACAAAAAAGCCAAAAAAAAAAAAAAGAGTAAGAGAAAAAAGAAAATGTATTCTGGAAATACATAAAAGGTGGGTCATTCTAAGTAGTTTTTTTATCATCTAGGAAAGAAGCATAGAAACTAAAGAAAAAAATCAAAATATTAAACGGATTAAGACAACATCACAGTTTTCTTGGGTAAAGAGGATATATGGTAGATAAATAAATGGTAGGTAGAATTCTAAAAATGTTCTGAGATTTCCTTCCCTTTGATTATTCCATCAAGCACTATTGTTAATTGTTATTGTTGAGAAGGAATTTTACTGATGAAATTTAAATTTTCAGTCATTTGACTACAACACAGAAATGATCTCCGTGATTCTTACCCAATCGGATGGACATTTCAAAAGGAGAGCATTTCCTCCAAGTAGTAGCAGAAGGAAAAGTCAGGGATATTCAAAGCATGAGGAAAGTTTGGCATGGGATATTCCGTTGCTGGCTTTGAAATAAAGGTTGGCATATAAGATAAAATGCAAGAACCCTCTAGAAGCAGAGAGTAGTCCCCAGCTGACAGCAAGGACACAGGGACCTCAGACCTACACCTGTAAGGAACTGGATTCTGCCAACAACCAGAATGAGCTTGGAGGTGCATGCTCTCCCAGAGCCTCCAGGTAAGAACCTAGCTAGGCAAAATACCTTGATTTCAACCTTGAGAAAAACCTAGATCTGAGCCCAACTGAACTTTTGACCCATAATACTGTGAGAGAATAAATTAGTATTTTTTAAGCTGCCAAGTTTTTTAGTAATTTTTACTCATCAATGGAAAATGAATGCAAATTCACAAAATTGTACATGTCGTAGAGCTGGTTTTATAAAAATCCATGACACCGAATTTGATAGCGAGAATGCTAAATCTTATTAAACCTAGTAACCAACTTACACCCCTTCTGATCCACATGGTGAAAATTTACTGGCACCAAAAAAAAAAAAAAATTAAGAAGTATCTGTGTATACCATGACAGGAGGTTTTAAAAAGGCAGAGTAGATGTTCATATGACAAGCAGAAATAGAATGATAACACTTTGAATAACACATGTCATAAGAACAGGAAAGAATCAATGTTTCCTTATACTAGCTAGGCTTTCTTGAAAAATAATACATATCGAAGAGAAGAAAAATGTTTAGTTAAAATGTAAAATAACAATAATGGAGAACAACAGATAAAATAAACAGGAAAAGAGGAGAGAGAACACATTCACAAAATCTTAACAGCAGCAGCAGTTATTCTTAAATTGCATCCCCTATTCGTATACTCTTGTCAAAGTGAATGATAGTTATCTAGCTGACAGTTTACAATTATTACTGTCCCTTTGTTTTAGACACTGTGCTAAGAACTTTATACGTATTTCATAATTTATTTTTTCTAACAAAAAGGCAATTAATATAATCTCCCCATTAACACGAGTACCTTAAAATTTTCTAATGAAGCACGATGTGCCAACTAACAACATCAGCATTAAGGACCAGCAACCTCAATGGGGAGTTGCTGAAAATACGCAATCTCAGTCCTGACCAGACCTCTGGAATCAGAATCTGTACTTAAACAAGGTCTTCAGGTGATCTGTTTGCACACTAAATTTTGAGAAGACTAGCTAGATCTCACGGAATTTTCCCAAGGTTACACAGCAAGCAAAGCAGAACATAAATTCTCTGTGTCAGCTTCTTAGTCAAATACTGTTTTTATATAGCACAGAGGGTATTCGCAACACCAGAGGGATTTCCCACAAACCATGTGGGACATCAAGACAGGAATATGCTTATTGATTTCTTTGTACATGGTCTTCGAGAGAATGGGCCTTATCAGAAGACTATCAACATCACTATAGATTATTCTGCCAGCTATCTTCTAAGGAATCTTTTGATTGGAGAGAAAATTGTTTCACATGATTAAAAAAAACTCCACCTGATCATGATAACATCAAGTCAGCCTTGGGCAGGATTCTGGGATGTTAGTCAAAATTAATGATGCGAATATCTAAAAATGAGATGAAGTAATATCTGTAAGGGTCTTTCTCTGATATTTATAAAATGTGTTCAAAGTGGTACAATGTAGACACAATACAATATTTTCACTTTATTTCCTTCAGCATCGAGTACGGGAATATTAAAACTAAGTTCCTATGTTCACAGAAATCAACTGCCTTGTTTAGTATCTGGATAGATAGTACATTTATTGGATTTTTCATTCTCTTAGGTCTTGCAGTAATGAATGCCAGCAGATAATTATTATTTTTGCAGGGAAAAAAAATCAGGCCAGCATTTTATTTTGAACCTTGGATGTGATAATTGAACTGTGTATCTCTGATGTCCTGGCTGAAGCAATTAGAGGTAGGTAAGAAATGTAATTTTAGAATTAATTGTTTGAGAAATAAGTGCTTTTGTGTGTCTCTAGTTGGACTATATTTAAATTTCTGTTAGTTATGAAGGGTTTTGTTATGTGGATATTAGTAAAATTATACTGAGCCTATATGCAGATCATACGCTTTAAGAGAGACCATCTGCTCCTTTACATTGTGTTATCATAACATGTACACGTAGCTCTGAAAATAACCATGTAAGGTTGAAATCTTAAAACAACTATAAAAATTAATTAATTTTTTTACTACCTTTCTGTGCTTATTTCGTTACTGGTTTGACTCTGTGTTATATTGTATTACTTACATCCCATTACTCTTTTTTGGCATTCTAAGGAGAGAACATTTTTTTTTTTTAATAGATTTTATTATGCCAATTACTTAGATGTCCCCTGAAACCATGGTCCCCGGATCCCTACCCCTGCTACGCTGGCCTTCAAAGCATTCGGTTTATTCAGGAAACTTCCTTTGCTTTTGGCTTAGTCCAATTGTGCTGACCTCGCCTGAATTGTGTGCTGTCTTTCCCTTCACCTAAAGCAGTTCTTACCTACTATCTAACAGTGAACACCCCTCTCCCACCCTCACTCCCTCCCTCCTCTCGTAACCACAAAAGAATGTCTTCTTCTCAGTTTAAACTATTTCTCAAGTTCTCATAATAGTGGTCTTATACAATATTTGTCCTTTTGCAACTGACTAATTTCACTCAGCATAATGCCTTCCAGGTTCCTCCATGTTATGAAATGTTTCACAGATTCCTCACTGTTCTTTATTGGTGTATAGTATTCCATTGTGTGAATATACCATAATTTATCCATTCATCCATTGATGGGCGCCTTGGTTGCTTCCATCTTTTTGCTGTTGTAAACAGTGCTGCAATAAACATGGGTGTGCATATATCTGTTCGTGTAAAGGCTCTTATTTCTCTAGGATATATTCCAAGGAGTGGGATTTCTGGATCGTATGGTAGTTCTACTTCTAGCTTTTTTTTTTTTTTTTTAAAAAAAGCTTTTTACGGAAGCACCAAATTGATTTCCAACGTGGTTGTACCATTTTCAATTCCCACCAGCAGTGTATAAGTGTTCCACTCTCTCCACAGCCTCTCCACCATTTATTATTTTGTGTTTTTTGGATTAATGCCAGCCTTGTTGGAGTGAGATGAAATCTCATTGTAGTTTTGATCTGCATTTCTCTAATAGCTAATGATAGTGAACATTTCCTCATATATCTGTTAGCTACCTGAATGTCTTCTTTAGTGAAGTGTCTATTCATATCTTTGGCCCATTTTTTAATTGGGTTATTTGTCTTTTTGCAGTTGAGTTTTTGCAGTATCATGTAGATTTTAGAGATCAGGCTCTGATCAGAAAATTCATAGCTAAAAACTTTTTCCCAGTCTGTAGGTAGTCTTTTACTCTTTTGGTGAAGTCTTTGGATGAGCATAGGTGTTTGATTTTTAGGAGCTCCCAGTTATCTAGTTTTTCTTCTACATTCTTTATAATGTTTTGTATACTGTTTATGCCATGTATTAGGGCTCCTAATATTGTTGCTATTTTTTTTCTTCCATGATCTTTACCGTTTTAGATTTTATATTGAAGTCTTTGATCCATTTTGAGTTAGTTTTTATGCATGGAGTGAGGTATGGATCTTGTTTCATTTTTTTGCAGATGGATATCCAGTTATGCCAGCACCATTTGTTAAAAAGACTGTCTTTTCCCCATTAACTGTTTAGGGGCCTTTGTCAAATATCAACTGCTCATATGTGGATGGATTTATGGCTGGATTCTCAATTCTATTCCATTGGTCCATGTATCTGCTGTTGTACCAGTACCAGGCTGTTTTTGACTAATGAGGCGGTATAATAGGTTCTAAAATGAGGTAAAGTAAGGCCTCCCACTTTGTTCTTCTTTTTCAGTAATGTCTTATTTATCCGTGGCCTCTTTCCCTTCCATATAAAGTTGGTGATTTGTTTTTCCATCGCCTTAAAGAATGTCATTGGAATTTGGATCGGAATTGCATTAAATGTATAGATCACTTTTGGTAGAATAGACATTTTTATACTGTAAAGTCTTCCCATCCAAGAGCAAGGTATGTTCTTCCACTTATGTAAGTCTCTTTTGGTTTCTTGCACAAGTGTAATGTAGTTTTCTTTGTATAAGTCTTTTACATCTCTGGTAAGATTTATTCCTAAGTATTTTATCTTCTTGGGGGCTACTGTAAATGGCATTGATTTACTGATTTCCTCTTCAGTATTCTTTCTGTTGGTGCAGAGGAATCCAACTGATTTTTGTATGTTTACCTTGTATTCTGATACTCTATTGAACTCTTCTATTAGTTTCAGTAGTTTTCTGGAGGATTCCTTAGGGTTTTCTGTGTATAAGATCACGTCATCTGCAAATAGAAATACTTTAACTTCTTCCTTGCCAATCTGGATGCCCTTTATTTCTTTATCTAGCCTAATTGCTCTGGCTAGGACTTCCAGCACAATGTTGAATAAGAGTGGTGATAAAGGGCATCCTTGTCTACTTCCTGATCTCAATGGGAATGTTTTCAGGCTCTTTCCATTTAGGGTGATGTTGGCTTTGTATAAATGCCCTTTATTATGTTGAGGAATTTCCTTCTATTCCTATTTTGCTGAGAGTTTTTATCATGAATGAGTGTTGAACTTTGTCAAATGCCTTTTCTGCAGCAATTGATAAAATCATGTGATTCTTGTCTTTTGTTTTATTTATGTGGTGGATTACATTAATTGTTTTTCTAATGTTGAACCATCCCTGCATACCTGATATGAATCCCACTTGGTCATGGTGAATTATTTTTTTGATATGTTGTTGAATTCTGTTGGCTAGAATTTTGTTGAGGATTTTTGCATCTACATTCTGGAGGGATCTAGGTCTATAATTTTCTTTTCTTGTGGTGTCTTTACCTGGTTTTGGTATCAGGGATATGGTGGCTTCATAGAATGAGTTTGGTAGTATTCTGTCCTTTTCTATGCTCTGAAATACCTTTAGTAGTAGTGTTGTTAACTCTTCTCTGAAAGTTTGGTAGAACTCTGCAGTGAAGCCGTCCGTGCAAGGGCTTTTTTTTGTTGGGAGTCTTGTGATTACCTTTTCAATCTCTTCTTTTGTTGTGGGTCTGTTTAGTTGTTCTACCTCTGTTTGTGTTAGTTTAGGTAGGTAGTGTGTTTCTAGGAAATCATGCATTTCTTCTAGGTTTTCAAATTTGTTTGAGTACAGTTTTTCATAGTAATCCGATAATGAGTCTTTTAATTTCAGTTGGGTCTGTTGTAATATCACCCATCTCATTTATTTGGGTTATTTGCTTCTTCTCAGGAGAGAATATTTTAAGAAAAAGAAGGTTATAAGATTTAAAACTCTGTGATAGCTTACTTTCATGAAAGAAAAAGAATATGATTTAAAATTGTTTATTTTACTCCCTGTATTAGTATACCATCGGTTCTTGACCATATACTGCCTCCTGAAATGATTGAATGTAGACCAATTCTCTTTTGGAAGGTGGCTCTATATATTCCTTGCATCTACTTTTGATGCTTCCTGTGTTGTTCAGTACTTCCCTTGTAGAATCCTTCACTATTGCAACTTGAGGCTTAAATTTTTTCTTCAGTTCTTTCAGCTTGAGCAAGGCTGAGTGTGTCCTTCTCTTTTGGTTTTCTTACACCTTAGAAACGAGTATGGCGAGACTTCATCTCACATACTTTGGACATGTTATCAGGAGGGATCAGTCTGTGGAGAAGGGCATCCTGTTTGGTAAAGTAGAGGGTCAGGGAGAAAGAGGAAGACCCTCGATGAGATGGATTGACATAGTGGCTGCAACAATGGGCTCAAGGAGAACAATGATCCTAAGGATGGCACCGGATCCGGCAGTGTTTTGTTCTGTTGTACATAGAATCACTATGAGTCAAACTGGACTCAATGACAGCTAACAACAACATTATTATAACTAGAAAAGTTAGAAAGTTATCAAAATTATATAAACAACTTTCATTTATTTTTTGGTATTTTTTTTTTTTTATAAACTAGAAGATGGTAGTTAGAAGCCCTGGTGGAGCAGTTGTTAAAGAGCTCAGCTTCAAACCAAACGGTCAGTGGTTCAAACCTCCTTGCCACTCCCCAGGAGAAAGATGTAGCGTCTGCTTCCATAAAGATTTATGGCATCGGACAACCTCTGGGTCGTTCTATTCTCTCCTATAGGGTTGCTATGAGTCAGAATCGACTCAACGGCAGTGGGTTTGTTTTTTTGTTTGTTTTATTTAGATGGTAGTTACTTATGTAGATTTCCAAATTTAGTTGGCAGTTCAGTGATTTTAAGACTGTGCGATGTATGTAAATATGCATCTTCTTTATTGCTATCATAATGTAATATTTTACATTTTTCTCTTTCAAATATTTGCAAAGTGAAGGACTGGCATTTGAAAATTCTAATGAAGTAAAATGGAAGTCGTCTTCTTCTATATGGTCCCTATTTTATTACTTTGGTCCTTCCATTTTTCTGGCTCATGAATATAAATATGCTGAGATCACACTGACCTTTACATCTGTTAATGAATAAATGACCATTCCACAGACATTGAAAAGGCTTAATTCTCTTCCAAGACTTTTTGTCATTCCTAGGCTTTTCTATTTTCTAGAGATTTCATTGTCTTCCTGCTGTTTGGCTGGATATCAAACCAGTGGTTGCATCTATAGTACATTTTTTAACCTAAGCTGTAGAGAAACAAGAGGCTGTTAATTACAAACAACTTAAAAATGAGTATTGCACATAATTGTTTTAAAAAATATTTAAGTGTAATCTTCGCACATTCCAACTGCCATATTATTATCTCTCAATCTCAGTGCCATGGATATCTTGGGTGAAATATATATATATGTTTTTTTTTCTTTGTGGGGGGACTGTCCAGTCCATCGTAGGGTATCTGTTTAGTATCATCAGTGGACTCTATCAGTAGATCCCAGTAATACCCTACAACAAGTTCTGAAAACAAAAGTATCTGGCAACATTGCCAACTATCCCTCGGAAAAAACACTTCTTCCCTCTATGTTGAGGACCATTGCTCCAAGATAAAAGAAATAAACACTTTAAAAGTTTTTAATTTTCTAATATACAATAATTTAAATCCTACCATTTCTAGCTCCTTTTTCACCCATTTTTGAGGATGCAAATTAATAAATTAGTTTGTCAAAGTTGGTCAGCTATAGTTTCTGTTGGGGAGAGTAAGTTTATATTTTAATAAGAAAATGAGACCAAAGGCTTTGATTTTAATGCATATAAATACACACGTGTGCACATATACGTCAGTATTAGTGAATATGTGTGTTTATGCATATTCAGTCATAATTTTATCCCTGCGGGATTTATAAAATAATTATATTCCCAATCCATATCAATCTACAATAAATAGTATAAATATTGAATGCCTTCAAGTAAATAAAATGTAGCTAGCATACTTGTTACTTCTTCTTTAGAATGTTACCATTAAAGTCTCAATCGCACAATTTAAATGTACTCAATTGTAATAATTTTTTGTAGTAACTATTAAACATTTTTTGGATAATACATTTAAGTGATTGATGAAAATATACGCCATCATTATATCCCCAGAGTAGAAAAGTGTCATTTCAAATATAAAAATATGATCTCTAAACTTTAAGAATAATATCATTAAAATATTTACAAATTAAGTCTATCTTACAACACATGACTTCCCAGTGCTCCTCTAGTAGAGTAGGAATAAGTCATCTTTGTGTAGAAAAAAAATAGAATAATAGACTTGAATCCTAGCTACTAATTTGGAATTCTGCATTGAAATGATGCTTTAAGAGATTCTATCTGGTGGAGCTTCTGACATTAATAAATGAGAAGAATGTTCCTAAGGGAATAATGCTTTATTTGGAAGCAGAAAAGATAGAAAGAAGACACTCAAATTTCCATTACTAATAATGCAAATGACAAAGACATTTGTGTTAGGCTAGGTTTTCTGGAGAAGCAAAACCAGTGAGACACACATGTATATATATAGAGAGAGAGAGATATTTATCTCAAGAAAGTGACTCAGGCAGTGTATAGACCCACAAGCCCCAAGTTAGTGGGTCAGGTTGGAGGCTCCTCTTGACTTATGTAGCTGCAGGGGCTGAGGAATCCATGATAGGCAGGTCAGATGGTAGGCTGCTGTCTGACAGACTGTGGAGGCCAATGAATACAATGATAGGCAGGCAAAACGGCAGACCGCTGGATCAAGTCCCAAGAACCAGAGGTCAGACGATGATGAGTAGGATGCAGGATCCAGAGCAAGCAATTGAGCTTTTCCGGAATGTCCAAATATATACTGGATGCAGGCCACACCTCTTAGGAAATTCCCCTTATAACTGATTCGTTGATCAGATCAGATCACATCATGGAGGAGGAATCCATCATCACATAACTGCTAAATTACATCATTATGTAACTACCAAAACACTGAGAATCATGGCCCAGCCAAGTTGACACACACTTTAACCATCACAGTCTACCCCTTGTTAACTTGGCACCTCTACACATCTCCATAAACCATATATAATCTCTGAATAAAGACAATTACAAAGTAATACCTGTGCCTAACATGATACAACTACCATGCATACAACAAAAAATGCACTAGCTCAATTTACATCTTATATAAAAGAAGAAAGCAAAAATACTTGATGCACACACACGGAAGAAATACAACAACTACAGTTCTCATTTTTGCAACTGGTCATGTGGTTCTAACTGGTAATTACAACAACCTATTTATACGACCCATTTCCCTATTCCCTTTGCCCTCCTCAAGTACCTCAGCTGGTCATAGTTCTTTACCTGGTGCTGTGAACCAAACCTTCATTCCTGAAGGGTCTGGGCCATTGGTGGTCATGTTGGATTTGGATTTCTGTAGTTTTCCACTGACTTTAATGACAGGGCATGGTAGCTTTAAGAGATGTCCTAACAGATCTCCTGTATTGCAGACATACTCTTCTTTACCTCTATTATGTAATATCAGTCTGATTTCCTCTTGGTAATTGGGATCAATCAAAACAGCCAATAGAGTAACTCCGTCCTTTGCCTATTGATCCAGAGGCATGAGGAACCCAGAGTGGTCAGATGGTACTCTTAACTTCCAGTTCAATGGAATCAGTGTTGTGATTCCCAGTGGGAGTATTCCTTCCTTTGGAACTAACACATCTAGACCCAAAGAGCATAAGATCGAGGGGACAGGAAGCAAAAATTTTGTGAGTGTATCACTAGGGGTAATAGTGAGTGGTTCCATTTCCATTTCCACTCCTTGTTTCCTGGACCCATGAATCCTGGCTATGGGAGAAATATCACCATATATTGGACACTGGTTTAGAGCATATACATCCTCCTGGAGTACATTGCCCCCACCCTACAAGGTATTGCCACCTAGCTGGCACCTGAATTGTGTTTTTAGAAGGTCACTCCATTGTACTATGAAGCCAGCTCCTGCAGTGTAATGGGGATCACAGTAAGACCAGTGAAATCCATGAACATGGGCCCACTGCAGCACTTCTTTTGCTGTGAAGTGACCCCTTGATCTGAGACAATGCTGTGTGGGATATGATGATGGTGCATAAGGTATTTTCTAAGTCCACGGATGGTAGATTTGGCAGAAGCATTTTGTGCAGGGAAGTAAAATAGATATCCAGAGTAAGTGTCTTTTCCAGCAAGAACAAACCACTGCCATTTCCATGATGGAAGCAGTGCAATGTAATCAACATGCCACCAGGTTGCTGGTTGATCAACTCAAGAAATGGTACCATATCAGGGACTCAGTGTTGATCTCTGTTGCTGGCAGATTGGGCACTCAGCAGCAGTTGTGACCAAGTCAGCCTTAGTGAGTAGAAGTCTGTGTTGCTGATCCCATGCATCATCTCCATCCCTGCCACCATGGCTACTTTGTTCATGAGCCTATTGGTAAGTGACAGGAGTGGCTGGGGAAAGAGGATGACTGGTTTCCAGAGAACACACCGTCATATCCACTTGATTGTTAAAATTCTCCTTTGCTGAGATCATCCTTTGACGAGCAGTCACAGGAAACACAACTATCTTCATTTCTTTGGTCCATTCAGAGAGGTCTATCCACATACCTCTTCCACATACCTCCCTGTCATCAGTTTTCTAATCATGATCCTTCTGTGACCCTGACCAACCATTCAGCCAAAACGTTTGCCACAGGCCATGAATCTCACATCTCACATCTGGCCATTTCTCCTTCCAAGCAAAGTGAACAATCATTGGGAGGATTTCTATTCACAACTGTCCTTTAAGGAGGTCCCAGAAAGGGACCGTAATGCTGTTGCTGCCCTCTTTTCAGTCCATCATTGCAGCCACTGTAGCAATCTGTCTCGTTGAGGGTCTTCCTCTTTTTCACGGGCCTTCTCTCTACTTTACCGAGCATTACGACTTTCTCCAATGACTAGTCCCCCCAATAACACACACAAATTATGTGAAACAGTCTCACCATCCTTGCTTCTAAGGAACATCCTGGCTGTACTTTTTCCAAGACAGATTTGTTTGTTCTTATGGCTAAAACAGTCTGTGGTATATTCAGTATTCTTCACCAACAGGGTAATTCAAAGGCATCAATTCTTCTTAGGTCTTCCTTATTCATTGTCCAGCTTTCACGTGTATATGAAGTAACTCAAAACACCATGGCTTGGATCAGGTGAACCTTAGTCCTTAAAGTGACATCTTTGCTTTTTAAAGTTTTAAACAGGTCTTTTGCAGCAGATTTGCCCAATGCAATGTGTCTGTTTATATCTTGATTGCTGCTTCCATGGGCATTAATTGTGTACCCACTAGAGTGAAATTCCTGACAACTTAAATATTTTATGTGTTTATCATGAAATTGCTTATTGGTCTTGTTTGTAGATTTTTGTTTTCTTTATGTTGAGGTGTAGTCCATACCGAGTGCTTCAAGTTCTCTTCACTTTCAGCAAGTAAGGTTATGTCATCTATATATTGCAGGTTGTTAATGAGTCTTCCTCCAATCCTAATGCTGCATTCTTCTTCATGTAGTCCAGCTTCTAGGATTATTTGTTCAGCATACAGTTTGAGTAAGCTTGGTGAAATGACGTAACCCTGCCACACACATTTTCTGACTTTAAACCAGGCAATATCCTCTTTCTCTGTTCGAAGGACTATCTCTCCAGGCTATGTACAGGTTAAACAGGAGCACAATTAAGTGTTCTGGAATTCTCATTCTTTGCAATGCTATAATTTGTTATATTCGACACAGTCAAATGTCTTTGCATAGTCAATAAAACACAAATAAACATCCTTCTGATATTTTTTGCTTTCAGCCAAGATCTATCTGACATCAGCAATGATATCCCTGGTTCCACATCCTCTTCTGAATCCAGTTTGAATTTCTGACAGCTCCCTGTCAATGTATTGCTACAACCACTTTTGAATGTCCTTTAGCAAAATTTTTCTTGTGTTTGATATTAATGTTATTTTTCAATAATTTCTACATTCTATTGAATCTCCTTTCCTTGGAATGGGCACAAAAATGGATCTCTTCCAGTTGGTTGGCCAGGTTGCTGTCTTCCAAATTTCTTGGCATAGACAAGTGGGCGCTTCCAGCTCTGCATTTGTTGTATATCTAAATTGGTATTCCATCAACTCCTGGAGCCTTGTGTTTCATGAACGCCTTGAGTGTCTTCCTTCAGTACCATTGTTTCTTGATCTTACGCTACCTTCTGAAATGGTTGGACGTCGAGCAATTCTTTTTGGTACAGTGACTCTGTATTTCTTCCATCTTGTTTTATACTTTCTGCATCCTTTAACTTTTCCATGTAAAATCCTTCAGTGTTGCAACTCGAGGCTTGAATTTTTTCCTCAGTTCTTTCAGCTTGAGAAATGCTGAGTGTGTTCTTTTCTTTTGGTTTCTAACTACAGGTATTTGCACATTTTATTATAATACTTCACTTTCTCTTCTTGAGCTGACCTTTGAAGCCTTCTGCTCTACTCTTTTACTTTATTATTCCTTTCTTTCACTTGTTCAAGAGCAAGTTAAAAAATCTCTTCTGACACCCATTGTGGCCTTTTCTTTCTTTTCTGTTGTTATGGATTGAATTGTGTCCCCCAAAAATATGTGTATCAATTTGGCTAGGCCATGACTTTCAGTATTGTGTGATTGTCCACCAGTTTGTCAACTGCTGTGATTTTTCCATGTGTTGTAAATCTTATCACTATGATATTGATGATACGGGATTAGTAGAAGTTATGTTAATGAGGCAGGACTCAATCTAAAAAGTTGGATTGTGTATTCTCTTTTGAGATATAAAAGAGAGAAGTGAACAGAGAGACATGGGGACCATACCACCAATAAGCAGCACTGGGAGCAGAGTGCATTCTTTGGAACCAGGATTCCTTCATGGAGAAGCTCCTTGTCCAGGAGAACATTCATGACAAGGATCTTCCTCCAGAGCCAATGGAGAAAGAAAGGCTTTGCCTGGAGCTGACACCTTGAATTTGGACTTCTAGCCTACTGGACTATGAAAAAATAAATTTCTCTTTGTTAAAACCATCCGCTTGTGATATTTCTGTTATAGCAGCACTAGATAACTAAGACACCTGTCTTTTTCTATGACCGTTTGTTTTCTTCATGTATAATGTCCTTGATGTATTCCATAACTTGTCTGATCTTCAGTCATTAGTGTTCAGTGCAACAAATCTTTTTATGTGGTCTGTAAATTCAGGTGGGATATATACACAGTTATAGTTTGGCTCTGGTAGACTTGTTCTAATTTTCTTCAGCTTAAACTTCAATTCGCATATGAACAATTGATGGTCCATTCCACATTTGACCACTGGCCTTGGCCTGACTGATGATATTGAGCTTTTCTATCAACTGTTTCCACAGGTGTAGTTGATTTGATTCCTGTGTATTCCACCGGGTGAGGTCCACGTGTATAGTTAGTGTTTATGTTGTTGAAAAAACTTATTTGCAGTGAAGAAGTTTTTGGTCTTGAGAAATTCTATCATATGATCTACAGCATCATTTCTATCACCATGCCATATTTTCCAACTACTGTTCCTTCTTCTTTGTTTCTGAATTTGGCATTCCAATCACCACTAATTATCAATGCATCTTGATTGCATGTTTGAACAATTTCAGACTGCAGAAGTTGGTAAAAGTCTTTAATTCTTCATCGTTGGACTTAGTGCATAACATTGAAACATAGTTGCATTAACTGGCCTTCCTTGTAAGTGTATAGATATTGTCCTATCACTGACAATGTTGTACTTCAGGGCAGATATTGAAATATTCTTTTTGATGATGAATGCAACACCATTCTTCTTTATTTTGTCATTCCCAGCATAGTAGACCAAATGATTCTCTGATTCAAAATGGGCAGTACCAGTCCATTTTAGCTCACTAATGCCTAAGATATTGATGTTTATGCATTCCACTTCATTTTTGATGACATAATTTTCCTAAATTCATACTTAATAGCCGTTCCCACACATATAACCAGGTTTCTGCTGTAAATATTAAAAAAGTCAAGCAATTCTTTTGGAATGTAACATACCTCCTCTTGCAACACACTTTATAATTTATCTTTTGGTGTTCTTAGTTACTTAAGTCTAGTTATAGGTCTAGAAGCAAAAATGTTTGGTAGCAGTAGTCCTGGGAACATTCAGCAATGTCTTGTAAGGCATCTTCCTCAAGAGATACTCCTTGCAATGACTCAAATTTCATGTCAGGCGATGACTCAGATGCCACTCCAGGTGATATCTCAGACAAAGGTTCTTTATACACAGCTGGGTTATGCTTATCAGATAGGGATTTAGGAGATAATGGTTTTACTGGAGAGGGTGGTTTAGCAGACAAAAATGGAGTAATATCTTCAGATGGGAAAAAGAGGGCTGGTTCTGTTGGCAGGAGGGATTCAATGAAATTTAGTGGCTCAGTGTCCCCATCTCCTTGATTATCTGCCCATAGGTAAGATTCAGGATTCCATTTGTTCACAATCAATGCCCACACTTTTACTTTAGACACTATTTGAGGTTGGAAATTGAGCTGGTGTTGTAATTCAGATACTCTTATGATAAGACTCTGGGTTTTGTTTTCAACAAATATCAGCTCTGTTACTATAAGAAATAAGAGTTTCTTTCAGGGCACAAGTGGCAACATTGAGATCTTTCATGCAGTACTTGAATTGTGACTCTCAAGCCCTAAGATCATCTTTTTCTTTTACCATATTGCTTAGTGAAAGTAGTAGGAACCAACCAGCTTCTATGTAATTCTCATTCTGACAAAATTGTAGAAAAGTATCAAACATTTGATCATCCAGAGCCTTGCTTTTCATTAATACTGGATCTATTCATGGTGATATTTTGTACATTAATATTGCCACCTCACATCATGGATTAACAGTGCCTTTTTTACTACTAGAGGCAGAGTTTCAATGCCTTTAAAACTAGTCAGACTTAAGAATCAATTTAGAAAACTCGTCTTTACAATTTTGTTTCTCTAGAACCACTCTCAGTACCAAATGTCTTAGGTTGGATTCTCTAGAGAAGCAAAACCAATATACATATTTTTGAGAGAAAGAGAAATTTATCTCAAGGAATTGGCTCACATGATCATAGAGGCTGGCAAGTGCCAAGTCCTTTGGTTGGGCATCAGGATGGAAGGTTTTCCTGAATTACACAGCTGCAGGGGCTGATGAACGAAAGATTGACAGGTCAGACAGCAGGCCACTGGCTCATGGGCTACAGAGGCCGGTGAATCCCGAGATTAGCATGCAATACGGCAGGCCGCTGTATCAAGATCCAAGAACCAGGTGTCAAGTGATGACAACCCAGGTACAGGATCCAGAGCAAGCAAGCAATCTTTGCTACAGCACCCATATATACACTGGGTACAGGCCACACCCACAAGGAAACTACACTTACAACTAATTAGCTGATCACAGCACTGAGGATAAATACATCATTGCATAACTACTAAATTACATCACTACATAACTGCTAAACCACTGAGAGTAATGGCCTAGCCAAGCTGACATGCATCCTTAAACATCACAACATTAAAAAATGTACTTTATGAACTTAGATACACAGATTGAGAAAATTAATATAATATGATATACATTGTACATAAATTGTTATAAAAAAAGTAGATAATAAATCTTTGTGATATGAAATAATTTAGGAAATAAGCCTACATCTTTGCCAGTTTTAGTTGTTTTAGAGAGAAATAATAATAAATGAAAACATTTAAGTTGTATTTTATGTGTACCCACGCACACACACGTTGCTGATGTTATGGTGGTTAGTTGCCAGACAGTCACCTCCTACTCATGGAATCCTTATGTATAAAAGAATAAAACATTGTCTGGTTCTGTGCCATCTTAATAAGCTTTGGTATGTTTGAGTTCATTGTGTCAGTCCATCTCATTGACAGTTTCCCTTGTTTTCATTCGCTGTCTACCAAATGTGAAATCCTTTTCTAGCAATTTATCTTTCCTGATGATATGCCCAAATAAGTGAGCCAAAATCCTGCTATCTTTGCTTCTAAGGAGCATTCTGTTTGTATTTTCTCTAAGACTAATTTGTTTGTTCTTCTGGCAGACCACGGCAATATTCTTCACCAACGTCAAATTCAAATGCATCAATTCTTCTGTCTTCTTTTCTCATCATCTGGCTTTCCCGTGCATATGAAATAATTGCAAAGACCGTGACTTGGGTCAGGTGTACGTTAGTCTTCAAAATGATATCAAAGTGACAGCTACTCATTACACCTATGTTTCTGAAATGGTAACTAAAACCCTGACACATTAGGCAACCCAGGTTTGTGATAGCTAATAAAAGTGTGGTAAGTAATCTCTTCTACTTCTCAGAATTTTGCCTCCTGCTAAGCTATGTATTAGTGTATTGATAGTCAGTTCTTCTGTCATTTGTCAAAATGCCTTGACCATGCCTTTTTCTCCTAAGCTTTTGACCATCCCAGCATGGCCTCCTCCCATTTTTTTTCCAAATTTGTGTAAAACACTACATTATATATTATGTAAACTAACATCTTGAGCAGCCATCAAGAGGCCAAATGATAAAACCTAAAGTTGCAAAGTGAGATTTAATCAATGCAAAATGGGAGAAGTGAGGACACTTACATATAAAGCTTCCCTTCTTTTTTTTTTTCTGTGAAACATTCAGAGATTCCATTTTTACTTTCAATCCTTCTAGAAATAGTCATACGTTGTATGAAAAGAATTGTCGAACAATTTGTTTTATCTCTTTACCTGAGATAAACGTAATAAACGTAATGTATCATGACTTGCCTCAGCTCTACTTAGCTCTCTCTCTCTCATTGTCCTGGGATTGCACCTCACAATTGAATTATTAGGCCTAAATTCTTTCTTAACTGACTCAGAGCTCTTGAAATAGTATCATTAGTAGTTAAGTGATTCTAGAAAGCTAGATCTCAAAATGGGATTTTATAGTTGGATTTCTCATTTATCTGACAGCAACAATACCACCTTTTTTTGGTAAGTGGAATGATAGTTACTCCTTGAACCCAGTGGTTTTAAAATTGCTTATTTTTTAAGATGTGAGCAAGGAACCTACACTCCCAGGTAACCTTCCTTTTTAGCAGTACCAGCCCCTCCTTAAATCACATCTGTATCTTCATGAGGCATTACCTATAACTAACTGAGATTTGATGAAACAACTCAGGCCTGGTTCACAAATGGGTAGGCACAATATGTTCTCTCTATCTGGAAGTGGACTGTTGCCACATAACTGTTTCCCTCAGGTGCATTCTTGAAGAACAGCGGTGTAAGGAAACATTTCCAGTTGCCATACCTATGTATAACCCAGTGCCGTCGAGTTGATTTCGACTCATGGCGACCCTGTAGGACAGAGTAGAACTGCCTCATAGAGTTTCCAAGGAGCACCTGGCAGATTCAAACTGCCGACCCTTTGGTTAGCAGCCGTAGCACTTAACCACTAAGCCACCAGGGTTTCCTACCTAAGTTTAATCAGTATAATTCATAGTCTACTTGTATATAAAAGGAAGTGGCCTGAAGTGATGATCTATACTGACTCATGAAGAGTAATGAAATGACTTAGGCAGTTGTCGGGAATGTAATATAACAAGTCATATGAAAGGGGTAAGAAAGTCTGGTAAAGATATAAGTAAATGGACTTTTGGGGATGAGTTGAACTCATGTAGATATTTATGCTTTATATAAATGTCTACTAGTCTACCACTATAAGTATGCTCTTATATTGGATGTCAGTAGACTCTCTTCAGAGTGACAAGACTTGTACAATGGGTCCATAAACAAAAGTGGCCATTTCTTGGGCCCAAGGGCATGGGCTTTCCATCACTAAAGTTTTCTCTCTACTTCTACTTTGAGGACCAAACTCCCTCAGCATAGACTGATGATGGCACAAGTCATTGTGGAGACTAGCAATCAGCTGGTGATGGGTAAATGGTATCAGATCCTCTATACCTTTGATTAGGCAGTAGTTCTTCCTTATTATAATATATATATATATCGTTACTGGCCCTAATGCTCCACCAGTACAGCCACCTATGGGCTTATAGAATTACTCATCTATTGAAAACATTTCACACAACATTGCCTTGAACCACAGGACCAATTTTAAAGCAAAGAGGTTTCATCAATGTGCTCATACTCATAAGACATATTGATTTTACCATGTACCCCATCACCTAGAAGCAGCTGACCTTCTAGGACATTGGAAGAGAAATCTGATGTTTAGTTAAGGAGCCACTTATGGAGTACCTTTGGTGAGATTATGGAATGTCCTCCGGGGATCAGAACACCCTTAAACCAATAATTACTGTCTTTGTGTCTAAAACACATGGGCATCAGCGTAGAGTTGGATGTGACTTTCTTAGTAACTTGAATAACTAGATTTTCCTAAGCCTTCCGGAAACCCTGGTGGCATAGAGCTTAGGAGCTACGGCTGCTAACCAAAAGGTTGTCAGTTCGAATCCGCCAGGCGTTCCTTGGAACCCAATGGGGCAGTTTTTCTCTGTCCTATAGGGTCCTTATGAGTTGGAATCAACTCAGTGGCAATGGGTTCTAAGCCTTCCACTCTGGGTTCTGTAAGTTTAGAGGTAATAGTTTGCAGAGAGTAACATATCCTCCAGGGGATACAATAAGAGTTCAATAGAACTTGCTCTGTGACTACTGTCTTACTTTTTAGTGATACTTGTTCTAGTGGACCAAGAAGTCAAAGAGGGTAACTGGTTGGAATGATTGGTCCCGATTAACATGAGGAATTAGCAGTGCTACTACACATTAAAGACAAGGAGCAGTATGGAGATCAAAGGATTTACTGGGCATACTTCTATGACCAATAAAAACCATGAATGAATGGGCGACAATGGTAAAGACAACAGAATGCAAGCATATAAATACAGAGCTCAAAACCCAAACTAAATCCATTGCTGTCAAGTCAATTCTGACTCACAGTGACCCTATAAGACAGAGGAGAACTGCTCCATGAGGTTTCCAATGAGTGACTGGCAGATTTGGCTGACTTTTTGCTTAGCAGCTGAGCTCTTAACAACTGCACCACCAGAGCTCTATACAGAGCTCAAGGCCCTTGAAAATGAAAGTGTAGACAAACAGCCCAGAGCAGTTGAAGTGTCACCAAGAATGGGAGGAATATAGAATAACCCTTTCAGACCTTATTATTTTCTACTTTGAGGTCTTTTTTTTTTTTTGATAGTGTGTGTGTTTTCATTAATGGAAAAATGATGAGTCATTGAGTGCATTTAAATTTTGGCTGGTAATATGGATTTTGAGAAATGTTATATGAAAATATGCGTTACCACTAAAATTGGTAGATTCTCTGGTGCCATGATTTGTGGGTGCCTGTCTGTCCTTACTATTATGAGAGGCACAATTTGTTGTTGGCACCTTTTGTTTGGTTACATTGGTTACTTCTGGTTTTCCAAATATGACTCACACACACACACAAACAAACTCACCAGGACTCCCTATCACACAGGAAAAAAAAAAAAAAATGCTTTTACAGTTTATCAAGCTGTACAAAAGCCAAAGAGACAAAAGTTTTACCCAATCACACTTCCTGGATGTACTACCTCATATGTAAGCCTGATTCCCTAGCTATCTTCCACCAACAAATGTTTCTTTTGTTTTTTGTTTTGTTTTGTTTACCATTAAACAAGTTCCCCCTGGTGGGAAACAAAAATTTTTTGTGAGAAAAGTATGGTCCCAAGAAATCTCAGAGTTGGAAAATGTGGTTTGGCAACAGTACATCCCAAGGAAATGGATAAGTGTTGGAGGCAGCAGATGATGGATGTCTGGAAATGTCTCAGAATCAGATAAAAGAGTGGGGACTGAAGCTTGTTTCACTAAAGTAAAAGATTCCCTTGCATAGCTTTCCATGAAATTGTAGCCATCCACCACCATGAAGAGGATTCTGACAGATTCAACTTTGTCTTCAGGAAAGAGTGAGGAAGGCTTTGTTCTCACAAATTAAAATGTATTCTCTCTCTCTCTCTCTACCTATTTCTGTTTATATACATATAAACACAATGTAGTAGGAGAACACAGTTGGATATGAGCATCATTAGGGAAGCATACAAACTGCATTCTCATCTGCAGATTCCCTTGGCCACCTATTTTTCCCTCTTGGCACTGTGTGACCACTTCACTTTTGAGCTTGATGAAATCACATACCACAGGGATTAAGATCTGGCTCCACAGGTGGTCAACGAGAGGCTCCAAAGATACAATAACAAAATGTTAAGAAGATAGCTTTCCATTAGTTGCCCTTGTCCAATGGGAAATGAGAGCAGGAGGAAATTAAGTAGACAAATCTATTCTTTTTTTCTCCTCTGGTGAATCACCATAAATTGTAATTTTCCAATGTGACCCTTCCAGAAGTCCTGGGAGCCAAGTGGCTTGTAAACTAGTAGCCAGTGTAGCCAGGTATCAAATTCCATGATTTGCATGTTTCCTTTTTCACTTTTATTATTATTAATCATTATTTTCATTCTTGTTGCTCTGGATGTCCCTTTCCCAAACAAGGTGTTATGTCCTTAACTCAATTCAATTCAGTTGTGACCCCTCCCTAATATGTGTTGGAATTTTAACCCCTATACCTGGGGATGGGAGAGCTGGTGATGCAGTGGTTAAGAACTCAGCTGCTGACAAAAGGATCAGCAGTTCAAACCCACCAGCAGCTCTACAGGAGAAAGATGTGGCAGTCTACTTCCAAAAAGATTTACAGCCTTGGAAACCTTACAGGGCAGACCTACTCTGTCCTTTAGAGTTGCTATGAGTTAGAATTAACTTGTCAATAGTGGGTTTGGTTTGGTTTTTGGTACCTGTGGATGTAATCCCCTTTGGGAATAGAGTTTTCTTTGTCATCTTACTGAGGCCATATCCCTGTATGTATGTCCTAAACCTAGTCACTTCTGAATTGTAAAAAGAACCAATTGAACAGAAAGAAGTACAAAGGAGAAGGCTAGAGTTACATAAGAATGGCCATGGAACCAAGGAACACCATGGCTACAGAAGCCAAAGGAGACAAGGACGTTCCTTAGATCCAATGAAGAGAGAACCTCCCCCTAAAGCCGGCACCCTGAATTTGAACTTGTAGACTCCTAATCTGTGAGAAAATACATTTCTTAAATTTAAGACCTGTAGTATCTGTGTGACAGCAGTACTAAGAAACTAAGACACTTTTATCTCAGAAAAATACTTATAAAAATAGACAAACCTATCACAGAAGTACATGGCAGTCAATTATATAAAAAAAAATTTTAATCATACCATGTATGCATCAAAGAAGAATGCACATATCACAATTTAAGTACGTTAACTAATAATTCCAAGCATTGGTATAAGCAAACAAATCTGCTCTAAATTCATATGTGTGTATATATATATATATATATGTATATATATATATATATATATATACGAATTTAGGCATACACACACACACACACAATTGCCCTATCTTAAACACCTTAAAAGCTAGAATGGCAAGACTTCATCTCAAATACTTTGGACATGTTATTAGGAGGGACCACCCCTTGAGGAAGGATATCATGATTGGTAAAGTAGAAGGTCAGCAAAAAAGGAAGACCATCAATGAGATGGATTGACACAGTGGCTGAAACGATGGGTTCAAACGTATCAATGACTGTGAGGATGGCACAAGACCAGGCAGTGTTTCCTTCTGTTGTACATAAGGCTGCTATGAGTCAACCTGACAACACCTAACAACAACAAAAACGAAAAATACCAAAAAATACCTAATGATATGTATTTGTGTGTATATATATATATGTATATATATATATAATTTTGTTGTCTTTAGGTTCCATCAAGTCATTTCCAGCTTATAATGACCCTATGTACAACAGAATGAAACACTGCCTGGTCCTGCACCACCCTCAGAATAAACACTCCCCACCAAAAAAAACAAAAACAAAAACTGCCATCGAGTCAATTCTGACTCATAGCAACCCTATAGGACTGAGTAGCACTGTCCCATAGAGTTTCCAAGGAGCAGCTGGTGGATTTGAACTGCTGACCTTTTGGTTAGCAGCCAACCTTTTAACCATTGCACCACCAAGGCTCCATCCTCACAATAGTTGCTATGTTTGAGCCCATTGTTACAGCTACTATGTCAATCCATCTCGTCAAGGGTCTTCTACTTTTTCACTGAAATTCTACCTTACCAAACATGATGTCCTCCAGTGATTGGTCCATCCTGATTACATGTCCAAAGTATGTGAGATGATGTCCTGCCATCCTTGCTTCCAGGAGCACGCTGGCTGTACCTCTTCCAAGACAAACTTGTTCATTCTTCTGGCAGTCCATAATATACCTAATATTTTCTACCACCAGTCATATTCTTACTAATGATATGGAACTTCTTCATTATCTTTTTCCACAGATGCAGTTGATTTGATTTCTGTGTATTCCGTCTGGTGAGGTCCATTTGTATAATCACTGTTTATGTTGTTGAAAAAGGTATTTGCAATGAAGAACTCACTGGTCTTGCAAAATTCTACCATGTGATCTCTGGCATCATTTCTATCACCAAGGGCATATTTTCCAACTATTAATCATTCTTTGATTCCAACTTTTGCATCCCAATCACCAGTAATTATCAATATGTTTTGATTGCATATTTAATCCATTTCAGAGTGCAGAAGTTGATCAAAATCATCAATTTCTTCATCTTTGGCATTAGGTAGGTGGGTAAATTTGAATAATAGTCATGTTAACTATTCTTCCTTATAGGTCTATGCTCTTTATCCTGTCACTGTAAGTATTGTACTTCAGGATAGATCCTTAGATGTTCTTTTTGTCAATGGATAGGCGGCATTTCTCTTCAATTTGTCACTTCTGGCATAGTAGGCCATGTTGTTTCTGTTAGGTACTGTTGAGTCAGTTCTGTCTCATAGGTCCCTATGCACAATAGAATGAAACACTGCCCAGTCCTGCACCATCCTCACAATTGTTGCTATACTTGAGTGTATTGTTGTAGCCACTGTGTCAGTTCATCTCATTGAGGGCCTTCCTCTTTTCCATTGACCCTCTACTTCACCAAGCATAATGTCCTTCTCCAGGGAATGATCCCTCCTGGTAACATGTCCAAAGTATGTAAGATGTAGTCTCATTATCCTTGCTTCTAAGGAGCAATCTGGTTGTACTTCTTCCAAGGCAGATTTGTTCGTTCTTTGGCAGTCCATGGTATATTCAATATTCTTCTCCAGCATCACAATTTAAAGGCATCAATTCTTCTGTCTTCCTTATTCAATGTCGAGCTTTCACATGCATATGAGGCAATTGAAAACACCATGGCTTGGGTCAGGCACACTTTAGTCTTCAAGGTAACATCTTTGGTTTAAAGAGGTCTTTTGCAGCAGATTTACCCAGTGCAATGTGTCTTTTGATTTCTTGACTGCTGTTTTCGTGGGTGTTGATTGTAGGTCCAAGAAAAATAAAATGCTTGACAACCTCAGTCTTTTCTCCATTTATCATGATGTTCCTTATTGGCACAGTTGTGAGAATTTTTGTTTTCTTTATTTTAAATTTAATCCATACTGAAGGCTGTGATCATTTTTCTTCATCTGCAAGTGCTTCAAGTCCTCTTCACTTTCAGCAAGCAAGGTTGTGTCATCTGCATAATGCAGGTTGTTAATGAGTCTTCCTCCAATCCTGGTGTCAATTCATATAGTCCAGCTTCTCGGATTATTTTCTCAGCATACAGACTGAATAGGTATGGTGAAAGGATATGACCCTGACGTACACCTTTCCTGAATTTAAACCATGCAGTATCCCCCTGTTCTGTTCCAATGACTGCCTCTTGATCCATGCACATATAGTAAACCATATGACTGCCCAATTCAAAATGGCCGATACCAGTCCATTTCAGCTTTCCAATGCCTAGGATGGAGCCCTCATGGCCCAGTGATTAAGAGCTCAACTGCTAACCAAAAAGTTGGCAGTTCAAATCCACCAGTTACTCCTTGGGAGCCCTTTGTCTACCGTGTCCTATAGATCCGCTATGAGTTGGCAATGGTTTTGGCTTTGGTTTGGAATGTCTAGTATATTGATTTTTATGTGGTCTGTTTCATTTTTGATGACTTCCAATTTTCCTAGATTTATGCTTTGTACCTTCCATGTTCTGATTATTAATAGATATTTGCAGCTGTTTCTTCTCATTTTAAGTCATACCACCTTAGTAAATGACCAAAACCTTGACTCCATCCACGTCATTCAGGTGGGTTGGGTATACTTTGAGGAGGCAATACTTAGGCAGACATATTTTGAGTGCCTTCCAATCTGACAGGCTCATTTTCCCACACGATCTCAGGCAATGTTCTGCTGCTATTCATAAGGCTTTCACTAGCCAATTTTTTCAGAAGTAGGCTGCCAGGTCTTTCTTCCTAGTCTGTCTCAGTCTGGAAGCTCTGCTGAAACCTGTCTACCATGGATGACCCTGTTGTTATTTTAAATACCAGTGGCATAGCTTCAGTATCATAGCAACACAGAAGCCACCACAGTATAACAAAGCGATGGACCATATATCAATATATATCTATAAATAAACTTATCTGCATCTCAGTTTTTGTTTTTTTTGTCACAGAAAACCTTCAATAAACTGTTATCACTACCTCTGAAAACCTGTAATGTCTTCAATGATTGGAAAGCAATGAAATGGATAGATGCATTGGCTGTGAGTGGAACTAGACAGGTTATGTTTGAATCCTATTTGACTTCATATTATTCCTGTATTTCTAAACAAATTACTGAGGCTAGCCTCCTGAACTGTGAGGAGATTACAATTCACACTTTAAACCAAAACCAAAACCAAACAAACCCATTGCTGTAGAGTTGATTCCAACTCATAGTGATCCTGTTGTTACTAGGTTTCATTTGTGTCAGAACTATGGTTCTAATGGGGAAATGCCAATGTGGATATTTGAAATTAGATACTTTCCTGCGGAAATTTTAGGAGGTTTTATACATAATATTATTCCTTTGGTAAATTATTTTATTTAATGTATTTTTATTGTCCTTCCTTATGCGTACGACCCTGTGATCTTTCAGCATTCCTGCAAATGCAGACAACAGCTAGACCTTATTAGTCATTGATGTTGTTAGCAGCTGGGAAGTCAACACCAGCACATGGTGACAAGAAAAAGAAAAGCTGCCCTGTCCTGGCCATCCCCATGACTGGTTGTGGATCAGAATATTGTGATCACTAGCGTTTTCATTGAAGGATTTCAGAACTAGATTACTAGACCTTTCTTCTTAGTCTGCCATAGTGTAGAAACTCAGCTGAAATCTGTGTAGCATCATGGCAACACACAAGGATCCACTGAGGGAGAGGTTGTGGCTGTGCATGAGATGCAAGGTGGGAAACCGAACCCCAGCCTTCAGCATGGAAGGCGAGAATTCTACCACTGACCCACCAATGCCCCTACTCATTGATACAAAACCTAAACCACACCAGTTGCATCAATTCAATTCATGGTGATCCCATTAGAAGATACATTTTATTCATAGCTTGATAACCTGAGTAGAACTGTGCTCCTAGGGTTTTCAGGTTGTGAACTTTCAGAAGCAGATCAGCGGACCTTCTTCAAGGCACCTCCAGGTGGGTTCAAGCCTCCGGCCTTTCAGTTAATAGCCAAACAGTTACACTTTTATGCCACACAGGAACTTAGATTCTGGTTTCAGCATGTTCTGGTCTCTCATGACATTCACTGCTTGTCTCATGTTACACCTCATGAAAGCCATTACATCATGTTGACTTCACATTTTTTTCCTTATAAATGATCTATATTTAGAACATTTTATTGAACTTCCTTCATATGATTTTGAGATTCTGAGCTTCTGCATTACTGACACAGAAATTTCCTGAGAACATGATTTTTTCAATGGTTTACCATGGTAATTTTTTTTAATTTAATACATCAAATAAATTGTCAGCACAATTTATACTTTCTATATTTAATTTAAATTAGGACCAGTACTACATTTGAAATCCAACAAAATTACCCACCTTCAAATATATTTTAGTATAAATCATATAAGAATTTATTTTCTGTTTAAAATAATCATTTTCTAAAATGTCCAGATAACTCCAATTTATGTTTTTCAGTAAAGGTAATGATTTGGCCATAAATTCTTCTTTTACTTTGCCTTATTTATTCCTAGGTAATTTATGGTTTCCATTTATATTGCAACTTTTTTTTCTTCTTTTTCTAATTAAATTATTTATTAACTTATGATTTACAAGGGAATATAATTGGTTTTAATACTGGTCTTAGGCAAGATTTGCTGAACTCAATGATTTGAAATAATGATTTCTAATCATTATTCTGTAGATTTTAATTTTTTTTTTCTACATAGATACCTATTTAATCTATGGACAGTAATTATTTTGTGTCTTCTGATCTTTATACCTTGATTTTTTTTTTTTTTGACTGACTGTTGTAACTACTGCTTTCCATTAAATATTGACCAGACCAAACAATTGATGCTCACATTATCTTGACCTTTATTTAACAGTAATATTTCTAATGCTTTACCATAACTTATGCGGCTTGTGGTAATTTTATAACCTTTTATTCTTCATATTAAGAAAGGAATGAAGATACTTTTTATTCCTAGCTTGATGAATGCTTTTACCAGTATTTTCCATGGTTTATGTACTTATTGAGCTTCCTTTTCTTTAAGCAGAGTTTCCATGAATAAGAGAAAATTATCTTGGCTCATAATGTTTACTGGAGTGACTGAATAGAATATATCTCTGGTAAATAGGAATAATCTCTCTACAAATTAAAAAGATCCAGAAGAAATTAACAAATATATTTTGAGCTCACATAACTCACTCTAAAACTGGCATTAGTTCTTTAATGCATTTTATTGTCATTTTGTTATTTCCTTACAGTATGTCTTTTAGATACAAAATCTCAAGTTTATTACATTACAGAAAATGAGCATTAAAAATATATGCAAAACACGTGACAATTTGTAGTGAAGCATGTTTTCTAATTATAAATGCTTGTACATTAGAGCTATTGGAGGAAGCAAATTTAAACTTAGCAGAAACAAGTAGTAAATCAAACGATTTCATCTGGGAAGGCAATAGTCAAAAAACGTTAATTAATGCTGGAAGTAAGACAGAATTTTCGTACTGGCTACTACTTTCTGGTACATTTTTTTCATCATTTTTGAAATCTTGTTTTTGTTAGTTTTTAAAGTAGACCCTGAGATATTAGTAGAAACAGTTGAAAGGTGGAAAGCCAGAGATTTTGGCTCTAGTTTTGACTTTGCATTAATTGTGAGAACTTCTATAAGTTACTAAACCACTTTTGGCCTCTTTGTAAAAATGAGTGCATTCTACAAGATGGCCTTTGAATTAACAAGCTGATACAGGTCATTAAAAATTTGAACTACTGTCAAGATAAAATCGTTACTGCGGAAACCACTTTTGTGATTGTATTGATTTCACTAGTTTTTATGCATTATTTGAATATTCAAGTAAAACTATTGAAATTTAAATAGGCAGTAAAGATGGACACCAGCACTTAGGGATATATCACCTTGGAGGTGTACAGCTTTTGTCACCTTGTGAATAAAGAATTTCTTGTCATGCATTAAGGATACGAAATAAATACAGAAAGTTTTATCCCCTTTCTGTGAATAAATGAAACCAGAACTTTCAGATTTTTTGGATGGCTGGATTGCTGATCATTTATAAACTGGTTCAGCGGCCTTCACAGAAAGGTTGACTTTCTTTCTTAGAGTCTCGGATACTCAAAAAAAAAAAACCCTGTAATTTTGATGGCAACTGTTCTTCTTTAAAAAGAAAAAAAGCTATTTTTTTTTTTTAATATTGTTTTAAATGCTAAGGACATTTTACATGTTGAAAAGATTGAAATTAATTCTTACAAATGGAAAACATATAAACAGCACTTAGGATATCAGAGAATGAGTAAGGATTTAAATCTATTTCTTAGGGTTACATATGAGCATATAAGTGTATATAGACCATGCTCAAATATCATCTTAATAATAACATTTCATCTAGATTAATTTCCATTAAACAACCTTATTTACATCCATGACTTTATGTTCAAAATGTGCAAGATTGCTCTTGTATGAACCTTATTATAGATTTTGTAGAGGGGTAGTCATTCTGCATATTTGGAAACTAAATTTGAAAGGTAAAGGCTAAAATTTTATTTTAATTATTGTTTTCATCTTGGTTCCCAAGCTTCCTGATCCAGATTTATGCCCTTGTTTTATCTACTGTATCACTGTATTTATAGTCCTTTCCCACTATCAGAGATATTGGTCTTAGCTTGCTGTGCCATGCTAACTTTTACTCACAGATGTGCTTTATGGAGGTAAGGGCTAATGACTGCAGGCAAAACTCGCTGCAGTAATCTGCGTCACCTATATTTTACAGATCAATGATTTCTTTACCTAGAATAGCTTTAAATTATAACCATGAACACACACATGCTCTCACACACGCACTCATGCATGAATGTACCTGCATGCCCAACTTTCTGTTTAAGACTTCATCTAAAGAGAAAGCAATGGCTAAAAGGAAGATGAAAAATTAAAAAAAAAAAAAAAAGGAAAAGGATGGAAAGAAAACATGCAGCATTGTGATTACCTATTTCTATGCTATGTTTCTCCTGTCTTCTGCAGTCTCATTTACGAAAAGACATTTTCCTAGAGAAAATGTAATTACATGGAAATTTCTAAGCTTTGAAAAAATATTTTAATCCACAACCCACAGGCTTTAATAATCATAATCGTCATGACCAAAGTAACTACTTCAAGCAAGCATATTGGTCAAGAAATAATACTTAAACATATTAGAACTTTGCCTTCATCCACCATGTCAAAACTTGAATTTAATAGCACATGAAATTATTCTCCTTAGTTACATTTTTTAGTTATATTTTAATAACACCTAGAAACAAAAATGAAACAATTTATTATTCTCACGTTATTCTGTGAGAATGTTTTCCTTAATTCAGTACATGCCACCTATGAATAAAAACTGTCAAAGGTATTTCAAATATATATATAAAATATATATAGATAGATATCTTAATATAGTTAAGAAAATAAAAGAATTACCACTCCACATTGTAACAAACTATTACATATATTTTATTTTCTAATGATTTTATTCTTTTACAAGATACACAGATTAAAGAATATCTGTCCTCTCTTTAATGAAAAAATGTCAATACACACAGACTCTGTAGACAAAAACATATACTATTTCATAAGCTAAGAGTTTGCATATTAAATATTCAATAGGTACCTTTAGATATTATTGAAAAATTTCGAACCATTTATTTGCACTGAATATTATATTATCTATAAAATTATAGATTTAATTTTTTTTCTGTTTTTTTTTTATTAACTTTTATTGAGCTTCAAGTGAACGTTTACAAATCCAATCAGTCTGTCACATATAAATTTACATACATCTTACTCCGTACTCCCACTTGCTCTCCCCCTAATGAGTCAGCACTTTCAGTCTCTCCTTTCGTGACAATTTTGCCAGCTTCCCTCTCTCTCTATCCTCCCATCCCCCCTCCAGACAAGAGATGCCAACACAATCTGAAGTGTCCACCTGATATAATTAGCTCACTCTTCATCAGCATCTCTCTCCCACCCACTGACCAGTCCCTTTCATGTCTGATGAGTTGTCTTCGGGGATGGTTCCTGTCCTGTGCCAACAGAAGGTCTGGGGACCATGACCGCTGGGATTCCTCTAGTCTCAGTCAGACCATTAAGTATGGTCTTTTTATGAGAATTTTGGGTCTGCATCCCACTGTTCACCTCCTCCCTCGGGGGTTCTCTGTTGTGCTCCCTGTCAGGGCAGTCATCGATTGTGGCCGGGCACCAACTAGTTCCTCTGGTCTCAGGATGATGTAGGTCTCTGGTTCATGTGGCCCTTCCTGTCTCTTGGGTTCTTAGTTGTCCTGTGACCTTGGTGTTCTTCATTTTCCTTTGCTCCAGGTGGGTTGAGACCAATTGATGCATCTTAGATGGCCGCTTGTTAGCATTTAAGACCCCAGACGCCACATTTCGAGTGGGATGCAGAATGTTTTCATAATAGAATTATTTTGCCAATTGACTTAGAAGTCCCCTCAAACCATGGTCCCCAGATGCCCGCCCCTGCTCCACTGACCTTTGAAGCATTCATTTTATCCCGGAAACTTCTTTGCTTTTGGTCCAGTCCAATTGAGCTGACCTTCCATGTATTGAGTGTTGTCCTTCCCTTTACCTAAAGCAGTTCTTATCTACTAATTAATCAATAAAAAACCCTCTCCCTCCCTCCCTCCCCCCTTCGTAACCACAAAAGTATGTGTTCTTCTCAGTTTTTACTATTTCTCAAGATCTTATAATAGTGGTCTTATACAATATTTGTCCTTTTGTCTCTGACTCATTTCACTCAGCATAATGCCTTCCAGGTTCCTCCATGTTATGAAATGTTTCACATGACTCGTCACTGTTCTTTATCCCTACGTAGTATTCCATTGTGTGAATATACCACAATTTATTTACCCATTCATCCGTTGATGGACACCTTGGTTGCTTCCAGCTTTTTGCTATTGTAAACAGAGCTGCAATAAACATGGGTGTACATGTGTGAAGGCTCTTGTTTCTCTAGGGTATATTCTGAGGAGTGGGATTTCTGGGTTGTATGGTAGTTCTATTTCTAACTGTTTAAGATAATGCCAGATAGATTTCCAAAGCGGTTGTACCATTTTACATTCCCACCAGCAGTGTATGAGAGTTCCAATCTCTCCGCAGCCCCTCCAACATTGATTATTTTGTGTTTTTTGGATTAATGCCAGCCTTGTTGATGTGAGATGGAATCTCATCGTAGTTTTAATCTGCATTTCTCTAATGGCTAATGATCGAGAGCATTTTCTCATATATCTGTTAGCTGCCTGAATATCTTCTTTAGTGAAGTGTGTGTTCATATCCTTTGCCCACTTCTTGATTGGGTTGTTTGCCTTTTTGTGGTTCAGTTTTGACAGAATCATGTAGATTTCAGAGATCAGGTGCTGGTCGGAGATGTCATAGCTGAAAATTCTTTCCCAGTCTGTAGGAGGTCTTTTTACTCTTTTGGTGGTCTTTAGATGAGCATAGGTGTTTGATTTTTAGGAGCTCCCAGTTATCGGGTTTCTCTTCATCATTTTTGGTAATGTTTTGTATTCTGTTTATGCCCTGTATTAGGGCTCCTAGGGTTGTCCCTATTTTTTCTTCCATGATCTTTATCGTTTTAGTCTTTATGTTTAGGTCTTTGATCCACTTGGAGTTAGTTTTTGTGCATGGTGTGAGGTATGGGTCCTGTTTCATTTTTTTGCAAATGGATATCCAGTTATGCCAGCACCATTTGTTAAAAAGACTATCTTTTCCCCAATTAAGTGACACTGGTCCTTTGTCAAATATCAGCTGCTCATACGTGGATAGATTTATATCTGGGTTCTCAATTCTGTTCCATTGGTCTATGTGCCTGTTATTGTACCAGTACCAGGCTGTTTTGACTACTGTGGCTGTATAATAGGTTCTGAAGTCAGGTAGAGTGAGGCCTCCCACTTTCTTCTTCTTTTTCAGTAATGCTTTGCTTATCCGAGGCTTCTTTCCCTTCCATATGAAATTGGTGATTTGTTTCTCTATCCTCTTAAAATATGACATTGGAATTTGGATCGGAAGTGGGTTATATGTATAGATGGCTTTTGGTAGAATAGACATTTTTACTATGTTAAGTCTTCCTATCCATGAGCAAGGTATGTTTTTCCACTTAAGTATATCCTTTTGAATTTCTTGTAGTAGAGCTTTGTAGTTTTCTTTGTATAGGTCTTTTACATCCTTGGTAAGGTTTATTCCTAAGTATTTTATCTTCTTGGGGGCTACTGTGAATGGTATTGATTTGGTTATTTCCTCTTCGGTGTTCTTTTTGTTGATGTAGAGGAATCAAAGTGATTTTTGTATGTTTATTTTATAACCTGAGACTGCCAAACTCTTCTATTAGTTTCAGTAGTTTTCTGGAGGATTCCTTAGGGTTTTCTGTGTATAAGATCATGTCATCTGCAAACAGAGATAATTTTACTTCCTCCTTGCCAATCCGGATACCCTTTATTTCTTTGTCTAGCCTAATTGCCCTGGCTAGGACCTCTAGCACGATGTTGAATAATAGCGGTGATAAAGGGCATCCTTGTCTGGTTCCCATTCTCAAGGGAAATGCTTTCAGGTTCTCTCCATTTACAGTGATATTGGCTGTTGGCTTTGCATAAAAGTAGATGCCCTTTATTATGTTGAGGAATTTTCCTTCAATTCCTATTTTGGTAAGAGTTTTTATCAAAAATGGGTGTTGGACTTTGTCAAATGCCTTTTCTGCATCAATTGATAAGATCATGTGGTTTTTGTCTTTTGTTTTATTTATGTGGTGGATTTCATTAATGGTTTTTCTGATATTAAACCAGCCTTGCATACCTGGTATAAATCCCACTTGATCAGGGTGAATTATTTTTTTGATGTGTTGTTGGATTCTATTGGCTAGAATTTTGTTGAGGATTTTTGCATCTATGTTCATGAGGGATATAGGTCTATAATTTTCTTTTTTTGTGTGATGTCTTTACCTGGTTTTGGTATCAGGGAGATGGTGGCTTCATAGAATTAGTTGGGTAGTATTCCGTCTTTTTCTATGCTTTGAGATACCTTCAGTAGTAGTGGGGTTAACTCTTCTCTGAAAGTTTGGTAGAACTCTGCAGTGAAGCCGTCCAGGCCAGGGTTTTTTTTTTGTTGGGAGTTTTTTGATTACCGTTTCAATCTCTTTTTTTGTTATGGGTCTATTTAGTTGTTCTACTTCTGAATGTGTTAGTTTAGGTAGGTAGTGTTTTTCCAGGAATTCATCCATTTCTTCTAGGTTTGCAAATTTGTTAGAGTACAATTTTTCGTAATAATCTGAAACGATTCTTTTAATTTCATTTGGTTCTGTTGTGATGTGGTCCTCTCGTTTCTTATTCGGGTTATTTGTTTCCTTTCCTGTATTTCTTTAGTCAGTCTAGCCAATGGTTTATCAGTTTTGTTAATTTTTTCAAAGAACCAGCTTTGGCTTTGTTAATTCTTTCACTTGTTTTTCTGTTCTCTAATTCATTTAGTTCAGCTCTAATTTTTATTATTTGTTTTCTTCTGGTGCCTGATGGATTCTTTTGTTGCTCACTTTCTATTTGTTCAAGTTGTAGGGACAGTTCTCTGATTTTGGCTCTTTCTTCTTTTTGTATGTGTGCATTTATCAATATAAATTGGCCTCTGAGCACTGCTTTTGCTGTGTCCCAGAGGTTTTGATAGGAAGTATTTTCATTCTCGTTGCATTCTATGAATTTCCTTATTCCCTCCTTGATGTCTTCTATAACCCAGTCTTTTTTCAGGAGGGTATTGTTCATTTTCCAAGTATTTGATTTCTTTTCCCTAGTTTTTCTGTTATTGATTTCTAGTTTTATTGCCTTGTGGTCTGAGAAGATGCTTTGTAATATTTCGATGTTTTGGATTCTGCAAAGGTTTGTTTTATGACCTAATATGTGGTCTATTCTAGAGAATGGTCCATGTGCGCTAGAAAAAAAGTATACTTTGCAGCAGTTGGGTGGAGAGTTCTGTATAAGTCAATGAGGTCAAGTTGGTTGATTGTTGTAATTAGGTCTTCCGTGTCTCTATTGAGCCTCTTACTGGATGTCCTGTCCTTCTCCGAAAGTGGTGTGTTGAAGTCTCCTACTATAATTGTGGAAGTGTCTATCTCACTTTTCAATTCTGTTAAACTTTGATTTATGTATCTTGCAGCCCTGTCATTGGGTGCATAAATATTTAATATGGTTATGTCTTCCTGATCAATTGTCCCTTTTATCATTATGTACTGTCCTTCTTTATCCTTCGTGGTGGATTTAAGTCTAAAGTCTATTTTGTCAGAAATTAATATTGCTACTCCTCTTCTTTTTTGCTTATTGTTTGCTTGATATATTTTTTTCCATCCTTTGAGTTTTAGTTTGTTTGTGTCTCTAAGTCTAAGGTGTGTCTCTTGTAGGCAGCATATAGATGGATCGTGTTTCTTTATCCAGTCTGTGACTCTCTGTCTCTTTATTGGTGCATTTAGTCCATTTACATTCAGTGTAATTATAGATAAATAAGTTTTTAGTGCTGTCATTTGATGCCTTTTTATGTGTGTTGTTGACAATTTCATTTTTCCACATACTTTTTTGTGCTGAGACGTTTTTCTTAGTAAATTGTGAGATCCTCATTTTCATAGTGTTTGACTTTATGTTAGTTGAGTCGTTACGTTTTTCTTGGCTTTTATCTTGAGTTATGGAGTTGTTATACCTTTTTGTGGTTACCTTATTATTTACCCCATTTTTCTAAGTAAAAACCTAACTTGTATTGTTCTATATTGCCTTGTATCACTCTCCATATGGCAGTTCAATGCCTCCTGTATTTAGTCCCGCTTTTTGATTATTGTGATCTTTTACCTGTTAACTTCCATGATTCCCTGTTATGTGTATTTTTTTTTAATTAATCTTAATTTGTTTGTTTTTGTTATTTCCCTATTTGAGTTGATATCAGGATGTTCTGTTTTGTGACCTTGTGTTGTGCTGGTATCTGATATTATTGGTTTTCTGACCAAACAATATCCTTTAGTATTTCTTGTAGCTTTGGTTTGGTTTTTGCAAATTCTCTAAACTTGTGTTTATCAGTAAATATCTTAATTTCGCCTTCATATTTCACAGAGAGTTTTGCTGGATATATGATCCTTGGCTGGCAGTTTTTCTCCTTCATTGCTCTATATATGTCGTCCCATTCCCTTCTTGCCTGCATGGTTTCTGCTGAGTAGTCTGAACTTATTCTTATTGATTCTCCCTTGAAGGAAACCTTTCTTTTCTCCCTGGCTGCTTTTAAAATTTTCTCTTTATCTTTGGTTTTGGAGAGTTTGATGATAATATGTCTTGGCGTTTTTCTTTTTGGATCAATCTTAAATGGGGTTCGATGAGCATCTTGGATAGATATCCTTTCGTCTTTCATGATGTCAGGGAAGTTTTCTGTCAGCAGATCTTCAACTATTTTCTCTGTGTTTTCTGTCCCCTCTCCCTGTTCTGGGACTCCAATCACTCGCAAGTTATCCTTCTTGATAGAGTCCCACATGATTCTTAGGGTTTCTTCATTTTTTTAAATTCTTTTATCTGATTTTTTTTCAGCTATGTCGGTGTTGATTCCCTGGTCCTCCAGATGTCCCGGTCTGCATTCTAATTGCTCGAGTCTGCTCCTCTGACTTCCTATTGCATTGTCTAATTCTGTAATTTTATTGTTAATCTTTTGGATTTCTACATGCTGTCTCTCTATGGAGTCTTGCAACTTATTAATTTTTCCACTATGTTCTTGAATAATCTTTTTGAGTTCTTCAACAGTTTTATCAATGTGTTCCTTGGCTTTTTCTGCAGTTTGCCTTATTTCGTTTGTGATGTCTTGAAGCATTCTGTAAATTAGTTTTTTATATTCTGTATCTGATAATTCCAGGATTGTATCTTCATTTGGGAAAGATTTTGATTCTTTTGTTTGGGGTGTTGGAGAAGCTGTCATGGTCTGCTTCTTTATGTGGTTTGACATGGACTGCTGTCTCCGAGCCATCACTGGAAAACTAGTTTTTCCAGAAAATCTGCTAAAAAAAATACAGTCAGATCCCTATCAGAATTGCCTTTGGATTATAACTGCCACCTTTTTCCCTGTAAGGATGAAAGTCTGAGGTTTGGATCGTATATGTTTGGCTGTAGCTGGTTCTGTGTTTTTAGTCCAATTAGGGGTGGATTTTTGGTCCCTGGGTTTTTTTTTTTTTTTTTTTTTTTTATTGTTGTTGTTGTTCCTTCTCTCAGGCCGAAACAGTGGATTAGGAAAAGACCCAAAAAAAAAGGGGGGGGGGAAGCAAAGCCACCGCGGAGCCAGAGGAGCCATTCTCCCTCTGGCTCAGGCAATTCGGATGTTAATGAAGCCGCCTGGGGAGGGTGGGGGAGGGATCAGAGAGATAGGAGAGTAGCACCTCAGAATATAGCCAGAGTTGCTTGTCTTGCTCGGAATGACTATTATATCAGATATTCCCGCGGGGCGTGGGGCCTATGTGTGCTGGCTGTGTGGAGATTTCCCCCGGGGGGTCTGACCCGCTGAAGTCACGGTCAGATCCTCCGCTGCCAGCCCCACACCCAACGTCAAGGTTCCCCTGCTGGGAAGGTGCACTCTCAACTCCAAAATCAGTCACTGCCTCCCGGGGACTTCTCGTCCTGCCAGCTGCGTCGCCATGCCGCCCCCACAAACCGGCTGGCCTGCCTCCCAGGGTTAGTTCAGGTGAGTGGAGCAGCTCCCCGTGCTTGTGCCCTGACCACTGTCCCGGCTGGGACGCTGCTCTGCCTGCTCCTAGACCAGTCACTGCCTCCCGGGGACTTCTCCCACCAGCTGCGTTGCCACGCCGCCTACGCGAACCGGCTGGGCCCCTTCCTGGGGTGAGTTCGGGGGTAGGGCTGGGCCCCTTGTTTGCGCCATCTGCTCCCCTGTGCTCTGCCCTAAATCGGGCTCCAAAGGTTACCTGACTGGTAGGCTGGCTCCAGGCTCTGAAAACAATCGCTGCTTTCCCGTATTTGTTCATTTTCCATCTCTAAATCTGTGTTTGTTGTTCAGGGTTCGTAGATTGTTATGTACGTGATCGATTCACTTGTTTTTCTGATTCTTTGTTGCAAGAGGGATCCGAGGTAGCGTCTACCTAGTCAGCCATCTTCCCCAGTCTCCTAGATTTAATTTTTTGAAAAACTTTTTACCATTTTCTTCTTTGTAAACTTTCTGCTTTTTCATTATTATAACCACTGTGATAAAAAGTAAGCATAAACTAAAAAATAAATAATCATTGATAATTTTAAGGACTAAATTACTGTAAGTAAATATACAAAACTGTTCTGTTTCTGGTATATATGGTGAAATTTATTCTCCTATATATTAACCATAAGCAGTATATGAAACTTCCTGTTTCACTGTGCTCCTTGATATACTACTGTATTGTCATTTTGTGAGTATTTTGAAATTGATACTACTCAAAAGTTCAAATTGCTTTTATTTTTACTTTCAAATTTTTTGGTGAGGACTAATTTTGTTTTAAATGTTTGAGTCTGGAATTTTTAATCAATGAAATGTTCATGGACTATAAGGATGTTTCTATCCTTTAGTCATAATTTTTAATAAACTTATAAGAATATTAGACACATTCCCAATATGCATTGCAAATATTTTTCTCAAGGCAATCATTATATTGTCTCTCTGTTTAATGGTGTTTTTGACGTGTTCATTCTCCATTCTTCACCTATTTGAAAGTCTACCTTTACCATATTCTAAATTTGTATTCGTGTTTTTTTTCTAGTAATCTACATGTCTATTTTAGATAAAGCATCTCACTCAGTTATTATAGCCAAACAATCTATCATAAAATATGGCTAGTATAAAACCCAGTGCTGTCATAGCGACCCTATAGGATAGAGTAGAACTGCCCCGTAGAGTTTCCAAGGAGCGTCTGGTGGATTTGAACTGCCAACCCTTGGGCTGGCAGCTGTAGCACTTAACCACTATGCCACCAGGGTTTCCTATGGCTAGTATAGGATAAGCTAAATAACGGGAATCTTCTAAAAATTAAACACTTATACTCATCAAAAGACTTCACCAAAAGAATAAAAAGAGAAACTACAGACTGGCAAAAAAAAATTGGCTATGACAAATCTGACAAAGTTCTAATCTCTAAAATCTACAAGAAAATCCAACACCAATGCAATAAAAAGACAATCCAATTCAAAAAAGGGGCAAAGGAAATGAACAGACACTTCACCAAAGAAGACGTTCAAGCAGCTAACAAACACATGAGGAAATGCTCCCAATCACTAGCCATTAGAGAAATGCAAATTAAAACCACGAGATACTATCTCACCCCAGCATTACTGGCACAAATCAAAAAAACAGAAAATAACAAATGTTGGGGAGGCTGTGGGGAGATTGAAACTCTTATACACTGCTGGTGTATATGTGAAATGGTACAACAATATTGGAAAACAATATGGGGCTTCCTTAGAAAGCTAGAAATAGTAATACCACCTTGTCCAGCAATTCCAGTCCTAGGAATATATTCTAGGGAAATAGGAGCCATCACATGAATAAACATATACATGCAAATGTTCACTGCAGCATTGTTCACAATAGCAAAATGATGGAAACAACCTAGATGCCCATCAACAGGTGAATGGATAAACAAACTGTGGTACATACACGATGGAATACTATGAAACGCTAAAGAACAATGATGATTCTCACAACATGGATGAATCTGGAGGGCATTATGCTGACTGAAATAATTCAGCCACAAAAGGACAAATATTGTATAAGACCACTACTGTAAAAACACATGAAACTGTTTACACACAAAAAGAAACACTCTTTGATGGTTAAGAGGGAGGGGAAGGGTGGGGTGTAAAAACACTGAACAGACAATAGCTAAGTTGTAACTGTGGTGACGGGTGGGACAATGCACAATGCTGGGGAAGCCAGACAACTTGTCAAGGGCAGGGCTGTGGAGGCTCCATGGACACATCCAAACTCCCTGAGGGACTGAATTGCTGAGCTGAGGGCTGTGGGGACCATGGTCTAGGGAAACATTTAGCTTAATTGACATAATATAATTTATAAAGAAAAATGTTCTACGTTCTACTTTAGTGAGTAGCATATGGGGTTTTAAAAGCCTGTGAGCAGCCATCTAAGATACTCCATAGGTCTAACACCATTGGGAGCAAGGGAGAATGAAGAAAACCAGAGACAAAGGGAAAGATTGGTCCAAAGGACTAGCTGACCACAACTACCACAGCCTCCACCAGACTGAGCTCAGCACAACTAGATGGTGTCCAGCTACCACCACAGACTGCTCTGAAAGGGATCGCAATAGAGTATGCTGAACAGAGCTGGAGATAAATGTAGAACAAAATTCTAAGTCACAAAAAAAGGCCGGAATTATGGGCTTGACAGAGACTGGAGAAACCCCAAGAGTATGGCCCCTGGATACCCTTTTAGCTCAGTAATGAAGCTACTCCTGAGGTTCACCCTTCGGCCAAAGATTAGACAATTCCACAAAACAAAATGAGACTAAAGGGTCACACCAGCCCAGAAGCAAGGACAAGAAGGCAGGAGGGGACAAGAAAGCTGATAATAGGGAACTCAAGGTCGAGAAGGGAGAGTGATGACATGTTGTAGGGTTGGTAGTCAATGTCCCAAAACAATACGTGCACTAATTGTTTAATGAGAAGCTAGTTTGTTCTGTAAAACTTCATCTAAAGTGCAGTAATAAAAAAGAGAAAAAGAAAAAAAAATATGGCTACTAGATAGATCTATATCATATATTTTTCAAAATATTCTTGGTTACTTGTATAATATTATTATTCCTGTAAAACTTTAGAATTTCTATGTGCTTCAATATACTATTAGAACTTTGTTTGAATATTGTTTCTGAATTCATATAATTATTTGGTGATAACTAGATTTATTGTGACATCATTTTTCCACTGAGGGCTATTGCATATCTCTCTGTTCGTTTTATTTTGAATAGTACAGTATTTTAGTTTTCTTTATGTAAAATTTCATCTCTTGCCAAGCTAATTATTAAGTTATATTTTATAATTTTATTGTGATTTTTAATGACATTTGATATTTATTCAAAATCCTTATATTTGTCTTAAAATGACACATTTTGTGTTTATTTTCTAATCAGCTGCTTTGATAAACTGACATTATTTTTGTGTCCCAGTAGACTTTATCTACTTAAAAAAATTGTATCTTCTTTAAATTATATTATTTCATCCTGTATTCCAATATTACAGCTCTCATTTCTATTCGATACCTATTTACTTGTATAAAAGGCAGATATTAATAATGGTATATATCACATATTATATTAATAACAATATTAGAACTTATATGTAGTTGAAAGTTTCATTCATCAAACTCCCATTCTATGTGATATAATGATATAGATATTTAAAATGCAAACAACCTGCTGTAAATGGTATGTGGATTATTTTTTTCCTCATTTATACCCAAATACGGAATTTTGCTGAGATTATATCTTATAAATCTAAAATATTTGAATGGTTCTTCTCAATTATTTTACTTAAAAATAAGAAATTAAAAACATCATCATGTATTTTAAAATGTTTCAGAAAATTTGCTTCGAACTTACCTGTAAACCACATAAAAATCTTTCAGGTTTTAGATATTTTATTTGCAACTACCAATATTTTTGGTGTTTTTTGAGAAAGACAATATCTGAAAATATAATTTTCAAAACATTGTTGCCAATCATATTATGCTATATTTGTATATCGAATGTATGTTTAATATAAAAATGCATACATTATAGTAACAATCACTTATAGGCTGATTTTTACAATTGTAGAGTCTTTAAATTAGCTTGCCTTCTTGCATAGATTAGAATTTGATGGATTCAATATATAGATAACTGCTTTCTAAAGTAAAATAATGGCAACAATCAGGATTTACAAGATAATTTCTGTGAATTATCATTATAAAATTTGATTAGAATAAGGTCTCTAAAAATATCATTTAGCAGTAAGAGTTTTAGTGTAAGGGGGTATATCATTAATTGAATGTGAATTAGACCATATATTCCAATTACTATCTTTCATACTATAGAGAAAATACTAGTGTGTTATGAAGTATAACATTAAAACTTCATTAAAGCAGGCATAAACTCTATTAAAAGAAAATACATACACATTTGTTACACTCCTACCAACAACCACAAAATTTTTATATCATTAATCTTGAACGGATTTCCAATGTAGGACATTTTTGTAAGCTCACATATTTCAAAGATATGAGTTCCTAATATTTTTTCCCAAAATGGACATATGTTTTAATTCTAATTAGTTAAGAAAGTTATTGTGTAAAAGAAGATCGTGCAATTATGAAATCTATAAAATTATTTAAATAACTCATAATACCATCACCAAAATATAATAAAACAATTACTATTTTGTGTTTGTGTATGTCATTGCTGTTTGTATATGTGTGTACATATATACATACTTGTATATATACATACTTGTATATATACATACTTGTATATATACATATACATACATACATACATATATGTAGACACAGAGAGAGAGAGAAACCATGGTGTCATAGTGGTTAAGAGCTACGGCTGCTAACCAAAAGTTTGGCAGTTGAATTCTACCAGGAGCTCCTTGGAAACTATATGAGGCAATGGCAATTCTACTCTGTCCTATAGGGTCACTATGAGTCAGAATCGACTAGACACCAATGCGTTGGGTTTTGAGTTTTTTTTATATATATATGTATATGTGTACATGTACATGTATATGTATATGTGTGTATACACAAAAAAACAAACCAAACCCATTGCCATTGAGTTGATTCCAACGCATAGGACCCCATACGACAGAGTTGAACTGCTTCACAGTGTTTCCAAGCAGCAGCTGGTGGAATTGAACAGGCATGTTTTGTTTAGCAGCCAAACACTTAATCACTGTACCATCAGGGTTCCGTGTATACACATATTAGTATATATATATTAGCCTATATGTGTTATATGTGTTAGTAAATATTTAATTATTTACTAAACAAGATAATTAAGATATCAATTATATATGCTGTATTATGGTCTGTTTTATTTCAATGAAGTATTTATTTCATTCTTGGCTGTATATACAGTTTTATCATCCAAGGGGGCATTTTCATTATTTATAAATGTTTACTATTTAATCAATAGTAAAAGCAAATATCCAATATGTACTCTCTTATATTTAGTGAATTGCTTCGACAGTAAAAACCAATTTAAGAAAAACTGTTATGTCAAAGCATATGGACATTTTTAAAAACCAGTCCCGTGTAGTCAAAGGTTACACTTCTGAAATTTATAATGTATGTCACCGTGCGCTGGAATCAACTTGATAGCAACTGGTTAACGTTAACACAAATTCTAAATAAAAATGGACTGATCCTGGGTCCTCAATAGCTTTCCATGTTAGTATGCTCCATCGTCATACATTTTGACAATTCTGAATTTACAATGCCATTTTAAATTGTATTTCATGGAATACTAGAAAGAATGAAACTAGTTTTTATGTATTTATTAGATTTATTTTTGTGATCTTCTGAATATAAACTTCTGTTGGGTTATTCACTTTTTACATTGATTAATAGGAATTGTTTATTACTGATATTAAGTGAGAAAAACTTGTTGCAAATATTTTTTGTATTTTGCAATTTTGTTTAAATTCATTTTTGTAGGATTTTAATAGTTTTACCCTCTCAGACATAATTTTTATTTATTCTCATTTTTTGTATCTGATTCATGCATTCATCTGTACCCAAAGCTAAGTATATATATAATTTTAATTTTTCTGTTACTTTAGTATTGTATTAAATGTATGCCTTTAATTCATTTAAATTAAACTGGTAGTAGACACAAAACCAAAAACAATCAAATACTTTAGCATATCCCTACTTATCTGAAAGTTTATTTTATAATATATATAATAGCCTATGTCTATTATACAAAAGGCAAAAGTCTCGTTACTTAGTGAGGAGCCTATTTTGTAGGCTGTAATAGTGAAATTTGTAGGCTAACAGATGTAAATGATTCATATTTGCTAAATTGAATGATTTTCAAGTATAAACTTTACTTCGGCTGTATTTTCCTAAACATTACATATGATACCATAGCCAAATATATTTCAGTATTGATGGAAATAATTTGCAAATGACAAAGTGGTCAGTTAATGCTTTAATATTAACAGTGTATTACTATTTTTAAGTCTCTTCTCTTTATAAAATTCTGAACAGGAGATTTGAATGTGTGATCTCATTTGAACATTACCATATCACTATGAGGGGAATTTTCTTAGCCCCATTTTACAAAGGATTAAATGGATTCTCAGAGCATTACACTAACTTGGTTAGTGTTACACAGTCAGAACAACCAAGAAATCTAATCCACAAACCAGAGGCTTAATGACTACTCCGTGTTGGTTTTACGGAAGGTGTTAAGAGTTTGCCCTCAGCATTTCAAGTTACGTTCTTTAACATGTTAGCTTAGATGATACTACTACTTTAGTTAAGTTGGGCAATTACAAAACCAAGAAAAGTAAACAGAGAAAGTTTATTCAGAGGTATGAAGTAAACCCAATCATAAAATGAACTTGGGTAAGCACCGTATAGTAAGTTAATGTCTGTAGTAAGAGCACATTTGTGTTTTAACTTTGTAAGTTATTTTTAATAGTTCAACATTATGATTTTCTTCTGTGAGCATTTCATTTTACAAAATCTTGCAGTCCATGCCTATTCGTTTTCCATAATGTGTCGATAAAAGTAATAACAGTGGAAATATTGTATTTGGAGATTCTAATAATGACAGCACATATCCAATACATATCTTGAAAATAAATTTTTCCACCGGTATTCACAGTACGCCTTGTCCTCCCAGGTAAGTTTTTTTTTTTTAATACTTTGAGATACTTTTTTATTAAAATAGAAAATGAAAAAAATTATAAAAAGTTATTGAAATGACTCCTATTTTTAAATCAAATGACTATTATATACAGGAGAAAGGGTATTTTCAAATGAAGTTGCAAACGTGTTAGTTAGAGTTTAATTGTATTGTTTTGGAAACATGGGTAATATATTTATTTTTCAGACAATATGAATATATATGCACTTATATACAAATTAATTTACATACTTGCATTCTTGTACATTTGCTAGTAAAGTTCCTTCTTTGTATATTAATACCTCTTCTTCATGTATTAACTCAGCATATTTCTTAGTATTTTATTGGTTATAATAGGAATCTAGACAGAAAAGACAGACAGCAATCTTAAATATTGTAAGGCCTCATTTATATTCCTAACAGAATATAAAAGAGATTTAAGATAAATTTAAAGACAATTAACACTCTTCTTCCCCTTTCTTGAAGGTGTGCAAGAAGGTTAATCATGAGTGGAAGGGTAAGAAGACATGGGCAAGCAGAGAGAGAGGAGGCAACATCACTTTGTTTCAAATATTTAGATAATACTTTTAGTAATATCTTCTTTTTACATTTGTCTTGGCAAGTGTATCAAGTTTTTACTTTATATACCTAAAACTAATTTGTATTACATTAGTGTACACTAGATAATTCAGGAATCGACTCGACAGCAGTGGTTTGTGGGTGTAGATAATTCACAGATTAAAAAATAATCTATTTGGTTCTCAAAGAAATATACCTAACAAACTATAAAGCAATGTTTTTTCAATAGGGCAGGAGTACTCAAGAGGCATAATTCAGTGTCTATGTGCTACAGACCAAATAAGTTAGTTCTCAAAAGTTTTTATTTCTGGTCATCGAGCCTCTTTCAGTTTTAATATGCAATTGTGACTGTGGCAGAATCTGCCAGTTGTCTGCAAATAACTGTTTATCTAATCTTCTGTTGGAGATAGCCAGCTAGCTGCCCTCAGGTAGACCCCTACTCACAGCAGGTTTATATACAATAGAAAGAAGCACTGTCCTGTCCTTTGTCATCCTCACTATCGCCTGCATGTTTGAGTCCATTGTGCAAATCTATCTCACGGAGATTCTCTTTCGGCTTTCCTGGCTTTCTCCAGTGATACCCTCCTCCAGCAACTAATCCCCTGACAAGGTATCCAGAGCAAGTGAGTTGGACAGTGTTCTGTTGTGATACATAGGGTTTTCATTGACTACTTTTTGGATGTAGATTGTCAGGCCTTTTTCCTAGTCTGTCTTAGCCTGGAAGCTCTCTTGAAACCTCTCCACCAAAGGTGACTCTGCCGGATTTGAAATATCAGTAGCACAGCTTCCAGTACCATCACAGCAACGTGAAAGCCAATACAGTATGACAAACTGACAGGTAGTAGTAATAAAAGCCTTGTATACCACTTACTGGACACCGGCGTGTTCAGAGTAATGGGGACATTTCCTAGCCTCGCTGCATCGATGGATGGCCACATCACTAACATCTGGTCAAGGGATAGGAAAGGAAGTGTTACGTGCAACTTCTGAAGAGGATCCTTAGGAAAGAGTATGCTCTTTCCTCACTCCTTCTTCCTTCCTAGAGGGATGAAATTGGAACATCAGGATTGGTAGATACAGCATGACGGAAACATAGGTAGCGGATGTCATCTTGTCTAATCACCCAGGGATTGTTATACATTTAGGTGAGAGAGAAGTAAACTACCTTCACTGAGCCACTGTTACTTTAAGTTTCTTGTTTCTTACAACTGCACGTAATTCTTCTAATAAAAGTGCACACTCATAGTCGTTCAGATTCAATTATGTGTGTATACACACAAACATATATAGATATTACCATGGATTTTTATTATTTGACTACTGAGTTATTTATAAATCCATTTATTAATAATGCATTGAGGGGTTTGAGAGTCATTTTTTTTTTTTTACTTATAATGACATTATAGTTGGGAACGGTTTTCTATTATATTTCTGTATAAATAATGTTTCTATTATATTGATTCTTTGATATTTATTGAAAAATATTTTCTGGCCTACTAGACAATGTTTATAATTGTTCCCTTTGTGCTTGAAAATTTGTATTATCTTATTATTTTAGGTAGGGTTATGTGAACATCTTAAGTCCCTGGTTCTGCAAACAGTTAATGCTCTAGACTGATAACATAGAGGTTGGAAGTTTGAGCCCACCCTGAGGTGACTTGGAAGAAATGCCTGATGATTTACTTCTGAAAAATAATTGAAAGCTGTACGGAACACAGTTCTACACTGATACACATGTGATCTCTATGAGTTGGAGATGACTCAATGGTAACTTTATGTATATAAATTATATATATAATTTTTATGTGTATATCTATATATATATACCATAACCAAACCCTCCCTTTGCTGTCCAGTTGATTCAGACACATAGCAACCTTATAGGACAGGATAGAATTACCCCATAGGGTTTCCAAGGAGTGGCTGGTGGATTCAAACTGCTGAACTTTGGTTAGCAGCCAAACACATCACCACCGCACCACCAGGGCTCTCTTTTTTTCTATCTATATGGAAACCCTGGTGGCGTAGTGGTTAAGTGCTATGGCTGCTAACCAAATTCAACTTGAAATCACGTTTTCCCGAAAACTGATATTCTCTATTACAACGCTAAGCCTCGAGGTTGCATTTGCATACGTTAATGCGCATAAGGTTTATGGTTTCTTTGGGAGATTTGAAAAAAAGGATGCAGGAGGTTTTCAATGAGGCAATTTAAGCCAATCCTTGCCTCTTGCAGTGGGACGAGTTGGAGGGGTGGGGCAAATTGTACCGATGATACTAATTTCCGTACATCTGCTCTGAGCAAGCTCCCAAGGATCATTGTTAAGGTTTAGAAATGGTATCTAATGACTTCTTCACTTTCTTTTCTTTTCCTTTTTTTTGAATATGTAGCTATTATACAAGGCCAAATTCTTAAATTTCTCTTTTATTCATTTTTGTTTTTCTTCTATTATTTCCAAAACCGAACTAAACCCCCTGCCGTCGAATCAATTTCTGTTATTTAGAGAACTTCAGTTTCTTTGCAATTGTTTTTAACTATCAAAGCAGAAAAAGATAAAACTTAGTATTTTTTTTGTATTTTATTTTAATGTAAGTTATGTGCCAAGAAAGCAGCAGTTAATGCCATGATATGAAGCAAGGTAGGTGGTGGATATTGAGGACAGAATGCTTGGGCAGGAACAGAACAGGATAAAGAAGATATAAAACTCACTTTCCCATAGGTGCGAAGAACTGTCAGTCCTTTGCAAAGTGCTCCAGAGAGTGCAAAGGCACCCGGCCTGATGCCGTTGAATGAAGATTCAGAGAAGGAAACATTAGGTTATCCCTAGGAACATTTTCTATGTTTTTTTTTTTTTTTTCTTTAGTAGCATGACTACAAATTTACATTACTCCAGCAAAATAAATGAATTTTCTTTTTTAACTTTTTTTTTTAATCAGGAATTAATCCTTGCCAATTCTTTCTTCAGAATATTTTCCCCATTCTACTTATTCAAATGGGTAACCAGCCTATGCCTGAATATTATTAATTTCTGGTATTACTCAATGGACTTGCAAGTGTTCTTTCTTTCTTTTATCTTTCCCATATATATAAGTATATATATGTGAATATATATACATACATACATATATGTGTGTGTGTATATATGTATATATATATATACTCTGCCAAGAGATTAGTCAGCATAAAATTGGGTATTGACTATGTCGGTTTCTTTCTCCCTAAAATTCACTGGCTTTCCACCAAACTAGAAGAAAATTATTTTGACTTTTATTTTAGACTCTTCACAATCTAAGAAATTATATCTAAAGCCTTATTCCTTCTTTTCATTTAGACATATTCTCTGTTCCAGCCATATGAGTGTTGCAAACTAATAGAATAATTTCCGTATTTTACTCTTAACTGCAAAAGTTAACTACTTAAAGCTATTATCAACTAAAAGCCAACTAGAAAGCTTACACACGAATAGTAAAACATATGAAGAAATGTATTAAAACTATCTCTGCACAAAATACATAGGCAAATATTCTAATTGTCTAGGCAGTCAATAATCATTGTTATTGAGCAGCAATGTAAGAAGTATGGTCAATGACACTCGTATGCTTTGTAAATATCAACTTGACTACTTGACATGCAACATAACATAAACAACAGATTTTTGTTCTCTTATAATGATGCCAGATTCATTAAAAAAAAAAATCAAAGATAGTTAATCCTTTTGGCCTCCCAGGAGCCCTGGTGGTACAGTGGTTAGGAGCCTGGCTGCTAATCAAAACATTGACAGTTCGAAATTACCAGCCGCCCCTTGGAAACGCTACAGGTCATTTCTACTCAGTCTTCTAAGGTCACTACAAGTCAGAATCTACTCAATGGCAATGGGTTTGCTTTTTTTTTTTTTGACTGTCTCAGTAACTTAAGATAAATTAAATTGAATGTATGTTGAAAAAATACATATAGATAAAAATTGTAAAAAACATACCCAAATTAACAAAAGTAAATTTGAATTCCTCTGAGAACAAAACTTAAGCACTAGAATGGACAATTAGTTGTTTACTATTAGAATGCTAAGAAAATATTTTAAGGCACATTTTAAAAACATAGAAAATGACATTTATTCCGTTAAATTGCAACAGTAGTAGTAGGTCAATATAGACATGATGGATTATTTACCAAAAAATTATTAGCATTAATCAACTTTTCAGATATCATTATAAAAATTATCTAGAATAATAAGATATAATCAGCTTTAACAACTGAGTCCTTAACAATAGTCATGCGTCTGTGGATACAATGAATTTCACATTGAATAAGTATAACTAAAACTGTAAAAGACACAGCCTTAATGTTTGAATGTTTCCTTTTTACTTATTCAGATAGACTCTGTCGGGTAGATGTATAATTCCCCAGTACTTGGAAATGATACAAGACAGGCCTTGTGACTTTTCACTCAGACGACAATCTTTTAGTCAGTTCAAAATTATAACTCTAATTAAATGCCCTGTTCAATGAAATAGTTAAAAATTAGAACTTTATTTAAAAATGAAATATTTTCCTTTCCCACACTCAGGACTGGTCCTGGAAGCCTTTAACGGAAAAGGGCAGCGTGGTTGGTTTTTTCTCCATTTCATGCCTTGTACTTCTACCCTTTTCCCACAGGGCAGCATCCTTTCTGACCCCTCAGGTAAAAACAGGAAAAGGAAGGAGGATTAAGAAATTCAAGACATGTTTTAAACATTTTTGGTTCCATGATTAGTTTCAGCTTAGCAGGGGCTTAAAACTGATTCTTTTTTGGGTTACCAATTTAATTTGGACGCAAATGTCATTGAAAGCCCCCATCATTTGACCTCCCTCGTCTTCTGTTTCGTCTCTTGAATCTGGAAAGTTCATACATAACTCCAGCTGTATCTACTGAAGTCTCCTTACCTCTTAGGGTAACTGTCTTCTAATAGAACACAGGGGGATTCTCTCATCTGGTATACTGGAACCACACAACTTATTCCCAGCTTAGAACCCTCAGGCCACTTCATTCATCCCTTGAGATTTCTTAGCGTAACTTATGTAATACTCCATGTGTTTCCTAAACTCCAAGAATCCTATATTAAGCTTTCCAAAGGGTCTCCTCAAATTGAAGAATTCACCCCAATCTTATCCTATGTGTGGGTGAGCTTTAAATTCATTGCATATTTTGAGAACAAGTGCCAATGAAACCTTTTTAATTCCCTGTTTTCTCTCTCAGATATTATACCTTCTATTTTTATAAGAAAAAGGAAGATTTTTGGTAAACTGGACATAGTTAGTCACCTAATGATATTTGATTTGATGCTTGGATACCTCCCTGCAAATCCTGAAAATGTGATCTGCAGCCTTACATTAGTGTCATGGGTTGAATTGTGTCCCTCAAGATATGTGTATACTTGGTTAGGCCATGATTCCCAGTGTTGCGTTGTTGTCCTCCATATTGTGATTGTAATTTTATGTTACAGAGGATTAGGGTGGGATTGTAACACCACCCTTAGCCAGGTCACATTCCTGATCCATTGTAAAGTGAGTTTCCCTGTGGTGTGGCCTGCAGCACCTTTTATCTCTCAAGAGATAAAAAGGAAAGGGAAGTGAGCAGAGACAGGGAACTCATACCACCAAGAAAGAAGCACCAGGAGCACAGCACATCCTTTGGGCCTGGGATCCATGTGCAGAGAAGCTCCTAGTCCAGAGGAACGTTGATGAGATTGCCAACAGAGAGAGAATGCCTTTCCCCTGGAGCTGATGCCCTGAATTTGGACTTTTAGCCTACTTTACTGTGAGGAAATAAATTTAGCTTTCTTTAAGCCATCCACTTGCGGTATTCTTGTTGTAGCAGCACTAGATGACTAAGACAAGTAGAATGGGACAGCAGTTGGCGCCTCCCATTTTTAGACTTCAGCAAAAACTGATTCAGTGTTCCAATTTAACATCCTGTTGCACATATTTATTCATTCTGTTAGTTCCAACTTAATTTTGTTTGTTCGTTTATTTATTTATTGTATGTTGTTGATGTTGTTAGGTGCCATCGAGTTAGTTACAATTCATAGTAAACCTAGATATAAGAGAATGAAATGTTGCCCAGTCTTGAGCCATCCTCACAAGCACTGCTATACTTGAGACGATTGTTGCAGCTACTGCGTCAATCCACCTTGTCGAAGGTCTTCCTCTCTTTCGCTGACCCTTTAGAAACATGATGTCCTTCTCAAGTAACTGGCTCCTCATGATAATATGCCCAAAGTAAGTGAAAGAAAGTTTCGTCATCCTCGCTTCTAAGGAACATTATTGCTATACTTCTTCCAAGACAGATTTTTTTACTTCTTCTGTCAAAAAAAAAAAAAAAAGAGATCTTTTGCTGTAGATTTGCCCAATGCAGTATATCATTTGATTTCCTGACTACTGCTTCCATGGGTGCTGATTGTGGATCCAAGTAAAATGAAATCCTTTATGACGTCCATATTTTCTCCATTTATCATGATGTTGATTATTGGTCCAGTTGTGAGGATTTTTGTTTTCTCTATGTTGAGGCGTCATCCATACTGAAGGCTATATAGTCTTTGATCTTCATCAGTAAGTGTTTCAAATTCTCTTCACTTTCAGCATCTGCATATCACAGGTTGTCGATAAGTCTTCCTGTAATCCTGATGCCCCATTCTTCTTCATGCAGTCAAGCTTCTTGGATTATTTGTTCAGCATATAGACTGAACAAGTATGGTGAAAGGTTATAACCCTGGTGCACACCTTTTCTGATTGTAAACCATGCAGTATCCATTTGTTTGAATGACACCTCTTGATTTATGTACAAGTTCTGTATGAACATAATTAAGTTTTCTGAAATTTCCATTCTGCACAGTGTTATCCATCATTTGTTATAATCCACCCAGCCGAATGCCTTTGTGTACCTGTCCACCATGGGTGACCCTTCTGTTATCTGAAATGCCAGTAGTACAGCTTCCAACATAAAGCAGTATGCAGATCACTGCAACATGACAAACCGATATACAGGTGGTGATTGTATTATATATGATCACAGAAATATTTGTCACATAATATGACCTTGACTTAAGTCAAGTTTTTACATTTTTCAAAAATGTAAAAAATATGTACTGAAAATAGTTAAAAGAATGAGGGAAAGTAAAGACTCTTGATCAAAAAAATTTATTCCTATCCAAATATTTTGACCCCTAAAAGGTATATAGTACCAAACCAAACCCAAACTGATTGCTCTTGAGTTGATTCCTACCCCCAGCTACTTTCTAGGGCAGAGTAGAACTGACCCATAGGGTTTCCAAGGCTGGAGTGTAATCTTTATGGAAGCAGGCTGCCACATTTTTCTCCTGTGGAGCAGCTGGTGGGCTTGGACCATTGACATTTTGGTCAACAGCTGAGAGCTTAACTGCTGTGCCGCCAGAGTTCCCCAAATATACATTAAACCTGTAATATTTCTATAAAAAAAAATTCCACACTGTGTAATAATTAGACACATAGTACATTACAACAAAAAATTCAATATAATGGAATGTTCTTATATGAAAAATATATAGGTTATTGGAGTATATTCCTAAATAACCACTAAAATACATCCCACTAGATTTTGGGGTTTTTTTTTAGATTCTTGGAAATCATTCTGAGTTTCCCCAACCCCCCGCCCCAAGATCTATCCTAAAGTACAATGCTGTCACCGATAGGATAGCATCCAGAAACTTAAAAAGAAGACCAGTGAATACGATTATTTAAATCATAATACCAACCACTAACACCAAATATGAGAAAAAAAAGATTTTTATGAAATGCTGTGGTCTTAAACTGATTAAACATGAATTCAAGATGCATTGATATTTACTGGTGATTGGAATGTAAAAATTGGAAACAAAGAAAAAGGGTCAATAGTTGGAAAATACAGCCTTGGGGATAGAAAAGACATCAGAGATTACATTATAGAATTCTGCAAGGCCAACATCTTATTCCTAGAAAATACCTTGCTTTCAATAACACAAATGGCTACTCTATACATCGACTTTCCTGGATGGAATACACAGGAATAATATCAGTTACATCTGTGGAACCATACAATGGAGAAGCTCAATACCATCAGTTAAGATAAGGCCAGTGGCCAATTGCAGAACAGAGCAATTGCTCTTATGAAGATTCAAGTTGATGCTGAAGAAAATTAAAACAAGTCCATGAGAAGCAAAGTATGACTTTGAGCATACCCTGCTCATTTAGAAACCATCTCAAGAGTAGATTTCACACTCTGAGCATTGATGGCAGAATACCAAAAGAGCTATTAACATCGAGGACATCATACATGACGAACGCAAAAGGTCATTAAAAAGACAAGAAACGAAGAAGAAAAAAAGACCATAATGGATGTCCGAAGAGATGCTGAAGCTTGCTTTTGAACTCTGAGTATCTAAAGCAAACGGAAGAAATGATGAAGCAAAAGCTGAACAGATTTTAAAGAGTAGGTTGAGAAGACAAGGTAAAATACTGTAATAAAAAGTGCAAAGACCTGGAGAAAACCAAAAGAGAGTAGCAGGATCAACATTTCTGAAACTGAAAGAACTGAAGGAAAAAAAAAGTGAATCAAGCCTCAAATTGCAATATTGAAGAATTCTATGGGCAAAGAAGAAAACTTTCTGGAGCCATTGCAGGTGGATGAACACCTGAAAATATTGCTCTGAAATAATCTTTAAACCATAAACAAACAAAAAATCTCCTGAAGTCTTCTTAAAACTGAACAATAGTTTAGCTTAACTAGTAAAAAAGTTCAAATTTGGGCATTATGCTCTTTTAAGAACTACCTTTATGGGATCAAATTGACAACAGCAACCCAAAAGATTAGACAGGAATATTAAGGGGTAGTGAGTTTATGTTAATGAAGGGAGAACATCTCAGAGAGGAGGGTAAGAACACACAACTTGAAGAATGCAGTCAATATCAATAAATTGTACATTTACAAGCTGTTGAACTGTATATTTTGCTGTGTGTATTCTCAACAACAAAATCAATAAAATTTAGGAAAAAAGAAGATGGAATACACAGTCTCTGTACCAAAAAAAAGTTGATATTCAACCATTTCAAGAGGTAGCATATCATCAAGAATGGATGGTACTGAAGAAAAAAGTACAAACTGAAATAAAAAGTATTGTTGGAAAAAAAAAAAAGGCTTCAGGAATAAATGAAGTACCAGTTAAGAGTTGAGATGCTTCGAAAAATGTATGTAACACTGGAAGTTCTCATTCACCTACACCAAGAAATTTTGAAAACTGTTACATGGCCAATCAACTGGAAGAGATTCAAATTCATGCCTATTCCAAAGAAAGATCATCCAAAAGAATGCAGAAAATATTGAACAATATCACTATCACGTGCAAGCAAAATTTTGCTGAAGATAATCTAAAAATGGCCACTGCTGTGCATCAGCTGGGAACTGGTAGAAATGCAAGCCAGATTCAGAAGAGGATATGGAATGAAGGATATCATTGCTGATGTTAGATGGATTTTGCCTGAAGGCAGAGATTACCAGAAAGACGTTTACCTGTGTGATTTATTTATTTATTCTGCAAAGGCATTCAACTGTGTGGGCCATAGTAAATTATAGATAACATTGCAAAGAATGGGCATTTCAAAACACTTAATTGTGTGCATTCAGAAACTAACTTTACACAGAACAAAGGGATACTGCATGATTTAAAATTGGAAAAGGTAAGCAACAGAGTTGTATCCTCTCACATACTTAATCTGTGTGCTGAGCAAATAATCCTACGAGCTGGACTACTTGAAAAAGAATGAGGCCTCGGTATTGGAGGAAGACTCAGTCACAACCTGTGATATGAAGATGACTCGACCTTGCTTGCTGAAAGCTAGACAACTTGAAGCACTTACTGATGAAGATCAAAGGCTATACCTTCGGTATGAATTATACCTCAACCTAAAGAAAACAAACAAAAATCCTCACAACTGGACCAATAAGCAACAGAATGATAAATGGAGTTTTTTTTGTCAAGGATTTCACTTTCCTTGAATCAACAATCAATGCCCATGAAAGCAGTAGCCAAGAAATGACACTATGTATTCATTCAGCAAATCTGCTACAAAAGGCCTATTTCAAATCTTAAAAAGTAGATATCACTTTGAGAACTAAGGTGCTCTTGACCCAAACCATGGCATTTTCAGTCATGTCTTATATATGTGAAAGCAGGACTATGAAAATTAATACTGAAGAATAACTGATGCATTTGAATTTTGACGTTGGTGAAGAATATTGAGTACACCATGGACTGATGAATAAGTGTATCTTGGCAGAAGTACACCAACGTTGCTCTTAGAAGCAAGGATGGTGAGGCTGTCTTGCTTACTTTGACCACATCATCAGGGACCAGTCTCTGGAGAAAGACATGATGCTCTGTAAAATAGAGATTCAGCGAAAAAGAAGGAGATCCTCAATGTGATGGATTAACAAAGTGGCTGCAACAATATTCTTAAAAATTGTAACAATTGTGAGGACGGTGCAGGACTGGGCAATCTTTCCTTTTGTTGCACATGGAATCACTATGAGTAGGAGCTGACTTGAGGGCACCTAACAAAGATAACTTTATGGGTTGAGATTGACTCGATCTCATCCAACAACAACAACAATAACTGATTCATTTATAGCAAAAACGAAAGCTGAAATTACATTTTAAAAAATGTCAGCAGATTCTACTCTTATTTACAAATGAGTACACATCTTTTCCCATGAATAAGAACAGATTCTATGAAATATTTCTGGTGGTTCCTTTTCTTCTCACTTGGTCTCTGAATATCATACTTTAGCCTTTGACTATTACATCACTCTCTGGATATATCTTAATCACTAAATAATGAAAATGCATTTAATGGGAAGTGCATTCATTTTGCTCAAACAGTATTTATAAATTTTACGATAATAAAAACATGATGTATTTTAGCCAAGGCTAATCTATGCATGGAGGAGTATGAATTCAGGAAATTAATGGATCATTCATTTAAATATGACATTGGAATTCTTCTGATTACTTAGGTCAAATTTCTATATTTAGTAGAATTGAGCACCAGAAGTCAGTATGAATATCAAGAACTGAAGTAATCATAAATGAAGGAAAGAAACACGATATTTAAGGTAATAGCTTACTATTACATGAGAGAAAGAAATTCCACTAATTATGCTGAACAGGCTTCAGCGGAGCTTCCAGACTAAGATGGAATAGAAGGGAAGGCCTGGTGATTTACTTTTTATAATCAGTCACTGAAAACCCTTTGAATCACAGCGATCTAATCTGCAACCAGTCATGGGTACGGTGTGGGACTGGGCATGTTTTGCACCATTGTGCATGGGGCCGCCATGAGTTGGAAGTCTATTTGTGGCCAGGCAACAATAATGACATCAATAGAATAGCAAGTATTATGTAGGTTTATAGAAGTTTTAAAATATCTTTTGAACAAAAATAACATATTTGTACATATTTATAACACATGCTGTAGGGCAAACATATAAGTTTATAGATTAGAAAAATGACACAAAAACTCAGTGGCATCACTAGGGTTGGTGTTAACCCCCATGGGCCTCCTCCAGTACCCAACCACAGAGAATCCTTAACAATGTTTATTATCAATTTTAATCATAGAATAATATTGGATATAGTGTAAGTTGCTTAAATATAGTATTTCTTTGATTATATTAATACTAATGACAAAATTCTTTTGTAAAATCTTGCTACACTGAATTACAACAGTATTAGTTACATTATTAGTGACTGAGCAGAAGCTTTTTAAAAATTTTTCTTTTCCTTTACTATTTTGTTATCAAAAAAGTTATTGATACAGGTTCACAAATACTAATTACCACAATATTATAGTAAAGACACCAGAATATTTGACAAAATCAGTGACTATGAAAAGACTGGCATCATGAAAACAACAGTGCATGCAGATGAAACCATGTGATTGGAAGCAACGTGATAAATGGATAATGACAGCTCTCACCAGAGCACATTAAAAGTTCAAAAGGTAAATTTGCATAGAATTTTAGCCTTGTAGGTATATTGATACATGTAAGCTGAGATAACAAAAAATGATTTTGTTGTTATAACTAACTGCAGGGATATTTTTACAAAAAATAATAAATTTCTGCTGAAACGCTGCCCAAAATTTTATAGACAGTCATCCTGATGTCACTTCTGACCCTGTTAACCAGTGTGGACCCCAACCCCCAGGCCCCTCCTAGTGATTCCACTGCAAAAATTTCACAAACATTGTTTCCCCATCATACTAGCCTTTCAGCCTGTGATAAACTTCTTTTTATAATCTCGTCATCATTGTTTCACAAATGGTTATGTGCGCATTTTCCTTAAATGAAAATAGCACACCTGCTAGACCTTACTGTTTTAACAAAAGAATCTTAAAAATTCTCCCCACCCACCATTCATTGAGCTTTGAGTTTAACAGAGCATATGGTGCTTCATTTACCCAAACTGGTTGCCACTGAGTCAATTCCAACTCACAGCAACCCTGTAGGACAGAGCAGAACTGCTTCACAGGGTTTCCAAGGCTGTAAATCTTCACAGAATCAGACCACCACATCTTTCTTCCACAGAGCAACAGGTGTGTTTAAACCACCTATTTAGTTAGCAGCTGAGCACTTCAGCACTATTCCTTCAAGGTCTAATTAAAAATACCACAAGAGAATGGCTTTAAAGAAAAGAAATTCATTCTCTCACAGTCTAGTAGGCTACAAGTCCAAATTCAGGGTGTCAGCTCCAAGGGAAGGCTCTCTCCCTGTCAACTCTGGAGGAAGATCCTTGTCATCAATCACCCTTAAGTCTAGATGCTACTCTGTGCAGGAACCTCAGGTCCAAAGGATACACTCTGCTTGTAGCACTCATTTCTTCGAAGTATGAGGTCCCCATGTCCCTCTGCTCACTTCTCTCTTTTATATCTCAAAAGAGATTGGCTTAAAACAGTCTAATCTTGTGGACTGAGTCCTGTCTCATCAACATAACAGCCGCTAATCCCATCTCATTAACATCGTAGTTAAAGGATTTACAACACATAGGAAAATAACAAAAGATAACAAAATGGTGGACAATCACACAATTCTGAGAATCATAGCCCAGCCATGTTGACAGATATTTTTGGGGGACACAACTCAATCCATGACATATATGTTTTCTTTTATCCCTTACAATGTTTTTATTGATGATAATATTCGGTGCAGTTATAGTTTTTAAATATGAAATTAGAAATTGTGTGATCTTTTTTTCTCAAGAAAAATTTAGTTATTTGACTTCACAGAGTCACTGGTATGTTGGAGAGAGCTTTCTATGGAAATTGTAGCTCATGATTTTGATGAAGAATTTTGACTAGAACTTTGGTTAGATTTGGATTTCAGTTTATTCTACTGTTTTGTTGAAAGAATAGAAATTGGTGGCTCACACAGTTTTCTAAGAACAGCGTAGAGCATTGAAGAGATAGAGCCTTAGGAAAAAACCCTTTAGCTACAAACAGGCACCATACATTGTACATGAATGCTATACTATCTAAATAAATCTGCATGTGCCATTGAATTACCCATGATCTCACTGTATAGAGCAAGTGTTAGACCATAAAGAAAGTTCCTGCCTAAAACAAGTTCAAAACTCAGTTATTCAAGGATAAGGCTAAGAGCTATTGATGATATTTAAAAAGACTGTATCCAACAGTACAGTATGATTTAATACACTTAGTAGATGTTTATGAGGCTCCATGGTTAATAATAAACAGGAAAAAAATAAAAGAAACTCAAATAGGCATTGACTGTGTATAAAGTCATGGCCACTACAAACCAAAGGACCTATTTATAATTAATGGTAAACAAAGTAAGCACTGACTACACATTTTTATTAAATTATTGCAAGTTTAATGTATTCTTTAGTGGCAATACTTTGATAAAAGAAAAGATTCTGCAATGATATGATGGTAGAAAGAAAACAATTAAAGGTTAGAGGAGCTATATGATACCATTCTATTCCAGGATAGACTAGCACAAGTAACATATTAGCCAATATAGTATGCATGCATTTGTGCAAAAATGTTTCTTGAATATATGTGTATATATAATAAGAAGGCAAAACATTAAATTATTTACTTGAAATTTTATAAAGACTGTACTAAAATCTCTAAACAATGAAAAGCTCAATAATCAGTTAAAAATGTATTATGATCACAAGTTAAAAAATGTCTTATGATCACAGTTCAAAGTGAAAAATCTATTTGATTTAAATAAACAAAAAACAGAGAAGGGCAAATGCAGTAGGGTTCGAAATGTGAATTGAAAGTGAACTTAAATTTTTCTCATGTGAGAAAAGCTAGAGATTTTATTGACTATTTTCCTGAAAGTGTGATATCTCGTCCATATCTCCAATAAAAATCTCTCTGAACAGCAATTCAACATGTCCTAGATGTGAAAACCCAGAAACCTTGAAAATAAACTATGATTTAGTTTTCTCTAGCATGTGATCAGTCTGGATATATAAGGCTGACTATATTTCAAGGCAATGCTATTTCAAAACCTAAAGAAAAGAAATGGAAAGTAACATATCAATAGTACATAAATAATGCACATGTCAGATTTAATATGATGGCCGCAGTATGAGAATTTCTGCTTCAATAAAACCTTTCTATGTTTATTTATAATTTGAACCTTTAAAATGTGATTTTTAAGGCAATAGAAAACCTATTTTAGTGTTAATCCTACCTTCTAATACTGTGCCAGTAATTCAGAAAGTAGTTAGCTATACTTACACATATACTTATATATGTTGTTATTCATCTTATATATTGGAGAAAGGCAGTGCGTATATACATATTCGAATTATGTGTGTGTGTGTGTAAACATACACACACATATATAGATAGTGAATTTATTCTGGAAAATTTTAAAAGATTACTCAATAAATATCATGCTTCAGTATTTCAGTTCTTCAAAATCCAATCCTACTTTTACCATTACAGTAATAGAAAATACATTACCTTTTTTAGCAATGTAAAGATTTTACAATTATTAAGTAGATGAGGTGGAAGTTTTAGAAGACAAATGGAGGACAGAAAATTGAAGCTTAAATTGTTAATAAAGGGCAAGTGAATATTTAAAAAATGCCAAAGCAAACAACAACTATGAAAAACAAAAACAAAAAACCATGAAAACTGGGAATGAAAAGGCACAAGAATAGAAAAGCATCATACTAGTAATAGCCCTAGCTGGACTTTATTATGAACTGTAGATGAGATAGGAAACCCCGGTAGCGTAGTGGTTAAGAGCTACGACTGCTAACCAAACGTTGGCAGTTCGAATTTACCAGGAGCTCCTTATAAACCGTATGGGGCAGTTTTAGTCTGTCCTATAAAAAAAAAAAAAAAAAATTTTTTTTTTTATAGGGTTGCTATGAGTCGGAATCGACTGGACTGCAATGGGTTTGTTGTTTGGTAGATAAGGTGAGAATATCGTAGGGGATATTTACTTGGCAGTACATAGATAGATATGTAAATGTCTACCATCCGCTTATATTAAAAAAAAAAAAAAAGAGGCAATATAATGGGGAAGGCATCAGTTTATGCACTATATGTCTTGGGGATTTTAGTAATTTTTTTCTGTGGTTATGTTTGTGAACGGTTAGAACAACAATCCACGGAAATCTGAGCACAGAAAAAGAAAAAAAGTATTTCCTGGTATCAGACACAATTTCACACTTCTCCCAATATATTAGGGATTACTAAGGTAATTCAGGAGCCCTGGTGACGCAGTGGTTAAGAGCTCGGCTGCTACCCAAAAGGTCGGCAGTTCGAATTCACCAGCCGCTCATTGGAAACTCTATGGGGCACTTCTAGTCTGTCCTACAGAGTCTCTATGAGTCGGGATGGACTCTACCGCATTGGTTTGGTTTTTGGTAAAGTAATTCAAGATAAAGATCAGTGTAACAAGTAGATTCCTGGAATATTGCAGTTAATTTTTTTTCTCTTGATCGTTGTCTGGGATAATAGATAAAATAAATAGAATGTGAAATATGGAATCATGTATGTCATTTCCTGTAAAGATCGAGGTTACATAACCCTTGTGGAAAAATACAGAGAAGCTTAAAAATTTAAGATCTAACAAGTGAACAGTATATATAGTTTAAAAAGAGGCAAGGAAGCATTGTAAGACATCCGGTAATAAAGGGCTTCACTAGGGAGCATAATCTCAAAGAGATGCAGGTGTTAAGAGTTCTAACACAGTAATAAGGCACTTCCCAAAGAGGAGAGTGAGAACAATCCGAGGCATATTGGAGTAGCAAGTTTGAGATATCTTTTATTGCTTAAGTTCAGTGTCAGTAGAGCTCATCCAGTTACGTTTCCATCTTTAGAGCATCCCCTCCCCAACATGTTAAGGTGACTAAAATAATTTTCTGAGGTGTAAAGAAAAGGAAACCCTGGTGGCATAGTGGTTAAATCCTATGGCCACTAACCCAAATAATTAAAAGAAATAAGTTTTCAAAAATATTATAATAGTGGGCAGGAGTTACTTTTTGATCTATGGAATCCATAAAAATTAAAAATATATATACATATATAAAGAGACTCCTTACTGACAACTGGAACTAGCATCAGCAAAATGGACTAGAAGACTGGCCAGGAGAAATAAAAACTCAGGGAATTATATGAGTGAAGATCTCTGGAGAACTGAGTTATACATACACTGAACGGAAAGCTATACGTGTATGCCAGATGAAGAAAAATTGTACCTGAAATAGACACCCAGGAGAGCGGTACTCAATGCAACTTGAAAAGAAAAGAAGGTAAGCCTCAAAATTTGAGTGCCCAACAATGAAAATAAAATGTTTTCAAAGGCCTGATGTGAGTTAAATGAGTTGCTCTCTACTGAAGTTTCTCAGTAGTTCGTATTTATTTCTGTCAAGTTACTTCAAGTATTAATCTCTTGAGACCTGTGCGTTTCCATTCTTCTTTAATTAGGCTTTGCAAAATTAGAAACAAATGCTCCAGTGTGAAAGGAAAAATAAACCAGAAGCTTTTCAAGGAACCCATTTTTTTCTCCCAAAGACTGGATAAGCTTGGAGGTGGGAAATGTGAAAAAGGGAGTGGTGGGTGGCAGTGACTGGAATTCAAGAGAATAAAACGTGGTGCTTGGAACTCTATATGTGGGAAGCAGCAAGAAGTTTTTCTATACCAAAGACAAAGGAGCACTTCCCCAAGCTATTTAAAGCATTGCACCACATATTTCCTTAAATAAATAAATAAGCCCAACTCTTTGGAACGCTAGTAGGTCTCCTGAACAGCAACTGGGATAATTGGACACCTACTATGAAGGAGTGCTTGAGGGATGTAAACAGTTAACATGCTGGGCTGCTAATCAAATATTTGGAGGTTTAAGTCCACCAAGATGTACCTTGGAAGAAAGACCTGGCAAACTGCTTCCAAGTAGACAGTCACTGAAAATCCTCTGGAGCATAGTTCTACTCTGATACACGTGGGGTGGCCATAAGTTGGGGCCTACACAATGGCAACTTCTTTTTTCTTTTTTTTTTAGCAGTGATTCAGGCAAACATATATGGAAACTCTTACCCATGACCAACGTTCAAAAGAATGAAATTTGAATGTCCTAGAAAATAGGGAAGCCACTATTCTTCTCCACACCCATAATATGTAAAAATGGCCTATTTATTTTTAAAATACATAGTATTTTCTGTTATGTAAACATCTTAATATATTAATATTTTCTTTAAAATTTCTTTAAGAAATTTGCTTCCAATGAATTATACACAGTAAGTTTGCTATGGAAGGGGAAAATGAAAATGTTGAACTAAATAAACTAACGATCAGAAATGTGCCTTTAATATTTGTAAATACTGATTTCACATTTAAAAAAAAAAGTCAGACAAACTCAATTTGCAAAGGTTTTGACGATGAGAAAATTCTGTTGGATGTGGAATAAGTCAAAAATAAGTAGAAATTAGTATGAAATCTTCATGATTTTATAATAAGAATAGTTTTGCATATGGACTTAATTGGGTAGTAGAGCAATTTGCCATAGGGATATACAGATTTATTTTAATTACAAAGCATTTATAGTTCAATGTAATGACACAGTGCAACAAATCAGAATAAAAATGGACATATAATTACTGAGGGCAATTTGCCTTTGAATTTTAATATTCATGCTTATATTAGGCCAGCCAACTGGAAGAGATCTATATTTGTGCCCATTCTAAAGACAGTCAAATGTAATGTGAAAATTATCAAACAATATCATTAATAGTGCATTTTAGCAAAATTTTTCTGAATATAATTAAAAAATAGCTGTAGCCATACATCAACAGGGGACTGCCAAGCTAGACTCAGAAGAGGATACAGAACAAGAAATATTATGTCAGAGGGATCTTGGCCAAAAGTAGAGAATACCATAAAGATGTTTACTTGTGTTTTATCAGCTATATAAAAGCATTCCATTGTGTGGATCATAATAAATTATGGATAGCATTATAAAGAAGGGTGATTCTAGAATGCTTAATTGTGCCATGTGGAACATGTACATGGATCAAGAGGCAGTAGTTCAAACAGAACAACAGGGCATTTCAAGGTATTAAATTGGAAAAGATATGTTGCAGGGTTGAACCCTTTTACCTTACTTATTCAATCTGAGAAGCTGGACTATACGAAGAAGAATGCAGCATCAGGTTGGGAGGAAGACTCGTTAACAACTAGTGACATGAAGATGACACAATCTTGCTGGTCTAAAGTGAAGACAACTTGAAGCATTTACCAATGAAGATCAAAGACTACAACCTTCAGTATGAATTACATCTCATCATAAAAAAAACAAAAATCCTCACAACTGGACCAATATGCAGCATCATGATAAAAGGAGAAAATATTGAAGATGTCAAGGATTTCATTTTACCTGAATCTACAATCAATGCTCGTGGAAGCAGCATCAAGAAATCAAGCGATGTAACACATTGGAAAACTCTGCTGCAAAAGAACTCTTTAAAGTGTTGAAAAATGAAGCTGTCACTCTAAAGATTAAGGTGCACCTGACTCAAGCCATGGTATTTTGAATATGCATGGGAAAGCTGGTCAATGAAAAAAGAAGACTGATGAAAAAGTGATACATTCGAATTATGGCATCGGTAAAGAATATCGAGTATATCTTGGACTGCCAGAAGAACGAACAAATCCATCTTGGGAAAAGTTACAGCCAGAGTTCTCCTTAGTGAGGCTGAAGAGATTTCATCTCACCTTGTACATGTCATCAGGGGGGACCAATCCCTGGAGAAGGATATCATGCTTTTTAAAATAAATGCTCACCAAAAAAGAGGGAGACCCTCAATGAGGTGAATTGACACAGTGGCTGCAAGAACGGGCACAATGATATCTTCAATGATTGTGAGGATGGCGCAGGACTGGGCAACATTTTGTTCTGTTATACATAAGGTAACTATGAGCCATAACTGACTTGATGGCACATAAAAACAACATATTAGTGTTATGATTTTATAATATTTAAAAGAGAATTGCAAATTTATTTTGCCTTGGCATTACTTTTCTAGAGACCATTGGCAAAAACCAAAAGCATATATACTGGTAAATACTGTGTTCTCCTTATCCCTCCATATTCTTATAGTAGTTAATCAGAAAAACAGAAGTTTTTTTTTTTTAGCTGAATTGACTGCAACAGGAAAAGAAAGTTTTAAATATTACCTGGAGTGGTGAGAAGTTGTTGCTGCTGAAAGTACACTTTCCTGAATTCTTATTAATTATCACTTTCACATATATTTTGACTTATTAATAGACTGTTTATGTAGAAATTGAGTGCCTATAAGCTATTATCTATAATTTGAGAAGTAAAACCAAAAAAAACCAAACCTGTTACCATCGAGTCAATTCTGACTCATAGCAACCCTGTAGGACAGGGTAAAACTGCCCCATAAGGTTTTCAAGGAGTGCCTGGTGGATTCGAACTGCAGACCTTTTGGCTAGCAGCCATAGCTCTTAACCACTACACCACCAGGGATTTGAAAGTAGAATGAATAAATGCTACATTACAAGACATTCAATATTAAGGCATTTAGTAACTAGGTTAACTATGTATTTATCAGCAAACAGGGCCTCTTGAAAATTAAAACCAAAAACCAAAGCCATTGTCGTCGAGTCGATTCTGACTCATAGATTATTTAGCATATCTAAAATCACAAAATTTCTTATACTTGAAAACAGTGAGGCACTCAATTTTTTTTTTTTTTTCCGAGAAATACTTAACCAGGAAATTTCAAGTGTGGACACTGTGCAAGTGCTTTGCTATGAAGAAATGAAGAAGATACAAACCCTGTTCCCAAAGAATTTAGAACTCGGGCTTGTGTGTAGGAAATAAAGAGAAAGTCAATAATAGCTTTAGAACATTTTAAGTTAATTGAACTAACAGTTCTAATCCTAATAGATTTCCCTCCCTTTCCGTATCTAAGCAAGTTACTGTGGGGTTGATTGGGACTCATGGCAACCCAATTTGTATCAGAGTACAACTGTGTTCCACAGGGTTTTTAATGTCTGATTTTTTCAAAAATAAATCATCAGACCTTTATTCCCAGGCACCTCTTGGTGGACTTGAACCTCCAACCTTTTAATTATCAGCCAAGCACGTTAACCATTTGTACCACCCAGGGGCAATATCAAGTCTCAGTTTTTTTAAATATTGCATACATTGAGGCCTCATGACCTCCCTAGTAATGCAGGCTTTTCCCTCCACTTCCAAGCATAAAAAATCACTACCAGTGCCCTCTTTTTAAAATGTATAGATATTAATACAATTGAAATGATTGTAGTTACTTTTCTTCTCACTTGATTTTGACCTCTCCATACTAGACTATAAGCTCCATGTAACAGAAGGTGAGGAGAAAAGATCTCGTTTTTTTCTTCACTGCTTTATCCTTACTGTCTTATCCATAAATAATTGTTGAATGAATTAATGTCTTCCAATAGTTGGTTGTACAATGTATTACATCTAAACCATTTTTTTCAAGTTCTTTGAAATCATTTTCTTTATTTTCTCTACCAGGGCTCCCCAAGCTGCATATATATAATCTATGCCTACTGACAAAACAGACTGTTGCAGGACAACACGTCCTGCTCGACCACACTGTAAGTGTAAGACAATACTCCAAATCTGTGTGGTACTCACGGGTTGTGCCTGATTTCTAGACAGCCAGGAGGCCATTAGAAAAATGGAAACAATAACTAATATGGATTGCTCCATAAACATGTGTCCTTCCAGTGAGAACCTGAACACACATTAGCACGTGGAAAGCAACTTTTATTACTTATGAGAAATAAACAACATACAACAGGAAAAGTTCCAAAACCAACAGTCCCTTCTCAAAAGCTGTTTGGGCAGAGATGACAACTCTTCCTTTCACATCCCACTTTGTGTCATGGGTTAAGGGCATAAATGGGACTCTACCTACTGCTGGTCTCCCCCTGGCCAGGTAGGTCCATGTGGGTGGGCCGTAAGTTTATGTGTGCCCCGCCTATACAATAGCTGAGGGGACTAAGAAGATGTTCTCTCATAGCTGTTTTACATCCCCAGCTTCACTGACTGATTGTATTTCTTTAACTCTGCACTTGAAACACTTACACTGATAAAGATCAAAGGCTACAGCCCTCAGTATGAATTACACCTCAACATAAAACAAAAATCCTCACAACTGGACCAATAAGCACCATCATGATAAAAGGAGAAAGGATAGACGTTGTCAATGATTTCATTTTACTTGGATCCACAATCAACATCCATTGAAGCAGAAGTCAAGAAATTAAAGGATGCATTGCATTGGGCAAATCTGATACGAAAGACCCCTTTAAAGTGTTGAGAAGCAAAGATGTCACCTTGAAGACTAAGGTGTGCCTGAACCGAGCCATGGTGTTTTTAATTGCCTCATATGCATGTGAAAGATGGAGAATGAATAAGGAAGACCAAAGAACACTTGAGGTATTTGAAATAAGGTGTTGAGAAACAATAATGAATGTATCCTGGACTGCCAAAAGAACGAACAAATCTGTCTTGGAAGAAACACAGCAAGAATGCTCCTTAGAAGTAAGAATGGTGAGACTACGTCTCACATACTTTGGACATGCTATCAGGAGGGATCAGTCCCTGGAGAAGGACTCCTTCCTTGGTAAAGTAGAGAATAAGCCAAAAAGAGGAAGGCCCTCAATGAGATGGACTGACACAGTGGCTGCAACAATGGGCTCGAGCATAACAATGGTTGTGAGGATGGCGCAAGATCAGGCAGTGTTTAATTCTGTTGTTCATAGGGTTACCATGAGTTGGAATCACCTCAGTAGCACCTAACAACAACAACAAACATCCTACAGCCCTCCTGACTTCCTGAGGAGAGTGGTGTGGTTAGCCCGGATTTGTTATCTTCTTAACCTTGCTAACAAACGTCAGGCCTTAGTCAGGGCAGTGGTTTGTTTTGAGCCCTAAAGTTGCCAGCAGAGAGAGGAAAGGAGAAAACCATGGCTGCTTGGCTTGTCCGAAGGACTTGCTCCTCACAACTGTTTTCGAAGAGAAAGGATTCTAAATGTTATAGGTTTAGCAAGTTTAAATTTCCTTTCTGATGAGTATGCATTTTTTTTTTACCATCTAGAAAGGGACAAAAATTTAAAAAAATAGTGTCTATTCTATCTCATTTCCAAAAATGTATTAAAATATCTCTGCTCCCTTTGATCAAAATTTTTTAAAAAATGAGTTTTTTATTCTTGTAGAAAATCAGTTAGTAATCATGTATAACTCTATAATTCTTTTTTATTAATGAAAATACAGCACCCACCAGAATACTACCAGTTTTGACAGGTTTAAATTAACATCATTATTAACATTTCAAAAAATTACCTACAGCTGAATATATTTAATTCAAAAATTTAATATTTGGGTATCTATAATAAAGTGATTGATTGAATAGATATGGTACCACACTATATTTCGCGTGATAATTATGTTGATTTCTAAGTGGAGAGGATGTATCTGCACCATGAATAAGCTGTGCTTACTCAGCTGAGCTATTCAAATTCTAAAGGCCAGAGGGGCCTACTCTTTTTTATATATGTATATAATTTTCATTATATGCTACTAAAAGTTATGTGCATTTAAAATGAGCTAATTAAACTCTAGAAGTCTAACTTTATTCTTAGTGGAGTATGATATATGTTTCTGGGAAAGAGGAATTAATCAAAATGCCTAATTTTAATTTATCAAAAATAATTCAATATGCGTTGGGGAAAAGAAGAAAATGTTATAATCATGGAATGCCACTTCTGAGAGATTCTTAAATGTAACCTATTTTTATATAAATTGAAAGTTGTGTGAATGAGGCGTTTCTTTTCACCCATCTTGTTTAATAATGAGAAGGTATAAAGCACCTCAATCAATCTTCCAATTATTGTCTTAAAGAAAGTGAGCTATGACGATGATATGTGTAATTACCCATTTTACAATATTTTTTTTTCCTAAAAGCATGGAAGATGTATCTTTTAGACGTATTAGAACATTTTCTTCTGAAAAATACTATGTATTTGCAATGTAAACCCAATTCTTTACATTAAAAGATTTAAGTTTGCATTAATAAATTATACATTTTGAATATTAAAACCTTTCTTGAAGCTGAGGATAAAGTGTCCATTGCCCATGGACCCCCTGAATACATAACACCTACTACCTACCACAAGAAAAAGGCAAAAAATAATACAGGACCCTATTCTAGGATTTTTATAGAAGAAAATTATGCCCACTGATCCAAAGAGGCACGGAAATGTTAATACTCTAAGAAACTGGTTTCCTGTGAAAGTATTGAATAATGTATGTTGGGTTTACATGATTTGAATGTATTTGGTGTATCAATATTTCCATGGCTATTAAAACAATCTATTACATATTAAAAAAAAACTTTGGTTTTATGTCTGTGCTCTTGTGAAAAAATGCTAAATATAAATTAACAATTAATTTGTCTTTCAAATTACTTGGAAAAAACAATTAGAGATTTGAAGATTAATTTAAAAATCAAATTGTATTATATTTATCAAATTCATATGTTAATTACAGAGAAGATAGACATAATGTAAGGGAAAATAATTACCTGCAATGACATTATGAAGAGAGAAATATTGGCAGCATTCTAGTGAAAAGCATTTCCATATATAATTCTACGCACAATGGAATATATATGTTTTCTATATAATAATGCAACTTTTTTATGTTTTAAAAAGCTAGTTAGTAAAATTTTTGTTTCCTTTCTCTAAAGTTTATTTTGTGGTTGTTGTTGAGGATATACACAGCAAAACATACAAGAATTCAGCCATTTCTATATGTACAATTCATTGATATTGATTACATTTTTCGAGTTGTGCAATCGTTCTGACTCTCCTTTTCTGAGTTGTTCCTGCCCCATTAACATAAACTCACTGCCCCGTAAGTTCCTGTGTAATCTTTTGAGTTGCCGTTGTCCCTTTGATCCGTTATGGATAGTCCTTAAAAGAGCATAATTCTAAAGACAGACGTGATTGTGATGCTCAGGTATTTTTGAACCCTGATTTGCTGAATTACAAAATACAACTCATTCAATTATTTATACATTCTTTCTTTGATTGCTTTGGGTTCAGTCAGTGTTGGGAGTTTGGCTTAGTGTTAAAAAAAAAAAACACACACACATTGCCCTTGAGTCGATTCTGAATTATGGCTACCCCATGTGTTACAGAGAGGAACTGAGCTCCACAGAGTTTTCCTGACTGTAATCTTTATGGAAGTAAATTGCCAGGCCTTTCCTCTATGCTGTGGCTAGGTGGGTTTGATCCAATAACTGTTAGGTTAATACAAAAAAACAAAAAACAAATCCATTGCCGTCGAGTCAATTCTGACTCACGGCGACCCTACAGGACAGAGTAGAATTGCCCCTCATGTTTTCCAAGGAGTGCTTGGTTGGATTTGAACTGCCAGCCTTTTGGTTAGCAGTCATAGCTCTTTACCAATATGCCACCAGGGTTTCCAAAAATGTTAAGAATAAATCAAAACATTTTAAGGAATTATTCATATTTTTAGCACTTGCAATTCTGTTTTTACTCTACACACCTGCTTCACTAGTCCATTGATACTGTTTTGGATTTTCATTTTATGCTTTCAGCATATCTTGTGCAGACCTGCCGCATCTTAAGTGCTCAATAGCCTTATGTGGCTGGTAGCTATGATATGTATGTGTTTCTAAATATTGGTTGTGCTGGAATGTTTTTGACTTTTACAAACGTGGCAATAAGCTTGATGGAATTTTCTAATTTTTAGAGACTGTGATTTATTGGCCTGTGGAGGAGTGTTGACACCATTGCTAAAGTAAAAATATTCTATGTTATTAAAAAAAATAACAATAAACAATGTCAGAACTTCAATGATGTTTTATAGAATTAGGGCGTAAGAGCACAGGTTTTCATTGGGTTATATGCCTTTTAGCTCTGACATCCATTACGTATGCTTTCCCATACATCTCAGATATTACTGTAAAGATATAAAAAATAAATAAAGAGAAGAAACAAAAACCACAGGAAACATTTTTGCAGTGGTATTAGTGGCAGAGACAGCAGTTTTCCTATCCTGGCTCCAAGGAAGGACAGGGCAGCAGTGCCATAAGCTCACCGCTGGCTGCAGACGTCTCTGGTGGCACCATGAGCGTACCTCAGGCTTTGCAGTGGCAGCAGTATTACATTCAGAGGGCTGATTCTGATGCCAGAGTGAGACTACGTCCTGACTGTATGCATCAACCACAGCCATCCCAGAGGAACATTCAGGTATTAAATATCTCCGCTACAAATTTATTTTCTTCTTACGTTTTTTTAAATAAATGTTTAAAATTCCATATGGTTGCTAAATAAAGAAAATGCTATTAATAACTTTCCAGATTATGGAAAATCATTAGAGAAATGTGATGTTGGCCATGACCAAAACATTACAGGCTAAAAATTATAGAACAGAAATGAACCAAAATCAGGATAAAATAAAATACAAAACTTAAACAGCTCAACAAGGAATAAGTACAGTACTAAATGACACTCAACAATGAAGATATATTCCTGGCTTATCCTGTCTTAAGGTGAGTTACGATATACAAAATATACAAAAATATTTAGCCCTTATGGTACAGAGAAGGAGCCCTGACCACAGAGTGTTAAGCACTCTGCTGCTAACTGAACGTCCGGAGGTTCAAACCCAGCAGCCGCTCTGTAGGAAAAAGATGTGGCAGTTTGCCTCCTTAAAAATTTATAGCCTTGGAAATCCTGTGGGGCAGTTCTACTCTGTCCTATAGGGTCTCTATGAGTGCAAAACAACTTGGTGGGAAAGGGTATTGTCTTAGTTATCGGGTGCTGCTATAACAGGAATACAGCAAGTGGATGGCTTTAACAAACAGAGTTTATTCTGTCGTAGTCTATTAGGCTAGAAGTCTGAATTCAGGGTGCCAGCTCCAGGGGAAGACTTTCTGTCTCTCTTGGCTCTGAGGGAAGGTCCTTGTCATCAATCTTCCCCAATGGAAGAACTTCTTAGCATGGAGACCCTGGGCCTAAAAGACACAGGTTCCTGGCTCTACTTTCTTGGTGGTCCAAGGTCATCCTGTCTCTCTGCTCACTTCTCTCTTTTATATCTCAAAAGAGATTGACTTAAATCACAACTAATCTTGTAGATTGAGTCCTGCCTCATTAACATAACTGCCTCTAATTCTTCCTCATTAACATCACAGAGGTAGAATTTACAACACATAAGAAAATCACATCAGATCACAAAATGATGGATAATCACACAATACGGGGAATCATGGCCTAGCCAATTTGACACCTATTTTGGAGGAACACAATTCAATGCTTAACAGGTATATTACAGAGATTTTTAAAGGAAATAGATGAAGGGGGAAAATACTCAATTCTTTAAGGTTATTTTACAGAATTCTATAAGACAATTGCATGCAGTCTTGTTCCATGATTTTGGGATCAGCTGTCTACTTCTGATGTCATCTGCTTCTGGCCTCGAGGGTGTTTGGAACTCAGCTTAAGTCCTTTGGCACAGTTCAGGAAGGGACTTTAGTCTTCTTTTACTGAGACAGGTGAATCAAAATTTTAACTCCCTGTGTTTTAGCAGCTAAAGGGTTAGTGGGAAGGACAAAGTAAGGTTCCTTCCTGTGACATTCCAAAGAGCCTTTTAATTGATGTCTCTTTAAATATACGTATTCACCTGGGGAGATGTTAAGTAGATTATAGGATTCCAGTTTCTACTTATAGAAGATTTTTTTAACCTGTGCAGAATATCTTTTAGAGTATTATATTAAAGATTGATGGTACTAGTAACATAAGGGAGGGTGATTCAATTTTTGAAGATCTATTTCTCTTACAGTCGTTTCAGGATTCACTTATTGGGGTCCACAGGTGTAATATTAAATGACACAGGAAAAACTAAAAAAAGATAGGAGGAATTCACAGGGTCACTTTACCAAAAAGAACTGATTGACGTTTAGTCATTTCAGGAAGTTGCATATGATCAGGAACTGATGGTTCTGAAGGAAGAAGTCCAAGTAATACTGAAGGCATTGTCAAAAAACAAGGGTCCAGGAATTGGCAGAATATCAACTGAGATGTTTCAGCAAACGGACGCAGCACTGGAAGTGCTCACTAGTCTATACAAAGAAATCTGGAAGACAGCTACCTGGCCAACCAACTGAAAGAGAACTATATTTATGCCTAGTCCCAAGAAAGATGATCCAATCAAATGTGGAAATTGCCGAACAATATCATTGATATCACTGGCAGGTAAAACTTGGCTGAAGATCACTCAAAAGTGGCTGCAGCAGGAGATCAACATAGAACAGCCAGAAATTCAAGCTGGATTCAGAAGAGGACGTGGAATGAAGGATATCATTGCTGATGTGAGATGGATCCTGGCTGAAAGTGGAGAATACCAGAAAGATGTTTACCTGTGTTTATTGACTATGCCAAAGGATTTGACTGTGTGGACCATAACAAATTATGGGTAATGTTGGAAAAAGTGGGAATTTCAGAACACTTAATTGTGCTCATGAGGAACCTGGACATAGGTCACGAGGCAGTTTTTTGAACAGAACAAGGGGATACTGTGTGGCTTAAAGTCAGGAAAGATGTGCATCAAAGTTGTATGATTTCACCACACCCATTCAATCTGTATGATGAACAAATAATCTGAGAAGCTGGACTATATGAAGAAGAACAGGGCATCAGGATTGGAGGAAGACTCATTAAGAACCTGTGATATGCAGATGGCACAACCTTGCTTGCTGAAAGTGAAGAGGCCTTGAAACACCTACTGATGAGGATCAAAGACCACAGCCTTCAGTATGGATTACCCCTCAATATAAAGAAAACAAAAATCTTCACAACTGGACCAATAAGAAGCATCATGATAAACGGACAAAAGATTGAAGTTGTCATGAGCTTCATTTTACTTTGATCCACAATCAGCAACCATGGATGCAGCAGTCAGGAAATCTGCTGCAAAAGACATCTTTAATGTGTTGAAAAGCAAAGATGTCATCTTGAGGACTACGGTGTGCCTGACCGAAGCCATGGTGTTTTCAATCGCCTCATATGCATGCAAAAGCTGGACAATGAATAAGGAAGACCGAAGGAGAATTGATGCCTTTGAACTGGAGTTTGGTGAGGAGTATTGTATATACCACGGACTGGCAAAAGAATGAACAAATCTGTCTCAAAGTAGTACAACCAGATTGCTCCTTAGAAGCAAGGATGGCAAGACTACGTCTCACATACTTTGGAAATGTTACCCAGAGGGATCAGTCCCTGGAGAAGGACATCATGCTTGGTAGAGTAGAGGGTCAGCAAAAAAGACGAAGACCCTCAATTAGACAAATTGACACAGTGGCTGCAACAATGCACTCAAGCAAGCATGACAATGATTGTGAGGATGGTGCAGGACTGGGCAGTGTTTTGTTCTGTTGTACTGACTCGGCCACACCTAACAACAACAATCAGATGTTTAGAGACTTGGTAATCTTATTTTCTTCTTTTGTCTCAAGATTTATTATGTCTCAAGATTATTATATGTTATATCTAAAAAAAAAAAAAAAAAGCTCTTTAAAAACAAGATTAATCATTACACTTAGAGATGATTTTGTCTAATGTTCTTTTTTTGTTTTTGAATTGGCTTTCTTGAACTTTGCATTACTTTAAGAAAAAAATTAATAATTCCTATCCTTTCACTTTTAAGAAGTATTATTATTATAAATTAATCATGACCTTTTTAAGTTTGTTATCTGTCGATAACTTTTAGTTTGCTTGACCAACAATATTTCAACAAAAATGAACTATGTCAGACTTCTTAAAAGGAATATAATGTTTCAAATATGGGTAGAATTGGACTAAATCAAGATTTCTAGAACTCTTCTGTAGAAGCTGACAAAGTTTTCAGACAAACTCTTAAACTTAATAATCAAAGAAAATATTGTTATCTCAACAGTGAGACACTCAGTTCTTCATTATATGACATTAGAGTGTTTAAAACTTCTCTTAAAGTAACTCTTCAAACTTTTAGCCAGACATATAAAACCTTTGACGATATCAAGTAAATTCTCTTTTTTCTTAAATACTTTAAATTTTTTTCTTTTGTACAACTCTTTAAGTGGCCATAGTGAACGTGGTCGTCAGCAGACACAAATATATACATACATTTACTCCTCACTTATCTACTGTCTCCTTATCCAATATTTTGTATTTACAACCATAGTAAAAAATCTACTGACTATTTTGTGCATTAATGACATATATTTGGCAGTAATGAACTCTGAGTTACGAGGAGAGAGTAATGCTGGATGTGATAGTTAAGGTTATGTGTCAACTTTGCCAGCCAAAAAAATGTCATGTTTTGGCAGTTATGAAATGATGTAATTTGGCAGTTATGCAATGAAGTAATTTTGAAGTTATGCAATTATGTAATTATTCTCCATTTTGTGGTCTGATGTGGTCATCCTCCATTTTCATATAATGTTGATTTTTGAATAACGACCTGGACTTTGGACCCTAACCTAGTCAATAAGTGAGGAATGGGTGTTTATCTCTTTTTCTGTGGCATAAGAAGCAAAAGAATAAGAACTTGAATATTAATTTAATGTCAGTAAGTTACCTAAAGATCTTGAAAATTATTCTAAGTTTGTAGTAATTATATTGTAAAACATAATTACTATTGAAATAATGCTTGTTTAAATAGCCTCTATTTTTATTTAACCTTTAAAACACCCCAGTGCCGTCAAGTCGATTCTGACTCATAGCAACCCTAGAAGACAGAGTAGAACTGCCCCATAGAGTTTCCGAGGAGCACCTGGTGGATTTGAACTGCTGACCCTTTGGTTAGCAGCCATAGCACTTAACGATTACACCACCAGGGTTTCCATTTAATCTTTACCATTTCATTTAAAGTGTATATTATTGTGATTCCTATGTTTTGGTCTCTTAGAATTTTTCTACAATAGAGAGAATTTTTTACAGTTCTTCTTGTAAAGAAGCCGCATGGAAAAAAAAAAAAAGTAACTACCATTCATGGCCTTTAACCCAACAGAAGACAGAAACTTAGACAAAAATGCTCTTGGGGCAAGCTCTTAGAGCAAAATGGTTCAGAAAACTCATATGAACCCACTCACCTGTGAGGCCAGGTCATAAAACCAAGCGTATCCAATACCATACAACACTAACATATGTGGAAGCCAGTTCCTTAAAATGTATATAGCAATTTTTGGGATGCGATAGACTCAATTCAGCCAAAAAAAAAAAAAAGTCCTAGATAAAATTATTAACTTGTCAGAATCTTAGAAGGAGATCTCATTGGAATAGTGCCCCATTGCTCACAGCAGGAATCCAGATAACAAATCATTTTGTGTTCTTTTTCTCTTTTCCTAAATCACTCTCCCCACTTCCTTACCTTGGTCCATGTGACCACTTCTCAATTAAGCCATCCAGATCCAATACTTTATTGCAGGTTTTTTCTTTAGGGGAACATACATTTAGAGAATTATTACCAGGAGACATCGTAGAAAGCAGACTGTAAGGATGTGAGTCTGGGACAAGGTCTGTCAGTGGCTGGGTGACCAGAAGACATGCTGCTGGAGTTACGTGCATGGTGACAACACCTGTTGCTTATAGCATTTCAGTAACTGAGGATTTCACTTGTGGTGGATCCAGGTGAGGTACAAGTGAAACGGGAAGCGCTAGGTCGTATAGAAGTTTTAGCACTGTGTTCCTTGGTGTGTGGGCTGACCCTGAACTGACAACATCAGTCTTTCTTAGAAATTGGCTAAAAATTTCATTTTTTAAGTCCATTATGGACCTACTGAATAAGAAATTCTGGATTTAGTGTCCAGCAATCTTGGATTTTAACAAGTTCTCAGGTAACGCTGATGATCACTAATATTTACGAATCAATGCTCCAGCACTCGAATGATTAGGCTGCAATAATGATCATAAGAATATAGAGTCAACTGGTTTTCTTAAATGTTTCACATACCTTAAAGAAAGAAAATGTCCAGCTGAGATTAGTTAACTATCAATTCTGGGCATGCTTTTAAACTAAAAGGCATCTATGGCTGGATTTCTATGCCAAGCCAGAGTTTTGATAGAAAAGAAGTGTCTTTGAGACCCAGGGTAAAGGCATTTGACTGGATGCACATGATGACTCGTAGATGGACTTAAACATCTGAAACACCATATGGAGCCTATCCCCGCTGAGGAGAGAAGTCTTCCTTTGTCTTGAGACTGTGAAAAAAAAAGTAAGATTATTGAAATGTCAACATGCCGTGGGATTTAAGATTCTGGTAACAGTACCAATAGGTAGTCATAACACTCTGGTTGGATGGTTATTTGAAACTTTGATATGTGAGTGGCCTAAAGTAATAAAGTAGATGCCAAAACTGCTTTGTATAGCACTGAGGAAGACTTTAAAATGTCCAAGGACATGGTAAAGGTGAAATGCCAATCAAAGTCACTGCTCATACAGTGATCTGCAGTGATAGCTAATAGACCACAGTGTTCCTGGGAGTGAGATAAGTGTCAGATGACCTGGTTGTTGCTTGACTTTTAGAACAAGAAAATCAAGTAAAAATCTGGTGAGCCAAAGGCTCATATGTGTTGTCAAAAATGAAAATTATGATCCCTTATGTAGTTTCCAGTTGTAAATAGTTCTTAAACCCAGAGCCCATAGATTGACAGAGAAACTGGATTATTTCAGTATCACCACTGAAAATAAAGACAATAAACAATTCCCCAATCGTTCCAAAAGGACTTATGGCCATTTACTAGAGGAATTGTATATGAGGGTGAGTGGAGAGGAAACACCTAGACATTTTGAAAGATATAGAAAAGAAAATCTTAGATGACACTGATACCTGCAAATAAGTAAAAATACCTTGGACTCCTCTGCAGACAGGAAGCATATAAAAGTTGGTGGTAAATGGAATCTTGCTCAGCTATGTCTTTCCGTAAGTAAAATGCCCACAAGCCCACACTTTTGTAATTTCCCGTATCCAATAGATAATTAGGAACCGTATATGTAGCAATTGACATAACTCTTGCATTGCTACACTGACCTTTAATGTGAGATCTACTAAAGAAAGAAAAGGTGAAGTTGGAAGCCTCTGAAGACTTAAGCCACATTTGAAGACTTAAGTATACATGAGTGGTGGTATCTATCATATCTGCATTTATTTCAGATCTCTGCCCCCACCCAAAGTGGTAAATAATGGAAGATAATTTAACCAAATAATAGCCCTAATTAGAATTCAGCCAGGCAGTAGTCTCATTCACAGGTTCCGTAGTATTTATAATGGGAAACACCCACACCCACCCCCCCCCCCACAGCCTCTGGAGATTTTTATAAGGTTATTTATCTGGCTAATGCATTAGTTACAATCCCCATTAGCACAATCATTCCCTGTGCACCTAAGAGCAGCCATTTACATTCTCTATTTTTCATCAGAGTTATGTTAACTGTTCTGCTCTTTCACAATACAGTGCAAAATGACCTTGATCATCTTGACATTTCACATAACTCACACTGTCTACACTGTATTGATGAATGGCATCATGGTAATTATACGAAAAGAACAGGAAGTAACAAGTATACTAGAGGGCCTAATGAGAAACGTGTGCCAAAAAAGTAAAAGAAATTCAACAAAGATTCAGTAGCCTGCCCACATTGAAATTTCTAAGGGTCTAGTGATTAGGGGAAGGCCACAGAAGTCTTTTAAAGAGGGAGGCCAATGTTTAATATAAAATTATTAAACACTCTATCTTCTATCAGTAAAAATGAGTCAGGTATTGTCGTACATCTCTTTGGATTTTGCAGACAACGTGTACTATCCCAGAAGACTATCAGTTCTGCATAGAGCCCAGATGAAGACAGAGTTCTACAACTGGTCTGGGTACCCTACCATTTAGGCCTATAACCTGTTAGATCCAATAGGACTACAGTTAGACATGACAGATAGGCAATGTTTACTTTAAACCTCTACCTTAGTTCTCCAGATCCCTGTTACTTTAATTTTAGTAAAAATTGACTTACACTGTGATAGTCTTCCCATGTGTCTACTTATTACATGAATGGCTAATAGTGAAGCTTTAACTTTTAACATTGTGCTTCACAAATCCTGTTCGTCATCTATGTGACAGAACCTGACATTGCTTTGTTGACCCATCATCAAAAAAGAGAGTGCTTCCTTAACAATGGAGCATGGTGTGCTCTCACAGACAAAACAAAGATATCCGAAGGGTAGAATGCCTTTGCTTTATACAATTTCCTGACAATTATTACATGAACATTATTTGATTTGGGGTGGCTTGCAGGATGGGTCAGTCAGGATTAGTTACTTTTTAGTTACGTTTATATGTTTTGACATGGGAAGTTGTCCATGAAACTAAGAAAAAAGTGCAAAGTATAACAGTTTAGCAAATGCTTATACAATAGTTATTATGCACTGGACACTATTCTGAGTGCTCTATATATATTATATATATACATAATTTCAAACTTATAAGGTTATTATTATTATGTATCTTATTTTACAGATGAAGAAATTGGGAGAGCAAGAATTTAAATCTAATCATTTTGGCTTCAGAGTTGCACCTGTAATAATTATGCTGAGTTACCTCTGTTTGTATGTTGATTATTACTATCACATTTTGGTATAAAAGAAATAAATATAGTTCACATATTATGAGGACACACACTGAAGTGTTAGCAAAGTCTCTCTTTGGCAAAAGGGATCAGAGTTGAGGATGTATTATATAAATAATCACTAAAAGAAAAGGTTACAGTAAAGTAAAACAAACTTTTTTCTGAAATCAGTAAATATAAAGAAATACAATCAATAATCTAAAAGAAAACAAAATTATATAGGAAAGGCTATGTAACAAACAGAATATCAGTGAATACATTTAACTAGTTATGACATATATAATAAACACTGATTTTATAAAAATAAATGTATAAACTATTTGGAATGTGGGGGGGAGGAGTGTATGTATGTATGTATATATATGTATGTATATATATGCATGTCTCTCTGTATGTGGGGCACAGAAGGGAGGGGCAGAGACTTGTAAGACAGTTAATTGGCACTTTTCCATGATGAGTAGTAAACAGAAAATCACAAAATATAATATCAAGAGCTAGAAAGATAATCTTAGTAAATCCTAAACAAACAGAAAGCACAAACACTATAGTATGAAAAGTTCAAAAGGTTCATTTCTTGGGCGGTACAATCTATATTACTGAGGGATGAAATATAGTAATACCAGTAGTGCTTATTTGCCTATAAATGTATAATGCAAATGCCATTAGTTTCAATCCCCTTCAGCAAAGAAAATAAAAATAACTGCCTGTACAAATGAGTACGGAAATTTGTTGTTGTTAGGCATCACTGAGTTAGTTCGAACTCATAATGACCTCGAATATAACAGAACAAAATGTCCCTCAGTCCTATGCCATTCTCACAACAGTGAGTATATCTGAGCCCATTGTTGCAGCCAGTGTCAATCGGTTTTGTTGAGCATCTTCCTCTTTTTCGCTGGCCCTCTACTTCACTAAGCATGATGTCTTTCTCCAGGGATTAGTCCCCTGATAATATGTCCAAAGTAAGTAAAACAAAAGTCTTGTCATCCTGGCTTCTAAAAAACATTCTTGTTGTACTTCTCCCCAGATACATTTGTTTGTTCTTCTGGCAGTCATGGTATATTAAATATTCTTTGTCAGCACCGTAATGTCAATTCTTACTTGCCCTTCCTTTTTCATTCTCCAGTGTTCATATACAAATGAGATGATTGTAAAGATCACAGCTTGGGTCAGGTGCACCTCAGTCATCTAAGTGATATCTTTACTTTTTAAGAATTTAAGGAGGTTTTTGCAGCAGATTTGCCCAGTGCAATATGTCATTTGATTTCTTGACTACTGCTTCCATGGATGATGACTGTGGATACAAGTAAAATGAAATCCTTAACAGCTTCAATATTATCTCTGTATATCACAGTGTTGCTTACTGGTTCAATTTGCAGAGTTTTGTTTTCCTTATGTTGAGGTATAATCCATACTAAAGGCTATTGTCTTTGATCTTCATCAGTAAGTGCTTCTAGGCCTCTTCACTTTCAGCAAGCAAAGTTTTGTCATCTGCATATCACAAGTTGTTAATGAGTCTTCCTAGGAACTTGTGCACAGACCAAGAGGCAGTCATTTAAACAGAACAAGAGGATACCACCAGGGTTGCATCCTTTCATCATACTTTTTCAGCCTGTATGCTGAGCAAAAAATCCGTGAAAATTGGCCATATGAAGAATGCAGCATCAGGATTAGGGGAAGGCTCACTGACAACCTGCTATACGCAAACGATACAACAGCAATTTACGTTTTCTATTTTGCATGAGAGTTCTCTTTACTCTCCTCCTCTGTCACAATGTGGATTAAAATGACCTTGATCATCTTGCCCTTCTAAATAACTCATAATGTCTCCACTGTGTTGATGTGTGCCCCCATATACATAATTGAGAAATTAGGAAAGGTTTGTCTATTTTATTGATCATTTTGAAGAACCAACTTTTGATTTCATTGATTCTCTCTGTCTTTTTCTATTCCATATTTCATTTATCTCTACTCTAATCTTCCTTTGCTCTACTAGCTTTGTTTTTAATGTACCCTTATTTTTGTGGTTCCTCAATGAGTAAAGTTAATTTATATATTTAAATCTTTCTTCTTTTGCTAATGTAGGTGTTTACAGCTACAAACTCCCCTCTGAGCACTATCTTCGCTGTGTCCCTTAATTTGATACGTTGTGTTTTCATTTTCATTAAATCTAAGTGCTTTAAAAAATTCCCCATGTAATTCGTATATGACCCATTGGTTGATTAATAGTATATTGTTTAATTTACATGTACTTGTAAATTTTTCAGTTTTCTTTCTGTTATTTATTTCTAGTTTCAATATATTATGGTTGGGGTAGATATTTCATATGATTTTTATCTTTCTAAATTTAGTAAGATGTATTCTGTTATCTGTTATGGATTAAATTGTATCCCCCCAAATGTGTGTCAATTTGGCTAGTCCATGATTTCCAGTATTATGTGGCTGTCCACAATTTTGTCATGTGATATAATTTTCTTCCTACGTGTTTGTAAATCCTACCTCTGTGATGTTACTGAGGTGGAATTAGCAGTTACGTCAATAAGGCAGGATTCAATCTACAAGATTAGGTTGTTTCTTAAGTCAATCCCTTTTGAGATATAAAAGAGAGAAGACAGCAGAAAGACAGGGGGACCTCCTACAACCAAGAAAGTAATGACAGGAGCGGAAGCCATCCTTTGAACTAGGCATCCCTGCGCTGAGATGCTACTAGACTGAAGACAAGGATCTTTCTCCAGAGCCAACAGAGATAGAAAGCCTTCCGCTGGAGCTGGCACCCTGGAACCAAACTTCTAGCCTCCTAGACTGTGAGAGAATAAGTTTCTCTTTGTTAAAGCCATCTACTTGTGATAGTCCTGTTATTACAGCACTAGATAACTATGATATTATCTAACATATTGTCTTTCCTAGCGAATGACCCATGTTCATTGGAGAAGTGTATGTATTCTGGTGTTGTTAAGTAGAGCGCTCTGTATGTTTGTTGGATTTAGTTGGTCTATAGTGTTGTTCAAGTCTTCTACTTTCTAATTTTTCTTCTGAAGAGGTGTTTATTGAAAGTGGTTTATTGAAGTCTACAACTATTATCGTAGAACTGTCTATTTCCCCCTTCAATCCTGTCTATGATTGCTTCATATACTTTGAGACTCTGTTGTTAGGTACATATATATTTATAATTGTTGTATCTTCTTGATGAGTGGATCATTTTATCATCTATAATGTCCTTCTTTGTCTCTTTTCATTGTTTTGTTGTAAATTCTGTTTTGTCTCGTAGTAATATAGCCATCTACTTCTCTTTTAATTATTACCTGCACTGAATGTTTTTTTCATCCATTCACTTTCAGTGTATTTGTGTTTTGGGATGTAAAGTGGGTCTCTTGGCGACAGTATATAGTTGGAATATATTTTCTTGTTCATTCTTCCAATCTCTGCCTTTATACCGGAAAATTTAAATTATATCTAAAGAAATTATTGATAAAAAAGGACTTGTTTCTGCCATTGTACTATTCTCTGTGTGTCAAATACATTTTTTGTCCTTCATTTCCTCCACTAAAGATTTCTTTTGTGTTTAGTTGATATTTTTAGCGTTAAACTACTTTGGTTTCCTTCTCATTTTCTTGTCTGTATATTTTTTAGAAATATTTTCTTTATGATTACCATGGGGACTATATTAACATCATAAATTTATAACAACATAGTTTAAATTGATACCAACTTAAATAGCATACAAAAACACTGTTTCAATACCATTTCACAAACTGCCTCTTTACACATTGTGTGCCCAATAGCATTAAAATGTCTATTTTTATTCTTTTGCCTCTTAAATCATGAAAGAATTAACTAGAGTGGTTCCTGTCTTAGTTATATAGCACTGCTATAACAAAAATACCACAAATGGGTGGCTATAAAGAACAGAAATTTCTCACAGTTTAGAAGGTTACTGGTCTTAATTCAGCGTGCCAGCTCTAGGGGGAAGCTTTCTTTCTCTGTCAGCTTTGGAGGAAGATCCTTGTCTCTTTTGAACTTTTTCAATTTCCCATACATACAAGGTGATTTTTATGCCCTAATTTTCCAAAGGAATTATCGTCTTGGTTTCTTCTTTCAGTCCTTAGGCAGATATTACATGCATTAATTTCACTCTTTAGCCCCAGGTAATTATAGGTGATTTATGTCCTTTCGGCATTGCCTGCTGACCCTTTGTCCTATGTAATCTCTGAGATAGGCAAAACTGAAAAAAAAAAAAAAAAACCTTGCTTTAGTCCTTTAGGCTGCCACCATTAGCATATGATAGACAGGCCATATAATTTGCAAATAATGTCTGCTCTGTTCCCTCTGGAGCCAGAGAAAAGGATCCCTTTACAGGAATGTGTGACACCACAGCTTTCAAACAGAACCAAGCTGTAGAGGGGTCAAGTGTAAAAACAAAAAAAAAGAAAAACAAAACTTTCCAAGCATTTTGACATTACCTTGCTCTTGATTCACCATTCACTCAGTTGGTGTAACCCTTTGACTTTTTTTCAGAGTCCTGACAAACTTGATTTTCAGAAGGGTAGTTTTTAACACTTTTCTTGGTGGAGAACTAGAATTGATACTCCAGTAGTAAGGAATTTGCCATCAGATACAGTAAGTTAATATTTCATGAATATAGGAGAAACAATAACTATGATGACTTAGGATTTAAGTGGCTGTTGCTATGTACAATTGATGTCTTGAAAAAATATGAGAAAGGGATTAGAGTAATTAATTAACAATTAAATTCTTACATGGAAGCCAGATTGCTTTCTTGTTAGTATATAAAAAGCTTCAAAAATTCTGTAGCCAGAAGGAAGAAAAAGCTGGGGACTTAATCCTATAGTCTGTCAAGTTATGTTAGACTATATGCTAAGATTAGGCTCTGATTGGGGGGGAAAAAAAAATGAGGTCCTGAAACACAAGATGGGTTAATATGTTCCACAGCCTTGAATCTTCAAATTCTCCTGAACTCTCTGAGTTTGCAGAAGTGACCTATTCCATCCTATTAAGAGTTCAAACAAACAAACAAAAAACCCCAAATCCACTGCCATCGAGTTGAATCCAACTCGTAGTAATCCTAAAAGACAGAGTAGAGCTGCCCCATAGAATTCCAAGGCTGCAATCATTACAGAAACCAACTGCCACATCTTTCTCCCATATTAAGAGTTAATGTAGTCCAGTTTCTGTCAACAGTTAACCAACAGAAGCCAAGCCAATCGTCTAATAAAATTCTATAATTACCTGCCAGTTTCCAAGGTGGAGCTAGTATTGATGCCTGGAACACATTACCTGAAGGGGAGGTAGGTGCCCACCAGGAAAAATTTTGCAATACCGTGATTGCTCTGCATAATAGTGATTCCCCTAGTCCTTCCTCAAAGGGACAACAGCCATTTACTCAGGTAAATATGTGACAGGTAATGGGACATACAAAAATATTTTGAAAACTGTTGGGCACAGGTTTCAATTTCATGTTGATATGCATCACACTAGCATATCATGGTGAGCCCCTTGTTAAAGTGGGAACATATAGGACATCTGGATATATGAATGCATGGTGTGGGCTGGGCTCACAGTGGGTCCACTGTGTCTGCAACCACCAGGTGGTCATCTCGCCAGTCCTCAAATGTGTAATTAGAATAGACATAATAGGTATTTGACAGAATCTTCTGTTTCTTTCTTAGCTTGTAGGGTAAGAACACCCACAGTTAGGAAGCTCGGGTGGCAACCTCTAAAACTGCCATCTGTTGTGAAGAGGATATTTTTATGTTTCTGCATGGTTAGGAATTTCTGAACAAATAAAATTAATATATTACACAGATAGAGGATATCTCCTTATCTTCAGATCTATTTGTTCTTTACATTCTAATGGCGTCAAAGATGGAGCCATGTGCTTTTGTTTCAAAAGGTAACAAAACCCTGATAATACAGAGGTCCCCAGGCTGCAGAATATTCCACCGCAGCTTGCTTGGCTGGCCTCGCAATTTCCAGTTCCACTCCTTGACAGACATTGCAATCTGTATCAGATTTCCAGTCCCTTTGCTTGGCCTGCCCAGTGAAAATCCTAGCATCTGCGTGGCATGATTAAGAATGTTGCTGACATAACTTGTATGAACTCTCTGAATGTAAACCCCTTGAATGTAACTTTTTTTTCCTGGCCCTCTCAAAGCAGTCTTAGTGGCAACAAAGATTGCTTCCTTCCTTGCACAACGAAATAAAGGCAGCTTTACTCTCTGCCACCTCCATCTCTTGCTTATTGGCTGATATGAGTCACCTTGAGCAAAACCTGGGGTTTCTACCTGTAACATTGAGCCATTTGCTTATATTCCAAAGGATTATACACTAGGAATTTTCCCCTTCTCTTAACAGAGAGGGTTTGTTTACATTTAAAAAAAAAAAAAAAAGTTTTTTCTCCATCTCTCAGAAAAAAAAAAAAAAATTTGTCTTTTTTTCAGGAAAGGAGGGGGCAGCTCTATACCAGTGCCTATATTATGTTGCCAGATGCGTAATATCAGGGTTTCTCTCCTGCATATGTGCAGGTGAGATCTGTCCTTATTGCCTTACCTCAGGGGGATTATGGCACAGGAAATCTGTATGGCTATTGCAATAATATGTCTGATCTTTAAACCAGAAATCTTGTGTTTGCTTTCCAGACAAAATAAATAAATTTAGATATTAAACATGTACCAACTTCTAGCCAATACAAAATATATTAAATCTAAGGGAAAATGACAAAAATTGGTTTAACTCTTAAAGACCAAGGATATTGATCCAAGGATATTGACCACTATCATATCTAGATGCCACCTAATTTATCAGACTGGCCCCAGCAAAAGCGAGAGAGAACCTGGAGGATGACAGTGGATAACTGAAAACTCAACCAAATGATAGTCCCTATTGCAAGCTGCTCCACCAAATGTGACATATTTGCTAGAGCAAATTAACATGTCTTTTGACACACGGTATTCTGCCACTGACCTGGCAAACTGGCTCTTTCCCATTCTTATCAGAAAGAGGATAAAAACAGTTAGCATTTTCTTTCACCAGAGCTCAATATACCATTACCATGTTGACCAGGGCTATGTTGTTTCTCTTAATGCAATTTATAAAGACCAGCACAAACTGGGCATCCTACAAACATTATAGTCTCAAACTCTATGGATAGCATCATGACAATCAATCAAAAGGCCTGTAACTGGAGGCATATTAAGACACACACACTTGAGAGGGTTGAAGTTAAACATTATCAAGAATGACGAATCATGTAAGTGGATTCCATAGTCTGGGGAATGCTGAGAAATTAAACAAAAGGAATGTTGGGGAATGAAATTTTTGTTGACTTCGTAGTCTGGGAAATGCTGAGACAGCTCCTTCACAGTAAATGTCTAATACTCTTCATTATAAAGAAAGAGGCACGATATTTGGTAGAGCGTATTCTTCAGGTCCCAGGGGCAGGATGTTTCATGACTTAGAATACTAGACTGATTCAGGTACTGAGTAACATCAAATGCCAAGAGCTTTGAGTAGGGCACAGACTAGGCCAGGGTCCAATTGTGGTGCATGAGACCTGATACTTGGACCAAATGACACTGACATCCCACGGTTTTAGAGGTATTAGGGATGGGTGGGAAATAATGCTATGTGGAATTCATGCAAAGCCCAAATGATACAATTTCAACGGGGATATTTAGGATTCTAGAACAAGTCTATGCCACATACAGCAGACAGGTATACACTTGTAAACAATAAGTTCTTGTTTATTATTGAGCCCTGGCGATAATGAAGCATCCTTGCCCAATCTTGACATTAAATGGAATAAATTCAGGAGCCATAGCCTGAGAAGCGTACTGTGAAAAGGGATGCAGATCTCTGAGGACTGACAGTCGGTATCACACCCCCAGTTAAGCCACTGGTGGTGCTACTTGAGTTTGACAGGAATCTAGAATAGATAGTAGGGAGTAAAATAATAAGAGATGATGAATGTTATTTACAGCCGGAGCTCAATTACAATAGTAAAAAAAAAAAAAAAGTAGTAGATGTAATTTTGTCCCACTTACATTCATCTTTTATTTTCCATCCAGAAAAGAAGCACACCTGGATACTGGAGGAGCTACTCCTAGAACTAATATGAAGAAGTGAGTCACTGTACCACAAAGGGATAAACCGTAGTGGATTATGCTATGCACCACTCAGATTCCCTGTCAGGAGTAAAATAATTTACCTTCACCCCCCTTAGTTCCCTGGAGTACTCCAATAGACAGCTCTTAATTGTCAGCCCTCCTCTGGATTATGCTTAGCTAAAGAAAATAGCTTTGCTTAAGGCCAGACTCTCTTTCTGAGGCAGCCTAGTATAAATGACTGCTTTAGATGAAAGTACAAAGGCCCAGCCTCAGGGCTATTCTGAACAGGCTATCCCGGATTCAGGGGCACCCTTGTAAATGGCTGGGATTTTCATTGAGACTGCATGGCAACTGCTATGGATAAACTGTGTCTCCACAAAATATGTGCTGTAAACCCTAACCCCTGTAGTGGTCATCCTATTTGGGAATGGATTTTCTTGTTTATGTTAATGAGGCTGTATTAGTGTTGAGCGTGTCTGATCCTTAAAGTTGCGTGTCAACTTGACTGGGCCATGATTCTCAGTGGTTTGATGGTTTTGGTGTAGTTTGGCAGTCGTATGATGATGTGATCACTTCCGTGATGAGATCCTCTACAAGTAGCCAATCAGTTGAAAGGCAGTTTCCTCAGGGTTGTAGCCCACATCTAATACAAATGGACTCTCTGGCAAAGCTCACCGGCTTTTGCTCACTTTGGATCCTGCAGCTCGCACCTGTTAGTCTGACCTCCAGCTCTTGGCACTGGAACTAGCAGTCTATCTACAGTCTTGCCTGCAGATTTTGGAATTCATCAGTCTTCGCAACCTGTGAGCAAGAGCTCTGCTGTCTGACCCACTGATTTTGGATTCGCCAGCCCCTGCGGCTATGTGAATCAGGAGAAGCCTCTAGCCTGACCTATAGATTTGGGACGTTCCTCTACAACCCTGTGAACTATCTCCTTGATAAAATCTCTTTGTATAGATATTTATACACTTTACTGGTTTTGCTTCTCTAGGAAACCCAGCCTAAGAAATTGTGTTTTATATAAATCTCTTTTTGAGGTACAAAAGAGATGAAACAAGCAAGTAAGAGAAGCAGCAATGGGGGAAGAAAGACGCAAAGCTACATGAATATCATCCAGAAACAGAAGCTCAAAAGAGACAAGGACCCTTCTCCAGGGCCAACAGAGAAAGAATGTCTTCTTCTAGAGCTGGCATCCTGAACTCAGGCTTTCAGCCTCCTAAACTGTGAGAAAATAAATCCCTGTGTATTAAAGCCACCCACTTGTGATATTTCTGTTATAGCAGCACCAGATAAAGACAGCAACTTAACCTGTCCCTCCGTCCAACAAAAAACCAAATCAAACCTGCTGCCCTCAAGTCGGTTCTGACTCATAGAGACCGTACAGGACAGAGTAGAGCTCCCTCATAGGGTTTTCAAGGAGTGGCTGGTGGATTTGAACTACCAACCTTTTGGTTAGCTGCCTAGTTCTTAACCACTGCTCCACAAGGGCTCTCTTTTTCCTCCTTCATAGATTTTTTTTTTTTTTTTTTTTACCCCAAGTTCATTCCCTAAGAAGCTTCTTTATGCTATTTTCCATCTCAGAGTTTGCTACCTGGGGAACCCAACTTCTCTAACAGATTCATGAGATGATGAGTTAGGTAGAAGAAGAGGAGTAGGCAGGCCATGAACTGTAACTAATTTTATTATACTCATAGTTTCCAGAGACAGGGAAGCTCAGTATGCTATGACACAAGGCCAAATAGGTGTTGCACCCTGGGACAAAGTAAAACCAAACAGGAGCTGTAAGAGTGGGCTCATTAGGGCAAGCAGAGAGGGGTTAACTAGTTTTCATGGATTATCTGGAAATTGGACATTTTTAAAAATTCTGCAGGCTCAAGGGGTATAAGAGTCATTCCTAGTTGTTGAGTACCTGATCCCAGGAAGATTAGGACACGTGCATTGTTGCCCAGGAGTATGAAATCTTGATAAGGAGAGGGGTTAGAGAGCAAACTTAGTCAATATCTGGAGAAGGGGAGCAGACTGGCCTCCAGCCAGGGCTCAAACCTCTGTCAAAAGAAACAAAACCGGTGGAAAAATTCTATGGCACCAACTTACAACAACAGCTAAGTGTAGGTAAGAGATTCAAATGATCAATTTTACTTCTGACATAACTGCTTAGTATTTTAAAAATCCTTATCACACTAGGATCTTGTGATGTTTGTTTTCATAATTAGTAGCATTAGCATATACTGGGAATGGTAGTACGGTCCTTAATGTATTCCCCTCCACACAACATTTAGTTCAGCATGAATTTTTAACATTCTCTTGCTTGAAACATTGTGATAATATGTAATGCCAGCCAAGTGAGCATCTTCCTAATTCCATGGAACCTGTCAGCATAACCAACAATGTGTCAAACCCAAGATATTTAACAAGACAGTTCAGTAAAATTATTCATTGTTTTTGTTAGCAACACAATTCTTTTGTTTTACTTTGTATCATCTAAGTTTTATACGCATTAGAAACAAAAATAACAGTAAATATACTACTGAAATTGTGTATTTGCTAGAGCTTGGTAGAAAATTGAAGTTTTCTTTAAATTTAATATTTATCGTCTTAAAATTATTTGTCAGATGGAGAAAGAAAGCATGACATTTTCCCTCTGAGGCATTTTGTCTGTTCTAAAAGAAATAAATAAAAGAATAATATTTCCAGTGGACATTTTACACAATGTACAGGGTCAAATGTATGCAAATAAATTGCAAATAATTTTCATAATTTTAACCTTACAACTCACATATTTTATATTTCTGAAAAACTACTATTCTTATAATGCTATGAACTAGGTAGTTAGTGATAGTAAATAAAAATAAGTAAAAATAATAATGCTGAATAATTTAGCATTCATATAATCCGTATAAAACACATTTTATATAAGAAATCATAAGGATCACTTTAAACTTTCATATGTATTTGAGCTTTATTTTGAGCTTAAATATACCTTTATAAAATGACACTGTATATCTAGGTATTAAAGTATATCAAGGTAACATCTAACATTTTTGTATTTTAATTCTGAGAGGTAACCTCTATGGTCAGGTTGTATTTGTGAATAAATCGAATGAGTTATTTGATATTTTTAAACAGAAGAATCTGGATTGCAAATATTGGTCTTTGATAATTAACTTCATTTGAACATAATGTTGTTTTACATCTGTTCAAAAATGTAGTTAAATGTTTTTCTCTACAGACCTTTTTACATACCTGCAAGAGTATAAATGAATGTTTTGCTCTAGGGACTTTTTTTTTTTTTTTTAAGACAGGCAATAAGCTATGCTTCTCTCATATCTCTAGTTAAGCAATTATCTCTACTCACTCCAGAATTGCCAGTTATTTGAAATTAAGGGTTTCAAAAAGGCCTCAACCCAGAAAGACAAAGATAATGGGGAAGGAGACAACAAGAGAGGAGTGTTATAAACAAAACCTTAGAAGTTTAAAAATGAATTGTAGCATACACATCCGGTGTCCCACAATAAAGCCCTCTAGGGCACACCTGAAGTTCAGTTTCAGCTGCGGAGGTCCGTAGCTTTAGAGATCAGACTCACCTTGTACTAGCTTCCCATATCAACTTGGAACCATGAGTTCCGCTTTCTGCTTCAGAATTGTTTCCAGTGCCTCAAGAGCCTAACTCACTTATAAGGACAGCCAGTAAAGTCAAGGAACACCCAGGAGAATAGCCCTCAAGCAATGAGTGATGGAAGCCATAAATGATCCAAAATCATATGTTTCAAGTGAATGGTTTTGGATGCCATTTGGTATACTTCTAAGGAGTAAGAGTGTAATCAGCAGTATAATTTTACCCTTGCCTACAACACTGACCTCAGTAATAAATGGTTAGTTTGGCCTTTCCCCTTCCGTTGTCCAGTTAAGCTGCTCCTTAAATCCTGCTTCTTGGAATTGGTGTACAAATTGACTAACTGTAGCCAAGTCCCCTTCTTATTTCATCTTTCCAAAGAAACACTTTGATGCTTTATAGAGGAAGTAGAACTAGCAAGTAGTCTCTCAAGATAAATTTTTGGAAATGAATTACTTTTGAGCCAGGGGTGGGGGGGCAGTCAGAAAAAAAAAAATTTATTGCTGCTGTAAGGTAGTCTGGTGACAATGTCTGGAGTGCTGCCATAACAAAATTACAAAGGCTAATCTATGATGAGTCTTGACTAAGTAGAAGTGAAAGGTGGATCACTGAGTTTTTAAATAGCTCTTAGTACTTAAAATATGGATTAAGTATAACTGAAGGATTTTTAGACTTGACTAAATGTTGCTAATGACCTTAGAAGCCTTGAAGAAAGTTGGATTCTTTAAGCTTTTATTATTATTATTTATTTTTATCAACTTCACGTATGCTACTAAGAAGTATGGCCAGAATGCTCCTTAGGAGCAAGGATGGCAAGACTTCCTCTCACATACTTTGGACATGTTATCAGGAAGGATCAGTCCCTGGAGAAGGACATCACTCTTGGCAAAGTAGAGGGTCAGCAAAAAAGAGGAAGACCCTCAACAAGATTGATTAACACAGTGTCTGCAACAATGGGGTGAAGCATAACAACAATTGTGAGGATGGTGCAGAACCAGGCAGTGTGATCTGTTGTACATAGGATCACTATGAGTCAGAGCTGACTAGACGGCACCAAACAACAACGTATGCTACTAAAGCCAGAAAACTTCTGGGGAAATATTTAAAGAGTCTCTCAGATCCTGAAGCTGAAGGAAAAACTTGGCTGAAAATCAGGTGCAAGGCTTATACGTAAGTTTAGGAAAATTTCAAAGGAGACGGGATGTTATACCTTTGTTAGGTCTTCTCTGAGAAATTCACAGCTCTTACATAGAGGGGAGATGCTGAAACTGTCCTTTCATAATGTTTCCCTTATATTTGGATTTTAGCTTGTATTACTTACCTAGTGCTGCTATAGCAGAAATACCACAAGTGGATGGCTTTTACAAAGAGAAGTTTATTCTCTCACAGCATAGGAAGTTAGAAGCCCAAATTCAGGATGATACCTCAAAAGAGATTGGCTCAAGACACAACCCAATCCTGTAGATTGAGTCCAGCCTCATCAATATAATTGCCACTAATTCCATCTCATCAGCATTATTGAGATAAGATTTACAACACGTAGGAAAATCACATCAGATGACAAAATAGTGGATAATCACACAATAGGAGGAATCAGCCTAGCCAAGTGGACAGATATTTTGGGAGGACACTATTCAATTCATAGCATAGCTGTTTGATTGTCATATGTCTGGGCATGGTATTCTTTGAATTTGTCCTGTCTGGGTTTTGTTGAGCCTCTTGAATCTGTAAATTTGTGTATTTCACCAAATATAGAATGTTTTCAGTTATTATTTCTTCAATTTATTTTCCTTCCCAGCTTCTTTTTTTTTAATTATTCTACAGTGGAGTTGGATGCAGAACTTTTGAGGTTAGACCTTTTGATATTTTCCACTAGTCAGGGAGCCTCTGTTCATTATTTTCTGCAAAACAACTTTAAAAATAGACAAAATATATGACAATTATTTTCATGGATTGAAAAACAGGCGATGTAGAGTTGTGATTCTTTGATGGAAGGGAATACATGGGCAGAAACACTTATAAAACCCTGACTTTTAGCCAGGTGGGGGTACACTGTAGACTGTGGTGTAGAAAATGAAGACCAACTAGAGCACACCATTCAGGCTAAGCTGAGAGGCAAACAGTGAAGTTTGAAGCTTCTTAACACAGCTAAAATTTGAAGGAAATGTACTGGAGGGGTTGGAAGTGCTAAGAAAAGGACATTAGAATTCTGCATGTGGTTTTTCTTAGATTCTCAGCTCAGTGCTGGGCTGATCATGCAATGACAAAATTTCACAAGGCTGAATGAAAAATGATTGGGTAGCTGAAAGCTGAACAGTGCTCTTAGATCTGACACGGGTTTGGGAAGAACTTAGAGCCTTGGCTTGGTCAGAATGCAGAGGCCTCACTGAACACTTCAGACATTCAATTAAGACCTCAGAAAGCCACACTTTAGGTGGAAAAAAGCATTATTTAGAGAAAAATACAAACCCAAGGACTAAGTACAAAACCAAAATTAACTTATCCATACAAAAATAAAAGGAAGCACAAAAGTATCAAGGCAATCTGTCATTAATTTAAAGAGATAAAAAATATTAGAAAGTGTGAAGGCAGCCACAACTTCTAGGACAATATCAATCGGTCAAACGAACATATAATTAGAGTCTCCAAAAGAGATGAAATAATATGAGGCAGAAATAAAATACTTAAAGAGATAATAGCTGAAAACTTTCCAATCTCACTAAAAAATCTAAATCCACAAGTCAAACATCTAAGCAAACATTAGCAGGATAAAACAAAAAACAAACCCATTGCCATCAAGTCAATTTTAACTCACAGCCACCCTACAGCATAGAGTAGAATTTCCCCATCGGGTTTCCAAGGAGTGACCGGTGGATTTAAGCCACCGAACTTTTGGTTAGCAGCCATAGCTGTCAACCACTATGCCACCAGGTTTTCTTTAAACAGGAGAGATGATAGAACACCATGCTTCAGTGCCTGTGGTCGAACTGGGCCAGAGACTTCTGCAGGTTTACATCCCAAGAACTGTTCATCAGGCGATGAGAAGAGTGCAGGGTTGAGAGACAGTGAGTTTTGTCAGAACATCTATTTAATATTGAAGACAGGCCACACTCCCAAGGAAACTCCCCTTTCAACAACAGCCTGGCTGCTCATATCAGATCTCAAAATGGAAGGTGATTTCCTGGTGTCCACCACCCACTAAGAACCATGGCCTAGCCAAATTGACACCTAACATCAGCTATCACAGTATATTTTTCCATTTTGAAATATTTCCTAGGAATATATTATTGACAGTGAGAAGGTAATTAGATTAAAAGACCTGAATTTTTACGTTTCTTAAAATCTCTTCCTGCATGAGTTTTCAGGTGGACTGAGACAATATATGATACACAAACGGTGTCAGAGTATATCAATACACTAAAAAAACTTAATATTTTGATATTTTCTTTTTTTTAATTAACATCTGAAAAAAATTACTCAAAGTATTCATTTTGCAAAATTTGAATATACAGTTTGGGTGAACATTTATCCATGTATCTTTTTAATATATTCTGCAACTTCTATGAATTATTTATATTTACCCATTTTTCACTTACTCCTTTTTGCTTTAATAATTTTTGTAGGGATTTTTCTTTAATGAAAAACAAACAGATGCTTATCTAAGGCATTGAAAATTGGAGAGAAGATATGTATATATTAAAGAGGAGTTTTGAGGTTGAATCAGTGTGATTTGTTAACGGGTTTAATGTGTAGGAAACATCTTGAAAGATGCAAGTTTCAAGACTGGATAATGATCTACAGCTCATAAGAGATTATGTAAAAGAATAGCATTACCATAGGAATTGATTTTTGTGCATGGTAAAGTGAATAAGCCTGGGAGAAATTCATTCTAACCAGACACTAGGATATACAAGTGTACAGCTCAGTGACAATGTCAAGAGAGGAGAAATTTATATATTTTTGACAGTCACTGGTGTAACTGTAGAGTACGGTGTTGTCTAGGGAGGAGAGTGTAGCATAAAAATATTCTTAAAAAGATAAAAGAAAGTACTTCAAAATTCACATAGTCAAGGTGGGGGATAAAAGAAGATAAGAGACTACAATAAAGAGTGGAAAATGAAATTTGAATAAGAAGAGGATAATATTCAACAGCTTTGTAAAGAGATCAGATAATGTAAGAGCCGTTAGTACATGCTGGAATCTACAGCATCAGAGTTAGGGTGCCCTTTGCCCACACAATATTAATAAAATTAAATCATCAAAAATAAGGTTACAACTGGAATCTGAATGGAATGTAAGAAAGTAAAAAAATAAATAGTGGAATGTTCTTTCGAGATACAGTTTTATTTTGACGACAGACACGAACATAGGTATAACCCTAAAATAATTTTCAGGTTAGCTACAGACCTTGTTGATGCAGGTGAGAGACCAGCACACAGGATGTAAAGTCACTAAGTAGATCAAAGTGAAGGGATCTAGATGACAGGTAAATGAATTATCCATGTTCAGGAGGTAAGAAGTCATTTTCTTTGAGAATAGGATTGAGGGAAGGGATGAGAGCAAGGGCTAGGCTATTGACATTAAAGAATTGAGGAAAATCAAACTTCATGGCCTTTAGTTTTCAGGAAATAAGAAGGCAGCCATATGTTGATAACTGAAGGGGACAGACATTGGGCCAAAATTTTAAGGCAATTCACAGATTTTAATCAGATATTCAGAGAGAAACGAGAGAGATCTGTACTATTTGCCTGTGCTGTGACATCAGTCCTTAACCAAAAATGAAACAAAAACTTAATATTTAAAAAAACAAACATTTGCTGCTCACTCATTTGTCCCATGAGTCCACTGAACTTCCTCGGTTTAGTTCTTGGCTGTGAGTAAGGCATCCCTTATTCTGAGATCAGAAGCATCATGAATCATGTACTTTTCCTGGCAAAGGATAGAGGCATAAAAGAGCCAGCCAAACTTTGCAAGTACCTTCTTCTTGCATCATATCCACCCGTAGTAACCAAAGCAGGTCACAAAATTAAGTTTAATATCTATGTGGAGAGGGCTGTAGAATGCTTCACCTATAGAATAGTCATGGCAAGGCCTTGGAAAAAGCATTGTGAATCAAATACACTACCTACAATATGTACCCTAGATTTTATTTCTTGTTTTCACTTTACAAGCAAATTAAATTTTACTCTCTCCCCATGAATTTCTAACGTCTCATCAAAAGTTAGCACTGGACTTGAAATCTAGGATTGTGCAACCTACATTAATTGTGGATACTCCTCCTATCGATTGGGAGATTGTTGGAGAGTGGTCTGACTTTATGATTCTCATCCAGGCTGCCTAAGCTGAGGTCTTGGGCCCAGAGCATTCTCTGATAAAGGTGCTGGGAACGGGGTCCCTCTCTTTCCCTCCTAGTCTATTCCGCTTGTCAGAGAAAGCTTCCTCCCTATTCTGAACCCACAGTAACTTTCTCTATCCTTATGACTATCTATGACTACTTCATCGTACTAAAGTAATTAATCTTATGGCTAGTAGGGGAAGAAATGTCCTTTCTGGTCATGCTCCCATGGTCACAGGCCTGCTATGCTGTTTGGATTTGAAAAAAGCTCAGCAACAGGATGGTCACGCCAGATGTAGATGAACAAAAGCCCCTTCCTTTTACCCCTTTTCTCTATTCCCACACAATCTGGAATATAAAACTCCTAAACCCCTTTGGCTCATGGTCTTTCACTTGCAACATAATCTCGGAGCCTTACGTGTGTAGAAGAGATTTCCTGTGTCAATTCAACCTGGAACAGTTAGTTGTCTGAGAATGACCGCAATGAATCTTACCCCATTCATCTAAGTCCCAACCACTATGTAAGTAAATAAACACTTGTGATCTTGTCATCAGTTAATGTCAGTTAGTTACTGGGAGCTACAGCCCTCTATAAGCCTGTCTTGGTGATCTAGTGCTGCTATAACAGAAATACCACAAGCGGATGGCTTTAACAAAGAGAAGGTTATTCTCTCACAGTCCAGTAGGCTAGAAGTCTGAATTCAGGGCACCAGCTCCTGTGGAAGGCTCTCTCTGTCAGCTCTAGAAGAAGGTCCTTGTGATGCATCAGTCTTCCCTTGGTCTGGGAGTATCTCAGCACAGGAACCTCAGGTCCAAAGGACACACTCTACTCCTGGCACTGCTTTCTTGGTGGTATGAGGTTCCCAACTTTCTGCTTGATTTCCTTTCCTTTTATCTCTTGAGAGATAAAAGGTGGTTCAGGCCACACCCCAGGAAAACTCCATTTACACTGGATCAGGGATGTGGCCAGAGCAAGGGTGTCCCTTCCTGCCCTAAACCTCTTTAACCACAGGCAGCGATTATGATTTATAGCACATAGGAAAATCACAAAATGGAGAACAATCACACATGGCCTAACCAAGTTGACACATATTTTGGGGGGACACAATTCAATCCATTACAGAGCCCATTTTTTATCATGGCCCAACACAGAGACCAATGGGATATGTGTGCCCCTTTCATTTACCTCACTGATATAAAATGGTGAAATAAAACCAGGATAGCATCAATAAAAAAAAAAAAAAAAGGAAGTAAAGCAGGGACTAGAGAAGTGAGGCACTTAGGAGGTGCCAAAAATCTAAATAATCTATATAAATAGCATGCTAATGTAGTATTTTAAAAATCAACATTCGAGCAAGAATACATATGACGAACAAAATATAAAAATTTTAAACAACTCCAAAATTAGTCACAGGACCATATTGAACTCTTTTTGAACCTGAGGTAAAAGGAAAATTCAATAATATTACTCCTGATATTATTTAAGGTTTTGATATTTTAGTCATCATGGATATTTTTCATTAATTTTGATTTTTAAAAATATTTCATTAGAATATTGTTATGAATTGAATTGTGACTCCCCCCGAAAAATATGTGTGGAATTCTATTCCTCATATCTGTGGGTGTAATCTCCTTTGGGAACAGGTTTATCTTTGCTATGTTAGTGAGGTCATATCAGGTCAAGGTGAATCTTAAACCTAGTCACTTTGGAGTTGTAAGATGTAGCAAAGACCCAGAAACAAAGAAGAACAAAGAAGGGGAAGACAGACCCTGTCTGATCAATACTGAGGCAGAGGCATCTACAAGCCCGGAACTCCAGGGATTGTCAGCTTCTAGAAGTCAACAGAGACAAAGAAGGATTGTTCCCTAGAGCAACACTTTGAATTCCAACTTCTAGCCTCTTAAACTGTTAGAAAATTAATTTATGTTCTTTAAAGTCACCCACTTGTGGTAGTTCTGTTACAGCAACCCTAAGAAATTAAGACACATGTTATCTATTTTAATTATTGTGTTTTTGGGTGCCCCTTAAAGTTTGCATCCGAGGCAAGTACCTCATTCAGTTCACCCTAGTCCCTGACTTAAGAGGAAAAGGGGGTGTCATGTTAAATTTTGATTTACAGTAATTCCCACATTTGGCTAAGCAAACATGAGTGTAGCCCTCCCATTTTCTGAGGGCAGACATTTTTTGTTGAATAGCCCCTATTCTTGCTGAGAGTAGCTTCTCAGCAAACTGTTCCATGGATGTTAGTGTTGCCTTCTTAGATATTCTTCCCACTTTTAATTATAACTTGGCCACACTCTCCAGAGGACATTAGAAAATATGCCTATTTTGTCAGTAAATAGCAATCTATTCTGCTTCTTGACCACAGAAAGTTGGGGCTCCAAAAGACCTTTCATATTTTGAGTAGTCAAGTCTCTTTCCATCCAGGCTGACAACATTTTTATCATTACACTTTCCTCAAAAAAACAAACTCACCCATTTGATTTTGTGAGTGATATTTACCAACTCTACTATAGTTGAAAAAAAAAAAAGGTACCTATAGTTTACCAAGCTTCCATGAGACCACAATGTTAGTTTCTTATTTTGGATCAATTTGGAAAGCTCATTTTCATATTAATGTGATTAGAAATGATAACGAATGTTCCATGAATCACACCCATGACTTGGCCGTTGATCCAAAGCAGTGTCTTAATGGATGCAACCATTATTTGTAGAGGAATATTTTTATATACCAACCTTAACTTTCAGGAATTTCTGGGGGTTCTATATTCCTTCTCAATTATGCCTGCAGACCAATCAGTCTCCTTCAGAATATATATCTTTATTGTAGTAATTTACCAAATAAAGTTAATTAAAGGCAACTTTTTTTTTACACTGTCAATATTTTTTTCTTAAAATCCCATTAGTTTATGTGAATTCCCTGTTTTCTAGGTTATTGAAGCCTACAGTCTTACCAAATATTTCACCAGGATATAACATGTGTCATATTTTTCCAACATCCAATAACATTTTTCTCCCTACCTTAAGTCAACAGCACGTATTTTAGTTTTAGTTATGGCCGAGCAAATTTCTGAGTTAGATAATGTTGCTGGGTCCTGTTGAGTTGATTTTGACACTCAGGGACCCCATGTGACAGAGTAGAACTGCCCCATAGGGTTTTCTTGACTGCAATCTTTAAAGCAGCAGATCACCAGGTCTTCTTTCCGCAGATCCACTGGGTGGTTTCAAACCACACACCTTTCACTTAGCAGCCGAGCACTTAACCATTGTACCACCAGGGTTTCTAATTAGATAATGCTGATGCAGTGAAAGCCTTCCAAAATATCAATAGCTTACAAAACAAACATTTATTTCTTTCTCCCTGGTCTGTGAATTACCTGTGAGTCACACCGGCTGGTTAGCTTGGCTCATAGCTATAAGTTAGTTTCAGGTCTACTCCTGTGTCTATTCATTGTGGAACCAGGAGGTAGGTATCCAGAGCAGGCTTTTTTTTGCATGTGTCAGAGGAGAGAATTGCAAACAATGAAATAAGCAAAGAAACAAAATCACAAAAGCACATTTAGCCTTTTGTTTATATCACATATAATTCAATTCCACTGACAAAGCACAGCATCTACAGACAAGAAAGTCTACCCAGAAGGAAACAGAGGTAGAAGAGAGAAGAGAATTCTTAAAAAAAAAAAAAAAAAAAGCAAGATACTATCTACCACCAAACCAAAAAAACCAAACCCGTTACCATCAGGTTGATTCAGACTCACAACGACCCTATAGGATAGAGCAGAACTGTTCCATAAGGTTTCCAAGAAGCACCTGGTGGATTCAAACTGCCAACCTTTTGTTTAGCAGTCATAGCCCTTAACCACTACACCACCAGGGTTTCCCTATCTACCACAGTACCTATCCAGTGATAAGTGAAAAAAATTGATACATAGTATTGGGAATTAAGGTGAGACAGAAAACTATTTACAGTTGTGTGCTATCAAGTCCATTCTGACTCTTAGATTACAGACTAGGATACCCTATGGGGCAGTTCTACTCTGTCACATTGGTCACTGTGAATATGCACAGTAAAAAAAAAAAAAAATGCATAGTAGAAGTGGTCAAAATCCACTGGTCAGCAACTGGGATTTTTTTTGGAGGGGGGGTTGGGAGGGGAGCTTTAGTAGCAATAGTAGTAATGATGAATAGTCATGGAGTGCTCAAAAGGTGTGAAGAATTGTTCTAAGTTCTTTCAAATTACACATTAAATATTTACAGCACTCTCTTGAAATGAATTTTATAGTTAATGTTCATTTTATAGGTGAGAAAACTAAAGTTAAGTAACTCCCTCAAAGTTCACACAAGTAGAAAGTAATGGAATAAGGATTCCAATGAAACAAATAAAAATCCGAATCCAGAGCCACACTCGTAAGCACTATGCTTCAAAATATAAATATTTTGTTCTTATCATACTCCAGTTAACTTTTTAAAATTTTCTCAAGTAACGCTCACCTACTCAACTGTTGAAATGTAGAAATTCTGTATGATTAATTTAGGATTCTCAATGTGTTGAGTGGATACAACAGAAAAACCAAGAGTGACTGTACTCAGATTTAGAGAAAGAGCAAATACAGTTTTACCTCATTGTTGAGATATAAACAGAATAGAAATATACTCATTCTGGTAGAAATCCAATAAAGTCGGGGAAATTTTTATCTCAGTAATGTCAAATAGGAGTCCCTGAGTGGTGCAAATGGTTATGGGTTTGGCTAGTAACCAAAAGGTTGATGGTTTGAACCAATCCAGCAGTGTTTTGGAAGAAAGTCCTTGCGATCTGTTTATAAAACATCACAGTCCTTGAAAACCCGATAGAGCACAGATCTACTCATGGGATTGTCATGAGTCGGAATTGACTTATTCACAGCTTTTTTTTTTTTTTTTTACTGTTAAGTAATTAAAAGGCAAATGAGGAAAATGTTCCCAGGAGAGGAGAAAGGTGGCCGAAACTAGAAAATAAGCTTATATTCATTGGGTTTTTGTGTGATGTTAGTGAGCCCCTCCTTTCCCCATGAATTTACAGAAATAGAAAAGTAGTTTTGATTGAGGTATGAATGGCTGATTAGAAAAGAAAGAAACTGGTTTAGGGATTCTATACATGTATATCTGCTTCTTCAGGTATTTTTTGCCATGAATATCTCGTTTCTATCTATTCATTTTTCCATCTTACCTCTCTGAGCTAATAGTCCCTGTTTCCTAGTACACCCAGATTGATTTTTCTCAATATTTCATTGCAGGAGTTCTCATAGGCCAGGGCCCAACTATAGAGTTTTTAAACCTTGGGTCAAGTGTCTGTCCTGGCTGTGATCAGCTGTGGCTCTGTGGAGGGGTTGAAATTGACTAGAAGTGTCTCTTCATTATGGCTGTGGTTTATGCAGGATCACTTAGAAGAAACTGATCATAGAATGATTGACATACCTTTTATATTAAAGTATATTTATGCTTCTTTGCAAAGTTCATTTAGCATAGCAGGTACTTAATTTATCCTCGTGGTTTAGATAATAAGTTTTACTTCTACTCCTATTATCAAGGGACTTCAATGTTGTGTCTCAGTGTTCTGATTTTCTAAAGTGTCACTTACCTTGTACCAGTGTCCAAAGCTCAAGACATCAGTTAGATTGTGTTTCTTGAACACAAACATACACACTCACACTCGTACACACATATTGATTGTCCCTGTTTAGACTTCAAGGCACATAATAATAATAATGCCAGCGCCTGAAAGAATGAAGATGTAATGGTGTGGGTAAATAAAATTCATCCCAAGAACAATTAGACACTTTCAGCATATTTGCTACTTAAATCCTTGTTATTGGAATGAACTAATTGCACCCAAAACAATTTCATTTATTGAATTTTTAAAATTTATTTATCACTATTTAAGTATGGATAATCAAGTCTCAATATAAATGAAACAGGAATTTATTTAGTTTTATAATTTCACCATATTTACAAATTTGTCTTTCTCAACACTCTGTATATACACAGATGAAAGAAACTTAAATATTTCTTTAAAAATGTACTCTATCAGCCTTCCTAAGACTACACTTTTTAAACAGAAAAATTGGCAACAATAGAATTTGAAATCTTCAAATTGATATTTCTCTTCTTTGAGAAATGTTCTATTAATATCTGTATCCTAAAATTTTTTTGCTTCATTTTGTTCCATGTAAATTTACCAAAGTTTAAAATGTTAAGTATACAATCTTTTTTTTTTGTTGTTCAAACTCTTGACAGAATGAATGGGTAAATAGGGGAAAATATTTGTCAAGTGTTTAATAATCAGGCTCATTTGGACCATCTTGTTGGTAAGCTACTGTCCATTTTCTCAATTATCTCCCCAATTATCTGTTTATTTAAAAATAGGCCACACTAAGATCAATAACACTCAGGTAGACTTGCTGCCCTCCTGGGTTTTCAAGTTCATCCTTTCAGGCCACTATTTCTGTTCCAAAGATTTTTGTTTGTTTGTTTTTTCTTTCTTTCCTTATTCGCACCCCTTAAAAGAAACATTCTGTATAATAGCACTAATTCTAAAACTGTCAGACAGTCAAGTGCATTGTGTAAGCTCAATTTTAAACCTTGTTAGTGTCAGGATGAATTGTCTCATCGAAGAATGTCTGAAAAATGAAAAACGTTCTACTTCCAAATCCAGTTTTCCCTTCTTTCACTTTTGTTGTTTCACAATATTTTCTAATAAATATTTTGCTATTTTTAAAATATTTTTAATAAAAATAATTACAATAGATTGAGGGCCATTATGTTTACAAGACACTTCCCAATCCCTTTATTTTTTTCCATTTCAGTACAGTAGAATGCAAGTTGGTGATTAAGATAAATAATTTTTGACAGGAGCAAAAATATGACCTGAGGGTGTCTGTGGTGGAATGAGCATCATAAAAGACTTCTATCACAGCTGTTAAATGTAAAATGGCATTTTCAGCTACAGAGCTCGATTAAGGCTTTGTATGCCCTGTAGTTTAAAGCGAACCAAGTATCAAATAGTTGCATTGTGTTCAGATGTTTGAGGCTGACTTCTTATTATGAAACAGAAACTCAGTAATCATTTTTAAGTTACAAATTCCACCCTTAGAGAGAATTTTATATTAATATTATTATTGCATACTTTTCCACAATAGAAATTATATTATTTTGGGGCGATTCAATTTTTAGGGTTAATATGATTATGGTTCTAATGAGTAAAAATTATTTTTCATTTTATATACAATTTTAATACTTGATTTTTGGATAAATTCTTAAATCTGCATGTATTTCTTCATATGCTATTTTGACAAATGTTTTGAATGCTTATTTTATGTAGGTTATTTTTTATTCTATACCAATCAATTATTTCTAAATAACATATAACTAGATCTTGCAATACTTATGTTGTAACATATATAGTTGTCATGAAAATAATTTTCTTGTTATTTGGGAAAAAATTTAGTGTTTATCTGTAATTGCCTTGGTATTGAACTTAATGAAAAAATGACCTTGTTACTACGAAGTGACCTGTTATGGAATTACATTGACTTTACAATTTGCATTTTAAAAACAAACAAACACAAGAAATGGAATTTTAAGCTTTGCGAATGTCCGAAATACTTAGGGAAATATTTGGATTTATGTGTTAAAAGTCACTTCTATTTACTACTTGGTTTTTCTTTTTTGTTTTCCGTTCTCTGAAATGTGTTTCCCTAAGGCATGTGTTGCTGGTCTCTGCTACTTTGTATTTTTCTCTTTACTGTGTATCCAATCCCAGGGCTTCAACCTTAACTTTGTGTGAATACTCCATGTGTCTATACCTACAACTTATTCTTAAAGTGATCCTTTTATAGAAGTTGAATCGGAATCTCCACTTACAGGTCTTCAAACACGTCCAAAATAGAACTTATTAACTTCTTTTCTAAAACTCTTCTTTCTGCTCATTGGTTTACTTTTTTTTATTGATGACATTAATACCCTCACAGATATCCAAACTTGAGGCTTTTAAAATAATTTTATTCATTATTTTCTTGCCTGTCTGTAGTCCTCCTCCCCCCTATTACTCAATTTTATGCCCTCCTCTTGATTCTGACAGTTTCTACTAAAATACAAGTACCCTTGCCCGGGCTATTGTTACTCTCACTTCACAGATTTTCCATCCCTTCAACCTTTCCGATTAATATATCTAATATTCAGATGCAAAAGAAATTCCATAGGACAGAACTTTAATCATTTATTTTCCTTTCTCAAATATTTTGATGACTTTTATGTTAAGTAAACAAAGTAAAAACTCCTCATCTAGGCACTGCATTGTCTCAACCTATCTTTCTAGATTTATTTCTTATTTTGGTCAATCAAAATAAACTTATGTTACTCATACGTGACTCTTGATTATGCCTGTGATCTCATAGCAGACTTCAAAGTGAATACAGGCCTTTCCAAGCCCTCTGCGCACTTCTCATCAAGGCTCAGATACCAATTCCCCTGAGAATTCTACCCTGAAAATATAAAAATAATACTATTCTCTCTTGAATTATCATAACTGTTCTGTTAACTCTTTATGGCATGTTACTTTTCAACTTAAGTTATAGTTATTGTATGCCATTTTCCTTCAGGATAGTCTATGCATTTTCATATGCCTCACTCACCGTAGCTAGTACAGCTTTCTTTCAGTGTCATAAGCTCACAGTAAGTCTTTGTTAAATGAACTATAAATATGTACCTTAAAAACTGGAAAGATTATATATCCGCTTTACATAGTTTCACAAGGACCACTGCCCTTATTTAAAAATTAAGAAAAGGAAAATAGTTATTAAAGGATCCATTTTGGTAGTCCATTATTAACAGGTTTGTAAATTCCATATTGTGCATTAGGGTAAGTCTAGAATGGGGGATATTTTCCAAAACAAAACATTTTATCTATCCTTGAAAGAGGAGTCCCAGTGGCACAGTGGTTAAAGCCTTGGCTGCTAACCAAAAAGGCCAGCAGTTCAAACCCAGCAGCCACTTTGCAGGAGAAAGATTTGGCAGTCTGCTTCTATAAAGATTTACAGCAGTGGAAGCCCTATGGGGCAGGATTATTCTGTCTTATAGGGCGTCTATCAGTAGGAATAGACTTGATGACAGTGGATGGGATCCTTAAAAGAAGGTGGAAAAAGGAATAATCAATTTTTATTCACACCAAAGAAAAAAAAAAACTTAGCCATGAGAGGAGAAAATACTACATGTAATTTTAAAAATAAATCTATGTTATTGTTGAAGTCTGAAAGAAAAGTTTTAATAAGATTTTTTTTTTTTTTTGCACAGGGAACGTTTGATTTTTGCTCCTTGGGACAACTGCTAAGTTCTATATAGAAAACATTGCTTAGAAATCGTGAGTGGTTAAAGCATGCTGCCTCCAGCATCGCACCTCGGAGCATCGCCAAACAGCCAGTGTTCAGAAGATAATTGGATAATTTAGAAGTCACCTGTGGAATTCCCATAATTTTAGGGTTCTTAAGTCAGCAGAGTGGAAGAATGCAACAAAAAGTCTCAATCACACGTGAAGCCACTTCACATAATCAGGTTTCACAGAAAATTTGCTGGTCTAATTCGGAAAGACACACAAAGTACAGTTATAAATCACACAAAATATTAGCCCATTAATTAGATTTGGCTATTTTATAAGATACAGCAATTATCAATTCCCATAATTAGTAGGGGCATATAATCAATGAAAATTTGATTTCTTTGATGCATTGATAATACCTAAGATAAATGGGTGTGAAATAAATGGTTAAGCCCTGTTAATTTTATCCATGAACTCTGGTTCACAGACATGGAATCGCTAGAATGCATGGCTGCACTAAAAATGTTCAGCAATCATATTGATTGGCTTCATTTTATGATTATAAAATACAAGGACAACTTTAATGTCCTTATATTTCATATATCTGGGATCCAGTGTTCTTTCTAGATATATATATATTTTACAATATTATACAATTATTCAGCACCACCTGTCTTTTCCTTGTTATCAGCTGAGCCCTTTTTCCCACTTTAACGGGAAAATAGAATCAATCTGGGAGAACTTCTACAAGCTCGCACCACCACAGCCATCCACCTTCAAGTCTCTGAATCTATCTACTCTGCCATCCTGCCTCTTCAAAGCAGAAACTGTCCATATGTCAGCTAAGGTCAAACCCACAACAGATTTATGAGATCTCATTTCCTACTGCCTACTCAAAGGTATTTCCCTAGTCAGGACCTTTTCCTTTCTTGCATGGTATTTCTAGTGGGTATTTATCTTCAGCAAACAGAAGTGCTTTTTCACTCCCTTTTCTCTGCCCAGAAAGAAGCTCCTACCCCAAACATCCAGTCAGTCTTTCCCTCGTCACCTAGCAATGGGTTCAAATAAAAAACCGTTCAGGGATATCTAATTTTCTATTTTTTGAAAAGAACCTGCAAATAATTATTGTGACATGGACAACTAGTTCAAATGTAATTTTTGGAAATAAGCTTTGAGATTATTCTCACATGAACACAATTATTACTTTTACTGCATGTATTCATTGTGCGCAATTGCATGAATTCTAAATATATATATATATAGTCATTTAAGGAGACTATTAGCTACAACAAATGTCAAGCGTGCACACATATTTATTTGCTTCTAATCTTCATGGAGGTGGATGCTCATAAGTAATGACTGTCCAGAGCACTGTAAGTATGGGTAAGGAAATTAAATGGGTTTTGAGGCAGAGAAAGACAGCACCTCTATATAAAGGTATCACGTATTTTCACTACTTGCTGCTCATTTTGCTTTTCCAGCCTTCCAACCCCTAGCCCAGCCTGGCACATATTCATATACTTATTGTAGAATTTAATTTACTATGCACTGTTTTGTTTAAATACTTTAAAGAACTCTGCCATACCTGGCAAAACCTAATTCCTGAATGTACATCTGTGGTTGTAGTGAAGGTAGTGGTATCACAATCATTATCCTACATGGCAAACCCCTTCCATTTGCAAAAACAAACTCACTTTCAAAGTAAATACTCCTTAAACATTGACCGCAGAGGAAGACTACATACCAAAGCGAACATACTAGCCATAGAAAAATTGGACTCTTCTTTCTCCTTCTAATCCTCACCTCCAATGAATTACAATAACAAATGGATGTTAACATGGATACTCTAAAATAGAAATCAGATATAAAACTATGCTGCGAGATTGACTATTTTGCAAAAAGTAATTGTCCAAGGATCAATTAAAAACCAGTTGCCATCAAGTCAATTGTGAACCCTGATAACCTCCAAGTAGTCTGTGCTCAATAGAGTTTTCAGTCTGATTTCTCAGAAGTAGGTGGCCAGGACTATCTTCCAAGGTACCTCTGGATGGACTTGAACATCCAACATCTCAGCTAGCAGCAGAGCATGTTAACCATTTGCACCACACACGGGCTCCATTAAGAACCCATCGCTGTCCAGTAAATTCCAACTCCTGCTGGCCCCATGTGTTACAAAGCAGAGCTGCTTCATAGAGTTTTCTTGGCTGTAATCTTTTTTTTTTTTTAATTGTGGTTTAGGTGAAAGTTTACAGCTTGAGTTAATTTCTCATTCAAAAATTTATACACATATTGTATTGTGACATTAGTTGCAATCCCAACAATGTGACAGCACACTCCCCCTTTCCATACCAGGTTCCCTGTGTCCATTCAACCAGTTCTTGTCCCTTCCTTCCTTCTTGTCTTGCCTCTGGACAGGAAGTGCTCATTTGGTCTCATGTATCTGATTGAACTAAGAAGCACACTCCTCACATGCATGATTTTTTGTTTTACAGTCCTGCCTAGTCTTTGTCTGAAGAGTGGGCTTCAGGAATGGTTTCACTTCTGAGTTAACAGAGCATCCAGGGGCCATAGTTTCAGGGGTTCTTCCAGTCTCTGTCAGACCATTAAATCCGGTCTTTTTACATGAATTTGAGTTCTGCTCCACACTTTTCTCCCACTCCATCAGGGACTCTCTGTTGTACACCCTGACTGGGTGGTCATTGGTGGTAGCCAGGCACCATCTAGCTCTGGTCTCAGGCTTGTGGAGTCTCTGGTTTATGTAGTCCTTTAGCCCCTTTCGCTAATATTTTCCTTGTGTCTTTGGTTTGCTTTGCTCCAGGTGGAATGGGACCAATTGGTGCTTCTTAGATGGCCACTTGCAAGCTTTTAAGGCCCCAGTGCCACTCACCAAAGTGGGATCCAGAACTTATTCTTAATAAACTTTGTTATGCCAATCGACCTAGATGTCCACTGAAACTATGGTCCCCAGGCCCTAGCCCCAGCTACTCTGTCCCTCAAAGTGTTTCGTTGTGTTGAGAAAACTTCTTAGCTTTTGGTGTAGTCCAGTTATGCTGATTTTCCCTGTATTGCATGTTGCCATTCCCTTCACCGAAGTTGATCCTTGTCTACTACCTAGTTAGTGAATTCTCTTCCCATTCTCTCTCCACCCTCATAACTGTCAAAGAATGTTTTTGTGTGTGTTTAAACCTTTTCTTGAATTCTTGTAATATTTATTTGTCCTTTTATGACTTGTCCTTGTAATGATATTTGTCCTTTTATGACTAATTTCACTCAGCATAATACCCTTTAGATCCAAATATGTTGTGAGATACTTTGCAGATTCATTATTGTTCTCTACCATTGTATAGTATTCCATTGTGTGTATTTACCATAATTTGTTTACTCATTCATCTGTTGATGGGCAACTAGGTTGTTTCCATCATTTTGTTACCGTGAACAATGCTGCAATGAACATGAGTATGCATATGCCTATTTGTGTGACAGTTCTTATTTCTCTACAATATATTCCTAGGAATGGGATTGCTGGATTCCAGGGTATTTCTATTTCTAGCTTTTTAAGGAAGTGCCAAATCATTTTCCAAAGTGTTGGCTGTAATTTTAATGGAAGATTGCCAGGCATTTCTTCTGTGGCACTTCTGGGTGGGTTCGAATCATTAAACTTTGGACTCCATTAGGCATCTTTAACTAACTCAGATACATCAAGAGTCTAAAAAAGATTGGGAATGCATTGAGATAATAGAAAACTTACAGAGAACATTCTTTGAAGAAAGATGCAAGTATGCTGTGATTCTATCCAAAATATGGAGTGGTCACGAGAATATCCATGTATAAGGATCTTGAATTGAATTGTATGAATAAAAAATGTGATATGTGTCCCTTGCAGTTTGGAGAAACAGCATACAGATAATTCGTTTCCACTTTGAAATTTATAGGGTAGGATCAGGTTGTGTTACTTCAATGGACAAGAGGTAGGAGGGAACTGGTGTGCAGTTGGCCTAGATTTTCTTGCATGATCTCCCCACTTTGTCTTTGCCTTCCTTCAGTCTGTTCTCTGTAGGCATCCAGAGTGAGTAAAAATATCTCAGATTAAGACACTTCTCTGCTCAAAGCCCTAAATGGCATCTCATTCCATTTAGAGTTAAAGCCCAAATCCTACAAGAACCTACATAGCTAGATCTCTGTTATCCCTTTGATCCCATTTTCTACTCCTCCGCTTTTGTCTACCCTTTTCATTCTAAACCTGCTTCCGTGCCATTTCTCAAACAAGTCAAGTACTCTCCCATTTCAGTACCTTAACACTCGCTGTTCCTGCTATTAGAATGCTTTCCCTGATATCTCCATTACTAGATCTTCTGCTTCTTTAAATTATCTACTCAACAATCATTTTCCTGGAAAAGTCTTCTCTGGTGAACCAATTCAAAGTATTATCTTTCCACTATCTTGTTAGTCTCCCTTCCTTTTTTTCTTCTTGATAATCATAATTCCCTGAAACACTATTTTATTTATACTTACCATGTTTATTTTGTGTCCCCCCTCAAAAGAATGTGAGCTCCAGGAGAACAGGGGATTTTTTTTTTTTCTCTTTTTCTTTTTTTCATTGACCTATTCATAGCACCTAGATTAGTGGTTGGCCCTTACTAGGCTATCAATGAATATTTGTCCAGTGACTGAATGAATTAATAAATTAATTTAAAGTGTCAAATAGAGATGTTCAAAGGAGTGAAAAGTTCCCACACAATAAGGTGAGGATATTAATGGATACCAAGTATCTGTACTAGGAACAAAAAGATCCTCTGAGGTAAATCCCCAACTCAGAACAGAACTGCAGATGAAAGGCGTCCAGTGAGGAGTACCTTCCGGGACTTTTAAGAAACTCACAAAGCCACCCCACTAGACATTTAGTTTTTAACATTGAAAAAAAGTAGTCCAAATCCATCTTATAAGAACACTGGTAAATTATGCTTGTAAACTACACATGTTATGTACAATTAGCAACTATGTTTTGCAATTTAAAGTAACCATAACATTTTGCATTACCTCTGTTACTACAGAATCGTGGGATTGCCTGAGTTTTCATTCATGCAGAAGAAGAACAGTGGAAGACAAAATAAAGTTACTTCATAATTATAATCCATGAACCAGGTTATTCAACTGCAAGATTACAGAATTTATAGAAGGTTATTTAGCTTCTAGCACTAATCAAATTTTTACTAAAGTAGTCAAAATAATAAAAATTTTAATCTTAGAATATTTTAGCTTTATTCTATTTTGTTTTGTTTTTAGCTTAGAACATTTTAGCTACAAACCTGAATAAAACATAATTTATCCCACTTTCCATGATTGTTTATTCGTTATACTTTTATTTCTAAATATTAAACTAGACTATAGAAATTATTTTTAATCTCTAAAGTGATCATCTTAGGTTTTTTTTCTCCAAAAGTCATATTTAACTACAGTAATAATGAACTTGTCTTTTATAAATTGAAGCAAAAGCATAAAGTCTCCTTGTCTAAATTTTGGTTTCTACATTGCAGTTTAATTCAATTAAGTATAGCAAAGGCTACCATGACTTGCTTGAGATATCCAGTATTTCTAAGCAGATAGTACCAGTGAACAAGAAACCAAGGAGAATTTTTACATTTTCATAAGAATACAAATTCAAGTTTTTAATTTTTTGTACAGCAGTGATTTTAAATCAGTTTTTTATCTTCTCATATGCGTTCTTCTAAATATTGAACCTTGGGAAAATAATAATGTAATAAACAGTAGAGTATAATGGTTAAGAAGCTAGATATTTGAGCTTAGATATTAATCTTCTGTTCATCATTTGCATACTATGTGACCTGAGAAATATTGCTTAACCTCTCTATGCCTCAGTTACCTCAGCAGTAACCTGAGAATAAGAACAGAGCTAGCCTCTAAAGGCTGTCGTGGTAATTAAATGATAATTAAACAAAAAGTGTTTAAAATAGAATGTTCGGTATATTTTAAGACAAAAAAAAGTTTTTTCTAAGTTTTCATATGAATTTCCTCATTGAATTTTTATAACAAAAGTATAAGATTGGAATAATTTTATCCATCTTTTACAGGTATGAAAACAGAGGTACACAGAATCTGAATATCTAAAATTATATTTATTAAATGATAGTTCCAATTTAAATTAGAGAATCTGTCTCCTATGTTCTAACACATTGTAGAAAACAATGTTTTACTGACTAAGCAAAAAATAACTAATAATTTTTTAGTCATTTAACATGTTAAATTCCTATTTTTCTATTGAATTAAGCACATTCCTTTTAATTATTTATCATCAATTGGCCATCCGTAAGTGTGCCTAATATGTCTATGCACACTCTATTTTATTGCTACACATTTTATTCTTCTAACACCTCCAGTTTCAGTCTCTTCAAATATTACTATCAGATGCTGTTTCCATACACAGAAGCTGCTGTTGATATCAAGACAAGACTTGGGTTATAGTAAAAGTCCTCTGAGAGTAAACCATTGTGTCCTTAAATGACAACTACTCTGCTACATTTTTTTTTAATTGTTGCATCTTTTTGTTCTAACTGGATTATGTTTAATTCTCTCCAATTTGATGCAACAGGTTTTCAAATTATTCTTCCACTCAAACCCTAAAATATGCCAAGAAATTATGAAGTGCTGCCGATTACGCATAAAGCCCAATGCTACTGGTTTTAATAAAACAGAATTTGCAAATACCTTGTAAACAATTATCGACTATCTTAGTGCTGCCCCTCTATGACCCTGAACCTTTCCCTAAATTGTATATATACCCAATTTACACAGAACCATTTCCTCCAAGGTGTTCTTGGGAAAATGCATTCCAAATGGCCTTTAATCACAGGTGCCAAGAGTGAGGCCATACTGGGCTCCATGTGCAGGTAATAACTCATCTGCTAATGACCCATCACTTTTTTTTTTAACTAAATATTTTGGCAAATAATAACCTAAAAAAAGAAAAGAAAAAAAATTCAATTAAATAGTATAGGTCAAACATATGTATCAGAAGATACATTAAGGACGGATATAGTATTTTCACTTTACCCAGAACGAAGCGACTTTATTATATATTTGTATTGTTTCTCACAAACAACAACAACAACAACAAAACATGTTTTTGCTCACATAAATGGTTTTAAATATTTGCCTATATTCACAAGACCTTTTTTTTTTTCTTCTCCCAAAATGGTTGTCTAGGGGTCCTCAGATTGTTCAGGGCAAACAGTAAAAAAATGTAATTCGCATCACACACACACCACCACAACCGCCCGCGGTTTCCTTCCTGACTGTGAGTTGTGGTGACCCCGTGTGTGTCAGAGCAGAACCAGGCTCCACAACGTTTGTGGTGGATGATTTTCAGAAGTAGGTCACCAGACCCTTCTGCTGCGGCTTCTCTGGTTGGAGTCAAACTTCCAACCTGTTGGTTAACAGCTGAGAGACTCATGCACACACACACACACACATAAATATATGCATAAGTATAGATAGATAGTTTTGGACATAAATGATGTCTAAGTTAATATATAAATAAATATGTTTAAATTTACATATAAAGAGTAATGCATATATATTACACATATAGAGAAGTATACGTACATACACCCATACACATTTATATGTATGTGTGAGTACTCTTGTGTATATCACCTTCGTTTTCAGATGTTTTTAAAAATTTTCAAACCAGTAATTGTAATGTCTATTTCCCTACACCACACTTTGTTAAGAGAATAAAACAAGCTAACCAATAATTGCTATACCAAATTTTATTTCACAGGGAGAAAAAGAGGTTACTTTCATTACTCCAAACAAAAGGCAGTATCTTTTAAGATACCAAACTCAAAGAATGAACTATAAAACCTTAGTTTTCAAGCAGTATACTGACTGATTTCTTTCTCTATCAATAATATTATGATTATATTAAATATAGGATGAAAATTTAAAATAATTATCACATTTAAGACCTACCATCTTAGTCTTTGATACTCCTTTCATCTTCACAATTTAACTAAAGGGTATCTAGTTTTGGAGAGGGTCTGAACTAGAAAAATCAATACAGATTAAAAAACAAAATATGAAACAAATCTCCAAGAGATTTCTAAGTATTGAGATCATTGTTTGTTAGCATATGATAGGAATCTTCGATGTTTTCTGTCACCTTTTTGAAAGAATGGATTTCAACATTATAGCTTTAAACATAAAGCAACATGATTGAACAACCATTAAAAAGTATTGCAAAAGGTTGTGAAATTAAACAGAATAAAAGCCTACTTACAAGTTTATGTGACTGAGCCCTATTACTGAGAAACACGTAAAAATATTAACCCAGATAATTTCAGTTTTAGAAGGAGTTCAAGCACAAAACAAAGTCCATTGTGTTTTCTTCTACCTACTTCTTTGCATGCCTCTTAATGGAGATTTCTGCAGTATTTGTGTCCATTATATTTGAGGATGCAGATTTGACTGACGAAAGGTAAAAGCGAAGACAACTTTAAAAATATATAATTGTTACAACCTTGTTAAAGTTATAAGACTTGTTTAAATTTGTAAGGTATATAACAAGGCTACGCAAAAATGAAAATTATTATTCAATAATTGGAGACCTAGTTACTCATATGGGAAAAATAATGAAATTATAAATATCAATTATTAAAAACTTATTTGGCATCCCTGGAAATTTAGTTGTTCTATGTAAAATATTTATCAAGCATTTTAATTGCAAATATATGACTCCAGTTGCCATATCTATTTTATTGCAGTAAAGAATTTTAAAACGAGAAGGATTTTTTTTTTTTTTCCTTTTTAAATAGGAACAATTGGTAACATCGAGATGAGTGTGTTTTATTCTGTTTTTCTTTGGTCATTTGGTCGGGTGGTTTGTTGATTGATGTTCAGCTGATAAGATAGTGGCACTGAACACTACAAGTATGAGCAGAGTACCCATCATTAATTAAGTGTCCTCAATTAATTAGTCAATAGGCAAAGTGTTACTATAACATAAAACCTAATATCTGTAACTTCATGGAGAGGAGATAACTTTATCCTTCTTACACTAGGAATAAAATGAACCTTTTCCTGTTGATTTTACAAATGTATAAAATAACTAGGGAAGAGGATTATGGAATTTCACAGTGATACCTTCACTAGCAAGAAAAAAAATAACAGTGTTAAAATAACTTGCTATGAAATGCAATCGTTCATACAGCAGGATCAAAAACGGAATGCCATAAAACATTTCCAGCAAGGCTAAAGGAAAGTACTTTCGTAAAAAGAGTGCAGTACTTTATTGAAGGACCCCTATCTTCTTTTAAGCAATTTAGTTTTCTTAGTAATTTTCACAACCTGCCCAAGGCCATGCAACAAACTGTAGAGAATACAGCAAAGAACAATAAATTTCTTCTGACCACCAAAGGTTCTGTCAAGTGGAGTAAGTAGAAAAGGGTAAAATGGAACAAGAAATGTCCATTTTTATTATTTGTAAACCAAGCTGCCTTTGGATGTTCTGCAATCACTAACACAAAATTAGGTTAAAATAGGCAGAATTAAACGATGCTGAAAATGTAAAAATGCTGTAACTAGTAATATTGAGGATTTGAACTATCATTTGAAATATTCTGAAATTAAAAAAAAAGGCTCAAATACCTTTATAGAACAAAAATAAATACATATTTATGGTAGAAGATGATGAAATAAAAAGAAGAAAAAAAAAATCAACCAAAATACAACCTCTCATGGATAACGGTTATTAAGATTTTCTATACTTACATCATCTAAATGTATATCAAAATATGCCATGTACTTATATAAATGTTTCTATTTTAAAAAAAGAGATATCATAATGTATTTATTATTTGATAACATTGATTTTCTATGATAACATAAATATTCCAGATTCCTAAATATGCTAACAATATGGATTTACTGTACACTTAAAATTATATTAACAGACACATATGCATTTAAATTAGTTATATATTGCTGTTATAAACATATCTATTTATTAATATATGATACAATTTTAAACTTAAATTGACTTTGGCAATGAGAACAGACTAACTTGAAAGATCCTCAAAGTCTGTAATTTTTATATTAAATTTTAGAATCCACTAGGGATGTTTTGTGATAAAATATTTCTATGAGAAGACTTTACCAGGTGATAGGTTGAACTACTGCTTAAAACTTCAATACATACAGCAGGAATATAAGATGAAAAATTCAATATAAATTGGGAATAAATAGACTCGAAGGAAATAAAACAAAATAGACATTTACATGTTTTAGAAAACCTCCTTCCTACAGGTTTCGAAATATAGAAAAAGCGATACAAAAATGAAGCAGGATTATTTGTTTATACCTGATTATTTGTTTATCTCTTGCACAGATGGTCCCCAGCCTTGAATGCACGTCCTAACTATCTGTGGGTTCTAACTACTGAGGCAGCTTTAAAAACTCCGATGCCTGGGTTTCAAACTGGAGATTCTAATTGTTCTGAGGAACAGCCTGGGTACCTCGATTATTAGAAACACGCTCTGTGGTGATTTTAATGTCAAACTAGAGTTGAGAACCACTGACTAGCATCTCAAGAGGCACAAAGAAATTGCATTTTGCAGTCTAACATCAGTTTACAGGGATATTTTTCATGTTTCCAGGTATTATTAGAGTGCAAGATGTAGCTTCTCTCACTGTTTTCAATAGTATTTTTCAATTAGTAAACATTAAACATTTTATTTATAGTCTTCAAGTAAGATATTTATTTTAATTGCATTTAAATACGATAAAATATAATAATAGAATTATAATTGTAATGGACTGCAAGTGCCTAGATTCCAAGTTAGCTTAAACAAGTAGGGATTTAAATATTCACTTTTATTTTTAAATCCTAAACTTGATTCTCTTCACAGAGCCTAAAGTTCAATGGGAAATTGGATATGATGTGAGTTTAGAAGGAGAAGTATCTGAAAACAGAAATTTCACCAGATTTAACATACTCAAGGAGCCCAGGTGGCGCAGTGGTTAGAAGCACTTGGCTGCTAACCAAAAGGTCAGTAGTTCAAATCCACCAGCCACTCGATAGGAGAAAGATGTGACAGTTTCCTTCTGTAAAGCTCTACAGCCTTGGAAACCCTATAGGCAGTTCTACTTTCTCCTATAGGGCCACTATGAATCAGAATGAACTAAGGCAGTGGGTTTGATCTGGGTAATATACTCAAGTAGGTTTATTCTGAATCTCCTTGACTAGGGAAAATTTTATGATTTGCATTTTAAATTTGTAATATACTCTTACTAGCTGGGGTATACACAATCTATTGCATACACACAAACATATATGTATGCATAAAAGATACTAGCAGGAAAAATACATTCACATTACCTAGGCAAATATTTGTCCGAGAGAACTTTATATCAGCAAGAAGGACTTTCTTCAAACAATATTTTAAACAAACCTGATACTTCTCAGTGAAGGACTTTTTTCTATCCAAAAAGTAATGATTTTGTCATAAATGCTGAATGAAATATTAATAATAGAGATGAATACATTTTCCTATCATTGTACCACATCTATCCCACCCCTAGAGTGAATAATAATTAAAAAAAGAAACATCTTAAGTATGTGTTCAAATATTCTAGAAAGTGCTAACTCAACTGTTTGTTTCCAAATTGCTGTTTCAGTTATTTTACCTTAAAAAGCAAATGTATGTATTATGTGAATAATAGTTTACTAAAGCCCAGAGGACTTTATTTTCACCCTAAAACTCACTCACTCGTTGCTAGAGGGCCTTAAATATCATAAAAATCATTAATAATTTTTTCTGTCATCTGGCGGCGTATGTTTGGCAAGAACAGTAGTAAAACAGTTTGAAGTGGGAATACACATTTTCCGAGAGAATCTCTCACAGGTGTTGAACTGTATGGGCCTCAGATGTTCTTAAAGATCTAAGACAACAGAATTTCTCTCCAAACCATTAAAGTTTGAAGAGCAACTGAACAGATGTTCATTCTTTCATTTAATATTTCAGACAGCTGCATAATGGCACTGTGTTGTTTTTTCACTATCTTGTTTTATAACATTTAAAAACTAAACTTGGTTTAAGGTCACTTCTGACGACAGTTTGAACTGGCCTGACAGCTGTTTAAATGTTTTTGACATCTGCCTGGGAAGATGGAATTTCTGTCTTTCTTCTGCTTGAATTGATGCTACATGTTTTTAAAAACCATTTTGTTCTTCAACAAAGTCATAAAAATTGAAATAGCATAGTGAAGCATGGTGTGTATACCTGTATGTTTTACTTGCCTCTATAAATTGCCAGCCCTGAACAAGCAACTCATATAACTCCTTCTCCCAGAACCAGCATAATATAAATGTCTCCTATGGTAATTAAAATTAAAAGAGTTTACTTCATCGGTGCTTGATGAGCTATAAAACATTGTCGCTTATAAAAAAGAATCCTCAAGTGTTTAGTGTCACTTTCCCAAGAGGTATAGCAGATGGCAAGCACAGGTATATTAAATATAATCTGTGCAATAACCTTAAATATATTTGCAATTATTAGAGATTAGTTTGAATATTTGCAGGAAAGACCTACGGGATGCCCAGATCTGGTCTAGTTGGACTTTGTTTTTCCTCATGGCTTGTGAGTTTTATTTAGAGAACATAACCATATCTGGGAATGTTATCAGGTTCTCTGCATACCTGATTTGGGAGACTGCTTTTGGGATGTGCTTTAAACAGCAAAGAAAATATCTAATTGTTTGAGGTTTTAAGCTGGTCCAAAGAAGCACCAGCAACTGTGTTTTGCCTCAGGGCAAGGAAAACGGAACTGTAGGAAAGATAAATATGGCAAAACATGTTGTACCAAAGACCTACTTGTGTGATGCTGCTTTGGAGAATTTGGAAGTATTTTCTAAAGGAGTTGAGCTTAATTGTAGCTGCAGAGTCAAGAACTACTAAAAACAGCCTAGTATTCACTGTAGTGAGAATAAAAGTAAATTTATTGGCTCCTAAGAGGTTTTTTATTTTTTTTTAAGAGGCCAACAACTATATGCATTGATCTTAAGCAAAGCTGGGTACTCTTAGTACTACCACTGGGAAGCAACATAGCTGGAAGGCATGTGATTATGTCACATTATAATAGCTACTGATATCTATTATCATGACAACAAAGTATATTCCACCAAGTAACAGACAGACATAATGTAAGGAAGTTGGCATTGTTGACCATTTAGCTACAGCACAACACAAATCATATTGTCTCTATATATGGATTACGTGACTCTCCCAAACCTTCATGAGCACACAGCTGTCTCTCATATTATTTACCAAAGAGTGATGCAGATTAATAAACATCCAAGGAAAAAGCAGCTTGACAGCTCCTATGAACGAAGTCAAAGGTGCTAGGGAAGCTCAAAAGAAACTTGCTTTGTCAGACCTGTGGTGGCTTCCCCTCTGGGATGATAAGATTATGCTGTAAATATAGTGAGTTTGGTGAAGAGGGGGTGAATGGGAGAGGGACACTGACAGAGAATTAAAAGGAGAGGATCACAGGAAAATATTAATGCAGAAAAGTAAGAGAAGAGGGTGTTTAGATCTAGGCAAACAATAAAACCGGAAGTCAATTTTCCATGTTCTCTTGGATTATGTGGCAGGTAAAAATGTCCGTAATTCTACCATATTTTTCAGAAAAAATGTCAGCAAATATTCTGACACTTATTTTTAAAACAGGATAAAGATTTGACATTGGGAGGATCCACAAATCCTTTGGGATATATACCAATTGGATAACCAAAATGTGCGCCTTGGAGAACTGCCCAAAGACACTGGCCTCCAAAAGGATCAGAAAGAGTAAAAAGGAGTTGACAACAACTGAATTTAAATGAAAATTCTGCTTTGCAACTTTTTAATGTAAGAATGAAAACATGTTATATAAATTATAAGAATTAAATTAATAAATACATAAAGTAAATACTGACCCCTAGAGGACAGAGTAGAACTTTCCCCTATGGTTCCCAAAGCTGTAAATTGTTAAAGCAGCAGACTGCCACATCTTTCTCCCTTGGAGGGGCTGGTGGGTTCAAAACACTGACCTTTCGGTTACCATTCGAGCGCTTGCCACTGTGCCGCCAGGGCTCCTTACTCTTTGATCTGCATTTGCTCTTTGAATTGTATAAGAATAATAAATATGGCCTTTCTCAAAAAAGTGTATTTCAAATAGTAATAAATTCTCAGTGAAAATAGTGCTTAAAGTTCATAAGGACAAGAACCACTATGAACATAACATGTGATTATATTGATATAATGAAAGTTTAAGCTTGATTTCATTCTCTGAAGAAAATTACTAGAAGACCATTAAAATTCATATTTATATTGTTTTAGTGTGCAAATTTGTCCTGAATAAAGTTCAGCATTTCAGAATATGGTATTTTTAAATTATAAATTTATCTCAGTTAGTAAATCATAAGAAAAACAACATGCATACCAAATTTTACAGTGCTGAAATAAAAGGGATATAATTTGTGTTTTAGATTTAGATTAAGCTCTATGGCATCTTTAAAGATCGGCAACAAAATTACCTCAAAATATAAGGTTACATTGTATAGTTTTCCCAAAGTAGAATATTTCAAATGTAGAACTGGTGAGTTCTAACATTATGTACTATACTGGTATCTTCTTAAATTCAATAAAGATAGGCACTTGATTTAATATTTTAAAGAAGCTAAATAAAATTAGTGCAAATTATAGCTTGAATAACATGTTGTTATTGTTGTTAGGTGTCTTTGAGTTGGTTGTGATGCATAATGACCCTATTCACAACACAAGGAAACGCTGCCTGGTCACGTACCATCATCGCAATCATTATGCTTGAGCCCATTGTTGCAGCCACTGCATCAATCTACCTTGTTGAGGGTCTTCCTCATTTTCTTGGACCCTCTACCAAGCACGATATCTTTTTCCAGGGACTGATCCCTCCTAATAACATGTCCCAAGTATGTGAGACATAGTCTCACCATTCTTGGTTCTAAGGAACGTTCTGATTGTACTTCTTCCAAGACAGATTTGTTGGTTCTTCACTAACACCACAATTCAAAGGCATCAGTTCTTCTTTGGTCTTCCTTATTCATCATCCAGCTTTCACATCCATCTGAGGTGATGGAAAACTTGCCTTTTCACTTTTTCAGTACATTCATTTGATGAACAAAAGTTTTAAATTTTTATAAGGTTCCATTTATTCATTTTGTCTTTTGTTGTTTTTGCTTTTTTTTTATTATATTAGATAATGCAGTGTTAAAAACTAGTCCTGACGGTGTTGTCTTTGCATTTTTTCTAAGAATTTTATGATTTTAGTTTCCACATTTAGAGCTTTAATCCATTTTTAATTTACTTTTGTGTGTGATGTGAGGCAACATACATACTCAGCCAGTAAGACAAATGGAGTTCTTGACACATGCTACAATATGGATAAAGCTTGAAGACATTATGTTAGGTGAGCTAAGTTAATCACAAAAGGGCAAATATTGTATGACCTCACTTATATAAAAAGACAAGAACAAGCAAATGTATAGAGAACAAGTTTTATTAGTGATTATCAGTGGCAGGAAGGAGGAGGAAAGGGGGTATTGCTTTTGGTTTACAATGATGGAAAAACTGCATTGATTACGGGTAGCATTGCACAGAAGATTAACGTAATTGCTATCAGTAAGATGTACACTTGTGAAAAGTTGAATTGGCAAAAGTTGTGTAATAGATATATATACAACACCACTAAAAAAAAAAAAAGGTAGCTGCTGAGACTGCTTATGTACAACCAGAACCTCATGGCATTTTGTTCCTTTGTGTGAGGGTTCAGGGTCAGGATTTCATGGGACATCTTAGTTAATCAACCTAATATCCTGTTTAGTGCTTCTGTTCTATGTCCTAGTTAATTGCATAGTGCCTGGGTTCTTAAAACCTTGCTAATGACCATCCAAGTTACAAAAGTTGGTTTCTGTTCCTGAAGCATGAGAAAAGAAAAAGAGTAAGGACTATGAGGAGGAAACGGAATGTGGGGTTAATTGCATGCATGCAACCCCCCCCATGTCCCCCCTGCCCCCTGCCACTTTTCCATGAGATCAAAAGAACTGAATGGTGCCTAACTACTACTGCTGAATAATTTGATCAAAGATTCTACAGAAGAATCCTGATCAAACGGGAAAAATGCAGAACACATTTTCAAATTCTAATGGAAACCCTGGTGGCATAGTGGTTAAGCGCTATGACTGCTAACCAAAGGGACGGCAGTTTGAATCCACCAGGCACTCCTTGGAAACTCTATGGGGCAGTTCTACCCTGTCCTATAGGGTCGCTATGAGTTGGAATCGACTCAACAGCACTGGGTTTAATGGAATTCAGATTTCCTGGAGCCATGATGGCTGAATTAACTGTGAAACTATTGCTCTGAGATAATCTTTAAATCTTAAAACTTAATTCAGATTTATTCCTTGAAATATTCTAAATACCAAATGGTGGTAACAAATGTGCAAGGATGGTGGGACTTCATTTCACGTAATTTGGACATGTTATCAGGAGTGACCAGTCCCTGGAGAAGGGCATCATGCTTGGTAAAATAGAAAGGTCAGCAAAAAAGAGAAATACCCTCAATGTGATGGACTGACACAGTGGCTGCAATGATGGAGTCAGGCACAGCAACGATTGTAATGGTGGCGCTAAATAGGGATTGTTTTGTTCTGCTGTGTACAGGGTTGCTATGTGTCAGAACTGACTCGATAGGACCTAACACCACCACCAACAGTGGTAAAGAATGTCTGATTTGAGCATGGTGCTCTTTTAAGATCTATCTACATGGGATCAAATTGGCAATAGCCACTCAAAAGATCAGATAGAAAAGTTAGGGTGCAGTGAGTTTATATTCGTGGCGGAGGGCCAACTCTGAGGAGGGTGAGAATGGTTGACAACTTGAAGAATGTAATCAATATCACTGAATTACACATGTAGAAATTGTTGAATTTTTGAATATTCTGCAGTGTATGTTCTCAATTACAACAGAAGTAAAATAAATTAGTAAAAAATAAAGTGGACTTCTAGTCAACGTGGCGCAGACGAAGCACACCATCCCTCCACAGCAAAGGCCCAAAAAACTAAGTAAACAGAGACAAATGTCAATACTGGAACCTGAAGTATCAAATTAAAAGATAAAGAACTCAGCCAAGCACCAAATGGAATAAGAAACGGACAAGGAAAAGAGAGCGAGGAAACACTTACGGAGCTCCTCTATCAGCTAAAGCACCACAGATGCTCTATCTTGGACTCCTGTTGGAGATCAGCCGACACTGAGCTCCCAGCAGGAGACAGAGCGACCAGCAACCAGAGATACAGGCTTTCCCACCCCACATCCTCTCCCTGCTGCTCTAATTCCACGCTTCCTGGCTGGCAGCGGTGGCTTTGCCAGGCAGGAAGTTGCAGGGTCCGTGCCTCTTGAATCTGCCCCACCCACATCAGAGATCGGCGGACAGGGAGTGCGGGGAAAGCAGCTTCATGAAGTTTCCGGTAGGAGACAGAGGATCTAGTAACCACTGATATACGCTTTCCAAACTGCCAGCCTTCTCCCTCTAGCCAGCCTCCTCTGCTTTCTGGCAGCCACAGCCTCTTGCCTGGGAGGCAACTGCTTTGGCCCTTGGCTTGGATTCACCCTGCCCACACTGGCTGGCTCTCTGAGTGCCATTTGTCTGTTGCTGGTATTGATTCTTTTTGTTTCTTTTGGTTCCTTCCATGCCTCCCACCACCTCCCCCTCCTTTCTCTCCAACACCTGGCTCTGTTGCCATCTTTGCTTCTTCTTGAAAACCTGTGAAGCACTGCTCGACTAGGGAACCACTCCGCTGGCCTGCAACACTATGCTGGTGGGATCCCCTGGGCTTTTTTTTTTTTTTGCTTTGTTTTGTTTTCCTTTGTTCCGTCTGTTTGTTTTCTTTTTCTTTTCTTTTCGCAGCTTGGGACCCCTTCTAGCCAGGCTGCACTGCATGGCTTAGGAGCCACTTCCCTAGTTGGTGGAATCCCTGGGGGTATTTCTTTTTTTTTTCTCTTTTTTTCCTTTGTCTTTCTTCATTTCTCAGTTCTTGTCTCTCTATACTTACCTTCTTTTCCTGTTTCCTGAATACCTGGTACTGTGTGACATCTTAACCCCCCTCTAGCCAGCCTATACTGCACAGCCTGAGAGCCACTTCCCTGGTCTTCGCAGCCACACTGGTGGGACCACTGAGGGTTTTTCTTTTCTTTCTTTTTCTTTTTTCCCAAATTTTTATCTAGTTATCTTTTTTCTTTTTGTTTTCCTCCATTTCTTGGTTTCTCATCTTTCCAATCAAATGGCAAGCTCCCTTAGCAGTCTTTTTTGTTTGTTTTTAGCTCTTGTTTCTCTCTCCTCTCTCTCTTCTTTCCCAACCCATATTAGCTCCACATAGCACAACCTCCTCCCTCCTTCTTGCCTACCTACACTGTGCACTGAACGTCATACGCCAAAGAGCATAGGCAAGGATTGCAGGAACCTCTCCAGCTTTGACTCAGATACTTTGGACGTGTTATCAGGAGGCACCAGTCCCCAGAAAAGGACATCATACTTGGTAAAGTAGAGGGTCAGCAAAAAAGAAGACCCTCAATGAGATGGATTGACACAGTGGCTGCAAAAACGGGCTCATGGATAAAAACAATTGTGAGGATGGTACAGGACTGGCCAGTATTTTGTTCATTTGTATATAGAGTTGCTATGTGCAAGAAATGATCTGATGATGCCTAAGAAAAACAACAATATCAGGACCTAGGCAATAATGTCCTCTCTCACCCCTACTAGTTAATATTGTTATAGAAGTCCTATCAATTTCGATAAGGTTGAAACAAGACATAAAATGCATCAGATTAGTTATGAAGAAACAAAACTATCCCCATTCTCATAATTGTACATATACATAATTGTCTATGTAGAAAATCCAAAGTTCAATGGCAATTGAATGAAAGAAAGATCTTGTCAAAAATAGGCCTAGAAAAATTGAGTATCCATATGCAAAAAAATACCTACAATTCACACCATATATAAAAATTAACTAAAAATAGAGCATCAGCCATAATGTAAAACAATTACAAACCTCTTAGAAGAAAGCATAGCATAAGATCATTGTGACCTTGAATTAGACAAGGAGTTTTTAGATATGGCACCAGTGCAAAACCCATTAAAGATAAATCAATAAATTAAACTTTAGAAAAATCAAAACCTTCTTGTTCCATGAAGGGCAATTTTAAGAGAATAAAAAGGCAATCTCTAGACTGGGGGGGGGGGGAGGTATATATTTGCAAATTGCATACTGTACAAAAGACTTATATTCTAAATATACGAAGAACCCTCAAAGCACAGCGCTAAGAAAGTCAATACTCCTAATAAAAAATGGACAAAAATCTGAACAGACATTTCACCAAAGAAGATAAATTCAGAGTAAATCAGGAATTGAAAAGATGCTTATAATTATCAGTCATTAGAGAAATGCAAATTAAACCCACAATAAGACACTGTCACACATCTATTGGAATGACTAAAATGAAAAATCAAATACTTACGATACCAAGTGCTAGCAAGAATGTAGAGTAACAGGAGGGCTAATACATTGCTGGTGGAAATGCAAAATGGTACATACAGAACTTCTGAAAAACAGGATTGAAGGATATTTCTTCCTATAAACTTAATTCATCTAACCAATCACCCAGGAATTTTATTTCTTCTAGGTATGTTTCCTAGAGAAATTAAAGCTTATGTTCAGAGAAAACCTAAATACCAATGTTTACAGTGGCAGTGTTTATAATTGCCCCAAACTAGAAACAACCCAAATGTTCCTTAATGAGTGAACGGATAAACAAACTGTGTACAACCCACAATAGAATACTCCTCAGCAACAACGTGAAAACTATCTCAAGTGCCTTATTCTAGATGAATGAAGCAGACTCAGAAGGTAGTATACTATGTGATTCTATTGATATGACGTTCTGGAAAAAGTTAAATATATAGAAACAGCATAAGAGAATACTTCCAGGTATTGGCATTGCTCTGTATACTGCCCGTGGATATAGTTATAAGACTCTATACATGTGTGAAAACACAAAAAAAATTACAATAAGAAAATAAATTTTACTGTATGTAAAGTTAAGAAAATGAAAATAATGACCAATAACAACCTCATAATTAACTGAGAGGGAGCTATAATAATATCAGTGAACATTAATGTTAATATTTAAATGTAATTCTCTTTGTTAAATATCTTTTATAAAAGCCCTAATTTTTCAATGTAGCTAAGACTGTAATTATTCCCCTGTAAGAGACTGTCAATCAAGATAAATGTTGATCCTTATTTAATGTGGTTTCAATCTAAGGACCCCTTTCTGGCCCTATTGCATTCTAAATTCTTTCTGTCAAGTGAAATGATTCTTTAGAGAATGAGATTATCTGTCACCAATATTGCTGAAAATATTTCAAAAAATCATAGTAATGGATAAGACAGCATGTAATAGAAGTCTTCTTCATTCAATGGTGGCCAAATCAATAAAAAGTGGGGTCACCACAGGCTGTAATAAAAGCTGAATCAGAAAGACAGCTCCTTACACCATCGGTAGAATTCAGACAACTGTGTCATGATTTTATTGATGGCTAAGACACTTATAGAAGTTTTATTCACACCTTTAAATGAGAAAAGTGAACTGCACAGCCTAGCATTTTGAAGCTTTTATATGGGGAAAAAAAATTTGCAGTGAAACTCTTGATTAAAAAAAAAAAAGAACTTGGAGAAAAAAACAAAATAAAACTGTAGTGTATTTTTAATTACATCCTTCCAATTTACCTAAAATTTTTATAGGTAAGAGGAACAAAATTGTATTCAACTAGTATATCTAGTCAATATTTATATATATGCAGCTGCTTTAAATCAATTTACTACTTCATAGAAAATACTTAAGGAATAATTGAATAAATAACTTTTTGCATTTCGTAAAACCAACTCAATTCCATTAACTTCAACATTTTTAATAATGTGAATTGTTTAATTTGAAATGATAAACCTAAGTTTATTTTCACAACTTAACAGTCTTCTCAAACTTTGATCACTTTTTGGGCACCAATATTACTTCACCAACTTTTCTATTTGTGTGATATTCTTGTTTCACCAAATTGTGGAGTGATAATTTTCAGGAATTATTCCCCCATCCTCTCCAACAAATTTTCATTACAAGTGTTGTAATTGGATTTGAAATTATTCTTCTGCGTTTTATCAAATCCAAAATGCAAAGGAGCACCACTTAGGCCTTTTGTGTACCTAAATAATTGCATAAAAAAGTACCTGGCTGCTTTTTCCTATGTAAATAAATATAGTTAACCCTAAAGAAAGCTCTCAGGTATGGGTATTAGTTGGAGATAATGCTATCTTGCTATCACTCACACTTCATTTGTAAAACGTTTGAGTAATTCATCTGTTTATTTGTAAAACAATTAAGTAAATGACCTGTTATATTATTAGGCAACTCCCCCAAATTTTACGTCTATAGGAATATAGCTACATCATTTGGAAATTCACCAAAATAGGGTAGTATAACTTATTCTAAGATGTACCCACTTTAAATTCAAATTTCAAATACATTCCTGGAGAACGCAAAGCAATGTTTCCAATGCAAGTTTCGTGATTTCTACTTAAAAAAACAGAATATTGATATTTATTTGGAAGCTATGATGTAAACTAGGTAAGATCACAACTCTAAAGCAGCTGGAGCAGAGCAGAAGCTTACTTTTTTATTTCTTCCCCCTTTTGTGAGAGACTGTTGTTGTTCAGTGCCTTTGCGTAGATTCGGACTTGTAGCGACCCTGTGCACGACAGAACAGAGCACTGCACAGTCCTGCACTGTCCTCGCAATCATTGCAATGTTTGAGCTCATTATTGCAGCCACCGTGCCACCAAGCATGATGTCCTTCTCCAGGGACTGGTCCTTTCTGATAACAAGCCCAAAGTATGTGACATGAACTCTCCCCATCCTTGTTTTTAATACGCATTCTGGCTGTACTTCTTCCAAGACCGATTTATTCGATATTCTTCAAAAACACCATAGTTCAAAGGGATCAATTCTTCTGTCTTCCTTATTCAGTGTCCAGCTTTCACATGCATACGAGGTGATTGAAAACATCATGGCTTGGGTCAGGCCTACCTTGTCCTTAAAGTGACATCTTTCCCTTCAAACACTTTAAACAGGTCTTTTGTAGCAGATTTGCCCAATGCAATGTGTATTTTGATTTCTTGACTGCTGCTTCCATGGGCGTTGATTGTGGATACAAATAAAATGAAATCCTTGACAACTTCAATCTTTTCTCTGTTTATCATGATGTTGCTTATTAGTCCAGCTGTGAGGATTTTTTTTTTTCTTTATGTTGAGGTGCAATCCATACTGAAGGTAGTGGTCGCTGATCTTCATCAGTAAGTTCTTCAAGTCCTCTTCACTGTTAGTAAGCAAGGTTTTTCATCTGCATAATGCAGGTTGTTAATGAATCTTCCTCCACTCCTGAAGCCCTGTTCTTCTTCATATAGTCCATCTTCTCAGATTATTTGCTCAGCATACAGATTAAATAGGTACGGTGAAAGGACACAACTTTGGCCCACACGTTTCCTGACTTTAAACGACGCGGTATCCACTTGCTCTGTTCTAAATACTGCCTCTTCATCTATGTACAGGTTTCTCATGAGCACAATTAAGTGTTCTGGAATTCCCATTGTTTGCAATGTTATCCATAATTTGTTATGATCCACACGGTTGAATGCCTTTATATGCCGCACAATGCAACACAGGTAAACATTCTTCTCTTATTCTCTGCTTTCAGCCAGGATCCATCTGACATCAGCAAAGATATTTCTTGTTCCACATCCTCTCCTGAATCTGGCTTGAATTTCTGGCAGTTCCTGTCGTTGTGAGAGAGGATGAACACTTGTCACATCACAGTGATGGTAGGAAGGAAAAAGAAAAGATGCATTTGTGAGGTATTGAGGAGTTGAAAGAAACAAAACATTTGCTTCTTTGGCTCTTTGGAACAATTAAGGGTAAATCAGGATAACTTCATTGACCTAGGGGAAGGTGCTGGCATTCAATAATTAATAGAATACCAGAGAAAACAGTCTATGGGGAAAAACAGTAAGGTTTTGTTGGGAAGAAAAATTTACTCTTACTGGATTTTTCTTTTATTCCATTTCTTAAATCACTCCCACAGAAATATTATTAATATGCATCATCTATCATTCTGTCTTCGTGAATTCATATCCACCGTCTAAGGAAACCCTGGTGGTATAGTGCTTAAGAGCTATGGCTGATAACCAAAAGGTCAGCAGTTCAAATCCACCAGGCACTCCTTGCAAACTCTATGAAGTAGGCCTACTCTGTTCCATAGGGTTGCTATGAGTTGGAATCAACTCGAGGGGAGCAGGTTTGAGATTTTTTTGTCTTATTAAAGTTAGAGAGAGGAAAAACAATAGTTCTTAAACTCTTCAACTTTTTTAATCAAGATTTAGAAATTTCTGACTGTTATGGATTATATTGTGTCCCTCAAAAATATGTGTGCCAAGTTCGCTAGGCCATTATTCCTAGTATTGTGTGATTATCCACCATTTTGTCATCTGATGTGATTTTCTCAGATGCTGTAAATCCTACCTCTATGATGTTGATGAGATGGAATTAGAGGCAGTTATGTTTTTTTTTTTTTTTTATGTTGATGAGGCAGGACTCAATCTGCAAGATTAGATTTTGTCTAAATCCAATCTCCTTTGAGATATAAATGAGAGAAGCAAGCAGAAAGTCAGGGGGACCTCATACCACCAAGAAATAAGAGCAGGAGCTTGAGTCCTTTGGACCTGAAGTCTCTGTGCTGAGCAGCTCCTCAATGAGGAAAAGATTGATGACAAGGACCTTTACTTCAGAGCTGACAAACAAGAAACTTTCCTCTGGAGCTGATGCCCTGAATTTGAACTTGTAGCGCACTAGACTGTCAGAGAATAAATCTGTCTTTGTTAAAGCCATCCACTTGTGGTATTTCTGTTATAGCAGCACTAGATAAGTAAGACAATGCCTAACTGTAACACTTTCGCTATCAAAATATCACAGAGAAATTATGTTCCCTTCTTAATGAGAACATTAAAAAATATCTTCAGCAGCAACAAAACTTCAAGTTAACAAAATTTCTTAACCCCATGAGGTTTCAAGATAAATAACTGATACTGATTTTTTTTTCAACATGTTAGCCAGATCTCTAATGATGAGACAAAATTGGCTTTTAAATTAGTGAATATTTTCATAAGTTTTGAGTTTTTCTACAAGGCTTTTACATCCTATTGTATCTGTATGTTTAAATTTATAAACATATTTAGAAGCAAAGTAAAAATGCTATAAAATCATTATTACATTCACCCTAAAGATATGATCCAAAAGAGGAACACAAAAGTGTAATTTTATATATATCCTTCAATTCTGATTAGATATCTCTGTTGTTATTGTTGTTAGGTGCCCTCAAGTTGATTGCAACTCAGCAACCCAATATGACAAAGTAGAACTGCCTCATAGGGCTTTATAGGCTGTTATCTTTAAGGAAGCAGATCACCAGAACCTTTTTCTCCCCGAGGAGATGCTGGGTGGGTTTGAACTGACAACCTTTAGGTTAGCAGCTGATTCCAAATAACTTATACCACCCAGACTCTTTTATATTTTTTATGTATATTTATATGAGAAAAATCTGATTTCAATTCAAGCCATAAAAATATACATATATATATTCATTAAATTTGTATTTGATTAAATTATAAATAGTGTCAATTTGCTATCTTAATTTTTTTATCAAGATTATTAGTAAAGTTAGTATTTTTTGTATTGTCATTAAAAATTTATTTTTTGTCTTTGTCGTTTTCTCCAACTATTTTCCTATTGGCATATAAATAATAAAATCAATATGAATATTTCATATGCTTACAAAATTGTCTCCTTTTCAGGCATATTCCAATTATTTTCAGGTAATTTTTTTTTTTAGTTTTATACCTATCTTCTGATAATTAAATTATACAACAATCTTGATTCCTTATGTAATCAAATATGCTAAAACTTTGTTTACTCTCCCCAGTTTTTGATGTCTTACCCAAGGAAACAGTTCTTATTCTGACTTTATAAAAATATTTACATGTATTTTCTTCCAACTTTTATAGTTTTATTTTATATTTAATTATTCCACCTATATAGAGATTATCCTGGTATAATATAAAGAAAACATAAGCATTTATTTTTTCAGTAAAAAAAAAGAATATTTCATACCACTCAATCAACTTACTAGTCACTCAGCTTCCACCCGCCTCTTTTTTCCCCCTAAAGTCAATTCTCAAATGCTGCCAGAAGATCTTTTCAAATCATAAATCAAGCCATCTCTGAAATCTTCTCCAAATTTTCCATAGATTTCTATGATATTCAAAATAAAATCCAAATTTCGTGTCATGGTCTATATGACCCGAACTTTGTCTAAATTTCCCAGTTTATTTTTTGAGTCAACATTTTTTTAAAGCAATTAGTTTGCTGTCAGGTGCTCTTTGAGCCTTGGGAATAGAGTTATGCAGAAAAGTGACAAGTTCCCTGCCATTACGATAATTACATTCCAGTTGTGGAGCATATGCCAAATAAATAAATAATTTTACATGCATTATAAATCAGGTTTTGAACAAACAATAAAACTGTGACAAGAATCATAGAATGACATAGTGGAAAAATAGTACTTTAGATAAGGTTATGAGGGGAGGCCTCTTTGAAGACGTGATGGTTAAGCAGCCAACAGAGAAGCAAGGAAGTAAGTCATGCAAATATAGGGGTAAGAAGAGCACAGGTTGAAGGGATTTGCTGCAAAACCCATGAGTAGGAGCATGTTTGGTGTATTTGAGGACTAGCAAGAAGGTAGCTCGGAAAGTGATGAGGCAAAGGGTACACAGTTGGAGACGAGCTTACACCAAGGTAAAGGCTTAGCAATTTGTCTCAAATGTAATGGGAAGTCAAAGAAGGGATTTTCGCAAGGCTTGGCACAATGATTGTCATTTTTAAAGGACCCGCTGGACTATTTGTGTACAAAATTAAATATGAGAGGCAATAGTAGAAACCTATAAACTAGTTCAAGAATCCCTAGTGGCACAGTGGTTAAGTGCTTGGCTGTTAACCAAAAGACTGGCTGTTCGATCCCACCTGCTGCTCTGCAGGAGAGGTGTGATAGTCTGCTTCTATAAAGATTACAGCCTTGGAAACCCTGTCTATTCTGTCCTATATGGTCACTATGAGTTGGAATCGACTTGAGAGCAACAGGTAGAAACTAGTTCAGAGATTTCTGCAGCTCTAATGGTGGCTTGGGCAAAGGTGATGGTGGTGGTTGTGGGTGTAGCAAGAATGCTTCAACTCGGGATATATTTAGAAGGTAAACAAAAAAGGATTTGCTGCTGGGTGGGACTCAGGTGTGGGAGTAAAGAATTATCATCAACTTCAAAATTTTTTTTTGCTTAAGCAACTGAGTGCCACAAGTCGAAATGGTGGGACATAAAGACGGGAGGAAGTTTCTAATGAGAATTTAAGATTATGGTTTTCGTCATACTGACATTGAGATAATAAATTAGATCTTAATTGAAAATACATAGTAGGCTACTGAATATATGATTCTAGAGTCTAGAGGAGAGTCTGATTGTGGATACATAATCTGAGAATTATAAGCAGATAGGCAGTTGGAGAGCCAGTGAAATGAATCATCTTGGCTAGAGCCTAAGTATAGAGAGAAGATTCAAGGACTAATTCCTGGGGCAGCCCAGCACTTAGAATACAGGATGAGAAGGGTGATTAACAAAGAATATTTATAAGGGTTAGTCACTGAAGTGAGAAAAAATCAGGATGTGTAATATCTCTGAAGCGAAGTGTAATGAGTGTCCTAGCTTTGAAAGAATACATGATCAATTTGGTCAAATGCTGCAGAATATGAGAAGAATATTGGAGATTAACCATGGGATTAATCATTGGAGTCCCCAAATCTCTGTCTCAACCCACTTGGATCAAAGGAGAATGAAGAACACCAAGGACACAAGGTAATTACGACCGCAAGAGACAGAAAGGGCCCCATGAACCAAAGACTACATCATCCTAAGACCAGAAGAACTAGATGGTGCCTGGCTACAACCAATGACTGCCCTGGCAGGGAACACAACAGAGAACCCCTGAGGGAGCAGGAGAGCAGTGGGATGCAGACCCCAAATTCTCATAAGACCAGACTTAATGGTCTGACTGAGACTAGAAGGACCCTGGTGGTCATGGCCCCCAGACCTTCTGTTGGTCCAGGATAGGAACCATTCCTTAAACCAACTCTTCAGACATGGATTGGACTGGACAATGGGTTGGAGAGGGATGCTGGTGAGGAGTGAGTTTCTTAGATCAGGTGGACACTTGAGACTATGTTGGCATCTCCTGCGTGGAGGGGAGATGAGAGGGTAGAGGGTGTTAGAAGCTGGGGAAATGGACACGAAAAGAGAGAGAGGAGGGAAAAAGCAGGCTGTCTCATTAGGGGGAGAGTAATTGGGTGTATATAGCAAGGTGTATATAAGTTTTTGTGTGAGAGACTGACTTGATTTGTAAACTTTCACTTAAAGCACAAATAAAAATTATAAAAAAAAATGGTTATCTCTATTTCTTCTTGAAGCAACTTTTTAGAAAGCTCCAGGGCAGTCAGTCAAACTGTATATCTAATTTTGGAACACTAAACTCTTCAGGGGCTCAGGAGTTGCCACTTCTTTTTACAGGAGGACCTCAGGGGACTTCTAAGCTTTCAGTTATAAGCCAAATGCATTAAAGTTTGCACCAACCAGGGACACTATTATGGAATAAGATGTTATTAATTCTAAGGTTGTAAAGAAACAAGTGTCCTGGTGCAAATGGTATGCCTCCTTTGTGCTTGCTTTTGGATACTTTCTTCAGAAACACCATAGTCTTTAGTCCCTGGGTAGGTAGGCAAAACGCAAGGGGGTGTTGAAAACAGTACGTGGTCTGTGTATCTGCTTGCAAAGTCACGTGTTAGTCTGCAACAGTTTACCATAGACACCTGTAAATTATAAAAATACATGAGACTTCTGGGTGAGAGGCAAAAGAATGTATTCCTCAGGTTACTGTAGGTGGTCTCAGCTTCACGTTTGTATTGTTTCCCCTTACGTCACAACTCCCACTAGTGTGTTACAAAGGCAACTCCGGGGGTGTGCTTGTGTCACAGCTGAGGGACCCTGAGCTTAAGAAATGCCTGATCTTATATGAGTGCTGCTAGCAAATATGCCCAACATTTGCCTGGGAGGTAGACATTATTATCTTGGTCAGGAAACAAATCTATTGTTGTCTCCCAAGGGTGACACTACATCCTGGAAAGGTATCACTACATCTTTGTGATACAAGCATTCTTTGAAAAGATAGTCTGTTACAAAAACTCCCACAAGCTATGTAGAAATTCCGTGGAGAGTTGTCCGCAACACAGACTGATCCACTTAGCAAATAACTATGTCTAAAGTTTTTAAGAGCTCAGTTTGCTAACCACAAGTCCAACCGTTCAAATCTACCAGCTGCTCCTTAGGAACCCTGTGGGGTAGTACTGCTCTGTTGTAGGGTCGCTATGAGTCAGAATTGATTCGATGATAAGCTAGGTCTTTTTTGGGGGGGGAGGTTTTTAGGGTTTATTGTTTGTTTGTTTGTTTTGCAGGCTGATTTGTTCAGTTATTACACCTCCACAGGTCTTCTCCAGTTTTGCATCTTCTCAAGTTTCATTTGAAGTTTGTTGTATTTATCTGAAAACTGAAATACAGGCATTAAATGATAGTTCCCCAAATGCCTCATAAAGACTGTAACTTGAAAAATAAAGAGACATAGCTGTATATTTTATGGTTGGCATAAGCATTGGGTTTCTGCCCCAGCTGGCAAATAACGGGGAAAGTTAAAAGTATCTTTCTCCTTTTTCTTGTCATCTGCTTCACTGAGTAATCCCTTAGTAAGTTTTTATTGATCAAGTACTTCTGTCTTTAATGATAATGTCATACAACTTTGATATTCTGTTTCCTGTTCGTCTTATTTTTCAGTGTTGTGACACTATTTTTTTTAGTTTTATTTTGTTGTTGAGAAAATACACGGCAAACATATACCAATTCAACGTTTCTACATGTACATTCAGCGATATATACTACTTAGTTCAAATTGTGCAACCATTCTCACCCTCCTCTTCTGAGTTATTCCTCCCCATTAACGTTAACTCACTGCCTCCTAAGATTCCCATTCAATCTCTTAAGTTACTATTGTCCATTTGACCCCACAATTTTGAAAAGAGCATAATTCTAAAAAAAAAAAAAAAAAAAAAGGCAGACATTATTAACAAGTTAAACTATTGTTTGGTTATAAGAAGACTTTACAGGATATTTTGTGTTTAGTTTTAAAGATTATCTCATGGCAATTGTTTCAGGGTTAATCCAGCCCCCATGACTCCAGGAAGTCTGGAGTCCATGAGGATTTAAAATTTTATTCTGCATTTTTCCAGTTTTGATCAGGATTCTTCTATAGGATCTGTGACCAAAATGTTCAGTAATGGTAACTGGGCACCATCATTCTGGTCTCATGGCAAAGGAGCAGTTGTTCATGTGGACAATCACCTACACATTCCGTATCCTCCTCTTATTCCTGATTCTCTTTCCTCTGTTGCTTCATGGGAATAGAGAGTAATTGCTGTGCCTTGGCTGGCTGCTTGCAGGCTTTTAAGGCCACAGGCACTAGGCAATGAACTAGATGGCAGAACAGAAGTACTAAATACATTATTAGGCCAATTGGCTGGGATGTCCCACGGAACCATAATCCTAAACCTCCAAACCAAGGAACTAAATACCCTGAGGTTTTCGGCTGTATGTAAACTGCTTCAGCAGCTACTGTCTCTCTCTTTTCCTTTTTTTTGGTCTTTGTTGTAAATATATCTATCACAGAACTTTTTCCCATTCAAATTTACTATTTTGTATTCCCGCCAGCATTGCATAAGTGTTTCAATTTCCCCACATTCTTGCTAATATTTGTAATTTTTATTTTAGCCATCCTAGTGTGAGTGGTTAGTATCTGTGGTTTTGATTTGCATCTCTCTGATGGATGATAATATCAAGTACCTTATCACGTGTTTAGTGGTCATTTGAATGGCATGTTTTGTGAAATGTTTATACAAGTCCTTTTCCCATTTTATGATTGTGGTTTTTTTCTTGTTAGGTTGTAGTTTCACATATATTTATATAGTTGTTATAGTTTCATAAACATACATACATACATATACATACATGGTTTTAGGTTCTTGTTGGATGTATGGTTTCCAAAGATATTCTCCCAGTTAGTAGCTGTCTTTTCACTTTTTTGGTGAAGTCTTTTGATAAACACAAGTTTTTAATTTTTATCAAGTCCCATTTATTTATTTGGAAACCCTGGTGGTGTAGTGGTTAAGTGCTACAGTTGCTAACCAACAGGTCAGTGTTTCAGATCCACCTCACACTCCTCGGAAACTCTATGGGGCAGTTCTCCTCTGTCTTATAGGGCCGCTATGAGTCGACAGCAATGGGTGGTGGTGGTACATTTATTTGTCTTTTGCTGTTTTTGCTTCTGTTATTATACTAGATAATTCATTGTTAAAAGCTAGAACCCACAATGTTGCCCCTGCATTTTCTTCTAAGAATTTTATGGTCTTTATTTGTACATTTAGGTCCTTAATCCATTTTGAATTTGTTTTTGAGTATAGTGTGAGGTATAAACCCTGTTTTGTTTTTCTGCATGTGAAAATTCAATTTGCCTAAGACCAGTTATTGAAGAAAGTCTTCTTTCCCCAACAAATGGACTTAGCAACCTTGTCCAGGATCAGTTGACCATAGATACATGGGTATATTTTTGGACTCTCAATTTTATTTCATTAGTCTATTTGTCTATTGTTACATGAGTACCAGGCTGTTCTGATTATTGTAGCTGTACAGTATGTTTTAAAATCAGGGAGTGTGAGTCCTCCAACTTTGTTCTTACGTTTGGACGTTAGCTATTCAGGGCTTCTTGCCATTCCATGTAAAATTGACAGTTGTTTTTTTCCATTTCTTTAAAGAAGGTTTTTGGAATTTTTTATAGGGATTCTTTGAATCTGTAGATCACCTTGGGTAGTATTAACACCTTAACAGTGTTAAGTCTTTCAGTCCGTGAACATGGATCATCTTTCCATTTAAGTCTTCTTTATTCATTTTCATCTTTGTTTTATAATTTTCATTGTATAAATACTTCACATCCCTGGTTAAATCTATTTCTAGGTATTTTATTTTATTACATGTTATTGTAAATGGACTTGTTTCCCTAATTTCCTTTCAAATTTATCATTGCTGGTGTATAAAAACCCAACTGATTTTTGTTTGTTGACCTTGTACCCTGCAACTTTGCTGAGCATTTTCATAAGATGTTGAGAAGTTGCAGTGACAGCTGTTGAGTCAGGTGACATTTTGAATCAGAATGTTTATCTTTTATTTCCCCTCACTTCAGAAAAAACTGAAATGAAAAACATTTGTACCTAGACAATGAATAAGAAAAAGTTGATTTCTTAACTGATATTTGTCTTATATAGTCTTTATGTACATACTTTAATCCCTCTGCTTTAAACTCTTTCTGCATCATGTCTTGCACCTTCAACACATTTGTGGACTCTCCCATCTACCAATCTATTATGGGAGATTTTTGTTTTTCCTGATTTTTTAGGTCCTTAAGTTTCCTTAAGGGCTGAGACAGTTCTACTCTGTCCTATAGGGTCGCTATGAGGCGGAATTGACTCGACGGCACTGGGTTTGGTTTGGTTTTTGGGTTAAGTTTCCTAGGACTCCCTGGGTGGTTCAAAGATTAACTTGCTTTGCTGGTGTTGTGTATTGAATTTTTTCCCCACAAAATATGTGTTGTAATTCCTTACTGTTATAATTGTGGATGTAATCCCATTCGGGAACAAGTTTTCTTTATTAAGTTAATGAGGCCATATTAGTGTAGAGTGTGTCTTAAATTGATCACCTTTGAAATGTAAACCTAGTTGATTAAGCAGAGGGCAGGAAGCAGAGATGGGTAAAGAAAGATGCCAAGCCACATGAACATCACCTGGGAGTAGAATCTCAAACAGACAAGAACCTTCCTCCAGAGCTGGTAGAGACAGCAAGCCTTCCCCTAGACATGACACCTTGAATTGGAGTCTGTAGCCTCCTGCTTGTGAGAAAATAAATCTTTGTTTGTTAAAGTCTCCCATTTGTGGTATTTCTGTCATAGCAGCACTAGGTAACTAAGATGACTGGTAACCAAAATGTTTCAGGTTCAAGTCTACCCACAGATATGTCAGAAAAAAGGTATCAGTGATAATAAGTACTGAAAACCCTATAAAAACAGTTTGACTGAAACATATGGTATCACCATGATTAAGAATTGACTTAATGACAACTGGTTTGAATAAGTCTTCTGGATCAGATTCAGAGTAAAATCTATTCCAGACTTGTAATTTAAGGATTTCAGACTGGTACATATCTTTCATTTGGCAACAGGGTTTTCTTTGTTAGGTTGTGGTATTTTGGTCATCTCTAAATCTTGCATACTTTGGACATGTTATCAGGAGGGACTAGTCCCTGGAGAAGGATATCATGCTTGGTAGAGTGTCAGTGGAAAAGAAGAAGACTCTCAACAAGACGAATTGACACAGTGGCTGCAACAATGAGCTTAAGCATAACAATGATTGCGAGGATGGTGCAGAACCAGTGTTTCAGTCTGTTGTACATAGGGTCGCTACGAGTCAGAACATACTCACTGCTGTCGTTGTTGTTAAGTGCCATTGAGTCGGCTCTGAGTCATAGTGACCCTATGTACCACCAAATGAAACACTGCCTGGTTCTGTGCAAAGCCCATAATCGTTGTTATGCTTGAGCTTATTGCTGCAGCCACTGTTTCAGTCCATCTCCTTAAGGGTCTTCCTCTTTTCCACTGATCCTCTACTTTACCAAGCATGACATCCTTCTCCAGGAACTGGTTCCTTCTAACAACGTATCCAAAGTATGTAGACACAGTCTCACCTTCCTTGCTTCTAAGGAGCATTCTGGCTGCACTTCTTCCAAAGACAGATTTGTTCGTTCTTTTGGCCAAGCATGGTATATTCAATATGCTTCACTATCACCACATTTCAAAGGCATCAATTCTTTCATTGTCTCTCTTATTCATTGTCCAGCTTTTGCACGCATATGATGCAACTGAAATACCATGGCTTCGGTCAGGCGCACCTTAGTCTTCAGGGTAACATCTTTGCTTTTCAACACTTTAAAGAGGTCCTGTGGAGCAGATTTTCCCAATGCAATGTGTCTTTTGATTTCTTGACTCCTGCTTCAGTGGGTGTTGATTGTGGATCCAAGCAAAATGAAATCTTTGAAAAATTCAATCTTTTCTCTGTTTATCTTGATGTTGCTTATTAGTCCAATTGTGCGAATTTTTTGTTTTGTTTGTGTTGAGATATAAGCCATACCGAAGGCTGTGGTCTTTGATCTTCATCAGTAAGTGCTTCAAGTCCTCTTCACAGTCAGTAAGCAATGTTGTGTTATCTGCATAATGCAGAATGTTGATGAGTCTTCCTTGAATCCTGATACCCCTTTCTTCTTCATGTAGTCCAGCTTCTCAGATTATTTGCTCAGCATACAGATTGAATAGGTACGGTGAAAGGATACAACCCTGACACACACCTTTCCTGACTTTAAACCATGTATCTCCTTGTTCTGTCTGAACTACTGCCTCTTGATCTATGTAAAGGTTCCTCATGAGCATAATTAAGTGTTATGAAATTCCCATTCTTTGCATTGTTATCCATAATTTGTTATGATCCACAATAACAACATATTTCTTTCAAATTCTAGACGTAACTGACATGTGTGATACTTATAAGTTCTTCAGACACAGCTTTTCTTTCCTTCGCCCTGGTTATTATCAGTATTTTAAATAGTTTACCACTGCTGTCAGTTGCTTTCCACTAGGCCAACAGTCCCACATCTAACAGTCGTACCTGTTGATATTTCCTTTTTGTGACATTTTGTTTTTTAATATTTTCTTAATGAATTTGTAAAACAGTTAAGTTTAATTTCACTGTTAAGACTTTTTTTTACATCCTATTACATTTCTTGTATACAGAGTTTCAAACAAACCTTCCAGAAGAATCCACAAAGAACTTAAATTAGTTATATGTCAAACATGCTTTATGAGAGAAACACTTGTAAATGTTGTGTAGGTCATATAATTAAAAAACAAATCTTAAGTGAAACTTAATTGTTAGAAATTGTTTGGAGACTTTATCTGCAAATGGCCCTGATTGTCCCTGCATATTCTTGCTGGCATGCCCCAGAATGCAAACACTTGATCACTCCTTATGTGGCCTATTTCTCAGATTTGCTTGTGCAGTTTGCTTGCACTGCAAGGAAGTATGAAGTTCTAGGTCGTATCTTCCCCAGACATAAATTATGCCTGCTGTAAAAGTGGTAGAATGACCAAGATTACAATGTGTCTCTCCTGTAATGCTGCCCAATGTTTGTGCAGTCATCTATCTCAGCCCACGTGTGTTGTTCCTTCAGATTGGTGGGCATGGGGAAACAGTACAAAAAAGAAACTCTTATTACAAATTTCACCATGAATAGTAAAGTCACTTGTTTCAGACCCGGAAATCTCATGTCTTCTGTGAGCATACATGAAAGTAAACACGCTAGTTTGGAACATGTTGTTGTTGTTGTTAGGTGCCGTCAAGTTGATTCTGACTCATAGCGACCCTATGCACAACAGAATGAAACACTGCCTGGTTCTATGCCATCTTTATAATCGTTGCTATGCTTGAGCTCATTGTTGCAGCCACTGCTTCAATCCACCTCATTGCGGGTCTTCCTCTTTTCCACTGACCCTGTACTTTGCCAAGCACAATGTCCTTCTCCAGGGACTGATCCCTTCTGACAACATGTTCAAAGTATGTAAGATACAGTCTCACCATCCTTACTTCTAAGGAGCATTCTGGGTGTACTTCTTCCAAGACAGATTTGTTCATTCCTTTGGCAGTCCATGGTATATTCAATATTCCTCACCAACACCACAATTCAAAGGTGTCAATTCTTCTTTGGTCTTCCTTATTCATTGTCCAGCTTTCACGTGCATATGATATGATTGAAAATACCATAGCTTGAGTCAGGTCACCTTAGTCTTCAAGGTGACATCTTTGCTTTTCAACTCTTTAAAGAGGTCCTTTGCAGCAGATTTACCCAATGCAACGTGTCATTTGATTTCTTGACACCTGCTTCCATGGCTGTTGATTGTGGAGCCAAGTAAAATGAAATCCTTCACAACTTCAGTCTTTTCTCCATTTATCATGATGTTACTCATTAGTCCAGTTGTGAAGATTTTTGTTTTCTTTATGTTGAGGTGCAATCCATGCTGAAGGTTGTGGTCTTTGATCTTCATTAGTAAGTGCTTCAAGTCCTTTTCACTTTCAGTAAGCAAAGTTGTGTCATCTGCATAACACAGGTTGTTAATGAATCTCCCTCCAATCCTGATGCCCCATTCTTTTTCATATAGTCCAGCTTCTCGAATTATTTGCTCAGCATACAGATTGAATAGGTATGGTGAAAGGATACAGCCCTGACACATACCTTTCCTGACTTTAAACCAATCAGTATCCCCTTGTTCCGTCTGAACAACTGCCTCTTGATCTATGTAAAGGTTCCTCATGAGCACAATTAAGTGTTCTGGAATTCCCGCTCTTCACAGTGCTATCCATAGTTTGTTATGATCCACACAGTCGAATGCCTTTGCATAGTCAATAAAACACAGGTAAACATCCTTTTGGTATTCTCTGCTTTCAGCCAGGATCCATCTGACATTAGCAATGATATTCCCGGTTCCACGTCCTCTTCTGAAACCAGCCTGAATTTCTTGCAGTTCCCTGTCTATGTGATGTTGCAGCCACTTTTGAATGATCTTCAGCAAAATTTTGCTTGTGTGTTATGTTAATATTGTTCTATAATTTTTGCATTCAGTTGGATCACCTTTCTTCGGAATAGGCATAAATATAGATCTTCTCCAGTCAGTTTGCCAGCAAGCTGTCTTCGATATTTCTTGGCATAGACAAGTGCGTACCTCCAGCACAGCATCCGTTTGTTGAAACATCTCAATTGATATTCCATCAATTACTGGAGCCTTCTTTTTCGCCAATGCCTTCAGACAGCATGGGCTTCTTCCTTCAGTACCATCAGTTCCTGATCATATGCTACCTCTTGAAATGGTTGAACATCGACTAATTCTTTTTGGTATAATGACTCTATGTATTCTTTCCATCTTCTTTTGATGCTTCCTGCATTGTTTATCATCTTCACCATATAGTCCTTCACCATTGCAACTTGAGGCTTGAATTTTTTCTTTAATTCTTTCAGCTTGAGAAACGCCAAGCATGTTCTTCCCTTTTGGTTTTCTATCTCCAGCTCTTTGCACGTGTCATTATAATACTTGACTTTGTCTTCTCAAGCCACCCTTTGAAATCTGTTCAGTTCTTTTACTTCATCATTTCTTCCTTTTGCTTTAGCTGCTCAGCATTCGAGATCAAGTTTCAGAGTCTCCTCTGACAACCACCTTGGTCTTTTTTTCTTTCTTGTCTTTTCAATGACCTCTTGCTTTCTTCATGGATGATGTCCTTGATGTCATTCCACAACTTGTCTGATCTTCAGTCACTAATGTTCAAAGCGTCAAATCTATTTTTGAGATGGTCTCTAAATTCAGATGGGATATACTTAAGGTCATATTTTGGCTCTTATGGACTTGCTCTGATTTTCTTCAGTTTCAGCTTGAACTTGCATATGAGCAATTGATGGTCTGTACCACAGTTGGCCCCTGGCCTTGTTCTGACTGATGATATTGTGCCTTTCCATCATCTCTTCTCACAGATGTAGTCAATCTGGTGAGGTCCATGTGTATATTTGCTGTTTACGTATTTAAAAGAAGGTATTTGCAATGAAGAAGTTGTTGGTCTTACAAAATTCTATCATTCAATCTCCAGCATTGTTTCTATCACCAAGGCCATATTTTCCAACTACAGATCCTTCTTTGTTTCCAACTTTCACATTCCAATCACCAATAATTATCAACGCATCCTGATTGCATGTTCGCTCACTTTCGGGCTGCAGAAGCTGTTAAATTTCTTCGTCTTTGGCCTTAGTGGTTGGTGCATAATAACTGGTGTCCCTTGTAGGAGTATGGATATTCTCCTATCACTAACAGCATTGTACTTCAGGATAGATCTTGAAATGTTCGTTTTGACAATGAATGCAACACCATTCCTCTTCAAGTTGTCATTCCTAGCATAGTAGACTATATGATTGTCTAATTCAATGGCCAATACCCATACATTTCAACTTACAAATGCCTAAGATATCTTTGTTTATGCATTCCATTTCATTTTTGATGATTTCCAAGTTTCCTAGATTCACACTTCATACATTCCAGGTTATTAATGGATGTTTGCAGCTCTTTCTTCCCATTTCAAGTCATGCCTCATCAGCAAATGAAGGTCCCAAAAGCTTTACTCCATTCACATCAAGGTCACCTCCACTTTGAGGAGGCTGCTCTTCCCCAGTCATCTTTTGAGTGCCTTCCAACCTGGCGGTTCATCTTCCGGGGCTATATCAGACAATGTTCCACTGCTATTCACAAGGTCTTCACTGGCTAATCCTTTTCAGAAGTAGACTGCCAGGTCCTTCTTCCTCATCTGTCTTAGTCTGGAAGCTTAGCTGAAGTCTGTGCTCCATGGGTGACCCTGCTGGTATCTGAGTACCGGTGGAAAAGCTTCCAGCAACACAGCAACACACAAGCCCCCACAATATAACAAACTCACAGCACGTGGGGGTTGGAACATGTAAGTAGGATAAAATCCAAGACTATTTACGGTTCTGTTGAAAAAGGATAAATTTTGTTATAAAAAGTAATTGAGGCTATTGGAAGTTCTGATTGACTTTTATAGGTAATTCAGTTTTTACAAAGAATATATTTATTAAAAATGAGGAAAAATATTAGTTTTAGGTAATCTAAAAGTGAAAGTGAAAAACTTTAATAAATTTTTACAGGTACCTTTAGAAATTACAGAATACAGTGAAAATGCAAAAAAAAAAAAAAAAGCTCAACTTCACAGAAATACATCACCAATTGCAGAAATTGCCTCAATTCTCTTCTTAACTGTCAAAAGGTACTTAACTAGTACAGCAAAAATCTGAACTCAGAATTCAGATTGTAATGTTTGTTCAGATGGTGAAATCCCTCTGGTTATTTTTATTGTTCTAATCTGTAAAGTCATTATACTTCTACAGGATGCTGATTTTTTCAGTATTCATAATCATTTCATTTTCTCCCTTAGGTAATTGTACTAAATGTTCAAGAAATAAATATTTTCTGTAAGTGTATGAATGTTATGTAGGTAAAGAATTAGGAGACTTAATTTTTCAAACTTCCAGAGTTCAATCCCACCATCATCAGTCAGTCTGTTGTACCATGGTGGCTCAAGTGTTGCTACGAGGCTGGGAGCTATGCCACTGGTATTTCAAACACCAACAGGGTCATGCATGATGGACATGTTTCAACAGAGCTTCCAGACTAAGACATGCTACAAAGAAAGGCCTGGTGATCTACTTCTGAAAATTAGTCAATGAAATCCTGTGGATCATAGGAGAATATTGTCTGATATAGCCCAGAAAGATGGGCCTTCTGGGTGTGAAGTCACTCAAAATACACAGAGGCTGCAACAATGGAGTGGAGCATACTTGCATAATTGCAACAATGGTACAAGACCAGGCAACATTTCTTTCTGTTGTATGTGAGGTCACCATGAGCTGGTGCCAACTAGACAGCAACTAATAGCAACAAATGCAGAGCGCAATCAGAGATTTCCTTAGATGTAAATATTGGTATATTTGTTTTACAGGGATTTTAAAAAAATAAAATAAATCTGCGTTCTCACTTGTATGTAAACAATGCATTTATCTGGACTAACGTCTTAATTTTTTTAGTAATGATTATTTATTTTTGAAATAAACCCAAAACCCAGTGCCGTTGAGGAAATAAACAACTATATAAAAGAAAACATTGAAATGACTCATAATCCATTATAATCACTTTGGATGTAAAAAAGAAAAAAAAAAGTGGTAGATTCATTGCACGGACAACCAACCTATTAATGCATGAAATTAAATTAATGTCACTTCACAAGTTTTTAACCACAGTAGAACTTCTCCCCACATATGCCACTGAGAACATTTTCTTGTTTTTCTTCCAGAAAACATTTTTACTTACTTATATTATTTTTATAATATATTTTCCTTGCCTGCACTCTATATATGTGCTGCTGTTGTGTGTCGTTGAGTTGATTTTGACTCATAAACAAAAACAAACAAGGTGAGTTCGAACCACTGACCTATCAGTTAACAGTCAAGAGGTTAACATTATGCAACCAGAATGCATATGTACTACCTCATTATTATTATTTATTTTTTTTTACATTTCCAGAGTAATTTGTTGTATGAATGTAACAAACTATGAAAACTAGACTTCTATTAATTTTTAACTGGTTTTAGTTTTTACTTCCACTATAATACAAAGAATACTGCAATGGATAGCTTCTTACAGACACGTGTGTGTGTGTGTGTGTGTGTGTGTGTGTACTTTTGCAAATATATTAATGGCTTAATTTCTGGCAGTGAAATTGTTGAGTTAAAACTAAGTGTATTTTCAGCGTCCAAAAATGTGAGCAAATTGTATTTCCATTTACAATAGGATCTGAGAATACTTGTCTTAGCAGAATATGGTGGGCAATTCATATTAACAAAATTCTATACATTTTCTGATTTTTATATTATTAAAGCGTATTGATTGCAGTCCTGGTGGTGGAGTGGTTAAGAACTCAGCGACTGCTAGCCTAAAGGTTGGCGTTTCCAACCCACCAGGCACTCCGTGGGAGAAATGTGTGGCAGTTTGGTTCCATAAAGATTTACAGCCTTGGAAACCCTATGGAGCAGTTCTACTCTGTCCTCTAGCATCGCTATGAGTTGTAATTGATTTGTGGATTTACAGCACATTGAGCTGAAGTGACATTCTTACATTAATAGTACTTTTTTTTTTAGAAGAATTATAAATATAAAATAATGTTTAACTCTATAAAATTAATTAGCTGGGCTTATTTTATATATGTATACATTTTTTTTTGTTGTTAAAAATACGTGGGAAAATTAAAGCAACCTAAATATTTTTAGAATTTCTGTAATTCTTAATATCACAAGAATACAAAATGGACACTGTTTTGGTGTCTTCTACTGTCCTGTGAAAAATGAGTGTCTATAAAAATCCTATGACTGAATAAATAAAAATTTAACCTAAAATATGATAAAATAAATTAACATCATTATATGTGTAAGATTATTTTGCAATGTAGCATGGTTTAAAATGTGAGGTCACATTTCCATTTGATGTCTAGTGATAGCCACTTACTTCATCCTGCCTTTAGCCAAAGAACTTAAAAGCACACAGCCAGCCAGATTATAATTTTTTTCAGTGAAAAGAAAACAAAATCTAAAATAATATGTTCATATTACTGTTGTATTTTCTGTTTCTCTTAACTCATTGCATTGCCATTATTACATACTTACTACTTTGAATAGAAACAATGTCCCCTCTTTTTTGAAGCCTGCATAAATATCTCGACATCTTAACAACCACCACACCTGGTCCTAGTTAGTACATAATACCTTATCCTAGAAATTAAACCTCGAAAATTCTACGGGTATTTTTATTGCATCAAGAGATAAAACATACTTGCTTTTAGAATACCATTCTCATCTTTATAAAATCTAAAAATCTGTAATATCATAAGGGGAATTTTATCAGCAAAAGAGCATCCTCGATATTTAGGTATGCATATGGGCTTTATCTGATATTCTCTTTAAATGCAGAGTAACAGCAGGGCTGCTGTGACAGAGTTAGACAAGAGCTGGCTGATGAGCACCGGACCATGCCAGTTCTGCATAGGCCTGTGCCTGCCACGCGAGCTGCTTGGGCTTATACACACTCAGTGACTGGACTTCTGAAATGATCACATTACTGTGCCTGCGGCAAGCTCTGTGGATGCCAGCAGACATCTGCACACTGTTTCTTTATGCCTGAAGAAGGTAATTTTAAAAGGATCTTTTTGTTAAATTTTCCACCCCATGAAACATTAAATCAGTGTCTGAAACAGGTCAAAACTACATCAAGTGCACATATAATAAAATATTGAAATCTCCTTTAAAATTCCTAAGTGAGAAGGAAGTGACAATTATTTTTAAAAGGTGAGATCAATAATATTATTATAGGAAATGGAGTTTTTAGTTTTGCTAAAAATACGTGGGGCAGAAATGAATACTTTTGATACATACCTATTAAATTCATGGGGGCTGTTTTGTTGGAAGTGTGCACACCATACACGCACAAAGGCATATCCATAATGAGTTTTAAAATTTTTTTTAGTCTATAGATATTGTATATTTATTTTTATACAATATTGTATATTCTACATTTATCACAATAAAATATACATAATAAAACCTTTGTTATTTCAACATATTTCCACGTATAATTCAGTGACATGAATTGTGTTACACATGTTCTTCTACCTTCACCATTATCTGTTTCTAATTTTTTTCCATGACTCTAACAGAAGCACAGTGTCTAATATAAGTCTTTAGCTAATCTTGTCCTAGTCAACAAGAGTGTTCTGATATTCCCCATGTCAACAGTCAAAAAGTATCCAAGAATCATAAACACTAAGAAGACTTGTCATAAACACAAACTTCTATAAAGAACAATCCAATCCCAAAATGAAATATAAATGGTACTGCCTTTAGGATTGCAAACTAGGCAGTTTCTAGTTTGTTTTCCACAGTACACATATTTGTAAAGCATAAGATCAACAGGACCATCAGTTTTGAATCATAGCGTTCCAATTCTCTGATCTTCTCTTCGTATGCCTGCAAGCACCGATTTGGTTTATCACACAAAGTAATATGCTCATTTTAGAAGTTGTCATACAGTATGGTGAGCATAAACTTGAAAAACTTTCTCAGAAGTGAAAAGCTATATATGAACATATATTAAATTATCTTTGATATTTTACAAAGAGAATAAAGGCATTGTCTGATTTTTTTCACAATTTTATTAAGTAAGAAGGAAAACTGAGGCTCAAAATTTACTGACAACTTTCTAAGTTTCAAGCTCTAAATTAATTTTGTCTATACTTTTCTTCACTTCTTCAACATCATTTAGGTGGTTTTTCTCATAGACTTAGTGTTATCAACTCAAAATATACACTACACCACTGAAAAGGGTACATGAAAAATGAGCTCATAATCTCATTAATACCAGCAAGCAATTAATTAATATATTATGCATTTGAAATATTAGAGGTAGTATTAGAGATTGATATTGGCATAGTAATAATAATCATAATCATAATACAAAAAAAAAAAAACCATTGCTATCCAGTCGATTCCAACTCATAGTGGCCAAAAGGACAGAGTAGAACTGTCCCATAGGGTTTCCATGGAGTGACGAGTAGATTTGAACTGCTGACCTTTTGTTAGAAGCTGTAGCTCTTAATGGTTACACCACCAGGATTTCCATAATCATAATAGTAACTGCTATTCATTGAGTCTTTTCTATGTTTAAGGCACTTACCTCCCTGGCTTTAGTTTTCAGAAGCATCAATATTTTTACAAGATCGTTCAAATGGTAGTGGGAGATGATGTGTTTGGGGACCAACGGGGTTGGAGAACAAGAATGGACTTTTCATGAAGATATGTTAGAGAAACAAAATGAGAGAAAGTTTTCACTCAGTCAAGGAAAGAAAAGGTTGGTTCTGTATGGTGTATAGATCTCTACTCACCTCCCTTGAAGCAGCCATGTTGTTGAGGTTGTGTGCTGTCGAGTTGATTCTGAGTCGTACTGACCCTACTGAGCAGAGAAGAACTGCCCCATACTGTTTCCTAAACTGTAAACTTTATGAGAGCAGATTTCCAGGTTTCTTCTCCCACAGAAACGCTGGCGAATTCCAACTGCCAACCTTCAGTTAGCAGCCAATTGCTTAACCGTTGTGCCACCAGGGTGGCTTGAAGCATCCATAAGGGTTAGAGAAAGATATTCTGGTACATTTAGGGAGTTTGGTGTCTACACATTGACAGCTATCTTAAAAAAAAAAAAAAAAAAGATGTCCCTCATGATTTGTCCTTTCATGAAAGCATCATAATTGCAGTAAATATAGCGGAAGCCCAGAGAGGCTTTCTTCTAAAGTTCTGCTCAGATCTAACATCACAGATTGAATTTCCTGCTAGATAAATGGAAAGGCAAATCAGGAACAGATTTATTGTGATTTTTTTTTAATAATTTTTATTGAGCTTTAAGTGAACGTTTACGAATCAAGTCAGTCTGTCACATATAAGCTTATATACACCTTACTCCATACTCCCACTCACTCTCCCCCTAATGAGTCAGCCCTTCCCGTCTCTCCTTTCGTGACAATTTTGTCAGTTTCTAACCCTCTCTACCCTCCCATCTCCCCTCCAGACAGGAGATGCCAATATAGTCCCAAGTGTCCACCTGATACAAGTAGCTCACTTTTCATCAGCATCTCTCTCCTACCCATTGTCCAGTCCCTTCCATGTCTGATGAGTTGTGTTCGGGAATGGTTCTTGTCCTGGGCCAACAGAAGGTTTGGGGACCATGACCGTCGGGATTCCTCTAGTCTCAGTCAGACCATTAAGTCTGGTCTTTTTATGAGAATTTGGGGTCTGTATCCCACTGATCTCCTGCTCCCTCAGGGGTCCTCTGCTGTGCTCCCTGTCAGGGCAGTCATCGGTTGTGGCCGGGCACCAACTAGTTCTTCTGGTCTCAGGATGATGTAAGTCTCTGGTTCATGTGGCCCTTTCTGTCTCTTGGGCTCTTAGTTGTCGTGTGGCCTTGGTGTTCTTCATTTTCTTTTGCTCCAGGTGGGTTGAGACCAATTGATGCATCTTAGATGGCCGCTTGTTAGCATTTAAGACCCCAGACGCCACATTTCAAAGTGGGATGCAGAATGTTTTCAGAATAGAATTATTTTGCCAATTGACTTAGAAGTCCCCTTAAGCCATAGTCCCCAAACCCCCGCCCTTGCTCCGCTGACCTTTGAAGCATTCAGTTTATCCCGGAAACTTCTTTACTTTTGGTCCAGTCCAGTTGAGTTGACTTTCCGTGTATTGAGTATTGTCCTTCCCTTCACCTAAAGTAGTTCTTATCTACTAACTAATCAGTAAATAACCCTATACCACCCTCCCTCCCTCCCCACCTCGTACCACAAAAGTATGTGTTCTTCTCAGTTTATACTATTTCTCAAGATCTTATAATAGTGGTCTTATACAATATTTGTCCTTTTGCCTCTAATTTCTCTCAGCATAATGCCTTCCAGGTTCCTCCATGTTATGAAATGTTTCACAGATTCCTCACTGTTCTTTATCGCTGCTTAGTATTCCATTGTGTGAATATACCACAATTTATTTACCCATTCATCCGTTGATGGACACCTTGGTTGCTTCCAGCTTCTTGCTATTGTAAACAGTGCTGCAATAAACATGGGTGTGCATATATATTGTGATTTTTTTTACAAGACCAATTAACATGAGAGCACTTCCTAATTTTGGAGTAATAATGATCACTAACACATGTTTACAGCAATTAAAAAAAAGCTTTATTCTGTGTTTTATCATCTTCAATATCACAAAAACCTCTTGAAGCAGGAGGATATGCCTTCGGCCCACCTGTTTACAGGTAAAGAAACTGAGACTCAGTAATACGAAATGGCAAGAAGTTATCTCCCACCTTTCTCTGATTTCATGGTGCACAAAAGTGTCAGAAACTCTCTGACTCCTTGGTACTGAAAGGAAAGACAGAAAGAATTTTATAGAAAAGCCATTCATGTCATTGGAAAATTTAGAAAAACATATGCATCTTTTATGTGCTGTTATATAACTACACAATAAACATTTATTGAGCACTTTTTTATATAATCTAAGCTAAGCATTTAAGCATTAGCTACACACAGATAAATAAAGCATGGACCTTAACTGTATGTACTTTCACAGTTTTTCATTGTTTTTTCATTAAATTTCAGTGAGATTTACAATTAGAAGTAAGCTTACTCTCATCACAAGTGAAAAAAGAGTTTATATTGACAGAAACACAGGAGAAGTAGGTTAGTTGAGGGAGTAACCATTGGGTTATGTGGTGACCCAACTAGGTCGCCTACTTAGAGCCAGGGAATGCATTAATCTGCAGAGGTGCTAAAGACTAGAAGAACACTAGTTTCAAGTCAAGAGAAAAACCATGAATCTGATAAAGAATCTTGATGTCAGGCGTAAAAAAATTTACTTTGTAACAGAAAAATTGCCTCGACGTTTAGGGAAAAATAAGAAAACTCTATGAAACAAAGGAAGATTATTTTGAAAAAAAAAAAATTGAATTAAATGAGAGGAGTTTAATTGAAATAGAAGTGGAAAAACTGAAAATGGAAGTTAATTAAATGAAAATCATTGCAGATTTTAAATTATATGAAAATAAAGATTTATTTATAATTATATTTGTATAATTATTTGGTTTTATATTTGAGAAGGCAACTGTTATGATAACCTTTTTGAAGTTAATGTGGGGGTACTGCTGGTGGTGAGTGATGGGGAGGAAAAAGAACAGAGAGAAATTTCTGAGGTATATCCTTTATACGTTAGATGCAAGTGCAGATACCAAGATAGCATACTTTACAAGAAAATGTGCTGTTGAATTACATCTCCAAACTCTCAAGTCTGACTGGATCAAATCTACATTTGGGATTCTAATTTTTATGTAGGCAGACCATGTAGATATGCTAATTTCCTTGACTTTCTTGTTCCAATGTTAACTGAGCCTAGACTTGTTTTTCAAACAGGTACGTCAACCTTTCTTCTTGCAGTTACTTAAAACCATTTGCCGGTACATAGGTTACCCAGTCCTTTCTCAGTTTTATTTAATCATTTTCTTCCTTAGTAATTAGCAAAAAAATAAAAAGGTTTTACTATTACTTTTATTCTAAGATTATTTTTCTGTACATTCTAACATTTTTCATTGTTTAAAACAGTCATTTTCAACTCCATTTGCACTGGAGAATCAGATGTCGAGACAAAAACCAAACCAGCTGCCTTTGAGTCGATTTTGGGACCCATGGTGACCCTATAGGACAGAGTAGAACTGCCTCGTTGGGTTTCCAAGGAGCAGCTGGTGGATTTAAACTGAGGACTTTTGATTAGCAGCCAAGCTTTTAACCGTCGTACCTTCAGGGGCAGAGTGAGCCCTTTAAATCAAGATCCGAGCCCAGTGCCCTGTGGGAGTGTCTGGGCATCTACATTCCTTTTTTAGTTTTCATTGTGATTCTGGAGCAGCACCAGAGTAGAGAAGCAATTGTGGTAGTTGTTAATATTCCACAAGTGGCAACTTAGTTGGAAGAAGTTAGCAGCAATGCTCATTTGCAATTCAGTGGAATTTAAAAGGGTTCCTTAACTTTGTCACTTTCACAAGAGTCAAGAAGGTGATACCAAAGGGGTGATAACAAACTCAGGAGAGGTTATGAAATGATACCCTAGGCTTCATCCTTGGCTAACCTGGTCCAGGCATCTGATAGAGACAAGGACAGTACAAATCTTCACTGGGATGGATTCGTTTAAGTTAAAGAAGTGAGTGCTTCCTTTCTGGTTGCCTCTGGCCCACCAGGGTAGTTCCAGCTTTTTCATGAATTTCAAGCTTTTCCGTGAAGTTCAAGCAGCTTTTCTAGGGTAAAAGGAAGGGCCTGCAGGGGTTTGTAGTTCTTCAAGCGCTTCTCCTGGGTTTTAACAGATAAGTCAGTCCCAGTTCTGCAGTAGGTCACCCATTTTTGCGCCAGGCCAAATTGCAACTTCTGATCCAGTTTTATTTGCAATAAAGATGACACTTAGATCTTTAACTGAATTTTCTCTACTACTCGTTCATTTCTCTATTATTCATATGGGTTAAAACAATGAATTGTAGAATCTGTCTATTCAAATCTCTGATACTTACTAGCTATGTGACCTTGGTGGAGTAGTGATTAAGTGCTACGGCTGCTAACCAAAGTGTCAGCAGTTTGAATCCACCAGGCACTCCTTGGAAACTCTATGGGGCAGTTCTACTCTGTCCTATAGGGTCACTATAAGTCGGACTTGACTCGATGGCACTGGGTTTGGGTTTTTTGTTGGTATGTCACCTTAGTGAGTCACAATATTTATCTCTTCTGTGCTTCTGTTTTTTTCCACTGTCAATTAGGAACAATTTAGCCTCAGCAGCATAGACACTTCTGAAGTGAGAATTACATAGTGTAATTAATTTAAAATGCTTAGAATGAATCTTGGCTTATAGTACTCAGTAAGGTTTTACTGTTACCATTATTATTATTACAGAAAAAGTGTGGGTGTTTAATTGACATTTCATAAATCCCACTAAAATAATGCTAATTTGATAGATTTAAAAAAAGAAATGTGAAGTAGAACAGAATGTTCTTCAATATATTAATGCATTCCCTGGCTCTAATTAGGCAATCTAATTGGGACACCACATTATAATCTAGTAGTTACTTCTCCAGAATTGATACTGAGTGAGATGAGTTAGCTATATGATTAAATGTATAGATGCATCTGCTCTAGATACATATATATATAATTCCATCGACCTGAGTAATATCCCCCAAGTACTTATTTATTGTATGCCTACTATAATACCATGTGATGGGAATATAATTGCAAATATGATAGGCTTGGTCTTTTTCTACAAGAGTCTATAGTCTAGAGAGAAAAATAAAGGATTAAAGTGTCAGTACCCCAGACTAATTTTTTTTTCACCCCAGACTAAGTACTGTAATGTGGAAAATGCTGATCATCATGGGAGCCATTGCTGAGACAGCTACCTAAATAAGCGGGGAAAGGGTAGTACGTTCCACAAGGGAAATATATTAAAGTAAAAGAGATTTATTACAAATTCAAGAACATGGAGGGTAAAAAGCATGTGCCTAAAATAAATGAGCATGATACCTTAGAGAATGGAAACAAGTTTAATATGACTGGAGCAAAGAGTGTGGAAGGAGTATTGTGAGTGAGATATATTTTTTTTATAGCAAGTGTTTATTTATGCAGAAGACTAAGGTGCACCTTACCCAATTAGAGGTCTGTTGAATCATTTAAGACTGAGCACTTTCTTAAAAATAACAAGCTAAGGGGTAAGGATGTAACATAAACTTGGTCAGTTGGATTCTCATAAAGTTTTGAATCTTGAATGATACTAAGATGAAATATTTGAAAGTCACTTTGATTGCAGAGCAGCAGTTTTGCAAAGAGTAGGTATTTCGCACTGCTAGTTCTCCATCTTCACCTTGAAACTCTTGTTCATTGTTTGAGTCCTTGTCATTATTCCAATAGATTCACATTTTGCTTAGGATAACATGAATTGCTTTTGCATTGCTTGAAATAAAGAATTTTGAATAATGAAGTTACCCAGGAGGAGTACATCAAGTGAGAAGATAAAAGGCCCACATAATTCTCTGGAAAAGGTCAATAGATAGCGGTAAAGATGAAGATACTGCAAGAGAAGACACCGCAAAATGAGCATCAGAGTAGTAGAAGAGAAAAGGGGAGAGTTCATTGACTCAGACAAGAAGAAGGAAAAGCTTTTAAAAAGGAGGATGTGGTCAACAGTAAGAATGCTGTCTGGAAGCTAAGTAAGATTAGGAATAAATAGTGGTCTTTGAATATAGGGTCAAGATAACTTTAGAGATACATGGAATGTAGGGATGAGGAGAACAGAAATGATCTCAGTAGACTGAGAAGTTCTAGGGGGAAGGAACTGGAGATAATTAATTTTAGGGAAAGCTCACCCATTCGTCTGATGTCAAGTAACATCTATACGATTCTTATTTTCCTTAAAATTCTCAACTCTAATACCGCTCCAGAATTTTACACATTCAGTTTCAACTCCCTATTTTACATATTTATTTGTATGCTAAATTGTTGTTGTTAGGTGCCTTAATCAAGCTGGTTCCTACTCATAGCTACCCTATGTAACACAGACGAAAACACTGCCTAGTCCTGCACCATCCTTACAATCATTGTTATGCTTGAGCCCATTGTTGCAGCCACTGTGTCAATCCACATCATTGAGGGTCTTCCTCTTTTACACTGACGTTGTACTTCACCGAGCATGATGCCCTCCTCCAGAGACTGATCCCTCCTGACAACATGACCAAAGTATGTAAGACACAGTCTCTCCATCCTTATTTCTAAGGAGCATTATGGTTGTACCTCTTCCAAGACAGATTTGTACGTTCTTTTGGCAGTCCATGGTGTATTCAATGTTCTCCTCCAACACCACAATTCAAAGGCATCAATTCTCTTCAGTCTTCCTTATTCATTGTCCAGCTTTCACATGCATATGATGCTATTGAAAATACCATGGCTTGGATCAGGTGCACCTTAGTCTTCGTATGCTAAATAGACATCTCAAAATTAACATATCTAAAAATATACTCATGATCTTCCACCCCAAACCCACTTTATCACCTTTTCCATCTCAGTTGATGAAAACTCTATCTTACTTCTAGCTCAGGCAAAAGCATTGGAGACATCCTGGATCTTCTCTTTCTTTCAATGTAACATCCAATCCATCTGCAAATGCTGCCTACTCTACTTTCAAGATAATTCCAGAATCTGATCACTTCTCGTTGTCTCACTTCTTCTCTGACGTCCCTGGCGACCACATCTCTGAACACTATTGCCCAACAATGTGCCTTATGGTCTCTCTTATTCTACCAATGATCCAAAACAACACCCTGCCTCATCATTTAAAATATAATCAGATCACATACCTTCTCTGTTCAAAACTTTCCAAGGGCTACCCCTGCCCCCCACAAGAAATGCTTTTCATATTTCATTTAATTTAAAAACAAAGACCTTGTAATTGTCCACAGGTTCATATAATTTGTCTTTTTCCCTACTTACTTTTTTTTTTTTTTTTCCTAGCCTCCTGATTCACTCTGTAACAATGGGCTTAAGCATAACAACGATTGTAAGGATGGCACAGGACCAGGCAGTGTTTCATTCTGTTGTACATAGGATATGTATGAGTTGGAACTGACTAGAAGGCACCTAACAATGACAACTTATTCTACTCTAGGCACTCTGGACTCTTAGTTGTGCTTAAAGTCTCTAACAATATCCTGCCTTCAGCTTTCGTCTAGGTGGTTCTCTCTACCTAGAATGCTCTTCCCAAAGATATCAGCACAAGTAACCCCTCATTAACTTCAAATACTTACTCAAATGTCACATCTTTATGAATACTTTGTTGACTCCTGTTTGAAAATTACTCCCTGGCTTCACCAAACACCCAAAACCTTATCCTCTGTGGCACTTGTGGCACACTGATTATGTTTATTTTTATTTATTTTTGTTTTCTCCAGTAGAATATTAACTACATGATATAAGTTTGTGTCTGTATTATAAAATGCTGTGTCAAGTACTTGTGACAGCTATTGAAACAAAAAAGATAGTAAATATCCAATTGAGTTGATTATAAATATCTCTTTCAAGAGGTTTGAATGCAAAGGAAAGAGAAGGACCAGGAAGTGCATGAGGAGGACATAGGGACCAGGGCTTGAATTTTCTGTTTGCAATTTCTTTTGTTTAATCGAGTAGTAATTAACCATGCTTAAATGTTGATGGAAAGGAGCCAGTAACAAAGTATATGTTAAAGTGATAGAAAAAAGAGACAGAGAGAATATAGTCAGAATACTCTTAGTATTTTTTTCCTTATGCTCTAACCTTATCATTTAAATTTTTTATATGATTCATACAAATACAGTAAAAATAATAAAATTTTGGATCAATGTATCAAAATTTCTTGAGATTACTTTAACAATAAATTCCTTCAACTTATAGGTAATTCAAATTTTTCAAGCCCATCTTTAGCACGTATTGGTTTATTCCTATAAGCTGAAAATTACATCTGCCTTTTTCTAAATTTCGGTATTTAATCCTCGTGAAGTAATTTCATTTCTTTTATTTACAAGTTTGTAGGAGAATCACAGCAGTGTTCATGTATCAAACCATTCAAAATAGATAATATTTAAATTATTACATTCTATATTAATTACGAAAAAGAAAGTTTTGTTAATTTATAACTATTAAAAGATATGTCAAGCTCAGTAACAACTATTACTGTTGAGTTTATATCTAATCCTATGATTTCATACAAATCATGTAAATATTGGTTAGAAGAGAAAATATTTACCATCAACCACCAGAATGAAATATTTAAAAAAGTATATTAAGTAATTTCTGATATTGCCTATTTATAGGTAATATCTATAATGGATTAAAGGTGCAGGTTATTTTCTAAATATAGAATTAAAAAAACCCACTGCCATCGAGTCGATTACAACTCATAGCGACCCCACAGGACAGAGTAGAACTGCCCCATAGAGTTTCCAAGGATTGCCTGGTGGATTCGAACTGCCAACCTCTTGGTTAGCAGCCGTAGCACTTAACCACTACACCACCAGAGTTTCCAAATATAGGATAGTAGTTGTTTAATATATATCATCATTGGGAAGCAAAAATATAATCAGCTCAGTATATGCCAAAAGGCAGTATATGTGTCTTAGAGAATTCAAATCTAGGAAAATAAACCAATGTGTGCTTTCTATGTTTGTTTACCAACTGCACCCTCTCCCTACGAGGTATTTTTGTCAGTGCCCTATGCTGACCTTTTTTTTTTTTATATCAATATGTTAAAAAATTTTGACATAGAGGTGCATATAAAAATACCTTGTGGGGCCAGGGCATGGATGGCAAACAGATATAGAAGGCATGTGTTATTTGCATAAGATAAGGTATAATAAAGGAGCATGGGTCCATTTTAAGTTCAAAGGGCTTATCAAATACCTACATTTTGGCTTTATATAATTTTATTATTTAATTTTTATTTCCATGTAATCCATACTTACAACTATATATACCCTCATAAAAATATACGTTCAACATGATTTGTTATTTGATAATGTCAGTTTATCACCATAAACAGAGAAAAGATTGAATTTGTCCAGAACTTCATTTTACTTGGATTCACCATCAACACCCATGGAAGCAGCAGTCAAAAAATCAAAAGACACATTGCATTGAGCGAATCTGCTGCAAGAGACCTCTTTAAAGTGTTGAAAAGCAAAGATGTCACCTTGAAGACTAAGATGTACCTAACCCAAGCCATAGTGTTTCCAATTGTCTCATATGCATGCAAAAGCTGGACAATGAATAAGGAAGATTAAAAAGGAATTGATGCCTTTGAAATGTGATATTGGCAAAAAATATTGAATATACCATGGACCGCCAAAAGAATGAACAAATTGGTCTTGGAAGAAGTACAACTAGAATGCTCCTTGTAAGCAAGGATGGTGAGATTACATTTCACATACTTTGAACATGTTGTCAGGAAGGATCAGTTTCTGGAGAAGCACATCATGCTTGGTAAAAGAGAGGGTCAGCTAAAAAGAGGAAGACCCTCAATGAGATGGATTGATAACAGTGGCTGTAACTATGGTCTCAAGCATAACAAAAGTTGTGAAGATGGTGCAGAGGCAGGCAGTGCTTCGTTCTGCTGTAGGTAGTGTCACTAAGAGTTGGAACCAATTTGGTGGCACCTAACAACAACACATAAAAGTCAGTTTGATTTTTAAAGCCTTGTCCTTCATTTAGGTTTAATGTGTTCTATTGTAAAGATAACCCTGTTTATTTTAGTCTAAGTGAAATATAGTTCACTAGCCTTTCCTTGAAGCACTTGGTTTTCTGATCAATGCTAAACCTTCTGTTTCTGATCATCATAAGATATTTCATTCTCCTAACACTCCTTTTCCTGTGACTAAATTCTGAGTCAAAGGACATATTCATTTTGAATGTTAAGATTTTCTGCAACCTCAGAGCGTGCAAAGTATGGACTATACACTCTGCAGCCAGCTCACTCACCTGCAAATACGCATTAACTTCTTACTGTTATTTCAGTAAGTGAAATTCACACTTATCGGTATCATACAAATAAGATTTATACAAGCTTGGTCAAACTTATTGAAAAGAATGTCACATATTTTATATTTTTGGTCTACTTAATTTTGGAAGAAGACTTTTTTAAAGCAAAAATAAATACCGTTTTTCACTGTTTTTTTTTTTTTTTTCTCTCTCCATTGGCAATGAACTCTAGAATTTTAGTCAAATGATCGGAAAGGCTCTCTTGTAGTTATGTGTTTGCCATGCTCTAATGTGAAATGTTGGAAAATATCATGGTCTAATTACTCACGTGTATAAGATTAGGAAACCCTGGTGGCATAGTAGTGGTTAGGAGCTATGGCTGTTGACCAAAAGGTTGGCAGTTTGAATCTACCAGGTGTTCCTTGGAAACCCTATGGGGCAGTTCTACTCTGTCCTATATGGTCACTATGAGTCTGAAATGACTCGATGGCAAGATGTTTAGTTTTGTTTTTTTTGGTTTGAGATTATGTTGAATGAAAACTACCAATCACAACAGTATAGATTTTAGATATACTACACTAAGAAACAATTTATCACAATGTTTTAAAACTTTTTAAATCTGCTGTAATCTGCATCAAATACTAAACTCAGATTCTTATATCCCATGTAGTCAATAAACTGCTATAGGAATTCACTTATTTACTTTATTTTTTAAATTAATGGATAGATATTTATTGAGTTCTTGTTGTCATTTCTATCCAATTCTATTCCCTGGAGATTCTACTAAGATGTTGTCTCTGCCCTGAAGGTATAATAAGTTCACATCCCCTACTCAGGGAAATTCATATAAATGGTTAATTGCAATTTAGAATGGTAGATCTAATAGTAGGTGTCTTATTCCCTGAGGGTTGCCATAAAAATTCCACACGGTGGGTGTTTTTAAAGAACAGAAATTAATTTTCTAACAGTTCTGGCTGCTAGAGTTGCAAATCAAGGTGTCAGCTGTACCAATTCCTCCCAAGCACTTTGGGAGAAGGGCTATTCTCTGCTTCACTCCTAGATTCTGGTGGCTGCTGGCAATTCTTGGCACTCCTTTGCTTGTAGACAGATTCTTACATGCTGTCTTCCTCCTGTATGTAACATCCTAGGAGTGATTAGGACCCACCAGACTCCAGTATGTTGCTGTTGTTGTTGTTAGGTGCTGTCCAGTCAGTTCCAACTCATAGTGACACCATGTACTAAAGACCAAACACTGCCCAGTCCTGCGCCATGCTCACAATCATTGTTATGCTTGACCCCATTGTTGCAGCCACTGTGTCAATCCATCTCATTGAGGCTCTTCCTCTTTTTCCTCTTTTTTGATGATGTCAATATGATGTCATTAATTTAACTGATAGCATTTGCAAAGAGAAGCCTTATTGCCCCAAACGAGTTCATATTCACAGGTGTAGGGAATAGGATTTAACAGGATTTTTGGTGGATACAAATAAACCCATATCATTAGCACTTGAAAAAGTTCTTGAAGGACAGCTGCAGATCTGCTGCCTTAAAACCAACCATAGGAAACTGCTGAGAAGAAGCAAAAGCCCGTATTAGCTCCAGGATAGTGCAGGATCTAGACAAATTGGGGCAAAAAACACTTAGAGATACTTATTAGGAAAGCAAAAGTATCCTGCATGTTCAGGAAAGGAGGCCTTCCCTGCTTTTTCCTTCCCATTTGCCGGGCTCCAAAGTCAGGCCCTAGTCTGGTCTCAAAGCCTCCAGTGCACCTGATATAGACCTCAAAAAATAAGCAAGAGGGAGGCGTACCATCCACATTTTTATTGCTTATTCTGCAGCCTTAGGAGACTGAGTAAAATTTTATTCTATTTTTTATTCAGAGTCCTCTCAGTGTAACTTCCCCTCCCTTAAACCTTCAACACTTGGTTTCATGTGTGGAGAAAGGAACAGGGACACCAAATATTGCTACTGATGGGAAAGACCCAACTAGGAAGCAATCCTGGCTTTAGACCTACTACCCTAATTGAAGCCTAGACTTTCACCCACAGGGGTGTGATAGAATAAAGCATCTTTCACTAATTACTTATTTTAGAATTTTACAAGGAAGATTACTTTAACATAGGGCCTTTGAGTGAAGATAACAGAGCACAGAAGAAGAAATACAAACGTGGTCAACTAAATATAGTTCTTCATTTCTAATTTTAATTTGTCTCCGTATTCAGAAAGGCTCATATGACACATTTAAAAGATATTCATTTTTATCAAGTACATCGAAAATTATGTTATATGGTTCAATTATAAAAGTATGTTTCAGTTGATAGAAAGAATTTAAACAAAGCATATTAGTTAATAGATTAATAGATAATATTACAGGAACAAGTAGATTATTTTGTCAAGATTAATGGATTTTACAAAATGAAAAAAAAATGTTTCTGTTTATCCATAAACTTTCATTTAAGCAATGGTTTTTGTTTTCAACTTTATTGATTTTTTCTTTTCTCACATGATTTTTACTTACACTTAACATATCATGCAAATATATATATATATATATATATTCCACTTAATCAGTAAAATGGCCATTTATTCTCTTAATGCCTTTTGCATTTAGGCTTATTATCAACTAGTTACTCTCAACACCTTCCTGCCCTTTAAATTATATTCTACTGGACTAATGTAAATGCACACTGAAATCTAAAGTGTAGGCTGATGGATTTGTAGAGCATGACTAATTTCCACTCTAAAGATAATATTAAAGAAAATATATTCTTCTTTCAGAGACCAGGGGTCAGATAAAAGACCAAGGTTAGTCCAACAATAATAGTCTAAGTCTGAATTCTAATTGTACACAAATTTTATAATACTAAAGCTAAAATCATGTATCCTAGACATATTTAATTATCACCATTATTTAAAATAAAAAAGTCAATACTGTAATCTTTTGCTTTGTTACTATCAAACATTATAACTTACTTATTCTGTATTCAAATGCAGATACTGTATTTGTAATATTTTATTTGTAATTTTATTTGTGATATATTACTTGTGAAATTTACTAGAAAATTCAATTCTGTTGTTAGTCTTACTATACATATTCAATTTGAATTTGGTTCCTTATTTTAAAGTTAGTGATAAAATTAGAGAGGAGTTTTCTTCTTAAACTATGAGCCAGATTTCAAATCTCAAGGATTTTTAGCACTTCTTATATTCCTACCCAGTCTTATAATTGCCACTGAGATTAGAATTTCATCAGCTAACATTTTCATTTAAATACCTCCATTTATTTATCTAATATATACACCCACTCCTCACTTATTGACATGTTTAGGTTCCAAAGACCAGGTCATTTTGAAAAATTGACATTACACAAAAATGGAGGAAGACCACATCAGATCACAAGATGAAGGATGATTACATCATTACGTAACTATTAAATTACATCATTACATAACTGCCAAACCACTGGGAATCATGGCCCAGCCAAGTTGAGACATAACCTTAACCATCACAGCCAGCAATACTCTTGCCTTGTACCTCAGCATTTGTTATTGTCAGACATATGTCATTAATGTGCAAAGTACTCAGATGGTAAGTTTTTTACTATTGTTGTAAGTTCAAAATATCAGATAACAAGATAGTGAGAAGTAGGTGTATTGAGTGCCTAATGAGAACAAGGTAAGACGGTTACTTCATTGAGAGAAGGAAATTTATGCTGAAATATTTTTACTCTAATTCTAGCCTAAACTTAACTCTCTACACAAGATTAGGTAAAGAAATTAATTTTAGTTCACAATATTCCTAAGTAGTTTTAAATTAAAGCTAGCAGAATTATGTTCTCAACACTTTAAAAATATTAATGTTTATTAGCTATTCCGCTAATTTGAAAAACTGTGAAAAGAAAATGTATATATTTTGATATAAAAAATCATAAAATACTTCCATAGAAGGCCTTTATTAAATATCTGAATATTTTTTAATTATTAATAATTACAAAATTATACAATTTTAATCCTTTAGGATTTATTCATTAGTAATTTAATGTATTTTTAGATAGTATTTAGCCTATTCATTTATGATATTGTATTTTGGGAAACATAAAATAATTTATACCATAGAAAATATTTCAAACATGTTGAAATGTACTCTCTAAAATTCTTCATCAATAGCATTGTCTATATGCTAACAATACACAAACACCAGAAGAAAAACTAGATAACTGGGAGCTCCTAAAAATCAAACACTTGTGCTCATCCAAAGACTTCACCAAAACATAAAAAGACAGCCTACAGTCGGGGAAAAAATTTTTGGCTATGACAAATCCGGCCAACATCTAGTCTCTAAAATTTACAAGATACTGCAAAACACAAACAGCCCAATTAATAAATGGGCAAATGATATGAACAGGAACTTCACCAAAGAAGACATTCAGGCAGCTAACAGATACATGAGGAAATGCTCAAGATCATTATCCATTAGAGAAATGCAAATCAAAACTACAATGAGATTCCATCTCTTTCCAACAAGGCTGGCATTAATCCAAAAAACACAAAATGATAAATGTTGGAGAGGTCGTGGAGAGACCAGAACACTTCTGCACTGCTGCTGGGAATGTAAAATGGTACAACTGTTCTGGAAATCGATTTGGCACTTCTTAGAAAACTAGAAATAGAACTACCATATAAGCCAGCAATCACGCTCCTTGGAATAAATCCTAGAGAAACAAGAACCTTTACAAGAACAGACATACGCACACCCATGTTCATTGCAGCACTGTTTACAGTAGTAAAAAGATGGAAGCAACCAAGGTGCCCATCAACAGAAGAATGGATAAACAAATTATGGTATATTCACACAACGGAATACTATGCAATGATAAAGAACAACGATGAATCCATAAAACCTCTCATAACGTGGAGGAACCTGGAAGGCATTATGCTATGTGAAATTAGTCAGTTGCAAAAGGACAAATATTGCATGAGACCACTATTTTAAGAACTCAAGAAAAGTTTTAAACAGAGAAGAAAACATTTCTTGATGGTTACTAGTGTGGGGAGGGAGGGAAGCGGAGGGGCATTCACTAATTAGATAGTAGACAAGAATTATTTTAGGTGAAGGGAAGGATAACACAATACAGGGGAAGTCAGCACAACTGGACCAATCAAAAGGCTAAGAAGTTTCCTAAATACAAACAAACACTTCAAGAAACAGAGCAGCAGGGGACGGGAGTCTGGAGACCATGGTTTCAGGGGACATCTAGGCCAATTGGCATAATAAAGTGTATTAATGTTCTGCATCCCACTTTGGTGAGTGGTGTCTGGGGTCTTAAAAGCTAGCACATGGCCATCTAAGATGCATCAATTGGTCTCAACCCACCTGGAGCAAAGGAGAATGAAGAACACCAAAGACACAAGGAAAATAAGAGCCCAAGAGAAAGCAAAGGCCACATAAACCAAAGACTCCATCAGCCTGAGACCAGAAGTACTAGATGGTGCCCATCTACAACCGATGACTGCCCTAACAGGGAACACAACAGAGAATCCGTCATGGAGCAGGAGAAAAGTGGGATGCAGAAATCAAATTTTAGTAAAAAGACCAGACTTAATGGTCTGACTGAGACTGGAGGGACCCTTGGAGGTCATGGCCCCAGACTTTCAGTTAGCCCAAAACTAAAATCATTCTCAAATCAACTCTTCAGATAAAGATTAGACCGGACTATAAGACATAAAATGATACTGGTAAGGAGTGTGCTTCTTAGGTCAAGCGAACATATGAGACCATGTGGGCAGCTCCTGTCTGGAGGTAAGATGAGAAGGCAGAGGGGGACAGGAGCTTGTTGAATGTACAAGGGAAATAGAGGGAGAGAGGAGTGTGCTCTTACATTGTAAGAAGAGCAACTAGGTCACATAACAATATGTACATATGTTTCTATATGAGAAACTGACTTGAATTGTAAGCTTTCACTTAAAGCACAATAAAAAAAAATAACATCATAAAAGAAAGCTTAATGATATCATGTATTTTTAAGGATCTGTATATATGCATAGGAAACCCTGGTGGCATAGTCGTAAAGAGCTACGGTTGCTAACCAAAATATGGAGAGTCAAATCCATCAGGGGCTCCTGGAAATTGTATGGAGCAATTCTACCTTTTCTATAGGATTGCTATGGGTCAGAATTGATGCAACGGCAACAGTTTTTTTTAATATATATGCATAAATTATGTCTATTTATATTATACTGTATATGAAGCACTAAGATTTTTTCACTTGAATGCAAATGAAACTTTCATAATAGGATTGGGTGTAAGAATTAACTATGTAAGACTGATATTGAATGATACCTGGATATAAATATGGAAAAGAGTAGATAAGCTGCGGGTTTTTAAGCTTCTGTTTTCTATGATTATGTAACAAAGCTTTTGAATATTGTTCGGAATTAATTTAATTTTATACACTAGACTTAATTTGTCTTGAGCATATTGCTGTCATTTTTCATGGTGCATAATTTGCAGATATACTTCAATAAAAATGATTTAATAGTTGTTAAATGTGCATTATGCAATGTTCATTTAAAGACTTACAGTTTTACTGTACTTGTCTTGATTTTTGAACACAATTTTATTTCACAGTACATTAATTTTTATTATGTATTCTTGTACTTCATCATTAACATACTTTCATTATTTCAATAAACAAAATTAAACATGGAATTAGCTGTTTGGCTCCATGCTTCAATAATTTCACCAAATAGCTAGAAGACTAAATGACTAAAGTAGTATTGTTTTAATGATATTTATTGATTCTAGTGTGTTTAAATCCTTATTTATTTTTGAACAATAGTGTATTTATGTCTATAAATTGATTAATGGATTATAGTCTTTATCTTGAAATAGTGGAATCTACAGCTGGCTAAGTAATGTGTTTTCTTACAAATTACTTAAATTACAGATGCCAAGCACATTGCATTCTCCATTTTATAGGAGAAACAGCTTGCCAAGTTCTTTTATCATTAGCTATTCTCAACACTAGTACAGCTGTTGGAAATGTAGCTCTCCATTTTAAACAAGCCACATCACAAAATGCAATCTCCAAAAATAGAAAGAATGTCTACAAAATATTCCAACCTGGAAATGATATGTTTCCTAATATTTTTTCAGAAGCAATAGTTGAAGAATTAGAAGCTTGCATTTATATTTAACTGTTTATGAAATGTTCACTGTGATTTTTAATAATAGAGTAGCCTGCATTGCTTAGCAATTGAAATTACATTTTGTGACTATACAATTTTAACTTGTGGAATTTTGTAAATTATGATTTTTTTGATTATGAGTATTGATAATTTTTATTTATAATACTGAAATTCTTCTGTCCCTTTGATATAGTCATTTTGTGTTATGCAAAAATTTGGATATTACTAAGAAATTATCTCTTGTTTTATGAGTTTGTATTTTGATAAAAGCATACCTTCAGCATAATGCTCTTTTAAGAACTATCCATTTGGGATCAAATTGACAACAGCAACTTGAAAGATTAAATAGGAATATTAGGGGGCAGTGAATTTATGTTAATGGTGGAGCAACAATTCAGAAGAGATGGGGGGGAATGGTTGCACAACTTAAGAATGTGATCAATGTCACTAAATGGTACATGGAGAAACCAGAGCTATGAACCATTTCATTCCGGTTTGACTCCCTGCTGAGAATTTGCGCTTATACCCCAGATATACTGATTCAGAATCTTCATTCTTATGTATACATCTACATTTTAAAAAGATACCCAGATTAAGAATCACCTGGGGATCTTGTTAAAATGCAGATTCTGATTCAAACTATCTGGAGGAGAAATGCAGATTCTCAGCACTGGGTCAAACTAAAACAAACCTGTTGGAAACTCTGGTGGAAACTGTTGAATTGGTGTATGATTTGCTGAGTATATTCTCAAAAACAATAATAAAATATATAAGATTTAAAAAAGTATACTAATAAATGAACCTCTTTAGTATTTTTTATAATCCAGAGATTTATTTACTTATCACATTGATTTGTAAAGGAATGGAAGGAAGACAGGTAACTTTCCTTCCAACACGTATAAATTGTCTTACCATAGTTGTGGGGGACAGTATTAAAGCTATTAATTAATTTGTGAGTTACAATGACGAGGATATTTAATTTTAAAGTAATTTCTAATCGTTTTATTAGTTGCCACATAGTGTATTATTGACATGTGAACTTTCTCATGCACAGAATGCCATGTCTGCTGACTGAATACACAGATGAAATATAAAAGAGGTATAAGTCATTAGTCAGCCTTTAGTCTTTAGGGATTAATTTGGAAGAAAGAAAAAAGAGTCGTACGGTACCAAAAGTATTTAAAATTAATATTCCAAAGGTGGTAACAGTACTAATTAGCAAGATGTAAAAATAATTCTAAAAGTGAAACTTTACTATTTTTTTTCCTCATTTTGAAGACTGTTGGTATGGTTTTGATTATGTTACAATTAGGGGTTCATAGGATTAAAAGGAAGTGTTCAGAAGTTTGTATCACATAAATGACATGAGGTCAACAATGCAGAAATGCTTTGCTATATGATTCTGACAAAGCTTAAATGTAATTCTAAATTCACACACGCATACACAAAAACAAGCATCATGTCAACTTATTCAGGAATCATAATGTAATTTTTATCAATATTTGAGCACAAACTAAGCTCAAACACAGTTTAGTTTTACTCAATAAAAGGGTAGCCATTGAATAATAAATTGATAGATTAAATAATGCATGTTTTCCTAACTTATGTATGGATAACCTTAAAGATTTTTTAACATCTGATAGTGTTCAAAATATCACTTGCTCTTAGAGTACACTGAGATTTTTCCTTGGTTAGTTTCTAACTCTCCTTCTCACCCTTGTATTGTTCTCACATTTTTTTTCTTTGAATAGGATTTTAAATTACTTTGTTCTCAGTGATCCTTTCAGTAATTTTAATGTTTCTCCACAGTCTCCTGAACAACAATAAATTCACTGTAATAATTGAATACTGACCAAAAGGAAGTTGGATAGTAGGTGGAAAAAAAGATTTAATTTAGATTTTAATTTAGATATGATATTGATAATTTTCTCAGGTTTTGGGTTGCATGATCATGATTTTTGAAGGAAAGAAATTCTTCATTAATATCAGAGGAGATAAACAAACATCACAGATGTTCAGAGTTCTTTAAAAAAAACTATGTTCTTTTAAACAGGAACTATAGTTCATAAAATGACTTTATAAGCAGAGAAATAAATAAAGATCAGAAAAAATGTAAATACTTCTTTTAATGAATTCAGAAGATAAACTTAAAACAAACGTGAATAGACAGTATAGACTACAATGAAGGTCAAATACCTGACAATGAAATTTTAAGGGGAATAGCTCTAAATAGGGATGAATAGGAAAATAAAAATGGGACCTTCTACTTAAAAACTCCAGCCAGGAAACAAAAAGAACAGGTTCATTTATTCTTTCTTTTCTGCTCTCTTTTTCTTTTCTTCTTTTTTTCCTCCTCTTTACTATTATTTTTTTTACCCTGTGAGCTCATGAAATTTCTTTCTTCTTCTCTTACTCTAACTTGGGTTAGAGATAAAGCTCATTAACAAATTTTTTAAAAAGACTGTTAAACAAAGATTAGAATAAACTGAAATTTAAAACTCCTTTCAATTCTTCTCTCTTACTTATTCTATTTAAAATTCCTCTGTATTTTCTCATTTTTCCATCCCTACTGTGTCTTTCATATTAAAAATATAGCAAAATATAATTTGAGAATTATTTTGCAAGCATATACATTTATAATATTCAGGAAGATTAAAAATATCTGGCTCCTTTTGATGAATGTCCTCGGGAGAAAAAATATATATTAGAGAAAAATAGTTATTTCCAATTTTAGTATTTTATAGAATATGGATATGTGCTTGCAATCATATTTTAGTACAGTCATATAGGAAACCCCAGTGGCATAGTGGTTTAGAGCTATGGCTGCTAACCAAAAAGTTGGCAATTCATATCTACTAGGCACTCCTTGGAAGATCTATGGGGCAGGTCTACTCTGTACTATACGGTCCCTATGAGTCAGAAATGACTCCATAGCATTTTTTTTTGGGCAGTCATATATGGATATTAGATTAAATTAGGGTCAATTTACAGGATATTCTAGGCTTGTTTGGTCAAATGGATGGAATACAATAACAGATATCTAACTGTTTAGTCATTCAATATTGAGTTAGAGGATAATTAGACAAATTATATGAATGTTACTATAAATATGCATGGTTCTGAAATTTTCTGCATGAGAAAAACTCAAAAACTGCATTTTGTGAAACCACAAAGTAGTAATTATCTTTTCCAAATCAGAAAAGTTTATGGGAAATTTTAAGAAATATATTTAAAATAACATTGCTCTTCTGAGAGATAGGAAGATATATCAGAAATCTTTAACAGCAATTTCTTAAACTAACAACAGTATTATGATGAGTATACTATTGTTGGAGCATGACCAGGGCTCCAACATTAGTATATTAGGGAAAAAAAAAAAAAAGCTCCTTGCCATCGAGTCGATTCTGACTCACAGAGACCTTACAGAACAGATTAGAACTGCCCCATAGAATTTCCAAGGAGCGCCTGGTGGAGTTGAACTTCCAACCTTTTGGTTAGCAGCCATACCACTTAACCACTATGCTGCCAGGGTTTATAGTCATCTTAAAAAAAGAAATTTGTGGAAATTTTTTTTTAATACATTTATATTAAAACATTTTGACAAGTCATCAAAGTAGTCAATACTTTAAATACAAGGTTGGGTTTATTATATATGTCTTTCACTACGATTAATGGATATCACTGGTTTTAGTCATTATTGAATTTCCCTAATATTTCTCTTACTAATATGCCTTCTTCTGGACACTTAAAGCTTAAAAAACATAAGCCAGGTCAAAATGGCTAAAATTACAAATAACGGTTTTTTTTTTTTTTTTTTTTTTACTCATATCAGAAGGAGTTCAAAGGTATAAGAAGCAGCAATGATGTTTGGGCTCCACTAAATCATCAAAAAAAAAAAACTAATTGCCCTCCGGTCGGTTCCAACTCATGGCGACCACATGTATTACAGAGTAGAACTGCTTCATAGGTTTTCTTTGCTTCAATCTTAATGGAAGTAGATCTCCATGCCTGGTGGTTGGAACCTCCAAACTTTAGGTTAGCAGTCATGTACAAACTGTGACTTTTGCTTGATGACCTTTGCTAAGTCCTTGATGACCTTTACTAATTCATCCACTATCTCTGTATAACCATAACAATATCAAGAATTAACTTTAAGTGCACCAGAGTTCTAACAAGCCACAAGTGAAGCATAGCAACAGTAAACAACTCAGTCTACAAAGACTACAGGGCAAGGAGGACCACGTGACATGCAAGAATCACTGTGTTCAAGTGTATCTGTGCATTTGATTAAGTGGAGACTTTTCACCATTCCCTAGATAAAATAAGAATGGCAAACGGATATTTTATATATTACAATAGCTAGGATATCTGAGTTACAATCAGTTCTACTTTGCTCTTTCCATACATAATAAAAATTACAGTAGCTTGTCTTGCTTCAGGTCTCACTGCTAGTTAGTTGTTGATTTTGGACAAGAATTCTGCTATTTCAAAACTCAAGTCAGTGCCCATTCTTCTGTATCAGTGCAGATTTTTTGTGTTACCTGATAGAGATTATAATAAGTAGCTATCAAATGAAGTAACAGTTGGGAGGAAAAGCAATCAATACTGCTTGGAATTCAGAGTTTTTCTAGGAAAAAGGCAAATAACAGTATGTAGCTCCAATGTGTATTCAATACTGCTGACTGTATTGTCCTATCTTAGAATTAAAGTGGTTTTATGCTTCATAATTTTTTACTAAAAGAAAAAAAAGCATTAAAAGTTTAAGGAAAGAAGAGCCAGTGAAATTAGGATAGAATAGTATTTGTCACTTTTCCTAAAAGTAGATCAAAATGCCCTAGAAGGTAATGGAATACCAAACCAAAACCAAACCCAGTGCCGTTGAGTCGATTCCGACTCATAGCAACCCTATAGGACAGAGTAGAGCTGCCCCATAGAGTTTCCAAGGAGCGCCTGGTGAAATTTGAACTGCCGACCCTTTGGTTAGCAGCCGTAGCACTTAACCACTATGCCACCAGGGTTTCCAGGTAATGGAATATTGGCATATAATCACTGATGTAATGGAGTCAAAAACACAATGTAAACAACATAAAGTTTGCATTTGTAATTTATTATTACATGTCTCAATATTTTCTATGGCAGAGTGAAAAGACTATTGTAATCTCTATATATATGCAGCTCAAGTTGCATGCAAATTATTTTTTGTTTATTTCAGTTTAGAAACTTATTTTTTAGAGAGTGTAATATATATATATATATTTATTTCCCTTAGTCTATGTAAATAGCTTCAGAGTTTTCTGGTTAACTTTCCTTTTACATTTTTTTTTTAAAGATTAATTTCACATTTAGTAAATATCTCAGTGCATCTATGTTTCAATCTGTATCTGCATCTAGGCTGCATTCTATAACCAAATACTGATTGCTAAACTACTGAGTCCATAGTGGTATTGAGAATAATGGTTACATATTAAACAATGTGAGAATGCGTTAGATGATAGATAAACAGATACATAGATAGAATCAATGATATTTATTTAGTTAGAAATTTTCACGTCAGTGTTTATTTTTCTCCTTCATTATGAATTACTAATAGGTGAGAGTCTTGATTTATTATTACAATCCAAAATTATATTTTCCAAATCCCCATGGAAAGAAAAATACATGTTTCAACACAGCTACAGTTGAAAGTACACATTAAACTGAAATCCACTTCTTGTATAGCTGCACCCTAAATATTTCATGAAAGCACTTGAATGAAGATAGGGACTATCCCTTGGTGTCCTAGGCAAGATTGCTTTTCTCAGATAATACCACTACATACAGAATTTATTGGCTTTTATACAGATCAGCAAGGTTGCAGACAAGATGTCGTTATGCTGACTGAATAACCTCGACTGCAATTGAATATATAATGACCACCTGAGCATATGAGACAACAGTCTTCAGAAAACACTATGTTGAAAGAAAGCATTAAGAGGATTTAGTTTTTAAGGGAGAATGCATGCCTCATTTTGCTTGTAATTTTCAGGTAATATACAAATACCAAAAGTAATGTATGGCTTATAAAAAGAAAAAAAGAATCTACTAGAATCTAAAATAATCTACTTCCTGAATGTATTTATATTGAGATATGGCATATATTTTTATTAATAACTTAAAACCATTTTTTTAAATGATTGATTACATACTCATTTCATATTTATAGTTTTAACCGTAAAAATCACTAATTAAACTATGTATATATACCTGAATGACTACCTCAAACATAACAGCAATACATGATAATAACAATGACAATTATAATGACTCATAGAGTAATATTTTACATTGGCAAAGATTTCTTCATGTATCCAAGGTCGAACTTTTATACTTTATATTTTCACTAAACAGTACTGAGATGGAGATTAAAAAAAAAAAAAAAAAAACCACCAATGACTATATTAAAAATGTCCCTATATTCTGGATATCAAATAAAATAGTAAGTTCAAAATAACTGAGTTTTATCAAAATATTACTGTCATTTCATTATTCAATTGACTAATCAGTGTTTAACATTTTTTAACTGCATTGTTTGCTCAAAGAAATTAATATCCTAAAGAAGTTTATGAAGTCTTATTCATAAAATGAAAAGATATTAAGAAAAACTGAAGAGTTTAAAAGAAAATAAGCATACTCTTTAGACTATATTACAGCCCTGAATTATAAAATGCTTTTGGTTTTCTCAATAATAAGTTTTTCTTCAGTTTCTCATATGCACTAAAGATATCTCTATGTGAAGAAACTATATCCCTGAATATATGTTGTTGTGATATAAGAAGTGTTAGTAAATTATCAGATCATTGCAAAACAATCTAATTTGTCCTTACAAACATGTGACAGAAATGCTGATGACATATATAAGGACAATATTGTTCAGTTCTAAAGTATTGTTCAAAGAAAATTATCTACGAATAACCTCATTGCAGTTTGGCATACCCAAGTTGCAATTTAGAAATGAATTCAGAAAGCAAAGTAACTGAGAAGGTAATATTATAAATCCCTCCATAAATGAATAAAAACACATTTTTGCCTCTTGTTAATAAAAAACTGAATAGAAAACTTACATTAAACATAATATTAGCATAAAAATTATTCAACTTGATGAAGGGGAATATAAAGGCTTGTGACAGTCAAAAGGGCATTGCCCTGGGTGGATTAAATTTAGTGAGAATAAAATCTTTAGCAGTTAAATAGCTTTTCAGAAATCACTGAATGTCAAATGTCTCTAGGCTTTCAAATTGCTTAGCTCATTCAAGGGTGAATAAGTCCAAACCAAAATTATATGTATGCCACTGACTTTATTAGTTATTTGAAATTTACTTTTTAAATGTACAAACCTGGCAGGACCAAGACAGCTGACTAGGTAGAAGCTTCCGCCGATCTCTCTTGCAACAAAGACTTGAAAAAACAAGCAAATCGATTACATACACGACAATCTACAAACCCTGACCATCAAACACAGAACTAAGGAGTTGACCTGAGTGACAGGGGGGTGAAAAGCTGCATGCTGAAGCTGCGACTGCTTCCAGAGTCAGCATCCCATGCCACTGCCTTGAGCCCTCGCAGTTCCCTGGTGCCAGAGTGGCGGAGCTGATCGTGGCTTACTGAGATGGGACAAGCATGGGATGCAGCTCTAAACCCCTGGTGTAAGCTTGGTGGGGGCCCAACCAGTGCACGCAGGCTGTACATTGATGCAGCTGACAGGAGAATGAGAAACCACGGGGAATCAGTGACTGGATTTGGAGTCCGGAGCCAACGTCCCAGTGAGAAAACCTTGGAGATGGGCTTTGGACTAAGCACAGAGGAGCTGATCACGGCATCCTGAGATGGTGAAAGCACAGGACTCAGCCTTAACCTTCAGGGACAATCTCGACCCAACCAGCACACACAGTTTACACACCCCTGTGGAATCTCAGATAAAACAGTCCTCACCAAACAAGATAAGTAACTTTGTCTATATTGCAGTGCTACTCTCTCCTATTGATTTCATCCCTCCCCTCCCTGCTCCAGGAGGCTTCGTTAACATTGGAATTTCCTGGGCCTGGGAGTGAAGTGCTCTGGGGGAGTTTTGTTTGTTTGTTTGTTTGTTTCTAATCCATTCTCCTGGCCTGAGAGAAGCAGCAACTAACAAATAGGGGGAAAAATCCTTCCCTGCATTCCCTAAACTGGATTAATAATACAAAACCAGCTCCAGCCAACCTTAAGAGATCCACAGTCTTTGGCTTTCATCCCTACAGGGAACCAGGCGGCTAGCATAATGCAAAGGCAATTCTGATAGAGATCTGACTGTAATTGTTTTAGCTGAGCAGTGGAAAGGCAAGTTTTGGAGGTCTGATACCTCTCTACCTGTTAAACAGAGCCCTCAATGATCCACAGCAGGGAACTGAGGGCTGAAGCTCCACCCTAACCACCTACCCACCTGCTAAAGGGGTCTGAGGACAGTGATGCCTACCAATCTTCAGAGGTACAAGCATTGGGTGCCTAAGGTACAGCTGTAGAGCCCACCCACCAAAGTGCTTTAGGAAAAGAGACACACCTACCTCACTGGCACGTGGGGGAAGGCTGTCAGCATCCTGTCCTCCTCGGAATGTGACCCCCTGCTGCTGCTATAAACTGGCACATACAACCATCACCACTACTTCTCTAAGTTAATAGGTGAGAGCCTACACCACGCACTAGGTGACTCACTATCAGGACACCTGAGCTGAGCCTATTCAGTAATAGTGAATGGACTCTTAGGCTTATATATCTGGTAACAGCTCAAACCATCTGGTAATAGGACATAAGTGATTCAAAGGCTACAACAATCAACATAGAGCAATCTAGTAGCCCATCTCGGTGTATTGAAACAAAGTGAAAGAAGAAGATAAGACTCAGTGGGCAAATATAAAATAAATCATTACAATATCTTATAGTTGGCTCGGAGACAGTAGTTGATATCAAATCACATAAAGAAGCAGACCATGATTGCCTCTACAAACCCCAAAATTAAAGAATCAAAATCTTTCCCAAATGAAAATATATTCCTGGAATTGCCAGATGTAGAATATAAAAAATTAATATAAAGAATACTTCAAGACATCAGGGATGACCTCAGAAATGAAATAGGGCAATCTACAGAAAAAGCCAAGGAACACATTGATAAAGCAGTTGAAGAAATCAAAAAGATTATTCAAGAACATAGTGGAAAAAATAATAAGCTGCAAGAATCCATAGAGAGACAGCATTCAGAAATCCAAAAGATTAACAATAAAATTACAGAATTAGACAATTCAATGGGAAGTGAGAGGAGCAGAATCGAGGAGTTGGAATGCAGAGTTGGGGAGTTGTAGGATAAGGCAAATGACACAAAAATAGTTGAAGAAAAATCAGATAAAAGAGTTAAAAAAATGAAGAAACCATAAGAATCATGTGGGACTCTATCAAAAAGAATAACTTGCGTGTGATTGGAGTTCCAGAACAGGGAGGGATAACAGAAAATACAGAAAGAATAGTTGAAGATCTGTTGGCAGAAAACTTCCCTGGCATCGTGAAAGATGAAAGGATATCTATCTAAGATGCTCATCGAAACTCATACAGGATAAATCCCCCCAAAAAATCATCAAGACATATTATCATCAAACTTGCCAAAACCAAAGATAAAGAGCAAATTTTAAAAGCAGCCAGGGATAAACGAAAAGTCACCTACAAAGGAGAATCAATAAGAACAAGTTCAGACTGCTCAGCAGAAACCATGCAGTCAAGAAGGCAATGGGATGACATATATAGAGCACTGAAGGAGAAAAATGCCAGCCAAGAATCATATATCCAGCAAAACTCTCTCTCAAATATGATGGTGAAATTAAAGACATTTATAGATAAACACAAGTTTAGAGAATTTGCCAAAACCAAACCAAAGCTACAAGAATTACTAAAGGAAATTGTTTGGTCAGAAAATCAATAATATTAGTTACCAACACAACACAAGGTCACAGAACAGGACATCCTGATATCAACTCAAATAGAGAAATCACAAAAACAAAATAAGATTAATTAAAAAAAAAAAAGGCTCAAAACAGGGAATCATTGATGTCATTATGTAAAAGATTACAATAATCAAAAAAGAGGGACTAAATACAGGAGGCAGAGATCCTCCATATGGAGAGGAAACCAAGGCAATATAGGACAAGACAAATTAGGTTTTCACTTAGAAAAATAGGGGTAAATATTAAGGTAACCACAAAGAAGTATAACAATTCCATAACTCAAAATAAAAACCAAGATAAATGTAAAAACTCAGCAAAAATAAATTCAACTACTATGAAAGTGAGGAACACACAATTTACAAAGAAAAACTTCTCAGCACAAAAAAGTAAGTGGAAAAATGAAATTGTCAACAACACACACAAAAATGGCATTAAAATGACAAAACTAAACTCATATTTATCTATAATTATGCTGAATGTAAATGGACTAAATGCACCAATAAAGAGACAGAGTTGCAGACTGGATAAAAAAGCATGATCTGTCTATATGCTGCCTACAAGAGACACACCGTAGACTTAGAGACACAAATAAACTAAAACTTAAAGGACAGAGAAAATGTACCAAGCAAACAACAATCAAAAAAGAGCAGGAGTGGCAATATTTAATTTCTGAAAAAATAGACTTTAATGTTAAATCCACCACAAAGGGTAAAGAAGGACACTACATAATGATTAAAGGGGCAATTTACCAGGAAGATAGAACCATATTAAATATTTATGCACCGAAAGACAGGGCTGCAAGATACATATAACAAACTTTAACAGAATTGAAAAGTGAGACAGACACCTCCACAATTATAGTAGGAGACTTCAACACACCACTTTTGGTGAAAGATAGGACATCCAGTAAGAAGCTCAATAGAGACACAAAAGCTCTAATTGCTACAATCAACCAACTTGACCTCATAGACTTATACAGAACACTCCACCCAACTGCTGCAAAGTATACTTCTTTTTCTAGTGCACTTGGAACATTCTCTACATAGATCACATATTAGGTCATAAAAAAACCTTTGCAGAATACAAAACATCGAAATACTACAAAGAATCTTCTCAGACCATAAGGCTATGAAAGTAGAAATCAATAACAGAAAAATCAGGGAAAAGAAATCAGATACTTGGAAACTGAACAATACCCTGCTCAAAAAAGACTGGGTTATAGAAGACATTAAAGAGAGTGTTAAGAAATTCATAGAATGCAACGAGAATGAAAACACTTCCTATCAAAACCTCTGAGACACAGCAAAAGCAGTGCTCAGAGGTCAATTTATTTCAATAAATGCACATATACATAAAGAAGAAAGAGCCAAAATCAGAGAACTGTTCCTACAACTTGAACAAATAGAGAGCAACAAACACATCCATCAGTCACCAGAATAAAACAAATAATAAAAATTAGAGCAGAATTGAATGAATGAGAGAACAGAAAAACAATTGAAAGAATTAACAAAGCCAAAAGTTGGTTCTTTGAAAAAATGAACAAAATTGATAAACCACTGGCCAGTCTGGCTAAAGAAATACAGAAAAGAAAACAAATAACCCAAATAAGAAACGAGATGGGCCATATCACAACAGACCCAATTGAAATTATAAGAATCATATCAGATTTCTGTGAAAAATTGTACTGTAACAAATTTGAAAACGTAGAAGAAATGGATGAATTCCGAGAACCACACTACCTACCTAAACTAACAGAAGTAGATCAACTAAATAGACCCATAAAAAAAAAGAGATTGAAAAGATAATCAAAAAACTCCCAACAACAACAACAAAAAAACCCTGCCTGGACGGCTTTACTGCAGAGTTCTACCAAACTTTCAGAGAATAGTTACCACCACTACTAATAAAGGTATTTCAAAGCATAGAAAAGGATGGAATACTACCTAACTTATTCTGTGAAGCCAGCATATCCCTGATACCAAAACCAGCTAAAGACAGCACAAAAAAAAAGAAAATTACAGACCTATACCCCTCATGAAAATAGATGCAAAAATCCTCAACAAAATTCTAGCCAATAATTTAACAACATATCAAAAAAATAATTCACCATGACCAAGTGGGATTTATACCAGGTATGCAAGGTTGGTTCAATATTAGAAAAACAATTAATGTAATCCACCATATAAAAAAACAAAAGACAAAAACCACATGATCTTCTCAATTGATGCAGAAAAGGTGTTTGACAAAGTCCAACACACATTCATGATAAAAGCTCTCAGCAAAATAGGAATAGAAGGAAAATTCCTCAACATAATAAAGGGCATTTATACAAAGCCAACGGCCAACATCATCCTAAATGGAGAGAGCCTGGAAGCGTTTCCCTTGAGAACAGGAGCCAGATAAGGGTGCCCTTTATCGCCACTCTTATTTAACATCGTGTTGGAGGTCCTCGCCAGAGCAATTGGGCTAGACAGAGAAATAAAGGCATCCAGATTGGTAAGGAAGAAGTAAAATTATCTCTATTTGCAGATGACATGATCTTATACACAGAAAACCCTAAGGAATCCTCAAGAATACTACTGAAACTAATAGAAGAGTTCAGCAGAGTATCAGGTTACAAGACAAATATACAAAAATCAGTAGGATTTCTCCAGGTCAACAAAAAGAACATCGAAGAGGAAATCACCAAATCAATACCATTCACAGTAGCCCACAGGAAGATAAAATACTTAGGAATAAACCTTACCAAAGATATAAAAGACCCATGCAAAGAAAGCTACAAGGCACTACTGCAAGAAACCAAAAGGGACCTATATAAGTGGAAAAACATACCTTGCTCATGGGTAGGAAGACTTAACATTGTAAAAATGTCTATTCTACCAAAAGCCATCTATACATACAATGCACTTCCGATCCAAATTCCAATGACATTTTTTAATGTGTTGGAGAAACAAATCACCAACTTCATATGGAATGGAAAGATGCCCTGGATAAGTAAAGCATTACTGAAAAAGAAGAACAAAGTCAGAGGCCTCACTCTACCTGATTTTAGAACTTTTTATACAGCCACAGTAGTCAAAACAGCCTGGTACTGGTACAACAGACACACAGACCAGTTGAAGAAAATTGAGAATCCAGATATAAATCCATCCACCTATGAGCAGTTGGAATTTGACAAAGGCTCAGTGTCAGTTAATTGGGAAAAGGATAGTGTTTATAAAAAATGGTGCTGGCATAACTGGATATCCATCTGCAAAAAAATGAAACAGGATCTATATCTCACACCATGCACAAAAACTAACTCCAAATGGATCAAAGACCTAAACATAAAATATAAAATGATAAAGATCATGGAAGAAAAAATAGTGACAACATTAGGAGCGCTAATACACGGCATAAACAGAATACAAAACATTACTAAAAATGAAGAAGGGAAACCAGATAACTGGGAGTTCCTAAAAATCAAACACCTATGCTCATCTAAAGACTTCACCAAAAGAGTAAAAAGATCACCTACAGACTGGGAAAAAATTTTTGGCTACGACATCTCCAATCAACGCCTGATCTCTAAAATCTACATGATTCTGCTAAAAGTCAACCACAAAAAGATGAACAACCCAATTAAAAATTGGGCAAAGGAAATGAACAGACACTTCACTAAAGAAGACATTCAGGTGGCTAACAGATACATGAGGAAATGCTATCAATCATTAGCCATTAGAGGAATGCAAATTAAAACTACAATGAGGTTCCATCTCACTCCAACAAGGCTGGCATTAATAAAATAATAATAATAATAATAATAATAATAATAATAAATGTTGGAGAGGCTGTGGAGAGATTGGAACGTTTATACACTGTTGGTGGGAATGTAAAATGGTACAATCACTTCTGAAATCAATTTGGTGCTTCCTTAAAAAGCTAGAAATAGAACTACCATACAACCTAGCAATCCTACTCCTTGGAATATATCCTAGAGAAATAAGAGTCCTCACACGAACAGATATATGCACACCCACGTTTACTGCAGCACTGTGTACAATAGCAAAAAGATGGAAGCAACCAAAGTGCCCATCAATGGACGAATGGATAAATAAATTATGGTATATTCACACAATGGAATACTATGCATCGATAAAGAACAGTGAGGAATCTGTGAAACATTTCATAACATGGAGGAAGCTGGAAGGCATTATGCTGAGTGAAATTAGTTGCAAAAGGACAAATATTTTATAAGACCACAATTATAAGATCTTGAGAAACAGTTTAAACTGAGAAGAACACATTCTTTTGTGGTTACGAGAGGGGGAGATAGGGAGAGTGGGAAAGGGGTATTTACTAATTAAATAGTAGATAAGAACTACTTTCGTTGAAGGGAAGGACAAAACTCAATACAGGGGAGGTCAGCACAACTAGACTAAACCAAAAGCGATGAAGTTTTCTGAATAAACTCAATGCTTCGAAGGTCAACAAAGCAGGGGCAAGGGTTTGGGGACCATGGTTTCAGGGGTATCTAAGACAATTGGCAAAATAAAATCTCCTAAGAAAACATTCTGCATCCCACTTTGAAAGGTGGCATCTGGGGTCTTAAACGCTAGTAACTGGCCATCTAAGATGCATCAATTAGTCTCAACCCACCTGGATCAAAGGAGAATGAAGAACACTAAGGACACAAAGTAATTATGAGCCCAAGAGACAGAAAGGGCCACATGAACTAGAGGCTACATCATCCTGAGACCAGAAGAACTAGATGGTGCCGGCCACAGCCTATGACTATCCTGACAGGGAATACAGCAGAGAACCCCTGAGGCAGCAGGAGAACAGTGGGATGCAGACCCTAAATTCTCATGAAAAGACCGGACTTAATGTTCTGACTGAGATTAGAAGGACCCCAGCGGTCATCATCCCCAAAACTTCTGTAGGCCCAGGACAGGAACCATTCCTGAAGCCAACTTGTCAGACATGGGTTGGACTGGACAATGGGTTGGAGAGAGATGCTGATGAGGAGTGAGCTACTTACATCAGGTGGACACTTGAGACTATTTTGGCATCTCCTCTCTGGAGGGGAGATGGGAGGGTAGAGGAGGTTAGAAGCTTGCAAAATGGTCACGAAAAGAGAGGCTGGAAGGAGGGAACGGGCTGTCTCAACTGGGGGGGAGAGAAATTGGGGTATGTAGTAAGGTGTATATAAGTTTATAAGTTAGAGACTGACTTGATTTGGAAACTTTCATTTAAAGTACAATAAAAATTATTGAAAAAAAATCAGAAAAAAAAAATGTACAAACCCAATGCTGGCCTAATTAAGTTCATGAGGCAAATGTTCATAGAAGCATGCCCTATCGTGTACATGTAGTTACGATTCCCCAGCAAATATTCAATATGAAACAAAGAGAAAAAGCATGACTACATGTTTTGTAATTCATAAGAATTACCCACTAATATAATGAGTGTATAAACTACTTTTATTATATTTAAGCTTCAAACTTGTTTTTTAGGTTTGAGTTTAAACACAAATTTATAGAAAAGATAAACTATAACCTATTGCTTTCTCTAAATCTGAATGTATTTAGTTAGCAGTTTTCATTGCGTGTGTGCTATTTTTCCCATTATTTTCTTCCCTATATCATGTTGTGATTAAGAGATGTCTACAACGGTAAGTCACAGGTGCATCTCCCAAGCTGGGGGCTGGTGTCCTCCAGCTGGCCTTTCACCTCTGCTCAGTCACTTCACTCTCCAGGTAAGTCTTAGGCGAAGTCCCTGTCAAGGCGGCTCCAGGATAGCATCCCCAAAACAGGCTCTTCTGCTCTCCTTCCCAGCCAGCACTTTTGTCTGGATGTGAAGTTTGCTCTCAATTCAGTCCTGTGCGTTGTGCTACTCCACCTCCTCAGGCTGACTCAGCTCTGGCGTCCCACATCATTCCTCAGCCCCCAATCTAGGTAGTCCTGAAGAAATCCTCTTTCACCTGAACTCAGGTCTGAGAGAAGCACTCCTCGGACCTTTTCCTAAGACAGTGGAAGGCACGTTGTGACTCTGTTCAAAGGAACTCTCATTTTCTCCTGTTTTTTCAACCCAACTTGTTTAAAAAGCCAACAACTGGTGTTCACTAAATTCAGCAGAATCTCATATAATTTCGTAGCACACCCAAAGTAGATGTCATGACTTTCTATATAGGCTATCAGAATATTTGGCCCCTATTTAATTGTTTGCAACTTTTGAAATCCTAGCAAAATGCTCTACAACAAATTGATGATGCACATGTACCTTCCTGTTACAAAGATCTAAACACCGTGTTTTCCTAAATACCTAGGTGGTGTCATCAGTTAAAGAAAGTATTTTAATAAATAAATTGTACCACTGCATGAAGAATTATATTATAAAACTTAGAAAGCAGATATTTTCCACTTAAGTATTTTTAACTTTAAATTCTGTGTGCTTTGTCAGGTTGACGTACTTAATCATTTTAAACCCTTTATCTGACTGTTACACATCTACACAATTTTCTGTATAACATCAATCTAAACAGTTTCTTTTTAAAAATATGCCTTTCAAAATATTTTTTTAATAAAAAATATAACGGAACTGTGGTGGCTTTAGATTCATTTATTGATTTTTAAATTGTTTTTTTTCCCTTAATACCCCTATTTTTTGGAATAAAACGATTGCTTTTTAGCAAACAAGTCTAATGAACAAAAGTAATTACTTATTTGAGCAGGAGGACTAACAAGTGTCAGCTATTTTAAAGGTACTTTATTAGGTAAAGAGCCCTGGGGGTGCAGTGATTAAGAGCTGTGCTGCTAACCAAAAGGTTGGCTGTTCGAGTCTAGCAGCCATTCTTTTGGAAACCCTATGGGGCAGTTCTACGCTGTCCTATAGGGTCTCTATGAGTGGGAATCGACTCGATGGAGACGGGTTTGCTTTTCACTTTTGTTTTTATTATTAGGTTAGTGGCACAGTGGTTAAGAGTTTGGCTGCTAGCCAAAAAGCCAACAGTTCAAATCCACCAGCCACTCCTTGGAAACCCTATGGTTGTTCTACTCTATTCTATAAGGTTGCTATGAGTCGAAATTTACTTGATGGCAACAAATTTGGTTTAATTAGGTATAACCATTATTTTTATACTATTATAATTTACACTGATTGGCAAGAAAATCACATTTCACTGGTATAAAATTTCTCACTTTCAAAATAGTGATTTGTGAGAATTCTAGTGAACAAAAAACTCAGGATAAATAGTCTAAAATCAAAGAACATTGTACAGGCAAATCTTTTTTTTTTTTTAATTGCTCAAATTAAAATTATCAACTCAAATTAACAAAGCTCTGTTATTTTACTTCATTTAAGAAAAATAAGCAATGAATTTAGCTAACAAAATGTTTGAGAAATTAAGAAAGCATGGGAATGAATCCACTAAGAGTTTGTTAGAGTGCCAAGGAATTTTAAAGACAATTTATATAAATCAATAAATTTTTATTTCATATTCTTTTATATTTTTGACACTGATATTCTGATGATTGTGTATAATACATATTTTTGCATGCATATGTATGTAAATGTATTTATTTATATTTTTACAGTTGCTGTTGTTAGTTGCCATCAAACCTGTTCTGATTCATAGCAATTTTATGTATATTGCCTGTCCTGTGCCATCTTCATGATGGTTGGTATATTGAGTCCATTGTTGTGGCTATTGTGCCAATCCATTTCATTGAGGGTTTTTCTCATTTTCACTGATTCTTTACCAACTATAATATCCTTTTCTAGCAATTGGTCTTTTCTTATGATGTGTCCAAATTAAGCTATCAGAAGGCTCTCCATTCTTGCTTCTAAGGAGCATTGTGATTGTATTTCTTCTGAGACTGATTTGTTCCTTCACCTGGCAGTCCATGATATATGTAATTGTCTTCACCAACACCACAATTTAAATGCATCAATTCTTCTATGGTCTTCCTTTTTCATTGTCCAACTTTACCATACATATGAGTCAATTGAAAAGACCATGGCTTGAGTCAGACACATCTTAGTCATCAAACTGGCATCTTTGATTTTTAAAATTTTGAAAAGGTCTTTTGAGCAGATTTTCCCAATATATCATTTTATTTTTTGACTACTGCTTCCATGAACATTGGTTATTGACCCAAGTAGAATGAAATCCTTGAAAACTTTAATTTCTTCTTTATTAGTCACGATGTTGTTTTCAGTCCAGTTGTGAGAATTTTCCTTTTCTTCAGGTTCAGTTTTAATCCATATTGAAGGTTGTATTCTTTGACCTTAATCAGTAAGTGCTGCAAGTCATCTTCATTTTCATCAAGCAAGGTCGTGTCATTTGCATATCACCTGTTAATTGGTCTTCCTCCAATCCTGATACCATGTTCTTCTTCATATAATCTAGCTCCTTAGATCATTTGTTCCGAATGCAGATTAAATAAGTAAAATGAAAGGTTAAAACCCTGTCACACACCTTTTCCAATTCTAGACCACAATTCAGTATAGGCATATATTTATTCCATTGATAGTATTTCACAGTAAACATATATGTCTGTGTGTGTATATATACATATATATATATACATATGGAGCCCTGGTGGCACAGTGGTTAAGGGCTTGGCTGCTAACCAAAAAGTTGGCAGTTCAAATCCACCAGCCACTCCTTGGAAACCTTATCGGGCAATTCTACTCTGTCCTATAGGGTCACTATGAATCGGAATCAACCTACAGGCAAAAGGTTTGGTTCCCTGAATCATCATGTTTAATCATAGGCAAACCAGTCATTTTTCATCCCATGAGTAAAATGTATGACCAATAGCTACTGTACTCTGTAGATAGAATAAATACCACTGCGACTGTCTATTACAGAATTTAAAACAAATTCTTGCGAATTTATTGCTGACTGATGGTTTTAATTTATTAGGAATATTAAAAAGCATTTTTTTACAAGAGGAAAAGTATTGAAATACATAAAAAATTGAATAGTTTGTTATATTAAAAACATATTTTCCTCTTCCTTAAGAGGAAAAAAATTGTCACTAGAAATTAGGTAAATACCATTGATATATTTTATATTATATATTCATGTAGAAATATGTAAGTGGATAGGCATATATATATATATGAATAAATAATTAACATTCATACATTAATTTGAAATAATGTATTTAGCATTGTCGACCTAATTATTTCAATATATAAGAGCATAAGTAAGATAAAAAATCAAGGCCTTGAGTACACATCTGTGCTAGCAACAGTGTTTCCCTTGGTTTATTAGCTGTGAATTATCCTTCAGATCCCACTGTGGTTTCTCAACATTAATAAAAACAGAGACTTATTTGTCAAAATTTAAAGATTACGTGTTTAATGTAAATTATATTAAACTAATAATTTTGGAATAAATGATGAAAATGCCAAGAGAAAATAATGTTTAATAATAAATAACTTTTTTTAAAAAACCCATTGCCATTGAGTTGATTATGACTCATAGAGATCCTTTAGGACAGAATATAGCTGCCTCCATAGGGTTTACAAGGAGCGGCTGGTGGATTCAAACTGCAGGCCTTTCGGTTAGCAGCCAAGCTCTTAACCACCGCACCACATGGACTCCAATCTATAATGGTGCCTCATTATTTCTTTTTTAAAAAATAGGTATTGATTCTAATTCTATAGGCTCACTGTTAGCATTTTCAAACCTGAAGAATTTAGACACTCCACCAGGTTGTCATCAAATGCAGCAAAACCTATCTTTTGTCTTGCTTTGAACAAAGTATAGTGATACTATCTTTGCTCAAAATATTAAAAAGGAGGACAGGTTGTGAAACCTTATCCTAAACGTCACAATGAGCTTCTGAAGCATCTCCCTAATATACTTTAAAAGTAGGGTAGGATGAACACATACATTTTATGAATAAATATGTTTTATTATGGTATTATCAAAAAGGTAATTAATTGGTTGTTTTTCTTCTTGTATGCCATCGAGTCAATTCCAATTCCTAGTGACTCTATATGACAGACTAGAATCTGCCCTGTAGAGTAAACTAGGCTGTAATCTTTACTGGAGCAGATCACTAGAGCTTTTCTCTCACAGGTTTTGTGGTGGGTTGGAACCTCCAGCCTTTAGGTTAGCAGCCTAGCACTTAATGAACAGTTTTTCCACCAGCCTCCTTAATTAGTAAATAAACAAAAATATTGATAGAAATATACTACTTATGAGCCTTCCAAAATTCAGAGTTCTATCAGAAGTGCAGACTCATGTGTACTCCATTATAAAATCCTTGTCTCAACCTATTACTGAAAGTTTTTTGTTTGTTTGTTTGTTTTTTAGTGATTTTTTTAAATCATCCAGTATGAGTGAATTGAGATTATAACCTTGAAGTGTTTCCTTGAAGAACTCTTAAGCATTGTCCCCATGAAATTAATTTCTCAGGCTGAAACACAGGAAAAATATTCTGGGATGAATGGAATTCAGGATCTTTCATATTACTTTCCTTAGGGTCAGACCTTTATTAAAAATAATACATCTTTACTAATTGGTTTCATAGCAATGATTGATATTATGTTACTTCAGAGGCACCTTTATTCAAGAATAAAAAATGAAACAGTATTCCTATAAATATTAAAATCATAATAGAGCTATTTTCTGAAACTGAATATTTCTTTTTAGAATGACCACAATTTAAGTATTTGGAAACTTCTGGATTTAAGCCTTTTTTTTTTTTTTTTCTAAATGCTGTCTTGTTTATTAAAGCGTTGTAACTTTTATACCAAAAAGAGAAATATTTTCTTCAACAACTTTTCTCCAATTTTGTTATATACTTGAAAACTTCTAAGTAGGTATGTTTTAGAATTTTTAAACTTTATTTTCAAGTAATAACAATCTCAAAATTATCTCAACAAACTAAATTTTATGGAAATATATAGTATTATATAAAATCAAATTAATTATTGCAAAAAGATAAGCTAATACTGGAAAATATCACAACGTTTTTACACAAAATAATTGAACTACTACCATATCCATTGAGTCTAAGCACATATTTTCCACATTTTATCATCTTTGAAAAAGATGGTATGTTATATAGCTCAATTGACAGTGTATTTTTCTTTTCTTTTCTTAGCAATGGTGTGCTCATAAAACACTCAGTAAACTATATTTGTTTCCAGGCAACATATTTGTAAGGGTGATAAAGATAGACATAATCTCTACCTTTCAATCTAGGAGAATAAACAGAAAAAAATTAAAAACTAATTGTGATGAAAGTGTTTTGATAGAATTGTAGACTATGTGAGACTCCATCAGGAGCACCTAAATCTAAGAAGATTAAATGCTCACTTGTGTGCTAATATTTGTTTATAGTTATGGGATGACTCACATAAATAATATCATTCTTTAATTAATAGTATAAAATTTTGTCTTTGATTGATATTTTACCAAGATATCTCCTCTCAGGATTTGGGTACACTATATAATAAAAATTTAAATCTTAACAATTTTGTTGGTTCTACAAAATGTCAAATCTGCAGCCAGAGGCTTTTAAATTCTTGAAGAGCTGTTATGAAGAATGGTAAATTGATTATACTCTGTTCTTCCTAAAAGCAAAACTATAATCATTAATTTTAATTTACAAAGAGAAAGAAGATAATTCTAAGACACCGAATTGTTAAGTAGTAGAATAGAAGTCATCTTTAATGAAAAAATTTCTGCAGAGGCTTAGCGACTACCTGTCAAATTTTCTGTAAGAAAAGGACTTTACAAAGCCTGGGATTATTTATACCTGATCTCAGTCCTTTTATCTGTCATTTTCAAATGTACTTGACAGTGATTATTCCTCTAATCTGTTTCAAATATGTGTACACTTCTGAGTGCAAAGATTTGCAATCAATATTCTCAAGTATTTATATTAGACCATTAACTACAAACCACCTGCTTTTTTTAGGATATGGATTTGTGTTGAATTTCCTGAATAATGTTTTACATGAGAAAATAAACCTATGATAACAGATCTCCTCCTTCTTTTGTGATGGTCCTTCTGATGATGCCGTACCTTCTGATGTTACTGTACCTACCTCGCTAATTTAAGGCCCTATAGTGACCCTATAGGTCAGAGTAGAACTGCCCCATAGGGTTTCCACAGAGCAGCTGCTAGATCTGAACTGCAGACCTTTTGGTTAGCAGTGAAACTCTTAACCACTGTGCCACTAGGGCTCCAATTATACATAGCAAGAGCTTACTGGTCACCAGGGCTCTGTGAGGATATTGCCATTCTTGCCCTCATTCACAAGAAAAGTTTCCTTAGATTCATATTTCCAGAATCTATCACGTGCAGTTTGATATAGGACACAGAACGGAGTAAATGCTTTCATTGGTTTTACATAATGCAACTTAATAATACCAACAGAGAGAGAGAGAGAGAGAGAGAAAATGAGTGAAAAGGACAAGGTGAGAAAAATCAGCAATAAGAGTCCATAGCCAGAGAGTAGATGAAGACTGAAAAATGGAAGAGAGGTCTGTTGAAAATTGAAAAGCCTGGATTCTTGTTAACACATAAGTAATAATAAAATTACATAACCAGCAACTTCTCAACAATATGCCCATCAATAGTTAACTGAACAAAGCCTTCTTTCATGACCATAATTGGCAGAGATACACAGGAAAATGCACACATTTAATTTAAACTCCTCTTAATCTGTCTTCTCTGACTCTTTGCAAAATGATTTAACTGTTGGCACTGTTCCAACTATTTTCAATAAGAATTTTGCTTCATTATGACTCCTTGAATAACATCCAAGATTAGCAATATCTAATTTATATAACTATTTACTACCCTAATGTTTTATAAAATACTGTTTTCTATGGTTGACTTATTTTGAGGGATATAGAAATGAAAGAGTAAAACTAAAAGTTTAAGGTTCCAACAAGTGCTTTGCCTGGAAATCCTGTAAGAACATATTTCCCCCTTCTAATGGTATCCAGAGCCCTGGTGGCAGAGTGGTTAAGCTTGTGAACGCCAACCAAAAGGTAGGCAGTTTGAATCCAACAGCCACTTCTTGGAAACCCTATAGGGGCAGTTCTACTCTGTCCTATAGGGTCTCTATGAATTGGCTTCGACTTGATGGCAACGGGTAGTGGTAACCAGATGAGGAGTTAAACGAATAAGAATATACTGCATGCTTATTGTGTATTGAATATAAAGAGATAAGATGGGGTGGCATGAAAAGAAAATACTGCATTAAATATATGGACCCTAGCTTCAAAAGAAACATGCAAAAACACATAAAAAATTAAATATTTTGATGAGAAAATGAAAATAACATTATTTATCATAGAAACACACTAATATTTAAAGAAGAACCATTAAATATTTAGTTCAAGTCTAAAGTCTTAAATTATCAAAAGATTAAGAAGGTATGTATATATTAATGCTTATTCTCATCAATAGATTTTTAAAAAAATATTGTGTTTTAAGGGAAAGTTTACACAGTAAATTAGGGTCCTATTTAAAAATTTTTGTACAAATTATTCCCTGATATTGGTTACAATTTTCATAATGTGTGAGCATTGTCATTATTTCCATTCTGTTTGTTCTGTTTCCATTAATCAAGCTTCCTTTCCTCTCCATGACTTCTCATCTTTGCTTTTGGGTAAATGTTGACTGATTGGTCTCACATAGTTGATTTTTTAAGGAAGCACTTTACTCACGAGTGATATTGTTCATTTTATAAGCCAATATGGTATTTGGCTGAAAGGTGACTTTTAGGAAAAGCTTCAGTGCCAAGTTCAAAGAGTATCTTAGGGCAATTGTCTTGGGGGTTCCTCTAGTCAATAGCCATCCAGTAGGTCTGGTTTTTTAAAGGCATTTGAATTTTGTTTTACATTTTTCTCCCATTCTACCTGGGATCTTTTCTTTCATCTCTGATCAGAACAGTCAGTAGTAGCGGCACACCATCTAATTCTTCAGATCTCAGGTCAGAGTAGGGAGTGGTTCATATGGGTTATGAGTTTTATGGAATAGTTTCTTTGAATCTGTGATTTCTTTCATTCTTTTTTGCTTCAGACAAGTAGAGACCAATGGTTGTGTATTAGATGGCTGCTCACAAGCTTTTAAGACTTATCAAACTAGGATGTAGAATATTACCTTTATGAACTATGTTATGCCGATAGACTAAGTCGTCCCATAAGACTATGGTCCTAAGCCTTTTACCCCAGTAAACCAATCCATTGAGTTTTTTGGATACATCTAGGAAGTCTTCACAAATGTGCCCCATGTGCTTTATTATATATATTGATATATATGCAGCACAAATAAACATGTACATACACATGCTTACAGAAACATCTAAACGTGTACCTGCATGTACTAGCATATGTCTTTCTATACACATATATGCATATACCTTTACCTATGCAACCACACACATATTTACTGTTCGTTATTACTGTTGTTGCAAAATTGCTCATGTTACAGTATTTACTGAGATTGTCCTTTTTCTTATGTACTTCTTAGTGTTTTCATTTAGCTTAGTCAGGTTATCCAGACTTCAAACTTATTTGGTTTTGCCTTTCCCATCGCCAAAAATAACAAGTATCTACTATCTAGAAAGTGATTCCTGCTTCCTCCCCTCATATCCCTGATAACCATCAAAGGATGTTGCTTTCTATGCGTGTATTTATTCTTGACTTTTTATAATAGTGGGCCATACAATATTTGTCTTTTTGTGATTTACTTATGATAATCGGCATGATGTCCTCCAGATTCATTCATGTTATGTTTCACAAACTATTCATCATTCTTTATAACTGTGTAGTATTCCATTGTATGTATATACCACTGTCAATTTATCCATTTATATATTGATGGACAATTAGGTTGCTTCATTCTTTTTGCTATTTGAATATGCTGCAATGAACTTAAGAGTGCATAAGTCTATCTGTGTTGCTGGACTTCTATCACTGGCATATATACCTAGGAGTGTAATTGCTGGATCATAAGGTATTTCAATTTTTAGCTTTTTGAGGAAACAGCATACCTTTTTGCGTTTAATGGTTGTAACATTTTACAATCCAGTCACTAGCATATAAGAGTTCTAATCTCCCTACAGCTTCACCAGCATTTGATGTTTTCTTTTTTTCTGATCATTGCCATTTTTGCAGGGGTGAGATGGTATATTATTGTAGTTTTGATTTGCAGCTTTCTAATTTTTTTAATGCTAATGATATTGTTCAATGATTTTCACATTGATCACCTTTCTTGGGACTAGGCATAAATATGGATCTCTTCCAGTCAGTTGGCCAGGTAGCTGTCTTCCAAGTTTCTTGACATACACGCTTGTGTACTTCCAGTGCTGCATCCATTTGTTAAATATCTCAACTGATATTCCGTCAATTCCTGGAGCCCTGTTTTTTGCCAATGCCTTCAGTGCAGCTTGCACTTCTTCCTTCAGTACCATCGGTTCCTAATCATATGCTGCTGCCTGAAATGGTTGAACATCGACCAATTATTTTTGGTGTATTCCTTCTATCTTCTTTTGATATTTCCTGAGTCATTTAATATTTCCCCATTATTATTACAACTTGAGGCCTGAATTTTTTCTTCAGTTCTTTCAGCTTAAGAAATACCAAGTGTGTTTTTCCCTTTTGGTTTTCTATCTCCAGGTCATTGCCCATGTCATTATAATACTTCACTTTGTCTTCTTGAGCCACCCTTTGAAATCTTCTGTCCAGCTCTTTTACTTCATCATTTCTTCCTTTTGCTTTAGCTACTTGATGTTCAAGAGCAAGTTTCAGAGTCTCTTCTGACATCCATTTTGGTCTTTTCTTTCTCTCCTATCTTTTTAATGACCTCTTGCTTTCTTCATGTATGATATCCTTGATGTCATTCCACAACTCATCTGGTCTTCTGTCATTAATGTTTAACAAGTCAAATCTATTCTTGAGATGGTCTCTAAATTCAGGCGATACATACTCAATGTCATACATTGGCTCTCCTTAATTTGTTCTAATTTTCTTCAGTTTCAACTTGAATTTGCATATGAGTTATTGAGGGTCTGTTCTGTAATCAGCCCCTAGTCTTGTTCTGACTGATGATGTTGAGCTTTCCCATTGTCTCTTTCCACAAGTGTAGTTGATTTGATTCCTGTGTATTCCATCTGGTGAGGGCCATGTCTATTGTCACTGTTTATGTTGGTGAAAAAAGGAATTTGCAGTGAAGAATTACTTGGTCTTGAAAAATACAATCATATGATCTCTGGCAACATTTCTAATGCCAAAGCCATATTTTCCAAATACTGATCCTTCTCCTTTGTTTCCAACTTTCACATTCCAGTCACCAGTAATTATCAATGCACCCTGATTGTGTGTTCGATCAATTTCAGACTGCAAAAGTTGGTAAAAATCTTCAATTTCTTCATCTTTGGTCTTAGTGGTTAGTGCATAAATTTAACTGGTCTTCTTTGGGAAAAAAAAAATTTTTTTTTTTTTTCTCCTTGTAGGCATATGGATATTATCCTATAACTGACAGCGTTGTACTTCAGGATAGATCTTGAAATTTTTTTTTGATGATGAATGCAACGCCAATCCTCTTCCAGTTGTCATTCCTAGCATAGTAGACCATATGATTGTCCAATTCAAAATTGCAAATACCTGTCCATTTCTGTTCACTAATGCCTAGGATATTGTTCTTTATGTATTCCATTTCATTTTTAATGATTTCCAATTTCCAAGATTCATACTTTGTGCATTCCATATCCTTATTATTAATGGATGTTTGCAGCTGTTTCTTACCATTTTGAATCATGCCACATCAGCAAATGAAGGTTCCAGAACCTTGGCTCCATCCATATCATTAAAGCTTACTCTATTTTGAGGAGGCCACTCTTCCCCAGTCTTCTTTTGAGTGCCTTTCAACCTGAGGGGCTCAGCTTCCGGAACTACATCAGACAATGTTCCAGCAGTGTATGGACAAGAAACTGCCAGAAATTCAAGCCAGATTCAGAAGAGGTCATGGAACCAGAGATATCATTGCTGATATCAGATGGATCCTCCCTGAAAGCAGACAATACCAGAAAGATGTTTACCTGTGTTTTATTGACTATGCAAAGGCATTCAGCTACGTGGATCATAAGTAATTATAGATAATATCATGAAGAATGGGCATTCTAGAATACTTAATTCTGCTAATGAGGAATCTGTACACAGATCAAGAGGCAGTCATTTGAACAGAACACAGGGATACTGTATGGTTTAAAGTCAGGGAAGGTGTGCGTCAAGGTTGTATCCTTTTACCTTACCTATTCAATCTGTGTGCTGAGCAAATAATCTGAGAAGGCAAACCCTATGAAGAATGTGGCATCACAATTGGAGGAAGATGCATTAACAAACTGCGTTATGCAAATGACACAACCTTGCTTACTAAAAGTGAAGAGGACTTGAGGCACTTACTGATAAAGATCAAAGACCACAGCCTTCAGTATGGATTACACCTCAGCATAAAGAAAACAAAAATCCTTACAACTGGACCAATAAACAGCATCATGATAAAACAGAGAAATGATTCAAGTTGTCAAGGATTTCATTTTTCTTGGTTCCACAATCAACACCCATGGAAGTAGCAGTCAAAAAATCAAAAGATGCATTGCATTGGGCAATTTGGCTGCAAAAGACCTCTTTAAGGCATTGAAAAGCAAAGATGTCACCTTAAAGACTAAGGTGCACCTGATCCAAGCCATGGTATTTTCAATTGCATCTTACGCACGTGAAAGCTGGACAATGAATAAGGAAGGCCAAAGAAAAATTGATGCCTTTGAACTATGGAGTTTTTCAAGGTGTTTAATATACCATGAAGACTGCCAAAAGAGTGAATAAATCTGTCCTGGAAGAAGTACGACCAGAATGCTCCTTAGAAGCAAGGATGACGAGACTACATCTCACATACTTTGGACATGTCAGGAGGGATCTGTTCCTGGAGAAAGACATCATGCTTGATAAAGTAGAGGGTCACCTAAAAAGGGGGAGTTCCTCAGTGAAATGTATTGACACAGTGGCTGCAACAATGGGCTCAAGCATAACAATGATTGTGAGGTTGGCGCAGGATCAGGCAGCATTTAATTCTGTTCATAGGGTTACCATGAGTTGGAATCAACTCGACAGCACCTAACAACAATGATTGTGAGGACAGTGCAGGACTCAGCAGCATTTTGTTCTGTTGTACATAGAGTTGCTGTGAGTTGGAACTGACTCATTAGCACCTAACAAAAACAACAACAAATGACTAATGATTGCAAGCATTTTTTCATGTTTTTTTGCTGCCTGAATGTCCTCTTTGATGAAGTGTTTTTTCATGTACTTTGCCCATTTTTTGATTGGATTGTTTGTCTTTTTATTGGTGAGTTTTTGGCATTTTCTATACATTTTAGAGATTAGACTCTTGTCAAATATGTTGTTACCAAAGATTTTTTCCCATTCTGTGGATTCTTTTTTTACTCTCTTGGGTAAAGTCTATTGATGAGCATAAGTATTTAATATTTAGAGGTCCCACTTATCTAATTTGTCTTCTGTTGTCTGTGCATATTTAGTTGTGTTTGATAGATTATTTGTACTGAAAATTAGATCCTTTTTTTTGTCACTGTATTATTTTCCAGGAACTTTGTAGTTTTAGCTTTAACATTTAGGTCCTTGATCCATTTTGACTTAGTTTTGATGCATGGTGTGAGGTATAAATCCTGTTTCATTTTTTTTGCAAATGGATAAGCAGTTTTTCCAGCTTCATTTGTTAAAGAGATGGTTTCTTCCCCATTGAATGGACTTCAGCAATTTGTCGAAGATTTTTTGCCCATAGATGTATGGATTTACTTCTGGGTGTACAATTCTATTCCAGTTGTCTGTTTGTCTCTCACTGAACTGCTACCAAGCTGTTTTGATTACTGTAGCTGTATAGTAAGAGATTGGGAAGTGTGAAGCCTTGTGCTTTGTTTTTCTTTTTCAACATTTCATTAGCTATTTGAGGCCTATTTCCTTTCCACATAAATTTGGAGATTAGTTTTTCCATTTTATTAAAGGATATGGTTGGGATTTGGAAAAGGATTGCATTATATATTACATTACATTGCATATATAATATATATAATACATATATATACAAACTGCTTTGGGTAATATTGATATTTGAGTAATATTGATGTTCAATCTTCCAATCTATGAGCATTTTTTACTTAAAGTTTACTTTGTTAGAGATTATTATTGCCATTCCTGCTCTCCTTTGGTTACTTTTTGCTTGACATATTTTTTTTTTTTCCTATCTTTTGATTTTTAACCTTGTGTTAGTCATCTAGTGCTGCCGTAACAGAAAAACCACAAGTGGATGGCTTTAACAAAGAGAAATTAATTTTCTCACAGTCAAGTAGTTTACAAGTCCAAATTCAGGGCCCTGGCTCCAGGGGAAGGCTTTCTCTCTCTATTGACTCTGGAGGAAGATTCCTTGTCCTCAAACTTTGCCTGGTTGAGGAGCTTCTCAGGCACAGGGACCCTGGGTCCAAAGGCCCTCTGCTCCTGGTGCTGCTCTCTTGGCGGTATGAGGTCCCTAACTCTCTGCATGCTTCCCTTTCCTTTTATTTCCTGAGAGATAAAAGGTGGTGCAGGCCACACCCCAGGGAAACTCCCTTTACACTGGATCACGGAGGTGATCTGAGTAAGGGTGGGGTTACAATCCCATTCCTAATCCTTTTAAAATAAAATTACTATCACAAAATGGAGGAAAACCACAGGCTACTGGGAATCATGGCCTAACCAAGCTGACATGTAGTTTTGGGGAGACACAATTAAATCTATGACAAACCTATTTAAGTCTTTGTGTCTAAGACATATCTTATAGGCAACGTATTTATGGGTGATGTTTATTTTTCCATTCAGCCACTCTTTGTCTTTTTATTGGAGCATTTAATCCATTTACATTCAGTGTGATTATTAATAGGTATGAATTTACTGCTACCATTTTCTTATGCTTTTTGTGGTGTTAATTTTTTTGTTTGTTTCACTTAATTTTCTGTGCTGAGTTTTTTCTGTATATGAATTTTCTTCTCCTACCTTTTGTTGTGGTTGTTTTTGTGTTTACCGAGTCTTTTTTATTTTCTTGTTCTTTATTTTGGTGAGAGTTGTTGTTGTTGTTGTTAAGTACCATTGAGTCAGTTCTGACTCATAATGACCCTACATACAGAAGAGCCAAACACTACCTGGTCCTGTGTCATTCCCAGAATCATTGATATGTTTGAGACCATTGTTGCAGCCATGACGTCAGTTCATCTCATTGAGGGTTTTGTTCTTTTTCCCTGGCCCACTACTTTACCAAACATGATGCCCTTATCCAGGAACTGTTCCATTCTGATAACATGTCCAAAGTATGTGAGACTAAGTCTTGCCATCCTCGCTTCAAAGGTGCATTCTGGCCATTCTTCTTCCAAGATAGATTTATTCGTTCTTCTGGCAGTCCACGGTATATTCAATACTCTTCATCAACACCATAATTCAAAGGCATCAATTCTTCTTTGGTCTTCCCACTTGGGAAGCACTGCCTGACAGAAGTTACAGAGATGTTCTGCCCTAACCTACAGTGGACACACTAACTGCTAGCAGCAGCCCAGAAGGGACCCACAAGTCCCACAAGAGCTATGGAGGGACCCAGACCACACAATACTTGTCAGCCAATATCAGGGAAAGAGCTTGCTCTTCCACATCCACTCAATTCTGTAAGGGAAGACACACAAGCCTAACAACAGAGGACTAACAGGTGGGTGTGACCCACTATACCCACTAATGTGAAGAAATCACACCCAGTCAACCAACACTACCAAAGTCACACATAGATGAGTACCACAAAACAACAATTAAAATAATGCAAAGGAAGGCATTCTAAACGCAAAGAGAAAAAACAAAGCTCCTGACATATTAAAACAAAACCAAAAAATCAAGATGATACAATCAAACACACATTCAATAAAAGAAATACATAAATAAAAAATTAACACCTCAATGCCAAGGAGACAGCAGACATTAACAAATTATACAAAGAAACAGGATAAGAAAGCTCAAGCAAGTGATCAAAATAAAGGCACAGAAAACCTTCCTGAGGACAACATGATAATAAAACTACCTGATAAGGAATTCAAAAGGCTTATATATAGGCTATTTAAGGAGATCAAGGAAAACTGAGGAAAAAAAAAAACCTAGAATAATTCAGAAAAACAATACAAGAACAAATGGCAAACTACATAGACAATTAGAAACCACAAAAACAATAACTAGAAATCCATGAGACTAACAATAAAATGTAAGAAATAAATAATTCAATGGGAGGACATAGAAATAGAATTTAACCAATGGAATAAAGAGTCAGCAAAATAGAGGACAAATACTAATTTGCTTGAGAAACAATCAGAAAAAAGAATAAAGAAAAATGAAGAAAGCTTAAAAGTTATGTGGCACACCATCAAGTGGGATATAAAAATAATTTATGTATAATAGGAATTCCAGAAATGGAGGAAGAAAAAATATCGAGAGAAAACCTTTAAATATGTAATGGCAGAAAACTTCCCAAATGTCATGAAAGATGAGGTTTTTCAATCAAGAAGCTCAATGAACCCCACACAGCATAGGCCCCAAAAGAAACTCACCAAAACTAAACCAAACCCATTGTCACCAAGTGGATTTCAACTTGTAGCGGCCCTGTAGAAACTCACCAAGACATATCATAAGCAAACTTTCCAAAACCAAAGAATTCTCAAAATGGTTCGTGAAAAACAAAATATCACTTACAATGGGGCACCAATAAGACTTAGTGTTGATTTCTCATCAGAAACCATGCAGGCAAGAAAGCAGTGGAATGACATACATAAAATCCCAAAATAATTGCCAACCAAGAATCATATATCCAGCAAAACTGGCTTTCAAGCAAAATGGCAAAACTAGGACATTCCCAGTTAAGCAGAAATTAAGGGAATTTGTAAAAACCAGGCTAAGCTTATAAGCAACAATAAAAGGAGTCCTTTGGACAGAGAACTAGCAACATCAGACAACAACCTGAGGTTAAGACACACAATAGCAAAACTCAGATACCAACCCAGACAAAGAATTCTCAAAAGTAAAAATAAAGCTGCAAAACTGATAACAGGAAAACAGAGAAGGTATGCATAAATGATGACAACTTCAAAATAAAAGGGAGAGGGAGGATAAATGGCATAATTATAGAACTTCTATATGGAGAAGGGAAACCCTGGTGGCATAGTGGTTAAGTGCTATGGTTTCTAACCAAAGGGTCGGCAGTTCGAATCCACCAGGCGCTCCTTGGAAACTCTATGGGGCAGTTCTACTCTGTCCTATAGGGTTGCTATGAGTCGTAATCGACTAGACGGCAGTGGGTAACAACAAAACAACCGTGTAAATTTAAATTTATTTAGTAAACATTTAATTAACAATTGCTATATACCAGTTGGAAACCCTGGTGGCGTAGTGGTTAAGAGCTACGGCTGCTAACCAAAAGGTCACCAGTTCGAATCCACCAGGCTCTCCTTGGAAACTCTATGGGGTGGTTCAACTCTGTCCTATCAGGTAGCTATGAATTGACTTGACGGCAACAGGTTTTTTTTAATATACCAGTCAGTTTAAAGTGATTGACTGCTAACTGAAATGTCAACATTTTGAAACCACGAGTGGCTCCATAGGAGAAAGATGTGGCAGTCTACCTCCATAGGGCTTTACAGCCCTAGAGCCCTATGGGGTCACTATGGGTTGGAATCAACTCAACTCCAGTGGGCTATATACCATCCAAGGGGCCCTGGTGGCACAGCAGTTAAGCACTCAGCTGCTAACCAAAAGGTCAGGGGATGGAATCCACAAGCTGCTCTGAGGGAGAAAAGATATGGCAATCTTCTCCCATAAAGATTAGGGCCTTGGAAATCCTATAGGGCAGTTCTGTTTCATCCTATAGCACTGCTATGAGTAGAATTGACTCGATGGCAGCTTTTTTTTTTTTTTTTTAATGTATATACCCTTCATGGACTAAGTAATGGCAATAATAGGATGCTAAGTATCAATATACTATAAGATTAACTCTTTCAAGAAACAGTCTGTTAGGAAATTCAGTGTAAAAAAGATTATTTAAAAATAAAAATTTCAAAACACACATCTGTATTATAGAGCTCCTAAATCCAACCCTTATGGACTATAGAAAGGAATATTGTTTGAGCTAGATCAAGAGGATAGTTATTCTGCTCAATTGTTAGGTAAGTACTCGAACATGAATGAGATCACCATTTACAGAGACAGGCTAAAGCATAACGTTTAAAAGCCAGGACACTGGTAGCAGACAAATATTGATTCATATCCTCTTTTTAATCCATTCAGCCTATAGCTGTAAGTTTTTCTCTTCTGCATGGCTCTTTAATCAGACTCACAGACGATTTTCAGAATAAACTGATCAGTCAAAGCTTAGGTTGGGAAAAAGCTTATTTAGTGCTACATTACAAGAACCTTGCCCAACAAGGACAATGGAATTTTCAATGGAAAGAAAGGGACCAATTAGAGTCTCCTTCTTCCAGAGTTTCAACATGAAATTCAGAAGGAATGTGATCAGTTTTTGTTGTTGTTTTCTTTTGATTTGACGGAGGGTGGAAATAAGAGTGAATACTTCAAAAAGATGACGATGAAGTCCCCTACAAGAAATCCGTGAGTTACCTTTTTTTGCAATTACCATAGTTTATAATAATGCATTATTATTAATTTTGTTATGTTTAATGAGATATGGCATAGAGTTATAATAATAATTTAAACCCAGGAGCTGATTTGGATTTTGAGTGTTTTCAGTTTCAATTTCTATAAAACCCAGTGTATCACGCAGCCTCTTCTTTCCATTTGGTCTGTTCTATGGTTATTTTTAATATTTAGTTCAGTTTAACCTTGTCAAAGAAATTCTTGTTGTTTTTGTTTTTTAAAATGTATCAGCAAAATAAACACATCTCCCATTATTTGTAAGCAATCGAAAATTCCTAATGAACATAAAAAAGTGTTAATGAAAAGAATGAACATTAAAAATGGTTTCTGAAAGAATATATTGAGCATGTATACATAAGTAGTTAGGACGTGCTATTTATTTACAAGTCTAGTCTAGGAACCTGTAGGGATTCTAGAAAAAATATGTTTGTAATTCTTCACCAAAACTGTGGTTTTCTCTTATTTGTATATATCTTCACAATCTCTGATAAGACTACAAATTTCATGAGAAATGGAAACATGACTGTGCTAATAAGATTATTTATTATTTTTATACCCAGACCCAGTGCCGTCGAGTCGAAAAGTAAATTGAAGTGAGAGGCTCATTCAGGTTATAACCAGAGAAAAATTTCTCCGGATTTTTAGAACTGAAAAGGTAGGACCAAGTATGTTTTTATCAAGCATATATAACGTATGAAATATCACGGTGATTTTATGTAGTATTTATTAATCATACATTTATGGAAAATATGCAATACCTCACACACTGTAGTAGGCCTTGGTCATGGCTACTGGTTTGTCAGTCTTTAAACAACAACAATAAAGCTTAGGCAGCAAGTGGAGAGAAGCTCAAACTACGGGTGCTGCTGTGCTGATGCCCTGATGTTATTGGGAGCACTTATAAAATCAAAAATCATATTTAAAACATGTTGTTTTCATGTTTAATCACTGCTCTTAGGTAAGGTTTTTCTCCTTTATTTGTTGTATTTCTTCCCCTCAGAAAAAACATCTGATTCTCTAGACTTATTTCATTGATTGGTTTGAGGAAAAATGAGTTTTCTGATTGTAAGGCAAAGCAGAAGACGTGTTTGTTAAATTAGGCATTTGCTTAATAGATATAGGAGGATCAGCAAGATTAAGGTCATGGATCTTTCTTGTTGTCAGATAATGTGTTAAATAAAATCAAAGGGATGATAAACAAGGGCAATTGCAGAGAAAAGCATTCCCTTAGGGTTCAACCTGGGAATTTTGTAAAATGTAAATTTTCAGAATGGGCACTTAAAATCTTCTTTTAGGTAGATAATAGGAGCAAATAAGAGGAATCATTTTCGGGGATTAAACATCTTATGTTATTTTTCTCTTGGAAGAATTACAGCCAGAACGCTCCTCAGAAGCAAGTATGGCCAGACTTCGTTTTGTTTACATTGGACATGTTATCAGAGGGACCAGTCCCTGGAGATGGATATCATGTTTGGTAAAGGAGAGAGTCAGAGAAAAAGAGGAAGACCCTCGGTGAGATGGATTGACACAGTGGCTGCAACAACAGGCTCAAATACAGATTGTGAGGATGGCACAGGACCGGGTCACATTTCATTTTTGTTATACATAAGATCACTATGTTTAGGAAACCACTTGGTTGCACCTACCAATAACATCAACTTATTTGTATTATTATTATTTACTGTACTTTAGATGAAGATTTACAGAACAAACTAGCTTCTCATTAAACTGTCAGTCCACATATTCTTTTATGATATTGGTTAATAGCCCCACGACATGTCAACCCTCTCCCTTCTCAACCTTGTGTTCCTTATTACCAGCTTTCCTGTCCCCTCCAGCTTTCTTTCTAGTCCTTGGCCGTGACCTGGTGTGTCCCATTAGTCTCGTTTTGTTTTAGAAATTATAGTGATTGGAAAAAAAAAAAAAAAAAAACTTATATTAAGATTCTGATCTATGAATACATTTACAAGTGACTTGTGAAGTTATTTGTGGCAAAAGACAAAATTGTTTTTAATGACATAGAAAGTGCCCTCGGTATTTTTTGGCTAAATCAAGTCATCATCTTAAAACGTAGATATAAACAAAACCAGAAATGAAGTTTAAACAGGTACATGCAAAATTAAATTACTTGAGCAGATGAAAAGCAAATCTGATTTATTTTGCCTTTAAAAGCACATGACATAAGCATACAAATAAATCCTTAAAAGCCTTGCCTGCATAACAAAAAAAGGTTGTTAAAGAGTGGGAACAAATAACAATTCAAAAGATAATGTGTTGCTTTATTTATAGAAAATCATCATTTAATGCTAGCACTAAATCTGAACATAAAAACTAGAAAAATCTGTTGAAAATTTCACATTAAATCATAAAGAATAAACCAAAAGAGATTAAGATTATAAAAGAACAGCAGAATATCAGTTTTTATTATTATTTTTAGATTTGCATCATGAATTAATCTATTATTGAGAACTAGAAATTTCTTAAATTTATTAATTGAAGGTAATTATGTTAAGGTTTGAAGGGAAAATTTAAGTTTGGAAGAACAATTTGAATCTGAGATGTGTCAAATCTTTTCTACTTCTAATCCTGGAGATGAAAGATAAATAGTATTGAACATAAATCATAGATATAAAAGGGAACAGAAAGATTCTGATAGCATTAGATGCTGCACTTTTTTTTTAATGACAAAACTGTAACCCAAGTGGCAACAATATTATATAAGTCATAGAAATTTGATGTTCTACAAAAATGTATTGATGTATAAAACACTAATTTGAGGCTAAAACTGATTTAACAGCAGTTTCTACTAGGCTTCATTAGGTTTCAAGTAATGAAAAAATGGAATTTGATGGGATAAAGCATAATCTAAGGAAAATTTTTGGACATGAAAATTATTAAGTTACAGATAAAGAGATTCCATTTTAAAAGCAGTTAATGTACCTTGTTAATTTCGCCATTTCATTTCTAGATTACAAAGCTTAAATTGGAGTTAGGCCTAGAAAAAAAAAATATTAAGAGCAATTATAAAATTCAATAAAGTTTGATTATTTTATCTAAAACTCGAAACTGATACACTCTTTCATTTGCCTTTTATGCTCCACTGCTATACACTTGCTTTCTATATATGCTGTGTTTTATTTTTCTTTTTCAAATTGACATCAATATCTTTAGTCATAGTTCTTTATATCAATAAAACTAAAAATCTATATTGAATCACATATACTTGATTAAATCAGTACTATTTTATTGAGATTTAATATTACTGTGCTACTTCTTCCATCCAAGAAAACAGTTGCTCTCAGCCTAACTCCGACTCATGGTGACCCCATATGTGTCAGAGTAAATCTGTGCTCTACAGAGTTTTCAGTGACTGATTTTTCAGAATTAAATTGCCAAGGGTTTTTTCCAAGGTGCCTCCAGATGAGCTAGAACTAACAGTTTTGGTTAACAGCAAACACCTTAACCTTCTGCACAGCCCAGGGACCCCAATTCTTTCGTAAGATTAAACCTTACCAACAAAGTGAGGGAGCCTTACCATTAAAAACTCAAAAAGTGAATACAAAAGAAAGCTTCTGCCATATGAGAATTCCTGTAAAAAGATGGGCACTTTTAAGACCTTAGATTAGCTTTAAGAACTGCAGAAAGAAAATTCTAAGCAATGTTATACCATGGTTAATATCAGGTAGCAAGAAGTGGTTTTAATTAATTTAATCATTTAGTACTTACAATGTTCAAGACTATAAAGTAAGGATATATACGTTGTGCCTAGATACTGATATTTTTAATTCTAAATTCTTATTGAACTTAATTTATAATCATGAGACAAACATGACTATTTTATAAGACTAAAGTAACATGAATAATTTGTAAGATTAATTTATAAATAAATAAATATTTATTTAGGACAAGATTATGCACTAACTTCTCCCAGTTTCATTCAGAAATATCTTCTTTGAGAACCCTAAAATGTCATTCAATTGAAGATCATTACGTATATACAGTAGGACAAGTGGATGTGGACACGTAAGTATGATAAAATACAATTAGTACAAAATGTAAAACCGAAACCAAACCAAACCCGCGTAGTCGAGTCGATTCCGGCTCACAGTGGAGCAGTAGAGATTGAGTACTCCCACACAGGGCAAATTATATTCTGAATAGCATCTTGAAAAGAGTAGACTTTACCAAATAGAGAAGGGATATATTTTTAGAAACACTAATTTACATCATTCACCAGGTGGCAACTAAACCATTGGAGTCAACTCCGACTCATGGGGAACCCGTGTGTGTCAGAGCAGAGCTGTGCTCCACAGGGTTTTCAACTACTGATTTTTTGAAAGGAGATCACCAAGCCTTTCTTCCAAGGTACATCTGGGTGGACTCGAACCTCCTGCCTTTCGGTTAGGAGAGGAGTGTGTTACTCATTTGCATCATCCGAGGACTCCCACAAGATAGCCGTTATTGAATATATAAAAGTTTTTAGATGAAAAAGCCACTCCTTTGAATGGTGACCTTACCAATTCTCAATTATTAAACCAGGAGTTTTTTTCACAACAGTTAAAATCAAGTAAGTAAATAAATTGCTAGGGCATGGTCACCGATGGAACTTCCCTTTCACTTCTTTATCTTTTATTTAGTAACAAATTCTCTAATTTTATTATAAGATAAACTTCCAGTAACATCTCAACTTTAAAGCACATTATTTTGCTAATGGGATACAAATGTACATGTAAAATTTTACTATAGGGTATTTTGTTATTTTAATTTATAGCTAAACCTGAAGGACAACTGTTCATTTTCTTACAGAGATAAATCCCCTCATCCGTTTAATCCTCTTTTAATAAAGGCTGACTTTTTTTTTTCAATGCATCTCTTGTCCAGATTTGGAATATTTATTTTTATGTCAAAATAAAGGTGTAGTGGTGGATCCTTTATTTTGATATAGAATTAGATATTCCAAATATGGGCAAGAGGTGCACTGAATAAGGACACATTTTTATACAACGTGATTGGTATTTTAAATTCAATGTCAAATAAATTAAAATGATTTCATTAAATGTCTGTGTACCTGTGAATAGTATTTCCTCACAATATTTTATAAGAATATACTAAGTTTACATATATTTAAAAAAAAAAACACATTTGTTGAATATCATCTGCCCTAAATTTTGTAATGGTACTAAAAGCATTGTTTTTTTTAAAACAATAATATGTTTAATCTATCATTTACTTACTATTAAAAAAAAATATTGCATATTATATTCTTTAATGTTTATGTCATAGAATTTATTAGGAAAAATACATGATATAAAAATATACAAAACACTTCTTTATGTTTTTCCCACCTTATCATCATAGATTTATTTTTCCTAATCTGTTTTTAAAAATTGCATTTGAATGGCCTTGGGTTCTTGAAGGTCTTCAGCAATCACATTCCATCGTGTTGATAGCTTTTATCTTGTATTGGTTGCAAAATAATCTTGGCCTGGATGGCACATTAGCCTACAGTAAGGTACACCAAACCATTTTTTGTAAGTATTTTTAAATACACTAAATGAATATATTCCGAACTCTGGTGGACATTATTTCTTTAATATTCTTATTTTCTTAAAAGTCCAAAGCCAATGCATTCTTAGTCATTTGCTAAATACATTCACATAGAAACACAGTTTTGCTCACTCTCCAGGAGAAATTTTTTCTTTAAATGGATGAATTATACTAGCAAACTGGTGCGGGGTTTTATATTACAGTAACGAATTAATCGGAAACCCTATTCTCTTTGTGATTTCTGTCATAACTAAAATAAAAGCTTCCAAAAGTATCACTGCACGTTCTCTTAGTCTCTAAATTAAAGAAGCTTTCTCTCTTTTACCTAATTCACTAATTTCTTGTCCACTTATTTCTTCTGGCAGCTTAATTGTCTAACATGTGAAAAGCGTTACATTATAAGAAAGAGGCTAAATAGTAAAAATTTCCTAGCACATTAAGAAGACAAAAATGTCAAGAACTGTAGGTAGATCCAGTTTCCAAATAATGAGCAACGAGAATCCTTACTTTCTGTCATAACTTAATTCCCAAGAAGAAAAATTTGTAACTTTTATCCATCATGAAATAAATAAATAAAATAATTAAAACGCTATATTTTCTGTAGCTTCAAGAAAACATGGGGTGTACGTTTCTTACAGGTAATTTTCAAAAGGAGGAGCTTGAAAGTTTACTCATAATGGCAATATAGGTTTTCTATGTACATTATTTAGCACATATTTTACACAACCACTGTTCTAACATGTATTTTCTTAGCTAATATAACCCAAAACATTAATAACCTAGTGTTATAAACATATTTTTAGAACCATATGTTTCTGAGTCTGTTTAAGTAAATAGAAAACTAATACATACCATAAACTACAGCATCACATGGGTGTAAAGACCAAGGAGATGAGTGAGGAATGAGACCATGCAAAAGAAGTTTAAATGCTATCTTGTGCTTCTTGAATTTTTACTTTGAGCTTAAGTGTTATCCTATAGCTACTGAGGAGCTGCTAAATGATTTTAAGTTGGGCATTGGTGTAAAAACTTGGGGGTAGTGTAGAATAGAGGTGTGGCACTAGAGAACCTGAGACTGACACTAAGAATTTTCTAAGGCTGCCATCATGGTATAATAAATGTCTGGACTATGACAAGGGGAATGGACATAGGAAAATTGATGCAGACTTTGTAAATTATTGAGATGTAAAATCTGTTAAGACTTTGTGTTTCAATGGGTGTGTGGAGAATAGAAGCAAGGCTATTCCCTCTCTTATATTTCGGGCTTTTTAGATTGGGTAGCTAATGGAGAGAGTCACTTAGATACGGAATATTACAGAGAGACAGATTATGATAGAATATAGATGGGAGATAGAGATAATAAATTCATTTTTTATGTAATTAGTTATAGTGACTTTAGTTATTCGTAAAAGACTAGTAAGAAATATGTGTTCATGTAGGTGCTCATGACTGTGCTATATAGTTGTGCAGGTTATGAAGTGAGACACAGAGAGACCATTAATTTAGTTTCAGGTTAGCCTAGAGTATTTGGATATAAGTAATATGTGAAACCAAGTTCAAAGTCTTCAAAGAAATAATATAGCATTGCCTGAGTGGCTCATGGATATCAAGAGCGGAAAGTTTCAAAATTATATAATAAATATTTATTTAGGGTTTATAAGGGTGTGAGGCCCAAACAGGTGATATTTCATGGGCTGAGGGAGAGTGGGATCTCTTTTGACTTTTTGCAGAGTCCATAAGAAGAATGAGCATGTATTAGAAACAATGCAAGGAAAAGGAAGACAATATTAAAGTCCAGGACACATGGTTCAAACTGAGGGTACCATGAAAAGAGTCTAATCTCTGAGTAATTATATGACTCAGGGATATACATGGAGATTCATTAAGATAGTAAAACATAAACTAACAGTTACTAAGTATAAAAAGAATCAAAACCTCTCCTTTAAAAGTCACGATGTGGTAGATAAGAAGTTTTTTGTTGTTGTTGTTTTAGGTTTGTTTTGTTTTGTGTTTGTTTTTTAAATGAAATTTCTACATTAATTTGTGTCTTCAGGTTGGGTGAATGGATGGGAAGTATGGCTCACTGTACAAAATTCTTGGGAGTGATGGAGGAATAAAGCGTGAGATATTGCTGCCTGAACTCAAGACATTTATGATCTTGTGACTTAAGAGATATGGCTAGAATAAAAACCTTCTAACAGAGCAAATGAGGAAACTGAAAAAAAATGTTAAGTAAGTACAAATTGTGAATTTGCTGTTTCATAGCTGGTGACCTCGGGCAAGATATTTAATGTCTCTATGCCTCAGTTATGTCATCAATAAAATAAGTGTGGTGTTAGTAACTTTCTCATGGAGATACAGTAATATATTAAAATTGTCTATGTACAGAAGGCACTTAAACAACTTAAGCTAGAGTAAACAATCAATTTTATTTATTATTAATAATTTACTATTATACAACTTAAACCAACTGGTGTCATTATACATGCCTTATATAGGGTCAATACTAAGACTATGGCAAAAAGGGTAAAAAAGTATAGTATTTAAACTTTCACTGTTAACCAAGAAAGAATAAATATGTGAATAAACGTTAACTTATGAAATATGAAAATGTGTATCAAAATGCAACAAAGTAAAGCATAAGGAAGAAAGAAATAAGGACAGAGGCAGGAATTAATTAATTAAAAAAGCATAAAATAAGAACTGATTAATAAATTTAGGAGCTGCCTTAACAACAAAAGAAGGAAAATAGTAAACTTTTCAACTGATCAATTATATAATTAAATGTAAAATAGGAATACACAAAAAGAGAAATGATAAAGAAGTTGAAAACATAAGAGTGATAGAAAGTTAATTGAAGCTATGCACAGTTCTATTGCAATAAAACATTCCAATATAAATGAAAGGATATTTTTCCAACAATGTCCAATTTATCATAATTGTTCAAAAAAGAGGATAAAACTGAAACTTTCCCATAACCATGAGGGAAAAGAAGCATTAAAAGAAACAAGTATCCAAAAGACGCTGGGCTTATTGTAGTACCTCTTTAAAAGACCACTTATAGCCTCAATAAAATGTGAACCTTTACTTTCTTTACGGTGAAAGAATGATGCACCTTGTACCTAATCAACAAACTAGCTCACCCAGAAAGCCAATGCAATTAAGAATTGACGTCAGCAGAAAGAGGATAAAGGTCTTGATGTGCAGGAAAAAAAAAAAAAAAAAAAGCATTGTTTTACTTATTTGCTCTATTTTCTGTTGGTTAGGGTCTGTTAGATGCTATGTAGTTGGAAGGTCATACTCATTATTTTTGATGTTTACAAATATTATTCCATTTTGCTAATGTACAAGTGCCCTCTATAATTTTGTGGTACATTTAGTCATGAACTCTGATACAGTGGTTTTTAGACCAAACTACTCTGAGTTTTTAGTAGCTCAACCATTACTTTTAAGGTCCATTAAAGTTTGGAATCATGTCAGGAAAGTTATCATATATGCTTAACAATAATATGTAATCGATAAATTCAAGTAGAGATTTCGTATTCCTTTTCTTTATCAACAATATGTTTTTATAATGTTTCACTTAGAACATCTCTAAATTTCTCGAGTTAACCAAAATGTACTTAAAAGTTTGAAATCAAATTAATATTAACAAATAAATAAATTGTGGAAATGTTTCCATAAAATATCATCTTTAGAATGTTACAGAATATGTCAGGTTAAACAATACTCAATGAAGTGATGTTTACAGTCTGCAGGAAATTATAAAAACTTCATTAAATATATTTATCTGAATTCCCTAAAAGAAAGATGCTCAATGTTAAACTCAGCCCACATTATTATAATGAAAATATATACGGTCATTAAATTTGATTTTAATTGACAACTCTATTAGAATCTCGACGGCATTGGATTGGTTGGTTGGTATTAGAATCTGCAAAAATATGTGTTGCTTTCTTATGAATGCAAACCAACCACCTATCTCCATTCTAACTGAAGCACATCAACAGGATATATTTTTAATTTTAGGCCTTTGTTATACAATGTCCAGATTGAAGCCAAGTTTGATAATATTTGAATTACCCATATTTACGGTACCCAATTACAAGTTTTTTTTCATTTATAAGTTATTTACTAGCAAAAAGTAAGTAAGTGTCAATAGTGAAGTCATAGGTCAATGATCAAACGTAATTCTTAAAGGAAAAGACAAATATAAGATTACATCTTTAATAAAAATTCAATGTTTAACACACACACATTATATTACTGTTTTAGGAATGTTACCTGCATACCCCAATAATTTGGAAGATGATGTTAAGTTTGATTATATGATGTTGCTGAGAAGGATGGATGTGTACCTGTAACAGTCACCAGAAAGCACATTTACTAGTAAAGACTTCTAACATTTTATAGTGCAACTATTATTTGCAAATCCGTATCTAAAGTCAGGAGCCAAACTCTTATGGTGATGCTCAAATTAAAGTCACTTTTCAAAGAGCCTTACCTTTTGTATTTCCCATCCATCCTGTTAAAGTTTTGCTTCTCATCGTTCTATACGTTTCACTAAATTTTTTTATGGCATGATTCTTTGCATCTAAAACATTTTTCTTTTCATTCTTAGGTTCAAGAATTTCTATTGGGCTTTGTAATACACAAACCATGATTCAAGTTACTGCCATCTTGTCTCTGGCCAATCAAATCAATGCAAAGAAGTACAATTCAGCCTGGATGTTTAAGGGAGATACTTGATTGGATCCAGTATGTTCCTCCTAGTCTCCTTAAGTCCTAAATCCTTGGTCACTAAAACTGCTTATTTTGACTGGACTGTGTGAGTGGATTGTGGAGATGTTTGGGATATACCATCTTCTCAAGAAAATACTATGTATTTAGTTGAGGAAAAATTTATTTAGTTGAGGAAAAATGTCCCTTCCCCAATCCTGATCTTATTTCATGGAAAACTCAGCAGCCATCGTAATTACCTATTAATTGCTCAAAAAATGTTTATTAAATGAAGCATTGTTCATGGGTTCCTTTAAGCATGTAACGTATATGAAAAGTTAACTAAAATCACTATTGGTTTCGTAAAGACTTCTGGAAACCACAAATAAAAGTAATACACACATACAGATATTTATGCATCCATTTAGTTTTGATTTCTAAATCACAAAGAAATTATGACAAAAGAATTACTAAAAGTATTTCAGATGTCTAGAAATTAATAATCACCAATTCTTTAATTGAAGCAAAATAATATTATTACTTTTTAAAATTTATGTAATATATCATACTCCAAATTTTATCCCACCTAATCTTTTTATTTCATATTTTTATGGAGCCATGTTGTTTTTTTCTTATATTCATCATTGAATAGAGAGTTTTGTGTCTGTGTGCGTGCATGATATTTATTCGTAAATCATGTGTGGATTCTATTCAATCCTCTCGTTATTAATCTGTGAGAAAATAGCAACGTCCCCTAGTTTCCGTTGAGATGCTAGATGATGCAAATGCTACCATTTCCGTGATTCGGCAGATAGACTGAGTTAGAGGTGACTGAATGAAACTTTCCTTCTGCTTGAGTACTGTGTTTGTTGAATCTACTGTTCATAGGCTGTATTGCCAAATTTTCTGTTTGGTCACATTCATAATATGACTAGGCCCATGCTCACTTTTGGGGTGTGTCTGTTACAGTGTAGAGACAGGGAATGGCGTGTCAAGATCTTGCCATGTCATTAGAAATTCCTGCTGTGTCAGAAAGCTGGTCAGTCACTTCTGGACGAGTCTGGAAGTCTTAAGAGCAATTCAGATCAGTGAGGCTTTCCATAACCTACAGGCTCTTGTCTTTCCAATGTGTCCATTCTTGGGCAGATATCCAAGGGACAGGGTCCCTTTTGAAATCTTTGGGTCTGTCACAGTAAAAGCCTTCCCAAATGAGTTAGTGACTTCCTCTTCTGTTTTTAGCCTCTCCTACAATTTTTGACCTTCCATATTAGGATTTGCAGATTTTTGCTTGTATTTCTGCATTACTTCTTAATGTATGATGACTTTCTTAAAATAAACATATCTTCAGTATTTTTAATATTCTTCACAGTACATGGTACTACTACTGTATTTTTACGCAAATAATGCACACATTCTACACTAGTTTACTGGCCAGGCTCTCCCCCTCTGTCCATGAGGCACCCTCACAAACACCACCATGCATATTCTTTTGTACATGTTGCTGAAAAAAAAATGAGCACAGCGCCCTTCAAAAACACCTCACAGGGGCAGGGAGCAAACGGCAAACAAATATAGAAGATGTGTATTATTTGCATAAAAATATGGTACATCCAAGTTTCTTCTGATAGGTATACCTCTCCACTGTTTTTTATGTGTGTGTGTGTGTGTGTTTGCATTTGTTTGAGAAGAGCAGTGCTGGTGTAATATTTGTGAACATGCTTCTCTCTTTTCAAGTTATATGAATTGAATTTTCATCTCTCCATTTGAATGAATGCAATGGAATTATTAAAAATAAAACACTAAAAATATAGGAGAATGCTTGTCACATAAATTAAAAATTAAAATAGTCTTTAATTGTGTATTATATATTTACAACTAAGTAATAAAAACTCTAGAAGGACATATCACCAGTGTTGCTGGAATTATAAAATATTTTTCTGTTTTTTTTTACCAGATTTCTGGATATTATTTGCTGATTTTTTAAAACGTGTTAACAACTAAAATATGTTATTACTATTATATAATGGTTTGAAGGAGTCCATGGATGGCATAAATGGTTAAGAGCTCAGCTACTAACCAAAAGGTTGGCAGTTCAAATCCATCCAGTGTTGCCTCAAAAGAAAAGTTTGAAAATCCACTTCCAAAAGATCAGAGCAATGGAAAATTCTATGGAGTAGAATGTACTCAATCACAACTGGTTATTTTGTTTGTTTTTAGTGATATTGCCTATTTCATATTTACTAAGCAATATCTTAGACATTTTGACAAAGTTTTGCTAATTAAACTTAAAAAAAAAAAAAAAAACCTTGGCAAGGTAGACACCTGAGGTTCAGGGATGTTAGATCATATCTGAATTTTATGTAGCTCATAATCGACAGGACCAACATTCAAATTCAGAACTCTCTGACTTCATAAAAGAATTGCACTGCTAAAAACTAAAGTCTCTACTTTCTACCACTATATATGTGCAGCTATAAATGAAAAAAAAAAAAAAAATTAGACACTTTAGTCAAACAATCTCATTTAGTATACATTATTTCACTACAATAGAGTTATGTATTTTACCTTGTTTCTTAATGACATTCCTTCTTTGTGAACCATAGAATTAGAATTGTGAATTAGAAATCTTTGATCCTTTTTAAAGCAAAAAAAAAAAAAAACCATGCTCACTGAAGGCAAAAGGTCTTGGAGATGCAACTCTAATGTTTAGATTGACAGAAAAGGTTGTTTTATACTGGTCCTTTTCTAAAGTTGATATTAATGAAATTGATAATAAAAACACATAGCTGCTAACAGTTGATTGGTTCTCAAGCAGCTCAGTTATAACACATTCTTTTCCTAAAAAACAGAAAACTGAACACTCCCAAATTAAGTAGAAGTTACTGGCAATGTATGAAATAAATTTATTAAATATAATTGTTTATAAAAAACCAAAGAATTGTATAATTCTGAGCAATATTAGAAAGCCAACTGAACACATAATTGTAGAACATGATTTTCATCTATTGAGCATTAAAGTAAAATCCAGGTAACGCTATAATAAAACCATGTGTATTTGCTTTTGAATTACTGTCTGATCAACTTGGTATTTTTTGATGCTAATGACTTTGTACCAACATTTACCCTACCCGGCCTTAAACAAAATAGAAGGCTCATGAGAATGAAACCCAAGTTTTGCAAATGTTAAAGGAATAAAGCATCTGCAAGATATTTTACATAAGCATCATAGAAAATATCCCAAAAGGCATTGTTTGAAACTAGGAAAAGGTTTGTTATTCATATCGAAATGAATAGCATACAGTACGTTTGGGAGAATCAAACATATTGAATTCTAATTCTTTCTCTATGCCCTAGATTTTCACATGAAATGGAAATATAGCTTTCATAGGTCAGCTGCTATTATGGATCACTACGTAATATTTCTATTTTTAATATGATATATTTATTTTACAGGTCAAAGAGGTTAACTGCCTTATGAAAGTTAGCAAAAGATTATGAATGAGATGGAAATCAGGTCTTATAAATACCAAAGCAAAATCTCTATTATTAAATTATAGCCTCTCCTTTCTAAACAGAGGCTGCTCTACGTAGGGACATAAAAGATAACCATCTCTTGAAACTATTGTGGACTTGTAATTTATTAACTGTAAATATGCTATTGGCATAAAGGAAGCAAAACTTCAGAGTAAAAATTATGTATGCCTTATAAAATGTAACTCAGTCTCTATTACTCTCAAATTTAAAAACAGTGTTATTTTCCTTAGCCAGAAACAAAACATGTTTTCATCTATTTCTTTGTTTTTACACAGGAGTGATGTCAGAATAGAATTACTTCTGTTATTCACATTTATATTGCTTTTAACATAATGCCACAATATTACTATGAACTTTTAATACTTATGCCCAGGTAGAAAATACAGCCGACCTGACCTAACATTTACTGGGCATGTTATATAATAATAAAAATAGCAAATATTGCCAATTTATGAAATGGAAAACTAGACTTTAAGGTATTTGTAAAAAACAAAATCTAAATGAATTGTGATTCAACTCAATGAGTTTTATTCCAAAATCTCTACTCTTAACTACTATCTTATAGGTAAAACTTTGAATAATATTTCTCACATAAGAAGTGAAACCATATTCAGTAAAAGTTGAGAACTCAAAATAATAACAGAGATCTGAACCGAAATGTTACTCTAATGAATGTATGGTAATTTACTTTTAAATATATCATGAGAGGTAACTTGATATATGAACATATGTAAAATAACACAAAGTACATGTAAAAGACACTTAGCACTTAAAATATCCTAGTCAGCAATTCACTCTTTGAATAACTATGTAGCATTTTAAATAACCTAAATAGCAATCTACATTCAGAAGTAAGTACACCGATAGTTTAAATAATATTACAAAGACAGCCAGAATCATTGACAAGCGTAAAAAAATTTAGATTTTAGCGTTAACAAAACTAGACATTTAAAGCCTGTGAGTGTGGATAAGTTATCAGCAAGCTCAGCATCCTACCACCTTCCAAGTAGTACAGCTGTATTCCGGGACTCTTGTCCTGAACTCTGGTCTTCTATCTCCTGTACTCAGCAAGGTCTCAGTTTTTGCCCAAATCAGAGTGTTGGCTGGTCTAGCTAGTTATGTCTGAGCAAGCATCTAAAAGTTTATGCAGTATGTTTGCAAGTCTGAGAATGGGGACTTTCTCTAACTAGAAGAACAGGTTGTGTGCTGTGTTTTCCACTCAAGTTTTTTCTTATAAATATTTGCATTTTGTGCATTTAGCAGATTTTAATCTAAGATTAATTTTGTTACACTACACCAACTGTGAGCGAAGTTGTAATAGAAAGACCTTTCAACTTCTACTTTAATTGCTAGGGGCTATTTTTTTTTTTTTTATTGTTATTTACCCAAAAAAACTGGCACTTGCTAAAATCCGTTTGGGTTAATTTACAGCAGAAGTCAAAGAAGAAAGAAAGAAAAAAAAACCCTAGGGATGTCTGAGAAAATGACTCTATTTAGAAGCAATAGAAGATTTTAGAGTCAAGAGAGATAAGAGAGAAAAAGCGTTGCAATAGCAATGGGAAACAAACCAGGAAACTTCATCCTGGAAAGTCAAAGGAGGAGTTTGAAGGTGGAGCATGTGGTCAAATATACACACTTGAGATATTTTTATTTTTGTACTTCCTAAAAGGGATTATTGTTATTTTTTTGTCTCCTCAACTAGGCTACAAATTTATGAAGCCCAAGGTAGTAGTTTATATTTCTTCTCTATCAACCATAAATCGTTCAGAGCTTATCACTAAATATTTACTGCCTTAAGGGATGAGTGAAAACAGTAGTGTATCTGTGGCGTTTTGCTGAACTATCTCTTGAGAGTATAAAAACTATGTCCATAAAAAGATATTAAGAAAAACATGATACTAAAGAATTGCATGCTTTGTGTTTCAGTCTTAGGTCTGATAGTGAAAACCATATTACAGGACATTAGTTCATAGATGGTTACGTAGTAGTAAACGAGAAAAAAATTATATGTTGGAAACAAACAAACAAAAAAATAGATGACAGAGTAAGACCTTCAAGGAAGCTTGAAAGAATTGACCTTCCAAATGAAGAGAAAAGAAACACTTCATGTTCCTCAGACTGGGTGGAAAAATGGAAGCACTCTAAAATCAAAGAAATTCCGAGACAGTGAGAAGAATATTTGATCAATGTTGAGGAGAAAAGGATGAAGACTTTTCTATCACATGACATCCATTTCTCAATAATGTAAAAGATATAAAAGGTGGAATGTAGAAAATCATTTGGGTGGGGCCTGTTGTGGTGAATGGGATAAGAAGTGGGAGAAAGAGCACCTTGACTAGGAATCAGGTTCATCAAAGTGTTGTCTTTGGGAAAAATCGTAGGTCCTGATTAATTTAAGATGAAGGACGATTGAAAGCAAATGTTAGCATAGAAAGATAATTTTTTGAGACATTAACATTTGTTGTTCTTTTTTAGCAAGGCAGTCTAACATATATTGTATGCCCCAGGGACCCTGTTAGGGGGGAACATGAAATCAAAATTATTTTCCCAATAATGGCAAGCTGTTATTCTTTATAACTCTCAATAGCTCATGAGTGTACAGTTCAGCTAAGTAGGCTATGTGACGTAACTGCTTAACAGATAATGCAGAAACGGTCATCAGTTATGAGAATCCAGCTGTCTCCTCTTAAACCAGGCATCAAAGCAATTTGTAAAAACGTGAATCACTATCACTGCCATTGATTTTTTTTTTATTATTGTTTTAGAAAATAGAGGTACTGTTTATTAAAAAACAAAACAAAAAATAGTGGGTTTACCATGTATTGGCTTTTTAATTGTAATCTAAATGAAATAACAACTATTTTAAAATTTAGATTTAATTTTAATACAGTATAACCAATAGGTGTAACCCATGTAAACAGAAGTATTTCAAGGTTCTTAATAATTCTTAAAAGTCTAAAGAGATACCAAGACCAAAATGTTTGAGAAATAATAATATAGACTAAAAGTATTCAAGAACTACTTACTGGTATAGACTAAGGGTCAGCAAATAAAGGCCCATTTATCAAATTGCACCCACCACCTGTTTTGCAGTACCCATAGTTCTACAAAGATTACAGCCAAAAATCCCTGTGGAGAAGTTCTACTCTATAACATGGGGCATCTGTGAGTCAAAGGCATCCAAAATAACAACATGGGTTAAGGTTTTTTTTTACATTTTTAAGAGTTTGGGAAAAAAAATCAGAAGTAGAATATTTATGAACTGTGAAAATTATGCAAAGTTGAAATTTCAGTGTCCAAAAGTACAGTTTTATTCAACCATAGCCACATTCATTCATTTACATTCTCACTACAATAGCAGAGTTGTGACAGAGATTGTATGGCCCATAAAGCCTAAAATATTTCCTACCTGGCCCTTTACCAGAAAAGTATGAGAATCACTAGTGCAGATCATAGTGAGATGTTATGTAGGTGGCTGTGATGGTTAAGGTTGTGTGCCAACTTGGCTGGCCCATGGTTCTCAGTGGTTTGGCAGTCGTATGATGTCATGATCACCTCCATGATGGGATCTGCTGCAAGAAGCCAATCAGTTGAAAGGGAGTCTCCTTTGGCATGTGGCCAGCATCTAATATTAGTGGACATTCTGGCATGGTTTATGGGCTTTTGCTCGCTCCGGATCCTTCAGCTGACTGCTTTTCATCTGACCTCCGGTTCACGGGACTTGAGTTAGCAGCTTACCTACTGTCTTGCGTGTTGGCCTTGGGATTTGTCGATCTTTGCAGCCGGTGGGAAAGAGCCCTGTTTTCTGACGTGATGGTCTCGGATTCTCCAGCCCCTGTGGTTACGTGAATCAGGAGAAGCCTCTATTCTGACCCATGGACTTGAGACATTCCAGAGCCTACAACCACGTGAGTCATTTCCTTGAAATAAATCTTTCTCTGTATATATATTTATGGATTACCGGTTTTGCTTTTCTAGAGAACCCAGCCGAAGAGAATGGGCATGTTGAATTTTTAGAAATATTATGCAATAATCTTTGTGCAAGGAGGCCTGGTGGCACAGCAGTTAAGCCGTTGGCTGCTAACGGAAAGGTGGGCTATTAGAACCCACTCAAGGGCTCCAAAGGAGAAAGACCTAGTGATATGCTTCTGTAAAGATTGTTGATGATAGGTGCCATCTAATTGGTTCCGTTAATGTGACCCTATGCAAATCAGAACAATCCTGAGTCATTCTCATAATCAAAGCTATGTTTGAGCCCATTGTTGCAGCCACCATGTCAAGCCATTCATCGAGGGGCTTCCTCATTTCCACTGAGCCTCTCCTTTACCAAGCATGCTGTACTTCTTCAGAAACTAGCCTTTTCTAATAAAAAAATAATCAAAGTTGATAATCTAAAGTTAGTGAGATAAAGTCTCTCCATCCTTGCTTTTAGGGAGCATTCTGGCTCCACTTCTTCCGAGACAGATTTGTTTGTTCTTCTGGGAGTCCATGGTTTATTCCATATTCTTCACTAAAATCATAATTCAAAGGTATTATTTCTTCTTTGGTTTCTTATTCATTGTCCAGCTTTCTCATGCCTATGAGGTGAGTAAAATACCATGTCTTCGGTCAGGTGCTCCTTAGTCTTCAAAGTGATATCTTTGCTTTTTAATGCTTTAAAGAGGCCTTTTGCTGCAGATTTGCCCAATGCAAAACATTATTTGATTTCTTCGTTGCTGCTTCTGTGGGCATTGATTACGGATCCAAGTAAAACGAAATCCTTGACAACTTCAATGTTTTCTCCATTGATGCTGATGTTCCTTATCAGAGAAGTTGTAAGGATTTTCTTTATATTGAGATTTGATCCACAATGAAGGCTACATATTCTTTGATCTATAGTCTTTGATCTTCATCGGTAAGTGCTTCACGTCCTCTTCACTTTCGGCAGGCAAAGGTGTGTTACGTGCATATGGAAGGTTGTTAATAAGTCTTTCTCCAATCCTATAAAGATTATAGCCTAGAAAACCTAATGAGGCTCTTCCATTTGTAACATGGGGACACTATGAGCTGAGATTGATTTAAGAGCACCTGTAATAATAAATCTTTACTCAATTTTTACTTTGAAGCACACAATTGCTTCTAAAACCCTTTCTTGTAATTATATGGAGTAAAGATTTATTATTATAAATTATTATTTCCCCATATAATTATAAGAAAGGGTTTTAGAAGCAATTGTATGTCCTGAAACATTATTTAATATTTTCTTAATTCTAAAATATCTGATAGTCATAATCATTTGTCCATAATCTGTATACTTGGTTCAAAGTGAAAATTGAGTAAAGATTTATTATTATAAATAATTATAATTATAAATAATAATTATAATATAATTATAAATAATAATTTATAATAATAAATCTTTACTCAATTTTCACTCTGAACCAAGTATACAGATATAATATATTTATAATATAATTATAAATAATTATACTATAGTTATAAATAATAATTTATAATAATATAATTATTATAATTATAAATAATTATAATATAGTTATAAATAATAATTTATAATAATATAATTATTATTATAAATAATAATTATATTTATAATATAATTATAAATATAATTATAATTTATTATAAATAATAATTTATAATAATAAATCTTTACTCAATTTTCACTTTGAACCAAGTATACAGATATAATATATTTATAATATAATTATAAATAATTATACTATAGTTATAAATAATAATTTATAATAATATAATTATTATTATTATAAATAATAATTATAATTTATTATAAATAATAATTTATAATAATAAATTTTACTCAATTTTCACTTTCAACCAAGTATACAGATTATGGACAAATGATTATGACTATCAGATATTTTAGAATTAAAAAAATATTTAATAATGTTTCAGGACATACAATTGCTTCTAAAACCCTTTCTTGTAATTATATGGGGAATTGTAACACAAAAATTGCTTTAGAACAGTTTGAACAAAATCATGTTCTGCTAAAGCTACAATAGCTGTATTGGATGTGGAAAAAATACGATCATTATGAAAATTTTAACATTTGTCAGGAAGTGAAAGAGATAATATTAATATGATGGTCTTTTGATGTGTTAAGTTTACCAGGTTAAAATTCTCAGTTAATAATCAAATAGTGATCTAGAAGTTTCTGGGAAGGTATTTTTAGTGATTAAAGTCCATAATCAGTTGACTCTGAACAGGGAAACTATTCTAAATTATCTGGGTGTGCCTGGTTCAATCAGAGTCCTAAAAAAGGACTTAAAAGCAGATGTGAGGCATCCCTGAAGAAGAAAAATTCTATCTGTGGACAAAAACTTCAGCATGTGCCAGAGAGTTCCAACCTGCCCTACCCGATGACCTGCCCAATGGCTTGCAGACTTGCCCAGCCAGCCCTCACAATTGCATAAGCCAATTCTTTGCAATAAAGCTCTAAAAATATATCTCCTACTGGTTTTGATGTTTTATTGATTATGCAGAGGCATTCAACTGAGTGGATCATAAAAATTTCTGATAACATTGCAAAGAACGGGAATTCCAGAACACTTAATTATGCTCATGACAAACCTGTACATAGATCAAGAGGCAATTATTTGAAGAGAATAAGGAGATACTGTGTGGTTTAAAGTCCAGAAAGGTGTGTTTCAGGGCTGTATCCTTTCACCATACTTAGTCTGTATGCTGAGAAAATTATCTGAGAAGCTGAGCTATATGAAGAAGAATGCCTCATCAGGATTGGAGAAAGACTCATTAAGAATCTGTGTTATGCAGATAACACAACCTTGCTTGCTAAAAGTGAAGAGGACTTGAAGTACTTACTGATGAAGAACAAAGACCACAGTTTTCTGTGTGGCTTAAGCCTCAACATAAAAACATAAAAAATCCTCACAACTGGACCGACCAATAAGCAACATCATGATCAATGGATAAAAGATTGAAGTTGTCAAGGATTTTATTTTATTTGGATCCACAATCAACATCCATGGAACAGCAGTAAAGAAATCAAAAAATGCATTGGATTGGGCAAATCTGCGGCAAAAGACCTTTTTAAAGTGTTAAAAAGTGCAGATTTCACCCTGAAGACTAAGGTGCTCCTGACCCCAAGCCATGGTGTTCTTAATCACCTCATATACACGCAAAAGCTGCACAATGAATAAGGAAGAGTGATGAAGAATTGATGGCTTTGAATTACAGTATTGGCAAAGAATACTGAGTATACCATGGACTGCAAAAAGGATGAACAAATCTGTCTTGGAAGAAGTACAGCCAGAATGCTCCTTAGAAGCAAGGATGATGAGGCTTTGTCTCACATACTCCGGACATGTTATCAGGAGGACTCAGTTCCTGGAGAAGGACATCATGCTTGGTAAAGTAGAAGTTCAATGAAGAAGAGGAAGACCCCAACGAGATGGATTCACACAGAGCCTGCAACAATGGGTTGAAGCATAACAATGACTGTGAAGATGGCGCAGGACAGGGCTGTATTTCGTTCTGTTGTACATAGGGTTGCTGTGAGTCGGAACTAACTTGAGGGCACCTAACAACAACAACTGATTCCGATTTTCTGATTGAACCATGAATGATAAAATTAATCTCTAGTTAAAATAAATACGATTAAATGCAATTTTCTTCAGAGGTTTTAGGTGCCGTCTAGTTGGTTCCAACTTATAGCAACCCAGTGAACTAATACTGCCTGGTCTTGCACCATCCTCAAATCAGTGTTATGTTTGAGCCGATTGTTGCAGCCACTGTGTCAATCCAGCTTGTTGAGGGTCTTCCTCTTTTTTGCTGACGCTGTAGAAAAGGTATCCTGGTTTTACCATTAAAAATTAACTTTTCATTACTGATTAAGATCTGTGTTATGAATTGATTTGTGTTCCCCAAAATATGTATTTTAAATTCTCACTTCTATACCTGTGATAATAATCCCATTTGAGAATGAGTTTTCTTTGTCATTTTAAGAGACCATAACAATGTAGGGTGTGTTTTAAGCCAATCGTCTTTGATTAGGACAAGCCAGCAAGCTGGCATAGGGGAAGACAGATGCCATACTACATGAAGATTGCCCAGGAACTGAGGAATAGAAGCTGGAAAGATACAAGGACCACCCTCTAGAGTGGACAGAGAGAGAGAGAGAGCCTTCTCATAGAGCTTGTGCCCTGAATTTGGACTTCTAGCCTCCTAATCAGGAGAAAATATGTTTGTTCGTTAAAGCCACCCACTTGTGTTATTTCTGTTATAGCAGCACTAGATAACAAAGGCAATCTGTTTTCAAAAATATTTGCAAAACAGAACAGCTGTTATTCATGATATTTAATTTGTTTATTAAAACCTGATATCAAAGAGTATGTTATTCTTTGTACTCTATTAAAAACAGATATTTTAATATTGATATAATTTAAATATAATTTTATATGAAATAATTTTTTCATATTTTAATGAGAAAAAGTTAGCAAAATCAGTCCTCAGAAAGACTGTATCAGCCATGTATAGTCCAAGGAACATATAATTAATTTTCATGATCACTGTGTAAATATTAGTCATAGGCCATACCTTCCTGATATATCCGTGCGATACAAGGAATGACCTTCAATACCAAATCCAGTGGATAAAGAAACTCTTATTTTTAGAATAAAATAAAATTTAATTTTCAAAATATAATTCAGCTTCATAGTCACTTTCAGATTATGTAAAATGATCAAAATTTAAAACAAAAGATACTTAAAATTTAGTAGAATCAATCATTTTCTCCTCCTATATAGATATTGTAATAGATTGAATTATGTCCCCCTAAAATATGTTTCAGCTTGGTTAGGCCATATGTAGTTGCCCTCCACTTTGTGATTTTCCTCTGTGTTATAAATCATAATCTCCGTCTGTGGTTAGAGGATTAGGGTGGGACGTAACACTCTTGCTCAGGTCATACCCCTGATCCAATGTAAAGGGACTTTCCCTGGGATGTGGCTTCTACCACTTTTTATTTTACAAGAGATAAAAAAGAAAGGGAAGCAAGCAGAGAGCTGGGGACCTTATACCACTAAGAAAGCAGTGCTGGGAGCAGAGAGTGTCCTTTGGACCTGAGGTTCCTGTGCTGAGATGCTTCCAGACCAAGGGAAGACTGATGACAAGGACCTTCCTTCAGAGCCAGCAGAGAGAGAAAGCTTTCCCCTGGAGCCAACACCCTGAATTTGGACTTGTAGTCTACTAGACTCTGAGAGAATAAATTTCTCTCTGTTAAAGCCATCCTCTTGTGGTATTTCTGTTATAGCAGCGCTAGATAATTAAGACTGATATGAAAATTGAAGTTAGGGTGAGAGCTGAAACACAATTCATGTCCTTATATTAAATAATTCTGAGATCCAGCAAAAATAATTTGGCTGCTTACTCCAAGCTATATTTGTTTGAGAAAGATAGATCTGTAAAATAATTAAACAGCTTACCTATCATTTGCAACAGCTCACTCATCAGGACTCTTCTGATAAATAGATTGCTCATCAAGATTTTCTTCAAGATTCTCACCTCAGCCTTCCTGCCAAATAAAAGCTATTAAAAAAAAAAAAAAAAAACTTTGCAAAGATGTCACTTTAATGACTAAGTTGTGCCTGATCCAAGTCATGCTGCTTTCAGTCGCCTCATATACAAGTGAAAGCTGGACAATGAAAAAGGAAGACAGGAGAAGACAATTCTTCTTCGCCATAATATTTAAGTTACGGTGTTGCCAAGGAATATTGAAAGTATCATGGACTGCCAGAGGAATGACGTATCTGTCTTGGAAGAAGGCGAGATTTCTTCTCGCATCCTTTGGACATGTTATTAGGAGGCACCCGTCTCTGCAGAAGGAGGTTATGCTTGGTAAAGTAGAGGGTGAGCAAAAAAGAGGAAGACCCTCAAAGAGGTGGATTGACACAGTGGCTACAACAATCGGCTCAAACATAACACTGATTTGAGGATGGTGCAGGACCAGGCAGTATTAGTTCACTGGGTTGCTATGAGTCGGAACCAACTAGACGGCACCTAACAGAAACAACAACTGTCCAAATCTAGCTAGATTCTTGCCTTGCAAGGTTTAGCTTACAATTAACCATCTCAGTCCCTAAAAATACTCTTTTCTAGCCTAGCTTAACCTTTTGAGATTTTGTCATGACTCACTTAAGTTCACATGAAAAATGAATTTTTCTGGATAATTTATAGAAGCTTTTTGACTTAGATCGATTTTATATTGCTAGTGAATAGCTGAAGCAACTCAGTGTAAGCCTATACATTTTATAACTACATATTTAAACAGTTTTGCAATATCAATTATATTTTTCTTTAAACAGATCCAATTTTAATTTTATTCTCCAATTGCTGAGCATTTCATAAGAATATATGAAAGAATACCTATTTTCTTCTTTCCTGTTCTCTGCTAGTCTCTGCCATTTTGCCCCATGAAATTTTAATTCTCTTTTATCATGAAACAAGCTTGGAGATCATTCAACTTTCCCAGGTATAGGCTAAGGAACAGGTTGTATATTGCCAAGGGCAGTAAGAAAGAACACTGTTTCTGGGCTCTCATTTTCCACAGAGAGGTGTGCAGAGGACAGAGTCTACGGAAGGACACAAAGTGGGTTTGTGCTCCAGCAAATACTACAGCAGAACCCTCCTCACATTGCAGCCTCTTATCACCATAGAGCCTTTTTTTTTTAATGTAAGCAGTGGAAATGCTGTGTGTTTTCAGTAAACAATGATGAATAGGGAGATAGTTTTTGTTAATATGAAGACCAGCTGTTCAAGATTTCTTTTTTTTTTGAAAGTGTGTGTTGGTTGAACTTAGATGCAGGCTCTTGAAAAAAAGGAGTCTCCTCCATCCTTTCTCACAAGAAATTGAATAGAGGAGCAACTCTTCTTGCGAGGGCAGGTAAAGCCTATTTCCATCCAGGCCTTTGCTACGCAAGTTGAGTTTCTGGAGTCATCTTGAACCACTCCTGCTTGTCTCTCCCATGTATTTTGAGATTTTCCTCTATAGTTCTAAGGAGAAAATGAGTATTTTGCCCAGATTGCTAAGGAGAGGTGTTTATGTATTGTTGAGCATTGAGAATGGGAGCTTGGATTTCATGTCAACTGACCTCTCAGATATTTACTGAGCTACCAGTCAGGATTTCTATTACCAGGTCATAAATTTACATGCTGTATTTGAGAAGTTTCGTTTCTACACACATAGCTCCCTCTAGTGCTTCAAAGCAGTACTTGAAAATACAGAAACCCGGCTATGTCTGAGCCTGTTAAGTACAGAAATCTCTACAAGCCTATTTGAGGCCCAGATTACCTAAATAATGGCATCAAGCATTCTTCTCATTATAGAGTTTTACCATCTCACAGGGCTTAACATGGAAACCAGAGAACAAGGGCCCTTTCCCTGGAACATACTAATATTTCTCTTTCTATTACTTCCTCTCAATCACCAGCTGCCCAAACTCATAAAAATATACTTGAGGCAGAGGTGAGCAGAGTGGTTAGTGAAGTCATAAAGGCATTTATAATATGTATCTCTTATATTTTTGCCTATGAATCAAGTCCTCTTTTTTGTCAAAGGGCTCAGGCTTTGGAATACAAAAGCAAAAATAGAGATTCCCTGAGGTAAAAAGCCTTGGGTAATTCTATATTTAAAAGGAATTAAGAAGAATTAGTGAAAATACCAGAAGTGTCATCAAAAAAATAAATAAAACTCTATAGCACTTTTTGGTTCAAAGCCCTGCTTCAAGTATTGGGCATGCATATTCACAACAATATGAACATAGAGAAACTGTAATAAAGATATTTTAAAATGTTTGATTGTGCTTACCTAAACAGAAAACTTTAAAAAAAAAAAAGGATTCCATAATTGAAATTAAGGTAAATATCCAAACAGCAGTCAAGTATGTGAGCCAAGGGCATTCTAAAAATTATACTCCCTCCTCAATCCTAGGAAATTGCTTCATATATTATACACTTTCCAGAAACTCTCCTTCACTGTAATGATTTTTCAGATCAGAAATATAACCATTAATGTATTTTAATAAGTAAATATATAAGTAAAAAATAAACTGAAGAGCCCATGTCCAAGATAAACGCTTTAAGCCTTGACCACAGGTGCTTACAAAGGCTTATCTAATCTAGCAGAGTCTATGGGGGAAACCCACCCCCCCAGACGAGACTTGACAGTACGGAGGAAGTTTCAATCAAGGACTGAGCACTCTGCTTCTTGGTATGGCTATGCTAGGGCAATCCTGGCCCAAATGGCTCCATTAAGAGGCAACCTTCTTTAAGGCCCTCAACCGAGGTCTGCCAAGACCTCCTTACCTGGGGGCTGCAGACACTTTCTTCTCAGTACTCAGTACTTTTCCACTTCTATCCATTCCCGCTTTCTCTCTACTCACCCCATCCATCATATGACTGGAGACTATTGTTTAGGGCTACCTTTTAAGTGAGTTAACCCTTCTATCTGCATTGATATATCTCACCCTCATTTGGGCCACTTCACAAGGGAAAACATAACAATAGGGGAGCCAGGTATTTCTTTCTGGCTTCTTGCTTATACTATTCCACTAAGTAAATAAAAGGTTACTATTTATGTTCGGGTTGGCATTTTGTCCTCCTTATCCACCGTGAAACCTGACAACCCTTGATGTACACAAAATGAAATTAACTTACCTTAATTTGCCTTTCAAATTACTGTCTAGTGCCTCATCTCCATTTATTCACACATTTCAAGAATTTAGCTATTCCCATTTTGACCCCTTTATTAGGAAAATTGTCAGTGGGTGCCTGGATTCTACTGTTAGGTACTCATCAATTTTATTACTATTGTTTTTGTTGTTGTTGGGTGCTATTGAGGCAGTTCTGACTCATATTTACCCTATGTACAACAGAACAAAACACTGCCCGGCTCTGTGCCATTCTCACAGCCACTGTGTCAATTCCTCTCATCGAGGGTCTTCCTTTTTCTTGTTCACTTTCTCCCTTGCCAAGCATGATATCTTTCTCTAGGGACTGGTCCCTCCTGATAACATGTCCCAAGTAATGAGACAAAGTCTCACTATCCTTACTTTCGATGAGCACTCTCGTACTTCTTCCAGGAGACTTATTCATTCTTCTAGCAGTCTCTGGTATAGTCAATATTCTTCACCCACACCATAATTCAAAGGCATCAACTCTTCTTTGGTCTTCATCATTCACTGTCCAGCTCTCACATGCATATGAAGTGATTGAAAATATCACATCTTGGGTCAGGCTCATCTTTGTCCTCAAAGTAACATCTTTGCTTTTTAAACTTTAAAGAGATTTTCTGCTCAGAGTTGCCCAGTGCAACATGTCAGTTGATTTCTTGACTATTGCTTCTGTGGTTGTTGATTGTGAATCCAAGTAAAATCAAGACCTTGATAACTTCAATATTTTCTGTGTTTATCATAATGTTGCTTATTGGTCCAGTTGTGAGGATTTTTGTTTTCTTTATGTTGAAGTGCAATCTATACTGAAGGCTGTAGTCTTTTTGATCTTCATTGGTGTTTTAATTCCTCTTTGCTTTCAGCAACCAAGGTTGTCATCTGCATATTGCAGATTGAGTCTTCCTCCAATCCTGATGTGTTCCTCTTCACGTAGTCCAGCTTCTAGGAGTATTTGCTCAACACATAGATCTAGTAAGTATGGTAAAAAAGGTACAACCCTGACTCACACCTGTCTTTATTTTAAACCATGCAGTCCCCACCTTGTTCTGTTTGAATAACTACCTCTTGTTCTATGTACAGGTTCTTCATAAGCACAATTAAGTGTTCTGGAATTCCCTCTCTTCACAATGTTATTCATAATTTATTTACTAATGAAGTGAAATTGGCTTTCTTTTATGTGATCTTCCTGGCCCTGGCCTTGTAATTCTCAGAAAATGATCGGTCTTGTCGCAATCTGATAAAGAATTGTTATCCGCTTAAGTTACTTGCAAGGGATTGGTCAGTTTGTTATCTGCATAAACAGCTTGCATGGGATTGATGGTTTGCTATCCACATAATCTGCTTTGCAAGGGATTGGTTATTTTTCTACCCCCAATCAAATAGTATAGCAGCAGCCTTATCACTACTTATAATTTTGAGGCAAATGGCACGTGTTTATGCACGCAGCTTAGTGTTTTTTTGTTAAAAGACATTTGCATTTTTTCCAGGTTTTCAAAATAAAAAATAATGCAACTATGGCCATTCCTTTTCATGTCTTTTTGTTCTGGAGTTTCTATAGACATATGCTTACAATAAATTTTCAGGATCACATCTTTTGCATATATTTTGATGTACTCCATAATTTTAAGAAATTTATTGAAGCAGTTGTAAAAATTTACATTCTTCCCAATGTTTTGTAAGCATTTTTATTGTTCCGCATGCTCTTTAAGAGTTTCTATTGTCAGGAATTTTAATTTTTTTAACTTGGTCAGTAGAAAATGGTGATATGACTTGCATCCCATTGAATACTAATGAAATTCAGTGTGATTTAATATATCATTTATAATATATTTCTTTATCTTTGAAGTATCAGTTCATATATTTAGCTCATTTATTGTTTATCTTTTTCTTATGATTTTAGGCTTTTATGCAGGTTCTAATTTTTGTCTAATAATTTATCAATTTTATGTGTTTATGATTTTTTTCTTCAAGTTTGTAGGTGAACTTTTCATTATTTTTCTGATGAACAGAAGATTACAATTATTTTCTCCTTTTTCTTAAATTGTGGTAAAATATATGTCACAAAAAAATTTGCTGTTTCAACCAGTCTTAAGTGTTCAACTCAGTGACCTTAATCGCATTCACCATGCTGTGCAGCTATCACCACTACACATTTCAAGAACATTTATTTTACCATCCCAAACAGAAGCCCAGTACCACCTAAGCAATAGCTCCCCATTCTCTCTCCCTTCTACTCCCTGGTAAACACTGATGCACTTTTGTTTCTAGATATGTCCTATTCTAGATACTTCATAAAACTGGAACCACACAATATTTATCCTTTTGAGTCTGATGTATTTCACTCAGCATAATGTTTTCAAGGTTCATCCATATTACAGCAATTATCAGAACTTCATTTCTCTTTATGAATGAGTAATATTCCATTGTATGTATATACAACTTTTTGCTTATACATTCATCTTTGGAGGACATTTGGGTTGTTGCTACCATTTGACTCTTGTGAATAATGTGGCAATGAACACTGGTGTACAAGTATCTGTTTGAGTCCCTGCTTTCAAGTCTTTTGGGTGTATGCCTAGAAGTGAAATTTCTGGATTGAATGATAATTCTGTGTTTAACTTTTTTAGAAACCACCAAAATATTTTCCACAGAGGCTGAACCATTTTACATTTCTGTCAGCAATGGATGAGGGTTTTCATTTCTCCACATCATCTCCACACTTGTTGTTTCCTGCTTTTCTGATAGCAGTCATCCTAGTGGGTCAGAAGTAGTATCTCATTTTATTTTTTAATAATAATATCTTATTGTGTTTTTGGTGAGAGTTTACACAGCAAATTCGGTTCCCACTTGACAATTTATACATCAGTTACTTTTGTCACATTGTGTCAACATTATCTTTAATTGCATTCTGTTTATTCCATTTCCAGTACTCCAGTTTCCCTGACCACTTATCTTCTCATCTTTGCTTTAGAACAAATATTGACCTTTTATTCTAGTACAGTTTTTTTTTTTTTTTTCCTTTAATGGAGCACTGCACTTCTGGGTAATATCCTTTATTTTGTGTGCCAATATGTTTTTTCACTAAAAGGCGACCTCAGGGGATAGTTTCAGTACAAGGTTTAAAGAGTTCTTCTGGGCAATAGTCTCAGGGAATCCTCTAGTCTCAACTGGCCCATCAGTCTGGACTTTTTAAGAATTTGAGTTATGTTCCCTGTTTTGCTCCCATCCTATCAGGGTCCATGTATGGTGGTCCTGATCAGAATGGTTGGTGGTGGTAGCTGGGCATCATCTAGTTCTTCTAGCCTCAGGGTAGAAGAGGCCATTGTTCTTTTAGGCTATTAGCCCCATAGGCTAGTTTCTTTTCTGTTTTGCTGGTTTCCTTCTTTCTCTTTCACTCCTGGTGAGTAAACCCATTGCTGTCGAGTTGATGCCGACTCACAGCGACGCTATAGGACAGAGTAGAACTGCCCCACAGGGTTTCCAAGCAGGGCCTGGTGGATTCAAACTGTGAACTTTTGGTTAGCAGCCGTAGCTCTTAACCACTACACCACCAGAGATTCCTCTTGGTGAGTAGAAATCAATAATTGTATCTTACATGGCTGCTCCTAAGCTTTTAAGACCCCAAATACTATGCACCTCCCTAGGATGGAGACCATGAACTTTGTGAATTATATTATGCCAATTGACTAAATTGTCCCATGAGACTAAGGTCCTAAGCCAGAAGATTGCAATTTAAATGTATATGAATACGTTAATATTTTCCTGTATATTTTCTGCTTTTTTTCTTGTAAGAAACAGTGTGCATGATGAGTCAATAAAGCTGTTGTACAAATCAGTCTTTTAATTACCGTAAACTTTTATAGTAGTTACACTGCAATCATTTTATTACATATTTTTCCTGTGCACATCTAGGGCTAATACAAATGGTGTTGATTTGATGTACAGTGTGAGGTAACATCTTAGCCCAGAGGGCTAAAAAATAGAGCCTAAGGAAGTATACATGCTGTTGGTTTTTAAATTATTTTATCCATTGATAAATTCCATTTGCAAGCATTTGCAATTCATATTTGTAGGTGAAACTGGTCCATATTTTTAATTTCTTATGCTCTTCTTGTTTGCTTTCTAAAGTTTTTCTAGCATCATAAAATAACTTGAGGGACATTTCATCCTATTCTTTTCTGTGGAAGATTTTATGTAAAATCAAGTTATGTTCCTGGGCTCTATTATAGAACTCACCAGGAAAATGTTCTAAGCCTGTTGTTTTCTCTGTGGGAAGACTTTTACTTGTAATTCTGGTCTGTTGGTGGTTACATGACATGTGGACTTTTTATTTATTTGAGTGTCATATTTGGAAAATTGTACATTGCTGGGAACGTACTATACACATTTTCAAATCTGTTTGAATAATGTGTTCATATCATTTTTTCAGCAGTTCAAACCCACCAGCCACTGTGCAGGAGAAAAGACTTGGTGATCTGCTTTCCTGAAAATTACAGCATAGGAAACCCTATGGGGAAGTTCTACTCTGTCCTGCTGGGTCATTGTAAGTTGAGTTGGAATAGACTCAGTGGCACAACAACAGCAGCAAAGTTTATTATGAGAATCGTAAGCACGAAGACATCGATGACAGTATAATTAACACCACACACCCATTATCTGAAATCAATATTTGTGAAACCTTTGCTAAACTCACTTCATCCTGTCCTCCCAGTATTTTTAATCAAATCTCAGACATGTATCACTTTATGATAGTGCACATCAATCCCAGCATCTGGAAGAAAAAAAAAAAAGGATATTTACTTACACTGAAAAAACTTGGCATTATTATACAAAAAAATTAATAGTTATTTCTTGGTATCTTACAATATCTGGCTCATACTCATGTTTATTCCCCTTTACATCTTTTAAGTCTCCCCCAAACTAATACAGTTTCTATTTTATTTTTAATACCATTTTCTTGTTGAAGAAACTGGGTCAGTTATCTTGTTGAATGTCTTACCTTCTGGATTCATTTACTTGTGCTATCACTTAATTTGTTCTCCTGGTTTTGTATCCTACTAAACAAAATATTAAGGAGCCCTGCTTGTGCAATGCTTAAACATTCAGCTGCTAACCAAGGAATTGACGTTTCAAATCCACCCAGCTGCCCCAAGGAAAAAAGACCTGGCTATCTGCTCCCATAAAGATTACAACCTAGAAAACATGATGGGGGCTCTTCTATTCTGTCATAGGGGGTCATTATGAATGAAAACTGACCTGACAGCACCTAACAACAACAAAAAGATAGTGAGTTCAGAGGCTTAATTAGATTCTATTTTATTTCTGTTTTCTAGAATTCATGATTGGTGCTATGAACTTTATATTATAATACATCCAGGAGCATATATAGTAACTGGTTGTAAATAGAAGAGTGGTACAGATAGTATTATCTCATGCCTACATTGTGTTGTCATCCACAGTACATCTAATGATTTAATTCTTGGGTTATTTTGTCTTGAATCAATTAATTCATTAGAAATTGAAAGATTGTGATTTTTATTACCATTTAAAAAAAAAAAAAAAAAAAAACAAACCCAGTGCCCTTGAGTCGATTCCAACTTATAGCGACCCTATAGGACAGGGTAGAACTGCCCCATAGAGTTTACAAGGAGCGCCTGGTGGATTCGAACTGCCGACCCTTTGGTTGGCAGCCATAGCACTTAACCACTATGCCACCAGGGTTTCCTATTACCATATTTACTAATAAAAAGTTATTAGCTGCAATTCTTCTGTAATGAAGTTTTTGTTTGTTTGTTTGTTGTAATCTCATAAATTAGAGTCACATATTTAAACTGAAATACAATACACACAGAAAATTTAGGGTACATCTTAAATTACTGTATTTTTATGCAAACAGTGCACATCTTCTATGTTTGCCAACTGCATCTTCCCCCCCGAGGTATTTTTGTAAGTGCTGCTATTCTAATTTTTTTTTACAGCAACATGTAAACAATAACTGTTATAGTGGTGCTTATGAAAACACCTCTCTAGGGGAACGTGCTGTTGGCAAACGAACTTAGAAGTCACATGTTTTTGCATAAAAATATGGTATTTTTCAATCAAGAAGATCGATTGCATTAACAGGTAAAGATACCCAATTTCTCTTTCTCCCTTATCATTAAAAGCTCATTTTTATAAATATAAGAAATTAGTTTCAGTCAGGTTTTGTTTTTTGAGATTCAATGGGATCCCCTTTATATCCTTTCCTGTGTCCTGTTGGCATAACCCTGTTATTTCTTAATTTTTTTCTCAACAAAATCTCTCACCCTCCTACAACACATCTCTTGCACCAGATTTGGAATCAGCATTTCCTCCCAGGAGCCGTAAGTTGCTTTTTCATGGGCAAAATAATTAGAGCAGACAGCCTAAGACAGTGTAATAATAACAACGGAGTGCTTTTTTTTTTTTTTTTAATTGCTTAATGGCTTCTTTAAAGGAAAACCTAGGAGTATATATGTGTGTGTGTATGTGTGTTAATGGATTTATATTACTAACTGTTTAAAATCATGAGTATATACTATTTTCTCCTGATTTTAAGATTACATTGTTTTGACTTTTCAGATTTTTATACTTTTCTTTTATACAAGAAAACTTCATAGCTAATAATATAAATATAATTTCTTATTTTGTTTGTACATGCACAAGCATGCATATTCAAAGCACTCTGAAAATAATAATATCAATATTACTAATAAAAAATAATGAATAAAATTTAAGATTTATTTGCAGGGATATGTTTTAGACTGTATTACTCTAAGTATAAATAACAAAAATATCGTGTTCCACAGTAATGCAAAATACCTCCCTCTTTGTGTGTTGCAGTGGACAGAATAATAACCTCCCAAGATATCCACTTTCTAATTCGGGGAACCTCTGACTATGTTACATTAAATTGCAAAAAGGAATTAAGGTTGAAGATAGAATTAAAGTTACTAATTGATTGACCTTAAAATGGGGATATTATCCTGGGTTATCCAAGTGGGACCAAACTAATCACATGAGTTTTAAAAATTTGAACTTGGAAGCAGAAGAGTGGGTAAAAATGTGACATGAGAAGGATTCCACCCTCCTTACTATCACTGAAGATGAAAGAAGGAGGCCATGAGCTAGGGAGGCAGAAAATTCTAGAAACTGGGAACAACTCTCAGTTAACATCCAGCAAGAAAGTGTAGAAATCAATTCTGCAACTGCAGGAAACTCAATTCAGCCAACAATTCAAATAAGCTGTCCACAGATTATCTTCTAAATCCTTCAGAAAGGAACACAGCTTGCTAAGACCTTGATTATAGTCTACTGAGACCCATACTAAACCTCTAACCTATAAAACTGTAAAATAATAAGTTCATGTTGTTGTAAGCCAATTAGCTTATAGTAAATTTTTACAGCAACCATAGAAAACTGATACATGTGGTTACATCATAAATTGAAGTATACTGAATTTTTGTGGACTTTTTGTTTTATTTCATCTTATTTTTTGAATATCTTAAACATTGACAATGTATTAGGCAAATCTGCTCCAAAAGGCCTCTTTAAAACTGTTAAAAAGTGAAGCTATTACTTTGAGGACTAAGATGTGGTGACTGAAGTGTTGGTATTTTTAGTTACTTCTTAAGCACATGAAAGTTGGACAATGAATAAGGAAGACTGAAGAAGAATTCAAGCTTTTGAATTACGGTGTTGGTGAAGAATATTGAATATACCACGGACTGCCAGAAGAAAGAACAAGTCTGTCTTGGAAGAAGTGCAGCCAGAACGCTCCTTGAAAGTGAGTATGGCGAGACTTTGTCTTATATAGTTTGGGCGTAGCAGGAAGGACCAGTCCCTGAAGAACATCACGCTTGGTAAAATAAAGGGTCAGTGAAAAAGAGAAAGACTCTCAACCTGATGGACTGACACAGCGGCTACAACAATGGGCTCAAACATAGCAACAATTGTGAGCATGACACTTGAAAGGGCAGAATGTCCTTCTGTTGTTACATAAGGTCTCTATGAATGGGAGTCTCTTAGAAGGCACCTAACAACGAACACATATTTTTGAAGTTAAAAGTAAATTAAAAGTATACTAGAAAATCTTGTGGTCCTTCTTCTGCATTGTTTTCTTCCTTCTATGCAAGAAAGCTTTTTTGTCTAGAGGTTTTTTTTTTAACTTTTTTTTAAACAAAGATAAGCAAGTGTATATGCAACTGTCTATATTTGTCTCTCTCTCTGTCATCATCATCACTTTCTATCATGCTCCTCTCTGCTCCTTTCGTACTCAACTATGTTATATTAGAAGTCTATGGACTTTTTATGGTCTCCTTTGTCTTCTATGATTTCAGTTTCATTTTCATAAATATAGATGTCATTTTCTTTTCCTTCATATTATACCAACTTGCTGTCTCTTCCATAATGCTTAACCAACATTTCGATATATCTATTTTTCATGTTTGAATAATTTCTGATCTTCCTGTTCACTAATGTATTTCATTGCTATGCCTACTATGATGTTTTAACTAATTGATCATGTTTATTATTTTAAATATTCCTTAATTTAGAATTCCTTATTCCTTAACTTTTAGAGCCCTTATGATGGCTTAATGATCAGCTTGATTTTTTAAATTGTTTCTTTCTCTTGGCATTTATATTCAACACTGTCTATTGTGTTATTACACTTTAAGCATAGTTATTTCATGTAATCTATTTAGTTGTACCAGATTCAAAGCATGTGTGAGTCAGATTCAGCTTTCTCTTGTTTCTTCTGTTTTTTACTATTTATAACTTATTTTCTATTGTGTTTTGTGAAATTTTGGTTCCAAGTTTTCATCTATGATAATATACTGATGCCTGGACTGATGCTGTATTTCTTCCTATAAGATACGAAATTTCTTTTGGCAGTCACCCAAAGATATTATCAACTTGGCAGAATATAATATTACATATTCCATTAGTCATCTTAGAGGACACATTGCAAGACCCTATATTTACTCAGCATTGAAGTTATTCTTGCTATTTAGGTGTTGCTCATGAGAGACAATAGCAATATATTTTATTAACTAATCTGAGGGTTTAATTGTTGAGGAGCGCTCTGTGGAGGCAGGGAAATCCTCTTTAGTTCCTTCATTGGAATTTGGACTAGAGTATTTTGCTTCCTAATATCTTCTTCTCTTTAAAGGTTTTAGAAGGCCAAATGCTCAGATTATTATACTTTTGTTTTGCTTGTTTTTCTGTCAATATTGTGCTTTCACGTTTGGTGATTTTCCTTTCCTTGCATTTTGTAAACTTATTTTTGAACGTTTTTGTGAGACACTAAATGATTTTCTGCCATAGGCATTTAGCACGATAATAGAACTGAAACAGGGTGGGGGTAACACTTCTAGAGAAGTCCTAGAGACATATTTACCTTGTCCATCTTCAGAGTTTCTATTGTTTTGAAGGTAAATATCAAAAGTTAGGTCTTGAGTCACAGACCTGCTGGAGCGCTAGAAGAATTGATGTTAAAATGTATTGCGTGAGGAGGCTTTGAAACACACAGGTGGATTGAAAGTGGAAGTGGATGGGCTGGGATGGTGGCAGGTACAGAGGACTGTGGGATTTTCACTGGTGGGATTCAAGTGGCCATTAAATGTTAGTGGTACTCTGGGTGTCAGGTGAAATAATCGAGCTTTTCCATCCATTAAAGGATCTGAATTAAAATATCTGAATCCAAAATTTGTTTCTCAAAGGGGAAAATGCAACATTTCCACTAGAAAGAACACATAGGATATCTTAAACAGCTAGTGCAAGCAGCATTTTGAGATGAATTTAATTTTCTAGACAGTCCACTCCAAGCACTGTCTATATTTCATTGTATCCGCACCAGAAGCTTTAAAGCTCTTAAAGAAGGTAATCCTTTAAGTCATATGAGAGATCCTTAGGATTCAGATTGGCTGTTACAAAATTGTCCTAGTGAGTTCTTGACTTTTTGATGAATGCTGTATATCTCCAGTCAGGCAAGCAGCTCTGGCTTTTCGGGGCCTTCAGTGCAGTAAGTGAAATCCTGTTCCTCTATGGCCTTCGAGTTCACAGGGATAGGCCTTTTCTTCCCAGGCACTCCATTTGAAACAAATTTGAGGTGGTTTTTGAATTTGTATTTTTCCCTACACACAGTCCACAGGGTTGGATAATCTTTGTGCTCTTACTTTGGGATTCCTCCTCTGTCTGTGTCATTTTTTCTCCTGTCATCTGATACCAGTCATTTGTGAAGCTCACCTTAATTTTGTCTTATGTAATTTCCAGGCAATTAAGTTAGGAGTCTCCAGAGCTCAATAACTTTGCTGTGTGAACAGCTTCTTTGAGAATTGTCTTTAACCACATCTAACAAATTAAATTTAAACTGGTATACTACATGGGGCGGGGGTCGTTTTGCAGAATTTTGACAAGACCTTGGAGCACACTGATTCGAATTGATGGTTGAAAAGAAACTAAATTCTTGGAGCTCTACCAGGTCCAGATCACCAGGGTCTCTGTCGGGGTGAACATCACAACATGCTGCTGTTCTACCAGAAAGCTGGAGACGCTGCTCCTCCCACAGGTCTGACACTTACCCTGCCTCTACCTTAGACTGCTGGGTCCAACTTTTGTTGAGACTTCTGGGCTTTAACCTCTATCTGGTCCAATTACTTGATTTCTGCCAGGATTAAGCCAGTTGCCATCAAGTCAGTTCAGATTTACCGTTGTTACCCAATTAGGGTCCTTGCCCTGGAGCAGTCGAGCCAATGAAACATACTCCAGGAAGGAAAGAGTTAGAAAGTTTATTAAGGAGGTGTATACATCACCAGGGACCCGGCAGCAACATGGGCTGTCTCTATGGAGTCCTAAAGAACAATTTTACATTAGAGCTCATATAGAATTTTACAAGGGTTAGAAGTGCTTTTGTAGTCAGAAGATGGCCTGGCCAGAGGAGTTACTCATTACAAGATAGTGACAAAAGACTCTTTATTAGACTAGAAAGATACATATCAGACACACCTATACACTGATTTTCCTGTAGGAGGGTTGTAAGTCACGGGTGGTGGGGTAGAGCAAAACAAAGTTATTCGTATCAGATGAAAACAAAGAACAGAGCCATTAATATTAGGTCAAAACAAAGTCATTAACAAAGTTAGGTGAAGGAGGAGGCAGGGAGAGGAAGCAGAAGAACTTATAGGTTCATCATGGCATTAGCTTTGTCAAGCTCTCAGTCACCCATTTTGAAATAGAAGAAAACATGCTGGGGAGTATTGGGCTCACGCAGTGACTCCATGGGTGTCGGAGTTTCACTGTGCCTCCATAGGACTTTCAATGGTTGACTTTTCAGAAGTTGATCTCCAGGCATTTCTTGTGAGGTGCTTCTGTGTGTACTTAATCCTCCAACCTTTCTGTTAGCAGCTGAGCACTTTAATTTCCTGTGTGGATTAGGGAAAGTCAATTACTAAGCTGTATGAAGTCATAAGGAATTTAAAGTAAATTTTAGCCTCATCTTCCTCTTTTCTTCTAGGAGTGCATGTTGCCATTAGCTTTTCACACTTAAAGTCTCCTTCTTTCGTCAATTTTTTCTAACACCAGTTTATGATTCAGCTTTCTTGAGCCTGCCGATCAAGTTATCACTTACTCTTATTATTTGCTGGCTTACATCAAAAAAAAAAAAAAAACCTATGATTTATTATGTTTTGGTAGGCAGTGGGAATAAATATTTGTGTTTAATTTGACACCTTTAGTTGAAAATCCTACTGTTTTAGTTTTCAATTCCCAGGAAATCACTGCTTCTTACATAAAATTTCTAGTGATCTTCCAGGCTAAGCTCCTACATCTTAACTAAAAATCTTCGGGTAGTCATTCATTTACAGTTCAAAAGACATCTATTAGAATTCTTCAATGGGTCAGGATTTTTCTAGGCACTAAGAAAAATAAAAATTTTTATTTTTCTTAGGAACAACAAAATTAGGAAACAAGTTTCTGATATAGTTATCTTATAGTCTTAAGGAAAGTAGTAAATTATATATACTGATATTTTATATTAGAAAAATAAATCAGTGTGACATGATAGTTATGTGTGTTGGTGGAAGGCATTAGATACAGTGTTTAGAGATTGTGGGGTTACTATTTCATCTGAGCATGAGAGATAGCAGCAGTTGCAAAACAAAATTGGGAAAATCATTTTAATCAGTGAGATTTATAACTGAAAAGTCCCCAAGAAAGGAACACACTTGGCATGTTTTAGCATTAAGAAAACAAAAAGCAGGAAGGAAGGGAGGAAGGAAGAAAGAAAACTCGTACAGAACTATGTTATGTTAGGGAAACAGCGGAAAGACGTAAGTCAGAGGAATGCACATGGCTTCCTTCCACCTTGTCCAACTTTAAATACAAGTCTTAGGCATTTGTCAGTATGTAACAGGAAAATAGAAACCACTCTAGGTATCTCAACAAAGGGACTTTAACCAAGGGAATTATATGTATGCATTGTATTTTATTATTATTTGGTTGTTTATTATATTTTATTTTTTTTTACATATGATGAAAGAACAAACATGGGACTATGAAACAATTCAAAGATTAACAACAGGAAGAAGTCATTATCTCCGTGATTAGGAATAAAAGGAGGAAGTGGCGTTACCTGGTCCTAGAGGTTATGATCCCTAAGCTGAAGTTGTGTTATCCCGTTCCCAGCAGAAACCAGAGAGGAAATGTGGGGCAGCTTCAGGAGAGGCTCCCAAAAGCAGAAGAGATGGAAGAAATATACTGGCTTCCTACTTTTGTCCACCCTCCAATCCTCTCTTAAGTTCTCGCTTGGGCCACAATCAGCTAGCAGCCAACTTACACAGCAGTCCAGCAACAGAGCCTGGAAGGGTTAGCTCTGATGCCCTCTTCTTCATCCCACTCCCTTTACACCCATAGCCATCCACACACACACACAAAGCTATAGACGAGATCAGAGAAAGTGTGAGAAATGGATCTGAAGTCCTACAGTCCCAGGGCAAAAACACAATGGCATCTTTCTACTTTATCTTTATTTTTGAATATATATTGCATCTCTTAATCTAATACAAACTTTGCACTGAACTATCTAACCCAGTGTGTTTCACCATTCCTTTAATTTCTTAAGATTTATATACTGAAAAAACTTCTTAAAGACATCAATTTAAGGCAGCACAGTAGAGCTCACTCAGTTTGTTTAAATTATTAAACATTAAAAATTATCCCCTGTAGTTAAAAAAAATGCAATTTTTTTTTCCATTAGAGAACTTCAGACTTCAAGGAATTTTAAATAAAATATCTCAGCCATTTAGTAGTTTTAAAAAAATGTAGTTCTCACTTACCAGAGATTTGGTGTTTCTAAAGTATCAATTTACTTAATATTATATGACAGTAGAAAATTAATTTTGTATGCTCAGCAAATAATCCAAGAAACTGGACTATATGAAGAAGAGTTCAGCATCATGATTGGAGGAAAGCTCATTAACAACCTGAGAAATGCAGATGACGCAATCTTGCTTGCTGAAAGAGAAGAGGACTTGAAACACTGATAAAGATCAAAGACTACAGCCTTCAGAATGATTACACATTAACATAAAGATAACAAAAATCCTCTCAACTGGACCAGTAATCAATATCATGATACACAGAGAAAACATTGAAGTTGCCAAAGATTTCATTTTACTTGGATACACAATCAACACCCATGGTAGCAGCAGTCAAGAAATCAAACTGTGTATGGCATTGGACAAATTGGTTGCAAAAGACCTCTTTAAAGTGTTAAAATACAAAGATGTTACTTTGAGGACTAAGGTGCACCCGACCCAAACCATGATATTTTCAATTGCCTCATACGCATGTGGAAGCTGGACAATGAATAAGGAAGACTGAAGAAGAATTGATTCACTTGAATTATGGTGTTGGTAAAGACAATTGAATATACCACAGTTTACCAGAAGAATGAACAAATCTGACTTGAAGGAAGAGCAACCAGAATGCTCCTTAAATGCCACGATGGCGAGTCTTCCTCTCATATACTTTGGACATGTTATCAGGAGAGACCAGTCCCTGGAGAAGGACATCATGATTGAAGCAGAGTGTCAGTCAAAAAGAAGACCCTCAGTGAAATGTACTGACACAGTGGCTGCGACAATGGGCTCAAACAGCTACGATTATGAGGATGGCACAGGACCAGGCAGTGTTTCATTCTCTCATACATAGGGTTACCACCAGCTGGAAATGACTCAATGGCACCTAACAACAACAACAATAGGAAATGAATTTGTAATATATCAACAAAAAGTAAGAATTTATCGTTCATAAGGCAAAACAAGCTATCTAAAATAATTTTATTTTCTTTCAATTTAGTGAAGGACTCCTTTGTCACCTACTTTTATCAGTCAAATAAAATCAAATTCTAATTTCCTTGGTAATAAACTTATAATTATCAACTCACACAGCAAAAAGACCAGTGGTATAACAGTTCTTAAGTCAATTATATACAATGGCTCAATGACATTACAAAAGTCTATTTTTTTGTCTCTTGCTATACCAAACTCATCACTGATAGCTTTGACTTTTTACAAGCTCTGCTCATATTTACAAAATGACTGCAGCAATTCTGAGCATCCTATTTGGTCAAGTTAATATATAATAGCACAAAATTAGACCATATGTGTCTCATTTTCAAAGAGAAGCAATATTTCTAAAAAGCCCCTAGGCTTACTCCTCCACAACTCATTAACCAGAATTTTGTCTCAAGCCCCAAAATAAACCAATCACTGATGACAATAATCAAATCATCACATTTGGCTTATAATAAATAGATTTAGCTCTAAACCACAGTTAAAGTGACTTTCTCTGAGGAATGCTTAATTAAATTAAACTCTTTTTTTTTTTTTTTTTCCAATAACGAACACTGGATAGGGGAGAGATTGAGTAACAGGCAGGAATGGCTCGATTATGTTGCAATAACAAATCAAATGAAAAAGCTAGAGTCTTAAAACAACAAAGTCTATTTCTCACTTATGCTGGATGGCCATGCATGGGTGACTGATCATCCTGGACATACATGGAGGTGGGCTGAGTACTCTTTATCCCCTTAAAGGCTTCCACAAACGCAGGGACAGGGGAGAAAAAAGAATATGGGAAACCACATACTAGACCTGAGAGCTTCTCATATTAGGTGACATATGATCCATGAACAATCTGAGCTTAATGCGGTGTGGGTACAGGAAGGTGAATGGACCGTTTGTGAAGAATAGACAGTTTATAAAAATACGCGTTTCTCTCAGTACATTTTTAGTTTCTTCTCCCCACTCCCCAAGGTGGATTACCACCCCCAGGCCCCTTAAGTTAATTTATTCATGAATTTATTTATAATATAAATTATAGCACATTTTGCTTGTGTTTTTATTCTTCCCTATTTTCTAATTTCCCTCATGATTTCTTCTCTGACCCATTGTTTAAAAGTTTAATTTTCTCATATTTGTGAATATTCTCATTTTCTTCTGTTGTTGATTTCTACCTTTCCTATTCATTGTTGTTGGGGGAGATACTTTGCATGAATTTAATCTTTTTAAATTTATCGTGACTTGTTTTATGGCCTAACATGGGGTTGATCCTAGAGAATGTAACATGTGCACTTAAGTAGAGGATTTATTTTGCTTTTGTTGGGTAGAATGTTCTGGAGATGTCTGTTTGGTTTGATCCTTGCATGATGCAGCTCATGGACAGCCACCACCAGGGTATCAGTGAAGGCTTTCGTGTTGTGTTCCTTTGATGCTGAGTAGGTTTCATTGGACCTCTCAGATTAAGATGAACTAGAAGTAAGTGCCTGATTCTCTACTTCCAAAAATCAGCCAGTGAAAATCCTATGGATCAAAATGGTCTGATCCACAAGCAATCATGGGGGTTGCACAGGGCTGGGCAGTTTTGTTCCATTGTGCACAAGATCACTATGACTATGAGTGGGGGACATCTTGGCAGCAGCTAACAGTAAGAGCATTGTGTGGTTCAAGTCCTTTTTTTATTTCTTGATTTTCTGTCTGGATGCCCTATCAATTATTGAAAGTGGTTTTTGAAAGTTTCCAATTATTATTGTAGTATCATTTCTTTCTCCCTTCCAGCCTGTCAATGCTTCACATATTTTGGAGCTCTGTTTTTTTTGCTTCATATGTGTTTATAATTGCTATGTATTCTGTATGACTTATCTCTTTTATCAATATACAATGTACTTCTTTGCCTATTTGGCTTAAAGTTTGTTTTTGTTTGGTGTTAGTATAGCCAGCCAGTTATCTTTTGGTTACTGTTTGCTTCAATATATCTTTCTATTCTTTCACTTTAAATCTGTTTGCTTCTTTGGAACTAAAGTGAGTCTCCTGTGACTAGTATATTGCTGAATAATATGTTTTTCTTCATTTTTCAAATCCCTGCTTTAACTGGAGAGTGCAGCTCACTTAAATTTAATACCAATAAGGAAGGACTTACTTCTGCCATTTTGCCATTTGTTTTCTGTGTGTCCTGTACTTTTTTTTTTTTTGGTCCCTCATTTCATTTATTATTGCCTTGCCTTTTGTTTAGTTGATTTTTGTAGTAAGCCATTTTGATTCTTTTCTCATTTCCTTTTGTGTATATTTTTTAGACATTATCTTTCTGGTTACCAGCGGAATTACATTTGACATTATAAATTTATGTCAACCTAGTTTGAATTGATACCAACTTAAATAGCATACAAAAACTACTATTCAATACAACCTTGCTCACTCTTCTCAATTATTTTGTTGTTGTCACAAATTACAGCCTTACGCATTACCCAATAACATCGATCTGTAATTATTTTTATGAATTTGTCTTTTAAATTATACTGGGAATAACAACTGGAGTCACAAATCCAAAATGTGATAATAGTGGCTTTTATTTTTGACCGTGCATTTACTTTTACCAGAAATCTAGCATTGCATTGGATCACATAACTAATAGAATATGGAAATAATATATAATGGTGGAATATTAGCAGTCTCTGTCACTGTATAAAACCACTAAAGACCTCAAAACCAAGATAATTAAAGCAGTTTCTGGAGAGATGTTGTTAGGCAGTGATGCAGGAAACTCTTGATTTTCCAAATGGTTAACATAATTGGCTGGTGCCTTGAAAGAAAGACCTGGCAATCTACTTAAAAAAAAAAATCAGCCATTGAAAACCCTCTGGAGCATAGTTCTACTTGACACACATGGGGTTTCCATGAATTGGAATCAACTGGAAAGCAACTGGTTTAGTTTGTTGGACTGATTTTTTAAAATCATTCTACATGAATTTCATTGATTATTTGTTAAAATTTAAGCCACACAACAATATATAGCACTGACAAAAGTGACAGAAAAATAGAAACCACCCTCAGTATCAAAGGGGAGTGAGCAAAGGTACAGAGTCAAGGAAAAAATAAATATTCATTTGGCAATATGTAATTTTGTAGGAGTTACTGATACAAAAATAAACTATCCAAAAATCAGCTTTGGGGAGTGTTTAGAGGAAGAAGTATAGTATAACACAGTATAGATATTCTTAACAGTACCTATACGATTACTTTACATTTTTAAATCTTGAAAGGTTGAAAGGTGTAGAGGAAAGAAAGTAGAAAAAAATTGATGTGAAAAAAATAAAGACAAAATATATTTTAGCTTTTATTCTTTGAAGTCCTTGCCCTAGTCAGAAAGTACCACTAGAATTCACAGCAGGAAATAGGATTAAATGTGTCTGTTCATGTGAGGACATGTTTATGCCCATATTGCATCTGTGTGTGTGTGTGTGTGTGTGTGTGCACACGTGGTAGGAGGAAGAATGGGCATGAAACTGTGTGAAAAAGCAACAGGTGTAAAACCTCTTTTAAATAACTTCATGTTTGTCTTTTTTGTTAACAAGTTATATTGTTAACTTATTTCTCTTATTTGGTTTAAAGACTCATTTGCTTAGTCTTTAAATCGTAACATGAAATAATAAAACAACAAAGTAGAAAAAGTAAGTATGTGTTTGGTGTTATCATATTTCTCATTTCTAATACAACGTTGCATTCAGACCCAAAGAGTAAAGAAGTGTTGAACTAGGAGAATGCACAGGGCCCATGTATTTTATGAATCCCCGGACTCTTAATTTATGAGAAGTGAGACTCAAATTGATACCTTACTCAAGGTCATTGTGTTAATTTTTGGTGTATCTGCAAGTAATACAAGTTCAACCACCAGTGAGGATTATGAGAATGAGGTGATGGAATTTCAATCGTTGTGGAGAGAAATTCAACTGTCACACATTTATTGACTCAGTGAAAATAACTTTAAAATCTTATTCATGGGAAAAAGTTTAAAATGATAAACATGACATACAAAATAGAATGGCATTTCAAGAACTGTTATATTCTTAATCCAACTTGTACTTGAAGATTATATGACTACTTTAAATGCATAATCCTGATTTAACAGTCATTTTTATTACTGAAATAATTATTTTTAAATATTCATTGTGTTTTCATTTACATTGAAATAAAACATTTCTTTGAAACTATAATTTTAATGCATAGATATTTAATATGTAATATGAATATATTGTATTTAATTATTGCTTAATGTTAAAACATCGATAGTATATAAGCACTGATTCTTTTTTTCCTGTAACTCCATAAGTAAGTGGTGGGTAATGAATACATTTACAAATATCTTCAAAATAATATCCATAAATTTTATTAGATTTCGCTGCTAGTATTAAAATGATTGATCATTTACCTTCTATAAAGTACTCTCCATTTTAAAGACGTCCCTGGAAAAGTATCCCTCATGTGTATGTTTGCGTGTGTGTGTGTGTGTGTTTCTTTCTGTAGTGGTTCCAGAATATATGTTCAAGATATTGGTTTTGTCATTAGAGAGATCTTAAAATAGAATTTCAAATATAGTTTTAGGAGAGGCAGGTATGATCATATTTGTTTCGTCATTAAACATTAAGACCATAACCATTATCTTCCTCACTTTCCAAAAATGAGTACGCCATCACTTTGTAACTTCTCTCTTGTATCTGGATTATATCACTAGCTGTGTACCAAGAGGACTGTGAGCTGGAATTAATGATAAAGGCCAAGTGAACCCAGCTATGCTTCTCCTTCTGGAACCATTGCTGCTCTGCTACCCAGCAAAAACCGTATGAAATTCTATGTTAGAGGCTTCACTGCCTTTTGATATCTGAGGAACCATTCTTCCTTTAAGCCTATTAAAAATAAGTGGGTTAAAGAAAAAAATCTATGTATGCAATGCTAGTGAAGTGAAAGAAAAAGTTTATTCCCCACTGTGGAATATAATCACTGCACATAGCCATCTGAATGTAGTGGAAACTTCAATAAAATGTATGAAATACGGAATTGTTACAAATTAGAATGGCTTCTCCTTACTAAAGTTTAATAATTTTAGTATGGATTAGTTTATTTTTCAGAGATAAGAAATGTATCAGGTATTATATTTATTAATAAAAAAACACTGCAATAAAGCATGAAATGTGAAGTGAAATTTGATTTCTTAGATCATAAAATAAATACTCATAAAATATCAGTTTGTTTTTATTATTTGCTTCAAGAAAGGTGCCTAATTTTTCACCTCTGACAGTACGAAAAACCATGTTGTTTTAAAATACTAAATTAAAACATTTCAATATTTTGGGACATGGTAAATATTTTATGAACCAAGGGGGGCCAGTTCAATTTACTGTACCTGCTAACTCTAAGCAAATCCACTTTTTCAATAGAAATAAACTAGTCTGAAAGGAAAACTAAAAGAATATTTAAAGATATGGTTAAAGTATATACATATAGTGACCACGACATTTAGAACATTTATAGGTCCATATCAGATTTAGTATTGGTAAAAGTAGCCCTGAAATACTTATTTTAATTCAGCTGGATGTAATAAATAGAAAAGGAAAAGTTTTGCTGCTCCTTGGTGATGAAATTATTTGATGGTGATAATAAATAAATAATAATGGCATCAAACTTTTTACACTCAACAAATGTCAAACTTCTTACTGAGAAAGTCCAGTGAAGACATACTTGCATTACATAAAAATGTTAAATTTTACAAACAGTACTTAAAAATATCAGTTTTTTCTTGAAGGCAATTTTCAGGGAATCAGTGAATATGGCCTAACTTGGTATCATAATTATATAATACAAACCACACATAACTTATTGTAATAGTGCCGCCATCCCTGTAAAATAATAGATTAAATTATAATTACTTCCAAAGCCAGTAATAAAGTGAACAGATACATAAAAATTAAGTATTCATACTACTTTAAGCTTTTGACACAATTTCATCAACTTTTGGTTTTATTAAAAATTATGACTTATAGAAAATGATAAAGTGATGGGGATTGAATTTAATTAAGAGACCACAGATTTGAGAAAATGGGAACTTTGATGTGTATACAACATCATGGTTTACACTGCCTCAATTTTCCTCCCAGCTCAGGTTTTAAATACTAGAAGTTAGAAAAGAAAAATTGGCTCCTCTGTATCAACTTGTCCTTGGATGGTACAAGTGGGTAAGCCCCCAATTACTAACCAAAAACTGGTGATTTGCAATCCACCTGAAGGCACCTCAGAAGAAAGTCTTTCCAAAAGGTCACACAGCCTTGAAAACCCTACAGAGCACAGTTCTACTCTGTAACGTGTTTGAAATTGCCTGGAGGGCAGCTGGTTCGATTGTTCGTTCAGGATATCGACTCATTTACGGATGTTTTTCTTTCCTGCAAGCATGGTTTAGACAATCAATGCTCTTACAAGATGATTATCAGGAAATAAAACATGAAAATTTAGGAATGACCATGTTAATGTCTTTTCCAGGTAGATTTCAGGTTAAAAATAGCAGAACTTGGACAACTTTTACCCTTTTTGACTATTTTTTTTACTTGAAAAAGTGCTTGCATGTTCAACCTCCACAATGAATTAGTCTGTGCATGTTTGTATCTCCTCAATATTATTCAAAATTTCAGTAAAAATATTTAATGTGACACATTGATAGAATTTATTGAAAGAATTGCCAAATATCTGTGGAATAAGTAAGAGTAAGATCTTGAAAATGTGAACTCACAATTAACGTAATTAAAAGGAGAATAAAGAAGATAGTGAATTCAAAGTGAACTCACAGCAAATGTGCAAGCAATGCTACACTCTACCTAAAAATGTAATAAAGGTCCTGTTTCAAAATATCGATAAGGCCACTTGGTATTGGTACAGGGAATAAGCAGATTTGGCCAGTTGAAGAAAATGATAGCTTCTTACTAAATGAGACATAGATTTTTGTTGTTGTTGTTTTTCTGCAGAGACTATATATTTAGGGGCTGCTTGCAAAACATTTCAATTTATCTTTGGTGAAAAGGAACTGGAAGCTTATTTCAGAATCTTAGATTCAATGTCTGCCTTTATCTACCTACTTATCTCTCTTTGAATAGATACGTACATGATGCCCCTTAATTAAAAGCAGTCGTGTATTCTCAACTAACCTCTTGTTGACTTCTGAGTTAAAGAACTCATTTGGATAAGTTTCCAGATAAGTGTATAGACTAGAACTTGATTAAATTATTATGGCAGTTATGACTGATATATTCATAATTAAGATAATTCTGCTGAAAATCTGTTTATATTTCTGAAAAATTAGGCATATAAACTATCATTTTATTTTTGTAATAGATAAATATGTTAGTCAATAAATTTCTAAAAGATCACTGGAAATATATCAATAAAATGTTAACAATAAATTACTAGGTAGGAATTTGGAGCAATTTTAATATGGCATTTTTTCCTAAGATAATTTTGCATCTTTCAAGTTGTCTGCAATGAACATACTCTGATTTTTGGCAAATAAAAAATAAATATTTTGGCACCTAGAATAAGCTTGGTAAACCAAGTCCCTAAAATAATATTGCTTAAGTAGGCTTTATTTGTTGTATATACCAGATAACAAGGGTTATGTTATTAAATTATTTTACTACTAAACTATTTATATATTTTTTTAATTTTAACTTTTTCGATACTATAATTGCATCATACACTTGTTAGAAATTTTCAATAGATTTAAAAGAATGGTAAGAATTATTTTTATATACAGTATTCTATTTTAAATTTTTTATTTTTATTTTTATTATGGCTATTGACCTCTCTGTCTCTCTCTTTCTCTTTATATGTATGTCTGACAAGAGTGTCTGAGTCAATCAAATCTGTATGAGTAGCTACAGGGATCAATGTTTTTTACACATTACTTCGTGTATTTTAATAGATACAAAGGGAGAAAAATAGCAGCATGCCCTCTACTTTAGTTGTTAGAAAATAATAAGCCTATCCTCAGGAGTAATATATATTGAAAATTAGCAAAGAAATACTACTGTTGCCACCTGCATTTATTGTTAAGCATCAGAATAGCATAACACTTGCTGTTATTGGCCATCTGTTATCATTATTTATATGCAATTTAATCTTATTTGAAGAAAATAATTTCTTTCCCTGGTGTGGCATATTGTTGGTATTTAACTTTATGTATGTAAGATTAATTTTATTCTTAATATGACTTGGAAATTTGACATTTTCTTTATTAATTTGAGTATATTTCTGGAGTAAAATAAGAGATGATAATTCAGTATGTATTAAGTGACTAAATATAGTATCTACTCTAACGTATAACCTAAGACTCCAAATCCAGTGTAATAGGATAAAAAAAAGAAAAAAAATTTTTTTTCTTTTTTTAGGATACCCCTGTTATATTACAGTTACAGTTTTAAACAACACAAGAGTCTTTCTGAAAATGGTTAAATGCAGGTCATGCTTATGATCAATAGGTACTGGTCTTTGCTACTCATCACTGAAAACTTATGCATGTGAGGCACAGTAAACTCGGAACTAGTTTTTGCAAAACCATTAGGGATTCACCAGGTGAAAAGAAGAGGAATAATTTCAGAGCAAAGGAACAATTTTAGGAAATTCTTAAGGGTAGGGGTTATAATAAGCATTTCATCTGTGAAGTATTGGGATGGTCTGTAAATAACACCTCTTCCTGTCATGAATTTGAAACAACTGAGAGACTAAAAAGGGTCCAGTATGTGTACATACTATTATTAGGTTTACTTCTGATGGAGCTATTGAGGAATATCACATAGGGTATCATAACCATGTGTTTCCTTTTAAGGAACCCCAGAATTAGACAAATTTCCACAGCTAATCACACAATGCACTTCCCTGGAGAAGTGGACAATTGGCTGCTGATCAGAGCAGGTTTATTCTAAAGACAGATCTTTCTCCCAAACTCAAAAGTTAGATAGGTCCTCCCACCTCACTGTCCCTTTCCGCTGAGAAAAAGTGAAAAAAGTAAATGAAAAAGCAGAGAGAAGGTATTAACATTAAACATGAAAATGTCCCTCCGAATAAAAACAGAAGCCAGCAGAAGAATTAACGAGTCAGTCTTAGAAGAGATACAACAGGAAATTCTCTTAGAAGCAAGAATAGCAAGCGTTTATCTTACTTAATTAGGACTTATCCTTAGGAAAGACCAATTACTAGAAAAGATCATCATGTTCGGTAAAGTGGAGAGTCAGTGGAAAAAGAGAAACCCTCAATGAGATGGATTTACAATGGTCTCAACAATGGACTCAGACATACCAACTATCATGAAGATGGCAAGAGACCAGGTAACATTTTGTTCTGTTATATATAATGTCGCCATGAGTAGGAGCCCACTCGGTGGCAACCAACAACAAGAAAAACAACAACAACAGCACAGGAAGAGTAGTTTCATTCTCCCCTAAAAACATAACAGTCAACATAGTAATGCAAGTATGAATGGGCAAGGTGGAAGAAGAGTCTGAAGTGGTAGCTAAAAGCAAGAACATGTAAATCTTACCACTGATTGATTTATCTCTCTGACTTATCCTTCCACATGACGAACTACAGACACTATTCTTCCAGTTCATTGGAGGCTTCAGCTTATAATTATTTTTTTACCCCACTCCAGCATCCCTTCACTTTCTTGTCTTAATCTGGAACACGCTTGATCCTGTATCTTTTAGTCGAATCTATCTAAACTTAAACTCAATTATTTGAAACTTTTGCGTGCTATCTTTTCACAACTTCTGACTCCAAACTTCCTCTTCACTTTTTAATAATGACACAGGGCCTCCTGTCTCACAGAAGATATCACTGAACTTTCTTCATCATGCCTGTACCAAACATACACAAACCACTCAGTAATACATCAATTCCACATAGTTTTCTTTTCAAAAGAAGAGATGACTTCTGTTTTATCAAAGATATATTGTGCCTCCAGAGTCATTTTTTATTTTTATATCTTCTCCTTTAAACTTCGCAGTCTCAACTAAATCTTTCGTATAAACCAAAAAACAAAACCTGTTGCTGTCAAATCCATTCTAACTCATAGCGACACTATAGGATTGAGTAGAACTGCCTCATAGAGTTTCCAAGGGGCAGATGGTGGATTCGAATGGTCGACCATTTGGTTAGCAGCCGAGCTCTTAAACCACTTTGCCACCAGGACTCCCCACTAGTGAGATATATATATATACGTATATATATACACACACACACACTCACACAGTTTTGGCATGTGTTTGTTTGCATTAATGTTTTAGAGTTGTTATTTTTGCTCTTTTTAAATATTATTATGAATGAATAGATTTTTTTATTAACTTTTATTGAGCTTCAAGTGAACGTTTACAAATCAAGTCAGTCTGTCACACATAAGTTTGTATACATCTTACTCTGTACTCCCACTTGCTCTCCCCCTAATGAGTCAGCCCTTCCAGTCTCTCCTTTCGTGACAATTTTGCCAGCTTCCCACTCTCTCCATCCTCCCATCCCCCCTCCAGACAGGAGATGCCAACACGGTCTCAAGTGTCCACCTGATATAATTAGCTCACTCTTCATCAGCATCTCTCTCCCACCCACTGTTCAGTCCCTTTCATGTCTGATGAGTTGTCTTCGGGGATGGTTCCTGTCCTGTGCCAATAGAAGGTTCGGGGACCATGACCGCCGGGATTCCTCTAGTCTCAGTCAGACCATTAAGTATGGTCTTTTTATGAGAATTTGGGGTCTGCATCCCACTGATCTGCTCCCTCAGGGGTTCTCTATTGTGCTCCCTGTCAGGGCAGTCATCGGTTGTGGCCGGGCACCAACTAGTTCTTCTGGTCTCAGGATGATGTAGGTCTCTGGTTCATGTGGCCCTTTCTGTCTCTTGGGCTCTTAGTTGTCATGTGACCTTGGTGTTCTTCATTCTCCTTTGCTCCAGGTGGGTTGAGACCAATTGATGCATCTTAGGTGGCCGCTTGTTAGCATTTAAGACCCCAGACGCCACGTTTCAAAGTGGGATGCAGAATGTTTTCATAATAGAATTATTTTGCCAGTTGACTTAGAAGTCCCCTTAAACCAGGGTTCCCAAACCCCTGCCCTTGCTCCGCTGACCTTTGAAGCATTCAGTTTATCCCGAAAACTTCTTTGCTTTTGGTCTAGTCCAGTCCAATTGAGCTGACTTTCCATGTATTGAGTGTTGTCCTTCCCTTCACCTAAAGCAGTTCTTATCTACTAATTAATCAGTAAAAAACCCTCTCCCTCCATCCCTCCTTCTCCCCCTCGTAACCACAAAAGTATGTGTTCTTCTCAGTTTATACTATTTCTCAAGATGTTATAACAGTGGTCTTATACAATATTTGTCCTTTTGCCTCTGACTGATTTTGCTCAGCATAATGCCTTCCAGGTTCCTCCATGTTATGAAATGTTTGACAGATTTGTCACCGTTCTTTATCAATGCATAGTATTCCATTGTGTGAATATAACACAATTTATTTACCCATTCATCCGTTGATGGACACCTTGGTTGCTTCCAGCTTTTTGCTATTGTAAACAGAGCTGCAATAAACATGGGTGTGCATATATCTGTTTGTGTGAAGGCTCTTGTTTCTCTAGGGTATATTCCAAGGAGTGGGATTTCTGCGTTGTATGGTAGTTCTATTTCTAACTGTTTAAGATAACACCAGATAGATTTCCAAAGTGGTTGTACCATTTTACATTCCCACCAGCAGTGTATAAGAGTTCCAATCTCTCCGCAGCCTCTCCAACATTTATTATTTTGTGTTTTTTGGATTAATGCCAGCCTTATTGGAGTGAGATGGAATCTCACCATAGTTTTAATTTGCATTTCTCTAATGGCTAATGATCGAGAGCATTTTCTCATGTATCTGTTAGCTGCCTGAATATCTTCTTTAGTGAAGTGTGTGTTCATATCCTTTGCCCACTTCTTGATTGGGTTGTTTGTCTTTTTGTGGTTGAGTTTTGACAGAATCATATAGATTTTAGAGATCAGGCGCTGCTGAAAATTCTTTCCCAATCTGTAGGTGGTCTTTTTACTCTTTTGGAGAAGTCTTTAGATGAGCATAGGTGTTTGATTTTTAGGAGCTCTCAGTTATCTGGTTTTTCTTCGTCATTTTTGGTAATGTTTTGTATTCTGTTTATGCCTTGTATTAGGGCTCCTAAGGTTGTCCCTATTTTTACTTCCATGATCTTTATTGTTTTAGTCTTTATGTTTAGGTCTTCGATCCACTTGGAGTTAGTTTTTGTGCATGGTGTGAGGTATGGTCCTGTTTCATTTTTTTGCAAATGGATATCCAGTTATGCCAGCACCATTTGTTAAAAAGACTATCTTTTCCCCAATTAACTGACACTGGTCCTTTGTCAAATATCAGCTGCTCATATGTGGATGGATTTATATCTGGGTTCTCAATTCTGTTCCACTGGTCTATGTGCCTGTTATTGTACCAATACCAGGCTGTTTTGACTACTGAGGCAGTATAATAGGTTCTGAAATCAGGTAGAGTGAGGCCTCCCACTTTCTTCTTCTTTTTCAGTAGTGCTTTGCTTATCTGAGGCTTCTTTCCCTTCCATATGAAGTTGGAGATTTGTTTCTCTATCACCTCAAAAAATGACACTGGAATTTGGATCGGAGGTGCATTGTATGTATTGATGGCTTTTGGTACAATAGACATTTTTACTATGTTAAGTCTTCCTATCCATGAGCAAGGTATGTTTTTCCACTTAAGTATGTCCTTTTGAATTTCTTGTAGTAGAGCTTTGTAGTTTTCTTTGTATAAGTCTGTTACAGCCTTGGTAAGATTTATTCCCAAGTATTTTATCTTCTTGGGGGCTACTGTGAATGGTATTGATTTGGTTATTTCCTCTTCGATGTTCTTTTTGTTGATGTAGAGGAATCCGAGTGATTTTTGTATGTTTATCTTATAACCTGAGACTCTGCCAAACTCTTCTATTAGTTTCAGTAGTTTTCTGGAGGATTCCTTAGGGTTTTCTGTGTATAAGATCATGTCATCTGCAAATAGAGATAATTTTACTTCCTCCTTGCCAATCCAGATGTCTTTTATTTCTTTGTCTAGCCTAATTGCCCTGGCTAGGACTTCTAGCACAATGTTGAATAAGAGCGGTGATAAAGGGCATCCTTGTCTGGTTCCCATTCTCAAGTGAAATGCTTTCAGGTTCTCTCCATTTAGAGTTATGTTGGCTGTTGGCTTTGCATAGATGCCCTTTATTATGTTGAGGAATTTTCCTTCAATTCCTATTTTGGTGAGAGTTTTTATCATAAACGGGTGTTGAACTTTGTCAAATGCCTTTTCTGCATCAATTGATAAGATCATGTGGTTTTTGTCCTTTGTTTTATTTATGTGGTGGATTACATTAATGGTTTTTAAACCTGGTATAAATCCCACTTGATCGTGGTGAATTATTTTTTTGATATGTTTTTGAATTCTATTGGCTAGAATTTTGTTGAGGATTTTTGCATCTATGTTCATGAGGGATATAGGTCTATAGTTTTCTTTTTTTCTAATGTCTTTACCTGGTTTTGGTATCAGGGAGATGGTGGCTTCATAGAATTAGTCGGGTAGTATTCCATCATTTTCTATGCTTTGAAATACCTTTAGTAGTAGTGGTGTTAACTCTTCTCTGAAAGTTTGGTAGAACTCTGCAGTGAAGCCGTCCGGGCCAGGGCTTTTTTTTGTTGGGAGTTTTTTGATTACCATTTCAATCTCTTTTTTTGTTATGGGTCTATTTAGTTGTTCTACTTCTGAATGTGTTAGTTTAGGTAGGGAGTGTTTTTCCAGGAATTCATCCATTTTTTCTAGGTTTGCAAATTTGTTAGAGTACAGTTTTTCGTAATAGTCTGATATGATTCTTTTAATTTCAGTTGGGTCTGTTGTGATGTGTCCCTTCTCGTTTCTTATTCGGGTTATTTGTTTCCTTTCCTGTATTTCTTTAGTCAGTCTAGCCAATGGTTTATCAATTTTGTTCATTTTTTCAAAGAACCAACTTTTGGCTTTGTTAATTCTTTCAATTGTTTTTCTGTTCTCTAAATCATCTAGTTCAGCTCTAATTTTTATTATTTGTTTTCTTCTGGTGCCTGATGGATTCTTTTGTTGCTCACTTTCTATTTGTTCAAGTTGTAGGGACAGTTCTCTGATTTTGGCTCTTTCTTCTTTTTGTATGTGTGCATTTATTGATATAAATTGGCCTCTGAGCACTGCTTTTGCTGTGTCCCAGAGGTTTTGATAGGAAGTATTTTCATTCTCGTTGCATTCTATGAATTTCCTTATTCCCTCCTTGATGTCTTCTATAACCCAGTCTTTTTTCAGGAAGGTATTGTTCATTTTCCAAGTATTTCATTTCTTTTCCCTAGTTTTTCTGTTATTGATTTCTAATTTTATTTCCTTGTGGTCTGAGAAGATGCTTTGTAATATTTCGATGTTTTGGATTCTGCAAAGGTTTGTTTCATGACCTAATATGTGGTCTATTCTAGAGAATGTTCCATGTGTGCTAGAAAAAAAAGAATACTTTGCAGCAGTTGGGTGGAGCGTTCTGTATAAGTCAATGAGGTCAAGTTGGTTGATTGTTGTAAGTAGGTCTTCTGTGTCTCTATTGAGCTTCTTACTGGATGTCCTGTCCTTCTCCAAAAGTGGTGTGTTGAAGTCTCCTAGTATAATTGTGGAGGTGTCTATCTCACTTTTCAGTTCTGTTAAAATTTGATTTATGTATCTTGCAGCCCTGTCATTGGTGCATAAATATTTAATATGGTTTTGTCTTCCTAATCAATTGTCCCTTTTATCATTATGTAGTGTCCTTCTTTATGCTTTGTGGTGGATTTAAATTTAAAGTCTATTTTGTCAGAAATTAATATTGCTACTTCTCTTCTTTTTTGCTTATTGTTTGCTTGATATACTTTTTTCCATCCTTTGAGTTTTAGTTTGTTTGTGTCTCTAAGTCTAAGGTGTGTCTCTTGCAGGCAGTATATAGATGGATCATGTTTCTTTATCCAGTCCGAGACTCTCTGTCTCTTTATTGGTGCATTTAGTCCATTTACATTCAGCGTAATTATAGGTAAATAAGTGTTTAGTGTTGTCATTTCGATGCCTTTTTATGTGTGTTGTTGACAATTTCATTTTTCCACATACTTTTTTGTGCTGAGAGGTTTTCCTTAGTAAATTGTGAGATCCTCATTTTCGTAGTGTTTGACTTTATGTTTGTTGAGTCGTTACGTTTTTCTTGGCTGTTATCTTGGGTTATGGAGTTGTTATACCTCTTTGTGGTTACCTTAATATTTACCCCTATTTTTCTAAGTAAAAACCTAACTTGTATTGTTCTGTATCGCCTTGTATCCCTCTCCATATGGCAGTTCTATGCCACCTGTATTTAGTCCCTCTTTTTGATTATTGTGATCTTTTACATTTTGACTTCAGTGATTCCCTGTTTTGAGCATTTTTTTTTTAATTAATCTGAATTTGTTTTTGTGATTTCCCTATTTGAGTTGATATCAGGATGTTCTGTTTTGTGACCTTGTGTTGTGCTGGTATCTGATATTATTGGTTTTCTGACCAAACAATATCCTTTAGTATTTCTTGTAGCTTTGGTTTGGTTTTTGCAAATTCTCTAAAACTTGTGTTTATCTGTAAATATCTTAATTTCTCCTTCATATTTCAGAGAGAGCTTTGCTGGATATATGATCCTTGGCTGTCAGTGAGGTGGGTGTGTCTCTTTTCCTATAGCACCTTGGTGGGAGGGCACTGCAGCTGTACCTTAGGCCCCCAATGCAAGTACCTCTACTGATTGGTAGGTGTCACCCTCCTTAGACCCCTAAGGCAAGAGGCTCAGTGGTCTGGGGGGAGCTTCAGCCCTCAGTTTCCTGTTGTGGGTCAGTTAGGGCTCTGTTGAATAAGCAGAGATATCAGACCTGGGAAACTTGTTTTTCCAGAAAATCCGCTAAAAAAAAAAAATGCAGTCAGATCCCTATTAAAACTGCCTTTGGATTATAACCGCCACCTTGTTCCCTGTAAGGATGAAAGTCCGAGATTTGGATCATATATGCTTGGCTGTAGCTGGTTCTGTGTTTTTAGTCCAATTAGGGATGGATTTTTGGTCCCGGGGTTTTTTGTGGTTCCTTCTCTCAGGCCAGAAGAATGGGTTAGGAAAAGACCAAAAAAAAGGGGGGGGAAGCAAAGCCTCCGCTGAGGCAGAGCCGTCCTCCCTCTGGCTAAGGAAATTCCAATGTTAATGAAGCAGCCTGGGAAGGGTGGGGCAGGGTTCAGAGAGATAGGAGAGGAGCACCTCGGAATATAGCCACAGTTGATTGTCTGGCTTGGAATGACTATTTTATCTGAGATTCCCGAGGGGCATGTTGCGTATGTGTGCTGGTTGTGTGGAGATTGCCCCCGGGGGTCTGGCCTGCTGAAGCCGTGGTCAGATCCTCCACTGCCAGTCCAAAGCCCAGCATCAAGGTTCCCCGGCTGTGACGCTGCACTCCCGGCTCCAACGTCAGTCACCGCCTCCCGGGGACTTCTCCCACCAGCCGTGTCACCACGTTGCCCATGCGGACCAGCTGGGCCCCCTCCCAGGTTCAGTTCAGGGGGGTAGGGCTGTGCCCCTTGTTTGCGTTGTCACAAGATTTTTGAGTTCAGCTCCCCTGGACCCAGAAGCCCAGCGCCAAGGTTACCTGACTGGGACGCTGGCTCCAGTCTCTGAAAACAGTCGCTGCTTCCCCGTATTTGTTCGTTTTCCGTCTTTAAATCTGTGTTTGTTGTTCAGGGTTCATAGATTTTTATGTTTGTGATCGATTCACTTGTTTTTCCGAGTCTTTGTTGCAAGAGGGATCCAAGGTACCCTTTACCTAGTCCGCCCTCTTGGCCCCGCCTCCATGAATGAATAGATTTTTTACACTTAACGTGTTTAAATCAATTGAACTTACTTTCCTTTTTGATGCTCAAATTCTTCCAGTTTTGACAAGATAGATCTCCTTTGTGCTGACTACTTAACTGTCCATTTAAACAGTTTTTAATTCGTTTTAGTTTTTTTTTTTTTAATAGCTTTCTTATATCCTGGTATATCAAAATGTCCCATCTTATTTTGATTATTCTTCAATTCAGCTCTATTATAAGAACTTGTTCCATAAATTTTGCCCCATTACCTTGCTATCTCTTGGTTTTTTGTTTGTTTTGCTTTGGTTTTTATTATAACTGAGCTGCCAACTTTATTGTTGGGCTACAAGATTTTAAGGTCACTGGGTGTAGTCTTTTATCTGCAGTCAACTTTTGGCATTTTGTGCCTCTAGGTATCTCTCTTTGTCTTTGTCTCCTCTCTCTTTTTTTTTTTTTTCCTCATCTGTCTGTCCTTGATCCTGACTTTGGAAAGACATTTTGCATCTTAGAGTTTTTCTCTCAGGAATTCTGCCCTGTGTTTTGTGAAGATCCATAAGGAAGAACAGTTGGCAAGTGGGTATAGAATTATTTTGTAACAGAAGGTACGGAAATTCTAATTTATTCACATTAACTCAAAATAACAATTAAAAATTTAAGAAAAGAATGGCTGGTTTCTTCTTACCTTCATCTATGGCTGGTTCCTTCTTTCTTGGTTATTTCTCCATGGTTGAAATTATCTCTGTGTTCCTTTTCTCATAAAGTAAGGCTTGCTAGTTTTTGGAATTTAGGTCACTAAGATTTCTTTCTGACTTTCACTCTCTGATCATATATATATATACACGCAAGGTAATATTTTTATAGAAGAGAATGGGCAATGCATCAAAGTTGATGAAATAAAACAATATTTAAATAACAAGTTAAAGCAGATATTTTAAATAGAATATTACAGTACTATCATAATTTATTTGATTTTCTGTCTCTTCCCAATGAAGAAAATATGTCATTTTTTAGAGCTAAAAATATTTAGCTCTGTTTTTTTTTTCCTTTGTATAAAAGTTCTGGAAGAATTTTCTTAAACATGATGTACAAAATAACCCCCTCCTAAAAAGTACAAACCCTGATCAAGAGAGAAATAATTATCTGAAGCAAACCCAGAGATGAGTGAACTGTTAGAATTCTAAGAGTGGGGTTTTAAAGTAATTATAATGAAATGGTATAAAGGATCTAGTGACCTCATTTCTCTCCATGGCTGAGCAATAGTTATGACGTGGATGAACCTTAAAACATTATGCTGAGTGAAGTAAGTGGATCACAAAAGGACAAATATTAAAAAAAAAAGTTTAGCAGTGGTTACCTGAGGGAGGGAGAAAGAAAGGGTGAGTCATTGTTTAGGAAGCATTGTATTTCTGTTTATGGTGATGAGAAATTTGGCAACAGATACTGGTGATGGTTGCATAATATGATTAATATAATTTGTGACGCTGAACTGTAAAAGTTAAAAATGTTGAATTGGCAAATGTTGTGTTATCCATACTTTTAAAACAATATTTTTTCAAAATTAAAAAAACAGTAAAATAGATGGGCAACATTCATGAATAAATTGAAAATGTCATCAGAGATAAAAACTATGAAAGGAAATGCCAGAAATAAAAAAAAGAAAATATGCCATGAAATGAATAATTAGCTAGATAAACTTGACAGCACAGGATACATAACAGAGGAAAGGATTAATGAACTTTAAGACAGGTCATCATAAAACTGAAACAAAAATAAAACACAAGTTAAAAACTAGAACAGAGATTCTGAGGTATGGAAAAAATATAAAATTATATAGCATATGTGTGTCTAGATTTCCAGAAGCAGAGGAGAGAAAAACAAATGGGCAGAAGAAATATTTTACTAGATAATAGCTGGAAACTTTTCAAAAATGCAGAACAAAAGCCTTAATCTTTGGGAAGAAGAGTAACGAAAGCAATAACTGTTAAGGCAATGGTAACAGCCATTATATCTGAGAAAAATGGAAAATTCCCTTTAGCCCTGAGAGGGGGGCTGACAGCAGTATGTGCTGGGACCTGAATTACGGCTGGTTGAGAAACAGTACAATTTTCCTGGACATCCCTGGAAGCCTAGGACACAGGAATTGACTGAGACTGAAGGTTAATCAGAATAAAAGAGAATATTCCTTTCCTGCTAAACCTATAAGGTTAGCAAGTGTTAAGTAAAAATAACAGTGGAATACTGCTAAGAGATTTGGAAGAAATTAGAAAATTGTGGTACACTAAGGTAATCACCACAACAAATTTTAAAACCAGACAACTCTTGACTAGATAGCCAAAGTCCACCCTAGGATAAGCAGGAGGCAATATATGCCCATCTTCCAGTATGAAAACAATTTAACTCAAACCCTACTAAACCCACTGCCGTTGAGTTGATTCCATCTCATAGCGACCCTATAGGACAGAGTAGAACTGCCCCTTAGAGTTTCCAAGGAGCACCGCACCATACCTTACTACCCTATACAAAATGTCTGAATGTTAACAACAACAACAAAAAACACAGGCATACAAATACAAACATACTCCCAAGAGTCAAAACAACAGATTGAGACTCACCTATGACAGAGGTTGGAACTGTCTGGCAGGGAATTTGAAGTAATTATGACTAGTATACTAAAGGTTCAAAGAGAGAAGGTGTATAACATGTGAAAGCAGCTGTTCATTTCAACATAGAGGTAGAATTATGAGAAGGATTTTAATGGAAATGATAGAAATGGGAAACACGATAACAGAGATGAAGAATGCCTTCAATAAGTTCACTGGTTGATGACAAGCTGAGGGAGGAAAAAGTGATAAGTCAATAGTAACTACCCAAATTGAGTGAAAAAAATTCACATATTAGAAGGATTAGTAATTACATAAAATTATACAGGTTATTTATTTCTTCTTCAATGAGTTCTGCTGGTTTTTGTTGTTTCTGTAGTTGAGATGTGGGAGAATGGTTCTCGTATAGCTGTCCTCCAACAGCAGCTGCTATTCCTCAACTTCATATTTTTTTAGAAAGCAAATTTTCTGAGGACTTCCCCTTCTCTGTTAGCGCCTATTGGAGAAAGAGGCTTCTTAGTTTTCTGTCAGCCTGTCCTTGGCCTCTGCCAATTTATTAAGTATGTTAGCTGAATTTTTCTTACCATTGTCCTATATTTCTGCCTTTGGTAATTTAGTGCTTGCTTCCCACACCTTCCTACAAGAGTCTGTATCTTCTTAGATTTTGGGTTATTTGGTTGCCTCGAAACTTCCTCTTTCTGATGATTGCATGCAAAATCATGGGCCTATGGTTTGGATAGTGTTTTTGTTGTTATTGTTGTTGCTAAGTGTGGGAGTGATGCCCTTTCCAAATCTATATGTTCCTGAAATGAAACCCATAGCCTGGTATTCTGCCATTTAAATCCGAATTTAAAGCCTTTTTGGTTGTACTGTATAAGTGCATATTAACCTACTGCATATTACCAAAACTAAAACCAAACGCAGTGCCGTCGAGTCGGTTCCAACTCATAGCGACCCTATAGGACAGAGTAGAACTGTGCCATAGAGTTTCCAAGGAAATGGATTCGAACTGTCGAGCCTCTGGTTAGCAGCAGTAGCACTTAATTAACTGCTAGTCACCAGGGTTTCCATAAGTGCATACTAAAAAATAAGTATGAGGACAGAAGAGAAAAAAAATTCCTAAAATGAAGAATTAGCAGCCATAATACCGTACCACATTCTTTAACTCCTTGGTCAGATATGAGATAATTATATTTCTATCACATTTTTAAGAGGTAAAGAATTTTCCACTTTAAAAACTTTTATCTTATTTTTACACAATCCTAAGAGTACAAACTTTAACACAATATAGTATGGCTGGGCATGCAGAGAAGAAATTAGCCTGATGATATAGGTATACATGCTAATACAATCAATGGATGATTGGTGCTCTACGTAAGCCTGTGGAAGTCTCTTAAGATGTTGAAGATTGCCCAAGAAAATTTAAAAATGAGGTACAAAGAAGAATATGAGAAAATAGCATCAAAAGAAATAAAATACAAAGAAAAAACTGTACAAATAAAATGCCATATATATAAATATTCTAAATATCCAAATAATATTTTTTCTACAGAATATTGACTTTCCCTTACACTTATCCATTTTTCTTTGGGTCTTGTGTATAGAGGCAATTATCATTTAGATTGTTTTTAGTCTTTCGAGACCAAGGAAAAATATCTTAACAAAGAAATACACACTTTACTTGCTCACAAATTGGCTTGTTTTACAGCCTTATCTTTGAGTCTGACTTATTATGTAGATAACTTCAAATGCATGCTACAATATTTTTCCACAGCCCTTTAATTCAAATTACTATAGGTAGTATTTTAAAGTTTCTATTCATGATAAAAAATAGTTCTTTATTAGAAACATTTGCTAATTTATTCATCAGGATGCAATATTTTCTATGAATATTCTATCTTTGGGTTTTAGAATAGGCAAATGGATCTATATATTTTGGTGTTTATAACCCTAATTGTTATTTTTCATTGTATAATAATATTTTTAGCAAATTGAAAAAAATATAAGCATTTGAAATAATGACATAGTTAACAAATTAAAATTAGAGATAATATGTAAAATTAATGCTTATTTAAAGATTTGAATATCCTAGTTATTATATGGAAACTCCTCTGGTGGAATAGTGGCTAAGAGGTATGGCTCTTAACCAAAGGTTTAAATTATTCTACCTGCATTAAATTATTTAATATTAAAAATAATCTGATGAGGTTGATCAATTTTTATCATACCCATTTCACAGATGAAGACATTAAGGCATTGAGGATTAAATGCCACCTAATTAATAAATGTTAGCTTCACGGTTTGGTTCCACACAATTTACCTTCATTTTCTGCATACCTAAGGTTTTTTAAGGAACTAGCTAGACTTTATACACAATTTGTCTAATAAAAATACATATAATGGATATTAATGCACATAGAATTGAAAACACACACACTGACCTTCAGAGATAATTTAGAGTCATAATAAAAATCAATTCTTAGTAAAGGTAAACAGATTTTATTTTATTTTATTTTATTTTATTTTATTTTATTTTATTTTATTTTATTTTATTTTATTTTATTTTATTTTATTTTATTTTATTTTATTTTAATATGTTCAAGAATATCTCTTTTGAAGGCTCCATTATACCTTATTATAGCCTTAGCTGATTTAATATTTTAAATGTATATCGAGTTGATCTTTGCATGTGATAAAGATACATTTAATTGTTCTGAATTTTTTAAGCCTCAATTGATCTTCAGTAAAAGTCATTTCTCTTCAGGGACTGTTGGATCTTGGAGGGATTCTCATATATAGCCATTAGGACTTCCAGTTTGCTTTAGGTAAACAAATGAACACAAAAGGTCTCACATTTGCATTCACCTTCTGACTTCATTGGATTTCCTATTAGAGGTAGATTTTCCAATTTTCTGTTATCACTTCAAATTATTTATTCAGTGGTATAATTAAGAATCATCTAAATGAAGAGTTCTGTGTTGGGTATAGAGTACCAATAATGAATAAGGCATTCATAGTGTTTAATTTCAAGAATATTAAGAGCAGAGAAGAAAATAGATAACTGAATTAGTAATTAAAATATAATGCAATAAAAGGAGCCCTGTTGGCACAGTGGTTAGGTGCTAGGCTGCTAATCAAAAGGTCAGAGGTTCAAACCCACCAGACTCTCCGAGTGTGATAGTCTGCTTCTGTAAAGATTACAGCCTTGGGAACCCCATGGGGCAGTACTACTCTGTCCTATAGGGTATCTATAAGTCAGAATCCACTTGATGGCAACAGATATTTTTGGTACCACATGGTGGTAGAAGAAACACATTGAGCATGTATCTGAAGTACCTAACAAATTCTACAAAGAAAGGGGTGTTTACTCTTCAAGAAAAGACATTTGTTGTAGCTTAGAAGGTTAAAAGGAAACAAAAACAAAAATACATTAATCATATGTACACATTGTAGAATTAAAATAGTAAATGACATGAATATATTAGTCTTCTTAGTTACTTAGGCCACCTAAATATAACATGTATTCACATTCTTTTTTTTTTTTTAAGCTATTTCTTTGCTTTCATGATATCCCACTTTTGAAGTTTTTATTCAGCCCACTTCTTTTCAGTCTCTTGTCTATGGTTTATATTACTATGGATTACAGATTTTTACATCTAACCTTGAGGTCGCAGCCAAAGTTTCTCACTAACCATTTGACGTGCCCATTTTGATGCTATTGCAGAAGCTGCTAGAGCCTATCCCCACGTAGCCTGCTAGTGAGATATGTGCACGAAGGAAGTGTGCAACTTCTGGGACATCTCCTCAGATGAAGCCTCTTGTGTTGAATTTTCTCTTCCTGTCTTGTCTTAGATAGAAATGAAAACATTAAGATGAGCCAGTGCAGACCATTCAGATGAGAACATCTCCCAAAGAGATGATGAAGCTACAAAATGTTAGGAACATAGGCCCCTAAATAGCTTTCTTGAGAAATACTTTCCTAGAAGCCTTTATCTGTTTTATCTTCAATAATACAGTAAAACCTGTGAAAGCAGGAAGCTGTGTAAAGTCAGAACCTGTCAGAGAAGGAAAACTAAAGTATCTGTCAGTAAATAAACACTTATTTTGTTTTATGGCACTGTAAATTTGAATGACTTTGCTAGAACAGCTCATTTACAGGCCACCTGTAGAAGAAGTGGAAATATCTTAAATTCAAGACAATCAAAACTGACTTTGTGTCTTAGTTATACAGCAATGCTACAACAGAAATACTACAAATGGATGGTTTTAACAAATAGAAGTTTATTATCTCACTGTCTAGGAGGGTTTCTGTCTGAATTCAGGGTGCCAACTCCAGGGGAAGGCTTTGTCTCTCTGTTCGTTCTAGGGAATGTCCTTGTTATCAATCTTCCCCTGAATCAGGAGCTTCTCAGCACAGGGACCCCAGGTCCAAAGGATGTGCTCTGTTCTGGACACTTCTTTCTTGATGGTATGAAGTCCCTTCTCTCTGTGTGTTTTACTTTCCTTTTATCTCCTGTAAAATAAAAGGTGATACAGGCCACACCCCAAGGTAATTCCCCTTACATTGGATCGGAACTGTGACCTGAGTAAGGGTGTTGCATCCCACCCTAATCCTCTTTAACATAACTTAATCCTGCCTTATTAACCACAGGCAGAGATTAGGATTTACAATACATAGGAAAATCACATTAGATCACAAAATGACTGACAACCACTCAATAATGTGTTGTAGGGTAAAAGCATCACAAAGTTTAGTAAAGCAAAAAGAAAATTTTATTCGGCATATAGTCAAAAAGGCAAATGTGGGAAATCAGACAAGCATGCTGTCAGAGCCATGTCTGCCCGATTCTGAGAAAATACTACAGAATAAGCAAGAGTATGAAAATGGACAAGCATGCTGCTAGAGCCATGTCTGCCTGAGTCTAAGGAATACTTAAGAACCATTGGTATATATTTACATTACCAATGGGCAAAACCATTGAAAGCTTCACCTTTTCAGACTGACTAGGAGCTGTGAGCCTACATTTTGAATTGTCTTTCTTAACAATCATTGGTACGGGCTTCATTAACGACAGTCAGAAGAGTCCTCGTTGGTCCAACAATTTTTTTTTTTCACTGTAATGCTAATAGAAAAAGGTAAAGAGTAGAAAGTTTTTTGTGTTGTTTGATTGGTTTAAATGAAAGATTCCCTAAAAGATATTTTCCAATATTGTCTTAGCTATTGTCTTTATATCTCAGGACCCAGTTGATGTGTCCTTGTGATTCCTTGTGAGTCCAGCACTAGTTGGGTCACATTCTCTGTGCTCAAGGGGAGGGAATGATGACTCCAATATTATTTCCTAAATCAACTGGAAATCAAGGGAATCACATTTTGGGGGAGACACAATTTAATCCATAACACCTTGAAATGTTCTTTGCTACCTTTTACAAACTTGTCCTTTCACAGTGTTACTGAGGTCAGCGAATAGTACAACCAAATATATCCATTCATTCTAATAAAAATAATGAAAAAGGATTTATTATTATTTTATTGTAGATCAGTAATAATTAGGTAAAATTTATATTCAGTAAAATTCTCTTATTTTAGGTGTACGATTCCTTAAATTTGACAAATATATACAGTCATGAACCAGTGCCACAAACAATATAGAGAGTATTTCTACCATCTTGTAAGTTCTCTTTTCTCCCTATAAAGTCAGATACCTCTTCACTCCAGCCCTGACAAATATCAATCTGATATTTGATCCTATAGTTTTACGTTTTCCAGGAAAATCATATGATTGTAATGTTAAACATAGTTAAAACTGAACAAAATTTGAACATAAGGTTTATTCTGAGCAGTTATTCTATATGTATACAGGGAGACCATTTTGATTCCAGAAAAAAGCCAATGGCTTAAATAAGCCAGGTACAAAAAAGAAGAGTGAGGAACATAAATCAACGATTGGTTAATCTTAACATGATTGATTGAGCCCTGTCCTCCCCTTTTTACTAAGATAAAAGCAGCAGCTAGACAGAATGAGGCTTATAAAGAGAAGAGGAGGGAGAAATATAAATCAACCATTGGCTGATCTTAACAGGATTGACTATACCCTGTCCTCCCCTTTTTATGGAGATCAACCGATATCAGGTCATGAGATGGCCTCTGGCCCTTCACCCAGACATATCTTTTGAAATTCAAATTCAGCAAGCCTGGCTTCAAACAGAAAAGAAAAGACTAGCAACTTTTGGGTGAAAGAAAAGCTGCTGGGAGGATCAGTCCTGGTCAAGAACTTCTTTACAGTGAATACTTAGTTTCGTAGTTGAGAAACCCCAAAATCAAAGCAAGAGCTCTGCTATCAATTTCTGTTTTTGATAGTAATCTCAGATTTTGTAGTGCTTTATGCCTGGAGTATTTACTTTGTACAATGCTTTTGAGACTCATCCATACCATAGCAGATATGAGTAATATATCTCTTACTTATTACTGAGTTGTGTGGACGTGCCAAAATTTGTGTATCTATTATCCTTTGAGGATATGTGAGTCATTTGAAGTTTAGCGATTATGAATAAAGCTCCTATACACATGTACAGATATTTTTTGTGGATGTGTGCTGTGTAAGATTGCTGGGTCATAGGGTGTTTATTTAAGGAGCCTTGGTGACATTCCTTCTTCATTGGTATGCAGCTACTGCTCCTTACTTCCATTTGGAAACCCTGGTTGCCTAATGGTTAAGAGAGATGGATGCTAACCAAAAGGTTGGCAGTTCAAATTCACCAGGAGCTCCTTGGAAACCGTAGGGCAGTTCTACTCTGCCCTATAGTATCACTATGAGTCGGAATCAACTGGAAGGCAATGGGTTTGGGTTTTTTTTTTTTTTTTTTTGGTTTTGGGTGGCATAAAGGTTAAGCACCTGGCTGCTAAATGGAAGTTGGTGGTTGAACCCACCAGGAATTCCACAGGAGAAAAGACCTGACGATTTGCTTCCACAAGGTTTATAGCCTAGGAAACTCTATGGGGCAGTTCCTCTTTGCCCTATAGGGTCACGATGAGTCGGAATCGACTCCACAGCGCCTAATTTTGTTTATGTAATCATCTAATCATTTTCCTTTGTGTCAGCGACATTTCCAATTTCCTTCAGCAGTATATGAAAGTTCCAGAATATTGGCATCCTCGCCTTGCCCAAAGCAAGTGCTGTCAATACTTTATTTTACTTTCAATCATTCTATTTGTAGTAGTTTCTCCTTGGGATTTAAATTTGAATTTCCTTAGTGACGAATTACAACAAGCATCTTTGCATTTGCTTATTTGCCATCAAATTATATTTTACAATGTATTGTCTGTTTAATTTTTTCTTATCCATTTTATTCTCTAATATCATTTCTAAATATTGAGTTTTGAGGATTCTCTATGTTCTCTGGATACACGATATTTATCAGTTTAGTGTTTTGCAAATATTTTCTCAATTTCTTTTTTTTTTCTTTTCTTAATATATTTTCTTTCAAATATTATGCATTTAAAATTTTTTTTGCACCATTTTTTGAAAGGAGTATATTTTAACACTTGCCTTTGTTTAAAAAAAATGACAATATGTGGGCATCTGTTTTTGGGCTGTTTATTTTGTTTCATTAATCAATAGATCTATCTTTTGCCAATATCACACTGCTGTGTTTGCTGCTCCCTTTTGCTGTATTGTACCCTTGTTTTGTAGTTTTAAAATCAAGTAATGTGTATTCTTCAAACGTTTTTTTTTTTTTTCTCAAAATTGTTTGAATACTCAAGGTCCTTTGCTCTTTGATAAATTTAGAATCAACTTGTTGATTTCTGCCAACAAAAATAACCTACTGTGATTTTTATTTATATTGTGTTGTATATCTAGATGAATTTGCAAAAACATCTCACAATTATTGATTGTTCCAGTCCTTGAAAATCATGTATTACTTCATTTGTTTTGGTCTTCTTTTATTTCTTTTGATGTTTAGAATATTTTCATCATACAAATGCAAATCTTGCATATGTTTTGGTACTTTTATGGCAATTTCAATTCCTATTTGGTCATCTGTAGATATACAATTGATTTTTATATGGACCTCAAATCCAATTACTTTACTAAATTCACATTTTAGTAGGATTAGCAATTATGTAGGATTATACAAGTTATTTCTTCTAGAGTGTGCTTTGCTAGCTTATGTGCCTTCCGTATAATTTATCTATTCAATCTAAGTTATCAAATTCACTGTTATAAATTTATTAAAAGTATTCTTTCATAATCCATTTAAAGTCTATAATATCTGTGCTAATACAGTCTTTGTAATTTCTACTGCTGGTGATTTACATCTTTATTTCTGCTTTTAAAAATCATTTTGGGTAAAAGTTTATCAAATTTATTCATTTTTTTAATTAACTTTTATTGAGCTTCAAGTGAACGTTTACAAATCAAGTCAGTCTGTCACATATAAGTTTATATACACCTTACTCCCACTTGCTCTCCCCCTAATGAGTCAGCCCTTCCAGTCTCTCCGTTCGTGACAATTTTGCCAGCTTCCAACTCTATCCTCCCATCCCCCCTCCAGACAGGAGATGCCAACACAGTCTCAAGTGTCCACCTGATATAATTAGCTCACTCTTCATCAGCATCTCTCTCCTACCCACTGTCCAGTCCCTTTCATGTCTGATGAGTTGTCTTCGGGAGTGGTTCCTGTCCTGTGCCAATAGAAGGTTTGGGGAGCATGACCGCCAGGATTCCTCCAGCCTCAGTCAGACCATTAAGTCTGGTCTTTTTATGAGAATTTGGAGTCTGCATCCCACTGATCTCCTGCTCCCTCAGGGGTTCTCCGTTGTGCTCCCTGTCAGGGCAGTCATCGGTTGTGGCCGGGCACCAACTAGTTCTTCTGGTCTCAGGATGATGTAGGTCTCTGGTTCATGTGGCCCTTTCTGTCTCTTGGGCTCTTAGTTATCGTGTGACCTTGGTGTTCTTCATTCTCCTTTGCTCCAGGTGGGTTGAGACCAATTGACGCATCTTAGTTGGCCGCTTATTAGCATTTAAGACCCCAGACGCCACATTTCAAAGTGGAATTCAGAATATTTTCATAATAGAATTATTTTGCCAATTGACTTAGAAGTCCCCTTAAATCATGGTCCCCAAACCCCTGCCCTTGCTCCGTTGACCTTTGAAGCACTCATTTTATCCCGGAAACTTCTTTGCTTTTGGTCCAGTCCAGTTGAGCTGACCTTCCATGTATTGAGTATTCTCCTTCCCTTCACCTAAAGCAGTTCTTATCTACTAATTACTACTAATTAATCAGTAAAAATCCCTCTCGCTCCCTCCCTCCCTCCCCCCCTCGTAACCACAAAAGTATGTGTTCTTCTCAGTTTATACTATTTCTCAAGATCTTATAATAGTGGTCTTATACAATATTTGTCTTTTTGCCTCTGACTAATTTTGCTCAGCATAATGCCTTCCAGGTACCTCCATGTTATGAAATGTTTCAGAGATTCGTCACTGTTCTTTATCGATGCGTAGTATTCCATTGTGTGAATATACCACAATTTATTTACCCATTCATCCGTTGATGGACACCTTGGTTGCTTCCAGCTTTTTGCTATTGTAAACAGAGCTGCAATAAACATGGGTGTGCATATATCTATTTGTGTGAAGGCTCTTATTTCTCTAGGGTATATTCCGAGGAATGGGATTTCTGGGTTGTATGGTAGTTCTATTTCTAACTGTTTAAGATAACGCTAGATAGATTTCCAAAGTGGTTGTACCATTTTACATTCCCACCAGCAGTGTATAAGAGTTCCAACCTCTCCGCAGCCTCTCCAACATTTATTATTTTGTGTTTTTTGGATTAATGCCAGCCTTGTTAGAGTGAGATGGAATCTCATCATAGTTTTAATTTGCATTTCTCTAATGGCTAATGATCGAGAGCATTTTCTCATGTATCTGTTAGCTGCCTGAATATCTTCCTTAGTGAAGTGCGTGTTCATATCCTTTGCCCATTTCTTGATTGGGTTGTTTGGCTTTTTTGTGGTTGAGTTTTGACAGAATCATATAGATTTTAGAGATCAGGCGCTGGTCGGAGATGTCATAGCTGAAAATTCTTTCCCAGTCTGTAGGTGGTCTTTTTACTCTTTTGGTGAAGTCTTTAGATGAGCATAGGTGTTTGATTTTTAGGGGCTCCCAGTTACCTGGTTTCTCTTCGTCATTTTTGGTAATGTTTTGTATTCTGTTTATGCCTTGTATTAGGGCTCCTAAGGTTGTCCCTATTTTTTCTTCCATGATCTTTATCATTTTAGCCTTTATGTTTAGGTCTTTGACCCGCTTGGAGTTAGTTTTTGTGCATGGTGTAAGGTATGGGTCCTGTTTCATTTTTTTGCAAATGGATATCCAGTTATGCCAGCACCATTTGTTAAAAAGACTATCTTTTCCCCGATTAACTGACACTGGTCCTTTGTCAAATATCAGCTGCTCATATGTGGATGGATTTATATCTGGGTTCTCAATTCTGTTCCACTGGTCTATGTGTCTGTTGTTGTACAAGTACCAGGCTGTTTTGACTACTGTGGCTGTATAATAGGTTCCGAAATCAGGTAGAGTGAGGCTTCCCACTTTCTTCTTCTTTTTCAGTAATGCTTTGCTTATCCAAGGCTTCTTTCCCTTCCATATGAAGTTGGTGATTTGTTTCTCTATCACCTTAAAAAATGACATTGGAATTTGGATTGGAAGTGCATTGCATGTATAGATGGCTTTTGGTAGAATAGACATTTTTACTATGTTAAGTCTTCCTATCCATGAGCAAGGTATGTTTTTCCACTTAAGTATGTCCTTTTGAATTTCTTGTAGTAGAGCTTTGTAGTTTTCTTTGTATAAGTCTTTTACAGCCTTGGTAAGATTTATTCCCAAGTATTTTATCTTCTTGGGGGTTACTGTGAATGGCATTGATTTGGTTATTTCCTCTTCGATGTTCTTTTTGTTGATGTAGAGGAATCCGAGTGATTTTTGTATGTTTATCTTATAACCTGAGACTCTGCCAAACTCTTCTATTAGTTTCAGTAGTTTTCTGGAGGATGCCTTGGGGTTTTCTGCGTATAAGATCATGTCATCTGCAAATAGAGATAATTTTACTTCCTCTTTGCTAATCCAGATGCCCTTTATTTCTTTGTCTAGCCTAATTGCTCTGACTAGGACTTCTTGCACAATGTTGAATAAGAGCAGTGATAAAGGGCATCCTTGTCTGGTTCCTGTTCTCAAGGGAAATGGTTTCAGGCTCTCTCCATTTAGAATATTGTTGCCTGTTGGCTTTGCATAAAAAAAAAAAAAAACAGATGCCCTTTATTATGTTGAGGAATTTTCCTTCAATTCCCATTTTGGTGAGAGTTTTTATCATAAATTGTCATAAATGGGTGTTGGACTTTGTCAAATGCCTTTTCTGCATCAATTGATAAGATCATGTGGTTTTTGTCTTTTGTTTTATTTATATGGTGGATTACATTAATGGTTTTTCTAATATTAAACCAGCCCTTGCATACCTGGTATAAATCCCACTTGGCCGTGGTGAATTACTTTTTTGATATGTTGTTGAATTCTATTGGCTAGAATTTTGTAGAGGATTTTTGCATCTATGTTCATGAGGGAAATAGGTCTGTAATTTTCTTTTTTTGTGGTGTCTTACCTGGTTTTGGTATCAGGGCAATGGTGGCTTCATAGAATGAGTTGGGTAGTATCCCGTCATTTTCTATGCTTTGAAATACCTTTAGTAGTAGTGGTGTTAACTCTTCTCTGGAAGTTTGGTAGAACTCTGCAGTATAGCCATCCGGGCCAGGGCTTTTTTTTGTTGGGAGTTTTTTGATTACCATTTCAATCTCTTTTTTTGTTATGGGTCTATTTAGTTGTTCTACTTTTGATTGTGTTAGTTTAGGTAGGCAGTGTTTTTCCAGGAATTCATCCATTTCTTCTAGGTTTGCAAATTTGTTAGAGTACAATTTTTCGTAATAATCTGATATGATTCTTTTAATTTCAGTTGGTTCTGTTGTGATGTGGTCCTTCTCGTTTCTTATTTGGGTTATTTGTTTCCTTTCCTGTATTTCTTTAGTCAGTCTAGCCAATGGTTTATCAATTTTGTTAATTTTTTCAAAGAACCAGCTTTTGGCTTTGTTAATTCTTTCAATTGTTTTTCTGTTCTCTAAATCATCTAGTTCAGCTCTAATTTTTATTATTTGTTTTCTTCTGGTGCCTGATGGATTCTTTTGTTGCTCACTTTCTATTTGTTCAAGTTGTAGGGACAGTTCTCTGATTTTGGCTCTTTCTTCTTTTTGTATGTGTGCATTTATTGATATAAATTGGCCTCTGAGCACTGCTTTTGCTGTGTCCCAGAGGTTTTGATAGGAAGTATTTTCATTCTCGTTGCATTCTATGAATTTCCTTGTTCCCTCCTTGATGTCTTCTATAACCCAGTCTTTTTTCAGGAGGGTATTGTTCAGTTTCCAAGTATTTGATTTCTTTTCCCTAGTTTTTCTGTTATTGATTTCTACTTTTATTGCCTTGTGGTCTGAGAAGATGCTTTGTAATATTTTGATGTTTAGGATTCTGGAAAGGTTTGTTTCAAGACCTAATATGTGGTCTATTCTAGAGAATGTTCCATGTGTGCTAGAAAAAAAAGTATACTTTGCAGCAGTTGGGTGGAGAGTTCTGTATAAGTCAATGAGGTCAAGTCGGTTGATTGCTGTAATTAGGTCTTAAGTGTCTCTATTGAGCTTCTTACTGGATGTCCTGTCCTTCTCCGAAAGTGGTGTGTTGAAGTCTCCTACTATAATTGTGTAGGTGTCTATCTCACTTTTCAGTTCTGTTAAAAGTTGATTTATGTATCTAGCAGCCCTGTCATTGGGTGCATAAATATTTAATATGGTTATGTCTTCCTGATCAATTGTCCCTTTTATTATTATGTAGTGTCCTTCTTTATCCTTTGTGGTGGATTTAAGTTTAAAGTTATTTTGTCAGAAATTTATATTGCTACTCCTTTTTTGCTTATTGTTTGCTTGATATACTTTTTTCCATCCTTTGAGTTTTAGTTTGTTTGTGTCTCTAAGTCTAAGGTGTGTCTCTTGTAGGCAGCATATAGATTGATCGTGTTTCTTTACCCAGTCCGAGACTCTCTGTCTCTTTATTGGTGCATTTAGTCCATTTACATTCAGCGTAATTATAGATAAGTAAGTGTTTAGTGTTTAGTGTTGTCATTTTGATGCCTTTTTATGTGTGTTGTTGACTATTTCATTTTTCCACTTACTTTTGTGTGCTGAGACCTTTTTCTTTGTAAATTGTGAGATCCTCATTTTCATAGTATTTGACTGTATGTTTGTTGAGTCGTTACGTTTTTCTTGGCTTTTATTTTGAGTTATGGAGTTGTTCTAACTCTTTGTGGTTACCTTAATATTTACCCCTATTTTTCTAAGTAAAAACCTAACTTGTATTGTCTTATATCGCCTTGTATCCCTCTCCATATGGCAGTTCTATGCCACCTGTATTTAGTCCCTCTTTTTATTATTGTGATCTTTTACATATTGACTTCAATGATTCCATGTTTTGAGCATTTTTTTTTAATTAATCTTAATTTGTTTTTGTGATTTCCCTATTTGAGTTGATATCAGGATGTTCTGTTCTGTGACCTTGTGTTGTGCTGGTATCTGATATTGGTTTTCTGACCAAACAATTTCCTTTAGTATTTCTTGTAGCTTTGGTTTGGTTTTTGCAAATTCTCTAAGCTTATGTTTATCTGTAAATATCTTAATTTCACCTTCATATTTCAGAGAGAGTTTTGCTGGATATGTGATCCTTGCCTGGCAGTTTTTCTTCTTCAGTGCTCTGTATATGTCATCCCATTGCCTTCTTGCCTGCATGGTTTCTGCTGAGTAGTCTGAACTTATTCTTATGGATTCTCCCTTGAAGGAGACCTTTCTTTTCTCCCTGGCTGCTTTTAAAATTTTCTCTTTATCTTTGGTTTTGGCAAGTTTGATAATAATATGTGTTGGTGTTTTTCTTTTTGGATCAATCTTAAATGGGGTTCGATGAGCATCTTGGATAGATACGCTTTCGTCTTTCATGATGTCAGGGAAGTTTTCTGTCAGGAGTTCTTCAACTATTTTCTCTGTGTTTTCTGTCCCCCCTCCCTGTTCTGGGACTCCAATCACACGCAAGTTATCCTTCTTGATAGAGTCCCACATGATTCTTAGGGTTTCTTCATTTTTTTTAATTCTTTTATCTGATTTTTTTTTCAGCTATGTTGGTGTTAATTCCCTGGTCCTCCAGATGTCCCAGTCTGCATTCTAATTGCTTGAGTCTGCTCCTCTGACTTCCTATTGCGTTGTCTAATTCTGTAATTTTATTGTTAATCTTTTGGATTTCTGAATGCTCTCTCTGTATGGATTCTTGCAACTTATTTATTTTTCCACTATGTTCTTGAATAATCTTTTTGAGTTCTTCAACTGTTTTATCAGTGTGTTCCTTGGCTTTTTCTGTAGTTTGCCTTATGTCATTTCTGAGGTCATCCCTGATGTCTTGAAGCATTCTGTAAATTAGTTTTTTATATTCTGTATCTGATAATTCCAGGATTGTATCTTCATTTGGGAAAGATTTTGATTCTTTTTTTTGGGGGGTTGTAGAAGCTGTCATGGTCTGCTTCTTTATGTGGTTTGATATCGACTGCTGTCTCCAAGCCATCACTAAGATATAGTGATTTATTCTATATTTGCTCACTGAGTCTTATCTTGTTTTGTTTTCTTTCAATATAGGTGGATGGGCTACTAGATTGTGCTGTCTTGTTTGTTGTAGCCCTTGACTTACTATGACCTATTACCAGCTGGTTTAGGCTGTTGCTAGATATATATGCCTACGTCTATTCACTATTCTTGAGTAGAATCTGATTTTGGGTCATCAAGTGTGTGCTGCACCCTAACACCTATCCACCTCAAGAAGTCGTGGTGATAGTTGTGTGCACCAGATTCTAGTAGCAGCTGGGGTTCACCCTCCGGGGGGGGCAGGATGCTGACAGGCTTCCCCCAAGTGTCAGTGAGGTAGGTGTGTCTCTATTCCTATAGCACCTTGGTGGGAGGGCTCTGCAGCTGTATCTTAGGCCCCCAATGCAAGTACTTCTACTGATTGGTAGGTGTCACCCTCCTTAGACCCCTAAGGCAAGAGGCTAGGTGGTCTGGGGGGAGCTTAAGCCCTCAGTTCCCTGTTGTGGGTCAGTTAGGGCTCTGTTGAATAAGCAGAGATATCAGACCCGGGGAACTTGTTTTTCCAGTAAATCCGCTAAAAAAAATGCAGTCAGAGCCCTATCAGACCTGCCTTTGCATTCTAACAGCCACCTTGTTCCCTGTAAGGATGAAAGCCCGAGATTTGGATCATATATGCTTGGCTGGAGCTGGTTCTGTGTTTTTAGTCCAATTAGGGAAGGACTTTTGGTCCCTGGGTTTTTTGTGGTTGCTTCTCTTAGGTCGTAAGAATGGGTTAGGAAAAGACCAAAAAAAAAAAAAGGGAAAAGCAAAGTCACAGAGCCGGAGCTGTTCTCCCTCTGGCTCAGGAAATTCCAATGTTAATGAAGCAGCCTGGGAAGGGGAGGGGAGGATTCAGAAAAAACAACAGAGAGTAGCACCCCGGAATATAGCCAAAGTTGCTTATCTTGCTTGGGATGACTATTTTATCTGAGATTCCTGAGGGGCGTGTCGCCTGTGTGTGCTGGCGGTGTGGAGATTGTCCCCGAGAGTCTGGCCCGCTGAAGCCAAGGTCAGATCCTCCGCTGCCAGTCCAAAGCCCAGCGTCAAGGTTCCCCGGCTGGGACGCTGCAGTCCCGGCTCCAAAATCAGTCGCTGCCTCGCGGGAACTTCTCATCCTGCCAGCCGTGTCACCACGCCGCCCCCACAGACCAGCTGGGCCCCCTCCCGGCGTTAGTTCAGGGGAGTAGGGCTGCGCCCCTTGTTTGTGCCGTGACTGGATGCCGCGTTCAGCTCCCCTGCGCCCAGTCCAAAGCCTGGCGCCAAGGTTCCCTGGCTGGGACGCTGCACTCCCGGCTCCAAAACCAGTCACTGCTCCCAGAGACTTCTCCTCCCACCAGTCGCATGGCCGTGCCACCCGCGCGGACTGGCTGGCCCCCTTCCAGGGTCAGTTCAGGGGGCTAGGACTGCGCCCCTTGTTTGCGCTGTCACAGATGTCGTGTTCAGCTCCCCTGCGCCCAGTCCTAAGCCCGGCGCCAAGGTTACCTGACTGGGACGCTGGCTCCAGGCTCCGAAAACAGTCGCTGCTTCCCCGTAGTTGTTCGTTCTCTGTCTCTGTCACTCAAGTCGACTCTTTAAATTTGTGTTTGTTGTTCAGGGTTTGTAGATTGCCATGTATGTGATCGATCCACTTGTTTTTCTGAGTCTTTGTTGCAAGAGGGATCCGAGGTAGCATCTACCTAGTCAGCCATCTTGGCCCCGCCTCAAATTTATTCATTTTTTAAAAGTACTTATCAGTTTTTGTTCTCTATTTCACTAGACTTTGTGTTTTCAAATTGATTTATTTCTATCCCTATCTCTATTTTTGTTTGTTCATGGTTCATTTATTTTTCTTTTACTGTTTTTATAATTATATATTTAAGGAATTGCTATACTAATTTGAAGAATTCCATGTTTTCTACTATAATCTTTGATTGCTATTAAAATTTCTCTAAGTACTGCTTTAATTGCATCCTAATAATTTTGAAGGGGTTTATTTTCATTTGTATCCAATTCAAAAATATGTTATTTAAAAGTAAGCTTTATTTCCAAATATATGGTTATGTTTCGAATATCTTTTTTTTTCTTTTTAATTTCTAGTTTAATTTTATTGTGGTTAGAAACCATACTTTGTATGATTCCCAGTACCTTCAATTTGTAGAGATTTGTTTTACGATCTATAGTACGATCTATCTTGGTGAGTATCCCATGTACGTCTGTTAAAAAAACAACAAAAAAAATGTATTCTATTGTTTGGAATGTTCTATAAGTGTCAAACATGTCAAGTTGGTTGATGGTGTTGCCAAGGATTTTTATTTTATTTTTTTTGATTTTTCAGTCTGCCTTGTCTTTTAATCCTGTTGTGATCCAGTCAATCCTAGGGTTGCTATGAGTCAGAATAGGCTCCATGCCGATAGGTTTTAATTACCAAGAAAGAATATTGAAGTCTTCATTTATATTGTAGATTTGTCTATTTCACCTTTCCCGTCTAGCACACTTCTCTTCAATTATTTTGAAGTTTGAGTATAAGGTGTATAAAAAAAAAGTATGCACAGTTAATATTGCTATATCTCTTTAGAAAATTAGCCTTTTTATGTAAATGTCCTTTACCCCTGGTAATATTTCTTGTTCTGCAGTCTATATAAAGTTTTATAGGTAGTCCTTCTTTTTTAAAATTTTTTATTGCTGTTTGCATAGTGTATGTTTTATCACCTTATTTACTCTTAACCAAATTATGACTCTATACTTAAAGTAAATGCCTTGTAGACAGCATAGATTTGCATATTGCTTTTTTATGTAATGTGATAGTCTCTGCCTTATAACTGATGGTTTTAATCCATCTGTTTAGAGAGCCTAGCTACATTTAGTGTCACTATTTCTATCATCATATTGATCTTGACTAACTTACTTGTTGTTTTTGTATGTTAATCTATTCTTTTTTCCATTTTTTCTGTTTATCCACTCTTTTGCATTAATTTTGTAATTTTGTAGTTTCATTTTATGTCCACTTCTTGTCTATTAGCTAAAACATAGTTTTTAATCATCTTATTATTTACAATATAAAATTTAACAAATTGCAGTGTAACTTTGAAACAATATTATATCCATTTATATATAATTTAAGGTTTACAGCAGTATACTTCTGCATACTGTGAGTTTCTGTGAGCTCTATGCTAGATTTTGGCATCTGCCAGGGATCGTTAGTATTTCTATACTCATTATTTTTATGGAAACACTGGTGGCTTAGTGGTTAAGAGTTATGACTGCTAACTGAAAGTTTGCCAGTTCAAATCTACCAGGTGCTCCTTGGAAACTCTATAGCGCAGTTCTACTCTGTCCTATAGGGTTGCTATGAGTTGGAATCAACTCGATGGCAGCAGGTTGGGTTTTGGTTTTTAGTATTTCTATACTACTAGATGATTCTCACATGTCCTTTGTCCTCCCTTATCTGTGTTTCTCTGTATCTATTCTGGTCTTTTTATATCTCAGAGGTGATTATGTTTAGAATCCACCCTACACTGGAATGACCTTAACTAACTAATTAATGTTACATTGGATGATTGCGTATGGAAGGTAATTATATCACATTACCTTGTTGTCATAGTTAGTTGCCATAAACTCACTTCCAACTCATAGTGAATTTATATGTAACAGAACAAAATATTGCCTGATTCTCCTTCCTTACAATCATTGCTATGTTTGAGTCCTTTGTTGTAGCCACTATATCAACCCAACTCATTGGCAGTCTTGCTTTTTTTTTCTGACCCTCGTCTTTATCAAGCATGATGTCCTTCACTTCCTTCACTAGCAATTGGCCTCTCCGGATGATGTGTCCAAAGTAAGCAAGACAAAATCTCCCTATTCATGCTTCTAGCTATACTTCCTTCAAGACCGATTTATTTATTTATCCTTTGGAAATCCATGATATATTCACCAGTCTTCAACACCACAATTTGAATGTGTCAATTTTTTCCCTTCCTTTTTCATTGTCCAGCTGTCACATGCATACGAAGCAACTGAAAATACCGTGGCTTGAGCCAGGTGCACCTTAGCCCTCAAAGTGACATCTTTCTTTTTTAAGATTTTTTTTAGTCTCATTTATTTTATTATTTTTTAAATTAGCCTCATTTATTTTATTTTTTTTAATTGTGCTTTAGATGAAGATTTACAGAGGAAATTAGTTTCTTATCAAACAATTAATATACATATTATTTTGTGACATTGGTTGCCAACCCCATGACATGTTAACACTCTCCACTTCTCAACCTTGTTTTCCCTATTACGAGCTTTCCTGACCTTCTCGTTCTTGCCCCTAGGTTGACGTGTCCATTTAGTCTGTTTTTATTTTATGGACCTGTTTAATCTTTGGCTGAGGGTTAAACCTCAGGAGTGCCTTCAGTACTGAGTTAAAAGTGTGTCTGAGGGCCATACTGTCGGGGTTTCTCCAGTTCCTGTCAGGCCAAAAGTCTGTTCTTTTTGTGTGTGTGTGTGTGTGAGTTAGAATTTTGTTCTACGTTTTTCTCCAGCACTGTTCAGGATCCTCTATTGTGATCCCTGTCAGAGCAGTCAGTTGTAGTAGCCAGGAACCATCTGGCTGTGTTGGACTCAGGCTAGTGGAGGCTGTGGTAGTTGTGGTCTATTAGTACTTTGGACTAATCTTTCCCTTGGGTCTTTGATTTTCTTCATTTTGCCTGCCTGTAGACTGGGTGAGAAGAGTGGAGTATCTTAGATGGCTGCTCACAAGCTTTTAAGACTCCAGATTCTACTCATCAAAGTAGGATGTAGAACATTTTCTTCATAAATTATATTATGCCAATTGAGCTTAATGTTCCTCAGGACCATGGTCCCCAGCCCTCAGCCTTCGGGGAGTTTGGGTGAGTCTGTGGAATTTTCGTGACCTTGGCTTGGGCAAGTTGTGCTAGCTTCCCCAGTATTTTGTACTGTCTTACCCTTCACCAAATTACCACTTATCTATTTACTGTTCCCCCCACCCCTTCCCTCCCTCATAACCATAAAAGATTGTTTCTTTTTTTTGTGTAAACATTTTCATGAGTTGTTGTTTTGTTTGTTTGTTTTTAAAGATTTTAAAGCGGTCTTTTGCGGCAGATTTGCCCAATGCAATATGTCATTTGATTTCTTGACTGCTGCTTCCGTGGGTATTGCATGTTTATCCAAATACAATGGAAATTTTGACAATTTCAATTTCTTCAACATCCATCATGATCTTGTTTATTGGTCTGCTTGTAAAGATTTTCATTTTTTTCACAGTCAGGTATAATGCCAAACTGTTGGCAGTAGTCTTTTATCTTCTTCAGTAAGTGTTTCAAGCCCTCTTCATTTTCAGTATTTGTATATTTTAATATTACTATTTTATATTGTACTGGTTCTAAAATAATTTGTGCAAGGATTTTTAGTTCACTTAAATATGATACTTAGGACAATTTAAGGTATGTAACGTAAGTGATAAGTATGATTTAAATTTAAGCCATTTAACATAATTGATAAATATGATTTAAATTTATTTTTATCGTAAGGACTCTACTACTATCATTCATTTAGCTACTATCATGCATGTAGTCAGATATTTCATGTTCCTATAATTATAGTCAGGCTATCTTCCTTTATCCAATCTAAATTTGTCACAGAAAGGGAAAAACAGAAAAAAAAATCAATTTTTTTTTTAAAAAAGAAATAACTTTGGAGGGTTTTTAATTTTTTTAAAATTAATTTAAAGTATGCTAAGCCAAACTTCAATTCTTTAGTATAGTGATAGCATCTCTCCGTATTTTAGAATATCACTCATTGTGGATTTTATATTCTCCATTTTGAGCTGTTCAGTTGCCATCACACCTGGATTGCATCAATCAATCCACTGCAATGACAGGTTTACATGTTAACGTCTGAATAAAGAAAGCTATTTTAAGATTATATTTCAGAGGTAAATTCAATAAAATTTACAAATATTGGATTCGTTTGAAAGGCTTTCAAATGCAAACATTGCTGAGAATGGTTTTACATACCAAGAAAAAGACAAAGTGCATTGAAATAATCTTTTTTTTTTTCAGGGATGAATTATGTAAACTAAACTACACTACTTGGTTCTAACTTCAATTTATACTTCAATTCCTATTTTGCATTCAGAAAATAACATATGATTTACTTTTTGTTATTCCTTTAATGTTCATGTGGGGTATCCAATAAAATATGTTGTTTTTTATCGATGACATTAATATATATATTAATGTTATTAACTGTATGCATTAATAATCATATACCCTTAATAAATTATATGTTTTAAAGATATAATAACGTATTCTATGTTTCCGTTTTATCAATTCCTAGTTTGAATAACTGATAAAATTAATTTGGGATACCTAGCTATGTATTTCGAGAAATGTTGCTAAAGTAAAACTGTTTTTCTATAAAATTATTTTTATTGAAAATTAAATTATAAAATACTATTCTTCACGAAAATATCAAACTAGAAATCAATAAAAACAAATAAAAATAGTGTTATTGTTATAAAATATTTATAATATAAGCTAATATGTATTTTGGGCATGAAATGGGTAAAGCCATTTGGAAGTTGTAGGTCTCAAAATCCCAGGCCCAGTTTATTTTAAAACACAATTTTTCATGATCTTCTGGACAATTTTCAAAACTAATGCTGTGCTCTATAACCAATGTTCTATAATGATTCTATATTAGGCTATAATCTCTTAGTATGCTACCATTTATCATTTGGATTTTTTTTTTTTTTTTTTTGCTTTGAAAAAAACCAAATGGGGACCATCTCTAATATGTGCACATTATTGGGTCTTCAATCTTGGCAAACATGAGTTTAGCATATTGGTAAATGCAATGTTAACTTTAATAGTTTTAAATTTTTCTTATAAATAATGAAACCTGTCTCATGTAGGAAATCTCATGAGAACAACAGTAAAAACAAAAACATTTCTAGAAAAGGAAAAAAAAAAGTAAAAGCAACTTTACAGCGTAGTTTTCGTCCTGCATGCTTCTAGATGTTTAAAATATTTTGTGTAAATTATTTTAAATCTCTATAGTATTTTCTTAAATTATTGAAAGAGTATAACCTAAATTGCTAGGGAATAACATAGCATTTTCCCAAACAATTTTCGAGATCTATGCATTAAAACTGCCCCAATGTTATTGACGTTGAAAATGAAGGTGGCTCTGATCCAACTATGAACAACCTCTAGAACTGCACTTGGTCAAGAGCCAGAAAAGAAAGACAGACCCCAGTCCTACAAACTAAACTCTGCCAAAAACCTGTTTGAGTTTGGAAGGAGACAATTCCATAGTGCCAAGTCGTCCTTACCTCTTGATTTTGAACTTGTGAGGCATGAAGCAGAGATATCATTTGAGCCCACCAAACTTCTGACCTACAGAACTATAAAGTAATAAATTTGTGTTGCCTGAATTCCCTAAGTCTGTGGTCATTTGTTATGGTAGAAATAGAATAAACAATCAATATATGTATGAACATTATTATAACTTCCTTGTACTTTCTTTAGAATATTGTAGAATGGTTGAAAGTTATGGCATTGTGGCACAGCCATTGTTCTATCCAGTATAAAACAACACAAAACAAGCAGTACAAAAAGGAAAAAAATGTAGGTCACACAAGAAACATCAAAATTATTACTAAATGGAATAGTCAGGTTTTTCATTATGATGGTGTGTACTATTTCCTTTTCCATTCTTCGTGTGACATGAAGTACATTTTATGATCTATGGGGTGGACTTACTTGAGTTCATATGTTAAATCTGTGCTCTATGACCTTGGGCATATGTGTTAATACTCCCATTCCTCAATTTCATCACATGTGATAAGTTGTCTGTTTATGTTAGAATCAAAAAAATACTATGTAAAATACACTTAGTGCCCACGCGTAAGAAGTTTTTGGCTAGCGTTCCTATTATTTTTTAATTATATTTTTGCTTATCTTATTTCTACTCAGTATTTTTAAGCTTACATTAAGGCATATGCATCTAGAAAATAACTTACTCTTTCACATTTTATTCATTAACATTCTTTCCCTCAACTTTCAGCACATATTTAACACCTGTTCTACTATCTGTTGTAAACTACTCCTAACTTTGGTAAATTTAGTATAGATAACCATTTGGTTATGCTATTACAATTTTGAACATCCTCCCTAAATAGTATAAAGACATTTTGAAAGAGATGAGATGTAAAGATGAATATCAAGCGAATGAAGGGGTAAAGGACTGGCACTTGGAAAGTAGGAGGTAACAGTATATTAATTTGGGAATAAAATGGAAAGGAGGAATACTTAATAAGTAATGAAAACAAAAGAACTGACATCAATTTTTTATCGGGTTCATTAATGGAAGCTATGAAAGGGGAAAAGAAAACATTCATTTAAAAGAATATCCAGTTAAGAAAAAAAAATGCTTTCTTATGTTTTCAGTAGTAGAAATATTAGAAATAGAAATATTAGGAGACTTCGATTCATATGCCACCTGAGTCATTTAAGACTTTATACAGGTAATTTTATTTTGTATGCAAAATACATCCTAGTAAACCTTTTCCTTAATAAATTTTGTCATTATTACAAGTATATTGTCTTCCAAATTCACATTTACCTTTGGCAAATAAAGTTTAAAATAATAACAGAGAATAAAAAAAAAATAAAACTGTTGCTTTTATCATGCACGTGTATCATGGGAGGAGCCGTGTGTGCAAGAAAAAATTATTTTGTTTGTTCCCTTGTTTTTGCTATTTTTACGAAATAAAACATACCTACAACTTCTTCTAAGCAGGATAAGTTACACTTGCTTCATTACATTCCAATACTTTGACACTGTTTTGATTGTTGAGTTATGAACATGCTATGGAATTATCATTCTTTTTCTATAAGAAAGTCTTGGTTTTAGAGTGTGCTGCTCAAAGTTAGCATTAGAATAATAGGAGCGATAACTAAAACTAACACAGAAACACAGCTAACATAAACAAGAGACTTTTCATACCACAAATTTTTCTAAATATTATAATATGGCTTGATCTGTTAATTCTCTCCCCAAGTGATAAACATCAATATAGTTCTTATCTACTTTTTATAATTTATTTTATTTTTGTTGTTATTATTGAGAATATAAACAGCAGAACATACACCAATTCAACAGTTTCTACACATACAATTCAGTGACATTAATAATATTATTCATGGTGAAAATGACATTTAGTGAGGTTGAGTAGATTGTCTAAACTTACAGAAGTAACAGGGGGTGGAGTGTGAATTGAAACTCAAGTTGTCTAATTCTAGAAAAGAGTTCACAACTAGCAAACTAACTAGTCTTGAGTCATGCAAGTGAAAACATTTTCTGTCCTTTTACTTTAGTCCCAGCAATTCAGTCATTTATCTACTCCAGTGCATTAGAAAGGAGATGTAGTAAGGGGAAGTCAGATATTTTGAAGAGCCAGTAGGAAGTTCCCTTTTCACTTTTATGCAGTAGTTCTACAATTTAAGTGATCACCAGAATTATAAAGGAGTTAAAAATAGTGGGCTTTGGCATTGCTTCAAAGCTTCTGAATGAAATTCCAGTCACATAAGGACAAGGTATCCACAATTTTGAAAAGTACCTTAAACCCACTAAACCACTGCTCTCGAGTCGATTCCGACTCATAGCGACCCAATAGGACAGAGTAGAACTGCCCCTTAGGAGTGGACATATATCCTACTGGTACAACTTCGAATGAGAAGTAATAGCTGCAAACATCCATTAATATACAATAACCACAAAAATGGGCTGAAACATACCAACCATCAAGAAGTTGGTGCAGGATGAGGCAACGTTTAGTTTAGTTATACATAAAGTCATCTTAAGTAGTAGCCAACTTAACAAAAACTAACAAAAGCAATAACAATTATACTGGTCAATCTCTTGATAATTCCTGTTAAGGCCATATTCTAAACGTATATAAGTTGTGTGGTCTCATGAAAGTAACATAGAAATCGGAGATTTTCTCCAATGAAATCATACTAATTCCGTATTAATTTGATTGTTGCACCATTGGAAGAATTTTTTCCAATATTTCTTAGAAAAATAAGTTGGGAATTCAAAATCAAAGTATTTTTTATAATATTCCATTGCTTATAATCCAATTCTTCTATTTCTATTTTTTCTTTTGAGGTTAAGAAATAGAATTCTAGTACTTGGCCTGGAAACTGAAACCTACTAAATACTGATGGAAAATGTATCATCAAGATAAGAAAGAAAAATAAAATCTGTATCTCTTTCCTTGCAGCTAAGCAAGGAAAAGCAGAGGTTATTTTACCTTATACACGTGCTCTTGCATAAGGTATTTCTAACAAGGAGTTTTATAAGCTACCCGGACATCAGAGATTGTGAAATCATATTTAAGCTCTAAAATCTTTGTGATTTTATGGTTCATTTAATTAAATGTGAAATGTAATAACATATAAGCAAACAATACATCTTTTAGTGTTTTCTTATTGAGCCAAAGAAGCCCTAAAGTAATTTTCTTCTTTTACAACATGTATGTCACTAATGAACTAATGACAAGGCTAGATTTCTTATGTAAACAAAGGGCTCGAGGTTGGTGACTCCTGTAAATAAACATTTTGAATAACTATTTAAGGTATCTTATTTATAAAAACATCTGTTAGTGTAGTAGAAGGATGTATTGTTTAACTTCATATTTCATAAGTGTATTTTCAGGAAATTAATACATTGTTTTGGTTATGCTTTTAAAATCTGTTGATTATTTTAGGTTCAGAATCTACCATTGAATAAAACAGAACAAAATAAAACACAGAAAAAACAAACAAAAAAAAAAGGTGGGGCTACTTGTGTGTTCACAGTAATTCTATTAAACATTTCATATCTGCACAGTTCTTGACATACAAAAGGGAAGCATATCTGGGGTTTGCACTTTTCTGAACGTGAGATCATGAAATGATGATTTTTGACAGGATCTCAAATGAGGAAGAGACAGCTTGACAGGTACATAAAGATATAACCACAGGACTGAGCATAAATGATACTGTTTCTGACTTTGTGTTAAAAACCAGAACAATGGAAAATAAATTACCTATAATCAACTAATTCAGTTAAGCAAATGAATAAGTAAACACATAAAATTAGGATAAAAATGTATTTTTTCTTTAGTATAGCTTTAATATGGTCTGTATGTTAATCACAGCTTTTTAAATTAATGAACATAAGTGATTTCTGTCCACGTTACTCTTTATTTAGTTTACATTTTTAACAGCAATGCTAAAGGAAATATTCAACTCACCCCTTAGTGAAGAAATTAGAAATTAACAACGTGGTAGATTGAAATAAAACTATTTTGATGAATGTTATATGTTCTATGTTTCATGCTGAATTTACTCAATAGTTTTGAAAAATGACAATTTATAAAGAAAATCATCTCGTAGTAAATACTTCATTGGCAAACATGTTTTACAAAATAAATATGATTATTATAACTAATTTTTTATAAGTTTCCAATTATTAGCCTTTTTTAAATCTCAATCTGTCTTAGTCATCTAGTGCTGCTGTAACAGAAATACCACAAATAAATTTATTTAACAAAAATAAATTTATTCTCTCACAGTCTAGAAGGTTACAAGTCCAAACTCAGGGTGTCAGCTCCAGGGGATGGCTCTCTTTCCCTCTCAGCTCTGGAGGAAGATTCCCTGTCATCAATCTTCTCAGGTTGAGGAGCTTCTCAGGCACAGGGACCCCTGGTTCAAAGGACATGCTCTGCTCCTGGTGCTGCTTTCTTGGTGGTATAAGGTCCCCAACTCTCTGTTTGCTTCCCTTTTCTTATATCTCTTGTAAGATAAAAGGTGGTACAGGCCACATCCCAGGGAAACTCCCTATACATTGGATCATGGATGTGATCTGAGCAATAGTGTACATTCCACCCTGATCCTCTTTAGCCACAAGGAGAGATCATATAGGAAAATCACAAAATGGAGTACAACCACACATGGCCTAACCAAGTTGACACGTATTTTGGGAGGACACAATTCAATCCATTACACAATCATTTTTGAATTTTTTTTTTTTCACCAAACAGGTTTTATCTAATCAAGGTAAGAGAATTCTCCAAACCACATTACATTTCTTAGTAAAATGCATACCTTAACGTAAATATGAAACTGAATGAATTTCAGTTTAGAGAAGCCACAATTTTATAGAGAAGGAAAAGACTTTGATCATCTTATCTGTTTATTAGTTTTGACATTACAAAGTTAAAGGCAGCTAACCAAGAATAACTCTTTTAAAGATTTATTAACCATAAAATATCCTCTCTACTCACACCATGCTAGAAAACTCAGCATCATTCTTGACTCCTTTTTCCCCCTAATTTTACCAATAAATCACTAAATCCTATCAATTCTATGGCTAAACCCTATTAAATCATTGTTATTAAACTATTTTTTACTTATCACTCAACTTCATAGGCTTTGACTTCAAAATCTCTTTCAAATTTCTCCATTTTTCTTCATTCACATTCTGATGTGTGGCAACACCATGTCTCCCTTGTTTTATTGCTGTAACATATGTCCTGGCCTGTCTTAATGCAACTGATCTGGATTTGACTCCAAACAATTATTTGTGTTGCAGTCTTATGGTTCTTTCAAGGGTAAAGATCAAGTTCACTACCATGACCTACAGGATTACTGAGGCAATTGTTGTCGTAGGGTGCTGTTGAGTTGATTTTGGCTCATAGCAACCCCAAGAGACAGAGTAGAACTTCCCCATAGGATTTCCTAGACTATAACCTTCATGGGAGCAGATCGCCCAGTCTTTCTCCTGTGCGGTGACTGAATGGTTTCAAAATGCCAACCTTTTCTTTAGCAACAAAGCTCTTAACCGTTTGCAGCAGCGGGCCTCCTTCAGAATAATCTATTTACTGATTATTTCAGCTTCAAGTCTCCCGATTCTTTCTCTCCATTTCTAACTTCAGCCACCTGAATTGCTTCCTCACCTAATTGCTATGCTTCTTATAAATCTCAGTTTAGAAGTGATTTCTTCCAGGAAATTCATGACCCCTCTTCTCTGGTTGAGGTACACCATCCACATTATGTTCTCACAGCTCTTATTTTTCTGTAGCTCTCACCGAAGCAGACATCACACAGTGCTATAATAACTTTTAGGCTCATCGGTATTCCACAAATGGTGATTGCAAAGGCACTAACTTAAAAACAAAAAAACAGACAGACAAAAATGTACATCCTTATGGAACGCGGTACTGATATATCATAATCAGTCAATAAAGAGTGATTTACTGTAATTATCCCATTAATTTCTAATAAAATCCTTTTAAGGAGAAGTCTAGGAATGTCTACACAAAAGAAACCCAAATATTTAATAACAAAACAAGACAATATCAATCTTGGATATATATATAGATATAAAATATATAATATAAATCCAAGTTTGAGATTGTTAGTCTTGTTTTGTTTTTATAGTGTGTGTGTATGTATACATATATATACACTCGTGTGTATGTGTTTGTGCATGCATATATATGTACATATGTGTGTATATATGTGTATGTATATGTATATATGTGTATATATATAATGTATGTATATACCTTTTTTTATATATACATATATGGAGCCCTGTTGGTGCAGAGGTTAAAAGCTCTGTCTGCTAACCAAAAGGTCAGCAGTTCAAATCTACCAGTCACTCCTTGGAAACTCTGTGGGGGAGTTCTACTCTGTCCTTTAGGGTTTCTATGAGTTGGAATTGACTCAACAGCAACGGGCTTTATATATACATATGGTGCAGTGTTTAAGCACTTGTCTGATAACCAAAAGGTCTGCAATTCCAGCCCACCAGCCACTCCTGGGGAGAAAGATGTGGCAGTCTGCTCCTGTAAATACTACAGTCTTGGAAATACTATGGAGCAGTTCTACTCTGTCCCGAAGGGTTGCTATGAGTTGGAATTGACTTGAAGATAATGGGTCTGGTCATAATGGATGGGGCATTTCTATGTATATAATAATTCAGCCATTAAACTAATAATCACAGATCATCTGCTAATTCACAGGCTCTTTTCTCAGTGCTGGGGATACAGAGTTGAGTCTGATTATGTTACTCCATTAATGAAGTTATATTTTAGTGGGGTTGCGGGTGGAAGAAGAGTTTGTAGAAGTATTTTGGATCTTGCTTCTATAAGAATCTTTAGCTAGTACTTAAACTTATATAATAACTTACACAATACTACTTCTATGTCTATACTCCTACCTCGCTATAGGACATTAGTGTTGAAAAGCTTGATGGGGAGAGAAGATAGTTAGATCTGAAATGAGAAAGGAGATGGATAAAATCATCGTAGTTCCTTGGCCTACATTTCTGTTTCTTTTTTGTTGTTGTTGTCTTAATAGTAAACAGCTAGAGCTCTGACTCTCTAAGCTTAGTCATCCCTGGCCTGATTTTAGTTGTTGACGTAGAGCTTTGTTTTTCAAGTATATAAACTGAATGCCTAAAAGCATAGTGCAATTCCAACTCATAGAGACCCTATAGGATGGAGTAGAACTGCTCCATAGGGTTTCCAAGGACTGACTAGTGGATTTGAACTGGCAACATTTTTTGGTTAGCAGCCATATGCTTAACTGGTGTGCCACCCAGGCTCCTTAGTGCTCCTAGATTTGCCCTATTCTGGCATGACTAGCTCCCATCCAAGAGTCATCTTGTTAGCATTAAAAAAAAAAAAAAAAATGCAGTCACTGGGGAATTCTGAAGAGTGTAGAAGGTTTGTCTCAGGACCAAAGACAAAGACCAAATTCTTTGGGTAAAGTTAATTGTATACCCCATAGGTGCACATTCATTAAAATGTTACTAGTTAAAGAAATTTAAAAAAAAAAAAAAGTTGTATTCTTTTTCTAATGCCTACAAGTAAATAAAATAACATAAGTAAATAAATTTCACTAGACAACAAGCATCTCAGCAACATGCAAATTTTCCCGAACTTGATAGAAGAAGATAGTTCATATTGGTTTCTCGACATGTGTAAAAAAAGTGATTACCTAGATTTAAAAATCAGAAGACTTCTAAATATCTATTTTTATCATCCCTTAAACAATCATATACAAAGACACTAAGATCAATTTTCCATTTGGAAAACATCAGTCTGCATCAAATTATTCTGAACTGATGGGGCATTTTCTCACTGGTTTGTCGTAATCTCCACAAATTCCCTGTTGCATTATGTCTGTAAAAAAAAAAAAATAAAATTTTTTTTTTTTTATTTAACTTGTTTATAGTATCAGTCTATGTTCAATGAGCAAATATTATTGGGTCCCTGTTCTACATTTCATATATATATGTAAATAATTATTTATTTTAATTAATAAATATAGCATGAACAAATCTTGTTGACAACTATTCCTTAAGGCAGTCAATCTGAATTTTTTGTTTGCATCAAAAGTCCCTGAGGTGCTTAACATGCAGATTTTCAAATATACTCTAAGGTACAAAGGTTAAGTGGGTATATAGTATATCCTGGAAATCTGAAAAATTTCAGGCATCTCAGTTGATCCTAATACATTTAATCAGGTTTCCAGACTTGTGGACAAATGATAATAGAAAGGAGCTTTCCAAATTGAAAAGTTGAAAATACTAAATAGCTCATTTGGTTGCATCTCTCTAGTTAAACACAACAGTAAATTGAACCTAAGGCAAATTAGTGGTGAAGCATTTATCATTTATTAACATTATGAGGAATTGCTGAAGGGAAGGAAACCCTGGTGGCGTAGTGCTTAAGTGCTACGGCTGTTAACCAAGAGGCTGGCAGTTCAAATCCGCCAGGTGCTCCTTGGAAACTCTATGGGGCAGTTCTACTCTGTCCTATAGGGTCGCTATGAGTCGGAATGGACTCCACGGCAGTGGGTTTGGTTTTTTGGTTTTTTGGCTGAAGGGAACTATCTGATGTCTATTCACACTGAGTTTGGTTTCTAAGTAGAAAAATAAAACCTAACCAAGATTGTAATGAAACTGATTTTTAATCACTCAAGCAAGAATTGGATATGATACATAGAATGATTTTGGGGGGCATTTTTATAATAAAAAATAAGTTCTTTCCATTGTAAATGTAAATTCCCCTAAGACATACTTAAAATAGTGGACAATTTCAGAAGACACTTGGCTTATCAGAGTCTTCAATGTACCTATCTCTTGAATTCCACTATTTTAATCTGGATTTGTTATTTTACATCCATGTACAGATGGCATCTCCCATCATCATCATAGTTGTGACTCCTTTCACCTCCTTATCTTGTTGAATCCGCTGTTTATATGATCACACCTTTTATTTATTTATTTATTTTTCTTTCTTTCTTCATTTAACACATTCTTTGGTGGTTATATCCTCCATTAGTTTATTGAAAAAATATATATATGAAAGGTAATTTTTTTGCTGAGAATTTACATAATTCATATGCTAATTCTGCCCTCATATTTTCTTGATAGTTGGGTTGGATACAGACACCTAGAGTTGAAATCATTTCTTTTCAAATTTGCTTCCAATGTTGCTGTTTTGAAGTTCAATGCCATTGTTACTGCTGATCCTTTATGTGAAGCTCAATGGCATTGTTGTTGTTAATTCTTTAAGTGCAACTTTTTATTTTCTCAGAAATCACGTAGTGGCTTTGTTTCCACAGGTATGACGTTTGACAACGATATGAATCGGCGGCATATTTTTTTATAGGATGTGTTGGTATTCGGTAAACTCAGTTTGTATATCGGGCCCCCCTCCCTTTTTTAGAAGTTGTCATGAATTATTTCAATAATGATATCCTTTCTTCAATTTCCTCTTCCTTATAGCTGCATATTGTATCTACTGGTAAAGATTTCTGATTCGCATTTTTTCCACTCCTGTTTCCCAATTTTGTCTTTTAATCCAATATTAAATTAGACTCAAGTACGCTTATGTTACACCTCCTCTTCTGATTTATTTTCAATTTCTCTTGCACACTTTTATTTTCCAAGAGCACTAATTTTTAGTTTAATCTTCCTTTTTACTACTACATCTTCATAGATGTTTTGCCTTCTCTCATATTCTTAAGATACTACCCCTCAGGAAATACCATCATTATTTCTTACAATCTAATTCCAAAGGATCCTTTTAAATGTTTGTATGTTTAAAATATTAAAACTTTTTAAAAATAAGAATAAATGATAGTAAAATCTCCATATTTTTAGATATTTTAAGAATAATTTAATCATAAATTATTTCATATCAATAAATTTTGTTACACAATTCTGTAAAAGATGAAAGACTACTGTCACACATTCTTTCTCAACACTAGTATGGACTAGATTTTAGGATCAAAAATTAAATCATGAAGTTTTTCCTATTGAATCAATAACTGCAAGAAAATACTGAGCCACAATAGTGGATCCTGATAAAATGGGAAAAAATATGAAACAAAACACAAATTCTGTAAAAATCAATATTTACTGGACTAGTTGAGGCCAGTGGACTCCTGAGACTATTGCTCTGTTAACTGAAACTCTTCCCTGAGGTCACCTTTTAGCTAAATAACAGATTATCTCACAAAATAAAGAATATCACTTGTGAGTACGTGCTCCATTAAAAGTCATCTCTATGAGACTAAACAGTAAACAATTTCTTTAAAGCAAAGAAAAGAACGTAAGGGAAGAGGGAAACTAGATTACTGGAAATGGAACAACCAGAACAGGAAATCATGAGAATGTTGACACGATGTGAAGAATATAACCAATGTCACTGAACAATTTGCGTAGAAATTGTTGAATGGGAACCTAATTAGCTGTATTATCTTTTATCGAAAACACAATAAAATATTAAATTTAAAAAAAAGTATCCCATGCATCCATCTGGTAATCGCAATATAGGATTGTTGTTATTGTTAGGTATCATCCAGTTGGTTCTGACTTCTAGTGACCCTATGTACAATGGAAGGAAACACTGCCCAGTCTTGTGTCCTCCTCATGATCATTGTTATGCTTGAGCCCATTGTTGCAGCCACCGTGTCAATCCATCTCATTGATGGTTTTCCTCTTTTTCAGTGACCCTCACTTTAATAAGCATGATGTCCTTCTCCAGGTATTGGTCGCTCCTGATAACACTTCCAAAGCATGTAAGAAAAAGCCTCACCATCCCCGTTTCTAAGGAGCACTCTGGCTGTGCTCCTTCCAAGACAGATTTTTTTTGATCTTCTGGCAGTCCAAGGTATATTCAATATTCTTCACCAACATTTCCAAATTTCGCATACATATGAGGTGATTGAAAACATCATGGCATGGCTCAGGTGCACCTTAGCCTTCAAGGTGACATCTTTGTTTTTTAACAATTTCAAGAGGTCTTTCACAGCAGATTTGTCTTATACAACGCGTAGTTTGATTTCTTGACTACTTTTTCCATGAGTGTTGATTGTGGATCCAAGTAAAATGAAATCCTCGATAACTTCAATCTTTTCTCCATTTATCATGATGTTACTTATTGGTCCAGTTGTGAGGATTTTTCTTTTTCTTTATGTTGAGATGTAATCCATACTGAAGGCAGTGGTGTTTGATCTTCATCAGCAAGTGCTTCAACTCATCTTCACTATCAGCAAGCAAGGTTGTGTCATCTGCATATAACAGGTTGTTAATGTGTCTTCCTCCAAAAGCATTCCTCTTTTCTTCTTCACATAGTCCCACTTCTCGGATTATTTGCTCAGCATACAGATTGAATAAGTATGATGAAATGATACAACCCTGACGTGCATCTCTCTTAACTTTAAACCATGCAGTATCCCCCTGTTCTCTTTGAATGACTGCTTCTTTGTCTAAACACGAGCTCCTCTCCCAGAACCCAGCCCAGTGCCGTCGAGTTGATTCCGACTCCTAGAGCACAGTTAAGTGCTCTGGAACAACCATTCTTCAAAATGTTATCCATAATTTGTTATGATCCATACATGCCTAGTTAATAAAGCACAGGTAAACATTTCTGGTATTCTCTGTTTTCAGCTGTGATCCATCTGACATCAGCTATGATATTCCTAGTTACATGTCCTCTGCTGAATCCAGCTGGACTTTCTGGCAATTCCCTGTTGATGTACTGCTGCAACCATTTTTGAGTGACCTTCAGAAAAATTTTACTTGTGTGTGCTATTAATATTGTTCAATAAAATACCTGCATTCTATTGGATCACTTTTATTTAGAGTGGGTACAAATATGGATCTCTTCCATTCAGTTGATAAGGTAGCCAACTTCCAAATTTCTTGGCATAGATGAGTGGGTGCTTCCAGTGCCACATGCATTTGTTGAAACATGTCATTTGTTATTCCATCAGTTTCTGGAGCCTTGTTTTTTTTTTTTTTTTTGCAAATGCTTCAAGTTCAGCTTGGACTTCTTCCTTCCGTGCCATTGGTTCTTGATCATATGCTACCTCCTAAAATGTTTGAATGTTGACAAATTCTTTTTAGTATAGTGACTTTGAATATTCCTTCCATCTTCTTTTGATGTTTTCCATGACGTTTACTATTTTCCCCCTAGAATTCTTGATTATTGCAACTTGAGGTCTGCACTTTTTCTGTAGTTCTTTCAGCTTGCAAAATGCCTTTTGGTTTCTAACCCCAGGGCTTTGCACGTGTATTGTAAGACTTTGCTTTGTCTTCTTGAGCTGCCCTTTGAAATCTTCTGTTCAGGTCTTTTATTCATCATTTCTTCCTTTTACTTTAGCTACTCTACATTCCAGGGCAATTTTCAGAGTCCTTTCGGACGTCCATTTTGTTCTTTTCTTTCTTTCCTGTCTTTTTAACGATCTCTTGCTTTCTTTATGTACGATGTCCTTATCTCATTCCACAGCTTGCCTGGACTTCAGTCATTAGTGTTCAGTGTGTCAAATCTATTCTTGACATAGTCTCTATATTCAGATGGGATGTACTTAGGGTCATACTTGGTTTTCATGAACTCATTCTAATTTTCTTCAAGTTGAACTTTCATTTGAACAATTGATAGCCTGTTCCACAGTCAGCCACTGGCCTTGTTCTAACTGATGATACCGAGCTTTTCCATCATTCCTTTCCACAGATGTTGTTGATTTGATTCCTGTGTAGTCCATGTAGCAAAGTCCACTTGTATAGTTGCTGTTTATGTTGTTGACAAAAGGTATTTGCAATGAAGAAGTCATTGGTCTTGCAAAATTCTATCATGAGATCTCTGGCATCATTTCTATCTCCAAGGACATACTTTTCAAATGTCAATCCTTCTTTGATTCCAATTTTCACATCTCAACCACGAGCAATTATCAATGCATCTCGATTGCGTGTTTGATCAGTTTCAGACTTCGGAAGTTGGTAAAAATGTTCCATTTCTTCATTTTTGACCGTACTGTTTGGTTCCTAGCCTGTTGATTCTGGAAGCTCCACTGAAAACTGACTACCAAGGGTGACACTGCTGGTATTGGAAATATCATTGGCAAAGCTTCCGGTATCGTAGCAACATGCAAACTACCGCAGTATGACAAACTGACAGACACAAAGCCAGAATTAGTTTTACATGCTGTTTATTTACTTGTTTTTTAATAACTAAATTTTCACTATCAAAAAAAAAAGAAAACCTCTAAGAGAGAATAAAATTCCTAATTTTTTCCCCAAATAGTTAGAGCTTCTCTAAAAATTATCCCAATTAATTAGAGTTGTTCAAACATAAAATTAGACCCAAATTATCCAAGTTGTATGCTAAGAGGTAAGAACTGGAATTTGATGTTTTCTGTGCCATGAATCATTTTTGAGTCTACCTTTCATGTTAGAGGGTTTCTATAGATACTCTTGTGTTTCCTGAACATGTCTAAGGGTGACAGAATCAAAGGCTGCTTGGAAATTCCATAAATGAAATGTAGCATATCAAATGTGGGCTACATTCAGAATGAACTAGATGGGTTGTTTCTTTGGGAAATTTGTGATGATCATGACTCTTTTTTTCCAATTCTATTGGGATGTTTGGTTTTCCAAAAGACATCCTCCATCCCACCTGGATGTCAGTGGCTTGTCAACCTTCTGGGAGCTTAATGGCAGAAGAGAACTTAAATGCACATTGAATGGCAGTGCTCAGCATTCAATGTGCATACACTCACTTAAAAACGAAACCTGTTGCTGTTGAGTCAATTCTGACTCGTAGTGACTCTATAGGACAGAGAACTACCCCACAGTGTTTCCAAGGAGCTCCTGGGGGATTAAAACTGCCGATCTTTTGGTTAACAGCCATAGCTCTTAACCTCTAAGCCACCAGACTTTCCTATACTCAGATCTGCAATTTTTCAGTGTGTCACTTTTATAAGCAGCAGTTCCTTGTTTTCCTCATGCCATTGGCTCTATTTAAGGTTCAGCAAAGAAGTTTTACCTTTGCGATTCTGAGCTGTGGTAGAAGAGAGATGGTTTCTGATTGCATGATATTACGGAGACCATCTAGGGAAGTCAATTGCTTTAAACATTTCATTTAATACTTTCTTACTTTAGCATCATTTCTTAGAAGCTTCACTTCCACAGGTAACTTTGATTCAAAATTCTTGAGAGTTGAAGGATTCTATGGTTTAAATCACATGAATTTTTAACTCACATACTTTGTACATGTTATCTGGAGGGACCAGTCCTTGGAGAAGGACATCATGCTTGGTAAAGTAGAGGGTCAGCAAAAAGAGGAAGAACCTTAATGAGATGGATTGACACAATGGCTGCAACAATCAGCTCAAGCATAACAATGATTATGAGTATGGCTCAGGACTGGGCAGTGTTTAGTTCTGTTGTACATAGGGTCACTATGACTCGAAACCAATTGGATGGCACCTAACAAAAACAGCCCTATAAAGGCAAACTTCCTCTATTTTACATTAATTCGTTTTTATTTAAATATAAAGTTTTTACATTGCCTAATTCAACATTTCATAGAAAAGTGGTTACAAAGTAGTTAGAACTGTTCCAACCCAATCAATACTTTTCCTCTTGAAAATAATATTTCCCCTGCTTTGCATAAGTATTCTACTTCAATTGCTGTTCAAACACTGGAATGGATGGATTTGAGTTTAAAGTCAAGGAACTTAATCTCCAAGCATTTAAAGCTTGAGAGTTTTTTTTTTTTTTTTAAGCTGAGTAGGTTTTAGTATCATAAGAGAATTAAATGACTTTAAAAGTGATTTTTATATCAACATGCTCTAAACCCATTATAGGTTTCAGGACACAATTTTAAAGATATTTTGTTCAAATAAAGGATTTGTTTTATTCTCTGATAAGTCACCAAGTAATCCGTTGCTTTTCAGCTTATTGCTGCTGTAGCCAAGGTTAATTAATTAGAAATATTAAAGCTCAGATTAACACTTGGACTTGACTCACAAATCATTTTCTCAGGAGTATCTAAATTGTACAGTAAATTTAATTTTTAAACCTTAATGCCACACTAAGAGAAGAGTTAATTTTTTTTTTCTTTACTGTTTGTTTTTACTTTGGTACACTTGGTAATCTATAAGAAATAAAAGAGATGTGTCCGTGTGGTTTCCCACTAGAGAAACTATTTTAAGCTATACTCATTTTCAGCTATTTCTGGAAGTTATCATTTTCCTATATATAGTTTACTTAAAAATAAATAAATATCTTTGCTTAAGTATCCTAAGGGCAAGTGTATACTTTCAAATAGGTGTGACATTTCATGTTTAAAAGTAACACCTGTAACACATGTAATTCCTAAGGTATTATGAAAAAAATGGTATATAACATTGGAGAAGGAGATAAAGATGATGGCAGCCTTCTAAGAGAATCAATGAGCTGGAGCCAGTGTGTAGGCGCAGTTTCTGAGGAAACCTTTTTGTATGGACTAGACGCTTTAGATTTTTAAAAGGTAGGCTTTAAGGGATGTTATTTTACACAATGGGAATGTATAAAACTCCATTGCCAACATACAAAAAAAAAAAAAAAAAAACACCAAAAAGGGGACAGGCTTTCTCAGTGCTTGCTGGCATGAAAAAAATTAATTAAAAACAGAAGGAAAAAAAAGAAAGCTTTCTCAAGATGGTTTGCAAAATAAAGGTTTTATTTTTTGTAAGCTAATCAGCAAAATCAAGTTGGAAAATGTAAACGATGTTGGTCTGGGTGGAAAATCGAATTCAATAATTTAGTACAGGTATAAGTAGATATTTTCTATAAAGGGGTGGATAAAAAATACTCTAGGATTTCAGGGCAATATGACCTCTGTCACAACTAGGAAACTCTGACATTGTAATGTAGAAGAAGCATTAGACAATGAGTAAACACAGCCTTGTACCACATAATGACAATTCCGGCAATTCTGACCGACATACATCCATGGTCCCATATAGGCTATATGGTACTAGGAGGAGTAGAAGCCTCTGGCACCCCCGCACACAGAAGCCAGGGAAGAAGAATGGCTCACAGTCCTGCATGCTTAACTTCCACGATAGTTCTGGGAAATATGTACCCACCTCCTTCCTGGTCCCTTTCTCTTCTGCTCACTGCTTACTCAGCTGCCCCTTCTTTGTGTTCCCCTCCTTCCTCTTTCCCTGTGAAACTCTCTCCCTCCCTTGCTCCTACCTGGGGCAGGGTCAGAGGCTCCTCCTCCTCCTGGTCTTTATAACCTTATGGAACCACAGATATATACCAGTTCAGATGTTGCCAGACCAGATGTTATGCAGCATATGACTGTATGGTGTTCCAACAAAGTTCAAATACCATAATGTCCTGTTTCACAGAATACATCGTGGACATTAAACAACAATTGACTCTAAATGAGTGTGACTACATTCCAATAAATATTTATTTGTGGATACTGGAATTTAAATTTCATATAATTTTCACCTACCAAGATTATTATTCTCCATTGATTTGTTTTTAACCATTTCAAATGTTAAAAATATTTATAGTTCATAAAAAAAAATAAGTTCATGGGCAGTACAAAAAATGGGTGGTAGGCAGAATAAGGGCCAGGGATTGTAGTCTTCCATGCCTACTCTAATAGCATTCAAAGCAGTCTGGTTAATTCTGAGCTTAGTGAGACCAGGACTTGTGAACATTACACAAAGGAGAGCTCATTGCAGCTGGAGAATTATTATTTGTCAAATAAATATCCAATTCAAAATAACTTGCTTCTCAGGGGCTTATTTCTTCAGTAGGCATCATTTACCAAGAAAAAAATATATTAAATACATAGATATTTAATATCTATTCCATGTTTTAATTTGTTACAGAAAGTTTAAATTTTAAATCCTTAAAATCACAAAACAAACTTTGTCATTGTTGTTAGCTGCCTTCAAGTTACCCTAAGTGTGTGGGAACCCAGTGTACAACAGGATCGGACTGTTGTGATTCTTAAGGCTTTTACTGGCTGAATTTTTGTAAGTAGATCACCAGGCCTTCTTCGTGGTTTATCCAAGTCTGGAAGCTCCACAGAAGCCTGTCAGCATCATAACAACACTGAACCCTCCACTAACGGATGGGTGATGGTTGTGCTTGAGGTGGCTTGGGCAAGAATCAAACCCAGGTCTCCCACATAGAAGGCAAGAATTCTACTGAACCATCGCTGAGCCCAAAATGCATTACATGATGTTGAATAGTGACTGAAGACTATGTTGTTTTGTTTCTGACTAACTAGCCTCCAGAGAAAAGCTTAAAAAGTTGGTCTTTTCCTTTCTATTCTTCTTTATTCATATTGATATCTGAAATTAAGTTTGATAACATTGAAAAAGGCCCTTAAAATTAGGTACCAATACCTTGAGAAAACAAAACCCAAGAAAGAGGGGAATGTACTCACAGTCATTCAGCAGCACTTTTCTCCTTGAATCAGATGCTAACTTCTAAAGAAGGAAGAACCAGCTCTGAGAAGCTGTAAACCTGATTAAACATTGGTTCCTGACAGAGTGAGGGACTGAACAGAACTGCCATCTGTATTTTAGGTTTGAGTGTGTAAATTCTGAAGTTCAGAGCTCATCAAGGGGTGAGGTCACTATTATGCTCCAGATTTCCAGGTGGGGCACCAGAAAAGTCACTACTATGCAAACAAGGGTGAAGCAGGAAAAAGTAGTCATCATAAAGATTGAATCTAAGCTTTGAATGAATTAATACCTGTCATGGATTGAATTGTGTCCACCCAAAATATCTGTCAACTTGGCTAGGCCATGATTTCCAGTATTGTGTGATTATCCACCATTTTGTCATCTGGTGCGATTTTTCTGTGCTGTAAATTTTATCTCTATGATTTTAATAAGGTGGAATTAGAGGCAGTTATATCAATGAGGCAGAACTCAATCTACAAGATTAGGTTGTGTCTTAAACCAATCTCTTTTGAGATATGAAAGAGAGAATTAGGCAGAGAGACATGGGGATCTCATAAAACCAAAAAACCAAACCTAGTCCCGTGGGGTCGATTCTGACTCATAGTGACCCTATAGGACAGAGTAGAGCTGTCCCGTAGAGCTTCCAAGGAGCGCCTGGCACACATGTACACACACACTAATAAATGCCAAACTAGATTTTGATATTTAGAGAAAATATTTTTCTAGAAAAACAATAAATTAAGACATTTCAGACAAACATTATTTGGAAGAATTCATCCACAGGACTCCTGTGTCAAAGTAAGTTCTTCATGCGAAAGGAAAATTACACCAGCTAGAAGCTCAGCTTTGCAGGAAGGGTTGAACAGTAAAAGTAATGCTAAACATGAGGGCAAAGATGAAATATAAGCCCTGGGTGCCTCAAATGATTAACCTCTCCACTATTAGCCAAAAGTTGGAGGTTTGAATCTACCCAAAGACACCTCAAAAGACAGGCCTGGAGATCTGCTACCAAAAGGCCACGGACTTGAAAACCTTATGGAGCAGGTCTACTCTGCACACTTGGGGTTGCCATGAGTTGGCAAAAAATAACAGCAACATACACTCTTGTGAATCATAATACACAGAAATCAATTACATATGTACATAATTAATACACATGATAATATAAAATATGTTATTGTCTATATAATGGATAACATACTGCTAAATTTTGATTCAATAAATCAAGCATGTGTTATGTAATCAGAATTGTGAAAACAAATTGAAGACTTTATTGAATTCTTTGGGCCATTGTAGTAAATTACCATGATATTTGTGGCTTACTATAACGGCAATTTATTTTCTCACAGTTCTGGGCTGAAATAGATGTGTTGGCACTGTCACATTCTCTCTGGAAACTCTAGGGAAAATCTATCCCTTATTTCTTCCAGATTCTAGTGGCTGCTTCAGACGGCTGCCAAAATTCCTTGGCTTGTGACTGCATCAGTCCAGTCACTGCTTCTGTGGTAACATATCTTCTTTTCATCTGTTTCTGTCAAATCACCCTCTGCCTCCTTCTCATAGAGATACATATGATTGCATTTAGAGCCCATCATGATAACCTATCCATAGCAAGATCCTTGATAATTTCTACAAACATCTTGTTTCTCTATAAGGTAACATTTATAGGTTCCAGAGTTTAGAATTTGAATTTATTCTGGGGGTAACTCTTTAATCCTGCCACAAATGAAAATAGAGCAAAAGTTCTGGTATGAAAAGAAAGCATTAAAGGAAAGTAAAACAAACAAAAAAAGAACATGAAGTATTCAGAACCAAGTAGTAATATGATAGATTTAAAGAAAATATATTTATATTAAACATAAATGAATTAGGCACCTTACTTAAAAGCAAGAGTCAGTCAAGATAAAAAGTTGAAAACAATGCTGCTGACAAGACATACATTTTAAACAAATGGGAACAGAAAAAAAAATGAAAGGAAAAGGATAAAAATATATACTACACATATACTAAAAAAATATATTGACATAGTCATATTAATATCAGACTAGGTAAACTTTAAGTCAAGGAACATTGAAAATAAATAAATAAATAAAACCTGTTGCCGTCAGGTAGATTCCAACTCATACCAACCTTATAGGACAGAGTAGAACTGCTCCATATGGTTTCTAAGGAGTGGCTGGTGGATTTGAATTACTGGTCTTTTGGTTAACAGCCAAGCTTCTTAACCACCATGCCACCAGGGCTCTCAAGAATAATTAAAAACCAAAACAAAACAAAACAAAAAAAAACCTGTGGTGTCCATTCTGGCTCATAGCAACCCTATAGGACAGAGTAGAACTGCCCCACAGGTATTCAAGGAGCAGCTGGTGGATTCAATCTGCTGGCTTTTTGGTTAGCAATCAAGCTTCTTAACCACTAGGCCACCAGGGCTCCCAAGAAGCATTAAAAAAAAAATCTCATTTCCATCTAGTCAATTACTATTCATAGTGACCATGTAGGACAGAGTAGAATTGCCCCACAGGGTTTCCAAGGAGCAGCTGGTGGATCTGAACTACCGGCCTTTGTTATTAAACTGTTTATAAGACAGAACAGAGATAAAATGTTAAAATCAACCACAGAAAAGTAAACTGTCTTCAAAGAAATGCCAAGAACACTGAAAGCGCTTTCAAAATCAAACTTATGGAAGCCAGAAACAATGAAATGTTGCTTATACACGATGAAAGGAAATCCTAGCCAAACTATTATTCTATGCCCAACAAAAATATCAATGAAAAATGAATGTAGAGGTTAACAACTGTGAAATAAAACATTACTTTTGGTAGATGTTAACTAATTCATCAACTACACCTGAAGTATTTACTGACATATCAGATAGCAATCTATTATCCAGAGATCTCTGCTGGGTCAACAATTCAAAACGAATGCATGTGAAAAGTATAAAAGTAATAAACTTATAAAATGATGTGCATAAATTTTATTTATTCTAAGATACATAAAGCCAACCTCTAAACATTTTCTATTGACTCAATTTTTTATAAAATCTAGGTAATATACAGAGGAGCAGGTAGATAATAACAGGAACTTGCACAACTTCATGAATAACTAATATTAAGAAACTGATAGTTGAAATTGAGGTGGATAACATTGAGGTGGAAAAGAAGAAATTCCACAAAAAAATATGCTAGCATATAAACAGTAAGGAAGAAGAATCCCACATATCTTAATACTTTCTGACAATATCACTGTTATGGATCAAATTGTGTCCCCCAAAATATATGTTGACTCTGTTTGGAAATAGTAGTTTTCTTTTGTTATGTTAAGGAGGCCAAAATAGAGTAGAGTGGGTCCCAAACCTAAATGACATCCTATAAAAAGAGCAGAATAGACAGAGACAGGCATGGGGGAAAACAGAAGCCATGTGAGTGTTGTCTAAAAGCAAAGGAACAAGAAGAATTGTTTTATCAGAAACTAGGAGAGTTGTACAGAAGGAATCAACATGACCAAGACTTTGATTTGGAAGTTTAACCCCCAGAATTGTGAGAAAATAAATTCCTGTTCTTTAAAACTATAAATTCATGTCATTTTTAAGGCAGCACTAGGAAACTAAAACAATTACAGTACTATAATTTTGATTATTCTGTGATATAGTGTAGGAATGAGCCCAGAATATAAGGTAAACTCTTCTAAGATAGATTTTTTTTTTTCTCCTAAATGTTCCTATATTTCTTTATCTGAAAAATAAGGACATTTGTACCTACCTCAAAGGGTTGATATAAAAATTATGAAAAAATGTTAAATGTAATGCACACAAAGTAGGTCTTATTGTTGGATAACCACTTGATAAGTGTTACTATTTTTTTTACTTTAATAATATCTCAAGCAGTGATGGTGAGTTATCAAACACATCAGCATAATATACTTCCGTTTTAAGAAAAACAGTAGTAGTATAAGAAACATTTCCATAATATAGTAGTAGAAATTTAAAAATCTGATACTTTACAGTGCTAAATTTCAATCATCTACAGATGCCACAGAAAATTTCATTGCTCATTAAATTTCAATGAAATATGTGTTTTCTGTGTTTTTTGTACAATAGTGTTCCAAAAGATGTAATCTGCAAGTTTCCCTCTCTTTCTTAAGCAGTACCAATAGTCTTGCTCCCCAAAATAAAACAAGTTACATGAATATTATCTACAATGTGCACATTAAATTTGAAAGACATTTTCATCCTCAACAAAGAAAATATAATTTTAAATAATGATCACATATTTTTATGTCATTTCAAATACAGCTTGCATTTAGATTCAATCAAATTTGGACTCATGGGCATTTACTCTTAATCATTAAATAAAAATAAGAACAGTAAGCAGACTACAGGACTAAGGATTTACTTCTGTTACAAATATGGAGTGCAGTAAACATTTTAACATGTAAATATATTTTTGAAGTTTTTCTTTTTTTAATTGTGGTGAAGATACATGCAACAAATATTGTCAATTCAACAATTCCTACATATTTAATTCAATGACTTTGGTTACATTCTTCATGTTGCGCAACCATTATCAATATTCTTTTCCAAATTATTCAAAAGCCTCACCACAAGAAAGAGCCAAACCCAAAAAAAAGCCTCACCACAAAAAAGGAGCCAAACACAAACCAAAACCTAAAAATCAGAATTAAACATCAAAAAACAAATAGCAAAATGAGTGAGGTAGATGCTTCATTTTCAGTAATAACCTTAGATATAAAGGGTCTAAACACTCCCATGAAAAAGGCAGAGTGGCAGAATGCGTAAGAAAACATGCCATCTTTTTGCTTTCTAAAAGAAACATATCTGAGACATGAAGACACAAACAGATTGAAAAGTAAAAGAATGCAGAATAGTATTCCATGCAACCAGCTATCAAAAAAGAGCACGGGTGGCCACACTGATATCAGATCAAACAGACTTTAAATCAAAATCTATTACAAGCAATAAAGAAGGACATTAAATAATAATAAAACAGTCTATCCAGCAAGAAGACATAACAATTTTAAATACATATGTGCTTGATACTAATGTACCAAAATATATGAAACAATACTGAATAATATGAAAGGAGAAATAGACAAATTCACAGTAGTAGAGGACTTCAACAGACCACTTTCAATTACAGCCAGAACATCTAAAAAAAAGATCACTCTAGGATATATTCCAAGGAGTGAGATTGCTGGATCGTATGGCATTTCTATTTCCAGCTTTCTAAAGAAGCACCATATCATTTTCCAAAGTGGTTGAATCATTTTGCATTCCCACAGCAGTGCATATATGCACTCTTAAGAATATATCCTAGAAAAATAAGAGTCAAAACATGAATAGATATATGAACACCCATGTTCATTGCAGCATTGTTCACAATAGCAAAAAGATGGAAACAATCTAGATTCAACAGATAAATGACTAAACAAACTGTGGTATATACACACAATGGAGTATTGTGCAACTCTAAAGAACAACGATGAATCCGTGAAGCATCTCATAACATGGATGCATCTGGAGGACATTATACTGAGTGAAATAAGTCAACACAAAAGGACAAATATTGTATGAGACCACTACTGTAAAAACTGATGAAAATGTTTACATACAAAAAGAAACAACATTTGATGGGTATGAGGGATGGGAGGGGTGGGGTTGGAAAAAAACTTAATAGACAATAGATAAACAGTAACTTAGGTGAAGGGTAGGACAGTGCACAATACTGGGGAAGGCAATACTGTACAAGGCAGGGCCATAGTAGCTCCATAGTCACATCCAAACTCCCTGAGAGACTGAATTGCTGGGCTGAGGGCTGTGGGGGCCATGGTCTGGGAACATCTACCTCAATTGGCATAACAGAGTTTATAAAAAAAAAAAAATGTCCTACATTCTACTTTGGCTACAGTGCACTTGGGGTATTAAAAGCCTGTAAGCTACCATCTAGGATACTCCACTGGTCTCATCCCTTGGGAGGAAGGAAGAATGAAGAAAATTAAAGACAAAGGAAAAGAATAGTCCAAAGGACTAATGGACCACATCTACCAAGGCCTCCACCAAACTGAGTCCAGTACAACTAGATGGTGCCTGGCTACCACCACTGACTGCTCTGACAGGGATCACAATAGAGCGTCCTGGGCAGAGCTGGAGAAAAATATAGAAAAAAAAACTCCTAACTCCAATAGAAAGACCAGACTTGCTGGCCTGACAGAGACCAGAGAAACCCTGAGAGTATGGCCCCTGGACACCCTTTCAGCTCAGTAATGAGGCCACTCCATGATTCACCATTCAGCCAAAGATTGAACAGGCCTATGGAAAAAAACAACACTAAAGGGACACACCAGCCCTGGGACAGGGACTAGAAGGTAGGAGGGAACAGGAAAGCTGGTAATAGGGAACCCAGGGTTGATAAAGGAGAGTGTTGACATGTTGTGGGGTTGTCAACCAATGTCATACAACAACGTGTATACTAACTGTTTGATGAGAAACTAGTTTGTTCTGTAAACCTTCACCTAATGTTCAATAAAAAAATAAATAAAAAGAAGATCACTTACGTTGATAAACAAAACCATAAGCCAATTAGACCTAAAAGACATATATAGTCCACTCCACCCAACATCAGAACAATACACCTTCTTCTCCAGTGCACACGGATCATTTTCCTGAATAGATTATATACTTGAGCACAAAACAAGTCTCAACATATTTAAAAAGACTAAAAAAGTCATATAAAGTCATATAAAGCATCTCCTCTGCCCATAACGGTATAAAGCTATAAATCAACAACAAGAAAAATAAGGAAAAGGAAATACATGCAAACTAAATAATACACTACTGGAAAACCTGTTGGGTCACAGGTGCAACCAAAAGTGAAATTAAAAAAATTCTTAGAATTAAAAATGAAAAATAAAAAATCTTTGGGATACAGCAAAAGCAGTACTTGGAGGGAGATTCATAGCAATAAGTGCCTACATCAAAAAAGAAGAAAGATTCAAAATCATTAACTCAAACTGACAACTTGAACAAATCCAAAGGAAGAGCAAAATAAGCCAAAAACTACCAAAGAAAGAAAATAATAAAGATCAAGGTGGAAATAAACAAAACAGAAAAACAATAGAATCATCAGAATCAGAAATTAGTTCTTTGAAAGGATTCATAAAATAGAAAAAATACTGCATAGATGGACAAAAGAAAACAACCAGAAGACGCAAAAACCAAATTTAGAGAATAAATTCCTAACATTACAACCAACCCAACAGAGATAAAGAAGATCATAACTGATTACTATGAAAAATTGTACTCCAACAGATTTGAAAACCTAAATGAAATGGACAGTTTCCTAGAAACAAACTACCTACCCAAACTAACACAAAGGTAGAATATTTAAACAGATTCATTCTAAAAGAAGAGATTAATGATGTCATCCAAAAATTGTCAACAACAACAAAAAAAAAAGCCCAGGACCAGATGCTTACACTGGAGAATTCTACCAAATATTCGAAGAAAAGTTGACACCAATCCTACTTAATCTCTTCAAAAACTTAGAAGAGGAGAGCACTCGACAAAACTCTTTTCATGAAGCCAGAATAACCCTGATACCTAAACCAGGCAAAGCCACAACATAAAAAGGATATTACAGACCAATAGGGTCACTATGAGTCAGAATCAACTCGACGGCAGTGGGTTTAGTTTTTTGGTTTATCCCTTACAAACATAGATTCAAAAATTGCCACCAAAATTCTAGCCAATAGACATCATCAATGTATCAAAAAAATCATACATCATGATCAGTTGGGATTCATACCAGGATTACAAGTATGGTTCAACATTAGAAAACCAATCAATGCAAACCAACATATAAATAAAACAAAGGAAATGAAACAAATGATCATATCAATTGATGCTAAAAAAAAAAAAAAATGATAAAATTCAACAGTCTTTCCTGATAAAAACTCTCAGAAAAATAGAAGGGAAATTTCCCAACATAATTAAAGGCATATATGCAAAACCAACAGCCAACATTATACCCAACAGAGAAAGCCTGAAAGCCTTTCCTTTCAAACAGGAATGAGAAAAGAATGCCCATTATACCACTCTTATTCAACATTATACTGGAAGTTCTAACCAGAACAAGACAAGAAAGAGAGAGAGAGAGATATCCAAATCAGAAAGGAAGAAGTAGAATTGCCTCTATTTGAAGATGACATGATCCTATACATAGAAGACCCTAAACATTCCACAAGAAAACTTCTGGAACTCATAGAAGAATTTAGTGACATTGCAGGGTACAAGATCAACACACAAAAAATCAGTTGAGTTCCTCTACACTAACAAATACTATACTGAGAGAACAATACCATTTAAAATAGCCCCCAAATTGATAAAATACCTAGGAATTAACCTAACCAGGGACACAAAAGACATATACAATGAAAATTATAAAACACTACTACAGGAGATTAAAAGATATCTACGAAAATGGAAAAACATCCTGAACTCATGACCTGCAAGACTTAACACAGTGATGATGTCAGTTGTACCTAAAGCAATCTATAGATACAGTAGAATCCTGATATAAATCCAAACATTTCTTTACTGAAATGGAAAACTGAAATTATCAACTTCAAATGGAAAGCAAAGAAACTCAAACAGCCAAAGCAATATTGAAGAAAAAAAAAAAAAAAAAACTGAAGGCCTCACACTCTCTGATATCAAAATATGTTATACAGTCACTGTAATACAAAAGAGCCTGTTATTGGTTCAATGATAAGACACATAAACCAGTGGAATAGAATTGAGAACTCAGAATTAAACCTAGTCATCTAAGGGCAACTGATTTTCAACAAGGGGTCAAAGATCATTCAATGTGGCAGAAAAAGTTTCTTTAATAAATGATGCTGGCAAAACTGGATAACCACCTACAAACAAATGAAACAGGACCCAGACCTCACACCATACACAAAAACTAACTCAAAATGTATCAAAGAACTACTTGTTAAACCTAAAATCTTTAATTTCCTTGAAGAAAACAACAAATAGAAGAAAAAATAGATATATTGGACCTCATAAAAATTAAAAACTTATGCTTATTAAGACTTACTGAAAGAGAAAATAGACGATCTACAGGCTTGGTCTAATCACTAAAATGTATAGAAAACTGCAACAACTCAACAACAAAAGACAAACAACTCAATTAAAAAATGGGCAAAGAAAATAGAACCTTCAACAAAGAGGATATCTAAGCAGCCAACAAACATATGAAAAGATTTTCATGTTCAGGTTTCATTAGAGGAAACCCTGGTTAAGAGCTACCATTGCTAACTAAAAGGTTGGCAGTTTGAATCTACCAGGCACTCCTTGGAAACCCTGTGGGGCATTTCTATTCTGTTGTATAGAGTCGCTATGAGTCAGAATTGACTAGACGGCAGTGGGTTTGGTTCATTTTTGTTTGTTTTTAGCCATTAAAAAAAAAAATTAAGAGATATGCAAATCTAAACAACAGTGAGATACTCTCCTACCCCATCTAAAATGACACTGATTAAAAAAAATATATATATATATATATTTGTTGTTTTATATATATATATATATATAAAACAACAAGTGTTGGCAAGGGTGTGCAGAGATTGGAACCCTTAACCATTGCTGGTGGAACTGTAAAATGGTACAACCACTGTGGATGATGGTATGACACTCTCAAAAAACTAGAAATAGAACTACCCTATGATCTGGCAACCCCACTGCTAGACATAAACCTTGGAGACCTAAAAATAATTACATTAAAAGATATATGCATACCTATGTTCATTGCTGCTTCATTCACAATAACAAATAAATGGAAATAACTGAAGTACCCATCAATGGAAAAATGAATAAGCAAGTTTGGTACATACATACAGTGTAATACTATACAATCATAAAGAAAAATGATGTGTTTGTGAAACATATTATAACATAGATGGACCGAGAAGTCATAATGCTAAGTGCAATAAGTCAAACATATAAGGACAAATACTGTACAATCCCTCTTTTATAAGAAGACAAATTATATATATATATATATACACACGTATACGTACACATATACATAAAGAGAGAGACCGTGTTCATTGGTGGTTACCAGGGAGAGGAGGGGTTACGTGAAAGTACACTTTAGATCATGGAGACTTATGAATTTATTAAGTTTTTGGTGATTGGAAAAGTGGCACCAAATGTGGATGTAGTGAGCACAGCATTTCCAAAGTAAAAATGAGTGTCTAAGCACATATGGATGGGTATTGGCATGTTGGCATATGGGTAGGTACAGGAGTATACATAGGTGAGAACAGATAGAAGTATCTATAGGTAAATACAAACATGTGGGTGCAGGCACATATATTCATTAAAGACAAAAACACATACTTCGCAGACATAACTAAACACCTTACAAAATTGGTTTTCTGGATTTAAAAGCTTAGGACTGTAGACTCATGGGACAACTCAGTAAATTGGCATAACATAGTCCACAAAAATCATGATCTGCTTCCTGGGGAAGTGAGTAGCATCTGGGGTCTTTACAGCTTATCAATGGCCATCTAAGACACTACTAAAGGTCTCTACCCATCAGGAGCAAAACAGTAAAAAGGTAACCAAAAGCTAGAGAAGAAACAAGTCTGCACAAGCCGTGATCTCATTTACCTTGAGACCAGAAGAACCAGATGGTTACCAAACACTACCACTAATCATTCTAATCAAGGTCACAGTAGATGGTCCTAGACAGAATGTGAGAGAAATGTGCAGCAGAACTCAAATTCTTACAAAAGTAAAAAAAAAAAAAAATCCAGAAAAACTGGAACAATAGAGAACAGAGGACTCTCTGAGACTATTGCCTTGAAATACTTTTTACACCTAGAACCAAGCCTATGCCTTGAGATCACCTTTTAGTGAAATAGCAGAGTGGCACATAAAATAAAGGATATTCCCAGTACGGTTGGTGCTCTAGTTAAAAACCATCATATGAGACCAAGGGGTCAACAATGACTCAGAAGCAAAGATGAGAAATAAGGGGCAGGGAAACTAGAGTACTGAAAATGGAACAAAAGAACACAAAGAGAATGCTAACACATTGTGAGAAATGTAACTAATGACACGAAACAATTTGCTTGGAAATTGTCAAATAGTAACCTAAAGTGCTGTATAAAGTTTCAACAAAACTCAAGAAAATATTATTTAAAAAAAAAGAGAGAAAAGGATAATGGTGATGATTGTACAACATGCTGAATGTAATTAATGCCACTGAATTGTACACTTAAAAATGGTTATAATGGCAAATGTTTAGTTATATACATTTTACCACAATAAAAACAATAAGTAAATGGTTAAAAAAAAGAAAATGCCTTGTGATATTGGTATCACTTTCTTTGGGTATAGACTCTAGAAAAATAGTGTAGAGGAAAAAATTGTAACTTTTTGCATTACAATGCCATGAAAATATTAATTTTATGTATTAGATGTATGCCTCCTCATAGCATCAATTATGTTTCCATCTTATTGAAAGAAAGAAGATTTGTAGGTTTTCACTTCCTTGATCTTTTATTCACTTTAAATGTAATTCCGGCCAAGTTACAGCCACATCTGCCCTCTCTGTTGTATTCAGGGTCAGATAGAATGAATCAAAATTAAGAATAAGCAAGCGAGGGGCTCTACTTATTTTGGAGTGAATTTATATTCAACATATGACAAATGGAAAAAAGAGTAAGGGATTTTCAGTTATTACATTGAAGCTCATCAAACAGTACAGAGCTCAGCAAAAAGTACAGAGAAGAGAAATTGTGATTTGCCATGATTCTTTCTGAGAGGTGTAGTGTTCACAGTGAAATTGCCACACACAGAGCCTGCTGAGGGGCCCTAGATTGTATCTGGAGTAAATCAGAGAATGTACAAATAAACCCAAAAACAATGGCAAGATTTCACTGAATCTTCTTTGATCAACCTAAGTTTCTTCCATAAATAAATATGTGGAGGTTTAGACAGTTTTTCAATAGCAGATTTGAATATCAGTGGCAATTTTTGTCACCATGAATAGGAAAATATAACAAACAAATATATTTTATACGTTAAAACAGAAAACTAGGTGCTGTGGCTTCCTATCTTTTTCTAGTATGATAGACAACTTTCTCTGCATCCCAGAGCTCTGTATTAAATGATTTTGAGAAAAGTGGATGCAGAAAATAGAGCAGTGACTTACTTTATTAATCCTTTGCAGGACTACTGGTAGTATTCTTGTTATTACTACTGTAATGGACAACTTAACTGACCTTAATGGAAATACCCACACAGAGAGGAAGATACGAAGAAGCAGAAACATTACCAAATCTCAAAGTGTGAACTAGGCCTTTTCCTAATAAGAAATATGTCATTCCTTCAAAAACATCTGTCAACTTGGCTAGGCCATAATTCCAAGTACTGTGTGGTTGTCCATCATTTTGTCATGTGATATGATTTTTCTATGTGTCATAAATCCTACCTCTATGATGTTAATATGGTGGGATTAGCGGCAGTTATGTTAATGGAACAAGACTCAATCTGCAAGATTAGGTTGCTTCTCAAGCCAATGTCTTTGAGATATAAAAGAGAGAAAGGATCAGATAGACATGGGAACCTCATACCACCAAGAAACAAGAGCCAGAAGAATAGTACATCCTTTAGACCTGGGGTCCCTGCACTGAAAATCTCCTCTGCTGGGGAAGATTGATGACTGGGAGCTTCCCCCAGAACTGACAGAGAGAGAGAGCCTTTCCCTGGAGTGGGCACCATGAATTTGGACTTTTAGCCACCCAGATTGTGAGATAATAAATTTCTCTTTGTTAAAGCCATTCTCTTGTGGTATTTCTGTTACAGCAACACTAGGTGACTAACACAAAGTATAACTATTATCTAGCAGATAGAACTTCTACCATTAGGATTCAACCATCTTTTTTTTTTCTGTACATTCTAAACACAGACCAATAATTTCTCTGAAAGGCATGTATACCTCACTATCTTTCATTATCATATAATTGGCAATAGCAACTTGCAGATTTGCTTATGAGAAATAATATATTTTTCCTTTGTATAAACCCTAAACCCTGTGCCGTTGAGTCAATTCCGACTCATAGCGACCCTATAGGCCAGAGTAGAACTGCCCCATAGAGTTTCCAAGGAGCACCTGGAGGCTTTGAAATGCCAACCCTTTGGTTAGCAGTTGTAGCACTTAACCACTACGCCACCAGGTTTCCTTCCTTTGTATGGCATGATAAAAATAGGGAATTTCAATCAAAATATTTGGAGATTTTATACAGTCCTCTTTCTGTTTTAATATTTCTAATTAATAGATTAATCTGTATAATCTTTTCATACCTTTCCATAAGAAATAACGATCATTCTGGCTAAGCTGGCAAGGAACAAAGAATAAAATTTACCCTTTTATAATCCTTATTTCACACAAGTCGAGAGTCAAAAGTGGACGTGAAAGGAATAAAATTCCCAACCTCCCTTGTGAGCTTTTCCACTTGAGACTCTTCAGGGAAGTAATCATTAATTCAGTATGCCTCCTTCACTTTCTGCTTCCATCAGGAGGACAGAAGGTTATGTTCTCTCATAAAGCAATTTGCATAATGATTCAAGCTAAAGTTTCCAGGCTAAATTTTGTGGCCCCCAGATAACCAGGAAAAAAATTTCTGAAGGGATTAAGTAGGTGCCTACATAGCTAGTTGCTGATGACATAAGGGAATTAAAAAATTACAAAAAGGGAACCAAGTTTTTACTTCTCTAGACCTCTCATTTTCATTCAAGTTTTAAAATCCATACTTACTCCAAAAAGAAATTGCCTTTTTATGTTGCAGGATGTTAAAAGTCATTTACCTAAGTTAGCAAATGTAGAAATGAACTAATCATTTAGAAAGATAAAAACATAACAAATGCCTAAATTTTTAAAGTCTGCCTTTGTGGATTTTCTTTTTCCTTAAATAAAAGCAGCTTCAAAATGCGATGCGCACGCAATGGAATGCCCTTTAGCCGTAAGGAGAAGTTAAGTCTTAATAACGTGCTACAACATGAATGGAGCTTGAGGATATTATGCTGAGTGAAATAAATCAATCACAAGAGGACAAATATTGTATGACCTCACTTATATAGAAAGACAGGAACAAGCAAATGTCTAGGAAAAAAGGGTGGGAGAAAGCAGGATTTATTTCTTATGGAACACTGTGTTAGAGTTTATGGTGATAGAAAAATTGCATTGATTAAGGGTAACGTTTGAATAGCCAGTTAATTTAATGTCAGTAAGTTGCCAACCTGTAAAACATTGAGTTGGCAAACATTGATAGATACATTTACAACAATAACAATAAAAAAGAGCAGCCTCTTAGGTTACTTATGCAAAGTCAAACATCTCATGGAATTTGGTTTCTTGTTTGGAGGTGTGGGATCATGGCTTCATGAAATATCCCAATTAAAATGTTCTTTATTTATTTTCTGGGAAATGTCTGCTTAGGAGACAAGGACATAATACAATATCATCAATCATAATCCTAAATATAGAGTATTAAATTGCTATATATCTTGCTACCTAATTTCAGAAAATGCATTTAAACCTATCCTAAAGAGTATATAGCAAGGTGAGTGTAATTTTTGTATGAGAGACTGACTTGATTTGTAAACTTGCACTTGAAGTGCAATTAAAAAAAAATCTACCCTAAAACTTCAGTTCTAACTACACAGTAGGATACGTATATAGATATTTATTAACCCGTTGCTGTGGACCCTGTTCTGACTGATACCAGGACCCATAGCGACCCTATAAGACAGAGTAGAACTGCCCCCATAGGGTTTCCAGTGAGAGGCTGGTAGGTTCAAACTGCTGACCTTTGAGTCAGCAGCCCAGCTCTTAACCCCTACACCACCAGGGCTCCATGTATCTATAGATATGTATACATATATTGCCAATGAGTCAATTACTTTTGATTTCATATTGAATATCAGCAAATGTTTTATAAATGTGCTATAATTATAAAATTGGAAGCATCACATTAGAAACTTCAAGAAATTACGTGCATTCACTAAAATCATATTTCAATGTATTCAACGTTTATTTCAAGTAATGGCATCTCTCATTTGATTGCTAAAATTTGGCTTAAACTTTTATAATTGCAAACAGTTCTAAATTTAAACACACTATCAGTTCTCTCCTATAATTTTTAAATCTTTGTTTATATTTCCCTGAACCTATTCTGGGTATTATTTTGAAGCCCACATCTGAAAACATCACTAACTGGGTCAATTTTGAGTTTCTTTCTGTTGGCTAATGCATCTTTTGGTTTTTGGTGATATTGTCTTGATTTCTTATGCTCCTTGTTATGGTGTTGGTTTGTTTTTTGTTGTTATTTTGCTTGGTTGTGTTTTATTTGTTTAGTTTTTAATCACGTGCTGGGTATTTTATGTGAAAATATTGTAGTAAAAGTTTGGGGAATAGGATGATGCTTGAGCCCCAGTGGTGCAAATGGTTAAGTACTTGGCTCCTAACTGAAAGGTTAGCAGTCGAACCCACTGGAGGAGAAAAGCTGGCAATCTGCTCCTGTAAAGATTAACAGCCTATAGCTGAATAACCATCTTCAAAAAAATGAAACAAGACCCATCCCTCACACCATGCACAAAAACTAACTCAAAAAGGATCAAAGACCTAAATATAAAATGTAAAACAATAAAAATCATGGAAGAAAAAAACAGGGACAATGCTAGGACCCCTAATACAGGGCATAAACAGAATACAAAACATGACTAACAATGCACAAAGACCAGAAGAGAAACTAGGTAACTGGGAGCTCCTAAAAATCAAACACTTATGCTTATTAAAAAACTTTACCAAAAGAGTAAAAAAACCTACAGACTGGGAAAAAAATTTTGGCTACAACATATCCAATCAGAGTCTAATCGCTAATATCTACAAGATACTGCAAAACTTCAATCACAAGAAGACAAGTAACTCAATTAAAATATAGGCAAAGGATATGAACAGACACTTCACCAAAGAAGACAGTCAGGCAGTTAACAGATACATGAGGAAATGCTCACCATCATTAGCATTAGAGAAATGCAAATCAAAACTACAATGAGATACCATCTCACCCCAACAAGGCTAGCATTAATCCAAAAAACACAAAATAATAAATGTTGGAGAGGTCATGGAGAGACTGAAACACTTATACACCGCTGGTGGGAATGTAAAATAGTACGGCCACATTGGAAGTTGATTTGGAGCTTCCAAAAAAGCTAGAAATAGAACTACCATGCTATCCAGCAATCCCACTCCTTGGAATATATCCAAGAGAAATATGAGCCATCACATGAATAAATGTATGCACACCCATGTTCATTGCAGCAGTGTTCACAATAGCAAAAAGATGGAGACAACATACATGCACATCAACAGATGATGGACAAACAAATTACGGTACAGTCACACAATGGAATACCATGCAACGGTAAACAACGATGAATCTGCAAAACCTCTCATAATGTGGATAAATCTGGAGGGCATTATGCTGAGTGAAATTAAGTTAATCACAAAAGGACAAATATTGTGGGAGACCACTGTTATAAAGACTCAAGAAAAGGTTGAAACACAGAAGCAAACATTCTTTCATGGTTACGAAGGTGGGGAGGGAGAGAGAGGGGAATTCACTAACTAGACAGTAGACAAGAATTATCTTAGGTGAAGGGAAGGACAACACACAGTACAGGAGAATGCAGCACCACTGGACTAAACCAAAAGCTAAGAAGTCTCCTGATCACAACCACTTTGTGGGAAAGTGTAGCAGGGTCAGGGGTCTGGGGACCATGGTTTCAGGGGATATCTAGGTCAATTGGCATAACAAAGTTTATTAAGAAAATGTTCTGTGTCCCACTTTGGTAAGTGGCGTCTGGGGTCTTAAAAGCTAGCAAGTGGCCATCTAAGATGTATCAATTGGTCCCAGCCCACGTGAAGCAAAGAAGAACGAAGAACACCAAAGACGCAAGGAAAATATTAGCCCAAGAGACAAAAGAGGCCACACAAACCAGAGACTAAATGGGCAGCTCCCGTTCAGAGGCTAGATGAGACGGTAGAAAGGGATCGGAGCTGGAAGAATGGACACAGGAAATCCGAGGTGGAAATGAGCAATGTACAGTCACATTATGATGATAGCAACTAGGGTAACATAACAGTGTGTATATACATTTTTGTATGAGAAACTAACTTTAGCTGTAAACTTTCACCTAAAGCACACACACTCACACAAAAGATTACAGCTAAGAAACCCCTGTGGGGCAGTTCTACTCTGTCACATGGTGTTGCTGTGAGTCAAAATTGACTCCATAGCACCTAACAATAACCTCGGCAACACTTTCCTTAAGGGAGAATTTATATCAGTTCCAGGCAGGTGGCTGGGGTCACCACCAATTCTGGATAACTCTAATCCATTTGGGAGAGATTAAGATAATTTGAAGTTGGGCCTCGGTCCTTTTATAACTGGTCTATATTCTTTTCAACTTTATTCCTGAATGATATACTCAAAGTTTGCAGGGTTTACTAATAGCTCACCTTATCTGGCAATACTTCTGCTATTACAAAATAAATGGTCTTATCAAAAACAAAACAAAAAAGACCCCCAAATTCCAGGTTTACCTCCCTGATTTTCATTATATTCTGTACCTTTGCTCTCTACTATCATAAAGAAGAAGCTAACTCATATGCAAGAATTTAATAGTCCTTCTCAAAGTGAGTTTTGTTCAAATGAACTATTCAGCATTATCAAAAGTGAAAGACCTTTCACAGGTTTTTTGTTTTCTTTATTCTTTCACAAAGTTAAAATATAATTATTAAGTTAAAAATAATCTTCTGGGCCTTTTTTAAAGAATTGCTTTAAATTCACAGATAATTTGGGTAGAATGGCTATTTTTACACTATCGTATATTACCACTTGGGAATGCAGTAGTATGAAGGAAGAGTTGATCATGCTGAAGTTTTTTTTTTTTTTTTTTTTTTAATGTAGTGTGTATTAAAACAAACCAACAAAAGAAAAATAATTTGGTGATCTGGCAATGATTGTTGCCAGAAAGAGACTCACATCAGTGGGAACAATTAAAAAGATTTGCTATTGTCCAATTAATTAGGATGAATATGTGATAAGGAAAGAAAAGTAAGCTTTAGAGACATATCTTTGGTCATGCCAACATTTCCTTTGGTTCATATTACCCACTGCCGTCAAGTTGATTCTGACTCATAGTGACCCTACAGGACAGAGTAGAGCTGCCCAATAGAGTTTCCAAGGAGCGCCTGGAGGATTCAAACTGCCAGCCTCTTTGTTAGCAACTGTAGCACTTAACCACTACAGCACCAGGGTTTCCTTGGTTCGTATTAGTATATTTAATTATTTTTTGAAACAACTTTTTTTTTTTTAATGTTTGGATTATTCTGATCACTTGCCACAGGGTATAATTGGTTATACAGCATTGATAGACTAAGTTATTAAAAATAGCTTTTATTTTTGTGGTCCCTATAATTTGTTTTCAAAAAAGTAATTTGTGGTGTGTGTACTTAAGAAGACTTGACAAACCATGAAATTTAGCTACCATTAATAGAACAGGATTTGTGCTTCAAGTATGCTATCCCAGTAACATGGTGTGTTTACCATTAAATATCCATATCCCTGGGCTCATATGTGAAGAGAATTATGTCACTTGGAACCTAAACTTTGGAATGGACTGAACGTGATACCCTTTCAAAACCAATGGGATACACATGTGATTTTTTTTAAACTTTATTGAAAATCATCATGTGAGGATTTATAGATACTAAAATATGTATCTCCAGATAATATAGATATAGACATAGGCTTAGGCTTAGCCCCTATTTCTGATTATGCATGTAAGATGATAACAGCTTGCTTATACATATTGATAATTTAATGACATATTTTTAAAATCTAAAATCCCACCAAATGCTTGAGAAAAAAAATTTATATCCATTAAAATGTAAATAAATATAAGTCATAGTGCTTCTTTTTGTTATAAACATTTGTTATTGTCACATCCATGAAAAATTTCTGCTTGATGTGTGAGAGAAGCTGGTGTAAACTTCTGAAAATTTGTGTCTGAGAAATTTACACTATCTGGAAAAAAATTTAGTTGCTTTGGAATGACATTAAAAAAATAATATATCTACCTTAGGACTAAAAACATAAAAGCAATTTAAGCCTAAAACAACCAGAAGAAAGGAAATAATACACATTAGAGCATAAATTAATGAAGCTAAATATAGGAAAACAATTTAAGAAATTCATGAATCAAAAAGCTGATTTAAAAAAAAAATTTGATAAAATTAATACTTGTACCACCAGGTTATCAGTAAAAAATAAAAAAGACACAAATTACCAGCGTAAGATATAAAAAAAGATTCATCACTGCTCATCTCATGAACATTAAAAGTATAATACAGGAATATTATAGACGAATATATGCAGACAAATTTGATAACTTAGATGAAATGGACCATTTTTTTGAAAGACACATACAACCATAACTCACAGAAGGTGAAATTGGTGATATCAATAGTCAAATAGCTGTTAAAGAGAAATGAATAAAACATTAATAGTTTACAAAAAAGAAAGCACCAGTCTCAGGTGGTTTTACTCGTGAATTCTACCAAACATTTATGGGGAAAAAAAAAACTATAATTTGTTTTTATAAACTCTTCCAGTAAATAGAAGCTGAGAGATCACACCCTATCTCATGTTATTAGATCAACCTAGGTATTTACCCAAATGATGTGAGAATTTACGTCCCTGCAAAAACCAGCATGTGAATATTTATAGTAACTTTACTGATAATTACCAAAATGAAGAAGCAACCAAGAAGTTGTTCAATAAGTGAATTGATAAATAAACTGTGGTATATATCCATATAACAGAATATTATTCAGTGATATAAAGAAATGAGCTACCAAGTAACAAAAAAGCCATGGGTGACCTCAGATATATGTTGCTAAGTCAAAGAAACCAGCTGAAAACTCTACAAATCTATTTGAATGAAATTAGATTTAATAATGAAACAAATTTTATGATTTCAATTGTGTGACATACTAGAAAAAGCTGAGCTATAAGACAAAAAAAAGAAGTCTATGGTTGACAGGGGTGCAGGGATAAGGGCTGAGTGTCTGACACACATGAGGTTTTTAGGGAGGTGAAATTGTTTGCATGGTACAGCAATGTTGGATACTTAACATTATACATTTCTCAAAACCCATCAAACTGTACAAAATAGAGTGAAGCTTAATCTGTGCATGTTAAAAAGAAATCATTTATGAGGTTTGGAAGCCTCAGATGGAACATAGAGTGTGGCTAAATGATCTAACTGTATTACAAATACATAAAACAATCTTACAAAAACGGTGGGTAAAATGTGCTGACTTGGATAACTTTGGAAATGAGTGGAACCTGTAAAGTAAAAGTCAAAGGAATCTTCACAAAGTCACTATATTCTGGTTAATAAAATTTTATCCTATAAGGATATGAGTTAACATTTCTGATACTTCCATACATATATTCTGAGATGGAAAAATTATGCAAATAGATGTCATATGGTGGGAACCATGTTTCTTAACGTTAAAATGGATGTTTATAGATGTGGAAGGGGAAGACACTAGAGTGATTCATGTGGTAATGGATTGGAGTTGGAGACTTGGGTATGTACTGATATTTAGCTTATAATAGATAAAAATTGTTATATATAGACATTTTTATAGATGTGTATCTGTATTAGGGTTAGTATATGCACATATATGTCCTTGCTCTTTCAGATAAGAAGGTTCAGAAGCAAAATCATTATCCTCTAGTAGCAATGGCCACACATGGTGCCCCGATATTGGTTTAAAGAAGAAAAAGAATCATGGCTTCTTATAAAAATGGCTAATTCTAGAACTGTGGCTGGTAATATACAAGACGAGGCTGGAGTAAAAAGTATTGCCAGAAAATAATGAAGTAAAAATAAATGAATAAATAAATAAAAATCTTACATAAATGGGGGTATGTCAAAGGAGCACAAGACCCAATGGGCAAAGCTGAAAAAATTTGGGCAAGAAAATAAAGATGTACTGCTTTACAATCCAAAGTATAGAAGGAATTTCCAAGCTGACTTAAATAAATTATGGAATAAATCAGTAAGTAAGGAAGAAAAGACTAATTTCCTGTGCAAAAGAATTTCAAATTATTTATAAATATACTTAGTCCCCCAAGGAGAGGGAGCATAACTTACCACTCCTTTAGCGTGGGCTGCAGTGGTAACTTCCATCCAAAGAGTCCAGTTTATAAAGGGGGAAAAACAATACATACTAACCTGGAGAATCAGTGTTATTCTATCTGGATTAATCATTATATAAATTAAGTACAAGCCAAGAAATATACTATTTTATGGGGAGTAGAAATGCAATCATGAATTTGAAAAATTTAATGGCTTAAAATCTTAGTCTTTTAGACCTTTTTTTATACACAGTAATTGGTATAGTGTTTTTTTTATTGAATTTAATTTGATTTAATTGAAGTAAGCCATAAAAATAAATAAATAAATATTTTTTTATTATTTAAGCCATAAAAGCCCATGTTTTGGTCTCAGAGCACTCAGAACAGCTAAAACAATTAGAGACTTAGAGAAGTCTCTCTAAGAACATGAAAAAGGACTAATGCACTGGAAGAGGAATTGAGAAATGAAAAAAAAGTATCCGTATTAGTATATATACATATACCTCCAAATATACATTCTTTTTTTTATATATATATGTATATACCTTATTGCCTTCAAGTTGATTCCAACTCATAAGGACTCTATAGGACTAGTAGACCTGCACCATAGAGTTTCCAAGGAGCGCCTGGTGGATTTGAACTGCCCACCTTTTGGTTAGCAGCTGTAGCTCTTAACCACTATGCCACCAGGGTTTCCATATATGAACATATACATATAAACATACATGCTACATGCATGTATGTGTATATATATACATACATACATACACACACACATATATATATATGTCAATCGGTCTAGAGCATCTCCCTCTTTTCCATTGACTCTCTGCTTTACCAAGCATGATGTCCTTCTCCAGCATTTGGTCGCTCTTGATGATGTATCCAAAGTAAGCTAGACAAAGTTTTGCTATCCTTGCTTCATATATATATATGAAGCTTGGTGGTGCAGTGGTTACAAACTTCATATATATATATATATATATATATATATGAAGCTTGGTGGTGCAGTGGTTACAAACTTGGCTGCCAACCAAAAGGTCAGCAGTACAAATCTACCAGCCGTTCCTTGGAAACCCTATGGGGCAGTTCAACACTGTCCTATAGAGTCTATATGGTAGCTATGAATCAAAATCAACTCAACAGCAATGGGTTTATAATTACAAACATATATATGCAAATTGACAGAATGTAACAACAAAATATGCATATGAATCAGAATTTTCTACATATGAAATAAATCTTGTAATTCTTAACAGTCAAAATTCAGTCTGGAAGCCATAGTCTGCCAGTGAAGATAAAATTGGTATGTGTCTGACTAAAAAAAGTTATAATCAAGAATTTAAATTACACGTGAAATAGATAACCTGCATGTACAGATAATCTTAGCAAACGTGTACCATGTGGTTTATCTCTTTTGCTTTATTGCTTTTGTTTCATTTTTTAAAATATAACCAGATACACAAATATGCTTCTCTGAAGCAAAATATAAGAAAGAGAATCCTAAAAATGAAATCTATGTGTTAAAAGCAATTTTATACTGGGTTTGTAGGTATAACTCCTGAAGTCATTGAAGCAAAGAAAAAAAAAAGTAGCAGCAAGCAATTTTCTAGAATGATATTTCTTGAGGAATGCTGATAGACATCTGAATTAGAATCACCTAGGATCATCAATAAGAGGCAGAATTTATGGACCTCACACTAATCATGTGATTCAGAAAAGCAGAGGAAATTTCTTTTGCACCTGAGTTAAGTACCACTTTTCTAGGGCTAAAAAATTGCCAACCTAAAGCCTCCACTAATCCCACAACTACTATTATAACATGGATGTGACCTTGAATTAGGGATTTTTGTAAAGAATACCATGTTTGACTGACTGTACTAATTATACTCATACACCTATTAGTAAGCTTTTCATTTCAAATTTTCTGAAAAAGTATACAATTTAAGAAGACATTTTCCTGTAAGCCTGATAGAGTCCACTATTTTTCATTTTGATACATCTTTTCTCTTATTTTTTTAACAGAAACTATCTACTCATACTTTCATGCACTAATAATAGCAATTGAAGCCATTTAGGTTTTGAAGCAATAGCTGTAATTATATTACTTTTCCTATAAATAACATAGTCATTGATGCTTTTATGATGAAAATGAACCAAAGCAATTGAATATTTATGAAATGAAATCTTTTTTGAAGAGAATATGATAGCATTGAAAACATGCAATTACCAGAAATACCTACAGTGATTAAAATGTTAATTAACGACAGTAGTTCTATTAGCATAAAAGAAATCATATTACATATAGGAAAAATGAAATTCTCTTTTAATTTTTAAAACTCAGTTTTATTCAGTGTTTGAAAAAAAAAATCCTCTATTCAAATCATATGCCGAGGGATAATCTCTTTCAATTTCCTCCTAAATATAAAGTAACATAAAATGCTTATGTATCAGATCTAGCTAAACAGACAGGAGTTAATCTAAAACATTTTAAAGATCCTGAAAAGTTAACACTTGCTATTCCTCAGCATTAAAATCCAAAAATGTTGGAATAATTCAACAGCAGTATTCAATTTCAGTACTAAAATGTTTCCAAGAATTTGCATAAAATCCATCTTCTCAGTTAAAAATAATTTTTATTTTAACTTACATGCTAACTCAAAATATTTTCCTATTTATTTCCAGTGTTTCTTGGGTAACATGTTTCTGTGTTTTTCTGTTTGTTCAATCAACATTGAAGATTTCAATCTCAGACTATAAATCACTCATGTGTTCCTTTTGAAATATCTCAGAAATTTGAGGTTTTGAGAGTTGATAGTACATGTTTCAATGTTCTAATATTCTGTTATACAGGCATTTCTATTTAGGCTAGACTAATTTTGATATAATGGGGGTTTACTTTAACCTTATAAACCCAAACACCTATAAGCACAGCTAATATAAAACATTGTTGTTTCAGTAATGCACATGAATTTAACTAGATGCTTATCAATTTAATAGAAGATATATTTTGATACTTTTTTTTACAATCTCTTATTCCAGTGTTTTTTCTTTAAAGTGCTTAATGCCGTCCAGTTGGCTCAGACTCATAAGGACTTTATGTATAACAAAAAGAAACATTGCCTGGTCCTGTGCTAGTCTCACAATCATTGCTATTTTTGAGCCCATTGTTGCAGTCACTGTGTCAATCCATCTCATTGTCTCCCTCTATTCTGTTGACTCTCTACCAAGCACGATGTCCTTCTCCAGTATTTGGTCTCTCCCGACAATGTATCTAAAGTAATCTAGACAAAGTCTCACTATCCTTGCTTCAAAGGAGCATTTTGGCTGTACTTCGAGGGTTCTTTACAGATATAAATTCTTCGCACACAGCTTTTCCAGCTCTACTTTGACTGTAATCACCTAGCCAGATACCAGCCCCAAGTTACACCAAAGATATTTCTTCAGCAGTTTTCCCCATGTTTCTCTTGCTTTTGATCATCAAATGTTCCCTTTTTCTGAGTTCATATGCATATACCTGTGATACAATTTATCATATCTTTGACCAAAAGAGCCCATTTTTACCCACCTCTTCCTTCAGCACACACTTTGTTTTCTTTTACTTCTCAGATAATTCTTCAAAGAATTATCTATAAAATTCCACCTCTTGTACTCACTCTGATCAGATTTCTATCCCCGTCTTCATGTTGCTAAATCTTATGATTAATATTGATCAGCTATTATCTTATTTGGAAACCCTGGTGGCGCAGTGATTAAGTGCTACGGCTGCTAACCAAAGGGCCGGCAGTTCGAATCCGCCAGGTGCTCCTTGGAAACTCTACGGGGCTGTTCTAGTCTGTCCTATAGGGTCGCTGTGAGTCGGAATGGACTTGACGGCACTGGGTTTGTGTTTTTTTTTTTTTTTTTTTTAAGTTTATTATCTTATTTGACTTAAAAACAGCCATTTTAAATACTGTCTTTGTATTCTTCGGCTATTTCTACTACTCTAACCTCTGTTCTCAATGTCTGAGGTTGATTCTTATCTCTAAAACTTCCAAAGAGTAAAGAGTCCCGGGGCTGCATCCTCAGATCTCTTTCATACCTTCTCACTCCCTAGGTGATTGCATCCAGTCTTTCGGCTCTAAATTTAATCTATATGGTGAAAATTCCACAATGTGTATCTCGAGCCTAGACTTTACTCCTAATTAAATATTCCCTTAAAATATAGTATCTCAAATTTAGCATGTCCCTGGTGGAACTTCCAATCACTTTTCCAAAACCTTCATCATTACCACTCCAACCATCTCAGTAAATGGAAACTCCATTTTTTTTTTTCATTTGTATATCTTTTAGTCATCTTTGGTGACATTCTCTCGTATATAAACTAAGAGAAAATATTTCAATTTACATTCAGGTTAGAGCCACTTATCGCCTCCGCTGCAAACAACTTAATTTTTACTTAGACTATTGAAATAGCCTCATGAAAGTTTTTTAAACCTTGGTTCACTTAGACTACTCAAGGCACAGCAGTTACAATTATCTTTTGGCAAGGTAAGTTAGATTATATAACTCTTCAGCTCAAAATCCTCTAATGGCTTCCCACTGCATTCAGAGTACGTATTAAATCGTAGCCCTAACATATGTTTTACCTATTGCCCTCATCCCCTCTACTCTTTCCCTTATACACTTCAATGAAGCAATAATGGACTTCCAGCTGTCACTCAAAAAAGCCAAACATCATTATAATGCATTTGTCCTTGCTTTTTCTTCTGTCTGAAAACACTTTCCCCAGTTACACAAATGGTTTGTTCCTTCACCTGTTATAGGCACTTACAGATGCCACCTTTAAAAATGAGGTCTTCTATGACCACGTGATTTCAAAATAACAATAATAACCTAACCCAAGCATTCTGTTTCCCCTCTCTTCCTTATTTTTTCTCCGAGGTGCTTAATGCCATCTGGCTGACTGCTTTTTTCTCAATATTATGTGTTTATTGTTTCCCCCTTTTTATGTGAATGCAAGCTGGCAGAAGCAAAACAGATTGTATTTTCTTTTAACTGCTTAAACTACAACACACAGCTTTCATCAACAATATTTGTTGAATGAATAAACCAAGATTTCCATTCCATGAATTGGAAGTTTTCCCTCATAGGATAGCAGTACTACAAAATTACTAGCATGTTATTATGGCCACATAATTATTTTAAATGCCAAAACCCAGCTTTCATTGATTTCCTCTGCTTTTCAATGGTAAATCTGAAATTTTTTTCAACAGTCAACTGTTGAAAATATTAGCTGAGAACCAGAGTTGTTATTATTATTATTTACATCCATTTTAAATAGCACAAAGTAATACATTTTTCAAATGTGGTACTTTTTTTTTTGGAGCCCATGTGGTACAGTGGTTAAAAGCGCGGCTGCTAACCAAAAGGTCAGCAGTTCAAATCCACCAGCTGCTCCCTAGAAACACTATGGGGCAACTCTACTCTGGCCTATAGGGATGCTGTGAGTCAGAATCAACTCAACGGCAGTGGGTTTGTTTTTTTGGTTGGTACTTTTTTAGGACAAATTTTAGGAAAAATATGACTAGATGAAACCCTGGGCATACACTAATAATATCAGCTTAGATTCTCCTTTACCTAAGAAAGCTTCATCAATCTTCAAATTTATGACAATATTGTGCATCTTCTAAGGCAATTTCCTATTACTTTTCTTTATCCCACTTTAGAATTTCAATATTTTGTAGGATCACTAGACATCTATCCTATCACTGTTTTAACATTAACACTTTTCACAGAGCACAGAATATACTAAAGATTCAATAAACATGTATTCTTGGCGTTGTTATGTCATTGAGTCGATTCCAACTTATAGCAACCACATGTGACAAAGTAGAACTGCCCTACAGGGCTTATTAGGCTCTAATCTTTATGGGAGCAAATAGAAAGATCTTTTGGAAGTGTCCCTGGGTGAGTTTGAACCTCCAAACTTCCGGTTATTAGTCCAGGGCTTAACCACTTGTACCACACAAGGCATCTTTGTATCAGTAATAACTAACATATATTAAGCTTTTGTTGTATGCCAGTCATTCTTCAACTGCACGTGCATTAATCTATTAACACTCATAAAACCCTACACATTTGTTGTTTAATTAATGCTAAAAGAAGAAGAATCAACAGGGTTGTTTTGCAACCTAAATTGATTTTATTTTTATGAAATATTGAGAAGAAAATTTTTTGGCAAGTGACAATGGGAAATTTGAGGTTGAAGGGGAGGCATTGAGTAGACTGGAAAGCAAGATAGGCTTTGGAACTCACTGTTAAAACAGAAAATATAATTTAAAGAAAAATAGAATGTTAAGATAATTTCTTGTTTGTTATTAGCTTGAACAGAGACATGGAATTGGCTAAGGAAAAAGCAGCATCCCCATAAATAAAGGAGACTTAGAAGTTCAGTAAATTTATAGTGTTTCCAGTCTCTGATACATGTTTGATGATTTTTACTTCACAATTTCCAATAAATGAAATTAGTCTGTAGAAGGATAAATTAAAATTACATGTCAGAAAAATGGACATATTTGTACAAATCAAATAACTACGTCTATCAAAAGGGTTAGCTATTGCTCTAAAGTTAAATAAAGAAAATTTTGACTTATTTAGTAATAGCTATGCATTTTTTTTCTTTTTTTATATTATGCATTACCACAAAACTCCTGATAGATAAGCAATCATTTTAACATCATAGCACCTAGTGGAAAAGTGTAACTAAAATCTGTTACACAGCGCTGTGTACTTTGCTAGCCATTTCTATAATCTTCAAAACCACTGACTGACACAAATGATATTATCTGCATTTTTTAGATGAGAGTCGGAGAGGTCAAACTCATCAACTTTTACCAGTTGGGATTTGCAATCCTATCCATTTGACTCCAACTTCTATTCTTTCTCAACTATGCTAGTTTTTTTTTTTTCCAATTTTTAAGCATTTTTTTCTTTTTTTTGATCTAAGCAAAATTATGAATTGTAGCCCTTTTTGTAAAACAGAATCTAGTTTGCTGCTGCTGAAGCACCTCAATATAATCCCTAAACTCTATGGAGTTTAACTTAATAACCACTCTATTAACTATACTTTCTTTTTTAAAAGGGCTCATCAGGGAGGGGAGGGTAAAACACTAACTGGACAATAGATAAGCAGTGAATTTGGTGAAGGGTAAGACAGTACACAGTACTGGGGAAGCCAGCACAACTTGTCCAAGGTAAGGTCATGGAAGCTCCATAGACACATCCAGACTCCCTGGGGGACTGAACTACTGGGCTGAGTGCTACCGACCATGGTCTCAGGGAACATCTTGCTCAATTGGCATACCATAGTTTATAAAGAAAATGTTTTACATCCTACTTTGTTGAGTAGTATCTGGATCTTAAAAGAATGTGAGCAGCCATCTAAGATCTCCATTGACCCCATCCCTACTGGAGCAAGTGAGAATGAAGAAAATCTATGATACAAGGGAAATATTAGTCCAAACGACTAATGGACCACAGGTATCACAGCCTCCATCAGACTGAGTCCAGCACAACCAGATGGCTCCCGGCTACCAGCACCAACTGCTCTGACAGGGATCACAATAGAGGGTGAAAAATAGCAGGAGAAAAATGTAGAAAAAAAAATTCAAACTCACAAATAAAGGCCAGACTTACTGCTCTGTTAGATACTGCAGAAACCCCAAGAGTATATCCTACAGATACCATTTTAACTCAGTATTAAAGTCACTCCTGAAGTTCAACTTTCAGCCAAAGATTAGACAGACCCATAAAAGAAACAATAATACACATACCTCAACACTGTATATGAAACTAAATGGGCACACCAGCCCAAGGGCAAATACAAAAAGGCAAGAGAGGATAGGAAAGCTGGACGAATGAAAATGGGAAACCTAAGGGTGAGAAGGTAAGAGTGTTGACATGTTGCAAGATTGGCAACCAATGTCACAAACCAATATGTGCATTAATTGTTTAATTATCTGTGAAGTTTCATCTAAAGCACAATTAAAAAAAAAAGATATTCAAACTGAAAAAAAGAGTTCATCTTCCTGAAAGATTCAATCAAGAAATACTCTTTTATAAAATAAGAAAAGTGTGTGAACATAAAAAAAAAGTGCTATGATTATTTTAGTACAAAAGCAGATATGATGTTAATAAAACAGACTTGACCTCTAAAAAGCTAAATATATTTTGTGCATCCAAAAAAAAAAAACTGTTTCTGTCAAGTTGAGTCTAACTCAGAGATCCTATGTGTGCAGAGTAGAACTACATGGAAACAGATTGCCAGACCTTGCTTCTGGCTAGTAGTCGAGCACCCCGGGACTCCATTTTGTACATTTTTTTTGTTGTTGTTGTTAGGTGCTGTCAAGTCAGCTCTGACTCATAGGAACCCCATGTACAACAGAATGAAATGTTTCCCAATCCTGCCCCACTCTCGCAATTGTTGCTATATTTGACCCCATTGTTGCTGCCACTGTGTTAATCCATCTCATTGAGGGTCTTCCTCTTTTTTTTCTGACCCTCTACTTTACCGAACATGATGTCTTTTCCAGGGACTAAAAAGTGAAATAAAGTCTCACCATCCTCACTTTTCAGGAGTATTTTGGTTGTACTTCTTCCAAAGCAGTTTTGTTCATTCTTCTGGTGGTTCATGGTATATATAGCATAGCTCAGATCAGACACACTCAATGTCATTCTCTTAAAACTACCATAGTAAGTGTGACTGTTTAGTTCTACCCCAAGCACAGTGCAGATGTGTTTGAGTCCACTGTTTCACGAAAGGCATTGTGCACATCTCCTCTCCCCTTGGTATTCAATGGAGTCACATTGGTAGCTAGAAATCAGCCAACAAGAGAAAAAAAAAAAAAACATATATATATGGAAAATGGCAAAAGCCTACAAACTGAGGCTGTATTTCCCAGATAGCCTGTTAGTATTTGCCAGGGAACCTCTACACACTTATGTGTTTTTTAATAATTAAATAAATTAGAAGAAAAGGAATGGTTGAGAAGCAATGGTATAAAATGGTTGAAATCATAATGTTAAGAAATCTACTTCAGAAAAGCCAGCTTGGCATCTTAAAGAAGTCCTAATGTTAGAAACTATCATTGCATACAGCTTTGTATAATGGAACTAACTGATGTCAGAATCTAGTTACATAAACCTAAAGTTTTTTGGTTCTAAGAGCATACTACATTTAATACTCATCCGAAATGAGTATTATATATCATCTTCACTACCTTTTCAATATGATTGATGTAGACCCTTAATGTGTTAATTTTACAGGATGAATTTATATTTAAATATGTATGGTTGTTAAGAAAGTGAAATGCTATGACAACAATTAAACGAGTGCCAAAATACTATTCGATCTGAATTATTTGCATAATGTTCTATTCTTTTATAAAACCTTGTACGCATTTAGAAGCTCTAATATTCACCGGCAAAAATAAGCAAATACAACTCAAAAAACAGTTGGTAAAAATAGGTACATGTTTGTGATTATGAGTCATGGAATATTAACCTGTGTATTAAACCTCCACACCCTTTCATTTCAGTAAGCACTGTTGAAATTTTAACCTATCTAAATTTCAGTACTACAGTAAAAGAATATCTTATAGTTAAAGCTTGAATCCAATAAATCTTGTAGAAATATGTCAGCCATCTATTGATACTTCTAGGGCAAGATTTAGGTGGCAGGTTTAGGTAGAGTTTAATATACACCTACCCCTCACTTATCGACTATCTCATTATCCAACATTTTGCATTTATGACAATAGTAAAAAATCTACTACGTTATTCAACTATCTTGCACGTTAATGATGTATGTCTGGCAATGATGAACTCCCAGGTGTGAGGCGAAAGGAATGCTGGCTGTGATGGTTAAGGTTATGTGTCAACTTGGCTGAGTCATGATTCTCTTCGGTTTGGCAGCTACATAATGTTGTAATTTGGTAGTTCTATAATGATGTGATCATCTTCCACTTTATGATCTGATGTGGTCATCCTCCAGTTTTGCATAATGTCAATTTTCACATAACGATCTGGTCGTTGGAATCTAATGATGTCAATAAGGTGGAGTGGGTGTAATTATTACTTCATTGTTTTCACTTAACTTAGTAAAGTACCAATATATTTTCAGTTTTATTGAATGCTAACAAATATTGAGTTTTTAATATATACCAAGAACTGTTTTAAGTGTTTTTCATTGGTTATGTTACTTATTACAAATAAGGAGGAATGCTTTTTTTTCAGTTTTACTGGTGAATAGAGTGCAACAAGGACATCAAATAACTTGCTAAAGATTATACTGCTAGTAGCTAAGAGAACTAAGATTTGAAATGAGTAACTGTATTATTAAAAAACAAACACAAAAACCTGCAGTTGCCATATAGTTAATTCCAACTCATAACATCCTCATGTGTCACAGAGTAGAACTGCTCTATAGGGTTTTCTTAGCTGAAATCTTTAGAGAAGCAGATCACCAGGCATTTTTTCCATGGTACCACTGGGTAGAATCAAATTGCCAACCTTCAGTTTAATAGTCTAGAGCAAACCATTCATGCTACTCAGGAACCTAATAGGATTATAGCGTCTACTATTTTAACTACTGTAGCGTTCATCAAATTAAATGGCAATTCATTTACTTGAGTGAAGAGTTAACAATTTAACACAAAGTAAATCTATTTATTTATTATTAAACTAAGAGTTTCAAAAAACAGACATAAAGAAATTTTATTTTAGTGATTTTGTAACTTTTCTTTCTTACTTGAAATTTTTGAAGGTTAAGGTTTTATGTCAGATGTTACATATTGTGATCTCAGACTTTATGAAGAATGTTTTTAATATGAGAAATATTGTTCAGACATGATAGATAAAAAGGACAACATATTACCCAGAGATATTTCATTTGGAACTGCCCACAGAAACTGGATGAGACTTCTGATTTTCACCTATCAGAAAGCATGTGAGAGTTTCATGTAGATATAGTTATTTTTTTTTTTTATATATAAGGGAGAATATAAATCGGTGGCTTATTTTTCAAAGGATCTATTGTAGGATCCATGTATCCATAGCATCTAGTGTATTCCTTTTTCCTGAATTAACAGATGTGAAGATTTACCTTATCCATAGCTTAAGGTGTGAGTTTTGGGTAGTTAGAATCAGTCAGTGCCATCCCATCATTTTTACTATGTTGATTATTCAAGAATTGGCCAGCAATGCTTGTCAATTCAAAGTAAAACCTGGACTCTGTTCAATGATTAGGGTAGGAAAGGTCTGTCTTCGTCTCAATACAAAATTATATAGAGTTGAAGCCTATAGCCCTACAGCTACCATAAGGGAAACCACAATGGAAAAAAAAAAAAAAAGTCATACAGGAAAGATAAAGGTGTAACTATGAAAACCTTAGGTAAATAGCAGAACCCTTGATCAAACTTTCTGTAAGTTTCACTCCATCTTTAATAAGTTTCGATTATATGAGCCAAATTAATTCACATTAATTTTAAAGCCAGTTTCAGTGTAATTTTCTGTAATCTACAACTGAAAGAGCTCATGCCTTTATAAATAAATCCTTGAGGTTCATAAGGAATATATACATGTAATGAGGTTTGTATATGGTTTTGTCCAAATATCTGACGTTTTGAATTAGTGTTCAGGGAACCATGCACCAGATTCAAAAGCACAAGATTGTCTGAGGTTCTTCCTCCACTATGCACACAGTATTCCCAGCAGTTCTGCAGAAACAAGAATTCTTGTGCTCCCGTGTGGGAGTAGAGTTGAAACACTTGTGAGAATACAAGTGCATTTTCATACAGTAAATCCCATTCTTTGGACAGACAGAAAGAGAGCACACACCAATGAGAGCTTCTCACTTTTTCCCATCAGTTTTTGAGCCCATTCCAACTTATGACAACCCCATGTCAAAGCAGAACTGTTACCCATAGGGTTATCAATGACTGATTTTTTTGGAAGTAGCTTTCCACACTTTCTCTGAGATGCTTCTAGGTGAATGCAAACCTCCAACCTCTGACTTTTTGGTTACCTGCCAAGTGCGTTAACTCTTTATACTACCCAGGGACACCTCTCCCCTCTTTACCAAGAAAACCCAAACCAGTTCTCATCAAATTGATTTCAACTCATAATAACACCATATGCTTCTGTGATCTCTAAGGTTTTCAATGGCTTTGATCTTTCAGAAGTACATCATCAGGCCCTTCTTCCAAGAAACCTCTTGGTGGATTTGAATTACCAACTTTTTGATTACTAGCCCATCAATTCACCTTATGCACTATGCAGGGTTTCTTCCCATCTCTTTACCCTCTGAAAATAGAAAGAGATCTTGGGAATGACAGATATTATGGAAATGAAAGGGAATCAGAATAGAAGATTAGGAAAAAGAACAAAGTTGAAGGACACAGATTTACCAATTTCAAAACTTACTATAAAGCTATAGTAGTCAAGACATACTATGAAGGTAATAGAACTAAGAATCCAAAAATAAACCTATACATTTACAGCCAACTGATTTTCAGTGAGGGTGTCAAGACAATTCAGAATAGAATATTCTTTCCAACAAATGGTGTTGAGACAATTGAATATATCCATGCAAAAGAATGAAATTGGACTGTGCTGCTTCATCGTACCGTATGCAAAAACTAATTAAAAACTGTATGTAAGATCTAAAACTATAAAACTCTTAGAAGAAAATATAGGAATAAATCTTTGTGGCTTTTGATTAAGCCACGGTTTCTTGAATGTGACACCAGAAACAACAGAAAATAAAAAAGACTGTATCGAGATTGAAAACTATTTTGCTGCAAAGATACCACAAAGGAAGTGAAAAGAAAACCCACGGAATGAAAGAAAATATTTGCAAATCATATAATTGATAAGAAAATTATTTCTCAAATAAATAAAGAACTCTTACAACTCCATAACAAAAAGACAATAGCTCAATTAAAAAAAAATGGCAAAGAATTTGAATAGACATTTCTCAAAGAAAATATACAAATGGCCAGCAAGCATATGAGAAATTGTTCTAGGTCATAGAACAATTTCTCATATGCTTGCTTGCCATAATTAGTCATTACAGGAATACAAATCAAAACAAAAACGATACCATTTCACACACACTAGCATCACTAAAAATAAATAAATAATTAAAAGACAAACAATAACAACTGTTATTGAAGTAGTTGGAACCCCAATGCATTGCTAGTGGAAATGTAAAAAGTTGAAGTCACTTTGGAAAACAATTTGTCAGTTCTTCAAACATTTAAACATAGAGTTACCATATCAACTAACAATTACTTTCCTAGAAATTAAACACATATCCAATAGAAATTAAAACACATATCCACATAAAAACACATATAAGAATATTCATAGCAGTCTTATTCCTAATAGCCAAAAAGTGCAATTGAAATAATAATCAATTTATTAATGGATAAACACAGTGTGTTATATCCATACAATGGGATATCATTGGGCAATAAGGTGAATGAGGCATTGATACAAGCTGCAACATGGATAAATCTTGAACACATTATTCTGAGTGAAACGAAGCCAGTCGCTAAATACCAGTTATTGTATGATTCTGCTTATATGAACTGTCTAGAATGGAAAAATCTATAGAGACGGAAAGTAGATTTGGACTTGCATAGGTTTGGAATTAAAGGGAAATCTGAGTGACTTCTAATGAATATGTGATTTCATGCTTTCAAAAACACTACATTTAAATTTTGAGTATCTGAATCCTGGTCTCTCTATATTCAGGATACGTCATTTAATCTCTGCAGGTTTCGGTTCCCGACTTGAACAAAATATAATTATTTACTTCACATGTCACCAATCTAATCACAAATTCTATCATTTTAGTTTACCAAGTAAATATAACATAATTTATAATCCTAAAGAATAGCTCTGTTCCATTTCCGACTCACTTATTTACTTAGCTAACACAACTGGTTGAGTTTCTGCTACGATCCTAGCGCAGAAGATAAACACATTTCAACAGATACGTTAAGAAGTTACCTTTGATTTCTGGATTACAAATTTAGATGCATAAGGAGGGGATACACTTAAACTAAAATTATACTATTTAGGTCAGTCAAATAGCTCTTGAAAATAAAGAACATCAACAGAAAAGATTAAAATAATGTGGGGGGAAATAAGGCAATATGAATACTAAGAGTTACAGATATTTCATTCTAACCCTGAAAACTGATCACGTTAATTTATCAATTATTTATTCCTTTGACTGAATTGCTGAATTATATTAGATTGTAATTTACATAGTCAAAGTCCTGTCACAGAAAGAAATATTTGAAAATTAAGAGATCTATTATTATGTATAAATACACTTTGTGAAGATTTGATTACACAAAAAAATTAAACTGTTTGACCCTCAGTTCAAAGTGTTCTAATGATATTTGGCAGATGGAATGCCCACAAAAATCAGTTAAACATTGAAGGAATCAGGAAGACAAATGAGAGAATATGATATATTTAGGAAATGCAGATGGTAGAGTAGGTTAAAAAAAAAAAAGTTAGAAATATGTCCATCTGTGCTGTTGGGTTGATTTCAACTCATAGCTACTTTATGTGACAGAATAGAACCGACCCATAGGGTTTTCTAAACTGTAACCTTTACGGCGGGGCCTTGGGGGTGTAGTGGTTAAGAGCTTGGCAGCTAATCAAAAGGTAAGCAGTTCAAATCTACCAGCTGCTCCTTGGAAACCTTATGGGGCAGTTTTACCTTCACCGGTAGGGTTGCTATGAGTCAGAATTTAGTCCAAGGCAACAGGTTTTTTTTTTTTTTTTTTTTTTTTTTTGTATTTTGAAATCCTTATAGGAGCAGATCACCACAGTTTTCCTCCATGCAGCTGCTGGGTCGTTCGAGCTGCCAGTGTTTTGGTAAGTAGCAAGAAAACTGTTTTGAATCTACTTATGTTCATGCAAAAGCTGGAAAATGAAAAAGGAAGATGAAAGAAGAAGTAGAGTTGGTGCACTTGAATTCGGGTATTAGCAAAGAATGTTGAAACTATCAGGGACTGCCGGAATAACAGGGAAACCTGTCCTGGAGGAAGTACAGCCAGAATGTTCCTTTGAAGAAAGGACAGCAAGGTTTTGTCTGGCTTATCTTGGATAAGTCATCTCCAATCACTGGAGAAAGACATCGTGTTGGTTGTCTAGAGCTGTTTTAACAGAAATACCATAGTGGATGGTTTTAACAAACAACAATTTGTTTTCTCATGGTTTAGGAATCTGGAAGTCCAAATCCAGGGCAACGGCTCCAGGGGAAGATTTTCCCTCTCCATTGGCTCTAGGTAATTTCCTTATCTCTTTATAGCTTCTGTTTCTTGGTTTCTTGGAGATCTCATGTGACACGGCAATTATCTTCCCCCTGTATATGCTTCCTTACTTCATTGCTTGTTCAGCCTTCTCTTTTAATATTTCAAAAGAGATTGACTTAAGACATAACCTATTCTAATACGGCCTCTGCTGCAAAAGGTCTCTTTAAAGTGTTGAAAAGTAAAGATGTTACCTTGAAGAGTAAGGGGCACCTGACCCAAGCCATGGTGTTTTCAATAGCCTCTTAGGCATGTGAAAGCTGGATGATGAATAGGGAAGACCGAAGAAATGATGCCTTTGAATTGTGCTGTTGGAGAAGAATATTGAATACACCATGGACTGCCAAAAGAATGAACAAATCTGTCTCGGAATAAGTACAGTCAGAATTTTCCTTGTAAAGGAGGATGGCAAGACTTCATCTCACATACTTCAAACATATTATCAGTAGAGATCAGTCCCTGGAGAAGGACATCATGGTTGGTAAATTAGAGGGTCAGGGAAAAAGAGGAAGACCTTCAGTGAGATGGATTGACACAGTAGCTGCAACAATGGGCTCAAGCATAACAACAATTGTAAGGATGGTGCAGACATCATTCTGCAGTGTTGCATTCTGTTGCACCTAGGGTTGCTATGAGTCTTAATGGACTCCAGGGCACCTGATAACAACAATACAGCCTCATTAACGTAAAAAAGAAAACCATCAACAAATGGAATTATAACCTCAGGTGCAAGGGTTAAGATTTAAAAGACATATTTTGAGGGGACACAATTCAATCCATAACATTCCTTGCTTGGGCTTCACAAAATTTATGTTCTTCCCACAGTCAAAACAAATTCACCCCAATACATCATCCCAAAAGTCTTAAATCAACTTCAAGACCAAAATCTCATATTCTGAATCATTTAAATCAAATAAAGGTAAAACTTTAAGTGTGTTCTATCCGGGGGCAAAATTCTTCGTCTGTGAACCTGTGAAATCAGGAATACAATTATCTGATTCCAAAATACAGTGGTGGAACAGGCACAAGGTAGACATTTCCATTACAAATTTGAGAAATCGGTGGGAAAGGGGAAATAGTGGGCACCAAACAAGTCCAAAACCCAGCAGAACAAATTACATTAGCTCTCAAAACTTGAAAATAATCCTCTGCTTTTTGAGATAATCTGGGCAATGGCCCTGACCTCCAGATTCTGGGTGTTGACCATACTCTCTGGATTCTGGTGTAGGCCCCTCAGCCCTGGGCAGAGGACCTACCTTCCAGGCCCATTGGAATGGAAAACATACCCCCTCATCTTTGAGTGGCCCTGTTCTCCTTGTAAGTGTGAATGGCAACCCCACCACCTCAGCTCTGATAGGCTCCATTCTTCGGCCTCTTTGGCATGGCAGACCCACCCCCTCAGCTTTGGGTAAAGCACCAATTCTCTTGGCCTTTGGGCAGGGCTTCTCCACCCCTCAGCTTTGGGCTGAGGTTCCATCCCCTTGGTGCATCTGAACAGCAGCTCCATGCTCCTTAACTGAGTTGGTGGAGGTCTTACTCTTTGAAACCTAGGATCCTTGGCTCTACCCTTTCAAGCCAGTTGGCCACAGAGCCACACTTTGAAAACTACAAGGCTGTGACTCCACCCTTTGAAACCAAGTCAGCCCTGTTACAGAGTTCCTTTTTTATCAGTTATGCTGGTCTCCAAGATACTCCAGGGATTGTCCTTTTCTTTTCTTGGAGGACAACAAATGTAGCTCCTTTGGCCAGTTTACTGTCTGTAGAAATCTAAGAAGCAGACAGCTTTTCTTCCTTTCATTCTGTCTCTGTCACCTTCTATCTAAGCTGATGGGTTTTCTGCTGTGTTAGTTGGTTAGATCCATCAGTAAAAACCTTAATCTCTGAAAATGATTGAGTTACCAAGTACTTGGTGAGAGGTTTAGGACACATGACCTTAGTTCCTACAACAGAATTTTCCAAATCTTTAAGTTTTGTTTTCATTTCAAGCAGTTCATCTTTGTGTCCATTTCCTTCCTCCTGCATTCTAAGGTAAGCTGCAAGGAGAAACCATACAGCCCCTTTAAAATCTTGCTTACAGTTCTTCTCATCCCAATACCCAAGTTTATCAATTACAAGTTATACCTTCCACCAAATATCAAAACATAATTTAGACAAGTTCTTTGCCACTGCATGAAAAGCATCACCCTTCCTCCATTGTCCAGCCACATTTCATCATTTTTTTAAAGCTTCGCTAGAAGTGCATTTAATGTCCACATTTCTAGCAACATTCTGTTGATGGTGCCAAATATGTTCCCTAAGATGATAGAGGTTTTCACTATTATTTTCCTCACTTCTTACTGAGCCCTCACGAGAATTGCCTTTGACATCCATAATTCTACCAACAGTCTCTTCAAGGCACTCTAGGCCCTTACTATGAAGTACATCAAAATTCCTCCTGCTACCCATTACCCAATTGCCAAACCACTTCTAAATTTTTGTTAGAGCAGCATCCAACTCTCTGGTACCAAATTCTGTCTTAGTTCTCTAACCAAAGCAAAACCAAACACGTTGCCGCTGAGTCAATTCTGACTCAGAAAAACCCGATAGGATGGAGTAGAACTGCCCCATGGGGTTTCCAAGATGCTGCTATAATGGAAATGCACATAGTCCCTAGATTACTAACAAGTTCCATTCCTAAGTCTGTCTTTAAGTTGTATTTGTATGTAAGTCAGAACAGTTAGGTATGGTTCATATCTAATGTCAGTCAAATGTTTGTCTTAGTATATAGCGTACCTTTCTATGCATTAAAAAAGTTAAAGAAACATTTCCAGATACACTAAAACATCTTTAACATAATAATACAGTGGTAATAAAAAGATTTTTTTTAATAGTAATGGTTTGATGCATGTCAGAAAGTAGTGCCTGGTTGTTACCATGAACCATTGCATGTACCTCAAATTTTTAATATAATAGCCTTTATGGGGGATGGTTTGTTACTACAGGTTGTATCTAGGTAGGAAGTTCATAACCTGGACACTGCCTATACCACATGTGGTTGGCTTTAACAAACAAATTTATTTTCTCACGGTTTAGGAGGCTAGAATTCAAATTCAGGGTGACAGCTCTAGGTGAAGGCTTTCTCTGTCTGTCTGTTGGATCTGGAGGGAGAGTCCTTGCCTGTTTTCAGCTTCTATTTCTTGGTTCCTTGAAGATATCATGTGATACACCTTTTATCTTCCCCTAGCTGTGCTTGCTTGCATGACTGCTTGCTCAATCTGCTCTTTTTTTTTTATCTCAAAAGAGATTGATTTAAGATATACCTTACTGTAATACTGTCTCATTAACGTAACAAAGAAAACCCATTTCCAACCTGGACAATAACTGCAGATATAGGGGGTTAGGATCTACAACACATATTTCTGGAGGACACAATTCAATCTAAAACAGAAATCATGCTTGGTAAAGTAGACGGACAGTGGAAAAGAGGGAGACCCTCAATGAGATGAATTTACACAGTGGCTACAACAATGGGTTCAAACATACTAAGGATGGTGAGGACGGTTCAGGAACAGGCAACATTTGTTCTGAGTCAGAGCCAACTGGATGACACCTAACAACAAAAACATAAATCGCAGTAGTTATTATCTGAGTTTTAAAATACAGCTTGAGAAACATTATATTCTCCTTCTAATATATCCACTGTTTTTTGTTGCTGAATACCAAATCACAAGTCACTTGTGATTAAAAGCACAGGTTTTCATAACTACTGTCAGAATCGACTCGACAGCAACGGGTTTGGTTTTAGTTTTGGCTACTTGGAAAGGTTCAAAATAAGAATTAAAAACATTAATTTATATTTTAAAATGTAGTTTAGAAGTAATATTTTATTCTTAAGTATCTTCTTTACATATGATTAGAAGACTGATTGGTTACCAAGCAAAGAATAAGTAAACGGACATTACAAACTTCTATAATAGAGTCAACAAATATGTGTGTTAGATGTTGCATATATAAAGTTGATTAAGATATTTCCCACCCATGTGAGTGGACAAGAAGATGAACATAAGTATGTAAGGTTTAAAAAAAAAAAAAGTGCCCAAAATGAAATTTAAAGTTGAAAACAAAAAAAAAAAATAGAAATACTAAGATTCGGAAATGCTAATTTTAGCTGTTGAAGTTATTAATTATTACTTATTCAATTTAACAAATACATATTGAGGGTCCACCTCATGCCAGGCACTTTTTTCACATGCTGAAGACGCTCTTAAAATTGGCACAGTTTATCATCAAAGACAGGAAAACAAAGAGCTATGTTAAAGGGTAATGTCTGATTATGCAGTGATGTAAAAAAGTGCAGGTCTGATTTAAAAAATACAATATTTGAACTCTATTTTGAAGGTTGAATTGGAGGATTTCAACTAACTTCCAAAGTGAAATGTGTATTCAAGGCAAAAGAAGTGGTATTAATACCAAAGTGTTGAGTAAGTTATTTCAATGCTATTTGAGGAAAACCTGGATTTATTCTGTAGATAACTGTGGATCACTCCCAGTACTTATCAGATCATTTAAACTGGGTAATTATAAACTCCGAAAGTTTTCTTTCCTCTTAAGAGAAACAAGGCTTTATGTTCGGTTTGTTCACTGAGTATCAGTTTATCGTGTGCAATTTTAGCTTGCTTTATTTTCTTGGCAAAATAATAATAAAATGCTACTCTAATAACTATTTAAAGTAATAAAAATGGCTTGTGTTGTTATGTATTTATTTCCTTTTCATGTTTATCACATAAATAAATAAACGTTTGAATGCAAAGTGATTCAGAATCTCTTTTTATTAACTACATTATTAAAATTTCTATTTTTTATTTTAATCTGTTTTCTTATTTTTATCCAAGAAAGTAATTCTTGAATTTCCTGGTTATAAAAAATGAACTTCTACATAATTGATTATATTTTTTTCTCCATCTAATATTATATCCCAGAAATCAAACATAATTTCTTACAATAGTCATTGTAATGTACTTAGAGGTTATGCTAGGATAATAGCAGAAACAAACTAAAAAATGGTTGGCTAAATGAATTAATTAATTAATTTGAAATGAAGCAGAGCTGTTTTTTAGGATTATGAATTATGTTATATGGTAAGCTAAAATAATATAATTTAAAGCTAGATCTGTGGCATTTGGAATAAATAATTAAGTCCAACTCCTCCTTTCTCCATATCAGGAGAAAAAAAAAAAGATGTGTCCTAATCACAGTAAGAGCAGGAACTAAGGTCTTCAAAATTTAAACCCAGAGCTTTTTGACTCATGTGTAATTGCCAAACCAAAGCTTATATTTCTTTCAGTGAAGGGGCTATTTTCTTTAAAGAGATCTCAAAAATGTATCATAGACTAGTTGAGATTCATGCATCCAGGATAAAAGTCAAAAGACTTTCTCATGGCATGAAACATATCAGTCGGAAAATATGTTCATAAACCACCATGTATATTACTATAGAGAATTGAACAATGACTTTTGAGATTTAAGATGTTATATTCAAACCATTCGAAATATTCATTTTTCCCAATTTTTCCATAAATATATTATCTGGAAAATATAAATTTGTATACATATATAACCCATACACAAAACATAAATTTATATAAATATATCACTCATTTTTGTTAATCAATAGAAAATATCTATCAAGTTTAGACACCTGAGTTACATGATTAACTCAGAAATAATAAAATTTCTCATATTAGGGGATAAAAATACCTTTGATTTTTTTTAGTATCTGTATGATATATCAAAATGTGTTATTTGCCTACTTACCAAGCATGACACCCTCCCTTAAAATCCAGTGCCAACTTTTGCCAAGTATACCACCATCCTGCATTTGGGCCCGTGGGCTTCAAGTAGGAAGTTGCATATCCGAGATGCTTATTCCAATTGATCCAAGTCATCTGTTGATTTTGTCTATTTGCTAACCTCAGTCCCTAGTGGAACATAGACATGTGGTGTAATTCGGGTTTATAAGTTAGGTATAATATGTTGTTTGGGGGGAAAAGTGTCTTGGAAAGCTCCATTTGTCTTAAAAAGAGACACAAGGAGGAAATAAAACCCTTTTTTGCTCTGGATGGTTTCATGCTTTAGTTGTTGCGGGGAAGTGCTGCAGCTCTTTTGATATGTACCTCAAAGTCAGAGCCCATACATTGAAGATAGCAAAGTCGGAAAATAAAAAATAACAAAACAAACAACTAAATCACTGGTTCTTGATGGCTTGGTGGAGCTACCGAACTAATTGAATAGGACCTTCATTTGCAGACACTGTTTAACAGTTCTTTCCTACTTCTCTTCACATCTCACTAGACATTCTTTTACAGTTTTGTTTGTCGTTGCTTTGATTTTTTCTAAACTCTAGTGTATCCCACAGCCAATCTTTATGTTTTTACTTTTTTCTTCATTGCATCTATCTTACTCCTTGGTTGATCTCATAAATGTTGATAATTTAAATGCTAGCTATGTGGCAATAAATGTCAAATATATATCCTCAGCCTGAATTTCCTTCCTGAATTTCAGACTTATATATCCAACTGTACTCATCACCTCAACTTGAACATTTCAAGTTCAAGTAAATATTTCAAGTTTAAAATATTTAAAATGAAACTTTCGATTTCTCTCTGTCTCACACATACAAACACAAAAATGCACAGCATACTCTCATCCTTGGTTCTCTAAAATCTCCCTTATTTCAGGAAATCCTACATTCCTCCATTTGCTTCAGTCAAGTATTTTGGCAAAATGTAGCAGCCTTTGTTCAAATATATCTGGAATCTGATATATTCTTGTTATTACCACTCTTTAACTGCACTATTCAGCCAAAAGGAAAAAAATACAGGGCACACAAGTAAATTTTCAGATAAACAATAATTTTCTTTTAGGATAACCCCTTGCCTTTGAGCCGATTCCAACTCATAGCGACCCTATAGGACAGAATAGAACTGCCCCAGAGAGTTTCCAAGGAGCGCCTGGTGGATTTGAACTGCCAACCTTTTGGTTAGCAGCCGTAGCACTAAACCGCTACGCCCCTGGGTTTTCTTTAAGTAGGCCGTGAAATATATGTCTTAGTAGAAGTATGTCTCAAATATTGCGTGGACTATAATTATTCAATTTTTTGTTGCTGTTTATCTGAAGTTTAAACTTAACTAGGACTCCTGCATTCTGTTTGGCAAATGTGCCATTTTTATAATTCTTGTTATAGTCACAGAGATGACTCAAGCCTGGGTTATTATAGAAGCCACTAAGCTGGTCTCCTGTGTCTATCATTGTACCACTACAGTTTTTTCCTCAAACAGCAGTCAAAATAGTCCTTTAACAATATGATTCAGATCATATAATTCCTCTGCTCAAAACTTTCAAAATCACTTCACTCGGTTTAATTAAGCCAAAACACTGAGAGCTGTCCACGATGGCCTCAATGATATGCACCCACACCCCATCACTTCCGTTAAGCATTGGACTTTTTCTTGTTATTCTATTCTACCTATATTTTTGCTTTTGTTGTGCCATCAAGATGATTCCAACCCATAGTGACACTATATGACCGATTAGAACTGCTCCATAGAGTTTTTTAGGCTGTAATCTTTACAGGAACAGGTCTCTAGGTCTTTTCTCCTGCTGAGTGGCTGATAGGTTCGAACCAACAACCTTGCAGTTAGCAGTTGAGAGCTTAACCGTTGCACTACCAGGGCTTCATTATTTCTTTTCTATAAACATATCAAACACACTTGTCTTAGGGTTTTTGCATTTGCTCTCACTGCTGACTAGAATAATTCTTCAGGATTCATGTGACTCACTTCCTCACCAATGTCCTCTTATGAGTGGGGTATGTCCTGACCATGCTACGTAACTGAACTCCTCAGCATGCCACATTCTCATTGTCCTGTTTTATTTTTCTCTATAACACATTTTAACATCTGATAAGTTATAGTACATATTTCTTATATTTTGTGAATTGTCTCTATTCCCCTTTTTAAAGACACTGCTTATGTTGTGTTCTTTTTGTTTGTTTATTTGCTTTGTCTTTTTATTCATGACGTTCAATCATTTCAGGAGGTAGCATATGATCAAAAAACTGATGATACTGAAGGAAGAGGTCGAAGCTGCACTGAAGGCATTGGTGAAAACAAGGCTTCAGGAATCGATAGAATATTGATTGAGATGGTTCAACAAACAGATTCAGCACTGGCCATGCTCGCTTGTCTATACCAAGAATTTGGAAGACAGCTACCTGGCAAACCCGCTAGAAAAGATCCATATTTGAACCTATTCTAAAGAAAGTTGATCCAACAGAATGTGGAAATTATCAAACAATATCATTAGTATCATACACAATTAAAACTTTCCTGAAGATCATTCAAAAGCAGTTGCAGCAGTACCTTGACAGCAAACTGGCAGAAATTCAAGCCAGATTCAGAAGAGGATGTGCAACAGGGATATCATTGCTGATGTCAGATGGATCATGGCTGAAAGCGGAGAATACCAGAAAGATGTTTATGTGTGTTTTATTGACTACACAAAGGCATTTAGCTCTGTGGATCATAACAAATTATGGAAAATATTGCAAAAGAAGGGAGTTCCAGAACACTTAATTGTGCTCATGAGGAACCTGTATTTAGATCAAGAGGCAGAGGCAGTCATGCAAACAGAACACACAGATACTTCCTGGTTTAAAGTCAGGAAAGGTGTGCATCAGGGTTGCAGCCTTTCATAGTACTTACTCAATCTGTATGCTAAGCAAATAATCGAAGAAGCTGGACTATATGAAGAAGAATGCAGCATCAGGATTAGAGGAAAACTCATTAAGAAAATGTGGTATGCAGATGATACAACCTTGCTTGCTGAAAGTGAAGAGGTCTTGAAGCACTCACTGATGAAGATCAAAGACCACAGCCTTCAGAATGGATTACACTTCAACATGAAGAAAACAAAAATCCTCAAAACTGAACCAATAAACAACACCATGATAAATGGATAAAAGATTTAAGTTGTAAAGGATTTCATTTTACTTGGATCCACAATCAACGTCCATGGAAGCAGCAGTCAAAAAATCAAAGGACGTGTTGGACAAGCCTGCTGCTAAAGATTTCCTTAAAGTGTTGAAAAGCAAAGATGTCACTTTTAGGACTAAGGCACTCTTGATCCAATCCATGGTGTTTTCAATCACTTCATATACATGTAACAACTGGACAATGACTAAGGAAGACCAGAGAAGAATTGATGCCTTTGAATTATGGTGTTGTCAATGAATATTGAATGTATCATAATCTGTCAGAAGAACAAACAAATCTTTCTTGGAGGAAGTACAGCCAGAATGGTCATTAAAAGCAAGGATGGTGAGACTTTGTCTCACATTCTTTGGATGTTTTGCCAGTCCCTGGAGAAGGACATCATGCTTGGTAGAGTAGAGGGCCAGCGACAAAGAGGAATACCCTCAATGAGATGGATTGACACAGTGGCTGCAACAATGGGCTCAAGCATAACTATGATTGTCAGGATGGTGCAGGACTGGGCAATGTTTCATTCTGTTGTACATAGGGTAGCTATGAGTCAGAACCGACTAGATGGCATGTAACAACGACAACATATATCAAGTTCCTAGAATGGTTATTGACACCAAGTAGATGCCAACAGTGATATGTTAAGTGAATGGCAAAATCATGAAGACATTTTACCTGTAAGGTGCGAATCTGTAAGGTGATATAATAACTGTCCCTTGTTATTTTTACCAGGTAAATCAGGATTTTATAGAGTATAACACACAATTTATAACAGAACATTTCTGCCACTCAGCATTTGTCTAACTGTATATTTAGTAATATTTTGTGTATTGAATTTTCAATTAGTTATTGTAGCAGGAATAAATTTTATTAATACTCAATACTATATGATGTTCTGAAAATTATATATTTTGCTTTTATATTAAGAACATAAGAACACAGTATAAGTTAATATAATGAATTTCCTAAAGTGTTGCTTTCTCCTGTAGAAAAATAAGCCAGCTACTTTTTGGTATATTTTATACTGTGTGTGATAATTGGTTAGTTTATGTAGAAAAGTAGTGATCAAATTAAACAAAAAGTAAAAAGCTAAGAGAGAAATATGGTATAACATCACAGAAATGTTTTATAGCTACAATGATAGCTTCTGCATGGATGAGAATCAGCATAAAGCTGATTCCCAGAAGATCAATAATATCACCATTTTTGCTCCTCTCGATAATTTCTGACACCAGCTGCTCAGACAGCAATCTCTCTCTGTTTCTACTTACCTAAACTAGGTCAGACCTCACAGGTTAAGTGGACATTGTCCTTGGGCTTGTTAGTTAATTCACTGGAATGACTCACAGAACTCATGGAAGATATTATATCTACAACTACTGGTTTTATTATAGTAAAAGGATATAAATCAAAGTTATCATAAGGAAGAGATGCACAGGTGAGTTCTGTGAAGGTTTTCAATGTGGAACTGCCTTGTCTCAGGGAGGGCACATCACCCTCTCTTTGACGACCAGGATGCTCTCTGAACCTTAGTGTTCTGCATTTTAATGGCCAGTTCTGCATAATAGGCTAAATCATGCCCCTTGAGGCTGGTTGATACCCATCTCCCAAGTGAGTCTTTCCTTTTATGGCCAGCCCTCGGGAGTCCCAACAATGGGCTCCCATTTACTCCAAGGGTAATTTCTTCAGAACATGGACAAAGTTCACATTACTTAGGATCCTTTACGCCACAGTAGTAGAAACCACAAGATAAATAAATAATTAAAGCTCTGACTCTTCATTACCATGAACATTGTAACTAGCTATTATATAAAAAATATAGTACTAGCCTATTACTGACATAATCTAAAGATTGTAATTTCATAGTACTTGGAGGTCAATCACAGCAGCTTGTCTTTTTTACAGTGCCATGATGTATCTCAGAAATTTAAGCATGAGAAACAGAATTGATGGGATACTCAGATACTTTTAGGTCAACAGGAAATTTAGAGTTCAACGATTTTAAAGGTGCATTATTGAATATGATAGGAAGCAGAGTAAGATAACCTGTTTTTCTTTTAACATGAAGACTTATGGAAAACTGGAGTCCCTGACTAGTACAAACAGTTAATATGCTCAGCTGTTGTCCGAAAGGTTGGAGGTTCCATTCTACCCAGAGCCACCTTGGAAGAAAGGCTTGGCAATCTACTTTAGAAAACCTAGCCATTGAATACCCTATGGAGCACAGGTCCACCCTGACATACATGGGGTTGCCATAAGTGGGAATCAACTTGTGAGCAACTAGAATGTAAACTTACATTTATATTGATAAAAGGCTTTATATACTTGTCAGTACTGTGTGCCTGTAATATTGCCTAACAAACCAAACCAGCTGCCATGAATTCCAACTGCTGGATAGCCCATGTGTTACAGAGAACTGCTCCATAGGGATTTTTTGGCTATAATTTTTATGGAAACAAATCTCCAGGACTTCCTTCTGTGGTACTACCGGGTGGTTTCGAACCACCAACCTTTAGGTTAATAGCTGAGTACTCGTAAACCATTTTCCCTGTACAGAGACCTTGTCTAACAAAAAGGGTGCTTAAGTAATGTCCTGGATTTATGAATTAAAGAAAGATAACACAGAATCAAACTGAGATGCTTTATGGCGCCCTTTCATTTCATTGCTAAATGCATTGATCAGATTTATATGACTTACTAATTCATTAACAGATACTGTTTTTGAACCGATTATATGAAGATTTCCATGCCATGATAGGTTCTGCAGATAGAACCATGAACAAAATAGCTATGGTCCCTGAATTCTTGGAGCTAATAATATGTTGGAAGAGCCAGATTTCTAATAAATAATGACAGTCAAAAATTTAATAATTCTTCCTAAGTAAGAAGAAGGAAAATGCTTTTTTTAAATGAAGTATTATATCAGAAAGATTTAATTTAAACTGGTACCAGTGAGAGCGTTTCACTAAAGAAGTAATACTTTATATGAAGCATGGAACATAAGTAAGATTTGCTATTTAGTGAGTATGGCTGTGAGTTGGAAAATATTCTACTCGTTGTAACACAAAGATTACTCTTATAAGCACTGTAACTCATGTCAGCAAGAAAAAATTCTTGTTCTATCAAATTTGGATAAATTTCTATTAAAGAAGTAAAGTGTCAATAGCAAATAGATCATTTCAGATAAATAGAAAACATCTAAATAATATTGGAAATTAGAGAGATATTTTAATAAAACAGACCCAAAAAATACATCTAAAATATTTAATGAAGTATTGAATCATGAATTTTGGAAACTACTTTATGAGATTACGAAAAAAAAAAAAATGGTCCACTTACTGTAGCAATAACAGTGTTATAGCAAATTGAATATGTAAAAAATACCTATAACTTACTGCATATTTAATAAATGTCATGTAACACATATTAAAAAAAGGAGCCCTGGTTGTGCAATGTTTAAACACTAGGTTGCTAACTAAAAGGTCAGCAGTTTGAATCTACCAGCAGCTCTGCAGGAGAAAAGACTTGGCGGTCTGTTTGCATAAAGATTACACTGTAGGAAATCCTATGGGGCAGTTCTACTCTGTCTTATAGGGTCCCTATGAGTTGGATTCTACCCAGAGTCACACAACAACAACAATAATAATATGTATTAAACACAGTTTAATATGCAGTTTTTTACTTTGGTTTCCAATTATCATTGCTGTAATAAGTCACCATAACCTGCAGTTTTTATAACTTGAATTTAACTTGCCAAATATTTTAGAAAAAGTAAGGAATGCATCCACAAGCACTTCAATTCAAATCCCATAATTATAATAAAAGCAATACCAAATTAAAAAAAAGAGAGAGATAAAATAAGCCAAAGAACTGAGGACTTGGTAATTTATACATGCATTCACATATTCATGAAACAAACATTTGAAATCCAGTGACATTGTTCTTGTTTGGTTGGGTAAAATCTGTAAAGTTATTGTTGTTGCTAGGTGCAGTGGATTCAATTCAGACTCATAATGACCGCGAGTGACAGAGTAGTAATGTCTCGTAAGGCTTCTTAGGCTGCAGTCTTTATGGGAGCAGCTGACTAGGTCTTTTTTCCTGCAAAGCCTCCCCAAGTGATGGAGCAGTAATATCTTATAGGGTTTCTTAGGCTGCAATCTTTGTGGGAGAAGCTCTCTAGATCTTTTCTCCTGCAAAGCCTTTAGATGGGTTCCAACCTCCAAGCTTTCAGTTAGCGGCGGAGTGCTTATCTGTTGCAGCTGCCGGGGGATCCATTCTTCCTGACTACACAGGTAGAAACTAAGGGCTGTGCAAATGTCCACGACAGCCCAAAATAATAAATTGAAGATAGTTTTTGGGGGGTTCCCTGAGTAAGGGTAGAATCATTTATGACTTCTACTAGTGTGAGGGACAAATTTTGAACCATCATTTTTAGGCAAGGTATTCCTGTAGCTGGAGTTTCCATAACTGGAATTGGTTTGCCATGTTGTGAGTTTTCCAGCATAGCCTCAAAATTACTTCATTTTGTAGGGATTTATATATTCTTCTCAAAAAAAACCTGGTTGCCTGGAGGGGTGGGGGCTTTAATTCTCCAAATAGTACCCTGCATGTATAAAATAGCTTTGTGTGTGTTAGGCAGGTAGAAGCATGGTGTCCACATAAGAAACAGTACATTAGTGAGGAAAACTTATATTAAATAAGAAAGCATCATTCATCAAAACAGGATTGACCCAATTATTGAGGCAAGCGTTGTAATAATTATTGACTTACTGAGTAAACAGTTTTTGAACAGCTGTCTGGAGAGTCTCTAGAGAGAATAAACAGACTATTGTAGCTATATAGCTGCAGTGTTTGTTCCTATATCTGGTGATATTGGTTTTACCAACAGTGTTTTAATTAATTCAGCACTGGTATTGGTATTAGTATTGACTTGGAGTCAGGTTCTAGTTCCTACAAAAGAGAAGGTTAGATTACTACTGTGAAGCAACTTTAAATATCATGTCTTAGTTACCCAGCACTGCCATAAATAAATATATACATATGTATATTTATGTATGTATATATATATATCACAAGTGGGTGGCTTTAAAGAATAGAAATTTATTTTCTTAGAATTTTGGAGGATAGAAGTCCAAATCCGGGCATCAGCTTTATGGGATGGTCCTTCCTTGTCAACAGCCCTGGGAGTTTGTTGGCATTCCTTGGTGTCTCTCTTCTCCTCATGCATGTGTCTCTATGTCTAAACTGCCTTTATATAACTCAGAAGTTGATCCTAGTATGACCCCATTCACACAACAAAGGAAAACCCTTATTTCCAAACAAGATCAAATCATTAGGTGCAAGGGTCAAGTCTCTAATGCATATATTTGGGGCACAATTAAATCCACAACATACTTGAAGGGGCCTGTGAATGTATATCTACTTGTGAAGTAAACAGCTACTAATTTCTGTCTTTGATATCAGGTAGGAGTGACAAACTCAACTATTAGTTTGGTTCAGAAAAGCAGCTGTAATCTGAGAAAATAAACAAGGGAGAATTCTTTTTTTTTTTTTCCAATAGGTGGTATACTCATTGCTACCATGTCAATTTCTATTCATAGCGACCTGTAGAACAGAGTAGAACTGCCCCATATAGTTTCCAAAGAGCAGTTCTGTAGCTGAGGCCATTGTTGACAGAACCTGACTAGGTTTTTATAATGAGATTTAAATGTAGCTTTCTTTGATAATGCTTCCAAAACACTGGGTTTTCTGGTTTAATACCATTTAAAAGTTGGTTGGAAGGAAAACTGTTGTGATAAAACTGAATGATTTTAATTAATTTATTGTATTAATTGGCATTATCAGCACTAACAGAGTAAAATTCTCTACTGAAGTACAACACACTATCTATTAGAATGTAAGCAAAGAACACACTGAGAGTAGGAATATATTGTGAACAATGAGTATATTATGAAATCTTCAGGACCTTCCTCTGAAGTGCATTGTGATTGTTCCCAATTGACAAGATTACTTAAGCCTAGAAAGAAATTCTTATATTTAAATATAAGAATTTAAATAATTTTTTTTAAATGTGATGTTCACAATCACTGAAACATTTCTTCTAAATTTGGTAAACGAAAAAAAATCTCTTTCTCAAAAAAAATTATAAGCTAATTAAAATTTAGAGAATACCAAACAACCTAAAAATCTCTGTTGTTTTTCCTTTTGTAAGTAAAGAACCAAATCTTTGCTTGTCTAATGGACATTTAAATTTATGAACCCCAAAAACAGTTCAAGGGTAAACAGTATCTTAACCTTTTTAAAATTCTGAATTTGGGGACTGTGATAAACTGAAAAATGATCCTCAAAATACTCATGTCATAATCCCTGAAACCTGTGAATGTTATCATACATGACAAAAGGGATTTTGCAGATGTGATTAAGTTAAAAATCTAGAGATTACCTGGAATATCTAAGTGGGCTAAATGTAAACACAAGAACCAAAAGACCAAACCCACTGCCATCGAGTTGATTCCAACTCATAGCAGCCTTATAACCCAAAAAGACTCACAGCAACCTTATAGTCCTTATAAAAGGAAGGCAGGAGGCTCAGAATGGATCAAAGAGAAGTGATGACAGTAATAGAGGTAAGAGTGAATGAAGTCACAAGCCAAGGAATCCAGGTGTTCTCTAGAAGCTAGGAAAAAAAAAAAAATTCTCCCTAGAGCCTCCAGAGAGGATAGTCTTGCAGATCCATTTTAGACTTTTGATTTCCATAAATGTAAGAGAATAAATTTGTGTGTCTTTAATCCACTGTTTCTCATAATTTGTTATAGCAGCAATTAGAAACTAACGTAGGCCCTAAATTTGGAAAAGGCATAACCAAGAAGAGCTGTCAGAGAAAATAACATATGCTAAAGGTAAGAAAATATAACAGGCAATAATTTAAGCACACGACAATAGCAAGAACGCTATTAAGAAATGTATACTTTTGTTTTTCCAAAAATAAAGAACTAAAGCAAATTTTTTAAAGTGTGGCAAAGTCCTTAGGAAAATGAAATCAAAACTAGACATTTTTCTGAATAACTTGTTTCATTTTTACTGTTTATAAGCTCTTTAAGCTGTTTATTCCTTCATGAATAAATCAGTATTTACTAAAGTACATTATTAACATAAATATGCATTAAACATTTGTATATGTTTTAGACATTAAAAATATATAAACACAAATATAGCTTTTATAGTTAGCTTTAAAATATAGTCAATTATAGGAGTATTTTAAACAAAGCGATGTATATATTAAAATTACCATAAACTAAAAATACCCTTTGAAACAAATTCATGTTTTATTATTTTCTATCATTTTTATATATTTTTATATATTTTTATTAATCACTTATAGTAACTAATATAATCTTAATCACATATTAATCATAGCTTTTAAATAAATTAATCAGCTTTTTTTTCCTCTAGACACATAAAAAATCTAGAAAACAGGAAACAAGACAAGTAGAGTTATTTTTTGTCAAAAGTATTCATTTGATCTAACTTTTTAAATTTAAAGGGGTAAAAAATACTTCAAACATATATTAATATTAACATTATTCAAAACCTTTTGTACTTTGTATTCACTTTAGTTAATGTACAATTTAAAGGAAATACCTGTAAAGGATAAACTAAAATCATATTTGATATCAAAATTTTGAATTTTTTCTAAGAAATTATTAAGGTATGCAGGCTTTTTTTTATGGTTAAAGAATGCAACTAAATATTGGTCTAAGGGACATAAACTGAATTAATTATCAAAAATTACATTTTAAGAGACATCAAAACAAAAAAATTAGTTGCCTTCAAGTTGATCTCAACTCGTAGTGACTCCATGTATGTCAGAGGAAAAATTTTTTCCATGGGGTTTTCAATGGCTAATTTTTCTTAAGTTGATTTCCAGGCTTTTCTTTCTGAGGCAACGATAGGTGATAATTACTAGTGATTGAAGGCAAAAGGTAGAAACAAAGAAGAAGCATTGATATTTGGAAAATATGGCCTTGGTGATAGAAACGATGTCAGGGATCACATGATAGAATTTGGCAAGAACAATGACTTATTCATTGCAAATACTTTTTCTCAACATAACAGCAACTATACATGTGGAACTCCCCAGATGGAATACACAGGAATCAAATCAACTACTTCTGTGAAAAGAAATGATGGAAAGCTCAATATCGTCAGTCAGAACAAGGCCAGTGGCTGACTGCAGAACAGACCACCAATTGCTCATATGCAAGCTCAAGTTGAAGCTGAAGAAAATTACAAGTCCACGAGACCCAAAGTACAACCTTGAGTATATCACACCTGAATGTACAGAGACCATCTCAAGAATAGATTTGAGGTATTGAACACTAGTGATCAAAGACCAGACGAGTTGTGTAAAGACATCAAGGACATTATATGTGAAAAAAGCAAAAGATCATTAAAAAAGACGGGAAAAGTAAAATAAAATAAAAAACCAAAATGGATGTCAGAAGAGACTCTGAAACATGCTCTTGAACACTGAGTAGCTAAAGTGAAATGAAGAAATGATGAGGTAAAAGAGCTGAACAAAAGATTTCAAAGGGTGGCTCCAGAAGACAAAGTAAAGTATTATAATGATATGTGTAAAGACCTGGAGTTAGAAAACCAACAGGGAAGAATGTAGTTGGCATTTCTCAAGCTATTAGAACTGAAGAAAAAAATTCAAGCCTCAAGTTGCAATACTGAAGGATTCTATAGGGAAAATATTAAACAACACAGGAAGCATCAAAACTAGATGGGAGGAATGCACAGATGCACTATATCAAAAAGCACTAGTCAGTGTTCAACCATTTCAGGAGGTAGCATATAATCAGGAACTTGATTGTACTGAAAGAAGAAGTTCAAGCTGCACTGAGGCTTTGGTGAAAAACAAGGCTCCAGAATTGATGGAATATTAATTGAGATGTTTGAACAAACAGATGTAGCACTGGAAGTGCTCACTCATCAATGCCAAGAAATTTGGAAGACAGCTACATGGTCCGCCAACTGGAAGAGACCCGTATTTATGACTATTCCCAAGAATGGTAATCCAACCAAATGTAGAAATTATTGAACAATATCATTAATATCACATGGAAGTAAAATTTTGCTAAAGATCATTCAAAAGTGGCCACAGAAGTACACCTACAGGGAACTCCCAGAAATTCGAGCCAGATTCAGAAGAGGACATGGAACCAGGAATATCATTGCTTATGTCAGATGGATCTTGGCTGAAATCAGAGAATACCAGAAATATGTTTACCTGTGTTTTATTGACTATGCAAATGTATTTGACTGAGTGAATAATAAAAAAATTATGGATAACATTGCAAAGCATGGGAGTTCCAGAACACTTAATTGTGCTCATGAGGAACCTGTACTTAAGCCAAGAGGCAGTCGTTTGAACAGGACATAGGGAAACTGCGTGGTTTAGTCAGGGAAAGTGTGCATCAGGGTTGTATCATTTCACCAAAATTATTCAATGTGCATGCTGACCAAATGATCTGAGAAGCTGGGCTATATGAAGAAGAATGGGGCATCAGGATTGAAGGAAGGCTCATTAACAACCTATGACACGCGGTTGACACAACATTTCTTGCTGAAAGTGAAGAGGACTTGAAACACTGGTGAACATCAAAGACTTCAGTATGGATTATATCTCAAAACAAAGAAAACAAAAATCCTCACAACATCAATAAGCAACATCATGCTAATGAAGTTGTCAAGGATTTCATTTTACTCGAATCCACCATCAATGCCCATGGAAGCAGCAGTCAAGAAATCAAATGACACATTGCATTGGGTATATCTCCTGCAAAAGACCTCTTTAAAGTTTTAAAAAGCAAAGATGTCATCTTGAAGCTGCATTTCAGATGGAGCTTTAGGTTTGTTGAAGTCCTTTTGATCAAAAACACCAGGAACACCAGTATATCAAAAAAGTTAGGTGTATTCAGTTGCTGCAGCACGGGAGAACACATCCCAGAGAAATCACGATGATGTTTCAGTAGATGGCAGTTGGGAAGGGACTATCAACAGTTTTGATCTTTTTTGGAAAATTCTGAGGAGAGATTAAGTACACGGAGACCAGCTGTTAGACTGAATATTGTCAACAAATGAATGCAATTTAGTAATAGGTTTACTTAAGTTTTATTTAGAAGGATGGAGGATTCAAGCACGGCTAAAACTATCATTAGTTAAAAAGTAGCACTCACTCGTTACAGTCAGAAGATGACCATGTTTAGCTATTTTTGTGACTGCAAAATTATCTCACTTTAACCAAGGGTGGAGGGTAATTTCCTTTGAGCATTTCATACATTTGATTAGGAAAACCATGGTCTGGATTCTAGTATAGCTATTTTTCACTTTCTCAGCCCCTCTTCCCACCAAAAAATAAACAAGAAGATGAAGAGAAAATTCATTCAAAAAAGAAAGACAATTGCCCTTCAAATGTAGAGAAAAGTGCTCAATCTTGCTTATAATAAAATAATTCCAGGTTAAAACTTTTCTGAGCTAGAGTATCTAAACTATCAGATTGGCACAATTTCAAATACTTAGTTACTGACTCTGTTGGTAACTAAGAAGGAAAGAGATATTGTCATACATGGCTGCTACAAAAGGAAAATAACTATCAAAGGCACATTGATTATTTGTGGTTTAAATCTAAATGTTATTTTCACTGTAAAACATTCTCCATTCTAGGCATTTTGACAATTACTGTTTCAAAATTTATCTTGCACATACATAGCCAAACAGCATTTTCTACTGTGTTGCCTTGTTACTCAGCTTAAATATTTAGGTCTTCTATCTGCAGTAGGACTTTAAGTTCCTGGAGTATTGCTTCTACAGACAATCTACCCTTATTTTTCCTTGCCTTCTCTGTTTATGATGTAGTTCTGCATTTGTTAGGCTAATGATAATTGTATATCTGTTTGACAAGGAAAGGAAGGAAAATGTACATTTAGAAAGTGATGGATACAACAAGCTGAATTAAGAAGAGGACACGGAATGAGGGATATCATTGCTGATGTCAGGTGGGTCTTGATTGAAAGCAGAGAATACCAGATAGATCTTTACCTGTGTTTTATTGCTGTGCAAAAGCCTTCTACTGTGTGCCTCATAATAAAGTATGTATAATGTTTTGAAGAATTGGAATTCCAGAACACTTAATTGTGCTCATGAGAAACATGTACATAAACCAAGAGGGAGTCATTTGAACAGAACAAGGGGATAATGTGTGGTTTAAAATCAGGAAAGGCGTGCCTCAGGGTATACTTAATCAATCTGTATGCTGAGCAAATAATCCAAGAAGCTAGACTATACGAAGAGTAACTCGGAATTAGGATTAGAGGAACACTCATTAATAAACAGTGATATGCAGATGACACAACGTTGCTTGCTGTAAACAAAGACGACTTACTTGAAGGACTTACTGATGAAGATCAAAGACTGCAGACTTCAGTATAGATTATGCCTAACCATAAAGAAAACAAAAATCCTCACAATTGGACCAAACAGCAACATCATGAGAACCAGGAAAAGGGCGAAGTTGTCAAGGATTCATTTTACTTGGATCTACAATCAACACCCATGGAAGCAGCAGTCAAAGAAACAAAATGATTCATTGCATTGATCAAATCTGCTGCAAAAGACCTCTTTAAAAAGTGAAAAACAAAGATGTCACTTTGAGGACCTAGGTGCGCCTGACTCAAGAAATGGTATTGTTAATCGCCTCGTGTGCATGCAAAAACTGAGGAATGAGTAAGGAAGATGGAAGGAAAATTGATGTTTTTGAATTATGTATGGAGTTAAGGAAGAACACTGAAAATATCATGGACTGCCAAAAGAACAAACAAATCTGTCTTGGAAGAAATGCAGCCAGATTGCTCCTTAGAAGCAAAGATGGTCAGACTTTGTTTCATATACTTTGAACATGTTATCAGGAGGGACCCATCAATGGAGAAGGACACCATTCTTGGTAAAGAGGAAGACCCTCAATGAGATGGATTGACACAGTGGCTTCAACAATGGCCTCAAACATAGTAACCATTATAATGATGATGCAGGACCAGGAATTGTTTTGTTCTGTTATACATAGGGTTGCTAAGAGTTGGAAATGAGTAGATGACAACACCTAACAACAACACAACAGGTATAATAATATATGTGGCAAAATATTTCATAGACATTTGAGACAAAGTACATAAAAAAAAAAAAACAGTGCCAAGTACATAATGTCCCCTTATTTAAATAAGTGGCAGTCTTCTTATTTTTGACCTAATTTTTGTGACAAAAAAAAAAAAAAAAGCCTGGTGGAGAAAGTTGTACTTTAGTTGAATTTGATGACAAAACACAAGACTAAGGAAGGGAAATATAAGATGAAGTGTGTGACGTAAAATGTACGTAATTCGTAGAACAGGGCATACAAGAGACAAACGCATTTAAAAAATACATTAAGCTTACTGAGTTTGACAGAGAGTGCTACTCTGTTTGGATCATAGTTGAAATAAAGAACAAAAACACACAGATGAGAGTTTAGCCAAATAAATATTTAAAGAATACACTGAACATGTTTGTCCATTATTTGAAAAGGTTATAGGACTTTAACACAAGAGTAACTAATGATATTAGAGGAGATAGAGAGATAAAATAAGTTGGGAATATAAATAATGTTTCCCAGACAATGCAAAGGCTTTTTATCTGCATAAGGAAAGGTATTTTATTTTTAACAATTTTCTAATTAAATTCTTCCCAATTAAGAAACCAATGCTGTTGTTTTTGTTGTTAGGTGCCCTTGAGTCAATTCTGACTCATAGTTGCCCCGCGTGCAACAGAAGGAAACACTGCCCTGACCTGCTCAATCCCCGCAATCATTGCAATGTTTGAGCCCGTTGTTGCAGCCACTGTGTCAGTCCATCTCATTGAGGATCTTCTTCTTTTTCGATGACCCTCTGCTTTCCTAAGCATGTTGTCCTTCTCCAGGGACTGGTCCCTCTTGATTACATGTCCAAAGTATGTGAGAGGAAGTCTCGCTATCCTTGCTTTTAAGGAGCATTCTGTATGTACTTCTTCCAAGACAGATTTTTTTGTTCTTCTGGCAGTCCATGGTATCTATTCAATACTCTTCACCAACACATTAATTCAAAGGTATCAACTCTTCTGTCCTCCTTACTCATTGCTCAGCTTTCACATACATATGAGACAATTGAAAAGACCATGGCTTGGATCAGGCACACTGTAGTCCTGAAAATGACATCTTTGCTTTTTAACACTAAAGAGATTTTGTGCAGCAGGTTTGCCCAGTGCAATGCATCCTTTGATTTCTTGATTGCTGCTTCCATGGGCATTGATTGTAGATCCAAGTAAAGTAAATCCTTCACAACTTCAATGTTTTCTCCATTTAGCATGATTTTGTTTCTTGGTCCAGTTTTGAGGATTTTGTGTTCTTTATGTTGAGGTGTAATCCATACTGAAGGCTGTGGTCTTTGACCTTCATCAATAAGTGCTTCAAGTCCTCTTCACTTTCAGCAGGAAAGGTTGTGTCATCTGCATATCATAGGTTGTTAATGAGTCTTCCTCCAATAGCAATGCTCTGTTCTTTTTCGTATAGTCCAGCTTCTCAGGTTATTTGCTCAGCATGCAGATTGAGTAAGTATGGTGAAAGGATACAATACTGGTGCACACCTTTCCTGACATTAAACCAGGCAGCATCCCCTTGTTCTATTCAAACAACTGCCTCTTGGTCTAACTACAGGTTCCTCATGAGCACAATTGTTAGGGAATTCCCATTCTTTGCAATGTTATCCATAATTTGTTATGATACACATAGTGGAATGCCTTTGCATAGTCAATAAAACACAGGTAAACATATTTCTGGTATTCTCTGCTTTCAGCCAGGATCCACATGATATCAGCAATGTTGTCTCTGGTTCCATGCCCTTTTCTGAATCTGGCTTGAATTTCTGGCAGTTCCTTTTGAATGATACTCAGTAAAATTTTATTTTTGTGTGATATTAATGATGTTTTAGATAATTTTCACATTCTGTTGGATCTCCTTACTTTGTAATGAGTACACATATGGATCTCTTTCAGTTGTTTGGCCAGGTAGCTGTCTTTCAAATTTTGTGGCATAGAAGAGTGAGCACTTTCAACACTGCATCTGTTTGTTGAAACATCTCAATTGGTATTCCAACAACTCCTGAAGCTTTGTTTTTCGACAATACTTTCAGTGCAGCTTGGACTTCTTCCTTTACTACCATAGGTTCTTGATCATATGCTACTTCCTGAAATGTTTTAATATCTACCAATTCTTTTTGGTACAGTGACTCTGTGTATTCCTTCCTCTTGTTTTGATGCTTCCTATGTCATTTAATATTAACCCTATATAATCCTTCAATATTGCAACTCAAGGCTTGAGTTTTTTCTTCAATTCTATCAGTTCGAGAAATGCCAAGTGTGTTCTTCTCTTTTGATTTTCTATCTCCAGGTCTTTGCACATTTCATTATAATAATATACTTTGTCTTCTCCCTGCCCCCTCTGGAATCTCCTGTTCAGCTCTTATACTTCACTGTTTTTTCGTTTAGCTTTAGCTACTCTGCTTTCAAGAGCAACTTTCAGAGTCTCTTCTAACATCTTTCCTTTCTTTTTTTTTTTATAATTCCTATTGTGCTTTAAGTGAAAGTTTACAAATCAAGTCAGTCTCTCACACAAAAACCCATATACACCTTGCTACACACCCTGAATTCCTCTCCCCCAATGAACTTTCTTGTCTTTTTAATGACCTCTTGCTTTCTTCATGTATGATGACCTGATGTCATTCCACGACTCATCTGGTCTTCGGTCATTAGTGTTCAATGAGTCAAATCTATTCTTGAGATGGTCTTTAAACGCAGGTGGGATATAGTTGAGTTCATCCTTTGGCACTCATGGAGCTGTTCTAATTTTCTTTGACTTCAGCTTGAACTTGTATATGAGCAATTGATGGTCTGTTCCACAGTCAGCCCCTGCCCTTGTTCAGACTGATGATATTGAGATTTTCCATTGTCTCTTTTCACAAATGTAGTTGATTTGATTTCTGTGTATTCCATCTGGTGAGGTCCACATGCATAGTCACTGTGAATGTTGTTGAAAAAATTACTTGCAATAAAGAAATTGTTGGTCTTGCAAAATTTTATCAGGCAATCTCTGGTGTTATTTCTATCATCAAGGCCATGTTTTTCCAACTTCCAATCTTTCTTTTCAACTTTAGCATAATAATTTAATTAATAAAACAAAATATTTTAAGTTAAAAATAACCATTAATCTAAGTAGTCATTTATATATCCCAACATATATATACGTCTAGTTTACCAATCTCTGTGACTACATATAACTGAAATAAGTAAGGTTTTATACTAACTCGTTTTTTAAATAATAAGCCTTGTTTTGTGGAATTGGTAGCAAACTGATAAGAAAAAAACTTCAGTATTTTGCTCAAGATTCTTATATCTATTGCATGCAGTACTATCTATAACATGCAACTTGACTAGTTAAAAGATGTATATTCAATGATTTGCAAATATTTACTAGAAGCAAATCACTGGGTACCTATGTAAACTGTATTTATCATTAATCATGATTTACAAATACAATGCTATTGAACAGCTTAAAGGCTCTTATATATTTTGAACTTGTATAAGAATGTTTCTTGTCTGAATTCTAACACACATAGATTATAGCATCATTTGTGTTTAGTGGTCAATCTAGGAACAGATTAAAGCTAATAAAAATTGGCTATTCTTTCATTATTCAAATATGAATTACCTTATGACTGAAAAATATCCCAGAAGGGTTATTATCATATAATAACCATATCCTCTCTTCTATCTCACTGCTAATTAAATTAATTAGTTAACTGGCCTTTCCTCCAAATGGACTTGATTTAATATGCTTCATGTAATTAGCATTTCAGGGAATGGAGATAAAATCATTTTGTTCATAGTTACACAAAACCATGATTCAAAGAGCTTTGGAATAATGAAAGTGGAAGAATGTATTTAAATTTATAACATAGATATATATATATATCCATTGCCATCGAGTCGATTTTGACTTGTAACAACCTTATAGGACAGAGTAAAACTGCCCCATAGAGTTTCCAAGGAGCACCTGGCAGATCCAAACCGTGAACCCTGTGGTTAGCAGACATAGCACTTAACCACTAAGCCTCCAGGGTTTCCATTTATATATATATATGTATACTTATATATATATATGTATACTTATATATATATATCAAATACATTTTTATTTATATATATAAACATATATAACTTATCTTTATATGTACAAATTTATATAAATACATAATTCATATTTTGCATTAAAGAAGCTTGAAGGAATAGAAGCTGCTTGGGTATAACAAATGTAATTAATATAGTATAAATGGAATACATTTTGCTCATTGATAGGTAATATAAGTTAATCTTTAAGAGCACTGATTCTGTAGCCACATTTTCTAGATTAGAATTTCACCTCTGCCACAGAGTATGATCTGAACATTTACGTGGCATCCACGCAACTAAGTTTCTACCAACGTGGATAATAATAATGACTGTATCTTATGGTGTTTTAGAAAGATTAAATGAGTTACTACATATAAAACAGTGAGAAAAACATCTGGCACATGGTAACTATTAATAAGTGTCATTATAATATTATTGTTATTTATATCGTTCTATTGGAAATAAGAAAAAAACCCTCACAATCTGATTAATAAGCTGCATCATGATAAACAAAGAAAATGTGTAAGTTGTCAAGGATTTCATTTTACTTGGCTCCACGATGAATGCCCTCAGAAGCAGCAGTCAAGAAACCAAGCTACGTATTGCTTTGCTAAACAGCTAATGTGTCATTTTGAGGTCTGTGGAGCATCTGACCCAAACCACGGTATTTTTAAATGCCTCATATGCTTGCAAAACTGGCCAATGAATAAAGAAGACTGAAGAAGACTTGATGGTTTTGAATTACGATGTGGGAGAAGAACATCGACTATATTCCAACATTAGACTGCCAAAAAAGGAACAAATATGTCCTTGAAGAAACAGCCAGAATATTCCTTAGAAGGGAGAATGGTGAGACTTGGTCCCACATGTTATCAGGAGAGACCATACCCTGGAGGAAGATATCATGCTTGAACAGAGTAAAACTGCTCCATGGGTTTTCAAGGAGCCACTAGTGGATTTGAACTGCTGACCTTTTGGCTAGCAGCCGAACACTTAATCATTATGCCACCAGGGCTTCTGAAAAAAAAGAAGACCCTCAATGAGATACAATGACACAGTGGCTTCATCAGTGGGTTCTAACATAGTAACAATTATGAGGATGGTGCAGGACCATGCAGTGTTTCGTTCTGTTATAATCAGCCAAACTGACTCAATGGCACCTAACAACAGCAACATTTATTAATTGAAATACATATACTCATATTGAAATTAAGTAAAGTTACATGAATTTATGTCAAACTGTGGGCTCATATGAGCCCTGGTGGTGCAGTAGTTCCTTGAAAACACTATGAGGCATTTCTACAGCATCCTACAGGGTCGCTATGAGTTGGAATCAACTCGACGACAATGGGTTTGGTTTGGTTTTGTGGACTTATAAGAAGATAGATACGTATCAGGGAAAACATAAAACAAAGAATAGAAAATAGATACTCTATACGCCTTCCTTACTAGAAAACGACAAAATTGAAAAACATAGTACTTCTCTAGTTGTTATTATCCAGTAACCAGCTGCCATTAAGTCAGCTCCAATTCATGGCAACTCCAACCCCATGTGTGTCAGAGTAGAATTGTGCTCCATAGAGTTTTCAATGGCTGATTTTTCAGAAACAAATTGTCAGTTTTTTTCTCCTAAGCTGATTTTTGCAGACCAGACCTTCCAACCTTTCAGTTAGAAGACAAGTGTGTTAGCTGCTTGCAACACTCAAGTGCTCTTATAGTCTTTATTAAACCCACTGCGGTCGAGTTGATTCCGACTCATAGCGACCCTACAGGACAGAGTAGAACTGCCCCATAGAGTTTCCAAGGAGCGCCCGGCAGATTTGAACTGCCAACCTCTTGGTTAACAGCCATAGCACTTAACCACTACACCACCATTACCAAAAAAAACGCCACCATTAGACACCTTAAAATTGTTTCTTCTTTAAAATGATCAGTATATACAGGATGCAACAGAATAAAATGTGATTTTCCAATTATGTGCATTAACTACATTTGAACATGTGCATACAAAAAAAGATAAAATCCTTATTTTATGTAAAAATAAAACCTGTATCGTCACTGATTTCTTTTTTTTTTATTAACTTTTATTAAGCTTCAAGTGAACGTTTACAAATCCAATCAGTCTGTCACATATAAGTTTACATACATCTTACTCCGTACTCCCACTTGCTCTCCCCCTCTTGAGTCAGCCCTTTCAGTCTCTCCTTTCTTGACAATTTTGCCAGCTTCCCTCTCTCTCTATCCTCCCATCCCCCCTCCAGACAAGAGTTGCCAACACAATCTCAAGTGTCCACCTGATATAATTAGCTCACTCTTCATCAGCGTCTCTCTCCCACCCACTGACCAGTCCCTTTCATGTCTGATGAGTTGTCTTCGGGGATGGTTCCTGTCCTGTGCCAACAGAAGGTCTGGGGACCATGGCCGCCGGGATTCCCCTAGTCTCAGTCAGACCATTAAGTTTGGTCTTTTTATGAGAATTTGGGGTCTGCATCCCACTGATCTCCTGCTCCCTCAGGGGTCCTCTGTTGTGCTCCCTGTCAGGGCAGTCATCGATTGTGGCCGGGCACCAACTAGTTCTTCTGGTCTCAGGGTGATGTAGGTCTCTGGTTCATGTGGCCCTTTCTGTCTCTTGGGCTCTTAGTTGTCGTGTGGCCTTGGTGTTCTTCATTTTCTTTTGCTCCAGGTGGGTTGAGACCAATTGCTGCATCTTAGATGGCCGCTTGTTAGCATTTAAGACCCCAGACGCCACATTTCAAAGTGGGATGCAGAATGATTTCATAATAGAATTATTTTGCCAATTGACTTAGAAGTCCCCTCAAACCATGTTCCCCAGACCCCTGCCCCTACTCAGCTGACCTTTGAAGCATTCATTTTATCCCGGAAACTTCTTTGCTTTTGGTCCAGTCCAATTGAGCTGACCTTCCATGTATTAAGTGTTGTCTTTCCCTTCACCCAAAGCAGTTCTTATCTACTAATTATTCAATAAAAAACCCTCTCCCACCCTCCCTCCCTCTCCCCCTCGTAACCACAAAAGTATGTGTTCTTCTCAGATTTACTATTTCTCAAGATCTTATAATAGTGGTCTTATACAATATTTGTCCTTTTGCCTCTGACTAATTTCACTCAGCATAATGCCTTCCAGGTTCCTCCATGTTATGAAATGTTTGACAGATTCGTCACTGTTCTTTATTGATGCGTAGTATTCCATTGTGTGAATATACCACAATTTATTTACCCATTCATCCGTTGATAGACACCTTGGTTGCTTCCAACTTTTTGCTATTGTAAACAGAGCTGCAATAAACATGACTGTGCACATATCTGTTTTTGTGAAGGCTCTTGTTTCTCTAGGGTATATTCCGAGGAGTGGGATTTCTGGGTTGTATGGTAGTTCTATTTCTAACTGTTTAAGATAACGCCAGATAGATTTCCAAAGTGGTTGTACCATTTTACATTCCCACCAGCAGTGTATAAGAGTTCCAATCTCTCCGCAGCCTCTCCAACATTTATTATTTTGTGTTTTTTGGATTAATGCCAGCCTTGTTGGTGTGAGATGGAATCTCATCGTAGTTTTAATTTGCATTTCTCTAATGGCTAATGATCGAGAGCATTTTCTCCTGTATCAGTTGGCTGCCTGAATATCTTCTTTAGTGAAATGTGTGTTCATATCCTTTGCCCACTTTTTGATTGGGTTGTTTGTCTTTTTGTGGTTGAGTTTTGACAGATTCACGTAGATTTTGGAGATCAGGCGCTGGTCGGAGATGTCATAGCTGCAAATTCTTTCCCAGTCTGTAGGTGGTCTTTTTACTCTTTTGGAGAAGTCTTTAGATGAGCATAGGTGTTTGATTTTTAGGAGCTCCCAGTTATCGGGTTTCTCTTCATCATTTTTGGTAATGTTTTGTATTCTGTTTATGCCTTGTATTAGGGCTCCTAGGGTTGTCCCTATTTTTTCTTCCATGATCTTTATCGTTTTAGTCTTTATGCTTAGGTCTTTGATCCATTTGGAGTTAGTTTTTGTGCATGGTGTAAGGTATGGGTCCTGTTTCATTTTTTTTGCAAATGGATATCCAGTTATGCCAGCACCATTTGTTAAAAAGGCTATCTTTTCCCCAATTAACTGACTCTGGTTCTTTGTCAAATATCAGCTGCTCATACATGGATGGATCTATATCTGGGTTCTCAATTCTGTTCCATTGGTCTATGTGCCTGTTGTTGTACCAGTACCAGGCTGTTTTGACTACTGTAGCTGTATAATAGGTTCTGAAATCAGGTAGAGTGAGGCCTCCCACTTTCTTCTTCTTTTTCAGTAATGCTTTACTTATCCGAGGCTTCTTTCCCTTCCATATGAAGTTGGTGATTTGTTTCTCCAACACATTAAAAAATGACATTGGAATTTGGATCGGAAGTGCATTGTATGTGTAGATGGCTTTTGGTAGAATAGACATTTTTACTATGTTAAGTCTTCCTATCCATGAGCAAGGTATGTTTTTCCACTTAAGTATGTCCTTTTGAATTTCTTGTAGTAGAGCTTTGTAGTTTTCTTTGTATAGGTCTTTTACATCCTTGGTAGGATTTATTCCTAAGTATTTTATCTTCTTGGGAGCTACTGTGAATGGTATTGATTTGGTTATTTCCTCTTCGGTGTTCTTTTTGTTGATGTCGTCATTGATTTCTAATGAACACATTTTAACATTAATTATAAACACCCATTTTAGCAGACGTTTCAAGACAATTTAGTTGAAATATTTTTATTTGTATACGAGTAACAGATCTTTCATCAGTTTTGGTCTTTATATTGCCTGAGTCCTCTCTTGTACAAAAAGATCAACACAAAATACAAAATAGTAGTAGAAAAATATAATAAATATCTCAACTTATGCACAAATACAACTATTTACTTCCGTTTGCAACTTTTGACAGTTTTTCCCACCTATCCTTTTAGGTGAAACTGCTCACTAATGTTCTCTTACAGATGTCAATGTCTCTGCCAACGTAGTTGCTGTCAGTTGCTGTGGAGTAAGCTCTGGCTGATGGAGACCCTGTCTGTAACAGAACAAAGCTTTGCCCAGTCCTGTGCCACCTTCATGATATTTGTTATATATATACATATTTTTTATTGCAGCTATTGTGTCAATTCATCTCACTGAGGGTTTCCCTCATTTTTGCTGACCCTTTTCTTTACCATATGTGACATATTATTCTAGGAATTGGCCTTTCCTGATGATGCATAAAAAGTAAGGGAGTCCGAGTCTCACCCCCGCTTGCTTCTAAGGAGCATTTCAGTAGTATTTCTTCTAAGAACAATTCCTTGTTCTGACAGTCCATAGTGTATTCAATATTCTTTGGCAGTTCATGGTATGTTCAATATATTCAATGTATCAACTCTTTTTCTGTCTTCCTTTTTCATTGTACAACTTTTGCATGCATATGAGGCAAATGAAAATAGACCACTTTATTTCTAATTTTAGCACAGTATACCATCTACGGAAACCCTGATGGCATAGTGGTTAAGAGCTACCGCTGCTAACCAAAAGGTCAGCAGTTTGAATCCACCAGGTGCTCCTTGGAAACCCCATGAGGCAGCTCTACTGTGTTCAGTTGGGTCGCTGTGAGTCAGAATAGACTCAAGGGCAGCAGGTTATCAGGTTTTATACCACCTACATTTATTAACTGATCTCCTTCACATTCTTTCCTTTGCTTTACCCCTTCTTTCAATGTTTGATTTTTCTTTTCTTTGATATATTCCCTCCAACCCACAACTAGTTTTGACAATTATATTTGCTAATTATTCTTTTATCTCAACTTTCATCCATTCTAGTCCATTCTTAAGATATTCTTACTTCATATATCAGGAGAATTTATTATTGTGTTTTGTCTGTTGCTTATATATTACTTCAATGGCCCAAACTCCTTTTATTCGTGTTATTTTTTTATTAACTTTTATTGAGCTTCAAGTGAACATTTACAAATCAAGTCAGACTGTCACATATAAGTTTATATACACCTTACTCCGTACTCTCACTTGCTCTCGCCCTAATGAGTCAGCCCTTCCAGTCTCTCCTTTGGTGACAATTTTGCCAGCTTCCAACTCTCTCTATTATTCATGTTATTTTTAAACTTCTATATTTGTAAATGTGTTGTTCTGAAAAGTACAAAATCACTAAACCACTAATGTGTATTGCCCACATCCAAAGATAAATTTTAACATTTGTGCATATGTATATGTGCATGAATACATACAGCTAGCTCTACCTACCTACCTATTTATCATCTATCTATCTATCTATCCATCAATCTGTCTGTCTCTCCGTCTGTCTGTCTGTCGGTCTGTCTATTGTCTATCCATCATCTATCATCTATCTATCTATCATCTATCATTCCCTTCCAATTATTCTGGTCTTGCATATTCATAATGGTAGAATTTTCCTGAAACTTTGGCTCAAGTTTTTTCATTTCAGTCATTACATGAACTAAGGAATCTTGGTACTGTAGGTGCTACTACCAACAGAGAGAGGTGAGGATCTTAAAAAGAGGTCTATGGTATAAATTCCAACTCACATTCTATCTTTCTTTGAATATAGTTGCCAAAGCTTATCTTTATAAAGTTTGTGTAAAAATGCAAGGCTAGTGTTTTATTGGGATGTAGTTTTATATTTTCTAAACTAAAGGTTTGTTCAATGGAAAATTAGTCTACCTCCTTATTTCAGTCTGATTAGATTATTATTTTTATTCTCTGTAGGGTCACTGTGATGGTTAAGGTTGTGTCAACTTGGCTGGGCCATGATTCTCAGTGTTTTGGCAGTTGTATAATGTTGTAATTACTTCCCTTTTGAGATTTGATATGTGATCACCCACATGATGGGATTTGCTGTGAATGGCAATGTGGGGGCAGTGCCTGTAGTGGCTCACTACCCCCTCAGCCTTCATCTCTGCACTCTCCACCATCTAGTCCATCCTGTTCTCTTTGCTGAGGCTTTTGTTTGTTCCAAATCCTGCAGCTGGCTCCTGTTCATCTAACCTCCAGCTCATGATACTTGAGCAAGCAGCTTGCCTGTAGTCTTGCCTGCTCATTTTGAGATTTGTCAAACTTCACAGCCTGTGAGCAACAGCCCTGTGCTCCAGCCTGCTGATCTTGGGTTTGCTAGCCCCTGTGGCTAAGTGAATCAGAAATCTCTTTCCTGGCCCCATGGACTTGGGACATTACAGTATTTAAAACCTGTGTGAGCCATTTCCTTGATATAAATCTCCATATATGTATATTTATACACTTTACTGGTTTTTATCCTCTACTGAACCCAGCCTAAGACATTTGGTAACAAGAGTGGTTCTAGAGAAACAAAATTGTAAACGTGATTTTTCTAAATTGGATCTCAGGTCTGGTTAGTCTTAAAGATGATGGTGACTCTGCTTGTGGTAGTAAAGAGGGCACTGCTAATCCATGGCGTGAGGTGACAGTTCAAATATACAAGATATAACCACCAATAGATGAAAAACAAGCCTCTAGGTGATGATTGCATGTGTGATACCTTTTCAAAATTTTGTCATAATGAGAAGTATAAGGAAGCTGGTTGGTTGGTCCAACTTTTGCTAAACAAAATGGTGAAAGAAAGAGATGAGCTTAGGGCTTCAAAGCCAAAGCTCAAGTGCCACATAAATGACCTCAAAGTTTCCACTCGTGCCTTGAAAGAAAGCCTTAAATGTTGTAGCGACTGAGCTGATATTGCTGAAAATCAAACCCAGAGTCTTATTTTAAGAGTAGTTGAATTACAATGTCATCTCAACTCTTAACCTCAAGAAGTGTCTAACGTTAAGGTGAGGGCATTGATCAGGAAGAATTGGAATCCCAAAACCTGGGATAGGGACTGTATTAGTCATCTAGTGCTGCTATAACAGAAATACCACAAATGGATGGCTTTAACAAAGAGAATTTTATTTTCTCACAGCCTAAAAAAAAAAAAAAAATTTTTTTTTTTAGTAAGTTAGAAGTTCAAATTCAGGCTGTCAGCTCCAGGGCAAGGCTTTCTCTCTTTGTTCATTCTGGAGGAAGGTCCTTGTCAGCAGTCTTTGGCTGGACTAGGAGCTGCTCCATGCAGGAACCCTGGGTTCAAAGGACATGCTCTGCTCCCAGCACTGCTTTCTTGGTGGTAGGAGGTCCCAAAAGATCTGCTTGCTTCCCTTTCCTTTTATCTTTTTTAAGATAAAAGGTGTTACAGGCCACATTCTAGGGAAACTCCCTTTACATTGGATCAGGGATGTGACCTGAGTAAGGGTGGTATATCCCACCCTAATCCTCTTTATCCACAGGCAGAGATTATGATTTACAACACATAGAAAAATCACAAAATGGAGGACAATGACACACTACTAACCAAGTTGACACATATTTTGGGGGGACACAATTCAATCCTTGATAGGGACATATGGGCAGATAATCAGGAAACTGAAGACGCTGGGCCCCTAAATTCCATTGAAAGCCTCTTTCCAACAGAGCCATTAGCCCCACCAGTCCCATCAATGAGATTAACCCAGCTGTATCCAAAGCGCCTTTGTCTGAGTCACTGCCTGGGACATCACCTGAGGCAGATGCTTTACAAGACAATGCTAAATGTTATCAAAATATTTCCTCACATATTTTTGCTCCTAGACCTATAACTACACTTAAGCTCCAGAGAGACCCAAAAGGTGAAGTACAAAGTACAACTCAGGAGAAGGTACACTACACTCCAAAAGAACTGCTTGACTTTTCTAATATGTACGAACAGAAACCTGGAGAACATGTGTGAGAATGGCTATTCATGGTGTGGGATAATGGTGCAAGGAACACAAAACTGGGTCAGCCTGAGTTTATTGATATGGGCTCACTAATCATAGATTCTTTACTCAATGTTTCAGCTAAGAAGCTAGGAAAGGATCTAATCGTTTGGTTGGGTTGCTGAAACATGGATTACATGGTGGCCTACACTAAATCAATATGAAGTACCAGACTTGCCTTGGTATACTGTTGAAAAAGGTATCCAAACAGTTAGGGAAACTGGCACGCTAAAAAAAAAAAACCCAAACCCACTGTCGTCGAGTCAATTCCGACTCATAACGACCCTATAGGACAGAGTAGAACAGCCCCATAGAGTTTCCTTCCAAGAAGCGCCTGGAGTGCTAAAAAAAAATGGATTTATCAGGTTAGACCCACAGACCCACACATGAAGTGCCCAGAGGACACACCTTTTACCACAACCGTGAGGAACAAATTTGTAAAGGGAGCCACAGCATTCTTGAAGACTGCCATGATTACTATTATATATAAGTCAAAAGTAACAGTGGGAAGTGCTGTAACTGAATTAAGACTCCTAACTACAATGAGGATGATAGGAGCCCATGGTGGTAGGTACCAAGTGGCGACACTCAATTGACAATGACAAGGTGGGTATGGTTACCATAATGAACAGCAGAGTCAAGGCCAAACCAAAAAAACCCATTGCTGTTGAGTTGATTCTGACTCTTAACAACTCTATAGGACAGAGTAAAACTGCCCTACGGGGTTTCCAAGCAGTGCCTGGTGGATTCGAACTGCCAACCTTTGGGTTAGTAGCTATAGCTTTTAGCCACTACACCGCCAGGGTTTCCAAAGTCAAGGCAGTGATCAGAATAGTCTGACACCTATGGACTTATGGCACTGAACGTTTAGTCCCTGGGAGTAAAATAGATAGGAAATCCACTAAATATATACTTGATCTGTACAAGCACGTGAATTCTAGGTCAAGTGAACAATAGTCTAACTCGAATCACTAGAGAAAAGAGTCACAGCCCCTCAATCAATTCCCAGGCTTGAGGAAGTTTACAGATCCACAACTCCTTGACTGAAGAGGAGGCCAGGTCCCCTTGAGGAAGGACTCCTATACACTGCCAAAAACTTATACTGTTTATTTTTCTCCTAGACTTCCCCAAAGAGACCTAAGACCTTTTACAAGAGTGATTGTTCACTGGAGAAAAGGAAATAATCAGGCTTTTAGGGGATTCCTGGATACTGACTCTGAACTGTCACTAATTCCAGGAGACCCAAAACATCACTGTGACTCACCAGTCAGACTGGGGGCATATGGAGATGAGATTGTTAATGGAGTCTTAGCTCATGTCAGTCTCACAGTAGGTTCAGTGGGTTCCTGAACCCATCCTGTAGTGATTGCCCCAGTTCTAGAATGCATAATTGGAACAGCTATACTCAAGCAACTGGCAGAACAACCACATTGGATCCTTGACAAATGGAGTAAGAGTTATTATGGTAGGAAAAGCCAAGTGGAAGCCATTAGAATTGCCTTTACCTAGGAAAATAGTAAGCCAAAAGCAAGGCTGCATTACTGGAGGGATTGCAGAGATTACTGCCACCATCAAGGACTCAGAGGACACAGGTGATTCCCACCACATCCCCATTCAACTCACGTATTTGACCTGTGCAAAAAAACAGGTGGATCTTGGAGAATGACAGTGGATTGTCAAAAACTTAACTGGTAGGTGACTCCAATTGCTGCTGCTTTTCTAGATGTAGTCTCAGTGCTTGAGGAAATTAATACATCTCCATGTATCTGGTATACAGCCATTGATCTGGCTAATGCCTTTTTTTCCATACCTGTTCCGAAGGACCATCAGAAGTAGTTTGCCTTTAGCTGACAAAGCCCGCAATACACCTCAGTTGCCTACCTCAGGGCTACATCAACTTTCTAGCCCTATGTCATAATTTTTTTCCTTAGCAGTCTTGATCGCCTTTCCTTTCCACAAGATATCACACTGCACCGTTACACTTATGACATTATGCTGGTTGGACCTAATAAGGAAGTAGTGTCAATGACTCTGGACTTATTGGTAAAACATGTGTATGCTAGAAGGTGGGAAATTAATCCTACAAAAATTGAGGTATCTTCAACTTCAGAGAAATTTCTGGGGGTTCAGTGGTGCGGGATGTGTCAAGATATTCCTTCTAAAGTGAAGGGAGGTTATTGCATCTGGTTCCCTCCACAACTGAAATGGAGGCACAATGCTTAGTAGGTCTCTTCGGAATTTGGAAGCAGCATATTCCTCATTTGGGTGTGCTACTCTGGCCTATTTACTCTAGCCTATTTATCAAGTAACTTGAAAAACTGCTAGTTTTGAGTGGGGCCAAGAACAAGGAAAGCTTTGCAACAGGTTCAGGCTGCTGTGCAAGCCGATCTGCCACTTGGCCCATACAATCTGGCTGATCCAATGGTGCTTGTGTCTGTGGCAGACAGAAATGTTGTTTGGAGTCTTTGGCAGGCCCCTATTGGTGAATCACAGCACAGACTCTTAGGATTTTGGAGAAAGCTCTGCCATCCTCTGCAGGTAACTATTGTCCTTTTGAGGAACAGCCTTTTTCTTATTACTGGGCCTTAGTAGAGACTGAACACTTAACCATGGGACACCAAGTCACCATACAGCCTGAACTGTCCCTCATGAATTTTGTGTCATCTGACCCACAGATTCATAAAGTTGGATGTGCCCAGAAGAACGCCATCCTTAAAAGGAAGTGGTATATATGAGATCGGGCCCAAGCAGGACCTAAAGAAAAAAGTAAGTTGCATGAGGAAGTGGCCCAAATGCCCATGGTCTCCACTTCCGTCATATTACCTTCCATCTCCCAGTCTTCACCTATGGCTTCATGGAGCATTCCTTATGATCAGTTGATTGAAGAAGAAAAATCTCATGCCTGTTTCACCGATGGTTTTGTGTGATATGCAGGCACCACTCAAAAGAGGACAGAAGCTGCATGACAGTCCCTTTCTGGTACCTCTAAGAAGGACAGTGGTGAGGGGAAATCCTTCCAATGGGCAGAACCTTAAGCAGCGTGCCTGGTTGTTCAATTTGCTTGGAAGGAGAAAAGGCCAGATGTGCTACTGTATACTGATTCATGGGCTGTGGCCAATGGTTTGGCTGGATGATCAGGATCTTGGAAGCAACATGGCTGGAAAATTGGAGACAAGGATTTATGAAGAAGAAGTATGTGGATAGACCTCTCTGAATAGGCCAAAGAAGTGAAGATATTTGTGTCTCATGTGATTGCTCACCAAAGGGTGACTTCAGCAGGGGAGGATTTTAACAATCAGTTGGATAGGATGACATGTCCTTTGGAAACCACTCATCCTCTTTTCCCAGCTACACCTGTCATAGTTCAATGGGGTCATGAAAAAAGTGGCCATGGTGTCAGGGCTGGAGGATATGCATGGACCAAGCAACATGGACTTCTGCTCACCAAGGCCGACTTGGATACAGCCACTGCTGAGTGCCCAATCTGTCAGCAGCAGAGACCAACACTGAGTCCCCAGTATGGCACCATCCCTTGAGGTGATCACCTAGCAACCTGGTGGCAAGTTGATTACACTGGGCCACGTCCATCATGGAAAGGGCAGTGTTTTGTTCTTATCGAAATAGACACTTACTGTGGTTATGGGTTTGCCTTACCTGCATGCAATGCTTTTGCCAAAACTGCTATCCATGGACTTACAGAATGCCTTATTCACCATCATGTTGTCCCACACAGCATTGCCTTGGATCAAGAGACTCATGTCACAGCAAATGAGGTGCAGCAGTGTGCTCATGCTCATGGAATTCACTGTCTTACCATGTTTCCCATCATCCTGAAGGAGCTGGCTTAAAAGAACTATAGAATGGCTTCCTAAAGACACAATTACAATGCCAGCTATGTGGCAATACCTTGCAGAGTTAGGAGAATGTTCTCTAGGAGGTTGTATATGCTCTAAACCATTGTCTAATATATGCTGTTGTATCTCCCATAGTCAGGATTTATGGGTCCAGAAATCAAGGGGTGGAAATGGGAATGGCACCCCTAGTGACCCCATCACAAGATTTTTGCTTCCTGTTCCTGTGACTTTATGCTCTGCAGGTCTAGAGGTCTTTGTTCCAAAAGGAGGAATGCTCCCACCTGGAGACACATCACTGATTACATTGAGGTGGAAACTAAGAATGCCACCTGGCCACTTTGGTTTCCTTACGGCTCTGTATCAACAGGCAAAGAAGGAAGTTACCATACTGGGTGCTGTGATTGATCCTGATTACCAAGAGGAAATTGGATTGGCATTACGTAATGGAGGTAAAGAAGAGTATGTCTGGAATGCAGAAGATCCACTAGGGTGTCTCTTTGTACTACCATGCCTTGTGATTAAAGTCAATGGAAAACTATAGCAACTCAATTCAGGCATGACTCTAATGGACCAGACTCTTCAGGAATGAAGGTTTATGTTACCCCATCATGCAAAGAACCAGGACCAGCTGAGGTGCTTGCTGAGGGCAAAGGAAATACAGATTGGGTGGTGGAAGAAGGTTGTTCTAAATACCAGTTATGTCCATGTAGCCAGTTGCAGAAACAAGGACTGTAACTGGTATGAGTATTTCTTCTTTGTATGTGTGCATCAAATATTTTTGTTTTCTTCACTTATAAAATCTAAGACATAAATAGGGCTATTGCATTTTTGGTTGTATGTGAAGTTCGCAGTATCATGATGGACTCAAGTAAGATTTTGTAAGAGTCTTTATTCAGAGATTATGGGTGGTTTGGGGAGATGTATATAGGTGCCAATTTGACAAGGAGTGGACTGTGATGGTTAAGATTGTGTTTACTTTGCTGGTCCATGATTCTCAGTGTTTTGGCAGTTGTATAATATTGTGATTACTTCCCTGTTGAAATCTGATACGTAATTACCCACATGATGGGATCTTTGGTGTCTTGCTGCCCCCTCAGGCTTCATCTCTCTGCCCTCTACCACTTAGTCCTTCCTGCTCTCCTTTTTGGGGGCTTTGTTTCTTCTGATCCTGCAGCTGGCTCCTGTTCATCTGACCTCTGGTTCTTGGGACTTGAGCTAGTAGCTTACCTGTGGTCTTACCTGCCAATCTTGAGATTTGTTGATCTTCACAGCCTGTGATCAACAGCTGTGCAACCACTTGTCTAGACTGTCTCAACAGATTTCCTATTCTGAACTTTTATATATGGAATCATATAGCATGTGGTATGGTGTTTTGTGACTAGAATGTTTTACTTAGCACAATATTTTCAAGTTCCATACCAGGGCTCCATTCACGTAGTAAATCAATATGTCATTCCTTTTTAATGGCTTAATATTATTTCATTTTATGGATATAGCATATTTTGTTTGTCCATTCATCCACTGGGTGACATTTGGGTTGTTTCCATATTTTGGATATTATGGATAATGGACACAAAAGAAATCTGTAATAAAAGAAAAAATAGAATCATTGGATTTCATCAAAATCAAAAACTTTGTGCATCAAATGACACCATCAACAATGTAAAAAGGCAAGTAATAAAATAAGAGAAAACATTTGCAAATCATATATCTGATGAGGAACTTATACCTACATGATATAAAGAACTCTTAAAACTCCATGATAAAAAACCAAAAAGTCCAATTAATAAATGCTCAAAGAACCTGAATTAAATATTTCTCCAGTGAAGATGTAAATGGCCATTAAGTTCATGAAGAGATTCTTAACATTATTAGTCATCAAGGATACACAAATCAAAACTAATGTGTGATACCCCTTCATGCCCACTAAAACGACTAGAATCAAAAAGTCAGATAACAGCAAGTATTGGTGAGGATTACAATCCTCAAAATTACAATCCTCATACACCGCTGGTGGGAACGTAAAATGGTGCAGCCATTTCAGAAAAGAGTTCCTCAAAAGATTAAAACTTGGGTTATGGTATAACTGAGCCATAAGTCTCTTACGTGTATGTTGTTGTTGTTCTTAGGTGCTTTCGAGTCAGTTTCAATCCATAGTAGCACTATGTACAACAGAACAAAACACTGCCTGGTCCTGAGCCAGCCTCACAATCATTTCTATGCTTCAGCTCATCGTTGCAGCCACTGTGTCACTCCGTCTCATTAGGGTCTTCCTCTCATTCGCTTACCCTCTACTTTACCAAGTATGATGTCAGGGACTGGTCTCCCCTGATAACAAGAGAGATTTGTTCTGCTTTGCACGAGGTTTACACTGGCCAATTTTTCAGAAGTAGACCTTCAGGTCATTTTTCCTAGTCTATTTTAGTTTGGAAGCTCAGCTGAAGCCTGTCCACCAGAGGTGACCCTGCTGCTATTTGAAACACTGGTGGCATAGCTTGCAGCGTCACAGCAACACACAAAACACCGCGGTATGACAAACTGACAGATGAATGATGGCAAATGTCCAAGAGAAATGAAAATATGTATTCACACAGAAACTAAACGTTTATAGCAGCATTATTCAATGACTTTCAAAAGGACAGTCTTGAAAATTTTTATTGACTCAATTGTTTCTCTTTTTAATCCATCCTTTATTCCTTTTGATTTCTCAGATTTTATATCTAACTTTCTCTTTTCTGTTAAAAATCAAAGCACCTAATTATTCTATGAATATAGCTTTGGGTGCATCACATATATTTGAATTCAGATGTTTTAATAAAATCTATACTTTATTTTTACTTTCAAAATGGTCTGTATCTGGAACCTTAATGTTTTCTTTAAAACATATTAAAGTAATATGTTTGCTTTAATTCTGAGTAGTTGTGTTCTGTTTATATATTTTCATTTTAATATCAGTTTTATGGTACTCTCACCAGAGAATGTGGCCTATACTGTCTTTTATATTTTTGAATATTTAAAAAAGATTTATCTAGAATTATATTGCAGCTGTTATAAAAGGATCTTCTGCAATTGAAGAAAATGAAGGATTATATTCTCTCCACCAATGAAAGATATAATCAAATGTAAAGGTAAAATTGTCACCTGCATTTTATAATCCTGAACCTTAACTTCAAGTAGCATTAGGCAAAATGTTATACTACCCAGAACCCAGTGCTGTAATTGACAGCACACATTAATATTTAAATACCTATTTCTCTCATTCTTGCCAGATCAGTTAAGCAAACAATTAAAAAAATAATAATAAAACAGGTGAATAATACAGTTAATTATATTAATTTAATCTATATCAATAATGTGCAAAAAAATAACTTTGCTAATCAACTTCTTCTCCCTTCTTTCACATTTTATTTTATAAACCTGTTGCTGTTGGTCGATTCCAACTCATAGCAACCTTATAGGACAGAGTATAACTGCCCCACAGGGCTTCCCAGAAGCCGCTGGTAGATTTGAACTGTCAACCTTTTGGTTAGCAGCCAAGCTTTTATAGAGACCTATATTTTGATGATTTCATGTATTGTACCCTATATTGGAATTATTGTTTGAATAATTTAGAATCGCAAGGCTAACATTAATACTGTCTAAGGTTTACAAACCTAATATGTATTTTCAATTATACTCTTCTATGTCATAAATGCTGTCTTTATTGTCTTGTTAAGGTTATAGAATCTTTCCAAAGGTCTTATTTTGTTGTTGCTACTGCTGTTCTTATTGTACTGTTTATTGATGCTTAAGTGATGTTCTTTATTAATTATCATAATACAGAGAAATATCATCCTTGTATGTCTTCACTGATCTTTAGGCTATTTTTCATATGCTGCTTATAGATCTGAGGCTGAGTGATATATATATGTATATAAACTAATTTCTTAGTTCATTTATCCAGTACGCTGAGGAATTTGGATGAGATCTGGGACCCTTGTAGTTCCAAAAAGAGATGCATTTCTAGCAATTGTTATTTGTTTTGTTTTTGTCTTTTGTTTGATTATTGAAGCTACCATGCCTGGGGCCACCTTTCAAAGATGTGTTACTGCCAAACCCTCTTGAACTACAAGTGCACCGTGGAACTTGTTCTAAAAAGATTTCTAGATCTACCCTTAACTCTCTGCACATTCTTCGAAATTAGACGATATAGATGTTCTGTATTTCCAAACTATTTTATCAATGAGTGATTTCAGAGTTATCGCCATATTATTTTATCTGTTGCCCCACACTACATCTGAAGGAATATATGGCAACGAATGATCATATTCACTAGTCTGAACAGCCAAAGTGGTAATTGCCCAGCTTTATTTCTCGCTGTTTCTGAGAGCAGAAATTTAGGTTATGGAGTCAAAGCACAATTGGACTCAAAAGTTCTGGTTCCCCTAAATTTATGATAAAATTTCACAAGCCCATTTTTTGAATAGTTGATTTGGAGCAGTATTTTTTATTATTTTCCTAAAAGAGTCTGGAGTCATATCTTGTAACATTCGATATTGTATTTAGTATTCTTTTTTTTTTTTTTTATTCTTAGTTTTATCTCTGAAGTGTTTTTATTTTTATAAACCCGCAAGTCTGGCTGTCTTAGGGATGTTGCATAAGCCCAGTACTTCACCTGGATTTTTTCCCTGGCTTCATACTGTTGTGTCTAAATGATCGTCAGTGCTTTTTGCAATTCTGATTACCCTGGGGCTGACTTATCCGACAAGTAAACCACCTGCCTAGAAGAGAATTACGCTGCAGCTGCACCAATTGTCAAGATTTATTTTCTTAGGGCCTTTCTATGGTCAAATTTATCCTTCAAAATCTCAACCATTGTATCAGTAAAATTTATGTAAAGTATTAGAATATATATTTATGTAATATCTTAATCCATGTAGCACATCTTTACATCAACTCTACGTTTAATCCTATAGGCAAGATCTACAATCTAGGCGCGTTGCTTTATTGGAACCTAAAAATCTATGCATGTATTAAACACTGAAACAGAAATTTTGTAGAGACTGTTAATACAAATTGTAGCTAACATGCCATCTCAAAACTATAGTAATTAGTGTCAGTAAATGGTAAGAAATAAACCATTACTGTTATTCAAATAGATAATTTTTTTCTTTCTAATTTTTATTGTGTTTTAAGTGAAAGTTTACAAATCAAGTCAGTCTCTCATACAAAAATTTATATATACCTTGTGATACATTGCTCTCTTGCTAATGAGACAGCACATGCCTTCCCTCCACTCTATTTTCGTGTCCATTTGGCCAGCTTCTGATACCCTCTGCCCTCTTATCTCCTTTCCAGACAGGAGCTACCCACAGAGTCTCACGTGTCTATTTGATCCAAGAAGCTCACTCTTAAACAGTATCATTTTCTATCGCATAGTCCAGCCAATCCCTGTTTGAAGAGTTGCTTTGGGAATGGTTTCTGTCTTGGACTAACAGAAGGCCTGAGAACCATGACCTCTGGGGTCCTACTAGCCTCAGGCAGACCATTAAGTCTGGCCTTTTTACAAGAATTTGGGGTCTGCATCCCACTGCTCTCCTGCTCCCTCAGGGGTTCTTTGTTGTGTTCCCTGTCAGGGCCGTCATTGGTTGCAGCTGGGCACCGTCTAGCTCTTCTGGTCTCAGGCTGATGTAGTCTCTGGTTTATGTGGCCCTTTCTGTCTCTTGGGCTCATAATGGCCTTGTGTCCTTGGTGATCTTCATTCTCCTTTGATCCAGGTGTGTTGAGACCAATTGATGCATCTTAGATGGCACTTGCTAGTGTTTAAGAACCCAGACGCCACTCTCCAAACTAGGATGAGGAATGTTTTCTAAATAGATTTTATTATTCCAATTGACTTAGATGTCCCCTGAAACCATGGTCCCCAAACCCCTACCCTTACTATGCTGGCCTTTGAAATGTTCCATTTATTCAGGAAACTTCTTTGTGTTTGGTTTAGTCCAGTTGTGCTGACCTCTCCTTTACTGTGTGTTGTCTTTCCCCTCACCTAAAACAGTTCTTATCTACCATCTAATTAGTGAAAACCCCTCTCCCTTACCCCCCGCTCTCGTAACCATCAAAGAATATTTTCTTCTCTCAAACAGTCAAATTTTAGTAGAAAATTTGCCAATCAACTTAAAAACACTATAAAAAGCTTTGAATTCACTCACATAAAAATGTATACTCTACAATCCATAATTATAAAATCTCTCCTCATCTATCCAGGATGCTTACGTCTGTATTATATGTAGCTATTACAATAACATTAGCGTATCAACCAAATGCTGCTCTTACAATTAACTTTTGGCATAAAAATTTATCTTGAGCAGTGCGTAGTTACCACAGCCACTAAGCAATTTATAAACTCTTCTGTAAGCAAACTTTTATAGAAGTAAAATATTCTAAGAAAATTTTTAGAAATATTTCTTCCTTTATTACTTAATATTAATCTGTTCTATTCCCCTTAAGGAAGTTATACCAAAAACCCATTGCTGTCAAGTTGCTTCCAACTCATAGTGACCCGAGAAGACAGAGTAGAACTGCCCCATAGGGTTTCCAAAGAGTGCCTCGTGGATTCAAACTGCTGAACTTTTGGTTAGCAGCTGAAGCTCTTAATTAATATGCCAGCAGGATTTCCAAAGACCATATTGGGGATAAAATAAAAGATTAAATTTCTATATTACTATATCCTTTCCAAAGAGGGTATAATGTAACAACTCACTAATCCTAACAATAAAAAATGTGATAAATATGTGCATCAGCAGTAAATTAAAAAAAAAATTTCTAGCTAATAGAAGGGTACATATAAATGGAATTATATTTCTTACTCAACAAGAACTTTGGAATAAGTGCAGAGGAATGATAATGTCATCAGGAAGCTAGACGCTTCTTTTAGCTCTCTGTCCCACCCCTTTGGAATGTGCCTGTTTTTCTCACGCTGTCCTAAAGCCAGACAGGAAGAAGTTGAGCCAAAACACCTTTCTTACAAGGTTTTCCCTGTTTATGCTGATAAAATTCCTTACATTAAATATCTTTTAATTAATAGAGAGTGAAGATAGACAAATGAAATAGAATAGAGAGTCCTGAAAGAGGCAAATACTTATACTTGATATGCATGTATGGCAGAGATGGGGGAATTTTGCATTAGATTCTGGGCTGCACCAATTTCTCTTTGGCTTGAGTGACATCTCTAGAATAAGTTTGGGAAATAGAAACATCCTGAATTATCATGCTATTTAGAAATAGCAATGCTTATGTTTGGGAGACAATCCTACATGGGAATTATATTATTTCCACTAAGGGCTCTCACAGCATTTTGTCCCAGAATATCTTTTCAAGAATTTCATATAGCTAACATCCTCCAAGGCAGAGCACAGGCTTGTTTTCTGCCCAATGTAATGGAGATAATGTTTCTCTTTGAGACATAGTTTGGGCAGATTTACTTCGAGTCCATTACAAAAGACTGTGATTTCCTAGATATGCAGTTTTTTTTTTTTTTTTTTTTTTTTGCTGTGAAACAAAACCATTAGGTACCCAGCATCCACAAAGGCTCCTCAGCGTCCATCCCATGTGATTCAGGAAACAAGGGGAATGGACAGGAACATGGAGCATATGCTTCCTGCTGTCCCTTGAGTAATAAAGTCCCTCATCTAGGACTCTTATTTCTCATCCAGCATCAATAGAACTATGGCAGCTTAACTTGTTAGCTTACAGGCAGGATAAAATCTCAGACTTTTCATAGTTCTTGTCACTTATAAGTCATAAAATCTGTTTTACATATATGGTTATATCTACTCTATGAAGACACAGCTTTTCTCTTATATACCAAAAAGGAAAAAAAAAAAAAAATTGCTGTCAGATTGAATTTGACTCATAGCCACCCTATAGGACAGAATAAAACTGCCCTATAGGGTTTCTAAGACTGTAACTTTTAGGGAAGCAGATTGTCACATCTTTCTTCCATAGAGCAGTTGGTGGGTTTGAACCCCAGACTTATTGGTTACCAGGTGAGAGCTTAACCGCTGCATCACCTGGGCTCTTTTTCTCTTATACACAAATAGAAAATTTTGTTAAATTCTAAGCACATGCTACATAGGAAAATATAGCATAAATTGACTAAACACAGGATTCTAAAAAGTAAACTACAAATCTATTAAAAAATATTTTTAAAATCTTTGAAATTAAGGTAAAATGTCTCAACAAGATCTCTGAAGTGAAATCTACAAGGAAAAAAGGTAATTGATTATAGGCAGTCCCCAGATTATGAACACATTCCTTTCCAAAATCTGTCTTTAGCTGAATTTGTACATAAATCAGAAGAGTTAGGTTTGTATCTAACATCAGTTAATCAAATTTTTGTCTTAGTATGTAGGATATAGTTTACCTTTCTATGTATAAAACACCTTAAAGAAACACTTCCAGAAACACCAGAACACTTTTAACATAATAATACAGGAGATTTCAAAGGGGGCACAAGAAGACAAAGTAAAGTACTATAATGAAAGGTGAAAAAACCTGGAATTAAAAAAGGAAGGGAAAAAGAAGCTTGGCATTTCTCAAGCTGAAAAAATTGAAGGAAAAATTCAAGCCTCAGGTTGCAATTTTGAAAGATTTTTATGGGCAAAATATTGAATGATGTAGGAAACATAAAAAGAAGATGAAAGGACCACACAGTCATTTTAACAAAAAGAATCGGTTGAGGTACCACATAAGGAGGTAGCATGTGATCAAGAACCAATGGTATCGAAGAAAGAAATTCAAGCTGCACTGAAGGCACTGGTGAGAAACAAGGCTCCAGGAATTGACAGAATACCAACTGAGGTGTTTCAACAAGTGGATACAGTGCTAGAAGTGCTCCCTCATCTATGCCAAGAACTTTGGAAGACAGCTACCTGGTCGACCAACTAGAAGAGATCCATATCTGTGCCCATTCCAAAGCAAGGTGTTCCAACAAAATAAATTATCAAACAATATCATTAATATCACACTCAGGCAAAATTTTGCTGAAGAAAATTAAGAAATGGTTGCAGCAGTACATCAACAGGGAACTGCCAGAAGTTCAAGCTGGATTCAGAGGAGGACATGGAAAGAGGGATGTCATTACTGATGTCAGATGAATATGGGCTGAAAGCAGAGAATACCAGAAAGATGTTTAACTGTGTTTTATTGACTATCCAAAGGCATTCAACTGTGTGGATCATAACAAATTATGGATAACATTTTGAAGAATGGGAATTACAAACCACTTAGCTGTGCTCATGAGAACCCTGTACATTGATCAAGAGGTAGTCATTCAAACAGAAAAGATGTGTGTCAGGGTTATATCCTTTCACCATACTTTTTCAATCAGCACGCTAAGCAAATAATCCAAGAAGCTAGACTATATAAAGAAAAATGTGGCATCAGGATTGGTGGAAGGCTCATTAACAACCTGCAATATGCAGATGACACAGCTTTGCTTGCTGAAAGTGAAGAAGACTTGAAGCACTCACTTATTAACAATGATCAAAGACCACAGCCTTCATTATGGATTACACCTCAACATAAAGAAAACAAAAATCTTCACAAATGGACCAATAAACAACATCATGATAAACAGAGGAAATATTGAAGTTGACAAGGACTTCATTATACTTGGATCCACAGTCAATGACCACGGGAGTAGCAATCAAGAAATCAAACGACTTTGAAGGACAGAGAAAAAAGAGAAAGAAATCAAATGACATATTGCATTGGGCAAATCCGCTGCAAAGGATATCTTTAAAATGCTGAAAAACAAAGATGTCACTTTGAGGATTAAGGTGTGCCTGACCCAACCGAGGGTATTTTCGATTGTCTAGTGTGCATGGGAGAGCTGGACAATGACTAAGGCAGACTGAAGAAGAATTGATGCCTTTGAATTAAGGTGCTGGTGAATAATACTGAATATACACAGACTTCCAAAAGGAAGAACAAGTCTGTCTTGGAAGAAGTACAGTCAGAGTTCTTCTTTGAAGGCAGGATGATGAGACTTCATCTCACATATTTGAACATATTATCAGGAGGAATCAGTCCCTGGAGAAGGACATCATGCTTAGTAAAGTAGAGGGTCAGTGAAAAAGAGGAAGATAGATTGACACAGTGGTTGAAACAATAGGCCTAAACACAGCAGTGTTTGTAAGGAAGACACAGGACTTGGCAATGTTTCTTTGCCTTTTACATTGGGTCACTATGAATCAGAACTGACTCAAGGGCACCTACAACAATAGTAATAATAATAAAGTTATGATAAAGCAAGTATCCCTCATTTTTTATTATGACATATTGTATGTACTTTGAATTTTTAATATAATAAGCTTTACAGGGGTTGGTTGTACGTAAGTTGGATTTTCATAACCAGGGGACTGCCTGTATATTAAAAGTAACTAACCAAAACCAAACCCAGTGCGGTGGAGTCGATTCCTACTCACAGTGACCCTATAGGACAGAGTAGAACTGCCCATAGAGTTTCCAAGGAGCACCTGGTGGATTTGAACTGCCAACCCTTTGGTTAACAGCCGTAGCACTTAACCACTATGCCACAAGAGTTTCCATTTAAAGTAAAGATTATGATTTAATAGATAAAACTACCTAAAATTAACAGATGAATGAGAGATGGGTAAGTTATTTGCTAGCTGTAAAAATTTTTAATAATCTGTATCTAGATGGCATAAGTCAACAATAAAAACAAAAAACATAATATTGATTTACAGCGATTAGATTGGTAAAAATTAAATTTAGAGAATTTAATAATATCAAGCACTAGCAAAAATATGCAAAATAGAAAACCTGTCTGATGATGGTGGTGAAACAAATGGCTGTTGCTATTTTAGAAAGCAATTTGGCAATAGTTAATGATCCAGCAATCTCAGTCCAAGCCCATAACGTAGACAATCTTATGCACAGTTCCTAAATGGGTTGTTAACAAGGAAGTTCTTAAACAATGTTTATGTCAACAGAGATTTGGAGGCAACCAAAGGGATACAAATAGGTACAATGTGCAGTGAAATTCTCTATCTCACTTAAAATGATTCCAGATATGTTTTTCTTAAAAAAAAAAATTAGAAGCATATTATATATTGAAAAGTTAAATCATAATATATAAATTATTAGGTAATTCATATATATATATATCCCAAAAAAACCCACTGCCGTTGAGTCGATTCCAACTCATAGCAACCCTATAGAACAGAGTAGAACTTCCCCATAGAGTTTCCAAGGAGTGCCTGGCGGATTCGAACTGCTGACCTCTTGGTTAGCAGCCGTAGCACTTAACCACTAGGCCACCAGGGTTTCCATATATATATATATATATATATATACACATACATATATATAAAGTATAAATATGCATTGCAAAAAGGATAGACATAGTCTATGCGATTGGGAAATGGAAATAGGAATCAAACAATGATTTAGGAGAAATAGTAAAATTTAAGTCCTTAGAAATATTAATGAGGATAATATACAATGAAATGAAATACAATTAACTTTGTACAATATGTATTCTGTACTAAAAAAATAAAAATAATGTGTGACAGTAAATAAGAAAATTATCTGTGGAGAGTAGGAAATAGAACAGGGATTTCAAGTCAAGCCTATGATTAAAAAATGTGATTATTTTATAATAAAATATCATCAGGAAAGTTTTGAAAATAAACTCAGAAAAGGTGAAAAACTAAACTTACATGAAAACTTCGCTGTTCCTATTTTAATGATTAATAATATTTTAGCTAAGGTAAAAAGTTAACAAATGATATAAATAAACCTTTTGTCAAGGAAAATCATGATATTAAATAGTTACTGAAAACATGCTTAGTCTCACTAGCAATGAAAGAAATCTAAATTAATACAAAAGGCCACTTTCTGGCATTTAATTAGCAAAAGTCAAAATTTAGGTAAGATCAATTTTGGCAAAGATATGGGAAAGTAATATTCATATCTGGCTTCACCACAACCCACTGCCATAGAGTCGATTCTGACTCATAGTGACCCTATAGGACAGAGTAGAACTGCCCCATAGAGTTATCATCTGGATAAGACAGTGAAAATATTTGCTACCACACTGAAAAACAATTCCACGGTATTTATTGAAATTAAACATCCATATTCCTTACAGAGATTTCTTTAGTTAAAAAAGCCTTCTTGGTCATGTCTTTTTACATTTTTAAGGGATGGCATAATTTTTACTGATATGTTAGAAGAAGTACAGCCAGAATGCTCCTAAGAAGCCAGGATGGCCAGACTGCGACTTACATACTTTGGACATGTTGTCAGGAGGGATCAGTCCCTGGAGAAGGACATCAAGCTTGGCAGAGTACAGGGTCAGCGGAAAAGAGGAAGACCCTCAACGAGGTGGATTGACACGGTGGCTGCAACAGTGAGCTCAAGCATAACAACGATCGTAAGGATGGCTCGGTGTTTCGTTCTGTTGTGCATAGGGTCGCTATGAGTCAGAACCGACTCAGCACCTAACAACGACAACAATCTGAAAAAAGGCATGCAAACAGGAGTTTTGTTCTTGTTGAATCATTATTATTGTGTGAATAAACATAACTTTTGCAATTTCTGGAAACTTCTCTGTAAATATGATAACTTGTAATTATTTAATATTATGAATCTATACTTAAAATGGGAATATTGAAAAATAAAATAACTAATCTTCATATAATGATAAAAATGTGAGAGCCACAAAACCAAATGAAGCTGAAACACGCCTTCTTCTGTTCTACAATGCATTGGCCCATACTTTTTCAAAAGAGAGTAAGCTTAGTGTCCAGGCTCAGATGTTCATTATTTATAGTTAACAAAATAATATTTTTATATATAAGAAATATATATATAATCAAGAATGTCATTCTTATGCAATCCTACAGGGCAAATTCTGCTTTAGTACTGCTAATATAAATGGTAATACTGTTTTATTTGAAGAAGGAAACAAATCCTCCACTTAAGTTTTTTGTAACTGTAGATACATTGACTGAGCACCAAAAAAATAAAAAAAGTCAAGCAAAGGACAACAAAAATCAAACAAAACAAACAAAAACATAGGGTACAGTAAGAACGAGGGATTTTAATTTATTCTTAGCTCAGATATTAGAAAATGTGAGCTAAAAATAGTTTTCTTCACGGTAATAAAGAATATGACCTTGTACCTTTTGTACTGCGTGTATTTCTAAGCTGACACATGCACACACCCTTTGTTTCCTACTCAATATTGATTCTTCTGACAATGTTTATCCTCAATTCAAGGCTTTGTTATATAAGACAGTATAAGTTTCTTGATTTTATGAATTAATTGGATCCAAAGTCCTTTAGGAAAATTAGAGCTTACCATGGACCCTTTGCTTCCCTCTGCAAATTTGAGTGTGCAAAATTCCCTACAAGTTTCAGCCTCTATATTCAAATTGGTCCTCCATGATTTTCACTGAGTGCTTGTTGGCCGTTTGATTCCACTCAGTGAAAACCATGGAGGGGCCAGTCCCTGGAAAAGGACGCCATACTTAGTAAAGTGGAAGATCAGTGAAAAAGAGGAAGACCCTCGAGGAGATGGATTGACACAGTGCTTGTAACAATAGGCTCCAGCATAACAAAGGTCATCGGGATGGCGCAGGACTGGGCAGTATTTCATTCTGTTGTATATAGGGTCACTATAAGTCAGAACTGACACAAAGGCACCTAACAACAACAACAAATACATGAATTCAGTAATATTTTTCTAATTTTTTTATAGAAACCTAGATGTAATCTAATATTTCCACCTTTCCCTAAAATATTATTTCAGATAGTATATGATTAATTTTAATGTTTTCTGTAATCAATGCTTTAATTTTTTTCATTTACTTTAGTTTACCTAATAAGTGCAACCAAATGAAGAATTTAATATCGTAATATTCTGTTAAGTATAAAAGTTAACAACAAATATACTCACTAAACAATATTTATTGATTTCTTCTATGTGACAAGTTGTTTTGTAGATGGTAATAATGAGGTAGTTTGTAGTATAAGCAAAGTTTCTGCCCACTATAATTATAAATGTATATATACTGAAATTTAGTTAAGACTTATTATCTATTGGACTCAATGGCACTGGGTTACTGGGTTTATATATATATCAGTATCTGTATCTGTATCTGTATCTATGTCCAAATTCTCTAATATAATTTTATGATAGTTAAAATGCTTCTGTATGTAGACTTCAAGTGCCTATTTTTACTGTTGAGTATGACTCTTTTTAAACGTATCTTAAAATAACATTTCATGGGGAATATAGCTTTTGATTTTTTTGTCTTTCATTGATTTTCCTTTAATCTCACACATGTGCCAGTAACTTCTTGATATTTTATCTATCTTGATACAATAGTTCTGCTGCTGGTATTTTTGACAGTAATCTAGAATTTCAAATAATTCATAATAAGTTCAGTTGGTAATTTCTATCTATTGTAAATTCACCCACTCCTCACTTATCGACATGATTAGGTTGCAAAGACATGGTCATTATGCAAAAATTGAAATTACGCAAAAATGGAGAATGAGCATATCAGATCACATCATTACATACATACATACATATATACATGACTGCCAGATTACATCATCACATAGCTTCAAAACCACTGAGAATCATGGCCCAGCTAAGGTGACACATAACATTAACCGTAACAGCCAGCATTACTCTAGCCTTGTACCTCAGCATTCGTTATCACCAGATGCGTATTGTTAATGTGCAAAATAATTGGTTAGCAGATTTTTCACTGTTGTAAATGCAAAATATCAGATAATGAGACAGACAATAAGTGAGGAACAGGTATATAAGTTTGTTACTATTTCTTTTTTTCATCTCTTCCTCTTCTTCCTCTTGCTCCTTCTACTCCTTCTCTCCTTTAACTTCTCCCCCTTTTATAACTGATTACTTATATAGAAGAACATCAGCGACTTTTGTTTAGGTAAAATCTCTTTTTTCCCACTCCTATAACATCCACTCTAATTAAATCATCAACAATAATAATAGTGCTTTAAAAATAAAATAAAAACTTCAAATTTGTACTCCTTTTAAAATGCCGCAAGTGCGCATTGCTAGTTGTTTTCACTTTCTGCTTTCAAAATAAGCTCAAAAATTGCTTTTAAAATTGAGAGTCCCTCATGTCTGTGTTTCAGTGTAACTTATGACACCATGAAATTTACACCAACAAATCAGCCCAAGGGTTCTAATTTTTATTAGTTTTCTAATATATAAAAAACATAATCTAAATATAATTTTAGATATATTTTTATTTAAAAAGACATAATTTTACTCATAATTATATATGTATTTCCAGATGGTATTAGCTTTTAATTTGATATGAGAGTCAAATAGATATTTTGCTAGAGTGGGATAAAGAATTTAAGTTTACCTGAAATAATGTGTTTTTTTGCCCTTGTTTCCTGAGAGATCATTTTAAACTTTTGGAATTTCCTGATTAATAGAAGTTTTTTTTTTTTTTTAAATTTAAACCATACCTGAATGTTTTTACTATTGGGGTGGAGGGGCCCACCTTGACCAGAAAGACCACCATGTGGCCTGTTATCAGCTGACCTTAGAGAAAGAGGGAAGCATGCTCCAATCGATCATGACTATGCAATGGGGCATCAATCAGGACATACAAGGTGGCCCCAAAAGGATCTGGACAGAGAATATCCTTGAGTTTCCTGGTTGGCAAAAGGTATCTGTGCATGTGGGAAGGAAGCACACCCTTTGGGTCATAAAACTTGACATTGGGAACCCTGCCAGGCCTCGTCCTATTCTGACCCTGGTTTGTACACTTTGTAATTAAGCTGTGGTTGTAAGCAAAGCATTTTCTGTGAGTTTTGTGAGTTGTTTCAGTGAATTACTGAACACAAGTAGAAGCGGGAGAAAACAGAGCATAAATTAAGGAGACCAAGCAGACTCTTGAACTTACAGCTCACATCCTGAGGCGATAAAGGGAAGCCCCTGCACCTGTGGCCAGCAGGTTAGAAGTTAGGGTGTTCTGCAGACGCTGACACTTGCAGCTGGCATCGGCCTATTTGGCAGAATTAAGGATGGCGTCCTTTTAACTTGTGAGATCTGACCTGGCTCCCAGTGGTTAGGGACCAGAGAGTAAAGTGTGGCATGGGTGGCTGGTGTCAGAGGTGACTGAGAGGTAAAGAGTGGGAATTTATGCTAGTTATTGTCCTCATCGCTGAAATCTGCTTGAAAAAATGTAACATCAAAGACTGGAGAGTATTTTTAACTGTCCTTATTTTTTCAGTGGTGATTACTCAAATAAAACTAATACCTAGGAACAGCATACAAATGTATATACCATTAATATAAAACTATAATTACCACATTTGTGTGTTTTTCAGCAGTGCGTTTTTATCAAAGAAATGATTGTTGAAGTATTGTTGAAAATTTCATTATCACAATGCAAGTAAGGACATGTCTACATTATAAGAGATATTGGGTAACTTGATTTTAATAAGATCTAAATACATGTGTGAAGAAAGTTGTGTGTAGTGCATTTTAATGTAACAAAGAACTAGACTTTTACTGAATGATGACAGAAAATTCTTTAACATTTATAATCAAGAAACAGCAAGATTATCATCATGTCCACTCAGTGTCCTTTTACAAAATAAAATACATTTATATATCTCTGTATATATTTTGGAAACTCTGGTGGTGCAGTGGCTAAGTGCAATGGCTGCTAGCCAAAGGGTCAGCAGTTCGAATCCGCCAGGTGCTCCTTGGAAACTCTATGGGGCAGTTCTACTCTGTCCTGTAGGATCTCTATGAGTAGGAATTGACTCGACAGCAATGGGTTTGGTTTTTGGGTTTGGCGCATGTTTTACTTTAGTACATTTTTAAAAAGACTCAACTCTGTCCATGCTTTCTGGTTTATTGGATAATTCAAGGCAACGCTACTGCACAGATCAGAGTGAGAACCCAGAAATTTATGGCTCACTTACATTTATATTTTGGTGATCTCAGGCATGCCTCTTTTAATGTGTAGCTGGAACCATTTAACCCTTATTTTAAAGTGCTAGAAAAAAACCTATACTAATTTCTTCCCCTAATAGGATGGAATTTAAGGTATGTAGATTAAGATTTAGGATGAAATATGAGAAATGTAATGTATGTACTAGTTATCTCTAAAAAAAAACACTATTAAAATCACACTAAAATGATAATATTTAAAAAATTATAAATTCAAAATGAGAGAGTACAAGAAAAGATATATGGCAAGATGAGGAATATTACCAAAATTTTGGAGCATAGACAGTAATTGGGTGTATAGCTTGTAACAGATTAAACAGATGAAAGAAAATATAAGTCTAATTGAAGGCAAAGGCAGAAGAAAAGGAAAGTGATTTTTGCCACTTAGAAAAGCTTAGCAACTGACAGTATCTATTACTTCAGATGACATGTCCAGGGTTCCAGCCATGGAGAAATGGCAGCTCTAAGAACAAGCAAACAAAAACTAGAGAGTTGAGAGTTATAATTGAAAACAGAAGGACTAGTCAAAGATCTGTTCAGGGAATAGTTTGATTTCCAGATTTCCTCCAAATACCATACAATTAGCTAAATATGTACAGCACAGGGCAAAGAAAGTGTATTTTCTAGAAAGTTTTAGAGAGCCTTGGAAATCCAGATTTAAAAAAAAAAAAAATTATAGGGCAGATGTTACTCAAAGGTTAAGTGAAATTCTTTGTACTGAATAATAAGTTCCTTGGTATTTTATCCAACTCAGCTTTCAGAATTCTGGGAGCAAGACTTATGAAGGGACCTCGGTAACAATCAAAGCTGAATTCAAGGCCATTTTTTAGCTTTTTTTTTTTTTTTTTTAAACAATTTATCCCTTCTCTGAAGCATGCCACTAGTTCAATATCTGTTTCTTAAATGCACACCATTGTTGAAGGTAGTGCCTGGTGCAGAAATTACCCCATCCAGTCCCAAAAATTCCAGTTAAAAATTCATCCCTGCATTTTGTGTGTTCTCTAAAGTGCTTGCTTAAATCCTATGTTTTTGTTCTTTGTCAGATAGTCAACTTATGTCATCTTTCCTTCTTTCTTAGTATTACACTTCATATATTAATCTGTGACATCTGCTTTCTAGTATTTTTAAGGTGCTCTCATTTTAACAAGGAGAGAAAGTAACAAGAATCACTAAGTGTCACTAGGTGAAAGGATATGACCTTAACTGCTTTGAGCTAAAAAAGTACATTGTTTTGAAAATACTTTTCTAAGTTTCTTTTCACACAGTGCAACCCAGAGCACAACTTTATGGTAACAGGCCAAACGATTAATTGATTCAAAATAAGCAACACATAGCTACTTCCCCTGATATGGAAGTCTGTATTGCAAGAGAAAACCAGACCAGTGGCACCTTTCGTTGATCCAAATGATTCTGGAAGCAGACAGATATAAGAGGACACCTTTTACAGCATCATGCCAGGAAGGTTAACTACTTTTTATGCTTCAAAGTCACTCTCGCTGTCTAGAGAACATCATGCCTAAATTGGAAAGGGCACATCTTTTTGCTTTAGCCGCTGTTGTCTGATTAATACAGGAAGTCAAGCTAGTTGTTTTTGTTGTTGCTTTTAACCATTTAAGGTTTAACATTCTGCAGTGTCCATTGAGGGAGAAAGAGCTGTATCCATTTGGTTTTTGTAATTCTTACCAATTAAATGAAAGTTGGAATAACTTTCCTTAAATAACTATATTTATGTCATGTGCATGTACTAAATATAAATAGAATTATAAAACAGTACATGACTCTTTATTCTCTTTTATTGGAGGATAAGATACCCATATTTTAATTTGGATTATGTTATGATCAAGAATAAAAATTTATTTTTATTTATAAATAGAGTTCCTCGTTTGTGTGGCTAGAATTTGGATGTGTCCTTTTGCTGCTGTAGCTGTCTCTGCATTCAGACCTTTCACCACTTTTACTTGAATATAATAAACCCTTTACTTTGGAATGAGTGGACAGAACTGGGAGCTACTTGGTAAACCTGTTAGAGGCATTGTTGGTGGCTACTTCACGAACTGCTTCTGCTCGCACTGTCAAATTCGCCCCAGAAGGGGATGTCTTGCTCCAGTAAATGTGCATGTCACAATTCCTGAACATTAGTAATTCTGTGCTAGTTTTCTTAATGCCAGTTTTAAGATGTCAGCCAAGAACCTGCTAGAATGTTAACATACTCATGGTCTACAAAGATGAAAGAAAAACAAACAAACATAAAGCAGATGTTTTTGAAGGCTACTTCACAAGGGAACTTGTTTAATTCTAAGCGACCAACAACGGAGATTACATGGCCATCAGTAGGTCCTCGCTGCATTTATAAAACTGTGTTAATTTTCTATTGCTGTGCAGAAATTGCTACAAAGTTAGCATCATAAAACAACACCCATTTATTAGCTCAATTTCTGAGGGCCAGAATCCAGGAGGATTTTCCACTCAGAGTCCTACAAGTCCCAAATCAAGGTATCAGCCAGTCTGGACTCTTATCCGGAGGCCCTGAGACAGAATTTGCTTCCTAGGTCATTCTGGTTTTCGGCTGAATTAAGTTACTTTTGGTTGTAGAACCTAAGTCCCTTTTTCCTGCTGGTTGTCAGCCATAAGACACTTTGAACTCCTAAAAGCAGCTCACATTCCTTGGCAAATGACCCCTCTGTCTTCAAAGCTAGCAATGGCACATTGAATGCTTTCAAATCTTTGACTATCTCTTCTGCTCTCTTATTTAGCATAAGAATATGTTATAGTCAACTGCTCCTGTTATGTCAAGAAAATTCTAGAAATTGAGTCTCTTTTATATTAAACTACAGACTAAGTAAGGGAGTACTGGTAGTGGAGTGGTTAAGCACTAGGCTGCTAACCAAAAGGACGGCAGTTGAAGCTCACCAGCTGCTCTGTGGGAGAAAAATATGGCAGTCTGCTTTGGTAAAGATTTACAGCCTTGCAAACTCTGTGGGGCAGTTCTATTCTGTCCTACTGAGTCGGTATGACTCAGAATCGACTAGACTGCAGTGGGTTGTTTTTTTTGTTTATAGGCTAAGTGCATCTGACAATTAAAGCCTAAGAATTGTCTCTGTCTACTTTTATTAAGTATGAATTAATACAGAAAGGTTCTTCCTAAAGTATCGTCTACAGCCAAATGTCTTCGAAAATTCCAGGGAACCCTTGATGTTCTAAGGCTTTTGCCAACAAACATCCTACAATATTCCAGGTGAATCTTATTTCTGACTTTCACAGAAGAGGTCTTCCTAAGCTGTTACAACTTTGCAGTAATATAAGGCCTGAAACTAAAGAGGGAAATGAATTATACATGGACCTTCTACAAACAAATATATTGACATCTGGGCTAGGATACAGATATTTGCATATTATCAAGGATTCTGTCTTAGAAACATTCAAGAGATAAAATTTCGAAGACCACTATCCTGAATAACGAAGAAATTGTTGATCTTTAGTAACAGGAATTTGATCTAGTTTTGATTCACAGACATTGTCAGTGTTTTTTTTTTTTTTTTTTTTGTCACAATCAGTATATTTGGATAAATTATATATTTTTTTAATGGGAAAAAAGCCATACTTTCTTTTAAAAATGTTGATTTCTCCCAAACAAGAATTAGCACTTAAAAAAAAAATAGAAATCATATTTTCCAAATTCTACATGATAGTAAATTATCTTAAGATCTGAGCACTGATTTTTAAAATATTTATATAATATTCCCTTTAAAATTCCACTTCCTATTTAGCTATCACATTGTCTTTGATTTTTTTTTTTCAATGATGAAATATTTGAACTCACATATGCTTTTTCTTTTTGGAAAATAAAGATGCAATACTGCACAGGTCAAGGGTTTTCTTTTCATCTTTGCACAAAATTATTTGAAACCCAAATTCATTAGTTTCACATTAGTTCTTCAAGTTTGTTTTGTCAGTGTAAAACTGTTAACTTAGCATTGTGCAGCCTGACATTTCCCTGGGTAACATTTGAGAAGTGGCTGCCTGACTCAACACTTCCTAACAGGAGGATTGACAACTCGTTTGAAGATCTTCATGCATATCATAATTCTCCTTCTGAGCTATCTATTACCCTGTAGGATCCTAAGTTATTTCCATATTATGTAAAATGCAGCATGCATCAAAGGTGACATATGCCATTTTTGGGCTTTATCATAGTTCACTTAAGAAATTGTAAGGACAGTCAAGTCAAAATGGGATTTCAGAATGCAAAACAGCATTCACACGAGTGGCTCCCCTGATATGCTATTCCATTACACGCTTGTCCTGTCTCATTGTGGGGATGCCTCCTGAGAAGCAAGTATGAACAGTTTCACTCAGTCTTTCTTTCACTAAGTACTACCTGTACATTTGGGATTCTATAATCTCATTTTAAGTGCCCCTTGCAAATTGAGTCATGTCCTATGAGGGTAGACACCATCATCTGCAAGAAAAATATGTAGTTAACCCCACGCTATGCTCTTCCCATATGGTAAACATATTTTCTAATACATTCAGGTGAAAATAGGTGTTTCTTCTCTACAGGGTTTCTTCTTTTGATGCATTTAGGTGTATGGCTGAGAGTAAAAATATTTCCTTCATAGCTTAGAAATGAAACAGATTAAATTCGAAATGTTACTTTCATGCAAATCCTTAAATATAATGACGTGTTTGCAAGGGACTGTTTTTTAAAACACTCTATTACTCATTTTGGCAAGTCTTACTATGTTTGTGTGATCATTATACACAAATATGAATATTTGTGTATATGTATCAAATATATGTACGCATATACACTGCATCTTATCCAATTCTGGGGGAATTACAAGGCAAATAGAGAAAGATGGTACGCTTATTGATTCTTTTTGTAGTGAAACTTATACCTAAAAAAAAAAAAAGGAAAAAATACTACATTTAAAGCAACAAAAAGGAAACAACTCTACAAAAAAACGAACATTATAATCATTTATCTAGTTAAGTAGTAAAGAATTCAGAAGCTGAAGAATAAAACAGATGGAGAGAGTAAGCCCAGAGATAAAACGTTACACCCAGTGAAATTTTAGCTTCTTGGAATAGAAATGTCTTAAAATCAGCTCACTTGAAAAGACAAGAAGCAGAATTAGCTTTCGTAAGAACTTTGAAATGGTCATACTGCCACTGTGTCCATTTTTCTTGAAATTCACATGAATCATGTCCCAATATCCCTGCTCCATCTCTTGAAGTTTGTCACTTTGGGTTGCAACTTGATCCATATGACCTCACAGTCCTCAAGCTACTCCAATTATAAATACCAATCCCCTAGCCACGTTAGTTAATGGACTGTCCCTGTGTTCAAACCAAATTTACAGTAGAAACAATGTATATGGTCCTTCAGGGGTCATAGGTTCCATCTCTGGACCAATCATTTGTGGTTAGGGTGGTAGAATGATACAGAAAATTCAGACGTCACTAGGTCAAGTCTTCGAGCAGGGAGTATAAGTAATTCCTTTCAAATGAGACCTTGTATAAGAAAGCTTTCATAGTGCAAATAGTCATTGCAAAGAAATATAGAATGTGTTTATTTAAATAAATATTAAACTGAGCATTAAGAGAAAGAAAAACCACCATTTTTAAGTAAGGAGAGTTTTTAGTTGCTTGATGATTTCTAAGTGGATTTTTTTTGTAATGCATGTATACGGTGGTGAATAAGTTTGACTGAAATCATGAGAATAAGATATAGTTCTGTGAAAATGAAAGTAGATAGGAACTAGAATTCATCTCTCTCAGGGATCTGAGTCTTTATATTGGGGCTTTGAATGCTAAGGAGGATAATTTTATATATATATATATATTTAGACACACACACACAAATACCTGCTGCAATCAAGTAGGTTCTGACTCATAGTGACCCTATAGAACAGAGTAGAATTGCCTCATAGGGTTTCCAAGGAACAGCTGGTGGATTCAAACTCCTGATCTTTTGGTTAGCAGCTGAGTTCTTAATGACTGCACCACCAGGACTCCATATATATATATATATACACACACACACATACATATATACACACACACACATATATATACACAATATGTGTGTGTATATATAGACACGTACATGTATATACAGGATGTGTATGTGTGCACGTGTATACAGATAATGCGTTCCTGAAGGATTGATTTTGACTTATTTCTTGTGTGTGTGTGCGTGTGGGTGTGTGTGTGTTGGGTTCCAGGAAAATATAAGGTTGAGGTAAGCAAAAAAAAAAAAAAAAAAAAACACTTTTTGATAACAGAGACTGTTGTTGCTGTCATTAGGCGCCATCAAGTCAGTTTGAACGCATAACAATCCCATGAACGACACACGGCCTGGTTCTGCACCACCTCACAAACATTGCTATGTTTGAGGAAGTTGTTGCAGCCACTGTGTCAATCTAATTCCATGAGGTTCTTCTTTTTTGTTTACCCTCTCTTTTCCAAGCATGAAGTCCTTCTCCAGAGACCAGTCCCCCCCTGACAACTTATAAATCAAGTCTCATCATCCTCTCTTCTAAGTACAGAATTCTGGCTGTACTTCTAAGACAGATTTGTTTATTCTTCTGACAGTCCATGTGTCTTAGTCAACTAGTATTGATATAACATAAATACCACAAGTGGATGGCTTTAACAAAGAGGAATTTATTCTCTCACAGTCTAGTAGGCTACAAAATCCAAATTCAGGGTGCCATCTCCAGGGGAAGGATTTCTCTCTCTGTCAGCTCTGGAAGAAGGTCCTTGTCATCAATCTTTCCCTGGACTAGGAGCTTCTCCTCTCAGGAACCCCAGGTCCAAAGGTCCAGCTCTGCTCCTGGTACTGCTTTCTTGGTGGTGTGAGGTCTCCCCAATCTCTGTTCTCTTCCCTTTCCTTTTATCTCTTGTAAGGAAAAAGGTGGTGCAGGCCACACCTCAGGAAAACTGCCTTTACATTGGATCAGGGATATGACCTTAGTAAGGGTGTTACAATCCCACTCTAATCTTCTTTAACATAAACTTACAATCACAAAATGGAGGACAATGACACAATAGTGAGAACCATGGCCTAGCCAAGTTGACACATATTTTGGGGGGACACAATTTAATCCATGCACCATGGCATATTCAATATTCTTCACCAACACCTTATTTGAAATGTGTCAATTCTTCTTCAGTTTTCTTTATTTGTGGTTCAGCATTCCTATGCGTACGAGACAATTGAAAATACCATGGCTTGAGTAGGCACACCTTAGTCTTCAAAGTGAAAATCTTTGCTTTTTATCACTTTAAAGAAGTCTTTTGCAGGAGATTTGCCCAATGCAATAAGTGCTTTGATTTCTTGACTGTTCTTTCTATGGGTGTTGATTGTGGAACCAAGTAAAATGAAATACATGACTTCAATCTTTTCTCCATTTTTTCATGATGGTGTTTATTGATCCAGTTGTGAGGATTTTTGTTTCTCTATATTGAGTTGTATTCCATACTGCAGACTGTAGTCTTTGATTATAAATATGGGGCATGGTAAATATATCATATCTCCCCATCTATAACATGAATAACCCAATTTACTATCTGGATCACCTAATTATTTTGGAAGGACTCCATTTATATGCATACCAATGACACCAATCATGATATTACATTTCAGTGTAATACTTAAGCAATTTTTATTACTACTTTTCTTCATGATATCAGGAACATAGTTTTTGCCTTAACTAGATCATATTTAAAATAAACATGATGGGTCATTGCAGGCATTGGTTCTGTAATATAATAGTTACTTCTAAGAGGATTATGCCGCAGAATAACTATCCTCACCTGCCAATAACCTTCTGCCCTCATCCATCAGCTTATTTTTGCATTAGACATTTGTCACAATCCAAAGCACTCTACATTTACAAAATGTAAGCAGAGCAGAGGCTCAGGGAACCTCATGTCAGTCTTTTGTAATCACCACAATAAATGCTTGACAACTACATGTTTGTTCAAATGCACTTTCACCCTTATGCCTTTGTTAATATCTTGCAGATCAAAGGGAACTTTGATTTATCAGGGGTCTGTGACTAATTCACTATGTGTGGAAGGGCAAGAGAACATCCAGCTTTGCTTTAAGACAACAGTTCCTTTAGATAAGTGTGATCAAGTTCATTCTCATCCCTCATCCTAGAAAATATCCAAATAGTAATATGATTGTTTTCATTCTATTTTTAAAAATCTCCACACTCCTGAAGCTTAAAATATGATGACACTTTAGGTGTTTTGTTAATTAAGGAGAAAATAAATGGAAGTGGAAATGTGGAGAAGTAGACAAGGCAGTGGAGGGAAAAAAGTAAGGAGAATTTCAATAGTTAAGAGTTGTTTATTGGGCTCCTTTGTACAGATTTTGATTTTAGAACACAACACTTCAAAAAGAGAAGCAAAGAGAGAGATTATTTTGCTCAGTAATGAAATTTTTATTTGTAATCTCTGACATAACAATGTGTAATATGAATGAGTCATTGACAACTTCTTGCTAAAGCTTCAATGAAGAAAGGTAAAAATAGTAATGCAATGCACAGAAGTATTAATAACTCTATTCCATCTGTAATGAAAACTATGTAGACAATTTAGTGACAACAAGTAACTAACAACAACAATAGCAACAAAAATACTTGGGTATCTAAAATGAAACCAATCCTAGACTAATTGTCTGATGTGGTATTATTTTTTTCCCTATGAACTTGCTCCCATACAGGACAGAAAGCCAGACTGCATAAACACCCCATTTCTACCAAGGCACACTGATTTATAATAGGGGCTCATAAAACTTGCAAAGGCCCCTGTATTCATTCCTCTGGGGAAAAATGCATCAAATTATTTTAGAATGACTGATTACTGGAGCATTGAATTAAGAATGTTAGAGATGCAAGCAGAGAAGGTAGGGAAAGATCCAAATTCCTAAAGCAGCCAACCAAAGTTGAATGCCCTGATAAAATTCGAAAATTAGACTAATAACTGAAATTAAACGTAGCCACACTATTCGCTAGCCCCGACTCAATATAGAGTTATTATTATTTCAGGAGATATATAAAGTCACAGGCAAAGGGAGATGCACATGCCTTCCAAGAGAAGAGATTCATTATAGAAATACTAATTACTCTATTCCCACAATCATTTGAAATGTATTTTGGAGCTTCCAAATCTATTGAACTAGATACATCAAAAAAAAAAAAAATAATAATCAAACAAAAAAAAAACGCTTCATTGGAGGAGGAGGGAACTAAGAGAAAAATGGAAGGGAGTAATAACTATTTTAATTTAATCATTGACCTAAATATATAGAACATAGGAGCCAAATACGAAGTGAAACTAAGAACCCCATTTAGTAAACACATACCTTAAGCATCTTTACCCCTTCTATAACAGGGAAACACTGATAAACTGGAGTCAGTGTTTGGACGCCTGCATAAATTCAGAGACAAGAGGAAAAGCTTAGGTCCATCCTCCAGGGATGGGGCGTCTCAAGAAACACCCTTCCATTGAGCTGAGCCTAAATGAGCACACACTCCATTAAGCTGAGCCTAAATGAGCACACATTCAATGTAACGGTGGACAAGATCCCTTCCTGGTCCACAGAAATCGTAAGCAAGGAAATATGTGTGTCTTGACTTTGTGGTTAGTTAAAAAAAAATCCTTGAAAACTCATAAAAGCTATCCAGCCATCATGTGAAGTTAAACAGAATATTCACACTACCATTGTGCTTTATAATATCAGATATAATTCTAATTATAGTAGTCTGAAATAAGCTGTTACCCCAGCGATCAGAAGTCAGTGCAAATCCTGTTAGAGAAGCCCAACTTCTATTCAGATTGTAAGTAATCACCCTCCCCCTCCCAAAATACTATGAACACATGCTTGTAGTTAATATTATCAGAGCAATAAACCAAGAGAAAGTTGTGAGAGAAGAAAACAAATATCAGAAAAAGGTCAGCATTGACTTCAAATATTAGATTTATCATTAATAGAATATAAAATATTAGCTATACCTACAGTTTTAAGAAGTTCTGGAAAATATAAGCAAGAAAAAAAACTGTATAAATTGACAAACAGGTTTTTAAAAAAAAGTCAAAAGTAATATCAAGAAATAAAATATTTAATTGTTTCAATCAGAAAATTGTGGAATATTTGCACAGAAATATACTTTAGTAGAAGAGCTGGAAGATGTTTCTAATAACAATGGGAAATGGTGAGGAATTTAACAGCAATCATTCACCTTGTCCATTTGCAAGTGCTGGATCTTTTTAATCCAGAATAGATAAAAAGTATATGGGAAAAGTGATATTCATATGCATTAAAAAATACACAGTTAAAGAAAATGATTACTTACTAGAATCACATATTAATTTGGTAAGTAGATGTATAGAAATCACACATACAAAAACACACACACACACAGAAAAGATGGAAAATGTGAAATAAAGTTTAAGTAACATGGAGGGTAAAGATAAGGTCTGGTTATGTTTAATTTGAATTGTAGAGGATGATAATTGGATTATAGAAATAAAGAGAGACAAAATTTGAAGAGATAATGACTACAAATTTTCTGAAAGACAGCAAGCCCCATATTCTGGAGATAAAAAGAATTTTATAAAGATAAAGAAAATATAAACACACTCATAATCTTTGCGGCTAAGCCAGAGAACGCCAAAGAAAAGGATAATATATTAAAGTATTAATAGAGAAACAAAATAGCAACTGAAATTGAATGGCCATAAGACTGAAAACTGACTGGTCAATAGAAACAATGCAAGTCAGAAGCCTTTGAAATAAAGTTTTTAAGTCAGTGAGAAAAAAAAAAAAAAAAGCCACTATGTATCTTGAATTATAAACCCGTGGTACTTATCTTTCAAGATAGGGTAAAATAAAAATATTATCAAACAAACTATAATGAAAGAAATTGCCAACCATAGACTACCATTAAAGGACATATTTCAAGGAATTCTAAAGGATACGTTTCAGGAAGAAGGAAAATGACCACAGTAGAAAGGTCAGGGTGTAATATTTTTAGAATTAATCCATGCTCAAAAAGTAGATACAAGAAAAATAAAAACAAGAAACTGGTAGAAAAATTAACTGAAAAAATATGTAATAAAACTTAAATAAGAAATAAACATCCCAATGAACAGTTTTATATTTCTCCCCCGACTCCCAAATCTCAAAAAGCAAGTAGCCAAAAAAAAAAAAAAAAACATTGCCATCTAGTGGGTTCCAACTCATAGTGACCCTACGGGATAAAGTAAAATTGCCCCATAGGGTTCCCGAGAAACAGCTGGCAGATCTGAACTGTTGGCCTTTGTATTAGCAGCCGAGCTCTTAAATGCTGTGCCACCAGGGCTGCTAAAAAGGAGCCCTGGTGTTGCAGCTGCTAACCACTGCGTAGGTTTTCTTGGCTATAATCTTTAGAGAGGAGCCCTGGTGGACCAGGGGTTAAGCACTCAACTGCTAACCTAAAGGTTGGCAGTTCCAATCCACCAGCTGCTCTGCTGGAGAAAGATGTGGCACTATTGCATTTGTGAAGATTACAGCCTTCGAAACCCTAAGGAACAGTTCTACTCTGTCCTATAGGGCCGCCATGAAAAAGACATGAGTCAGAATCAATTCAATGGCAATGGGTTAATCTTTAGGGAAGCAGATTGCCAGACCTTCAGACCTTTCTCTTATGGAGCTACCAAATTGTAGTTTAGTAGTCAGTCCTAAATGGTTTGTACCATCCAGGAAACTTTATTCTGTGTTAGAGAACTGCTGCATAGGATTTTCAAGACTGTGGCTATTGAGAAACATATCACTAAGCCAATCATCGCAGAACATCTGAACTACCAACCTGTAGGCTCATAATCAAGTGCTTAACCATTTGCACCACCTAGGGACTCCTCCTTTCTATCTGTAAGTCATTGCCATTGAGCCCATTCCATCTTATAACAGACCTGTAGGACACAGTAGAATTGCCCTGTAGGGTTCAAAGACTGTAATCTTTATGGAAGCAGGTTGTCGCATCTTTCTCCTGTGCTTCTATCTATAGTATGGTACTTATTTAAGGATTTTTTGGTCTCTAAACGAAAAAAAAAAAAATCAAGCCTGTTTCCCTTCAAGTCGATTCCAACTCATAAAGACCCTATAAGACAGAGTATAACTGCTCCATAGGGTTTCCAAGGAGCTCCTGGTGGATTTGACCTTCCGACCTTTTGGTTAGCAGCTGTAACTCTTAACCACTAAGCTACCAGGGCTTTGGTCTCTAGCTAGGGCATAAATTCCAAATACTGTGTTCACATGTTAACTGATTTAATTATCCCTGTTCTTCAGTATGGGTATGGTTTTCCTTTGAAATATTTCAGTTCATTTGCTTTATGGAGGTCCTTAGGTGCCCCAAATGGTTGCAATGGATTACTAGCTGAAGGCTGGGTGATTCAAACCTACACAGCAGCACGTGGAAGACAGGCCTGGTGCTCTGCTTCTGTAAAGATTAAATCAAAAAAACAAACCCATTGTCACAGAGTAGATTCTGACTCATGGCAACCCCATGTGTGTCACCTTAAAACTGCTCCATAGGATTTTCTTGTCTGTAAACTTCACTTAAGCAGATTGCCAAGTGTTTTTTTCCAAGGTGACCCAGGCTGGGTTTGAACACCTACCTTTAGATTAGTAGTTGAGCACGAACAATTTCACCACCAGATCTGTAAAGATTACTGTCTAGAAAACTCCTTAGAAGCAAGGATAGCGAGACTTCACCTCATGTACTTTGGACATGTTATCAGCTGGGAGTAGTTCCTGGAGATGGACATCATGCTTTGTAAAGTAGAGGGTCAGCAAAAACACAGGAAGACCCTCAACGAAATGGATTGACATAGTGGCTGTAACAATGGGCTCAAACATAACAATGGCTGTGAGAATGGCACAGGGCTGGGTAGTGTTTTGTTCTGTTGTACATGGGGTTGCTTTGAGTCAGAAATGACTTAAGGGCACCCAAAAACAACAGAAACTAGAGCACTGAAAATGTAAAAATCAGAGTACGTTGACACAAGGTGGAAAATGTTAACTAACGTCACTGAACAATTTGTATAAGAAAATTGCCATCGGGTCAATTCTGAATCATAGTGACCCTGTAAGACAGAGAACTGCCCCACAGGGTTTCCAAAGAGTGACTGGTGGATTTGAATTGCTGACCTTGTGGTTAGAGCTGAACGCTTAACCACTGTGTCACCAGAACAATTTGTATAGAAATTGTCAAATGGGACTCAAAGTGCTGTGTAAACTTTCACCAAACACACAGTAAAATATTACTAGAAAAGAAAGAAAGAATTTAGTAAAATGCCTGTGGTGCAATGAATTACTTTTATATGTCCTTCATAACCAGGGTTTTGTAAATCCCAGAAAATTATTGGCTGGGACTATGCAAATTGATAAGAGGCCCTGGTGGCGCAGTGGTTCAATCTATCAACTACTAATCGAAAGTTCAGTGGTTTGAAACCACAAGCAGCTCCACGGGAGAAAGATGTGGCAGTCTGCTTCTGCAGAGATTTACAGCCTTAGAAATCCTATGAGGTCACTAAGAGTCAGAATTGACCCCAAGGCAGTGGACTTATGCAAACTGAGTGATTTATGGTCTACCTCGGGGACTGGTCCCTTTACTATGCAACTGAGTGATTTGTGGGCTACCAGGAATCGTGAGAAGTGACTTGAAATTGACAAGAAGCAGGCTTACATAAGCGCCAACCACACGGAAGTAGGGGAGATTTCACTGTCATCAAGATGTGCCTGGAGCAGAGTTTATCCTTTGGACCAAAGACCCTGGGTCCCTGGGTTGAGAACATCCTAGATATAGAAGAAAGAGTGAACGTGGAAGAAGGCACATGAGTCGACAAGAGGTAGGCTTGCTGACTAGACCCGTGGAGGGAGACCTCAGGCCCTTTAGGCAAAGGCTTGTTGGTGGAGCTACAAGAGCTGATGCAAGGCATTAGCCCATGCCGGGCAGAGGCCTGAGCGTGGCCTATGCAGGGGAAGTACACCACCCCCCGGGCAGCGAGGGCCCCCGTAGCTTGTTGGCAAGAGAGCCTGAGAGGCTTCGGTGGCATGGCGGGAGCATGCAGCAAAGACCAACGAGGCTCAGCGGCAACAGAAGCCTCCGGAGCCTTACAGGCCCCCCAGACAGCTTGGTGGTGGCCACAGGCAAGAGTGACAACAGTGCACGGTCTAACCCGAACCACCGCGAGCCTGCCATGGAGGTAAGAGTGAACATGGGTAATACGGGGAAGTCTGCTGTTATTGTTTACCATTTGTTTTCTGTAAATAATAACACTGGCTTTAACTTCACCAGCACTCTGTAAGTGTCTCATGTGTCCAGCTCAGTCACAGGTGAATGTAGCACTCATGCCAATGAGTGTAAGTGTTTCATTCCTAGTAGTCTTAATGGTTGTGATTGTGCAATGCATATAGACAGACATGTACATACACTGCCCATATTTTTCTGGCCTAACCAATGCTTTAGGCCTCTACGCTCCCCTCACAAATGTGTTTCTCACAATCCTGGTAAAAGATGTGTCCGCTAGGGTGGGTAAGCAATTCTTGTATAATAAATCCACTCTAATATTCCAATATCCATAAGTATTTCATACCTTCATCTACAGAAAACCAGTGCAGTTCTACCACTTCAACTTCATTTAATGTAGGCCGCTTTTGGGTCCATGTTTCAGAAAATTAATAAGCAAACTGTAGAGTCCTTGCAAGCCTCTATTTCTAAAACAGTGAACCCATAGTCTCTGCTTAGTGAACTCATACCAATAAATTGAATGTAATCCAACTTTACATTCCTCTCCCCTTAATTTTATACTTTTAAGATTAAATTCCACACATATTTCCCCCCATTTTTCTATATAAATTGGAAAAATCATGAAGCTCATTTGGTGTGTAATACACCTTATTGCATGCCACACATTGTACCTCAACTTTTGGTGTCGACTGGAATATGAGTCTAAATATACGTGTAAAAGCATAGATTGGTAACGGGTAGCCTGTAAGGAGAATCACCAAATACCAATTACCAAGAAAACTACTTCAGAAGGCTATTACACATATGGAGAACTTAGGGGACCTTCCCATCTGTCCTCATTATAATTTTTAGGATCTTATTCCTTCCAAGCCATGTCTTTCTTTTAACGGAATTTTGTGTTGTAATTCATAGACTTAAATAATGAAACTCGGAGTTTGCTTTTCAGAAATCTTGATCCTGTGACTACAGAAGATAAGGATTTCTGTCAGGAAAGATAAGGAATTTTTCAGGTAACTTATGTGGAACTCGAATTTAAAATTTGGAGACCTGAACTCATCCATTTTCCCCCCATTTTCTCAATACAGTTTGGAGAAACTAGCCAATACAATTATATCATCATACTCTTCAATTTGAACAAAATGTTCTAAGGCTGCAAATAGATGGTGTCTCAGTCAAAATTCTCCAGAAAAACAGAAACAAAAAATATTTGTGTGTATAAAATGTATATATAAATTGCATATATATGTCATATATAATATATAAATTGCATACATATTATTTGTTTTAAAGAATTGGCTCACACCACTTTGACACAGTGACTACAACAATGGGCTCAAATGTAGCAATGATTGTCATAATGGTACAGGAGCAGGAAAGGTTTTGTTCTGTTTTTCATAAGGTCACTGTGAGTGGGAATCCACTTGGTGGAACCTAACAACACCAATGACAGCATTGTGGGACCTGGCAAATATGGAATCAGTCAGTAGGCTGAAAGTTCAGGTAGGATTTTATGCTACAATCTTTAGGTAGAATTTCTTCTTATTCAGGAAACCTCAGTTTTTGTTCCTAAGGGTTGCACCTAATGAGCCCCACCAACATATCAAGGTCAATGTTTGTTACTTAAAATCTACTAATTTTAGATGTCAATCACATTAGTTAGTATTCTCATTATTTCATTCAATTATTATGATCAGTCTTGGTCTGCATTCTTTTTATGCTGTTTGTCTTTTCTGGTTTAGCTTCCTTTCTCCTACATATTCTTGTTCTACATATTATATATTCACACTACCAATTCCATAGTGTTATTTTATCTTCTCCACTGCTTTTAAAATGCACTAGTGTCTCTTTTTAGAGTAAATCCTGATTTACAAGTTAATATTTTTCTTCTTTTCATTTTTAATCTTTTTTTTTTTTGCTAACTGCTTCTTAGAGCCCTAGTGATGAAGTGGTTAAGGGCTCATCTGCTAATCAAAAAGTTGACAGTTTGAGCCCACTAACTGCTCTGCAGGAGAAAGACGTGACGGTCTGCTTCCATACAAAAAAAAAAAAAAAACAACCTTCAAAATCTTCTGGGGCAATTCTGTTCTGTCTCACAGGGTTTCTACGAGTGGGAATCAACTCAACCACAATGAGTTAAGCACTTTCTGTTTATTAGATTTATCCACTAAAAAAACGTTTTTTTTCCTTTTCTCCTAGAATTTATAGTGTGTTATGTAAAATCATTCAATCTGTAGATATAGTGCAATGCCCAAGACTAAAATAATGTCAATTACCAGTAAAAGCAGATTAAGTAGAATCATATTACCTTCCAATGGCTAGTCTGTCTACCTTCCAATTCCTGAAAATGGATAACTCTATCTTTTGCCAGAAAGTTTTGCCTGCTTTAGCTAAAACTTATAGAGACTGCTTCCATGAGACTGAAAATACATCTATCTGCTGAATTTCACTTATGTAATAATTTCCAAATAGACTGGTCTGTCTCTTCCCTCAGTGAGGAATTATACAATTATTAAAATTCATTGATCTTAAAATATGCTAATTCATAATACACAATTTCCCTGTTCTTAAAATTTGTTTTTTCTTACAAATGTATGTCACTTTTAATTTTTTTTGTGTGTGACTGGAAGTAATGGAGGGGTTTTAGATTAGAAATTAACTCTTCTAGGCAATGCTCATGCAGAACCTACACGTGGATCAAGAGGCAGTCATTCAAACAGGACAAGAGATACTGCGTGGTTTAAAATCAGAAACAGTGTGCAGCAGTGTTGTGTTATTTCACCTTACTTAATCAATCTATGTGCTAAACATATAATCTGAGAGACTGGGCTATATGAAGAAAAATGTGGCATAAGAATTGGAGGGAGATTCATTAACAACCTGAGCTATACAAATGATACAACTTTGCTTGCTGAAAGTGAAGATGACTTGAAGAATTACTAATGAAGTTCAAAGATGACAAGCTTCACATGGATTACAGTTGAACATACAGAAATAAAAAATCTTTACCTCTGAGCCAATAAACAACATTGCAATAAATGGTGAAGAAACTGAAGTTGTCAAGAATTTCATTCTTCTTGGATCAACAATCAATGACCAGGGAAGTGGTAGACAAGAAATCAAAGGACTATTGACTTGGGCAAATTCATTTATAAAAGACCTCTTTAAAATGTTAAAAGGCAAAGATGTTATTCTGATGATGAAGGTGCACCTACCCAAGATATGATATTTTCCATCTTCTCATATGCAAGTGAGAGCTGGACAATAAAAAAGGAAGATGGAAGAAGAATCGGACATTTGAATTGTGATGTTGGTGAAGAATATTGAATATACCATGGACTGTCGAAAGAATGAACAAATCTTTATTGGAGGAATTAAAACCAGAATCCTCCTTAGAAACAAAGATGGTAAAATTTTGTCTTGCTTACTTTGGACATTTCATCAGGGGGGCCACTCACTGGAGAAAGACATAATGCTTGGTAAAGTAAAGGGTCAGGAAAAAAGGAGACCTTCAATGCGATGGATTAATACAATGGCTGCAACAATGGTCTCAAACATAGTCACAGTGCCTGGCAATGTTTTTTACTGTTACACATAATGTCACTATAAGTTGGAGCCGACTGAATGGCACCTAACAACAACAATTTAATATTTTCATGTGATGTTCAATAGTTTTATTATCAAATATTTATTTTCTAGTAATTGTTTTATTAGAAAACCTTCCTAAGTTTACCTTTTTAAAATTTATTCTTGCTCAGTTTACTTTTTGGCTAGTTTTTCTATAGATTAATTTGGATTTTCTATCAAAGTCCTATAGAAGTTAATCATGCTAGTTTTATCCCCTTTTATCCAAACCTTATATGTTTTGTCATTTAGTTTTGAATTTAATTTGGATTTTCTATGTATGCAAACTCAACATAAAGAAAACAAAAATCTTCACAACTGGATCAATAAGCAACATCATGATAAATGGAGACATGACTGAAGATATCAAGGATTTCATTTTACTTGGCTCCACATTCAACACGCATGAAAGCCGCAGTCAAGAAATCATAATTTTTGTTAAATTTTCCATCACCATAAAAAGAAACTCAGTACTCCCTAAACAATGATTCCTCCTTTCCCTTTTCCCCCTCCCACTGGTAACCATTATTAAGCTTTGATCCCTATACTTTTGCTATTCTAGACATGTCATATAAGTGAGATCACACAATATTTTTCCATTTTTGATTAACTTACTTCACTGAACACATTTTTAATACTCATTCATATGTAGCATGTATCAGGACTTCATTTCTCTTTATGGTTGTGTAATATTCCATTGCAAGTATATGCCACATTTTATTTATCCATTCATCAGTTGATGAGTATAGGGTTTTTTTTTTCCCACCTTTTATCTATTGTAAATAGTGCAGATCATTGTGAATATATTAAATACCACTGAATTGTACACTTTAAAATGGTTAATTTAATGTCATGGAAATTTCAATTCAATTAAAAAAAAATAATTACTTTGAAAACTGAAAGGACAGAAAGTTAAGGAGCAAACAAGTTTATAAGGAATGATTCCATTTGTGTATTCATTGAGAAATATCCAGATAGTTAAAATTATGTTAATGTGTGATTAATTCTCAAATTCCTGTTTAATAAAGCTTGTTTACTTTTTTCAACAACGTATTTTATTTTAAGCAAAGACTCCTCTGATTAGGGTAACTATAGTTGCTGGCTTTGTAGACTGATAAATGAGTGCATTACACATATCCCACAGCCAATAAAATTTCATACTTCAGTTCGGATGACATCAAATGTGTCACAGATTGTTTATTTTTCTGAGCATAATTTGTAATGTTACCTATAATTTGTTATGATCCACACAGTTGAATTCCTCCTCATGGTCAATAAAATGCAGGTAAAAAATTTTATTTGGTACTCTCTGTTTCCGGCCAAGATCCACCTGACATCAGCTTTAATATCCCTCTTTCTACATCCTTTTCTGAATCCAATTTGAACTTCTGGCAGTTCTCTGTTAATGTGTGGTAGCGGCTGTTTTTACATTATCTTCAGCAAAATTTTGCCAGAATGTGATAGTAATAATATTATTCAATAATTTCTGCATTCTGTTTGATTGCCTGTCTTTTGAGTGAGGAAGAATATGGATGTCTTCCAGCTGGTTGGCCAGTTATCTGTCTTCAAAATTTCTTGACATAGACAAGTAAGTGCTTTCAGTGTTCCGTCTGCTGTTGAAGCGTCTAATGGTATCCACCAATTTCTGGAGCCTTGTTTTTCACCAATGTCTTCAGCGTAGCTTGTACTTCTTCCTTCAGTACCAGCAGTTCCTGATTATGTGCTACCTTCTGAAACAGTTAAAAATCAACCAATTTTTTTTTCTTTTTAAATTTAATAATAATAGCATTCAACAACACGTAAAAATACTAAATATCTGTGAACAAATCTAATGAAATAGGTACAAATCTTCTTTACAAAAACTAAAAACAAGGACAAAAATTAATAGTAATCAAATAAAAAAGCTAAATAGTGCATTTAGTCTATAAAATAAATGCACAGATTCAAAGAAATTCCGATCAAAATCAAGCATATTTTTAAGGAAATTAAAAAGTCAATATTAAAATTTGTATTCATTATCTAAAGTATTCGCTATTTCTCTAACTTAAAAATAACTATCTCTATTTTAGTATCCCTAATTAGTAAAAGGAAACCCTGGTGGTGTAGTGGTTAAGTGCTATGGCTACTAATCAAAAGGTCAGCAGTTCAAATCCACCAGGTGCTTCTTGGAAACTCGGGCAGTTCTACTCTGTCCTATAGGGTCGCTATGAGTCAGAATTGACTCGATGGCAATGGGTTTGGTTTTGGTTTCTATAATTTATAAAAAGTGATGAATAGGATAAGGATAAGGAAAACTTCCTATTAACACCAGAAACGCATATTTGTGGTTGCAACAATGCATTACTTGGCACTTTATGTAGGCATTCAGTCAATTAATGATTTATACAATTGTACCAGCATACTGCCAATATTTGTACATCTTTTTGCCAAGGCAAACACAGGGGGTAAGTATTTTACTGGATAGGATATACTGGAAAAGAATACCTCTATTGAAATTGTCAGTGGAATAGAGACACAGAGAGAGGCACGCACAGACGACCCAGGGGTCCTGTGTTAAGAAAGCCCTAAAAAGCATCAGTCTTATTTGTGTGGTACTAAATATATTTTGAATAAAATGTTTCTGTACTGAACACCTGCTCTCTGCCAAACAACATTTTCAAACTATATGCTTTGGCAGGTCAGCAGGTGAGTAGAATTTACCATCAAACAACGTTTAAAATGACATTATTAATTAGTTATTTTAAAAGACCATCTTACTTTGACTTGATTTTCCAAAAAATAATTTTCTTAAAATTATGTTAATGTGTGATTAATTCTCAAATTCCTGTTTAACAAACCTTGCTTACTTGTTCCAACAATGTATTTTATTTTAACCAAAGACGCCTCTGATTAGGGTGACTATAGTTTCTGGCTTTGTAGACTGATAAATGAGTACATTAGACATATCCCACAGCTAATAAAATTTCATACTTCAGTTCGGATGACTTCAAATGTGTCACAGATTGTTTATTTTTCTGAGCATAATTAATTAGAAAAAACATCTCAGATATGATTATGGTTCTAAACAATGCATATCTTTATTGATATTTAATAGATATCTTACTTAAAACAACACTATTGGAACATATCTTTTTGATGCAACAGATGTTGAGTTTACACAAAACAGAAATAAAACCAAGATTCTATACTTGGAGTATTCATCTAATTTTAAGGATAAGAATTTCAGTAGCAGATGGCATTCCACACTGTCTTATGAAATAGAAAAAGAATGTTTGCCTTGATACTGTAAATTAACAGATTGGCTACAACTATGCACATATGGATTAATACATTGGAAATCTGTTTTTTAATGAAAGTAGAAAAAATTCCCACACAGGGCTATAAAATATTTATTTGGCATCTATTTCTAATCCTTACATTGAAAAATCAATATAAATGACATGTTTGCTAAACACAGATCTCAAAACTACAAGTTTATTCTGATTCATAGCGACCCTATGGGACAGGGTAGAACTGCCCCACAGGGTTTCCAAGGAGCAGCTGGTGGAGTCGAACTGCCGACCTTTTGTAGCAGCTGAGCTCTTAACAAATGAGTCCCCAGAAATCCATGTTTTGGCTTTAGTTGACATTAATTAATAGTAAATCTCAACTTTCGGAGGGAGAAATTAATCATTTGGCAATATATCAGTTTTACAACTGATCCTGTTAAGAACATATACAGGGTCGCTTTATTTATTCTATCGTAACATAGAAGGGCTATAGAATGTTTATCTTCTAACCACAGTTTACAGTAAGATTATAACTCAACTACTCAAAAATCTTTTCCAGGAATTTTCAGTGAGAGATGTGCAGAACTCTGTTTAAAGCCCAAGTCTCTTCATTCCATTATGCTATGTACATCATTTTTCCATTATGAAAGAATTTCACTTTAATGATAAGGGAAAGAACATAATTATGTTTTCATTACATCTCTACCATTGAAATGGTTTAATATGTTACTTTTTCAACAGTATTTGTGTTCCCTTAAATTATCACAGCCAAATTATATAAACATACATCCCATTGGGAAAATTGAGCTATTAGCTAAAAAATTTTATGTCCCCCAAAACAAAGTCATTTTTTCAGTATTCTTATAGCTATGAAATTCATTTACATATCAGCAAAGGAGTCCATTTAAGATGTAATCATAAGCAATGTCCATTCTCTTCCTATCTCTGCAATAATTTCAGCACAATTCATTGTCTAAGTACTCTTAGTTCTAAGTACTTTTGTTTTCCATTAAAGAATGCCTTTCTCAATATTAACTAATTAATACTTTATCAAAACTCTGTGTTGAGTTTTTTAAAATAGATTTTCAGTATCTACCTACCTATCTATCTAGCCAGCTAGCTAGCTATCCAGCTATCTATCTGGTAATAGATGCTGATATATACACATATATATGTATAGATATACAATTTCACGGGATTTGTGGTGATGTCCTCTCTTTCATTCTCAGTATTGGTAAATTGTATCTTCTGTCTCCTCCCCCACCCCAGTCAGTTAGCTGCATCAATGATCTTCAAATTTATTAATTTTTCACCGGATTTTTGTTTCATTGGTTTTCACTATTGATTATTTTCTTTTTCATTGACTTGTAATGCTATCTTTATTTTTCTTTTCTGTGTTTTTAATTTAGGTTTTAGTTTGCTTTTTCTTATCTAGTCACTTATGATAGAAGCTTGAAACATTAATAAGTGACTTATCTTGTCTAATATAAGTATTTAAGAGTATACATTTGCACTTAAGCACAGCTATATTTCATCTAAAAATCTAATTTGTCATATTTTTATATTAGACGATATAGACTATATTGGTATTTCATATGCACTTGCAGGGAATTCGAAGCATTTTCTACTTTAATTGGGCATGTTTTATAAATGTCGAATAGGCTATGTTGATTGGCAGTACTTTTAAAGTCTTCTACATCCTTACGGATTTTTCACCTACTTGAGCTATCAACCGCTGAGAGAGCACGTTAAATTCTCTACTACATTTGTGAAGTTGGCTATTTCTCATTGTCTAGTTCTAACAGTTTTTACTTCATGTAATTTGAAACTGTTTTTTTCGCTTTAATGTTGGCCATGCTTTACTTACTCATCTCAAGTCTAGTTTTTCTTTTTTTGTGTGAAATAGACACCATGATATAAAAATATTGGTGGCTTCAGATGGTATCTTCCAGAATAGAGTATTCATCTTCCTCTAAATTGAAGGTAAGATGATGAAAGCAATCACCTAATTATAATCTGAGACTGAGCCAGAGGGTGCCGTTTTGCAATATGACTCTCTTCATCTCTCATTTGGTTCTTATCTTCTCAATTTATTGAATAAAGAAAGGCGGGTTGCTATTTTCTTGTCTTTAAATATCTGGAAGAGACTTGATTCTGACATTTGGATATTTTTAAAATAACTCTTTGTATTACTATTCAATGAAGCTCCACAGTGTGTCAAGCCTTGAAAGAGAGAATGCCTACTTGTTTGAGGCAGTCCCCCTCATCTCTTCGTACTTTGTCTCCTAAGCACTGCAAGACTTCCGGAAAATTATTGTTTTTTTTGGAAGCTTTGGCCCAATGCCCAATTCTCCTGTAGATCCCTGGCAATCAACAAATGCATGGAAAAAACTAGATTTGCATTTGAGAATACTTCCTGTTCTCTCCAGCCAGCCCTCATGACAATCAACAGTTTTAATAGTTTCTTTTTCACCCAGTAGAGACCTCTGCCTGGAAAGTCAGATCCTCACCCTATCCCAAGCATAACAGATGTTTCTATGGAAGAAAAATAAGTCTATGTCTGCTCTCTTTGGAATGGCCCTTTCCTTTCTGAAATTTTAGTTGATATAGTCATTTCTGAATCCTTGGCGGTACAGTGGTTAAGACCTGGCTGCTAACCAAAAGCCGGCTATGGAATCTAGCAGGTACTCCTTAGAAACCCTATGGGGCAGTTCTGTGAGTCAAAATCAACTCGACGGCAATTTTTTTTTTTTTTAATGTAGTTATTTCTGTTTCCACAATTCTATGTCTTTTAAAATAAATTTTTTGTTCTGATTTTACAAATTGTTGCAGTGGGAATATTAGCCTTCCACAGAGTATCACATTTTACCAATTATAACAATCCACTTTGAAACGTCATTAAAAGGTGCAATTATGACTTGCATGTTTTTCGTACATTATATTTCCATAAAAGTGTACGTAATTTTGATTTCTATGAGTATATTCTTTTCAGAACCTTGAGATCAAGAACATCTCCACTCTTTCAGTCTGCATGCTGCAGATTTATTTGCACACACAGACACACATGCATTCACACACACACACAACAACGTATACACTAAAATACTTTCTTGAACATTTATATTTTGGTATTATGATTTATATAATTCAAATACCATATAGGGTTGCTATGGGTCAAAATTGACTTGGCGGCCATGGGTAATGGCTTTTAGCATACATACATAGATTAAAGGCAAACCCTGGTGGCATAGTGGTTAAGTGCTACTGCTGCTAACCAAAGGGTCGGCAGTTCAAATCTGCCAGGCGCTCCTTGGAATCTCTAAGGGGCAGTTCTGCTCTGTCCTATAGGGTCGCTGAGTCGGAATCAACTCGACTGCACTGGGTTTGGTTTATAGATTAAAATATCTTCCAAAAACAAACCAAACATGTTGCCTTTGAGTCAATTCCGACTCATAGTGTTCTATACGACAGAGTAGAACTGCCCCATAGAGTTTCCAAGGAGCGCCTGCTGGATTTGAACTGCCAAACTTTTGGTTAGCAGCCGTAGCACTTAACGACTACCTACCAAAGTTTCCTAAAATATCTTATCTCTGAAAATTTGGTTATTAATATCACTAGATGTTTTCATTTAAATTGGCAATGCCTCCATGTAATTATTGCTAATTTCCTGCACTGCATTTTTTAAATTTTATTGTGATGAAAATATACGTAACAAAATTTGTACCATCTCAAAAATTTCTTAATGTACAATTTAGTGACTTTGATTGTATTCTTCAAGTTCTGCAACCATTTTCACTATCCTTTTCCAAATCATTCAGTTACCACTAACATAAATTCAATACCCTCCAAACAAAAACTTACCCTTTTCCCCTCCTTCTCACCTTTGGTAATCACTAATAATCTTTTAAAAAAAAATAGTTTCTATATATTTGCTTATTTTATGTAAGTGAGATAATACAATATTTGTCCTTTTGTGACTGAAGTATTTCACTCAGCGTGATGTTTCCAGGATTCAACCACATTGTGGCATGTGTCAGAACTCCATTTCTCTTTATGACTGAGTAATAAAGGAGGGCTGGTGGCAGTGGTTTAGCACTCAGCTGTTAACTGAAAGGTCAGGGGTTTGAACCGCCAGTGCTCTGTGGGGGAGGGATGTGGCAGTCTGCTTCCCTAAAGATTAAATTGTGGAGTCGATTCTGAGTCATAGCCACCCTATAGGACTGAGTAGAACTGCTGCATAGAGTTTCCAAGGAGCAGCTGGTGGATTAGAACTGCCAAACTTTTAGTTAGCAGCTGAGCTATTAACCACTGTACCACCAGGTCTCTGCATAAAAATTACAGTCTGGCAGCCCTGTGGGGATTTTCTACTCTGTTATATAGAGTTTCTATGCTTTGACACCTAACAACAACATGTGTTGGAACTGACTCAACAGTAATGGGTTTGGTCTGGTGTACTAGTTCATTATGTGCACATACCATATTGTGTTTATTCATTCACCTGTTGATAGAAATCTGAGTTGTTTCCACTTTTGGCTACTGTGAAAAGTGCTACAATGAACACCGCATTCCTGTTTGCGTTCCTGCCTTCACTTCTGGATATATACCTAGGATTGGGATTGCTGGGTCACGTGGTGGTGAAATTTTTGTGGAACTGCCAAACTTTTCTACAGTGGCTGTACTATTTTCCATTCCCACCAGCAATGGATGAGGCTTCCACTTTCCCCACAACCTCACCTACTTCTGTTGTTCTTCATTTTTCTGATCATGGCCATTCTAATAAGGATGAGGTTGTATCTCACTGTAGTTTGAATTTGCATCTCTTTAATGGCATTGGGTATCTTTTCACGTGCTTACAGGCCATTAGAATGTACAGTTTGGTGAAGTGTCTGTTCAAGTACTTTACTCATTTTTTTGAATGTTGTGTGCTCTCTTTTTGTTGTTAAGTTGTAGATGTTTATACATATGAAGCCCTGGTGGCACAGTGGTTAAGAGCTCAGCTGCTAACCAAAAGGTGTGCAGTACAAATCCACCAGCTACTCCTTGGAAACACTGTGGTGCAGTTCTACTGTGTCCTATTGGCTTGACAGCAAGGGTTTTTTTTTTGTTTGTTTTATGTGTATATGTAAACATACATGTATATTTGTATATATATACATTTATACACACACAGATGTATATGTATTGAATATGAGACCCTTATCAGATATGAAGTTTGAATTTTTTATACATAGAGGGTAACAATGACTACCATGGAAACCCATTTAAAAACAATCTATTTTTCTACATATTTTTTGTCAAAATGATGACAGAAGTAATATTTTAATATATATAATTTTTTGGCTATAAAAGATGTTTCACTTGAAGGTCTCTAAAGAATTACAATATAGTTTCCTGATAAAAAGTGTTTTTCTCTTAATTTTTTCTGAATATCATTTTGATAATCTTATATTGGACCGGGAAGCCCTCTTGGTGTAGTGGTTAAGAGTTTGGCTGCTAACCAAAAGGTCAGCAGTTAGAATTTAGTTTTTGGATATTTGGCTGATGTTTGTGATACTGTAGTATAAATTACTGAGTGAGCATATTTAATAATAATTTATTTTTAACAATATCATAGAATGTTTCCCAGAAGCACGTGAAATTTCAACTTTTGAGTATTTGAATTTTCCATCCTCTCCTAAGTATGTGCATTAAAATTTATCATATAATTCTGATATTTAAAACTTGTCTATAGCCATTTTCATAATTTTTAATAAATTATTTTTTCTTCATGCAAATCTTAAAAATAAATTTGATTTTACGTTAAGAGTATTACATTAATGTTAGTTCTCTTCTAATTCTGTATTTGAAGTAATCACAACCCTATTCTTTCTCTTCCTCTTTTTCTAGCCTCTCCTCTTCTTCCTCTCCTCTTCCCCCTGCCTTTCCTTATTCTATTTCTCTACTCAGTAATTAGTCAGTACAAACAGTAGCTCAATTGTCATATGCTTCCAATGTGCCCTTGGTCTTTTAACATTTTTTATTCTACATTCAGAACTGAGAGATAAAAGGTATAATTGTTACAATAGCCAGTCTTGGGCTTTTCGGCAGGAGAAATCTAATGTAAATATAATCTTCTGAAAATCTTGATGATAAATGATGGCATTTTTAAAAATTTCTTCCTCAGTTTACAGCACAGAGCTCAACAAAGATGAATATTGTTTCTTCAGACACAATGACTTGAGAAAAAATTTGTTTTCTAAAAGAAGCCACTTATACACAGCTAATCAATAGAAGATTTTGATAAATACTAAAATTAAGATTCCTTGTTGAATTTTCTTATGAATATATATTACATATTATTATAATTGTTATGAACATTTTTTGCTTTTTCCAGTATAATAAAAAGCTTAACTTCCTTCCTTTCAGTTATGTATCTTCGGTTAAATAATATTCACAAATTATTCCTTCAATTGATGGCTTTTTAGTCTGAAAAAAGTTTTTGAGCTTTTTTATAGGTAGAATTACTATACACACTATACAGACTATATTTCTCCTTATTCTCTGTCACTTTTAGTTATTATTGCAGTAACTCTATTACGCTGATGGAAATTTAATCCTCTGGTGTGCCGTTTACTACACTGAAATTATAAATATTTTAACACCATGAGGATAAAAAAAATTAGTCTATACACAAAATATTATGTCATAATGGTAAAAGCTACTAAAACAAAACTAAACTTGCTCTTTGAGAAATTGTAGAAAATATTTATTTAAAAATAAATACCAGAATAGTTTTTTTTTAAGTTAGAAGTTTTTTTTTTTTTTTTTAAGTTAACATCTGTAAACTGTACCTGAATCACTATTAAAGGAAAGAGGTATTTATGATTATGACAACTTTGATGGGATAGCTTTGAAGTGGAAAACTCAGTAATTAAGCCGTGGAAGCCTTCTCCATTTTTGGTCTCCTCTGCCAAGGAATATGCTTACCTTGCTCAATTAAACAACACAAATGGTTGTATTTGAAAAGAAAGTATATGAAAGTCAATGTTTCCCTTTTGGCATGTATAAATCAAATACAGATAACTCCAACTTAATTTTTATAAAATCATGCAAAGTAAAACCAACTGGTAAAGTTTAAATATAATCCAAACATACATACATACATGCAAACAAACATACATCGGTATGTTGTTATATTTTTACAGACTTTAAGGTAACCGCCTTAGATATCTAGTGCTGCTGTTACAGAAATACCACAAGTGGATGGCTTTGACAAAAAGAAATTTATTTCCTCATAGTACACTAGGCTAAAAGTCCAAATTCATGGCATCGGCTCCAGGGGAAGGCTTTCTCCCGCTGTCGGCTCCAGAGGAAGGTCCCTGTCCTCAATCTTACTCTGGTTGAGGAGCTTCTCAGGTGCAGGGACCCCAGATCCAAAGACTGTGTTCTGGTCCCAGTGCTGCTTTCTTGGCCGTATGAGGTCCCCAACTCTGCTTACTTCCCTTTCCTTTTATCTCTTGAGAGATAAAATGTGGTGCAGACCACACCTCAGGGAAATTCCCTTTATATTGGATTAGGGATGTAACCTGGTAAGGGTGTTACAATCACACCCTAATCCTCTTTAACATAAAATTACAATCACAAAATGTAGGACAAACAGAAACTGGGAATCATGGCCTAACCAAGTTAATACACATTTTTCGGGAGACATAATTCAATCCACGACAGTAACTAATTTTGGATCCTTCGAATCAGCATAGACACACTGGATGCCTAAATAGTAGTCAGCATTTGTCAAAGGGAATCGTATTTTGCAGAAGTTGAAATGGCCCACATAGTCGTGCCCTTCTTATCATTCCAAATGGAAAGTATACAAAGGTCCATAACTTGAAGAAGATAACCAAAATTCATCTCAGCCTCTAGTTCACAGTTACGTAATATCATTCCAAGTTAATTTTACTTATTTGCCTGTAAACGAAACCCATTGATGTAGACTCGATTATGACCCCTAAAGACCCTATAGGACAGAGTAGAACTATCCCATAGGGTTTCCAAGTCTGTAACTATTAATGTAAGCCGACTGCCACTACTTTTTCCCACAGAGCTGCTGGTAGGTTCAAACCACTGAGCTTTCAGTTAGCAGCCAAGCACTTAACAGCTGTGTGACCAAGGTTCCTCAATTTGCCTATAGTTACATGGAATGACATTTCTGTAAATTATGTGGAATCAGGTAAAAGATTAAATGACTTCAATCCATTTAATGTGGAATGTCTCAAACACTAGTATGCAATTTACCAAAAGGGGAAGTACTTAAATAATGTTTCTAAGGTATTGGTGACAATTTTGCTTTAATAAATCAGAAAATGATAAGGCAGCCTCAATTTCTATCAAATAAAAAACACCTGTAATGGAGTTTTTGATCATATTCATTTCTCTGGCAATAAATATTAAGTTAGCTCATCCAGACTGATGACGTGAAGTGAAAAAATAGAAACTGAAAATCCAGACTTGATGTGCAAAGCATTCACCTGGCGTACATATACCAAGTAATTCTCATACGGGTAAGCATTGCCTAAGGCTTTATGCATAGTCATTGATAATGAAGAAAAGAGCATCTCAGAAAGATGTGGCTTGACAAATACAGAAATGTTAAGCATGAATAACACACTGACAGTCGGACTTATTTATATTTCCTTAATTTTAGATCATAAGTGATTTTCCCCTTAACACACATTTCAGCGTATTTACCAACAACTCAAAAGTGACAAATATAAAAACTTCAAAACTTCTCTTCATGTTTTGAGAGCCCCAATCAAATGTATGTCATTTTCATTTAGCAGGTATGTCACCTCAAAGCACCCTCTCACTGCCTTTGTTCCTTTATGTGGAAAGTGGAAATAATATTGGTACTTATTTCCTTAGTAACCACTCAATATATGGTCATTATTATTTTAATATACTACTACTATTAATGATACCAAATGACAATTAAATATTTAAAATTAAAATGTGTTATTATTATATTTTCTTCTTGAGAGTACAGAATTTGGTTAGTGTACATACATTTTTAAACGCTTAAAATTCCAGATATAATCATTGGGCCACAGGACCCATGAGTCTATAAATATCACAAGACCTAAGTTTGGAATTGAAAACAAATCTGTTTTCTAAAGTGTAAACACATAAAAATAGAAAACCACACAGCAGTTTCAGAAGAATGTTTCAAAACCATGGTTAGGTGTATCTCACTACAGCCCTTCAAAATTTGTAGCAAAGATATTCTATCTTCTGCAGGTAACATTTTCCTTTTGAGTAAAAGCTTCTGACTTGCTATGGTTCTCCAGCAGAGACTGAATAATTTTCCATGGAAACAAACTGTTAATTATTGGTTAAGCTTATGCCTTGGTATTTAATTTGTGGACTATAAAAGGGGGGTGTGACTCATCTAGGAAAGGAATGGATGTCATCAAAGATGGATAAAATGTCATGCATTCTTTTGGGGGAGGAGTTAGCATGTTTTGGATATATGTGGGATATTTTATTATGAGAAAACATTATTTTGTTAATTCCTTATCTCAAAGTTAAGTATATTTAAAAGGAGAACCCATGAATGCCAAATATAGTAAAAAAGCTACGTATAAATGGCAAATACGTTAAAATAGGTGCATATGAATGCCAAGTTGACAAAGGGTAGATTGCTATGTTACTTTTGTTAAGCTGGGAGCTACATTTCCCAGAATCCCTCCTCTGTCTTTTCTAAATTAATATTGACAAAAATAGAAAGTTATAAGAGATTTGGAAAGCCATATTAACCAAATAAAGAGACAGATAGACACACTTCCTGGTTTGTCCTGGCTTGTCATTCTCTTCTATTCACGTCTAGGTCTTCTTCCAGACGGCAGGGGCCGCAGCAACCAAAGGAACCCCAGGGTTACCACTAGATACTATTTGACTTTGTGCCAGCGTAATAGTAGCTGCAGAAAAAAGGCAATACTTATTCATAGACCTCTCTACAAGCTCCGCCAAAGTGATCTTCCCTCCTTCTCTTCCTCCTCTTCTTTCTTTTCCTCTGCTGCTGCCACTTCTTCTTCTTCTCCTTCTCCTGCATCTCCTCCTCCTGCTTCTTTCTTCTCCTCCTCTTTCCCCCTCTTCCCATCTCCCTCCCCTCCCCTTCTCCTTTTCTTTATCTTCTTTCTCCTCTCCCACTAGTTCTTGCTATTTTCATAGATGCTAATGGCATTTATTTAAGTTGTAGAAGTTTCTCAGCTGCGATGAAGGTGATATTTCTATTAAGGGTGAATTTCAGGTGTTATAGTACAGAAAGTACTTGCAAACCCTTTGAATATGAAAGGAATTTTTCATATGACAGTTGTATAAGGAAACCCTGGTGGCAGGTGTTAAGCGCTACAGCTGCTAACGAAAAGGTTCACCAGGTGCTCCTTGGAAACCATATGGGCCAGTTCTACTCTGTCGTATAGGGTCACTATGAGTCGGAATAGACTCAACAGCAACAGGTTAGTTGTATGAAGTCCCTGGCACCACTTAAGAGTTAAAGTAAACTTTTCAGTGAAAAATTATGGGCTGCTCTTTCTCCAATCTCAGAATATTTTGGAGATCCGTTTAAGGAAGAAAGAGAGAGGTGGAATTTATAGTCTAAGAAAAACACATAAGAAGGTCCTGGGGACTCTGAATGTTTTCCTGTACTCAAGTCATGTGATGATTAAATTTGTGGTATCTGAAATCAAGGGAAGGGAGGGTAGATTAGAGGGAAGATTTGAATTTCTCTTGATGCCTTCTCTCACTTCATTGCCTTTCACTTACCACAGTATTATGTAGTACATATTTGTGTTCATTATTTTGGGTAGGATAATATTTAGTTAACATATAAAGTCATATTGGGTGTTTAGCTGATGAAAACAGATGAAAGCTGATCAGCCTCTTCACCTCTTCTTCATCCAGAACCAATGGGATTTTACAAACTAAGCTGACTGTCTCCTCCTGACTATGCTGCTTGCTGAGAATTTAGAGTTGTTTTTTCTATCTAGGAATAGCAAAATGGATACGGTAGGGATTTTTTTTTTTTTTACTTTGGAATTATCTCTTGTTATTTCTTTAAATTTACATTGGGCATACAAAGTTTAAGGAGAAGTTTGTAGTATTAAAGTTATACAAACAATTTCAAGCCATCTGACTTTCAAGCTATCTGAATAATACAAAACTGTCCAGCAAACTGACCAACACAACAACTAAAGATAGCAAAATATTTTAAAATACACGTGATGCTTAAGAATATAAAGGGAGGTATTAGCAACACAGTACAATAAAAACTGCCAAAGTTGGTGCCTGTCTAAGGAGGAAACCTGTCAGAGAAGGGAAACTCAAATTTTTTCCACTAATAGAGAGCAATAGAAAAGTGGTAAGACTTTACCCTATCAAAGGCAGAAAAATTGCAAGACTGGAAAAACAAGGCCATTTCATCAAATTTTGGCTCTCATGGGTTTACTGTTTAAGAAAATAATTTTTTTTTTTAATGTAGAGTTCTGCTTTTTCTTAGGCGATAGAAAGCCACAAAAGAACCTTACTCCCACACTACCATTGAAAATGGCCAAATAAACTTAAACAATCATAACTTTTCTTAAGTTCATTGGAGAACTAAAGTCACAAGGTGATCTGAATTTCAGAGAGACAAACCACTGAAAAGAGGTGTGACATGTGAACTGTCTTAGTCATCTAGTGCTGCTATAACAGAAATACCACAAGTGGATGGATTTAACAAAGGGAAATTTATTCTCTCACAGTCCAGTACGCTAGAAGTTCAAATTCAGGTGTCAGCTCCAGGGCAAGGCTTTCTCTCTCTTTCGGCTCTGGAGGAAGGTCCTTGTCATCAGTCTTCCATTGGTCTAGGAGCATCTCAGCACAGGAACCTCAGGTTCAAAGGACATGCTCTGCTCCCAGTGCTGCTTTCTTGATGGTATGAGGTTCCCAACTCTCTGCTTGCTTCCCTTTCTATCTCTTGAGAGAGAAAAGGTGGTACAGGCCACACCCCAGGGAAACTTCCTTCGTATTAGATCACAGATGTGACCTGGTAAGGGTATTATATCCCACCCTAATCCTTTTTAACCACAGTCAGAGATTATGATTTATAACACATAGGAAAATTACAAAATGGAGAACAACCACACATGGCCTAACCAAGTTGACACATATTTTGGGGGGATACAATTCAATTCATTGCATGAACTGTTACACTTTTGGCAGTGCATAGGAGGAAGACATGGCCACTGTAAGAACAGGGGAAAAAGTTAATAACAAAACACTAAAGACCAATTTTGAGCTATTATGACAGTTAAGAGTCTCTGAAAGGACAGATACATATAGTCTGCATTAAGTGACAAAACATTTTCAATAGGGCTGCACCAGTTTCCCACAAGAAAAAGCTGGAGTCAGACCTATTTCCTGGAACTTTCCCTCATAGGACAAAAAAGGTTTTAGAACAAAAGTCTTAAACAACTGAGAAAGCCCTCCCATCAACAGCCTCTGGAACATGGATGGGATCAAAGTCATCTGGCACTTGGGAGAGGCAAAAAACACTCTCTGGGCTAGGATTCTGCACAGGTATGAATAAGAGCTCATTGAAAGAGGGCCGTAAACTTTCTCCCATGCACAGTGCTCCACAGATACAAAAAAGAAATTTTCTACTTTGAGGAAGAAGGAGGAATGCTAATAGAATCCTACCTCTTAGGCCCAGTTACATAAGCCTACTTAGGACTGAAGTTGGACCAAGACAGCAGAAAACTCACCCCTCCTGTCTGAGAATAAGACTCTCACGAAGTAATAAGAACAAAAATTTATCTCTGGGCAGTGCCAAAAGAATAGAAAAAGACTTGATGTGATAGTGTTGTGCAGAACTTACTGAATCCTGAGGCCAAGGCAAGAACATGGAGAAAAAACATTCCAGTGCCCAGAGTTCACACTAAATTAGAATTTGGCCTGTGCAGTGCACTGAAGATAATTTTAGCAACAATGAACCCCAAGCCAAGGTCAACTATCGACTAGATCCACTCAATCTCACACGCTAATGGTGTGACAGAAAAAGAAGCATGTTTATTTTCTATCAATAATATTATTGACCTAAGTCTTGATGCAACATCTGGAATATAAATATAAAGCACACAATAAAGTAAAACAGAAGGTAAAACAGTATCAAGAGACTTAGCATTTGACAGAACCAGGCCCGGTAAAATCAAGATGATGAAATTATCAGATAGGGATTATAATGCAACTATGATTAATATATCCAGTAGACAAGGTAGACAACGTGCATGAACAAAACAGAGATTCCGGTGAGATATGGAAAACATATGAAGAAGCAGACATTCTTGAAATAAAACACATGATAACAAATGAAGAATTTGTTCAACTGATTTATCAGTAGACTGGACACAGCAGAAAACGATTCAGTGACTTTGACTATATCAAAATAAACTTTCCAAGTTAAAAGAAAAGCTAAGGAAAAATAAATTTTATAGAAAACAGCATCAAAGAACTCAGACAAAATCAAATGGCCTAATATATATGTGTATTGATTCCTAGAAAGAGAAAATGAGACTAAATGCTTATTTGAATAGTAATACTCATATTATTCCAAAATAATGAAAACAACAAACCATTGATGCAAGAAGACAGCATTCCAACCACTATAAACACGCAATAACACACACACAGTTATACACAGGCACAAACACATACACACACACATGAAAATCCACACATACCTTTAAAATTAAAGGTAAAAAAAAAAATCTTGAAAGAAGCCCGTTAAAATATAAATAGTATCTACGTAAAAAAAAAAAGATTTTTCTTATCTTCTTGTCAGAATTTTTTTTTTTTTTAGAACACAATTTAGTGACATCTTTAAAGGAGTGATAACAAAAAACAAAAGAAATAAACAAGCAAACAAAGAAAACACCTCTCTACACAAAACTCTATAAAAGTATATTCCAAAATAAATATACAGACCTGAAAAAGCTGAAAGAATCCATTGCCAACCCATTTACGTTAGGGAAGTGTTAAAGGAAATTATTCTAACTGAAGGAATATGATACTAGATATGAATTCTGGATACACACACACACGCAAGATCACAAACTTTATACAAACATTCATAAAAGATAAAAGAGATATGAACATGTAGCAATTCATTTTATGAGGCCAGTATTACTCTCACTGTATGACCAGACGCAGACATTACAAAGAAAAGAAACTTTCAAACTATATCCCTTATGAAAATAGAGGCAAAAGTATTTAACAGGGTATTAGCAAAAAGAACCTAGGAATATATAAAATCAATAGAACACCATGACCATCTTGGTCATCTAGTGCTGTTACAACAGAAATACCACAAGTGGATGACTTTAACAAATGGTCTAGGAAGCTAGAAGTCCGAATTCAGGGTGCCAGCTTCAGGAGAGGGCTTTCTCTGTCTGTCAGCTCTGGGGGAAGGTCGTTGTCATCAATCATCTGCTGCTCTAGGAGCTTCTCAGCACAGGACACCAGGTCCAAAGGATGCTCTATTCTCCTGGCTTTTGTTTCTTAGTGGTATGAGCTTCCTCTCTCTCTTTTTCTGCTTCTCCCTTTTATATCTCAAAAGAGATGGATTTAAGACACGGTCTAATCTTGTAGATTAAGGCCCGCCTCATTAAGATAACTGCCACTAATCCCACATCATTAACATCATAGAGGTAGGATTCACAACATACAGAAAAATCACATTCCATGACAAAATGGTAGACAATCACAAAATACTGGAAATCATGGCCTAGCCGAGTTGACACACATTTTGGGGAGACACAATTCAATCCATAACAATGACCAAGTGGCTTTTATACCTTAAATGGAACAATCATTTTATTTTTGAAAATTATCCAATAGATTTCATCATATCAACAGATCAGAAAAAAAAACTCAGTAGATGCAGAAAAAGCAGTGATAAACTTTTTCATCCATTCATAATAAACAAAATTCTCAACCATTTAGGAATAGAAGAAACCTCCCCTAAGTGATAAAAGAAATCTACAGTCAATATTGTATTTAATGGTGAAAAACTGAATGTTTTCTACTAAGATCTGGAACAAGTCAATGAGTTTTGCCCCCACCCATTCTATTCAGCATAATATGGATGCTCTAGCCATTTCAACAAAACAATAACAAGAGACAATGAACATATCACATTGAAAGGGAGAAATATACATTGCTGTAAATATAGAAAATCATGAGGAATCTAAAAAAAAAACTAAGCTACTAGAATTAATAAGTGAATTAGGGAAAGCTATAGCATGAAAGAACAATATATTAAAATTAACTTTATTTTTATATGTTATCAACAAACAATTAGAAATTGAAACTGAATAGAAAATAGCATGTACAAAAGCATTAAAACCCATAAAATATTAAGGATACATCTAATAAAAAATGTGCAAGGTATGTTTGCTGAAAACTATAAAACACTGCTGTGAGAAATGAAATAAAACTAAATAGATCGAGAGGTATAGAGGATATATGGACAAAGAGACTCAATATTTTGAAAATATTCTTCCTAAATTGATCTCTGGTTTCTTCACAATTCATATCAAAATCTTATTGCTTCACTTTTCTCAGGGAAGTCAAATGCAAGGTCATCAGTTGAGGTTAATAAAGAGGAAATTTTAGAGATTAGGTGAAAGGGAAGTTATGGATAAGTTATCGAAATAGGAGAGTAAATGGGCTGAAAATACAGGACGCATTTCAGGTTAGTGATTGTTTCATAATGCCTAAAGAAAACAGAAGTGAACAAAAATTGAACAAAAGAAAGGGGAAAATTATATACATAAGAACCGAAAACTAAGCCTCGATAATTTAAACAGTGGAGATTCTGGGTAAGAGAGATTATAGAACATATACTAAAAGATCTGTCTTGTAAGGGGGAAATTATAAATAACTATAATTTTTGTTATTAATAAACGTAATTAAGCATTTGTTGGCGTTAGTTGCTGTTGAGAAAGTTCTGACTCATGGCTACCCCAGGTATAACTAGAAACCTTGCCTGGTCCTACACCATCTTTACTATCATTGATAGGACCCGGTTCATTTTTGTGGCCACCGTGTGCTCTGAATGCCTTCCAAACTGGCAGGCTGATCTTCTTCCACTCTAATGGACAATATTCTGTTGTGAGGCAATGGTTTTAGTTGGTTAAATTTCTGAAGCAGATTACCAGGCCTCTCCTTCTAATCTGTCTTGTTCTGGATCTTCTGAGGAAACCTGTCTACCATGGGAGATCTTGCTGCTATTTAAAATAATGGTGGCATAACTCCCAGCATCATAACAACATGCAAGTCACCACAGTATGACAAACTGACAGATGAGCGATGAAATTCAGCATTACTGTGGGACAAAACTTAAAGGCAAAGACTAAAATAACCAAAATAAAATATAAGCATTGAAATATGGAAAAAAATTATCTATCCAATGAAAAAGATATTAGAGTAAATGCAAAAATAATAATAATAAGATGCCATAGATAAGTTTTATTCAAATTGTAGTTTTAATAAATATGAATGTTTTTAAAGTAATCAACTATAGAATAGGTCTCTCAGGTTTGATAAAAATACGAGGTCCAAAATTATGCTGCATATAGAGAAACACATATCAAAATGATATGAACAAGTTTGAAATAAAGTAATTAAAAGTATTTATTTTATAAAAAAAGAATCATAAGAATGAAGGAATAATATTCTTAATATTTGACAAAATATAGAGAAAATATCTAAAGTGACGTTAAAGGATGTAAGCTGTTTCATGGAACAATAGAACTAAATGATATGTGTTTTAACATATATATTCAGCAATTAGAGTAAATACTATCAAGCAAAACTGGCAGAACTGCAGGGAGAAATAAACAAATGGTTTTAGCTGGAGAATTCAATACAATGTTTTTAGAAAATGATAAATCAAGAGGACAAAAGATATGTAAATAAATTGATAATATGAAACTTAAAGAAGCTCAAGGAATTCATATGTATTAAAAATTATACCCCAAAATAGTAGAGTCTATGTTATATCTTAGAATACTTGACTGAACTAAAGTAGACTATGAAAATCCCGTTGCTATCGAGTTGATTCCAACTCACAGTTACCCTAAAAGACAGAGCAGAACTAACCCCATAGGGTTTCCAAGGAGTGGCTGGTGGATTGAAACTAACACATTTTGGTTAGCAGCCAAAGGCTTGTTTTAATTTTTTTTTCAACTGGTGGCCCCACACTATGAAAGGTGTTCTCAAATTACAAGTAATATCACACAAACAACATTCTTTAATATAATAAATAAAATACTGGCAAAAAAAAAACTATATTTAAACAGTGCTATTTCATGGGAACATAGAACATTTTATTTCATGGGAACATAGAACATAAACGACATAGTAAATAATATTTGTATTACGAAAGAAAAAAAAAAAGAACGGAAACTCTGGTGGCATAGTGGTTAAGAGCTACCGCTGCTAACCAAAAGGTGGGCAGTTCGAATCCACCAGGAGCTCCTTGGAAACCCTATGGGGCAGTTCTACTCTGTCCTACAGGGTCGCTGTGAGTCGGAATCGACTCGATAGCACTGGGTTTGGGATTTTTTACAAAAAGAAAGTAAGAAATCCTTGGAATTTGTATTTATGAATCTATGAAACAGGCTTATGTTGAGCTTACAGGTAAATTTACAGATTTAATTATATTAAATAAGAAAAATAATTAAAAAGTTAACAACCACCTAATTGTTTGGCTAAAATGTTGGAAAAAGACATAAAAGCAAATCCAAAGAAACAAGTAGAAGAGACAATGAATACAATAGACACAAAATAAAACATATGAACATAATGCATGAAAAAATCATTGGTTTTAATAACAAATTAGGGCTTTATCAATAATACTTAAGGAACCAAAACATAAAAGAAGATAATACCGAAGGAAACATGGAAAATACCTACAAACACAAATTTTTAAAAAATTATACACTTAACATCACTTCAAATTGATGAGGTTTAGAAACCAACTCTTCTGGTTGGTATAAGTTCAGAATATAATTTAAAGTGCCGTTTTCCAACTACTTTTTTTTTTTTAATAGATATTTCAGGATTTGAAAGGCTGCTTTATATGATTATAATAACAGAGCACAGAAAGAGGTATATGTCTCTTCGTCATGTATCTTTTCTCCGTACCAATTGCTAGTTACCCTATTGAATGTAATTTGACATTTATGATGAAATCATTTGATTGACGTTGGTGTGTCCCACAAGATTGTAAATCTATAGTGGCAATTCACTTCTGTTTCTGCTTGACATTGCAACCTCAGTGCCTGAAATCTTATAAATACTCAATAAAAATGTTTGGATGAATAGAAGATTAGATGAATGCATGAATGATGATATTATCTTCATAAAAGAGTGCACATTTGTTAGATGACTGGCAGTAGTTAATCTCTGCAGTGGGCATAGAGAAAAAAATCATCATCATGGACTTATTATTCATGTGCTGTTATACATTATCTGAGAAACTATAAAATAACATTCTTTCTACTGTTAAAATTGTAAATGATCTTACCTCCTAAGCAACGGCACGATAGGCCATTTTTCTTTGTTTCTTATTTTATGTTTCTCTTTCGCCTTTTAGCTGTTCTCTATATATCAGAACTAAGAACAGTTATATGACTTTAGTATACAAACACCATCATACAAATAAAAGTACTTATCTTAAAAAATATAGTCAGGAATATTCTAGTTAAAATAAATGTATTACAAGACCTCAGTAAAGAAAAGAAATTTGAATGTAAAAAGCTGCACGCAAATCTGACAAATTTAACTTTAATTTTTATTTGAAATGTTATTTGCAATCACTTTTCTCCTAAAAAGACAATTTATTTGTATAGTTAATCAGTAGAATGCCCCAAATAGATTTCCTTTTTTACGGAAAGAAATCTTTTGTAGTTTGCAAGTAATGAAATCGTTTTATCAAGGTTCTATGGTGATTGATAGCCTTAGTTCAGAGGTATTTTTCTTATTCTTTGTCTAAACAATTCATTAATTTCTTTCATTCATTTTTGTAATATCTTACGTATAGCTTCTCATTGTTTACTAGTACAGGTGTTTCCTCTATAATGTTTCCCAATTATTTTATAAAAAGACACCTATTTATAAATACATGCACACAGATATTAGCTTTTAACACTTTATTTTACTGCTATAAACAATAAGCTTATTAAAAAATTTACACATTAAAGATCCATTTACCTAATAGTTATTTTAGAGAGATTTTAGAATTTGAAAGCTCACCTTCTGTGGTTATGAAGGTGGAGCATAGAGAAAGGGAGGTTTATATTTACTGTGTTTAATAGATATTTTACATTATGAACAGACAGCAGTTCTCATCATATCCGTACATTGTAATTAGAGGTCAATTTGAAAGAAGGTTTAAATTTGTCATGCCATTAAAATAGTATATATTTTATAACAGTACCAACTAATCTTCAGTGAAGTTATTTAGCTCTGAATTGTTGAATTCTGTAACTACTACAAAATGGGGTCCTGGGGCAGTATAAATGGTTGACATACTCAGCTGCTAACTTACAATTTGGAGCTTCAAGACCCCACAGAAGAACCTGGGAAGAAAGACGTGGTGATTGACTCCTGAAAAATCAGCCACCGAAAACTCCGTGGAGCACAGTTTTACTCTGACATACATGGGGTCACCATGAGGTGGAGGTGACTTGATGGTGACAGTTTTTTGTGGTTTTGTTTTTTGCTTTTTTAAAAATTTTTATTAAATAGGGAGCAAGGGGAAGCATAAACAAGTGGCAACCCTACCGAAAATTAAAACAAGAAAGTTGACCGCTAAGAAACGTGTGCAATTAAGACAATGGCTCTACTACCCTGTCTTATTTCATCTAAGTCATGCCTCCTGCTGAGCCCAATCAAATGTTTTTGTTTGCATAATTTACTGGAAAGTATTAAACTCTGATGAGGTTTAAAAAGCAGTTTGTTCTAAGGAAAGCCTAGATTCTTAGAGTGTATTTTACAAAAAAGTTAAATATACTCATTATTTCCAAGAAAAATAAATTATACTGTAGAAAAGTATTACCAGAAAGAAACACGCAGAATTTATCTGATACATACTTACGTGCATGCATGTACAAGCATTTCAAATAATTAGTGTATAAACAAAATACAGGTAGATGTTTCCTAAATTCTCAAACAGTATTATCCTTACTAAGGAAAGTATGACAGCAAGCTCCATATCATTATGTTAAATTGCATACTTTTTTGTTTAGAAACCTTCTTCATAGTGATACAGGGGGGAAAAAAATACTGCTATACTCCTCCCGAATTTTCACAGATTTCAAATTAATTATTAATTGAGAAAAAAGTTTGTAGGTTAATGTCTGAGTTATGTCCTGCTATAACAGAAATACCACAAGTGGGTAGCTTTAACAAACAAAAATCTCTTTGCTCACCGTTTAAACCAAAAGACAAACCTGTTGCCATCAAGTAGATTCCAACTCACAGCTTCTGTGCAGCACAGAGTAGAACTGCCCCATAGGGGTTCCTGGGCTGTAATCTTTACGGAACAGACTGTCGAATCTCTCTCCTTTGGATACTGGTGGTTTCAAGCTGCTCACCTTTTGGTTAGCAACCAAGAGCTTTAAGCACTGCACCATCAGGACTCCTTCTTCACTATTAGCAGGCTAGAAGTCTGAAGTCAGGGTGTGGCTCTTGGGAAAGTTATTCTCTGTTCACTTGTGCGAAAACCATTGTTTTAGCTTCTCAAACATTTGTCTTGGCATTTCTTGGAGACCTTCACGTGGCATCTATTTTTTCCCCATTCAAGCTTGCTGCTTCTGTGCCTAATCAGTTTTTTTAATATCTCAAAAGAGATTGGCTTAAAATATACCCTATTCTGATCTGCCCTCATGAACATAACAAAAACAAAACAAAACAAAAAATTCTATTCTTAAACGGGATTACATTCACAGGTGTAGAGTTTGGGATTTACAACACATATTTGGGGGGGACACAATTCAATCCATTAAGGTAACAATTCATTGTTTTCCCATAGATTATTGAACTGACAACTTCAACCATATGACATGTACCACTAACTTTGAAGAAAACGAAAATAATAATACAACAGAGAGAAAAATCGGATAATTGGATATATACATGTTCAACACTCAATTTTAGCACAGTGCTTTAATAAATGACCATAACATTCCTGGACTATTAAAGAAAAAAAAATTGTGTAGTAATTTGTCAAAGGTACTGTATTCTTAGCAGTAATAGTTGCAACCGAAAATCATTTTTTGAAAAAAAAAAAAAAAATCCCGAAAAGCTCCCTTCTCATTTAATAAGATGGTGACTAGCTGGCAGACACTAATTTGGATACATTTTCTTCTATGTAAACAGAAAAAAAATTGCAACAAGAACAGAAGTTAGGCCACACAATATAGAGAAGACTCTTCAGTATTTTTTTTCAGAAGGGACCTTGAAACAGCAGAGTCTAGGAAAAAAAAGAAATGTGATGAAGTTTCTACTCAATTCAGTATTAGATTTTCTTCATCCTTTTCTAGGTAATCAGGGTCATTTCAAGGCTTGTAAACCAATACTGCCCACTCACTGCGTGTACACAAGCCTTTATCACAGGCCCTACTTTTTTTTTTTTTTTTTCTACGTTCTAGGGGCAACAGAATCCCATACAGCTGGGAATTAGGGCCCTTATGTCCGCACATTCTTTTTATCACATACATCCTCATTCAACATTTCTGAGGTGATTGTCATAGAATCACTTCGTCAGATCTCCTCTTGATCTCTCACAGGACAATAGTTCGCAATCAGTAGACAATGGTACAACATTTTTCCTTAAAAAGTTCTAAATTCTCTCATTTTTTTAATCTCTTGTTATACCTATATCCATCTATCTACCTATCTGTCTATCTATCTATAAAACCCTAAGATGTCGAGTCAATTCTGACTCCAGGAGACACTGTAGGATGAAGTAGAACTGCCCCACAGGTTTTCCAAGGCTGTAAATCTTTATGGAAGTAGACAACCACATTTTTTTTCCTGTGGAGTGACTGGTGTGTCTGAACCTCGAACCTTTGAGTTAGTAGCAGAGCATTTATTCACTGTGCCACCAAAGCTACTATGTATCTATATATATGTGTGTGTGTATAAATGTGTGAACAATCAAATTGTTCAATCAAGCAAATTATACAAGAGACATTGTAACTCAACTATATCCATTACTAATTTAGGCTTTAGATAGACAGAGAATGTATTCCAAAACGGACTTGTGCTAGAAGTTTATCCTATTCTGTAAAATATATTTCCTCATTTGTAGTTTTCTATCTTTTAATTTCAAGTTTTTTATGGCTATAATAAATATGACTAAAATCTCATTAAGTCTCAACCTTTATTGTATGTTCTGAACATATGAGATCCTATATTATGACTGGTATGCAACTTTCTAGATATAAGCCTGAGCTGTATTCCTTTAGGTTCCTCAAGTCTTCACACTATCATTTGTTCCCTTCACAAAAAAAAGTCCATTAAGATGTAATGCACAGTGAATGTCTGTAATTCCTCTTGCCCTATTCTCTCTTGAACCTACTTTAATTAGACTTTCATGTCTTCAGTTGACAAAAACACCTTTTGTCAGGATCACCACCAATCTCCATGTAAATAAAGCAATCAATTTTTACCTTCATCTTGCTTGACTTGTTAGGAGCATTTAATACAATTGATCAGTCCATCCTCCTTGAAACCTTCCCTGTAATTGTCCTCACAGGAATCGTGCTCTCCTCATTTCCCTCCTATCTGATTTGCTTCTCCTTCTCTGTCTCCCTAGCTGCTTCTTTCTCTTTCCTGCCCGTGTAAGTGTGTGAGCACCGCAGGGTTCAGTCTTTGGAATTCCTTTTGCTCTCTTCTTAAGTCACCTCATCATGTCTGGATCTTTAAGTATTATGTTAATGACTTCCAGGCCAGTAAATCTCCCTGAATCCCGGGCTCGTATATACAACTGCCTACTCTGTGTCTCCACGTGCATGCGTATATTACACACCTCAAACTTATCAGGCCCAAGTCTAAGCTGGTAAACACTTTTTCAAAACCTTGCTCTTGTACTCTTCCTCGTTTTAGAATAAAGCAGTGTGGTTCTTCGAGGTCTTCAGCTCAAAATCCTGGTATCTTTGATACCTCTCTTTCTTACCTCCAAAACTTCAAAATACTCTAGATATTCTACCTTCCAAAAATATCCATAAGACCATGTTTTGACATTCTCACAGGTAACCAGTGTTCAAACCAACCTAATTTCTTACCTTGGTTATTGTAAATACTTTGAAAATTGTCCTCCTGTTCTCCCCCTTGCATACCGTACTTTACTTTCATCACAGCAGTCAAAGCAACCCGTTAAAACGGTCAATCTGAGTAGGTCACTATTTTTCTTCCACTGACTTCACATCCCACTCAGGGTTCTTTCAGTGTCCTACGAGACTTTTCCTATTTTGGCATCCTGCTTCTCTTTAGTTTTATCTCATGTTACTCTCAACCTGGCCCAGCCATCTACTATTATGATGCCCTCGTTGCTACACCTCTAATTCATCAAGTGTAATTCTATATGATCTTTGTATTTGCACAGAGAGTCACTATGCACTACGCCTTCTTGGAATTTTTCTGTAAGAGGAACAAACAAGCTTCACCACACTAGTTTCCAATCACAGCTCATATATGCCCTTTTAGATAGGCCTATTCTGACAACCCTCCACAAAACTGTAACCCTACGCAATTACGTACGCACACACAGTCTTTCTCATTTTTTTCTGTGAAGCACTTTGTATTTTTGCTTATAATATGCATTTATTTGTGAGTTTATTTCTCTCTCCCTATAACTAAAATAAAACCGCCATGATGAATGAAACTTTTTGCTGTTTTGTTCATTGCTGCATCCTAAATGCCAAATAAATGTTTTTGAAAGGAAAAAAAAAGAAAAAGTTGGGGCATAGATGTCTTAGTGTTCATTAGAGAAACAGAACCATGGTATATATGGAGATAAATATCCATCCATCCATCCATCCATCCATCCATCCATCCATCCATCCATCCATCCATCCATCCATCCATCTATCATCTATCTATCTACCTATCTTCTATCTATCTGTCATCTATCATCTATCTATCTATCTATCTACCTACCTACCTACCTACCTACCTACCTACCTACCTACCTACCTATCTATCTATCTATCTATCTATCTATCTATCTGTCTGTCTGTCTGTCTGTCTGTCTGTCTATCTATCTATCTATCTATCTGTCTATCTAGTGGTGTAGTGGTTAAGTGCTACGGCTGCTAAACAAGAGGTCAGCAGTTCAAATTTACCAGGCACTCCTTGGAAATGCTATGGGGCAGTTCTATTCTGTTCTATAGGGTCACTATGAGTTGGAATAGACTTCACGGCAGTGGGTGGTGTGGTGATAAATCTATATATCTATCACCTATCTATCACGTATCTATCATCTATCTATCTATCTATTTATCATCTATCTATCTATCTATCTATCTAATCTATCATCTATTATCTGTCTGTCTATCACCTATCTATCTATCTATCTATCTATCTATCTATCTATCTATCTATCTATCTATCTATCTATCTATCTATCTATCTATCTATCTATCTATCATCTAATCTAGATAACCAAACCAACCCATTGCCGTTGAATCAATTTTGACTCATAGTGACCCTATAGCACAGAGTAGAACTGCCCCGTAGGGCTTCCATAGAGCAGCTGGTGGATTCAAACTGCCGGCCATATGATTAGCAGCCAAGCTCTTAACCACTATGCCACTAAGGCTCCATATTAGCGATAGAGATAGAAGCATATATACATCTGTATCAACATCTATAACTATTTCTAGAGAAAATTTCAATTGTGATGGGTTGACAGTTCAAAATCCATACATCAAGTGAGAGATTGGAGACTCATGCTGGCTCACAGGGTTATGGGTGACTGACATGTGAAAGATCCTTAGGATAGGTTATAGGCTAGAAACTCCTATGGGCTTGTGCACCAAGATTCTAAGTCATGGAATGGAAAAAACAAACAGAGGAAATTTGTGCCAAAATATTTTTACATTCTTGAGACAGAACACACACTAAGAAACTAATTCTTCAGCTAACTGATTACAATACCTTGCATTATGAAAGGTAATTACATTACCATGTATATGGTAATGTAGATTACATTATGAACCAGCAACCATAATAGTGTTTGGTGAAACAACTGGGAACCATGGCCTAGCCAAGTTGACACATAAAATTAATCATCACAATGGATATTTTGTTGTAATTCTTTGTGGTCAACAACCCAAGTAAGGAATGGTAAGAATTGTGAATCAATTGCCACACATGACGGCCCCATGTGTGTAAAAGTAGAACTATCCTCAGTAGGGTTTTTAATGGCTGATTTTACAAAAGTAAATTGTCAGGTCTCTCTTCCTATCACCTCTGAGTGGACTCAAACCTCCAGACTTTCAGATAGCAGATGAGTACATAAACCATTTTCTCCACCCTGGGATTTGGAGTTGGTGCTAGTTATCACAAAGCCTGGTCATCCCTGAGGGTTCTTAGATTCTTCACCATTTCAGCCATGAGGCAAAAAGGACATCACTAAGCATTGGAAACCCATTTCCTGTCAATAGTATCAGATAACAGATGCCTAGGTAATAGGGGACAATCATTCCTCCGTGGTTGATTTAAGGCTTAATTCATTGGTCAGCCTAATTCTGAGAAGGGTTCCATCATAAAATAGGCAGATCAACCAGGATCAAATCATATCTCCCAAGTGAAACAATTTTTAAAGACTGTCACCTTGTGGTGAGCATGGATTTGTGAATTTCTTTTCAGTTGCCACCGTTGTCATCAGAGTCATCGGAAATCCTCTATCATGAATATGCAGAGGGCCTTTATTAAAGTTCTAGAAGAGGAAGTCTTGTTTTAGTCTAATTTTATACCATTTATGTTTCTAAAGATTCTGAATCAGTTTTAAGATTCTGGAAGCACTGACTACTAAATGCCAAGCAACTGAGACAACACCCACCTGGCCAATCGACTGGAAGAGATCCATATTTGTGGCCATTCCAGAGAAAAGTGACCCAACAGAATGCAGAATTATTGAACAATATTTTTTATCATTGATATCACAGTCAAGTAAAATTTTGCTGAAGATTATTCAAAAGTAGTTGAGGCAATACATTGACAGAGAAACACCAGAAATTCAAGCCAGATTCAGAAGAGGACATGGAATACAGAATATCATTGCTGATGTCAGATGGATCTTGGTTGAAAGCAGAGACTATCTGAAACATATTGATCTATGTTTTATTGACTATAGAAAGGCATTCAGCTTTGTGGGTCATAACAAACCATGGATAACATTTTGAAGAATGGGAATTCTAGAACACTTAATTGTGCTCATACAGAACCTGTGTGTGTATATATATATATATATACCAAGAGGCAGTCTTTCAAACACAACAAGAGGATACTGTATGGTTTAAAAAATGGAAAGGTGTGTGTCAAGGTTGTATCTTTTAACCATACTTATTCCATTCTCTATCCTGAACAAATAATTCTAGAAGCTGGGCAATATGATTAAAGGAAGATTCATGAACAAATTGCGATATGCAGATAACACAACCTTGCTTGCAGAAAATGAAGAGGAATTCCAGCACTTACTGATGAAGATCAAAGGCTACAGCCTTCAGTGTGGAATACACCTCAACATGAAGAAAAAAATCATCACAACTGGACCAATAAGCAACATCATTATAAATGAAGAAAAGATTGAAGTTGTCAAGGATTTCACCTTACTTAGGTACGCTATCAATGCCCATGGAAGCTGCAGTCAACAAATCAAAGGATGAATTACATTGGACAAATCTGCTGTAAAAGACCTCTTTAAAGTTAAAAAGCAGAGATGTCACCTTGAGACCTAAGGTGCGTCTGACCCAAGCCTTGGTATTTTCAATGGCTTCATATGCGTGTGAAAGCTGGGCAATGAATAAGGAAGACCAAAGAATTGATGCTTTTGAATTTCGGTGTTGGTGAAGAATATTGAAAGTACCATGGACTGCCAGAAGAACAAAAAAGCCTGTCTTGGAAAAAAGATAATCAAATAGCGTCTTGGAAGTGAGGATGGTGAGACTTTGTCTCATGTATTTTGGACGTGTTGTCAGAAGGGACCAGTACCTGAAGAAGGATATCACGCTTGGCAGAAGGTCAGCGAAAAAGACCTTTAAGGAAGTGGATTGACATAATGGGTGCAACAATGGGCTCAAACACAGCAAAGATCATGAGGATGGAGCAGGGCCAGGCAATGTTTCATTCTGTAGTTCATAGGTATCCTGTGAGTGGGAACTGACTCAAAGCACCTAACAACAACGATTCTGAAAGTAAAATATATGTGTGACTTTTTGTTGTTATGTTGTTCAAATAGATTTCAGTTTGAAAATTTCGAAGTTCTTTTGTATTTCTTTGCCTAATGGTAAATGCTTTATATGAAACAATTCTATTATTTCAAAAGTATGTTATAATTTGATATTTCTAAAATTTCCCATGCTTTTAGGCATATACCAGACTTACTAAAACACTTGAGTTTTATAATAACTGGTATTATAAGGAACAGGCACAAACTGAGTACCTAAAATGCTTCATCACTATTTTCACTGTGAACAGAATCAGCTTTATAGACTCAGAGCCAGTTTCTTATGGACAATTATCATGAATACAGATGCATTGTGTTCATTTTCCATTTACGCTCAAATAGTCAATACTAGAACTGCAGTATAAGAACTTAATCAGCATACCTCAATGCTCTTTATTCTCTTATGACTGGATTTTCCTAAATCAAATGATTTATACGCTTTAAATATCAAAATTAAAGGTGCAATAATGGGAAATTCTTTTTGATGTTTTCTTTTGTCATAAGTACAAAACTAAGTACTGGAATCCTCTAACTTACAAATAGGTCATGTTCCAAACAGCCATTTTAAAGTCAGGTGGGAGGAAATCAGAATGCCTTTTCTTACAAAAATAGCAGTTAAGCATCTTAGCTGATTTAGGGGAAATAGAGAAAGTACAATTTCTTGCACACTAGGATTTGTGACCAAAGATTTATATTCACTCAGAAACAAAACTTTCTCTGTCTGTCTTAGCTCCATTTTTTCACCCAGACACCTGCACTTCCTTCTAGTCATCGTGGTGGTGGGGCAGGGTTGGGGATGCTGTGAATGGTAGACTATCTCCCACAAATGGATTAAAAACATAGATTCCTTAAAGTGATTGTTTTAAATTCTAAGCTTTAATGCGTCCAGCTTTAATAGGTAAAATTAACTATCCTGAAACTCAAATTCTACTTCAGTGGCACATATAATAAATAAATAAAAATACAATAAATTATAAGATCATGGTAGAAATATTCTTGTTAGGTGCCATTGAGTCAGTCTTGACTCACCATGATCCTGTGTACAACAGAATGAAACAGTGCCCTGTCCTGGCTATCCCCACAATCGTCGCGATGCCTAAAGCCATTGTTGGAGGAACAATGTCAATCTGTCTACTTGAAGATCTTCTGTTTTTTCGCTGACCGTCTACTTTACCAAGCATGATGTCCTTCCCCAGGGATTATCCATCCTGATAACATGTCCAAAGTATGTGAGATGAAGTCTCAAATACGTGAGATGCAGTTTCGACATCCTCCCTTTTAAGGTGCATTCTGGCTATACTTCTTCCAAGACAGATTTGTTTGTTCTTCTGGCAGTCCATGGTATATTTAATATTCTTTGCCAACATCATAATTCAAGGGCATCAATTTTTCTTCTGTCTCCCTTATTCATTCTTCAGCATTTGCATGCATACGAGGCAATTTAAAATACCATGGCTTGGGTCAGGAGTGCTTTAGTGCTCAAAGCGACGTCTTTTCTTTTAAAGAATTTAAAAGGTCTTTTGCAGCAGATTTGCCCAGTGCAACATATCCTTTGATTTAATGACTGCTGCCTTCATGGGAGGAGCCCTGGTGGCACAGTGGTTAAGAACTTAACTGCTAACCAAAAAGTCAGCAGTTCGAATCTACCAGTGGCTCATTGGAAACCTTATGGGTCAGTTCTACTCTGTCCTACAGTGTCCCTGTAAGTTGGAATCAGTTCAATGATAGTGGGTTTTGTTTTTGTTTTTGGCTTCCATGGGTGTTGATTGTGAATTAAGTGAAATGAAATCCCTGACACTTCAAATTTTTTTCCTTTTACACTTATGTTGCATATTGGTTCAATTTATTTTTGTCTTCTTTATGTTGAGGTGTGAAGAAAATAGGTGCTTGCCTGCTAAGCAAAAGGTAGGCAGTTAGAATTCACCTGCTGTGCCCTGGAAACCCTAAAGAGCAGTTCTATTTTGTACTACAGGGTTGTTATGAGTTGGAATTCACTGAATAGCAAAGTTTTGGGGTGTTTAGTTTGTTTGTTTTTTATGTTGACATGTAATCAATACTGAAAGCTGTAGTCTTTGATGTTCAATAGTAAGTGCTTCAAGTCCTCTTCCCTTTCAGCAAGCAACGTTGTGTCATCTGCATATCACAGGTTGCCAACGAGTATTCCTCCAATCCTGATGCCGAGTTCTTCTTTATATAGGCCAGCTTCTCAGATTATTTGCTCAGCATACAGATTGGATAAGTATGGTGAAAGAATACAACCCTGATACACACCCTTTTCTGCCTATTTCGACTACTGCCTCTTGGTCTATAAATAGGTTCTGCATGAGCACAGTTAAGTGTTCTTCACAATGTTATCCATAATTTATTATAATGTATAAGTTCATATGCTTTCGCATAGTCAATAAAACACCAGTAAATATCTTTCTGGTATTCTTTGCTTTCAGCCAAGATACATCTGACATCAGCAATGATATCTTTCATTTCACATCCTCTTCTGTATCTGGCTTGAATTTCTGGCAGTTTCCTTTGGATGTTCTGCTACAACGATCTTTTAATTGTCCTCAGCAAAATTTTACTTGTGTGTCAAAATTATATTGTTTGATAATTTGCACATTTTGTTTGATCACCTGTCTTTGAAATGAGCACCTATATGGATCTCTTCCAGTAGGTTGGCTATGTAGATGTCTTCAAATTTTTTGGCATAGAACAATGAACACTTCCAGGATTGCATTCATTTGTTTAAACATCTCAATTGGTATTTCGTCAATATATGCATTCTTGTTTTCTCTAATGCCTTCAGCACAGCTTGGACTTCTTTCACCAATACCATCAGTTCTTGATCATACACTACCTCCTGAAATGGTTGAACATTGATGAATCTTTTTTGGTACAGTGACTCTGTGTATTCCTTCCATCTTCTTTCTATGCTTTATTTATCATTCAATATTTTGCTTATAGAAACTTTCAATATTGTAATTGAAGCTTGAATTTTTTCTTCAGTTCTTTCAGTTTGAGAAACGCTGAGCTATTCTTCCCTTTTCAATATCAGATAGGGGATCAGTTAGGGAAAAAAAAAAACAAAAAAGTAAACCTATTGCTGTTGAGTCGATTTTGAGTCAGAGCCACCCCATAGGACAGAGTAGAACTGCCCCATAGGGTTTACAAGGAGCACCTGGTGGATTTGAATGGCTGACCTTTTTGTTAGCAGCCATAACTCTTCACCACTATGCCACCAGTTAGGAGATTTTAAATAATAAAGAAAAGAGATGAAGGATACTTGGACAAAATTGTAGCTTTCGAGGTTTTGAGAAGTAGGAGATTTTATACATATTTTAAAGGAAGGTTCTATATGATTCCTCAAAGGATGTGATAAAAGAAAGCAATCAATGAATAGTCCAATTTTTTTTTTTTTTTTTGCCTAAGCCCTATGAAGGAAAAGATTAGCATTGATGAAGATGGGGAACAATGTAAGACAAGCTGAGATTTATTCATTACGAATAGGAGTGGGTGTGGACTCAGGAGTTTGTTTTTTAGTATGTTAAATCCGGAATGCCTATTAGATATCTGTGATACAAAGAATTCAATTTGGTCTATGTCTTCATTTTTTGGAAGTTAAAAATGAAAATGCATTAACGTCGAGTTGATTCCGACTCATGGCTACCCCATGTTTTACAGAATAGCCCTGCTCCATCATGTTTCCTTGATTGTAATCTTTATGCAAGCAGATTACCAGGCCTTTCTTCCACAGCATTGCTGGATAGATTCCACTGCCAATCTTTAAGTTAGCAGCGTTTTGCAAACTGTTTGTGCCACCCAGAGAAAGGATAGCTCTTGGAATTTCTTGAGCAATCATGATGTCTTCTTTTTTACAAACAGTCAGGAAACACTTAAATGTGTGCAAATGAGTGAGAACACCAAAGACCACACCTGACAACAAACCTCAGAAGAGAAGGGGACATGATACAATCAATCATCCATATTCATTTATTCAATCGATCATGACTATGCAATGAAGCAACAATCATGACTATGTGATAAAGCCAGTAGGACCTCAGACAAAGAAGTTCCTTTGAGCTTTCATACTGATTTGATGATGCACATGGGAGAGTTGCATGTCTCTGGGTACATGAACCTTTGCACTGAACCGTACCCTCTCATCCTTGCCTGTGTATCTCTTCATGTGTATTCCTTCGTGATTATATTAAAAATGTTATTATGAGTATAGCCCTTATCGTGAGTTCTACAAGTCTGTCTAGCAACTCCTTCAACCAACAGGTGTCAGAGAGATGCCAGCAGAGTTTAGTATCTTCTTATTTAGCAATCAAGAGGACTGAATCCTTCTAACTTGTGAAGATCCAGCCCTGGGTGGCTGAGGTTGCGATAGAAAGACTGTGTGGAAAAGTATCTGGACGTTTGTGTCTTTTTAATTTGTAGGATCTGACTTAAAAAATTCTGGATAATTAGGCCCACAGAGAAAGTGGCATGTGGGTAGCTGGTGCCAGAGATAATGGAAAAGTAGAATAAGTTGGCATATTAATAATATTTGCATTTCGAGAATCAGTTTTATTTTAATTTTTATTTACTCAATTTTCAAGTGAACATAAAATTTAGGCAATTCACTGTGTGACTATAGAGACCAAGAGAGAAATCTGTATATAGATAATATTTGAAATCATGACAAAAATTTAGGTTATTAAGAAAGTAAATGTAGAATAAAATGAGGAAAGATCCAGGGGTAAATACTTGGAACACTGAGACTTCAAGGCCAGGAAAACAAAAATTAATTTTTGCACCAGAGATATACAATGAGCAGTCAGTGTGGCTTTATAGAATAAAAGCCAGGGGGTCATAACCGACTCTCCATTTGCTCTAATAGACCAAGTTTAATTTGGACTAATTATTGACAACCAGATTTTATGATATGAAAAAGAACATTTGAAAGGAATATTGGAATCAAAAGCACAATTGGAGATGATTCAGGAAAAAAATCAGAGAAGGATATTTGGAGACATTGACTATAGACATCTATTTTGAAGTATTACACTATACCTAAAAGAAAGGAGATAACATTAACATGAAAGATAGAAGGAGGTCAAGAGATGGCTTTTTTAATTTTAATTTTTAGGAGGAAAAAATAGAATTTTTTTTTTCTTAATGATCATAGGTATAATCTATGAAATAATAAAACAGAGCATGAAGGAGAAGAAGATAGATGCTAGAACAACATACATGAGCCAGTGAGAGAGAATGAAATCTGTAGTACAAGAGGAGGCAACAGCCTAGTACATGACCAGAAAAAATTATTTCACAGTCACAAATGAAAAGTCTAAATGTATGAACACAGACAAAACTGGAGGGGGAAACAGTAGTGATAAGAGACTGTGCAAATTATCTTTTTATTTGATCCATTTTTTCTCAGTTAAATATTAAGCAAAGTAATTCTTCTCAAAGTGAAAATGGGAAAAAAACAACAACAAAGCAAAATTAAAAAAAAAAAAAAAAACAGTTTAGAGAATTCCAAAAAAAGGAGGAGATACATAATTATTATCTAATAGAGTGGGAGAGTCATTGGGATAGGGAAACAGAATGACACCTGAAGAGACAACTTAAAGTTACCCAAAAGCAAACCAAACTCAGTGCCGATGAGTCGATTCCGACTCATAGAGACCCTATAGGACAGAGTAGAACCGCCCCATAGAGTTTCCAAAGAGCACCTGGTGGATTTGAACTGCCAACCTCTTGGTTAGCAGCTGTAGCACTTAACCACTGCTTCACCAGAGTTTCCAACTTAAAGTTAGTGATCCTTAATTAAAAACTGTGCTGTCTTCTGGCCATTTTCAGCAACGAAAGTAAAAGCTGGATGCTTTTGTTGCCTATGTTCTTTGTTTATTTTCAACGACATGGGGTTGTGCCTAAATTTTTGTACTTTTATTTTGTGCAACGCATATTGACTATTTTATTTTAACAATAATTGCTATCTAACTCTGAATCTTGTTCCTTACCCCCTGCCCAATTATGCATTGAAAATCACTGTTGTGGTGTTTAGGCTCACCATATTTAAAGAAAGATAAATACTTGAAAAATGCCCTCATAAAAAATTAATTGACCAATGAAATACATCAAAATTGACTTCTTTACTGTGTAACAATTGCTGAATGCACATTTTAGAAAAACAGTGAAAATATACTTACTGAATTCCAATAATACATTTTTTAAATATTATACAAATTTATAAGTGGTTATCATATTGCCTATCATACAGCCAGAAATCAATGTTAACTAATAACTAACAAAAACAACACTACTATTATTGTGCTTAATACTGATAATATATTAATTCCCAAATCTATTTATTCCCTTAGTGAGTTTATTTATTCCCTTAAAATTCCTATACCAAAAAACCTGTTTCCATCAAGTTGATTCCAACTCAGATTACTCTGGGTGTCATCTTTGTCAACCCCTCCATTTTCCTCAGCCCTGCTATTTTAGATATTTACTCATTACCTAATTTTTATTCCACTTCCAATATCTTGGTTTGGGATCCCCTAATTGTTATTCTTACCTCTAATTTTAACCTTCTTCAATATAACTTCTGTTGATTTACTCAGGTTATATTGCTGAGTTATAAATCTAATCATAATTTACTTACTGAATCTTCCTGAATGGCTGCCTATAACCTCCAGAATGTAGTTCACATTCCTTTTCATGATTCTATAATATTCTATGTGCCTCCTTGTTATCAACTCCCAAAATAGTCTCTTGCATCCTATACCAAGCAGTACCAGACTGCATAAAATTATGAGAACATTTTTTTTCTACTCTACTTTTACGTGTAAATAGTTTCATCTCATCCCTCCAGATTGAACTTAAGCATTATTTCTCCTAGGCAACTACACTTAATCATAAGCTATTGAAATTATTTTTAAATTGTTAAAAAGAAGAAAAGAAAAACTTTCAATCTTGCCTTCATTTAGTACACAGTTGATTATGGGTTCTTTAAGAAAATAAGTTGTTTGGTGTTTATTTCTAATTCTCTATATAAAACAATATTGGAGATATTACAGAGGTACAATAAATAATTGTAAAATGAGTGAATTAATTAATTGGCAAAGCCATCACCCGTTGAAAAAAGCAAATACAGAAGCAATGAAAGAAATGAGAGCCTTACTCTTAATAAAGTAATATAAACTAAGATTACAAAAAAAGGCTAAAGTGGATTTAAAACCAAATTTATAAATTAGTTCATTATGTTCAGTTTTTGGAGAACATTTTAATTTTACAAATTGGTAAGCTTTCTGTTTAAGAAGCGGAAACAATGGAGCACCACATTTTTTAAACTTGTTAATTAGAATATTATAGACAATTAGCAAGATGAAAAAGTAGCTGACATAGGGGCATCTAATTCAACAAATAGTCCCTAAAGTATAAATATGGTGGATGATGAAATGGCCTGATTCGGCTTAGTAAATACAGTAATCTTGACCTACCACTGAACTTCCAGGGCTAGTCAACAGAACAGTAATTATCAGTATAAATACTTCTAAAATTATGCAGAGTTAATTGTTATTTTAATAAGCACTTTCAGACTAACAGGTCATTACATCCATTTTGGATGATTAGTTTAGGGAAACAACACTTTGAAGACTAACAACACGATGGTTTTATAAACTGATAAATATAAATTTTATTTCAAAGCAAGATGAAAAATTAGGTTCTTATGATACTTTTCTTGGGTGTTGGATTCATTTTAAAGAAAAAAGTAAATGTGATGACGCTACTCTCCTCTCGTATGTTTTTTTCCTGAATCAGTTATAAGCTTCTATTGACACTTTTTAGAACAATTTCAGTGCAGCTCGTTCTTCTAATTCTTTGCCAGAGTACCTCCAATCAATGCCTCAGGAAGAAAATGTCATCAAGAATTGTTTTTTTCTTTACTTGATGTAACCAAAACACATATGGTTTAATCAACAGTGGATGAAAACATAAGTGATGTATTCCTTAATAAACACCTGACTTTCAAGATTTCATGTCATGCCAGAAATATTTTATGGTATTTTAAGGAAGGAGTTTTTGGGTGGTACAAATGGTTGAGATAGTCAGCTGCTAACTGAAAGGTCAGTGGTTCAAATCTATCTAGAGGTGCCTGGGAAGGAAGCCTGGTTTCCTTTCAAACAGTCTTTGAAAATCATATGGGACACACGTGATTTCACCATGAGCTGGAGTCAACTCTATGCCCACTATTTTTTTTCCTTTCTTTTGTTCCTTCCTTCACTCATTCTTTTGTTTTTATCTTATGAGAAGGCCCTTTCTGATGTCTTTACATTTCCATAATGAATTTCCATTCTACTCCTCAAGGATAAATAGACTTTGGTCAGTGTTTTCCCTTTTATACTCACTCCTTCTGAGTCGGAATTGACTCGACTGCAATGGGTTATGGGTTCTTTCCAAGACAGAACATATAACTTTTCTGATGGAGAAATTAGGATGAGTAATTGCATAAACATGGATCAGCCCTCCTTTTCCAAGTTTTTGGCACCTTTCTGCTTGTAGAATATTCACATTCCTAGCTCCGATTGCTAAGGACACCAGCAAAAGTTGTCAGGAGGATACCCCTAGTGATATCCAACAGCCTAGTAGGTTAATTCTTTGAAGAAATACCTTCAACTTGGTTCTCTGAGATCTGTCTTTGGAAGTAAGTGTTAAAACCCTAATTGAGGTGACTGCTCATGCCAGAGTATACAATCACCCTAATACTGTTCATATTTTGATTCTCATGTATAAGACACCTGTACATATTTCTCAACTTATTCCAAACCCGGTGGGAAAAGAAAGGGGTGTTATGCATCACAATAGCAGGTGAATTGGCCAGGAATCAAACCCAGGCCACCAACACAGCAGGAAGAATGTTATATTTTAGGTAGTTATTTGTAATCTTTGTCAAATATTGTGATTAAAATACAAAGAAATAAAAATGAGACAAGGGCGCATGACAGAGGGAATTGCATGCTAAACCAGCTGACCTTTGATGCCTCTCTGCCATGCTCCTGGTGAGTGAGGTTCCACCTTCCCAGACACCTTCCCACCAATTGCACAGAGTCTTGTCACCAGCCTGTGGGCCCCCCAGATCGTTTGTGCTGATATTCCATCTAGATTGTCTTTCTAGCATAGTGCCTTACATTTTTCGAAGATATTAACTAATGTTATCCTTTTCCAGTGCAAAACTTGCTGTTCAAATTGGTAGCCTTTGTACAGGTTATATAACCAATCTTGGCATTTTGTAATTTGTATAATAAAGCAATTATACTAGACTTTTTCAATGCCAGCTTCATGAGTCTCTGATTCTAAAAATTAAGGATTTACTAGTCTGATAAAAATAATTGGAAATATATATTAGGTGTTATTGGCTAAATGATTACAAACTATGGAGTGTTGGCCACTGATTTTATGTGAAATAATTTTTAGGTACTTAGCAGAAACCATATTTAATACTGAATCACATAGTGAGAATCTTTTCAAATCTCTCTAAGTCTTTCATATTACCTTGAGCAAGATGTTTTATTTGATACAGTCTTTTCTTTAAACCTTATTGATTCTTGATAAACTCCCCTTGTAATGAGAGATGCATGTATCTTGAATTTACCTTAAATTAAAAAACAAAACAAAACACTATTTTGTTTGTAAAGTGTTTCCATTTTATGTATACCTCTTACTTTGGAAATGTGGCAGTAGTAGTGGTATAAAGTTTCTTTTTAAAATAAATACTTGTCCAGTTTTACAAATGAGTTAAAAAAAAAAAATAAAGAGCAAATTCTTTCTTAAATACAGCAAAAATCATCAAGTTATGCAGGATTTACATGGGAATGGGGGCCCTACTTCCTTCTTTTAAGATCCTATCCTAATATTTACACCACGAATTTCAAAGCTGAGAGCCTAGAAATGGGTAAAAGAAGGACTATTTATGGAAACAACTAGTTTCAGCTGAATATGTAGCAGGTCCATCCCATCATTTTGTCTTCAATGTCTGACCATTTTTTTTTTTTTTTACCATGTTGTTATATTTGATGGTGTGACTAGTAATAGGATTGTGTGGAGCCCCTGGGTAGTGAAAAGAGTTAATGCACTAAGTTGTTAAGTAGGAGGTTGGAGGTTCAAGTCCACCCAGAGATGCCTGGGAAGAATGGCCTGCAATCTGCTTCCACAAAAACAGCCATTGAAAACTCTATGGAGTATAGTTCTACTCAGGCACACACGGGGTCACCAGGCATCAAAATCAACTCAATGGCAACTGTTTTTTTTTATTTTTTTTTATTTTTAAGTGATTGTAGAGAAGAATATAGGAGTTAGTAAGCCTTCTAGCAATCCAAGTGGAATTAAAATGGGCCCTGGCTAAACACTTATTTAGTTTACAACTTGTAACTATTTAGTTTACTAAATAGTTTTATTTAAAAATACCCACTTTATCCCAATAGCCAATCAATCTTGCCAACTTTACATTCCTAGTAAGCTGACTAACCCGTTGCCATCGGGGAGATTCCAACTCATAGCGACTCTATAGGACAGAACAGAACTGCCCCATAGGGTTTCCAAGGAGCAGCTGGAGGATTGGAACTGCCAACCTTTTGGTTAGTAGCTGAACATTTAACTGCTATGCCACCAGGGCTCTACTTTCCTAATAGATTACATAATGTTTCCTTGCTCTGTGTGTGTGTGTGTAAGAGTGAGAGAGAGAGAGAGACAGAAAGAGGGAAAGAGAGAACTTCATTGTCTCTGAGCAGATCAATTAAAATCTGAATCATCCAGTTTCACTGCTTTCAGTCTCACATCACCTTCTCACATCCCGCTTCCATGGCAATCTTCCTAAAATGTCAGTTTGATCATGTTATTCCCATTCTTTAAAAACTTCCACTTGTTTCTCGTTGCCTACCTAACTCTATTGCATGAGTGTAAGTCTTTAACTGATCTGTCTCCTGCTCACATCTCTCACCTTATTCCACCACTTCCTCAAGACAGAATTGCAGGTCAGTAAAGCACCAAGATATTACTTTATTTTTTTTTCCATTCGCAGGCTGATTAACACTTTTTTTTTTCTTAGCATTAGAGTAACTAGCACTGTCTCTGTGGAAATTTTTCTGCGCACTACTTTTCTCTGCTTCTTTGTACTTAAATGTTTGTCTCCTCTTCTAGATCAGAACCTACTAAAGAGCTAGTAACAAATAAAGGCCTAGGGAACTACTGCCAAAAATATCAGCTATTGAAAACGCTATGGAGCACAGTTCTGTCCAGATACACATGGGTTTATCATGAGTCAGAATCAATTTGACAGCAACTTTTGAGTTTTATGTTTTATTGGTTTTGAAGGTCTATTTATAGGTTTTATCCAGTGACTTATCCAATTTTTCTAGTAGAGTTTTTGACACACATTTTGGACAAATGATATCTCCAGAATTGATAGTTTGATAAAGGTACAGTTAATCTAAACTTTGTAGGTATCCTGCTTTATTTAATATTATTCTACTTTGGCCTGGCAAAAAGCATGAAACAAGATGGTCATTTAAAATTAACAATAAGTATTTCAATACACCTTACATATAAACTAATATGGAAAGATAAAAACTCATCAGTTTCTGTAGAGAGAACTTCAAAGGAAAAAGCTCTTTAAAAAGATTACATGAAAAATAAGTTAATCTCTAGCAGAATAGTAAAACCTACTATTTGGAATGGAGTCCTGGTGGCACAGTGGTTAAGAGCTCGGCTGCTAAACAAGAGGTCAGCCATATGAATCTACCAGCCGCTCCTTGGAAACCCTATGGGGCAGTTCTTCTCTGTCCTATAGGGTCACTATGAGTTGGAATCAACTTGATAGCAATGGGTATTACTTGGGATTTTTTTTTTCTGTTATTATTATTATTGTTGTTTAATGCATTTCCAATTTCTGGTTCTTGAGAGGTTAACTAACTCATAAGAATTTATATACAACTCTAATTAGGCTTTTCAGTCAATTCTTTCTGTGAAATGGGGGATAATTTATATTGATTGTTTACTAAGTTGTTCAAATTAAATTCACTCGAAGTTTGACATTTACATATGCAGTTTAAAAGCCTCTGCATTTCTATCAGTGGTATTGAGTTTGATGATACATTAGTAATTATTCTCAGTCATTTTTAAGGTAAAATTTCAGTTTTGCTATATCAGAGAAAAATAGAACCTTGTTATTGCCAACTGTCCTATAAATTGACATTGGCAATATTCCAGATTTTAGGTAAAACATATACATATTACTATGTTTTAAATTTTCCAAATTTAAATGCAAAAAAAAAAAGCTTCACAGTAGTTATTACATATAAAATGACTATTGTAGTAACACAAAGCCACTTTGAAAAATATGACTAGCTACAATTCACCTTGGCATTTCAGATATGCTGAGAAAACTTTTTATTTATTTATTTTCATAACACAATTGTTATTACATATTCTACATTTTTAATTTGTGGACTTCCAAATGTTTAAAAGAGCTAATGATAATTTTTGCTTATTTTTAATGCCAATTTTTTTTTAAGTTTGAAAATACAGGAGAATATAGGCAAATTTTAAAATAAAAATTATGTATATGTTAATGGATCTTGTGGTTAGGATGTTGAGAATTTAAAAATATACATATATAAAAATATATATATATGTGTGTGTTATTTGACTGGAAAAAATAAAATATCATCCAAAATTATTCAAGATTTTCAGTAATAAAGAAGTTGTTGTAATGAAATTTTTTCTAGGTAAAATATTTCTCTTTCTCAATAAAATTGTGTTAGTAATGTCTTTAGAATACATGTATACTGTTAAAATAATTTATAATTATTATAGGAACAGCAGTTATATTTTATGTTACAGTTTTCGAGATATAAACATTGTTTTTCAATTCACTTACGCTTGTTACACAATTCTTATTTAAACATTGCCTCCCTTTGCTGAAAACAAAATACAAGGATTGTGCACACTTGGGGGGATGAAGGAAAAAAAACAGATTTAAAGAAATCTTTAATACAAATTGAATTCAGTATGCAAACAAAAAATAAATGAATGTAATAACTTAATGATGGCTCCAAAACAACAGTCAATAACAAATCACAAAGAGGCAGACTATGATGGCTTCAGCAAAGGACCAAAGAACCAAGAAACCTCCCACAGGAGGATAAATTCTTGAAATTACCAAAGGTAGAACTCAAAAGATGAATACACAGAGCTCTTCAGATCAGGCAAAATGAAGACCAAGCTAAGGAACACACAGACAAAGCAGTAGACACCTTAAGAAGGTTATAGAAGAGCATAATGACGAATTTAACAGAAAGTAAGAACCCATAGAGAGACAACAAACAGAAATCCAAAATATTAACAATAAGATTTCAGAATTAGATAATTAAGTAAAAAGTCATAGGAGAATTGAGATAATGGAAGTCAGAATTAGTGAGATTGAAGATAAAGCACTTGGCAGCAACTTATTTGAGGAAAAAGCAGGTAAAAGAATTTTTTAAAAATGAAGAAATCCTAAGAATTATGTGAGACTCTACCAAGACGTATAACCTACGAGTGGTTGGAGTACCAGAATGGGGGGAGATAACAGAAATACAGAGGGAATTATTAAAGATTGTTGGCAGAATACTTCCCTGATACCATGAAAGATGAGAGGGTATCTGCCCAAGAAACTCATCAAACCCCACAGAGGGTAGATCCCAAAAGAAAGTCATCAAGACATAATCAAAGAAGAAGAGAGAATTTTAAGAGCAGCTAGAGATAAATGAAAAGTCATCTACAAATGGGAATCAATAAGACTAAGCTCTAACTACTCAGCAGAAACCATGCAGGAAAGAAGTCAATGGGATGACATATATAAAGCCTTGAAAGAAAAAAAAAAAAAATTGCCAGCCGAGAATTATATATCCAGCAAAACTGTCTCTCAAACATGATGGCAAAATAAGGACATTTCCAGAAAAAAACAGAAGTTTAAGGAATTTGTAAAAACCTAACCAAAATTACAAAAAATACTAAAAGGATCCCTCCAGTTAAAAAATCAATAACATCAGAGAACAGCCCAAGATTAGAACACAGGACAGAACAACCAGATATCAACCCAGATAGGGAAGTCACAAAAATAAATCAAAGTTAAAACACTGAAAATAGTGAAACAGAGACATCATTCTGTAAAAAATGACAAGGTTAAAAGAAAAAAGAGGGACTAAATAATGTCATCATAGACCTTTCATATGGAGAGGAAGCCAAGGCAATATAAAGAAATAAAAGATTTGTTTAAAATTAGAAAATAGAGGTAAAATGAAGATAAGCACAAAGGAAACTAACAATACCACACATCAAAAAAAAAAAAAAAAAAACAAGAAAAACATAGTCTCAGCAAATTTAAAATCAACAACAAAGAAAAACATGAAATGAAAATCCATTAAAAAAATGACTCAGCAGGGAAAATTAAGTGGAACAAAGAAATTGTTAACATCACACAGACATTCAAAATACATCAAACTTAAAGCACTAAACTCATACCTATACATAATCACGCTGAATGTAAATGGATTAAATACACCAATAAAAAGACACCAATAAAGAGATACCAATAAAGAGACAGAGAGTGGTAGGATGGATAAAAATACATGATCCATCTATATACTGCCTACAAGAGACATACCTTAGACTCAAAGGTGTGGACGAACTAAAACTCAAAGGATGGAAGAAAATATACCAACCAAACAACAATCAAAAAAGAGCAGCAGTAGCAATATTAATCTCTGACAAAATAAACTTTAAAGTAAAATCCACCACAAAGGATAAGGAAGGACACTATATAACGATTAAAGGGTCAATACACCAGGAGGACATAAACATAACAAACATTTACATACCCAACAACAAGGTTCCAAAATACATAAAACAAACTCTAACGGTATTGAAAAGACAAATAGCTCCACAATAATATAGGAGAATTCAACATACCACTTTCATTGAAGGACAAAACATCCAGAAAGAAGCTCAATAAGACACAGAAAATCTTAATGCCACGATCAACCAACTTGACCTCCTAGACATATACAGAACACTCCACCCAACAGCAGCCGAGTATATGTTCTTTGCCAATGCACATGGTACATTCTCCAGAATAGACCTCGTATTAGACCACAAAGCAAGCATTAACAGAATCCAAAACATCAAAATATTGCAAAGCATCTTTTCAGACCATAAAGCCATAAAAGTAGAAATCAATAACAGAAAAAGCAAGGCAAAGAAATCAAAATACTTGGAAACTGAACAACGCCTTGCTCAAAAACTACTGGGTTATAGAAGAAATTAAGTATGGAATAAAGAAATTCACAGAATCAAATGAGAGAGAAAACACATCCTGCCAGAACCTTTGGGACACAGCAAAAACAGTCAGAGGTCAATTTACAGCAATAAATGCACACATCTAAAAAGAAGAAAGGGCCAAATCAAAACACACAAGCTGAATAAATAGAAAGAAAGCAGCAAAAAGAGCCCCCAGGAACCAGAAGAAAGGAAATAATAAAGATTAGAGCAGAAATAAATGAAACAGAGACTAGAAAAACAACCGAAAGAGTTAACAAGACCAAAAGCTCATTCTATGAAAAGATCACCAAAATCAATAAACCATTGGTCATACTGACAAAAGAAAGACAGGAGAGGAAGCAAGTAACTTGAATAAGAAATGAATTGGGTGGTATCACGACAGACCCAACTGAAATTAAAAGAATCAGTATAGAATACTACGAAAAATTGTACTCCAACAAATTTGAAAATCTAGAAGTAATGAACAAATTTCTAGAAACACACTACCTACCTAAACTAACAACAACAGAGGTAGAACAACTAAATAAACCTGTAACAAAATAAGAGACTGAAGAAGTAATTAAAAAAAAAAAAACTCCTAACAAATAAAAGTGCTGGCCCTGATTACATCACTAGAGAATTCTACCAAACTTTCAGAGAAGAGTTAACACCGCTACTACTAAGGGTATTTCAGATAATAGAAAAGGATGGAATACTCCCAAACTCATTCTATGAAGCCAGCATTACCCAGATGCCAAAACCAGGTAAAGATACCACAAAAAAAAAAAAAAAAAAAAATTATAGACCAATATCCCTCAAGAACATAGGTGAAAAAATCCTCAACAAAATTATACCCAACAGACTTCAACAACATATCAAAAAAATAATTCACCATGTCAGAGTGGGATTCATACTAGGTGTGCACGGATGGTTCAACATTAGAAAAACAATCAATGTAATCCATCACATAAATAAAACAAAAGATAAGGATCAATGATCTTATTAATTAAAGCAGAAATGGCCTTTGACAAAGTCCAACACCCATTCATGATAAAAACTGTCAGCAAAATAGGAATAGAAGAGAAATTCCTCAACATAATAAAGGACATTTATACAAAGCCAACAGCCAACATCATCCTAAATGGAGAGAATCTGAAAGCATTCCTCTTGAGAACTGGAACCAGATAAGAATGCCCTTTATCACTACTCTTATTCAACATTGTGCTGGAGGTCCTAGCCAGAGCAGTTAGGCAAGAAAAAGAAATAAAGCGTATCCAAATTGGTAAGGAAGATCTGAACGTAGCCCTATTTGCAGATGATATGATCTTACACACAGAAAACCTCAAAGAATCCACAAGAAAACTACTGGAACTAATAGAAGAGTTCAGCAGTGTATCAGGATACAAGAAAAACATGCAAAAACCAGTTGGATTCCTCTACACCAATAAATGGATGTTTGAAGAGAAAATCATCAAAGCAATTATACTTACAATAGCCCCCAGGAAGAGAAAATACTTAGGAAAAAATCTAACCAGAGAAGTGAAAGACCTATACAAAGAAAACTACAAGATACTATTGCAAGAAACCAAAAGGGACCTACATACGTGGAAACGCATACCTCGCTCATGGATAGGAAGACTCAATATTGTGAAAATGTCAATTCTACAGAAAGCAATCTACAGATACAATGCAATCCTGATCAAAATTCCAATGCTGTTTTGAAATGAGATGGAGAAAAAAATCACCAAATTCATATGAAAAGTGAAGAGGCCCCAGATAATTAAAGCATTACGGAAGAAAAACAAAGTTGGAGGCCTCGCACTTCCTGATTTTAGAACCTATTATACCTCCAAGGTAATCAAAACAGCCTGGTACTGGTACAACAACAGGTACATGGACCAATGGAACAGCATTGAGAACCCAGACATAAATCCATCCACATATGAGCAGCTGATATTTGACAAAGTCCCAAAGTCCATTACATGGGAAAAAGACAGTCTCTTTAACAAATGGTGCTGTCATAACTGGATATCCATCTGCAAAAAAAAAAAAAAAATGAAACAAGAGCCATACCTCACGCCATGCACAAAAACTAACTCAAAATGGATCGAAAGACCTAAATATAAAATCTAAAACAATAAAGATCATGGGAGAAAAAAAAATAGGGACAATGCTAGGAGCCCTAATACATGGCATAAACAGAATACGAAACATAACTACCAATGCACAAACACCAGAAGAGAAACTTGATAACTAGGAGCTCCTAAAAATCAAACACTTATGCTCAACCAAAGACTTCACTAAAAGAGTAAAAAAAGACAACCCACAGACTGGGAAAAAATTTTTGGATGTGACATATCCAATCAGGGCCCAATCTCTAAAATCTACAAGATACTACAAAACTTCAACAACAAAAAGACAAATAACCCAATTAAAAAATGGACGAAGTATACATATAGGCACTTCACCAAAGACATTCAGGGAGCTAACAGATAGATACATGAGGAAATGCTCACCATCATTTTTTTTAGCCATTTAGAGAAATGCAAATCAAAACTACAATGAGATACCACCTCACGCAACAAGGCTAGCATTAATCCAAAAAACTCAAAATAATAAATGTCGAAGAGGTTGTCGAAAGACTGGAACACTTATACATTGCTGGGGGGAATGTAAAATAGTACAACCACTTTGGAAATCGATTTGACACTTCCTTAAAAAGGTAGATGTAGAAGTACCATATGATCCAGCAATCCCATTCCTTGGAATATATCCTAGAGAAATAAGAGCTGTCAGATGAATAGATATATGCACACCCGTGTTCATTGTGGCACAGTTTACAATCGCAAAAAGATGGAAAAAAACCTAGGCGTCCATCAATAGACAAATGGATAAACAAATTATGATATATTCACACAATGCAATACTACGCAATGTTAAAGAACAGTGATGAATCTGGGAAATATCACACAACATGGATAAAGCTGGAAGCTATTATGCTGAGTGAAATTAGTCAGTCACAAAAGTACAAATATTGTATGAGACCACTATTATAAGAACTAAGAAAAGGTTTAAACACAGAAGAAAGCATTCTTTGATGGCTACAAGGGTGGGGACAGACGGAGAAAGGATTTCACTCACTAGATTAAAAAAAAAAAAAAAAAAACTAGACAGTAGACAAGAATTATCTTAGGTGAAGGGAAGGACAACACACAATACAGGGGAAGTCAGCACAACTGGACTAACCCAAAAGCAAAGAAATTTCCTGAACATAACCAAATATTTTGAGAGACAGAGTAGCAGGGGCAGGGGTCTGGGACTATGGTTTCTGGGGACATCTAAGTCAATTGGCATAACAAAGTGTATTAAGAAAACGTTCTGCATCCGACTTTGGTGAGTGGTGTCTATGGTCTTAAAAGCTAGCCTGCAGCCATCTAAGATGCAACAATCGGCCCCAACCCACCTGGAGCAAAGAAGAACGAAGAACACCAAAGGCACAAGGAAAATATTAGCCCAAGAGGCAAAATGGGCTACATAAACCAGAGACTCCACCAGCCTGAGACCTGAAGAGCTAGATTGTGCCTGGTTACCGCTAATGACTGCCCTGACTGGGAATACCTCAGAGAGTCCCTGACGGAGCAGAAGAAAAGTGGGGTACAGAACTCAAATTCATGTAAAAAATCAGACTTAGTTGTCTGACTGAGACTAGAGGAACCCCAGAAGTCATGGTCCCCAGACTCTTTATTAACCCAGAACTAAAACCATGCCCAGAGACCACTCTTCAGACAAAGATTAAACTGGGCTATAAGACATAAAATGATACTAGTAAAGAGTATGCTTCTTAGTTCAAGTAGATACATGAGACTAAATGGACAGCTCCTGTCTGGAGGCAAGATGAGAAGGCAGAAAGGGACTGGACCTGGTTGAATGGATAGAGGAAGTCTGGGGTGGAAAGGAGGAGTATGCTGTCACATTATAGGGATAGAAACTAGGGTCACATAATAATATGTGCATAAATTTTATATAAGAAACTACCTTGAGCTGTAAACTCTCACCTAAGCACAATAAAAAATAAAAACAATTGCTATATAAAATGAATCAAATGGCTATTTTAAATTTCTTAAGTTGGCCTGGAAGCCTGAGTTGAAACCGACACAAATTTCTATCCATAATTTTCCCTATATTCCACTAAACATTCTAAGCTCAAGTACCCTCAAGACAATATCCCCAAATTTCTCTCATTTTCCTTAAACCCTCTGCTTTCTTTTCTCCCTCTTTTTAAAAAAAAAGAAAAAGAAAAAATAACTCTTCCCTTCAGTTTCTGTATTAGGAAATTTCTCCCATTTTTCAATGATAACTTTAAAATGATTTTTTTCTAGGCAGACCTTTCTCATCTTCCCTTCAAAATTAATTCAAGCATTTACTTAGACATCAAGTAAATTTATTTTTATTTCTCTTATTAAAAAACTCTCTGCCACATATTAACTTTACTACCTAAACTGTCATCTCCTACAAATCTGGAACTCTATCTAAATAGCCAAAGAATTATGAGAAGTTTCTCTAACTCCTTGCTACTCAAAGTGTGGCCCAAGTCTGTTGGTATCACCTGGTGGCCTGTTAGAAATGAAGACTTTTAACACCATCACAGGTCTAATTAATCAGAATTTGCATTTTAACCAGGCATAAGGGTGATTTGTATTCACATCAATGTTAGAAAAGCGTTGTTCTAGCCTACCCCAATAAATCGGCTTATAAAGAGTTTGTTTCTGCAGAGATTAATGAACTTTTCCAGGACCACCAGTACCTTTTATATAGGTATTTAGCAAATGATTGTTAAACTGAAAGGCTATTATTAAAATTACCAGTACAATTGTCTTGTACTTAAAGATAGAAAGTATTTTGATATTGACTACAGTATTATTACTTTACATATTTAATTTATGTATATATAGCTTACTTATTTAGCTAATGATATTGCAGTAATAATTGTTAGATAATAATAATTTAATTTATTTTTCCAAAATGCTAGATACTAACTTATTTAAGGAAAATCTTTCCAAGCCACTTTGGAGCTGTATGTAATATTATTTGTATTTTTCATTAAATTAATGAAAATTCTATAATGTTTAGGAAATTCTACTTAATCCTTATATTTATGCAATAGTTTCAATTTTTTATGTGTGCTTATTTTATTACACTACAGTAAACACTAAAGTTACTATAATAAGTATATATCAATTTTTATATGAATTATTTCTAGGTGAATTATGCATCTATACCAAAAAAACCAAACCCAGTGCCATCAAGTCGATTCCAACTCATAGCGACCCTATAGGACAGAGTAGAACTGCCCCACAGAGTTTCCAAGGAGCACCTGGCGGATTTGAACTGCCGACCCTTTGGTTAGCAGCGGTAGCACTTGACCACTAGGCCACCAGGGTTTCCTATGCATCTATAAGATCTGCTTGTTAAAAAGAAAAATACCTGTTGGTTTAAGTATTCTATCAGAGCATACTGACAATTTAAACTATTCACACATAGCTTTAGGGTAGCTTGAAGACAGCCATCTGAAAAGATGTTTTTCGGTAAGAAAAAGTTTGGAAAAAATAGGTCATTAACATAGCTTCAAAGCTTCCTTGAACAGTATAATTTTGTTTTTGGTATACTTGTTGGGAGCAGGAAATCAAAAATTGAGGAACAGTGGCATTTTGATTCAAGTTCTGGGACAGAAAATAACATTTTCATTCCATTAAAAATAATAATAATAATCCTGTTTGGTGTCAAGAGAAGCTGAATTCCAATCAGATTCAATTTAGCTTATCAGGGATATAGCAAAAATTTTACTCTTAGTTTTACACACTAAAGGAATATATCAATACAATAAATAATCAGCAAAATTAAAAAAAAAAAAATCCCCTGTGTTATTTTAGCTCTAGAGGTGTTTGGGGTATGCATTTCCACAAAAAAGACACTCCTCTTGTGGAATTTTTTTTTTCTCAGCTTTATGTTGCCTGAATATGCCCTGTGTTCTAAAATCTCCTAATAAAATATACTTAATCACTTTTTGAAACTAAAGCAATTTTAAGAGTTATCTAAGAAAAGCTGAACTAGTACTTGTATTCTTTTTAAAGCTCATCTGACTCAAAGCATTCAAGGGACAAGGAAGTAATAATTTGGGGTTTAGAAGTCCTTTTATAACACTTCCTACTCTGAAGGTATAAACAAAGTTGTCATACCAATAAATACTAAAGAAGATAGAATGAGGAACCATTTTGACATTACCTAAGTAAACAAAATATATAATTTAGAATATTCAGATTATCAAGATTAACTGTGTGGAGATGTATGAATGTCTATGTTAATACATGTCAAAGTATTAACTCCACTGTCTTAGTCATCTAGTGGTGCTATAAGAGAAATACCATAAGGGGATGGCTTTAACAAAGTTAATTTTTTAACGGGTTAATTCTCTCAGTAATGATATGTGACAACACAGGCAAAGTTGTGCCAACCAGCAAATTTACCTGAGTCTTGGTGTTTTTTTTTTTTTTTTTTTGGTGTACAGGGGTTTTTGCTGGGGAGCAGTCATGTAGGAATGGAGTGCCTGTGTGATTCACCTCGGATACTCAGACCCTGTAACTGAAACAATGGGTCTATGCCCAGTGTGCAAGAAGCCAAACTCTCAGACACTGCTTTTTGAGCGGAAGAAAGTTTATTCTGCAGGCTAGCAAGCAGGAACTCAGAAGTATCTACCTCAGATTGAGTTCCTCAATTTGAGGCAGCATTCACATTTTATTCATATATTCACATATGAATATTAATATATTCACATATTCATATAGGGGTGGAGGAAGGCAGTGGGCAAGGTCAGAGAGTTTTACCTATTCATAGTTTCTACTGATTATTCATTATGAGGCACAGGTAAGACTTGGCACGGAAGTGGCCAATGGACTCTGCCTTTTTGAAAGGGGCTCGGCTACTGCAGATGACATATGTCCAGTGATTTTGGTTTCTTGACATAAGTCTTTTTGTTCCTTGACAAGAGTTCTCCTGTGTTATTGAGCATGCGTAGCAGCCTAGGGTCATCTGTTGGTCATCTTTGTCTGTTCTGCACATGCCTACCACTCTGAGCTGGTTAGACTTGGACTTGTCCAGGGCTCTCCAGAGGGTCTGCAAAACAACTTAGAAGAAGTGAATGATATGGTGGGGAGGTGACTAAGAGTGGCCTGATAACTGGTGGAGTACTAATAAATTAGATGTCTTCAGCCTGTAGGGTCCCAAAACAACCACAGCACCTCAAAGCAAAAACAGGCATACACTGTAAACAACACTGTTAGCACAAACTGTCTGAATGAACTGGTACTGTGTAGCCCAACACCTCATGCATACAAAAAAGATCTTATCAAGCAGAATATCCCAAAGACTCAGAGCTTATCTCCCAGGAACAGTCAAAAAACCAGTCCTGAAGACCTTTCTTAGGTATATGCTGTTTTTGAACAAAGTGGGAGTTAGCTTTTCCTAAACAACACTTCCATTAAGAAGCTACACAATGGCACTGCCATTAGACCAAGTAAAATACTCAATTGCATCTTTCAGCATGATATTGAAGAACATTCTGTTGTGATCCATAATGTTCTCATTGGCTGCTTTTCTCAAGTAAACCTCAGGCCTTTCTTCCTAGTCTATCTTAGTCTGAAAGCCCCACTAAAACCTGTCTACCATGGATGATCTTGTTGGTATTTGAAATATTTGTGGCATAATCGTCAGCATGACAGCAACACAAGCCACCGCAGTACAAGCTGACCAGGGCAGGGTAGGGGGAGTAGTGCAATAAGAGGAATATAATTTATAAATAGAGAATTTTAGTAGAAAAACAAAAACTGTAGACAAGAATCACACAGAAATCATACATAGAATTACAAAATATAAGAAATGAAATCATTTTATGATATAGCATGGGAAAATTTGATGACAGAATAATAGAAATCATACAGAGAAAGAAGCAGTGAGGAAAAGAAGGTAATTTAAAAATAAATACTATACATGTTATAAAAGATATGTGGAATGATATAGAAAAGTAGAACAGAATTTCTAGAAAGAGCAAAAATGGGACAGAAGAATATAGATGGAGATAATGATAGAAACTGTTTTTGAAATTGATGAAAGACATCTATCTGCAGATCCGAGGCACTTAACACACCTAAAATAAGATACGTACAAGAAAATCAATCCCTGATACACCACAGAAAGCTGATGAAAATGAAGGGCAAAGAGAAAACCTTAAAAAACAAATGGATTAAAAAAAAAGAAGTTGCCATTGAGTTGATGCCTACTCATGGTGACCCCATAATGTGTCCGAGTAAAACTGTGCTCCAATGGAGTTTTCAGTATAGGACATATTAAAATAAGGAAGCAAAAATAAAAATAACGGCTAATAGCTTATCAAAAACAATGAAAAACCAGAGGCAATGGGATAAATGGAAAAGAGAAAAAAAATCTAGAATTTTATACCCTGAAAGAATATCTTCAAAAATGAAGACAAAATGAAGGTATTTTCCAGACAGGCAAATCTTAGTGGATTCATCTTTAGCTCACTCACATAGTAAGAAATGTAGGGTAGGTACAATTCCAATTATTCAAAGTACAAAAATGACAAAAAAAACTGTCATAATTAGTGATACATCAGCAGATTATATAAATGCAAATATATGCAGAAAGTGATTACAGCAAAAGTTCGGAAAAAGTGAGGGGATCATGATTTGTAAAGGGAACATGGGGACACTGGAGTACCAACAATGCTTGATTTCCAGATTGGAAATGGTTACTCAGATGTATAATTTATAGTAATTCATTAGCATATGAAATTATTTTATGCGTATTTCTGTGTACATGTTATAATTCACAGTCGATTTTATTTTTAATACCTTAACAGGCTTATTTATTAAAATCAAAGCTAATATCACGGACAATTTATCAATTTAAGTAGTTGTACCCTTATTTCAAAAGATTTGAGGTAGCATAAAAAATTAAGAGAAAATGATAAAATTTATGTATTTTGTGTGTGTGTGTGTGCGCACATGCATGTGTTTCATTTTCTTTTGTCATTACAGCTTGCTTTATTGAGGTGTAAAGATATATGAAAAATATTCTGTTGACACGTCAGTGTAAACACAGATGTCTTATTGACTCCTCAAATATTTTTGTAAAATAGCTAATAGACTATTTTAAATAATATGAAGATTTGGATCTATATTGGTTACTTAGGGATTTCATCCAGGTACCATATTCTTCAGGAATTTTCAAAAATATGTGCTGCAACAGGGACCAAACAGAATGTATGAGATTGGTTGGTGAGATTTACTAATGTCACCTTCTGCCATATCATTTGAAATCAACTTTACTGTTAATCAGCAACATCTGGAAGCACTGTGAAGTTAAAAAAATTATGTCCAAAATCAGTAGCTATAGGATGGAGAACCCGGACACAACGTTAAAGTTATGCCCTTAACCCTTAATTCAGCTGTTAAAATCAGCCACAATGTAGTTTTACACTGCCAAAAAGCTGGATATTTTGAAGGCTTTCCCGGCAAAGACAGTTTTACCAAAGAGTTTCAAAGAAAAGTCTCATTTTTTGAACTGCTCACAATGTACTCAATTGCCTCAAAATGACTTGGCATGGGGAATGAACATTACAATAAAATTCCTTTTTGCACATTTTTGTACCAATCTCAGAGTGCTTTAAAAAGAGCAATTGTCATAAGGCAAATTTGTAGCCTACTTACTAGTTTGCTGCCATCCATTAATTCCTTCTAGTTGTCCTTTGCAGTTCCAATCCACCAGGCGCTCCTTGGAAACTGTATGGAGCAGTTCTACTCTGCCTTATAGGGTCACTATGAGTCAGAATGAACTTGAAGGAAAGGGGTTTGGTTTTTTGGGATTTAGTTGTCCTTTGAGTTGGAATGGACTCCAAAGCAATGTTTTTTTGTTTTTTTAGTTGTCCTTTAACACAGTTTCTGACATGACCGGTTACTATTTTATCACACAGCCTCTCCATAGTTGCCATCTCTAACTGGCCCTCCTGGCCACACCTCATATTTTTTCTGTGATAGAAACCTGTTACTATCTTGTTACTCAGTCTCTCAATGGCTATAGTTACTGCTGGCCCCTCCAAGCCATGCCCTACATGGGTTCCTATAAATAAAGCTTCTCCGTTTTCTCAGACTGACGTGCTAGAAAGGAAGCCTGGTGGAGCAATGATTAAATATTTGACTGCTGGTTTACAGTTTGGGTGTCTGAAAGGACTCAGCAGTTCCACAGTAGAAGGACCTGGTGATCTACTTCTACAAAGATTCCAAAAAAAATGACCCATTGCTGGCAAGTCAAATTCTGACTCATAGCAACCCTATAGGACGGTGTAGAACTGCCCCATAGGATTTCCAAGGCTGTAATCTTCAAGGAAGCAGACTGCCACATCATTGTCCCACCAGGAGCGGTTGGTAGGTGCAAACCACCAACCTTTCTGTTAGCAGCCCAGGTTTTAACCACTGGCTACCATAAAGATCACAGCCTAGAAAAGCCTATGGGGCAGTTTTACTCTGTCACATGGGGTGACTATGAGTTTATATGGACTCCAAGGCACCTAAAAACAACAACAATGTGCTAGAAACTTTACCAGTATGACTTCATCCCACACTAACCATGAGACCCTACCCAGCTTGCCATACATAAGATCTTTCCCATAATTCCAGTTGTCCCTGGGTGCAACCTCCTGTGTGTCCCTGCATCAAGATATTGTTGTGGTTTCCTTCTGAGACCTGTGAGATATAAATTCTGTTTGTCCTTGTGCCTTCCTGGATGAGTCTAAATTTCTCCAAGACATTCACAGGCTACTTTTTGGTCAAACTTAATACAATAATTTTTAGAATGTATTGATATCTGCTGGGATAAGAACAGTCGTTTGTTTTAAAATTTCTTGGCAATTCTCACACAATTAAAATTCTTTTAGATTAACTTTAGAATAAGCTTATAAAATTGCTTTTAAAAATCCTCTAGGATTTTGATAAGGGTTGAATTATATTTATAGCTCTGTTAGTGGTAGACATGTCATTTTTTAAAATATTGAGGATTCCCATAGAGGAACATAATGTCTTATCACTTATTCAGGGATGTCAAATCAGAAAAACAAAATATGAAAAAAAAAAAAAATCACGTACTAATGCATCCAACTCTTCACTTGACATTTCAACCTCAATGTCAAAAATACATTGCAAAGGTAAATATGCAATTGGAACTCCCTTCTCAAGTTTCTTCCTCTGGTGACGTTTCCTATCAGCCTATGGCACTTCCATTTTCCCAAGAGCTTTCACTAATATACTTAAGTCATCCTTGATTTTGTCCTTTCCACATCACTGCCAACATCTAATGACTGATTCTTTTAAGTAGTCTTGGCACATATCAAGTACTCAATAAATATTTGTTGAAAGAATAAATGAATGAAACTATCCAAATTCCTTTAGCTTTTCTCTCAAGATTCATCCCAAATATATCCAATTTATTTCAGTATAATTGTCTCCAAAAAGTCCTTTTGTATTTGAAATAGATTGTTATTCCATTGCTTAAAATACCTGAGATTATACCTTTTTTATTTTTTTGTTAGCTTCAGATTTTAACTTCTTTTTAAATATATAATGCAATCATGAGTTAAAAATTAAAAATGATAAATAATGAATATTTATTTTTGTCACATTTCTATCCAATTGTCCTCCCCATCCTTATGGGTTCTTATAAATCCATCCACAGTTTCTTTACATAGATACAAAGAAGTATAGAAATTTTGATTATACCATATTTCTAACAAAGGTCACAATTATATATACTATGCATCACTTTGGCTTTTTTTTTTACTTAAAATATATATGTTAGGTCTTTCTACTTCAGAGCACAGAGACATATATCTCTCTTTTTTTGAGCTATATAATTTCCTACTGTATTTATTTAATTCATCTTGACTAAGCAAATAGATTTCATTATTTTGCCATTATAAACAAGATTTTAATAAATAACACATATACAAGTATATTTGTATGAAAAATTATTAGTAGCAACATTGTTTGGCCAAAGGCTACGTTCTTTCACACTATATTAGTTATTTCTTTCTATAATATTGCTTACCAATTTGCATTCATACCTTCAAAATAGACAATGTGCTTTCACGCAAGCCTCTTCAAAGAATGTCAAATTATTTTTTTTATTGTGGTTTAGTCCATTTTCTCAGTTTTATTCTCCAGTGATTACAACTCTATTTCCTATGATAGATTCTTTCTTGTGTGCCTCCTAATTTCATCTCCATGTCTTTGATGACTTTAACATCCATTTTTACCTAGGTCCTACTGGTTCATGTATAATGCACTTATATTATTTTCATTATATCTTTCCTGAAATTTTGTCCTTCTCTTTTTTGATCTCTCTTCACAAGAGTGATGGCAAAGTTAAGTGTGGGTGTGTGCATTAATTTCTGTTATTTCTGTTATTAAGTATTTGGTTCCCACATTCTCTGAAACAACATATCAGTTTAAAGAATTCTTTGGCGGTATGAAGGTTTTTTTTTTTTTTTTTTCTTTCTCACTCTCTTTTCTAAATTATTCTAATAGTAAAGTTATAAAAATATTCTAATATTTTATACTATTAATAAATATTGGCAAGATTTGTTTTATTGGACTAATAGTAGAGTTTTCCTGTTTGAGATGGGGGGGCAGGGTGGATTTCTAGGCCTAAGAATCCAAAGGACCTTCACTATGTGTTTAGCATACAGGCAGACACCCACAGCCTGTGAGTCGATTTCAACTCATAGCGACCCTATAGGACAGAGTAGAACTGCCTCGTAGGGTTTCCAAGGCTGTAAATCTTTATGTAAAGCAGAATGCCACATCTTTCTCCCATGAAGTGGCTAACCAACTTTTGGTTAGCAAAAGAAAGCTTAATGGTTGCACCTCCAGGGCTCCTGTACACTTCTAAACCCAAAACCAAACCCATTGCCGTAGCGTCAATTATGACTCATAGTGACCCTATAGGATGGAGTAGAACTGCCCCATAGAGTGTCCAGGGAGAGCATGGTGGATTCAAACTGCCGACCTTTTGGTTAGCAGCCATAGCAGTTAATCACTACATCACCAGGGTTTCCCCTTTACAGATAGCTTCCTGCAAATAGGACTTCTTTGTGTGATTCTTTGAAATTTCTTCTCCTGTTTCACTGAACACAGTGGAATCTAGAGCAGTTTTTGTTGCCAACCCTGAAATTTTTAGTTTTATCAAAAGCTACTGCAAAAGCAGAATTCATCACTTCATGGTGGACATATTAAACTCATGACATGATTTTTTCTAAAACTTGGAATTCTTCTCTGGTAGATTCTCTGATACTTTCCAAACTTACTTTCTCCATCTCTTTGGGAACATATACTACTTGGTCTCAACGGACTGCAGTTACAGATCTGGTTATTAGTGGTAAATGTCTTAGTCATCTAGAGCTGCTATAACAGAAATACCACAAGTGGATTCCTTTAACAAAGAGAAATTTATTCTCTCACAGTCTAGTAAGCTACAAGTCCAAATTCAGGGCATCCGCTCCAGGGGAAGGTTTTCTCTGTTAGCTCTGGAGGAAGGTCCATGTCATCAATCTTCCCTTGGTCTAGGAGCTTCTCTGTGCAGGAACCTCGGGTCCAAAGGATGTGCTCTACTCCTGGCACTGCTTTTGTGATGTTATGAGGTCCTCATGCCTCTCTACTTGCTTCTCTCTTTTATATCTCAAAAGAGATTGGCTTAAGACACCATCTGATCTTGTAAATCTCATCAATATAACTGCCAATAATCCATCTCATTACATCACAGCGATAGGATTTACAACACATAGGGAAATCACATCAGATGAAAAAATGGTGGATAATCATACAATACTGGGAATCATGGCCCGACCAAGTTGACACATATATTTAGGGGACACAATTCAATCCATGACATAAGATATCATTTTTACCCTCAGAATTATTCTCTAACATGTGGGAAGTGTATTTTTGCATTATGTTTTGGGCTCTGCCATGCTGGGACAAATAAATAACCTCACTTCTTGCATGATGTCTCCATTCATTCAATGGATTGGAGTAACCCTTACACTTTAAAATCTGTGAACTATATCTGACTTCAAGTTTCAGAAAATGTGAAGACTGAAACGTGTCATTTATTTATTATTTGTTATTTTGCATGATTTCTTGAAGAAGAGGAAAAAGATGATGATGCATGCAACTTCCATGACATATTTTAGTCCCTAACATATTATACACCTACTCCTCCCTTACCCACTATCTCATTATCCAACATTTCACGTTTATGATAATAGCAAAAAATCTACTCTGTGACTATTTTGTGCATTACCAACGTACATCTGACTATAACGAATGCCAAGGGGCAAGGTGAGAGTAACACTAGTCGTGCTGGTTAAGTTTATGTGTCACCTTAGCTGTGCCATGATTCCGAGCAGTTTGGCATTTATGTAATGATGTAATTTGGCAGTTACATAATGATGTAATCAAACACCATTTTGTGATCTGATATGGTCATCCTCCATTTTCAAATAATACTGATTTTCCCATAACAATCTTGGAACCTAACTATGTTAATAAATGAGGAGTGGGTATATCCCTTCAATATTCCTGTAGGCATCTTCCAACAAATTACTTCTGAAGTACACACAGATTTTTCTTTTTTTTTCACCAATTCCTAATTTTTTTTTTTTAGTGAAAAGAGATTTAAAAAAAAAAAAAATTGTACTTTAAGTGAAAGTTTACAAATCAAGTCAGTCTCTCATACAAAAATTTATATATGCTTTGCTATATACTCCTAATTGCTCTCCCCCAATGAGACAGCACACTTCTTCCCTCATTATCTCTTTTTGTGTCTATTCTTCCAGCTTCTGACCCCCTCTGCCCTCTTATCTCCCCTCCAGGTAGGAGATGCCAACATAGTCTCATGTATCTTCTTGATCCAAGAAGCTCATTCTTCATCAGTGTCATTGTCTATCCCATTGTCCAGTCCAATCTCTGTCTGAAGAGCTGGCTTTGTGAATGGTTCCTGTCTTGGGCTAACAGATGCATCTTAGATGGCTGCTTCCTAGCATTTAAGACCCCAGAGTCCACTCTCCAAAGTGGGACACAGAATGTTTTCTTAATAGATTTTATTATGCCAATTGACTTAGATATCCCCTGAAACCATGGTCCCCAAACCCCTGCCCTGCTAGCATTCTGTTTATTCAGGAAACTTCTTCGCTTTTGGTTTAGTCCAGTTGTGCTCACCTCTCCTGTATTGTGTGTTGTCTTTCACTTAACCTAAAATAGTTCTTATCTACTACCTAATTAGTGAGTATCCCTCTCCCTTCCTCCCTTCCTTTCCCCACTCTCATAACATGAATTAAAGAATATTTTCTTCTCTGTTTAAACTATTTTGCGAGCTCTTATAATAGTGGTCTTACACAATATTTGTCTTTTGCAACTAATTTCACTAAGCATAACACCTTCCAAATTCCTCCATGTTATTAAATGTTTCACAAATTCATCACTGTTCTTTAACAATATGTAGTATTCCATTGTGTGAATATGCCATAATTTATTTATCCATTCATCCATTGATGGGCACCTTGGTTGCTTCCATCTTTTTGCTATTGTAGACAGTGTTGCAATGAACATGGGTGTGCATATATCTGTTTGTGTAAAGGATTTTATTTCTCTAGGATATATTTCAAGGAGTGGGATTGCTGGATTGTACAGTAGTTCTCTTTCTAGCTTTTTAAGGAAATGCCAAATTGATTTCCAAAGTGGTTGTACCATTTTACATTCACACCAACATTGTATAAGTGTTGCAGTCCCTCCACAACCTCTCCAACATTTCTTAGCTTGTGCTTTTTAGATTAATGCCAGCCTTGTTGGAGTGGGATGAAATCTCATTGTAGTTTTGATTTCCATTTCTCTAATGGCTAATGATCCTGAGACTTTCCTCATGTGTCTTATTAGCTACCAGAATGTCTTCTTAGTAAAGTGCCTGTTCATATCTTTTGCCCATTTTTTAATTGGGTTCTTTGTCTTTTTGTAGTTGAGTTTTTGCAGTATCACGTGGATTTTAGAGAACAGGCGCTGATAGGAAATGTCATAGCTAAAAACTTTTTCCCAGTCTATAGATAATCTTTTTACTCTGTCGGTGAAGTCTTTGGATGAGCACAGGTATTTGATTTTTAGGAGCTCCCACTTATCTACTTTCTCTTCTGCATTGTTACTAATAGTATATGTACAGTTTATACTATGTATTATGGCTTCTAACATTGTCCCTATTTTTTCTTCCATGATCTTTTTCGTTTCAGATTTTATATTTAGGTCTTTGATCCATTTTGAGTTTGTTTTTTTACATGGTGTGAGGTATGGGTCTTGTTTCACTTTTTTGTAGATGGATATCCAGTTATGTCAGCACCATTTGTTAAAAAGCCTGCCTTTTACCCATTTAACTGACTTTGGGCCTTTGTCAAATATTAATTGCTCGTATCTGGATAGATTTATGTCTGGATTCTCAATTCTGTTCCATTTGTCTATGCATCTGTTGTTGTACCAGCACCAGGCTGTTTTGTCTACTGTGGTGGTTAATATAGGTTCTAAAATCAGGAAGAGTGAGGTCTCCCACTTTGTTCTTCTTTTTCAGTAATGTTTTACTTATCCGAGGCTTCTTTCCCTTCCATACGAAGTTGGTGATTCGTTTCTCCATCTCATTAAAAAATGTCATTGGAATTTGGATTAGAATTGCATTGTATCTATAGACAGCTTCGGTAGAGTAGATATTTTTACAATGTTAAGTCTTCCTATCCATGGGCAAGGTATGTTTTTTCCACTTATGTAGATCTCTTTTGGTTTCTTGCAGTAGTGTTTTGTAGTTTTCTTTGTACAAGTCTGTTACACCTCTGGTAAGATTTATTCCTAAATATTATATCTTTTGGGGGGCTACTGTAAATGGTATTGATTTGGTGATTTCCTCTTCAATGTTCTTTTTGTTGGTATAGAGGAATCCAAGTGATTTTTCTATGTTTATCTTCTATCCTGATATTCAGCTGGACTCTTCTATTATTTTCAGTAGTTTTCTTGAGGATTCCTTAGGGTTTTCTGTGTATAAGATCATGTCATCTACAAATAGAGATACTTTTAGGTCTTCCTTGCCAATCTGGATGCTCTTTATTTCTTTATCTAGCCTAATTGCTCTGGCGAGGACCTCCAGCACAATGTTGAACAAGAGTTGTAATAAAAGACCTCCGTGTCTGGTTCCCAGTCTCAAGAGGAATGCTTTCAGACCCTCTCCATTTAGGATGATGTAGGCTATTGGCTTTGTATAAATGCCCTTTATTATGTTGAGGAATTTTCCTTCTATTCCTATTTTGCTGAGAGTTTTTATCATGAACGAGTGTTGAACTTTGTCAAATGCCTTTTCTGCATCAATTGATAAAATCATGTGGTTCTTGTCTTTTATTTATATGATGGATTACATTAGTTGTTTTTCTAATGTTGAACCAGCCCTGCATACCTGGTATGAATCCCACTCATTCATGGTGAATTATTTTTTTAATGTGTTGTTGAATTCTATTGGCTAGAATTTTGTTAATGGTCTTTGTGTCTATGTTCATGAGGGATATTGCTCAGTAATTATCTTTTTTTGTTTTGTCTTTACCTGGTTTTTGTACCAGGGTTATGCTGGCTTCATAGAATGAGTTCAGGAGTATTCCATCCTGTTCTATGCTCTGAAATACCTTTAGTAGCAGTGGTGTTAACTCTTCTCTGAAAGTTTCAGAGAACTCTGCAGTGAAGCTGTCTAGGCCAGGGCTTTTTTGGGGGGCAGTTTTTTGATTACTTATGGGTCTATTTAGTTGTTTTACCTCTGTTTGTGTTTGTTTAGGTAGTTTGTTTCTCGGAATTCACTCATTTCTTCTAGGTTTTCAAATTTCTTACAGTACAGTTTTTCATAGTAATCTGATATGTTTCTTTTAATTTCAGTTGGGTCTGTTTTGATATCTCCCATCTCATTTCTTATTCAGGTTATTTACTTCCTCTCCTGTTTTGCTTTTGTCAGTTTGGCCAAAGGTTTATCAATTTTGTTATTTTTTTCAAAGAACCAGCTTTTGGTCTTGTTAATTCTTTCAATTGTTTTTCTGTTTTCTATTTCATTTAATTCTGCTCTAATTTTTATTATTTGCTTTCCTCTGGTGTCTGAGGGTTTCTTTTGTTGGTCTCTTTCTATTTGTTCAATTTGTAGGGATAATTCTTTGATTTTGACCCTTTCTTCTTTTTGAGCATGTGCTTTTATAATACAAATTGACCTCTGAGCACTGCTTTCACTGTGTCCCAAAGGTTCTGATAGGAAGTGTTTTCATTCTCATTGGATTCAATGAATTTTTTTATTCCATCCTTAATATGTTCTATAACCAAGGCTTTTTTGAGCAGGGTATTGTTCAGTTTCCAAGTGTTTGATATTCTTTCTGCTTTTTCTGTAATCGATTTCTACTTTTATGGCCTTATGGTCAGAGAAGGTGCTTTGTAATATTTCAATGTTTTGGATTCTGCTAAGTCTTGCTTTATGACCTAATATGTGGCCTAATCTAAGAATGTCCCATGTGCACTAGAAAAGAAATTATACTTGGCTGTTGTTGGGTTTAGTGTTGTGTATATGTCTACAACATCAAGTTGGTTGATTTTGGCATTTAGATCTTCTGTGTCTTTATCGAGCTTCTTTCTGGATGTCTTGTCCTTCACCAAAAGTGGTGTGTTGAAGTCTCCTACTATTATTGTGGAGCTGTCTATCTCACTTTTCAATGTTGTTAGAGTTTGTTTTATATATCTTGCAGTCCTGTCATTGGGTGCATAAATATTTAATATGGTTATATCTTCCTGGCCAATTGTCCCTCTAATCATTATATAGTGTCCTTTCTTATCCTTTGTCGTGGATTTAACTTTAAAGTCTATTATGTCAGAAGTTAATATTGCCACTCCCGCTCTTTTCTGGTTGTTGTTTGCTTGATATATTTTCTTCCATCCTTCGAGTTTTAGTTTGTTTTTGTCTCTAAGTTGAAAGTGTACCTTTTGTAGGCAACATATAGACAGATCGTGTTTTTTAATCCATTCTGCCACTGTCTGTCTCTTTATTGGTGCATTTATTCCATTTACATTCAACGTAATTATGGATAGGTAAGAATTTATTAATGTCTTTTTGATGTCATTTTTTGTGTGTTGCTGACAGTTTCTTTTTCCCACTTAATTTTTTGCGCTGAGAGTTCATTTTTATATATTGTCTTTTCCTCATATTCGTTGTTGTTGATTTTTTTTTTTCTGCTTATTCTCTGTTTTTTCTTTTATTTTATTTTGATGTGGAGGATAGTTTGTCCCCTTTGTGGTTACCTTAATATTTACCTCTATTTGTCTAAATTTGAACCTAACTTTTATTGCTTTGTATCATGTCTTCCTCTACATATGAAAGATCTATAACTATATTTCTTAGTCCCTCTTTATTGTTTTAATGCTGTCTTCTTTTATATAATAACATCATTGTTTCCCTGTTTTGCATTTTTTTTTTTTTAATCTTGATTTATTTTTGTGATTGCCATTTGGGTGGACATCTGATTGTTCTGTCCAGTGTTCTAATCTTGGGTTGATAACTGATATTATTGATTTTCTAACCAAAGAACTCCCTTAAGTATTTCTTGTAGTTTTGGGTTGATTTTTATGAATTCCCTAAACTTCTGTTTATCTAGATATATCCTAATTTTATCTTCATATTTGAGAGACTGTTATGCTGGATATATGATTCTTGGCTGGGAATTTTTTTCTTTCAATAGTTTATACAAGTCATCCCATTGCCTTCTTGCCTGCACAGTTTCTGCTGAGTAGTCTGAGCTTATTCTTATTCACCCTCTTTTGTAGGTGACTTTTCGTTTATCCCTAGCTGCTATTAAAATTCTAAAATTTACTCTTTATCTTTGGTTTCGGCAAGTTTAATTACAATATGTCTTAGTGACTTTCTTTTAACATCTACTTTATGTGGCACCTTGAATAGATATCCTCACATCTTTCATGATATCAGGGAAGTTTTCTGCCAACAAATCTTCAACAATTCTCTCTGTATTTTCTCTTATCCTTGCCTGTTCTAGTACTCCAATCACTCGTAGGTTATTTCTCTTGATAGAGTCCCACGTGATTCTTAAGGTTTCTTCATTTTTTTTAATCCTTTTATCTGATTTTTCTTCATATATATTGGTGCCAAGTGCCTTATCTTCATGTTCACCAATTCTGCCTCTCACTTGCTTGATTCTGCTCCTCTCACTTTCTACTGAGTTATCTAATTCTGTAATTTTATTGTTAATCTTTTGAATTTCTGATTGTTGCCCCTTGTGAATTCTTTCAACTTATTAAATTTTTCATTATGATTTTGAATAATCTTTAATTTTTTCGGCTGCATTATCTGTGTGTTCCTTGGCTTGTTTTGTGTATTGTCTCTTCCTTATTTTCTTTCCTGATGTCTTGAAGAGTTGTGCATATTCATCTTTTGAATTCTGCATCTGATAATTCCAGGAAGGCGTCTTCATCTAGAAGATTTGTTGATTCTTTGTTTCAAGAGCTTCTTGAGGCTATCATGGTCTGTTTCTTTATGAGACTTGATATTGACTGTTGTCTCCAAGCCATCTATAAGTTATTGTATAAGTTTATTTTATGTTTGCTTACTGTATCCTAACTTCTTGCTTTGTTTTGTTTTGATATGCCAAATGGGTTGCTTGAGTGAGCTAGCTTGATTATTTTCACCTTTAGGGCTTGGATATCCTGTCACCAGATGGCTAGAACTGTTATCAGGTATATCAGTCTAGGAGTTCATTTGCTTGTCTTATATGAATTCAGCTCAGGTGTCCAGGTAGGCGATTATCAAGTGTGTGTATAGGCTCTGTCCTACAGTCTTTGAGGGGCATGTGTGATTGGTGTAGGTACTGGTATCTGGTTGCAGCAAGGGGTCACACTCTGAACAAGGCAGGAGGTTGAGAATCATCCCCCATGGGTCTCTGAGGGAAACACGCCCCTCTTCCTTAGAGTTTACAGGTGGGTGGGTTCTGCAGATAGACCATGAACTCCCAATGTTTTTGGTCATAATTACTGGGAGGTACCAGTTTTCCTAGGACCCCTGTTGTGGGAGGCTGGATGACCTGAATGGAGCCACCAGTCCTTAGGCCCCTGATGTAGGTAGGTGTGGACCCTGTTTAATAGGCAAAGTGGTGTCAAACATCAAACACCCACCTTTCCACCAAACAGCAGAAACAGTTGTAGTCTGCCAACAAGGGCAAATTCTCCTGAAATAAGCCTACACAGGTCCATGCAGTGGGGAAAGGTATTCAAAGTCCACGGACCATTTATGCCTGGACAGGAACTGCTTCTGTCCTGAGCTCCCCAGGTTAGTGGAGCTAGAAAATTGTCTTTCCCCCAATTGCATATTTATTCTTTCTCCATGGCTGGGAGGATGGCTCTAGACGCTCAACAGGGCCTATCTCAGGCCCAGGGAAATCAACAGCCACTGAAGCCTACTTGGGAGGCTGGGAGTATGGTAAAATATGTGCAAGTACTTAGCTTTTGCCAAGAGAGCTGTTCTTCTCTGTTTCCGGAGGTGTGAGTAGGCTGTGCAACTGGCTTCTGCCTGCGAAAACTGTGTCTGAATGCTACTACCAGCCCTCTACAGCCACTCCCGGGAATGGTGCCTGAGGGATCTTGGTGATTCAGGTCTGCCAACTCCTCTCCGCTTCTGAACCACCTCTCCCTCCCCCTGCCACTCATTCTGTTTTCTAACTTTGCCTTTGATGTTCAGGGTGCCTACGTTGTCATAAATATAATTGTTTCATTTGTTTTTTGGATCTTGGTTTTAATTGAGAATTACAGGAATCATCTGGCTATTCCGCCATCTTGACCCCACCTCTCTCCTATAGTTTTTACTCAATCTACATTGCCCTGAACATATGTACTGAAGAAGAACATAAATATGCCATACAATTCCCAAATGGCAATAATTCAAATCTGTATAAATTAGCAAATACAATAATTTCCTAGTCGGCAACAAAACACACCAATTTTAATTAAACATGACAGTACACATGGTATATGAACCTGTGGATTTCTGCTTATTTTCAGAGATGAAAGAAGCAAAAGGTCTCTCTGACTCTCTGTCTTCAGACTGAGAAGCCTGCTGAGAAATTGCTTGCCACAACTAGCCTTGAAACCTAGCTACAGAGAACTTCCTCTGAGTTTGAGGGGTGGTCAAATCTCCTCCCTGAGACCAGTCATTAAAAGTAAAAGCCTGACATCTACAGATCTGAACTCTAACATTTAAGCTAATATTGTAACTGTCAATTCTGATTCTCCAGCGATAAATGAATGTCTTGAGGTCTTACTTGCATGCCTTGCTGTGACTACCTTGCAATAAACTAAACAAGTTTATGCATGGCAAACCTGGACATTTCTTTCTTTATTTTTTAAGATAAAACCCTTTAGGACAACATTCGAAAGACTCTCTGCTTCTTTTGATAAGCTTAATTTTTTTAATTGCCCTTTAAGTAAAAGTTTATAGCCCAAGCTAATTCCTCATATAAATATTTATACACATATTGTTATGTGACATTAGTTTCAATCCCTATAACATGACAGCACACTCCATCTTCCCACCCTGGGCTTCCTGTGTCTATCCAACCAGCTCCTGTTCCTTTCTGCCTTCTCATCCTGTCTCTGGATAGGAGCTGCCAATTTAGTCTCGTATATCTGCTTGAACGAAGGAACACACTCCTCATGAGTATTATTTTGTGTTTTGTAGTCCAGTCTAATCTTGGTATGAAGAGTTGGCTTTGTGAATGGTTTTGGTTCTGGGTTAACAGAGCGTCCAGGGGCCATGTTTTCTAGGGTTTCTCCAGTTTCAGTCAGATGGTTAAGTTTGGTCTTTTTATGTGAATTTGAGTTCTGCACCACACTTTTATCCTGCTCCATCAGGGACTCTAGTCAGGCACCATCTAGTTCTTCTGGTCTCAGGCTGGTAGTGTCTCTGGTTTATGTGTCCCTTTTGTCTCTTGGGATAGTATTTTCCTTGCATCTTCAGTGTTCTTCATTTTCCTTTGCTCTAGGCAGATTGGGACCAATTGATACATCTTAGATGGCTGCTCATTAGCTTTTAAGATGTCAGATGCCACTCATCAAAGTTGAATGCAGAACATTTTCTTAATAAACTTTGTTATCCCAATTGACCTAGATGTGCCCTGAAACGATGGTCTCCAGACTCCAGCCCCTGCTACTCTGTCCCTCAAAGTATTTGGTTCTGTTCAGGAAACTTCTTGTCTTTTGATTTAGTCCAATTGAGCACACACAGATATTAATACTCATAGTATCTACATAAAACAAGTTCATATATTTAGTTGGATTTCTTTCAGTTCTTTTCTATTCAGAATGATATTTGCTATTTTTTTCGAAGAAATGCATTTTATTCTATCTATGTAACTTCTCTCTGTTCAATGGTTTTATTAGAAAGTGGCTGCTAAATTTTATCAAATATATTCTCAGCATCCATTGATTTTTGCATATGGTAAATAGTTGACTTGCTTACTGATATTTGGTAAATTTCTTGTATTCCTGGAATAAACCCTAATTTTTCATAATGTATTTTTATTTTGACATATTATGATATTATAGTAATATCAATACAAAATATTCTGGGAAAAAACCTATTATTTATAAATCTTGCTTCCTTGTTTTATCAAATTGGTTCCTCTGCAAAGCAGATGCCAAGATATGCTTACACATAAAATAATTTTGTGGAGGGAAATGCCTTTGAGGAATAAAAGGAAGGGAGTAGTAGTAGGCCAGCAAACTTTGGGCCCCAAGGCAGGTCTGGCATTTGTAAATGTAGAGGGTAAGTGAAAGGAGTATTGTATAGGAAGATTCTTAACCCGTAATACAGTTGTAGGAAAATTTTGGAGAGGCAGACGAGGAGCCCTCAAGCCAAATTTGCCCATTAGAGATGACCTTTTTCCTGAAGAAAAATTGTTTTCTCTTACTTTATTTAATTTTTTATACCATAGATGTGCATATTTGAATGATCACTAATTTTTGTTTATAATGCATAATCATTGCTGAGCTATGCCTGAATTTTTTTAATAGTAATTTTATTTAGTTTTTAAAATGTATTTATCTAAATAAAAAGCAACCACCAACTAAACACATGCACACAATTTCACACCCTGATAAAAACCTATATAAACATATGGCCACCCCAGTACTCTCCACCTGACTTTCTTTTACTGAAGTCACCATCGTTTTGAATCCTGTATTCATTTCCTTGGCTTCTTTTTTAAAAATAAAGTTTCATTGCCTTTCTATGTATTTTTGAAGTTTATTTTCTTTATATTTTAATTATTTTAACTAATAAAATTTACCATGCTCTTTGGGACATACATTAAGTAAGCATAGTGTATGTTATATGTTATATTTCTCTCTTGAAGACTCACAGTGCATACCATCTTATTAAAATGCTGAAAACTGAATTACAAGACAGCAATGATTTTCTAATTTTAACTAAATGCCTTACCACCTTATTAATCTAGACGCCACATTCTCTGCAAGTATTCTCACTGCAAAGACATTCTAGGCAAAAACATTAAGAAACACTGCTCTAGTAAGCTCTTTCCCTATTCTTTATGAATTTTAGTCCAGGTTACCTCCAACAGCTTCACTAAACCTATACCTTCACTAAAGTAGAAAATATAACCTCCTATTTCAGAGTGAAAACAAATTTATTAAATATGAATTTTCACATCCTTACATCTTCTTCTAAACTATTCTCCTTCCCTTCTCTTTTATTGTTATAGTAGGAGAGCTGCCTATCAGAAGCAAAATTCTGCATTTTTTTTTTTTTTTTATGTTGGGGATAACATTTTCTTCCGTTATTTCACAGACCGCATTCTGTAATTTAACTATCTGCCATCATAAATTTGCTTGTTGGTGTTGTTGTGGTTTAATGGTTATTCCACAATCACAATTTATGTTTATTCTGCTATCTTAAATCTTGAAAACCGTGTTTCATTCTCATGATTCTTCAACCAGTTCACAAATGTTTAATGAGCGTTGAGCTGTATACTGATGACACATATGTAAGTAAAAGAGAGATGGTTCCTGTCTTCATCAAATTCACCATGTACAGGGGGAAAATAAACATTAAAAATTAATTAAAATTGAAAATTATACCCATGCAAAGTGTTTCAATAAAGAGAAATTAATGATGTTATCAGAATGTATTTTAGAGAAAATGTATCATTCTTAGAGAACAGATAGTCTTCTCTGAGAAAGTGTATTGACTTTTAATGACAAAGGGATCACTTCAACTGTTGAAATTGCTTAGTGGACTTAGGAAATATCATCAGTTTATACTCCTGGAGCAGCTTTATTACAGTCAAAGGATAGACTGCAAGAATGGAGGAAGGATATACAATGAAATGGGGCTGGAGAACACAGGCAAAAGCTTCTTTGTGTTCCCTCCACTGGACAGTCTTTGTCTACAAGTCTCCAAACACTTCCAGTATTCATAGGAAGCACCTTGCTACCAGGCAGCTCAAAGTTTTATTGTCAAAAGTCTCATAATGAGCTGGTGTGTAGGCACATTCTAGCTATGTGAACAATCTTAATTGTGGAACTCTAATACCCCCTTTCTAAATGAAACCTTCTCCAAAATCAGGTACAAATCATAAATCCAATTATCATTACAAAACAATGCCCACAGACTAATACATTCTTTTTCAAAACAACTCACAAACCCATAATTACAGAGCATCATTTATTTTTAGTTACTGCATTCCATAGTGTTGATGAAGAGTTAGTAACTCTAAACATCCAGTCTATACCTTTAATTCTTGGGCCAGACATTCTGACAATAAATTGTTCTTTCTCTGTATTAGTACAGTTAGATCTGCTACTATTTTATTTACCATGTGAATCAATAACATACAAATTATTATAGCAAATATTTATAACAACTTCTAAGAACGTTTAAAGGTTTGGTCTGGGTCCAATGGATCTAATCAACAACCTCAGCAGAAACCTTATCGGCCTAGACCGTAAGGGACAGAGAAAGACAAAAATGAAGGTAAGCTATCTGCCTCCTGGAATTCTACAGACAGGAAATGGCCCAATAGAGCTACTTGGCTGCAAACCTCTATTGTCCTCAAAGAAAACGAAGGAATCATCTGGAACTAGCTCAAAGACCAGAAGAGCTTTCAGAAATAGCTCAAGGGGAAGGGCCTCCATTTCCTCAGTTTCAAAGGGTAGAGTCATTATCCCTTAGGTTTCAAAGTGTGTAACTAAATGCCTAGGTTTCAAAGAGTGAAGTCACCACCATCTTGGTTCAGGAGAATGGGTCTGTCGCCACAGTGGGCATAGGAAGTGAGGTTAATGCCCAGTGCCAAGGGGACTCCACCTAGAACCGTGAAAGTGTGGTTAATGACTGAGCCTGGAGAACATGACCATTGCCCAGGTATGCTGGGAAAATAGGGTTATTTTCAAGCCTTGAGAGTAAATGAGATTTGCCCTGCTGGGTTTTGAACTTGGTTGGTATTCATGGCTCCTTCTTTCCTTCAAATTTCTTCCTTTGAAATGTGAATGTCTACTTTTTGCCTGGTTTGCTATTGTGCTTTGGAACCAGGTAACTTGTATTCTAGGTTTCACAGCACAGATGGAAAGAAATTTTGCCTCAGGATGGGATACACTCAGAGTCTCACTCATATTTCATTTAGATGATTCAGAAGATGAGATTTTGAACTTAGATTTGTTTCTGGAATGGAGCAAAACTTTGGGGAATGATGTGGTAAAGTGAATATGTTTTACATGATGGAAGAGCATGAATTATTTAGGAACTAAAGGGTGGAATATTACAGATTGAACTGTGCACCCCAAATATATGTATTGAACTCCTGGTCTCTGTAGCTGTGGATGAGATGCTCTTTGGAAATAAAGTTTTTCTATAATATTACTGAGGTCATTGCAGTGTAGGATACGTCCTAAGCTTAATCACTTCTGAGTTATGAAAACAGCAGGAGAGACACAGAGAGACACAGGGGGGAAGATGCCATATGAAGACAGACATACACAGCAGATGCATCTACAGGTTGAGGGACTTCATGGATTGCTAAATGGGCAAAAATGGGCCTCCCCTTAGAGCCATGCCTGGACTTCGGGCTTCTAGCCCACTGAACTGTGAGAAAATAAATTTCTGTTCTTTGAAGCCACCCACTTGTGTTATTTTTGTTACAGAAGCCCTTGGTACCTAAGACACCACCCTTTTTTTTTTCCTGCTTTTTTTTAAAATTAATTACAAAGAGACTTATTAAATAATTTTATAAAATGTGTGTAACTTAATCATGCTCCTACTGCAAGGTTATATGGTAAATTATTATTTTAAAAGGCTAAAACAATTTTAATAGAGTTATTTTTTTATTATGAGAACTAGGCTCCTAATAAAGTATTTTTTATGGAAATAATAACTCTACAGGAATGATGTAGCATAACAAAAAATAGCAATTTTTGTTGTTTCTTGAGTAAAGAAAGGTATGACCCTAAATCTACACTTGTGCACTTACTGATTTTCAAATATAAACAAACCCTATGTGCTCTAAAACATATCTATCTTATTTCTTTATTACAGGTTTTAGTTTAATGTAATAAGCTAAAAAAAAAAAAAATGTTGCAAAATATTTCACAGCCACAATTCTTACCCAGAACTACAGTCATAGGAAAACATTTTGGGCTTCCCTTAATTTAATGGAGCATTTTATTATGTTGAAATAAAGGGTTCTCTACAAATGAGATCTCCTGCTGGATAGAATCATATCTAAAAACCAGTATAAACCTGTCAATAATGCCCATGAGTCCTATAAAATGTTTTGATTTCTTGCATGCTATGTTATGCTTCATCAGGCTCCTTAATTCGTACTGCAGTTCACGTTGCCGTTCTGAGACAGCTCACTGGCCGGTAATTTCTCTTCTGGCTGTGGCAGAAGAGCCACAAATACAGGTTATTCTGGGAACTGGGGCTTCCTTTGCAGGGATCAGATTTTAAAATCATTTCCAAATGAGATTAATTTCTGATAAGAAAATTATTCTTCAAAGAGAAATGAAATTGGACCTGGAGTGTTTTTCTAGGTGTAGGGCCAAAATTGTTATTTGGTGGCTAGAGATTTCTCTAAGAAAAAAAAAAAAAAAAAATGACCCCATATGAGAAATTAGATGCTTCCCACATTTGCTTTAATAGCTCTTTAAACGGTGTTAGAAAAGAGAATGACGGATTTCATTGTCACTGAATTTTTGAGTTGTGCTTTAGATGACTTGTATTTCTTTTCAATTAGTCTAAATGGTTTAACACAGTAAAAGATGACTGATTCTGCAATCTGGAAAGGCGTTAACACTGAACTACAGAGGGGAAGGGGTGTCACGTACCGGGAGATTATTGCAATTATTTTTCCTAGGACAAGGGCTTGTCTTTGTACCCTGTTGTCCTATGTTTTTCATTTGTGATGTCTGCCTGTGTGCTGAGGTGATACGGTTATTGCTGTCATGGGCAAGAAGATTCAAATGTTCACATACAGGGTAATCATAGAGGCTTTATAGCGCTGCTTGGCTTTAAAGTGATAGTCTTAAAAAAGGGTTTTTCAGTCATTTATTAATTGTCACATACTATTTGTACTAAGAGGATTCAAGTATTTTTGTAAGGACTAAAGAAATGAATAACAGCAAGTAATTTAGATCCCTGTTTTTCTTTAACAAGTAACGATTTCTAATGTAAATCAGCTATATTCAATCTATACTTGTCTTACTAGATTTTACTTAAATTCCTTTAAAATTTGTAATTTAAGTTTCCAAATTACTACCATGGGCAAAAATAATCAACTTTGAGAGACTGTAATTTTTTTTAATGAAAGTATGAAAATACTGCTGATTAGAATTCAATAACATTAGATATTTTTAAGAATTTTTATCAGATAAATCAAAAAACCAAACCCACTGCCATCGAGCAGATTCCGACTCATAGCAACCCTACAGGACAGAGTAGAACTGCCCCAGAGAGTTTCCAAGGAGTGCCTGGAGGATTTGAACTGCTGACCTCTTGGTTAGCAGCTGTAGCACTTAACCACTAAGCCACCAGGGTTTCCTTTTTATCAGATACCTTAAATTAAAATGTTAAGTACCAAAAGATCCATGGGTCACAAAATTAGACAGCTTTTTCCTAAGGTTTCAAAATTTAAGACTGTGTATGTATGAGGGCATTAAACAATTTATTTTTCCATTTAATTATTTATCTTTATGTGCCATATACAAAGTATATAACAAATTTATGGAGGTTTATACATTTTAAATTTATAAAAATCGCGTAAGTCTGTTTTCAATTATTGTACTTGACATAGCATTATAAAGATTTCCATGTCATTAGATATTCTGAAAATACAAATTTTATTGTTGCTTAGGTTTTTATTATTTTAATATATTAAAGTCTCCCATTGATAGATATTCAACTGGATTCAAATTTTTTTACTATTATAAACAATGCCAAAATGGGCTAGTGCAGCTCTTTGGTGAACACACATGTCATTATATTTATAGTAAGGGTGATTACCATTCACTTTAAGAAGCAGTTTAAATACTTAAATACATTGTTCTCTTAGGCAAATATGTTCATTATGTATTTTGTTTTGATAATCAATTATACTATATTTATACTCCAATAATACATACTTAATTTACTTCTCTTCTTTGAGAAATAATGTATGACTCACATTAATTTACTCTTAATTCCATATTACTATTAATAGCATACGGAATAATTATGTATGACTTTGAATAATGTCTAGCTATTTGTCACTAACTTTGTATCCAACTTTAATATGGCGACATAAATCAGTAATAGTGTTGTTTCTCAATATTGTTTAAATAGCAGACACATTTCAGAAAAGACTGCTAATAAATCAATTTATAAAGACATCATCAATTCAAAGAGCCAAATGAAGAAGAGCATATTCATATCCATCTCCTCAAAATTTTTTTTCAAAAAAATGAGTAAAAGAATCCCCATCTTCAATCACATTATTGCCACTCCAAAAACCATTAAAGCATGCCTCCCAAATAGTGTAAAATCTAGAATAAAATGAAAATAAGGAGTGAATTTGGACATGTGGTTCTTTAACACCCAAGAACAGAGATTTTTCTAAATGTGCATTTTATAATGCTAAAAATTTCCCAAATGATATTTTGATTAGAGTGGAGATAGGCAGGAGGGGGGAATAAAGTCCTAGATGAAACTAAAAATGCTTCTGTAGAGACAAAGTTGAGTATGTAGGAGTGGCAGAGGGATTAAGCTGCATGTTATGGCCTACAACCTGAGAAGTTAACACCAGAGATTTTCCTGTTTGAATTAGTGACACTCGTTCTGGCCTAGAGGAGAGACGTCTGTAAGTGAGGTACTCTGATTGATGCCTCACATACCGGGGGTGGGGGAGGTCAGTTTATTAAATATCTCCATTGTGTACTACAAATAATGATCTCCTAAAAATCTCCATGTCTTAATCCCAGGAACCTGTGAATATGTTACCTTACATGGCAAAGGAGACATTGCAGCTGGATTTATGGCTTTTTGATATGTGGAAATTATCATAGATTATCAGCGTGGGCCAAATCTAACTCTCCTCCACAAAAAAAAAAAAAAAAATGCTGTCAATTCATACTCATGTTGTCCCCTTGTGTATCAGAGTAGAACTGTGCTCCACAGGGTTTTCCATGGCTGATTTTTTTTTCAGAACTAGATCACCAGGCCTTTCTTCAGAGCACCGCTGGGTGGTTTTGAACTTCCAAACTTTTGGTTAGCAGAAGAGCATGATAGCCATTTGCAACATATAGGGACTACATGAATCCTTAAAAGTGGAAGAGGAATGCAGGAAAGTGGGCCAGAGAGATGCACTCTACTCATCATTGCTGGCCTAAAGGTGGAGGAACGGAGCCAAAAGATAGGGATGTGGCAGCCTTTATAAGCTAAGAGCAACTCTCAGTTTACAAACAGCAAGCTTGGGACCTCAGGTGTACAGCTCTAAGACTTGAACACTACCAAGAACTTAAATCAGCAGGAAACATATTTTCTACCAAAAACCCGACACCCATTGCTGATGAGTCAATTCCAACTCTAAGCAACCCTATAGGACAGAGTAGAACTGCCCCATAGGGTTTCCAAGAAGCGGCTAATGGATTTGAACTGCTCACCTTTTTGGTTAGCAGACAAACTCTTAACCACTGTGCCACCAGGGCTCTGTATGAAACCGTCAACACCTTGATTTTAGTCCAGTGAGAACTGTATACCCACCTTCTGAAATACAGAACCAAATCAAGATATTTGTCTGACTTTAAACCTCTCAGTTTATGATAATTTGTTACAATAGCAATAGGATACAAACATACGTGGCATTTTCTATAGACCCTTATCTCAAAAATCCATATATTGGGCTTATTTTCTATAAGCGATTCTAACTAAAGGCATCCTGCTAAGGATATTTCATATATACATACCATGGTTTGAAACATATTATTTTATTTATTAAAAGAAAGCAACAACAACAAAAAACAGTTGCTATCAAGTCAGTTCTGACTTATGGTGACCCTGTGCTCCATAGGGTTTTCAACGTCTATGGTCTTTTGATAGCAGATCCCCAGCTTTTTTCCCAAGGTGCTTTGGGTAGATTCTAACCGTTAAATTTATGATTAGTAGCTGAGCTCTTAACCACTTGCGCCACCCAGGGACTAAGTCTATTTATTAGAACTTGTGTTTATCTACATTTTCCAAGGAAATTTGACTAGGTCATCTGCATTTATTTGCGGTGGTTCCCTACCCATTGCCCCCTTTCTACGTCCCTCACGCTTGTACAAGACGTAAGTTGATCTCAGGACAGTTGCTTTAACTCCTTCTTCCATGATGTTGTTGTTTTTGGTTTATTTATTTGTTTTTCATTCACTTTCCATTTGTCCGGAAACCCTGGTGGCGTAGTGGTTAAGTGCTAAGGCTGCTAACCTAAAGGTCGGCAGTTCAAAACCTCCAGGAGCTCCTTGGAAACTCTATGGGGCAGTTCTACCTTGTCCTATAGGGTCTCTATGAGTCGGAATCAACTCGATGGCAATGGTTTTTTTTGTTTGTTTGTTTTGGCTCCATTTATTCATTGAAAGTATAAAAAAGTACTTTCGATACGTATATTGAACTTGCATCCTGCAACTTCGTTAAACACCATTATTAGTTTAATAGCTATTTATGTAGAATTATTTTTATTTTGATGCACAAAATTGGATCATCTGTGAATAAACACCATTTTTTCTTCCTTTTAATTTTTATACTTCTACTTAATTTTTTTATTCTAGCACTACTTAGGATTCCAGCTTATAGAAGTTTCATAGATATGCTAAGCATGGACACTCCTACATTCTTATTGATCTACAGCAGAAAGTGTTCAAAATTTAACCATTAAGTTTGTTATGAGCTCTAAGTTTTCTAACAATGCCTTTTATCAAATGGAATAGCTTCTTCTGTTTCTTGTGCTTGAGTACTTTTTATTGACTGGTTGCTGATTTTTTCATCATCATCGTTTTTTTTTTCTTGAATTGGGATTTCTCTGTGATTTTTCTCGTGTACTTTATTAAATTGTATTGTTGTTGTTGGATGTATAACTTTCCTGTGACTACTGCAACAAATGACCATAAACTCAGTGGCTTTAAGCAAGAGAAAAGTATTCTCACAGTCCTGCAGGACACAAATCAGTATCATTGGTTTGAAATCAAAGCATAGGCAGAACCACACTCCCTCTGCTGGCACGAGGACGAAATCTGTTCCTTGCTGCTTTCGGTTTAGGTGGGCTGTGAGCATTCCTTGGCGTGTGGCCGCATCACTTAAATCTCTGCTTGCAGGACCACATTGCCTTCTCCTCTTCAGTCCGTGTTTAAGTCCTCCTCTCTCTATCTTTTAGGGTCCACCTTGATAATGCTGTTTAGTTTTCTATCTCAAGTTCCATCACGAAATCGCATCTGCAAAGACCCTACTTCTATGTAAGGTCTCATCCACACTGTTCCAAAATTGAGATATCTCATTTTGGGGGGACGGTACATTTTCAGCTTACTGTGCTACTTACTAGGATTAGATGGGAAGAAATTTATTAGGGGAAATGTCCATAAGAAAAAACGGAGGGGAAGCTACTCCTTCTCTGTTTGGTTGTTCAGTGATTCTACCATGACGGACACATTCTGGTAAATGTTAAGATGGGATTTAACAATCTTCTCCCAGCATGCCTCCCTTCTCATGTCCATTTACTTGTTTCTATCCCTGAGTTTGCTGTCCTGTTCTTCCAGTTATCGTCCTTCCATGCCTCTGAACAAACAACCAGGCCTTGCCCAATGTTTAGGAATCGATACATGCTCTCTCCTTGGGTCACTTCTTCCTTACCAAGTGGATGAGCAGACCTTTTCTCCTATGTCTTTTTGTGTATTGGTATGTGATGCCTAAAAGCACTGCAGGCAACCTGATTCCAGGAGGAGTCTCTCTCACCTTTGGAATTATTTTGCATGAGGTAATAGACAAAATAGTTTTAAATCATACACTAGGCAAGGATAAGCATAGAGAACATTCCAAAGGCTGGAACATGTGTATCTGCCACTGAGCGATATACATCACGCACAAGAAATTGGAACAAGTTAGAGCAAGGGGAGGAGATTGGAGGGAGACAGTGGTGTTAAGTGTTATCTTCTTTCTAAAAAGAGTGGGAGCAATTCCCGAATTTTAATTTTAGAGATTGACATATTTATGTAATTTGATAATCCAAGTTTGACATACCATATTTCAGCTTTATAAATACCATTCTCTTTTCAGCGTGAAGAATAGATTTGAGTGAGGCAGGAATGAATATGGACACATCAATTGGGCTTTTACAGGGACACACGTAAAATGTGGGACAGGATGAAAATTGGGTTTGGGATTGTTGTGATAGAAGTGAAGATGAGGGTGGAACTGATACTGAACAAGTGAGGATGGCAGGTGCTGCAGTGGAGAATTTAACTTGTTGAATGAGAGAGACAAAGGTATAGGGAATGAGCCCTAGGTTTCTGAAGAAAATGACTCAACTCAAACACAATACAGCAGGAGGCCAGATTCGAAGAAGATTAACAGAGACTTTTCAGGTCTTTTGAAATATTCTCAGAGCCCTGGTGGTGCAGCGGTTAAGAGCTCCACTGCTAACCCAAAGGTCGGCAGTTCAGATTCACCAGCCACTCCTAGGAAATCCTATGGGACAGTTCTACTCTGTCCTAAAGTGTTGCTATGGGTCAGAATCGACTCAACAGCCATGAGGTTGTTTTTCTGGTTTGAAATATTCAGGAAAAGACATCACATAAGAAGTTGAGTATAGGGACATAAAGCTTGGAGGAGAAATCTGGATCGAAGATAATTGATCTGTGTTTCATACACGCATAGGTGTCAAGTGGACTCATGGACAAGATAGAATGAAAAGAGGAGGGTTAATATTAAGCTTTTAGGAGTATGAACATTTACCTGAGAGATAAAATAAACCTGAAAGATGATTGAGAAGGGGATGAGTTACTGCAGAGGGAGAAGAAGAAATGAGGCAGATGCAGTGTCATAGAAAACAAGGAAAGGAGCAGCCAAAAGCGTGGAATATGCTGAGAAGTATGTTGTTTTCATTGTGTGCTGTCAAGGTTATTCCATCTCGGTGGCGCTGGTGGGGCAATGGTTAAGTGCTCAGCTGCTAAAGGAAAACTCGACAGTTTGCACCCACCAGCATCTCTGAAGGAGAAAAGACTTGGCAATCTGCTCCTATAAAGACTGCAGACTAAGAAACCCTATGTGGAAGTTCTATTCTTTCCTATAAGGTCTATAAAGTCACTATGAGTCACTATGATTTTCAGAGGTATAATAGGATAAGAATAGAAAATCACATATAATATTTCCAATTTGAAGATAATTGCTAATTTTGGAAAGCTGTTTTGAGAATTATTGAAGTTATATCCAGATTGTCATGGTCAAATCCACAAGTAAGAGTTTAAATAGGAAGTGTAAATGATTCTAAAAATATTTGGCTCTGAAGATGATGAGATTGGGCAATGAATTGGAGGGAATGTGAAGAAATGGCATTATTAAGAAAATAATGATTGTTCTCATGAACCAGCCAAAGCATTATTGTCTTTATTAAAATGATTTGTAAAGGTAGGTAAAATCTTCATCCCATTAGGAATATTGCAATGTTCTCAGGTCAGTGAAATTATATTTATTTGATACCATTATAACTTGATGAAAAAATGTACACCATATATAGACATTAAAGAATTTATAAAATTATATAATTTGTATCTTTTATAATATAGATTATTTATTATGTAAATATCTATAGAAAATTAAAATTATATATAAATGATTTATGTCTTATATACATGATATATAAATAAAACTAATTACCTAGTGTTATACTACACAATATGAGATAATTAACTAATCTTTCCTTACATAAATAATATGTTCTATTGTGAAATATTTCTGTGTATATACTATGATATAAGATTATTGAAAAAATAAGTAGTTAACAAATGCCATTTTTCTCAAGTAAAAGAAATTGGAGGCCTGGTGGCACTGTGGCTAAGAACTTGGCTGCTAACAAATGGCCGGTAGTTCGAATCCTTTAGCTGCTCCTTGGAAAGTTCTACTCTGTCCTATAGGGTCACTATGAGTCAGAATTGATTTGATGTCAATGGGTCTGGTTTTTCAGGTTTGGTATATTAAAAAATATATGATTTCTACATCAAACACTTTAAAAAATATACATTAGCCATTACATTTAATGTTTATTAGTTTGTGGTAGGTTGTAACCTAAAATGAAAACTACATTTAAATACAAGTTGATTACTATGTGACTTCCTTATGATATTTATAAATGCTCAAAGAATACATTCGTTGTGAAACCACTCATCGGATTAAGGTTATGGCCTAGATAATAGAGGACTTTGTTTCCTCTTTCTAACTGCATGGTATATTTCTATGAACAGAAACAGATGTTCTTAAGAAATGACAGGTTTTTTTTTTTTTTTTTTTGAGGCAAAAATCACAGAATGAAAATAGGAGAGGGAACTTTAGGCCACTGACATGCTAGAAGAGTAGATTTATTCTGAGAACATGAAGAGGAATGATCTTTTTCCTTACTTAACCAAAAAAAAGAATGCTTCTTGGAGAAATGGCAAAGGAAAATTTAAAAAATACTTTATTAAATTTTCAGATATACTTTATGATTATGTGGCCACATTAGAAAGAGAATAGAGCACAGGTCAAAGCACCAGGAGTAATTATAGTTCATAAGCTCTATTGGCACCCAATAAAAGTAACTGCTTTGGATTTAGAGTTCTTTAGATCCTGGCAGAGTTAAGAGTTGGGATTCATTCTACAGATAGCCACTTACAGCTGGGCAAGAGATTTGCTTCAATACTTCTGAGTTTCCTTTCACTTTATTTGAATCCAGAAAAATTGATTTTGAAATATAATGTCTTACATATAATCATATTCAACTCTTATCTATTAAATGACTGATAAATTCTGAGTCCAATGTGCACTGGAAAATAAGGTAAATATTTATCCTCGTTTTTCATCAAATATTCAATTTGTGTATTTTTCTACCAATCTGGGCTGTTAGGTCTACTACTACTCATATCTTAGATACATAAATGGACTATTTTCATTTTTCTCAATTTAAAAAAATCTGTAATGTTAGCATCAAACAACTCCATTTTAGCAAAAAAAAATACATCTTTAATGTATCATGCACAAATGTAAAGTTACAGTTAAATAAGTCTTTGTATTTTAGTAGCTTAAAAGAGATTTCAACTTAGAAAAAACACAGTGGAGATAATTAGTGTTGAGGAAAATTAGATACATGCATTAATGTAAATGGTATTATATTAAACTGGTAAGCATGATTTTTCTACAAAACCTGGTACCTAAGAAGAAAAACCAAAAAATTAATAAACATCAGCATATACATTTTCCTTAAGAAAATAACTGTTCAAGTTAATTTATAACCATAATTAATCCTAAAAATGTTAATAACTACTTTTAAGTGCAAATAAATAATGTTATACAAAATATTGATGAAAAATTACTTATGATTGAATTACTGTAGAGTTACTTAAAGAAAAATAGGCTATTTTCCCTATGATATCCATTTTTTGGATATTGTTTGTGTACTTTTAAACTGAAAAAAAGTGGAGACATTGGAAGAGAGAGAAATTGTAGGTAGGAGAGGGTATGCTTCTATGAATGTCGGCTAGATTGAATATGTGGCTTCCTCAGAAATGTCTCAGGTCAGCCACAGGCCTATCGGTATAGCCTAATCTTCTTACGATTCATTACAGTGTAAGAAAACAGTCTGTTTAGCAGCTAACAGCATTTTGTTGTTGTTGGAAGTTTCTGTCATCCCCACATTGGCCGTTTTGGCATTCTCGTCAAGAATGCGGATGTAATAAGCTCTTCTGACCTGCAGAAGACCTATTCAGTAGAGTTCCTTCAATTACCACCCATTTACAATGAAAAATTTCAAACCCCCGTTAACCTCTTTCTTCTCAAAAAAAAAAAAAAAAAAAAAAAACTGAAGAAAATAAATTACCCTTGTTTTTAAAAAAAGCAAAATAAAAAGTGAGGAAATAAACTCTAATTTGTTATACATCAGGTACAAAATCACATTACGATTGCAAAATTAAAGACAGTGTAGTATTTATAAGCAAATTTTAATAGAAAAAAAGAGGGAAGCTAAAATAGACTCAAGAATATATGAAAAACTCAATTATTAGAGAGAAGTCAGTGAACAACACTGAGGAAATAGTGAATAAGAATGGAGAAAGGAACGATGTACATGTAATAAATACTGCTAGTTATCTGTAGATTCCCTGATTTCTAGACATTCTGCCTAGACGTGATATTGAATGGGAGTGAATTGTCCTGGAAGCACTCTGCTGCAGTAGAGGGTCTGCATTAGCCCCTCCCCAGAATTCTCACTCTCACGGCTTTTTATGAGTGACTGAGACAATGGCCCAGTATCAAACAGACTGCTGAACACTAGCCATCTGAACAAGTTGCCCATAGTTTACACAAGAGCTGGGTAAAGCTAATTGCTGGAAAAGCACCCTGTGCGTGGAGAGTTGCAGCCCCCTCTGGTGGCGATAGAAGCCTGCCGTCTGGAGCTTGGATGAGTGCAGACTGGACTGAAAGCAGGGTGCTCCCTCCTCGCCAGCTGGCTAGCAGGTCATCTAAGCGGTGTAACTCCAGAACTATGTTTTGGATGATGTTTACTGTCCTATTCAGAAAGAAAGGGGAGGAGGGCAAATGTGCAATGTATATAAATATTGATATGCAGAATATATACAAATTAAAGAGAAAAAGACAAATAATCCAAAAGATATAGATAAGAAGACTTGAAGCAAATATAATAAATCTTACTTGCACACTTGGTGCAAAGTTAAAGCCGTTGTGTCAACAGCAATTAAAAAAGTCTGATAGAAACAAATGTTAGTGAGTAGGGGAAACAAGTCGCAATAAACTGTTAACGTGCGTAAATTTGTACTACTATCCAGGGAAACAATTGGTCATTATCTCATAAAATTGAAGACGTACCTCTCCTGTGACTCAGAGATGTTAGGTATTTTCACCAAGGGATACAAAAAATATTCATAGGAGCTTTGCTTCTATTAACTAAAATCTAGAAATGTTGCAAATGTCTATCAACAGTAGAATGGACAGTGTTTTACACTAATGTAAAGAATTACATGGATGAAACTCAGGAACTCAATATTAAAAAAAAAAAAAGAAAGAACAGTCACAGAAGACTATTTACAGTATAGTAACCCATCAGCATACACACTAAGCAGTATATTGTTTGAGCATAGATACTTGCAGAAAACTACAAGGAAATTCATGGAAATAATAACCACAGAAGTCATGAAAGTGATTATCCATGAAGACCAGGGAATATGTGGTCACAGAAATGCCACAGGAGACCTCAATTTTCTTCCTAATTAATGTAATTTAGTCTATGTTTTAGGAAAACACAACCAATGTGCATTATGTTGATGAATAAAAGGTATTTTGATATTTTTGGCCATTTTGTTTTATGCAATTTAGAGCAGACTAATTAGAAATATTTGTGTGTGCCTTGTGGATATATAAGAATATAAGTTCCATTCTGTTACCAGGCTAAAATATTGCATCACCATTTTAAATTTGATTTAAAAAATGCTAACAAAGTTCTATTGAGTCAGAATTTGAAAAGTATTATTTCTAAATGGTATGTTTATATTCAATTTCATAGAGCTGACCACCACACTGCACATTGAAAAAAAATAAAAGAAAGTTAATTTAGTAATATTGTCTACACCTTACAGGAGTTGTTAAGTAAAATAAATCATTCATAAGCCCTACCTCACAAGATTCTACTTCCCTTCTGGCTAAGTCATTTTAGGTAGACTGTAGCTGAAAACGCACTGATCAGAAGGTGCTATTGAAAATCTGCCACCTGGTGGAAGTCAAAGAGAGCTACAAGAGCAATTTTTTCTTTTTTTTTCCTTTTTTCCCTTCTAAACATGCTTTTCCATCTCCCCAAAACTTCAAACCCGTGTTACCTTTAACCATTTTCATTTTGTAGCTTCACTTTTCTACAAAGTTATAAAATTATTTTGGACAAATTATAGTGTAGATATTATAGTATAATTTCTTAAACAAAAAATGAAGTGCTATGAAAATATTATAAGGTTCCGTACCCACTGCCGTGGAGTCGATTCCGACTCATAGCGACCCTAAGTGTCCCTGGATGGGGCAAACAATTAAGCGCTCAACTACTAGCAGAAAGGTTAACAGAACCCACCCAGAGATGCCACAGAAGACAGGCCCAGCTATTTGTTCCTGAAAGGTCACAGCCATGAAAACCCTATGAAACTGTTCTGCTCTGCACACATGGGGTCGCCATGGATCAGAGTCATCTCCATGGCCATTAACGATAGCAACAGCGGCACATTTTATAAGAAATTACTTCCATTCTGTGATAATAGATTCCAAACATTAATATGCTGTTTTTTATCATTATTATTATTTACAGATTTTAGTAGTCTTACTATAAAACAAATGTAACTACAAAATATTCACACTTTAAGCAGTTCTCACCTGTCACTTCAGTGCTCAAATACTGAAAAAGAAAGAAGCATTTTCAATAGTTTATATAAAGTAGTACATTGCATCTTACGATATTTGTCTTAGCCTTCAAATTTCAAGTCATCAGTTTCACTTCCACTGTGATAAAAGAATATCCACACTGCTGATCTGGCGGTGTTATTTTTAACTTATCATAATACTGAATTCCATTAACATACTTTTGGTTATTTATATTCTGTTTCTTTTATTTATTTCAAAAAAAAGTCATGTAAAACCTTTCTTAAATGAAACGTTATACACAGCTAAATGCATCCTCTGTTGCTTTCAGTATAATTCCACTTATGGAGGAAATGAGCTGAAATGACAACAGTTTAATGCATACAACAATGGTCAGTATCCTTTTGAAAGATTAACTATATAAATTCATACATAAAAGAAAGAGAAGTATTCTACAGATTTTTATTTTTAACCCAGTATAGGAATTCCCTGCTGGTAATATACTTTTAGTGTCTGAAATGGATCCCTTGGTTCTAGTTAGAGACTCACTAATATAAAATGTTATATTCACATAAAGACCCAAGGTCTTCCTATATTGTAGAATTGTCATGAATACCACAGAGAAGAAATCACATGAAATAGCAAATGAATATAGGAAGAGGAGGTGTGGACTTAAGTTCCAGAATACTTGGGCAAAGTTACCTCCTTTTCAACTAACATCTTCCTTGATTTCGATCACTGGGCAATGGGGAGAAAAGAATTCTCCTAAGAAGCTGGATCAATCTATAAAGGAGAAAAAGCTGAGAGGTAGAGTCAGTCAACTTCTGAGTAGAGCAAAATAATAATATGCAATAATGGACAATGAATAACGACAAGTTAAAGTAGCAATGGCAATCATGTTGTCCCATAAATTAACTTGGTTAGCAGACTTTGGGATTTATTTTTCACGTAAAATTCAAAATAAGATACCAGGGATTTATGCTTCTAAATTTTTAGTTAGTAGAAAGACTTATTGAGTAAAATAAATAAATAAAAATTGAAAAAAGAAAGCCCACTGCCATTGAGTCAATTCCAACTCAAAGAGACACTATGCACAACAGAAGGAAGCACTGCCTGGTCCTGTGCCATCCTCAAAATCCTTCTTGTGCTTGAGCCCATTGTTGTGGCCACTGGGTCAATCCATCTCTTTGAGAGTCTTCCTCTTTTTTATTGACCCTCTACTTTACCAAGCATGACGCCTTTCTCCAGGGGCTGGTCCCTTCTGAGAACATGTCCAGAGTATGTGAGATGAAGTCTCATCATCCTTGCTTCTAAGGAGCATTCTGGCTGTACTTGTTCCAAGACATTTATTTCATCCTTCTGGCAGTTCATGGTATATTCAATATTCTTCACCAACACCAACACCTTTAGTCTTCCTTATTCATTGTAAGGGTAAAATTCTTAAGGAAAATTTATATATAGACAACCAGTTGGAACTAGAACCGGATATCTTATTTTGGACCTAAGTAGAATCTTCTGTGAGCTGGTAAGTAACTGCAGACAAAAAAAAAAAACAAACTAGTAGAAAGACAGCTAGAAAAATTACAGGCAGTCCCTGGGTTACAAACGTCCAGCTTATGTACAACACGTAGTTACCAACAACCCCCCATAAAGTCTATCAGGGAAAAACTGACTTGGTGTTTGGTCCCTGAGTTCCCACAAATGGCTGTGCTTCTCCCACATGCACAGGTGTTGCACTGGGTCCTCAGGCAGCCACCAGCGACAGGCAGGCCCCTGTGACCTGGTGTGCCCAGCCTCGCCCACAGCAGCAAGTGGAAAGTCCACATGCACCTGCCTTCCTTAGAGCTCAGAAGGGGCTGGCTCCACCATCAGTGCTCCCTAAGCACTTTGCTCAGCATGGCCAACCTGCAGGTGATGGTGACCTGTGGCCAGGACTCGGGAGCCACGCTGTGTTATCCAAGTGCAACCCGTCGGTGTGCAGCACTGGGCACAAGAACAGGCCTCCAGCGCACCCCCTTACTGAGCTCTGCACCACCCCATCCTGCTGGGCACTCCAGACTGTGCACCCTGGAGCCATGGCAGCACCTCTCTGGGCTTCTGTTTCCCTTACTTTACACATGTGGGATTCCACTATTGTAGAGGTTCTTGGCTTTGGTGGCTGGAAGGGGGTGGCAGTTTTAGATTCCTGAACTTTGTACATCCATATGGTTTCTGAGGGTGCATGGAGAACTTTGGACTTGGGTTTCCCTAGGCGTCCACTCCCAACCTATGGGCCCTGGGCACGCTCTTAGCACAGGCGGAGAAGCACTTTCTCCTTTGCACCCTGAGGCAGGGGCCTCACAGTCGGTGTTTGGGGTTGACAGGTCTGGTGAGGAGGTGATGGGGGAATGATCTGTCTGGCCCCAGCACCATCCTGCCCATACCCCCAACTCTCACTGCCTTTGCTGAGGAGGGTTCAAAATCCAGCGGAAATGCAGCTCAATGGTGCAACATAGATTTATTAGTTTAGAGGTTACAAGGAAGTATGTAACTGGACTCAAAGACTATAAAGAACAGAATCTTCTGAGTATTTCACGTAATGTTTGCCCTGTAGATATCTATTCAACTGTGGAGAGGGTACATAAAAGTTTTCTATTAACAAAAGGGTGCTACTTTGTGACCAAAACATTATTAATGTTATTATTATTGTTGTTGTTGTTGTTAGGTGCCACCAAGTTGGTTCTGAATCAAAGCGACCCTATGCGCAACAGAATGAAACGTTGCCCACTCCTGCCCCATGCTCACGATCTTTGCCATGCTTGTGCCTATTGTTGCAGCCACCGTGTCAATCCATCTCTTTGAGGGTCTTCCTATATTTTGCCGGCCCTCTACTTTACCAAGCATGATGTCCTTCTCTAGGGACCGATCCTTCCTGATAATATGTCCAAAGTGTGTGAGATCCAGTTTTGCCATCCTTACTTCTAAGGAGCATTCTGGTTGTAATTCTTCCAAGACAGATATATTTGTTCTTTTGGCAGTCCACGGTATATTCAATATTCTTCACCAATGTTACAATTAAGAGGCGTCAATTTGTCTTTGGTCTTCCTTATTCATTGTCCAGCTTTCACATGCATATGAGGTGATTTAAAGACACCATGGCTTGCGTCAGGTGTACCTTAGCCTTCAAGGTGTCACCTTTGCTTTTCAACACTTTAAAGAGGTCTTTTATGGCAGATTTACCCAAAGCAATGCATCTTTTGATTTCTTGACTGCTGCTTCCGTGGTTGTTGATTGTGGATCCAAGTAAAATTACATCCTTGATAACTTCAATCTTTTCTGTGTTTATCCTGATGTGCCTTATTGGTCCAGTTGTGAGGATTTTTGTTTTCTTTACATTGATATATAGTCTATACTGAAGGCTGTGGTCTTTGATCTTCATCAGTAAGTGCTTCCAGTCTTCTTCCCTTTCAGCATGAAAGGTCGTGTCATCTGCGTAACAGTTGAGTCTTCCTTCTATCTTGATGCCCCATTCTTCTTCTTATGTATAGCTTCTCAGATTATTTGCTCAGCATACAGATTGAATGGGTATGGTGAAAGGATACAACCCTAACACACACGTTTCCTGACTTAAACCACACAGTATCCTCTTGTTCTATGTTTGAACAACTGCCTCTTGATCTGTGTACAGGTTCCTCATGAGCACAATTAAGTGTTCTGGAATTCCCATTTTTTGCAATGTTATCCATAATTTCGTAGGAAACACACAGTCAAATGTATTTGCACAGCCAATAAAATGCAGGTTATCTTTCTGGCATTCTCTGCTTTCAGCCAGGATCCATCTGACATCACCATTGATATCCCTCATTCCATGTCCTCTCCTGAAGCTGGCTTGAATTTCTGGCATTTTCCTGTTGATATAATGCTGCAGCTCCTTTTGAATGATCTTCAGCAAAGTTCTATTTGTGTGTGATATTAACGGTATTGTTCAATAATTTCTGCATTTGATTGGATCATCCTTCTTGGGAATAGGATCAAATATGGATATCTTCCAGTCAGATGGCCAGGTAGCTGTATTCCAATTTTCTTAACATAGATGAGTGAGCACTTCCAGAGCTGCACCCATTAGTTGAAACATTTCGTTTGGCATTCCTTCAATCCCTGTTTTTGCCAATGGCTCAATGCAGCTTGGATTTCTTCAGTTCCTGATCCTATGCTACCTCTGAAATGGTTGAAGGTTGACTAATTCTTTGTGGTATCGTCACTTGGTGTATTCCTTCTATCTTCTTTTGATGCTTCCTGCATTGTTTAATGTTTTCCCCATAGAATCCTTCAGTATTTCTGCTCGAGGCTTGAAGTTTTTCTTCAGTTCTTTCAGCTTGAGAAATGCTGAGCTTACTCTTCCCTTTTGGTTTTCTACCTCCAGGTCTTTGCATATGTCATTATAATGCATTATTGTCTTCTATGCCAGTCTTTGAAATCTTCTGTTCAGCTCTTCTACTTCATCATTTTTTCCTTTTGTTTTAGCTACTCAACATTCAAGAGCAAGTTTCAGAGTCTCTTCTGACATCTATCTAGACCTTTTCTTTCTCTCCTGTCTTTTTAATGGCCTCTTGCTTTCTTCATGGATGATGTCCTTGACATCATTACACAATTTGTCTGGTCTTCAGTCATTAGTGTGCAGTTTGTCAAATCTGTTCTTGAGGTGGTCTCTAAGTTCAAGTGGAATATTTTCAAGGTCATACTTGTATTCTCATGGACTTGTTCTAATTTTCATCAGTTTCAACTTGAACTTTAATATGAGCTATTGATGATCTGTTCCATAGTTTACCCTTGGCCTTGTTCTGACTGATGATACTGAGCTTTTCCATCATCTCTTTCTACAGATGTGGTAGATTCAATTACTGTGTATTCCATTTGGTGAGGTTCAAGTGTACAGTCGTCATTTATGTTATTGACAAAAGATATCTGTAATGAAGAAGTAGTTGGTCTTACAAAATTCTATCATATGATCTCCAGCATCGTTTCTACCACTAGGGCCATATTTTCCAACTACCAATCCTTCTTCTTTGTTTCCAACTTTTGCTTTCCACTCACCAGTAATTACCGATGCATCTGATTGCATGTTTGATCAATTTTAGACTGTAGAAGTTGGTAACATTTTTCAATTTCTTCACCTTTGGCTATAGTTGTTGGTACATATATTTGAATAATAGTTGTATTAACTGGTCTTCCTTATAGGCATGTGGATGTTATCCTACCATTGGCAGTGTTGAACTTCAGGACAGATCTTGAAATGTTCTTTTTGATGACCAATGTAAAGCCATTTTTATTCAAGCTGTCATTCCTGGCATAGGAGACCATATGATTGTCCAATTCAATTCGCTTATACGAGTCCATTTCAGCTCACTAATACCTAGGAGATCGATCTTTATGTGTCCCATTTCATTTTTGATGGTTTCCAATTTTCCTAGATTCATACTTCATACATCCCACATTCCAATTATTAATGGATGTTTGCAGCTGTTTCTTCTCATTATGAGTCATGCCACATCAACAAATAAAGGTCCCTAAAGCTCGACTCCATCCACGTCATTAAGGTCGACTCCATCCATGTCATTAAGGTCGACTCTACTTTGAGGAAGCAGCTCTCCCCAGTCAGAACTTAAGTGCCTTCCAACCTGGGGGCCTCATCTTCCAGAACTATATCAGACAAAGTTCAGCTCCTATTCATAAGGTTTTCACTGGCTAATTCTTTTCAGAGTTGGACTGCCAGGTCCTTCATCCTAGCCTGTCTTAGTCTGGAAGCTCAGCTGAAACCTGTCAGCCGTGGGTGACCCTGCTGGTATTCAAATACTGGTGGCATAGCTTCCAGCATCACAGCAACACGCAAGCCCTCAGAGTATGATAAACTGACAGAAATGTGGGGGTTATTATTATTATTACTGTAATATTATGTTAAAGATGTTTTAGTGTACCTGAAAGTATTTTTAAATTTTTTGTGTGTGTGCTTAGAAAGGTACACTATATACTAAGACAAACGACTAACTGCTGTTAGATAAACTGTACCTAACTCTTCCGACTTAGGTACAAATTTGACTTAAAGACAGAACTCATTTGTAATCCAGGGACTGCCTGTACTGCACTATTAGAAATTATGTCTATAGGCAAAGACAAAATCTTTGAACAAAATGCTAAGTATAGAAGACTAGCAAAACAGCATTACTTTAAGAGTTTCCCAGCCAGTATTTATGTCACTGTGATGCCATTAACCTATTCAAACAAGTACAAAAAAAAGAGAAAAATTACGGGCTATCTGAGTCTAGACAATCAAAATTGTATGCTGTTGCAGCTGTGTTCTATACTCCTGCTGATTGTCCACCAACACACAATCACTAGACCCATTCTTGGTGACACATTAATTTGTTGCTGCAGCTTTAGGAATTTCTCATTGATGCCTGCTTGTTGAGCTGGTTAATTTGGTTAAATTAATCACATTCTATGGGTTTCTGATTTGAAAATCAAAACCAGTATTTCCACTCCATTTTGATGACATCATCACCAGCACACTTGTTAATATATTTCCAGTTTATACTTAAACCAGTTAGCTGAATTCAAATTTATGCTAACTTCTAAATCTCTTTCTCTAAAAATAGATTGAATTGTATTATGTGTCTTATTACTATGTTTCCTTGTTTGAAATTTAAATTAGTTTTAAGTCTTTGAGATGTGTGTGTGTATGCAAGCATGTTTTCTTTTGTCTTTCCAAAGTGTACTTTTCCATGTATAATTCACACCATCGCCTCTAACATCTAAGTAGATGATCCTCCTGATTCAATAATCTCAAAGTTCTGTAATTTCCTAAACAGGGAAGAAATTTATCTGAATCACAGTCTCCTACTTTTCTTGATATCTGTATCACAAACAGTACCCTCTTCTAAAATGTCCCCAAATGGGAAGATTTTTTTTTTTTTTATCTTGGAGAGTATGATTTTTCCAACCCTCTACACTTTTATACTTAGTAATTTGGCTTGTCTTTCTTTCTTTCTTTTTGTAAATTTCAGATACCAAGCAATGTACCGTTATCATAGATCACTAACTTTATGACATAACTTCTGGACATGCCAAGAGTAAATTCCGGTTAGCCATTTGAACAATGCCCATGTAAACAATTCAGGGTTTTCTCACCCTTGATTTACCACTCTGTCTATTGTGTTAATCTTGGTAGTGGCCCAGTGAAGACAGTTGTTTAAATTGTCTCTACTTTTATTTCTTTAAATGAGTTGCAATTTGAAAACTACCTAGTGAAGTATCAAACTCCCCAATGTTTCTCTGCTCCAAATCTTCCACAAAAAAAAAACTATTTAGTATAGAAAGTTACCCAGTGAAGCTTGACTGTCTTCCAATGTGAATGGACACATGATCTCTGTCCCCATCTCTGTGCTTTGTAAATCTGCTTTTCCCTAGACCAACCAGTGTTGACCCATGTATTTCAAATTATCATTATTTGTCACTGTCTTCATTTCAACAGCCATTACTTGGGAAATTAACAAAATGTTACTGATGTTACCTGCTGTTGAGTGGGCCCCCTGTTCATGGTGAACCCATGTACCTCTGAACAAAATGTTGCCTGGTCCTGTGCCATTCCTATGATTGGTTCTGAATCAGACAGTTGTTATCCATGGGGTTTTCATTATCTGGTTTTCAGAAGTATATCTCCAGGTTTTTTTCACCTAGTTTCCTTAATCTGGAAGCTCTTCGGAAACTTGTTCAGCATCATAGCAACACGCAAGCCTCCACTGACAGACGAGTAGGTTTTGGCTGCACATGAGAAGCACTGGCAGAGAATCAAACCAGGGTCTTATGGAAGGAGAGAATCCCACCACCGAACCACAGATGCTCCTTTGTGTTATAAAAAAAAAAATTTAGCCAGAGTTAATTATATTGCCTGAGTGATAGTGGACTGTATGTATTCAGTCTCTTACTGACAGACTCTTCACTTATTTTTAGATCAAGTTATGCCTGGGGTCTGCTTAGAGTTTTCTCTAGTTCAGTGAAAGAATAAATCCCTTCTGGGTTCTCCGCCATAGCAAAGTTCATTATTTAAATCTTTTTCTCTGAAAGAATCATTATTGCCTGCATTGTGCTTAATTACAAACATGAATCATATTCTGAAAGCGTTTTTACAATCTACACTCTCTTTAACCACCTAATTAAAATCTCACATGATACAAATTTTATCTCCATTTATATATTTGCTTATTCAAATTGAGTTATAGTTCCATATGTGACTCTTAGAAAGTTTCTAACTTTGGAAATGTAACTTAATGTCTTTAAGTTTATCCTTCTATAAAATTAATATAATAGTAGTCCCTTTTGTGGAAATTCACTGAGATAATACACTTAGCCTAAAACCTATAAATATATCTCTATTGCAGTCTTTGTCTATTTTAATTATTAAACTTTAATCATTTTGTAGGCTTATTTTTTCTCCAATCTTCCAATTTTTTTTCTGTTTGCTTATACAATTTCTTATAAAAATTCCAAAACCTTGAAGAATTCATCCATTAGGAACTTTTACATGTTCACCAATAATCTCCATGTTATAAAATGTAATTGTCATTTTTTGAAATTATTTTTAACAAGCAATACATTCATATTTTAAAATATTCTTAGAAAATATACAGAGAAAATTCTCTAATCTCTCCCTAATATGTACTTCCATTTGGTTACCCCGCAGGTAATTATTCTTATTTTTTTAGGCATCTGTAAATGTTTTGGAAACCCTGGTGGCATAGTGGTTTAGTGCTATGGCTGCTAATCAAAAGGTCAGTGGTTCGAATCTACCAGGCACTCCTTGGAAACTCTATGGGGCAGGCCTACTCTGTCCTATAGGGTCGCTATGAGTTGGAATTGACTTGACGACAAAGGGGTACGGGTAGATTTATAATCTATATACAACCAAATACAAATATCTATATTTATTTTGTCCTCTTTTACCCCCCAAAAAAAGGATTTTAAAAACTTCATTAGGCCTAATTTACAAAACCTGAAACTCATCAACTTTAAGTGTACATAAATGTGAGCTTGACTTTTAGTAAACGTATAATGTTGTACCATCATCACTACAATCCAGTTTTAGAACATTTTCATGCTCCCTAAAAATTTCCATAAGCTCATATGTAGCCAATCCCTGCTCCCACACCCATCCAAGGCAAACAGTAACCTTTTTCTTTTTTAACACATTTGTCTTTTCCGGATATTATGTATAAGTACAGTCATACAATAGAAAGTCTTTTGTGCCTGACTTTTTGCACTGAACATAGTGTTTTTGAGGCTCATCCATATTCAAGATGTTTATGTATTTTATTTCTTTTTACTGTGGAATAATTTTCCATTCTATGGATATATCATATGGTGTTTATTTATTTACTATTTGTCTTAGTTTTCTAGTGCTGCTATAACAGAACTACCACAAGTGGATGACTTTAACAAAGAGAAATTTATTCCCTCATAGTCTAGTAGGCTAGAAGTCCAAATTCAGGGTGTCAGCTCCAGGGGAAGGCTTTCTCTTTCTGTCTGCTCTGGAGGAAGGTCCTTGTCATCAATCTTCCCCAGTCAAGGAGCTCCTCAGTGCAGGGACTCCGGGTGCAAAGGACATGCTATTCTCCTGGCTCTTGTTTCTTAGTGGTATGAGGTCTCCATGTCTATCTGCTAACTTCTCTCTTATATCTCAAAACAGATTGGCTCAATACACAACCTAGTCTTGTAGATAGTCTTGCCTCATTAACGTAGCTGCCACTAATCCCGTCTCATCAACATTATAGAGACAGGATTTACAATACATAGGAAAATTGCATCAGGTGACAAAATGGTGGACAATCACACAATAACTGGGAATCATGGCCCAGCCATGCTTACAGGTATTTTGGGGGACATGACTCAATCCATAACACTTTTTGATATACATTTGATTTTTTCCTATTGTGAATGATGCTGCTATGAACATACATGTAAAGGTCTGTACGTGGACATATGTCTTTATTTATATTCAGTATGTATCTAAAGACGGGTGAAGGGTCAAATGTTATGTTTGGGTTCTTTGCGTAGTGCAAATGGTTACCATGCTAGGCTGCTAACTGAAAGTTTGGAGATTCTAGTCCATTACACTTTTTCAACCTGTATGCTGAGCAAATAATCTGAGAAGCTGGACTATATAAAGAATGTGGCATCAGGATTGGAGGAAGATTCATTAACAGCCTGTCATATGCAGATGACACAATCTTGCTTGCTGGAAGTGAAGAGGATTTGAAGCACATACCAATAAAGATCAAAGATCACAGTCTTCAGTACGGATTACACCTCAACAAAAGGAACACAAAAATCCTCACAACTGGACCAATAAGCATCATCACAATGAGTGGAGAAAATATTGATGTTGTCAAGGGTTTCATCTTATTTGGCTTCACTATCAATGCCTGTGGAAGCAGCAGTCAAGAAATCAGATGATGTATTTTGTTGGGCAAATCTGTTATAATAGGCCTCTTTAAAGTTTTGAAAAGCAAGGATGTCACTTTGAGGACTAAGGTGCACCTGACCCAAACCATGGTATTTTCAATTGCCTCTTGTGCATGTGAAAGCTGGTCAACAAATAATGAAGACGGATGAAGAATTGACTCCTTTGAATTATGGTGTTGGTGAAGAATATTGAATATACCGTGGACTGCAGAAGAATGAATAAATCTGTTTTGGAGGAAGTACAGCCAGAATGTTCCTTAGAAGCAAAGATGGCAAGACTTCATCTCACATACTTTGGACATCTTATCATGAGGGACCAGTCTCTGGAGAAGGACATCATGCTTAGTAAAGTGGAGAGTCAGCAAAAAAGAGGAAGGCACTCACTCAAAGAGATGGATTGTGCAGTGGCTGAAACAAGGTGCTCAAGTATAGCAAGGATTGTGAGGATCGCGCAGGACCGAGCAGTGTTTGGTCTGTTGTACATGGGATCGCTATGAGTCAGAACTGACTCAATGGCACTTAACGACAACATGTGGTTAGGAAATATTTTCTCTTCATCTGTGACTTCTATTCTCTGACCTTAAAGGACCAATAGAAGGAAGGAGACATAATAGCTGATGATAAAGGAATGAATAAATTGGTCATATGGGGGGAAAACATAACATTACACTGATACCTCGAGAGAAACTCAGAGCAAGGGAATGATCTTCTCTCAGTTGAATTTTGTTGGAGGCCAGAAAGGGTGAAGACAAGTCAAACTGTTGGAGAGCCTGATCAAATCAGTTGGACAACTGCAGCAGACCTGAATGGCTGGTATCTGAGTAACTTCACCCTTAGCTCTCTTTTTATCCTACTGAAGGACTAATTGTTAATGACTGTTTTAGACTCATAAAATGATTGGGAGATGGAAGTTCATCTTCAAGTATGAAAGGTTCAATGCCTAGAAGGGCCTGGGAGTGGTGCAATGAATTACTTAACTTGGCCCTTCTAGCCATGGTCTTTGCGACTCACACACAATGATTGAGTGGGACTGTGAAAATAAGATACATGGAACCTGTGATGGTTAGGGTTGTGTGTCAACTTGGCTAGGCCATGATTCCCAGTATTGTGTGATTGTCCTCTATTTTATGTGCTGTGGATCCTGGCCACTACATTGATGAGGCAGGACTGGTGTAAGTCCTGCCTTGGGTCACAGCCTTGCATAATGGCATGACTCAAGCCCCACCCTCACTAAGTTACACCCTTTTCTGGGGTGTGACCTGCATCAAAATATATGTGTGTGTCCTGGCGAGGCTCTATCTCTGTCTGCATCTGGGTCCTGCATCCAGTTCATGATCAATTGACCTTCCCAGAGATCTGCTGTCTGACCTGCTGATTCTGGGATTCACCAACCTCCACAGCTCTTAGGCCTACAGCCTGTCGTGACCTGATTTCCTTCAACCTTGTGAGCCAGTAGCCTGTGGTTCGAACTGTCAGTTTGGATATATCAGCTCCTGCAGCTGCTTGGGTTAGGAGAAGCCTATGCTTAACCCATGAATTTGGGACTTGCCAGCACCCACAACAGTGTAAGCTATTTCATTTATATGGTTTTTGAGTTCTATGAGACATTGCAGCAAGTTAGGGAATCCAAACACAGGAGGGAGAATACTGAGGGGAGATGGGGTATTTGATGTTAGAGATGATAGAGTGGTACAACAGCATGGAAGAGTTGGACATTTGGGACATCTTTAACCTCCGCCTCATAGGAACCAGCTTTGTGCTGATCCTTATGACAGAAATTATTCCTTTAGCTGCCTTCTGATAATTTTAATTAGTTAAGGTTTTGTTTTTATTGAGTTTTAAAAATGCACTGTTATAATTTCCATTGTGATTAGCCTTGACCCATTGAAACAAGATATGCATGGCTTAAATGCCAAATTTTGCTCTGTAGTGGATCACTAATTTAAATTTGTTGTGGACAGAGACTGTGTTTGGTATGAATGAAGTATTCTTAAATTTATTGAATCTTGTTTTGTGGCTCATCTGATTGTCTGTCCTGGAGAAGGTTACATGTGTTTGAATAGAATAAGAAATCTGCAGCCATTGGGTGAGTTGTTCTGCAAATGTCTCTTAGATCATCTTAGTTATTGATGCTGTTTACGTTTTCTGTAATCTTGCTGGTTTTATGTCAAGTTGTTCTATCAGATATTGACAGCGGGTTATCGAAACCTCAAATATTACTGCTAAATTATTTCCTCCTTTCAGATCTGTCAGTTTTTGCTTCAGGTATTTTGGGTCTCTCTTATGAGGTATCTTGAAAGAAAAATCTGATAAAAGAGTCAATTACAGTTAACAGAGTCCATTGATTGAAAAGCTGTTCCTCAACCAGGAGTATCCAAACTGAAAACAATAAACAAGAGTTTGTACAGTTACAATGTGGTGTTTTACAGTTTACATGAGTCTCTTGTCCTTTGTTTTAATTGGTTAATAGTGTGTTTAATTATTTTTTTTTTATTTGATGGAGAACTTTGATCACAGAATGTTAAGCTGGCTTAATTTGATTGGATAAGTGTTGCTAACTCATGCTGACATGCATTGCTGGCTCAAGCTAACACATGCTGATAAGAAAACCTTGTTTATGTTTTAATTCTGCATGAAGTTGCTGTATCCTTTTCCTCAAAGTAATATTTTTTGTTTTAAATTATTAATTTTGCTACTCTATCTCCTTTATGGTTATTTTTCATGGTATATCTTTTCCCATCCTTTGCTATAAAATTATTTGTGCCTTTGAATTTAAATTCTGTCACTTTTAGACAACATATGCTTGGATATTTATTTTTATCCAGTCTGACATGTTCTGCCTTTTAAGTATAATTTTTAGTCCATTCATATTTAATATAATTATTAGTGTATTTGTGTTTGTGTTTATACAGGCCAAATTGCATTTTATTTTCCTTATGTCTATTAGTTTCTTCCTACTTCACTGATGTTTTTAAAAACCATTTTATTCATAATTCTGACTACTGATGCTTTTATTTTTGAATTATTTCCTTAATGATTGAACTTGGAATACAGCTTACATTATGCATCTTTCTTAATCATTTTCTACTTGAGAATTATACAAACAATTCTGGTAAATCATAGAAAATGTGTTATATATTTCCTTTAATAAATGGATATAACTATATATTCTATATATGTTAACATACATGTACTGTCTTATAATTAATGCTATATACATTTTTTTTTTCTTTTAAAGAGCTAAGAGAATAAACCAGAGGGCATATATTTATATGGTCTTTAATATTTACTCAGAGGAGCTCTTCATTTTTACCCTGTGAATCAGGATTAAACCCTGGTGTTGTTCCCTTTCAGCATAAAAGACCTCGTTCAGTATTTCTTATAAGTCTACTAGCAATGACTTCCCTCTATGGTTATCTTGAAAAGTCATTATTTTCCTTTATATTTGAAGGATAGTTTAACTGGAAACAAACAGGTTGACCTTGATTGTTTGCTTGTTTTCTTTCAGCACTTTGAATATATCATTCTATTACCTTCTGATTTCCACAGTTTCTAGATTTCTCTTTTGCTTCATCTTTCTTTCAATACTTTATCAATGATGTGTCCAGGTGTAAATCTCTTTGTGTTTTTCCTATTTGGGTTTTGTTGAACTTCTTGGATCCGTCAAATTTGGAAAATATTTAGCCATTACTACTTCAAATATTTTGTTTCCCCTTTATCTTTCTCTCTCCTTCTAGGGCTCCCATTACATCTATGTTAGTAAACTTGATGTCCCACAGGTCTATAAGGCTATGTTCCTTTTTTTAAAATGTTCTTCAAATTGTATAATGTCTATCGATCTATATTTATGTTCACTTAATTTTTTCTTCCATCTTGTCCAATCTGCTGTTGTGTGCCCCTAAAATTATTTCTTTTTTTAGTTTTTATATATTTATTTCAGAAATCTCATTTGGTATTTTAGTGCAAAATTGGTAATTTCTACTGTTTATTATCTTTTTTGCATCATTGTTTTCATACTTTAAGTTTTAATCTTTTTTAGATCTTTGAATATTTGTAATAGGTGCTTTGAAAAATTCAATACCTATTGACTGTGAGTCCCACTTTTTCACTTTTTGCATTATATATTCCAATGTGTGTATATTGCAATAAAGAACAGTTATATAACTTGCTTGAGTAACTCTGATGTCTGTTTATTTGCTGAAGATTGTTGTGGTGGTAATTATTTGATTGTTTATGAAATTGCACAGACTAAATCTGTGAAGTCCATCTGCCCCGCAGTGTGCTGCCACGGATGTCTCTGTTCAGTTTTATGTACTTTGTTATTGTTTGTAATGATGACTTCATAAGGATACTCCATTTTGCCATAGTTTAAAATTCAGCTAAAATTTGTCATAGCTTGTGCACAAATATTTCAAGCCTGTATGTTTTCCACTGTCTACGTATAGTTCCGTGTCTGAGTTGGGGAGCACATATAAAATACAGGTCCTTTCATGTCTGCTCCAGCTTTTAATTTTTGCCAAACACTCTAGTTTCTCATTTGTGCATATGTGAAAGCTCTATCGATCAGGGATACACTCATGGCTTGCACAGAATAGTATTTTACACATTTTTTTTAACACTACATTTTCCTTTTACACTAAGTCTTCAATATCTTTCCAAATCAGTACATAAAAAAAAAAATACATAGAGACTCTTTAATTTATAAATCTCTTATTTTATGAATGAAATATACTTTTTAAATTTAAGCTATTAATGCACATGTAGGCTAGGAAAGATGTGCAATGACTAAAACGGCATATAACTACTGAAACAAACTTCTTCAGTTTTTGCATGGTTTCTTGAATTCTCTAGTCAAGGTGTGTGTCTTAACTGTTGTTTTCTTTTGCTTTTGCGCAAATAAAGTAATATTGTCTTTGCCTTTCACAAATAAATTACAAGTAGCACTTACAAGTCGTGGTCTTCCTTCTGAGACACTTGCACAATACCTTCCATTTGAACAGATAGAAAAGGAAAAAAATCAAAATATCTTCTGTCCAACACAGTCCTCAGATTGACCTTTCCTACCAAACCTCTACTATTAGAATTCTGATCTTGTCAAAACATTCATATTAATCCAGAATCAAAATAATTTTTAGGAAAGTGGAAATTCTAATACAAGAATTTTGAATTTAGCAAAGTTTAAATCAGAGCACATATTGAAGTGATGAACTTAGGCTTATCTGTATTTTGTTGGTGTGCAATATTCAAGAAATGAAATGCAATATCAAGAGATTTTTGTTTGTTTTTGCATTACCAGGGCTCTCTATTAAAAAACATGTCCTCTGAGTTGGGAAGGAGTCAGCATCATAAATCTGCATTGTTTTTCTAACTCATTCATGAACCTTGCCATGTGTTGAATGTATTTAAAGTAAGGACAAGCTGCAATATAAATATTACATAAGAGTTCTAGAAATAAAGAGACCTGGAGTAAAAACCAAGAAATTAAGTCATAATGCCATCTATTTAGACTGAGCAACACAGTTAAGATATGGGGAAGAAAATATGTACTTGATGGCATCTGTATCAAACTAGCATTATGAAAACTGAATAATGAATTTGCATAGATAAAATTCTACTTGTAAGGAGAAATAAACCTTCATGTAAACCCTGTGTCCTTGTTCCCAGGTGTTTCAGCACCTAGAAAAGTTACCATAGTAGATAAGAACTGTTAGGTGAAAGTGCTCATTGTTCCAAATTTCTGGTGCAAAACATCACTGTTGATTTTGATTTCTTAAAACTCACCAATTCCTCTCCCTATGCCTAGTTTCTTGAATCTCTGATGAAGGGATGCTGGTTAACTCTTGTTTTCCTTAATATCTTAAAAAATTTTAAAAATCACACTATATATTCTATGTTAGTTAATTATTTCTAGGCTTTGCTCTGGACACTTGATGCTTTGAAGCAGAGATTTTTGTTCCAAGATCACACCAAGGAGCTTAAAAGACTCTCAGAGCAACACAAGGACTGTCAGAAGTGATTTTCCACCTGACTACATTTCTGAAGGCTTGTTGTTCGTTGTTTTTTAGCCTGATTTAAGGCTTTCTCTCAGTGTCTCGTATTTCGGCTTTACTCTTCAAGTTTTACACGCTGCCCTTTGGTCTTGATTAATGGCTTGACTTGACCCCGGGGAGTAACTTCCGTTTTGACTCCTACATAGTCCCTGTCACATAAACTACTCTTCTAATTGTTGGCCATGACTTGCCACAGCAGTAATTGTCCTTTTTTGAAGGCTTTCCTAGGGGTGTCTTTTGCTCAGGCAGCTAGCTGTGCGGTTAACCTTTGCTTCCCCCCTCTGGCAGTATCTAGCCATTGCAATTAACCTCTCAAGTTCTATGTTTGGGTTCTTACATATTAGTCTTAGTTCCTAGCTCAGTTTATTAATTTATTTATTCATCCACTCCTTTGAGAAATGTTGATTAGGTACTAATGATGTGCCCAACAATGAAAGATTGTAAGGACAAAATAGTATGCAATATTGTATTATTTCTTGACCTTTATTGGTCTTATAGGATGTTGGGAAAAATAGATATCAATCACATAGTGACTTGATCCCTGTTATTTGTGCTTTCGTAATTGTCAGATTATCTTAGAATGATTCATTTTTAATAAGTTATTTTGCATTCACTTATTTATTGTTTAATTTGTTCATTTGAAACAAATTTTTAAAAGTACTATACCTCCAACGCAAGACTTGGGTGGTGAATGCGAACACGAAACATCGCCAGCATGAAATCTAGCATATAGTCTAGCAGGAAGATATACTATTAAATAATTTCAGCAAATTTGTCTGGAAAGAAATGGCGCATGAATCAGGAATAGGTAGAGGAGAAGGAATGTTAGAAGGACCTAATATTTATGTATTTTTAAATATATAACTTTCATGTAATGAAAAAAATGCCAAAATTTCTATTAGTGTTACATATGTTAAAATAATCATTCTTGTCTTTGGTGTGTGTGGGTGCATGCTACACATGTATTGGGGGGGTCATTATGTACCACTTTAGTCATGTAACTGTATCTATTTTGGAAATAAGAAAACCATATATAATTAATATTTTATACTGTACAAATGTAACATTAAAATATCCTTTAATGTACTGAGTTGAACATATGGTAATTTTCCTTAAAAAAATATCATACATAGTACTGTGGGTTCTAGTCTAGTTAATTTCAAAGGCATTCAGTACATTCATTAAAGCTATATAAAGATGCTTCTTTACCTTTTACAGCAAAGGAGAATGATGCTTAGACAAATTTAAGGGATTAGTTTAAGACTAAATACTTAAAAAGCAGCAGATAAAAGAAAAAAAAAGTTTTTCTCTCTTTTTTTTTTTAAAAAAAAGCAGCAGATAGAAGCCATCAATTCAGTTTTTCTGCTCCAATATCTCTTTCCCACTATACAAGGATATGAATATGATGGTTGGTGGTGTTGTTAGTGCCTTCGAGTTGGTTCTGACTCATAGCGACCCGTATGTACAACAGAATAAAACACTGCCCTGTCCTGTAAAACCCATCCAAAAAATCCTTGCTATGTTTGAGTCAATTGTTGCAGCCACTGTGTCAATCCATCTTGTTCAGGGTCTTCCTCTTTTTTCTGACCCTCCACTTTACCAAGCATGATGTCCTCCAAGGACTGGTCTCTCCTCATAACATGTCTAAAGTACCTGAGGCTAAGCCTCACCATCTCATTCTAAGGAGACTTCTCGCTGTACTTGTGAGACATATTTGTTCATTCTTCTGCAGTCCGTGGTATATTCATTTTTTTCACCAACAGCATAATTCAAAGACATCAATTCTTCTACGGTCTTCCTTATTCATTGTCCAGCTTTCACATACATATGAAGTGACTGAAAATACCATGGCCGGGTCAGGTGCATCTTTTTAATTTCTTTTTTAATTTGTATTGCATTTTAAGTGAAAGTTTACAAACCAAGTCAGTCTCTCATACAAAAATTTAAATATACCTTGCTTTATATACTCCTAGTTGCTCTCCCCCTAATGAGACAGCACACTCCTTTCCAGTCTCTATTTTTGTGTCCATTTGAACAGCTTCTGACCCCCTCTTCCTTCTCATCTCTCCTCCAGACAGTAGAAGCCCCACATAGTCTCATGTGTCTGCTTGATCCAATTAGCTCACTCCTCACCAGCATCATTTTCTATACCATAGTCCAGTACAATCCCTGTCTGAAGAGTTGGCTTTGGGAATGGTTCCTGTCTTGGGCTAATAGGAGATCTGGGGACCATGACCTCTGGGGTTCCTCTAGTCTCAGTCAGACCATTAAGTCTGGACTTTTTAGGAGAATTTGAGGTCTGCAACCCACTGCTCTTCTGCTCCCTCAGGGGTTCTCTGTTGTGTTCCCTGTCAGGGCAGTCACTGGTTGTAGCCAGGCACCACCTAGTTCTTCTGGTCTTAGACTGATGTAGTCTCTGGTTTATGTGGCCCATTCTATCCCTTCGGTTTATAATTACCTTGTGTCCTTGTGTTCTTCATTCTCCTTTACCCCACCCAGGTGGGTTGAGGTGAGTTGATGCATCTTAGATGGCTACGCACTAGCATTTAAGACCCCAGATGCCACTCTACAAAGTGGGATCCAGAAAATTTTCTTAATAGATTTTATTATGCCAATTGACCTAGATGTCCTCTGAAACCGTGGTCCCCAAACCCTCACCCCTGCTTCGATAGCCTTCGAAGCCTTTGATATATTCAGGAAACTTCTTTGCTTTTGGTTTAGTCCAGTTGTGCTGACCTATTCTGTATTGTGTGCTGTCTTGGCCTTCACTTAAAATAGTTCCTGCCTACTATCTAATTACCGAATACCCCTCTCCATCCCTCCCTCCCTTCCTACTCTCATAACCATCAAAGAATATTTTCTTTTCTGTTTAAACTATTTCTTGAGCTCTTATAATAATGGTCTTATACAATACTTGTCCTTTTGCAGCTGACTAATTTCACTCAACATAATGTCTTCCAGATTTCTCCATGTTATGAAATGTTTCACAGATTCATCACTGTTCTCTATCAATGCATAGTATCCCATTGTGTGAATACACCATAATTTATTTATCCGTTGATCCATTGATGGGCATCTTGGTTGCTTCCATCTTTTTGCTATAGTAAACAGTGCTGCAATCAACATGGGTGTGCATATATCAGTTTGTGTAAAGGCTCTTATTTCTCTGGGATATGTTCCAAGGAATGGGATTGCTGGATCCTATGGTAGTTCTATTTCTAGCTTTTTAAGGAAGTGCAAAATTGATTTCCAATGCGGTTGTGCCATTTTACATTCCCACCAGCAGTGTGTAAGTGTTCCATCTCTCCACAACCTCTCCAACATTTATTATTTTGTGTCTTTTGGATTAATGCCAGCCTTCTTGGAGTGAGATGGAGTCTCATTATAGTTTTGATTTGCATTTCTCCAATGGCTAATGATTGTGAGCATTTCCTAATTTATCTGTAAGCTACCTGAATGTCTTCTTTCATGAAGTGCTTATTCATATCCTTTGCCCATTTTTTAATTGGTTTATTTGTCTTTTTGTAGTTGAGTTTTTGCATTATCATGTAGATTTTAGAAATCAGGTGCTGATCAGAAATGTCATAGCTAAAAACTTTTTCCCAGTCTGCAGGTAATCTTTTTACTCTCTTAGTGAGGTCTTTGGATGAGCATAGGTGTTTGATTTTTAGGAGCTCCCAGTCATCTAATTTCTCCTCTGGTATTTGTGCATTGTAAGTAATGTTTTGTATACTGTTTATGCCATATGTCAGGACTCCTAGCATTGTCCCTATTTTTTCTTCCATAATCTTTATTGTTTTAGATTTTATATTTAGGCTTTTGATCCATTGTGAGTTACTTTTTGTGCAAAGTATGAGGTATGGGTCTTGTTTCATTTTTTTACAGATGGATATCCACTTATACCAGCACCATTTGTTAAAGAGACTTTCTTTTCCCCATTTAACTGACATTGGGCCTTTGTCAAATTTCAGGTGCTCATATGTGGATGGGTTTATGTCTGGATTCTCAACTCTATTCCATTGGCTATGTATCTGTGTTGCACCAGTACCTGGCTGTTTTGAATACTGTGGTGATGTAATAGGTTCTAAAATTGGGTAGAATGAGGCCTCCCGCTTTGTTGTTCTTTTCCAGTCATGCTTTACTTATCTGTGGCCTTTTTCCCTTCCATATGAAGTTGGTGATTTGTTTCTCCATCTCATGAAAGAATGTCCTTGGGATTTGGATCAAAATTGCATTATATCTATAGGTTGCTTTTGGTAGAATAGACATTTTTACAGTGTTAAGTCTTTCTATCCATGAGCAAGTTATGTTTTTCCACTTATGTGGGTCTCTTTTGGTTTTTCGCAGTAGTGTCTTGTAGTTTTCTTTGTATAGGTCTTTTACATCTCTAGTAAGATTTATTCCTAGGTATTTAATCTTCTTGGGGACTACTGTAAATGGTATCAATGTGGTGATTTCCTCTTTGATGTTCTTTTTGTTGATATAGAGGAATCCTACTGATTTTTGTATGTTTATCTTGTATCCCGATACTCTGCTTAACTCTTCTGTTAGGTTCAGTAGTTTTCTTGAGGATTCTTTAGGGTCTTCTGTGTATAAGACCGTGCCATGTGCAAATAGAGATATTTTTACTTCTTCTTTACCAATCTGGACGCCCTTTATTTCTTTATCTAGCCTAATTGCTCTGGCTAGGACCTCCAGCACAATGTTGAACAAGAGTGGTGATAAAGAACATCCTTGTCTGGTTCTTGATCTAAAGGGGAATGCTTTCAGGCTCTCTCCATTTAGGATGATGTTTGCTGTTCCTTTTGTATAAATGCCCTTTATTACATTAAGGAATTTTCCTTCTATTCCTATTTTACTGAGAGTTTTTATCATGATGTGTTGTTGAACTTTGTCAAATGCCTTTTCTGCATCTATTGATAAGATCATGTGGTTCTTTTGTTTTATTTATATGACAGATTACATTAATTGTTTTTCTAACATTGAACCATCCCTGCATACCTGTTATGAACCCCTTGGCTATGGTGAATTAATTTTTTGATATGTTGTTGAATTCTATTGGCTAGAATTTTTTTGTGCATTTTCGCGTCTAAGTTCATGAGGGATATAGGTCTGTGATTTTCTTTTTTAGTGGTGTCTTTACCTGGTTTTGGTGTCAGGGATATGCTGGCATCATAGAATGAGTTTGGGAGTATTCTGTCCTTTTCTATGCTCTGAAATACCTTTTGCAGTAGCAGTGTTCACTCTTCTCTGAAAGTTTGGTAGAGCTCTGCAGTGAAGCTGTCCGGGCCAGGACTTTTTTTTTGTTGGCAATTTTTTGACTACCTTTTCAATATCTTCTTTTGTTATGGGTTTATTTAGTTGTTCTACCTCTGATTGTGTTAGTTTAGGTAGGTAGTGTGTTCCTAGGAATTCATCCGTTTCTTCTAGGTTTTCAAATTTGTTAGAGTACAATTTTTCATAGTAAACTGATATGGTTCTTTTAATTTCAGTTGGGTCTGTTGTGATATCATCCATCTCATTTCTTATTAGGGTTATTTGCTTCCTCTCTTGTTTTTCTTTTGTCAGTTTGATCAATCAATGGTTTATCAATTTTGTTAATTTTTTCAAAGAACCAGATTTTGGTCTTATTAACCCTTTCAATTTTTTTTCTGTTCTCTATTTCATTTAATTCTGCTCTATTTTTTTTTTTTTTTTGCTTTCTTCTGGTGCCTGAAGGTTTCTTTTGTTGCTCTCTTTGTATTTTTTCAAATTGTAGGGATAATTCTTTGATTTTGACCCTTTCTTCTTTTTGTATGTGTGCATTTATTGATATAAATTGACTTCTGAGTACTGCTTTTGCTGTGTCCCAAAGGTTCCTACAGGAAGTGTTTTCATTCTCACTGGATTCTAAGAATTTCTTTGTTCCATCCTTAAAGTCTTCTATAACCCAGTCTTGTTTGAGCAGAGTATTGATCAGTTTCCAAGTGTTTGATTTCTTTTCATTGCTTTTTCTGTTATTAATTTTCTACTTTTATGGCCTTATGGTCAGAGAAGATGCTTTGTAATATTTTGATGATTTCAGTTCTGCTAAGGCTTGCCTTAATAATATGTGGTCTATTCTAGAGAATGTTCCATGTGGACTAGAAAAGAAAGTATACTTGGCTATTGTTGGGTGGAGCATTCTGTTTATGTCTATGAGGTCAAGTTGGTTGATTGTGGCATTTAGAGCTGCTATGTCTTTATTCAGCTTCTTTCTGGATGGTCTGTCCCCCACTGAAAGGCAAGCGGTGTGTTGAAGTCTTCTACTATAATTTTGGTGCTGTCTATCTCACTTTTCAACGCTGTTAGAATTTGTTTTATGTATCAGCCCTGTCACTGGGTACATAAACATTTAATATGGTTATAGCCTGCTGGTATAAAAAAAAAAAATACTGTCCCTTTAATCGTTATATAGTGTTCTTCCTTATTCTTTGTGGTGGATTTAACTTTAAAGTCTATTTTGTCAGAAATTAATATTGCCACTTTAGCTCTTTCTTGGTTGTTTCTAGCTTGATATATTTTTTTCCATCCTTTGAGTTTTAGTTTTTTTGTTTCTAAAGTCTAAGTTGTGTCTCTTGTAGACAGCATATAACAAAACAGATGATATTTTTTCATCCATTCTTTCACTCTCTTTATTAGTGGATTTAATCCGTTTACATTCAGTGTAATTATGAATAGTTATGAGTTTAGTGCTATCATTGTGTTGTCTTTTTTTGTGCATTATTGACAGTTTCTTTTTCCCACTAAATTTTTAGTGCTGAGTAGCTTGTCTTTATATATTCTTTTCCTTTTTTTTGTTGTTGATTTTGTTTCTGCTGAGTATTTTTTTCTTGTATTTTATTTTGATGAGTAGGATAGTTAGCCTCCTTCATGTTTACCTTAATATTTACCCCTATTTAAGTTTAAACCTAACTTTTATTTCTTTATATTGCCTTGTCTTCCTCTCTGTATGACAGATCTATGACTATACTTCTTAGTCCCTCTTTATTGTTTTAATGTTGTCTTCTTTTACATGATGACATCTCTGTTTCCCTGTTTTGAGTATTTTTTTAATGTGATTTATTTTTTACATTTCCCTATCCAGGTTGACATCTGGTTGCTCTGTCTTGTGTTCTAGTCTTGGGTTGATATCAGATATTGACTTTCTAACCAGAGAACTCCCTTTAGTATTTCTTGTAGTTCTGGTTTGGTTTTTACAAATTCCCTAAACTTCTGTTTATCTGAAAATATCCTAATTTTGACTTCATATTTGAGAGAGAGTTTTGCTGGATATATGATTCTTGGCTGGCATTTTTTTTCCTTCAATGCTTTTATATAAGTCATCCCATTGCCTTCTTTCTTGCCTGTATGGTTTCTGCTGAGTAGTCCAAGCTTATTTGTATCAGCTGTCCTTTGTAGGTGACTTTTTGTTTATCCCTAGCCATTGTTAAAATTCTCTCTTTATCTTTGGTTTTGGCAAGTTTAATTATAACATGTCTTGGAGACTTTCATTTAAGATCTACCTTGTGTGGAGTTTGATGAGCATCTTGGATAGATATCTTCTCATCTTTCACTATATCAGGAAGCTTTCTGCCAACAAATCTTCAACAATTCTATCTGTATTTTCTGTTATCCCTCCCTGTTCTGGTACTCCAATCACTCATAGGTTATTTCTCTTGATAAAGTCCCACAAGATTTTTTGGGCTTCTTCATTTTTTTTTTTAATCTTTTACCTGATTTTTCTTCAAATATTTTGGTGCCAAGCATTTTATCTTCAATCTCACTAATTCTGGCTTCCACTTCCACAATTCTGCTCTCTGACTTTCTATTGAGCTGTCTAATTCTGTAGTTCTATTTTTAATCTTCTAAATTTCTGATTGCTGTCTCTCTGTGAATTCTTGCAGGTTATTAAATTTTTCACTATGTTCTTGAATAACCTTTTTAATTTCTTCAACTTCTTTATCTGTGTGTTCCTCGGCTTGTTCTGCATATTGCCTGATCTCCTTCCTGGTCTTGTTCCTGATGTTTGAAGAGTTCTGTATATTAATCTTTTGTATTCTGCATTCCACAAAGGTACCTTCATCCAGAAAATCCCTTGATTCTTTGTTTTGAGAACTTGTTGAAACGATCATGGTCTGCTTCTTTATGTGATTTGATATTGACTGTTGTCTCTGAGCCATCTATAAGTTATTGTATTAGTCTATGTTTGATTACTGTGTCCTGGTTTCTTGTTTTGTTTTGATATGCCCACATAGGTTGCTTGAGTGAGCTAGCTTGATTATTTTTGCCTTTGAAGATCTACCATCCTGTCACCAGATGGCTAGAGGTGTTATCAAGTATATGAGCCTATGAGTCCATTCACTTTTCTTGTATGGATTCAGCTCAGGTGTCCATGTAGTTGGCCATCAGGTATGTAGTACTCTCCCTCTCCTACAGCCTTAGAGGGGCAGGGATGATTGGCGTAGGTACAGGTATCTGGTTGCAGCAGAGGGTCATGCTCTCAACAAGGCAGGGAGTTGGCAACCATCACCCAAGCATCTGTGAAGAAAGTGCATCCCTGTTCCCTAGAGCACACAGGTGGGTGGGTTATGCAGACAGGCCGTGGGCACCCAAAGCTTTCAGTTATAAGGACTGGGAGGCACCAGTTATACTTTGACCCCTGTTGTGGGTCGCTGGGTGATGTTGATGGAGCCACCAGTCCTTAGGCCTCTGTTGTGGGTAGGTGAGGACCCTGTTTAATAGGCAAAGCAGTGTCAAACATCAAACACCGACCTCTCCACTGCACCGCTGAAACTGTTGTAGCCTGCCAACAAGGGCCTATTCTACTGAAATAGGCCTACACAAGTCCATGCAGAGGAAGAAGATATTCAAAGCCCATGAACCATTTATACCTGGACAGGAGCTGCTCCTGTTCTGAGCTCCCCAGGTTAATGGAGTAGGCTGGTTATCTTTTCCCTCAGTTGTGAATTTATTCCTTCTCCAAGGCTGGGAGGGTGCCTCAGGATGCTCAGCAGGGCCTATCTCAGGCTCAGAGAAATCGATAGCCACTGAAGCCTGCTTAGGGGCTGGGGGCACAGTAGAATATAACCAAGTACTTAGATTTTTCCAAGAGCACCGTTGTCTGTGGTTCCAAAGGTACGAGTAGGCTGTGTGGCTGGGGCTGGGGCTGTTTCTTCCTAAGGAAACCACAGCCAAATGCTACCACCAGCCTGCTGCCATCGCTCCCAGGGATGGTGCCTGAAGTTCCCAGGGATTCAGCTCTGGGAACTCCTCTCTGCTTCTGAACCGTCTTTCCCTCCCCCTGCTGCTCAGTCCATTTTCTAACTTTTCCTTTGAAGTTCAGGGCTCCTAGCTTGTCATAAATATAATCGTTTCACTTATTTTTTGGGGTCTTTGTTGTAAGAGGGACCATTGGAAGCATCTAACTACTCTGTTGTCTTGGCCCTGCCTTTAACACTTTTGAAGTTGTCTTTTACAGATGATTTGACCAATGTAATATATCATTTTATTTCCTGGCTGCTGCTTCTATGGGTCCTGATTGTGTATCCAAGTAAAATGAAATTCTTGACTTCAGTCTTTTCTCCGTTTATCGTGATGTTGCTTACTGGTCCAATCGTGAGGATTTTTGTTTTGTTTTGTTTATGTTGAAGTGTAATCCCTACTGAAGGCTGTATCTTTGATTTACATTAGTAAGTGCTTTAATGAAGACTCATTAAAAAGCCATGGTGTGCAGATGACACAGCAAGGAAGGCTGTGTCATCTGCACACCATGGCTTTTTAATGAGTCTTCATCCAATCCTGATGCCCCATTCTTCTTCATATGGTCCAGCTTCTCGAATTAGTTGCTTAGCATACTGACTGGATGAGGATGGTGAAAGATATAACCGTGACGCACACTTTTCCTGATTTTAATCCACATAGTATCCCTTTGTTTTGTTGAAGTGACTGTCCATTGGTCTGTGTACATTTTTCCCGTGAGCACAATTACATGTTCTGGAATCCCCATTCTTTGCAATTATAATATTTATTCAATACACCAACTGGATTGTGCCTTGCAATGGTGAATTTTATGTGTCAAAATGGCTGGCTATGATAACCAGTTTTTGGTAAAACACTAGTATAGACGCTGTTATGCAGTATTTTTATGGAATTATCATTAAAATAAATTGGCTTTAAGTAAAGCAGATTACCTCTCATAATGTGGGTGAGACTCAACCAGACAGTTGAAGGACTTAAGGACAAAGTGGGAGATTTTCCTGTCAGAATTTCTCTCTCTCCCACACTACCTGACATACCAATCTGGGACAAACACTATGGATTTTGGACTTGTCAGCCCTCACAATTGTGTAAGCCAATTCCTCATAATCTCTTTCTCTCTCTAGCTGGCTTACTTGTACGCTCTCTCTCTTTATATATACATATATATATATATACACATATATATATACACACACACATATATGTATACATAGATATAAAATATATGTATGTATATATCTGTTTTTCTAGAAAACCCCGAGTAAAACATGCCTACAAAAAGTTCTTTTAAAATTGTAAAGCCATGCAACATTTTAACGTTTTCTTGATATAATGCCTTTCTTCTTTCTCATTTCCACTTCAATTTCACAGAGGCTAAATATTTAGCCAATCTTAATCTTGGTTACCAAAGAAAGGTGTTTCAACAGAATGCAGAAATTATTGAACAATATCAATTATATCATGTACTAGTAAAATTTTGCTGAAAATGATTCAGAAGCAGTTGCAGCAGTACATCAACAAGGAACTGCCAGAAATTCAAGACGGATTCAGAAGAGGACATGGAACCAGGGATATCATTGCTGATCAGATGGTTCCTTCCTAAAAGCAGTGAATACCAGAAAGATGTTTACTTGTGTATTATCGGCTATGCAAAAGCAATCAACTCTGTGCATCATAACAAATTATGGATAATATTGTGAAGAACGAGAATTCCCGGACACTTAACTGTGCTCATGAGGAACCTGTACATAGATCAAGAGGCAACTGTTGTTTCAACAGAACAAGGGGATACTGCATGGTTTAAAGTCAGGAAAGGTACCTGTCAGGGTTGTATCCTTTCACCATACTTACTTCATCTGTATGCTGACCAAATAATCCAAGAAGCTGGACTATATGAAGAAGAACAGGGCATCAGACTGGAGGAAGACTCATTACAAGCCTGCATTATGCAGATGACACAACCTTTCTTGCTGAAAGTGAGGAGGATTCGAAACACTTACTGATGAATATCTAAAGCTACAACCATCAATATGCATCTCACGTCAACATAAAGAAAACAAAAATCAACACAACTGGACCAATAATTAATACCCTGATAAACAGAGAAAAGTTTGAAGTTGTCAAGGACTTCATTTTACTTGGGTCCACAGTCAACATCCATGGAAGCGCAGACAAGAAATCAAATGATACATTGCATTGGGAAAATCTGCTGCAAAGGACCTCTCTTTAAATTGTTAAAAAAGCAAAGATGTGCCTTGAATATTAACGTGTGTCTGACCCAAGCCATGGTGTTTTAAGTCACCTCATATGCTTGCAAAAGCTGGACAATGAATCAGGAAGACCGAAGAAAAATTGACACGTTTGAATTATGGTGTTGAAGAATATTGAATATACCATGGACTACCAAAAAAAAAAAAAAAATCTGTCTTGGAAGAAGTACAGCCAGAGTGTTCCTTAGAAGCAAGGATGGCAAGACTTAAGTCTCACATACTTTAGACATGTTAGCAGGAGGGATCAGTCCCTGGAGAATGACATCATGCTTCGTGAAGTAGAGGATCAGCGAAAAAGAAGAAGACCCTCAACAAGAGAGATTGACACAGTGGCTGCAACAATGGGCTCAAACATAACAATGATTTTGAGGTTGGTGCAGGACCAGGCAGTGTTTCTTTCTGTTGTACATAGAGGTGTTATGAGTTGCAACTGAATCAATGGCACCTAAAAACAACAACAATCTGATGGACTCGGTTGTGTGTTACACAGATGCACCTTCATTGGATGACTTGTGGCCCTAGCTGCTACGAGTGCTGATAGCAAATAACCTTCAGTTTCCTTCCAGGAGTTGCTTTAGCTTAAGAAAGTTACCTTCCTGAGGCAGCATCAATGCAATGACTGATTGATTCCTGGCCATCTGAACTCAGATTGGAACAATTCTGATGGACAATTCTAGCTCCATAATTCTCTGTTATTGCATCTGCATTGCAGTGTGGGCCTGTCCCAATCCTATCTCCTTGCGTTTTCTTCCACAGGTATCCATTCCAAGGACATTCCTTAGTAAACACCTAGTATGCTAAACTTTGTATCAATTGAGTATACTTTCTAGGGAGCTAAACCTGTAACAGCTACTACCTGGAGTAGTCAAAGAAAGCAGGTATTAAGAGAAGGTGTTGGAGCTGAATCAACTGGCACTTAGGCTATCACCCTTACTGATGGTCCAATTGGTAAAACTGTCACCCATAATAAATTTAATAGTGCATGTATTCTACGTTAGCTGATGTGATTTATCAAGTGTTTGAGAACTCTGGGGGCAGAGTAACTAAAAGAACAAATCGTTATTGCTAACTTGATTGATATTTTGGAAAACGGTAATTAAAAGCTAAGAGGCAGCAATCACGAATTGAAAGACAAGTGTGAAAGACGGAGGGTCTCCTTTGCAACATACAAAAAAAAATTCATATCCTGTATGTGTGTAGCGGGGAAGTGGAGGGACACAGAAATTTGAAGACTAGGCTTAGAACTTAACCACCAGAGTACCAAGGCAGGTTGGTTATGTTAGTGTTGATATTTGTCTTGGGGAAGAATTGAATCCTGACACATGGTGTTGAGAGCACACAGGAAGATGTGGATTGAAGAACTGCAAATTGTGGATGCCATGATGTGCCTTTCTTTAACCTCCAGTAATCAGTTCCTTCAAGAACTGACTCAGTTGCAGAGAGCTACCTTTTCCAAAATCACTCTCCTTCCCTGAAGCAGCTCACCTCTAATAACCGATCAATGTAGGAGCCTAAACACCTGGCTATTGCAATCCAATCTGGAAAAACTCTGAAGGGCCATACTAGCTTCAGAGCTCACCATTGGGTTGCCAAGACTGTCTGGCCTGCATGGCAGCTCAACCTTTCCTTTTTCTATACTTTTTTCCATGTCTTTCTTCTATAATTGTCGATTCCCAGGGCAAACTTGAATGAACATACTGTATATTAAACTCCATCTCAGGATCTATTTCCCAGGGAACTCAACTTGCAACATGAGCATCCTTTGACTCAATCTCACAGTTTTACTCTTTTCCTCCTAATTTTTCTGGATATTTTCATATTTAATTAGATTAAGCTAGGGTATCATGATTTTAGCTGTTCCCTTCGTCATTGATGACTATTTCAATATTTGAGATATTTAGTTACACAAAATCATTTAGAGACCACTTAATACATTCTATGTTTCCTTATCTTCAGCAATTATGCAAGCACTACAGTTCTAGTATTTGTTTTGTTTTGTTTTTAAACTTCTCTTACGTGCTTCTCATACAAAGACAAGTGTTTATGTGAGGATATAAATAAAGACCATGAGAATGAGAATAAGGTATTATATGTTGAAAAACGTACTTAGAATAAGAATTTCATAGATACTAACATCTACATAATTTCTAAATTTCTACATTTGATTCTCTGGCTTAAATGATTCTAACAATACAATTCTACTTGACAATAATACGTTTCAAACTCCCTCATAGATGGCTATTTACATAGAAATGGTTCCCAGGCCCAGTATTTTTTTTTTTCTGATAAATATGGTTCATATATAGTTCTAATTAATGCAAACTATTGTAATAGCAATTTATGAACTTTTAGGTATACATCCAGTCAGTCTGTAATAATAATTGTACTTTCTCTAATATCTGCTGATTTTTCCCTCTTATGGGCGTGTGTGTGTGTGTGTGTGTGTATACACCACAGGGATTTGTGTGTGTGTGTGTGTGAATATACCTAAATCAAAGAAATTAAAACTTTTTTAATTTGAAATATTTTGTAACTACAGAAAAATCAAAAGATTAAAATAAACACCTCCATGCCCATCACCAAGATTTATTTGTTATTCATATTTTATTAACATTTTGCTACTTCCGATATGCAAGCATTCCTCACTTTCTGTGGTCACATGGTAACCGGGATTAATCTCAGTTACCACTGAACCTTGGAAGCTGTGGACTTCTGATATGTACGTGTTTCAGTTAGCACGGTACTGTGTTAAACGAGGACTCACTGCCTCTGTGTGTGTCATCAATAGAAAGTAATCAGACATCAAAATTCTTCACCTCTAAGTAATTCAGTTCACATCTCCTAAAATATGACATCATTTTACATAACTACAAATATAATCCTAAAATATAACATTCACACAGTAATCTCAGGTAGTAATGAGTCTGTATTTTCCTTTTTCCAGCAATTGCCTTTCTTCCATATACAGGATCCAATCTGAGCTTACCCACTGTATTTGGTTAAAATTTTACTTTGGTTTCCTAATACAGTTTATTTTTTGCTGTTGTTTTACTTGGATTTTCCTTTAAGCATTCAGAACAGGACTCTTTGAAAATCTGACTTTTGAGCTATTTTTCTTTTTTTAATGAGTTTTACCCTTTATTTTAGAATCATTGAGTATTAGAAGCACACATCTGCACACAACCATTTTCAACTCCTGTTTTCATCAATAAAAGATGCACTGCGTTCAAGTCAGTTCCTTCATTGGAGCCATTCATAGTCCTCCCTCCCACTTCCTTTGACACATATGGTGTTTTTCCTTACAGCAACATTCTATTTTTGTGCACAACATATAATGGCCCTGTATTGAGTAGCAAATGGGGACTCAACTATTAGCTTTTTATTGCCAAGTGTAGAGATCATCATAGGTATTTCTTCTTCCATCATAAAAACTGCCCTCTTTCCTTTCATTTTGTTATCTCAAAGAATAAAGAAAAAAGATAATTTCTTTTTGATATCTGTAATGTGCTCTCATAGTTCCTGATATTTCTGATGCAGTGCCCGTTTTTCATACCCAGTCAAGCCCCAAACCACAGTAGGGAGTAACTCATGCTTTTATAATCTCTCTCCTGTTCCAGAACCCTAGTGCACATGTCCCTGGTTGTATGTGTGATTTTAGTGGCTTTTCTAGTGTGTATTTGGAGACTATACATGCCACCGGAAAAATCTATAATACATAAAATATATATATATATATATAAATAATATATGGAAACCCTGGTGGCATAGTGGTTAAGTGCTACTGCTGCTAACCAAGAGGCTGGCAGTTCAAATCCTCCAGGTGCTCCTTGGAAACTCTATGGGGCAGTTCTACTCTGTCCTATAGGGTCACTAGGAGTCAGAATCGACTCCACGGCAGTGGGTTTGGTTTTGGAGTGGGTTTATAGCTGTTTTTTTCCACATTAGTAAAAATGTGAAATATCCAAACCAAAACCAAAACCAAAACCAAACCAAACCTGCTGCCATGGAGTCGATTCTGACGCACAGCGACCCTATAAGACAAGTAGAACTGCCCCATAGGGTTTCCAAAGAGCTGCTGGTAGATTTCAACTGCCGACTTTTTGTTTAGCAGCCATAGCTCTTAACCACTGTGCTACCAAGTCTCCACATATTCAGAGATGTGTACTTAATATGTAGGTAACACCACATAAATTTGTTCCATGGGTAAAAAATTTGTGTTTTTTATGTGCAACTTTTTTTCCTATGCTAAATTATGTAATTTCATTGACCTGGATTTAATATCTACCAATTTTTAGCATCCAACTTATAATTATTTTAAGGCACAAACCAAAGCATATGGAAGCAGTCTAGGTTTTTAGAGCACTTATTCACAGTGGTCTTTATTAATTGGTTAATACGCACTTAAATTTTGAAATTTCTCTCCTTTTAATACATCCATGTAAGATTTCAGCTATTTTTGTCTTTTGCTTGTGAAGTTTTTAAAACCCTAATTTGGAATAGGTATGCGTTCCATGGTAATATGGAAAATTTTCATTTTTCTCTAAGCCTTTTTATTCAATCCTCTTGCTTAATCATGTAGCATTTGCTCTAGTAAAGAAATAAAGTCCCATTGCAGGTTCAGTGAAAGCGTTAATATGAATGTAATAAATATGCCTAAATAAACTTACACTTCATGCTTTTCAAGGAGTAAAGATTTTTCACCATCTTAGTGCATCATATAACTGACTTGAAAATTTGTGATATACACATCATATTTTGTCCCTTTGCCTTGTTATTGTTGAATGTTTAAAGGAGACACCTGAAACTGTTATGATATTTTTCATTATTAATTTCATAAAGAAAAGCACCCATTTATTAAACAAGTTTTCTATCTATCATGCATCACAGTGACACTACATCAGGGTGAGGCAGAAAAGAGGAAACTTCATATAATTTTCTGTGGGCTTAGTGACTCGCTCTTAAAATCTAGTTTAAATATGTGTAATGAAAGAGGAAAATGCCATGTATTTTTATAGTGACAATAAAGTGTTTGGGGTTGGGAATAATTAATTGTCTTTATAAAACAGCAGGAGTTCACTTAGACAAATAACCAGCATTAACATGTACTTATATTAAAAAAAAAAAAAAGAGTAAGATATACTTACCAGCAACTACTGATCTGAGACTGAAGACTATAATAACAGTTGCAAACATTCTTTATCTCCAGACATGCTATCACCAAAATGTTTACTTCTCTGGAAATAGAAATAAAGTAGCTTTTGGTTAAATGTTAACAAGTACAAAATGTACTTTACAATAGCATTGTGCTTTACCGAACCAGTAGACGAAAATCAATACAGAAAATCTGAAAATATTATTTCTCTGAATAAAACATTACTACAGTATACATATAATATGTTATAATGTCTGCATTTGAGTAAATCCTTCTGTAAACAGAACATTTGCTGTGTTTCTGTGTTAAATTGGAAAATAAATCACCAATATTTTAGGATTTGGCTTTACTACTACTCAATCAAAATATTTCACTATAAATTTTAAATATGTGAATAATGTACTAGGACTTAAATAGAATATTAGTTGAGAATGAGTTCAGGAAAAAATTATTCATATTCTGGCTTGTTCCTATTTAGAAATGTATATAAACTTTCAGGAATCACTTAAATCAGCAACACGTCCATTGGCAGTGCAACAAAAGAAAATATTTGGGTTTAACTTGGTTTTGATTTTTTTCAAGTTAGTGTTTGAGCCCTACCATTTCTCATTCTTGATAATAGTGTAAGAATATGTGAATCTCTAGTAATGTCTTAAGCAATCAGGGCTGCATTTTAACACAATTTATTAATGTAAGGTTACCTTGCTCCTGTAACTCAATTCATAAGGAGAATTTTGTGTGCCGGAGTATTTGCACTTGAAAGAACATTTTAGGTCTAAGGCATAAACAGAATAAAGTGTCATGTGGATCTCAAAAACTAGCAGTTACGTGATAAAATGTTTTCACTGTGTATTCATGGTAGAAAAGATTCTGGAAATCCTACACCCAGGTAGAGATGATAGAAAAGATTACGTCCAGCAGAGGGACTGTAGCTTTCATAGATCTTAGAGAATATGATAAATGGATGATAATTTGGGCTAGCTATCCTACCAAGGAAGTTTAGGTAAAAGAACCATGTCTCCAGTCATAACACTGAACATTCAACATCACCCTGAGTCATCAGCCTGGAAGGCTGAAGGAGCAAAGCGGTCTCCTAGTTTTGGAAGAACCTGGAAACTGGGGAGGCTCAGGTGAATTGATATACTGCAATATTTTCCAATCTGAAAAAGAAACTATAGGAATTCAAAGTAAGTCACTTTATTATTTCCTCCCTGGCCTTGAATGGGTAATGAGATTTCAGACTGCTGAACTGGTAACCAGTCATGGAGTAACCAATCATGCCCACCTAGATTAAGTGAGGATAATTTAAAGCTAAAGCCTCAGGCTCTGTAACATGCAGGGAACTCAGCTACCTTGTAGTTTAATTTTTTTTTTTTTTTAAGCAGCAAATATTTCTATAGTCTGAGAATCAAACTTATTTGCAGAAACTCTCATTGCCCAAATATATGTGTCAAATATAATTCAAATCATGCCTCAGCAGCCAGAATCCTTTTGGTTATCTGCTCCTGCTGATGGCTTGTGTCTTTGCTGAGAGCTTGGTGGCTGAAAATTGTAGACAGTGTCTGTTCAGTTTGCTCTTGAAGCCAGAAAATTTGACAAGGTCCAATCTCTCCTGAGCCAAAAGACATTGCTATGTCCTAAAACTACTTTCTGAGGCTCAGTATTTTGATAAGGCCTATGCACCTTTGTTTTAGGTAAGCATAGCCCAAATGTCATTTGTTTGTAGCGACTATAGTCCTTTCTCTCTATAAAGAGACATTTAAATGAGGGAAAAACCACCAGGGTTGTAGTTACCCTCTCAGCCTTGTTGAGTCCAAAAGTTAAAAGCAAACTATACAACTATAAAAATCAGCTCTTCAGATGTTGTTGTTTTTGTTGTTAGCTGCCTTTCTGTCACCCCGACTCATGGCAACCTCACAAACAGTGAAATTAAATGCTGCCCAGTCCTGCAACTTCTCCGTGATTGGTTGCAAATTGGACCATTGTGATCCATGGGGTTTTCACTGGCTAGTTTTCAGAAGTAGATCGCCAGGCATTTATTCCTGTTCTGTCTTAGTATAGAAGCTCCACTGATACCTACTGGCATCACAGAAACATGCAAGCCTCCTTTGACAGACAGGCGGTAGCTGCACATAAAGTACGTTGGCTAGGAATCAAACTTGGGCCTCTCACTGGTAGAAAACAAGAATTCTACCTCATATCACTCATTAGATACCGTATTATATATAAACAATATTTTTGCCCTCTGTATTGCTAACTAGATTGCAAAGCTTTTGAGGATAGAAAACATGTCGATAAGTTTTTGTATTCCCAGCTCTAAGCTGTGCTTCTAGATATAGAAGTTGCTAACAACAATAATTGTTGTTAGGTGCCACCAAGTCAGTTCCAACTCATAGTGACCCTATGTACAACAGAACAAAACACTGCCCAGTCCTGTGCCATCCTCACTATCATTGCTGTATATGAGCTCATTGTTGCAGCCACTGTTTCAATCCATCTTGTTGAGGGTCATCTTCTTTTTCACTGATGCTCTACATTACCAAACATGATGTCTTCTCCAGGGACTGGTCACTCCTTATAGCATGTCTAAAGTATGTGAAAGGAAATCTCGCCATCTTTGTGTCTAAGGAGAATTCTGGCTACACTTCTTCCAAGTCAGATTTGTTCATTTTTCTGGCAGTCCATGGTATAGTAACAATACAAATATGAAACAATAACAAGTTTGTTTTTCATGATGCTGATTAGTGTGAAAGTCTGCTGATTGTTCCCCAATATCCACCCTTTCCTCACCATTAGAAAAAGAAACCTGGATAATATTCCCAGGTGGAAAACTAAATTTTCCAACTTGCTTTGCATCTGGATGTAAACGTGTCCAAGTTTGAGACACTAAGATGTAAGCAGAAAGCGTATGCCTTTCTGCTGCCTCACATCTGGATGTAATGCCTGCAGGTTCAGGAGCTGTTCTGGACCATGTAGTGACGCTGAGGATGATATCTAGGTGTGACAGAGAAGAAAGACGGAAAGATACTGGGTCCCTGCTGATCTATTTAAGCTGCATTAGAGTCGGTCCTGGGCTACCTACTTCTGAACTACACTACATGAGAGAAAAATAAACTTCTGTCTTGTTTAAATCAACTTCTTTGAGGGAGGAGGGTGGTAGAGGGGCATTCCGTTACAAGTCATTGAATACAATTTCTAAATGATACAAGTACTATTGAAAAATACTAACCAACTTTAAAAAAAAAATTATCTCTTGCTACTTGGTTCTAACTACCTGTTGCCATCCAATATATTCTGACTCATAGTGACCCTAACAGGACAGAGAACTGCCCTATAGGGTTTCCAAGGAGTGCCTGGTGTAGTTGAACTGAGACCTTTTGGTTAGCAGCCAAATTCTTAACCACTATACCACCAGGGTTTCCATTAAGTAACTAAATACTCTGTATTTTTAATGCTCATATGAAAATATCTTAAAAAGTTCTTAGGGTATCATGACTTCTGTGGTAGGCTGAATAATTTTCAAAAGCTATCCACATCTGAATTCCTGGAACCTGTATGTGTTCAAATATTAGGTTCTCCTAAATACCAAGGCAAAAACATTTTGCCAACCCACAGAATCCCAAGACCTCCAAAACCACATGACCTGACCTTACTCAAAACATCTCTATGTGTCTAATTTGCTCTCTAATCTACTCCTATTTTACATCTAAATGTGTTAAGACTATACAGCAAATACTGGAGTCTCTGTCTGTCTTCAAAAAATAGCACACCTCTTCCCTGCCTAAATTCTGTTAAAGAAAATGGGGATTTAGACTGGCAGATAGAGGTCAAACTATCATTTACCATTAATAAACCTGTTGCCGTCTAGTCAATCCCAACTCCTAGTGACCCAATAGGACAGAGTAGAACTGCTCCACAGTGTTTCCAGGGTTGTAACCTTTATGGAAGCAGGCTGCCACATCTTTACCCTGAGAAATGGCTGTTGGGCTCCATCTGAAGATTTCTTTGTTTGGCAGGTGCTTAACCACTGTGCTACCAGGGCTCCTTTATGACTAATAAAGGATTAGGCCAATGGGGCAGTAAATTCTCATAATTACATTTATCTATTTAATTATTTACATCATTGTTACACCTGGGTATATCTGCCTCTGTAAAGACTTTACCAAGATAACACCATGACATGGACTTACAAAAAAATAAAAATAAAAAACTACATTTCCCTGTGGACAGGCTGGACTCCATGAAAGAAAAAAGAAAAAGCTTTGGCTATACAAGCCCAAATTGATCAATTAAATAGGCAATCTTATTTCCCCTGAATCAGACTGAGTAAAAGTGTGCAAAGAGGGAGGTGAGTTATACTAATATATTTCCCTTCAAAGGAAAGAACACATTGATGGCATAGGAGGTAGCAGTCCTTCTGTCACGCCCAGCGGCCATGATCTCCCCTGTTCCTCCCCCTGATAGCATCTTTAGTCTTTGGAACAAGCCACCACTTCCTGAGGCCTGATAAGCAGCAGGGCTGAAGTAATGAAATTTCGGGCTGGCGCCCGTATGTCTAACCACCGCCACCCTGGATGTCAGGCCGGAAAAATCTACATTGCTTTTTTTGCAGTAGTCACATAACCCCTAGAGAATAAAACTGGCTGGGGAAGGGATTTACTAGTCCCTCTTCTATGGTGCATCTATGGTGCATCAGGCAGCATGTGTAGAAGAATTTCTATTCTGCCTGGGCAGCTTTCAAGCCAGGGTGCAACTGTCCTGGCCCCTCCCCTACAGTGCAAAATGGGAGCATACAGAAGAATTCTCACCTCTGCCCAGGCAGCCTCTTGAGCCTGGGGGGGTGGGGAGGGTACTCATCATAGAACTGTTTCCTGTTGTGTTCTGTCTGTTGTCTGTGAGTAATTAAAACAGCTTTCATTTGCAAACATTTAATAAGTGTCTCCTCTGTACAACTTGGTCATACTGGATGGAGGTAGCACTCATGGAATGGATGATGCCACCGGGTAAGATCCTCATCCTATCAGTCTAATCACTGCTTGGCACTTTGTGTGTGCAACACCTGAGAGTAAGGAAGATGCACAATACCCTGATAAGATGGCGCCAGGTTCAGAGCTACACTGCCATTTGTGAGCTATGTGATTATGAATTGTTAATTTATTTATGTCTATTCTAAGACTCGTTTTTCTCAACAGTGTTTTGGGATAAATAATAGCCAAGAAATAGGGAAGTGATAACTATAAAAGGAGGTAGTTAAAATAGTATATAGAACATTACTGGCCACATCACTGACTTTGAGTTGAGTTGAATCTGACTCATAGTAACCTCATAAGACAAAATAAACCTGCCCTATAGGTTTTTTTTTTTTTTTTTTTGGCTGTAATCTTTACTGAAGCAGGGTGCTGGGTCTTTTCTTCTGCAGAGTCACTGGTACGTTTGCATCACCAATCTTTCCTTTAGCAACCAAGAACTTAAGCACTGCACTACCAGGGCTCCTTCTGTTATATGTTATCTGTGGTTATTATAGGAGCCCTGGTGGCAGTGGTTAAGAGCTACCACTGCTGTCCAAAAGGTTGACAGTTCGAATTCACCATCTATTCCTTGGAAACCCTGTGGAACAGTTCTATGCTGTCCTATATGGTTGCTATGAGTCGGAATCGACTGATGGCAACAGGTTGTTAATATTGTTATCATCACCGTCATTGCCTTCCACGTGACCATTATTATCCAGTAGTCTAAGAGGGGAACTAATGAGGCACAATATTTTCCAAGGTCTTTTTTTTTTTTTAATATTATAAAAACGGCTGTGTTTCTGATTTCAAAAACCAAGCTATATATTTAAATCGATAATTATAAATTTTCAATTTAATGAGGATTATGTATTAACGGGAAACCCTCATGGTGTAGTGGTTAAGTGCTACGGCTGCTAACAGAAAGGTCAGCAGTTCAAATCTACCAGGTGCTCCTTGGAAACTCTATGGGGCAGTTCTACTCCTATAGAATCAACTCAACGGCAGTAGGTTTTGTTTTTGGTTTTATGTATTAACGTAAGAGATTTTGGAATTGCCTGAAGCCACAAGTGTTAGTGATCCCTTAAAATCTTGAGATAAAAAAGGGGGCAGGTTCACTTATAGCAAAGAGTCATAGAAATATAGTAACAGCATGACATCCATCATGGCACAGGACTTAGACAACATCCTAATGTGAGTTGGAGTTAACGAGTACTTCTCAGATTTTATATGTATCAAATATATTGTAAAGTATTCTGCCAATTCTACTTCCTTCTAACTTTTGACAACAAGCAGCACTGGAAGTTTTCAGTCCCTGTTATGTTCTGGTGCCTTGTCTCTTGGATACCCTCAGGTATCCTATGCACAAATAGGCAGTGTTTATACACCAGATAGGAGAAAAAGCTAAACAAATATCCCCTTCTTTCTCATTCTATACATTTGGCCCCAAATATAGCTATCTCCAAATATTCTTCCATATCTCAAATGGAATATTCTAAAGTGATTTAACAATGAATTAAAGAACTAAAAATAGAGCCTTTAATCAAATACATTAAAATATATTGACTGTATTATTTGATAGAGCACTGGTGGTGCACTGGTTAAGAGCTCAGCTGCTAAGCAAATGTTCGCAGTTCAAATCCACCAACCACTCCTTGGAAGCCATATGGGCAGTTCTACTCTGTCCTATAGGGCGCCTATGAGTTAGAATCCACTCAATAGCAACAGGTTTCGTTTTTATATCATTCAAATACATTGTTTGAGAGACAATTTCAGAGATCATTTATAAACATGAGGTGGGTAAAACTAAATATTTCCTGACCATTTTCTTTCAATAGAAATTAAAAAAAAAAAAAAAAAAAAATACCAGACCTGTTGTAGTCAAGTCAAGCCCTATTCATAACAACACTACGCTGCGATAATAGGCTTCTTCAAAGCAGGAATCGCTAGACTACATCTCACATACTTTGGACGTGTTATCAGGAGGCATCAGTCCCTGGAGAAGGCCATCATGCTTGGTAAAGTAGAGGGTCAGCGAAAAAGAGGAAGACTTTCAATGAGATGGATTGACACAGTGGCTGCAAAAATAGGCTCAAGCATGACAACAATTATAAGAATGCCATAGGATCGAGCAGTTTTTTGTTCTGTTGTACATAGGGTCACTACGAGGGGAAACTGACTTGATGGCACCTAACAATAACATTGTGTTAGGAACCTGCAGTCATAACGTGTGCTAATACATCTCAGCCCATTATAGTGTATTTCAGCTGATATTTAATGAAAATTGTGGTAACCTGTATAATGTAGTTCTAAAATATATGTAGCCTATTAATCTTACCAATTACTAATAAGAACATCAACTCAAGTAAATAATCCTAAGTAAATATATCCGGGGTAAAATCAAGCTTAATATGCTCATTTTCCAAGATGTGTTTTGAATAATAGGTGAGCACATCTAGCTGTCTTCTTCCTGGTTGGAAGCTTTCAGGATTGCCAAGATTCACATTATTAGTTCCCTGTGCTCATTATTCCTCCTTGGCTAATTGCTTCCTTTCCTTCATTTGTACTAATTAGGCTTCATTTTGTTTGGCACATTAGCTTGACTTGTGTCACCAAGGTAAAACAGCCTGAATAAAGCCTAGCAATGCAATATTGCTACTGAGAACATTATCAATTACAAGTGTACCCATCAAAATAAATTTTAAAGAGATAATTGAATTATGCATAAATACATATATTTGAAATTTTTGAAAAAATTTTCATTATTATATCCTTTATTTTCTTTATCTCTTTTTAAAAACTTTCAATGAATTTTGTAAAGAAATAGGTAATCTACATTTCTCAGATATGTAAAAATTTCTCTGCTTTTAAAAACAGGTATGAATTTATTTTCTCTTTTTCTCATATTTCTTATTCTGTACTGCTGATTCCAAGGTCATCAGAAACTATAATAGAGTTGGATAATATTGCTGCCATTTGGTGACCAGATTGCTTCAAAAATTATGAGACTCCCATCCAGAAAGTTGACTTGTTCAGAAATTTTGCAAGCTGATGATGCTAATGGATTTGTGACCATACGTAGAGGCTCTACAGGATGAGCAAATAGGGAGTTTTGCCTCTAGCAAAGAAGTTGGAACCTACTAAGCGTGTCTCCTCTGCCTGAAATAGTTGTTTTAGCAATTCCATAGGGTAAGAGGAGATTCCAATTCCATTATGTTTCACTATCAAGATGCTATCCATGTCCTGAGAGATTGCTATCAAACTATTGTTGGGAAGTGGCCATTCAGTAAGAACAGATGGTGACAATAAGCACAGGAGAATATGAAAAACTTCCAAGACTCAGATAAATAGAATCAGTAACTTAGCTTTGAAAAGAACTTAAGGGGACAATTACCTGACAAAGAAGGTAAAGCATATACAATGGATCCATGAGCAATGAAAGAACAAGCATTTAACATGGTCCAGTTATGAGTTACTGGCATCTCCTAATAAGAAAGCTCCCACAGAAAATGGTGGAGTAGTCAGATGTTTCCTGTGGCCCCTACAATAAAAACCCCAAAAAACAGATGAATTGATTACATATGAAAATCTAGAAACCCTGAACATCAAAGGGAAGTTGAGGAATAGGACTGAGTGACAGGGGGAGGGAGAGATGGTTCTGAAGCAGTGAGGAGTTCCCAGACCTCACCTGACCAGTACCGGCAATCTGCAGGCTGGATTGGTTGACATGCGGGTTGAGGTAAGCTGTGGCCTTTGGGAAGCATTTTCCACACTGGGAGAGACTGTGCAGTGGAGAATCTGCTCAAGATTCCAAAACCAGTGAGAAGCAGTGCTCAATCAGCAAAAGATAAGCACATGTATCTAACCCACCGCATGGATCAAAAAAACACCCTTTTTGGGAAGAACATCTCTTCCACTTACCTGCTCCCTCCCCACTATGCACCCGATCCTGGAATGATAGCAGTGACAGCTGTGCCCCCTGGGCTGAAAGTAGGACCTGTTGCACACACTGAGCCAATCACCCAGCTTTGGAAAAGGAACAAATTAACAAACAGGAAAATATAATCAGCCAGCTCCTCTAAGCTGAAAACTGAGGGCAGGCACAGCTCCTTTTCCTAGGCACAGGCACAAGGGTCCATGAATTTTGAATGTCTTTCACCCCTCCCTAGACCTGTGTGGGCCCATTTCAACAGCATAGGCCCTCATTAGCACAGTACCACAGGGTATATACTTGAAACTTATTTTTAACTGTATCGGCTATAAGAGGGATTGGCAGATGTGTGACTTTGATACTGCCCAGCACATTAAGCAGGGTCCTTGCCTACCCACATCAGGGGCCTGAAAACTGGTGGCTCCACCTATACCACCTAGGCACCCATGACAGGGGTCCAAGAATAAGTGGTGCCTCTCAGGCCTTACAGCCAACAGTATTGAGTGTCCATAGTCTCGCTGCAAAAGCTATCCACCTTCGTGCTGAATGGAACAGGGAAATGCTTTCCTCCTAGACACTCAGGAGCAGCTATCAGCCCCCTGATAGCTCAGCACATGACCCCATACTGCACCCAGATACCTGGTATTACTCCAAACATCCCTGCCCATCTAGATCTGCAGGTGAGAGCCTACACCACGTACTTGGTGATTGACTACCTGGACACATGAGCTGAATTAACACAAAAAAAGTTAACAGGCTCCTGGGCTCACATACTTGGTAACTGCTCTAACCACTTAGTGACAGTAGCTCACATGACCAGCCTATCTGAGCATATCAAAACAGAACAAAACAAGAAGCTAGGACACAGTAAACAAACATAAAATAAATAAGTATAAAAACCTATTGATGGGTCAGAGACAACAGTCATTATCAAATCACATAAAGAGGCAGACCATGATGGCTTCAGCAAGTGACCAAAACAAAAACAAAACAAAAAAAAAAACAAGAAATCTTCTGGAGGAAGATAATTTCTTGGAATTACCAGAGCTGGAATTCAAAAGATAAAATATACAGAACGCTTCAAGAGATCAGGAAGGAGATCAGGCAAAATGCAGATCAAGCCAAGGAACACACAGACAAAGTAATAGAGGAAGTTATGAAGGTTACACAAGAACATAATGACAAATTTAACAGGATGCAAGAATCCATAGAGAGTCAGCAAACAGAAATCCCAAAGATTAACAATAAAATTTCAGAATTAGATAACTCAGTAAAAAGCCATGGGATCAGAGATGAGGAAATGGAAGTCAGAGTTAGTGAGATTGAAGACAAAGCACTTGAAACCAACTTATCTGAGGAAAAATCGTATAAGAGAAATAACTCTCGAGTGACTGTAACACCAGAACAGGAGGGGATAACAGAAAACACAGAAAGAATTTTTGAAGATTTGTTGGCAGAAACTTCCCTGATATCGTGAAAGATGAGAAGTTATCTATCCAAGAAGCTCATCCAACCCCACACAAAGTAGATCCCAAAAGAAAGTTACCAAGACATTATAATCGAACTTGCCAAAACCAAAGATAAACACAGAATTTTAAGAGCAGTTAGGGATAAACAAAAAGTCATCTACAAAGGAGAGTAAATAAGACTATGCTTGGACTATTCAGCAGAAACCATGCAGGCAAGAAGGAAATGGGATGGCATATATAAAGACTTGAAGGAAAAAAAAAAAAAACTGTCAGCAGAGAATTATACATCCAGCAAAACTGCCTCTCAAATATGAAGGCAAAACTAGGGCATTTCCAGATAAACAGAAGTTTAGGGAATTTGTAAAAACCAAAACAAAAATTACAAAAAATACTAAACGGAGTCCGCCAGTTAGAAAATCAATAACATCAGATAACAACCAAACACTAGAGCTCAGGACAGAACAACCAGATATCAATCCCGACAGGGAAGTCACAAAAATAAAGCAAAGCTAAAACACTGAAAATAGGATAACAGAGATGTCAATACGGAAAAGATGACAACATTAAATAAAAACAAAAATTGGGACTAAATAATGTTGTCATAGAACTTTCATATAGAGAGGAAGTCAAGGCAATATCAGGAAATAAAAGTTGGTTTAAAGTTAGAAAAATACAGGTAAATATTAAGGTAACCACAAAGGAAACTAACAATCGTACACATCAAAATGAAGAACAAGAAAACCATAAAGAATCAGCAAATACAAAATCCACAACAATGAAAAGGATAAAAAGAAAATACATAAAAAAGACTCAGCCCAGAAAATTAAGTGGAACAAAGAAACTGTCAACAACATACACAAAAAAATACATAAAAATGACAACACTAAACTCATAAAAAAAAAAAAAATTAAAAATTATGCCCACCAGTAATTACACTGAATGGAAATGGACTAAATGTACCAATAAAGAGACAGAGAGTGGCAGAATGTATAAAAAAACATGATCCGTCTTCATGCTGCCTACCAGAGACACACCTTAGACTTAAAGACACAAACAAATTAAAACTCAAAGGATGGAAAAAAATATTTCAAGCAAACAACAATGAAAAAAGAGCAGGAGTGACAATATTGATTTCTGACAAAATAGACTTTAAAGCAAAATCCACCACAAAGGATAAGAAAGGATATTATACAATGATTAAAGTTTCGATATATCTGGAGGAAATAAGCATAATAAATATTACACCCCCAGTGACAAGGCTCCAAAAATACATAAAACAAACTCTAAAAGCATTGAAAAGAAAAATAGACACATCCACAATAATAGTAGGGGACTTCAACACACCACTTTAAGTGAAGGACAGAACATCCAGAAAGAAGTTCAATAAAGATACAGAAGATCAAAATGCCACAATCAACCAACTTGATCTCATAGATGTATACAGAACACTCCACCCAATAGCAGCCAAATATATTTTATTTTCCAACACTCGTAGAACAGTCTCCAGAATATACAACATATTAGGCCACAAAGCCTTCTCAGAATCCAAAGCATTGAAATAGTACAAAGCATCTTTTCTGACTATGAACCATAAAAGCAGAAATCAATAACAGAAAAAGCAAGGAAAAAAAAATCAAATACATGGACACTGAACAACACCTTGCTCAAATATGACTGGGTTATAGACGAAATTAAGGATAGAATAAAGAAACTCACAGAATCCAATGAGGATGAAAACATGCCCTACCAGAACCTTTGGAATACAGCAAAAGCAGTGCTCAGAGGTCAATTTATAGCAATAAATGTACACATTCAAAAAGAAGAAAGGGCCAAAATCAAAACATTAACCCTATAACTCAAACAAATAGAGAGCAGCAAAAGAAAATCTTGGGCACCAGAGGAAAACAAATAATAAAAATTAGAGCAGAATTAAATGAAATAGAGAACAGAAAAACAATCGAAAGAGTTAATAAGACCAAAAGCTGGTCCTTTCAAAAAATTAACAAAATCAATAAACCATTTGCCAAACAGATAAAAGGAAAACAGGAGAGGAACCAAACAACCAAATAACCTGAGTAAGAAATGAGATATCACAACAGACCAAACTGAAGTTAAAAGAATCATAACAGAACACTATGAATAAATGTACTCCAACAAATTTAAAACCTAGAAGAAATGGACAAATTTCTAGAAATACACTACTTATCTACACTAACACAAACAGAGATAGAACAACCAAATAAATCTATCACAAAAGATGAGATTGAAAACATAATTAAAGGGCCCCCAACAAAAAAAAAAAAGCCCTGGCCGTGACACCTTCACTGGAGAATTCTATCAAACTTTCAAAGAGTGAACACCACTGCTACTAAAGGTATTCCAGAGCATAGAAAAGGATGGAATACTCCCAAACTCATTATATGAAGCTGTCATAACCCTGATACCAAAACCAGGTAAAGACACCGCAAAAAAAGAAAATTACAGACCAATATGCCTCATGAACATAGACGCAAAAATTAACAAAGTTCTATCCAAAAGAATTCAACAACATATCAAAAAAAAGCAAAAAACAAATAATAATAATAATTCACCACGACCAAGTGGGATTCATACTAGTTATGAAGGGGTGGTTTGACATAAGGAAAACAATCAATGCAATCCATCACATGACTAAAGCAAAAGACAAGAACCACGCAGTCTTATCAATTGTTGCAGCAAAGGCATTTGGCAAAGTCCAGAATCCATTCATGATGAACACTCTCAGCAAAAGACAAATAGAAGGGAAACTCCTCATCATAATAAAGGGCATTTATGCAAAGCCAACAGCCAACACATTCCTAAATGGAGAGAGCAATTCTCTTGAGAAAGGGAACTGGACAAGAATGTCCTTTATCACCACTCTTATTCAACATTGTGTTGGAGGTGCTAGCCAGAGCAATTAGTCTAGATAAAGAAATAAAGGGCTTCCAAATTGGTAAAGAAATAAAATATCCCCATGTGTAGATGACATGATCTTATATTCAGAAAAACCTGAAGAATCCTCAAGAAAACTACTGAAACTAACAGAAGAATTCAGCAGAGTTTCAGGATACAAAAATCAGTTGGATTCCTCTAAGCCAAAAAAAAAACTTTGAAGGGGAAATTACCAAATCGATATCATTTGCAATACCCCCAAGAAGATAAAATACTTAGGAATAAATCTAACCAGAGACGTAAAAGACCTATACAAAGAAAACAACAAGACACTACTGCAAGAAACCAAAAATAAACGTACATATGCAGGAAAACATACTTTGCTCATGGATAGGGAGACTCAACATTGTGAAAATTTCAATTCTACCCAAAGCCATCTACAGATACAATGCAACTCAGATTAAAATTCCAAGGATATTTTTAATGAGATGGAGAAAAAAATCAACAACTTCACAAGGAAGGTGAGGATGCCATGGATAAGTAACACATTACCGAAGAAGAACAAAGTAGGAGGCCTCTCACTACCTGATTTTAGAACCTATTATACCACCACAGTTGGCAAAAGAGCCTGGTACTGGTACAACAACACATACATAGACCAATGGAATGGAATTGAGAATCCAGACATAAATCCAACCATCTATGAGCAGCTGATATTTGATAAAGGCCCAAAGTTAGTTAAATGGGGAAAAGAAAGTCTCTTTAACAAACGGTGCTGGCATAACTGGATATCCACCTGCAAAAAAAGAAACAAGAGCCATACCTCACACTGTGCGCAAAAAATGAAGTGAAAATGTATCAAAGACCGAAATACAAAATCTAAAATGATAAAGACCATGGAAATAAAAATAGGGAAAATGCTAGGAGCCCTAATACATGGCATAAACAGAATACAAAACATAACCAACAATGAACAAAGACCAGAAGAGAAACTAGTTAACTGGGAGCTCCTAAAAATCAAACACATCAAAATACTTCACAAAAAGAGTAAACAGGCAACCTACAGACTGGGAAAAAATTTTTGGCTACAGCATATCTCTGATCGGGGTCTAATCTCTAAAATCTATAAGATCCTACAAAACCTCAACAACAAAAAGACAAATAACCCAATTAAAAAGTGGGAAAGGATATGAACAGTCACTTCACCAAAGAAAACATTCACGTGGCTAACGATACATGAGAGAATGCTTGTGATCATTAGCCATCAGAGAAATGCAAATCAAAAGTACAATGAGATACTGTCTCACCCAATAAGGCTAGCATTAATCCAAAAAACACAAAACAATGCTGGAGATGTCATGGAGAGACCGAAACACTTATACACTGCTGGTGGGAATGTAAAATGGTGCAACCACTTTAGAAAGGCTAGAAATAGAAGTGCCATAAAACCCAGCAATCTACTCCTTGAAATATATCCTAGAGAAATAAGAGCCATCACACAAATAGATGTATCCACACCAATGTTCATTGTAGCACTGTTCACAATTGTAAAAAGATGGAAACTGCCTAGGAGCCCATCAGTGGATGAATGAATGAACAAATTATGGTATATTCAAACAATGGAATACCATACAATAATAATGAACAATGATGAATCTGGGAAACATCTCATACATGGATCAATCTAGAAGCCATTACACAGAGTGAAATTAGTCAGTTGCAAAAGGACAAATATTGTATGAGATCATTATTGTAAGAACTCAAGAAAAGGTTTAAACACAGAAGAAAACATTCTTTGATGGTTACGACGGTGGGAAAGGAGGGAGAGAGGTATTCACTAACTAGATAATAGACAAGAATTATCTTAGGTAAAGGGAAGGACAGCACACAATACAGGGGAAGTCAGCACAACTGGACTAAACCAAAAGCCAAGAAGCTTCCTGAATACAATCAAACACTTTGAAGGACAGAGTAGCAGGGCCAGGGGTCTGGGGACCGTGGTTTCAGGGGACATCTAAGTCAATTGGCATAACAAAATATTAAGAAAATGTACTGGCGCCTGGGTCTTAAAAGCTAGGGAGCAGCCACCTAAGGTGCATGAATTGGTCCCAATACAGCTGGAGCAAAGGGGAATGAAGACCACCAAAGATACAAAGAAAATACTAGCCTAAGAGACAAAAAGGGCCAGATAAACCAGAGACTCCATCAGTCTGAGACCAGAAGAACTATATTGTGCCTGGCTACCACCAATGACTGCCCTGGCAGGGAAAAAAACAGAGAGTCCCTCATAGAGCAGGAGAAAATCGGGATGAAGAACACAAATTCTAGTAAAAAAAAAAAACTAGACTTAATGCTCTGACAGAGACTGGAGGAACCCCAGAAGACATGGCCCCTGGACTCTCTGTTAACCCAGAACTAAAACCATTCCTGAAGCCAACGCTGCAGACAAAGATTGGACTAGAGTATAAGACATAAAATGATACTCATGAAGAGTGTGCCTCTTAGTTCAAATAGGCACGTGAGACTAAATGGGCAGCTCCTGTCAGAAGGCTAGATGGGAAGGCAGAAACGGACAGGAGCTGGTTGAATGGATAAAGGAAATACAGACTAGAAAGGAGGAGTGTGCTGTCACATTATAGAGAGAACAGCTAAGTTCACATAACAATGTGTGTGTACAAATTTTTGTATGAGAAACCAACTTGAGCTGTAATCTTTCACTTAAAGCACAATAAAAAAAATAAATAAAAAGAAAACTCCCACAGACTTAAGAAACTTACCCAATGAGGTTTTAAATCCATAAGCATATAAAGTGACTTTGTAAGTACATATATATATATATATATAAAATATGCATATATATGTATATGATAGCAAAAATTGACTAGACCGCAATGGGCTTTTTTGTTTGTTTATGGTAGTAAACGAGAGAATCATGGCAGCACTACTACAGTGGAAAATTATTTTTAAAAAATGTACAGCTTAGCAAACTTGAAGTCTAGTGCTTTATTAAACAAAAATATATTAATCTATAGCTCATGATCCTAAATGAACTTCACACAAAGAGTTTACAAAAGAAGTAAAATAAAATATGCTTAGATACAGCACTATAGCTAAATAAATCTTTACCGTTATTGTTGTTCCTTTTGCGTCCATTAATGGCGACCACGTGTACAGGGTGGAACTACACTCCATAGAGCATATTCATGGCTGTGACCTTTCAGAAGCAGATCACCATGCCTGTCTTCCCATGCACCCTTGGCTGGGCTCAAACCATTACCCTTTCAGATGGCAGCCAAGCACTTAACCATTTGCGCCACCCAGGGATCCTAAATAAGTACCTCATTTCTACGAATCCACAAGTGATTTCAAATAATGTGTTGAAAAATGAGGATTATAAATTTACATTCTCTAAACGCCACCAACCAGAAGAACAGCAGGTGATCATTTTTGGTTGTTTGATTTTATTTCCTAATATACGAAGTTAACATCTAGTTAACAAATGCAGGCCTTTTACATAGGATTGAATTACTATATTACAACAGTGTCTTGTTAACCTCACTTTCCTATTGGATCCGTCAGATAGCTCAAGAAATTTCAGAGGATACAGGTTATAACCCATTTTTGCCTTCTGGCTACCACATCTAATGGCATGAATTCCACCTTTTTCAATTCTTTCTTACAGTGTATATGCACTTAAGGAAGCTTGACCCTAACTAACCTTGATTCTCCTATACCACCATTTCTACAATCTGCAATAAGATAATCAGATTATTTACATTTCCTTCCTTCTTTCCACCTCCTGATACAGCATAGTGGTAGAAGTATCTGGTGATTGTGTTTATTTTTCTAGGGATTCCTTGTCGTGGCTTCTCACTTATCTTCTAGTTCTTCCCTTCATCACTCACGTTTTGTCCTCTGCACAACTTGATGTTTCTGCTTCCACAATTCACCCCAGTTTCATTCATTTCACTACATCTCCATTGCCACCACCCTCGTCTAAACCACTTTCTTCCTCCAGAAACAATTATCTACTGATTTGTTATTTGACATTCTTGACTCTCTATAAAATATTCTCTACAAGTCAAAATGGTCTTTCTACGTTATAAATCATGTCATTCCCGTTTTTAAAATCCTCTAATGACTTTCCAATTAACATAGCAGAAACCTCAAATTCCTTAGCATAGCTTCTTCTTGTTGTTGTTGTGTGCCGTTGAGTCAATTCCGACTCATAGCAACCCTATAGGACAGAGTAGAACCGCCCCATAGGGTTTCCAAGGAGGGGCAGATGAATTCGAACTGCCGACCATTTGGTTAGCAGCCTGAGCTCTTAACCACTGCGCCACCAGGGCTCCAGAGAAGGTGCCATATGACCTGAGTTCTCTGACCTTATTTCATACCAGATTTATTCCCCAAGTTCCATTTACAAAAAGTCTGTCTTTTCCTTACATACACTAAGCTAACTTCTATTTCAGGACTTTGCCTCATTTGCCCTTTTTCTCTGTCCCAGTGACTTCACTTGGCTGACATCCTCCAATCCCTCAAATTTCATCTTTTCAGTGAGACCTTCCCTGAAAATGCTATTTAAATTATCTCCCCATTCCAAAACAGTGACTTAGAACCACTATCTTTTATTTTATGTATGGCTTTCACAATATGGCAATAATCACTCTCTGAAATTACCTTATTTATGGGTATGTACAATTTTGCATTTTTTTCTCCACTAGAATGTTAGCTCAAAAAGAGCAGACACCTGCCTCTTTTATTTACTGTTATATCAACTGAGATTAAAACAGTACATACTCCAAGTAAGCACTTAATAAATAGCTGCCAAGTGAATGAATGAACAAAAGCAAACTAAATATTTATTCACAGAGTTTCTGAATTAGGTAGTGAATGAACCACAGTTTTATTATCAGAATCCTAATACGTTCCAAAGTTCATTTAGTTAAAAAAATAAAGTAATATATGGTTTAAAGAAAAAAAATCTTGGAAAAATGAACATCTAATTTAAATTTTGTGTTAGAAAACTCTTCGCTTTTAAAAATATCATTTTTGTAAGAAGTATTGGGTGTGTTCATTATTCTTGTTCCATAATCATTACTGTGAATTGTGGCCCAGAGATGTGATTGCAATACTGACATGACCTCGAACACAGCTATAGATCAGGGTTCTAAGTGCTTTATCCCAGATCTCATCCTTATTTAACACTACCTATTTTTTTTATATATAATCTAATTCACCTCCTTTTTTAGTAAATGACTAACATTGAACTTAAAGTTTCTAAATGACTTCTCAGTCTTGCTAATTTCCATCTTTTATTTTATGATCTATTCTGTCACCTTAATATAACAAAATTTTTTTTGGATCTTAGTCCAACCATGGAAAAGATCTGTTATCCCATGTCTCTCTGTGTAATCTAAAAAGCACTGCCTAAATTATTCAAGTTACTCACTGAATTTTTAAGCAAAATTGCACAGGAGAAGGAAGGAAGAAGCCAAATACTATGATAAATTTCTCTGTAGGTTGAAATTAACACATAAATTTATACATATTTTGGGAACACATTATATATGACATTAGAATTATTTACATATATTAGGTTCCAAGCACATAAACTAAAACAGAGCATGTATTGATGAAATATAAATCGTTCAGACTCAAGTCTACCTTGTCAGTGGTGAAAACCTTTATACTTGCCCACTATAGCCTGTGCTGAAAGGCAAGGATCAGATGGTCCCACAGCCTGTTACTCTGACTTCAGAAAAAAATACATTCAGGGAATTCCGTTCCTCTTGAGCTCAAAGCCTGTTCTCTGCTCCACAGCCAGCCCAGAGTTCCCAACTCTGACTTCTGCTTTGAAAGATTAAGTACCTGAAATGTGGCCAAAAATGATGACTTTCTTCCACAAAGTCCCCTCATACGCCCCCCAAAATTGAGTCCATGACTAGTTGTCCCAAATACACATTTGACTGCTATGAGGTGCCAGTCTTGCTCACAGTCTGCCACCATTTTTTATCTTATCTTGACCCTCTTGCCTGTCATACAAAAGGATTAAGTAGAGAAAAACTGATAGCTGATGGAAAGAGAGATTAGGGCAAGAGTATTCTTTATGGGATGGCAATTTTATTTGATAAAAAAAAGCTGCAAACTCTTGATGTCAAGGGAGACATATATCAGTTGATATTTGAAGTGATTTCTTACAAAAAATTAATATAAAATTAAGGATCTAGATTGTTACTTGTCTTTTTATAGGCACCATTATTATCACAGTGCCATTCTAACAGATTGTGATGCCACAAAAAATTTAAAATAACGTCAGTCAGGGTACCCAAATTTAAGATATTCCAGCTATCCCTTCGCACTCACAATTAAACATAGAGATTATTTACCTATATTTTCTTATGAGGAAATGAAGGCAATTATACAAACGCTGAAATCCAGATATTTATGACTCTCCCATTCATATCCTCTACAGTGCTTTATGCGTTTACTCAACAATGAGCAATTAAAAGATGCAGACACAGTCACTTATCTCAAGAACATATAATTATGATGGGAACAAAGTTGCACAAATAGCTTATTGAAATGTACCCTACATCCAGAGGAGTATGCACAAGGGGCTGGAGAAATACATTGATAGGGTACTTAATGAATTCTGGGGGTATGGGAAGGAAAATGTGCATCTTCTGGGAAAAGGTATCATCTAGAATATAGCTTAAAAGTTGATTAGGACTTAGATAGCTTTTGAAGGATGAGAGTAAGAATATATAATTCATGTTCTTTAATAGCCATGTGATTACATAGTTGAGCCAGTTCTTTTCTAAAGCTATTATTTGTAAAACTGTTTTTAAAAAGATATGAGGAACATTCTTATGGAATGCTAACTCAGTTTTTTTTTTTTTTCTGTTGCTGTTATGTTGGGGGTGGTTAGGGTGGAACTAAGGCAGATCAGATTAATATTCTGTAAGCAAGAATCCCAAAGAAAATGTTTCCAGGAATCTTTTGGACTCTACTCTTCCCAGTTTGTAAAACGATATGTAGTGAAAACTTCTTCCTTCTAACCTCTGCTCTTAGAAGAGTAGAACTTGGCCAGCTATAGTAAGCAGAATTCAAAAAATGTCTCCTCAAATTCCTGTTCCCTTTTTACTCAAAAAAAACACTAATCTAGGTACTCCTATGGAAGTATTTTGCTTGATTTAATAATGGTTGCTAGTCATCAGGCATTTAGATTGAAAGACTATTCTGGATTATCTTGATATGTGCAATGTCATCACATGATCCCTTAAAAGCAGAAGGTGTAGACAGGAGAGACAAGGCAGAAGAGGTCAGAAGGTTTAAAGCATGAGATGAAAATCGCCTGTCATTGCTGGCTTACAAGATGGAGAAAAGGGGACCTGACCAAGAAGGCAGTCAGTTTCATGTATTTTAGAATGATCCCTTGCTTACATCAGCAAGAAATAAGGAGGTCACTCCTAGAACTCCATCGAATTAAATTTTGTTAGCATTCTGAATGAGCTTGAAAACTGATTTTTCCCATCATTTAGCAGAAAGGAATGCAGCACTAATGAAACATTGACTCTAGCTTCATGAGACTATCAGAAAACCAGCTGAAACACACTTTGAACAGACTTCTAACCCACAGAAAATGTGAGGTATTAAATGGATATTTTCTTAAGCCACTAAATTTGCCATAATTTGTTACTGCAACCATAGAAAACCAATACATCAGATGTAGAAAACTCTATCTCTGCTCTGTATTCACCCTCATTTTTTAATATTTAATTTTTATTTAATCTGGCATAGTCAGTGTCTGATGTGAGAGGCCATTATCCTAGACATGTGGGAGCAGAGAGCTAGACAACAATGTGGGCCATTATGCTTTGAAATTTCTTCCTTATTCTTTTTTTCTGAAAGCATTGCAGTTACTTTTTGTTTGATGGGAAATAAAGTCAATACTTGATATGCCAATTTGTTATGAGAGTATTCATTCTAACTTATTTTATTCTGAAGGATAAAAAAGAAATGACCATAACAAAACTATCTTTCCCAATATATTAGAGACTTCAATGTAAGGGTATAAGTTCCTATCTTTGCATATTAGGTGGAAAAGCATGGCATGATTTTGGAGGTGGATTTGAAGAATACAGATTAGTTAAATTACTTCAGAACAGAATCTCTATTGAAATAGTCTAGACAAAAAATATGTGTTTAAAACATACAAAAATATAGCTAAAGAAACTAAAAGTTCACTGTCTCAAAACAAATACACAATGGAGTAAACGATTTCAAAAGAATGTGATAAACAGTGCTAAATTTCTCAGGTAGATTGGTTAAAATAAAAAATAAAAATCTCCTAATTGGACTTAAAAAATAGTAGCACCTTAATGGTCTTAGTGAAACTAACCTGGCAGGTAAAGAATCAGATTTAAGCATAGTGAGTGAAGAAAAAGAAATAATGATGAGAACTTTAGATAAGAAATAGAGAAGTGACAGTATGAGAGATTAAGTGCATTCATTGATAATGGGAGAGAAATAATTTACAATGAGAAATAATTTGGGTAATTCATAAACTGAGGGAGAACCACTGGTAAAAATAAATTTTAAATATACACACAGGAAAAGAGATATAAATTTAAAACTATAGTTGAAAGTGATGAGTAAAAATGTAATCAAATCTCCACAGTTCAATAAGAGAGCCATCAATCAGCAACTTGTAGTGTGGACATACAGAGGAAGTGGGGACCCTAAGTTGTGGCTGGCGGGCCTTGCAATACATGCAAAGAGAGTGGAGTCTTGAAGGGAACAACAAGGGACACAGGTGAGCCACACATGTGCCTGTGGAAGGCACCAGGGTACCGGCATGAGTGGGACAGTTTCCTTCAGGCTCCATTTTTCATGTCAAGAGGATTGTGAGACGGGTACAGTAAGGCTGCAAGGACAGTGAGAAACCATTTATTCTGGTCATGAGGCTTCATGGATAACCTTATACTCATATCTGCTACCATCAAATCATAGTCAGAAATTACAGAACTCCTTACTCCTACAATGTCCCTCCAGCTATCTTTACTGAGAAAGCCAAATTCTGTGCTCACTTTAAAGGAAAAATACTTAAAGGAGTTGTCCATTTATCAGAGAGCATACATTTAAGTGTACATTTGGATCTAAGAGGTAATAATTTGACAAGTGACTGACCTCTAATATAAGTCAACAATGGTCACTTTGTAAAATTTGAAACTGAGTTACTAATTGATTGAACCTCAGATTGGATTAATGTCATCTCCCCCAAGCCTAACTTTCTTCCGGAAGCAATATATGTTCTCTCAGAGTAATATAACATTATGTCCTCTTATTTAAAAAATATGCAATGCCCTTGGGTTGTTATTAAATCAAAAATTTTACCAGTCAGACTTCAGATTGTGAGAAAATACAGTACATATACTTTTCCCAAAATTTCCCTTTAAGTTCAATGAAAACCTCTGGACATTATATACAAGATGCAGATAAGAAGACTCTGAAAGGTGGAAAGTAGAAGCCTCACCATCTAGGGGGCAACATGATTGAAGTATGACATGGTGGTGAGTTCCTTGGGATTTCTTTTTGTTTTATATATTCAATACTTAGAGCTAGGAAAAGAAAACAAACACACAACAAACAAACAAAAAAAAAAAAAAAAGAAAAGAGCTGGCAACCTAGAAAATCTAACAGGCACAGAAAAAAAACAAAATAGTTTGTCTTCTCTAGTAAAAGGGCCATAAAATGGACAACCTAATAAAAGAGAAAACTCTTAGACAACTTTTAGACTGCTCTACTCCAGTCAAACACTACAATATATATATCCATCAATAAAAACCAACCCAGATCCGGGTGGAAGTTGCTGAGGAGGAAAGGTTAACAAGAGACCTCTAGTCTCAGAGCTGTTTTCCAGACTCTGCATGTCTCTGTGCATGAAGTAGAAACTGCCATCGCACCTGCCTGTGTATTTAGTCGGGATAAACATCACCTGATAAGTTAACACTGATTCATTCATTCTTGAAAAACCTATTAAAGGCGGAGCCAAGATGGCGGACTAGGCAGACGTTACCTCGGATCCCTCTTACAACAAAGACACGGAAAAACAAGTGAATCGATCACATACATAGCAATCTACGAATCCTGAACAACAAACACAGATTTAGAGACAGAGAACGAACTAACACGGGGAAGCAGCGATTGTTTCCAGAGCCTGGAGCCAGCGTACCAGTCAGGTACGGCACAAGCACAGAGAGCTACTCCACCCCCCTGAACTAACCCCGGGAGGGGGACCAGCCGGTTCCACGGGCGGCGTGGGACGCAGCCGGTAGGAGAAGTCCCCGGGAGGCAGTGACTGGTCTTGGAGCAGAAAGAGCAGTGTCTGAGCCGGGGAACCGTCCCGCAGGGATTTGGACTGGATGCAGCGGATTTTCTGGAAAAACTAGTTTCCCAGTGATGGCTCAGAGACAACAATCCATATCAAACCACTTAAAGAAGCAGACCATGACAGCTTCTCCAACCCCCCAAACAAAAGAATCAAAATCTTTCCCAAATGAACACAATCTTGGAATTATCAGATACAGAATATAAAAAACTAATTTACAGAATGCTTAATGATATCACAAATGAAATTAGGATAACTGCAGAAAAAGCCAAGGAACACACTGATAAAACTGTTGAAGAACTCAAAAAGATTATTCAAGAACATACTGGAAAAATTAATAAGTTGCAAGAATCCATAGAGAGACAACATGTAGAAATCCAAAAGATTAACAATAAAATTACAGAATTAGACAACGCACTAGGAAGTCAGAGGAGCAGACTCGAGCAATTAGAATGCAGACTGGGACATCTGGAGGACCAGGGAATCAACACCAACATAGCTGAAAAAAAATCAGATAAAAGAATTAAAAGAAATGAAGAAACCCTAAGAATTATGTGGGACTCTATCAAGAAGGATGACCTGCGGGTGATTGGAGTCCCAGAACAGGGAGGAGGGACAGAAAACACAGAGAAAATAGTTGAAGAACTCCTGACAGAAAACTTCCCTGACATCATGAAAGACGAAAGGATAGCTATCCAAGATGCTCATCGAACCCCATTTAAGATTGATCCAAAAAGAAAAACACCAAGACACATTATCATCAAACTCACCAAAACCAAAGATAAACAGAAAATTTTAAAAGCAGCCAGGGAGAAAAGAAAGGTTTCCTTCAAGGGTGAATCAGTAAGAATATGTTCTGACTACTCAGCAGAAACCATGCAGGCAAGAAGGGAATGGGACGACATATACAAAACACTGAAGGAGAAAAACTGCCAGCCAAGGATCATATATCCAACAAAACTCTCTCTGAAATATGAAGGCGAAATTAAGATATTTACAGACAAACACAAGTTTAGAGAATTTGCAAAAACCAAACCAAAGCTACAAGAAATACTAAAGGATATTGTTTGGCCAGAGAACCAATAATATCAGATATCAGCACAACACAAGGTCACAAAACAGAACGTCCTGATATCAACTCAAATAGGGAAATCACAAAAACAAACAAATTAAGATTAATTAAAAAAAAATACACATAACAGGGAATCAGGGAAGTCAATAGGTAAAAGATCACAATAATCAAAAAGAGGGACTAAATACAGGAGGCATTGAACTGCCATATGGAGAGTGATACAAGGCGATATAGAACAATACAAGTTAGGTTTTTACTTAGAAAAATAGGGGTAAATAATAAGGTAACCACAAAAAGGTATAAAAACTCTATAACTCAAGATAAAAACCAAGAAAAACGTAACGACTCAACTAACATAAAGTCAAGCACTACGAAAATGAGGATCTCACAATTTACTAAGAAAAACGCCTCAGCACAAAAAAGTATGTGGAAAAATGAAATTGTCAACAACACACAGAAAAAGGCATCAAAATGACAGCACTAAAAACTTATTTATCTATAATTACCCTGAATGTAAATGGACTAAATGCACCAATAAAGAGACAGAGAGTCACAGACTGGATAAAGAAACACGATCCATCTATATGCTGCCTACAAGAGACACACCTTAGACTTAGAGACACAAACAAACTAAAACTGAAAGGATGGAAAAAAGTATATCAAGCAAACAATAAGCAAAAAAGAAGAGGAGTAGCAATATTAATTTCTGACAAAATAGACTTTAGACTTAAATCCACCACAAAGGATAAAGAAGGACACTATATAATGATAAAAGGGACAATTGATCAGGAAAACATAACCATATTAAATATTTATGCACCCAATGACAGGGCTGCAAGATACATAAACCAAATTTTAACAGAATTGAAAAGCGAGATAGATACCTCCACAATTATAGTAGGAGACTTCAACACACCACTTTCGGAGAAGGACAGGACATCCAGTAAGAAGCTCAACAGAGACGCAGAAGATCTAATTACAACAATCAACCAACTTGACCTCATTGACTTGTACAGAACTCTCCACCCAACTGCTGCAAAATATACTTTTTTTTCTAGCGCACATGGAACATTCTCTAGAATAGACCACATATTAGGTCATAAAACAAACCTTTGCAGAGTCCAAAACATAGAAATATTACAAAGCATCTTCTCAGACCACAAGGCAATAAAACTAGAGATCAATAACAGAAAAACTAGGGAAAAGAAATCAAATACTTGGAAACTGAACAATACCCTCCTGAAAAAAGACTGGGTTATAGAAGACATCAAGGAGGGAATAAGGAAATTCATAGAAAGCAACGAGAATGAAAATACTTCCTATCAAAACCTCTGGGACACAGCAAAAGCAGTGCTCAGAGGCCAATTTATATCAATAAATGCACACATACAAAAAGAAGAAAGAGCCAAAATCAGAGAACTGTCCCGACAACTTGACCAAATAGAAACTGAGCAACAAAAGAATCCATCAGGCACCAGAAGAAAACAAATAATAAAAATTAGAGCTGAACTAAATGAATTAGAGAACAGAAAAACAATTGAAAGAATTAACAAAGCCAAAAGCTGGTTCTTTGAAAAAGTTAACAAAATTGATGAACCATTGGCTAGACTGACTAAAGAAATACAGGAAAGGAAACAAATAACCCGAATAAGAAACGAGAAGGACCACATCACAACAGAACCAAATGAAATTAAAAGAATCATTTCAGATTACTACGAAAAATTGTACTCTAACAAATTTGAAAACCTAGAAGAAATGGATGAATTCCTGGAAAAACACTACCTACCTAAACTAACACATTCAGAAGTAGAACAACTAAATAGACCCATAACAAAAAAAGAGATTGAAACGGTAATCAAAAAACTCCCAACAAAAAAAAGCCCTGGCCCGGACGGCTTCACTGCAGAGTTCTACCAAACTTTCAGAGAAGAGTTAACACCAGTACTACTGAAGGTATTCCAAAGCATAGAAAATGACGGAATACTACCCAACTCATTCTATGAAGCCACCATCTCCCTGATACCAAAACCAGGTAAAGACATTACAAAAAAAGAAAATTATAGACCTATATCCCTCATGAACATTGATGCAAAAATCCTCAACAAAATTCTAGCCAATAGAATCCAACAACACATCAAAAAAATAATTCACCCTGATCAAGTGGGATTTATACCAGGTATGCAAGGCTGGTTTAATATCAGAAAAACCATTAATGTAATCCACCACATAAATAAAACAAAAGACAAAAACCACATGATCTTATCAATTGATGCAGAAAAGGCATTTGACAAAGTCCAACACCCATTCATGATAAAAACTCTTACCAAAATAGGAATTGAAGGAAAATTCCTCAACATAATAAAGGGCATCTATGCAAAGCCAACAGCCAAAATCACTCTAAATGGAGAGAACCTGAAAGCATTTCCCTTGAGAACGGGAACCAGACAAGGATGCCCTTTATCACCGCTCTTATTCAACATCGTGTTGGAAGTCTTAGCCAGGGCAATTAGGCTAGACAAAGAAATAAAAGGTATCCGGATTGGCAAGGAAGAAGTAAAGTTATCACTATTTGCAGATGACATGATTATATACACAGAAAACCCTAAGGAATCCTCCAGAAAACTACTGAAACTAATAGAAGAGTTTGGCAGAGTCTCAGGTTATAAAATAAACATATAAAAATCACTTGGATTCCTCTATATCAACAAAAAGAACACTGAAGAGGAAATAACCAAATCAATACCATTCACAGTAGCCCCCAAGAAGATAAGATACTTAGGAATAAATCTTACCAAGGATATAAAAGACCTATACAAAAAAAACTACAAAGCTCTACTACAAGAAATTCAAAAGGACATACTTAAGTGGAAAAACATACCCTGCTCATGGATAGGAAGACTTAACATAGTAAAAATGTCTATTCTACCAAAAGCCATCTATATATTTAACGCACTTCCGATCCAAATTCCAATGTCATATTTTAAGGGGATAGAGAAACAAATCACCAATTTCATATGGAAGGGAAAGAAGCCCCGGATAAGCAAAGCACTACTGAAAAAGAAGAAAGTGGGAGGCCTCACCTTACCTGACTTCAGAACCTATTATACAGCCACAGTAGTCAAAACAGCCTGGTATTGGTACAACAACAGACACATAGACCAATGGAACAGAATTGAGAACCCAGACATAGATCCATCCACATATGAGCAGCTGATATTTGACAAAGGACCAGTGTCAATTAACTGGGGAAAAGATAGCCTTTTTAACAAATGGTGCTGGCATAACTGGATATCCATTTGCAAAAAAATGAAACAGGACCCATACCTCACACCATGCACAAAAACTAACTCCAAGTGGATCAAAGACCTAAACATAAAGACTAAAACGATAAAGATCATGGAAGAAAAAATTGGGACAACCCTAGGAGCCCTAATACAAGGTATAAACAGAATACAAAACATTACCAAAAATGACGAAGAGAAACCCGATAACTGGGAGCTCCTAAAAATCAAACACCTATGCTCATCTAGAGACTTCTCCAAAAGAGTAAAAAGACCACCTACAGACTGGGAAAGAATTTTCAGCTATGACATCTCCGACCAGCGCCTGATCTCTAAAATCTACATGATTCTGTCAAAACTCAACCACAAAAAGACAAACAACCCAATCAAGAAGTGGGCAAAGGATATGAACACAAATTTCACTAAAGAAGATATTCAGGCAGCCAACAGATACATGAGAAAATGCTCTCGATCATTAGCCATTAGAGAAATGCAAATTAAAACTACGATGAGATTCCATCTCACACCAGCAAGGCTGGCATTAATCCAAAAAACACAAAATAATAAATGTTGGAGAGGCTGCAGAGAGATTGGAACTCTCATACACTGCTGGTGGGAATGTAAAATGGTACAACCACTTTGGAAATCTATCTGGCATTATCTTAAACAGTTAGAAATAGAACTACCATACAACCCAGAAATCCCACTCCTAGGAATATACCCTAGAGATACAAGAGCCTTCACACAAACAGATATATGCACACCCATGTTTATTGCAGCTCTGTTTACAATAGCAAAAAGTTGGAAGCAACCAAGGTGTCCATCAGCGGATGAATGGGTAAATAAATTGTGGTATATTCACACAATGGAATACTACGCATCGATAAAGAACAGTGACGAATCTGTGAAACATTTCATAACATGGAGGAACCTGGAAGGCATTATGCTGAGCGAAATGAGTCAGAGGCAAAAGGACAAATATTGTATAAGACCACTATTATAAGATCTTGAGAAATAGCATGAACTGAGAAGAACACATACTTTTGTGGTTACGAGGGGGGGAGGGAGGGAGGGTGGGAGAGGGTTTTTTATTGATTAATCAGTAGATAAGAACTGCTTTAGGTGAAGGGAAAGACAACACTCAATACATGGAAGGTCAGCTCAATTGGATTGGACCAAAAGCAAAGAAGTTTCTGGGATAAAATGAATGCTTCAAAGGTCAGGGAGCAAGTGTGGGGGTCTGGGGAACATGGTTTGCAGGGACTTCTAAGTCAATTGGCAAAATAATTCTATTATGAAATCATTCTGCATCCCACTTTGAAATGTGGCGTCTGGGGTCTTAAATGCTAACAAGCGGCCATCTAAGATGCAGCAATTGGTCTCAACCCACCTGGAGCAAAGGAAAATGAAGAACACCAAGGCCACACGACAACTAAGAGCCCAAGAGACAGAAAGGGCCACATGAACCAGAGACCTACATCATCCTGAGACCAGAAGAACTAGTTGGTGCCCGGCCACAATCGATGACTGCCCTGACAGGGAGCACAACAGAGGACCCCTGAGGGAGCAGGAGATCAGTGGGATACAGACCCCAAATTCTCATAAAAAGACCAAACTTAATGGTCTGACTGAGACTGGAGGAATCCCGGCGGCCATGCTCCCCAGACCTTCAGTTGACACAGGACAGGAACCATCCCCGAAGACAACTCATCAGAAATGAAAGGGACTGATCAGCGGGTGGGAGAGAGACGCTGATGAAGAGTGAGCTAATTAAATCAGGTGGACACTTGAGAGTGTGTTGGTAGCTCTTGTCTGGAGGGGGGATGGGAGGATAGAGAGAGAGGGAAGCCGGCACAATTGTCAAGAAAGGAGAGACTGAAAGGGCTGACTCAAGAGGGGGAGAGCAAGTGGGAGTAGGGAGTGAGATGTATGTAAACTTATATGTGACAAACTGATTGGATTTGTAAACGTTCACTTGAAGCTTAATAAAAGTTATCACCTATATGAGACCAAATGGTCAACAATTACTTTAAAACAAAGATGAAAATGTAAGGGGGCAGGGAGACTAGATTAGTAGAAGCAGAACAATCAGAATGGGAAAATAAGAATGCTCACATGTTGTGAAGAATGTAATCAATGTCAACTGTGGTGTAAACTTTCACCAAAAACACAATAAAATATATTTAAAAAAAAAAAAAACCAACCCAAACTCCATCAGTAAAAACCAAGGGGAGAACCAAGACCTCTACCTTAATGAGAATATAACATATGTCCCCAAGACTCTGCCAGGATAGGGTCAGAGAAGAACTAGTGGGGAGTCAAGATTTGCAACCCCACAAGATGATAATGACACTACTCTCACCCCCACAATGTCAGTGTACACCGCTAAGGAAACCTGCACTTCTACACATACCTAACACAAGCAAAACGTGTTTTTTGATGCAGTGATAACAGAAGAGGCCTATTATGGAATGAATTGTGTCCTCCCAAAATAATGTGTGTCAGTTTGTCTATTCCATGAATCCTAGTATTGTGTGATTGTCCTCCATTTTGTCATCTGATGTGAAATTTTCCTAGGTGTTTTAAATCCTACCTCTGTTATGTTAATGAGGTGGGATTAGCAGCAGTTATGTTCATGAGGCAGGACTCAATCTATAAGATTAGGCTGTATTTTAAGCCAGTCTCTTTGGAGATATAAAAGAGAGAAGCTAGCAGAGAGACAGAGGGGCCTCATACCACCAAGAAGCATGAGCCAGGAGAACAGCACTTTCTTTGGGCCTGGGGTCCTTACACTGAGAAGCTCCTAGTCCAGGGGAAGATTAATGACAAGGACCTTCCTCCAGAGCCAACAGAGAGAGAAAACTTTCCACTGGAACTGGAGCCCTGAATTTGGACTTGTAGCCTACTAGACTGTGAAAGAATAAATTTCTGTGTGTTAAAGCCACCCATTTGTGTATTTCTGCTATAGCAACACTAGATAACTAAGAAAAGGCCTAAAGGAGAATCAGACATTTTACCATTGTCCATCGGGAATGAGGCCACCACCACTGCAGCGTCACTGGGGCAAACAAGAACCAGTGCCTCCAACCAGAAGCAATGAGAACCACACTTCGGCGTCAATGAAGGCAAAGTGAGAAACTTGAATTTCTGACTATACCTGACAGTAACACTCTGGTGCTGCTGCCCTCTTTTCCCCTGCCAGGTGGAATTAAATGAAACAAAATGAAACAGAAGGTATAGATAAGATCAAGAGTGTCAGAACATAATATGAATTGCCCAAGTTGAAAAAGAAAGCCGTTCATAATTTCAAGAACCAGAAAAATCTCAAAATGAATGAAAAAGATAATGGATGCCTGCACTGAGATAATAGAAATAGTGTAATTATCTGACAAAAAAAATTTAAAGTGCCATCAAAAAATGCTTCAATGAGCAATTCAGAACATGCTTGAAACAATGGGGAAAAAAGTAAAGAAAGTAGACGATTTGAAGAAAACACCACTGGAAATTTTAAAACTGAAAAAATACAAAACCTAAATAAAAAGAATAATAAATGGATTCAACAGCAGAATGGAAGTATCAGAAAAAATAATCAGTAAAATGGAAGATACAACAATAGAAATCACCAAATCTAAACAATAGAGAGAAAATAGACTAACATTAAAAAAAAAAAAAAAAAGTTTATAGAGCTAAGGGGCTATTACAAAAGACTGAGCATTCATGTCCTTAAGTTTCTGAGGAGAGAAGAGAATGAGAGGGTGTAAAAAAGTACTTGAAGAAATAATGAATGAAGCATTCCAAATTTGTCAAGGAACATAAACCTAAAAATTCAATAAGCTGACACAACATCAAGTAAGATAAATCCATAGAAATCCACGACACATCATAATTAAAGTTCTGGAAACTAAACACAAAGAAAAAAATCCTGAGGAAAATTTAAAGGAAAAGAGACACCTTATCTATAGAGTAAAAACAATTAGCATGGTAGTAGACTTTTCATCAGAAAACATTGAGGCCAGAAGGAAGTGACACAATATTCTTGGTTGCTGAAAGAAATAGTCAATCCAGAATCATAAACTCAGTGAATATATCCCTCTATAACGAAGGGGAAATAATAACATTTCTAGATGAAGAAAAATTAAAATAATTACTCATAGAAGACCTCCCCAAAGAATGGCCAAAAGCAGTGCTCTAAACAGAAAGGAAATGATAAAAGGAAGGGGACTTAAAAACATCAGTAAGGAAAAAAGACACAGTAAACAAAAAATATAACTTTGATAAACTTCCTTTCTTTTCATGAGTTTTCTAAATTATATTTGACAGTTGAAGTAAAAATTATAACACCATTGATGTAGTTTAAATGGAAGTAGAGGCAATGCTTAACATCATTATATAATAAATGGGCAGGGTAAAAGAACATTAAGGAAATAGGGTGTATGTATACTCCACTAGAACTGATAAAATGATAACATCAGTAGACTGTGTGAAGTTTTGTATATGTAATATAATACCTAGGGCAGCCACTAAAAAAGCTATAGAAACAGGAGCAGAGTAAGATGGCAAAATGAGCAGACACATACATTTACTATTCCAGCAACTAACCCACTGAACAACAAATAAAAACAATCACAGGCTGATATCTCAGAACTCTGGAAAACAGCTGATGTGTTGGAAACGCGGGGTGAGTCACAAAGTGGGAGGAAAGAGGTGTGGAAATGGCATAGAAGCTGGGAGAAACTACTGTCTAACATCTAGAGCACTCCCTTGCCACAGTCATTTTGGGAAGGAACTGGGCAACACCAAACAGGGAACACAGAAAGGGAGCTAATCTGAGGACACTGTAGTACAATTTTTTAAGACACTGAAGCTTGGCTGTGAGAGTTTGTGAGCAGCACAACAGAGAGGGCATGAAGGGAGACCATAGTGCTGCAAGAGAGTGCTGTTGAATTTTGTTGAGGCCCAAGAGAAATGGACACTTGATCTGGGAGGAACTGCAAGGGCAGCAGGGAAAGGGGAATACTTCGGATGTATGGGCAACACAAGGAAATTGCTGGATCCCTGCCCACAGAAGGACACCACAGTAGGAGAATCTGAGCAGGGCACCTATGAAGGAATGGCATAGAGAGCCCCCCACCTTCACCACAGGAAAGTTGACACCCACTGCTTATGTCAGTGACTGTGCCCAGCTAACTCCCCCAGCACATGCATATTAAATGTCAGATATTGTGTCCAGACCTCTCGAATCAGCACTGAAAAAAAGGAAACTAAGAATAAGAGTTCCCTTCACTGGTTCTGAGGAGAATGCACTGGGCCTACTGCTGCTGGGTTGATTATGACTTGTGGAAACCCCATGAGGCAGAGCAGAGGTGGCCTGTAGGGTTTCCTGGGCTGTGAGTCTTTGTGGAGGCAGACTGCTGCATCTTTCTTCCATAGTACAGCTGGTGGGTATGGGCCTTGGCCTTTCGGTTGGTTGTCATTTGACCACTGTGCTGCCAGGTGCCCAATCAAAAAAATTTCCCACAAAAATCAAAATACAAAATTTAAAAGTAAAAATAAATAAATGAAAACAAAATGACCAAGTTAAAAAAAAAAAAGTAAAAGACACAAAATCACAAAAGAAGAAAAACCAATCAAAAGGAAAGCAAGAAGAAGAGTAGTTTTCAACTATGGCAGTCAGGCTAATGGAACTAATTGAAAGTGTTCACACTATAGTGCTAAATATAGTTAATGAAAGCAAAAACATACAGGAAACAAAATAGTGGAGGAACAAAATGAGAGACTCAACAGGGAAGTTAAAAACAAAACAAAAAAGAAAACTACCAGAGCTGAAGAATAAATTAACTGAATTAAAAATAAAAGCAAGAGAAACACTCAAATATAGAATCAAACAGGCAGAAGAAGGAATAAATGAACTACATGACAAAATAACTGAACTTATCATGCCTCAAGAGAAACTAACAAAGAAAACTGATGATACCCAAAAGAAAATATGGGATTCAATTAAGAAATCTATTGTTAGAATAATTAGGATCCCAGAGAGCCATGACAATAATAAAGGCATAGAAGCAATTTTCAAGGAGATAATCAGAGAGAATTTCCCAGACCAGAACTGAGAACCAAGACTGCAAATACAGGAAGCTACACAAACCTCTATTAGAAGAAACATAAGAAGAAAAACTCCAGGCCATATCCTAATAAAAATCTTGATAAACAAAGACAAGGAGAAAATTCTGAAAGCAGCAAGAGAAAAATGCGATATAACGTACCAAAGATCTTTCATAAGAATCAATGAAGATTTCTCCCCAGAAACTCTAGAGGCCAGAAGACAATGGAGCAACGTATATAAAATAATGAATGAAAGCAATTGCCAGCCAAGAATTCTTTGCCCAGCAGTCGTCAGTCAAAAACAAGGGGGGAAATCAAGACATTCCTAAACAAGTAGAAGCTCTGGGAAACATTACTCAAAGGAGTATTCCAAATGGAAAAGCAAGGGTATTAAGTAAATACTTGTATGTAGACATGAAAAAAATAAAATAAAAATAAGAGAGAGAGATCTCTAAATAACGCAAACACAGGCAATCATATGAACCAAGTACATGATATTTTCAGGGAATAAACTCAGTAATTAAATCTTACAAACACTACAACATCAAATTTTTAAGAAATAAGTACAAAGTAAATATATCAAATATAGGTTGTATATTGATATTAATGGAGACACATATGTTAACTGTTGTCCATATGTTAAACATTGTTGCAATTTAAGTAGTGTATATAATATATTTATGTAATATATGTGGCAACCATGAAGAGATCACCAAGAAAAAAATATTAGAAGAAAAGAAGAAAGCAAAAAAGCTCATCACAAGAAAGTAGCCAAATAAAAACAGAAAATCAAAATAAAAAAGACTTGAAACACTAAAAAATATATGTCAAAACAAGTGACATTGAGATATTGTTTTCAGTAAAAACCTATTTGTAAATGGTCTAAACACCCCAATATAAGTCAGAGAATAGCAGAGTGGATTGAAAAAAAAAAAAAAAGATCCATCCTTTTGCTGCCTACAAGAAACACACCTTAGACATAAGGACACAAGCAGACTGAAAATTAAAGGATAGGAAAAGTATTCCATGTAGCTAGTAAACAAAAAAAGAACAGGGGTGACCATACTGATATCAGATAAAATAGACTTTAAATCAAAATCTATTAAACAAGATAAAGAAGGACATCACGTAATAACAAAAAGGTCAATCCTGCAAGAAGATGTAATTATAAATATATATGTACCTAAAAGCAATACCCCTAAATATATGAAAAAAATACTGTCTAATATAAAAGAAGAAATAGACAATTCCACAATAATAGTAGGAGATTTTAGCACACCACTTTCAATTATGGTTAGAACATTTAAAAAGAAGATCACTAAGGACACTGAGAATGTAAATAAGACCATAAGCCAATTGTGCCTAACCAACATATATAGAACACTCCACCCAATATAAGAATAATATACATTCTTCTCCAGTGCACATGGATCATTTTCCAGAATACATCATATGCTAGGACACAAAACAAGTCTCAATAAATTTAAAAAAGCCTGACCTCATACAAAGCATTTTCTCTGATCGTAATGGTATGAAGCTAGAAATCAACATTAGGAAATATAAGGAAACATAAGTAAATACATGGAAATTATACACTACTGAAAGACTATTAGGTCATAGAAGAAATCAAAAGTGAAATTAAAAAAATTCCTTGATTCAAACGAAAATAAAAATAGAACATATCAAACCCTTTGGGACACAGCAAAAGCAGTATTCAGAGGGAAATTCATATCAATAAATGCCTACGTTAAAAAAGAAGAAAGATTGAAAATCATTAACTAAACAGACGACTTGAACAAATAAAAAAAGAGGAGCAAAAGAAGCCAAAAATACCAGAAAAAAGAAAATAATAAAGATCAGGCAGAAATAAATGAAATAGAAAGACAATAGAAAGAATCAACAAAAGTTGGTTCTTTGAAAGGATCAATAAAACAGGCAAAACACTGCCTAGATAACTAGACTGACAAAGGAAAAAAAAAAGACAAATAAATTAAGAAATGAAATTGGTTGCAGTGCAACTGATCCAACAGAGATAAAGATCATAACTGATTTCTATGAAAAATCGTACTCCAACAAACTTGAAAACTTAGATGAAATGAACAAATTCCTAGAAACATGCTACCTCTCCAAACTAATGCAGAGATAGAAAATTTAAACAGACCCATTAAAAACTGAAGATGTTATCAAAAACCGTCAACAACAGCAACATCAACAACAAAAAAAGCCTAGGACCAAATGGCTACATGTAAGAATTCTACCATACACTCAGAGAAGAGCTGAAATCAACCCTATTAATCTCTTCAAAAACATAGGAGGACAAGGAACACAATAAAACTCTTTCTTTGAAGTCAGCATATCACTGATACCTAAACCAGGCAAACATTAAAAAAGAATATTATAGACCAATATCCCTTATGAACACAGATGCAAACATTTTGAACAAAATTCTAGCCAACAGGCTTCAACATATTAAAAAAAAATCATACACCATGATCAAGTGGGACTCATACCACTATCACAAGGATGATTGAACACCAGAAATATCAATCAATGTAATCCACCACACAAATTAAACGAAGGACTAATTTAAAAGAAGGGACAAAGGAAAAGAACCATATGATCATTTGATGATCTATTAATGTAGAAAATACATTCAATAAACTTCAACACCTTTCTTGATTAAAAAAAAAAAAAACTCTCAGCAAAATAGGAATAGGAAGGAAATTTCTAAACATGATTAGAGGCATATATGCAAAACCAACAGACAACATTATACTCAATAGGGAAAGGTTGAGAGCTTTCCCTTTGAGAATGGGAATGAGACAAGGATGACCATTGTCATGACTCTTATTAAATATTGTACTGGAAGACAAGAAAGAGAAATAAAATGGTTCAAATCAGAAAGGAAGAAATAAAACTATCTCTATTTGCAGATGACGTGATTCTATATGTAGAAGATGCTGAATGAAGATTCCACAAGAAAACTACTACAATAGAAGAATTTAACAACATTGCAGGGCACAAGATCAAAACACAAAAATTAGTTGAGTTCCTCCTCGCTAGCAAATTTTATTCCAAAAAAGAGATCGATAAAAAATACCATTTGCAATAGCTGCCGTATCAATAAAACACCTAGAAATTAACCTAGGGACATAAAAAAATTTATAAAATGAAAATTATAAAACACTACTACAAAGGACTAAAAAAAGACTTACAAAAATGGAAAGACATCCTGTGCTCATGAATTGAAAGCTTTAATATAGTGAAAATACCAAAGCTACCTAATGTAATCTACAGATAAATTTCAATCCCAATACAAATTCCAACAACATTCTTTACTGAAATGGAAAAATGAATAACCAACTTCACATGGAAAGGAAAGAAACCTCAAATAGCAAAAGCAACATTGAAGAAAAGAACAAAGCAGAAGGCCTCCCACTCCCAGATCTGAAAACATACTATACAGTCACTGTACTCAAAACAACCTGGTATTGGTTCAATGGAAGACTCATAGACCAGTGGAATAGATTTGAGAATTTAGAATTAAATGTAGTGTTCTCTGGACAACTGATTTTCAACAAGGGATCAAAGTCCATTCAGTGAGGCAGAAACACTATTTAACAAATTGTGGTGGCATAACTTGATATACATCCGCAAAAAAATGAAGAAAGACAAGTACCTCATACCAGTCACAAAAACTAACTCAAAATTGATCAAAGACCTAAACGTTAAACCTAAAACCATAAAATTCCTATAAGAAAACATAGGGAGAAAACTATGTAAACTAATCTTTTGTAAAAATAGGGTAGCAAGCATAAAGACAAATCAATGAAAAAGAAGACAAAAAGGATGTTACCTCATAAAAACTAAAAACATATGCTTATCAAAAGAATTTATTACAAGAGTAAATAGACTTGGAAAACATCTTCAGAAACAATTTACACAATAAGGGTCCAATTTCTAAAATCTATAGAAAACTGCAACAACTCAACAAGAAAAAAACAAACAACCTAACCAGAAAATGGGCAAAAGGCATGAACAGAAACTTCACCTAAAAGGAAATCAAAGCAGCCAACAAACATGAAAAGATATTCATGATCATTTAGCCATTAGAGAGATGCAAATGAAAACTACAATGAGATACCATCTTACCCCCATTAAAATGGCACTGATTTAAAAAAAAAAAAAGAAAGAAAACAAAAACACACAGATAACAACAAATGTTGGCGAGGATGAAGAGAGATTGGAACTCTTATCTATTGCTGGTGGGACTGTAAAATGAAATAACCACTATGAAAAATGCTATGATATTTTCTCAAAAAGCTAGAAATAGAATTACCTTTTAATCCAGCAATTCCACTTCTAAATATTCTTTCTATCAAACCAACCTGTTGGCATCAAGTCGATTCCGACTGATAGAGATCCTACAGGACAGAGTAGAACTGACCCATACAGTATCCAAGGAGCAGTTAGTGGATTCAAACTGCTTACCTTTTAGTTAGCAGCTGAGTTCTTAATCACTGTACCACCAGGGCATCTAGTATATAGTACATATCATAAAAAAAAAAAATAGAGACCTAAAAATAATGACACGAACAGCCATATGTATACCTATGTTCATTGACGCTTTATTCACAATAGCATATAAATGGAAACAACCAAAGAACCCATCAAATGGTAAATGGATAAGCAAATTGCGATACATATATACAATGGAATACTATACAACTGTAAAAAACAATGATGAGTCCACAAGACATATTATAACATGGAGGGACCTGGAGGACATAATGCTAAGTGAAGTAAGTCAAGCATATAAGGACAAAAGTTGTATGACCCCTGTTTCATAAGAATACAAGAATAGATACGTATAGAGAGATCAGTGTTCACTAGTGGTTACCAGTGAGAGGAGGAATGAGGGGAAAGTGTCATGGATTGAATTCTGTTCCCCCAAAATATCTGTCAACTAGGCTAGTCCATGATTCCCCCAGTATCGTGAGGTTGACCACCATTTTTTCATCTGATGTGATTTTCCTTTGTGTTGTATATGCTACCGATATGATGTTAATGAGGTGGGATTATCAGCAGTTATTTTAATAATATAAGACTCAATCTACAAGAGTAGGTTGTGTTCTTAAAAGAAAGAAGTGAACAGAGAGATATGGAGACCTCGTACCACCAAGAAAAAAGAGCCAGGAGAATAGTGCGTTCTTTGGACCTGGGGTCCCTGTGCTGAGAAACTCCTTGACCAAGGAAGAAAGATAACAAGGACATTCTCCCAGAGCTGACAGAGACAGAAAGGCTTACCCTGGAGCTAGCACACTGAATTCAGACTGCTAGCCTCCTAAACTGTGAGAAAATAAATTTTTTCTGTTAAAGCCTCCCACTTGTGTTATTTCTGTTATAGCAGTGCTAGATAACTAAGACAGAGACTATCCTTTGGTGACGGGAAAATGACACCAAATGTGGTTATAGTAAGCACAGCACAGCCTAAGTAAAAACAAGTGTTTGAGAAAATATAGATGGGTATAGGTGTACTGGTATACTAGTAGGTACAGGTGTATACATAGGTGAGAATAGTATCTATTTAAAAAAAAACTCACAGCAACGTTACAGGACAGAGTAAAACTGCTCTATAGGGTTTCCAAGGAGTGCCGACCTTTCCTTAGCAGCTGAGCTACTAACCTACTGTGCCACCAGGTGTAGACACCTGGTGGTGTAAGCACGTATCATTGAACACACAAATCCGGGTACTCCTCCGACATAATCAAACACCCCCCAAGACTGATTTTCTGGATTGAAAGCTTAGGACCAAAGTCTCATGTGCAACTCAGTCAATTTATACAACATAGTTCACAAAAATTATGATTGGCATCATAGTGAATGAGTAGCGTCTGGGGTCTTAAAAGCTTGCTGAGTGGCCACGTTAAGATACAGCTACTGATCTCTACTTGTCAGGAGCAAAACAGTAAGAAGGTAGCCAAAAGCTCAGAGAAGAAACAAGTTTACATGAAGCAGGATCTCATCTTCCCAGAAAACAAAAGAGCTAGATGGTACCTGGTTACCACTACTAACTGTTCTGACCACAGTCACAATAGATGGCCCAACTCCCTGAGACTACGGCCCTGAGACACTCTTTGAACTTAGAACTGAGCCTATTCCCTGAAATTTCCTTTTAGCAAATAGCAGAGTGGCACACAAAATAAAGGATATTGCCTGTAAGATCGGCACACTATTTAAAAGCCATCTGTATGAGACAAAAAGGTCAACAGTTACTCAAAAGCAAAGAGGAGTAGACAAGGAAGATAAAGGGGCAGGGAAACTAGAGTACTGTAAATGGAACAAACAGAACATAATTAAAGAGAATGTTGACATATTATGATAAAAGAAACTACTGCCATTGAACAGTCTGTGCAGAAATTGTCAAATGGGAACCTTGCTGTGTAAACTTTCACCAAAAACTAAATTAGATATTATTTAAAAAATAAAAAGTTTAGAAAAAGATATGCTCAAAACCATTACAAATAAATCAAAATGAAATTATAAGAAAAATATTTAAGCAGCCCACAGAAAGGTAGGAAGAAAAAAAAAAGAGAGAGAACAGAATAAAAAAGTAAAGAAAAAAATAAAATGATAGACATAGGCCAAACATATCAACAATCATATTAAAATAATTGATTTTTGAAAATCAATTAAAAAACACAGATAGGCACAATGGATTAAAAGCATGGCCCAACTATATACTGCTCTCAAGAAATTTATTTCAAATATAACAATATAGGCAAGATAAAAGAAAAAGGATATAAAAAGATATATCATGCAAACATTAATTATTGGAAATCAGGAATGGCTACATAAACATAAGAAAAAGCAAAGACTTACCAGAGACAGAGAGAGAGATTATATAATGCTAAAAGATTCAATCTGTTGGGAAGGAGTAAATTCGTATGCACTAAACAGCAGAGCTGCAAAGTATCTGAAGCAAAAACTGATAGAACTGAAAGGAGAAATGGACAAATGCACCAATATAGCTGCAGACTTCAACATCTCCCTTTCCATTGTTAACAGAGCTGGCTGATAGGAACATCAGCAAGGATATAGAAGAACTCAACAACACCGTCAAACAACAGGATCTAATTGACATTTATAGACCACTCAACACAGCAACAGCAGAGTAGACATTCCTTTCAAGTACTTTGAGAACATATACCATGATAGACCAGATCCTGGGCCATAATCGAACCAAAACAAATTTAAAAGAAATATTATCATACAGGGTGTATACTCTACCAAATAGTATGAAAATAGAAATTGGTAACAGAGAGGGACAGGAAAATCTTCAAACATTTAAAAACTAAATAGTGCTTCTCTAAATAAATTACACATTATGGAAGAAATATCAAAGAGAATTTTAAAAACATATTGAACTGAATGAAAATGGAAATATAACATCTCAAAATTTGTGAGACAGAGCCTAAAGCAGTGCTGAAAGGGAAACTTATAGCATACTAAATGCATGTATTAGAAAAGAGAAAATATCTTAAACCAATAATCAGTACTGCAACCTCAAGAACCTAGAAAAAAAGAGAGCAGAGTAAACCCAGCAAGCAGAATGAATTAAGACAATAATGAACAGGAAGCAATAAAATTTAAACAAAAATAATAAGAAAAACAAGAAGATAGGCATTTGGTAAGATCAGCGATATTTATAAATTTCTACCCAGACTGATAAAATAGTGAAGAGAGAGATTAACACTGCCAGGAATGCAACCCTACATATAACAATGTACAATGTACACATACCCTAAATATACCCAGGAGTCCCTGAGTGGCTCAGGCTACTAACAGAAAGGTTTGTGCTTCAAATCTACCCAGAGGTACCTAGGAGGAAAAGACTGAAAATTACCTCCCAAAAGGTCACATCCTCTACTTCCAAAAATCACAACTGTTGGAAACTGTATGGAGCACAGTTCTTCTCGAAATACATGGTATCACCATGAGTCAGAATTGGCACGATGGTAATTTTTTTTTTTTTAATGTATCACACAGATAATGCTGGAAAATCACAACAAACAATACATATATAAATATGACAACTTAAACAAAGTGGACAAATTTCACAAAAACCAGAAATACCATAATTCACCAAATATGAAATACTTTTAATAGCATTATAACTATTAAGGAAATTTAATTTGTAATTAAAACACTCCTTCTATAGCTAGGCTATAGAATTTGAACCTATATTTAAAGAAGAATTAGCACCTATTCTATACAATCTTTTCCAGAAAATAGATGAGGAATAAACATTTTCTGCTTTATTCACTATAGTTTATGATGCTATTATTAACCTAATGTCAAAATCAGATAAAAAACAGTAAAAAAAAAAAAAAAAAAGCCCTACAATTCAACAATCTTCATGAATATAGACAAAAAATTATTTTAAAATATTGACAAATAGAATCCAGCAATATATAAAAATAATTATACAGCAAGACCAAGTTGGGTTTATTCCAGGAATGCAAAACTGTTTTAATATTAAAAAATAATCAGTATGATCTACCATATTATCAGGGTAAAGAATAAAAATCATGTCATGATATCATTTGATGTCTAAATAACATTTGATAAATTCCAACAAGCACTCATGATAAAAACTCTCAGAAAAATGGGAAAGGAAGGGAACTCTAGGGGAAATCTACAAAAAAAATCACAGTTAACATTATACTTAAATGTGAAAGATTGACTAATTTCCTCCTAAGATTAACAGAGCAAGGATATCTGCTCTCATCATACTTATTTAATACAGTGCAGGAAGTTCTGGGCAGTTCAGTAGAAATTAAAAGAAAATTAAAAGCATACAGATCCAACAGAAAGAAATAAAAATAAATTGTCTCTATCTATTTACAGATGTCTTGATTACGAATGTATAAAATCCCAAGGAATCAAAACAAACAAACGAAAAACTCCTAGAACTATTAAGTAGATGTATCACTGTCAATGGTTAACAAGATAAACATACAAAAATCAATTGTATTTCTGTACGCTTGCAATGGACACTGAAATGAAAACTATAATATCATCTACAATTTCCCCAAACCAAGTTGAAATACTTATGTTTAAATATAATAAAATTACAAAATCTATATGCTGCATGTGACACAGGATTGATGATAGAAATCAAACCAGATCTAATCACGTGAGGAGAGAAATCCACGTGTGCGTAGATTGGAACCACACAGAGTAAAGATCTCTATTCTCCCCTAATTGATATGTAAGTTTAATGCAATTTCTACCAAAATTCCAGCAAGTTTCTATTTGTAGATATTGGCAATGGTATGCTAAAATTTATAGGAAATTCAAAGGAACTATAGATAAAACAATTTTGAAAAAGGAAAATGATGTGAGAAGAACTGGTTTATCCCACACCAAGATATATTATTTAGCTAGAGTTATCAAGACTGTATGTTATAGGCAGAGCGATAGAAACATAGATCAATGGAACAGAATAGAGAACACAGAAAAATAAACCACACAAATATAAGCCACTGATTTTTTCACAGATATGAAAAAGTAATTCACTGGGAGGGTATAGCCTATTCTGCAAATTGTGCTGTAGCAACTGGACATCCATAGGCAAAAGTAATCAAACAAACAAACTTTGGCCTAAATCTCGCACCTTATACAAAAACTATCTCAAAATTCATTATGAACTTCTACTCTTCTGTCAACTTTCCATATGGTGGTGACTTGCATGTTGCTGTGATGCTGGAAGCTATGCCATAGGTATTTCAAATACCATTAGGGTCACCCATGGCAGACAGGTTTTGGCTGAGCTTATAGACTAAGACAGAGTAGGAGGAAGGATCAGGAGATCCACTTCTGAAGAAAAAAAAAATTGCCGGTGAAAACCTTGTGAAGAGCAGAGGAACATTTTCTGACATAGTTCCAGAAGATGAGCCCATCAGGTTGGAAGGCACTCAAAATACGATTGGGCTAGAGTTGCCTCATCAAATTAGAGTTGACCTTAATGGCATAGATGGAGTAAAGCTTTCCAGACCTACATTTGATGATGTGACATAACCCAAATGAGAAGAAACAGCTACAAACATCACTAAAAATTAGAATATTGAATATATGAAGTACGAATTTTGGAAAATTGGAAGTCTTCAAAAATGAAAAAGAACTCGTAAAGATCTATATCCTAGGCTTTATTGAGCTGAAATGGACTGGTATGGGCCATTTTGAAAAGGAAAATAATTTTTTTTTTTTTTTTTTACCATGCCTGGAATGACAAATTGAAGAGGAATAGAATTGCATTTCTCATCAAAAAGCACATTTCAAAATCTATCTTGAAGCACAACGCTAATAGTTATAGAATAGTTGCCATAAACCTAGAAGAAAAAGCAGTTAATACGATTATTATTCAAATTTAAGCACCAACCACTAGTGGAAAAGATGAACAAATTGAAGATTTTTACCAACTTGTGCAGTCTGAAATTGAGTAAACATGCAATCACGATATAGGCATAATTACTGGTAATTGGAATGGGAAATCTGGAAACAAAATAGAAGAATCAATAGTTGGAAAACAGGGTCTTGGTGATAGAAATGATGCTGGAGATTGCATGATGGACTTTTTCAAGACCAATGACTTCATTGCAAATACCCTTTTTCCAAAAACGTGAACAATAACAATATATGTGGCTCTTGCCAGATGGAATACACAGAGCAAATTGACAACATCTGTGGAAAGGGATGTCGGAGAAGCTCAATATCATCATCAGTCAGAAGAAGGCCAGGGGCCGACTGCTGAACAGACCAACAATTGCTTAAGTGCAAGTTCAATTTAATGCTGAAAAAAATTAAAACAAATCTGTGAGAGCCAAAGAACTACCTCGAGTATATCCCACCTAAATTTAGAGACAATCTCAAGAATAGATTTGACATATTGAACACTAACGATGAAAAACCAGAGGAGTTGTGTGATGACATAACGGACGTTATGAAGAAAGCAAAAGGTCATTAAAAGATAGGAAAGAAAGAAAAGATCAGAATGGTTGTCAGAAGAGACACTGAAATTTGCTCTTGATGTAGAGTAGCTTTTCAAACTGCTGACCTCTTGGTTAGCAGCCATAGCACTTAACCACTATACCACCAGGGCAGTTCTACTCTGTCCTACAGGGTAGCTGTGAGTCAGAATCGACCTGACGGCAGTGGGATTTTGGTGGTTTGGTAGAGTAGCTAAAGCAAGTGGAAGAAACAATACAATAACAGATATTAAAATAAATCTTCAAAGGGTGGGCTGGAGAAGACAAAGTAAAGCATTCTGATGGCATGCAAAGACCTGGTGTTAGAAAACCAAGGGGGAAGAACACACTTGTCATTTCTCAAGCTGAAAGAACTGAAGAAAAAATTTAAACCTCCAATGGCAATAATGGAAGAATATGGAACGACACAGGAAGCACTAAAAGAACATAGAAGGAATATACAATGTCACAGCATCAAAAAGAATTGGCCAATATTCAGCCATTTCAGGAGGTAGCAGATGATAAAGCACTGATGGTATTGAAGGAAGAAGTCCAAGCCACACCGAGGGTATCAGCAAAAAACAAGGCTCCAGGAATTGACAGATTACCAACTGAGATGTTTCAACATATGGATTCAACACTGGAAGCCCTCATTTGTCTATGCCAAGAAATTTGGAAGACACCTACCTGGACAGCCGACTGGAAGAGATCCATACTTGTGCCCATTCCATAGAAAGGTGATCCAACAAAATGCAGACATTATCTAACAATATCATTAGAATCACATGTAAGTAAAATTTTGCTGAAGGTAATTCAAAAACAGGTGCAACAGAACGTTGACACGGAACTGTCAGAAATTCAAGCCAGATTCATAAGAGTACATGGAACAAGGGATATCATTGCTGATGCCAGATTGATATGGGCTGCAAGCAGAGACTACCAGAAAGATGTTTTTCTGTGTTTTATTGACTATGCAAAAGAATTCAACTCTGTGTATTATAACAAACTATGGATAACACTGCAAAAATTGGGAATTCCAGAGCACTTAGTGATACTCATGTGGAACCTGTACATAGGCCAAGAGGCAGTGGTTCGAACAGAGTAAGGGGATACTATGTGGTTTAAAATCAGGAAGATGTTCATCAGGGTTTTACCCTTTTTGCCGTGCTTATTCAGTCTGTATGCTAAGGAAAACCCACTGTCGTCGAGTCGATTCCGACTCATAGAGACCCTATAGGACTGAGTAGAACTGCCCCATAGAGTTTCCAAGGAGTGCCTGGCAGATTCGAACTGCTGACCTCTTGGTTAGCAGCTGTAGCACTTAGCCACTAAGCCACCAGGGTTTCCATGCTAAGGAAATAATCTCAGAAATTGGACTATATGAAGAAGAATGTAGCATGAGGATTGGCAGAAGACTTATTAACAACCTGTGATATATAAACGACAGAGTCTTGCATCCTGAAAGTGAAGAGCACTTAAAGCATTACTGATGAAGACCAACCATTACAAATGCAGCCTTCAGTAGGGATTACACCTCAATACAAAGAAAACAAAAATACTCAGGAATGGACCAATAAGCAACGTTATGACAAACAGAGAAAATATTGAAGTTGTCAAGGATTTCATTTTACTTGGATCCACAATCAATGCTTATGGAGGCAACAGTAAAGAAATAAAATGATGCATTTTTACATTGGGCAAATCTGCTGCAGAAGACTACTTAAAGTGTTAAACTCAAAGATGTCACTTTGAGGACTAAGGTGCATCTGATGCACCATGGTATTTTCAATCTCCTGATATGCATGTGAAAAGCTGAACAATGAATAAGGAAGAATGAAGAAGAATTGATGCCTTTAAGTTATGGTGTTGACAAAGAATATCGACAATGTTGTGGACTGTCAGAAGAATGAACAAATCCGTCGTGGAAGAAGTACAGCCAGAATAAGTTTTAGAAGGGAAGATGGTGAGACTTTGTCTCGTGTACTTTAGCCATGTTATATGGAGAGACCAGTCCCTGGAGAAGGATGTCATGCTTGGTAAAGCAGAGGGTAAGTAAAAAAGCAGAAGACCCTCAATGAGATGGATTGACACAGTGGCTGCAACAATTGGCTCAAACATAGCAACAATTTTAAGAATGGCATAGGTCCAGGTGGTGTTTTGTTCTGTTGTACTAGGGTCTCTGTGAGTTGAAACCGACTTCATGGCACCTAACAACAAGTTTCACACCTTAACAAAAATTAACTCAAAATTCATTAAGCGCTTAAATGTAAAACTTTTAGAAAAAAATACAGAAGAAAAGATTTGACGTACAGGGTCTAGCAAAGTGTTTTTAGACTCCATTCCAAAAGTATGATGGGTTAAAAAAAATAGATAAAGTTGAAAATGTTTGTTCTAGAAAGACCCTGTGAAGTTCAAATGACAATCTTTCGATTGGGGGAAAATAATGGCAAACCAATTGTCTCACAAAAGTCTCTTATCTAGGATAATATAAAGAACTATCATAATGTAGAAAGTAACATACCAATTAGAGCATGTACAAACATATCAAGTAGAACTTGGGCAACTGTATAAAGAGATATTTCACTGAACAAAATATTCTGATGCCAAATAAAAAAAGGAAGACTTTCAGCATCATTAGCCTTTATGGAAATGCAAATTAAAAGCAAAATAAAATATCACTGCATGCCCAACAGAATGGCTTAAAAAATAGCGAGAACAACGACAACAAAAAAAGTCTGGAGAGGGTGGGGAGAAACTGAATCATTCCTAAATTGCTGGTGGGAATGTAAAATGGTTAATTGGACTTAGGAAAGCAATTTGGCAGTTTCTTAAAACAAAAAACAAAAAAACTGCCAAGCAATCCAGCAGTTGCCTCTCTGTGTATTTATTCAAAATAAATGGAAAGTTTACATTCACACAAAAAGCTCATGTTCTTCAATGTGTGAGAGGCTAAACAAATTGTTGCACAGCCATGCCATGGTACTACTCAGCAAAAGGAAAAAACAAAAACAAAAAACTAACGACAAATCCAACAAAACAGCCTGGACAAATTGCCTGTGAATTATGCTGACAGAAAAAAGCGAATACAAAAAGGCTGCAGATCCCTTGGTAACTGCATATACATGACATTCTTTAAATTAAAAAAAAAAAAATTATAGAAATGAAGAACAGATTAGTGGTTTTTAGGGGTTTAGGAAAGCATAGGTTTGGGAGGAACATGAATCTGACTGTAAAAGCACAACATTAGGGATGTGTTCAGCATCACAAAAAAAATCACATAGTTAAGACTTTATTTCACCTCCTGGTTCCAATATGTAATAGCTTTGGCGTCAAATTTTTTTTTTTTTTCAAGTTGCTTAGTTTTTCATTGCCTCAATTTCCTCATTTGTAGCAGGATGGTGTTAGTATCTAGCTCATAATGTTATTTTGAGAAATAAATATTTAATCCTTACAAACTGAAGAGAACAAAAGCTGTACACAGCAAGCCTTGAAATTTGAGTTGTTATTGCGATTATAATTTCAGTATAAATTTACTATTATTTTATTTCTATTACATATTGAAGAATTATGCAAAATATTAAGATTTCATGAATCTGTGTTCCTAATCCATTATATTATTAATAAAATTGATTTTATAATTAAAAACACATGTTTTACATTTTCTTAAAAACATCTTACTAAACATTAGCATCTCCTTGGGTGGTTATTTATTAAATATGATTCAGCATATTTCCAGTAAAGATTGTGAACAGGTAGTTTTTTCTTATACAGTGAAACCCTGAGAGCCAAAACTAGATGTTACTATCTTGTTTTTCTGGGTCTCCCAAGGTTTTCATCTTTGAAAGTGTGTAGTCATACCACTTTTCTATAGCTCGTTAGTGGAAAATATTTGAGATTTCTCTCTCTGACAGGTTTCCACCTTATACAGATTGCAGCTTTTGCAGGTTTTACCATATTTATTTTAGAATATTCATCAACTTATTAAATATTATGCACATCTATCTAGATATCGGTCTTGACAAAAATCTAAAAAAAAAATCTTGATTCATTTTGATCTAAATGGCGATTTCTTGCCCATGAAAGCAAGCAGAGATTCGTTCTAAAGCTATTAATTGTTGATACCTTATTTAAATACCTTCTATATTTAACCTTGATATGTTGAAATAATAAATTATAGGAAAATAAACAATAGGGTAATAGGGAGTATAGATGGAAATAGAATTGCAAGTATTTTGAGTATAAACAGAAGGAGAGGGAACCGGATAGGGCAAATACACTAGTGAGCTCAGTTTCGTTGAGTGTTATGAATCTATTTGTCTACAGAATACTCAATAGAGTTAGCTCTGGTGATCATTTGGACAAAGCTTATGTCACATCAAATGAATATACACATGCATATGTTATAGTTCTGTAAGCACAAATTCTTCTTGAAAGCAGTATTTTTTCTCCAAACAAAAGCATTCTTATAAAATAGCTTACATTGAAAATATTGTCTGCATTTTTATCAAGGGCAATCATTGTCTGGAAAAAAAAACACTTCTTATTAAATTCATCTAAAATATTAATACAGGATTTTCACCGTACCATTTTAAAAGAAGCTTTAGAAATTTAATAAACGAAATATAAAACAACAAAAACAAATTACCATTTATCAATAGTACTATAGTTTTAAGCTGTACAACATACTGTATAGCATTCCAAATAGTTTTTGGAATTTAATAATTGTGACTAGAATAAATGCATCATTCTAAACTCTTAGAATTCCCAAATACGTAAAATTCACTAGCAACAGATGAACTGTGTATACAAGATAAAAAGACAAATTTTTGTATGTTAATTTTTCAAAGGTCAGTTTAACCAATCAACTTAAATTACTAAATTCAAGTTTTTCCTTTTAAAAACTTTTGTCCTTAGGCTTAAAACTTGTGGTTCAGTACAAATAATTCAGATTTTAAAGCAAATTACTAAAAAAAAAAAAAAAAATTTAAATGAGGAAATACAGACCCCATTAATTAGAGGATGTATACCTAAAAACAGAACCATCAAACACATCCAGAAATTCTGGAAAATGTACATTTATTAAAAACAACACAACCGCAGATTATCAGAACAGTTTTTAGAAATACCAATTATACAATTTATAGCATTAAAAGCAATTTTAACTATTCTCTACGTAACTCAGAAGTTAAAATGAGGAGTTCAGAGAAATACTTGACTCTGTCAAACAGAAAGAGAATCATTTTCTGTTTAAAAGTAACAAATAGTTTTGCAATTTTGTTAAGAATTGGTATTTTTAAAGAACAGAAGCACAAATTTCAATAAAGTTCTGCTTCAATCTCATCATATCAACCTATTATTTACTTTCATGGCAAAAGAAGAGATTAGATCTTCTTAATCAAGCATGTATTTTTCACATTACTTTATTGAAACGGAAACTCTGGTGGCTTAGCGGTTAAGAACTACAGGCTGCTAATCAAAAGGTCGGCAGTTCTAATCCACCAGGCACTCCTTGGAGACTCTATGGGACTCTACTCTGTCCTATAGGATCACTGTGAATCAGGATCAACTCGATGGCAACAGGTTTGGTTTGGTTTTGATTTTTATTGAAGCAGGAAGTGAGTTACAGTTTCTACCCATATAATCCAAAAAATCCAAACCTGTTGCTGGCCAGTCGATTCTGACTCATAACGAGTAGAACTGCTCCTTACGGTCTCCTAGGAGCACCTGGTGGATTCCAACTGCCAGCCTTTTGGCTAGCAGCCATAGCTCTTAACCACTATGCTAGCAGGGTTTCCTCTACCTATGTACATGTTATAAATAGGGAAACATCAATTAAAACAAACTATTCATGTTCTTTTGTATGCTCACATATTTTTGTGACTTTAAGAGTCAAAAATAAAGAAATGTGATTTTATCAATTATTATAATATCAACTGAATTTCTACGGAGTCTTTCATTTAACATGGAAATTTCCTACCAGTTCATTTATAGTGACCTTGTGTAATTTATATGTAATCATATTTTCCATTCAAATTATACCCAAGGCCACTCATATTTAGTTGGATAAACTATGCAAAAGCTAAATTAAACAATTTGAAGTAAATTAATATTTTCGTGGTACAGTGGTTAAGAGCTACAGCTGCTAACCAAAAGGTCAGCAGTTTGAATCCACTGCCCTCTCCTTGGAACCCTATGAGGAGCTCTTTTCTGTCCTATAGGGTCACTATGAGTCGGTATCAACTACATGGCAATGAAATAATAAAGCTTACCATCTTCATTTCTTCAGTCAAACTGCACTTTATATTTTACTTGAATTGTGCAAATGTAGTATTATAATCTGCATAAACACCAATAATCAGAATGCTTTGCAGTTTTTGGTTGATTTAAATGAAAAAACCAAACCCAGTGCCATTGAGTCGGTTCTAACTCATAGAGACCCTACAGGACAGAGTAGAACTGCCCCATAGAGTTTCCATGGGGCGCCTGGCAGATTTGAACTGCCGGCCCTTTGGTTAGCAGCTGTAGCACTTAAACACTAGCCACCAGGGTTTCCTTGGTTGATTTGGTCTATGCCAATTAAAGGCTCATGAATAAAGGCCATCATCTCACATTCCACAACATCGTGTGCGTGTGCATGCGCGTGTGTGTGTTTGTATGTGCTTTGTTGTGCCTAGAAGGCTTATAATTAAAACTCTCATTAAAAACTGAATGTGATGAAAATAACAGTTGTATAGACATACCACACAAAATTTATTGAAGAAAAATAGTTTTTATATCTTTTAATTTTTAAATTGTATATTTAGAATGATTGTGTATAAAAGTAAATAATTCACAAATTTGCCTAAAATTGAAATGTTCATTTTTTCTCTTCTATTAATTTATAACTCTTAGCTAAAATAATCCAATTTCCAAATGTATACTTTATTAATATATTTTCATCTCATACACTTTCCAAGGAAATAAAAGAAAAAAAAATACTTTAGCAATATTAAGTGATTCTCCTGTCTTGTGTTAAATCAAGCATTTATAAGTATCATTAATTAATAAATAAATAAATAAAAAATAAAAGGACCTTATAAATCATTAAGAAAGCAAAGTTGGAAAAGTAGGCAAAAGACACGTAAGCAAGTAATTAGGAGAGAAAGGGGCACAGAAATAAGAAAATACTCTTTTATCAGCTTGATGGCACTAAAGGCTGGCATGACTGCAACATTTTTGGAATCTGGAAGTATTTATTAAATTATATGACTTCCATTGCCTTTGACTCTGTAATCGTACTTTTTCAAATCTATTTTATGTAATTGAATGTAACTATATAAGAGACAGGAGCCCTGGTGACACAGTGGTTAAGCTCTCATCTGCTAATTGAAAAGTTGTTGCTCCACACAAGAAAGGTGTGGCAGTCTGCTTCAGTAAAAACTACAGCCTTGGAACCCTGTGGTGCAACTCTACTCTGTTCAGCAGGGTATCTATGAGTCAGAATTAATTTGAGGGCTATGGGTTTGGTTTTTTCGTATGTAAGAGATATATTTAAAGGTTTTTATTCTGTATTGGGTATAATAAAATAAAACTAACATGTGAGAGAGAAGAAGAAAGAGACAACAAGAGAGAGAACAGTTAAATACATAGTAATAGAAAAATGGCTAAAGTAATTGTGCTGTAGTCATATGTGCCCATCGCTGGGTTTTACCACTTGACTTTGGCTAAAGGAATACGAAAGGATGTTGTGAATTCCTTGTCTACGCATTGGCTTTATAATCAGCTGTGTGATTTGGCTCAGCGTCTTGCAACTCTGTCCTTGTTTTATTATGGACAACACACCTCTGGGCTCATCCTTCAGCCTGGGCTATGGAACAAGAAAACACATGGGACAGACATGGAACTAACCTGAAGCTGAAGTACAGCTGCATTGCCTGTGGCTTTCATAGAACATGAGTCATAAATGATATTTTTTGCTGCAAGCTACAGAGATTCTGTGATTAGAATTTCTTACTGCTACAAAAACAAATAATCCCACAATGCCATGTGTCAGGGCCGTCAATAAGATATTATAATGTTATTAAAATAATTATATACATGAACTAAAATAATCAAATATTTGAGTAGGTAACAATAGAGAGATATGTCAGATATTGTGTGTTTCTGTGTGTAACATGCTCTTTACTTTCCATGTTTTGATTTATTCTATTAAAAACGTTTTGTATGCGAGTATTAAAAAATGTATTTACAGAAAAGGAGATAACTTGATTGTTGTTGTTGCTGTCGGCTGCGTTTGAGTCACCCGGACTCGTGCCAAAACCACGGACAAAGAAAGAAAACACTGTTTAATCCTCAACCATCCCCAAGATAGGCTGCGCATTGGAATGACGTGATCCATCCGATTTCCACTGGCGGAGTTTTATAAGTGGATTGTTAGGCTTTTCTTTCTAGTCCGTCTTTGTCTGGAAGCTCTGCCAAAACCTGTTCGGCATCACAGTGACGCACAAGCCTCCACTGACAGATGGCCGTGACTGAGTATGAGGTTCATTGGCTGGGAATCAAACCCGGGTCTCCCACGCGGAAGGAGAGACTTTTACCACTGAACCATCAATGCCTCACACCATCCGCATTAGCTCCCACAGAATATAAAATACTTAGTTTTTATTATTATTTTTGTGTGTGTGTATGTGCTTTAGGTGAAAGTTTACAAAAAATACTTAGTTTTTACTCTAACAAAATAAGTGCAGCATTTGTATGGAGAAGTTTGCAAATTGATGAAATATTTCAAAAAAGATGAATAAATGGAAAGATATATCATGTTCATGGATTTGGAAGACTTGATATATTTAAGATGTCAAATATCCCCCAAATTATCCATAGATTTAATACAATCTAGGTGAAAATACCATCTTTTTTTTTTTTTTTTTTTTTTGTAGAAACGGACAAGCTGATTGTAAAGTGGATGCAGATAACTAAGAGAACTAGAGGTACTCTAAAGCTACACTAGTCAACCCAGTGTGGTACTAGTGAAAGGATAACCACAAAGACCAATGGAACAGAATAGAGAATCCAGAAATAGCCAATCAGATCAACTGATTTTTGACAAAGACACAAAAACAGCTCAATGGAAAAAGTATAATATTTTCAACAAGTGTTGCCTGAGCAACTAGACCATCATATATTAAAAGAAAAAAGAAAGAACCTAGATCTACACTTTACTAACACAAAAAACCCAACACACTTTACTACATACAAAAAAAAAAAAAAAAACAACTGAAAGTGGATCATAGATGTACATGCAAAATACAAATCTATAAAACACTTAGAAGAAAATATAAGAGAAAACATTTATTACTTTGTATTAGGCAAAGGCCTCTTAGATTGAGTATAAAAAGCATGATCTATAAAAGAAAATAATTGGTAAAACTGAAAAAAAATAAAAAATTTTCTCCATGAGGGACATAGCTAAAAGATTATAAAGACATGTTAGAGAATGGGAGAAAGTATTTTCAGATCAAATAGTAGGCCAAAGACCTGTATTCAGAACGTATAAAGAAAAATCCACTCAACAATAAAAAGATAAACAACCCAATAAAATTTTGCAAATGATATGAAGAGACACTTCACTAAAGAAGATACACTGCTTACAAATAAACACATGAAAATATATTCAACATCATTTGTTGCTGTTAGCTGTCATCCAGTTAGCTCTGACTCATGGCAACCCTGAGTACTACAGAATAAAATGGTGCCCAGTCCTGTGCTATGAGTTTTGTTACCATAAATAAGAGTAAAGGGGAAAAATGGTGAAAGTGGGTCAGTTAAATATGATTTTCAGATGAACAATGACTAATTTTCTATAACTTTCTCCACAAGTTTTTGACCCTGAATTGGTTCCTGTTTAGGACAAATAAGAAGGCAACAATTATTTTAGGGCAATTGGGAAAATGTGAATGTGGAATGTGCATTAGAAAAATGGATAAACGAAATGTAGTATAAACACACAATGGAATATTACTCTGCCATAAAGAGAAATAAAGTCCTGATACACACTAAAACGTGCATCCTGAGAAGGTGCAAACACGAGAAATAAAGTCCTGATACACACTAAAACGTGAACAATCCTTGAAAACGTTATGCTGAGTGAAGAAAGTCAATTACAAAAGGATAAATAGGATTTCACTTATATGAAACATCAAGAATATGCAAATGTATAGAGATCAGATGTTAATAGAAGTTACCAGGGGAGGGAGGGGGAAAAAGGGAAATCATTGATTAGGAAGCACTGAGTTTCTGTTTACAGGGATGGAAAATTTGGCAAAAGATAATGTCTGTGTTTTGTACAAATGGTTTGCACATGGCGATTGGCTGGAAGGTTGGTGGTTGAACAAGACAAGAAGCATTGTTGAAGAAAGGCAATCTGCTTCTATAAGATAAAAGCCCCTGAAAACACTATGGAGCACAGTTCTACTCTGAAATACTTACAGTTGCCATGATGACAGTTGTACAGCAGGACTGATATAATGGATGTCACTGAATTGTACATGTGAAAAATGTTGAATTGGCAAATGTTGCATAATCTACTTTTTCACAAAATAAAAGAGGATGAAAAAGCATTGACACAGAAAACAGTGAGTATTGACTTAAAAAGTAGCAGGTTTATAAATTATTAATAGAGTACAACCTTGATTTTGTAAAATATTTGCTAGTGTTTATATAAACAGAAAAAGTTCTCCAAGTATAAGGTGTTACTAGCAGTTACCTCTGAGGGCTCAGAAAATGTAGTTATTCATTTTATTTTCTCTTTTCCTGCAATATACACACATGTTTTTTGTTATTTTCTGTAGTGCTCTATTCAAAATATTTAATAATTAAAATAATAAGTAAAACATAATTGTTGTGGTTTCTTATTCCTACCAATTCATTTTCAAAATATATGAATAAGTTTTCTTTAAGTGAAAAAAATTTTATTATTCTTTTATTCTCCTTAAATCAGTAATTATGCTTAACTATTCTACAGTAATACATTTCCCGCTTCTTGGTTTCTCACCACTCTAGCACACTTCTCTGCCAAAAAAAAAAAAAGAAATCAAAATTTTAATATATTTGAAAATTTTGCTTGATTATAAAATTCTAAGTATTAAAATGTCTTCAGAGTTGAATTACCATTAAAATACTTTTGATTCAGAAGGGGGCTAAGATGGCTGTCTAGGTAGAAGCTACCTCGGATCCCTCTTGCAACAAAGACTCAGAAAAACAATTGAATAGATCACATATATGACAATCTATGAACCCTGACCATCAAACACATATATAAAGAGTTGACCTGAGTGACAGAGACTGAGAACGAGCAACCACAGGGAAGCAACGACTGTTTTTGGAGCCTGGAGCCAGCGTCCCAGTCAGAAAACCTTGGCGCCGGGTTTTGGACTGGGCATAGGGGAGCTGAGCATGGCATCCTGAGAAGGTGCAAACATGAGACAGAGCCCTAGCCCACAGAAGTGACCTCAGGGGAAGCCCAGCCAGTGTACGCGGGCAGCACAATGGTGCAGCTGACAGGAGGAGAAGTCACTGGGAGGCAGCGACTGGTTTTGGAGCCTGAAGTGCGGCATCCCAGCCGGGGAACCTTGGCGCTGGGTTTGAACTGGGATCAGAGGAACTGACCATGGCTTCTGAGACAGCACAAGAACACGACGCGGGCCAGACCCTTGGGGGCAACCTCAACCCAGCCAACGCACACAGGCTACACACCACTTGGGAATCTCAGATAAAACAGTCATCACCAAACAAGATAAGTAACTTTGTCTATATTCCGGGGTGCTACTCTCTCCTGTCTATCTGATCCCTCCCCTGCCCTTCCCAGGCAGCTTCATTAACATTGGAATTTCCTGAGCCAGAGAGTGAAGTGTTGTGTGGTTTTTTTTTTTTTTTTTTTTTTTGGTCTTTTCCCAGCCCATTCTCCTGGCCTGAGAGAAGCAGCTACAAAAAAACCAGGGACCAAAAATCCTTCCCTGACTTCCTGAAATCAGACTAAAAATACAAAACCAGCTCCAGCCAAGCATATGTGATCCACAGTCTTGGGATTTCATCCCTACAGGGAACAAGGTGGCTATTATAATGCAAAGGCAATTCTGATAGGGATCTGACTGTAAGTGTTTTAGCAGATTACTGGAAAGACAACTTTCCCAGGTCTGATATCTCTACCTATTAAACAGAGCCCTCACTGACCCACAGCAGGGAACTGAGGGCTGAAGCTCCCCCCAGACCACCTAGCCTCTTGCCTTAGGGGTCTAAGGATGGTGACACCTACCAATCTGTAGAAGTACTTGCATCGGGTGCCTAAGGTACACCTTCAGAGCCCACCCACCAAAGTGCTTTAGGAATAGAGACACACCTACCTCGCTGGCATTTGGGGGAACCCTGTCAGCATTCTGCCCCCCCCCCGGAGTGTGACCCCCTGCTGCTACTAGAATCTGGTGCACACAACTATCACCATTACTCCTCTAGGTGGAGAGGTGACAGTCTGCACCACACACTCGGTGACCCCAAATCAGATTCTACTCAAGAATAGTGAATGGACTCTTAGGCTTATATATCTGGTAACAGCCCAAACCAGCTGGTAATAGGACATAAGTGAGTCAAGGGCTACAACAATCAAGACAGCGCAATCTGGTAGTCCATCTACATATACTGAAAGAAAACAAACAAGATAAGACTCGGTGAGCAAATATAAAATAAATCACTACAATATCTTATAGATGGCTCGGAGACAGCAGTCGATATCAAACCACATAAAGAAGCAGACCATGATTGCTTCTACAACTCCCCAAATTAAAGAATCAAAATCTTTCCCAAATGAAGATACAATCCTGGAATTGCCAGATGCAGAATATAAAAAACTAATTTACAGAATGCTTCAAGGCATCAGGGATGACCTCAGAAATGAAATAAGGCAATCTACAGAAAAAGCCAAGGAACACACTGATAAAACTGTTGAAGAACGCAAAAAGATTATTCAAGAACATAGTGGAAAAATTAATAAGTTGCAAGAATCCATAGAGAGAAAGCATGTAGAAATCCAAAAGATTAACAATAAAATTACAGAATTAGACAACGCAATAGGAAGTCAGAGGAGCAGATTCGAGCAATTGGAATGCACAGTGGGGGATCTGTAGGATAAGGCAAATGACACCATTATAGCTGAAAAAAAAAATCAGATAAAAGAATTAAAAAAAATGAAGAAACCCTAAGAATCATATGGGACTCTGTCAAGAAGAATAACTTCCATGTGATTGGAGTTCCAGAACAGGGAGGGGGAACAGAAAATACAGAGAGAATAGTTGAAGATCTGTTGGCAGAAAATTCCCTGACATCATGAAAGATGAATGGATATCTATCCAAGATGCTCATAGAACCCCATATAAGATTGATCCAAAAAAGAAAATCACCAAGACATATTATCATCAAACTTGCCAAAACCAAATACAAAAAGAAATTTTTAAAAGCAGCCAGGGATAAAAAAAAGGTCTCCTTCAAGGGAGAATCAATAAGAATAAGTTCAGATTACTCAGCAGAAACCATGCAGTCAAGATGGCAATGGGATGACATATACAGAGCACTGAAGGAGAAAAACTGCCAGTCAAGGGTCATATATCCAGCAAAACTCTCTCTCAAATACGAAGGTGAAATTAAAACATTTACAGATAAACACAAGCTTAGAGAATTTGCAAAAACCAAACCAAAGCTACAAGAAATACTAAAGCAAATTGGTCAGAAAATCAATAATATCAGATACCAGCACAACACAAGGTCATAGAACAGAACATCCTGATATCAACTCAAATAGAGAAGTCACAAAAACATTAAGATTAATTTTAAAAAGGAAAAAAATGCTCAAAACAGGGAATCGTTGAAGTCAATATGTAAAAGATCACAATAATCAAAAAGAGAGACTAAATACATAGGCACAGAACTGCCATATGGAGAGGGAAACAAGGCGATATAGGACCTATACAAGATAGGTTTTTACTTAGAAAAATAGGGGTAAATATTAAGGTAACCACAAAGAGAGATAACAACTCCATAACTCAAAATAAAAACCGAGAAAAACATAGCAACTCAGCAAACATAAAGTCAAATACCATGAAAATGAGGGACACAATTTACAAAGAAAAATGTCTCAGCACAAAAAAGTAAGTGGAAAAATGAAATTGTCAACAACACACACAAAAAGGCATCAAAACGACAGCACTAAACACATACTTATCTATAATTACGCTGAAAGTAAATGGACTAAATGCATCAATAAAGAGACAGAGAGTCTCAGACAGGATAAAGAAACACGATCCGTCTACATGCTGCCTACAAGAAACACATCTTAGACTTTAGAGACACAAACAAACAAAAACTCAAAGGAAGTAAAAAATATATCAAGCAAACAATAAGCAAAAAAGAGCAGGAGTAGCAATATTTAATTTCTCACAAAATAGACTTTAAAGTTAAATCCACCACAAAGGATAAACAAGGACATGACACAATGATTAAAGGGACAATTGGCCAGGAAGATATAACCATATTAAATATTTATGCACCCAATGACAGGGCTGCAAGATACATAAAACAAACTTTAACAGAACTGAAAAGTGAGATAGACACCACCACAATTATAGTAGGAGACCTCAACACCACTTTCGGAGAAGGACAGGACTTCCAGTAAGAAGCTCAACAGAGACACAGAAGACCTAATTCCTACAGTCAACCAACTTGACCTCATAGACTTATACAGAACACTCCAACCAACTGCTGCAAAGTATACTTTTTTTCCTAGCACACATGGAACATTCTCTAGAGTAGACCACATATTAGGTCATAAAACAAACCTTTGCAGAATCCAAAACATTGAAATATTACAAAGCATCTTCTCGGACCACAAGGCCATAAAAGTGGAAATCAATAACAGAGAAATCAGGGAAAATAAATCAAATACTTGGAAACTAAACCATACCCTGCTCAAAAAAGACTGGGTTATAGAAGACATTAAAGACGGAATAAAGAAATTCATAGAATGCAAGGAGAAAGAAAATACTTCCTATCAAAATCTCTGGGACACAGCAAAAGCAGTGCTCAGAGGTCAATTTATATCGATAAATGCACACATACATAAGGAAGAAAGAGCCAAAAGCACAGAACTGTCCCTACAACTTGAACAAATAGAAAGTGAGCAACAAAAGAATCCATCAGGCACCAGAAGAAAACAAATAATAAAAATTAGAGCTGAACTAAATGAATTAAGAGAACAGAAAAACAATTGAAAAAATTAACAAAGCCAAAAGCTGGTTCTTTGGAAAAATTAACAAAATTGATAAACGATTGGCCAGAATGACTAAAGAAATACAGGAAAAGAAATAAATAACCGAATAAGAAACCAGATGGGCCACATCACAACAGACCCAACTGAAATTAAAAAAACCGTATCAAATTACTACAAAAAAATTGTGCTCTAACAAATTTGCAAACCTAGAAGGAATGGATGAATTCCTAGAAAAACACTACCTATCTAAGCTAACACAATCAGAAGTAGAACAACTAAATAGACCCATAACAAAAAAAGAGATTGAAAAGGTAATCAAAAAACTCCCAACAAAAAAAAGCCCTGGCCCAGACGGCTTCACTGCAGACTTCTACCAAACTTTCAGAGAAGAGATAACACCACTACTACTAAAGGTATTTCAAAGCATAGAAAATGATGGAATACTACCTAACTCATTCTATGAAGCCACCATCTCCCTGATACCAAAACCAGGTAAAGACCTTACAAAAAAAGAAAATTACAGACCTATATCCCTCATGAACATAGATGCAAAAATCCTCAACAAAATTCTAGCCAATAGAATTCAACAACATATCAAAAAAATAATCCACCATGACCAAGTGGGATTTACACCAGGTATGCAAGGTTGGTTTAATACAAGAAAAGCCATTAATGTAACCCACCATATAAATAAAACAAAAGACAAAAACCACATGATCTTATCAATTGATGCAGAAAAGGCATTTGACAAAGTCCAACACCAATTTATGATAAAAACTCTCAGCAAAATAGGAATTGAAGGAAAATTCCTCAACATAATAAAGGACATCTATACAAAGCCAACAGCCAACATCACCCTAAATGGAGAGAGCCTGAAAGTATTTCCCTTAAGAATGGGAACCAGACAAGGATGCCCTTTATCACCGCCCTTATTCAACATTGTGCTAGAGGTCCTAGCCAGAGCAATTAGGCTAGGCAAAGAAATAAAGGGCATCCGGATTGGCAAGGAGGAAGTAAAATTATCTCTATTTGCAGATGACATGATCTTTTACACAGAAAACCTTAAGGAATCCTCCAGAAAACTACTGAAACTAATAGAAGAGTTTGGCAGAGTCTCAGGTTATAAGATAAACATACAAAAATCACTTGGATTCCTCTACATCAACAAAAAGAACATCCAAGAGGAAATCACCAAATCAATACCATTCACAGTAGCCCCCAAGAAGATAAAATACTTAGGAATAAATCTTACCAAGGATGTAAAAGACCTATACAAAGAAAACTACAAAGTACTACTGCAAGAAACTAAAAAGGACCTACATAAGTGAGAAAACATACCTTTCTCATGAATAGGAAGACTTAACATAGTAAAAATGTCTATTCTACCAAAAGCCATCTATACATACAATGCACTTCCAGTCCAAATTCCAATGACATTCTTTAATGTGATGGAGAAACAAATCACCAACTTCATACGGAAGAGAAAGAAGCCCCGGATAAGTAAAGCATTACTGAAAAAGAAGAAGAAAGTGGGAGGCCTTGCTCTACCTGATTTTAGAACATATTATACAGCCACAGTAGTCAAAACAGCCTGGTATTGGTACAACAACAGGCACATAGACCAATGGAACAGAATTGAGAACCCAGATATAAATCCATCCGTGTATGAGCAGCTGATATTTGACAAAGGCCCAGTGTCAGTTAAATGGGGAAAAGATAGTCTTTTTAACAAATGGTGCTGGCATAACTGGATATCCATTTGCAAAAAAATGAAACAGGACCCATACCTCACACCAAGCACAAAAACTAACTCCAAGTGGATCAAAGACCTAAAGATAAAGGCTAAAACGATAAAGATCACGGAAGAAGAAATAGGGACAATGTTAGGAGCCCTAATACAAGGCATAAACAGAATACAAAATATTACCAAAAATGACGAAGAGAAACCAGATAACTGGGAGCTCCTAAAAATCAAACACCTATGCTCATCTAAAGACTTTACCAAAAGAGTAAAAAGACCACCTACAGACTGGGAAAGAATTTTCAGCTATGACATCTCCTACCAGGGCCTGATCTCTAAAATCTATATGATCCTGTTAAAACTCAACCACAAAAAGACAAACAACCCAATCAAAAAGTGGGCAAAGGATATGAACCCGCACTTCTCTAAAGAAGATATTCAGGCAGCTAACAGATACATGAGAAAATGCTCTCGATCATTAGCCATTAGAGAAATGCAAATTAAAACTACGATGAGATTCCCTCTCACTCCAACAAGACTGGCATTAATCCAAAAAACACAAAATAATAAATGTTGGAGAGGCTGCGGAGAGATTGGAACTCTTATACACTGCTGGTGGGAATGTCAAATGGTACAACCACTTTGGAAATCTATCTGGCGTTTTCTTAAAAAGTTAGAAATAGAAATACCATACAACCCAGAAATCCCACTCCTCGGAATATACCCTAGAGAAATAAGAGCCTTCACACAAACAGATATACGCACGCCCATGTTTATTGCAGCTCTGTTTACAATAGCAAAAAGCTGGAAGCAACCAAGGTGTTCATCAACGGATGAATGGTTAAACAAATTGTGGTATATTCACACAATGGAATACTACGCATCGATAAAGAACAGTGACGAATCTGTGAAACATTTCATAACATGGAGGAACCTGGAAGGCATTATACTGAGTGAAATTAGTCAGATGCAAAAGGACAAATATTGTATAAGACCACTATTATAAGATCTTGAGAAATAGTATAAACTGAGAAGAACACATACTTTTGTGGTTACGAGGTGGGGAGGGAAGGAGGGTGGGACAAGTTTATTTACTGATTAGTTAGTAGATAAGAACTACTTTCGGTGAATGGAAGGACAATACTCAATACATGGAAGGTCAGCTCAACTGGGCTGGACCAAAAGCAAAGAAGGTTCCGGGATAAACTGAATGCTTCGAAGGTCAGCGGAGCAAGGGCGAGGGTTTGGGGACTATGGCTTAAGGCGACATCTAAGTCAATTGGCAAAATAATTCTTTTATGAAAACATTCTGCATCCCACTTTGAAGTGTGGCATTTGGGGTCTTAAATGGTAACAAGCGGCCATCTAAGATGCATCAATTGGTCTCAACCCACCTGGATCAAAGGAGAATGAAGAACACCAAGGTCACAGGATAACTATGAGCCCGAGACAGAAAGGGCCACATGAACCAGAGACTTACATCATCCTGAGGCCAGAAGAACTAGATGGTGCCCGGCCACAACTGATGACTGCCCTGACAGGGAGCACAACGGAGAACCCCTGAAGGAGCAGGAGGACAGTGGGATGCAGACCCCAAATTCTCATAAGAAGACCAGACTTAATGGTCTGACTGAGACTAGAAGAATCCTGGTGGTCAGGGTCCCCAAACCTTCTGTTGACCCAGGACAGGAACCATTCCCGAAGACGACTCATCAGACATGGAAGGGACTGGACAATGGGTTGGAGAGAGATGCTGATGAAGAGTGAGCTACTTGTATCAGGTGGACACTTGAGACTGTGTTGGCATTTCCTGTCTGGAGAGGAGATGAGAGGGTAGAGAGGGTAAGAAACTGGCAAAACCATCACGAATGGAGAGACTGGTAGGAGGGAGCGGGCTGACTCATTAGGGGGAGAGTAAGTGGGAGTATGGAGTAAGGTGTATATAACCTTATACGTGACAGACTGACTTGATTTGTAAACTTTCACTTAAAGCACAATAAAAATTATTTTAAAAAATACTATTGATTCAGATTAATGAAAATATAATTACACACATTATATGCACTAATTAAAATAATAAACAAAAATAAACTTATATTGGAAATTGGTCATTAAATGGGCTTTATGGAACTGCTTTTTTCAGTCATTTTGTGTGTCCATGGACAAATACTACTTATTATTTCAATGAGATTATAATATGTGAAAATTATGGACTAAGGAACAGAAAATTGGGGCATTTCTAACGTGTGGGGTTTATGGAAAATATTTTCATTATTCCTGTTTGTTGTATTAGTACCATAAAGCACAACATATTCTGTTATGACTAGTGTAATAAGAACATAAATAGAATAAATAAATGAGGAGAGAAGAAGCTGATGAGTGATAGCTTTCACTATTTTTTATCATTGTATGTTTCTTTGGGATTCTCATTCAAGGGCCCTGCATTCATCTGTAATATTGGAAGTTGGAAAAGAAGGGCCATTGTATGAAAATTGCTTTAATTTCTGTTCCTTTACCATGTGTGTTAACTCAGAATATCCAAATAAGGGTCAAAATATTTCATCCCTAAAGTCATGCTTCACTTTTAACAGTCACATGCATAATGCAGGGAAAGACCCAAGCTTTACTGTGGTTTCTGCTGGCTTGGAAGAGGAGACTTCTCCAACACTGGTATTTAAAATTTCCTTTTGTTTGGAGGTTTTACATCTGTAGAAATTTACCAAATTAAGTCTAAGTGAGAGGTATGGCTTTATTTACTAAGGTGGAAATTAGGTTACTCCTGGGGAACTTCTCAAGGAGAGTAAAAAAAGAAAAAAAAGAAAAAACAAGGAGAGTAATTAAGGAAAAAGGGTAAGTACAAATAGATGTTCAAGATTTGAAAATTGATTCCCTTAAATTTCTCCATGCTGGGATAAGGTCCTGGGAAAGTATTTTTGTATCCCAGGGTCTCTCCCTAACCCAGTTTGAAGAACACTTATGAAGAACAAAAGCAATTTAATTGAAAATGTGATGGCTGGAAACAAAACCTAGTACATGATGAAACAGTAGAAGGTAGAGGATGCAATAATATGGAAGTCAAAGTGGACAACTTTTTTCAAGCAAATTGACCATGAACAGAAAATAGAGAAACATATTTACCAGAGGGAATACCTTTCAATTTTTTACATTTTGGTTCATAACATTTCTGCCTTCACATAGTGTAAACCACAAATCTCAAAGTTATCCTTAACTCTTTTCTCATACATATTATATTCAAACCCTCAACTAATCATTCTGACATACCTTCAAATTCTACATTTTAAATCCAGTTATGTACCCTGGTGGTATAAGGGTTAGGAGCCACAGATGAAGTTTGGCAGTACAAATCCACCAGCTGCTCTTTGGAAACCATGTGGGACCGTTCTACTCTGTCCTGTAGGATCACTATGAGTCAATGGCAACGGATGGTTGTTCAGTTGGTAGGTATCTATCCTTCCCTCCAGTCTTTATCATTTTTACTTGTATTATTGCTCTAGCCATTTAATTGTTCTTATTCCTTTCACCATTAAACATTTTCACTATTCTCTACAGGGAAGTCCAAGTGATCTTTTTAAACACAGATAGTGGCACTCCTTTGCTCAAAATCTTCAATAATCTCCCATTTCACTTGAAGCAAAAACCAACAATCTAGCAATAAAAGAAAATAGCTGATAAAATTATTTTCTGAGTTCATTTACTAAATCTCTCCCTTCTGGTCACTCTTCTTGAGCTAAACTGGGCTTTTTGCTATTCCTTAAACTTATTCAATGTGGCCTTTATCAGGAACTCCCTACTTGCTATTCCTTTGACCTAGGATACTGTTCCTCAAGATATTCTCTTGACTTACTTCTTCAGCTCTTTCATGTCTTTGCTCACAAGTCATTTTCTCAGTGATGCAGCCTCGAATGGCCTCACTTAAAAACTGTAATCTCTCCACCTTTGCCATTCTCTACCTTCTTTTCTAGGTTTTTTATTTTTTTACAATAAAGGTCATCATCTTCTAATTTGTTACCTAATTAACTGGACTTTTTTAACAAGGCTCAGCATTGTTTTTTTCTAGGAAGACAGAGATTAGCTTTATTTTGCTTACTGCTATATCCCTGTTATATACTACTCTTTGGTAATCATAAACATCAACTAATAACTTCTGAGAAAATTAATACTGGGTCAAGGAATTTTTGTTGTTATTGATGATGACGTTCTTAAGAGAAGAAAAAAATGTTATGGATTTATGCCAATAGACAGGAAGAACTTGATAAAAAAGGAATGAGTGATCATGTTAAGACTAGGTGTCTGGGAATGTGGGGAATGATTACTTCCAGAGTAGAGGTAGACAGATTGCATTAGAAAGGAGGACTGTCCTCTCATTAAAAAAAGAGATGGAAAAGGGAATGCATACAGATACAGTTAGATTTGCGAATTTACTGCATAAATGTTGAAGCAATTTCTTTTATAAAAGTTTCTATACTTTTATGTTAATAAGGCAATACGGTCATACTCTTAGAAATAGCTGGGAGCAGGAAAATAAAACTTTTAAGTAAAGAGTAAAAAATAAAATAAAATAATTGTAGATTGTTGAGAAAAACTAAATATGCAAAAATAGCGGTACTGAGGGTATATAATGACGTACTTTATATGTGGTACAGGCAGTCAGACCCTGGATATTGAATGAGTTCCGTTTCTAAGTCAAATTTGTATGTAGGTCAAAACAGATATGGTTTGTATTTAACTTCAGTTAGTCAGATGTTTGTCTTAATATATAACTAAAGAGACACTTTAACATAAAAATACGGTAACAATAATAATAATGTTTTCATGCCTATCCCAAAGAAGGGCCTGTTATTATGAACCATTGTATGTACCTTGAATTTTTAATATAACGGGTTTTATGGGGATTGGTTCATAACTATGGATTGTATGTAAGTCGAATGTTCGTAACCCATGGACTGCCTTATACTGATATGCATAATAATGAAGTAAGTGTACCAATTTCACTGATCTTCTGCAAAAAAGTTGAGTAACCTAGGATCCTGGTTTATTTGTATTAAGGTTTTGTTTGGCAGATACTATATGGAGACATTAAGAATGCCAGTAAAATGATAGCTGTCTCAGTAAAATGGTAGTTAATGTAGTTAATAGATTCACCATGGACTTTAAACTTCCTTGAAGGGAGCATAAACCAAAAAGAGACTGAAGGGAAAAAAAAAAAAAATACATAGCAGTTACAAAAAAATTCTAGGTCCAAAGTGATTGAAGCTTGTAGAAGTCTAGTAGTTTGGTGTTATAACTGGTGGGTTGGAAGGTAGATATAGAGTAGAAGAGATAAGCAGTTCTAGGAAACAAAAATTCCTTTTATGAGATTAGCTTTACAAACAGACTGTGATCCAGGTTGCAAGGTCTTTAATTAATGATATAGCTACATTTATTTAAAACTGTTGTGATGGTTAATGCCATGTGTCAACTTGACTTGGTCATAATCCACAGTATTGTGTTTTTTTTTTTTTATTATGTAAGTATCCTTTATTTTATGATCTTAAGTACTTATTCTCCATTTTGTGATATTATGTAATTGTCCTTCATTTTACGTTTTGTAAATTCTAACCTCTATATGTAAATGGGAAACTCTGGTGGTGTAGCGGTTAAGTGCTACAGCTGCTAACCAAAGGGTCAGCAGTTTGAATCCGCCAGGTGCTCCTTGGAAACTCTATAGGGCAGTTCTACTCTGTCCTATAGGGTCACTATGAGTTGGAATCAACTCGATGGCACTGGGTTTGGTTTTGGTTTTATACGTAAATGAGGCAGGATTACTGTGGGTGCATCTTGAGTTGCACTCTTACAAGAGTCACAGCCTTACCCAAGTTACACGCATACTTAAGTCACACCCTTACCCAAGTCACATCCTTACTCAAGTCTCTGATGTAAGTGGAGTTTCCTTGAGGGTGTGGCCTACATCCAATATATATTGGATGCTCTGGCAAAGCCTGCCCTTGCTCTGCATCCTGCAACAGGCTTGTCACCATCTACCCTTCAGTTCTTGGGGTGTCAGCCAGCAGTCTGTGGCCTGACCTCAGATTTTGGGATTTGCCAGGCCCTGCAGCCCTGAGTCAGCAACCTGCCATATGACTTGCCACTTTCGTGATTCATCAGCTCCTGCAAACTACGTAAGTCAGGAGAAGCCTTCAACCTGACACCTAACCTGTGGATTTGTGGGACTTTCCAGCCTTCACAAACGTATGAGCCGTTTCCTTGAATTAAATCTCTCTCTATGTGCACGTATATACCTATAGCTACCTATCTATCTATCTATCTATCTATCTATCTATCTATCTATCTATCTATCTATCTATCTATCTATCTATGCTTCACTAGTTTTGCTTCTCTAGAAGACAGACAATATTATTATTATTTGTTGTTGTTAGGTGCCATCAGGTGGATTTCAACTCATTGTGATCCAATGCACAACAGAACAAAACACTGCCCAGTCCTGCACCCTCCTCACAATCGTTGCTATGTTTGAGCTCATTGTTGCAGTCACTGTGTCAATCCATCTCATTGAAGGCCTTCCTTTTTTTTTTTTTTTTGCTGACCCTTTACTTTACCAAGCATGATGTCCTTCTCCAGGGACTGGTCCCTCCCGATAATGTGTCCAAAGTCTCACTATTCTCACTTCTAAGGAGCATTCTGGCTGTATTTCTTCTAAGACCGATTAGTTCATTCATCTGGAAGTCCAGGGTATGTTCAATATTCCTCCCCAATACCGTAATTCAAATATGTCAATTCTTCTTTGCTCTTCCTTATTCAATGTCCAGCTTTTAGATGCACATGAGGAGATGGAAAATACCACTGCTTGAGTCAGGCACACTTTGGTCTTCAAAGTGACATCTTTGGTTTTTAACACTTTAAATAGGAGTTTTGCAGCAGATTATTTTTGGTAGGTGACAAAAATTTTTTTTAAAAAAGGTAGAGGCTAACACAACTAAATGATGCAAGTCCAGCGTGATAGTTTTGTTTGTTTATTTGTTTCATTTTGCTTTTCTTTTAGAGAAAATATTAGTCAAATTGCCTGACTCGATGTTTGGGATGAGGGTAAAGCTAATGAAGGACAAAATAATAATCAGAAAAACCTGACCTAAATTTGTTACGGTCATGTCAAGATATTTTTGGTATGATCAAAAGACAGATGTCTGTTGTAGGGCTTTTTGGAGAAACAAAGTCCTTAGGGGAAGGCCATATTTTATTATGAGCAAGAAAATGTTATAGAAGTAGGTGATTTTATGCTTTATGAATAAGGAGTTTAAAATATCATAATGCAAAGAAAGGGAGATGAAGATTTTGGTTAGAAAAAGGAAAAACAAAATTATTTGAGGTGAGAGAAAATAGTATAAGATGAATAGAATGGAAGTTTGAATTTGGAGCAGAGACTAAGGACATAAGCAAGAGAGTCTTGATGTAGTTAGCTGTTTGTCAAGTTAACACATTTCAGCTCCTCTGGAGGGTGGTAAACAGGCTACTCTGAATTCAGCTGCAGCTTCAATTTTATTTGCCCTTGATCCTCAGGGATGGAGACCAGTAGTGTGTAAAGAATGATCCTGGTAGCTGCTCAGCCAGTCAGACCTGATGGGCAGTGGAGTTTTATTCTCTTTTCTGCCTTTCTTTTCTAGTGAGGCTTTTTCATAAATATATTAAGAGCCTTACTGAAGAGCCTTGGGCACCAAAAAATTTAAATTGCTTCAAAAGTGTTTTGGGGGACTGAGTTATCTACAGTCTCGTTTACCTGCTTTCAAATTCTATTTATGTCCGGTAAAAGGGAGTTAAACTCACAAAAATTAAGGATACTATCGATGAAAAGCACCAAACCAAAAGGCATGCAAAATTTCTTTTAATGCTTTATTTTAGAAGGAAAAATATTAAAGAACAACATTGGGGGAAGAATTATACAAGTAGATACATTGGGTCCTATTTTTATTCCTCAACCTAAAAAAAGCACTTATTGGTCAATGGGTAATTACATTGGAAAAATAAATGTCTGTCATAACTATCACAAAATAAATATTCATAATTTGATACTTAAGATATTGTAAAGTATAAAAATACATAATATATACAGAATATAAAAATAGCATTAAAATTCTGCAAATAGAAATTCATTGCACGTGAGATTTTAAAACCAGATTTATTATTTCCTAAAATAAAGTTTTTCGTGAGACAATAAAATTCCTTTGTTATTATGATTCAAATTTTAGGAAAAGAACATTAAAATGAACTTATGTCCATCAAAGTTTTATTTTTGTTTTTTTTATTTATAAATAAACTAAGGATAACTATGTTTAGTAAACAACTTCAAAATATAGGATGTTTAATTTTTCTTTTAAAATCAGAATTGAGGGGCCAAGCCAAGATGGCAGACTAGGTAGACGCTACCTCGGATCCCTCTTACAACAAAGACACGGAAAAACAAGTGAATCGATCACACACATAACAATCTACGAACCCTGAACAACAAACACAGATTTAGAGATGGAGAACTAACTAATATGTGGAAGCAGCGATTGTTTCCAGAGCCTGGAGCCAGCGTACCAGTCAGGTACGGCACAAGCACAGAGAGCTGCTCCACCCCCCTGAACTAACCCCGGGAGGGGGACCAGCCGGTTCTGCAGGCGGCGTGGGACGCAGCCGGTAGGAGAAGTCCCCGGGAGGCAGTGACTGGTCTTGGAGCAGGAAGAGCAGCGTCCCAGCTGGGGAACCGTCCCGCCGAGATTTCGACTGGACGCAGGTACGGCATAAACATGGAGAGCTGCTCCATCCCCCTGAACTAACCCCGGGAAGGGGCCCAGCCGGGTCGCACGGGCGGCGTGGGATGCAGCCGATAGGAGAAGTCCCCGGGAGGCAGCGACTGGTATTGGAGCGGGGAGAACAGCGTCCCAGCCGGGACACTCGGTCACGGCACAAGCACAGGGAGCTGCTCCACCCATCTGAACTAACCCCGGGAGGAGGCCGAACTGGTTCGCGGAGGCGGCACGGCCACGCGGCTGGAGGGACGACAAGTCCCCGGGAGGCAGCGACTGATTTTGGAGTCGAGAGTGCATCGTCCCAGTAGGGGAGCCTTGACGCTGGGCATGGGGCTGGAAGCGGAGGATCTGACCGTGACTCCGGCGGGCCGGACACCCCAGGGGCAATCTCCACACAGCCAGCACACATAGGCGACGCGCCCACGGGAATCTCAGATATAATAGTCATTCCAAGCAAGACAAGCAACTCTGGCTATATTCTGAGGTGCTACTCTCCTATCTCTCTGTTCCATCCCCCACCCTCCCCGGGCGGCTTCATTAACATCCGAATAGCCTGAGCCAGAGGGAGAACTCTGATAGGGATCTGACTGCATATTTTTTTAGCGGATTTTCTGGAGAAACTAGTTTCCCAATGATGGCTTGGAGACAACAATCCATATCAAACCACTCAAAGAAGCAGACTATGACAGCTTCTCCAACCCCCCAAACAAAAGAATCAGAATCTTTCCCAAATGAAGATACAATCCTGGAATTATCAGATACAGAATATAAAAAACTAATTTACAGAATGCTTAAAGATATCACAAATGAAATTAGGATAACTGCAGAAAAAGCCAAGGAACACACCAATAAAACTGTTGAAGAACTCAAAAAAATTATTCAAGAACATAGTGGAAAAATTAATAAGTTGCAAGAATCCATAGAGAGACAACATGTAGAAATCCAAAAGATTAACAATAAAATTACAGAATTAGACAACGCACTAGGAAGTCAGAGGAGCAGACTCGAGCAATTAGAATGCAGACTGGGACATCTGGAGGACCAGGGAATCAACACCAACATAGCTGAAAAAAAATCAGAGAAAAGAATTAAAAGAAATGAAGAAACCCTAAGAATTATGTGGGACTCTATCAAGAAGGATAACCTGCGGGTGATTGGAGTCCCAGAACAGGGAGGGAGGTCAGAAAACACAGAGAAAATAGTTGAAGAACTCCTGACAGAAAACTTCCCTAACATCATGAAGGACGAAAGGATATCTATCCAAGATGCTCATCGAACCCCATTTAAGATTGATCCAAAAAGAAAAACACCAAGACATATTGTCATCAAACTCACCAAAACCAAAGATAAACAGAAAATTTTAAAAGCAGCCAGGGAGAAAAGAAAGGTTTCCTTCAAGGGAGAATCAATAAGAATAAGTTCAGACTACTCAGCAGAAACCATGCAGGCAAGAAGGGAATGGGACGACATATACAGAACACTGAAGGAGAAAAACTGCCAGCCAAGGATCATACATCCAACAAAACTCTCTCTGAAATATGAAGGCGAAATTAAGATATTTACAGACAAACACAAGTTTAGAGAATTTACAAAAACCAAACCAAAGCTACAAGAAATACTAAAGGATATTGTTTGGCCAGAGAACCAATAATATCAGATATCAGCACAACACAAGATCACAAAACAGAACGTCCTGATATCAACTCAAATAGGGAAATCACAAAAACAAACAAATTAAGATTAGTTAAAAAAAAATACACATAACAGGGAATCATGGAAGTCAATAGGTAAAAGATCACAATAATCAAAAAGAGGGACTAAATACAGGAGGCATTGAACTGCCATATGGAGAGTGATACAAGGCGATATAGAACAATACAAGTTAGGTTTTTACTTAGAAAAATAGGGGTAAATAATAAGGTAACCACAAAAAGGTATAACAACTCTATAACTCAAGATAAAAGCCAAGAAAAACGTAACGACTCAACTAACATAAAGTCAAACACTATGAAAATGAGGATCTCACAATTTACTAAGAAAAACGCCTCAGCACAAAAAAGTATGTGGAAAAATGAAATTGTCAACAACACACATAAAAAGGCATCAAAATGACAGCACTAAAAACTTATTTATCTATAATTACCCTGAATGTAAATGGACTAAATGCACCAATAAAGAGACAGAGAGTCACAGACTGGATAAAGAAACACGATCCATCTGTATGCTGCCTACAAGAGATACACCTTAGACTTAGAGACACAAACTAAAACTCAAAAAAAAAAGGATGGAAAAAAGTATATCAAGCAAACAATAAGCAAAAAAGAAGAGGAGTAGCAATATTAATTTCTGACAAAATAGACTAGACTTAAATCCACCACAAAGGATAAAGAAGAACACTATATAATGATAAAAGGGACAATTGATCAGGAAGACATAACCATATTAAATATATATGGAACCAATGACAGGGCTGCAAGATACATAAATCAAATTTTAACAGAATTGAAAAGTGAGATAGATACCTCCACAATTATAGTAGGAGACTTCAATACACCACTTTCGGAGAAGGACAGGACATCCAGTAAGAAGCTCAATAGAGACATGGAAGACCTAATTACAACAATCAACCAACTTGACCTCATTGACTTATACAGAACTCTCCACCCAACTACTGCAAAGTATACTTTTTTTTCTAGCGCACATGGAACATTCTCTAGAATAGACCACATATTAGGTCATAAAACAAACCTTTGCAGAGTCCAAAACATCGAAATATTACAAAGCATCTTCTCAGACCACAAGGCAATAAAACTAGAGATCAATAACAGAAAAACTAGGGAAAAGAAATCAAATACTTGGAAACTGAACAATACCCTCCTGAAAAAAAGACTGGGTTATAGAAGACATCAAGGAGGGAATAAGGAAATTCATAGAAAGCAACGAGAATGAAAATACTTCCTATCAAAACCTCTGGGACACAGCAAAAGCAGTGCTCAGAGTCCAATTTATATCGATAAATGCACACATACAAAAAGAAGAAAGAGCCAAAATCAGAGAACTGTCCCTACAACTTGAACAAATAGAAACTGAGCAACAAAAGAATCCATCAGGCTCCAGAAGAAAACAAATAATCAAAATTAGAGCTGAACTAAATGAATTAGAGAACAGAAAAACAATTGAAAGAATTAACAGAGCCAAAAGCTGGTTCTTTGAAAAAATTAACAAAATTGATAAAGCATTGGCTAGACTGACTAAAGAAATACAGGAAAGGAAACAAATAACCCGAATAAGAAACGAGAAGGACCACATCACAACAGAACCAAATGAAATTAAAAGAATCATTTCAGATTATTATGAAAAATTGTACTCTAACAAATTTGAAAACCTAGAAGAAATGGATGAATTCCTGGAAAAACACTACCTACCTAAACTACCACATTCAGAAGTAGAACAACTAAATAGACCCAGAACAAAAAAAGAGATTGAAACGGTAATCAAAAAACTCCCAACAAAAAAAAAGCCCTGGCCCGGACGGCTTCACTGCAGAGTTCTACCAAACTTTCAGAGAAGAGTTAACACCACTACTACTAAAGGTATTCCAAAGCATAGAAAATGACGGAATACTACCCAACTCATTCTATGAAGCCACCATCTCCCTGATACCAAAACCAGGTAAAGACCTTACAAAAAAAGAAAATTACAGACCTATATCCCTCATGAACATTGATGCAAAAATCCTCAACAAAATTCTAGCCAATAGAATCCAACAACACATCTAAAAAATAATTCACCATGATCAAGTGGGATTTATACCAGGTATGCAAGGTTGGTTTAATATCAGAAAAACCATTAATGTAATCCATCACATAAATAAAACAAAAGACAAAAACCACATGATCTTATCAATTGATGCAGAAAAGGCATTTGACAAAGTCCAACATCCATTTATGATAAAAACTCTTACCAAAATAGGAATTGAAGGAAAATTCCTCAACATAATAAAGGGCATCTATGCAAAGCCAACAGCCAATATCACTCCAAATGGAGAGAACCTGAAAGCATTTCCCTTGAGAACGGGAACCAGACAAGGATGCCCTTTATCACCGCTCTTATTCAACATCGGGCTGGAAGTCCCAGGCAGGGCAATGAGGCTAGACAAAGAAATAAAAGGTATCCGGATTGGCAAGGAAGAAGTAAAGTTATCACTATTTGCAGATGACATGATTATATACACAGAAAACGCTAAGGAATCCTGCAGAAAACTACTGAAACTAATAGAAGAGTTTGGCAGAGTCTCAGGTTATAAAATAAACATACAAAAATCACTTGGATTCCTCTACATCAACAAAAAGAACACCGAAGAGGAAGTAACCAAATCAATACCATTCACAGTAGCCCCCAAGAAGGTAAAATACTTAGGAATAAATCTTACCAAGTATGTAAAAGACCTACACAAAGAAAACTACAAAGCTCTACTACAAGAAATTCAAAAGGACATACTTAAGTGGAAAAGCATACCCTGCTCATGGATAGGAAGACTTAACATAGTAAAAATGTCTATTCTACCAAAAGCCATCTATACATTTAACGCACTTCCGATCCAAATTCCAATGTCATATTTTAAGGGGATAGAGAAACAAATCACCAATTTCATATGGAAGGGAAAGAACCCCCGGATAAGCAAAGCACTACTGAAAAGAAGATGAAAGTGGGAGGTCTCACTTTACTTGACTTCAGAACCTATTATACAGCCACAGTAGTCAAAACAGCCTGGTACTGGTACAACAACAGGCACATAGACCAATGGAACAGAATTGAGAACCCAGACATAGATCCATCCACGTATGAGCAGCTGATATTTGACAAAGGACCAGTGTCAATTAATTGGGGAAAAGATAGTCTTTTTAACAAATGGTGCTGGCATAACTGGATATCCATTTGCAAAAAAATGAAACAGGACCCATACCTCACACCATGCACAAAAACTAACTCCAAGTGGATCAAAGACCTAAACATAAAGACTAAAACGATAAAGATCATGGAAGAAAAAATTGGGACAACCCTAGGAGCCCTAATACAAGGTATAAACAGAATACAAAACATTACCAAAAATGACGAAGAGAAACCCGATAACTGGGAGCTCCTAAAAATCAAACACCTATGCTCATCTAAAGACTTCTCCAAAAGAGTAAAAAGACCACCTACAGATTGGGAAAGAATTTTTAGCTATGACATCTCCGACCAGCACCTGATCTCTAAAATCTACATGATTCTGTCAAAACTCAACCACAAAAAGACAAACAACCCAATCAAGAAGTGGGCAAAAGATATGAACACACATTTCACTAAAGAAGATATTCAGGCAGCCAACAGATACATGAGAAAATGCTCTCGATCATTAGCCATTAGAGAAATGCAAATTAAGACTACGATGAGATTCCATCTCACACCAGCAAGGCTGGCATTAATCCAAAAAACACAAAATAATAAATGTTGGAGAGGCTGCGGAGAGATTGGAACTCTCATACACTGCTGGTGGGAATGTAAAATGGTACAACCACTTTGGAAATCTATCTGGGGTTATCTTAAACAGTTAGAAATAGAACTACCATACAACCCAGAAATCCCACTCCTCGGAATATACCCTAGAGATACAAGAGCCTTCATACAAACAGATATATGCACACCCATGTTTATTGCAGCTCTGTTTACAATAGCAAAAAGTTGGAAGCAACCAAGGTGTCCATCAACGGATGAATGGGTAAATAAATTGTGGTATATTCACACAATGGAATACTACGCATCGATAAAGAACAGTGACGAATCTGTGAAACATTTCATAACATGGAGGAACCTGGAAGGCATTATGCTGAGCGAAATGAGTCAGAGGCAAAAGGACAAATATTGTATAAGACCACTATTATAAAATCTTGAGGAATAGTAAACCTGATAAGAACACACACTTTTGTGGTTATGAGGGGGGGAGGGAGGGAGGGTGGGAGAGGGTTTTTTGTTGATTAATCAGTAGATAAGAACTGCTTTAGGTGAAGGGAAAGACAACACTCAATACATGGAAGGTCAGCTCAATTGGACTGGACCAAAAGCAAAGAAGTTTCCGGGATAAACTGAATGCTTCAAAGGTCAGCGGAGCAAGGGCGGGGGTCTGGGGAACATGGTTTGAGGGGACTTCTAAGTCAATTGGCAAAATAATTCTATTATGAAAACATTCTGCATCCCACTGGAAAAATGGCATCTGGGGTCTTAAATGCTAACAAGCGGCCATCTAAGATGCAGCAATTGGTCTCAACCCACCTGGAGCAAAGGAAAATGAAGAACACCAAGGCCACATGACAACTAAGAGCCCAAGAGACAGAAAGGGCCACATGAACCAGAGACCTACATCATCCTGAGACCAGAAGAACTAGATGGTGCCCGGCCACAATCAATGACTGCCCTGACAGGGAGCACAGCAGAGGACCCCTGAGGGAGCAGGAGATCAGTGGGATACAGACCCCAAATTCTCATAAAAAGACCAAACTTAACGGTCTGACTGAGACTAGAGGAATCCCGGCGGCCATGCTCCCCAGACTTTCTGTTGGCCCAGGACAGGAACCACCCCCGAAGACAACTCATCAGACATGAAAGGGACTGGACAGTGTGTAGGAGAGAGACGCTGATGAAGAGTGAGCTAATTATATCAGGTGGACACTTCAGATTGTGTTGGCAACTCTTGTCTGGAGGGGGGATGGGAGGATAGAGAGAGAGGGAAGCCGGCAAAATTGTCAGGAAAGGAGAGACTGAAAGGGCTGACTCAAGAGGGGGAGAGCAAGTGGGAGTAGGGAGTGAGATGTATGTAAACTTATATGTGACAGACTGATTGGATTTGTAAACATTCACTTGAAGTTTAATAAAAGTTATAAAAAAAAATCAGAATTGAACTAATGATAGTATTTAATGCTTTAGCTTCTAACAATTCTCTATGTATTGATACTAGTCTTCTGTAACAGTATCTTTAAAACTACATGTACATAACATCCACCACTTGTCTGTCAGTTTGTCATACCGTGGTGACTTGCATGTTGCTGTGATGCTGGAAAATATGCCACTGGTATTTCACATACCAGCAGGATCATCCAAAATGGACAGGTTTTAGAGGCACATCCATACTAAGACAGAAGAAGAAGAAGGACCTAGTAATCTATTTCTAAGAAAAACTGGCAAGTAAAAACCTTATGAATAGGTTTTTACTAGAATATTGCAAAACATTGTCAAATGCAGTGACAGAAGGTGAGCTCCTCAGGTTGGAAGGCACTCAAAATGCAACTGAGAAAAAGCTACAACATCAAAGCAGGGTAAACCTTAACGGCACAGAAAGAGTAAAGCTTTTCAGACCTTCATTTGCTGAGGTGGCAAGATTCAAAAGGAGAAGAAACAGCTACAAATATCTATTAATAATCAAACATGAAATGTATGAAGTTTGAATTTAGGTAAATTGAAAGTGGTCAAAAATGAAATGGAACGCATAGAGATCAATATCCTAGGCATGAGTGAGCTGAAATGGACTGGTATTGGAAATTTTAAATCTGATAATCATGCGGTCTACTATGCCAACTGTCATGGATTGAATTGTGTCTCCCCAAAATGTCTGTAGATTTGGCTAGGTCATGATTCCCAGTATTGTATGATTGTTTACCATTTATCTGATACGATTTCCCTATGTGTTGTAAATCTCTATGTTGTTAATGAGATAGATTAGTGGCAGTTATATTGATGAGATCTACAAGATTAGATAGTGTCTTAAGCCAATCTCTTTTGAGATATAAAAGAGAAAAGTGAGCAGAGAGACATGGGGACCTCATACCACGAAGAAAGCAGCAACAGGAGCAGAACATATCCTTTGGATTTGACGTTCCTGTGCTGAAATGCTGCTAGACCAAGGGAAGGCTGATGACTAGGATCCTCCTCCAGAGCTGACAGAAAGACAAAGCCTTCCTCTGGAGCCAGTGCCCTGATTTGAGACTTCTAGCCTACAGGACTGTGAGAGAATAAACTTCTCTGTGTTAAAGCCATTAACTTGTGGTATTACTGTTATAGCATCACTAGATGACTACGACACAACCAATGACAAATTGAAGAGGGTTAGCATCACATTCATCATCAAAAAGAACATTCTAAAAACTATCCTGAAGCACAATGTTGTCGGTGATAAGATACCTAAATGCCTACAAAGAAGAGCTCTGCATGTGACCAGTATCCAGATTTATGCACCAATCACTATGGCCAAAGTTGAAGAAATTGAAGACTTTTGCCAACTCCTGCAATCTGAAATTGATCAAACATGCAATCAAGATGCAGTAATAATTATTGGTGATTGAAATGTGAAAGTTGGAAACAAAGAAGAAGGGTCAGTAGTCAAAAAATTTGGACTTGGTGATAAAAAGTACATGGGAGATCACATGATAGAATTTTGCAAAACCAAGGACTTATTCACTGTAAATACCTTTTTTCAACAACATAAATGATGACTGTACACTTCGATCTCACCAGATGGAATACACAGGAATTAAATCAACTACATGTGTGGAAAGAGACAATGGAGAAGCTCACTATCATCAGTCAGAAGAAGGTCAGGGGCCAACTGTGGAACAGACAATCAATTGCTAATTACAATCCAAGTGGAAGATGAAGAAAATTAAAAAGAGTCCACAAGAGCCAAAGTACGAACCTGAGTATATCTCACCTAAATTTAGAGGCCAACTCAAGAATAAATTTCACACACTAAACACTAATGACCAAAGAGCTCATGAGTTGTGGGATAACCACAATTGAGATGTTTCAATACTGGAAGTACTCATTCATCTGTGCCAACAAATTTGGAAGACAGTTCCCTGACCAACTGACTGGAAGAGATTTGTACCTATTTCAAAGAAAGGTGATCTAACAGAATGCAAAAATTATCAAAAAATATCATTAATATCACAGGCAAGTAAAATTTTGTGAAAGATAATTCAAAGGTTGTTGCAGCAGTACATTGACAGGGAGTGGCCAGAAATTCAAGCCGGATTTAGAAGAGGACATGGAATGATGTCCATTTGCTGATGTCAAATGGTTGTTGACAAAAGTAGAGAATACCAAAAAGATGTTGGCCTGTGCTTTATTGACTATGCGAAGGCCTTTGAATGTTTGGATCATAACAAATTATGGATTACATTTTGAAGAATGGAAATTCCAGAACACTTGTGTTCCTGAGGAACCTGTACATAGACCAAGAGGCAGTAGTTCCAACAGCACAAAAGGATACTGTGTGGTTTAAAATTAGGAAAAGTGTGTGTTGGGGTTTATCCTTTCACCATATTTTCTCAATTCAAATGCTGCACAAATAATCTGAGAAGCTGGACTATAAGAACAAGAATGCAGCATCATAATTGAAAGAACACTCAGTAACAATGTGCAGTATGCAAATGACACAAACTTGCTTGCTGAAAGTGAAGGGTAATTTAAGGAATTACTGATGAAGATCAAAGTCTATAGCCTTCAGTATGGATTATACATCAACATAAAGAAAACAAAAATCATCACAACTGGACAAATAAGCAAGGTATTGATAAACTAGAAAATATTGCAGCTGTCAATGATTTCATTTTACATGGACCCACAACCAACATCCATGGAAGCAGCAGTCAACAAATAAAATTATATATTGCTTTGGGCAAATCTGCTGCAAAAGATTGTTTTAAAATGTTAATAAAGCAAAGATGTTACTCTGAGGACTAAGGTGCTCCTGACCCAAGCAATGGTATTTACAGTCTCCTCATATGTACTTGAAAACTGGACTATGAATAAGGAAGACTGAAGAAGAATCAATGCTTTTGAATTATGGTGTCAGCAAAGAATACTGAGTATAACATGGACTTCCAGAAGGACAAATAAATCTGACTTGGAAGAAGTACAGCCAGAATGCTCCTTAGAGGCAAGGGTGGTGAGACTTTGTCTCACATAATTTGGACAAGTTATCAGGAAAGACCAGTCCCTGGAGAAGGACATTATGCTTGGTAAAATAAAGCGTCAGTGCAAAAGAGGAAGACGGTCAATGAGATGGATTGACACAGCGGCTACAATTATGGGCTCAATCATAGCACCGATTGTGAGGTTGGCACAGGACTGGTCAGTGTTTTGTTCTGTTGTACATATGGTCACTATGAGTTGGAACTGACTTGTTGGCACCTAACAACAACAGCATACATAATATGTAAATATCATGTTCTGGGTATTTTTAAAAACAATTATGAGACGTTTTAGATTATATACTGTGTGTTCTGTATGGTGTGTTTTGTGTGTTAGACTTATGTACTGAAGATGGAACATTAAGGTCTAGGAGGGTGATATAATGGAAAGAACAGAAATAAAAAATCAGATTATGTAGGCTGTCTTCATTTTATTGATAAAATAATTATTTGATCTTGGGCATTTGACCAGGAAATATCTACTCCATTCTGTTCAAAGATGTCTAATAATACTTTATCAAGCTACAAAATTTGATATTGCACAATTCAAATGAAGGAAATTCTGGTGGCATAGTAGTTAAGTGCTATGGCTGCTAACCAAATTTGAATGAAAGAACCCAATAAAGATATCTAGGAAACATATTTCAAAATATGCTTGTGCCCAGAAGGAAGTGAGCAGCATTTTAATAAATAGAGATCTATTTAAATTTGAAAAAAAAAAAATTGTTGCCCTTTATCAGTTCTGACTCATAGGGATTCTATAGGACAGAGTGTTCCAAAGCTGTAATCTTTATGGAAGAGGGCTGCCACATCTTTCTCCTGCAGAGCAGCCGGTGGGTTCCAACTGCTGACGCTCCAGTTAGCAGCTGAGCACTTAACAACTGCACCACCAGGGCTCCTCAGAGATCTATTTAGCACCTGATATTTCCAGAAATGCAAACAGTGGTCCAGAGAGGTGGTTAAATATCAGTACAGATTACTATAAGAGCTGGACAAAAGCTGGTTTTCATTCTGTAACCCAATATTGTGTTTTCTACTGCATGTTGTCACTGGATTTTTTACAGAAAGGAGGGACACGTTTTTCTTTTTAAAATTTCTTTATTGTTCTTTAAGTGAAGTTTACAAATCACGTCAGTCTTTCACACAAAAATTTATATTTGTGAACTTTCACTTAAAGAACAATAAAAAAAAAAATTAAAAAGAAAAATGTGTTTCTATACACCTTGCTGTAAACTCCTGGTTGCTCTCCCCCTAATGAGACAGCACACTTTTTCTCTCCACCCTGTATTCTCCTGTCCATTCAGCCAGCCTGTGTCTCCCTCTGTCTTCTCATCTCCCCTCCAGAGAGGAGCTGCCCACATAGTCTCATGTGTCTACTTGATCCTAGAAGCTTACTCCTTACCAGTATCATTTTCTTTCTTATAGTCCAGTCCGATCCCTATCTGAAGAGTTGGTTTTGGGAATGATTCCTGTCTTGGGCTAACCTCAGGGGTCTTTCCAGCCTCAGTCAGACCATTAATCTGGTCTTTTTACAAGAATTTGAGGTCTACTTCCCACTAGTTTCCTGTTCCATCAGGGATTCTCTGTCGCGTTTCCTATCAGGGCAGTCATCGGTTATAGCCAGGCACCATCTAGCTCTTCTGGTATCAGGTTGATGTAGTCTGTGGTTTATGTGGCCCTTTCTGTTTCTTGGGCTCATTATTACCTTGTGTCTTTGGCGTCCTTCATTCTCCTTTGCTCTGGGTGGGTTGAGACCAATTGATACATCTTAGATGACTGCTTGCTAGTGTTTAAGACCTCAGACACCACTCACCAAAGTGGATTGCAGAATGTTTTCTTAAGAGATTTTATTATGCCAATTGATCTAGATATCCCCTTAAACTATGGTCCCCAAACTCCTGCCCCAGCTACTCTGGCCTTCAAAGTGTTCGGTTGTATTCAGGAAACTTCTTTGCTTTTGGTTTAGTCCAGTTGTGCTGACCTCTCCTGTATTGTGTGTTGTCTTTCTCTTCACCTAAAATAGTTCTTGTCTACTATCTAATTCGTGAATACCCCTCTCCCTCCCTCCCTCCCCACTCTGTTAACCACCAAAGAATATTTTCTTCTGTGTTTATTTCTTGAGTTTGTATAATAGTGATTTCATACAATATTTGTCCTCTTGTGACTGATTAATTTCACTCAGCATAATGCCTTCCAGATTCCTCCGTTACGCTTCCATCTTTTTGCTATTGTAAACAGTGCTGCAATGAACATGGGTGTGTATATTTCTGTTAATGTAAAGGCTCTTATTTCTCTAGGATATATTCCAAAGAGTGGAATTGCTGGATCATATGGTAGTTCTATTTCTAGTTTTTTTAATGAAGTGTCAAATCGATTTCCAAAGTGGTTGTACCATTTTACATTCCCACCTGCAGTGTATAAGTGTTCCAGTCTCTCCCCAACTTCTCCAGCATTTATTATTCTGTGTTTGTGAGTTAATGCCAGCCTTGTCGGAGTGAGATGGAATCTCATTGTAGTTTTGATTTGCATTTCTCAAATGGCTAATGATCATGAGCATTTCCTCATGTATCTGCTAGCAGCCTGAATGTCTTCTATACTGAAGTGTCTGTTCCTATCCTTCACCCATTTTTTAATTCAGTTATTGGTCTATTTGTTGTTGAGATTTTGCAGTATCATGGAGATTTTAGGACTCAGACACTAATTGGAGAGGTCATAGCAAAAAACTTTTTCCCAGTTTTAACTCTTGTTGAAGTCTTTAGATGGGCATAGGTGTTTGATTTTTAGGAACCCCCAATTATCTAGTTTCTCTTCTGGTGTTTGTGCATTGTTAGTAATGTTTTGTGTATGTTTATGCCATGTATTTTTTTTTTTTTATGCCATGTATTAGTGCTCCCAGCATTGTCCCTATTTTTTCTTCCATGATGTTTATTGTTTTAGATTTTATATTTAGGTCTTTGATCCATTTTGAATCAGTTTTTGTGGACACATTTTCCTTGTCCTTTTGATCTAAACCTGGGTGCATATAACCAAGATATCACCAGAGTGACGTAAATTTTTAGCCTCCTTTTTTTTTTTTTTTTGTATATGTTTGGTTTAACTTCTCAGTAATGGCCTTTTCTATTCAACAGATTTCTCAAGCTCTTGGCACATTAAAAGGTACTGTCCTAATTTCCATATTTCCAGAGGATTATTTTCTAAACAGAATTCTTTGTATAAGCTAATTAATTAATGCATGACTTGAAAAAAAAACTGTTACCATCGAGTCAGTTCCAACTCACAGGGTAGAACTGCCCCATAGAGTTTCCAAGGAGTGGCTTGTGGACTTGAACAGCTGACCTTTTGATTAGCAGCTGTAGCTCTTAACCATTCTGCCACCAGGGCTCCAATGTATTATTTAGGGTAGTCAATTGGAATTGACTCAATGGCACACAACAACAACCACAATCATGCCAGAAGGAGCCATGATGGTGTAATGGTTAAGCATTAGGTTGTCAACCAAAAAGTCTACATTTCAAACTCACCAGCCACTTTTAGAGAGAAAGATGTGGCAATCAGCTTCTGTAAAGATTGTCATAGTTGTTGTTTGCCCTTGGGTAGCAGCCTTGGAAACCCCACCAGTCAGTTATTATTCTGTCCTATAGGGTTCCTATGAGTCACAATCAACCTGATGACAATGGGTTTGTATTTTGGTTTAGGCATTTTGTCATCATTTTTGCTTTAAGACAACAATTTTGAGTCAACAATTTTGCTTTGCAAAATTCTGAAAACAGGTCCTAGACTCCTAGTTCTTTCATTTCTTTCATTTGTAATAGCTTTTGTATGCTAAGGGAATGCTTCCAATTCAGTTACATTTAACTTGTAAAAGTGCTCTTTGTCTAAGAGCTATTTGATGTCCAGAAAGCCTGTGGAGTCTTTTGTTATAAGGATTTTCCAGCTCTGATTTTCTCAGAATGGAAGTCACATTTGCCAAGAAAGAGAAAAACCCCAGCCTTGAAAGATTTGACCTCAGTGTTAGACATTGAGCCCATGTCGTTTTGATGAGCTTAAATTCTGGTAATACAGCTTTTGATAAGAATAACATTTATTTGTGCTTTTACTGTTACTTAATCACATGTCAATAATTCTAGTGTTAAAATATTAGCAGATCTTTAAAATAATAAAAATTATTGGTATATCAATGATACAACAATCATTTTACAAAATCTATTAACCTACCAAAGAATTCTCAAGGATAAATAGGAGGGTTGGATCTATAGAAGTTTACTGAAATTTTGCGATGGTACTCTACCCTTGATTATGTCTGTCCTTAAAATACAGTAAACGTTTAAGTTATTGAAATCTGGTCAATCTAAATTACAAGTTAATCTTAAGGTTTGGCTATGGCATTTGATATGTTCTCATTCATACAAAGCAGGCAGAGTTATTTTAGTGAATTCTCCACTTATATCAACTGATCTAATGATTAAGTATTTCCTCTTTGGGATAATTCACATCATAATAACTCAGCATTCAGAACTAGATATGCACCAACAAATATCATTACATCAAAATCTTGCTTACAACATTGATAAGATACTAATATTTACACTTATTTAGCAGATACCATTTACCAAGTCTTGGGTTATGTTCTCTACTTAGTTAATCCTTACCACAGTCCTATAAAAGAAATGCTATTATTATCTCCCTTATATGGATGAGGATGGCAAATCTTAGACTATTTCAATAAATTGTTCTAAGTTGCAAAAAGAAACTATTAGAATTGGAATATAAATAAAGGCAGTTTTAATTCAGATCAAGATCTTTTAAATATTACCACATCATCTTACATAAGTAAATAATGTTGATACATTGAATTATTTTAAGTAATATCGTTGATTCCTTTCTTAAATAATGCATTTCATCAAATCTTGAGATACCTTTTAACCCCTTACACATCTTTGGCTTACTCATTATTGGATGATTTAAACAGTCACATGGGACAACATAAAATGATAGAAAATGCTTGGTGACAGCAGTAATTTTCCCAGTCTTTTTGAGCTGTAATTTCTCTATTTATTTAACATTTGGGAAAAATATCTACCTTATAATTGCACTGAGAAGGTAATGTTGGATAATATTTAGGAAAAATTCCTATAACATGTAAAATTTATAGACATATTATTAACATCAATAGTCAATGTGACCACAGGCCAGACAAGTTGTGGAAGATAATAAGGATATCATACATGAAAAAACAAAAGTTCGTTAAAAACACACACACAAAAAAGAAAAGACCAAAATAATGTCAGGAGAAACTCTGAAACTTAATTTTGGCTGTACAGTAGCTAAACTGAATGGAAGATATGATGAAGTAAAAGAGGTGAACAGAACATTGCAAAGGGCAGCTCGAGGAGACAAAGTATTATAATGAAATGTGCAAAGACCTGGAGTTAGAAAACCAAAAGGGAAGAACACATTTGGCACTTCTTAAGATGAAAGAACAGAAGAAAAAATTCAAGCCTCAAGTTGCAATCTTGAGTCTATGGGCAAAATATTGAATGATGCAGAAAGTATCAAAAGCAGACTGGAGGAACGCAGAGCAACTATACCAAAAAGAATTGATCGAATTTCAACTATTTCATGCTGTAGCATATGATCAAGAATCACTTGTATTGAAGAGAGAAGTCCAAGCTGCATCGGAAGCACTGGCGAAAAACAAGGATCCAGGGGTTGATGGAATACCAATTGAGATGTTTCAACAAACACATGCAGTGCTGGAATATCTCACTCATACATGCCAAGAAATTTGGTAGAAGCTACCTGGCCAGCTGAGTGAAAGAGATACATATTTGTGCCCAACAGAATGTGGAAATTATTGAACAATATCATTAATATTACACATAAGTAAAATTTTGCTGAAGATAACTCAAAAATTGTTACAGAAATACATGGACAGGAAACTGCCAGAAATTCAAGCCAGATTCAGAAGAGGACTTGAACAAGTGATATCATTGCTGATGTCAGATGGATCCGAGCTGAATGCATAGAATACCAGAAAGATATTCACCTGTGTTTTCTTGACTATGCAAAAGTATTTGATTGTGTGGATCATAACAAATCATGGATAACATTGAGAAGAACGAGAATTCCAGAACACTTAATTGTGCTCATGAGGAACCTATACATAAAAAGGCAGTCATTCGAACAGCATAAGGGTATACCGTGTGGCTTAAAATCAGGAAAAATGTGTGTCGAGGTTATATCTTTCACCGTATTTATTCAATCTGTATGCTGAGCAAATAATCCAAGAAGCTGAGCTGTATGAAGAGAAATGTGGCATCCAAATTAGAGGAAGACTCATTAACAATCTGAAGTATGTAGATGAAAGAACCTTGCTTGCTTAAAATGAAGAAAACTTGAAGCCTTTGCTAATGAAGATGAAAGACTACAGTTTTCAGTATGGATTACATTTTAAAATAAAGAAGACAAAAATCCTCACAACAGGACCAATAAGCAACATCATGATAAAGGAAGAAAATATTGAAGTTGTCAAGGATTTCATTTTACTTGGATTCACAGTCAACACCTATGTAAGTAAAAAAAAAAAAAAAGAAATCAAAAGACTTATTGCATTGGGCAAATCTACTGCAAAGGACCTCTTTAAAGTGTTAACAAGCCAAAGATATCACTTTGAGGACTAAGGTGTGCCTCACCTGAGCCACGGTATTTTCAATCATCTCATTTATGTGAAAGCTGAACAATGAATAAAGATGAAATAAAGAATTGATGCCTTTAAATTATGGTGTTTGTGTAAGTTAAGGCTGTGTACCCACTTGGCTGAGCCATGATTCTCAGTGCTTTGACAGTGGTGTTATGTTGTGATCACGTCCATGATGAGATTTGATATGGTGTGATCACCTCCACGACCGTATCTGCTGTGAGTAGCCAATCAGTTGAAGGACAGTTTACTTGGGCATCTGGCCTGCATTGAATACGACTGAAAAAGCCTTGTGGGTTTTTGCTCGTTCTGGATCCTGCAGCTGGTTCCTGTTTATCTTACCTCTGGTTCTTGAGCTAGCAGCTTACCTGGGGCCTTGCCTGCCGATCTTGGGATTCATCAATCTCCAGAGCCTGTGAGTAAGAGCCCTGCTCTCCGACCTGGCAACAGGGGTTCACCAGCCCCTGAAGCTACATGAATCAGGAAAAGCCTCTCTCCTGACCTATGAACTTGGGATTCTCCAGCCTCCACAGCCATGTGATCTGCTTCTTTGATATAAATCTCTTCATACATGTACATTCCCTACATGTCTGTCAGTTTGTCTTACTGTGGGGGCTTGTGTGTTGTGATGCTGAAAGTTATACCACCAATATTCAGATACTAGTTACCACCAGGGTCACCCGTACCAGACAGGTTTTAGCTGAGCTTCCAGACTAAGACAGAGTAGGAAGAAGGACCCGGCAGTCTACTTCTGAAAAGCATTAGCCAGTGAAAACCTTATGAATAGCAGCAGAACATTGTCTGATATAGTGTCAGAAGATAAGCCTTCCAGGTTGGAAGGGACTCAAAAGATGGCTGGGGAAGAGCTGCCTTCTCAAAGTAGTGTCAGCCTTAATGACATGAATGGAGTAAACCTTTTGGACCTTAATTTGCTGATGTGACACAACTCAAAATGAGAAGAAACAGATGCAAACATCTATTAATAACTGGAACATGGAATGTACAAAGCATGAATCAAGGAAAATTGGAAATCATCAAAAATGAAATGGAACACATAAAGATCAATATCCTAGGCATTAGTGACCTGAAATGGACTGGTATTGGCTGTTTTGAATCAGGTAATCCTGTGGCCCATTATGCTGGGAATCACAACTTGAAGAGGAATAGCGTTGCATTCATCATCAAAAAGAACATTTCAAGATCTATGCTGAAGTACAATGCTGTCAGTGATAGGATAATATCCATACTCCTACAAGGAAGACCAGTTAATACGAGTATTGTTCAAATTTATGCACCAACCACTAATGCCAAAAATGAAGAAATTGAAGATTTTTACCAGATTCTGCAGTCTGCAATTGACCAAACACACCATCAGGATGCATTGATAATTACTGGTGATTGGAATGCAAAATTGGAAACAAGGAAGAAGCATCTGCAGTTGGAAAATATGGCCTTGGTGATAGAAATGATGCTGGAGATCAAATGATAAATTTTGCAAAACCAACAACTTCCTAGTTGTGAATATCTTTTTTCATCAACATAAACGGTGACTATGTACATGGACCTCACTGGATGGAACACACAGGAATGAAACCGACTATATCTGTGGAAAGAGAAGAGGGAAATGCCCAAAATCATCAGTCAAAACAAGGCCAGACGCCGACTGTGGAACAGAACACCAATTGCTCATCTGTAATTCAAGTGGAAGATGAAGAAAATTAGAATAAGTCCAAGAGAGTCAAAGTATGACCTTGAGCATATCCCACCTGAATTCAAAGACCATCTCAGGAATAGATTGACCCTTTGAACCCTAATTATTGAAGACCATACTAGGTGTGGAATGACATCAAGAACATAATACATGAAGAAAGCAAGAGGTCATTAAAAAGTCAGGAAAGACCAAAATGGATGTCAGAAGAGACTCAAACTTGCTCTTGAAAGTCAAGCAGCTAAAGCAAAAGAAAGGAATGATGAAGCAAAAGAGCTGAACAGAATATTTCAAAGGGCAGCTCGAGAAGACAAAGTATTATAATGACATATGCAAACACCTGGAAATAGAAAACCAAAAGGGAAAAACACACTTGGCATTTCTTAAGCTGAAAGAACTGAAGAAAAAATTCAAGCCTCCAGTTGCAAAGCTGCCATAGTGAGGGATTCTAGAGTTAAAATATTAAATGACTTGGGAAATATCAAAAGAAGATGGAAGATATACACAGTCATTATACCAAAAAGAATTGGTTGATGTTCAACCATTTCAAGAGGTAGCATATAATCAGGAGCCTGTGGCACTGATGGCGTTGGCAAAAAACAAGGCCCCAGGAATTTGTGACATACCAAATGAGATGTTTCAACAAAAGGATGCAGCACTGGAAGTGCTCACTCATCTATGCCAAGAAATTTGGAAGAAAGCTACTTGCCAACTAAATGTAAGAGATCCATATTTATTCCTATTCCCAAGAAAGGAGATCAGATTGAATGTGGAAATTACCCCAAAATATTATTAATACTACATGCAAGCAAAATTTTGCTTAAGATCATTCAAAAGTGGCTGCTGCAATATATCTACAGGGAACTGCCAGAGATTCAGACCTGATTCAGAAGAAGATGTGAAACTAGGGATATCATTACTGATGTCAGATGGATCCTGGCTGAAAGCAGAGAATACCAGGAGGATGTTTACCTGTGTTTTATTGGCTATGCCAAGGCATTCGACTGCGTGACTTATAACAAATTATGGATAACATTGCTAAGAATGGGAATTCCAGAACACTTAATTTTGCTCATGAGGAACATGTACATAGATCAAGAATCAGTTGTCCGGACAGAACTAGGGGATACTGATTGGTTTATAGTCAGGAAATGCATGCATCAGGTTTGTGTCCTTTCACCATACCTATTCAATCTGTATGCTGAGCAAATAACCCAAGAAGCTGGACTGTATGAAAAAGAACAGGGCATTAAGATTGGAGGAAGACTCATTAACAGCCTGCATTATGCAGATGACACAATCTTGTTTGCTGAAAGTGAAGAGGACTTGAAGCACTTACTGATGAAGATCAAAGCCTTCTGTATGGATTACACCTCAACACAAAGAAAACAAAAATCCTCACCAATTGGACCAATAAGTAACATCATGATAAATGGAGAAAAAACTGTAGTTGTCAAGGATTTCATTTTACTTGGCTCCACAATCAACACCCATGGAAGCAGCAGTCAGGAAATCGAAAGACACACTGCATTGAGCAAATCTGCTGCAAAGGACCTCTTTAAAGTGTTGAAAAGCAAAGATGTTACCTTATAAACTAAGATGAGCCTGACCCAAGCCATGGTACTTTCAGTGGTATCATATGTATACGAAAGCTGGACAATGAATAAGGAAGACTGAAGGAGAATTGAGGCCTTTGAATTGTGGTGTTAGAGAAGAATATTCAATACATCATGCATTGCCAAATGAACAAACAAATCTGTCTTGGAAGAAGTACAACCAAAATGCCCCTTAGAAGCAAGGACGATAAGGCTGTGTCTTACATACTTTGATAATGTTGTCAGGAGGGATCAGTCCCTGGAGACGGAGATCATGCTTAGCAAAGTACATGGTCAGCAGAAAAGAAGAAGGCCCTCAACAAGATGGATTGACACAGTGGCTGCAACAATGGGCTCAAGCAGAACAACAATTGTGAGCACAGTGCAGGAATGGGCAGTGTTTCTTTCTGTGGTACCTAGGATCACTATGAGTTGGAACCGACTCAATGGCACCTAACAACAACACAATATATGTACATTTATACTCTTTACAGGTTTTGCTTCTCTAGAGAACTCAGCCTAATACAGTGTTGGTGAAGAATATTGAACATACCATGTTCTGCCAGAAGAACAAACAAATCTGTCTTGGAAGAAGTATAGCCAGAATGCCCCTTGGAAAAGAGGATGGAGAGAGGTCATTTCATGTACTTTGGACTTGTTATCAGGAGGAACTTTTCCCTGGAGAAGTACATCATGCTTTGTAAAGTAGAGGATCAGCGAAAGAGAGAAGACTTTTAAAGAGTTGGATTGACACAGTCTACGCAATGCTAGGCTTACACATAGCAATGATTGTGAGGATGGTGATGGACCAGGCTATGTTTTGTTCTATTGTGCATAAGATCTCTGTGATTCAGAACTGACTGGATGGCATCTCACAACAACAACAATAATCAATATATAAGACAATTGCAGTGGAATTCCATATACAGAATAAAGAAATAGAAAGATGGGCAAGTGTATATTAACTTACAAATTCATGGAATATTTTTGCTCACTCATATTCTTACTTTTTACATTTCTTTCTCATTGCATGACCTACCATCCAAAACCATGTGAAATCATGATTTTACCCTTTTTTCCTCTCACTCTAACTCCATCTCGCCCTCATTTTATAAATCTGGAACATCTCAAACTATTGATAATAAATTGCCAATGTGCTGCCTCAGCTTCCTGAAGAATTATTTATTTCTTAAAAACAAAAATATCATTTTACCTAATCACAACAGAGTCATCAACTTTAAGAAATTAGTATTGATACATTCCATTTAATCCACAGAGCCTATCAAATCTCACTAAATGTTCCAATAATGTCTTTAAACCAAAAGGATTAAACTCAGAATCAGATCATTTCTCTGGTCATCATGTCTCTTTAATCTCCTATCTGGAACATTTCCTCAATCTTTGCTTGACTCTGATGACCTTGACACTTTTTTAATATTACAGAACAATTACTTTGTAGAATGTCATTCAAAATAGATTTTTTTTTAATAATATTTCTTCTTAATTAGATTCAAGGTGTGTTTCTTTGGCAGGAACATAGACACAATGATGTGTTATTCTTATTGCATCTTGTTATGGATTGAATTATGTTCCCTAATATATGCATTGTGAGTCCTAACCTCTATGCTTGTGGTTAAAATCCCACTTGGGAATGAGTTTTCTTTGTTACGTTAATCAGCCAGGATCAGTATAGGGTGTGTTTTAAGTTAACCTCTTTTGAGATATAAAGGAAACTAAACAATCAAGCAAAAGCAGCTGAGACAAGCAAGAGACATGCCAAGCCATGTGAAGATATCTATCTCAGGAGTAGAAGTTCAGAAGGAAAAAGGACTTTCTTCCAGAGCCAACAGAGGGAAAAAGGCTTCCCCTAGAGCTGACACCCTGAATTCGGATTTGTAAACGTCCTAAACTGTCAGAAAATAAATTTCTGATTGTTAAAGCCATCCATCTGTGGTATTTTTGTTATAGCGACACTAGGTATCTAAGACAGAATTTGGTACCAAGTGAGGTGCTGCTCTAACACATACCTAAAATGTGAAAGTGGTTTTGGAACTGGGTAGCAGGTAGAGCTGGAGGAGTTCTAAGGAGCCTAATAGTAAAAGCCTAGATTGCCTTGAAAAGACTTGGTAGAATTGTAGACATGAGAGGCAATTTTGGAGAGGGCTCAGAAAAAAGTGAGGTGAGTTACAGAGAAAGTCTCTATTATCTTAGAGAATACATATGGTGCCCGCAAAAGAATATTGCTAAAAGTGTGGACATTGAGCGTGCTTCTGGTGAGGCTCTTAAAGAAAATGATGAGCAGTAGAGGAAGGGTGATGTTTTTTATGCAGTGGCAAAGAACTTGTCTGAATTATGTTAAAATGTTTGGTAGAAGGTAGGACTTGTAAGTGATGAACCTGGTTATCTAGCTCATGAATAACAAAGGGATGTGTTATTTCTCCTTGCCGCTTATAATAAAACGTGAGAGTAAAGAGATGGACTTAAAAATGCATTGTACAAAATGAAAAAGAACTTAAAGATTTGAAAAATTCTGTTATACAAACTAAGGATACATGTCCCAGAATGTTCTTCAAGGAAATGGCTACACAATCTTTTGTTAAACAGATTAAGCCTGTGACTGATAGATCTAACCAACTACCAAAGCAGAAACCCAACTGTTCAGACAGAAGGGAACAAAGAAAGAACAAAAGGAAAGAATGCTGTTTGCCTTTTGGCATTCTGAAGGCAGGAAACAGGCCAAAGGAGCTACATCTGTTGTCTTCTACGAAAAGAAAAAGACCATCCCTGGAGCAGCTTGGAGATCAGCAGAACTGTTGGACGGAGCACGGGAAGCAGAATCTTCTCAGTGTCAAAGGATAAGCCCATGGCCTCCTCAATCTCAGACTCTGGGGCTACAGCCTCCTAGGTTTCAAAGAGTGGGACCTTCATCAACTCGGATCCAGAGTGTGGGGTTGCCTATAAAGTGTGCCAGGAGGACAGGACCACCACCCAAAGCTGAGTGGGTGGGGGTGATACACACAAGTGATAGAATACAGGTACGGCTGTGGCTGTGGATTTGGGGTCACTACTCAGATACTAGGAAAATGGGGTTACCCAAAGCCAAGGGAGCAGAGTTGCCATCCCACTTGGCCTGGAAGGCTGAGCTGAAGCCCAAGGCTGTGGGGCTTCCACCCAGAATCCAGAGAGTATGGCCAACACCCAGAGTCTGGCCATTGCCCAGATAGTCTCAGAGAACAAAGAATTATTTTCGAGACTCGAGAGCTAATGTAATTTGTTCTGCTGGGTCTTGGAGTTGCTTGATGGCCATTATTCCTTCTTTCCCACCAATTCCTCCCATTTTGTCTACCTTGTTCCTGTTGTACTATTGTGCTTTGGAAGCAAATAACTTGTCGTCTAGGTTTCACATGTTCATAGATGAAGAGGAGTTTTTCCCCAGGATGGAATATGACTAAAATCTCACCCATATTTGATTTAGATGTTTCAGGAGATGAGATTTTAGACTTAGAGTTGATTTAAGACTTCCGGGAAGATATGATGGGGTGAATGTATTTTGCATGTGGCAAGGACATGAATTTTGGGGAACCAAAGTATGGAATGTCGTGGATTGAATTGCGTCCCTCAAAAATATGTGTTGTAAATCCTTACCTGTGTCTGTGGTTATAATCCAACTTGGGAATGAGTTGTCTTTGCTATATTAATCAGGCAGGATTAGTGCAGGGTGTGTCTTATTTGAGATATAAAGGAGATTAAGCAAGCAAAGGAAAGAAGAAGAGACAGGGAAGAGATATGCCAAGCCACATGAATATCACCCAGGAGCAAAAGCTCAGAAGAGAAAAGGAGCTTTCTCCAAAGCAGACACAGAGAGGAAGCCTTCCTCTAGAGCCGGCACCCTGAATGCAGACTTCTAGCTTCCTAAACTGTGAGAAAATAAATTTCTGTTTGTTAAAGACATCCTTCCACGGTATTTCTGTTATAGCAGCACCAGATACCTAAGATACATTTTTTTTCAGTTAGTGCACAATTTTGTTTTGTTTTTCCTTTTAATCATTTGATTAAGGTGAGGGCAATCAGGTTACTTTGCTGTAGAGTTATCCATTTCTACATTGTAATCAATAAGCAATTTTGGAGTGATACCTTGAAGCTATGTAAATATACTGATCTTCATTAATCTTTCTATTTATTTACTTAATAGATCACCTAAAAGCAGACTTATGGTGTCCTATTTTATTCAGAGTAATAATCCATTACTATCAATACTTATTTTGTATTCAATTATTTCCCTATTTATTTCCCTATTTGACCAATGGGAGCCACTCAAGCTGTTTTCTGTGTCTTACTAACATATTCCCTTTTTTTTCTTTGAGTCTTGTTGCTTTCTCACACAAAAAGAATCTCTGTAAATATTTTATACTTTCTTAGTACTTCCCTAAAATTAGCCATCTCTCCAAGTATACCTAGTATATTCAGGTAGAAGATGTGATTTAGAGCCAAGATATGGGCATTAGGTGGGCTTATTACTATCAGAGTGTTTCTCATTGTAGGGCCTCTCCTAAGATAGATACAAGGAATATATACATATTCCTTATCCTTCCAGGGTTCTTGTTTCTCCACTCTGGGTAATATCATTTTACCTAACCATCACCAGACATCAGTCTACCTTGTGCTGTTCCAAAGCAAAGGGACATAGGGTTTATTTTCAAAAAGAGAAGGGGAGGGGAGAAGCAATAAGATCTCTCTGTCTCATTTTATCCTCCTCTTCCTGTTTTTCCCTCTTTCTTTTCCTCCTCCACTTCTTCCTTCTCCCTCCCCCCCTCCCACACTCCTTCAGATAAATAAATTCTACTACGTAGATAGGAACTGACACTCATTTGCATTAAGGTATAATTGACTGGTAACTCCATACATTTTATCTTCCAGAGGTATTTATAATTTATCAGAGAGGAAAAAGCCTTTTCAAAAAGAAGTGACTATCTAATATTGAATTTAAAGTACTGGAAAGTCAACAAAAGAGCTTTTTCTCCCATAATGTGTTTCATTTGAAAGGAAAATGAGTAAAGATATTGATGGTCTTCTTTAAATCTGGAAAGCAGGTTGTCTATTCTTATTACATAAAATGTAGTTTTGAATAGAAATCATACTTCTAGTCTGAAGATTTTGGTGAAATAAGAATCGTATATACAAAACAAGTGAAGTACAATTTCAAGCTGTGATAGGTCAGTAGGATTTCAGAGAGCTACCCTGAACAAATAGTTCTTGAGTACCTACTTTGTTATGGGCACTGTTCTAAACAACTTATATTTAGTCACTTATTAATATTTTTTAAATAAGATTTATTTTAATACTAAAAACACTGTGAGACAAGTCATTCTGGTATTCTACAGGTGAGGAAACTGAGGCACAGGTGTTATTAAAATTACAGTCAAATTTATATAACCAGGGGGTGGCAGAAATGGGATTCAAGCCCAAACACTCCACATTGATAACCACCACACAACACTGACTTTTTCTAATTCAGCAAACATAGTTAATGTTTTGTGCTAGATTGGAAACGTCTCTGATATCCCAGCAACTTTTTATATTAGTAAAGAAAGTCCCAGGAACCTACTAGAATTGCCATATTTGGTAGTTTTTGTAATCAAACTTCAGAGTTTTTACCCTTGAATCATCAGCAGTGCACTTATCTATGACCAGAGAAAATAGACCTTTACTCTTATCTGTCCTTTTAAGGCTATAAATGGGATAAGATTTCTTTTCACTGGAGCAGTTTCCTTATTTCTGACTTTCCTTATTTTATTTTGTTTTTTCATTGAATAAGTTTAAAGTTGGCAAGTTTTTTCTCCAATGACAACATAACTAATTCTACTGCCTGACTTTTCTTAAGAAGGTGTGGGGCTAGCAGTGCATCATCCTAAACAGTCAATAAATAATGCCTTTGTAAATGAAACTCATTGTTTGAAATTCTGGGGTATTATTTACATTTTCTTTTTTTTTTTACTTCACCAAATTTTCTAAGCTCATTAAGGAAATATTTATTACCATAAAAAAAAAAAATCAAAGACAGTGATAGCTAATGCTTTAATTATATCATTTTCCATCTGTGCTGTCGATAATCTCATCTATTTTAACTTGTTTTAGTAGAAAATGTATGTAAAGAATCAGAATATATTTTTGTTTTAATACATTATGTTATAATGGTTTAACCACTCATGATAGTTTAAAGAAATGTTTAACACCATCTTGCATTTTGTTTAATATAATGTCTTCCATCATCACCAAAATGTATTATGAAACCCCACCTCTACACAATAGCAAGCTGTGGGGTTTTACTGTTTTAAGATAAGAAAGTGCCATTACATCTCCTGAAAAGATATATCTCCCTCCACAGTACACGTATTCAGAGTACCTCAAGCAATTAAAAATAAATGAAAAAATAGTGTTCTCAGGAAAATTTGTTTCACAGTAAGAAACAGGAAAATTATTTTACAGTTGGAAATATTGGCAACAGAGTGAGAGAGAGTAGGTGAGTTCCTTAAAGTCCACCTTATATTAAGGATAGTCTCTGCATCCTATAGACTTGTTCATGTGCTAATCACTAAATAACCCTTTGTTTTCCATATAATTCAATTCATGAATGTATATTTTCATGAACCATTTCACAGTACAGTACACATTTCTAGCCCTGTCTCCACAATTTTTATTCATATAACTCTAAACAAATATTTTTCATTTTTAAACATTGATTTGAAAAAATATTGCCTTTCCTAACATTGTCAAAGTGTTGTTAGGAGAACAAAGGGAATAAAAAGAATACAGATTGATACCATAATGCATTACATGTTTAGCTTATGATAATGATGATGATGGAGGAGAAAGCTATATTAGTTTTTTAAAATAACTGATAAATTACCTTCAAGATATTTTCCAGCAATAATCATTAAAAGTGTTTCTTATGATTTGTGGGTATTTCAATAAAAGTTCAATGCACCACTATATGTTACCTCCCATGAAACATATAATAATTTTCCTTGAACTTCACAAAATATTAATATTAATGGCATCTTTATTCTTTTGTATAGCATAAAATAAAAGCCTTCAAACATGAATTGAGTTCTCTTAGACATTTAATATCATTTCTAAATAGGATTTCTTGGTGAAAAGATGAACATGTTATTTCTTTGAACACAACTTTGCACGATTTGACCATTAATTCCACATAATTTCCTAAAATTGCACCCAAATTTACTTGAGGTGGAACCATCAAGGAACTGTAGCATCTGGCATCCAACAACAACCGCATGTCTTTTAATACCTCAGTACTGTTATCACAAGTACAATTTTCAAAGCCTAACTATACTAGAGCTGTCTCTATTCCAAAAACAGCTTGAAAACAAAGTGACCCAAGTTAAAATAAAAATAATAAAAACAAAACGGGAAGAAAGGTCAATTTGACCCAGAAATGGTGAAAATAACCAAGTATTTAAAAGTTTAGCTGAAAAAATAAAAACATTTATATACAGAATGGCTAAGATGTTCTACTTAATTTCAGTGAGATTTTCAATAAGTGAAAAAAGATTGAGAAAAAAGAACTCTCTATGAAAGCCACAATTAATTTTTTTTAAGTATATGAATATTGATGCCAGTAAAAATGGTGAAGGATGGAATTCCAAAGCAATTTAAAAAGCTGGAGAAAGCTGTCAGAATAAGCACTTTTGGGACACTGGAAACGAACCAAAATTTACAGCAACCCGTAGAGTCCTTATTCAAGAAAAACAATTAAATTTCAGTAAAACCAGGTAGCTTTGTGGATTTCACTTATTCTTGTTACATCCTCTACTCCCTAGCTCAGCAGTAGCCTTGAAGATAGCAGCCTGTATTCTTGGTACCAGTACAGCAAGAAACAGAAAAGATGTCATTCACAAATTGTCCTGAGTTGATCAGTCTAGTGGGTTTCTTGGAGACACAGTCAAAATGTTTGGACAGTCTCATCGGACTGGAGCTTGCCTTTCACTAAAGCTTATACCCGGGTGCATTTGTTGAATAAATTTATAGCAAATATTTTAGATGCTATATGAGGAGATGAATCATGGCTGAAGCAAATAATAAGCTAGCTAAAGAAATTGGAGTAAAGGGTACTGAGTGAGAAGTTTTGGGAATAAGTGCTTTGGAAAAGTCAGCAAAATCCCTGGGACTCTAGAAGGTCACATGCATACCCAGGGCTGTTTGTATCCTTAGTAAAGGCCTGAGATTCTCTAAGCTCTTGCATTTGGCTGACTTCAAAGCTCTGGTCAAGCAGGAAGCAAAGGTTAAAGCAGGATTGTAAACTCCCTTATTGATATTGAAAGTGTTCCCCAGCACAGACGCAGACCCCTCTGCAAAGATAGGGATTTTTCTGTTACAGGGATTTAAGGAAATAATTATTCAATCATTTTCTGACCACTAAGTTAATGGAACAAAACCTTTCTGGTCACATATGACAAAGAATATAATGTTACAAAATTAGTCCAGAATAGTCACTTTCCCTTTGCATTTGAGTCAACTCTAACTTGTGGTGAACCCCATATGTCATAGAATTCCACAAGGTTTTCTTGGCTGTAATCTTTACAGAAGCAGTTTACCAAGCCTTTCTTCCGTAGAGCCACTGGTGGATTCAAACCACCAACCTTTAGGTTAACAGTTGATTGTAAATCACTTATGCCACTCAGGCTCCTTAGACAAGCCACTAAACAAACAAAAAAAATACAACAACTACCAACAACAACAAACCCTTTAAAGGAAGAAAAACCTGATTTCTACGGTTGCCACATTATTTTATTGAAAATGTCTACTTTCAACAACAACTAACTGAGACAAGAGGAAAAAAATAAAGGCTATGTTGGACTTAATGAATAAATACTTTAGTCGTGTATTTTAAATATGTTCAAAGAACTAAAAGGAGCCCTGTCTAAAGAACTAAATTAAACATAAAAATTGAGTCTTACCAATTGGAGAGCATTAATAAAAAAGTAAGAATTACAAGAAGAACTACATAGAAATTTCAAAGTCGAGAAATATAATAACAAAGGAAAACTTCACTAGAGCAGCTAAACATCAGATGTGAAAAGTCTGATAAAAGAATCAGTGAACTTTAAGATAGGTCAATTGAGATTACCCAATCTGAGGAACAACAACAGCAAAAAAAAAAAAAAAAAAAAATGAAGAAACATAAACAAAGCTTCAGATACCTGTAAAACACCATCAAGCATACCAAGAGACACATAATGTTAGCCCAGAAGTAAAGGAGAAATATTGATGGCCGGAAAAGTATTTCAATAAATAATGGTTGAGTATTGGCAAAATATGAAGAAATACATTAATATACACATTCAAGAAACTCAACTAACTTCAAATATGATAATCTCCAAGATATCCATACTACATACATTATACTAAAACTGCTGAAAAATTTAGACAATGAGAGCATTTTGAAGGCATCAAAAGAGAAATGATTCATCACATGTAAGGGACCCTCCACAAGATTAAGAGTTCATTTTCCAAGAGAATCTATAGAGGACAGAAAAGCAGTAGCATGGCATTTTCAAAAGACTCTTATATTTGACAAATTGTCCTTGAAAATGAAGGAGAGATTAAGACATTCTCAGATTAAAAATAATAATAAAAAATAAAAACTTGAGAGACTTTGATGCTAACAGATCTGATATACAATAAACACCAAATGAAGTCCTTTAGGCTGAAATGGAAGGACACTAGATAATAACTTGAATGAAAAACCAAAAAAAACCAAACTCAGTGCCATCGAGTCAATTCCGACTCATAGCAACCCTATAAGACAGAAGAGAACTGCCCCATAGAGTTTCCAAGGAGCACCTGGAGGATTCGAACTGCCGAACCTTTGGTTAAAGGTCATAGCACTTAACCACTATGCCACCAGGGTTTCCAACTTGAATCCACATACATAAAAATACTGGTAAAGACAATATTAGTGTGCATTTTGTTTGTAACTTCTCTATTTTTCCTATTTTATTTAAAAGACAGATGCATAGAGCTATTCCTATAAATATATGTCAATGGAAACACTATATAAAAAGATGCGATTTGTGACAACAGCAGCATAAATGGGGAGTAGAATTTTATAGGAGTAAAGATTTTATATGCTATTAAAATTAATTTGATATTAATGTAAAACAGATTGTCATAAATCAAGTAGTTAATTGGAATCCCCCACTAAGAAGTGAACTAAAAAGTATACATAATAAAGAAAATGAGAATATAATTAAAAGGCACACTATAAAATATCTATTTACTATAAAAGAAGGCAGCAATGGGTAAAGTGAAGAACAAAAAACTCATGAGACATACGTAAAACAAACAGCAAAGTGGAAGAAGTAAGTCCTCCCTAAAAATTGTTTATATGAAACTAGAGGCCTTCTTACATATTTTTTTAAACAATACTGTCAGGGATTGAATTGTGTTCCCCCCAAAATATATGTCAACTTGGTTAGGACATGGGTGGTTGTCCTCCATTTTGTGACTGTAATTTTATGTTGAGAGGATTAGGGTGGGATTGTAGCACCACCCTTACTCAGGTCACCTCCCTGATCCAAAGTAAAGTGAGCTTCCCTGGGGTATGACCTGTGCCAGCTTTCATCTCTCAAGAGATAAAAGGAAAGGGAAGCAAGCAGAAAGTTGGAGACCTCATACCAAGAAAGCAGCACCAGAAGCAGGGTGTGTCCTTTGGACCCAGAGTCCCTGTGCCTGAGAAGATCCATGAGCAAGTGAGGATTGAGAACAAGGATCTTCCTCCAGAGCTGACAGAGAAAGAAAGCCATGCCCTGGAGATGATACCCTGAATTTGGATTTGTAACCTACTAGACTGTGAGAAAATAAATTTCTCTTTGTTAAAACTATCCACTTATCATATTTCTGTTATGGCAGCACTAGATGACTGAGAATTTGGTATCGAGAGAGTGGGGTGCTGCTCTAATAAAAAAAAAAAGATACCTAAAATGTGGAATCGGTTTTGAAACTGTGAATGGATAGAGTTGCGACAGTGGCAGAGGACCAGTGCACCAGAGAACCTGCAGCAACAGAGAAGCGACAACAGCAGAGAACTAGAAGCAGCAGAACCAGTAGACCAGCACGAAACAGCTCTGGAGCTGACCCACGGGGAGAGAGAGCTGAGTGCCTGTGCGCAGGGGGCTTCCTGGCAGAGTAGGGTGCCTATAGGCACTTATCAGTGGAGCCGCAGAGCTTTGGAACACTTGTCCCAGCAGGGCAGGCGCAGGCATGAGGCCTGAGGAGCCGAGAGGCCAAGAAACCAGGAAGCAGAATTTGAGGAGACAACACAAGAAACCCAGCTGCTTCAGTGCCAAAAGGTATGGCCATGACCTCAGGGCTTACAAAGGGTGGAGCCATGGCCTCTGGTGTTTCTAAGGGTGGATTTGCCACTCAGATGGACTAGGAGAATGGTACACCTAAATCTGAGGGGGCAGAGTTGGGGTTCTAGTGAGCCTGGAAGGCGGAGCTGAAGCCCAGGGCCAAGCGGCCTCGACTCAAATCTGGAGAGTGTGGCCAACACCTAGAGACTGGAGGGCAGGGTTATAGCATAAATTGTCTCAGAGAACAGAGGATTATATTCAAAGCTTTGAGGGCTAATGGAATGTGTTCCACTGACTTGTTTCTTGCCTGTTATCCCTTCTTTCCCTCCAGTGTCTCCCATTTGTAATGGAAATGTCTAGCTTGTGCTGTTCTGCCATTGTACCTTTGGAAGCACGTAACTTGTATTCTAGATTTCACAGATGAAGAGGAATTTTTGGATTTTGACTTGAATTTAAGGCTTTTGTTATGATATGATGGGGTGAATATGTTTTGTATGTTGCAAGAATATGATATTTTGGGGGCCAAAGGGTAGAATGTCATGGATTGAATTGTGTTCCCCAAAAATATGTGTCAACTTGGTTAGGCCATGTGAGGTTGCCCTCCATTTTGTGGTTGTAATTTTATGTTGAGAGGATTAGGGTGGGATTGTAACACCACCCTTACTCAGGTGAAGATTGAGGACCAGGTGAAGACTGAGGACCAAGTGAAGATTGAGGACAAGGACCTTTCTCCAGGCCTTCCTCTGGAGCCGACACCTTGAATTTGGACTTGTAACCTACTAGACTGTAAGAAAATAAATTTCTCTTTGTTAAAGCCATCTACTTGTGGTATTTCTGTTATGGCAGCACTAGATGACTAATACAAATACCTATAATTTTGAACATTGACAAGTTTTAATTAATTTATGGTATCGTCTCTTAGTCAGGGTGTACAACAGGAAAAACCAGAAGGCTTTTTAAAAAAAATAAAAGCCTCAACCCCTCACTGGACCTCTAATCATTAGAATCTCCTGGGGTGTAGAAATGTCATATCTATTTTGATAAACTTAGCACATCAGTATGATCCTCACCCCTGATCCTTATTACACAATCTTTTTCTATTTGGTGCTCTTTTGTGGTGTATACCAAATACGTTTTTGGAATTTATAGCAGAGACTTTAGTTATGAGTTAAATAATTATCAAAGATCAAGTATTTCCATATACTCTGGATATGGTCTTGTCTTAGCATCTCAAATAATAGCTCCTTCCAATTTTTTTTTTCTTTTTTTTCCTGCAACTTACTATTCTATTTAACTGTGTCAGTTACATCACTATTCAAATTTGTTCTAGTGTCATCTGTCTTAAAAAAAAAAAAAAAAAAAGCCTCATTTTTCCCCAATGATTCCAAATAGTACAATTTTTATCTGCATGCCTTTACAGTTTTATCAGTTACCAGCTGCCATAGAGTCCATTCAGACTCAGGGTGAGTCCACATAAGTCGGAGTAGAACTGAGCTCCATAAGGCTTTTAAAGACTGGTTTTTCAAAAGTAGATTGCCAAATCTATCTTTCCAGGTGACTCTGGATGGACTCCAAAGGCCAACATTTAAGTAGCAGACTAGCACTTAAGTGTTTGTGCCCACCCAGGAACTCGTTTTACAGATTATCCCTTTAAAAATATTGATATATGCTATTTTACTCCATTTACTTCAGGTGAGATTCTGTCCATGACAGTACCTCAACATTTCTCTTGCTAAGTTAGCCATTGATCTTCATGCGGTCAATGTAAACTTTATATTGATTTTCACAATGCTTAAGTTTTGTTTTACTAGATATTTTAACAGCATACTCGTAATCAACTCAGGATATTCATTACTTAAATTATTTAAGCCAGTGAACTATGTTTCACCCATATTATCTTCCCCTCTGCTTCATTTTCATCTCTTTTATCTTAATTACCAAATATATCAAATTTAGCATCTAAAACCTGTTTCGAATTTCTTCATTCATCTCCATTTCTAATATCTATACATTCCTGATTCAAAGGTCATCTTTTATCAAGACAATAGCTTTAACCTGTTCACTGTTTGCACTTCTTTTTCATCTAACCCTCCAATGTGCTTAACTATGAATGAAATATTTCTTTTTCAATCAATAATGATGACACAATGCCTTCTTACCAATTATTTGTAGACCTTACCATTTATTTGCATGTAGGACAAATGTTGTACAGGCATACCACTCTTTTCCAAGTTTCTCTGATACATAAAGTGCTTTTATTGAATAGGACTTCTGTACCCCTAAAAATAATTTCACCCAAAAAGGTCCAGTGCACTTGTATTCAATCTTCAGGTCATTGCTGAAAAGCCACTTCCTTGAACAAGCCTTCTCTGCCTTCTGCATGCCAGTTAGGACTTCTGTAATTCATTCTCAAAGCAAGGTTCCTTTCTATAGCATAAATAAAGTTTATTTACTTATTTATTTATGTATTTATCTATTACTTTTCTCCTTTATTAGATCTTAAGCTTTTTTAGGAAAAGTTCTGCAAATATTCTGCTCCACAGTATAAGCTAAATTACTTCAATGAGAAAAATAATGGAATTAGAGAATGAGGAGGAGAGGAATACAAGTTTAAATAAAATTGGAGAGGGTCTTAAATGGACCAGTGATGATTCTGCATCATGCATGATCTGAGGTGTATAGTCCTCAAAGAACTCACTTTTTCTGTAGCAATTCTAAAAGTAATTCTCCTTTCTCAAGGAATCTCTGTCTAAACACTGTGATACTATAGTTCATGGTATATTAACAAGATCAGAAAGTTGCGAATGTAATAATAATACAGTGATGATTTTCAGTGATCTTTCCAATTACAGAAATATATTTTCGTGTTGTTGTTATTAGACTTCAAGTTCTTTCCAACTCATAGTGACCCAGCTTCAACAGAATGAGCCAATGCCTAGTCCTGCACCATCCTCATGATTGTTGTTATGCTTGAGCCCACTGTTGCAGCCGCTGTATCAACCCATTTCATTGACAGTTTTCCTCTTTTTTGCTGACTCTCTACTTTACCAAGTATGACGTCCTTCTTCAGTGAAAAATCCCTCCTAATAACAAGTCCAAAGTATATGAGATGACCTCTCTCCATCCTTGCTTCTAAGGAGCATTCTGGCTGTGCTTCTTTCATGACAGATTTGTTTGTTCTTTTGGTAGTCCATGGTATATTCAACATCCTTCACCAACACCATAACTCAAAGGCATCAATTCTTCCTCAGTCTTCCTTATTCATTGTCTAGCTTTCACATGCATATGAGGAGATTGCAAACACCAAGGCTTGGGTCAGACACATCTTAGTCCTTATGTGACATCTTTTCTTTTAACACGTTAAAGAGGCCTTTTGGAACAGATTCGCCCGATGCAATGCATCATTTAATTTCTTGACTGCTGCTTCCGTGGGTGTCTATTGCAAATCCAAGTAAAATGAAATCCTTGACAACTTCAGTCTTTTCTCCATTAATGATGATACTGCTCATTGGTCCAGATGTGAGGATATTTTTTCTTTGTGTCGGGGTGTAATCCATACTGAAGGCCGTAGTCTTTGATCTTCATGAGTAAGTGCTTCAAGTCCTCTTCACTTTCAGCAAGCAAGGTTGTGTCATCTGCATAATGCACATTTTTAATGAGTCTTCCTTCAATTCTGATGCCGTGTTCTTCTTCATATAATCCTGCTTCTTGGATTATTTTCTCAGCATACAGATTGAATAGGTATGATGAAATGTGATACAACCCTTACTCACATATTTTCATGCAGATCTGTTTATTTTGCCAGCATATTAGATTTTTGTGTGTGTGTGTATGATTTTTTTCTTTCTATAGAAAGGCTATCAGCTCTAAAAGAAATCAGCTATATAGGTAAAGAAAACATTACTTTTTTCATTTTTATAAAAATAATTTCATTTTTTAAAAATATTTTTATACAATGTGGGCAAAAGTGGTTTATCTTCATATTTGAAACTAAAAATGATTTTTAGCTAATCTTTATTGAAAAAAGGCATTATGCTCTGCCTACACTTGTGCGAATTTATTTTTTATGACTATTAATAACTCATGAGACAAACATGATTTTATCTTTAATAACTGGCCTAAATTCAAATAGCATTTTATTTATATAAACTCAGTATATTTAATTTAAATAAAAGTTGTAATTTGATTTTAATTAATTTTATTCATAACATGTAAATTGATTGATAATGTTGCTTAGTAAAACTACTAAAATCATAACCCAAAGCAATATGAATAAAAATGTAGTCTACAATATAATTTTATACGAAATTTTGAAAAAAAATCATTTCATTACTGAGCATCATGATCAGAAAAGGTTAACTGTTTACAAAAATATTATTACACATTTTGATTTCTCTATTTCTTTTATGAAACTGTGTTTATAAAAGTCTTGATTTTGAAACTAAAAGTATATACAAAGGAAATTAGCTTTGTTGTAACCCGTTGTTGATTTTTTTTTTTTCTTAATTCTGAATCAAATGTGAGAGGAGAACATGTAGATTTTACTTACACACATAGGCATACTAAAAAATATATCATTTTTTATCAGAAATTTAAATTCAACTGAGTGTCCTACATTTTGTCTTTCAGTACTACCTCTTCTTTGAATGGTCAGTCTTCAGCTAGTAAAGTTCTCTCTGTTCTCTCCAACGTAAGTTCTCAGGCTGAGCTGGGGATTTGTGGAAAGGATCCATCACTCACCCCTACTCTTGGGTTGAAAGGGAGAGAATACATTGTGGTTTTTAATAAAACTTGAGTCTTGCTAACATCACTCCTCACTCTTAAGCCAAAGCACTTTAAAATTTCCTTTTGCCACATAATTTTTTTCAAAGAGTTTTTTTTTTTTTTTTTAATTCAAGAATTCTGTCACTTGGTGTTCAAAAACTTGTTCTCTAGGGCTTTTCAGAATCTTATTCAACTAGTTAATGTGATTATAAAAACATCTGCCAAGCAGGCTAGATTCTGTAGCCATTTTTCACCTTGAAAGAACTAAACTGAGCCTGGTCTGCCATTACATGAAAGTATACCTGGAACTCACCTTCGAGTGAATTGGTCTTTCTTCAATAAAGCCATCACTAGAATCATCCGGAAATAAAACAAACAAAAATCTCCGAGAACGTTGACACCAACTCTTCTCCGTGAAGAAAATCATGTAATTTAATGTTATTTTTTTAAAACAAGAAATGCAACACCTCCCACTGAGTCCACCATTGATGAGACAACATCAATACAGATAAAGAACACATTTTCTCCAAAAGAAAACTTTTGGTTCCCAGATTAAAACACACACACACACACACACACAAACCATAATTGAATGTATTTCAGACTTTGTTAGTTTTGGGTAACTGCTTTAGAAAAAGTTTTCTAATTTCATCAGCATTTACAAAGCATCATAATATTTATTGGTGAAAGCTCTTGACTCATTAATTTAAATAGAGGAGCTATTGTTTTCTTTATTACCCAAATCCTCTTCAGCATAATGTGGCATTTATTGACACAAAAATTTATCATGCTATTTTAGAATTTACAAGGTAAACTTTATCTTGTCCTAGCCTTTTCCTTGCCATAATATTGCATGCGGGCATTTCTAGGTTCTCATTGATTGTGATTTTTCCTTTTCTGGGCAATAAGTTCTGCCAATAAACTTGCTTCTCAAACCTTTTCACTGCATGTGACTTTTTTTTTTTTTAATAAAATTGTTTCAATTTGGGGGGATACTAATGTTTATATGAACTAATCAATATCTTTATTTTTCAAATGAGTTTGATTTTTTGGTTAGCATCTTTCAATTTTATACATTAGAATAGGATAACTCATACTGCCAGCACATACAAAACCCACAGATTTGTGTGTGTGTGTCTATCCCTTTTTGCACTAGGGCACTGAAATAACTCAAAAGATTGTAATTCTTAATAGGCCACAGCTACCACTGCCTCTACCAGACTGAGTCCAGCACAAACAGATGGTGCCCAGCTACCACCACCGACTACTCTGACAGAGATCACAGTAGAGGGTCCCAGGCAGAGGTGGAGAAAAATGTAGGACAAAATTCTAACTTAGAAAAAAGGCCAGACTTACTGGTCTGACAGAGACTGTATAAATCCTGAGAGTATGGCCCCTGAACACCCTTTTAACTGAGTACTGAAGTCACTCCTGAGGTTCATCCTTCAGCCAAAGATTAGACATGCCCATCAAACAAAACAAGACTAAATGGGCACACCAGCCCTGGGGCAAGGACTGGAAGGCAGGAGGGGACAGGAAAGTTGCTAATGGAGACCCCAACGTTGAGAAGGGGAGAATGTTGACACGTCATGGGGTTGGCAACAAGTGTCACAAAACAATATGTGTGCTAATTGCTTAATGAGAAACTAATTTTCTCTGTAAACCTTCATCTAAAGTACAATAAAATTTTTTTTTTTTAAATGATTGTAATTCTTCATCACTAACATCTTCAGAATTAGCTGTAGGCATAGGCCTAAAACTTCCTCTTCTAAAACCTTCCTCAGTTTCAAAAACTGACATATTGAATCATCAGTTGTCTTCATAAAGCAGAAGTGATAAATATAAAATAAAGGGCATTATATAAAACAAAATCAGAAAATCTTAAAGCATATGAAAGGTTTACCATATGATTCACTTCTAACCTATACAATCTGCGCTTTGCAATTTTTACAGCAGTAATGGACAACACCCATCCAAAAGCAAAGACAAGAAGGCAGAAAGAGACAGAAAACTGGACAAATGGACACAGAGAACCCAGGGAGGAAGGGAAAGGCGGGGAGGGAGAGCTGACACATTGTGGGGATTGCAACCAATGGCACAAAACAATTTTTGTGTATAAATTTTTGAATGAAAAACCAATTCACACAGTAAAAGCTCACCTAAAACACAATAAAATCAGAAAATTAAATATATATATATATATTTACCAGCGTAAACCACTGTGGGAGAGCTGAGTCAAGCAACGTAAACAATCCCCTTGTAGAATGAAAACTTCCTCTTTTCTATTATAGCAGTAGAATTTGTTGCTTCTTGTGAGTCCCTTAGTGGCAACTAAAAGAGGTTGAGGCAGGAAAATCAGGAGGAAAGGAATGACTTCACCAGCCTATTGTTCTCCCTTCTGAGTAAGACAGAGTTTGTCAATTGTCAGCAGTCACCCCATCTCAGGTTAAAAACGGAAAATTGACTCAACCAAATGAACATGGTCCTACTTACTGTACACTACCATAGAAATCTGAAAGACTTCTACAAAATTGCTACCAAGCCTGCTCAGTCAAAGCCTACGACCTGATAACATTATGCATTATGTAAAGTTCAAAGCATGATGTTTATATTTTCAATAATGATCTCTCACAAAATCCCTAGCTAAAACTCGTGAGAGTTCTACAACATCCCCACTGGGAAACCCTAGTATAAGTCACAGGGTGAAAAAGAGACTGGATATATTAGGAAGAGGGAAAATATTTCCATCATTTTAAACTATCTTTGCAGAATTCTCCCCTGTCTGCAGGTAAGCAAGGAGAGATCAGGCTCATTGAATGGCTGTGCTTGAATAGATTTCTCTAGGGTATACTATTCATATACTGATTGCTCACTGACCCCAAGTTTGTCACATCTGTATCTAAACCCTTTCAATTCTGCTTTCTCAAGAAATCCATTTATAAATGTATGGCCTACTTCCTTGGCATCATCAGGTTTGATTTTCTCAAGCAGATTATTACTAACAACAAACAAATATATTTTAGTTATTTTTCACCTCAAAAAACAAATAACAACCCCTCCTGACCTTATATACTATCTTCTCCTGAAAGCAAGAAAAAAAAATTATATTTTTATCCCTACACTTACTCACTCATAATCAATTTCCAAATGCCAGTATTATCTGACTGTATGTTTATCCTATCCACTAAAATTGGACAAAGGACACCTAATAACACAACGGTTAAGTGCTAGGCTGTTAACTGGAAGGCCGTTGGTTAGAACCCACTGAACTGCTCCATGGGAGAAAGATCTGGCAACCTGCTCTCATAAAGATTAAAGCCAGGAAAACCTTATGGGGAAGTTCTACTCTGTCACTTGGGATCACTATGAGTCGAAAATTGACTCGTCATCACCTAACAACAAGTGTTAGACAACACTACTGTCTGACTTCCTACTAGTGTTGTTTACTCATACTTCTTGAAACTTCCCTTATATTCTTTTGGATTATATCCTTGCTTTCTTCCCACCTCGTTGACTATTTTCAAGGTAATTTGTTGGCTGCCTGTATTCTACTCTTTCAGAGCTGTTTCTTTAGCCCCCGACTTGTTTTGGTCTTCTTGGTCTCTTGACGGGAAGCACTCATTCCCATGGGTTTAAATATCTCCTCAAGAATGAAATGTTTAAATGATATGTTAGATTTTCTTTTGACAACTCAACACTACCACCATTTTTTTCTATGGCTACTAACTATATTTCCCAGAATCTCATTTTTCTGCAAAATTTCTTTCTGGCCAAAGAAAGAAACTTTTGCAAAAAAAAGAAGGTGAAAGTGAGATAGAGGCCATTTTTCTTCAGAGTTGGCCGTACACTCTTGTGTAAGCTGACAGAGACATATATCAGCTTCTCTGAAGGCTTCTGTGAACTATGAGCTCTGTCAATGAAGACCGTGACAGTCACTGGAAGCTATTCAGAGATTCTTGGTAACTGCAGAAGGCTTTATCAAGCCCTTATAATCTACTCTCTTCACTGCTTCAGAATGAGACGATGAATGCCAACTCCTGTGACTTTCAGATGAAATTCTGAGATACGTGCTAACAAGAATCACAAGCGTATAAGTATTAAAGCAGAGTTCATAAAAGTAACTCTTTCTTCTTTGTAAATGTCCCTTGATACCTCATGTTAGTCATTCTTGTACATCTTGAATTTCTGCTTTTCCATCTCATCTCATACTGTATACTTCTACAAGTTTTCATGTTTCTAACTTTAAAACTCATCTGCAATCAGGTCACATACCTCTCTCTGCACTGCAACCAACTTAGTTGCAAGACATTTTTTCATGCATTAAAATGGGCATAGATAGAATTTTTGATTCCAAAAATTATTTGGTAGCCTTTTAATCATTTAACAATTATTTGAAAACCCTGATGGTGTAGTGGTTAATAGCTACAGCTGCTAACCAAAAGGTCAGCAGTTCAAATCCATCAGGCACTACTTGGAAACCATATGGAGCAGTTCTACTCTGTCCTATAGGGTCGCTATGAGTAAAACTAAGAAGCCTAAGTGAATAGAGGACTAGAGTAGAAGGCATTGTTATAACGTCCTTTTCTTATACTTGACAGAACACGAATTTTAAAAAATCTTTAAATTCATCAGTACTCTCATTTCAAGTATAACTATACAAGAATGTAAGGAACATATTTAACAGTGAAGTGAGTTAGCTTAGTGTGATATTGAGGTGATAAGAGCAATGTCAGGCAATAGTAGATGTAAAACCTATTTAGCAATGCTGTCATGTTGATGCTTCAACAAAAGTGACCTTCAATTTTAGCAGGCAAATGGCTTAGTGCTAGTGGGTGTCTAGATTTTCATATTGTGTTTGATTAGCAGTGGAAAATATGTAAAAACATATCTTATTTATAATTTTTTTTTCAACTTGTAACAAGACGTATACCTCAATGTTTTTAGAAATACAGTGTCTTCTCTTGTGTTCTGTTGGATTACATCCTTTCTTGGAAATAGGTGGAAACAAAATGGAACTATTATGGAATATTGGCAAATGGAAATATCCACAATATTGCAATACCATTTATCACAATAACTTAGCAAGGCCATGATGAGAGAAAAAAAAAAATCGGATTAAAAAAATGCTATTGAACAGTGTGGAAATAGCTTTTGTGCTTGGCAGTGCCAAAAATTAAGCTGTGGAGCAAAACAAGTGGATTGGTTGCTTTTAAGAAAAATACTAAAAATGATGAGTTGAGTTTAAAAAGCCACCAAAAAGAGTAATTTAGTTTAGCATATCTGAAAAGGACCTATGCTATCTCTCAATTTCTTTTGTCAATTAAGTTCACATGTATTGTGCCTAATAATAACCTGTTGCCCTCCAGTCAATTATGACTCATAGCCAACCTGTAGGGCAGAGTAGAACTGCCTCACAGAGTTTCCAAGGAGTACCTTGTAGATTTGAACTGTCAACCTTTTGGTTAGCAGCCGTAATACTTAACCACTACGCCACAAGGGTTTCCATTGTGCCTCATAGGCATTGTGAAATCTGATACTTTTTACGTGGATAAATTATTATTGGGAAAGAATAGAGTGAATGAACTGGTTTTAACTCAAGTAATCAACTCAATGGCAACTAACTCAACTAAACAACATTATAAGTTTAGGGGTCCACAGGTGGCGCAAATGGCTAAGCACTGGACAACTAGCCAAAAGGTTGGTGGTTCGAACCTACCCAGAGGCACTTCAGGAAGTAAGCCTGAGGATTTCCTTCTGAAAGTTCACAGCCATTCTACTCTGCACACATGAGTTACCATGACTTGGAATCAATTCTATTTCAGACTGTGGAGGTACCTCCCTGTTGTCTGCACCCTCAGCTACATCTTCACTGTGCATGTTTGAGGCTCTTACTTTCCTGGTCCCTTACTCGGTATTGACCAGCTGAGCATGACAACATTAAAATAGTTCTCTTGTTATTTATTTTTGCATCCTGCAACTTCACATTCAAATAATATTCTTTACCTTCCTCTTGCTCATTCCTTCCTGACAAAATATATATATTCAAGATATAGATATAGTGCCAACAGAAATTTGGTGCCTCTTAAGGTGCTACTGTGGGAGCTGATAGCAACTGTTTTCACTTGATCTTTTACTCAAGGGTTTTAGAGATAGTAGAATGCTGGTTGTGAAATCAGCTATGGGGTAAGCTCCTGTACAAATGACCAGGATTGTCATTCCACCTTTCCAAATATACGTTTTATCTTGTGTCTCACTTTTCATACATTTTTGACATAGCTATTATGGGGAAATGACTCTGTTATGGTTTATGGTAATGTAACTTGCTAGTCTTAGAAAGTTCAAGAAATTATACCTTGTTGAAGCACAAAAAAGAAGTCATTTTCACTGATGCTGTTGCCATTGGACTAGAATAAATACACAAATCATATTATAAACAGTGAAATATTTTTTTAGATTTCACTATTGCAGCACAACATGCTATTTGATCAATGTTAAGCAGAGAAAGAAAATCATTAATTGCAATCACTTTGATATATATATGCACATCTATATCTTTATAAATTACAGATATTTATACGCATATATTATATATATAAATGTATCAATCTATAGCTTTCTATTTGTACACACACACACGATCACACACGAATCTTGTTCTCTTGTCCTGCCTAAGTGAACACTTCAGTGCAATAAAGTCTTTTACAGCACCATTGGCCTTTTTTCTTTCTCCTATATACGTATATATTAGAGAGAGAGAGAAAAAAAAAAGAGATCTGTATATACATTTCTGATAACCTCATAGCTTTTGAGTTAGTACAAGAATGACCCCCCCAAAAAAACCTAAGATACAGCAAACTTAGGTATATTATATCAGACATATATTATTAGAAGATTTAAGGTGCCAACATTTTCAGCTAATTTCTAGACCTTGATATAACATATTCTATTTAAGTTGTATATTAACATCTGTACCTGACCTGGTAAAAAATTAACGGGTTGAAGAAATCTTTCTATATATATACCTAGTTATTTGGTTTTTCTTTATCGGAAGTGTGATTTTCTAAGGTGCAAATGTCCTAGTTCAAAAAAAAAAAGGCTTTCTCTGATTTAGAAAGTGTTATATTCACCACTAACATTTCCAATGACTATTGTGCATAATCCTTAAAACATTAGTAATACCTTTCCTTCTGATTGTATTTACTGACCTATATTAGATGGGTAATTGTTAATATAGTGTATTACATAATTTTAGGTGAGCTGATAAAACAAATCCACTCCTTTTTTTAAAAGATAGAAAATTCATTAAACTCTGAATCATATGTCTTTAAACACAGGACACAGGTACAATTTACACTTCCTTGTAATTTTTAAAAGGCACTATCTTTAGTGTTCTTGAGTCAAAGCAGCAACATAAGCCAATAAATAGTCCCTGAACATGTTGTGACTTTGACTTTGAGGTACGTTCTTATGGCAAGCAATTGCCTGTGTTTGCCAAGAGTTAATATTTTTGCATATTAATGAAAGAATTTGAATTAATACTTTCTGGTTTCTAAGACATTTTTTAAAGATTTCCAGCTAGTTGATAGAGTGTAAGTAAGGTATAATATGTGGACTAGAGTTTAAATTCAGATTATAATGTTTTATATAGTACTATAAAATACTGTGCACAGCTATCTGGTCCTTATAAATATCTCTGTTTTCTAAGTAAGTGGATGACATTTGATTTTACCAATCAAAATTTTAATCTTTTTAGTCAAAGTTTTCTTTAATTCAATAATAATCTTTTTTTTTTTTTGGCTTTAACAAGCAGAAATTTATTCTCACATTTTTGGAGGTAGAAGCCGAATTCAGGGTGCCAGTTCCAGGGGAAGTCTTTTTCTCTCAGTCAGCTCTGGGGAAGCTCCTTGTCATCAGTCTTCTCCTGGGTTAGGATTTTGTCAGTGCAGGGACCCCAAGTCCAAAAGACACACTCTGCTCCTGGCTCTACTCTCTTGGTGGTAGGAAGGCCCCCTGTTTGTTGCTTCTTTTTTTTTTATATCTCAAAAGAGATTTACTCAAAATACAACCTAATTTTGTAGATTGAGTTATGCCTCATTAACATAATTGCCTCTAATCCTGCCTCATTAATGTCATAGAGGTAGAATTTACAACACGTGGGAAAATCACATCAGATGACAAAATGGTGGACAATCCCACAGTACTGGGAACCATGGCCTAGCCAAGTTGACACACGTTTTCAGGGAACACAATTCAATCCATAACATACTGCTAATTGCCTGGCCATTCAGTCTGGCACTAACGACCCTCAGACAAGCATCTAAAGCAAGTCCCTATGGGGATGAGACATCTGGATGAAAAAAAAAAAAATCAGTCTGCTTCTGACAGGCTTTTGTTACTTGTGTGGATGGTCACCAGAATAGCCCCTATGCTGAGATGGAAAACCAACCAACGAGCAAACTGCTCTTGCTAACTGACTGCAGAAGCTGAAGCATCCTCCAATCCAGAGTAAAGCACCCGACCTCCTCCTACATTTGAGAGAGGATGGCCCAGAGATTCACACACCATCCTAGACTGGACCTATATGCATGGACTGCCAATGTCATCCATAAACACTGGACAACACAGAAAAGCTGACCTACCTATAGACCTTAGCCAAGGCTAAAACCTGCCTAGGGACAGATCCCTGAGCCAATAGCCCAGGGCATTCTCAGCAAGTAAATCATATAGGAGGCCTATTATCCTACACAGAAGTGTTCACTGGATCTTTTTTTTTCTTTTCTATTTTTGTTGGGCTTTAAGTTAAAGTTTACAGCTCAAGTTAATTTCTCATACAAAAACATATACACACATTGTTATGTGGCCCTACTTGCTATCCCTGTAATGTGACAGCACACTCCTCCTTTCCACTCTGGGTTTATCCTGTCCATTCAACCAGCTCCTATCCCTTTCTGCCTTCTCATCTTGCCTCTAGACAGGAGCTGCCCATTTAGTCTCATGTATCTACTTGAACTAAGAAGCACAATCTTCATGAGTATTATTTTGCATCTTATATTCCAGTCTAATCTTTTTCTGAAGAGTTGGCTTTCAATAATAATCTTTCAAAAAACATTTAATGTCTACCTATACTATGTAAAATACCATTCTTATTTGCCTGTAAGCAAAAATAATGAGAATAATTTTCCTAACCTAGATAAATCTACAGTCTCATGTAAGAGACAAGCCAGTTATCAAGTAATTTTAGCAATGTGTAAATGCTACCCAATGCTCAAAGTGATAAGGGAGCATGGAGAGAGAAAGACCCAACTGTTTAAAGAGTTGAAAACATTACAGTGATGAATGAACTGTTCTTCCTCTTTTCTCTTCCTAGCATTTCATTGGTAGAATTACCCCTTAATAAGTATGTAACAGTTATGAATGCTTCATGGCAATCATCCCACACCCATGTTCAGCTCTGGGGTCTGACTGGCAAAAGCCGATTGTTGGGACTTATTTATCTAGCCAAAGTGGTTGGTCCAGGTTGGTCCAATCAAAATATCTGTCCAGTTATTTGCCACTCGCTGAAGAATGCCTTATGTCCTGCATAAGTCTACCCTTTCCTGCAAAAGTGTTGTCTCTTACAGCACCATTGCCTTTTTTTCTTTACCCTTCTTGCAGATGCAATCTTATATACATTAGTGTGTTTATTTGGTTAGTGTCCTTCAGCGACAGAAGACCAACTTCTCTCAGGCCAGGAACTGTTTCTTCTTTAGCTACAATTTGTGTCCTTGTTATGCAATCAGCACTACATAATAGATGATATATAAGTAACTACTGTATTAACAAAAGGATAAGTGAATGAATGGACATTCAATACTTCTAATTTCCTATAGGTAGTATACGTACATGGTTTTCTATTCCATTTTGATCATCGTGCTTAAGTAAGCAGATACATCCTTCCGGCTTACCTTTGATTTATTAATTTTTTATTCCATGTAGCTGATGATTACTTATAGTGATAGCTACTACATGCACCAAGTCATTATTTATCATGTATGTTCTGGGAAGAAAGACCTTGTGATCTACTTCTGAAAATTCACAGCCATTGAAAATCCTATTTCCAGTTCTACTTAGAAACACATGAGGTTGCCATGAGTCAGAGCCCACTACTGTACAGCAACTGTTTTTTTTTTTTTATGTACAAACAAAAGGTCATTTACTTAAAATGTAGTGACCTAAAATATTTATAGACTAAGTTAGGCCTTTACTTGTATTATTTATCGTACCATGTTGTATGTAATTCACCACAGTATTTGCCTTATGGAACACATGCATTTTACATAAGGTCATGATATTCTAGAATTGCTTTTTTAATTTAAAATTAAAATACTGATTCCAGAGAATGATTGTAATTATTTGTCAAATAATTCTAACAATGGCAAATATGTGTCACGGGGGAGGGGTTCTGTTTCAGGAGAGTGGCTCAAGCACATTTATTTCCCTCCTCCCAAGATCTTGTTGAAATAACAGTAAAGATGTATCTTTGAAAAGATGCAAACCATCATATTTCTGAATATTAGAAGATGATCCAACATCAAAATGAATGTTTAAAAAAAAAAATCTGAAATAAAGCAGACATAACCAAGTTTAGGATAAAAAAACACCAAAGTCAAACCTCTTATCTAAGGCAATTTCAGAAAACTTTCAAGTTCAGAATAACAAATCCTAAAAGCAAAATTAAACTATGGGGAAATCGTCACAGAAATTGAAGAACACATATCAGAATGCTTCTTCCTGACCTCTCTCTGTCTATAGACCGCATTATATGGCAAAAATGGTGTTTGCTTGTTTGTTTGATGAGGGCAGAAAATAAAACAAAAGTGAGTTTGATGAAACTCTGGACTTCATGCCAGTCATGAAGGAAAAGAGAATGAAAGACAGTTCTCCCTTGGAATGAATGCATTTGTAATTCAGCCCCATAGTGAAATCCTCTCTTACTGTGGCAGTTGTGGAAATGCCCAGCCAGCCTATCTTCTCCAGTCCTAAGCATCCTGCTGAACAACTCCGCTGGAAAACCTTCAAACATTTGCAGAAAGATCACAGTTCCTCCTCTGGAAAAGACATAGAAAGAAAAACTTGGAAGGTAAGCCTTACCCCACAACTTCCTACCTCATTTGTAAATATAAACCTCTTTTTAAAAATGACAAGGTATTTGAAGACAACTAAAGACTTGAGAGATAACAATATACCCAATTAGGTTCTGAGAAAATTTTGAAAGGATTTTCTAGCCATTAAGCAAAAATAAGTTGCTCTCAAGAAGGATCAATAAAAGAAATGTCTTAGAAATGTGAAAATCAGATGACTGCGGAACTAACAAAGAAATAAAAATGGGAGAGTAAGAGTAAGAGACATGTTGGATAGAAACAGAAAGCTGAGAAGAATATACCTAAGGCAGAAAACAGAAAATGTAAAAAAAATTAAATGAACAAACACAAACACACACCATAAAAAGTAAGAACATTTCCCTAAAGTGAAGAGAGACACAAGGTTTAAGAGCCAAAGAGTCCACTGAGAGCAGGCAGAAGAGTAGGGAGAAATTACATCTTCTGAATATATCTTGGTAGAACTCCAACATTCTAGATAAAATGAAAATCTTCTCTTCAGAGAGAGAGAGGAAAGGGATATATATACATATATATATAAACAAACCTGTTGCCATCGATTATGACTCATAGCGACCCTATAGGACAGAGTAGGACTGTCCTATGTATACATACATATATATACACACACACACGTATGAATCAAGTTGCAATTAAACTGTAGAGGAAATGTGAAGATAATGGAACAATTATCCAAAGATTTAAGGGAAATTGATTATTCTTCTAGAATTCTGTCAAATAAGAAAGCAAAAGAGTCATTCAGGCATAAAAACGTTTCCTTTTTGTGAAATGCTTTTACTCCACACGTTGTTGTTGTTTTTAAGTTCCATTGAGTCAGTTCTGACTCATAATGAACTCTCATGTACAACAGGATGAAACATTGCCCAGTCCTGTATCGTCCTCCCAATCATTGCTATGTTTCAGCCCACTGTTGCAGCCACTATGCGAATTCCTCTCTTTGAGGGGCCTCCTCTTTTTGGCTGACCCTCTGCTTTTACCGAGCATGATATCCTTCTCCAGGGACTGGTCCTTTCAAATAACACACTTGTCCAAAGCACATGAGACAGAAACAGGCCATCCTCCCTTCTAAGGAGCATTCTGGCTGTACTTGTTCCAAGATATATTCATTTGTTCTTCTGGCAGTCCATGGTATATTCAATATTCTTCACCAACACCAAAATTTAAATGTATCAATTATTCTTCTGTCTTCCTTATTCATAGTCCATCTTTTGTATACATAAAAGGCAATTGAAAATACCATGGCTTAGATCAGGCTCACCTTAATCCTCAGTGAAAATTTGTTTTATAAACACTTTAAAGAGGTCTTTTGCAGCAGATTTGCCCATTGCAATTCCTTGTTTGATTTCTTGACTGCTGCTTCCAGGGGTGTTGATTGTGGATCTAAGTAAAATGAAATCCTTGACTACTTCAATATTTTCTCCATTTATCTTAATGTACTTACGGGTCCAGTTGTGAGGATTTTTGTTTTCTTTATAGTGAGCTGTAATCCATATTGAAGTCTGTAGTCTTTGAGCTTCATCGGTAAGTAATTTAAGTCCTCTTCACTTGCAGCAAGCAAGGTTGTGTTATCTCCATATCAGTTTGTTAAGATTCTTCCTTCAATACTGATGCCACATTTTTCTTCATATAGTCCAATATCTCAGATTATTTCTTCAGCATATATATTGAATAAGTCTAGTGGGAGGATACAACCATGATGCATATCTTTCCTGATTTTAAGCCACATGTTTTCCCTTGTTCTGTTCAAATGACTGTCTCGTGGTCTTTGCACAGGTTCCTCATGAGCACTATTATTTCTATTTTCTTTATGTTGAGGTATAATGCATACTTAAGGCTGTAGCCTTTGATCCTTAATAGTAACTGCTTTAAGTTCTCTTCACTTTCAGCAAGCAAGGTTGTGTCATCTGCATATCTAGGTTGTCAATGAGTCTTTCTCCAGTCCTGATGCTGCATTCTTCTTCATATAGTCCAGCTTCTCAGATTGTTTGTTCAGTACACAGATTGAATAAAAAGGGAGAAAGTATATAACCCTGAGGCAAATCTTTCCTGATTTTAAATCACACAGTTTCCCCTTCTGTTTGAACCACTGCCTTTTCTTTTATGTACGGGTTCCACATTAGCACAATTAAGTGTTCTGTAATTCCCATTTGTCAAAATATTATCCCTAACTTGTTATGCTTGACACAGTTGCATGTCTTTGCATAATCGGTAAAACACTGATAAATTTCTTTCTAGCAGTCTTTGCTTTCAGTCAAGATCCACCTGACATCAGCAATGATAACCCTCATTCCAGGCTCTCTTCTGAATCCAGCTCAAGTTTTTAGCAATTTCCTTTTGACATACTGCTGCAACCATTTTTGATTTATCTTCAGCAAAATTTTGTGTGTGCTATTAACGATATTATTCAATAATTTCTGCATTCTGTTGTATTCTTTGGAATGGATACAAATACGAATCTCTTTCAGTTGGTTAGCCAGGTAGCTGTCTCCCAAATTTCTTGGCATAGACCAGTGAGTACCTCCAGCACTGCATCTGTTTTTTGAAACATCTTAATGGGTATTCTGTTGGTTCTTGGAGCCTTGTTTTTAGCTAATGCCTTTGGTGCAGCTTGGACCTCTTCCTTCAGTACCATCGGCTCTTGATCATATGCTACCTCCTGAAATAGTTGAACATTGATCACTTCTTTTTGGTACAGTGATTCTCTGTATTCCTTCCATCTTTTTTTGATGCTTCCTGTGTCTCTTAACATTTTCCCCATAGAATCCCTCAATATTGCAACTTAAACCTTGAATTATTTCCTCAGTTCTTTCATCTTGAGAAATGATGAGCATGTTCTTCTCTTTTTGTTTTCTGTTTCCAAGTCTCTAGTATCTCATTATAATACTTAACTTTGTCATCTTGAGCAATAGACGTTTTGATCCACAGTTGGCACATGGTCTTGTTCTGACTGATGATATTGAGCTTCTCCGTCATCTCTTTCCACAGATGTGGTCAATTTGATTCCTGTATATTCCATCCTGGGAGATCCACGTGTATAGCTGCTATTTATGTTGTTGAAAAAAGGTATTTTTAATGAATAGGTCCTTGGTCTTGCAAAATTCTGTCATAAAATCCCTGGCTTCGTTTGTATTACCATATTTTTCAACTACTGATTCTTCTTCTTTGTTGCTAGCTTCTTCATTTCAATCACCAGTAATTACCAACGTGTCTTGATTGTATATTTGATCGATTTCAGACTGCAGATGTTGCTAAAAATCTTCAATTACTTCATCTTTGGCATTTGTGGTTGGTGAGTAAGTTTTTTTTTTTTAATAATTTTTATTGTGCTTTAAGTGAAAGTTTACAAATCAAGTCAGTCTGTCACGTATAAGCTTATATACACCTTACTACATACTCCCATCTACTCTCCCCCTAATGAGTCTGCCCGCTCCCTCCTTCCAGTCTCTCCTTTCATGACCATTTTGCCAATTTCTAACCCTCTCTACTCTCCCATCTCCCCTCCAGACAGGAGATGCCAACACAGTCTCAAGTGTCCACCTGATACAAGTAGCTCACTCTTCATCAGCATCTCTCTCCAACCCATTGTCCAGTCCCTTCCATGTCTGATGAGTCGTCTTCGGGAATGGTTCCTGTCCTGGGCCAACAGAAGGTTTGGGGACCCTGACTGCCAGGATTCTTCTAGTCTCAGTCAGACCATTAAATCTGGTCTTTTTATGAGAATTTGGGGTCTGCATCCCACTGATCTCCTGCTCCTTCAGGGGTTCTCTGTTGTGCTCCCTGTCAGGGCAGTCATCGGTTGTGGCTGGGCACCATCTGGTTCTTCTGGTCTCAGGATGATGTAAGTCTCTAGTGCATGTGGCCTTTTTTTCCTCTTGGGCTTATAGTTATCGTGTGACCTTGGTGTTCTTCATTCTCCTTTGATCCAGGTGGGTCAAGACCAATTGATGCATCTTAGATGGCCACTTGTTGGCATTTAAGACCCCAGACACCACACTTCAAAGTGGGATGCAGAATGTTTTCATAATAGAATTTATTTTGCCAATTGACATAGAAGTCCCCTTAAGCCATAGTCCCCAAACCCCCGCCCTTGCTCCGCTGACCTTCGAAGCATTCATTTTATCCCGGAAACTTCTTTGCTTTTGGTCCAGTCCAGTTGAGCTGACCTTCCCTGTATTGAGTATTGTCCTTCCCTTCACATAAAGTTGTTCTTATCTATTAACTAATCAGTAAATAATCCTCTCCCATCCTCCCTCCCTCCCCCCTCTCGTAACCACAAAAGAATGTGTTCTTCTCAGTTTATACTATTTCTCAAGATCTTATAATAGTGGTCTTATACAATATTAGTCCTTTTGCATCTGACTAATTTCACTCAGTATAATGCTTTCCAGGTTCCTCCATGTTATGAAATGTTTCACAGATTTGTCACTGTTCTTTAGTGATGCATAGTATTCCAATGTGTGAATATACCATAATTTATTTAACCATTCATCCATTGATGCACACCTTGGTTGCTTCCAGGTTTTTGCTATTGTAAACAGTGCTGCAATAAACATGGGTGTGCATATATCTGCTCGAGTAAAGGCTCTTATATCTCTAGGGTATATTCCAAGGAGTGGGATTTCTGGGTTGTATGGTAGTTCTATTTCTAACTTTTTAAGAAAACGCCAGATAGATTTCCAAAGTGGTTGTACCATTTTACATTCCCACCAGCAGTACATAAGAGTTCCAATATCTCCGCAGCCTCTCCAACATTTATTATTTTGTGTTTTTGGGATTAATGCCAGCCTTGTTGGAGTGAGATGGAATCTCATCGTAGTTTTAATTTGCATTTCTCTAATGGCTAATGATCGAGAGCATTTTCTCATGTATCTGTTAGCTGCCTGAATACCTTCTTTAGAGAAGTGCATGTTCATATCCTTTGCCCACTTTTTGATTGGGTTGTTTGTCTTTTTGTGGTTGAGTTTTAACAGAATCATATAGATTGTAGAGATCAGGCGTTGGTCGGAGATGCCATAGCTGAAAATTTTTTCCCAATCTGTAGGTGGTCTTTTTACTCTTTTGGTGAAGTCTTTAGATGAGCATAGGTGTTTGATTTTTAGGAGCTCCCAGTTATCTGGTTTGTCTTCGTCATTTTTAGTAATGTTTTGTATTCTGTTTATGCCTTGTATTAAGGCTCCTAAGGTTGTCCCTATTTTTTCTTCCATGATCTTTATCATTTTAGTCTTTATGTTTAGGTCTTTGATCCACTTGGAGTTAGTTTTTGTGCATGGTGTGAGGTATGGGTCCTGTTTCGTTTTTATGCAAATGGATATCCAGTTATGCCAGCACCGTTTGTTAAAAAGACTATCTTTTCCCCAATTAACTGACACTGGGCCTTTGTCAAATATCAGCTGCTCATACGTGGATGGATTTATATCTGGGTTCTCAATTCTGTTCCACTGGTCTTTGTGTCTGTTGTTGTACCAGTACCAGGCTGTTTTGACTACTGTGGCTGTATAATAGTTTCTGAAATCAGGTAGAGTGAGGCCTCCCACTTTCTTCTTTTCTTTCAGTAATGCTTTGCTTATCTGAGGCTTCTTTCCCTTCCATATGAAGTTGGTGATTTGTCTCTATATCACCTTAAAAAATGACATTGGAATTTGGATTGGAAGTGCATTGTATGTATAGATGGCTTTTGGTAGAAAAGACATTTTTACTATGTTAAGTCTTCCTATCCATGAGCAAGGTATGTTTTTCCACTTAAGTAAGTCCTTTTTAATTTCTTGTAGTAGAGCTATGTAGTTTTCTTTGTATAGGTCTTTTACATCTTTGGTAAGGTTTATTCCTAAGTATTTTATCTTTTTGGGGGCTACTGTGAATGGTATTGATTTGGCCATTTCCTCTTCCATGTTCTTTTTGTTGATGTAGAGGAATCCAAGTGATTTTTGTATGTTTATTTTATAACCTGAGACTCTGCCGAACTCTTCTATTAGTTTCAGTAGTTTTCTGGAGGATTCCTTAAGGTTTTCTGTGAATACGATCATGTCATCTGCAAATAGAGATAATTTTACTTCCTCCTTGCCAATCCGAATGCCCTTTATTTCTTTGTCTAGCCTAATTGCTGTGGCTAGGACCTCTAGCACAATGTTGAATAAGAGTGGTGATAAAGGGCATCCTTGTCTGGTTCCCCTTCTCAAGGGAAATGCTTTCAGGCTCTCTCCATTTAGAATGATGTTGCCTGTTGGCTTTGTATAGATGTCTTTTATTATTTTGAGGAATTTTCCTTCAATTCCTATTTTACTGAGAGTTTTTATCATGAATGGGTGTTGGACTTTGTCAAATGCCTTTTCTGCATCAATTGATAAGATCATGTGATTTTTGTCTTTTCATTTATTTATTTGGTGGATTACATTAATGGTTTTTCTAATATTAAACCAGTCTTGCATAATAAAAAAATCCCACTTGGTCGTGGTGGATTATTTTTTTGATATGTTGTTGTACTCTATTGGCTAGAATTTTGTTGAGGATTTTCACATCTGTGTTCATGAGGGATATAGGTCTGTAATTTTCTTTTCTTGTGGTGTCTTTACCTGGTTTTGGTATCAGGGATATGGCGGCTTCATAGAATGAGTAAGGTAGTATTCCATCATTTTCTATGCTTTGAAATACCTTTAGTAGTAGTGGTGTTAACTCTTCTCTGAAAGTTTGGTAGAACTCTGCAGTGAAACCGTCCGGGCCAGGGCTTTTTTTTGTTGGGAGTTTTTTGATTACCTTTTCAATCTCTTTTTTTGTTATGGGTCTATTTAGTTGTTCTAATTCTGATTGTGTTAGTTTAGGTAGGTGGTGTTTTTCTAGGAATTCATCCATTTCTTCTAGATTTGCAAATTTGTTAGAGTACAGTTTTTTGTAATAATCTGATATGATTCTTTTGATTTCAGTTGGGTCTGTTGTGATATGGCCCATCTTGTTTCTTCTTCGGTTATTTGTTTCTTTTCCTGTATTTCTTTAGTCATTCTGGCCAATGGTTTATCAACTTTGTTGATTTTTTCAAAGAACCAGGTTTTGGCTTTCTTAATTCTTTCAATTGTTTTTCTGTTCTCTAATTCATTTAGTTCAGCTCTAATTTTTATTATTTGTTTTCTTCTGGTGCCTGATGGATTCTTTTGTTGCTCACTTTCTATTTGTTCAAGTTTTAGGGACAGTTCTCTGATTTTGCCTTTTTTTTTTCTTTACGTATGTGTGCATTTATCGATACAAATTGATCTCTGAGCACTGCTTTTACTGCGTCCCAGAGGTTTTGATACAAAGTGTTTTCATTCTTGTTGCATTCTATGAATTTCTTTATTTCCTCCTTAATGTCTTCTATAACCCAGTCTTTTTTCAGGAGGGTATTGTTCAGTTTCCAAGTATTTGATTTCTTTCCCCTAATTTTCCTATTTTTGATTTCCACTTTTATGGCCTTGTGATCTGAGGACATGCTTTGTAATATTTTGATGTTTTGGATTCTGCAAAGGTTTATTTTATGACCTAATATGTGATCTATTCTAATGTTCTATGTGCACTAGAAAGAAAAGTATGCTTTGCAGCTGTTGGGTGGCTTGTTCTGTATAAGTCTATGAGGTCCAGTTGGTTGATTGTAGCAATTACGTCTTCCATGTTTCTATTGAGCTTCTTAGTGGATGTCCTATCCTTCTCCGAAAGTGGTGTGTTGAAGACTCCTACTATAATTGTGGAGATGTCTATCTCACTTTTCAGTTCTGTTAAAGTTTGTTTTATATATCTTGCAGCCCTGTCATTGGGTGCATAAATATTTAATATGGTTATATCTTCCTGGTAAATTGTCCCTTTCATCATTATGTTGTGTCCTTCTTTATCCTTTGTGGTGGGTTTAACTTTGAAGTCTTTTTTGTCAGAAATTAATATTGCTACTCCTGCTCTTTTTTGCTTGTTGTTTGCTTGATATATTTTTTTCCATCCTTCAAGTTTTAGTTTATTTGTGTCTCTAAGTCTAAGGTGTGTCTCTTGTAGGCAGCATATAGACGGATCGTGTTTCTTTATCCAGTCTGAGACTCTCTGTCTCTTTATTGGTGCATTTAATCCATTTACATTCAGCATAGTTATAGATAAGTATGTGTTTAGTGCTGTCATTTTGATGCCTTTTGTGTGTGTTGTTAACAATTTCATTTTTCCACTGACTTTTTTGTGCTGAGATGTTTTTCTTTGTAAATTGTGTGTTCCTCATTTTCATAGTAGTCAAATTTATGTTTGCTGAGTCGTTATGTTTTTCTTGGTTTTTATTTTGAGGTATGGAATTGTTAGACCTCTTTGTGGTTACCTTAATATTTACCCCTATTTTTCTAAGTAAAAACCTAACTTGTATCATCCTATATCGCCTTGTTTTCCTCTGCATATGGCAGTTCTATGCCACCTGTATTTACTCCCTCTTTTTGATTATTGTGATCTTTTACATATTGACTTCAATGATTCCCTGTTTTGAGCATTTTTTTCTTTTTAAAATTAATCTTAATTTGTTTTTGTGATTTCCTTACTTGAGTTGATATCAGGATGTTCTGTTCTGTGACCTTGTGTTGTGTTGGTATCTTATATTATTGATTTTCTAACCAAAAAATTTCCTTTAGTATTTCTTGTAGCTTTGGTTTGGTTTTTGCAAATTCTCTAAGCTTGTGTTTATCTGTAAATGTTTTCATTTCACCTTCACATTTGAGAGAGAGTTTTGCTGGATATATGATCCTTGGCTGGCAGTTTTTCTCCTTCAGTGCTCTATATATGTCATCCCATTACCTTCTTGATGGCATGGTTTCTGCTGAGTAGTCTGAACTTATTCTTATTGATTCTCCTTTGTAGGAGACCTTTCTTTTATCCCTGACTGCTTTTAAAATTTTCTCTTTATCTTTGGTTTTGGCAAGTTTGATAATAATATGTCTTGGTGATTTTCTTTTTTGATCAATCTTATATGGATTTCGATGAGCATCTTGGATAGATATCCTTTCATCTTTCATGATGTCAGGGAAGTTTTCTGTCAACAGATCTTCAACTATTCTCTCTGTATTTTCTGTTATCCCTCCTTTTCTGGAACTCCAATCACACACAAGTTATTCTTCTTGATAGTGTCCCACATGATTCTTAGGGTTTCTTCATTTTTTTTTTACTTCTTTTATCTTATTTTTCTTCAACTATATTGTTGTCAATTGCCTAACCCTCCATCTCCCCGACTCTGTATTCCAATTGCTTGATTCTGCTCCTCTGACTTCCTATTGAATTGTGTAATTCTGTAATTTTACTGTTAATCTTTTGGATTTCTGAATGCTGTCTCTCTATGGATTCTTGCAGCTTGTTAATTTTCCACTGTGTTCTTGAATAATCTTTTTGAGTTCTTCAACTGCTTTATCAGTGTGTTCCTTGGCTTTTTCTGTAGATTGCCTTATTTCATTTCTGACGTCATCCCAGATGTCTTGAAGCATTCTGTAAATTAGTTTTTTATATTCTGCATCTGGCAATTCCAGGATTGTATCTTCATTTGGGAAAGATTTTGATTCTTTAGTTTGGGAAGTTGTAGAAGCAACCATGGTCTGCTTCTTTATGTGGTTTGATATCGACTGCTGTCTCTGAGCCGTCTATAATATATTGTAATGATTTATTTTATATTTGCTCACTGAGTCTTATCTTGTTTTATTTTCTTTCAATATACGTAGAAGGGCTACTAGATTGCGCTGTCTTGATTGTTGTAGCCTTTGGATCACTTATGTCCTATTACTAGGTGGCTTGGGCTGTTACCAGATATATAAGCCCAAGAGTTCATTCACTATTCTTGAGTGGAATCTGATTTTGGGTTACCAAGTGTGCGATGTAGACTGTCACCTATTCACTTAGAGGAGTAATTGTGATAGTTGTGTGCACCAGATTGTAGTAGCAGCAGGGGTTCACAATTGTGTGAACAGGATGCTGACAGGGTTCCCCCAAGTGCCAGTGAGGTAGGTGTGTCTCTATTCCTAAAGCACTTTGGTGGGTGGGCTCTGCAGCTGTGCCTTAGGCACCCAATGCATATACCTCTACAGATTGGTAGGTGTCACTATCCTCAGACCCCTATGGCAGGAGGCTAGGTGGTTTGGGTGGAGCTTCGGCCCTCAGTTCCCCATTGTGTGTCAGTGAGGCCTCTGTTTAATAGGTAGAGATATCAGACCTGGGAAACTTATCTTTCCAGTAATCTGCTAAAACAATTACAGTCAGATCCCTATCAGAATTGCCTTTGCATTATAATAGCCACCTGATTTCAGGAAGTCAGGGAAGGATTTTTGGTCCCTGGGTTTTCTGTAGCTGCTTCTCTCAGGCCAGGAGAATGAGTTAGGAAAAGACAAAAACAAAACAAAACAAAAATGCAGAGCACTTCACTCTCTGGCCCAGGAAATTCCAATGTTAATGAAGCCGCCTGGGAGGGGGAGGGGAGGGATCAGGTAGATAGGAGAGAGTAGCACCCAGGAATATAGACAAAGTTTCTTATCTTGCTTGGTGATGACTGTTTTATCTGAGTTTCCTGAGGGGTGTGTAGCCTGTGTGCGTTGGCAGGGTTGAGATTGCCCCTGAGGGTCAGGTCAGCATCCTGTGCTTGTGCTGTCTCAGAAGCTGTAGTCAGTTCCCCCACTCACAGTCCAAAGCCCAGCGCCAAGGTTCCCCAGGTGGGACGCCGCACTCTAGGCTCCAAAACTAGTCGCTGTCTCCCGGTGACTTCTCCTCCTATCAGCCGTGTCGCTGTACTGCCTGCGTGCACTTGCTGGGCTTCCCCCAAGGTCACTCCTGGGGGCTAGGGCTGTTTCCCATGTTTGCGCTGTCTCAGGAAGCCATGCTCACCTCCTCTGAGCCCAGTCTAAAGCCCGGTGCCAAGGTTTTCTGACTGAGACGTTGGCTTCAGACTCTGAAAACAGTCACTGCTTTCCCATGGTTGCTCGTTCTCTCATTAGCCGCGTCAGTGTGCAGACTGCTTGCACTGGCTTAGTCTCTGTCACTAAGGTCAACTCTTTAGGTCTGTGTTTGATGGTCAGGGTTTGTAGATTGTCATGTATGTGATCAATTCACTTGTTTTTCTGAGTTTTTGTTGTAAGAGGGATCCGAGGTAGCTTCTACCTAGTCAGCCATCTTGGCCCCACCTCTCTGGTGAGTAAGTTTGAATAATAGCTATCATAACTGGTCTTCCTTGTAGGGGTCTGGATATCATCCTATTACTAACAGTGTTGTACATCAGGATAAAAAATAGATCTTAAAAAGTTCTTTTTGACAAAAAATGTGAAACCATTCCTCTTTAATCTGTCATTCCTGTCATGGTAGACAGTATGATTTTCCAAAAATGGCCAATACCAGTCCATTTCTGCTCACAAATGCTTAGTGTCTCAATCTTCAAGCATTCCCTTTTGTTTTTGATAACCTCCAGTTTTCCCAGATTCATACTTTGTACATTCTACTGCATATAGTTATGAAATAAATATATTTACATAATTGTAGTCCATAAATGCATTTAGAGTATAAATTTCAAAAATAATGTTTTAGACAAAGAACAAAAGATTTGCTATTAAAATATAAAATATAAATATTATGCATTTTTAACAATTTATTGTATATATATATATATATATATATATATATATATATATATATATAAATACGTAGAGTCTGGTGGTGTAGTGGTTAAGAATTAGTCTGCTAGCAAAAATGTTGGCAGTTCAAATCTACCAGTCGCTACTTGGAAACACTATGGGATGGTTCTACTCTGTCCTATAGGGTACTTACAGGTGGGAATCCTCTTGGCGGCAAAGTTTTTTTTAAATAATATGTGTAAGTGTGGAAAAAGGATGACATGGAGCTGAGTAAATTTTTAGTTATACTATACGTGACCTGGAATCCTGGTGGCACGGTGGTTAAGTTCTATGGCTGTTAACCAAAAGGTCAGTAGTTCAAATCCACCAGCCGCTCCTTAGAAACCCTATGGTGCAGTTCTACTCTATCTTATAGGGTCTCTGTGAGTTGAAATTGATTCAAGGGAGAGGTTTTTTTTTTTTTTTTTAATATATGGCCTAAATACATCAATATATCAACCATCATTATGAGGAATCTAGTATTTTTCTAAATAAAAAAAAGGGAAATCTGAATGTAAAAAAAAATTGTTTAAAATGATTTCATCTGGAATGTGAAACTTTGGGTAGTGAAAGAAGAGTTTTATATTAATTTTCATATATTTTGTTTCTGATAATGGTGATGTTTATAAAATGATTATTATGACCATTGCTATATGAAAAATGGTTGTAGATGACAGAGAAAAACATAAACAACATGCATTTATTTTAATGAGTTTTAGTAGGGAAAAAAACAACATAAACAACTTGTGACACCTATAATTTCATTTTAGGCTGACTTACGTGTCTTGTGCTTTGCAGGTTCATGAATTTGTCACATCTACAATAATTGAAATATTCTCCACAATGTTTCAAAATATGGAGAGCATTAATGAAAACGGACTGCTGAATTTTTTCTTGGTTTGTAAAGAGTAGGCCAATGACAAGAAATATATACTTTTTCAAACTGAAGCTGATGACCGTACTACTTAATTATTCACTCATATTATCTAATGGAGAGAAGAATTTGAATTCTTCCTGGGCAAATATTTTTGTATATGATTATATGCATAAATAGAACTGACTGAAAACTTGAATATTTTATAAGTATACTTGCTCATTTGAAAAACCTAAATGTAACCAATGAAGTGTTTCATCTGTATTACCTTTTCAGGGAGAGCGGATGTGATAGAAATATTGGAGCCATAGTTTACAAAACTTGTTTTAAGCTAGTCCCTTTCATTATCTGAGTGACATGCTTATTTTCACTTGAAAAATACTGAATATTATTGAGAGACATCCTAAAAAGTGTTCTAAAATGTTTCCAAAACCTGATGACAATAGTGAGTAAAAAGAACTCCATTCCAACTACTTTGAAGATATAACTAAATAACTGAACACATACGAAAGAGCAGATATGGAAATTGATAGATTTTTGAAAAACACGATGCAATGAATTTTCATATTTGTATGTTTGGGAAATAATTCTTAGTCTCCGGTATTTTTAGATGAGGCAGTTGCACATATATTTGCCTTTTATTGGTAACATATATGCAAGATTGGATTGTTTATATAGGATAACAAAAATATTTAAAATAACTTAATTGTCTTTTTTAAACAAGTGGCGGCACTTCCAGTTGTCCATCAACATTTATCCTTTTTCTGAGTTTTGGCTCAATGGTTAAGAGATAGGCTGCTAACCAAATGGCTGGAAGTTTGAATCCACCAGCCATGCCTTGGCAGTTCCACCCTATCTTATAGGGTTGCTATGAGTTGGAATTGACTGAATGGCAACAGATTTGGTTTTCTTTTTTTTCAGTTCTGTGTTTTTCCTGGACAGGTGATCATCAAGCTAGAATCACACCTCGTAGGTTCCTTTACAACTTAGTTTTTTCCCCATAAGACATGAAATTCTGCAATGATATTGCCACTTCAAGATCATGCACTTAAAGGGTGTTTCAGTTTCTCCACTGGCCTTCTATCATGTCTCAATACTTGGGAGAAAACTGCAACACCTATCTTGAAGCAAGAGTTGGAAGGCACCTGCAGTCTTCCAAATAAGGAAGCCAACTGCCCTATTATTCCAATACCTGCATCTCCAGGCTCTTGCATGAGTGAGAGAGATGAATTCCTCTTTTTATAAGCCATCATATTCTGTTTTCTTGTGTTCCTAATAAAACATCTAAGGAAGCAGTCTCATTAATAAAATAGAAATCCTCAAATTATTTTCAAATTGGAAGTATAAGGCTGATAATAACCAATCATGAATAATTTCATTTTTTATACGAGAAATATTGACAGTAAGGCATTTTAAAAGTTAGTTTTTATTATTTAAATATTTTTAAATTTTTATCTAATAAGAGTTTGCATTATGCTTATGTTTAACCCTCATTTTATATCAAGGAGTATTTTTTTTTTCATGATGGTGATGTAAAATTTTCATACTTAAATTTCTTGGAGTAAAAAGTGAGTCAACCTAAACAACAATATCAAATGAATAAACATATAGATAGTGCATGGATATGTCAAAGATTATGGAGTTAGTATACAAATGACACTGAAAGAGTCAATTTTAAGAATGTTAACACTTCCTAACAAGAAACGGTTTGAAAGAATAAGATCTTTATGCTCTGACATAGGTGTGTGATTATAAGCAATTTATACTTAGGCTGTCAATCCATTAGTTCATTCTTCTGTGAATAAAGGTAATAATCATTCCAATCCAATAAGGTTGAAATGTGGATAAAATTAAATGTTGCATTGAGATTGCAGAACAAAAAAGAATTTCTGGAACGTAGTGAGCTCTGACAGGCAAGCCTTTGAATGGTGCATTTTGATTAGCAAAATTCCCCATAAATTGAGTATTCTCTCATTTAGGCAATAAAACCACCTGTGATGAGAACATTTCTGATAACGCAGGGCCTTCAAACTGTAAAATCATCTTTTATTTGTACCTAGATTGTTGCTTATTCATCTCTGTACACACAGCCCACTAGTGGTATGTTTAGTTAGGAAATCGACAAGTGCAACCTCAGTAGGCTTTGAGGAAATCTATAAAAAGACAAAATTATGGCTACTTACTGTACCTAACAAGGGTAATGCTGTAGAGAAAAATGTAAATTTCCTTCAAAATTTTATTAGTGTATGAAAACTAAAAGACTCAGTATAAGTGATAAATTAGTTTTATTTTGAAGTTGTATGATGGCATTTGAATATATGTGTTAAAGCAATAAGAATCAAAACTATTATGATAAAATATAGTTTACAGAACATACATGGGTTAAAAATAGATTTAACTTTCCTCAGGCTAAAATAACAGCTTCCGAAATTGTGGCTTGCGCAGAGTGAAAAACAAATTCCTTCAGTAGTTCTGAGAAAATGACAGATCATCAGGAAAATCTAATTGTTCGTTTCACTGACCTGAAAAGATATGCTAATTGTAATTACAGATTCCTTACCATTTGATCACTGATGATTTTGAATATGTGACTTTATGAGTATGTGTATTTTGCCTTAATATTTCAAGCCAAGTCCATGGAGTTCTGATTTTAGGAACTTCTGAGCAGTCTACAAATGTCCTTGCTTCTATTTGGGGTTTCAAGTTATATGACCATACTAGTTATTTGATCTAGGTGCTTGGCCATGTACCGGTTAAGTCAGCTTCATTGCATATCATAACGCAATTTCATCTGCAATGAAAAGTTAATATTTTTACATTTCTAAATTTATTTCATTTACTGAGTTTCCCAATTCTGCCTACTGTTTTATTTAACAACTTAATAAAACTTGTGAGGTTCTTTCTTTGGATAGGCTTTAGGGAATAATTTCTTTGTTCCATTTCCTAAGGAAGAACTTTATGAACCAATAAGAATTATTGCTAACCTGCCTGCATTCTTCAGGAAAAAAAAAATACAGCCTGGTTTAATATAGAATTTAATTATTGCTAGCATTAATATGTGATGACCACTATGAGAATAAATCACTGAAAGAAAAAAAAAGAGAGAAATACATTGTTCCCCTTAAAGTAGAGTAATTTGTATTCTGAAAGTGGCTAAACAGATCAACTTTCATGTGAAGTTACCGTGCTTCATATTCTGCTTTTTTTTTTTTTTCCTCTTTCGATGATGCTGAATTTTGTCACCTATCCTCACTTGCTCTAGGTTCATCTTATTATTTCCTAGACGTTTCTCCATTCCTTTTCTTACATCTTGAAAATACGCCTTTGAGAAGCCAAACTCCAGCTTGATACAGCATTTAGGTCACTGTTCCAAGTTGTATTGAATTTAATCACGGGGTCACTTGAACCAAGTAGCTTTGCTGTTTCCAATCTACTAACTGCATGTATTCTCTGAGATGGGATAGCACCAGTCCTATCAGGATTTCTGACACAGAAGGTCAATAATTCTCTATTTCATCCATAATTTTATATCTTATTGTCCTACTCATCCCCAAAGTTTCCATTTTTGTGGAGAAAATGAAATTTCCTATCGCTAAACTAGATTGCTACTTTCTTGTCTTCTTTATGTTATCATGGGGCTTATTATTCTTTTCTCCTCAATTTCAAGTTTCCCACTTAGTAACTTATCTTTTATTGTCTTACCTCTAATACTTTTCTATGTAATGTTACACATTTAATGTGTGTGCATTTATGTGAGGTTGTATTTTTGAACTGATTTAGAAATGATTCAATTTAATTAAGTTGATTTGTGTTATGATAAAACTGGTAAGATTATAAACAATCTATCTAATGCACTTATATTATGACTTTTTGATATTTTAAAGTTATAGGCTATGCTATAATTGTATGATAATTTGAGTAATTCTGTGAAAATATAGGTAACTTCAAGTAAAATTAATTGATAATTTTCTAAGTTACGTTTGCGCAATTGAAACTATTCAATTTCTAAAATATACCTTGAAACTAATGCATAATAAGGATGTAAATAATTTTAATTGGAAAAATAGTTTTTACAGTGAAAACTAAGACACATATTCTCATCCTGGGCCTGATCCAGCCACTAATTTTTGAGACCTTGAGCAAATTTTTGAGTTTAATAGTAGTTGATCATATATTCAGGGCAGTTTATAGCTTACAAATTCTTTCAACATTTTATTAGATCCTCACAACAAACTAGTTCTAAAAGAACAAATTGAAATTTAAGATATTAAATGAAATGTGTATGTTTACAAAACTTTTTATGAGCAAAACCTTCAACAAAACTCAGAACTTATTTTACATTCTTGGTATTTCTCATTACAGAATACTACCTCATTCAGATCCAGTCAATGGTTCCATTTCCAAAAATATTATATTAATAAAAACAACCAACTACTTATAGTGTTTTATAAGAATGCAGGAATAAATGCAAAATTGATTTAAAATTCAAAGTCATACATACTTTTTCACATTTTATTTTTTGATGTTTTGGGTGATATCTTGCAGGTTCAAAATAATACCTCCTTGTTTAGAAAACTGAAGCAATATAGTACAAAGAATCAAGCAGTTTTGAAGAAACTAAATTTAACAATCAGGTCCACTTCCTTCTACCCAGTTTTCTTCCCGATATGATCACATGTAAGCGTATGTATATAAATATCGGGATTGTGTTTATTTACATTTTTCTTTGTTTTTATTAAATCAGTCACACTAAACACAGAGACACGATATATGATATATTTAGTTGTTAAAATCTTAAATTTGGAGGCAAATTGCCTGCATTATTCCTGGGCTTTTTCACTTCCTAGATTATTAATCTTGAACATAAATTTAACCCCTTCATACCTCTGCTCACTAATCTAAAATATGGGGATAGTAATATTATCTGACATGTACAAATTAAACAAGTAAGATTATGAAGAATTTTCAAAATGTTCTGTTTTTGTTGATATTATAAAAATTATAAGCAATAAGTTCATTATGTAGTAATACGAGTAATCCTATTAAAATGAGCAATTTCATGTAATATTAAAAATGCTAATTTATTAATAGGAGCCCTGGTGGCATAGTGGTTAAAATGCTTAACTGCTAACCAAAAGGTTGGTAGTTCAAGCCAGCCAACTCCTCCGAGGGAGAAAGCTGTGGCAGTCTGCTTCTGTAAAGATTACAGCCTTGGAAACCCTATGGGGCAGTTCTACTGTCTTATATGGTCACTATGAGTCAGAATTGACTTGACAGCAATAGGATTGGGCATATTATAATATTAGCTATTACTGTTATTATAGATTGCCACGACTCAATATGTACTATATGACAAGCACTATATTAAACATTTTTAAAAATTATTTTATTTAGTCCTCTCAATAATCTGACAGGCATTCACTGTGTTTCCAGGGCTTTATGATTACATATAATATTGCAATAAATATCCTTGCATTTCTAGTCTTCCCCGAATCCTCCTGATGAGAGTGAATGCTTTTATCTTGTTGTTAATGTCTTCTATTTAGTAAAAGGTTTTTAGAACTTCCCTTACTTCTTTAATGATGGTTCCAGTTAGTTCTTTGAACATGTTTACAATGGCTACTTTGAGGTATTGGTCTGTTAAATGTGACATCTGGTCACTCTCATAAGCAGTGTCTGTTGTCTGCTGCTTTTTTTTCTTTATTCTTTCCTGTGTATGGGCTACATGTTGCAGCTAATTTTTATGTTTCATTATTTTTTTTTTGTAGAAAATTGGACATTTTAGGTAATATATTGTATCAGTTATTGATACTGGCTTCCCAGCTCCAATCTCTGGGGTTTGTTTTTGTTGTTGTTCACTTATTTATTTTTCTGTAGCTTAGCATAGCTATTTTAGTAAAATTTATTTCCTCCACAGTATGAAGCCTTTGGTGTCACTTCTTAGAAGGTGCAGTCTTGGGCATTGTACAGTCACTCTGGAATGACCTGGATTTTATAAAGGCTCTCTTTGACTTTCTCTTCCTCTGATCACTCTGTTAAGCTGTCTGCTTCATTTTATGTTACACCCCTTAGGTTCCAGTAATTATTAACTTATTCCTCTATTATTTTTGACATTGCTCTGGGGCAAGAATTACTTAGGAATGTAATCCAATTATACTCCCACAAGGATAATTTTTGAGGCCAGTCTTGAGGTGTGTCTGATCCCAGGAAAGCTCTTTTTAGATTTTTTTTTTCTTCTCTTGTTCCCTTAGTTGAACTAACTAGTCTATGGCTTAGCTAGTTGCCCTTAATTAATTGGTTCTACTGTTTTTGATGATGCCCATAGGATTGAACTTACCCATAAAGTTCAAATAAAACCAGGTTTTGTGAGGAGAGCTTTGGAGTTTTCATTTCTGATGGAGTGTGTCTACCTCTGGACAAACTCTCTGAGCCAACCCTGTGGTATCTGGGCAGGACAATAGCTACTGAGGGCTTTCAGCTTACCTCTCTCCACTTCTCCAGGTATGGAACTTCTGTTCTAAGAACAAGCTGGCATAAGAATGGTTGAGGCCCAAATATTCTTGGTCTGCAACTCTTAGGATAGGTTCTTGAACTTATGGGTAGAGAAAAGCAGCCAATGCCCTCTCACTCACACACAAGAGGAATTCAGCCTCTTCAACTCAGAGTTTAAGGGGATGAAAAATGCTTGTACTTGCCCCTCCCAGAGAGACCCAGTAAGCCTTCATTTGGAGATGAAGGGAGAAGGAGCCCCATTTTCTTGGCTACACCACCCCTGAGTGCATTTTCTCTCAAGCTGAATTTGGGGTGTGGGGACTCAATGTCACCAATTCTCCCTGTCTTATCAATTTCTATTGGATTTACTTGCAGAAATGTTTCTTCGTTTGCTAGATGCCTTTTGGACAATTTCTAGTGACTTAAAGTTGTTGCTTTTTGAGTTTATTATTATTAATTATTTTGCCATCATTGCTTGTTTTACTAGGTAATGATTTTTCAGAATTGCTAACACCTCTATTCCAAAAGTAAAACTCAGTTTTCAAACATTTTATATTCTCCAATATGGGAAAAAAACAAAATTCAAAACAAAACTAGAGTTTGCATTCGTTGGAAAATGATCTAGTAGAGTATCACAAAGTTGCGGGGGTTATAAATGCGTACTCAATTGACATGAAAATCCTTCAAAACTGCGTTCCTGATGAAGTAAGGTTGCCTTGTCCCCTAACTGCACTCTGTTTTACACTTATTAGACAGCATTCCTGCAAATTCCAGTATACTGAAATGCTTTATCTACTATTCACAACTAATTGAATCCTGTTCTATAGCATATGAAACATACTTGGCTTGGCACTCCACATGAAAAGTTCTGTTATATAGATAAATTGGCTTAATTGATAAATAATGTCCATGAGGTAGTTATCAGTTGAGAAGAGCTGCATTGCCCTAACATTGTTTACCAATAAATTAAATGATTAAAATGTAATTTGAGGAATCTGAGGCATGCAAGTGGCATGTAACATGTCCGAGGTCATTCAGGAGATAAGCAGTGAATCTGAGGCAAAAAAAAAAACCCACTGCCGTCAAAGAGGGGTGCTATTTGTAATAGCTTTTTAAGAGGCAATTCTTTTACACCTGATTTGAACCTCGGGGAGGATAAGGAAAGAATTCGTTAGGTTGGCTGCAGTATCCCTAACAACTTACAAAACATTTAGCACCTGTTCTATTTTCATTACATACTGAGATAATCCATGAGTAAAAAATTAAAAAAAAAAAAATTCTTCCTCACTCATGCTTACACCTAAATCTTCATGCCAAATTTTAAAACTATTTTCTCAAAATAAACCTCTATAGAAAAAATTGAGGCATTTGCAACGCTACACTTGGTGTGTTAGACTGTATAAGTAATTTACACTATCGTAAGCAGCGTTTAAGTGCATCTCTTTCTCTACCTAATAGACCATAATGGATCTTAAGTATTTATCAAATTTTGTCATTTTAGAAAGCAGAGTTTATAATAGTTTAGTTTTATTACTAAAGGTTTTGTTAATAATGAAGTATGTATTTATTTATTTTAATTGTGTTTTAGGTGAAAGTTTACAGAGAAAATTTATTTCTCATTAAACAGTTAATATACAAGTTGTTTTGGGACATTGGTTGCAGACCTGAAATGTGTTAACACTCTCCCCTTCTTCACCCCAGTTTCCCTGTTTCCATTAGTCCTGTTTTCCTGTCCCTTCCTGCCTTCATGTCTTGCTTTGGGGTTGGTGTTCCCATTAGTCTCATATACATGATTGAACAATGAAGTACAACCCTCACATGTGTTATTGTTGGCCTTATAGACCTCTCTAATATTTGGCTGAAGAGTGAACCTCAGGAACGACTTCATTACTGAGTTAAAAGAGTGTCCAGGGGGCATACTCTTGGGGTTTCTCCATTCTCTGTCAGACCAGCAAGACCGGTGTTTTTTTGTGTGAATTAGAGTTTTGTCTCCATTTTTCTCCTGCTCTGTCTGGGACCCTCTATTGTGATCCCTGCCAGAGCAGTCAGCAGTGGTAACTGGTCACCATCTAGTTGCTCTCGGCTCAGTCTGGTGGAGGTTGTGGTACTTGCGGTCCATTAGTCCTTTGGACTAATCCTTCCTGTGTGTCTTTGGTCTTCTTCATTCTCCTTTGCTCCAGCCGGGATGGGACCAGTAGATGGATATTAGATGATTGTTTGCAGGCTTTAAAGACCCAGTTGCTACTCATCTCAATTAGACGTTGAACATTTTCTTTATAGGCTATGTTATGATAACTGAGCTAGATGTCCCCCAAGGTCATGGTTCCCAGCCCTCAGCCCAGTAGCTTGATCTCTCAGGGCATTTGGATTTGTCTGTGAAGTTTCTGTCTTTGCCCTGGTCAGGTTGTGCTATAAGTATTTATTTTTTTAAAATATCTATTGGCAATATGTATTTACTTTCTAAGTTACAATAATTTTAGATATTTATTAGAAATAATCATAATGAATCAATGATACATATTTCAAACTGTTTCAAAGCATAAGATATAAGCACATATTAATTCATTTTAAACCACATAAAGAAGAAACTTTGGCAGTACTAAACAAATAAACAGTAAACAAAGATTCACTGCACTGGGAAAAACTAAGCTAGGCTCTTGTAACATAGTGCTTTAATATTCTTGCCATTATTAGTCTTTTTCGAATGGAGAAATTTTGACTAAAATGGCTTAACTTGGTATCTATGCCACTAAAATTGACAAGACTGTTGCAGAAAAATTTTCACTTGCATTGCACAGGCAATTTATATTCAGTTTACACAGAAGTTTAGTTAGAAAATACCGCTGGGATTTAACTTATTCTAAGTTGACTTAGAATAAAATTCACCAACATCGATTTGGTCAAAAAGGAAAAGTATGCTCTTTAAGATTTTTTTTTTCCCTCAAGTACATGCTTTACATTAAAGCAGGAATGAAAAAAGAAAACAAAATCCATACTTTTGGCATTATATGTGAATTTGTTAAAGAAAATAAGACCCTGATGTAATGTTATACAATTATCCTACTAATTTACCCTAATTGCTATAAACTGTTAACATTTACAAAGCTTATGATTTAAGCTAGAACAACAGGAATCCAGGATCCCCTACTGCTATAAAGAATACTTTGTGTTTCTTGTTAGTATATTGCTGTTTTCTTGGACAGTGTTTTAAAATTTCGACCAAGTTTGTGTCAGCTTACATTCTACAGATCTAGAAAATGAAGTATTTTTGCAATGGTTCCCATCTTACGCTACAGAGAATAAGGTTTAGCTCTTACCTGACAGGTAATTGGCACTCATTTGGTCTTCACTTCTGTTAACAGAAAATTGTGTGTTGACCTCTATCTACTAGTAGTTCATTAAGCTGTCAGAAGTGAGGGGCTGGGAAGGTGATAGATGACTTGAATATGAAATATTTATTTTATATAAAACTAAAATCTAGATCATATATTATGTTGTGATATGTAGTAATTTGTGACAAATGTTGATAATGGGAAAAATTGAGATAAATACACTAAACATTTTAGTATTAAATATATATATGCATAACTTTAATATGTAATTACATAAACCAAGCTTAGTATAAACAAGGAATCATTTGTTGAATATAATAATATTTAAAGCAAGGCATATGTCTTAGGCTGCGGTCTCTAGAGAAGCAAAACCAGTGAAGTGTATAAATATATGTGTTGTTGTTGTTAGGTGCCGTCGAGTCGGTTCCAACTCATAGTGACCGTATGCACAACAGAACGAAACACTGCCCGGTCCTGCTCCATTCTTACAATCCTTGTTATGCTCGAGCTCATTGTTGCAGCCACTGTGTTAATCCACCTTGTTGAGGGTCTCCTTCTTTTCCACTGACCCTGTACTCTGCCAAGCATGATGTCCTTCTCCGGGGACTGATCCTTCCTAACAACATATCCAAAGTATGTAAGTCGCAGCCTTGCCATCCTTGTCTCTAAGGAGCATCTGGCTACACTTCTTTCAAGACAGATTTGTTCATTCTTTTGGCAGTCCATGGTATATTCAATATTCTTCACCAACACCAAAATTCAAAGGCGTCAACTCTTCTTCGGTCTTCCTTATTCATTGTCCAGCTTTCACATGCATATGATGTGATTGAAAATACCATGGCTTGGGTCAGGCACACCTTAGTCTTCAGGGTGACATCTTTGCTCTTCAACACTTTGAAGAGGTCCTTTGCAGCAGATTTGCCCAATGCAATGCTTCTTTTGATTTCTTGACTGCTGCTTCCATGAGTGTTGATTGTGGAGCCAGGTAAAATGAAATCCTTGACAACATCCATCTTTTCTCCATTTATCATAATGTTGCTCATTGGTCCAGTAATGAGGATTTTTGTTTTCTTTATGTTGAGGTGTAATCCATACTGAAGGCTGTGGTCTTTGATCTTCATTAGTAAGTGCTTCAAGCCCTCTTCACTTTCAGCAAGCAAGGTTGTGTCATCTGCATAACGCAAGTTGTTAATGAGTCTTCCTCTAATCCTGATGCCCCGTTCTTCTTCATATAGTCCAGCTTCTCGGATTATTTGTTCAGCATACAGATTAAATAGGTATGGTGAAAGAATACAACCCTGACGCACACCTTTCCTTACTTTAAAACAATCAGTATCTCCTTGTTCTGTCCGAACAACTGTCTCTTGATCTGTGTAAAGGTCCCTCATGAGCACAACTAAGTGTTCTGGAATTCCCATTCTTCGCAGTGTTATCCATAGTTTGCTACTATCCACACAGTCAAATGCCTTTGCATAGTCAAAACACAGGCAAACCTCCTTCTCGTATTCTCTGCTTTCAGCCAGGATCTATCTGACATCAGCAATGATATCCCTGGTTCCATGTCCTCTTCTGAAACCAGCCTGAATTTCTGGCAGTTCCCTGTCTATATACTGCTGCAGCCATTTTTGAATGATCTTCAGCAAAATTTTGCTTGCATGTGATATTAATGATATTGTTCTATAATTTCCACATTCAGTAGGATCACCTTTCTTGGGAATAGGCATAAATATGGATCTCTTCCAGTCAGTTGGCCAGGAATCTGTCTTCCATATTTCTTGGCATAGACAAGTGAGCACTTCCTGGGTTGCATGCCTTTGTTGAAACACCTCAATTGATATTCCATCAGTTCCTGGAGCCTTGTTTTTTACCAGTGCCTTCAGAGCAGCTTAGACTTCTTCCTTCAGTACCATCGGTTCCTGATCATATGCCACCTCTTGAAATGGTTGAATATCGACTAATTCTTTTTGGTATAATGACTCTGTGTATTCCTTCCATCTTCTTTTGATGCTTCCTGCGTCGTTTAATATTTTTCGCATGGAATCCTTCACTATTGCAACTCGAGACTTGAATTTTTTCTTCAGTTCTTTCAGCTTGAGAAACGCCGAGTGTGTTCTTCTCTTTTGGTTTTCCATCTCCAGCTCTTTGCACATGTCATTATAATACTTTGCTTTGTCTTCTTGAGAGGCCTTTTGGAATCTTCTGTTCAGTGCTTTTATGTCATCAGTTCTTCCTTTTGCTTTAGCTGCTCGACACTCAAGAGCAAGTTTCAGAGTCTCCTCTGACATCCTTCTTGGTCTTTTCTTTCTTTCTTGTCTTTTCAGTGACCTCATGCTTTCTTCATGGATGATGTCCTTGATGTCATTCCACAACTCGTCTGGTCTGCAGTCACTATCGGCCAATGCGTCAAATATATTCTTGAGATGGCCTCTAAAGTCAGGTGCGATATACTTAAGGTCATATTTTGGCTCTTGTGGGCTTGCTCTGATTTTCTTCAGTTTCAGCTTGAATTTGCATATGAGCAATTGATGGTCTGTTCCACAGTCGGCCCCGGGCCTTGTTCTGACTGATGATATCGAGCTTTTCCATAGTCTCTTTCCACAGGTGTAGTCAATTCGATTTCTGTGTGTTCCATCTGGTGAGGTCCATGTGTATAGTCGCCGTTTATGTTGGTGAAAGAAGGTATTTGCAATGAAGAAGTTGTTGGTCTTGCAAAATTCTATCATTCAATCTCCAGCATTGTTTCTATCACCAAGGCCATATTTTCCAATTACTGGTCCTTCTTCTTTGTTTCCAACTTTCACATTCTAATCACCAGTAATTATCAACGCATCTTGATTGCATGTCTGATCAATTTCAGATTGTAGCTGCTGATAAAAATCTTCTATTTCTTCATCTTTGGCCCTAGTGGTGGTGTGTAAATTTGAATTATAGTCATATTAACTGGTCCTCCTTGTAGGCATATGGATATTATCCTATCACTGACAGCCTTGTACTTCAGGGTAGATCTTAAAACGTTCTTTTTTGATGATGAATGCAACACCATTCCTCTTCGAGTTGTCATTCCCAGCATAGAAGACTATATGATTGCCAGATTCAAAATGGCCAATACCAGTCCATTTCAGGTCACTAAGGCCTAGGATATCGATGTTTATGCATTCCATTTCATTTCTGATGACTTCCAATTTTCCTAGATTCATACTTCGTACATTCCAGGTTCCGATTATTAATGGATATTTGCAGCTGTTCCTTCTCATTTTGAGTCATGCCACATCAGCAAATGAAGGTCCCAAAAGCTTTACTCCATCCACATCATTAAGGCTGACTCTACTTTGAGGAGGCAGCTCTTTCCCAGTCATCTTTTGAGTGCCTTCCAACCTGGGGGGCTCATCTTACAGCACTATATCAGACAGTGTTCTGCTGCTATTCATAAGGTTTTCACTGGCTAGTGCTTTTCAGAAGTTGATTGCCAGGTCCTTCTTCCTAGTCTGTCTTAGCCTGGAAGCTCAGCTGAAACCTGTCCTCCATGGGTGACCCTACTGGTATCTGAATACCGGTGGCATAGCTTTCAGCATCACAGCAGCACACAAGCCCCCAAAGTATGACAAACTGACAGACACTTGGGGGATAAATATATATAGAGAGAGATTTATATCAAGGAAATGGCTCACAAGGTTGTAGAGGCTGCAATGTCCCAAGTCTGTGTGTCAGGATAGAGGCTTCTCCTGATTCACGTAGCTGCAAGTACTGGCGAACACAAGATGGGCAGGTCAGAGAGCAGAGCTCTTGCTCACAGGATGTGAAGATCGATGAATTCCAAGATCTGCAGCCAAGGCCGTAGGTAAGCTGCAAGCTCAAGTCCTAAGAATTGGAGATCAGATAAACAGGCAAGCAAAAGCCCACAAAGCTTGCTACAATGTCCATTTATATTTGATGCAGGCTACACGCCCAAGGACACTCACTTTCAACTGATTGGCTACTCACAGCAGATCCCATCATGGAGGTGATCACATTATACCAAATCTCATAATGGAATTGATCACAACATCATACAACTGCCAAACTATATTGTAACTGCCAAACCACTGAGAATCATGCCCCAGCCAAGTTGAGACACAATCTTAATCATCACAGCATAATTTAGATATTTTTTGATTAGATGAAAGTATATAAGGCAAAGAAAAAAAATGAAGGCTTGGAAGTATCTAATCACTGGGGAATTATAAGCTAAAATGAAATAAAATTTTAATGTATAAATGCTCAAAAATATTAAAAACAGTATTTTTAAAGTGATGTTTTCTCTGACTACAAAATGACTTTTTTTGAGAAACCACACACATAAATATATATTTTAAAAAAATGAAGATAAATGAAGAAAAGGGGGCTAATAGAAACTTAATAGTGATAAGTAATACAACCGAAAGGAACCTATAAAGTGAGGGGTATTAACTTTTCCCACGAAAAAGGTGTTTAAAATCAAAAGAAAAACTACACTAAATATTTAAATTATTTTTATTTTGAATTGAAATACAAGCATACAAATATCTCGAAGAGATTACAGATTTGTTTCCAGACTACAGCAATAAAGCAAATGTTGCAATAAAGCAAGTCACATGAATTTTTTGGTTTCTCAGTGCATATAAAGTTTATGTAGACACAATTCTGTAGTCTATCAAGTATCCAATAGCATTATGTCTAAAAAAACAACGTACATACCAGTGGTTGTTAGAATGGTGTGCCAACTTGGCTGGATCATGATTCTAAGTGTTTTGGCAGTTGTATAATGTTGTCACCACTTCCACAATGAGATTTGATATGTGATCACCCCCATGATGGGATCTTCTGTGAGTAGACAATCAGTTGAAAGGGAGTTTCCTTGGGCATATGGGCTGCATGGAATATAAATGGACATTCTAGCAAGACTCATGGTTTTTTTTGCTCACACTGGATCCTGCAGCTGGCTCCTGTTCATCTGACTTCTGGGTCTTGGGACTTCAGTTAGCAGCTTACCTTCGGTCTTGCTTGTGGATCTCTTGATTCACGATCTTTGCAGCCTGTGAGCAAGAGCCCTTCTCTCTGACCTGCTGATCTTGGATTCCCTCAGTGTTGACGGCTGCTGACTGACCAGGGTGGTGGTTGCTGAAGGCTAAGGTGGCTGTGACAATTTCTTAAAATTCATGGTTATCTTAAAATAAGACAGCTATGAATTGTGCTGCATTGACTGACTCTTCCTTTTACAAAAGATTTCTCTGTACCATACGATGCTGTTTGATAGCATTTTGCCCACAGTAGAGCTTCTTTCATGATTGGAATCAATCCTCTCAAATCCTGTTGCTGCTTTATCTGCTAAGTTCATGTAAGTCTAAATCTTTGTTTTCATTTCAACAATAGTCAGAGCATCTTCAGTAGGAGTAGATTCCATCTGAAGAAATCACTTTCTTGGCCCATCTATAAGAAGCAACTCCTTATCTGTTAAAGTTTTATTATGAGATTGCAGCAATTCAGTCACGTCTTCAGACTCCACTTCTAATACTAGCGCTCTTGCTATTTCTACCACACCTGCAGTTACTTCCTCTATGAAATCTTAAGCCCTTCAAAGTCATCCATGAGGGTTGGAACCAACTTCTTCCTGACACCTGTTAATGTTGATATTTTGACCTCCTCCCATGAATCATGAATGTTCTTAATAGCATCCAGAATGGTAAATCTTTTCCAGAGGTTTTTATTGACTTTGCCATCAGAGGAATCACTAGCTATGACAGCTATAGCCTTACAAAATGTATTTCTTAAATGATAAGGCTTGAAATAAAAATTACTTCTTGATCCGTGGGCTGCAGAATGAACGTTGTATTCAAAGTCTTGAAAACAACATTAATCTGCTTGTACGTCTCCATCAGAGCTCTTGGGTGACCAGGCACACTGTCAATGAGCAGTAATATTTTGAAAAGAACCTTTTTTTTTCTGAACAGTAAGTCTCAACATTGGGCTTCAAATATTCAGTAAACAATGTTGTAAGCAGATGTGTTGTCATCCAGGCTTTGTTGTTCCATTTATAGAGCACAGGCAGAGTAGATTTAGCATAATTCTTTAGGGTCTTAGGATTTTTGGAATGGTAAATGAGCGCTGGCTTCAACCTAAAGTCACCAGCTGCACTAGCCCTAACAAGAGTCAGCCTGTCTTTTGAAACTTTGAAGGCAGGCATTGACTTCTTTTCTCTAGCCAAGAAATTCCTAGATGGCATCTTCTTCCAACATTATGACTGTTTCATTTACATTGAAAATCTCTTGTTTAGTGTAGCCGCCTTCATCAATTATCTTAGCTAGATCTTCTTTTTTTAGATCTTCTGGTTAAGTTCCTGCAGCTTCCATGTCAGCACGTGCTGTTTCACCTTGCACTTTCATATTATGGAAATGGATCCTTTCATTCAACCTCATGTACCAACTGCTGCTAGCTTCAAACTTTTCTTCTGTAGCTTCCTCAACTTTCTCAGCCTTCATAGAATTGAAGAGAGTTATGGCCTTGCTCTGGATTAGGCTTTGGCTTAAGGGAACATGGTAGCTGGTTATTATTCTATCCAGACCACTGAAACTTTCTCTATATCAGCAATAAGGCTGTTTTTCTTTTTTTTTTTTTTCTTTTTTAATCATTGGGGTAACACTTTTAACTTCCTTCAAGAACTTTTCCTTTGCATTCACAACTTGGCTAACTGCTTGGTGCAAGAGGCCTGGCTTTCAGCCTATCTCGGCTTTTGACATGCCATCCTCACTAAGCTTAAACATTTCTAGCTTTTGATTTAAAGTGACAGATGTGCTACTGTTCCTTTTGCTTGAACACTTAGTGGTCATTGTAGGGTTATTAATTGGCCTAATTTCAATATTGTCACATCTCAGGGAACAGGGAGATCCAAGGAGATGGAGAGAGATAGGGGAATGGCCTGTCGGTGGAGCAGTCAGAACACACGCAACATTCAACAGTCAAGTTCACTGTCTTATATGGGTACAGTTCTTGGTGCCCTAAAACAATTACAATATCACATCAAAGATCCCTGACCAGGGATCACCATAGCAAATATAATAATAATGAAAGAGCTTTAAACATTGTTAGAATTACCAAAATGTGACAGAGACATGAAGTAAGCACATTGTTAGAAAAATGGCACCAATGGACTTGCTGGACACAGGATTGCCACAAGCTTTCACTTTGTAAAAAATGCAATATGTGTGAAGTACAATAAAGTGAAGCACAATAAAATGAGGTATGCCTACAAAATAAAATTAAGATTGTTAACCTAAGTTTGAGAAATAGAAGCATAAATGGAGAGCATCGTGAACGGTCAGTGAAAATAATATGTTGTTTGGACACATGTATTGATCAAAATAATTAATATTACCATTATTCTATAATATATTCCTTTTCATTGTCGTGATTTACATCCCCATGCTAAACTGTCAGATGACCTAACTCCATTTAAAAATTCTTCAAACAGTTCCCAGCTAACTGTGTTTTAAATCGAATTCTTAAGAGTCTACAACAATATGTTACATAAATTAGGGATCATCTCATAGTCTCCCCTTTGGAAAAACTCTTTGGCTAGAAAACCAGTAATTGCTGCAATAGAAACACCAGATATCATTTACTTTTAAAGAATCAACTGAATCCATTCATGCAAAACCTTAAAAGACTTCACAGATTTGAACTATCAAATATCCCTAGCTATGAGAGTGTTTACAAACATTTTTTGTTGTTGGAAAGAACCGCCATCTCCATTCTTCCTCCTGCATTTTCTCTGTGCATCTGCGTCCCATAGATGAGCACACATCGCTTGCTCCTTTGCTTCTATTGTTGGTCACAAACAGTTCACACTGATACTGAGATTACTTAAGGGACAGAGAGGCCTGTCAAGTGGCATTAAAACTTGATTACCTTTCAAAAGAATTTAAAAGTATGCTTTATGAATAATTTAAACGTGATTTCAGTTTTAAATTAGATGTGGTGATTACAATAATGTTTTCATGAGTGACCTGAAAACTTATATCAAAATAAATTAAAACCAGATAAACATAAACTATACTGCATTTAGAAACAAACCCTTAGGGTTTTTGTTTTCTTGGTTGCTGTAGTCTTTATTGTTTCATTAGCTTTACACCAAGTTTCTCTTTAAATGAAAATTACAATGAATGTAACTTTCATAATTCTTTTCACTGTCATGATTTCAAACATGTTAGTTTTTACTTGATAATTCTAAATATGCTCCAAAAGAAAGAGGGAGATTACCATTATGACTGTGCTCTTAAATTCATCTTTATGTAACAAGATTAAAAAATCCAGTAAAAAGAATAGGTAGCAGTGTTTTACTCATCAACGTTTTATTTTTAAACTTTTACTCCTGGCTAATTTACTTAAGGAGGAGCTCTGGTGGCACAGTGGTTAAGTGCTCAGCTGCTAACAAAAAGGTTCACTGTTTGAATCCAGCAGCCACTCAGTGGGGAAAAAGATGAGGTAGTCCACTTCTGTAAGGATTTACAGCCTTGGAAACCTTATGGAGCAGTTCTACTCTGTCCTATTGGGAATCGATGGGACGGCAACAGGTAATTTATTTAATGACTATGTGAACATTGCTTCAATTAACTCTATTTTAAGTGTAAGTTATGAAATATATCCCTCCTTGTCACTCTACAAAAATAGTTACACTCAATTCTCTGGCTTAATAATAAAACAATGATACATACATTGACTCAGGGCATTTTTTTTTTTCCCCCAGAAAAATTCCTGTCATTATTGACATAGCTTGACTTGTCAAGATAAGTGTCTTTTGAGTTCAAGTTCAAACTGTGGCTTATATTTTCAATTTAACTTACTTTGTTTGAAATGATGTTAACTATTCCAGAAATCAATAAAATAAATCTTAAAATAGTGTTTAAGCTTGATTTTAAAATCTGAATATTAATTGGCATTAACAACCAGAATCCATTTATGAATTACCGACAATATTGTGTTGAGTTACATTACCCATAAACCCACTGCCGTCGAGTCGATTCCGACTCTTAGCGACCCTATAGAACAGAGTAGAACTGCCCCGTAGAGCTTCCAAGGAGCGCCTGGTTACATTACGCAGAGTTAAAGAACAAAACCTCTAATGAATCAACTGAGTTTAGTTATGTTCTCATACTTTCTTTCATTCTTCCCCTGAAATTATTCAGAGGTCAATGTGGGATGACACAGAGATCTTCATATTAAGACACACACGGCCTGGAGGGCTAGAGGACTTTCAGTGAGCTACGCAGGCACAGAGAGTTTTCAGAGAACAACTTCCCAAGTGTTTCAACTTTAATATAGGCTCTTTACTAAAAATGACTTTCCTGAGATGCACCTGTAGAAGACGTTCATTGCATACCATCCCTTTCCTATATCTTCTTTCCCTATCACTCTTTCACCTTTACAGAAAAAAAGGCACACCTCTTACCTGATATACTTTTATGGTGTAGCTTTCTGGGTTATAAAAAAGTTTGTGATGCTAAACAAAGAACAATTAAATACCTATGGAACTTTTAACCTCACCACCCCAAATATATGTATTTCTCTCTTTTAAAGATATCACTTTTTCCCATGTAAGGATATGAGGATACAAAGTGTGGTGAGTGTGATGACAGCTTTTATTTAATGACCTCACCTCCTCTATGCCCTGATGACCAGGCCTGGGAGAGTCCCATGAGACCAAAACAGAGAACAGAGGTAAAAAATACTGAGGAATGAAGCACCTCATTTCATCCCTGTAACAAACTCATGGAAAGGTTTGTGCCTCATCTATCTGTCTTCGAATTAGAAACGAGAAACAAGATGATTGCCACAAAAACATGCATCCCAAAACCCATTGCCATCAAGTTGATTGTAACCCTATATTTTGAAGTCAGACTATTTGGATAGAAACTCCATCTGATTTGGTTGATTTGTTTGAGGTTTGTAGCTTATATGGCACATATTTTTTCAAAAATTGTATAGCTAAGTACCACCCCTAAACATTTGAGGAAAATATATCTAAATACGTTGGGAAAAGTTTTGCAATTAAAAATATTTTCATGTACCCAAGTTGGAGCATCATGATGCTTCAACGTTACAATAAAACTTTCTTAAAGAAAAAAATTATGTTTATAAAACTCTGGGAAACATATGACATTTATGAGAATCACAGAGTTAATTCTGAGATCTACTCACTCAGTAATATGTGTTCTGATATCCATTCAAAAGCTGTATTTATAATTTGCATTTATTAATTTCAGTTTATTACATATTCATGATATTTATATTTTATGTTAAGTAAATAATGTTTATAATTAGGACATGAATTTTTAAAATGGTATTTAAAAAGTTATAAACAACGTGAACAACAAAAAAGTAAGAACTTCAGAATTTAATCAGGGTATGAAATCAAATTTATCTTAAATCTAGAATAAAATATAAAGTTTGAAAATAGGATATAATAAAAAATAAGCCATCACGATTAATCATTAAAAACTGTGGGGAAAAAAAAAAAAAACCTTACACTTTCACTGTCTTTGCCTTAGCAAGGAAATCCCCTGTAGACAAAGACATGGATGAGAACACCAACTCTGACCAGCTCTGAGTGAACATTCAACCCTCAATAAATTTCAATATTCTCAATGTTGTGAGTGCTCCCAGATTCATATTAGATGCAGAGGGATGGAGAAAATGCACTTGATACCAAGAAATAAGAAGGTAAGGGGAAAGATATTTCTTAAAAGGCTATTCTTACTGAATACAGGACGCAAATGTTAAAATATCACTTAATAAGAAAAATATTCTGAATAACCTTGATACCACTGTGGTTTTATACAGGTAAGAGAGCTGGGGTTAAAAGAAAACTTTGTTTCAAAATGTACTTTGTATACAAAATACACTAAACATTTTGATCACATTAGTTACAGCAAAAATTGTTATCGATTTTGAAAAATATAAAATTTCAAAAGTAATTCCAGTATTGGTGTGATCAGATTAGTGAGCTCTTCTTACACTTCAATGCATGGGTTTTTTTTTTTGGCTATAATCACGTGATTTTTAAAATTTAAAATTAACAATAAAATATATGTCATTTCTACTCTCTTGGCTTTTGTTTTTAGTGTACCTATTGAGACAATATCTCATGACAGTTCAACGATTTGCCAATCTTAATCAGCACTTCAATACTTATAGCCCAAAGGCACAGAGAGAGGATTCTAAGACCAAAATATTGTCATAAATATCACAGTAAATTAAAATACGATGATAAAAATTTCATGTTAAATTTATATGAAAGTGCTTACAAATTTTTTTTCTGCAGTCCCATTTGTCCTTCCAATACTAGGTAGATAAGTAAAAATGAAGAGGCACTGTATGAGGCTTTCTAAAAACATTTTTTGTTTATAAATCTTGGTGATAATAGTCATTATAATTGTATTTTCTCACTGACATAAAATATATGCAAAAATGTTTCATTTGGTCCAAGATTTAAAACAATATTTGGGAGGTTGAGGGGGAAAATCTTTAACACTTAAAATCTCTAAAATTAAAACAACATTCACTTTATAAAGTCATATTTACATATATCTTGTTTTAGCTTCCAAATTCTGTTAATACTATTAATATATTCATTTGACAAGGTGACCGAAATTTTAATAGCAACGGGCATCCCTCCATACACCTTGCCCACACCATCACTATTCCATCCTACCTCATGTTTGGAGTAGTTTATCTATCTCCGTCTCTGTCCCCATCTATACCTATATCTGTATCTCAGAGTTATGCAAATATATTAACAGTATTCTACGTGTGAGGTATTTTAGAGGTATAGAGTTTTCCTGAAAAGCGCTTTGTCTAGAATATACCCAGCCAAACTTAGTACAATTAAACCATAAACTTGGCATCAGTATCACAAACCAACTAAATGAGAAGACAGGGACACAGCCTGTTGTTATTAGGAGCCTTTGAGTTGATTCAGCTCACAGTGACCCCAAGTGACAGAGTAGTAGAACTGCCCAATAGCGTTTTCTAGGCTGTAATCTTTATGGGTGCAAATCACCAGGTCTTTCTCCCTTAGAGCCTCTGGGTGGGTTTGAATCACCCACTTGTCAGTTAGCAACCAAGACCTTAACCATGGCACCACCATGTCCTTGGAAACAGCCTAGCATCCTTATTTTAAAAACTCATCATCCCATCCTCTCTGATTTGTGTTCCTTCTCACCACCCACCCCTGACATTAGGAGCTTGTAGCAACAATTACAGGTAGCAGCGAGTAGTGATTTAAGTGTAAAAACCATACTGTTTTGAATTTTAATCCTAATATTTTTAATTAGCTGTGTGGCATTAAGCATATTAAGTATTCTAAACTCAGTCTCCAGGACTAGGATTACAATATTTACTTCATGGCATTGTTTTGAGAGTCAAATGAGGTAACTATTGAAAGTACGTAACACAGTGTTTGAAATATGACAAAAATGTCTAAAATGCTAGCTATTGACTAGTAATCAACAGATAATTTTCCTCACTTTTCTAAAATTTTGAGAATATTTTATTGTTAATTAACACTTCGCCTCAAAAAATAATACCTTGTTCTATTTAGTTCTCATTCACAGCAAAAGAAAAGCTCTCTTTGGGACATGCTTTAGATGATGTCTTGGTTTGTATATACCCTACAGGTATATTTATTGGTATGATACCTATAGGCAATTATCCTGGCTAATCAAGAAATACTTTCATCAACAATTTTGTTAAATCATGACTACCTTTAAATTAGTGTATAAAACTAAAAAATAGAGATGTTCGAATCAAAATGCTTTCTTTAATCTTCTAATCAGAAAATATGTACTACAGATAACAGCTGCTGTTTATCAAGTCAGCCATCACACCTGTGTACCACATATTTTAAATGCCATTTTTTATAGATTGCTTTTTGCTATAAATGCAACCATCTCTCATTATAAAGCTTTTCAGTTAATATTTTATGTCTTTCAATTTTTGCATATATGCTGTATAGCTCATTTGGAAAGGGTTACGTTTTGTATTCCTAGAATGATGTGCTCTACTTTGCAGATAAGTTTATTTTAGAGAAAAATAAATGTACTTCATCATATAATATTTGGTTGTGTGAATTGTTACAGAAATATTATATAGGAAGCAGGTGCACATATACTTGCCAAACTCTGAACCTGGGTTATCTACTTTTTAAGATGCCTATTTGAATCTGTCAGTAAATTTTCCTGTTCAAATAGATCATTAAATGATGTTAAACAGTCATTCAGGATATGGTGCAAATATTAAAGTCTTTATTTATGGCTTTAATACCAAAGAAAAATATAACACTGCTTTCATTACCAGTACATTTTGAATTTAAGGGACATTTGAATAATTTTATAAAACATATATACATATGAGTTAGTTCACTTCATTTTTACTTCAATTACTATGCAGTTGTAGAGTATGTGATAAGAGTATAAAAGCCCCTCACAGATCATCTGTTACAATTTAATATAACCTTATAAAGGCAGTTTTTGATAGTTATTTTCTTGAAAGAACGCACACATATCAGGGAATAACTGAAGTTTATATTGTGAAATAATTCAATTTCAGATTTCCCTTACATACATAATTCCCTTTTCTTCTAAAAAATGCTTAAAATACCAATAATATCATCTCTACTTGTACAATTTAGTTGATCATTTAAAAAAATTTTAACTTATGAATAAATTCAAATTTCAAAGGAACTGTTTATTTTCATATTATTTTAGCCTTTCTTTTAAATTAGCTCTTTGTTTTGGCTTCATCTTAGTGGCCAAGATTTTCTTCCCCCAATCTGACTTGTTTTTATGTTTTTATCAGGTCCAGATTATAACTGTAAGGTTGGTCAGATTAGTTGTCAAGATCGTATCTATATTATTGTTCACAATAGGTTGCTTCTAAATCTTCAGATTACCTTTGTCTGCCTGTGTGTGTGTGTACGTGTGTATACTTACTGGGTGTAAGTATATGTGTGTATATTTACCTTCAACTATGTATAAATACATATACAAAAAAAGAAAAAAAAAAACAAACCCAGTGCCATCGAGTCAATTCCGACTCATAGCGACCCTATGGGACAGAGTAGAACCGCCCCATAGAGTTTCCAACGAGCACCTGGCGAATTCGAACTGCCAGCCCTTTGGTTCACAGCTGTAGCACTTAACTACTACGCCACCAGGGTTTCCATAAATACATATATAATATAAATTATATATATATATATACATACACACATACACACAAACATATATGTGTGTATGTCTATATACACACATACATATTCCTAAAGAGCTTTCATGAATGATTTCCTACCCATTTGGCTAAAAAGGCTTTCTTCAACTGCTCCTTCCAAGTGCATTCTGCTGATTTTTCTTTACATCCACATCTTTACATACTCATATCTCTTGCAACACTTACAGCACATGATATCATTAGTTTCTTCTAATACTTTCTAGTTATCAAAGAGTATTATAAATAAGATCACCATAAAACTGATTGTTTGAACCCAAATATTTTGAGAGGTAAATGGGGAACTGAAAATAAATTTAATTATATAATTTTGTCATATTTAGTAAAATTCTAAAATTAAAAAATAACAGACATTGTGACAGTTAAACAAAATAAGACAGAGCTTCCTAATTTAATTACCTGAACATTTAAATAGAATAATATTAAATCTTTTTGTATAATTATGTATTACAATTAGATTATTACACAATGTCATCTTTAATATCTTGCCACTGATATGTCCTTAAAAATGTCTTTTAACATAAGCTTATAATGTTTAATATTTTAATATAACAGCCTGAAATTTTCTTCCAAGTTTCACTTTATGTTTAGTTTTATTGCAAATTGTTGATACCTTTACTGACATTTCTATGTTGATAACATTTTTTAATTGAGAATTTCTCTACACATACTGAATATCAAGCAAATTCATAATAATTTTGGTAAATGGAAGATTATCTCACTTCCTATTATATTTCATATTAAAGTGTGAAAATTTTCTGCCCAGGTACTTTAACAGTTGCCAAGAATCACAGAAGGAATTGGACTGCAAATCTAATTGCCTGCATGGACTACTGCCTCCTTAGCCATTAGACCAGAAGAACTGAATGGTGCCCAGCTGCCATTACTGAACCTTTTGATCAAGGACTCAATACATAAATGCTAATCAAAAGAGGAAAAAGGTGAACATAATTTCAAATTCTTACAGAATCCAGACTTGACCTATTGAGACTGGAGGAACCCTGAATCTATCACTCTGAGAAAACTTTCAAACCAAGAACCAAAATTATTCCCTGATTCCACCTTTAAATGACACAACTGTTTAGCTAAATTAGGAAAGAATGTTCTCCATGACCATCGTGCTCTTTTAAATAGCTGTATGTATGAGTTCAAACTGACTACAGTAACTCTAAAGTATAGAGGAGAAATTTAGGGGATTCGTGACTCTAAGTCAACAGTGATAAAACCATATGGGTAGGGAAAGAAAGAATGGTGACACAACATGAAAAGCTAACCACCGTTACCTAATTGTACATGTAGAAATTGATGAATGTGTGTATGTACTGCTGTGTATCTTTTCACCAAATTGAAACACAAACATATTTTTAGAAAATACAATTTGTCCACTTATTTGTCTCTATGATTCCTTTGAATGCTTCATTAAACTGAATTAGTGCTGAAGCATTCTTCACGTCAATCAATTCTAGAATGAGCTAGAAATTAATTTAGTTAAAAATTGGAGTTTAGTAAAATTTTATTTTCATAAGTCTAGATATATCAGAGTGCAGTTATAGAATTTCAAAATCAAACTTTCACATTTTTATGCTGTTATAGTTTAATTCATTCAGTTGCCATCTCGCTTTTCTAGCAATATATTTTAATGTTTTTTTTTTCTCTTTTCAAGCCTAATTATTGCAATTTGATAAAAGTTTCATATGCTGGCATTTTCATATTCATTTATTTATATAATTTTATACAATATTTGCAACATTTCATAATAAAAGACTAATTAAAAAATCAATACAAGTTTTGGATACTTATACATAAAGTTTTTCCTCAAAAGCTCGTGCATTCATTGTTGTGGCTAGGTGCCTTTGAATTAGCTCTGACTCTTAGTGATCTATGGAAAACAGAACGAAACACTGCCCTCTCCTGTACCATCCTCACTATCGTTGCTATGTTTGAGCCCACTGTTGTAGCCACTGCATCAATCCATCTCATCTAGGGTCTTCCATTTTTTTGCTCACCCTCTACTTTACCAAGCTTGATGTCCTTCTCCAGGGACTGATCCCTCCTCGTAACATGTCCAAAGTATGTAAGACTAAGTCTCATCATCCTTGCCTCTAAGGAGCATTCTGGCTGTACTTCTTCCAGAACAGATTTGTTCATCCTTCTGGCAGTCCGTGATATAGTCAATATTATTGGCAAACCTCATAATTCAAATGTGTCAGTTCTTTGATCTTCCTTATTCATTGTCCAGCTTTCACATGCATATGAGAAGATTGAAAATGCCGTGGCTTAGTCAGCTGTACTTTAGTCCTTAAAGTGATATCTTTGCTTTTTTAACACTTTAAAGAGGTCTTTTGCAGCAGATTTGCCCAATGAAATGTGTTGTTCGATTTTTTGACTGCTGCTGCCAGGGCATTGATTGTGGATCCAAGGAAAATGAAGTCCTTGACAACTTTGAACTTCCTCCTTTTATCGTAATATTGCTTTTTGGTCCATTTATAAGTATTTTTTTTTCTGAAGGCTGTAGTCTTTGATCTTCATCAGCAAGCGCTTCAAGTTCTCTTCACTTCCAGCAAGCAAGGTTGTGTCATCTGCATTACACAGGTTGTTGATGAGACTTCCTCCAATTCTGATGCCTCATTTCTCTTCATATATTCCAGCTTCTTGGATTATTTGCTCAGCATACATATTAAATAACTATGGTGAAAGAATACAACCTTGGAGCACACATTTCCTGATTTTAAACCATGCAGTATCTCCTTGTTCTGTTTCAACAACCGCCTCTTGATCTATGCACAGGTTCCAGAATTAAGTATTCTGGAATTCTCATTCTTTACAATGTTATCCGTAATTTTTTATTCACACAGTCGAATGCCTTTGCATAGTCAATAAAAAACAGGTAAACATCTTTCTGGTATTCTCTGCTTTCAGCCAAGGTCCATCTGACATCAGCAATGATATCCCTTGTTTCAAGTTCTGTTCTGAATTTCTGGCAGTTCCCTGTTGATGTACTGCTGCAACTGCTTTTGAATGATCTTCAGCAAAATTTTACTTGGGTGGGATATTAATGACATTGTTCAATAATTTCCACACTTAGTTGGATCACCTATCATGAAATAGGCATAAATAAGGGTCTCTTTCAGTCAGTTGGCCAGGTAGCTGTCTTCTAAATTTCTTGACATAGAAGTGTGAGCACTTCTAGTGCTGTATCCTTTTATTGAAACATCTCAGTTGGTATTCTGTCAATTCCTAAAGTGTTGTTTTTCATCAGTGCGATCCGTGGAGCTTGGACTTCTTCCAAGCTAAAGTCACATTGGTTCTTGATCATATGCTACTTCTCGAAATGGTTGAACATCAACTAATTATTTTTGGTACAGCGACTCGGTGTATTCCTCCCATCTTCTTTTGATGCTTCCTATGTCATTCAGTGTTTTGCCCATTGAATCCTTCACTATTGCAACTCAAGGCTTGAATTTTTTCTTTAGTTCTATCAGCTTGAGGAATGCTGAGTGTGTTCTTCCTCTTTCTTTTTCTAACTCTTTGTCTTTGAACGTTTCATTATAATACTTTGTCTTCTTGAGCCATGCTTTGCAATCTTCTGTTCAGCTCTTTTACTTCATCACTTCTTCCTTTAGCTTCAGCTACTCTATGTTCAAGAGCAACTTTCAGAGTCTCTTCTAACATCCTTTTTTTTTCCTTTTCTTTCTTTCCTGTCTTTTTAATGACGTCTTCATTCTTCTTACATGATGTCCTTGACATCATTCCACAACTTACCTGATCTTCAGTCATTACTGTTCAGTGCATCAAATCTATTCTTTAAAAGTCTGTAAATTCAGGTGGGATATACTCAAGGTCTTACTTTGACTCTCTTGCACTTGTTCTAATCTTTCGCAGCTTCAGCTTGAACTTACATGTGAGCAATTGATGGTCTGTTCCAAAGTCGGCCCCTGGCCTTGTTCTTACTGATAATATTGAGCTTTTCTATCACCTCTTTCCACAAATGTAGTAGATTTGATTCGTGTGTATTCCATCTGGTGAGGTCCATGTGTATAGTATACCACTTATTTTGGTAAAAAGGTATTTGCGGTGAAGAAGTCATTGGTCTTGCAAAATTCTATCATGTGATCTCCAGCATCGTTTCTATCACCAAAGCCATATTTTCCAACTACCAATACTCCTTCTTTGTTTCCAACTTTTGCATAGTTAAATTAATTTGTTTAATATATAAGCATGATTTTAAAATATGAGGTAACTTAAAAATTCTCTATCAGTTCAGCAAATATTTTCTTATTTTGCATGCAACAGACTTCTTAGTAGATAATAGCTAATAGTATGTACATACCTATTACTGTTAGTTTTTTTATTTAGTAAGAACATTTTTTCTGATCGTGTAATATGCTTTATCAAAATTAATTGTTATAACAAAATATTCATATTGTCTTCATCTTTGAGCCTTTTAACTAAATTTATGGTAGCAATAATATCCAGTTTCATGATGGACAGAATGAAATTGCTGTTAAGTACCATTAAATCAGCTTCAATACACAGCAACCCTTTGCATAAAAGCATGGAACACTGCCCGATCTGTGCCATCCTCACAATGGTTGCTATGTTTGAGCCCATTGTTGCAGCTCCTGTTCAATAAATCTGGCTGAGGACCTTCCTTTATTGACTGAACCTGTACTTTGTAAAGCATTATGTCCTTCTCCAGGGACTGATCCCTCCAAAAGCATGTCTAAAGTACATGAGATGAGTTCTCACTGTCTTCATTTCTAAGAAGCATTCTAAATGTATATCTTCAAAGAGAGATTTGTTCATTCTTCTGTCAGTCCATGGTATAGTCAATATTCTTCAGCAATATTGTAATTCAAAGGCATCAATTCTTCTTCAGTCTACCTTATTCATTGTCTAGTTTTTGCACGCATATGAGGCAATTGAAAATGAAAATACCACGGCTTGGCTCAGGAGCACCTTAGTCATCATACTAACACCTTTGCTTTCTAACCCTTAAAAGAGGTCTTTTGCGACAGATTTGCCCTATGCAATATATCATGTGATTTCTTGACTGTTGCTTTCATGGGTGTTGACTGTGGATTCAAATGAAATTAAATCCTTGACAACTTCAATATTTTACCATTTATCATTTTGTTACTTATTGGTCCAGTGGTGAAGATTTTTGTTTTCTTTATGTTGAGCTGTAATCCCTTTGAAGTCTTTGATATTCTTCAGTTAGTGTTTTAAGTCCTCTTCACTTTCAGCAAGCCAGGTTGTATCATCTGCATAAGGCAGGTTGTTAATGTTCTTCCTCCTATCCTGATGCTAGTTCCTTTTTTATATATTCCAGTGTCTCAGAATATCTCTTCAGCATATATATTGAATAAGTATGATGAAAGGATACAACCCTGATGTACACCTTTCCTGATTTTAAACTACACAGTTTCTCCTGTTCTGTTCAAACGACTGCTTCTTGGTCTATGTACAGGTGTCTCATGAGCACTACTAAGTATTCTGGAATTTCCATTCTTTGCAGTGTTATTCATAATTTGTTGTGATTCACACAGTCAAATGTTTGCAAAGGTAAAAATCTTTCTGATATTGTCTGCTTTCAGCCAAGATTCATCTGACATCAGCAATGATATCCCTTGTTTCTTGGACTCTTCTGAATCCACTTTAAATTTCTTGAAGCTCCCTGTCTATGTACTACTGCAACTGTTTTTAACTATCTCCAGCCAACTTTTGCTTGTGTGTGATAATAATGATATTGTTTGATAATTTCCACATTCTGTTTGGGTCACCTTTCTTTGGAATGGGTACAAATATGGATCACTTTCCAGTCAGTTGATTTGATAATTTTTTCCCAAATTTCTTGGTATAGATATGTGAGTGCTTATAATGCTGCATCTGTTTCTTGAAACATCTCAAATGGTAGTCTGTCAGTTCCTGGAGACTTGTTTTTCACCAATGCCTTGAGTGCATCTTGGAACTCTTCCTTCAGCACCATTGGTTCTTGATCATATGCTGCCTCCTAAAATGGTTGAATGTTGACCTTTTTTTTTTTTCATAGAGTAAGTCTGTGTATTCCTTCCATCTTCTTTTGATGCTTCCTGTGTAGTTCAGTTTTTAACCATAGAATCCTTCAATATTGCAACTCGAGGCTTGAATTATTTCTTCAGTTCTTTCAGCTTGAGAAATGCTGAGTGTATTTTTCCTTTTTGGTTTTCTAACTCCAGGTCTTTGTACACTTCGTTATAATACTTTACTGTGTTTTCTCAAGCAGCCCTTTGAAATGAACTTACAAATGCTTTTACTGCCTCTATGGATTGGACAAAAATTTAAATAAGTGTTGGATTTAACTGATTACCTTTTTGAATCATCTAAAAATATATAGAGAGAGTTGATGTCATTTCATTATTTGAAGAATTCTTCTGCTTCAAAAGCCAACAATTACTCTTGGGGTGTAGTAAGCTGGAAAGAGCATCACTTACATTTAACAAAAAATAAAATAAGCAAGTCCTACACAGTCATAACTTTTGTTGAACCCTACTGAGATGAGGTTGCAAGGCAAACAACTTTGTGAAATCTGAAAGATAGGCACTTACAAGGAGTAAGAGGATAAAAGCATGGACTCCCTTTTCGATCATACAAATTAGAAGAATTAAGCTAAATTTTTATCATATTGTTAAAGCTGAGTGTGGGCTAGCCTGAGAGTGCAGGAACCCTGGGAGTCACAGTCCCCTCGAGATAATTTCATTCACAACTATTCTTCACCTAAGAGTTCACGAGAGAGACTGGAAGTGAAGCAAGAAACTAGATGAGGTTTTCCTAGTTAGTCAAAGCCTGGGAGAAGGCTGTGGCTGCTACTGTGGAAAAGATAAGAAGCTTAAAGCTGATTCCTCTCCCTTACAGAACTAACACATTAAGCTGCTGTGTGTGTGGCACTATGATTCAGAATCGACTCGACGGCACTGGGTTTGGTTTTTTGGTTTGGTGTGTAGCAGGTGGGGGGAGAGCTGTGGAGGGACAACAAACATGGTTGCCCTCAGAACATAAGCAGAGACTAAAAGCTTCAGGAGGAGACATAAAAAAAAAAAAAAAAAAAAAGAGTATCTAAGTATTGCACTGAAGGAAGAACAGAAGTATCTGGATCCCAGACCCTTAAGAGATGGCCTAACAAATGGGGACGCAAAGATGACTGAGAAAGATCCACCTCAGAGTTCAATGACAACAGAGAATGTATAACTCTTAAGCTTGTCCAAGACAATCAAGAACACCTCTTGCTCCCACCAAAGGGCAGGCAGATACAGGTACAAGCAACAGCAACACGCTGCTGGAGGAGTGGCAAGAGTTTGAAAAAGACCCTCACCGAAGCACTGAATCAGAGCAAAACCTTAAAGTGGAAGATGGAACAAAATCATTGAAAAAAGGAAACTGGAAAAGTAATCCCATCCTAAGTGCAAGACAATGCTAGAGGAATTTGAAGCCTGTGGTGTACTGAAGATGTTGCTGTTAGGTGCTGTCGAGCTGGTACCAACTCATAGTGACCTTATGCACAACAGAACAAAACACTGCCCTGTGTTTCACCATCCTCACGATCGTTGCTGTTTGAGCCCATCATTTCATCCACTGTGTCAACCCACCTTGTTGAGGGTCTTCCTCTCTTTTGCTAAAGCTCTACTTTACCAAGATTATGTCCTTCTCCAGGGACTGGTCTCTCCTGATAACATGTCCAAAGTATGTGAGATGAAGCCTTGCCATCCTCATTTCTGAGGAGATGTATTTCTTTTAAAACAGATTTGTTCTTTCTTCTGGCAGTCCGTGGCATATTCAATATTCTTTACCAACACCGTAATTCAAAGGCATTAATTTTTCTTTGATCTATCTGAACTACTAACTAGATTAACCAAAACCCTATATTCAAGGTCAAGTAGTAAAGAGGAACTTTCAACTTCATGGATAAATATTAAATCTCCCAAGTTCAATTCTCTTACCTGAGATGATCAACATGCAACCTAAAGTTATGACACTCAATAAAGCAAAAAGCAAACAAAAAAGAAAAAAAAATCATGATTCATTGTAAAGTGATAAATCAGACAAAATAAACAGATTATGATATGATCCAAATATTGAAGCAATGAGACAGGAAATATAAAATAGCCAAGATTAATGTGTTAAAGACTCTAGTAGAAAAGGAGCATAAACTAGAACAAATGGAAAATTTCAGTACAGAGATCAAAGCAATAAGAAAGAGTGGAAAGAAAATCTATAATTAAAACTCATATACACAGTAAAGAAAGAAAGAATATCTAGAACTGGTTCACCAATGGATTTGACACAGTTGAAGAAAGATTCAGTGAGCTCCAAAATGGACCAATAGAAATTATGTAACTGGAAACACAAAAAGAAAATTAGTAAAAGAAAAAATAGAACAAACCATTAAAAATCTTTGATAAAATAGTAAAGTCCATGCCTCACGGGGTTTTCAATGTGTGATTATTCAGAAGTAGATTGCCAGGCCTTTTATCCTAGGCGCCTCTGGATGGTCTTAAAACAGAAATTGTAGGTAGCCAATAATAGAAATTGACTGAAGTTTATCAAATATACAATTTGCAAATTGGGGTAACATTTGAACTGGAGTGTCAGAAATGTTCCAAAGATGAGAAAGACTTCCAAAATTCTTATACCAAATCTTATTGGCATTGTCAGGTAACCAAAAGGTTCTCAGTTCAAATCCACCAATTGCTCCTTGGAAACCATATGCAACAGTTCTATTCTGTCCCATAAGATTACTATAAGTCAGAATCGATCCAATGCCAAAGAGTTTTCTTTGTGATTGTTGTTGTCCCTGTTGGTGTCAGCAGTAATCCAATGCATTGTAAAGGTGTAGCATCAAAGGACGCAAAGTGAATCCACAAGTGTTTAAGTATTATTTCAAGATGAAAAACACTTGTGGAGATCTGTGAATGGCCCTCCAACAAACTTCGTACTACAAATGAATGACATTATTTCTGACTGCCTTGTAACTAGTATTTCTTTTGATTATCTCAGACCTGAAGGACAAAATTACATGTTCCAAATCAATTTTTTTTTACTTACTAATTTTCAAATATAGATTTTTGTGTTAATGTCCAAACTAGGATGTAAATGTTATTTTATAATTTTTATTTATTTTCAATTATTCAAATATATTTGCCACAGAAAAGCCCAGTTTTAAAAGTGACATATCCAGGTAAAATGAAACAGCAACAAATGAGTGAAGCCTAAAAACAAAAGCTTGCAAAAGATAAAGGGATTGTGAATCCCTAACGACAATTCCAAAATTAACTTCCTCTTTAAAATTCAATGAATCAGAAGAGAATTCTTCCATTGAATGCTCAGCTTAATAGGCGCAAATCATTTTACTAGTATTGCTAGTGCTGACGTTACTAACAGCAATAAGAATATAACAATTTGCTCCAAATTCTGTATCCATTCCCTGCTGGAATGGATAAAAAAAAAAAAAAAAAAAATTAATGATGTAGAAAGTGAAACTGCTTTAGAATCTGATATTTTCACATCTGCATCAAAAAAAAAAAAAAAAAAAAAACCTGTTGCCGTCAAGTAGATTCCAACTAATAGCTACCCTATAGGACAGAGTAGAACCAAAGAGCACCTGGTGGTTTAGAACTACCTAGCAGCAGTAGGTAGCTCTTAACCATTATACCACCAGGTTTTCCATCACATTTGTAGACCCCGTAAATAATAGAAATGTAGATCCTGCTTTGTGGAATAATTTTCTACTAATGATGTAAATTATAGGATCAAGTGATTGTCAACATCACAGTGGCCCATTTGGAATTTCATATGGAAAATTTCCAGATGGTAAAAAACAAGTTTCAGTAGCCAGTATATATTTCTAGGGTGAAAAGCAAAGGGTGAAAAGTATAAGAGGAAGTGGCTACTGCATTCTCCATCAATCGGCTGTGTGTAATATTTTGAATGCAAACTATTCGGTCTTAAATCATTTAATTAATTTAATTCTCAATTTGCTATAGACAGATTTAGCAATTGATTCAACTCAAATATGATTGATAAACATGAAAACAGTTCAGTTCACAGAGATTGTATGTTGTCTTTTTAAACTGAAGACATGGGCTTAAGTTATGAACTGGAAATACAAATTAATGAAGAGTATCAGTAGTGGAAATATGTTGTTGCTGTCATCATAACAATCACCGAATGTGGACTATCTTTTCAAGGAAGAAATGAAGTGTTTGGATTCTCACAAAATGGAAATTTGGTGGCTTTACTTGAACTAGTCAATCAGCTTGATCCATTTTTAACAGGTCACATTTCAAAACACAGTAACAGAAAAGGGCAACCCATCATATACGTCTAAAACAATGCGAAGAATTAGTGCATTTAATAACTGATAAAGTTTCATCAACTATTTTCAGTTAAATAGGATAACTCCATATTTCAATTTGTCTGTAGATTCCACTCCTTATCTTTCTCATATAGATCAGCTAAGTATTGTTTTAAGATATGTATTTCCAACAGATGGAAAACCTCTCAAGCAGTTTATCACATTTACTAGCTTAACAGTTTATACCTGAGAAGAAATTGCAAATGAAGTATGTTATTTTTTGTGAAGCTTGCAAAATTGATTTTCCTAGGTGCAGAGGCCAGTCCTATGACAATGCTGCCAATATGCCATGGCGTTATAAAGGCATGCACCAGGAAATCTTACAATGGAAAGAACATGCCATTTTCATACCATGTGCTGTGCACTCACTTAATCTTGTAGGACATAGTGCAGTAGATTGTTGTCCAGAAGCAGATGATTTTTTTTTTCATTGTTCAGTGTCTCTATGCATTTTGTGGCAGCTCAATGATTGGCAGGTCTTAAGACATATTTAGGCAATGATTGAGTATTGAAATGTCTTTCTAATACAAGTTGGGAAAGCACATGCTGAAGCAATGAATTGAATCCTGGGATTCTACACTCAGATTCTAGATGTCTTAGAAAATATTGCTGAAGAACAGACACAAAAAGGAGATACCAAAATAGAAACTGAAAACATTGTCAGCAAAACGCAGACACTAGAGTATATGTTTATGTTGGTTATGTGGAATAATATTTTGCAGCATATTCACTGGATGAATCAAGCTCTCCAAGATTCAGAAGTCAGTTTAAGGACATGAATATATGTCTACCAGTCATTGACAGGATTTTTACATAATTTAAGTGAAGATTTTGCAAACTTTGAAAGCAGAACAAAACGCATGCTGCCATATACTGATTATGAAGCAGTTCACCATCACAGATTCATTAGAAAGAAACAAGCAAATGATGAAAGTGCTCAGAAGTATTGAGTGCCAGAGATCAATTTTGCATACCCACATACTATTATTGACACACTTGAATCTTGCATGAAAAGAAGGGCTAAAATACATGTTCTTTCAAATAGATTTTCCTTCTTAAAACAATGCGGATATACCTGATGAAGAATTCATGAAGACATCCATGAAATTAGTGCAGGTTTATCCCAATGACTTAAATACAAGCCTTTACAGAGAAGTGGGACTATTTCATTGTACATGAGAGCTAAGTTTACAGATTCAAGAAAGACAAATTTTACTCACGTAGGCATGTACAAGGCCGTAATGGAAGATAAAATACAATGAGTATTTCCCAATGTTGAAATTGCTTTACACATATTCGTAACTTTAATGATTACAAACTGCACAACAGAAAGCATTTTCATCCGAAAAGAGACTCTAACCCCCTCAGCGTACGACGATGATTCAGGAAAGACTCGATTCATTATGCTTATTATGTATTGAAGTAGATATTGTTCAACAGCTAAATTGTGATGAAATCATTGAAGAATTTGTAAAAGCAAAGAATAGAAAAGTTTTTAATTATAACACGTTAGAGATGAAAGGCCTATCTAAAAGAAAATATAGCAATTTGTTGTAATATTTTTTCTGATCATTAAATTTTTTATGACTTTTTCATGTATTCACTTATAGTGTTTATTATGAAACAATCATCAAAATTGAAGTATGAGCCACTTAAAGCAAAACTGGTGAAAGTCAATTTTTCATTGTGAAAGATTGGCAGAATATTACATTAATTGTTGAATCAACTAATTGCACTGACTCCTTTTCTTTGTTGAAGAACACGTGGATTATTGTTTTTGTATAAAATGTGGTATATAGTAAAAATCTTATTACCCCACATCCACTAAAATTTTTTAAAATCCAGTTCATCTCATTCTGGTAAAATGGCTCATGCCATTTTTGCATTCAGTTGTTAATATTATAGCCACATTAAAAAGATGTTACTTCACGGATAGCTAAGAAACACACACACGCACACAATGTATATGTGTATATAACTCATATATCCCTTTAAATGCTTGAGTAAGCAGAGGAGGGGCATTGCAGATTATCAGTGCCCTCAAATGCCCTAAAAATGCCCAAGGCAAACAGGTCTTACTAGTTTATCTGGACCATTTTTCATTCAAAGGTGGCTTTTAGGAACTAGTTTTTTCAACGATCAAGGTTCAAAAGAACATCTAAGGAAAATGCCCTGTGTGGGTTACCCCAACTTCCATGAAAGCCATAAAACTGTACATCAGGAGAATTAAAACTGTTTTGTCATTGGACTCAAACCTCCAATCTTTTAGTTAGCATCTGAGTGTATTAGCCATTTGCAACACTTGAGAAGCTCAACTATATTTAAAAAAAAAAAAAGGTAACATCAGGATTGGAGAAAGACTCATTAACAACCTAGGATACGGAGGTAATACAACTTTTCTTGCTGAAAATGAAGAGGACTTGAAGCAGTTACTGATGAAGGTCAAAGACTACAGCCTTCATGACAGATTGCATCTAAATGTGAAGAAAATGAAAATCCTCATAACTGGATCAATAAACAACATCATGTTAGAGAAAAAATTGAAGCTGTCAGTGATTTCATTCTACTTGGATCAATAATCAACATCTAAGGAAGCAGCAGTCAAGAAAATCAAATGACGTATTGCATTGGGCAAATCTGCTGCAAAAAAATCTCTTTGAAGTGTTAAAAGGCAAAGATGTCACTTTGGTGATTAAGGTGAACCTGGACAAAGCCATAGTCTTTTCAAGTGCCTCATATATGTACAAAAGCTGAACAATAAAAAAGGAAGACAGAACAAGACTTGATGCATTCAAATTGTGATGTTAACAAAAAATATTGAATATACTGTGAACTACCAGGAAATGAACACATCATTCTTATATGATGTGCAACCAGAACGCTGTTTTGGCTCACTTACTTTGGACACATCATCAGGAAAGATCTATTGCTAGAAAAGCACATCATGGTTTTTAAAGTAAAGGGTCAGCAAAAATAAGGGAAACAATGAGATGGATGACACTGTGTGCAACAATGACCTCAAACATACCAAGGATCACAAAGACGGTGCCGGACCAGGCAATGATTTCTTCTGTAATATACAAGGATGCCATGAGCCAGAGCAGACACGATGGCAACTAACAACCACAACGACATGTGTGACATGAATGTAGTTGCTGTTGAGTCAGTTTTGACTGATGGAGATCATACGTGTTTCAGAGTAGAACAGCGTGCCTTAGGGTTTTCAGAGGCTGTGAATTTTGGAGAGCAAATCTCCAGGCCTTTCTCTGAAGCACCTCTGGGTGGATTTAAACCACCATTACGGTTAGTAGCTGAGCACTTAACCATTTGCACCATCTAGGGAACCCACTTCTGGCAAGTGGCAAGTTGACACGTAAAGAGATGGTTAACATCATTTGTCGTTAGCGAAATGGAAATTAAAACTAGTCCTGTACCAATACACATCTGTTTGAATGGCTAAAATAAGAAGTTGGTAAGGATGTGGAAGAGCTGGAACTCTTAAGTATTGCTAGTGATAAAGTAAAGTTGTACAACCATTGTGGGAAAGAATTTGACAATTTTTTTTTAATTTAAGCATATACATGCTAAATGGTCCAGTTTATTCCACTCCTAGACTTACCAAAGAGAGGAAAAGAAAAAAGCAATTATGTTCACACAAACATAAAAGAATACAAGACAACATAATTGTCATAAAAACATTCAGACTGCTCTTTCTATCATGTATGACAGGAATACTCAGACTCTATTTCCCGTCCATATTTCATATTTACATCAAAGCTATAGTTTCTTGTATTTCCCACTATCCCCCTATCTTGTGATTTAATGTATCTCTCAGGTAATGATATGGACCGCATCACAAATGTAAGGTTCACTAAGTGATGTGCAAAGACAGTAGCACCCACTTCTCCCCAGATTACCTGAGACCACATGGAGTTAGCTGTCCCTGGTCTCCCATGCTCGAGTGTACATTATTTTATCAGCGAAAACTCTGCATGGTGTCTCTGAAAGAGTAACTTTAGTAGTATTTTGTCTGTAAAGGGTCAGAAAAATAGAGATGAGCCACTGTGGATGTCTCTCTGACTTAATCATGTTTTAAAGTAAGAGCTCTATTTGCTGCACCTGTGTTTTATAACACCCTAACAGAGAACATCACAAAATTGAAAGCACAAAATGGAGTTCTACAAAATCCATTCCCAGTTTACTTTGATTAACTATTAACAAAAGTACTTTGCTAAAAATGAAAATTCCCGGACAAAGATTAAACCAGATCAGATGCTGGGGGCAACAATCAAAAATGGGGGAAATCCCTAACATACAAAAACTTATACAGTCCCATCAATCAGTGTCACAATGTAATCATGTCCACCCTGAAAGTGTTTTGCATCTTCAAATCAGATTTGTATCCTCAAATCTCAAAATGATAGCATTTGATATGCAGTTTTCCCTCTCTATTGAGATCAACCAATACGTAAACAAAGAAAAAAAATACATTGTGAGATTTTTCTTTAAGGATTGTAATGAGTAAGGATGAATGAGCATTGTACTTCAGTCGCCTACGTTCTCTTTCTTTTCTTCCCACTTTTCTGCCCTAACTTACACAAGAGTTTGAGTTTTTCTAAAATAAACTAAATTAGCATAAGTTAATATGTTCACATTTGTTCTTTTTTTTTTCCTCCACTCAGAATAGTAATAGGGTCTTCAAATCAATTTAAATTGCATATGAAAAATAAACTTATTTTTCTATGTGAGCAGTTAGAACCTACGATAACTTGAAACAGAGTTATAACACATAAGTTTAAAAAAGGGAAAGCAGCAAAAGAATGCTGAAGGAAAAGCCAGTAAGCTTAATTCGGTAGTTAGGAAGTAGTAAAAAGGAAAGGACACTGGATTTTTAGAACTCAAAATTTTGAAAACAAGACTCAAGCCCAAGTTTTGTTATTAATGACATCAGATCTTAAGAAATATCCTTATATTTTGGTAAATAGAATAAAAAAGAAAGACCTTAGATGATTTTGTGAAGAATAAATATGATAATTTATGGGGTGGGGTTGGGTAGGTCTTGCACAAATATAAAGTATAGGCATACCTAATGTTATTACACTTTGCTTTACTGCACTTTCCAGATATTGCATTTTTTACAAATTGAAGATTTGTGACAACCCTGCATTGAGCAAGTCTATCAGCCCCATTTTTTTCCAACAGCACATGCTCACTTCATGTCTCTGCATTACATTTTGGTAATTCTTGCCATATTTCAAACTTTTTCTTTACTATTGTATCTGTTATGGTGATCAGTGATATTTGACATTACTATTGTAATTGTTTTGGGGTGCCATGAACCGTGCCCATATAAGATGGTGAACTTAATGGATAAATGTTGTGTGTGTTCTGACTGTTCCACCAACTAGACGTTCCCCCTTCTCCTTTCCTCCCTTCAGGCTTCCCTATTCCATGAAACATGACAAAATGAAGTTAAGCAGATTAATAACCCTACAATGCCCTCTAAGCAATCAGGTAAAAGGAAAAGTCGTATATCTCTCACTTTAAATCAAAAGCTAAAAATGGTTAAGCTCAATGAGGAAGGCAAGTCAAAAGCCAAGACAGGCTGAAAGGTAGGGCTCTTGGGCCAAACAGTTAGCTGAGTTGTGAATGCAAAGAAAAAGTTCTTGAAGATCAAACCAGCCACAACATTCTTTTAAGCCAAAGCCTAATCCAGAGCAAGCCCCTAACTCTCTTCAATTCTATGAAGGCTGAGAGATGTGAGAAAGCTGCAGAAGAAAAGTTCAAAGCTAGCAGCTATTGGTTCATACAAAACCAAAGACCAAACCCAGTGTCATTGAGTCGATTCTGACTCATAGCTACCCTATAGGACAGAGTAGAACTGTTCCATAGAGATTCCAAGGAGACCTGGCGGATTTGAACTGCGGACCCTTTGGATAGCAGCCGTAGCACTTAACCACTAGGTGGAAAGAAAGACATTGTCTCCGTAACATAAAAGTGCAAGGAGAGCAGCAAGCGCTGATGTAGAAACTGTAGAAAGTTATCCAGAAGATCTAGCTAACTGATGAAGGTGGCTACACTAAACAAAAGATTTTCAATGTAGACAAAACAGCCCTGTATTGGACGATGCCTTCTAGAACTTTCATAGCTAGAGAGAAGTCAATGTCTGGCTTCAAAGGACAGGCTGACTCTTGTTAGGGGCTAATGCAGCTGGTGATTTTAAGTTGATGCCAACACTTTTACCATTCTGCAAATCTTAAGGCCCTTAAGCGTTATGCTAAATCAACTCTGCCCGTGCTCTGTATGTGGAACAACAAAGCCTGGATGACAACATATCAACATGGTTTACTAACTATTTGAAGCCCACTGAGACCTATTGATCAGAAAAAAAGATTCCTTTCAAAATATTACTTCTCATTGATAATGCAATTGGTCACTCAAGAGCTCTGATGGAGATGTACAAGGAGATTAATGTTTTTATGCCTTCTAATACAACACCTATTCTGCAGCCCATAGATCAAGGAGTAATTTCAACTTTCATGTCTAATTGTTTAAGAAATACATTTTGTAAGGCTATAGCCACCATAGGTAGTGATTCCTCTGATGGGTCTAGGCAAAGTAAATTGAAAACCTTCTGGAAAGGATTCACATTCTAGACGCCATTAAGAACATTCGTGATTCATGGGAGAAGGTCAAAATATCAACATTAACAAGTTAGGGAGAAGTTGATCCCAACCCTCATGGATGATTTTGAGGGGTTCAAGAATTTGATGGAGGAAGTAACTGGAGATATGAAAATAGCAAGAGAATTAGAATTACAAGTGGTGCCTGGAGATGTGACTGAATTGTTGAAATCTCATGATAAAACTTTAACAGACGAGGTGTTGCTTCTTATGGATGAGCAAAGAAAGTGGTTTGTTGAGAGGAAATCTACTCCTGATGAAGACACTGTGAACATTGTTGAAATGACAACAAAGAATTTAGAATAGTACATAAATTTTGTTGATTAAGCAACAACAGGGCTTGAAAGGGTTGACTCCAATTTTGAAAGAAGTTTTACTGTGGTTAAAATGCTACCAAACAGCATCACATTCTACAGAGAAATCTTTCATGAAAGGAAGAGTTAATTAATGTGGAAAACTTCATGTTTTTCTTATTTTAAAAAATTGCCATAGCCACCCCAACCTTCAGCAACCACCACCCTCCCTGACCAGTGAGCAGCCATCAACATCGAGGCAAGATTCCCACCAGCAAAAAGATTATGACTCGCTGAAGGCTCAGAAGATAGCATCTTTTAGCAATAAATAATTTTTTAGTTAAGATGTGTATATAGTTTTTATATATATATATAAAATGCCATTGCACTTTTAATAGACTACTGTGCAGTGTAAACAACTGTTATATGCACTGGGAAACCAAAAAATTCCTGTGATTTTCATTATTACCATATTCCCTTTATTGCCGTAGTCTGAAACTGAACCAGGAATATCTCCAAGGTATGTCTGTACCATCATCAACATCATGGTTTTGAGTTCCTCATGCAATTAATAATTAAGTACAGGCACTGAAGACAGTGTTAAATATTTATTAATATTGTTTCTACACTGTTGTTGTTAGTGGCCACCAAGTTGACTCTGCCTCATGGCAGCCCTGTGTGTGCAGAGTAGAACCGCAATCCATAAGGCTTTCAAGGATGCAACCTTTCAGTAGCTGATCACCAGGCCTTAATTTTGAGGATCCTCTGGGTTGATTTGAACCAGCAACTTTTCTATTTGTAGTCTAGCTCTTAACCATGGTATCACCAAAGGACTCCATTCCTGTACTAAGCCAATGAAAATGCTGGTTTGCCATTTTCAATAATAAGCTCTTATTTGGAATCTCTCCATAATGTAGTCTTAAAATATATCCTAAACGCAAATGGAATAGTTCTTTTCTTATATACCAACATGAATCTTGCTAACTCTCAGGACAAAATAGTGATAGATTGCTCTGAAATTAGAAACCATATTCCTTCTGAATGTAATAGTTCACATTATTTTACTTAAACTAAAAAACCATCCCCATTTTTCCTTCTGTAATATATATAATATACAAAATTTTGTTTAGTTAAAAATTCTCCCTTAATCTATAATTTTTTCAAAAGATAGGTTCTATTTCTCTTCAGGCAGGTTTTTTTTTTTTTTTTTTTTAAATAGTTGTTATTTTCTGCCTGTTCGATCAATAAATTACCAAGACCACCTTTAAAACACCCCAGTGACATTTCTCAACCTAGTGTCTTTCCATACTATCTTTTGTTATTATGTTTTTCTCCTTCTGCTTTTATCTTTTTTACCTACTATTTCTTAAACTTAGTTCTATATTCTGTTTTGGTTCTTTTATGAATTTCATATTTTATATATCTTTTATGATCCTTATTTACTTTTGTCTATTTTTTCCATCTTCTCCAACAAATTGAAACAGAGTTTTTAGTATTTAAGTCTTTGACACTATTTTGTTCAAGTTTATTGAATGTGATACCCTATATATCTTAATTTAATGTCTTATAATTAATGAAAACCCTGGTGGCCTAATGGTTAAGAGCTACTAATGCTAACCAAAAGGTTGGCAGTTCAAATCTACCATGTGCTCCTTGGAAACCTATGGGGCAGTTCTACTCTGTCCTACAGGATCGCTATGATTTGGAATTAACTGGAGAGCAATTCTTTTTAATTAATAAATGAAACAGCATTGAATTATTATGAACAATATATTAAAAAGTTTTAAATATGAAATTACAGAAATCACTGTAGAATATGGCAGTTATTTAACCTGAACTTTGTTTTTATCAACTTTTATGTTTGGTTCAGAAACTAATACATTCCTATTTACACATCTTTTAACTGCTCACATATAACTTCTCCATTTTTATTTAATTAAACAAGTAACAAAAATCTACCAAAAAAATACTCTGTATTAATCTTTATAAAGATAAATTATTTTGTCTTTTCCTTTTACACACAGACTATATACTGTTCCACATAATAATGGACCTTAAAATTTATGCAACTAAATTACAAACTTATAAAATCTATACTGATAAATGACAATAATTTAAAGGACCAACCATCTCATGTTGAATATATGTGCAAATCATGGAAGAGAAAGTGTTCTTTTGGATACAGCAGCTATTCCAATGGCTTCCAAATTTGGAAGTTTCCTCTTCTTGGCAGAGAAGTGTTTCCATAAACAGTACTTTGTGGTTGTGCAATATCACGATGGTAAACAAGTTGGTAACTTCCTTAGTAGCTCAGTTCTGCAGTGGAAATTAGTAGTTATTCTTGGTGGTTCTACTTTCCAAAGGAATTCAGCTAAGGTGGGGCTACTGTTAACAACTAAAAAAGTGAAATATTAAAGCAGCTACAGGCCATCGACTCTCAAGAAAATTGCAAGTTGTAATTTGATGTCTGATCTGGTTAGATTTGAAGGAACTAAAGATATGAAAATATTAGTCCATGAAACCTGGTTTAGTTACTTTAGGTGTCACCTATATGGGCACCTGAAATTAAGGAAACTAAGGTATTGAACGAAAGTTTAGTTGACTAAGTCTTTGCTGCAAAAATAATAATAATAATTTTATTTTAAGGATGAAAGGACTATGGGTAGTCTGAGTGCTTTAATGAATCCAAAAAATCTTGACAAATAGAAAACAAAGGGCTCCAGGTTTTAATTTTCCATCTCATGGGAAAACCGGAGAACCTAAAGGTTTCTATAATCTTACATTTTGTAACAATGAGGCTGCTATACCTGAAAATTAGATTTCGAGTCACATTCTGTGGATTGCTGAATCATAATAAAGGCTTAATTTTCCAGGTGTTTTAATGAAGCTTAAAGAATTTATGGAAAAATTGGATTCCTAAATTGGAATGCTGGCTGACATTTAACAAATGTGGATGACTCAGAGTACTTTGAAACAGCCAACCTCACTGAACTTCTCTTGCTAGAAGAAGAAAACTTTCTTCTCTGATTGACGAATCACCAAAGGTAGTTTCCTTGTGAGAGTAAGCAAGTCTCTCCGTGTCTCATTATAATACCCTTCATTTGTTCCAGATTTCAAATAGAGGTCAGAAATCAACATGGTGCCGGTGACTAAATATTAAGTCATACCTTGAAAAAGAAGGCTTAGTTAGTATAACAGATGGAAGATTTTATTATTTATTTATAGGAGAGAAAAATAGAAAAAAAGTGTGAGGAAAGAGTTGCTGATGGTTTTAGGTCAGAAACTGAAAAAAAAATTAGAGCAAGATAAAGAGATCTCATATACAACACATTAACTTGATTATCTGGCAGGGATTCTTATCATCTAAGATGTGGAATAAAATACAGATTCAATATTGGTCTAAGATAAATGAAATCGATAGTCTTCACATTTCTTGATAAAAAATGACTACCAGAGTTATTCAGTCCCATTTAAAGGTTGCCCTGAATGACAGTTGTGGTTAGAATACAAAGATACATCTGGATATCCACATTACCAGGAAAGAAAGATCACCACTGGAGGTTTACATCTAAACTAATTTCTGGATACTGCTAAATTGTTCGTGTGAACGAACAGAGCCTTAGATAAAACAACAATAGAAAACATAGGTAGACTTATCTGGAAAAAAAAAATAAAAAACCTTACAAAAGACATCCAGACTATGAATATGTTTTTTCTATGAGAATGCTTATCACTTCAGGGTCCATATTCAAAGAATATCTCAATAATCAGGTGATCAATGTAATCTGTTAGCATACTTATTCAGCTATCTTAATGGTTGACTAAATTTGCCACAGTGACAGGGATGGATCAAGGATGTGAATTTTCCCTCACACTGGTGATCTGTTTATTACTACTGTGAAGTGTCTAGTTTGTAGCTCTGAAGACTAATACTAAGCCCTCCAAATGATGCAATATTTTATGGAAACCAGACAATAATTTAGTGGCCACCACGGTTCCAATTTAGTGACAGGACTATATATCTTCCAAATTCTTCCAATATATCTTCCAAACCTATAATTTGTTTAATGATATTCCACATACTACCATTCCAAATAAGGACCTCATTTTATAAAGGAAATGAACTTGTGTTCAATAGATTTATGAGTCATATATCATGTAGCATACTTGCCTAGAAACAGCTATCACCTGAGAATGGTAGATAGTCTACTGAACATCCACTTACTCTTCCATCTCTCACAAACATCTTCCTATTGCTCTTGTATGAGATATACTTTATACTTGACCTAAGATCTGATATATAATGATATATCTGCCATAGCCAGTATATATGGTTATAAAACCAAGGGAATGAAAGAGACATCTCACTCCATTACACCTAAAGAGCTACTTGAAAAATTTGTTTCCCATCTCCATTATTTTAGACCTTACTTGTTTGGAGGTCTTATTACTCGAGGAGGGTATAATTACACCAACATACACAATTACTACATTGAGTTGTTGATATAGTCATGTGGTCTTTTTAGACACCCTAAGATCATAACAAAATAGTCCAAAAAAGGATTTGACTTGGGAAATTGATCCTGATTATCAAGTGTGTTGGATTTGTAAGGCTGCCATAAGAAATTACCTCTAATAGAAGGCCAAGAACAACAGAAGTTTATTCTCTCATAGTTTTGGGGACTAAAATTCTAAATTCAAGGTTTCAGCTAGATCATGGTCTCCGTGAAGTTTCTCCAGGAGAATCTTTCTTTTTTTCTTGCAGCTTCCAATAGCCTCAGGCACCTCTTGGTTTATGGCAGCATAATTTAAATCTCATCTTCATCTCCACATGGGTGTTTTCTTTCTGTGTCTTTTCTCCTCATTTTGTAAGGACATAAATCATACTGGAATACAGCCCACTCACTCCAGTATGAACTCATGCTAACTAGCTACATATGCAAATGTTTTTGCATTTCCAAATAAGTTCAAATTCAAAGACTAAGGGTTACAACTTAAATATATTTTTCTTTTGGCCTGGGACACAAATAAAGCCATAACACCAATGGAATAGCTGCCAAATGGGAAAAGGAGGTATATTTCTGGAACTCACTGAATTCTCAAAGTGCCTTTAATTACTACAATTAGTAATATCCTCTGATAAATGTCCATGGAGAACAACATCAATGAAATTGCACCAAGTCCTGCAAGAGAAAAGATTTGAGTTACTCTTTAAGAGTTGAAGAGTCAGTTTAATATGCTGATTGAGGGCAAAAGAATGTGGTAATGGAGGGAAGAAATAGAGACTGACAGGATACCCATGATTGCTTCTTTCCTTTTTTTTTTTTTAACATTTACATTTATATTGAAAACACTGGTGGTGTAGCAGTTAAGTGCTATGGCTGCTAACCAAAGGGTCAGTAATTTGAATCCAGCAGGTGCTCCTTGGAAACTCTACAGGGCAGTTCTACTCTGCCCTGTAGGGTCACTATGAGTCGGAATTGACTCGACGGCAGTGGGTAGTGGGACATTTATATTAATTAAGCATTTTTTCAAGACTTGAAGTTTCAAGTTGCTCTTGAACGGAGAATAGCTAAAGTGAAAAAGAAGAAATGATGTAAAAGCTGAACAGAAGATTTCCAAGAGGGACTCAAAACGACAAAGTTAAGTATTATAATGAAATGTGCAAAGGCCTAGAGTTAGAAAACCAAAAAGGAAGAACACGTTCAACATTTCTCAAGCTGAAATAACTGAAGAAAAAATTCAAGCCTTAAGTTGTAATGTTGAAGGATTTTATGGGCAACTGATCGAATGACTCAGGAAGCATCAAAAGATGATGAAGGAATACACAGAATCACTGTACCAAAAAGAGCTGGTTGACATTCAAACATTTCAAGAGGCAGCATATGATCAGGAACGAATGGTACTGAAAGAAGAAGTCCAGGCTGCACTGAAACCATTGGCAAAAAACAAGGTTCCAGGAACTGACGGAATACCAATGAGATGTTTCAATAAACGGATGCAGCACTGGAGGTGCTCACTCCTCTACTGCAAGAAATTCAGAAGAGAGTCACCTGCCATCTGGCTGGAAAAGATGCATACTTGTGCTCATTCCGAAGAAAGGTTATCCAATGGGATGCAGAAATTATTGACCAATATCATTAATATCACATGCAAGTAAAACTATGCTGATGAAAACTCAAACATGCTTACAACAGTACATAAACAGGGAGTTGCCAGGAATTCAAGCCAGATTCAGAGGAGGACATGGAACGTGGGATATCATTGCTGATGTCAGATGCATCTTGGCTGAAAGCAGAGAATACTAGAAAGATGTTTACCTGTGTTTTATTGACTATGCAAAAGCATTAGACTGTGTGGATGATAACAAGTTATGGACAACATTGGGAAGAATGGGAATTTTAGAAGACATCAGTGTGCTTATTTGGAACCTGTCCATAGACCAAAAGGCAGTCACTGGAATAGAAAAAGGGAATACTGAATGGCTTAAAATCAGGAAAGGTGTGTGTCAGGGTTGGATTCTTTCACCATACTGCTTCAATCTGTATGCTGAGCAAATAATCCGAGAAGCTGGTTATATGAAGAAGAATGCTGCATCAGGGTTGAAAGAAGACTCATTAACAACCTGTGATATGCAGATGACACAATGTTGCTTGCTGAAAGTAAAGAGAACTTGAAGCACTTACTATGAAGGTGAAAGACTATAGCCTTCCATATGCATTACACCTCGACATAAAGAAAAAAAAATACAACTGGACTAATAAGCAACATCATGATAAATAAAGAAAATATTGAAGTTGTCAAGGATTTGATTTTACTTGGATCCACAATCGACACTCATGGAAGCAGCACTCAAGAAATCAAATGACATATTTCACTGGGCAAATCAGCTTCAAAAGTCCCTTTTAAAGTGTTCAAAACAAAGATGTCACTGAGGACTAAGGTGTACCTGACCCAAGCCATGGTATTTTCAATTACCTCACATGCCTGCAAAAGCTGGACAATGAATAAGGAAGACTGAAAAAGAACTGATGCCTTTGAATTATGCTATTGGTGAAGAATATTGACTATATCATGAGCTGCCTGAAGAACGAACAAATATATCCTGGAGGAAGTACAGCCAGAATGTTCTTTAGAAGTGAGAATGGTGAGACTTTGGACATATTATCATGAGGGACTAGTCCCTGGAGAAGAATATCATGCTTGGTAAAGTAAAGGGTCAGCAAAAAGGAGGAAGATGCTCAGCGAGATGGACTGACACAGTGGCTGCAACAACCGGCTCATGTAACGATGATTACGAGGATGGTGCAGGACGGGACAGTACTTCGTTCTGTTGTACATAGGGTCACTGTGAGTTGGAACCAACTTGATGGCATCTAACAACAACAATAAAGTATTTTCACTTTTTTTTTTCATCTATTCTGCCACCCTAGGGTTTTTTCATTTTTTTTTTTTTTAAATCGGTTGTGCTGATGTTGTTAAAATAACAATTTAATGGAAAGGTGATAAAATACCAAAACAGAATTATGACTGGACCAAAAGAAAAAACACCTAAGATGGTGTGTTGATTTATAATGTTTTTGAGTGCTTATTTTCATTTATAGTTAGTGTAACTACATTGTATTATATGTATTTATTTTTATTGGTGTTGTTATCAGGAGGCTTAAATATATGGGAAAGAATGTTTATGGAAATTGAACAAATAAATAAATGATTTGATTATGAGAGACCATGTATTGATTCTTTATGCCAATTCAACAGACATCCCAGAATACCTTCCTGTATATTTGAGGATGAAAAGATGATAAACAGCATTTCCCTTAGCCCCATACATCTAGAATTTCAGATATTATTGGTCTTTTTCAAGATATATACTTCGTAAAATTTATTCCATATGAATAAGAGAAAATGAAAAACATCCTTTTTGATGGCAGGGATCATTTTCAAGATTGGTATTCTCCAGCCCATTGCTATTATCTCAGCTACTCAATTCAATAGGTGGCTTCCTGATGTTGCAGTCCCTGACTATGGTAATGTTTTAGATCCTATGAAGACTCAGATATTCAGTACATCTTGGAGACTTTTTATTTCTTTAATAGTTAAATTACAAATTTATTTGGACAGTGAAGAGATATTTGTCACTGTAATTGATTATGAATTGCTGCCATTTCAATTGCTTTCAAAATTAAACATAAAAAAGGAACCTAATATATCTATCACAAGTATAAAAAACTAGAAATAAAGTACTTATCATAAAAAAAAAAGTTTGTTTTTTTTTTTAAAGGCTACTCTACTGAAATGAGTGAAAGCTTTTGACCAGCTCCCATGAGTATATATTCAACTGTTCTTATGTGGAACATATAAAGGATTGCAATTATTCTGAGCTGCAGAAAAACTTAGAAATAAAGGACGCCATGGGAAATTATAAGAATAAGGTGAAATTAAAAAATTCTTTCAAAATTTAAGGTAATCTAAGAAAGAAAGAAATTCTAGAAATACGTGGTGTCAAGATATTGTGGATTTTCCTTAGTTACTTATTTGTGTAAGTTGTAATAAAAGGGCTATATTTAAAATATAAGTAAACTATTAGGAAGTAAAGAATGTCCTCTACAACTGGATTTTTCTTTTCACAGTTTCAGTAATCACTAAAAAATAAAAAAAACCTCTCAATAATTGCAGTTTTAACTAAACCTCAGTTGGTTGATGAGTGATTTGCTAAAGTGAGTTGCCAGCGATGCCTCATATAGCTCCTAACTTGCTACAACAATGTGGCATGGAATATCATCCCTACTTTACCGCTCATACCATTTTATGTAACTCCAGTGTTATGCATTGAATTGTTTTCCCCCAAAACATGTATTGAAATCCTAATCCATAAAGACGACCCTGTTTGGAAATAAGATCATTTTCTTTCGTTACGTAAATGAAAGCTTAGGCTGGATCCTAAACGTAATCATTCTAAGTTATAAAAACCAGATTAGACACAGAGACACTCACAATTGCAAGACAGACAGTATCTGATGATGGAGACATGCAAATACAAAAGCCCTGAAACTCCAAGGATTGCCACTTACTAGAAGCTGAAATGGAGCCCTGGTGGTACACTGGTCAAGATCTCAGCTGCTAACCAAAAGGTTGGGAGTTCGAATCCAACAGTCACTCCTTGGAAACATTATGGGGAAGTTTTACTCTGTCCTATAGGGTCGCTATGAGTCAGGATCAACTCAACGGCAACAGGTTAGATTTAGTTTTTTTGGTAGAAACTGAAAAAAACAAAGAAGGACCTCCATCTACAGCCACTCTGTGAATTTGAATTGATAGCCTTAGGAACTGTGGAAAATAAATTTCTGTTCTTTAAAGCCATCCATTTGTGGCATTTTTGTTACAGCAACACTAGGTAACTAAGACATTTTACTTTTCTTTCAAACCTCTACTATTGTAGACAACTCCAAAAGATTTCCTCTCATTTCCTATGGAAAATTTTAATCTGGTGCACCATATATGGACTCCTGGGATATGCTATTTGTATATGTGTTATAAACCTCATATATGTTATAAACTTATTATAATGTACAATAGTCTTTGGTTGATTGGTCGTTACTACTGAACCATTGTATCCAATGAGTAGGGTTTTGGGTTTGTTTGTTTTGTTTTAAAGTCTTTGCCTCATTAGTAAAATCTATAGCACAAGGATGGTCTTTAATCATTATTCACTGATTTAGTAAATTAATGTATACTGACTGCATACATTTTTTTTCACCAGTGATCCCGATTAAACAATAATACAGTGGGTGTGTAATTTAACTACCAAAGATTTCCCTACTCAAAGCATCTCCTTTTTGGATATGCCAGAGCTCAATTCATTTGGGTTATAAAACTCCTATTTGTGGAATTTGACATCACATCAGAATTTAAGTTGTTTATTTTCAGGTCAACATGCTTACAAGATAAACCTCAGTGACATAAGAGTTTGATTAGAGGAGGTGGGAGAAAGAAAGACGATAACTTGGTTAATGATAAATGCCCTCTCAGATTCTGAGTGTGTGACACAAGCAGGTTGCCTCAGAGGTGGTCCTAAGATCTCAAGCAGCCACAAGAATGCTAGAATGAGGACCCTAAAGAGCAGCATCAACCCCCCTACAGGTGCTACCTGCATCTAGACTGATGGAGTGTCACACATGAGGAAACGCTGGCACAGTGTTGTCAAATGAAAGTCGTTTAATTACTCACAGAAAACAGACAGCAAACAACAGGAATAATTCAGTGATGAACGGTTTCCCTCTGCCTCAAAAAAGCTGCCTGGCCAGAGATAGACATTTTCTATATTCCTCCACTTTGTACTGCAGATGAGAGACCAGCAGATTGCTCTGACAGCCAGTTTTATATTCCAGGGACAACATGAGTCATTACACTGATTTTCCTCCTGACCACCCGAGGATGAGGTAGTTAGACATGTGGGTGCCAGCTTGGAATTGCATCTTTTTAGCCCTGCTAGTTATCAGGTTTGAGGAGGAGGAGGTTGTCCTGAAGCCTAAAAATACATAGAAAAGGAACAGGAAGGAACTATAGCCTGTGGGCTATCTGAAGGACTCTGCCTTGTTTCACTGAACCAAATAAAGTTCTAGAGATAAAATTCATTGAAATTTAATAAAATTAACATAACGAAATTAACACGCTGAAATGACAGCCCTGTCTCCTAATCCAGCAGCCTAATCCTGGTTTGTTCAACTGTGGCAACAGGATTCTGAGAGAAGGAGTAGAAATCCGAAAGCTCTCTTGAGACCAAATATAAAAATTGTCAAGCCATCCTTTCTCTCATGTTCAATTTTCCCAAAGCAAGTCACAAGGTCTCTCAGAATTTAAGGCAACTAGGATTTTTTTAATTTAGGAATACACTCCACCCCCCTGAAAGAAAGAGATGAAAAGTGACATTGCAAGTCATGGATACAGGGAGCATTGAAGAACTGAGATCACTTTTTGTAAGAAATCAACCATAAAATTTAAGGGAAAATGAGCAACCTGGAAACAGAAACAAAACTTTCAAACAAAGTATACTATCATAAAAGAGGCAACACAACATTAAGAGATAATAATAAAGGTATTTTAAAATTGGAAAAATTAACTTTGTGTATATATACACACACTTACACATATATTTAAATTTTCACCTCACAATAATGACAGCAATGATCCTATATATTCTGGAAAAAAAAGAAAAAACTGCTGTCAAGTCGATTTCGACTCAGCGACCCCAGAGCGGAACTGTCCCCTAGGGTTTCCAAGGAGTGACTAGTGGATTTGAACTGTCAATCTTTTGGTTAGCAGCTGAGCTCTTAACCACTGCGCCACCAGGGTTGTTATATATTCTTAGGTATCAGATTTGTATTCTTCGGCATTTATTAGGAAGAAGTAAAAGGTTTGAGATTATTTAACTAATATCGGGAAGAAGGGAATTAAGACGAGTCATTTTGAGCCTTGGCTAAATTCATTCACCTGAAGATGTAGAAATATTAACAAACCTTTCAAAGCTTCAGAGTAAGTTCACAACAGGCTCAGAACAATTAGCTATTTGCTAAGTATAAAAGTAAGTTCCATTTATTCTGGAAAATGGAAACCACTGTCTCCACTTGAGAGTTTTGATTTGATGTCAAGAATTCTATACAATATAGTTTTAACGAGATGTTCAATGTATCTGTGAAGTTTTAGAAAACTTACACTAACTTACTCCTGATAACACTTATATTTTAAAAATTATTGATAAACACTATTTAAAGAGTATTTTTTTTATATTACAGAGTTAAACTTGTTAGAGAGGACTTCATTCATGTTAAAACTATTGACTATTAATCAGAATTTAAAGGTGTTGTGATCCATACGTTTCCTATCATTCATACAATATTAATTTAGAATACAATGCAATGTAGTTGAGGCAGAAGTAAAATATTACTTTGTGCTGAGTATTTCACCCACATGATTGAATCTAATTCTTACAATAACATTTTTAATTAGATATTATTGTTATCATTTTAGAAATAATAGAGTCAGAAACCAAAGTGTTTAAGTAACTTGTCAAGTTTGAACATTTCATAAGATTTGGGAATTAAATCCAAGATGAACCCTCTTATTTCAAAGCTCAGGTTTATTTTTTATGATTTTATACTAACTCTTTATGTATCCCAAACACAATTTTTTTATACTTTAAAGTCGACATATATTTAGAAATTCCTTTCTAAATTACATAAGATGAATGAAAGTGTTCCTCTTTTAGCCATGTCTCAAAGAATAGTATATGAAATATAGTATCTTGTTTATTTTCCTTTTTCATGCACTCAAATGCTAATGGTAGTTCTGACTCCTTCCAAATTGCCATTCACCTAAAAATCCCTTTACCTTCACCTTACAGAGATAAACAGTTGCAAATCTCACGGAAATTAAGAACTCAAGGTTGTAAGAAATGTCACACGTTCAATCATCATTCAAATATTAAAGTGTGTTAATTAGGCACTTACTATTCAAACTTTATATACACAGGAGACAACACGACCAAATATAGTAGTATAAATTATGACAAAAAATAAGTAATATCAAAAATAAATTCTAATAGACTTCAAGACACCGAGAAGCTACAATGAACTGAAATATTTATTCAATACAAATAATGGTTTAAATCTCAAATGTGAGCCAAATCCAAAGAACGTAAAAAGTACAGAGATAAAACAGGGGTAGAATGGACAAGTTAGTGGTTTTGTTTTGTTTTTACAATACAGTCTGGGTATTAATAAAAGAAGCTGAGGTAAGGAACAAAAATGCATTGAAACTTCATTACTGTGTCTGATTGTGGGGAGAAACTAAGATGTAGGTTGAGGTCAGAGTATTCTCTTGTGTTCTGATGAGCTCTGGCTGAATTTATTATAGAAAACAAGCCTATATAACTCTGTGTACTGAGGTGGAAGATTAAGAATAACCCCTAGATGCACATGGGAATCTCTTACTCTCGGATAAGTGGGCTAATAAAAGATTTCTAAAGATTTTTTTTACATATGGGAGTCAACAGCCATATTCACAGATCCTACCTAACTTGAAAAATCACTATCAATACAAGTCCATTCCTTATTTTATACCTCAACTAAGGCTTTATCTCGCACATAAAATTATAAAAGCTACCTGTGTTTTCTAAGAGAATGAGGAATGAATTATATGCTTAATCTGCACTTCCTTTTTTTCTTTTTTTTTTTTTTGCTTTCAGAAAAAAATGTCCTCTGCTGTGTTTCTAAATTTCGTATATTTATGTTATGGTGAAGATTATGTCCCGCAATAAGCCTACAGTTATCTAATCAACTTCCAACAAGTTGGGTATTTCTGACTAAATGTTAAGTGCTCTGTGAGGAAGCCCATTACTGCCATACATTTAAACTATAGAACCTTCGCTTTACTGGTTAAAAAGAAAAACAGTATTTTGATCTTTACCTGTTTGACTCTTGCGTCTGTTCTTTGGTGATTTAAAACTAAGGGAGAGAAGGTAGATACTATTTATTGGGCTCCTCCCAAATGCAATTTTTTTTTTTTGTACTTACTCTGTTGTCAGAGTTGGAGATGTATACACAGGTGGGTTGTTAGGGAATATTCTAGAGAACAGACCATGTGAGGTAGCGAAGGAAGCAGGAGTAGGTAGAGGGAGAAGCTGAAGTGTGATTCAGTTGCAACGAAAGACTCAGTCACTCTGTCGGGAAGTTCTGAAGTTGGGATGACCCTTCAGTGATTTCCCAAAATAAAGAAAAAGGGCCTTTTTTTCACTCCTGTATCCAACAGACATTGGATAGAGGCATAACTTTAGGAGAGATTTTAGCCCAGGGAAAATAAATTAGTACCTTGGTACCGAAGAAGGGATCTTGTGGCATACTGCAGCTTTCACTTGCTTCACAGTCTATAATTAATTCACACTATCTGGGAACAGCTATTTCAAGATTGTTTTTGGTCTCTTTTTTCTGAGGAAACTTACAGGACAAAGATTTGTGAGATAAGCTACAGTCTTCAGCAATGCAGCTGTTCTCAGGGTTGCAAACGACACTCATCATCTTCCTCATCTCCTGCACATTTTAGGTTCCTTCACCCTCACCTAGCACCTTTGCTTGTCTAGACAGTTTATATGATTAGCTCATCCAGACTGATATTCCTGAGGGTGCTGAGGCCCTAATCTTCACCCCTTTCTCTGGCTGTTGGTGCTGCACTCATCCATTTACCATCAATATTGATTACAGAAATCCCAAAATGAGTTCGGGGGAATCACCTAGGTGCCAAGCATATTCTTCCACTCACCCATTGCTAGCCTCAGCCCTTTCAGTTCTTGATTATCAAGGTCAATTGTCGCCGCCTGGATGGTGCCTACCTTCCTTGTCTGTTGGTCTTTTAGTGCAGATGGTATTCTTAGTTAAAATTTAAAGGGGTTTTTCTCTGTCTTCTGGCACAAGCATACCTGTCGCCCCCACCCCAATCAGAAGCAGGAACTCTAAATATGCAGAGTCTAGAATTGTAGGAATGGGAAGCACACATTCCGCATGTTGGTACTTAGGAGTGAAGGCACGTAAAGTTGGCTCTTGGTCCAATGCGATGTGGAAAGGAATCCTGTCTGTGTCAATGGATCAAAACCTCTCTATGTCTTCTGACGGTGGTGCTCTCAGAGACCCTGTGCACAAAAAAGGCAAACTCTTATCTAGAATATAGGTAAATTCCAGAAAAAATTAATTGAGTAGAAAGGTAAAATATAATCATTAGTGCATGGTTGATTTCGTTAAGTATTGTGCCTCATAAGGGGCTTAGCTTTGCTCTTGTTTGCTGGCAGGTTGAACATTTAACAGTGGCCGGTTAATCCTTGGTTAAAGGGAATCCATGTGTTGACCTGATGTATAGCTTCCCTCGCTCACAACATTGTCACTCTGTTCACCTTACCTTATGCCAGTCCTGGAATTGCCACTCACCAAGACTGATCTACGTACTTCCAAGGCTGGTTTTTGGTAAGCAACACCCTTCAGCCAAAGACAATGACTGTGGAAGTTTTGTCTCAAGGGCAATACTCTTAACAACGGGGGGACGAACACACCTGTCCTGCAAGGGAGGCAGTTGTTCTAGGTGGCACCCCACAGTCTTCAGTGTACTGCGAGAGCATTATTGACATGTGATGATTTGATTAAGCACACCACTGTAGCCAATCCTTTCAGGCTAGGTGTAACTTTAAATAATTTTTAATTGTGAGTAATTATGTTTCTTGTCAAATATGGTCGAATTCCTGAAAGATGACATGTAGTGTATGTGCACTTTTATATTTTCCTGGGAAAAGTTATTTGCATTCCTCCATGACAGTTTTATGTGCATGAAAACATTCACCATTCCTAGAGTATACTTTGAACCCATACTATTGAACTTCTTAATTATGTGGTATATTCTACTTTATAAAATTAATAAATTATAGGATAGCAGTTTCTTTGAATTAGAATGTGAATGCATATGTAAAGGAAAAACTATTTCTATTATTTATTCAAATATCACTCAAATTATAATATATATGTATATACTTAAATATGTATTTAAATTTATGTGGATTATTAGATGCAATAATTGAACCAAGACACTTATTGTTCCATCCTACAGTGCTGAAGTCACTTCAATTCCTTGGCAACGTGAGAATGCTCTGTTTTTGTTTTGTTTTGCTCTGTTTTGTTTTCCTTCCTTCTCATGTTCTATATCTGTTTCCTTCCTTCTTTCCTCCTTTGTTTGCTTGAGTTTTATATGTTCTGTAGCTTTTTGCAATTTTCTGTTCCTACCTTAATAGATTCTTTCAGCCTTTTCTCATAATGGCTACCATAAGTGTTCTATGATCTGTTTCTTAAAAACACTACTTGGACAACAGCCAACTCTACATTAAATTAGAAGAATAAAAATGTCAATTCCTACTACTGAGACAGAAGAAACAGATGAGAATGATCTGTGTATAGGAAAGTAATTTAAATCTGTTAACCTGACAAGGAGTGATTTCAAAAATCGCAGAATCCTTGGATACATGGGAAAAGTCTAAGACTTGGATTGCATCTGAGAGCAGGGACAAAAGCAAGTCTATTTCTTCAAATTAAGAACATGGAAGGATTTTGATTTTTTTATTGGTTGATTGATTACTCATTTCATTGTTTAACTGGTTATTTTCTTGCTAAGCTGCACTGGAAGAAGACAGAGAAGAAAGAAGATTGAGAGAGTAGGGAAGAGAAGCATAACACACCAACACAGTGGGAGGACAAAGGTTGATTTGAGGAAAACACTGGACAAATTTTTAACAAACAGGTATGTCCAATATTCATCTTCAAATATTTAATGTAGACAAGCTATAGATCCCATCTATGTAGCCAATATAGCCTTTTACAAACATATATGCCTTTTATGAATAGTATTTATTTCAACAAGGAAGCACACGTGTTCACTATTTAAATACATATGCTACTTTAGGACTTTTCCCGTTTAAAAAAAAATATTCTCCATCTGAGCAATTCATAATACAAAATTAATAATATATGTGGATTAATGAGCATAGCCCTAAATTACATTAAATTAATTCAACAAAGGCAAAAGTTCACTTGCAGAAATTACCCCATCAGGAATTTTTTTAAATTTTCAGTAATATTTGAATGAAAATTAAGTCAATCATATATATTAATAAATATAAGTAATACCAGATGCTAGTGAGTAGATTCTAAACTGACTTAAGGAAAACTGGTTTGGTTTTTTCATTTGGTTGGTTGGTTGCCTGGTTTTATATACATCTTAAGAGCATAGTGAATCTAGGTGATATCTGAAGTACATTTTTTTTAATTCTTCCCATTCATTCATTTATGTAACCAATATTTTTTGAGCACATATTATTTGACAGATAACATAGAGACCACTGGAAATAGAACAGTGAACAAGAATGATCTGGTCTCTGTCTTCAGAAAGCTTAAAATATAGCAGAGATGACAGGAAATCAACAAATAAAAAACAAAAAAAAATAATATTTTTTTGTTAAATGTGTTCCAAAGGAAATAAAGAGAGTGATGTGATAGATAAATCAGAGTAATTTTATTCACTGGGATACGGAAAGGTACTCTGAGAAGAAAACTAAAGTCAAAAGGATTTTAAAAATCAAGCAGAGTAACTGAAAATTGAAAGAACCTGAGATAGAAAAAACACTGGTACTTTTTATGAAGTTTCAGAAGACTGTATCAGTCAGGATTCAGTCAGAAAAACTGAAGTTATCGTACATATCCTAAAAATAAAGGATTTAACATAGAACTAGGGGCTGGGAGGTCAGGCTTAAGTGTAGGCAGCAGGCACTAAAGTGGCACGAGATGAAGAGATTTTCCCGCATCTTTTAGCACAATGCGGTCTCTGTAGAAAGCGCTTAAGCGTGCTTCACTCGGCTTTCTTCATCCAGAAATATGTTCCAAATTACAGGTCGAAATCAGCTCGGTGACAATAGTTTTTTGTTTTTGTTTTTGATGTTGATTTTTTAAGGAGAAAAAATATATAATGATTGAATTATACTAATCAATACCTACCTCTTCCAGCTAGTAATGGGACACCCTTCCTGATCCCATGAAAGAAAGAGGCCAATAAAAATTGGACTGAAGCTGGGCCTTGGAAAACAAGAAATGAGACTAAAATAAAATTAGATAGGCAAACAGTCATGCCTGCCGTAGAGTCATGGTATATCATGAAATTAAGTGTGTTAATTGTGTTGTTTATGCCTAAAAATTGAAGTTTTTTGTGTGTATTTTATTAATCGGTTATTGAGAGTGAGTATGAGAGTATTGGTGTTGTTGTTGGTGCTAGGTGCCGTCGAGTCGGTTCCAACTCAGAGCAACCCTATGCACAACAGAACGAAGCACTGTCCGGTCCTGCACCAGACTGTGAGAGGGAGCAATTACAACTTGTCACAATGATTATGAATCTATTCATTTGTCTTTAGTATTTTGACAAGGAGTTTTCACACCATCTAATGGTTTTAGAAATTTAGTAGTAACTCTACTTAATTGATTATTCCTTTTGTAGAACTATATCATAATGTATTAATCTTTGATTTTGTTTGCTCACATTTCTGTAAGTGACTTTCTTCTATTTTGTCATAACATCCATATTTTCTAAAGAGGTAGTGTGATAAAGTGACAGTATAAAGAAGCAATTAATGTTCAATTGTTTTGACTTACATAATTTTTTTTTTTTTTTAGTCAAAAGGATGGACTGGGGTTAATGAAAGAGCAGAGTTGAAAGCTAATAGTGATAGACCTCCAGTCTCCTAAAACCAAAACCAAATCAAACCCACTGCCATCAAGTCAATTTCAACACATAGTGACCCTATAGGACAGAGTAGAATTGCCCCATAGAGTTTCCAAGGAGTGCCTGGTGGATTCAAACAGCTGACCTTTTGGTTAGTAGCCATAGCTCTTAACCACTATGCTACCAGGATTTCCAGTCTCCTAAAGAAAAAAAAAAGTGATATATTACTTGCGCTAAGTCCGGGGAAAAATAAATGGAAGGCAATAAGGTAGGTGTAGAAGGACCTAGCATATGTCACACGAGGCAATTTGTAAACTTAAACATGGTACATCTTTATAGAAAATCAATTTTACTTGAAGTTTTGAAGCAGAATTTTAAACACATTAACTGCCAAAAAATATTAAGCTTGCTATCAGCATATTTAAATGAATGAATGCAAATCTTCCAAGGTATGATGTAAAACCAAAAGCTTTTTAATAAAATGAAAAAAAAAAAAAAAAAGACTTCAATAATTGTGCTCTGATTCAGGCATACACTATCATTAACTATATTTAATCTGAAAACTTTGGTATAGGCTGAAAATGTGCTGAATTGTTACCTCCAATACTGCCCTTCCACAAAGTAACTTAAAATGCTAAATAAACATAATATTTTTTAAATGCAGATGTTAGGTCACAATAAAGTCTATGAAAATCTCATTGTTGAAAAAATAAAGAATTCCATTTGCTCTCATCAAGGATTAACTACAATAGAAATTACTCTCCCACCTAACCATATAGAAAACTTGAAAGAATATACAAAAAAAAACTGTAGAAAGAGGATGGTTATCCCCAACAAGGGAAATTTCCAAAAGCAATTTCCAGGCAGACTCTCCTAAATGAAGAGGTAAACCTCAAAGTTTGATAAAAGCTAAATGGCTAGAATATTCAGGGCAGAGGACCAAAAATGAGGAAGCTGCACAGAGAATGCCCTCCAGAAATCTGTAGAGGAGTATGTTTGTGTTTTAGTCTGAATATTATCCTGTGTTTTAGTGGTTTGAAATTCCCCAAGGTTGGAGAAATAAACACCAGTAAGTAGTAGGTCAAACAATTCTCAGAGCTCTCTGTGAACTGGAATAGTTCACATTTCCACAAGCCAGAGTAGAGAAACTGCATAATACACAGGGCATTGAGTAAAGACTTCCAGATGGTCATGCCTCAGTACTGGGCCTAGATTGGCCTTAGAGTAAAGGCTACTCTAGACACATCCTTAAAAGCTTAAAAGCCAGTCTTAAGATAATCATATTGGTCTGCAAATAATTTATATGTGTGCCACAACAAAGATCAATACTCTTTAAATATAGCTTTAGAAACACCAAAACCATGATATAAAGGGTACAAATAAAAAGTAATAGGCAAGTAAATAACCATAAAAATATGAAGCACAAACAGAAAAACAATCAATCAGTGGAAATAAAAAGGTGATGAGACAGACAGACAAAACCCTTAAAATATTTAGTATAATTATAAATATGCTCAAGGATATAAAGGCAAATTTGAACATATGAGAAGAAAAAAGGAGAGACAAATTAAGGCCTAAATGAAACTTACATATGTGACAAATAAATGCACTTTTTCCTCACTTATGGACTATCGTGTTATCTGACATTTTGCATTTATGACAATAGTAAAAATCCTACTATTTTGCACATTAATGATATATGTCTGGCAGTAATGAATGCTGAGGTGTGAGGTGAGAGTAACATTGGCTTTGGTGGTTATATGTCAACTTGGTTGGGATATGATTCTTAGTGGTTTGGGAGTTATGTAATGATGTAATTTAAGTTACGTAATGATGGAGTCATCCATTATTTTGTGACATGACATGGTCATCCTCCATTCTTGCATAACATCTATTTCACATAACAACTTAATCTTTGGAACCTAACTACATCAATAAATGAGGAGCAGTTATATATAAAATACACAAGGTGCACGGGAAAAGAGTGACATAGAATAGTCACTGCAGAAGAAAATGCAGTGAACCTGGAAAAAAAAAAAAAAACCCATTGACATCGAGTCAATTCTGACTCATAGCAATGCTATAGGATAGAGTAGAACTGTCCCATAGGGTTTTCAAGGAGCAGATGTCGGATTCGAACTGCCAGGCTTTTGGTAAACGTCAAGTGCTTAACCACTGTGTCACTACAGCTCCTCAATGAACCTGAAGACATAAAAATAAACACTTCAAAAATAAAAAAAAAACAAGACTTCAAAAAATAAATAAAATCAGGTTCGTAGGATAAAGATATCAAGCATACATGTAATTTGAATCCAGAATGAAGGTGGAGAGGGGAAAAATATACATATTTAAACAAATAGTGGCCATACTTTTTTTAAACATGGATGGAAAGTAAAGGTCTTAAATGTATTAAGATTTAAAAAAAAAAAGAAGAAGAAAACACATAAAATAAACCACACCAAGAAAGCCATAATCAAATGGCTGAAAACATTAAAAGCAGCCATTAAAAAAATTTTTATATAGAGAATAAGAATGACAGGAGACGTCTCATCTGAAACTATGCACATCTGAAGACAAGGAAAAAACAATTTTAAAAAGGTATAAGAAACGAATATCTGTATGCCAGAATCTTATACCCAGTGAAAATATCTTTCAAAAGCGAAGTTAAATCAAAGATGATTTCAGGAAAATATAATGTGAAAGAATTCCTCATCAGTTGATCTACAGTATAAGAAAATTTTAAGTCCTTAAAGCAAAAGCAAAATGATAACTAATGGAAATTTATTTATACAAAATTGAGTGAAGACTATCAGGAATGGTAAGTATGTAGTCCATAAAAAAGATGTTTTTTCCCTCATTTTTAATATATTTAAAAATAATTCACTCTTTTTTGTGTGGTTTATATAATGTGTACATGTAAAATAAAGTTAAAATATCACATAGGATGGGAGAAGAAAACATAAATGTAGAGTTGCAAGTATTTTATACCATACATAAGGTAGTATATAAATTTATACACCTTTAAATGAATCAATAAATAAATTTATAAATAAAAAGATCAAGCATACACACACATAATATAGACAATAAGACATTAGTGAACATATAACCCAGCCCAGTGACCCAGTGCTGTCGAGTCGATTCAAAAAATTCAATCTAAAAGATGTAAAAATAAGGGGAGATGGAGAAGAAACAACAGATGCAATAAGTAGTAAACCAAAAAAAAGAAACCCAAGATGGTAGATTTAAAAGCAAAGATCTTGCCTAACTGTAAGTGGCATAAACTAGGACTGTCCAACAGAAATATAGTAAGAGTCACATTTGCAACTTTAAGTTTTCTATTATGCACATTAAGAAAGACAAAAAGATTAATTTAATTAACATATTTAAATAAATCTGTTAAAATACCATTTCAACATGGAATTAATATAAAAATCATTAATGAGATATTCCATTTTTCTTTCTCCAAAATCACTGCTATTTGGAATGTATTTATACTTACAGCACATATTATAGACACCAATTTAGACTGGCAACAGGGTAACAGCTCAGTAGTCATATGTGGCTAGTACACTACACTGAACAGTACAAGTCTAAACATTCCAATCATATGGCAGACATTGTCAGATTAAAAATAAAAAAGAGGAAGACAAAACTATGTGCTGTCTACAACAAACTGATTAAAATATACAGACATTGATAGGATAAAACAAGAATATGAAAAAGATAAGCCAGGCAAATACCAATTAAAGATACTAGAGTAGATATACTAACAACAGGGAAATTAGACTTAAGAACAAGGTATAGTACCAAGGATAAAGAGACACACTTCTTCATCATTAAGGGCTCAATTCATCAAGAGTATCTATTGAATATACACAAATTCAATACTTTCTACACACACAATTCATTGACATTGATTACATTCTTCAAGTAGTGCAGCCATTCTCACCCTCCTTTTCCAAATTTTTTTGCATCTATTAATGTAAACTCACTGCCCTCTAATCTCCCTACAGAACCTTTTAAGTTGCGGTTGTTAGTTTGAGCCCACATAGATAGATCTTTAAAAGAGCACAATGCTCAAGACAGACATTCTTTGTTCTGCTGTGTATATTTTCAATAATAAAATATTAATTAAAAAAAGATAAATACTGCTATAGTAATAAGGAAAGATCTCTAACCATTACCTTGGTTAAAATGAAATGGTTATTTCCCTTCACTAAACCCACTGCCATTAAGTCAGTTCTGACTCATAGTGACCGTATAGAACAGAGTAGAACTGCCCCGTACGGTTACCAAGGAGCAATTGGTGGATTCAAACTGTCGAACTTTTGGTTAGCAGCCAAGATCTTTAAACGCTACACCACTAAGAAGTGCTTAAATAAAGATCAGGTGACAACTTTTCTTAGATTTTATTGAAGGATTATTTGTATAATAAAGTAGGTTCTATCTAAAAATTTTTAAAAGTATCTTTTCAGCTAATTTGTCCAAGTAGCCAAAACACAGCCTCAAAACAGATAAAGCAAAAACCAATAGGAACATCTGAAGCTACTGTGCGTTTACAAGATATTTAAGAATGTATATAAAATAAACTTTCTGTGTGTATGCGCATATTTACACCAAAAGTTTGTTTTTAAAAACATTAATTATTAATATAAGTGCATAGTGAAAATTGCAAGAATTTTTTTGACATGTAGTGTGTCTATTCATCTGAAGCACCACCTATTTCATGCAGTGGTAATAGTGCATTTATACTTTAAACTTTATGTAAATGGAGAATTTTAGAGCTTTTCTGTATGCATTCCAACTCTCCTTTTCCTGCATACCAAGACATTCCAGTAAAACATACCCTCTCCTCTTTTAATTTCAGGAAGTTTAGGTTTATACACCATGAAGTAGGCGGGATAGTTTTGATGCTTATATTGACTGTATATCCAATTTATTTAAGTAATTTATAAGATCTAAACATGTAAATTTCCTTTTTTTTATTATCTATTACATAGATAAATAGAACAACAGTTATTGATACTCATGGATTTTAATAAAAAGACCAATATAGTATCAAAATATCCATCATACTTCAAGTTTCCCCATGAAGGTTGTTTCTGTCAATATGTTGTCATGCTAGGAATAAATGGAAAGATATAGGAAAGTACAATTCAGCCATATATTATCATAAAATACAAATAGCAATTGATAGTATAAAAAGAAATGAGATCTTTATGAATTTTAAATTTTATTTCATGAAAAATAAATAAAAATAAAATCAAATAATACAAAAAGAAAAAATGATACAGAAAAAACTGAAAATTGTTAAAGACATTTTGAAGATATTTACTAAATTTATGATTCTTAAAACTTATACAATCATGGATACAGATGTGACTCTAAGCATTGAAATTGATTCATACATTATATTTGAGAATTGATCACCTTTCATTTTCTAAGATATTGCAAGCACGATTCACTTTGACAGTGGAAAAAGAACCTTTCTCAAATGTTTTCTTAGTTAAGATATATCAAGTAGGCTACCGCCTTGTATTAATAACTTAAAATAATCAGCTTTTGATAACTTTCAAGTAAGGTACAGCATAAATACATGAGAGCAGGTCTGCTGCATTCTATTTTGTTCTGTCACAAGAATTCCTATAAATTTTAATTCATAATTTGTTTTAATTTATAATCATCTTTACTCATTTGTACTGCATAAAAGTGAATTAACAATTTCTCTGGCATCCCTCATTAAATAAACCTATTATTTTAGATATTTAATAAATTTGTTATAACTATAAATGTATTTTGAACATTACAATGTAAAATAAAAATAAAATAATTATACCTATGCACCATCAAAATACTTGATATCTGAATTTAAAACCCAAAATAGCCAGTATAGTTTAAAGAAAAGCATGCACAAATTGGCAGCTAGAAAATTATATTAGAAAACAGAAATATTATATGCCAAGCTCTGAGCTTTTAACAAATTATCTCATTAAACTCCCACAACAAACTCTTGATTTTGTGTATGAGTCAATCAATGCTCAGAGTTTAGGTAACTTGCAAAAGATCTCCCTCAATTTTTTTCTAAGAGTTGTTGTTGCCAGCTGCCATCACATCATCTCAGACTCATAGCAACCCCATGCATAACATAATAAAATGTTTCCCAGTCCTGCACCATATCCACAATCGTTGGTATGCCTGAGTCCACTGTAGCAACCACTGTGCCTTCCTACTTAGGGGACTCATCTTCCAGCACTATATTGGACAATGTTCTGTTGTGACCCATAGTGTTTCTACTGGCTAATTTTTTTAAGTAGATCTTGAGACCCTTCCTCCTAGTCTGTCTTACTCTGGAAGATCCACTGAAACCTGTTCACCATAGGTGGCCCCACTGGCATTTGAAATACTGGTCTCATAGCTTTGGGTATCAAGGCGGCAAATGATCCACCAAAGTACAACAAAGAGACAGGTGGGTGGTGAGCTCTAAAAGTAATTTTCATATATTTTGGCTTGACTTTGTTATCTTTAGTCAGAGACAAAGAGGAAAAGCCCACATGTTCTCAGTCTCTCTGAAACTTTGTAGGTTTATTTATCAACAAATCTAGGTGCTAAGCCAAGACTGCCTTGTACATTTGATATGACTTCAAAATTGTACGCTTAGTAGTAGACTGGGATATCTAAGACAAAAATCCATTCAACAGGTTGACGTTCCTGGATGGTAGTGATAAAAGAAGGGTAGAATTTTCTCTCTTTTAATTCCAGGAAGTTTAGGTTTATATACTATGAAGTAGGAGAGATACTTTTGATGCTTATATTGACTATATTTTCAATTTATTTAAGTAATTTATAAGATTTAAACATGTATATCTGTTCATATATTACAAATTATCTTAAAAGTTTTAAAAATAAGTACAAAATTGTATCTCAAATACAAATTCATTATGTTTGCAGGGGGGAAAATATAAACACAGCCTTTGTCCTACTAAATTTTCAATATCACTCTATTCTATGATATCACCAGGTCTTGGAATGCACGCTACAGTTTTGTAGCAGAGTAGGAGTCTCAAATGTCTCCCAGTTCAGCCTTGGGAAATTCTCAATACTTCCAGATAATTGAGTCAGTTTTGGGTTATTGGCCCCTCAGAGGTAGGTGTTTAGGAGTTTAGTGCATGCCGGATTAAAACAAAACAAACAAAACTTTATAAAGAATAGGTTTGTTAAAAGACAGATATCAATCTTTTTGTAAATAACTGGAATTCATTAAATAAAATTTAACATATAGATAATCATCGATGTATAATTTTCAATATGACTTACATTTAAAAACATGTGATTTATGAAGCTTGATACCACCATTCAAAGAAAATAGCTTTTATAGCTTCTTTTTTAAAAAATGTAACCTCAGATTGAATTGTACAGCATATCAGTAAGGTATATCGACTATGTTCTTTTAATTCCAGTCTTATTTATTCACATAATGGGTTCTATTGGTAGACTCTCACTCTCTTATTTCATACATGTGAAATGTAATAACACCTAAAATCAAGTTCAGGTATACTTAAATCAATATTTTCAACTATGAATGTCTTTTTCCTACTAGAGTTGCTGCTTTTCTATTTAAGAATCATCCTGATTTATAGTACAGGTTCATTCCTTAAAGAAGCAGGCTATTAACAGCAAAATAACCATTCAATCATGGATCATTAAATAACTGCCTTTTTAGGTAGCAATATTTTGAATAGAAATAAACATAATATCCTCATAAAGAACTGTTTATTTACAAAGGGCATAATTAATGTCAAAGAGAATTACAAGAAATTTAAGGCATCAAATAAACAAAATACTTCCAAAGGGGTTAGTATGTATGTTAAGAACAGTTAATTTTACCCTACTAAGGATATGGATATACAGCATGGCATACACTTTCTTTAAGTGTTTCACTGTGAGATTGTTAATGGTTTTAATTCCTATTAACCAGTGGTGGTCGGGTGGTAGAATTCTCACCTTCCATATTAGAGACTTGGGTTTGATTCTACGCTAATAAACCTCAACAGCAGCCACTACCTCTCCGTCAGTGGAGACCAGTATATTGCTATGATGCTGAGCAAGGTTTAAGCAGAGCTTCCAGAATCAGAAGAACTAGAAAGGCCTGGAGATCTACTTAATAAAAATCAGCCGATGAAAACGTTATGAATCACAGTGGATTAATCTGCAACCTGTCATGGGGATGATGTCCCAGGACCAGGCAGTGTTTTGTTCTATTGTGCACAGGGTTGCCACAATGCACGGGGCATCTTGGCAGCTAATCGCAGTTCCCTTCTATCTCCGTATGATACAACTATACACAAAAATAAAGGTAGGAACACTTTTTAAGATGGAGTAGGCAGTTGTCTTATCAACTTAGTAAGCAAATTATCCTAGCCATGGGATCTCATCGAAATGCTAAAACATGTATTTAGATTATATGGTGATTATAGTAAAGAAAGTTGAAGGAGTATTTCTATTTTAATATCCAGTGCTTCTAACCACATGATTACTGCATGTTTGCTAGAGTCTTGACTAGTGTTTGCCTCTGTTATTACTGTTAGGTACCATTGAGGTTATTCCAACTCATAACAACTCTATGTATGACAGAAAGAAACTTTGCCCAGTTCTGCAACAGCCTCATGATTGTTGTTATGCTTGAGCCTATTTTTGCGGCCTTTTGTGAATCCATCTCCTTGATGGTCTTCCTCTTTTTCACTGACCCTCTACTTTACCAAACATGACGTCCTTTTCCATGACTGATCACTTCTGATAACATGGCCAAAGTACCCGAGACAAATTCTCTCCATCCTTGCTTCTAAGGAGAATTCTGACTGTACTTCCAAGACAGATTTGTTTGTGGCAGTCCATGGTATATTCAATATTCTTCCCCAACACCATAATTCAAAGGCGTCAATTCTTCTTCAGGTTTCTATATTCACTGTCCAGCTTTTGCATGCATATGAGGCAATAGAAAATACTATGGCTTATGTCAGGCGCACCTTAGTCCTCAAAGCGACATCTTTGCTTTCCAAAACTTTAAAGAGGTTTTTTGCAGCAGCTTTGCCCAAACCAATATGGCATTTAATTTCTTGACTGCTGCTTCCATGGGTGTTGATTGTGGATCCAAGTAAAATGAAATCCTTGACAACTTCAATTTTTCTCTGTTTATCAAGACTTTGATATTGGTCCAGTTGTGAAGATTTTGTTTTCTATATGTTGAGGTGCAATGCATAGTGAAGGCTGTAGTCTTTGACCTTCATCAGTAAGTGCTTCAAGTTCTCTTCAGTTGCAAGCAAGATTGTGTCATCTGCATAGTGCTGGTTTTTAATAAGTCTTCCTCCAATCCTGATGAGATGTCATTCTTTATAGAGTCCAGATTCTCAGACTGTTTGCTCAACACACAGACTGAATAAGTATAGTGAAAGGATACAACCCTGAAGCATAACTTTCCTGGCTTTAAGCAGTGTTCTCTTGTTCTGTTCAAAAGACTGCCTCTTGGTCTATGTACAGGTTCCTCATGAGCACAATCAAGTGTTCTGGAATTCGCATTCTTCACAACATTATCCATAATTTGGTATGATCCACAGAGTTGAATGCCTTTACATGGTCAATAAAACACAGGTAAACAACTTGCTGGTATTCTCTGTTTTCACCCGAAACCCATCTGACTTTAGCAATGACATCCGTCATTCCATGTCCTCTCTGAATCTGCTTGAATTTCTGGAAATTCCCTACTGATGTACTACAGCAAAATTTTACTTGTGTGTGATATTAATGATATAGTTCAATAATTTGGATCACCTTTTTTTGGAGAGGGCACACATATGTATCTCTTCTAGTCGGTTGGCCAAGTAGCTGTCTTCCAAATTTCTTGGCATAGATGAGTGAGCACCTCCAGCACTGCCTATGTTTGTTGAAACCTCTCAATCGGTATTCTGTTCAATTCCTGGAGCCTCGTTTTAATTATACTTTACTTTGTCTTCTCGAGCTGTTCTTTCAAATCTCCTCTTAGTTCTTTTGCTTCATCATTTCTTCCTTGCTTTAGCTACTCCATGTTCAAGAGCAATTTTCAGAGTTTCTTCTGACATCATTTTGTTTTTTTCTTTTCTTGTCTTTGTAATGACCTTTTGCTTTCTTCATATATGATGTCCTTATACAACTCCTCTAGTCTTTGGTCCTTAGTGATCAATGCATCAAATCTATTCTTGAGATGGTCTCTAAATTCGGGTGGAATATACTAAAGGTCGTATTTTGGCCCTCATGAGCTTGCTTTAATTTTCTTCAACTTCAGCTTGAATTTGCATAGGAGCAATTGATAGTCTGTTCCACAGTCAGCCCCTGGCCTTGTTCTGACTGGTAATATTGAGTTCCTTCATCATTTCTTTCCACATATAAAAATTGATTTGATTTCTGTGTATTGCATCTGGTAATGATCATGTGTATAGTCATCGCTTATGTTGTTGAAAAAAGATATTTGCAATGAAGATGTTGCTGGTCTTGCAAAATTCAATCATGAGATCTCTGGGGTCATTTCTATCACCAAGACTTGTATTTTCCAACTTCTAATCCCTCTTCTTTGTTTCTGACTTTCACCTTTCAATCGCCAGTAATTCTCAGTCCATCTCGATTGCATGTTTGATCAGTTTCAGACTGCAAATGTTGGTAATAATCTTCAATTTCTTCAACTTTGGCCTTAGTGTTTTGTATATAAAGTTGAGCAATAGTCGTGTTTACTGGTCTTCCTTGTAGGCGTGTGGATATTATCCTATCATTGACAGTGTTTTACTTCAGCATAGACACTGACATGTTCTTTTTGATGACGAACGTGAAGCATTTCTCTTTAATTTGCCTTTCTTATGTAGTAGATCCTATGATTGTACAATAACATAAGGTCAAGGGCATTCATTTTCTTATTCTTCCTAGAAAGGGTTCTACCGTCATTAATAAAATATTCTCACAAATAGTAAACTTAGTTGTCTTGGATGACATAATGTATTCTCTACAAGTTTCAGAGATTCTGGAGGCTGAACATTTATTGTTTTACATAACAAGGTAGAGCTATGTTCCTGCCTAACCCCGTTAAATATGTAACCCCCACTTGGATGATAAAGTTTACTCAACTATGCCTCTGAAATACAGTAAAACTTTGAAAGCTGGAACCTGTGTATGGTGGAAACCTGTCAGAGAAGGAAAATCTCTGACACTAATAAAGAGCAATAGAAAAGTGGTAAGCCTGCCCCCTGTCAAATGCAGGAAACTTGTTAGACCAAAAAAACAAGGCATTCCCATCAATTCCTGGCTCTCACAGGTGTCACTAGAAAATATTTGTGTTTTGAATTTAATTTCTGCTTGAGTACAAGGAGTGACTCTAAAGTGGAAATGTGGAACTGGGCGCCAAACTAAACCAAACAAAACCTACCTCCGTCAGGTAGATTCCGACACATAGAGACCCTGTAGGGGAAAGGAGAACTGACCCATAGGTCTTCCAAGGCTGTAAATCATTACAGAGGCAGACTGCCACAACTTTCTCCCCCAGAGCAGCTGGTAGTTTTGAAACAACCTTTTGGTTAACAGCCGAACTCTTTAACCGCTGTGCCACCAGGGCTCCTTTTGGAACTGTATGCAGAACATTTAAATCAAAGACTACTTATGCCTACTACATTATTTGGCTAAAACAACCTGTTACCTTAGCAGATGAATATCTTAAGAGATAAAAATATAATAAAAATAACCTCTTGGACATATATCTGTGATTACATGTTCCTGCTTCAAAACTTATTTGCAATGATTTAAAAATAAATATAAAGACAATTCTCAGAACACAGATTATGGAGCTAGACTAGAAGAAGAAAGACTAGATGAATTCAAACTTTGGCTCTGCCCCTTAGCAGCTATATGACACTGAACTAGTTATTAACTTATTTATGTCTTAGTTTTTTCATCAGTAAAATAGGGATATTAAAAGTATGTACTTAGGAAGTTTGTATGATAAGTAAATTAATATTTGTAGAGTGCTTAGAAAAGTGCCCAATACAGACCCAAACCAAACCTGTTGCTGTCGAGTCAGTTTCAACCCATACAGGCCCTATAAAATAGAGTAGAAATCCCCCATAGGATTGTAAAGGCTTTAATCTTTAAGGAAGCAGACTGTCACATCTTTCTCCTGCAGTGTGGCTGATGGGATCAAACCACTGACCTTTTGTTTAGCAGCCGAGCACTTAATCACTGAGCCAGATGCTCCTTCCCAATAAAGGATGTCATTGTTGTTAGGTGCCATCAAGTTGGTTCCAACTCACAGTGACCCTATAGTTCAGATTAGAACTGCCCCATAGGATTTCCAAGGAGTAGCTGGAGGATTTGTACTGCCACCATTTTGGTTAGCAGCAGAGCTCTTAACCATTGCATACCCAGTACAGAGTAAGTGCTAATTGCATGCTATTTTATTTTATAATTGTGATGGTCTTTGGACAGCTGGATTATTTATCAGTGGTACTAACTGTGGTCAAACCTGAAGATCATAGGTCTTTGTGCAAAGTCAACCATATTTGATTCATAGTTTCACCACTGAGTACCTTGAGAAAGTAACTAGTGCCTCAGTTCCCTTATTTATAAATTGGATCTAATAGCAAAGCTTCTCTTAGAAGATAGAGAACAAGCATCTACTAGATGTTAATGTTGCTATAATTTTTCTGTTACCTGTATTGGAGTGAAGGAAAAATCTTCCTAATTTAAAAACCTACGTAGACCCCGCTTAAGTGAATTCTTTTTTTTTTTTTCCCCTCTATGGAATTCTGATTCTGCAAATCTACTAATTATTTTCTCTAGAAAAGAAGGGACTTCAGGCTGGAATCTGATAAATGCAAATGAATTTAGGGGCCAAGAAGTAAACACAAATGTGTGAAGCTCAGTAAAATTAAGAAAATAAGGAATGATTCAAACTAAAATATGGGAGAATGTGTGCATAGTATAAAAAAATTAACATCAAAATACAAAAATCTGGTATGTATGAACCAAACCTCTTTTAGTAGCTGAAGTAAAAGAATACTTGCCACCCAGTAAGGTCTTTGCTTATGGCATCTACATATTATCCTTGATTTATATGTTTTCAATCAACAGTTCAGAAAAAAAAAATTTAATAACTTCAAAAGGAATATACTACTCCCTAAAATTGACACTCATATTAAAAATTCTCAAGATTAAATTATCTGTTTTGATACAGTTTGTAAAATATTTCATTCTATAAAAAAGAATATATGTGCATATATTTGAATCATAAATATTAACATTTAACATAAATTTTTTTTGTCAAAAGCATGGTTCATTAGGTTTCAAATAAATTCTTTTAACTGTTATTTATGAATATTGAGAAATAATTCCAGATATAAATGCTTATCTATGTTCTTAAACTTTCTAAACTCTAGAGCAATTATTTTTTTGTAAATATTTTCTTTTCTTAATTTTTATTATTTTTTAAATTTTTATAATTTTTACTGTGCTTTAAGTGAAAGTTTACAAATCAAGTCAGCTTCTCACACAAAACCTTATATATACCTTGCTACATACTCCCAAATACTCTCCCCCTAATGAGACAGCCCTGCTCTCTCCCTCCACTCTCTATTTTCATGTCCATTTCGCCAGCTTCTAATCCCCTCTACTTTCTCATCTCCCCTCCAGGCAGGAGATGCCAACAGGGTCTCAAGTGTCCATCTGATCCAAGAAGCTCACTCTTCACCAGCATCCCTCTCCAACCCATTGTCCAGTCCAATCCATGTCTGACAAGTTGGCTTCGGGAGTGATTCCTGTCCTGGGCCAACAGAAGGTTTGGGGACCCTGACCATGGGAATTCTTCTAGTCTCAGTCAGACCATTAAGTCTGGTCTTTTTATGAGAATTTGGGGTCTGCATCCCACTGTTCTCCTGCCCCCTCAGGAGTTCTCTGTTGTGTTCCCTGTCAGGGCAGTCATCGGTTGTAGCCGGGCACCATCTAGTTCTTCTGGTCTCAGGATGATGTAGTCACCGGTTCATGTGGCCCTTTCTGTCTCTTGGGCTCGTAATCGCCTTGTGTCCTTGGTGCTCTTCATTGTCCTTTGATCCAAGTGGGTTGAGACCAATTGATGCATCTTAGATGGCTGCTTGCTAGTGTTTAAGACCCCAGATGCGAATCTTCAAAGTGGGATGCAAAAAGTTTTTGTAACAGATTTTATAATGCCGATTGACTTAGATGTCCCCTGAAACCATGGTCCCCAAACCCTGCCTGTGCTACACTGGCCTTCGAAGTGTTCGGTTTATTCAGGAAACTTCTTTGCTTTTGGTTTAGACCAGTTGTGCTGACCTCACCTGTATTGTGTGTTCTCTTTCCCTTCACCTAAAGTAGTTCTTATCTACTATCTAATTAGTGAATATCCCTCTCCCACTCTCCCTCCCTCCACCCTGTCATAACCACAAAAGAATGTTTTCTGCTCAGTTTAAACTATTTCTCAAGTTCTTGTAATGGTGATCTTATACAATATTTGTCCTTTTGCAACTAATTTAACTCATTCCATTGTGTGAATATACCATAATTTATTTATCCATTCATCCATTGATGGGCATCTTGGTTGCTTCCATGTTTTTGCTATCGTAAACAGTGCTGCAATAAACATGGGTGTGCACATATCTGTTCTTGTAAAGACTCTTATTTCTCTAGGATATATTCTGAGGAGTGGGATTGCTGGATCGTACGGTAGTTCTAGTTCTAGCTTTTTAAGGAAGCGCCAAATCAATTTCCAAAGTAGCTGTACCATTTTACGTTCCCACCAGCAGTGTATAAGTGTTGCAATCTCTCCACAGCCTCTCCACCATTTATTATTTTGTGTTTTTTGGATTAATACCAGCCTTGTTGGCGTAAGATGAAATCTCATTGTAGTTTTGATCTGCATTTCTCTAATGGCTAGTGATCGTGAACATTTCCTCATGTATCTGTTAGCTACCTGAATGTCTTCTTTAGTGAAGTGTCTATTCATAGCTTGCCCATTTTTTAATTGGGTTGTCTTTTTGCAGTTGAGTTTTTGCAGTATCATGTAGATTTGAGAGATCAGGGTCTGACCAGAAATGTCATAGCTAAAAACTTTTTCCCAGTCTGTAGGTGGTCTTTTTACTCTTTTGGTGAAGTCTTTGGATGAGCACAGGTGTTTGATTTTCAGGAGCTTCCATTTATCTAGTTTTTCTTCTGCTTTCTTAATAATGTTTTGTATACTGTTCATGCCATGTATTAGGGCTCCTAACGTTGTCCCTATTTTTTCTTCCATGATATTTATCGTTTCAGATTTTATATTGAGGTCTTTGATCCATTCTCAGCTCATTTTTGTGCATGGAGTGAGATATGGGTCTTGTTTCATTTTTTTGCAGATCGATATCCAGTTATACCAGCACCATTTGTTAAAAAAAAGACTGTCTTTTCCCCATTGAACTGTTTTGGGGCCTTTGTCAAATATCAACTGCTTATATGTGGATGAATTTATGTCTGGATTCTCAATTCTGTTCCACTGGTCTATGTATCTGTTGTTGTACCAGTACCAGGCTGTTTTGACTAATGAGGCGGTATAGTAGGTTCTAAAATCACGTAAAGTAAGGCCTCCCAATTTGTTCTTCTTTTTCAGTAATGCCTTATTTATCCGGGACCTCTTTCCCTTCCATATGAAGTTGGTGATTTGTTTCTCCATCTCATGAAAGAATGTCCTTGGGATTTGGGTCAGAATTGCATTAAATGTATGGATCAGTTCTGGGAGAAGAGACATTTTTATGATGTTAAGTCTTCCTATCCAAGAGCAAGGTATGTTTTTCCACTTATGTAAGTGCCATGGGTTTTTTAAGTCTCTTTTGGTTTCTTGCAGAAGTGTACTGTAGTTTTCTTTGTATATGTCTTTTACATCTCTGGTAAGGTTTATTCCTAAGTATTTTATCTTCTTGGGGGCTACTGTAAATGGCATTGATTTGGTGATTTCCTCTTCGATGTTCTTTTTGTTGGTTTAGAGGAATCCAACTGATTTCTGTATATTTATCTTGTATCCTGATACTCTGCTGAACTCTTCTATTAGTTTTGTAGTTTTCTTGAGGATTCCTTAGGGTTTTCTGTGTATAAGATCATGTCATCTGCAAATAGAGATACTTTTACTTGTTCCTTGACAATCTGGATGCCCTTTATGTCTTTATCTAGCCTTATTGTTCTGTCTAGGACCTCCAGCACAATGTTGAATCAGAGCGGTGATAAAGGGCATCTTTGTCTGTTCCTGGATCTCAGGGAGAATGCTTTCAGACTTTCTCCATTTAGGGTGATGTTGCCTGTTGGCTTTGTACAAATGCCCTTTATTATGTTGAGGAATTTTAATTCTATTCCTATTTTGCTGAGAGTTTTTATCATGAATGAGTGTTGAACTTTCTCAAATGCCTTTTCTGCATCAATTGATAAAATCATGTGATTCTTGATTTTGTTTTATTTTTGTGGTGGATTATGTTGTTTTTCTAATGTTGAACCATCCCTGCATACCTGGTATGAATCCCACTTGGTCAGGGTGAATTACTCTTTTGATATGTTGTTGAATTCTATTGGCTAGAATTTTGTTGAGGATTTTTGCATCTGCGTTCATGATGGATATAGGTCTATAATTTTCTTTTCATGTAGTGTCTTTACTTGGCTTTGGAATCAGGGATATGGTGGCTTCATAGAATGAGTTTGGTAGTATTTGGTCATTTTCTATGCTCTGAAATACCTTTAGTACTAGTGGCGTTAACGCTTCTCCGAAAGTTTGGTAGAACTCTGCAGTGAAGCCGTCCGGACCAGGGCTTTGTTTTGTTGGGAGGTTTTTGATTACCTTTTCAATCTCTTTTTTTGTTATGGGTCTATTAATTGTTTTACCTCTGTTTGTGTTAGCTTAGGTAGGTAGTGTGTTTCTAGGAATTCATCCATTTCTTCTAGGTTTTCAAATTTGTTAGAGTAAAATTTTTCATAGTAATCCGGTATGATTCTTTTAATTTCAGTTGGGTCTGTTGTAATACTGCCCATCTCATTTCTTATTTGGGTTATTTGATTCCTCTCCTGTTCTTCTTTTGTCAGTTTGGCCAGCAGTTTATCAATTTTGTTGATTTTTTCAAAAAAACAGCTAATGGTCTTGTTAATTCCTTCAATTGTTTTTCTGTCTTCTATTTCATTTGGTTCAGCTCTAATTGTTATTATTTGTTTTCTTCTGGTACATGTGGGTTTCTTTTGTTGCTCTCTTTCTATTTGTTCAAGTTGTAGGGATAATTTTTTGATTTGGGGCCTTTCTTCTTTTTGGATGTGTGCATTTATTGATATAAATTGGCCTCTGAGCACCACTTTTGCTGTGTCCTAAAGGTTCTGATAGGAAGTGTTTTCATTCTCATTGGATTCTATGAGTTTCTTTATTCCATCCTTAATGTATTCTATAATCCAGTCTTTTCTGAGCAGGGTATTGTTCAGTTTCCAAGAGTTTGATTTCTTTTCCCTGCTTTTCCTGTTATTGATTTCCACTTTTATGGCCTTATGTTCAGAGAAGATACTTTGTAATATTTCAATGTTTTGGATTCTGCTAAGGCTTGCTTTATGACCTAATATGTGGATTATTCTAGAGAATGTTCCATGGGCACTAGAAAAGAAAGTATACCTGGCCTCTGTTGGGTGGAGTGTTCTGTATATGTCTATGTGGTCATGTTGGTTGATTGTGGCATTTAGATCTTCCGTGTCTTTATTGAGCTTCTTACTGGAAGTCCTGTCCTTCACCGAAAGTGGTGTGTTGAAGTTTCCTACTATTAGTGTGGAGCTGTCTACCTCACTTTTCAATGCTGATAGAGTTTGTTTTATGTATCTTGCAGTGCTGTCATTGGGTACATAAATATTTAATATGGTTATATCTTCTTGGTGTATTGTCCCTTTAATCATTATATAGTGTCCTTCCTTCTCCTTTATAATGGATTTAACTTTAAAGTCTATTTTGTCAGAAATTAATATTGCTACTCCTGCTTTTTTTTGATTGTTGTTTGCTTGATATATTTTTTTCCATCCTTTGAGTTTTAGTTTGTTTGTGTCTCTAAGTCTAATATGTGTGTCTCTTATAGGCAGCATATAGACAGATCTTGTTTCTTAATCCATTCTGCCACTCTCTGTCTCTTTATTGGTGCATTTAGTCCATTTACATTCAGGGTAAATATGGATAGATATGAATTTAGTGCTATCATCTTGAGGGCTTTTTTTGTGTGTTGTTGACAGTTTCTTTTTCCCACTTAATTTTATGTGCTGAGTAGATTTTCTTTGTATATTGTCCTTTCCTCATATTTGTTGTTGTTGATTTTGTTTCTGCTGTGTCTCTATTTTTTTCTTGTATTTTATTTTGATGAGTACGACAGTTTTTCTCCTTTGTGGTTACCTTATTATTTACCCCTATTTTTCTAAACTTAAACTTAACTTTTATTTTTTTGTATCGCCGTATCTTCCTCTCCAGATGGAAGGTCTATGATTACGTTTCTTAGTCCCTCTTTATTATTTTAATATTGTCTTCTTTAATATAATACCATTACTGTTACCCTTTTTTGAGCTTTTTATATATATATATATAATTTTACTTTGTTTTTTTTGCATTTCCCTGTCTGGGTTGACTTCTGGTTGCTCTGCCCAGTGTTCTAGTCTTGGGTTGATACCTGATAGTATTGATTTTCTAACCTAAGAATTCCCTTTAGTATTTCTTGTAGTTTTGGTTTGGTTTTTATGAATTCCCTAAACTTGTGTTAATCTGGAAATGTCTTAATTTCACCTTCATATTTAAGAGACAGTTTTGCTGGGTATATGATTCTTGGCAGGCAATTTTTTTCCTTCAATTTTTTAAATATGTCATCCCATTGCCTTCTTGCCTGCATGGTTTCTGCCGAGTAGTCTGAGCTTATTCTTTTTGGCTTTCCTTCGTAGGTGACTTTTCTTTTATCCCTCACTGCTCTTATAATTCTCTCTTTATCTTTGGTTTTGGCAAGTTTGATTATGTCTTGGTGACGACTTTCGTTTAATATCTACCTTATGTGGAGTTAGATGAGGATCTTGGATAGGTATCTTCTCATCTTTTACGATATCAGGGAAGTTTTCTGCCAACAAATCTTCAACAATTCTCTCTGTGTTTTCTGTTATCCCTCCCTGTTCTGGTACTCCAATCACTCATAGGTTATTTCTCTTGATAGAGTCCAACATGATTCTTAAGGTTTCTTCATTTTTTCTTAATTCTTTTATCTGTTTTTCCTTCAAATATATTAGTGCCAAGTGATTTATCTTCAAGTTCAGAAATTCTAGCTTCTACTTGCTCAATTCTGCTCCTCTGACTTTCTATTGAGTTGTCTACTTCTGTAATTTTATTGTTAATCTTCTGAATTTCTGATTGCTGTCTGTCTATGGATTTTTCCAGCTTATTAAATTTTTCATTATGTTCTTGAATAATCTCTCTAATTTCTTCAATTGCTTTATCTTTGTGTTCCTTGGCTTGTTCTGCATATTGCCTCATTTCCTTCCTGATGTCTTGAAGGGTATATTACACTTTTGTATTCCGGCTCTGGTAATTCCAGGAATGGACTTTCATCTAGAAGATCCCTGGATTCTTTGTTTTGAGAGCCTACTGAGGTGATCACAGTTTGTTTCTTACGTGACTTGTTATTGACTGTTGTCTCAGCCTTCTATAAGTTATTGTATTAGTTTATGCTTGCTTACTGTGTCGTACCTTCTTGCTTTGTTTTGTTTTGGCATACCCCTGTGGGTTGCTTGAGTAAGCTAGCTTGATTATTTTTGTCTTTGGAGCTCTGACGTCCTATCCCCAGATGGCTAGAGCTGTTACCTGGTATATCAGTCTAGGAGTCCATTAAGTTTTCTTGTATGAATTCAGCTCAGGTTTCCAGGTAGCTGGTACTAAGTGTGTGGTACCGACTCTGTCCTACAGTCTTAGAGGGGCAGAGATGATTGGCGTATATACTGATATCTGATTGCAGCGGGGGGGGGTCATGCTCTGAACAAGGCAGGGGACTGAGAACCAACCCCCAAGTGTCTCTGAAGAAAAAGCATCCCTGTTCCCTAGTGCAGGTGGGTGGGTTCTGCAGATGGACCATGGGCACCAAAAGTTTTTGGTTGTAAGGACTGGGAGGTACCAGTTATCTTTGGACCCCTTTTGCAGATGGCTGGGTGACCTGAATGGAGCTACCAGTCCTTAGATCCCTGATGTGGGCAGGTGGGGACCTTGTTTAACAGCCAAAGCAATGTCAAACATCAAACACCCACCTCTCCACTTCTGAAATGATTGGGGTCTACCAACAAGGGCCTATTCTCTTGAAATAGGCCCACACAGGTCCATGCAGAAGGGAATGGTGCTCAAAGTCCATGGACAGTTTATGCCTGGACAGTAGCCGCTTCTGTCCTGAGCTCCCCTGGTTAGTGGAGCTAGCAAATTATGTTTTCCCCCAATTGCAATTTTTTTCCTTCCCCAAGGCTGGGAGGATGTCTCTAGGGGCTCAACTGTGCCTATCTCAGGCCCAGGGAATTCAGCTGCTGAAGCTGGCTTGGGGGTTGGGGAGTGCGGTAAAATATACGCAAGTACTTAGCTTTTGCTGAGAGCGCCATTCTTCTCTGGTTCTGGAGGTGTGAGTAGCTTTGTGGCTGGCTGCTTGTCCCTGAGGAAACTGCGGCTGAGCACAAGTACCAGCCCGCCGGGAACGGTGTTTGAGGGCTCCCCACGATTCAGGTCCAGTAACTCGTCTCCGCTTCTTAATGGTCTCTTCCTACCCCTGCCCCTCTGTTTGTTTTCTAAGCTTGCCTTTGAAGCTCAGGGCTCCCAGCTTGTCACAAATATACTCTCGTTTCACTTGTTTTTTTCAACTCTTTGTTGTAAAGAGGGCTCACCAGAACCATCTGTCTATTCTGCCATCTTGGCTCTTCCGCCAATATTTTCTAATTAATTGAAAATCAAGGATTTTTATCAGCTATCCTTCCTGGAGTTTAGCTATGTTATAGATTGAGCTGTGATTTCTTCAAAAGACATGCTGAAGTCATAATTCCTGTACCTGTGAATGTGATCCTATTTGAAAGTAGGATCTTTGAAGAAATTACCAGTTAGGGTAACATGAGGTAACCCACCCCAAAGTGCCTAGGAAGAAATGCCTGGTGACCCATTTCCAAAACTCACAGTCTTGAAAATTGTATGGAACAGTTCTACTTTGCACACATGGAGTCACCGTGAGTTGAAATCAACTTGATGGAAACAGGTTTGTTTTTTTGGTTTTAACTGGAGTAGGATGGGCCCTAATCCTGTATTCTATAAAACTGGTGTCCTTATAAAACAGAAAAAATATTCAGAGACAGGGAGGCCAAGGAATGATACTATATGAAGCTGCAGCTGCAAAACAAGAAATGCCTGGAGTTACCAGAAGATAGGAGAGAAGCATGAAATAGTTTCAGAAGTAATCATTGTCTATACCCCACTTTGGACTCTAGCTTCCAGAACTGTGAGATAATAAATTTTTGTTATTATGCTGTTGTTGTTAGTTGTCATCTAGTTGACTCCAACTCATGGTGATCCACAAACAACAGAAAGAAATACTTCCCAATTCTGTGCCAGTTTCAAAACTCTTGGTATGCTCCAGTACATCCTTGCTGCCATTGTATATTCTGAATGCCTTCCAGCCTAGATGGCTCATCTTCCAGCACTATAACACACATATTCTGTTGTGATCCATGGAGTTTCCATTGGCTAACTTTTGGAATAAGATCTCAAGAACTTTTTCCTTAGTCTATCTTAGTCTGGAAGGTCTACTGAAATCTGTCTATCATAGGTGACCCTGCTGGTATTTGACATACCAGTGGCTATAGCTTCCAACATCATAGCAACATGTTAGCCACCACAATATGACAAACCTATAGACTGCTGGTGGTCTGTACATATAAGCCACCCAATTTGTGATATTTTGTTATGGTATCCCTAGGAAATCACATAATTTACAACGACTTACTCATTTTTTCCCATATACATACACAATAGCTCATTTGTTTCACTACTTTCTCTTTCACAAGGCTATCTTCATGATTTTGACTGTATGTAAGTACCAGCTTTATTATTATATCATTAAAATTTCTCCTTACATGAACTCTCTTTTTTATAGTTAAATTATTTATGTAAAAATTAAGACTTTTACCAAACACTGTTATCTCACTACTTGTGTCTACACCACTTTAAACCAAATCAAAGACATTTGTTCTATCTTTTGCCTCTTGGAATTCCAGTCAAAGATTAGCAATGCCCAATTGTAGCAAGGACCACTAGGGAGGAGGACCTCTGGTGTTCTGTGATGATTTATGTTATGTGTCAACTTGGCAAGGCCATAATTCCCAATATTGTGTAATTGTCCTAAATTTTGTGATCTCTTGTAATAGTCCTCCATATTGTGGCATTGTTTAATTATTCTCCACATTTTATGTGTTGTAAATCTTAAACCTTTATATGTGAATGAGGCTGGATTAGCATGGAGTGTATCTTACACCTTTACTACACGGTTTGACTCAAGCCACAGCCTCACTCAAGTCACACCCTTACTCAAGTCACCACCTTACTTGAGTATCTGACATAAGGAGAGTTTCCTTGAAGGTGTGACCTACATCCAATATATATAGATGCTCTGGCCAAGGTTTCTCTTGCTCTATCTCCTGCATCTGACTCGTCAACATCTGACTTCGTGTTCTTGAGACTTGAGCCAGCAGACTGCCATCTGACCTGCACATTCTGAGATTTATCAGTTTCTGCCAGCTTCTGCAGCCCTGTGAGCCAGCAGCCTGCTGTTTGACCTGCCGACTCTGGGATTTGCCAGCCTCTGTAGCCTTGTGGGCTAGCAGCCTGTCATCTGACCTGCTGATTTGGGATTTGTTAGCCCCTGCAACCATGTGAGTCAGGAGAAGCCTCTAGACCAACATCTGACCCATGGATTTGGGACTTGCCAGCCTTTGTGACTGCTTGAGCCATTTCCTTGAGATAAATGTGCATCTATATCTATATATCTGTATTTCATTGGCTTTAGTTTTCTAGAGAACTTAGCCTAAGATATTTGGTACTAGGAGTGGTTCTAGAGAAACAAAATTGTAACGAGTTTTCTAAATTGGCTCTCAAGTCTGGCTAGTCTTAAAGGCACTTATGACTCTGCCTCCAATAGTAAAGAAGGCACTGCTAATCCATGACATAAGGTCACAATAGAAATAAGCAAAATATCACCACCAATAGAGCAAATATTTGTGAGAAACAAGGCTCCACATGATTGCATATTGGATACTTTTCTACAATTTCGTCAGAATAGGAAGTATAAGGAAGCTGATTGATTGGTCCTACTTTCACTAGACAAAATAATGAAAGAAAGAGATGACCTTAGGGATTCAGAGTCACAGCTCAAGTGCCTTAAAAAAGAACTGAAAGTTGCTGCCTGAGCCCTGAAAGAAAGCATTTTTTCTTGTACTAACAGAGCTGATATTGCTGAAAACCAAACCCAGAGCCTTATTCTAAGAGGCATTATAATACAATGACAATTAGATTCCCAGCCTTGAACGGTGTCTGAAGTTAAAGTGAGGGCATTGATTGGGAAAAAAATGGAATCCTGAAACTTGAGATGGGGACATAAGAGCAGGTAAACAGGAAGATGAGGAAATTGGGGCCCTAAATTCCATTGAATTCCTCTTGCAAAGAGCCCCACCACTCCCATCTGAAGAGATTACTCCATCGTTGTCTGCTAAACTACCCTCCTCAGGAAATCCATTTTCCCTTGCACCTCCATTTGATGAGATTAACACTGCTGTGAATGAAAAGTCTTTGTCTGATTTAGCTCCTGGGGTATTGCTTGGGGCATTGACTGATGCAGATGCCTTAAAAGACATTGCTGAATGTTCCCAGAACCTACCCCCACCACTTATTTTGCTTACAGGGCTAAAACTAGATTTAAGTTTCAGCAAACTCCAAAAGGTGAAATACAAAGTATAACCCAGGAGGTGGTATACTACACTCCAAAAGAACAGCTTCACTTTTCTAACATGTACAAACAGAAATCAGGGGGATATGTCTGGGAATGACTATTAAGGGTGTGGGATAATGGCTCGAGGAAAGTAAAATTGTATCAGTCTCAGTTTATGATATGGGCCCAATAAGTACAGATCCTTCATTCAATGTTTCAGCTCCAGAAGTTAGAAAGGGATCTAACAGTTTATTTTGTTAGTTCACTGAAGCATGGATTAGGCAGTGGCCTACATTAAATCAAGTTAAAATGCCAAACCTTCCTTGGAATACTGTAGAAGAAGATTGCCAAAGACTTAGGGAAATTGACATGTTAGAGTGGGTTTATCAGGTTGAACCAGCGGACCTAGAGGACACACCTTTTACCATAACAGAGAGGAACAAATTTGTGAAAGGAACGCCTGCATTCTTGAAGGCCACTGAGACGATTATTTTATGTAAGTAAAATTTGACAATGGGAACTGCTTTAACTGAACTAAGACATCTAACTATAATAGGGCTGATTGGAATCCATGGTGGGAGTTGTCAAGCAGCTACACTCAATCGACAAAGTGGGTATGATTACCATAATGGACAGCAAAGTCAAAGTGGTAATCAGAATAATCTGACTCGTATGGACCTATGGCACTGACACTTAGTCATGGAGTCCCTAGGAGTGGGATCCCACAGATGGGAAATCTACTAAATATTTACCTCATATGTAAAAGTGGAAGAATTCTAGGTCAAGAGAATGGCAGTCTAATTAGAATAACCAGAATAAAGAGTCATGCCCCTCAGTCAATTCCCAGACTTGAGCCAATTTACAAACCCACAAACCCTTGAATGAAGGGGGTGCCAGGTCCATTACAAGGACCCTTGTAATGTAAAAATTTATGTTGTTAATCTTGCTCCCAGCCTTCCCCAAAGGTATCTACAGCCTTTTACAAGAATAACTGTTCATTGGAGAAAAGGAAGTAATCAGGCTTTTCAGGGATTATTGGCAACTGGCTCTGAGCTGGCACTAATTCCAGAAGACACAAAATGTCACTGTGGCCCACCAGTCAGAGAAAAGGGACATGGAAGACAGATTATTAATGGAGTCTTAGCTCAGATCTCTCTCACAGTGGATCCCTGAACCCATCCTGTATTGGTTTCCCAAGTTCCAGAATGAATAATTGGAATAGGCATACTCAGCAACTGGCAGAGCCCTCACATTGGACCCCTGACATGTGGAGTAAGGGCTATTATGGTAGGAAGGATGGTTCAACATTAGAAAATCAATCAAGGTAATCCACCACATAAATAAAAAGAAGGAAAAGAATCACATGATCATCTCAATAGATGCAGAAAAGACATTCAACAAAGTCCAACAACCATTCCTGATAAAAGCTCTCAATAAAATAGGTATAGAAGGAAAACTTCTCAACATAATAAAGGGCATATATGGAAAACGAATGGTCAACATCGTTATTAATGCAGAGAGGCTGAAAACATTCCCCTTGAGAACAGGAACAAGACAAGGATATTCTTTATCAACACTCCTATTTAACATTGTGTTGGAAGTCCTAGTTAGAGCAATAAGGCAAGAAACAGAAATAAAGGTCATCCAAGTTGGTAATGAGGAAGGTAAACTCTCCCTATTTGCAGATGGTATGATGCTCTACATAGAAAACCCAAAAGACTCCTTGAAAAAACTATTGGAACTAATAGAAAGATTCAGCAGAGTAGCTGGATACACGATAAACATACAAAAATCAGTTGGATTCCTATACACCAATAAAGAGAACAATGAAGAGGAAAGCAGGAAAACAATACGATTTATAATAGCCCCTAAACAATAGAACACTTGGGAATAAATCTAACCAGGGATATAAAATACCTATACAAAGAAAATTACAAAACACTACTGCAAGAAGCCAAAAGAGATCTACTTAAATGGAAAAACATACCATGTTCATGGATAGGTAGACTCAACATTGTGAAAATGACAATTCTACCCAAAGCAATTTACAAATACAATGCAATCCTGATCCAAATACCAACAACATTCGATAAAGAGATGAAAAAATTTATCATTAACTTTATATGGAAAGGGAAGAAGCCTTGGATAAGTAAAGCACTACTGAAGAAGAAGAAAGTAGGAGGACTCACACTACCTGACCTCAGAACCTACTATACAACTATGGTATTCAAAACAGCCTGGTACCGGTACAATGACAGATACATTAACCAATGCAACAGAATTGAGAACCAGAGGTAATGCATCCATCTATGGTCACCTGATCTTTGACAAGGGCCCAAAGTCCATCAGATGGGGAAAAGACAGTCTTTTTAACAAATGGTGCTGGCAAAACTGGATGCCCATCTGCAAAATAATGAAACAGGACCCATACCTCACACCATATACAAAAACTAACCCAAAATGGATCAAAGACCTAAATATAAAGCCAAAAACTGTGAAGTCCATGGAAGAAAAAATAGGATCAATACTAGAGGCCCTAATACGTGGCATTAACAGGACACAAACCACAACCATATACTAAACATAAACACTTATGCTCATCAAAAGACTTCACCAAAAGAGTAAAAAAAGAACCTACAGACTATTGGCTATTACAAATGAGACAAAAGTCTAATCTCTAAAATCTATAAGAAAACCCAACACCTCTACAACAAAAAGACAAATAATCCAATTAAAAAATCGGCCAGGGAAATGAACAGACATTTCACCAAAGAAGACACTCAAGCAGCCAACAGACACAGGAGGAAATGCTCACGATCTCTAGCCATTAGAGAAATTTAAATGAAAACCACAATGAGATACCATCTCACCCCAGCATTACTGCCATGAATCAATAAAACAGGAAATAACAAATGTTGGAAAGGCTGTAGGGAGATTGGAACTCTTATGCGCTGCTGGTGGGAATGCAAAATGATACGACCATTTTGGAAAAGGATACGGCACTTCCTTAGAAAGCTAGAAATGCCATATGACCCAGCAATCCCACTCCTAGGAATATATGTTAAAGAAATGAGTCATCACACGGATAGACATATGCACACCCATGTTCACTGCAGCATTGTTCACAATAGCAAAAAGATGGAAACAACCTAGATGTCCATCAACAGATGAATGGATAAACAAACTGTGATACATACACACAATGGAGTATTACTCAATGATAAAGAACAACGATGAATCTGTGAAGCATCTCATAACATGGATGAACCTGGAAGGCATCAAGCTGAATGAAACAAGTCAGTCAGAAAAGGACAAATATTGTATGAGACCACTACTGTAAATACTCAGGAAAAGGTTTACATACAAAAAGAAACAATCTTTGATGGTTACAATGGAGCAAAGGGGTGAGAATGGAAAAACACTCTGGTGAAGGGGAAGACAGTACAGGATACTAGGGAAGCCAGCACAACCTGTAAAAGGCAAGGTCATGGTAGCTCCATAAATACATCCAACCTCCCTGCGGGACCAAATTGTTGGGCTGAAGCCTGTGGGGACCATGATCTCAGGGAATATCTAGCTCAATTTGCATAACATGGTTTATAAAGAATATGTTCTACATTCTATGTTGGTGAGTGGCATCTGGGGTCTTAAAAGCCTGTGAGCGGCCATCTAAGATATTCCACTTGTGTCACCCTTTCAGGAGCAAGGAATAATGAAGAAAACTAAAGATACAAGGGGAAGATCAGTTTAAAGAACTAATGGACCACATCTACCACGGCCTCCACCAGACTAAGTCCAGAATAGTTGGATGGTACCTGGCTACCACCACTGACTCCTCTGACAGGGATCACAGCAGAGCATCCTGGACAGAGCCGGAGAAAAATGTAGAACAAAATTCTAACTCTAAAACAAAGACCAGACTTGCTGGCCCGACAGAGACTGGAGAAACCCTGAAAGTATGGCCCCCAGACACTCTTTCAGCTCAGTAATGTAGTTACTCCCGAGGTTCACCCTTCAGCCAAAGATTGAACAGGCCCAAGGAACAAAATAAGACTAATGGGGCACGCCAGCCCTGGGGCAGGGACTGGAAGGCAGGAGGGAACAGGAAAGCTGGTAATAGGGAAACCAGGGTTGAGAAGACAAGAGTGCTGACATGTCATAAGATTGTTAACCATTGTTGTAGAAAACTGTGTGTACTGACAGATGGAAAAAGAAATATTTGAATGAAAGGATGTACTGTTAGTAATTGAGTATTTTCATGTCTTATAATATATTTAATATTTTTTAAAAAGTTATGAGGAACTTACTAAAATTATCGATCTTGCTTTGGGACAATTACTATAAGCTGAATTTTGAATTTGTGTGTGTGTGTCTTTGTGCAATATCAGTAAACTAGACGCTTACTGGCAAGATGAGAATCACAGAACATTCTCTGTCAATGATAAAGTCAAGATACTTGATTACATAGCTAATAAACTGTCTAAGATATAATTTTACTATTTTTAAAGAGTTATTTCCTCCACAAAATAAAATTAAGCCTCAAAGCCTAATCATAATTTATGATAATGTATTTCAGAAAATCATATTTTATAGCTCATATGCAATGTGATTCATTCTTATTCCTTTTGTCTTTTCAAAATTGTTCTTGCTTATTAACCTCTCTATAGAATTAACTTTTCTTAAAACCTGAATTTAAACTTGAAAAATAGTAACTTTTAATATTATCACATTTTTTCAAGTGTATAACATTTTAAAAGGCATTTTATAGAAGATACATCTTTCCTGTTGAATGAGGTGTGTATTTCAGATCTGTCACTTGTTGGGTAAATGCCTTTATAAAAACTTTTAGTCATAAAGATATAAAAAAGTCATAGCTTACTTAAATAATGAAAATTTTAGAGAAACTTTTGCTTAAGTGTTTTTAAATAATTTTGTAAGAATATGAAAATTAAAAAATAACAATGCAGTTTTCTTCCATATGAAAAATTATGCCTATCCTGAACTCAAATAATTATAGACAATAAATGGATGATAGGTTTGTATCCATACAACCAATAGCCGATAGGTACTTAAAATTTCACAATTTTAGCTTTGTTAAAGATATTTCCAACGCATCTTTTCTTTGCAGCATGAAATGTTAATTTGCATAACTTACATCATTTTTTTAAATCATTGATTCATAATGCTAAAGATGTAAATGAGAGGGTTGATTTAAACTAATGTGAAGAGCACCGTAGTAATACAAAAGCTGACAAGTTGGAGATGCCTGGTGATATGTGGTCCGAAGATTACAGAATGTCTGCCTCCAAAAGTAGTGAAGTAAACCGTGGGCACATTCTAGGAGTATAGGTTTGTGGCACTGAAGTTTCTTGAAATATCCATATAATATTGATCAGTAATCACAAATGGCATAAAATTAGAACAAAGGAGAAATTAAACAAATGTGATTTACAAAATACTTTAACGTGTTGCATAGGATGGATAGATGGATGGGTAGATAGATGATACATAGACGATAGTTGGAAAAATGGATAGATATATAGATAAGGCAGACAGATAGATAATAGAGATAGAAGTAGTAAATTTTAACATATTCCTGTTTTTCTTTGTAAAAAGACAAAGATTCTGTGCTTCAAAAGCATTGCCCTATATATTCTATTATTTAGTTTGACTCCTTCCAGGCTTAGAGATGACAAATTGATAATACGCACAAATTTGCATGGGTCGACTCAGTTGGTAAGGTGATAATACTAATGAAGCTACAATAGTACAGAGACTCCAACACCTCAGACAGCACTTTAATAGCAAAATTTCGTGTGTTGGTTTCTGGCCTAAGTGCTTTGCATGTGTAATTCATGCAAGTCCCAGCAAACGAACACACTAGGTTGGTATCACAATATTTTTTACACAAGTAATGCACACCTTCTACATTTGTTTGCCAATTGCACCCACTCCTTACAAGGTATTTTTGTAAGTACACTATGCTTATATCTTTTTTTTTTTTAAGCTGTGTATTAAAAAAATGACAGCGGTATTTACGAAAGTACCTCTCAGGGGGAGGGTGAAGTTGGCAAACAAATGTAGAAAAAGCACATTATTTGCATAAAATATATTATCAACATTTTAGAAATTAAGAGACTGAGACATCAAAACTTCACATAAATTGCCAGTATTGCAATTTGTTTTCTTTGCATCAATATCTTATGTGTTTAATCACACATTATATTCATGCTGAAATACTTTATAGCTCTGTTGCCATTAGACAACAAAACCAATGGCATCCTTCCATATGTTAAAAAAAGAGAATTCTGCTTGGGGCTATATCTTTTCTTCTCAGATATGAGCAGCATAAATATTTTAAGGGATATAATAGATCTTAATCGAACCCATATTTAAATATATTTTTCAACTTTAAATCATATTAAATCAAAATCTATATACAAAGCCTTGTGATCCTGTAGGCAGATTTTGAGATTTGATGAATCCAAAATTATATCCTTGATTAAAAATAATCAATAGCATTACCCTAGAAATATCTCTCCAATATGACTAACACCTCTTAACATTAATGTCATTTTTTTTTGCATGACCTAAAACTTGATCTTGTAAATGTATGAAAAGTTTAGTAGACAATGGCCTGCTTTAAATAACTCTCAAAGTCTTTGTTCCTCTAAATTTTAAATCTCTTTCTTTTTTTTTGGCATTTCTGAAAATAAGTACCTGAACGCTGCTGTGCATGCAGGCCAAATAGTGTGAATTACATTAACTTCTTTAAATTACACAAAAAATGGTAGCCAAATATTTCCTTTTCCCAAGTCCTCTGGTAGAGGAACATTGCAATTCTACTAATGAATTGTACGGACATCCATAGAACTGATCAAAGAGTGAGCATTAGACTGTGACACTTCTATTAGTGAAATGCATTTTTCAGGGGCTCAGACGAGTGAAATTTGTTTTGCCAGTTGCACAACAGCAATAAACAAATAGGCTTGTGTTGTCTAATGTTTTAGGGAATATTCATGTGTCTACACGTATCTGTGCTGGAAACGTTTGTGCTGCACTAATACAAAATACTTTTAGTGAAGTAGTGACTCAGATATGAGTCTATATAGATAACAATATAAATTAACAAGAACTATACACACTGAAGACTGGACATCCTAATACAGAACCACAGATGGTTTGTAAGAACTGTATAGCCAGATCTTTTACTTTTCTTTTTTAAACCAAATTGCATAGTATCAACTACACTCTTCTAGCCTAATACTGTGGAAAGCACTGTAACTTTTCATAGCCTACGCTTTGCTTGCTTTATATATACATATATACACACATATATATATATGTATGGAAACCCCGGTGACATAGTGGTTAAGAGCTACAGCTGCTAACCAAAATGTTGGCCGTTGGAATCCACCAGGCACTCCTTGGCAACTCTATGGGGGCACTTCTACTCTGTCCCATACGGTTGCTATGAGTCAGAATAGACTCAATGGCAACTTTTTTTTTTAATACACATGTATCTACATACACATATATAACCCAATCCCATTGCTGTTGAGGAAACACCAGTAGCATAGTGGTTAAGAGCTACGACTGCTAACCAAAAGGTCAGCAGTTTGAATCCACCAGGTGCTCTGTGGAAACCCTATGGGACAATTCTACTCTCCTATTTGGAAACCCTGATGGCATAGTGGTTAAGTGCTATGGCTGCTAACCAAGAGGTCAGCAGTTCAAATCCACCAGGTGCTCCTTGGAAACTCTATGGAGCAGTTCTACTCTGTCCTATAGGGTCACTATGAGTCGGAATTGACTTGACAGTAGTGGATTGGGTTGTTGGGTTATAGGATCACTATGAGTAGGGTGTTGCCGTTGAGTGGATTCTGACTCATAGTGACCCTATAGGACTGAGTAGAACTGACTCATAAGGTTTCCAAGGAGCAGCTGGTGAATTTGAACTGCCGACCTTTAGGTTAGTAGACCTGCTCTTAACCACTGAGCCACCAGGGATTTGTATATCTGTATGTGTATATGTATATATGTGTATGTGTGTATATATATGTGAGTATATATGTGTATATATATATATATATATGCACACAGACATACACACACATACATATATGCCATAGTTGGAAAGACTAAGGCCTCAGAAGTTTCTAACAATTATGTGGAGAAGATCTATCTCTACAGAAAGAGAATGATATCACCTGTGTGGTTACGGAATGCTTTTTGCGTCTTATTCTTACAAATTCCCAAATGCATTAAAACATTGCTTCTAAAATGAGCTTTCATAACTCTCAGCTTCTTTATTTTATTTTTTCTCTTACACCTTGCTCAAGTGTTAGCTATGACAATTCCTATGAAATTAAGGACAAAGTGCTGCTGGTAGAGAGATGATTATCAACATGTCTGCTGTGGGATCATGAATGGCTTAGGCTTGACATTGGCAGTCGGACTGAAAGGTAAGGCATTGGTTGAACTATGACAACTTTATGTTATTTTAAAGCAAGTGGGAACATTAGGGAATGATCTGAGTATTTGTGACAATATTAACCCAATATAACTTTAATTAAATTGTAGTAATGTATTTCATTCCATGGTTATGAACAATCATTTAAATACTCTAACTGTAATCCCATGAAGTAAAATAAAAGTAGGGAAGCTAGAAGTCCTCCAATGTAGTAATTCAAAGGATCCCAAAGGATGAGAAAACATCTGTGTAATCACCATAGATATGAGTACATGCTAACTAGGAGGAGCACAGTAAAGTGACTAAATGCACAGACTATGGAATTCTGAATTCTGATTTCACACCCTCTGTCACATAACAGATGTGGTGGTTCTGGGCATAGAACCTCTCCGTAGTTAAGTGAAATAGGAATCATATTCTACACATCACATAGACTGGTGGTAGGAATTAAGTAAACATTAAAAACCATACCTAGTGTATTACAATTGTTAGCTATTATTATTGTCAGTCATATCCATACATATAATTTTAGGATAAATTTTTATTCCATGTGAATAGAAGAGGAAAAACATACAAAAAATCTGTTAAGGACTAAAACATCTCCAGATATTTAAGTATTTTATAGTTCAAATGAAATCATCAGTCACAAAACAGAGTAAAATCCCATATATTAGACAGTGGACATATGTGACTATCACATTTTATTGTAAAAAAAAAATTAATTCACTAGAAAAATGATGAAGTATTATATTTGAGATGTACTCTATTAGCAACACCAATTTTTATCCTAACAAATTCTTGTGTTGTTGAATCATACAACAATAAAAAATAAAGATACTACAAAATGTCTTATTTTATAAAGCCATGAAGTATAGGAACTGAACAACCTACACAATGACAAGGTTAGAAATGTTAAGTGTCTGCTCTCATCTCATCTCATTATTATCTTTGTCCTCAGAATAAATTAGTTTTTTTTGCATTTTCCCTTCTCATTATGCTTGTCATGGCAGAGAATAATCAGCATTATAATATTACGCAATGGAGTATGAACATTATGGGAGTGTGCTTCATAACTTTGATATTTTTCAAGTCTTCACTTGATATTCTAGCAATTTTATTATGCCTGTCACATTAATAAAGCTGTAAATATAAACTCAAAGACAGATAACACTGCAGAGGCATATCTTTGCTATTTTCTTCCCTGATTTGCTCACATTAGAGCTTGAAGTACCATAAATGAAAATTTTCTATAGTCGTCTTATAAATGTGCTGGTTATAGGATATAATGTACTATGCAGGTCAAAAAGAACAAATTGCATATATTAACATACAGTATGAAATTCAAAATAAAACTTGCGTTTCAAGCCTGAAGTAAAAAGTGTTAGAGTTAAATCTGGTAACCTACAGATTGTAAAGAACTATTAGTGACAATTTTGCAAATTTATAAGAGGCAGAGCATAAATGTAAGCAAATTTTTTTATATATTATACAAAAAGTGGATCATCAGAGAAAAATCAAATTTAAATTTATTTAATACATTTGAGGCATTTTCAATTTACTTAATATAACTCAGAGTTTATAGACGTATATCCCATTTTATTCAACATTTTCCCTTCCATAGACAATTGTAATAAAATGTGTTGTTATGTAAATTATCAATTAATATTCCAGGTGATTTGCATATATACTAGATATTGTAAGCAGCCCTGGTGGAAATGCAGGACTATAAAATTTGTCCAATTTTTATTTATGCTTAAGGTTTATATCACTTAAAACATTTAAAAAATCAATTATTTAGTTAGTCCATGTCACAAAAAAAGTGATTAAATCAAAGTAAAATAAGTGATGAATGTCACATATATGCATATACCTAAAGTTCTTCAAAACTTCAAAATTATACAAGGAAGACAGATGCACGTGTTGTGTATCATGACTAGATACAGCTTCAGTGATGTTTGACTAATGAGAAAATCTGTCCAATGATGAAGCTAATTCCATATCTCTAAATGAACTCCAAAGTCATTCATTTCCAGACTTACTCTACTATAGTCTAGTTATAAAACTTTCCACTCTTTGAACAATGCAAGGATCGAATCCTGAGATATTGTCAAGAAGTGGATAAAACTAAGAATCAGTAATAAATAAAATGATATGTTATCTACCAACTTTTAAATCAATCACAGAGAAAAGACAAAGCAGTCAACATTTCTAAAGAATTTTACATCATTGAAATATTACGTAAAACGTCTCTGGTAGCTGCAATTTATTTTAGGAGAACTGAGCATTTTTTAACTACAAGGCAGGGGGGATAATGAATATATCATATTGTATTTAAAAATTGTTTTCCATTGACCTGCTCATTTTGTTTCTATCTCCATCACAATTTTTTTCTTTGACTTTTTTATTTGAATACAGTCTGCATATTATGTTTTCAAGTTATCTTATTTTCACCTTAATCCCACAGTTTCACAAAAAGGTATTTGCTTTTCTTTTTTAGGCTTGTGATTATCATATTCCTCCTTGGACATTTTAAGCACTACTTCTTCTATACATACTAGCTATATACAGACAAAGCTTTTGCTGTCCATTATTCTTTCAATATTCAACAAAATAGTTATTGAGCTTCTACTCTGTGCCAGTATACAGTAAGTTTGATACCAAAACTACATCATTTAGAGTATAATTGAGATGATTATATATGGGCTATGGGACTCTGGCTTCTATTGGTATAGCCCTTAATTTCCAAACTAACTTTGACCTTTTCACATATAATATTTATAAATATATACTTAAAGAGGAATATAGATAGACTGATAAGTAGATTGAAAGATTTAGAGATAACTAGATGAACAAATAAAAAGGTAGTGATATAGAGAGATGTAGATAAATAGACATTAGCTACCCAGATACATAGAGATAAATAGATACAATATCTTCTTTAATTCTAGTACTAAGTAACTTATTTACATATAATTTACTGATAGATTTTGTACAATCAAAAATTTACCAATCCTGTTTTGGTTCAATGCTAGTTCTATACATTCATGCTTATATCCTTAAACTCCAAAAATATTTTTTAAATATATGTTTTTTAGGTCCCTTGGTGGGACAAGTGGTTAAGCACTCAGCTACAAACTGAAGGGTTGACAGTTTGAACCCACCCAACTGCGAAGAAAATCCTGATGATCTGCTTCTAAAAGGTCGCAGCCTTGAAAATACTTGTGGAGCGCATTTCTATTCCACAACAAAGGGGTCACCATAAGTCAGAATTCACTCAGGAGAAACTGGTTTGGTATTTTGTTTTTGGCACACAAGATAACAAATATACAGCAAAGGAAGAATAAAACATAATATGGACTCCACTAGAAATGGTCACAAATAAAATTTTGTAGTTTATTGATGTATTACATACATAGAGATACGTGTAGATATCCTAAGAGTACAATTTGATAGATCTTTGCAAAGCAAATACACGCACGTAAATATTAAGCAGAACATCAACAGCATCCCAGAAACCTCCTTTCCCCATTCACCTCTCACCCCAGGCCACCTTCCCATCCTCAGCTTATCTACAGACTAGAAAAACCCTATCTTGACTTCTAACTTCCTCGGTAACTTTTAATTTATTTAGAACACTGTTCGTTGTAGTTGTTAGCTGCTGTTCAGTCGGTTTCAACTCACGGTTACCCTATGTGTGTCAGAGTAGAACTGTGCTTCACAGGGTTTTCAAAGGTGTGATCTTTTGGAAGCACATCACCAGGCCTGTCTTCCGAGGTGCTTTTGGGTGGGTTTGAACCTCCAACCGTTCAGCTAGTAGTCAATCATTTAACTGTTTATGCCCCAGGGATTCTGTAATATACTATGTAAAGGGATTCATATAGCACATACTGGACTATTTCCTTGAGTATTATATTTGACAGATTCAACCATGATATTTCTTGAACCTGAAGTGTGTTCATTCTCTTTTCTGTATAGTATTAAGTAGAATAAATAGAATTCAATTAATCCATTCTATTGTCAATGAATACTGGTTTATTCTCCAGATGTGGCTACGATGAATAATGCTGCTATGGATGTAGTACACAAAGACATATTTCTGTTAGACATACACTTAAAAAGGAATTACTGGGCCATCTGGTATGTGTAAGTTCAGCTGTAGTCGATAGTGCCAAATAATTCTTAAAAAATAATCATCCCACACTATATGGAAGTTCAGCGGCCTCATAATCTCTCCATAACCTGATGTTTTCTTCTTCATTTTACCCATTCCTATATTGCTGTTGGGTGTGAATTAGTGTCTAATTGTAGAATTAATTTGAATTTTCTTGATCACTAATGTTGTGTGCCATCTAGTTGATTCTGACTCATAGCGACCCTATAGGACAGAGTAGAACAGCACTACAGGATTTCTTAGGTTGAAATGTTTATTGGAGCAGATTGCCAGGTCTTTTCTCCCGTGGAGTGGTTGGTAGGTTCAGCCTGTCTTTCTCCACCAGGGCTCCTTATGACTAATGTAGAGCCTTTTTTCTGTGTTTGTTGGCCATTTGCATATTCTCTTCTTTTTAAAAATAGCTTTACATGAATTTCCCCAAATTTTACTGTTTTATTTTCTCATTTCCTTCCCTTTTTACCATAAATTTGTTAAAGTTCTTTATAAATTCTGAACTTTTTCCTTCATTAGATATAAAAAGTGGAAATCCATAATCCCACCCTTAACTCCAGAATATCTATTCTTAATGGTGTTGGGATACAGAGAAATTCTAGTCAAAATTTTCCATTTTTTTTCTCTATATTTAACACTTTTTTATTCTCTTTAGAAAATCTTTGCCTACGCTAAGTTGTTGTGATAATCTGTGTTTTTTTCTAAAACATGTCCTCATTGCCTTTCCCTTGTAGATCTACAATCCACCAAAAACTCCTTTTGGTGGATAGTATGAGAAAGGTGCCGATATTCCTTATCTGCAATATTGCTCCCTTTTACCTGATACCATTTATTAAATAGACTCTCCTTTTTCCATTGCACATCATGTTCAACCTTGCCATATGTTAGGTGACAGTATTTGAGAGAATCTGTTTCTGAATTTTCCATTCTGTCCTATTGAACTGCTTGACTGACCTTGAGCTGACATTACACTATCTTATTGCTGTAGATCCATAAGAGCTATCGATATATCTGGCAGTTTTTCTGCTTATGCTTCAAAGTTCCCTCCCCTATTCTTGGCCCTTTGCATTTCCATTAAATTTTAGAATCAGCATGTCAATATTGAAATCTTGGTTGTATTTCAATGCATTTGCAATAAATCAAGAGTTGATTTGAGGAGAATTAACATTGTTAAGATAGATTGTAAAATAAATGAACATGGTATGTTTCTCTATTTAGATCTTCTATAAATTATCTTGGAAACCCTGGTAGCACAGTGGTTAACCAAAAGGTTGGCAGTTCAAATCCACCAGGCACTCCGTGGAAGGCATATGGGGCAGTGCTACTCTGTCCTATAGGGTCTCTATGAGTCGGAATCGACTCAATGGCAACGGGTTTAGTTTTTGGCTTATAAATTATCTTAAGAAAATTTTTTTTAATTCACAGCAGAAATCTGGCATATCTCTTGTTAGATATATCCCTGTGTATTGAATATATCCTAATGTAAATTATGCTTTTTAAAATCATCGTTTCAATTTATTTCTCATATGTTGTTGTTAGGTGCCATAGAGTCAGTTTCAACTCATAGTGACCCTGTGTACAACAGAACAAAACACTGTCTGGTCCTGTGCCATCCTCGCAATTGTTGCTATGTTTGGGCCCATTGCTGCAGCCACAGTGTCAAACCATCTCGTTGAGGGTCTTCCTCTTTTTCGTGACCCTGCACTTTACCAAGCACAATGCCCTTCTTCAGGGTGTAGTCCCTCTTGATAACATGTCTAAAGTACTTGAGTTGATGTCTTGCCATCCTCACTTCTAAGAAGCATTCTGGCTGTACTTCACCAAGATAGACTTGTTCGTTCTTCTTGTAGTCCACGGTATGTTCAACATTCTTTGCCAGCACCATAATTCAAAAACATCAATTATTCTGTCTTCCTTCCTTGTCCAGCTTTTGCATGCATATCAGGTCATTGAAAACACCACGGCTTGGATCAGGTCCACCTTAGTCCTCAAAGTGACATCTTTGCTTTTTAACACTTTTAAGAGGTTCTTTTTGCAGCAGATTTGCCCAATGCACTACATCGTTTGATTTCTTGACTGGTACTTTTATAGGCGTTGATGTGAATCCAAGTAAAACCAAATCCTTGGAAACTTCAATATTTTCTCCATTTATCATGGTGTTGCTTATCTGTCCAGTTGTTAGAATTTTGATTTTCTTTATCTTGAGGTGTAATTCATACTGAAGGCTGTAGTCTTTGATGTTTATCAGTAATTGCTTCAAGCCCTCTGCATTTTCTGCAAGCAAGGTGTCATCTGCATATCACAGGTTCTTAATGAGTCTTCCTCCAAACCTGATGCCCTGTTCTTCACATAGTCCAACGCTTCAAATTATTTGCTCAGCATACAGATTGCATACGTATGATGAAAGGATACAGTACTGACATGCCCCTGCTTGATTTTAAACCATGCAGTGTCCCCTTGTATGTAGAAATATAGTTAATATTTTCATATTAATCTTGTGCCAACAACCTTGCTAAATTCTTATTTCAATCGATTTTCTTTAGTTTTATTTGTATATGTTTCATACACTACAATTAATATTTCCTGAAACTAATGACCACTTATTTTTTTCTAATATGTATCCCTGTTATTTAATCTATTTGACTGCAGCACCTTCTAAACTCTGTGCTCATTGTCCTTTATCAGATTAAATATATCCCTTATCTGTTTTCCAGGAGTTTATTTTTCCTTAGAATAGATTGTATTTCCTTCCTCTGTAAAGATTAAAATAAATTATCTTCATATGTTTTGCTAATGGCTGATTATTTAATGTTAAAGCCAACTGTATTATTAAAATAAATTCATTTTGGTCATTACTTATTATTCTTGAATATATGACTGCCATCCCTTATCTCTCATATTGTTTAAGATTTTTGCATAATCCTTGGCAATATTGGTCTTTTGCCTTACTTTGTCATGATATATTTTGTCTAATTTTTAAATTTATTCTTGCTTCATATACTACACTGAGAAGTGTTCCTCATGTTATACTTGGGAAGAATTTTTGTAAGATAGGTGCTATTTACTCCTTCAGTATTTGGAAAATTTTATCATTGAACATCAATAAAGCAATCTGGGCCTGAAGTTTTCTTTCAAGTGGTATTACGTAAGAAGACCATTTTTTAAGAAGATGAAAGTATTATATTGTCTATTTGCTCTTTAGTCAATTTTGATAATATGTGCTTTTATCTATAAAGTGTTAATTTCACTTGTTTTTTTTTTTAATTTCATTTCTTTTAAGTTATTTATAGCTTGCCTCAAATTATATATTTAATATATAAAAATGTTAGGCATATTACTTTGTATATTCCTAATATTGTTAATCAATGACTAGTCTTTCATTTTGTTTTGATGTTTTTAGAGATGTTTCAATATCACTAAATTTTTAAAGCAACAGCTTAAGGCATCGATAAATTTCTTGGTTGTATGGCTCCTTTTTCTATTTTTCAAATTTTTTTTTATTTCATTTTCTTTTATTTTTTTTGGATTTGTTTATTATCATATTAAGTTATTGGGATAGATAACTAGACATTGATTTTTGATACATAGTATAAATTTAGTTCTAATCATGCTTTTGGTTATATCTTATTTTTTTAATTATGATAAACATATACATACAGTTCAAAATATTATGTTTATCATGCTATTCAACCATCGCCATTACCTGTTTCCAAATTTTCTCATCAACATGGATGGACCCTGAAAACAGTATACTAAGTAAAATAAGTTAATCGTAGAAGGACAAACATTGCACCTCAAGTATTTTGATGTGTTGTATTTTCCTTGGCATTTATTTCAATATATTTTCTAATTCTTACCATGAGTGTTTTGATTGACATGGATTACTTATGAGGGTGTTTCTTAGTTTCCAAATATTCGGGTAATATTCTATTTATTTTAATTGATTTCCAGCTTAATTTCACTGTAATCGGAGAGAATATTCTAAATGATTTCAATGTTTCTTTAAAATTTGTTGACATATGTCTTTTATCTTGGGATTTAGTCTATTTTGGAATGTGTTCCATGTGTACTTGAAAAAGTGTATTCTGCAGTGTTTGAATACAAAGTTCTATTTATACCAAGAAGTTCTTATCTGCTAAAAATATTACTAAATTTTTCTTTATCCTATGGTTATTAGGTTCATCCACACTTGGATTTTATTCTTTCCTGATGAACTGAACTTCTACCAATGCAAAATATTTCTCTAAATCTTATTTCCTTAAATTTACTTTTTGTAACATTACTATGGCTACACTAGCTATCTTTGGTTAAATAGTTTTCATTTTATTTTTAAAGTTTATGTTTTTTGCTTTTTTTTTTTTAATTCCCAGGCCCGAGCCCCAGTTACTCTGTCCTTCAAAGTGTATGGTTGTTCAGGACACTTCTTAGCTTTTGCTTTAGTCTAGTTGTGCTGACTTCCACTGTATTGTGTGATGTGCTTCCCTTCACCTAAGATGATTCTTGTCTGCTTTCCAGTTAATGAATTCCCCTCTCCCTCTCTCCCCACCCTCGTAACCATCAAAGATTGTTTTCTTCTGTGCTTAAACCTTTTCTTGAGTTCTTATAATAGCAGTCTCATACAATATCTGTCCTTTTGTAACTGACTTATTTCATTCAGCATAATGCCCTCCAGGTTCCTCCATGTTGTGTGATGTGTAGTACATTCATCATCGTTCTTTATCCTCGGGTAGTATTCCATTTTGCCCAGGTATCATGATTTGTTTATCCATTCGTCTGTTTTGTTGGGCATCTAGGTTGTTTCCATCTTTTTGCTATTGTGAACAGTGCTGCAATGAACATGGGTGTGAATATATCTATTCCTGGGACAGCTCTTATCTCTCTAGTATATATTTCAAGGAGTGAGATTGCTGGATCATATGGAACTTCTATTTCTAGCTGTTTAAGGAAGTACCAAATCTATTTCCAAAGTGGTTGTTCCATTTAAAACCCCACCAGCAGTGTGTAAGTGTTCCAGTCTCTCCACAACTTCTCCAACGTTTATTATTTTGTGTTTTTCGGATTAATGCCAGCCTCGTTGGGATGATATGGTATCTCATTGTAGTTTTGATTGGCATTTCTCTAATGGCTAATGACCATGAGCATTCCTTTATGTATCTGTTAGCTATCTGAATGTCCTCTTTGGTAAAGTGTCTGTACATATCCTTGGCCAATTTTTTAATTGGGTTATTTGTCTTTTTGTTGTTGAGGTTTTGCAGTATCTTATAGATTTTAGAGGTTAAACCCTGATCAGATATGTCATAGCCAATTTTTTTTTTTCCCCCATTCTGTAGGTTCTCTTTTGACTCTTTTGGTGAAGTCTTTTGATGAACATAAATGTATGATTTTTAGGAGTTCCCTATTATCTAGTTTCTCTTCTGGTGTTTGTGCACTGTTAATTATGGTTTGTATTCTGTTTATGCCATTAGGCCCCTAGCATTGTCCCTATTTGTTTTCCATGATCTTTATCATTTTAAATTTTATGTTTAGATCTTTGATGTATTTTGAGTTAGTTTTTGTACATGGTGTGAGGTATGGGTCTTGTCATTTTTTTTTTTTTTTTTGCATATGGATATTCAGTTATGCCAGCACCATTTGCTAAAGAGGCTGTCTTTTCCTCATTTAAGAGACTTTAGGCTGACTTTTTCAAATATCAGCTGTTTTTTTTTTTTAAAGTATGTCTTTATTAGCATTACCTTGCTGGGTTTTTCTCCTTTATTCAGTCTGACAATCGTCTTTTATACGTAGTATTCAATCCACTGGAATTTAATGTAATTATGATATATTTGACTTTCTTTTTAATCCACCTTTTATATTTCCTTTACTCTCCTTTTTTTCTTCTTGATTCATCACATCTTATTCCATTTTTCTGTCCATTAATTGCTTGGTATACATATATTTACTATTCTTTTAATAAGTACTCCAGAGATTAAAATATAAATTCTTGACATTCTAATACAATTATTATTTCTAACTTTTTTCTATTAGAATTAGAACTTTAGGACATGTTATCTGTATATATCCTTGTTGATTTTTGCATTTTTGCTGTCATGACTTTTAATATATATTTAAATTGTTCTTGACTTTCATATTGTTAATTTTACAGTTAATAACCACATATATTTACCCATTATTCATTTTATCTTTTGTTCTGTATTCTCCTCTAGTTGTCATGCCTCCTTTTGGGATTATTTCCCTGTAGCTTGACAAGAAAGAACAAATAATTCACATATATCCTTCACTCAAGTTCCCACAGGTTCACTTATTGCCATATTTGCTTTATCCTTCTCTCTCTCTTTTTTTTCTCCCTAAACCATTTGAGAGTAAGTAAAAGACATGAAAGTCCCTTACCACTCAATAATTCAGCATGTGTTGCGTTTCATTAAAAAAAAAAAAAAAAAAAAGACATTTTCTTATGTAGCCAATACCCTAGTAGCATTCTTTGTAGCTGAAGAAAATCATGGATTATTCATGGATTATGACTTTTGCACCCCCTTTAGCATGCTTCAGTTCTTCAGTCTTTTTTATTTTTTTAAGAACATTGATCTTTTTAACGATCACAGGCCGCTTAAGTTTCACAATATCTCTTAATTTGGATTTGTCTTCTATTTCCTCATGATTAGAGAGACAGATTATTCATGTATCACAAGGATACTACAGAAGTACTATACGTTCTTCTCTCTTTATCGCATGCCCTATCTCCCAGCAATGACCTCTCCACCTATCTATCCGTCTCTCACTCTCTCTCTCCATTCATTCATCCTTCCTTCCATCCATCCATCCATCATCTATCATCTATCTATCTATCAGCATTGGTGGTTCAGTGGTAGGATTCCCTTCTTCCTTGTGGGTTCAATTCCTAGCCAATGCACCTCGTGAACAGCTACTACCCGTCTGTCAGTGGAGGCTTGCGTGCTGCAACGATGCTGAACATATTCATCAAAGCTTCTCAACTAAGACGGATTAGGAAGGAAGGCCTGATAATCAGTAAAAACCCTGTGGATCACAACTGTCCAATCTGCAACCGATCACGGTTATGGCAATGGGCTAGGCAGCTTTTCATTCCATTGTGTGTGGTGTCACCATGAGTTGGAGGTAAACTCACAGGCAGCTACCAGCACAATATATGTGTGTGTATACATATATATATATATATACACTTGTGTGTCTGTGGGTATATATATATATATATATGTAAACACATTGAAAAAACCAAACCTGTTGCCATTGAGTTGATTCCGACTAATAGCGACCCTATAGGACAGAGTAGAACTGCTCCATAAAGTTTTGAAGGAGCGCCTGGTGGATTCGAACTGCCGACCTATTGGTTAGGAGCTGTAGCACTTAACCACTATGCCACTAGGGTTTCCGTACGTATATATACATATACATATATATGTCGTCGTTTTTAGGTGCCATCGAGTCAGTTCCAGTTCATAATGACGCTATGCACAGCAGAAGGAAACACTGCCCGGTCGTGTGCCATCTTTACAATTGTTGTTATGCTTGGGCTCAGTGTTGCAGCCACTGTGTCAATCCGCCTTGTTGAGGGTCTTCCTCTTTTCCACTGATGCTGTACTCTGCCAAGCATGATGTCCTTCTCTAGGGACTGATCCCTCCTGACAACATGTTCAAAGTATGTAAGATGCAGTCTCGCCATTCTTGCTTCTAAGGAACATTCTGGTTGCACTTCTACCAAGACAGATTTCTTTGTTCTTTTGACAGTCCATGGTATATTCAATATTCCTTGCCAACACCACAATTCAAAGGTGTCAACTCTTCTTCGGTCTTCCTTACTCATTGCCCAACTTTCACAAGCATATGATGTAATTGAAAATACCTTGGCTTGGGTCAGGCGCACCTTAGTCTTCAAGGTGACGCCTTTGCTTTTCTACACTTTAAAGAGGTCCTTTGCAGCAGATTTACCCAATGCAATGCGTCGTTTGATTTTTTGACTGCTGTTTCCATGGCTGTTGATTGTGGATCCAAGTAAAATGAAATCCCTGACAACTTCAATCTTTTCTCTGTTTATCATGATGTTGCTTATTGGTCCAGTTGTGAGGAGTTTTGTTTCTTTATGTTGAGGTGCAATCCATACTGAAGGCTGTGGTCTCTGATCTTCATTAGTAAGTGCTTCAAATCCTCTTCACTTTCAGCAAACAAGATGTGTCATCTGCATAACACAGGTTGTTAATGAGTCTTCCTCCAATCCTGATGCCCCGTTCTTCTTCTTATAGTCCAGCTTCTCCTATTATTCGCTCAGCATACAGATTGAATAGGTATGGAAAAAGAATACAACCCTGACATACACTTTTCCTGACTTTAAGCCAATCAGTATCTCCTTGCTCTGTCTGAACAACCACCTCTTGATCTATGTAAATGTTCCTCATGAGCACAATTAAGTGTTCTGGAATTCCCATTCTTCTCAATGTTATCCATAATTTGTTATGATCCACACAGTTGAATGCCTTTGCATAGTCAATAAAACACAAGTAAACATCCTTCTGGTATTCTCTGCTTTCAGCCAGGATCCATCTGACATCAGCAATGATATCCCTGGTTCCACGTCCTCTTCTGAAATCGGCCTGAATTTCTGGCGGTTCCCTGTGGATATACTGCTGCAGCCATTTTTGAATGATCTTTGGCAAAATTTTGCTCGCATGTGGTATTAATAGTATTGTTCTATAATTTCCACATTCGGTTGGATCACTTTTCTTGGGAATAGGCATAAATATGGATCTCTTCCAGTCAGTTGGCCAGGAAGCTGTCTTCCATTTTTTCTTGGCATAGACAAGTGAGCACTTCCTGGGCTGCATGCCTTTGCTGAAACACCTCAATTGATATTCTGTCAATTCCTGGAGCCTTGTTTTTTGCCAGTGCCTTCAGTGCAGCTTGGACTTCTTCCTTCAGTACCATCCATTCCTGCTCATATGCTACCTCTTGCAATGGTTGAACATTGACTAATTCTTTTTGGTATAAAGACTCTGTGTATTCCTTCCAAATACATCCATATACATAAGCATATATATATATATATATAAACGAAAAAACAAACAAGTTGCTTTCTAGTCAATACTGACTCATAGTGACCCTTCAGGACAGACTAGAACTGCCCCATAGGGTTTCTAGGGAGCAGCTGGTGGATTCTAACTGCCAACCTTTTGGTTAACAGCCGAGCTCTTAACCACTGGGTAACCAGACTACATATATATGTGAAATATGTGCATGTGCACATAATGTACATGTATGAGAATAACTAGAGCACCAATGTTGGTACTATCCAAGAACCGGAAACTGTAGAATTCAAAAAATAGAATAAATAAAGACATATATAGGAAAGTATTGAGATATTATGACCCAGAAAACCCAGTGCTGTTGAATCAATTCCGACTCATTGAGATGCTATAGTAGAATGAAAATAAATAAGCTACACCTATAAAAGCTACAGCTGCTAACCAAAAGGTTGGCAGTTTGAATCCACCAGACACTACTCAGAAAACTTATGGGTCAGTTCTACTCTGTACTGTAGGTTCACTATGAGTCAGAATCAATTCGATGGCGGTGGGCTTGAGGTTTTTTTTTTTTTTTTTAATATGTATGCTACCACATGAATTTCTGAAACATTATATTGAACTACAAAAGCAAAAACACTGACTTATTTCCATGTTTGTTTTAAGTAGTAAAATTAATTTTATGGTTTATGTGTACGTATTTAAGTAGTAAAACTAAGTCAAGCAATGACACAGTTATCATAAAAGTCATAATAATGGTCACCACAATGAGGGTAGGAGACAGTTTTGGCACAGGGAGCATAGGAATGCTACCAAAATTCTATTTCTTTTTCAGAGTACTAGTAATATTGATGGTCACTGTATAAATACTTATTAAGCTGTCCATATTTGTTCTGTGTCCACTTGGCACTGTGCATTTTATTTCTTAATTAAAATTAAAAGTTTAAAAATGTCACTTTGGATGATTTTTAAAACTTTCTATGGAATACTGACAGGCTGAAAACATACATAGACATTTTTATTTTATGAACAATACAGGAAATTTGGCTTCAAATGTAGTATAAGAGGTAAGGAACTAATTTCCATATTTTGTACAAAATTAAAGTCTCTATCTTAATATTTCTGTTTCTACACCAAAATGATAATAAAACACCATTATTTTATCTTCCTTAATATAATCATAAATGGTTATTTTTAATTTAAAAAAAAAAAAAGAAACTTTTCATTATCGAGTCTATTCCAATTAACCAAAAAACCAAACCCCTTGCTGTCGAGTCTATTCTGACTCATAGTAACCTTTTAGGACAGAGTAGAACTGTCCCATTGGGTTTCCAAGGAGTGGCTGGTAGATTCAAACTGCCAGTCTTTTTGATTAGCTGCCGGGCTTTTAACCACTGTGCCACCAGGGCTCAGTACTGTCCAAACTGCGGCATGTTAAATATAAGTGATCATGCTAATATCCACCACATGTGCTTCTCTCTTTCTTTATTTCTTAACCATGGATCCCTGGATTTGCCTCAGGTATGCCCATCAGAATGAAAAATGTAGACAATGGAATGATAAAAAAAAAGATGATATATATCCCCATTCCAATTAAAAAATTACTTTATAGAGAAATCTCCTAATTGCATATATGACAGCTGTAAAATACAGCAGCAAGCCCCTGACTAATGCTCTTAGTTATGCTTTTCATCTAAAAGCTAGTCAATCTCTAATTATCCTCTAGGTCAGGGAAGTGCCCTGGGCTCTGAACAAGTTAATTTAATCCCCTCATATGGCTAAACACTTTATATAAAGCAAGGTACTTGTTACATACTGAATGAAACCCAATGTGTGTGAAATTGCTTTCAGCACCTCACAAGAAAGAATTTATTATCACAATTTTAAACCCACTAAATATATTTAACATAGTCTTCCTTCACTCTTCAACTCACTTTAGGTAAAGTTTAATTCTAAATGTCAGATAATAATTTAAGACCAAAAATATTAAATTATCTTGATTTTATGATGATGAGTTAACCTCAGGCAAAAGACATTTTGGAATGAAATATTGTTCTATCAATTAAATATCAAAGTAATGAGTTAGGAAAAGATCTAATGTCTACTGATTTTTCCAAAACCTATTTTCTAGCTCTAAATTCTACCCCAAGCTATTTAGGTAACTACTTCTGTTGAAATTAGTGATAGTTACAGATGAGTGTCTAATGGGAGAACTTAGGGTCTGGTGTCTTCAAATACTGTACTTATAAAGAATATGCTATCAATCTAAATGAACCTTGCGAACTATTTAGAGCAAAGGGATTGAACTGAGCCCCTCCCACCCCCCGGATGAATTTGTAAATAATTTCTCTCCATAGGACTGTTTCAGAATGAGTTGTAATATCAAACGGAACATCAACATGTCTTTCACGGTAGATGCCGTAGCGTCGATTCCGACTCATAATGACAAAATAGAGGAGTACGAAAAGTTCCACTAAAAGATGCTTTAAAGAGAGGTTATATTACATTTGATTTTTGTAATCCTGACTTTTTAAAAAAACATTTATTCCAGGCCCCATTTTTACTTTACTACATGTAAAAGTAATAATGCATTTCCCAGTTCAGCATAGCTGTTAGTGACTTTACAATCATGAATCAACAGCAACGCCAGAGGGGCCCCAAGTTGTATTAACAGTGTTATGTCATTGTCTTTATGTTCATGACTTGGCTGGTTTGACCGGAGTATTTCTGTTTTACTACAGAGCTTACAGAGTCAGCTTCTCAGAAAGTGAACATAAATCTCTCAATCCCTACTTTTCTCGCCTGTTAGATACAGCGGCAGGCTTAACATCCTCATCTCTAAATAAAGCCTATAGTCTATTTTGTGCCTTAATTAGACTAGTTTCTAGTAATATCAAAAAACCAATATGAGAATGTTTGATGACTATCAGTGTGACCCAAGAGCTTAAAGAATAGCAGCCATATATATCATTAATAAAACAAATAAACTGCTTTTAATTTGAAACCATTCTGTCTCTGAGACCCATTCCGTTGCCGTCCAGTCAATTCCAACTCATAGCAAACCTGTATGAGAGAGTAGAACTGGGCCCATAGGATTTCCAAGGCTTTAAATCTTTACAGAAGTAGACTGCCATATCTTTCTCCCACAGAGCAGCTGGTGGGCTCTAACTGCTGACCTTTTCTTGGTTATCAGCCAAGTGCTTAACCACTTTACTATCAGGGTTTCTCTCATACTTGAGACAATTAGACTGTATTTTGCCAGCTGCCAAGAATACATAACAAACATGCTTTAAGATTCTAATGATGTCAAAAGTCTTGGCAAGAATGTAGTACTTCTTGGGTCATTCAACTTCCTATGTTACTGGATCTAAAGTGGGAAAGTTAAAAGAATTGAGAAAATGGAAATTAGATTAAAATAATGTTAAAATTCTGTTGTCAACTCATGAAGGTCCTAGTGGTTAGAATTAAAGACGCCTGAAGAAGCAACAGGATATAACTTCATCCAGTCTCATTGCCCCTAACAATAGTAGACAGTCAGTGTTATTTCAGCTTATATAAATTGCTCCTATAAGAATGAATGGAAGATTATTGAATACATATGTTAAGAAGGGTGGAAGACAGCCGAGTTTATGTATTTACTAAATTCTCATTACAAGCCAATTTATCTTCTCCCAGGCTAAAAAAAAAAAAAAGTATGCTCCCAAAGATAGAGACATAACCTAAAGATATGAAAAATACACGCCTTATATCCTAAGTATTTTTAGTCTGTGTATAGAGACATCAAATAAGTCCACTTTTTAATTGTATGTAATTGAGAAAAAGAAAGATTTTTCTATAACAGGATTATGTATTCTTAATAATTATAAAGTCAATCTGTATTGTTTTGCCAAAATTTAAACATCACTTTTCAAAAGTAAACGTTGACATTTAAATTTTTTTCTATACATTGTTATAATACAGCATAAAAAATTATGTGTTTCATTTGTGTAAAACTATAAAGCAGACTGATAATACAGGCCAAGTAAAACCAATTCTTACTGTCTACCCGACTCTTAAAAGCTGTGAGGAAAGAATTTAAAAATGAACAAAAGAGCTTATTAAAAATGTAATATCTAAAAAAAGTAGATACCAAATTAAGTATTTATCCATGGTTTAAATAAAATATGATATGCCAGTATATGCAATATTATAAAACAATTTAAAATTACAATGGTGAAAATTAACAAGAAAGGACCACTTTGTAATATAAACATTAAGTAAAAAAAAAAAAAAAAAAATTAAGTAAAGACAATTAAATTCTGTTTATACATATTTAACATAATTATAAACAGAAATTTGTTTAAATTAATTCCAATTAAAGGAGGGCTGGGAGATGGTATTGCAAGGACTCAAAAAGTTTTCAAGGCATTCAGAACAACCCCCACAGCGAATCTTGAATTAGTGGATCTCCAAGGTAAACAATATCTTGATTCCAGAGATTTTTTTTTTTTTTTCACTCTGGTACTCTATACACCTGTCTCTTTTTGTTGTGTTACCAATGACATGAAATTATTTCAGAATTTTCAGAAGGAAATTATTTTGTCTACCTTACCTGTTAGTGCCAGGACAGTAGTACTAGCTAGTTTAGGTGTTATTCCTACATATCAAAGGAAAAGAGCACTCTGATTATCTGTGGCTGGAGGGGTAGGAGCAGAGTCGTATGACCACCGTCTAGACTTCAAGAACTTGAGGTTGAAGAAAATTCCTTTAGAAAGGATTTTTTTTTTTTGGTTAATTGTCATGGTGTCAGTTCTGACTCATGGCGACCCATGCGTGGAGAGTAGAAATGCTTCGTAGAGTTTTCAAGGTTTTGAAGTTTTGGATGCAGGCCTGTCTTCTGAGGAGCCTCTGGGTGGGTTTGAACCACCATTTTGGCAAGTAGTTGAGTGCTTAATCTTTTGCATCACCCAGGGATGCTGAGAAAGGGATATGGCACAGGAACCAAGGAAATATTCTAATCAAACATTTTATGAAATACACAGAAGGAAAAATATTAAGACCCTTTGGAGGTTGGTTAATATAATAAGTATGATTTTAAAGGAGAAATTGTTGCTAGTATTAAACTAATCTTTTAAAAATTATCATTGCCATTCTTCATACTTTTTTTTTTTAATTGTGTTTTAGGTAAAAGTTTACAGTGTAAGATTGTCATTCAAAAATTTACACACAAATTGCTTTCTGACATTGGTTGCAATCCCCACAATGTGTCAGCATTCTCCCCTTTCCCCTTCCACCCTGATTCTTCATGTCTGTTCATAAAGTTTCCTGTTCCTTCCTGCCTTCTTGTCTTTGCTTTTGGATAGGTGTTGCCCTTTTGGTCTCTTGTACTTGACTGAACTAGGAAGCATGTTCCTCATGTGTGTTATTGCTTGTTTTATAGGACTGTCTAATCTTTGGCTGAAAGGTGGGCTTCAGGAATGGCTTCAGTTCTGAGTTAGCAGGTTGTCCAGGGGCCACAGCCTTGGGGGTTCCTCCAGTCTCTATCAGACCAGTCTGGTCTTTTACTGTGAATTTTAATTTTGTTTTACATTTTCTCCCACTCTTTCCAGGACCCTCTTTTGTGATCCCTGTCAGGGTGGTCGGTGGTGGAAGCTAGACACCCTCTAATCCTGGACTCAGGCTGGTGGAGGCTGTGGTTCATGTCGTACATTAGTCCTTTGGACTAATATTTTCCTTATGTTTTTGATTTTCTTCATTCTCCTTTGCTACAAAAGTGATGGAATCAATAGATGTATATTACATGGCAGCTCACAAGCTTTTAAGAATCCAGATGCTACTTGCCAAAGTAGGACGTAGAACTTTTTTTTTTTTTTTCAACGAACAATGTTATGCCAATTGACCTAGTTGCCCCGCAAGACTGTGATTCCAGCCATCGGTACCTTTAACTCATTCTCTCAATGTGTTTGGATGTGTCTAGGAAGCTTCCATGATTTTGCCTTGGTCATACATGACAGTAAATGATAGCCTGCACTGTGTTGTCTTTCCCTTCACCAAAGTTAACTTGTCTACTACCTAGTTAGTTAGTGATTTCCCCCTCCACCCCTCCTATACCTCATAATCACCAAAGATTTTTTTTTCTATGTAAATCTTTTCTTGGGTTTTTATAGTAGTGTTCTCACACAATATTTGCCCTTTTGTGATTGACTTATTTCACTCAGTGTAATGCCCTCCAGATTCATTCATGTTGTGAGATGTTTCCTGGATTCATCATTGCTGTTTATCGTTGCTGTTATTCCATGTTGTGTATGTATGTAATTTGTTTATCCATTCATCTGTTGATGGGTGCTTAGGTATTCGTTACACTTTTAATACCCTCTGGCCTCCTCATAGACCACATTTTGAATCATGAATATTCTTCCTATGCCTAAAAAATTGTGCTTAATTATTTCTCTAGTAGCCTGAGGTGCTTGCTACTAACAGAAAGATTTTGTATTAGATTTTAGTGATCATATAAAACCTTTAACACCATTGAAGTCAAGGAATTTTCTAGTCCATGATTTAAGCATTACTGCAGTCTGACTCAATATTTTCCTCTCCTGAAACCTCTTAATAATCATCTTCTCCTATTTTTGTGGCAATAACCCTGGAATAACAACAGTAGAGCTGTTAATACTCCCTAAACCCAAAGACCAAGGGGGAGAGAAAGCTAATTCTAATCCTCATAAGGAAACTCATGAAAATATAGCCTCCTGATATAAGCAGTGGAAACTCTGGTGGCGTAGTGGTTAAGTGCTATGGCTGCTAACCAAAGGGTCAGCAGTTCGAATCTGCCAGGTGCTCCTTGGAAACTTATGGGGCAGTTCTGCTCTGTCCTATAGGGTCGATATGAGTCGGAATCAACTCTATGACAGTGGGTTTTTTAAGAAAAGCAGTGGCCTTTGGTTGTAAGATACAGAGAGCTAGATGTAAATTTACACTGACCTTATTTTGCCCTTCCCTCCAGCCTCCTGCTTGAGGGCCAGAGTCAACTGGAAGCTCAACAACAAGGAAATCTATAGGTATAGTAAATTATGTGACCTTCCAAGAGCATAAAACAGAATGAAGAAGGGTAAAGAATGATCTGAAAAGGGAGTAAACAAAGATATCTGTCAGAATTCACTTCTTTGGCCCTCACCACCATTCTTTTTTTTTTTTTAATCAGGTGAAAAGTTTGTGCCCTCTGACAAAAAAAAAAAAAACATACTAAATCTCATCAGATAACATATCATTCACAGATTGATAACACATCCATCATACATGACAGTAAATGATAGCCATCACTGTGTTTTTCAAATACAAGAAAAAGGGGAGAAAACAAATCTTATGACAAAGCATTGCTGCTATAGTTGTTAGGCCTTGGTTGCCCTAAATATTTAATTCTAGCAAATTCTTTCAAGACCCCTTGCATGTTCACATAACCTTTTGATAGCTCCAAAGTCGGAGGTGGTGCTTCACCTAATGGAAGTGATCCAAAGAAAATTCTTGCAGGATCTAGTGTCTGGTGGTCCTGTCTTTATTTGATTACATGAGTTTACTTTTAATCAGGACTTTGGGCAGGTAGAGCTAAGAGTTCCTCAATCAACCCTCTATATTCTGAATATAGTTCTTTTTTTTCCTGATTGTGCAGAAATACCCAGTTTCTGTTGTGGTAATTAGGATCAACCACTTTTGCCAAACCCGAATTTCTCTGCTGGTTCCATGGTATGAGGAACTCAAGATGCCTGAGGGCCATTTCAGCTGCCAACTCATTGAAAACCACCAAAATTCCTGGCGAAATTATTACTGCATTGAATAATATGATCTTCAAATCCATCAAACCTAGCATAGTGAATACAGGAAACAAACTTATCCAAGTGGACTTCTTAATAGTGAGAGGGACACTTACATTTATACATTTGTTTTTATGACCTGTGTATTGTAACCATGGGGGAGGTGGCACCATATAAACCATATGAACACTGTTGATTTAAAATATATGCTGTATCTGGTGGGACAGCACTGTACACACAAAGGGTGTTCTATTCCAACTGGTTCCATAACAGAACCTTCATCAAGCCATTTGACTGTTCTATCAATCAAATTGCTTCTGAAGGATGGGACACGTATTAAAAAATAGTGATTTTTAGAGTTATAAGCACAATGCTTAACTGTATTCGCTGTGCAGTAGTGATACAAAAAGACATTCTTCAAGTTGACAAACAGTTGGTGTGGAAGAAATGGTGTAAGAAGACAAATTCAGATTTGGAATATATGTCTAATCCTATAAGGACAAAGGGCTACTCTCTCTATAGTGAGATGGGTCCAGAGAAATAAAAATTCTAATAGGTACACGGTTAGTCTCTCTAGAGAATGGTGTCACTTTGGGTGTTTAGCAATAGCCTTTGCTAAAGGCAGGTGTTATTGATTGGTTTGTGTTTCCCAAAAAGATATCCTGAAATCCTTACATCTAATATCTGTGTTTTACTGTTTTTTTTTTTTAATATCTGTGAACTTGACTTTGTTTGGAAATGGGATCTTTTAAGATGTTATCAGTTAACAAAATGTTATACTGTAATGAGGTGTGCCTAATCCAATTTGAGTGGTGTCCTTATAAAAGAGAAGAGACATAGAAAGACTAAACGAGGGAAGATGACCAACTGACAGCAAAGTTATGCTGTAGCTACAAACCAAGGGATGCCTCCAGCAATCAGAAACTGAGGGGCACAAGAAAGGATCCTCCCCTGGAGTCTTCAGAGACAACATGGCCCTGCCAATACCCTGTGAGACAATACATTTCTGTTTTTTATACTCACCCACTTTGTGGTATTTTGTTGTAAAAGTCCTAGGAAAATTGTACGTTAGTTAAAAATGAACAATGACAATGGCCAAATCAGCTATCTTTCCCACCAAAGCCATTTTGTTCATGAGGTGTCTAGGTAAAAAGATTACCATCCATACGCTAGGTTGTTTTGTCCATTGATTGTTGAGAACTTTCTCTGCATGATGGCACTTCACTGGACTTTAATATGGGCATACATATCATGATACTCTGTGCCAATATAAAGGCGTTGATCCATTTACCTTTTCCTGAAGCCTCCTTGTTAACAGTTTTCCAATTTTGTTCTTTAAAATTCAGTTAAAGTTAGGCCTACCTGTTATTCACAGTTCCAAAATCAGTGTCTAAATGACCTCAGGCCATCTTTCTTTCTACACAAATTGAGCAACCACATATGCTATTTGAATTTCTACATACTAACCCAGTTTTTTTTTTTTTTAACCCAGTGCCATCGATTCGATTCCTACATACTAGGTGTACTTTATTTTGCCAGTGTCATTCAAGACAAATCCAGTGTGGCACCGTGGGGCAGTAGGCATACATTTCTGATTGGTGACGGTGTAACTGTGCAGAACCACACATAACCCCGATGTCTTCTTTTTCCTCCTCCTTTAATTGACCATATGGAGTACCACAAGAAGCCATAAGTAGGAACTGAGATGGGAAAGGAAAGTAGGAAAAGGAAAGTAGAAGAAGAAGGTACCGTGGGACTCTGAGATATCTTCTTTCACATTTCACATGTGCCTGCTGGACCTACTTACAAGTCTAATGCTTTACTGTGCATGTCTAATGCTAAGGTTCAGCAGCTCAAATAACAACCAGTTTCTGATAACTGAGATCACATATTTACTCAGGATTTCATAATGAGGAATTAAGAGTCTCCCAGCAGACTGTAGTAAGGAAAGTGGTATACATCAAAAGGAAACTAAAAACCTACAGGGATTGAACATGGCCATACTAAAAAATCCTAGGAACTTCATTTTGACTTTTTACTGGAGATTGTCAGATGCCCCATAGAGCATCTCTGCCTGCATAAGACCCTTCCAATATATTTGGCCTGCTGGGTCAAAGTGTAGTTTGCATCAAAGCCTGGACCAGTTATGGGACTCTTTCTTGCTTTAATGAGCTATGCTGTAGAATGGTAAAGGCAGTATATATGTGTTGCTTCAGAACTTCAAAGAAGCCCACGTAACGTTGTTCCTTTCTCTTAGTGTTTGGTGGTTTATGGTGAAATAAGCTTTCAATTAAGAATGGCTGCCGTGAAATCCCTCAATCTATCACAACCCTGAAAACTTTACTCACACATCAGGCATCTGAACTTTTTTTTTTTTTAGTGCTGTATTTCATATATATATATATGGAAACCCTGGTGGTTAAGAGCTATGGCTGCTAACCAAAAGGTCAGCAGTTCAAATCCAGCAGGCACTCCTTGGAAACCCTATGGGGCAATTCTACTCTTTCCTGTAGGGTTGTTATGAATAGGAATTAACTCGATGGCAATGGGTTTGGTTTTTTGGTTATAGGTGTGTGTGCGTATACATATACATATGGGGTAGTTCTACTCTGTCCTATAGGGTCGCTATGAGTCAGAATTGACTCGACGGCACTGGGTTTTTTTATACAGATACAGATACATATGGCCTACTGCCATCAAGTCTATTCCAACTCATGACAACCCCATGTGATACAGAGTAGAACTGTTCCATACAGTTTTCTTGTCTATAATTTTTATGGAAACATATGGCCAGGTCTTTCCTCTGCAGCACTGCTTGCTGGGATCAAACTGTCAACCTTTAGACAAATCATTTGGTCCATCAAGGAATATATACATATATATATGTGTGTGTGTGTGTGTGTGTGTATAAATGTTATTGTTGTTGTTAGGTGCTGTCGAGTCAGTTCCAGCTCATAGCGACCTATGTACAACAGAATGAAACACTTCCTGGTCCTGTGTGATCCTCGCAATCGTTGTTATACCTGAGCCCATTGTTGAACCATTGTTGAAGCCACTGTGTCAGTCCATCTTGTTCAGTCTCTTCCTCTTTTTTGCTGACCCTCTACTCTACCAAGCATGATGTCCTTCTCCAGAGACACAGCCCTCCTGATAACACATCCAGAGTTTACGAGGCAGAGTCTCTCGCCATCCTTGCTTCTAAGGAGCATTCTGGTACACTTCCTCCAAACAGATTTGTTCATTGTTTTGGCAGTCATGCTATATTCAATATTCTTTGCCAAAACCATAATTCAAACCAAATCCATTGCAGGTGAGCTGATTCTGACTCACAGTGACCTTATAGTCTTATTAAATGAATTTTTTTTTTTAATTAGGATCAGCACAAAGCTGGTCCCTATGAAGCAGAGGTTAAAGATGTCCCAAATGTCCAATATTTCCAAATTGCTGCACAACTCCATCATGTGCAACATCAACTACTCTTCCTCCCCTCAGTACTCTACCTCCAGTCTTTGGGTTCCATAATTCACTGCAACATCTTACAGAACTTTTGAACCCTATTGAGGAAATGGCTCACGTGGTTTTGGAGTGTGGAAAGCCCCAAATCTGTGGGTCAGGTGCAGACTTCTCTTGACTCTCACGGCCATAGGGGCCAACAAAAACAAATCAGCAGGCCAAATGACAGGCTGCTACCTCACAAGGCTGCAGAAGCTGGTAAATCATAGAATCTGCAGTTCAGATGGTAGGCTTCTGGCTCAAGCTCCAAGAACTGGGGGTCAGACGGTGACAAACCAGGTGCAGGATCCAGAGTGAGAGAGAGATGAGAGAGAGTCCCTCCAGAGCAACCACATATATACATTGGATGCAGGCCACACCCCAGAAAGGGCTTGACTTAAGTAAGGGTAAGACCTGAGTCACACCCTCCTGCAAGGCTGTGACTCAAGATGAACTCTACACTAATTCTGCTTCATTAATATATAGAGGTTAGGATTTACAACACATAAAAAGGAGGATAATAAGGATAATTACATGAGATCACTAAAGAGAGGTCAGTCACACAATGCTGGGAATCATGGCCTAGCCAGGCTGGCACACAACACCAACCACTACATCTCCGTTAGGGTTCCATACACCTTATTTGCATGGCTTCACCCAATCATTGTGTGGGAGACACCAAGTCTCTGTCTGGAAGGACCATATGAAGTAACTCACTGTACTGTACTTGTTGTATAACTAAGACATTACTAATATATCTAGAGATGAATGCATATTACCACTCACCAGGTCTAATTAGATTACTGAGACATTAGTGTGTAAGGAGAGAGCATGTTGTTTTCTGAGATAACGCAACAATTAGAGTCCTGTCTACTATAATATAAAAGAGAGCAAAAGAGTTAGTATAACCTTGGTATCTCTGTTATAAAAATGCAAACTTGCTACAGATTTTTGTCCATGACTAAAATTCAGTGATTGAAAAAAGGGTTTGCCAGGTCAACAGGTGCCATCTAGGTGCCACTGGCTGCATTTATTGGCACCAGTATATTATACCTGGAAACTCCACTGGCTGTGATTGATAGCCTGGTAAAAATTATGACAATCTTTTTTAACTCTTGACAGTCCATCTGTATTTTTCACAAACCAAACAGAGCGATGTGGGAAAAAAAAGAAAAATGTCCTGGAGTCAGTTCTGACTCACAGTAACCCCTTGTATTCCAGAGGGTTCTTAATGATGGTGACACTTTGGAATTAACATTGTCAGAACTTTTTTCTGAGGAGCCTCTAGGAGGATTCTAACCACAAACATTTCAATTACCAGCTAAGTACTTAACCCAAAGTCTCCTCATTACGTGGCAAGGATCACAAATGCTTATTTTGTGAGTATTTGCTGGTGCCTCTAATCTCAGCAATTGCATCACCAATATGGCAATTTTTTAAATTACTACAGGAATTGCGAGATTGGGTAGATACAAGGTTTCCATTTGGCCTTTCTTACCATTTTTCTCACCACTCCACATGTCAGGGATTTTGCTCAGTATAATTATTCCCAGTATAAATTATGGAATTGGGAAAATTAACGCAGCATAAGTCCCTCTTGATAGACTAGGACCAAGACTTTATTTGCAAGTAATCTCCATAGACTACTCTGTAGATTTTTTTAATTAAAGAAATGCAAAAGACCTCCAAGGAGCACCTGGTGGATTCAAAATGCTGGCCTTTTGGTTAGCAGACGTACACCACCAGAATTTCCAAATGTTGCTATAAAGGTATTCAAATATGATTAACATTTCCAACCAGTTGACTTTAAATAAAGCAGATTACCCTACATAATGTGTCTGGGCCTCATTCAATCAATTGATAGCCTTAAGGGCAAAAACCAGGTTTCCCAAAAGGAAGAAGGATTCTGGCTCAAGCCTATAGCGTAGATACCCTGCCAGAATTTCCAGGCTGTCACTTGATGTACATATTTTGGACTTACCAGCACTCACAATCGTGTGAGTCAACCTCTTTTTCTATCTCTCGATAGAGAGAGATGATAGAGAAGTAGAGAGATAGATAGGTAGAGAGATAGACACATAGATTCATAGAGTTAGAGAGACAGATAGATACAAAGAGAGAGAGAAAAAGGTAAGACATATGTATGTATGTATATATACATCCTATCTTATCCTGCTGGTTCTGTTTCTCCTGGGAAATCTGACTAATACAGGCCTGCACCATTAATTTGGGTTTTAGAATTTGCCACCTTAAATTGCAAGACACTTTACTTTGCAGAATAGGAAATTAATGAATATTTTTAGACCAGTTGTCATCAAATCTCTTTGTCCACAAATCCTCAAAATATTTTAAAAATGTATTGACACAATCAATATTTTTTAAAGGTGACACATTAAAGACTACCATACATCTAAGTAGTCAAAAAAATGTGTAACATCTCTGCAACCTTGCAAATCCGATGTTTTAAAATAAAACTTTAACTCTTTAAAAAAATCCAGTAGATTCTACATCCTTTAGAGATTAATACTCATTCTTAAAAATATACAACAAACTTTTCTTTAATAGGTTGTACATTTTTCTCACTCCCTTATTCTTCTTACCTGCATTATCATTAGAGGAATTTTAATGTAATGCAATATGTTTTTAAGTTTTTGGAGTGTTTTATTAATCACTTTATTACACTTCTCTTCATAAAGCAGAATATTAATTGAAATGAAGTCTTAATTGAAATTAATGTCCATGAAGTCCTAGGTTTTTTTTTGGTCTGAATTTCGTTATCACTACAGCTAGTTTATGAGGTATTTATCAAAAACATCTATTAAAATAAATACTTATTAAATATAAAGTACAGTTTTATTGATAATGCATTTCTTGTTGAGATACATGAGATTTTTCCTTCCAGTAAGTTTGCATATTTATGGCTGAATATTACTGCTATAATAAGACTTTTGAGTGGAAATTAACAAAAAAATGAGAAGATATTAGGTTACTAGGAAGAATAAGGCTTACTGAAGCATACTAATGATTGTTGTTAAGTGTCTTACAGTAGAATGCACATTATATTCTTGAAAAGTAATCCAAATATAATAAGTACTTGATAGGAATAAATAAATAATAAGAGGGGCATTAAGAAGAGAAAGCATGCAGCAAAAATGTGTCCAAGTAAAAAATGAATATCGTTATATTCTTTTTAACAATCTTTGGGGAAAGTATAATGAAAAAAATAATCTTAGGTGTTTGAGTGAAATATCCAAATATAAAAAATCCAGTGTTACCTTTGCTATTTTTCCCTTTACTCATAATGTATCATTTTTGTAATATTAACAAATGGTTTACCTTTACCTACTTGGACTCATGTAAAATATAGAACAAAGATACAGCTATATAAACAGGTGAGTATATTCAGCAAGCTCTTTCTAAAAAAAAAAATTTGAAAATGTAAAGACAGAAAATATAGCAAAGACACTTAGCTTTCCAGAAATATCAGTTTTTATCCTCATGTAATTATATTCTAGAGTTTTAGTTGGATACCTGACAAACTCATTACATGTTATATTTCAGAGTGATCTTTGAAGTTGGGCAGGCTCAAGTGATTGTCTTCTGTCAGTAGCAAAGTGAGGGAAAACAATATGTGATAGTTGAGGATCATGCCTCTAAAAAGTAATGCATCAGCTGTATCTGGCCCACTTTCCACCTTTCCACTGGCAGGGATGTGACAATAACTAAAGCTGCTTTCGTAATGGAAAGCCATATATTAAAGACTACTTTTTGTTAGTTGCTGTCAAGTCAGCTTCAACTTATGGACAACTTATGGTGGAATGAAATGTTGCCCTGTCCTACGCCATCTTCATGATGATTGGTATGTTTCAGTCCACTGGTGCAGCTGTTGGGTCAGTCCTCCTCACTGAGGGTTTCTCTTGCCTTTGCTAACCTTCCACTTTACTAACCTTGTTGTCATCTAGTGATTGGTCCCTTCTGATGATGTTTCCAAAGTAAGCTACTTGAAGTCTTAGATAATATTCTGTGATCCTTAGCATTTTCATTGGCTAATTTTTTTTAATTTTATATACCAGCAAGGTCACCCATGGTGGACAGGTTTCAGCAGAACTTCAAAACTAACACAGACCATCAAAAAAGATTTGGCAATCTACTATCAAAAATTAGCCAATGAAAACCCAATGGATTGAGGAAGACACAGCTATCTTACTATCCTTTGACGCATTTGTTGATGTTGTTGGGTGCAGTAGTGTTAATTCCAACTCATAGCAACCCCACGTGACAGAGCAGAACTGTCCCGCAGGTTTTCTTGGCTATAATCTTTATGGAAGCAGATTTCTAGGTCTTTCTCCAGTAGAGGCACTGGGTGGTTTCCAACTGTCAACATTGCAGTTAGTAGCTGAGCATTTAACCATTGTGCCACCAGGGCTCCTGTTAGTCAACTTAGTACTCAACTTTTATGTGAGGAAAAAAAAAAAACCTGTAAAAATCACTCTATTCCTGGGTTCTTTTTTTGACAGATTTTTCTGTACCCTAAATAGTCCAAGGCACTATCCCACATACCCTTTCACAAATTTGATTATTCTAATTCTTAAATGTATTCATAGATAAAACAGAGTTTTTCCATAAATATATCTCCTAGATTCAATAATAGTAACTTGGTGGCTCAAATGGCTAAATTCTCCACTGCTAGCTGAAAGACTGGCAATTCAAAACCACCCAGAGCCACCTCAGAGGACACGGCTGGTAGTTTGATTTCAAAAGGTCACAGCCTTGAAAACCCTACACAGCAGTTCTACTCCGCACATATAAGGTTGACATGAGTCATAATTGACTCCATGATGAATAACAACAGAGTTAATAAGCTGGTACCCCCTTCAGTATTTCTTACATACTCTTTCTGCAGCATATCTGAATTGAGATCACATTGCAGACAAAATGCCTTCCTTTAAGACAGAGAAAGAAGATCATGAATACTTACCAATAATTAAATGCAACTTGATTAAAAGAGGGCGTTATGGAATAATATTTCAAATCAATTTATTTTTGGCGCTTTAACATGAGAGTATTCTTACCTTACATGAAGTAGAAAAGATATAACTTTTAGGAGAAATGTGAAAAGATTACCAGCATGATGCCTCAATGTTTTCCATTTTTTAAAAAAATTCAATTTATTTTGTTGTTGAGCATATACACAGCAAAACTTACACCAATTCAACAGTTTCTACATCTACCATTTGGTGACATGGGTTACACTCTTCAAGTTGTGTAACCATTCTCGCCCTCCTTTGCTGAGTTGCTCCTCCCCATTAACATAAATTCACTGCCCCGTATGGTTCCTATCTAATCTTTCAAGCTTTTGTTGTAAATTTGATCCCACATAGATAGTTCTTAAAAGAGCATAATGCTCAAGGCAAACACTCCTTACTAGTTAAGCTAAACTATTGTTTAATTTTAAGAACATTTCAGGGGGTATTTTTGATTTAAATTTTAAAGATTATCTCAGGGCAGTAGTTTCATGGGTTCCTCTAATCTTTATGGATCCTGAATGTCTGGAGTCCATAAGAATTTGAAATTCTGTTTTGTATTTTCCCTCTTTTGATCAGAATTCTTCTATGGAACCTTTAATTAAAAGCTTCAGTAATGGTAGCCAGGCACCATCCAGTTATTCTGGTCTGGTGGCAAAGAGACAATTGTTCATAAATAGAGGCAATTAATCACACAGTCCATATCCTCCTTCTATTCCTCACTTTCCTTCTCCCTCTGTTGTTGACAAATTTTTGAATGTTAAGGATATGGATATAGATTATCTTAGAATTATCTGTGTCTGCATAACCTGAAAGTGGTCTTTAACCACCTAAATAAATACAGACTACGTTATAAATTATTCTTTCAGTTTACAAGGCTGTTATTTGTATCCTTTTAAATATGAACTTTACGTAAGCACAGCCATCCCAAAAATGATTCTGGCTCATGGCAACCCTATAGGACAGAGTGGAACTGCCTAACAGGGTTTCCCAGTGTGAAATCTTTACTGGAGCAGACTGCCACATCTTTCTCCAAGGTAGCAGCTGGTGGGTTTGAACTGCCAACCACCCAGCTAACAACCAAGCACTTAACCACTGCTCCAACACATGTGTTGTTCTCTAGTGTACTTGTACCTGTCTACCCTGTCATTTTTGTGTTTGCATGAGAACTCCCCTTAAATGGAGTTAGTGTCTTGCAGCTCTTTCAGCTATAATCCACTGTTATTATACTAAAAAAAAAAAAAGAAACCAGATGTTATTATATTAGAGGCCTATTAATGTGGTGATAAGCAACGGGGCAGTGAAAGTGTTCTATAAACTTGTGATTAAATATCAGTATTTCAATGCATCTGAATCACTGGGTATGAATCTCACAAGTGTTTGCTAGCTTTTTTTTTTTTCCACCTCTCCTTAGGTGAGACAGAGAGATTAGATGGGGCTGTAGTTGAATAATTGATCTTCCCCCAGGTTGTGGGCTCTGATATTTCCCTTGGAGACTGGGCCTTTGTTAAGGAGAATGAGCTACACGAATTTCATAAAGCTTATTTTTCCTCTCCATGCCAGAAAGGAAGGGGTTTTTCTCACTTGGAAAACTTGAAAGGGTTCCTGGAAGTAAAACTCATAAAACTGTGCAGATCCTTCCCTCCAGCTGGGCCTTCAGAAATTCCTCACTCTCAAACAGTCCATTCTTAGATGCTAGCAATTTATGAAAATTGCCATCAAATGTTTCCACCAGTTTATGGCTCCAGCAACTTCTTCAGCTAATCTTGGTTGTTTGTATTTACCTGTATCTCTAGATTCCGGGGTGGTAGCTTGCCCTGTGATCTCTTGATTCCAAGAAAAGTAGTGTTATAGATTGAATTGTGTCCCCCCAGCCCCCCGGCCGCAAAAAAAAAAAAATGCGTTGTAAATCCTAACCCCTATACTGTGGTTAGAATCTCATTTGGGAATGGGTTTTCTATGTATGTTAATTAGACGGTGTTAGTTTAGGGTGTGTCATGAGTCAATCTCTTTTGAGATATAAAAGAGCAGATTAGGCATTGAGAAGCAAGCAGAGATGACAAACAATATGAAGATGCCCAAGGAACAGAAGAGACAAGAACCTTCCTCCAAAGTTGATGAAGTCTTCCCCTAGAGCCTGAATTTGAACTTCTAGTCTCCTAACTGTGAGAAAATTAACTTCTGTTTGCTAAAGCCACCCACTTGTGGTATATCTGTTAGAGCAGCACTAGATAACTATGACAAATTGTTACTATTTATCAGTTTGTTCATTTTTTTCCTTGTTATAAGGACAAGAGTGACAACTTCCAAACACTTTAGGTATCAAAGATGAAATAGGAAGTTCTGATTTTGTGTTTTAAATAAATATATACCATGCACTTATCTTTATTGTGATAAATCCTGTCATATTTCATATTTTTCCATGTTATTCTATATTTAATACCTGCTAAAATTAATCTCTTTTTATCTTTTTCAGAGTTTTGATGATTTGTTCAGCTTATTTTTATTTTTTTCACTTTGCAAAGTAGCATAACTTATTATGTAACTATAGTTTTCTGCTACAGTTTGTGTACTTCCCCTTCCACTGTTCATGCTAGAATTGTGCAATAATCATTGTTTTCTAGACCGTTATTATGTTTTTTGATATCTATTCTGTTTCAAGTATGCTTCCTTAGCATGCAAGCTGCATTTTACACACAAAAGAATCATCAGCTAATTACATTTCACTATAAAATTTATTCCATTTGGTACTTACCAGTAAGGATCGTTTCCAAATTTAAGTTCCTTAAGTACTGACATATTTCCTAGAAAATGGATTTTTTAGAAGAATGCACTTCTGGTGAAGTTTCTTCATCACATTGTATCGGAAGGTTCATTATATCAACATAACTTGATATTAGTGTTGTTAACCATGGTCACTAGGTTAGGATGGTGTCTGCTAGTTTTTTTCAAAGGAAAGTTAAAATTTTCCATTTCTATTTAACACATATTTAGGGGCATACACTTTTAGACTATGCAAATATTTTGATTCTCCTTAATCTTTTACCCACTAATATTAGTATTCATCCGTGGATTTCCCCACAGTCATTATTACTATTGTGTTTTTTTTTACTAATAGGGATTTTTAATTTTTTCCTTGTCTACATTTATTAATAGAAATTTTTCTATAAGAAAAATTGTACATTATCCCCCATTAATTTGTATATTTAATTTTTTCCCTCTAGAAATAGAGTCATACTTATTTATTTTAGTCTCTTGGTTATAATCCAATATTATTGTTATTTATTCTGTTGCTCAAATTGTTACAACCTTGCCCATTGGGAGATCTTTCAGGATAGCTCCTCTCTGCTTTGCAGTTTAAGCATGCTATGATTTTTTCAGAGCATTTTTTTTTTTTACTCTCTGGCATTACAGCGTTCTTCAGATTCATCAAGAAATTTCTCTGTCTCAGGCCTGGAATTGGCTGATTCTATGAGTTCTACTTCCTTTAATTGAAGAACGGTGTTTATAAACAAAGACCTGGTGCTAAATGTGCTAATTTCTATGAGAATGTCAAAGATTCAAGGTCCTCTTATCCTCTTAGTGGAAAGAATTAAAATGATATATATATATATACCTCTTGCCATCGAGTCTATTCTGACTCATAGTGACCCTATAGGGCAGAGTAGAACTGCCCCATAATGTTTCCAAGGAGCAGATGGTGGATTCGAACTGCCAACCTTTTGATTAGCAGCTGAGCTCTTAACCACTGTGCCACCAGGGCTCCATTTATATACATATATATATGTATATATAAAATAAAAGAATGAGTACATACCTCTGTCTTGAATCCAGTAGGTAACACAGGGTCCATTCTAGGTTTCCTTGTTTCCGTATTTGTAACTACTTTCCCTCAGACTGAAAAACCTGGTTTTCAGTATCTAGGATATATTTACTTATTTATTATACATAAAATGTAGTTTTAAACTTGCTAAATCATACCCCTGTTCAATGGTTAAGATTGTGTGTCAACTTGTCTGGGCCATGATTCTTAGTGTTTTGGCACTCGTATAATGTTTTGATCACTTCCCTGTTGAGATTCGATATGTAATCACCACGATGATGAGATCTGCTGTAAGTAGCCAATTAGTTGAAAGGGAGTTTCCTTGAGCGTGTGGCTTGCTTTGAATATAAGCAGACATTTTGGAATGGCTTGGGGCTTTTTGCTCATGCTGGATCCTGCAGGTACTCCTGTTTGTCTGACCTCGGATTCTTGGGACTTCAGCTAACAGCTTACCTGCTGATCTTGGAATTTATTGATCTTCTCAGCCTGTGAGCAGCAGACTTGCCCTCTGACCTGCTGATCTTGGGTTCAGCAGCCCCTGCACCTACGTCGGACTTGGGACATTCCAGCCTCTACAACTGTGTGAGCCATTTCCTTGATAGAAATCTCTCTCTCTCTATATATATTTATGTATTTATACACTTCACTGGTTTTGCTTCTCTAGAGAACCCAGCCTAAGACACTCTGTGAGAAATAAATTTACCAATGTTTATACAATGTTTATATTTGGAGACCTTTATAATTCTACACATTTCCACTACTTTAGCTGATTTCACAAATGTTATGTTGAATTTTATATTTATTCTATTTGATGTATGTTCTAAATTTCCCTTGAGACTTACTTTTTGATCTACAATTTTTTTAGAACTATGTTGTTTAATTTCCAAAAATTGAAGAATTTCCAAAAGTATTTTTATTAGTGATTTCCAGTTTAATTCCTTTATGGTCCAAGTGTACCTTTAAATAATATTATACTGCCTCATGTTCCTTTTACATTGGCTGCTATTCCCCTCCTTTAGTTCTCTGCCATGAAGGACATTTTCTCAGAACTTTCCTAATCTTTTCTATGAGTCTCCAGTGAGATACATGGAGGAAAAGCTTGGAAGAGGCTGTGGACTCCCCTCCTGTGTTTGCAGCCCCCAGAGGCCTCACTTGTTCTTACCATTGCGCACTCAGCCAGCTTCACCAATTCGCTATTCACTTAGCTCTAAGAATCTAGTTACAACATGTGTGCCCTGCACTAGCTGAATCTGAAGTTATTATCTGGGAATATAGTTAATAGTTTTAATTCTTTAATTTTTTTTTTCTTATGCATGCTTCTAACTAATGGCTGGTTACACCTTGCCCAGGTTAGCCAGGGCTTGCATCTCCCTGCCTTTCAGTATTTTTTCATCCATTTAGTTGCCTGTGATTGCAACACTCTACTGAGTTCAATCAAAGACATGCATTTTTTAGTTTGGCTGATTTCTTTGCTTGTTTATTTGTTTGCTTGTTTCAGTTTGAAATTGATGCCCAGGTTAGTATGCCCCGAGCAGAAGCCAGAGACTATGCTTTTCCATTTAATAAATTTATTTCCTCTTTGCTTGGAATTTCCTTTGGTATCTTTCAAATTTAAATCATGGCTGAATTATTCTTAAAAAAATTAACGTAAATGTTTCTTAAATATGAAATTTATTTTGGCATGAAAATAGCATGAGAATAACATTTTAAGAGAATATCAACTTTATAACAACAACATGAGTTACCTGAAGATAGGCTGAGAAGAGAAATTAGAAATCTTGAGAAATATAAGGAAAGGAGTAACTAAGCAGCCTGATTTATGCTTCAATGTGAACTAACCCTGAGAGTGTCAGGTCAAGCCACAATTAGGAATTCCATCAATAAGATTAGTGCTTGAGAAAAAAGTCACGTTCAGAGCTCTGAAGCTAATCACAAGGCTAAGACCTTGAAAACCAAAAACTAGACCAAACCTGTTGTCGTGGAGTTGATTCTAACTCCTAGCAACCCTATAGGACACAATAGAACTGCCCCATAGGGTTTCCAAGGAGTGACTGATGGATTCGAACTGCTGAACTTTTGGTGAGCAGCTGAACTCTTAGGCCTTGAATGGCTCACTAAATGTGGTATAAACTTCTCTAACTTATTTTGAAATAGTTCTTCATAATTGTAGTTAATTTATATAACAACTCTGACCAATATTATTGTAATTTTAAACCAAGTAATGGACAGGTAGGTAACTAAAAAGCCTAAAGTAATGTAATTGTAGCGAGAATTCCCTGTACTAGCTGCTCTAAAGTCCTTATTTTGGGCATACGGTGATGTTTTTTGGTCTTTGTTTAGGTTTATTAGACTAACTATTGTGATAAATCCATATCAAGGATGTTGCAAATAAACATCGCAGACCAAAGTAAAATCTGAACAATGCTGACTCAAGAATCTTATATTAGAGATTGCACTCAAGTCTTGTGCTACCGGGAATGATGAAAAACCCTGCATAAAATGCAATTGCTAAGACAAGTAGCTTAACTGAAAAATGGCTCCAAATTTGCCTATTCGTGACCATTTAGGAATAGTAAATCAGTACGTGCACTTCAATGAATGTGAGGTATTGCCATGTCTAAAGTTTGTCAATTTTCATGATATTTAAGGAAAAATGGAATTAGAAAAAGAAATAAAGCCTGCTACACAGATATATATATCACCATCGAAGATGGATATAAGGGATAAGAGGTTATAGTTATTACTGAATGGATTAGTTAGTAATTTTGAAAATCAATTTTCTACTACATGTGCAGATTTTTCATAACTCTGCCAATCTAACATAATGAGTTGAACCATTTTTTTTTTTCTACCTCAGAATAGTTGTGCCTCTGGAATCAGGATGTTGCTACAAGGCAGGAATTAATATTTACTACTATGAGTTGTAGCTCATAATAGCAGTAATTATTATGAGTTGCAGTCTATAAACAATGTGGAGCTTCATACTGAAAATCTTAACCATGTAATATGTTAAGATTCAGAACAGGGCTACGGAAGAGTGGAGCCTAGAAACAAGACAATTCTCTGGAGCAGGAAAACCTATTAGGAAATGTTTGTGTCAGAAGCAAGAAGAGAAAATTTAGGTAAATGAGCAGTATGTAGAAAAGAAAATCATCAGTGAACTTTATGCTGCTGCCTACAACAGTTGATTGGAGCATAATATTAGAAGCGGAGGGAGAGAACGATACAGACATACTGGCTGAAATTCAAAAGACTGCACGTGAGTAGAAGTCAAGATGCGGGTCTTACCAAAAATATACTATAAATAGAAAATTGAACACAAGGAACCTGTTAGTGGATTTGGAGTATAAATTTGGGATAGAAACAATACTAAGGATGAATTACGGCAGAATAGATCCAACCAAATCATAATGGTGATAATGACTCCGTTTTCCAAGTATATGAGTTGGAGTCTGTAGTAAGGAGACAGGGGTATAAAATAGAGTTTAGAAATTCTAATAACTTAGATCAGACTACTAAATATTACAGTGTAAACAAAATAACCACAGTCATTCACAGAGGAAATATTTACATGTCTATAACTGGGCTTATAACTGGACTTATAGGAACAAGATGAGAGATTCTTCTCTTCTGTCTTTCCTTAAAATAAAAGGTAAAAAAAAAAAATTACTGTTCTTCCAAGCCACAGGCAGCTATGAGCCTACTTTTCTCTTCCCAATGTTTTTTTATTCTCTGTATTTTTTCTTCTTCCTCTTTTTTTTTTTGGCAAACAATTTTTTACAACTTATGAACCAAGGAAAATAGTAAGTCATCAAAAAATGAAATGGAACATATAAAGATTGATTTCCTAGGCATTAGTGAGCTGAAATGGACTGGTATTGCCAATTTTGAATCAGATAACTATATGACATACTATGCAAAGAATGACAAATTGAAGAGAAATGGCATCACACTCATCATCGAAAAGAACATTTCAAGATTTTTCCTAAAGTATAGTGCTGTCAGTGATAGGATGATATCTATATGCCTATAAGGATGAAAGTTATTAATACAACTATTATTCAAATTTACACACCAACCAGTAATGCCAAAGATGAAGAAATTGAGATGTTTACCAACTTCTGCAGTCTGAAGTTGATCAAAAATGCAATCAAGATGTTTTGATAGTTACTCATGATTGGAATTCAGAGGTTGAAAATAAAGAAGGAGAATCAGTAGTTGGAAAATATGGCCTTGGTGATAGAAGCAACACATGATAGGATTTTGCAAGACCAATGACTTCATTGCAAATACCTTTTTTCAACAATGTAGACAGCGACTGTACACATGGACCTAGCCAGATGGAAAAAACAAGAATCAAATCAAGCACATCTGTGGAAAGAGTCTATGAGAAGATCAATTTCATCAGTCAGAACCAGGCCAGGAACAGACTACATAACAAGCCATCAATTGTTCATATGCAAGTTCAAGTTGAAGATGAAGAAAATTAAAACAAGTCCAAGAGAGCCAAAATAAGACCTTGAGTATATCCCACCTGAATTTAGAGACCATCTTTTTTTTTTTCTCAAGAATAGATTTGATCCACTGAACACTAACGACCAAATACCAGACAAGCTGAGGGATGACATCAAGGACATCATACATGAATAAAGTAAAAGCTCATTAAAAAGATAAGAAAGACAGGAAAGACCAAAATAGATGTCAGAAGAGACTCTGACACTTGCTCAAGAACATACAGCAGGTAATGTGAATGGAAGAAATGAAGGAAAAGAGCTGAACAGATGATTTCAAAGGGCAGCTCTATAAAATAAAGTACAATATCATAATGAAATGTGCAAAGACCTGGAGTTAGAAAACCAAAAAGGAAGAACATGCTTAGCATTTCTCCAGCTTAAAGAATTGAAGAAAAAATTGAAACCTTGGTTGCAATATTGAAGGATTCTATAGGCAAAATATTGAAGAACATAGAAAACATCAGAAGAAGATGAAAGGAATAAAGTCACTGAACCAAAGAGAATAAGTTGACAGTCGACCATTTCAGGAGGTAGTATTTGATCAAGAACCGATTATACCGAAGGAAGAAGTCCCAGCTGCTCCGAATTCATTGCCAAAAACAAAAACAAAAAAAACCTCCAGAAATCGACAGAACACTAACCAAGATGTTTCAACAAATGGAGGCAGAGCTGGAGGTGTTCACTTGTCTATGTGAAGAAATTTGGAAGACAGCTACCTGGCCAACTGACTGGAAGAGAACCATATTTGTGCCCTGTCATGGACTGAATTATGTCCTCCCAAAAATGTGCATATCAACTTGATTAGGCCATGATTCCCAGTATTCTGTGTTTGTCCTCCACTTTGTGATTGTAATTTTATGTGAAGAGGACTAGGGTGGGATTGTAACACCACCCTTACTCAGGTCACCTCCATGATCCAATGTAAAGAGAGTTTCCCTGGGATGTGGCCTACACCATCTTTTATCTCTCAAGAGTTAAAAAGGAAAAGGAGGCAAGCAGAGAGTTGAGGACCTCATACAACCAAGAAAGCAGCACAGGGAAAAGACCGCATCTGTTGGACCAGGGGTCCCTGTGCCTGAGAAGCTCCTCAACCAGGGGAAGATTGAGGACAAAGGCTTTCCTCCAGAGCTAACAGAGAGAGAAAGCCTTCCCTTGGAGCCAACACCCTGAATTTGAACTTTTAGCCTACTTTACTGTGAGGAAATAAATTTCTCTTTGTTAAGGCTATCCACTTGTGGTATTCTGTTATAGCATCTCTAGATGACTAAGACATGCCCGTTTCAAAGAAAAGTTATCCAACAGAATGCAGATATTAACGATCAACATCATTCATATTGGAGCACTGGTAGTGCAGTAGTTAAGAGCTCAGCTATTAACCAAAAGGTCAGCAGTTTGAATCAACCAATGGAAACCCATGGGCCAGTTCTACTCTGTCTTATAGGGTCACTATGAGTCAGAATCAACTCAACAACAATGAGTTTGGTTTTTGGTTTTATCGTTAATATGACACCTAAATAAAATTTTGCTAAAGACAATTAAGAAGTGGTTGTAACAGTATATCAACAGGAAACTGTCAGAAATGCAAACCAGATTCAGAAGAGGATGTGAACCAAAGGATATCGCCGAAGCAGAGAATAGCAGGAAGATGTTTTCCTGTCTGTTATTGATTATGCAAAGGCATTTGACTGGGTGGGTCATAACAAACTATAGATAACATTGGGAAGAATGGAAATTCTAAAACATTTAATTGTGCTTCTGTGGAACCTGTACATAGACCAAGAGACAGTGGTTTGAACAAAGCAAGGGGATACTGCATGTTTTGCAACCAGGTAAGGTGTATATCAAGGTAGCATCCTTTGACCATACTTATTCAATCTCTATGCTGAGCAAATAATCCAAGAAGCTGGATTATATGAAGAAGAAAGGGGAATCAGCATTGATGGAAGACTCATTAACAACCTGCAGTATGAAGATGACACAACCTTGCTTGCTGAAAGCAAAGAAGACTTGAAGCACCTACAGATGAAGATGAAAGACTACAGCCATGAGAATGAATCGAATCGCTCCTCAACAAAAAAAACACAAAAATCCTTACAACTGAACCAATAAGCAATATAGTGATAAAGGAAGAAAAGATTGAAGTTGTCAAAGATTTCGTTTTACTTACATCCACAATCATTACCCATTGAAGCAGCAATCAAGAAATCAAACAATATATTGCTTTGGGCAAATTGCTACGAAAGGCCTCTTCAAAGTGTCAAAAAGCAAAGACCCCACTTTGAGGACTAAGGTGCACCTGATTCAAGCCATGACATTTTTCAATTGCCTTATATGCGTACAAAAGCTAAACAATGAATAAGGAGGACCAAAGAAGAATTGATGCCTTTGAATTATGGTATTGGTGAAGAATACTGAATATATCATGCACTGCTAGAAAACCAAACAAATATGATTTGGAAAAAGTACAGTCAGAATGCTCCTTAGAAGCCAGGATAGAGAGACTTTGTCTCAGGTACTTTGCACATATTGTCAGGAGGGACCAGTCCCTGGAGAAGGACATCATGCTCCATAAAGCAGAGGGTCAGAGAAAAAGAGGAAGACACTCAATGACATTGATTGACACAGTGGCTAAAGGACTGGCCCAAGGAGGAACTCACAGGGGTCGCTATTTGTCTGAATGCAGTAGATGGAGCCTAACAACAACAACAAACAACTTATTGACAGCAATTATAGTAATAGGCTGTATTACCCTACCCTTAATCAATGTGATATTTCCATCACTGTTAAACTCCTCCCCACTCCTTCCACCCCCAGGTAACCATTTTTTTGATTGTTTTCACTCCACATAATGTCTTCCAGCTCCGTCCATAAAAAAAAAATACTATAGCACATATCAGAACTTTATTTCTCCTACTGGCTGAGTAGTGTTCCCTTGTATGTACGTGTCACATTTTGTTTGTCCATTTATCTGTTGTAGGCCGTCAAGGTTGTTTCCACCTTCCAGCTATTGTGAATAGTGCTACTGTGAACATTGGCGTACAATTATCTGCTTGAGTGTCTGCAATCAAGTCTTTTGGGTATATACTTAGGAGTGGAATTGTGAGTTGTATGTTAGTTCTAATTTCAGTTTTTTGAGGAGCTGCCACATTTTTGCACAATGACTGTATTGTTTTGCATTCCTGTCAGCAATGCGTAAAGGTTACAATTTCCCCACATTCTCTAACATTTGTTATTCTCTGTTTTTTTTAATTATTATTATTTTTTATATTAGCCATCTTAGCAAGAGTGAAGTGGTATCTCGTGGTTTTGATTTGCATCTCTCTGATGGATAATGTCACTGAGAATCTTTTCATGAGTTTGGATGTTCTCTTTGGTGAAATATCTATTCAAGTCTTTTGTCCATTCTATGATTAGGTTATTTTTTGTCAAAGTTTTATATATATTTTTTATTAGATTCTTGTCAGATATATGATTTCCGTACACAGTCTCCCAGTTCTAGCCTGTGTTTTCACTTTTTTAGTATTTTGAGGAACAAAAGTTTTTAATGTTTATGAGATTTCATTTATTTAGTCTTTTGCTGATTGTTCTTTTGTTATTATATTAGATCATTCAGTGTTAAATGTTAAAACTAACAGCATTGCCCCTGCTTTTTCTTCTAAAAATTGGATTGTATTAGTTTGCACATTTAGGTCCTTATTCCATTTTGAATTTGTTTTTGCATATGGTGTGAGGCATGGATCCTGTTTCATTTTTTTTACATGTGGAAATCCAATTTTCCCAGCATGATTTATTGAAAAGACTCTGCTTTCCCCTTTGAATGGACTTAGCACACCTGTCAAAAATCAGTTGACCATAGACGTATGGATTTATTTTTGGACTCTCGATTTTATTCCATTGGTGTCTGTCTATTAACATACCAGTAATAGGCTACCTTGATTACTGTAGTTGTATAGTATGTTTTAAATCAGGGGGTGTGAGTCCTCCTACTTTGTTCTTCTTTTTCAATATTGCTCTACCTATTCGGGCCCTCTTGCTATTCCATATATAGTTGAGGATCATTTTTTTCAATTTCCGTAAAGAAGGCTATTGGGATTGTGATCAGAATTGCATTGAATCTATAGATTGCTCTCGGTATTATTGACATTGTAATAACATTAAATCTTCCGATCCATGAACATGGAACACCTTTCCATTTATTTAAGTATTCTTTAATATCTTTCAGCAGTGTTTATAATTTTCATTGTATGTGTCTTTCACATCCCTGATTAGATTCATTCCTGGGTATTCTACTCTCTTAGATGCTGCTGTAAATGGAATTGTTTCCCTAATTTCCCTTTCAGATTTCTCATTGCTGTTGTATATAAAGCCAACTGGTTTTTGTTTTTTGACCTTGTACCCTGCAACTTTGCTAAATTCTCCTATAAGCTCTAGAAAATTTCTTGTGGACTATTTGGGATTTTCTACATATAGGATCATATCACCTGTGAGTAGATATAATTTTACTTCTTTTCCAATCTGGATATCTTTTATTTCTTTTCCTCTTCTTACTGGTCTGGCTAGGACTTCTAATACAATATTGGATAGAAGTGGTGAGAGCTGACTCCCTTGTCTTGTTTCCAGTTTCAAGGAGAAAGCTCTCAGTCTTGCTCCATTAAGTATAATGTTGGCTGTTGGCTTTTTATATATACCTGAATCATATTGAGGAATTTCCTTTCTATTCTGATCTTCTTTATGATTTCCTTCAGGAAAGGGTGTTATCAAATGCTTTTTCTGCATCTATCAAAATGATCATATGGTTCTTTTCCTTTGTTATATTGATGTGGTATATTACATGGACTGGCTTTCTGATTCTCTGTATTTTATTATTGCTAGAAGGTAGTTATTTCAGGAGAAATCACATTGAAATTTGAGCCCCTGAATCATTTTTTCTGCACTCTGCCAATTCACTTCACAAGCTGATGAACAGCTCTTTTATTATTTTTGAAGTTATGATGAAAGTTTATCGAGCATGAGTGAAAGGTCTCCAGCTAATTATCAGTTCACACTCACTTACATTTTGTCTGCTAATATTTACAGAGCATTCTCTGAACAGGACTCTGTCTCCGGGTAATAATATACAGTGTGATGGAGCTGGAAACAGAAATTATTTTTGCCCTTTTTATTCTTGCATTCTATTGCACTCATGAAACAACCGTAACTATAACTAAATATCAGCTTTTTGTTGAGCTAAGTATTACTTTATTAGTGATGATGACTGAGTTTACAATTATAAGATATGATCCTACCGACATTATTGTTTTCTCTAATATATTGATGCGTGTGTAGAATGCTAGCATTTTGCCTGTCATTTAATATGACATTAAAATATTTATTTTCATCACTTAGCATATCTTTAAGAAACAATAGAGAGAAAATAGCAATTTTTAGTAATAGATGATCTTTCAATCTTCTGGCGTTATAGTATGGTTGAATTAAGTTCTAGATTTAAATATAAGAAATCCAAATTTAAAAAATCTTATTTTGTCTGAGGCATGGCTCTTTCTTTTTATTATTATTATTATTTAATAACATCTTTCTGGACTCACCAAGTAATTACATCCATCAGTAATTATCCTTCTACACAAAAGCTCCTACTCTCAGGAAAATTCTTACTATTTTTATATCTTTGGATTTTTTGAAGAAATCCATTTTTATTGTATTTGTAAAAAAAAAAAAAAAAAACCAACTGCCTTACTTACACCATGTTTCATTTTTTATTTTTTTCTGAAAGTGCTGCTGACTCTATGTACAAATAAAGCTAAAACAGATTATAAATGACATGCCACTCTTTTATCACAAAACATTTTTCTTTTAGGGTTTAGTTCATATCTTTAGTACCTGAATGATAAAATATGTATGTTCAAGAAGAGCAGATCCATCTCACCTTTCTAGTCCCCTTGCTTTCTCAACAATATGTAGGCATTTTGTTTACTGTGTTTTGCCTTTGCTCTTACAAGATATTTATAGCATTAGACTTTTCCTTAGACTCCTACTAGACCGACATAGAGTATTGTCGTTAAGAATGAACTACCATGACTACATAGACTGGTGGCATGTGCATATAGTGTTTTCTTTCCATTTGATATCAACATTGACTTGTGGATGTTTCCATTGAAACTGCTTTGGTAACTGAAAGTGATGCCGGAGAAGAGTTTTGTGTATCAGTAAACTAGGACAATCTAGCTTGAACAGGCTGATATTTTATGCTGCACTCTCTTAGCTTCTTTACAGAAAATCTATCTTTCTGGGTTTTGGTTTCCAATTCTTTCATTGATTTTTTTGCCCATCAAGCTACTCGGCCTATAAGTAGATTATGTGTATGACTTAATTTTTAAGATCTCTGCAATAATCAAGTGCTAAAAAAAAGTTGTTGTTAGGTGCTATGGAGTCAGTTCCAACTCAAAGCAACCCTATGTACAACAGAACAAAACACTGTTCGGTCCTTTGTCATCCTCACGATCATTGCTGTGTTTGAGCCCAAGGGTTAAGAATTAATATTTCAGAAGCATGCTGTGGTACAGCGATACTTAAATTTTGTGTATAAGGAGTCAGCAACGTTATTAAAATATGTTTCACCAACAGAGATTGTGGTTCCGACAGTCATAGTTAGGTTGATGACTCTGCATTTCAACATGAATTCCCAGAGGATTTTGATGAAGGTTGCTAGAACATTACTTTATATAAAACTTACACATTAGAATAAGGATGGGCAGTTGTTGGGCGAGTCAGATCTAGACATAATCTGAGCTTGAGAATTTTCTAATATTGTAGGATTACCGTGAGGATTAAAGTCTGGGATAACTGTTCAATAAATGTTATTTTCCTTCTATTAACAAGTCTTTTGTTTTATCTAAAACACATACTTTAAATACAATAGACTATTTAAAGTAAATCTCCTTCCACTTAAACGAAGCCATGGACTTTGTCATCTGAAAAGTTCCACTATTATATTTTCAATAATATAAATTTTTAAATAATTAGAAGTTATCTAAAAAAGTCAAAAATTACTTCTGTACTTTGGTTCCAAGTTGTTTACTTCTTCATGGCAAGCTGGAGCCTGTTTGTTTAAAAAAAAGATGCCTGCTAGCACCAAATTCAAATTTGTACACATCCAATTTTTTAAAAAACAGTGCAAATAAATAGATTTGTAGCCACTTAGAATCTGCCAGCTTTACATACCCCTCAAAATTGCACCAACTGCTGCTAGCCCTAGATAAGATAAAACCATGTGGTTATAAAGGCCCTAAGGAGCCCTGGTGGTGCAATGGTTAAGCTCTCAGAAGTTAACCCAAAGACCAGCAGTTTGAACCCAACAGTTGCTCAGCAGGAGAGAGATGTGGCTGTCTGCTTCCCTAAAGCTTCAAAGCAAACAAACAAGCAAACTCACGGCCATGGAGTCAATTCCCACTCGTAGTGACCCTACAGGACAGAAGAGAACTGGCTGATAGGGTTTCCGATGTTATAAATTTTTACCGAAGTTGACTTCTCCAGCTGAGTGGCTGGTGAGTTCCAACCACCCACCTTTCAGTTAGCAGGAGAGTGCTTTAGCCACTGTACCATCAGGGCTCCTCCTTAAAGATTATAGCCTTGGAAACCCTACGGGGCAGTTCTACTCTGTCCTGTGGGGTTGCTATGAGTCAGAATCAACTGTACGTCAATGAGCAACAACGGGTAAGGTGCTACTACATTTGGAGCTCACAGAGCCAGAGACATCCCACCTTGCTATAGGAGAACACTGCATAAGGTGCACTGAAGTTTCCTACCCTCCCTTTTCCTTTTGTTGAGGCTTTCCATGGTCTCTTCTCCTTCCCCCTCTGGTGGTTGCCTGCACCCACTTACTTTTGGCAGACCTTCTGCTGTGGGGGACCTCCCCTACATGTGGCTGTCAATGCATCAGCCCTGAATTCCCTCAAATTCACTACAACAGGTTTTATTTAAAATTGTATGTGTTCCTCAACATGACACACACTTTATTTATATTGATACTTACATCTTCTTAATTTGTGCCAGTTCACTGAATTTTTGTTTTTGAAGATCTCACTCTAAACATTTTGTTTATACAGGATTAAATTTTACACAGGATTTTAATCGCTTTGTCATCTTTGAAGCACTATATCAAACAATTCTCAAAATTTAGGCCAAACACAGAAAAGGTGCAACTTTATATTTTGATTTTAATGCATTTGACTTGCCATTTACGGAGACACATTGGTAACATGATAGTTTCTACCTGTGGGCAGAAATGATATTGTCATAATAGGAAAATATAAAGATAAAATGAGAGAGGATGGCATAATGCCTGTACCTAAATTCTTCTGAAAAATCCTCACCAGTTTGAAGCTTTTATATTTTTGAATTATTTTGAGCCTAATACTGTTGGTCTATTGTTGAAAATTACTATTCTATGTATGTGGTAAACAGTAAAAGTTGAAATTCTTTCACGAATGAAACTAGATGATTTCATCATGAAAAAAACCATTTAACTCCCAACCCCAAAAGATACAATAACCTTGAAGATTAAAATAAGAAAAGTTTCAGAACACAATTGCACACTTTCTAATGAAACGACAAGATTCTAGAAAGCATTTTTGACAAAGGTCCATATCTGAGGTTAATGACAATGTCTAAGGGCAGGAGTATTGGAATGAGAGCAGAGTTGGCTCCAAAAATTGAAGGGGGAATAAAAAAGAGAGAGAGAGAGAGGGATGTTTGTGTTTTCATAGTTCATATCTCTCAGGCTCTCCTTGGAAACTTTATGGGGCAGTTCTACTCTGTAGTATAGGGTCACTATGAGTCTGAATCGACTCGACAGCAGTGGGTACAGGTTATACATATATACACACAGAGACAGAAAGAGAGAGAGATTGGTGAAGAAGAGAGAGGATAGAGATGAAATTCCAAGATACAGGGCAGTAAATAAAAAGTGAAAACAGGAAATCATGAATCTAAGTCCCTCTAAAATGAAAATAACAGACATGCTGACATCAAAATGAATTGTAAAAATGTGGAAATGCATGCCAGTAATTTTTTCAGGTTATAACCAAGTAAGGAGCCCTGGTGTCGCAGCGGTTAACAGTGCTCCTACTAGCTAAAAGGTCGACAGCCGCTCCTTGAAAGCCCTATGGAGTAATTTTACTCAGTCCTGTAGGGTTGCTGTAAGTCCAAATCGACTCGATGGCAACGAGTTTGGTTTCGGTTTTATACTCAATAAAGAAGAAAGAAATGTCAAAGTTCTGCTACACTGAACAAAAGTAAATCAGTTGTTCTTACATGTAAGCATTACTATTTTTGGTTCTCTAAGTAAAGCCTGTTGGAATTTAACACAAAATATGAAGGATGAAAGAAGTTTGTAAACTCTGAAAATATAAATAAGCAACAACAGTGGGTGGAAGCACTTCTCATTTTTCACTCTCTTATTAATGGATAATTCTCCATGTACCATCTAAAAAAAGAAATTTTTGGCAAGCTGGCATTTCATAATATGCCTTATGATTAATCATGATCAAAATCACAATGAACACAAGCTGTACTCAAAGGAGTTAAAAACATCTTGCAAAATTAGAAATCATCCTTTGTCAGTTTTACTTTTAGTATTTTTCTGGTCTGTTGCCACATGTCAGGTACTTATTTAAGGACTTTCTTTATGCCTGAGGTAAAATTAGGTCCCATTTTTTTTGGGGGGGGGGACCAAAAGGAGCCCTGGTGGTGCAATGGTTAAGAGCTCACCTATGAACGAAAAGGTTGGCAGTTCGAATCCACCAGCCACTCCTTGGAAAGAAACTCTATGCAGCAGTTCTGCTCTGTCCTATGGGATTGCTGTGAGCTGGGATCATCTTGAAGGCAATGTGTTCTGTTTTTTTTTTTAGGGACCAAAATACATTGAATTAACAATATAGTTTAAAGGAAAAAGAAGCATCCTTACATTAATTGTAGAGCATTTGCAAATCAACATGTACAAAAGATGATTCAACTAATGTCTTGAGAAAATGAGGGACAATGCAGTGGGCAGGTGCTACTCTTAGAAGTGCAGCATGTTGATTTTCATCTTGAACTAATAGACAGCAGTACATGCAAAAAATAAAAATAAGAATCACAGAATTATGACATTAAGTCTGAGAATAAGCAAGCTGTTAAATTTTCTAAAGTAAAGGGTGTATACTGGGAAGTGTTTAGATACAAGGTTTGAAGAAAAAGGAGAGAGAGAGAGAAAGCAGAAAAAGTTAAGGTGGTGTCATGGATTGAATTGTGTCCCCCAAAACTCTGTGTCAACTTGACTAGTCCGTGATTCTTAGCATTGTGCTGTGATTGTCCACCATTTTGTCAACTGACGTGATTTTCCTATGTGTTGTACATCCTACCTCTATGATGTTAATGAGGTGGGATTAGCAGCAGTTATGTTACTGATTCAAGACTCAATTTACAAGATTAGGTTGTGTTTTAAGTCAATCTCTTTTGAGATATAAAAGAGAGAAGGAAGCGGAGAGATAGGGGGACCTCATACCACCAAGAAAGCAGAGCCAGGAGAATATAAAGTCCACTAGACCCCGGGTACTTGCACTGAGAAGCTCCTTGACCAAGGAAGACTGATGACAACGTCCTTCCCCCAGAGCCAGCAGAGAAGGAAAGCCTTCCCCTGGAGCCTTTCTAGCCTCTTAGTCTGTGGGAGAATAAATTAATCTTCATCAAAGCCATCCACTTTTGTTATTTCTATTATAGCAGCACTACATAATTAAGACAGGAGGGTTTAAGTAGAAGAATAGTGTTTAATAAAATATTATTTGAATTGGATTAATTTGTCACTTGTGGGAGGTAGTACAAGGATTGTAGGTCCTTACATATTGAATTACTTACCCCTAAAAAGATACGTGGTAGTCTTTATCCCTGTACCTGTGAATGCGACCTTTGCAAGTAGGGCTTTTGTTTTGTTACCAATTAAATTAACTGAGGTCATCCCAGAATAGGGTGAGTCCTAATCTTAATGGCTTCTGAGTGGTGTCTTACGAAAGGGAAGAGCAGACAGGGAAATAGATACACGTGCATTCAGGAAAACAGACACCATGTGATGACAGAGGCAGATGCATCTATCTATATATAAGCAGCAAAGAAACACCAGAGATTGCCAGCAGCTATCAAACACTAGGAGAGAGGCATGGAACAATCAATCCCCTCAATGCCCCCAGAAAGAATCAACTTGCCTGATATCCCAAATTGGAAGTATAGCCTCCAGAACTGTGAGAAAATAAATTTCAGTTCTTTAAAATTCAAGAAAATAAAAAAATTCCAAGAATGAAACAGGAAATTTGTACCAGGAGGAAAATTGGAAAATACGCAAATATATGGAAATTAAACACAATATCATACAACCAATGGGTCAAGGAAGGAATCCTGATAAAAAAAAGAAAATACTTACAGTTCAAAAAAAAAAGTATAAAAAAAAAAAAGTATAGCATACCAAAATTTATGGGGTCCTTTTAAGGCAATGCTCAGAAAGAAATTTAGGGTAGTTAAACACCTACTTTAAAAAAAGAAGAAAAACCCCAAGCTAGTAACTTCACATATGGAGGAAAAAGAAAAAGAGAAAAACAAACCCAAAGCTATTGTTATGGATTGAATTGTGTACCCCCCAAATGCATGTTAACTTGACTAGGCCGTGATTCCCAGTATTGTGTGATTGTCCACCATTTTGTCATCTGATGTGATTTTCCTATGTGTTATAAATCCTACCTCTATAATGTTAATGAGGCAGGATTAGAGGCAGTTATGTTAACGAGGCAGGACCGAACTTACAAGATTAGGTATTTTGAGTCAACCTCTTTTGAGATACGAAAGATAGAAGCAAGTAGAGAGACAGGGGGACCTCCTACCACCAAGAAAGCAGGGCCAGGAGCATAGGCATTGTTTGGAACTGGGGTCCCTTTTCTGAGATGCTCCTTCCAAAAACCAAACCCAGTACTGCTGAGTCAATTCCGACTCATAGTGACCCTATAGGACAGAGTAGAACTGCCCTATAGAGTTTCCAAGGAGCACCTGGCAGATTCAAACTGCCAACACTTTAGTCAGCAGCCACAGCCCTTAACTGCTACGCCACCAGCTTTTCCTAGATCAGGGAAAGACTGATGACAAGGCCTTTTCCTCCGGAGCTGATACAGAGAGAAAGTCTCCCCCTGGAGCTGACGCCCTAAATTGAACACCCGGCCTACTGGACTGTGAGAGAATAAACTTCTGTTTCTTAAAGCTGTCCTTTTGCGGTATTTCCGTTATAGCAGTATTAGATAACTAAAACAACTCTGAACAACTATACTCTAAAAAAAATAAATAATTTAGAGGGAATGGAAAAATTCCTAGAAACATATAAACTTTCTACATTGACTCATTAATGGATGTTTCCAGCTGTTTCTTCTCATTTTGAGTTGTGCCACATCAGCAAATGAAAGTCCCAAAAGCTTTACCCCATCCACGTCATTAAGGTCAACTCTACTTTGAGGAGGCAGCTCTTCCCCTGTCATCTTTTGAGTCCCTTCAAACCTGGGGGAGGCTCATATTCCAGCTCTATATCAGACAATGTTTCTCTGCTGTACATAAGGTTTCACTGCCTAATTCTTTTCAGAAGTAGGCTGCCAAGTCCTTCTTTCTAGTCTGTGTTATTCTGGAAGCTCAGCTGAAAACTGTCCTCCATGGGTGACTCTGCTGGTATCTGAATACTGGTGGCATAGCTTCCAGCATCAAACACCCAAGCCCCTACAGTACTACAAACTGAAAGACATCCTGGAGCTGGAGATAGAAACCAAAGGGAAGAACAAACTCAGCATTTCTCAAGCTGAAAGAACTAAAGAAAAAATTCAAACCTCGAGTTGCAATAGTAAAGGATTCTGTGGGCAAAATACTGAATGACGCAGGAGGCATCAAAAGAAGATGGAAGGAATACACATATTTTTTATACCAAAAAAGAATTAGTCAATGTTCAACCATTTCAAGAGGAAGCATATGCTCAGGAACCCACAGCACTGAAGGCAATGGTGAAAAAAAAAGGCTCCAGAAATTGATGGAATATCAATTGCGATGTTTCAACGAATGGATGCGGTGCTAGAAGTGCTCACTCGTCTATGCCAAGAAATATGAAAGACAGCTTCCTGGCCAACTGACTGGCCAAGAAAGGTGATCCAACCAAATGCAGAAATTATAGAACAATATCATTAATATCACATGAAAGCAAAATTTTGCTGTTTTTGTTGTTGTTAGGTGCCATTGAGTCGGTTCCGACTCATAGCGACCCTATGCACAACAGAACAAAACACTGCCTGATCCTGAGCCATCCTTACAATCATTGTAATGCTTAAGCTCATTGTTGCAGCCACTGTGTCAACCCACCTCGTTGAGGGTCTTCCTCTTTTCAACTGACCCTGTACTCTGCCAGGTATGATGTCCTTCTCCAGGGACTGATACCTCCCGACAACATGTCCAAAGTATGTAAGACGCAGTCTCACCATCCTTGCTTCTAAGGAGCAAACTCGTTGTGCTTCTTTCAAGACAAATCTGTTCTTTTGGCAGTCCATGGTATATTCAATATTCTTCACCAACACCACAATTCAAAGGCATCAATTCTTCTTTGGTCTTTCTTATTCATTGTCCACTTTCACATGCATGTGATGCAATTGGAAATACCATGGCTTGGTCAGGCGCACCTTAGTCTTCAAGGTGTCATCTTTGCTTTTCAACTGTTTAAAGAGGTCCTTTGCAGTAGATTTGCCCAATGCAATGTGACTTTTGATTTCTTGACTGCTGCTTCCATGGTTGTTGATTGTGGATACAAGTAAAATGAAATCCTTGACAACTTCAGTCTTTTCTCCATTTATCATGATATTGCCTATTGGTCCAGTTGTGAGGAGTTTTGTTTTCTTTATGTTGAGGTGCAATCCATACTGAAGGCTGTGGTCTTTGATCTTCATTAATAAGTGCTTCAAGTCCTCTTCACTTTCAGCAAGCGAGGTTATGTCATCTGCATAACACAGGTTGTTAAAGAGTCTTCCTACAATCCTGATGCCCCGTTCTTCTTCATATAGCTTCTTGGATTATTTGTTCAGCATACAGATTAAATAGGTATGGTGAAAGAATACAACCCTGACACACACCTTTCCTGACTTTAAACCAATCAGTATCTCCTTGTTCTGTCTGAACAACTGCCTCTTGATCTATGTAAAGCACAATTAAGTGTTTTGGAATTCCCATTCTTCACAATGTTATCCATAATTTGTTATGATCCACACAGTCAAATGCCTTTGCATAGTCAATAAAACACAGGTAAACATCCTTCTGGAATTCTCTGCTTTCAGCCAGGATCCATCTGACATCAGCAATGATATCCCTGGTTCCATGTCCTCTTCTGAAACCAGCCTGAATTTCTGGCAGGTCCCTGTCGATATACTGCTGCAGCCATTTTTGAATGATCTTCAGCAAAATTTTGCTTGCATGTGATATTAATGATATTGTTCTATAATTTCCACATTCAATTGAATCACTTTTCTTGGGAATAAGCATAAATATGGATCTCTTCCAGTCAGTTGGCCAGGAAGCTGTCTTCCATATTTCTTGGCATAGACGAGTGAGTACCTCCAGCACTGCATCTGTTTGTTGAAACATCTCAATTGATATTCCATCAATTCCTGGAGCCCTGTTTTTCACCAATGCCTTCAGAGCAGCTTGGACCTCTTCCTTCAGTACCATCAGTTCCTGATCATATGCCCCCTCTTGAAATGGTTGCACATCAACTAATTCTTTTTGGTACAATGACTCTGTGTATTCCTTCCATCTTTTTTTGATGCTTCCTGCGACGTTTAAAATTTTCCCCATAGAATCCTTCGCTATTGCAACTTGAGGCTTGAATTTCTTCTTCAGTTTTTTCAGGTTGAGAAACGCTGAGTGTGTTCTTCCCTTTTGGTTTTCCATCTCCAGCTCTTTGCACATGTCATTATAATACTTTGCTTTGTCTTCTCGAGCCACCCTTTGAAGTCTTCTGTTCAGCTCATTTACTTCATCAATTCTTCCTTTTGCTTTAGCTGCTCTGACATCCATCTTGGTCTTTTTCTTCTTTCCTGTCTTTTCAATGACCTCTTGTTTTCTTCATGGATGATGTCCTTGATGTCATTCCACGATTCGTCTGATCTTCGGTCACTAGTGTTCAATGAGTCAAATTGATTCTTCAGATGGTCTCTAAATTCAGGTGGGATATGCTCAAGGTCATATTTTGGCTCTCTGGACTTTCAGAATCAACTCAACGGCACTGGGTTCTGGGTGGACTTGCTCTGATTTTCTTCAGTTTCAGCTTGAACTTGCATATGAACAATTGATGGTTTGTTCCACAGTCGGGCCCTGGCCTTGTTCTGACTGATGATATTGAGCTTTTCCATCGTCTCTTTCCACGGATGTAGTCAATCTGATTTCTGTGTGTTCCATCTGGCGAGGTCCATCTGTGAAAAAAAAAAAAGTTCACCATTTATGTTGGTGAAAGAAGGTATTTGCAGTGAAGAAGTCGCTGGTCTTGCAAAATTCTATCATTCGATCTCCAGCATTGTTTCTATCACCAAAGCCATGTTTTCCAATTACTGATCCTTTTTGTTTCCAACTTTCGCATTCCAATTTCCAGTAATTATCAATGCATCTTGACTGCATGTTTGATCAATTTCAGACTGCAGCAGCTGATAAAAATCTTCTGTTTCTTCATCTTTGGCCCTAGAGGTTGGTAAGTAAATTTGAATAACAGTCGTATTAACTGGTCTTCCTTGTAGGCGTATGGATATTATCCTATTACTGACAGCGTTGTACTTCAGGATAGATCTTGAAATGTTCTTTATGAAGATGAATGCAACACCATTCCTCTTCAAGTTGTCATTCCCAGCATAGTAGACCATATGATTGTCCAATTCACAATGGCAAACACCAGTCCATTTCAGCTCACTAATGCCTAGGATATCTGTGTTTATGCGTTCCATTTCATTTTTGATGATTTCCAGTGTTCATACTTTATACATTCCAGGATCCAATTATTAATGGAAGTTTACAGCTGTTTCTTCTCATTTTGAGTTGTGCCACATCAGCAAATGAAGGTCCCAAAAGCTTTATTCCATCCATGTCATTACGGTCAACTCTACTTTGAGGAGGCAGCTCTTCCCCAGTCATCTTTTGAGTGTCTCCCAACCTGGGGGGCTCATCTTCCAGTGCTATATCAGACAATGTTCTGCTGCTATTCATAAGGTTTTCACTGGCTAATGCTTTTCAGAAGTAGACTGCTGGGTCCTTCTTCCTACTCTGTCTTAGTCTGGAAGCTCAGCTGAAATCTGTCCTACATGGGTGACCCTGATGGTATCTGAATACCAGCGGCATAGCTTCCAGCATCACAGCAACACGCAAGCCCCCACAGCACAACAAACTGACAGACACGTGGGGGAAATTTTGCTGAAGATCATTCAAAAGCAGCTGCAGCAGTGTAGCAACAGAGAACTGCCAGAAATTCAGGCTGGGTTCAGAAGAGGACATGAAACCAGGGAGATCACTGCTGATGTTAGATGGATCCTGGCTGAAAGCAGAGAATACCAGAAGGATGTGTACCTATGTTTTATTGATTATGCAAAGGCATTTGACTTTGTGGATCAGAACAAATTATGGACAACGTTGCAAATAATGGGGATTCCAGAACACTTAACTGTGTTCATGAGGAACCTCTACATAGATCAAAAGGCAATTGTTCAGACAGAACAAGGGGATACTGAGTGGTTTAAAGTCAGGAAAGGTGTGTGTCAGGGTTGTATCTTTTCACCAATCTATTCAATCTGTATGCTGAGCAAATAATCCAAAAAGCTGGACTATATGAAGAAGAACGGGGCATCAGGATTGGAGGAAGATTCATTAACAACCTGTGTTTGCTGAAGGTGAAGAGGACTTGAAGCACTTATTAATGAAGATCAAAGACCACAGCCTTCAATATGTATTGCACCTCAACATGAAGAAAACAAAACTCCTCACAACTGGACCAATAAGCAACATCATGATAAATGGAGAAAAGATTGAAGTTGTCAAGGATTTCATTTTACTTGTATCCACAATCAACAACCATGGAAGCAGCAGTCAAGAAATCAAAAGTCACATTGCATTGGGCAAATCTACTGCAAAGGACCTCTTTAAACAGTTGAAAAGCAAAGATGACACCTTGAAGACTAAGGTGCGCCTGACCAAGCCATGGTATTTCCAGTTGCATCATATGCATGTGAAACCTGGACAATGAATAAGGAAGACTGATGAAGCATTGGTGCCTTTGAATTGTGATGTTGGTGAAGAATATTGAGTATATACCACGGACTGTCAATGAATAAACAAATCTGTCTTGGAAGAAATACAACCAGAATTGTCCTTAGAAGCAAGGCTGGTGAGATTGTGTCTTTACACACTTTGGACATTGTTAGGAAGGATCAATCCCTGGATAAGGATATCATGCTTGGTAAAGTACAGTGTCAGCAGAAAAGAGGAAGACACTCAACGAGGTGGGTTGACACAGTGGCTGCAACAATGAGCTCAAGCATAACAACGATTATAAAGATGGTGCAGGACCAGGCAGTGTTTAGTTCTGTTGTGCATAGGGTCGCTATGAGTAGGAACTGACTCAATGGCACCTAACAATAACAACAATGAATTGACTCAAAGTGAAACAGAAGATCTCAAAAGACTTATAAAAAGTAAAGAGATTGAAACAATAATAAAAATAACTTCCCAAGAACAACAAAATATCCTGGAAAATCCATTTTAATATTAAAAAAAAAAACATTTATTATGGCCTGAATGTCTTCTGCTTCCCTACCTCCTTCCTTCCCCCTTTGCATTTCAAAGATTTCATCATGGCTTGAAAAATTTCAAGTGTACTATTGAGTTGTCAGTCCAAACAACCTGTACTCAAAAAATTTTATTTGGAGAAACCACAAAGAAAATGTTCCCTTGTAATCTTTATGGAAACATATTCCCAGACCTTTCTTCCACAGCACTGCTGGGTGGATTCAAACTGCCAACTTTTAGGTTATGAGACAGGTACCAACTTCTGCCATATATATATATATATTACACATACATATTAGCATTCTGAATAATAGTATCATTACTTTGAAAGACTATTGAGAATATGAATGATTCTGTTTTCTACTTATCAAGAGTTGTATGTACTAACATTTACCAAGCCATACTCACTAATTTTGGAGCTAAATTGAACAACCTTTTCAAATTAACGTGAACTTTGAAAATCCACAGAAGCTCATTCTTCTGTATTCATCTAAACTAAAAGAACGCACAACTGCTTGACACATAGAATGAGAATGCATGAATCAATTAACTGCAGAAAACATGTTGTTACAATCCATTGAGTCAGATCCCACTAAGGCCGACTCCATGTAAAACAGAGTGAAAACTGTCTGGTCCTGTGCCATCCTCATAACCATTGTTAGGCTTGAGCCCATTGTTGCAGCCACTGTGTCAATCCATCTTGTTGAGAGTTTTCCTCTTTTTGGTTGACCCTCTACTCTACCAATCATTATGTCCTTCTCCAGAGACTGGTTCCCTCTGCTAACATGTCCAATGCATGTGAGATGAAGTGTCATCATTGTAACTTCTAAGGAGCATTCTCGCTGTACTTCTTGAAAGACAGATTTGTTTGTTCTTCTGTCAGTCCATGGTATATTCAATATTCTTCGCCAACACCATAATTCAAAGGCATTGATTCGTCTTTGGTTTTCCTTATTCATTGTCGAGCTTTCACATACATTTGAGGCAATTGGAAACGCCACGGCTTGGCTTAGGTTAAGAGCTACAGTGAGCTACAGCTGCCAACCCAAGAGTCGGCAGTTTGAATCCATCAGCCACTCCCAGGAAACCCTATGAGGCAGTTCTATCCTGTCCTATAGGGTCTCTATTAGTCAGAATCTACTTGACGGCAATGGTTTGGTTTTTTTCGTAATTTTTATGGTAGCAGACCTCTCTTAAGTTTTGCACCACAAGGGCTCCTTAAAAATTGGTATTGCCAGATACAAAAAGAGATTATTAATATTAATAATTAAAAATACAATTGGCAGAAAAGATACTCAATATATATTACATACTTTTATGGGGAAAATATAATTTATCATCCAATTGGCAACAATGTCGAAAGTGCAACAAGATATTAATGTTCACACCAAAAAAAAAAAAAAGGCCTCTGTTATAAACAAAGATATTGGGAACCAATAAAAAAAAAGAATTGACTGAGAAGAGCAATCATTTGATGTCAATTAAAAAGTCATCTCTCTGCTTTCACCACCAAGTGACAGAATCAGAAAAAGAAACCACAGACTCATTCATACATTCATCTCAAATTCAGCATTTGGGTCCCCATATGTATTTTCTCTTATGAAAAATTTTCTCAGCACCTTTTAATCCTTTGTATGTTTCATAAAACACCTAACTTATCTCCTGCACCATTGCATCTTCCTATAATCATTATTCTCAAAGACCATTAACAATTACTGGGAGTGACTGATATAAAAACTGTCTTAAGAGGTGACTTCCTAGAACCTTTTGATCCAGGTAGAGGGGTATCTTTTGTCAGCTTCTGAAACTCTTGGGAAATAACAGGCTTGAATTCTCATGGTCTAAGATTTATGTCTAACTGTCTGGTTCCAGAAATTGCCTAGGTTTTACTCCAGGAAATTAGGAGATTTAGCTGATGCTTGTCCTTAAAACAGTAAAGAGTCCCTAGAAACCTAGTTCAAGTAAAGGTTTGAGAATGAGACAATATGCTACCAATGAGGCTTTCTATAGGACAAATATAACTGTAAGAAAAGAAAAGTTAAGTAGATAAGTGTCACATGGCAAGGACATCCATTAGTGTTGTAATGTCCTCCCCAGCTTAAAGAGTAAAAATAGAGTGGACCAAGGTTTTGGGCTTTTTTTTCTTGGAATTTCTCACTCCTAACAGGCCATTAAGATCGCCAAATTTTGAACACAACTCTATGAGAAAGGAAGAATCTATCTGGATCCTGCTGCCTCTCATTTTTACTTTCTTTATCTCTTATATTCTTTGTATTTCTTGTTTGTTCTTTTAATAATAAACCATATTTATAGCAGCCTTAATTAAGTTTGGTTAGTCACTTCTACTAGTTCTTGAATATGGGCCAAGCTTTTGTATGCCTGACTTATTTGACTCTTACTTGAAAGGTTTGAATTCAGAGGTGACAAGCATTATTGAGTTATGCTTGTCTTTAGTCTCAGAATTGTCTAGGTCTTCCAAGAGGACAGTGTTTAACATTGTGTGCATTGCAATCATCCTGGTTTTAAATCCTGCTTCTTCTCCTAACTGTGTATTTTTAGGTAATCAACATAAATTATTGAACTCCTGTGTTAATTGAGGGAAATACTTATTTTTTATAAAACTCTCAGAAAGCATACCCTGCATCATTATTATGAACTTCATCATCGTTGCTACTTTCACAGAGGTTATACTGAAACTAATTAATTCAACTAATTAATCAATAAACTGTCTATCTGAATGATCATTGCTGACTCAGTCTCATGTAAATGGGAAACTAGTTGATAAATTGTGATAGCACTCGGGTTATTTCAAATTTCTCCAGTTATGTTGCCAAGTAGTGATAAATTATTTTATGGGACAAATAAGGCAGAAAGAATGAAAGAATCAGGCCCCAACAAAAATCTTGATGCAAACAAAGAACATAACACTGGTACTCCAATAATGTTTCCACCACTTCCCAATTGACCTAATTAAGAAACTGACTTATGTTCAGAGAAATAATTTTGCTTCAAATCATGAGACTCCTATCAGTCTAGGGTACAACGCAAGAGACAGAGCAGGGGTGGGGGCGGGCACGTAATGGATTCAGGCCTATTTCTTCAAGCTATATGACAGACTGAAAACTTCAGTCTCCTTGACCATGGTGGATAGCCAGAAAATGTAGATAACCGGCTGACAGGATGCAGTATTATATGTGACTCTGTTGTAAATGAAGGTTTTTCCCAACTCTTCAAAGATTAGATACTTCTCAAATATGAGGTAGAAAAGAGTATAATTATGAGTCACAGACCACTTTTTTCTGGTCCTGTCCATCTACAATTAGGGAATGTTTAAGATCTGGTGTAGGAATAGAATGTTATCACAGAAGGCAAAAATTCTGTACCGCCAACAATACAGAGTCTAGCATGGAAGAACATGATCTTCTCTAGGTTTTGAACGTATCTGAACTAGTTAACCTGGTGGCAAAAGTGGATAAGGTATAAGCAATGAATCCCTACTCAATATGTAATTGATATACAATCATATTCAGACATGATTTAGAAGCCCAATGGCCCCACAAAAGTGTCCACGTCTTAATCTCTAGAAGTCGTGAATATGTTAAGTTACATATCAAAATGCATGTGAAAGCTGGACAATGAAAAAGGAAGACTGAAGAAGAATGAATTCATTTGAATTGCAGTATTGGCAAAGAATTTTGAATACACTATGGACTTCCAGAGGAACTAACAAATCAGTCTTGGGGCAGTACAGCCAGAATTTTCCTTAGATATGAGAGGTGAGGCTTTGTCTTTCTTACTTTGGACATATCAGCCAAGACCATCTGCTAGAAAAGGACATGATGTTTAGTAAAGTGGAGGGTCAGCAAAAGTGATAGAAATCTTCCATGAGTTAGATTGACATGGTGGCAGCAACAATGAGCTCAAACACACCGAGGACTGTAAGGTGGTCCAAACCTTTGTTCTGTTATACGTAAGGTCTCTGCGAGTCAGAGCCGACTGCGCAGCAACTAACAACATAGCAAAAGTGAATTAAGTCTGCAGATAAAATTAAAGTTGTTAATCACATGAAATGTAGAAAGGCAGATTATCCTGGATTATCTGGTTGGACCCAATATAATCACAAGGGTCTTTTCAATAAGAAAGAGGAAAGCAGAAGAGTCAGTCAGAAGCAGAGGGGAGGAGATATAAGAAGTAAGCAAAGTAGAGTGATGCAAGGCATGGACTCAACGTGCCATCACTGGCTTTGAAGGTAGAAGAGGTCTGCAAATGAAAGCATATAATCAGGCTCTAGAAGCTAGAAAAGGCAAAGACCCTCCAAAAAAGGAATCAACCTTTCCTGGCAACTTGATTTTAGCTCAGTGAGGTCTGCATCGGACTCTGATCTATAAAAATTTAAGATAGCAAATGTGTTTTGTTTTAAGCCAATAAATTTGTTATGGTAGAAATAGAAAGGTAATAACAAGTGAATAGATTTTGGAGAGATAATTTTTACCTGAGAAAGGAATCTTTAACCTTTTTAAAAGCTTATGCCCACAGAGTTCCACCCAATAAATGAGGTCCAAGATGTGAGGTATGCAGGCCTTGAAAATCAGGGAAGCTGGTCAAAATGTCTATTCATCTTGGCAGGGCAAAGTAGGTTAGGATGGGATGACCAGAGAGACACAAAATTAGATGTATATTAATTTAAATTCAATGTTGTTGTTGTATACTGTCAAGTTGATTCCAACTCAGAGTGACCCCACATGATAGAGTAGAACTTCCCCATAGGATTTTCTTGCTGTAATATTTATGAAAATGTATCTCCAGGTCTTTCTCCCACAGAGTCACTGGGTGGGTTTGAGGTTCCAACCTTTCCATTAGCAGTCAAGCACTATCGCCCACCAGGGCTCCTTTACAAGTCAGTAGAATCATATAATCTTGGAATTAAATCAGTCTCAGAATTATGGTGCAAAACTGTGTAGTGATTAAGAAGTGGGCCCTCACATAAAATTAGCTGGGTCCATTATATCTCTGTTCTGCTGCTTACTAATTTTGTGACTTTGAGAAAGTTTCTCAACTGTCTGAATCAGTTTCCTCATTTTTAAAAATGTTTGTTGTTGTTGTTAGGTTCCATCAAGTCAGTTCCAGCTCACAGTGATCCTGTGTTTGGTCCTGCACCATTCTCCAATTGTTGCTATGTTTGAGCCCATTGTTGCAACCACTGTGTCTACTTATCTTGTTGAGGGTCTTTGTCTTTTCCCTGATCCTCTACTTTACCAAGCATAACATCCTTTTCTAGGGACTGGTCCCTTCTGACAGCATGTCCAAAGTACATGAGACGAAGTCTTGTCATCTTGCTTCTAAGGAGCATTCTGGTTGTACTTCTTCCAAGACAGATTTGTTTGTTCTCCTGGTACCCAGACCCAGTGCCTTCGAGTCGATTCCGACTCTTAGGTAGTCCATGGTATATTTAATATTCTTCACCAACACCATAATTCAAAAACATCAACTCCTCTTCAGTCTTCTTTATTCATTGTTCAGCTTTCTTACGTATAAGAGGTGATTGAAAATACCATGGCTTGGGTCAGGCATACCTTAGTCTTAAAAATGACAATGTAAAAACATAAGGCTTATTAACTATTAATGTAATATACTATTAATGTAAAAATGTAGTGGTAATTGACAATTTAAAAACATAATGGTAATTAATTCATGGAGTTTTTGTGAGAATAAGATGAGATAACATGTGGTAAAAACATAGAAGAGTATCTGGAACTTAGTAAAGATCTGTGTCAGGTTGTTATTTAAATGACTTAGTTGCTGGGAAGACAAAGGCATTGGGGAGACTATCAGGAAATAAAAAAAAGCATAGATTTTGCTCTATCTTCTGTTACGTATAATATCCTTTGAATGTGAACTAAAGTAATTCTCTATTAGAAATATATATATACACATATGTTTTTAATAAAGTTGTGTAATATATACCAATCGCGGTTACAATTAGTGTGCAAGGATTAGCTCATTTTATCAACACTACACAATGACCTCAGTACTATATCCTCTATTTCATAAGAAATACACTGAAACTCAAAAAGGTAACTAACTTGCTCAAAATTACACAGGTAAAAAGTACTGATGAAAGCCAAACTCAAGGGAGCCTGATTTCTGATCCCTCAATATTAAGCAAAACCCTATATTTCTGAACATCAGGAGTCTTGGTTAAAGTATAAGTTTGTGAGTTTTCATTGCTCTGCATTTTGGTATCTCTAATTTCTTAGAGCACAGCCAAAATTTCAGAAATAATTGTGTTAATTATGGATAATTTGAAAACCTATTTTCAATTTTGTTTTCATATTAATAATAAATAAATTGTACTTGGAACACTAAAATGTAAGAAGTAAGAAAGCCCGTCTTATAAACTTGACACTAAACATAATGACAGCTTGGAATAGTCAGTTGTCTAAGGTGACGTCTCTCAGTTTGATTGTGTTTGGATGCACGGGTCATCAGATTGCTTCCTAGATTCTTATAAGTTATGATTTGTAATCCTGGTTTAGTAATGTTCTAGGTCAAATTCAGTTGAATACAAGTCATTTTGTTTTTGACTTGAGATATATATTTTGTTTTGTTTTATTACTACAAAATTGCTTTTGAATATGGTATGACTACAATATTCCAGAACACAGTTCTTTAAAATTCATTTTGGCCTGATGAATTTACATTGGCCTCACTAATGAAATTCCTTACCTCTCTACAGAAATCCGAAATCCTGCAATGCCTCTCACTACGCTGAGGTGAAAAATCTCAGTCTGCACTCACCTTGCATGAAATGAATTATCCACTCTATAATAAATGCTCAGGAAGACCAAATAAATTTGAAAGCAAAAGAAGAGACAGAGCATATTAGTTTTATTTTGAATCAGCTGACAGATTTGAACTATAAGCTATGCAATTTGAGCACTTACAGAAGCACTTACCTTCCTGACTAAGCAGATAAACGTCATTTTCTGGTTGTTTAAGCAACAAATGATTTACTTTGTATGACATCCTTAGTAGAAAATTTGATTAAGTTCCATTATTTTATCGATGGGGCCAAAAGAAAAAAAAAAAAAGCTTTGGTAGGTCTACATAGACCAAAATTTCTCCTTTAGATTATCACCTTTTGGAATAATCAAGACAAGTCATAATGGTTTTCACTTGACAGCCTGTATGATCTTTCATATTATAAATATAAAAAAAAAAAACTTAGTTGTGCTTCCTGCTGCCTTCATTTGTTCCTCATAAACAATTCCATTTTCTCCTCTTCAGCAACAGTGACTATCATTAGTTGGTGGTGGTGTCCTTTTTTTCTTTAATAAAATTTTGATTCAAGTATAAATACACATAGAACACGCACAGATCAGAAGCGTAGAGGTTAATAAATTTTCACATCCTTATGAGCACCCAAAATACAAAAAGAAAATTCGCAGCACACCTGAATTCCCCCTTTTTCCTCTCCCAGATGTCATTCCAAATGATATAAATCACTCTTCTGGCTTTTAATGTTAAAATATTTTTGCCTGATTTTTATATCTAGAAAAAGAGAAGCTGTATGTAAACGAAAAGCAACCGGCAAACCTGAGCCTGCTCTCCAGAATAGAAATATGGAGTAACCCAGTTAAAAGCAATATGGTTGACTTTGAAGTGAGAGAATATTTGGTACTACGAATAGTATGCCAATACATAAAAGGGGTAAGAGGAGAGGGAAATGAATGTGACTTGATTTATTAACGTAGAATTTATAGAATAAGTTCATCAACAGTTACTTGTCTTTATGTTTTCCTTTTATATAAACCATTCATAATCAGGATAATAGCATTTATTAACAACTTTCAAATGTGTTACAGAACTGAGAAAGAAACTATGCAACTATATAATACCTAGTTTTGAAAATTGCTTTCATAGGTCCTCTAGATATTAAAATATAGTTTCGGAATGTGTTACTCTGGAAATTCTACTACAAAAAAAATTACAGTACTGAGAGTGTAAATGACTTTTAAAGGGTAAAAAACTTAATAGCCCTCTTAGATAGAGTCTATAGTTCACATTGCAAAACATTTTCAAGGATATGACCAACTTAACCTTGGCTCTCAAGGGCTCTTTTTGTTGGTTTGTTTTTATTTTTTTTTTTCCTTCGACTTTCCTATTATACTTGTAGTTCAAACAATGAGTTTCAGAGCAACATAATAGTGTACATACCCTCAATTTAATGCATTTACAAGTCATTACTCATAGTTATTTGTTCTTGTTTTGAAAATGTTGAAATAACCCCAAAAGCTATGGGGTTATAAAGATCACTTACTTCCCTGTGTCTAAATTTATCTGATTATAAGGTGAGAACAATGTGTCCCATCTACTTTGGTCTTTGGGATTTTAAGACTTAATGAGTTCAAAAAGTTTCTAAGGACTTTACAAAAAAGTAGACACATAAATAATATTAATGACATGTCTGCCAGACAATGGGGAATGTGTGAAACCGTGTTTCAAAATATCAAAAAAGTCAAAACATATACTTTTATCAGCTCTTAGCACTAACCTCTAAAAAGATCAAAGACCCTCTTCTTTTGTGTAATAATCTCTGGAAGCTATTTAGCTCAAAATTTTAAAAGACCATGCCCAAAGTGTAGAAGAAAGGTTGCAACACTAAGAAAAAATATAAAAGTTTAATACGGACCTATAGACATAATGGCAAATAGCATGGCAAATAATGTTTTAAAACACCGAAGCCTCTTTGAAACAAGATGAAAATGGAGTAGATGCATCTGTCATCTATAAAAGCAGGAGTGATTTTAGAAGTGGCGAAAGTGGCTACAGAAATCCTCAAATGGTCTTCTATTCCTTCCGAGGAGTGTTATCTTCAAAATAGAAAGAAAAACACAAATATATTCAGTATATCACAAGTGCAGAAATAAGCTCCCCCAGATGGATTCAAATCTGTAGGCCTCTGAGAGTGTACGTTAATGGTGGTGAAGGAATTTGGAAGAGGATAGCAAAAATGGTTGCATAACTGGAAGAATGTAATCAATGTCACTGAGTTGTACATGTAGAAATTATTGCAATGGTGTACGTTTTGCTATGTATATTTTCAACAAAAAAGAAAGAAGCTGTTGAAGATTACCCCCAAACCAGCTTTGGCAGACTTTAAGCAATAATGGGAAAAGGGAGACATCCAAACTCCAGAAACGGGCAAAAGCTCCCAATTTTAAAGAATACTCTGACCAAGTTCTGAATATAATATCAAGTGGGTGATTTTTTTATTGAAAGAGAATTAAATTCCTACAAAGCTGAACCCTCTCTAAAATTAGAATAGATATCAGAGTCCACCTGTTCCAGTGTAATTATTATAGATCATGAAATCAAGATACAGAAATGTTAGTGATTTTCCCAGTCTTCGACAAATAACCCTACATTTTTGTATCTGAGTATTGAACAAAACATATATACTTAATGGCCCTCAGTTTCTCTATATGTAAAATGAGATTAAACTAGGGTTACACTAGAAACATCCATCTCTATCTCCAAAACTTATGTATTCATGCAATTTTTGTTTCTCTTTTGATGTGAAAAAGATGATGTTTTTGTGAAGCAAGTACCATCGTAAATCAGTTTATCGTGTGATTTTTCATTATTTTAAATGCCTGTTGAGAAAATCAGGATTGGTGGGTGTGAATTTTACTCCAGAGCCCATGTGCTATTGTATGCCTTTTCACACAGACACGTGAATTCTCCCTTGCTTCTTCTCCCTGGTGTGATATCACCCTACTGCCTTCATCTCCTTTCATCTCACATTTATTTTGCTAAATTTTCCTCTTCTAAAATCCACCAACTCCCTTGCCCCCGCCCAAGCCCCTCCTCATTGCTCATCACTGGGGTTTTTTACCCCGTTTTACTCCTCTGGTGCTCCTGAGAGCATTCGTTAAAATGGTCTGCAAAAGAGGCTGCAAGTAGCTGTCATTAATATTTACTTAAATAAGGAGTCTGGCAGCAACGTTAGCTGATTTTCTCACTGGGTTCCTGAAAACACCTGAGATCTAATATCAAACAATCTTGCAGCTCATATAAATCGGAGGATTTAGCAGTTGTGGTGAGGGAGCAAGACGTGAGAGCAGTAATTACTATTATTTTAACATTAGAATCACCAGTGTCCTTTTATAGAATACTAGTGACAAAGTCATTCCCCTTACCAATTAATTCAGAATCTCTGGATGTTGGTCTCTGGCATACCTATCTTTTAAGAGCTCCTAAACTCAGTGCCCTCGAGTCAATTCCAACTCATAGCGAACCTATAGGACGGAGTAGAACTGCCCCATAGAGTTTCCAAGGAGCACCTGGCAGATTCGAACTGCTGACCCTTTAGTTAGCAGCCGTAGCTTAAGAGCTCCTAGGCTAGTCCAAATTGTAGGCATGTTTGAGTCCCACTGCTCCCAAAGAGCAAATATCACTTAGGAGTTTTAGCTTCTTTCAGGCAGGAAGGGGTAGATAGTAGAGGCTTTCCAGGGCTTAGTGGAAGCTGAAGAAAAACAAAACCACAAGAAAGGGGAAACAAAACCACCCGATTAGAATCCATCAATAATTCAGGTCATATACAAACAATATGAACAGCAGATTTGCTAAAAGCTGAATTGAAAAATAAAAAAGACAATTTGTTCACTGTGAGCAAACCAACAGGAATGATCCCTTACTTCTGACAATTTAATTTACTTGTAAATAGAAAATTATAAACAAATTAGTGAGATAGGGCACACTTTTCCATAGGTATTGCTAGATTTTCAGAATTCTGACAAGGAAATGCAATTTTTGTGATTAGAATATTATGTAGTAAAATAAAAATAGGATTATGACTTCTTATTCAGTTTTCTGTTTATAAATAAATTTCAATTCTATAATGATATTTGAAACCATAGCCTAAAATGATGATGTTAGCAATATTGATGAAAGGCTTTAAAATATCTCCATGGTGTATTCTTAGACTTCGATCTTTCATATCTTCCTGCTTACTTGTACCCTGCATATAATTGCACCTTTAACCGAGCTATCACGAGACATAAAACTTAAATAAGTATGTTGGTATTACACATTCTTGTGTCTACCAAATATAAAACTGTCAAATAAATTTAACTTTTCTTGGTTTTCCAGCCCCCCACATAATTCAATATTTTGTACTGGAAATTTGTGAGTGTGTTTGCAAGTGCTTAGGATGTTGTTGTTTTGTTAGGGACGTCAGTCGGCTCCAGCTCGTAGAATCCCTAGGTACAACAGAATGAAACACTGCTCAGTCCGGCACCATTCTAACAATTGTTGCTATGTCTCAGCCCATTGTTGGAGCCACTGTGTCAATTCAACTCATTGAGGGTGTTCCTCTTTTTCCCTGACCCTCTACTTTATTAAGCATGATGTCCTTCTCCGGGACCTGTCCCTCCTGATAAAATGTCCAAAGCATGTGAGATGAAGTCTCACCAACCTTACTTCTAAGAAGCTTTCTGGCTCTAATTCTTCCAAGACAGATCTACTCATTCTTCTGGCAAACCATGGTATATTTAATATTCTTCACCAACAGCACAACTCAAAGGCATCATTTCTTTGTCGGCCTTCCTTATTCATTGACCAGCGTTTGCATGCATATGAAGCTACTGACAATTGTGCAGTGGTTAAGAGTTCAGGCTGCTAACCAAAAGGTTGGCAGCTGGAATCCACCAGCCACTCTTTGGAAACCCTATGTGGCAGTTCTACTCTGTCCTATAGGCTCGCTATGAGTCAGAATCAACTTGTTGGCAGTGGCTTCGGTTTGGGTTTGGGTCAGGGACACCTTAGTTCTCAAAGTGACATCTTTGCTTTTGAACACTTGAAGAGGTCTTTTGCAGGAGATATGCAAAATGCAATAAATCCTTTAATTTCCTGAATGCTGTTTTCATGGGCATTGATTGTGGATCCAAGCAAAATGAAATCCTAGGCAGCTTCAATCTTTTTTTTATTTATCGTGATGTTGCTTATTGATTCAGTTTTGATGATTTTTATCAAAAAATCTTTATGTTGATGTGTAATCCATATTGAAGGCTGTGGTCTTTGATCTTCATCAATAACTTTCTCTTCCTTTTCGGCAAGCAAGATTGTGTCATCTGCATGTTGCAAGTTGTTAATGAGTCTTCCTCCAATCCTGATGACAAGTTCTTCAAATAGTCCAGTTTCTCAGATTATTTGCTCAGCATACAGATTGAATAAGTATGGTGAAAGGATACAACCCTGACACACAACTTTCTGGATTTTAAACTGTGCAGTATCTCCTTGTTCTGTTCAAATGACTTGCCTATTTGTCTATGTACAGTTTCTACATGAGAACTATTATGTTTTCTGGAATTCTCATTCTTTGAAATGTTATCAATAATTTGTTATGATCCACCTAGTAGAGTGCCTTTGCATAGTCAATAAAACACAGGTAAACATTATTCTGGTATTCTGTGCTTTCAGCCAAAATCCATCTAATATCAGCATTGATATCTCTTTTTCCATGTCCTGTTCTGATTCTGGCTTGATTTTCTGGCAGTTCCTCTCAATGTACTGCTGTAACCATTTTTTAATTATCTTCAGCAAAATTTTACTTGCGTGTAAAATTAATGATATTGTTCTATAATTTCCTCATTCTGTTAGATCACATTCTTTGAAACGGGTATAAATATAGATATCTTCTAGTCAGTTGGCCAGGCACCTATCTTCCACATGTCTTGGCATAGACTAGTAAACGCTTCCAGCATTGCATCTGTTTCTTGAAACATCTCAATTGTGTATTCCATCAATTTCTGGAGTGTTCTTTTCTCATAAGTGCCTTCAGTGCATCTTGGACTTCTTTGTTCAGTACTATCAGTTCTTGATCATAAGTTACTTCTTTAAATGGCTGAACATTGACCACTTCTTTTTGGTAGAGTGACTCTGTGTATTCTTTTCATCTTCTTTTGATGTTTCCTGCGTCATTTGAACATCTTGCCCATAGAATCCTTCACGATTGCAACTCGAGACTTGGATTTTTCCTTCAGTGCTTTTAGCTTGAGAAATGTCGAGAGTGTTCTTCACTTTTGGTTTTCTAATTCCAGGCCTTTGCACATTTCATTATAGTAGTTTACTTCACTCTGTCTTCTCAAGCCACCCCTTGAAATCATCTGTTCAGCTTTTTACTTCATCATTTCTTCCATTCACTTTAGATACTCTAAGTTCAAGTGCAAGCTTCAGGGTCTCTTCTGGCATTCATTTTGGTCTTTTCTTTCTTTCTTATCCTTTTAATGATCTTTTCCTTTCTTCATATATGATGTCCTTGATGTCATCCCACAACTCATTGTTCTTTGGTCATTTGGTCATTACTGTTCAGTGAATAAACTCTATTTTTGAGATGGTCTCTAAATTCAGGTGGGATGCACTCAAAATCGTACTTTGGTTCTCGTGGACTTGTTTTAATTTTCTCATGCTTCAACTTGAACTTGCATATGAGAAATTGATGGTCTGTTCTTTAGCCAGCCCCTGGCCTTATTCTGACTGATGATATTGAGCTTTTCCATCATCTCTTTCCACAGATGTAGTCGATTTGATCCCAGTGTATTCCATCTTTCTAGGTCAACATGCGTAGTTGACATTTACATTGCTGAAAAACTTTATTCGCAATGAATAAGTCATTGGTCTTGCAAAATTCTATTATGTGATCTCTGGTGTTGTTTCTATTACCAAGGCCATACTTTGCAATTACTGATCCTTCTGTTTACTTCTTTTGCATTCCAATCACCAGTAATTATCAATACATTTTGATTGCAAGTTTGATCAATTTTGGACAGTAGAAGTTGGTAAAAACCTTCAATTTCTTCATCTTTCACATTAGTAGATGGTGTGTAAATTTGAAAAATAATCATATTAACTGGTCTTCCTTGTAGGTTTATGGATATTATCCTATCACTGACAGAACTGTACTTCAGCACAGATCTTGAAATCTTTTTGATGATAAATGTGACACCGTTCCTCTTCAGTTTGTCATTCCTGGCGTAGTAAATTCAAAATGGCTAATACCGGTCCATTTCAGCTCACTAACACCTAGGAGAGACCATTTTTGACAACTTACACCTTCTTAGATTCATACTTGGTACATTCCACATTCCAATTATTAATGGATGTTTTCAGCTGTTTCTTCTCATTTTGAGTCCTGCCGCATCAGCAAATGAAGGTTCTGAAAGCTCTATTCCATCTATTTCATTACAGTTGATTCTACTTTAAGAGGTAGCTCTTCTCTAGCCATATTTTCAGTGTCTTCCACCTGAGGGGCTAATCTCCTGGCACTATATCAGACAATGTTCCATTGCTATCCATAAACTTTTCACTGGCCAATTTTTTAAAAAGTAGATCTCCAGGACCTTCTTCCTAGTCTATCTTAGCCTGAAAGCTCCACTGAAACCTGTCTACCAAGGGTGACCTTGTTGGTATTTGAAATACCAATGGCTTAGCTTCCAACATCATGGCAACATACTAGTCACCTAAGTATGAAATACCATAAACATTATGATATTCAGTTTTCATGCTAAAGAGAAACTGGATATTTTTTAAAGATGTGTTTAAAAGTTTGTATTTGTTTAAATATTAAATAGCCTAAAATGATATAGTATTTTATCTTTCATAATATTTGAAAATTTCCATACATACAATTAACCACAAAATAAGAACAATGTTTTTTTCTATTTTGTGTGCCACTCATTTAAATTATATTTAAATACTTCATAAATGTTCATTCGAATCTACTTCTCATCATGAAAAAAATATATAAAGAATGAAGTTCTAAAATAAATAACATGAGGCCCCAGATAAGCAAAGCGTTATTAAAAAAAAAAAAAAGTAGGAGGCCTCATACGACCTGATCTCAGAATCTACTATGCAGCCATGGTAGTCAAAACATCCTGGCACTAGTAAAATGAGAGACTCATAGACTAATGGAACAGAATTGAAAACCCAGACGTAAATCCATCCACCTATAGTCAACTGATCTTAGACAAAGGACCAAAATCCATTAAATGGGGAAAAGACAATCTTTTAAACAAATGGTGCTGGCAAAACTGGATGCACATCTGTAAAAAATAAAAAAAAAAAAAAACAAGAGACAGGATCTATATCTCACGGTATACACAAAAACTAACTCAAAGTGGATCGAAGACCTAAAGGTAAAACCTAAAACAATAAAGAACATGGAAGAAAAATAGGGAAACACTAGGGTGCCTAATACCTAGCAAAAAGAGAATACGAACCGTAACTAACAATACACAAACACCAGAAGAGAAACTAGATAACCGGGAGCGTCTAAAAATTAAAGACTTATGATCATCAAAAGACTTCACCAAAAGAGTAGAAAGAGAACATACAGACTGGGGAAAAATTGGGGGCTATAACATATCTCACAAGGGTCTAATCTCTAAAATCTATAGAATAGTTCCACACCTCAAGGACAAAAAGGCAAGTAATCCAATTAAAAAATTGGATATGAACAGACATTTCACCAAAGAAGAAATTCAATTGGCTAACAGACACATGAGGAAATGCTAGTGATCATTAGCTGTTAGAGGAACGCATATCAAAACTACAATGAGATACCATCTCATCCAGACTTTACTGACACTAATAAAAAAGCAAACAAAAAACAGAAAATAATAAATGTTTGAGGAGTCATAGGGAGATTGGCACTCTTATGCACTGCTGGTGGGTGTGTAAAATGGTACAACTACTGTGAAAAACGATATGGTGCCTCCTTAAAAAGATAGAAACAGAAATTCCATATGATCCAGCAAGCCCACTCCAAGGAATACGTCTTAGAGAAATAAGAGACATCACACAAATAGACATATACGCACACTCATGTTCATTGCAGCACTATTCACAACAGCAAAAAGATAGTAACAACGTAAATGCCCATCAACAGATGAAAGGATAAACACATTGTGGTACATAAACCCAATGGAATACTATGCAACAATAAAGAACAATGATGAATCCGTGAAACATTTCACAACATGGATGAATCTGGAGGGCATTATGCTAAGTGAAATAAGTCAGTCACAAAAGGACAAATATTGTATGAGACCACTATTATGAAAAACAAAGAAAAGGTTTACACACAATAAAAAGCAACCATCTATTGATGGTTACTAGGGAGGGGAGAATTTTTTTTTTTAGGGAGGGGAGAAAGAGGAGAGTTGGGGAGTGGAAATCACTAACTTAATAGTAGAAAAGTGGTAGCATTGGTGAAGGGAAAGCTAACACATAATATAGGGGTAGTCAGCACAACTTGACCAAGGCAAAGTCAAGAAATTTTCTAGACACATGCAAACACCTTGAGGTACAGAGTTACTAGGGCTGAGGTCTAGGAACTATAGTCTCAGGGGACACTTAGGTCAATTGACATAACATAGTTCATAAAGAAAGTATTCTACATCCTACTTTGGTGAGTAACAGCCTACTTTGGGTAAAGGTAGCATCTGGGGCCTTAAAAGCCATCTAAGATATGTCTATTGGTCCCATCCCACACAGAACAAAAGAGAATGAAGAAAACAAAAGACACAAGGAAAGTATTAGTCCAATGCACTAACGGGCCACATGAACCACAGCTTCCACCAGCCTGAACTTAGAAGTAGATGGTACCTGGCTACCATCACTGATCGTTCTGATTAATAGGGATTAAAATAAAGGGTCCCAGAAAGCGGGACAACACAGGAGAAAAATATAGAACAAAATTCACACTCACAAAAAAATAGACCAGTTTTACTGATCTGACAGAGACTGGAGCAACCCTGAGACTATGGCCCCCCAGGCACCCTGCTATCTCAGAACTGAAGCCACTCCCAAATTCCACCTTTCAGCCAAAGATTAGACAGACTTATGAAGCAAATAATAACATGTGGGGAACGTGCTTTTTAGTTCAATCAACCATAGAAGACCAAATGGGCAACATCTGCCCAAAAGCAAAGACAAGAAGGCAAGAAGGGACAGGAAAACTGAACAAATGGACAAGGGGAACCCGGGGTAGACAATGAAAGAGGGAGAGTGCTGACACAATGTGAGATTACAACCAATGTCACAAAACAATTTGTATATAAATTTTGAATGAGAAAATAATTTGTACTGTAAACTTTCACTTAAAGCACAATAAAATTAAAAAATAAAATAAATAACAAGCTTGTGTATCCCAGGTTTTCAAATATTAAATACTAATGAAAAATAACACTCAGAAAAATAGAATACAGTTAACCATCATCACTAACCTCATAACCTCAAAGATTATGGATTATGACTCATTCACCTTCACTCATTTAAAAAAAAAAAAAGCATTCTGTTCGGTAGTTGTTTTAATAATTGAATAAATCTGATTAGAAAGATACAATATGTTTATCGTCAAAGAATGTGTCTTTTTTTTTTTTTTTCATTCTATCTGTCAGTTTCCTAGAGCTGCTGAAACAAAAAAAATAATACACATAGGTGGCCTTCTAGAAAAGGAATTCACTTTCTAACAGTTTGGGAGGCTAGAAGTAAAAATTCAGGGTGTGACTCTAGGCAGAGGTCCTTGTTTGTCTATTTCAGCTTCTAATAGCTTCTGGAGGCCTGGTGGTGCCGTGGTTAAGAGCTACAGCTGCTAACCAAAAGTCAACATTTCGAATCCACCGACCACTCCTTGGAAACCCTGTGGGGCAGTTCTACGCTGTCCTCTAGGGTCACTGTGAGACAGAATTGACTTAAGAGCAGCATGTTTGGTTTGGTTTTGTAGCTTCCAGCAACCTTGTGCATTCCTGGGCTTCTGCAAGCCCTGTGTATCTGTCTTCATATGGTGTCCATATGGTGCTCTTTCCCTGTGTGTTTCTGCATCTATTCTGCTCTTTTGTATAACTCAGAAAAGATTAGGTTTAGGACCCACCCTACACTGGTGTGACCCCATTAACATAACAACAACAGTGGGGGGAAAAAAAACTATTTCCAAACAGTGACATATTTATAAGTCCAGGGGTTAGGATTTCCAGCACTTCTTTCTGGGGACACAATCTAATTCATAACACTACCTTTAGATCTTGTTAAGTGTTAACAAATTCTAATACAAGGGTTAAAGAGATGTGCATACATGACCATTTCTCTGATGTTGGGAGGATTAATCTAATTGTGCAGAAGGGATACCTATATCCTTTTTGACTATAAGCTTATGAAACCTTTTAAGAATAAAGTAGTTCATGAGGTGAAATAATTTGTACTTTATTTTTAAATCATGTTTTTAGGATTTGTTATACTGTATCCTTTACTATTATGGAAGTGAAATGCAGAAGCTCATAGTAGCATTAATATTGATCACAAAGATAATAATTCTTATGAAAAGTAGTCCATGATATTTGAATCTTATACAAAGATTCACAATTCCAATGAATATCATTTTTACCCAATTCATTAGATTGTGAAGACTGAGCTGGGTTGTGCTAAAACAGGAAATCACTGTAAATGTCTAGAATTATTGGAAGTGCTTTTAGCGGTTAGATAGCTGGCGAATTTCTCTTTGACACAGTTTTTAGTGTCTTTACTTAACACATGATGAATGGCAAGAGATCAAATTTTCAAGTGATTAGAGAGATTATCTTTCTCATGGTGCAGTGGTTAGCAGCTATGGTCAGCTAAGGCTGCTAACCAAAATGTCAGCGGTCCAAATCTACCAGCCGCTCCTTGGAAATCCTATGGTGCAGTTCTATTCTAGCCTATAGGGTTGCTGTGAGTCAGAATCAACTCAACAGCAAGGGCTTAAGGGGCATCTAAGGAGTTCTGGTGTCACAAACAGTTAAGGGCTTGGCTGCTAACTGAAAGGTTGACCTTTGGAACCCATGTAGTGGCTCTTCAGGGGAAAGACCTGATAATCTGTCTTCATAAAGATGACAGCCAAGAAAACCCTGTGGGGCAGTTGTACTCTGTCACATGGGATCGCTGGGAGTCAGAATCAACGGCACCTAACAACCAGTGACATCTATACTTTAAAGTTTTATAGTGATCCAGTAACTGAGTGAATTAGTTTGATTAATATAGGCTGCTTTAACAAATAGATGCTAAAATGTGTTATGGTTCAAGCACAATGAAGTATATTGCCAAACATGTGATGATAAAACATAGGTGTTTCTGACCTGAGGACGTCTCTCCACCATTCTGCCATTAGGGGATGCAGACTATGGAAATTCTGTTACCCAAGGCACAGCGCCCCGTCTCCTTGCATGTCGCTAAAACCTTGAAAGCCAGTGCAATGACTCTGACTTTGAGGATGAATGAGGTAGGGCGCTATAAAGGTTTCAAGCAGATTTTGCACATTTAATTACCAAAAAAGAAAAAAAAAATGGTTTTCATAGGCAGGACAAGAAGCAGGCATAATCTTCCGATGCACTTTGATTAAATTCTCCTTAAAGGATAAATTTGCATAAATAATTTTTATAAGAGTGTTTTAAAAGCCTACTTGCAAATGGGTTATCTCAAATTTTTGAGGGGGGGATTTGTTTCTTTGGTTTTGCAGTTTAAAAAGTCCAGTGTTTGATCCTCTCTGGTGTTTTATCACTCTTTTATCAGAGCATGGAGTCCCTGAGTGGTGCAAATGGTTAAAACACTTGGCTGCTAACCAAAAAGATGCGAAAAGTGCCTCAGAAGAAAAGCCGGTCAATCTACTTCCTAAAATCCATCCACTGAAAACCCTATAGAACAGAGTTCTACACTGACTTGATGGGATTGCCGTGGGTCAGAATTGACTTCACGGTAATCGGCTTTATCAGTTTGTATATTCTTTTGCCAATGAAATGCTCTCATAGAAGCAATTCCATTAACATTCTTTAGCTGTCCCTACCTTCAGAAACCATTTTGTTCATATCTGTCACTTCTTCTGATCTCCATAAATATAATACATTCATATTCTCATGAATATTTTTTAACCATAGCCAATCTTAAATTTCTTAGTTTAACCACATGTAAACCTCAAAAGAAATATACCTGTCATGTTTCCTAACATATTCTATCCCATGACTCAGTGCTAGGAGAGCTGGAGTTCAAAATAACAATAGTTGAAATTTTAAAAATCAAAATTACCAAAATCATGGCTATTATAACTAGTATTGATATTAATCCAATTGCTGTTAACCAGTTGCTAATTTCTACATAATTAAAAATCCATTTAATTTTTAAATTAATTTAACCACATAGGTTATATTTATGCCAAGAGCCTTTCAGAGATGGTGGAATTCTGACCTCAGTTTCAAACGCTGTAGACCTGCACTTTCAAAAGTGGTAGGTGGTAGAAATGTGTGGCTAATTCCAGTCCCTTAGCTACAAAATGGAGCCCTGATGATGCAATGGTTAAGAGCTATGGCTGCTAATCAAAAGGTCAGCAGTTCAAATCTACCAGCTGCTCCTTGGAAACCCTATGGCTCAGTTCTACTCTGTCTTGTATGGTCACTATGAGTCCGAATTGACTTGTTGGCAACAGTTTTCTTTTTTTTTAGTTACACAATAGAACTGAAACTGTGTGACTAAGGAACAGAATTTTTTATTTTATTTGACTATAACTAATTTAAATTCTAATTCCTTAGTCATAAAATAAGGAGCCCTGGTGTCACAATAATTAAGCCCTTGGCTGCTAACTGAAGAGATGACAGTTCAAACTCACCCAGGGACTCCTAGGGAGAAAAACTTGGAGATCACCTTCTGTAAAAATAACAGCCTACAAAACCCTGTGAGTTTTTTTTTGGTGTCATTCGGGATTTCTGCGAGTTGAAATTGATTCAATGGCACCTAACAACAACAAGCCACAATTCAAGTGCTTAATAACAACCTGTAACAAGTAGCTGCCTTATTGGAGAAAGCAGAATAATGGAACATTCCCATTTTTCCAGAGAGTTCTTTTCGAGAGAATTGTGTTAGACAGTAACAATCACTTTAAGTGTCCCCTGTGGATCTCCAAAGTGAGTATTAATTATGTGACAAAATTCACATTTTAGGCCCACCGACTTGACGGCACCCCACAACAACAAAAAACAAAGTTGAAATGCGGAAACCCTCATGGCATAGTGGTTAAGATCTTCAGTTGCTAACCAAAAGGTCGGCAGTTTGAATCTATCGGGTGCCCCTTGGAAAATCTATGGGGTAGTTCTACTCTGTTCTATAGGGTCGCTATGAATCAGGGTCTACAGCAAGGGATTTGGTTTGAGTTCATTGAAAGATTACGGGTGAAAGTCTATATAGGGATTTTTTGTGATGATACCACAAGCCAAAAGGCAAACTTAATTTTCCTAACTCTTTCTAGAAAACGTCCAATCAATACAATTTATTTGTTCAAATACATCAAGACAATTGTACCTCCTTTATCAAAAAGATTGGCTAGCAAATTGAAATGGACGGGGCATGAATCTCTTATGCAGGAATTTTCATTTAACCAAAGTCATAATATTCAGACCCACAAAGTACTATTAGTGTGCATTATTGACAGGAGTATGGAAAAACTTTTACTTAAAAGAACCATATATTAAGTGGTGTTTGTTAAAATACTTATCTCTGTGCAAAGAAACATCTTTGGAAACAATTGTCTATGCTGAGCTGCAAGCTTTTATTGCTTCCTTACAGACCTCCACTTATTCCATTGTACTTTTTGTTAAGCTTGTGGAATTGCAAAATATTATAAGCCATATACAACATCTTAAATTTGCTGTTATTCAGTGATTTCATCTTTATTGCCTTAAATTGTCATCTATTGTCATTCCCACCAATCTTAGGTAGCCAGCAATTTTTAAATGATCTATTTTACTATATATTTTTGAAACATTTTAAGCATTAGATAGAGCACAGTATAAAATATTGCTGTCTAGAAACAAGAGGGCAAGATTTGTGAGAAAATAAGCTTTTAAAACCACTTCGTTTTTAGTTACACAATGTGGGAGACTGGAGCAAATAAGCAATAAAAGGCAGAACAATTGAGTCTCCTAGTGTGCTGAATTAAGAATTTATAGTCTGAATGATGTCTCTGTAATCTCATTCAATTTTCTATTATTGCACAACTTAAACAATTATGAACACAAATGACATAGCAATTTTCTCTTATAAATCTGCAAGGGCGATAAATATAACATGCAAAATTCATTTTGATAGTAATGTTAATTAGTCTAATGTTCTCAAAACAAAGAAAAGCAGTGAATATTTAAAGAAAGCAATATTTTGAGCAAATAAAAGTCACCCGAAGAGCTAATATGGCGTATTTTTATTTTAAAACAGATGAGACATTTACTATTTTAAAATGATTAGTAATTGCAGATGTCATTGACATAAGTATATGTTACAAATGCTCTGAGAAATAGGGGACGTTTTTGGACTCAACAAATAAATGACTAAGAAAACAAAAGGGATTAGAATTTAATTTTTTGGCAATTGTTTCATTAGAAAATACTAACCCAGAAATACTAGTCATTGAAATATAACTGATTCAATTTTTTTTTTTTTTTAACCAAAGGAACTTTATCGTTGCTGTCCTGTTCAAGGACCCTTCCCTCATTATTCAAAATGATCTCAGAATAACAGACTTGTGTAATGTGTATAAACCATATAAGATAGTAATGCTTACTGAGGCAGTTTTTTTTTTCTATGCAGTAGGTACTTTTTTTTCCTACCAATAAATAAAACCAACTGCAATTGATACACATCATCAGTTTATTGGCTTAAGGAGTCAGAAAAATTTTGGAGAAATAGTTATTTGAAATAGATAGATCTACTAGTCCTTCGCTTTTTAAAGTGTCTCAATAGAAGCAAAACCCAAGAAACATTTGCGTTAAAATAAGTCCCAACTTCTAATACGGTATATGTTCTCCTTATGGGAAATTATATTAAAAGAAAACATTTTACCATTTTGTTAAAAATAATATAATGATTATGGGTTAATAAGGTAATAACTCACAGATATTCTTAGCGAAATTTTATTCTGTTGGCTTTCTGTTGGTGAATGATTCTGACTTCACTGAACTTCATTTTTTTTTTTCATGTTTGATATGTTAGGACTGTATTTGCTTACAGGAGTATCAATGGGCTTACAAAGCCGGATCTTGAATACATGAAATGAAAATTGCTAAATAAAAAGAAGGAATACCTTTGTGATTAAACTGGAATTGAATTGAAATAATTACAATAATTGCATACATGTATAAATTCACTTTATTTTAAAACTAAGATTCAGCTCATTTTTGCAACTTTAAGTATGGAGATTGGATTAAAACTCAGGCAGTGTGGCCCCAGAATCTGTATTGTAAAACACACTACTCTACAGCTGTGATGCATTAGAGATGTAGCTTAATGTAAAAAAAGTAACAATATAGAGACAGTAAGGGTGGTTTAAATATACATATATATGTATAAAAGTAGAAACTTTTTATCTACTCCATAATTTAGTATAATATACAAATAAGTAATCAAAAATGTTAATGGATTGCTTATTAATGAGATTAATTTAATTTTCTTATAAATCATACCATTTAGTAAATCAATTGTCACTGTCTTCATAAAAATAGTAAATACTAGAACATGTAAAAGAGCTATGTTATTAAATGTATTCCTATTATCAGAAAAAACTATTATGTTAATCATTAAATAATTTTTAAAATGCGGGCAGAAATACTGGTAATTTCAATGATACCTCTGTATACAAAATGCTTCATATTTTTATTTTTTAATTCAATTCACACATAAGCCACTGCTTGAAAAAGGCGAAAAGATCAAAGTCTTTAAAAATTAGCCTGGAAGTTAATATAAGGAAGTATAGACTCTGAACTTTCTCAAGGAGAATTTTTTTATAGGCTGGGAACTTCCCCTTCTACAATCATGTTATTAAATTTAAGTTTACAGAACAGAAGCCCCAAACTGATTTTTAAAAGCCTGAAGAGAAAGATAAGTCAAGGTCAGCTCTGCAACACTTTAGTCCTAATGCTCTGTAACAGTATTTGTATAATAATTTAAAGCTAACTTAGCTATTCAAAGTTTTCCTATCGCAAAGACAGAATCCAATGTATATGCATGTGGGATGGAGGACAGTGGAATAATACCCTAAAATATGTTCTACTTCTTATTAGTTTATTTCTATGTACATCAATATTAAAAAAAAAATCTTCCCAATATCCTATGCTTTAAAATTCCAATAAGTCAAACTTATGTTTTAGATCAAGTACAAACGCAACATTTAAAGAAAACAAGCCTATAAATTTAACAATTATGGAATATAATTAGTAAGTGAGCATATTAAATTACAAGACATCTATGATATTTTACCCACTGCCACGGAGTAGATTCCAATTCACAGCGACCTTATGAGTCAGAATCAACTCAACGGCAATGAGTTAGGTTTTGGAATATCATTTTTGAAAGATTTTTATAAATCTTCATCTTACATGTCAGTAATGACAGGACTCTCTGTTCCTTTCCAGGCTTTACTTTTTTTGAGCATATTAACTCCCTTGGCTCTTCCCTTTGATTTTCTCTGTCAGATAACATGATTATCAGCATCATCTGGGCACATAAATTTCTGTTGCAGATTTATTAACTGAATGCTTCTGATCCTACTTCAAAAGGTGTCTAATCTAACCTACCCGTCTATACACATACAGGCATATACCCTTATGTAAGTATTGTAAGTATACACACATATGTACATATGGACGTAGACACACAGTCATATATATATGTGTCCATGTATCACTTAAAATTCAATGAAAAATATACAAATATATTTGATATTTGTTTATATTCCACTTAGTTTAATAGAGATTTTCAAGTTAGCTATATAAAGTTTTCATTTCACTCTTACTTTTTCACTACTATCTAGAAATAAGTCCACATGCCATTCTATGTTTAACGTACAAGGTAGATAATTTAGTGGCTTATACTTGATTCCTGTGAAGTTGTTTTCCAGCTACCCCCTTCCTGTATTTACTGTTTAAACATTCTGAAAACTGCTTTTTCTCTTCTGAGTCTTTATACGTGGCTGAGAATCATTCAAGTCCATTCAGAGAGAAATTAAAATATAATGCTGAACTTATCATTCAGGACTTTGGTGTTAGAGAAAGAAAAAATGACACAGGCCTATCTCAACTAGAACACTGACTCTCAGAATTTCTTTCTACAAATTGCACTGTCTGCTGGTAATCTACTCTCAAATCTGTCTTCATAAATCCTTCTTACCTTCATTCTCTGAAAAGAATTTAAGTATTTGTGGAGAAAAACGAACTATAAATTTTACTGAATTCAAATGAAAGATTCTAAAGAAGGTGTTCTTTCTTTAAAAAAAAAAAAAGTTAACATGTTCAAGCTTTTACTTTAATACGTGGTTCTTGTGAGTTATCATCATCATCATCTTGGTGTTCTTGAATGCAAATCCCATGTTTTTCACCAAGTCTTCCAGATCAGTATCCAAAAAAATATATTCTTAATGGTTCAGAATTTACTTAAGCACTTTTTTTTTTCTGGATAAATTTCACTTGTTCAGATTCTTATATTTCTCAGGTAAACCTAATATTGATAAAATGGAATATTTATAAAACTAGAACCAGTAATAATTTTCAAAATGCCATCAAAATTAATATTATTATATGAGGTGATATGAAATTAGAGAAAGTTAATTTTTTTGTTAAACATAACGCACAGAACTTTAAGGCAAAGGCTTGAGTGTATGTTTTCGTTCCCTAAATTCTTAGATACATAAATGTGGGAAATAGTTTCTTTATTTCTAATAATACAATAGTGCAATGAACATTGACACTTGGGTTCAGGGTCTGGGAGTCAATAGGGAGTAACAGAAACTTTGATGACTACAACGCTAGAATAAAACATCTCCATTTGTCTGAGACAGTCCTGGTTCTGCCTGTTGTGGAGACGTACCATTTAATGGAACCTGCTTTCATTCCCCAAATTGTCCCACTTTGGCTAATGAATTATATGGTGATTCAACTCGGACATATCCAAAGTGTGCAGTTCAGACCATACAAACTTGATATTGCCAGATATCCGAATTTTAAAATAAACGTTGTAAATTTGGATTTTTATATGACATTATTGATTTTTAAAATACTGACAATTTATTCAAATTCCTTAGAAACCAAAGTAGCTCCATGCTATCCAGGCTTATAAAAAAAAAAAAAAAAAAAAATTTCTGGCCTAGAACCATTAATGACAGTCATCTATTCTGAACATGAATACCTGAGAATTTTTCATTGACCAATGAGAATAAAATTCTGATTTGTATGCTCTCGTCTTTCTTTTTGACTATTGATGATAATAAAGTCATAGGGCAGATTGTATAAATAGTTCCAAAATAATAGCATAAAGTAGCACATGAGTCCTGATTGTCTATTTACTGGAAACAGAAGTTTTAAATGTATTGTCTTAAGGTGGTTTGACTAAAGTCTGTATTTATCAATAGTATTCTTCTATGCTATCCATCTCTTTCAATTACAGTTACCTGTATATGCACATACATGTATTTCATTCTTTCCAAATTTTGGTTGAAGCAGATATTCATTAAATAACAACTGAAAAATATGTTTCTCTCAAGGTGCTATTAAAAGATGAGTCTTCTGTGAAAATGAGAAAGTCAGAGGGAGCTGGTGAAGTTCGTGAATATGGAATTGGACAAAATTGGGTTCACGGGTGTCACTGGCCTCCCTATTGCTTGAACAGCCTATTTAAATCAAACATGGAGAGTACTGACATGAATTTAAAAAATAGCATATGTAAGATATTTAAGAACAATGATAGAATTCCGTAAGCTTTGAAATCAAGACTGGCTTCATATCTTTGGCCCAACTGTGTGAAAATTGTGAACAAGTTAGGTAAACCTTATAATTCTCACTTTCTTCAGAGATGAAATGGACATAAAAAAACCAACTTTTCAAGATTATGAGCCTTTAGAGACATTATACATATATAATTTCTTTCCTAGAGGAAAACCAAAAAAAGAGCGATTGGTGGTATATGTTCCGAAGGACATCAACACTGCGAGAGTGTTTAAATGACCAGAGGGTTCATCTATTTCATTTATTTATGTTGTTGTAGTTGTTACTATTTTCAACTCTCTCCTTCGTATTTGACATTTCAAATTTGGGGCTTGATGTACAGTAAAGAATCAAGTATATTTTATATGTGTGTGATTCAGAAACACTTATCGCATGCCCCCTTCTTTTGCTTAGACTTCTTTTATATATACATGATTTATTTTATTTTTGTTGTTCAGAATATACACAGCAGAACATATATCAGTTTAAAATTTTTTACCTGTACAATACAGTGACATTGATTACATTGCTTGAGTCCTTCAGCCATTCTTTACCAAATTGTTCCTCCTCCATTAACATACACTCACTGCCCCCTGGTGGCATAATGGTTAAGAGCTTGGTTCAAATCGCCAGCTGCTCATTGGGAACCCAGTGGGGCAATTCTGCTCTGCCCTGTAGGTGGGCTATGAGTCAGAATCAACTCGACAGCAATGGGTTAACTGCTCCCTAAGTTTCCAATGGGAAACCCTGGTGGTATAATGGTTAAGTGCTAAGGCTGCTAACCAAAGAGTTGGCAGTTCGAATCCGCCAGGTGCTCCTTGGGAACTCTATGGGGCCCTTCTACTCTGTCCTATAGGGTCACTATGAGTCGGAATTGACTCAATGGCACTGAGTTTTTTGTTTTTTTGGTTTTTTTTGGTAAGTGTCCGATCTAAACTTTTGAGTTGCTGTTGTCCTTTTGATCCCATATAGAGAGATCTTAAAAGAGCATGGCCCTTTTAAATAAAATTGGAAAACAGCTACTTACTCATTCAGAGAATATTTTATGCCATTTAATGTTTTTCCTTCAAAGATTTACATAGCTCATCTAGAAAGTTTCAAGAGTTAAAGATATGCCAGCATATCACGCTGGAGGAGAAAGAAGCATTCCACATTGAACAAAATAAATCTAATCTGAGGAAAATTTGCCCACATTTGGTCCCATCGATATCAGCAGGATGTTATGTATAACATGTGTGTGATCTGACTGTCTATATGCATTGCACATGCAAACAGACTGTGCCTCAAACTTCAGGCGGCCATAAGACTGCTAGGAACGAGGCACATACAGCCGTGGGCATCAACCATTCCATGGGTGCTATGTTCATCTGTGATGGAGCTGAATACACAAGACACACTGTGTTGGCAAAGTTAAATTGGTTAATATTATTTATAGAAAGCAAACAGCAAACCATAACAACAGATTCTCAAAGAGGAAATGCTTACCCTTCCCCAAATTACCCATGTACATTCTTATGTTGCTGGGCCAGGCTCCCATGTTGAGGTCAGATGCTGTGTTCAGGGTACCACTGCCTTAGGTTACCACCACGCTGCTGGGGGAACCTGTATGGAGCCCCAAACCCAAAGCTTCTGCTCAGGAAGACCCTTCCCAGGACCTCCCAATCTGTCTTTAAGCACTTCTAGGTCTCTGCCACTGGCTCCTGTCATGCTACCCAGGCCCAGGTGATTCTCTCTTGCCACCATGTTACCCAGCCTGCATTGCCTAAGAGCTTGTGTGACTACTTCATGCAGCTCTGGAGCGGAGGTATGTTGCATACAGCACACTCAGCCTCTGTCCTGCAGAGGTAAGAGTTACAGCTCTTTAGCAGTAAGCAAACATCCTGCACCTAGCCGCGCAGCTTTCTCTCCGTGGACCAACCAGTCCACTGTCTCTCTGTACCCATGTGACAGCTTTCTCTTCTGGGTAGGAGTTTCTCAGCTCAGGGACCCCAGATCTGTAGGTCATGCTCCACTACAGACTCTTCTTGATGTTAGTGAGCTCTGTCCTGAACTTCTTTGGTGTTGGCCTTTATATAAGTCTACCAGGACAGCAAAACCTACCAATCCCGTAGGTGACCAATCTTATTGGGTGGATATCCTGGTACCATGCATAGTAGATAAGAGAAACACATTATTTAATTTAGTTCAACTCAATGGGCATATGACCAAAACAATAAAAACAAAGAAAATGTCATGCTAGTTATTACTCACAAAATGTTTCACTTAACATCTCATGATTACTTATTCTTTCCAAATGTGCTTTATTCAGTTAAATACATTAGAAGAACTAACAATGGCTATTTTAGAACTATTTCTCTTTTGAAAAACTATTTTTCCAAATCTTAACAATCATAAAAATTATTAATCTAGTCTGGTATTGTGCTAAACATTTTGTATGCAAGAATATGTATAATCTCTCTGCAACCTTAAGAAAAAAGTGCAGCACACTGGAATTTAAGGAGAATGAATAACTTTTCTTGAAGAAGACAGAAACGTGAGATGTAGAGAAATTAAATATCTTTACAATACTCTTAAGCAATACAGCTAGTAAGTTGAATCCACATGAGAAATGAAGGAAGTCAATGTATATCAGTCATTCTCTACTTCTATTTTCTTTTTTGCTGCTACAAAAGCCAAAACAAGACATCAATTACAAAAAAAAAAAGAGAGAATTAAATCAGAAGACTAAATTTTTATCTCACGTTTTATTTGGAATTAAAGTTATTAAAAAGCATTTGATAAATCAATTCAGACATAGGGACAACTTTTTGTTATTCAAGCAACAAGTAGTTAAAAATGCATTCAAATACAGAAGACAAAATAATTCTGGTGAAGGAAAAATCAATACACAATAAGAGGGAAGTCAGCACAATATGACCAAGGCAAAGGAAGACATTGACAGGTACACAAGAATAAAGGACAAATTACAATAAGAGCTCTAACATATATAATCCTGTAATAACAGTAATAACAATAATTTCTGAGTAGATACATAGATAAATATGTATGCTAAATAAGTGAAAGAGAGCTCCCGGGAGTACACCAGTATACATATATAGGTGTGGTTGTGAATATTTCTGCATATATATTTGTAAATGCTGCAAGTATGCTTATACATACAATAGAAAACATAGAGTGCACAGTTATAGAAACTACTTAGACATCAGGGCTGAACTACTGGACTTGAAGGCTAAACACCATAGTCTCAGGGAACATATAGGTCAATTGGCAAAACACAGTTCATAAAGACAATGTTCTACCTCTTAGTCTGGTAAGTAGCGCCTGGGGTCTTAAAAGCTTGGGAGTAGCCAAGTAAGAAACAACTATTTGTCTCTTCCTGCCTGGAGTAAAGGAGAAAGACGAACACCAAAGACAATGAAGCAATTAATCCAAAGGACTAATGTCCTGCATGAACCACAGCCTCCATTAACCTGAGTCTAGAAGAACTAGTTGGTACCTGGCTCCTACTACTGACCACTCTGAACAGGACTACAATAGAAAGCCCTTGTTAGAATGGGTGAAAAATCAAGGACAAAATTCAAATTAAAAAAAAAAAAAAAAGGACTTTCTGGTCTGAAAGAGCCTAGAGGAACACCCAAGACTATTGCTCTAAGACAATCTTCTAACTTGAATGTAAAGATACTCCCAGCAGGCACATTTCAGCTAAATAATAGACAGGACTATAAAATAAACAATAACTTCCATGAAGAATGTGCTCCTTAGAACAATCAACTATATGAGACCACAGGGCAACATTTGCCCAAAACCAAATATAAGAAGGCAGGGAGGGACAGGGAAACTGGATGAATGGAAACGGGGAACCGAAGGAGGGAATAAGGAGATTGCTGACACATTATGGGGATTGTAACCAATGTCACAGAACAATTTGTGTATGAATTATTGAATAAAAACTAATTTGCTATGTAAACTTTCACCTAAAGCTCAATAAAATGTTCTAAAAAAAAAAAAGGATTCTCATTTCTATTAGAGTATATTTTATTTCTATCATTTCCTTTTGAGTCTCTCTTAGAGTTTCTATCTCTTTGCTAACATTACCTATCTCTTCTTGCAGATGTTTACTTTTGTTTTTCCATTAAAATCTTCAAGATATTAATCCCAATTATTTTAAATTCCTCGTGAAATAATTCCCAAATCTTTGTCATATCTGAGTTTGTTTTTAATGTGTGCTTTTTCTTTTCAAATTGTATTTTTCTTTCCTCTTAAGTATGCTTTTATTTTTCTATTATTATTGAAAGATGTACATGATGTAGGAGCCCGGTGTCAGAGTGGTTAAAGCACTCGGCTACTAACCAGAATGTCAACTCTTCAAACCCAACAGCCACTCCAAGGGAGAAAGAGGTGATAGTTGGCTTCCATAAAGATTTACAGCCTTATAAACATATGGGACAGTTCTATGTCCTGTAGGGTAGCTAAGAGTAAGAATCAACTCTACAGCAATGAGTTTGATTTTGGGTTTGGTACATGATGTATTCCCCCACTCATCTGTCAGTTTATTGTACTGTAGTGGCTTTTGAATTGCCGTGATCCTGGAAGCTACGCCACCAGTATTTCAAATCTCAGCAGTGTCACCCATGGCAGACAGGTTTCAATAGAGTTTCCAGACTAAGACAGACTAGGAAGACCCTCAATGAGATGGATTGACACAACAGCTGCAACACATAAGATAAACTAGGAAGAACACATAAAGATGGATACCCTACCGATCAGTGAGCTAAAATGGAGTGGTAGTGACCATTTTGAACTGGACAATCTTACAGTCTACTCTACTGGGAATGACACTTGAAGAGGAATGGTATAAAATTCATTGTCAAAAAGAACATTTCGAGATCTATTCAGAAGTACAGTGCTGTCAACGGCAGGATAATATCTACATGCCCATAAAGAAGACCAGTTAATATCACTATTATTCAAGTTTACAAACCAACCATTAAGCTCAAAGATAAAGAATTTGAAGATTTTAATCAACTACTGCAGTCTGAAATTGATCAAACATGCAACCAAGGTGCATTAATAATTACCAGTGATTGGAATGTGAAATACGGAAACTGAGAAAGATCAGTAGGTGGAAAATATGGCGATAGAAACAACTCCAGAGATGGCATGATAACATTTTGCAAGATCAATGACTTCTTCACTGCAAAAATATTTTTTCAACAACCCAAAGAGCGACTACGTAAGTGGACCTTGCCAGATGAAATACACAGGAATCAAACTGACTACCTCTGTGAACAGAGACAATGGAGAAGTTCAGTATCATCGGTCAGAACAAGGCCAGAGGCTAACTGCTCATATGCAAGTGCAAGTTGAAACTGAAGAAAATGAGAGCAAGTCCACTAGAGCCAAACTATGACCTTGAGCATACTCCACCTTAATTTAGAAACCATCTCAAGAACAGATTTGACGCATTGAACACTAATGACTGGAGACCAGATGAATCGTGGAATACCATCAAGGATATCAAACATGAAGAAAGCAAAAGGCATTAAAAAGACAGGAAAGAAAGAAAAGACCACAATGGATGTCAGAAGAGACTCTGAAACTTGCTCTTGAACATAGAATAGCTAAAGATAACAGAAGAAATAATCACGTTAAAGAGCTGCACAGAAGATTTCAAAGGGCAGATCCAGAAGACAAAGTCGTGTTAGAACGAAACGTGCAAAGACAGGTAGAAAACAAAACCAGAAGAACATGCATGGCATTTCTCAAGCTGAAAGAATCGAGGAAAAATTCAAGCCTCAAGTTGCAGTTTTGAATGATTCTACAGGGAAGATATTGAACGATGCAGGAAGCGTCAAAAAAAGATGGTCACTGTACCAAAAAGAGTTGGTAGGCATTCAATCATTCCAGGAGGGAGAATATGATCAAGAATGGATAGTGCTAAAAGAAGTCCAAGTGGCAATGAAAGCATTGACAAAAAACAAGGCTCCAGGAATGGACAGAATACAAACTGAGATGTTTCAAAAAACAAATTCAATGCTGGAGGTGTTCACTCATCTGTGCCAAGAAATTTGAAAGACAGTGACCTGGGCAATGGACTAGGAGAATCTATATTTGTGTCCATTCCAAAGAAGGGTGAACCAACAGAATGCAGAAATTATTGAACAATATCCCATGCAAGTAATTTTTTGCTGGAGGTAATTCAAAAATGGTTGCAGCAGTAGTACACACACAGGGAACTGCTGATAATTCAAGTTGGTTTCAAAAGAGATGTGGAATGAGGGATATCGTTGCAGGTGACAGATGGATCTTTGCTGAAAGGAGAGAATGCCAGAAAGATGTTCACGTGTGTTTTATTGACTGTGCAAAGGCATTTGATTGTGCGAATCATAACAAATTATGGGTAATATTTAGAAGGATGGGAACTCCAGAACACTTAATTGTGCTCATGAAGAACCTGTACATAGACAAAGAAGCAGTTGGTAGAACAGAAGAAGGGGATACCATGTGGCTTGAAGTCAGGAAAGGTGTACATCAGTGTTGTATCCTTTCACCATGCTTGCTCAATATATATGCTGAGCAAATAACCCTAGAAGCTGGACTGTATGAAGAAGAATGCAGCATTAGGATTGGAGGAAGACTATTAACTTGAGATATGCAGATGACACAACCTTGCTTGCTGAAATTGAAAAGGACTTGAAGCACTTACGAATGAAGATCAAAGACTATAGTCTTCATTATGGATCACAGCTCAACACAAAGAAAACAAAAATCCTCACAACTGAGCCAATAAGCAACATCATGATAAAGGGAGAAAAGACTGAAGTTGTCAAGGATGTCATTTTACTTGGATGCACAATCAACACCCATTGAAGCAGCAGTCAAGAAATTGAACAAATCTGCTACAAGAGACCTCTTTCAAGTGTTAAAAAACAAAGATGTCACTTTGAGGTCTAAGCTGCACCTGACCCAAGCCATGGTGTTTCCAATCACCTTATTTGCATGCCAAAGCTGGACAGTGAATAAGAGAGACCAAAGAATTGATGCCTTTGAATTATGGTGTTGGCAAGGAATATTGTATATACCATGGACTGCCAGAAAAATGAACAAATCTGTCCGGGAAGAAGTACAGCCAGAATGCTTCTTAGAACCAAGGACTTTGTCTTGCATACTTTGGACATGTTATCAGGAGGACCAGACCCTGGAAAAGGACATCATGCTTGGTAAAGCAGAGGGTCCATGAAAAAGAGGAAGGCCCTTAATGAGATGGATTGACACAATGGCTGCAACAATGTTCTCAAGCATAATGTTTCTTGCTGTTGTACGTGAAGTCACTAAGAGTCAGAATTGACTCAATGCCACCTAAAAACAGCAACGTGATGTATTGGATAATAGGATCTGAAGCGTGAGGTTTTGTATTAATTTGGCTAGAAGCTGAGCTCTGTTTAATGTTTGTAGTAGCTGTCTGTGTGAGGGGCTTCAAATTCCTCCAGTGTTCTTGTTTTAGTCTCTGCTGTTGGTTTTATGGTTTTTTTTCTTCCCGTGTTTAGGTTTTTAAAGGGCCTGTTTCTTTGCTCTATGACTTTTACAAGTGTTTCTTAGCTTATTTTCTGAATCATTTTATGTGCGACCGGAAGGCCAGAGAGACTGGAGTTGAGTAAATGACCTTCCTCCTCGGTGGTATAAGGGTGTAATAAAATATTTTCATGGAGAGTAGGCTTTTGCGGTGGAGAAAACTCTGGGCATACTTCAAAATTGTTACTTTTATACTCCCCTTGACAGCTACATGGGAATATTTTTGGCTTTTCACAGTGAGAATTTGGAGGAGTACCTAGAATTAAATCCATGAAGTGTCTGGGTGCCACTAAGACTGAGGCCCCAGGAGTTATTCACGATCCTGCTGACCATGCAGTCTTCAGCAGTGGTTCAAAAATTACCATTTTAGTGTTTCTACCAATTATGGCTCCAGGGGATTCTGCTCCAGATAAGCATATCTCAGCGAAGAGTCTGTATTTTGCTTGTTTCTCCATCTTTCAGAGTAGGGGTTTTCCCTGTGGCCTCGATTCTCTGAGGTGTAAAAAAAAAAAAAAAAAAGATTTTCAGTTTGTACACGTTTTTTTTCTTATTGTAAGGATACAAGTGACTAATATCAAACTCTTTACATGCCAGAGCTAAAACTAGAAGTCCCTGCTTGCCTCGAATATCTCTTAAGTTTGACAGTCACCACATGTCAAACAAAACAAACAAGAATTAAAAAAAAAAAAAAAAACTGGATTGAAAGCAATCATAGTTGAGCATGACATGTTGAGTGAAGGTGTTTTTTTTTTCAACTTATACAGGAATTACAGGAAAGAATATTCATCATGCAAAAAACCAAGAACAAAAGAGACAAATTACAAATAGCTTTGGTAAAAATGAATTCAGTTAGAATTATAATTAGTAGGAGGTTCCTTTTCACCCATTGGAAGAAGCAGTGGCAATTCTCAGCACATTAGGTGTCTTACTGAAGCAACATCACCATCAAAGTCTTGCAGTAGCATATGTACTCTTGGTGTTCAGAGAAAAAAAGAAACAGCATTTTCGTTCACTCTAGTTTGGCAATGTCATTTTGTAGTGCATAATAAACATGGACATTTTTATTAATATTATGGGTGTGTTATTGGGCCATACTTAATTTCTTAATGATCTAGAAATTAATTCATTTTCAAATCCAGTATTAAAGCAATGGAATTTATTTCCTCCCTATATTCTTTTCTTTTTTGATTAATCTTTGGCAATAAATTAATCTTAAACCTAATTAATAATATTAAGCTATATATAACAGAAAAGCAAAGAGTAATACTTATCTACACTAGAAAATGATATTTGAAAAATAAAAATTATTGAGAAAGATATTTACAAAAATATTCTCAATGATTTCCATTTTCAGCAGGGCATTCTTGTTCTTTTTTTTTGGTTTGTTATATTGTTCTAAGGCAGTAAGAAGCATTGAGGATTTTTTGCCCATTTGTTTTTAATAGTAGAAGTAATTTTCTCAGGTGGGTATAGTGTAATGGCCATTACATTACATTTTGTAATGGAGAATTTTAGGACATTAATGGTAGAGGACACGAAAAAGCAATATAAGCACAGCATGTCAATAAAACTTGATGCTGCTTACCCTGTAACAGATCCAATAAGACAGTGGATGATTTTTTGCTTTTTCTTTTTTTTTTTAATGACACTCATGGTTGTTTTTTAATGTTTTTGAATTGTATGCTAAGCCATAGCACAAAAGGAAGGGGAGATACTGTACCTGTGGAAATAAAGAAGACAACCATTTTTCATCCCCAAAATATATTTCATATGTTTGTTTTCCAGATCCAGATTAAGATTTGATTGAAAATAAGAAATTATTTAAAAAAAAAAAGAATTGTACTATAAATAGTTTAATACAACATTTTTAAGGAAAATGTTCAGATGCTGTTTATTCATAATTGTATTTCAGTAAAATTAAGGAAATGAGAATTCAAGTCTCATTACTGTAATAAATATGAATATTCTTAAAAGGCAGGCTTTATGAAAAAATTCTATTTAAAACCTCTTAGTTTTGATAATAACAGTGTGAAGAACTCAGAAATTTGTTGTTCAAAGAGACTTTCAAAAATTCAAAGAATAATATTAGATACTTTCTACAACATTGTCTTTATAATCAATTCTGCATAATTTCATACTGGTATACACTATGAATTTCATAAAATTATTATTTATAGGTTTGTTATGATTCAGAATCGACTCAACGGCACTGGGTTTGGTTTTGGTTTTATATCATTTTTAAACAATTATGGCACAAAATTATTCTCCTTTAAATACATTTCAATATGATTAATCAATTCAATATGAATTAAAACTGGACAAAAACCATCCAAATTTTTATTTAAAGACTTGTAAAAGAGCAGCCTCTGGTACAGTTTATCCCAAAGTCCACAAAATGACTTTTAAAAACACAATTTAAAAAGAAAAAAAGAAAGAGAATTTGTAACCTTCTGTGGAGGTTCCAGAACATCTACATATGAACGTCTTGGCACTGAAACCAGTTAAGCAGAAGGAACAGGGCACTTATCCTGAAGCTGGATTTTCATCATTTTTATCAGCACTTTACACTGTTGGAGATTATAAGGAGGAATTAACACTCCTTTCAAGCCTCATCCTGGCAACAATAATAACAAGACATTTAAAATTAAAAAAAGAAAAATGTCAAACTAAGAGAAAGTTCTATTTAAAAATGAAGTAAATGTAGTTGCAATGAGCAAAACACTTGATAGTCTACTAGTTTTCTACAAAACAGAAACTGCACCCATTTGAAGTAATGAAAGGCTATACACCATCTCACCTCTATGATCTGTCTCCAGTTTAAACCTCCAGTTTATTAACAAACTATCAAACTTGGAAGGAACGCTAGTGGTGCGTTGGTTAAAAGCTGAGCTGCTAATCGAAAGGTTGGAGGTTGGAACCCACACAGCAGCTCCACAGGAGAAAAGACCTGTCTGTTCCCAGAAACCTTATAGGTCAGTTCTGTTCTGTCACATTGGGTCTGTTTCAGTCATAAGTGACTTGACAGCACCTAACAACAATATCAAACTTGGAGGTCATCTTTATAACTGCAATGGACTATGTTTTTGCCTGATCAGTTGGCCATAGTCATCCTGGAGTTGAAATGGGCCAGAAGCCAGAGATTCAGTTTCAGCCTACATGATTTGAGTGCTCCCCACAGTCCAAGTAAATATCACAAGAAGATTCTATCATCTCTCTCTCTAGTGAATGGGGAACAAGGTACTCATTTATTACCCTAGTTCACTCTGCTCTCCTTTCTCCATCTCTAAGGTTGTTTCTAGTCTTACCAGTTGCTGTTGAGTCAATTCCAACTCATGGCAACTCAATGGGTATCAGAGTAGAGCTTTGATCCATAGCGTTTTCTATGGTTGATTTTTCAGAAGTAGATCTTTGGGCTTTTCTTTTGAGGCACCTCTGAGTGGACTCAAACCACAAACCTTGCAGTTAGCAGTCAAGCCCAATCTATTGTTTGGATTATTACAAAAGTCTAGTAGATCTTTTCCATGTTTGCAAGCATGTAATCATTTATCCATACCTCATCCAAATCTTTACTTAAAAAAAGAAAACCATATTACACCATTCCCTATATAAATTTTATTGATGGCTTTCCTGTGCTATACTTTCAGTATATAAATATCTAAAATGCTTTACAAGGATCTTCCTGCAGCTTCATCTCTCACCATTTCAAGTTTTACACACTATGCTCTAGGTTTATTAAACTTCTGTTTAGCCCCCGTCCTCCATGACCAGCCTCACAATCTGGTGCACAGAATTAAGGTAATAATATGTTCTGTTTGGCACATTACCCTCCTGTATTAGTTTTTATTATTATTATTATTAGTTAACATTACACCAGCCTCTATAATAAACAAACCCAAAACATGCATTAACTCTTATATGATAAAGTTCAATACAAGTATTTCTGATCAGCAGACTACTATCTTTCCAGAGAAGACTTAGGGCTTGAGGCTTCTTCCATTTTATGGCCACATGGTCTTCTTCAACACTTGGCTTCCGAGTATACCACTTTTGTCATCAAGTAGCAAAAAAGAAGATAATGGAGAACCATATAGCACAACATTTTGTGCCAGGCTGATAGTGCCATATCAGATCTACTTATCTTATTCTGGGTGGGAATCAGTCTCAGGGCCCTGGTTAACTGCAAGAGAAGTAGAAAAGTATAGCTTGTATTGCACATCCTTTTTAGGATTAAACCTAGGAAGTTCATAGTTTTCGTTGCAAGTAAAAATATATCCTACGTTCTATTGCATTGTCTAATTGATTATAGCTGCTTTAGAGGACTGTCCTTACTTTGTGTATTTTTATCTTGTATCTGACACACTTGCTGAACTCTTTATAGTATTGTTAATAGTTTGTTAATTGTATTTTTATAAATGATTATAAAAGCTCCAAAAAAAATTGAAATTCTATTTTTCCTTTTGCTTTTTTTTTCCCCCTTGTCTTATTGTGATGGTCAGTATTTCAATTTTTAATTTGGATACTAGGTTGTAGCAATTGTAGTAGTTTAGCTCACTCTACATATATTCCACCCTCTTGTACTATAAACTCTAGGATTCTAAATTATGTTTCCCAGACATCATTGCAGACAGAGTTCTTGATATATTTAATATATGTCCATCTCATTCGTTGTTGTTAGAATTGGTTTGGAAAGAACATAAATGGATAGAAAGAGACAGTAGAGCAGCATGGATGTAGCCAGTAGAGTGTAAGCTTGGAGGCAACACTTACTGAAACTATAAAAAGAATATCTTAAATACTGCTAGAGAAAAAAAGGTACTTTACATTCATTCAGGTAAGTAACACTGATTAAGGCTGATTTTTTAAATTAAAAACAAAGAAAGAAGGACAGAGTGAAAGACTTTACATAATGATGTTTATAATGTGCTGAGATAGAAAAACTCAAACTGGAATTCTATATCAAGTAAATATATATTTCAAAAATGAAATTCAAAGTCATTTTCAGATGAAACTATAAAAGAAAAAACTTTACGTAGAACTAAACACCAAAAAAAAAAAAAAAAAAACCCAACTATAAGTAATACTGAACAGAAATAATTTTAGATTGGAAGTTGAAACTCTAATGATAGAAATAGTTTAAATAGGGGTAAATATAAAAGACTATTAACTAAATAAATGATAATACTATTTGAGATTTATTTCATAAATAAAAGTATAATATAAGATGATGGGAGACTAAAATTTGGAGAGGTAAATAGAACTGTTGTTGTTAGGTGCTGTCAAGTCAGTTCTGACTCATAGCAACCCTATGTACAACAGAATGAAAATTCCTGGTACTGTGCCATTCTCACAATCCTTGTTATGCTTGAGCCCATTGTTGCAGCCACTGTGTCAATACATTTTGTTGAGGGTCTTTCTCTTTTTAACTGACTCTCTGCTTTACCAAGCATGATTCCCTTCTCCAAGGACCGAAGCCTCCTGATAACATGCCCAAAGTACGTGAAACAAAGTCTTACCTTTCTTGTTTCCAAGGAACATTGTGGCTGTACTTTCTCCAAGTCAGATTTGATCATTCTTCAGGCTGTCCATGGTATATTTAATATTCTTTGCCAACATCATAATTCAAAGGCATCATTCTTCTTTGGTCTTCCTTATTCACTGTACAGTTTTCACATGCACATGTGGTGATTGGAAACATGCATATGTGGTGATTGGAAACGCTGGTCACGTAGTGGTTAAGTGCTATGGCTGCTAACCAAAGGGACGGCAGTTCGAATCCACAAGGCAATCCGTGGGAACTCTATGTGGCAGTTCTACTCTGTCTTATAGGGTCTCTATGAGCCGGAATTGACTTGACAGCACTGGGTTTGGCTTTTTTGGTTTATGAGTTGACTGAAAAATACCATGGCTTGCCTCAGGCACACCTTGGTCCTTAAAGTGATAGCTCTGCTTTTTAACACTATAAAGAGGTCTTTTGCATCAGATTTATCCAATACAATATATCGTTTGATTTCTTGACTTCCGCTTCCATGAGCATTGATTGTGCATCCAGGTAAAAAGAAGTCCTTAACAACTACAATTCTTTCTCCATTTATCATGATGTAGCTTATCGGTCCAGTTGTGAGAATTTTTGTTTTCCTCATGGTGAGGTGTAATCCATACTGAAGGCTGTAGTGTTTGATTTTCATCAATAAGTACTTCAAGTCCTCTTCACTTTCAGCAAGCAAGATTGTGTCATCTGCATATCATAGGTTGTTAGTAAGTCTTCCTCCAATCTCCGTGTCACATTCTACTTCATATAGTCCAGCTTCTTGGACTATATGCTTGGCATACAGATTGAATAAATATGATGAAAGGATACAACCCTGATGCACACCTTTTCTGACTCTAAACCACTCAATGTCCCCTTGTTCTGTTCCAGTGACTGCCTATTGGTCTATGTACAAGTTTCACATGAGCACAATTAAGTGTTCTGGGATTCACATTTTTCTCAGTGTTATCCATAATTTGTTATGATCCACACAGTGGAATGTCTTTGCAAAGTCAATAAAATACAGGCAAACATCTTTCTGGTATCCTCAGCTTTCAGTCATGATCCGTTTGACATCAGCAATGATATCCCTCATTCTTCATTGGGATGGTTAAAGTTATGTGTCAGCTTGGCTTGGCCATGTTTCTCAGTGGTTTGTTTGGCAGTTATGATGTAGTTTGGCAGTTGTACGATGATGAGATCACTTTCATGAAGAGATTTGATATAATGTGATCACCTTCATGGCGGGATCTGCTGTCAGTAGCCAATCAGTTGAAAAGGGATTCCTTGGGCGTGTGTCCCTCACCCAATATAATTGGAGTTTCTGACAAGGTTTCAAGGCTTTTTGCTGGTTCTGGATCCTTCAGCTGGCTCCTGTTCGTCTGACCTTTAGTTCTTGAGGCTTGAGGTAGCAGCTTACCTGCCATCTTGCCTGTGAACCTTTGAATTCATTGGTCTTCCTTGCCTGTGAGTCAGAACCCTGCTGTCTGACCTGCCGATCTTCAGTTTGCCAGCCCCTGTGGCTAAGCGAATTAGGAGAAGCCTCCAGTCTAACCAATAAAAAGCGAATTAGGAGAAGCCTCCAGTCTAACCAATAGATTTGGAATATTACAGCCTCTACAACCACGTGAGCCATTGCCTTGATATAAATCTCTTTATATATATATATTTGTATGCTTTACTGCTTTTGCTTCTCAAGATTACCCAACCTAAGACATATGTCCTCTTTTTCATAAATATTATATTATACATGAATTAGTACAAAGTGAATACAAAGTAGACTGTTAAAAATGCATATTGCAAGCTCTAGAGCAATGAGTTAAAAATAAAATAAAGATGTTCAGGAGAAGTCATGACAATAAGCTAAATATATATATGTGTGTGTATTTAACACAAAAGAAGACAGGAAAAGAAAAACATAAGAACAAAGAACAGATGGGACAGGTGTAAAACAAATAATGACATAATTGACTTAAAATCTATTGAAACATTAATTACATGATATTTCTAATTAAACCACAGAAATTTTCAAACTGGACTGAGAATAAAACATATTCAAACATATTCCATTTATAAAAGTTTATAAAAGTCACATTTAAGTAAAAGCCAGTAATGGGTTGAAATTAAAAGTATAAAATGAAAAAAAATACACATTTATATATGTTATATAATACAAACACTAAGCCTATTACAGCTACACAAACTAGACTTTTTCTTTTTTTAGCTTCATGGTGAGAGGAAAATAGTAAAAGAATAAGAAAAATGGAAATCAATTGAGAAACATGACAATCCTAAAAACTTAAGCATGTAATAAGATAGTTTCAATATATATAAAATAAAAATTTACAAATCTATATATAGAGAAATCCACAATGACAGCTAAAACTTTTAACATCACTTTGACAAAATTAGACAAACACATTTTAAAAATGAGTAGGTATATAAATTATTGTACTGACAATTACAGAGCATTACACAAAACAAACGCAATAAATTTAGGCAAATGGGTAAGTAATTTTGGAAAACAGAACCAAAATGGACGCAAAGAGAAAAAGAAATACAGTTATGTTGTTTGACACAAGTGGAAAGAGAAACAGTGATGTTTATTGAAAAATATACCTGGAATTAACACAAACAGAACAGGAAAATTCAAATAGTCTTTTATATGTTCATAAATTGAATTCAAAATTAAATATACTTTCACAAAGAAAATTCAAGGTCCAAAGAGCCTCACTGATGGATTTTAGCAAATATTTAACCAAGCAATAATACCAATCTTTCACTCTTTCAGAAAACAAAGGGAAAGGAAACAATTCCAAACATGTTTTGTAAGATCAGCATAATCTTGATCCCAAAACCTAGCAAGGAAAGCATAGGGAAAAAAAAAAAAAAAAAAAAAACTAAGCAACTACATTAGTAATGAACATTTACAGTAGATCATAATATTAGCAAGTTTAAAAGATTAAAAAAATATGATCAAGTATATTTTTCTTTTCCAGGAATGTAAGGATTTTTTTTAAAAGTAAAAAATAGTCAGTATAATAACCATATTAATAGAATAATTAAGAATAACCATTTTTCTTCTAATTCTAGACATTTGCAAAAGACAAAAGAGTTTGCAGGTAGAGAAAAAAGAAAAAAGCAACAGAGAGAAAGAAAAACACAAAAATGAAAACAGCTGTTCACGTAATATCAAAAAGCTAGAAACAGCCCACATTTCCATTAACTGTAGAATATATGAACACATTGTAACATATCCTTACAATAGAACACTCCTAAGCAATTAAAAAGAAACCATGGTGGCATAGTGGTTAAGTGCTACGGCTGCTAACCAAAAGGTCAGCAGTTCAAATCCACCAGGCGCTCCTTGGAAACTCTATGGGGCAGTTCTACTTTGCCCTATAGGTTCACTATGAGTCGGAATCGACTCAATGGAAGCAGGTTTGGTTTTTTGGTTTTAAGCAATTAAAGTAAATTTACTACTTATATGACATGGATGAATCTCAAAAGGATTATACTGAGTGAAAGAAGCTAGACACAAATACTGCATGTTGTATAATTGAATTTATATGATATTCTAGAACAGATAAAACTAATAACTGGTGATAAGAACAGTGGTTGTGTACTTGTGTGTGTGTTGGAGATGAGAGACATTGACCAAAAATGGGTCACAAAGTTACCTTCTAGGGTGCTGGAAAATATTCTCTACCTTCATTTTGAATAATAGTAATATCGGTGTATACATTTGTCAAATTTCATTGAACTATATGCTGAAGTCCATTGCATTTTATTGTACAAAAATATACTTCAATAAGGGAAAAATGAAACTTTTATTCTTCGACTGTGTCTGTTCATTATGCAACTCAGTCATTAAATTCTTACTCTAGTTATTTGATATTCTTTTCCAATATCTGTAAGAGCTTCTACTTGTAACTACTATTTTATGTTTCCAAATCCTCCCTAATTTTTCTGGAGATATTTTTTACCCCTTTTGTAATTGTCCTAAAGGCTCTGTTTGTTTTATTTCCCCAGATTTATGGATTGTTTATTTATTTGCCTTTGTTTCACAGTGCTATTGGAATCTACGATGGCAACAGGTTTGGTTTTTTTGTTTGTTTTACTTTTCAGTTAACTCATTTTGTTTCTGTATAAGCTTAGCTTTCAATCTCTAACAAAACTCCTTTCATTGAAATGGCGTCGTGTGGTTTAAGCAGACTATCCGTACCATGGTTAAGCACTCTACTGCTAACGGAAGGATCAGGTGTTCAAACTCACCAGCTGCTCCATAGGAGAAAAGACCTGGCAATCTGCTCCCATAAAGACTACAGCTGTGATGCAGTTCTACTCTGTCATGTAGGGTCAGTATGAGTCAGAATTGACTCCACGGCAGCAACAACACCTGAGATTCGGCCAGCAGTCTTATTTTATAATTTTACAGATGAGTTGATGGACAGGGTCCCTGTCATAATTTGGACTTACCCTTTCTTCCTGTCACCTTCTCTTGCAGACCTTGATTAAAGTGGTCAGCCCTTTATTTTGTGGTAATTCATCCTTTATTGAAATTGCATAGCCCATGTTAGGGGTTGGGGAAATGCTCAGGGCCATCCAGGCAGCCTGAATATGTCCACACACTAACCATAATAAACAAGTCTCAGAACCATCTTGAAAAGAGAAACTTGAATAATACAAGGCTTGCACTGAATTTTTCATCTCGAGTATATACTCATACTTCCCTCTGTCTGGAAAGCTCTTCACCCTTGTCTTGGTTCATTTCTCTAGTTCTTTCACACTTTGGTTTTATGTTACTTAAACAAAGAAAGTTTCCTTGATAATCTTTCTTTCATAAGGTAGGTAAGTTAGAATGCCCTGTACTTCCTGAGGTTAAGTTTCCCCAATGGAACCTAGCATTTCCTATACCTCAAGAAGTAACTCATCACTGGGATTAAGCTAATTTATTTGCCTTCTTTCCCCAGTAGACAATAAGCCTTTTAGGGACATATGAATCTCACTAGTGATTTCATCTGCAAAATTACCTAATGCATCTTTTTTATTTCTTTTAATTGTAAAAAAGGAGAAATGTAGAAATTGTTTTAATCCACTGAGAGAGCCTAACTTTGCTTAGATCCATTCAACGGAATAAAAATTAAAATATATGTACATGTGTGCACACATGCTTGTACATGTGCACACATACACACACACACAGTACTTTTATAGAATTGATTGATATTTCACTGCTTGGTCGGAAAACAATAAGAAAAAATTACTTCCACACTCCAGGTAAGATTCAACTGTCATCATCTGTATGTAAGAGTGTCCCATCAAGGTTCTGCCTCACCTAGGTTAGCTGGTGATGGTTTTAGTCTCGAAATAGCAGTTAAAAGAGATTAAGTCATTTTGCTTGACAGACGTGGACTGGAGAAGGATCAACTGCTAAATTTGGCCCCAGGCTATGTGATGGGGGTGGAAAGACTCCTTTGAAAATCTGCATGGACCTCGTGATAATCTAAAGTCGGTGGCCAAGATTCAGTTCATAATAATAAAATCACCTAATGTTTGCTGATTTCTAGTTTAGATATGGAAACCCTAGTGGCGCATTGGTTAAGACCCATGGCTGCTAACCAGAAGGTCAGCAGTCTGAATCCACCAGGCACTTCTTGGAAACCCTATGGGGCAGTTCTACTCTGTCCTATAGGGTCACTAGGAGTCAGAACTGACTCGACGGCAGAGGGTTTTTTGGTTTTTTCTTTAGTTTAAGTATCTGTGTCTAGTTTAGGTAACTGTGTCTTTGTAATTATGAGAACCAATTTCTTTTGACAGTCAGTTCTGTTGTAAATTCAATACCTCACTTTTTTTTGTTTTCATTATTTTCATTATTGTTGCCTTTTATTATCCGTAGCTTTATAAATCTGATCTTTATTTGTCTTTGAGAGTTGGCATGAGAATGATAACATCAGCAAATTATGCACTGCAATGTCGTAGATTGTACATATATTACTAACAATAAAATGTACAAAAAAAAGATGGTCATAAGTCCAGTTCATCATATCTCGAATACATCATAAGTCAGGGACTACTTGTAGTTAATAGAATGGAATTCTGATTTGAATTACTTTGTAAAACATGTTGAATTGCTGGTCTCTTTTACCTTTATCAGGTGGTGGTGGTGTTGTTAGGTGCCTTCTTATATAGAACGAAATACTGCCTGGTCCTGTGCCATCTTCACAGTCATTGCTGTTTGAATCCATTGTTTCACCTTCATCAGGTAGAAAGTAAATAATATTCATTTTTCATAGAAAAAGCTGAGGATTTAAAGAGCAGTAGAATGAGTCAGAATCAACTCAATGGCAACGAATCTTGTTTCTGGAGTTTTTAGAAGGAAGAAACAGATCTGGTAGGGGGGCAGATGGATTAGATTCTCAACGGTTAACATAATTTTGTGTGAAATCTATGAAAAAAATACATGAAGAGAATTTAAGAAAAAACTAAGGAAAGATTTATTAAAAAGCGCGTTAACAAAACATACTGCGAGAATGAAGAAAACTAAAGATACAAAGGAAAGATCAGTCCAAGGGACTAAGGAACCACAACTACCATGGCCTCCATCAGACTGAGTCCAGTACAACCAGATGGTGTCCAGCTACCACTGCTGACTATTCTAACAGGAATCACAATAAAGGGTCCTGGACAGAGCTGTGGATAGTGTAGAATAAAATTCTAACTCACAAAAAAAAGACCAGACTTACTGGCCTAACAGAGGCTGAAGAAACTCTTTAGAGTATGGCCCCTGAACACCTTTCTAGCTCAATAATGAAGTCACTCCTGAGGTTGACCCTTCAGTCAAAGATTAGACAGGCCCATAAAACAAAATGAGACTCCAGGGGCACACCAGCCCAACAGTGAGGACAAGAAGGCAGGAGTGGACAAGGGAACCCGAAGTAATAGGAAACTCAAGGTCGAGAAGGGAGAGTGAAGACAGGTCATGGGGTTGTTAACTAATATCATGAAACAATATGTGTACTAACAGTTCAATGAGAAGCTAGTTTGTTCTGTAAACCTTCATCAAAGGTACAATAAAATAAACAAATAATAAATAAAAAGAGCCACACCTGCTAACCAAAAGGTTGAAAAAAAACCACAAGCTGCATCAAATGTATCTATATATAATATATATTTACATATATTTATATATTATATATATAGTCTTTTGAACAATTTAAGAATAATGCAGAAGTTCCGTGAAATCTTCACTAAGTTTGCCCAAATAAGAATATCTTCCATAACAATAATACATGAGACAACACTTCATACCATAGTAAATTTTTTCCTCTTTTAGTTCTTCTGGTGGCTGAAAATATAGCTGCTTTAAAATCTAGTATGCTTTCCAATGGTTATGTAACAGCAAAAAAGTTGGAAGCAAAATATTCAGGAATTACCAGATACATTATTCAAAATTATCCACCTACAGATTTAACTAAGATCAATAACAAATTAATTGTTGTTAGGAGTTATCCAGTGGGCTTTGACTCATAGCCTTTGACCTTATATATGACAGAAAGAAACGTTGCCCAGTCCTGTGTCACCCTCACAATATTTACTATGTTTGAGCTCATTGATGCAGCCACTGTGCTAATTCACCCCTTCTTTTTTGCTGATCCTCCACTTTACTAACCATGATGTCTTTCTCCAGTGATTGGCCCCTCCGGGTGACATGTCCAAATTAAGCAAGATGAAGTCTCACCATCCTTGCTTCTAAGCATTTTGACTATATTTCTTCCAAGACAGGTTTCTTTGTTTTTCAGGCAGTCCATGGTATATTAAATATTCATGAACACCACAATTCAAATGTATCAATTCTTCTTCAGTCTTCTTTTTTCATTCCCCAGCTTTCTCGTGCATATGTGATTGAAAATATCATGGCTTCGTTCAGGCATACCTTAGTCCTCAAAGTGACATCATTGCTTTTTAACACTTTAAAGAAGTCTTTTGCAACAGAATGTTCTTTGATTTCTTGGCTGCTGTTTCCACGGACATTGATTGTTGATCCAATAAGAATGAAACCTTTGACAATTTCAATTCCTTTATCACTTATTGCGATGTTGTCCATTTGTGTGGATTTTTGTTTCCTTTATGTTCAGGTGTAACCAGACATAACCAAAAAACCAAACCAAACCTGTTGCCACCAAGTCGATTCTAACTCATTGCAACCCTATAGAACAAAGCAGAACTGTCCTATAAAAAAGTAAGAGACCTTAAAAATCATATAAGATACTGATCAGAAGTAGTGAGGCTGAAGCAGGGTCCAGGGGCTAGAATCCATTTTTACATAAAAGTTTGTTAAAAGGTTATAGTTAACACTAGAATCCCTTTTGTGCAAGCATTTGTTAAAAGTTATAGTTAATCGTTATGAAAAATTCCAGGAAGAAATGAGAGTACAAGCTGAAACTCTTTGTTTTGTTGTTTCCCCTACCTAGAAGAGGAAAGTTCCATGAAGAGTAGTTTGTCTGAACCAACAAAGAGTCTATGCTACAAAGAAGCTAGGCTCTCACAAAAAAGGGTATTGGAATTTCCTTGTGACTGACCTGAGAACCTGTTGCAAGTCATTAAGCCAAGAAAAAATGTTGCCAGGTCATTCCCAAGGAAATCTTCCCAGAGTAATAGAATGGTGTCTAGCCAATAAAGACTCTAAACCAATCATGTATTCCCATACATTATGTTTCCAACCTTTGGCAATGATGAATTAATGAATAGCCAATCAGAATATTTTTTTTAACTTCACTTTGTTCTGTAATAGTATATTAGAGACTCCCTGATTGTGATTCAGTGGACTCCATTGGTCTTTAGGTATGGCGCATGTTGATGGTTTTCCTCATTTGAATGAATTTTTCTTTGTCTTGACTTAATAAAAGTCTCTTTTGACTAAATTTGAGTCTGGGGTCTTATTCCCTTACAACAAATCTATACTGAATGTTGTAGTCTTTGACTTTTATCAGTAAATGATTTGAGTTGTCTTCACTAGACAAACAAGGTTGTGTCACCTCCATATCTCAGCTTGAGAATGAGTCTTCCTCCAATCCTGATGCTGCATTCTTCTTCATATAGCCCAGGCTTTCCGATTGTTGGTTCAGCATATAGATTGATATCTCTTAAAACATTACAAATTAACTGCACGACGTTAGGCAAGTAAGTTGTCTAAAGTCTCAAGTTGATTTTCTTTTTTCATTTCAAAAATAAGAGTTTAACCTCAGATGTCTTTTGTAAGTGTTAAAGTACTAATGAGAAGATTTGAATTCAAGTATTTTCTATACATTTTTTTAATAATAATAGAATGCTAAGTAGATAAATAATAAAAATAAATAAAATTTCACCAATATATTTCATATTACCAATATATATTAACATTTCCAAAGTGCCTGAGAGCATAAATAAATACTCAGTTTTTCACCAGTGTGTAAGTGAATGATTTAGTATACCATAATATGAATGGGGAGAATAAAGATAGAGCCTGTGTATTTTCTGCTGTCTCTTGGTGGCCCAATTAGGGACCTCTTATCCCAAATGGGAATCTTGCACTTTGAAACTGATTTTAACATTTTGATTGCACACAATGGTCCATCATTTTAACTTTCCCAGGTACTAGCAATCCCATGGTGTTCGATTAAACCTCATGATTAAAAACATACTTACCACTAGCCTAGACTTGGGTTAAAATCTTAGTTTTTCGCACTCTGTCTCAATGATCTTGGTAAGTTACTTAAACTATGGAAACATAATTTGATCACTGAACACAAAGAATTTTCATATATTTCTACAAAAATTAATGTGAATTATAATGATAACATAAATAATAAAATCCATTTTGGCTAATGAATGAGAACTAATGGAATTCAAAGCAAATAATTAATATCATGAATCATAAATATAATAATATGATGTGCTACCTACAAAAATATATCAAGGTAACTGTGAAGCACAGACAGAAGCATTATGAATTTTTTGAAGAAAGAGAAATCATATATAGTATACATTGGTCAATTTGTTTATCCAAAATGAGAGTAGGACTGACTCTCACAAGATTAACAGTCTAAGTATTATTTACAAACATAAAGAAAGGTAAAAGGTATTTTAGACAAACAGACAGTATAAGTCAACCTTGACTTAACTAATGGACAGAGACTCATTGCCATTGAGTGTGTTCTGACTCATAGTGGAAAATTGTTGTTTAGGATAAATGAGAGTGAAAGAGTAAGTAAAAGGAGACAAGTTTATGGATTTTTTTTTTTTTTTTACTTTATTCGTCTGAGAGACAGTAGAGAAGAAGTAGAAGTTCCAGAACAGGTGAATAAGGTTACAGAAATGAGTAAGAATAATTGAATAAATAAATAGATGAATAGACAAATAATAAGTTGCTGTAATGTATACGTTTATAAAAGACAAATAATAAATAAATTTGGTTGATGATTTGATAATCATATTTCCATTATTAATAAGTTAATTAGATTTTCTTGTGGTTTGACAAAATTTCATCTCATTTCTGCATTTTTAGGGATATAAAATTAAATTTTACCTCTTTTAAAGTTAATGATTGCCTGGAGCCCTCATATATTACTGGGGGAAATGTTAAATGGTACAGTCACTGGAAAACAGTTTGGTAGTTCCTTAAAAAGTTGAACTACCATATGACTGGGCAATTCCAGTCCTAGGTATATAGCCAGAAGAATTGAAGTTTGGAGCACAAAGAGAAACCTGCACACTAATGCTCATCATAGTACTTTTCAAAATAGCTGAAATGTGCCGACAAGCAAAATGCCCATCAACAGTTGAATGGATAAGCAAAATGTGGTATATACACACAATGGAATACTACTCGGCCATAAAGAGAAATGAAGTCCTGAAGGATGCAGCAACATAGATGAACCTTTAAAACATCTTGCTGAGCAAAATAAGCCAGACCTAAAAAGACAAATGCAGAATGATCTCACATATATGAATTAAGTAAACATATAGAAACCAAAGATTATACACGATTACACTGGTTGGATGGGATTAAGTTTTTGCGTAGGGAGCGCTGAGCTTATACAGCAAAACTTGTGAGAGACAGAACTCTGCGGAACTGCCTTATTTTTCTGGGTCTTATAAATTTTTCATCTTTGGCAGAGTGCAGTCATACCATTTTCGATTGCTTGTTTTACTGAAAAATGTTGAGCTTTCTTCCACTGACAAGCTTCTGCCTTATACAGGTTCCAGGTTTCACAGATTTTACTCTACCAATGATGGTGGAATGGGATGTAAAAAATAGTGAGAATGGTTGCACAACTTGAAGATTGTAACCAATGTCACTAAATTATACGTGCAGAAATTTTTTAGGTAGCATATGTTTTGTTATGTATATTTTCACCAAATTAAAAAGAAAATGATTGCCACTCATTCTTTCTTTTAGTATTATTATTATTATTTTTTTAATAATACACATGATCTGGTCTTTTTCCAACAAGGGTGTGCATTCAAAATTCAGACTATTTATCTGTAATGTGTATAAAGTTAAGATTCTGCTGAAATTTTGAGAAAGAGGACTGAATTATATGTTCTTTTTTCAGAGGAGTGGAACCCAAAATACATAATTTGAAATAGATAGCACGAGTTCCACTTTATATTAAGTAAGCAGTTTCAGTGTGCTTACGATAAAAATACTCTGCTAAACTTATATGTGGGAGTCTGGTTAAGGTTAGGAAAAGATCTATATCAACTTAATGAACTCTACTTTTGCTGACATACTCAGAAAAGATGGTTAAATTACAAGAAGTTACTCATACACAGGACTGGTATTTTTAACAGAAGCTAGAATTCAAAGAATATAATTTTAAATAGATCTACATGATGTCCTGTTCTACTACACACGTTTTAAGAGTGCTTTTGCATGTTTTTTTTTTTATGTCAACAAATATGTACTTACTACAAAGGTTCAAAATAAACTATTTGATAAACAATTTGCTTTAAGAATATTTTATTATCTTATTTACCAATTATTTCATCAAGATACATTATTTATCTTTCCAAAGATGACATAAAAATTTGGGTATTGATACAGATATTGTACAGTAAAATATAATATTTGATACAGATGTCATGTAGATATAGGAAAATATGCCTATATTACGGGAAGAGCACACTCTGCATTTCTCAAGCTGAAAGAACTGAAGAAAAAAATTCTAGCTTTGAGTTACAATATTGAAAAATTCTATTGGGAAAATATTAAAAGACTCAGGAAGCATCAAAAGAAGATGGAAGGAATGCACAAAGTCACTATACCAAAAAAGAACTGGTCGACATTCAACCATTTCAGGAGGTACCACAAGAGCAGGTGCCAAAGGATCTGAAGGAAACAGTACAAGCTGCATTGAAGAGATTGGCGAAGAACAAGCCTTCAGTAATTGACGGAATACCAATTGAGATGTTTCAACAAATGGATGCAACTCTGGAAGTACTCACTCAATAATGCCAAGAAATTTGGAAGTCAGCTACCTGGCCAACTGACTGGAAGAGATATGTATTTATGCCTATTCCAAGGAAGGTGATCCCACTGAATGCAGAAATTATAGACAATATCATTAGCATCACACGCAAATAAGATTTTTCTGAAGATCATTCAAAAGTAGCTGCAGCAGTATGTCAGCAGGGAACTGCCAGAAATTCAAGCTGGATTCAGGTGAGGTCACAGAACCAGGGATATCATTGCTGAAGTCATATGAATCCTGACTGAAAGCATAGAATACCAGAAAGTTGTTTACCTGTGTTTTATTGACAATGCAAAAGCATTTGACTGTGTGGATCGTAACAAATTATGGGTAACATTGCAAAGAGTGGGAATTCCATAACACTTTATTGTGCTCAAGAGGAACCTGTATGTAGACCCAGGCAGCTGTTCAAACAAAACAAGGGACTACTGAGTGGTTTAAAGACAGGAAAGGTGTTTGTCAGAGTTGTTTCCGTTCATCATAATTATTCAATCTGTACGCTGAGCAAATAATTTCAGAAGCTGGGCTATATGAAGAAGACCTTGGCAAAAGGATTGGAGGGAGACTTATTAACAAACTGAGATATGTAGATGACACAACATTGCTTGCTGAATGTGAGGAGTACTTGAAGTACTTTCTGATGAAGGTAAAAAAAAACAAAGCCTTCAGTATGTTTTATACCTCAATGTAAAGAAAACATAAATCCTCACAACTGGACCAATAAGCAACATCATGATAAATGGGGAAAAGATTGAAGTTGCGAGGATTTCATTTTGGTTGGATCCACAGTCAATACTCATGGAAGCAGCAGTCAAGAAATCAAAAGATGCACTGCATGGAGCAAACCAGCTGCAAAAAAACCTCTTTAAAGTGTTGAAAAGCAAAATTGTCACCTTAATGACTAAGGTGTTCCTGACCCAAGTCATGGTGTTTTCAGTCACCTACTATGCATGTGAAAGTTAGACAATAAATAAAGAAGACTGAAGAACTGACACCTTTGAACTGTAGTGTTGGAGAAGAATATTGGATATACCATGGACTGACAACAGAACAAACAAATCTGTCTTGGAGGAAGTACAACCAGAATGCTCCTTGGAAGCAAGGATGGCAAGACAACATCTCACATACTTTGGACATGTTGTGGAGAGCAATAAGTCCCTGGAGAAAGACATCATGATTGGTAAAGTAGAGGGTCACTGAAGAAGAGAAAGTCCTTCAGTGAGATGGATTGACACAATGGAGGCAACAATGGGCTTAAGCATAACAATGGTTGTGAGTATGGCGCAGGCCCGGGGAGTGTTTCATTCTGTTGTCTACAGGGTCGCTATGAGATGGAACCGAATCAATGGCACTTAACAACAAATAGGTATATTATAGTGTTGCCTGCCTTGGTATATATAACCTCTTTACAGAAGAGATTTACTATAGAGTTATAAAAGCACTGTACTGTAAAAGTACTATAAAAGCAGAGGCATTGCCAAAAGTATAGATACTTAGAACATTGGGACAGAATTGAGAGTTCAGAAACAGACCTACACAAATATAGTCATTTGCATTTTGGATGAATGTGTGAAGACAATTCAAAGGAGAAAGAATAGACTTTTCAAAAATAGTGCTAAAATAATTAGATGTCCATATGCAAAAAAAGAAAACACAACTGAACCTCAATCCATACCTCACATCCCTTATATAAAACTACTGAAAATGGATCATAAACATAAATGTAAAAGCATAAAATACATATAGAATAAACCATGGGAGAAAATTATTTCAACTTGGATTAGGTGGAGATTTCTCAAATTTGACACCAAAATTGCACTCTAAATGAAAAATAAATAACTTGGACTTTTCTCTACAGAAAGCATTGCCAAGAAAATAAGAAGATAAGTCACAGATTGGAGAAAATATTTGAAAACTGTGTATAAGAAAAAAGAACTTGAATTTATAATATATACGGAGCTTACAAACTAATAATAAAAAATAACAACAAATCAATAAATAAGTGGATAAACAAGTACATAAAAAGTGATCAGATCAAAGGAGAATGAAGAACACTAAGGTCACACGATAACTATGAGCCCAAGAGAAAGGGCCACATGAACTAGAGACTTACATCATCCTGAGACCAGAAGAACTAGATGGTGCCCGGCCACAACCGATGACTACCCTGACAGGGAGCACAACAAAGAACCCTTGAGGGAGCAGGAGATCAGTGGGATGCAGACCCCAAATTCTCATAAAAAGACCAGGCTTAATGGTCTGACTGAGACTAGAAGATTCTCGGCGGTCATGGTCCCCAAACCTTCTGTTGGCCCAGGACAGGAACCATTCCCGAAGACAACTCATCAGACATGGAAGGGACTGGACAATGGGTTGGAGAGAGATGGTGATGAAGAGTGAGCTACTTGTATCAGGTGGACACTTGAGACTGTGTTGGCATCTCCTGTCTGGAGGGGAGATGGGAGGGTAGAGGGGGTTAGAAACTGGCAAAACGGTCACGAAATGAGAGACTGGAAGGAGGGAGCGGGCTGACTCATTAGGGGGAGGGTAAATGGGAGTATGTAGTAAGGTGTATATAAGCTTATATGTGACAGACTGACTTGATTTGTAAACTTCCACTTAAAGCAAAATAAAAATTATTAAAAAGAAAAAAAAAGATCCTGTATATAGTAGGTCATAGAAAAATGGAAAGTAAAATCACTGCGAATCTGTTAGAACAATTAAAATAAATCCATAAATCTATCAATACCAGATCCAGAGCAACCGAAACTTTTACACATTGCTCGTTGGAATATACCTTCGTACAGCCATTTGGGAAAACAGCTTGACTGTCTCTCATAATGTTAAATATATATATGCTTTATAAAGTATATCACTTTCTTATAAAGTTAATATATAATGCATAATTATATACAAAACCATGCCAGCTTCCCAAAGATTTCCACATCTAATCCCTGGAATCTGTGAATATGTTAGATTACACAGAAAGTAGTAATTAAGGTTGCAGATAGAATTGAGATTGCTAATCAGCCTTAAAATAAAGAGATTATCTTAAATTGCACGAGTAGTCCCAATGTAATCACAAAACAAAACAAAACAAAAAATTCTAAGTTGTTGCCTTTGAGTTGATTCTGACAGATAATCACAAGAACCTTTAAAAGTGCAACAAGAAAGAAAAAGAAAGGCTCAGAATCAAAGGCTATCTCAAGATGCTGCACTCCTGGCTTTTAAGATAGAGGATGGGGCCATGAGCCAAGGAATGCAGAAAGCCAAGAAATGCAGCCCTGCCGACAACTCAATTTTAGACCAGTGAAACCCATTACAGGCTCCTGACCTCCAGAACTGTAAAATAATAAATGTGTGTTGTTTTAAGCCATTGAAACTATAATTTCTCACAATAGCAATAGAAAACCAATAAACCATATGTCCGAGCTACACCACTCATAAGTATTGAAAAAAGAAAAATAAAGACATTTTTGCACAGAATCCAGTTCATGATTCTTTACAGTATTTTATTGCAAAATCACCAAAATTGGAAATAAACCAAATGTTCTTTTGCCAATGAATGGATAAAAAATATGTAGTACATTGATAGAATAAAAACAAAAAAATTGAGACATGCAAACATATCGACTGTCAAAGAGATTTTGATAAATGAGCTCCAAAAAACAAAACACTGTATGACTCCACATATGTGACATGCTGAGAAGGCAAAACTCTGCAACCGAAGACTGGCTCAGTGGTTGCAATTACAGAAGGAAATTGAATAGCAGGAGACTAACATAATAATTTATAATTACTACGTACAGGTAAGGAGCCCTGGTGGCCCAGGGATTAAAGCAATCAACTGTTAACCGAAAGGTTGGCAGTTCGAAACCACCAGGGGCTCCCTGGGAGAAAGACCTGTCAGTCTGCTTCCATAAAGATTTGTAGCCTTGGAAAATCTATGGAGTTGCTATGAGTCAGGATCAACTTGATGGTAGTAGGTTTTGGGGATGTACAGGTAGTACCCTACTTACTAAGTATCTGAGTTACTACAAACCTCAAAAAAAAATCCTTTTTTTGTACATCTTTTATTAGTAATATGTACTACATACAGTGTTGTAGCACAAAATTTGCTGAAGTTATCATTTTCTCATATGAACCCCTAAAGACAAGTAACACTAAGATTTATAAAGACACTGATAATAAAAGGCAATAATAATGAAAGATGAAAATAAAAAGAGACAATTTGACTTATGTCAGAGCTAGTTCGTGACAGAGTCATCGGAAAGGAATCCCATTTTAAGTTAGGGACTACCTGTACTTACTGAACAGACCTGATGGCTCAGGGATTAAGCGCTTGGCTGCCAACCTAAAGGTCCGACTGTTGTACCTGACATTTACAGCAGCATTATTCATTACAGCCGAAAGATGGAAACAACCCAAATGTCCATCAATTTATGAATGGATAAACACACAATGATCTATTAGTCCATCATAAAAAATAAATGAAGTACTGATCCATTTGGATGAATCTTGAAAACACCATGCTAAAGAAACGAAGTCAGACACAAAATGTGGTACATTATGTGATTGTCTTATATGAAATATAACTGTTTATATAAAATACTTGAGGCAAACCCATAGAAATGGAAAGCAGGTAACGGGTGTCCGGGGGATAGGAGATGGGAAATAAGGAGAGATTAATTGACAGGTGTAGAGTGTTCTGGGGTGATGAAATATTTTGAAACAAGATAGAGATGGTGGTTACACAACATTGTGAATGCACTAATTGCCACTGAACTGTACACTTCACAAAGGTTGTATGTTATATGAATTTCATCTCAGTAAAAAAAGGGAACAAGTAAGCATAATCCAAAACCCACTGCCATTGAGCTGATTCGGACTCTTCTAGAACTGCCCCATATGGTTTCCAAAGCTGTCATCTGCTGAGACAGACTGCCACATCTTTCTCCAGTAGAATGACTGGTGGGTTCAAACTCCTGCCCTGTAAAGGTTTCACATTGCTCATTGGGATATACATTGGTACAGCCATCTGGGAAAATAGTTTGACTGTTTCTTATAAAGATAAATAAATTACTGGGTAATATACTAATTCTTTAATTTCTTTCAGTGATGTTTTATAATTTTCACTATACAAGATTTTTATCTCCTTGATTATATGTACTCCTACATATTTTATTATTTTCAATGCTATTGCAAATGGAATTTTTAAAAATTCCTCTTCAGGTTATTTCTTGCTGGCATGTGGAAACAAAACTGATTTTTTACCTATTGATCTTGTACCCTACGTTGCTGAATTTGTGTATAAGCTCTAGGAGTCGTGTGTGAGGAGCCCTGGTAGAGCAATAGTTAAGTAAGTACTTGGCTGTTACCTGAAAGATTGGTGGTTCAAACCTACCAGCTACTCCTCAGGAGAAAAAACCTGGTCATCTGCCCCTGTAAAAAAATTACAACCTAGGAAACTCTACGGGGCAGTTCTATCCTGTCATATCAAGTTGCTATGAGTCAGAATCGACTCGACAGCGTACACCACCACCAACAATCTTATGTGTGTGTATGTGTGTGTACATTTTCTGTGGGATTTTCTGTATCTCAAATCATGTAATCTGCAAATGCAGATAGTTTTACTTCTTTTCCCATTTGTATACCCTTTATTTTCTTATTTTATTTATTTATTTTTGCGTAACCGCTCTGACTAGGATTTTTAATACAATGTTAAATAGTGGTGTTAACACAGGCATCCTTGTCTTGTTCCTAATTTCATCAGGAAAGTTTTCAGTCTTTGATCATGGAGTATGATTTAGTTGTGGGTTTTTTTTTAAATGCCCTTTATCATGGTCTGGATGTTACCTTCTATTGCTAGTATTCTTTGTGTTTTTCTCATGAGAGAAATATTAAATTTCATCAAATTCTTTTTTTGCCTCTATTGAGATGTTTGTTGTTTGTTTCCTCTCTCTCTCTCTGTATTAGTATTGGATATTACTTTAATTATCTTATGTTGAACTAGGTTTGTATTCCTGGGGTACATCCCACTTCCTCCTAGTGTATAGCCCTTTTAATCCTTTATAGTATTTTCCTGACAGTTTTTGCATTTATATTTATAAAGAATATTGGTGTATAGTTTCCTTTTTTTTATTTTTGTAGTGTCGTCTTAGAGTAATAATGGCCTCATAGAATGTATTCCCTTCTCTATTAAGTTTTGGAAAAAATTTAGTAGGATTGATGTTCATTCCCCCCCCCCCCCCAATGTTTATATAATACAGTAGTGAAACCATTTGATCCTGGAATTTCTTTGTTGGGAGGATTTTGATTCCTGATTCAATCTCTTAGTATATATCTGCTGAGCTTTTCTATTTATTTTTTAACCAGTTTAGGTCATTTGTGTGTTTCCAGATATTTCGCCTTTTCATCTTAATTATCAACTATGTTGCTGTACAACTGTCCGTAGTATTCTCTCATATTTTTAATTTCTAAAGGTCAGTAGTTGTGCCCCCACTTTCATTTCTGATTTTAGTTATTTTTATCTTCTCCGATTTTTTTTTCTTTATCTAATGTTTTGTCAATTTTGTTGATCTTTACAAAGAACAAAGTCCTGGTTTCATTGCTTTTCCCTATTGTTTTTTCTATTCTCTATCCGTTTCTCTTTCGTCTAACTTTATATTTCCTTCTTTCTGTTGGCTTTGGGTCTAGTTTGTTTGTCTTTTTCTAGTTCCTTAAGGTGTAAAGTCAGATTATTGATTTGGGATTTCTTATTTTTTAATAAAGCCTTTACAGCTATGCTTTTACCTCTTGGCTCAGTTTTATCTTCACCTCTAAGATTTTGGTATGCTGCATTTTTGTTTTTATTTGTCTTCAGATATTTTGTAATTATCATAGTGATTTCTTTTTTGATCAATTGCTTGTTTAAGAGTGTGCCATATAATTTCCATGTATTTTACAGTTTTTCTTCTATTACTGATATCTAGCTCCATTTCATTGTAGTTGGGGAAGGTACTTTGTATGATTTCAATCTATTTAAATTTATTGATAATACTTTCATGGTATAATGTATGATACATTCTGGAGAAGGGTCTACATACATTTGAAAAGAATCTATATTTTGCCATTGTTTGGTGGAATATTCTGTATATGTCCGTTAGGACTAGTTGGTTTATATTCTTGTTCAAGTTCCCTATTTCCTTATCGGCCTTCTATCTAGATGCTCTGTGTAGGTGGTATATTGAAGAGCTATCTGTTTCTTCCTTCAATTCTGTCAGTGTTTGCTGCTTATCCTTTTGGGGTTCTGTTGTTTGGAGCATATATGTTTATAATTGTTATATCTTTGTGATGAACTGACATTTTCATTAACATAAAATGACCTTTGTTTTCTCTTATAAGAAAAAAAAAGTTGACTTAAAATCTACTTTGTCCATTATTAATATAGCCATCTTGGCTTTTTTTTTTTTTTTGCTACCAATTGCATGGAATGTTGTTTTTCTATCATTTCACTTTCAACCAGTTTGCATCTTTGGGTCAAAAGTGAGCCTTTTGTAAGCAGTATATAGTTTGATCACCTTTTTATCCAGTTTTGTCACTCTCTCTCCTTTAACTAGTTAATTTAATCCATGTACATTTAGAATGATTACTATTAATGAAGGACTTACCTCTGTCATGATGCTATTAGTTTTCGATTTATCTTATATCTATTTTTGTTATGCAAGTCATCTGATATTGCCTTTTTTGTGTTTTGTTGGTTTTTTTGTAGTATACCATTTTGATATTCTCTTCTTTTTCTTTTATCTATATTTCTTCTTTTTTTTTTTTTTTTAATGAGCTTCTTATGTTTAGCAGTTAACGTCTTAAATTTATACCAGTCTGGTTTGAATTGATAAGAATTTAGCTTCAATAGCATATACTAACTCTGCTTGTATCCAACTCAGTGTACCCTCTTTATATTGTGATTGTCACAAATTGAATCTTTCTATATTATGTACCCATCGACATAGATTTATAATTACTATTTTATTTATTTATCTACCTTTTAAATCATATAGTAAACAGAGGAGTTACATACCATAAATGCAATATTATATTCCCTATGTAGTTACCTTTACTAGTGATCTTTATTTCTTCATATTTGTTTCTAGTCATCAAAATTTTGCTATAATGTGGTATTAATGATATTGTTCTATAAATTCTGCATTTCGTTTGATCTTTTAGAAGTACATTGCCAGGACTTTCTTCTCAGGCACCTCTGGGTGGATTCAAACTGCCAACCTTTAAGTTAGTAGACAAGCACTTAACCATTTGTGCTACCCAGGAATTCTATTAAGTTCTGTGGAAAGGATCTTTAATTCATCATTACTCCACTGAATTTCTAGTGATGGTCAAACATGGAAAACAATTCAAAGCACATCATTGAGGGAGTTAATAAATAAATTATGATATCTCAGAATAATAGACTATTCTTAATTGTTAAAAATAATATATTTATTATGATCATAAAATAGTAATTTTTCAAAAGGGGGGAAGAAGACTTCTATTTTTCATTTTATACTTTTCTGTCCAGTTGAAATGTTTACTTTGTGTGAATGTTCCTTTTATATAAATAAATAGGCAGAATAAACAATGTAAATGGATCTATAAATATATAAACAAATAAAACCTATGATTATTGAAAGAGCAAACTTTACATTAAACCAAAAATATTTAAGCAATTATGAATTAGAAGACTGAATTACTCAAATTATTGATCAAAATGTATATTTGCTTATTAACATAATGTATTTGTTATTGAATATCAATTTTGAGATCATAGCAAATTTGTACATATATCTGTGAATTCAAACAAATTGTATTTCTCATTGAAAACTTGACCTAAAATTTCCATCAAACCCATTGAAAGCTTCAAGTAATTACATTTTTAAGGACTGTAGAATTAGTTTGTCACAACTACCATAGCCAGTCTCCAAGCACTGAGTTCATGCTTCTAAGAACATACACTAACACCAGCCTAAAATTGAAAAAAACCAATAACAAAAAAAAAGGTGAAAAAAAAAGGACTATAGCAGAAACCTTAGAAGTATGTCATCTTTCAGTTTAAATGTTGCAATTTTCTTTGTTCAAAGGTTGCTGGAAAATGCTGTCTTAATTACCTAGTGCAGCTGTAACAGAAATACCAAAAGTAGATGGCTTTAATAAATGGAAATTTATTCTCTCACAGTTTAGGAGGCTAGAAGTCTGGATTCACAGCTCCAGGTCTAGGGGAAATCTTTTTCTTTCTGTTGGCTCTGGAGGAAAGTCAATGTCTCTTTTCAACATCTGTGGGCCCAGAATTCCTTGGAGCTCTCCATGTGTTCATAACAATCTCCCCCTGCTGGGTCTAGGAGGTTCTCAGTACCGGGACTTCAGGTCCAAAGGACATGCTCCACTCCAGGCTCTTCTTTCTTATTGGTAGTAAATCCCCATCACTGTGCTCCCTTCTCTCTCCTTTTACCCCTTGTAAGATAAAAGCAATGCAGGCCACACCCTGGGAAAACTTTGTTTACACAAATGAGGGCTGTGACCTGAATAAGAGTGTTGCATCCCACATTGATCCTGCTTCATTAACATAAAAAACACAACAGTCCTCTTTAATGTAACCTAAATCTGCCTCACTAACCACAGGCAGAGATTAGAATTTACAAAACATAGGACAATTACATCAGATCACAAAATACAGTACAATCACACAATACTGAGAATCATGGCCTAGCCAAGTTGACACATATTTTTGAGGAACACAATTCAATCCATGACAAATACATATTTTTAAAATTATAGTTTGACTTTGCTATGAGGGACTAACTTGTTCAATTTGACTAACAGCTTTGTGTCTTTGAAGTTTAGGGAAAGGAGGAGAGGATTGATACATCAGGGACTGTTGATCAATATCCCCATTTTTTTTTCTCCTGAAAGAGAAAGAAAATTGAAAATTAGGTTTGAAAAGCAATCTATTTCAACAATACGATTTTATACATTCCAGATTCAACTAAATTTTTCATTGCTTTTCTGTCACCCTAAAACATTTTAAATCTAGAAATAATTTCATGGATATGTTTGAATCATGAAATATAGGATACAATACTGAGGTAAATATGTTACCTTAGAGATTTGCATGCTTGGCAAAGGTGATTTTATTTCATTCCACTCTGTCCAAAATAATTTTTTTTAGTGAAACTGACAATGTTGTAATTTTATATCTGATCGATGAAGCTTTTATTTATATCAAGGGCTTTCATGATGAGAAAATAAAAGTTGTAATTTACAGCTACTTCTCTCTTATCAGGGCACATTTCCCAGGAATGACTTTCCATATCAATTCAATTTAAAAGTTTGCTGGGTTAAATAAATAAATAAATGCCTTAAGACTTCAAACTTCTTAGAATGGCTGCAAAGTCAAGATTTCGGAATCAGGTCCCACCACTTAACCACAACAGTTCTTAATAAATTTTGTCCTCTTTGTTACCAAATTAATTCATCATTCCAATTACATTACCTAAAGCTGAAAAAACCATTCCCTAATTATTGAAATCAATTATTTGTCAGCTTCATGATATTACATATTTACCTGTTTGCCTACTTTTGTCTTAGTCACTTTTTCATACTCCCTTTCTAATAGCTCACTTTTAAATGCGGAAATTCATTAGGGTTAATTCCAACGCTATCTCGCCTGTATTTTCATTCTCTGTAATCCTCCAAGTTGATTTCATTTAGGCCCATAACTTTAAATACCATCATTATTCTGACAATTCACTTCATTTTATATAAAAACCAACCCAGCGCCAGTTTTATATACACCTCTGAATTCTTTTCTGAAGTCTGAAATCATGAATATAATTGACTACTTTGAATCTATGCTGAGATGTGTCACAATCATTTGCAAGTACACATCTTCAGAAATCTTTCATTTCTCCCTTGAAATTTTTCTTCCTCTTTTGATATTCATCACCTTAAAATATGCTCAAGACAAAAACACATCCTAGAAATCTATCCTCCAACTTACACAAACACATAAGTTCCATCTATTCCAAATCCCTTATATATTTTAAACTGTTTTATCATATTCATTATATTCAATCTCACATATCATCTCTTACAAAAATTTCAGAAATTGCTTCTAGTAACCTCTTTACTCTTATTCATATCCTTTTTGTAATTCCTAATAAAAGCAAAGATGAATTATAACTTGTTAGCCATTATAACTCAATAGCCTCTTATAAAACTTATTACTAGGCATTAATCAAGTATTTTAGATCAATGAATGAGCTCACCTATTTATAACATTGCTTACAATTCTTGTTCTTGAAATACTGTTAAATAACTCTTAAAAAAGTTAAGTTGTATTAGTGAGAATAATTAAATTAGTAAATTTACTTTCAAATTTTCCTGCTTTATGGCTCTCATTATGTTTTGAAATTCAATGGTTCTTTCAATTTGATAAGAATAGACCTGCACAGAATTTGGGAAGAAAGACTGCTTCTAGGAGTTAGATGAATTGACTGCCAAAGTTCTGATATTCCCTGGCTGCATGAAAGTAGAGTAAACGAGCCCTGGTGGCACAATGGTAAGGAACCACATCTGCTGACCAAAAAGTCAGCAGTTCAAATCCACCATATGCTCCTTGGAAACCCTATGGGCCAGCTCTACTCAGTCCTATAGGTTCGCTATGAGTAGGAATCAACTTGACAGCAGCAAGTTTTTTTTTTGTTTGTTTGTTTTTTTGTCTCATCATAAATAAGTGGATAGAAAGGTACAATAGGAAGAAATTTAAAAAAAAACAAAATTCTTGCCATTGAGTCGATTGCAACTCATAGTGACCTTACAGGACAGAGTAAATACAGAGTGGAGGTTCCCTGCCAATTAATGTGGCATGAAGCTGGCATCTTGGAACCCAGTCAGCATTACAGGCAGCGCAAGAAGACAACTTCACAGAGCTCCCAACAGAAGACAGAGCACCGGTAACCAGAGAAACATACTTTCCCACTCTTCACCCTTCTGCCTTGTACACCACTCCCATCCCTTCCTGAAAAGCCACGCTAAGCTATTTGGCTAGAGAACCATGGGCCCACCACCATTTTGGGTCCACCACCCCTAGCGACTGGCTCCTTCTATGCCATTTTTTCCCCTTTCTTCCTCCCTCCCACATAGCCTCGTATGCCACTGCCCCTTCCTAATGGGCTAGACCTTGACACTTAGATATAGAACCACCAGACTGCTGCCACCCTGGATCCAAACTGCCACCTCCTGCCACCCTGCCACCACCTGCTGGCTCCTGCCACACATTTTTAATCTTTTTTTCCCTTCATTTTATTTTTCCCTCCTTTCTAGCCCCACATGCCACCTCCACCCCTTCCCAAAAGGCTATGTTGCACTACATGGCTAGAAATCCACCAGTCTGCCACCACCCCAGGTTTACCCTGCCCTTATCCACTGGCTCCCACAGTGACATTTTTCCCCTTTATCTTTTTAATTTTCCCTCCCACTTAACCTGCACACCACCTCCACCTCTTCTCAACAAGCCACACTGCACCACTCTGGCCTACCATCATCCCAGGTCATTCCCACCCCCACACGCTGTCTCTTACCACACCATTTATCTTTATTTTTTTTTTTCCCCTTTCTTTCTCCCTCCCACCTAACCAGTACCCTGCCTCTACTCCCTCCTGATGGGCCACACTGCATTGCTCAGCTGGAGAACAACATTCTGCTGCCAGCCTGGATCCATCCTACCCCAACCCACTAGCTCCTGCCAAGTCATTTTGTTTTCTTTTTTTGCTTATTTCCCTTTCTTCCTTTTCTTTTTCCCACATACCTAATCTCATATGCCACTTTGACCCCTTCCCAATAGGCCTTGCGACACCACTCAGCTAGAGAGCCAAAAGGTTTGCCACCACATAGATCGACCCTGCCCTTAGTTGATGACCCTCATGGTGTCACTTTTTTCCCTTTTCTCCTTTCTTTTCTCCCTTCAACCTAGCCCTGTATACCACCTCATCCCCCTCCCTAAGGGCCACACTACGCCACTCAGCTAGAGAACCATCAGCTCCCTGCCACCCTATATCCAACTCACTCTCACCTGCTGGCTCCTGCCACATCATTTTTAAATTTTTACTTTTTTCCTTTCTTTCTCCCTCCCAGCTAGTCTCATAGGTCATCTCCACCACTTCCCAATGGACCATGCCACATCACTTGGTTGGAGGGTCACTGACCCATTGTTGTCCCAAGTCTGCCATGAACCCACCCACCAGCTCCCACTGTGCCCTTTTTTCCAACCCTTTTCCCTTCCCTTTCTCCCTCCCACTTAACATTGTACACCACCTCCTCCTCTTCCCTCTGGGCCATACTGCCCCACTGCAGTTAGAGAGTCACCATCCTGCCACCACCTTGGGTCTACACTGCACTCACCTTCCAAATCCTGGCATGCCATTTGTAATTTATTTTTTCTACTTTTCTCCTTTTTTTCTTCCTTGTACCTAGCCTCATATGCCACCGCCAAACCATCCCATCATTCCACACTACGCCACCAAGGCTAGAGAACCACCAACCCACCACAGCCTCAGATTGGCCCCACCCCGACCTGACAGCACCCCCATCGTGCTACTGTTTTCGCTTTTTTTCTCTTCTTTCTTTTCTCTCCCTTCCACCATCCCCTATGTTACTCCACTGCTTTACCACTGGCCAGCAGGTCTGCTCTTCCCTCACCCACGAGCTACCTTTTTTTTTCTTTCTCTCTTCTTTCTTTTCTCCCACCCCCCACTTAGACCCATATGACACCCCCTCCCCACCTGCCCCACCATGGAGCCATGGTTAGAGCAAACCTTGTGCTCAGCCATGCTGCTGCAATGGGCCCACACTCCCATTCCCCTCCCATGACTCAACCAACTACTGAACAGTGAGAAGTGAGCCTGTACTATTCCCAGTCTGATACCTCACCCCATCTGGCTAAGGGTTATGAATGATCCCACAACACTGGACTAACACCAGGGACAGAGAGTGCCCACCTAGTCTACCCTCAGCTACCTTGCCAAACCAGTGTATAGCAAAGCAGATTCACCCTGCCTGCTGCTGCCTTGCTCACCAGCCAAGGTGGTAAGAGCTACCATGCCCACAGATGAGCAAGTAACAAAGCACAGCTGGCCAACCCATCGTGACATATCAGAACAAAACAGAAAATCAGGATGAAACAAATGAACATGCAATAAATAAATTAAATAAAATAACTTAATGCCTCAAAAGAGCAGATAATATCAAAATATATAAGAAAGCAGTACAAGATGGCTCCAGAAAGTGGCAGAAATTAAAAAATCAAAAGACTTTCTGGTAAAAGAAATAAAACAATGTAACTACTTGATATAGAATTCAAAAGACAAATATTTAAGGCTCTCCGAGAGACTACGAAAGAGATCAAGGAAAACACAAGAAAAAAAAATGAAAACATAGCCAAAATCAATGAAAACACAGACAAAGCAATAGAAGAATTCAGGAAAATAGTAAAAGGACAAAACATCAAAATAAATAGACAATTAGAAATGATACAAAAAGAATAGCTAGAAATCACAACAGATAAACAACAAACTTCCAGAAATGGACAACTCAGTAGGTTTTAGGAGCAAATTAGAAACAATGGAAGACAGAATCAGTGAGATTGAAGACATATCCATGGACACCACTTTGTTTGATGAAAAATTAGAGAAAAGGATTAATAAAAATAAAGAAAACCTAAGAATTATGTTAGGAAACCCTGGTGGTGTAGTGGTTAGGAGCTTAAAAAAAAAAGGACCTTGAAAAAGGAAATAAAATAGACTTCAAGGCAAAATCAACCATAAAAGACAAGGAAGAACATTATATAATGATTAAAGCATAATCAAACAAGAAGACATAACCTTAATAATTATCAATGCACCCAATGACATGATTCCAAAATACACAAACTCTAACAGCATTGAAAAGAGGAATAGGTATTTCCACAATAATGGTAGACTTCAACACACCACTCTTAGTAAAGAACAAAATATCTGGAAAGAAATGCAACAAAGATATAGAAGATCTAAAGGCCGAAAACAACCAACATATATAGAACACTCCACTCAGCAGCAGCAAAGTATACATTCTTTTCCAAAACACATGGAACATTCTCCAGAATACACAACATTTTAGGCCACAAAGCAGCCCTCAATAAAATCCAAAACACCTAAATAATACAAAGCATTGTCTCTGATCACAACACCATAAAAGTAGAAATCAATGACAAGAGCAAGAGAAAAACCAAATATATGGAAACTGAATAACACCTTGCTTAAAAACCACTGGGTAATAGAAGAAATCAACGAGGGAATCAAAAATTCCTAGAATCAAGTGAGAATGGAAACACATCATACCAAAACCTTTGGAACACAGTGAAAGCAGTGCTCAAAGGTCAATTTATAGGAATAAAAGTGCATATCAAAAAAGAACGGTCCAAAATCAGAATGCAGCCCTACAACCAGAACAAATAGAAAGAGAACAGCAAAAGAAGCCTACAGCCGCCAGAAGAAAGGAAATAATAAAGATTAGAGCAGAAATAAATGAAATAGAATACAGAAAAACAATAGAAGGAATCAACAAGGTCAAAAGTTACCCCTTTGAAAAGATCAATAAAATTGACAAACCATTAGCCAAATTGACAAAAAGAAAAGCAAGAGAGGACGCAAACATCCCAAATAAGAAATGAGATGGGAGACATTACAACAGACCCAAGTGAAATAAAAAGGCCAAAATACTATGAAAAATTGTACTCCAACAAATTTGAGAACATAAAAACAGATTCCTAGAAACGCATTACCTACCTAAATTAACATAAAATGAGGTTGATAATCTGAACAGACCCATTACAAGAGAAGAGATTAAAGAGGTAACTAAAAAAAAACTTCCAACAAAAAAATAGCCTTGGCTGAGGGGGCTTCACTGGAGAGTTTTACCAAACATTCAAAGAGCTCACAGCAGTACCACCCAAATTATTTCAGAGCACAGAAAAGGAAGGAACACTCCAAAATTCATTCTCTGAAGCCTGCATAGATACCACAAAAAAATTAAATTACAGACCAATATCACCCATAAATATAGATGCAAAAATTCTCAACAAAATCCTAGCCAATAGAATTCAGCATCATATCAAAAAAATAATACACCACGACCAAGTGGGATTCATACCAGATATGCAAGAATGGTTCAACATTACAAAATAAATGAACATAATCCACCACATAAAAAAGAACAAAAGAATTACATGATAATCACAATTGGTACAGAAAAGGCAATTGATAAAGTCCAATACCCATTCCTGATAAAAGCTCTCAATAAAATAAGAATAGAAAGGAAATTTCTCAACATAATAAAAGACATCTGTACAAAACCAGGAGACTTGCTGGTGCAATGGTTAAGAATTCAGCTACTTACCAAAAGCTCGGCAGTGCAAATCCAACAGCTGCTCCCTTGGAAAGCTTATGAAGCACTTCTACTCTATTTTATTGAGTCGTTATGAGTGGAAATGGGCTTGACATTGATAGATTTGGTTTTGGTTTTTATACAAAGCCAACAGCCAACATTATTCTCAATGGTGAGGGGCTGAAAGCATTCCCCCTGAGAGTTGGAATGGGACAAGGATACCCTTTAGACTACTCCTTTAACATTGTGCTGGAAGTCCTAGCTAGAGCAATAAGGCAAGGAAAAAGAAAAAAAGGGCATCCAAATTGGAAAGGAAAGAGTAAAAATATCCCTATTTGCAAATGCTATGATTGAATACGTGGAGAACTCAAAAGATACTACGAGAAAATGACTGGAACTAATACAAAGATTCAACAGAGTATCAGGATACAAGATCAACATATGAAAATCATTTTGATTCCTATACACCAAAAAAAAAAAAAAAAGAACTTGGAAAACGAAAACAATACAATTTATAATAGCCCCTAAAAGAATAAATCTAACCGGGGACTTAAAAGACCTACACACACACACACACACACACACACATACACACACAAAACTACTAAAAACAATTGCAAGAAACCAAGAGACCTTCATAAATGGAAAAACGCACCACCCTCATGGGTAGGAAGACTCGACATTGTGAAAATATCAACTCTACATTTATATATGTACATATATAATGCAATGCCGATCCAAATACCAACAGCATTCTTTAATGAGATGGAAAAATTAATCACTAATTTTGTATGGAAAAGAAAGTGGGTATAGATAAGCAAAGCATTATTGAAGAAAAAGAACAAACTAGGAGGCCTCACACCACTGACCTCAGAATCTACTATCCAGCCGTGGTTGTCAAAACAGCCTGGTACCGGTGCAATGACAGACACAAAGACAAATGGAACAGAATCAAGAACACAGATGTAAATCCAACCACCTATGGTCAGCCGAATTTTGACAAAGGACAAAATTCTATTAAATGGGGAAAAGACAGTCTTTTTGACAAATGGTGCTGGCAAAACTGGATGTCCATGTGTAAAAAAAATCAAATAGGACCCATACCTCACATCATAAACAAAACTAACTTAAAACAAATAAAACACCTAAGTAAAAAACCTAAAACAATAAAGATCATGGAAGAAAAAAGACAGAAAATGCTAAGGACACTAATACATGGCATACAGAGATTACAAACCGTAACTAACAATATGCAAACACCAGAAGGTAACTGGACGCTCCTAGAAGTTAAACCCTTATGCTCATCGAAAGATTTCACAAAAAGAATAAAAAGAGAACCTACAGGCTGGGGAAAAATTTATGGCTACAACATATCTGGCAAGGCTCTAATCTCTAAAATCTACAGAATTCTTCAACACCTCCTTAACATACAGACAAATAATCCAATAAAAATGGGCAAAGGATATGATCAGACATTTCACCAAAAAAAAAAAAAAAAAAAATTCAGGTGGCTAACAGACACATGAGGAAATGTTTGCCATCATTAGCCATTAAAAAAAAAAAAAAAAAAATTGCCGTTGAGTCAATTCTGACTCATACTGACACTATAGGAGAGTAGAACTGCCCATAGAGTTTCCAAGGCATGCCTGGTGGATGCAAACTGCCGACCTTTTGGTTAACAGCCATAGCTCTTAACCATCATGCCACCAGGTTTTCTCTCATTAGCCATTAGAGAAATGCAAATTAAAACTACACTGATAACATCTCATCCTCACTTTGCTGCCATTAATCAAAAAAAAATAAAATAAAACAACAAACGTTGGAGAGGTTTTGGGGAGATTGGAACTCTTATGCATTAATTTTGTGAATGTAAAATGATAAAATCACTATGGAAAACAATATGGCACCTCCTTAAAAAGCTAGAAGTAGAAATACCACACAATTCAGCAATCCCACTCCTGGGAACATATCCTAGAGAAATAAGGGCTGCCACACAAATAGACATAAGCACACTCATGTTCATTGCAGCATTATCCACAACAGTAAAATGATGGAAACAACCTATGTGCCCATCAACAGGTGAATGGATAAATAAATTATGGTAAATACACAAAATGGAACACTACTCAAATGTAAAGAACAATGATGAATCTACAAAACATCTCACAATGTGGAGGAATCTAGAAGGCATTATGCTGAATGAAATAAGGCAGTCAAAAAGGACAAATATTGTATGAGACCATTATTATTAAAAAAAAAAAAGAAACATTTTATACAGAAAAAAGTGTTGATGGTTATGAGGGAGGGGAAGTATAGGAACTGGAAATTACTAATTAATAGTAGACAAATGTTAATTTTGGTAAAGGAAAACACAATACACAATATAGGGGAAGTCAGCACTTGTCCAAGGCAAAACCATAGAAGCTTTCTACACACACCCAAACACCTTCAGGGACCAAGTTATTGGGGCTGAGGGATAGGGATCATGGCCTCGGGGGGACATCTATATCAATCAGCATAAAACAGTTCATAAAGAAAATGTTCTACATCCTAATTTGTAGCATCTGTGGTCTTAAAAGCTTATGAGCAGCCATGTAAAATACATTTATTGGTCCCATCATGTTTGAAGGAAAGGAAAATATTAGTTCAAAGGACTAAGGGATCTCATGAACCACGGCCTCCACCAACCTGAGCCCAGAAGAATTAGATGGTGTCCGGCTACAACCACTGACCACTCTGACAAGGTTCACAATAGGTGGCCCCAGACTGAGCGGGAGAGAAATGTAGAACAAAATTCAAATTCACAAAAATAGACTAGATTTACTGGTCTGACAAAGGCTGGAGGAAACCTCGATACTATGGTCTCTGGACACCCTGCTAACTCAGAACTGACGCCATTCCCAAAGTCCACCTCTCAGACAAAGATTAGACAGGCCTATAAAACAAATAATAGCTCATGTGAGTATCATGTTTCTTAGTTCAATCAAGTACAGGAGAACAAATGGCAACACCTGACCAAGAGCAAAGATGAGAAGGCATGAAGGGACAGGAAAGCTGGACAAATGGACCCGGGGAACCCAGGGTGTAAAGAGAGAGAGTGCTGACATATTGCAGAGATTGCAAACAATGTCATAAAACAATCATAAATTTTTGAATAAAAAACTAATTTGAGTTGTAAGTTCTCACCTAAAACACAACATAATTAAAAAAAAAAAAAACAGTAGGAAACACTGGTGACGTAGTGGTCTTAAGTCAGCTGCTTACCAAAAAGGCTAGGAGTTCGAATCCACCACGTGCTCCTTGAAAACTCTATGGGGTAGTTCTACTCTGTCCTATAGGGTCGCGATGAGTGGTAATCGACTCTATGGCAATGGGCTTTTTTTTTCGTTGTTTGGAGGGAGATAAACTATATTATATAGTAAAACTTGTGAAAAATAGAACCTATGTAAGGCTGAAACCTGTCTGAGAAAGAAAACTATTTTCCACTAATAGAGAGTGATAGAAAAGTGGTAGGTAAGACTGCAACCTGTCAAAGGCAGAAAACCTGAGAGACTTAGAAAAACAAGGCAGCCCCACTGAGTTCAGGATCTCACAGGTTTCACTGTATAAGGAATAGTGGCTGGAACTAAGAATGTTTAAATTGGAAAAGAGAAAATTCTAGTAGAAATGATAAATTTAAAATGAAATTTTTTAACATTTATTTTAAATATGCAAATACCACTTGGATTTCCTCTACTTAAAACAAAGAAAATTTAAAATAAACTTAAAATTCTCATTGAGCACAACCAATTTTTATATTCCTTATTTTCTGTGTTTGTTTTTTGATTTTGGTTTAATTTCTTTACCATTTCTTCAAAACTTTCTTCCAGATGATTTTTATGCATTCTATCCACACAGAAAAAAACAGTTTAATACTCACACACAGATACATACAAATAAAGTTTAGATCAATCAATAGATTTTTTTTAAATTCTTGGTCTTTTTGTTTGCTTAGGTGGTAGTCCAAATTATTTTAGACAATGCTGATTTTTTTGAAACTTCTTTAAAAAATAATGTGTTTTTAAGATAAACATATGAAGATCAGTTGGATTCTTCTACACCAACAACAAGAATATTGAAGAGGAAATCACTAAATCAATACCATTTACAGTAGCCCCCAAGAAGATAAACTAGCTGGGAATAAATCTTACCAGAGATGTAAAAGACTTATACAAAGAAAACTACAATACACTTCTGTAAGAAACCAAAAAAGACCTACATAAGTGGAAAAACATACCTTGCTCATGGATAGGAAGATTAAACATTATAAAAATGTCTATTCTACTGAAAGCGATCTATACATTTATTGCAATTCTGATCCAAATTCCAATGACATTCTTTAACGAGACGGAGAAACAAATCACCAACTTCATATGGAAAGGAAAGAGGTCCCGGCTAAGTAAGGCATTACTGAAAAAGAAGAACAAAGTGGGAGGCCTTACTTTACTGTATTTTAGAACCTATTATACCACCACAGTAGTCATAAGAGCCTGGTACTGGTTCAACAACAGGTACACTGACCAATGGAACAGAATTGAGAATCCAGACATATATCCATTCACATATGAGCAGTTGATATTTGACAAAGGCCCCAAACAGTTAAAAGACAGTCTTTTTAACAAATGGTGCTGGCATAACTGTATATCCATCTGCAAAAAAATGAAACAAGACCCACACCTCGCTCCATGCACAAAAATGACCTCAAAATGGATCAAAGACATAAATATAAAATCTAAAAAGATAAAGATCATGGAAGAAAAAATAGGGACAACGTTAGGAACCCTAATACATGGCATGCACAGTATACAAAACATTATTAAGAATGCAGAAGAAAAACTAGATAACTGGGAGCTCCTAAAAATCAAACACCTATGCTCATCCAAAGACTTCACCAAAAGAGTAAAAAGTCTACCTACAGACTGGGAAAAAGTTTTTAGCTCTGACATTTCCAATGTGTCCCTGACATTTCCAATGAGTCCCTGATCTCTAAAATCTACATGATACTGCAAAAACTCAACTACAAGAAGACAAATAACCCAATTTAAAAAATGGGCAAAAGGTAGGAACAGATACTTCACTAAAGAAGACATTCAGGTAGCTAACAGATACATGAGGAAATGCTCAAAATCATTAGCCATTAGAGAAATGCAAATCAAAACTACAATGAGATTTCATCTCACTCCAACAAGGCTGGCATTAATCCAAAAAACACAAAATAATAAATATTGGAGAGGCTGTGGAGAGATTGCAACACTTATACACTGCTGGTGGGAGTGTCAAATGGTGTAACCACTTTGGAAATCGATTTGGCCCTTCCTTAAAAAGCTAGAAATAGAATTACCATACGACCCAGCAATCCAACTCCTTGGAATATATCCTAGAGAAATAAGAGCCTTTACAGGAACAGATACATGCACACCCATGTTTATTGCAGCACTGTTTTCAATAGCAAAAAGATGGAGCCAACCAAGGTGCCCATCAACGGATGAATGGATAAATAAATTATGGTATATTCACACAGTGGAATACTACACATCGATAAAGAACAGTGAGGAATCTGTGGAACATTTAATAACATGGAGGAACCTGGAAGGCATTACATTGAGTGAAATTAGTTGCAAAAGGACAAATATTATATAAGACCACTATTATAAAAACTCATAAAGTAGTTTAAACCTAGAAGAAAACATTCTTTTATGGTTATGAGAGAGGGGAGAGAGGGAGGGTGGGAGAGGGGTATTCACTAATTAGATAGTAGATAAGAACTACTTTAGGTGAAGGGAAAGACAACACATAATACAGGCGAGGTCAGCACAACTGGACTGAACCAAAAGCAAAGAAGTTTCCTGAATAAACTGAATGCTTTGAAGGCTGGTGTAGCAGGGGCAGGGGTTTGGGGACCATGGTTTCAGGGGACATCTAAGTCAAATGACATAATAAAATCTATTAAGAAAACATTCTGCATCCCACTTTGCAGAATGGCGTCTGGGGTCTTAAACGTTAGCAAGCAGCCATCTAAGATGCATCAATTGGTCTCAACCCACCTGGACCAAAGGACAATGAAGAACACCAAGGACACAAGGTAATTACGAGCCCAAGAGACAGTAAGGGCCACATGAACCAGAGACTACAGCATCCTGAGACCATAAGAACTTGATTGTGCCTGCCTATAACCAATGACTGCCCTGACAGGGAGCACAACAGAGAACCCCTGAGGGGGCAGGAGAGCAGTGGGATGCAGACCCCAAATTCTCATAAAAAGACCAGACTTAGTGGTCTGACTGAGACTAGATGGAGCTCAGTGGTCATGGCCCCCAGACCTTCTGTTGGCCCAGGACAGGAACCATTCCCAAAGCCAACTCTTCAGACATGGTTTGGACTGGACAGTGGGTTGGAGAGGGATGCTGGTGAGGAGTGAGCTTCTTGGTTCAGGCAGGCATTTGAGACTATGTTGGCATCTCCTGCCTGGAGGGGGTATGAGAGGATAGAGGGAGTTAGAAGCTGCTGAAATGGACACGAAAAGAGAGAGTGGAGGGAGGGGGTGGGCTGTCTCATTGTGGGGGAGAGTCATTGGGAGTATGTAGCAAGGTGTATGTATATAGGATTTGTGTGAGACTGGCTTGATTTGTAAACTTTCACTTAAAGCGCAATAAAAAGTATAAACAAAAATAATGTGTTTTTGTGGTAGCTCAACATTGACACATACGGATCTAGTTCATTCTTTTAATAGCTACGTATTTTCTTTTATGATTATACTGTAATATAACCACTCAAATTTGATGGATATTTAAGTTTTGGGGCTCTGCTTTTCACTCTTCCAAAAATTGCATAACTTACATCTTTGAATATGACTCTGTACAGGTGAGCAAGCTATTCTGCAGGGAAAATGCAAGGAATGAAGTTTGGAGATCATTAATTATAAGCAATTTCAGCATGAATTGTTACTGTTATTTGTTGCAGTTCAGTTGATTCGAATTCATGGTGATCCCATGTGTTACAGAGTAGAACTGCTCCATTGGGTTTTCTTGGCTGTAATCGTAATGGAAGCTGATCATCAGGCCTTTTCTTCAACAGCATCTCTGAGTGCCTTTGAATTTTTCGGTTAGCAGTCAAGTGCAAACCATTTGTACCACCTAGGCACAGACACCACTAAACTGCCCACTGAAATTGGGTACCAATTTATAATCCCACTAGCAGTGTTTCGGAGAGAATAAAAAATATCAAGACTCACCACTAAAAGTAGGACACAATGTTTTCTTATAGTGGATTGCACCAATATTGTTTGAAATATGTTAACAATTTCAGGCAGAATGTTCATTTAGGTAATAAAAAACCAAAAAACCAAACCCAGTGCAGTTGAGTCGATTCCGACTCATAGCAACCCTACAGGATAGAGTAGAACTGCCCCATAGAGTTTCCAAGGAGTGCCTGGCAGATTCAAACTGCCGACCCTTTGGTTAGCAGACGTTGCACTTAACCACTATGGCACCAGCGTTTCCATTTAGGTAATAAAAAAAAAAAAAAATACTGAATGGTGAGTCATGTTGCTTAGTATACCAGCTTTAATAAAAGGAAAATAAAATAACTCCAAGGCCTCTGTGTATTACTATAATTTCTTTCCTCACAGCTGTTCTATCTTTGGGATATAGACCAGGCATACTCTGATCAGCTCCCCAGTTTGGAACCATTTTTTTAATTCAGGGATTTCTTATATTCCCTAAACTTTACACACAAGGATCCTCCTGCCTTCTTTTACACACACACACACACACACATATTATTTTTTTATTCTTGTAATACCAGTTAATGAAGAATCTTGATTATCAATCAAAAACGATTTGAAAATGTTAGGTATTGAGTAATTGGTCTGTCATTTATAATGGGAAAAAAAAGTGTTGTTTTTTTTTTATTCTTTTTAATTTCAGGTTTTTCCTTAACTCTGTGAGGGGTAGAGAATGTTTGCACTGTCTACAAAGTAAGATTGTTCATCCTTTTCCCCTCCGCAGCATGACCTTAATGACTGATCCCAAAGCAAAAAAAAGGTAAATGAAAAAGAAAGAGGCAAAAAAGATAAAATAAGTTGTTTTCAAAGCAGTTTGAACATGTTTTACTACCGATAACAAAAACACCTAAAATCTCCAGGCCCTTAGTATGTTTACTATGAATTGACTCTAGTGCTATTCTTGCCTTCACAGTTGAGGCGTTAGTTGGGTTTTAAATATTGTCAACCACGGGGTTCCTAGGAGCTTCAGGTTGTCATGGTGAGGGAGAGAGAGGATGTGAGAAAGAGTTTTCTATGAATGAGGATGGGAGGAAAGCTTTTTGCCTACTTCTAAAAGCATTAGTGCCCATTCCACAGTGAGATAGGGCTACCTAGATTTCTCCCGATGCAAATTACAAGTTTCTGAATCAAGAATCAGGGGTACATCTCTATTTACTTTCAGAATATACTTATCATATTCTGGAAGCCCTAAAATTCATTTTCATTTTTTGAAATTAGTCAAAATATATTCTAATTCTAGCGAAATACTTGTTTTCACCTGTAGCTCTAATTGTTGGAAGGAGTTTTATACTTTTCCTGTATTTTAAAGAGACTGCAGAGTTAATACCATTTTAAACTAGACATAATATTTAAAAGATATTTTCAAAGAATCTTACATACTTTAATAAAAAAAAATTTTTTATTAGCAGATACAAAATCTCATAATAATTTGTCTTATATTTTCCACTTTATTAATTACTGAAAATGTGACAAGAATTAATTATAAATGTAAATATTTGATTTTTTATTTAATAAAATGTTCATTTATAAATAGCCATTTGTAATTTTATGTACATTTTCAATTACAGATATTTTGGATCATGAGAAATTTTAAGAAAATATAACTATCTAGACCCAATATGAATGTGTGGCTTGCATGTTCCTTTGATGCTCTAAGTTATGCTACCTGTATTTCAAATACCAGCAGGGTCACCCATGGTAGACAGGTTTAAGTTATGCTTCTAGACTAAGACAGACTAGATCTGGCAGTCTAGTTCTGAAAAAATTAGCCAGTGAAAACCTTATAAAGAGCAGTGGAACACTATCTGATATACTGCTGGAAGACGGGCCCCTCAGGTTGGAAGCTGCCTCCTCAAAGTAACGTCCAGTTTAACTACATGGATGGAGCCAAGCTTTCAGGACCTTCATTTGCTGATATGGCACAACTCAAAATGAGAAGAAACAGCTTCAAATATCCATTAATAATAGGAACGAAGAATGTCTAGAATATGAATCTAGGAAAATTGGAAGTCATCAAAAATAAAATGGAATGCATAAACATCGATATCTTGGGCATTACATACCAGAGCTGATATGGACTGGTACTGGCTGTCTGAATCAAACAATCATATGGCCTATACTATGCTGCCAATGACAAATTGAAGAGGTATGGCATGGCATTCATCATCAAAAAGAGCATTTCAAGATCTATCCTGGAGTACGACGCTGTCATCATAGGATAGTAACCATATGCCTACAAGGAAGACTAGTTAATATGATTATTATTTAAATTTGCACACCAACCACTGAAGCCAAAGGCAAAGACATTGAAGATTTTTATCAACTTCTGCAATCTGAATTGATCAAACATGTAATCAAGATGCACTGATAGTTACTGGTGATTATAATGAAAAAGTGAGAAACAAAGAAGAAGGAACAATAGTAGGAAAATATGGCTTTGGTGATATCAATGACACCAGAGATCACATGATAGAATTTTGCAAGACCAATGACTTCTACATTGCAAATACCTTTTTTCAACAACATAAACAGTGACTACACATGTGGAGGAAACCCTGGTAGTGTGGTGGTTAAGAGCTATGGCTGCTAACCAAAAAGGTCAGCAGTTCGAATCCATTAGGAGCTCCGTGGAAACTCTATGGGGCAGTTCTATTCTGTCCTATAGGGTCGCTATGAGTTGGAACCAATCTGACGGCAACAGGTTTGGTTTTGGTTAATATAAATGAAGCTCACCAGATGGAATACACAAAAAGTAAAATTGACTATGTCTGTGGAGAGAGACTATAGAAAATCTCAGTATCATCAGTCAGAACAAGGCCAGGGCTGACTGCATAATAGACCATCAATTGCTCATATGCAAGTTCAAGATGAAGCTGAAGAAAAATTGAACAAGTCCAAGAGAGCCAAAATATAGCCTTGAGAATATTCCACCTAAATTTAGAGACCATCTCAAGAACAGATTTGAGTCATTAAACGCTAATGACCAAAGACTAGAGGTGTGGTGGAATGATGTCAAAGATGTCATACATGAAGAAAGCAAGAAGGCATTAAAAAAACAGAAAGAAAAGGCCTAAATGGATGTCAGAAGAGACTCTAAAACTTGCTCTTAAACAGAATAGCTAAAGCAAAAGGAAAAAATGAGGAAGTAAAAGAGCTGAACAGAAGATTTCAAAGGGCAACTTGAGAAGGCAAAGTAAAGTATTATAATGAAATGTGCAAAGACCTGGAGATAGAAAACCAAAAGGGAAGAACTCGCTTGGCATTTCTCAAACCAAAAGAAGTGAAGAGAAGAATCAAGCCTTGATTTGCAATATTGAAGGACTCTATAGGGAAAGCGTCAAAAGAAAACAGAAGAAATACAGAGTCACTGTACCAAAAAGAATTGGTCAATGTTCGACCATTTCCGGAGTTAGCATATGATCAAGAATTAATGATACCGAAGGAAGAAGTCCAAGCCTCACTGAAGGCATTGGTGAAAAAGAAGACTCCAGAAATTGACAGAATACCAGTTGAGATGTTTCAACAAAAAGATGCAGTACTAGAAGAACTCGCTAGTCTATGCCAAGACATTTGGAAGACAGCTTCCTGCCCAACTAACTGGAGGAGATTTGTAATTGTGCCCATTGCAAAGAAAGTTGATTCAACAATATGCAGAAACTATCAAACAGTAACATTAATATCACACACAAGCACAATTTTGCTGAAGATCATTCAAAAGCTTTGTCAGAGGTACATCAACAACTGCCAGGAATTCAAGCCAGATTCAGAAGAGGACCTGGAACATGAAATATCATTGCTGATGTCACATGGATCTTGGCTGAAAGCAGAGAATACCAGAAAGATGTTTACCTGTGTTTTATTGATGATGCAAGGGCATTTGACTGTGTGGATCATAACAAATTATTAATAATATTTCAAAGAATGAGAATTCCAGAACACTTAATCGTGTTCAGCCAGAACCTGTACATAGACTAAGAGACATTGGTTCCAAGAGAACAAGGGTATATATTGCACAGTTTAAAATCAGGCAAGGTTTGTATCAGGATTATATCCTTTCACTATATTTATTCAAACTGTATGCTGAGCAAATAATCCAAGAAGCTGGATTATATGAAGAAGACCGAGACATCAGAATTGGAAGAAGACTCATTAACAACCTGTAACACACAGATGACACAACTTGCTGAAAGTGAAGAGGACTTGAAGCACTTAATTTTGAAGATCAAAGACTTCAGTATGAATTATACCTCAACATAAGGAAAACAAAAATCCTCACAACTAGACCAATAAGCAACATCATGATAAACAGAAAAAATTGAACTTGTCAAGTACTTCATTGTACTTGGATCCGCAACCAACGCCCATGAAAGCAGCAGTCAAGAAATCAAACAACGCATTGCGCTGGGCAAAAATGCTGCAAAAGGCTTCTTCGAAGTGTAAAAAACCAAAGATGACACTTTAAGAACTAAGGTGTGCCTGATCCAAAAACAAAAAAAAAAAACAAACCCGGGCCGTCGAGTCGATTCTGACTCATAGCGACCCTATAGGACAGAGTAAAACTGCCCATAGAGTTTCCAAGGAGTACCTGGTGGACTCAAACTGCCAACCCTTTGGTTAGCAGCTGTAGCACTTAACTACTACGCCACCAGGGTTTACAAGCCATGTTTTTTTCAATTGCCTCATATGCATATGAAAGCTGGATAATAAAAAATATGTAAAGAAGAATTGATGCCTTTGAAATGTGTTGGTGTTGGCAAAAGAGGATTTTTTTTTTTTTTTAACAAAAGAATGAATAAATCTGTCTTGGAAGAAGTACAGCCAGAATGCTCCTTAGAAGTGAGGAGAGTGAGACTTCGCCTCACATAATTTGGACATGTTTTCAGGAGGTACCGATCCCTGGATAAAGACATCATGTTTGGTAAAGTAGACTGTCAACGAGAAAGAGGAAGACCCTCAATGAGATGGATTGACACAGTGACTGCAACAATGGGCTTAAGCATAGCAACCATTGTGAAAACGGTGCAGTACCAGGCAGTGTTTCATTTTGTTGTACCTAGGGTAGCTATGAGTTGGAACTGACATGACAGTACCTAACAACAACAGCTATTTAGAATCACTGTAGGGTCTCAACGATTCAGAATAGACTGGACAGCAATGGGTTTGGTTTTGGGGTTTTAACCAAAGTACATTTAGAAGCGACTATACCAATTTTTCTCATATTTTTATACCTAAATACTATCCAACCTACAAAACTTTAGAAATCTACATTTTTCACTTGCTGCTCAGATTGCTGACTTCAGAGCAGAGAAATGAGAGCTATCTGCAGTATTGTTAAGAATTAACGGCACATGAAATAAAAAAAAAGAGAATGAAAATATTTTATCTATGAATGAGCATGTTAAGAGCAGTTATCCAAAGATTATAATTGTCATTAAAAGAGAAGACTTGATTGCTGGGAGATTATCTTACAATTAAGGACTTAGGTAATTGTTCAGATAGCCTATGAAACAATTCTTAAATAAAATTAAATACTGTCCTTTTTCTCATTGCTATTTACCACTTGCTTCCTATTCCTATGGTTATTGCACAACAGGAGATAAAAATGAACATACTGCTGAGAGTTAGCTGACACGGTCCTGAAAAATATTAGTGTAAGATTTCCATCTTCAATTCTCATTGATATTTCCTATTTCTTTACAATATTAATTAATGTACTCATTTATTTTTGATGGAACACTCTTTGTGGACATCAGGATAAACATAGAAGGAGTAACCAGGAATAAGATACTGTTGCTTTTTTTAGGGAGCTCATAGTCAGTTTTAACATGAAGGACATGTAAAGGCACAGTAGCAAACAAGTTTTATACACGTGAAGATATGTTCAGGATACATTTACTACAGGGTAAGAGGTCAAATTGGAAAAATTGAGCAGTAGGCTATGATAACTTGGCTTGAAAATTAGCTAGGACAACTAAAAATTCACTTGTTCTGTATTTGGAACAAGACAACTTGAATCAAGAACAAATGCTTAAATATAGCCCCAGAAATGGAACTAGTTATTAGTTGAATACTGACAATGGTTTGAATAGTGCAATTCGGATCTGGAAACCCTTTCCACAGACAAATCTATTTGAGCAGATGTTGTTTTGGGAGGATGGGATTTGTTTCTTCATCAATGATGAAAAACATGTACAGTTCCCATAGAAAGAACCCCTTGGAAATGTACTATGAGGCAAAAATAATACTGCTTAGCCTTCCAAAATCTTATGCGTTTATAAAACTCATTACAATGTTGATTTTTGTATGTGAGAACAGAAAGTAAGGACTAGAGTAAGACCACTGTTGTATTTTTAAAGCATTTGACTTTTCTTTTGCCCTGGGAATAAGTACAGTATGTTCAAACAGATATTGCCTAAAACTTTCAGATTTAAAGGATTATAGGTCTCTGTATTCTCTATGTGATCATTAAATGAAAGGGTATGCCCTATTTTTATGTAAATAACACACACCTTCTGCATTTGCTTGCCGATTTCGCTCTCCCCGCCCCATGAAGTATTTTCGTAAGCACCCTATGCTGTTTTTTACAGCATGTGGAAAAAAAAAATTGGCATAGTGGTACTTACAAAAATACCTTGCAGAGGGAGGACAAGGTTGGCAAATAAACATAGAAGGTGCACATTATTTGTGAAAAATATGGTATCAACTGATAGGAATTTTGTTACAAAAAAAAAAAATTACTAGGTGTTAATTTGTCCTGAATTTGAAAATTTCCTCTACTATACCAGTGCCCAGTGCCTACTATAAGAGATATAAAACTAAAAAAAAAAAAAAATTTTTTTAAATAGTTCATGTTAATCTCACTTTTTGATATTTTGTTATTTTACACTTATTTCCCAAAGAGTAAAAACTTAGACTGGTAAAATTTGCACGAACTGGCCTCAAGTTTGTAGTCTATTAGCATAACGAAGAGTAAAATGCTGTTACTGTTTCCATACCACTTCTCAGGGGTGGAAAAAGTAAAACATATTTCCCAGTTTAAACTGTAGGTACAACTAATAATTTACAATGATAATAATGAGCAGCAAAGCCAAAAAATTTGATGCAAGACAGAGAGTTATTCAGTTTATAGGCTATATCTAGTAAAGTTCTACCTTGAGGAAATGAAATTTTATTTACGTGATTAGGAAACTCTAGTAGTATAGTGGTTAAGCGCTATGGCTGCTAACCAAAAGGTTGGCAGTTTCAATCCACTAGCTGCTCCTTAGAAACTCTATGGGGCAGTTCTACTCTGTCCTGTAGGTCGCTATGAGTCGGAATTGACTCGACGGCAATGATTTTTTTTTTTTAACCCACATTAAGGATTCCTGGTGGCACAATGGTAACGAGTTTGCCTGCTAACCAAAAGGTCAGCAGTTGAAACCCACCAGCTGCTCCAAAATAAAAAAAAAAAGAGTAACCCACATACGCACATATTTATGGCATTCACACCTCCATGCTACACACAGGCACATGCTAGTTACCATACACAACAGACTTTGACACATTTGTGATAGAAATCAGACCATTTCATATGAGTCATCAGTGAGGTTTCAAAATGCATATAAAGACACACAAAAGCTTAAATTTCAGCAAGAAGAACTACTTTAAGCATTCATGTCCCTGTCTAATTCTCTCCCTTTAAATGTGCCCTGATCTTAATGACTTGCATTTAACAAACAGAATATAGCGAAAGTGATGGAATGTCACTTCTGAGATTGTTACTGTTGTTAGTGCCCATCCAGTAGGTTCTGACTCAGGGCGACCTTCTGTGTAACAGTGAAATACTGCCATCTTCATGCTTGTTGATATGTTTTATGTTTGAGTCCATTGGTGTAGCTATTGTGTCAATCCATGTCATTGAGGGTTTCCCTCATTTTTTTTTTTTGGAACTTACATTGCTAACCATGATGTCCCTTTTTAGCCATTAGTCTTTCCTGATGACATGCCAAAGGAAGCAAGATGAAGTCCCTCAACCCTCACTTCTAAAGAATATGCTGGTTGTATTTCTTCTATGACTAATTTTTTTGTTCTTTTGGGAGTCCATGGTATATTCAATATTCTTCACTAATACAAGCTTGAATGCATCAATTTGTCTTCTATATTCCTTTTTTACTATACAATTTTGCATGCATATGAGGCAATTGAGGAGACTACAGATCGGGTCAGGCACACCTTAGTCATCAAAGTGACGTCTTCACTGTTTAAAAATTTAAAGAGGTCTTTCAAAGTAGATTTGCCTAATACATATATCATCAGTTTCTTGTTTACTGCTTCCATGGATGTTGATTCTTGATCCAAGTATAATGAAATCATTAAAAATTTCAATTTCTTCTTCATTTGTCATGATGTTTATCGGTCCCGTTGTGATGATTTTCATTTTCTTCAAGTTCAGGTGCAATCCATACTGAAGGTTGTAGGTCATCAAGTTACACAAAAGTTTCCATCTTGCTCATCCTTTCTTCCTCTTTCATTTGTATTCATTTACCATGTTCTGAGACATGCCGTACAGAGACACCCACCTGGCACGAAATTGAGGAAGGTCTCCACTCAACAGTCATTGAAAATTTGAGGCCTTTAGTTCAACACGTTCTGAGAAATTGCATCCTGCCAACAACCACATGAATGAGCTTTTTGGCAGTCCTTCCCTAGTCAAATCTTCAGATTAAACCTGTGCCAGACACTCAGTAAATAGTATTCAGATTCCTGACCCACAAAAACTGTACTAAATACTTGTTCTAAGTCACTAATTTGTTATACATCAGCATATTAAAAAACGAAAAATTAAAAGAAGATTATGAGCAAGAAAATTGCAAACAAGCTCACAAATGTGCACAGATGCAATAATGCTGAATTTAATAATACATGATAGGAATGGTTGTATAAAATGGATAATGCATCATAATCCCAAGAAAATGTGTTCATATTAGAAAACTGATCAACATCATTACCACAAAAAATCTATTAAAAAAGAAAAACATATATAACCACCTCAACCTATTCAGAAGTTCCTAATAAAATTCAACATCTAGATAAAAACCACAAACTGCTAATAAAATTGATTAAGTTAACAGAAACAATTACAAAAATCTTATATCAAGCATTATACTGCATGGTGCAACAAGACAAATATGTGCATTACCGTACTGTTAGTCATCATTTTATTTGAAGTTTTAGCTAGTGAATTAAAAGAGATAATGTAATAAATTTATAAGGGATTGAAAGAAATAATTAAAGGTGTCATTACTTTCTAATTACAAAATAAAAGATTGATTTACTCAACTACATAAAAATTGAGAACATGTGTTAAAGTGAGTGAAATCCTCAAAGCCACAAACTGGAGAGATCTAAAACACAATTTGCAAAAAATTAGTCTAGAAAATTTATAGATAAATAATGTAACTCAGTAGAAAAAAGGAAATTCAGAGAAATATATATATACGCATTTTATATACATATACATATTTTATACACATTTACTCACACATACACTTTTTTACATGTGTATACATTTTTTTCACATTTTATTTAATATATACATATATAAATACATGTGTGCATATATATGTGTGTACATATATACATACATATATACATATATTACAATATATATTGTAATTATAATATATATAGTATATATACATATATACAATATATATTTTGTTCTTAGATGCTATCAAGTTGGTTCCTACTCATAGCGACCCTGTGTCCAACAGAATAAAACACTGCCTGATCCTGCACCATCCCCACAGTTATTGCTATGTTTGAGTCCATTGTTGCAGTCACTGTGTCAGTACATATCCTTGAAGGTCTTCCTCTTATTCACTGACCCTCTGCTTTACCAAGCATGATGACATTTTCCAGGGACTGGTTCCTCCTGATAACATGTCCAAAGTACTTGAGACAAAGTCTCACCATCCTTGCTTCTAAGGCACAATCTGGGTGTACTTCTTCCAAGGCAGATTTCATCTTACTTCTGGCAGTCCATAGTATATTCTTCACCAACTCTATAACTCAAATGCATCAATTCTTTGGCCTTCCTAATATATTGTTCAACTTCTGTATGTGTAGGTGGTGACATCTTTGCTTTTTAATGCTCTCAAGAGTTCTTTTGCAGCAGATTTGCTCAACGCAGTACATCATATGATTTCTTGACTGCTGCTTCTATGGCATTGATTTGTGAATCCAAGTAAAATGAAATCCTTGAGAAGTTCAATCTTTTCTCTGCTTACCATGATGTTCCTTAATGGTTCAGTTGTGAAGATTTTTGTTTTCTCTATGTTGAGGTGTAATCCACATTGAAGGCTGCAGTCTTCGATCTTCATCAGTAGGTGCTTCAAGTCCCCTTCACTTTCAGCACGCAAGAATGTGTCATCTGCATATTGCAGGTTGTCAATGAGTCTTCCACCAACCTGATACCACATTCTGCTTCATGTAGTCCAGCTTCTCAGATTATTTGCTCAGCAAACAGACTGAATATGTTTGGTGAAAGAATACAGTCCTGATGCACGTATTTCCTGATTTTAAACCCTGTAATACCCCCCTGTTCTGTTCGAGCGACTGCCTCTTGGTACAGGTTCCACATGAGCACAATCAAGTGTTCTGAAATTCCCATTCTTTGAACTGTTATCCATAATTTGTTATGACACACTCAGTCGAATGCCTTTGCATGGTCAAGAACACACAAGTAAACATATTTCTAATAATCTCTGCTTTCACCCAAAATCCAACTGACATCAGCAATGATATCCCTTGTTCTACACCCTCTTCTAAAACTGGCTTGAATTTCTGGCAGTCCCTGACGATGTACATCTGAACCATTTTTGGATTATCTTCAGCAAAATTTTACTTGTGTTCGATGTTAACGATACTGTTCAATAAGTACCGCGTTCTGTTGGATCACCTTTCTTTGCAATGGGTAAAATATGGATCTCTTCCAGTCAGTTGGCCAGATAACTGTCTTCTAAATTTTTGGCATAGAGGAATGGGCACGTCCAGCGTTGCATCCGTTTTTTGAAACATCTCATTTAGTATTCCATCGATTCCTGGAGCCTTGTTTTTTGCCATTGCCTTCAGTGCAGCTTGGACTTCTTCGTTCATTACCATTGGCTCTTCATTTTATGCTACATTCTGAAATGGTTGAATGTCAATCAATTCATTTTTGGTACTGTATATTCCTTCCATCATCGTTTGATGCTTCCTGTCGTTTAGTATTTTCCCTGTAGAATCCTTCAATATTGCAACTCAAGATTTGAAATTTCTATTCAGATCTTTATATGTATATATATATATATATATATATATATATATATATATGGGAATTGATTTCCACAGGGCTTAAGTGCAATGGCTGCCAATCAAAAGGCTGGCAGTTCAAATTCACCAGCCACTCCTTAGAAACCCCATGGAGTAGTTCTACTCTGTCCTATAGGGTCACTATGAGTGGGAATCGACTCAATGGCAATGGGTTTGTTTTTGTTTGTTTGTTTATATATATATAAACCAAACCCAACCCAGTGCTCTTGAGTCAACTCCGACTCATAGCGACCCTATAGGACAGAGTAGAACTGCCCCATAGTTTCCAAGGAGCTCCTGGTGGATTCAAACTGCCGACCCTTTGGTTAGCAACTGTAGCACTTAACCACTATGCCATTTTATTATATATATACATATATATATATCAGTTTGCTGCCATAGCTCTTAACCAGTTTGCCACCCGGCCCCGTGTGTGTGTGTGCGTATTTATACATATGTATATATATATAAAGGAACTTAATAGAGGAAGATATATATAAATGACAAATCAACATGTACATTACCACTTACCTCACTGGGAATAAGAGAATGGGAAGTAATTTCATACCCATCATACATACAAAAATTACCAATACCTTGAGTTGGTAAAGATGTAGAGTAACGAGAATGCTGAACCAGTACTGTGAGAATATAAACTAACACAAAAACTTTCAAAATAAATCGGTATTACAATTAAGGTTGACACGATAAGACTTAGTAATTTGAAATCACACCAGGAAACAATACAGGAATGTTTCTCAGAGCATTCTCTTAATCCCAAAGCACAGGAACAAACTATATGATGCCTGACAACAGCTTTGACAAAATATTTATTTGCATACGATTGAATATTTTCTCTAATCAAAATTAATACTGTTAAATATGCCAACTTAGATGAATATCCTAATTATAATTTAATTGTCATGGATTGAATAATGTCCCCCCAAAAATGTGTATATTAACTCGGTTAGGCCATGATTCTCAGTATTCTGTGGTTGTCCTCCATTTTGTGATTGTAATTTTATGTTGAGGTGATTAGGGTGGGATTGTAACACCACCCTTGCTCAGGTTACCTCCCTGATTCAATGTAAAGGGAGTTTCCCTGGGGTGTGCCTGCACCACCTTTTATCTCTCAAGAGATAAAAGAAAAGAGAAGCAAGCAGAGAGTCGGGAACCTCATACCACCAAGAAAGTAGCACTGGAAGCAGAGTGTGTCCTCTGATCCTAAGGTTCCTGCGCTGAGATGCTCCCAGATCAAGGGAAGACTGATGACAAGGACCTTCCTCCAGAGCCAACAGAGGGAGAAAGCCTTCCCCTGGACCCGGTGTCTGAATTCAGACTTCTAGTCTACTGGACTGTGAGAGAATAAACTTCCCTTTGTCAAAGACATCCAACTGTGGTATTTCTGTTATAGCAGCACTAGATTGAAATAATGAAATCATTGATAAGTTCCTCAGTACAAGTTCATTTATATAAAGTTCAAAAACCAACAAATGACACGTCACATCATGGAGATGGCAACCACTGTCACAAAACAGTATTGATTGTTTAATGGGAAAACAATTTGTTCTGTAAACCTTCATCTAAAGCACAATTAAAAAAAAACCCCAGTAATAGCTGAACAACGTGTACTTATGGACACAGGTACCAGTAAAGCAAGAGAATAGCATACATATCAGAAGAGTGGTTACCTCAGGGGTTAACAAAAAGTTCGGCAGTTGTTTAGAGGCATACTTGGACTTCCTAAAATATTGGTAATATTATATCCCTTAGTCTGAATATTTTCTGGAAGAGTATTTATTAGTATTCTTAAAACTTTACACAAATATTTTATATATTTTGTATGTACATTTCACAATAAAACTTTAAAAAACTTTTAAATGAGTTTTTTTTTAAATCAATGCAATCTTACCAATATTTACCTCATTTTTTATTCAAAAATTATTCATTGTCAGACTCCACAAATATATTTTCTAGCAAAAACAGCTACCTAATCATTGCTGCTTGGAAAAACATGACACCTCCACCATCCTTTAAAATAAGAATCCCTAACCTGAGATTTTATTGAAGGCATTTTTTACCATATGAGATATGTCACATAGCATTTGGAAACTATTTTTTGAATTTTTTTGTGTTTGAACTCTTATTATTTCAGAGATGTATTATTTTCAAGATCCAGAGAAATCTAGTTTTTTGCTTTGCTGAGAGAGAAATAACTGGTGCTCACACCATGTTCACATAAGAGATGCAAGGAATACAGGATCACAGTAAAAAGAAAGATGCAATACCTTTGGGTTTTCATCTCACCCCTCTGAGAGCCATGACAAAGTGCTCTGTTACCAACTAAACAGTGTGTGTGTGTGTGTGTGTGTGTGTGTGTGTGTGCACGTGTGTGTTTATGTGAGAGAGAGAGAGGGGGGGAAAAGAAATACTGATACAAATAAGCAGCAGTCCTGTTTTTAAAATGAGGCCTACAAACAGCTCAAATGCAATCAAAATGCTAACTTAGGAATTATGAAAACTATAAAATTGATTATTTAGAAAAAAATTAAGTCAATTTATTTGGCTAAAATTCTTTTGTTCAAATTTGTCTATGTAAAACCAAACAAGTAATTTTAAGTGGGTCCATTTAAGGTCCTTTATTCTAAAATGTTAATATCATAAAAATACCTAAAATTATTTATTTTACCTTCTCAGCTGTAAACAATATTTAGAGCTTAGTTATAAACATTTAGACAGGTTTCCAAATATCTAAGTCAGCTATTTTACTTAATGTAACTGTTTACATTACAAAAAAACCCATTGCCATTGAATGGATTCCAACTCACAGTGTCCCTGAGGACAAAGTAAATCTGCCCTGCAGCGTTTCCAAGGAGTGACTGGTGGACTCTAACTATTGACCGTTTGGTTAGCAGCCAAGCTAAAATTTCTGCTTACATTCAATGCAGAGTCATAGATAAATCTTGGAAGAGGTGGCTCTACCAATATGCTTTCTAGTGACACGTAATTGACTAATAAGCAATCATTTATTGGTTTAAATATATGTGAGATATTCAGATTCTGTTATAATGTTTTAACAACATAAAAACAAAAGTAGAATCTAAAAAAGATAAAGGTACATGGAGAAATAGATGAAAAGTGTTCGCATTTCTTTTGAAAACCTAACAATACACTCATTATTTATGCCTTATCAAGGTATTCATCACTATAGTTAACTGAAAGAAGCCCTGGTGGAACAATGGTTATGTGCTTGGCTGCTAACCAAAAGGTCGGCAGTTCAAACCCACCCTGCAATTCCGTTTGAGAAAGACCTGGTAATCTGTTCCCATAAAGATTATAGCCCAGAAAACCATATGGGCCATTTCTACTCTGTCACATAAGGTTGTTGTGAGCTGAAATAGACTTGACAGCACGTAACAACAACAACATAGCTAATTGTAAATGTTTTGACCTGACTGGATATTCCTTAATTGGTTGGAGCATGTTACAAGAAATCACCCCCTTATCTCCATGAAAAACATAATTTTGTTAACTATTTTTCATTCATATAGTTAAAACAAAAACAAAAATCAGTTGATACATATATAATCAAAAGTACAAATAATCAGCTCTAATGTTTCAATGTTCTTAACAATTAAAAATATGAATGATAAATAGTATGTAACGAAAATACATAAGACAGTCATGGGGACAGGTTTGGGAGGCGTAAGCGAGAGGCTTGTATCACACCTGTTGCTGTTGAGTAGATTCTGACTCATAGTGACCTCGTAAGTTACAGAGCAGGACTTCTCCACAGGGCTTTCCTGGCTTTAATTATAACAGAAGCAGATTGCCAGGGCTTTCTTCCTTGGTGCCACGGTGTGGGTTTTAACCACCAAACTTTAGGCTAGTATTTAAGCACAAACCATTTGCACTACCAAGGGGCCTTAGAAGCTTATGTTGTCGTTAGGTGCCATTGAGACTGTTCCGACTCATAGCAACCCTGTGTACAACAGAACGAAACACAGCCCTGTCCTGCATCATCCTGACAATTGTTATGCTTGAGCCTCCATAGTACAAAAACCTGACAGACACTAGAAGCTGATAGGGTAACTTAAATTTCAATCAGAGATTTAGGTACACAAAAAAGATGAATTATTTCATTAGCAAATTGCTAAAGAAGTTTAAAAAACCTTTCTTTGAAGATACTTTTAAAATGAGAGTCCAAAGTTTGAGGTTTTATTTTGAATCTAACCCAAATTGTCAGCTATTTATTTATAAAAAATACATACCTTGAGAAAATGATGGGCATATTTTTCAACTGGAAACCTAACATTACAGGAGAATCTAACACTATGGTTTGAGAGGAAATGTCTATAACAATGAGGCAAATGTATAAGGATCAACATAAATTTTAAATGGTTCACCATGTGAACTAGGCAAGTCTCAAATTACAAAATAAAAATTAAGCTCTGGATTCAGTTTATGCCTAAACAACAGACAAGGATCAATTTTGAGGCAATCAATATAATTTTTCTCCCCTTACCAACTCGTCAGTTTTCAATATGCTGCAGATTAATAACAGAACTTTAAAAAAATAACTGTTATGGAAATAATGAGGAATAGAATTATCATATTATTAATTTATTTTTTCTTACAACATTATGAAGAAGGTAGTAATTAACAGGTGAGGAAATTAAGGTTCAGGGCGGAGGTCTTATCTGTGGAAAATAACGCCTATGGATGGCAAGCACTGAAATTGTGCTCCTACAAGGCCATGGCTAGGGTTATGAGCATCTATGGGCAATCTCTAAATTGCACCCCCCCCCACCCCCAATTTCAACATAAGTAGACCTTAAGAGTGGTGACACATTAGCAGAAATGCCTTATCCCCTCTTTTCTGGCTGCCTCAGTCAGGTGCCTTTCGTATTTGTGGCACCTCGAAATGTCATTCTGCACCTCATCTGGCAAACCCTTGGACTTGTGCCCAGGGCAAGTGCCTCCCTCTGCCCCTCCTTCACTACACCTCTGTGTCTACCATGCTTGAGGAAGGATGTTGGGCTGTACAGGGTTAATAGAAACTGCTCAGTGGCACCACCACACACATATACATCCCCTTCAAATGGTACCAGGACACATGTCATGCCTGCCATATGGTAGGTACACCTCTGGTACAGTCAGGTTATGTTATGTTAAGTTGCCAAGATTTACACAAATACACAGTAATGGAACGACAGTTTTAAGCCATTATGTCAGCCTCCAGAGCCCAATTCTACAAGTCAAAATATGCCTTCTGGAATAATTTGAAAACTGAGAAAACCTCATCTTGAAGTTTCAGAAAAGGACAGATTATAATTCTGAAGATGATCTAACATTTGCCATAAAATCTTCAGAAAACTGAAAAATAAGAAAGATAACATTTATCAAGCAAAAAGGAAAGAAAATAATAAAATGAAACCAAGATGACAGAACTCTGCAAGTTTATAGATAGTTTGGATAAAAAAGCCTTACAGTAAGTAGAGATGCAATAGAAAATGAGTTAATATATGAAAGCATTTAGAACATTGTATAGTACAAACTAAGTATGCCAGTAGTTATTAGCTATTATAAAAAAAAATAAGTATTATAAATCCAATTGTCCCTAAAGTAACGAAGGTTGATCCAGACTTTGTGGTTGTGTATTAAGTTAGTTTATTTGTTGATTTGTTTGATTTCTACTTGGCAAAGAGTAGTTGACAGTCCTTGTCCTCTTATCCTCTGTGGCAGCCAACTCTTATTTTCATATCTGAATCTGGAGAGCAAGTTTATGCTCACCAAACCACTCTCAGTATTAATTTATAGCAGCCTTTTCATAATTAATGCGTGGTGCATTTTCGTTTCTACAATGTGTTTATTCATGATTCTAGAATGGATGAAGATATGACCAACGCGATTTAACTGCAAATATTACCCCGTCTTTTTGTGTCTTCTGTTTTTTTACTTGTATCTCTCTCATTCATTCATTCAGTAACTCACTTAATCCATGTAATATTGAGCATCTAGCAAGGCCCAGGCATGTTCTAGGTGCTATTGTGCTTACTATGTATTCGATAATCTCCTGGCATAGGATATGATAGAAAAGAACATATCTGAATGGAAAAGGAGATTTCTGGATGCAAATGAAAAGCTTCACAATAATATGATGGAAAAAAACCAGGAGACATAACGAAATTCAGACACATCCTTCCAAATATTTGCAGTTATAAGTAATGGAAAAACAAGCCACATTTTAATAAAAAAAATAAGAACTGAATAAATATCAATATGGTCTCATAATTCTCTCCACAAATAAAGGAGAAATCTGTGCAGCAATGGCTACAAAGTAGGTTAGGGAAAAATTTTGTGACTTAAGTATATTATGTCCTGTCAAGGTTTCATTAACAAAAAAGAGAAGAAAAGCTTTCCTAGATATTCAAGTTCTTAAGAAAAGCATAATTCATGCACTGCCTATTCAAATATACATAAATTATTTTTAATCCACTTGAGAGAAAAATCAAAATTAGTAACTGAAGAATGGGGGAAAATCATTGTAAGAAAACAGTTAACACTAAAAGTTATTCTTGTTGTTGTTGTTAGGTGACATCGAGTCCGTTCTGACTCACAGCAACCTTATGTACAACAGTAAACAACACTGCCCAGTCCTGCGCCATCCTCATGATCATTGTTATGCTCGAACCCATCGCTGCAGCTGCTGTGTCAACCCATTTCCTTGAGAGTCTTCCTCTTTTTCACTGATCCTCTACTTGACCAAGCATGATGTCCTTCTTCAGGGATTGAGCCCTTCTGATAACATGTCCAAAGTACATGAGACAAAGTCCCGCCATGCTTGCTTCTAAGGAAGGAGCATTGTGGTTGTACTTCTTCCAAGACAGATTGGTTCTTTCTTTTGGCAATCCATGGTATATTCAATATTATTCACCAACACCATAATTCAAAGGCATCAATTCTTCTTTGGTCTTTCTTATTCATTGGGCAGCCTTCACATGCTTATGAGGTAACTGAAAATACCACAGCTTGGGTTAGGCACACCCTAGTCTTTAAAGGGACATCTTTGTTTTCCTTTTGCAGCAGACTTGCCCAATACAATGAGTGGTTTGATTCTTGACTGCTGCTTCCATGGGCATTGATTGTGGTCCAAGTAAAATGAAATTCTTGTCAATTTCAATCTTTTCTCTGCTTATCGTGATTTTGCTTATTGGTCCAGTTGTGAAGATTTGGTTTTCCTTATGTTGCGGAGCAATCCATACTGAAAGCTATCTTTGATCTTCATCAGCAAATGCTTCAAGTCCTCTTCACTTTCAGCAAGGAAGGTTGTGTCATCTGCATATCGCAGTTTGTTAATAAGACTTGCTCCAATCCTGATGCCCCGTTCTTCACGCAGTCCAGTGTCTCGGATCATTTGCTCAGCATACAGATTGAAGAAGAATGGTAAAGGATACAACCCTGAAACACAGCTTTCCTGACTTTAAACCATGCAATATCCCCTTTTTCTGTTCAAATGATTGCCTCTTGATCTACGTACAGGTTTCTCATGAGCACAAGTAAGTGTTCAGGAATTCCCATTCTTTGCAATGTTATGCAGGATTTGTTATGATCCCCATTATTCTTCTCATTAAAGACCTGAATATAAATGTCTATTTGTTATCATTGATTGAGTTAATGTGAATAAAAAATCCTAATCCTTATAATAAAGATATAGACGTAATAAAAACCTGTAAAACCCATTGCCACCGAGTCGATTCTGACTCATAGCGACCCTATAGGGCAGACATATAGACATAATAGGAGTGGAAAATGATTTTCCTCATGATAAAATATTCCTAATGTACTTACATTACTACCTATTAAACAAAAGATATTTTGTTTTGATTTAGTTTAATAATTAAAAAGAACTGGTAATGGAATTATTTTGAATATTTAAATTAGTAGTAAAATTACAAATAGATTTTTATGAATTTCTTTATTCCAACCTTAATGTCTTCTATAACCCAATCTTTTTTGACCAGAGTATTGCTCAGTTTCCAAGTGTTTGATTTCTTTTCCCTGCCTTTTCTGTTATTGATTTCTCCTTTTATGGCCTTATGGGCAGAGAAGATACTTTGTAATATTTCAATGTTTTAGATTTTGTTAAGGTTTGCTTTATGACCGAATATGTGATCTATTCTAGAGAATGTTCCATGTCTACTAGAAAAGAAAGTATACTTGGTTGCTGTTGGATGGAATGTTTTGTATATGTCTATGAGGTCAAGTTGGTTGATTGTGGCATTTATATCTTCCATGTCTTTATTGATCTTCTTTCTGGATGTCCTATCTTTCACCGAAAGTGTGCTGAATTCTCCTACTATTATTGTGGAGCTGTCTATCTCACTTTTCAATGCCGTTAGAGTTTGTTTTATGTATCTTGAAGCCTTTTCATTGGGTGCATAAACATTTAATATGGTTATATGCTCACGGTATATTGTTCCTTTAATCATTATATAGTGTCCTTTCTTATCCTTTGCGGTGGATTTAACTTTAAAGTCTATTTTGTCAGAAGTTAATATTGCCACTCCTGCTGTTTTTTAATTGTTGTTTGCTTGATATATGTTTTTTCCATCCTTTGAGTTTTAGTTTGTTTTTGTCTCTAAGTCTAAGGTGTATCTCTTGTAGGCAGCATATAGATGGATCATGTTTTTTTTGTCACTGTCTCTTTGTTGGTGCATTTAGTCCATTGACATTCAACGTAAATATGGATAGGTATGAGTTTAGTGTTGTCATTTTGTTGTTTTTTTGGTGTGTGTTGTTGACAGTTTCTTTTCCCCACTTAATTTTTTGTGCTGAGTAGTTTATCTTTATATATTGTCTCTTCCTCTTATTCGTTGCTGTTGATTTTGTTTTTGCAGTCTTTATTTTTTTCTTGTGTTTTATTTTGATGAGTAGGATCATTAGTCTCCTTTGTGGTTACCTTAATATTTAACCCTATTTTTCTAAGTTTAAACCAAACTTTTATCTCTTTATATCGCCTTGACTTCCTCTCCATATGAAAGATCTATGACTACATTTCTTAATTCCTCTTTATTGTTTTAATGTTGTCTTCTTTTACATAAAGACAATGCTGTTCCCCTTTTTTGAGCATTTTTTATCTTGATTTATTTTTGTGATTTCCCTATCTGAGTTGACATCTGGTTGCTCTGTCCTGTGTTCTAGTCTTGGGTTGATACCTGATATTATTGATTTTCTGATTGGAGAACACCCTTTAGTATTTCTTGTAGTTTTGGTTTGGTTTTTATGAATTCCCTAAACTTCTGTTTATCTGGAAATGTCTTAATTTCATCTTCATATTTAAGGGACAGTTTTTCATGGATATATGATCCTTGACTGTCAATTTATTTTTTTCTTTCAATGCTTTATGTAAGTCATTCCATTGCCTTCTTTCTTGCCTGCATGGTTTCTGCTGAGTAAACTGAGCTTATTCTTATTGGCTTTCCTTTGTAGGTGACTTTTTTGTTTATCTGCAGCCCCCACTCTTAAAGTTCTCTCTTTATCTTTAGTTTTGGCAAGTTTGATTATAATATGTCTTGGTGACTTTCTTTTGAGATCTACCTTATATGGAATTCAATGAGCATCTTGGATAGATATCTTCTCATCTTTCACAATATCAGAGTTTTCTGCCAACAAATCTTCAACAATTCTCACTGTATTTTCTGTTATCCCTCCTTATTCTGGTACTGCAATTGCTCTTAGGTTATTTCTCTTGATAGAGTCCCACAATGATTCTTAGGGTTTCTTCATTTTTTCTAATTCTTTTATCTGATTTTCTTCTTCAAATATATTGGTGCCATGTGTTTTATCTTCAGTCTCACCAATTCTGCCTTCTACTTCCTCATTCTTCTCCTCTGACTTTCTACTGAGTTGTCTAATTCTATAATTTTATTGTTGATCTTCTGAATTTCTGATTGTTGTCTCTCTATGGATTCTTGCAGCTTACTAAATTTTTTACTATGTTCTTCAATAACTTTCTTAATTTCTTCAACTGCTTTATCTGTGTGGTCCTTGGCTTGTTCTGTGTTTTGCCTGATCTTGTTCCTGATGTCATGAAGAGTTCTGTATATTAATCTTTTGTATTCTGCATCTGGTAATTCCAGGAATAAACCTTCATCTGGAAGATTCCTTGATTCTTTGTTTTGAGAGCTTGTTGAAGCAATTATGGTCTGCTTTTTTATGTGATTTGAAATTGACTATTTTCTCTGAGCTATCTGTAAGTTATTGTATTAGTTTATGTTTGCTTACTTGCTTTGTTTTGTTTTGTTTTGATATGCCCATATAGGCTGCTTGAGTGAGCTAGCTTGGTTATTTTCACCTTTGAAGCTCTGACAGCCTGTCATCAGACAGATAGAGTTGTTATGAGGTATATGAGCCTAGGAGTCCATTCACTTTTCTTGTATGGATTCAGCTCAGGTGTCCAGGTAGTTGGTCATCAAGTGTGTGGTGCAGTCTTTGTCCTACAATCTTAGAGGAGCAGTGGTGATTGGTGTAGGTACCGGTATCTGATTGCAGCAGGGGGTCACACTCTGAACAAGGCAGGGGGCTGACAACCATCCCCCAAGTGTCTGTGAGGAATGGGCATCCCTCTTCCCTACAGCGCACGAGTGGGTGGGTTCTGCAGATGGACTATGGACACCCAATGCTTTTGGTTGTAAGGACTGGGAGGTACCACTTATTCTTGGACCCCTGTCAAATGTGGCTAGGTGATGTGGGTGGGGCCACCAGTCCTTAGGCCTCTGATGTGGGTAGATGAGAACTCTGTTTAATAGGCAAAGTGGTGTCAAACTTTGAACACCCACCTCTCCACTGCACAGCTGAAACACTAGCAGTCTGCCGGCAAGGGCCTATTCTCCTGAAATGGGCCTACAAAGGTACATGCAGGGGTGAAAGTTATTTAAAGTCTGCAGACCATTTGTGCCTGGACAGGAGCTGCTTCTGTCCTGAGCTCCACAGCTTAGTGGAGCTGGTGGATTACCTTTTCCCCCAATTGTGAATTTATTCCTTCTCCAAGGCCAGGAGAATGGCTCAGGGCACACAGCAGAACCTATCTCTGGTGCAGAGAAATTGATAGCCACGAAACCTGGCTTGGGGACTGGGGTGTGGCAAAATAAACACAAGTACTTAGCTTTTGCCGAAGGTGCCGTTCTTCTCTGGTTCCAGAGGTGTGAATAGGCTGTGCAGCTCACTGTTTCCCCCTGAGGAAACCATGTCTGGAAAGCTACTGCCAGCCCCACTGTGGTCACTCCAGGGTATCGTGACTGAGGGTTTCTGGCAATTCAGGTCCAGCAACTCCTTGCTGCTCCTGAAGCAATCCTCCCTCCCCCTGACGCTCAGTCCATTTTCTAACTTTGCCTTTGATGTTCAGGGCTCCTAGCTTGTCATATATATATAATCATTTCACTTGTTTTTTTCTAGTCTTTGTTGTAAGAGGGATCACTGGAAGAGTCTGACTACTCCGTCATCTCGGCCCCACCTAACAAATAGATTTTTAAAACAGTGGAAAAGATAAAAGCAAAGCACATCTAATCCCTAGAGCATAGGAAAAAAGAAGAAATATGTAAATGAAAAAGTTTAAATATGTTTCAGTAGTGGGACTAAATGCGAGTTATGTCAGTGATGTAGATAATTTGGAAACCCAGGTGACATAGTGGTTAAGAGCTACAGCTGCTAACGAAAATGTCAGCAGTTCGAATCTATCAGGCACTCCTCGGAAACTCTGTGGGACTGTTTTAGTCTGTCATATAGATTCACCGTGAGTCAGAATTGACTTGATGGCAACCGGTTTTGGTAATTTACTATCTTCCATTTAAAAATTCACTTAGTAAATTAAGAAAATCTACTAATAGAAAAATGAATATAAATAGGCAATAAAAATAAAGAAATGGAAAAGACCAGCAAACATCTGAATAATTGTTAAACACACTATTAATTAAAGAAATGTAAATTAGAATAGCAGAGACCTATTTTCTCATATCAAATTAAAAAAATTGTTTTAAGTAGTATTTAATCATTTTTAATATGTTTGCCGTATATTACATATTACATTATTACCTGTTACAGATTCGTAACTCATTTCTATAGAGAATATAACTAATTTGTACAAAGAACTGAAATATATGCTTTGGTTTAAAGGAAAAAGTATGTAAGCAGTTTCAAGATGGTGAGATTTGTTGCTTTTCATTATCTTATTTGTGCCTTTTTAGTAATTTCCAGATTTTAAAACTAGGCATGTGTTTGTTTTGTAAACAAAGTAAGTTATGTTAATTGTCACAAAACTACAAAGAAAATAACACTTTGAATGAGTAAATTATAAGTTTTCCAAGAAGTAGATGGCTAGGCAAAAAGTAATTTGTCTTTAAAATTTCATGACTAACATCTTTCAGTCTATCATAGAGAGATGACTTTGGCTTTTAACTTTAATTGTTGATTGTCTCTCTCTCTTCCTATATGTGTATGTGTGTGTGTGTGTGTGTGTGTGTGTGTGTGTGTGTGTATGTGGCCTTTCAGAAGCCCCAGTAGTGCAGTTGTTAAGCACTCAGCTGTTAACCAAAATGTAAGTGATTCAAACCCACCAGTGGGTCTGTGGGAGAAAGGACCTGGCAATCTGTTCCCATAAAGATTATAGCCTAGGAAACCCTTTGGGACAGTTTTACTCTGTCCTGTAGGGCTACTATGGGTCGGAATCAACTTGACAGCACAGAACAATAACAACAACAAAGTGTTCTTTAGTGTTAAACCAAAAACCAAACCTGTTGCTGTTAAGTCGATTCTGACTCATAGCAATGCTATAGGACAGAGTAGAACTGCCCCATAGGGTTTCCAAGGAGCGCTTGGTGGACTTGAACTGCCAACCTTTTGGTTAGTAGCCATAGCTCTAAACCACTATGCCACCAGTGTTTCCATTACTACTATTAAAGGCATTATTAGATATACTAATACAATTTTACTATGGCCCTAATTTCAAAGCTTCTGCTTTGTATGTTTGTTATCTTTTCCCCTATTTGTCCAATCATGTTGAGAAACAATCCAACAACCATCCTTCTTCAGGACCTCGTATACTGGTGAAAGGACTATTTAAAAAAAAAAAAAAAAAAAAATGCAATATTATAAATGAGCTCCAATAAAAATATCAGTAATTTACGCTTTGTAAATAGAAAGTTTTCAATCATAGGTGAATCAAACTCAAATTAAATTATCTTAAGCAAAAAAGTTACAGAGTGGCTTTACATAATTCAAATGTACAAGCATAGACTGCTTTCACACTTAACTGGGTCCAGATTAGTTGATATCATCCATTACGCATCTGTTTCTCTCACTTTCTGCCAATATGTATGCAGACTAAGTTCTCCTTCAAGAAGCCCTCATGGTGCCATAGTCAAGCACTCACTGCTAACTGAAAATTTGATGGTCAAACCCATGCAGCAGCTTTGCAGGAGAAAGACCTGTCAATCTGCTTCAGTTTACAGCCAAGAAAACCCAATGGGGCAGTTGTACTGTCACAGGGGGTCATTATGAGTCAAAATCAACTCCAGAGCACTCAAAAACAATGACAGTTCTCAAACAGACATTCTCTACAGTCTCCCCCCACAAAGGAAGCAAAAAAGAAAGAAGAGAAAAGCTCAGTATGTTCCCAGTTTTTATATTTTCTGATCAAAGAAAATAGAGCCTTTCTTTCATCTATTTTATTCCCCCAAATAGGACTTTAACCCTGCTTAAGAACGTTCCCAACAAATCAGCCACTGTACTCAGAGGCCTGGCTTGGGTCATGTGCTCTCTGTAGGAAGAGAATTGTAACCACTTTGCTATTAGTCCTATGGGAGCCACATGAAGAAAGAAGTTACCAAAGGAAGCTACGTGGGACAGAAAAATCACATCAGAAACTTTTCCTTTTATTTACCCGTTGGCGGCCAAGACTGTAAAAGCACCCCCCAAAAGCAAGCAGTTTCATCTTTTATTGTTGTTGTTAGCTGCCATCTAGTAAGCCTTCTACTCATGGTGACCCTATGTACGACAGAATAAAATGCTGCCTCATGCTGAGCCATCCCCATGATCTGTTGTAGATTGGACAGTTGTAATCCATAGGAACTTTATTTTAAGGATGTCCTTTTTAAAAAAAAAAAAAACTTAGACTGTACCTCTCTGAGACAGGTAAAGGACAGTCCAACTTTTTTATGTTCTAGCTCTTCTTTCTCTTCACATCAGGGTAATATGAAAGTATGTCCTTGATGAACTTTGTGGCCTTGCTTAAGTTCACTGCCTTACGAATATCTTGGATATTCTGGACCTCTCTGTTCTCTGCTTCACTACATAATAAAATCCTTTCTGGTTTCCTCCCTGGTGGCACAGTGGTTAAGAGCTACTGGCTGCTAACCAAAAGGTCAGCAGTTCGAATCCATCAGGCACTCCTTGGAAACTCTATGGGGCAGTTCTACACTGTCCTATATGGTCGCTATGAGTCGGAATTAACTTGACGGCAACAGGTTTGGTTTCTTTGGTTTCTGGTTTCCTTTCCTCAAATGAGGGAAAAAGTTACTAAAGGTTAAGACTAATAAGATCTTCTATGATACATTTTGGTTGAAAGGAAACTGTATGAACAGTGATCATCAGTATGCCTTGCCTCCTATGAAGCATGAGGTTCCCACAGGGTAGCAGATAATGCCCATTTATGAGGCTTCTTTTTTTTTTTTTTTTTTAGGTAAAGCCTAACCACCAGGAAGCACTGATTTGAATGAGGCTAGCCTAGTCACGGAGGGAATTGCTATTTTTGTCACTGAAAATTTTAGTTTTTGAATGGAGGATAGAAATACACTTATTTCTGCTGGTTCAGTGATTTCTCCTGTGTAGTATCAAAAAATATCAAAAGATCAGTAGTGTATACACAGCAATGTTTCTTGTTACCGAGTTCACTTTCTAATCTTTTTTTCTCATATTTTTATAGAGTATGAGACAGTGTCTCAGGCTGGGTTCTCTACAGAAGCAAAACCAGTAAAGCATATAAACATACATAGAGAGAAATTTATATCAAGGAAACGGCTCATGCGGTTGTAGAGGCTAAAATATCCCAAGTCCATTGGTAAGGCTGGATGCTTTTCCTGATTCATGTAGCCACAGGGGCTGTTGAGCCCAAGATAGGCAGGTTAGACAGCAGGGCTCTGGCTCACAGGCTATGAAGACCCACTAATCCCAAGATCAGCAGGCAAGATGGCAGATCGGTTGCTAGCTTAAGCCTGAAGAACCAGAGATCAGATGAACAGGAGCCAGATGCAGAATCCAGAGCAAGCAAAGGCCTGCGAGACTTGCCGGAAAGTCCACCTATGTTGGATGCAGGCTATACCCCCAGGGAAACTAAGTTTCAACAGATTGGCTACTAACAGCGTGTCCTATCATGGAGGTGATGACATTATATCAAATATCATCCATGGAGGTGATCACATCATTATATCATTGCCAAATTACATCATAACTGCCAAACCACTGAGGATCATGGCCCAACCAAGCTGACACACAATATTAAGGATCACAGACAGTAAAAACAGTAATTTAATTTCTCATTTCCAGCACTCACATAGAAAACGATGGTACGTATAGAAGTACCCTATCAGTGGCGGTTTTACTGAGGACAGCCTTTCTTTCTCCTACAGGCAGTCTTAGAGCCCTAACATGGTACCCTTAAAAGGATCAACTTTTATCAATTACTGTTAATCTCGAGGCCCTACACACTTATCTATCGGAATGAAAAAAATCCCCTTCATAATTCTTTCAGAGTTAAGAGATTTGTAACAACAATATATTATTATTTAGTATTTAGAAATTAAAGATTTTAAGGAAAATAGAATTTCTAGAGCTCTTATTTCCACTGTGCTTCATAATTCAAATAGATCATTGGTTGTTCGGTTTGATACAGCCCGTGAAACAGTCACACTAAGAAATGTATACTCAAGAGTTTCAGGCATGAAACAAATATACACAAGCAAGAAAGCTGGAGCAGTCATTCTAATCATGGGTAGTTATTTTCCATCCTTACCTGGACAGTCATTGTATTTTAAACATTTAGAGAAGTCTTTCTAATTATATCAGAATAAGACAAAAAGCATTTTCTGCTAAAGGTCATTACATGGACTTCAATTTTCATAGATACAGCTCTAGTTCATATCAGTACAGTTGCTTTACATACTACTAATTGTTTCCATTAAGCTACTTGCATTTTGGCATCATTGATTAAACACGCCGCCTACATTAAACAATTATGAGATATACAACCCTGATATGGTTATATGTTATTGTTTTGGCCAACCTTAGCTAGAAACAAATATACATTTTAAAATACAAAACCAATAAAATGAGTGGACATATTTTAAAACCAGAATTAAGTAGGAAATAATTCATACTGAAAATTCAACTGAAACAGGAGAAAAAAAAAAAAGTTTCTCGTCTTGTAGAATCTTTGTCACTATCTGTCAAAAACAAAAGTTTTGTGTCCAGTTAGTGCAATGCATGGATCAAAGTGTCAGACTGATAGGATCAAAGGGAACAAAATGAAGATGTAATGTTGTGCACCAGATTTGAAACTGCGGCAATGATGAGAGGTTCTTTCTGGATGGAGCAGGGAAGCTTTGATTAGTGCACCTTGTTTGTACTATGAAGGCATCAAAGTGGCAAATGTGCCTGGATCAAATGGGGCAGAATGCAATGGGTAATGGAGCACTCAGTGCTCAGTAGAATTTAAGCAGAGATGTTGATGATGTGGTGGGGACCAGTGCACACATCCCCATCTGGCAGCTGGGAGGAGAAAAATAAAAGAGAGGAGAGAGAGAGAAGGGAATAGTTTTAATCACTTGAGAGCTAGCTGATTATGGCACTAGCATGGCTAAAATAGCATTTGCAATAATTGCATGGGATGTGAAAATGAAATTTTTTTGAAAGCTGAAGAATATTACCAATTGTTTTCTGTTTATTGTGTTTTCTGTATGACTTATTCTTTGAAGTTGTATCATGTTCATTACTTTCTCAAGTCTACCTTTGAACTTCAATACATGTAAATCTCTGCATGTTAGCGCTTCTTTATGTGCGTGTGTGCATTGACTCTTTGGAGCCCATCACATAAGTCATATTCATTTTTACAGTAAATTTTCAGCATCTGTGTTTGCAGACATTCTGCATTTCCTGGGAATTAATTGCATTTGAAAGTTAACTCTTAAATCATCTGTCTAGTTCAGTTGGTTCCATTCTCCTTTTGCCTCTTTCAATAGTTGCTATGCTAGTAAATAACAAATGTATATACTAATAGGATATTGAAAATACCTAAAAAGAAATATTCCTTAATATAGCATAGTGATAATGTTTTATATAACATATGGAAAGATGTTTAACTATATTAATATTACAATAAATTAAATATATTTATCATTATCATAATTAATATTAATAGCTACAGAATATAACTCCTGTGTCCCAGAAAGTGATTCCAGTTGTTTCGTATATATTTTTCTCATCCTTACAACAGCCCTACAAGTGGTTATTGCCAAGAGACAATAAGGCTTTTTAGTGTTTTAGGGAAGAAGTGAATGCATTTTACAAATGAAAGGGAAATTAATAATTATGACGAAAAGAGCAGAGTTGTAATTTTCTTAAAACTCTTTCTCTATTCCTTACCTTCACCACCTTTTCATGGCTGCCCGTCTGTTGGACAAGTCAATTTCCCTGCTCCATTGAATTCGGAATTGGCCCTGAGATTGCTTTGGTCAATGGCACATTGCCGTTGAGTGGATTCCAACTCATATCATCCCTATAGGACAGGGTGAAACTGCCCTATAGGGTTTCCAAGGAGTGGCTGGTGAATTTGAACTGCTGACCTTTTGTTTAGCAGCCATAGCTCTTAACCATTGTGCCACCAGGGCTAAAGTGCTCTGTTGTTTGCCTTTCACTCTTGCCTTTTTGTCATCCATTTTAAAAAGAACAAGCCCACCTAGCCTCTGCTTCCAAGAAAATTAGCAGAGAGGTGAAGCAAATAGGAATCTGATGCAAAACCTTCAGGCAAGGCCAGCTGATAGTCATCTGAGCCCAGTAGAGCCATGGCCTACCCACTGAATAATGAGCAATACAAAATGTTTATTAATTATTATGCAGCATTATTGTGGCAATAATTCTCTAATACAGCATTATACCTCCATGTGAATATACAAAGAGGTCATTGATAAAATACGTACCATTAATTAATTGAATGCATTTATTTCTTTGAGCAGAGATTGTGGTAGTTGCTCAGGTACTATTATTTCCTTCATTATTCTTCCGCTCTCCTCTTTTCCCCCAAAGGGCCTTGCATGGGTTACTAACTTGCCAGATCTCAGGAGAATGTGTTTAGTGATTTGTTCTTGCAAGAGCACCAAGGGGCAGAGAAACCCACTGCCTGTACCTCTTGAGCACTGAGCATTATGGAATGCTGCTGATTACACATCTGTTCTCTCAAGACTTTGGGAAATGTATCTCTCTTTTTGATCTTATATTTGTTTTTTCCTCTAATATTTCACAGCACTTCTTGAAAGTAGGTCTGTGTTTTATAACAAATCCCACATGTAATTGAGTCTGAAAAAAATACTTTTTCTTTATACTTTAATCACTGAGTGTGCAGACTACAAAGGTAGGGAGATGAAGACAAAGTGGCAGATGATGTTTTAAACATCTATTGTGGTACTGCTAGATGTGAAGGAAAATCTCTGATTAAGATAAAATTATAAGGTGCTAAAACCTTTTTAAAACCTTGTCCAAAGACTGGTTCAACCCATTGCAACAAATCTCTTTATTCATCAAGTAAATTTGATAATTTAGAAACATAGAGGAACTTGTGGGGAGGGGGGAAGATTTTCTTCAACAATGAATTGATTTGGAGAGTTGATAAAAGTTACAAATCTTAGGGATATATACATTGTGGTATAAAACCACAGAGCAGTAAATATCTATGTCAGGAAAGAATAAATTCTGCTCATTTTTTAGGATATTGTTTTAACTTTAATGAGACCATAAATTATAAGATAACTAAATTAATGTTTTTTTATTATTATGAAATTCAAATGCTTCTGCTAAAAATTCAACTGTATTATAATTTACACATGGGAACAAATAGTTTTAATGAAGGCGAAGAAATTTCCTTTAAGAAAAAACGAGCATATAAGCATAAATAACACTTTAATTGTTGGATTTATTAGTACAAATTACTAACCTCCTCTACATCTGTGGACCGATATCCTAATTCATGCACATAACTATGTCAGGGAGTGCTCATAATAAAGGTCTGAAATATTAGTTAAGCCTTTTTCAATTAAGAAAACTTATAGTCCATGTTATTAGCTTATACCAAAAAAAACCAACAAACCCACTGCCTTCGAGTAGATTCCAACTCATAACCACCCTATAAGTCAGAGCTGAGTTGCTCCAAAGGGTTTCCAAGAAGTGACTGGTGAATTCAAACTACCAACCTTTTAATTAGCAGCTGTAGGTTTTAACCACTGTGCCACCAGGACTCCATTAGATTGCAATATTTATCAATTTAGTCATTCAACAAATACTTGATAATCTTGTGCTAATTATCCTGAAAAGAACTAGGCAATTTACTAGTAAAAACGCAGCTCACATAACATAAATTTGGATATAACATGTTTGACATTACATCCTTCAGACCCAAACGAATGAAACAAATTTAAGATGATACTGTTGTTGGTGTTGTTTTGATGTTTATGTTAGGAAATAAAAATTTATGGTGCCCGTTTGCCAGGATTCATGGTACGTTAAGGCATGAATTCAGAATCAAACTTTTCTTACTTTCATATTTAAATTCTGCTCTCTCAGCATTTACAGTGTTTAAACTATTACATTAACTTATTTGAAGAAAGTTAATATTCTATTTTCCAAAATCAATGGAATAAGCTTATTTTGTAAAAATGCTACTATAGTCAGTTTAGTTAAAACTGCTGAAATGAATGGTATAATCTCATGTGGAAAGATGATCGTTCCATATTACTAAACACAAATTATTTTAATAGCAGCCTAAGGTATGAATTTTTTAAGCTGCCAGAAATATGTAAAGCTTCACTAATGTACACGTAGTGGATTTCCTAACTCATTCCTTCATTCATTTATCTCTTCCCCGCTCATTAATTTGTTGAGTTCCTGTAACGAGATGCACAGTTGTGCAATGAAAAGAGCATACATATACGAAGTCAGACACATGCTTTCAATTTGGAGCTCAGTTTGATCATAAATGAAAAAAAAGGAAACACGTGAACTCACTCTTTGCTTTAAAGATGTTTTGTATCAAAGAAATTAGCAAAGTGCACGGCACATGGTTGGCATCTGTGGGAATTTATTAACTAATGATCATTATTATTTGTCTGGGCTAAGCTCTGTTATTTTCCCTGGCCCAGTGGACTTGCTTTTACCTGTATATTAAATATAGAAAACAGCTTATTGTTGGTTGACTAGATTCCTATGGGCATATAACTAAAGTTTTAAACATTATTAGCCTTATTGAATTTACCGATCAAATAAACCCGAATTAAAGGAACTATTAAAAAAAAAAAAAAAAAGCCAGTATTTGCCACTGAAGCCTTTAACACTCTCGGATATTCTAAGAAGCTTGTCTCTATTATTCAGATAATTGTTGGGATTCCATGAGATTTATGTTTGGAGATTGTAGGCACTCACACCAAACGCATCCACTGCCTTAGAGTAAGAACCATGTTAAGTCCAGATGGAGTACGAAAACAATAAAGCTTGTTTCATACATTCAGCCGGCTGTCTTTGATGGTGCTTCATTTAAACAAATACTATGCCATTGGGAATTATACTTGGCACTTTACAGCCTTGTTACTTAAATTGCATTACTCAGAGGTCTGAAATTAACTTTTCTTTCGTTTATATGTGATTAGAAATATAAACCCGGCCGTCATGACACCAAAAAAAAACCCAAACCCACTGCTGTCGAGTCGATTCCTACTAATAGCGACCCTATAGGACAGAGTAGAACCGCCCCATAGAGTTTCCAAGGAGCGCCTGACGGATTCGAACTGCCGACGTCTTGGTTAGCAGACGTAGCACATAACCACTGATACGGAAAATAAAAATAATTAATTTTATTTTTCTCCTGCTTTGAAATCTGCAATGAAAATATTTTGGAAAGAAGAAAGTTTTCTTTTATTAGGTTTTCAACACTAAGTAGTATCTACACGTATTAAATGATTTTTTCATTGTATCTCTTTGAAATACCAATTCAGCATTTGAGAGTATGATGGTTCAGTCACTTGGCCAAGGCAATCCTTTTGCTTTATGTCAGCTGTGGCTTTTAAGCATTGAAAGCTTCTGGTATTATTCGGGGAAGGAGGGGATCGTTGGAATAAATATCAAACTGTTACTTTTACAGGATCAATGTTCTTTATAATTGCTAGCGGCATTAGTCTTCTCTGAAACTGCTCCTAGAAAACTGGCTGATGGACTGGTATGCAGAATAATCAAAAGAGCTACTGGAGATAATGACATTTCTTCATAAGGAATTGCTTGAGGAAGATTTCCTTTTAATCGAGTTGACTGCCACAAACGGTTAGAAAGGGCTTTCCTTTCCTTTTTGGCCTAAGGCAAAACTATCAGCTCAAGTGAGCTTTGTCCCCCTGAAGATGTTTGCTTTCTTCAGCAAGTCTTCCTTTAATGGGCCTAACAGGAGAACTAGATTCTATTGTGTGAAACAGCAGGTCAGCATTTGCTCATCTAATTCTGATTGCTGTTGAAAAAGAAATCGGATTTTCTCTCACACAACCCTCAAAACATTTTCTTTTACTAAGCAAGTTAGTTGGTGTTTCACAAGACTGAGGAGAAATAAAAGGATTAGAATTCCCTCCTTTTCGCACCCACTGTCCTCAATTCCTTTTCACGCGTTCCGGTGAGTGCTATGTAATAGCAAAAGTAAGTCCATGTGCTTTTTACTATACTGCGTGAACTTAAATGACTCCTGGCTTTATCTTTTTCTCACATTGTTAGAAATGTTTTTATCGGTCTTTTTTTTTTTTTTTAAGATTTCAGGTCTAATTTAGTGAACAAATATAGCAAGAAAATGCAAGAATTAGACAAAGAGTAAACACGAAAATTTTTCCACGCCAAATAACATATAGATTTAGCATTTCTTCTTATCATCTCCTTCAAAAAGAAGTTCTTTCCCTTCTCTTTTTTCTTACACCTTTTGATGACTTCTTGCCTGGGGCATCTCCCATATCCCTGCTACTTTAATCCCTCTTCTTATCTTCCCAAGGAGCCCTGGTGGTCCAGTGGTTTAAGAGCTCAGCTGCTAACTGAAAGGTTGGTGGTTCAAACTCACCTGGTGACTCTTTGGGAGAAAGACCTCGTGATCTGCTTCCGTAAAGACTGCAGCCCAGAAAACCCTGTGGGACAGTTCTACTCTGTCACAGGGAGTCTCTGTGAGTCAGAATCAGCTTGACAGCACCCAACAACATCTCATTTTCCCACAAGTGATTCAAGGTTTGTGATGTTGGTTGGAGTGAAGAGAAAATGATAATTCAATTTGTTCTCAATGTTGTTGTTAACTTTGCCCCATATCCTATTGTTTTTCTTTTCTCACACATCAACTCACACACATATAAGACCCCAGTTAGCTCTCTAGATCAGTCTTATACAGTACAAACATAATTAAAAAAAAAAATACAAGGCACAAATGAGAGCCACATGTTTAATTTAAAATTGTCTAGTTAAAAAAAAGAATAAATATGTAAACCCATTGCCTTCAAGTGGATTCAAACTCATGGCAATTAGAACAGAGTAGAACGACCCCATACGGTTCCAAGGCTATAATCTTTATGGAAACAGACTGCTACATCTTTTTTTCTGCAAACCAGCTGGTGGATTCCACCTGCTGACATTTCGGTTAGCAGCCTAGAGCTTTAACCTCTGAGCCACCAGGGTTCTTGAAATTTTTCTAGTAGCCACATTAAAAATGGTAAAAAGAAATAGGTAAAATTAATTTTTAAAATACACTTTATTTAAACAGTATATGTAAAATGAGGAGCCCTGGTGAGGCAGTGGTTAAAGCGATTGACTGCTGATGGAAAAGCCAGCTATTCGAAATCACCAGGTGCTCTGTGGGAGAAAGATGTGACAGCTCCCGTAGAGATTTACAGACTTAGAAACCCTATGGGTTTGATATGAGTCAGAATTGACTCGATGGCAGTTGGTTTTCGAGTTTTTGTATAGTATTTTAACATGTGATTAATTTAAGAATATTAATGCAACATATTTTTTTCATACTAAATCTTCAAAATCCAAAGTGTGTTTTATACTGGAAATATTGCAAGGACACGTGTGCAGGAAGGGGAGAGTTTGGCATCACCGGTTGATATCTGGCGACCAGGCATCCTGGGCTTGCCTATTTCCTGAGCCTAGTTTTCCAGCACACATACAAATTCTATAAACTACCTGCTACAATAAATTCTTTGTTTTTTTTTCATGAGTTAAAATTTTTTTTGCAGAGATTTAGCCATCAAGAACCCTGATTGATATAAAGTTTTCCTATCTTTTTCACAGGCCCCTTTTTCTCCTCATACATTTAAACCATTCTTAATAAACAAAACCATTATCAGTTTGTTCAAAATAAATTGCCATCTGCCATGCTGACCAAATTAACAGCCTAATAAACTGGATATACTGCTGTATCTATAATATACGGATTGAGATGAAATGGAATGTTAAGGTGCTATTCTTTACTTTAGCTTTTTTACTTTGCACTCTCCTCCTAAGCAAATTTCTTTTGATAATACCTCATAAGTATTGTTCTTTTCCAGTCTCTTCTCTCTCTACACTATTTGACTGAATTTTCCCATTGTGTGATGGCCTAAAACAGAGTTAATTTCCCTTTTCCCAGATATTCACATGCAGTATTGAGGATAAACTTGAAAATTAGAAAGCTTTTTTCTGCAAATACACAGTTTAAAATTCTTCAAAGACCACCCCCTTTCCCCCTATAAATTTTAGAGCAGTTTCCAAGTTCCTTAGACTAGGAAGGCTCTTCAACATCAGACCTCTTGCCTTTATCTCCAGAATTCTTTCTAGGTGCCCCTCACTTTAAAAATGGCAGCCATGTTTTGGACATCATAGTATGGGAAGCAGTCCTCACGCTCTTTCCACTGAGTTTAATACCGTTTTAAGAAATACCCACAACACTTGTATCACACCATTTCAGCATTTATCATATTACATAGTAATTCTTTATTCATTTTTATGTCTTCTCCTTGTATAATCTTTCAGGAGAATAGTCTCAATAAATATTTATTGGATACATTGAAAGATAACTAGGTAAAAAGGCAAGAAAAGAGGTTTCAAGAAAAATACACACGTTTTAAATGTGATTGTAATTCCTAAGATAATTGTTTAACTCTGAGATGTTTTGTTGTTGAAAAACAACTAGCATTTTATATTTGAAACCAAATTTGAGAGCTTGTCTTGCCACTTATTGCTCCTGCGACTTCAGGTAAGTGACATAATCTATCGGAGGGTGAATTCCTTCATCTCTCTAATGGAGATGATATATAAAGAAAAAATTTATAGGCATTAGAAAAATAAAAGGAAATGTAATGAGATAAATATACACAGTGTTTAATGTAGCACCAAGTTTTAGTAAGCACTCATTAAATGGCACTTCATTTTTTACCGTATTTTATTATAATTTTTAATATTTCATTGTTCAATAAATATGTGCCTACTGTGCACTAGCAATATTTTTAGAACTGACATATGAATCCTAATATATTCCTTAAAACTTTCAGAAAAACAAAATTTAAAAATCACAAAAGGCTAGATACTCCCTTGCAAACAGTGTGAGTGGGGTGTGTGTGTGTGTGTGTGTGTGTGTGTGTAGGAATGAAGACTAAAAATGATTTCTGTTTTTCAAATTTAATGAAATTCTATAAACATGTGAGTTGCAGATGATAATTGCCTTTTCTTTCAGCATTCTATCTGAAACATGGGACATGAATTCTAAAATTTTGTATTAGCTTTATATGATCTTTGACTAGAAACGATAAAGCTCAATTTGCTTAAGTAAAGCAAATTTGGTATTTAGGCCTTTTCATTATCTCTTTCAATATGAAAACCTAATGTCCATGTTGAAAACTTGTTGATATAATATGTAAAGAGAGAGACAGAGAGATGGTACCTGTTATGGATTGAATTGGGTCCCCCCAAAATATATGTCAACTTGGCTAGGCCATGATTCCCAGTATTGTGTGATTGTGCACTATTTTGTCATCTGATGTGACTTTCCTATGTGTTGTTAATCCTATCTCTGTGATGTTAACAAGGCAAGATTAGAGGCATTAGGTTACGTGACTGAGGCAGGACTCAATCTACAAGACTATGTTGTATCTTGAATCAATCTCTTTTGAGATACAAAAGAAAGAACCCAGCAGAGATACAGGGGGACCTCATACCACCCAGAAAGCAGTGCTAGGAGCAGAGTGTGTCCTTTGAACCTGAGGTCCTTGTGCTGAGAAGCTCCTAGACCAGGAGAAAATTGATGACAAGGACCTTCCTCCCCAGCTGAAAGAGAGAAAGCTTTCCCCTGGAGTTGGCACGCTGAATTCAGACTTCTAGCCTCTTATACTGTGAGACAATAAACTTTTGTGTGGTAAAGCCATCCACTTGTGGTATTTATGTTATAGCAGCACTAGATGACTAAGTCATTACCCTTTGTTTACTCGAATGGATATATGCTCGGGGTGCATCTTCTAGAAGTTATGTGAACAGGGAATAGAAAACCAGTCATTACAGTTCCTTTTTTCTTACATTTTAGTGAACAATTAGAATCACATTATTTCTCCAATTTTTTTTTTTTTTTAACATTGTGTGTAAATATGCTCATTTAGGTTCCAACCGATAATTGACAGAGATGGGCGAGAGAGCCTAAGGAGCTTATCCCCATCCTTGATTCTGGATTTCTTTGATGGTGCTCTCTTCATTTTAATGCCTTAAAAGAAAAAAAAAAAAGTTTTTAAAATATTCTAACAAAATTCTTCCCCAGTGGGGCAAAAGCTCCTGCCCTGTCTGAAGCCCCTTAATTCATTCAGGTTTTCATCATTTTAAGGATGTATTGCCTATTGACAATGCATGAATGAACTTACAATCATTTTTCCAAGTATGAATTGTTATTAAGGTCACTCTGAATAGTTATTATGTATTATTTTGGCATCTAAATGACACCTGGTCTACCCAGTAGTCACCTATATCTGATTTCAATAAAGATATTTTGAAACATAATGACTTTAAAAAGAGTACATTTTTAGTTATTATTCATCTTATCCTCCATTATATATAACCATACATATGAGGGGATTTAACATGCTTGATTTTCAAAATAGAGTACAAGTTGGCAAATTTAGTGATAAAATATATCCAATCATAGAGTTAATTTTGTCAAAATATCTATTTCTAATAGATGCTGTGTGTATTTTTACATTATCCTATGCTACATGTTTAATCCTTATTAATTTCTTTAAAATGGAATGATTTTGTTGTCATTTCAAGAACTAGCCTCTGTCTGGTGATATTTCTAGGGAGTAATGGCATAACATTAAGCAAAGAAAGTTTCGATGTATTGATATTATATGAGTTAAACAGCACATTTTATGGCAGTGTTAATTGATGCATGAAAAACAAGAAGCTGCGTTCATTAAGTGGAAGAACAGGCTTTGGTAGGACAAGCGAGGAAAACAAAAGCCGATGCATTCATTGACTTCTGAACACTTATGGCATAAGGTAATTGCATTTCTTGAAATGAAGTCAGTTTGGTTTTATCCATTATGTGTAAAACCAAATTCTGTTGTTTCTTAGCATTTTGTCCTATAGCTAACTTATGGAGTTACCCTTGAAATTGCAAAAATACTAGAACTATAGGTATAAAAGAGTAGTTGTTAGGATTTTTTTTTTTTTAATTGAGGAGTCACAATTTTTCTCAGTATTAGTATATTGCACACTAGAAAATCATTAATAACGCCACAGGATCCAGAATCACATTTTCACACAAAAACATACAAAAAGAATATTTGAATTAGTTAAAAAATGTATATATAAAGCACACAAAAAAAGATCGATTATATTCTGGCATGTATCTATTGTATTTAAGGACAGAAACCTTAAATCAAACCTTCTTCAGACAATAATTTTTTACCCTGTACTCTCCAAATTAAGTACCACTAAAGGCCATTCACACATTTAAAAAAAAAAAAATTATTGACCAACCACATTGCTTCAAAGATAGTGTTTGGTTCTGGGGATACATCAGTGAACAAAAAACAGCTTCCTTCTTTTTCCATTAATTACATTCATTGCCAGAACGAAGAGAAATTGATACTAGAATATAACCAGGCAATGCCAAAGTGTAAAACTGACAATCATGACCTAGGCTTACCCAGAGTAATCACTCAGACTGAGATACTAAAAAAATGCTTTAAGTATTAACTACAGGAGGTGTGAGGAATGAAACAGTGAAGACAGAACATGTAAAGAAGCTATGTTTGCAGAGGCCAGTTGGGATGGAATACCAGTTCCACAGTGGAGAGCAGTGGGAGGTATGATCAAAGAGAAAGGAAGGGGTTAGACTGCACAACAGTGTGATTACCGTGTTAATTATTCCATATTTTATCCAAAGAACAATAAGAAGCTACTGAAGGATTTGAAATGGTAGAATTTGGCAGGATAAATTTAAATTTTTAAAATATCATTTTGGCTGCAGTATAGATAAGCATGGGAGAGGTTTAAAAATGGATTTGTCATTTTCTTATTTTGGATGGAATTACCCATTATCATATGCATTTATATTCTCCTACAACGTTTTTCTTCAGTCTTACACCTGAAGTGTAGCATTGCTGTGATATTTGTCTTTAAATAACTTATAGGTCCTAAACATGGGGAGAGCACATATGACTTAGACAACTATGTTACTGCCAGAATGTAAGTTGTGAAACAATATATCTGGATATATTCTCTGGAGTTCTTGGGTGGATGTTATTGATCACAAGTTGCCAGACCCTGTAGAAATAAGATTATCAGAGGGGCCTAACTGTACAATACTTCAGAGTTGAGACTTAAGGTCATATCTGTAGGTTTTATTGTCCAATCTATTTATAATATGGTTTGCCATGACAGATAGATTATTACGCTGAGGAATTGCAAAAGCTAAACTTTTTTTTAATACAATTTTTATTGTGCTTTAAGTGAGAGTTTACAAATCAAGTCAGTCTCTCACACAAAAACCCATACACAACTTGCTACATACTCCCAATTACTTCCCCCCCCCATGAGACAGCCCGCTTCCTTGTTCTACTCTCTCTTTTCATGACCCTTTTGCCAGCTTGTAAGCTCCTCTACCCTCACATCTCCCCTCCAGGCAGGAGATGCCAACATTGTCTCAAGTGAAAGCTAAACTTTTTAAAAAGCATTTGTCAGAATACATGCATTTATTGATCAACCTAGGCACGAGTCACTGCACTGCCTGCTTGATCGGGTCTGGAATTTCCATGTGCCAAGCCAAATTGTCTTTGTCCTCATTACTTTCCTCCAGTGATACCAACAAGACCAAACTTACAAAAAAAAAAAAAATTTGCCTTCGAGTAAATTCTGACTCATAGCAACCCTATAGGACAGGGTAGAAGCATCCCATTGTGTTTCCAAGGAGTGCCTGGTAGATTCAAACTGCTGACCTTTTAAAAGGTTAGCAGCCACAGCACTTAACCACTGCACCACCAGAGTTTCCAAACTTACTGAAAAGGGAGACATATAACACTGACAAATTACCAATTAAGTTAGCTTTTTAAATATCATCAAGGCAAATAAATACTCCTTTCTCTTCTTCTAAAAGAACAGGTCTGTCAATATATTATATTTAATAAATGAATTTTACACTATATATATTCCGTAACTACATTTTCTGTTTTTAGAAAGTTAATACTCAGTAATATAAACAGTAATGAATATGATTATTATAGATAACTGAAACCAAACTTAGGAGAAATACCTGATCACATAAACAGTTAAAAATTCAATAAGAATATATCTTGTTAAAAAATGGGTAACACCAGAAAAGAGTTAGGATCCCTGGTGATGCAATGGTTAAGTGCTTGGCTGCTATCAGAAAGGGTGGCAGTTTGCAACCACTCAGTGGATCTGTGGGAGAAAGACCTGGTGATCTGCTCCCTCAGAGATCACAGCCTAGAACACCCTATGCGGCAGTTCAACTCTGTCTCGTGTGGTCGATACGAGTGAAAATCGACTCCCAGCACCTAACTCGTGAAGCAGGTAGTGAGATGGGATAAGAACTACGGGTGAGTGTCAATAAACACAAAATAATGTCTTCTGAAAAGAGTGATTGTTTTACTCAAACATGTGTTAAGTCCTTAAAAGGAGAGTGAGACACAGAGAGAGAGAGAAAGAAGGCGGTAGAGAAAACGTTATTTGACGTTTCTGCTTTTGAAAATAGACATTTGTTCCACCCATGGAAATAGAAAATTTAGATCCTCTATTTTTTTTATTTAACTCAGGAGGGAATAAAATCATTTCAACTACTCTCTATGAGGGTAGACCATTCATTCTCTTTGAAAAAAAAAAAAACACCATTTTTAGTAGGATAAAGAGTTCTTGTACTGGCCTGAGACTCATTTTTTCTTCCAGAACCACTTCATTGTGGCAGACTGTGTCTTAAACTACAGACGTAATAAGATGTAATGGATAAAGTCCCTATTCTTATGGAACTTAGAGACTACTGATCACAGAAATAGGAATGAAACTGCTAATGTGTTGAGTACCATGAAGAGAGGTACATAGCAAATAAAATGAGGAAATACTTTTATGGGGAAGTCAGAGAAAGTTTTGGTAAGGGAATACAGCTTAAGCTAAGATATGAAAGTGACAGTAGGTCAGATAATTCAAGTGAAAATGACAGTGTACACAAATGTCCTTGGGTAGGAAGAAGGATGGTAAGCATCTAGACCAAGAAAAGGCTAGTGTTCTTTGAGTTGAAATAGTTAAAATAAGTGCTATGGATTGAACTGTGTCTCCCAAACATACGTGTTGTAAATTCTAATCCCTATACTTGTAGATAGAGCCCTGGTGGTGCAGTGGCTTAACAGCCTGGCTGCTAACCAAAAAGTCAGCAGTTCGAATCTACCAGCCACTCATTGAAGACCCTATGGGGCAGTCCTACTCTGTCCTTTAGGGTCATTATGAGTCAGAATTGACTCAACTACGACATCCCATTTGGATATAAGCTTTTCTTTCTTATGTCATTGAGGCCATGTCAGTGCAGGGTGTGCCTTAAATGAATCACCTTCGAGATATAATAATGAGCAGATTAAGCAAATAGAGACAAGCAGACATGGGGGAAGATAGATGCCCATCTACATGGAGATGGCCAAAGAACCAAGGAACAGAAGCTGAGAAGAGAAGGAGACCTTCCCTCAGAGCTGACAAGAGAGAAAGTCTTCTCCTAGAGCCGGTGTCCTGAATTCAAACTTCTAACCTCCTAAACTGTCAGAAAATAAATTTGTTTGTTAAAGCTACCCACTTGTGGTATTTCTGTCATAGCAGCACTAAATAACTAAGACAGTGAGTGTTGGATGTAATTATTCTAAGAGGAGGTTAGGCAGCAGGCCAAGCAAGTAATTGTAGTTTATGGTAGGGAACCTTTTGTCCATAATAGAAATTTGAATTTATTCACAGATTTTAACTTCTAGGAGTATTGGAAGTTTGATAAAAGGAGGAAAGCATTTCATGTAAACATAATGGTACATTAGTCTTTCTTATCATCTCTTGCAAATGGATAATCAACCTCTGATAAAGGAATAAAAATAATTAAATCTCTTGAGTGAAGATAAAATGAGTGAAGGGATTGTTCCACGAAAGAACTAAGAAAAAAAGGATACATGGAAAACATTGTATGAAGAGGTTTTAAATCATAGGACCTATATTTAGGGGTACAGTAGTCACTCCTTATCCTTGGGAGATATGTTCCAAGACCTCTGTGGATGCCTAAAACTGCAGATAGTACAGAATCCTATAAATACTGTTTTGGCCTATATATATACCTATGATAAAGTTCAATTTATAAATTAGGCACAGCAAGAGATTAACAGCAACAATAATAAAATAAAACAATTATAACAATACACTGTAATAAAGGTTATGTGAATATAGTCCCTGGGTGGGACCAAGTGAGAAGGCATGAGATTTCATCACACTACTCATTTAACATTTTCTGACTGTGGGGACCTGGGGACCTTGGTTGACTGAGGGTAACTGAAACTTCAGAAAGTTAAATTACAGATAAGGGGGGAAGGGAGACCTACTGCAATCCTATTGTTTGTCTTGCCTGCATAGGCAGTGGCCTGGAGGAAAGCCAACTTAAGGGACACCATTTCAAGTAATTGGACTGTCAAACTCTGTCTTAGTTATCCTGTGCGGCTATAACAGAAATACCACAAGTGGCTAGTTCTAACAAACAGAAATTTATTTCCTCACAGTTTAGGAAGTTAGAAGTCTGAATTCAGCTGGAGATGAAGGCTTTCTCTCTCTGTCAGCTCTGGAGAAAGATAACTTTAAGGATCTCTTCAGCTTGTGCTTCCTGGTTCCTTGAAAATCTCCATGTATCTTGATATCTATCTTACCCCATCTCTCCTCTGCCTGCTTGCTTGTTAAATCTCATTTATATTTCAAAAGAGGTTGACTCAAGACAAACCCTACACTAATCCTGCCTCATTAACATAAAAAAGAAAACTCAGCCCTGAAAAGGATTATAACCACAGGCATAGAGGTTAGGATTTAGAACACATATTTTGGAGAGACACAATTCAATCCATAACATACCACCCTTTGGCCCCCCCAAAATTCATGTCCTTTATACATGCAAAATACATTCACCTTATCCCGTAATCTCCTAGTCTTAAATCAACTCCAAATCCAAAACCTCATCTTCTGAATCATCTAAATCAGATATGGGTGGGACTTTAGGCATATTCCATCCTGGGGCAAAATTCTTCATTGTAAACCTGTGAAAATCTGGTCTCCAAGTTATTTGTTTCCAAAATACAATGGTGGAACAGACACAGGGTAGACATTCCCACTGCATATGGCAGAAACTGGAGGGAAAGAAGGGATAATGGACACCAAACAAGTTCAAGATCCAGCAGAACATACTACATTAGTTCTCAAGTCTTGAAGATAATCCTCTGTTCTCTGAGACTTTCATTAATTCTGAAATTCTCAACCAGTGTGTTATTTCTATTCTTTCTTATTCTCAAACACTGAGTAGGATTTCTCAATATAATTTTACATTTCTTAAGCTTTTAAAAATTATCTTCTATATCTGATTTTTGTGCTGTGTTTTGCAATTAATTTTCAGAAATCTATTTCAGTTTACTAGTTTTCTTTTCAAATACATCTAATGGGCTATTGATATTGTCATTGCTTTTTAACTTTTTTTTTTTAATTTCCAGGTGTTTTTTGGTTTATTATAAAATTTTATTGCTTATTCCTTATTGTCTTTGGAGCCCCTGTTGCATAGTGGCTAAGAGCTCAGCTGCTAATCAAAATGTCATCAGTTCAAATCCACCAACGGCTCCTTGGAAACCCTATGGGGCAGTTCTACTCTGTCCTTTATAAGGTTGCTGTCAGTTGGAATCGACTCAATGGCAATGGTTTGGTTTTTTTGGTATTGTCTCTAGTTCCCTATTTATCTAGCTACATTTTTCTTCTATTTCTTTAAACATAATTAGCCAGTCTTTTAAAGGCTCAGTTTTCTGAAAGTTTCTCTATTTAATATCTTCTCTGTAGATATTGTTTCTATTGGCTTTAATTCATGTTGTGTTGATAGTACACTGAGCATATTCTTTGCCACTTTTTCTGAAGAACTTATTTATAGCCTGGGTTCAATTTGTTTTTTGCTGAGTAGTTAATGGTGCTACCAGTCTGTGAACACATTAAATTAATTTACCTTGCCTTGTTGTGAATTGGAGCCCTGGTAATGCAGTGGTTAAGAGCTACGGCCACTAAAAGGTCAGCTGCTCGAATCCACCAGTTGCTCCTTAGAAACCCCATGAGGCAGTTCTACTCTGTGCTATAGGGTCGCTATTAGTCAGACTCAGCTCATCAACAAGGGGTTTGGTTTCTTTTTGTTTGTTTTGTTGTGAATTAAGACATTAAACCTATATCAGGGTTAGATTTGGGTATGAATTTTTAGGTGATTATTCCGCCTGTACTCAGAGCATTTTCTCTAAGGGGCAAGGAAAAACCACATGGCTCCTCTAAGATCTTGCTTACAAATCTCATCAGCCAGATATCCAAGTTCATCACTTACAAGTTCTACCTTTCACTAGACATTTCAATATAATCCAGATAAGTTCTTCGCTGCTGCAAAAAAAGCATCACCCGCCCTCCACTGTCTAAGCACATGTTCGTTATCTTTTAAAGCCTCACCAGAAGCACGTTTAACATCCACATTTCTTGATGCCATATGTGTTCTTGGTGCCATACGTATTCCCTAAGACAATAGAGACTTCATCTATAGCTCTCCTCACTTCCTTCTGGGCCCTCACCAGAATTGTTTTTGATATCCATAATTCTACCAAAAGTCTTTTCAAGAAAACCTAGGCTTTTACTGTTAGACACCTTAAAACTCTTCCAGCCTCAACCCATTATCCAATTCTAAAACTGCTTCCACATTTTAGGTATTTGTTAGAGCAGCACTGAACCCCCTGTTACCAAATTCTGTCTTAGCTATCCAGTGCTGCTATTACAGAAATACCATGATTGGGTGGCCTTAGCAAACAGAAATTTATTTTCTCACAGATTAGGAGGCTTGAAGTCTGAATTCAGAGTGCCAGCTTGAGTGGAAGGCTTTCTCTCTCTCAGCTCTAGAGGAAGGTCCTTGCCTCTTCAGATTCTGCTTCCTGGTTCCTTGGAGATCTCCATATGTCTTGGCATCTGTTTTACTCCGTTTCTCCTCTGCTGGCTTGCTTATTTAATCTCTTTTATATCTGGAAGAGATTGACTCAAGACTCACTCTACTAATTCTTTCTCATTAACAAAACAAAGACAATCCATTCCCAAATGGGATTATAACAACAAGCATAGAGGTTAGGATTTGCAACACATATTTTGGGGGACACAATTCAGCCCATAACAAACTTAATCACATACTGAACACAACAGATCTCACATGACCTACAATAGCAGTTGTTCCATGGGGTAATAATAATGATAACAACAACAAAAAGAACACAACTGTGCGTCAAGACTTTGTAGCCAATGGCCCTGCAAATTTGGGAGTCATGTTCTAGCATTTCTTATCACTTGAACACCTTATGAAGTACTCCTTTCTATTTCCCAAGCTACTCATAATCATTAGCAAAGAATGGGAAGCAGCAATATCTGGAATTTGAGGATAAACTGATACATATTACAAGACACATGCTAGGGAGAGCTGGGAGTGGACAAGTATTTTAAAATAACATTAACCTATTTCCTTCAAGTTGATTCCAACTTATAGTGACCCTATAGGACAGACTAGAACTGCCTCATAGTTTTCCAAGTCTGGAATCTTTATGGAAGCTGATTGCCACATCTTTCTCCTGTGGAGCAGATTTTAGGTTCAAACCATTGACATTTCAGTCAGCAGCTAAGCACTTAACCATTGTGCCACTAGTGCTCTTAGATAATATTGTAAAAATAATATTTTTATATCTCAAAAGAGATTGACTCAAAACATACTCTACATTACTCCCTCCCTCATTAACATCACAAAACAACCCATTCCTATCTCATAGTTACTTAGTGTATGTTCTGAATTAGGCAGTGTGATAAACCCTTTATATACATTCCCTCATTTATTTCTCACACTCCCCCTTATTTACATACCAGTACTACATCCAGGCTCTGAAAGATTAAAAAAATTGACCAAGACCTAACTGATCAAAAACTAATGCGTGTGCAATTTCAAAGTCTAAACCTTTCCTTATACCCGTCAACAATGTCAAGTGATAAAGGTAGGTTGTGCTACTTGAAGTCTGAAAAGACTTCACTGAATCTGACAATCAGAGTCCTTGGTAAGATCAGCAGTCAGAGTGATGAGAAGGCAGGTCAGGTGCAATGGGATGAGGAGTGAAAGAAAAGTGAGAATGTACAAGGCAAAAGTTTGGTTGATTCATAAGAAAATTCATAACAAGCAACATTATAGAAATTAAAACCTTAACAAAAAAAGGATTTTTTTTTCCTGAAGAAATGGAATATTGAATTTTATTTAATAATAATAATAAAGAAATTGAAGCTACAACTCAATATATTGGAGATGTAACATGTCAGAAGTTTCCAGAGGTCGCAGGCAAGGATGTGATTGATAGTATGAAGGTGGGATGATTTGCCTCAGAAAAGAGAATGGGTAGCTTTTCCTTTCATACGGAAGGGATGGCATTAAGACCAACTGAAAACAAACAAAACTACAAATGTTATTATTTTCCTTTAGAACAACATAGACATTCTTGAGTCTGGAATCCAAGCTCTCCACTAAATTGTACCAAATTGCCTTTCTCTTCCACCACCTCACAAACAAATCCTTTCTACAAACTGAATGAATCACTATATTCATTTTCATTGTTATGTGAATACTGCTCCAGAACAGATGTCTCTCCCTCCCCATCACAACCACTCTCCTCTTTATGTTCAGTCCAAATACGCCTCCTCTGTGATTCCTTCCTTAAAATAACATTGTAAAACCATAACTCATAACTTCTTAGTAGGTATTGCATGTGCGAGATATTAACTGTTTATCGATGATGGTATTTGTGTGTGTATATATATGTGTACATACACACACACAGATTATATGTTCCTTAATATTTCTATATATTACCCTTAGTGTTTCACAAAGTGCCTTTTAAACAAAGTTGTAACACGGTATAATGTTTAAACATCCACGTTATAGAGTAAAATACGTGTGAGTTGTACTAGATTTCTACAGAATAACTCTCTAAACATTCACGTAATAGTCAACCACAGTTAGCCTTAAAACAAAACAAAACAAACGAATAGAAAACGTTGCTGTTAAGTAGCCAAGCCCTTAACCACTACACCACTAAGGCTACACTCTTAGCCTTGTCATTGCTGTTGTTAGATGCCCTCAAGTCCCTTCCAAATCATAGCAACACTATGGACCACAAAACAAAATACTGCAGGTCCTGTACCATCGTTACATTCTTTGCTATGTTTGAGCCCATTTTTGCTGCCATTATGTTAATCCTTCTTGCTCAGGATCTTCCTCTTTTATTGCTGACCTTCTACCTTACCAAGAAGGATGTCCTTCTCCAGGGGCTGCTTCCTCCTGATAACATGTCCAAAGCACATGAGATGAAGTATCACCATCTTTGCTTCTAAGTAGCACTCTAGCTGTATTTCTTCCAAGATCGACTTGTTCATTCTTCTAGCAATTCATGGTATATTCAATATTCTTCACCAATGTTATAATTTGAAAGTCTCAATTCTTCTTCAGTCTTCCTTATTCATTGTCCACTTTCGCATGCATATGAAGCAATTGAAATGACAAAACTAATCTTGAAATTTATTGGGAATTGCAAGAGCACAGCAGTAGAGATCTGCAAAAGAACCTACTCAAGAAAGAGAACTGAAAAGTAGGAAAAATATCATCTGAAATCCCCAAGCACCTGTAAGTCCACTGAATACATTGGCACTGCTAGCCCACCCCCGCCCATGCCCTGCAGCTGTGGGTTAGCAGATCCAGAGGAACTTGCAAACAGGTCTGGCAAACCCCAAGCCCCCAGAAACCACAGTTAGTTTGTGAACAACAAAAAAGGCCCTCAGATTCTGGTTAGGCTTGAAAAAACAGATCTTACTACTAGACCACCTGGGGACTGCCATCCTTCCTCCCCCATACTAGCACCTCCTACAGACAATGGCTACAAGTCCAGGTAGCCCAAAACTTGACTGAAGGGAGGAAAGGAACCCAGACTTGAGCAGAAGACAGAAGGGCCCACGCACTGTAGGAGAGGAGGCTCTGGATTGGTATCCCAAAACTTTCAAGCATCCCTTCACCCTACCCCATAATTCAAGCAAGTTGGACTCTACCTTCACTTACTGGAATGTCACAAAACATCGTAGCATGTGGCAAAGCAAATTTAAAAAAAAGCTGATGGATCTTAGTTCTGACTGAGTCTAGAGTCTAATGCCTTCAACGAGGAATTCTACAACACATTTATAGAAGAAGTGACACAAATCCTTCTTAAATTTTCCAAAAAATAGATGAGGGTGGAATTCTCCCTACATCATTCTATGAGGCTAGTATTACCTTATACCAAAACCAGACAAAGAAAAAAAAAAAAAAAAACACATCAATATCCCAGAAAAATATAGATGCAAAAATCCTCAAGAAGATACTAGCAAATAGGATAAAACCCATATTGAAATGATTATACACCAAGATCACGTGAGATTTTCCCAGGAATGCTAGGGTGATTCAACATTAGAAAATCAATTGTCTTAGTTATCTAGTGCTGCTATAACAGAAAAACCCCAAGTGGGTGGCTTTTACAAAGGGAAATTTATTTCCCCACAGTGAAGTAGGCTAAAAGTCCAAATTCAGGGGGTCAGTTCCAGGGAAACGCTTTCTCTCTCTGTTGGTTCTGGAGGAAGGTCCTTGTCTTCAATCTTCCCTGGTCGAGGAGCTTCTCAGGCACAGGAACCTCAGATCCAAAGGATGTGCTCTGCTTCCGGTGTCGCTTTCTTGATGGTATGAGGTCCCCAACTCTGTCTGCTTCCCTTTCCTTTTCTCTCTTGCGAGATGAAAGATGGTGCAGGCTGCACCCCTGGGGAACTCCCTTTACATTGGATCATAGTAAGGGTGTTACAATCCCACTCCAATTCTCTTTAACATAAAATTACAATCATAAAATAGAGGACAGTCACACAATACTGGGAATCACGGCCCAGCCAAATTGATACACACATTTTTTGGGCGGGGGGGGGGGCGGAGGACATAATTCAATCCATGACATCAATCATTGTAATAAACCATATATAAAGGAAAACAGAAAAGAGCTACAGGATCACCTCAAGTAACATAATCTTAATTGAGAAGGCTTTTGACAAAATCCAACAACCTTTTATGACAAAAGCATTTAATAAAATAGGAATGGGGGGAATTCCTCAACTTGATAAAGAGCATTTATTTAAAAAAAAAAAAAAAACACCTACAGCTAACATCAAATTCAACAATGGAGAAATACTGAGATCTTTCCCCTTAAGATCTGGAAAATACAAGGATACCTTTGTCCTACCACTGCTGTTTAATATTGTTCTGGAAGCTACAGCCATAGCAAATAGGTAAGAAAAATAAATAAAAGTTATCCAAATTGGGGAGGAAGAATTAAAACTGTCCATCTTTATAGATGACATGATTATATATAGAAAATCCCAAAAAATCCACAAAAGAGATATTAGAGCTAATAAATGAATTCAGCAATATGGTAGGATACAAGATCAATGGATTAAAAAATCAGATTTTTATACATCAGCAACAAGCAAAATGAAATGGAAATTAAGGAAAAAATTTATGATAGCACCTAAAAAAATAAAATACCCAGGAATTAATCTAACCAGAGAAGTGAGAGACCTGTACACAGAAAACTATAAAACATTACTGGAAGACGTTAAAGATGACTAAATAAATGGAAGGACATTTCATGTTAATAGATTGGAATACTTAATATTGTCAAGATGTCAAAACTACCTAAAGCAACCCGTAAAACCAATGTAATTCCCATAAAATTTCCAACAGCCTTCTTTGCAGAATTGCAAAGTCCATCCTTAAATTTATGTGGAGCTGTAAAGGTGTCTGAATACCAAAGAAATCTTCAAAAAGATTAGGAGAAAAAGTAAGAAACTCTCACTTCTCAATTCAAAACATATTATAAAGCTGCAGTAACCAAAACAATCTGGTACTGGTATAATGACTGACAGTGGGATAGAACTCAGAGTTCAGAGTTAAGCATGCTCATCTATGGTCAAGTCATCTTCAACAGGGGTGCTAAATCCATCAAACAGGGAAAGAATAGTCTCTTTAATAAATGGTGCTGGGGCAACTGTATTTCCACATGCAAAAAGAATAAAGTTAGATCCATGCCTCATGCCATATACAAAAACTAACATGACATGGATCAAAAACCTAAATGTACAAACCAAAAACAAAATTTTTAGATGAAAAGATAGGTTAATGCTTCAGGACTTCAACAACAGATTCTTAGATATGACACTGAGAGCACAAGTAACAAAATGCATAATAGATAAATTATACCTCATTAAAATTAAAAACGTCTGGGCCTCAAAAGGCTTTATTAACACAGTGAAGAGACAACCTACAGACTGGGAAAAAATTGTGAGGAAACATATCCAATAGGGTTTAATATTCAGAATACATAAGAATTTATACAACTTAACAAAAAACAACTCAATTAAAAAGTGTGTAGTGGAGCTTAATAGGCATTTCATAAAAGAGAATATACAAATGGCCCACAAGCACATGAGAAGGTATTCAGTGTCTTTATCCATTAAAAACAAACACACAAAAAACCCGCCCATCTAGTCAGCTTTAACTCATATCGACCCCATGGGACAGAGTACATGGCTAAGACTGAAATAAATAAATGAAAACTGAAAATAATAAATGTTGACAATAATGTGGAAAAATAGGAACCCTCATTCATTGCTGGTGGAAATAAAAAATGGTACTGCCACTTTTGCAAAAGTTTGGCAGTTGCTCAAAAAAGCTAAACATGGAGCTACTATTGTATGACCCAGCAATTCTACTCAATTGACTTGAAAGCAGGGACCTGAACAGACACATGTACACCAATGCTCATTGCAGCACTATTCACAATAGCCAAAAAGTGGAAACAACTCAAATACCAATCAACAGATAAATGGATAAACGAAAATGGTATATACACACAACGGAATATTATTGTGTCATAGAGAGAAATGAAGCCCTGACACATGCCAAAACATGGATAAAACTTGAAAACATTATGCCACATGCAATAAGTCAACCACAAAAGGAAAATATTTTTTTATAATAGAGAAATGTATGCAGATTAGAGGTTAACAATGGTTTCCAGGAATGGGAGAGCCTGGGAAAAGGCAAGTCATCGTTTAGGCAGCATTGAGTTATTGTTTATTTGGATGGAAAATTTGGCAGTGGATATTGGTTGTGACTGATGTCATTTGTCTCACTGAATTGTATACATAAGAAATGCTGAAACGCCAAATGTTGTGTTCTCCATATTTTTACAACAAATATGTATATATATAATTGCTAACAGAAGTTATGTGGAATATAAGGAGTCAAGGATGCCTCTTTTTGGCCTGAGTAATTGCATTGCTATTAATTGGATCTATTTTTATAGGTGGAGTATTTTAGCAAGTGAATGTTGAAGGAGTCAATGAAGGCCAGGAGCTTAGGTTTAGGCATTTTATTTTTGAATTGGCTATTAGACATCCTAATGGAAATGTCGTATAGCAAGAAGATGCATGATTCTGTAGAATGGGATAGGCTTGATATATAAATTTGGGAATGATCAAGTGTATAATGATATCTAAGACTGAATGAGTTTTAAAAAGGGGTGAGTGTAAGTAGTAGAAAGTAAGTTAGATTAAAATAAAAAACAAACAAAACTGCTATTTAGAAGTCAAGCAGATGAGGAGAAAACAGAAAGGATGAGTTAGGGAGGAGACACAGTAAAATGAAAAGGAAACTAAAAGTCCAGTTTCTTGGAAGCTAAGTGAAGGATGAATAACAAGGAGGAAGAGGTGATGAAATATGGCAAATATAGGCGGCAGTTCGAAAATAAAAGAGTGGAAGAGGAGGTAAGAATAGAGTATTTAAAAGGATAAAGGAGTCTGGAATCTGAAACGTTTTAAAATGACGGAATACGCATATAAGAGCATAATATAAATAACCATTAAGGCCCCAAAACAAACACTGCTGTCAAGGCTGCACTGGGAGAAACAATAATTATATTAATATTAAGACTTCTTAATAAATAGAATATACAAGTAAGCTAAGTTTAATACCTGCAATAGATTTTTCTACAGTTTCATACATCATACAATAAATGATATATTCATACCAGTGAAACCTGTGAGAACCAGCACTTGATGCAACTGCCTTGTTTTTCCAGGTCCTGTTAGTTTTCCATCTTTGACAGAGTGCAATTTTACCACTTTTCTATCACTCTCTATAAGTGGCAAATATTTGAGTTTTCCTTCTCTGACAGGCTCCCACTTTACACAGGTTCTGATGTCACAGGTTTTACTTTATACATATATATATATATTACACTATAGACTATACATTGCCCTTAGGTTTGTTAATTCAGTGACACTGATCACAGAACTAGTAGAAGATATTATACTTATGACTACCAGTTTTATTATAGTAAAAGGATGTAAACATGATTATCATAAGGAAGAGATACATGGGCGAGGTCTGGGAAGATTCCTACTGTTGAGTTGCTGTGTCTCAGAGGGCATGTCATCCTCCTTTTGCTGACCAGGAAGTTCTCTTGGCCTTTGTGTTTCAGGATTTTCTTGGCCAGTGCTGCATCACAGGCTAGATCATTCCCCCTGAGGCTAGTTGATATCTGTCTCCCGTGTGAATCTTTTCTGGTCTGGCCAGGCCACACTTGCCAGCACAAATTCTCAAGTGTGGTCTGAAAGTCCCAGACCTAGTCACCCCAATTATTCCAAGGGTTTTTTTCTCCAGAGCCAAGGAAAAAGGCTACCTCGCTTAGGGTAAAACTATGTCCTTACTCCACAAATAGGATCTTTTTTTTTTATTTTCTGGTTGTATAAAGTGTATCCGTTGGGCGTACATAAGTGTCTCCAACTGGGACAATGAAAATCATGCAAAGTATTTTAACAGAGAGAATTTAATAGAGGAATTAGTTACACAGGTATTGGGGATATGCTGGGATTATCATACCCTAAAAACCCAGTGCCGTTGAGTCGATTCTGACTCATAGCGACCCTATAGGACAGAGTAGAACCGCCCCATAGAGTATCCAAGGACCTTAGAGGAGGCATTATAGAGTCAGTGTTCAGAATTCTGAGAAGGAGCTTTGGTCAGCTGGTGGTGTAAAACTGGAATGATTAAGCTGGTTGTGAGAGTGCAAAAGGAAGATGGATGCTGGAAACAATAACCACCGCACAAATGAAGGGCAGTTTCTGGGCTATGCTGACAAAAAGCCTAAGTAAAATAGGATAAAGGAAAGACAATGGTTTAATAATCTGCAAATTCTAAACTTAATATAATATGCACTGTATGTCACTAAACACTACTAATTAATAAATAAAATATAATATAAAATCTATATTGTAAATTGTATTCATAGAATCAGTCTTTCAACTCTTAAGATAACACATATTAGGCAAAATTCTGTTATTCATCAAAAGATACAAAGAATTCCTGACATAGATCTTTAATTTTATCAGATAAGGGTATATAAATAATAAAGTTACACTAATGGGAATTATTTCTTAACGGAAATTTTAGTAAGTGCCCAATTATCCAAAAATAATCAGGAAATTGGGTCTCGGTTAATTAAACATTCTTGGTAATTGACATTTGTCAAATATGTCATACATGGATTAACGGTGCTCAAATAACTAGAACAAAACAACATTAACTTGTCAGAATTATAACACTAAGGTTTTTTTTTCTAGCTGTATAAATCTTTGACTTTCTTCAGAATACACTGCTGTTCAGACATCATTTAAAGTATTCTATTGATTCAAATTAATCCACAAATAATTACAGTTGTATAACATTTAGAAGAAGGTGAAGCTAATAAAACTGAATTGTTATTGGCTCCCAAATACAGCTTGGAATTTCTCAAATAAAATTAATCGATAAAATGTTAGGGGGTAAAAATTAATTTGATCTTGTTTTTTAACAGTTTTCTCAGTTAACGGGTAAATATTCAAGTTTTAATATAAGGATAGGAGTCTGCCTCAGAAAGATGCATTTTCTCATATAATTATTATTTTTCTCCACTTTCAGCATTATACTTTTATTTCCTTTTGAATTTCCCCTATGAGCTAGTAGTCTTTTGGAATGCAATGGAAGTAAAGAAGGAATAAGTTTGTATGTATGCTATGAATATTATTTTTGCAGCAAACTAAGAAATAGAAAATGTAAACTTTTATTTTTTTCTATTTTCTGTTGATTTATTAACAGCTTTCATTCCACATGGGATACAGGATACCAAATGTAAGATCCATAATAGTAAATAATATTTTTGAGTACTTGCCATATGCTAGGCTCTGATTGAAGAACTTTACATATGTTAATTACTTAATTTTCATAACATATTCTGGCATAATCTCCAGTTCACAAATGAGAAAAATTGAGGCAAGAAGTAACACTTTTAAGATTATACAGAAATAGTTTGGCAAGGACTTGAATCCTGGCAAATTGACCAAAAGCATTACTTTTTTACTATTATAAAATACTGTACATATTATGACAAAATTAGGTAAAAATACAGTGAAATATAAGTAATCACATTTTCTTTAGTTATTTTTGAAGTAAGGAAAAAGAGAAAATGAATTTCTATAATACTCATAATATAATGACTGTGATATAAAAACATAATATGAATTTCATGTTGACTGAAAAAAATATCCTTTTTATTTTGGAGCTGCAAAAAACTAGTAGCCATGAGTTCAATTAGGTACATATCAGAAAAAATTGATAATATTCTAATATCTAAAAAGGTCTTTTGTCATGTCTTTGCCTCTTTGTCTTTAGTAATGAAGTTAACCTGAAAGTCATTACTAGCCTTGAATAAAGGAAAGAATAAAATAAAATAAATTCACAATATATTCTCATTAAAAAAAAGAAAGACAAAGAATAAAACTCACTGTTGGTAAAACAGTGTATGTACTTAATCACCACAAAATAGTGAAAACAGGAATGTTAGAATAGCATCAATTATGCCTATTGATTTCATTTTTCTTTTATTTTAGTAAAAATAATCTATCAGAAGGCGGGACCAACATGGCAGAGTAGTCAGACTCTTCTCCGATCCCTCTTACAATGAAGACCTGAAAAAACAAATGAAACTATTACATATACGACAAGGTAGGAGCCCTGAACATCAAAGGCAAAGTTAGGAAATCGGACTGAGCGGCAGTGAGGAGTTGCCGGACCTAACTCACCAGGAACCAGAGCCCCTCAGGCATAATTCCCTGGAGCAACTCAGGCTGGGCTGGTGGTAGCATTTGGGACATGGTTTCCTCAGGGAGAGACAGCGAGCCGCACAGGCGCAGGGACCTTTGTCCAAAGGATGCGCTCTGCTCCTGGTGCTGCTTTCTTGGTGGTATGAGGTCCCCAACTCTCTGCTTACTTTCCTCATGGCTACTTCCCTTTCCTTTCATCTCTTGAGAGATAAAAGGTGGTGCAGGGAAACTCCCTTCACCTTGGATCAGGGAGGTGGCCTAAGTAAGGGTGATGTTACATCCTACCCTAAACCTCTCAACATAAAAATTACAGTCACAAAATGGAGGACAACCACACAATACTGGGAATCACAGCCTAACCAAGCCGACACGTATTTTGGGGGGGGGGGGGCACAATTCAATCCATGACATTTGCTGAGATTAATAATTTGAGAAATGCCTATGTTGATATGTATAGTGATATTTCATACATTCTATTGTTGAGTAATATTTCATTGTATGAACGTACTACAATTTGTTTATCCATTCTATCACTGATAGGTGTTTGGGTTGTTTCCAGATTTAGGCTATTATAAATCAAACTGCTATGAACATTTTTGTGCAAGTTTTTTACAGGAACATTTACTTTCTATATTACAAAATGGGAGTAAAATGTCTAGGTCATGTAGTGCATATAGGTTTAATATTTTGAAAAATTGCCAACTGCTTTCTAAAGTGATTGTCCCATTTTTATTTCCAATATCAGTGTATTAAATTTCCAGTTGTTCCAAACTCTCACCAGCTCTTGGTATGATTAGATTTTTTTTTTTTTAATTTTTGGCATTCTAATAGGTATGTAGTGATATTTCATTAAAAAAAAAAAAAGATATTTCATTACGAATTTAATTTTCATTTCCTTCACAATTAATAATGTTGAACACTTTTCTATATGTTTCTTTGCCATCCACCCAAATTTGTTTGTTAAATTACCTGTTTGCAACTTTTGCCTTTTTTTTTTTTTTAAATTGGGTTGTTTGTTTTCAAATTGTTGAGTCTTGGAATTCTTTGTATATACCAGAGTCGAGTTTTTATCAGATTTCAATATTTTCTCCGAGTTTGTGGCTTGTGTTTTTATCTCTCAACAGTGTCTTTCAAAAACCGGTTCTTAATTTTTATGGATTATAAAGTTGTTTTCTTATGTAAGAACTCTGCCTAACTCCAGATAACAAAGATTTATTCCTATTTTTCCTTCTAGATGTTTTATAGTTTTACATTTTATACTATATAACATGACTTATTTTGACTAAATTTTTGTAGATAGTATAAGCATCAAAGTTTTTTTTTGGCATATATGAGCATCCAATTATTTCAGCACTATTTGCTTAAAACTGTATCCTTTCTTCACTAAATCGTGTTTATACTTTTGTCTAAAATCATTTGACCACTTAAATTAGGGTTTACTTCTCAACTATCAATTTTGATGCATCTAAATTATTTCACCATTCATTTTTAATGACCAGAAATGAATATTGGTGCCAAAATACACATAAACATAAAAAAAATAAAAATATATATATATATTTTTTAATATTTTTTATGTTTATGTGTATCTTGACGCCAATATTCATTTCTGGTCATTAAAAATGAATGGTGAAATAATGAAGATTACAAATGACTGAGATATATTCTTATGTTTCAATGACTACATTACTATAACAAATCTTCTAAATCATTTATGGCATCTAAATTTATGCCTTCTGATTGTGACCTGAATTAATAATTAGTTTCAGAAAGATCAGCAAACAACTAGTTCTTATGAGGTGGAATTTAAAGTCCCAAATGTCGAATTTTTCTAAACTGCTCTATCACCCCATCATCTTTAACATGAACTACTTTTCCTCACTTCAGTACTTTCCCTCCCATCTTTGAGTTCGTAGTTCACTGCAACATCCAACAGAGCTCACAAACCATAAAGGAAATGGCTTATGCAGTTGTAGAGCCTATCAACTCACAAATCCACACGTTAGGCATCAGCTTCGAGGCTTCTCCTGACTCACATGGTTGCAGGTTGCTTGATCACAAAGCTGTGGAAGCTGTCAAATCAGGTCAGACAATAGGTTGCTGGCTCAAGTTCCAAGAACCAGAGGTCAGTTGATGACATTCCAGATCCAGAGCAAGAGAGAGAAGTTTGCCAGAGCATTCATATATTCATACATATATCGGATGCAGATTGTACTCTCAAGGAAACTCCCCTTACTTGAGCAAGGCAGTGCAAGGGTCTGACTGGGATAAGAGTGCTGACTTGAGTCACATCCTCTAGTAAGGCAGTGACTCAAGATATATCCCACCTTAATCCTGCCTCATTAACATAAAGGATAACTCACTCCCAAACGGGACAATAACCACAGACATTAAAAAAAAAAAAAAAAACCATTGCTATCAAGTTGATTCTGACTCACAGAGATTCTATGGGACAGAGTAGAACTGCCCCACAGGATTTCCAAGGAGCAGCTGGTGAATTCAAACTACTGACCTTTTAGTTAGTAGCCAAACACTTAACCACTGTACCACCAGGGCTCCAGCTAAAAACATAGAGGCTAGAATTTACAACACATCACAAAATGAAGGATAATTACATCAGATCACAAAACTGAGCACAACTATATCAGACCACAAAATGGGTAATAAATACATCATCATATAACCACCAAATTACGTCGTTACATAACTGCCAAACCACTAAAAGTCATGGCACGATCAAGTTGACCCATAACCTTAACCATCACAGGTTCCATACACCTTATTTTGCATTAGCAACAATTTGTCCAACCCCTTTGGTTGGCCACAAGCACCCCATTTGCACAGTCCTACCCATCCAGTGTGTGGGAGTTACAAAGACTACGGCTAGAAGTATTAAGTAATTCATTGCACCACTGCCACACTATCAGATTTTCCATATTTTTATTAAAGCTTTATTCACATTACCTTTCTTTTTATTTCCTGCACCAAACTATGAGGTTCTCAGATATTTTGCTTTCTAAGAATTCTTAGCACCAATCAAGGTACCTTGCGCATTTGTAGATACGCAATATATTTTTCTCAAATAAGAGCAATATTTTGCCAACTATCTAAAATATCTAACCTGTTTGGTAGTGTTAGTTTTTTTTTTTCAAAAGTATTTTACTGAATTATATATAAAATATGTACATTTATATATATAGCATATATACGCATTATATATTTAAACCAAAACCAAACCCACTGCTGTCAAGTCTATTCCAACTCATAGCGACCCTATAGGACAGAGTAGAACTGCCCCATAGAGTTTCCAAGGAGCACCTGGTGGATTCAAACTGCCTACCTTTTGGTTAGCAGCTGTAGCACTTAACTAGTATGCCACCAAAGCTTCCATATGCTATATATACTTACATATATTCAAATAATTTTACATAGAAATTCAATACATATATATATATCACATATATGTATATATGTGGTATACTGCAACTTTTATTATTGAAATAGATAATACAAAAATACTATGTCAAAATGAGATATATGTGACAGTTAATTCCCTGAGAGAATCTACTCTATTAAATTTATCTTTCGATGAAAATAAATCTTAGTTATTTTATTCTTCCCCATATTATCACCATCTAAATGCAAAACATTTTTATTAAACAGACAGCAATTGTGCACTTATGTTGTGCCAGGTTCAGTTAGAAAAACTAGACATCTTGAAAAAAACAAAATGTCTTACCCTTGTAGAGCTTTGATTTGAGGAGATACACAATAATAAAAAAAAAAAAAGAAAGAAAGAAAGAAAGAAAATTAAATTGTATTTTGAACGTGATACATGCACTGGAAATAATAGAGAAGAATGGGCTTACCAGTTGGGGAGGGATATTGCTTTTTGGAATAATGTAGCACAAAAATGGCATAAAAGTGTTGTATTTGAGCAAGGATTGTAGGAAGTAGGGGCATTAAAAGGAGCCCTGGTGTCCCAGTGGTGAAGCACTTGGCTGCTAACAGAAAGGTCAGGGTTTGAATCCACCAGCCACTCCCTGGAAAAAAGACCTGGTGATCTGCTACTGTAAGGACTTCATTTTAGGGAACCCTATTTTAGGCAGTTCTTCTCTGTCCTATAGGCTCACTATGAATTGGAATCAATAACTGTCATGGATTGAATTATATCCCTAAAAAATATATGTCAACTTGGTTAGGCCATGATTCTCAGTATTGTGTGCTTGTCCTCCATTTTGTGATTGTAATTTTATATTAAAGAGGATTAGGGCTGCATTGTAATACCCTTACTAAGGCCACATCCCTGATCCAGTGTAAAGGGAGTTTCCCTGGGGTATGGCATGCACTACCTTTTATCTTACAAGTGGTAAAAAGAAAGGGAAGTGAGCAGAGATGTGGTGGACCTCATACCACAAAGAAAGCAGTGCCAGGAGCAGAGTATGTCCTTTGGACTTGGGATTTCTGCACGGAGAAGCTCCTAGACCAGGGGAAGATTGATGACAAGGACCTTCCTCCAGAGCCGACAGAGAAAGAAAGCCTTTCCCTGAAGCTGATGCCCTGAATATGGACTTGTAGCCTGCTAGACTGTGAAAGAAATTTCTCATTGTTAAAACTATTCACTTGTGGTGTTTCTGTTATAGCAGCACTAGATAACTAAGATAACAACACACAACAATAACAAAAACAGGAGAATAAATCGTGGGAATAATATGCCCAGCAAACCCTACGGCATCACAAAAGACTGGCACAGAGGCCATGAGGCTGCCAGAGAGTGAGAAAGAGGAGGAGTGGTTAAAGACAAAAATCATCAAATTTAACAATTATTCATAAGTGAGGGTCTTGAAACATATAGTAAAAACTTTGTCTTTTATTTTGAGTGTAATGGGGAACCATTAGTGTTACATGGTCTAAATCATGTTTACAGTTATCTTTCGATATTCAAGTTTAAGAGTCACTGGGTGGAAAAAATGAATACAGAGTTAAGTAACTTGTACAAACAAAAAATGAAATAAATATTTATTTCTTTTTATTTTAACCAAGACATCCCTACTCTGGAGCTTTAATTATATGCTAGGTGATATGGACACATAATCTCATTTAATATTCCACAAGCCTAAAAATTGGATATTTTCACACTAAATTTCAGGATGAAGAAACTGAACCCACTGATCAATAGTTATTAAATTATGAGATAGTGTCTTAGCTATCTGGTGCTGTTATAACAGAAACACCACAAGTGGATGGCTTTAATGAAGAGAAGTTTATTCTCTCACAGTCTCATAGTCTAGAAGTCTGAATTCAGGGCACCAGCTCCAGAGGAAGGCTTTCTTTCTCTGTCAGCTCTGGAGGAAGGTCCTTGTTATAAATCTTCCCTTGGTCTCAGAGCTTCTCAGAGCGGGCACCCCAGGTTGAAAGGACACACTTTGCTCCTGGCACTACTGTTCCCCTATCTCTCTGCTCGCTTCTCTCTTTTATGTCTCAAAACAGATTGACTCAAAATACAACCTAATCTTTAGATTGAGTCCTGTCTCATTAACATAACTGTCTCTAATCCAGCCTCACTGACATCATAGAGGTAGGATTTACAACACATAGGAAAATCACATCAGATGACAAAATGGCGGATAATTACACAATACTGGGAATCATGCCTTTGCCAAGTTGACACACATTTTTGGGGAACGCAATTCAATCCATATCACATGGTATCTATGTCTAGTTCTCTTCAACTCCAAAGCCAAAATGTTACTACTATACATTCATTTATACGATGTTGAAAACTACCAGGCAATCAAGGAAAGTTTTCCTATGTGCAGAATATAATCCTCCAGGATTACTCCAAGATCACTTGATAGAAAATACAGGACTGACCGTGCTGTCACCATATCAATGAGATGCATCTTGTACAAGAATTCAAAGAACTGGAAAAGCTTCAATAGATCAAACACCTCTGTAACAGCTGTTCTAAAGTCAGTTTTGTTGACATTTATGTTAAGATGAATCTACTGTCTTAGTTTCCTAGGGCTGCAGTAACAAAATATCACAAAGTAGGTCACTTTAAAGAAAAGACATTTCTTGTCTCACAGTTTTGGGGGCTAGAAGCCCAAAACAGAGTATCAGCCACATCGATTTGCTGTGAAGGCTCTGAGAAAGGAACTACTTCATGCCTCTTTCTTGGCTTCTGGTTTCTGCCAACAATGCTTGGCATTTCTTTGATGCTTGTAGATGTACCTTCACATGGTGTGTTAGTCATCTAGTACTGGTATAACAGAAACACCACAAGTGGATTGCTTTAACAATGAGAAATTCATTCTCACACTCTAGTAGGCTACAAGTCCAAATTCAGGGCATCAGCTCCAGGGGAAGGCTTTTTCCCTCTGTCGGCTCTGGAGGAGGGTCCTTCTCATCAATCTTCCCTTTGTCTGGGAGCATCTCAGCGTAGGAACCTAAGGTCCAAAACACGCACTCTTCTGCCGGCACTGCTTTCTTGGTGGTACAAGGTTCCCTTGTGTCTCTGCTAGCTTCTCTCTATGTGTCAGAAAAGACTGGCTTAAGATGCTATCTAATCTTGTAGAGCTCATCAATATAACTGCCAGTAATTCATCTCACTACATCATAGTGATAGGATTTACAACACATATGGAAATCACATCAGATGACAAAATGGTAGACAGTCACACAATACCGGGAATTGTGACCTAGCCAAGTTGACAGATATTTTGTGGGGACATGATTATTGAATCACGACACAGAGCATCTTTTCTCTGTGTGACTCTGTCTCCGTGTCTGTTTGAAAAGAGAGAACACCCTTTAATAAGATAGCACTCAGAAGGGATTAGGGCCCACTCTACTCAGAAAGGGCTAGTGGTGAATGTCACTAATTTAACAGATAACATATGCAAAGAAAAAACCTCATTTCCCCAAACAAGGTCACATTTATAGCTACAGGACCTAAGACATCATCATATCTTTTTTGGAAACAGTTCAATCCATAACATCTACCAATGGAAAAAAAAAAAAAAGCATTTAATTATTTACTCATATATTAATTGGATTTTCCGTTTTGTCTTTATGAAATGTTATAAAATGCTATCCCCATAGTCTAATTTTGACAAGTAGAAAGGTTTGTTTGGCCCATGAAGTGTCATCTATTTTTGTTGTTTTTGTTGCTATTGCTGTTTTATAAGAACTTACATCTAAATTTCAAAATGAGGAGAGACTACCCAAAAAAATCTAAATATTCCTTTAAAAAATTAGTTGTCTCAACATTGGAACCAATTTAGAGATGATGTGATAGGTAGAGTCACTTCTACTTAAGGCATACACGCTCCATTTACCTACTCCCAGTTAACAAAGTGTCATTTGAGTAACTGTCAAGAGTCAGTCAATCTGGAGTCTATCTGCTTGACGTTCAGCAATGTTTTACTTGCATGTGATATTAATGATATTGTTCGATGATTTCCACATTCTGTTAGATCACTTTTCTTTGGAATAGGCATAAATATGGATCTTTTCCAGTTGGTTAGAGAAGAATATTGGATACCGTGGACTGCCAAAAGAATGAAAAAATCTGTCTTGGAAGTACAGCCAGAATGCTCCTTAGAAGCAAGGATGGTAAGACTATGTCTCACATACTTTGAATGTGTTTTCAGGAGAGATCAGTTCCTGAAGAAGGACATCATGCTTGGTAAAGTAGAGGGTCAGCGAAAAAGAAGAAGACCCTCAAGGAGATGAATTGACACAGTAGCTGCAACAATGAACTCAAGCCTAACAATGATTGTGAGGATGGTGCAGGACAGGGCAGTGTTTTGTTCTGTTGTGCATAGGATCGCTATAAGTCAGAAGGAATTCAACAGAACCTAACAACAGTCTAGTCATTTGGTAGGTAGCTGTTTTCTAAATTCCTTGGCATAGATGAGTGAGCACTTCCAGAGTTGCATCCCTTTGTTGAAAAATATGCATTGGTATCCTGTGAATTCCTGGAGCCTTGTTTTTGTTTTGCCAATGCCTTCAGTGCAGCTTGGACCTCTTCCTTTGGTTCCATCAGTTTTTGATCATACACTATCTCCTGAAATGGTTGGATGTCAACCCATCCTTTTTGGTACAGTAACAGTGTATTCCTGTAGTGTCATCATAGCCAATTAACACAAGAAACCGAAATGAAAACAACAATCAAGTCTTCAGTTGTTTAGTGAAATGGTAAAAAGGTCTCTGGGTGGCACAAAAGGTTTGTGCTAGACTACTAACTTAAAGGCTTGCTAGACATTTGAACCCAATCTGTTGGAAAGTCTTGGCCATCTGCTTCAGTTAAGATTAACCCACTGCCACTGAGTTGGTTCCAAGTCATAGTGACCCTATAGGACAGAGTAGGTCTGCCCCATAGTGTTTCTAAGGCTGTAATTTTATGAGAGCAGACTGTACATCTTTCTCCCATAGAGGGTCTGGTGGGTTTGAGCCACCTAACTTTTGATTAGCAGTCAAGATCTTTAACCACGGCACCACCAGGGCTTCTTCTGTAAAGATTACAGTTGAGAAAACCCTATGGAGCAGTTCTACTCTGTAACAGATGAGGTCACCATGAGTCAGAATCCACTCCACAGCAATGGGTTTGGTTTTGTCTGGAGATTGTTTAAACAAGAGAAACCCAGAGAAGATATTGGCTTCCGCCTGTTTCATATTTTCCCAAGAATGGCCCCAGTGATTCAGGTGGATCAGTACAGATATAAGGACTTTTTGAACCACCAAGCAAGACCTGAACAAAAGGCAGCTACAGTCTTATGGACCCTGAGGTCAGACAGTGGGTGAGGGGGCAAGGATAATGGTGAAAAAGTATTGAGTACTGTGTCACGGTGGAGAAAAGCAACTTCAAGTCACCCTTTCCTTTCCCCTTGATAAGGAGGCTTCAGCAGAGGCACCTGATGAAGGCCTCTGAAAGCACCCTTGCTTCCCTCAATAAAGACGCTTGGAATGGAGGCACCTGGGCTAGGAATGCAGCAATGTTAAAGAGCTTGGCTCGTGGAGGGAGTGGAGAGTATTTGGCTGCAACTCCCCTCAGAAACTGCAATACACTGGCTGTGCACCACGTCTGATTGAGAAGGCCAGCTTTCCCCTGTGGCCTGCGATGTAAAGGCTTTGTAATTGCCTACGGTTAGGCCTAGAAACCCTGGTGGTGTAGTGGTTAAGAATTATTGCTGCTAACCAGAAGTTCAGCAGTTCAAATCCACCAGACACTACTTGGGAACTCTATGGGCAGCTCTACTTTGTCCTTTAGGGTCAATGTGAGTGAGAATCAACTCAATGGCAATGAGTTTTGTTTTTTGGTTTAATGATCAGGCCTGAAACGTGTAGCTTTTTGACCAAGAGCTTGACTCCTCAGCAATATTTCAGATGTTTTCCTGGCTGTAAATAAGGCACTCTGAGAAAGTAAACTTACTCCAGAATATTTTTATTCAGTGAAGTATTGAGGCAGTTATGTTGGTAGTGGAGAGACTGGCATCTTTAGACAGCACAGTGGCTGATCTCACTGTGGCCAATACTTCATGTTGTTTGCTTCTCTTCTGCAGTGAGTAACAACGACAAAAAAAAAAGTGATTTACAACTTTTTCATCTCCAGAAGCTCATTATGGATAATGGTTTTATGTACCCACATTTACATAGGCAGATCCAGAGTTACAATCAATTACTGACATTTTCTATGATACCACACTTTCTTCTCACATTTTAAGCTTATAAGCATGAAAGTCAGTATAGCAGTATTATTTCCAGGATAACCTTGAAACTTCTCCAAACTATAAAGAGTCAGTCACTCTTTTTTTTTTTTTTTTGTGGGTGTGTGTGTATGTGTTTTCCTTTGTTTGTTTTTGGCTCCTGTTTCTCTCTCCTCTTTCCCATACCCATTCTAGCTCCATACATCACTACCTCCCCCCTCTTTCCTGCCTACCTGTACTGTGCAGTGAACATCACACCTCCAAGCAGCACAGGCATAGCCTAACAGAACCTGCCCAGCACTAATTCCTGGTTTGTCCTGTTGGCCTTAGTACATGCCACAAACAACCCATCCCAGCCGCTCCCCTTTAGTCAGACCAGCCCAGCCACACCATAGCTGGGTGACTGGCCCCACTCGTTGGACAAAGAGGTGAAATGTATCACAACTACAGATGAGCGGACAACAAGGAACACACAGCCCACTTGCGTAGACATAACCAAATAAAACAAAAAAACAGGATGAAACAAACAAAAAAAGAAAAATCAAGAAATGCAAAAAATAACTACTGAATGTCCCAAAGACAACAGACAAAATATCAAAAAAAAAAAGACAGAATGGGTCCAGTAGGCCTCCAAAATAAAACACTAGATGACTTTCCAGTAGAAGAAAATGCACCGGAACTACCTGACAGGGAATTCAAGTCTCTAGTATTAAGAGCAATCCAAGAGTTGAAGCAAAAAGCAGACAAAAATAAGGAAAAAGTAGAAAAATTTATGGAAAAGGGAGACAAATTTTTGGAAAATACAGACAAAAAATGGAAGAATTCAGAAAAAATAATACAGGAACAAAATGCCAAAATAAACTCACAACTAGAAATCATACAAAAACAACAATTAGAAATCCAAAAGAAAAACAATCCATCATGAAGATTTAACCATAATAAACATCTACACATGCAATGACAGGGCTCCAAAATACATAAAACAAACTCTAAGAACACTGAAAACAGAAATTGACAGTTCCACAATAATAGTAGGAGACTTTGACACACCATGCTTAGCAAAGGACAGAACGTCCAGAAAGAAATTCAACAAAGATACAGAAGAGCTAAAGTACACAATCAGCCAACTTGACCTCATAGACATATGTAGAACACTCCACCCAACAGCTAGAGCTGCAAAGTACACATTCTTTTCCAATCCATGTGGAATGTTTCCCAGAAGAGACCACATCCTAAGCTGCAGAACAACTCTCAACAAAAACCAAAACACTGAGATAATACAAACTATCTTCTCTGACCACAATGCCATCAAAGTAGAAATTAACAACAGGAAGAGTAAAGAAAAAAAATCGATGACATGAAAATTGAATAACACCCTGCTTAAAAACCACTGGGTAATAGAAGAAATCAGAGATGGGATTACCTAAAAAATTTCTAAAATCAAATGAGAATGAAAACACATCATACCAAAACCTTTGGGACAGAGCAAAGGCAGTCCTCAGAGGTCAATTTATAGCAATAAATGCACACATCAAAAAAGAAGAAATGGACAAAATCAAAACATTAGCTATGCAACTTGAACAAATAGAAAGAAAACAGCAAAAGAAGCCCACAGCCACCAGAAGAAAGAAAATAATACAGATCAGAGCAGATATAAATGAAATAGAGAATAGAAACCAATAGAAAGAATCAACAAAACTAGAAGTTAGTTCTTTGAAAGGGTCAATAAAATCGACAAGCCACTACCCAAATTGACAAAAGAAAAATGGAAGAGGGTGCATATAACCCAAATAACAAATGAAATGAGGGATATTACAAGAGACTCAACTGAAATAAAAAGGATCATGACAGAGTATTATGGAAAATTATACTCCAACAAATTTGAAAACCTAGAGGGAATGGACAAATTTCTAGAAACATACCACCTACCCAAAATAACACAAAATGATGTTGAAAATCTGAACAGGCCTATAACAAGAAGAGGTAATTTAAAAAAAAAAAAAAAAAAAAACTTCCAATAAAAAAAAGCCATGGCCCAGAGGGCTTTACTGGAGAATTCTACCAAATATTCAGAGAAGAGATTATACCAGTACTACTCAAATTATTTCAGAACATAGAAATGGAAGCTGTACTTCCAAATTCATTCTATGAAGCCAGCATAACCCTGATACCAAAACCAGGCAAAGACACCATAAAAAAAGGAAAATTACAGGCCTATATCTCTCATGAGTACAGATGCAAAAACTCTCAACAAAATTCTAGCTGATAGAATTCAGCATTATATCAAAAAAATAATACACCACAACCAAGTAGGATTTTTTTTATGCAAGAATGGTTCAACATTAGAAAATTAATCTACATAATTACATAAGTAAAAAGAATTGCATGATCATCTCAATCAATGCAGAAAAGGCATTCAACAAAGTCCAACACCCATTCCTGACAAAAACTCCCAATAAAATAGATATAGAAGGAAAATTTCTCAACAAAATCACAGACATATATAAAAAACCAATGGCCAACATCATTCTTTCCAGACTAAGACAGACTAGGGAGAAGGACCCAGCAGTCTACTTCTGAAAAACATTAGCCAGTGAAAACCTTATGAATAGCAGCGGAACACTGTCTGATATAGTGCTGGAATATGAGCCCCCCAGGTTCGAAGGCACTCAAAAGATGACTGGGGAAGGCTACCTCCTCAAAGTAGAGTCGACCTTAATGATGTGATGGAGTAAATCTTTCAGGATCTTCATCTGCTGATGTGGCACGACTCAAAATGAGAAGAAACAGTTACAAACATCCATTACTAATCGGAACCTGGAATGTACGAAGTATGAATCTAGGAAAACTGGAAATTGTCAAAAATGAAATGGAACACATAAACATCAATATCCTAGGCATTAGTGAGCTGAAATGGGCTGGTATTGGCCATTTTGAATCTGACAATCATATAGTTTACTATACTGGGAATGACAACTGGAGAAGGAATGGTGTTGCATTCATCGTCAAAAAGAACATTTCAAGATTTATCCTGAAGTATAACACTGTCAGTGATAGGATAATATCATTACGCCTACAAAGAAAACCAGTTAATATGACTATTATTCAAATTTACGCACCAATCACTAGGGCCAAAGATGAAGAAATAAAAGATTTTTATCAGCTGCTGCAGTCTGAAACTGATCAAACATGCAAGCAAGATGCATTGATAATTACTGGCGATTGGAATGCAAAAATTGGAAACAAAGAAGAAGGATCAGTAGTTGGAAAATATGGCCTTGGTGATAGAAACAATGCCTGATATCAAATGACAGAATTTTACAAGAACAACGACTTCTTTGTTGCAAATACCTTATTTCACCAACATAAATGGCGACTATACACATGGAACTCACCAGATGAAATGCACAGAAATCAAATTGACTACATCTGTGGAAAGAGATGATGGAAAAACTCAATATCATCAGGCAGAACAAGGCCAGGGGCAGACTGTGGAACAGACCATCAATTGCTCCTATGGAAGTTCAAGCTGAAACTGAAGAAAATCAAAGCAAGTCCACGAGAGCCAAAATATGACCTTGAGTATATCCCACTTGAATTTAGAGACCACCTGAAGAACAGATTTGACACATCGAACACTAGTGACCAAAGACCAGACGAGTTGTGGAATGACATCAAGGACATCATCCATGAAGAAAGCAAGAGGTCATTGAAAAGACAGGAAAGAAGAAAAAGACCAAGATGGATGTCAGAGGAGACTCTGAAACTTGCTCTGGAACGTCGAGCAGCTAAAGTGAAAGGAAGAATTGATGAAGTTAAAGAACTGAACAGAAGATCTCAAAGGGCAGCTTGAGAAGACAAAGTAAAGTACTATAATGACATGTGCAAAGAGCTGGAGATGGAAAACCAAAAGGAAAGAACACGCTCGGTGTTTCTCAAGCTGAAACCACTGAAGAAAAAATCAAGCCTCAAGTTGCAATAGTGAAGAATTCCATGGGGAACATATTAAACAACGCAGGAAGCAACCAAAGAAGATGGAAGGAATACACAGAGTCATTATACCAAAAAGAATTAGTCGATGTTCAACCACTTCAAGAGGTGCCATATTATCAGGAAACAATGGTACTGAAGGAAGGAGTCCAAGCTGCTCTGAAGGCATTGGTGAAAAACAAGGCTCCAGGAATTGATGGAATATCAGTTGAGATGTTTCAACAAATGGATGCAACACTGGAAGTTATCAATCGTTTATGCCAAGAAATATGGAAGACAGCTTCCTGGCCAACTGACTGGAAGAGATCCATATTTATGCCTATTCCCAAGAAAGGTGATCCAACCGAATGTGGAAATTATAGAACAATATCATTAATATCACACTCAAGCAAAATTTTGCTGACGATCATTCAAAAATGGCTGCAACAGTATATCGACAGGGAACTGCCAGAAATTCAGGCTGGTTTCAGAAGAGGACATGGAACCAGCGATATCATTGCTGAAGTCAGATAGATCCTGGCTGAAAGCAGAGAATACGAGAAGGAGGTTTTCCTGTGTTTTATTGATTATGCAAGGACATTTGTGTGGATCATTGCAAACTGTGGATAACATTGCAAAGAATGGAAATTCCAGAACACTTAATTGTGCTCATGAGGAACATTTATATAGATCAAGAGGTGTTGTTCGTACAGAACAAGGGGACACTGATTGGTTTAAAGTCAGGAAAGGTGTGTGTCAGGGTTGTATTCTTTCACCATACCTATTCAATCTGTATGCGGAGCAAATAATCTGAGAAGCTGGACTAATACAAAAAAGAATGAGGCATCAGAATTGGAGGAAGACTGATTAACAACCTGTGTTATACAGATGACACAACCTTGCTTGCCGAAAGTGAAGGGGATTTGAAGCACTTACTAACGAAGATCAAAGACCATAGTCTTCAGTATGGGTTACACCTCAACATAAAAAAAAAAAAAAAACAGAAATCCTCACAACTGGGTCAATGAACAACATCATGATAAATGGAGAAAAGATTGAAGTTGTCAAGGATTTCATTTGACTTGGATCCATAATCAACAGCCATGGAAGCATCAGTCAAGAAATCAAAACACACACTGCATTGGGCAAATCTGCTGCAAAGGACCTCTTCGAAGTGTTGAAGAACAAAGATGTCACCTTGAAGACTAAGTTGTGCCTGACCCAAGCCATGGTATTTTCAATTGCATCATATGCATGTGAAAGCTGGACAATGAATAAAGAAGACCGAAGAAGAATTGACACCTTTGAATTGTGGTGTTGGTGAAGAATATTGAATATACCATGGACTGTGAAAAGAACAAACAAATCTGTCTTAGAAGAGGTACAACCAGAATGCTCCTTAGAAGCAAGGATGGTAAGACTGCATCTTACATACTTTGGACATGTTGTCAGGAGGGATCAATCCCTGGAGAAGGACATCACGCTTGGCAGAGTACAGGGTCAGCGGAAAAGAGGAAGACCCTCAAAGGGGTGGATTGACACAGTGGCTGCTGCAATAATGAGCTCAAGCATAACAACTATTATAAGGATGGCTCAAGACGAGGCATCATTTTGTTCTGTTATGCATAGGGTCGCTATGAGTCGGAACTGACTCGACAGCACCTAACAACAAACAAACATCATTCTTAATAGAGAGAGAGGCTGAAAACATTCCCCTTGAGGACAGGAACAAGACAAGGATGCCCTTTATAACCACTGTTATTTAAAATTGTGTTGGAAGTCCTAGCTAGAGCAACAAGGCAAGAAACAGAAATAAAGGGCATGCGAGTTGATAATGAAAAAGTTAAACTGTCCCTATTTGCAGGTGATATGATAGTATACATAGAAAACCTAAAAAGCTCCACAAGAAAACTACTGGAACTAACAGAAAGATTCAGTAGAATTGCAGGATACAAGATAAACATACAAAAATCAGTTGGATTTCTATACACCAATAAAGAGAACAATGAAAAGGGAATCAGGAAAACAATACCGCTTATAATAGCCCCTAAAAAAAAGTAAAATACTTGGGAATAAATCTAACCAGGGATGTAAAAGACCTATATAAAGAATACTACAAAACACTACTGCAAGTAACCAAAAGAGATCTACATAAATAGAAAAACATACCATGCCCATGGATAGGTAGACTCAACATTGTGAAAATGAGAATTCTACCCAGTGCAATTTACAAATACAATGCAATCCCAATCCAAATACCAACGACATTCTTTAAAGAGGTGGAAAAACTGATCATTAACTTTATATGGAAAGGGATGAAGCCCCGGATAATAAAGCACTATTGAAGAGGAAGAATAAAGCAGGAAGAGTCACACTACTTGGTCTCAGAACCTACTATACAGCTACAGTAGTCAAAGCAGCCTGATACCAGTACAACAACAGATACAATAACCAATGGAACAGAATTGAGAACCTGGATGTAAATCCATCCACCTATGGTCACCTGATCTTGACAAGGGACCAAAGTCCATCTAATGGGGAAAAGATAGTCTTTTTAACAAACGGTGCTGGCAAAACTGGATGTTCATCTGCAAAAAAATGAAACAGCACCCATACCTCACACCACATACAAAAACTAGCTCAAAATGGATCCAAGACCTAAGTATAAAGCCAAAAACCATGAAGATCATAGAAGAAAAAATAGGATCAATGGTAGAGGCCCCTAATACAGGGCATTAACAGGATACAAACCACAACCAACAATACACAAGCTCCAGAGGATAAGCTAGATAACTACCATCTTCTAAAAATTAAACACTTATGCTAATCAAAAGATTTCACCAAAAGAGTAAAAAGGGACCCTACAGACTGGGAAAAAAAAAATTGGTTATTACAAGTCAGACAAAGGTCTAATCTCTAAAATCTACAAGAAAATCCAACACTTCTACAACAAAAAGACAAATAATCCAATTAAAAAATGGGCAAAGGAAATGAACAGACACTTCACCAAAGAAGACATTCAAGCAGCCGACAGACACATGAGGAAATGCTCACGATATCTAGCCATTAGAGAAATGCTTATCAAAATCACAATGAGATACCATTTCACCCTGGCATTACTGACAGGAATCAATAAAACAGATAATAACAAATGTTGGAGAGGCTGCGGTGAGATTGGAACTCTTATGCACTGCTAGTGAAAATGTAAAATGATACAACCATTTTGGAAAACAATATCCTTAGAAAGCTATAAATAGAAATATCATATAATCTAGCAATTCCACTCCTAGGAATATATCCTAGAGAAATAAGAGTCATCACACAGACAGACATATGCACACCCATGTTCATTGCAGCATTGTTCACAATAGCAAAAAGTGGAAACTACCTAGACGCCCATCAACAGATGGATGGATAAACTGGTACATACACACAATGGAGTATTACTCAATGATAAAGAACAACGATGAATCTGTGAAGCATCTCATAACATGAATGAACCTGGAGGGCATTATGCTGAGTGAAATAAGTGAATCACAAAAGGACAAATATTATATGAGACCACTACTGAAAAAATTCACGAAAAGGTTTACGTATTAAAAGAAACAATCTTTGACGGTTATGAGGGAGAGGAGAGGTGGGGACGGAAAAACACTTAATAGACAATAGATAAATGGAAACTTTGGTGAAGGGTAAGATAGTACACAATAATGAGGAAGCCAGCACAACCTGTACAGGACAAGCTCATGGTAGTTCCATCGACACACCCAAACTCCCTTAGGGACCAAATTTCTGAGCTGAGGGCTGTGGGGACCATGATCTCAGGGAATACCTAGCTAAAATGGGATAATATAGTTTATAAAGAATATGTTCTACATTTTACTTCGATGAGTAGCATCTCAGGTCTTAAAAGCCTGTGAGCAGCCATCTAAGAAACTCCACTGCTCTCGCCCCTTCGGGAGCAAGGAAGAATGAAGAAAACTAAAGATACAAGGGAATTAGTCCAAAGAACTAATGGACCACATCTACCACGGCCTCCACCAGACTAAGTCCAGAATAGTTGGATGGTACCTGGCTACGACCACTGACTCCTCTGACAGGGATCACAGCAGAGCATCCTGGACAGAGCTGGAGAAAAATGTAGAACAAAATCCTAACTCTAAAACAAAGACCAGACTTGCTGGCCCGACAGAGACTGGAGAAACCCTGAAAGTATGGCCCCCAGACACTCTTTCAGCTCAGTAATGTAGTTACTCCGGAGGTTCACCCTTCAGCCAAAGATTGAACAGACCCATAGAAGAAAGCAAGACTAAAGGGGCACACCAGCCCTGGGGCAGGGACTGGAAGGCAGGAAGGAACAGGAAAGCTGGTAATAGGAAACCTGGTTTGAAAAGGGAGAGTGTTGACATGTTGTAGGGTTGTTAACTAATGTCATAGAACAATGTGTGCACTAACTGTTTGGTGAAAAACTAGTTTGTTCTGTAAACCTTCATCTAAAGTACAATCAAAAAAAAAAAAAGGAGAAAGAAAACCGTCCTGAGAAAAATGAACTTTATTATCTAAGAAGCAGAGCCCATTTTAGGACTTAAAAAAAAAGAAAAACAAAATGCCCTTCCTTTGCAAAATACAGAATCTCAAAGTTGGGTTGAAACTCAGAAATCTATCATGTGGTACAAATCCACGTTTGACATCCACATTTTTGCTACAGCATCTCTGAAAAGAAGCTAGCTTTAATAATAAAAAACAACAGCTTCAGTGACAGGTGCTGTATGCTCAAGGTAGATCATATAAAGAACTGTGGCTCCGAGGTGACATATTCAGTTTACTGTGACATAAACTAAAATATGTCAGAAATGTATGTGCATCTCTCCATCTCCACAGCACTGTCTTAGATCAAGCCAACCTCAGCTCTCTCTTGGACTGTTGGGATAGTCATCTATCTGGCAATCCCATCGCTGCTCCTGACCAGCAATAATCCTTTCTCCCCAAAGTAGAAAGAGCAATCTTAGTAAAATTCTAATCAGATCATTTATCTGTTCTGCTTAAAATTCTACAATAGGGTCCTATTCCACAGGAATAAAATTCGAATTAAACTAAAAATTAAATTTAAACTCTGTTCTATAAAGGCTTTAAGTAATCTTCAGTCTCAACACCGTCCCAGGATTCCTATCTCACACTTACACCAGCCTTCCTTTCCTCAAACACACCAGTCACTTCCCCAACTGAATACTTTTGCACTTGCCTTTCCCTCATATTGAAACATGTTTTCCTGCTCAGGAATCTATCACGTGGTACAAATCTACATTTGACATCTTCAGAGCCCTATCCTTTAGATATCAGCTTGTCACTGCTATAGAGATACCGTGGCTAACCTTGCTAAAATCACTCCCTTCTTCATTCTGTTGATTCTATTCTAAGACTCTATTAATTTCCTTCATAGCACACGGCCTAATTTTAAAAGAGTAATTACAAAAGCATAAGTGGACTTATTTTATAAATAGCACATCTCACCCTTTAGCTTTGAGCCCATGAAACCATGATCCGAGAAATATGCCTTATCTATTTATCTACAGGGTCGCTGTGAGTCGGAATCGACTTGACGGCACTGGGTTTTTTTTTTTTTTTTTAATCTATGTATTTGTCTATTTATATCAATTTTTTTAACCACTATATAAGCAATGCTAGAAAAGTGGATGCCAAACGGTTGGCATTTATTAAATATTTGTTCAATCAACTTCACAATTGTTTTGATGAAAATATAAACAGCATTGTAAGAAAGTACTAGTAATCAGGCTCCGTAATGTAAAATCAAGTTCATGCCCATAGTTAGCTACTTGAAGTACAATCACAAATCCTTAATTTATAAAAATGCTGTACTATATACTCGTATACATAAATATGCTAAGAACGAAAAAGGTCGACTCATGTTTTTAATATTTACATTATGTTTTTTAAAAAATTGTAGTTTAGCCTATTTTTCTAATGAACCAATAAATAAGCTGTAAACCTCCATATAGTCCATATTGTTGTTGTTAGTTGCCGTCTAATCAGCTCCAACTAAGAGTGACAGAACAAAACACTGCCTGGTCCTGTGCAATTCTCATAATCATTGTTATGCCTGAACCCATTGTTGCAGCCACTATGTCAATCCATCTCATTGAGGGTGTTCCTCTTTTTCTCTGACTCTCTACCAAGTATGATGTCCTTCTCCAGGGACTGATTCCTGCTGAGAGCATGTCCAAAGAATGTGAGACAAAATCTGACCATCCTTAATTCTTAGGATCATTTCTGGCTGTATTTCTTCCAAGACAGATACGTTTGTTCTTTCGGCGGTCCACGGTATATTCAATATTCTTTGCCAGCACCATAATTCAAAGGTGTCAATTCTTCCTTGGTCTTCCTTATTTATTGCCCATCTTTCTCACGCATATGAGGCAGTTGAAAACACTATGGCTTGGATCAGGTGCACCTTAATCCTTAAAGTGACATTTTTGCTTTTTAACACTTCAAAGGGGTCTTCTGCAGCAGATTTGCCCAATGCAATTCATCCTTTGATTTCTTGACTGCTGCTTCTGCAGCATATGCCAATAAGTTTTATTTCTTTCTTCTGCTTAACTCTGAGTTCTTGACCTACAATGGAAGTTGACAATGACATCTTTAGCACTGCTGTTGTTTAAAAATCCTTGGAATTTTGTCATAATACCCCCACATACCCACAACCTTGAGATGGGGAGAAGATTTCAGTATTTCTTGGCCACATTAAGATTGATATATTCATTATATATCAATGAAGTCATCAAGTAGACCATCAGTTATGTAAGTCTGTTTCTCAGAAGAATTGTTAGTATCACAAATACAAAGTAAGATCTTGTAGTTTTACTCACAGATTCCTGCATTTTTGTTAAGTCTAATGCTTCTTAATTTATTCTGTGTTTGTATGTGGCTATAGTGAATAATATTTTTTAATAATGTTTTAAAATCTTCATGTAAAGAAGTGAGTATTATATATATTCTACATGCTCTTCTTATTCAGTAGTTTCTTAAACATTATCATTATTTAAAATAGTGAGAGCTTTGTTCTTTCCTTTTAATACTTTTAACTTATTTATTTTTTATTAAATTACTTTATCTACTATGAGTTAGAATCAATGACAATGATTTTATGCCCTGGATCTATTCAAATTTAACAATTTAAAACCTACTATGTTTTTTTTTTTTTTTTTATGATGTTATTTTTCTTGTGTGATTCAGATTTGCTTCTGGCAAGGGACTAGGATAGCAGCAATTTCTTAAACCAGTTTTAAGAATTCAGATGATAGAAAGTTGAGTTTTTGGCCCTTTAAAGGCCAGTCTACTTCTGCTTACTCTTAGCTTTCTGTGATCTAAAACAGAAAATGAAGGGATTGCCAAGGTTATTACGTTTTCACCAGCCCTACACTTTAATTTTTGGCCCCACAGGCCTGCTTTGATTTTTAGGTTTTCTACCACTTCATCTGAAATAGGCAGACACATCCAGATAAAACCCAAAATACTGGACTTATCTTTCAGTGTTTCGTTCTTCTTTCAGATATTGACCTCTTAATTCTTTACTGCCTTCTTAGCTCTCCAATCTCTTTAAAGAGATGTTCTTGTATTTTTTTTGTGTGCAGTTTTTAGAGTTTTTCTTTTAAATGTTTGTGAAGATTAATCAAATAAATACATGTATATATCTTAGATTTCCTGACATATAGTAACTATGCAGGAATGGTGTTATTGCTAGTTGACATCAAATCAACTCTGACTCATAACAACCTTATGCACAACAGAACCAAAATTTCCTAGTTCTGTGCCATTTAAACGATTGCTGCTATGTTTGGGTCCATTGTCTCAGCCACTGGGTCAAGCTATCTTGCTGAGGTCCTAAATGGCCTTTTCGACCTTCCACTTTACCAATCATGATGTCTTTTTCTAGCAATTGGTCTTTCCTGATGGCATACTCAAAGAAAGCAAGATAAAGTTTCACCATCCTTGCACCTAAGAAGCATCCCAGTTGTATTCTAAGATTGATTTAATCAATATCATGGCAGCCTACAGTATATTCAATATTCTTCACCAATACTGTAATTTAAATGCATCAATTCTTCTTTTGTCTTCCTTTTTGCATTGTCCAGCTTTTGAATGCATACGAGGTAATTGAAAGACCATAGCTGAGGTCAGGATCACCTTGGTAATCAAAGTGACATCTTTACTTCTTTAACACTTAATGTGGTCTTTTGCAACATATGTAGTCAAAGCATTATGTCATTTGATATCTTGACTGATGCTTCTAAGGACATCCATTGTTGATCAAAGTAGAATGAAGAATTGACAATGTCAATTTCTCTTCCATTTATCATATTGTTGTTTATCAGTGTAGTTGTGAGAATTTTTTTTCCTCACGTTCAGATGTAATCCATACTGAATGCTCTAGTTTTTAACGTTCATCAGTAAGTGCTTCAAGTAGTCTAAATTTTGAGTAAGCCAAGTTGTGTCATCTGCATATCGTAGGTTTTTAAATGAATCTTCCTTGAAATTCTGATGCAGAGGTCTTCATATAGTCCAGCTGCTTGGATTATTTCTTCAGTATACACAATGAATAAGTAAAGTAAAAGGATACAACCCTGCCACACATCTGTTCCAATTCAGAACCACGCAGTATACCCTTGTTCTGTTTGAATAACTGTGTCTTGACCCTCTTCAGTTTCCACATGAGCACAATTAAGAATTCCCGTTCTTTGTGATGTTATCCATAATTTGTTATGATCCACATAGTTGAATACTTTGGCATAGGCAATAAAATACAAGTAAGTATCTTTCTGGTAGTCTGTGCTTTTGGCCAAGATGCATCTAACATCAGCAATAATATCCCTCATTCCACGTCCTTTTCTAAATCCGGCTTAAACTTCTGGCACTTCCCTGTTGATGCACGGCATCAGTACGACAAACTGACAGACAAATGGGGGTTCTATCGCTAATCCAACTACTATTCTTCTTTGTTTCCAACTTTTACATTCCAATCATCAGTAATTATCAATACATCTTGGAATCATGTTCGATCAATTTCAGGCTGCAGCAGTTCATAAAAATCTTCAATTTTTTCATCACTTACATTTGTGGTGGGTGTGTAAATTTTGAATAATAGGCTCATAAACTGGTCTTCCTTGTAGGTATATGAACATAAACCTATCACTGACTGTGTTGTACTTCAGGGTAGGTCTCAAAATATCCTTTTAAATGATGAACGTAATACTGTTCCACTTCAATTTGTTGTTCCCAGAATTGTAGTCCATGATTATTGTATTCAAAATGGCAAAAACCAATCCACTACATACCCTGGTGATGTAGTGGTTAAAAGCTATGGCTGCTAACCCAAAGGTCGGCAGTTTGAATCCACCGGTGCTCTTTGGAAACCCCATGGGCAGTTCTACTCTGTCCTATAGGGTCACTATGAGTCAGAATCTACTCAATGGTATTTTTTTTTCCAGATCAGTAACATCTAGGATATTGGTATTTATTTAAGAGTCCCATTTAATTTTTGACAACTTCCAATTTTCTTTGATTCAGACTTTGTACATTGAACATTTGATTGCTAACAGATAACTGAAGTTGCTACTTCTCATTTTGAGTTGTGCCACATCAGCAAGTAAAGGTCCTGAAGGCTTTACTAAGTCCATGTCATTAAAAAACCCATGTCATTAAAGTAGACTCTATTTTGAGGAGGAAGTTCTTCTCCAGTTATATTTTGAACGTCTTCAAACTCAAGGGGCTCATCTTCTAGCACTATATCGGACAATGTTCTGTTGCTATACATAACATTTTCATTGGCTAATTTTAGGAAGTAGACTGGCAAGCCTCTCTTCCTAGTCTGCCTTAGCCTGGAAGCTCTGCTGAAACCTGCCCAACATTGGTGACCCTGCTGGTATTTGAAATACCAGTGGCATAGTTCCCAGAAACATACAGGCCGCCAAACTATGACAAACTGACAAACAAGTGGTGGGTGGTAATAAAAAGCAGACTATTATTAACTCTGTTTTCTTTTTTTCTCTTGGCTTCTACATAATTAGTCAATATATAATATCTTTTTGCTTCTTGTTCCTTTACTGTTTCCTGTTAATTTGTCACACCTTCAAATTCCTTAGGAAAGTAGATCTGAGTGGTAAATTGATTTGAATACAGATAACATAGATTTCATTTCATATTACCTGAATAATGGAAAGCCAGTCTGTAGATGATTATTTATGAGCTGGTCACAAAGTTCCAACAAGCTTATCCTTGGCGATTGTGATCACATGATATAAATAAGATGTACCATGCTCAGAAACACATCAAAGTGGGTCCTTAGTTATGGCATGCATTTTTAAACTCCCTAGAAGGCACTTTGCTAGACAGAACTACCTTCCCTTTAGTATAGCTATACATTATAAAAAAAAAAAAATTTTCTTTTTTTTTTTTTTAGTATACAGTAATTCATTGCTTTTTATAGGTATGTCATTAAAGGATTAAACCACAAGAGAAAAACCTCTTTCTGCTGACACGGTGACCTCCCACCAGTCTTCTACACATCTGCCTAATGAATGGACAGCAAGCCAAGCCAATACACCACAGCTTTCAATTAACTTTTCAATTTTTCCCACTCAGATATGGATAGGTATCAAAAGATTGCCAAACATCTGAAAAAAACCAAACATAAAAAACAGAGCTAAAAAGAAAAAGATTATGATGAAACAAAAAAAGGAAGTAAAAAAAAAAGATTAAAAAAATTTAAAATATTCTCAGAGAAATAAGAGATCTCTCATATATGAACACAACACAACAGAGCAGACAAGTTGAAATAGAGAAATTTGGACTGACGACAGCAGTCACGACTGAGTTAGATGAGAATCTTACCCCTCAGTAAATAAATAAAGAGAGCAATAAAAACTTGTAAATTTGTTCTTAGGCTGTCCCTAAGGCTCTTTCCCATGAATATGGCCTTAAATTCTAGTTACCAGGTTTATCCATTGTGGTTGTTAAGGTTGTGTGTCAACTTGGCTGGACAATGATTCTCAGTGGCTTGGCAGTCATATAATGATGTAATCATCTCCATGAGGAGATCTGATATTGTGTGATCACTCCATGATGGAATCTACTGTGAGTAGCCAATCAGTTGAAAAACATTTTCCTTGAGGGTGTGGCCTGTATCCAATATAGGTAGATTTTCTGACAAGACTTATGGGCTTTTCCTGTCTCTGGATCCTGCAGCTGGATCCTGGTCATCTGATCTCCAGTTCTTGGGACTTGAATTAGCAGCTTACCTGCCGTCTTGCCTGCCGATCCTGGGATGTGTTGATCTTCGCAGACTGTGAGTTAAAGGCCTGCTTTCTGATCTGTCAATCACAGCCCCTTCAGCTATGTAAGTTAGAAGCCTCCAGTCTGACCCAGAGACTTGGGCCTTTCCAGCCTCTACAACCACATGAGCCATTTCCTTGATATTAATCTCTGTATATAAATATATATGTATATATCTTTACACACTTTACTGGTTTTGCTTCTCTAGAGAACCTAGCCTAAGACATCCATGCAAGTAACATTTCAAGATGTTGTTTTTGTTACTGAATCAGTAATTTCCAAGAAAAGGTCAAGGCTTCATTTTTTTGAAAATGACAGCTTGACAGGGTACTCAGGCTTTAATTTTCAGGGTACAAAGTGTGTGTGTGTTTGTGTGTTTGTGACTGTGTCTTTGTGTTCCCTTCCGTCCTGTCTATATAATAAAATTCACACCTAATCATTTCAGGGCAAAGTTAAAGTTTTGCTTCCATACTTCAAATATGTTACTATATTCTCCCAAATATAAATAAAATTTTGTTTAAAAAAAAAATCACTTCTATTATAAGAAATGGAGTCAGGTATCCTCCATTCCAATAAATTGATTAAACTCACAGGGTGATTACATTGAGAATTACAAAAAAAAAAAAAATGAGCAGGCAGAAATAAAGTTTTTAGGGAATTAAATTAATGAATAAAGCTTACATTTCACTGTTAGCCCTACTTATAAATTTCATTACAAAAAATCTTAAAATATTTTCATTATTGTCAAGCCATGATAATTACAAAACCCTAAAAAAAAAAAAAGGTTTCTAGGGCTTCAGACCTAAGTATAAACTTCGGAGTCACTGAGTCTGACTCTCAGAAAACCGGATTTCATAAAAGGTAAATGATTTCTTATGAACCCACAGATTCTTTCTGACAGAGCCCAAACTGAACCCGAATTCTTATGTAATCTTAAGTGGATTTTCCAAATCATCAGGATAACTTCTGTTGAAAAGCTGAAAGGAAAACACTTCATCAGCAAACCTGAATTCAAATTTCTACTCCCATAGTCATTGTGTGACATCGGGGAAATAATATCTTAGAGTTTTTCATTGTAAAATTGAAGACTTGGTTTTGCTATGTTTTATGTATTGTCACAAGTTTACTTCTTAGGATCCAATGTAAAAGTCCTTTATGGTCAAACTACACATTTAATTTTGATTTGCTGCTCTGTGATTCACTCATTCAACGGAGATTTACTGAAGGCTTTACGTTTTTTTTTACATTTAGCATTATAGGGGAAAAAAAAAAAAAACTAAATTAAGCATGATCTAAACTCTAGTAGCCTCTCAGTCTCTTAGAGAGAAATTGATCTGTAGACTACAAATGCAATATTGGGGTTCTGGGAGCCATTCTAGAAGAAAATAGAGGGTACAGTTGTATACCAAGGAACAAGTGGAAAACTCCATTTTGTGATGCAGAAAAAGCTTCACAGAGAAGGTTATATAAATTTACTTTTGAAAGTTGAGTAGGTTTTACTCATAGAGGTGAGATAGTGTAAAGACTGGTGACAGCAGGGGTGTCGGGGAAGTAGAGATGGGGAGCATTTCAAATACAGGGAATATTCTTAGCAAAAACTGTAAGAACTGCAAATACTTCAGTATTGTTTATAGTACTATCTGAGGGAAACTAGCAAGAGGTGATGCTGGAAAGACATTCAAGGCATAACCTAATGTCTCCATAGGTACTATTGATGTGATTAGACATTTTTTCTTCTGTAAACAGTGTGAGTCCTAAAGTAATGACTGGAATATTTATTTTGTATAAAAATGTAAAAAGTGTGAATAATGGATTGCAGGGCATAAACTGGGTAGGGCATAAATATTAGATTACAGGAGACCAGCTGGGCAATTATTAAGTCATTCAGTTCCAAAAGATAATTCAGTCATTTATGGAGAAGTTTTTTTTTAAAAGGTTGATTGGGTGCACTTACTTTAAAAAAACTGTTATTGTTCTGCAGACCCCATGTGTACTAGAATAGAACAGTGCTCCATAGGGATTTCGATACCCAAGTTTTTGGAAGTGTACACCAACCCATTGCTGTCAAGTCAATTCCGACTCATAGCGGCCCTTTAGGACAGAGTAGAACTGCCCCATAGGGTTTCCAAAGAGCACCTGGTAGACTCAAACTGCTGACCTTTTGGTTAGCTGCTGTGGCTCTTAACCACTACACCACCAAGGTTTTCAAGTATACACCAGGTCCTTTTTATTGAGACACCTCTGGGTGGGCTGGAACCTCCAACATTTCAGTTAGCAGCCAAACCTGTTAGCTATTTGTACCACTCAGGGACTCCCTGTGTACTTTAGTGAGGTTAGTTAAGAAAGGCATGGTCACACTATGTGATGTTTGATTTTATGTCAATTTGGCTAGGTTTTGGTTACCTAGAGAGTTATTTAAAAAAAAAAAAAAAAATTAAAGAATTTAGAGCATGCACAAATAAAGTTTTTAAGGTAATTAATGAGTAAAGCTTACATTTCGCTGTTAAGCCCTAGTCATTGATTTCATTATCAGCGACTCTTAAATTTTTTTAAATATATTTTTGATATTGCAAAACTCAAGACTAGTTGCTGTTCCTTAATGTAATCTAATGCAAGGTAACATAATCACTTTCCATAATGTAATATGATTTAATGTAATCAATCAGTTGAAAGAGGCGTTACTGTGTGGTCTGCCTCAGACTATAAATAGATAATTTGGCTTAACTCGTTCTCTCTCTCGACTACACTCTTCCCATTGCCTAACCTATGGATCTTAGGGTGGAAGTCTGCAGAAATATCCAGCCTACCATCTGACCTATGGATTTTGGACTCGCAAAAAAAAAAAAAAAAAAAACACCACTGCCATCTAGTTGTTTCTGGCTCATAGTGACCATATACGACTGCCCCGAAGGGTTTCCCAAGCTGATCTTTACAGAAGCAGACTGCCACATCTTTCTCCTGCAGAGCAACTGGTGAGTTCAAACCACAGACCTTTTGGTTAGTAGCTGAGCGCTTTAACCACCACGCCTCTGGGGCTATTTTGGACTTGCTACTCCCTTTTTTATCCCATGAGACAGCAAAGTCTCCAATCTGCCTCCGACCTGACCTATGGAGTCTGAACTTTGCAGCCCTCACAATTGGGTGACTTAGTCCCATAAAGTAAGTCTCTCTTTCTCTTCCTCTATGTGTGTGTGTATATATATATATATACATATATACATAGAGATAAATTTAGATATAGACATATAGATAGATATAGATATGTGTGTGTATGTAAATGTATATGTATGTGTGTGTGTATATATATGTATGTATGTATCACTGGTTTTGCATCTCTAAAAAACCCTAAGACACACTAGGATTTGGAAAAGAGAAAATTGTGGTCTATTTTTTAAGTCACTGGCTTTTCTGATTGCATAAATTACAAATTGTTGGTACCATTCCCTAAGATAGGGAATATTAGAAAACTGGTTGTTTAATAGGGAGAAAGTAGAAGATGCTTGTAAGCAAATTTTAGTAGAAGATTGACTGAGAAATTGGTTACATAGGTGAATGTGTGGATGAAACTCAGGTAAAGAAAAAGTCTGACAAAGAAAAATTACCTGGATTGAACATACATAAGAAGAAGAAAGCAATGGTAAAATTCCAATTGAGTTTTTAAAGAATATTGACAGATAACAGAATATTTTTCTAATATTAAATCCAACTATCACAGTTAAAGTCTAAATTTCAACTGAGGTTCATAAAAAGGTACATTAAAAAAAGTAGTTCACTTCAAGCTTAAGTTTGCTGAAAATTTATGTAACTCCCATATTTTTATCACTTTACTTTTATGAAAAAGTGGTATATCATAGCAACAAGCTCCAAAAAGTATCTATTTAGGGCAGCAAATGTTAGCTTCTTACTTTCTGCACACATTCAGAATCAATTTTCATCTGTACATGAAAGTGCTGCTTAAAAAAAAAGCCCTAAAAATGTTCTCTATGACTATGAAACATTTATTTAAAATCATCAAATTCCCTATTATAAAAAGAATCTTAATTATCCTACCCAACCCTTACAACAAACAGACACTGTGACTCTGGTATTTCACTCTAATGGTTTGTGTTAGTCATATGATTGAATAAATGAGCGGGGTAATATTAGCTGCCATCAAGTTGGCAGCTGACTCATGGTGATCCTGTGCAAAATGGGATCAGACTCTTGTGATCCACAGGGATTTCACTGGCTGATTTTTGGAAGTAGACCTCCAGGCTTTCTTCTTAGTCTGGAAGCTCCCCTGAGACCTGTTCAGTATGAAGCAACAGAAAACCTCCACTGACGGCTGGATGGTTGCTGCATATGAGGTGCGTTGGCAGGGAATCCGACCCTGGCCTCTGTCATGGAAGGTGAGAATTTCACAATTGAGCCATCACAGCCCTCAGAGAGGAGGGATAATGCAGCATAATACACAGGATTTCTCAAGGCCCAGGGTTATAGACAAGCAGCTGGTTTCAAATGTAACTTTTGAAAATATTTTCTTGAGGTAAAATATATACAACACAAAATTAGGCAATTTAAACATTTTTAAACCTACAAATCAGTGACATTAATTACTTTCACAATGTTGTGCGATCACTACCACAATCCACTTCTAAAACACCTTCATCACTTAAACAGAAACTCATTTCTTTTGAATTAATCAAGTCATTTTTTTTTTTTTTTGAACTTTAGATAAAGGTTTACAGAGTAAACACTTACTGTTTTGTAACATTGGTTGCCAACCTCATGACATGTCAACACTCTTCCCTTCTCGACATTGGGTTCCCCATTACCAGCTTTCCAATATCTCCTCTTGCCTTCTCTTCCTTGCCCCTGGGTTGTTGTGCCCAATTAATCTCGTTTTATATTGTGTTGAGGAATTTCCCTTCTATACTCATCTGTTGAGAGTTTTTTATCAGGAATGGGGTTGAACATTGTCGAATGCCTTTTCTGCATCGATTAAGATGATCATGTGATTTTTCAAAAATTTTATTTATGTGGTGGATAGCACTGATTGATTTTTTAATGTTGGACCATCCTTGCATACCTGGTATGAATTCCACTTGGCTGTGTTGTATTTTTTTTTTTTTAATGTGATGTTGAATTCTATTTTCTAGAATTTTGCATCTATATTCATGAGAGGTATTGGTCTGTAATTTTCTTTTTTGTGTGATTTCTTTGCCTGGTTTTAGTATCAGGACTATGCTGGCTTCATAGAATGAATTCAGAAGTATCCCTTCCTTTTCTGTGTTCTGAAATAGTTTGAGCAGTAAGCTCTTCTCTAGATGTTTGGTAGAATTCTCCAGTGAAGCCATCTGAACCAGGGTTTTTTGTTGTTGTTGTTGGGAGTTTGTTTTTTTTTTTTTTTTTAATTACCTCCTCAATCTCTTGTTATAGGTCTGTTCAGATTTTCAACTTCAGTTTGGGTAGGTAGTATATTTATAGAAATTTGTTCATTTCCTCTAGGTTTTCAAATTTGTTGGAGTACAGTTTTTCATAGTACTCTGTTATGATCCTTTTTATTTCAGTTGAGTGGGTTAGTCATCTAGTGCTGCTATAACAGAAATACCACAAGTAGATGGCTTTATTCTCTCAGAGTCCAGTAGGCTAGAAGTCTGAATTCAGGGCACAGGCTCCAGGGGAAGGTTTTCTCTCTCTGTTGACTCTGGAGGAAAGCCCTTGTCATCAGTCTTCCCTTGGTCTGTCAGCATCTCAGCACAGGATCCTCAGGTCCAAAGGGCACACTTTTCTCCCGGCACTACTTTCGTGGTAATATGAGGTCCCTATATCTCTCTCTGCTTGCTTCTCTCTTTTATATCTCAAAGGAGATTGGAGTAAGGCACTACCTAATCTTGTAAACCTCATCAATATAAAAAAAAAAAACTGCCCCTAATCCATCTTATTACATCATAGTGATAGGATTTACAACATCTAGGAAATCACATCAGAAGACAAAATGGTGGACAATCATACAAGGGAATCAAGACCTAGCCAAGTTGACAGATATTTTGGTGGGACACAATTCAATCCATGACATTGGGTCTGTTCTAATGTCTCTTTCATGGATTGAATTGTGTCTCCAAAAAATATGTGTTAACTTAATGAGGCCATGATTCCATGTATTGTGTGGTTGTCCTCCATTTTGTGATTGATGTGATTTTCCTATGTGTTTAAAGTTCTACCTCTATGATGTTAGTGAGGTGGGATGGGCGGCAGTTATGTTAATGTGGCAGGGTTCAAAATACAAGATTGGATTGTGAGTTGAGCCAACTTCTTTTGGGATATGAAAGACAGAAGCTAGCAGAAAGACAGAGGGAGCTCATACCAAGAAAGCAGTGCCAGGAGAAGAGTACATCCTTCGGACCCAGAGTTCCTGCATGGAGAAGCTCCTAGTCCAGGGGAACAGTGATGAGATGGACCCTCCTCCAGAGCTGACAGAGAAAGCATTCCCCTGGAGCTGACACCCTGAATTTGGACTTCTAGCCTACTTTACTATGAGGAAATAGATTTCTCTTTGTTAAAGCCATCCACTTGTGGTATTTCTGTTACAGCAACACTAGATAACTAAGACAGTCCTCCACTTCATTTCTTATTTTGGTTATTTTCATCCTTTCCTGTTTTCCTTTTGTCAGTTTGGGCAACAGTTTATTGATTTTGTTGATCCTTTCAAAGAACCAACTTTTGGTCTTCTTGATACTTTTTATTGTTTTTCTGTTCTCTATTTTATTTATTAATGCTCTGATCTTTATTATCCCCTTTCTTCTGGTGGCTGTGGGCTTCTTTTGCTGTGCTCTTTCTATTTGTTCAAGTTGTGTAGCTAACGTTTTGATTTTGTCCATTTCTTCTTTTTGATGTCTGCATCTATTGCTATACATTGACCTCTAAGCTCTGTCTTTGCAGTGTCTCAAAGGTTTTGGTATGATGTGTTTTCATTCCTGTTTGATTCTAGGAATTTTTTTATTCCATTTTTGATTTCGTCTCTTATGCAGTGGTTTTTATGCAGGGTGTTACTCAGTTTCCATGTATTTGATTTTTTTTTTCTTGCTCTTCCTGTTGTTAATTTCTACTTTGATGGCATTGTGATAAGAGAAGATACTTTGCATTATCTCAATGTTTTGAATTTTGTTGAGGGTTGGTTTATGGCCTAAGACATGGTTAATTCTGGAGAACATTCCATGTGTGTTGGAAAAGAATGTGTACTTTTCATCTGTTGGGTGTGGTGTTCTATTTATGTCTATAAGGTCAAGTTGGCTGTTTTTGGCTCTTAGATCTTCTGTACCTTTGTTGAGTTTCTTTCTAGATGTTCTGTCCTTTACCAAAAGTGGTGAGCAGAAGTCTCCTACTATTATCATGGAACTGTCAATTTCTCTTTTCAGTGCTGTTAGAGTTCATTTTATGTATTTTGGAGCCCTGTCATTGGGTGTGTAGCTATTTATTAGGATTATGTCTTCATGGTGGATTGTCCCTTTAGTCATGATATAGTGCCCCTCTTTATCTTTCATGGTAGATTTTGAGACAGTTTTGCAGGATATATTATCTTGGTTGGCAGTTTTTTTTTTTTCCCCCCAAGATCTTATGTATGTCATCCCATTGTTTTCTAGTATGCATGGGTTCTGCCCAGTAATCAGGGCTTAGTCTTATTGTTTCCCCTCTGTATTTGACTTTTTATTTTCCTTGAGCTTCTCTCAGGGTCTTTTATTCTTTGTCTTTTGTTTTAGCTGTTGTGATTATGATATGTCTTGGTGTTTTTCTTTTGAGGTCTATCCTATACAGTGTTCATTGAGCTTCTTGAATTGATGGCTTTTCATCTTTCATGGTATTAGGGAAGCTTTCTGTCAGCAAATCTTCAGTGATCCTCTGTGTTTTCTGTTTTCCCTCCCTGTTCTGGAACTTTGATCTTGGACAAATTTTTGCTTTTGATTGTATCTCACATCGTTCTCAGGATTTCTGCATTTGTCTTCATTCTTTTCTCGGATTTTTCCTGAAAGTGGTGTTCAAGTATTTGCGTTCAATTTTGCTGATCCTGTCTTCCATTGTTTCAAATTTGCTCCTAAAACCTTCCATTGCACTGTCCATTTCTGAAATCTTACTGTTTATGTTTTGGATTTCTAACTGCTGTTTTTGTATGATTTGTAGTTGTTTATTTATTTTGACATTTTGTTCCTGTATTGTTTATCTGATTTCTTCCATTGTTTTGTCTGTCTTTCCTATGATTTTATCTGTATTTTACATGATTTTGTCTATTTTTCCCTTATCTTTGTCTGCATTTTCCCTCATCTACTGGAGAATTCTGAATATTAGAGTTCTGAATTCCCTATCAGGTAGCTCCAGTGACTTTTCTTCTACTGGAAGGTCATCTGGTGTTTTATTTTTGTTGCTTTCTGGAGTCATTCACTCCTTTTTTTTTTTTTTTTTTTTTTTTAATATTTTGATATCGCCTGCTGTCTCTGGGACACTCAGAAATTATTTTCTTCATTTATTGATTGTAGATTTGATTGCTTCATCCTGCTTTTTTGTTTTATTTGGTTATGTCTGGGCAGGCAGGCTTGGTGTGTTTTGTCACTTGCTCGCCTGTGGGCATGATTCTTCTCATCACTTTGTCCAAGTGGGTAGGGCTTGTCCACTGGGGGTAGAGAGGTGGGGATGGTTAGTTTGTGGTACGAACTGGGGCGATGGGTCAGGGCTGGGGGCAGTGCAGGGTCTGGGACATGGCACTTGGTGTACGGAGCAGATAAGCTGGAGGGAAAGGAGAGAGTGTGATGTGCAGAGCTAAATGGGTGGGTGAAAGAAAAGAGAGAAACAAAGGTGAAGAAAGGAAAAAGTAAAAAAATGAAGAAGTAATAAAAAGAAAGTAAATAAAATGACAGTGTGGTAGGATTTGGCCAGTAGGGGGTGGGGCAGACCCTGTGAGGTCGTTTGCTGGTGGCTCTCTAGCTGAGAAGTGTGGCTCAGCCTGTCAAGAAGCAGTTTGGCTGTCACATGGTGGGCAGTGAAAGGAAAGAGGGGAACTACAGAGAAGAAACCCACAAAAAAACAAACACAAAAATAAAAACAACAACAACAAAAATGTGGTGGATATATCAGCTGTTGGGGGTGGGGTGGAATTGGGATGATGGAGATCTGATGTCTGTTTCACCAGGTGGCACAGCATGGCCCGTCAGGAGGAAGCAGGGGCAGTGAAGGGCCTAGGTGGTAGGAAGAAGGAAAAGGAGAGGTGGAAAAATTAAGAAAAATATAAATATGACCTCTGAGGGAGCTGCGTGTGGGGGCAACACAGACCCAGGGAGACTGTGTGCCAGAGGATCTCCAGCCAAGTAGTACAGCACAGCCCACCAAGAAGTTGGGGGCAGCACACAGGGCTAGGTGGATGGGAGAAAGGAAAGGAAGGAAGGGAGAGAAGAGAAATAATAACCAAAAAAAAAAAAAAAAGGAAAAAAATCAAAAAACAAACAATAAATAAATACATAAAATGTTGCTGAGGGACCTGGTCAATGATGGCAGTGCAGACCCAGAGAGGCCGGGGGCAGTGACTCTCCAACAGAGCTGTGCAACACAACAGAGGTGGTGCAAAAGGCTAGGCAGGCAGGGAAAAGGAAAGGAAGTAAAGGAGAGAGAAGAAACAGAAAAAAAAATAAGAAAAAAAGAACAAGGCAAACAAACCAAAAAATGACAGTTCGTCAAGAAGGCAAAGGGATGGCACACAGGGCTACCTGGGTGGGAGAAAGGAAAGGAAGGAAGGGAAAGAGAGACAGAAGAAATACAAAAGGTCAAAAAAAAAAAAAAAAAAGAAGTACCAAAAAACAAACAAAAAGGACAAAGCAAACAATCACAGCCTGTCAAGAAGGGAAGGTTACTGGGGAAGCCAGCACAACTTGCACAAGGCAAGGTCATGGAAGCACCATAGACACACCCCCCAAAAAAAGAATGGGAGGGGATGGCACACGGTGCTAGCTGGATAAGAGAAAGAGAAGGAAGGAAAGAAGAGAGAGAAAACAAACAAAAGCCAAAAAATAAAAAAAAAAAAACACAAAACGAAACCAAAACAAAACAAAACAAACGAACCAAAAATCACAGCCTGTCAAGAAGGGAAGGGAATGACACACCGGGCTAGATGCATGGGAGAAAGTGTAGGAAGGAAGGGAGAGAGAGAAAAGAAACAACAAAAACAAAAATCTCAAAAAACAAACAAAAGAAAAACACCACAAAAAGAAGAAAAAGACAAAAGCAACCAAGCAAAATAATCACAGCCTGTCAAGAAGATGAAGGGATGGCACACAAAGCTAGGAAACAACAAAAAGGCAAAAAATTAAAAAACAAACAAAAATACAGACCAAAAAAAAAAAAACAAAAAACCCAAGGGAATTAAAAAAATGGCATTGAAGGGGCCAGCCAGTGGGGGGGGGAGGGGGGCAGGGCCAGCCAGCAGGGGTGGGGTGGACCCTGGTGGCAGTAAGCTAGTGTCACTCTGGCCAAGTGACCATGGCCCTTTGGCAAGCAGCCGCAGCCTCATACAGGGAGGAAGGGTGTGGCAGGGGGATATGTGTATCCCCAGTTACAGGATACTCTGCCTCCTGCTGGAAGTTCTGTGAAGTTGCCTTTCCGTACTCTCTGTGTGAGTTCTTTGGTAGCTGAAGCCCAAGATGGCAAATCCAGCCAAGTTAGCTGGTATGAGACCAGCAGCTATCTTCATTCTCTGTTCTCTCTCAGTTTCTTATTTCATTCGGTGCTTGATCGTGTTCTTTATTCCTTTATTTGGTACTTGGAGTTCCAGGATTGATAATTATATCTGTTAGTTTTTCAGGTCTTTGCTGAAGAGGGACAGCATGGTGCTTGTCTATAGTGCCATATTAGCTCAGCATCCCCGGCCATGTACCTTTGATTTGTTTTTCTGCATAATTTCTATGGAACATACACACACACATATATATATGTGTGTGTATATATATATATGTATATATATATACATATATGTGTGTGTGTGTGTATGTATATATGTATATATAAATCCAACCCAATAGTAAATTCTAGTATACTCACAGTATAAACAGTCATGTCAAATAGCCAGATCTACTTTCATGGTCAAATTATGTGTTTGAGTGTTTGAGGAATTTAAGTAACAAAATCATGATCCAGTCCATATGTTTATTTCACAAAATGTATTTGTACAAATTTTTAAAACATCTTTTAAATACATGTCCTTTGTGGATATATATGTCTGATAAAGAAAAATTCATATCATATCTAAATTAATTTTCAATTAAACTATATTTATGAATACTATGAATCTTTTAAAGTAGCATCAAGAATAAAAAATACAAGATATGCTTATGTTGTATTTCATAAATGTCACAATAGAATGAATCATTTTGTGATATCAAAACAATTTTTGCATTCAGATATAGCTTTAACGTTTTTTCACTATTGTCTACATAGAATTTTTTTGTTTTGGGTATCTGGGAATTTAAATTTTATCTAACAACTTAATTATGATTATGCTCATTCATTTTGATACTACCAATTTTTTATCAGTTTTCATATTACAAGTATAATTTTAAAATAATTTAAGCCTATAAAACTTTGATTTAATGTTTGTATATAACCTAACACATATCAAACCTGAGTATACATGAGTTATGTTTAATTAGTTTGATGAATATATATGATAGGTTTAAGTTTGCCAGTTGAATATGTAAAAGGAAAACCTTTTCCTTTTTTATGCATGGCCTTAATATGTGCCTTAGTCTATGCTAACACATACAAAATGAGTTATGTGATGTTTACTTTTATATGTTAGATAGGCTAGACTATGGTGACTAGTGGTTTGGTCAAACATTAGTATAGATGCCATTAGGAAGTTGTTAAATGTGATTAAATCAGTTGGTCTTAAGTAACACTGATTACCCTATAATGTAGGTAGGCCTCATCCAATTAGTTGAAGACCTTAAGAGCTAAAATGGAGTTTTCCCTAAGGTTTATTCCATCTCCAGACCCTAAATAGGCATTAACAGACATTCTTCCCATCACCTAGGAATTTTACGACACAAGACTGAAAAAATCTTCACCCTGTCACTTCACCTACAGTGTTTTAGGTGCCTTCCACAATCATATGGTCAAATTCCTTAAAATAGTATCTATCTATATCTAGGAGCCCTGGTGACACAATGGTAAAACATTCACCTGCTAACTGAAATATTGGCAATTCGAACCCACCAGCCACTGTGCAGGAGAAAGATGCAGCAGTCTGCTTCCCTAACAATTTACAGTCTTGGAAATCTTATGGGCCAGTACTACTCTGTTCTATAGGGTCACTATAAGTCGGAATCGACTCGATGGCAGTGGGTCTTTTTTTGTTTTTTATTTCTCTATCTCTATCCATCATCTCCCTCTATCTATTTTACTGGTTCTGTTTCTTTTCAGAACCCTAAAACCTTTTGGTAGCAAGGGTGGTTCTAGAAAACAAAATCTTAAAGATGAATTTTCGGACTTGTTTTTAGTGTTTCTAAAATTGGTTCTCAAACCTGGTTAGATTTAAAGCCATTAATGACTCTATGTCCAGTACTAAAGAGTGCACTGATAGCTCATGGTGTGATGTGGCAATAGAGATATGCAAAGTATTACCACTGAACATGCCTACTCAAAAACGTATGAGAGACAAGCTTCTCAATGATGATGTGTTTGATACCTTAGAATATTTTTAGTCAAACTGATGAAAATAAGAACATTGGTAGTTTACTCCTACTTTTTTTTTTTTTTTAGCTAGGCAAAGAGGGGAAAGAAAAGCTCAGGACTTCAAATTTCCAGCTCAAAGCACCATATAAAGGGCTTGAAATTTGCTATGTGTGCCCTGAAAAAAAAAAAAAAAGAGAGAGAGAAACCTTGTCATATTGAAAACTAAACCCAGGCAAGTGGCTTAATGATGGCACCAATTGTATTCCCAATGACATAAGAGGTCTGATGTTATAGGAAAGACATTGATTGGAAACTATCGAAATCCTAAAAATTGGAATGGGGACATATGAGAAGATACTGATGAAGCTGGAGATATTGAGCCCCTAAGTTCTGCTGAGTCATTTTTGCCAGTAGAAGCAGTATTTCCAACCCCTTTGAGGAAATTAATCCAAATTTGCCTCAGGAAATTACAGTGATCTCCACTGCGGCAGATATCTTGATAGATACTGTTGAATCCCCTCAGAACCCACCCCCACCACCCATATTTTCTTCTAGACCTATTTTTTATTTAGTATGGCAACAATCTCTATTTGTGTAGAACTTTGGTGTAAAAAAAGCAATGATCTTTCAGCCTATTTTCACTGTGATAACAGTTACTCAAACTAACAGTGCTTTAACCAAAATATAAATTTATTGATTTCATATATAAACATTGTGAAGTACCCAGTCCAGGTCTATAACGGAGATTCTGCTCTGTGAAGTCTTTAGGGATTCAGGCTATTTCTATTGTATTGTTTAAAAAAAAAAAAAAAAACTAATTCCATTCTCAGGATAACCTCATAGTATAAGATGGTTGGTCCAGCTCTGGCCATCTTCTGTGCATCTCAGGCAGTAGGATCAAGAAAGAGACAAATAAGAATGGGCAGGAGGCTTGCACTTTTAAGGAAGGTTAATGAAAGTAGCCAAAGGACATTTTCTGATTACATCCCATTGCCCACACCAAGGTATGAGGGAGGAAGGGAAATGCAAACTGTTTTCTTAATAGCCATGTGCTTAGTCGTTCATGCTGTGACCAGGTAAGAATGAGAGAACAAAAACTAGGAATAAAGCAGTGGCCTGTGCATAATTATCCAAAATATTGGAAACAAACCACAAACTATACATATTAAAATTATAAGAGTTTATAGTGAATTAAAATTATTGAACTGATAAAACATTAACTAGGCAAATAAATTTTGAAACAATACGTAAGTGATTATTTCATCATATACACAAAGAACAAAAACTAGAATACCTTAATAATTTACAAAATATTATTAAAACTAATTATTTCTAAGAAATGGAATTGTGGAAATAAAAGGTTATTATAATACAGTGCTTAAGATCTCTAGCTTCCAATCCAGGTTTCTTTATTTTTGGAATCTGGCTGCAATACTCACTAGCTGTATATCTCAGAGAATCTAACTTAAACTCCATGTGCTTCAACCTTCTCATATGTAAAAAGGAAACAATAAGGATAAAATAAATTAATATATGTAAGGTTCTTAAAAATGTACATGGCACATAATAAGCATTCAACAAATATCTTATCTGTAAATCAGCAGTTTTATTTTATTTTTGCTTCCCAATGTTTCTTAATATAGTATACTTAATATTTTATTTTGAACAAAAGTTATACATATACACCATATCTTTACACACAAATAATGTATGCCTTCTATTTTCATTTGCCAACTATATCCTCCCCTCACAAGTTATTTTCTTAAGTGCCTCCATGCCATTTTTTTTTACATGTTACTGTAAAAAATAAAAACTAGCATAACATGCTTGCAAAAATAACTCGTGGGAAGAGGACATAATTGACAGAGAAGGCGTGTGTTTTTTGTAAAAATACAGTATATACAGACACACACATATACATATGTATATAAAATATATTCTGAAGTACAATGGACATTATAAGAAAACAAGCAAGAAATCTCCAAGATTTCTTAGATGGAAGGTACTAATAGCCTTCTATGGCTAATATTCAGTTGGAAGTTTATAGTCATTTCTAAAACTTTCTTAATTAATAGAAGTAATTAATAGATATGTGTGCTTGTTTAAGTCATATTGAATAATATCAATAATTTATCTCATTCACTTTGTTTTACCGTGTAGTGCCAGCCTATAAGACCAAAATTTATGGAATGTAGAGCAAATGCCTTTAAGTGATTGTGGTAAGACCACAGGCAGGGATTCACATTAGTTGTTGCCTGGTTAACAAAAAAGAAAGAAAGCCTATATATAAACCCAACGTGTTCAACATTTGACTGAGTGTTTATGAGAAAGCAAGGTTAAGAAGAAATAATGTCATAAATCTGAAAAGTGAAAGAATTAAAGAACTCCAGAAAAAATAAGAGTCTACAAAATTAATGATCACTGCTATAATTCTGTATCAATTATGTGATATATACTTGCCTACACTGACAGGGAAAAATATGACAATAACCTATGAAATGTCTATATTCATCACTTCCATTTAAAATATTTTTTAATAAATTGAAATAATGATCTCAATTTTGTCTCTGTTAAAGATTATAATTTCATGTGAAGGATTTCCTCTTCCTCATGGTTTGCAGATTTACAGAAAAAGCATGCTTTTACAATAAAGATCTGACATAAGCCACTTTAAAAGGTACAAGAAGGAATTTTAAATTAACCGAATAGATCTGTATAGAGAAATAGAACTTGAGGGTTTGCGATTAACTGTATAGATGCATATAAAGAATAAATCAAGCCAAAGAAACATCAGCTTCTCTCAATTATCAGAGAAATTCAACCCAAAGAAATTTTTGGTCTTAAACTATTCAAAGAACTACAGCTCTCTAAAGCTGTTCTAGAATGCTTGCAAAATAATTCTTTCAGAGCACAATCGTTTTAGAACTACCCCGCACTAACGGAGCTGCGTAACTGTCCCCTGAATTCAGACAATGACGTCAGCCAATTTAAATCAGACCTCCTTTTTTTTTTTTTTTTGCTGAGTAAATTTCTCCTTCTTGACTCCTAAATGAGCAAAACTCTATGATTCATGGTTTTTAAATTGTTTAATAAAGGCTTTTAACAAGGAAGTTTCCTCAAACTGGTAGGCCTTGGATTCTGAGGAGCTGACAGGTAGGCTGATACTGCCTTCTCAGTTACTTACCAGCGCTATATTTTGAGCAAATAATTGGATAACACTTTTTTCTCCAAAAAAGTCTCAGGATTTTATTAGTGACATTCCCAATGTCAGCAGTGGCTTCATCAACAGTTACGTAAAACGTGAAGGTGCTGCCGGGAAGTCCTATTTCACACTTCATATAACGAATGTTAGTGGATTGTGGGTGTGGAAAAATAAGCTTTGTATTGTAGCAAAGTTTCTAGTGGAATGTTTGGGGAAAAAAATGATTCCCAGAATATCATTCTGTAGACAGTGGACAACATAGTGATTTTATGAAAAACGGACACTTTTGAGGAAGAAGTTCTGTTTTTGCATCTGTTTCAGGCAAGAAAAAAGAAAATTCTTCTACTCTTAAAGTGAAATATACACCATGGAGAATAAAAATTATTTTGCAGGTGGTTTAGATGATCTAGTGTCACACTCCAGTCTTCTCATGCCCAGGAGGTAAATCTTTCAGAGGGTTCATATAAAGTTATAAGTAGTACCAATTAATAGAATATTATTCCAGGATTCCTTTTAAAAAATCGTTCTAAGAAAGATGCAAGGTAAAATAACCTAAAATCCACTAGAAATAAAATGTCATATTTGACATTTTTCCATGGGCATTGGACAAAGGAATGAAGAGAACATGAGTACAACTTAATATGTATTTTTATTAAAAACAAACACATGCCAATATTTGTTATTAAATATATCATGCTAAATTATTACATAATCATATTCTGTATCAACATAATTTTAAAATAATAAAAAATGCTGTATAAGGTAATACTGTTAAATGAGATACAATCTTAATTATCTTACAGATGCATAGTTTCAGCATATCATTTTGTCCATTTTTCAGGAAATCCTAAACTGCTAGGTGAAAGTTGTCTCTACGTTACTCTGTTCTCATGGCAAAAAGGAACGATTCTCCCTTGAAATTATTCCAGTTCTGGTTAAGGAGGATGGTTCCTAGCTCTCAAAATATCATCTGGCTAAATACCGGTTTTCATTTTCAAAGTAGTTGTAAATTGTAACCATGATTAAAAGTTGTTACTTAGAGCTTCTTGGTTCAAGTAGACACATGAGACTATGTGGGCAGCTCCTGTCTGGAGGGGCGATGAGAAGGCAGAGGGGAACAGAAGCTGGCTGAATGGACACAGAAATAGAGGGTGGAGAGGAGTGTGCCATCTCATTAAGGGAAGAGCAACTAGGAGTATATAGCAAGGTGTCTATAAATTTCTGCATGAGAGACTGACTTGATTTGTAAACTTTCACTTAAAGCACAATAAAAAAAAAAAAAAAGCTGTTACTTAGAACTATGGTAATATAGAGGTGTCAAAAAGTTGCCTAACTTCAGGGGGAGAGAGGAGGATCAAGATCAGCCCAAACTGATTCCCACAAGGTGGAAGTCAGACACACTCCCACTCTCCAACCTTTTTCACCCTTTCTGACAGCAGCCATCCTCCCCATGACACTACTTCTCTGGTGGGTTTCATAATTCATTGCAATTGCCATGTAGAACTCACAGGCCATACTTACGATTATGTGGCTTATTAGGTGCTGGGAGCCAGGCTGCAAGGGCGGCCCCTCTGCACCCACTGCCCCCAGCATAAACATCAAAGAATCCCTGAAAAGTCAGGAGGAGCCAGGCTGCAAGGGCAGCCTCTCTGCACCCACTGCCCCCAGCATAAACATTGAAGAATTCCTGAAAAGTCAGGAAGAGCCAGGATGCAAGGGCGGCCCCTCTGCACCCACTGCCCCTAGCATAAACATCGAAGAATTCCTGAAAAGTCAGGAATATCTCTGTCATCTGTGTTATGTTTCTATTTCGTTTTCAGCCTGTGTATAGCAGAATGTATAAGCATAAAATTCCATTATAGATTTAGAGACCTTTGGACGGGGGGCGTCCTACTCATAATCCCCTGGTAAAATCCCGGGTAGGGACAGCCCGTGTGTTACTTGGGGATCAACATGAAGTTGTCTTAGGGGAAAAACAAATAGCTCGACTATGGAAAACAAGAATAGGGTGGTGAAATCCTGGTATTTACCAAGGCCCTTTTTGTGATTAAACCACCACCCTCACATGACCCCATAAAAGTGGAAAAACAAAAGGCAGTGAGTTCTCTCAGCCAATTACAGGTCAACCTTCTCGTCTACCCCGCTCACTGCTGCGCTTGACTGGTCTTTGGGTATAGAGATTGGGCTAATTGTCCTTGGCATAATCATGGACAATATGACGTAACCCAAAGTGGCTGGACTACAAGAATTTGGCCACCCTGGACAAAATGGACAAAGCCTATGTGGCAATGGTTTTTGCAAAAAGATTAATTATTATAAAAACTGTGGAAGGAATTGCAAGATTAAGCATAAAGTGTAAAGCAGTATGAAGTCAATTGTTACTTTGTGTAAAAATATATCAACAAAATATTCTCTTCAATTAAACAAAAACTCATTGTACTTGTGTGTGTATGCGGAACTGTACTATGTGTCACTTGGAAAATTATGTCTCTGGGAAATGATGTTTATGATTATGTCTTGTACTGCCCCTTTATTGATCATGCGATGTTATGCTTTTGTAAGCTTATGATATAAAAGACCATGTAAAAAATAAAGAGCAGAGGCTTTCTTTTTCTGCAAAATGAAAATATAAGACATACTACCTCTCATTCTTTTTCGCCGAACTCTACCCCTCCTCTGGTAACCCTGTTCATTGCTGAGGCTGGCCCCCGGCAATTAGGGAAGTAACAGGTTACAATTCAGGATCAGAATTAACTTGGAGGTAATAGGAGTTGGGATACAGTTCATCAATTAGGACAGCTTCCAACCAAGCCAGATCTTAGCTCTTTCTCGGGCATGCCCACACACATGCCCGTCGCTCTGGCCTCTGCCACTGGCCCTCACTGAGGCCAGACCTCTGCCACTGGCCTCTGCCTTGCTCATGCAAGTGTTATATCTCTGCTGACATGTGCCCAAAGGTACCCCACTGTGACAGCAAGCCTTCTGTCAAAGGTGTCCAGCTCTCTCTCGGTGGATCAGCAAGCCCCACCACAGCCATCTAGCGCCAGTCTCCTGGTTCCTGCACTCTAGCATCACTGCCACTCTTGCCACTAACTTGGAGATACTAGTAGACAGGACGCAGTTAGGACTGTGTCAATCAGGACAGCTTCCAGCCAAGCCGTATCATCTCTCGCAGTCTCTCTCGCAGTTTCCAGTGTTACAATTTTCTGTCCCCTGGGTCTAGGAGTTAATCAGTGCAGGGTTCAAAGGACGTGCTCTGCTCCAGGTTCTTCTTCATGGTAATGGGGTCGTCCCTTCAACCTTTGTGGGATTGGCTCTTCTAAGCCTAGCAGGATGGCAAAGCTGACCAATCCCCTCAGTAGGCCACAGGCATCTAGTTTGCATAGTGATTGACAATTTTCTGAAAAGGTTTTACATACCTTATTTGCACAGTCCCAGCCAACCATTTTGTAGGAATTACAAGACCATGGCCAGAAAAGCCAAATAAAAAAAGAAACCCTTTGCCCTGCATGGAGAAAATCAAACCATGAAGATAGGGATATTTCACTGTTTTGAGGCCAAGGATACTCCTAAGCTACTGTATAACTGGGAGGTTGAGATAACAAATTGCTTCCCAGGATTGAGACTGTCTAAACTATCTGGGAAAAATAAGCAATCGAGAACTTGCTTCCAAAACCTTTTAACAGGGCCTCAGGTAGGAAAGAAATTCATCTTTATGATATCTATGAGGCATACTAATGTAGCTCAAAAAATGCAATGGCAAGCTTCTAGTTTCAGTTCCAACATGGAAAGAGTTGGTACTCACCACTCCCTTCCTTACAACAACAACAAAAACTGGATAAACTGAAAAATAATTTTTCCTGGGTCCCTCAGAGAATTAAGATGGCAGGACTAATGGGCACCTGGAGATCTGGATAAAAAAATGAATCTGGAGTTACAGATGAGATCATCTTACCAGGAGCAGAAGCCACCAGAGCCATAAACTGGTAATGTGAATCCTGACAAATTTATGGAGGTTGAATGTGGACAACCTTGAGAGCAAAAAGCTTCTAAGAGCTGTAGTCTTAAGGGGCCCCGATACTTTCACGGGGTTTACCTTCAAGAACATCACCTGGTTGTCACAATGAAGTTTCAAGAAAGATCTTCTCAAGACTCTGAGAGGCGGATCAGAAGAGTAATCTTTGTGAATTTTAACACAAGTATTCCCCATATCTGCTGCAAAAGATTTTTTTAATTACAGTGTTAAAAATGAAGATGTCACTTTAAGCACTAAGGTGTGACTGACCCAAGCCATGATACTTTTATTGTCTCATATGCGTGCAAAAGTTAGACAATGAATAAAGATGACTGAAGAAGAATTGATGCCTTTGAAATGTGGTGTTGGCAAAGAATATTGAATATACCATGGACTGAATGAATAAATCTGTCTTGGAAGAAGTACAGTCAGAGTCCTCCTTGGAAGTGAAGATTACCAGACTTCGTCTCCTGTATTTTGGACATGTTATCAGGAGAGACTAGTCTCTAGGAAGGTCATTATGCTTGGTAAAGTGGAGGGTTAGCGAAAATGAGGAATACCCTCAATGAGATGGATTGACACAGTGGCTACACAATGGATTGAAACATAGCAATGATTGTGAAGATGGCTCAGGACCAGGCAGTGTTACATTGAGATGTTTCAAGAAATGGATGCAGCATTGGAAGTGCTCACTCATCTATACCAAGAAATTTGGAGGATAACTACCTGGCCAACCAACTGGAGGAGAACCATATTTATGCCTATTCCAAAGAAAGGTGATCCAACAGAATGCAGAAATTGTTAAACAGTTATCACTAATATCATACTCAAATAAAATTTTGCTAAAGATCATTCAAAAGTGGCTGCAGCAGTATATCGACAGGGAGCTGCCAGAAATTCAAGGTATGTTCAGAAGAGGACATGGAGCCAGGGATATCATTGCTGATGTCAGATGGATCCTGGCTGAAAACAGAGAATACCAGGAAGATGTTTACCTTTGTTTTATTGACTATGCAGAGGAATACAACCATGTGGATCATAACCAAGTATGGATGACGTTACAAAGAATGGGAATTCTGAAACAATTGTACTCATGAGGGAGTTGTTCATAGACCAAGAGGCAGTCATTTGAACACAATACGGAGGTACTGCGTAGTTTAAGGTCAGGAAAGATGTGCCTCAGGGTTGTATCCTTTATTCATACTTATTCAATCCCCGTGCTGAGAAAATAACCTGAAAATCTGGACTATATGAAGAATGGGGCATCAGGACTGAGGGGAGATTCGTTAACAACCTGCGATATACAGATGAAACAACCTTGCTTGAGGAAAGCAAATAGGACTTGAAGCACTTACTGATGAAGATCAAAGACTATAGCCTTCAGTATGGATTACACCTCAACATAAAGAACACGAAAATTCTCACAATTGGACCAATAAGCAACATCATGATAAACAGAGAAAAAATGGAAATTGTCAATGATTTCACTTTACTTGGATCCACAATAAATGCCCATGGAAGGATCAGTCAAGAAATCAAACGATGTATTGCATTGGACAAATCTGCTGCAAAAGACCTCTTTAAAGTGTTCAAAAGCAAAGATGTCACTTTGAGGACTAAGCTGAGCCTTACCCAAGCTGTGGTGTTTTCAATTGCCTCGTGCATACGAAAGCTGGACAATGAATAAGGAAGACTGAAGAAGAATTGACACCTTTGAATTATGATGTTGGTGAAGAATATTGACTACCCCGTTGACTGCCAAAATATTGAACACATCTGTCTTGGAGGAAGTACAACTAGGATGCTCCTTAGAACCGAGGATGGTGGGACTTCATCTCACATACTCTGAACATGCTGTCAGGAGGAACCAGTCCCTGGAGAAGGACAGGTTCAGCAAAAAAGAGGAAGGTCCTCAAAGAGATGGATTGCCACAGTGGTTGAAACAATGAGCTCAACCATAACAATGATTATGAGGCACAGGAACCAGCAATGTTTCATTCTGTTGTACATGAGTTGGAACAGACTGGATGGCACCTAACAACATTGATGTGGTGCATTACATTGATTGTTTTCTAATGTTGAACCATAATTGCATTCCTGGAATAAATCCCACTTGACCATGGTGTGTAACTATTTTAATATGCTGTTGGATTCCATACACTAGTATTTTGTTGAGGATTTTTGCATTTATACTCACTCATAAGAGTTATTGGCCTGTAGTTTTCTTTTCTTGTGATGTCTTTGGGTTTGGTATCACCATTATGTTTGCTTCTTCTTTCGGGAGGGTCTAGACAGTACTTGCATTACTTATCCTCCAAATGTTTGGTAGAATTCCCCAGTGAAGCCATCTGGTCCAGGATTTGTTGTTATAGGGAGGTTTTTGGTAACTGATTCTATTTCTTCACTTATGGGTCTTTTGAGACTTTTTATTCCTTCTTGAATAAGAAAAGTAAAATAAACAAATAAATAAAAGGTATCCAATTGGAAAAGAAGTAAAATTGTCTCTGTTCTGAGATGACATGACCCTATACATAGAAAATCCCAGAGAGTCCACAAGAAAGCTTCTAGAGCTAAAAGAAGAATTTAGCAAAGTTGGGTAAACTGGATTTCACTTTGGTTTGTATATACCAGCAATGAGAAATCTGAAATGAAAATCAAGGAAAAATTCCATTTACAATACCATCTAAGAGAATAAAATGGTGTTGTTGTTAGGTGCCACCAAGTCAGTTCTGACTCATAGACAATCCTATGTATAACAGAACTAAACATGCCAGGTCCCGCAACACTCTCACAGTCATTGCTATGCTTGAGCCCGTCGTTGCAGCCACTTTGTCAATCCATCTCATTGAGGGTCTCCTTCTCTTTCACTGACCTTCCACTTTACCAAGCATGGTGTCCTTCTCCAGGGACTGGTCCCTCCTGGTAACATATCCAAAGTACATAAAAGGAAGTCTTCCCAACCTTCCTCCTAACAGGTTTTCTAGCTGTACTTCTTCCAAGACAAATCTGTTCATTCTTTTGACAGTCCATGTGTATTCAATACTCTTTGCCATTGCCATTATTCAAATACTTCAGTTTTTCTTCGGTCTTCCTTATTCATTGTCCAGCTTTCCCATGATTTTGAGGGAATTGAAAATACCACGGCTTGGGTCAGGCACACACTAGTCCTTAAAGTGACCCCTTTGCTTTTGAACACTTTAATTAAAGAGGTCTTTTGCAGCAAATTTGCACAATGCAATACATTTTTTTTTTTTAATTGTACTTTAGATGAAAGTTTACAGAACAAACTAGTTTCTCATTAAACAGTTAGTACACATATTGTTTTATGACTTTGGTTAACAACCTGACATGTCAACATTCTCTCTTCTCGACCTTGGATTCCCTTTAGCAGCTTTCCTTTTCCCTCCTGACTTCTAGTCCTTGCCCCTGGGCTGGTGTGCCCTTTTAGTCTTGTTATGTTTTATGAGCCTATGTAATCTTTGGCTGAAGGATGACCCTCGGGAATGACTTCATTACTGAGCTATAAATGGTGTCTGGGAGCCATACTCTCAGGGATTCTCCAGTCTCTGTCAGACCAGTAAGTCTGGTCTTTTTTTTTTTTTTTGAGTTAGAATTTTACTCTACAATTTCCTCCAGCTCTGTCTGGGACCCTCTATTGTGATCCTCGTCAGAGCAGTTGGTGGTGGTAGCTAGGCACCATCTAGCTGTACTGGATTCAGTCTGTGGTAGATGTGGTCTATATGTCCTTTGGATTAATCTTTCCCTTGTATCTTTACTTTTCTTCATTCTCCCTTACTCCTGAAGGAGTGTATCTTAGATGGCCTCTCACAGGCTTTTAAGACCCCAGACGCTACTCACCAAAGTAGAACGTAGAACATTTTATTTACAAACAATGTTATGCTAATTGAGCTAGACGTTCCCCAAGACCTTGATCCCCACAGCCTACAGCCCAGTAATTCGGTCCTTCAGGGAATTTGGATATGTGTATGGAGCTTCCATGACCTGCTTTGTACAAGTTGTGCTGGCTTCCTCAGTATTGTGTACTGTCTTACCCTTCACCAAAGTTACCATTTTTTCCTTGACTGCTGCTTCCATGGGCGTTGATTGTAGATCTAAGTAAAATGAAATCCTTGATAACTTCAACGTTTCCTCCATTTATCATGATGTTGCTTATTGGTCCAGTTGTGAGGGTTTTGTTTTCTTTATGTTAAAGTGTAAACCAAACTGAATGTTGTAATCTTTGATTTTCATCAGTAAGCACTTCAAGTCCTCTTCCCTTTCAGCAAGTAAGGTTGTGTCATCTGCATAGTGCAGATTGTTAATGAATTTCCCTCCAATTCTGATGTTGTGTTCTTCATATAGCCCAGCTTCTGGGATTATTTGCTCAGCATGCACACTGAATAAGTATGGTGAAAGGATGCAACCTTGATGCACACCTTTCCTGATTTTAAACCAGTATCTCCTTGTTCTGTTCACACAACTGCCTCTTAGTCTGTGAACATGTTCTACCAGAAAAACAATTAAGTATTCTTGAATTCTCATTCTTTGTAATGTTATCCATAATTTGTTATGATTCATACAGTCAAATACCTTGGCATAGTCAACAAAAGAGAAGTAACAAAGAATAAAATACCTAGTAATAAATCTAACCAGGGGCACAAAGGACTTGTACAATGAAATTGGTAAAACACTGCTGAAAGATATTTAAAAACACTTAAATATGTGGAAAGACACTCCATGCTCTTTGGCTGTAAAACTTAATATTGTTAAGATCTCAATACTATCTGAAGCAATCTATAGATTGAACACAATCCCAATCAAAATTACAACAGTCTTATTTACAGAAAAAAAAAAAAAAAAAGTTCTCCACTTTATGTGGAATGGCAAGAGGCCCCAAATAGCTAAAGCAATATTAAAAGAGAAGAACAAAGTAGGAGGACTCACACTTCCTGATTTTATAACATATTGTACAGCTACAATAATCAATGTAGCCTGGTACTGGCATAACAAGAGGCATAAATAAATGGAATAGAATTGAGGGTCCAGAAATAAACCTAAAAATCTATGCGCAACTGATTTTTGACAAGGGTTCTAAGTCCACTTGATAGGGAAAGAAGTGTCTCTTCAAAAAATAATGTTGGGTAAACTGGATTTCCACTTGCAGAAAAATGAAACTGGATCCATGCCTCACACCATACACACACACACAAAATTCAAAATGGATTAAGGACCTAATGTGCAAATTAAAACCATAAAATTCTTAGAAGTAAATGAAGGGGTAATACTGTCATGTCTAGCTTTTAAAAATGGATAATCTAATATACCAAAACCACAAATAGCAAATAAATAAATAAATGGAACCTTATAAAAATTAAAAAGTTTTCTTCATGAAAGGACTTTACCAAAAAAGTAAAAAGAAAAGCTACTGACTGGGAGAATATCTTCAAAAATCACATATTTCATAAGAATCTAATAACAAAATTATATATAAAACTTTGAAAACTTAAGAACAAAAAAACAAATAACCCAATCATAAAATGGCAAAGGACTTGAAGAGATATTTCACTAAAGAGGACATTCAAATGGCTACCAATATGTGAAAAGATGTTCAATATCCTTAGCATCAGAGAGATGCAAATCAAAACCACAATGAGATACCTTTTCACTCCCACTAGGTTGACTAAGATTTAAAAAAAAAAAGAAAAGAAGAAATGTTGGTGAGGATATGGGGAGATTGGAACCCTTATCCATTGCTGGCAGGAATGCAAAATGGCACAGCCATTGGGGAAAACAGTGTCATGGCTCCTCAAAAAACTAAAAATAGAACTAGTATATGATTAGGCATATACTCAAAAGACTTGAAAGCAGAGACTCAAATGGAGACTTGTACACCAATGTTCATTGCAGCACTACTCACAACAGCAAAAGGTGGAAACAACCTAAATGCCCATCGACAGATAAATGGATAAACAAAATGTGGTACATACATACAATGGAATATTACTCAGCCAGCAGAAGAAAGGAAGCCTCAATACATGCTACAATATAGATGAAACTTGAAGACATCATGCTGAGTGAAATAAGTCAATCACACAAGGGCAAATATCGCATGACCTCACTTATATAAAAAGACAAGAAAAGGTGAATTTATAGAGACCAAAGTCTATTAGTGGTTACCAGGGATGGGAGGAAGGGAGAAACGGGAGGTTAATGGTGATGGAAAAATAGCACTGATTAATGGTAGGGTTGCACAGTCAATTACTGTAATTATTGTCAATAACTTGTACACCATTAAAAAATTGAATTGGCAAAATTTGTGTGATAGATATATTTACAGTTCTGCCAAAAATAAAAAAAAAGAGTAGCTCCTGAGACTGCTTATGCACAACCAAAACCTCATGGGACTTGGTTCCTCAGTTTGGTGGTTTAGGGTTCTCTTTTTTTTATGGACTATTCCAGTTAATTGGCCTAATAGCATGTTTAGTGCTTCTATTCTACCTCTTAGTTCATCATGTAGTGCCTGGTATGTTAAAAGATTGCAAGTGGTCATCCAAGGCATAACAATTTGTCTGTATTCACCTGGAGCAACAGAGGAAGAAGGAGAGTCAGGATTAGGAGCAGGAAAAGGAATGGCTGACTAATTGCCTCCATGAACAATTGCCTCCTTTGCCATGAAATCAGAAAAAAATGGATGCTGCCTGGCTACAATTACTGAACATTTTGATCAAAGATTCAATAGAGGAATCCTGGTCAAAGGGGGAAAATGCAGAACAGAATTTCAAATTCTCATAGACGACAGACTTTCTGGAGCCATGGGCCCAGATGAACCCTTGAAACTATTGCCCAGAGATAATCTTTAAAACTTAAACCAAAAATATCCCTGAAGTTTTCTTAAAACAAACAATAGTTTCGATAAACTAGTAAAAAAAAATCTGTCTTGCACATAATGTTCTTTTAAGAACTATCTATATGAGATCAAAGTTACAACAGCAACTCAAAACAATAGACAAAAACCTTAGGGGGCAGTAAGCTTATGGTAATGAGGGAAGAACAATTCAGGAAAGGAGGGTTACACAATTCCAAGAGTGTAACCAATGTCACTAAATGGTACATGTAAAGTTTTGCTTTGTATATTCTCAACAACAAAATAAATAATGTTCCTATTAATCTTTTAGGTTGCTTTTGTCACTTTCATCCCATATAGATAGTTTTTAAAAGAGCATAATGCTCAAGGCCGACTCCACCGCAACTAACAATAACGACAAACATAACTGCAATTGGAAGAAAAGAAGCAAAAGGAAGAGCAAATGGCCAGGAGAAATATTTTAAGCAATAATGGCCGTGAAGTTCCCAAAATTAACAGCAAACACCAAACCACAGATCTAGGAAGCTCAGAGAGCACCAAGCAGAATTTAAATTAATAATAAATAAATAAATACACAGAAAGCTTCACTTAGTTAAGAACATCGTGTTCACCTGCAGAAAACCAAAGGGGGATCCCCAAAAAATCTTGAAAGAAATCACACAAAAAGGAAGTCGTTTTAAAGGAATAAGAGAATTACAGTGGACTTCTCAACAGAAATCATGGAAGCAAGAAGAGAGGGAAATTCTTTAAAGTATTGAAAAAAAAAAAAGAATTCTATACCAGCAAAATTATCCCTCAAAAGTAAAGGAGAAAAAAATAAATAAAACAAAAAAACAAACCTGAGTGAATTCATCACCAGCAGACATAACCTGCAAGAAATGTTCAAAGGTTTTCTTCATACTGAGGGAAAGTGATGTAGGTGATAAATTTGGTTCTACATAAAGAAAGTAAGACAATTGAAGAAGAAATGAGTAAAGGTTAAGTAAATAATGTTATTTATGTATTTTTAATTGGTTTACAAGATAACTGATTATTTAAAATAGTAATATTAACAGTATATTAGAAGATTTTAGCATATGGTTAAATGAATTGAATAACAGCAATGTCATAAGGGATGGGAGGTAGGAATTGGAAATATTCTGTTATAAAGTACCTGTACTACACATGAAGCAGAATAGTTTTATTTTAAGGTAAACATAGATTAATTAAGAAATCGTAATTTTTTTTTAAAGAAGTAAAATTGATACCCTAAGAGAGGAAATAAAATGGAATTATATAAAACTCACGATTAAAACCAAAGGAGGTAGAAAAAGAAGCCTCTGGCAGTGAGTAAAAAGCTCTTGTAAGCCTGGATGTTATTGAACCAAATACACCAATATCCATTTTTAAATGCCTTGGTGTAAATACACAGGTTAAAAGACAGCAATTGTCAGAGTGAGTTAAAAAAAAAAAAAAAGTACAAAACAACAAAGATTCAGATTGATCAAAAGTAAAGATATGTCATGCTAACCCTAATCACAAATAAGCTGAAGGAGCTATATTAATTTCAGACAAAGTTGCCTTCAGAACATAGAAAAGTATCAGAGATAAAGAGGAGAATTACATAATGTTAAGAGATCGATTCAACAATAAGATATAATGATCTTAATCTTGTATACACTTCACAACAGAGCATTAAAATGTTGTTATTGTTGTTAGATGCTGTCCAGTAGGTTCTGACTAACAGGGACCCTACATAGAACAGAACGAAAAATTGCCTGTTCCTTTACCATCCTCACAATCGTTGCCCATTGTTGTAGGCACTGTGTCAATCCATCTCATTGAGGGTTTTCCTCTTTTTAGCTTACTGTCTACCTTACTAATCATGATGTCCTTCTCTGGGGACTAGTCCCTCCTGATAATATGTCCAAAGTACATGAAACAAAGTCTTGCCATCTTTGCTCCTAAGAGGCATTCTGACTGTACTCCTTCTAAGACAGATTTGTTCATTCTACTGGAAGTTCATGGAATATTCAGTATTCTTCACCTACACCATAATTCAAAGGTGTCAATTCTTCTTCAGTCTTCCTTATTCATTGTCCAAGTTTCACATGCATATGAGACAACTGAAAATACCACAGCTTGGGTTGGGCATACCTTAGTCCTCAAACTGACATCTTTGCTTTTTTTTTTTAAATTGTGCTTTAAGTGAAAGTTTACAATTCAAGTCTGTTTCTCATACAAAAACTTATAGGCACATTGTTATGTGACCTTAGTTGCTCTCCCTACAATGTGACAGCACACTCCTTCTCTCCACCCTGTATTCCTCTTGTCCATTCAACCAGCTTCTGTACCTCCGTGCCTTCTCATCTCACCTCCAGACAGGAGCTGCCCACATAGTCTCATGTGTCTACTTGAGCTAAGAAGCATGCGTCTCACCCGTATCATTTTGTTTTATACTTCAGTGTAATCTTTGTCTGAAGAGTTGGCTTCGAGAAAGGTCTTAGTTTTGGGCTAACAGAGAGTCTGGGAGCTATGTCGTCCAGGGTCCCTCCAGTCTCAGTCAGGCCACTAAGTCTGTTCTTTTTACTACTATTTGAGGTCTGCATCCCACTTTTCTCCTCCTCAGTCAGGGATTCTCTGTTGTGTTCCCTGTCAGGACACACGTCTTTACTTTTGAACACTTTAAAAAGATCTTCTGTGGAAGATTTGCCCAGTGCAAGTCATTTGATTTCTTCACTGCTACTTCCACAGGCATTGATTGTGGAATCAGGTAAAATGGAATCCTTGACAACTTCAATCTTTTCTCCATTTATCATGATGTTGGTCATTGGTCCAGTTGTGAGGATTTTTGTTTTCTCTATGTTGAGGTGTAATCCATAATGAAGGTTGTGGTCTTTGATATTCATCAGTAAGTGCTTCAAGTCCTCTTCATTTTTAGCAAGCAAGGTTGTGTCATATGTATATCCTAGGTTGTTAATGAGTCTTCCTCCAATCCTGGATCCTTGAAATATATGAGGAAAAAACTAATAGAATTGGAAGAAGAAAGGACATATCCATTATTATAGTTGGAAACTTTAACAGTGCAGCTAGTAATTGAAAAATCAAGCAGAGAGAAAATTAGTAAGGCTATTATGATGGTTAAGGTGATGTATAAGCTTGGCTAGACCATGATTCTTAGTGGTTTGGAATATGCGTAATCATACTTCATTTTATGATCTGATGTGAATAGCCAATCAGTTGAAAGGGGAGTTTCCTTGGAAGTGTGACCTGCATTCAATAAATACGGATATTCTGGCAAAGCTCTCTCTCTCAATCTTGCATCTGAGTCATCGTCATTCTCAGACCTCTGGTTCTTGGGACATGAGCCAGAACTCTGCTGCCTGACCTGCAGATTTTGGGATTTGCCACCTCCTGAAACCTTGTTAGCCAGCAGCCTTCCATCTGACCCGCCGGTTTTGGGTTCATCAGACTCTGTAACCATGTGAGTCAGGAGAAGCCTCTAGCCTGACACCTGACCCATGGATTTGGGACTTGCCAGCCTCCAAAATTGCATAAGTCATTACCTCAAAATCTCTCTCTCTCTCTCATATGTATGTATATATATATATTTCACTGGTTTTGTTCCTCTGGAGAGCCCAACCTAAGACAGCTATAATTGACTTGAGTGACACTATCAATCAACTTGATCTAATTGATATTTATAGACTACTCCACCCAACAACAGCAGAATACATATTCTTTTCAAGCTGTCATGGAACATTCATCAAGATAGACCACATTCTGGGCCATAAAGAACACCTTAAAAATGTAAAGGAATAGAAATAATGTAAAGTATGTTCTCAAAATAAATGGAATTAAATAGATGGAAGAAATAACAGCAGAAAAATATCTACCAAATTCTTTTTTAAAAAAATGAAGATTAAACAATGTAATTCAAAATAAAACATGAGTCAAAGAAGAAGTATCAAGAGAAAAATATCTTGATGTAAATTCAAATTAAAAAAAACATCAAAATACGTGCAGTGTAGGAAAGACATTACTTAGAGAAAATTTTATAGCAGTGAATACACATATTAGAAAAGAAAGATCTAGAAATCAATAATCTAAGCTTTCATTTTAGGAGACTAAAGAACTAAAAGAAATGTAACCTTAAAGCAAGCAGAGTAAAATAAATAATTAAAAAATATTTAAAATTAGAACAGAAAAGAATGAAATCGAAAGCAGGAAAACAGTAAAGAAATACACAAACAAAACCTGGTTCATTAAAAGATCAATAAAATTGATAAATCTCCAGCCAGGAGCTGACCTAAGTAACATTGGAAAAGTATTTTGACTGAGTACTAGGGTAGGGTCTTGCTTCAGTGGTCACATTGCTTTCTATTGTTCTGTCTTCTGTTGTCAAATCTCCATCTTCCTCCCCCTTATTAGGACTCTTGGGATTATATGTAGGACCTACTCAGATAATCCAGCATAATCACCCCATCACAAGCTCTTTAAAAATATTTGCAAACTCACTTTTCCATATAAGGTAACATTCACAAATTACAGTGATTAGGACCTGAATGTCTTTGGGGGCCATTACTCAGCCCACCACGCAAATCTTATGTTCTTATTCCCATACTGGTTAGTACTTCCATTCCTGAAGTTCAACTTCTCATTCTCGCTAGATCAAAGAGTAGAAAAGTAAAGGGGGAAAAGAGCCAATAGAGAAGATAGAATGGAATACTAAACACATTCAATTAAATCAAGCAATGGCAGAAAAGAAAGAACAACAACAAAAATAACAAGAAAAGAATTTAGGGGATATTTGAAAACATGTAGCCAGAGTAGTTTCAAATGCATTTTAAACCCAGTAATTAGTTAAGTAAATTACATGTTCAAAAAAAAAAAAAAAAAGTAAGGTAGAATTACACGATGGCAAGAGATATAAATAAAAAGACACGGAAAGGTTCAAAGTAAAATTTTGAAAGATACTTCATATGCAAAATCCAAACTCAAAAACTCGATGTGGTACTTTAGCATCGGACACACTAGAATTAGGCAACAAGTATTTCCAAAGATAAAAAGAGTTTTTCGTATAGATAGAATAGTCAAATGAGTAAGAAGATAGAACATTTTAAAATTTGTACTCAATAACAGAGCTTTAAAGTGCATGAAAGCAAAATTAACAGCACTAAAGGAAGAAAAGGATAAACTTATGATCATAATGAAAATTTTAATATCCATCTTTCAGTAATAGTGCGAGTAGATAAGAATGTAATGAAATAGATGATTTGAACAATACAATTAACTAAATTGACTTAATTAATATTTATAGAACACCACCCAGGTATAATATAGGCTGACCCATTAAAAAATAAATTTCAAAGTATTGAAATCATGCAGAGTGTATACTATGATCCCAATGAAATTAAATTAGAAAAAAAGAGGTATCTAGCAATTTCCAAATATATTAGGAATTAACCAATACTACTTTTTTTTTTTTTTTTTTTTTACTAAGTAGCACAGAAGTTAAATAATAAATCAAAAAGTAGATGGGAAATATTGCCAAATGAATGACAGTTAAAGCAAAATATTCTATAAATATTAGAAAATGAAACTAAATGTGTGCACAAATGGAAACTTATAGCTCTAGTTGCTTATAATGGTTCAAAAAGTTTAAAATCTGTGAGCTAAGTTTTCACCTTAAGTAGTTAAAAGAACACATTAAAGAAGCTAGAAGAGTATATTAAGAAACATGTAAGAGCAAATTGTGCCTATATTATTTAGAAAACAAAATTAAATTAAAGCAGAAGTCAATGAACTAGAAAACAAACAAATAAAAAAATCAGTAAAGACAAGCATTGGTTCTTTAAAAAGATTAATGGAATTGATAGACACATAGAAAGATTAATAAAGTAAAAACGGGAGAAAGCACATATTTTCAATGTCAAGAATTAAAGAGGGATATACAGGTTCTACAGATACTAAATCTATATAAATGTATAACAAGCAAATATTATGAATAATCATATGCCAAGATTTAGGCAAATTAGAAGAAATGAACAATTCCTTGAAAAGCACAAAATTACCAAAACTATCGCTAGAAAGTACAACCAGAATGCTCCTTAGAATCAAGGATGGGAAGACTGCGCCTTACATAATTTGGACGTGTTGTCAGGAGGGATCAGTCCCTGGAGAAGGACATCATGCTTGGTAAAGCATAGGGTCAGAGGAAAAGGGGAAGAGATGAATTGACACAGTGGCTGTGACAATGGGCTCAAGCCTAAGAAGAGTTGTAAGGATGGCACAGGGCCGGGCAGCGTTTAGTTCTGTGGTGCTTAAGGTCGCTATGAGTCGGAACCAACTGGACGGCACCTAACAACAACGACATTAACTACTGATTATTTAAATTTTACTAGTTTTCCACTAACGTCTCTACGGGATTTTGGATTCGGTTTTTTCTTCCTTCCTTCCTTTTTTTTCTCTCTTATGCATTCATCCATCTATCTTCTATCCATCCACCCACCTACCCGTCCATCCATCCATCCATCCACCCACCCGTCTGTCCGTCCATCCATCCATCCACCCACCCATTCATCCATCCATCCATCTTTTCCAGAATCCAATCCAGAGCCTCATGTTGCATTTAGTTCTCATGATTTCTTAGTTCCCTCCAATCTGTGACCATTTTTGTCTTTTGTGTCACTGACACTGAATAGTACTATTCAGATATTTTATAAAATATCCCACAATTTTGGTTACTTTGATATTTTCTTATTATCCAACTGTGGTTATGAATTTTTGGGAACAATACTACAGAGGTAAAGCTTTCTTCTCATCATACCATATCAAGGGGTACCTGATATTTTCATGCTTTTCTCCTGGTGATGTTAACCTCAATCATTTGAATAAGGAGGTATCTTCAAGTTTCTGCACCGTAAATTTTTTTTTTCCCCCATTTGTAATGACAGTGTTTTGTTGTTGTTAAGCTCCTTTGAGACTAATAGTAACCCCATGTGACAGAGTAGTACTGCTCTATAAAGTTTTCTAGGCTGTAATCTTTATGAGAGCAGATCACCAGGTCCCCAGTTCTTCCTCCCATGGAGCGGCTGGATGGGTTCTAACTACCAACATTTCAGTTAGCAGCTGCGGGCTTAACTGTTGTACCACTATGGCTTCCCTCTCAAGGTATTAAGATCGGGCAATTACAGGGCTCATTTCATTTGTTTTCATTGTCTCAAAAACCAACATGCTGTATAGGACCCTCCATGACATATTCCTGTCTACTTTTGCAATCTCTTATGTAAATGTTGCATCGCTTTTATGCAGTAACAGGTACTAAACTTCCTTTAGTACCCCCTACACCTGCCCCATGTTTTTGGCTCTTGTTCTCCTCTCTGCCTAGAATATCCAGTTTTTGACCGGATAAATCCTAAACCTTGATGACTTAGCTTAAACCAAAAAGACCACAACCCATTGCCATCAAGTTCAATCCGATTTATAGTGACCCTATAGGGCAGAGTAGAACTAGTAGAACTGCTCCATAGGATTCCCAAAGAGCAGCTGATGGATTCAAACTACCAACCATTTATTTAGCAGCTGTAGCTCTTAACCACCAGTCAGTCACCTTATTCCAAATGTCTTCCTTAGTTATTCTCATACCACAGCCTGATTTATGTGTAATCTACTGCCACTTAATTCATTAAATTAGATTATAACTAGGTGTGTGTGTCAATCCTCCCAGATTAGCCAGTAACATTTCTGGGGGAAAACACTTTGTTTAGTCATTGTGTCCATGAACCTTAGTACAGATTAGCTGCTAAATACACACGCTTTGAATTATACAATTGCATTGCTTTTATACCGTTTGCAGAAATCCCTGTTATGTTCTTTTTTTGTAAAAAATAATTTATTTGAGACAGTATTATTAGACTAAGAAAACCATCAGGGTTGTTATGATTCAAGAGGTTTATGAAATAATATGATTCTGTTTTTTTAATTAAAAGCCAATGATGTGTGTATTTAATTATTTTGGTTCATCCAAACATAACATTTACAAAAATATGAATGTGCTTATGAGCTCTGCACCTCTACTATTCCAAAACCTTCTTTATTTAATCAAATCACTGACTCCCAAATATAGTGGGTGTGTTTAATTGATTTTGTTTGTTATGTATGATTGCTTTATATGTTCTCCACCATTGGCTATGAACTTAACACATGAATTTATATGAGATTAAATATTACATTTTGATACAATATCTTTTGATCACAATCATAATAAATGGACAATTATAACTATTAAAGCTACTGATTGTTTAGTAGTTAATACATTCTAGGACTCTGTTAAGCATTTTACATTTAATATCTCATCTAATTCTTACCAAAAGTCTATGAATTTGACTTTTACCAACAAGTAAACTGAGACTAACAAAATAAAGTTGAGAGGAGTAGAAACGGCTAAATGGTTGCATGGTTAAAATGTCTTTTAAATTATCGAGTAACTTAAGTCATAAAATCCAACTCATTTCACCAAGTGAACATTTATATTTTGTGTGAAGTCTTCCAGGCACAAGGGTTCAGTCTTTTCGAGTTTTATCATATAATAAAATAGGACTAAAACAGCAACTTACATTTTTATAACCCTGTACAATTTCACCATGCTTTGACATACATTATCTCTCTACCACCCTGAGGCAGTTGAGGCACTGCGTAGTTAAGAAAACAGAAGCTCTGTGACTTGAAATGATTAGTTAAGGTCACAAGACAACTCATTCTTTCAGAACAGTAAAAAAAGAAAAAAACATTGCCATCGAGTCAATTTTGACTCATAGTGACCCTATATATACAGAGGATTTTCTCCCTCAGGCCTTCCTATTTCTTTAAAAAACAGTAAACTTGTTGCGGCCTCAGGGCATTTATACTTACCGTTTCCTCTGCCAGAAATCTTGTTATTCTAGATATTTTTATGCTACACTTGTCTTCCTAATTGTAATCAGGTCTTTGCTCAAATGGCTTTCTCAATAAATTCTTCCGCTTAGAATTTATCTACTCATCCTTCATCACTCCTTTAAATCTTACTCTTCAAAAATGTTTTCTTCATAGAAGTTTTTAGCTGCATTTTATCTCACCTATTTATTTTCTCTTTAACGCAATGAAACATCACTCAAACCTTTTATTTTCTCTTTAACACAATGAAACATCACTCAAACCTAGAACCTAAAATGGTACCTAGGATAATATACCTGTTTATGAAAGATTAGTAACTATAGTAACTAAATGCTTTTTCATCTAATTGATAATTTTATGTAGGCTTATTTTTAATTGAAGGAATGATTTAAATATATCCTGAACATTTTCTGAATTTTACATTACGGTGGCACATTTTGATTATCCATGCTAAGACTTTGTAATCATGTACTGAGATATAATTGTAACTCATACATCAACTGACCTAATCAATTGGTCACAGCCTGATGGTAAAGTACTAGATGTTGCTGTCATTAAGAAATGTTGGTATGTCTAATGCTACTTTTTGAATCTAAAAATTAAACTGTGTCTTATGTTTACTTTTCTATCCATTGTTAATGATTTCTATTCAAATCTGGTTTCCCTAAAATCCCCTAAATATGTTTTTTAATATATTGAAATATAAATATTATGAAAAATTAGAAATCATCAGACTAATATCAACATAAGATTAATATAGTATTTTATTAATTTTTATGCATAATATTGAGTTGATGGACTTTAGTTGAGCTATTCATTGTTTACAACAGTGACCAAGTGACAGTCAAATGTTAAATATTTGTGTGCGTAATCCTTTACTAATTTTGATGAAATATTTCTTTATATATTTTATTTATATTATTTTTAGATTAAAAAGTTCACTAGAACGTTCTTTTGATATTCTGATTGAGAAATAACTTTTAAAGCCTATCGAAAAACAACTTCAAACTACTGCTATTTCAACTGATTGTTACAAATTAATACCACAATTAAAAATTTATAATGCAAAAGGAATTTAGGTTAGTCCAAAAAAATATGATTACTATTTGTCATGCTTTTCAATAATTTTTAATTGAGTAACTTTTTATAATTTCAAAAGGCAAATCCAATAGATAATAGGTGGTTTATGTTATATTACTTCTAATTAAAAGTAAATGATTATTTTAATCATCATGATTTTTAGTTCCTCTTTGGTAAAACATAAATGTAGCTTAAAATACTTCTAATAACATAATAGGTATTCATTTTTTTTTTAATTTCTGTATTATAATTGTTTGCATTTTTTACTTCTTTACTTTGTACGACAGTACCCATGTTATGAATGAGATCCGTTCCAAAGTCTATCTTTAAGTCATATTTGTAGGTAAGTCGGAACACGTACATACAATTTTTATTTAGTATCAGTTAGTCAAATATTTGTCTTAGTACATAGTATACATTTTATCTTTCTATGTGTATAAAACCCTTAAGAAACATTTCCAAATGTACTAAAACATACCAACCATACAGCACATAATAATAATATTGATATGGTAATAAAGTAACTACATGTGATACTGTACTAAAGAGAGAATCTATGTGTGTATGTGTGTATGTGTGTAAGTATAAAGTACTGAAAAGAAACATTAAAGAAATAGTTCTTAAAACAGTTTAGGTAAGTAATAAGAAAAAAAAGGTCACAATTAAAGGCTAACACTCTAGTTCCATCGACGTCTTACATTCTGGAACCACTGTGTTTTACGTATGTTTGTCTTAAGTCGGACGTTCTTAACCCAGGGACATACTGTATTGCTAAATGACAAAGTTTTAATACAGAAACGAATCCACAACTTTCAAGTTCCATATGAAAACATGGTTGCTTTGGAAGGTAACAAATATGATTGCTTTGAAAGATAGCAGAGATGATATTATTCAGTTGGTTAGTAATTCTGAAAAAAATTAATTCTAATTTTTTTTTAATTTTCCTTTAGCTAGCACTTAACAAATTTAGGTTTCAGTTTATCGTTTGCCTATAGAGTGACAATAGGCTCAAGTTGCCCAAGATAGTTCCAGTTTATGATTGCTACTTTGGTCTAATTGTTACCCATGCCTACTTTCACTTCAAAATTATTCTGGTAATAAAAAATTCTGTGGTTATATTATATTTAGGAAAAATTATTCTGTTGTAGAAAATGACTAATATAAATGACCTCAATTTGCTTAGGAACTATAGAAACATAAGAACTATAAACTATTTGCTCACTTATAAATTTATGTTATCTAATGTTACTTTCTAAATGATATTATCTGTTATTATTCACTAAATTAAATATTGTGGAACACAGATATCCAGTCATAATATATGGAAAAAATTCCAGTATTGCAATGTGAATATAGTCAAGATTATCTCTATTCAGACTTGAGTTTTATGGATGTTTCAACAAACAACAAATTTTACTTTATTTCTAAAGAATATATCAGACATGAATCAACCAAACAACCTGCAAATCATTACTAAATAGGTTCTAAGCAAAATTACAAAATAGGTAAAGTTTATGTTTAAAGTCCCTACGTCCTAATTGGAAACCCTGGTGGCGTAGTGGTCAAGAGCTATGGCTGCTAACCAAAGGGTCAGCAGTTCGAATCTGCCAAGCATTCCTTGGAAACTCTATGGGGCAGTTCTACTCTGTCCTACACGGTCGCTATGAGTTGGAAACAACTCGACAGCACTGGGTATGTCCTAATTGCAAATTATAGGAAAACTGCTTTTAGTAGCAGATATTTGTCCCTAGGTACTATAGGAAAAGAAACAATACACATCCTGTTGAAGCCACTGAAATCCAACATGTCTGATGCTGTGCCTGGAAGCTGTTGAGGTAATAATAATCTATGTACAGGTATTTGGATCAGAATGTTTAAGTGACTTGGCTACATAGTGAATAAAGGTAGAAATCTGAACCAAACAAGTTCGTTCTGACTCCAAATATCTGATACCCCTTTACCATATTTTATGCAAATAACACGCCTCTTCTATGTTTGTTTGCCAACTGCGCCCTTCCCTAGGGAGGTATTTTTGTAACAACACTATGCTAATTTTTTTTTTATAGAAACATGTTTAAAAAAATTGGAAAGCAGCACTTAAGAAAATACTTCACGGGGGGAGGGCATAGTTGGCAAACATGTAGAAGGCACACATTATTTGCGTAAAAATATGGTAATCTCTATTTTTAATTTTTTTTAATCTAGAAGCATGCCTCACTGAAGAAACATGGATATATCAAATTTTTCACTTGAAGATTTAGGCTATAGGACAAATACACACATAACTAAGTTTCTGTACACAAAATGTTTTCAGAATTGTTTTTTAAATTTTGCATAACTAAATTTGCTTTTTTAAAGCACCTAATCTAGGGCCAGATTCTGCTTTGATTTAAATCCTCTATTTAGTTTAGTACAACCTAATCCACACATCTAGGTATATATCAAGTGAAAAATTTGATATATCTATCCATGTTTCTTTAGTGAGGCATGCTTCTAGATTAAAAAAATAATAAAAATAGAGATTACCATATTTTACGCAAATAACATGTGCCTTCTACATGTTTGCCAGCTATTCCCTCCCCCCATGAAGTATTTTCATAAGTGCTGCTTTAGGCAAGCCCCTCAAACTCTTGGAACCTTAGTTCCCTCCTCTAAATATTGATATTGTAATAGTCACTTCCCACCTGAAAATAAGGCTAAAAATAATACTTATCAAAAATATGTACCTTGTTATGAGGCTAAAACCACATTTTACTATGTAATTATTTGTAGTTAATAACAAATTTTTTGTAGTCTTGATTACTGAGGTTCAAATCCTGGTAATAATGTTTTTAAGCTACTCAGTTTTAACAATCTGTTCAACTTGATGCTATAGGGTCTCCATTTGTAGTACGCAAATAATTATACACCTTCGCCTCATTTATTGGCTATCTTCACATTTACAACAATAGTAAAAAAATCTACTATACGACTATTTTGTGCATTAGTGATGTATGCCTGGCGGTAACTAACGTTGAGGTGCATTGCAAGAGTAACACAGGCTGTGCTGTGATGGTTAAGGTTATGTGTCAACTTGGCTGGGCCATGATTCTCAGTTGTTGGCAGTTATGTGTTGTAATGACATAATTTGGCAGTTAAGTAGACGTAATTTGGCAGCTACATAGTGATGTGATTTGGCATTTATGTAATGATGTAATTTGGCAATTATATAATGATGTACTCATCCTCCATTGTCACGTAATGCCTATTTTTGCTTAATGACCTGGTCTTTAGAACTTGGCCATGTTGGTAAGTGAGGAGTGGGTGTAATACCGATAATGTAGACTTATTGTAAGGATTGTGTGAATTTAGGATGATTTCTGGCATGTAATTAGTGCACAAAATGCATTAATGTTTGTGATAACTTTATTTTTCTAGTTAGGGCTTTTTCAGTTGCAGAGAAAATTCATGCAATACAGAGATTTTATTGCAATAAGAACACAGAGAAGTATTGGTTTCATAGCTGCCATAACAACAACAAAAAAAAAACTGGGTGGTTTATAAGAGTAGAAATCTGTTATCTTACAGTTTTAGAGGCTGGGAGTCTGAGATCAGGGTGTGAGCTGTATTGATTCCTTCTGAGGCACTGAGGGAGAATCTGTTTCATTTCTCTCTCCTAGCTTCTGACAGCTCCAGGTGTCCCATGGTTTACAGCTGCAGTATATAACATGGCATCCTTCCTCTTTCTCTGTGAATCATCTCTTTTATAAGTGCACTAGTCGTATAGAATTAGGACCTACCTTAGTTCATTGTGTCCTCATGTTAACCTAACTGATAATATCTTCAAAGATTATATTTCCAAACAGGGTCACATTCATAGATATAGGGATAGGACATCAACATATATTTTATGAAGACACAAATCAATCCATAACAAGACTTAATTATTGCAAGGAAAACTAATGGAGTATAGCTTCATGGGAACTAACAATGTTCAAGAATCTTGCCCTATGAACTCAAGCAACCTGGCAGTAGTAAGAAGGTATGAGAGGATTATCTTCCACAAATCAGATTTTTGTTGTTGTTAGGTGATGTCAATTTAGTTCTGATTCGTAGTGACTCTCTGTACAATGGGATGAAACACTGCCTGGTCATGCACCATCCTAACAATCATTGCTCTGTTTGAGCCTATCGTTGCAGCCGCTGTGTCAGTCCGTCTTTTTAAGAGACTTTCTCTTTTTCTCTGACCCTCTACTTTATTAGGCATTATGTCTTTCTCCAGGAACTGATCCCTCCTGATAACATGTCCAAAGAACCTGAGATGAAGTCTCACCATCCTCGCTTCTCAGGAGCATTCTGGCTATACTTCTTTTAGGACAGATTTGTTCGTTCTTCTGGCACTCCAAAGTATATTCGATATTCTTCACCAACACCATAATTCCAAGGCATCAATTTGTCTTCCATCTTCCTTATTCGGTGTCCAGCTTTTGATCGTATATGAGGCAATTGAAAATACCATGGCCTGGGTAATGCAGATCTTAGTCCTCAAAGTGACATCTCTGCTTTTTAACACTTGAGAGAGATCTTTTGTAGCAGATTTTCCCAATGCACTGCGTTGTTTGATTCCTTGACTGCTGCTTCCATGGCTGTTGACTGGAGATCCAAGTAAAATGAAATCCTTGACAACTTCAATCTTTTCTCCATTTATCATGATGCTCTTATTGCTCCAGTTGTGAGGATTTTTGTTTTCTTTATGATGAGGTAGTCTCTGATCTTCATCAGTAAGTGCATCAAGTCCTCTTCACTTTCGGCAAGCAATGTTGTGTCATTTGGACATCACAGGTTGTTAATAATACTTCTTCCAATCCTGATGCCCTGTTCTTCTACATATAGTCCACCTGATTGAACTGCATTATACCAATTAGGTGGTGGGGCTTAATTCACATATCTATTCTGTCCAATCAGCCACCCCCATTGTTGCAAGAGCTAAGTCATACCACTTTGATAAGTCTTGACAGGGAAGATTTCCTTGAAGATATTCTACACAGTGTAGCCAATTAAACTTGTCCATTATGCCAATTTTTAAAATAAGGAATCAGAAATGGAGAGATTAGATTATTGCCAAAGCTCATGCTGCTAATGAAAGGAAGAACAAGTAACTCCACCCATGTGTCCCAGTCTCCAGAGCCTCAAGTAAAAAAAAAAAAACTTTCATTTTCTACATATAATTATATGACTATAACTTCTCAAAAAATTCTAATTGTCTATATTAAAAACTACAGAAGACAGTTTTTAAGGAGCCAACTACCCATAGCTTCCTGCCTGATACTTATCCTCACCCACATGCCAGACTGAAGAGGTGAGCCAAAGAAACCATATTTTTACTGTAGCATGCCATAATCCCACCCTCACTCCCTGAACACAACCCATCAATATCCAGCCAAACAAATCACATTTAGACAGCTAATCCAGACTAGACCAATCACAGTCCTCTTCAAGAAGCTAAAAATCTTAACCAGCTAACTATTGGCAATGCAACTGAATAATTGTGTAGATTCAAACTATATGTAGAAAGTACAGTAACCTAGAAAGCTGGTCCATTGACAGACAGGAAGGGCCCCTTCACGTCCTTTGTAGCTAAGAAAAAATACACATGAAAAAGTAGACAGGACTGACTGCAAGACAGGAAAGCAGCTTCCCTGATCACACATCTTGTTCCCAGATCCACTGCTCAGACAGGCTAGTTCTTTGTTTCTCTCCTCCAATTCTGGCAGATCACTGAACAGTGAAACACTGACAATGCTGTCTCCCTTTTCTTAAATACCAAAATGAGTCTCCATTCTTTGTAACCTTGATTGGAACAAAGAACAATAAACAATAAATTAAGAACTTAATCAGTTATAAAGTTTCTTCCCTCCCTCTTGCTGATAATAAGAAATGCAAAACCAAAAACAAACTTTGTGAAACATATACATATTAACATTGATTTTATGCTTCACATCAAACTTTGGGTTACACCAAGAACTTTCAAAAATGTTATCAAATTGTCTCTTAGAACACATTTTTTTTACAAAACTGTGAAAGTATTCCACTACACGTGTTAAACATATATTTAGTAATAATTTATGATATACAGATGCTTAAATTTGTACTTCTATTTTATCAAACTTATTAGATGTATGATGCTCCAAATATATATATAATATAAATGTATGAGTTTTAACTACAGGAGAAGAATATTCGATTCAAGGAAATAAATTTTCTTTGGTCTTAATGATAATCACAGTGTATTTGAAATATGGAATGAATTATATTTCTTCCTGAAAAACTACACCAAAACAGGCTCACTCATTAGAAACACTTCATTTTATGTTTTTGAAAAAAATAACCAGAAGATCAAAAAGGGTAATGAGGTTGAGAATAAAAATAATCATCCATTTTCAACAGGTTAATCTGAATAATTAAATGATTAAATTTGAATGATTAAAGCTTAAGGCTTAATAAGAATTGCTATGAAATGTTTGCTCTCTTTATTTGATAACCTATGATATGATGACATTTTAATACTAAATTAAAATATTAGCTCATGTTAAGTATTCTTCATATAGCATATAGAATGTAGTGATTAACCTTAAAGTAATAAAACATTCTTAAAGAACAAAAGATAGCTAACTGATTTTCTATCTCTAATTAGAGAAATTTAAAGTTTAAAACAAACAAAACCTTTTATTTTACGAGGGATCATTAACTATGCATATATGTAATTCTCACTGATATGTGAGACAGCAAGGTAAGCATAAAATACCCACAGGAAACCAAGGCATACACCAAAAAAAAAAAATCAAACCCATTGCTGTTGAGTCAATTCTGACTGATAGCAACCCTATAGGACAGAGTAGAACTGCCCCATAGGGTTTCCAACGAGCAGCTGGTGGATTCACACTGCTGACCTTTTGGTTAGCAGCCGTAGTGCTTAACCACTGTGCCATCAGGGCTCCAAAAGCTTAAATGATGTTTTAACATCAAAGTAAGAGGTAGCACTTACATCTCAAGCAATGATCTTCCAACTTCCCATCCAGGGCTTCATCTTCTACATCAGGTCCCATAAGTCTAATTCAGTTTTAATGGTAAGAGCAAAATTTAGAGGAAGTTTTTCCTTAAAACTTATATCCTATGTGTTTGGGTGTGTGTCTTAGTTATCTAGTGCTGCTGTAACAGAAATACCATAAGTGGATGGCTTTAACAAAGAGATATTCTCCCACAGTCTAGGAGGCTAGAAATCCAAATTCAGGGTGCCAGCTCTAGGGGAAAGTTTTCTCTCTCTGTCAGTTCTGGGCGAATGTCCTTGTCATCAATCTTCCTCTGGTCTAGGAGCTTCTCAACACAGGAACCTCAGTTCCAAAGGACACACTCTTCTCCTGGCACTGCTTTTTTGGTGGTAGGAGATCCCCATGTCTCTCTGGTTGCTTCTCTCTTTTATATCTCAAAGAGATTGACTTAAGACACAACTTAATTTTTTAGATTGAGTCCTGCCTCGTTAACACAACTGCCATTAATCCCATTTCATTAACATTGTAGAGTTAGGATTTACAACACTTAGGAAAATCAAATCAGATGACAAAAGGGTGGACGATTACTCAGTCATAGCCCAGCCAAGTTTACACACATTTTTGTGGGACACAATTCAATCCATAATATTCCATCCTTTGGCCCCTCAAAAAATTCATGTCTTTGCCATATGTAAAATACATTTACCCCATCATATCATAGCAAAAGTCTTAAATTAAATCACATCCAAAATAATAATAAAAAAAAATTCCTCTTCATCTGTGAAATCTAGAATACAAGTTATCTGCTTCCAGAGTACAATGGAGGAACAGACATAAGCTAGGCATTTCCATTACAAATAGGAGAAATTGGAGGGGAAGAAGGAATAATGGGCATTAAGCAAGTCACCAGAACCCATTATATTAGCCGTCAAGTCTTGAAAATAATCCTCTGTTCTCTGAGACCATTTACACAATGGTCCTGCCCTCTAGACTGTAGGTATTGGCCACATTCTCCAATTCTGAGTGGATGGCCTTAGGCCATAGACTTCAACACCATCATCCAGGTCCACTGGAATGGCAACACTGCTCATTCAAATTTGGCCGGCCCCATTCTCCTAGTCCAACTAAGTGGCAATTCCACTCTTTGAGAGCCCAGAGGTCATGGTTCTACTCTTTTGAGATTGAGGCAGCTTGGGTCCCTGTGTTCCTTGCCCCTTCAGCTTCTGTTTTCTGGCTCCTTGGCCTCTTGGCCCCTCAACCTCACTACTTGCATTTGCCTTATTGGGGGAAGTGTTCCAAAGCTCTTTAGCTCCATCAATAAGTGACTGGAGACACCCCATTCTGCCGGTAAACTTCAGCCAGAAGACACTCAGCTCTCTTGCTTTGTGGCTGGCAAGTCTAGCTCCGCCAATAAGCACCCAGAGGCACCCCACTCTGCCAGGAAGCCTCCTTTGCAAAGGCATTCAGCTCTCTCCTTCTGTGGGTCAGCTCCAGCACTATCTTGTGCTTGTCTCCTGGTTCTGCTGCTGGTTCTCGATGTCTGTGCCATCTTCAGTGTAAGAGCTCTCCTCATATCCTTCTGAGTCCTCAGTAGAATTGCCTTTGACGTCCATAATTTCACCAACAGTTTCTTCAAGGCAATCTAGGCTTTTACTGTTACGCACTTTAAAATTCTTCCACCCTCTATCCATTCGCAGTTTCAAAACAGCTTCCACATTTTAGGTATCTCTCAGAGCAACATCCCACTGTCATTACCAAATTCAGTATTAATTATCTAGTGCTGCTATAAAAGAAATACAATAAGTGGATGGCTTTAACAAAGAGAGATATATTCTCTCACAGCCTAGGAAGATAGAAGTCTGAATTCAGGGTGCCAGCTATAGAGGAAGGCTTTCTCTCTCTGTCAGTTCTGGGGGAGGGTCCTTGTCATCAATCTTCCTCTGGTCTAGGAACTTTTCAGTGCAGGAACCTCAGGTCCAAAGGATGCACTCTGTTCCCAGCACTGCTTTCTTGGTGGTAGGAGGTCCCCATGTCTCTCTGCTTGCTTTTCTATCTCAAAAGAGATTGATTTAAGACACAACCTAGTCTTATAGGTTGAGTCCTGCCTCAATAACATAACTGCTGCTAATCCCACCTCATTAACATCATAGAGGATTTACAATACAGGAAAATCACATCAGATGACAAAACGGTGGACAATGACACAATACTTGGTAATTGTGGCTTAACCAATTTTACACACATTTTTAGGGGACACAATACAGTCCATAACGTTAATCCTGTCTTAGTTATCTAGTGCTGTTATCACAGAAATATCACAAGTGGATGGCTTCAAAGAATAGAAGTTTATTCTCTCTCAGTCTAGGAGGCTAGAAGTCCAAATTCAGGAAGTCATCTCCAGGGGAAGGCTTCCTCTGTTGGCTCTGGAAGAAGGTCCTTGTCATCGATTCTCACCTGGTTTAGAAACATTTCTGTGCAGAACCCCAGGTCCAAAGGACATGTTCTGCTCCCAGCACTGCTTTCTTGGTAGTATGAGTTCCCCCTGTCTCTCTGTTCACTTTTCTTTTATCTCAAAAGAGATTGACTCAAAATACTACCTAATCTTGTAGATTGAGTCTTCCCTCATTAACATAACTGGCTCTAATCCTGCCTCATTAACATCATAGAAGTAGAATTTTCAACACAAAGGAAAATCACATCAGATAACAAAACGGTGGATAATCACACAATATTGGTATTCATAGCCTAGCCAAGTTAACACACATTTTGGGGGGACACAATTCAATCAACAGCAGTGTGTGTCTGTGTATGTATGTTTCATGTACAAATGCAAGTATTCTTTGCTAATATATAGTGGGATTTATCTGAAAAGAGAAAATACTTTGTAAATTATACATATTTTTTGTGAAAATGTTGTTGAAGTGTGTTTGAAAAGGACTTTTCTAGAAACTAAACTTGCTTTGTGAATTCAATCCAGTTTATGTATCAAAGAGTATACAAGGAACAAATCATAAGGGAATGTAGTACATAAGACTTAGCAGAACATGATTAAATCAGTATATTACAAAGGATATGATTGCTATAGCTAAAATATAAGGAGATATAACTGTAAACTGTCTAACTCTAGTGTCCAACAGAGTTACCAGCAAATAAAAAAAACCTGTTGCCGTTTAGTTGATTCCGACACAAAACTACCATCCTATAGGACAGAGTACAGCTGCTTCCCAGAGTTTCCAAGGAGCATCTGGTGGGTTTGAACCACCGATCTTTTGGTTAGCAGCCGTAACATTTAACCACTACACCACCAGGGTTTCCTTAAAAAAAAAAAAAAAAAAGCATATAGTAGGTACTAAATAAATATTTATTAAATGATAATAGGACAAAGCTTATAAAATAGTCAGGAAATTATTTTATTTATTTTAGTATTCTTGTGTGTTGAAAAAATACAAAAATTGAAATGGAAAAGAAAAAAATAACAAAATTCATCTTGATGGATTCCTGTGTCATTGTAAGATTTACAGGAACCATTTATGTAACACTTTGTTTTTGCTTCTTCTCTGTCCACATAGCTTAAGCAATTTATATGTCTACATTCATTGAGTTAATTGCTTTTTAAAATGATTTATTTCTAATTTTGAATTTATTTATAGATTTAAATGCTATTATATCTAAACAGGCTGCCTTGCCATTTGTGAATGATGTGGTGTTATCTTACTCGTCATAATACATATAATATTAGGAAAAAGAACAATAGAGCACATTAGTTATAATCTGTCATCATCATCACCATCACCCACAAATGCATGTGATATGGGTCTATTTGTACATGACATTTTGCTGGGCACTTCTTCAAACACCTTATTCAATGAATAAAGAAGCAATCAGATGACAACAATCTTCCTGAAAACAAACTAAACCATACTGAAATATACATTTAGGCAGGCAAAATACTTGCCTTAAAAATTCAGGATATTAGTGGGAGTAGGGAGTGAGATGCATGTAAACTTATATGTGACAGACTGATTGGATTTGTAAACGTTCACTTGAAGCTTAATAAAAGTTATTAAAAAAAAAAAATTCAGGATATTCCAGGAAGTCAATATAAATAATCAAGATTAAGTTCAATATAAAACAATGCACTGTATTTCAAGAGTGACATTTATCGGATACCTCATCCTTTCTAAAATGTTTTTGCATTTACTAGAGCCAAATTAGAGCAGAAGGCTTTTTTTTTTCTTCCTTCAAAATATCCCACTCATTGAACACATCTTTAGACATAACTTTGAGTTTGGCAAAAACTTCAGTGAAAATCTTTCCAGTACCATGTCCTTTTTTAAAGCACTAGGATTTATTTCCAATTTTTAGTCAGGCAAGTCCCTTCTTTGCTCTCTCAGTTTCTGTTTCATTGTGTCAAATAGCAGAACTCAAAATAGAAAGGAAATAGCATGGACTTATCATGGCACTAAATACCAGCCCCAATTCTATTTTCTCTAATCTTCAGGGAAAAATAGCATTTGAATGGACAATTCTTCTCCCCATCCCTTAAGGCCCAACAAGGACCCCTGATGGCACAACTGGGTAGATGCTACACTGCTAACTGAAAGATCAGTGATTCGAACCTACCAGCTGATCCGAGGGAAAAGGTATAGCAGCAACCTCCTTTTGGAAAGATTTACAGCCTTGAAACCCTATGGGGAAGTTCTACTACATCCTATAGGGCCACTATGAGTTGGAATTTGCTCAATGGCAGCAAGTTTGGGCTTAAGGTCCATCATTTTTGCCTAGTTAGCCATAAATCATTCTCAAATTAATCAGACCTGTTAAAAATGGTATTTTCTTACCCAGGTGACATCATTGGTTAGTTATTTTGTTTCTGAGAATCTCTCAGAACTAAAGATTATAAAATTGAAAAACATGCAATGTCAAGTGTGTTTATTAATGACAAAATGTTTGCTTCCTACATATCAGGTATTTAAAATTATGATGTTCATGTTTTATAACATTTGTAAAACTGGTGTATTTTTGTCATTAAGGTGATCAAATGCAATAATCTTCTACATCCATCATACTTATTTCCTTTCTTTTTGATACATCAATTGCTCACAGACTACAAAACTTTGAATACTGACGTCCTTGTACCTCTAGTTTCCAGAATGACCATTACTTACGTAATGCAAATAGAGTGGCTCTCATTTCACACTTATTCATATAGAGTGGCTCTCATTTCACACTTATTCATACGTGGATTCAAAAGGATGTCCTTGCTTGTTACAGTGGGTGTGGAAGACACCATCTGTCCCTAACTAGCAAACATTTTACTCTTTTTTATTCCTTGATGGAGTCAGAAAACCACTCCTCAGCATTTTTTTGTAGTGAAAAGAGGAAAGATTTTCTTTCTGATAAAAAGGGAGATAAGAAAACACTTTCTCTTCTTTATGCTTCGAGTGTCCATTAAGTAAAGTGAGACAAAGTAGTTGAAGTTGCTGTACCATCTTGTGATCCTCTGGGATGTGAAGCCACATAAAGATACGAAATATACATATAAAGCTTAGTGTATTAAATTAAAAAAAAAAACTAATTATTCAGATAATATGCTAATAAGCTATCAAGTTTTCAAATAAAACACCAACCTAGTTAAGGCAGATGCTGCATTTTGTCTTTTTATTTTATAATTTGTTAAGTCTGAACTCCATGCAAATTATTATTTCTACAAAAACAGGTTAGAGAGATCAGCTTGCTCAAAATTATAATTGACAAGAATCCACATCTATTAATATTGTATAGACTATGTAGAATCACTACAGGGTCGCTGAGTCAGAATCGGCTCGATGGGCAATGGCTTTGGTTTGGTTTATAGGCAAAAGCTTAAAATTATGCTTCCATAACCTAGGTAGTAATTTACTCATTTTATAAATATTATGGGTGTGGTTTTCTTTTTGTGCCACGGTAAAAGCATAGCTTATAATTACAGCATAACCTTTTCCCCCGAAGGACTGTTAGCACTAATTACCTTTAACAATTACAGTATAGCACCTCATGATAATAAATGAATTAACAGTTGACTCAAAGTCAACAGTATCCTTAATCTCATATCGTTTTATGAAATATTCCCTTGTTTTCTATGTATTTCTTACTACATTCTAATAACTAGTTAATTTCAGGAATAGAGAAGTGATTTATCCTCTGGCACCACCACCCATGAGTTCTGAAATCTTAGAATTTAAAATAAACATTAATAATATTGAAACATAGTAAACATAAAATTTAAGTGAGTAAATTAACTATGAATAACAGATTACATACTTGCCAAAATCTTTAAATTGAAATAAAATGGGAGTCACGTCCCTGGGTAGAGCAAACTGTTAAGCAGTTGGATACTAATCAAAAGGTGGGCAGTTCAAATCCACCCAGAGGCACCTTGGAAGAAGGGCCTAGTGATCTACTTCTGAAAGAGCACATTCATCAAAAACCCTACAGAGCATAGTTCTACTCAGAAACACAAGGGGTAGTCATGAGTAGATGACTTTACGACAAGTGGCTTATATCATTATCAACATTTTTATTAAACAGTTATTTATAAATGGTTTCCTTTATTGAAGAACACTTTCCTAAAGAAGACATTTTATCACCAAGTTTACTTTTTCTTATCATTTTAGAAAAAAAAAAAAAATCACAGTATAAACACTTAATGTGTTATTTTTCTTTCCCCACTCTTCCTTCTAAGGGTCATTTTCAAATTACCGGAAAATCACCGTTGTGACTAGGGCTAATCTGTGATACACTGCGGTACATATTCACAAGGCTTTTAAAAGAAACCTCATTTCACTGTGTGGAGGGATCAATCTGAAGTTCCTCACTAAGACATTTGAACAGATGATTATAGCTCTTCAGTCAATGCACCAGTCACATCACTGCCAAGGCTCCCTCCCTCCAGTCATGGAGTAGTGACCTTTGGGCAGCTGCCTATGCAGGAACGAAAAGATGCATGTGTCTCTGTCTGAAATCCTCTGTAGCAATTCTAATTGACTGCAGTGATATCTGCTGGTGACGGTGGAGAAAGCTGACAGCTGCAGGGCCTGTTGTTGCAGCCAAAAAGCCACTCTTGTGGAGTTTCTAGATGAGTGTATTAAGTACTTTTACTAGCTCAGCTGGGGAAGATGCTTTAGCTCCCTTGGCATGAGCACGGGCCTGAGAATAGTAAATCAGCCCTTAAAAGTATCTTCTTGTCATCTGAATTGTAAATGTCCAGTGAGCTAATACTGATGCTCTTTTATAAATAGAACTGACCCTTTGGTGCCACAGTGTCATCAAAAAACTTCTTCCATTTCGCTTTTTTTTTTTCCTTTGCTTAACGCCATGTGCCCTTCTAAACACAGTAAACGGAAATCTTAGAATAACTCAAGATTAGATATCATAAAAGAGGCTCACAGGTGAATAGTCCTATATATTAGTGTGCTGGGTTACCCAGTAAAATGCTGTCAGGCGCTCCGCTTTAAATTGTTTGTAGAGGAGAGGAGTGGAGAGGAGAGGAAAGAAATACCCGGTGTCAGAAAACTTTGAGCAAAAGAAATAGTTTTTAAGTAACATATATTGCCAGACTTTTTCCTCAAATTACCTGAAGTCGTTCATGGGTTTCTCTCTTAGATGATTTAAGAAAATAATAGATGTTGATCATTTTCAGTATACTATAAACCAACATTGGGAATAAACTGTTCCACTAGATTATAATGATTTAGTGCTGCTCTGTGGAAGCCCTGGTTGCACAGTGGTTAAGTGCGATGGCTGCTAACCAAAAGGTCAGCAGTTCAAATCCACCAGGGGCTCCTTGGAAACTCTATGGGGCAGTTCACCTCTGTCCTATAGGGTCACTATGAGTTGGAATGGACTCGATGGCACTGGGTTTGGTTTTTTGTTTTTTTGGCTAGTGCTGCTCTAAGCTGCAGAGTCTCCGTTTATATCTTGTTCACACATCTAACCAGACATAAAATACTCCTCCAAACACAATTACAAACATTTACAAAGGAATCTGAAGACTCTGCAGCCCTGCTTTCAACATAGACAAATACTTGTCAGAGACTTTTTTTTTCCAGCAAAAAAAAAAACATGCCATGAACAGAGGAGCTAATTGAATTTTTTCTTACTTGAATAACTTGATTGAATGAATTGTGTTTTATTGGCTTTTATATGCCCAGTTCCCTGACCATAGGACAACATAAATAGCAGATGATTAATAATTCATTGCTAAATAAAGGAATGAAGAGGAAATGACACTTATAAGCGGCAACAATTCTTGCCATTTCTAAACTTAACTGGAAAGTAACATTGGCAAAATCAAATTTGGATGATGCCGTGAGATCTAAAACAATAAAATAATTTATCTATCCTTCCAAGCATGTCCTTGTAAGTGAATTTAATTGCTTGTTTTATCTAATTAGAAAACCTCTAAATATCCCAAGGATTATTAAGTTTCCCTCATTCATCATATTTTAATATTATCCAAGTGTTATAAATTACAGTCTAAGCATTTTACCAACATACTTCTGTTTAGAATAAGTAATATTTTCCCATCAAAATCTTCTTTGCAATTTTGCCCAAAAACTGTGAGTCCCATTTTTCAGATATGGATCTTGTTATCTGGCTTAATTTAAAATAAATATGCTCATAATATATTTTCTCTGTAGGAAAGCAGAGGAAGTCACTTTCTGCACTGATATGGGTTTAGATAAGAATAAATCAAGTCCTTAAAGCATGCAATTACATACAGTAACACACTAAGGAAGCAAGCTGGTCTTTAAGCTGGGTTTTAGTTTTGGGTTTCCAAAACCAGCGCAGCAAAATTTGCATCATTGCTTACTCAAAATATGATTTGCCTAGCTCAAGTACCCTCAAAAACACCTTTCCAGTAGATGTTGAAGATCATAAATAATACGATTAGGATAGTGATTAGAAACAGTGGCTACAAAGTACAGAAAACTGCTATGCCTGTAAATGGAAGCTGGAATTCTCTTAGATATCCAGGGTGCCATCTATATGTCTAAGGCCATTGGCAACTGAAAAGCAAATAATTTCTGTCAATCACAAAAATGTATGCTTCAAAGCTATTTGGTTTGGGTTCCAGATCTGCTGAGTTGCTTAATTATGCAAATTTACTCTCCAGAAATGGTTTCTTATTCTAGTGGCTTATAATGACCCTAGAAATTAAAATGAGAAAAGAATTCAGGCAATTAACTGAATAAAATTCAATGTCCACTTATTAACATATGGACAACTCCCATAGCTATTAAAAACATGGCTACCGCTTGGATCTCCTCTACCCTGTTATTTGGTAAGTATTATAATTAGCAATACAAAAGATCATGTGAGAATTTACTTTATGGTTCCCACAATTTACTTTAAATTTCTCTATTTCATAAACATCTACAGTTCAACTAAAGATGTACATTTTTTTTTTCCTAAAGGCACCATAGGGTTTGGTTTTTTATACTCTGAATTTTCTCATCAGAAAGACCTAGCTTTGAATCTAGGTTTCTGTCATTTACTTTATTCAGTTGCAAAATTTCTTTGAATCTGTTATGTCCGATAGGTATAAATAATTGTGCTCAGTGGTAACTGCACAGTAAAATACCTTTTATTGAGCATTTGTATAATACTTTATATAAATAATGAAATGTATTAAAATTAAATATAAGGATAATAAGAAAGATATTATTACTTAATGGAGAGACCTGTAACTTTTATTTGAAAAAGAACATTTGTGTTAATGCAGAGATCTACAGAATATTTCATTAATCTCTTATTTGACCAGTTAGGAAAATTATGGTGGACAATATTGTAGAAAAATATTTTCATGGGGTCAAATCTGCAGAACCTAAGCAACTCACCTCAGCCAATCCACAATAACATTTAGACTCTAGCACAGAAATCATTAGACGTAACAATTTTTTAAAAATAGATCACTAAGGAGGTGTGTCACACCACTCTTTTAAAGCAGTGCTCCACAGTGCCACTTCTTGCCTTTTTTCTGCTAGGGGTCAAGGGGGATATGTTCCATGGTAAATTAATTTTGAGAAACCATGAGTACCACTATTTTTTTTTTTTCATTAAAAATTTCACAATGCATATTAGCAATTGAAAGGCTTGAGGAAGTGCTGCAGTTAAAGGACTTATTTGAACATGAAACATCTTTATTTATACCTCTATGGAAATGCTGCTTTACAGACACTGAAGAAGCAGAAATGCAAGATTTGAGAGGAACTTCTGAAACAAAGGCTCTGATAGAATCAACTTACATTTTAAAAAACTGAATTTATTCTCAAAATATATATGTACTTATTTGGTGTAGTTTCAACTGTCACGGATCGATTAGAATAATTGCGCTTTGTCAAATAATAACAATCAGAGAAATCATACCAATGACTATATTGAATGGATATTTTAAGGATATAATGAAGCGTAAGTTCAAATTATGAAGAACCAATTATTGTTAATAAAAAGGACTTATTTGAATATATCAACCTGTGTGTCATAAATCCAGTGTTTAAAAGGCTCTTCAAATTAGCAGCTATAGCCAAAGTACTGTGTAGTTCTTGTGTTTTTACATTGTGTACAGTTTCATTTGTTAAATTATAAGAGAAACCTCATCCATTGAGAGTGTGTTTATCTTTGAATTTCAAGAAAAATAATTAATTAGAAAGAGAAGGAATCTGTCAGGGAAGAACTCCAACCAGAGATGTTAGCAAGGGGTAATGACTGTCTTAGGTATCTAGTGCTGCTAAAACAGAAATACCATAAATGGGTGGCTTTAACAAACAAAAATGTATTTTCTCACAGTTTAGGAGTCTACAAGTCCAAATTCAGGGTGCCAACTATGGTGGAAGGCTTTCTTTCTCTGTTGGCTCTGAAGAAATGTCCTTGTCTCTGTTACCAGATTAGGGTCGGTGCCCTGGAGCAGTCGAGCCAATGCAACATACTCCAAGTCAGAAAGAGTGAGAAAGTTTATTAAGGAGATGCATGTATCACCAGGGACCGGCAGCAACACAGGCTGTCTCCATGGAGTCCCAAAGAACAGTTTTACATTAGAGCTTATATAGAATCTAAAAGGGTTACAAGTGTCTTTGTAGTCCCCTGCCAGACATTTCTTTATTAGGCTAAAGACATACATATCTGATACCTGGGCTCCAACTTTCCTGTGGGGGTTGTATGCCACAGGTAGTCCTGCCAGAACAAAAGATTATTTGCATCAGTTTAAAACAAAGAACAAAGTCATTAACATTTGGTCAAAACAAAGTCATTAACAGAGGTATGTGAGGAGGCAGGCAGAGGAAGAACTTAGAGGTTTATCATGGCCTTAGTTATGTTAAGCTCTCAGTTGCCCATTTTGAAAATGGAGAAGACATGCTGGGTGCTATTGGGGTCACATATTCCCCTCTTTGAAACTTGGATGACCATATTCACCTATCCCAAGTTTCAACCTATTCCTTATAGATTACAGTGTTTCAGGTGATAGAATTGGGCCTTCTGCCTGTGACAGGTTTGAGCCATCTATTGGACAGAGAATGTAATCTCACATGTAAGCATAAATCAGAGACAGGTAATATTAACAGACCTATAACAACCAATCTAATTTCACTAATAAATAAGGTTTTTAGCCATGTAAAATCTGGCAGTCAAGAAAAATCAAATCTTTCATGAATCTTGAAACAGTTCTCAGCTATAAATATTAGAATATTAACTCTGTGTACAAGAGTACAAACTTTGATAAGACAGAACTTGAGGGCCGAGTTAGGCATGTAACCCTCTGTCCAGACACAAATCAGTAACGTTTAACACTTCTCTAGCAATATAGGTCTAAAAGTTTTTATCTCTTAACAAGGGGTTGGGGTACATTTATCTCAGGGACAAAGATTCTCTGGGCAAAAGTCTCTCTGGCCTGTAACAGTAGTCTCATCTAAGTTAGCATTAAAAACATTTTTACTTTTTTAACCCTAGAAAGTCTTAACTTCAGGCCATTGATCCACTGGGCTTTCTACTCCTTGTCACTGTAGACTGGGCAGGGCTTGACTTGGAATGATGGATCCACGGCTTCACTCCTGCAAGCTTCACAACTGTGTCAGTGGTGAGTGGTGTGGTGAAGGATCCAGTCCACTTAGGTTTAACAGGAGGTCCTTCTACTTCCAGAGGAGCACCTGGCCACAGCTATTTCAAGAGAGAACTTTCATCTGATATAACTGGGAAAGAATTTTGGTTAGAGAAAGCAAATATTTAGACATCATTACATTAGGGGCTGGGTGGAGGATCGTGGGGAGAGTTGGTGGAGACAATATGGTCTCTCATAAAGTATCTCAAAAGCACTGATTTTAGGTTTTCCCCGGGGTACAATACAGACTCAGAGGAGGGCCAGTGGCAGAACATCTGTCTGTCCAGGGCACAGTTTACTAAGATGACGTTTTATGGTCTGATTCATTCTTTCACCCTTTTCCAATAGATTGAGGTCTCCATGTTGTGTGGAGTTTCCACTTTATTCTTAAGGCAGTTAAAACCTGTTGTACCTCTCTCTAGCTGTCTTGGTCCAGTAGGGAAAAGTCTCTGCCCATCCTGAAATAGAATCTACACACAGCAGTAAATATTTCATCCGATGTTTAGTTTTGAACACTTTTCAAAAATTAAATTTGATTTCTCTCAAAAGCTGTGTTTGAGGTGCCGTTAGCCAACTGGAGATGAGCCACAAATGTCCTTTTTGTTGCAATACTACAGTCACTGCATGACGGACAAACGGGATAGTATTGTGTCACAAAGAAATTAACTCAACCACCTTTGATAATGTTAGTGGCAGCAACTGCTCGGAGGCAGGCCCACCAGCCTTTTGAGACAGTGTCCAGATTTTTAGAGAAATAGGTAGGTGACAGGGTGTCTCTATGGTCCCAAGAACTGGGTTAATACACCAACGGTTACTCCTCTTCTTTTTTTATATAATTCAAAGGATTTTTGGTAACCTGGCAGCCCCAGGGCTGGGGCTTTCATTAACCGGAACCTTAAATCACGAAAGGCTCATTGACACTCAGGAATCCATTTGAAAGGCTCTCTCTCTGCCCCCTGAATAGCCTGATAGAGATTAGCTTGTAACTTTCTTAAAGATCACAAAACAAAAAACATACTGGGTCCAAAAAGTTTAAGACAGTTAAAGTTTTTGTAAGAGTCTTTCTCAGACTAATTCCCTATCAGGAGGTCCATATATTGCAGGACTATTCCTCAGCTGAAGGGAGGTAATGCTCTAGACCTTGGGCCACCACTGCTCCAGAAATAGTGAGGGAGTTCTTAAACCCTCGTAGCACAGTCTAACAGAGTTGTTTCTTCCCTTTTGTCCCCTTCCCATTCGAAAGCAAAGATTAGCTGACTTTCCGCAGTCAGGGGGATACAAAAGAGTCTTTTAAATCCAAAACAGTAAAATGAGTACTGGAAGGTGGAAGGGCTGATAGTAGGGCATATAGGTTCAGGACTACTGAGTATAAGATCTTCACAACTTTGTTAACAGCCTGAAAATCTTGAACAAAACGGTACTCACCGGTCGATGTCTTCTTCACCAGGGGAACAGGAGTGTTGAATGGGGATCGGCATTCCCACAACAGTCCTCACTCTAGGTTTCCAGTGGTCAGTCCCTGCAGCCCCAGGAGAGCAGAGCTTCAATTTGTTTAATCTGAGGAGGCACGACGTTGAGTAACAGCTTCACAATCACAGGGAGGACAGTCTGAGCTCGTCTTAGCCAGACACTGGCCCAAACCCATGGGGTCGCAGCATCAACCACTCTTTGAACTTGGTCTCATTGTCTTCCTCCAGATGATCCTAGAATGGCAGCCAGTAGATTGGTCTGTTTCTTCATGTCCTGGTCTTTTCCTTTCTTTTTCTCTACCTCTTTTACCTGATCTCCATTGGTTAAGGCCTTAAATGCTTTCAGACACCAGGGACAGATTATGGACTCACATTATCTGAGGTGGACCTTCTGTAGCGGGGACTGGCACCTCCTGGAGTGGGTCAAGCCCTCCCAGGGGAACTGGGCCAAATTCTACCCCACTGCTAGTATGGGGTGGGGAGACCGTATCTGTCCCACCTCCTCTGGCCCCCTTTCAGCACCTTCACATTCTCATCTTTTGATACCACCTGGGAGGGGTCACAAATGGGGTTTTTCCAGGTGGGGGAATAAGGACATCTTCAAGTTCTTCATCTCTTATCTCTTCATCATCATTCACCTGCACAAGAGGGGCTAAAACAGAGGCTTTATCATTTTTCCATACCATAAAGTCATAAAACATTCTGCATACAGTTTTTCCTCTCACTTGTTAGTTCAAGTACAGAACAGATCAAGCTTTACAATAGTACCAAATCTCCAGAACCATTTACAGCCCATACTTGATTACACAAAATATCAAGACGTCTCTTAGTTAGGGAATCCCATCTTAAATAAGTCCAATTCTTAGTGGGTTCTCGGCCGGAATCTTGCCTCCTGGGTACCCACTGGCAAGGGGGAACCTCACCGGTCTTCGTCCAACCTCACAGGACCTAGTCACCAGTTCTTGGAGGGAGTCTGTGAGAACCAACACACCCCTGTGGCTTTTACAGAGGATTTACCACCTGATGCCCAGTTACCTACCATGGCCAACAGACACTTCCTCCCTCTGTCTGGAGCTCACTGCCGTGGAGTCTTCTCCTGTCGCCAGACCTCTGGGCCACCACAGGTTGACAGACCTCCACAATTCAAGGAGTGCACCTTCTGTCTTCGTGGGTCCATCCCAGGGGCTTGGTCCTTAGGGAGACAGAACCAGGGCCTGAATAATTCAAGCCCCACGTTGGATGCCAAAAATTTGTTACCCGATTAGGGTCTGTGCCCTGGAGCAGTCAAGCCAAGGCAACCTACTCCAAGTCAGAAAGAGTGAGAAAGTTTATTAAGGAGATGCATGTATCACCAGGGACCGGCAGCAACACAGGCTGTCTCCATGGAGTCCCATAGAACAGTTTTACATTAGAGCGTATATAGAATCTTACAAGGGTTACAAGTGTCTTTGTAGTCCCCTGCCAGATATTTCTTTATTAGGCTAAAGACATACATATCTGATACCTGGGCTCCAACTTTCCTGAGGGGGTTGTATGCCACAGGTAGTCCTGCCAGAACAAAAGATTATTTGCATCAGTTTAAAACAAAGAACAAAGTCATTAACATTTGGTCAAAACAAAGTCATTAACAGAGGTATGTGAGGAGGCAGGCAGAGGAAGAATTTAGAGGTTTATCATGGCCTTAGTTATGTTAAGCTCTCAGTTGCCCATTTTGAAAAAGGAGAAAACATGCTGGGTGGTACTGGGGTCACATCTCTTTGAGCTTCTGCTCCTGGGTGATCTTCATGTGGCTTGGCATCTCTCTTCCCCCATCTCTACCTCCTAGCTTGCTTGTTTAATGTATTTTATATCTCAAAACAGATTGATTCAAGATACACCCTAATCCTGCCTCATTAACATAACTAACAACTCATTCACAAATGGGATGTTATAAACTACAGGCAGAGGTTAGGATTTACAAAACATATTTTTGGGGGACACAACTTAATCCATAACAATGACAAAGCAAGCAGTCAGGTAGGATTGTAACAATGCCGTAAGTCCTGAAAGTAGGTGGAACTCAGTGGATTCAGCAAAACAATTTGTTACTTACAACACAGCAAACAGCAGGAGCATCAGCATGGTGATGTAGGTTTTCCTGACTTAAAGTCCCAGAGGGCGAAGCAATAGCCCCAGAAGGAGGCTACACACATGGCTGGTTGCACCACAGCAGAGGAACCAGGTTCAAGGGCTCAGTACATTCGTACCAAGCAGCAAAAAACCTGGTCCCCTTGCCTGGGGAGTGAGGAGTTGCATAGTAGTCGTATGTGGTTGCCTTGATCTACACAAGTGCCTATGTGACTAGCTATTGAAACTGTTCATTATCAGGAGATGGCTGGATCTTGCTGTTTGATACTTGCAGCAAGGATGTACAGGGACACTATACGTTCACTAAGGATTTGCTGATTGCTCTCCCAAAAATAATAATAATAATAATGACTGCATAAGCTAAAATAAAGACATTAGATTCTGTAACATAAAAAAGAAAAAAAAAATTTTAGATTCTGTAACATACCTATAATAAAAATTTTTTAGATTCTGTAACACACCTATAGCAAAATTAAAAAAAAAAAAAAACTGGCTATTGTGATGTGTGTACTCATATAATATTAATTGTTAACCAATAGGTTTAACTTGACAGTTTTTCTCATTTCAAAATATGCTATTATAAAATTTAAAAAAAAGGGGTTTTAGGGGAATGGTTTACATGTTTAGACATAATCTAATTTATAGGCTAAGTTATAAAATATAAGCATTCTTTCATTAAAACTCCTTACTTAAAATTTGCTCAATTGTGCAATTCTGTAAGAGAAGGCTCCATCTGGGACTCACTTCAGGTAAGTCTGGCTGAAAGTCTGATTACGGCTGAAATTCTGATTATGGCCCAATTATTCCCTACATGGCATGGCAGGTCAAGCTATAACATATTGAAATGTTATTCTCTATTGAAAAAGTAGTATAAAGGTCATGCTATGAAAATGTTTACATTATGAAAATACTGAAAGCGGTGTCAAAAATAAAATCGAATAAAATGGTCTTTGCAAACATTCATGTATGGAAAAACAAAAAAGATTTGAGAGCTATATCATGAAATGTAACCCCATGATCAGGTGAGGAATACAGTATGTATTTGTGATAAAGGCTAAATGTCAAAAGTGGCTGAAAAACTACAGAGGTCATTTAAAATACAGTGTATGGTTGAGGTTGGAAGTGGCATTGAAATAATCCCCAGATATGGTGTTATATTAGCCCCTTGTAGTAGGAAGCATTAAACCTGTTGCCATCGAGTGGATTCTGACTCCCAGTGACCCTACAAGACGGAGTAGAACTGCCCTTCAGGGTTTCCAAGGCTGTACATCTATATGGACGCAGACAACCACAGCTTCCTCCTATGGAGCAGCTGGTAGGTTTGAATTGTTGAACTTTCAGTTAGCAGTAGAGAGCTTAATCACTGTGCCATCACAGTTCCTTGTAGAAAACAAAAGAAGGACACTTTAAAACAAAGATACAAACTGAAAAATGATGATATTAAACTGGTTGAAATGTATCATGGAAGAGTGGTAAAGCTGGAAAATGAAACTGGAGCACTAGACAGAGTCCATGTTTTAAAAGGCTTTTTTTTTTTTATTGCGCTTTCGGTGAAAGTTTACAGTTCAAGTTAGTTTCTGATACAAAAATTTATACACCCATTGTTATGTGACCCTAGTTGCTAGTTGTTATGTGACCCTGTAAGGGGACAGCACACTCCTCCTTTCCACCCCGGATTTCCTGTGTGTATTCATCCAGCTCTTGTTCTTGGATGCCTTCTCATCTTGCCTCTGGAGAGAGACCGCCCATTTAGTCTCACTTATCTATCTACTTGAGCTAAGAAGCACACTCTTACAAGTATCATTTTATGTCTTATAGTCCAGTCAAATGTTTGTCTGAAGAGTTGGTTTCAGGAATGGTTTTAATTTTGGGCTAACAGAGTCTGGGGGCCATGTCTTCCAGGGTCCCTCCAGTCTCAGCCAGACCATTAAATTTGGTCTTTTTACTAGAATTTGAGTTCTGCACCCCACTTTTCTCCTGTTCCCCTAGGGAGTCTCTGTTGTGTTCCCTGTCAGGGCGGTCATTAGTGGTGGCCAGGCACCAACTAGTTCTGTTCTCAAGCTGATGGAGTCTCTGGTTTATGCAGCTCTTTCTGTCTCCAGGGTTCATACTTTCCTTGTGTCTTTGGTGCTCTTTATTCTCCTTGGCTCCAGGTGGGCTGTGACCAGTTGATGCACCTTAGATGGCCACTCTCTAGCTTTTAAGACCTCAGACACAACTCACTAAAGTTTATTTAAAAAATGCAGAACATTTTCTTAATAAACTTTGTTATGCCAATTGACCTAGATGTCCCCTGAAACCATGGTCCCCAGGCCCCCACACCTGCTACTCTGTCCCTCAAAGTTGTATTCAAGAAACTTCTTAGGTTTTGGTTTAGTCCGGTTGTGCTGACTTCCCTTGTATTGTGTATTGTCCTTCCCTTCACCTAAGATAATTATTGCCTACTATCTAGTTTTTTTTTTTTTTTTTTTTATCTAGTTAGAGAATACACTCCCTCTCGCTCCCCGCCCTCGGAACCATCAAAGAATGTTTTCTTCTGTGTTTAAATCTTTTCTTGAGTTTGTATGATAGTGGTCGCATACAATATTTGTCTTTTTGTGACTCATTTCACTCAGTATAATGCTTTCCAGATTCATCCATGTTATATACCATAATTTGCTTATCCATTTGTCCATTGATAGGCACCTAGGTTGTTTCCACCTTTTTGCAGTTGTGAACAGTGATGCAGTGAACATGGGTGTGCATATATCTATTCGTGTGAGGGGTCTTGTTTCTCTAGGATATATTCCAAGGAGTGGGATTGCTGGATGATATGGTACTTCTATTTCTAGCTTAAAAGGCTTTTTTGTTATTATGTTCAGGCATAAAGCCTTTATCCATAAAGTCATTAGAATCACAAAAACTATTTTAATTGAGGAGTGATGTGCCATAATGTATTGGTTTGAAGTAACATTTTTTATTCAGTGAGAATAACAATTTAAGGAACACCAGAATGAAAGTAGAAAGTCAATTTAGGAAGGAGATGGTGGCAATTATTAAACCATAAATGATGAGGATAGCTAGAATTTAGGTGGTATCAATAGAGATAAAGGGAAAGTGGAGAAACATGAAAAATTTATTAAAGAGATGGTATCATGAAATTTTTCGTGGTCAAATTGTCTTTGGTGAGTGTTATGGATTGAATCGTGTTCCCCCAAAAATGTGTGTCAACTTGGCTAGGCCATGATTCCCAGTATTGTATGGTTGTCCACAATTTTGCAATCTGATATGATTATCCTATTTGTCATAAATCCTAACCTCTATGACATTAATGAGGCAGGATTAGAGGAGTTATGTTAATAAGGCAGGATTAGAGAAGTTATGTTAATGAGGCAGGACTCAATTTACAGAATTAGTTTGTACCTCTAGTCAATCTCTTTTGAGATATAAAAGAGAAAATTGAACAGAGAGGTGAGGGACCTCTTATCACCAAGAAATTGGCACCAGGAAAGGAGTACATTCTTTGGATCTGGGGATCCTGTGCTGAGAAGCTCCTAGACCAGGGGGAAGATTGATGACAATGACCATCTCCCAGAACAAACAGAGAGAAAAAGCCTTCCCCTGGAGCTGGTGACTTGAGTTTGGACTCCCTGCCTCCAGACTGTGAGAGAATAAACCTGTGTTTGTTAAAGCCATCTACTTGTGGTATTTCTGTTACAGTGGCACTAGATAACTCAGACAATGAGGACAAAATAGAAGTTCAGGAGGATTGCCAACTTTTGATGTAGGGTAATCAAAAATGTGGTGTTATCACAAACAAGATGGGCAATTTAGGAAAAGGATCAGGTTGGAGATATTGTATGTATTAGATTAATGTTCCAAGTTGTTCACATTTTCTCTCTGAAAGAGAGTTATGTATTCCTACTCATTGTCATGTCACTTACCCTTTGTCCTGAGAGAGAAATATAACACTTATCTCATTGACTTTTGGGCTTTGCTAAATAACACGTTTTGACCAAGAGAATGTGAACAAACATAACATTGACCATGACCTCATCCAGACAAGTTTTAAATGTGACTCTGCAGTTTGATGTAGGTGCTTGTATTCCAGTCTTTAGCCATGACAGCACCATGCTCCAGATAGCAATGCTACTTTAGCCTGGGTTCTAGAATCAGATGTCATACAGAGCCAGTCAAAATTAACAGAGACAATCAAATTGCAGCCCTCCTATAATATGAACAATAATAGCTTTTAAAATCTAATGGGTTTGTTTGTTACTACAGCAAAATCTGACTAATAAGCAGATGATGACTGGCTCAGTTTAACATGTCTAGTTTGATTTGCTTACTGAGAAATCTAAGGGGTCACCAATAGGAAACTGGGTACAGAAGGTACAGAAATAATAAAATAAGAGGTGGAAGATGAAGACAAAAAAAGGGAAGAATATACCTCTAAACTGTTTTGGCAATACTGAAAAGGATTATTAGTTGCACTCTTTTTTCTTGGTACTAGATGAGAAGTCATCTCCTGCATCTATTCAGAGCCATCTTCTGTCATAGTGAAGCCCTAAATTTAAGTTTGCAAATAAGAGACTATTTGGGCCTCAAGACAAGTTTTCTGATTAACCTATTGCACAACAAAGCAAGAACAAGGATCCATGTAATTGAGATTATTTAAGTGAGTTAGGTCTGTGTTCAGTGAATTAGCATTGTCAATCATGGCTTTTAAGAATCCTGTTATATATCATTTTACCTAGCCTCTCTAGAAATGTTAGCATCTTGGGACTTTAAATTTGACTAACAACCTAATCGTGACAGCAGAAAAATATGTGACTCAGTTTTATTAATAAGATAAAGCATTAAGATGTTTCATTTCTAAAATATGTTGACTTTCCTGTGATTTCAATCTATTGCAAACTTAAGCATTAAGGGCTTGATAACACTCTGAAATTTTCCAGTGTGAGTTCACAACCTCAAATTGTTCTAGTGTCTCATTATTAAGCAAGTTAAGCTCTTATTTTTTCAGGAATGTGGATTAGTCTTATCTCTTCTCAACTTTGTGACCCTTTAGGATTAATGTAGCAGTAAGATAATGCGGCATTTATGGAATGATAACCTTGCAAAAAGTATAGTTCATCGGGGTTCCTGGGTTATTTATGTAAATCATTCCCTTCTATTGTAAGTATCTTAGTTAATAGGCAATTTCTAGATGATACATGACCTGTCCTTGTTATAAAAGTCAAAAGTATGTCTGAATATGTGTTATTTACACTCAAATACTTGAGGCGTTAAAGTGATAATAAAACATTCAAGAGTTTGTTATTGGTTAGCACTTTTAGGAAAGTACGATATCTTCTTTATCTCTGTATCTCCAATGCCTAACTATAACATGGATTCTATAAAAGATTGACAAATGCTTCTCTCAGCCAAGGCATTTTAATAATGTGCCCAAGAAACCATACACAGCGCACAAAAAGTGTTTGAGAATAAAGTAAAGAGTAGATTTAGCCAGTACTCTTAATAATTGTTGGGTTCTTCACAAGTCGATAGTGAAAAATGGGTTAATTTGAGCACAACTGTGAGATAAAGAGAACTTTTGGGTCTGGAACCAGACGTTCATCCAAAGACATATGCAAAGTGTGTTCAAACTGTGTGGGCAGAAATTCAAGTTCACTTAAAGCGATAAGGAGGAATAGCTCTTATACAACAGGATCCGAAGGTCAGCTTGCAGAAACTCAAGATAGAAAGGAAATCATAAGGAAGAGATTTCAAGTGTTCAGTATGGCTCTGCATTTGATACTGAAGCTGCAACTGAGTATTCAGGCAAAACGTAATTCCAGGCATACCTCAGAGATAACCGTGTGTTCAGTTCCAGACCACTACAATAAAGAGAATATCGTTATAAAGTGAGTCAGAAATTTTTTTTGGTTTCTCAGTGCACATAAAAATTATGTTTACACTATACAGTAGTCTATTAAGTGCACAATAACATTATGTCTAAAAATGTACTTGCCATAATAAAAAAATATTTTATTGCTAAAAAATGCTAACCATCATCTGGGCCCTCAGCGAGTTGTAATCTTTCCGCTGGTGGAGATCTTTCCTCGATGTTGATGGCTGCTGACGATCAGGGTGGTGGTTGGTGAAGGCTGAGGCGACTGTGGCAATTTCTTAAAATAAGACAACAATGAAGTTTGTTACATCAATTGACTCTTCCTTTCATGAAAGATTTCTCTCAGCATGCAATGCTATTTCATAGCATTTTACCCACTGTAGAACTCTTTCAAAATTGAAGCCAATCCTCTCAAACCCTACCACTGCTTTATCAGCTAAGTTTACGTAATACTCTAAAACCTTTGTTGTCATTTCAATATTGTTCACAGCATCTTCACCAGGAGGACATTCCATCTCAAGAAATCATTTTCCTTACTCATCCATAAGAAGCATCTCCTCATCCATTACATTTTTATCATGAGATTGCAACAATTCAGTCATATCTTCAGGCTCTAATTCTAGTTCTCTTGCTATTTCCACATCTGCAGTTACTTCCTCAACTGAAGTCTTGAACCCCTCAAATTCATGAACGAGGGTTGGAATCAACTTCTTTCAAACTCCTGTTTATGTTGATATTTTGACCTCCTTCCATGTATCATGAGTATTCTTAGTGGCAACTAGAATGGTGAATCCTTTCCAGAAGGTTTTCAATTTACTTTGCCCAGATCCATCAGAGGAATCACTATCTATTCAAGTTTAGCCTTATGAAATGTATTTCTTAATTAATAAGACTTGAAAGTATAAATTACTCCTTGATCCATGGGCTTCAGGATGCATGCTCTTTTAGCAGGCATGAAAACAAAATTAACCTCTTTGTACATCTCCATCAGAGCTCCTGGGTGACCAGGTGCGTTGTCAATGAGCAGGAATATTTTGAAAGGGATCTATTTTTCCGGGTGGTAGGTCTCAACAGTGGGCTTAAAATACTCAGTAAACTGTGTTGTAAACAGGTGTGCTGTCACCCAGGTTTTGCTGTTCTTTTATCTTAATTCTTAATAGTCCTAGATTTTCAGAATGGTAAATGAACACTGGCTTCAAATTAAAGTCACCAGCTGCATTAGTCCCTAACAGAGTCAGCCTGTCCTCTGAAACTTTGAAGCCAGGCATTGATTTCTCCTCTCTAGCTATGAAAGTCCTAGATGATATTTTCTTCCAATATAAGGCTGTTTAGTCTACATTGAAAATCTGTTATTTAGTGCAGCCACTTTCATCAATTATCTTAGCTAGATCTTCCGGGTCAATTGCTGCACCTTCTACATCAGTGCTCGCTGCTTCACCTTGTACTTTTATGTTATGGAGATGGCTTCTTTCCTTAAACTTCATGAACCAACTTCTGCTAGCTTCAAATTTTCCTTCAGCAGCTTCCTCATCTCTCTCAGCCTTCACAGACTCAAAGAGAGTCAGGGCTCTGCTCTGGATTAAGCTTTGACTTAAGGCAATGCTGTGGCTGATTTGATCGTCTTTCTATCCAGGCCACCAAAACTTTCTGCTTATCAGCAATAATGCTGTCTTGATTTCTTATCTTTTGTGTGTTCACTGGAGTAGCACTTTTAATTTCCTTCAAGAACTTTTCCTTTGTATTCACAACTTAGCTGACTATTTGGTACAAGAGGCCTAGCTTTCAGCCTATCTCTGCTTTCAACATGCCTTCTTCACTAAGTTTAATCATTTCTAGCTCTTGTGAGATTCTTCCTTTTACTTGAATACTTAGAGGCCATTGTAGGGTTATTAACTGGTTTAACTTCAACACTATTATGTCTCAAGGAATAGGAAAGCTCAAAGAGAGAGAGAGGAATGGAGGGATAGACAGTCAGTGGAGCAGTCAGAACACACACAACACTTACCATCATGTTCGCCATCTTATATGAGCAGGGTTGTGGTGCCCCAAAACAGTTACAATAGTAACATTAAAGATCACATATCACCATAACAGACATTATGATGAAAAAGTTTGAAATATTGCAAGAATAACCAATATGTGACACAGAGACAGGAGGTGAGCACATGCTATTGCAAAAATGGCACAGATAGGCTTGTTCTACACAGGGTTACCATAAACCTTCAATTTGTATAAAATGCAGTATCTGCAAAACACAATAATGTGAATCACAATAAAATGAGGTATGTCTGTATGTAGAGAAGCCTCAAAATTTAGAATGGTGAATCCTAAACAATCCTAACCAAGAAAATATAATTATCACGTTGTCATGGTCTTCCTAATAGAAAGTCAAATATGCCTGCATCCTGAAACAAGGTATGTTTCAATAGATAATTGTGGTAATGGAATAGGGGAAAATTCTCTGGCATGATTTTAATAATTTATCAGTTGGATCTTAGAGGAGAGTCACCTCTGTAGCTTCTCTTGTGATCCTGTCTCCAATTCTGCTTAAGACCATTAATATTGTATTGAAGAGATATTTATGTGGTTTTTAAATAAGCTAATTGAAAAAAAAAACTTTAATTTTTTTATTTTAATAGAAAAAAACACACTTTTAACTTAGTTTTTCACACTGAAATGATAACTCTGAAGGTAAGAATTAGCACCAAGCTGGTGCCCAAGAACCAGAGGTCAAATATAGTTCTGTTCTCCAACTTCTCCACCATTTCTGACATCAGCCATTCCACTCATGGCACTCTTTCTCTATTGGGTTCAATAATTCATTGCAATGGTCACAGAAAACTCACAAAAACACCATGTCTGCAATAACAACTTTAAAACAGAGAATGATATATAAAAAAAATTATAAACAGAAAACTGCATAGAACAGGGTCAGGGAAGAGTCACTGGAGTCTGAACATCTCAAGGGGGACTGCTTACCCTTCGGGGAACAGGTGTTCACTCACTTCAATCAGGAAACCTTTCATCCAGGAATTGTTCTGTGATGTCACTCAGTGGGCTCTGTTGTTGGCCACTCCTCTCAATTAGCTCCCAGTTTTCTCAGCCAGGGTTCGGCATTTACATACACTCTGCTGCTACTCTCCAGGTCCACTCATTGTCTCCATTTCTTCTGGTACCATATCAGATGCTGTGTCCACTGCAGTTACAGGTTTACTTGGTCTGGGAGAATCTTCATGAAGAATGCCTATGCTCCCCTTCTGATTCTTGTGGATCAAGAGACCCCATCTGAGCCTTTGTGTTTTAGGGTTTTTAATCAGTCACTAAACAGGCCACCCAGACAATCTGGGTAAGATTCTACTACTAGGCAAGGCCCCCAAGCCAATCAGGGTAAAGGTCAGCCAATTTGGGTCACTGACCGGCCCTCCACGCAATCCTTATAAAGATAAAGGTGAGTTACCTGGCAGGGCTCCCCAGCCATTCTGGATAAAGATCAGCCTGGGCAGCGTTCAGGAACCAGGACCAGAAGGCCAAATTTCTTTTTGTGAAGGTGATTCCACACCATGCAGACACCTATTTTATGAAAACAGAAATTGCGGTAAATAACTATGTATAATCCATGTAAATGCAAATATAGTCCAGTTTTACTCCCAAAGGCTGAAGTTTGTATATGTTCAATTTTAAAGTGATAAATATTACATTTTTGCAGAGATAAAAAAGATTAGCAGAGAAGTCATATACCAGGATAGATAAAGGATAGAGTCTGGAATTTTGTATATTTTATGTTGTGGCATAAAACCACCAACTATGACTCTTTGGAGAAAAAAAAAGGAAGAAGAATCTATTGTGAGTTATGTCATATGTGCTATTTTATTTAATGTGCATAGCAATTCTTTCAGAAAAATACTATTATTTTCCATTTCAGATAATGAAACTAAGGCTCAAAATGCTCCAAAAAGTTGTGAAAAATTGCATAGCTAGTTAGCAAAAAGCATGTATATAAATGCACCCATGTCACTATTTTTTTATGTCTTATTCTTTTAATCATGCAACAAACTTTTATTAATCATCTAAAATAATCCAGAAACTGTAGTAGGTAACTACACCTCCAATAAAACATGAAATTTTGTGCTTTTTTTAGGTTATCACATTTTCTTAGGTAAACCATTTGGATTGTTTGAGTGTCAGTTTCTCTATCCATAAAATGAAAATATTTCTACTACCTCCCCCATAAAGTTGATGTTATAGTATGAAATTGTTTTATAAATTAAAAATTGTTACTTAAATATTAGTTTAAAATAATTCATTTCACATTTTCTGCTGTTGTTGTTGTTAGGTGTCATCCAGTTGGTTCCAACTCATAGCGACCCTATGTACAACAGAATGAAACACTGCCCGGTCCTGTGCCATCCTCACAATCATTGTGGTGCTTGAGCCCATTTTTGCAGCTACTGGGTAAATCTATCTTGCTGAGGGTCTTTCTTTTACTGACCCTGTACTTACCAAGCATGATGTCTTTCTCCAGGGCCTGGTCCCTCCTGCAAACACATCCAAAGTACATGAGATGACGTCTCGCCATCCTCACTTCTAAGGAGCATTCTGGCTATACTTCTAAGACAATTTGTTCATTCTACTGGAATTCCACGGTATATTCAATATTCTTTGCCAACACCACAATTCGAAGGCATCAATTCTTCTTTGGTCTTTCTTATTCATTGTCCAGCTTTCACCTACATATGAGGTGACTGAAAATACCATGTCTTGGGTCATGTCAAGGAGCCCTGGCGATGCAGTGGTTAAGTGCTTGGCTGCTAACCAAAAGGTCAGTGGTTTAAAACCCATTAGCCACTCTAGGGAGAAAGATGTGGCAGTCTGCTTCCATAAATATCACAGCCTTGGAAACCCTATGGGGCAGTTCTACTCTACAGAGTCACTGTGAGTTGGAATTGACTCCATAGCAGTGAATTTCTATTAGTGCAGGCAAATATTTATACTTGCAATGTCAAAATAAAGAGTAGAATTTAGATAAAGCATGTAACAAGTATATTCAGCAGTAATTTATATATCACTTTTATGGGCAAAGGGATGGCACAGAGGAAACAAAGAAAAAAATTGTTTGGAGGGTACTTTTTTAAATTCAAGCCAGGATTAGAAGCATGTAAGTTTCCTGGAGATCTGGGTAGGCTTGTGAGATCGAATGATGAAAAATTTAATGAGACCTTGAAGGTAGAAAGTGCTGGTAGCCTGTATATTTCAATGGTTTGTAATGTGTGGAAACTGAAGCTTGGCCATCTATTAAAAAGAAAGTGTGCAAGACTTTAAGTAACAAGTGAGGATACAAAGATCGAAGTGACAGAGAAAAGGAAAGAAAAACAAAGAGACAAATGAAAGCAGAGAGAAGGGAGTATGTGCAGGAAAAAAGAGATAGAAAATGAGATGTAGAGAAAACAGCCAGTGGTGGTCTTAGCATCCTATAACACTATTCTGATTTAATGTATAGCCAATTTCTTCATACATGAATTGTGATATTATTTGGACATATATAAAATGTAATATAACAAAGCCATTATAAGATCTAATTAATACTGTACAAAATTTAATTGGCATTTAATGTAATAAGGGTCAATAATTAAGATCTTCTAAATTAACACACTGGCTTTTGGCAGTCATCTCATTAAAGCTCACACAACATCTCCAAATTTTACATATATCATATCCTCATTTAAAAAAATATCAATCTGCACATTAACAATGAATGTTATTACCAACACTCAACACATTAATTATAATTATTTACATGTATATTAAGACATCCAGTTAAGAAGTTATTGCTGTAGTTGAGATTTATTTTGTATCAGAGAGCTAAAACCATAAGACATTCTTCCAGAGTAACAGAAAAAAGAAAAATATAATTGTTTTTATGGGTAAGGTGGGTGGAGGTGAAGGAAACAAAAGTTTATAGCGAATGAATTCACACATTAATAATTTAGGGTGACTGTAAAGAATCAGCCTTTTTTTTTACTAGTTATATAGACTTGAATTCTTAGAGTGTTTATTTTATTCCATGAGCAGTTAATTATATATTAATGACTAGTTAAAACTAGTGAAAGCATCATAATTTGTATGAAACGAGAAGGGACATTAAAATAATATATTCTGGTGGTATTAAAATTTTATTGCATCAAAGCCTTCTGTCAGATAGCATATGATGTGAAAGCTGATTATAAAAAAGATAAAAAGGCTGGGTAAAATGATTTAATATACTTTCAGATATATTGTTCCGAAGAAAATTATCAGAGGCCAGGGAAGAAACTGGAATCTGTGTCTAAAAAGTGTATTATGCAATGAAGTTGTCAGAGGCCAACAAGAGATCTACAGATACCAAATACCTAGGTCTCTACAGTGTAAATATTAGATGCTCGTAAACAACAAAGAGATAAATCAGAAAATTTTACACTCTAACTTTAGGGTTAGACCTGGGAAAGGTCAAACAGAAGTAAACCTACAGACCGTAAAGAAACTTCTAAATATGCTTTGGAATTTGACAGAAGCAAAAAAAAAAAAAAAAAAGCCTCTAAGATATAATGCCCTCTCTAACACGGGTTTGGAAATCCTGGTGCCTTAGTGGTTAAGATCTATGGCTGCTAACCAAAAGGTCAGCAGTTTGAATCTACCAGGTGCTCCTTGGAAACTCTAGGGCACTGTTCTACTCTGTCCTTTGGGTCGCTATGAGTCAGAATCAACTCATTGGCAATGGGTTTGGTTTTTGGTTTTGAACAAGTGTTTAGGGCCAGACTGAGTTTGAATTTACACTGCTAAACTAATATTTTAAATTTAATTTAGAAGAACTTGTGTTTGTAGTGCTCCCAAATACCTGGTAATACAAAAAAAGATTCCCCCTGTAAGAACAAACATGTGATTTGGCCTCAAGAATTACCTCAGATATTTACAAGAATGATGAGTTCACAATCAAAAATTACCAAATAAATAAGGAGATAGCTTCCGTGAGTAAAAGCCAACTGAAGGAACCAATCAAGAGAATTAAGAATTAATCAAATCTTAAAAGTATCATAACACAATGTAAAATAATCATGTTTCCATGTTTACAAAAGTAAAATAAGGAAAAGAAAGTATAAATCATAAACGAAAAACTATTATAAATGTTTAGGCAACCTTTATATTCAGCCAAATGGAACACTTAGAAAAAGTACATTTTTTTATAATGAAATCATACAAATACATAAATCATATAAACACATACATAAGGCAAAGGTGGTATTAAAAAATTTGAAAATTAATAACATTGAAAATGAAAACAATGAAAGAACACAGAAAGCAGTAAAGAGAAACATGTATTTGGAGATTTGAATATCCATTACTCAGTAATTGATAGAAACAAGTAAACGAATAATTTTTAAGGATACAGAAGATTTGAGCAACTTTATTAATCGACTTCAGTTTCTCGTAAAATATAATTTGCAAAATTGACTAAAGAAAAAAAATTAAAACTTAGCTCTATTACAATAAAAGGTTGAATCAATAATTTGAATTATTTCATAAGTGGGTAATTTCAGGGAATCAATCATTTCAATCTAATAAAATATTTAAGAGTGGAGATGCTCCAGTTGAGTCTGAGGCTTTGGATTCTGAAACTTGCTACCTGAACATGTTGTCTACTCCCCTGCTGGTTACACTAAGAACCACAGTCCTGGAATCCCTATGTTTGCACAGTACACACCATATACAGTGATCTTGTCTGAAAGAATCAAGAGAGGATAGCATGAAAAACACAGATTTGGTGCAATTCTTACATCTTATAGGAAAGAATATTGACGACAAAAGGAGCACCTTTCTCATAAGTAAAGAATCAGGCAGAGCAGAACCAGATCTTGAATATCAATGAGATAATTGATTCTAAACAGTGTATCTTTTCAAAATACTCTGCCAAAAGGAGAATGAAGAAAACCAAACACACAAGGGAAAGATTAGTCCAAAGGACGAATGGACCATAGCTACCACAGCCTCCACCAGACTGAGTCCAGAATAACTGGATGGAGCCTGGCTACCACCAACAATTGCTCTGACAGGGATCACAATAGAGGGTCCCAGACAGAGTGGGAGAAAAATGTAGAACAAAATTCAAACTCACAAAAAAAAAAAAAAAAAAGACCAGACTTGCTAGTCTGACAGACACTGGAGAAACCCCCAGAGTATGGCCCCAGATACCCTTACAACTCAGTTATGAAGTCATTCCAAGGTTTACCCTTCAGCAAGGATTAGACAGTTCTATAGCGCAAACAATAGCACACTTGAGGAACATGCATCATAGTTCAATCATGTATATGTGACTAAAGGAGCACACAAGCCCAAAGCAAAGAGGAGAAGACAGGAAGGGACAGGAAAATTGGACGACTGGAAACAGGGAAACTGGGTGGAGAAGAGGAGAGTGTTGACATATCGAGAGCTTGGCAATCAATGTCATAAAACAATTCATATATTAATTGTTTAAGGAGAAACTAACTTGCTATGTGAACTTTCTCCTAAAGCACAATAATAAAAAGAAATACTCTGCCAAAAAGTCTTTCAGATTAGCCTATTCTTTATTTCAGTCTGATTTTATTCTTGATGAAAAAAAGCATATTCCCTACCTTCTGGATAGCAAGGAGCATATCTGGTTTAGAATCCTGGACACATGCGCAACCCTCAACACAGAGGAGAGTTGTCTTCATTTTTCAGGAAGTAAATTGTGAAATTGGATGCTAAGATACCACTTACAAACTTCGAACATCAAGAAAAATACTTTCTTGGGGGAGAAAAAAAAAGACTAAAAACATTTACTCTTAGAAGAATGGAATTTTTAAAAGTAAGTAAATAAATATTTATGGGATAAGGTATTCTTTCAAAGCATAAGTAGGAATTTTCAGTTAACTTACACAACCAAAGCCAAGTTGCCTGAATGCTTATGTTACTAAAATGACAGAAAATGAAATACATGGAAGTATGCGTGCTCATATCTAAAATGGGAACCTAAATCCAAAATAAATTTCATTGAAACAGTCCTTCACATTCTTCCAAGGCAATATGATACAATTAAAGCATAGAATCAATGATAGATTTCCAACATGTTAAAAATGTTTTATTTAATTACGCTCTTTATACTACAAGATGGCACTGGGTTTTTTTTTTTTTTTTTGGTTTTACACTACAAATAAATGTAGCTCATGTGCTTTTTTATAGCATTGCTTAAAGCTATAAGAACGATTCTAATCTATCCCTGCTTAAATATTCATTAATACGGCCTATAGAACAAGAAGCAAACAAATCATAATTTTTATTAAAATTTTATGACCGATTGTTACTGATGTCTCATATCATGGAAAATGTTTTTACATAAAAATAAAATATAAAAGCATTTAATAAGAAAAAATTCAGCTTATGCAAAATAATTGGCATGTTAAAGATACACAACAAATTTGATTAGGAAGTAAATGAATACATTTTCCCATTTCAGACAATTAAGAGGCATATATATGAGATGAGTTGGAACCGACTCAATGGCACCTAACAACAACATATGCTCTTCTTCCAAGGATATTTTGGTACTCATATTTCAATTTTAAGACTACTCTTTCCAAATAGATAAGAAGGAAATGTTTTAAAATGGTTACTGTAATGACTTAGAAACCTATCATTGCATAATGTGTTTAAGTTATGATGTTCTATTTAAATGGCAACCAAAAATAAATATATAAACAAACTTGCTATAAAAGAGTAGTCAAACTTTTAGCTTTCCTATCATTTCAAAGTTTGATATCCTATTATAAGAATAATAACCACCACAACAAAAACAGCAGCATTTAATGGCACTATTAACTCAAGAACCTAAAACAGCAACTACATTAATTATATTCATTATACTTAATTGAACATAATCATCTAACCTAACAATTCCTTGTACGCTAATTAATAAAACAGCATGTCTTCTGAATCACAAATTTATAAAAAGTCTTTTTTTTTTTTGAGTAGATCCCATTTGGTAAAAATGTGTGAACCATAATTTAGTGTGTACAGAAGATACCGAATTGTATTTAATTTCAATATTATAATTTTAATATGTTTTATGTCATATTCTCAGTGGTAATGACTTAAGGATATAGTGTCAAATATAAAAAATTTTGTAAGCAAACGTGTCCCAATAGTCTTTTCACAGTTTTTACTGTTCTATTCAGCATATGATTTTGGATGTCACTTCCTTCAGTAGTTATTCCAAACCATCGTCTCTCCCTTCAAGTGCCCTACCCCAACCTATTCACTTTGAATACATGGCTTTGCCACCTACTTATGAAAATAATTATTTATTTTAACACTGTCTCTGAAACTAATGATCTAAACTAAATCTGCCCAAATTATTACATTTTGACATCTCTCTGAGTGGAGATAGTGTCCGTTTTCCTCCAAGGTTTCTGTCTTCGGTAAAACCATGCTGGACAAGGTCAGTAATGACAGCCACATTGCTATATCCCACTGACACTTTTCTATTCCTGTGTTCTCTGCAAAAAGTGTCTGCAGTTTCTTTACAAAACTCCCTTCTCACTTGTTTTCCAGGGTAATCCTCCTTCTTGGTTTTTTTTATCAACTTCTGCTTCATTGGATCTTTTTTCCTAGTTAGGATGAATATTCCTATCACCGTTTACTTGTCCTCTTGAATGCTGAGTTCCCCTTCCATCGTGCAATTTTTTCTTTAACTTTTATATTATATATCACTGAAAGCCATAGATTGAAAAATAATCTATATGTCACTCTCTTCAAATAATATCTATAATCTTTCTCCCCCGTACAGATCACATATAATAATGATCATTATAACTTCCAAATGCCAAGCATGTGTAAAGTACTATATTATGCATAATTCTCAAATCAACCCAATATTTTGGAATTAATAACCTCTGTTAATGGGGAAGAATGTTTAGGATCAGAAAGCTTATGTTGTCTAAGGTTTCACAGCTGATAAACTGCAAAATTATGATTCAAATTCTAGCCTGATTACAAATGCATGCTTTCTACCAAGTCAGGTTGCTTCTCTTTATCCAAATGACTGATAGATGTCTTATGTGGATGTACAATAGGTAACTCAAACCCAATTCCCAAAATGATCCCATCATCTATGTTTCTGTACCTCTTCAAATAAACCTCAAACCTACCCTTCCTCACATTTTCCCTTTCAATGATTGATTTAATTCAATCATTCAAGCAAAAAAACTGTGAATCATGTAGATTCACTCATGTATAATCTGTAATCAAGTCCTATGGATTCTGTGTGCTCAAGACTTTTCCAAACTCATGTTTTTTTCTATTGAGAAGACCATTGACATTGGTTCATTTTAAGTGTAAAGACTAGTCTTTCTGTTTCCAAACTTTCTCCCCTACAGTTTTTTTTTTCCCTAAAACAGTGAGTTTTTTTTTTTTTAATCATAAATTACATCAGGTCACTTATCTGCTTGAAAAAATTCATTGTAATTGGAATCAAATTTAAAATTTTAATGATAATCTACAAAGTACTAGTTAAAAAGGTCCTTAAATACCTCTCATCTCAACTTGTACCATCTCCCAGAGCTCTGTGCACCCCAGCTTTATAGCTCTCTGTCTCATCTTCTAGCATAACAAGTAGCTTCAGGGTTTTCTGTGTGCTGATCTTGTTGCTTGGAAAAAAATCTTCCTTCAAATATTCACTTCAGTAGTTCCTTTTTGACATTTAGGTCAAAATTTACATACTCATAGAATCTAACCTAGCCTACCTTTCTACTCATTTTCTACTAAAATAACCTGATTTTCTTCATAGCATTTTATTAGCATGTGAAAATCATATTCACATATTTGTTTGCTTGTTTTTTTATCTTGTCCAAGTAAAATGTAAAGTTCATGAGAACAGGAAGCTTGTTTATCAAATATTCTGAATGCGTAAAACACCGTCTGAAAGAACACAAATATTTAGTGAACATATGAAAATAATTTAGTGGCACTTTAATTCTTAATTCAAAAATAGACCAACTTAAGACCAATTTAAGGAATTAGTTATTTCTAATTTGTTGAAGAAAACTTTTTGAGATATGACTCAATTCCCTTCCATTTCCTACTTCTTCACCTATGTAACTTGTCATCTTCCAGAAAAAGCTCACACATTATCAGATATGGGAAGTGGTACCAGACCTATAACCTAATCTGGTACAAATCTCATAATAATATGAAATAAAAGGACATGTATAACAGTATACAGACACTTTTGTTACTCTGCAAATGTAAAATAAAAGTTAAAACATACACACAACCTTCCATTTTCAGGAATATGGCTGGAAAACTGCTCTGTTTATGATCCATGGAATATTGCTGAAAATTTGCCATTGAAAGCCACAAAAATGAGAAAAATATTATTAAATGAATTGAATAAATGATAAAATAAAAATTTTAAGGCTAAAATCCAAGTAAAGGGAAAATCCAAAAAATTGGACTATTCCCGAAGTTACTTTTTATATGAGGGCATGTTCCTAACTAAGCAATTTGAACTCCATGTTTTTATGCTTTATAGAGCACAAGACTAGAAACCAAAAATCAGGAAATATTCCAGATTGGCTGTGTATTGGAGGTATGTGTGTGGTGTGCCATCAAGTCAATTCCAATTCATAATGGCCTATAGAACAGAGTTGAACTGTCCCATAGGGTTTCCAAAGAGAAACTGGTAGATTTCAAACCACCAACTTTTTGGTTCACTGCCTGAGCTCTTAACCACTTTGCCACCAGGACTCCATTGTAAATTTATGATCCCAGAGGCTACCCCTCAACTGAACAAGAAACCAAATGAAGCCTGCTTTATCACTCACTATGAGGAAACTGCAAGAAAACTGTCTTACCTTTAGCAGATTTAGGGAGTGGGAGTAGGAAAGCCAATAGAAGATATAACCAAGAAACAAACAGTTTATAATTCATTATTTTAGCATATACTCCATATTGATTTAATCTTTTCAACAAACTAGTAACCAAGGCTCACAGAGCAATCGTGGTTATCCTTCATTTTAGAGATGGGAAATGTAAAGCAAGAGAGAGAAAGCACTTTAAGTCACAAAGGTAGCACATGGCAGTTAAAACTACACAAGGCAGCAATCTTTCTAAGCTATGAAACTGCCCTCCTGTTTCATGTTGCTGCCCCAAACATCTCCTGAAATTTTTGAATACCAAAATCATAACTCAAAAGGATGTGTTCCTACACTCACTTCAGATTTTGTGGAATTAAAGTATTATGACAAAGGTATGTATGTGGTATAGGAAGTGTGTGTGAGTGCTGACTTTCATATTCTTCTGGTGATTTTCTTCTGCTAAAGCTAAACATTTATACTTTTTTATAGACTAAATTTACAAAATAAAATACTTTAGTTAAGGTAGTTGACTAAATAAAACATTAAAAAACAGAGGACATCTTATATTCCTTATATTTTTTCCATTTTATAGATAGATATAATACACAATAATATATATGATAGATGAGTATATATATATATGTGTATATATATACCTATAATGAGATTTGATGAGTTTCTTTATCATAATTTTAAGTATTCCATTTTTCTCTTTTTTCCACGCTTACTTTTAAAGAAAGAGCCCTAAATCTGTTTTAAAAGAATCTATATTATCATGGGAAAATTCTAACATGGAGATGTTAATATAGAAGGGCAACAAAAAGAAGTTCTCTTAGATGTGAGTGCTAAACAATGATACCTACTAACCAAAAGATATGTCCAAATATCAAAGTCAAATTAAGAGAGCTTTGAGGATAATAAATTAATGGTGAACAATAAAACCAATTAGAAGTGTTTAGTTAAAATGCTCGCTGCTAATAAATTTAGTTAATAACAACCTTGATCTAAAATTATGGCTTATTTTAGACCCAACAGGAAGTAAAACAGGAGTAAGGCAAGAGAGAAAGCCTGTAACACTTCTGAATTGCAAATGCAACATTGCAGCCTTACCTGCTGCAAAAAACTCAAGTCGACTCTTACTTCTGTTTTGGTTTTCCAAGTGTTTTATTTGACCTGTCAGTAGTCTTTTGATCATCTGCAAGTTAATCAAAAGTTAGCTAAACCTCCTGTATCCTGAAATTACTTCCTTCCTCAGTTGGCATTTATGAGCAGGGTGGTAAAACTATAGCATTTGAGATGTGTCCGTTGGATTGTTGTATATATCTTTCATACAACGACCTCTTCCTACATGTTTGTCATGCTCCCATTACTTTAACATCTCCTCAAACAACCCTGATCTAGCAAGCCAATGATTCTAAGAACCTAAAAACACTCTCTCTTTAACTTCTTATAAATATAGATTATTTTCCTTGCTGATTTGTGTGTTTGCCATTGCCAGTGGGTTTGCCTGTTAGCAAAAATGTATGTACTGACTGTCCTCACGGCTACGAGCCACTCGCAACATTCACAGACTTTCCAATAATATGCTTCTAGTAATAAATATAACTAATATGAAAAGATAATTTTAAAATCAACCCTGGTTATTCATTTAGTTTATTTACGAATGTGTACTGCTCATCTAGTATGTCCCAAGCACAGAGCTTATTGCCTGGGATAGGCTGTGAACAGGAAGGACAAACTTCCTCAGAGAATTCATAGCCAAGTAGGGAAGAGAAACATTAAGTCTATAATAGGTGTTTTGATGGAGAAATCCAGGGTGCTGTGGGCACAAATAATAGGAGTTCTGTACCAGCCTAAGACTTTGAGAAAGGATTCATAAAAATGTAATATTTAAGGTGAAATCTGAAGAATGGGTAACAGCTAAGTGCTGAAGAGTGATTGGTGAAATGAAAACAGCATTTGGATAGATCTGCAAGCAAAATATAAGCACGTATGTTCCAGGAAACACAAGAAAAACTTAGGATGCCTGGGGCACAGAAAAAAAAGAAGAAATACAACTGACAGGCAGATCCAGACTAGATCATGTAGGACTTTGCTGGCCGTGATAATGATTTGGAGTCTTAGGTTAAGCATAATGAGAAGCTTTTAAGTCATTTTGTTTCAAGTGCAGGGATGGAATCAATTTATATTTAGAAAAATAACTTGAGTTTAATGTCATGAATTGATTAGAAAGTAGACATATTGGAGAAAGATTAATAATTATGTGGTACTATAAATGATCAAGTTAAGAGATGGGTGTTGGCACTGGAGGTAGATAAAATCGGAACGGTTCAAAATCTATTCCGGATGAAGAATAAGTCAGATTTGGTGGACAAGTGGAAGTAAGTTTGAGAGGTGCACAATGACATCATCTCAGATGAAAGATGAAGTTATTGGCTTTAAATAAGAGAAATGATTCCTCTCCATTTAAACAGCTGCAAATTGAAAGGAACTGGAGAGTGTAGTGGTGGAATTTTAGGGTTGTTGACAATAAGTATAGTGAGTTCACCAGATAGTTTTTATTTATTCATAGAAGGATGGGCAGTTAAGAAGCATAGAGTATAAGGACAACAAGAAAGAAAATAATTATTTACTGGAAAAAACCACTAAAAGTGTTGTTGACATAATGAATTGTCAGGTGGTATTAAGAGAAAAATTATGAGTTTATAGTGGCACTACTTTAGCCAGCCAAAAAATTTTCTCCAGTGGTTTAGGTTATGGATTTACGAGACTGGTTGGACCAGAGCAAGGGGATTTAGTATAGAGTTTACAGTAACTGAAATAACATGATCGACCATTGCAGTTTTTCCTGGGTGTGTCCCAGTGTTAATACTGAATGTACCATATCTCAGGAAATCCCTCTGTCCTGGGCAAACTGGGATGCTTGGCCATCCTATTTCTTAGAAGAATTTATCATAGGAGGGTGAAGAGAACTAGATTAAATTAGATGTATAAATGGACTGGAAGACCCAATGTAGTAGAGGGAAATGATGCTAACAGACATATGTAAATCATAACACTTAACTCTAGGAATCAGAGACAGAAGCTTCCTAATTAGAGTTACAAGCAGCTCTGGCCTTCAAGTCTTCACAAGTATAGCTAGCTGTCAATAATTCTCCCTACTCTTCTGTTGTAAGTAACTAGTATTAACCTCAGCATATTCCTGGATATTTACTATAAGCTCACAAACTAAGCTCACTTTTTTTTCTCTTTGCAATCCAGATTTCAGACCTGCTGAGGTATATTATTGCTGAACAGATTAACATTTACTATAAAATAAGGGTATATTCATGTAACGAGCTTTAGTAGAAAAAAAGAGGTAGGTATAGAATATGATATGCACTCTACTTTTAGTAAAAAAAAATGTAAAATGTTAGGCTATTTTATTTTTTCCTTCAATATAAGAATAAGGTACGAAGATAAATTATGATGATGAGATTCAGATTTTAAATACTTCTTTAATATTCTACTAATAATTTAACAATTTTTAAATTGAATAACATGAAATGTTAAACTTGATCAACCAAAAAGGAAACACTTAGGAGTCTGACATTTTTTTGAATGTTGTTTCTAATTTGTAAACAAGTATTTCTGGCAGGAAAAAAACATCACTTAATGTTATAATTTTAATGATGCAATGTATCTAGCTTCTAGCCTTGTAAAACTGCAAGTCATTGTAGAAAAATAAGTACACTTAATATATTTGTCTCCAACATGTTTTCTTATAAGTTTTTAATATTTCTGTAAATTTTAGAATTAACATTACAAAGAAGACCCTAGAAACAATACTGTTACTGTGGCAGTCACTAAACAAATTTTAAAAAATCCTATTCCATAAACCTTTTATGAGATTGTTCTATGTACAAGCTCTGTGAAAAATACTAAGTAAACAAAGAATTAAAACCACATAATTCCTAGTTCCCACATGTTTGAAGATTATATTCCAGAAAAGGGAAAATATACAAATAAACAATAATTTTAGTTTCCTAGGGCTGCCATAACAAATTGTCACAAACTGGGTGGCTTAAAACGACAGCAAGTTATTCTCTCACAGTAATTGAGACTAGAGGTTTTAGCAGAGTCGGTTCCTTCTTTAGTTTCTGTGGGAGAAATGGTCCCATGCCACTCTCCTAGCTTCTGAAATTTGCCAGAAATCTTTGGTGTTCATTGGCTTGTAGTTGCCTCACTCCAAGGCCTTCTTCTACATGTGTGTCTGTTTCTCTCTTTTATTTTCTTATAAATACAGCAGTCATTGGATTAGGGCTCACCCTAATCCAGCATGAACTCATTATGACTTAACTAATACCATCCAAATAAGATCACATGAGGTTCCAGAAAGACATGAATTTTTTGGGAACCCAATACAGTCCAGTACAATGCTATTATGATAAGGACTATAATAAAGATATATATATATATATAAATTAATAACTTAGATCCATACATACATTATAGAGCTGAGTTTAAGGCACGGATAGGGAGTAAGCATTGAAAGTCACAACTAGTAAAGTGAGAGAAAAGGGATAAAGATAAGTATAAATAATAAAAGTTGAGATAATTAAAGCCAACACATATTAAGCACTTACTAAGCATTGTATATATATTATGCATTTTTTTTTTTTTAACATAGTTATGTGGTGGGTAATATAATCTTGACTTTAAGGGTGTAATTTGCTCAAAGACATACAGAGCGTTAAGTAGTGGAGTTGACCTTTAAACACTAAAAAAAAAAAAAAAAACCCTAAAGCTATCTAATTTAAAACCCCACATTTGACCACTGTTTATACTGCCTCCCTACTATGTACTAACTATATCTTATATAATTTCTGAAAATAACAATTCTGAATTATTATTCAATTGTATATAACCTCTTGACCATTTCTCACTGGCAGAAAATTAAGACTGACAGTCTCCCTAATCAGCTAGAGTCACAGACTAAATTCTACAGGATCTACTGTGACCACTTAAGGCCTACAACCCAGGAAGATAGTGAAATTAATATAATTGTCATTAGAGTCAAAATTGATAACAAATTTATAAAATTTCATAAAGATATTACATAAAATATTTCATTTATAAGAAGTTGTTGTTAGCTGCCATTCAGCCAGTTCTGACTCACAGCAGCCTTATGTATAACAAAAAAGATTGAAACGCTGCCCTGTCCTTCGCCATCCTCACAATCATTTCTATGTTTGAACCCATTGTTGCAGCTACTGTGTCAGTCCATCTCACTGAGGGTCTTCCTCTTTTTCACTGACCCTCTACTTTACCAAGCATGATGGTCTTCTTCAAGGACTGGTCCCTCCTGAAAACATGTCCAAAATATGTGAGATGTCGCATTCATTATCAAAAAGAACGTTTCAAGATCTATCCTGAAGTATGATGCTCTCAGTGATAGGATAATATCCATATGCTCACTTTTCTATGCCAAGAAATTTGGAAGACAGCTCCCTGGCCAACTGACTGGAAGAGATCCACATTTGTGTCCCTTCCAAAGAAAGGTGATCCAACTGAATGTGGAAATTATCGAACAATATTGTTAATATCACACCCAAGTAAAATTTTGCTGAAGATAATTTAAAAATGGTTGCAGCAGTACATCAACAGGGAACTGCCAGAAATTCAGACTGGATTCAGAAGAGAACATGGAAGAGGGCTATCGTGCTGATGTCAGATGGATCTTGGTTGAAATTTTTGTCTTTGTATAACAGTAACTTATATTGAGATCAGAGTAAAATACACACATTTATTAAAATATATTAAATAATTAAAGGGCCAGGCATTACATAATAGAGCTTCACTGGTGCAGTGGGTAACAACTTGGCTGCTAACCAAAAGGTCGGCAGTTCACATCTACCAGCTGCTCCTTGGAAACCCTATGGGGCAGTGGGCTAAATGCAAAACTGAGGTAATAAGACTGTTTTAGTTTGCTATTCTACAACAGAGACATCACAATTGGGAGGCTTTAACAAACAGAAATTTATTTTCTCAAAGTTTAGGAGGCTCTAAGTCCATATTCAGGGCACTGGCTATAGGGGAACTCTCTGCTGGCTTTGTGGAAATACCCTTGACTTAGTTTCCGTAGTCTGGATGTTCCTCAATTCCTTGGTTATCTTCAAGTGATATCTTATTTTTCTCCCTGTTGGCTTGCTCTAGTTTAAATTTGGGTCTTTAGTGTGGTATGAAATAAGGCTGGTGGTGACTATCCTATGACTAGCACAATGAAGTTGCACAGTATTTCAATTTATAAGTATAAATTTAAAATTAAATATCTTAAAATATGTCATAATTTTCATAAACCCATTTTTTTTTCTGTTTTAAAATAAATAATCGGAAATAGGCTCAATTCTCCCAGTTTCTTAAACCATGGTATAATACTGTTATGGATTGAATTGTGTCCCCCAGAAATAATGTGTTGTACTTCTTAACCCCTATACCTCTGATTATAATCCCATTTAGTTTTTCTTTTTTTTTTAAGTGGACGTATCAGTTTAGGGTGTGTTTAAAACAGTAACCTTTGAGATATAAAAACAGCAGATTAGGTGAAAAGAGAAAGCAAAGATGGGAGAAGAGAGATGCCAAGCCACATGACTATTGCTCAAGAGCAGAAGCTGAAAAGAGATAAGGGCCTTCCTCTGGAGCAGACAGAGACAGAAAGCCTTCCCATAGAGCCAGAGCCCTGAATTGACTTCTAGCCTCCTAACTGTGAGAAATTAAATGTCTGTCTGTTAAAGACACCCACTTATTGTATTTCTGTTATGGCAGCACTAGATAACTAAGACAAACACCACGCTATAAAAGTAGTTAACTCATTAGTATAAAAAAAAAAAAAATTTTTTTTTTTTTTTTTTTTATAGCTGGCATTAACTCAAGTGAAAGAAGAGTGCCAATCAATCTGACAATTCTCAATTGGATTACCTGATTATTTTTTATTATGGAACTGAAGAGATTCATTGGGATAACACTTATACAACTCTGGAAACTAAACTTAAAGTAGAAATCAGTTGAAGTAAACAGCATGCTATTATTTAAAATCAAATATATAATTTCAGAAGCCGGATATATACACTAAATGTTTTTATACATTAATGTTTACAGAAAATCTTTGGAGTTTTAATATCTAAAAGCTCTAATAATGAGAAAAATATTTTAAAACTTTTTGCAAAGGATTAACTATGTGAAATACATGGTAAAATGACTCATCAATCAAGGCACATCATATTTTATTTCTATTGGGTACATTTAATACATCATAAATAGATCAAGCAGAGAAAATAAATGATAAATACTTCTTCAGACATCATTTGACCCAGCAAGTGTTAGATTCTGTTGGCAAATCACGACTGTAAATAACAGGGTTAACTGCAGGAATTTTCCTGATTCAAACACTCAGCTGTGCTCATCGAGAGAAAAAACAATGTTCAGCAGTGATATTACATTAATAAGCAATTTCAGTGTTATTCATCATTACTATAAATTTATCAAAATGAAAGCATGGCACTAAGGAATTAAAACCTTAGTTTTGAACTCATGACCATAAGCTTCAACCTACAAAGACATATTTAACACATACATAGTATTTGGATTCTTCAGCCTACTGCTTTTCAACACTGACTGCATACAAGCATTATTCTTAAAGTGCCAGTTCCTAGGTCCCATCCCCATCAAATGAAATGATAAACTCTGAAGGTAGGACCCTAGTATCAGTATTTTCAAAATGATTCTTATATGTGCATTTAGGTTAACATACCATAGTCTAACAAATTCTCTTTTAAAACAACCTACTAGAGATCCTTCAGGCTGTGCAGTCAGAGAAAATGATGGTTAATATCTTCTTTTTTTTATAAATCACTCAACTACATCTATTCTTGATCAAAAATGCCTAACAGTCAATTAGAAGGGCATACTAACTGCATGGTGAAACCAAGAATTTGGTGCAAAATAAAAGCATCCAACATGTAGAGGCCTTTTCTTCCGAGCTACCATGTATTCTGCAGGTTAACCTTTCGAAATATGAAAAAAAGAACATATGGAGGAGACCCTGGTTCAATTACATGAATGATCACAGAAGCTGTCCTCAAAGGATGACAGAAAATCACAGAAACATGTTACCAACCAGCAATGATAAAAACAGAATAAAACAAAAACTGTTCATCTCCTAACCGGTGTATTGGTTGCCAGTAAGTGTTGACAGATGAAAAAAGCCCACCTACAAGGGTGTGAACCATTGGTTCAAACTTCTATTGTGTCCCTTATATTAGGTACTTGCCTGCCGAGCCGGCTTTTGCCAAAACAGGAAGGAAAAAAAGTCACCTATAAGAAAAGAAAACAGATTACCTTATTAAGAAGAAAAAAGGAAATGAGTATGGTTTCCATCTTCATTTCATTTAGAGAAAAAATAATACCTTAAACTCAATGGCATATAGAATACTACTTAGAAAAAGACCTCTGTTACAATGCAAACAGAAATGAATCATAAAGCCATTTTCAATCTAAAATTATCAGAATTTTTTTTTTTTTGCTTCCCTAATGTGTGCTTTGAATGGTATCCTAGAAAGAGTTAAAAATTAACCATTTTGTAACACGGTGGTTAAGAGCTACAGCTGTTAACCAAAAGGTCTGCAGTTCAAATCCACCAGCTGCTCCTTGGAAATCCCATGGGGTAGTTCTACTCTGTCCTATAGGGTTGCTATGAGTTGGTATTGACTCAATGACAACAGACTCTGGGTTAGTAAGCAAAAACACAGAGGTAATATGGCCTAATATCTTATTTGTTGAATATTTTAATTTCTATTTCAAAGTAGACAATATCAAAATTTTGCCATAGTTCCAAAGATAAAATGCAGATATAGAACAAGGTCACTGTATATAGAAAGAAGGAAAGCTTCAATTGGAAAACTGAAGAGTTTTGTTGTCCATGCAGTAACTGGTTTTCACATATTCTAAGATTGCTACATTGTGGATTTTTAAGATATTTTAAACAATTCAAGGAACATTTGTCTTCCCAGACTGTTTGTAAATAAATTGTGAAGTAATAGTTTCTTTTGTGAATTATTTTACCAAAATCTTATTAATGTTAGCAAACACATATACAAACAGGGTTCACTATTTGCAAAGCACTTTTTGAATTACTTTATATATTAATCCAATCTTTACAAAAGCTATAAAATAATATATTGTCTCAATTTTAAAAAATGTTCAAGGATAGTTGAGTGAGTTGCCCAAAGTCACACAGCTAAGTAATAGAATCAATATTCAAACCCAGGCCTCTCAAATCATTAATATTACAGAGTAAGTTTGCTAATAATTTGGAGCTCAAAAATTTCTGCTCTGTTTTTCTTTTGTGAAATTCAAATTCGGGGAAGAAACAGTACAGCCACACTTGGGTTTGACATTGCTGAAGCCCACCTCCATATTGTGAGGATGTGATCTGGAGATTTGGAAATGCAGAGGAATAAGTCACTGTCATTTTGCTTGCCTTTTTCATGTGCCCAAATCTGATAGTTAGATATGTAGTCACTTTGCTTAGACATATTTCTAATTATCACAAGGAGTTTCATGGAATTCTAAAATAACAGTAATTTGAATTTTAAAGACTTGAAATAATTATGTGTCATACAACTTTTGGGAACAGAAAGGAGTTTCACACTATCAACTGCAAAGTTGGAGATTTCAACCCATCCAAAATGCCAAGAATAATTATTACAGAATTTCAAGCTGAATTAACTTAGAGCAACACTTCTTTCCTTAGATATGATAGGGCACTTGGAGATAATCAAATTCAGGTTTCCATGTAGTGCGTGAATCTCTTACAAAAATTTAAAACAAGATGTGTTTTAAACAAAATAGAAATCTCTTGGCAAGATGCTTAAATAGAGTGCACTGTTTGACTAGGTGTTCAATCACTGTGAAGGGAATCTTCATTTGATAAGGTACTTTGCCAATCAGTTTGAAACTGCAAATATCAAAACAAAGAATTTACTATGCATGACAATACTCAACCAAAGAATGTTTATTACTTTCTTTTAACAGCAACATAACTTGAAGAAACTGGAATAAATTTGGTTCATATGCATCATTATGAAATGCAGTATTAACCCAGTTACGTGTCAGTTCCCTTGAGGATAGAGTATATTGTTTAGGTTCAACAATTTAAAAAATTTGCAATTATCTTTTTAGCTTAATGTTTTTCTTCAACTATAAAGGCCTGTAAAATATAAGGAAGAACTTACTACTAAATTGAAATATACTAAAGGAAGCTAAAGACCAAAATAATCATATAGTGAGACTTTTCATTTCAGCCCTGTCATGTAAAGAGCTTGGAAGTTTTCACTACTGTTCTTACAAGAAAAAAAGCTGAACAAACTAAAAAACAATGACTTTTCTTGGATATATCAGAGAACCATGGTCACAGGGCAAAATACCAGCATGAAATCTGGAGAAAGAGACAAATTCAGGATTGCAGCCAAGATCTGCTACACGCAGCAGAAGCCACTGGAATAATATGCTGGTTAAAAACTTGTTGACTTTGAGTCAATTCTACCTCATAGTGACTCCATGTGTATCAGAGTAGAACTATGATCCATGGTGTTTTCAGTGGATGATTTTTTGGAAGTAGATTGCCAGGCCTCTGGGTGGACTCAAACCACCAACCTTCCATTGGCAACCAAGTGTTTCAGCTTTTTGCATAACCCAGGGACTATAGGAAGACTTGAAAGACAGTTTTAATGAATTACTGGAGGCTGAGTATAGACCAATGTTAGATTGAGAAACTCTTGGGGGATGAAGTTTTAGGAATGCTTATTATATTCATGTAATTTACCTCCAGGAACACCCCCACGAGAGGTTCTCACAGAGAAAAGCCAAGAAAGAACCCTCTGGGGTTCTGGTGGGAATTTGGGCTGGGGGAGGGAGGGAGGAGAGGAAAAGGATATTAACCATTATGAAATGATCCCCGGGGAAAAAGTTTACCAGAGGAAATTTTTCCTAAGTAGGGAAAAGGCATTTCCCTGACTGAAGCATCTTGTATACTTCATATCGCAACCTAAGGGTAGAGAAAAAAGCTAAAGCATTTAAATTAACCACAAGATTATACAACATGTCCCCTCCTCACCCTTTAGCACCACACCAATAGGACTTCAGTATAAAAACAATGGTTTAAAGATAAAAAAAAAAAAAATTGCAAGACATAAACTTCAAGAAGGAGTTATTAGGGTAGTTCAAGGACAACAAGGGAAATAAAAACAAGGACAAGAGATGAATTTGAGGTCTTTGGAACCTACAGCTATAGCAGAAATTAAACACAGCCCAACATCTAGCCAAATTAACATAAATCCTCATACTAAAAGCCTATTTACTTTAGTTTCTACTACCAAATATCCCGTATCCAGGTTTCAATAAAAATGACAATGCTTGATAAAAAGCAAGAAAAAAAAAGGCTGAAGAGACAAAGCAGGCATCAGATATGAAACTAATTTTGGTAATTATTAGACAGGGAATTTAAAATAACTATGACAAATATGTTGAAGGCTATTATGGAAAAAATAGGAAACATGAAAGCACAGGTGGGTAATATAGAGGAGAAATGAAAACTATAAGGAAGAATAAAAATTCTCAATTTTTGATTCACTAGAAATAATAATAAAAAAAAACACTGCATCAGAAATAAGGAATGTTTTTGATGGGCTCATTAGTAGACTAGACATAGCCAAGGAAAGAATTAGTGAACTTAAAGATATATCAATAGAAAATTCCCAAACAGAAATGCAAAAAGAAAAACAAATAGAAAAAAAAACGCAACAGCATGTACTAGAACTTTGAGACAATATCAGAATTGATATGATACACATAATTAAAATACTATAAGGAGAAGAGAGAACAAAACAGAATATTTCAAAACTGACAGAACTGGAAATCAAATTTACTAATATGGTTGGAAATATCGACACCCCTTCTTTAGTAAATGATACAACTAGCAGGCAGGAAATTAGTAAGAACATCGGTTACCTGACCAGCACTAACAATCAACTTGATCTAATTGGTATTTATAAACTATTCCATCAAACAAAAGCAGGATACACATTCTTTTCCAGTTGACATGAAACATTCACCAAGATATATCACATCCTGGGCTATGAAAACTTCATAACTTAAAAGCAAAGAATTCATACAAAGTATGTTCTCAGACCACAGTGGGATTAAACTAGAATTGATGACAGAAATAATAAAAGATAGCAGGAAAATTTCAAAATATTTGGAGATTAAAAAGAAAAACTTCCAAATAACACATGGGGTAAATTAAAAAATCTCAAAAGTTAAAAACAAACAAAAAACTTTAAATAAATGATAAAAATAGAGCTTATCAAAACCTGTGTGATGCAGTGAAAGCAGTAATCAGAGGGAAATTTATAGCATTAAAAAAAAAGAAATACTTAAAATAAATAATCTAAACCTCCACCATATGGAACAAGAGAAAATAGAACTAAGTAAGCCTGTCATTGCTTTTAGGTGCCATCCAGTTGTTTCCAACTCATAGTGACCCTATGTACATCAGAACAAAATGCTGCCCAGTCATGTGCCATCCTCACAATTGTTCCTATGTTTGATCCCGTTGTTGAAGGCACTCTTGTCAATCCGTCTCATTCAGAGACTCTCTCCTTTTCACTAACCCTCTACTTAATTAAGAATGATGTCTGTACCCCTCCTGGTGACATGTCCAAAGTATGTGAGATTAAGTCTCTCCTTCCTTGCTTCTAAGGAGCATTCTGGTTGTACTTCTTCCAAGACAGATTTGTTCATTCTTCTGGCAGTCCATGGTATATTCAATATTCTTTGCCAACACCAAAATTCAATTGCATCAATTCTTCTTTGGTCTGCTTTATGCATTGTGCAGCTTTTGCATGCATATGAGGCAATGGAAAATCTCACGACTAGGGTCAGGCACAGCTTAGTCCTCAAAGTGACATCTTTGCTTCTTAACGCTTTAAAGAGGTCTTTTCCAGCAGACCTGTCCAATGCAATACACCTTTTGATTTCTTGACTGCTGTTTCCATGGGTGTTTACCCAAGTAAAATGGAATCCTTGACAATGTCAGTTTTTCTCTGTTTATCATGATGTTGCTTATTCGTTCAGTTGTGAGGATTTTTGTTTTCTTTATAGTCAGGTGTAATGCACACTGAAGGCTGTAGTCTTTGATTTCATCAGTAAATGCTTAAGTCCTCTTCACTTTCAGCAAGCAAGGTCATGTCATCTGCATATGACAGGTTTTTTATGAGTCCTCCTCCAATCCTGATGCCATGTTCTTCTTCAGATAGTACAGTGTTATGGATTGAATTGTATTCCCCCAAAATATGTGTCAACTTGGCTAGGACATGATTCCCAGTATTTTGATTGTCCACCGTTTTGTCGCCTGATGCAATTTTCCTATGTGTTGTAAATCGTACCTGTATGACATTAAAGAGGTAAGATTAGCAGCAGTTATTTTAATGTGGCAAGACTCAAACTACAAGATTAGGTTGTATCTTGAGTCAGTCTCTTTCAAGATATAATAGAGAGAAGCAAGAAGAAAGACAGGGAACCTCATTAACACCAAGCAAGAAGAGTTAGGTGTGTGTGTGTCATTTGGACCCAGGTTTCCCATGCTTAGAAGCTCCTATACCAGGGGAAGATTGATAACAAGGCCTTTTTCCAGAGCTGACAGAGAGAGAAAGCCTTCAGCTGACACTCTGAATTCCAACTTCTAGCCTCCTAAACTGTGAAGGAATGTCTTCTGTTTGTTAAAGTCATCCACTTGTGGTATTTCTGTTATAGCAGTACTTGATAACTAAGACAGAACTTGGTACCTAGAGGGAGTGCTGCTTTAACAGATACCTACAATGTTGAAGCGGTTTTTAAACTGTGAATGTGTAGAGGCTGGAAGAGTTATAAAGTGCCTAATAGTAAAAGCCTAGATTACCTTGAAGAGACTGTTAATGGAATTACGGACATCAAAGACAATTCTGGTGAGGATTCAGAAGGAAGAAGGAAGAGCTGTTACACTGGGCACGGCGCAGACAGTGAGAAGCAGCAGGAGAACCAAGAGACCAGTGTGAGACAGCATTGGAGCCAACCCACCGAGCCAGAGAGCTGAGTGCCTTCCAGCCTAACTTTACTGGCAAAGTAGGGTGCCTCCAGGCACTTATCGGTGGAGCTAAAGAGCTTTGGAACACAGATAAGGGTGATGAGGCCAGAGGGCCTGAGAGGCAAGGAACCGGGAAACAGAAGCTGAAGAGACAAAGAACAGAGGAAGGAGAGCTGCTTCAATCTCAAAGGGTAGGACCACATCCTCTGGGGTCTCACACAGTGGAGCCATGGCATCTGGGGTTTCAAAGGAGGGGGCACAGCCTCCTAGGTTTCAAACAGTCACGTCTTCATCAACTCGGTTCTAGAGTGTAGGACTGACATTCACGAGCATTAGGATGCAGCTGGATCTGCTGCCCACAACTGAGGGGGGCAAAACTGCCATGCCCAAGTGGCAGAAGAAGGGGCCTGCCAGGGCTGAGGGAGTAGGGTTGCCATTCAGATGGACTAGGAGAATGAATTCACCCAAACGTGAGGGACCAGAGTTGCCATTCCAGTGGGCCTGGAAGGTGGAGCTGAAGCCCAGGGCTCAGGAGTTTCCACCCAGAATCCAGAGAGCATGGCCAACGCCCAGAGTCTGGAGAGCAGAGCCATTGCCTAAATGGTCTTAGAGAACAGAGAATCGTTTTCAAACACTGGGAGCTAATGTAATGTGTTCTGCTGACTTGCTTGATGCCTGTTATTCCTTCTTTCTCTCCATTTCTCCCATTTGTAATGGAAATGACTAGCTTGTGCCCATTCTGCCACTGTACTTTGGAAGCAGATAACTTGTATTCTAGATTTCACAGATGAAGAGGAATTTTTGGATTTTAGACTTTGAGTTGATTTAAGACTTTTGCTATGATATGTTGGGGTGAATGTGTTTTACATGAGGCAAGGATATGAATTTTGAGGGCCAGAGGGTGGAATGTTATGAATTAAACTGTGTCCTCCAAAAATGTGCGTCACCTTGGCTAGGCCATGATTCCCAGTATTGTGTGATTGTCTACCACCTTGTCATCTGATGTGATTATCCTGTGGGTTATAAATCCTACATCTATGTTATTGAGGCAGGATTAGAGGCAGTTATGTTAAGGAAACAGGCCTTAATCTAAAGGTTAGGTTGTATCTTAAATCAGTTTCTTTTGAGATATAAAAGAGAGAAGCAAGCAGAGAGACAGGCGGACCTCGTTACCACCAAAAAAGAAGTGTCAGGAGCATGTATGTCCTTTGGACCTGGGTTCCTGTACCGAGAAGCTCCTAGACCAGGGAAAGATTGATGACAAGGGCCTTTCCCCACTGCCAACTGAGACAGACAGGCTTCCCCTGGATCTGGCACCCTGAATTTGGGCTTTCAGCCTTCTAGCATATTGTGCTAGCATAAACTTCTGTTTGTAAAGCCATCCACTTGTGGTATTTCTGTTATAGCAATATTAGATAATTAAGACATTCAGATTATAAGCGTATTTGCTCAGCATAAAGATTGTGTAAGTATGGTGAAAGCATACAACCCCAACACACGCCTTTTCTAATTTTAAACCAAGCAGTGACCACCTGTTTTGTTCAAACAACTTCCTCTTGATCTATATACAGGTTCTGCATGGGCACAATTAAGTGTTTTGGAATTCCCATTCTTTGCAATGCTATCCATAATTTGTTATAGTCCACACAGTCAAATGCCTTTGCACAGCAAAACGCAGGTAAACATCTTTGTTACTCTCTGCTTTCATCCAGATTCATCTGATATCAGTAATGATATCTCTGGTTCCACATTCTCTTTTGAATCTGGCTTGAATTTCTGGAAGCTCCCTGTCAATGTACTGCTGCAACCACTTTTGAAGGATCTTCAGCAAAATTTTACTTGTGTGTGATATTAATGATATCGTTAGATAATTTCTGCATTATGTTGCATCACCTTTCTTTGGAATAGGCACAAATATGGATTTCTTACAGTTGGTTGGCCAGGTAACTGTCTTCCAAACTCCTTGTTATGTGTGAGTGAGTACTTCAAGCATTACATCCGTTCGTTGAAACATCTAAATTGGTATTCTATAAATTCCGGGAGCCTTGTTTTTTGCCAATGCCTTCAGTTCAGCTTGGACTTCTTCTTTTAGTACCACCAGTTCTCATGAAATAGTTGAATGTCGACCAATTCTTTTTGGTGCAGTGACTCTGTGTATTCCTTTCATCTTCTTTTGATGCTTCCTGCATCAAAAGACTGTAAACAGAAACAGCTTCAAACATCCATTAGTAACTGGAACATGAAATGTATGAAGTATTAGGAATCAAGGAAAATTGGAATTTGTCAAAAATGAAATGGAATGCTTGAAGATTGATATCTGAGGCATTAGTGAGCTGCAATGGACTGGTATTAGCAATTTTGAATTGGAAAATCATATGGTCTACTATTTTTTTTTTTTTACTATGGCAGGAATGACAATTTTAAAAGGAAGGGTATCACATTCGTCATCAAAAAGAACTTAAGCCTAAAGCAAAAATATGAAAATAAACAATAAAAGTTAGAGCAAAAATCAATGAAATTGAAAAAAGAAGACCAATAGAGAGGATAAACAAAACCAATAACTGGTTCTTTGAAAAGTTCAATAAAATTAATAAACTTCAAGCCAGGCTAACCAAGAATAAAAGAGAAAAGACACAATCTACCAAAATAAAAATTGGAAAAGAGGTCATCACTACTGTTCTCGTGGACAATAAAAGGATAATAAAGGAATACTACGATCAACTTTATGTCCTCAAATTTGATTAATGTAATGGACCATTTACTTGAAGACATTCTACCAAAACTCACAGGAATTACCGATAGCAGGAATAGGTTTATATCTATTAAAGACTTGGAATCAATTATTAATACCTTCCAAAACAAAAGCAGCAGGTCTACATGTTTTCACCAGTGCATGCTATCAAATATTTAAGGTACAAATGTTGTCAATTCTCCACTAACTCTTCCAGAAAATAGAAGCAGATGGATTACTTACTAAATTATTCTATGAGGTTATTATTATCCTACTTCCAAAAGCAGATGAAGACTTAAAAGAAAGGAAAAACTATAGAACAATATCTTTCATGAACATAGATGTAAAAGTTTTCAACAAAATGTTAGGAAATCAGTTCCAGCAATACGTAAAAACACTATACACACCACAATGAATTGGAAAAAGGCTGAATCAACACTTGAAAATAAATCAGTATAACTTACTGCAACAACACGTTTATATATATACATAAAACATATATATATATACACACACACATATAGGAAACCCTGGTGGTATAGTGGTTAAGTGCTATAGCTGCTAACCAAAGGGTCGGCAGTTTGAATCCACCAGGTGCTCCTTGGAAACTCTATGGGGCAGTTCTACTCTGTCCTATAGGGTCGCTATGAGTTGGAATCAACTTGATGGCACTGGGTTTGGTTTTTCTTTTATATATATATATATGAACATACCAAATGATAAAGGAAAAAAAAAGCTGACAAAATCCAACACTACTCATGATTTAAAAAAAAAAAACAAATAAACTGTCAGAAACTAGGAAAAGGGGGGAAAATTTCTACATCTTGGATAAGAACATCCACAAAAAAACCTACAAGCATCACTATAGTCAATGCTAAGACACTGGACACTTTTTCCCTAAAACTGAGAACAAGACAAGCAAGACCAGGATGCCCTCTTTCATCACTTCTATTCATCATTGTACCAGGAAATCCTAGCTTTTGAAATAAAAACAAAAATAATAATTAAAGTTATATAACTTGGGAAGGAAGAAATACAACTGTCTTTGCCCACAGATGACATTACAGTCTATATAGAAAAACCCAAAGAATCAACAACAACAATATAAATGCTGGAACTAATAGCAAGCATAAAGACAGAAGATTAATATTTTAAAGTGAATTGCTTTCCTATAGACCAGAAACAATTAATTGGAACTGGAAATTTAAGGAAAAACAAAACATTTATAACAGCACAAAAATAATGACATAAAAATAAATCAGAATATTGCAAGATTTAAATGCAGAAAACTATAAAACTCTGATGAAACAAATGAAGATTTAAATAAATAGAGTGTTCTTGGATTGTAAGACTCAATAATGTTAATATGTCAACACTTCCCTATTTGATTTACAAATAAGTGAGGGAAAAGAGAAAAATCTCCTGTGCAGAATCATTCCAAATAAGTTATGTAGGGGGAGCATAACTCCATATTCGTCAAGTGTGATCTATGTATAATGACTTCCTTCCAAAGGTTATGGTATAGAAAGGGTGCAAAAAAAAAAAAAAAAAGAAAGAAAGAAACAAGTAACTTTACAGTGTTGAAACTAAATAAACCTCAGCCAAGTGATCAACATCAACAGTCATGTTGATAGTATGTGATAAAAATTGCACTTCACTTCTGTGTTCTTCTTTCTAAAAACCAGCTTAATCATGGGAAAACATCAGACAAATCACCATAGAAGAAAGTTCTACAAAAAACCTGAACAGTATTCTTCAAAACAAAATCATTAAGGACAGGAAATTCTGAGAAAACCTTACATGCAAGAGACACCTAAAGAGGAAGGACAACTAAATGTCATGTGGTATCCTGGGGAGATCTTGGAACCTAAGAAGTACATTAGGTAAAACTAAGAAGATGGACTTTAGTTAGTAATAATTTATCAGCATTAGTTCATTAATTGTTAGAAATGTACCATACTAATCTATGAGTCTGAATCGACTCAACAGCAATAGATTTTTTTTTTTTTTTTTAATGTAAGCTGCTAATAATAGCAGAAACTGGGAGTTGGATACATGGGAACTCTCTGATCTATCTTTATAAATCTTCTGTAAATGTAAAGTGGTTTGATAAAATAAACTTTATTTTATAAAACTATGCAGTCCTTTATGCTTGGAAGAATTTCATTTTAAATTCAACTACTGGAATATTTTAAACATAATTCTTTGGGAACTCATGTGGCTTATTTGTATTTCCCTACAGGTGTGCTATATTTGCAGTACAGTATCAAAACATTTTAAGGCTCATTTGGTAAGAGAAGGAGATGAATTAGCAATGGAAGCAATTATTAAAGATTAAATAATTATGATATGCTATTAACGGGCCAAAGAAAAGTGGCTATGATTTCTTATACACATCCATAATAATTTTCAGCTTCACTAATTATTTGCTTTAAGAAACTCTTAAACAAGGCCTAAATGTCATTTACCTAAATAATTCTAAATAATTTATTATTTCTTAACAATTATAATTGAAGGGTATTTTGAGTTTTTTTAATCCTGAGGAAAAAAATAAACAAGCGAATAAGAATTCAGAAAAGAGTCAGACTAAAAACAAATGCTTTTTTAGGGAAAGAAAATAAAAAAAGAGGAGCAGGAAGAGAGAAAGGTAAAGAGATTTTTCTCACAAAATAAAACTGTGCTTTCTATATTAGATAAAAATATCACTTGATAAATTAATTGTTTCATATATGTTAATACATCATAGCTCTCTTTGTATATTTTTGGTTCTTCTCACAATATACACACTATTTTTTTTAAAAGAAAAATATATTATTATTACTACTTGCTTTAAAGATTGTAATCTTAAGTGGATTTTTTTAATAGGAAAGAAAAATGTTACCTTAATAGTTTAATAAGACATGATTCTAATCACATAATTTTTTTTTTTTAAGCTTATAAAAGTTTTTAGAAGTTCCAGATAATTTACATCATATCCTAAAATTCCTGGGTCAGAAGAAAAGTGCCTAGTAGGGTTGAGCCTTTTAATTTAGGACAAATATTATAAGAGGTCTGTAAACCCATTGCCATTGAGTCGATTCAGACTCATAGCAACTCTACAGGACAGACTAGAACTGCCCACAGGCTTTCCAAGGAGCACCTGGAGAATTCAAAATGCCAACCTTTTGGTTAGCAACCAGGCTCTTAATCTCTACACCACCAGCGCTCCTAGAGATTCCTGGGTGGTGGAAATGATTAGAGCTTAATTACTAATCAAAAGGTTGGTGGTTTGAACCCACCCAGTAGTACTGTGGAAGAAAAGCCTAGTGATCTTCTTCCATAAAGATTACAGCAAAGGACACCTTATGGAGAGGTTCTACTCTGTAACACATAGGGTCACCATAAGTCAGAATCAACTTGACAGAAACAGGTTTGGTTTTTCTTGGTATCTGGAATATGATACCAAAAAAAAAAAAAAAAAATTGGTTTTAATTATCATTTAGAAATGTTAGCATTGGTTGAATAATTTAAATATTTGGCATATAATTAATAGATCACCCTGCTACTAAAAAGTGGAAAAATTAATTTCTACTTGTCTCTATGAAATGGAAATGGCTAAGAAAAAGGAATTGAAAGCAAGTATTTATTTAACGTCTGTCATGGATTGAGTTGTGTCCCCCAAAATACATGTTGTAAATTCTAACCCCTATACCTGTGGTTATAATCCCATTTGAGATTGGGCTTTCTTTGTTATGTTTATGAGACAGGATTAGTATAGGGTGTGTTCTGAGTCAATCTCTTTTGAGATATAAAAGGAGCAGATTAAGTAAATAGCAAAAAGCAGAGATAGGTGCCAACCCAAGCTACATGAAGATTGACAAGGAAGAAGCTGAAAAGAAACAAAGACCTTCCTCCAGAGCCAATGGAGAAAGACTTCCCCTAGAGCCAGTACCTCGAATCTGGTCTTCTAGCCTCTTAAACTGTGAGAAAATAAATTTCTATTTGTTAAAGCCACCAACTTGTGGCATTTCTGTTACAGCAGCATTAGATAACTAAGATAACAACATAACATGAAGAGATAAACACAATGAATGAATAACATTTTCTTATAAATATTCAAATAAACCAGAGGTGTTCTGAAATCAAAGAGAACACACATACTGCAGGTGCAATAAGCGAACAAATGAATATTTTAATATTATGGCACAAAATGTAACATTAAATATTAAATGCTGATAAATTGAGATTAACTAAATAAGAAGAAATAAACTGAATAAAATGACAGCAACTGAAACACCAATGATAATAATGATCATAAAAAAGGTGGTGCAATTTACACGAATCTTTTCCTTACACAGCTCATTTTTGAAATTTTAAAAATATTACTTTAGGGCAATATCTTCCTTACGTGAGTTAACTAAAAAACATGAGGAGTTTGTCATTGAGCTACATTAAATAGTAAACTGGAAGGTTAAACATGTATTTAATAATCTTGTCTTTTTTATACCATTTAACACAAGGCTCCACTTTTCATTGCCTAAACGAATACTGTGTTTAAACACCAGCGTCCACATTTCTATAGAATTTTTTTTTTTTAAGTTTTATGCTTTATTCTGAAAATATTGATATCGTGTGGTGAATGCTTGGGGGTTTTCTTTATTTCCAAGTATTATATTTATTTGTTTTTCATTTATATTAATCAAAGAAGGATTTGTAGTCAGGAATAGAATTTTTTTTTAAGTAAATGAGACTATAAAAGGTGGAGAAAATGTCATTTTAGATTACACAGAATAATGTGACTTAATTCTTAGAATTAATACCAGAGAATCTGATGAAATCAGTGGATTTTTTTAAAGATAAAGATTACTGATGAGGGATCAAATGGGAAAACAGGTAGAAATAGGAAATTTAATTGAAGATCTACTAAAATAAGCACTACTCCAATAATGTCCAGGAAGTCCCATTTAGTTTATTTTTTGTTGACTGTAAAATAATTGACTTCCAGGCAAAATTGCTCATATTCAAAAGTAATCCCTAAAGTATGTGTTTCCATGAAAACACTGCACTGGGAAATCAAGGTCAGCAAGAACAGCTGATTTAGACAATAATGGAAAATAGTCTTTTGTGAAATATGGAAAAGTGGATCCAGGAAACAAACACTATTTTGATAGTAATATTCTAAAACAACTACAAGCTAGGAAATGGGAAATTGAGTTAACCAATGAGTAAATGAAAATTTAAAAGAATAAAATATGTAAAAAGAGTCCAAAATTCACTCTTCTCCAATGATTCATACTTTCAAAAATGTTTATTAAACATAGATGTTCTGGGCAACATTTTATTTCCAATTCATACACAAGCGAGAAAACTGACTACCGATTTTTTATAGTCAAAATAAATTTATTTCTTTATTAAATAAATTATGCAATCATATTCATCTGCACACAAAGTATTTTACCATAAAATTATTAAAATAATTTAAATGCTTGCTATATATATATAACATATTCAATGCTATTTAATCATTTCCTCTCTCATTATTGTTTTGATTATAAATTGAAAATATCCTAGATCTCTTTATAAGCAAATATGACGATCACATTTTTAGTACTTATCTTTGCCAAACCAAGCACACATGTGCATGCACACACACATTTCAGAAAACATTACAACTCTAAATTTTCTGACTAAAGCGTTGCTTTCAAAACTTTCTACACTTGTGCATTGTATTCATTCTGACAATGCCCTTCCTCTCCTTTACCACCACTTGCACTGTCTCTTAGTTTAATCTGTTACTCCTCCCTGGTATCTTCCTACCCACACTGCCTTACCCCAAACCCTCTACAGGATAATATATTTAATCCTCTTCATGGCTATTATGGATATATATGGATAATCCCAACCCTGTGGCATCAGGATTGGACGAAGATTCATTAACAACCTGCATTATGCAGATGACATAACCTTGCTTGCTGAAAGAGAAGAGAACTTGAAGCACTTACTGTTGAAGATCAAAGATGACAGCCTTCAGTAAGGATTACACCTCAAGAAAGTGAAAACAAAAATCCTCACAACCGGACCAATAAGCAACATCATGATAAATGGAGAAAAGGTTGAAGTTGTCAAGGATTTCATTTTACTTGGATCCACAATCAACACCTATGAACAACAGTAAGGAAATCAAATGACACACTGCATTGGGCAAATCTGCTGCAAAAGACCTCTTTAAAGTGTTGAAAAGCAAAGATGTCACTTTAAGGACTAAGGTGAACCTGACCCAAGCCATGGAGTTTTCAACTACCTCATATGTGTTTGAAAATTGGAAGACCAAGGAAGAATAGATGCTTTTCAATTATGGTGCTGGCGAAGAATATTGAATATACCATGGACTGCCAAAAAATGAACAAATCTGTCTTGGAAGAAGTACAACCAGAATGGCCCTTAAAAGTGAGGATGACGAAACTTTATTTCACATACTTTGAACATGTTATCAGGATGGATCAGTCCCTGGAGAAGGACATCATGCTTACTAAAGTAGAGGGTCAGCAGAAAAGAGGAAGACCCTCAATGAGATGGAGTGACACAGTGGCTGCACAATGGGCCCAAGCATAAGAATGATTGTGAGGATGGCGTAGGATCTGGCATTGTTTTGCTCTGTTGAAAATAGGGTATCTCTGAGTCCAAACTGACTCAATGGCATCTAGCAACAAAAACAACAATATGCAAGTCATTCATCATTACGTAACACAGTTTTATCCACAGAGGATGTATATTTCCCAATCATGTAAGAAGTTTCTATTATTTTGTCTTTATGATGCTGAACATTAATATTGATGCTGCTGATTAAGTCTGGGTAAATATGGGGTATGTTTGAGATAGGTAAACATTAAGCATCCTAGAACATACTAAATAAGAAAAATGAAGATGAAGTACTAGCATGGTGTGTCAAACAAAATAGGTGTTCAATTATGGTCTTTTAAGAAATTAAGAAATGAATATATTAAGGAATGATTAACTTTGGGTAAGGAAGAAATCATGGTAAAACGTTAGACGGAAATGAGGTAACAAAGAATTCAATGAAAAACGTCAAATTTCATAGGAAAAAACACAATGAATTGTGTAGAAGATAATGAAAAGTTGTAATCAGGCTATTAAGTTTCAAGCAGTTTGAAATAATAGTTATATCAGAGCTTTATATTTGTGGTAGGTTTTTTTCAATATGAAAACAAAACAAAAAAAACCCAACAAAACCAAGCCTATTGCCGTCGAGTTGATTCCGACTCATAGCAACCCTATAGGACAGAGTAGAACTGCCCATTAGAGTTTCCAATGAGCGCCTGGTGGGCTCGAACTGCCGACATTTTTGTTGGCAGCTATAGCACTTAACCATTATACCACCACGGTTTCCCATGAAAAACAAAAAGTTACGCTACATAAGCATCCAGTACTAACTTGCAACAGGTAAAATAAGTTCTTAATAAGCCAACATTGCTGTTCCTCATCAAAAGGCGAGGTAAGAAAAAAAATTTCTAATTTTTTTTCCTGTATTCGGGTCTCTAAAAAGAGTCATCAAATTGTTTGCCTATACTTTTAATTGACAACATTTTTATAAAAAGAAGAGTATTTTATTGAATCGACTCAATTGACTTTAGTTTTGTCTTTAGTAGCATTAAAAAAAATTTAAATTTAACATTATATTTTCAATGAAAATATGTTTTAACACCTAATCAACAAGGCTCAGTGGCTTCTACAATTCTTAAGACAGATACAAAAAGAATCAATCAAATATTTCTTTCTTCTGTTTTCTTCTGTGCAGTGACATAATACTTTTCACCAGATACGACCAAAACCAGTTGTCATCAAGTTGATTCCGACTCATGGCAACCCCGTCATGTATTAAAATGTAAATATCTTCTATGTAAAAAACAAAGATATTCTACTTCCAGACAGAATGGAACAATAGGGAGGAGGTGGATCTATAAATTCACAGAGTCACAGTGGCTACAGTTCTCAGGACAGAGTATTGAGAGGAGATGCACAGCGAGAGCTCAGGAGATCTGTGGAGGATCCCTTTGGAACTATATCTGAGTACAGATGAGCAAATGCACATGAGGAAACCACCTGAGGCTGGGGAAAGAATCACCCAAAAGTGGCAAAGAGAACAATTCTGAGAGTTTACACAGGGCCAAAAATGTTTCCTGACACAGATGATAGTATTAGTAGGCAAGGGCTTTAAAGCAGATATTATTTAACTGTTTTCCATATGCTCAAAAAATAGAGAAAAGACTAAATATATTAAGTGGAGACATGAAAGAAATATCCAATTTGAACATCTAGGCATAAAAAAATAAAATAAAATATATAATGTCTATGATCAAAAAAACACACTGTATAGGATCAATAACAGATTGATAAACTAAAAATTAATGAACTGGAAGGCAGTACAATAGAAACAATCCAAAATGAAATTCAGAAAGAAAAAAATGAAGAGAACATTTAGTGAGCTGTGAAAAAACTTCAAGTGACACCCCCTCAAAAGAATAAAAACAAACCCATTGCCGTCGTGTGGATTCTGACTCACAGCATAATTGACGTACACAACAAAGGAAGGCAGAAAAACATTTGAAGATAAAATGGCCAAAAAATGTCTAAATTTGAGGAAAACTATAACCTCAAGCTACTTCAAGTAAAATCAACATGAAGAAAACTTTATCAAGGCACATGAATATCAAATTTCTTATGGCCAAAGATAATTAGAATGTTATAAAAGCAACCAGAGTGGGGGAAAAGACACATTCAGTACAGAGAAACAAAGACTGACAAAAAACACCTCATTAGAAAAATGCAAGGCGTAAGTCAGTGAAACTACATATTTATATCACAGGAAAAAAAGGAAAACAAATCCATCAATTGGAATTATATCCCCAGAAAAATATCACTCAAATATTATCGTAAAATAAAGACATTTTCAGACATACAAAAGCTGAAAGAACTTGTCACTCTAAGGCTTGCAAGACAAGAAATGTGCAATAAAATCCTTCATGCAGAAGAAAAATGATACCAAACGGATATATGGACCTCCACAAATGATCTAAGAGCAATGGAAAATGTCATTATGAATAATTATTGTAATGTTTTTTTCCTAATTTTTCTTTAATATATAATTGACTTTTTAAAGCAAAAATTAAAAAGTAGTGTGGGATTTATAACATACATAGAAGTAATTCATATAATAACAATAACCTCAAAGTATGGAGTCAGGATGGAGGAATTTCACTTAAACAGAGAATATGCAAGTGTACACAATCATTTTATCAAGACAGAACACCTGGGTCATAAATTGAGTCTAAGTGAATTCAAAACTATTTAAAACACACAAAGCATGTCCACTGGCAACAACAAAATTAAATTACAAATTAATAACAGAAAATTATTTGCAAAATCTGCAAATATTTGGAAACTAATGTACATGCAAAGAAGAAATGAAAAGGGAAATTAAAAAGTATTTTGAAGTTAATGAAAACGAAAACACAACCTACTGAAATTTGTGGAATGCTACTAAAGCAGTATTTACAGGGACTTTTATGGCAAGAACTAAAAATCTATGTTTAGAAAGGAAGAAATGTCTCAAATCAGTTTCCTTGGCTTCTACTTTATGAAACTATAAAAATAAGAGGAAATGAAATCAAAATAAGATAAAAGAAAATAACAATAAAGCTCAGAAATTAATGAAATAGAAAATACAAAAACACTAAAGAAAATGCTATTGCTTTAAGATCTATGAGAAAAACCAAACCCAAACCCACTGCCATGGAGTCGATTCCACTCACAGTGACCCTGTAGGACAGAGTAGAAGTGCCCGATAGAGTTTCCAAGGAGCGCCTGCCGGATTCCAACTACCGACCTCTTGGTTAGCAGCCGTAGCAATTCATCACTGGGCCATCAAGGTTGAGATCTATAGCACTGATAAACCACTAGCAAAACTTCTTAGAAAATACAAGTGAAGAGACCAATTACTCGTATCAGGTATGAGAGGGATGACGTTACTACAGATCATACCCATAGTAAAGTATATTAAGCAAATATTATGGACATTATGCCAATTCGACAAGCAAGGTCAAATGGAAAAATTCCTTGAAACATACACTATCAAAGCTCATTTAAAAAGAAATAAATAAGATGAATAGCCTTGTATTTATTAGACAAACCGAATTTGTAGTTTAAAACCTTCCCACAAAGAAAGCTCAGGTGAAGATGGTTCTTCTAGTGAATTCTACCAAACATTTAAGGAATACATAATTTATCCACTCTACAAAGTACCCCAGAAAGTAGAAGAGGAAGTAATAGTTTCAATGTAATTCTCTGAGCCAACTTTATGTTGATACTAAAATGAGACAAAGATATTACAAATGAACAGAACTACAGACCAGTATCCTTCATAAACATAGATGAGAAAATTGTTTTGAAAAATTAACAAATCCAATCCAACACTTAGTTGTTGCTGGGTGTCATCATGTTGGCTCTCATTTGTATGTAAAACAGAACAGCATTGCCCGGTTCCACCCCACTCTCACAATTGTTGCTATGTTTGAGTCTACTATTGAAGCCATGGTGCCAACACAGCAATACATGTAAAGAATGACACCTCATGAACAAGTGCTCCCACACAGTAAGGAAAACAGATCAATGGAACATAATAGAGAGTCCATAAATAGACTCACATATGTGGTCCATTGATTTTTTACAAAGGTGCAAAGGCAAGAAACAAGGTAAAGGCTAATCTTTCCAACACATTTTTCTGGAACATTTGAACACCCATATGTCAATTTACATAAAAAAAAATCTTGTCCCCGTATCTGACACATGCAAAATTAAATTAAAATGGATCATAGACATAAATGCAAAAAGAAAAACTATAAAATTTCTGGAAGAAAACATTAGAGAGAATATTGATCAACTTGTATTAGGCAAAGATTTCTTTGATAGGATACCAAAAGCACAAACCATTAAAAAAAATTATAATTTGAACTTCCTCAAAATTAAAAACTTCTGCTCTCCAAATAAAACCTTTTGGTTTAAGAGAATAAAAAGAAAAACTACAGTCTGGCAGAAAGTATCCTTGAATCATACATCTAAAAAAAGAGTTGTGATTAGAATGTGTAAAAAAATTACAACTCAATAAAAAGAAATCAAGCAATTCAGTGAAAAAAATGGGCAAAAAATATAAACTGATACTTGGCCCAAAATATGTATATATAGCAAATAAGCATATGGAAGGATGCTCAGCATGATTATCAAAATGAAATTAAAACTACAATGAGATCTAACTACAAACCTATTAGGAAAGCCTGACCATTCCAAGTGTTGATAAGCATGCGTAGCAGCTAGAACTCATATACTGATGGTGGGAATATAAAATGTACAAACACTATGGAAAACTATTTGGCAGTTTCCTAAAATTAAACATACATCTACCTTATCACCCAGTCATATCACTACCAGGTATTTCCCAAGAGAAATGAAAGCTTATGTCTATACAATATGGATATTCATAGCAGCTCTATTTGTGAGATGCAAAAACTGGAAAAGGCCAAAGATATATCAGCAGGTGAATGGAAAAATAAACGGTTATATCCATATAACGGAAAACCACTCAGGAATAAATCAAATGAACTACTGATATATGCAAAAACATGGCTCATGGAATAATTATGCTAAATAAAAGGAGCCAGATAAACAAGAGTACATATTATATATTTCCATTTATATAAAATTTTAGCAAATGGGAAATGAATTATTGTAACAGAAAGCAGATAAGGAGTTTAACTTAGGACAGAGTGAAAGCCTGGGGAGGGGAGAGAAGGAGATACTACAAAGGGGTACTAGGAAATTCTGAGCCTGACAGCTATTTTCATTATCTTGAAAGTGGTGATGTTTTCTCAATTGTATAAAAACCAGAAAAACAAAACCCATTGCTGTCGAGTAGATTTGGATTCATAGTGACTCCATAGGACAGGGTAGAACTGCCCCATAGGGTTTCCAAGGAGCGTCTGGTGGATTCGAACTGCTGACCTTTTGGTTAGCAGCCCTAGCTCTTAACCACTACACAACAGGGTTTCCTCTCAAATGTGTGAGTGTGTGTGTGTGCATATATGTATATATATCAAAATACATCAAATTGCTCACTTTAAATATGTATAGTTCATAGTGTGTCAGTTATACCTCTAGAGACTTGAAAAATAATTTGGGCATCTTCTTTTAGCAATAAATCTAATTTTCTTACCATTTTAATAAGATTTATATTTTGGAAGAGTTGTTCTTGTATTTCCTTCCTTACCTTGGTTTCACCCCTCAATCCATGCCAACCTGGCTTCAGTCCCAAACTTCGGTCCAAATTTATTTCCCTCCAAAGTAACCAATGGCCTCTATTATATTCAAAGTACTTTTTCTCCCCATCCTGTCTTATTTGATTCCTCAATAGTGTTCAACATTGTTGACTACTTCCTTTTTTCTTAACTTGTTACTATAAAGCCATGTTCACTGGGTTTTCATCTAAAATTTTGGCAACTCTCATTGTCTGATGTTGGCTCAGCCTTCTTAACTTGGTATTAACCACTGGAGTTCCCATGAATTAGGCATAGTCCATGTTTGCTCAGTTCTATTATCCTCAATCCCTATTATTCAGTTAGCATGTCTATACTCCAAATTTTCCTAAAATACTTTTCCATAGCCTAGTGCTCTCCTCTGAAATCTAGTCCTATACACCCAATGTCATGTGATATCTACATTCAGATATGTATATACTCCAGACTCAGCTGCATTAATCGTCTGCATTTAACCCCCTTGTTTTCCATAATACAGGTATTGTGGAGTCTTAAAAATGCAAATTTTATCATGCCCACCACCACCACCAGTTGTCATGGATTAGATTCGAACTCTGGCAACCTCATGTGTGTCAGAGTAGAACTAGGCTCCATAGGGTTTTCAGTGGCTGTTTTTCAGAAGTAGATCCCCAGGTCTTCTGAGGCATACCTGGGAGGATTCAAACCTCCAACTCAGTGTGTTAACTGTTTACACCACCCAGGGACTCCTATTATGCCACGTCTTCCCCAAAATACATCAATAGCTTCCCAATTATAAGTCATAATTAAAGTATTTAGCATGACCTAATAAGTACTGTACTTTTATACAACTAATACAAGCCTTCTAAGTTTGTTTGCTAACTGTGCCCTGCCCCTGCAAGGTATTTTCCTCAGTGTGTTATGCTAATTTTTTCTTTTTTACAACATAAAAAAAATTGGCATAGCAGTACTTATGAAATACTTCGAGGGGGGAGGGCAAAGTTAATGTAATGGTGTTGTACACCTTTAGTGCTCGTGAGTCAAAGAATATATGAAAAACAAGAAGTTAATAATTTTAAATATCTCTAAGATAATTTTAATTTCATGATATTCCAATATAAATACTAAATGATTTGTTTCATTGAAATCAACATGACCTATAGTAAAATAAACTAGTGGCATGGTAGATTAAAGGGGCTACATATTATTGGCTACAACTTCCAAAAAAAGGTAGAGTCTGTTTCCCTTCCCTAGGAATCTGGACTGGATCTACAACAGTCTTTGACCACTAGAATGCAACAGAGAGATGCTGTTTAACTTTCAAGGCTGGGACTTAAGAGATTTGTAGGTTCTGTTTTCATGGCCTTAAGAAAGCTCCCTCTTGTTACCCAGCCACCCTGTGAAAGAACTCCAGGGCAGGTGGGGAGACAATGAAGAGGGCAGCCAGTTGTTCCCACTGACAGTCCCAGCTGAGCATCCAGTCTACAGCCAGCACCAAATACCAGTCATGTGAGTGAGCTATCTTAGTCTAGTCCAGCCTCCAAATGACTACAACTCCAGCCGGCAACATGTGAAGCTGAAGACTCATCCAACTGAGTTCGGTCAACCCACAAAATCATGGCAGATGATTGTTGTTCTTCGAAGCACTAATTTTAGACATGGTTTGTTATGAAGTAGAAACTGAAACCAAAAAAAAAAAAAAAAAAAAACCCATTGCTGTCAAGTAGATTCTAACTCATAGTGACAGTATAGGCCCATACAGTTTCCAAGGAGCGTCTGGTGGATTCAAACTGCTGACCTTTTGGTTAGCAGCCATAGCTCTTAACCACTACACCACGAAGGTTCCCCAGAAACTGAAATGCGGGGTAAAAATTCAACTCTAATTCTAAATGAACGGTGACTCCAGAGTCAGTCTGCCTGCTTTTGAGCCTTGGACTGACAGCGGTTGTAGGACCTTAGCCAATTCACTGCACTTTTCTGAGTCTCAAGGAGCCCTGGTGGTGCAGCGGCTTAGCTTTCAGTTGCTAACTGAAAGGTCAGTGGTTCAGACCCACTGTTTGCTCTGTGGGAGAAAGATGTGGCAGTCTGCTCCATAAAGATTACGGCCTTGGAAACCCTAAGGGGCAGTTCCACTCTGTCACATAGGGTCACTGTGAGTCGGAATTGACTGGATGGCAACTGTTTCTCTGAGTCTCAGTTTCAACAGAAATCACATCATGGGATTGTTGTGAGAACCGAAGAGTTCCTATAAAGCCCTTAAGTAGTGACTGAAATTCAGTAAAAAGCTTAATAAATGTCGACAGTTGTTGTGTTGTTATTACTGACGTTGATGTTAATTCGATCTATGTGAAACATTGTTATATGCAATTTCAAGCCACTGAAGATTTCTGGTGTTCATGAGAGAACAGAGTAGATACAAAAAGCATAAAATCTGATAGGGCTTATGGACAGAAAAACATGTTTGAAAGAATGCCTTTTAAGTGGCAGTAATATTGTTCAAGAGTAATATTTATAAATATGGTAAACAAGTCTATGATTATTTTTCATAATTTATTATTTTTAGACCAAATATACTATATTACACTCCTTTTTCCTGAAATATTCAAATGGATACATTTATTATGAAGTTATTGTGAAGCTCAAATAGTTGGCTATATCTTAAATGATAGAACTGATGCTATTGTTTATCTGATAAAATGAATTGATTTGAATATTTAATTAAAAAATCAAGTTATCTCATCCCAGAAATATGTCATAAATCTATACAAGTCATACATATATCATGATAATAGTTAATTATATATCCTACTTCATTCATTTCTCTGATTAAATTTTAGTTTCTGACAAGTATTTTCATTTGTACCGGGTAGTCATGAAATCATTTTTTCTTTTATTTATATTTTCCCAGTTCCCAGTGGTACTCTCTAATTGGCTCTAAATTTTGACTTCACATTTAGATTAGCTTTTTTTTCCCCCCTCCTTAAGAGAAAATTTAACACTGGATTGATATTAATGACTAGTATCTATTTGTGTTACCCAAACAAATATTTTTATCTGTATGTCTGACCAACTGCACATTGAAAACTACTAATTTCACTTCTAAAGTGTCAAACTCTTAATTTCCTCCACATCTGCCCTTTCCAGCTCAGCAGGACATGTCTCTTCCCTCAATCCTCCATTATAGACTTAATTTGCCTTGTATTCAATAGAGAAGTCATTCTGATGCATGGTTGTAAAAAGCTGTCCTACTGAGTCCTGCTTATCTGTCTGCCAAATCCCATGGATTCCCCTTCAATTTAGCCGTTTTGAATTAGAGCTATCATATTTGACTAGTTACTATAGTTTTCATCCTAAACCTTGAGTGGTTCCCACATACCAAAAGAGAAATGCAATAGGAAAGCTAAATAAGGAAAGAGAATTTATATTTCTGAAGAGAAATAGTTGTATTATTTGTAAAACTCATTAAAAAGAATACCTGTATATTAAAATCATCTAGCACTTTCTAAAGCCTACATTTTATTTGATATAAGGACAATGCTCAAGCTAACATCAGCCCAGTTTGTTCAGTGTGTTCTCTTTGTTAGAAGTTATCTACTCAGAAATATCTTGATACAATATGAAAGTTGCTTTCAAGTTCCTATTTGTCTAATTATATAAATCAACGAAAAAAAAAATGACCGTAAAAAAATCACAGAATTTGCCCAGTATTTTTCAATGATTAAACAGGAAATTCTGACAGAAAGAGAAGTATCATAAGAAAACTCATTTCAATAATAAAGATACAGGGATAAGTTCAATGGTCAATGCTAAGTAGCAAATTAACAATTAAAGACTAAAACAAAATTCCTGCTTTTAGGTTTCCACTTATATCATTTGGGAAGTATTATGACGATATTAGAGTAAGAAACATTCTTTAGCTGGTCCGGGCTGTTGTAGCAACCCCTTGAAACTCAACCCTTATTACCTAATAGATAAAAAAAAAAAAAATAGATACCATCATAAATATCTGTACAAGGAGGCAATGCTATACATGTAAAAGGATAAACATGGCAAATGAAATTTAAGTGTCTGAGCTAAGCCATATCCCTATGGCAAATAGTTTTTTTTTTTTTTTTTCTAATTTAATCATCAGTTCTTGGCTTCTTTGATTAATAGAGACTCATCTAAGTACTCTGGAGTGAAGTCGTCCATTATCAATTGTCACTTTTATAGAAGATTAACTTCCATGAAAACAGGCATGATTAGCTTACTCCTCCCAGCCCCCCATGGAAGTAGTATATATAACATAGAATTTGAGTAGGCTCTGCCAGCACAGGTAAGTTGCATGGGAAGTTGGCTCATGCTCTCAGTTCCACCTATTCTTGCTATATTGCCATATCTCCCTTAACTCACAAATATAGCCCCATGAGTATGCTCTTATGACAAAATGACCAAGGAAAAGAACACTGAAGTTTGGTTTACAGATGGTGTCACATGTTGGTACTAGCCTGTAGACTGCTACAACAGTACCACATTTAGATGGCTCTAAAAAAGAGTGCAGAGAAGAAATCCTCCCAGTAGATCCTCCCTTCAAGCAATACATTTGGTTGCCTATTTTGACTGAAGGAAAGAAATCTAGAGGTATATATATATCTGAGGAGAGCAGTATTCCGTTTCTCCCATTTAGCATCTTGAGTTGGCCCAAAAATGGCCATTCAGATTCTTCTGACTCTAGCTCTTGGATCTGAAAATTAAGAAAGTCATACAAAGATACAGAGTCCAGTTACAGATTGTGTCAGTTGTGATAGAATCAAGTGTCCAAAGGCAGTAGCAGTAACTTGAAGTGTCAAATGGAGATGAAACTAGTGGTAGTGTCTTATGCAGCCAATTTCTTTGGGCTGCCTTGCTGGCATTGATCTTTATACAAGCCTACTTCTATAGCATTCCCTGATACTCCATGTTCTCTCCAATATCTATCTAAAAATAATTACTCTCTTTAAGGTAACTAAAGTTAGTTTGTATTTTTTGAAACCAATAAATCTAACTAAAGCATTGTCATCTGCCTGTCTAAAATGGATCCCTGGTGGCTCAGTGTTTAAGAGCTTGGCTACTAACCAAAAGGTTGACAATTTGAATCCACCACCTGCTCCTTGGAAATCCTATGGGACAGTTCTACCGTGTCCTATGGGGTCGTTGTGAGTCGGAATCGGCTCAAGGTAATAGGTTTGATTCTTTGGGCTTCTGTAATATAGAGACACTAATTTTTTTTTTTTTTTTAATTCTTCAATCAATAAATATGCTTTAAGAGTTTAATGCTGGGTCTATTTGCAAAAGAAAAAAATATCTTCACTTTCAACATATAATCATTTATGTACAGAATTAGGTGTATCAGAGCTAGATAGACATCTTACAACTGTATTTCATAGATAAGAGAGTCATGGTTAATAATAAATCTCCATTATAAATTGAAATGCAACAAAATATTATTAGAATTATTTTCCTAACACTATAATATGAAAAAAAATTGATATGTGATAAGATAATTTCTAAATTGCTGAAAGAATTATATGCTAATTAGTATGTGGTAGCTGAGGTAAATAAGTTTTATTTTAAGGCAAAATATAAAGATTTTTCAGAACATTATCACAGTTGAAATGAATTAAAATAAAAATTTACTCCATACATTTTAACTGGTTTTAATACAAGAACTAGTCTAAGTATACTAACACAGCAGGGTTGTGAAATAATAAGTAAGCAATAAAATAAATTTAAAAAAATGCATAATTGGGAAGCAATAATAAATAATGTTTACTTTGCTTTGAATAATCTATGAACTATAATTACTGCTTCTGTTTATTCATATCTGGCTCCAAAACATATATCAATTTAAGGCCAAGTGAACTGCTTTTATTCTTCATTTGATTTTTTTTAAAATATCTGCAGGGGACAGGATTTATGCTTTACCTTTAAGCTGGAAGAAGACTCTGTTGAACTAATGAATAGAAACCTTAATTTAAAACTTAATTTGAATGAATATAATTAAGCCACATCCATGACTCTGATGTCTGAGTTCCTCTCTTCAGAGTACAATCATGCGTTGCTTAATGTCCATGATACATTCTATGAAATAGAATGTTACGTGATTTGGACATTATGCGAACACCATAGTATATACAGGAAGCACCAGGTTGCTAATCTCCATCTTACGTACAACTCATAGTTCTGAGCTAACCCCTGTAAAGCCTACTGTATCATTTATGCCTGGCATCACAATCACTTTGCATACAAAAAACATGAGACACACATGTTGGGTGAAGGGAGCTGTTGCGTTCGCTACATTTGGTTATGTTCTCTGATCAGGATTTCTGAACTTATGGGACCGACTTCTATGTGGTTGGGCATTGCCAGAATGGACATTATGTAGTGCATAACTGTACTTGAATGTGAATACTGAAGATATTGCTCCCCATTGAGTCAATAAACAAAATATAATCAAAGGTAGCAAATTACTGAAATTTTGGTCACTAGAAATGTCAATGAAGCCAGAAATAGTTCTTTAAAAATCAGCTATTCTGCTAGTGAATACAGAAAGGGCAAAGCTTATGAGTCCTTGATACAATCAACGTCATAGTTGGATAGGCTTCTAATCATTTAATAACATAAACTAAAATATTCTAGCACTTGAATTCATTTTGAAATATTTAATTTAAAAGACCACATTCTATGTTTATAAAGACATAAAATTTATATCACCAAAAAAAACTTTTTAAATTTTTTTGAAGAGTAAAAATAAAAGTGATCTATAGCAATTCTCCAAACTTCACCCTTTACTTAAACACAGAAGGGGAAAAAATAAGAGTTAGATATGATAAAGAACATTCTCTTTTTTTCCAATCTCTAGGCACATATTTAATCTGAATAATGTAACTGATGGATGTCCTCTACAAAAATACCTAGAGGTGATGGACCATGCCCAAGTTGCTCATAACACCCTTAATAAATGAGAGCAAGAGCAAAACAGAGAGAGAGAAGCAGAGACAGAGAGAAAATAAGTATTTCAGAAAGAGTATGTTGTAGTTTTTTTCCAGAGTTGTAAAAATGTCAGAAATATTTTAAACTGTTTTATACTAAATATGTAATGATATCTTGCTACTCAGTCCAATTTCTCAACTTTGCCTTTGATGTTCAGGGCTCCTAGGTTGTCATATATAATCAATTCATTTTTTGGGGGGGTCTTTGTTGTAAGAGGGACTACCGGAAACATGTGACTATTCCACCATCTTGGTCCTGCCCTTGGAATAATATTTTGATGTCTCAATATAATGCAACCTGTAAACATTCATAGGTCAAAATTTATGACAAATATCATCTAATTCAGAATCTAAATTAAAACAAGTCATGAATCTAATTACATGCTGATGCAAATTACTTTCCTGGAGTTATCATGATCAAATATATGCTTATATAGATCTACAGGCATATTTTGATACTACCTAACATGTGACTTCAATGGGCATCATGAAGAAAAATTATTTGAAAAATTGCATTCATAATTAAAACTATAACAATTTCTAACAGATTTTTCCACATTCCCATTAAAACCTATAATAAAAAAAACTCAAAGAATGTAATCAAAGTCACTGAATTATACATGTAGAAATTGTTCAAATGGTGTATGTTCTGCTGTGTGTATTATCAACAACAAAAATGAAATAAATTATATCTAAAAATCTATGAAAAAAGAAATAACGAAAAAATGAACATATACTCTTTTTTTGGAAAATAAGACCATCTTCACTATATAAGAGTACAATTTGCAGTTGATTCTGCTCCTGGCAAACCCATGTGTGTCATGTGTATCAGAGTAGAACTGTGCTCCATAGGGTTTTCAATGGCTGGTTTTTCAGAAGTAGATCACCATGTCTTTCTTCTGAGGTGCCTCTGGGTGAATTCAAGCTTCTAACGTTTCAGTTAGTAGCATGTTAACTACTTGTACCACCCAGGGACTTCATGTAAAAGAGTAAAAACACACACACAAACACACACAAAAAAAAAACCCTAAACCTGTTGCCTTCAAATAGATTCTGACTCATAGCAACCCTATAGGTAAGCAGAACTGCCCCACAGCATTTCCAAGGAGCAGCTGTTGGATTCAAACTTTTGGCTAGCAGCCAAGCTCTTAATCATTGCACCACCAGGACTCCAATATAAGAGTAGTTTATCTTAATTATAAATTCTAATAATTTCATTAAGAAAAAAAATTAATCTCTTTCATATCTGAAATAGATTGGCTTTACAAGTACAAAAGGTAGAAAAAAAATTCCTTCCTTCACTGTCTGTGTATAAACCAGAAATCTCTAAACTGTAGCAACCATTCTGTAAATAAAAGTGGCAGTATTCCATTACTGTAAATGTGTCAGCCTTTAAGGCAGATACTGCTCTTCCTTTACCACTGATTCTTAATTTTCTATGTCATGTAGACATATTACTCTTCTAATATTTAAAACATATTAAATAAAAAAATTGGGGAACTGGCTGTGTATTAGTTTCCTACTGCTGTTACCGCAAATTGTCAAATATTTAATGGCTTTAAATAACACATTTATTATCTTACACTTCTGGAGGTCAAAACACTATGCCAAGAAATATCGAAAACAGCTTCCTGGCCAACCAACTGGAAGACATCCATATTTATGTCTATTCCCAAGAAAGGTGACTCAACCTAATGTGGAAATTATCGAACAATGTTTTTATCATTAACATCACATGCAAGCAAAATTTTGCTAAAGATCATTCAAAAGTGGCTGCAGTGGTATATTGAAAAGGAACTGCCAGAAATTCAGGCTGGAGTCAGAAGATGAAGTGGAACCAGGGATATCATTGCTGATGTCAGATGGATCCCGGGTGAAAGCAGAAAATACCAGAAAGATGTTTACCTATGTTTTATTGACTATGCAAAGGCATTCGACTGTGATCGAAACAAATTATGGATAATGTTGTGAAGAATGGGAATTTCACAACACTTCCTTGTGCTCATGAGGAACCTGTACATAGATCAAGAGGCAGCGGTTCGGACAGAACAAGGGGATACTGAGGGAAATGGGGTATATGCAGGTAAAATAATTAGATTATTGGGGAAATGATAAAAGTCATACTCTCTAGAGTAACCACTAATAGGATAATAAAGAATATATCACTGGAGAAGTATTAAGGGAAAATGAAATAGTAAAAAGTTAATTCATTCCAAAAAAGTAAGAAAGTAATTGAAGAAAGAATGCAAAACAGGGACTAAGTAGAAAATATAGAGTACGTTGGTAGATATAAGCCTAAATATATCACTACTCACATTTAACATAAATGTAAAAAATACTCTAATTAAATAGTATTATTGTCAAACTAGAATAAAAAAAATTGAAACGTGCTGCTTGTAAAACACATACCTTTAAAGCTACAGAAAAAATGAAAGTAAAATGATATAAAAAGATAAAACACATAAATAACCACAAAGAGAAGCTGTTTCGGGTACTCTAAAACCAGAAAATGTAGACTTTAATGCTAGAATCATTACTAAAGACAAAGACGGACATATCATAATGATAATGTGGTAATATTACCAGAAAATGTGAGTTCTAAATCTATAAAAAAAAAAAAAAATTTTTAATCTATAAGCAACAAATAATATAGCTTTTAAAATGTTAAAGTTCATAAATAACAGTAATAAAAGGAGAAATAATTAAATTCACATTCTAGTAATACACTTAAACACTTCTCTCTAAGACTTAATAGAAAAAGACAAGGTGGGGCCAAGATTGCTGACCATGTAGAACTACCGCAGATCCCTCTTGCAAAAAAGACTCGGAAAAACAAGTAAATCGATCACATACATGACAATCTACGAACCCTGACCATCAAACACAGAACTAAGTAGTTGACCTGAGCGACAGGGGAGTGAAAAGCTGCGCGGTGAAGCAGTGACCACTTCAAGAAACGGCGTCCCCCACCACAGTCTTGAGACCTTGTGGTTCCCTGATGCCAGAGTGGTTGGGCTGATCGCCACTTACTGAGATGGGGCAAGCTCGGAACACAGAGACTGAGGACTCTGCTGCTCCAGACTCTGCTGGAGTAACCTCAGCAGAGACTCATCCAGCACAAGCAGGCTGCACACTGATGTGGCTGACAGGAACATGAGAACCCATGGGGAAGCAGCAACTGTTTTCAGAGATGAGAGTCAGTGTCCCAGTCAGAAAACCTTGGCGCTGGACTTTGGACTAAGCACCAAGGAGCAGATCACGGATTTCTGAGACGGCACAAACACGGGACGCAGCCCTAAACCCCTGGAGTGACCTTGGCTGGAAACCCAGCCAGCACACGCACGCTACACACCGACACTGCTGAGAGGAGAAGGAGAAATCACAGGAAAAGATACTGGTTTTGGAGCCTGGAGTGCAGCATCCCAGCCAGAAAACCCTTGGCGCTGGCCTTTGGACTAGGAGCAGAGGAGCTAATCACAGCTTCCTGAGATGATGCAAGCACGGGATGCAGGCCTGACCCTCAGGGGCAATCTCAACCCAGCCAGCCCACACAGGCTACATGCCCCTCTGGAATCTCAGATAAAACTGTCTTCACCAAGCAAGATAAGTAACTTTGTCTATATTGCCCTACTCTCTCCTATCTATCTGATCCCTCACCTCCCTGCCACGGTGGGCTTCATTAACAGTGGAATTTTCTGGGCCAGTGAGTGAAGTGTTCTGCAGGTTTTTTTTTTTTTCTAACCCATTGTCCTGGCCTGAGAGAAGCAGCAATTAACAATCCCAGAGAGAAAAATCCTTCCCTGACTTCCCTAAACTGGAATAATAATACACAACCAGCTCCAGCCAAGTGAAAGAGATCCACAGTCTTTGGTTTTCATCCCTGCAGGGAACCAGGGGGCTATTATAATGCAAAGGCAATTCTGATAGAGATCTGACTGTAATTGTTTTAGTAAAGCAGTGAAAAGACAAGTTTTGGAGGTCCGATATCTCTCTACCTATTGAGAAACTGAGGGCTAAAGCTCCACCCAAACCACCTAGCCACCTGCTAAAGGGGTCTGAGTATAGTGACGCCTACCGAACTTTAGAGCTACAAGCATTGGGTGTCTAAGGTACAGCATCAGAGCCCACTCACCAAAGTGCTGTGGGATTAGAGACACTCCTACCTCGCTGGCACATGGGGGAAGGCTGTCAGCATCCTGCCCTCCTCAGAGTGTGACCCCCTGCCACTACTAGAATCTGGTGAATGCAACCATCACCGCTGCTCCTCTAAGTTAATAGGTGACACCCTACACCACACACTAGGCAACTCACAATCAGCACACCTAAGCTGATTCTGTTCAGGAGTAGTGAATGGACTCATAGGCTCATATATATGGTAACAGCTCAAACCAGCTGGTAATAGGATATAAGTAATTCAAATGTACAACAATCAAGGTAGTGCAATCTAGTAGCCCATCTGAGTATATTGAAACAAAACAAAACAAGAAGATAAGACTCAGTGAGCAAATACAAAATAAATCATTATAATATCTTATCGATGGCTTGGAGAAAGCAGTTGGTATCAAATCAGATAAAGAAGCAGACCATGATTGCTTCTACAAATCCCCAAATTAAAGAATCAAAATCTTTCCCAAATGAAGATACAATCCTGGAGTTGCCAGATGTAGAATATAAAAAACTAATATACAGAATGCTTCAAGACACCAGGGATGACCTCAGAAATGAAATAAGGCAATCTACAGAAAAAGCCAAGAAACACACTGATATAGCAGTTGAAGAACTCGAAAAGATTATTCAAGAACAGAGCAGAAAAACTAATACGCTGCAAGAATCCATAGAGAGACAGCATTCAGAAATTCAAAAGATTAACAATAAAATTACAGAATTAGACAACTCCATAGGAAGTCAGAGGAGCAGAATCGAGGAATTGGAATGCAGAGTGGGGGAGTTAGAGGATAAGGCAATTGACACCAATATAGTTGAAGACAAATCAGATAAAAGAATTTTAAAAAATGAAGAAACAATAAGAATCACAAGGGACTCCATGAAGAAGAATAACTTGCATGTGATTGGAGTTCCAGAACAGGGAGGGATGACAGAAAATACAGAGAGAATAGTTGAAGATCTGTTGGCAGAAACTTCCCTGGCATCATGAAAGATGAAAGGATAACTATTCAAGATGCTCATCGAACACCACAGAAGATAGATCCCAAAAGAAAATCACCAAGGCATATTATCATCAAACTTGCCAAAACCAAAGATAAAGAGAAAATTTTAAAAGCAACCAGGGATAAACAAAAAGTCACCTACAAAGGAGAATCAATAAGTTCAGACTACTCGGCAGAAACTATGCAGGCAAGAAGGCAATGGGATGACATATATAGAGCCCTGATGGAGAAAAACTGCTAGCCAAGAATCATATATCTGGCAAAACTCTCTCTCAAATATGAAGGTGAAATTAAAACATTTACAGATAAACACAAGCTTAGAGAATTTGCAAAAACCAAACCAAAGCTACAAGAATTACTAAAGGAAATTCCTTGGTCAGAAAATCAATAATATCAGATACCAACACAACACAAGATCACAGAACAGAACATCCTGATATCTTCTCAAATAGGGAAATCACAAAAACAAAATAAGATTAATTTAAAAGAGAAAAAAAATGTTCAAAACAGGGAATCATTAAGTCGTTATGTAAAGGATTACAATAATCAAAAAAGATGGGCTAAGTACAGGCGGCATAGACCTTCCATATGGAGAGGAAAACAAGGCAATATAGGATGATACAAGCTAGGTTTTTACTTAGGGGTAAATATTAAGGTAACCACAAAGAGGTCTAACAATTCCATACTACAAAATAAAAACCAAGATAAACATAACAACTCAGTAAAAATGAAGTCAACTACTATGAAAATGAGGTACACACAATTTACAAAGAAAAACTTCTCAGCACCAAAAAGTAAGTGGAAAAATGAAATTGTCAACAACACACACAAAAAAAGGCATCAAAATGACAGCACTAATCTCATCTATAATTAGGCTGAGTGTAATGGACTAGATGCACCAATAAAGAGACAGAGTCTCAGACTGGATAAAAAAACATGATCCATCTACATGCTGCCTACAAGAGACACACCTTAGACTTAGAGACACAAATAAACTAAAACTCAAAGGATGGAAAAAATATATCAAGGAAACAACAATCAAAAAAGAGCAGGAGTGGCAACATTAATTTCTGACAAAATAGACTTTAAAGGTAAATCCACCACAAAGGATAAAGAAGGGAACTACATAATGATGAAAGGGATAATTTACCAGGAAGATATAACTGTATTAAATATTTATGTACCCAATGACAGGACTGCAAGATACATAAAACAAACTTTAACATAATTGAAAAGTGAGATAGACACCTCCATAATTGCTTTATAGTAGGAGACTTCAACATACCACTTTCGGTGAAGGACAGGACTTCCAGTGTCTCAGTAGAGACATGGGAGATCTAAGTGCTACAATCAACCAACTTGACCTCATAGATATATACAGAACACTCCACCCAACAGCTGCAAAGTATACTTTTTTTTCTAGTGCACATGGAACATTCTCTAGAATAGATCACATATTAGGTCATAAAACAAACCTTTGCAGACTCCAAAACATCGAAATATTACAAAGCATCTTCTCAGACCATAAGGCCATAAAAGTAGACATCAATGACAGAAAAATCAGGGAAAAGAAATCAAATACATGGAAACTGAACAATACGCTGCTCAAAAAAGACTGGGTTATAGAAGACATTAAGGAGGGAATAAAGAAATTCATAGAATGCAATGAGACTGAAAACAGTTACTATCAAAACCTCTGGGATACAGCGAAAGCAGTGCTCAGAGGTCAATTTATATCAATAAATGCACACATACATAAAGAAGAGCGAGCCATAATCAGAGAACTGTCCCTACAACTTGAAGAAATGGAAAGCGAGCAACAAAAGAATCATTCAGGCACAAGAAGAAAAAAAATAGTAAAAATTAGAGCAGAATTAAATGAATTAGAGAACAGAAAAACAGTTGAAAGAATTAACAAAGCCAAAAGCTGGTTCTTTGAAAAAATTAACAAAATTGACAATCCATTGGCCAGACTGTCTAAAGAAATACAGGAAAGGAAATAAATAACCCAAATAAGGAATTAGACGGGCCATATCGCAACAGACCCAACTTAAACTTAAAAGAATCATATCAGATTACAACAAACAATTGTACTCTAACACATTTGACAACCTAGAAGAAATGGATGAGTTTCTAGAAACACACTACCTACCTAAACTAACACAATAAGAAATAGAACAACTAAATAGACACACAAAATAAAAAGAAATTGAAAAGGTAATAAAAAAAAAAAAAAAAACTCCCAACAAAAAAAAGCCCTGCCCTGGACAGCTTCACTGCAGAGTTCTATTCAACTTTCAGAGAAGAGTTAACACCACTACTACTAAAGGTATTTCAAAGCATAGAATAGGATGGAATACTACCTAACTCATTCTATGAAGCCACTATATCCCTGATACCAAAACCAGGTAAAGACACCACAAAAAAAGAAAATTACAGACCGATATCCCTCATGAACATAGATGCAAAAACCCTCAACAAAATTTTAGCCAATAGAATTCAACAACATATCCAAAAAATAATCCACCATGATCAAGTGGGATTTATACCAGTTTTTTTATGCAAAGTTGGTTCAATATTAGAAAAACAATTAATGTAATCCACCACATAAATAGAACAAAAGACAAAAACCACACGATCTTATCAATTGATGCAGAAAAGGCATTTGACAAAGTCCAACACCCATTCGTGATAAAAACTCTCAGCAAAATAGGAATTGAAGGAAAATTCCTCAACATAATAAAGGACATCTATACAAAACCAACAGCCAACCTCATCCTAAATGGAGAGAGCCTGAAAGCATTTCCCTTGAGAACTGGAACCAGACAAGGATGCCCTTTATCTCCACCCTTATTCAACATTGTGCTGGAAGTCCTAGCCAGAGCAATTAGGCTAGACAAAGAAATAAAGGGCATCCAGATTGGTAAGGAAGAAGTAAAATTACCCCTATTTGCAGATGACATGAACTTATACACAGAAAACCCTAAGGAATCCTCAAGAAAACTACTGAAACTAATAGAGGAGCTCAGCAGAGTTTCAAGTTACAAGATAAACGTATAAAAATCAGTTGGATTCCTCTGCATCAACAAAAAGAACATTGAAGAGGGAATCACCAAATCAATACCATTCACAGTAGCCCCCAAGAAGATAAAATACTTAGGAATAAATCTTACCACAGATGTAAAAGACCTATACAAAGAAAACTACAAGGTACTACTGCAAGAAACTAAAATGGACCTACTTAAGTGGAAAAACATACCTTGCTCATGGATAGGAAGACTTAACATTATATAAAAATGTCTATTCTACCAAAAGCCATCTATATACACAATGCACTTCCGATCCAAATTCCAACGACATTTTTTAATGTGATGGGGAAACAAATCACCAACTTCATATGGAAGGGATAGAAGCCTCAGATAAGTAAAGCATTACTGAAAAAGAAGAAGAAAGTGGGAGGCCTCACTCTACCTGGTGTTAGAACAAATTATACAGCCACAGTAGTCAAAACTGCCTGATACTGGTACAACAGGCACACAGACCAATGGAACAGAATTGAAAACTCAGATATAAATCCAACCACATATGAGCAGCTGATATTTGACAAAGACCCAATGTCAGTTCATTGGGGAAAAGATAGTCTTTTTAACAAATGGTGCTGGCATAACTGGATATCCATTTGCAAAAAAATGAAACAGGACCCATACCTCACACCATGCACAAAAACTAACTCCAAATGGATCAAAGATCTAAACATAAAGTCTAAAATGATAAAGATCATGGAAGAAAAAATAGGAACAACGTCAAGAACCCTAATACAAGGCATAAACAGAATACAAAACATTACCAAAAATGACGAAGAGAAACCAGATAACTGCGAGCTCCCAAAAATCAAACACCTATGCTCATCTAAAGACTTCACCAAAAGAGTAAAAAGACCACCTACAGACTGGGAAAAAATTTTCAGCTACGACATCTCCGACTAGCGCCTGATCTCTAAAATCTATACGATTCTGCTAAAACTCAGGCACAAAAAGACAAACAACCCAATTAAAAATTGGGCCAAGGAGATGAGCAGGCACTTCACTAAAGAAGACATTCAGGAGGCTAAGAGATACATGAGGAAATGCTCACGATCATTAGCCATTAGAGAAATGCAAATTAAAACTACAATGAGATTCCATCTCACTCCAACAAGGCTGGAATTAATCCAAAAAACACAAAATAATAAATGTTGGAGAGGATGTGGAGAGATTGGAACACTTATACACTGCTGGTGGGAATGTCAAATGGTACAACCACTTTGGAAATCAATTTGGCGTTTCCTTAAAAAGCTAGAAATAGAACTACCATATGACCCAGCAATCCCACTCCTCAAAATATATCCTAGAGAAATAAGAGCCTTTACATGAACATATATATGCACATCCATGTTTATTGCAGCACTGTTTACAATAGCAAAAAGATGGAAGAAACCAAGGTGTCCATCAATGGATGAATGGATAAATAAATTATGGTATATTCACACAATGGAACACCATGCATCAATAAAGAACAATGATGAATCTGTGAAACATTTCATAACATGGAGGAACCTGGAAGGCATTATGCTGAGTGAAATTAGTTGCAAAAGGACAAATATTGTATAAGACTACTATTATAAGATCTTGAGAAATAGTTTAAACTGAGAAGAATACATTCTTTTGTGGTTATGAGAGGGGGGAGGGAGGGAGGGTGGGAGAAAGTTATTTACTGATTAGATAGTAGATAAGACCTACTTTAGGAGAAGGGAAAGACAACACACAATATGGGGCGGGGGTCAACAAAACTGGACTAAACCAAAAACAAAGCAGTTTCCTGAATAAACTGAATGTTGCGAAGGTCAGCAAAGCAGGGGCAGGGGTTTGGGGACTATGGCTTCGGAGGACATCTAAGTCAATTGGCAAAATAAAATCTATTAAGAAAACATTCTGCATTCCACTTTGAAGTGTGGCGTCTGGGGTCTTAAAGGCTAGCAAGTGTCCATCTAAGATGCATCAATTGGTCTCAACCCACCTGGATCAAATGAGAATGAAGAACACCAAGGTCACAAGGTAATTATAGGCCCAAGAGACAGAAATGACTACATGAACTAGAGACTACATCATCCTGAGACCAGAAGAACTAGATGGTGCCCAGCCACAACCTATGACTGCCCTGACAGGGAACACAGCAGAGAAGCCCTGAGAGAGCAGGAGAGCAGTGGGATGTAGACCCCAAATTCTCATAAAAAGACCAGACTTATTGGTCTGACTGAGACTAGAAGGACCCCGGCGGTCAGGGTCCCCAAACCTTCTGTTGCCCCAGGACAGGAACCATTCCCGAAGCCAACTCGTCAGACATGGATTGGACTGGACAATGGGTTGGAGAGAGATGCTGGTGAGATGTGAGCTATTTGCACCATGTCGACACTTGAGACTATGTTGGCATTTCCTGTCTGGAGGGGAGATGGGAGGGTAGAGGGGGTTAGAAACTGGCAAAATGGTCACGAAAGGAGAAACTGGAAGGAGGGAATGGGCTGACTCATTAGGGGAAGAGTAAATGGGAGTACGTAGTCAGGTGTATATAAACTTATATGTGACAGACTGACTTGATTTGTAAACTTTCACTTAAAGCACAATAAAAATTATTAAAAAAGACCATAGATCACAAAATATATAGATTTGAACAAATTTAGTAATGCCAAATTAATTGACATAAACAGAAAACTGCATCCTACAATAACAGATAATTATTATTTTCAAGTGTGCACAAAAAATTACCAGAAGTGGTGAATAAACGAAAGGACATTCCATGTTCACGTACTGGGAAACTCAATACAGTTAAAATGCCAATACTGCCCCCCCCCCAAAAACAAAGCAATCAATAAATTCTACACAATTCCCAACGAAACTCCAACAGTCTCCTTTGGAGAAATGGAAAAGCCAAATGTCCAATTTATATGGAAGGGCAAGAGACTCTAAATATTTAAAATAATCTTAAAGAAGAAGAATGAAGTAGTAGGATTCACATTTCCTGACTTCAAAACACATTATATATCTATAATAATCCAAGCACCCTAATAGTGGTATAATAAGAGACACATATATCAATGAAATAGAATTAAGAGTCCACAGATAAATCCAAATATCGATGGTCAAGTGATTTTTGACAAGGGTGTTTTAATTTCATTCAATTGGGAAAGAAGAGTCTCTTCAATAAATGATGCTGGCAAAATTGGTTTTCTACATAGAGAAGAGTGAAACAGGACCTATGCCTCACACCATACACACAAAAAAAAATCAAAATGGAATAAAGACCTAAATGTGGAAACTAAAATTATAAAAACCTTAGAAGAAAATATAAGGGGTAGCTGCAAGACCTACTATTTAATGAGGGGTTTTCACATATGACAACAAAAGCATGAACAACAAAAGACAAAATAGGTAACTGGGACCTCATAAAAATTAAATACTTTTGTTCATCAAAGAACTTCATCAACAAAGTAAAAAGACAACCTACAAATTGGGAGAAAATTTTCAGGAATCGTGTAACTACTAATGGTCTACTAGTAAAAAAAAAAATCACATGTATATTCCCACAATTCAACAACAAAAAAACAACCCATTCAAAGAAAGGGCAAAGAACTTCAACCAACAGTTCACCAAACAGTATATTCAAATGACCAACAAGCACAGAAAAAGATACTCAATGTCATTAGCTATTTGGGAGATGCAAACCAAACTATAATGAGATACCACCTCTTGCCCATTCGAATGGCGACGATTCCCTACAAAATAACGAGTGTTGGAAAAGTCATGGAGAAACTGGAAACCTCATCCATTGCTGGTGGGAATGCAAAACAGTACAGCTGCTGTGGAAAACAATTTGGTGGTTCCTCAAAAGGTTGATCACAGAACTACCATATGATGCAGCAATTCTAGTCTTATGTATATACTCAAAATACATGAATGTGGGAACCCAAAACAGAAACCTGTGCATGAATGTTCATTGCTATAAAGCTATACCATAAATTCTCAATTTTTACCAGCCTAATTGTCTTTCAACAAACGAATGGATAAACAAAATGTGACACATACATACAATGGAATATTACTTAGCCATAAAGAGTAATGAAGTCCTGATATATGCCACAGTATGGAGGAAGACTCATTAACAACCTGCGTTATGCAGATGACACAACCTTGCTTGCTGAAAGTGAAGAGGACTTGAAGCACTTACTAACGAAGATCAAAGACCACAGCCTTCAGTATGGATTACACGTCTACATAAAGAAAACAAAAATCCTCATAACTGGACCAATGAGCAACAGCATGATAAACGGAGAAAAGCTTGAAGTTGTCAAGGATTTCTTTTTACTTGGATCCACATCAACAGCCATGGAAGCAGCAGTCAAGAAATCAAAACACACACTGCATTGGGCAAATCTGCTGCAAAGGACCTGTTCAAAGTGCCGAAGAGCAAAGATGTCACCCTGAAGACTAAGGTGTGCCTGACCCAAGCCATGGTATTTTCAATCGCATCATATGCATATGAAAGCTGGACAATGAATAAGGAAGACCGAAGAAGAGTTGACGCCTTTGAATTGTGGTGTTGGCGAAGAATATTGAATATACCATGGACTGTCAAAAGAACGAACAAATCTGTCTTAGAAGAAGTACAACCAGAATGCTCCTTGGAAGCAAGGATGGCAAGACTGCATCTTACATACTTTGGACATGTTGTCAGGAGGGATCAGTCCCTGGAGAAGGACATCATGTCTGGCAGAGTACAGGGTCAGCAGAAAAGAGGAAGACCCTCAACAAGGTGGATTGACACAGTGGCTGCAACAATGAGCTCAAGCATAACAATGATTGTAAGGATGGCGCAGGACCAGGCAGTGTTTTGTTCTGTTGTGCATAGGGCCGCTGTGAGTTGGAACTGACTAAATGGCACCTAACAACAACAATAACAACATGGATGAACCTTGAAAACTATTCTGAGTGAAATAAATCATTCACAAAAGGATAAATACTATATGACTTCACTTATATGAAATAAACATATATATAGAAACTAAAGCTTATGAGTGATTACCAGGGATGGGAGGGAGAGTTTTTCCTTGCTGAAGAAGATTAAAACAAGTCCATAAGAGCCAAAATATGACCTTGACTATATCCAACCTGAATTTGGAGACCATCTCAATAACAGGCTTAACACATTGAATGCTAATGGCTGAAGACCAGATGAGTTGTGGGAAGATATCAAGGACATCATACATGAAGAAAGCAAAAGGTCATTAAAAAGAGAGGAAAGAAAAGACCAAAATCGATGTCAGAAGAGACTCTGAAACTTGGTCTTGAATGTAGAGTAGCTAAAGTGAATGGAAAAAATAATGAAGTAAAAGAACTGAACAGAAGATTCAAAAGGGCTCTTCTCATATCTGAGTCAACTGGACTATATTCTGCTAGCTGCCAAGAATACATGTTAAACATGCCTTAAGATTCTAATTATGTCAAAAGTCTTGGCAAAAATCTACTATTTCTTGGATCATTCCACTTATTATATTACTAGATCTAAACTGGGGGAGTTAATTGAGAAGACAGAAATTAGATTAAAATAATGTCAATCTTTCTCCAGCAGAATGGCTGGTGGGTTTGAGTCGCAGATATTTTGGTTATCAGCCTAGTTCTTAACCACTGTGTCATCAAGACTCCTTGCAATATAGATTACAGATAAAAAATAAATATCCATAAAACAAAAAGATAACCTACAAATCAATAATAAAATGATAAACAATAAAATGGGAAAATAAACAAAGTGTATGAACAGACTAAAGAGAAAAAGGATATACAAAAGGACATAAATGGAGCCCTAGTGGCACAGTGGTTAAGACATAAACTGCTAACCTAAAGGTCGGCAGTTTGAATCCACAAGCTGTTCCTTGGAAACTTTATGGGGCAGTTCCTACTCTGTCCTACGGAGTCGCTATGAGTTGCAATCGGCTTGAAAGCAACACATTTTAGTATGTAAAAGAAAGCTCAAATTTACCAATCATTAAAGAAATGCAAATTAAATCTACAGGAATATTTTTCACATATTGATTGACAATAAAACTAAGGCCATGTATTGGGAAGAATTTATGGAAATGGGCACTCATACATATTTGATGAGAATGTGCATTAGTAAAATCCATTTAAAGGATAATTAGGTAGTACATTTTAAAATTTAAATGCCCATTACTTTAGTAGGATCAATTCAAATTTCTAGAAATCAGCCCAAGTTAACATTCACACATGAATACACAGGTATATTTTCATTCATCTATCCATATATTTTATCCATTCATGAATGCATCCATTACTTATTAAGTGCCCCCACATCCTAGGATATATTCTAGGTAGTACAGAATCACCAATGAATAAGACAAGGATTCATCCTTATATTCTGGAAAGCCAACTCTTTAAAGGGATGGGGTGAGAGTAAACAAATGAGTAAAATATAAAAAGTAATAAGGTCATGAGAGTTATTGCAATGTAACTGGGTTCAGTCATCACAGTGGGAAATACAGAATCCAAGTATAGTACAGGCCAGGTAAATAAGGCATATGGAATTAATACAAAAAAACAGAAAGAAAGTGGATAATTGATTATGGGGTCACTAGATTTTTTTTTTTTTTTAAGAGGAAGACCCCCCCATTGTGGGCTGAATTGTATTCCCCAAAAATGTGTGCCAACTTGCTTAGGCCATGATTTCTAGTGCTGGCGGTTGTCCTCCGTTTTGTGATCGGATGTAATTTTTCTATGCGTAGTAATTCCTGGCCTACTCCACAGCATACAACAACAACAATGTGATGTTAATGAGGCCAGATAAGAGGAAAGGTTAGGTTGTACCTTGAGTCAACCTCTTCCGAGATATGAAAGAGAGAAGCAGGCAAGAGGAGGGGAACCTCCTACCACCAAGAAAGAAGAGCCAGGAGTAGAGCATGTCCTTTGGACCCAGGGACCTTGCACTGAGAAACTCCCAAACCCAGAGGAAGATTGATGACAAGGACCTTCCCCCTGATTTGACAGAGACAGAAAGCCTTCCCTCGGAGCTGACACCCTGAATTCGGACTTATAGCCTGAACTGTGAGAGAATGAATTTATGTTTGTTAAAGCCATCTACCTGTAGTATTTCTTTTCTTCTTTTTTTTTTTCTGTAGGTGTCGTAACATTTCCAGTTCATTTAGTCTCTCACCAGGTCAACATCATGGTCTAGGGTGGGAGCTCCTTTTTAGCTTTGCAATAGCTATAAAAACATCACCTGTCCTGTTTTCCAGAGCCCTGGTGGTGAAACAGTTAAGTGTTCAGCTGCCAATCTTTTGGTTGGCAGTTTGAACCCATTCAGTGGATCTGCAGGAAAAAGGCCTGGTGATCTGTTTCCGTAAAGATTACAGCCAAGAAAACCCTATGGGGCAGTTCTACTCTCACATGAGCTTGCTATGAGTCAAAAATTGACCCGAAGTCTCCCAACAAAAATAACCCTGTCAAAACAAATCACATACAATTTTTTATTGAGCACCTATTTTATGGAGTAAGGGCACCCTATTTTTTAATCCTGATTTTAAAATAATAGCAGTTATTTGTTGTTGTCAATAAGTGTCATTGAGTTGGTTCTGACCCATGACCCCATGTATAACAGAACAAAACACAGCCCAGTCCTGTGCCATCCTCATAACTACCGCCATGCTTGAGTCCACTGCCAAGGCATGTGTATAAGTCCATAAACATAAGATTATAAGATCTTACAAAAAAGAAAAACTAGGCAGTTATTTACATGGTCAAAAGAGTCTACAGTTTTGAAAGACCTCACCTTAAATTCTTTTAAAGAAATCCTCTAACACAAATAAGGTGGGTTTATAGAAGCATTCCACCACCTGTCAGTTTGTCATACTGTAGTGGCTTTGCGTGTTTCTGTGATGTTGGAAACTATGCCTGGTATTTCAGATACCACTAGGGTCACCCGTGATAGGTTGCAGTAGAGATTCCAGTGGCTGCAACAATGGGCCCAAACATAATAACAATCATGAAGATGGTGCAGGACTGGGCAATGCTCCATTCTGCTATACACAGGGTCACCATGAGTCAGAACCAACTCGATGGCAATCAACAGCAACAACATAGAAGCATTAAATTCCTGGGCTATAGTAGCAGAGACCCTCATCACAGAAAGGTCCTGGGCCTCAGAGATGTGAAAGCCAACAGAAATTATGCTTGCTGAAAGAACATAAGTACATGTGGAATCTATGATTTCTAAATGGTTAATATGAATTTTTACATTATACTTACTTTTTTTAGCAACATAGCTGTGTGATATTTCTGTCATAGCAGCACTAGATAAGTGCTCAAGAAGATGGATTGGCACAGTAGCTGCAACAATGGGCTCAAGCATAGCAACGATTGTGAGGATGGTACAGGACTGGGCAGTGTTTCATTCTGTTGTACCTAGGGTCACTGTGAGTTGAATCCGACTCGGCGGTACCTAACAACAATGGATATGGTCAACCTATATGTGCTTGACGTTTATAGACAAAAAATAAGTCTAGTGAATAAGAAAGTTAACACATTATTGTTGTATGCCGTTGAGTGGATTCCGACTCATGGTGGCCATACAGGACAGAGCAGAACTGCCCCATAGGGTTTCCTAGGCTGTAATCTTTACAGGCTTAGATCACCAGGTTTTTTTCTCCCATGGAGCCATGGTGGGTTCGAAGTGCAGAGTTAGCAGCCTAGTGCTTAACCATTGTACCACCAGGACACCTTAATACAGACAGGCTATTTGTAAGTTTCTAAACTTAAGACAGTTCACAGATCTAAAGCTGTTTGCCTTTGAAGAAGTTCCCTGCAATAGTGCTCCTAACTGTATTAGATGAATATGTGCACATGCCTTCTCCAGAAGGATATGTAGCTGCTTATTTAGGTGCTGGATAACTGGAGAAAGAAAATACAGAAATGTCTGAAGTGTTTTTAAATACAGGTTCTGAGCTTGCACTAAACACCCAGAACGCTGACATGAACCTGAGGTACAATGGTCAGATTTGGAGCTGATGAATGTCTGATGACAGAACGTTGCTCTCACAACAGATCCAGTAGGTCCACAATCCACCCTACACTATTTTCTCAGTTCCTGAATGCAGCGTTGGAATCCTCCCATCGGCTCTCCAACCCATGGACTAACAACTATGAGAGCAGGGAAACCTGAGAGGAAATTGCTGGAACTGCCCCCCAATACTCAAATAGAAACTCAAAAGCAACATCACATGGATGCATCAGGGAACTGTGAAGACTTTTACTACTATTACATATTTGAAAATTGCAGTGCTGTTGATTCCTATCACTTCGCCTTTAACCTGTCTTTCTGGCAGTGGACAACCCTGACATATCTTGGAAAATAACTGTGGATTATTATAAAAGTGATTAAGTTATACAGATCTAACAATATTGGGTGGCAGAAAGGAATGCTATATGGGGCACCTGGCAAAGTCCAATTGAAGAAACACATTAAAGATGCATGTGTTTTGGAGGAAAACTATGTTCTTTTCTGCCAACAACTTGTCTCCATTTGAGAAGCAAATTCTGGCTTGCTTCTGGGTCCTGTTGTTACTGTTGTTGTTAGGTGCTGTCAAGACAGTTCTGACTCATAATGACCCTATGTGCAAGAGAACGAAACACTGCCCAATCCTGCGCTATCCTTACAATTCTTGTCATGCTTGAGCCCATTGTTGCAGCTACTGTGTCAGTCCCTCTTTTGACAGTCTTTCTCTTTTTCAATGGCCCTTTACTCTACCAAGCATGATGTCCTTCTACAGGGACTAGTCCCTCCTGATAACATGTCCAAAGTATGTGAGGTGAAGTCTCGCATCGTCACTTCTAACGGGAAAGACTTAGTATCTAATTAAAGAACACCAAGTAAGTATGCAACCTGAACTTCTCATCATGAAATGGGGTATATCTGTTTCATCACTAAAAAGAAATAGCATGTATGAGACCGAGCCCAGGTATATCAGGAAAACAACTGAATTGCATGATGAGTAGCTCTGAATTTCATGATGGCTATCCATGTTGTTCACTACCTTTGTCTAAAACCACAACCATAGCCTCACAGGGAATTCCCTATGACCAGTCAATGAAAAGCAAGCCAGCTGCCCTCAGGTTGATTCTAACCCCTGACAACCCCAGGTGTTTCCAAATAGAACTATGCCCCACGGGGTTTTCACTGGTTCATTTTTTCTGAAGTAGATCTCTAGGACTTTCTGCTTAGGCATCTCTGGGGGGACTTGAACCTCCAACTTTTCAGTTTGCTGCCAAGAGCATTAACTGTTTGCACCACCCACCAACTCCATGAGTAGTTAAAAGAAGAAGGACAATGAAGACCAAGTTCATGGAAAGTGGAAGGCCACAGCATTACTGCGTTACTGAAGGCTAGTCGTAAGGAAAATCTTCCAGAGGGCATAACTTTGGGCAGTGTACCTGGTTGTCCACTCTGCCTGGAAGAAAAGAAATTCAAAGGCGTACATTTACATCGACACTCACAGGCAAAGGCTGAGCTGCTGGCTAGCAATACAACTGGGAAGGCAAAATATGAGGGTTGTGAACAAATAGTTCTGGAGGAGATCCATATGGATAAAGCTTTCAGAATGAGCACAGAGTATGAAGGTATTTGTGAACGCAGATCAGAGGCAATCCATGGCAGAAGAAGAAAATGTCTTGTTATATCTCAATCAGCTTCTTTTCCCAGCCACATTAGTACTTGCTCAGTGGGCTCGTATGCAAAGTGGCCAAACCAAAAAACCAAACCCGTTGCCGTCGAGTCGATTCCAACTCATAGCGACCCTATAGGACAAGAGTAGAACTGCCCCATAGAGTTTCCAAGGAGCACCTGGTGGATTCGAACTGCCGTCCTTTTGGATAGCAGCCATAGCACTTAACCACTATGCCGCCAGGGTTTCCTGCAAAGTGGCCATAATGGCTAATCTAAGATGCATCTTCCTAGCTCTTGTTTTTGGTCTCAGGGTTGATATCTTTGTAGTGTTATTCATTGTGTACATATTACTTCTCCTTAACAGAAAACATTCTTTTCACAAGTTCACTAAAAGGAAAGTTTATCAGAGCACAGTAATCCATCATCATGTAGTCTCATATTTTCAGTTATTGTGTATCAATGATTCACCTTAGATGCAGGACTTGTACTCTCCTCCAACAGAAGGAGGTTTCCCGTCTACTGTCTTAGGATGTCACAGAACATACTCCAAGAGACAAACAATTTTATTTAGGAATTGTTGTTTTTAGGTGCTGTCGAGTTGATTTTTGACTCTTAGTTATACCAGGTGACAGAACAGAATTTCCCCATAGGGTTTTCTTGGCTGTAATCTTTACAGAAGCAGATCACTAGATCTTTCTCCCTTGGAGCTGCTGGGTGGGTTCTAACCTCCAACCCTTCAGATAGCATTAAATGTTATGTCACCTGGGCTCCTTTTATTTAGGAATACTTTAAATCTCTCTCTCCTGGATTTCTCTCTCTCTCTCTGTTTCTTCACATGTACCAATTCCCTGCCCTTGACTTCCCTGTTTTTCTGTCAGTGTTTGGCATGTTAGCAGTAAATAACCTATGCATTCATGTAACAAATTATTTTATGGTATTTACTGCTTGTAACTGGCACAATCCCTAGAGCTTAACAAATACAACACGAACATGCATTCACTTGTCCTTCATAAAAATCTTGTGAAGTAGCATCATTTTTATTCCCATTTCACAGTTAAGAAAGCTTAAGCCTGTAAAGTAATTTTTATCATAAATCATAGGGATCATAAATCTAAGGGACTGTATTATAAACTCAGGCAGTCTGGCTACAAAGAACCTGTCCATAATCACTATGCTATGCTCATTAATGGAATAATGTTTTCATTTTCTTGCAAAGGGATTTAACTTCCTGAAACTACTTTGATACACATCTTTTATTTCAGAAGAGGATCTCTGCTTTAGATTTGTTTAAATCAAAGACTCACTGAAAAGCCAAAAGACTCCCTTCTCGTGTAAAAAAAAAAAGTGTCTCCCAATAATACATACACATTGCAATCTCTAGAGCAACTATGTTTGAAAATGGAAACACACAAAAGCAGGCATCTTCCAGGTTTCTATATTTTTAAAAATGATTGCTCTCTTCTTTTCCTAAGAGCAGCAGGGCAGTTCACTTTAAATACAGCCAGAGAAAATTCCAGTTACATTAAATTGATAGAAACTTTAATGATTGTCCCCCTGAATTTTCTGAATTTAACATTTACATCTTGAAAAGAATTCTCACTAGTGAGTGAAATAGACTGCATTCAGAGTAGTTGAGTGATCAGTTTTTTGAATAATAGTAAATATAGCTCTCATTTATTTTAGAATGTCAGAAGACAGTCCAGTTGACAATATTAATAGAGTGGAAAAGCCATGATCACGGATGCTTAAATGACAAATATGACAACTTTCTAAATTACTTGTCAAAGGTGACCTGTACACAAACTTAAATGAACTAAGTTAGGCAAGTTAACTGCGAGTGTAAAAGTGAGATAAATCAATGCATTTCAGTGATACTTATCATTGTACAGATCTTGGAATTGAAAGAACTACCATATAATAGAAGAAAAAAAAAAACAAAGAAAACTTCCTATAATAGGAAAAGCTCAACTACTTTCTGTAACCATCTGGAATAAAAAGTATATTTATACCAAGTTTAGAAAAAAGGGACTTTTCCCACATATTTAATGCAACCATGCATACAAGCACAATGGCAATTTGTTTTGATCTATCATCAGATGGAAGGCATTGGTGTTAAAAAGGATGCCAAATAAATAATTTAAATGGTAAAATCAAACTAAAAAGATAATATTTACAGTAATGAATATTAACTTCTTTTATAAATTCAAACTTAAATCCTGAAATCTTGGGCTAGAAAATAAGGAAGCATCCCATGAAATTATCCATCACTCAAATGCATTATGATTTTTAGCATATTTCCAGACTTAAGATAAAAAATATTTGTTAAAATTTAAATAATATCTTGTGCAGCATATAACATTAAGTACTAGGGATAAATATTGGATAGTAATTGTTAGTAGGCTAGCATTTAATGAAAACTTACTATGTGCCCGGTATTCTTCTACCATCCTATTCACTTATTCACCACAATCCCCCTATGACGAGGTGCTACTTCTAGATCCTTTTTTTTTTAAGATGAGAAAACAGGCACAGAGAATTTCAGTAAATTATTCAATCTGGTAAACATAAACCCAAGATTAAAACACAAACATTAGACCTCAATTTCTTGTGTACCACAAGGTAAGGCAACTTTTTATGTTATAGCTTTTACATTATTAGATTTTTAATGGCATTGACAAAATTATCCAAAACACGCGCCCACTGTGAATCTGCAAATTCTCCGAGCATCTAGAGTAAAAACGAAACCCACTGCCGTTGAGTCAAATCTGACTCATATGCATCTAGAGTAGTGATAGTAAAAAAAAAAAAAAAAAGAAAACCAAACCCCAATTCTGACTCATGGGGACCCCATGTGTTACAAAATAGAACTGCTCCACAGTGTTTTCTTGGCTGTAATCTTCATGGAAGCAGATACTTTCTTCCACACCACTAGGTGGGTTCAAACTGCCAACATTTATGGTAGTAGTTGAATGCAATCCATTTGAGCCACGCAGGGCAGTTCTATAGGAAACTAAATCTGTCTTGAATCATTCTAAAATCTTTACTGGAAACTCAGTACGATTTCCTGTCATTATATAATGATTTTTTTTTTTTCACTGAAAGGCGTCTTTTCTGCTAATATACTTCAGGAAACTGAGCATCATGTGTTAACAGAACACATAGTTTTAATTTATCCTGACAGAGCAGAATGTGATCATGTGATGAAATTACAGTGAGAGGGGTGTTTAGAAAAAGCTTAAAAGTACTGGTAGATCCAGATTTTCACCCAGTGCCTCCTGGGAAGTGCCCCTTTTTTTCTGCCTTTGTAATAAAGAGTTATTTTCCTGTGCACGTTAATTAAGACAATTATACAATTCCTCTTAGTATAAGAAGGACTGATTCGCAGTAACAGGAACTGGTACTCCTCATAGCTTCATGATATCTTCATTATAGACCAGCAAATTCAATGTTGCTTTTGTGTGTCATTGAGTCGATTCCAACTCATAGCGATCCTATGTGACAAAACAGAACGGCGCCATAGGGTTTCCTAGACTGAAATCTTTACAGAAGCTGATTGCCAGGTCTTTTCTCCCCCAGAGCTGTTGGATGATTCCAACCGGTGACCTTACTATTAACAGCCAAGCTCTTAACCGTTGTGTCAGCATGGCTCCTTATTAATTGAATAGTGTGACCCCCAAAATATGTCATATTCCTAACCTCTGATACCTGTGAACGTGATCCTGTTCAGAAATAAGGTCTTTAAAAATGTTATGAGTTAAATTAACATGGTACAGTGGTTAATCACTGGGCTGCTAACTGAAAGGTTACCACTTCAAAGCCACCAGGTGCTCTGCTGGAGAAAGATGTGGCAGTCTGCTTCAGTAAAGGTTTGCAGCCTTGGAAACCCTGTTGAGGAGTTCTATTCTGCCATATAGGGTCACTATGAGAAGGAATCAACTCCATAGCAAGGGGTTTGGTTTTTGGTTCGGTTTAATACTGGAGTAGGATAGGTCCTAGTCCCATCTGAGTGATAATCTTATGAAAGACAGGAGATACAAAGAGACAGAGGAAAGACTGCCATGCGAAGATTTCTGCATGTCAAGGAAAGTCTGGGGGTACCAGAAACATAAAGAGAAGAGAAAGTATATACCCGTAAAGCCTACAGAGAGAATATGGCCCTGCTGACACCCTGAATTCAGACCACTAGATTTTGGAATTGTGAGACAATAAAATTTTGTTCTTATAAGCCACCCAATTTATGATATTCTGTTATGGCACCCTAGGAAACTAATGTGTGTGAACTTAGATAGCTAGTGGGTGAAAATAAAAAATACATATAGAGATTTATATATGTAAGTTGTTGCTGTTCGGTGCTGTGAAGTCAGTTCCAGCTCATAACAAAACAGAAGGAAACTCTGCCTGGTCCTGCATCATGCTCACAATCATTGCTATGTTTGAGACCAATTTACTGCCACTATGTCAATCCATCTTGCTGGGGAGGAAAAAGAGGGCCTTCCTCTTTTTTGCTGACCCTCGATGGCACTGGGTTTTTTGTTCTTTCTACTTGATGTCCTTCTTCTCCAGGGACTGGTCCCTCCAGATAACAAGTCCAAAGTAAATGAGATGAAGTTTCACTATTCTCGCTTTTAAGGAGCATTCTGGCTGTAATTCTTCCAAGACAGATTTGTTATTTCTTCTGACAGTCCATGGTGTATTCAGTATTCTTGGCCAACAACATTATTCAAAGATATCAATTCCTCTGAGGCCTTCCTTATTCATTGTAAAGCTTTTGCATACATACGAAAAAAAACTGAAAATACCATGGCTTGGGTCAGGCTCATCTTATTCCTCAAGGTGATATCTTTGCTTTCTAACACTTTAAAGAGGTCTTTTGCAAATATGCCGAATGCAGTATGTCATCTGATTTCTTGACAGTTGCTTCCATGGGTGTTAACTCTGGATCCAAGTAAAATGAAATCCTTGACAACTTCAATATTGTCTCTGTTTATCATGATGTTGCTTATTGGTCCAGTTGTAAGGATTTTTGTTCTCTTTATGTCGAGGTGTATTTCATACTGAAGTTTGTAGTCTTTGATCTTTATCAGTGTTTTAAGTCCTCTTCACTTTCAGCAAGCAAGGTTGTGTCATCTGCATACTGCACATTGTTAATGAGTCTTCCTCCAATCCTGATGCTGTGTTCTTCCTCATATAATCCAGCTTCTCAAATTATTTGCTCAGAATATAGATTGAATAAGTATGGTGAAAGAATACAACCCTGATGCACACCTTTCTTGATTTTAAACTGGGAAAATAAAGTGGTATTTTGTGTATCTCTTGAGTTGCAGACTGCAATTAATACCTGTTTATAGTAAAACAATAAAAGTATTGTGAAGTACATAAGGATAAAGTTGAGGGAGTGACTGGTATGTTACAAAGAAGGAGGTAACCACTGAGCAAGCTTTGACAGGTGAGTAAAAGTTTCCTTAGCAGTGGGAATAACATGTGCAAAAGAGTTCAGACTCATAGCGATCCTATATACAAAGTTAAAGATGTCGATAATACCTTATAATATATGTTGCTGTTTTTGTGTGCTGTCAAGTCAAATCCAACTCATAGTGACCTTACATGACAGGGTAGAATTGCCCTAAAGGGTTTTCTAGGCCTTAACCTTTACTGGAGCAGATTGCCAGGACTTTTCTACAGAGTTGCTGCTGGTGGGTTCAGACGACCAACCAACATTTTTATTAGCACCCAAGAGCTTAACCACTGACACCAGGGCTCTTTTAAAATACATATAGATTGCATAAGCAATCTATATATATTACTGTTGTTGTTGCTAGTTGCTGTCCACTGGATTTCAACTCACAGAGACCCCATGTGTTGCACAGCAGAACTACCTCATACAGTTTTTAAGGCTGTGAGCTTTAGGAAGCAGATTGCCGAGCCTGTCTTCCATGGCACTTCTGGGTGAATTTAAACTGCCGGCCTTCCAGCTAACAGTCAAGTGTTTAACTGTTTGCGCCGCCCAGGGCCTCCGCAGTGTACTACTAGAATGTAAAAATTCACAAGCAACTTATAAGATTTGGAGTTGAGAGATAAATGTATAAAATACTGACTGAGAAGGATAATATTTTTCAACAGCAGCTGTTTTCTAAGTTTAGTCCAAGGAAGTCTAAAAATTTTAACACTTTTTCAGAGGTCCACAAGGTCAAGTACTTCCCTAAAATTAATAAGGCGTTATCTGCTTTTCTCACATTTATCAGCATGATTTTTCCTCACTGCCATTAGTTTTGCTAAATATGAAAAAAAAAAAGAGACAGAGAAAAGCTTGCTGTTTTTTTTTTTTTTTTTTTTGCAGGTTAATTAGTACTTTATGTTTAAATATTAGGGTGAACACATGCTATATAAATAATGAATTGCAATGGGAGAATATTTAGTCTTTACTGAATATTTTCTGGGATAAAAAACTAAGAGGGCCAGAAAGAGACTAATGATAGAAAACAAAAATTGCTTAGGTCAAACAAAACCAGGAGAGAGAAAATACAATCGTAGTTAATTTTAATGTTGTTTTGTAAATATTTTAAGTAGTTCTATAGACTACTTTATTTAAAATAAACACGAATAGAGAATGCACTGTAGTTTATTAGATTATAAACTTATTAATACTGTGATATTTTGTTGTAAAACCTTGATACGTACCAAGAGTAAACGCAATATCTTTTATAATAACCTCATCCTTCTGTCAGTGAGGAAATTATAAGAAAATTAAAAGAGAGGAAGATGAACTACTTTCATTCATGATCAAGGCTTTAAGAAAAAGGATACCATTAGGCAGAGAAAAAAAAATCATGTGCCACTTTACTAAAACAAATACATTCTAGCAAACATATTTGATTACTTCTAGTAATTTTTTTTTTTTTTTTTTTAGTAAAAGCAGTAGAATGGAACTACCATGTTTTAATGCTCCCCCAAAACCCTGGTGGCACAGTGGTTAAGTGCTACAGCTATAACCAAAAGGTCAACAGTTCGAATCCGCCAGGCACTCCTTGGAAACTGTATGGGGCAGTTCTACTCTGCCCTATAGGGTCGCTATGAGTAGGAATCGACTCGACAGCAGTGGGTTAATGTTCCCCAAAAGTTAAGTAAGACATTCAATCCAATGTATAATATTTTGATAATAATGAGGAAAGGGTATCATGGCATTATTATCATTTTTTAATTTAACATTGTTGCACGTACACTATATGCTTCTCATTTTGTCAGAGTGTTTCGCATGGTACAAATGCTACCAAGTATCTTAGAAGGTATTTTCTTTCGATGCAGCTCACAGGGTACCAATGATCATATTAAATAATAAATATTTCCTTTTCTAATAGATTTTGTTAATTTTATAACATCTTTTAACTACTTTCCATTTTTATCCATATTGTCTATATTATTCTCACCATATTAGATCACAAAAATATATCCTTGTAAATCAATAGTAGAAATAATAAACAAGAAAAACAACCTGAAGAACACCCTATTGACTTAATGACAACATTTGTGAAGGGTTATTCAAAACCAGAACCAAACCAAACCCACTGCCGTTGAGTCGATTCCAACTCATAGCAACCCTATAGGATGGAGTAGAACTGCCCCACAGAGTTTCCAAGGAGCGCCTGGAGGATTCAAACTGCTGGCCTCTTGGTTAGCAGCTGTAGCACTTAACCACTGTGCCACCAGGGTTTTGGGGGAACATTAAAACATGGTAATTACATTCTACTGCTCTTACTAAAGTAATCAAATATGTTTGCTAGAATTCCCCATGGGGCAATTCTACCCTGTCATGTAAGGTCACTATGAGTTGGATTCAACTTGACAGGACTCAAAAACAGCAACATATAAGGTATTATTGACATCTTTAACTTTGTATATAGGATCGCTATGAGTCTGAACTCCTTTGCACACGTTATTCCCACTGCTAAGGAAGCTTTTACTCACCTGTTAAAGCTTGCTCTGTTGTTACCTCCTTCTTTGTGACATACCAGTCACTCCCTCAACTTTATCCTTATGTACTTAACCACTACACCACCAGGGTTTCTGAAGGGTATTAAAGCATTTATCATATTTTTATGAAAATAATGTGTGCCTTCTATCTTTGTTTGCCAACCGTTCCCTCCCTTCCGTCCCCCACCCATGTTTTGGCACCCATGTAATGTGATCACTTCTCTGTTGAGATTTGATATGTGATTACCTCCATGATGGAATCTGCTGTGAGTAGCAGTTGAAAGGGAGTTTTCCTTGGGTACGTGTCCCGTATCAAAATATAAGCAGACATTCTGGCAAGGCTTGGGGGCTTTTCTTGTTCTGAATCCTGAGGCTGGCTTCTATATGACTGCCCCCCGGTTCTTGGGACTTGAGCTAGCAGCTTACTTGTGATCTTGCTGGCTGATGTTGGGACGTGTCGATCTTCACAGCCTGTGAGCAAGAGCCCTGCTCTCCAACCTGCTGATCTTGGGTTTGCCAGCCCCTGTGGCTATGTGAATCAGAAGGCTCTATCCTGACCCACGGACTTGGGATATTCCAGCCTCTACAACTGTGTGAGTCATTTCCTTGATACAAATCTCTCTATATTTATATGTTTTACTGGTTTTTCTTCTCTAGACAAATCAGCCCAAGAAGGCCATAGACAGCACATGAATGGAGACCATTCAGTGATGAAATGGCTTCTATTGGCAACAAAGCCAAAAGTACATACTAGATTTGAAAGCAAATTGGAAGTATAAAATGCTTTATATATTGCAAAGTGACATGATTTTTAATAAGGCATACAAATGGTATATTTTTGTTTTGTTTTTTTACACAGTTGTAAAAATGATGTGGGGGTAGTGTCTGACCTCCTCTAACTTCATGAGGGGAAGGAGAATCAAGATCAACAGTTCAAGGCTGATTCCTATGAGGTGGAGGTCAAACACGCCTTCTATCTCCACCATTTTACCAATTCTTGACACCAACTGTCCCTCCAACAGCACTGCCTACTAGGTTCAATAATTCATTGCAACGGCCACACACAACTCACAGACCATACTCACAATTATGGGGTTTATTATGGAAATAACAGTTACAATTCTGGTTCAGGAACACTCAGGGTACAACTCTTCCATCAGGACAGCCTCTTCCCACTCATACTTGCAGGCACGCATCTCCATGGCCTTCGGCCTCTGCCCAAACGCACTCAGCTTTTTCTCTACGTGGGCTGGGAAACCAATCAGAAAGTCTCCTGCTGCCAGGTCTCTGCTGCTGGGTCTCTGCCACTGCTTCTCACCACCTTCAGGGTTACAACTCACTCTCTGTCTCAGGGGTCCCAGAGCTTCTCAGCACAGGGATCCTGGGTTCAAAGGACGTGCTGGCTCCTGGCTGTTCTTCCTTGGTAGTAGTGGAGTCCTCTTTTTCCTGCCTCTGGGATGGCTTATTTCAAGCCCAGCAGGATGGCAAAACTGATCAATCCCTTTGGTGGGCTGCAACTACCCTATCTGCACAGTCCCGCCCAATCACCTGTGTGGGAGTTACAAGATCAGGGCAAGAAGGGTCACACAAAAACAGTTCATTACATTGCACAGGTAAAACATTTTCTTTCTTTTAAGTACACAGGTAACCCAGAAAATATCATTAACCTTTGTTGTTGTTATTTGTTGCTGTATAGTCAGTTCCAACTCATTGTGACCCTACGTACAATAGAACAAAACACTGCCCTGTCCTGTGCCACCCTTATAATTGTTGCTATGTTTCAGCCCATTGTTGTAACCACTGTGTCAGTCCATCTCATTGAGGGTCTTCCTAACTAACCTTTACCCATTGCTGTGGAGTCGATTCTGACTTATTGTGACCCTGTAGGACAGAGTAGAACTGCCCCATAGAGTTTCCAAGGGGCACCTGGTGGATTTAAACTGTTGACCTTTTGGTTACCAGTGTAGCTCTTAACCACTCCACCACCAGGGTTTCAACTAACCTCTAGTGCTATGGAAAACAGAAATGTTATAAGTTGAGTTCTAAGGATTTGTTACGTTTCCTTATATTCAGATATATACACTGACTTTAAATGATGACTCAGAGTGTAACAAAGACTGCAGTTAGTCAACCAAAAATAAATTCTCTCCTCTACAATAACAGAAGTGCTGTGCACATTGAGACCCAGCTACACTGCTTGTCCCAGCCTCCGCTGCAGTTCAGTGTAGTCACATAACCAAATTATTTCAATCTAATGAATATGAGGCAATTGAAAATACCATGGCTTGGGTCAGGCTTTGTGACATATTTGCTTTTTAACACTTTAAAGAGGTCTTTTGCAGCAGATTTTTCCCAGTGCAATGTGTCATTTGATTTTTTGACTGCTATTTCCATGGGCATTGATTGTGGTTCCAAGTTAAATGAAATCCTTGACAACTTCAATATTGTCTCCATTTATCATGATGTTGCTTATTGTTCCAGTGGTGATGATTTTGGTTGTCTTTTTATTTACTTATTTATTTATTTTATGTTGAGGTATAATTCATATTGAAGGGTGCGGCCTTTGACCTTCATCAGTAAATACTTGAAGTCCTCTTTGCTTTCAGTAAGCAAGGTTGTGTCATCTACAAGTCAAGGTTAATTTGTCTTCCTCCAATTCTGATGCCTTGTGCTTCTTCATATAGTTCAGCTTTTCAGATTATTTGCTCAGCATAACGATTGTGTAAATATGGTGAAAACACACAACCCTGAAGTACACCTTTTCTGATTTTAAAACACACAATATCCCCTTGTTTTGTTAGAATGACTGCTTCTTGGTCTAGGTACAGGTTCTGTGTGAGCACAATTAAATGTTCTGGAATTCACATTCTTCACAATGTTATCATAATTTCTTACGATCTGCAGAGTCAAATGATGTTTTGCACAGTCAATAAAACACAGGTAAACATCTCTCCGGTATCCTCTGCTATCAGCCAGGATCCATCTGACATCAGCCATAGTATTCATCATTCTATGACCTCTTGTGAAACCAGTTCAAATTTCTGACAGTTCCCTGTTGATGTACTTCTGCAACAATTTTTGAATTATCTTCAGCAAAATCTTACTTATGTGTAATGTCAATGATACTGTCCAATATTTTTGCATTCCGTTGGGTTACCTTTCTTTGGAATGTGCATGAATAAAAAACGTGGGCAATGAAAATGGGGAAGAAAAAGAATACTAAATCTAATTCCATATGGCCATTAATTCATTCATTCATATTATGATTTAAGTAATCATAGCTATCAATTAAATAATTGTGTCATAATAATTTTTCTGAATGAAAACTTCAAGCTTGGCTGTGTTAAACTAAAGATTGTTATTAAAAACCCAAATAAAAATAATTCTATTCTTATATAAACCATCATAAAGAACTTAAAAAATGAATATGCACCATTGGTATGAGAAATATACAAGGATAAAATGAAAAAGAAAATTTGCAGGCTCATCTCAATTACAAACATGAGCACAAAAGTTAGCAAAGTTACCAATATATAAATTACATGAAAAGGATAATATACCATGATTAGGAGCCCTGGCAGAGCAGTGGTTAAGAGCTCGACTGCTAACCAAAAGATGGGCAGTTCAAATCTACAAGCCATTCCTTGGAAACCCTATGGGGCAGTTCTACTCTGTCCTATTGAGTCACTACGAGTCAGAATTGACTTGATAGCAACTGGTTTTTTTTTTTTTTTTTTTTGGTTTTATGTTGGATTTACACCTAGAATGCAAGGTTAATTGAACATCAGTAAAATATCAATATGTTTTGTCATCTTAAGACATTAAAATTGAGAAAGAGAAAAATCACATGTTCGTCTCTGCAGAAATGGTGTGGCAGTGGCATCAGACCTCCTCGTCTAACTTTGCAAGGGGAAGGAGAGTGAATCACCCTCAGCATCAACAGCTCCAGGCTGATTCCTATGAGGTGGAGGTCACACATACCTCCATCCTTCAACTTTTTTACCAGTTCTGACACTAACCATCCCTCCCACAGCAGACGCTACTTCTCTGCTGGGTACGAAAATTCGTTGCCATGACCACACAGAACTCACAGACCATGTTCAGGATTATGGGGTTTATTAGGGATGCAACGGGTTACAATTCAGGATCAGTAACGCCTAGAATATTGTTCTTCCATCAGGACAGCCTGTTCTCAGCTATGCCCACAGGCAGGCCTCTCCCTCACCCTAAGACCCTTCCTGCTGGCCTCTGCCCTGCTTGGGCAAGTGTTGGAAAACTCATTAGCTCCATCAGTAAGTGCCCAGAAGCACCCTACTCCACCAGGAAGCCTCCTGCCCAAAGGCACTCAGCTCTCTCTGTGGGTGAGTAAGCCTACAGTAACCGCTTGCTCCATGGGTCAGAAAGCCCACTGCACTGTCTCATGCTGGTCTCTTGCTTCTGCTGCTGCTGTCATTTCTTTGCCATTGCTTCAGACAGCTCAGGTGTTATAGCTCTCTCTCTCTGTTTCATGGGTCTAAGAGGTTCTCAGGACAGGGATCTCGGGTCCGAAGGACATGCTTCACTCCTGGTTCTTTTTCTTGGTAGCCACCTCTGGGATGGCTCATTTAAAGCTTAGCAGGATGGCAGAACTGACCAATCTCTTTGTTAGTATTCCATACACCTTATTTGCATTATTTCACCCCCACAAGAATGCCATGCACCTTATTTGCATTATTAACAAGCTATCTGATACCCCTGATGGGCCACGAGCACCTTATCTGCATAGCCCCACTCAATCACTTGGTGGGAGATACAAGACCATGGCTAAAAATTCCATATAAAAGCAATCCATCACACTGCAATCTCAATGGAGGCAGATATAACCAAACCTGTTGCCATCAAGTCAACATGCATATATACCCAAATATATAGCTCTTGTTAATACTGAAAATTAATTTATCAAAAAAATGTGAGCAAACTCTGACTAAAAGGGAAATTTCTTAAACCTAAAAGAATGTTTAAAGAGATTCCCTATAAAGATTATATTTAATTTTGAAAGCTGTCCCTCTAAGACTGGAAAGAAGAAAAGGATATCTAATACAACATCTACTCAACACTGTACTAGAATTTGCATTCAATATTGTAAGACAAGAGGAAGAATTAAAATTTACACAAATTTAAGAAAGATGATATGAGTGTATTCAAAGAAAATGCACAATTTGAGTTAAATTGTTTGAACTTGCAAGTATTTAACAATGTTGCTGTATGCAGAATTGAGTACATACTCAATAATATTCATATGTATAGCAATAAACTAATAAAAATAATTTTGAATGTTATTAACAAAGAAAAAATTATCAGATTTCTAATAAATTAAAAATTTATTTATTAAAAATGTGCAAGTTTTTAAAAATTTACCAAAATATATTAAACAAATAATTCCAGATATGTAAAATTTTCTTCGGTCAGAAAAGTCAATATTATAGAGATGTGAATTCTTCCCAAATATATAGACTAATTTAATGCCATCTTAAATCAAAACATTAATAATTTTTGTGTGTCTGTATATGATTGTGGGTAACCTAATGAGTTAATTCAAATATTTATGTGAAAATCAAAGAGCTAAGAATTTAAAAAATAATCACAAGAATGTTGGAGAATGAAGCTTTTTAAGAAATAAGATGATTATATACCCATATAGAAAAAATTAAATTAGACCCTACACATCACAATAGGAAAAAATAACACCAGATGGATTACAATTTATATGTAAAAAGGAATGAAAACCAAACCAAACAAAAACAAACTACAGACCTATAAAAGCTTTAGAAGATAACATCAGAGAATATTTTTATAATCTTGGGAAACATTTTTTTTTAAATAAAACACAAATGGCACTAACTGTTAAAAAATAAATCATCTATTTGAGAATGAAAAGTACCAAATACAGTATGAAGAGTGTGAATGGACAAGTTACAGAATAGAAGATATTTGCAACATCTGGAAACTCTGTGGGGCAGTTCTACTCTGTCCTATAGGGTCGCTATGAGTCGGAATCAACTCTATGGCACTGGGGTACAACATGCAAAACTGACAAAGATTTTATTCCCAGAATGCAAAAAGAACTAAAAAAAAAAAAATCAGTAAGAAAAAGCACAGGATGGAAACATACTAAAAAAGAAAAAAAAGGGGGGGGGCGCCAAAGACACGAACAGACACTTAAGAAAGAAATCTATGTGGGCCATAAACAAATAAATGGTGTTCCAGCTCAGTAACCAAGGAATTAAACAGTAAAATCACAATGCCACTAAACAGCCACGATTTTGTAAAAATCATGAAGTCTGGAAATATTAGCTGGTTTTGATTGTGTGGAAAACGCAGAATTATATAATAACTTTTGGAAAAGAGCTGCCTAATAAAGTATATGCAAACACTATGACCCAGCAATTCCACTTCTGTATATATGCAGCAGAAAAATGTTGGCAATGTGCACCACAAGACATGTACGTGTAAGGATGTTCATAGCAGCACTGTTATAACTGCCATCAAGCAATGCAAATGGATTAACAAATTATCCTAGATGCATATAATGGTAATACCATGCACTAGTAAAAGAAGTTGCAGTTACATGCAACAATGTGGATGAATTTTATAAATATTATTTGCAAATAAAGTAAAAAATATGTAATTCATACTGTCCAATTTTGCTTCATAACTCCAAAAACAATCAAAGCCATTGCTTAGGGTTGAAAATATAGGTTTAGAATTCTAAAGAAAAGCAAAGAAAATTCTTATCATTTTATACATGAATTTTGAAATCAAGAGCCAGATAAGGGTAAACAACCCTCTGCTGTTCAAACAGAAAAGCCTTCTTATCATTGCCTCCATGACTGCAGCTATTAAATAATGTACCAACATTATCTAGGGGACAATACTTATAGTTGGTATCATATTTTATCTTTTACTATGATTAAAATTACCGTTATTTTCTGAAACAAATATCAATATATACATGAGAGGAAGTTATAATTTTTCTACTCATACAAAAATTATCACAAAGCTTTCAGCATTCATTGTTCTCAAGAACTCGAAGTGATAATTGGTATGTGAAATGAACATGGCTAGGTACTTTACCAGATTATCATCTTAAAATCTTTCAAAGATTCCTACAAACGATGCAAATTTGATGGCTTTGAAAATGCTGAAATGAAAAGATTCTATATGACTTTTCATATATACTTCATATAATGCTCTAAAGAAAAGAACAACAACAAAATGAATCATGCTTATTGGCAGCTTTGTAGAGATGGGAGGTGCTGAATGACCTAACATTTAAGATTTAAAAAACGTTTCCTTTACTGAAAGTATATGCAAAGGTGAGGGCTACCTATAACTGTTCTTTTTATCAAGACATCTTAATCTGAGCGTCACTTAAGTACCACCTTGTGTATTCGCTAGGACACCAGTAACATTGTGATGTTTGTTTCTACACTCTTCATATTAACTATTCAAGTTTCTCCTTGAAAAAATAAAATCTGGATTATCACTGTTAGGACAGCATATTAGTTTGGCACTACCACAGATAACACGTGTTCTTCCGTGATGGCAATGGGATGGATAGTATCATGTGAAGCCCTGCTTTCTCATGCTTTAGGGATACGCACACATATATATATATATACACACAAAAATAAAACAGTTGCCATTGTGTCTATTCTGACTCATGGCAACCCTACTTGTGCTCCACGTAGTTTTTATGGCCGTTATCTTTTGGAAGCAGATCACCGGAGTGGCACATCCATGTGGATCAGAGCCGCCAACCTTTTCATTAGTAGCTCAGCACTTTACCGTCTGCACCACTAGCATACAGGCTGACACAAAAGCAGGTCACTAAGGTGTGTGGTGCTCACAGTAATACTCTGTCTTCACTCTGTCTCTGACAGCCATCATGGATTTCGCCCAGAGCCAAGGCCCAGAAAGTTAGCTTTGGAATCTTCTGTTAATCGTTCCTTTCCTCATCCCTGCAATTGTCAGAGGCTGTCTACCAGAGTAACAGTTTGCCGACTTAGCCACTGGGAACTTTAGTTTTAATGACATATGTGCTGGATGTTGATTTTGAATCTCAGAAAATCTAAAATAAAAGAAAAATTACCCTGGAAATAACCTTGGAAGGCAACAAACATTTCTTTTAGGAGAAAAATAAACAAACAAAAAACCAGCAGAGTAAATTTTTTTTTTCTTTGTCTGGCCTTCGTCAGATCACATATAAAATAGACATGGAAAAGAAAAGTTACTAAAAGTGATGATTTTTTTTTTTTTCTTGTCAGATAAGAAAATCAAACGTCTTTTGGGGTTTCTCTTCTCTCTCTCCTTGGTTGCTTCTGTCAAATTTTATAATAAAATATATTTCTAAAGTGAAAAATGTATATTCTTTCTTTTCTGATTCTTAAGAAGAAAAAAACCCCTAAACTTCTTGTGGTACTTTGAGAATTATTTAGCACATATAATTTCTTTTATATGTAAGGAAAATAAAATAAATATACTAAAACCCTACTGTGAGGGGATTCATAAAAGCACAGAATTTGAATTAATTTTCTTTTAGATATTTATTCAAGGAAGCTAAGTAACCAAAGGGTTCCACCAATCACCAGGAATAAAAGCTTTGATCCCAGGAACAAAAGGCTGGTGAGGCTGTTTTATACTATTTTCTCTTCTGCTATTTTTTTACCCAATATAACTAAATTTTAGATTCCTGCATTTTCACACAGTTTTCCTATTTTATTGTCCTTCTTCTTTTTCCATTTCTTTTCACATAAGAAGTATTTGACCCCCCAAAAAGTTTCTTTTTTTTCAAAAAAACATCATTTAAGGCTCAAAACCACTTCATATATTTTTTTTTTCTTTATTTTCATAAGAAAACAAAGTAATTCTTTAAAAGTACTGCTAGGTTACCCAGGTGATTTTTCTCTTCTCCTACGAATTGTAGTTTGCTCATAAATTTCACGATATGTACACTCATTCCAAAACTGACCTTCAATTTCAGCATTCTGTTAATTGCTGTTGAACCGTACATATTCTAATACAGGAGCTTACTAGTGTACTCAGGCTTACCATGAAGAGTGCCATTACTCCAAGAATGGCCAAAAGGATAAACCATAAAAAAAAGAAAAAAAATTAAACCTGTTGCCATCGACTCGATTCTAATTCATAGTGACCCTATAAGACAGAGTAGAACTGCCCCATAGAGTTTCCAAGGAGCACCTGGCAGATTTGAACTGCCAACCTTTTAGTGAGCAGCCATAGCACTTAACCACTACACCACCTGGGCACAAAGAATACCTGGTAAAATTTAGAACACTCCAAAAACATTTCACCTCTGGATAAAGTTACTGCTGGATATTGTCCCTGATAGAAATGCCATTTATTCTCTTTAGTGAAAGACTGTTTCACTCTGACAGTGCATTATCATTCACTTGTATATATTCCCCCTCCAAAAAATTGAAAGAGTGATTCATTGCATTGAATCTTCAATTGTAATAAATAGTCTTACATTTGATATGCCTAAGACTATATTACAATTAAGGCATAAACACTAAACTAATCAGGCACAGTTCACATACAAAAGAGAACCGTGAAAAAAACAAACAGATTTTGGAAGCAAAGAATGTATTTTAAATGCTTTGGCTGATAGTTTTGTATATTTTCACAAGATTCATTTAGGACACTTAATCATGGTTCTATTACATGCAAACAGTTCCCTAAAATAGCAGACTTTATTGAGATAGCAGGAAAATAATTCCTTTTCCAAAAATTGTGGAACAAAATATATTGTTTCATATACATCTCAATAGCTGGAATTTAGGTATTAAAATTATGTTTCCAAAATTATTAAATAACAATGAACTTTAGGCGCTTATACATTGGCAATATACTACATGTAATAAAATTATACTATTAAGCTATCAACCATGAAGAATGTGGCACAAACTTTCATTCTAAAAAGACAAGTGTCTTAGCCCTCACCTATTACAGACGAATTTAAGGCTTCTAGTCTCTTGAAGATGCTCTGTAAAATGTTTTATTAAGCTGCCCTCTATGTGAATTCTTAGAGCAATTCACTGGGATTTCATTGGAGGAAAAAATGCATAATTCAATTAAAATCCATGACTTTATGCTATCTGGGAATACATACAAGGAAATTTGTATCAAGACAGAATTGGCACATAGAATTGATGTTTATTTGAATCATGACAAGCAAATATGTATATACATACACCTTGCACATACATGTGACATATGCATGTGTAGGTATACATATATATAGAGAACAAGATATATATATATACACACACATATACATGCAAACCTGGTGGTGCAGTGGTTAAGAGTTCAGTTGCTAACCAAAAGGTTGGCAGATTGAATCCACCACAGACACCTTGGAAGCCCTATTGGGGCAGTTCTACTCTGTCCTATAGGGTTGCTAAGAGTCAGAATCAACTTGACAGCAACAGGTTTGCTTTTGGTATATATATATACACACGCACGCACACACACGTAAACTAAAAAATACAAACATATACGTGTCTGTGTGTATATGTAGCTATATACACACACACCCTGAAGTACAACGCTGTCAGTGATAGGATAATATCCATATACCTACAAGGAAGACCAGTTAATACGACTATTATTCAAATTTACACACCAACCACTAGGGCCAAAGATGAAGAACTAGAAGATTTTTATCAGCTGCTGCAGTCTGAAACTGATCGAACATGCGATCAAGATGTATTGACAATTAATGGCAATTGGAATGGAAAAGTTGGAAACAAAGATGAAGGATCAGTAGTTGGAAAATATGGCCTTGGTGATAGAAACAATGCCGGAGATCGAATGATAGAATTTTGCAAGACCAATGACTTCTTCATAGCAAATACCTTCGTTCACCAACATAAACGGCGACTGTACACATGGACCTTGCCAGATGGAACACACGGAAATCAAATTGACTACATCTGTGGAAAGAGACAATGGGAAAGCTCAATATCATCAGTCGAAACAAGGCCAGGGGCCGACTGTGAAACAGACCATCAATTGCTCCTATGCAAGTTCAAGCTAAAACTGAAGAAAATCAGAGCAAGTCCATGAGAGCCAAAATATGACCTTGAGTACACCCCACCTGAATTTAGAGACCACCTGAAGAATAGATTTGACACATTGAACACTAGTGACCGAAGACCAGACGAGTTGTGAAATGACATCAAGGACATCATCCATGAAGAAAGCAAGAGGTCACTGAAAAGACAGAAAAGAAAGAAAAGAGCAAGATGGATGTCAGAGGAGAATCTGAAACTTGCTCTCGAATGTTAAACAGCTAAAGCAAAAGGAAGAATTGATGAAGTAAAGGAAATGAAGAGAAGATCTCAAAGGGCAGCTCGAGAAGACAAAGTAAAGTATTATAATGACATGTGCAAAGAGCTGGAGATGGAAAGCCAAAAGGGAAGAACACACTCAGCGTTTCTCAAGCTGAAAGAACTGAAGAAAAAATTCAAGCCTCGAATTGCAATAGTGAAGGATTCTATGGGGAAAATATTAAACAACGCAGGAAGCATCAAAAGAAAATGGAAGGAATACACAGAGTCATTATACCAAAAAGAGTTAATCAATGTTCAAACATTTCAAGAGGTGGCATATAATCAGGAACCATACTGAAGGAAGAAGTCCAAGCTGTTTTGAAGGTATTGGTGAAAAACAAGGCTCCAGGAATTGATAGAATATCAACTGAGATGTTTCAACAAACAGAAGCAGTGCTGGAAGTGCTCACTCGTGTATGCCAAGAAATATGGAAGATAGCTTCCTGGCCAACTGAAAGGAAGAGATCCATATTTATGCCTAGTCCCAAGAAAGGTGATCCAACCAAATGTGGAAATTATAGAACAATATCGTTAATATCACATGCAAGCAAAATTTTGCTGAAGATCATTCAAAAATGGCTGCAGCAGTATATCAATAGGGAACTGCCAGAAATTCAGGCTGGTTTCAGAAGAGGACGTGAAACCAGGGATATCATTGCTGATGTCAGATGGATCCTGGCTGAAAGCAGAGAACACCAGAAGGATGTTTACCTGTGTTTTACTGACTATGCAAAGGCATTCAACTGTGTGGATCATAACAAATTACGGATAACATTGCGAGGAATGGAAATTCCAGAACACTTAATTGTGCTCAGGAAACCCTGGTGGCGTAGTGGTTAAGTGTCACGCCTGCTAACCAAAGGGACGGCAGTTCGAATGCTCCAGGTGCTCCTTGGAAACTCTATGGGGCAGTTCTACTCTGTCCTATAGGGTCGCTATTGACTCGATGGCACTGGGTTTGGTTGGCTTTTTTTTTTTTGGTAATTGTGCTCATGAGGAACCCTTACATAGATCAAGAGGCAGTTGTTCAGACAGAACAAGGGGATACTGATTGGTTTAAAGTCAGGAAAGGTGTGCGTCATGGTTATATTCTTTCACCATATCTATTCAATCTGTATGCTGAGCAAATAATCTGAGAAGCTGGACTATAGGAAGAAGAATGGGGCATCAGGATTGAAGGAAGACTCATTAAACAACCTGCGTTATGCAGATGACACAACCTTGCCTGCTGAAAGTGAAGAGGACTTGAAGCACTTACTGATGAAGATCAAAGACCACAGCCCTCAGTATGGATTACACTTCAACATAAAGAAAAGAAAAATCCTCACAACTGGACCAATGGGCAACATCATAATAAATGGAGAAAAGATTGAAGTTGTCAAGGATGTCATTTTACTTGAATCCACAATCAACAGCCATGGAAGCAGCAGTCAAGAAATCAAAAACACACTACAATGGGTAAATCTGCTGCAAAGGACCTCTTGAAAGTGTTGAAGAGCAAAGATGTCACCTTGAAGACAAAGGTATGTCTGACCCAAGCCATGGTATTTTCATGCCATGATATGCATGTGAAAGCTGGACAATGAATAAGGAAGACCGAAGAAGAATTGACACCTTTGAATTATGGTGTTGGCAAAGAATATTGAATATACCATGGACTGCCAAAAGAACAAACAAGTCTTTCTTAGAAGAGGTACAACCAGAATGCTCCTTAGAAGCAAGGATGGCGAGACTGTGTCTTGCATACTTTGGACATGTTGTCAGGGGAGATCAGTCCCTGGAGAAGGACATCATGCTTGGCAGAGTACAGGGTCAGCAGAAAAGAAGAAGACCCTCAACGAGGTGGATTGACACAGTGGCTGCAACAATGAGCTCAAGCATAACAACGATTGTAAGGATGGCTCAGGATCGGGTAGTGTTTCGTTCTGTTGTGCATAAGGTCTCTATGAGTCAGAACTGACTCGACAGCACCTAACAACAACAACAATATATACATATAAAATGTTTGAATACACACACACACATATATATATAATTGTGTTTATATCACTATAATTCTAAACATGTTTTATATTGGTACACTAACATTTTCTAAATATCCATACATGGAAATCACTCTAAACAGTTATGCTCTGAATGAACAGATGGACTCTGCAGTGTAAAAGGAAAAACAAATGGTTTTAAAATATCAACAAACTTCTGAAGAAAGCCAATATTAAGAAAATACCTTAAAAGGTTCAAGAAGTCTTCCTTATCTGAATCTCGTTATTTAGAAAACTCAGTCTTAAACAGTAGAACAGCCGGATCCAAGAGAGCAGGTTTGTAATTGTTTGAATTGTAATTGCCGTTTTACTATTATTTCACTTTGTCACTTAAAACAAATCAAATCTTAACTACCTTCTCTTTAAAATTAAGAAATGAATTAAATTATTTCTATTGTTGCCCCTAGCTCTGTCTATAGTTCTTATTACATTCTGGCTTGAGACCAAAATTCTTTAGAACAGAATAAGACTCAATGACAATGTGACCTTTATAAATGATATTCCCACAAACCTAAAAGAGGCAAAAGCTTGAAGGCAACAGAATGAAAGGCTTATAATTCCCCAGAGAGCTGCATGGTTCACTTCCTCACATCATTCAGGGCTCTATTGAAATATCTCCAGTTCAGAGAGGCCTTTCCTGAACACCCTATCTAAAATAGCATCTCTATGTTCCCATCCATCATTCTCTGCATGTTATCATATTATATTTTCTTCCTGGCACTTGTTGCCGCCACGTATAATACATTTTTATATTTTGAATGTTTATTTAAACAGTGCACTAATGCATAAACTCCATGCAAGTAGTTTTTTTTGTTTTTAGTTTTTGTTTTTGATTCATGGCTGTGCTTTCTATAAGATGGAGCCTGACATACGGCAGATGAGTAATGAATATTTGTTGATTAATGATTGATAAAATCCACTGCCGTCGAGTCGGTTACAACACATAGCGACCCTATAGGACAGAGTAGAACTGCCCCATAGGGTTTCCAAGGAGCTCCTGGTGGATTTCAGCTGCCAACCTCTTGGTTAGCAGCTGTAGTACTTAACCACTATGCCACCAGGGTTTCCTAATGATTGATGCTTTTGACAATAAATCGTCATTGTTGTTGTTGGGTGCCATCAAGTCAGCTGTGACTCACAGGGACCCTATACACCACAGAACAAAACCCTGCCCACTTCTGCACTATGCCCACAATCTTTGCTGTGCTTGAGCCCACTGGTCAAGTGACAGCACTTCCTCTTTTCTGCTGACCCTGTACTTTACCAAACGTGATGTCCTTCTCCAGGGACTGATCCCCCCTGAAAACATGTCCAAAGTATGTAAGACACAGTCTCGCCATCCTTGCTTCTAAGGAGCATTCTGATTGTACTTCTTCCAAGACAGATTTGTTCATTCTTTGGCAGCCCATGGTATATTCAATATTCTTCGCCAATACAATTCAAAGGCATCATTCCTTCTTCAGTCTTCCTTATTCATTATCCAGTTTTAGCACACATATGATGCAATTAAAAATATCGTGGCTTGGGTCAGGCCCACCTTAGTCTACAAGGTGACTTCTTCACTTTTCAACACTTTAAAGAGGTCCTTTGAAGCAAATTTGCCCATTGCAATGCATCTTTTTACCTCTTGACTGCTGCTTCCATGGCTGTTGATTGTGGATCCAAGTAAAATGAAATCCTTGTCAACTTCTATCTTTTCTCCTTTCATCATCATGCTGCCTATGGGTCCAGTTGTAAGGATTTTTGTTTTCTTTATGTTGAAGTCTAATCCATACTGAAGGCTGTGGTCTTTGATCTTCATTAGTAAGTGCATCAAGTCCTCCTCACTTTCAGCAAGGAAGGTTGTGTCATCTGCATAACACAGGTTGTTAATGAGTCTTCTTCCAATCCTGATGCCCCGCTCTTCTTCACAGAGTCCAGCTTATGGGATTATTTTCTCAGCATACAGACTGAATAGGTACAGTGAAAGGATACAAACCTGATGGACACCATTCCTAACTTTAAACCACACAATATCTCCTTGTTCTTCCTCTTGATCTATATATAGGCTCCTCATGAGCACAATTAAGTGTTCTGGAATTCCCATTCTTCACAATGTTATCCACAATTTGTTACGATCCACACAGTCGAATGTCTTTGCATAGTCTTTCTGGTAAATATCCTTCTGGCATTCTCAGCTTTCAGCCAGGATACATCTGACATCAGCAGTGATATCCCTGGTTCCACGTACTCTTCTAAATCTGGTCTAAATTTCTGGCAGTGTCCTGTTAATTCACTGCCACAGCCACTTTTGAATGGTCTTCAGCAAAATTTTGCTTCCATGTGATACTAATGATATTGTTCAATAATTTCCACACTCATTTGGATCACCTTTCTTGGGAATAGACATAAATATGGATCTCTTCCAGTCTGCTGGCCAGGTAGCTCTCTTCCAAATTTCTTTGCATAGGCAAGTGAGCACTTCCAGTGCTGCATCCTTTTGCGGAAACGCCTCAGTTGATATCCTGTCAATTCCTGGAGCCTCGTTTATTTGTGATTGCCTTCAGTGCAGCTTGGACTCCTTCCTTCAGTACTATTGGTTCCTGATCATGTGCTACCTCTTGGAATAGTTGAACACCCACCGATTCTTTTTGGGATAATGACTCTGTGTATTCCTTCCACCTTCTTTTAATGCGTCCTGTGTCATTTAATATTTTTCCCATAGAATCCTTCACTATTGCAACTAGAGGCTTGAATTTTTTCTTTAGCTCTTTTAGCTTAAGAAATGCTCAGCATGTTCTTCCCTTTTGGTTTTCTATCTCTAGCTCTTTGCACATGTCTGTATAACACTTTACTTTGTCCTCTCGAGCCACCCTTTGAAATCTGTTCAGTTCTTTTACTTCATCATTTCTTCCTTTTGTTTTAGCTGCTCAACTTTAAACAGTAAGTTTCAGAGTCTCTTCTGACATCCATTTTGGTCTTTTCTTTCTTTCCTGCCTTTTCAATGATCTCTTTCTTTCTTCATGTATGATGTCCTTAATGGCATTCTACAACTCGCCTGGTCTTCAGTCATTAGCGTTTAATGACTCAAATCTGTTTTTGAGATGGTCTCTAAATTCAGGTGGGATATACTCAAGGTCATACTTTGGCTCTCGAGGCTTGTTCTAATTTTCTTCAATTTAAACTTGAACTTACATATGAGCATTTGATCGTCTATCCCATAGTTGGTCCCTGGCCTTGTTCTGACTGATGATATTGAGCTTTTCCATCGTCTCTTTCCACAGATGTAGTCAATTTGATTCCTATGTATTGCATCTGACAAGGTCCACGTGTATAGTCACTGTTTATGTTGGCAAAAAAGGGTATTTGCAATGAAGAAGTCCTTGGTCTTGCAAAATGCAATCGTGCAATGCCAGGCATTGTTTCTGTCACCAAGGCCCTATTTTCCAAATACGTATTCTTCTTTGTTTCCAACTTCTTGCATTCCAATCACCAGTAATTATCAATGCATCCTAATTGCATGTTTGATCAATTTGACTGTAGAAGCTGGTAAAAATCTTCAGTTTCATCTTTGGCCTCAGCGGTTGGTTCATAAATTTGAATAATAGTCATGTTAACTGGTCTTCCTTGTAAGTATATGGATATTATCCTACCACTGACTGCGTTGTACTTCAGGATAGATCTTGAAATGTTCTTTTTGAAGATGAATGCAATGCCATTCCTCTTCAAGTTATCATTCCTGGCATAGTAGACCACACGATTATCTAATTCAAAATGGCCCACACCAGTCCATTTCAGCTCACTAATGACTAGGATATCAATTTTTATGAGTTTCATTTCATTTTTCATGATTTCAAATTTTCCTAGATTCATACTTCGTACATTCCAGGTTCCAATTTTTAATGGATGTTTGCAGCTGTTTCTTCTCATTTTGAGTTGTGCCACATTAGCAAATGAAGGTCCCAAAAGCTTGACTCCATCCAGATCATTATGGTCGATTATACTTTGAGGAGGCAGCTCTTCCCCAGTCACCTTTTGAGTGCCTTCTATCCTGGGGGCCTTATTTTCCGGCACTATATCAGACAATGTTCCACTGCTATTCATAACATTTTTACTGGCTAATTCTTCTCAGAAATAGACTGTCAGGCCTTTCTTCCTGGTCTTAGTCTGGAAGTTCAGCTGAAACCTGTCCTCCATGGGTGACTCTGCTGGTATCTGAATACCTGTGGCATAGCTTCCAGCATCACAGCAACATGCAAGCCCCCATGTACAATGAACTGACAAACAAGTGGGGGTGACGATAAGTAGACCCATACAAATGGATCATAAGTGTATTTTGACATTGTGTAGAGAAAAATGAGGCTGAAAAGGTAAGTTGTAACATGCTTATGGAAGGGTTTAATTTTTTTTATGGCAGGGGTGTCCAACAGAACTTTCTGACCTAATGAAAATAGTCCGCGTCTGTGCTGTCCAACATGACAGCCACATGTGGCTATTTAACACTTTACATGAGGCTAGTGTGACTGGAGAACTTAATTTTTTAAATTTTCTTTCAATTGATTTTATATTTAAATTTAAATAGCCACTATCGAAGTGCTATCGAGGCCATTTTAATTCACAGAAACTTTACTTACAACAGAACAAAGCACTGCACTAGGTGGGCCATCTTCACAATCATTACGATTGAGACCATTGTTGCACCCACTGTGTCAGTCCATTTCACTGAAGCTTTTCCTCTTTTTCGCTAACCTTCTACCAAGCATGATGTCCTTCCGCAGGGAATGGTCCCTTTTGATAACGTGTCCAAGGTAGGTAGGATGAAGTCTTGCCATCCTTGTGTCTAAGGAGCATTCTGCCTGTACTTCTTCCAAGAAAGTTTGGTTCATTGTTCTGGCAGTCCATGGTATATATTCAATATTTTTCACAAACATCATAATTCAAAGGCATCAATTATTCTGTCTTCCTTATCCATTGTCCAGCTTTCACATGCACATGAGGTGACTGAAAATACCATGGCTAGGGTCAGGTACAACTTACTCCTCAAAGTTACATCTCTACTTTTTAACACTTTAAAGAGTTTTTTGTAGCAGAACTGCAAAGGCAATAAGTCATTTGATTTCTTGACTGCTGCTTCCATGGGCACTGATTGTAGAGCCAAGTAAAATGAAATCCTTGATAACTTCAGCGTTTTCTCTTTTCATCATCATGCTGCATATTGGTCTAGTTGGAGGATTTTTTTCTTTATGTTGAGATGTAATCCGTAGTGAAGAGAGATTTTGACCTTCATCAGTATGTGCTTCAAGTTATCATAGCTTTCAGGAAGGAATGTTGTGTTCTCTGCATATCACAGGTGGTTAATGAGTCTTCTTCCAACCTTGATGTACATTCTTCTTCTTATGGTCCAGCTTCTTAGATCATTTGCTCAGAATACAGATTAAATAAGTGTGGTGAAAGGATATACCCCTGATGTACACTTTTCCAGGTTTTAAACCATGCAGTATCTCCTTTTTCTGTTCAAAGAACTGTTGCTCTTTTCTACATACAGGTTCCTCATGAGCATAATTAAGCGTTTGGGAATTCCCATTCTTCACAATGTTATCCATAATTTGTTATGATTACACAGTCGGATGCCTTTGCATAGGTGATAAAACACAGGTAAATATCTTTTTGATGTTCTCTACTTTAGCTTAAATTTCTGGCAGTCCCTGTCGAGGTACTGATGCAACTGTTTTGAATTATCTTCAGCAAAAATTTTACTTGAGTGTGATATTAATGATATTATTCAGTAATTTCTGGATTTTGTTGGATCACCTTTCTCTGGAATGTGCACAAATATGGATCTCTTCCAGTCGGTTTGCCCGGTAGCTGTGTTTCAAATTTGTTGGCATAGGCAAGTGAGCACTGCCAGCACTGCATCCATTTGTTGGAACCTCTCAATTGGTCTTCCATCAGTTCCTGCAGCCTTATTTTTTGCAATGTCTTCAGCACAGCTTGTACTTCTTCCTTCAGTACTCGATCAATTCTTTTTGGTATAGTGATTCCGTGTATTCCTTTCATCTTCTTTTGATGCTACCTGCATTGTTCAATATTTTGCCCATAAAACCCTTCAATAATGCAACTCGATGCTTGAAATTTTTCTTCAGTTCTTTCAGCTTGAGAACTGCCAAGGGCGTTCTTCCCTTTTGATTTTCTATCTCCTAGTCTTTACACATTACATTATAGTACTTTACTCTATCTTCTCGTGCTGTCCTTTGAAATCTTCTGCTCAGCTCTTTTATTTCATTACTTCCATTCCTGCTAGCTACTCTACATTCAAGAGCAAGCTTCAGAGTCTCTTCTGACATCCATTTTGGTCTTTTCTTTCTTTCCTGTCTTTTTAACGACTTTTTCCTTTCTTCGTGTATGATGTCCTTGATGTCATCCCACAATGTGTCTGGTTTTCAGTCATTAGTATTCAATGAGTCAAATCTATTATTAAGGTGGCCTCCAAATTCAGGTGGGGTATACTCAAGGTCATATTTTGGCTCTTGTTGACTTGTTTTAATTTTCTTCAACTTGAACTTGCACAGCAGCAACTGATGATTTGTTTTGTAACCGGCCCTTTTCCTGGTTCTGTCTGACAATATTGAGCTTCTTTCTCCATCGTCTCTTTCCACAGATGTAGTCAATTTGATTCCTGTGTATTTCATCCAGCAAGGATCATGTGTATAGTCACCTCTTATGTTGTTGAAAAAAGGTATTTTGTTGGTCTTCCAAAATTGTATCATTCAATCTCCAGCATTATTTGCTCAACCAAGACAATATTTTCAAACTACTGATCTTTCTTCTTCATTTCCAACTTTTGCATTCCAATCACTAGTAATTTATCAATGCATTTTGATTTTATGGTTGATCAATTTCATACTGTAGAACTTGATGAAATCTTCAATTTCTTCACCTTTTGCATTAGTGGTTGGTGTGTAAATTTGAATAATATTCATGTTAACTGGTCTTCCTTGTTGGTTTATGGATATTACCCTGTCATTGACAGCATTGTACTTCTTGGTAGTTCCCGAAATGTCCTTTTTGATGATAATGTATCCCAATTCCTCTTCAATTTCTCACTCCCAGTATAGTAGACTATATAACTGTCTGATTCAAAATAGCCAATACCAGTCCACTTCAGCACACTAAAGCCTAGGATGCCAATCTTCAAGTGTTCTATTTCAGTTTTGACAACTTTCAATTTTTCTAGATTCAGACTTCATACATTCCATGTTCCAATTACTATTGGATGTTTGCAGCTGTTTCTTCTCATTTTGAGTCATGCCACATCAATAAATGAATGTCCCAAAAGCTTTATCCATGTCATTAAGGTCAACTTTACTTTGAGAAGGCAGCACTTCCCCAGTCATACTTTGAGTGTCTTCCAACCTGAAGGACTCATCTTCCAACTCTATAGCAGACAACATTCTGCTGCTGTTCATAAGTTTTTCATCAGCCAATTTTTTCAGAAGTAGACCACCAGGTCCTTCCTCCTAGTCTTAGTCTGTACACTCCTCTGAAACCTGTCCACCATGGGTGACCCTGCTGGTATTTGATTACCGGTGGCATAGCTTCCAGCATCACAGCAACATGAAAGCCACCACAGTACGACAAACGACAGACAAGTGGTGGCTCATATGTTTAATGGCTACTATATTGAGTTGTAAAGTTCAAGGAATTTGAAACTTAGCTCAAAAGCAATGAGAAGTGATGAAATGTGCAGTAGGGATAATAATGTAATCACATCTATCAATCTATTGATCTAACATTTAAACATGCTGAGACTAACACTTAGAATTAACTGGAGTAGAGAGAGAGTGGAAGCAAAATAGCCAGGTACAAACTTGCAAAAATTTGTAAAGAACTGAGGACTTGAGTTAGGGCGGTAACAGGTATGAAAGGAGGGGAAATGATTGGGAAACGCTGAAGAGTTAAAATCAACAAGGTTCTGATGTTTGATACTATGACATCCATGTTTGCTGCTCTGGATGATTAGCTTGGTGATGATACCACTATCACTAGAACTCCGGAAGTGGAACAGAACCATACTAGCAACATAAGAAATTCACTGATAAATATTCTAGTTTATTGCTTTTTTGTATTGTCAAATTTTTCATTTTATAATGCTTTAGGTGAAAGTTTACAGTACAAATTAGTTTCTTACTCAAAAATTCATAAACAAATTGTTCCACGACATTGGTTGCAATCCTTGCAATATTTCAGCATCCTCCCCATTTCCCTTTACATCCTAGGTTCCCCATGTCCATTGTCCAATTAACTGTCCCTTCCCACCTTCTTGTCTTGGGTTTTGGGAAGGTATTGCTCATTTGATCTTGTATACTTGATTGAACTAAGAAGCATATTCCTCACATTGGTTATTGTTTGTTTTATAGGCCTGTCTAATCTTTGGCTGAAGGGTGGACTTCAAAAGTAGCCTCAGTTCTGAGTTATCCTGATGTAGTCCCTGTGTGGGGACTATAGTCTCAAGAGTTTTCCCAGTCTCTGTCAGACCACTAAGCCTGGTATTTTTTTTTGAGAAATAGAAATTTGTTTTACATTTTTCTCCTGCTCTCTTCAGGACCCTCTATTGTCATCCTTGTCAGAGCGGTTGTTAGTGGTAGCCAGGCACCATCTAGTTCTTCTGAGCTCAGGCTGGTGGAGGTGGTAGTTCAAGTGGTCCATTAGTTCTTTGGACTAATATTTGCCTTAGGCTTTGGGTTTTCTTCATTCTCTTTTGCTCCAGACCAGATGGAACCAATAGATGTACCTTAGATGGCTGGCTGCTCGCAAACTCTTAAGACCCCAGATGCTGCTCACCAAAGTAGGATGTAGAAGATTTTCTTTATTAACTATGTTATGCCAATTGGCATAGATGGCCCCCGAGATCCTGCTCCCAAACGCTCAGCACCAATAAGTCAGTTATCAAAGTTAACACTTGTCTACTATTAGTTAGTATTTCCCTTTGCCCCCTCCTTCCCTCCCTTGTAAAAATCAAAGACTGTTTTTCTCTGTGTAAACCTTTTCTTGGGTTTTTATAATAGTGGTCTCATACAATATGTGTCCTTTTGTGATTGGCTTATTTCAGTCATCATAATGCCCTCCAGATTATCTAGGTTGTGAGATGTTTCACAGATTCTTCATTGTTCTTCACTGTTGCACAGTATTCCATTGTACGTATGTACCATAATTTGTTTATGCATTCATCTATTGAAAGCATTTAGGTTGTTTATATCTTTTGGCTATTGTCACTAATTCTGCAATGGACATGGGTGTGCAAATGTTTATTTGTGTGACAGCTTTTCTCTAGGACGTATTCCCAGGAATGAGACTGCTAGATTGTATGGTATTTCTATTCTAGCTTTTTAAAGAGGCACCATATCCTTTCCCATAGTGGTTGTGCCATTTGACATTCCCACCAGCAGTGCACAACAGTTCTAATATCCCAACTTTCTAACATTTATTATTATTATTTTTTAAATTAGTGCCAGGAATGTCAGAGTGAGATGGTATCATATTGTAGCTTTGCTTTGCATTCCAGTTTATTTTGAATAATTTTTAATCAAGGAAAATCAAAATCTCAATTATTATTAGCATCCAAAAAATAAATGCATAAGTAATCATAATTTAGAAAAAAGTTTTCTCTGCTTTCCTAATTGGCCAGAAAAAAAAAACATATCCAATGAAAGTTTATACCCAAATTTAAGTTGATATCGAATTGGAACTGTTCTAAGGCTTGATATTGGATTATATATATATATAACCTGTTGCCATCAAGTCGATTCTGACTTATAGAGACCCTATAGGACAGAGTACAACTGCCCCATAGGGTTTCCAAAGAACAGCAGGTGGATTCAAACTGCCTACCTTTTGCTTAGCAGCTGAGCTCTTAACCACTGTGCCACCAGAGCTCTCATATATACATTATATATATATATACACACACACACATATGTATTATGTTTATGTCTGTATGTATACATATGTTAAATATGTATTATGGATATATTGCATACACACATGTGTGTGTGTTTGGAAACTAGCTTAAGATGTTATAAAAGACTGTTCCCTAGTCTTGTAGATAGAAATCCACCTGGAACAAACGAGCACATGCTCACTTTTTTTGCATGGGTAGAGGGTGGATACATTTTTATTTTATGTTCACTTCTAAACTGTGAAACCTTCCTATCAAAACACAAGGAACTCTTCCCACATTGGCAACTGTTTTTATATGGTTGGCAGGTTTCAATGGGTCTGAACATAAATAAACTCAAACTGCTCCACTGGATGAAAAGCTCGTAAACTTCCGCTTTTAAAGATAAAGTAGAAAATAACTGTCAGGTGTAAAAAAGCCAGAGAGTGATTTAATATTTCATCAACAAAGAAGTCTTGACCCTTATTTGCACCATTAAAATCTTAACAGAAAAGGTCATATAATGGGATAGTCAGAATTTAGAAGCAAATAAAATTCCCTGGCAGACTAAGGATTTTTGCCATCTGTATTTCAAAAGTGGAGGAAACATACACTTTGTGTTCAGGGTCTGTAATAAGCATATTAAAGTCAAAGGTGCACCTATATATCCCAAGCTAAGTAAAAATGAAAGGAAATGCCTACAGGACTCATGTTCAGAACAAAACTGTCTTTATTTTGAGAAATTCTCCTCCCAGTGGACTTCTACTAATGACTACTGCATCAGGAGATGGAGCCAAAGAGACTGAAAGAAAATTAGAAAGCATGATTTTAATGGAAAACCTCTATACTCAATGGCATAAAGTTACAGATTTATTTTTATTTCTATCCATATCAAGTTGAAGGACATATATTTGGACAACAGCTGTATACTCTGAAAGCATGATAGTGTATAGTTATACATACACTGGGAGACAGACACATAGTAGCCACATTCTCTATTGTTCCTCTTTTGAAAGAGATGTGATTAGAATTCTAAAGCAAAATAAATTATTTTAAAGAAGTATATGTATACTAGGATTTAAATTCTAAGAATTACTGAAAATTTTCATAATAACAAACAATACTCAAAGGAAACCATAGGTAGGAGCATATGCAAGAGATAGTTTACCACTTAGTGATTAATACTAGTTTGGCAAGTTCAGTCTTATTCTGAATACCCAAATTTTCATTACTTTTTTTATGGGGTACTATACGGATAATGTAATAATTTCCAAGAATTCATTAACCAGTTAGCTTTCCATAGCCCTAAGCTAAAAGAGAGATTGGCATTGGAAAACCTCATAAAAATGAGTATATTCGTCCTTAGGTAATATATTAATTGTAGACACTGCATTTTTAAGTTTTCCTCCAAAATTACATCTGTTTGTGATAATTTTCAACTCTTTTTCAAAACTGGGTCAAAAACTGATATTCACTCCTTTATTTTCTAACTCCCTACCCTATCCCATAATTGCAAAGATAAGTCCATAGACTTCATCACTGATATGGATCTGGAAACACTGAGTCCATTTTTAAGGAATAAATCCTGAGGCAGAAGGCCTGGACGTGTCCCACACAAGCATATAAATCTTATTTTCAAAGTTTTAAAGCAATAAAACTTATATTTTCTAAAACTTATTAGCGTAACTGGAAATAAAAATCTTCCTAGGAATAAACTTTCAAAAAAGCAACCATAATCAAATCTATAAAATCTATAGCAAATGGCAAATGCACTTCCATAATTGCATCTTTTTATTGTTTAGACCATATCGCCCTTATTCAACTCGTGTAGCATATATGCACGCCAAAGAGCAAACAATGGAGAAATAAAGTTCAGTTACCTAAGCAAATTTTCCTTCAAATACTCCCTACCACTTACCATCAGATTCCCAAAAGAGAACAAAAATATATTATGCTCAACCAACATGTAATACAAAAGCAACAACTTTCAAAAGGATTATAAATGTAAACAATGTTACTTGAATATTGAAAAGACAAGAATGCTCATAGAGATATTTGGAATTCATTTAAATTAGAGCAGGGATCTTTCACTTATTTTTAAATCAGTGATGTAATTAATTATAAGTGAATTTGTTACTCTTAGGTTTGAAATTATATTTAAAGAAAGACATCAAAGGGATGTGAAAACATCAGAGACTTGGGTTCATATTTCAGCTCTTCAGATTTCCAGCATAGCCACTGAATTTAGTACTTAGTATCTGGGTCTTAATAGTCTTCATCAATAAAATGGTCAGGTCATATATACATATATTTCATAGGTTTCATGAGATAGTTCATTAAAATATCATATAAAATATTTGCTAAAGAGTGAACTCTTCATCTAGTCAAATACCTAATATGAAGAATGACAGACACTAAAATAAGGTGAGGCGATTCTTTATGCAAAGCACCATCAGAGCAAAACCAACTTCAAAGTAAACTCTCTTTTTCCATACTTCTTGGATGGCTAAGGTCCACAGTGACAAATCTTCCAAGAAGATGAAAATGAATAAAATAAGACTGGCCTTCTAAGCCAACCTGGAAAAAAAAATCAATGCACAAGAAATATACAATATACCTTGAAGTGACAGAATTATCCAGAACAAACAGGAATTGATTATAAAAAATATATACTCTGTCTAAAAAATAATGTGTCAATCAGAAAAGTGTTTGGCTGGTTACAGAAAAACAGAAAAAAAGGAACTACAAACAGAAGCATTGGTAGGACACTGTAAAAAAGATTTTATAAAAGCACTAAAATTGCTAATCACAAAAAAAATAAAATTGATTACATTAATTAAAAAATAATTTATGCTTATCCAAACAAGGTATAAAGAGAAAGAAAAGACAACCAAAAAAATAAGAGACAATATTTGTTGTACAGATAATCAAGAAGGAACTTTTATGCAGAATCATACCAGAAGAACAAAGACAAATAACAAGATAATCAAATTGTAAAATGTGAATAAGAATTAACTGCAAGTTCCCAAAAGTATAAATCTGATAAGACTATGAAAATACATTAAACCTCATTGAAAATCAGGGATATTTAAATGAAAACCATCATGGAATATTACTACGCATCCATGAATTTGTCAGATAACTAAAATGTCAGCCACTGCTAAGTGATATCAAATCTATGAGAGCAAGAACTCACATGAACTGCTGATGAGAAGTATATTGTTCCAACAGCTTTGGAAAACTGCCATCAAAGCTGTGTAAGTAAGTAAAAACTGTGCAAAGCTATACCAGGATAAATGTACAAAACGTACATAATAGCAGTGTCTGCAATAGTAAAAAAACAGAATATAACACACGTAGTTTTGTTTTATGCAGCAAAAGTAAGATGCATAAGCAAGCCTTCAGTATGGATTACACATTAGCATAAAGAAAACAAAAATCCTCACAACTGGACCAATAAGCAATATCACGATAAAAACTAGATGGAGAAAATACTGACGTTGTCAAGGATTTCATTTTACTTGAGTCCACAATGAACGCCCATGGACCAGTGAAGAAAACAAAGGACATATCGTATTGGGCAAATCAGCTGCAAAAGACCTCTTTAAAGTGTTAAAAAGCAAAGATGTCACATTGAGGACTAAGGTGCTCCTGACCCAAGCCATGGTATTGTCAATGGCCTCATACACATGTGAAAGCTGTAAAGTGAATAAGGAAGACCAAAGAAGAATTGATGCCTTTGAATTATGGTGTTGGAAAAGAATATTGAATACACTATGGACTCCCAGAAGAACAAACAAATCTGTCTTGGAAGAAGTACAGCCAGAATGCTCCTTGGAAGCAAGGATGGTGAGACTTCATCTTACATACTTTGGACCTGTTATCAGGACAGACCAGTCCATGGTGAAGGATATCATTCTTGGTAGATGGTCAGCATAAAAGAGGAAGGCCCTCGACGAGATGGACCAACACAGTGGCTGCAACAATGGGCTGAAAATAGCAACAACTGTGAGGATGGCTCAGGACTTGGCAATGTTTAGTTATGTTGTACATAGGGTCGTTATGAGTAGGAATTGACTCGACAGTACCTAACGACAACAACTAAGTTGTGAAGAAAATGAATTAACTACAGTGATTTTCAAGGATATATATGATTCTTATAAGTATTGTATTAATCAGTGGAAAAACCAAAAAAAAAAAAAAAAACCAAGCCTGTTGTCGTCGAGTCGGTTCCAACTCATAGCAACCCTAAGCTTAACACAAAATAAAACACAGAATAATACTTCATTTCTATAACATTCAAAAATATGTAAATCTATTATTTAACTATTTGAGTAATAAGAAAAAGAAGTGATTACAATAAAATCTGCCATCCTCTATGATGGGGGGGGTGGGTGGATGATAAAGACGTGATCACGAAGAAAATTTGGTGCATTTCTAGACTGCTGGAAGTCCCTTGGTGGTGCAAACAGTTAAGCTCTAGGCCACTAGGCAAAATGTGGCAGTTCAAATCCAGTCAGAGGAGCCTCAGAAGACAGGTCTCACAAAAGGTTTCCCAAATGTCACAGCCTAGAAAACTCTATGAAGCACAGTTCTACCTTGACACACGTGGGGTCACCATGAGTCATAATCTACTCCCTGGCAACTAATAACAGTAACAGGGAGTATTCTATATCTTTATCTGTGTGGTGACTACACAGGTGATCACTTCACAATTAGTTATGTTCTACATTATGTGTTATATACTTTTCTGTATTGATGCTACCTTTGTGATTTTTTTTTAAAGAGTTTTAAAAAAAAATTAGCCATGCCCATTCAAGTAGACAACATAGTATAGTGAGCACTTTAGTTTTTTGGCCATGGAGTTGCCCTAGTTAAAATTATGATGCTTTTGGACAAGTAACAATACAGTATCACCTCGGTTTTGTCATGTATAAAAAGAGAATAATATTATCAACTTTAAATTATTGCTGTAAAGAGTAAATAAATGCATTATTAGACTTCTCAATAAACTGGCACATACTAAGAGTTCAAACAAACACAACAGTGGTGGAGTACTGGTTAAGTGCTACGGCTGCTAACCAAAGTGTTGGCAGTTCGAATCTGCCAGGCACTCCTTAGAAACTTTATGGGGCAGTTCTACTCTGTCCTATAGCGTCGCTATGAGTCAGAATCGACTTGACGGCACTGGGTTTGGTTTGGTTTGGTTTACTCAAAAAAAGAAACAATGAATTATTTTTCAGGTAAGATCAACATATTAGGAAATGAATGCATTAAATAATATTAGCTGGTATTTTAAAAAGCTGAATTCAATTAACTTGCCTTAGTCTACTTTCAGGAGCACCAAGCAACTTGTCTCTATCAGTTATTTCTCATTGTATATATTCTGCTAGTATATAAGAGGCTTGCACTGTTGGTCAGTGAGCAACAATACCTGAGAAACAGAAATAATCTCAATATATTCACAAATTCAGGTTCTTAAGGCAAATTCTGAATTGTGAAAAATCCACATAAGACTTTTAATTTCGGGGCAACAGACGCAGCTTATGGGGGGTGAGGGTAGAGGACTCAAATAAAAACACAAAGTTTAACATAAAACACTTTTGTAGTCAAAAGTAGAAACCTCAGTCAATTTTTTTATGCTCATCCGTAGGCAACTGGAAGATTCTGCTCTATGAAAATTAGTGCAGGAGAATGATCTGTAGACACTGATATTTAAAAGTCCTTGATTAAATAACCAGGTACCCTTCTATCTATTCTGCCTACCCTAAGGTAGACCAACCAACCATTCCCAAGATGATCCATGCACGCTGAGCATCCAACCCCACTCTTCTATTTTGAGCACTGAATCAACTTTTCAAGTCTGCATTTAAAACTAAATGAGAGGTGGGGCCAAGATGGCGGAACAGACAGAGGCTTCCGTCGAACCCTCTTCACAACAAAGACAAAAAAAAACAAGTGAAAGGAGTATATTTGTGACAAGCTGGGAGCCCTGAGCATCAAAGGCAAGCTTAGACAATGATCTGAGGGGCAGGGGGAGGGAGAGGCCGTTCAGAAGCGGAGAGGAGTTACCGGACCTGAATCGCAGGGAGCCCTCAGCCACCATTCCCGGAGCAGTGGTGGTGGCAGCGGCAGGCTGGTCCTAGTGTTCGGCCAGTTTCCTCAGGGAGATGCAGCAAGCCACACAGCCCACTCACACCTCCAGAACCTGAGGAGAACAGTGATCTCGGCAAAAGCTAAGTACTTGCGTATATTTTACCTTGCCCAACCCCCCAAGCCGGCTTCAGCGGCTGAATCCCTGGCCCTGAGATAGACCCTGGTGAGCACTTGGAGCTGTCCTCTCAGCCTTGGGGAAGGAAAATATTTGCAACTGGGGGGAAAAGATAATTTGCTAGCTCCATTAACTGGGGGAGCTCAGGACAGAAGTGGCTCCTGTTCAGGCATAAACCGTCCATGGACCTTGAGCACCTTTCCCTTCTGCATGGAGCTTTGCCTATTAAACAAGGTCCTCACTACCCACAACAGGGACCTAAGGACTAGTGGCCCAATTGGGTCACCCAGCCACCCGTGACAGGGGACCAGGGATAACTGGTACCTCCCAGTACTTACAACCAAAATCTTTGGGTGCTCATGGTCCCTCTGCAGAGCCCACCCACCAGCATGCTCTAGGCAACAGAGACGCATTTTCCTCAGAGACACTTGGGGGTTGGTTCTCAGCCCCCTGCCTTTTTCAGAGCGTGACCCCCTGCTGCAATCAGATACGGGTATATACGCCAATCACCCCTGCCCCTCTAAGACTGTAGGACAGAGCCTGTACCACACACTTGATATCAGCTACCTGGAAACCTGAGCTGAATTCATACAAGAAAACTGAATGGACCCCTAGAATGATATACCTGATAACAGCTCTAGCCAGCTGGGGACAGGACACCAGAGCTCCAAAGGCAAAAATAATCAAGCTAGCTCACTCAAGCAAACCATAGGGGTATACCAAAACAAAACAAAGCAAGCAGCTACAACACAGTAAGCACGCATAAACTAATACAATAACTTACAGATGGCTCAGAGACAATAGTCAATATCAAGTCACATAAAGAAACAGGCCATGATCACCTCAACAGGCTCTCACAACAAAGAATCCAGGGATCTTTTAGATGAAAGTGCATTCCTGAAATTACCAGATGCAGAATACAAAACTTTAATATACAGAACCCTTCAAGACATCAGGAAGGAAATGAGGCAATACGCAGAACAAGCCAAGGAACACACAGTTAAAGCAACTGAAGAACTCAGAAAGATTACTCAGGAACATAATGAAAAGTTTAATAAGCTGGAAAAATCCATAAACAGACAGCAATCAGAAATTCAGAAGATTAACAATAAAATTACAGAATTGGATAACTCGATAAAAATTCAGAGTAGAACTGAACAAGAAGCTAGAATTTCTGAACTCGAAGATAAATCACTTGGCACTAACATATTTAAAAAAAATCAGATAAAAGAATTAAAAAAAATGAAGAAACCTTAAGAATCATGTGGGACTCTACCAAGAGAAATAACCTATGAGTGACTGGAGTACCAGAACAGGGAGGGATCACAGAAAATACAGAGAAAATTGTTGCGGATTTGTTGGCAGAAAACTTCCTTGATATTGTGAAAGATGAGAAGATATCTATCCAAGGTGCTCATCAAACTCCACATAAGGTAGATCTTAAAAGAAAGTCACCAAGACATATTATAATCAAGCTTGCCAAAACCACAGATAAAGAGACAATTACTAGAGCAGCGAGGGATAAAAGAAAAGTCACCTACAAGGGAGAGCCAATAAGAATAAGCTTGGACTTTTTTTGGACTACTCGGCAGAAACCATGCAGGCAAGAAGGCAATGGGTTGACACATTTAAAAAATTGAAGGAAAAAAGTTGCCTGCCAAGAATTATATATCCATCAAAACTGTCTCTTAAATATGAAGGTGAAATTAAGACATTTCCAGATAAACCAAGTTGAGGGAATTTGTAAAAACCAAACCAAAACTACAAGAAATGCTAAAGGGAGTTCTTTGGTTAGAAAATCAATAATATCAGGTATCGACCCAAGACTAGAACACTGGGCAGAGCAAACAGAAGTCAACCCAGACAGGGAAATCCAAAAAAAAAAAACAAAGCAAGATTAAAAAAAAAAAAAAAAGCCCACACAGGGCAACAGCGATGTTATTATATAAAAGAGGACAACATTAAAATAATAAAGAGGGACTAAGAAATATAATCATACACCTTCCATACGGAGAGGAAGATACGGTGATTCAAAGGAATAGAAGTTAGTTATAAACTTAGAAAAATAGGGGTGAATAATAAGGTAACCACAAAGGAGGCAAACTATCCTACTCATCAAAATAAAATACAAGGGAAAAATAGAGACTCAGCAGAAACAAAATCAACAACAGCAAATGTGAGGAAAGGACAATATACAAAGAAAATCTACTCAGCACATAAAATCAAGTGGGAAAAAGAAGCTGTCAACACACAAAAAAAGACATCAAAACGATAGCACTAAATTCATACCTATCCATAACTACCCTGGATGTAAATGGACTAAATGCACCAATAAAGAGACAGAGAGTGGCAGAATGGATCAAAGAACAAGATCCATCTATATGCTGCCTACAAGAGACACACCTTAGACTTAGAGACACAAACAAACTAAAACTCAAAAAACTAAAAAAGGATGGAAAAAAATATATCCATCAAGCAACAAGCAAAAAAGAGCAGGAGTGGCAATATTAATTTCTGACAAAACAGACTTTAAAGTTAAATCCATCAGAAAGGATAAGGAAGGACACTATATAATGATTAAAGGGACAATACGCCAAGAAGATATAACCATATTAAATATTTATGCACCCAATGACAGGACTGCAAGATACATAAAACAAACTCTATCAGCATTGACAAGTGACATAGACAGCTCCACAATAGTAGTAGGAGACTTCAACACGCCACTTTCGGTGAAGGACAGGACATCCAGAAAGAAGCTCAATAAAGACACGGAAGATCTAAATGCCACAATCAACCACCTTGACCTCGTAGACATATACAGAACACTCCACCCAACAGCAACCAACTATACTTTCTTTTCTAGTGCACATGGAACATTCTCTAGAACAGACCACATATTAGGTCATAAAGCAAGCCTTAGCACAACCCAAAACATTGAAATATTACAAAGCCTCTTCTCTGACCATAAGGCCATAAAAGTAGAAATCAATAACAGGAAAAGCAGGGAAAAGAAATCAAACACTTGTAAACTGAACAATACCCTCCTCAAAAAAGACTGGATTATAGAAGACATTAAGGATGGAATAAAGAAATTCATAGAATCCAGTGACAATGAAAACACTTCCTATCAGAACCTTTGGGACACAGCAAAAGTGGTGCTTGGAGGCCAATTTATATCAATAAATGCACAATCCAAAAAGAAGAAAAGGCCAAAATCAAAGACCTATCCCTACAACTTGAACAAATACAAAGAGAGCAACAAAAGAAACACACAAGCACCAGAAGAAAACAAATAATAAAACTTAGAGCTGAACTAAATGAAATAGAAAACAGAAAAACAATTGAAAGAATTAACAAGACCAAAAGCTGTTTTTTTTAAAAACTCAACAAAATTGATAAACCATTGGCCAAACCGACAAAAGAAAAACAGGAAAAGAAGCAAATAACCTGAAAAAGAAATGAGATTGGTGATATTACAACAGACTCAACTGAAATTAAAAGAATCATATCAGATTACTATGAAAAACTATACTCCAACAAATTTGAAAACCTAGAAAAATGGATGAATTCCTAGAAACACACTACCTACCTAAACTAGCACAAACAGAGACAGAACAACTAAATAGAGCCATAATAAAAAAAGAGATTGAAAAGGTAATCAAAAAACTTCCAACAAAAAAAAGCCCTGGTCCAGACAGCTCCACTGAAGAGTTCTACCAAACTTTCACAGAAGCGTTAACACCACTACTACTAAAGGTATTTCAGAGCATAGAAAAGGATGGAATACTACCAAACTCATTCTATGAAGCCACCATATCCCTGACACCAAAACCAGGTAAAGACACCACAAGAAAAGAAAATTATAGACCTATATCCCTCATGAATGTAGATGCAAAAATCCTAAACGAAATTCTATCCAATAGAATTCAACAACATATCAAAAAATAATTCACCACGACCAAGTGGGATTCATACCAGGTATGCAGAGATGGTTCAACATTAGAAAAACAATTAGTGTAATCCACCACATAACTAAAACAAAAGAATCACATGATTTTATCAATTGATGCAGAAAAGGCATTTGATGAAGTCCAACACTAATTCATGATAAAGACTCTCAGCAAAATAGGAATAGAAGGAAAATTTCTCAACATAATAAAGTGCATTTATACAAAGCCAACAGCCAACATCACCCTAAATGGAGAGAGCTTGAAAACATTCCCACTGAGATTGGGAACCAGACAAGGATGCCCTTTATCAGCACTGTTACTCAACATTGTGATGGAAGTCCTAGCCAGAGCAATTAGGCTAGATAAAGAAATAAAGGGCATCCAGATTGGCAAGGAAGAAGTAAAAGTATCTCTATTTGCAGATGACATGATCTTATACACAGAAAACCCTAAGGAATCCTTAAGAAAACTACTGAAACTAATAGAAGAGTTCAGCAATCAGGATACAAGGTAAACATACAAAAATCAGTTGGATTCCTCTACACCAACAAAAAGAACATCGAGGAGGAAATCACCAAATCAATACCATTTATAGTAGCCCCCAAGAAGATAAAATACTTAGGAATAAATCTTATCAGAGATATAAAAGACTTATACAAAGAAAACTACAGTACACTTCCCCAAGAAACCAAAAGAGACATAAGTGGAAGAACATACCTTACTCATGGATAGGAAGACTTCACATTATAAAAATGTTTATTCTACCAAAAGCGATCTATACATTTAATGCAATTCCGATCCAAATCTCAATGACATTCTTTAATGAGATGGAGAAACAAATCACCAATTTTACATGGAAGGGAAAGAGGCCCCGGATAAATAAGGCATTACTGAAAAAGAAGAAGAAAGTGGGAGGCCTTACTTCACCTGATTTTAGAAACTATTATACCACCACAGTAGTCAAAACAGCCTGGTACTGGAACAACAACAGATACATGGACCAATGAAACAGAATTGAGAATCCAGATATAAATCCATCCACATATGAGCAGCTTATATTTGACAAAGCCCCCAAAACAGTTAAATGGGGGAAAAGACAGTCTTTTTAACAAATGGTGCTGGCATAACTGGATATCCATCTGCAAAAAAATGAAATAAGACCCATACCTCACTCCATGCACAAAAACCAACTCAAAATTGATCAAAGACCTAAATATAAAATCTAAAACGTTAAAGATCATGGAAGAAAAAATACGGACAATGTTAGGAGCCTTAATACATGGCATAAACAGTGTAGAAAACGTTATAAAGAACGTAGAAGAAAAACTAGAAAAATGGGAGCTCCTCAAAATCAAACACGCTCATCCAAAGACTTCACCAAAAGAGTAAAAAGATTACCTACAGACTGGGAAAAAGTTTTTAATTATGACATTTCTGATCAGTGCCTGATCTCTAAAATCTACATGATACTCCAAAAACTCAACTGCAAAAAGACAAATAACCCAATTAAAAAATGGGCAAAAGATATGAATAGGCACTTCACTAAAGAAGACATTCAGGTAGCTAACAGATACACGAGGAAATGTTCACGATCATTAGCCATTAGAGATATGCAGATCAAAACTACCATGAGATTTCATCTCACTCCAAGAAGGCTGGCATTAATCCAAAAAACACAAAATAATAAATGTTGGAGAGGCTGTGGAGAGATTGGAACACTTCTACACTGCTGGTGGGAATGTCAAATGGTAAAACCACTTTGGAAATTAATTTGGCACTTCCTTAAAAAGTTTTTAAAAAGTTAGAAATAGAACTAGCATACGATCCAGCAATCCCACTCCTTGGAATATATCCTAGAGAAATAAGAGCCTTTACATGAACAGATATACGCACACTGTTTATTGCAGCACTGTTTACAATAGCAAAAACATGGAAGCACCCAAGGTGCCCATCAATGGATGAATGGATAAATAAATTATGGTATATTCACACAATGGAATACTACACATCAGTAAAGAACAGTGAGTAATCTGTGAAACATTTCATAACATGAAGGAACCTAGAAGGCATTATGCTGAGTGAAATTAGTCAGTTGCAAAAGGACCAATATTGTATAAGACCACTATTATAAGAACTTGAGAAATGGTTTAAACTGAGAAGAAAACATTTTTTTGTGGGTACGAGAAGGGGGAGGGAGGGAGGTTGGGAGAGGGATATTCACTAATTAGATAGTAGATAAGACCTACTTTAGTTGAAGGCAAAGACAGCACACAATACAGGGGAGATCAGCACAACTGGACTAAACCAAAAGCAAGGAAGTTTCCTGAATAAACTCAATGCTTCGAAGGCCAGCGTAGCAGGGGCAGGGGTCTGGGGACCACGGTTTCAGGGGACATCTAAGTCAATTGGCATAATAAAATCTATTAAGAAAACATTCTGCATCCCACTTTGAAGAGTGGCGTCTGGGGTCTTAAAAGCTAGCAAGCAGCCATCTAAGATGCATCAATTGGTCTCAACCCACCTGAATCAAAGGAGAATTAAGAACACCAAGGACACAAGGTGATTACGAGCCCAAGAGACAGAAAGGGCCACATGAACCAGCAACTACATCATCCTGAGACCAGAAGAACTAGGTGGTGCCTGGCTACAACCGATGACTGCCCTGACAGGGAACACAATGGAGAACCCCTGAGGGGGCAGGAGAGCAGTGGGATGCAGACCCCAAATTCTCATAAGACCAGACTTAATGGTCTGACTGAGACTAGAAGGACCCCTGTGGTCATGGCCCCCAGACCTTCTGTTGGTCCAGGATAGGAACCATTCCCAAAGCCAACTCTTCAGACATGGATTGGACTGGACAATGGGTTGGAGAGGGATGTAGGTAAGGAGTGAGCTTCTTGGATCAGGTGGAGACTTGAGACTATGTTGGAGGGGAGGGGAGATGAGAGGGTGGAGGGGGTTAGAAGCTGGCAAAAAGGACACGAAAAGAGAGAGTGGAGGGAGAGAGCAGGCTGTCTCATTAGGGGGAGAGTAATTGGGAGTGTGTAGCAAGGTGTTTTTTTTTTTTTTTAGCAAGGTGTATATGGGTTTTTGTGTGAGAGACTGACTTGATTTGTAAACTTTCACTTAAAGCACAATAAAAATTATTAAAAAAACTAAACTAAATGAACAGTCAATGAGCAACACACATAAAAGAATTCCAAATAAATAATAATGAACAAAATCAATGAACAGAGAATAGGATCTTGGAGGAAACAGAAGAAATGTAGAAGAAGAATAATTCTGAAGAAAAAGTAGATAATATTTTCAGAGATAAAGTAATATTTGCCAGGATGATGGTGAAAGAACGTCCTGGGATGACAGCTGTGCTGCAAGTGGAGAAATCGTCTGTTGCAGAGTGGGATAATTAGCTGGGAGGCTTCTAGTGAACATAATCCAAAAAAGAATAAGAAAAAAAAGAGAAAGAGGAAAAAAAAATGTGTTTGATTGTCCTGAGAGAAATTTTATAGGGTTTTGGAAAATTTGGCATAATTTTTAGGTATATACAAATTAAAGACATAATAAAACAAGTTAACTGCAGAAAAAAAATAGTTGTACAAAAAAGAAACCCACACACAATATTTTATTCACAATATAAGTTGTATCCAAAATAGAATCAAATGTATGTGCTCTAAAATCATGTAAACACTGAATAAAATTTTAACAAAAAATTATTTGTTGTTGTTATTAGTTGTGGAATTGATTCTGACTCATGGTGACCCCATGTGTGCAGAGTAGAACTGTGCTTCATAGGGTTTTCAAGGCTATGACCTTTCAGAAGCAGATTGCCAGGCCTACCTTCCATGGTGCCTCTGGCTGGGTTTGAACCATCAACCTTTTGGCTAGTGGCCTGATGCGTAACCATTTGTACCACCCAAGGACTCCCCAAAATTATAATAGCATAATACAAAAGTATACATATAATAAACAAAAACAAAAACCAAACCTATTGCCATCGATTCCAACTCATAGTAACCCTATAGGGCAGAGCAGAGCTGTCCCATAGGGTTTCCAAGGCTGTTATCTTTAAAGAAGGAGACTGCCACATGTTTCCCCACAGAAACATGTAGGTTTGAACCACTGACTTTTTAGTTAGCAGCCAAGCACTAACCAAGGCTTCTCCATGTAATATGTGTACTAGAAAACACATAGTCTAATACTATATAAAATATAATTATATAAATATAATAAAATGTGACAGTATTTTTTTCTATAATAATAGTTGGATAAGGCAGGTAGAGGAAGTGTTTCCATATGCGTAGTGCAGATGGCTAACAAGCTTCCATTCTGGGGCGTTAATATATACATACAGTCTAAAATTGAAAAATCAAGAAATAAAAATAAAAAACATGTAACTTAGGATAACAGAAGGAACAGCTTATACACTGGAAAATACTTGTCCCTGAGGATATGGTGTCTAGGGTGGGAAGGATAAGAATAGAAGATCTCTTTGGCCCATCTATTTGACTTAAATTTATGCTCATTTATTACATTAAAAAATAAATTTTAAGAAGTCACATTAAAAAATTCTGATAATGTGAAACATATTAAGATCTAAACCAAATAATTCTTAGGAGAATAAATGCTATAATTAACAAGTGAGTTGTAACTGTCATATCAAAGTGATTGAAAAATAACGAATGCTACTATTTTAACACTGAAAACTGATTTCCAACTAAGCATACTTTCACTGGGGCCCTGGCAGCATAGTGGTTAAGAGCTTGGCTGCTAACCAAAAGGTCAGCAGTTCGAATCCACCAGCTGCAATACTTTCACTATCTAACTTTTACACTACTTATTTGTTTTGAATAAACTCCCCACTGTCTCAATAAAGTCTGTCAACTCAAACTATGAGACATTCTAAATTAACAAAATTTGAGTTAATACATGGCAGATGCTAAACAGCAAAATTCCAAAAACTCATAAACACTGCCTTTGAATCAACCTCAACTAAAAGAACCCAAACTAGAAATAATATCCAATATTTTTTACAAAGTTAAAAAAAAAAAAAAAAGAAGCTCTATTAAGGAGGAAAAAAAGAAAAATATTCCCTACTATCTATCACAAGTTGAGGTAAGAAACCGTCAAAACAAATATGTACCCCATTCTATTACTAGTACATTATGAGGAGACTTCAGTTCTACAATTTATATGCCCACTGTCATGTGTTAATTTTCAGAAAAATTATTCCTTGCTGAATTACCAAAGTGAGAGTGAAATGAAAACGTTACTGGGGTTGGTCTGGCGTAATGTATTTAGAAAGGTGAAAACAAAGTAAAATTAAATGGAGAACAGGCAATCAAATGAGCCTAAGAATTTAACTATAACCATGGAATAAAAGGTTATTCATTTTTGCAAATTCAAAGCAGTCTCTGACGAGTCTAATTAATGAATAAAATTCTTGTTTCTTTTACAATAGACCTTTAAACTATTTCTACTCAGTAGTCTCAAAATGATTTCACTAGGAGGTACTGTAGTTATTGAGCCGAAAGGGCAGCTGCTATTTTTCTTAGTTTTCTTTATCCCATAAAAGAACTGCTAACTTACATTTGGCTTTAAAACAGTTCTCCGCTGGCAACTCCCCTTTGCTTTGTTTCTCCCCCAAAAGTTTAATCTAATTTAGAGCATTCAAAGGGGAAAGAATTAGGGTTCTTTTAAAAAGTAATTAAAAGCATGATGTCTTTTATCCGCTTGCTGCTAAATTAGGACTGCCCTTTAAAAAAATATTAAATTGAAGTAGAGAATGTTCATCTTAGAAAATACTGTAATTATCTGGGGAAGGAAGGATCCAATGTAAATCAAGCTCTGCCCACCTGTGGTTCAGCAATAACCACATGAAAGAAAGATTAAGCAGCTCTCAAACTGCATTTTGAAGTGTTTGATGAATGTTAACATATGAAATCCTTCATTCTTAAAGATCAATAACATGTATTTTTTATATTTTAATATTTCTTTATCCTAAAAATATATTTTGTGCCTTTCTGGTAACAAAATAAGGTTGATATTGACCCCTAGATTCGACCATAGGTTTATAGGATTCAACAAAATATTACTTAGACAAAAGTATGTAGTCTGGAATTTTTTGGTGGGTCATTTTTGAGCGAATAAAACTAAACCAAAAAGTGGGGGGAGGGGGAGGAAGGATGTAAAAAGGTGAAAAATCCTCTGATTTAATTAATTAAGGGCAACTCCCTCAGACTTTTCACAAGTAAGTATTCTTCTGAGAATATGGATAGGTTAATTAAATAAGTGACTTTATGTTTCTTAATTACTCTCATTTCTCCCAGAAGGATATTCATGACACTTAACAATCTTGCTACAGAATCTAAGACACACAGTCCCAACTTCATGGGATGAAAGGAAGTTAGAAACATAGCATCCACAGGCAAGTATACGTAAAATAATCCTATTTTAAGTATACATAAAATAATAGGTTGTGGAGCCGTGGTGGTACGGTGGTTAGGAGCTCAGCTCCTAACCAACAGATCAGCAGTTCAAACGACCAGCTGCTCCTTGGAAACCCTATGGTGCAGTTCTACTCTGTCCTATAGAGTTGCTATGAGTTGGAACTGACTCGACAACAATGGTTTATATATGTATATATGTATATATGTATATATGTATATATGTATATATGTATATATGTATATATGTATATATGTATATATGTATATATGTATATATGTATATATGTATATATGTATATATATATACACACACACATATATATGTTGTATTAAAGTAGAGCTCATTGCATATGAATGGAAGAATAATTTAAATATGATTCTTCAAAGATTGTAAATCTATAAGGAACAGAATATTCTTTATAGAAAAAAAGCAGGGTTGTAACAAATCAGGCATGGCAAGTCATATGCTAAATACATATGGAGCAGATTTTTAAAATAGACAGTGAATACAATCTGTAATGGTGTAATTTATCTGTCAAAGTTAAAAAAAGATAATCCATCAAAAGTATTTTTTTCAACAAGAGAAACTTAAAAATAATTAATCAAGGATTTCACAAATTATTGATATATAAATGTAAAGATTACTATCCTTAATTTCTTATTAACTTTATATGAAAGTGGACCACTATATTGGAATCATTCTGCAAATGCATTTGAAATGTCTCTACCTTATTAAAAGGACTATGGGCAACAACATTTAACCTTTTCTCTTTGATCTTCACCATGATGAACATATGTAGCACTTCACTGAATTCATTCGGATTTCTGTTTCTCTGTAACAAAAGTCAGCAATGTTTCTGCCTGCCTCCTCACTGTCATCATTTCTTCTTTTCTAATCTATGTTTAACTGTAGCCTAGAAAGAATTAAAACAGTTGTTCTCAAGGTGGGTACTTGAACTAGTGGTATCAGCATCAACTGGGAATTTGTTAGGAATACAAATTCTTAGGCCTCTCCCCAAACCTATAAACTCTGAGGGTGGAATTAGATACTGAAATACAGGAGGATAACAAGCCACCCAGGTTATTTTGAAAAACATCAAATTTGAGGATCACTCAAAGAATATTAACTAGAAAGAAATACATTATCATGTTCATGGAACAATAAAAATAAGTTTTATTCATAGCTCAAATATAATTGGCTTTGGCCTAAAGGGACATCTTTGACTATTTTAGAAGTGGTATATTTTCTTGATTGTTAAGACCTATTTTCTAAGTGGTTAAAATTTTCAGAATCTGACTCTTAGATGTTTCCATAGATTGATAAGAACGTGCAGGCTGCTGAGCTTCTGGATGCATCAATGGAATCACTGCCATCTAAATATGAAGATGCAGCTTTGCACCTTCAAAACCTTAATTCTATAGGTTTGCATGGAGATAATCACACCCTTAGAAAGCTTATTCAAAAGAAACCAGAAAAACATGTATATATTTTAATGTTCATTAAAGTTTTATTATCATTTTTAAAGTATATGAATATAGCTAGAACAGTCACTAGCACTTTTTTTTAAAAAAATCTTTAAAGCAGGAAATTTCATTGAACTGGGGGAATTAGGACAGTATTTTGGTTAACATATAACCAAATATAAGGTAAAATTAAGGGAAAAAATATATATGAAGTTAATTTAGCCTGGTGACTTTATCCTTCTCTACTTTGGTGGTGTTTGACTGTAAATTCTGAAGAATTCTTTCTATTATGGCTTAGCAAATTCTTCTTTTGTCATTTATCTCTAAAAATCTAAATGGTTTGAAGAATTTTTTTTTTTTTTTTTTGGCCAGCATATGAATTATTATGTTGCAGTTTTTTCTACAGTAAGTTGCATTTTTAAATGATTGCTTAGTGTATTCAAAAAATGGGAGGGCATTTTAACCTTGCAAAGTCATTTCCAAAACACAGTGACAAAAAAATTGTGAAAAACTTTGCAATGGGCAAAACAAATGCTGGATGTCCTTTTAATGTAATGCTCAGAATTATCTCTCAGACGTTTCTGGGCTATATGACTCCAGTAGTCTACAAAGATTTTTTTGTTTTGTTTTGTTTTTGTCTTGGAGCTTGTCTTAGGCTGGGTTCTCTAAAGAAGTGAAACCAGTAAAGCATATAAATATATATACAGAGAGATTTATATCAAGGAAATAGCTCACGTGTTATAGAGGCTAGAACGTCTCAAGTCTACAGGTCAGGATAGAGGCTTCTCCCGATTCATGTCACCACAGGGGCTGGCAAACTCAAGATCTGCAGGTCAGAGAGCAGGGCTCTGGCTCACGGACTGCGAAGTTTGATGAATCCCAAGATCATCAGGCAAGATTGCAGATAAGCTGCTAGCTCCAGTCCCAGGAATAGAAGGTTATAGAAACAGGAGCCAGCTGCAGGATCCAGAGCGAGCAAAACCTCCCAAACCTTGCCAGAATGTCCACTTATATTCGATGCAGGCCACACATCCAAGGAAGCTACCTTTCAACTGACTGGTTACTCACAGCAGATCCCATCATGAAAGTGATCGCATTGTATCAAATCTCATCATGGAAGCTGAGTAGAAGTCAACTCCAGGGCTCCTAACAACAGTTATTAATATATGTCTATTCTTTGGATTCTCTTTTAAAATGATTGTGCTACCTTACTGGCTTCCTCATTAATTAATTCATTAAATACAATCTTTGTCACCTGTTCATACTATAGTTATGTAAGTGTCATGAGCTTACTACTTAAATTACCCCTTAGTGATTTTATAGGCTTAAATATCAATGATTTAATCTAATGTATTGAGACAGAAAGTTCCTGGTCTTAAATATGCAAATTACGATCTTTAACTATTAAAAACATTTTCTAAGAAAAAAGGAAAGAGATAAAGTAAGAAGTAGAATAAATTAAATAAATGATAATTAGATTTTCATTGTCTGCTACACGCTGAACATCTGTTTAATTTTTTCAATTCATGAAATAATTACATTATTTTTAATAAATCAATAAAATCAATCAAAATAAATAAATTTGAAATGCAAGTAGACATGCATATGGTAATAGTGTATCCTCTTTTACCTAGAAATATTTGGTCATGGGTTCAGTTTAGAACTGAAATACATCAGTGGAAAAATGTAGTAATTATATTATTTCATATATTATTTCAAGCATGTTCATTGATGAGTATTTTCAGTCTTTAGATTTATACTCTAGATTCTTCTCCTGAGTACTAATTACAAGCATATATATATAATGTTAGCAGGTACATAGAAAAGTCAATGACAAATATTTGTATTATTTATTCTGGTTTGCTGAAATCTCTGCCTATTGTCACCTTCCTCAATCCATCAATTCATCAATTTTACACTTTCCAAATGACTTCATTAGACTTTTCACCATTAAAGCAAATATCTGTGTATTAATGCTAATACCAAATATACCACGTTGAGTTTACTATTACTTTAGTAGATTTCCCTTGGGCACTTAGGGGCATTTGTGGGAACTTGCTCTAATTTTTAGCGCAGTCTTCAAGCACTGACAATAGAGTTAAGAAACCAGTGTGTGATATAGACAGCTAATGAAGACAAATACAAATATAAAAATTTAACTATGCCTTATAGCAGAGTGAACAAATGTAATGGAAATTTATAAAAGCTTGTACATCATAGATACAGAAGCAACAGAGTCCAAGTAAACACCTTCTAGAAACTAATAGCAAAAGTTAGTCTTTACCAATTCTGTTTTATTTGGTGCTAATTTGAAGAATTTATTTATCTAAAATTGTCAACTTAAAAGCCTAGTCTTATATATTAGTAATTATAAAATTAAAATATTTGCCAGATACTTTTAAATAAAATTCTAAAAAAGCTGTCATTACTTTCATATTTTTTAAATAAGTACTCTAGAATATTGTAATCAAAGATCAATCACTAAGCATCCTTTCATATATGATGCTCTTCCACAGTTAAAGTTCTTCAGTGGGAAGAGCAGTGAATGAGCAGATGCACAAACACATGACAAACTAGATATTCAAGCAGGATGAAGGCTCATCTCCAACACAATGGAAAAATAGTACAGAGACAGTTAATTTATGAGCTCAACATGATCCTTCTCCATCCCAGAAAATAATACCAAAAGATGATAGCTTTCCAAAATAAGATACTATTGATTAATCATGACAGTCTTCTTAAAATTAATTCTGTGGCCAAATCCTGTTTTATCTTTTACGTTTCTATATCTTCTGATTTTTTGTTTTCTCTCCACAAATACAGTCAAATGCTGAATCTAAGCAAGAATAATATCTGATATAATATAGCTTCCAAATAACAGGACAATGGGTTCTAGTATAGCTAGAAGTGAGGGAACATTCAGCAAAAGTAGGAGATGATATAAAAAAGAAAATGGGTGCTAAAGCATGTCCTTTTTGGATATGACAAAGAGTTTAGTGATATCACGGTGGGATTTTAGTGAAAAGTAAAGTGACCTGACTACAGGAGATTGGTTAAGTAAGTTACTATAGTAGTCAAGATGAGATGACAGTGGACTGATATGGTAGTGCAGAGCTGGTGTCAATGGTGGGATTTGAGGGACATTTTAAGGGTAGAAACAAGAGGCTTGGCTGATGGTTGCAAGCAGGATGTCAGTTATGAGAAGTTGACTATTTGCTTTTTGATCTGAAAAACTAGGTGAATAGAGGTGCCATTTATTTGTTTAGGGAAGAGAACATTGATGAAGAATTCACTGAGAGACTGGTAAGTGTGAGGTAGCTATTTTTATGCATTACATATTTAAATAGAGAGGCTGAGCACCCAATTGGACATATAGCTTTCTTTTTCAGAAGGAAAAAAAAAAAGTTGTAAGTCTTCTTTATAGAGATGATATATAAAATCATGGGATTAAATGCAGTCACTGAGGGAGTGAGTATTGAACCACATGAGAAGTCAATGAGTGCAGCGCTGGTAGAATCCAATATTTAGAAGAGAGACAGAGAAAGAACTAGCAAACAGTTTAAGACATCATCCAGTGAGTACAGTGGCATATTGGATTGAATTGTGTCCCCCAAAATATGTGTCATTTTGAAACCCTGGTGGTGTAGTGGTTAAGTGCTATGGTTGCTAGCCAAAAAGTCAGCAGTTCGAATCCACCAGACATTGCTTGGAAACTCTGCGGGACAGTTCTATTCTGTCCTATAGGGTCGCTATGAGTCAGAATCGACTCAACAGCAAAGGATTTTTTTTTTTTTTTATGTTAAAGTGGATTAGGGTGGAATTGTAACACCCTTACCCATGGCACATCCTTGATCCAATGTAAAGAGAGAATCCTTGGGGTGTGGCCCGCATCACCTTTTATCTTTCAAGAGATAAAAAGGAAAGAAAAGTGACCAGAGAAGGGGGATCTCACACCACCAAAAAAGCAGTGCTGCGAGCAAAGTGCATCCTTTGAACTCAGGGTCCCTGTGCTGGGAAGCTCCTAGTCCAGGGGAAGATTGATAAGAAGGCCAATAGAGAGAGAAAGCCTTCTCCTGGAGCTCACATCTTGAATTTGGACCTTTAGTCTACTTGGTGTGAAGAAATAAACTTTGCTAAAGCCATCCACTTGTGGTATTTCTGTTACAGTAGCACTAGATGACTAAGACAAGTGGTGTCCTGGAATCTAGAAGAAACGTTTTTTTAAAATTGAAGGTAATCAAGTGTTAAACGCTGCTTAGAAACTAGTAAGGTGTTACTTAGAATCTATGACTTCACAATATGGATGTTGTGGTTGACTTGGAAAACAGCAGTGAAGTAGCAGGCCTGAAGTTGGAATGCAGGGGATTAGGAAGAGGAAAGGAAGACAGTGGAGTTTGAGGGTCCTTCTATACGATCTTTCCTGTGAAAACTTTTTATCAAGAAAAAGTATCTGGGGGCCAAGATGGCTGACTAGGTAGAAGCTACCACGGATCCCTCTTGCAACAAAGACTCAGAAAAACAAGTGAATCGAACAAATACATGACAATCTACGAACCCTGACCATCAAATACAGAACTAAGGAGTTGACCTGAGTGACAGGGGAGCGAAAAGCCACGCAGTAAAGCAGAGACTGCTTCTGGAACTGGCACCCCCCGCCACAGCCTTGAGCCCTCACGGTTCCCTGGTGCCAGAGTGGTTGGGCTGATCGTAGCTTACTGAGATGGGGCAAGCACAGGACACAGCCCTAAACCCCTGGAGTAACCTTGGTCGGAAACCCAGCCAGCGCATGCAGGCTGCACACCGACATGACTGACAGGAGAAGGAGAAATCACGGGGAAGCAGTCACAGGTTTTGGAGCCTGGAGCACAGAGTCCCAGCCAGAAAACCTTGGTGCTGGACTTTGGACTGGAAGTGAAGGAGCTGATCATGACTTCCTGAGGCGGTGCAAACGTGTGAAGCAGGCCTTACCCTCGGGGGCAATTTTGACCCAGTCAGTGCACACAGGCTACATGCCCCTTCTGGAATCTCTGATAAAACAGTCTTCACCAAACAAGATCAGTAACTTAGTCTATATTGCTGTGCAAAACATTGGAATTTCCTGGGCCAGGTGGTGAAGTGCTCTGTGGAGGGTTTTTTTTTTTTTCTCTAACCCATTCTCCTGGCCTGAGAGAAGCAGCAATTAACAATCTGGGAGAGAAAAATCCCTCCCTGACTTCTCTAAACTGGAATAATAATACACAACCACCTCCAGCCAAGCAAAAGAGATCCAGTCTCTGGCTTTCATCCCTACAGGGAACCAGGTGGCTATTATAATACAAAGGCAATTCTGATAGAGATCTGACTGTAATTGTTTTAGCAAAGCAGTGGAAAGACAAGTTTTGGAGGTCTGATATCTCTCTACCTATTAAACAGAGCCCCCACTGATCCACAGCAGGGAACTGAGGGCTAAAGCTCCACCCACACCACCTAGCCACCTGCTAAAGGGGTCTGAGGATAGTGACGCCTACCAATCTTTAGAGGTACAAGCATTGGGTGCCTAAGGTACAGTAGCAAAGCCCACCCACCAAAGTGCTCTGGGAATAGAAACACTCCTACCTCACTGGCACATGGGGGAAGGTGGTCAGCATCCTGCCCTCCTTGGAGTGTGACCCCCTGCCACTACTAAAGTCTGGTGAATACAACCATCACCACTACTCCTCTAAATAATAGGTGATAGCCTACACCGCACAACATGTGACCCACAATCAGCACACCTAAGCTGATTCTATTCAAGAATAGTGAATGGACTCATAGGCTCATATATCTGGTAACAGCTCAAACCAGCTGGTAATAGGACATAAGTAATTCAAAGGTACAACAATCAAAGTAGCACAATCTAGTAGCCCATCTGGGTATACTGAAACAAAACAAAACAAAACAAGAAGACTCAGTGAGCAAATATAAAATAAATCATTACAATATCTTATAGATGGCTCTGAGACAGCAGTCGATATCAAATCACATAAAGAAGCAGACCCTGATTGTTTCTACAAATTCTCAAATTAAAGAAACAAAATCTTTCCCAAATGAAGATACAATCCTGGAATTGCCAGATGTAGAATATAAAAAACTAATATACAGAATGCTTCAAGACATCAGGGATGACCTCATAAATGAAATGAGGCAATCTACAGAAAAAGCCAAGAAACACACAGATAAAGCAGTTGAAGAAATCAAAAAGATTACTCAAGAACATAGTGGAAAAATTAATAAGCTGCAAGAATCCATAAAGAGACAGCATTCACAAATCCAAAAGATTAACAGTAAAATTACAGAATTAGACAAGTCATAGGAAGTCAGAGGAGCGGAATCGAGGAAATGGAATGCAGAGTGGGGGAGTTAGAGGATAAGGCAATTGACACCAATATAGTTGAAGAAAAATAAGATAAAAGAATTTAAAAACATGAAGAAACCCTAAGAATCATGTGGGACTCTATCAAGAAGAATAACTTGTGTGTGATTGGAGTTCCAGAACAGGGTGGGATAACAGAAAATACATAGAGAATAGCTGAAGATCTGTTGGAAGAAAACTTCCCTGGCATCATGAAAGATTAAAGGATATCTATCCAAGATGCTCATCGAACACCATACAAGACTGATCCAAAAAAAAAATCACTAAGCCATATTATCATCAAACTTGCCAAAACCAAAGATAAAGAGAAAATTTTAAAAGCAGCCAGGGATAAACAAAAAGTCACCTGCAAAGGAGAATCAATAAGTTCAGACTACTTGGCAGAAACCATGCAGGCAAGAAGGCAATGGGATGACATAAATAGAGCACTGACGGAGAAAAACTGCCAGCCAAGAATCATATATCCAGCAAAACTCTCTCAAATATGAGGGTGAAATTAAGACATTTACAGATAAACACAAGCTTTTTAGACAATTTGCAAAAACCAAATGAAAGCTACAAGAATTACTAAAGGAAACTGGTCAGAAAATCAATAATATCAGATACCAACACAACACAAGGTCACAGAACAGAACACCCTGATATCAACTCAAATAGGGAAATCACAAAAACAAGATTAATTTAAAAAAGAAAAAAAATGTTCAAAACAGGGAATCATTGAAGTCATTATGTAAAAGATTACAATAATCAAAAAAGAGGGGCTAAATACAGGAGGCATAGATCTTCCAAATGAAGAGGAAAACAAGGCAATATAGGATGATATAAGTTAGGTTTTTACTTAGAAAAATAGGGGTAAATATTAAGGTAACCACAAAGAGGTCTACCAATTCCATACTGCAAAATAAAAACCAAGATAAACATATCAACTCAGCAAAAATGAAGTCAACTACTATGAAAATGAGGAACACACAATTTACAAAGAAAAACTTCTCAGCACAAAAAAGTGGAAAAATGAAATTGTCAACAACACACAAAAAAAGGCATCAAAATGACAGCACTAAACTCATAAACTCATACTTATCCATAATTACGCAGAATGTAGATGGACTAAATGCCCCAATAAAGAGACAGACAGTCTCAGATTGGATAAAAAAAACGTGATCCATCTATATGCTGCCTACAAGAGACACACCTTAGACTTAGAGACACAAACAAACTAAAACTCAAAGGATGGAAAAAAATACATCAAGCAAACAACAAGCAAAAAAGAGCAGGAGTGGCAATATTAATTTCTGACAAAATAGACTTTAAAGTTAAATCCACCACAAAGGATAAAGAAGGGCACTACATAATGATGAAAGGGACAATTTACCAGAAGATATAACCGTATTAAATATTTATGCACCCAATGACAGGGCTGCAAGGTACATAAAAGAAACAGAATTGAAAAGTGAGATAGACACCACCACAATTACAGTAGGAGACTTCAACACACCACTTTCGGTAAAGGATAGGAATTCCAGTAAGAAGCTCAATAGAGACATGGAAGATTTAATTCCTACCATCAACCAACTCGACCTCATAGACTTATACAGAACACTCCACCCAACAGCTGCAAAGTATACTTTTTGTTCCAGTGCACGTGGAACATTCTCTAGAATAGATCACATATTAGGTCAGAAAACAAACTGTTGCAGAATCCAAAACATTGAAATATCACAAAGCAACTTCTCAGACCATAAGGCCATAAAAGTAGAAATCAGTAACAGAAAAATCAGGGAAAAGAAATCAAATACTTGGAAACTGAACAATACCCTGCTCAAAAAAGACGGGGTTATAGGAGACATTAAGGAGAGAATAAAGAAATTCATAGAATGCATGACAAGAGTGAAAACACTTCCTATCAAAACCTCTGGGACACAGCAAAAGCAGTGCTCAGAGGTCAATTTATATCAATAAATGCACACATACATAAAGAAGAAAGAGCCAAAATCAGAGAACTGTCCCTACAACTTGAACAAATAGAAAGCGAGCAAAAAAATAATCCGTCAGGCACCAGAAGAAAACAAATAATAAAAATTAGAGCAGAATTAAATGAATTAGAGAACAGAAAAACAATTGAAAGAATTACCAAAGCCAAAGGCTGGTTCTTTGAAAACATTAACAATATTGATAGACCATTGGCCAGACTGACTAAAGAAATACAGGAAAAGAAAAAGTATCTGTAAGCAGCTAGTACGATGCCCCCAACATATACAGAGTCATTTCATATTTTGAAGAAATGAGTGAATAAGTGAGTGAAGTTAGTGTGCAATTAGATAAGTGCGTTTGTGTGATACCACATATTCATAAAATAAAACTATGAAATTTCAGCAAGACAAAATCCTCCGGAGCACTACACCAACAAAGAGCATTTTGTGATTACGGACTTGGAATGCACAGAGGACATGCCTTACTCTAAGATCGTTGTTTGTCTAATCATGTAACTGAATGAGTTGAGAGAAACGTTATAGGTGTGTGCCTAGAAAGCAAGCCTTATACTGTTGGTCCATAGCACGTTCGAGAAGTGCTCCTCATATTGACAGTCTTTAAGCATTTTCGTTACAACTTAACTGCAATTCAGATTTTCACAAAGGTCAGTGGAGGCATGTTCTGAGAGCAGCCAAGTTGGACAAAGTTCACTGTCATCAGAGATGAGGATTCCTTGTGAAACTTACTTGTTCAAAGGACAGTAATTAGAATTTTCTTTGCTTTTAATTGCTTTATTTTTATTTTCTTGTTTAGCTGTTCCCATGTCAGATAAGGGTCTTACGAAGGCAAATAGAAAATCCCTCAAAGGTCTCCTGCTAGAGACTCACCATCCTAAACCAGTTTTCCCTCCATTGACACTTTCGTAAATACTACCTTAATTTCTGCCAAAAAAAAAAAAAAACTATTAACAAACTGAAACCTACTCTACATCCAGACATCCTTTTACTTTAAAAGCCTTCTTGCCATTAGAATGACAGAGTTACTTTAGTGGTTCTCCCACTAATTTAGTGTTTGGGGCAAATTGCCTAGTGGGAAAACATCCAATTTAGTGGCTGTGAGAAATCTACTTTAAAGCAACTCCTGAAGGAAACCTTAAAAAAAACAGCTGAAGTTTTGTTTATTTTCTCTTCCCGTGGTATAACAGCCATGATTACCTACTAAGACCTAACATCTACTAATACTCTACCTCATTCCTTGCTCTCTACAACCCTCAGAGATGTCAGAAGACAAAAGGACATAATTTTAAGTTATTTCCCCTTAGCCTGCTATTTCCCCTTAGCCTGTTCTACTTTTTACCTTCTAACACACTAGATGTTTTATCTATTTAATATACTTATTTTTTATTATTTGATATAAACACATGCACATACACACACACTAAAATGAAGGTAAGACATCAATCTATTTTGCTCACTCATGTGTCACAAGCATCTTTGCACATAGCAGGTACTCAACATATATTTGTTGAATATACGGATTGATCCATATATTAATTAATATATACATATGAATATAGGAATTAATCAACTAAAATTTCTAATGATTTTCCATTTCAAATAGAAGTTACATGGAACATTGAAAGTTACTAGTTTCTGGAAGGTCCTATATTATTTAAAACTGAGTTCATAAAAGTAGAGGGTCTGATTTCTAGATTATACTATAGGTCCATGTAGGCACAACACAAAATAATGACTTTTATTCCTAGCCCCTAGCCAAATATATAGAATAAGAAAAGTTAGCAGTACTCGCATTGTTAGATACACATCCTGAAGAAGTTTGTTTATTTATTTATATATTTTAGTGAACACAGGCATCAGTAGTGAGAAGGATTGAAATTTCAGAGAGTATATTTAGAAATACTTTTTAGAGAAACATATCCAGTAGGGATGTGGTAACTCTAGGTATGATAGTTATTTAACATGAAAAGATGTTCATCCTCCAAGCACTATTATACTCATAACTTTCTCAGGAAAGCAAATCATTTTAAATAAGGGACGATAAAACCTATGGCCCATTGTACATCTCCAACTCATACAGGAGAACTTAGGTTGGACTATTTTAACAGATTTTTATGACTTCACTTTATTTTTAAAATTCAGTTTACCTCAGCATTTTTAACCAAGGTCCCCTTGGGTTCTTACAGATCTATAACTATTTTATGGATCTATAGCTGTTTTATAGCTGTTTTACACTCCAAATGTTGACGGGTTTTCAAACTCCAAATGTTGGAGAACTACACCTTATCAACAAATAACATTTATTGAAAAGTATTTAAGAAACATCATTGACATTTTGAGAAATTATCCTTAATGACCATGAAAAAGAGCAAAAAAAAAAAAAAAGAAAAACTTAAGGAATTGTTTTGATCTGGAATTTTCAAGGTCTGCTTACTTCATTACAGAATCAATAATGTTTACATATCAGTTTAAAAGAACCAAAGGGTCCTGGGGGGGTGGTGGTCAGCATTAATGTGAGCATTTACAACCAAGCAAGCCTATCTCAAAATCATAAGCTATATATGGGGCAAGAATTGCAAAGTAATCAAATTTATTAAACTGAACAGACAAACTACGTTGGGTGGCAAAACAAACAAGCAAACAAAAAAATACTCAGCCAAGAAAATACAAATACAAATTACTACTGTTTCCTCATCAGGGGTTGTATTCTGTAGTGTCAGTCCTACACCAAAAACTATTTATTTGATCTTGGGCATTTCTCTGGTGATGTAGTGGTTAAGAGCTCGGCTGCTAAACAAAAGGTCGGCAGTTCAAATCCACCAGCCGCTCCATGGGAACCCTGTGGGGCAGTTCCACCGTATCCTATAGGGTCACTATGAGTCAGAATCGAGTGGATGGCAACGAGTTTTTGTTTTCTTTTGTTTATGGTATAAATGAGATAAAAGGATTTCAGATGGGGAAATAGGGGTGTGCCACAAAGTTCAACATGTAAAAGAAAACAGCAATAAAGTTCTGTAGGGCACTAGAGTTGGACCTACTTGCATCTTGGGCTCTTACTTCTACTACCCCTGTGGCATATTCCCATTCCTTATGCCTGAGTAAACTTCATGAATCCTTTCCATGAACTTTTGTGAAAGTCTCTGGAAGGAATCCTGTCAAAGGACTGACCCTTCTAATACCAAACATTTCTATTCTCCATGAGATGCCACATTGTGGCTATTGATCATTTTACAGTTTATACTTTTTCTCTTCAACTCATTCTTTATTACCATCCCCATGAATATAATACTTTCAGGGTGGACAGGAGGCATAAAAAAAGTAATCTTCTCCTTCACTTTCTCAGCAATAGATATGACCCTTCGAGATGTTAAATGAGGAAGACATCTCATTTTTACAACTTAGCACTCATAGCATATTTATTTACCTGTAATGCTTAAAACAGAAAATGAAAGAAACAGGATAAAAATTATCAGTTACCGGTTAATGTGCAATTCTAAGAGTCCTTTCAGCTTTAAAATGCTTATCTTAATATTATATAATATATATTATATCAACTGGTCAAAGAATATACTTTTTCTAATATATCTTCATGTAATAAAATTAAAAACACTTTTCAACTACTTTTCAGAATTCATATGAGATTTGAAATACTTCATAAAAGCACCTTTTCATCTGAGGAAGTTTATCTGGTGTTCTTATGTTAACAGCAAAAAAGGGGAGGGGACTAAAAAGGGGGCTAAAATGACAATAAGCTTAAAATACATAATTGTTAACCCACTGAAAAATCTTCTGTCTACCTGCAGTAAGTAACACATAGAATTTAGCTGTGTATACTGCCACCTACAATTCACTGACGTATAACACAGTCTTCTCAGATCAAAGCAAGAACAGAATAAAAATTCAGCAGGGACAGTGTGAACATCAACAATTTAAGACAATAGCGCCATATTAAGTAGAAGTCCTTAAATGTCATGGCCTTTATTTTTTCTCTCATTCATTTTATTCACAATTATTAAACTAAAACTCTGATTAAGGCGCATAACGTTTCTGCTTTTACATCTAAAACTTGTCTTCATATGTGTGGATCTGATTTAGGAGCAAGGAAACAGTGAAGTTCTTGTAACAGTTTCCAAGCTAAGAATCAGATCTTGAACTTCCTGTATGCCCTTAATACATAAAATATTACATAAGCTATTGCGTAATAAGCTGTTACGATGCCAGCTAAACCCATTTGTTTTAAAACACTAACTGAATTTTCCCATCTGGACACAATTTTGACAGGTCATTTAAAGAATGATGATACACATCGATATTTATTTAAATAAACATCTCATGTGTCCCAGGTTGAACATCTCCTCATTCTATGCTTCTCTGGGAGTACTGGCTGGTGCAAATGGTTAACACACTTGGCTGCTAACAAAAAGGCTGGGAGTTCCAGTCCACCCAGAGGTGCCTTGGAATAAAGACCTGGGGATTTAATTCTACAAGATCAGCCACTGAAAACTCTATGAAAACCCCTCTAACACAAATAGGGTCAGCAGGAGTTGGAGAAACTCGATGGCAACTGATTTTTATGCTTTCCTGAGATAGCCGTAATTTCATATATTTTAATCTTGGAAAAAATATAGTTAATCACATAAGGACCAGTGTACTAAAACATAAACAAGCAAAAACTTTTAGAGAAAATTCCAGTGCAAATTTCAGACAGAAATTGTTGCTTTTAATTGCCATCGAGTTGATTCTGACTCATAGGGATCCCACATGTGCAGAGTAGAACTACTCCATGGGGTTTTCAAGTCTATGACCTTTCAGAAGCTGACCACCAGCCCTGTCTTCTGAGTTACCTCCAGGTAGGTTTGAATTGCCAACCTTTTGGCTAGTAGTTGAACACTTAACTGTTTGCACCATCCAGGGACAGAAATAAAAAAAACATAAAATAATCATTAACTTAGTCTCCCATTAGAAGATAATTTCTTCTGATTAGAAGATAATTTATCAAAGCAATCTATGCATGTTAAAATTAAGAGATTCTAGGATTCTAAAAAACCATTTTCCATTTGGAATCTAAAAAATCGGTTTACTATTTTGAGTGTCTCCAACTAGAATAAGCCTTTTTCTAGAGTTTCTGGGACTTCATCCCCAACAATTAATTGCATAATGGCATTTTTTTCTCTCCTCTCTTAACAAGCAATATAGTAAAACACTGACAATCTTAATTCCCATTCTTCACACAACAATGTCAAAAGAGACCCACATTGCAGTGGTAAAGAGGTCCATAACTTTCAATCCTGGGTTTCCCACCCAGAATCTTTATTTGTTGCCACCATCAGCAGTTCCCAGTGACAGGGGTTACTTCTGAGTAGCTCTTACAAGAGGGTTGTCTTAGTTACCTACTGCTGCTATAACAGTAATACCACAAGTGGACAGCTTTAACAAAGAGAGTTTTATTCTCTCACAGTCTACTAGGTTACAAGTCTAAATTCAGGGTGTCAGCTCCAGGGGAAGGCTTTCCCTCACCTTTGTCTCTGGAAGAAGATTCTTTGTCATCAATCTTCCCCTGGTCAAGAAGCTTCTAAAATACGGAGACCCCAGGTCCAGAGGACACGCTTTACCTCCCAGTGCTGCTTTCTTGGTTGTATAAGGTCCTCAACTCTCTGCTTGCTTCCCTTTCCTTTTCATCTCTTGAGAGATAAAAAGGTGGTATAGGCCACACCCCAGGGAAACTCCCTTTACATTGGATCAGGAATGTGACCTGGGTAAGGGTGTTAGAAACCCAGCCAAATCCTCTTTAACATAAAATTACAATCACAAAATGGAGGACAACCACACACTACCAAAAATCATGGCCCAGCCAAACTGATACACACATTTTTGGCAGACATAATTCAATCCATGACCAGGGTACTGCTCTCCATTTTACCGTCTTGTATGATTGGAACAGCTTCCCTATTTCTGCTGTCCTTGACGTATTTCTAGATTGTTTTTCTCTGTCTTGAGGAATAGACCTGAACAGTACAATACCAAGTCCTATTTTATATGCATATATATTTTTTCAATGCTATTATAGATCTAGTTAACCTGTGATTTTATATTTTTAATTAATGCTTGAATCCATCTGAAATTGCTTTTGTATACTGTGGGAGATGAAAAACAAAACTTTTCCTTTGGCAAGATACACAACTTCCCATTGTAAGCCAAGTGAATTTCTACATATGAGCTGAGTTTGTGTGATAGATTCTTTTTCGAGATCTGTTTACATTTCCTTATACCAAAATCATAGTTTTAACTGTTATGCCTTTTTTTCTTGCCCATGTGTGTGCATGCATGTGCATGCTTTAAAATTATACCTCTTCCTTCTGCTTTAAATCCACCAAGTCAACCAGTCTTTCTTCTTCTGAACTCACAACATGCTTCAAAATTATAATACCTTCTGATTCTACCTAAGGCAGCAAATTTCTCCCATGTTGACCTTATTTACTGTTAACATCTAACATGCCAATTGTGTGTGTGGGGCGGGGGAGGCCCTCTTTCTTAGCTTGTCATCTTGACCTTCTAAAATGAATAAAACCATTCAGAGTACTGGCCATTGAACCCTACTCACATTGATACATTCTACACGTTGTTATTAATTGCCATCAAGTTGATTCCAACTTCTGGCAGCCCCATGTGTGCAGAGTAGAACTGACCCATGGGGTTTTCAAGGCTGTGACCTTTCAAAAGTAGATTGCCAAGCCTGCCTTCTGAGGCTCCTCTGGGTGCGTTCCAACAGCCAATCTTTTGGCTAGTAGTCATGTACTTAACCATTTGCACCACCCAGGTACTCCTTACATTCTACATAACCCAAAACTCTGTTGCCTTTGAGTCAATTCCGACTCATAGTGACCCTATAGTACAGAGTAGAACTGCCCCATCGGGTTTCCAAAGCTGTAACGGCATAGGAAAGTGCAGTGTTTCATTCTGTTATACAGAGGGTCTCTATGACTCAGAACTGACTGAACAGCACCTAATGACAACAAATCTTTAACTAAAGGGATCCCTGGTGGTGCAGTCGTTAAGTGCTGTGCTGCTAAACAAGAAGTCAGCAGTTCAAGCACACCAGCCACTCCACGAGAAAAAGATGTGGCAGTCTGCTTTCATAAAAATTACAGCCTTGCAAAACCTATGGGGCAATTTTACCTTGTCCTGTAGGGTTACTGGAAACCCTGGTGGCGTGGTGGTTAAGTGCTACGGCTGCGAACCAAAGGGTCAGCAGTTCGAATCCGTCAGGCGCTCCTTGGAAACTCTATGGGGCAGTTCTACTCTGTCCTATAGGGTCAGTATGAGTCAGAATCGACTCAATGGCAGTGGGTTTTTCCACAGTGGGATAGGGTTACTATTAGAATTGACTTGAAGGCAATAGGTAATCTTTAAGGAATCAGACTGCCACATCTTTCTTCTGTAGAGCAGCTGGTAGATTCAAACCACCAGCTTTTAGGTTAGCAACTGAATTCTTAACCACTGTGCTACCAAAGCTCCTTACATTCTATGTACAAACCGAAACCAAACCCATTGCCATTGAGTCGATTCGGATTTACAGCAGCCCTATGGGACAGAGAAGAACTACCCATAGAGTTTCCAAGGAGTGCCTGGTGGATTCAAACTGCTGACCTTTTGGTTAGCAGCCATAGCTCTTAACCACTATGCCACCAAGGGTTCCACATTCTACATAAAAAAATATATATATATTTTTTAACAGCATATACTAAATAAGAAGAAATTAGAAAACTCTAAGAAAATATACTACTTGAGAGAAATAGTAGTTTGGAGAGAAAAGAAGAGATTTTAGCAGTTGTAAGTAAGAGGTGGAGTTCCAGGACGGTGTACACTGTTAATGTGCCTGGCTGTTAACCAAAAGGCTAGAGGTTCCTTTCCACGCAGAGGGACCTCAGAAGAAAGTCCTGCTGATCTATGAGAAAAATCATATATTGAAACTCTATGGAGCACAGTTTACTCTGACACACATGGGGTCACCATGAGTTGGAATGAACTCCAAGGTAAATGCTTTAAGAGATAAAGTGTTCTAACACACTTGTAATAATATACAGTGAATATTCCACTTAGGTAAGGTTTCTTTGAAATAACTATCTTATAAAGATCTATCTCAAAAATATATTATTAAAAATATAGCTGGTTAGAAAGAGCTCTTAAGATTAATAATGGTGGATGACTGCCCTGATAAGGAACACAACAAAGAACCCCTGAGGGAGCAGGGGAGCAGTGGGATGCAGACCCCAAATTCTCACAAAACACCAGACTTAATAGTCTGACTAAGGCTAGAATGACCCTGGAGGTCATGGTCCCCAGACCTTCTGTTAGCCCAAGACAGGAACCATTCCTAAAGCTAACTTTTCAGACAGGGATTGGACTGGACGATGAGATAGACAATGATACTGGTGAAGAATGAGCTTCTTGGATCAAGTAGACACATGAGACTATGTTGGCATCTCCCGTCTGAAGGGGAGATGAGAGGGTAGAGGGGGTCAGAAGCTGGCCGAATGGACATGAAAAGAGAGATTGGAGGGAAAGAGTGTGCTGTCTCATTAGGGTAAGAGCAATTAGGAGTACACAGCAAGGTGTTTATAAATTTTTGTATGAGAGTCTGACTTGATTTGTAAACTTTCACTTAAAGCAAAATAAAAATTAAAAAAAAAAGATTAATAATGGTGGAAAGCAAAGCACTCGTCCATTCAGTCAGCATGCCTTTATTAAGTACTAGTTATGTAGCCAGCAAATCCATGGAAATTTTAACCTTTCCCCTGAAAGCTTGTTAGGTTCCTTGGGCTTAAGTAAGTTTCTCTAAACAATACTTCTATCATTAGTCCTATCTAGAAGAATATAAATATGTACCTGCTAAATTAGATACTTGGTTAGGTAGTATAACTAAAAAGTTTTAAAAAATAAAACGTTTAAAGCAATATTTTGGGAAAATCACCACTCGACAATTAGTTTAAACAGCTGCAGCCAAGGTTCTCAAATATATATGCTAACGAATAAGCAATAATATCAGGTTTTATCATAATTCTCAGACTGAACATTGGCTATTAGCCCAAGCCATACCAAAAGCATTACTCAAGTCTGAATGCTGAATTAGGATCTTACTCATGTCTGCTGACCTTAAATTTTGCGAAGATCTTGAGGAAGGGTGTGGGAAGGAATAAATCAAATGAAACAAAATTGAGGCTGGCTGGCAGCATGGGTTTAAGAAACCAGGTTTAAAGTCAGGATATTGGCCCATAATTGAAAAGATTCACTTTGTTGTTTTTACAATCTCTATAGAAAAGCTTTTTGCATCCCTGCCTTCACTTCTTTAATGAGCAAGTCCCTATAATCTGCTTTAGATATTTCTTTCTACTAATCTGTATCACTGTTTCCTTTAAAACCATGGGGAAAAAAAAAAAAAAACTGCCCTTCTCTAGAAATCTTTGTCTAATTAATTTATTCTAATCTTTTCTTTACTCCCCAGGCACTCAGCAGTCAGTCATTATATGTATTTAGCATTGTTTTATATTGTTCAATGAAATTATTTAAACCTTTCTATATATATTCTTTGCTTTATCAATTTGATTATGAGATCTTCAAGAAATATACCATGATTTACATTTCGTTCCCATGATCTCAGTATTCCTATGGCCGGGCTCCTATCACGCCAACATCAGTGCACGTTTTTGAGAGACACTGCTTCTCCAGTCATAAGAAGTTATTACAGGGATTGCTAATAACAGCAATACTGGGTAGAAAACAGCAAGGAAGATAATGATGAAGACGGATGTAAAATATAATTGAGGCTTAAGGCTCAGAATTGGGCATTCTAATAAGTTCATTGTATCTTTAAGTAACTCACTTTTCATCAATTTGTTTTTAATTTTGAGAATTTTAGTACATAATGCCATGAATACAGTAATAGGTATTAAGATTTTACATCAAAGAATTGGAAGAAATACAATTGACTCTGTCAAATAAAAGAATCCTTCAATCCTAAAACTATAGAAATAAGAAAAGCAGTATTTTAAAATAAAAGAGCCATGTTCTTAACCAAAATGATAAAAAGTTCATTAATCGGTTTTATCAGATATTAAAAACACCTATAGAAAATTTAAACCTATCTTGAAGTAAACAAATAAAAGTGTTCTAATAAAATACCATGATTCTGGAAAAAGCCCAAAATTGATATTTTACAATTTCAAAGCTTAACTAAAATGTAGCTTAGTCTTTTTTCCTTTATTACTTATGTCCAGTGTTTAAAATTATAATTTCCTGCAAAACAAGAACAATGTAAATTTTTCTTTTCAGTACCAATAAGTCTTTATCCATTCTATTTTCCCAGGGAAAAGAAAGGTGAAGCTAAAAGGATGAGCATTTGGTACAAAATGATGGAGAAGGGAAAGGAAGTACTCAATACAGTAAAATAAACCATCAAATAAACATATCCCAGGAACGGAGGTCATCAAAACCCAATGGGGCTCAGCCTACTGCCTTCAGGAATGAGGTGAAGGGATCAGACAGGTATTTGCTTTCCTACCCTCCCTCTCACCCAATAAATTCAAGATTTCACACAAAGCTTTGGTTTCTAGCAGAAACATGGAGTTACATTCTTCCCTGTCCTATTAAACAATCTTGCAGCCACTTTGACAGAAGTTTCTTGCACCTGCATGAAAGTTCCTGAGTGGCTTGGAAATACACTCATCTTCTCTTTCTTGGTCTCTCACCCCCACTTTCTATGTGGAAGTCTCCCATTGCTTCTCTCTATCTTATCTTTGGAGATTAAATAGCTTTTGTCCATTGAAAAACAAGTTTTGGCATGAATCACATCAAGGACTGACTGGTCTTGACTCAGAAGGCTGGAAACAAGGAATGGACTGTACCTAGCTTCTTTAGGTTTTTTGAACAAGATGATTAAGAGTTGTGGAGACACCCCCAAAATAAATGTGTATATGTGTGGGTTTAGGGAGGTGCTAAGAAAGTGGTAAGGGTAGGAGTCAAATTTTTAGGACAGATGATCTTGCCCAAAAGAGAAAATAGGAGAAGGGAAACACAAAAGAAAGGATGATTCAAGGTTCCCAATTCAAGAAGAGGGATCCTCAGGCTTATGTTTCAGATCACTTGGCCTGATGCAAAGCCTGTCAAAGGTGTGTTGGCTCCTTCTCTTTCAAAACCAAAGAAGTCTGTAAACAAAAACCCAGAAGAGCATGGAGAAAGACCAACACATTATATTTACACAAACTAGGCCACCTAGCAATCACCAAATCAGCAACTCATGAAGTTCAATAAAACCCAGGTGAACATAATAACTTAAAGGGGGCAGCATTTGGGGGAGACAAGATTCCAGGATCAGACACACATCACCCAATACATCCTACTGCATTTGCCCTGTTTCTCAACACAGAGAAGTACATTTGCAGTGATCTCACAGCATGTAAACGAACCCCCCTTTCTCCTTCAGTTACCATGACACTATGGCAGCAAGTCAGGACACTGGCTCCGGGCACCACAAAGAAGCTCTTGCTTATGGGTCTCTCTGGAAGCCAAGCAGGAAAAGTCCAGAATTTTAAAAAGGTTAAGTATTTCAGTCCTTGATCATATATCCATCCTGGGTAGCAGAGGATGGGTGTAGAGGTATCATTCTGAAAACTTATGCTATCTAAACGTATTTTCACACTCACACTCCCTGTTGTGCATGGTAGGCTTAACCCAATTCAGTGAAGGGTGGGTCTGGCATGTGAAATGAGTCCCATGCCCTAGCATTAAAGGTTTGGAACAGGAGTCCCTTAGTACATTAATAGACAACCCTCAGCTAACCTCGGCTTCCTTTCTGAGCCTTTCACGTGGCCTAGCCTCTCCTAACCTCACTTCACCACCTTCCTGTTCACACACTCCCATTCTGCCAGCAGCAGGAAATCAAGTCATGGGGCAACCCAGTAAAAGAAGTAGTGTAAATTTTTGTTGCACCTGCTTAGTAAATACTTTAGTTTTATATTTGATAAGAGAAATAAAATCCCATGGAAAAGCAATGCCAGTTACGTTCAACAAATATATCGATGTAAGTACCATCACATTCAAAACATCTTGCTATAGAAATAGTTAACATTTACTGGGAGTCTACTGTGTGCTCAGAATTTTATGTCTATCATTTCAGTTTTAGTCCCACAATGACTCCACGAGGTCAGAATTGTCATCACAGTTTAACAGATGTTAAAAATGTTTAATAAATTTTAATGGAATTGCAAGAGTTAAATAATTTTCCCAGGTTCAAATATCTAAAGAAATAAGTATGTGAGCCCAATTTGCCTCAAGTTTATAGTCTTCGTGATTCACCTCACCATTTTCTGCCAGTTTGGGGCCTTCGGAAATGAGTAAGATATAGAACCTGCTCTCTAGGACTCACATTATGCTTTGAATTATTGGGTATACTTCTAGAAGAAATTTGATTTTTGTTCCTGCTGTCAATACTGCCAAAATATTAATAAAAACTTACTTATAGTAAATAAATATGATGTCACACTCATATTCCTGTAATTATTTCTTTCCAAATTTAAAATTTTTAACTTCCATTTTTCTGCTAGCATGCTTGTCAAATAAATTCATTTAATTTTCAAAAACTTCAAATGAGAAGTAATACTTTCTGAGCAACACAGGAGAAATGACTACTATAAAGTGATAGCTGAAGCTTTACTTAAAAAACAACACAGTTTCCCTTTTAAATTAAAGTGCAGTTCAGAAATATGTAGAAAATAAATACTAATGTTTGCTCTTTGTAAAGTGAGTGCGCCTGTTTTTTTGTTTTCCTTGCTTTTACTCTGTGATGAACTAAGTGAACAACCCAATGCCTGTGGATCCATTGATCAACGTCATGTTTTTCAAGAATCAATATAGAGAAGAGGTGCTTTCCCTTTGGATAGGTTCATTTTATCCATTTCCATCTTCAGTCATTAAAATCTGATTCCCATGTCAGGCACTTCTGCAACATAAAGAATGTTTGCTTATAATTTTACTTCCTTGTAAGAAAATGCATTCAGGCTTTGGTTTTCCAACAAAATCAAAAACATGTTTATGAATTTCTCCACGGCTCAACTCAATGATGTACTAGCCAACTTTGACTAAGATAAAGTCAGTTCTCCTGTCAGTCTAAAATCTGGATTAACCTCATTTCTGAAATAATTTTTTTTTAATATAGCTAGATTAGAGGAACACGATGTAGTAGAATGAGCCTGGACATGAACATCAGGAGTCTTGGATTTGAATTCTGTATTACTTTGGGTGAGTTACCCAAATTACAAATGGACTTAGTGTTCTTATCTATAATGTTGGGACAATAATACCTACAGAGATATATATAATAATAAGATAAAAAAAAAAATAAGATAGGAGGAATCAAATATTATAAACCAAACCAAAAACCAAACCTAGGGCCGTCAAGTTGATTCCAACTCATAGTGACCCTATAGGTCAGAGTAGAACTGCCGCATAGAGTTTCCAAGGAGTGCCTAGTGGATTCAAACTGCTGACCCTTTAGCTAGCAGCCGTAGCACTTAAGCACTATGCTACCAGGGTTTCCCAAATATTATAGCTTACGTAAAAATGCTTGGTACCCATTAAAACCAAACCCGCTGCCATCAAGTCGATTCCAACTCATAGGTACCGATTAGCTACTTAAAAACCATTATCTTCTTTCACTTAAAAAAAATAAGAAGTTATAATAAAATAAAGCATTGTAATAAAATATAGTATTGCTGAGCCTATTTAAATTAGAAATCAAACCTTTTATGCAAAGAGTTATATTAATCAGGCAGTAAAACTGAGAGATATATTTTTATTAAGTATCTGTTTTACTATATATCTTCTGATTTACTATTGTAATTCTAACATAATTCTAATAACTAATGTAATTCTTAAGCTTTGTCTGATATTCTTTCCAAAGCATATGCCTCCAATAATATTTTGAAACTCTCCAGAATATAGCTCTATGACTTTTAACCTTAATCACAATCTGGGTTATCTCTTTCTGTATTTATAAAATCAAGGGACTTTCCCTTAAGAAAATAATTTATACTTGCCAGCCAAACACTAGTATTAAGCTGACTTTGTATGCACTGTCAAACAAGAAATAAACCTGCTGGGGAAGAACAAAGAGACCTTTCTAGGCACTTTCTCTCTTACTCATATAAACTTAATCAGGGCTTGCAATTAATTTTTGAAATTGTTGTATATCGACCTCAATGTCTGAAGCTTCATTTTCTGCCTCTGGGCTCCATCAGTAAAACCCACACATCTCCCTGTTAGCAAAGCAGCTGGCTTTTTAAATGTGATGTCTTGTAGTTCTTATTTACAATCCTAATCACATCATTGATTTCAGTAATCTTTCAGTAACGGTGGTTATTAATGCTGTCAAAGCAGAAGTTGGGATTCAATTTTTTTGTCTTTTTCTTAATAAACCTGGATAATTAAGATTAAGCTTAATAATGTGACCCCAGAGGTCTCTAGGTGATTAGAAGTTTCCTGTGGTTGTTTATGCAATATAGCAAAGACACTACCTTCACTAAAAAGTCTATACCCAAAACCCAAAAACCAAACCCACTGCTGTCGAGATGATTCTGACTCATGGTGACCCTATGGACAGAGTACAACCTCTCCAGGGTTTCTAAGGCTGTAATCGTTATGGAAGCAGGCTGCCACATCTTCCTTCCGTGGAGCAGCTGATGGATTCGAACCACCAACTTTTCAGTTAGCAGCCAAGCACTTAAGCACTGCTCCACCAGAGCTCCTCAACAGTCTACACGCGCCCCCAAAATACCCACTTAAGCAAACCACAACTGGTTAAATAAAAAATGCTGAGTAGTCACTCTTCATAATGCAGAAATAACTAGAGTTTTGTATTTTTCAGACTCAAACACAAGCACCATATAAAATTTTATAGGATTGATTTTTTTTTTCCTGTAATTTAAAAAAAAGTCCATACAATCTATTTTGGCCAAAACTAAAGTTAAAAAAAACTTTAGGAATATGAACTTTTTACTACCTATGATGCATCTTTTCAACACACTAAGGTATAAAACAATGTTATGAAAAAGCAGGAAGAAACCATCTGAGGTTGAGACATTTTGGAGAAATCAGACTTTTCAATATCCAAAACCATGGAATAAAAAGGTAAGATGAGGTCATGCATTTTGATCATAGGGAAAAAGAGGTCATGATTTAATAAATATTGTAATTCTACATCAGACCTATTTATTTTGCATTCCTAAAGGTGGTATGGTAAAGAAAAGGGAGTTTCCAAAAGGCTATGTCTTTACTATTAAGAGATGTGTGAAAGAGATGGCAAGTATCATCAATGTTCATCACCTCCACCTCCGACAAGCCCTCTCCAATATAATATTTGGAACCAGGATCAAACACTGTTGCCTAATTTTAAAATATCCCTGGACCTCTTATTGATCAGTGTCTCTTACAGAAAGTAGAAGTGTATAGCGCCTGAACTGAAAGAGTATTATTAGAAAATGATATCGTGAGCATTAGGATGTATAATTCATGTTGCCTTCATTTGCTCAGGCCATTGTAAAAATCCATAAATCATTTTCTCGTTCATGTATCGCTTAAGTGCAATTTGTCATTTTGCATTAGACAGGTGCTTCAGCTTATCAGTGCTTTTAATTCACTGTTTAGAGTTTAACAAAACGCTGGGCCTGTTCATAACTGCAAAGACTAAAATTCGAAGCCACACCACTATTAACCAGCTTAAACAAAATGGTAAGTATATTTATACTTTGCATATCAAGATAATGGCGCTTAATGGAACATCTAGCGTTCTCAGTTCGAAGAACAAGAATTACTTCTTTGTTGGGTTCAAACCTTTAGACCACAGAAACTAAAGCATTACCTGAGTGCTTACAAACGCATCATAAATGCATTATACCCCATGCTGTAAATCTTTTCCAGAACGCTAGTGAACATTCCCTCTTTACTTCAGGTGAATAAAAGCGAACACTGCTTGTGGCTCTGCCTCCAAAGCATTGCCTTTCCACCTCCTATGTTAAGTTACATCGTTACAAATAGCCTATTCATACGTATCAATAAGTCATGCAAAGAAGCCTGACTTTTTGCGTTTCCCCTCTGAGCTGCGCTTCCTGGGAATGACCAAAATCATGTAGCTCAATCGTGGGTGAGCCTGGCGTTTGGAACATCCTTTATTGACAATTTAAATTTTTTTTTCTTTAAAGAAAAAAAAAAAAAAAAAACTCTCAAAGCTCTGGGCACACTGCAATAACAAGAGGATTTAGAAACAAATTGCTTTCCAGTCATGTTAAATCAAGGCAAACACTCATTTATCCAAACGCTGGTTAGCAAACTTGCTTCCCTCCTGCCCTTTTCAGTAAAGGGTAGGGAAGAAAGCAACCCTAGTTTCAAAGTTTGTAGCTATGTATATAAAGGAGGCATCCGTGGGATCCTTAGCGGCCCTTAGCCCATTTCTGCTGCACTTAGTTCAGTGAAATAGAGGAACGTGTGTTATCACTCTAGATACCAAGCAGGACTCTCTTGAAAATTTATTTTGAGCCCAACCTCCCCCTGCCCTGCCTTAAAAAATGCTTCTTCCGTCTCTCTTAGGAAACAGTTTGTCCCATGTCGTTGGCTCAGAGGTGGTTTCTTAAATGGCTAGGGATTGCTTCTCCCTTCCCGCTACTGTAATGGTGGGTAGTAGGACGCAGTGTTTCTTGATCTTCCTCATTTTAAAGAGGTCATCAACCCCATCACCAAGTCTTTTATTTACGTAACCAAGGGCTTCACTAAATTCTGGGAGCCGGAGGGAGGATGAAAAGAAACAGGAAGGGGAGAAAAATCGGCCTGAATACTACAGCACAGTGGAAAGAAAACCGATTACATTTAAGAGGCATCTTTAAATGACAACTTTAAAGTGCTGTTTTGTTTGGTGGGGGACGGGGTGAAGTTGTTTTAATGGCTCCAGGGTAAGTAGGCAGAGAAGGCTATTAATGCCATATCTGAATCTTGGCTTTAAACAAGATGTTCTTGGAATTGCCCTTGGCTGGAGCTGCCTAGTGGGAGGTGGAAGGCCTGGCTCGAGTCTGTGTTCCCCGGAAGAAGACCCCAAAGTCACGCCGCCAGTCCCAGGCCGGCGCCGCAGAGACTGGAAGTCAGAGAGGCGAGACCTCTAGAGGATCTGGGCCGGGCGTCGCCGGCGCGGACACAAGCCTCTGCGACCCAAGAAATCCCGCAGAGCCCCCAACAGGCGAGCCTTGCTCAGCGAAGGCTCCAAGCAAAATTCTCTCGTTGCCCTGTGCTCTTTTCGCCGCTAGGAGACGCCTGTAACCCACGTTTGCGAAGAGAGCCCCATTCAAACACATCTGCTACCAAAAAAAAAAAAAAAAAATGCAGCTCAAGTGTTACAGTGGACGTAGTGATTATTTACAGGCAAATCTGGCCATCTCTCCTTGTTTTCATCTCTACCTCTGGGAGCTCCCTGGTTCCAGCCAACGTCCCAAGTCAGGTCTAAGTTCATCTACATTTCTAGAGCAGAAACCCCTTCCCCAAACAATTTCTGGGTCTGCATTGTCATTCAGCCACATGTCTCTCACACGCAAAACAGTCGCGCGCGCACGCACACACACACACACACGAACGTTCCAGACATACACACGAACGCATTAGAAAATTACCATCATTTTAAAAATGCTCCTGGATTCTGATGAGTCAGCTTGAAGAGCTCAAAGCATTTCATTTCAATCCTGCAGAAATGAAGAAAAAGAAATGGGGGGAAGGGCGTAGAGACCCAAAGCTGTATTAATATTCAGATACACTATAGTGTCCTTTTCACGGATCCACAGGTCCTTGTATAAACTGCCGCTCCATTCTCAGCAGCAGACGTGATGCTGAGATTATTTTAACTGCTGTGGTTTTCGCTTGGCTTTGGCCGGTCGTCAATTCACTGCAGCTGGAAAAGGATTAGCCATTTTTGCTGGCATCCTTTCCTTCTAACCGCTCAAAGGCAGTACCTATCTCCATGAAGAGGGGTGTGGGGGACAGTAGACACGCACTCACGGGACTCGCAAGGGCTTGCCTCAGTCTACAATCACGCCCACGGACCCTGCCCTAATTCCCTGAGGGGGAGGGAATGGCAACGCACCTCGAGGTCAGAGAAAAGACTCTTTTTCCTACAGGTTTTGGCGGTGTTACTCTCGGGTCATTCATTACCAGGAAGTCACAGGGGACCTTCCTATTTTGTGCAGTAAGAAGACTAAACAGGGACTGCTTTAGCGAATAAACGACCCAGTCCTTGCGGACAGCTTATTAATTAATATAAAATATATTATTTTTTCTTGGAGAGTAGATATTCAAACTACTCTCTATCCGAAGAGTTCGGTGCTGTATTTTAACTTAACAAGAACTGGATGCGTGGCTGCACCGCGTCGCCCCCGAGCCTCGGGAGTGGACACTCGCTGCTCTCCAAGCCCACCCTTAGGGACCAAGGGAGGCTCGGTTGGGGCTTACACAGAACTGTGCGCGGAGCCAGAGACGACCGATGAGAGCAGCAGACAAGTGCAAGTGCGTTCGCTGATACCCGCAGCCACACACACTCGGACCCCCGTATGCACCTCTGTGTGCGTCCTCCGTGTGCTCCGCCCTGCCCGCGGCAGCTGCCGCGTCGCCGTCCTGGTCCCAGGAGCCAGACCCCGGCCTGGGCAGGAATCAGGGCCTTGGCTTAGTATTGGGGGTGGGAGGCGGGGGGGGGGGCATCTCCAATGGCCACAAGAAGCAGAAGGTAGCCTGTCGGCGCAGCCTCCACGGAACACCTGCCGCGCGACGCTCCAGGGTATTGTTGCGCCTCTTGGCGCCCCGCAGGGGCTCGGTGCTCGGTGCTCTCAAGCCCGGCACTAGGATGGCGAGCTCGAAGGCAGAAGCTCAAATGAAACTCCTCGGTCATTTACCCAAGAGCTCAAAGCTCGAAGCTAGGTCGCCAAGCGAGTTAATCTATTGGGTAAGAATTCTGTGGATACGCATATATGGAGGGAAGAAGGCACGTCTAAAGCATTAAATCTATAGGAGCTACCAGAACACACGCTTTGGCTTGAGTCCCTCGGCTTCTTAGGACCCATCTCCGCCGCACTCCCCTACTGCTTTACACACAGCCCCTTCTGTCCCTCACGCTTAGTTTGATTCATGCCACATTTACATCCATTTTTTTTTTAATGTCCTAGCAACTTCTGCCAGAGTCCTTTAATTAGGTAACTCCAGTCAATTAGTGGCTTTTCTGCAACTTTTCCCCCCTCGCGGTGATTTATTTCCAAGACCTGGAGCTGGGGAGATACCTTAAAGGAAAAAAGAATGTTAGCATCATTGGAAACCCCGCTCCTGGGAGATGATACCGCTGCTGTTATGATGTTTTTCGCATTTGCTGATGCAAACAGGGGAACCTCTCTATTCCCTCTCCATTACCTGCGGCTGGGGACTGGGAACTTTCCGCGGCAGAGTCCCCAGCTAGCACCTCGGGACCTGCCGGGCTGTTCTCGCTCTCACACTCACACTCACTCACTCGGGTCGCCCAGGCGCCGGCTCGGCCTCGCCCCGCCCGGCTGCAGCGTGACGCTCCTGCTTGACAGCCACACTGGCCAATCAGCGGCGGCTCGGTGGGAGGTGCTCCTCGCCGACTGGTTGGCAGAATGAGGGCGCTGCGCAAAAACAGAGAAGCCGAGCGCTCCAAGCTCAGAAACTGCTAGAGGAGATCACAGGCTGTGAGGCTGAGACAGGAGGAGGGAAAAAGGACTGGAAGGGAGACAGACAGATTAGAGGGAAAGAGTCTTGGGAAGGAAACCACGGAGAAGAAACTGCTCATCATACTAACAGACAGTGGAGATAAGGACCGAGAAAGACAAGACTATGAAAGCCAAAAAATACAAATAGAGGAAAAAAATGCCAAGAAGAACATCCATCCGGAGAAATGAAGAGAATGAAAGTTTTATGCTGCAGAGCCGTTCTGTGCTTTTTCGGCACAAAATTCTCTCGCTGTTTTTAAGCCCTTTTGCATTTGCCAGCAGTTGACATTAAGAGGCATGTTCAGCGGTGCCAGCTGCATCTTCTCTTCCTTCACCTCTTCATCTTCCTCCTCCTCCTTCTCCTCCTTTTCCTTCTCCTCCCATCAGCAAGAAGACAAACCGAGGACAGTCTTGAAATATCGAAATTTCCTCCTTGGGATTTGCCAGCGCCGCGTTGCGCCAAGACTGTGCGAATAAAGGACGCTGACTATTGTATTATCATTATTTTATTAATTGGTCAGTGGGAAGATTACAGATGAGGAAAGGGGACGCCTGTCACCCTTCCTGCGCTAAGATTGAAAAATGAGGTTGGACTGGGGGAAGCCCTAAAATGAAGCAAAAGGAATAAGATTTTTAACGACAGAAAGCCACAGAAGCTCCCCACGTAGCGCACTTTTATTTGTATTTTTTTTTTTCGTGGTGGTGGGGGAGGTGATCGGGTGGCTGACTGGCTGCGGGAAGCTGCTTCCTTTCCCTTTGGAGATGATTGTGCTATTATTCTTTGCCTTGCTCTGGATGGTGGAGGGAGTCGTTTCCCAGCTTCACTACACGGTACAGGAGGAGCAGGAACATGGCACTTTCGTAGGGAATATCGCTGAAGATCTGGGCTTGGACATTACAAAACTTTCTGCTCGCAGATTTCAGACAGTGCCCAACTCAAGGACCCCTTACTTGGACCTCAACCTGGAGACCGGGGTGCTGTACGTGAACGAAAAGATCGACCGCGAGCAAATTTGCAAGCAGAGCCCCTCCTGCGTCCTGCACCTAGAGGTCTTCCTGGAGAACCCCCTGGAACTGTTCCGGGTGGAGATCGAGGTCTTAGACATCAATGACAACCCCCCCTCCTTCCCGGAGCCGGACCTGACAGTGGAGATATCCGAGAGCGCCACGCCGGGCACCCGCTTCCCCTTGGAGAGCGCATTCGACCCAGACGTGGGCACCAACTCCCTGCGCGATTACGAGATCACCCCCAACAGCTACTTCTCCCTGGACGTGCAGACCCAGGGAGATGGCAACCGATTCGCCGAACTGGTGCTGGAGAAGCCGTTGGACCGAGAGCAGCAAGCGGTGCACCGCTACGTGCTGACCGCGGTGGACGGAGGAGGAGGGGGAGGAGGAGGAGAAGGAGGAGGAGGCGGCGGGGGAGGGGGCCTGCCCCCCCAGCAGCAGCGCACCGGCACAGCCCTACTCACCATCCGAGTGCTTGACTCCAACGACAACGTGCCCGCCTTCGACCAACCCGTCTACACTGTGTCCCTACCAGAAAATTCGCCCCCGGGCACGCTCGTGATCCAGCTCAACGCCACGGACCCAGACGAGGGCCAAAACGGCGAGGTTGTGTACTCCTTTAGCAGCCACATCTCGCCCCGGGCGCGGGAGCTCTTCGGACTCTCTCCGCGCACTGGCCGGCTAGAGGTGAGCGGCGAGTTGGACTATGAAGAGAGCCCGGTGTACCAAGTGTATGTGCAAGCCAAAGACCTGGGCCCCAACGCCGTGCCTGCGCACTGCAAGGTGCTGGTGCGAGTACTAGATGCTAATGACAACGCTCCAGAGATCAGCTTCAGCACCGTGAAGGAGGCGGTAAGCGAAGGCGCCGCGCCCGGCACAGTGGTGGCCCTGTTCAGCGTGACAGACCGTGACTCCGAGGAAAATGGGCAGGTGCAGTGTGAGCTGCTGGGGGACGTGCCGTTCCGCCTCAAGTCTTCCTTCAAAAACTACTACACTATCGTGACTGAGGCCCCCCTGGACCGAGAGGCGGGGGACTCCTATACCCTGACTGTGGTGGCCCGGGACCGGGGCGAGCCGGCGCTCTCCACCAGTAAGTCGATTCAGGTGCAAGTGTCAGATGTGAACGACAACGCGCCGCGCTTCAGCCAGCCGGTCTACGACGTGTATGTGACCGAGAACAACGTGCCGGGAGCCTACATTTACGCGGTGAGCGCCACGGACCGCGATGAGGGCGCCAACGCCCAGCTAGCCTACTCTATCCTCGAGTGCCAGATCCAAGGCATGAGCGTCTTCACCTACGTGTCCATCAACTCCGAGAATGGCTACTTGTACGCCCTGCGCTCCTTCGATTATGAGCAGCTCAAGGACTTCAGCTTTCAGGTGGAAGCTAGGGACGCTGGCAGCCCCCAGGCGCTGGCAGGCAACGCCACCGTCAACATCCTCATTGTGGATCAGAACGACAACGCTCCTGCCATCGTGGCGCCCCTACCAGGACGCAACGGGACTCCGGCGCGCGAGGTGCTGCCGCGCTCGGCGGAGCCGGGTTACCTACTCACCCGCGTGGCCGCCGTGGACGCGGATGACGGCGAGAACGCCAGACTCACCTACAGCATCGTGCGAGGCAACGAAATGAACCTCTTCCGCATGGACTGGCGCACCGGGGAGCTCCGCACAGCGCGCCGGGTGCCAGCCAAGCGCGACCCCCAGCGGCCTTACGAGCTGGTGATCGAGGTGCGCGACCACGGACAGCCGCCCCTGTCTTCCACAGCCACTCTGGTGGTGCAGCTGGTGGATGGCGCTGTGGAACCCCAGGGAGGGGGCGGTGGCGGTGGTGGGGGGTCGGGGGAGCATCAGCGCCCCAGCCGCTCCGGTGGCGGGGAGACATCACTGGACCTCACCCTCATCCTCATTATCGCCCTGGGCTCGGTGTCCTTCATCTTCCTGTTGGCCATGATCGTGCTGGCCGTGCGTTGCCAAAAGGAGAAGAAGCTCAACATTTACACGTGTCTGGCCAGCGATTGCTGCCTCTGTTGCTGCTGCTGCGGCGGTGGGGGCTCGACCTGCTGCGGCCGCCAAGCCCGGGCGCGCAAGAAGAAACTCAGTAAGTCCGACATCATGCTGGTACAGAGCTCAAACGTACCCAGTAACCCGGCCCAGGTGCCTGTAGAGGAGTCCGGGGGCTTTGGCTCCCACCACCACAACCAGAATTACTGCTACCAGGTCTGCCTGACCCCAGAGTCCGCCAAGACCGATCTGATGTTCCTGAAGCCCTGCAGCCCCTCTCGGAGTACGGACACTGAGCACAACCCCTGCGGGGCCATAGTCACTGGCTACACCGACCAGCAGCCCGACATCATCTCCAATGGAAGCATTTTGTCCAACGAGGTAAGGCTGAAGCGAAAGGACCACCATCTCTCATCTCCTCCATCTGAGAGCCTCCTTTAGTCCGGCCCTTGTATCTCTGGTGCATTGTGTATTTTTTAGGGTATTAGCTTATTTGTATCGTTGTAGGGGCGGGTTCACCTTCTTCCACCCCTTCGTGTGTAACCTAACCTACGTGTTGTTTCTAATCTGCGCTCCACCCCTCCACGTTTATTTCCATTCCCTCCCCTTGGTGCTTTGCCACCTTGGAGCTCGCTATCCCATCTTTCCTTTAAAATCTGAACCTCCTCTCAGTCCTTTCCCTTTTCAGAAACCTTGGGGTAAAGTGGGATGTGCGGGGAGGGAGGGAGAGTGCGGAGGAGGGACTTCCTAGCACTGGCAAAGATCTTTTTCCTTTTGATCTGTCCCAGGCGTTAATAAAGTTGATTCTATTTTGCTTTGTTTATCGATGCTTTCAGTCGCGTGTAAAAGTAACCTATAGATTGTTCTAACTTTACACAGTTGTCTAAACTCGAATGCATGTTTTAGTGAATGAGTTATCAGATCCTTGTCCTCTGAACTCGGGTTGCAGAAAAGCCTTCAGTTCTTCTCTGGACAACTTTCACAGACGCTCTTGAAGCCGAACGCCCACACAGTGTGAATTTGAATGAAGTTGCTTTGGCACAAACGCCTGTAAGAGTAAACTAACAAAAGGCTTAAACAATTGTTGTCTTAAATATATCTTTTACCCAATAATCACCTTTTTTTTTTTTGCCACTGTTTTTTGATCAAAATATGCTGTTGGCTTTCTTCATCAACTAATTTAGCTTGTCAATTCCGATTTATCTTTAAAAGATGCAGAAGTGGCAAAGTTGGAGGAGGGTGGAGAACAAAGTTGATTTATGTAAAAGAAAGTTTGGACTAGAAAAGGTATGTGGGTGGTGGAGGGAGGAGGAGAATACTGAGGGCTTTTGGAGGGGAAAGAATTGGGGGAGGGTTATGAACTCTTTTCTTGGCAGATTATTTTATTTATTTGAGTAGCAGACATTATTATTTGACTTTCACGAATATTTGTACAGCTCATTTGTATCTTAAACACATTTTGAAAATAAACAACAAAATAATTCCATGAAATATCCAAACTTTTTTTTTTCTTATTGAGCGTGCTCTTTTTCTTGTGTCAACCAGTATGCACTGAAACATTTTTTAGGCTACTAAACACTTTCTTTTGAAAGACCATATAGTATAACTAGGTTGATTGGGTTAGAGACAAGTAGTTCATGAGCACTATGAGGCCATTTGTGTTCTCTCCAAAAAAAAAAAAACACACACACACACACATCTAAAGTCAACCTGTATTTCTGCTATTTAAGAAGTGTAGTTGTTGTTTTTTGTTTTTCCCTTCCAAGCTACTAAAAACTAGATTCAGGTTTCTTTGCTGATGCCTGCTTATCTCCCTTACTCAGCAATCATTAGGCGAAGGTGTTAGGTGAGCTTGGAAATTTCTAAGAATGTGTACACAATTACTTAAGCTAGTTATCGTACCTAACTCAAGAGGAGAGTATTAGTTAGACTCTTACCATTCAAATACTCTTTATTTATTTATTTATTTTTTCCTAGACTAAACACCAGCGAGCAGAGCTCAGCTATCTAGCTGACAGACCTCGGCGAGTTAACAGGTATGGATGTTTTTTCCTAGCTTGGTGTATGGATATTGTACTGCCTAGCAAAGTCAGAAAGTAGGTATATTATCAGATATTAAAACATAAAACTTGCTAAAGGATTTCTGATTAAGGCAGGCAATAACTATCGATCACGTTGGTTTTCCTAGATGATACATTCAAAGATGGGTGTGCTTCATTTATTTTTAATTTACTAAAACATTTAAATATTTTATCAGTTTACACTCCTACGCTGCTTCAAGACTCCCAACTCTTCCAGATGTCTATTTACATGTATGTTTTACGATAATGATATATACACTTAACTCCAATCATACAATAATGCCTAACATTATGTGAATCAGCATTCAAATTGACTGCTAATACTCAATTTCGAAGAGTTAGGTTTAGGTGATGAAAACTAGCTTTATGCACAAATAAAGCCGACTGAGGTCTATGAGAATGCAGCACCACCCGTGACCATGTGGTGGCAGAAGAATGTTTCCTGTTTTTTTCACTTTTTTTTTTTTTTAATTCTAATATTCACATTTTTGTACTTCTAGTTCTGCATTCCAGGAAGCTGACATAGTAAGCTCTAAGGACAGTGGCCACGGAGACAGTGAACAGGGAGATAGCGATCATGATGCCACCAACCGCGGCCAGTCAGCTGGTAAGTGTGGGTATGATCAAAGGGCAATCTAAATGTGGGATTTTGTTAAAAAAAAAAAAAATTATTCTGAAAAGAATAATGTTCTAGATAATTTTCTGGTAGCATTACAAAAAGGTGGTATCATCCTATACAGATAGTCATACATTCAAAGAGGATTTTAAAAATTTATCTATTGAACCTTCATGGGTTGGAGAGTTAGAAATTAATTGCTGAGTATGTTAGGATAGGAAAAGTTTCTTCTTTATGTAATGTTCTTTAATGGAATTTTCCTGCATACGAAGAGCCACAGCACTTTCACCTGGTCCAATCTTGAGTCTTTAGTCAATTAAGGTATTATTAGCCTCACTTATGAATGAGATAACTGAAGACGAATGAGATTGATTGAATCGCATGAGGTCACGAAAGCATAAATGGATGATTGGGGTCTAGAATCCAAATGTTTTCCAGAGTAATGCATTTTGTGTTCCACAAGGTATTGAATGAAATGTGAGAAAGAATAGTGGTTAAAATTCACAAATAGGTTGAAAGTAATATTTCTAATTTTGGGTCCTTGGGCATAAGTAAACATATGATAACATATATTTTCTGCAAGGTCCTCAGTCTCCTCATATTTCCAACAAGGTCCATGACCTGACAAAAGTTGAACTTGTGTATATCAGTAATAGTCGATGAGAGGACTGTGATATGTATATTTTATATTATCTGATTTTACTGGGTTACTTATTTTGTAATCTTTCCCTATATAATTCTAACTTTTAAGTTTTATAGTATCCTTATAACCCTGATTACTAAATGTTAAAATGAAACTCTTAAAAGATATAAAGTACATACCTTGTTTTTTGTTTTTATTTATTCTATTTTGTTTTGTGTTTATCTGAAGCATAACAACCTGGAGAAGCAAGTCAAATTTATAACTTCTAAATACAGCCATCATTGGGTTAAACTCAGTTCCCTTGACACTTGACCTTTACTCTGGCTAATGTTATAACCATAGAGTGACAGGGCCCTCATTTTCAAGGTAGCTTGGTCCTCGAGAGCATCCATTCCTTAACATACTCTCTGAACCTTTGAATGGTGCTGAGGCAGTGTGTCAAAGGGCAGTGTATGCCCCATGGTCGCCTGGCAGCAGCGGTTGCTGCAAGTCTCTCACTTAGCTAATGTGTGCTGTGTGTGCGTTGCCCTTAGCCTTGGGAAACCCAGGCAGGAGGAAGGGGAAAAAAGGCTGCTCAAGGGTCTCTTTATATTGCTGCAAGTCATTAATATGCAGACCTAATGAGACTTGAGAACTGCCAAGAATCCCCGGAGGTCTCTGCCCCTTGCGGGCCTTCACGCTAAGTGAACAGAGCATCTATTTAGTGTCTGGGAACCTGACAACAAACCAGATCTTGCCAGAAGTTTATATTTGAGAACAAAGCCCCTTTCATTTTTGGCCTATATATGGCATATGATTTATTGTTATCTTTTCAAAGCTGTACATTTAGAATTGCTCGTTCCTATTCTTTTTTTCAGAATTTCTAATTTATCAGTCTTTCAACTGTAAAGCAAAATGCTTAAATATTAGAAAAAAAAAAAAAGGATCTGCATGTTTCCTTGGATGCGTTTTATTCCCTGCCCACCACCCTCCCTTCGTCTTTCTGTAGCACTCCAGTCTCAATCGACATTTCAATTAATTTAGTCCCTCAGCCATGATGAGCCGTAATAACCTAACCAAAGAGAGAGAAATGAATAAGCATCTGCAAAAGGGGCTAAGTTTGAAATATAGCTGGGAATGTATCCTTATCAGTGCCTCTTACCAGTAGCTGTTCCCTTTGACAGGCACTCAGTGTTACCACTCTCGTAATGTTTCTTTCACATTTTTTGAGATGTCAAAGCATTTAAAGGAGTAAGGAAATGCTAAAATGTGTTTCTACAGAAAAGATTTACAAAAGAACAGTCTGTATTTTTCTTGATAAAAATGGAAAAATCTTTACTCTCTTTAAATTCTTAAGCATGTAGAAGTATGACAGAGTTACCAGTCTATTCATGTGTTTGATTAGCAGTTACAGGCCGCCACAGCATGCTGGGCACGATAATAGCTGTTTTAGCGTTGTAATAATACACTTATATTAAGAAGTAAGTGCACTTTTGTGCTCTGAATTGCAGTCAGATTTACTATGTCTAATTTTATTGTAAAAGCACTTTTGAAATGTTTTCTTTTTCAATATAAAACCCTAAATACAGAGAATTAAAACACATTTACTTAATGACTTCTTTTCAGCCCATATTGATGATGTGTACTGTAAACTTACACCCAGTAGCTCAAGTATTTCCAAAAAGTAAAGCCCATTTTTGATAAATAGGTACAAAATCTGTTTTATTTCTTTGTAAGGTCCAGATCGACATACTTAGGAAATATTATTCATAACACATCTATTTTCAGATTAGAAAAAAAAATAATAGTAATTTTTACTCAGCTAGGTTTTAGATAGGGGAAAATGTTAGATTATCAAGGGGGAAAAAAAAAAAACAACAGTGGAAAGATACCGATATTGGTTTGAAAACTCTTAGTTTGCACCTTCTTCCTATACTATTTAGCTTAGTGTTTCACTTGTTTAAACGTCCTAACTTTTTCTTTATCCTCACTTGCTTTTTCTCTGTTAGCATCACTTGGTATCTATTTATTTAGGTATGCCTTCCATTTATTTGTCTATGAATAGTTTTAGTTTTTTTCTTTCTTCCCCCTTTTATTTTGTTTTATTTTTGCTTTTCTCCTTTTTAAACTATTTGAAGTCACCAGTCCTGCTCATTGAAGGGCTTTAAACACGGAGGCAGCTGCAGAGAGAATTACATAAGCTTTTTCAGTTTTCTCCTGCACCTGGCTGCATGTGTGAAATGGTTCGGCTTGACCACTGCTCTGTGGCACTTTCTTTCTATAGCCTTGTCAAGGTGCTTTCCGTTTTTTTCAGCACACTATTGATGTATTGGTTAGATATGGCAGAAGTCCAAGAAGATGTGGTAAATGCATGCATAAACCATCACAAGAGGAAAAACTGATTAATCACAGCTTTAAGTGGCTAAGAAAGTCAGTAAGAAAGAAAGTCAGAGTGGACTTTAAATAAAAATGTTTCCAATTGTGTTTATTTTTCTGTAATTCAGATTTTAAAATTATGTCATCAGATCATAAGGTATTCTTTCTAACAGAATACTGATAAACATTATTGAATATAAACATAGTTGCATATTCTTGAACATTTTTAGTATTAGTGGAGGTATTTAAAGGAAATCTGTTCGTTAGCAAGAAACTATTGTTAACTATGGACAGTGTGCCTATGACTGGGATTAGTTATGAATTTGTTAATAGTACTTTGAGGATTTTAAAAAAATGTTGAAAAAGAGAATTCTAAAAATGATTCAATTAATGTTACTTTTTATTTAACAAGTTACCTGAAAATTTAAAAATTTTTCTTCTCATGAATTTTTCTTTGTTATAAGAGAAATTTAGCCTGTAAATATGCTTAGTTCTTGACTATTATAAGATTTATACATCATACCTGGTTAAAATTTAGCTATAAATTAAAAAACAAAGTGATATGAATTGCCAGTGTTAATCTAATTAGTAGATAAAGTATGTCTTTAATTGCATTAAGTCATTGCACTATTAAAATACGAAAAAGAAAATTCTTGGCTCAAACATAAAATACAAACTTCCCATTCCCAACTCTAACAAGAATTTAGATATTGGCAAACTAGCTACTGGGTTTCTAGATAAAATAAAGTTAAACCTGTGTTTGAAAAAACCTCTACAGGTTTCTGGTGAATCTCTGAGTTACAGTCTGATACTGTGGAGAGATTTATAATGGGGGAAAATATCTGGAAAAATATTGAGAAAAACGTAGACGTTTGGAAGGATGATAGGTAGGAAGAAAATGTTTTAATCTTTTTATTAGTGAATGATCATGATAGTTTTCTTCCCAAAAACATTTTCCTAAAAATCATGGCAATATTCATGGTTAAAATTAATATCTCTTAGTTGTCCTGGAAAAGCTGGTGGAGTAGTGGTTAAGTGCTATGGCTGCTAACCAAAGGTTGGCAGTGAGAATCCACCACGAGCTCCTTGGAAACTCTATGGGACAGTCCTACTCTGTCCTATAGGGTCGCTATGAGTTGGAATCAACTTGATGGCAACGGGTTTAGTTATCCAGTTTTAAGTAGGTAAAGGGAAGACTGGAAATTTCCTCAAAAAATGAAGAGTGTTGATTTCCCTTAAAATTATTTTATCATGTTTGGTTGGAAGACAAAAAAACAAAAAATTTTTTATGAAGACCCATTGCATGGGAAAAATATACACTTATGACATTCATTAGAAAATAGCACAAATGGAATACAATTCTAATAGTTTTGAAACAACATTTTGTTCACAATGGTGATACCCATTGCCTCTGACTGTAAGGGACAAGCTACTTATCTTTTGAAAATACGTATTTTAAAATTTGTCTAAATATAACTTTGTATAACAGGCAGTCTATCACGTCAGCTGTCATTCCTTGCAGAGCAGTTTATTTCTGCAAAGTGCCAAAATATAAATAACTTAGAAAAGAGGTTGCAAGTGAAAAAATGTATATACGTTGAAACACGTCTTTGAAATTACTAAAATTTCAGAAATGAGGGTTACCCTTTTTTTAGCATAAATTCCACTTGTTCTATGGTAAGAGTATTTGAGAGAGAGAGAAAAAAAAAGGGAAGTTCAGCTTATTTTCTCTTGGGCCTTCAATTCATGCCATTAAAAAAAAAATTAGGAGCAAGGTGAAATCCATGGAATTTAATTTTTAAAATGTACTATATTATTTGGCATCCCCGTGCATCATGTGGTCATGTATCACAACAAAAAAATAATATTTCTGCTTATTTGCTATTTAAAGTAATATATTTAATAGGATTAGTGATAGATGATAAAAGATAAACCATCGTTGGTAGTACAGTGATCCCTAATGTGAAGAGAGGTAATGGGATAAAGCCATTTGATTTTCAAACTGTATATCTAAAAGACAAATGTATAATATCTACTTTCAATTAATATTTCTGTTACTTATTAGAAGTTTATTGATTTGCTATCTATATTATATGTTTTTTAAGGTTTTATTTATGTTTTGATATTTTCCTAATGAGAAATAAGTGCATTTGTTTTATCAGTAAAACTGATGAAAAAAAATTCATGCCCAATTTGAGCCGTCTTACTTTTCATTCTAGTTATATAAAGCTGTATGTTATTGCTATGGCAGTTCCATCTGAAAACCAGTAATGTTTAAGTTTACCAAAAATATTATTTACAAATTTTTTTTTCTTCTATTAAGTTACACTCTGTTCTTCCAACAAAAACCTTAATATATTTCTCATTTTCCTTGGTATGCACATGATTTATATATATATATATATATATTTTTTTTTTTCCTACAGATTCTCAACTCATGAGAACTCTGTTACCAATATTAAGGGAATTTTAACTAGCTTCTAGTAATTAAGAATGGCAGAAAATCATACACTAGCAAGAGAAAGAAATGGGCACCCCTGAGTATAAGTGACGTGTGAAAACAAGTTATACTGAAACTACCATCGAACATAATCAAACATCTTTATATTAATGTTCAGATACTAGTTTATTAAATTTTTTGGTGTGAGAACTTAACATATAAAAATTCAAAGAGTATTTGGACATAGTGCAGAAAAAGATGTGAAAGACTGTATGGTTTTATGTGGTATATTTAAAATACTGTCGATCATGCGAAGAAAATTGTATTAATTCCAAATTTTAGATTCATACCCATCTTTTTAGCAGGGGTCAATAATAAAATTCTGTCTTAATATTTGAATTCTATCGACTCTTAAATTTTAATATAATTTAATTTTAGTTTGAAAACAAATAATCATTCATAAAAAATTTTCCACTAAAGAAAATCACATCTGTCAACCCTCCCATCACATTATAAATAACCCGTTGCTGTCATGTCAATTCTGATTCATAGTGACCATATAGGACAGAGTGGAAATGCCCCATAGAGTTTCCAAGGAGCACCTGGTGGACTCAAACAGCCGACCTTTCGGTTAGCAGCTGTAGCACTTAACCATTGTGCCACCAGGGTTTCCACACTTTAAGTAGGAAGCTTTTAGAGTAAAAAGTACAGTGTGTCAAAATGAAAATCTCCTCTCTGCTCTTATATCTCCTCATCTAGTACGTAAATGTGTGTCAGGGACATTCTCCATTCGCTTCCACTTTCTAAATATCTTCTTGCAAAAATAGGATAAATGACTGAGCTTCTCTTTGTCTAGTGAAACATTTACAGGTTTTAAATGCTGTCTTCAGTCTGATTTCCTTAATCCCAGCTTCAGCTCACGTCTACATTCCTCAACAGTTCACTGATCAGTAATTTATTTCCAGGCTTATGCATGGCAATTATCAATGGAATGTTATAATCTAAGTCAGGCTTGGCATTAATACAGTCTAATTTCAAATAAAAAAGTCATTATAAAAAGATTAATAAATGATAAAAAGATTGGTGCTATTTTCTTTAAATTTACCTAATTAAAAAAAAAATTAACTCTCCTTAATTCCAAAATACTTGTGTAGAGTGTTCATAATTTTGAAAACTTGTTTTCTCTATTTATATATGCAGATATTAACGTATATATGCAGAATATGACAGAATACTGTAAGAATTTGGAAATCAAAACTTGCTCAAGAGCTCAGCTCTCATATCTATAAAAGAAATATCAAGTATCCTCGTTAAATAAATCTTACTCTGTTAAATAAAACCTAGATTTCCGCACTAGACGTGGACATGAGGGTTTCTTCTGTACAAACTGGGGCCCTGGTGGAGCAATAGTTAAGAGCTTGGCTGCCAACCAAAAGGTCTGCCGTTCTAATCCACCAGCCACTCCTTGCAAACCCTATGGGGCAGTTTGACTCTCTCCAATATGGTCGTGATTAGTTAAAATCAACTCGATGGCAACCGGTCTGTACAGATTAATCATACTTCAGTTATTTCAAATTGTTTCTTTTCTGAAACATATTCAATAAATGTTTCTTTATCTAGAAAAACATTAAAATGCTACTTTTGTTTTTGTGCTTGCTTTTCTGCATAGTGCTAAATATGAAAATGAATATCAGTACTTTATAGTGCTCGGCAATTGTTACGCTTTATTTAAGAAATTGAATGAGCTTTCTTGTGTCATAATCAGATAATGTTTAGTAGTCTTGTCAATCTAAGGAAGAAATAGAATTTGAAGTTGTCATTTGTAATCTTGATATTAGAGGATTAGTAAGCAAACAGTACTGGGTTGACTGGGCCAAATGTTTTCCAATATAGAGCAAGCAATAAGGCATTTGTCAATAGTATCTGCAGCTGATTCACCCTACACTTGGTTACCTTGGTTTCTCTAATTACAGTCGTTTGTTCTGGGTTTATTAAGGTGGTAAATGATTTAAAAAAAAAAAAAAAAAGAGGTTTGTAATAGTATGGAGTATCAGAGTGTCACTGAGAAATACCCTTTAAGAAGCCATTTCCTAGGAATCTAGAAAAGCCTGCTGTTGTCTACTCATGAATCTTACTTCATTCTTATTAATTGCTGATTTATTAATGCTTATGCCGTAGTTCTGTTGAGTTTCACTTATGTTTCACATCCAGATTTCATAACCTAAATATCATTGCTAGCGCTTGGCGTATTTTTGACTCTAAGAAAAAAAATGTCAGATGACTTATCATCATTATGAATTACTGTTTATGAATTGCTTACAAAAGAAGTGTTTTACACTTCTTTTTCTCTCTCATGAACTTCACAAGAGACCTTTTAAGATGTTCATTCTTCTGCTCATGACTTCCTAGTTATTTAAATAATTGACCTCCAGCATTTCTTCTCAAAACCTTGAGTAGTTTAAAAACATTGTCTCTTTGGCAGAGGACTCTTACCTTTACCATCGCAGATCCTTTTGCCTTTTTTTAAAGTGATGAACAAAACAACCAGAGATTTTTGTCTTCCAGTGGGTAAGCATTTGGCTGCTAACCAAAGGTCGGCAGTTCAAACCTACCAGATGCTCCTTGGAAACCCTAGGGGGAAGTTCTACCCTGACCTATAGGGTCGCTATGAGTCGGAATTGACTCAATGGCAGTGGGTTTGGTTTGGTTTCAGTTTATCATGTTAACCCAAGAAAGACTGGCTAAGACATCTTCACCCTTCACTCTTTATGCAACCTGTAATCTTTCATCTCTAAGCAACTGCTCGTGTTGCTGAAGCCTGCATCTGGAGTTTCTTTCTTTTTTTTCCTAAAAGGTATGGATCTCTTTTCCAACTGCACTGAGGAATGTAAGGCGCTGGGCCACTCAGATCGGTGCTGGATGCCTTCGTTTGTCCCTTCTGATGGACGTCAGGCTGCCGATTACCGCAGTAATCTGCATGTTCCCGGCATGGACTCTGTTCCAGACACCGAGGTGTTTGAAACTCCAGAAGCCCAGCCTGGGGCAGAGAGGTCTTTTTCCACCTTTGGCAAAGAGAAGGCCCTTCACAGCACTCTGGAGAGGAAAGATCTGGATGGACTGCTGTCTAATACACGAGCGCCTTATAAACCACCATATTTGAGTAAGTATTACACAAAAAGCTGTATAAAAGTGTTCCCTTGGAGGAAATAAAGTTCAGTACTCCATTCTTCTAAAACTAGAGTTCAGATTGTTTTCAGAAAGAATGGATAAAAGTAACTCGGCTTGAGGCAGCACCTAAGTGTGGGACAGGTTTCTAGTGTGTTAGGTCATCATCGTTAGCAACAATAGAACATAATTTTTGCTTGTGTTGAAGAAAATGTTTTCCAAATGCTCTTCATACCTTATTTGACCTCTCTTGCTTGTGTGATTTTTATGTGTTTTGGAGGGCTAAATTAAGGCAGAAGAACTTATGTCTTGATACTTGAGTTACTTGAGATGTGTATTTTTTAATTGATGTCAGCATTATTGCCTAATTGTGCTTTTACCATAGTCATATTTAAAACCTTAAGAAAACCCAGAAAACAATACAGACATCATTTTGACCATTTAAAATGATTTAGTAATACATTATGTCTGCAAGTTCCTGATCAGAATTATGGGATCTGAGTGACAGAAATGTATCCATACAGGAATACTCTTCATTTATTTAAAATAATACGTTCTTCTAACATAGAAAGGGGCCCTGGTGGTGCAGTGGTTAAAGTGCTTGGCCGCTAACTGGAAGATTGGCGGTTCGAACGCACCCAGTGGCTCGACGGGAGGAAGAAGTGGCAGTCTGTGTCCATAAACATTGCAGCCTTGGAAAGCCTATGGAATAGTTCTGCTGTGTCTTGTAGGGTTGCTATCCGTTAGAATCCACTCAGTGTAATGGGTGCTGACATGGAGACAGTTCCTGGATTGTGCAAAGGGTTAGTATGCTCGGCTGCTAACCATAATTCTGGAGGGTCAAGTCCACCTAGAGGTAACTTGAAAGAAAGGCCTCGTGATCTGCTTCCAAAACATCAGCCATTGAAAAACCCTGTGGAGCAAAGTTTTATCCTGACACACACGGGATTGCCATGAGTCGGAATCGACTCAATGGCAGCTGGAAGATAGAGATATGGATAATTGTTGTCAATTATTTCAATATTGGGACCATATTCTTTTGGTGGATTATTTTCTACAACCCCCGTGAACAATAAAAATGCTTTGAAGTTCTGTAGTATATATTTTTTTGAGGATCTTGGTAAAGGAATTATTTCCATTTATGCTCTGCTACCTAGGAATCTTTTCCTTTTAGTTAGCTGATATATACTACTGAAAATTCAGTGTCTTGGTCAAGCCACATGTGAAGAAACTAAGCTCATAGCAACTCAAACAAATAATGATTTTTATCTTACACAGCAAACTCCTTGTACATGGTTTTTCTTACTTTCATCTTCTAATGCAAAAAAGTCATGGGACCATAAGCTAGAAAGATGAGATGTATAGCTGTATCATTTCTATTATGATGCTAAAGTGAGAGGAAAAAAGAAAGAAAAACACTAAAGGAATATGTATTTTAGTTATTATGATTATATCATGGGAAAGGCATGAATTGAATGCATTGAGCCCATGACTGTTAGACTTCAGAAACCAACAATTGTGCTTTCCTATAAATCACTGATTTTTTTTATTTGCTTTATTTTTTAAAGTCATAAAATAAAAGAGCACACCTGCTTAATGAAAATAAATGCGTAAAATAAATGCGTAAACATAATAACTAAGATGTAATTTAGATGCTAAATTTCTAAAGTTTAGCAGACACATCCATCCACATATACCAGTGATTTAACATAGCCTAAATTCTAATTTTCTTAATAAATGAGAACTATGAGGTGGTTTTTGCCTCTCAAATTGCATTCTGAATGCTTGAATTTTATTTTATTATCAAAAACCAAACATTTCCAAAATTTAGGCAGAGCTTTCTCACTATTGTTTTGCTTAAACTAAGAATATACATTATAGAGCTACATTATCCATAATTTAGGGGGAAAAGGTCAAATGACCTATGAATCTGAGTAATTAAAATTTGTACTTATAAGTAAATACAAATATTTAGTATTAATATACGTAACAGATAAATCTACTTCTAATATAGTAAAAAGAAATCAATTCACCCTCATTGTTATTTAGGACTAATCTCGGTGAAGTTACAATTACATATAGAACTGAAATTTTAAATGTCTGCAAATGTCTTATCTTCACTGACTAACTTTTCTTTTTAATTTTAACAATCATAAACAATATTTTAATCTTAAAAAATATGAATGCATACATTTTAATCCAAGTGTCTCTACTTCTTAAGGATCTAATGTTCTCATTTAGAAGTTTGATTTCAGGAATTATAAAGTTGATAACAGTTACGTGTGTTGCTAGATATCAGTGAATACATCTATTATTTTACCAAGAAACCTTAGATTTGTTTGCATATCGTCCAGATATATGGTTAGAATAAATAAGTTTTTAACAAAGCTTTCTTTCAGCTTTATCTGTTTTAGCCCGTTCACAGGGCTCAACACTTAGGGTTTGTGTTGAAGTGTGACCTAGATGGAAAATTAGCAGAAAGATAGCTGTTAGGTTGTTTTTGCTTATACTCTCCTAAGTATTTCATAAAACTCTAATCATGTCTCAATTCATTTATTTTTAACTTCTAGTGTTTAATGTCATCTTGGACTCACAATTATCTTCAAAATTGCATCATGATTCTGATTTAAAAGGCATAATCAATTTTATGGCTAATCTAACACTACAAACTATAAGTCAAAACTATTCCTGACTACTGTATCCCCAAATTCAGAAGGTGAATTTGTTAATATATATATCATTTAACATCAGAAAAGGAAATATTCTTATCATCTAAATTGAAAAGCATGTCCCTTGCGTAATTAAAGAAGGTAAAAATTGACACTACTTACTTGCTTTTAATCAGAATGTTTAAGTAATTATTGAGGTAGCAGTTTTTCTTTTGCTAAACACGAATTTAGTTTTATAATGAACATAGTGTACCTTTTATGATGTTCAGAAAAGTAGCTGTATATTTAGTTATTTTTATAAAGATCTAAAAATGCCTAATGAGGCTGCCACTGTCATTTATAAAATGATGACAGAGAAGTGGTGCTATGCTTAATAATACAAATGAGACCATTGTTTATACTCAAGAACTTTCCATTTCTGTACCTCTGATAGCTAAAATCAAAATTAAAAACTGCAAGAAACCAACTTTTACACAAAATGAGATGCATTCACACGTTAATGTACTTTACATTTTTAGAAGAATACCAATACAGTCATGCCATCTTCTCCTTTTCTTCTTCCCTTTTTTAAATATATATACAAGAAAAGATTGATGAAGAGGATACATGATGCCTTTAAAAAATAAAACTCATTTTCTTTGGTCAGGAGTAATTTTGAACACATCTATCAATAGCTGATTAGTTAATCATGAGCACTTTATGAATATGCTTTCCCTCATTTTGGTTTTTAATGTCTTGCTAATATTGTTTAATGTGTTAATGCTTGCTAATACTATGATTGGCAGCAAAGGTATACACAGGAAGACTGAAGAAAGATTTAAACACATAAAATACGGACCTATACTCAAAACACAGTTTTTAGCTTTTCTTTTAATTTAACATCGTTACCTTAAAACGTTAATGAACGTTAGCTTTGCTTTGGGTTTTTTTTTTTTTCAGAATATTAAAGAAAAAATGCCATTTGAATTAAAGTGAATTAATTGCTTCTAACACTTTAAATGATAATAAAATAACACAAGAAAACCCATTCTTTCAGGTTTTAAAATAACATTCATTTTTATCATAAAGAATTCAAGAATTTGTTTAGAAATTTTAGCCATCTATCAAATGACATCATTTCAAATGGCAATAAATTATGTGTAAAAACTCTAGGTATTATCAGCAAATAATAAACATAAAAGTAATCTACGTTCAAGAGTGTAATTTATAAAAGCTGTAATTTCGTGTTTAAACACGGGCAGTGTTTTGTTCTGTTATACATCGGGTCACTGTGATTTGGATCCAACTCGACAGCACCTAACAACAGCATAATTTAGAAGAACCTCAGTGGTTAAAACAATACTCATTAATCATTCTTATTTTTATGATTTTGGCTTCAAATTTTTGACATTGTCTCTAAAGTACAGCATTCCCTTTATCAGCCTAGAGCATCGTTCATTTTCAGTACAGCTTATGTTAATACCATGCTAAAGGAACAAGGATTGTTACACGGAACCTTGTTGCTTTCTTGTCAATATATGCAGTTCATTTCCTAAAAATAGAAGACAATCGTAAGCTAAATAAGCGATGAAATTTTATCTAAGTATGGTTGTGAAAATCCTTCTATCACTTGTTTAAATTCATAAGTAAATTATATTGAATAAGGTGGAAAAAATATATTAACATAAGGATTTTTTGATTTCCAAATCCACATATTTTTTTCTAGAATCAAAAGACCAGAGTAGACCATCTAGTGAAAAGTGTAGTGTCGCATTCCTGTTCTCCTATCAGACAACATTTAGATTACACGTCCTTATATACCAAAAATCGACCCTACTGTCTCCTGACCTTGCTTTATACTCACCAACTTGTGAGCCCCTTTGAAATTTCATCTCAGCTCACCCATGTTATAACAAAAGAAAATGTGTTAAAACTTTGAAACATTGTATTTAAAATATTGACAACACTTTGCCTAGACCTGTTCTCAGTAAGCCTCATTTTGGAAGAATCTTTTAGGCACCTATATTTTTTGTACGGGAGTCCTTGGGTGGCACAAACGGTTAAGTGCCGGACTTCTGGCCTAAAGGTTGGCAGTTCGAACCCACCCGGAGGTGCTTTGGAAGACAGGCCTGTTGATCCATTTCCTAATGGCCACAGCCTTGAAAACCTTAGGGGGAAATACTACTCTGCATACACGGGGTCACCATAAGTCAGATCAATCTGAGTGCAACTAACAACAACTTTATTTCTGCAGAGCACTTTCCATTAATTTCTTCCAGTTTTTGTATGGATTAGAATTGGAAAACATGTTAGGTTTAGTAGCATCTCTTCCAATCTCTTCATTATCTCAGTCTGCCCTTTGTGAATTATTAACTCCACAATGTGGTTTAAGAACGTATATAGAATTCAATATAAAAGTATTTTCTTATTGGTACACATTACCCTCATATTTGCATACCCCTGTGTGGTATTTAAAGGAGCCCTGGTGGCGCAGTGGTTAAAGAGTAGACTGCTACCCAAAAGTTGAGCAGTTAGAAACCGCCATAGGCTCTGTGGGAGAAAGACGTGGCAGCCTGCTTCTCTAAAGACTTCAGCCTTGGAAATCCTGTCGGGTCGCCTGAGCTGGAACCTACTCGGCAGCAGTGGGTTTGGTTTTGATGTAGTATTTAAGGAGCCTTTTTTTTTTGTGGGTGCAGTGGTTAAGTGCTTGGCTGCTAACTAAAAGGTTGGTGATTCAAAATCACCAGCCGTTCTGTGGCAGAAAGATGAGGCGATCTGCTTCCTTAAAGACTTACAGCCCTGGAAACCTCTGGGGCAGTTCTGTTCTATCCTGCAGGGCTGCTATGAGTCAGAATTAACAGAACAGATAGGTACTTTTACAGATACAGTATCTGCTCTAGGATTTGTATATATTTCTTTCGTATCATAAATATAGCATCACCTTGTCAAATATTAAAATCCACAAATAAGTGTTTTTGTCCAGAACCAGAACCTTTTAAACATTTCTGCCTTTAGGTATACACATCACATATATATATATATGTTCTTTCCTAATTTCTGTTCAATTTTTCTTCAAGTTGTACTGTTTTGTTGTAGTGTCCTCTTGACGATTTTTTGTTTTGTTTGGTTTTCTCACTCTTCTTTATAAGAAAACATCTAGATTCTTGAAACTAATTTTCTTACTTTTTTTAGTTTGCCCCTGTGATGAAACTCTGGCCTTATAATCCTACCAGTCATACTATTTTTCCTTTAAATTCCTTACTTAGGAGTTGAGCTTAGATCTCTAATAAACAAAAAAGGTGACTAACTTCAACCCTGCTGAGCAGGAGACAAATAACAACTCAGGATCAGGAAAAAGTATGGAAAAAAAAAAAATAGAACAAAGCAAACACAAAAAACCCAACGGTTCATATTTTCTATATATTTACTGTTAGAAGTCAGTGTTCTGATTATTTGAAAAATGATAATTTATCCACAATTCATGTCATTACTCCTGGTAACTGATGGAGCAGTTGACTGGAATCTCCTTGTAGGACTAGATACATGAGATACGATATTATCTTGTTTTTTCTTTATTTATTGGCTAATGATGTACCACAACTAATCAGTCTTGAAGTGAAGGCTGTAAAACTACTTATGAGGTCCGGATATGAAACAGAACTGTTCATTTTACATCCATATTTCTGGCAATTTATGTAGACAGAATTTGCTTTTTACTTCTTCGGACACCGATACTTCTCTGTGGCTTATATAATTTAAATTCTGTGCCTTTGGGTGCATTGGAACTAGTTAATATCCAAGAAATTTTTATTCCCTTTGTTGAAGAGTTTTCTAAATTCTTTTTATCAACATTCCTATTATCTGTATAAGTCTCTGTAATATTTAAGGTGCCATTTTAATATGACATCAAATTAACTTGACTTTATTTTGATTATTAGACCTGTGGTTACCCAAACTTTCATACTCTAAAAGCAAAATTTACATTGTCATTGTTAAATAGTATGCTTAGCAAATATTGTTTCACCCTTTATTAACCTTGCTAAAATCTGCTTCTGCTCTACCTTTTTTTTTGTGTGATACAAGTACTGCCTTGGCATACTTAGATCCATTACCCATCTATCCAAAACAAGCAAACAGACAGACAAACCCGTTGCCATCCAGTTGATTCTGACTCACAGTGACCCTATAGGATAGAGTAGAACTGCTTCATATGGTTTCCAAGGAGGGGGGCTGGTGGATTCGAACTGCCAAATTTTTGTTTAGCAGCTGCACTCTTAGCCACTGCACCACCAGGGCTCCTACCCATATGCGGTATATTATAAATGCTAAATAATTATGATATTAAAAATGAATGCATGAATGAATGTGTGTTTTTAAAATACTCAGATTTTCTTTTAATGCCATCCCTATGCTTTCATTTATAAACATGTCTGCACACACACAGTTGTGAATATCTCCAAGCAAACAAGCCAAACCCATTGCCGTTGAGTTGATTCCGACTCCTAGTGACCCTATAGGACAGAGTGGAACTGCCCCATACGACTTCCGAGATGCGCCTGGTAGATTCGAACCAATGACCTTTTGGTTAACAGCCATAGCTCTTAAACACTATGCTACCAGGGTTTCTTGAATATCTCCAGACAAACTTTTTCTCTTCCAATTTTTTTTTTATGTTTTATTGCTATCGTAGGGTGCTGTCAATTCTGACGTATAGTGACCCCATGTGGCAGATTAGAACTGCCCCATAAGGTTTTCTGGGTTGTAATATTTACGGAAACTGATCGCCAGCCTTTTCTTCCAGAGAGCTGCTGGTTTGACTCAAACTGCCAACCTTTTGGTTAGCAACCAAACTCTTAACCATTGCACTACCAGGGATCCTTTTTTATGCTTTAAACTAGTTTAATTCCCTGTAGCTTGCACCTGCACCTTTTTATGAGAAGTAGATTTGAACTCTTTCAAAAGATGGAAATGCACCTAACCAGAGTGTTTTGTAAAAAATGATTGGGTTTTTCAATACTTTGGGATCTTAAATTTCTTTTATTTGGTCCTAGGAACTTATTTCCTATTCTCCAGAAGAGCTAAATTTGTTTTCTATTTCTTAACTCTCTTAGAATTTTAATTACTCCCTTTTCTTACCTTGTCTGTAAGATCTACATATTTACTAGTCCCCTCCTACATTAGCACTCATCTTGCACTTTTTTATAAAGCTGTAGGCACATATTTCCCTCTGGTTCAGTCACTTGTTTTTCTTATGTAATTCTCATGCAGGACCTATTTACTTGCACGCTCTTAATTACATCTGTGAGTTCACAGATACTTGATTAAATACAAAGTTGTACATTTAGTTTTTTAAAGAAGATTTTATTGATAAAATTTATTTATATGTTTATTAAATATTTCACAATGCTCTAGTTTGTTAGTCTATTATTCAAAGCAATTTATTTAATGCATACTTTGAGTTTGAATTTAGCATATTAATATTCTTTATAAACTTCATTTTGTATTACAGATCGTTTTCATCATCTTTCTTGTTTTGTACATTGGAAGTAAACCCATATAAGCACTTTGTCCATCATAAGAGCTTAACAAAAGAAGATTACCACTTAAAATGTAAATAGAATTATTCAGTGCAAAGGATTGTCTACTTGGAATTTTTTTTTTCTGCCTCAACATACTGAAGATTACATAGGTCAAAATTTAAATGCATTAATTTATGAAGGTATTGTAAATAAGTCTAGAATATACAAATTCGATTGCATTTTAATATCATTAAACAATATTTAATACACAATGCGCCAGACTTTTTTTGGGCGAGTGTGTGTCTTCTGAAATCCTTTTAATAGGAATTAAAAAAAAAATAGGAATTAGATAGCATCATTTAGGTAATGTATCTTGGAAACTATTTCAGGGTGTGAGATTCATTGTTCAAAATTAAATAATACTGCCGAATGAAGGTAAAACTCAACATAATGTTATTCAATTTAATGTTTCTCAAAGCTTAACAAAATCCTTGCAGTTTTATATTGAGGTCTTCTAAGACTCTCTAATCACTGAAAAGCTTGATCTATTTTTAGGTGAGAAGAACAGGAGATTTGAACATATGAAACCCCAAAATGTAATTATGAACCAAAGGAACATGTACAATAACAAATTGGAAGCTAGAATGTTGCAAATAATATTTTTAAGTTATGATTTATTGGTGTGAATTTCACTTCTGATTCTCTTAACTGATGCATGATATGGCCTCATATGTATACAAATATAGTAAATAACAAGGCACTTACTTACCTGTATTCTTTTCCTAGATATACATTTCTTTTAACTATATGGATTGAAGAGATCATATTTGAACTTTATTGGATAAAGTTTGTATTTACACTAAATCCAACCAAACCCATGACATCAAGTCGATTCTGACTCACAGTGACCCTATAGGACAGAATAGAACTGCCCCAGAGGGTTTCCAAGTGGCTGGTGGATTCAAACTGCCAACCTTTTGATTAGCAACCGTAACTCTTAACCATTGCACCGCCAGCGCTCCAAGGTTTCTATATATGTGTAAAAAAAACAAAACTAAACCCATTGCTGTCAAGTCAATTCCTACTCATAACAAACCTATAAGACAGAGTAGAACTGCCCCATAAGATTTCCAAGGAGTTGCTGGTAGATTTGAACTGTGGACCTTTTGATTAGCAGCCTGACCTCTTAACTACTGTACCACTAGGGCTCCACTGTTAATCTGAATTACCAATGATATCTTTTTTAAGTTGTTGAGTTCAGCGAGTGATAATAAATACATCTTCTATGTTCCTGTTTCAGGATGCAGTTGCGTGGATATACTTGTACACATGCACATCCATTATAGAGGCATTATACTTTTAAGTAGCTTATATCCATCAATTACCAGAGAAAGAATAGGCTGAGATTGTGTTAAATACAAGAGTAAATTTATTTAACTAATGGCTGCTTCATGATCAGAACATGACAGTATGGTGCTTGCTTAGAGCCAGATAAGTGATACAATCAAATTTGGTGTTTGTTTTTTTTTTTTTAATTTTACTTTTTAAGGTACTGGTTGTAATTTTTTCTTAGAACCTATTCAGAATATATAAATGTAGCAAAAGTAACCATGGCAGTAAAGAGAGTGTTAGATAAAGAATAAAATTCATTACTGGTGAGTCGATTCTATCTCATAGAAATCCTATAGGACAGAGTAGAACTGCCCTACAGGGTTTCCAAGGAGTGGCTGATGGATTTGAACTGCCAATCTTTGGGTTAGCAGCCATAGCTCTTAACCACTGTGCTGCCAGGGCTCCCGGTGTCAGCTACCAGTGTTATGTATTTATTGGGAAGACATTATTTTACTGCTTGGAAAATATTGCAATTACTAAGACTTTTTTCCTCCTTTTCATGTTGACATTAGGCAGAATCTTGCACTAGATGCCAACATTACCTGTGTTGGATATTTACTTACACATACTAGATGATCAAATGTTCTGAGGCTCATGTATGTGCCAGTAACTATTTGGGCTGAAAATTGAGAGTTAATACTTCCTTGCATACAAAGCATATTTTTAAATGTTTCTTGTCAAAATTTTTTCAGACATAAGTGTCTTAAATAAAAAAAAGACGTAAGTGTAGATATAGTACATAAGTAAAATTGGTATCAAATGCACTTTTCTGGATTCAGTTTTGAATCACCCGAAGGAAATATGGGGGGGGTCCCCTCTTATCTCATGTATAAGTAAATTGATACGGCCTTTTGTCACTTAAAAGTAGAATACATGTAAGCAGTCCTCAGAAGATTCTAAGTGAACAGTGGCAACAGTCGACCAAGAGGATCTAGTAATTTTTTCTTGATGACAGAAAATGAAAAATCCTGTAATGGTTTATGTAAGATAAAATGTTTCACATGTAGCTTTAATTGAAATGGTGCTAGAAATAAGTACATAGATTTTAGAGTTAGTGTGGTGGTTTGACAGTTGCCATATATTAGTATCCCTCAAAAATATAAGAAACCTAGAGTCTGACCTGTGAAATTAGGATAAAGTTCTTGTTCTTTTTTTTCCCATTAATAAAACTGATGTCAGAACTAAACCCTTTGCTATTCACTAATAGTGCTGATTTGAGATTTATTTTTAGAGAATCACACATCAGATGATTACACTAGAGGCCATATCAACAATACCTACCTATATTTCCATCCTTAATTTATCAAAGTATTTTTTCCCATAAGAACAATTTTAATAAAAAGCAATATTATACTGAGTTTATAGAGTTCTACAGAATTATGTTAAAAAAAATTTTAGGATGGAAAATTTCAAGCATATACAAAAGTAGAATAGTTAACTAAACTCCTTAGGTTTTCCATCACTCGATTTAAACAATTATAAAAACTTGGCTAAATTTGTTTCATCCAAACCCTAACATCCAAACCCTTTATTCATATTAAAAAAAAAAAAAAAAATCCAGAGATTCTGTTGTTTCATCCAGTAATATTTCAGCTAGTGTTTAATAAAGTTTACTTTTAACACAAGAGTAGTATTTCACCTTAAAAAAAGAAAAGGAAAAAAAAACCCATAAATTTCCTTACTACCGTCAACTATTGTTCATATGTCCACAATTTTCTCATAAATATTATCTCTATTTACAATTAATTTGTTGTGATTCATGATTGAAATGAGGCTCATAGATAGCAATTGGTTGGGGTGTCTATTAAGTATTTTCATTTTAAAACTGTTTACTCAAGAATAATATACATAGAAAAGTACAAAAATCATAAGGTATAGCTCAAAAATTTTAATAAAATGAGCACACCAGTGTAATCAGTAGCCCAAACATTAGTAGGTACTGTGTCCAGTAGCCAAAACTTTACTGATTTTCCAAGAATGCAGAATTTTGTCTCCTATAGTCACTACTAGCCCAAGGGTTGCCCCTGGCTTTTAACCAAAGATAGGTTTTAACCTTTTTATATTTTTAATAAATGATGTAATGCATCAAGTTTGAGTTACACTAAAATTTAGTAGCCGGTTATTTTCAATGATAATATAGGGAGAGCTATCCACAGAGCTTGATGTTCATTGGTGTGTAAGCTAAATAGACAACTTAGTTGGTATGTGTTCTCCTTGGGTATGATTTCTTTCACTATCTTTGGAGTTCTTTTCGTGTCTAGTCCTTCAAAAATGCTCAATGTTTGTATTTACACTTTTATTACTGATTGAAGCATAATCTTATGTTATCGTACTGATGTTTTTATGGAAACAAACTTTCAAATATGTTAACCCAAATACCAGTAAAAAAATTGAGATGTTGGTACTTCACGTTTCTCTGAGCCTTTATTAGACAATTACGGCAAATTATAGACTTTAATACTTCGAGGGGACTCTGAATATAGTAAAGAGATTAATATTTTGAAAAATAGTTTAGCTGAAGAGAGTTTAAAGGATTGAGAGTCTGTGAATTCAGAAAGGGAAAGGTGACATAATAGATGTTAAGTATTTAAACGAATGTTACACAGATAAGATAGTGATCAGTTAATCTGCCTCTATTGAGAGCTGAAAAGAGGAAATGGATCTATGTTCCATCTGGAAAGATTTAAGTTACAAATTATAGGAAATATCCTGGTCCTGGCATTTGCTCCTGAGGGACGTGGAAACATTTTACCTTGCAAGCCTTACAAACTAAACATATGCATGTCATCTGTGACTTGGTGGAATAAGACTTTCTAGCCCTGTGATGTTACTTCCCAAAAATGCTTTTCAAACCTGGTCCTGGCAACGGGGTGAAAGGGAAGAGTCTCAAAGGAGAAAGATGACTATAGATTTAAAAGATCTTTGTCGAATATTGAGTTTTCCCTTAACCGAGAAGGCTTACTTCTCTTACACTAAGAATTTTCCACTTCTGACATCACACTATCTCCTGCTGAATTTTGAGGAAAATCTTTGGTGGCAGTTAACTGTGAAATGGCCTGGAATTAAATAAAAATGAAAGACCTTATTAATGATTCAGGGACAACTTGTCTGGTATTCTTAACTGTAGTAGTAATATGTGCTTTCATACTTATTTTGGAGATAGAGCAAGCAGGCCATATATGCTCATTACATTATTGGTTGATAATCTAGAGAGCAGAATAAAATGCAGCACTGGCTTGGTAATACGGAAGTGTGAGTTAATCATACCTATAAGAAAAACAAAATGAAAAGGAGAATAATCAAATGGTGAATTCTTTAGCTAAATATTAGGGTTAAAATTAAAAATAACAGTAGTAGCTACCTATTGAGTGCCCATTTTATAGGCATGAATAGGTGATATAAGACATAATAAAGGCACCAATTTCCTAAATATTCAGGAATGTTATAAAGGAACAGTTATTTTTACGAGTCAAAGATAATGGAATCTCAGACCTAGTAAACATTTTTGTGTCAGATACATGAATATTTTATTATTATAAAAATATATTTACTTTTAAATAGGCAATAGAAAATGTGGAAATTACTTTTGTATACAGATTGGACTGGATTCTAATTTTCTTGAACTTGAATTAAGCTAAGAACTAAGGAAACCTGTATTTTTAAAATTATGTAGTGGTACAAAGATGATAATTTCTCAAATTATATAACAAGATAATAGACTCTTACTGAAATTGCTGTTAAAGATATATGTATTTTTTAAATTCAGGCTTATATTGGAATTAGTTTTAGGAAATACTTGACATTTAATGATTTAATTTTTATCTCCAACACTTAAAATTAAGCTTGTGACCTAGAAACATAATCTTCGATAATTTAAACTGCTAAAGCTTTGTAGGAATTCTTTGTAGAAATTATAGTTTCACGATGCTTATAGAAAGTATGCTAATATATCTAGTATGATGGAAGATTCTTTCCTTTAAATAAAAACCTTTAAAATCATTTACAATGGGCATGTAATATTGCTTTGAAGTTAATTTTAAGGCTATGGCCTTTTTTTAATCTTCCAAAGTTTTCACATTTACCAGGCTTTCTTTAATTTCAGAGAGATATCAATAAAACCAAAAAACCCTGTTGCCGTTGCATCAATTCTGACTCATAGTGATCCTGTACGACAGGGTAGAATTGCCCAGTAGGGTGTCCAAGGAGTGTCTGATAGATTTGAACTGCCAATATTTTGGTTATCAGCGAAGCTCTTAACCACTGCGCTACCAGGGCTCCATTATTTTTAGTACTACTATTTATTGTGAATAGCAACATGACACTTGAATATTGTTAAAATGTTTTTAATCAGCTGTTTGAGGCAGGTACTCTCAAATAGCTGAGAAAACAGTGTGACCTACATTTAAGAAAACTTACTGTTGAACACCTATTATTCCAGGCACAGTGGTCTTCAGTTTTCTTTAGAACTAGATGTTATGAATGTCCTCAAGGTCTGGGGTATGGGAATGTGGTTATGGCTCATGAACTTATCACAAGCTGGTGTGCATATCAGAAGGTCAGTATCTTAATTTAAAATACACATAAACTTAACTGCTTTTGAGAACTGTCCATTGGAAAAATACAAATGCTATCAGAATTCTGAATGAGAACGTAAAGGAAATTAGACTGATTCCTGGTGATCACACAGAGCCTAATCCTCGTTCTGTATAGGGATACCGTCTCTACTTCACAGATCGAAATAATCAGATCAGGTCATCTCAGCAGCATCTGTTTTAATTATTGACATTTTTTTTCCACACCTCCATGCATACCACTAGCCCTCCATTCAGATAATTTTAAAACCTGAATAAACCAACCTTGGGTGTATTACAGTACTAGTGGAAAGTTTTCAACTTCCTTTACAGTGTTCATGAAACACAACTTGCTCACCTGGTTGGTCTGTAGTCTCTTCAGTGAATGCTCAAAAAATATTGTGGTCTTAATATTTCAGAGAAGGGTTTTCTAAGTATTATTCATTTTATTCATTTTGTCATTTTCGTAGCTTGGCACTTTCAATTTCATAAGATAGCATTTTCTGATTTTGTTCTGAAAGGATGCATTTCCTTTCTTCACTCTCGTGACCTTGTACGCACTTAGCAGAGTGGTCCTCATACCAGAGAAGTGATTTGCTGCAGTTAAAAGCTCCAAGATGGGGCCAGTCTGTGGCACAAATACTGATCCAGCCAGTTACTAGCTGTGACTTCTACAATTTCTTTAACCCATCTGTAACTCTTTTCTTCTCATCTATGACATAGATCTGAAAAAGCTCATTTTGGATATTAAATTATTTAATATATTTAAAGCAGTACACGCCTGGCCCAAAGATGCCCTCATTAAGTGTTCAGAGCAACTGTATGTTCAGTTAAAATTGGAACAGAGACATCAGCCTGAGTATGGACAAAATTAAAATTCTAAGCTTAAATAGTCACAAAAGCATGATTATAACTTCTAAATCTTCATATTCTCAGTATTTTACTTAATTTGTGTATTTACAGTGAGTGAAGAAGTCACTTGATACATGCAGCAAACAGCAAAAGTAATCTTACAAACGATACTCTTTTTTGAAACAGATTTTATATTTTAGTCTGAGAAGCAGCATCTTATCTTTGAAGGTTATAGAAAAAGACATAAAATATTTTTTCAGTTCAAAAACTTAAAAAGTGATAAAAACCAATGGCCATGTACAAAGTGACTTATTTAGACAATTCTGGGCTTAAACAGGATATGTTTACTCCAAGAGATAATCACCATGTAAAAGACACCAAAACCAAAACCAACCCATTGTCATAGACTCTATTCCAACTCATAGAGACTCTGTAGAACGGAGTAGAACTGCCCCCATAGGGTTTCCAAGGCTGTAAATTTTTATGGGAACAGACTGCCACATCTTTATCCCGAGGACTGGCTGGTGGGTTTGAACTGCTGACCTTTCGGTTAGCAGCCAAGTGCTTAAGACACAGATGCCCTAAAATCATCACACAAAGTAACTGCAGTTTGTTGGTGTGAAAAACTGTAAGATGTTTCAAAGATATCTCTGTCCGCCATACAACAATGTTTAAAAACCTGTTGTTAGCTGCCCCAGAGTCCAGCCAACTCATGGTGACTCCATGTACAAGCGAATGAAGTGCTGCTCAGTCCTTCCCCATCCCCATGATTTGTTGCCAGTCGGACAGTCATGATCCATAGGTTTTCTCTGGCTGATTTTTGGTAGTACATGGCCAGGTCTTTTTGCCTAGTCTGTCTTAGTGCGGATGCTCCAGACCCAAAGATTCTCTTGCCTTTTTTCTTCACGAAAATCCTGTTATCTGATAAACCTCTCTCAGTCAGCCTCATATTTACATTTTTGTACCTTTGTCTTTCAAATTTAGAGCCAGAAAATGGTGTCACAAGGCTATTTGAGAAATGCCTAAGAAATCAAACACATATTATTTTCTGTTAATGGTTTATTTATTGAGCTCTCCATGTAGTTCTCATGTTTTTATGACTTTGTGTGTTTTCTATCTTCTGCCTTCCATATCAGTTTTACATATATATCACTATTTCACCTGAATAAGAAGAGACCTAACAACTAAGTCCTAGTACCTAATTGTATTTAAAAACCATATATTTGCAAGTCTTTTTAGATTTATGTCTCATATGAAGACCAAAAATTTTTCATAAAATGTTGACGCTTCAGGCATTAAATAATGCTCTTTCCCAACAATGAAAGGAATAAGGTTTTTAAAAGGTTTAATTCTTTTTTTCATTTAATATTATGCTTGTGAAATTGTCATAGTCAACTGCAATTAAGAACTCAAATGCACTGGTTTTCAATGATTCTATGTTGTTTTAGTTTTGCATCTTATTAACAGACAAGAAGATACTAATGTTATTAGAATAAAATGTCTCTGGCTATCTTTGTCAAAGATCCCTTTCAGTAATCAAGGAAGGATTCATAGAGCTGTACTTTGGGGTCAATAGTCTAGTACGAACTGTATGATTTTAACTGGTAGAGGCAAAAGGCATTCTAGGAGCAGGGCATAGCATGACCAAAAGTATAGAATTACAGAGCAGATAACTGACATGGAGATATGAATATTTTGGGTTGCTAAATATATAAGATACATACAAGAGGGTACTGTATGTTAACGTTTGAAAGTTATGTTTTGAATAACAATACCCAGAGTAATTGTAGCTAGGAATTATTGAGAACTTATTATGAATCCTGAAATCCCTGGGTAGTGCCAACTGCTAAGCACTTGACTACTAGCTGAAAATTTGACTGTTTGAACCCAAATGGCCTGGTGATCTGTTTCCGAAGGGTCACAGCCTTGAAAACCCTATGGAGCACAGTTCTACTGTGTACACATGGAGTCGCCATTAGTTGGAACTGACTTGAAGGCAACTGGTTTGATTTTGAGCTAGGCTCTATTCCAAACATTTTTCAGATATTAATCCATTTAATCATTACAATAACAAAATGAGGGAGATAGTCTTACTATTCCCATTTTATAGATGATGAAACTGAGAAAAAGAGATGCCTAGTAACTTGGCCATAGTCTCTTGGTTAGTTAGAGAGACCCATGCTTTTTACTTGGGACTACACCTGATACTATAGCGGGAGTTTATAACCAATTCACTGTTTGAATCCCAGACTTAAGAAACTGGACACAATTTAAGAAGGAAGTCAGTAAGGATTCATCGCATGTTGTGTTTTTGTTTTACTGGCAGAGTCTTACTGTAGTGGTCAAGCTTTGTGGCAATAATGACCTGAACAAAAATACTAGTGGTTGAGAATAAAAATTAAGGGATCACTAAGGTTTTTTTAAATGAAGAAAATTTGGAAAAAAAAAATTCATATGATTAGGAAGGTAAATGTAAGAATAAAAAGTAAAGAAAGTAGTTATTAAAAACAGTTCTCAAGTCTTGAGACTGGACAACTCACAGAAGAGTGCATCCCCAATGATAATAATTTTTTCTTTAAGTTTATGGACAGGGAGAGCATCAGTTTTGATTGAAAAACTGATAAGCAATTAGGAACACCCCAGAAACTGCATTTTAGTAAAATGAAAAGGTAAGATATCAAATTACGTATGATACATGTTTTACTGTGTAGCGAGCCAGTGAGAAAAACAAGCATAGTTTTCTGTTTAAAATTGTTTAAGATTTTGTTTTGGAAATGAAAAGTAGACAAGAGGAAAGATCATAACTAAAAAATACTAGTAAATGAGCTATGAATGGAGTTATTTTTGGACAGAAGAGACTTGACCAATGTACGGGACCTGTAAACACTTAAAATACGTTATATTAAATATGTTATTTTAAATGCCGTAAAAAATTGCCTGTGTGCTTTCAGTAGTTCTGTGAGTTGCACACCAGATCTTTCAAGGGTGAAATTTACTCATAAGTGCCTCTCTAGGAAAGAATAACCCCAGAAGCAATCTTTTATAAAAAGAAAAAAATTGAGTCTCCTTGTCCTAAAGTGAATTTAGTATTAGCCTATGATCATTATCTGTCTTATTTTTTCTTCATTAAAATTTGTGGAAAAAAATGTCTGGTTTACTTCCGCAGGTTTCTAGCTTTTATTGATGCTGAGACTACCCGAGGCTTGAGATAGAGGAACAGAGTCACTTCTTTGAGCAAATCATTTCATCACTTTTTTCCTTCTACAATTATATTGAAGGTATCAGTCGCAAAACACCCAGGCAGACTTTCTGACTGCAAAACATTTTGTTAAGTTTTGAAAATCTGCAGGGAGGGAATGCAAACTATTCCCTGATAATGTAAACTTTAAACCCAGGGTTTTCTCCACTGAACTCTCTGAAAAAACACACACTTAGGTTTTCTTTTGCATTCCCCAAACTCAACCCGTCCTGCCTAGTTCGCCAAAATCAAAAATCTGTTTTTCCACTGGAGCCTTGGTAGCGACGTGGTTCAAGAGCTCAGGCTGCTAACCAAAAGTTGGCAGTTCAAATCCACCAGCCACTCCTTGGAAACCATATGGGACAGTTCTACTCTGTCCTCTACAGGACACTATGAGTCGGCATTGACTCAACAGCATACAACAACAGTGTCTATTAATTAGATAATTGCTCTATGATTCTAGTGTCAATTAGTTAGATGATTTCTCTAAGACTCTAATATTCTCCTCATTCATATTTTTCAGGCTGTCTGTTGCCACCACAATTACATTTACATCTCAAAGTCCCTTATATTTAATCCCTGCTGACATTTTTTACTTCGTATTATTCAATGCTTCTGTCAGTTTCTTGATACACCATGTTTTCTCAGGCCCTTTTGTAACTTTGCACATTTTTTTCTTCCTCTGGAATGCTCTCTCATCTACCAAACCACCCCCTGTTCCATCTGCATGGCCATCTCCCACTCATCAGTCAAGATTCATCTCTCTTTACCTTTAATGAGAAGCCTTACCGGACAGAATTATTTAGACTTTTCCCTGTAACTTCTTGTAGTTTCTTATACATGATTGCTATTGCAGAAATCTTTTGTAAAACAATTGTTTGCATGCTGTTTTGTTCGTTGGGCTGTGAGATCCTTTCGAGCAGAATCCATGTGTATTCGTTTTAGAGCCCATGCCCCAGAACTGTTTCTGGGGCAAAGTAGATATTACATGTTCTCATAGACTACGTCAATGAATCAATAAATGACACATCCCGAAACCAAGGAAACCAGTAGCATTGCTTTGCTTTCGTTGTCTAGGCATCTACCTTGACTTAGATAAATTAATATAATTCCTACAGGCTCTGAATGCCAAAAACCAAACCTATTTCCAGTCCTAAAATACAACTCCCCTGGCCCCGATTTCATCTTCTTCAACTTTCCATGGTTTTCTTATTTTTTTTCTGGCCTTAACAGTACTAGTTCTTGCATTCTTTTTTCTGATCCACCCTTTTCTCTTTCATAACTCCTTAACTAATATGCCATCATCACCAAGTGCTAATTTCATTCACTTTTTTTTAAATTTTCTGTCATATATCATTTAAAAACATATATGTAAACATTAAGCATACGCAAGGCGACTTGAAAGATGAACATAAAAGGGAATCCCATTTTGGATACATGATTATGGGCAGGATGTTGTTGATCAAAGTATTGGACAACTATGGCTGGAAGTAGTCATCTGACTTCCCTTTAGGCTTCTGGGGCTCTCATGTAATACATTTTAAGTCTTTGGTATTTTTATTCATCATAATTATTGAATAAGCTATTTTCAAAATAAGCTATTTTCAGATTTTTTTCTTAGTTATGTGTGATTTTGCATTTTATTTTATGGACTTGTGGAAACTAAGGATTATCTCAAATCCATTTTTTAAAGTATGTAGTGTCACAAAATGCTGTTATATTTGTAAGAACTTTATTATGAGATATAAAGGTAGGTTTGTACATTTTTCATATTTTAATAATGATATAGATATTATACATATAAATTTACTTTGTCAGTAATGTTTAACTCCAACTAAAATCGATTATTTCAAATTTGATTTTTCCCCTGGATTTATTGTGATACTTTCATAGATAACAAATGTGTAATATATCATTTTTGTATTATTATATGGTTAAATACTGGCAATAATTAAAATGGACCATAATTGAACATGAAGCTTAAATTTATAGACGGTAATATAACTATTTAAAGATCTAAATCTTGACATCTAATTAGAATATCACTAAAATGAGTATTTGAACATAATATCTTATTAGCACTTTTTAATGTTTTTAGCTGAATTTGATTCACTGTTTATCAGTTTTAAAATATCTGATTATCTGATATGTTAAATTGAAAGGAGAGGGAGGTGGTTTAATGGGTTCCTCAGATATAACTAAAACTACTAATGTATGTATATATACATATAGGCTTAAGTTTTAGAATAATGAAAAATTATGTTTATTTTGCAAAGAAAAAACATTTTATTTAGTGTGTTACATCAACCTCACAAAAGCAAGGATTTCACTAATAAGCCAGGTTAAAATTTCTTTATGATAAAAAGAAAGAATTTAACTGACAGTTAAAATTTTCTTCACAAATGGTAATGAGGCAATTTGTCATTAAATATAAATTCATATGAAATAACTGAGTTTTATTTCTTGACCTCTTTTTGAATTTTGACAAATTAATTCTAATTTTTTAATAGAAATATGTACACAAGTTATAAAACTACAATCTTACAAAATAATTAGAGAACAAAGTGCAGCCTTTTTCTTGCGTCCTTGGTAACTAGTGTTATCTGTGCTATTATGAAATGGGTACCTTGAGAATAGGACTGCCAGATTTAGCGAATTAAATACAGGGCTCTCAAATATTGTATGGGACATGCTTACACCAAAAAACAAAACAAAACAAAACAAAACAAAACTCATTGTTTATCTAAAATTCAAATGTAACTGGGAATTCCATCTTTTGTAACAACCCTCCTGAGCCTTTTTACCTATGCCTCTAAATGCTTTAGTGTGGAGGTGTTTTTTCCGTCCATCCTCTCTGGTCAGCTGTCACTTTTTAGTGTGTCAGTATTTTCAACTCCCTCTGAGCTTACAACTTCTGCTTTTAACCTGCTATTTTCTCTGACATAAAAGTAACTGAATTATGTTTGAGGAAATCAGATCATTGAATAACTAGCCATACGTTTGTGCACAGATTTTAAGTCATTAGGCTGGATGTGTCTATTTTGATAAAAAATATCCTGTATTAACTGAGTGACTGGTATCTTACTTATGGACTCAGAAGACATTTCACTTATTTTTGTGGCTTAATTGTCTAAGGTCATGTTTAAATTATTTTGAAATCTTACCCTTAGTTTGAGCAGGCTATTGTTCCTGTTAGCAAGCCTGGATTCGTGGGTACCCCATGCACAGCGGTTGCTTCTGTGCCGTCCCTGTAACAGGTGTGGATCAGACCATTGTGATCCACAGGGTTTGGGTGGCTGATTTTCAGAAGTAGATCATCAGGCCTTTCTTCTTAGTCCATTTTAGTGTGGAAACTGGGCAGCATCATGGCAAAACACAAGGCTGTATTGATTCAGCACATAATCATATATTTTAAAAATTAAGGTCTTATGTATTTTTTCTTATATTTTTTCATCTTACATTGCTGGAATTCATGTTTTTGGTTTTCATATAAAAAATGAAGTTGTTTGCATCACTAGTAGTTGGGGTAAATATTATGATAATGATGTTATTTGGCAACAATAGTTCTTCATAGGCGCCTATATTTGTAGGAATGACCAATCCCATTCAGGCATTTTCCATGCCTTCTGCTTTGAGAAATTAATGCTAATTTCAACCTTTCAGAGAAGTATCTAATTTGAGCTCCTTATAATATTTTGAGGGAAACTACTTGAAATACAAGTGTCTAAATGTCAGCAAATATTATCAGTTTTGTGATTCTCAAAAATAAAATTAGGAACCATTTATTCTTTAAAGGAGCATATGGATATCTTTTTGGAATTTCAGATACACAAAATAATGGCAAAGTAAAGGATACTTAAATGGAAAGGGTCCTCTATGCTTATTAAAGTAATATGTAATTGAGTGATTTGTCCTCAAAAGAAATTTCAAGGGTACTTCTTAATTGTCAATGTAATGGATGACATTTTCAAGCATTACTGGAACAAATCATAGTTTCTGTATTTTAGTGGATTATTGTGAAGGATTCCAGAAAAAAAATTCAATGATATAATAAACATAAAAAGGAATATATGTTAGAATTTTTTTTCTAAGGTTATAACAATGTAGGTCCAAGACATATAAAAATAATTCAGTGTCCAAATTTAATTTTAAGATTCAACGAAGGCAGTGGGGTTTTGTTTGTCAGAGGAGTGTGGTGCCGTGGCAAAAGTGTGATGGGTGAGGTCATGTCCTATTATTATATTTTCCCCTCTAAGGGGAAATTTATTAATCTTTCAAGACATTGTTTTAATCTTTAGGTAATTTTGGGCTAGATCCGTTCAATATATAAAATTCTAGGCAAACACATTGTCTTCGTATTTTACAAATATTTGAGTTTAAAAGTTTCATGTTTTTAACATAGATTGTTAACACTTTTTTGGTCTAGATGGAAAGTTTATGAATTATTACTATGTTTTTTAGATAGCTTGCTCAAATTGACTTAAGTACTGATAATAGTAAAGTGTATTATCTTAATTAAAGGAGTTAATACACTATAGCTGTTTTGGGGGAAAGTTTGAAGCACTCATCATTAATATAGTTAGAGATAAGGGTTTTAAAACAGAACACAATTGAGCTACTATAATTACGTCTACCCTGTTGAGAAGATTAGAGATAGTTGACATGGTTGCAGTAACCCACAGAATAGATATTTACTCATGAACCAGTTCTAAAGGTACTATTGTCTTTGCAAGAAGGTAATTTTGACAAAAAAAAAAAAATAGATGCGCACACACACACACGCATACATATATATATGTATATATAGAGAGAGAAATTCCTATATGCCAATGAATCTTCTTTTTAGAAGGAATCTATCATGTTCCATTACGACTCACTTCCTCATAGAAAGCTATGTGAGGGTAATAGTGTAGTGATACACTCTTGTGATCTGTACTTATGGACAAATAAACCAAAACCCATTGCTGTCGAGTTGATTCCGACTCATAGCGACCCTATAGGCAGAGTAAAACTGCCCCATAGGGTTTCCAAGGAGCAGCTAGTGAACTTGAACTGCTGACCTTTTGGTTAGCAACCTGAGCTCTTAACCACTGCACCTCCAGGGCACCTCTGGACAAATAGAAACTCTTATACCCAAGGCCTAACTAATTCCTTTTCATAGCAATACAGTTTGGATTAAAAGTAAACACTAAACAATGCTAAATTCTGAAATTTTCATTGGTACGAAATTCAGGGCTTTGCAGAGTGCATCGACTCTACTTGATCTCTAGGGTACCTTAAAGTTATAAAATAAATTCCTTCTTTGTACATATCATACTCAGTGAGAAAATTAGGCCAAATTTATCTTTAATCCATAGTCTTCAAATTGATAGTCTCAGGCTAGAGTATAGCCATCTTGCTAATGCTGGAGTTTCGGGAGGGGACTCTAGCAACTCTAAGAATAGAGTATTGTGCTAAACATGTTGCTGTCCTCTCTTAGAAATGATTCATTTTACTCAATCACTGGTGTTTTCTGTTCCACAAAACTACACTTGCCAAGTTTCTTCTCTTTTAAAATATGCATGAATGTATATTTTAATTTAGTAAGCATTTATTAATTGCAAACTATATTGTAAGTATAACACACACATAGACTAAACTAAAAATAAGCTCCTGACCTTACTACGTTTTTCTTATGTTAATGATCTGAAGGGCTGTGTGACTCATTTATTTCATAAAGTTTCCTTTCTAAATGATTAATCAAGTTTATATATGGGAACCACCTTCTCCAAACAAATTCTTGACTCCCCCTTAATTCTGTCAAGCTAGAATAAAAATGCATACTATTTGATGAAATAAAAAATGTATATATAGCAAGAGGATAGTGTGAACATTATGAAATAAACATAACTAAGTAGTTTATGCTTCACTAAGGCATTATTATTGGACAAAAAGACTATATAATTACTAATATTAGGCTTCCATCTTTTTACAATCCATAATAAGCACAACATGTAATTAGTTTTTCAGTATATATGTCAATATGTATGTATTATATATATGTATATTTAAATTTAATATCTATTCATAATTTTGTGAAGAGGAAAAAGCATTTACAATCTGAACGATACGAAACTATATTTTTAAAAGTAAAGGCAAATATAAGGGTGTTCAATGCGTAGGTTAAAGACAAATCAGGTACCTTAATAGTTAAAACCTCTATGCTTATTTCTGTATGTAAGGGTTAAACCTTTTTTAAAAAGTCTTTAGAGAGATTTTAAAGAAAATTCTCAAAAGCAGTTCAAGGATAAGACAGCAGAAAGTTAAAAGAACTGATTATTGAACTGGACAAATCTCTGACAGAGGCTTACTTTTAAACTGTCTTTAAGTTTATCATACGCTTTTACGCAGAGAACAGAGAGCAGGTGTTTCTGACTTCCACAGGGGGTAACGGGCTCAAACTTTTGTATGCTAGATTCATTTTATATATAAAGAAGTGTCCTGACTGTGAGGCTCATTAAACATTTGAATGAGCTTCGGAGTAGGTTACTGATCTCAGCCTCTGGAAGTTTTTCACTGTAGTGGAGAGTCTCAATCATCTAGGCTGTTTAAAGGCTGTTCTTTCTTTCAGTCGAAGGGATGTATTAGGTTACTTCATAAGATTCATTTATCACTTCAGCTTCTGTGGCTTATACTGCCACAAAGCCCAAAGGGTGTTTTACTTCGTGCTATGAAAGTACGGGGATGTGAATATTCAAATTATTGTCATTTTAATGAATCATATAAAATCATTCTTCATCAGGCAGTTTCCTGGTATAAATAGTATACCAGTACTGATACTCTTACAGTTATTTTTTCAGCACGCATATTACATTTATTCTTCTTAAGTCAGTAGCTAACCGGGATTTTTCAACATTCCACAGCAAAATATCATATTTTGCAAATTATCAGACAATAACAGGATTCTACAATATAAAGAAAAATATACACCATGAACTTTCTTAAAAAATATGCATATGCTAAATTATAAGGAGGTAGATATTTGAGTATATTTTTGTCTTTATGAACAATTTTTCATGCTATAAGTCAGTAATTAAAATAAGTATCTTAAATCTCACATTTCTATGAAAATACAGTGAACCAGTAAAAGCATAAAGTTAGAAAGGAACACAAGCAGCCCTTTTCCTATTACTTTTAGATTTGATTCAAAACAAAACCTTTCCCCCTCACCGAGTGACCAGTTCCCTACATTTGCTGATGCATAGTGAGGGGAAAAGAATGCGTTTGTGAAACAGAAAGAAAAGAAAAATTTCCAAATGTCTTTGATAATTCCAAAGTTTATATAGACTGGAAGAGAAATCAGAGAGATTCAATATAATTGACCCATTCTGCAGTCGAAAATGCTTCAGGTAATGTATAGTCATATTACTTAAAACTATGGAATACTATTAGAGGCAATGCCTCTACAATGTAATCACATTGATCGGTTTTCCTGGATACTGTCTACCTACTACCATTGCTACATTAACTAGTACAGTCACAAAGGATTGACGATCATTGAGTATTCAAACTCACTTCTTAAAAGTCTTGAAACAGTGGATGTGACGAGAGCTTTGGAAATAATATTTGCGTGTTCTCTGGATTGCCTGACAGCACTTCAGATGCTTGGGATTAGCTTCAGAAACGGAGGAAATCATCCTTACCCATTCTAATTCGTTCTGACCTTCAAATTCGGCTCTTAAATTTGTCCTATTTGGATTTGCATTCCTAAATTCACCAATAGGTGGGAGGCAAACTTAATAAAATATGATTATAGTTTTCAGAGCACTACCAAAATAGGTAGAGTTTAAAGACAACATACATGTAACTGTAAGGATGAATTAAAATATGTCTTTGAAGCTTACATGTGTATTTATGGTACTTAATATAATATGTACTAAACTTCCTGTGTTCTTATGACAATTAACTGCTTCAATTACTAAATTTATTTTTATCTCCTGACTAAATCAAATGAACATACTATGTCCATGCCAATAGCTTTTCCCATAGGTAATCTTTTAGCCTAATTAGAAATGATATTTGTCTGATTTAAATCATGTGCTAAGTTGACTAATTTCTGTATTTATACTAAGATGTAGCTTTTTTAGTATATTCATTTTTCACATAAGTAATTTGCTTATAGTTTGGGTGATCACTCTTGAGTTTCTTTTGCCCTTGAACTACTTGAATGATGTTTTCTATAAGCCAGCATTTTCTGATTTGTAGTATTAATACCTCCAAGTTATTGTGAAATAGGTAAAATTATTTGTAGGATGGCCATATGCCTGGATTGCCTAGGACTGTATAACATTATGTCTGATGTAATTATTAATAGTTTTCCTTTTCACTCATAAAACTGTCTCCAGGTTGGAGTATACCTTATTTGGTCACCATCATTATTGTAGCCAATAAATTTTATAAACTTCATTTTCTTTGGTGGCTAACTATTTAATTTACTAAAGAATTTTAAATTCTGATTAGTAAAAACAAAATAGATTTGAAATCATCTAATTCAGGCTTTAATGAAACAGGAAATTCAGATTTAAGAGCACAGGAAAATAAGACTTAATTCTATTAAGCTGCACAGAAGGCAAGGTCTCTATTTGCTTTTTAGACATTCTCTTTAGCATTATGACCAGCTCGGTTTTAAAGCTACCATGTTATGTTGTTGCTGTTGTTAGTTGCCTTCAGTGCAGCCTCATGGCAACCTCATGTGTGCAGAGTAGTATTGCCTCATGGGGTTTTCAAGGCTGCGACCTTTCAGAAGCAGATTACCAGGCCTGTCCTCTGAGGTGACTCTAGGTGGGTTCAAAAACCAACCTTTTGGCTACTAGTCAGGTACTTAACAGTTTTCACCACTTATCATAATAAAGTCTTAATAATTGTTAGCTACCATTAGTCTTAATCCATATTATATGATATTACAAAATTCTTTTCAGACTACTTAGACATATTACATTGATGATGACTGCTTATCACAGTTTCTTTTTTTATAATTCTTTGTGCTTTAAGTGAGAGTTTACAAATCAAGTCAGTCTGTCACACAAAAACCCATATACACCTTGCTACACACTCCCAATTACTCTCCCCCTAATGAGACAGCCCACTCTCTCCCTCCACTCTCTCTTTTCGTGTCCATTTCGCCAGCTTCTAACCCCCTCCACCCTCTCATTTCCCCTCCAGGCAGGAGATGCCAACATAGTCTCAAGTGTCCAACTGATCCAAGAAGCTCACTCCTCACCAGTATCCCTCTCCAACCCATTGTCCAGTCCAATCCATGTCTGAAGAGTTGGTTTTGGGAATGTTCCCTGACCTGGGCCAACAGAAGGTCTGGGGTCCATGACCACTGGGGTCCTTCCAGTCTCGGTCACAAAACAAAATGTTTTGATTGTGTTTAATCCTGGTTATGCAGAGTACATATAAACAATCAATTTAATTTTAATTTCCACCAATGATGGTATTTGATTTATAATTTTAAGGTTGGTGTCCCTGATAAAATATAAATTTGTGTAGAAATGTTTGATTATTTTGGTCAGAAACTGAGTTGATGATAAAAAATAATAAAGAAAATATCAGAGAAAACAATCTTGGAAAAACAGATGACTAGGTAATCTACTTGAAATGATTGGACATACCATAGGAAAAGCTTTGAACTAATCAACATGTTCTTCCATTTGGTTAAAAAGGAAAAAAAAAAAAAGGCAACAATTGGCCAGATGAAAACAATTCAATTGTACAATTTAGCATAGTTCTTAATTTTTAAGACATTTACATATATATGATATGTGATTTTTACAACAATGTATATTTTTATTATAAACCTATTATATGTCAGATATTAATTTAGAGGTTATAGTTTCTTCTCTCATTATACTCACAAAATACTATGTGGATTACGGGTAGGTAGGAAGAAGTATCCTTTTCACTATAAATGAATGAAACACCTAGAAATCATAACACTTGAACGATTGAATCCTGACACTCTGATTTATATGTTTGGTAACTATAGAGCAAAATTGGTAATATCTTTTTCTCTACTTTGGCTTTACCCTCTTTGTGAGAAAATTGATCCCTTTTAGGGGATAAATTTACATATTTTTAATTCTACAGGCAAAAAAGAAGTAAAATAAAACTAGAAAGTCTGAACAAGCTTTGAATTTTTTAAACTACATGAATATCTTTTGGTATACTTATTTCTCTATTTTATATTGGTTTTAATATATATAATTTAAAAATTATTAAATTACATAAATTATTCATAGAATTTTCTAAAGACTTCTTTTGGAAATAAAGAGTGTCCCACGTTCTTTGCTGGGAGGAGTTTTAAGGAAGTACTCAAATGAAGAGGTCATTGTTAAAGGTAATGGGAACTCTACCACAGCTATGTCCCTGATTGCATCATATCAGAGCTGTGACAGAATGACAGAACTGCTGTCCACACCTTCAGAAGAGCAACATTGCACATTGCTGTTAATGAGTCAGAAGGAAGCTATTGGGCCTATTAAGTGAGTGCTTATTGCCTATTTCTTTAACTTCAGCTCTGAAATACTAGTATGTATGTGCAATTATCAAATCTAAATAGTAAAGTAGGGATTGTTTTAAGGATAGTTTTAAAAAGCTAATGTCCACATAACTGATGTTTGGTATATAATGTGTACATTTCTCCCATGTAAAACTGACTTATACAAATTTCAGTAACAAATGACAAAATAATTACTAAAGGTCAAGGTCAAGGTAGCAGTGAAATATTTTGACACTGCATGGATCAGGTGTGGAGGCACAACTTGTTTTCAGTTGTATTTGTTTCTCTTAGAATACTGTGCATTTCTAAACTCCAAAAGTCAGCCTCTTTGTCTTAGAGCCTTTTTTTCTGTTTTTTGTTTTTCACAGCACGGAAAAGGATATGCTAGTCAATTCGACAGGACTTACTGAAGCAGCATGATTTGCACAAAGTCGACCAACAAAAGCATCAACTTTTCAACTTCATTATCTTGGCCATCCAGTTAGTTCTGTGCAACCGAGTATTATTAGATTGCTGGCGGAGTCATCGTGGCCAATTTTAGGACATAATTGCTCTCAGCAGGCCTGAGAAATGAGTTGAAATGTGCAGAACTGTAGAAACTTTAGAGGCAACTGACCTTGCCTCTCCGATCAGTGTGTGCCTGTTTACAGCACTATATATCTTTCTCTCTCCAAATGTCACTGAGCCCTTTAGATGTTTGTATTCACCATGAGAAGCCAGTCATAAAGATAAAGGAAATTTGTGCATTATAAATGCAATATCACTGTTTTAAACTTGACTGTTTTATATTATTTTTGTGTGATCAAGTGTTCCCCAAACTATTCCCAACTTTACAGATTGTGATTATGTTCTTTTCACCTGTGGGTTTTAAAAATTGTATTCTGAAAACCCACAAAAATATCAAAGACATTCTGTAGTTTATACACCGTGTTGCAAAGTGTTTACTGTACTATTTCAAAGCTTCTAAATAAATATAAAATATATATATTATATTATATAATTTTCCTAAAATGTGGTACAACTTAGTTGGTTTTTAAATGGATTCATACAGTCCACATCATAAATAAAATAAAAGGTAATTCAGGGTCCCAAAGATAAACTTACTGAGAAAAAAAAGTCATCATTAATAGTTTCCTTCCAGCTTTCATATCCTAGTCAACCCTGTTTTTCCTTGTTTCAAAGAAAATGACGCTCTAAGCTACAAAATTTTGTCAAGAACTCGTACTGAATTTTCAATGCCAAAGATGTAGCTGTCGATGTTATCAGACTGAGCACTGAACATGTAATATCAAAATATCTTACAATCTACATTATTTCAATTCTATTTCTACGGCTTTGAATTTAGAATCACTTAAAACTTTTATAAAGGATCTATAAATTCACCTGTATATGTTGTTAGAAAACAAAAAACAGAAAAAGAACACTGGGTGTTTGTACATTTTGTGGTGTAAAATATGTAATTCAAAGTTACTATTTTAAAAAGTCCTCAATCATAACTCACACAGAATTTTATTTTACATAGTTTTACATAGTTTTGTGACTCTTAATTACACATGAAGATAAAATCTATTTATAACTCTATATGAATATATAGAGATATATAAATATTTGAACTGATAAAGAAAAACTCTAAGATATTTAGGATCCCTAAATTTAAAATAAATAAATCTGGAGATAGAAACATGGTATATTATTGTTGCAGTATTATGTGTGAATATTAATAGCTTAAATGTAGTCAGTGTTTTATTAATAAGAAAATTCTTCATGAATCTCCTCCTTGAAAAGTAAAGTTTGTCTTTTATTTTTGTCAACAGGTTAATTATTAAATTCAGTGAGATGCATTTTCCTTTCTTTTATGTATATATATATTTTTAACTGTTGTTTATTGCTTGTTGAAACACCAGTAAGAGAGAGAAAGATTAGAGAATGTGAGACAGTCTTCCAAGCAAAGAACAAAATCACCACAACTCCCCTTTAAAAAGCCTTCAACATTACATCTAAATGTTTGCCCAACCTAAATTACAGACCTATTTTGAAATATTTCACTTTATTTTAATTGACTTATTATGTTCAATGATAGGCTGAGCTGCACTGTGTTATTGAAGAATAGACTAAAACATAATACTTAAAAAAAATGCTTTTCATCTAATTTTATGTAATTTAAATGAGATTTTACTTTAGTTTTAGCAGTAAAATGCGTACATATGTTCAGAGGTCTTTGATGTATACATGTGAGTGATATCTTTGTATCACTGATTTTGTCGTTATCAAATTACATATTAATATGTCATACTCCCAATCAGCTTATATTTAAAAAATTATGTGTGTAATGTTCTAGTCTTTGGGGGATTCTTAAAAAAATATATAAAATTAATTGATCATCTATAATACAAAAAAGCACATTTACATTCCCTAAGTGCATTTTATCAAACTTTTGGCATTTCTACATTAATATTTTGAATAATAGACTATTTTATTAAGAAAATGTTTCTATATAATTTAACTGGAAAATAGTCCGTTGTAATTGCTTTTTAAACAAGAAAGTGATTTTCTTGTTGAACCAGTCTGCTTTAATTAAAACCTTTCATGCATTGGGTTACAATCACGGGGGAAAATACACATTCATCTTCCTTATTACATGCCATTGAAAATAAGGTTATACCTGCTTTACATATAATGGCTACACGAACTAATTTGATTTAAATAAGTTTTCTTTAATTATGTAGCCCTTCATAGTATTGTATATAGTCTCCCTTAAAGCACCTTCTTATACCATATGTTTGTGTATTCGTTACTTTTGAATATATCATAGCAGCTAGTTATACTAATTTGCGTTTTAGGGCTCAGATTATGTCATCAATCTACCAAAAACAAAATAAAAGTTTTAGCAAAACTGTGGGACAAATAACATTATTTAAACATAAAATAATAAGTGATTAGGTCATTAGTCAACTCTCTATTGAATCAAAAATAAATCAGCGGTTACAACAAAATAAGGCTGAAATGAGTGAATTAGCTAAAATGTCATTTGCAGATGAAGGGGAGTCTAACATGGATAAAGGCAACCAACAAATACTGAAGATTTCCAAATAAACATTTACTGGATCAGTATGTCCAGGACTTTTAGAATAGGCTTTCTATTTAATCTGGTCATCCTAATATCCAATCTCCCATAAATTCTATACTCATCAAAGAATAATAATATCCAGTTTATTAGACAGTCTTTCATTATTTCAGAAAAGACTAATCATGATACCTACTCCTTGTTAACATGGTCAGTTTTAAAGCAGTAAGAAGTCAACAAATTTTCCTGTGGAAACAATGTCATAATGTTTCAAAGGTATGTCAAATGACAGTTTTTAGAAGTATTTCATCCACATGTACCATTCTAATTTTTAACTTGTGAATGTAGTATTGTGAAATAATTTAAAATCAGATATTCAAACATGACATTAGAATTACTTTACAGGTATAATGGTGTCAACGATATAAATGTTTCATCTTGGGAAATATTAAGGAATATGTTTATTTTATTTAATGACGATATTAAATGCAATGCCTTTATCAAACATTGCAAATTAAGTACTATAGTAGAAGATTTACATATTTTAATTACTCATTCTCCCATTTCATTTCTTAGTAGTTTAATAATGTGCAGTCAGATGTTCTATAATGTCAAAATCCTCTGCTTCTGCAGTAAGGAGAAAAACAAAACAAAAACTCCTTGCAATTCTCTACATCAACTTTAATAACCGTGCATTAGTTGTACTCTTTTTCCCTTCCAAAAATTATGAACTGGAGTTAAATTGCTCTTTAAAATCATGACTCAGTCAGAATGTGGCAAATGTTAAACAGGACAAAAAATCATTCGTGTTGTTGACTGATAATAAGCAGTGTTACACTTCATTACATGTGTTTTTCTTTCCCTCTCTCATGTGCTTTTACTGCCCGAGGAATTCAAAAATACTTAAAACATTGATATACTTGATCATTTTTCTGAAAATCTTATATTTTTCATATTGTAATTTCTTGGGTTCTTTAACTTTTTCAATTCTAATTTTGTAGTGGTAAAGGCTTTGCACTTAACATCCTTTTTATTTTCCTTTTTAACAAGGAAAAACAGAAAATGACAAAATTCCATATTTTTTACACCATGGAGTAGTAAAATTATTTTATATATTGTTAGTACTTCAAGGAATAACCCTCTGCTAAGTCAAACAAAATCCTTATATAGTAATTTGTGAAACTGTTCAGTAGAGTATTTTTTCTTCTAAAACTTGGCATAGGTTTTAGATTATAGCATTCTATTAGAATGCGAGTAGATGGGTGCCGCCAGAGTATTGCAGGCAATAATATGACAAAAATTCTAATACTTTTAGTGTGCATGCATGTATTTCTAACCACTGTTATTTTTTAAGTATTTGTAAAATTAGAAAAATGCCTTGATTTCTTGGAAACTTGTCACGTGCTTAGTTTGAAGTTTTACACTCCAGATGTTTTTGAGCTGTGCGAAAATTCTGCATTAATGATGCAAAATATATTAAATTTTCACGAGGCTCAAAAACTTCTGAATGATAGAACTCAGACTTCCAGTACATCGATACAGCTTTGAGCTGAAAGGAAGCAGGGAATTTCAGCTCTAACCACACTTTTTTTTTTTTTGAGACAGTTTATCTGTGAGTGAAAACAGGGTATTATAACAAAAGATGAGTTTCAATCTTAACTATAGTGTTTGTTACTGTGAATGCTATAATAATACATAAGTAAAATGAGTGTAAATGTAATATATTATTTTATACTGCTGTATACATATGAAATAAATAAAAGTAGGATACATATTACGCCATTTTTCAATGCATGGATCTTCCACTGACGCCTGTGGGAGCTTTGAATAAAAATCGCTATGAGTCGGAATTGACTCACTGGCACCCAGCAACAAGTTAAAGACAACTAATGTGGATTTAATAATTTTAGTCTTAATATAACAGACCTAAGGGATCATCTGTTTAAAACTGTGTCTCATTTGAAGGAACATATGCCTAATTTTCAAGGATTTCACAATATTTATGGTTTACAAAGGAGGCAATTCCATATAATTCATGATACCCACATGAATCTTTAAAATGCATATTTTTCCATCTAATGTTATATTTCCTTTTTAATTTTCTAATTTGTAGTAATACCAAGGGTTCACAATGATTAATATAGAGGTTGTAATCAAGATTTCGGTGACTTCAAGCAATAAAACAAAACTCATTTAAAGTCAATGAAAACATAAGAAAAATAAATTCCGTAGTGTTATTATTTTCCTAAAAGAAAATGATTCAATCAGAAGCATTCCTGTTAGGAATGTAAAAAGCTAATGACTGAATACATTAATAAGGGAAAATGAAAAAAACAAACACAGAAGATAGAGAAGAACATTTTAATTGTTATGGAGAGTTATGGTCTTGATTACATCACATCCTTGAATTAAAATGCAGATATTTTTATAATGTAAAACTAATCTGAATGACTCCTATAGAAATTTAGGTTCTGAAATAGCTAAAAGGAAATAGAAGAAATGTGTGCTTCTTTGTCTTGTGTTATTTGTGTAACTGCTTTTCATGAGTTCGAACTACACGTATCTAGTGGGAGGATCATTTTTATGAGATAAGGGAGAGGACTAGGTATTTATCTTGCTACGAACATTTAATAGAGCCACCTCTATGGTAGAAAAGAACTGAATAAAATGGACAGGAATGATAGATTTTTTTGATCAACTATTATCAGCTGTAATTATAAATGGTCTTGGTTCTCCTGTAGACTTCCTGCTATCCCTTACTTTCCCCCTTTTCTGGGATTATCATTTAGTCAAGATAATGTGTTTTCAGAGGTAAAATTAATTTTTATTCCATTTAAAACATTTGTTGAGGTTCTGAGAATAAGGGAATGTAAGGATGTATGGCTTCAAGAAATCTGCCTTCAAGTAAATTTTAATCCGATTTGGGAGCCAAAAAATTTTACAGAAAAAAAATAAATGATTTAAAAAATGATCAAAATCCATCAGTGAATCACCAATCAATTTAATGCACTTTGACCATAATGTAAAAACAAAAATAAAACACATCATTTCATGCTAAAAGTAAATAGTACTTTGTGAAATTTATTTTTTATATATAGGTGTGAAATAGGATGCAATGTGAAGTTTATTTCTTACTTTGAATCATTGCCCAAAATATTTGATATCTAATACAAATTTAGATTTAAATTATTTAATGCTGCAGAAAGACAGGAACAATCTTTTCAAAACTTACTTCACATCTAAATCTTAATCTTCAAAAAAAAAATTTTTTTTTTAAAAAAAAATCTTTACTATTTATAAAATATAGATAAGTACACCAAATTGCAGAATTTTTTTGTGTGCATGAGAATTAGGTGAAATATATGTGAAATGCATAGCATAATACTAACACACACTGTTAGATTTTATTATTATTATTTCCACCACTTTTCCACTATTCTTGGTTACTGAAAGTACAGAATACAGTCTACAAATTGAAATAATTCATTTCCCAAAATTCCAGATTTCTGTGGAGTGCCATCTAAACAGTGCTAATTTCAAAACCCAAGATGAAAGTAGACTTGCCTTTGATATTTACTCAGCAGTTCTTCTCACCTTTGCCTCTCTACTGATCAGAGGTATAGAGTCCTGGAAGTAAAGTTCACAGCTGACTAGTTTCTAGTCATCTTCCTCAACTCCTTTTGAGACTCTCAGATTGCCCCCTATTCCTACTACCAGTAAATATACATATATGATTGCACCAGAACATATTTACCTGATTCTTTTCTTTGACCCCAATGAGCATCCTGAATATCTTTCTATTTTCATGTTAGTTGGACTTAGTGCATATCTGAAAGATTTTTATTTCTTTGCACATGACTTTTATATTATAAAAATGAATTTGAGCACTATTCTGTACCTGCCTTATTGAATTCGAATTTTTTTAAGGGCCCTCCATCCAAATTTCTTAAAGTTGTCACTAATTAATTTGGCAGACCCAGTTCCCTAGAGTATCCTTTGGCTGTTGAAAATTTTTCTAAGATTTTGTTTTTTCTTTTTAATAAATAGGATGGTCTATTCCCTTGTCATAAAAAATAGACTTCAAATTTATCAGTTAAAATAGTTCATAATAATTTGTGACTAACAGCATGTCTGAAGGAGCATGTATATTTTAAAAGGGAATTTATTAATCCATGCAGAACCTTCTGGTGAGGATATTGTGTGGATGAAAATATTTTTTGCCTCATTTTACTTATTTACTTTTCTTTGAGGGCAGTTGCTAATCATTGAACAACCTTCTCCCAGTATGTTTGGGGGTAAGGAGCATTTCAGTAGCCTTGCAATCACCTAATCTAGAACACAATCTTCACCCCTACTCCCCACCCTTCCCCTACCTTTATAATTGCAAGTGGCTCTTCTCTTGATATGGAAATCCTGGTTGAGTAGTGGTTAAGAGCTAGGCTTCTAACCAAAAGATCAGCAGTTCAAGTCCACCAGATGTTCCTTGGAAACTCTGTGGGGCAGTTCTACTGTGTCCTAGAGGGTCACTGTGAGTCAGAATCAACTTCATTGCAACAGGTTTGTTTTTGTTTTTTTCTTCTCTTGATCATGAAAAAGGGAAGAAAACAAGTGTTGACATTTTAAATTACGTAAGTCTGAAACTCAGAATTTTATTCCAAAAGCGTTAGAGTTCTTTTAATCTTAATTGTGGTTCCTACTTAATAATGGAGTGCCAATATCTTTCTCTCAAAATTGGTGTGTGTGTGTGTGCATGTGAGTATTTGACTGTGTGTATGTGAATGGGGAGTGGTACTAAAAGGCACAAGAGAAAGTCATATGCAGGAATACATAAAAAGGAAGAATGAACTTGCCTCTCTAAAGACCTATATTTTGTGGATTTCTATAAATTAGTCTTCAGAATATTAATACTCCTGGTTGGAAAGCAATAATATTCGATCATCCAGAAGATGGCTTGGGCTTTTTGAAGCTATACAACTCACTGATCAATTTCTTTTGACCTTGTATGAAAACTGCTTTTATTTATCACAGTGCTGTACAGACCACAAGGAGGCAACACAACGGTTTTAATAAAACCTACTCGTTAAAAGTTGAATCAGAGAGGGAGACTGAGAGATGGAAGAGTTGGAAGAAAGTGACAGAGACATAGAAAAAAGAGAGAGAATGCAATTATTAACTTCATTTCCCATTGAGTTTTACAGACTGAGAAGCAGTTATGATTTTTGAATTTCATGAATTTATATGGATACCTAAATTAAAACAAGGAAAAAATAATGAAAAGAAATGATAGTAATTCTAGTTAAATCACACAATGAGCAAAGTTTACAGTATATGCTAGGAGAGAGTTAAAAAAAAAAAAGTTATACTACATTTTAAGGAGCCCTGGTGGTGTAGTGGTTATGTGCTTAGCTACTAGCTGGAAGGTTGGTGGTTTGAACCCACCAGCCACTCTGCAGGGGAAAGAAGAGACACTAGGCTTCCATAAAGATTACAGCCTTGAAAACCATATGGGACAGTTCTACTTTGTCCTATAGGGTTCCTATGAGTCCAAATCAACTCAAAGGCAATGGGCTATATTACATTTTATTTAAAAACATAGTAAAATTAAACTACTTCATTGGGATGCCTCCATAGATGCTTACTTTGTTTCCTTTCTTTCTTTTACAAAGATGTGTGTACTTAAATGACAGTATTTGCAGATAATAACCCATAGTCCTCAAGTCCATTTGGACTCATAACTAACCTATAGAACACCATAGAACTACCCCATAAGGTTTCCAAGGTTTGGCTGGTGGATTTGAACTGCTGACCATTTTGGTTAGCAGCCATAGCTCACTGTAGCTCTTAATCACTGTGCCACCAGGGCTCTACCTTGCAGATATTATACCATTAAAAAATGCTTTAATGATCCTAAGATAATATATTTGCAACCAGAGGGACCAGTACAAGACAAAAATTGGCTATAATAGCACAAACTGATCATGCAAGAAACGTGACACTGGCATAACATTTCAGAAAACCATAGAACAAACTTGCAACCACTGTGTTTATTGGGTAAGGGTATTGCTGCTAAGGTGAAAAAAGAATATCAAACTGTAAATCAGTTATGCACAGTGTACAAGATGTAGCAGGTATTTTTAAAGTTTAGATATTAGCACAGATATTTAGTTTAAGATATTGCATTATGAGAAAAAAATTAACATTATTTTAGAGGTGTCAATCCCAATATTTGATATGTTAATAACAATAATTATAAAATAAAAATAATTAAAAAGTGAAAATAAATACTGCAAATAACTAAGCATTAACTCAATGTTATTTTAAATCTCTACACAACTACACAGCAGATGAGTACAATTAATTTACAGACTGGAGTAGTAAAAGTGAAAGGAAACGGGCAGAATTGAGAGACATTTCAGAGCAAACAGATTGTACTTCCTCACTGATTACATGGTCACCTAGCTGAGGAGAGTGAGGGAGAAATTACAGAAGACTGAGGTTTTTGCTCGGCTTAGTGGATTGTGCTGCCTTTACACAAGACGAAATATAAAATAAAGGAAAAGACTTGTGCAAAAAGATGATCTTATTTGTAGAAAAGCTTCTAATTTTCTCTTTATCATTCCAGTTTTATTATATGTGCTACCCAGGTGAGACCTGAACTGCATTATATATAAACATTTCCAGAGACTAAGTTGTGCCTGACCAAAACCACGGTGTTTCCAATTGCCTCATGTGCATGTAAAAGCTGGACAATGAATAAGGAAGATCCAAGAAGAATTGATGCCTTTGAATTACGGCGTTGGAGAAGAATACTGAATATACACCATGGACTGCCAGAAGAACGAACAAGTCTGCTTTGGAAGAAGTACAGCCAGAATGCTCTTAGGAGTGAGAATGGCAAGACTTCATCTCTCTACTTTGGACATGATATCAGGAAGTCCAGGCCCTGGAGAAGGACATAATGCTTGCTAAAGCATAGGGCCAGTGAAAAAGAGGAAGACACTCAACAAGATGAATTGACATAGTGGGTGCAACAATGGGCTCAAACATAGCAATGGTTGTAAGGATGGTGCAGGACTAGGCAGTTTTTCATTCTGTTGTACGTAGGGTCTCTATGAGTTGGAACAATTCAATGGCACCTAACAACAACAACATCAGCAACAACAATCTTTATGTCAAATGGCAATTTCTCCTCTGCATTCTGCTTTATTCTCTGCAATAACTCATGCTTATTATTACCATTTAGTCTATATCTCTTAAGTTAACTAATTTTTTATTAATGTTTAGTTATAATATGCAAATTATATATTTTTCTCTTTCTGTGCAACTTTGACTACATATATATGCCAAAAGTGGGCTTGAGCAACTTAGAAAGGTTACAGATGAAGTAAAACTCTCTGGTCTTTCCTGTGAAGCACGCATGACAGAACATAATGAAGAGGAAAAAATGTTAATAAAAAACACACCACTGTAAAAAAATGTACTTATTTTTTCTTCCATGTGAATTCAAATAATGTTTTCAGCAAATCATATTTTAAGTCATAACATCTTTATGTTGTTGAACTGGTGTTTGTCAGCTTACCATCCAATCTCTACTAACAATCTTATTTTCTATTGTTTTTTAAACTGAGCCTTACAGAATAATAGAATTTTGGTACTGAGCAGGATCTTGAAAATTTTCTGGTTCTAATCCCTACTGTGAGGAGGAAGAGACAAATATACGCCAACTCATGGAAGAACCTAACCATAAACATAACACCTTAAACCTTTTTCTTGACTCTGAATTTTCAACTTATGTCCAGCTGTGTCTCCAGTATCTGTAGTTTATTTTAACTTAAAATTTTAAGAAGAACTATAATTAATAATATACAAATGAGTTACAGCATCTAGAACTTCCCTTTACACTTTAAAAAGGCAATGCCCTCCCTATGCCACACGTTTACCTGTAAAAATGATCCTCACAAATACAGAACCATGAAATTTGACCTAAGGAACTAAAGACAGTCCTAAGTATCCCTTATAGATTCCTATCAGAGATGAAATGGTGTCCTTACACATGCCTTTGTTTTTGTTCCTCTTAACACACCCACCGTATCATATTGCCGGCATACAAGAAAAACTGGAGTCACAAATATGAGTACATTTTCCAGAGATATCATGTTAAATAAACCACTACTCCACTAAGAATGGGTTTGAGTAAGCTGACTTTCCAAAAACATCATCATTTCACCTAAACAACTCTTCCAGTTCAGTGCTTACTTCAACCAATTAAGTCAAACACTAAAAAATAAAAATAGGAAAGTAGATAGAGGTTATTTTAATATCCTCCTTCGGAGCCCTGGTGGCACAGTGGTTAAGAGCTTGGCTGTTAACTAAAAGCTTGACAGTTCGAATCCATCAGTATCTCCTTGGAAACCTTATGGGACAGTTCTACTCTGTCCTATAGGTCCCTGGGATTTGGAATCAACTCAGCGGCAACAGGTTTACTCACCCCATTGGCGTGGGAGGGATTCCTGCCCTACTTGAGGATGACCGAATACTCGACACCTGATGCTGTAAAAATAACATGGACAACAGTTTATTAGTAACATGTACTCGGAGCCCACACAATACACAGGAGTTGCATGTAGGAACAGCGTGAACGACCAGGGTCTGTAGGAGGCAAGCTTTGTAGTACTGCAGGGTAAGGTGCACCCTCCACCCCCAATTTCCATGAAAGGATGTGGTTGGCTTATTTTAATAACTTTGTGAGCTGTCAGGGAATTGAAATCCACTACTCAGGGATAAGCAGGAACTTGTGGTGAACCCCTTCATAAGGAGGATTGTTTAGCTAGAGGTCCTTATCCAAAGGAGCGGAATGGCAGAGAACTTGTGGATATGCCATTCAGGGACCCCCAGGTTATGCCAGAGGTCAAGGAAGAATATCACACTGGTTCTTACTTTAGGCCTTATGCCATGATTGGCCCCTTGATTCTTTACAAATTTAAAACTCAGGGATGACTGAGACTCTAGGGAGTAGGAGAAGTGCCTCCCTTGGAAGTGAAATAGGCACTTGACCAGGAGGAAGAGACACACATAGTGACATGGTCCTCAAAAACATAAACTGTAGAGGAGGCGGGGCCAAGATGATGTAATAGTCAGATGCTGTCTGTGGTCCCTTTGACAACAAAGACCTGAAAAAACAAGTGAATCGATTATTTATGACAACCTAGGAGCCCTGAACATCAAAGACAAAGTTGAGGAATCAGACTGAGCAGTAGGGGAAGGGTCAGATGGTTCAGAAACAGCAAAAACTTGCCAGACCTGAACTGGCTGACACTAGCACCCTGCAGGCTGGATCAGCTGGTGTGAATGGTGAGGCAAGCAGTGGTGCTTGAGATGTGTTTTCCACATCAGGAGAGACCAAGAGGTGGAAAGTCTGCTTAAACATTCTGAACCAGTGAGAAATGGTGCTAAACTGGCAAAAGATAGGTGTAAGTATCTAACCTACCACCCAGATAAAAACAAACAAACAAACCCTTTTGAAAAGTAACTCCCATTTACCTGCCCCCTCCCCACTCTGCTCTGGGTCCCAGTCTGCTTCAGCAATTGCTGAGCTCCCTGGGCCTGAAGTAAGACCTGCCCCTCGCCCTAAGCCATTCTCCCAGCTTTGGAGAGGGAACACATCAACAAAGAGGAAAAAATAATCTGCCAGCTCCCCTAAGCTGAGAACTCAGGGCAGACAAGGCCCCTTTGCTTAAGCACAGGCTTAAGAGGTCCACGGACTTTGAATGGCTTTCACTCCTGCGTGGATCAGTGTGGGCCCATTTCAATAGGGTAGGCCATCATTATCACATTATAACAAGGTATATAACTGAAACCTATTTTCATCTCTATCTCCTATAAGTGGGAGTGGCAGATTGGTGACATTTGACACTGCCCTGCCCATTAAGCAGGGTCCTTAGCTACACACATCAGGGACCTGAGCACTGATGGCTCCACCCACTTCACCAAGCCACCTGTGACAGGGATCCAAGAATAAGTGGTGACTCCCAGTCCTTACAGCCAACAGTATTGGGTACCCATAGTTCAGCTGCAAAACCCACCTACCTACATGCTGCAGGGAACAGAGACACATCTTCCACCCAGACACTCAGGGGCAGCAGTCATCCCCTTGCTTTGATCAGCACATGATCCCCTACTACAGCCAGATACCAGTACTTCCTCCAGTCACCCTTGCTCATCTAGGACTATGAGTGAGAGCCTGCACCACACACGTGGTGACTGACAGCCTGGACCCCTGAGTTGAATCCACCCAAGAAAAGTAAACTGACTCCTAGGCTCACATACCCAGTAACAGCTCTAGCCACCTAGAGATAGGAGGTGAGAGCTTCAAAGATGCCAATAGTCAAACTAGCTAACATGACCAGCCTATCTGGCATATCAAAACAAAACAAGAAAGTGGAACACAGTAAGCAAACATAAAATCAATAATTATAATAACTTATCGATGGCTTGGAGACAACAGTCAATATCACATCACATAAGAAGGCAGATCATGATGGCTTCAGCAAGCCACCAAAATGAAGAATTTAGAAACCTTCTGGAGGAAGATAACTTCTTGGAATTACCAGAGGTAGAATTCAAAAGACTAATATACACAACTCTTCAAGAGATTAGGAAGGAGATCAGGCAAAATGCTGAACAAACCAAGGAACACACAGATAAAGCAATAGAGGAACTTAAGAAAGTTACACAAGAGCATAATGACAAATTTAACAGGCTACAAGAATCTATAGAGAGATAGCAAACAGGAATCCAAAGGTTAACAATAAAATTTCAGAATTAGACAACTCAATAGAAAGTCAAAGGAGCAGAACTGAGGCAATCAAGTCGGAATTAGTGAGACTGAAGATAAAACACTTAACACAAATTTATTTAAAAGAGAATCATATAAAAAAAATTTTTCTTAAAAAGAAAGGAAAAAGCCCTAAGAATTATGTGGGACTCTATCAAGAAGTATAACCTACAAGTGATTGGAGTACCAGAGTTGGGGGGGGAATAACAAAGAACACAGAGAGAACTGCTGAAGATTTGTTCTCAGAAAGCTTCCCTGATATCGTGAAAGATGAGAAGATATCTATCCAAGAAGCTCATTGAAGCCCACATAGGGTAGATCTCAAAACAAAAGTCACCAAGACATATTATAACCAAACTTGCCAAAGCCAAAGATAAAGACAGAATTTTAAGAGCAGACAGGGATATACGAAAAGTCACCTACACAAGAAAGTCAATAAGACTAAGTTTAGACTACCCAGAAGAAACCATGCAGGCAAGAAGGCATTGGGATGATATATATAAAGCCGTGAAGGAAAAATTACTAGCCAAGAATTATATATCTCAAATATGAAGGAGAAATTAGGGCATAACCAGACAAACAGAAGTTTAGGGAATTGTAAAAGCCAAACCAAAATTACATGAAATACTAAAAGGAGTCCTTTAGTTAGAAAATCAATAACATCAGATAACAACCCAAGACTAGAACACGGGACAGAGCAACCAGGTTATCAACCCAGATAGGGAAGTCACAAAAATAAATCAAAGCTAAAACACTCAAAAAAGTGAAACAGGGACATTGGTATGTAAAAGACAACAACATTAAAACAAAAAAAAGGGACTAAGAATGTAGTCTTCTAGATCTTTTATATGGAGAGGAAGTCAAGGAGATTTAAAGAAATAAAATATTGGTTTAAACTTAGACAAATAGGGGTAAGTATTAAGGCAATCACAAAGGAAACTAACAATCCTACAAAAAAAACCTGTCTCCATCCAGTCGATTCCAATTCATAGCAATCCTATAGGACAGAGTAGAACTGCCCCATAGACTTTCCAAGGAATGCCTGTTGGATTCAAACTGCCGACCTTTTGGTTAGCAGCCGTAGCACCTAACCACTACACCACCAGGGTTTCCAACAATCCTACACATCATAATAAAAAGAAGAAAAATATAAAGACTCAACAAATACCAAATCAACAACAGCGAAAAAGATGAAAAGAAAATACATAAAGAAAAACAACTCAGCACAGAAAATTATGTGGAACAAAGAAATTGTCAACAACACACAAAAAAGACATCAAAATGACAGCACTGAACTCATACTTATCAATAATTATGCTGAATATAAATGAACTAAATGCCCCAATAAAGAGACAGAGAGTGGCAGAGTGGATTAAAAAACATGATCCATCTATACACTGTTTACAAGAGACACATCTTAGACTTAAAGGCACAAAGAAACTAAAACTCAAAGGATGGAAAAAATATATCAGTAAGCAACCATCAGAAAAGAGCAGGAGTGACAATATTAATATCTGAAAAAATACACTTTAAAGTAAAATCCACTGCAAAGGATAAGGAAGAACGCTATATAATGAATAAAGGGTCAATATACCAGGAGGACATTGCCATAATAAATACTTACACACCCAACAACAGAGCTCCAAAATACAGAAAACAAACTCTAACAGCACTGAAAAGAGAAATAGACAGCTTCACAACAATAGCAGGAGACATCAACACCCCACTTTCAGTGATGGACAGAACATCCTCAAAGAAGTTCATAAAGACACAGAAGATTTAATGCCATAATCAACCAACTTGATCTCATAGACATATACAGAACACACCTTGCTCAAAAACTGCTGGGTTATAGAAAAAATTAAGGATGGAATAAAGAAATTCACAGGCTCAAATGAGAATGAAAACACTTTCTAATAGAATTTTTGGGATATAGGAAAAGCATTTCTCAGAGGTCGATTTATAGCAATAAATACACATATCCAAAGAGAAAGAACACCCAGAATCAAAACATTAACCCTACAAGTAGAACGAGTAGAAAGGGAGCAGCAAAAGGAGCCCTCAGGCACCAGAAGAAAGGAAATAATAAAAATTAGAGCAGAATTAAATGAAATAGAGAATAGAAAAACAATCTAAAGAGTTAATAAGACCAAAAGCTGGTTCCTTGAAAAGGACAATAAAATTGATAAACCATTGGCCAAACTGACACAAGAAAAACTCTAGAGGAAGCAAATAACCTGAATAAGAAATGATATGGGTGATATGACAACAAACCCAACTCAAATTAAAAGAATCATAGCAGAATACTATGAAAAATTATACTCCAACAAATTTGAAAACCTAGAAAAAAATCGCCAATTTCTAGAATCACATTACCTACCTAATCTAACACAAACAGAGGTAGAAAAACTAAATAAGCCTATAACAAAAGAAGAGATTGAAAAATCATTTTAAAACTTCTAAGAACAACAAAAAAAGCCCTGGCCCTAAGAGCTTCTTTAGAGAATTCTACCAAACTTTTAGAGAAGCGTTAAAACCACTACTACTAAAGGTATTTCAGAGCATAGAAATGACAGAACACTTCCAAACTCATTCTATGAAGCCAGTATAACCCTGATACCAAAATCAGGTAAAGACACCAAAAAAAAAAAGAAGAGAAAGTTACAGACCAATGTCCCTCATGAATGTAGATACAAAAATCCTCAACAAAATTCTAGCCAATACAATTCGATAACATATCAAAAAAATAGTTTACCACAGCCAAGTGGGATTCATACCAGGTGTGCAGAGATGGCTCAACATTAGAAAAACAATCAACGTAATCCATCACATAAATAAAACAAAAGACAAGAACCACATGATCTTATCAATTGATGCCAAAAAGTCATTTGATAAAATCCAACACCCATTCATGATAAAAACTCAGCAAAATAGGAATAGAAGGAAAATTCCTTAATATAATAAAGGGCATTTATACAAAGCCAACAGCCAACATCCTTCTAAATGGAGAAAGTGTGAAAGCATTCCCCTTGAGAACGGGAACCAGACAAGGATGCCCTTTATCACCGCTCTTCAACATTGTACTGGTGGTACTAGCCAGAGCAATTAGGCTATAAAATGAAATAAAGGCCATCCAGATTGGTAAGGAAGAAGTAAATGTATCCCTATTTGTAGACGATATGATCTAATACACAGAAACCCCAAAGAATCCACAAGGAAACTACTGGAACTAATAGAAGAGCTCAGCAGAGTATCAGGATACAAGATAAACACACAAAAATCAGTTGGATTCCTTCACACCAACAAAGACAACTTCAAAGAGGAAATCACCAAATCAATACCATTTACAATAACGCCCAAGAAGATAAAATACTTAGGAATAAATCTAACCAGAGATGTAAAAGACCTATACAAAGAAAACTACAAGACACTACTGCAAGAAACCAAAAAAGACCTACATAAGTGGAAAAACATACCTTGCTCATGGATAGGAAGGCTCAAGATTGTGAAAAAGTCAATTCTACCCAAAGCAATCTACAGATACAATGCAATCCCATCCAAATACCAATGACATTTCTTAATGAAATGGAGAAACAAAATACCAACTTCATATGGAAAGGGAAGCAGGCCTGAATAAGTAAAGCATTACTGAAGAAGAAGAACAAAGTGGGAGACCTCACACTACCTGATTTTAGAAACTATTATACTGCCACGGTAGTCAAAAAAGCCTGGTACTGGTACAACAATAGATACATAGACCAATGGAACAGAATTGAGAATCCAGGTGTAAACTCATCCACGTATGAACAGCAGATATTTAAGAAAGGCCCAAAGTGCATTAAATGAGTAAAAGACAGTCTCTTTAACAAATGGTGTTGTTTAACTGGATATCCATGTACAATAAATGAAACAGGACCCATACCTCACACCATGCACAAAAATTAACTCGAAAAGGACCACAGACCTAAATATAGAATTTAAAATGGTAAAGATCAGGGGAAAAAAATAGGGGCAATGCTAGGAGCCCTAGTACATGGCATAAACAGCATACAAAACATTACTAACAATGCACAAACACCAGAAGAGAAATTAGATAAACGGGGTCTCCTAAAAACCAAATAATTATGTTCATCAAAAGACTTCAGCAAAAGAATAAAAATACAACCTACAGACTGGGAAACAACTTTTGGCTATGACATATCTGAACAGCATCTAATCTCTAAAACCTACAAGATACTGCAAAAACTCAACTACAAAAAGACAAATAACCCAATTAAAAAATGGGGAAAGATAAGAACAGGCACTTCACCAAAGAAGATATTCAGGCAGCTAACAGATAAACGAGGAAATGCTCAAGATCATTAGCCATTAGAGAAATGCAAATCAAAACTACAATGAGATACTCACTCACCTTAACAAGGCTAGCATTAATCCAAAAAACACAAAATAATAAATGTTGGAGAAATTTTGGACAGGCTGGAGCAACTTGTATACTGCTGGTGGGAAATGTAAAATGGTACAACCACTTTGGAAGCCAATTTAGTGCTTCTTTTTAAAAAGCTAGAAATACAACTACCATATGATCCAACAATCCCACTCCTTGGAATATACCCTAGAGAAATAAGAGCCATCACATAAATAGATATATGCACACCCCTATTCACTGCAGCACTGTGCACAATAGCAAAAAGTTGGAAACAACCTAGGTGCCCATCAATGGACAAATGGGTAAACAAATTATGGTATAGTCACACAGTGGAATACTATGAAATGATAAAGAACAATGATGAATCCTCAAAAGATCTCATAACATGGATGAATCTGGAAGGCATTATGCTGAGTAAAATCAGTCAGTTGTAAAAGGACAAATATTCTGTGGGACCACTATTATAAGAACTCAAGAGAAGTTTTGAACACAGAAGAAAACATTCATTGAAGGTTATGAGGGTGGGGAGGGAGGGAGAGGGAAATTCACTAGATAGTAAAAAATAGACAAGAATTATCTTGAGAGAGGCAAGGACAATGCATGATATAGGAGATTTTAGCACCACTGCATTAAACAAAAGCTAAGAAATTTCCTGCACAAGACCAAACACTTCAAAGGACAGTGTAGTTGGGGCTGGGGCCTGGGGACCACGGTTTTGGGGGACACCTGGGTCAATTGGCATAGCAGTGTTTATTAAGAAAATGTTCTGTGTCCTACTTTGGTGAGTGGCGTCTGGGGTCTTAAAAGCTAGGTAGCTGTGATCTATGATGCATCAGTTGGTCCCAACCCACTTGGAGCAGAGGAGAATGAAGAACTCTAAAGACACAATGAAAATATTAGCTCAAGAGACAAAAGAGGCCATATAAACCAGGGACTCCATCAGCCTGTGACCAGAAGAACTAGATGGTGCCTGGCTACCACCAATGTCCGCCCTGACAGTGAACACAATAGAGAGTTCCCGACAGAGCAGGAGAAAAATGGGATGCAGAACTCAAATTCTAGTAAATAGACCAGACTTGATTGTCTGACTGAGACTGGAGGAACCCCAGAAGACAGAGCCTCCAGACTCTTTGTTAGCCCAAAACTAAAACATTCCCCGAGGCCAACTCTTCGGACAAAGGATAGACTGGAATATAAGACATAAAATGATACTCGTGAAGAGTGTGCGTCTTAGTTAGATATAAATGGTCTGCTCCTATCCAGAGGTGAGATGAGAAGGCAGAAGGGGATAGGAGCTGGTTGAATGGTATGGGAAATCCAGGGATGGCAACTAGGGTTCCAGAACAATGTGTGTATACATTTTTGTGTGAGAAACTAACTTGAGCTGTAAACATTCATCTAAAGAATAATAAAACAAACTGTGGAAATGTCTCTTTTCATGGCCAATAAACGCAGTTGAGGGACCTGTGTGGGTTGGTATAGGGAATGCATGTCCTCATGAGGTGTGAATTTAGACTAATCAATGCTATGGCAACAGTGACACACAGAAGGGGCCATTTGTCAATTTGTAATTTAAATATGAGTTTTTTGAGAATCCTATCATGCCTCTTATTTATACCAGCTCCCAAAGCCTTAGAGGGGAAGTTGAAGTTGCATTAAAAGCTTTTCTCAGGAATCCAGCATTATGTATTTTGAGAAGAGAAATGAGTGTCTTGATCACTATCAGTAATGTCTAGAACTTTGAAAGAAATAAGGAATGTCCTGTGGAGGCCTTGTAATGTAGCCCTAGTGTATGTATAGCCATCTGTTACCTTGATTTATATTTTTGGTTTTTGGTAAGGTAAGAGAATCCCAAGTTCTTTAATCCAAAGGCAGCAACTCTTGGGCAGTAACCCAAGAGTTTGTGAAAATGTACAGATAGGACCATTTACTGGTCAGGGAATTGAGTGTTAATGTGGCTGCTTGAATTGTGGCCATTCGTGCTGACCTTTGGATCTTGCCCTTCATTGTGACATTCTGGTTAGGACTGAAAAGCAGCAACACTCCACAGAGCTCTATCCTGAATGACAGTAGCGATGATTTTGTAAAGTGTCCAAACTCCCATTAGTATTCATTCAGTTGATTCCCAGAGGAAACAAGGTTTCAAAAGAGTCTGGGAAAGAGGTGATCTCCTCCAGTACTATGGCATCTGGTATGTGACTAAGGACAGGAAAGATCAGCTCCTGTTGAAGATGAGGTATGGGGTAGGGTAGAGAGCCCAGGACTGGCTCCATCCTATCTGAAGGAGGCCTTGATAGCCATGCTGAGCTTGTGGGACGTTGCTTTCATCACCCAAGGCATAAGGACCACCTGGGTATGGAGAGTCACAGGATAAGGGTCTACAAGAGCCTCTATTTACTGGGAAATGCACTATGTGGCAAACAATTGCTGCTTTAATGGTATATAATGCAGGGCCAGGAGGGCTGTTTCTTGTTTTAAAAGTTTATGGGCAACTTACAGCCATAATAAGTGGTACAGAGACTCCAGGATACATGACAGGAGATTGCTAAAGCCTCTAACATGAAGGAGTCTCTGAGAGCAATAATAGGAGTGTCTGCTGATTTCATTTTGGACAGATTCTAGAGCTTTTTTGTTTTGTTTTTGGAGGTAGCCCAATTCAAGTTGGGCCAATTTGCAAGTAACAACATTACTGAGATTAAATAAAAGTTATAAAAGAAGCATACGTTGCTTTGAAAAGCCAAGAAAAAAAAAAAAAAAAAAACCTAAATCATGTATTAACAAACTAAATGATGTATTAACATTGATAGTGGTAAGTTCTTGACAGTGTCAGGGATGGAGTAGTCCTCGCTTTACCAAAGAATTTTCAGCAATTTAGCCGAAGTGATAAGGTATTGTACTATGTGTAAGACAATAGCCTATCTCCTTTTCATGAGCTCCTTTGTGAGTGTTTGTATGTCCCGGTGGCGTAGTGGGTAAGTGCTAAGGTCTGCGGTTTAAATCCACCAGGCAGTTCCTTGGAAACTCTATGGGGCAGTTCTACTCTGTCCTATAGGGTCTCTGAGTCGGAATCGACTCGATGGCAACAGGTTTGGTTTGGTTTGTTTTGAAACATGGGTCAAATGGACCTCCTTGGAGTAAGATGGCATCAATGTAATGTCATACCTCTGCTCCTGGAGAGGAGTAGGTGCAGTTAACACACCACCTTCAGAGACTGTGTGCAATTGTGAGGCTGTTGAGGTACTCCATGGGTAGCCCGGTAGAGGCGTATCATGTCCCTTTGGAGATGAAAGCAGACTGAAGAAGTTGTTCAATTAGGCACCGAACAGGACATATTTACCAAATCTGTAATAGCAAAATGTTTGTCATTTACTGACTGGATGGAGTCAATGATTTCAACAATGTAGGTTATTGGGTATGGGGCCTTAAAAGATAAGACCACAGCATTAATATTCTAGTAATCCATTGTAAAGGGCCATCCATTCTATACAGGTTTAACAATAGGCCTATTGGGCTAGTAAATGGAGAAGCAGTATCATAGTCACCATATCACTCACTTAATCTTACATAATGAGTTTCAGTTCTTTAAGGCCCTGTTTTAATTTATACTGGACAATGTTAACCATTTTAATTTGGAAGTATATAGGATCCCATTTTATCAAGCCAATTTGTAAGTGCCTAAGATTTAATTTAATATTAATTTATTATTCCTTGTGTCAGAACATGTATGCCTATTTTGGGATATTTTAGGACAAAGAGTGCTATGACTCCAAAAAATTGAAGGAAGGCAATAGTTCTAACGATTAAGATGAGGTATATATATTTGTCCTCTATTTTCTATTCAGTAAGTCCACTAAGATTATAGGGGGCACCATGTTTAAATTTAATGAGGTTCTAAGGCATAATTTAAGCTGCATTATTGATTAAATCCATGACGTTTGGGCAATTGGCAACACGAGCAGATGTTAAAATTAATTCAGAATCTATATTATTGCTGTACAAAGGTCAATCAGCACCTTTTTGTCCTTTTGTTGTATATTTTTATTTTGTGAATTTTGGATTTCCAATTAGGTTAAATTGTTGACCTTTTTTCAATTTATTTATTTGTTTCCTCCCACTGTGTCCATCTTCTTTCCTTCTTCCTTTTCTACATACACACATACATACACTGTATGTACTTTAGGGAAGGGGGCTTCTTTCTATCCTGCTCATATTAGTAAATTAATTTCTCTAGAGAGCCTAAATAAGTATCAACAGGATTACAAACATCCCCATGGTGATGGTTGGTGTATAGGGTTTAAGGACTATCTTAGTCTAGGTTCTCCAGAGAAGCAAAACCAGTGAAGCATATATATGTATATGCGTGTGTATATATATTATACACACGCATATATATAGTGAGAGAGATTAATCTCAAGGAAATGGCTCACATGGTTGTAGAATCTGGCAAGTCCCAAGTCCATGCATCAGGCATCAGGTGTCAGCCTAGAGATTTCTCCTGACTCACGTACCTGCAGGGTCTGACAAACCCAAGAGCCACAGGTCAGAGGGCAGGCTGCTGGCCCAAGTCCCAAGAATTAGAGGTCAGATGCTGATGAGCCTAATGCAGGATCCAGAGCAGAGCAAAAGCCAGTGATTTTTGTCAGGAAGTCCATATATATTGGATGCAGGCCACACCCCCGAGGGAATTCCCTTTCAAATGATTGGCTACTCACAGCATATCCTGTCATGGAGGTGATCACATTATACCAGATCTCATCAAGCAGGCGATTGCATCATTATATAACTGCCAAGCTACATCGTAACTGCCAAAGCACTGAGAATCACGGCCCAGACAAGTTGACTCACAACCTTAATGGTCACAAGGACCCAGGGTTTAAGTCAGGTTTGAATTAACCCATTCATTGTGATACAAAGATGCTATAGATTTTTCCTCCCCCGCCCAAAGGATCAGGATCTTTGTTGCAACAGGGCAATAGGTAGCAGACTGGTACGACAGATTCAATGGATCAAAACCACCCTCTATTATGTCCTGCTCCCTCTCACCTCCCACCTTTTCTCCATGTATAATTTATTCATAATATGTTGGATTTCCAGCTGCATAGAATCACAACTTATAATTTTTGTCTCTGTCTTATTGCACATAGTTCAGCCTTTCTGTGTAGTTATGGGGAAAATTTCAAGAGCCTGGCAGACCACTTCATAGATACTATTCTGCTCCAAGAAGTGGCAATCAATTTCCCCTTTGTGGGGGCCCACATTCAGTAAGGTCATTTTGTCAATGGTCTGGGTGGGGAATATCATGGCCACTAATATCCAGATGTGCCTTTTTGCATGCTAGTAAACAGTAGTGGCCAGCAAATCCCAACCACATTGGATAGGGGTTTTGCATTGGAGAGCAGCTGAGTTACCTCCTCTGAAAATCCTCTCAAATGCTCCTTCCTTGGCTCTTTCTTTCCTTCCTCCTCCCCTCCCTCCCTCCTTTCCCACTTCTTTCTTTTATCACTACCTGGGCCACAGACCATTATGGATATTCACCTTGATAGACTTGGGGATAGGAGAGCACTCCTGACAGCAAAAAATAAAGTAGCATCACAGGAGGACAAGATCACTACCTTTGCCTGACAATAATGACTCTTGTTAGGCAATGCGTGTAAAGCTTAATTCTCTTTGGTGTGACAGTCTTCTTTTCCACCAACCTCATGAAAGGCCTCCTGGGGTTGTATAATCACTAAAGCAGCCATTGATGGTTACCAGGCTAGATGTTGTGAACACAGATCAAAAGCCCGGCCCTTAGTAAGCTGGACTCAAGTGCTGCCTGGTTAAGGAGCTGTGTTGTAACTGCCTTTACGATTTGGAATATCAGAGACCACCTGTCAAGCACAGGCTGAACCTGATGGCATGTCATGCCAGGGTATGGTCAATCAATAGCAATTCTTGTCTTATGGACTAGAGCTTTTTGGAGTAGGAAGAGAGGGTAATACTGGACAAGGACAATGTGGTGCTGCTCATGCCAAGTACAAACCCACCAGCAACTGATATTTTATCCCAGGAGGGCTTTGCTGTATCAGGGAACCAGTTAGTTAAACAAAAGCAGTTAATTAAAATGGACCAGGCATTCTTGGTCGTAGTCGAACCATACAGTTCGTGACATCAATTGTTTTAATTTTCTCCTGCTATGGATTGAGTTGTGCCCCCCTGCCCCCCAACAAAAAAATGCATTGAGGTTCTGGCCCCTTATACCTGTGGATGTGATCCTGTCAGGTAATAGGGTTTTCTTTTTTATGTTAATTTGGTTATACTAGAACAGGGGAAGTCCTAAACCTAGTCACTTCCGAGTTATAAAAAGAGCAGAATAGACACAGAGACACAGATGGGACAGATGGCATATGAAGACAGAGATATACAGCAGATAGATCTACAAGCATAAAGACTTCAAGAATTAATGGCTACCAGAAGATAAAATAGATAAGGAAGAACTTCCCCTAGGGTCACATGCTGAATTTGGACTTCTAGCCTCCTGAATTGTAAGAAAATAAATTTCTGCTCTTTACAGCCACCCACTTGTGGTATTTTTTGTTCCAGCAGCATTAGGAAACTATGATGGTATTTGGTGCTGAGAAGCGGGATGCTGTTGAAACAAATACCTAAGAGTTTAGAAGAGACTTTGAGTAACATATCCGATGCATCTAATAGTAAGAGTCTAGATCACCTTGAAGAGACTGTTAGTAGAATTATGGACATTCAGGCCAATTTTGATGAGGATTCACAAAATACTAAGAGCTTTTGTGAAAGCTTCTATCATCATAAACAGAATGTTGCTAGACATGTGGATATCAAATATTTTGGGCAAGGCTTTAAAAGGAAATAATGAACGTATTTTTGGACATTAGAGGAAAGGCAATCCTTGTCATAAAGTGACAAAAAACTTGTCTTAATCATGTTGGAATGTTTTGTGGAAGGTAGAGCTTGTAAGAGATGAATGTGGATATTTAGCTGAAGAGATTTCTAAGCAAGATCTTGAAGATGCAGTGTGGTTTCCCCTTTTTGCTTATACTAAAATGCGGGAGGTAAGAGAAAGATTTAGAAATGAACTGTGCAAAAAGGAACCAGGATCTGAAGATTAAAAAAATCCTAATGTAAAAACTAAGGTAGCATATCCTGGAACTGATAACAAAGTTGTGGCTACAGAATCCTTTGCTAAAGAGATCAGGCCTGACACTAATAGAGCTAATCAACCACCTCAGCAGAAACCCTGTTAGCTTAGACTGAAAGGTACAAAGAGGATGGCATAGAGGAGATGTCTGACTCCTGGAATTCTATAAGCAGAAAATGGAGCTACTTGGTTGCAAATATCAGTTTTTCTCCAAGAAAACTAAGAAATGATCCTGGGAGCAGTATGAAGATCATTAGAACTGTTGCAAAAATCATAGGGGGAGCAGGATTTTATCATCATTATTACTATTATGATGGTTATATTATTAATATTTTAATTCTAAAAGTTTTTTTTGTTTTCTGAATTTTTCTCTTTCAAGGTGTCTGAACTCTTCATGTATGCAATATGTTCTCTTATTTATGTGAACATATTGGTAGTAACTTATTTTACACTTTTTTCTATATTTTCTTGGATTATGGTAGATACTTAATGCAAATGTCTTGTGATACTTGACTGCCTTTTCATATTTAAGATTGGAATCCTAAAATGCTGAAAATAAGCTGTTTTTGTGTGGACTACTGGTTGAGTATGGTTATCTATAGGGTGATCAGGCTAAGCCATCAAATTGAGGAATTTCTAATGTTGATACCTGTAGACATATTTTTTTCTTCTTGGGCTAGATACGCCACAGCAATAATTTTTTTGGATTTTCTGCAAGGAAGGCACAAGCCTAAATACTTGCGTCCTTAAAACTATTTGGGAAAAGAAGGTTGAGAGACTCAGGATCGAAACTTTTCTTCATATGATGATCTTACACTAAATTATGCTTGTTGTCTCTCAATCTACGCACTGTCTTTTAACTTACTTAGAAAATAAATCCCTGTTTTCTAACCAGAAATGATAGATAATGGCCTAGTTGATAGTCTAGCTACTTTTTAATGACATTTTTTAGATCCTTCTTGTCTGAATTTTAGATTCGCTCTTATTTCCAGAGCTAATTTGTCTTATCGGTTCCTGACATTTTGAAATTTTCTGAGATAAATCAGGTTTCTTCTTTATACTCTTAACTCCTAGATAAAAATCAAAGATTATATTTGAAAAAGGAAATATATTTAGATGCTTAAATATGCTTAGACTAAAAATAAAAAACAGAGATTGTCTTTAGGGAGAACTATTTGGCTGGTGAGAAGCAGGAGAAAGGGATTTATTTATTATCTCCTTTTTGAATTTTTTAGTATATTCCTGTGTTATCCATCTTACCTTAAATACTAAAATAAAAGAGGCAGAACAAAACTTAAAAAAAATAAAATAAAAACTACTAAGTGAATTGCAACTTACTGATCTACTTCCAAGTTTGCAAATGTTGTCACAGTTGTTTCCTCACTTACAGGTTTTCCTTTAAAAATATTTCTTTCATTTTAACGATGTTTTAGGTGGTAGTAAAGGTTAATGCATGAATTTATCCCCCCTCTCTCATCTTTAAGGAAAGCTTGAAAATTAACTTTGGACGTAATGAGTAAAGTTTCATGAATATAACAGAGAATGTCATGAGAAAATCTGTTCTTAGGTTATTGAAAATTTGGATATAGGATCCTTGCTAGTATAAATTTTTTGTTGTTAGCGGTATATGAAAAGAACCAAAATATATGAAATTGGATCACATTTGGGAATTAATGATTAAAATGTAAAATACAAATAATTTGTTTCTGTCATTATATCAAAATTAAAATTAAAAATATGATATGCAATTCAAGTTTCCCCAATGTCACTATTAATTAAAATAACCTATTTTTCACTTTTGTTTGTAGCCAGCTTATTTTTATCTTGATATCTAAAGGGATTTTAGATCAATAATGTTAAATCAAATATGTGATATGCACTATTATGTTTGATATAAATTACAGCACTGATCACTTCTTCAATTTTCTCTATGGTTATAATAACATATGAAAATACAATTTAAAATCCAAAAGAGTCTTTTCATCATTACATGGGTTTATTCACCATATTACTCAACTTTGTGATTTTGCCTGAAATTAGTGTCCAAATACTATCAGGCAACTAGCAGGCTTCAGTAGTCGAGGTCAATTTAATTACACTGTGCATGACAGAAACTAGGCCATTTGGGTATTGCCTTTGCCACCAGCAATTGACACCTGAGTGTTAATGAGCTGGTAATTAAGAGCTGGCATACACAGACACATTTTACTGTTTGGGACTAGATAACCATATGCTACATAACTTCTGTGCTAAGTACTTTGTTAGCTCCTGAATTTACACAATTATGTTTGTGAGATTTTTTTTTTTTTAAATCCCAATGTTTCCATGTTAAAAATAAGGCAACAATTACATTAAAGATTTAAGTAACTATTCATTACTTTTCCAGTTATAAACTTCCTAGAACTCTCAAGATTATGTTTGGAGAGCAATATAGTTGGAAAAAATAAAAACCACAAAATTTGGATAGTAACGTTACTTTCAGTTTAAAAAACGTATTTACAAGACTTACATATTGAAAAGCCTGTTTATATAATAAAGTACCAAAATTAACTTAACATGAATGTGTATATACGTGATAGGCCGCCTCTGGAGTGGTCCATGTGATTTTCATCTCCTCGTCTTCATGTCCTTGAGTACCTTGAGTTCCCATCCCTTAAAGGTAGGCTAGATATAGTAACTCACCTCCAAGAAAGAGAATACAATGGAAGTGAGCGGATATCATTTCTGACTTTAGACTATGAAAAAACTGTGGTTTTCTTATTGATGGAGCCCTGGTGGTACAGTGGTTAAACAGTTTGACTGCTAACCAAAAGGTCATCAGTTCAAATCCAACAGTTGCTCCTTGAATACCCTATGGGGCAGCTCTATTCTGTACTATACCGTAGCTATGAGTCAGAATCAACTTGACTGCAATGTGTGTGTGTGTGTGTTTTTTTTTTTTTTTTGGTTTTCCTCATTGAGGACCCTCTTGGGTGCTCTCTCATCATTGGGGGTAGCCCTGTGATAGGGGTAGCTGTGTGAAGAATTCCATGTGGCAAGGGATCAAGGCCCGCCGACAAACACACGGGAGAGCTTGGAAGAGTAAACAAACAGTAAAATGTGTCTCGTCCTGAAGTTGAGTCTTCAGATGAGAAAGCAGCTCCTGAGAATGGTTTACCTGTAAACTTACCAGAGACTTTGGCCAGAGCCACTCAGCTAAGCCGTATCAAGAATTCTGACTCACAAAAATTGTGAGATAATGAATGTTTGTTGTTTTAAACTTCTGTGTCTTGGGGTAAATTGTTATGCACTAACATATAACTAATATAATATGTATATGAGAATCCCTATTGACTGCTACAATATCAAGTATTGTTTATTCTGTTGTGACGTGGATATTTTCAGTGTGTATAACATACATGCACCATTTCTTTCCTTCTCTCACCAACTTCCAGTTAACCTTTATTCCTTTTCTCTCTACCTCACCAAAAAATCCCCATCAGTTTCTGGATTAATCCTCTATTGGATTTAAAAAAAAAAAAACTTTTCTCATCAGATGAAAAACATATTAACTTTACTGAATTTTAGTTGAGGGGATTACTTCAAATTTTCTTCTTTGAAAGAGTTTGCTTTTTCTGTGGAACCCTCTGTAGGACATATAGCCTTTTATATGCAGATTGGTATAATTATACTTTGAAATAGCTTTGAATTCCCTGTAGCTCAAACTGAGAACATGAAAGGGCAAATGTTATAGTGAACTGAAGGATATTAAAGTGCATGTACATCAATCCAAAATGAGATATAGAAATGAACAATTCTTTACACAGTGATGTCAGTTTTTGACAGATTATTGAAGGATCTTTGTAACTGCAGGGACCGCCTTGGGTAGCACGGAAACTCTGCCTGGGGACAGCCTTATCGTTTTGTATTTTTTATTCCTTCAGTACCAAAAGGCGAGTAGACATTAAGTGAAACAAGGGAAATACTCTGACAAAAGCTTTAACTCTTTTCCCTAAAGATGACACCTGGCCCCACATGATAAAACACAATGCGATCTGTTGATGGGATCATGTAACCCAATCTGTCATGCTAAAGATGGCAGCCAAGATAAGGTTACACTTTAGGCAGTCCATGGAATACCTACATGGCAATCTTCATATCTGTAGAGATCTCAATAACAGATAAGAGCCTCTTTTATACAGTAGGAGAGTTCATTGTGCCATTGGCAGACACAACAAGAATATTCAAAATACCCACAATCTTTCTTATCACCAGGAGGAAAGTAAAAGGAACACAGTAAGGTTTTTTTCTTTTTTTAAGTTTAAAACCTTGTAATAAGTGTTATGCTTGTTTAAAACTATGTTCTAAAAAAAAAGAATCTTTATATTGAAAGAGTATGAACTGTTAACATTTAATGTCACACAATTACCCTGGGTGCTTTGAGCTTGGTAAATGTACATCTTAGACTTTTTCTTTCATATCAACCATATACAAAGAATCCATTTTTTTTTTTTTCCTACTTAAAGGGCATATTCTCTCCTTAAACTGTAATCCAAACTAAAGAATGGAATGTCTATCTCACCTGAGTTTATTAGTAAAGAAAAATAAGTCTTAACATTAAAGAAAAAAACTCCTTAATTCTGGTGTTTCCAGAATGTGCATATATTAAGTAGACATTATTGAAATCAGTACAAGAACAAAGTAAAAGTTCTTGAACGAAATATACATTTTTAAACTAACGCTGATTCAAGCAGAATTGGGTAGGTGATGAACATAATTATGTATGCAATCTAGGCTAAGAAATTCTACCCTTTGTTACTTTCCAAAGCTTACCAGTTATTAATCCACAACGTATATGTGGAAGGAAACGATGATACTCAAGAAGTAATTGAGAAAAGCATAATTATTTATTAGCTCTGACACTAGGTGTGTATGTGTGTGCGTGTTAGGTGCTGTGAGTTGGTTCAGATTCATAGTGACACTATGTAAAACAGAACAAAACACTGCCCAGTCCTGTGCCATCCTCACAATCATTGCTATGCTTGTACACATTGCTGTAGCCACTGTCAATCCGTCTCATTGAGGGTCTTTCTCTTTTTCACCAATCCTTTACTTTACCAAATGTGTTAGTCTGGGTTCTTCAAAGATGCAAAACCAGTAAAATGTGTATATATATATAGAGTGAGATTTAAATTAAGGAAATGGCTCACGTGGTTGTAGAGGCTGGAACATCCCAAGTGTGTCAGTCAGGCTGGAAGCTTCTCCTGATTTACATAGCCACAGGGGCAGGAAAACCCAAGACCAGCAAGTCAGACAGCAGGGCTCTGGCTCACAGGTTGTGAAGACCAATGAATCCCAAGATCAGCAGGCAAGACAGCAGGTAAGCTAATATCTCAAGTCCCAAGAACTGGAGGTCAGACAAACTGGGGGTCTGACAAACAGGAGCCATCTGAAGGATCCAGTGTGAGCAAAGGCCACCAGTCTTGCCAGAAAGTTCACTTATATTGGATGCAGGCCACACCCCTAAGGAAACTCTTTCACCTGACTGGTTACTCACAGCAGATCCCATCATGGAGGTGAACATATTATATCAAATCTCATCATGGAGGTAATCACATCATTATATGACTGCCAAACTGTATCATAACTGCCAAACCACTGAGAATCATGGCCTAGCCAATTTGACACACAGCCTAAAAGATCACAGTCCACCCTTTCTCAACTTGGCACCTGTACACATCTCTTTAAATGATTCATAATCTCTGAATAAAGACAATTGCAAGGCACTAGCCCTGTTTACATCTTATATTTTATAAGTGAAGAAAACACCCAACATTATGTCCCTCTCCAGGGACTGGTCACTCCTGATAACATGTTCAGAGTACATGAGACAAAGTCTTGTCATTCTCCCTCTCAAGGAGCGTTCTGGTTGTACTTCTTCCAAGATTTGTTCTTTCTTCTGGCAGCCCATATATTCAATATTCCTTAACACCATAAAAAAAAAAAAAATACATTCCAATATTCCAACGCCATAATTCAAAGGCATTAATTCTTCTTTGGTCTTCCTTATTCATTGTCCAGCTTTTGTAAAAATAATTGCCAGTAAATTCAATCTACCATTAAATTTCAGAGATTTTAAACATGTATTTTAAGGTATATTTTATATTAATAACATTATCCATTAATTTTGATACTATAGAAAGCATATAGACAATGTTTAATGGACATCACGGGGGCTTTGAAATTAATACAATCTAGATTCTTTTCTAGCTCTATCCCCTAAAATCAGAGAGTCTTAGTAGAATTATACAGTTAACTCAGAGACCTAAATCAGTTCTCAAGATAGAACAATCTCCATTTTTTAGGAAGAATTTTTTATTATCTAGGGGGCGTGGTCATCCTATAAATTCAGATAGAATTCTGTGTTCACTGGCAGTTTGGGATTTCCAGTTGTTAGTGGTGGGAAATAGCAGTTTCTAGGTTATGTTGGCAGGTTTTAAAAGTAGTTTTTTTTCTTGGTAAGGGTAATAAAAGTGCATCTCTACCATGATATTTTTTACACCACCAAACTGTGGCATAAACCAAGCTAATCATATACGACTATTCTTGAAATGAAGAAAGTTCCACAGTTGTAATAGTGAAAGCTAATATTATTGAGTGCTCCATCTGTGACAAGTACCATGCTAGTCATCACAACACTTACATTAAAAATATGATCTTTTTTAATTCATTTACATAAAGGGCAACTTCCAGAAGTGTGTAGACTTTCTCATTCAATAGTTATAAGGCTAGTGAATGTTGGAGCTGGGAGGTTAACTCTTACTTATGGGCCCCAGCTGTAAACTACCTTAAATAGTCTGGGGAAGAAGAGAAAATGAAGTCAATGAGCAAATAATGCTTCATTGGAAAGGTCCATTATAGATATCCTATATTCTGAGTTTTAAAGACAAACTATTGTTAGATATATAAAACATAGCCCTGTGTTTAAATAAAAAGCTTACAAATGCAAGTAACAAATGATAAAAACACTTCAAAGTTTAAGTTGAAAGCCATATGCTTGTCAGGTGGAGTTGGGGGAGGTCCCTGAAGGAAATCCGAAAGTGGCCACCACATGCAGAATATAGGGACAGACAGAATAAAGAGGCAGACCAAGTTGAATAAACCATCTAAGTTTTATTTTTATGGGGAGAAGTTACATACAAGCGGGGGTCCTGGATGACAGTACAAGGGGTAGAGAGCCCCGCTAGTGCCCCAAGCTCCAGAAATAATACAGAGGAGCTAATGTGAGTTTGGAAACCCTGGTGGTGTCGTGGTTAAGTGCTACGGCTGCTAACCACTGAAGGTTGGTAGTTCGAATCCACGAAGCGCTCCCTGGAAACTCTATGAGGCAGTTCTACTCTGTCCGATGACAGCAGTGGTTTATTTATTTATTTTATTGTGAGTTTGTCACAAAACCCCCCTTTCCTCAAATCCAAAACGCCCAAATGTTATCGTTTGGAGCCTGGTTCCTTCAAGGATGTTATGGTTCTTGTCCTATTTGTTTCCAGGAATGGAGGTGTTTGCCAAGACTGTGGTCAGCTTCAGGCTGGAGACAACTCACAGATCCTGGATGGCTCCAGTCTTCATTTCTCCTCCCAACACTATATCCCATGCACTCTTGGATCACATTTGTGTGTGTGTGTGTGTGTGAGTGAACTGTGTAAAATGAGATACAAACTTGATGGTAACAATAGTGGCAATGAATAGAATACAACAGAATAGAATACAGTACATTATGTTGGAGTAAAATGTGATTTTGAGATCTCCTAGTCTAAAATTTCAGGTAGTATGTTCCCTGAACCCTTAGATTGAAGATAAGGCAAAAGGGAGAAGTACAGGAATTTTTATATTCAATGGGCATTGCATGCTATATCAATTTTTGGAAGATTTACAATCTACTTTAGCATGTTAAAGTTCTTCAATTAAAAAAAAAAATAAACCTATACAACATTTTGTAACCTAGTATCCCCGATCACTGACCATGGACATATTTTTCTATAAAATTAGCATTCCAAAATGAGAATTATGAGACACGTACTTTGGGAAATGAGAAACAAAAACATTCAACATTTTTTTTTTTTTCAGATTGGGAGAATAAGGCCCTGAGAAATGTGACTTAAAATCATTCAGTAAACTAGTAGCCAAATTAGAACTGAAATATTGAGGCAGTAAATCTTATGAAGACATCAAACCCAGGTTGTGAAATGAGACAACTTGGGTTTAAATCCATATGACTTTTAAAAAATCACTTACTATATTGGTTACATAATATGATTATTATTATATTAATCACATAATTCTTTGTGACTAATATTTTAACTTCCCCCATTGGATTGTTGGTCCATTACCTGGAGTAATCCATATAAAATTTATATCATTAAATATTATGTTTAAATTATTATGGCTATTATTTTTGGTTGGAGTATTTTTTATGCCTTATATATTTTTTTTATATACCTAGAGGGATTATAGGGTTTGAAATAGTCTTCCTTCTTAAATCTTATTAAAAAAAAAGAAATCTGTGAAGACTTCAACCACCTGACATTCTAAAGTGAGAGAATAGTGAAGGGGAGAAACACAAATATAATCTTACTCGTTACGCAGATATAACCATCACACTATATACACTGGACCTTTTAATAAGGAGCTAAAGTATATATTTCTTGACTCTTACACCACACTTGTAGTGATGATTTATCTTCTAGAAGTCACAATTAATCATACCATTTATCTTTATAGGACAAAAAGGCAAAAACACCAAAAACTGAGTAGTTTTTTTCATAGCTGCCATTGTTTTGCAAATGAAATTCAAGATAATATGATGATAAGTTGCTAAAGAGATTTCCTAAGCTTCCAATGCAAAGTCCTTTCTGTTTTGCTTGAATCTTGAAATATATCTGCTCCCTTATTACTCTCAGCATGTAAACTTGCTTCATACTTGACAGAGGAAAAATGCAAGCCATCATGGATTCCAGCCTTGACAGGAAAGGAAGAGACAAATAACCAACCGCTAACAGAAACATCTGTTTTTGGTATGAGTAGTGTTGTCAGGAATGTATACAGCTGATGTTGAGAGAAAAGGGGATGTTTCTATTTCTTCGGTTCAGAAAGTGTCCTCTTGGTGATAAGAAGAGTCATCACAAGTCATTTTATGCTATAGGTTCTATATATGGTACAGTGAAACCTAAGCGAGTCAGAACGTCATAGAACTGCCTAGTTTTTCCAGATCTCACAAGTGTTTTGCCTTTGACAGGGTGAGGTCTTTTCTATAGCTCTCTATCAGTGGAAAATATTTAAGTTTTCCTTCTCTGACAGATTTCTGCATTACATGGGTTCCAGGTATTGTAGGTTTTACTGTACTTCTTTTTCCCCAAATTTGTAAACAGAGCTTTACGGTCTAATTTGTAAATTACTAGGAAGTAAGAGACAATCCTGTTGAGGCTTCACCTTAAGAAAGCAAATTTTGGACAATACGGCAAAAGAATGACAGACACAAAAGAAATAATTAAAATGCTGGCATAGACTTTGGAATCTATGTACGTGGGTTGAAATCCTTGCTAAGTCACTCATAGGCCTGTTGGAAGATTCAGTAAGTCCCTTGGTAAATTGTAACATTTAATGAGGCACTAAACAACATATTTCTTGGCCCTTGCCACCACATACATACTACCAAAACTCACTGCCGTCGAGTCGATTCCTACTCGTAATAACCCTACAGGAGACAGTAGAACTGCCCCGTACGATTTTCAAGCCTCTAAATCTTTAAGGAAGCAGACTGCCACATCTTTCTCCCTCGGAATGGCTGATGGGTTTGAATTTCTGACCTTTCGGTTAGCAGTTGAGGACTTTAACCACTGGGCCACCATAGTAATGATTTATCTTCTAAAAGTCAAGCAGATTTTTTATCCTGGAAGTATCTATGTCACTTGTTTTTGTATTTTTCATTTGAAGACTTTCTTAAAGAAGAATATTGAAGGAAAGGAGATGGATTGTTCAATCTACATTAAGATAATATGAAGGTTTCTTAGCTTAAGAACGTTTAACAGCAGAGGAGAATCCAAAATGACAACACTTGTGAAGAAACTAAGCATATATATTATTTTTCAGGAAAATAGTGCATATCTTCACTCCCCTTCTCCTCCCCACATCAGACGAAAGGCAGCACAGGTTTGATATCACTTATACACTCGTCAGTATGAATGAGTGCCAGATCTGAAGGGTATCCAACTGTACCTTGACTATCCATATCAGAGAAGCTTTAGCTAAATATTGTATTTGTTAAAATACTGATTTTTATTATTTTCTATTATAAATATATATGATTTTAAGAATTTCTAGATTAAATGGGTTTTATGTGGTAACCAGGGAACCTGGGAACTCATTTATAAAATCGTATCTATAGAAAAATAAACTCTGGGTTCTAAAAATATAATGTCATAAATAAACTTTTAATAAAGGAATTATTTGTAAGTTGGAGACTGCTGAACAATAATGCCCTTTTGCCATACATTTTGAGTACTACAGATGAAAATAAAATTAAATATCTTTTATTTCTCTTTCTCCATACGTGAATAAAAAAAAACTTTTTATTGATTTTAGTGTCCCCTAAAACTGTTTTTTTTGGGGGGTGGGTGGGTGAATAACTTGTTTTATGTAAAAGTACAATAAATTCAGGCACACAATTCATTTTCTTCTTATACTTCAACATGTTTTAACTATTTGTTTATGATATCAGAAAGTAAAATTAAACAAACAAAATAACACGCTTTTACAAAGGTAGATTCTAGATATAAACATCTCCATACTACACATACTACTGTGTTGTGTGTGTTTATATGTATATATATATATATACTTAGTGTGTATGTATGTACATTTTAATTAAAAGGCATTTCACCTAATGATCTAAGAGTATATCTATCACTGTTTAGAAATCTGAAAAACAATGTTCTTTGTTTAAAAACAGATTGTTAGTAATTGATTTGCATGTAATCAAAGCCAGTGAGAAAATCTTTAGGGCACTGATAAATTGTTTTCATTACTTATTCTTAATTAAAGAGGGGATTGAAAGCACACCTTGATGGAGAGTGGGAATTAATGTAAGCGTTGAGGGAACTGATTTCCCCCCCTTTCTTACAGGGTGCTATTCTAATGTGATTTACCTGATTACTATTTGATGTGTCTTGTTATTAGCAATAGCAGATCATGTAGCTAATTTTTCAAGTCTTTGAATATTTCATATGGGGGAATTATGCTTACCTTCCCAATTCAAGAGGCAAGAGATACAATATCTAACAGAAAAATATACTTTTTATTTTTAAATGTAACAATTTTTTTCTGGAAGAAATAGTTTTTAGTAAATTTGATAATATGATAGTGTCTTCTAGAATTAGTTAAATCTCATCAAATCTGTTATCACATGAACTAAACATTCCTCTGCAATCTCCTTTCATTCTATTTTCAGTTTCCCTTCTTTTCAGTGGTAAATTCAGGCCTGTCCACCCATTCTTCTTAGTGTAGTGATCTTGCTTTCTACTTCAGAAAAAAATCTAGGCGTCAGAAAGGATCCTATAATTTCTTCTAAAAGTCTCATAAACTCCTGATTATTTGTGCCCATATTACTTCCTTTCCTACTTAAAAAAAAAAAAAAAGTTTCTGTCAATTTTTGCATTAGACAGACCTCATGTTGCAAGTGAAAGAGAGACAACCCACATTGGCTTAAAGAGAAAATGTCCAAAATGACTTCAAGACATGAAAAGTCCATGCACAGCTGTATCAAGTGATTCCAATGAGAAGATCAGTTCTTACTGTCCGTGGATGATCTATTCATTAGTGTTTTTAAACCCTTTCCTTCCTGCCTGCCTCTTCGGACATCTTGCTTCAACAGTAGTCTCCCCTTTTCCTTCTGCCTTCCCATTGATTTTTTGCTCAGTATATGAACATGCCCAGTCTGCCTTAACTTTAAAAAAATACCCTTCAACTACATCTGCTACTTAATGTTGCTGTAACAGAAATACCATTAGAGTGTGGCTTTGAAGAACAGAAATTTATTTTCTCACAGTTCTGAGTCCTAAAATCCAAATCAGGGCCTGATATCTTCTGTGAACCTCTCTCTTAGTTTCTGTTTTCCTTCAGTGATCCATAGTATTCCTTTGCTTGTAGACAATTCTCAAATGTCCTCTGTCTCCGATTGTGTGTGTGTATCTTTGTGTCTATTTTCAAACTCAGCGGTGGTAAGGTTTAGGATCCATCCTGTACTGTTTTTGAAGCCCCTGCGGAGGCTTCCCCCACTCTGCCACAGTTCCCCACCTTTGCAGCCCTCTAAGCAGTGGTTTCTAATGGCAGCTTGGGGCGAATACACTGTGGCCCTAACTGATGTTTGAATTTAGTGCTAAAGTCTTGCATATGCACAAACTGGGATCTTGGCACATGTGTGGGACCTGAAGAGCTGTGGCCCTGAACTTGACCCTGGACTTGAACATTCCCAGGGAGGTAGATGTTCTCCAGCACACAGCTGCAACCGAGCGCATTTGCAGAGCAAAATGTCCCTTCCTTTACAACGTGACTCAGCACCCGGATCTCCAAGTATGGGCATGGGAGGGATTGGGGTGTAGGATTTTTGGGTGCCATTCTCTGCCCGCTGGGGACTGGAGGGCATAAAAGCTCCAAGCTCTCTTGGGGGAGAGCAGCTCGTGGTCTTTCAGCTGCTAGGCCCCACGTTACTCCTTATTTGCACAAACAATAAATTTCCACTTTCTGTTTCCCTTGAAACTGGTGGTGTGGCCTCTGTCTTATTTCGATTGGCTAATAGGACAGGAAATAACCTGAGTTCAGTTACGGTTTAACCTCAACGGATTGATTGCATTTCATTACACTACTTTAGGGAGGATAACCTGCTCTATCAAAGGCCTACTGACTTAATCACATGTAACTACTCCGTAATAGCATTTAGACTAGTGTTTGGCCTAATGACTGGAACCATAGCCTAGCCAAATTAACACATAAAATTAATTGTCACAACATCTAAATTCATAGCTATGTGTAGTTTCCCACTTAGTATGCCCTAACCCAAATACTCAGACATCCCTTCAGCTCGTGTTTGTTAGGCCCCAACCCCTCAAACTCAAATGTATCTGAAAATGAAAGCCTCACCCCTTACCTTACAGAACTGTCTCAGCTCTTGCCAGCTTACCTCTGCCACAGATCTGATCTCAGAAAACCTCTGAATCTAGCACTGTTCATTATTCAATCTCTGTGTATGCTAGGCATCCTCCTCATTTGCCCACATTTTAAGAGCCCTTATGTCTTCAGTTCCCACTCAAATAAATGAAGGCCTACTTTGCTCAAATTATTTGCCCAAATATGAAGGCAGTATTTAAACATGATATAATATATTTAAATTTTGAAGATAAAGCCACCTGAGTTGAGGGGTGATTTGTGGTAGGAGGATAGACAACATGAAGATCTTTGGATCTCTCGTCACCGTTCCAACTTTGCCATTCAGCTTTTATCTCTTTTATATACTAGGATACAAACTAACATTTTAAAAAGATTTTTCACTGCTAAAAAATATTTAAATACCACTACCTTACTGGATGAAATACAAACTCCTTAATATGGTATGCAAGGTGCTTCATATTCTGACCCATAAATTCAATTATATTTTTTCCTCTGTTTGCCTCAGATTGCTTACTATAGAAACCCCGAATTGTATTTTTTCCCAAACTACCTTCTCTCAACTCCTTTGCCCCTTGCATGTGTTATTCTTTATTTTAGTTTTGGTGAAAATATACACCACAAAACATACACTAAAAACTATTTTTACATTACAATTCAGTGACATTGGTGACATTCTTCAAGTTATGTAGCCTCGAAATCCTTTTCCAAATCATTTCACTATCATCGACATAAACTCACTGCTCCTTAAACTCCGGTAATCTTTCCAGTTGCTGCTGTCAGTTTGATCACCTATAGGTAACTCTTTAAAAGAGCACAATACTCAGTGCATACATTCTTCACTAATTAAGCTTTCAGGTTGTAAGGAAACTTCAGGGGATAGTTTCAGTTAAAGGTTTAAGGTTTAAAGATTTCCTCAGGGTGAGAGTTTCAGGGACTATCATTATTGATTTTGTGTGGAATGCCCTCAAATACATTTTTGTCTGGAAAACACCTATTCATCCTTCACCCCTCAAAATCTCAAATGCAATTTTTTTCTGTGATATCTTTGAGTTCTATAGATGGACAACCCCTTTCCTTTTACTTGATTCCCTTTCACTTCCTCAAGAATACAATTGTGACTTGAAAATAAATATAAGAATGATCTTTGCCTCTAAAGTGACCATACATGAACTGCTCAGGAATGACGAAGACAACATGCAAACATTGCTTAAGATGTGTTTATAAGGGAAGAGATCATGCAGTAAAGCCTAGGTGAAATTTCTTTGGGAAGACTTATTAATGGAGATTAGATTTATCTAGACATTACAGGATAAGAAAAATGAAACTCCATTACTACAGTAAATTATCTCTATTACAATTTATCAGTAATAACTCTTTATGCTCTTACCCGAAATGTGCAGGAGACCACTTCACTTTATCCTGTTGATGTGATAATGCTTATACATTAAAGAAGCATGTTGATAAAATGGACAACATAGAGAATAACAACCATAGACCAGTTGATATCTAGTCGATTCTGACTGATGGTGACCTCATGTGTATCAGAGTAGAGCTGTGTTCCGCAGGGTTTTCAATGACTGAGTTTTCAGGAGTAGATTATTGGGACTTTCTTCTAGGGTACCTCTGGGTGGATTGGACCTGCAAATTTTGCTTAGCAGCCAAGAACGTTAACTATTTGTACCATCCAGGGACTCCTATAACAACTATAGAGGAATTTAAAATTGCTTTAAGATTAGTTATTGTTATTATATAATTTTTTTTCCTGAATAGATCAGCTACTATATTATGTACCAATTTTCATTGAAATTTAGCCCAGACTTTTTTTTTTTTTAATATTGAATTGGAAGGCATTTTGATATTTTTCTTCTATGTTCATCTCAACTACAAGGAAAGGATTTGTCTATTCCGAGATTTTCAGTTGACAGCAGTGTTCTCAAATCCAGGAACTCCAAAGAATTCAGGTTTTCATCCCAGAAGCTTAGCACCATATCCAGTACTTAGTTTACTTTAAATAAATGTAAGTTGAAAGGATTTATGAATGAAGCTTCGCAATTCAGACTGAGGTTCTGCATTTAATCAGAGAAGTAATGTAATTTTTTCTTGGCATGCTTTAAAAGCAGAGACAAATTGACTTGGGAGCAGAAGGAATATCTGGATAGCTTTCCCACTCTTTGTAATTATGTCTTCATAATGTGACTTAATTGCCTTTAATGAAATGATGGGAGTTCTTTGAATAACTGACGTATCCTGTAGAGAAAATATACAGACATATATTAGTTTTTAAAAATATTCATTACTTTTATTACGTTATATTTTAATGTTTAAGAGAAATAAAACAAAATATTTGTCATTTATCCTATGGAATCTGCATTATCAGTTTTGATGTATCTTATTTTCTTTCGCTTTTCTCCATTTCTTAGCACAATGACATTTTTTGTAAATATAAATATTTAATTTAGTCACAGAGAAAAAATTGGCTCCAAGCAAGAAATTCCTATAAGACATTTTTTTTTTTTTTTTTCCTTCACGGCGGAAGAGAAACTTGAACATGAATAAAAGCTTTAGTTGTAAAAACAGCATGGTCAATAAATTCTCATTATCTTCAGCTGATAAGAATGATAGTTGGTGCGATGTGATTGAATATTTTTGTGTGGCCTGCCTAGCCATGGTCTTATAACTCCCACCCAGGTGATTGGGTGATAGGGTAATTGTGGTCCACCAGGTTATTGGTCACTTTTGCCTTAAAAGAGAGCTAATTACAAAGCAAAGATGAGGATCCTACCACCACCAAGGAAGACCAACCAGAAGCTGAAAGCACATCCCATGGACCCAGAATTCCTGCACTGAGAAGCTCCTGAAAACATGAGACAGAGAGAGGATGAAGCAGTGGCAGGAAAACCTGGTAGCATAGACTTGGCAGAAGGAAACGGTGAGGTGGGCTTCCTGGCCCAAGGACAGAGAAAGCTGAGTGTCTCTTTTAGGGCCAGGCAGAGGCATGCCTGTGAGCATGGTTTTGAAGAGGGTGTTCTGATGGGAGAGCTGTACCCTGAGCGTCCTGAGCTTGAATTGTGACTGCTACTTCCCTAATAGCCTCCATAACTGTAAGCATGGTCTGTAAGTTCTGTGTGGCCATTGCAATGAATTACTGAACCCAGTAGAGAGTGAAGCGTGAGGGACAGTTGGCATCGGAATTAGTAAAGATGGTGGAGAAACAGTGTCATTCTGCTCCACCTGTCTCCTGAGAATCAGCCTTGCCCTGTTGGTCTTGATTTTCCTTCTCCTTTGTGGGATAGGAGGTCAGACACAATCCCCATGCTGTTTTTACAGTTGGGAAGGGGAAATAGTGGAAGCATCTCTGTAACACCATAGTAGAAACAATATTTCACTCCAAAGTTGCTTTCTATTATGCACTCATTAAGACTTTTAGATAAACTCGTGTTTGATTCTTAACTTTGCGACTTTCTATCTTTGTAACTGTGAGTAAACTTTCTGAATCTCAGAGACTCTGTGGGTAAACTTGGATTTGTAATGTGTTCCTCCAAACATTGTTACATGGGTGAAATATAAAGTGACTATAATTGGTAGAGTTGTTGTTGCTATCATGATGATGATGAAGATGATGATGATGATTTTTACATGAGCCACCACACCAAGCCTTAAGTTAACCCTATGGGATACAGCGATGAATAAGACAGTTCTGGCTATTCGGACCGGGTATTCTAACGTTCCTATTACGGGCACATCTTCCGTAATTTTGAAAAGTACTATGAGTAAGCTTGATTTGTCTTCATCTGGTCTGAAACGTTTCCTTTCTCCTTATATCAGATGAAGGAGAATGACATCCTTTCTGCATTAAACTAAACACTTAGATAAATAATCTTAGAATATATCCAAAGAGAATTTTTATTCCTTCATTCAACCGTGCAGTGCATCCAATGTTCCAGGCTCTGTTTAAAAGTCAGAAGATCATAAATGAGTTTATTTTAGTTTATTCTCTGAAATATTACTGAGACAGAATGACATCCTAGTCTTCAGATGTCAAGGTAAGAATAGTGTCAACACTTTCAGACTACACTGCAATTTATAACAAAGGGGAATTGTAAAAGATAGCAAAAGTATCGCAAAATTCTCAGGAATTTACTTTGCTTTTAACCTTTCCCTAAAATTACATTTCATCTAAACTTGTTTAGTATTATGGTTTGAATTGTGTCCTCCCAAAATATGTGTTGTAAATCCTAACCTCTATGCCTGTGGTTATAATCCCATTGGAGAATTCGTTGTCTTTGTTATGTTAATAGACAGAATTAATGTTATATGGTAGGGTGTGTTTTGAGTCAATTTCTTATAAGATATAAAAGGAGCATATTGGGAACAAAAATAAGGAAAAATAGATGCCACTCCACATGAAGATCACCAAGGAGCCAAGGAACAAGGATCTTCCTCCAGAACCGACTAGAAAGACAAAACCTTCCCCTAGGGCCAGTGTGCTAAATTTGGACTTCAGGACTCCTAAACTGTAAGGAAATACATTTCTATTTGTTAAAGCCATCCACTCGTGTATTTCTGTTATAGCATCACTACAGAACAAAGGCACTTAGCTCTAGCTCAATGCTTCATACATATTTGCAGACTCCTGAATAATCACAATGCTCACTAACATTTGTTGAACAATGACTATATCCTAATCACCTAATTAAAAAAAAAAATCTACTGGTCAAGGTTCACTTACAAAGAAAAATTTTAAGCAGGAAGGAATTTATTGCAGACTATTAAATGGTCACGTAATTCTTGATAGAGTTAAAGGAAAAGAGACCCTCAACTGCGATTTCAGCAACCTCTTAGAAAACGGGACTAAGGTACTAAGGGAAGCACTGTCTCATCTATGATGAACAGGTGCATCATGACTCTGCACTGCCACAGGCAGGAAATTGCTGTGATCAGGAAGCCACCAGTCCTTTGGAGGAGAAAAAGCTTTATTAATCTCAACTCTCTAAAGCTGTCTAAAGTGTTGACTTTACATGAAAAATCTAACACAGTCTTTTGTGTCTACAATATGCTTGTAAGCGTATGGCCACTAAATTAGAATCATTACTTTTTATGGTGAAAGACAGTGTGCTTGTTTCCTATTATTTCATAAAAAATACAGAATATATGTTTATTAAGACCATATAATCTGATTTGAGTTTTGCTGTGAGCTCCGTAGTAGACAAACAATCCTTCCAGTTTGAGATCAGGTCTAAATGGAGCAAAATATGAATGACAAAATGAAGTCTTTTCATTCAAATTATGGTATTTGTGAAAAATATCGACTGTGTTGTGGACAGCTAGAAGAAAGAACAAATCAGTCTTAGAAGAAATAGAACCATATGCTTCTTAGAAGCAAGGATGGCAATGCTTGTGCATTCTTATTTTGTACATATCATCGGGAAAGACCAATTGCTAGAAAAGAACACCATGTTTTGTGAAGTAGAGGGCTAGTGAAAAGGAGGGAAACTCTCAGTGAGATGTATTGACATATGTCATGGATTGAATTGTGTCCCCCCAAAATATGTGTCAACTTGGCTAGGCCATGATTCCTAGTATTGTGTGATTGTCTACCATTTTGTCATCTGATGTGATTTTCCTATGTGTTATAAATCCTACCTCTATGATGTTAGTGTAGCAGAATTAGAGGCCGTTATGTTAATGAGACAAGGCTCAATCTACAAGATTAGGTTGTGTTTTAAGCCAGTCTCTTTTGAGAGAAGCAAGCAGAGAGACATGGGGACCTCATATTACCAAGAAAGCAGTGCCAGAAACAAAGCATGTCCTTTGGACCTGGGGTTCATTCACTGAGAAGCTCCTAGGCAAGGGAAGATTGAAGTCAATGACAATGACCTTCCCCCAGAGGCCACAGAGACAGAAGGACTTCCCCTGGAGCTGGCACCCTGAATTCGGACTCGTAGCCTCCTAGACTGTGAGAGAATAAATTGCTCTTTGTTAAAGCCATCCACTTGTGGTATTTCTGTTATAGCAGCACTAGATAACTAAAACAACACAATAACCACAACAATGGACTCAAACATGCCAATAATCCTGAAGATGGCACAGGAACTGGCAATGTTCTCTTCTGTTATACACAAGGCTGCCATGAGTCGGAGCTGACTTGATGGCAACTACCAGCAACAACGAAAATGAAGCTAGGAGCTTCATTTAAATTATATAGGCAAGAAATCCTGAATTTCTTTTTCCCATTAAAAGCAAGTTAAGCATCAATGGAAATGTTCTACACACTTAAATATTAAAAGATGTCTATGATAATGATTCATTGATTCCTTTAATAGTTAGCTGTGACAGTTCAGACAGATTTTTTTGTTTGTTTGAGAATTCATTTCTCTTTTATGTGTTTGTATATTATACGTCACTGCAACCATCAATATTATTTGGCTTATCCACTTTAAATGCTACTAACTTTGATATCTTTCTTTGTTTGATATAAAAACATTCTGGGCTATCTAATTAATTGTAAACTATATGTTCAAAAAGGGAGCCTACTGAAATCTCTTGTAAAAATCTGCTCCCAATATAGTTTGCCATTTCATATTCACGATTTCTTTTTTTTTTTGAATTTTCAGACATTTTCTCAGACTATGGATCCTTGGTAAACAAATACGCAACATGATAGGATATATGTTACAAGGGCAATTTAAGTGACATCACTTCTAATATGTGCAAGTATTTGAGAGAAATAAATCTGTCACCACATTCATATTAATAATTTAATGTCCTTTTTAGAAGCTTCATAGACACATCCAAACTCCCTGAGGGACCAAATTACTGGGCTGAGGGCTGGGGACCACAGTCTCAGGGGACATCTAGCTCAAATGGCCTAACATAATTTATAAAGAAAATGGTCTACATCCTACTTTGGTGAGTTGCATCTGGGGTCTTAAAAGCTTGTGCGCAGCCATCTAAAATACTCCACTGGTCCCAACTCGTCTGAAGTGAGGGAAAACAAAGAAAATCAAAGACACAAGGAAAGATTAGTTCAAAGGGCTAATGGATCACAACTACCACAGCCTCTGCCAGACTGAGTATAGCACAACGAGATGGTGTCCATCTTTCACCACCAAGAGTTCTGACAGGGATCACAACAGAGGGTCCTGGACAGAGCTGGAGAAAAATATAGAACAGATTTCTAACTTACAAAAAAAGACCAGGCTTGCTGGTCTGACAGAGACTAGAGAAACCCCGAGAGTGTGGCCCCCAGACACCCTTTTAAGTCAGTATTGAAGTCACCCCTGAGGTTCACCCTTCAGGCAAAGATTAGATGGGCCCAGAAAACAAGACTAAATGGGCATATCAGCTCAGAGGCAAGGATGAGAAGGCAAGAGGGGACACTAACGCTGGTAATGGGGAACCAAGGTCAAGAGGGAGAGAGTGTTGACATGTCGTGGGGTTGGCAACGAAAGTCACAAAACAATATGTGTATTAATTGTTCATGCTATGAGTTGGAATCAACTGAGTGGCAGTGGGTTTTGTTTTTTGTTTGGGAAATAAACAAAAACAGTTGCCTTCAAGTCAACTGTAACTCATGGCAACCCCATGTGTGTTAGAGTAGAAATGTGCTCTATAGGGTTTTCAATGACTGATTTTTCAAAAGTACATTACCCAGCTTTTCTTCTGAAGCACCTCTGGGTAGACTTGAATCTCCAAACTTTGGTTAGCAGCTGAGCATGTTAACTGTTTGCACAGCCCCAGGGGTACAGATTATGAATTCCAATCATTTGTGTGTGGGGTCGCCACGAGTTGGAATCAACTCAATGGCAACTGATTTTGTTTTAGTGTTTTATAAGTAAAACTGAAATGAATCGGGTGAACTGAATATTCATATAGCAAAGAAAAAAAAAAAGCTTGACCCCTATATCACATCATACACAAAAATCATTTACAAATGGATTGCCTATTTTTAGAAAAAATGTCACATGGTACCTTTGTGACCCTTGTGAAAGTAAAGATTTATTAAACAAAAGTAAAAATAAATAAAAATATAAGGACTTCTGTTCTTCAAAGAACACCTTAAACATAGTGAAAAAGTAGCCTACATAATGAGAAAAGTTTTCCTAATACATGTATTCAAAAAAAGGACTTGTATCTATGACGTATAAAGAATGTTTAGAAATTAACAGTAGTAAGACATAAACTCAGTAGAAAGATGAGCAAAAGAGTAGAACACGCACTCAAAAGAATAAATGTAAATAACCAATATCAGTAAGTCAAAGAAAAAGTGCTAAAAGGCATTGGTCATCAAAGATGTCCAAATTAAGACCACAGAGAAATACACTACACACCCGCTGTGTACCGCTAAAATGAAATATAAACAAACAAAAACCAAACCTGTTGCCATCAAGTCGATTCCGACTCATAGCAACGCTAGAGGACAGAGTAGAACTGCCCCAAAAGGTTTCTGAGGAGCAGCTGGTGGACTCCAACTACCGACAGTTTTGTTAGCAACCCAGCTCTTAACGACTTAGGGGCAGGATGTGGAGCAATAGAAACCCATGCAGTACTGAAAATGGTCGGTATCTACCAAAATTGAACATATGCATATTTTGTGATCCAACCATTTCAAAAGGTGTTTATAAAAGCTCACTGAAAGTCATGTTCAAAAATATTTCTAGAAACTATATTTGTAGTTAATGTATACTCATATATGTATATAAACACACAAACAGAAAACAAAGAAACAAAACCTCAAAAACAACAAACAACTAGATATAAACAAACAAAACACATTTTTATTCAAATGCCTAGTGAAAGTAGATGGATAAACACATTTTAGCACAGGTATGCAATGGATTATTATGGAGCAGTAAGAATGAGTCACCTACAATTATACATGGTAACACGAATGAATCTCAGATATAATGTTGAGGTCGTGAACCTTGCCCTGAAAGAGCAGGCTTGTATTACTCTGTTTATATAAAACACACAAACAGACAAAAAAATGTGTGGTGTTGGAATTCAGGATTGTGGTTGCCTTTTCTTGAGTAATGACTGAAAGGGTTGAGGAGGGATTCTGGGGTACTGTGTAATTTTCATTTCTTGATCTGGGTGCTGATTTTTAGGGTGTGCATAGTTTGTGAAAATTCAGCAAACTGTGTACTTAAGCACACTTTTCTGTGTGTATTTTAAATCTCACAGAAAAGTTAAAGAAACTAAAGAACACAATTCTTCCAAATGGATAAAAAATAAAAACACCCGTCTCATAAAGGTTGGAGAATTCTATTGTGAGAGTCAACTGTAACTAATGCACTAACAAAGGGTAGCCAATAAAATACATAAAAACCAATGCCGGAGCCAAACCATCATCTGTATATGAAATACCATGTAATGTAGAGGTACAAATTGAGCTGTTACTATATAACTCTACGAAAGAAATAACCCTCACCAAATAGAGGAAGTTTTTTGTTTTTCTCTTATTGAGAGAATGACGCATGCCACTGTTGCAAACTCAGTAACGTTCACTACTGATTGTCATTTTAGGGTATTTAAACAACTGAAAATAGTAGGTTGAAGATGGGTGACTTCTTGGTGATGGAGTTATATGCACTGACAACTTGTATTCCATTTATTTTGCACTGGGTAGTCATATTCATTTGTGCTGTTGATTTAAGCTGTATGTAAAAGGTATAATATGCTCCAGAATATTTATGTGCCAGAGCTGTACATTTTCTGTTTTGTGCATTTAATTGTATTTAGGCCTATTATCACAATTGCCAGAGTTAAAAGATATCCAGTATCAGCGAGTAAAGTGGACACTTTCTGATTTCCTCTTGTTCTTCCTTTGTCAGAGGCAGAAAGCTGTGCACATAAACTCGTATCAGCAGCGAAAAAAAAAAAATTATATATATTATATATTTTCCATTGATCTAAGATCACAGATAATCTTAATTGCTGAGTCCAGAATGCATAGTGAACTTGTCATCTAACTTGATATATTGGTGGCATTTAAAATATTTAATTACCACCATGCATTTAACCAGCATTTTAATTGTATTCTGGGGAATGTTTCTTTCCTGGTTTTCTTATATTTCTGACTATAATTTCTTCATCTCTCTTTTTTTTCTTTCTTGCTCATTCAATATTGGATTTCCTCAAAGTTTCCTTCTGAACCTCTTTTTATTTCACTCTACTCGTTATTTATAAATGGAATTTATCCACCCCTATGTTTTCAATTCATGCCTCCATGTTCGTATCTTCAGAGGTAAACGCTTATCTGAGTACTAGTCTAGGATTAATTACTACGTAGTGATCACCATTAGATATGTCACCATACTGTTATGTAGGCACCAACACTCGATATGAATAAAATCAATCTGATTGTATCCACCAAAAGCATTCCTCCTTCCGAAACACCTGTATGAAATTATTAACATTTTAATTATAATTTATTACTAAAACATAGATTATGCCCCTGAAGTTTTTTAGTACGTCTCTTCCGTCCCATCCCAATTCCTTTAACATGATTGAAGCTTCCTTCACTTTTTTACATAACTTACTGCAATAATTTTTTCTCCCTGGTTACCATATCTTATCCCCTTTCCTCCTATTACACAAGGAATCAATGTTATGTTTCAAAAGTGCATAACTATCATATGCTTTACAAATTTAATCAGAAACTCCACATGTTTTGTTGGCAAAGTATAAACTCCCTCCAATGGATAATACCTCTTTTGTACTTGTCTTTGTTCCACTCCCACCAGAAACTATATGCCTTTCTCAGGTGAATCTCTTGCCATCTCTCATGTCTCCTTGTCTTTTCCTGTATTAATCTCCCTTGCCTTGAATATTTTTCCTCTGTAAGAACATGGAAAATGTCCCTTCTGCTTCCTAGATGCAGAGAGTTGTGCTTTTTCTGTGTTCTCTCTCTGACGGTTATAAGTACTGAGAATAAAGTGTGTACAAGACAGAAAAGGCCCTTGCTCTTACAGAGATTGCATTCCAGCCAAAGTTGGAGTCAGACAATAAACAGGTGAACAAATAAGTAAGCAAATAAAATTTTATTACATATGCTAGGAAATAGATAAAAGTATTGAGACAATGAACATAGCTGGTTGGGGAGTGTATTTTGGAGGACATGTTTCATGTTTGCGCTGACTACTTGAGTTGAGACCTTGTATCAGTTTCCGATAGCATTTAACTATAGTGACATACAAACAAGCAGTTTCCTCTCATTTGATAATATCAGAAATGGTCTGTTGGTGACATGATTTGCCTATTCAATGATGGAGTCAGTGAATTCTTTATCCCTGGTTTATTGGCTTTCTCCCTCATGTTTATTGCCTCCTGGTCACCAGATGGCTGCTGCATTTCCATTCATCTCACCTCTGTTCCAAGCAGAAAGAAGTAAGGGATATCACATCTATTCTCTGTTTCTAGGTAAGTAATAGCTTTGCCAGAAAAATGTTCAGCGGATTTTTGCGTATATCATATTACCACAACTTGGAAAAATGTTTGCTCTAATGCAAAGGAGTTTGAGAAGTTGCTGTCTACTATTGTTATAATTGGAGCCTTGGTGGCACAGTGATTAAGAGCTACAGCTGCTAACCAAAAGGTCAGTAGTTGGAATCTACCAGCCATTCCTTGGAAACCCTATGGGGCAGCTCTACTCTGTCCTATAGGGTCACTGTGAATTGGAATCAGCTTGAAAGCAATGGGTTTGTTTGTTTTTGTTGTTATAATTAGCATAGAGCAAACATGATCTCCTCTTAGTTTCCTAGGGCTGCTATAACAAAATATCACAAAGTAGGTGCTTTAAAGAACAGAAATTTCTTATAGTTCTGGAGGGTAGAAGTCCAAGTCAGAGTATTGGCCTTGTTAATTCCTTTCAAGGGCTCTGTGATGGTTAAGATTGTGTGTCAACTTGGTTGGGCCATGGTTTTCAGTGTTTATATGAAATCACCCCCGTGATTGAAGCTGCTGTGAGTAGTCAAATTAATGGAAAGGGAGTTTCCCTGGGGGTGTAGCCTGCATCCAAATATAAGTAGACGTTTTGGCTTTTTTGCACACTCTGTATCCTGTGCTGCCTCCTGTTGGTCTGACCTCCAGCTCTTGGGACTTGAGCTATCAGCTTATCTGCAGATCTTGGAGTTCCTTGATCTTCACAGCCCGAGATGGGGAGCCCCGCTCTTCAACCTGCCAATCTTGGGTTCACCAGCCCCTGCGGCTACGTGAATTGAGAGAAGCCTCTATCCTGATACACAGACTTGGGACGTTTCAGCCTCTACAATCTCTTGAGCCATTTCCTCTACATCTCTCTCTATGTATTTACACACTTTATTGGTTTTGCTTCTCTGGAGAACCCAGCCTAAGACAGGCTCAGGGAGAAACCCTTGAGTTCCATGCTTTTTCCTCATTTCTACTGGCTGCCATCAATCCTTACACTTCTTTTGCTGCTTGTAGATGTATCTTCACATGGCGAGTTCCCTCTGTATGTGACCCTACCTCAGTGTTTCTTCTCTCCTTTTATAATACAGAGGATTAGGAATAGAACCCCACTCTACTCCAGTATTACTTAAGTGATAGTATTTCCAAAGAAAATTTTTTTTGAGATGCAATGCAGTCTATAATATCCCCCCCACCCCAAATATAGATGAAAAAGACAGGAGCTAGGTATACTGTGGTTTTTTTATATTTTTTATTTTTAGGTATACTGAGTAGGCAAATAAAAGTGAATGCCAAAGACCTGAAGATTGACAAAGACCCAGTGATGTCAAGCATCTCAGGCAGAGGAAACAACATATACAAACACCTTGAGGTGGGAAAGCTTTTTGGGTATTTGAGGAATAAAGGCAGGCTGTTGTGGTCTGACAGGAGTAACGAGAAAGATGAGATATGGTAGAAGATGGATTCAGAGAAACAATGGTTAGATTGTAACATTCATATCCTGCACAGAATCCTCAATGATTCAAGTTGTGAAAGCACATTTTATTCATTACCTTATTCTGAGCACCTTGTATAATTCTAGGCAATAGTAAGCTTCAATTTTTTTTTTTAATGAGTGAGTTAAAGGCAACACTTTATATAAATATATCCAAGTGCTCTGTGCTTTCCTTTTAACAGTTTAAACTTTACTCACAGGAACATGTATTAATAGGTCAAAATCATCTCATACCAGCAGTGTTCATTTTCTAAGTTGGTTTCTGTAGGGTGAATGACATTATTTGAAAACATAAAGGCCTAGTTTTAGTTGCTAATTGCCTCAGTTCCATGATTCCTCCTTTCATTTGTTTTTATTATTTATTTTTATTTTTTGCAGAAGTAGTCTCATGAAAAAAAATGTGGGTATATTGGTTTCAATTACCACAATAATTTAATCAATTTTGTGTCTATTTTTAACTGTGGAGTTCTAACCATATTTGATGTTTCACAGCTGTGGAATATTCATAAATAATTTTTTCAATAGTATTTGATTTACAAAATTATAAACTCTGATTTTTAAAATTAAGCATTGAAATTTGGACAAGTGTCCTATTTAACCAAAATGTTGCATTGAACATATAACGCATTAGCCTTAATTTAGATGACACACAAACTTTTTCACATGAATTGAAAGAAACGATTGACTGTATTTTTTTCAAAACCAATATATTAAATTGCAACTATGCTATATCTCACGTAAGGTAGTACATATGTTTTCTTTGAAATAGTCCATTTGACCTCAAACCACAAGTTCTAATATAGAAAATATTATCAGTAATTTCCCTTATAGGCCAGAATAGAAAGCTATTTGTGGAAAAGTTCATAATATGCTACAACTGATTAAATTCAGTACCATACTATATATTGTGACATTCAGAAGGGTTTTTGATTTATTTTTACATGATCTACGAAACCAGGGAATGGCTTTCTTTTGCTTTTCCCCACATTGATTCTAACACGTTTAAAGGTATATATATATATATATGTGTGTGTGTATATATATATATGTGTGTGTGTATATATATATATATATATATATATATATATATATATATATATATATATATATATATATAGGAAACCCTGGTGGCGTAGTGGTTAAGTGCTACGGCTACTAAACAAAAGGTTGGCAGTTCTAACCTACCGGGCACTCCTTGGAAACTCTATTGGGCAGTTCTACTCTGTCCTATATGGTCACTATGAGTCGGAATCCACTCGACGGCAATGGGTGTGTGTGTATATATATATATATATGTTTCCATATAACATCTGATGAAAAAGAACTTTGGTAAAATTTTTGTGTAATTACTCATAAATGGTTATAAAGCATGAACATAGTTTCCAAGTTCCAATCTATCTTATTCTGAATTGAAAGCCTAATTTTTGTTTCTTATGTTTTCCATACAGTTTTCCTACATTATCATTCTATGATCTGTTTCCAAAATAATGCTGGAAAATGGAGTGTTGATTTCTTCTTTACTAAAATATATTTTCATTATTTTTGAAGTAATGAAAACATTTCTATTTTTGTTGCGTTAGCTGACAACACCTTTTTCCATTATTTTATTTTTAGCTAGCTAAGTTTAAACTTGACTGTGTGCTTTTTAAAATTCAAAGTGAAATAATCAGACCATTCTACTCCCATTTGCCATCAGCTGAAGAATTAGTTACTGCAACTAGTGTACAATATAATCAATAAAGGCTGAATTTATGCCCAAGATACCATCCTTGAAGATATCCTTTTCCTTCCTGGTAGCACAGTAAAGTCCATCATAAATTTGGCCAGGAGGAAGACCCTCAATTCTTTTTAAGTATCTGTCACTCTCCTTCAGTCCATTTTTATGGAAGAGAAGTAAAATAATAAATCACATACCATTAGTCATGAAAGGTCAATCATATCTTCCAAAAATATGATATTTCACCACTCAGGGTCTGGATAGTTTTTACACACAGCTAAGCAGACTCTTTTTTGCCATTCTCATACTAATGGGGTAACTAAAAAAAAGAAAAAGCATTATAAAACTTGAAATTATCAGGATAATTTAGGCTTACATTATTTTCTTATGTTACTTACAAAAATAATCCAGCAGGTTTACACTTACTTTTATTACTGAAGTATGGGTTCAACCTTCATATGCTCACACAGCATAGAAGTTACGGTAACTAAAAAAAAAACCTGTCGCCATTGAGTCAATTCCAACTCATAGTGACCCTAATAAATATTAAATAATGACTGTAAAAGTGATTCTAACTCTACCGTGCCTTCCAGCTTGAGAAGCCATTGAAGAGGAAAAGCAAAATCTTAATGTGCTTACCATATTCATTCTAGAAACGTGAAACTGCGTCAGCAGCTGAAATTTAAAGGAAATATAAAAGTAAGATAACATTACTTCCTATTAACTAGCAGTAAACCTGTTTAATCTTTGTAAAGTTTTACATTCAAGTAGTCTGAAAACAAATTCATGTATATTTATTTTTCCAAAAATAAAACCTCTGAAAATACCCCAGTAAAGCATTATTTTCCTCAATTAAATATTGGTGTTTCTTTTAGTATCAAAATATGTGTGTAAACAACTTCTCCTCTACCCTTCACTACTCCAAAAAGTTAAGTACATACAATGAAGTACACACACACACACCACAAATCTAAATTACTTTATCTTAGGAGTTCATTACTTACCCATTTCTTTTCATTTCCCACAAACTTGTTCTATTTTTCCCAATTAGTACACAGCATTTCCCAGTGAAACATTCTGGCCTGAACTTGTTGACTCCCAACAGTGTGTTCCAGAGCTGGCTCTCTGTGTGAGAGTCCTTCATATAAGTGAGGACTACTTGAGGAACTATGTTAAATCATTCTTTCTGTAGACTGAAGATCTCTACTTTCTTTTATCTTTGTTGCTGTGCCAAATCTGTAAGTATTTTAACTCTCTTTTGAACTTTTCCCACAGAGCTTTCTTTTGAATTAAAATGTTCAAAAATTTAAAGCTAGCTTAGCAAAACACTGACCATTGCTCAGAATTGTGGCAGAATTGCTGTATTTTTCCTTTTATCTTGCATCACCATATTACAATTTATTAAAAATTTACACTTTTTGTCTTACAACTGTGTTTTCTGCAACTATTAATTTTCCTCTCCTCAAAATACCCACCTTACTTAGCTTTCATAATCCTGCACCCCCTTATTTCTGTATTTCTATCTCTGGCTATGTCTACTAAGTTTCTTATGGAGGTTCTTTTTCCTATAGCAAAACGTTTTCTTTTCTTAGGCTCTGCCTCTGGCCTTAGTCTCTTTTTGCTATCACTGGGTGTGATCACCTTCACACCCATATCTTAAGTGATCAATAATATAACAATGTTTTATAGATCTGCAATTAAATTTCCACCTTTCTCCAGATGTGCCCATTCTACTAGAGATTCCCATTTGCATTCCCCAATCTCCAGTCCATACTACCTTCAGCAACATTCGGTGAATGGTATTATCTCTCCCCAGATTTCAAAATCTGAAACCTGTAAGTCACCCGCTATGCCAACTGTCATTGCCTTAGTTCAGGCAATTCACTTGGCTTGTTCAAATAACTTCCTTATCCTTTCCTTGTTCCTCTTTCTCCTCTTTACCTTTACCACTGATCTTTTCTGTTTTTCTTTAAAAATGTTGCCACTGATTTTTTTTTTTTTTAATATTATGCCAAGCTGATAGTACGCTGTTTCTCTTGCCTGGGCTACCTTTTCTCACCCTGTTACCAGTTTTATGTAAAACATTACAAATTATTTCCTAACTTTTCTAAGAAGTCTCTAAAATACCTACCTTGTGTTCCCACTAGTCTTTGTATGATTGTCCACAGAGCTGGAGAATGACTGTAAGGCAGAGACTTTGTCCTTCTATATGCATATTTTTTAACACCTAATGGAACCAGTGGTTAAGAGCTCAGCTGCTAACCAAAAGGTCCGCAGTTTGAATCCACCAGCCAGTCCTTGCAAACCCTACGGGGCAGTTCTGCTCTGTCCTATAGAGTCGCTACGAGTTGGAATTGACTCTATAGCAATGGGTTTGGTTTTGCTTGGTTTTAATGGAGTGCATGAGGCAGGATAAAGACTAAATATGTCAAAATAAATGAGTGAAGACAGAAATTATTATCATAGGCAGAGCCCATCACGGTAAGCAGCTATGTTACCCACTGCCATCAAGTCAATTCTGACTCACGCAACCCTATGTTCATAAAAACCAAACCAAACCCACTGCTGTCAAGTCGATTCATAGCCTCATAGAGACCCTATAGGACAGAGTAGAGCTGCCCCACAGAGTTCCCAAAGAGCACCATGGCAGATTTGAACTGCTGACCTCATGGTTAACAGCTGTAGCACTTAACCACTATGCCACCAGGGTTTCCAAACCTATGTTAGGCAGGTGCAATTCCAGAAACTTAAATTTTCTTAATTATTTCAGATTTTTCATATGGTAGATAAGAATTAATGCCATCTCAATTTATATTGCAATTTTCAATTTAAGAAACTATTTAAGGATATGTCTTTTCAGTAAGTGAAATGCTCAGGTTTCCTGATAATGTCATCATTCTTCCTCAAATGGAGCAAACTTGGAAGCTAATTAATAGTGAATAAGTTAATTATAAGACTACACAAAGGGTAAAGATTAAGAAGAAGGGAAGTAAATGCTTCATTCATTTATTTACTCAGCAAATACTCATTGAGGGTGTATCGTCTGTCAGGCACGGTTAGGTCGTGGATGCACAGCAGGGATAATAGAGCCTTCTACATTTGCCTAGAGCTACGGACTTGTGAAACTAACTACTCAACATTTTCTCTTGGATGTTGTCTTAGGCTGGGTTCTCTAGAGAATCAAAACCAGTGATGTGTGTGTGTGTGTATGTGGTGTGTGTGCATATATAGAGAGAGAGAAAGAGAGAGAGAGACTGATGTCAAGAAAATGGCTCAGGCAGTTATAGGGGCTGGAATGTCCCAAGTCCATGGGTCAGAGAGGAGGCTGGAGGCTTCTCCTGACTCACACAGCTGCAATGGCTGACAAACCCTAGATCGGCAGGTCAGATGGCAGGCTGATGGCTAATGGGCAAAGGAGGCTGACGGATCCAATATCAGCTGGTAAGATAGTAGGCTGCTAGCTCAAGTTCCAAGAACCAGAGCTCAGATGATAAAGAACCAAATGCAGGACCCAGAGCAGAGCAAAATTAGCAAGCTTTGCCAGAAAGTCCACATATATTGGATGCAGACCATATCCCTAAGGAGATACCCTTTCAACTGATTGGCTGCTCATAACAGATCTCATCATGGAGGTGATTACACCATATCAGATTTCATCAAAGAGGTGCATCCTTACATAAAATACATCATACATCATTATATAAACTACATCATAACTGCCAAACCACTGAGAATCATGGCCCAGTCACGTTGACACACAATCTTAACGATCACAGATGTCTAATATACAATTCAAACTTATCCTATTCAATAACAGTGTCTGGAAAACTTTTCCCCACACTTATTGCTCAGTCTTTCTTATCTCAGTTAATGAAACCATCACCTACACTGTTTCTCAGGTTAAAATACCTGGAAGTCATCCTTTATTTTTTTTCTTCACATCTCAAATCAGAAGCAATCCTATCAGCTCTACCTTTAAATATATATCCTCTGGGTCACTTCTTTATCAGCTCAATTCACTCCAGGACTTCTGCAATAGTCTCTTAGTTCTTTGACTTCCACCGTTGTTCTCTAAATTCCAATCTCAATACAGAAAATGGAAGTTTTTTTTTTTTTTAAGAAATCTAACTTGCAGCCTGGCACTACCATCTGAACCTCCCTTTATGTAGCCCCAAGTAAAATTTTTATTAGTTTTTCATTTCCAATTTAAAATCAATTTTTTAAATAATCTGATATCAAAAAACCAAACCAACCAACCCATTGTCATTGAGTTGATCCTTAACCAACCAACCCATTGTCATTGAGTTGATCCTTTTTCTTATCTCTCTGATCTTATTTTCTAACACTCTCCACCGCATTCACATAGTAGCTGTTGATGGTATGTTGGTATTTAAGACACCAAATTTGCTCCATTTTACCGCCTTGCCCTAGTGTTCCTTCTGCTCTTTCCATGAATTTTTACATGGTTGACTGGCTTCTTTTTGTCATTCGAGTCTCAGTTTAAAATTCAGCACAAAGAAGCCTTCCTTTACCTTGCTTAAATCTTTAAGTATGCCACCTCACAAATCCCTTTCTATCCCAATTTTTTGTTTTGTTTTCTTTATAACATTTATCACAATGTGAAACTATCTTGCTTGTTCTCTTTATCTGTTTGGTCTCTGTATGCATGCAACAATATATAAGTGCTATGAAAGTAGAAATTATAAGTCTCTTATCCATACTCTGTCTTCAAGGTATAGAGAACATTGTTCTCGCGAAGTCAAAATTTTGGAAAATATTTTCTTTAAATCCTGGGGAAGACACTTTGATCATCATAATACAAGATACATAATATCCTTTGATGTTCTTGATTTCCTGACCAGGGATGCCTCTCTCTTAGACAGTACTCAGGTTATACTGATAACAATTTTGCCTCTTAGTGAAATTAGTTCAATACCTTATATAGAGCTACACTGGGTTAAGTACATGGAATATTTTTGTGTATTTATGTGCATATAGCAATGGTTCTCAAACTTTTTAGTCAAAAACTTAACACTCTTAACAATTATTGAGGACATCAATGAACTTTTGTTTATGTGGGTTTTATTTATTGGTATTTGCTGTGTTGAAAATTAAAACTGAGAATATTTCAAAATAGTTCCTTACTGTTCTTGTTAGTTGCTGTTGAGTCAATTCTGATTCCAAGTAGAACCGGACACCATAGGGTTTTGAAGGCGGGGCTCTTTCAGAAGCAGGTCTACAGAAGTTACTCCTGATACACCTCTGGGTGGATTTGAACCATCAACGTTTTGGTTAGTAGTCCAGTACTTTAACCCCTTGTACCACCCAGAGGCTCCAGGTTTTTTTTTTTTTAATTAATTTATTTAAAATAATTAAAAAACTATTGCCTATTAACAACACACTTTTATAATAAATGATAGCATTTTTCAAAACAAAAAATATATTGAGACTAGCTGGATTGTTTTACATATTTGTAAATCCTTTTAATAGGTAGCTAAGAACACAGCTGAATTTTATTACTGATTCTTCATTCAGTCCTCTTGCTACATAGTTTTTTGATTGAAGTATTGTATTTTCACGCAAATAATGTGCACCTTCTACGTTTGTTTGCCAACCGCTCCTTCCCTCTAAGAGGTGTTTTCGTAAGCACGCTATACTAATTTTTTTATAGCAACATGTAAAAAAATGTTGGCATAAGTGCACTTATGAAAATACCTCGTGGGGGGATGGCATGGTTGGCAAACAAACGTATGTGGTGAGCATTATTTTCATAAAAAATATGGCCTATGAAAGTATATGCTTCACACACAGATACCTAGTTGGAAAATGGGGAAGATTTCAGAAGTCTTTTTGTGAAATTGTGGATATTCTTCTCTGATACCACTCTAAAACTTGACAAGTGGTTGCTTCTAAAAGAGGTAATGCAGAATCTGAAGTCCTATCAATAAATTTTTTGAACTCTATTATTATAAAAAGAGTTTTGATCTTGAGGACCCCATGGAAGTGTCTCAGGGACCCTTGCGATCCCTTAGCTGTACTCTAAGAATTACGAGCATATGGAATCATGTAACTTCAGAGCAGGTCTTACTATGTACAAAGCATGACATTAGGTGCTCCGGAGGATAACAAACAGGCAGCGTAGTTAGTTGAAGAACTGATTTGGAAAAGTGATTCTAGAGCAGAAGCAATGAGAGTTGGAGGAGAGCTTGTTTTGACAGGATTTAGATCATGTTTGGGTTTAAGGAAGAAAATAGTTCAGAATTACTCTGAGTTCTCAAATTCCAAACATTTGGACAATGATTCACTATTTGAGATCTAATTGATCTCTAGTTTCCTAAGTTGTTTCTTATGTTATTTTTTCTGGACCTCATACCATCTTGGTCACCTTTTCTGGATGAACTCCAATTTGATAATGTTATTATTAAAATCTGGTATTCAAAAATACAACAACAAAAATATTAAAAAGATGTTTGATCGGCAAGGAGGACTAAAATATATCAGAAACCTAGTAAAATTTGAATTAATCATTAATTTGGAATAAATTATTAATAGCGCTCTGGAATATATACTACCTAAACTATTTTTTTTTTTTTAAGCTATTAGTGACTCAGTTTTCTCATCAAAATGAAAAGGTCTCTCCTAGCTTCTTCATAAGTTTCTATGATTTTGTCATATTAACAGTATCATGTGTTATTTAATATTAATAATATTTTAATAATTTGTTATATATCACTGGAGAACTTTATTAATTAGATTAACATTTTCATAAAGTTCTAATAAATATCACCTCCTGTCATCAGTAATACAGTAATTATATTTTAATAAAATAGAAAGAATTTTGAATTTATATTTCAGGTATTATTTACTTAAACTCAAATTGACTCTGACAAATACTTAAGAATCAAATCAAAAGTTTTATATATTCAATAATTAACATTGTTTAAAAAATATTCATCATTTATTCCATTTCTAATCAAAATGATCACTTGCTTCATTTTAGTTTTTAAAAACTTAAAAATAGAAAAAATAAACCAGCTTTAAAAATTATTAGGCATAAAGGTGTTTATTTTTCTTCCTTTGATATTCAAAATTCATCTCTATCTTTATTTGGACAATTATTTTTCTGGCTTTGTTTAACTATTTTTAGTAATGTGAAGTTCATAAGACCATTCAACCACTGCTCTTTATTAGTTACACTTTTAAAATTCTGCCTACTCACAGCCTCCACTCACTAGTCCAAATGATGGCCTCTGGAATAGCTATTGCGGATCTCATCCTTCATCAAACAAAAAGCCCTGCTATTTGAGGATGAATTATATCTTTTATATTTAATAATCTAATAATGAGGCATTATTTTCTCTGTTCTTCAATCTTCTCACATAATATGGTTTCCAAACATTTTTAGAACCAGGACAATCTCCTCTGAATAAAATTAGTTTGTCCATACCTTTTTTTTTAAATCTTGACCTTCCAAATTGCATATGATATTCCAGACATAGCTTGGTTGGTTCAAGATACAATAATAATGCAATTGAATTATAATGTGAAGAAAAATTCTTCATTGTACATATATTTCTTGAATGAAATATTAAATCAAATAAAACAGTAAGTTGGACATCATAAATGGAAATAATGATTTTTGAAATATTGTCCTTTCCTGAATTTTTTTTTTTTAGATATTTTCCTTGATGGTTATGATGGCCTCTTATGCATTTCATATTAATAAAGTAAGATTAGGAGCACCTACTGTGTGAGCAGTACAATAACTTTTTATACTTCTTAAGAGGCTATGTGAATTTTGTGTATTAAGTTGTAAATATCTTCAATATAAATAATGAAGTGAATTGTGATAATTGTTGCTCAGTTATTTCCTTTTTTTCCTTAGCATGGTTTCTCATACCTTGTCTTCTAAAAGCACCACCACCTTTCCTTTAGAGAATATCTCCCCAAATCTGTGCGTCTATGGGATCATCATTCATTGAACCTAGACCTGGAGTGTAGGTTTATAACCCAGGCTGTTCTGATCATTATATTCACCTTTCTGGTTTGGTCCAAAGTTGGACAAGTGTCTCATTGTCCACAATTTTATGAACCGTCAGTATGTAGTACTTTCCTCTTTCCTTTTTCATTTCGACTCATAAGAATATTAAGAATGGGCTGCTAGAAGTGCAGCTTTCGAAGTAAAGAGTGTATTTCCAGAAGGAAAAAAATGAAACTAAGAGACAAAGAAAACCAAAGACAAGCAACTCTAAGCAAATGGAAGAGAAAGAAATATGATAGCATTTGAATTCCAGAATCCAGGTGAAGTAAATTATCTTTATCACAAATTAATTTGTGATAGTGTTCTCTCCTTCACAACCAAATACTTACAGAATAATAAGAAGATGTTAATAACTTTTTTTTCTGACTGATGTTGAATAAGCCAGGTTATTTATTCAACATTTTTAATTGCCTTTTTGGAAAGATCTAATTTATTTTTCTATAGAAAGTTGAATATCCTAGAAATATTATATGGAGGAGATAATGGATGATGAGTTGTTTCCACGATTCATTTCAGTTTTTTGATGCTATAGAAAAGCTTGCCTAATATCGTTCATAATAGGTCAATACCTATGTCTTTTCTTGTAAAAAGAGAATATACGCCTTTTCAATGTCATTTAATTCAACCTTTGACTTATATAGATCAAATTTTATATTTTTTTCTGTCAGAATAATTAATGGTAGGCGTGAAGAAGATATTTCTACTTGCAAGTTTATAGATCACTTCTTAGTTCCTAAAAATATTCAATACTTTATCTCTGTTAAGATTTAGCCACAAAGCTGACAATTAGTTCCATTTTTTTCAGAAATTAATTAAGCTGATAATGAGCACTTACCTTAAGTTTGGCAAATTTACTTAGTGCTGAAAATGAATTTTTCACGTCCTATTCGTGAGTCCTAAAAGAGATTAGATGCTCTTCTAAAATAAACTCTTACAGAATGAGACATTAATGGGTGCCATTTGGCATTTTACTCCTACAGTGAGCTAGATAGCATGTGGCAGTTACTTGTAAGAGTAAATGTGCCTTCTGAAATATACGTTCTTACTAGGCAGTGACTTAAGTTTAAGAATGAACAGAATGTATTATGAAGCTAATTTATATGTACATTCTAGGTTTTCTAATGTAATATGTTGTTAAGATCATTTCATTTTATAAATTCTTCCATTTATTTAGAAAATACTTGAGTGGAAATATGGAATTACAGAGACTGCCTCACAAATACTACAAAGGACTTTGACTTTCTTTAATGTATAACCTGTTGTGTAATCTATATTTTCCTGCATATCATACAACAGGAAAAAGAAACTTTTATGTTAATACTTTGGTTATTACTACTCTCAATGAAGTTTACAGTGATAGTCACAAATTTTTCATAGTTGCTGTGTACCAACCGCTTTATACACTCTATATATCGAATTTATATACTTCATAGAAGGCTATCTGAATTAAGTAGATTTCTTGCATAAAAAAAAAATTTTTTTTCTTGCATATTATTTCCGAGATTTTTCCTACTTAGGTAATGTTTTTCCGTGTTCCTCCAAATGGTAATTTTTTTTCATTAAGCCTTTGTTGCAAGGTAATTGTAAAGTCACATGAAGTTGTAAGAAATTACATATATAGTGAGATCTTGTCTACTCTTCATTCTATTTTCCCCAAAAGTTTTTAAAATTATTTTTGATATATTTTATCACATGAAACAAATCTCCTGTTTGTATAGTTTGCTAGCAATTTTTATCATATACATTTTCTGTATCTATTGATGGGTTTTCATATGATATAGTTCCTTGATTCTATTAATACATGAATTTCATTGATTGTCTTTTGAATGGTAAACTTACCTTATATTCCTGTGTTGAATTACACTAAATCAATGTAGACTTTTTATAAATAACTGGCCTGGTTTTATTAATGTTTTGTTTATGACTTATACTTCTATCTATTTAATTTCTCCTTAAATATTATTGTGTTGTTTTGGTATTAGGTTAACGTTGCCCGTATGAAATGAGTTGTGAAGCATTCCTGATTTTTATTTTCTCTGGATTTGTTTTTGAAATACTGCAATTTTACCATTCTTCACTTAACAACAAGAACAAAATTATCAGTGAATTCATCTGAGAATAGAAAGTTTTAAATTACTTTTATGTCCCCCTTTTCACCCCTGGTATTGGTAAGTTTTAACTTAGCACATTTTCCATGATTACTGTTATTAAGTGGTTATTATTTCTATTAGCATTTTAAAGAACAATATTTGGCATTGCTGATTTTTTCTATTGTATTTTTTTTATTTTATTAACTTCTACTTCCATCTTTTTTCTTTCCTTCTACTTTCTGTAATTTTATTTAGGCTCCTATCTTCTATAAATCAATAGCTAGCTTATTATTTTCCCAGCATTCCTTCTTTTCCAATGTATGTATTTAAGGATATTTCCTCTAACTGTATTTCTACTGTAACCACATGTTTGATATGCCATATTTTATTATCATTTAGTTAAATTTATTTGTGTGTTTATAAACACATGGTGTGGATAGATTTCTCTTGCTTCCATTTTTCAGTGTTTTCCAGGTGTTCTTCCCTGACTTTTAGCTGTTGAGGTTGATTGACATAAATATTTAGATTCAGTGTCCGGCATATTATAAAGTCTTCTCCTCTACCTTTTCTTAAAAAAAAAAAAAAATTCTTCTTGTCTTAAATCTACCTTCTTTGTTATTAATATGATTGATTTTCACTTAGTGTATCTTTTTCTATAATTTCACTTTCAAACTTTATATTTTAAGCTTTGTAGGCAGTATATAGGGTCACTATGAGTTGGAATTGATTCGATGGCAACAGATTTGGTTTTTGGTTTGGTTTAAGCAGTATATACTGACTTTTTGTGTTTTCATCTTGACTGTCTCTTTTAATTGGAGTATTTAGCCTTTTGTTTTTCTTTGCCTTCTTTTGAATAATCAAGTTTTGTATTACTTTTTTTTCTTTTATCTTATTTATACTTTTCTTTCTCACTCAAACTCAGTGCCGTCGAGTCGATTCTGACTCATAGTGACCCTCTAGGACAGCATAGAACTGCCCCATAAAGTTTCCAAGGAACACCTGGTGGATTTGAACTGCTAGCCGTTTGGTTAGCAGCCGTAGCACTTAACTACTATGCCACCAGGGTTTCCTATACTTTTCTTTAGCAGTTCTTTATTAAGATTACCTTAGAATTTACAAGCTAGTTCCTTTAGTTATTAAATGCTCATATAAGTTAGTACTTTTGCTACTTCCCAGACAATGCAAATAACTTAGAACAATTTGACTACGTTTAACTATATAACTACACTCACTTCCACCATCTTTTCAGAGCTTTTGAGTGTGTTTTGTATTAGCATGTGCACTTATTTGTGAATTTCAGAGGAGAAAACTGATGATACACTCCTTACCTTTGTTAATCACTCAGCACATGCTGATCACCATAATATTTTGAGTGTCAATTAAATTAAATTTTCAATTAAATTTATTTCCACTATTAATTCACTATATTTGTATTTCATACCCACAATGGACCACTAGGTTAAAAAAAAGAAAAAAAAAGAGAACACTGAAGTTGAAATGACACAAGGCATTCATAAACAAAAATAGTTCTTAAAATTTGAAAATCAACCTCAAATTACACTTCAACAGGCCTCACATTTTTATTTATATATAGTCAAATGCAAATACCTCTGATATGTCAAAAGCCAGTATTACAAAGTAAAAATAAAATGATGATTCTTACAAAGTGGCCTTTATTCACTGAGCATAACATTTTTTGATACATGCAATTTTTTTGAAAAAAGAATTGGCAAATAATGTCCTGAAGCTATTTCTAAAAAACTTTTCATTGAAAAGTATCTATTTAATTGTAAAATTAAATTAATTAATTAATTTTTGTCAAAATAAATAATTCAAAGCATGGATGTGGTGTTTGCCTGTTTTTGTATCATGAAGTATAATTAAATATAGAATGTTAACATATATTTAAAAATATATATATAGCATAATATGTCATTTAAAAACTTAACAACAGATCCATATTTTTTAAAATTTCAATTAAAAGAATGTGTCAATATTAACTATAAAATAACATCAGAAATGTATATTATAAATATTATTACTTTATCAAATAAACTTTATAATACATATTTTAATAAAAAGTTTGCATGAATTGTATTTTTCACTTGAGTCTTCTAAGATATTCTTTAGACTTTTAATGCGATTATGCATTCCTATGAAAGAAGGTTACAGGTCAAAAAGGTTGAAAATTTTTCCCTAGATTAGATGTCTGAATTAGATGTTTATTTGATTAGATGTCTGAAAAGAATATTTGGAAAGCACTGAAGAATGGAAACAAAATAAATTTATCTACTCTAGTACTTTCTCTCTCTCTATTTTTTTTTACTCTATATGTTTGAGAATAGATAATGGAAAGAGAAAACAAATTACTTACTAAAAAGTAATCATATGTAAATGAAAGCAAAAATAACTCAGAAAATAATTTGCTGCCAGTACGAAAGAGTGATTAGAAATCCTCAATAGGATGCTCTGTGAAACAGCAACAAAATATCCCTGAAAGAATAATCTGACATTAAAAATATATATATGAAAATACATCTAAACATAGATTTAAAAAAGCTGAAAACTGACAAGGAAAAAACCAAGGGAAAAACATGAATATTAAAACAATGAGGGATAAGTACATATGGTAGTCACACATGAGATGTCCAACATAAACTTTATAGAAATTTTTAATAAATCAAAATAATTATAAGTAAAATCGCAATAAAAATTTAACAGAAAAAAATTACTAGAGCTGAGAAAAGTTTTGAGTATGTCTGCCAAAGTTTTAGTCTGCCCTTTATTACCAAATTATTTTTATGGGTTCAGTCAAAGCTGCATCTGAACCAGTTCATTAACATAAAGCAAATTCTAAATAAGAGAAAATTTATTGATTTTTGAGTAAATATTTTAACTTAAATTACTTCACTTTAAAATTTTATATATAAGGTGTCCACTGTATCGCAGGCACTATTAAAATTATTTGAGTTGCTAGGGACATGTTCCTGCCAGAGAAAAATAATCTTGTGAGGCAGAAAGGAAAAAAACATTTATCAAGTAACAAGTTAGTTGTAATTAATGATGTGATGGTTAAGATTGTGTGTCAACTTGGGTGGACCATGAATCTCAGTGTTTTGGCAGTTGTATAATGTTGTGATCACTTCCCTGTTGAAATCTGATATGTGATCACCACCATGATGGAATCTGCCGAAAGGCACTGGCAGGGGCGGGGCCTGCTACCCTCTGCCATCTACTAACTTGTTGCTTGCCTCCAGAAGATTTTTGGCTTGTTCTGGATCCAGCAGCTGCCTCTTGTCTGACTCTGGTTCTTCAGACTTGAGCTAGCAGTTTACCTGTCCATCTTAGGATTCATCGATCTTTACAGCCTGCTAGCAAGAGTCCTGTTTCCTGACCTGCCGATCTTGAGTTTGCCAGCCCCTACAGCTATGTGAATCAGGAGAAACCTTGTGGTCTTGCCTGCCGACCTTGGGATTCTTCAACCTTCACAGCCTGTGAGTGGGGGCCCTGCTTCCTGACCTGTGGATCTTGGTTTTGCCAGCTTCTGAGGCTCCATGAATTAGGAGAGGCCTCACCACTATTTTTCTATCGTGATGTCATTTCACAACTCATCTGGTTTTCGGTCATTAGTGTTCAATGCATGAAATCAATTCTTGAGATGATCTCTAAATTCAGGTGGGATATACTCAAGGTCGTATTTTGGCTCTCTTAGACTTGCTCTCATTTTCTTCAGTTTCAACTTGAACTTCCACATGAGCAATTGATGGTCTGTTCAACAGTCGAGTTAGGTAGGTGAGTTTAGGTGCTGCCTAGCTGGTTCTGACTCATAGTGACCCTATGTACAACAGAACGAAACACTGCACCATCCTGTGCCATCCTTATGATAGTTGCTTTGCTTGAGCCCATTGTTGCAGCCACAGTGTCAATCCACGTCGTTGAGGGTCTTCCTCTTTTCCACTGACCATGTATTTTACCAAGCATGATGTTCTTCTCCAGGGGCTGATCCCTCCTGACAACATGTCCAAAGTATGTAAGATGCAGTCTTGCCATCCTTGCTTTTAAGGAGCATTTTTGTTGTGCTTCTTCCAAGACAGATTTGTTCATTCTTTTGGCAGTCCATGGTATAGTCAATATTCTTTGCCAACACCAAAATTTAAAGGTGTCAATTATTCTTTGGTCTGTCTTATACATTGTCCAGCTTTCATATGCATATGAGGCAATTAAAAACACTGGCTTAGGTCAGGCGAACCTTAGTCTTCAAGGTGACATCTTTGCTTTTTACACTTTAAAGAGACCTCTTGCAGCCAATTTTCCCAATGCAATGCATCTTTTGATTTTTTGACTGCTGCTTCCATGGGTGTTGATTGTGGATCCAAGTAAAACGAAATCCTTGACAACCTCAATCTTTTCTCCATTTCGTGATGTTGCTACTTGGTCCAGTTGTGAGGATTTTTGTTTTCTTTATGTTGAGGTGTAATCATACTGAAGGCTGTGGCTTTTGATCTTCATTAGTAAGTGCTACAAGTCCTCTTCACTTTCTGCAAACAAGGTTGTGTCATCTGCTTAATGCAGGTTGTTAATCCTCCAGTCCTGATGCCCCATTCTTCTTCATAAACTCTATGTTCTAGGATTATTTGCTCAGCATACAGATTGAATAGTTATGGTGAAAGGATACAACTCTGACACACACCTTTCCTGACTTTAAACCATGCAGTATCCTATTGTTCTGTCTGAATGAATGCCTCTTGGTCTATGTACAGATTCCTTATGAGCACAATTAAGTGTTGCAGAATTCCCATTCTCCACAATGTTATTCGCAATTTATTATGATCTACACAGTCGAATGCCTTAGCATAGTCAATGAAACACAGGTAAACATCTTTCTGGTATTCTCCATTTTCAGCCAGGATCCATCAGCAATGATATCCCTGGTTCCATGCTCTAAGTTCAGCTTGTAATTCTGGCAATTCCCTGTCGATATACTGCTGCAGCCACTTTTGAATAACCTTCAACAAAATTTTGCTTGCATGTGATATTACTGATATTGTTTGATAATTTCTGCATTTGGTTTGATCACCTTTCTTGGGAATAGGCATAAATATGAATTTCTTCCATACAGTTGGCCAGGTAGCTGCCTTCCAAATTTCTTGGCATAGACGAGTACTTCCAGTGCTGCATCCATTTGTTGAAACATCTCATTTGGTATTCCGTCAATATCCGGAGCCTCGTTTTTCACCAATGTCTTCAGTGTACCTTGGGCTTCTTCCTTCAGAACCATTGGATCCCGATCATATATTACCTTCTGAAATGGCTGAACATCAACCAATTCTTTTTGTTATAGTGACTCTGTGTGTTCCTTCCTTCTTCTTTTGATGCCTCCTGTGTCATTTAACATTTTCCCCGTAGAATCCTTCAGTGTTGCATCTCAAGTCTTGAATTTTTGATTCAGTTCTTTCAGCTTGAGAAATGCCAAGCGTGTTCTTCCTTTTTGGTTTTCTATTTCCAGGTCTTTGCACATGTCATCATAATACTTCGTCTTCTCAAGCCACCCTTTGAAATCTTCTGTTCAGCTCTTTTACGTCATCATTTCTTTCTTTTTTAACACTCGATGTTCAAGAGCAAGTTTTAGAGTCTCTTCTGACATCCATTTAGGTCTTTTATCTCAACTGTCTTTTTAATGACCTCTTGCTTTCTTCGTATACTATGTCCTTGATGCCATTCCATAACTCATCTCAACTTCGGTCATTAGTGTTCCACAAGTCAAATCTATTCATGAGATGATGGGATATACTTAAGGTCATACTTTGGCTCTTGTATATTTATTCTAATTTTCTTCAGTTTCAGCTTGAACTTGCATATGAGTAATTGAGTCTGATCCACATTTGGCCCCTGGCCTTGTTGTGATTGATGATATCGAGCTTTTCCATCATCTCTTTCCACAGATGTAGTCAAATTGATTCCTGTCTATTACATCTGGTGAAGTCCATGTGTATAGTCTCTGTCTATGTTGGTGAAAAAAGGTATTTGCAATGAAGTCATTGGTGCTGCAAAATTCTATCATGCCATCTCTGGCATCGTTTCTATCACCAACACCATATTTTCCAAATACCGATCCTTCTTCTTGGTTTCCAACTTTCCCATTCCAATCACCAGTAATTGTCAATGCATCCTGATTGCATTTTAGACCAGTTTCAGACTGCAGAAGTTGGTAAAAATCTTCATTTTCTTCATCTTTGTCCTTAGTAGTTGATGCCTAAGTTTGAATAATAGTTGTATTTACCAGTGTTCCTTGTAGGCGTATGGATATTATCTTATCACTAACAGCGTTGTACTTCAGGATAGATCTTGAAATGTTCTTTTTGATGATGAATGCAATGCCATTTCTCTTCAGTTTGTCATTTCCAGCACAGTAGGCCATATGATTGATTCAAAATGACCAATACTAGTCCATTCCAGCTCACTAATGCCTAGGATATTGATCTTTATGTGCTCCATTTCATTTTCGATGATTTCTAATTTTCCTAGATTCATACTTTGTACATTCCATGTTCCAATTTTTAATGGGTGTTTGTAGATGTTTCTTCTCATTTTTAGTCATGCCACATCAACAAATGAGGTCTCAAAGGTTTGACTCCATCCACGTCATTAAGGTTGGCTCTACTTTGAGGAGGCAGCTCTTCTCCAGGTATATTTTGAGTGTCCTCCCACTTGAGGGGCTCATCTACTGGCACTATATCCGACAATGGTCCACGGCTATTCATAAGTTTTTCACTGGCTAATTCTTTTCGGAAGTAGATTGCCAGGTCCTTTTTTCTTCCTAGCCTGTCTTAGTTTTGTGTGTTGGTGTGAGGCTGGAAGCTATTCCATCAGTATTCAAATCCCAGCAGGGTCATCCGTGGTGGACAGGTTTTAGCTGATTTTCCAGGCAAAGAATAGAATACAGACAATAAATATCTGTGTTTATCTAAAGCCTTTATTAAACAGGAATTGAACAATAAAACTACCCACAATTAAAGATAAATGCAATTTCTAGTGCCCTCAAAAATAAGGATTAAAGGAGATTTTAGGTATGTGTATAAAATTACTCTTCTGATTGATATTTTCTATTAATGGCATTGGATTGGAGTTACAGTTCTGAACATGCACCATTTACAGTCAGTTCCTGCATATAACTTTCAAGGGTCAAAAAGTGGAGAGAGAAAATGGAGACTTCTAAATTTGGGAAAAACACTAACACTGTAAATTGAACATAAGGACTGTCATAACAATATGTTGCACATTATAGAAATGTTTGCAGAAAAGAGCAGCAAATAAATAAATAAATAGAAAACATCAACACAGTCATGAAAAAAAATTTTTCTGCAGTTGCTATGAATATGATACAGGAGTGCTCGCATTAAACAGTACCATGTGAGCAACAATTATTCAAATATAATTTAATAATAGAAAATTACCAAGCAGCGACAGTGATTCGAGGGAAGTAGGTAATTATATGTTTGACCAAGAGGACCAAAGATTATGGATTGCTTTATTTTCCCAAGAAATTCCAAATATGTAAATATACACACATATGTAAATGTATATCTGGAGGTAGTGAAAAATGAACTAGCTTAAAAGTGTTACCACCGGCACTAAAAATTTTAGCAATAACAACACAATAAATGGGGACCTATGTGAATGCTTTTAGAACTATACACACCTACCCATCCAAAAACCAAACCAAACCTGTTGTTAATGTGTCAATTCCAACTCATTGCAACCCTATAAAACAGAGTAGAACTGCCCTGTGGTGTTTCCAAGGAGTGGCTAGTGGTTTTGAACTGCTGACCTTTTCTTTAGCGGCTGAACTCTTAACCGCTGTGCCATGTATGCCCCGCCACCTGCTCATGTAAGTCAATTAATTGTTGCCTACTTTTTCACAGGAAGAGGAGAGATGCAGAACTTTCAATTAACAAATATGTGCTCAATAGTTAGGTTTCTACAATTAAATAAATACCTTTCTCTTCCTGGGTTATTCATTTAGTTATTGTAGTAAAACTAATAGACATTTCAGGTAAAAAGTGGATTGCAGGTAAGGATTTCAAGTAGTTCTGCAGCCAGTTTTTGCTCTTTCTGTGAAATTGCCTTCATTTTCCCCTGACTATGCATAAATACTCATAGAATGTGCAGACGTTTAAGGACTTGGGAAGCTCTTGTGAAGAGTGCAGTGTACTGATCTGTTCTCTGCTCTGCATGCATAGCTCCCTTTGTACAGATATATAAAACAAAAAGTCCTTACAATCAAGAAACTTCTAATACTTTGTTGTTTTTGTTCGTTTCTACAATCAACTACTATCATTCTTATGACAAAATTGTTATGAAGAAAATAAAACAAAATGACATTCTAAATAGTTACTAGCATTTCAGAGGCAGATGGTGTTTCACATCGGAGTGTAAAAGAAAAACTCTGATAGGAATTGTCATTGGAGCTAAAACCTAAAGTTTACTTAAAAGAAAGAAGGTTAGCGTAGATGAGTGTAAAATAGGAAATGAAGTAAGAGACAAGAATTAGGAGGAAAATCGTAATAATCATCAGATTATATATAGGATTTTATTTATACACGGTGGTAGATGAAGCCCTGGTGGCACAGTGGTTAAGAGCTACAGCTGCTAATAAAAGGGTCGGCAGTTCGAATCTACCAGCTGCTCATGGGAAACCCTGTGGGGCTGTTCTACTCTGTCCTAATTAAAAAAAAAACAAAAAAACAAAAAAACTCTGTCCTAGAGGGTCGCTATGAGTCAGAATCAATTCAACGGCAATGGGTTTGGTTTGGTTTGAGTACAGTGGTACATGGTTTTATGCAGTGAGATGATATCACTCGGGTAGCTGTGTGGCAAAATCATTTTAGGGGTATTGTAGTAGAAACTTGAATTGAATTTCTCAAAAATGATATTAAATCTTCTAATTATTTGTCAGGGTTAGAAAGTTTTCTGGGCTCCATTTCAGGTAAGGTTCTGAAGATAAACAAGGCTCTACCAATTAGATACTTTATAGGGAAGGTGAAGGTGAAGTGGGCACTAACCCCTGTGGCTTCTGCATTTAGCCAATGGGTAACATGTTGTGGTTTTTTAAAAAAAGTTTCCAGTGTTCCCTAGGTCTCCTTGGTTTCAAGAAACAGTCCAACCATTAGGTTTCTTGATTTGAAACCTAATCTTTGAATCAGCGCTCTGGTACCTACTCTACAGCTTTCTGGTGTCGGGGCTGCTGCGGAGCAGTGGTAATAACAGACCTCAAAAAGGCTGGCTACAATCATGGTTTCAGGGGTCACAGCTCCACTTGTGGGGAGGTTCTGTTCTGTTGTGGGAATCCATCTGTGCGTCATAAGCTAAAACCTGCTCCTTCAGCTTTTCCAAAAAAATGTAAATAAATTACCCCTTGCATTAAATCTTTTCCTACTTAAAATGCCTGTAGTGGTTCTGTTGTCTGACTTATTCTTGATTTCTATTGGAGACAATAGAGGAGTCAGGTATGGCAGTTTTAGGAGTCTCTTGCAGAAATCTAGGCTTGTGAGAATGGTTTTGAATCAAGATACTAGTACTGGAAATTATAAGAAGTAATCGTATACAGGATGTGTTTTGAAGGCAGAGATTTATAACCATGGCTGGAGTGGGGAACGCTTAGTTTAAGGGCTTCTACTTGGTTGTTTTTGCTACAATAACTCTTACTCTGCAGGCTAAGGAAGTACTGTGAGCGTTCGACTAGCTGCTAAGTATGTCCTTTCTGATTATACACTAAAGAACCAAGAATGACCAATGTACAAGTCCAAGTGTCAAGAACTGTGAAAGGTCTGAGATTTTATCCTGTTTTCAAGATAGCCTGTCACAGTTTCCTGGTGCTGATAGAAGTTATGAGATTCATAAATCAGAGACATAAAACAGCTTATTACAGCAGTAGCAGTAACCTGAATATTGTGTTAGTTCCTCAAGCCCCAATTTCCCACAGAGTAATATGAAAAGGGCCAGATGGTATCTGTACATTCAATTGGTGACATTACAGGAGAAAAACTCTGAGCTTATGGAACCTGAGTCTTTTATAAAGGGAAGTAAGCATGCTCCAGAGTGACACATAATCTTTATTATATTGGACAGCAAATATGCTTGTAATTTTTTTTAAAGCATCTCCCAGAGGGAGACATTATCCCTATCTTCCAAGGCTAGAAGAAAAGCTAACTTTTGCTTTGGACAGAAATACCAATCCTATCTTCCATACTTGTTCACTATACAATATTTTTGAAATGGTAGTCAAGAATATGGGCAGATAGTGTCTCATTCAAAAGATTGGCAGAAGTGTGAGAGACTCATGGCGTCATTTTCGTCTCCCTGAAGGACTTCCTTTAACATTTCTTGAAGTGTTGGTCTTTGTTGAAATATTCTTTAAGCTTTCATACATCTGAAAACACTCTTTTCCCCCTTTCATTTTTGAAACATGTTATTCCTTTGCCTGGTTTCTAACAAAAGAAAATCTATTATTCTAAATTTCTTTTGTGCATAATGTATCTTTTTTTCATCTGGATGATTTTAAGATTTGCTCTTTACAACCGTTTTTAAGCAATTTGATTTGGATGTGCCTTGGTGTAGGTTTCTTACATTTAGGGTTCATTGAGTTTTTAGGATTTGTGGCTTTATAGTTTTAATCACATTTGGAAAAATTCTGATCATTATTTCTTCAAATATTTTTCTGTTTTACCGTCTTTCTTTTCTCTATTAGGGAATCCAGTTATAAGCATATTAGGCCACTTGAAGATGTCATATGGTTCACTGATATTCTATATGTTTGTTTCTGCTTTTTTGTGTGTTCTTCACTTTTGGTTGTGTCTATTATTATGTGTTCAAATAGCTGGTGAGAAGAGAAAATATTCTTAACCCTGTGTGATACACCGGCAGTGTTTCCATTAATTCATTTGGGCAGTTCTCTGCCTTGAACAGTTGCCTCAAGGGCATGTGTTGAAGAGTATTCAGCTGTGGACTCAAGGGCTACTCCCTACAGATGTAAAAACTCCTCACTGTTGCTCCCCCTTCTCTGGTATTCTTTCTTCCCTTTGAGCTCTAGCCTCTTGAGTCTCTCTTTACTCTTAGATTCATCTCCTCATCTCAAGGAGATTGTCAAACTTCACCTGGATTCCTTTCCTGCCATGGAATGCTGGACAAGTGTACAGTTCACCTTGCTTGTTTTCTATCTCTCAGAGATTACTCTCCTCATTGTCTGTTGTCCAAAGTCTTGAACACTATTATTTCATATGATTTGTCAGGTTTTGCACCTGTTTCAGGTGGGAGAATAAATCCATTCCCTCTTACTCCATCTTGGCCAGAGGCCAACCCTACTGACATCATTTGTGATACCAACTATCTTTGGTTGCATTCCTTGGAAGTAGAACATGACACAGGGATTTGGTTACGAGTGATTTTTTGATGGAATGCATTTCTGGGAAAAAACAAAACAGAAAACTTTAAGGGATAAAATGTACCAACATAAAAGAGGGGGGAAAGGCTGAACAACTTTGTACTCTCAGATGAAGTTGAACCTTGGCTTAATCTACAAGGTAGCAATCTAGAGGATAAACTGCTTCACAATATTTCCCCCTATTGAGACAAGTGGGCCAGACTTTTGTTCCTCTTCTAGGTTAGTCATTAGCTGTGGGCCACCCCTAAGAGAGTTTCACACAGTCTTCCTGGCACTGATATTCCTGTCAGCCAAGAACAATTCTTCAGATAAGTGGGGAGAGAACAAGAGTGGTTACTGAGCTGTTGGTAGCATAAGCCCATAGAAATAAAAGTACCAACAAGGTAAAGAGTATTTGGGCAGGAAACCACATCATCTACTATACACATCAGTGTGGAGTAATTGACACAAGTCTAGAATTCTTATGGTATGTTTTTATTTATGCTAAGTTAAAATATTTGTAATAAAATACATTGTACAAGGATTATACCCCACTCATATAGCTATAAAGAAAGTGAGAGACTAATTAACCCAACACTCACATTAGTTATTACCTCTGGTTTGTGGTGGTGAAAGAACATATCCCCCTTCTTACGCTTCATGAAAAATGCCGAAATGTTAACTTATTATAATTCTTTAAACTGCATGAATATGTTTTGTCCAGTATTTGTATACACATAACATATTTCATATGCAAAAGTACATTTTTATTCTTTTGAAACACAATTCAGTGTGTAGTAGGTATCAGGAGAAATGAATAAACTCAGAGTCCTTGGTAGATATCTGTTAAGATATGAAGAGACTAAAGATCATTTAACTTCCAACTGATACAGAAACCCAAACCAAACCCATTGCCATGGAGTGGATTCTGACTCATATAGGACAGAGTAGAACTGCCCCATAGGGTTTCCAAGGAGCAGCTGGTGGATTTGAACTGCCAACATTTTTTTTTTTTTCGGTTAGCAGCTGAGCTGCTGCCATAGCAAACTATCATAGAGTTTCAAGAACAGAATTTATTGTTTCATGGTTCTGTAGGGTAAAAGTCCAAATCAGGTTACCCTTATTGATTCCTTCAGAGGGATCTAATAGAAAAACTGTTCCATGTCTCTCTCCTAGCTTGTGATAGCCCCCAGAAATCTTTTGGCATTCCCTGGCTTGCTCTGCTTCATATGGAAAGGGAAGAGTCCCCAGATAAGTAAAGCATTACTGAAGAAGAAGAACAAAATGGGAGGCCTCACACTACCTGATTTTAGAACCTATTATACTGCCACAGTCGGCAAAACAGCCTGGTACTTGTACAACAACAGATAAGTAGACCAATGGAACAGAATTGAGAATCCAAATGTAAACTCATCCACATAGGAGCAGCTGATACTTGACAAAGGCCCAAAGTCTGTTAAATGGGGAAAAGACAGTCTCTTTAACAAATGGTGCTGGCATAACTGGATATCCATCTGCAAAAAAATGAAACAAGACCCATGCTTCACATCATATACAAAAACTCACTCAAAATGTATCAAAGACCTAAATATAAAATCTAAAATGATAAAGATCATGGAGGAAAAAATAGGGATAATGTTAGAAGCCCTAACACATGGCATAATCAGAATACAAACCCTACCTAACAATGCACAAACACCAGAAGATAAACTAGATAATTGGCAGTTCCTAAAAATCAAACACTTATGCTCATTAAAAGACTTCACCAAAAGAGTAAAAAGACAACCTACAGGCTGGGAAAAATACTTTTGACTACAACATATCCGATAAGGGTCTAATCTCAAAAATCTATGAGCTACTGCAAAGTGTCAATGACAAAAAGACAAATAACACAATTAAAAATGGGCAAAGGATATGAACAGACACTTCACCAAAGAAGACATTCAGGTGGCTAACAGATACAGCAGGAAATTCTCAAGATTGCTAGTCATTAAAAAAAGTCATTAGAGAAATGCAAATCAAAAGTACAATGAGATAGTATCACATCTCAACAGGGCTGGCACTAATCCAAAAAACACAAAATAATAAATGTTTGAGAGGTTGTGGAGCAAATGGAACACTTATGCACTGCTGGTAGGAATGCAAAATGGCATAACCACTTTGGAAATTGATTTGGCACGTCCTTAAAAAGCTAGAAAGGAAGTACCATATGATCCATCAATCTTTCTCCTTAGACTATATCCTAGAGATATAACAGCCATCACACGAATAGATATATGCACATCCATGTTCATTGCAACACTGTTCATAACAGCCAAAAGATGGAAAAAACCCAGGTGCCCATCAATAGACAAATGGACAAACAAATTATGGTACATATTCACAACGAAATACCACACAACAATAAAGAACAATGATGAATCCGTGAAACATCTCACAACATGGATGAATCTAGAAGGCACTATGCTGAATAAAACTAGTCAGTTGCAAAAGGGCAAATGTTGCATGAGACCACTACTATAAGAACTCAAGAAAAGATTTAAATGGAGAAAAAAAAATACTTTGATGCTTACGAAGATGTGGAGGGAGGGAAAGGGGAATTCACTAACTAGATAGTAGACAAGAATCATCTTAAGTAAAGGGAAGGACAACACACAATTCAAGGGCAGTCAGCATCACCGGACTAAACCAAAACCTAAGAAGTTCCCTGAACACAACCAAACACTTTGAGGGACAGAGGAGCTGGGGCTGCAGTCTGGGGACCATGATTCCTGGGAACATCTAGGTTAATTGGCATAATAAAGTTTATTAAGGCAATATTCGTCATCCCACTTTGATGAGTGGCATCTGGGGTCTTAAAAGCTTGCAAGTAGCAATCTAAGATGCATAAATTCATCCCAACCCACTTGGAGCAAAGAATGAAGAACACCAAAGACAAAAAGAAAATAGCCCAAGAGACAATAGGGCCACATAAACCAGAGGCTCCATCAGCCTGAGACCAGAAGGACTAGATGGTGCCCAGCTACCACAAATGACTGCCCTGACAAGGAACACAACAGGTGGTCCCTGGTGGAGTGGTAGAAAAGCGTAACGCAGAACTCAAATTCATGTAAAAGACTGAGCCTGGAGGAAGCTCTGAAGCCATGGCCCCTAGCTGCACTCTTAACCCAGAACTAAAACCATTCCTGAAGGCCACTCTTCAGACAAAGACTAGGCTGGACTATAAAAGATAAAATAGTACTTGTGAAGAGCATATTTCTTAGTTCAATCAGGTTTCCAGGGTGGAAAAGGAGAGTATGCTGTCGCATTATAAGGATTGCAGCTGGTGTTACATAACAGTATGTCCATAAATTTTTGTATGAGAAACTAACTTGAGCTGTTAACTTTCACCTAAAGCATATACGTACAAGCTACAGCCTCAAATCCCCTCATTGAATTGGAAGCCTGAATGTGTATATTTAAAAGCATAGATATGATATATACAATTTCATTTAAAACAATTTTATTAAATAACTAACTGGGCTATTATTACTAATTAACAACCAACTGCAAATACCTTTCAAAATAAGCTACATTACTTAAGTTTATCTTGTGGTTACATATCTAGGTTGTTGTAATGAATAGACTTATATTTTGAGTGGTCATATAAGAAAGCGACTTTAAATAATTTTCATTTGTCTTTCTCTTTTTCCTACACCTCCAATCACAATTCTGTATCCCTTTATCAAATCAATACGAATATTCACATTTCCAATTCAATGAGTGCTGAATATGAAATTAATGTGCGTTTGTGAATACAAAACCCAAACCAGTGAAAATCCACTTAATTTTCTAATTCAGTGCCTTTGAAATCTTTTGAAAACAACTCTTTGAAGATACGCAATTTACACTGCAACCTAGTATGTACAAATGCATACATTGATACACGGAAATACACATATGGAAAACACAAGTTGCAGAAAGCACTTCTTGGCTTCACTACACTCGGATATTTCCTGACACATTTTCTGTTTTTTTTTTTTTTTTACTGTTTTATGCTGGTCAAAGCATAGGTAATACACGTCAGATCCACAGTTTGAAAAGTATGAATTTAAAAAATTCAAACAAAATGACAATACATGAATTGTAATTATAAACTGTGCTTACACGTATGTTATCGTTTGTAATTTTTCATCCTAAGGGTGAACAAATTATTTCTTTGGAAGGAAAAGACCCTTCTTCATAAATGTTATACTTGTCCTTCTGAAGAGAGTGGCATAAAAAGGCCTTAATTAATGAGTGGATAATGGTTATCTCTGATACGTATCTGTGGGCTTAAGTGAGATTTATCTGTGAACTATTATATAAACAAAAATATTTTAATAGTGTTTAGAGTAGGCAAAAAAAGTGTTTTTTGGGTCAACTTGCAGAACACAGAAGCAATTCTGTGTCATTACTTGTCTGCAAATTAAAAAAAAAAAATAAGAACACGCACAGTTGCCATCATTGAGTCAATTCTGACTCGTGGTGACCCCGTGGGTGTCAGAGTAGAATTCTGCTTCATAGGGTTTTCAGTGGCTGATTCTTTGGAAGTAAATTGCCAGGACTTTCTTATGATGTCTTTCTGAGTGGACTTGAACCACCAGCCTTTCAGTTAGCACCCAAGGGCTTTAATGTTTGCGCCATCCAGGGTCTCCTGTCTTTTTTTTTTTATTTTATCTAAAATAGTCACATTATTGAACCCATTAAACTTTTAATGGCTTTTGATTATATTAAAAAATCCAATCATACCTCCAAGGACAGATTTTGCATTCATTTATATTTAGAACTAAGGATATTAAGAGCCTTGGGGGCACAGTGGTTAAACACTCCACTGCCAACTGACAGGTCGACCATTGGAACCCACCAGTGGCTCCACAGGAGGAAGATGTGGCAGTCTCTTCCTGTAAAGATTTCCAGCCTTGGAAACCCTATGGGGCAGTTCTACCCTGTCCTATAGGGTCTCTGTGAGTTGGAATTGACACCACAGCAGTGGGCTTGGTTTTGGGGTGAGTATTAAGGATTTTTTTTTTTCTTTATTAAGGATATTAAAAAAGAAGTATTATAAGCTCTCAAAGGAATTAGAAAATAAAGTTTGAAAACTGATTGAATAAACTTCAGGAGCATTAAAATAATTAAGGATTCCTGGTGGTGCAGGATTTAAGTGCTGGTCTGCTAACCCACCAACCACTCCTCGGGAGAAAGACATGGTAGTCTGCTTCTCTAAAGATTACAGCCTTGGAAACCCTATGGGGCAGTTCTATTCTGTCCTATAGGGTCGGTATGAGTGGGAATCAACTCAACAGAAAGGAGTATATCGTCTTAAATATCTGACATACAGCATACATGCTGACAAACACTGTATTCACTATACATACACACTACAACAAAGTTTCCTTCTAGTCGATGACCCTGTCTTATTCAATCTTCTTTCCCTAACAACTAGGACTATGCTCGGCAAATACGATGTACTCAATAAGTATTTTAAATTAACTGAACAGCTCTACGTAGTTTTATATAATCATATTTTTTTAAATTATGACGTATGTGTAATGTTATATTGACCCAAAGGAAATGCTTTTACAATAAAGTAAAATTTTCAGGAAAGTAACAGTGGTATTTTAATGAGTTATTGATGAATTGCTCCAGGAGAGCAGAAAAGCATTTATACACTGTAGCTAGTTTAAAGACAGGTGACCTTTTAAGAGATTAGTTAACCTTTCAGCCATTTTGGAAAGTTACTGTTTTGAGAGATAAAGGTCAGAGGAGAACTCAGAATGCAGTTATTGTCTTCCCTGTGTTTGTTGCCATGTCTTTAATTGCCAGTAAGTTCATTCAAACTGTACAGTCTGTATAGAATTTTTTTTTTTTAAAGAAAAGAAGAATATGGCTTCCAAGTTGTTTTTTTTTTTTTTTTCCAGGTATTAAAAAAAAAACAATTAAACCCAGTGCCGTGGAATCGATATCGACTCATAGCGACCCTATAGGACAGAGTAGAACTGTCCCGTAGAGTTTCCAAGGAGCGCCTGGTGGATTCGAACTAGCCGACATTTAGGTTAGCAGCCATAGCACTTAACCACTACGCCACCAGGGTTTCCTTTCAGGTATTAAAAAAAAAAAAAAAAAAAAAAAAAAAAAAAAAACTATGAATAATCAAAACATGAAAACTCAAGCTTCCCTCATTTGTAAATTTCACTTGAATCTCATTTCCTGCTAAAAGTTAAGACAAAAATATAGTTTAATTAAAAATGTGCAGTACTTCTATGTTTTTTTTTCCTTTGAGAAATGTTCCTTTCGTTTTTCATTTCACCCACAAAATCTTGTTTTTTTCAGACTTAGTCATTCTAATTCTCTTTCTCTAAGCCCCTGCAGTCATAAACCCAGTGTTTACATAATTCCTTATATGTGTTAACACCAAAGGGAAAATTGGACTGAGTGTTTAGAAAACAGTAATATAAAATAGCATTTCTGTGCCAGGCTTTCAAAGACTTGAAGTTTGTGCAGAGAAAATAACCTAAAAATACTCTAGCATTAGTAGATATTGGTCACGTTATGATAAGCAAAGGATCATTACCCCACCTTACTTGCTTTCTTTCTTCTTTGTAGTTTCCTATATCCATATTTTAAAATGCACACAATTTGCTTCCTCACTTATTCATTTTCTAAAGAAACCACCGTCTCCTTTGAAAAGAACGAAAATACATTTTTTCTGCTAGATTTGATGATATTTACAAAGAGGTCAAGCCAATTTTATATTACCTGGATATATAACTTAGTTTCTGATGTTTTATTCATATTCAACCACGAAACAAATATAGATAATACAGTGTCTAGGTTTAATAAAGCATAAAAAAGCCAAAGGGTAAAACTTATGTTGTAACAACTGAAGTCCTATTTGAGTGAACCAGTACGAGTTTGGAGATGGCAACATACGTAATGACAAAATTTTCACCTATTAAAAAATCCGTCAGTATTTTTAAAATAAATTTTCACTTTACATGGTAATTATAATTTATCTGTTCTCATCATTTCAATATCAGTGTAGACTTTACATATAAGAACAGATTATTCAAAATGAAAGTAATCTCGGGTTACATTTGAATTGTCTGGACATTCGTTTAACATGCAGAGAGGGCACAAAAGGAAAATTGAAGTTAGGTGAAGGGTGTTTTTAATAAGACTTAATTTTTTCAGTGGAACTTAATATTGACTTTATCATTACCCCACATGAAAATCTCCTTGTGTGGGGGAGATTGCACAAAAAACCTGGGCAAAATCCTCATTGGTACCCAATTCTATAAGGACTCTATCGAGGGTGACCCAAAATAGTGTCTCGCATGTTAAAATGTCAAAATGCAGCTTCTGATTTAGTAACAAGATCGTTTCCGCTCACCATGTCAATATCCCTAGTGTGTGGACTTTGCGCTTGTGGTCCGAGATGATTGCCAAAGCTCTGGGATTTGCATACACGTTTTGGCAACCGAATAGAAGAACAGACAAATATAAAATTGACATGCACCTAATTTTAACCCTTACATAGGATCACCATGAGTCGGAATGGATTTGACGGCAATTATTTTTACCAACACTATGGAAACCCTGGTGGTGTAGTGGTTAAGTGCTACGGCTGTGAATCAAAGGGTCGGCAGTTCGGGTCCATCAGGCACTTCTTGGAAACTCTATGGGGCAGTTCTACTCTGTCCTATAAGGTCGCTGTGAGTCGGAATCGACTTCACGGCACTGGGTTTCGTTTTTCTCTTTTTTGGTATCAACACTATTAGCATGCAGTGTACCCAACTTTAGTTTTGAGTGTCTTGTTTTGAACATTTCTAACAATTTGTAATGATTAATATTTTATGACTCCCTTTCTTTCTTAAAAAGAACAAAGAACATTACTTCTTTTTTTTTTTTAAGTAATAGAATAAAATTCATTGAATCGTGCAATTATGGTATGTGTCCACTGAATCATCTTCTAAATCTAAGACTCAAATGGGTGGCTCTTATCTTATTTTTTCTACTTCTTGAACTTTTTGCTGGCATCAACCTATTCAATCACTCATTAATTATTCCCAAACATACTAAAACGAGTACAGTGATATGACAAGATGCTGTAATAAAATCATCAATTATCAATGTTCTTTTTGGAGTACTCCAAATATTGCATCATTATCTCAAGACGGTACAAAGAAAGGCTGAAGACACTATCTGTATAATATGCTTTTAGCTTTTGTTGAACACAATTGAGAGTTCAGAATTTTTCATTTTCCAGTTATAATGACAGAGAGCAGAAATTCAATACAGTAAAATGTTTCACAATTATTAGAAGATAGATGCAAAGAGACACATAACAACTGTCAGGAGCTTCGACGTTCAATATAGTAGCCACTACTCACATACTGAGCACTTGAAATGTGGTGAGTTCAAATTAAGATGTGCTATTTTTTTTTTAGTGCATGTAAGTGAAAACTTAGCATGAAAAAAAAATGTAAATTATGTCGTAATACTTGATATTGTTTAAATGATAATATTTTTGATATATTGGATTAAATAAAATGTATTATTAAAATAAACTGTTATTTCTTTTTACATTTAAATGTAGCTACTAGAAATTTTAAAATTTCATTTGTGGCTCACATTATAATTCTGATAGTGCTGCTCTAGACTCTAACGATGGTGAAATTGGTCACCTAAGTAGAATCTCAGACTATGAGTTTTCATAATGCAATAAAAAAATGTAATATGCTAGATAAATTTTCTTAGCTTCAAAGGTTGATTTGTAAAATATATATTTCTTAGGAATTAAGGGGATATGGGATATGTAGAATATATAGTAATCTCATACAGACTGTCATTTAGCACAAAAGACTTTACCATACAATAATTTTTAAAAGAAGTTGGACCATTCTATTTTGCTACATAGAAGAGTGACAGCGTCATTTCATTCTTTATGATATTTTGCTCCAAAATTTACCAGGTACGAACAGGGTTGTTATGATTTAGTTTTTATTAAAATTTCTAAAAAAATGTTTTTATCTACCCTCTCTTCTTAACTTTGGAACATTAGTCACAAAATTGCTTAAAAAAAATTAAAAAGATCCATTGGAGCCAGATGGTAACTGGTGATAACTGTGTTTCCTGGTTGTATGGTAATGTCATTCAGCTGTATGCATCCCCTCTCTAATGGAATCAGCTCTGCTCTTCCCCAAAGAATGCTGGGGATGGATTCGGGATGGACTCAGGCTAAGGTACAAGGCTGGGAGTGGCATGACTGGGCCAGCGGCCAGGGCTGAGGAATGCCTTAGCAACAGGAAGGAAAATGTCTGGGTCTGGACGTGAAGTCTCTGGGAACACTGACTACTCAAGGACGTGGGAGAAAAACAATGAGCCTTGGTCCCAGATGATATGGTATATAAGCTTGTGTCCCTTGCTAGGTGGTTGTGGAAAATACTCCATCCGACCGCCGCTGGAGACCAGCTGCTTGTCCATGTCAGTAAGTTTCCCCGAATGCATGAATCTGGAACGGGCTATGTGTCAGTTCTTCAGATTATCTGCCAGGATGCACAGTGAGGGTCTTTCCTTGCTGTGGCTGTTCCCCAGCACTGGTATACTGAGGGTTAAGGATCTTTTCTCTGTCACTCAATACTTCATATTATATTTTACCATCCGGAACTTTAGTCACATCTGGTGGCAAACGGTTTGTTAGGAATTATAGGCTTCGTTTTGAATGGTCATGTGCTTAGCTAAAATAATTAGAGGTTTTATTCCTAAGTAAGTGTGGGAGAAGAGATATTAGAGTAGACATGTACCAGTCTATTCACATTTTTCCTCCAATTCCTTCAATACTTATTCTTTACAGAATCTATTTAAACTGAATCGAGTTCCAGAATTTAGTTCTCTTTACTCAGATGACCAGGAGGAAATTCCTTTTATTTTATACACAGGGTCTAAACCTACTCTCAAGAACCCTGTCCCTCCTGGTTATTGGTGTAAAGGGAAAAAGACTCCTAAATTTATCAGTTAAAGTATCTTGGTCTGTTATCACTTAAGGCAGCTGTTCTCTGTTTTAACCAGTTTGTTTACAGCTACCTCCTCCCCTTCTTTTTGCCCCAGAAGGCATTTGTGTGTAAGAGAAAGTTTCCGTGACCCTCTGCTTATTGAGAAGAAACCTCCATAAAATAACAGGAGCTTTCTCTGTGTCCTTGAGTTGGACTCAGCTGCAAGAAAGTTGGCCTGAATGGTCTCTAAATCACTCACACTTGTGTCTGTCAAGCAACCCACTGATAAAATCTTCCCTTCTCTTGTTGGGTGATTGCCCAGTGCTACTCCCTGCCAATCCCAATTTTAATCACACTGACTTTGCAGATACTTCTTGAGTTTCAGCCATGTCCTCCACCAGGACCCTGGCTTAGGATGTCCATCTCTCACCCTCTGAGACAAGGTCATCTCTCCCTTTGCATGAGAAAGTGGTGGATCTCAAGTTAGCTTTAGGCACACTGGAAACTTGAGGATCATACCCTTGACAAATAGGATTTGTATGAGGCTCTGGAGTACTACTCAGTCCCTCTCTAAGCCTGCTACATCATGTCATCATTTCTAGTTTGCCTGGCCCCTCTTTTGTGATTTGAGGGCTACATGCTTAGGGGTCACCCTCAGAATCCAAAAGTGGTTGGGGACACAATCTGTTATCCTTTTGTCAAATGATCTAATCTCTTACTTTCTAGGATTTTTGTCCGATGTAAGACATCCTCTAGGCCTTCACAGCCTTCTATATCCCCTGTTTGAATTGATCTTTCCCTTTCCTTGCAATAAAAACAAATAAATAAATAAGCTGAGCAGAACAGGTATGTGGTAAACTATTTTTAGAACAATAAAATGATTATTTGAGGATATTTTAACTTCACTTTGAAATTAACTGTAGGCAATTAAATAAGATCACAAAGAACCTCTAGGAAGTAAGTCTTACTTTCTGATAATAATGCTAATTGCAATTTTGCCTTCATGTGACTGAAGAAAAGTGCCTGTACTTTCCTTGGGGTTATTATTTCATTGTGCTATCACCCAACTTGACCTGATCCTTTACTTACTGTTTAAGATTGAAAATTTTGAAAAAGACACCTAATTTCACAAAGAAACAATCTAAAATCCCAATAAAGCATGTAAGAATGAACAAAGAAAAACGATCATACATATGAAAAAGGGGGAGGGGGGAGATTTTTATAAATCAGAATATACATTCTCTTTAAAATATTTATTCCAAGAAAGAAAAGAATACTCCAAAATTTAAAAGTAGATATTTGTGAACTATGTAACAGAGTAAATAGAAATAATTGAAAAAATCTAAACATATGACTTTTTTATAAGGAAATAAAAGACATTGTGGCAATTCCATTTAATAATTCTTTTTTTTTTTTTTCCTCCAAGGAAACCACTGAGGCTTGAAAATTTCTTTTTGAGGGGAGTTTTAAAATTTATGAATTCAACTTTCTTACTAGTTATAGAAACCCACCAATTCTGTTGCTGTTGAGTCAATCCCTACTCAGGGAGTAGAACTGCCCCCTAGGGTTTCCAAGGAGCAGCTGATAGATTCGACCTGCTGGCGTTTTGGTTAGCAGCTGAACACTTAACCACTGTGCCACCAGGGCTCCTCTAGTTAAATAGAGATAGTCAAATAATCTATTTAATATTGGGTGACTTGTGGTTGTTTGTGCTTTTAAAGAAATTGGTCCATTTCATTTAAGTTGTCAAATTTGCATGTACAGAGTTATTTGAAGTATTTCCTTAATAGATATTTTCCTTTTTAAAAAAATTTTATTGTTGTTGAGAATATACACAGCTAAACATACACCAAACCAACAGTTTCTATGTGTACAATTCAGTGATATTGATTATATTCTTTGAGTTGTATAACCATTCTCACCCTCCTTTTCTGAGTTGCCCCTCCTTTATTAACCTAAACTCACTGCCCCCTAAGTTTCAATTACTCTTTCAAGTTGCTGTTGTCAATTAGATCCCATATAGATAGTTCTTAAAAGAGCACAATGTTCAAGGCAGGTCTTTATTACTAGGTAACCTAAACTATTGCTCAGCTTTAAGGTGACTTCAGGGAATATTTTTGGTTTAAGTTTTAAAGATGATCTCAGGGCAATAGTTTTAGGGGTTTATCCACACTCCATGGGTCTAGAAAGTCAAGAGTCCATGAAAATTTGAAGTCTGTTCTGCATTTTCCCCCTTTTGATCAGAATTCTTCTGTTTTATATATTCATATATATATGCTTTAGGTGAAATTTTACAGCTCAAGTTAATTTTGGATATAAAATTTGATACATATATTGTTATGTGTAGTTATTGCCCTAGCGTATCAGAATAATAATCACAGAGGCAACTGGGGGAAAAAAATAATGATAGTTGCCTCAGATTACTAACTCTATAGTTAAAAAATATATTTCTTAATTTATAAACCACAAGTAAAGAGAATGAGTGTGATGATGAGAAAACAAACAAATGAAAAAACCAGGGGCCCCATCTAAAAACCAAAACTCACTGCCGTCGAGTTAATTATGGACTCATAAACCAAGCGCAGTCCACTGCCGTCTAGTCGATTCCGACTCATAGCGACCCTACAGGACAGAGTAGAACTGCCCCATAGAGTTTCCAAGGAGCACCTGGTGGATTTGAACTGCCGACCTCTTGGTTAGTAGCCATAGCACTTGACCACTACGCCACCAGGGTTTCCCTATCGACTCATAGCAACCTATAAAGCAGAGAAATATATGGTAACTGACTTAGTAGACTCAAATAAGCTATTTTCAAACCTGCACTAGGGAATTCATAATAATAACACAATTATTCCTTGGGAACCTCAATGTTTCAGGAATTGGGGTCACAAGTGACTTTTGAAACAAAAGTTGAAGGCAGAGATGCAAAAGGAGGGGATATTGAAAATGCGAAAGTAGTCAGACTTCCAGGTTCTCTCCCCACTCCACTGGCCTGGTGAATGCCTTACCACTTTCGCCTAGTGTCAGTAAACTACATATTTATTTTCTGAAATAAGTGAGGATATGGGAACACTAATTAAACCAGTGGAATGAAGTGAAAATTTTCTCCTAAATATTAAGACATTCTTGCTAGACTTTTTCCACTCAACTTTGAAAATTTTGGTATCTCCAGGGTGCATGGAATAGGTAGGTATTTGGAAACCGTGGAATGTGATCAGTGAAAGGGATAAAAACTGCTTAAAGATAAAGACTTTAGCAGTCACCACTAAAAATGGCCTCATTAGATCATTTATAGTGAAGAGCACATTAGACGTGTTCATCCCTAAACACAAAGATTGCAAACAATTTTTAAATGCTCTATTCTTCACTAGGAACAGAAAGCCAGGAATCACCAGGCATTTAAGGAAAGCCTTTCAAATGAAAGAGAGGCCAAAATAATCAAACAAAAATGCAATTTTGGGAAAGCAGAGGTTATGAGGGGAGCAACTACTGAATAAAATAGTATTGTTAACATAACCAATGATAAAAAGATATTTCACAAATAAATATGAGCAGAATGTTATCAAAAAGAATACTAAGAGACTGAAAAGAGATCTTGAAATTTTAAGAGATGATAGAAAAACAAGAAATTCAGTAGAAGGGTAAGGAAAAATGAGAAACCTCACAGAAAAAGGGAAAAGATAAAAAGATAGAGAAAGAAGAGAAGAGAATTTAAGGGGCATTCCAGGAGATTCAACAATTAAACAATAGAAATCCCAGGAAGACTGTGAGAAAAAAAAAAAAAAAAAAGAGGTCAGGAAATCATCGAAAAAAATTCTGAGAATAGATGGGCATAAATTTCCTGATAGAAAAGCCCATTGATTGTCCCAAGAAGTTCTTGAAAACAACTCAGAATGATAGATCATTGTGAATTTCTGGAATTTCATTAATCATACAAAGGATCAAGAATTAGAATGGAACTGAACTTCTCAAGATCTCTGCTGACATCTAAAAGGAACAATACCCTCACTGTTCTGATTGAAATATTTTTTATATTATAACATTCTACCTAACAAAACCATAAATTAGAATTGAAGATAAAACACCAACATGTCAAGACAAGAAGATCTCAACAATTGTGTCTCCCTTTTTTTTTTTTCCCTGTTTTTAAGCCACTAAATGATATGCTCCGCCAAATTAATAGAGTGTAACAAGCAAGAGGGTTAAAAAATGGGAAGATGCCAAGACGACAGCTTCATAGCTGGCTTTGAATGTAACTAATCCAGTTTGGAACAAACAGATGTGAAAGCTGTAAGATAGAGTTCCTAGAGGCTATGCCTTTGATATTCCATTTAATGTATTTTTAAAAAAGATTTTGAGATAATTTTTATAAATCTGAGGGGAAACTCGGAAGTGAATTACTAATGAATACAAAGGAAATAATACCGTGGTCCTCATTCCTTGACTCGCCTATACATAGCTCTTCTCATGTTTCTATCACAGACGGTTTTATCATCATATTATGATTCCTATTAACTTTCTCTTCTTTCACAACATTTTGTTTACCTTTTGGTTTCTCCACCATTTTTCCCCTCTCTGAACACAGTACATTTCTATAAACAAAATGGGGACCTAAAGTATTTGTAAATTGAAATTTTAATTGAAGAGACAAAGGATTTTATAGAGGACATATATCCAAAGCAATTGTTAGGCATGCTTCAATATACAAAGAGTTTAAGACACAGTCCCCATTCTCAAGCACATAGGCTCAACCCAGTCACAGAAATTTAAATATGAAAATATCAGATGGCATGTGGAATGTCAAGTTAATCCACAGGAGCTGATAAAAAGATCTACTGACTCCTGGTTGACACAGGCAGAGCACGCATCACAGAGAAGTTGTGACTCAAAGCGGGGCTTAAATCCATTTAGACACAGGGCCCACTACCCATTTGTCAGTTTCTGTATTGTGGTGGCTAATATGTTGCTACAATACTGGAAGCTATGCCATTGGTATCTCAAATATTAGCAGAATCACCCATGGTGGACAGGTTTCATCAGAGCTTCCAGACTAAGACAGACTAGGAAGAAAGGCTTGGCATTCTACTTCCAAAAATTAACCAGTGAAAACACTGTGGATTACAGCAGAATATTATCTGATACAGTGTTGGAAGATGAGCCCCTAGGTTGGAAGCACTCAAAATACACAATGGCAACAAGAATGAACTGAAGGATACCAATGATTGTGAAGGTGGAGAAGGACTAGACAACATTTTGTTATGTTCTACATGAGATCATCATGAGTCTGAGTGATTCAAAGGTAACTAACAACAACAGACACTAAAAGGGGAGGTTATTTGGATTTGATTGTGTTTTCAATTAATAAACAATGTTCATTCAACAGAACATTATATTTGGGTGCCTGTTTGCCATCAGGAACATATTAAGAGATTTGATATAATTATCTCAGCTGTACTGAAAGTTTTTGAAAATGGGTGCCATATCCCAGTAATGTGGAGAAACATTGGTGTGGCAGGGTTCTGCAGAAGTAATGAGAGACCTAATGTAGGATACATACTTAAGGGAATATCTATTTATTAGGTAAAAGGATTTGAATTACAGCCCTGGTGGTAGACAATAACAATGTGTTTAAAAAGTATTTGAATGCAGCTGGTGAAGTGAAAAGAATATTGGCAATGATATTAGTTATAACTGTGATTGAAACCCACACATTTCCTGATTATGACTCTGGGGAACTTCTTCAAATTTTCTTCCTTGTTTTCTTATTTCACAAATGAGAATAAAAATAACTAAGAGAACCATTGTAATGATTAAGAAAATTGAATAAGGAAATGTTAGCTCAATAAATTTGCGGTTCTAGAAATTTAGGCATTATGATATTATCATAAGTCATGACGCCTAAACAAACTTTTGGAGTTGGAGGTGGATAACCGACTGCCCAAATATCCGTTACTGCACTCTGGGCTAAAACCCCAGACCAGAATATGGGTTGTTGGGCATTGTGCCACAGACAAGCCTTTTTATTTGCTTTCACCATCTCCTAGAACAGAGATAGACATGGCCTTCTGTTGTTTGATTGTATGTACTCCCTTATGAATGCCAGAAAACAAATTTGCCAAAGTATAATAGTTTGCTGTCAGACAGAGGCAGCTCAGAAAGTAGACAGAGAATAAGAAGGATGTAGCTTTTATAAAAAGCTCTACATGGAATGTATTGACTTATTCCAGTTAATTTTAGATCACTTCACAGAGGAATAGCTTTGGTTCATCCCTTGATATATTGATATTGTTATATACTTTCAGAACATATCTCTCAGAAAAACATTGTAGGTTTTTTATTCCCCCTTCATTTTCTGTATAGTCTAGAACAGCTTGCGAAAGGTCATTATAGTTTTTTTCTTGAAAAAAAAAAAGTATTACCTCTTGTATCTGAAAAAATTTCCCAACTACGTGGTTCAAACGGGAGCTTCTAGTTTATTAGAATCCTCTCTCCTGAAGGGAAGATCTTGGGTGGTGGAAACGATTTGTGCTAGAAGACTAACCTAACAGTGCCTGATCGAACCCACTCAGCGGTGCCACAGAACAAAGGCCTGGGGATCTGCTTCCATAAAGATTACGGCCAAGAAAACCCTATAGAGCAGTTCTACTCCGTAACACATGGAGTTGCCATGAGCTGGAATTGACTTCATGGCAACAGGTTTGATTTTTGGTTTTATTCCTAGAAGTAAGCACTTGATCCAAGCTATGTCAGTCATAGTCATCTCTCCCATGCACAACTGCATTGCACAGGCGTGGCTATTTGACTTAAACTGGCCCTACCAGAGCTTTTCGCAGGATAGTGTATTGAACATCCATTTTGGTAGTAGAGAAATGAGGTGCTACAGCTATTGGCCGTCTTGATCCCTGCCATGTAGAAGAAGTTGGAGTATAACTGAAAGGGCATGCTGGAATGACAAAGTGGAGTAGTGAGGTAGGACAGGAGGTGGGGGTGATAGGGAGAAATGAAGGAAAGGAAAAAAAGAGAGGGGTGAAGGGAGGACAGGACAAAGGGGAGAGAGAGAGATACAGTGAACGAGAAAGACAGAGATATCAGGGAGATTCCTTTTGTGTGTGTGTGTAAGAATAGTTCTAGTTAGGTTTCTCTCACTTATAAGTGAATAAAAAAGTTTTCACAATTACTATAAACTTATATTAATATTTCCAGTGTGCCCACAATGTTTTTAAATGATAGTTTTAACTAACATGTTATTCTATGAGAGATTTTTACACTATATTTCTTCTTAAATTGAATTTATATTTTAGTCACAAGAGATGTCTAAGCACCAATCTCAAGTATTTTTTATTTTTATACAGATTCAATATTTATGTGATGAAGAATTATTCACCTCATGACACTGACCTGGGACTTAAATTTGAAAACAACTTAGAATTAAGATATTGCTGGATTTTTCCCCCTCTTTTCCTTTGTAAATCATAGCCTATCTTAATATCTTCTAAGCCTCTCCGTATTTTGCATCTTACATTCTGGGTCTGACTTCTTCTAAATTTCATATTAGCAAGCTAATTTAACTTATGTGTTTACACAGACTATCATCCCATTTTCTCTAAGATTTCCAAATGAAAGAGTGTTCTGTTATAATGAAACATGCAGCAGAGTAAATTACTAACCTGCATATGAATCTCATTGAATTAGTAAAAGCACTGAAAAAATGAGCAAGCCTATTATGTTTTACTGTTTTGTCAGTTATGTTCAATTAGATACCTGATTATAGCACTTAAAATTACAAAGTTTAAGAAAATGCTAAAAAGTTGTAGTGTTACCAAGGAAAAGATATTAAATAGACTGTTTTCTATTTTAATTGTAGTTTTTATCAACTGGATAACTTTTTTTTTTTTACCCTTCCAGTGAATTGCATCTGGTTTCAAACATTGTGATTTTAAGATCCTACAAAAGAAAAAAACAAAAATAAAAACCTGTCTTAACTTTCAATACAGAGAAGTGTCATTGATGGTCATACCTAACACATCATATGAAGGTAGACACCATATTTGTTACCCTGTAACCCTGTGCCGTGGAGTCGATTCCGACTCATAGCGACCCAGTAAATGTAATAATACTGTTTTTTATTTGGGAAAAACAAAGAAAACTGTACTTTCTTATCTCCTTGCTTTAGCCACTTTTATGGATTGAACTGTGTCCCCCCAAAAGTTATATTGAATTCCTAACCCCTGTAGCTGGCAGCATAGTTTTAAGAGCTATGGAGGCTAACCAAATGTCGGCAGTTCGACTCCTCCAGCTGCTCCTTGGAAACTCTGTGGGGCAGTGCTACTCTGTCCTATAGGGTCACTCTGAGTTGGGACCTGTAAATGTGATCCTGATTGAAAATAGGGGTTATCTTTTTTATGGTAATGAGGTCATATGAAGTTCATAAACCTAATCCTTTCTGAGTGATGTCTTATAAAAATAGAATAAATGCACACAAGAAGACACCATGTGAAAATGAAGGCTGATCAATTTACAAACCCAGGAGCATCAAGAATTTTCGGGAGCTGAAATAGACAAAGAAGGACCTCCCCCTGGAGGCGACACCCTGAATTTGGACTTCTAGGTTCCAGAACTGTGAGAAAATAAATTCGTGTTCTTTAAAGCCACCCACATGTGGTATTTTTTAATCATGCCACTAGGTAATGAAGACAGACACTTTCTTCTTTCCCTTCTATTGTCTTCTTCCTTCTCTCCTCTTTTCCTCCCTCTCTCCTTCCATTTTTCTCCCTTCCTTTCCCACACCAACATCTACCGAATGCTCACTCTCTGCTAAGGACTCTGCTAGGAGTCAGCAACAATCAAATAGGACAAGTTATCTTATAGGAGTAAAACCTTGATTCTAAGATTGCATAAATTTCTATATAAGAGGCTCATTGCACTGGGAGTCAGAAAAGGCTATCCCAATGAAGAAAAACTTAATCTGATGAATGTTGAGAATATGCCCAGGAAAAGGAGGTGAGTGTAGTTGGAAATATTTTCAGGAAAAAAAAAAAATGTCCTCTCAAAGATGATGAGATGAGCTCAAACATCATAAGCATTGCACATTATTATTACTAAAAATAGTTCAGAAATGTACTGAGAGTGGTAAACTGTTTTTTTTTTTTTTTAATCACAAATAGAAAATTCTCATTTAAGGACTTTAACTTAAGTTAGAATAGTTTCAGGGTTTAAACAAGAGACTGAGATGATCATATTTGCATTTTATATAACTTCGACTATTGGATAAAGGATGGGTTGAATGGTGGGTGAGAGATACCTACTAGGACCAAGGACACCAGCTTGGAGGATGTTGCTGTAATCCAGGTGAGATAGTAGCCGTGATAGGACAGTGGCAGCAGGCACAGAAAATCCAAAGCTAAAAATTGATAAGATTTAGCAATTGTGTTAGGAGTTAAAAGCATGGAAACACCAATGATTCCCCAGTTTATAGCTTGAGTGTTGTTTGTTGCCATAGACTTATAGTAACCTTACATATAAATTTATGAATTTTGCTTGGTTTTGCACTATTTTCATGAACGTTGGTATATAGCTTGAGTAATGGTACCTTTTTCTTTCATAAGGTGCATAGGCTTTGAAGCTAAAATGATCCACTAAACAGAGCATATATATTAAAAAAAGAGCATATATGGGGACAAAAATGTAGAAAAAATTGATATGAATTAGGAGATAAACATTTCATGAAGCAGTGAGGTGATTGCACACCCTGGATATATCTAAGAGAGACAATATATTGAATACCTAACGGCTGAGGTCAAGAGAAGACAGAAGGGCTCTGCAGTGTCCTTACTGTAAAATTTTCATTGCATATTTTGTTTCTCTCTACCCAAAAGAAAAAAAAGTATCAAACCTGTTGCAGTGGAGTCCATTCTGATTCATAGCACCACTATAGAAAAGAGTAGAACTGCCTCATATGGCTTCCAAGAAGTGCCTGGTGGGTTCAAACTGGTGGCCTTTGGTTAGCAGCCCTGACTCTTAACCACTACTCCACCAGGGTTTCCTTATTGCTTTCTATGTATAATAAATATTTGTTGGCTTAAGTCTAGAGTTAAGTTCAAAATTCAGTGAATATTATTAATCTGTGCCAGGTAAACAAGTAGGAAAAAAAAAAAAAAAAACTAAGGCATGGGAAGGAAAACAGAGAAATCACAGAGCTAAGTACCCAAATTGAAATCATATGGTCAAACAAGTGACAAAAACACTTCAGTTTTGCCCTAAAAACCAAACCAAACCCATTGCTGTTCAGTTGATTCTGACTCATAGCAGCCCTCCAGGTCAGAGTAGAACTGCCCTGTTGGGTTTCCAAGGAATGCCTGGTGGATTCAAACTGCTGACGTTTTGGTTAACAGCTGAGTGCTAAACTACTGCAACACCAGAGCTCCAAGTTTTGTCCTAGCACAGAATAAAACCTATGTAGAGCATTGCAATAGGATGTAGTCATAGATTATTAGTGTTGGAAGGGGCCACACAAGGAAATGAATCAAGCTTTTCATCCAGTACCAGAGTCCCCACAGAATGCTGACAAATGGCTAGACAGTCTGTGCCTTATTTCTAGGGGACAAGATCTACTATACCCAAAACTTTCTCTGGATTACAAACTGGAAACTGTAGCCAAAATGAAGTTAATCTGGCAAAGTTTTTTTGATAAGCTCATGAATCAAGACTTATGAATCAACTATGAAAGTACTAAAATTGTTATGAAACATAGAATAGAAAAAATATAAATTAGTAACCCTTAATTTGGACTTCTCTTAAAAATGCAAACATGGTTCAAGCCCTATTTTTAAAAGACAGATAATGCAATACAAAATTTCATATTTATTTATAACCTTGAACATTGTATTATACATATGCATACATATATTAAGCTTTAGACCATTAAGATTCAAATTGACCATTACAAAATAGCAAATAATAAATAAAAGTCCATGATATGTTTAAATTTTTCTTTATATATTCACATTTAAATGTATTCACACAAATGGAAACTTTCAATAAACTATTTTGATTTGTAAGGTAAAGTGATATTACTGGACCATAGTCAACAGGGTTTACTTATTAAATTACTAAAAAATTCGTGATGAAATAGGCTTTCCTTAGAAGGCAGTTTCCTTAGGCCTAGAATTAGCATTATAATTCAGCTCCATAAAGAAATATCTTTTATTATAAAATATTTACAAAGCAAACACCTTCGACTTGCTCCCTGCCATTATGTACCATGTACTACTGACTCTAGGCTGGGGATATACCTAAGTGTTAAAACACATAACTTTATATACATTTTAATATCTTACACATAAATGTGAGTGAAGCTTTGCAAATCTTGTATAATAATATCGAAATGGTAAATTGTGTAAAAACCAAAGATAATTCTTTACAACCATATATACTCTGGTTCAGTTTTTGGTTTTGTAGTTAAATTTGCTCATAGTTTACAGTTTAATTTGATATGTACTATAATTTATTGTTCACTGTTAGGGACTGAATTTTACCCCCCAAAAATACATACTAAAATCCTAGCCCCTGTACCTGTGAATTTGACCTTATTTGGGGAAATTCAGTTTTTCTTGCAGATTTATCGGCAAGTTAACAGTCATACCAGCATAAATTGGGTCCTAAACCTAATCCTTTCTGAGCCATGTGTCATGGATTGAATTATGTCCTCCAAAAATGTGTGTATCAATTTGGCTGGGCCATGATTCCTGGTATTATGTGATTTTCCTGTATGTTGTAAATCCTCCCTCTATGATGTTAATGAGGGGAGATGGGCAGCAGTTGTGTTAGGCAGGACTCAATCTAAAGATTGGATTGTGTTTTGAGGCAATCTCTTGAGATATAAAAGAGAGAAGTGAGCAGAGAGACAGGGGGACCTCATACCACCAAGAAAGCAGTGCTGGGAGCAGAGAGTGTCCTTCGGACCTGGGGTCCCTGCACAGAGAAGCTCCTAGTTTGGGGGAAGATTGATGAGAAGTCCAACAGAGACAGAAAGCCTTCCCCTGGAGCTGACACCCTGAATTTGGGCTTTACTGTGAGAAAACAAACTTATCTTTGTTAAAGCCATCCACTTGTGGTGTTTCTGTTATAACGGAACTAGATAACTAAGATACCATGTCTTATAAAAATGAAGAACAAACACAGACGTAGGGACACATGCAGAGGAGAGACACCAATGAGGATCCATCTTCAAGCAAAGAAATTTCTAGAGCTAACAGAAGTTGAAAGAGAAAAGGATCATCCTTCCAAGCCAACAGACCAAGAAAATAGCCCTGCTATTGCCCTCAGTTCAGACTTCCAGCCCTTCCTGGATTTTACACACTAAATTTCTGTCCTTTGAAGCCACCCATTTTGTTTTATTTTGTTATGGCAACCTTAGGAAGCTAAGATAGAGCTTGACTTCAGAGAGTGGGGTGCTCTTCTTACAAATACCTGAAAATGCAGAAGAAGAAAATGCTTTGGAATTGGGTAATGTGTAGAGGCTAGAAAAATTTTGAAATCCTAGAGTTTAAAATCCTAGATTGCTTTGAAGAGACCATTGGTAGAAATAGGAATTTGGGCAATTCTGGTGAGGGCTCAGAACAAATTGAGGAGAGGAAAGCTGTGGGTAAAGCTGCTATCACCATGAACAGAAGATGTTCAGTTTTAATCCACTCCAAGTTTATAGGATTCAGATTTAACGAGCATCTGTTCCCAATCCTAGGTAAGTCTACCTTATGAGCTGTATGATATTTTAGTATCCTCATTTTAAACATGAAGAAACTAAAAGTCAGAGAGCTTAAGTATCTTGCCCACAGTCACAAAACTGCAGAATAGAAGAATAACACCGCAAGCATAGGTCTGTTAAGTTCATATCCAGTACTATCACCAGAGTAATTCACTTTTATGAAAACCACAATAAAAATTAGAATGTCAAGTTACCAATTTGTTATAAATGATACTACTTTGAAATGAAACAAAATATTGGTAGCTAACCAGGTCTGTCTTTCCCTAGTGAAGGCCCCCCACCACCTGCTTTTTTTATGACTATGGAGCACTAAGTTTTCGGAGATGTTTTCATGAGACTATAGTAACAAAGGTTTTACGTCTCCATTCCAGAGGTGCAAGTGCCAAGTCAGGCCTATACACCGTGTCCTGTGGTGAATAAATCAGTATAACATTCAAGGTGGCTTGAGTTTCTCATGAAACTTTTTCGATTGATTAATACTTGTGTGTTGGTCAAAACTTATCCTTTTCTCAACCTCTTTAGAACTGCAACACAGCTTTTTGGACTTTCTGACTGAAGAGCTGCTAATTAGAAAAATTGGATGAATAATATATAAGCTATATATGAAAGGAGGAAACCCTGGCGGCGTAGTGGTTAAGTGCTACGGCTGCTAATCAAAAGGTCGGCAGTTCAAGTCCACCAGGAGCTCCTTGGAAACTCTGTGGGGCAGTTCTACCCTGTCCTATAGGGTCACTATGAGTCAGAATCGACTCGACAGCACTGGGTTTGGGTGGGTATATGAAAGGAAAAAGCAAAAAAGCCTGCTTCTCCTATTGATCTAATTATTATTATATTAATACCAAGCATACATAGCATATAAATATAATTTATCAAGAAATACCTATGTATGCCATAAATTAATTATTATATTATAGTTGACTCAACTTTTAATGCATTAAGGACATAATGCAGTCAGTGTGCATAGCGACCAAATCTCTATTAAAATGTTCAGATATTAAAAACTTAAATCAAAATTTTTTCCTCTATTAAAATGAGAAAAAAAAATATTTTGATTTAAAGTTTTAATATCTGAACATTTCTCAGGATTCGATGAGCAGAATTCCTGCGTTATTCACTATAATCACTTAAATAATGTACTGGAATTCTGAATTGAACACAAATAGGTCCTGGGTTTTTACCCTAGCCAATATATCCTATTTATTGTCTACAGAATCTAAATATAAGAAGTCAAGAGAAGCTAAACAATTGTTGGCAGTTAGCTAAGAAGGCTAAAATTGCTGAAAAATTAGAATTGTTTTTACTTTTCCCTTTCCTGCACTGTATTGTCAATAACTGTGTCTTAATTTTCTAATTAGAATTCTTGCCTTCCATGAAGGAGATTCAGGTTTGATTCCCAGCCAATGCCGATAAGCTCAGTGATCCCTTGTCTGTCACTCGAGTCTTGTGTGTTGCTACGACGTTGAGAGCAGATATCAGTGGAGATTCCAGACTAATACAGACTGAGAGGAAAATAAAAACCCTATAGATCACAACCCCATGGATCGTGTGCACAGGGTCACCATGGGTCAGGGGTCAACTGGACGCCATCTAACAACAACAATAGATCTTTTTATCTAATTAGAAGATTGTTACATGCCTTAAAAAGTCAAAATCAAGAAGAGTTAAACAACAAAAAACTAATTCACAGAAGATTAACAACCCAATCAAGTATTGTTAAACACAAATATGTCTAGGAACAGTGAAAAAGTTTAAAAGCACGAAATAACCCAATTGTAAAAATAAGGGAGTAATCTTAATTCCTAAACTATGTTTAAATATGTATAATTTATACCATATCTATTCTGAAACATATAAACATTATTATTTATTCCTGTGTATCCTTGGGCAAATTACTAAACATTTCTGTGCTTTAATTTCCTCATCTGTGTAATAGCCGAAATACTACCTACCTCATTGTGAAGATGAAAAAAAAGTTCTTACTCAGAACACTGCCAGGCACAAAATAAGCAGGCTTTGCTAAAATTATTATTATTCACTAAACCAGAACAGTCATAGCTAATCCAAAAAGAGTACTGCGTATCAGAATCTGCATACCTTAATGACCATTAGCAACAGGACCTAAAGAGATCATGTCCACCATCTTCTGTGTGCTTCCTCATCTTTCTGCCCTGCTTTGTTCAGTATTCTGGTGCTCCACATTGGTTGTTCCAATTCTTGAGCTTCTCTGCATGGTAATGGGCTGGTACACAAATTGCAGAGGATTTCCAGCTTCTGCGTTTTCATTTGCTTACTGTTCATATTTTTAAGTAGAGATTCAATGATTTCTATGGATTCTCACTCTCTGCTCTTACAAATACCTGCAGTAATCTATGTTTTTTTTTTCACTATTTGCACAAAAGAAATAAGATATGGCTTTTCTTCTTGTGTTGCATGTATTCAAACAGTCTGTTCCTCTTGGCTCTCTCTTTCGGTGTACTCAACGCTTTTTTGTAATGCTGGGAGTAACATATATTGTTCTGACTTTTACGAGGAAAGATGTTTACAGTTTGAACACTACTGGAAAATATTCCTACCATGTTGGACAATATCATAGCAATGTAGCTATGGTCACCTAAATTTTACTGTTTACAAGATTTTGTATTCCACTTATGGGAACTATAAATAATTTTGTCATACTATGTATTGAAATATGGTTTAAGAAAATTTAGGTTTCCTTCTTTCCTTAAACTGTGCAATGAATTACATATTTTAATAGTTTTCATCTAAACATTGCAGAAATGAAAATGCTCTAAAAAATGTTCTTGAAGAATTTGTCATTTAAGAATTTCTTATAGTTCTATTGCTACTTTTTTTCCCTGGATTACTGAAATTTACATAGAAATGACATTGAAATTGCTAGAATTTAATAAATATACCTTATCTAAAGACGAACCCCTGGTGGCTTAGTGGTTAAGAGCAACCTACGGCTGCTAACCAAAAGGTTGTCAATTTGAATCCATCAGGCGCTCCTTGGAAACAGTATAGGTCAGTTCTACCCTGTCCTATAGGGTTGCTATGAGTCGGAATCAACTCGATGGAAACTTTTTTTTAATCTAAAGATATTTCTTTACTTGAGTTTCCCAAATTGACATTGTACAATATGATACGAAATTTCTAATTCATGAGAAGTTAAATTCACTAACTTTTTAAAATTCCATTTTATACTCATTGAAATTTATTCTAAATCATTTCTTCAGATCAAACACATTCCCTGAAATCTAGACAAAAAAAAAAAAAGATTAAGCAAGTCACAGAGAAAAGCCTAATTAGTCTTTTTCACCTTCATCATCAAACATGAGTATAGAAGTGATCAAAACGTTTTAATAGCTGGAATTGGGCAAGTTTGTGGGCATTGTCTTTCATCTAAAATAACTCTTTTCTACATTATTGCTGAAGGTTGGTTTGTTGGCCTTGTTTGGAAAATGTTCAATATTTTTGGATTTAAAAGGAATTTATGGAGTGATGTTTTTAAAACAATTTCATGCGTGCATTTTTCATGATTTGAAGTATATGAAAGGACTTCAAAAGTGGAAAAAGTTAACTCTATAAAATTACTAAGAGTAAATAAGAAATTAATGGCAAAACTAATAATCATAACTACAACTATGTAGATTATTTTATGTTACCATAATTGTTTTTTCCCTTCTTGAAGCAGAATAATTTAAATTATATTTTCAAGTGAGAAAATGGGTCTGTTGAAGCATAAACTTGAAACATTTAAGCATTTAAATTAAAATGAAAGAAATTATGAACAAATTTAAACAGAAATTTTTGAAAGACATGGATAATTTAATATCAAATACTTTGACAGGATAATAATCACTAACACTTTACTGATTACTTACTAACAGCCAGGCTCTTTCATTTGTATAAATTAACTGAATTATCATCACTGTATCACTATTATCCCCACTTATCATAAGAAAATTGAGGCAAAGTGTGGTTACAGAACTAGGCCAAGACGACCGACAGAACCAGGATTTAAACATATGCTGTTTGTGCTAGGGTACCAACTTATAATTACTATATTATACTGCCTTAGAGTGAATTTATTTACATAGGAAAGGATATCACATCAGTTACAGGCAATGAATCTGATTCAGAGGATTCACTGACAATTTAGGCTGGTTAAACAATTCTATGGGCTTTGGAGTGCAAACTTTGAGCCCTATATGAAACCGTTATTCTTGTTAAAGTTACGTATACATACACACACACAAACACACACACATATATATATCCAAACCAAACCAACTTTCCTTGAGTCGATTCCAACTCACAGCTATCCCATAAGGTTTCCAAGATTGTAACTCTCTACAGAAGCCAACTGCCGCATGTTTCTCCCTAGAGGCTGCTGGTGGTTTCGAGCTACTGACCTTCTGGTTAGCATTCAATCGCTGTAACTTCTGAGCCACCAGGGCTCTCTCTCTCTCTGTATATGCATATTGTAGTTGTTATTAGGAGCCATTGAGTGGCTTCCGACTCAGAGTAACCCTATAGGACAGAGGAGAACTGCCCTGTAGAATTTCCAAGGAGCACCTGGTGGATTCAAACTGCCAATCTTTTGGTTAGCAGCAGTTCCACTTAACCATTCATTATGCCACCAGGGTTTCCACAGAAAAGTACATATTTCAAAAATTTGTACCTCACAAATTTCCACAAATAGAACCCAAGTAAGGAGCCCTTTCTCATAAAGAGTATGACCAACAGCACAAAACCCCAGTTCTCATGCTCACTTAGGAAGCCGCTTTCCTTCAAATTGTAGTATTGTTCAGTTTTCTAATAAACCTAGAATGTTTTGTCTGTTTTTGTATTTGTCTAAATTGAATTATACAGAATGTACTCACTTGGTTTACTTCTTTTGCTCAACCTTGTTTTTATGAGATTTATGCATCCTGACCCATGTTGGTGTAGTTTGTTTATTCACTGTGCTTTATAGTATTACATTGTGTGACTATGTTGTTGCTACTGTTATTAGGTGCCTTGAAGATCATTCCAACTCTTAGTAACCCTCTGTACAGAAGAATGAAATGTTGCTTGGTCCTGTGCCATTCTCACACAATATTAGATATGTTTGAGACCATTGTTGAAGCCATTGTGTCAGTCCATCTCATTGAGAGTCTTCCTGTTTTTCACTGGCCCTCTGCTTTATCAAGCATGACGTCCTTCTCCAGGGATTGGCCCATCCTAATAAAATGTCCAAAGTAAGCAAGATAAGGTCTTGCTATCCTAGTTTCTAAGGAGCTGTACATCTTCCAAGACAGATTGTTCTTTCTTCTGGTAGTTCATGGTGTATTTAATATTATTCACCTAAATCATAATTCACACATGTCAATTCTTCTTTGGTCTTCTTTTTTTAGTTGTCCAGCATTCACAAGCATATGAAGCGATTAAAATAACATGGCTTGGGTCAGCCATATGTTAGTCACAAAGTGGCATCTTTTTAAGATTTTAAAGAGGTATTTTGCAGTGTATTTGCCCAATGCTATACATCATTTCATTTCTTTACTGTTGCTTCCAAGGGTGCTGATTGTTGATAAAAGTAAAATGAAATCTTGACAACTTCAATATTTTCTCCATTTATCTTGATGTTGCTTATTGGTCCTCGTCTTAGTTATCTAGTGATGCTGTAACAGAAATACCACAAGTGAATGACTTTAACAAACAGAAATTTATTCTCTCAGAGTCGAGGAGGCTAGAGGTCTGAATTCAGGGCCCCAGCTCCAAGGGAAGGCTTTCTCTCTCTGTCGGCTTGGGGGAAGGTCTCTGTCATTAATCTGCCCCTAGTCTAAGAGCTTCTCAGTGTAGGTACCCAGGTCCAAAGGATGCACTCCACTCCTGGCTCTTCTTGTTTGGTTAGTAATGAGGTCTCCCTGTCTTTGCTTGCTTCTCTCTTTTATATCTCGAAAGGGACTGACTCAAGATACAACCTAATGTTATCATTTGTGCCCTCCCTCATTAAAATAACTGCTTCTATTCTTCCCCACTAACATCACAGAGGCTAGGATTTACAACACATTGGATAATTACTTCAGATCAAAAAATGGCAGAAAACCACACAATACTGGGAATCATGGCCTAGCCAAGTTGACATACATTTTTGTGGGACACACATTAATCCATACTAGTCCTGTTGTGAGGATTTTTGTTTTATTTATGTAGAGGTGTAATACATACTGATGGCCGTGGTCTTTGATCTTCATCAGTAAGTGCTTTAAGTTCTTTTTGCTTTCACCAAACAAGATTGTGTCATCTGCATATCGAATGTTGTTAGCAAGCCTTCCTCCAATCCTGATTCCACATTCTTTATCATGTAGTCCAGTTTCTCAAATTATCTGCTCAGCATATAGATTGAATACTACTATGGTTAAAGGATACAACTCTGACACACACTTTTTCCAATTTTAAACCAAGGAATATTCCCTGTTCTGTTAGAACAACTGCCTCTTGATCTATGTACAGGTTCTGCATGAGTGCAATTAAGTGTTCTAGAATTGCCATTCTTCGCAAAGTTATCCATAATTTGATATGATCCATACAGTTGAATGCCTTTGGGTGGTCATTAAAACACGGGTAAACCTCTCTCTGGTATTCTCTGCTTTAAGCTATAATCCTTCTGACGTTAGCAATGACATCTCTCTTTCCACATCCTCTTCTGAATCTGGCTTGAATTTCTGGCAATTTCACTTCAATATACGGCTGCAGCTATTTTTTAAGTTTCTTCAGCAAATTTTGCTTGCATGTGATATTAATGATGTTGTTGTTGTTAGGTGCTGTCGAGTTGGTTCTGACTCATAGTGACCCTACGCACAAAAGAACGAAACACTGCCACCTGGTCCTGCACCATCTTCACAATCATTAAGCTTGAGCTCATTTTTGCAGCCACTGTGCCAATCCACCTCTTTGAGGGTCTTCCTCTATTCCACTAACCCTGTACTTTGTCAAGCATGATGCCCCTCTCCAGGGACTTACCCCTCCTGACAACACGCCCAAAGTGTGTAAGATGCAGTCTCACCATCCTTGTTTCTAAGGAGCATTCTGGTTGTGCTTCTTCTAAGACAGATGTGTTCATTCTTTTGAAAGTCAATGATGTATTCAATATTCTTCACCAACGCCACAATTCAAAGGCATCCATTCTTCTTCAGTCTTTCTTATTCATTGCCCAGCTTTCACATTCATATGATACAATTGAAAACACCATAACTTGGCTCAGGCACACTTTGGCCTTCAAGGTGACGTCTTTACTTTTCAACACTTTAAAGAGGTCTTCACAGCAGATTTGCCCAATGCAATGCGTCTTTTGATTTCTGGACTGCTGCTTCCATGAGTGTTGTTTGTGGATCCAAGTCAAATGAAATCCTTGACAACTTCAATCTTTTCTCCATTCATCCTGATGTCGTTCATTGGTCCAGTTATGAGGATTTTTGTTTTCTTTATGCTGAGGTGCAATCCATACTGAAGGTTGTGGTCTTTGAACTTCATTTGTAAGTGCTTCAAGTCCTCTTCACTTTCATCAAGCAAGGTTGTGTCATCTGTATAACATAGGTTGTTAACGAGCCTTCCCCCAATCCTGATGCCCCGTTCTTCTTCATATAGTCCAGCTTTTCAAATTATTTGCTCAGCATACAAATTGAATAGATATGGTGAAAGGATACAACCCTGACGCACACCTTTCCTGACTTTTAACTTTTAACAGCTGTTCTGTCTGAACAGCTGCCTCTTGATCTATGTAAAGGTTCTTCAAGTGTACAATTAAGTGTTCTGGAATTCCCATTCTTTGCAATGTTATCTATAATTTGTTATGATCCACACAGTTGAATGCTTTTGCATAGTCAATAAAACGCAGGTAAACATCCTTCTGGTCATCTCTGCTTTCAGCCAGGATCCATCTGACATCAGCAATGATATACCTGGTTGCATGTCGTCTTCCGAAACTGGCCTGAATTTCTGGCAGTTCCCTGTCGATATACAGCTGCAGCTGTTTTTGAATGATCTTCAGCAAAATTTTGCTTGCATGATATTAATGATACTGTTATGTAATTTCCACATTTGGTTGGATCACCTTTCTTGGAAATAAGCATAAATTCGGATCTCTTCCAGTCAGTTGGCCAGAAAGCTGTCTTTCATATTTCTTGGCATAGACGAGTGAGCACCTCCAGGGCTGCATCCTTTTGTTGAAACATCTCAATTGATATTCCGTCAATTCCTCTTGCCTTGTTTTTCGCCAATGCCTTCAGTGAAGCTTGGACCTCTTCCCTCAGTACCATTGGTTCCTGATCATTTGCTACCTCTTGAAATGGCTGATCCTTGACTATTTCTTTTTGGTATAATCACTCTGTGTATTCCTTCCATCTTTTTTTGATGCTTCCTGCATCGTTAATATTTTCTCCATTGAATCCTTCGCCATTGCAACTTGAGGCTTGAATTTTTTCTTCAGTTATTTCAGCTTGAGAAATGCTGAGTGTGTTCTTCCCTTTTGGTTTTCTATCTCCAGCTCTTTGCACACGTCATTATAATAGTTTACTTTGTCTTCTTGAGCCACCCTTTGAAATCTTCTGTTCAGTTCTTTTACTTCGTCATTTCTTCTTTTGGCTTAGCTGCTTGACGTTCTTGAGCAAGTTTCAGAGTCTCCTTTGACATCCACCTTGGTCTTTTCTTTCTTTCCTGTCTCTTCAATGACCTCTCACTTTCTTCATGTATGATGTCCTCGATGTCACTCCACAACTGCTCTGGTCTTCGGTCACTGTTGTTTAACACATCAAATCTATTAATGATATTGTTTTCCAATTTCTGCATTCTGTGGGATCACCTTTCTTTGGAATAGGCATTAATAAGGATCTCTTCTAGTTAGTTGGCCAGATAGTTGTCTTCCAATTTTGTTGGCATAGGTGAGTTAACTCTTCCAGGGTTGCATCCATTTGTTGTAACATCTCAATTGGTATTTCATCAATAACTGGAGCCTTATTTCTTGCCAGTGCCTTATGTATAGCTTAGACTTCTTCCTTCAGTACCATCCATTTGTGATTATATGCTACCTCCTGAAATGGTTGAACACTGATCAATTCCTGATACAGTGACGCTGTGTAGTTTTACCATCTTCTTTTGATGTTTCCTGAGTTATTCAATTTTTTGCCCATAGAATCTTCAGTATTACAACTTGAGGCTTGAATTTTTTCTTCAGTTCCTTCAGCTTGAGAAATTCAGAATGTGTTCTTGTGTTCTTTCCTTTTGGTTTTCTAACTCCAGGTTTTTGCACATTTCGTTAGAATAATTTACTTTGTCTTCTCAAGCTGCCCTTTGAAATCTTCTATTCAGCTCTTTTACTTCATCATTTCTTCTAGTTGCTTTAGCTACTCTGTGTTTAAGAAAGTTTCAGAGTTTTTTTCTGACAACTATTTTTGTATTTTTCCCCTAAATTTTATTTATTTTGTTGTTGTTGTTGAGAATATACTCAGCAAAACATACACCAATTTAACAGTTTCTACATATTTTTTTTACATATACAATTTAGCGTCATTGATTACATTTTTCAAGTTGTGTAGCCATTCCTACCCTCTTTTCTGAGTAGTTCTTCCTCCCTCATTAACATAAACTCACTGCCCCCTAAGGTTCCTGTCTAATCTTTCAAGTTACTATCATCAATTTGATCCTATATAGATGCTTCTTAAAAGAGCATAATACACAATGCAGATTCTTTTACTAGTTAAGCTACTATTTTTTGGCTATAAAATGAGATGATATCAGGTGATATTTTTGGTTTAAGCTTTTGCTTTCTTCTTGTCTGATGTCCTTGTTCTCACCCGCAACTGTTTTGGTCTTGGGTCATTAGTGTTCAGTGCATCACACCTTTTCTTGTAATGGTCTCTAAATTCTTGCGGGATATATTCAAAGTTGTACTTAGGCTCTCATAGACTTATTTTAACTTTTTTTATCTTCAGTATTAACTTGAATATGAACAATTGATGGTCTGTTCCATAGTCACCTTCTGACCTTCTGACCGATGATGTTGAACTTCTCTGCCCTTTAAAAATATAGTCAATTTGATTCCTGTATATCCCAATGGGCAAAGTCCATGTGTTTAGGCCAAGCCAAACCCATTGCCTTCAGGGTGATTCTTACTCAGAGCAACCCTGTAGGACAGTGTAGAAGTTCCCCATATAGGGATTCTAAGGTGGATTCAGACTGCCAATCTTTTGGTTAGCAGCTAAGCACTTAACCACTCTACATGTGTAGTTGTTGTTTATGTTGTTGAAAAAGGGCATTTCTGATGAATAAGTTGTTGGTCCTGCAGAATTCTATTAAGTGGTCTTTGGCATTGTTTCTAACACCAATGCCATATTTTCCAGCACTGATCCTTCTTCTTAGTTTTCAACTTTTGCGTTCCAATCACCAGTGGTTATCAGTTCATCTGAATTGCATGATTTATTCATTTCAGACTGCAGAAGTTGGTAAAATATTCAACTTTTTTATCTTTGGTATTATTGGTTGGTTCATAAATTTGAATAATAACATTATTAACTGATCTTTCTTATAAGTGTATGGACATTATTCTATCACTGACAGCGTTGTAATTCAGGATAGATCTTGAAAGGTTTCTTTTTTTAAATTTTATTTTGCTTTTTTTTTGTTGTTGAGAATATACACCAGAAATAGACACCAATCCAGCAGTTTCTACACGTACTTGTTATGTAATCTTTAGAATTGTTGTTGGCAGTTTGAACCCATATAGATAGTTCTTAAAGCATAATGCTTAAGGCAAACATTTTTTAACAGTTAAGCTAATCCAGAAATCAAATGATGTATTTCATTAGGCAAACCTGCTGCAAAAGACCTCCTTAAAGGGCTAAAAAGCAAAAAATATCACCTTGAGGACTAAGGTGCACATGATGCAAGTGTATTGTTTTCAATTGTCCCACATGCACGTGAAAGCTAGACAATGAATACGGAAGACCAAAGAAAAATTGATGCATTTGAACCATGGTGTTGGCAAAGAAAGTTGAATAAACCATGAACTGCCAGAAGAACAAATAAATCTGCCTTGGATGAAGTACAGCCAGAATGATCCTTAGAAAGGAGGATGGTGAGATTTCATTTCACATACTTTGGACGTATCAGGAGTGGCCTGTCCCTGGAGAAGAGCATCATGCTTGGTAAAGTAGAGGATCAGCAAAAAAGAGGAAATCCCTCAATGAGATGGATTGACACAGTGGCTACAGCAATGTGCGCAAACATAGTGGTGTTTGTAAGGATGGAGCAGGACAGGACAATGGTTTGTTCTTTTGCTCATAGAGTTGCATATGAGTCAGAACTGACGCCAACAATGCCAAACAACAACAAAAACATAGGTTTTAAAAAGATTTCAGGGGATGCTCAAGGCAGGTATTTTTTACTAGTTAAGTAAATCCATTATTTGGTTTTTAAGAAGACCTCAGGTGATATTTTTGGCTTAAGGTTAAAAGATTATTTCAGGGCAATAGTTTCAGAGGCTTGTTCATCCTCCATGGCTCCAGAAAGTTTAGATTCCACGGGAGTTTGAAATTCTGTTCTACTTTTCCCCCTTTTTGATCCGGATTCTTCTAAAGAGTCTTTGATCAAAATGTTTAGTAACTGCACCATCCAGCTCTGGTCTCATGGCAAAGGAGACAGTTGTTCATGGAGGCAATTAGCCACATATTCCGTTTCCTTCACATGTTCCTGACTCTCCTTCTTCCTCTGCTGCTCCAGGTGAATAGAAACCAATTTTTGTGCCTTTGGTGTCCACTTGCAACTTTTTAAGACACCAGGCACTACTCAATGAATTAGGAGATAGAACAGAAACACCAAACACATTATTAGGCCAATTAACTGGGATGGCCCTTAACTCCATGACCTTAAACCTCCAAACCAAGGAACCAATTATCATGAGGTGTTTGGTTGTACATAAGCAGCCTCAGCAAGTACTCTTTTTTTTTTTTTTTGTCTGTCGTGGTCGTAAATGTTCTTTTTGGCAGTGAATGTGACACTGTTCCTGTTCAATTTGTCATTTCCTGCTTAGTAGACCATATGATTGTCTGATTCGAATCAGCCAATGCCATTCTATTTCAACTCTCTGAGGCTTCAAGCATTCAATCTTCAAGCATTCCATTTCATTTTCGATGATTTCCAAAATTCCTTGATTCGTACTTTGTACCTTCCATGTTCCAGTTACTAATGGATATTTGTAGCTGTTTATTCTCATTTGAGTCTTGCCGTGTCAGCAAATGAAGGTCCCTAAAGCTTTGCTCCATCCACATCATTAAGGTTGACTACTTTAAGGAGGCAGCTTTATCCAGTTGTGTTTCGAGTACCTTCGAATCGAGGGGCTCATCTTTCAACACTGTATCAGACAGTGTTCTGCTGCTGTCTATAAGATTTTCATTGCTAATTTTTTTTGTTTTGTTTTTTCAGAAGTAGATAGCCAGGTTCTTCCTCCTAGTCTGTCTTAGTCTGAAAGCTTCACTGAAACATGTCCATGATGGGTGGCCCTGATGGTGTTTGAAATACCGGTGGCATACCTTCCATCATCACAGTAACATGAAAGCTACCACAGTAAGACAAACTGATGAATCGTGTAACTCTGTCAGTATGTATTTATCCATTCTACTTTTGATGAAGTTTGTGTTCACAATAGCGGTTATGAATATTTTAGTGCATGTTTTCCTGTTTGATAGTTTCGGGTTTTTCAGTCATTTTTTGTGAATATGTGTATATGATTGAATTGTATTACAAATTAGGTGTTCAAGTGCTGTGTTACAGGTTAGGCATATTAACCAGTAGCAAATCAAACCCCAAAAAATCTGTTGCTGTTGATTTGATTTAACTCATGGTAACCCCATACGTGTCAGAGTAGAAACATGCTCCACAGAGTTTTCAACAACTGATTTTTTGGAAGTTGATTGCCAGGTCTTCTACGAGAAGATTCCCAGATCGTTGGGTGGACTCTAACCTCCAAAATTTCAGTAAACAGCCAAGCCTGCTTCATCACTCAGGATCTCCTCACCAGTAGTAATTACTGAAAAAGTGTTTGCTGAAAGAGTTGTACAAGTTTACATTCCCACTCACAATTTATATGGGTTCCAATAGCTGTGTATCTTACCAACACTTTGTACTTTTCCCCTCATATATTTTAGTATTGTTGTGGTTGTGAATTGTATTCCGTATAGTTTTTATTTGCGTTCCCCAATGACTAATGTAGCTTAGAATCTTATCTTCTTATCATGTTGGCCATATGGACATCCTCTTTTATTAAGTTTTTTTTCCAAACCTTCTGTCCATTTTCTCCATTTATTTTTATTGAATCTGTGCCTTTTTCATGGGTGTTTTCTGCATATTCTTGATACAAGTCCATTAAAACATATCATGAATAACAAATTATCAGACTGATCTTTAAAATCTTATATTTTCCTTCTGGAAAACTGACTTGCGTGTAAGTAAGTGTTCCAGTTAGCATCTCAAGCTTAGTGATATAAAACAAAAACCGTCTTATTTTTCTTAAAGGGATTATATGGGTCAAGAATTCAAACAGGGCACAGCAGAGATAGCTTGTCTCTGCTCCCAAATGTCTGAGGCCTCAGCAGGGAAGACTTGACTAGCCAGGGGCTGGAATCAATGGGCCACCTCACTTATATGCCTCTTGCCTGGGCTGATAACACTAAGGCTGGGCTCAGCTTAAACTTGAGCAGAACATTTGTATGTGTCCTCTCCATGTGGCTCGAGCTTCTCACAGCATGGTGAGTGAGTTCTAACGGGGAGATTTCTGAGAAGAAGCATTCTAAGAGCAAGTATTTGCTGAGAGGAGAGAGGAAGCCTGATGGCCTTTCTGACTAGCCCCAGGTCAAGTAGCATCACTTCCTCTACATTCTGTTGGTTATAAACAAGCCCTAAGGTTATTCCAGATTCAAGTGGAAGGGAATTTGACTTCTCTTTGTGGGAGAGTAAGTGGTCACATTACAGAAAAGCATGTGGATGCAAGAAAATGTTGAAGTCATATTTGTAAAAATACAATCTGCTATAACAAAGTTTTTTTTTTAATGTATTTTGTTTGCGATGCGTTGTGCTTCGTAAATAATCCACATTTTTATTAATTCTGTGTAAGTCTCAGTTGTTATTTTTAATATAGTTTGTACCCCATTGTTTGTGTTCTCTTCTTTTTATGCCCTAATAAGTCAAATGTAGGCCTCTCTCAGTTTACGACCCATTATTTTATCATGACTTATTTCTGCTTCATGTAAACATATGGTACAAACCTGAGCAGTTTCTTCAGATCCGCGTTTAATGTCATTAATTCTCTTTTCACTCATGTGTTTAACTGTTAGCTTTGCACTCTGTTTTGATTGAAAATGATCACGTTTTTCACATCTACAAAGTGCATTTTGTTCTTTATCAAATATACCTGGACTTGTTTGATGATTTCAAGTTAATAAACCATGGACATGAATCTACCAACTATTTCTTTTAAACATTTACATATCTTTATTTGTATTCTATATCTGATTACTCAATATCTTAATTCTTTGAGCAGATTAATTCTGTTGTGTGTTGTTTCTTCTAATTCTTATTACTGTTTGTCTTCTTTGTGTTTGATGATTTAGAAAAATTAGTCCTGTTGAATAGGATGTTATCTGTGGAAATCCTGTGAGGCCTGCTTTAATTATTTTTTATTATTATTTTTTGCTTTAAATGTAAATGTGATATAAAATGAAAAGTTGCATTTTCAGGTGAATTTATATTCCACCACCCTGGGGCCACTTTAGGTTGATTTCTGAGCTCGGAATTGCCAATAATAATCTCATACTTTAAATTCCAAACTCCAAAGCCACATAAAGTCAGGGCAAAGTTTACAAGTTTCATGTACTACATTTTTTCTCATTCAGAGCCCAGTACAGACAGAACTTTTTTTTTTTTTTTTTTTTTTGTCATATCCCTTTGCAAATGGGCATATTTTTTCTTAGTATAGCACTATTGTGGCTAATGTCTTTGTTTTGCATGGGCCTCAGTTGTATCCCTACTAATGTTGTAGACCCAAGGTATTATATTTACTTCTTAAAACAGTAGCTATGCCGTCAGCCTCTTGGTTCTGATAATTAGCAAATACTCCCCAAACTGCTATAGTTTCAGCTATACGTTACCACTTTGTTTTCCAGAAACTTCTCCATTTTTGAGCCCAGCAAAAGTTTTTTTACTTATGAGTTCTGCCGTGCTGTAAAAAAGTATTATTATATTCGAGCCAGATTTTTTGGTATTTTGAATCAAGATAATTTTCCAGATGTCAAACATATTTTAACATAAGAAATGAAAAGCCTTCCAAGGTTTGTTTTTCCAAAACTTTACAAACATGCACTTAATCTGCATTATCTATATGGCATCAAAGCTGGAGATTATAGGAATGCTATTCAAGCCTCTGTAGAACCAGGTTTTCTTTGAAAATGAAATGTTTAATTTTGTACATTTTCTTTAATAATTAATTGAAACATTTTGAGGTAAATCACAAAATAAAAAAGTGAGCGTATTTTGTTTTTTCCAAGAACAATTTGAATATATTCCACTGCAAGTGGTTAAATGGTTAATTACATACATGTTACTAAGAAAGATATAATTCAGTTATAATAACCCTGTGGTTCTTAAGTAATCGTTTGGAAATACTAGCATAGGTTGTCTTACTTTGCTACCTTGTGTCCTGGACTAACCACAGGAGCCCTCAGCAGTACCTATGCATAATTTCTTGCAATGATGGCTTGTATTGGAATACCCTAGCCTTGACCCTTTCATAAAAGATTTATTAATATTGCCTTACAGGCAGTCTACAGATTTGGGTTTCTGGAAACCAAAGAGGGCATTTTTGATAGTAGAGACTTGCTCTCCGAAAAATCTTTCACACTCCCTCTTTAACAAAACCCATTGACCTTTAGAACCTGGGGCAGTACTAATCTTTTTGGTCTGACATTTCTTAGAAGGCGTTTGCAAGAATTTCTTCTTTCTGGAGAATTTGCCTTGATAAAATGAGAAGAAATGCTGAACGTGTATGTTTTATGTGTATGCAGAAGTCATAGTAATATGAATACCTAAAATATAGCTAATATTTTATGTCTTCACACTCCTCTTGCATGACAGTCACTTTTTTCTGTGTAGTAGTAGAATGTGGACAAGAAAAAATGAGTAAAAAATTATGCCAGTCTACTTTTCAACAGAAAGATGACAATTTTAATAATTAAGACTCTTCAAGAATGGAGTAAACTTGCATATGAGAGGAAATCCCTTGAGTGTATATATTAAGCAGATTATAGAATAATAGTTGTATTTTTAGATTTGTGAAAGAGATCTTTCATTTGACCAGGGAAGTTGAAATGAGAGTTCCATTATAAGACTTAGGGCCTAACAAGATAATATATGAACATCAGTTATTGACTACACCCACTCCTCACTTATCAACATGGTTAGTTTCCAAAGACCAGGTCATTATGCAAAAATCAGTGTTTATGAAAATGGAGGATGACCATATCAGATCACAAAATGGAGTATGACTGTATCATTACATAACTGCCAAATTACATCATTATATAGCTGCAAAAATACTGAGAATCATGGCCCAGCCAAGTTGACACATAACCTTAACCATCACAGCTAGTGTTACTCTAACCTTACACCTTGGCATTTGTTATTTCCAGATGTACATCATTAATGTGCAAAATTCTGACTCATGCTGACCCTATGTATCCAACCAGGGGTGCACACAGGAAGAAGGCCTGGCAATCTACTTCTGATCTACTTCCATAAGATTACAGCCATTTATTGGTTTGGCTAATCTTGGAAATTTGTATTTCCATATTGTTATGATTAAGGTTGTGTGTCAGCTTGGCTGGGCCATGATTCTCAGTGGTTTGGCAGTTATGTAATGATGTAGTTTGGTTGTTATGTAATAATGTAGTTTGACTGTTATATAATGATGCAGTTATCTTCTATGATGTGATTTGATTTGATAAACCAATCAGTTGTAAGGAGAGTTTCTTCAGGGATGTGGCCTGCATTCAACATATAGATGGACATTCTGACAAAGCTCAAGTGCTTGCTCTGAATCCTTCATCCAGCTCATCATCATCTAACCTCTGGTTCTTGACACTTGAGCCAGTGGCCTGCCATACTACCTGCTGATCTTGGAATTTGTCAGCCTCTGCAGTTGGTGAGTGAGCATCCACCATCTTCCTGTCAATCTTGGATTTATCAGCTTCCATGGCTTGTGAACCAGGAGCCTACCCTCTGACCCTGGATTTATCAGCCCCTGCACCTACCTGAGTCAGGTGAAGCCACCAGCCTGATATCTGACACATGGACTTGGGACTTTCTAGCTTCTACAACTGTGTGAGCCATTTCCTTTAGATAATTTTTTTTCTCTCTCTCTCTCTCTATATATATATATGCGTCACTGATTTGCTTCTCTAAAGAGTCCAGCCTAAGACATTTTGTACCGAGAGTCGTTCTAGAGAAACAAAACTGTAAAAAGGAGTTTTCTAAATTGATTCTCAAGTCTAGTTAGTCTTAAAGATGTTGACATCTCTAGTTCCAGTAGTGAAGAGGGCACTGCTAATTCATGGTAGGAGGTGGCAATATAAATACACAAAATATCACCACCAAGAGATGAGGTATTGATGAGAGGTGAGACTCTGGGTGATCATATGTTTGATACCTTTGGACAATTTTGTCAGAATTAGAAGTATAAGAAAGCTGGTTGATTGGTCTTACTTTTGCTAGGCCAAGTTGTGAAAGAAAGAGATGAACTCAGGGCTTCAGAGTCACAACTCAAGCACTGTATAAATGACCTCAAATTTTCCACTTGTGCTTTGAAAGAAAGTCTTATTTCTTGTAGTAACAGAACTGATATTTCTGCAAACAAAACCCAGATCCTTATCATAAAAGTGGCTGAATTGCAATGTCAGTTACATTCCCAACCCCAAAAGGTGTCTGAAGTTAAAGATAGGACATTAATTGAGAAGAAATAGAATCCTGAAAGTTGGGATGGGAGCATATGAGCAGATAATCAAGAAACTGGGGATGCTGAGCCCCTAAATTCCATTGAATAATACTACCAATAGATCCAGCTCTTTTACTCCCATCTGAAGAGATTAATCTATCTTTGTCTGCTAAGCCTCCTTCCCAGTAAAACCATTATCCCCTTCACCCCCATCTGATGAGATTAACCCAGCAGTATGCAAAAAGCCTTTATCTGAGATATTGCCTGGGGTAACATATAAATCATAGCCTGGGGCAGTGTTTAGGTCATTGTCTGGGGCATAGCCTGGGGTAAATGCCTTATATGGTATTGCTGAAGAGTCCCAGGACCTACCCTCACCATCTATTTTTCTTCTAGATCTATAACTAGACTTAAGTCCCAGACAGCCTTAAAATGTGAAGTACAAAGTATGACCTAGGAGGAGGTACATTACACTCTAAAAGAACTGCTTGACTTTTCTAATACGTACAAATAGGAATCTGGGAGTATGTGTGGAAATGGCTATTAAAAGTGTGGCATAATGGCACAAGGAACATAAAGTTGGATCAGTGTGAGTTTATTGATACGTGCCCTAAGCACATATTCTTTATTCAGTGTTTCAGATTGAGAGGTCAAGAAAAGATCTCTTAGTTTATTTGGTTGGTTCACTGAAGTGTGGATCATGCAGTGGCCTACACTAAATCAAGTTGAAGTACCAGACCTGCCTTGGTATACTGTAGAATAAGATATCCAAAGGCTTAGGGAAATTTGCATGTTAATTTATCAGGTTAGGCACACATACTCACACATAGAGTGCCCAGAGGACACACCTTTTACCAAATGGTGAGGAACAACTGCATGAAGGCGCCCCAGCATCCTTCAAAACTGCTGTGATTGTTATTTTAGTAAGTCAGATTTCACAGTTGGAGCTGCCTTAATTGAATTAAGACACACATAATATGATGGGGCTGATTGGACCTCGTGGTTGTAGGGGCCAAGTGGCAGCACTCAATCTACAAAGACAGGGTGGACTTGGTTACCAAATGTACAGCAGAGTCAAAGAAGTAATCAGAATAATCTGACTCATATGGACTTACGGTGTTGGCTACTTATTCATGGTGTCTCTAGGAGTGAAATAGATGGAAAATCCACTAAATATTTACTGGATCTGTACAAGCAGAAGAATTCTAGGTCATGTGAATGGCAGTCTAATTTGAATCACAAGAATTGAGGCATGGCCCCTCAGTCAATTCCCAGGCTTGAGTCAGTTTACAGACCTACAACCCCTTGAATGAAGGGCAAGTCAAGTTCTCTTGAGGAAGGACCTCACTGCACTGTTAAAAATTTATACAGTGACTCTTTCTCCCAGTCTTCCTTAAAGGAATCTAGGAACTTCTACAAAAATGAATGTTCATTGGGGGAAAAGGAAATAATCAGATTTTTAAGGGATTACTGGATACTGGGTTTGAACTGACACTAACTCCAGGAGACCCAAAATGCCACTGTGGCCCAGTCAGAGTGGAGGCATAAGGAGGTCAGGTTATAAATGGAGCCTTAGCTCGGGTTCATCTCACAGAGGGTCCAGTGGGTCCTTGAATCCATCCTGTAGTAGTTTCACCAGTCCCAGAGTGCTTCACTGGAATAGATACACTCAGTAAGTAGCAGAACCCCCACATTGATCTCTGACAAGTGGAGTAAGTGTTATTACTGTGGGAAAGGCCAAATGGAAGCTATTAGAACTGCCCCTACTTAGGAAAACATTAAACCAAAAGCAATATCATATTCCTGGAGGAATTGCAGAGATTAGTGCCACCATCAAAGACTTGAAGTATACAGGGATGGTGATTCTTACCACATCCCCTTTCAACACGTCTACTTGGCCTGTGCCAAAAACAGATGGATCCCGGAAAATGACAATAGATTTTTGCAAGCTTAACCAGGTAGTGACTCCAATTGCAGATACTGTTTCAGATGTGGTTTCATTGCTTGAGCAAATTAATACATGTCCTGGTACCTGATGTGCAGCTATTGATCTGACCAATGCCTTTTTCTTGATACTGGTTTCAAATGAACACCAGAAGCAGTTTGCTTTCAGCTGACAAGGCAAACAATACAACTTCTCTGTCCTACCTCAGGTATATCAGCTCTGCAGCCTTATGTCATAATTTAAGTCCACAGCGACTTTGATCTTCTTTCCCTTTCTACAAGATGTCATACTTGTTTATTACATTGACAACATGCTGACTGAACCTTGTAAGGAAGAAGTGTCAATGACTCTGGACTTCTTGATCAAATGTATGTATGGTAGAGGGTGGGAAATTAATCTGACAAAAATTTAGGCACCTTCCACCTCAGTGAAATTTCTAAGGGTCCAGTGGTGAGGGGCATGTAGAGATATTCCTTCTAAAGTGAAGGATATGTTATTGCACCTAGCTGCTCCAACAACTAAAAAGGAGGCACCATGCCTGGTGGGGTTTTGGAATCAAGGTATTCCTCATTTTGGTGTGCTACTCCAGCCTATTTATCAAGTGACTCGAAAAGCTACTAGTTTTGAGTGGGACCCAGACCAAAAGAAGGCTCTGCAATAGGTTCAGGCTGCTGTGCAAACCGCTCTGCCACTAGGGCCATATGGTCCAGCAAATCCAATGGTGCTTGAACTGTCAGTGGCAGATGGTGATGGCACTTGGAGTCTTTGGCAGGCCCCTATTGGGAAATCACATAGCAGACCCTTAGGAAAAAAAAAAAAAATTTTTTTTAAAGCCCTGTCATTCTCTGAAGATAATTAATCCTCATTTGAGAAACAGCTTTCAGCTTGTTACTGGACATTAGGAAACTGAACGCTTAACCATGGGCCACCGAGTCACCACACAGCTTGAGCTCTCATCATGAACTGGGTGTTGTCTGACCTACAAAGTCATAAAGTTTGACATGCACAGCAGACTCCATCATTAAATGGAAGTGGTACAGTTGAGATTAGGACTGAGCAGGACCTGAAGACACAAGTAAGTTGCAAGAGGAAGTGGCCCAAATGCCCCTGGTCTCCACTCCTGTCACATTACCTTCTATCTCCCAGCCTGCACCTTTGGTCTCATGGGGAGTTCGTTATGATCAGTTGACTGTGGAAGAGAAAGCTTGTGCCTGGTTTACAGATGGTTCAGTGTGATATGCAAGCACCACTTGAAAGTACACAATGGCAGCACTACAGCCCTTTCTGGGACCTCCCCGAAGGATAGTGTTGAAGGGAAATCCTCCCAATGGGCAGAACTTAGAGCAGTGCACTCAGTTTTTCACTTTGCTTGGAAGGAGAAATGGCCAGATGTGCAATTGTATACTGATTCATGGGTTGTGGCCAGTGGTTTGGCTGGATGGTCATGGAGATGTGGGGAAGAGGTATGTGGGTAGACCTCTCTGAATGGGCCAAAGAAGTGAAGATATTTGTGTTTCATATGAATGATTACCAAAGGGTGACCTCAGCAGAGGAAAATTATAACAATCAAGTGGATAGGATGACACAGTCCTCTTTCCCTAGACACTCCTGTCATTTCCCAATGGGCTCATGAATAAAGTGGCCATAGTAGTAAGGATAGAGGTTGTATATGGCCTCAGCAACATGGATGTCCACTCCTCAAGGCCAACATGGCTATGGACACTGCTGAGTGCCCAATCTGCCAGCAGCAGAGACCAACACTCAGTCCTCGATACAGCACAATACCTCAAGGGCATTAGCCAGCAACCTGGTAACAGATTGACTATATTAGACCACTTCCATCAAAGAAAGAACAGTGTTTTCTTCTTACTAGAATATACATTTACCCTGTTTATGGATTTGCCTTCCCTGCACACAATGTTTCCACCAAAACTACCATCCCTGGACTTACAGAATGCCTTATCTGCTGTCATGTTATCCCACACAGCACTCCCTCAGGTCATGGGACTCACTTCACAGTAAAAGAAGTGCAGCTTTGTGCTCAAGCTCTGAAATTCACTGGTTTTACCTTGTTCTCCATCATCCTGAAGCAGCTGACATGATAGAATGATGGAATAATCTTCTAAAAACACAATTACAGCCCCAGCTGACTGGCAATACCTTGCAGGGTTAGGACACTGTTCTCCAGGAGGCTGTATGTGCTCTAAACCAGCATCCAACAGATAGTGCAGTTTATCCCAGAGACAGGATTCATGGGTCCAGGAATCAAGGGGTAGAAATGGGAGTGACACTACTCACTATTACCCCCTAGTGACTCACTCACAAAATTTTTGCTTCCTGTAACTGCAACCCTATGCTCTGTCAGTCTAGAGGTCTTAGTTCCAAAAGGAGGAATGCTCGCATCTGGAGATACATCACTGATTCCACTGAACTGGAAGTTCAGAATGCCACCTGGCTCCTTTGGGCTCTTTATGCCTCTGGATCAACAGACAAAGAAAGGTGTTATCATATTGGCTGGTGTAATTGATCCCGATTACCAAGATTAAATCTACATGCTACATAATGGGGGTAAAGAAAAATATGTCTGGAATCCAGAAAATCCCTTAGGGTGTCTCTTAATACCACCACACCCTGTGATTAAAGCCAATGGAAAACAACCAACCAAATTCTGACTTGACTACTAATGAACTGGATCCTTCAAGAATGAAGGTTTTGATCACCCCACCAGACAAAGAATCATGATTAACTGAGGTGCTTGCTGAGGGCAAAGGGAATATTGAATTGGTGGTGGAAGAAGGTAGTTCTAAAGAGCAGTTATGACCATGTGTCCAGTTGCAGAAGCAGGACTGCAATTGTTATGAGTACTGCTGCCTTGTATGTGTGCATCAAATATTTTTGTGTTTTTCATCTTATAAAATATAAGATGTAAACAGAGCTAGTGTGTTTTAGGTTGTACCATCTTAGTTGTATCATGTTAGGTGCAAGTATGACTTTGTAATTGTCTTTATTCAGAGATTATGTATGGTTTAAGGAGATGTGCACAGGTGCCAAGCTCACAATAGTTGGACTGTGACCATTAAGGTTGTGTGTCAACTTGGCTCATCCATTATTCTCAGTGGTTTGGCAGTTGTGATGTAGTTTGGCAGTTGTCTAATGAAGTAGTCACCTCTGGAATTAGATCTGATATAATGTGATAGCCTCCATGATGTGACCTTCTGTGAGTAGCCAATCAGTTAAATAGGAGCTTCCTTGGGGGTATGGCCTGCATCCAATATAGGTGGACTCTTTGGCAGGAATTGCAGGCTTTTGCTCTCCCTGGATCCTGCAGGTGGCTCCCTTTCATCTGATTTCTGGTTCTTGGGACTTGAGCCAGAAGCTTACCTGCTGATCTTGAGATTCATCAGCCTCTGCAGTCTGTGAGCCAGAGGCCTATTGTCTGACCCGTCAGTCTTGGGTTTGCCAGCCTCTGCAGCTTTGTGAGTCAGGAGGAGCCTCCAGCCTGACTCAGGATGTTGGGATTTTCCAGCCTCTACAACCGCATGATCTATTTCCTTTGTATAAATCTCTCTCTCTCTCTCCATATATATATATATATATATATATATATATATATATTTACACTTCGTTGGTTTTGCTTCTCTAAAGAACACAGCCTAAGACAGCCTTAGGAGAAAAAAAAAATAAAAATAAAAGTTTCATGAGATTATTTTTCAAATATTCCAGATCTTTTCCAAAGTTTTTCACATTGCCACTTATTTCCTTACACATGTTCACTATGGTCATTTTAAAAATCTCTGTTAGATATCTGTAACTCCTCTGGGTCTCTTTATATTAATTTTTCCAATTTTTATTCATTTTATTTGTTAGTGTTTATTAGTTATAACATATTATAATTAAAAGGATGACAAATTATTAAGATAATTAGACGTTCTGGATGTTGTGACTTTCCTTCAAAGAGAAATTATTTTTGCTCCTGGCACACTGCTGGCCTAGGGACAAATCACCTTAATCCAGTAAGTAATTTAGCTGCTTAAAGCAGGGTTTTAATGTTTGTGAGGGTTAGTGTATTCCTGATTTGCCTTTATTCCTGGGGTATGATTCTCAGGGTTCCCAAGTGTATTAGCCAAAGACCCTCATTTTTGTAGTCACAGGGGTGAGTTGTTTGGGTGTATTAATATGGTTATATTAATATTTTTTTTATTAATATGGTTATATTAGAGAAGGTTAAGCAATGGTAATATAACAATTAGCTAAAGCTAGACCTTGGACTTTTTCTCAGTTGTATTCCCTGGATACAAATCATCAGACCACTGTGAAAGAGAATCATGGTCTCATGGGTGTTAATTACTATGCAGAATCATTTTAATTTCTATATGTTAGGATTGCATAATAATGCAATATATACTGTACTACTTAAGTTTACATGTTTTACACCCTAGTTTCATATTTTCTACAAATTCTAATTTTTACAAAAACATGTAGAGAAATACTATATTGGGAATACCTAATTTAAAAAAAATTCTATAAATAAAAAAATTCATGTGTAAGCAATAATTGATATTTCAATGCAAATAATGTTTTGGTGATTTTTTAACAGAGGCAAAAACTAAATCCTAAGGGAGATGAAATAATTGTTGAGGCCACATTTCTTGTTACAAGTAGGGTCAGAATCATTGTACTTGACATGCTTGCTACTTTCTAAGCTAATGCAGATGTACATGAATTTAAAATTAATAATTTTGGAATAGACTTTCTCTCTTTTAGGTTTCTTTTTTCACACAGGAAAAAGACAGTTATGCATAAGTAGTAAATGGCTTATGTGGTCATAGAATTCATTATTGGTAGGGATACTACTAGATTTCAGCCCATTATTTGATAAGGTTAATTATTTGTAGCAAACAAAAGTAAAAAAAAAAAAAAAAATTAACTCATTTTTGTGTCTCAATTTGACCTCAGATTTCTGAATAATAAAGTGGGATAATATTGTTACCTACCCAATTTTTGTGAGCTGATGTGTGTAAAGAAACCTAAACCACTGCTGTCAAGTCAATACTGACCCATAGTGACCCTACAGGACAGGGTAGATCTGTCCCCATAGAGTTTTGAGCACCTGGTGGTTTCGAACTGCCGAACTTTTGATTAGCAGCCATATCCCTTAACCACTATGCCACCAGGGTTTCCATAAAGAAACCTAACAAGTACTAAATAATGTCTAGATATTAGCATTATTATAAGTATTATTAATGCATGCCTATTTATTTATAGAAATAATTAGAAATATACCTAGAACTTTATAGAAATATATAGGGATATAAGTTTATAGTAATATTCCAAGAAATTTACTTCAATGATTCACCTATCAGTTACTCAGAAATTATATTGAAACTTAGGATAATCTTATTTAAAAATTTTATCTGTGGAAGCTTTCAATGATTTTGTCCATTTTGTAATGTTAATATATACTGATGGCCCTGTAATGTTCCTTGGACTTGGGCAGACATGGCTGTGGCAGCATGCTTGTCCATTTTTCCATTCTTGTTTATTTTGTAATTCTTTGGACTCCAGAAGACATGGCTATGGTAGCATGCTTGTCCATTTTCCCATTCTTGCCTATTCTGTAATATTCCTTGAACTCAGATAGACATGGTGCTGGCAGCATGCTTGCCCACTTCCCACTTTGCCTTTTTGAATATGTGCCAAATAAAACTTTCTTTTTGCTTTACCAAACTTTTTTTTGTGATTTTTTTTTTCCCTGCAACAGTTAATGGCATAGTCGTCAAGGACGTCTGAAGCTACGAATCCAGTGGAACTCAAGGAGACTTGGGTGGCAGAGCAGAAGCCAGGAAAGAGAAGCCCTGTCTTCTGGACCCATGCCCCTTCCACACCGACAGGGTGACTGGGCTCAAAAAATGAGCCTTTACTTGTTCTTTTTTGTTCTCTTTCTCATGTTTTCTTAAGGTTTTTTTTTTGGTATATTTGTTTGAAAAACAGGTTATTTGATTAAGAAGACTCTTTCTTAGATTTTTGGTTGATTGTTTGGTTAAGAGTGACATTTAGTAACTCTTTTGGTGAACTACAGCTTAGGTCTGGTTTGAGCCTTTGAAACATTAAAGAGGTAATTCTATTTTCAAAGCACTCTGAGCCACTATAAGCCACAAAAATCTGGGCCCAGGTTGACCAGTAAAAGCTATTAGGGTTATCTCCAGCGGTCATCATGAGCATTAAAGTCTCGTGTGACAGGATAAATTGGTCAACAGACAGGCTAAATCACTAGGCTGTCTGCCACTCAAGCCAAACTCTTGCACAACAAAGGTACGTCAGCTTAAGTGAAACACCTTCCAAACACAGTGGCGTTCCTCGTTGGGGTTCTTCTTGTGGCTTAGAGAAAACATGGAAAATAGTGCTCTATTTTGCCAAAATCCAGGAGGAGTTGGCAGCTCCTGACCTGTGTTATGAAATTTAACGGAGAAGTGGCAATTCTATACCTTTTTTTATGATATAGTTTCTCAATGAAGAATCACAATGTTAAAATTAACATTAACCGTAGCTATTTTATAGTAAAGTACTTTCCAATTGGAGCAATTAGTATATTTAATGTCTAAAATAAGAGAGTAGGTCAGTAGCCATCACAGTGAATTAAGTTCAAAAAGAAGGAAGCCAGAGCTTGAAACTTAAAGCTTAACAACTTTGATAAATAAGCCTGTGGGTTTTATGGAGACACTGGAAACCTTGGTGGCGTAGTGGTTAAGTGCTAACCAAAGGATTGGCAGTTTGAATCTGCTAGGTGCTCCTTGGAAACTCTATGGGGCAGTTCTACTCTGTCCTATAGAGTCTCTATGAGTCGGAATCGACTTGATGGCACTGGGTTTTTTTTTTTTGGTTTATGGAGACACTGGAAAACCTGGTGGTGTAGTGGTTAAGTGCTATGGCTGGTAACCAAAAAGTTGGCAGTTTGAATTCACCAGGTGCTCCTTGAAACTCTGTGGGGGCAGTTCTGCTCTGTCCTATAGGGTTGTTATAAGTCAAAATCAACCCGATGGCAATGGTAACTGAGACACTGGTTTGGGGTTCGTATTTGAAACTGCTGTAAGCTGAATATAGTACAAGTAATTTGGAAGATCAGTGACCATTTTGGGAAAATGAACTTTCATTTGTGTTGTTCTTCCTTTCCTCTTTAGGGAAATTTTGCTTGATGCTCAGGTTTTGTCAAAAGGTCTAATATTCCTTCATCTTAGGCTCTGGCAAGTTAGTAAGTTTTATCTACACACACCTAGAATGTGTTTTTTCCATTGAATTGAGTCAATCTTACAAAAAATGGCTATATGTACTTTAAGAAACTAGAATCCCCTCATGCTTGTTTTGTGTGGTATTGTTGAGTGAGTTTATGTGATCTTTCTGTCTCCTTTTATTCTGAGAGCTTGCATTGTGTGAGTTTCTGTCTTGTATTAGGTTGGTGGCGATGGCTGAGAATTGCTGTTTTTTGTAAGGCTGTCTTAGAACCTCAGTTCTTTCTTCGTGCAGAAAAACTGCATCTTGTGCCTGTCTTATGAGTTAGACTTTTAATAGCTGCTTGAAGAATCTTTGATATTAAATTGGTCTATTTGAAAAGTACACCAAGATCTTTATGTTCTGTATGTCAATCTTAAAGGCAAGACCTTCCTAAGTAGCTTAAGCTAGACATTATATGAAATGTGTTTTATTTAAGGAAAAGGGGATAATTTTGTCTTAAAGTAAAACTGCTTACCAAGAGAACAGCAAAAGGAGAAGAAATTAGTTATTCTTTGCCCTTCAATATTCCTAGGTCAATTTAAACGTATGTAAATGTCTTCCATGAGTCAAGAGAGTGAGGGCAAGAAAGGATCAGGCCTCCTTGGTTTCCAGTCTCCAAGCTTGTATAGCTCCAGGGAAGCTTTTGAAAGACCCTTTCCAACTAGGTGAAGACCTTTTTAAGGCAAAAAGAAGATAAGAAAGAATTGCTGCTTTGCTATAGTTATCAGAAATTGGGTTGATCCCAATCACAAAAGAACTGCAAACAGGTTCTCTCTATTGTAGGGTAACTTTAAGAAGCAAAAACCACAAAAAAAAAAAAAAAAAAAAAACAGGATCACAATGAGATACACCTGAAATGGCCTGGGAAAATGTTTATAACAGTAGCCAGAGACTTAAGGTTATATCCATATCAATCAATTTGTCAGTCCAGCAGAGAATTTGTGATTTCCAAACCCAGTTGATAAAATCTTTATGGGCTAACATCAGATTGGGAAAATATGGGAAACAGTAAAAGTTGAATGAAAACTTAGAATGTTCAAACAGACTTTCTTTTAACAACAGTTATGTTTTATGGTATACAGGCTTAAAATAATTTGTAAGACCTTTTAGGTAACTTATTGATGTTAATTGAGTTAATAGACATTGTCATAATTTAAGCCTATATACTTTTGTTTTTTATGTCATAAAGAGAAAAAATATATATATTGTATATCCTTTTGAACCTCAAGTTTTGAGAGAAAAAACAAAAAACTGGTACCTGCAGCCACTTTGAGTCAAACAATAGTCCAGATAAGCCAGTAAGACCTTTTTGCTCTGAGTATTGTACTGTTTTGAAAAGTTTAGTCTGTTTCCAAAGATTGGACTAGGAGCTATGTTTCGGGTAAATCAGTAAATAGTTTAATCAGTCTTCAAACAATGCTGTATGAAGTACGTGTCTAATGTTTGTAATCAAATTTTAACCCTTTACTATGCAGAAAGTTGTATATCTTAAAGAAACCAGTTTCCCAGAGGAGATCGACCTCATGGCTCAGACTCCATTTTGTCTTAGGTTCTGTAAGGCGGACAGGGAGAGCTTGCACCCAGGAAGAAGAGACAAGGGGTGGTGACATTCCTCAATAAGATAGTCCCTACAGAAGAAGAGACAGTGGGTGGTGATATTCCTCAGTAAAATAGTCCCTAACTTGATAAGGTCCCTGACTTGGCTGTTAAACGCTAACAGGAAGAGATAGGGGAAAAAGGATATAAAACCCTAAGAAAACGACTATCGGGGATCTCAGACTCTCTCTATATCTGAGTAGCCCTCTTAACGTTCCCTAGTCAAGTGTGCTTTTGCTACTAATCCTCTGCCAGCTAATAAACCTCTTCTCGCTTGGCACTATTTGTCTCAGTGTTTGAATTCTTTCCTACACCAAAGACAAAAACCGAGGCCATTCTCTGGTAACAGTTCCACTTCTGCTTCTAAGAAAGTGATCCATGACTGTTACAGGTAAACCAAGGAGGGGCAGCTTGCCCTGGGAAAAACACTTAGTATGTTTTAAAGAGATTAATTGAAGACCTCCAAAAGGAGAAGTCTATCCTGTATTATCTTGCTAAACATGAATTCTCTAATGGAAACTTTGTCACATTGTTCTGTACCTTCTGTTTTATCTAGACAAACTTTGAGTGCCCTTTATAGGTATGTTTTTTGTGTGGTAGATCCAATTAAACTTATTTAGATGATCCCTTTCCAACTGATAGTGAGTTTATGTGGGCAATCTCTTGTTTAGATACCTGGTGAATGCATGGTCAATGCACTTTGGGAACATTAAGATTATCCTTATATAGTCATAGTAATGATCTCATAAATACTGGAATGGTAATGTTAATTTGTTACCCATTGTAAAATGGGAGTCAGAAGAAATCTCATTGGTCCAACACTCGGGGAGCAGTTGGTAGCTTTAATTCCTAGTTATGGTATGGTTGAATTGGAGGAATCCTTAAGAAATATATCAATTCCTATGAGATAAATAATAGACTCTGCTGCTAAAGGGATGGAAACACTGTAGCGATCTCCGACCTCATTAACCAAGGTGACATGGGTAACAAAATAGCCTTAAGCTTTTTTTATTAGCTCAAGAAAATGTATTCTGTGCTGTAGGTTTATTTGCTTGGTTACCATCAGGAATAAATACATGGGCTAGATCACTATTGCAAGGAATAGTAATAGTCTTAATCTGCATCCTGACAGTATAAAAATAAAACTTATCTTCTAATAAAGATAACAAAACTTACCTTCTATCGTCTTACACACTTAAAAGGCAAAAGAAAAGCCTCAGACTAATATTTTGATGTATACTGAGTCTGCTCACTCCGGCAATGTGATTGATGAGAAAGTTGCTCTTACTCAATATCCTGGTGAAGAACCAGATAGTATCCAGAGGAAAACCAGTACTGTGAGTTTAAAGAACCTGTAACAGAACTTGACTAAGTGCCAGTATTGATCATCAATGTGTTATCTCCAATCTCTGATCAAAAGGAGGGAATGATTTAGGAGATAATATTGAAATCATTATTCCCTGTTCTTCAGCATAGACAATGTGACCCAGCTGGAGCTGGACTCACAAGGACACATCAACTGGGCCCTAAGGTATAAAGACAATAGATAGGATAATCTTGAAAAATATCTTTTAGGGAAACATTCACATAAGCCAGTCAAAACAGAACACAAAAGGCTTTCCATTCCTATGTTTTTCTTCTAGCATTTAGTGAATAGAAAATTTGTTGGACCAATGAAGACACTCCTGATGGTTGTTTCTGAAATCTGTACCAATGATTGTTAACAAAGGCAATTAAAAATGTAGCATCACAATTTCTAGCCAACCTGTGAAAAGGTGAAGCTTTCAGTTGTTTTGCCCATTTGTAATGTTAATATAAACTGATGACTCTGTAACCTTCCTTGGACTCGGGCAGACATGGCTGTGGCAGCAAGCCTGTCCATTTTCCCCTTCTTGCTTACTCTGTAGTTTTCTTGGACTTGGGCAGAAACGGCTGTGGCAGCGTGCTTGCCTGTTTTCCCATTCTTGCCTGTTCTGTGATATTCCTTGGACTCAGGCAGACATGGCTGTAGCAGCATGCTTGTCTGCTTCCCACTTTTCCTTTCTGAATATTTGCAGAATAAAACTTTCTTTTCACTTAAAAAAAAAAAAAAAATTATCTGTGACCAATGCCAAGAACCCATATAACTGAACATATTGTTTTCTAATTGCCAGTCCGTATGCTTGTCTAAAGCTTGGCTTAGGAAGCCATGACTATGAATCGCTTTTATAAACACAATGAAACATTCTACAAGGGGTAAAAAAAAAAAAACCCTAATACAAACCCAAAATTATATTTGGCAGAAACCACAGCCAAATCCACAAATAGTGTTCTTGAAGGATCAAAGGTAACAATTGGTGTATGTTCTATTGCCTGGGTCATACACAAAGATTTTGCAGTTAATTTGAGGTTGTGCATACAGATTTCAAAAGAGGAGAATCAGAGTTTAGTTATTTTTTTTTTTGAGATTTTGGCTTTCTTATGTATTCTATTATGTGGGAGGGGGGAATCTCTCCTTTAAATGATGTTATAATTTATGCTCATTTCCATTGCAGATTTAAAAGCAATATTTTTCATGACTAAGGTCAAGAAAAAAAGATTTGAGCTCTGTGATGTATTTTAGTATAATGGTTTATCTGGTGAATATCCTTAATGTTTTTAAAGGGTAATTTACCTGTCAATCCAGCACTACACTGGCATACAAATTAGTGTCTGGAAAGAAAATATTTAAGTGTAGAAACAGCAGGAGAATTGAAGAAAAGTAGGCAGGCTCCAGAAATGGTGCCATTGTATTTTTTCATTAAATAGTAACATTTATTCAGGGTCAAAAGGTACCATAATACATAGATATCCCCTGTGCCCTTGAAATACTAAAATATTTGTATCACATGAAATGTGATTCCAACTACATGGGACAAATGATAGAAAGATGATTAAATTTAAAACAATAATCTTTCACTTTGTGAATGCAACTGAATTTTATAACTATTAATGGTTCATCTTCCCCCTCACTTTGGTCAATTTACTAGCTCCAAAGTATAAACACCAAAACAATTAAATTCACTCATTTTTTATTTTTATTATATAACAAGGTATTACTCTTTTATATACTGATACCATAAATCTATACCAATTTTATTCTGAAACAAACCTAAGTGTGGTCTAGCTATCATGCAAGCAGAAAATCAAAATAATTGGAAGATCGCTGTTTTCAGACTCCATCTAATAATCTAAAGTCCTGTGTTTTTCCTCAGTGCCGTAATTATGTATAGCTCCAAAAACATCTGGAAAAATTTAAGTCACATTAGGTTTATTAAGTGGAAAATTCTAATTTGAATGAGTTGGCTTATTTCTTTTCCGACTGGTGAAAATTCAAATAAAGTTATAATACTTCAAATTCAAACGTACATATATTTTTAGGAAGGAAGAATTAATTGTTGATGTTTTATGTCATTAACAGCGGGTGGTAGACTTAACCATGCATATTACCCACAGGGAGCATTGGAAAAAAGAGCAGAAAATAAATAGCCAAAAGCCTAAAATCAAAGTAATGTCTATTTTTATCTTTCCAGGCCACATTGTCTTTATGGTATATAAAAATCACACTTTATATTTTACAATCCGATCCCAATCACTGAAGTCAATATTTTTTCTTGTGCAGCCGGTATGGATTCTTTGGTAGCTAGCATTTGACTCAGTTTAGGCAACAACGTCTGTGTTTTCACAGGTCAGCACATAACGAACACGTTGCAACCTTAAAGCCTCTAAAGGGACCTCCTTTCCCCGTTGCATAATCACTAGCATTTTGGAAGGTTGAGCAAACATTCATCCAGTGTTCAGTACTAAGCATTTCAGGAATTTACTTGCAGCTGAAACAATTGTATAGTACCACGGAGAGATGTGACAATAGAGATAATCAGTCTCTCAAGGCTATAATGTGTTCTTTGTATGCATGGTTAAAAGTCGGGGTGCTGGAGAAGAACTCTGGGGCTAACACACAGGGTACCTGCCATTACAAACACATAAAAGGATGCGGAAACGTTTCAACATAATCTAGTAAACGGATGGGCTATTCCATCCAGTTTAAATCCAATTGCTTTAGCCCTTGTCACACTAATGGCAACACTGTTCCTGTTACTGATGGTTCAGAAACAATGCTGCTGTGTCCATTATGGCAGTCCCTCAGTCAAAAAAGAAACACTATCTGTGTGCTGTTAGATGGTGGGTATGCAAAGTGCAGCCAGTCAGAAAACACATGGGAATCTTTCTCTCCATTTTAAAGAATACTGGGAGCACGGATAAGCCATGAATGAAAAACATATAACATATACTGAGTCAGGAAGGTAGCTAAAATGTCAAAAGCAACGATTCTCAACATCCCACATTCTTCTGGGAAATATGTATAACTTTTTATTTTTTGTTTGCTTGTGGATACAGCTTTCTCTCAGTGGTCCATTTTATTCACCCATAAAAAGTACTTGGCAAATCTGTTGACTTAAGGAAACCAGTAAATAAGTTTCTGACTTAACAATAGTGAAGTTTCTAACAAAGTGAGCATAGGATTGTAGGTCTTCCCTATTCTTTTTATTCATATACTTATTCATTGAACCACACATGTGTGAATTTAACATGTACTTATTGACTGCCTAGTCTGTTCAGGTAATATACTAGGTTCTATGTTTATAGGGTCACTGTGTCGGAATCAACTCAACATCAGCTGGTTTTGGTTTTTTTTTGGTTTTATGTTTATAGTCAGGGGCAAACAATATCCGTTGTTTCTACTCTCATAGAGGTTATAACTAATTAGAAATTATTTTAAACTGTTTTTAGTAAAACATTGGGCAGAAATTACACCAAAAAAAAAAAAAATTATTTTGAAGGCGTGTGTAGAAATGTGGGAAACAATTTCTGTTATGAAAATATAAAAAAGCTAATAAGTTACTGGTGGCCAGTATTTAGCACAAAAGATGAATTTCTGTTTTTAGTTGCTTCCAGGACAACCACCACCTGGGTGGGAATGGGTGGGAGAGACAGCTTCCCAACATCCAAAATTGAACCATCAAAGGCCTTGCCACTCCAGATGCTCATGGAGACAATTTTATAAATTTGTTCTGGTGTAGTTGAATTTATACTATTAGTATTTAGTGCACATTAATAAGATCATGGATGTTGGCATACATATATTTTATATTTTTAGGAAGGAAGAATTAATTGTTAATATTTTATGTCATTAACAGCGGGTGGTAGACTTAACCATGGATATCACTGACAGGGAGCATTGGAAAAAAGAAAAAAAAGAGCAGCAAATAAATAGCCAATACCCCAAATATCAAAGTAATGTCTATTTTTATCTTTCCAGGCCACATTGTCTTTATGGTATATAGAAATCATACTTTATATTTTAAAATCTGATCCTCATCAATAGAGGTGATATTTTTTGATGTGCAGTTGGAATGGATTCTTTGGGGTTCTTTGTAATCATCATTATTGTAATCTTAAGCTTCCTACGTTCTAAATAATTAACTCACAAGATGTCTTGGAACACAACCCTCTTTGTAAGTTCAATATTATCTGCAATTTTATTGATGATGGAGAAATCTTAAAAAAAATCATGAAGGTACATGAAAGGTGATCCGACTCTTCTATAAACCACCCTGTCTGATGTCTTCCAAGTGGTATTTTTATTAATAATAAAGCAGACAATAAATTTTATTGAAAGAACCACATTTTAATATATTAAGTTAAAAATTAAAGCAAGCAGTCTGAAATAAACAAAATATCAACATTCATATACATAAAGGTATGTATTTTATACCTAACTCCATATTTAAATGTTGCTGTTTTGGTTGGTTGTTTTTTTGGTAATATTTGTTTCTGATTGAATGAAGTATTGTTAGGAATAGTAGTATGTGTCTTCCCTTTGGCTATTTCATTGTCTATGACTTGGTTTCAGTAAAACTGAGGTAATTTTCAAAAGAACTCTATATCATATGATGTTGTTTTTCAATCATTAATTTAAGGTATATTTCAAGAGTCTCCTTTGTACAATTCATAACACTAAATATATTGTGAATAGTATGAAGGGCTTTCAACCAGATATAGATCATAAGTTTCAGGAATTTACAATGCAGTAATATAAAATAATGAGAAGATATAAAATATAAGTACGAATAGTCAAAAAGCTGTAAGTGCTTACCTCTTGACAAATTCTAGATATTAAATTGTATTGTAGTAAGAAGTTTCTCAATTCTGCAGCTTGAATTTAGCAGGCTTTGTTCAGAAAGAAATATCTAATGTCTTGTTTCTCAAGTCAAGTGTGTGAAACAACTCTTAGAAAATGTGTTATAATCTTAATAAACTGACTCACCACGGCTTATCTCTCTGGGATGCTTCCCTGCGTCTCTGACATGTGGGAAAAAATTTTTTTAACGGGGAAACCCGGGTCCTATAGTCCAACTAGTGATGATAACTTGTCTGTCTCCACTATTCTACACACTTGAGATCCCTTTATTTTAATACATCCCTGGTTTGGGCCCACCCTTTTTTACACTAGGGCAGAAATGGTATGAACACTAGCTGTTCGCTATCTTTTCCAATTTGCCTCCTCCACATCCTTGATTTTAAAACCGGAGCCCTGTCCCTCAGGTAGTACTGTTTGCCTGGCGCTTGGCTATCTCACTTGTATTTGATTAATACGATCTGTAAACAGGGACCTAAAGAGGAGCCCTATTTCTGTCCAAACCTTGGTCCAGCTTCCACATGTTGCATCCTGCTTGTTTCAGAATAGACTGTGGCTGTTAAATTCTGAAAGCAGCTTAGAAAACCACAGGAAAGGTCAAGATAACATTATATTAGAGTTCAGAAGAGGGAAAAGTTACTGCTAGCTGGCACGTCATCTTCATGGAGGCGTTGACATTTGGGATACATCTTCAGAGAAAGGTAGGGTTCAAATCTGTATAATTAGAGAAGTTTTCATACCAAAAAAAGTATAAAACATCACTGCAAAACAAGAATGAGTATTTTGCTTTAACTGGCAGCTCCAGGGAGCACCAGAGGAAACGTTCTTGATAATAAATGGATACATAACTGCAAAGATCTGTTCACAGAATTAAGAACTAAACACAGTGTCAACTTTTATCTTCCACGCAACAAGTGTCAAACCATGAGTCCTTTTTATAGGAAATATAGTATGCTCCCTCTGGGGGCCCTTTCTCCATATATTTCCAAGCCTCTCTAGTCCCAAGCACAAGAAGGGCAAGGAAATCTAATTGAACGGATCTCAAACCTCAGTGAGAAGAATTACCTGGGGTAGGCTCGACAGCACTGGGTTTTTTTCTGGGTTGTAAAAAATTCAGGATCCCAGGTCATGCCCCAGAGATGTGATTCAGGTGTTGGTTCTGAGGCAGACGGTTCATAGATGATATGCTACTCTTTGGTCTCATGTGATGACTATTAACGCTCGGTCCTCCACAACCCCAGAGAATTTTTCACCCCGCGTTTGTGTCTTTGCTTTCCCAGGCTCAGGAATTGCCACGAGGGGGCACATGGGATTTCACTGGGAATCATTGGGCACATTCAGGACTATTCCTCAAAGCCTTTCATTGCTGGGCTTTGCAGGACATACAACCACAATGTCTTGTGGGCCTTGAGGTATTTCTCTGATTTACCTCTGCTTCCCCTCACGGTGAATTCCTTTTTCAGGAACCTGCTGCACTCATGCAAATATTTTCTGCTTTTACCAGTGACCTATTTCCTATTTCCAAAAGGAGTGAGAATGAGTTGTGTAAATCACTGAAAACAACAATTAAATACTGATACTCCTGTTAACAATAACCAAAAAGCTCATTGCACGATCTTCTCTCAGGACGATGAGTGCCTATTGTGCTAAATTAACCCAAATAATAAGGTCATTCAAGCGATTACAGGACAAGAATATCAGTTCTTGATTGTTTTAAAACCTGTTCCCCAGTGTTATATGTGCGTGTGAATACGTAAGTGTGTTGTTGTTGTTGTTGTTAGGTGCTGTCAAGTCGGTTCTGACTCATAGCGACCTTAAAAGACAGAGAACTATCCCATAGGGTTTCCAAGCAATGGTTGGTAGATTTGAACTGTTGACCTTTTGGTTAGCAGCCAAGCTCTTAACCACTATGTATACGTATGTGTGAGTGTATATTTACTACTAGCAAGGAGTTGACAGTAGTAGAGAAATGTGCACTATCCTCTCTTCTCCTTATCTCAACATTTGTTTTTCACTACAGAATTTCAAAAGCTTTTTTTATTACTTAGAGAAAATATAAACATCGAAATGTAATTCCTGGATTTAAGATTTTATTTGTTTCTGATTATTGGCAGTCTTTTCATTACTAGAGATTACGATAGAACGAGATTCTATCAATTTGTTATGTAGATCCTTTACATGTTCTATTGTTGTTAGATCCTGACTCATAGCCACTTTATGCATAACAGAACAAAACACTGTCCAACCCACTGCCGTTGAGTCGATTCCGACTCATAGCGACCCTATAGGACAGAGTAGAACTGCCCCATAGAATTTCCAAGGAGTGCCTGGTGGACTTGAACTGCCGACCTTTTGGTTAGCAGCTGTAGCAATTAACCACTACGCCACCAGGGTACCACCCTCAAATTGGTGATATGTTTGAACCCACTATTACAGCCACTGTGTCAGTGCATCTCATAGACAGCCTTCCTCTTTTTCACTGACCTTATGCTTTACCAAGCATGATGTCTTTCTCCAAGGACTAGTTCTTCCTGATATCATGTCCAAAGTAAGGGAGACGACGTTTCGCCATTCTAGCTTCTAAGGAGCATTCTGGCTGTACTTCTTCCGAGACAAATGTATTCGTTCTTCTGCAGTTCAAGGTATATTCAATATTCTTTGTCAACGTCATAGTTCAAATGCATGAATTCTTCTTCCATCTTTCTTATTCGTTGTCTGTATTTCCCATGCACATGGGGCAATTGAAATACAATGGCTTCGGTCAGGTGTACCTTAATTCTCAAAGTGATATTTTTGCTTTTTAACATTTTAAAGAGGTCTTTTGCAGCAGACTTGGCCGATGCAATATGTTTTGGTTTCTTGACTGCTGATTCCATGGGCGTTGATTGTGAATCCAAGTAAAATGAAATCCTTGAAAACTTCAGTATTTTCTTCCTTTATTATGACATTGCTTATTGGTCCAGTTGTGAGGATTTTTATTTTCTTTATGTTGAAGTATAATATCCTATATATCAGAAGACAGCTGGGATATATATACCACATAAGAGAGTTTCCATAAAATCTTCTTCTTAAATTTGTTTAAAGCTGTGCCACTTAAAGTCTGTTACATAATATATAGTTTTACAACCATGCTTCTTTCATTTTGAGGAAAAAAACGACAAGAGTTTTATTCCTGAAAAGCTAAGGCTGCTATTTTGTAGCTAAGTGTGTAGTTTTGCTAGAAATTAATATATGAAATTTCCAAAATATTTTGGGTGTGTCGTAGTCCTAAAAGGGAAAATTAAAAGATTATGGAGATTTAAAAAAAAATCTATTTGTGATTTAGTTTTCAAATATAATTCTTTGTATTACTTGTTCTTTAGTGAGTAAAAAAGGGATTAAGTTTCTGAAAAGGCTTTTAGGCAATTTCATGTCAGCTTCATGATTTTCAGTGAATAAAACACTAAGTTTGGCTTTTATATACTACAGACGATGTGTTCATTTGTGGGCATATCCCATGGCTCCTTTTTATGGAAAGGTAAGTTAGTTAAGGATTCAGAGTTGCCTTCACAGAAAAAGACATTCTAAAGCCCTAGTGCATTGTTTCTTTTAAAGAAAGCACTTTTATTAGTGTCTAAAATAGCATTTAGGATTTATATAGAATTTATAAAAAAATATGGCTTTGGTATGTCAATTGAATCATACTTTTATCTTTTGTCTTTCAGGAGTATTTCTACCTTAATATAGTAGCTGTGATCTCAAGAATGTGGTGTGTATATATATATATAGAGAGAGAGAGAGAGAGAGTCCTTTCCTCACTGCCAGTCATTTATTTTATTTCAACTTTTCACACATTCTACATTCCAGAATTGAATTTTTTCTAGCCCATGAGATTTTGTGTTTCTCTGAAGAATTTTTACAACTCAAAAAGATGCAGAAGTCTGTATCAAAAAACTTATTCTAGAAGCTTACAAAATGAAAAGTGGAAAAAAAAAAAAAACTTTAAAAGAAAGAACATTCAGTGAAGTCACCATAAACAAAGCTCTAAAGGTGGAGAAAATAAAGTGTTCTGTACACTGACATTTTAGGTATTGTAAATTTTGGTTTATTCCTTTTTAAAGATAAAAATAAGTAATTGGGATGGGAATAGATCTTAAATCATCTAAGATAATTGAAACTATGCTTTCTAAGCAAAGGAATTAGACATACAGGATGAATCAACTAGTCCTCCAGCTCTAAACTTGACAAGTTTGCTTTTGTTTGTTTCATTTCTTTTTTTCCCCCTATCTCCTGAGTGGAAATGAGAGAACCCAAGAGAAAATCCACACGTCCATCTGTTAGCAAACATTGGCCAAAAAAAAATTCTCTCCTTGTTAAAAGATGACAACCACTATGGGAATGAGAAACATTTTCTTGCAGCATAATAAGGGAAGGTAAAGCAATGCAAAATACTGAAAGAAAAGAAAGAGACAAAAGTAAAGAGGCTGAAAATAAAAGGAAACCCAATTAGAAAAATGACAATATACTGAGATGAAAAGTGAATGCTGGCGGGAAAGGGATACTACAATGACACTAAAAATTGATATCCATGACAGAATTAGAAAAAAGAAAAAATGACTGAGGGTAATCAAATTTGTCATGAGGAAGCAAAGAAAATGAAACAAAAACAAAAAACAAATTCTACCAGAAAGTAAGTGAGAAAACAAAGATGTAGAAGTAATTAGAGTAAACATCATGTATATGGAAGTCAGATAGCAGGGTTTCAACAAATGAAGTCTAAGAAAATTAGAAATTTTGGCTGAAAGAAACAAATATCATGGGTCTAATAACTGTAACACACTAATTTCATTCTTACAAGAGTCTATGAGATAGTTAATGATGTTATATACTTATTATACACATGACAACAACAAAAGCATACAGAGTTTTTAATTACAGTAACACAAAAACTAATGAGTACTACAGTCAAGATTAGAACCCAGGTTCAAGCACAGCCCTCCCTAAAGAACTTCCTGGAAATTAAAAAAATATATATATGTATTTTTATATGTTAAAATTTTGCAGCTGAACAAAGGAGTGCATGGTCATAGTAAAGACCTGTACAATGTACTAAAAAAATAAGTGCCATGTGGTAAATATGAAGATTATCTCCCTTATGTTTTAATTTTCACATATTATTTTATACAAAATGCACATACGTATGTATGTGTGAATTGGGGGAAAAAGGGAGAGAGAGAGAAACGGAAAGACAGACACACAGGGAGAAAGGATATCTACAGGAGATTAAAAAAAAAGTTTCCTTATACATTTCTCTGCATTTATGATTGGACTTCTTTATTTTTTGCTCACAGAATCTAGGTTGGAAAATAATAAAGAAAATTTTCATACTCCGAGATGAGAAAGTCGTTATCTCTTATAAAAGCTAATGAAAATAAATTACCTAGAATATTTATAAAAAACTGAATCATCCATCAAATCAGTGAGTCATGTTCTTTGTAAATAAAATTCTCTTTAAATATGGTCCCTCCACCCCCTGGATTTTTAAATCATTTTAGAAGGATTGCTACTTCCATCATTTATTTTTAAATGTTTTAGATATTTGAGGATGAAAATTAGGAGCCCTGGTGGCACAGTTGTCAAAGCTTTGAACTGCTAACCGAAAGGTCAGTGATTCAAAACCACCGATGGCTCCATGGAAGAAAGATGTGACAGTCGATTTCCGGTAAGGATTTACAGTCTCGGAAACCTTATGGCTCAGTTCTACTCTGTCCTATAGGGTCACTATGAGTGGGACCTGACTGGACAGCAACAGCTTTTTTAAGAACCTTAGAGAATTTGGAAGTACTAATACTCAAATAGGCGAAGGTGCAGAAGACATCAATTTATGGCATTATTTGAATGTGACCATTGATATCTCTTCTCACTGTTTGGCAGTTCAGATTCACCAAGAGGCACCTCCAAAGAAAGGCCTGGTTATCAACTTCTGAAAAATCAGTCATTGCAAACCCTGTGGAGCGCAGTTCTACTCTGATGCACGTGGGATCACTATGAGATACAGTCAACTTGAAGGCTACTGGTAGAGGGCTTCCCACTGGTGACCAAGGCCACAGTGTTATTTGTTGCTCAAATACAGAGGTGTTTTTTTTTTAATCATCGTTGCTCTTCAGCTGTTAAAATGTGTAAATAAACTAAAGTAGTAAATGAAGTGGCAATTCATAATCAACATTAATCAATTGGTACGAGTATGTTGAGGATTGTTAGCAACTAATAATAAAATGATATATACATACCTGGTACCAAAAGGAGCCCTGGTGGCCCAGTGGTTAAGAGCTCGGCTGCTAACCAAAAGGTTGTCAGTTCAAATCCACCAGCCTTTCCTTGAAAACCCTATGGGGCAGTTAAAAAAAAAAAAAACTTTTTTTTTTTTTAATAGGGTCACTATGAGCTGGAAGCAATTCTATGGCAATGGGTTTTTGGTTTGGTTTGTTATAAAAATGAAGTTGACATGGACAGAACAGTAAAACTAGGTTGTGCAAAGCAGAAGCTAAAAAATTGGAAAGAAAGGTACTTGACAACCTGACTCGTAGTTGATTGTTTTCTCTCGTAGAAACATCCCTAGCTCCAGAACATCAATTGTTCTTATTGAAATATAATGTTAGATAAATAAGTTATTTAAAAAATTTTGGTTAAAATTAAAGGAAAAATAAAATATCTGGCAATTATAATTGGACACATTTTAAAGTGTAAAGTATATAGAAAATCTGGATAAATAAATTATTACATTAGTGTATTTGTATTTATGAGTTTGTATATATTTGTATTTCTTCAGTTGTTATTTATTGAAGTCCTCTTGTATACCAGGTGCTGATCTTGGTAACAGAGATACGTCAGTAAACAAAATACCTTCTCTCATGGATCTTACGTCTTAGCAGAGAATGAAGAAACCTCAAAACATGTAATAAGTGGCAAATATTTTCTTTTTTTTATCTATGCAATATAAAATGGAACATGGTGAACAAAATTTTAAGGAACAGGCAAGTAATAGTGAGGTTGCAGTAAAATAAAGTTTTCACAATGAACTTTTGGTGACTTTTCACCCTTTGAGTCTTTTTCTAGCATGTAAATAAAATTGAAAACTCTGGTTCTATTCATGGTATAATAGCAATTATTGAACTATAAACTGTATTTATTGTATTACGAAACATTGTTGGGTATGTAGTGGTTCAGGAAATGGAAGTTTCCACTTCTATAGTGATAGAAACTGTTGGCCTTAAACTTGATAATGCACTTTATGCGCAAGTCTATCCCAGGGGAGCTGACATTCTCTCACAACTCCCTTCTTAAATGAGCATAGACGAATGTAATTTTTATTCACACACTGTAAATAATTACACATAAGGAATGCATCATTCTTCCTGTTTCTTACTTGTTTTCCTATACTCTTGGGCTGAGAATGCTGAATTTTTAATGTTATTTACTTCTTTGTTACTTTGAGTGGTAGCAGAAGATCAATTGAGAATAAATTTGTTCTGATTTGTATTTACTGTTGCCAGATTAAACTTTCAAGTAGTTATCTTGAGCACTTTTGTATTTATTGAAATATATTAATTTACATTTTAGATGGAAATGACTGTCCTACTTATTTCTTTTCTTTTCTAATAAAGTATCAGCTTTTTGAAACAGATTAGCTTTTTCTAGTCATGAACATCTAGATCTTTTATGGAGACCTGGTGGTGTAGTTGTTAAGAACTCAGTTGCTAACCAAAGGGTCACCACTTTGAACCCATCAGCTGCTCCTTGGAAACCCTCTGGGGGCAGTTATATATATTCTAAAGTAATAACCCTGCTTTTTGAACAGAAAAAAATAACTTCCACCTACTTGTCACTTATGGACTATCTCATTGTCTGACATTTCACATTTATGACAATAGTAAAAAACATCTACTATCAGACTATTTTGTGCATTAATGATATATGGCTGGCAGTAACAAATGCTGAGGCACAAGGCCAGAGTAATGCTCGTTGCGATGGTTAAGGTTGTGTGTCGACTTGGCTGGGCCATGATTCTCAGTTGTTGGCAGTTACGTAATGATGTAGTTCGGCCGTTATATAATGATGTAATTTGGCAGCTCTGTAATGTCATAATTTAACTGTTACATAAGGATGAAATTTGGCAGTTATATAATCATGTAGCCACCCTCTATTTTGTGACTTGTGTGGCCATCCCTCTATTTTCATGTAACGCCAATTTTGGCATAATGGCCTGGTCACTGGAACCTAACCATGTTGATAAATGAGGAGTGGGTATATTACAATAGTACCTACTATTTTAAAGACAAAAAAAAAAAAAAATCATCAAATTCATTTGGATAAGTTGGGGTTTTTACTTATGGTGCTATATGTTTTAGGTAAATAAATAACTAGTAGTGGCCGGTTTCTTTTATTATTGCCATGAATATAGACAAATACTAAAATGTCTATAAAGACACTAGGTTTATTAACCAGTAAATCTTCTGAAGGAAAGTAACATAGTTCTAAGAATTGAAAGCTTAGAGTCACTTTCTCCCCATGAGCAGTGATCTGAAGCAATGTAGTGTGAAACACTGGATCAAACATTTGTGACCAATACAAAAATGATGTGAGTTGATTTGAGGTTTCATATAGTCTTTTAATAGCTATCAAATGGAAATAGTAGCCTTACTCAAAATATCTCACTATAATAACTAAAACCATACAACTTAGAAGAAAACACAAGGATAATGCTTTAGGACCTAGTTTTTAACAACAGATTCTTAAATAAACATGGAAAGCATGAATCACAAAAGACAAAATAGATAAATGGAACTGCATTAAATTAAAAACAGTTGTCCATCCAAAGACTTCATTAATAAAAAGAAGTAGTAAGTTTTCTGAATGAGAAGTGCTAAATGTGGCAAACTAGATTGTTGTATTTGATAGGAATTGTAAGAGATGTCCATTTAAGTCTCTCTACTTAATTTGCCAAGAAAGCAATTTATGTATTATGAAAGTCTAAATAAATTAGCACAAATTTAATTTATTAAATAAAATCCTGATTATCATACTTTTTAAATTATTTTTTTTATTGTGGAAAATATATACCTAAGGAATAGTTTGCATATTCAACATTCTTCACATGTACAACTTGGTGACATCAGTTATATTTATTATGTTGTTCAACCATTGCTAGTACCTATTTCCAAAATTTCCAATCACCCTTAACAGAAGTTCAGTGTTCCCTAAGCAGTGAGTCACCCTTTTGCCCTTTCTTCTGCCCACCCCTGGTAATCACTAATAAATTTTGCTTTCTATACACTCCTTATACGTGTAAGAATGTATGATAAAATAAAAGCCTAATTTGCCTAATTTGGAACTTCTTTTCATCAAGTCACAATTAAATGAGTAAAGGGTGAATCCAATAGTGTGCAAGAAGATACCTGAAACCTATGTGACAAAAAAAAGAGAGGCTCATGTCTTACAATCAATAAGAAACACATACAGAACACAACAGAAAAATGGACAAAAATTGATTGAATAGTCATTTCATAATAAGATTGTGGAAATGATTTATAATCCAATAAAAAGATATACAATCGGTGTGATGGTTATGGTGGTGCGTCAACTTGGGTGGGTCATGATTCTCAGTGTTTTGGCAGTTATGATGTAGTTTGGCAGTCACAGGATGTTCTGATAACTTCTAAGATGAGATTTGGTACAGTGTGATCATCTCCATGATAGATCTGCTGTGAGTGGCCAATCAGTTGAAGTGGAGTTTCCTTGGGTGTGTGGCCTCCATCAAATATACGTGGACATTCTGGTGGGACTTGTGGGCTTTTTTGCTCACTCTGGATCCTGCAGCTGTCTTCTGTTGGTATGACCTCCAGTTCTTGGGATTTGAGCTAGCAGCTTACCTGCAATCTTGTCTGCTAATCTTGGGATTCATCCATCTTCACAGTCTGCGAGCAAGATCCCTGCTCTCTGACCAGCTAATCTTGGGTTCCTGAGGCTATGTGAATCAGGAGAAGCCTCTATTCTGACCCACAGACTTGGGATATTCCAGCCTCTACCACTGTGTGAACCATTTTCTTGATATAAATCTCCCTCTCTATATATTTATATGCTTTACCGGTTTTGTTTCTCTAGAGAACCCAGCCTAAGACAACCAGTGATATGCAAATCAAACAAAAATACGAGGCACAATCACATACTTAATAGAATGCTGAAGATTTAAAATAACATGGCCATTCCAAGAGTTGACAATTATTTAGATCAAGTCAAAATCTATTATATCGTTGGTGGGTGAGAATATTGGGGAAAGCACTTTGGAAACCTGTTTGGCACTATCCTTTAAATATAAATAAATGTACACCCAATTCCACTTCTATGCATACACCCAACAGAAATGCATGCAAATGGGTGCCAATAAACATGTACGCAAATATTCACAGAAGTATAATTTGTATCAATATTAATTTTAAAAACAATTCATAAACCAAATATTCATCAAAAGTAGAACAGAATATTAAAATGTGGCATATTCATAAAATAAAATATTGCAATGAACACACTTTGGTTAATAATAATTCATCATAAGAAAATGGAGAATGCAGAAGCAAAAGCAGACATAGACTATGGTTCATTTATGTGTGTTCCAAAAACAGGTATAAACTAGATTTTGTTACATTAAAAGTTAAATCTAATCAGCAGTTACATTTGGAGAGCAGGAAGAACTTCACAGAAATAAGCAACATGATGACTCTGAGTTGCTAGAAGTATTTTCTTTTCCCCAACACGCAAGCCAGTTTGTCACAGTGACTTGCATGTTGCTGTGATGCTGGAAGCTATGCCACTGAAATTTAAAATACCTGCAGAGTCACCCATAGTGGACAAGGTTCAGCTGAGCTTCCAGACTAAAACAGACTAGGAAGAAAGGCCTGGAAGGCTACTTCTGAAAAAATTGTCCAGTAACAACCTTACGGATAACAGCAGAACATTGTCTGATATAGTGCTGAAAGATAAGACCCTCAGGTTGGAAGCCACTCAAAAATATGACTGAGGAAGAGCTGCCTCCTCAAAGTAAATTCCACCTTAATGACATGGATGGAGTAAAGCTTTTTGGATCTTCATTTGCTGGTGTGGGCATGACTCAAAATGAGAAGAAACAGCTGCACACATCCGTCAATAACTGGAACATGGAATGTAAAAAGTGTGAATCTAGGAAAATTAGAAGTCATCAAAAGTAAAATAGGATACATAAAGATCAATATCCTGGACATTAATGAGCTGAAATGGACTGCATTGGCCAATTTTGAACGGGAAAATCATACGGTCTACTATGCCAGAAATTACCAGCTGAAGAGGAATGGCATCATAATCATCATCAAAAAAATATTTCAAGATCTGTCCTGAAGTACAATGCTTTAAGTGATAGGATAACATACCTGCAAGGAAGACCAGGTAATATGACAATTATTCAAGTTTACACACCAACCACTAATGCCAAAGATGAAGAAACTGAAAATTTTTACCAACTTCTGCAGTCTGATATTGATCAAACATGCAGTCAAGATGCACTAATAATTACTGGTGATTGGAATGTGAAGGTTGGAAAAAAAAGAAGAAGGATCAGTACTTGGAAATATGGCTTTGGCGATAGAAATGATGCTGGAGTTCAATTGACAGTATTTTTCAAGACCAATGACTTCTTCAATGTAAATACCTTTTTCACCAACATATAGAGGAACTGTACACAAGAACCTTGCCAGATGGAATACACAGGAATTGAGTTGACTACATCAGTGGAAAGAGATGATGGACAAGCTCAATATCATCAGCCAGAACAAGGCCAGGGGCTGACTACAAAACAGACTATCAATTGCTCATATGCAAGTTCAAGTTGAAGCTGAGGAAAATGAGACCAAATCAATGAGAGCCAAAATGTGACCTTGTGTATAACCCACCTAAACTTAGAGACTATTTCAAGAACAGATTTGAAGCACTGAACAAAAATGACCAAAGATCAGGCAAGTTGTGGAATGATATCAAGGATATCATACACGAAGAAAGCAGAGAGTCATTAAAAAGACAGGGAAGAAAGGACAAAAATAGATGTCAGAAGAGACCTCAAAACTTACTCTTGAATGTGGAGTAGTTAAACCCAAAAAACCCAGTGCCGTCGAGTTGATTCCGATTAAAGCAAATGGAAAAAATGATGAAGTAAAAGAGTTGAACAGAAGATTTCAAAGGGTGGCTAGAGAAAGCAAAGTAAAATATTATCATGACATGTGCAAAGATCTGGAGTTAGAAAACCAAAAAGGGAAGAACACACTCGGCATTTCTCAAGAACTGAAGAAAAAAAATCAAGTCTTGAGTTGCAGCACTGAAGGGTTCTATAGGGAAAATGTTAAACAACTCAGAAAGCATCAAAAGAAGGAACACACAAAGTCACCGAACCGAAAAAAATTGGTTGACATTCAACCATTTCAGGAGGTAGTATGTGATCAAGAAGCCATGGTGCTGAAGGAAGGAGTCCGAGGTGTACTGAAGCAAATATGGGAAAACGAGGTTCCAGGAAATGACAGAATACAAACTGAGATGTTTCAACAAACAGATGCAGTGCTGGAGGTGTTCATTCATCTACGTCAAGTAATTTAGAAGACCGCTTTCTGGTCAAACAACTGGAAGGGATCCATATTTGTGCCCATTCCAAAGAAAGCTGATTCAACAGAAGAATAACAGTAATCAAACAATATCATTAATATCACACACAAGTAAAATTTTGCCGAAGATCATTCAAAAGTGGTTACAGCAGTACATCGACACAGAACTGCCAGAAGTTCAAGCCAGATTCAGAAGAGGATGTGGAACTAGGATAGCACTGCTGATGTCAGATGGATCTTGCCTGAAAGCAGGAAATACCAGAAAGATGTTTATCTGTGTTTGATTAGCTATACAATGACATTCAATTATGTGGGTCATAACAAATTATGGGTAACAGTGCCAAGAACGGGAATTTCAGAACACTTAATTATGCTCATGAGGAACCTGGACATAGACCAAGAGGTAGTTGTTTAAACAGAATAAGGTGGTACTGCATGGTTTAAAGTCAGGAAGGGTGTGCATCACGATTTTATCCTTTCACCATACTTCTTCAATTGGTATAACCAAAAACTACTGACATGGAATTGATTCTGACCCACAGCGACCCCATAGGATTTCCAAGGCTGTAAATCTCTATGGAAGCAGACTGCCACATCTTTCTCCCTTGGAGCCACTGGTGGTTTTGAACTGCCAACTTTTTGGTTATCAATCACTTTAACCACTGCACCATCAGTGCTCCTCTATTCAGCCTGTATGCTGAGCAAATAATCCATGAAGCTGGACTATATGAAGATGTACATTGTATCAGGATTGCAGGAAGACTCCTTAGCAACCTGCCACATGCTTGCTGAAAGCGAAGAGGACTCAAAGCTCTTACTGATGAAGATCAAAGACTACAGCCTTCAGTATAGATTGCACCTCAACAAAAAGAAAACAAAAATCCTCACAGCTGGACCAGTAAGCAACATCATGATAAATGGAGAAATTATAGACGCTGTCAAGGATTTCATTTTACTTGGATCCACAATCAGTTCTCATGAAAGCACAGTCAAGAAATCAAAAGATGCATTGCAATGGGCAGATCTGCTGCAAAAGATCTCTTTAAAGTGTTGAAACGCAAAGACATCACTTTGAGGACTACGGTGTGCCTGACCCAAGCCATGGAATTTTCAATCATTTCGTATGCACGTGAATAAGGAAGACTGAAGAAGAATCAATGCCTTTGAATTATGTTGTTGGCAAAGAATATTAAATATATGATGGACTGTCAGAAGAATGAACAAATCTGTCTTGGAAGAAGTACAGACAGAATGTTCCTTAGAAGTTAAGAAGAGTGAGACTTTGTCTCAAGTACTTTGGACATGTTATCAGGAGGGACCAGTCCCTGGAGAAGATATCATGCTTGCTAGAAGGTCAACAAAAAAGGAATACTCTCAATGAGACGGATTGACACAGTGGTTGCAACAATGGGCTCAAGCATAAAAACAATTATGAGGATGGCACAGGATTGGACAGTGTCATTCTGTTGTACATAAAGTCTCTGAGACTTGGAACCGACTTGATGGCACCAAACGAGAACAAAAGTGTTTTATTTCTCTGTCTACGTGACAAGCTACATAATTTGTGGGACCCAGTGCCATATAAAAATGTGGGGCCCCTTGTTCAAAAACTGTTACAAATTTCAAGATGGACAGCAGTGCATTAAACCAAGCCCTGGTTCTTCTGAGTGTGTGTGTGTGGGCGGGGGGCTGGGGGAGGGCACCCATGAAGTTGGCCCCGTTTATATTCGTTTTGTAACAACTCATTGAGATTTAATTAGTCTTTTAATCACTTCTGTATTTGTGTTATACTTCACAAAAAATGTTAATTTGGTAAAATGCTGAGGTAATTATCCTGGTAAATCAAACAAAATTGCTTGTAATGAAAGAATGACGGAGTAGAAATTTGTGCTCTTAAGATCTATATCCTTTTCCTACTGTCAGATAAATATCTATTATCTTCACTTTACTTTTTGTGTTTGAATTTTATGTTTATTTCAAAGGTAAAATCAAGACAGAGCTGCTTTGAAGTGCTCATCATGCCAAGCTTCTTGCAGGTTATTGTTGGATGTCTTCCTAGCAAATAGCCATGTAGATAGTCCTACAAAAAGTTTTGGGGATAAATAAGGAATTGTATTTATGGTGGAGAAAGGAGAGGATGAATCAAGTGAGATTGTATAAAATATTTCCTAGTGATTCGTTTCTTAACATGATGTTTAATCAGTTACATTGAATGAATGGACACATTAAAACAAAATATATGCTAAAATATTTACTATAATGCTAACGCACACATATTTTTAAATCGCTACTTAAATGTGGCAATATAAAAACAATGCTTTGATATATGACCTCTTTTTTAATATTTACTAAATCTTCTTACAAGAAGTATCAGGTGTGTAGATTAGAGAAGCGATAATTAGCAAGGTTCCTACTTAGTCTCTCACAACTCTCTTGCATAAAGTGAGGCATTAGCTTTCTAAATTTATCCAAATGAACATGAGACTAGGTTATAAGATGCATAAAGAAAAATGCCATGAGGAAGCTGGTGAATTATGTTGTTTCATATGAAAATTACATGTCATTTCAGTTTTATTTTCATTAATCTTATTTACCAACTAGTTTGGAAGGAGGAGTATCTGGATTTCATGAACTTAAATGTGCTGACTTCTTCCAAACACACTCTTCATATAACACAAAGTAAAATTTTTTTTCATTGCTTGGATAAAGTTCTGCAGGATATAAAAACAATAACACAACTTAAAAAAAAAAATTTGTCTGAATTTAAGAAGTGAGGCTAATATGGATTAAACACCATGTTTACATAAATGGCCAGGCATTTAGTTAATTTCATCTACTGGAAAGCATCCTCTTATCTGTAAAATTTCAGCTTTACCAATCCCTGAACTGTGTGGGGATTTAAGTAGGGACAAAAGATTTGACCAAAAAGATCGCACATTTCTGGACTAGAGATAAAAACTCTGGGAAAAAAAAAATGGTACCTAAATTTTACATGTATAATGTTATATAGTTGTTCCCTTTGCAGTGAATTTTAACATAATTTTCATGTAAACATTCATTCATTTACTCATGTATTAATTCATTCAGCTGATATTTTAAAGCACTTACGAAAGCACATTGATGAATTAGAAATAGTCCTTGCCACCAAGAAGCTTGACTTAAAAAACATAATTACAGTAATTTTGAAAAACTGTAGATGAAGCCAGTAATTGAAATAACTGTTGGCCTTGTTGAGCATTTAACATATATTGGCACTTTTTCATGTATTGCCCATACACAACCTAAAGCAAATATATCTAATACCCTCTTTGATATGGCTGAGGAGAAATAACAAGAAAATCTTGACTGAAGTCATCAAATATGATAGTCATTATGCATCAACTTGTCTAGGCTAAGGTGCCGAATTGCTTGGTCAAACACTAGTCTAGATGTTGCTATGAAGGTGTTTACATGTGATTAACATTTAAGTCAATTGACCTTAAGTAATGCAGGGTACCTTCCATAATCTGAATGGACCTTATCCGATCAGTTAAAGATGTTAAGAGCAAAAACTGAGGTTGTCCAGAGGTAGAAGAATTCTAACTCAAGACTGTAAACAGACGTCCTTCTCAAATTCCCTGCTAGCCTCCTAGTCTACCTGTTTTGGACACAAGACTGCCAGTTTCCAGCACATTGTTTGACCTAAGGATTTTTCGTTTTCCAGTCAAATCCCTCTCTCTCCCTATAAACATATATATGCGTGTGTGTGAGCACATATATATGTATATATGCATCTATACATATATCTACATATGTGTATATATATATATGCATGTATTTTTTGTTATTTGCCATTGAGTGTTTTCCAACTCACGGTGACTTCATTTGTGCAGGAAAACATTGCTCCAAAGGGTTTTTAACCCTGTGACCTTTCAAAAGCAGATCACCAGGCATGTCTTTCTAGGCTACCCTGGGTAAATTTGAACTGCCAACCTTTTGGCTAGTATTTGGGCACTTAACCATTTATACCAGCTGGCCACTATATAAATAAATAAATAAATATATATATATATATATGTGTGTGTGTATGTCTAGAAACTCTGGTGGCATAATGGTTAAGAGCTACTGCTGCTAACCAGAGGGTCGGCAGTTCAAATCCACCAGGAGCTCCTTGGAAACTCTATAGTGCAATTCTACTCTGTCCTACAGGGTCACTATGAGTTGGAATCAACTTGACGGCAATGGGTTTGGTTTATATATATGTGGTTCTGTTTCTCTGGAAAACCCTGACCGACACCAAACATGTAAGTAGTAGAAGGAGAATCCAAACCTGTGCTGTGGCCAGAGCCTTTGCTTCTACCACTCTGCTGGGTCCCTGAACTAAAATAAGAGAGTCCTCACCTCAGTGATAATACGATGACGACAGGCATCGTGTTTACCTTCTATCTGGATTGAGAAATGAATGACCTATACGATTAAGCATTGTCTGGATCCTTACCCATGTTCCACCGCAGCATGGTGACCTTTATTACATCAGGTAAAATCTAATCTCCTCACTTTTCTCAAAATGATGATACTTTTTCTCTTGATTTCCTTCTTTGCATGAAGAGCAAGAATTTTTAAAGCATAGCCTTTTCAGATCTCTGGTATCCGTTGTGAGTTACAATAATAAACTGACCACATTCCCTACATTAGCCAATTTATTATTTGATTTTAAAGCAATAGTCAACCCCTCCTCTTTACTTTTAAGGTGTTACTTAATACCATTTCTTCCACAGAACATCTGAGTACACACGTTATTCAGGAAAGTAAAAGTATATTGCTTTCTTTACTACTCATTTGGCTTATTATGTATTATAGTGATTCTTTCTGACCTCAAATCAATATTGATCAGTACTAGTATATCTGTTCTATTCTTCATGATACCACACTTGACATTTAAATAACGCACTTTTAAGAAAAATGTAATGGAAAGTGCTAAAACCATAGTTACCATGTTCTATGATTTATGGATTTATCTTTGTCGGTTTTTTGATGAGTTCAAAATATTACTTGTAATAAGGGAAAGTGGCTGGAATGATTTTAGCTTTTTGGAATATACAGATTTTTTTGTTTTACCAATTACATGAAAATTCTGTTGGTGTTAAATATAATTGATATATTACATTATATTTTTTATTATCACTATATATTAATATATTCACAAATACAAATATATGTATGCCAAATTGTGTTTGTTTTTATTATGTATATAACAACAAAAATAATTCTAATTGTACAAACTATATCTTCTATATCATTACTCGTGTTATGCTCTACTTGATCTATCCATTCAGACTACTCATTTTTTACTATGATTATAAGTTTTTAATATTTAATATTTTAAAAATTAAAAAATAACAATTTTATTTCTATTAATTTAAACCCATATTTCATATGTAATATGCATAATAGATTATGATATCTTTTCTTGTTCAACTGTACCTGTTATTAATGTAAAAATCCTCTTTTGTTCTGTGTAAAGCTCTTTTCCTTGAAGGCTATTTTATATCATCAAAATGACCATGATCTCATTTCTAACTATATTCCTGGCATACAGTTTTCTATTTTGCTATATTTCATCTTCCTATATTGTTTTGTTTTAGCTATTTCTCTAGTTAATAGCATATAGTTGGTTTTTTGCAATACACTATGAGGGTTATTCATTTTAATAAAAGTACCATTTTGCACAGGAGCTCTGTTGTGCTATGAATGAATCAGTTGTTTTCTAACATTGCCTTGAGATTTGCAACTGAAGATAAAACACCTTTAGCTATTACACCTATTTATATCGATTAGGAACATATTTCATGAATAAAGAAATGACATTGTTGGAGATAGTTTTACATTCTTATTTCTTTAGAATATCGTGTACTATGTTCAAGAGCAGGCTGAAAGCTGAGCATCAAACATGCCCCACCCCGAGGCTAGTTTTTCAGTGTATATGTATTTGTATTGCCAGACTGAATCCTCGATTTCACCCATCCCTAACTGTCCATTTTATTTTCTGTGTACCTGAGTAATACACTTATCCACAGCAATCTGAGTAAATATTATAACATGTGGAATGCCTGTAGTGTCCTCTGCCTTTCCAGAAAACTTTGATTTGTGTTTGCTGTTGTAAGCTGACCTCCACTTGGCCCCCCAACTCATTGTTAACCACCTGCACAATGAAAAGCTGCCCAGCTGGGGATTGAACCAATATGATCGATAGGGTTTTCACTGGCTGATTTTTGGAAGTACATTGCCATGCCTTTCTTCATAGCCTGTCTTAGTCTAGAAACTCTACTAAAACCTGTTCAGCATCATGGCAACAAGGAAGCCTTCAAAACAGACGGTGGCTGCATTTGAGATTCATCGGCTGGTAACTGAACCAGGGTCTCCAGCATGGAATGGCAGATTCTACCACTGCCCTCTGCTTATTGCTTAGGAAAGTTCTTTTCTGTTAATGACTGTTAATGTTTTATAAGTTTTAAAAGTATTATCAATCATCTGCTTGGTCTGTTACATCTTCAGTATAGTGGATGCCAAGGAAACACCATATACTGTACCAAATAGCAGTCCAAATTTATACTAGTCTTCAGGAATACTAAAACTATGTTCATAGGTCTTAGAAATAATAAAGAACAGAAATATACAAAGTTGTCACGACCTTTCCTATCATCTTTTTTTTTTTTTTTTTTAAGTAATAGTGATAATAAGGATAGCAGGGTAACTAATATAAAAAATCTAAAAGACATGTATGTCTTTTGGAAGGTGACAAACTGGCTTGGTATCATGTTTCAAATAAAATAAAGTTGTTTAAAGATGTGCTTTGTCATAAATGTCATATTTTGTATACTTAAAATATATTCAGTACCACCTGTGGATTTTTTATAACTTTAAGTAATAAGTCAAGAAAACCAAAAACCCATTGCCACTCAGTCATTCTGACATTCTGTCACATAGTGACCCTAAAAGGCAGAATAGAACTGCCCCATAGGGTTTCCAAGGAGTGGCTGGTGGATTTGATCTGACAATAGACCAATGGACAGTGGACAATAATCCATTATGAGCAAAATGCCATTCTTTTTACTGTAGTGATGGTGGATGATGATATCATTGTTAGGTGATACATTAAAAAAAAAAAAAAGATCCTCTTGGTTTGTTGCATTGTAATTGGATAATAATTAAAAACACGGATGAAATGTTTTAAAGGACTCATTGAGTCAGGCTCCATACATTAGCTTTAATTGTAGATGTCTGAGAAATGACAGTAGTTGAGTGTGTCATTCAGTTATAAGAAATGAGGCTTTTTTCTTCTTTTTTAAATCAGTGCTTAATGGAGAATGTGTGCCCAGCAAGCATTTTAACTAACATTCCCATTACTTGATAAAGTGACAACAGTTGAAAAATTAATGGAATAAAGGGATTGTATTATAATAATTCCACCACATAAAGATCACAATTAAAATAGTCAAATATCTAATACAAGAGTATATGGCCACATATATGTGTGTACAGATATGTACATATCTAGAATACACATGTACCTTGTATACATAAAATCTTGCATCTATATTATAATATAAAACGTTAAAATTGATGAAAAGCAGAGTGTGATAAGGCCGAGCCTATTTTTAAGTGGGATAAAAATCTGGTTGTACCATAATTCTGATATCAAACTGCTTTTTCTTCCTGTTTACATTTTGTAAGAACAAGAAGCCTCAGCTGGAAAATTGGCCCATAATCACAACCTATTAAGCTTTTACTGATATTGCAACAGAAGTAATGGGTTTTTAATGAGTTTATCCATTTTAACATTTATATAATTTATTAACTTTTTTCTATTCCCTATTTTTGTATATTAACTAAAAACTTGGCTTTAATAATTTTTCTTTATTGAATTTTTGAATTCTCAGATTTTAGTGATCACACAATGTCAACTTACTACTGATAATTTTCTGAAGTATTTTTTATAAGCAATAGGTTCATGCTATTGTAGGCCTCGAATGTACTATGAAGGACCACTCAAGTCACAAAAATTGATATTCCACCTGTGGCATGGGACCCACCTTATACAGGCTTGCCATAGGTGGGATATCAATTTTCAAAACAAGAAAAGCAAGATTATTGTCTGCAGAAAGGTAGGTCCGAAATATCGCATGTTGCTTGAATGTGTCCTTGAGCCTACTGTTAACAAAATTGGTGGATAAGTTGGAAGGCTGAGAATCTCCAATAGGAAGTAAAAACATGGCAAAGAAGCCTGAATAAATGTGTTGACTATGCTGGTGATAGAAAACGGAAAATGAGAGCCATACAGTTGGGGCAGTGATCAGTGGGATACCTGAGCTGAGTGTCTTGAAAATGAACTAGAAGAAAGAGGTATGAGGGACCATGGCAAAGGGCAAGCAAATGTAATCTTTTTCTACAATGTATTTTTATTCCACAGGATGTAGCTTATCAAATTTTAAGAAACAGTTTGAGAAACTTTAGATCTAGTTTATCCATGTCATTTGGGGAAAAATTATAAATCTTTTGGAAATTATTTTAGTTGACTTGTAATAAAATAATAACAAGCATACTTGTAAATTAATCTTTTTAATTACTTTTACAAATTTGTTTTCCTTAAACGAAATACAAGTTATGAGCCTATATTTCTTAAAATAATTTTTATTTCTACTCTTTTTTTTTATTAACATGACAACCATAACTATTGTCTTGCCAAAGATGGCAGATTTTAGTAAACAGTAGCAAGGAAAATATGTTGACTTTTTTTTTTTTTTTTGGCTAAAACTAATCAATTAACCCATTCCAGTAATAGTGTGCTTTTTAAAAAGATTTTTATTTTAAATTTTCCTGCACAAACACTGAAAGGGCTCATTATTTTTCTCAAAGACCTTGAAAAAAAATCAAATAATTGTAGTATGTCTCATTTGGATAGGCTGTATTTTATTATATCTTTATGTCATTATCTTCTGCATAGTAGCAGCATATTGTTGTTGTTGTTAGATGCTGTAGAGTCAGTTCCAGCTCACAGCGACCCTACACACAACAGAACGAACCACTGCCCGGTCTCGCGCCATCCTCACAATTGTTGCCATGTTTGAACCCGTTGTAGCAGTCACTGTGTCAGGTCATCTGGTTGAGAGTTCTCCTCTTTTTCACTGACACTCTACCAAGCGTGATGTCCTTCTCCAGGGAATGACATCTCCTAATAACATGTCCAAAGTATGTGAGAGTAGTCTCACCATTTTAGCTTCAAAGGAGCCTTCTGGCTGTAATATTTCCAAGACAGATTTGTTTGTTCTTTTGGCAGTCCATGGTATAGTCAATATTCTTCACCAACGGCACAATTCAAAGGTGTCAATTCTTCTTCAGTCTTCCCTATTCATTGTCCAGCTTTCGCATGCATGTGAGGTGATGGAAAACACCGTGGCTTGATTCAGGCGCACCTTCGTCTTCGAGGTGGTATCTTTGCTTTTCAACACTTTAAAGAGGTCATTTGCAGCAGATTGTCCCAATGCAGTGTGTCTTTTCATTTCTTGACTGCTGCTTCCATGGCTGTTGATTGTGGGTCCAAGTAAAATGAAATCCTTGACAACTTCAACCTTTTCTCCATTTATCACGATCTGGCTTATTGGTTCAATTCTGAGGAATTTTTTTTTTTTTTTTTTTTTTATGTTGAGGTATAATCCATACTGAAGGCTGTGGTCTTTGATATTCATCAATTAGTGCTTCAAGTCTTCTTTATCTTCAACAAACAAGGTTGTGTCATCTGCACAATGCAGGTTGTTAATGAGTCTTCCTCCAATCTTGATGCCCTGTTCTTCTTCATATAGTCCAGCTTCTCGTATTATTTGCTCAGCATACAGATTGAATAGGTATGGTGGAAGGATACAACTCTGACGCACACCTTTCCTCTCTTTAAGCCATGCAGTAGCCCCTTGATCTGTTGGCACAACTGCCTCTTGATCTATGAGCAGGTTCCTCATGAGTATAATTAAGTGTTCTGGAATTCCCATTCTTTCCAATGTTATCCATAGTCTGTTATAATCCACACAGTCGAATGCCTTTGGATAGTCAATAAAACACCGGTAAACAGCTTTCTGATATTCTCTGCTTTCAGTCAGGATCCATCTGACATCAGCAATGATACCTCTGGTTCCCCATGCTCTTCTGCATCCAGCTTGAATTTCTGGCAATTCCCTGTTGATATACTGCTGCAGGAACTTTTGAATGATCTTTAGCAAAATTTTACTTGCATGTGATATTAGTGATATTGTTCTATAATTTCCACATTCATTTGGCTAACCTGTCTTGGGGATAAGCATAAATATGGATCTCTTCCAGTCAGTTGGCTAGGGAGCTGCCTTCCAAATTTCTTGGCATAGAAAAGTGAGCATGTCCAGTGATGCATCAATTTGTTGAAACATCTGAACTGATATTCCGTCAATTCCTGGAGCCTTGTTTTTCACCAGTGCCTTCAGTGCAGCTTGGACTTCTTCCTTCATACCATTGATTCCCAACCACATGCTACCTCCTGAAATCATTGAATGTCGACCAATTGCTTTTGGTACGGTGACTTTGTGTATTCCTCCCATCTTCTTTTGATTCTTCGTGTGTCATTAACATTTTCCCTATGGAATCCTTCACTATTGCCAACTCGAGGCTTGATTTTTAATTCAGTTCTTTCAGCTTGAGAAATGCCAAGCATGTTCTTACTTTTTCTATCTCCAGCTCTTTCCACACGTCATTATAATACTTTACTTTGTCCTCTCAAGCTGCCCTTTGAAATCTTTTATTCAGCTGTTGTACTTCATAATATCTTCCTTTTGGTTTAGCTACTTGATGTTCAAGAGCAAGTTTCATACTCTCTTCTGACATCCATTTTGGTCTTTTCTTTCTTTCTTGTCTTTTTAATGACCTCTTGCTTTCTTCATGTATGATGTCCTTGATTTCATTCCACAGCTCATTTGGTCTTCAGTCATCAGTATTCAATGTATCAAATCTATTCTTAAGATGGTCTCCAAATTCAGGTGGAATATACTGAAGGTCACATTTTGGCTCTCATGGACTTGTTCTAATTTTCTTCAGTTTCAACTTGCATCAGTATGAGCAATTGATGGTCCATTCTGCAGGTGGCCCCTGGCCTTGTTCTAACTGATGATATTGAACTTTTCCATTGTCTCTTTCCACAGATGTAGTTTATTTGATTCCTGCGTATTCCAGCTGGTGAGGTCTACACATACGGTGACCATTTATGTTGTTGAAAAAAGTATTTGCAATGAAAAAGTAGTTGGTCTTGCAAAATTCTATCATACAATCTCCGGCATCATTTCTATCACCAAGGCCATATTTTCCAACTATCTGTCCTTCTTCTTTGTTTCCAACTTTCCCATTCCAATCACCAGTAATTATCAATGCATCCTGATTACATGTTCGATCAATTTCAGACTGTAGAAGTTGATAAAAATCTTAAATTTCTTCATCTTTGGCCTTGGTGGTTGGTGGGTAAATTTCAATAATGGTTGTATTAAGTGGTATTCCTTGCAGATGTGTGGATATAATCCTATCACTGACAGTGTTGTGCTTCAAGATAGGTCTTGAAATATTCTTTTTGATGATGAATGCAATGCCATTCCACTTTAAGTTGTCATTCCTGACATAGTAGACCATATAATTGTCCTATTAAAAATGGTCAATACCAGTCCATTTCAGCTCACTAATGTTTTTTTTTTAATGTCTAAGTTATTGATGTTTATGCCTTCCATTTCATTTTTGAAGATTTCCAGTTTTCCTAGATTTGTACTTCGTACATCCCATGTTCCAATTGTTAATGGATGTTTGCATCTGTTTCTTCCCATTTTGAGTCATACCACATCGGTAAATGAAGGTCCCGAAAGCTTGACTCCATTCACATCATTAAGGTCAACGCTACTTTTTGGAGGCAGCTCCTCCCCAGTCGTATTTTGAGTGCCTTCCCACCTGGGGGGCTCATCTTTTGGCATTATATCAGCAATGTTTCACTGCTATTTATAATGTTTTCACTGGCTAATTTTTTTTTTAAAGTAGACTGCCGAGTCCTTCTTCCTAGTTTGTCTTAGTCTGGAAGCTCTGCTGAAACCTGTCCTCCATGGATGACTCTGCTGGCATTTGAATGCTGGTGGCATAGATTCCAGCATCACAGCAACACACAAGCCCCAGCAGTACGACAAACTTATAGATACATGGGGGATAGTAAGATATAGGCATTCAAAATTTACCTAAGGTTGCACCAACAGGGGAACTTAAGAAAAATTCTATATATGCTATGTGCTACATAATCATATATAAAAACCTGTTGCCGTCGAGTTGATTCCGACTCGTAGTGACCATATAGGTCAGAGTAGAACTGCCCCATAGAGTTTCCAAGGAGCATCTGGTGGATCTGAACTGCCAACCTTTTGATTAGCAGCCATAGCCTTAACCACTATGCCACCAGGGTTTCTAATCATATATATACAATGAGAGTTTTATTACTCCTGTTTAAAATATATATAAATACACACACTATATATATATGTGTGTGTGTGTATATGGAAATAAATAATGTTTAGGAGTATGTAAGAATTTTCTCAACAAAGTTTAAGGAAATTTTTAGTCCTTTCCTAAACAGAAAAATGTAACATACTCTAATTTACTGACTGATAATTTCTAGTAAGTTGGGCATCTTATAATTTAAAGAATTTGCCTTAGCTTCCAAAGTGAAAGAGTGAAGAAGCTTATTCAGACTTTGGATTTTACATACACTAAAATCCAGGTGCTTTGAAGCAGAACTTAGTCAGGTAGTAGAGCTTCTCTGTTCATTAGGCCTCTAACACCATTCCTGGGCTGCTGCCCTCCAACAGCATGAGTCATTAGCACAAGTCAAAAATTGTGTGAAGAGAGATCTATGTTTTTGTCCTGTGGAAAGTCTTTTCAGTACAATTAAATTTGTTTCACGGTGTAATTTCACAGCTTGTGCTGCAGTCACTGACAGCTTACAGCACTGTTGTTATTCAAGGCTAAGCAGATGAGAGAGACATAAACGACTAATAACATGCAGTAAGTTATGTCTCGAAAGTAGCAGCCTAATTGTGCATCTTCATTTAGTGAATGGTTCAAAACAAATTAAAATTTCCTGACCACTGGAGGTAAAAGCAATGCCAAGTGAATCGGTTATATCAAATTCTTATAGAGTGGAAACGTGCTTAATAAAAATGTCACAGGAGGAAAGGAAATAATGAGAATAGTGCAAATGGACTAGAATATGAAAATAAATACCAACCTCAGGGTTAAGTACATGAATATAAATTTTGACAATAATAAAGATGTTTTGGGTTTGCCTAAAATTCGGCAAAGATTTAGTGTTGTTCAAAGTAAAGGACATGGGCAATTTCATATACTTTAGGTTAAGTATAAATTCTCTAGTAAATACTTTTTAAAATTAAAAAAGAAAACTTACCAGTTTTGGCTCACTCACTCCACTTTACCAAAGTCTATAGGCAATAATGAAAAAAAAAAAAAAATAGCTGTATTTTTTTAGCACAATATTATGTTTTTTGGTTTTTTAAAAATCTTTTAAAATTATCCTGAATCAAAGTAGGATTTTTTTTTTCCTTTTTGGGGTAAAGTTTTGTAAATTTTAACACATGTATTGGAGCCTTGGTGGTGCAGTGGTTAAGAGCTCTGCTGCTAACCAAAATGCAAGCAGTCGAAATCCACCAGGTGCCCCTGAGAAACCCTATGGGGCAGTTCTACTCTGTCCTGTAGGGTTTCTGTGAGTCAGAATCAACTTGAAGGCAATGGGTTTGGTTTTCTTTTTATAGATTCATGTAACTGCTACCAAGTTTAGGACATTTTAACACGTATATTAATTCAGGTAACTACCACATTTTTCAGGGTATAGAACAATTCTATCACCCTGCAAAACTTCCTCATGTTACCCCTTTATATTCATTCATTTCTCATAGTCACAATCCCTGAAAACTATTGATGAGTTTATCACTACGGCAGTGTCTTTTCAATAATATAACGTAACTGGAAGTGTACAGTACATAGCCTTTTGAGACTGGCTTCTTGCACTCAACATAAAGACTTTGGAATTCATCAAGTTTTTGCTTATATCATAAGTTTGTCCTTTTTTATTGTTGAGTACTGTTCAATTGTAAGAATGTTACAAAGTATGTTAATCCGTTCACTCACTGAAAGAATATTTGGGTTATTTCCAGTGTTTGGCAATTATGTGTAAAGCAGCTATCAATATTTTTGTACAGGTTTTTGCATGCATGTAGTTTTCGACATGAACTGTGACTATATACATGGACCTTGCCAGAAGACATACATCAGAATCAAATTGATTACACCTGTGTAAAGACACAATGACAGGGAATTACCAAAAATTCAAACAGAATTCACAACAGGAAGTTGAACAAGGGATCTCGTTGCTGACGTGAGATAATTCTTGGCTGAAAGCAGAGAATACCAGAAAGATGTTTTCCTGTGTTTTATTAACAATGCAAAGGCATTCAACTTTGTAGGTCATAACGAATTATGGATAACACCTTGAAGAATGGGAATTCCTGAATGTCTAGTTGTGCTCTTGCAGAACTTTTACATAGACCACGAAGCAGTCCTTTGAATCGAACAAGATTTAAAATCAGGACACGTGTGCCTCATGGTTGAGTCCCTTCACCATACTTATTCATCTTGTATGCTGAGCAAATAATGCTAGACACTGGACTATATGAAGAAGAACACAGCATCAGGATTGGAGGAAGACTCATTAAACAACTTGGTACATGCAGAGGACACAACTTTGCTTGCTGAAAGTAAAGAAGACTTGAAGCACTTACTAAGGAAGGTTAAAGACTCCAGCCTTCAGTATATATTACAACTCAACAAAAAGGAAAAAAAAAAATCCTCACACCTGGACCAACAGGCAACTCATGATAAATGGTGAAAAGATTGAAGTTTTCAAAGATTTCATTTTACTTGTATCCACAACCAACTCTCATGCAAGACCCTTAACAAGATGTATTGACACAGTGGCTACAATAATGGGCTCAAATATGGCAATGATTATGAGGATGGTGCAGGTCTGGGCACTGTTTTGTTTGTTGTACATACAGTCTCTATGAATCAAAATGGACTCGGCGGCACATAACATGAAGTTCTCAAATCTGTAGGTTAATATCCTGGAATAAGATTGCTGATTCCTAAGGTAAGTACAGACTGAATTATAAGAACTACTCAACTGTTTTCTAGAGTCACTATCCTATTTTGTATTCTCACCAATATATGAAAGATCCATTTTATCCACCTCTTCCTCAATATTTTTTTTTTTTTTAGGCATCCTACTAGGTATATGTAGTTGTGACACTGTCACTAACTATACTAGTAAAGGGACAAGGTGGATGAATACCATCTTTATCACAAACTGCATGGCAAGGATCTGCAGAAATACAATTCTGACTTGAAAGTGGACCCAGGCTTCACCTTCCCACATCTCCACTTTGTCTACAGCCACGTCTGTGATGCTTCCTCTCTCACCCCAACTACCCAAAGTAAGGTCAAAATGTCCTTGGCCACTCTGTGCCAGGTCATCAGGTACCAGGGCTCAGGAATCTGCACAATTCCTTGCCCAACAGACCAGTCAGCCCCCTCCCCCTCTCTCTAGTCAACTAGGACTAGGTCACAAGCTAAAATGACTCTATCCTTCTTCATTCTCTGCCATTATAATATTTCTTTGTCCCCCAGCCACCCAAAGCTGGTTAGGACTCCATCCTTGTAACTGCCTGCACAGCCCTCCTCTGAATTAGCCACCCCAAGCTAAGTCAGAAAGAAACCCATTGCCCCTTGTGGGCTTGTTAATTCTTTATAACAGCTCACAAAATTCATAGACATTTTTTTTTTTTATTACATATACTTACCCTTACCAATTTATTATAACCAGAAAGGATCCAAGAGAAAAGATGCATCAGGCAAGATCTGAGAGTGTTCCCAGTATGGGACTCCATTATTCCCAGGGAGGTGCCACCCTCTCCTGTTCATGGATGTTCACACCAATCCAGGAGTCCCCTAAGAGACAACTCTAATGCCCAGGGCCTCTTAGTCGTTGTAACCTCAGTGAATATGTGTGACTGGGATCTTAATGCATAGTTATGATCTATCCAATCACGAATATGCATGACTGCTTCATGCCCCATTCCTTCCTGAAGTTAGTTCACCAAGTGTAGAGCCTGTGTAGCCCCTACTTGCCTGGCTGTTTTGAAAATGGAGGCATCTTGATTACTCAGGTTATTTTCAGAAACCAGACACAGAGGGCAAACCAAGTTCTCTGTCTCACACAATAGTGATATCTCACCATGGTTTTAGTTTTCAACTGACGAAATGTCTGCTTATATATATTGTTCTTTTTTGAAGTTGCATTTTTCTCTTATTGTAGATCTTTAAGAGCGCTTTATATATTCTAGATACAAGTCCTTTGCCCGTTATGTGATTCAAATTTTTTTTCTCCCTATTGCTTGTCTTTTTCATTGTATTAGCAGTGTCTTTCACAGGACAAAATATTTTAATTTTGAATTCTAATTATCTTTTATGGACCACGTTTTTGGTGTCTTGCATAGATTTGGAAAGATAAATTTTATTGTGAATTCTTGTAAGGATACAAATAAGCTCAAATGTCTATCAGAAATGGATTGGTTAAAAGTATAGTATACATATGTGGGTAAAAATAATATGCAAAAAAAAAAAACCCAAAAAACCCAGTGTCTCTGAGTCGATTCTGACTCATAGTGACCCTATAGGACAGAGTAGAACTGCCCCATTGAGTTTCCAAGGAGTCATTATAAATTACAGTTTAGAAAAATATTTAGAGACACAGAAAATGTTCAGTAGATATTAAGTGAAAAAAGGTGGTTGCAAAAGTTTTTATAATATGATGTCTTAAAATTGCAGTTTCAAAAATATGCATATACATGTGCATATATAAAAATAGATATATAATGTGTCTTTATGTATATATTTGTGTATATGGCATGTATTTGTGGAAGGGTATGTACCAAAGGGAGCCCTGGTGGCACAGTGGTTAAGATCTGGCTGTAAACTGAAAGGTGGCAGTTCAAATCCACCAGGCGCTCCTTGGAAACTTTATGGGGGCAGTTCTATTCTGCCCTATAGTGTCACTCTGAATGCACCAAAGTGGGGTCCCTTGGTGGCACAAACAGTTAAGTTCTTGGCTCTTTGGAAGAAAGACCTGCAGATCTACTTCCAAAAAATCACAGACATTAAAAATCCAATGGAGGCGGGGGCCAAGATGGCGGACTAGGTGGACGCTACCGCGGATCCCTCTTGCAACAAAGACTCGGAAAAACAAGGGAATCGATCACATACATAACAATCTACGAACTCTGAACAACAAGCACAGACTTAGAGACGGAAAACGAACAAATACGGGCAGACAGCGACTGTTTTCAGAACTAGGAGCCAGCGCACCAGGCAGGTGACCTTCGGAGCTCGATCGGGGGCAGAGCCCAGGGGGGCAGACGGCACAGAAAGGGGGCCCACCCCTTCCCCCCGAACCCATCCCGGGAGGAAGCCTAGCAGGTTGGCGCGGGCGGCGTAGGGGCACAGCCGGAGGGAGAAGCACCCGGCAGGCAGTGACTGATCTGGGAGGGGGGAGAACAGCGTCCCAGCTGGGGTGCCGTCCCGCCGGGAGTTAGGCGAGAAGCCGACGGGGCGCCAGCGGGTGGGGGGTCAACTATATTTCCCTAAAGTGACCCCAGGGCGGGGCCCACACGTTCGTGCGGGAGGACGCACACCCAGTCCGCGCGTGTGGCACGGCACACCAGAGGGAGAAATCCCCGGAAGTGTCTGGTCTCAAAACAGGGAAAGCAGCATCCCAGACGGGCAGCCATTCCGCTGGGATCTGGGCACGCGCGCGCGGGCGGGGCATGAGCGCGGGGTCCATTTTTATTACCCAGAATTGACCCAGGGGGCGGGACCACCTGGTCGTGTGAGTGACGCCCTCCCAGTTTGCGCGAGAGGTGTGGCACACCGGAAGGAGAAGTCCCCGGGAGCAACTGATTGGTCCCGAAGCGCAGAAAGTAGCGTCCCAGACGCGGTGCCATCTTGCCGGGGCTTGGGCGTGTGCACGAGCGGGGCGTGAGCGCGGAGTCCATTTTTATTGCCCTGAATTGACCCAGGGGGCGGGCCCACCTGGCCGTGCGGAGGAACTAATTGGTCCCGAACCGCAGAAAGTAGCGTCCCAGACGCGGTGCCGTCCTGCCGGGGCTTGGGCGCGCGCACGAACGGGGCGTGAGCGCGGAGTCCATTTTTATTGCCCTGAATTGACCCAGGGGGCGGGCCCACCTGGCCGTGCAGGTGACCCCAAACCAGTTCGCGCGAGAGGTGTGGCGCTCTGGAAGGAGAAGTCCCGGGGAGGAAGTGACTGGTTCCCGAACAGGGAAAGCAGCGTCTTAACCCGGAAGTCATCCCGCTGGGATTTGGGCGCGCGCACAGGCGGGGCGTGACCGCGGGACCTAATTATAATCGCCTGAATAGACCCTGGGGGCGGGCCCACCTGTTCGTGCGGGAAACGCCCACCCAGTGCCCACGAGCGGTGCCACGCACCGGAGGAAGTCCCCAGGAGGAATTGACTGGTTTCCGAACAAGGAAAGCAGTGTCCTAGCCAGGGACCCGTCCAGCCCGGATTTTGGCGAATGGGGGCGGAGCGTGAACGTGGTGTTCAGCTCTATATTCTGTGGTGCTACACTCCTAGCTCTCAGATCCCTCCCCCACCCTCCCCAGGCGACCCCATTAACATCCGAATACCCGGAGCCAGAGAGAGAATTCAGATAGGGATCTGACTGCATTTTTTTTTAGCTGACTACTTGGAAAATCTAGTTTCCCAGTGATGGCTCGGAGACAGCAGTCCATATCAAACCACATAAAGAAACAGACCATGACAGCTTCTCCAACCCCCCAAACAAAAGAATCAAAATCTTTCCCAAATGAAGATACAATCCTGGAATTATCAGATACAGAATATAAAAAACTAATTTACAGAATGCTTAAAGATATCACAAATGAAATTAGGATAAATGCAGAAAAAGCCAAGGAACACACTGATAAAACTGTTGAAGAACTCAAAAAGATTATTCAAGAACATAGTGGAAAAATTAACAAGTTGCAAGAATCCATAGAGAGACAGCATGTAGAAATCCAAAAGATTAACAATAAAATTACAGAATTTGACAACGCAATAGAAAGTCAGAGGAGCAGACTCGAGCAATTAGAATGTAGACTGGGACTTCTGGAGGACCAGGGAAACAACACCAACATAGCTGAAAAAAAATCAGATAAAAGAATTAAAAAAAATGAAGAAACCCTAAGAATCATGTGGGACTCTATCAAGAAGGATAACTTGCGAGTAATTGGAGTCCCAGAACAGGGAGGGGGGACAGAAAACACAGAGAAAATAGTTGAAGAACTCCTGACACAAAACTTCCCTGACATCATGAAAGAAGAAAGGATATCTATCCAAGATGCTCATCGAACCCCATTTAAGATTGATCCAAAAAGAAAAACACCAAGACACATCATCATCAAACTTGCCAAAACCAAAGACAAACAGAAAATTTTAAAAGCAGCCAGGGAGAAAAGAAAGGTTTCCTTCAAGGGAGAATCAATAAGAATAAGTTCAGACTACTCAGCAGAAACCATGCAGGCAAGAAGGGAATGGGACGACATATACAGAGCACTAAACGAGAAAAACTGCCAACCAAGGATCATATATCCAGCAAAACTCTCTCTGAAATATGAAGGAGAAATTAAGATATTTACAGATAAACACAAGTTTAGAGAATTTGCAAAAACTAAACCAAGACTGCAAGAAATGCTAAAGGAGATTGTTTGGCCGGATGACCAATAATATCAGGTACCAGCACAATACAAGGTCACAAAACAGAACGTTCTGATATCAACGCAACTCAAACAGGGAAAGCACAAAAACAAACAAATTAAGACTAATTCTAAAAAATAAATAAATAAACAAAATAATACACACATCAGGAAATCATGGAAATCAATAGATAAACGATCAAAATAATCAAAAAGAGGGACTAAATATAGGAGGCATTGAACTGCCAGATGGAGAGTGATACAAGGCGAAATAGAAGGATACAAGTTAGGTTTTTACTTAGAAAAATAGGGGTAAATAAAAAGGTAACCACAAAAAGGAATATCAATCCCATAACTCAAGAAAAAAGCCAAGAAAAACGTAACGACTCAATAAACACAAAGTTAAACATTATGAAAATGAGGATGTCACAAGCTACTAAGAAAAAAGTCTCAGCACAAAAAAGCCTGTGGAAAAATGAAATGGCCAACAACACACATGAAAAGGCATCAAAATGACAGCACTAAAAACTTACTTATCTATAATTACGCTGAATGTAAATGGACTAAATGCACCAATAAAGAGACAGAGAGTCACGGACTGGATAAAAAAACACGATCCATCTATATGCTGCCTACAAGAGACACACCTTAGACTTAGAGACACAAACAAACTAAAACTCAAAGGATGGAAAAAAATACATCAAGCAAACAATAAGCAAAAAAGAAGAGGAGTAGCAATATTAATTTCTGACAAAATAGACTTTAGACTTAAATCCGCCACAAAGGATAAAGAAGGACACTATATAATGATAAAAGGGACAATTGATCAGGAAGACATAACCATATTAAATATTTACCCACCTAATGACAGGGCTGCAAGATACATAAATCAAATTTTAACAGAATTGAAAAGTGAGATAGACACCTCCACATATATAGTAGGAGACTTCAACACACCACTTTCGGAGAAGGACAGGACATCCAGTAAGAAGCTCAATAGAGACACGGAAGACCTACTTACAACAATCAACCAACTTGACCTCATTGACTTATACAGAACTCTCCACCCAACTGCTGCAAAGTATACTTTTTTTTCTAGTGCACATGGAACATTCTCTAGAATAGACCACATATTAGGGCATAAAACAAATCTTTCCAGAATCCAAAACATCGAAATATTACAAAGCATCTTCTCAGACCACAAGGCAATGAAGCTAGAAATCAATAACAGAAAAACTAGGGAAAAGAAATCAAATACTTGGAAAATGAACAATACCCTCCTGAAAAAAGACTGGGTTATAGAAGACATCAAGGAGGGAATAAGGAAATTCTTAGAAAGCAACGAGAATGAAAATACTTCCTATCAAAACCTCTGGGACACAGCAAAAGCAGTGCTCAGAGGCCAATTTATATCGATAAATGCACACATACAAAAAGAAGAAAGAGACAAAATCAGAGAACTGTCCCGACAACTTGAGCAAATAGAAAGTGAGCAACAAAAGAATCCATCAGGCACCCGAAGAAAACAAATAATAAAAATTAGAGCTGAACTAAATGAATTAGAGAACAGAAAAACAATTGAAAGAATTCACAAAGCCAAAAGCTGGTTCTTTGAAAAAATTAACAAAATTGATAAACCATTGGCTAGACTGACTAAAGAAAAACAGGAAAGGAAACAAATAACCCGAATAAGAAACGAGAAGGACCACATCACAACAGAACCAAATGAAATCAAAAGAATCATATCAGATTACTACATAAAATTGTACTCTAACAAATTTGAAAACCTAGAAGAAATGGATAAATTCTTGGAACAATACTACTTACCTAAACTAACACATTCAGAAGTAGAACAACTAAATAGACCCATAACAAAAAAAGAGACTGAAACGGTAATCAAAAAACTCCCAACAAAAAAAAGTCCTGGCCCAGATGGCTTCACTGCAGAGTTCTACCAAACTTTCAGGGAAGACTTAACACCATTACTATTGAAGGTATTTCAAAGTATAGAAAAAGACAGAATACTACCCAACTCATTCTATGAAGCTACCATCTCCCTGATACCAAAACCAGGTAAAGACATTACAAAAAAAGAAAATTTTAGACCTATATCCCTCATGAACATAGATGCAAAAATCCTTAATAAAATTCTAGCCAATAGAATCCAACAACACATCAAAAAAATAATTCACCCTGATCAAGTGGGATTTATACCAGGTATGCAAGGCTGGTTTAATATCAGAAAAACCATTAATGTAATCCATCACATAAATAAAACAAAAGACAAAAACCACATGATCTTATCAATTGATGCAGAAAAGGCATTTGACAAAGTCCAACACCCATTTATGATAAAAACTCTCACCAAAATAGGAATTGAAGGAAAATTCCTCAACATAATAAAGGGCATCTATGCAAAGCCAACAGCCAATATCACTCTAAATGGAGAGAACCTGAAAGCATTTCCCTTGAGAACGGGAACCAGACAAGGATGCCCTTTATCACCACTCTTATTCAACATCGTACTTGAAGTCCTAGCCAGAGCAATTAGGCTAGACAAAGAAATAAAGGGTATCCAGATTGGTAAGGAGGAAGTAAAGCTATCACTATTTGCAGATGACATGATCGTATACATGGAAAACCCTAAGAAATCCTCCAGAAAACTACTGAAACTAATAGAAGAGTTTGGAAGAGTCTCAGGATATAAAATAAACATACAAAAATCACTTGGATTCCTCTACATCAACAAAAAGAACACCGAAGAGGAAATAACCAAATCAATACCATTCACAGTAGCCCCCAAGAAGATAAAATACTTAGGAATAAATCTTACCAAGGATGTAAAAGACCTATACAAAGAAAACTATAAAACTCTGCTACAAGAAATTCAAAAGGACACACTTAAATGGAAAAACATACCCTGCTCATGGATAGGAAGACTTAACATAGTAAAAATGTCTATTCTACCAAAAGCCATTTATACATACAACGCACTTCCAATCCAAATACCAATGTCATACTTTAAGGGAATAGAGAAACAAATCACTAATTTCATATGGAAAGGAAAGAACCCCCGGATAAGCAAAACATTACTGAAAAAGAAGAAGAAAGTGGGAGGCCTCACCCTACCTGATTTCAGAACCTATTATATAGCTACAGTAGTCAAAACAGCCTGGTACTGGTACAACAACAGGCACATAGACCAATGGAACAGAATTGAGAATCCAGATATAAATCCATCCATGTATGAGCAGCTGATATTTGACAAAGGACCAGTGTCAGTCAATTGGGGAAATAATAGTCTTTTTAACAAATGGTGCTGGCATAACTGGATATCCATTTGCAAAAGAATGAAACAGGACCCATACCTCACACCATGCACAAAAACTAACTCCAAGTGGATCAAAGACCTAAACATAAAGACTAAAACGATAAAAATCATGGAAGAAAAAATAGGATCTACCCTAGGAGCCCTAATACAGGGCATAAACAGAATACAAAACATTACCAAAAATGATGAAGAGAAACCAGATAACTGGGAGCTCCTAAAAATCAAACACCTATGCTCATCTAAAGACTTCACCAAAAGAGTAAAAAGACCACCTACAGACTGGGAAAGAATATTCAGCTATGACATCTCAGACCAGCGCCTGATCTCTAAAATCTACATGATTCTGTCAAAACTCAACCACAAAAAGACAAACAACCCAATCAAGAAGTGGGCAAAGGATATGAACACACATTTCACTAAGGAAGATATTCAGGCAGCCAACAGATACATGAGAAAATGCTCTCGATCATTAGTCATTAGAGAAATGCAAATTAAAACTACGATGAGATTCCATCTGACACCAACTAGACTGGCATTAATTCAAAAAACACAAAATAATAAATGTTGGAGAGGCTGCGGAGAGACTGGAACTCTCATACACTGCTGGTGGGGCTGTAAAATGGTACAACCACTTTGGAAATCCATCTGGCGTTATCTTAAACAGCTAGAAATAGAACTACCATACAACCCAGAAATCCCATTCCTTGGAATATGCCCTAAAAATACAAGACCCTTCACACAAACAGATATATGCACACCCATGTTTATTGCAGCTCTGTTTACAATAGCAAAAAGCTGGAAGCAACCAAGGTGTCCATCAACGGATGAATGGGTAAATAAATTGTGGTATATTCACACAATGGAATACTACGCATCGATAAAGAACAGTGACGAATCTCTGAAACACTTCATAACATGGAGGAATCTGGAAGGCATTATGCTGAGCGAAACGAGTCAGTTGCAAAAGGACAAATATTGTATAAGACCACTATTATAAGATCTTGAGAAATAGAAAAAACGGAAAAGAACACATACTTTTGTGGTTACAAAGGGGGGAGGGAGGGAGGGAGGGAGGGAGAGGGCTTTTTATTGATCAATCTGTAGATGGGAACTGCTTTGGGTGAAGGGAAAGACAACACTCAAAACATGGAAGGTCAGCCTAATTGGACAGGATTAAAAGTAAAGAGGTTTCCGAGATAAAATGAAAGCTTCAAAGGATAGCGAAGCAGGGGCTGGGGTCTGGGGAACTTGGTTTGAGAGGACTTCTAAATCAATGGGCAAAACAATTCTATTATGAAAACACTCTGCATCCCACTTTGAATTGTGGCACCTGGGGTCCTAAACGCCAACAAGCAGCCATCTAAAATACATTAATTGGTCTCAACCCACCGGGAGCAAAGGCAAAGGAAGAACACCAAGGTCACACGACAACTAAGAACCCAAGAGACAGAAAGGGCCACTTGAACCAGAGACCTACAATATCCTGAGACCAGAAGAACTAGTTGGTGCCCGGCCACAATCGATGTCTGCCCTGTCAGGGAGCACAACAGACAACTCCTGAGGGAGCAGGAGACCAATGGGATGCAGACCCCAAATTCTCATTAGAGGACCACACCTAGTGGTATGATTGCGACTAGAGGAATCCCAGAGACAATGCTCCCCAGAACTTCTGATGGCACAGGACAGGAACCATCCCCGAAGACAAATCATCAGGTATGAAAGGGACTGGTCAGTGGGGGGGAGAGAGATACTGATGAAGAGTGAGCTAATTAAATCAGGTGGACACGGGAGAGTGTGTTGGCAACTCTTGACTGGAGGGGGGATGGGAAGATAGAGAGAGAGGGAAGAAGGTAAAATTGGCACGAAACGAGAGACTGTAAGGGCTGACTCAATAGGGGGAGAGCAAGTGGGAGAAGGGAGTAAGATGTATGTAAACCTACATGTGACAGACTGATTGGAATGGTAAATGTTCACTTGAAGCTTAATAAAAATTAAAAAAAAAAAAAAAAAAATCCAATGGGGCACAGTTTTACTCTGAAACACACGGAGTCTCTAAGAGCTGCAATCTACGTGATGGTAACCTTTTTTTTTTTTTTGTAATGTACTAAAGTTTTGATGATTCTGTAAGTATTGAGAGAATAGCCACTTTAATATTTTTTTTTGAATTTTCCAATTTTTTACAAAGAAAATGAAGAATCAGCAAAAGGAATTACTTTGACTTAAAATGACTATTTCATGAATTACAATTTACGTTTTGAGAAATCCAACTTTAAAGTGCATTTGAGCGCATCAACATTCTAGTCATTCTAATTATTTTTAACTTCATAATTAGTTGTTAGACACCTTATATGTGTTCCCAGTAGGTTAAAAGCATGAATGCTAGACTCACTTAAATGTGGTTAAGACAAAACCAAACCAAGCCAAACCCACTGCTGTCGAGTCGATTCTGACTCATAGTCACCCCATACGGTTTCCAAGGAGCGCCTGGTGGATTTGAACTGCTGACCTTTTGGTTAGCAGCCATAGCTCTTAACCACTACGCCACCAGGGTTTCCAGTAAAGACAAGGCTTACCTATTTTTGCATGTGATTAATATTTGCAGTTCTCCTAGAATTGAATTGATATAGCACATGCTTTTTAACTTTACAATGAAAAATATTTCCTGATTGTGTATATACAGTTCTCTGAACATATTTTCTCTATAGAGAAATATATATAGTTGAGTAAGCAAACAAACATATAGAAACAGTAACCAAAGACATAACGAAAACTTTTTGATTTCTGAGTAGTAGTAAGCAAATGATCATGACATTTTTTTCACCTAGCATGGATATTACCCCAAACGTTACTTTTTAGCCAGTCTCACTTGAGGTTCGATAGTAAACAACAATTTTTGAAATGCTGCAGGAAAAGTAATCAAACGTGAAGAATGGAGCTATAAGTGCAATTAACAAATAAATTCCTGTTTTTCAGTGTCTCATTCCTTTTGTGAAATATATTCCACAATTATGTTAGAAGAATTCTTACCTTCTTCCCTCAGGTTCTACATTCGTTTTCATGGTCATTTTAGTCCGTAGGTATTTATGCTCTGCTTCTATAACAGTATGGCTCCATATCATAGTCTTAGCACCGATACAACTAGCATGTAATTACACCCAGTAATCTAAACTGTTATGCTAGTCACACCAGTCTTGTAGTTGTCATGGCAGCCACTAGAGGGAAGAGTGACAAAATGCTGCAACCAAGACAAAAAGAGATGCCTTATTCTAGATGAGGGTCTAGAATGCAACTTTTTTTTTTTTTTTTCTTATCTCAGTGCTCTGTGACTTTCAAAGTGAAAATCCTCACCGGCCTTAGAATGAATCTCTCCTAAGGAATTTTCTTAAACTGTTCTATTTACTATAACATATTCATGCTCCTTTACTGATGTCTGAAAGCTCAAATATATTTTAGTGTCCTGAAAATTATCATCTCTCCCTAGATATCAGACTTCCTTGACTGTCTCTAAAACTAAAAAAAATATATATATTTTTAAATTTCTTTAAAGTTTGTGAAAACTCTTAAACCATAATCAGAAGCTTAAATTAATTGAGAAATGGAGACAGATAGAAGCAGTGAATTAACAAAAATAAGTATTGAATATCAATTCTACACATGATGACTTACACACATAACTTAGTTACAACCTATAAAGTATATATGATTTCCAAGAGTTAGATGAAAAAATCAAAATGTGAAATTAAAGTTTACACAGATGTTATAAATGTGAAGAGACAATGTCTTTTGCTAAAGATTTGCCAGGTGGACTGGAAAAAAAAAAAGAAAAAGAAGTTGTATAGTTACATGATAGATTACCAAGAAAACTCTGCTAAATAGATGTATTTAGTCAAAATGCCTAAATTATCCCCTATAAGAACATTTGCAACGTTTACAAACTTTCCAGGCTGCCAGATCCCTTTGTTAAACAACTGTATATTAAACTCTCTTAATATTCATTGCTGGATTAATAATGTGTAAAACATAAACCCTGTTTACAAGATATTTAGAGGCTAATTTTCAGATAACATCTTCTATAAAGATATTTGATCATAAATGGCCAGATGAGGGATGTAGTTGAAAAAATTAACAATATCCAGAGATATTTGGTTGTTTTTTTATTTGTTTGATGCTTGTAGGAATCAAACATGCTCTTACGCCAAGCAGGGGAAAGCATACAAAGGAGGAGAAATTAGATGGTTTAGGAGAACAGATTACTCATGAAACAAAATTCTGGATGATGGAGGCGGGGAGGGACCTAAATGAATTAGAAGGATAAGACATCTGAAGAGACACATTTTGAGATTAAGAACTGTAGCAGCTTGTGATTTTATTATGATAATGGAGGACAGTTTCTCCTCCCTCAGCATGTGATTTTGAAGTGAAGGAGGGTTTGGGTCTGTATGAAATTTGTTTTAAAATGTTTCCCAGTTGAGAAGGCCATGTAGGTAGTGCCATTTGGGGTAAATCTGGTATCGCTATTTAATTTTTATTGCATATGGATTAAGTATTAACTGGGCACCTATTGTGAGTATACATTGGTGAACTAAAACATGTGCTTTCATGAGGCCCAAAGACAATGCAAAAATTAGACTTTGGGAAGCACTCAAGAATACAGAGGACCTCATTTTTATTTAACAGAAACCCTGGTGGCGTAGTGGTTAAGAGCAATGGCTGCTAACCAAAAGGTCAGCAGTTCAAATCTACCAGGCACTCCTTGGAAACTCTATGGGGCAGTTCTACCCTGTCCTATAGGGTTGCTATGAGTGGAAATCGACTCTACAGAGCAATAGGTTTTTTATTTTTATTTATTTATTTTAAACTCTGATATCTAAAGTCCTTTTAAAATTTAGATTTATTCAGGTTTCCTAATTTATGTTATATAGGGAATCAAGTGCCTTTCGTAAAAGTATTGTAACTTCCTACCAGTTCACATTCATTCTTTGGGATTGGAAGTTTCAGGTTTGGATGAACTCCTTACCACACATATATCTCACTCCTTTGACTGTTATCTTAATACTGCAAGAAACTCAGTCCAGATCCTTGAATTTTATTCTGCAAAATACTTATACAAGGCATTTTCTACATGTGGCATATTAACTGAATCTTTGAGAAGCCAGAGAGTATTTTCCAAGCTGCAATGCAAACAATGTAAAAATGAAAATTAAATATAGTTTTCCTTAAATGTCTATTTACTACCCCGAACAAATTTCTCAGCAGTTTCTGCTTCCTGTCTGTTGCTGTACAACGTCACTCTCTCTCCTTCCTCTCCTCCAATCCATTCCTTTTCCTTCTCTTTTCTTCCTCACTCCTGAATTCCTATTCATCTAAATTTGTGTATTTTTCCCAGGTCTCCTTACAGACCATGCCCTGGGTCAAGGATGAAGGCTGATGGTAGGGAACTAGATGTTTCCGTTTCCTAAGGACACTGTAAACCTTAAACTATAGCCAACAGAGAGGTATTTTCTTCAGTACCACTCTTGACATTTAATATCGGGATACCCAATAGAAAGAGAGGCCATATTTTAGATCTATTACTAATTTATATATTGTTCAGGGTCCCAGCAAGAAACAAATGGTACTTTCCCAAGAGCTTGGTTGAGGAGAATGTTAAAAAATAAAAAAGAGTATCTTCAAATAACCTTCTCGGTTAAGCAAAACCAAGAAGGGCTAGTGAAGCACACTGGGATAACCAAGAAGGGCTAGTGAAGCACACTGGGATAACCAAGAAGGGCTAGTGAAGCACACTGGGATAATAAAACAGTAGTCATTATTAATATGGGATCTGAAGGGGCAGTGGGATTGAGGGAAGGGGTTCTTGAACCTGGAGAGAGGTGAGAAGTAGGAGAGGGCTATCCAACAGGTTGAGTAGCTTTTAGTAGAGGAACACAGCCTCTGCCAAATTGTTCTAGAAGGGAGCGAACTATGGGAGTAAATATCCAGATCTCTTTTTCATCCTCAATTTCTTCCTACTTCCACATTCCAATTCCTATTCATGTTCAATTAATTGTATGTGCCAAATACATTTCACATGGCTTGCTCTTCATTTTGACTACTACCACAGTAGTGCAAGTCATCATGCTTTCCAGGCTGGACTGCTCTAAGAACCCCCTTACCTTTCTCCTGCTTCTGTTACACACCGTTCTTACCTACTTTCTGCATAGCAGTGATTGTCTTTTATTCATTTATTTTGTTTTATATCAATCAGAACAAATTAATTCTCTGATCCAGAACTCTTCAATAATTTCTTATTTTACATTGAGTGTCATTGAAACTCTTAATAACTCATTACCATTGGCATAAACTGTACTTTTTTTATTATTATTAATGTTTTAATGCCTCTGGGTCTCAGAAGTAGGGAGTTATTCTGGTTCTAATGCATTTAGCATCAAGGTGGAACCCTTTTGAAATGTGCGATGCTTAGCAGACCAAAGTTGGAGCCTCATTGTTGTGTAGGCTGAGTATTCTATTAAATGATGCTTCCTGGATGTCTTGGTTATCTAGTGCTGCTATAACAGAAAATACCATAAGTGGATAGCTTTAACAAAGAGAAATTTATTTCCTCACAGTAAAATAGGCTAAAAGTCCCAATTCAAGGCGTCAGCTCCAGGGGAAGGCTTTCTCTCTCTGTTGGCTCTGGAGGAAGGTCCTTGTCCTCAATCTTCCCATGGTTGAGGAGCTTCTCAGGCCCAGGAACCCCGGACCCAAAGGACATGCTCTGCTACCAGTGCTTCTTTCTCGGTGGTGTGAGGTCCCCAGCTCTCTGCTTGCTTCCCTTTCCTTTTATCTCTTGAGAGATAAGGGGTGGTGCAGTCCACACTCCAGGGAAACTCCCTTTATCTTGGATCAGGGAGGTGACCTGAGTAAGGGTGGTGGTACAATCCCAGCCTAATCATTTTAACATAAAATTACAATCACAAAATGGAGGACAACAACAGAATACTGGTAATCATGGCCTAAACAAGTTGATACACACATTTTGGGGGGGCATAATTCATTCCATGACACTGGATGTATTAGTTTTGTAAACTTTTGCCTTTTTGTTTCTTTATATCCTTTATTTTTGTGAGATAAGGCTTGTAAGCATAATTATGGCTTTCCTGTATAATAGTTAAGAAATCCTGGTGGTGTAGTGGTGGTTGTGTGCTATGGCTGCTAACCAAAAGGTCTGCAGTTTGAATCCACCAGGCGCTCCTTGGAAACCTATGGGGTAGTTCTACTCTGTCCTATGGGGTCACTATCAGTCAGAATCGACTTGACGGCAATGGATTTTGTGTGATAGTTAGAGAGCCATAATGGGTTTGTTTTGGTTTTTCTGTGTCATATTTGGAAAACCAGAGGTTCTGCATGTAACCTAATGGAAATATGCCTGCAATAAATTATTTATCTAGCTCTTATTGGCATATTATCATACCACAGATCAGTGGCGCCACAGTGCCACTCACTCATTGGTGGCTTGCATTACCAGATCATATTTCTCAAAATCCACTTTACCAACCAAAAATTTAAACACATTCAATTAGTAAGCATGAATTCCAATACTGAAAACACATGCCATCAAAAAATAAATAAATAAGGAGAAAAAATGTAGTAACAAAAAGGATAATGACCCACAAGACCTGGAATGATCTTTTAGGATTAGCGCTTCTTGAACTCTGGCCTTTTAGTCTCCGGAAAGCAGAAAAAATTTTTGCTTTGTTTTGCTCTGACCGTTCAGTATATTCACAAATGTCATTCCCTTTGCCTTAAATATTGTTCTCACATTTTTGGCATGTCTGGCTCCCTCTCTTTATGTCATTATAAATGTCAACACCCTAGAAGAATCTTTCAAGGTGATCTTATCTAAGAGTGTTCTCCACTATGCCTATTGTGTCTATTATTAGGGCATCTTGCTTGCTATATTGGTAGTGCTTTTAACTTGTTGTAACTATATAATTATTGGTTTCTTTACATTTTTATTATTTGTTTTTTTCCCAATATATTATTAACTCCATGAAGTCATAAGGGTGGGAACTATATATTTCTTTTCCTTTTGCCACTCTCTGACACATCGTGGTTCTTAGAGAAGGTGTGTTTAAAAACCAAAAACTCGTTGCTGTTGACTTGATTCCGACTCATAGTGACCGTACAGGTTAGAATAGAACTTCCCTATGGGGTTTTCAAGGAGGAGCAGGTGGATTCGAACTCCCAACCTTTTGATTAGCAGCCAAGCTCTAAACCATTGTGCCACCAGGGCTAGATGTGTCAGTGAATACTGTTTATATGCATACTCATTATGTAACAGAGATCTCCAACAGCAATGATACCAGTCATACTTTTTGAGTGATTATATTGTCCTAGACTAAGTATATTATGTATAATTCTGTAAGCTACACAATAACATCAAGACGTACAAGTTTTATCCTTGCTTTATTGTTGAAGAAATTGAGCTTCTAAGCGTCAAGACACATAGGTAGCCAGTGTCAAATATGATATTCAGAACAATGTCTGCTTGATCAAGGTCAAATTGTTAGTCCTTGAAGGGTAAGCCTGATTTTACCTGACTCTAAACCATGTGCATTTTTTTGTATCTCTAGATCCTTTGTGCAGTCACAGTTCTTCAATAGCTTCAGCATATAAATTTACTCTTTCACCAGTAAGAGGAGTAAATTTATATTACTTTTATATTATATACGTTGCTGTAAATAAATGTTAAAATATTAAATGTTCTGTGGGTATATACATACATATTACACAAATATAAAATCTTTTTAGTTTTCCTGAGAAACTGCACCTAGTTACAGTACTTTTTATTGAACTGTTTAAAAGATAAATATTTGGTAGATCTATTACTTAGGAAAAAATAGAAAAATCTGTTTTGGACTGATAAATATATTATGGCAATGCTAAAGCAATTAAACAGAAATATGTTATTACCATTTGCATAACTTCATTTCAATTTATACCTTTATCAATAGCACTTACAGTTTCTATTTTTTTTATTTAAAAATAAATAATAGATAAAGTACCTGGGGCATAGAGTTAATGATTTAATAAACGTTTTATAAACAAGGAATATTTAATCTCTCTGATAATGCTAATGAACTGACATACATGCCAATTTTTTGATGGTGTGGGATAAAAAGCATGATATAATTGATCTTATATTTTAACCAATTTAAAGTAATAAAAGCCTGAGGACTTAAAGACTTATGCATCATGATTTCTTCTTTATTGAACATATAAATAGTTATAGAGGTATGTCACTTGCATCTACCACTTATCTGTCAGTTTGTCTTACTGTGGTGGCTTGTGTGTTGCTGTGATGATCGAAGCTACGTCAACAGGCTTACCCATGCCAGCAGGGTTACCCATGGTGGATAGGTTTCATTTAGGGCTTCCAGAATAAGACAGGCTAGGAAAAAAGGCCTGGAGACCTACTTCCAAAAGTTAGCCTATGAAAACTCTATGGATCACAAGAGTCCACGCTCTTGTGGATGAGGTAACCATGAATCTGGGACCAACTCAGGAGTGGCTAACAACATCAAATAACATCAAATAATAACAAATGGTTAAGCACTGGACTACTAACCAAAAGGCTGTTGGTTCAAACCTACTCAGAAGTACCTGAAAAGTAAGGCCTGGGCAGTCTGCTTCTGAAAGCTCACAACTTTGAAATCCCTATGGGGTAGTTCTACTCTGTGCATACAGGATGTCTTAAACTAGAATCAACTCAATGGCAACTAACAGCAACAATGATACAGATGGATAATAGATAGATAGATAGATAGATAGATAGATAGATAGATAGATAGATAGATAGATAGATAGATAGATAGATAGATAGATAGATAGATAGATAGACAGATAGACAGATAGATAGATAGATGATAGACAGACACAGACAGACAGACAGATGATAGAGATATATAAGATAATATTTCTGAATAATAGAATACAGCTATTAAGATGAATATCTATGTATTTATTATTTAAAACCTACTTTAACAAGATATTTTTCTTCAACACAACTTGATAAATTTGTATGCATCTGCATAGTTCAAAATACATGCATTTAAGATTTTCGTGAGAAAAGTCTTTTATTTAGAGCATGTACTTAAAATTACTCAGATCCGAGGTTAAACATATTCATATTTATACCACATATCATACGTATATCCATTCTATTTTTTCACATGACTTTTTTTACCAAGTAAATTTGAAGTATATATATATATATTTTTTATTCTTTCACCTAAGAAAAGGTGATGGCCCTCTGAAATTGCTAAATAGGATGTAAAATTGCAACAAAGAGCTTGAAATATATAATCTCCAGGGATTTTCCAATATGAAGTCTGAGGTAATGACACGCAAATTTTGCTGCCATTGACATTTTTCACTTCAAAGTAAAAGTGTAAAAAAAAAAAGTTAATGAGAAAAAAAAAGTGTATAAAACCCAACATTTTTGTTACATGAAAGAAGCATTCTTCTCTACCCCCTAATCCTACACCAGCTTTCCGTTATGACTTTACTAATTTTATTAATGTTTATTTTGCATTTTACTAAGGGAAGAAGTGTTTAAAAAAAAAAACTTTTATTGAAGTATAGTAAGCATGGAGAAAATTGCACAAATCTTAAGTGTGTTGAATTACTCAAATTTTTGATATGTGACACTGTATTAAAAAGAAAAAAAAACATTATGCAGTTTTTTAAAAGTGTGGAATCCTTTTAAGACATGATATAAATAATAGAAGCATCCATAATTGATATCATAAAAAAAGGTTTATTAACTAGAAAAACAACTTTCAACATAGAGGAATACCACATATTCTTATTTAAGTTACTCTAAATAAGAAAAATTAGTTTTATAGATTAGCCTCTGCCCTGCAGTTAATAGAGTTATAATCCCTGTCAGTTGAGAATATTAAAGCTCTTAAAAATGTACAATTTTGCAAAGATTTTCTGGAGCTTTTGTTTTACAATAATACTTATGGAAATGATGTTACCAGCTAACATTTGTTGATGCTTATTCTGTGCAAGGTACAGTTCTATGCACTCTGAATTATATATATTAACTTATTTAAGCAATATAAGAACCCTATGATCTAGTTACTGACACAATCTTAACTGTTCTAGCAAGTGCATAAACAAATCTAAATCCAGTCTAATTCCAGCTCTTTCACTCACAATATTACACTGCAAAAAAAAAAGAAAAAAAATTTTTTTCCCTGAGCATTGAGAAGTTCAGCTCTACCTGACAACTATATTTTTAAATATTTTTATCCAAATCTTCAGAATAGACAATAAAACTTTAGCCTATGTTCTTAGCGTTTTGTGTCTCTATATATATTGTATATATATATATATATATGCATGTATGTATATATCTCAAACCTAAAGCCAAATCCATTGCCCTCAAGTTGATTCCAACTCATAGCAACCCTATGGGACAGAGTATATAGGACAGAGTAGAACTGCCCCACCCATATGGTTTTCAAGGAGAGCCTGGTGAATTCGAGCTGATGACCTTCTGGTTAGCAGCACTTAACCGGTATGCCCCCAGGGTTTCCATATATATATAAACAAGTTTGGATTTATATTCTGTCAGGTCAATTCTTATTCATAGCAATCCTATAGAACAGAGTACAACTGCCCCATAGGGTTTCCAAGAAGCTGCTGGTGGATTTGAATTGCCAGCCTTTTGGTTAGAAGCCATACTTTTAACTACTGTGCCACCAAGATGTCAGCGGTTTGAATCTACCAGCTGCTCCTTGGAAACCTTATGGGGTGATTCAAGTTGACTCAAGGACAATGGATTCGGTATATATATACACATATACGTGTATATATGTGTACATGTATATATATATATATACACACAAACACAATATTATAATCTTAGACTTTTAAGTTGTGAATTGTCTTAGAGAATTTCCTAACCAGTTTCAAAGAGAGAAGTGATAGCAGATATCTTGCTTTGATTTTGAGGTTTTCTTATCCATAAAACCAAATATTCACTGTAATGAAATTCCTGGCCAATGTTAATTCTGCCAGTGGTTTTCTTTCATGCAAATTCTTTCTTTCCTGTTGGAAGCCAGGATTGTTTAATTTGAATTTTAAAGATATAGCCGAGTGAACTGGCAAAGACCATCTTGTGACCTGATAGGAGTTTGATTTCAGTAAAAGGGAGAGAACAGGATTCTGTCAATTATTTTAAGATTAGGCAATTGTTCATTGTCTATATTTCTCCTTCCTCTTCTCTTTAAAAGCCTCATAGTATCTAGCTTCTTCTTCAAACCATTTGCTTTTTCTGGAATCAAAATGGTCTCCCCATATGCCTATAGAATAACTGCTCAGAATAAACCTTATGTTCAAATTTTGATGAGTTTTGTTTATTTTTAACATCAGCCCTCTCATTCTACAAATTTTAAACTGAGGCTCACAGGGGAAAACACCGCCAGCTGAGTTAGTGGCAGCTTCAAAGTAGAACTCTTTTCATATCAGCTTCAGCACCTTTATTTATTTATTTTTAATAATGGCTACTAAGCCTTTGTGAAACCCTGGTGGGGTAGTGGTTAAGAGCTATGACTGATAACCAAAAGGTCAGCAGTTTGAATACACCAGGTGTTTCTTGGAAAGTCTACGGGGTAGTTCTACTCTGTCCTGTAAAGTTGCTGTGAGTGGGAATTGATGGCAACAGGTTTGGTTTTGGTTTACCAAGCCATTGTAGTACCTATTACATTTAATACATGATATATAAAGTCAAGCAACACTTTGTATCTAGAGTGAAAAATTCCCTAAGGAATATGGAGAACTGCTGTGTGGGACATAGAACTAGATTTGGCTTTTGTCTCTGGTTTCTGGAAATAACCTGAGCAATTAAGGTTTTGTTTTCCAAAATAACTAGGCAAGTAGAAGCTACATAGGCTCTATGTCTCATGAATTAATTTCAGGAAGATAGGGGAATATTATGCAATCACACATATTCATTGGTTGGATCGATCACGACTATGCATTAAGGCCCCAGTCATGCGTATTCATTGAAATTCTAACGACTTAGTTCACTGAGCCTTGAGGTTCTCTCTTAAGTGCCTCCTAAATTGGTGAGAATGTCAGTGAACAATGAAGAGGGTGGCATGGGGACAATCGTCTCTTCTTATGAGCAGGGGAGGATGGCACCTCCTTCGGGATAATGGAACTCTCCCAGATCTTGCCTGAAGCATCTGTTTTCTTGCATCTTTTGGGTTATAATAAATGGGTAACTGTAAGTATAGGTAATAGCCTCCCTGGATTTTGTCAGTCGTTACAAGGAGTTAACAAACCCACGAGGGCAAAGAGACCTGACTTAACTTGGGGTAGCTGATTCAGAGGAGTGCCGCACAGGCGGTCATAAAGACAGAGTTCTAATTTGCGAAGAACCAGGTTTAGAAGGCTGGTGGACAGAGAAAACGTGCATGCGCAGTCAATGAAGAAGGACAGAGTCCTTCTAGATTGTGACCTAGTCTGAGCGGGCTAGAGGAAGAGAAAGAGGCTGACCGATCTGAAGTGCAGGAGTTGCGTAGCTTCCTTAGCCTATGGCTTGTTCTCAATGACCTGGGTAGGGGTGGCAAGGGATGTTTCAACCTAACACTGGGTGGTTAGGGTGAAAAAGGAAATGCCAGAGAAGTGACTAGTGACAAGGATCTTGGAGATGTGAGAAGGTGAACCCTGGATCCATTTCAAGGTGGGAATTGGATTCATGCTGATCCTTGCCATACGGTTAGTGACAAAGGTGAAGTTTCCTCACCTTGCCCCTTTTTCAGTTGTAAAAAAAATAATGAGATTGCAGTGTTGTAGGTGCTTAGATTCAATTCTATCACTTTGGAAAAATAACCAGGCTATAGACAAATTTAGCAAGAATTTGTGTATCACACAGTAAATCATTGTCCTGATATAATCATAACGAGATGAAAATTTACTGGAGATCTTTGTATTGAATGATGTTTTAAAGCCTTGTTTTGAATAATATCTATGGCAAATACAATCCTTGACCCAGTATTATCCATTTACTTACCCTCTCTTTAGTTTCAGACTGGAAGTACTTTCCAGTTGAAATCGTATCTAAGATTTTCAATTTTCCTCTTGAGCTGTGGAAAAAAAGTTTACTGTGAATGTGTAACTAACATATAAATTTTCCAGAATTATAATGTTAACTGAATGCTCATTTGTCTCAGAAGTTCTTTTCCACAGAAAAATCTATTAAATGTCCTTTTTAGCATATTACATTTGGAGTCTAGGAAAAAAAAATGATTATAGTCACATTCCATAAAAGGTTAAAGTATAGAAAAAGAATGCACTTGTGCTCAGCTTTGTTTTATATTATGCATATAGAACACACATGGAGTTCATCAAAGAGAGAAAACGTCCAAAAAACTCCTCGTTCTTATTGGAATACTGAAATCAATGTTAATTTTTACCTGCTGAAAATAAACATGGCGGCTTTATATTACTTCAAGTAATAAATAATGTTAGGTTGAGTCTTTTTTGTCATTAAACTTTAAGCAAGGCTTTAACTAGTGAGACCTCACAGAATGGCAAAACAACTCTTTTTTTAACTGGAATAAATAAAAACAAAATAATTTAAGGTGAGTTAATAGGATTCAAACATTATCTGTAGACATGATCAATTAACTCTGAGCTTGTTGAGGGCAAGATCTTTACCTATTTTGTTCACTGCTCTATCGAAAACCTCTGGAATTACATTGCCATTTATGAGCTAGGTAACATTTGTTGAATGAATGAATGAACTTAGCTGCTGTGGTATCGGTATTTTTTTTTTAAGGAAATGGATTCTGCTAAATACTTGACAATTTACCTAAGAGATTTTTTCCTAAAATTTGAAAATATATAATATTATATTTAATGTTTAATCCTATATACTAAACTATACTAGAAACCAAAAATAACAAAAAAGTAAAAATGATAGGAAAATAGATGAATATATTAATGGAAAGTGGGCATGAAAGTGACCTTCTAAAAAAGAAAAAAAATTATAATCACTATATGAAAATATGTAATCTCTCAAGAATAATGAGAAAGAATGAGAATAAAAAGTAAAGAAAAATAATTTTAACTATCAAATAGTAAATATTGAAAAGGGATATGATGCACTGAAATAGTTGCTGTTGAGTCAACTCCAACTCATGGTGATGCCATGTGCGAGAGTAGAACTGTGCTCCATAGCATTTTCACTGACTGATTTTTTGGAAGTAGATCTCCAGGCCTTTCTTCTGAGGTACATCAAGGTTACCTGAACCTCTGGCAATCAAGCACATAAACTGTTTGCAACCCCCAGGGACTCCAGTAAATGTTCCACACAGGTGAAATTATAGGAAAATAAGAGCTATCAAATTATTTTGCTGTAATTGACCCATTTTCTGCTAATATGTATCAAAACATACACCAGCATTTCCATTTCTCTATAGCCCTGTCTACTGATGTATGGCTGTATTTTGGTTATAATACAGCATATACTTCTTTTTGTTGTGCACAGGGTCTTTATGAGTTGGAACCAACTCTACAGCACCTAACAACAACAACAACTGCAACATATACCTTTTACATAACAAAATTTTTATTTGAATTTTTTTGTTTTATTTTTGTTTATTTGTTTTATTATGTACCAGTGTAAAACTAATAGTAATTATAAGAGAGAGATTAACAGTCTTCTCATTCTCAAAACAATTCCTAAGACAGATTTAAGTGAGCAAAGAAATATAAAAATAGGGTAAAACCTTGAACTAGCATTGGAAAGTAAAAAAAGAACAAATTTCAAATGACTCGTAGAGGAATTGGAATACATAAACTGCAGAAGAGGCAAAATAAAGTATGACATGTAGGGACAATTTATAAACTTCCTTCTTAAGAAACAGTGTGTGAAATAGTAAGGAAAAGTCCTGGAAGTCACTACACACCCATGAAAATTAAAATGGGTGAGAACTAGAGTCCAGTAAAATGCTTTGGGCAACATGGACCTTGGCCACTCCACTGGATGCCACTGTGCCAGCTGCTACCTGTAACAACTGGAATAAGCACTGTGAGATGTTTCAAACTTCTAAAGATTAAGTCTAAATGGTATTATAACCATATTGAAAGTATTATATAAAATATACTTATTATTATATCACTATTTTAATGAATAAAACCGAACCAAACCAAACCTGTTGCCATGGAGTCGATGCTGACTCATAGCAACCCTAAAGGACAGAGTAGAACTGCCCCGTAGGGGTTTCCAAGGAGCAGCTGGTAGGTTTGAATTGATGACCTTTTGTTTAGCAGCCAAATTCTTAACCACTGTGCCACCAGGGCTCCAAATCAAATCCATTGCTGTTGACTCTGCCTCACCATGACCCCATAGGGTTTCCAATGTTGTAAACCTTTAGGGAAGCAAAGTGCCACATTTTTCTCCTGTGGAGTGGCTGGCGGTTTTGAACCTCCTACCTTTAAGGTAGCAGTTGATCGTTTCATCACTGCGCCAACCTTGGAAACCTGTTTAATGAATACTGCTACCAAATTCTTAAGTAGTTTATTTTCAAACAGTCTTAAAAATTAGAGTAAAAATGTTAAAATGGCAAAACATTCTTTAGAAGACAGGCAGGCTTGTTTAAATTCACAAAAATTTGGTTTTTATTCAATCTTAATATGAACTTTGTTAAAAAATAACATGTAGGTTAATATTCAGATAGTCCTACAAGACTTACAAAGGAAAACACAGTCCCCTGCCCTGCCTCCAGGACTTATTCCCTAGAGTTGACTATATTTTGCCAAGTTGGCTGTTTCTTACAATATTTTTATATGCTTCTAAATATCTCCATTATTTTTGATATTAAATATTATCCATTGATTTCCCACTATAAAATATGTTCCTTTTTTTTTTTTTTTTTACATGTTCCTGTGCATTTCCTTTTGCAATTCTACTAATATATCAGTTTTTGTTTAAATCAATAATTATTTATTGCATTTTCTCCCCTGGGTTGTTAATTTACTTGTTGACTTTCCTGGAGTTAATAACTGCCTTGTTCTCTCATTTGTTTAGTTTCCTATATGTCTACAATTAATTCATTCTCAAACACCCTGGTGGAATTACAAAACAGTTTATTCAACTGTCAAACAGATAATTTATTTGATCAACATTATTTTTTTCTTGCATGTAAGTGGTGTGTTGAAGCTGGCTTGGACCAACTCATGAGAGTTGATCGTGCACATTTCTTCCCTAATCAGTGCTTCATGATTTCAGGTTGGTAACTTGAAACCATCCCTGGTAGGTGGATTTATACCACAGCCCCACAGCCCAAAAAAAAAGATTGGCAAATATTACAAAACAGAGCTTTTTTATTTCTTGGAATGTTGATTGTTAAACATTTACCAGTACACCAGTGTGTACATCTCTCCTGGAATCCAGCATCTTTGTGCTTTAATGTAGACTATAATACCTGCTACACAATTGTCACTTTAGAACATCCTGTCGCCATAATCCTGGGAAATATTTGTCCCTCTCTCTTCTTTGGTTGGCCTCCTGTTTCCTGAATTCTGTATCTTCCTCTTTCTTAGTGCATTCTTTTGTTTGATTAAGCTTATCTTCCTATGGCTTTCCTGGAAAGCATGCAAAGTGGGTAAATATTTTGAAAACATGCATTAAGCAAGATTCCCGCCCCCTCCCCCCGCCCCCGAGCCTCTCGCTTGAATGATATTGAAGAATAGTTGAGTTTTCCTACTTAGGAAAAAAAAAAAAAAACTTTTATTAGACAATTTTGCTCTCATCTATATCCCAAAATTAACTGAGTAGAATTTATTTCATTAACATACTTATTGTGAGTAATTTGATTTTTATCCCTACTGAAACTCTACTGTCACCACACATTTCAGTTATCATAGTGGCCTAATGAAGGAATTCCAGTCAATCCCTCTTGACTTAATCTTGAATTCAGCTGTACATTGTATACACCTTAAACATGTACTCTCCAAGTTTCCTCTTTGGTATATTCTGCTCTCTCTTCATATAGAAATTGTACCTATTATTCAGAAGTTTATATTTTTTTCTGGCCATATAGTCCTAGGTTACTTTCTCCATTTCCTGTTATGGTCATCGCTTTAATATTTTTTGTCTTGTGGTCCTTGTTATGTACATAACCATATAACTTTTATCTTATTTGAATGTTTTATATATTTACACCTTCCCTTTAGCAATATTATAAACTCGTCAAGGTGGGATTGTGTCATTCTTTTTTTATATACACTATAGTATACCACTTTATATGTTCAGTATGTATTTGATGAAATGAATAACGAAAAAAAGGGAAAAAGGAAGGAAGGAGGGAAAGAAGGAAGGAAGAAAAGAAATAAGATTTACCTGAATTAAAAAAAAAAAATCTCAGCCATTATCCTTTCCCTAGGAGTGTCCAGGTGGCACAAATGATTAAGCACTCGACTATTAGCCTAAAGTTCAGTGGTTTGAATCCACCCAGAGGTGTCTCAGAAGACAAGCCAGGCAATTTGCTTCTGAAAGTTCACAACCTTGAAAACCCTATGAAGTACAAGTCTATTCTGCAACATGGAGTTGCCTTGAATTGGCAACTAACAACAACGATCCTTCTACTTATTAAAATTCATTTGACATTGATTTTAGGGGATACTGTAAAGTAGATGCAATTAAAAACAACTTGAGCGTACTTCTTAAAAAAGAAAAATAATAATTATTGAAAAGCATTTGTGGTCACTGGATCTAATATATCACTGTCACTTTTTCCTTAGTAAATTTTTTAAGTTATTTTATGTGTTTTCAAGATACGGCGGATGAAAATGTTAAAAAATAAATAACTCATCTCAAATCCTTGCAACACTATTATATCCTCCTTCAATTTTGAAAATATCAGAATGTATCATCAAATACTTTATAGTATTCATAACTCTTGTCAAAAAAATGGATTGTTTTGGTCTCTTCAAATGGTCTTCACCATGGTTAATCAGGAACAATTTGAAAACAATATCCTCGGTTAAAATTAAATTATTGTTTATGCCATTATTTTTCAAATGATATTTTTTATTATGTCAGTTTAAAAATGGCCTGGATGAAAGCAGCTTTTTGTTACAGACTTCCTTTGACACAGACTGATGTTATTTTGTATTTTATATTGAATCAGCCTATTCATTTGGATTTCTCTATGTTCCTGTTAATTCCTGATATTTAAAATAATATCCTTCACGATATCAATATTTCCTTATACACTACATCTTTTATCAAATAGTTCTTCCTGTCTAACCACATTCCTGAATTACTTTTGATGGATTTACTGCCCAGAAAAATAATAAAATATTTTCTCTATATAGAATATTTTGGTAAAATATAATCATACGTAGTAAACAAAAAACCAAACCGGTTGCCATCAAGTTGATTCCGACTCATAGTGACCCTACAGGACAGAGTAGAACTGCCCCATAGAGTTTCCAAGGAGCCTAGTGGATTCGAACCTCCAACCTTTTGGTTAGCAGCCATAGGTCTTAACCACTATGCCATCAGGGTTTTCACACACATACCAGTAGGTATTTCTTATATTGGCTATAACACCATGCCAAAGATAAGCAGATATGTTTGTAACCAGTTCCTATGCAATTTAGGATTGATTACTGATACCCATACCAAAAACCCGGTACCGTCGAGTCGATTCCGACTCATAGTGACCCTATAGGACAGAGTAGAACTGCCCTGTAGAGTTTCCAAGCAGCACCTGGTGGATTAGAACTGCTGACCCTTTGGTTAGCAGCCGTACCATTTAACCACTACGCCACCAGGGTTTCCAAATACAAAACCAAATAATTAGTGCTTTCCTATAAAAAAAAATTCATTCCTTGAGTGTCTACTATATCACATACACTATTTCAAGTGTTCAAGATACAGATTATAGTGACATGGACTCTACCATCAAGAAATTCTCAGTGAAATGAGAGATAACCAAAACCAAACCCATTGCCATCAAGTTGATTCTGACTCACAGGGACTCTATGGAACAAAGTAAAACTGCCTCATAGGGTTTCCAAGACTATAAGTTTTTATAGGAGCAGACTGTCACATCCTTCTCCCATGGAACAATGGTGGGTTCAAACTGCCAACCTTTCAGTTAGCAGCCAAGCACTTAATCACTGCGACACCAGGGACCCTTGTAATGGGAGATATAGACATAATTTTTTTTTTTGTTAGATACTGCAGATAAGTATTATAAGTTCACAGTGGAGACGGGGAGAAATTTACCCATTGTGATATCAGGAAACAGATGTGGTTACTCTTGAATCATGAATAAAAAAGATTAAGAGCTCACCGAATGAACACTTAGCCAAAATATTTTAAGATGACATAATGTGTGTAAGGTATTGGAACGTGAAAACATGGGAAGACTATTGGGTGATGGGTAGTTTGATATGATTGAAATACCGCACAGGGTGTGGGAATGCAAGGATAAGAAAGAGGAGATCAATGTGGCTTGACTGCTTAAAGACCTTGTGCATCAAGGTAAAAATCTGTGTTTTCTCTTCACTCATAGTGGAGGAGGTAGGAAAATATTTGTGTTGCAGAAAAATAACTATAATAATAAGAATGAAGAGATTAGATTAGATATGAGAGAGATTATTGTTCTTGTTGTTGGGTGCCTTTGAGTCGATTCTGACTCATGTTGATCCCTTGTGACAGAGTGGAATTTCTCCAGTGGTATCTTGGCTGTAATCTTTACAGATACATATCACCAGGCCTCCTGTGGAACCATTGGGTGGGTTCAAACCACCAATCTTTCAGTTAGCAGTCAAGCAACTTTTCCTGGCACTATGAAGACTCCTTATGATAGAGATTGGAGTCCAGGTGAAAAAAAAATTAGGAGTTTTTCCAATAGTTTGAATGAGAAATGATGAAGAACTGGCCCAGGGCTGAGGCCTCGTTCTTCTCTCTTTCTGTCTACACACTACACTTACTACATGATCTCACCTGGTCTTATGACATTAAATCTGATGTATATGTTGATAACTGTTGTTGTTGTTAGTCGCAGTGGAGCCAGCTTTGGCTCATGGCTACTTCATGCATAACAGAATGGAACATTGTTCGGTATGGCGCCATCTCCATGACCTTTGATATGTTTGAGCCCATTGTTGAAGCTACTGTGTCAATCGATCTCATTGAGGGTTTTCCTCATTTTCACTGACCATCTACTTTACCAAACATAATGTTCTTTTTCTACCAATTTGTCTTTCCTGTTGACGTGTCCAAAGTAAGCAATATGTACTCTTGCCATCCTCCTTTTAAGGAGCATTCAGGTTGTGTTTGTTCTAAAGCTGATATTTTCCTTCTTCTCGAAGTCTTCTTTTCTTATTGTTCTGCATTCACATGCATGTGAGGTGACTGACATGGCTATGGCTGGAGTAGGTGCAACTTAATCATCAAAATGACATCTTTGCATTTTAAAATATTAAAGAGATCTTTTGCAGCAGATTTGCCCAATGCGATACATTGTTAGAGTTCCTGACTGCTGTTTCAATAGACATCTATTATTGATCAAAATAGAATGAAATCATTGAAAACTTTTTTTCTCCATTTATCATGATGTAATGTTTTGATCCGTTTGCAAATATTTTCATTTTCTTTACATTCAGGTGTAATCTATACTGAAGGCTGTAGTCTTTGACTTTCATCAGTAACTGCTTCAATTTGGGTCATCTGCTTATTTTCTGTTGTTAGTCGTTCTCTAATTCTGAACCCACATTCTTCATATAGTCCAGTTTCTCAGAGTATTTGTTGAAGATACAGACTGAATAAAATGAATGGATTCAAGCCTGCCACATACCTTTTCCAGTTTTGAACCATGCAGCATTCCTTTTCTCTCTTCAAATGACTCTCTCTTGATCCATGTACAGATTCTTCATGAGAGCCATTAAAAGTTCTGGAATTCTCAACCTTCGTAATGTTATTCATAATTTGTTATGATCCACACAGTTGAATGCCTCTGCATAGTCAATAAAACACACATCAATATTTTTTTGGTATTCTCTGCTTTCAGCCAAGATCCATTTGACATCAGCAATGATATCTCTTGTTTCACAGCATCTTCTAAATTCAGCTTGAACTTCTGGCAGTTCCCTGTTAATGTATAGCTGGATTCATTTTTGAATTATTTTCAGCAAAATTTTTCTAACATGTGATATTAATGATATTTTTCAGTAATTTCTGCATTCCTTTTGATCACCTTTCTTTGAAATGGGCATGAATATGGATGTCTACCAGTAGGTTGTCCAGATAGCTATCTTTCAAATTTCTTAACATAGACATGTAAGGGTTTCCAGCATTACATCCCACTATGGGTTAAATGGAAACCTGGTAGCATGGTGGTTAAGAGCTACGGCTGCTAACCAAAAGGTCAGCGGTTCAAATCTACCAGGCGCTCCTTGGAAACCATATGAGGCAGTTCTACTCTGTCCTATAGGGTTGCTATGGGTCGGAATCAACTCAACGGCAAAGAGTTATGGGTTAAATACACCATGTTTGTGAATTAATATTAATCATTATAATTATTCATTGTGTTTCCTCCTACTAAAATATAAACTCCTAAGTGCAAGGATTTTTGTCCAATGGTTCACTAATGCATCTATAATACCTAGAATGAACCAAAACAAAACTCATTGCTATCGAGTCAATTCCAACTCATGGAGGCCCTGTGTGTCACAGAGCACAAAGACTCCATAGTGTATTCTTGGCTGTAATCTTTACAGAAGCAGATCACTGGGGCCGTCCTCTGCAATGGCATCGGGTGAGTACGAATCACAAAATTTTAGGTTAGTTGTCTGAACACAGACTGTACCACCTAGGGGCCCTAATACATAGAATATTGCCTAGCATATAGTTAGTAATCACAATCTAATTTTTTTTTTTTAATGAACAAATGAATAACCTGCATTATTGTAATGGCAAGTGTGGTAGAAAGAAGAAGCCAGTTGTGACAACTGTTTATCATAGCAATTTACCCTAGTGTGAAGATTATGGGTTTGGAATTTATGATACTAAATTTGTATTCTTGCTCTTTCTTTAGCTAACTATGTGACTCTAGGTAATGAGGGAAAAAAAAATCAATACCACCTCAAAATAATTTTCTGATGGATAGAAGGATAGCTAGCTGAGAATGGTATACCTAAAGTCAAGGAAATAATTTCAGAAAATGGGTATAACCAATATTGAGATGTGCTATATATAAGTCACCACGCATCTGTCCATTTCTCATACTACGCATGTGGATATCTTCCAGTAGGTTGCCCAGATAGGTGTCTTTCAAATTTCTTGACATAGACAAGTAAGGGCTTCCAGAACTGCATCTGACTATAGATTAAATATACCATATTCAATAGAAATAATAATAATTATAGTTATTCATTGCCTTTCTTCCTACTAGAATATAAACTCCTAAGTGCAAAGATTTTTGTCTAGTAGTTCACTAATGTATCTATAGCACCTAGAATAAACCAAAATGAAACCCATTGCCATGGAGTCAATTCTGACTCATAGAGACCCCACACGTGACAAAATAGAACTGCTTCATAGTGTTTTCTTCTGTATTGTTGTGAAGCTGGAAGTTATGCCACCAATAACTCAAATAACAGCAAGGTCACCCATGGTTTGAATGGAGTTTCTAGGCTAAGACAGATTAGCAAGAAGGACCTGGGAGTTTACTTCTGAAAAAAATTGGCCACTAAAAACCTTATGAATAGCAGTGAGACATTGTTTGGCATAGTGCCAGAAGATGAGGTTGGAAGGCACCTTCCCCTCAGGTTGGAAGGCACTCAAAACATGCCTGGGGAAGAGCTGCCTCCTCACAGTAGAGTCAGCCTTAATGGCATAGATAGAGTAAAGCTTTCAGGATCTTTATTTGCTAACATGGCTTGACTCAAAATGAGAAGAAACAGCTTCAAATGCCCATTAATTATAGGAACATGGCATGCATGAAGTATGAATCTAGGAAAATTGAATTAGTCAAAAAGGAAATGAAACACATAAAGATCGATATCCTAGGCATTACTGAGCTGAAATGCACTGGTATTGACCATTTGGAATCAGACAATCATATGGTCTATTATACCAGGAATGATAAATTGAAGAGGAATGGTGTCACATTCATTGTCAAAAAGAATATTTCAAGATTTATCCTGAAGTACAACGCTGTCAGTGATAGGATAATATCCATAATCTTACAAAGAAGACCAGTTAATACAACTATTATTTAAATTTATGCACCAACCACTAATGGCAAAAAGGAATAAATTGAAGATTTTTACAAACTCTTGCAGCCTGAAATTGATTAAACATGCAATCAAGATGCATTGATAATTACTGGTGCTTGGAATGCAAAAGCTGGAAACAAAGAAGGGTCAGTAGTTAGAAAATATGGCCTCAGTGATAGAAAGGGCATGAGAGAGCACATGAAAGAATTTTGCAAGACCAATGTCTTATTCATTGCAAATATCTTTTTCAATGACATAAATAGTGACTGTACACGTGGACCTCGCCTGATGGAAAACACAGGAATCGTATTGACTACAGCTGTGGAAAGAGACAATGGAGAAACTCGATATCATCAGTCAGAATAAGGCAAGGGGCCAACTGTGGAACAGATCGTCATTGCTGTTTTGCAAGTTCAAGTTGAAACTGAAGAAAATAAAACAAGTCCAGAAAAGCCAAACTATGACTGTGAGTATATCTCACCTGAATTTGGAGACCATCTCAAGAATAGACTTGACACACTGAACACTAATTACCAAAGACCAGATGAGTTATGGGATGGCATCAAGGACATCATACATGAAGAAAGTAAAAGTCATTAAAGACAGGAAGTAAAGAAAAGACCAAAATGGATGTCAGAAGAGACTCTAAAACTTACTCTTGAACTTGGAGTAGCTAAGGCAAATGGAAGAAATGAAGTAAAAGAGTTGAACAGAAGATTTCTAAGGGCAGCTTGAGAAGATAAAGTATCACAATGAAATGTGGAAAGACCTGGAGTTAGAAAATCAAAAGGGAAGACCAAGCTCTACCTTTTTCAAGCCAAAAGAACTGAAGAAAAAATTCAAGCCTGGAGTTAGAATTTTGTGGGCTTCTATGAGCCCGGTGGCATAGTGATTAAGAGCTTGGCTGCTAACCAAATGATGGACAGTTTGAATCTACCAACCGCTCCTTGAAAACCCTATAGGGCAGTTCTATTGTGTTCTATAGTGTTGCTACGAGTCAGAAATGACTGCATGGCAATGGGTTTTTTTTGTTTGTTTACGGGCAAAATATTGAACAACACAAGAAACATCAAAAGATGGAAGGAATATGCAGAGCCACTGTACCAAAAGAATTAGTCCATGTTCATCTATTTCAGGAGGTAGCATATGATTAAGAACAGATGAATTGTATTGAAGGAAGAAGTCCTAGCTGCACTGGAAGGAATGTTGAAAAACCAGGTGGAATACCAACTGAAATGTTTCAACAAATGGATGAAGGGCTGAAGGTGCTCATTCATCTATGCCAAAGAATTTGGAAAACAGCTACCTGGCCAACCGACTGGAAGAGATCCATATTCATGCCCATTCCAAAAGAAGGTGATCCAACACAATGCAGAAATTATTGAACAATATCATTAATATCAAATGCAAGTAAAATTCTGCTGAAAATAATTCAAACACAGCTGCAGTGGTACATCGACAAGCAACTTCCAGAAACTCAACCCTGAGTCAGAAGAGGTTGTGTTGTGAAGAATATCATTGCTGATGTCAGATGTATCTTGGCAGAAACCAGGAAATATCAGAAAGATGTTTGCCTGTGTTTTATTAATTATGCAAAGGCATTTGACTGTGTGGTTCACAACAAATTATGGATAACATTGGGAAGAATGGAAATTAATTTTCTTGAGGAATCTGTACATAGACCAAGAGGCATTTGTTAAAACAGAACAAGGGGATACTACATGGTTTAAAATCAAGAAAGGGTGCTCACTTTGGCAGCACATATACTAAAATTGGTCCAATACAGAGAAGATTAGCATGGTCCCTGCCCAAGGATGGTGTGAAAATTCATGAAGCATTCCATATTTTTAGATTACCTACAGACTGGGAAAAAATTTTTTAGCTATGACATTTCCAGGCAGCATTTGACCTCTAAAATCTACATGATACTGCAAAAATTCAATGACAAAAAGACAAATAACTCAATTAAAAAACGGGCAAAGGATATGAACAGGCAATTCACCCAAGAAGACATTCAGGCAGCTAGCAGATACCCAAGGAAATGCTCAGGATCATCAGCTACTAGAGAAATGCAAATCAAAACAACAGTGAAATTCCATCTCATTCCAACAAGGCTGACATTAATCCAAAAAACACAAAATAATAAACTTTAGAGAGGTTGTGGAGAAACTGAAACACAAACACTGCTGGTGAGAATGTAAAATGGTACAACCACTTTGGAAATTGATTTTACACTTCCTTAAAAAGCTAGATATGGAAGTACCATAAGATCCAGCAATCCTTCTCCTTGGAATATACCCTAGAGAAATAAGAGCCTTTACACAAACAGATACATGCCCACCCATGTTCATTGCAGCACTGTTTACAATAGCAAAAAGATGGAAGCAACCAAGGTGCCCATCAATGGATGAATGGATAAATAAATTATGGTATATTCATACAATGCAATATTATGCATCCATGAAGAACAATGATGAGCCTGTGAAACATTTCATAACATGGAGGAATCTGGAAGGCATTATGCTGAGTGAAATTAGTCAGTTGCAAAAGGACAAATAGTGTACGAGACCACTATTATAAGAACTCAAGAAATAGTTTAAACACCGAAGAAATTATCCTTTGATGGTTATGAGAGTGGAAAGGGAGGGAGAGGAGTATTCACTAATTAGATAGAAGACAAGAATTATTTTAGGTGAAGGGTAAGACAACACCCAATACAGGAGAGGTCAGCAAAACTGGACTAAACCAAAAGCAAAGAAGTTTCCTGAAAAAACTGAACATTTAGAAGGCCAGAGTAGCAGGGGCAGATATTTGGGGACCATGGTTGCAGAGGACATCAAAGTCAATTGTCATAATAAAATCTATTAAGAAAACATTCTGCATCCCACTTTGGTGAGTGGCGTTTGAGGTCTTAAATGCTAGCAAGTGACCATCTAAGGTGCAGCAATTGGTCTCAACCAACCTGGAGCAAAGGAGAATGAAGAACACCAAGCACACAAGGTAATTATGAGCCCAAAAGACAGAAAGGGCCACATAAATCAGTGGCTCCATCAGCCTGAGACCAGAAGAACTGGTGCCCAACTACCACCGATGACTGCCCTGACAGGGAACAGAACAGAGAATCCCTGAGGGAGCAGGAGAGCAGTGGGATGTAGACCTCAAATTCTCATAAAAACATGAGACTTAATGGTCTGACTGAGACTAGAAGGACCCCGGAGGTCATGGTCTCCGGACCTTCTGTTAGTGCAAGACTGAAACAATTCCCACAGCCAACTCTTCAGACAAGGATTGGACTGGACTATAAAATAGAAAATGATACTGGTAAGGAATGAGCCTCTTGGCTCAAGTAGACACATGAGACTATGTGGGCAGTTCCTGTCTGGAGGGGAGATGAGAAGGCAGAAGGGGACAGAAGCTCACTGAATAGACACAGGGAATACAGGATGGAGAGAAGAAGTGTGCTGTCTCACTGGGGGAGAGCAACTAGGAGTACACAGCAAGGTGTATACAAATATTTGTATAAGAGACTGACTTACTTGATTTGTAAACTTTCACTCAAAGCACAATAAAAATTAAAAAGAAAAAATCATGAAAGCTGTGTGTCAGGAATATATACTTTCACCATACTTATTCAATCTGTATGCTGAGCAAATAATCCAAGAAGCTGGACTATATGAAGAAAAACAGGGCATCAGGATTGGAGGAAGACTCATTAACAACCTGTGTTATGCGCATGACACAAGCTTTCTTGCTGAAAGTGAAGAGGATTTGAAGCACTTACTGATGAAGATCAAAGACTACAGCCTTCAGTATGGATTACACCTCAACATAAAGAAAACAAAAACCCTCACAACTGGACCAATGAGCAACATCATGATAAACGGAGAAAAGATTGGCGTTGTCAAGGATTTACTTCTATTTGGATCCGCAATTAACACCTATGGAAACAGTAGTCAAGAAATCTAATGATGCACTGCATTGGGCAAATCTACTGGAGGGGGAAAAAAAAACGCCTTCAAAGTGTTGTAAAACAAACGTCTTAATTCGAAAAAGAAAAAATTTGAGAACTAAGGTGAACCTGACCCAATGGTATTTTCGTGGTATGCCTCATATGCGTGAGGAAGGTAGACAATGAATAAGGAAGAATGAAGGAAAATTGACACCTGGCAAAGAATATTGAAGTGGAGTGCCACAAGAACAAAGGAGTCTGCCTTGGGAGTATTAGAGTCCAAGTGCTCCTTGAAAGCAAGAATGGGGAGACTTCGTCTCACATACTTTGGACACATTACTAGGAAGGATCAGTCCCGTGAGAAGGATATCATGCTTGGTAAGGTAGAGGGGTTAGGGAAAAAGAGGAATACTCCCAATGAGATGGATTGACATAGTAGCTACAACAATGGGCTCAAACATAAAACTGATCGTGAGAATGGTGCAGAACTGCGCAGTGTTTCTTTCTTTTGTACACAGGGTCATTATGAGCCAGAACCGACTCATCAGCATCTAACAAGAACAACAACATATATAAGTTATATAATGGTTAATTTCATTTGAAAATTGGGATATTATAGAACATAATGATTTTCAGTGGTATGATAGAAGAACTCTTTTTTAATAGGATTCCATAATGGATTAGATACTTTTGGGTTGGATATACATGTGGGTACCTATGATTTTTACAATTTTCTTGCATCACACAGCATTTTTTTATTTTTAATGGTAATGATGCCCTAAAATTAATTATGGTTGCTTAAGATTTAGGCCCAATTCCTACATTTTTTTCTTGTCAAGATTGTTGTAAAGCTATAAAAACCTTATGTGCAATATAATCTGTACATTTTTAACACAGAAAAACAATTTGAAGATGATAATACATATTTTAAGTTTATATAAGAAGCTTGTTCTCTTTGTAATTTTGAGTGTACCAAATGGTCTTTAGCTTCATAGAACAGTTTTTAATGTGCAATACTTGTATAAAAATAATTGTTACTGGTTTTCTTATAATATGATTGTCCCAAATTGCAGACAAGGCAATTGATAAAATTCAGAGTTTAAAAGTCTGGTCTGCCCTGCATAAATGCATTCTCTTTTTAAAATGAAATTATTTCAGCTCTCTGTTTTTTATATACGGTTTTTTCCCAGTATAATTCAATAGTGTGAGTTGCTCATAAATATGGAATAACATAATAATAATTTGGCAGACAATCTGAAGGACAGATAACATTAATTTAGGTAGTAAACAAGTATGTAATACTCTAAATATATCTTAAATTAATAACGTTCTTAAAAGATATATTCATTTAAACATTTGAAAAGCTAACTTTTCAAAAATAAAAAGGAAATCAACCAAATTTTAGCCAAATCACATAGAACTTACACTTTTAAAAGTAGCATTGACTAAAATATTTTGTCATGTATTAATTTCTGAACTTATCTATATCATAAACCATACCAACCATCTATAGTTTTGTAAGCTTATGGATAATATGTAGAATTGTGTTTAGGTTTTACCATTATTTATATTATTATGGAATAATGATACTGTAGTCAACATATTATTACATAAAAGGTATACAACTAGGTATATTAGTAGTCCTAAATCTGAGCACAAGATAAAACACTGACATAAAAACTGTTAAAATGGTAGTTATTCTGCATCTCTTCTCCTTCCATGTAATGAACATTTTACAACTTTTCTCTCAATACCTTTATCAATAAAGAGACCAAAAACCAAAACCAAATCTGTTGCCATCAAGTGGACCCTGACTCATAGCAACCTAAATTGGGAAAATTTGGAATACTTAGTTGTGATATTACAACCGTATAATTGACATAATACTTGAATTAAAACTTCAACATTTCAAAGTCTATAGAATTTTCTTATAAAAATATAGGTTATTATATACATAATTTGGGGGATGAAAAGGACACATCTAAGATCAGAGGCAGAAACCAGAGATAAATAGTATTGTAATATTAGTTTAGATAATATTAAAAAATTCTATATATCAAAATATGATAATTAAAAAATTAAAATGTAAATTGCTAACTGGAAAAAATGTAGACATGATTTATATGACATAAATGGATATTCTTATTAAATAAAAATGCCTATTAAATCAATAAAATATATGAGAAACACAAAAGATAATGAGGATAAAAAATTAAAATGATTTAAAATTGCTATACCTTAATATTGAACCTCAGACTCAATGAAATAAATGGAAATTATAAATCCATTTGGGTTTATTAGATCCTCAAATATTTTTAATAATGATTTTAGAGTATTTTTAAGATATAGGAAAAGCAGTCACTTCTGCAGGCCACATTAAGAATATATTCAAAGTTGTAAAACGGTGTAAAAGCACACCATTTTACATCTCCATTAGACTTCTAAAAGTTTAATAAAAAAATCTTAAGAGCTGTATATCGATAATCACTCTGAAAGGATACTAAAAATTTAATATTCTTCTCAAGAAAGTAGAAAAAGTCAAGTTAATTTTATATAATGAAAGTAGAAGGAAGAAAACAAAACAGATAAATGCAGAATAATTGAAACAGCTTGCAGTAGAGAGAATTAGAAAAATGAAATAATATTTCTTTCCCAAAACAAAACAAAAAAATTGTTAAAACCCTGATGAGACTCAGCAAGAATGGGAATTCCAAAAGAATTCATTGTGCACCTGCTGAACCTATTACATAGACCAAAGAGGCAGTCTTTGGAACAGAACAAGGGGATACTGCATGGTTTAAAATCAGGAAAGGTGTGCATCAGAGTTGCATCCTTTCACCACACTTATTCTATTTGTGTGCTGAGCAAATGATCTGAGAAGCTGGACTCTATGAAGAAGAAAGGGGCATCAGGATTGGAAGAAGACTCATTAACAACCTGAGATATGCAGATGACACAACCTTTCTGGCTGAAAGTGAAGAGGACTTGAAACACTTACTGATGAAGATGTGATCCAACCTTCAGAATGGATTACACCTCAACATAAAGAAAACAAAATCTACATAACTGGACCAACAAGCAACATGTTGATAGAGAAAGTACTGAAGGTGTCAAGGATTTCATTTTACATGGATCCACAATCAGTGCCCATGGAAGCAGCAGTAAAGAAATCAAATGATGTATTGCATTGGGCAAGTTTGCTGCAAAAGATCTCTTTAAAGTGTTGAAGAGCAAAGATGTCATTTTGAGGACTAAGCTGTGCCTAACCCAAGACATGGTATTTTCAATTGCCTCGGGTGCATGAGAAAGCTGGACAGTGAATAAGGGAGGCCAAAGAAGAATTGATGCCTTTGAATCATGGTGTTGGTGAAGAATATTGAATAAACCGTGGACTACCAGAAGAACGAACAAATCTGTCACGGAAGAAGTACAATCATAATGTTCTTTAGAGGTGAGGAGTCTCACACATTTTGGAAGTGTTATCAGAAGGGACCAGTCCCTGGAGAAGGATATCATAGATGGTAAAATAGATGGTCAGCAAAAAAGAGGAAGACCCTCAAGGAGATGGATTGACTCAGTGGCTGCAAAAATGGCCTAAAACATTATTGACAATTATGAGGATGGTGCAGACCTGGGCAGTGTTTCTTTCTGTTGTACATAGGGTCTCTATGAGTAGAAACCAGCTTGACAGCACTATCAACAATATCAGAGCCCTGGTGGCACACTGGTTAAGAGCTAAAGTTGCTAACTAAAAGGTCAGCAGTTTGAATCCACCAACTGCTCATTGGAAACCTGATGGGGCAGCTCTACTCTGTTCTATAGGGTCACTATGAATCAGAGCCCACTCGACTGCACCTAAAAACATCAACAACAACAGAAATAAAAAGGAAAACAGCACAAATATTCACAAATAAAAATGTGAACAGTAATATAAACTTGACAGATAATAAAAAACTAATGAAAGAGATTTAGGAGGAACTTTAGGACAATGTTTAAAAATCTGACGTATTTTCAGAGGTGAGTGTAACTTCTAGGTTTGGCTATTTTAGCAGCTCCTTGATAATTTTTTTTTTTTTGATAACTGAGGTCCCAGTAAACCCATTTTGTTTTCTTTGAATACTCAGGCTTGTTCACTCACTGCCGTGGTCTTAGACTCAAAATTGTTATTTTCAATAAAAATAGCCCTTTCATCATTTCTATGTCAAACATCTCAATCTCTGACCATCACCTCCAATAGTTTCAGCTCATTATGTCCAGTATCAAATAATACTTAAACCTCATCAGCACTTCAGTCCATTGATCCTGCCCCTTTCGTTGCCCATCACCCCCACATGTTACTTCTCACCTTACCACCTTATACTCTAGGCAAGCCCTTAAAAGATGGTGGATGCACAGCTGTGCTATAACTTCCGCATTGTCTCCTTAGCCGTTAATGGACATAATAGCTACTAACGGACGTAATAAAGTGAAGTATGTGCCTTAGGGGGAGATGATTGGCCTCTGAGGAAACACTGAACTCCGTTAAACTATCTTAGCAGGGTAAAGGGGGAAGGAATGCTTCTGGTGAACGGGGGCGATAAGTCATGTCCATTGCTGACAGGGGACGTTCCATTTTTATTATGCTTTCTTACATTTTATTTCTTCTCTATTAAAAAAAAAAATTTTTTTATTGCTATCCTTTCCTCTACCTGTTTTCTGTACATGCCGTTTGGCACTTAGACATAGCTCTCTGATAAGTACTTAATCTCAGTTGAGAGTAATTTAAACATCCTTCTCCCAAGACGTTAACTAGGGCATACTTGAATGTCATATAACATTACCCTGTGATAATGAGCCTATGGAGCCTAGGCTGATGATGATATATGCTGTTCTAATTATCACTGTCCTGTTTATTCCATGAGTGATAAACATCTGTCGAGTTTACCATTAGAACAGTGTCTGGTCTGTGCTCTACTCCAGTCTTCATTAAGAACTTGTGAATATAGTGACATTGCACTAGAATATACCTTCATCTTCTTCTGTCTTTCTATCTTATGCCTTCTTATTTTCATAGATACACTTTATCTATGGTTAAAACCAACTGTACAACTACCCTTTCTCTATCCTTGTAGATAAAACCCAAGACAATTGTACAACATCTCAGATTACTAGACTAAAACTCATCTCAACTGTTAGGGAGCCCTGGCAATGCAATGGTTAAGCCCTCAGCAACTGCTAACTGAAAAGTTGACAGTTTGAACCCACCAGCTACCCCATAGAAGAAAAGACCTGGCAATCTGCTCCTGTAAAGAATACATCCTACGAAACTCTATGGGCCAGTTATGCTCTGTCACATAGGATGGCTATGAGTCTGAATCAATTCGATGGCACACAATAAAATCAACACCACCACCAAAAACTATATTGAAGTTCTAACCTCTATACTGGCAGTTGTGACCAGTATAGAAATACAATTTTTCTTTTGTTATGTTAATGAAGTCATATCCCAGTTGGATGGATTCTAATCCTAATTACTTTTGGAGTGGTATCTTCTAAAGGAGCAGAGCAGACACAGAGACTTGAAAACATCAGGGGAATACAGATGCCATGTGATGACAGAAGCACATAGACCTATAAGCAGCAAAGGAACCCCAAGAATTGCCAACAGCTACCATAAACTAGGATAGACACATGGAACAGGGTGCCTCTCAAAGACCTCAGAGGGAATAGTCGTGGTTGATCTCTTGATTTGGACTTCTAGCCTCCAGAACTGTGAGAAAATACATTTCTGTTCTTTAAAGCCACCTAATATGTGGTATTTTGTCATGGAAGCCCTAGGAGAGTGAAACAAAGTTTGGCACGAAGAAGTGAGATGCTGCTCTAACAAATGCCTAACAATGTGGGAGTGGGTCTGGAATTACATAATGGACAGCGGCTGGGAGAGTGTTCAGGCACTTGATAATAAAAGCTTAGATTGCTTTCAAGAGTCTATTGATAGAATTATGGTTATTAAAGGGAATTCTGGTGAGGCTAAGATAGAAATGTGGAGACCTCTAGAGAAAGCTTCTATCCTCATGAACAGGATTTTATTAGAAATGCAGATGCTAAAGGTGCTTCTGGTGACGCCTTAAAAGGAAATGGTAAACATATTATTGGAATAAAGATTACCCTTGTTATAAAATGGCAAATAAAATGTCTGAATTGTGTTAGAATGTTTTATGGAATGTAGAACTTGTAAGTGACGCACTTGGACATTTAGCTGAGGAGATTTCTAATCAAAACTTCAAGGTACAATGTGGTTTCTCCTTGCTGCTTATAGTGAAATGTAGGAGGAAAGAGATAAATAAATGAAGAGTGAAAAAAGAAAAAAAGACCTTCAAGATTTGGAAAATTCTCTTGAAAAAACTAAGAAAATGTGCTCTAGAGGGAACAAGTCGTGGCTGGACAATCCTCTGCTAAAGAAGTTAGTTATGTGACTCATAGGTCCAATCAACTATCTCAGCAGAAACGCTCCCCCTTTAGACTGAGGTGGACAAAGACAGGATAAGACTAAGGAAAGCTATCTACTTCCTAAAATTCCACAGATAGGAAATGGGCTGATACAACTACTGTTGTCCTCCAAGAAAAGAACAATCCCACGTGTAGGTCAGAGATCAGCAATACTGGGTCTGTGGCACTGAGCCTCCATTTCCTTTGTTTCAGAGGATGGGGCCACCACCTCGGTTCCAAAAGATGGAACCATCACTCCCATGGGCTTGGAGTCCAGGGCTGCTCAGAACTGAGGGGTTGGGTCTACCAACCCAATGGGCTGATAAAATAGGGCTATTGCCAAAAACTGAGGGGCAAAGCCAATATCCTGGCGGGACTGGAAATTGGGTTTGATGTCTAAGGCTGAGAGGGCCAAAGGGTAGATTAAATTGTGTACCTCAAAAAGATATATTTAAATCCTAACCACTCTACCTAAGAATGTGACCATGTTTGCGAATAAGATTTTTATTACCTTAATGAGGTCATACCAGAGTGGGGTGGGTCCTAAACCTAATCACTTGTGAATGGTGTCTTACAAAGGAAAGTACAGTCACAGAAAGTGTCCATGGGTGGTACAGATGGTTAAGCATTCAAATGCTAGCCAAATGGTTGTCGGTTAAAACCCACCCAGAAGAACCTTGGAAGAAAGTCCTGAAAATCTGTTTCTGAAAGGTCACCCATAATTGACTTTAAGGTAACTGGCATAATCATAGGAAGACAGATGCATAGTGATATGATACCATGTGAAGACAGAGTCAGATAAATCTACAAGCCTAGGAATGTTTGGGATTTTCTGCAGCTACTAAAACCTGAAACAGACAAAGAAGGGCCTTCCCCTAGACCCAACATCGTGAAACCTGAGTTTTAGCCTTCACAACTGTGAAGAAATATATTTCTGTTGTTTAAAGCCATCCGCTTATGATATTTTGTTACGGCAGCGGTACAGAATTAAGACAATCCCACAACTTCTCCCTATCCTCTCTCCAGCTGATGACCTTGCTTCTTATTCAATGATGAAGCCAAACAGAAGGGACCTCACACAGCTTCCTCTACCACATTTACCATCTTCTTCCACTGTTCCCATTTAGCCTGTCTTCAGTAGTTTTATTATGGATGATCTACCTCTGCCCCTAGCTAAGGCCACATCCTCCACTTATACAGTTCCTCTCAAGTGCTCAGTGCCATGATTCTAGCATGTTATAGACTGTTTATCCTGGATCATCCATGTACACTCTCCTAAATCTTTCCCAACAGCAAACAAACTGTTACTTCTCTCATCTTAAAAAGAAAAAAAACAAGAAGTGCTCTCTCCCCTCTCAAAAACCCACTTTAATTTCTAACTACCACAAATCTCTCCTTTTCTTATTAAAAGATAAATAAATAAATAATTTTCTGAAGGGTTTCCTGTGTGTTGCCTCTAACATCACTCTTCTCATTTCCTCTTGAAGTGTCTCAGTCAAGTTTCACTCCACTGTGCCACCACTGAAACTCTTTGTGACACTAATAACCTCCACAATGTCTGGTTCCATGAACTGGAGTCATTTCATGCTGATGGAGACTCTAAAAATATTTAAAACACTGGATCACTTCCTCTAATGGAAGTATTATCTTCCCATGGCTTCTAAGTTACCATAATCTCCTGGCTTTTCTTCTAACACTGAGGCTGTTCTTTCTTAATCCTTTGTTCCTTCTTCCTTGTTTCTCTGACCATTAACTATTCAGAGTACCCAGGACTGAGCCCTTGAATCTCATCTATTTTCTCTCTATACACACTCAAAAGGTGATCTCATTTAATGTCATGATTTGAAATATCTTCCTATACAACAATACCTTCCAAATTATAACTCATTCTTTCCCTTTCAATCTAGATTTACATATTTGCTTTCCTCCCAGACATTTCCACGTGTTTGTCTAATAATTGTATCAAATTTATGTGTTCCAACTGATTTCCTGACATTTACTACAATATCACTGTCTTTCACAATGTTCACATCTCAATGAATTGCAACTCATTTTCCAGTTGTAAAAGTAAAATACCTCAGAATTACATGAGCCTACTCTTTCTCCCCACAACTCATATCTGATTATTTGGAAAACCATACTGATACACATTTAAAAAATATATCCAGAATTTGTCATTTCTTTTCATCTCTACTGTTGTTACCCCTGTCCAAACCATCAGCACCTCTAAATGGTCTCTCTCTCAAGTTCTGCTTTTGCCTCCTTTAGTCAATCCTCAAAGCAGTAGCCAGAGTAATCCTGTTAAAAATGTAAATCAGACCACATCAGTCCTTTGTTTCATGTCTCCAAAGAATTCCTGGATCAGGAAAAGAGCGAGAGAAAAAGTTCTTAAAATGGCTTTTAAATGGTACACAAACTCTATTTGCTCCTGCCACCCCAACATTACCTCTAGAACCTTCTATTCTGCCACTCTGCTTCTTAGTCCCTGTACGTCCTTATTCCTTCAACATGCCAGGAAAGCTTTCTGTCTAGGATGCCTTCTGGATAGAACTTTTAGACCTGAAACATCCATATGGCTCACTACCTTACCTTTTTCAGGTCTTTGCCCAAGTTTTTTCTTACAGAGGCATTCCATGCCCTTTCACACCCTTTCTGCAGTTGTAAAACAGCTGACCCCAACTATGTATTCTATCCTACTCCCCTGCTTGCTTTGTTTCTTTCTTCTCTTTGTTTATCTATTTATTTTAGAATATAACCCCATGTTTTTTATGAATAGTAATGAATAATAAACTTCTTTGTTTTGTTTATTTTATTCTCTCCATTCTACAATGTAAATTTCATGAGGGTAGGAATATTTACTGTATCCCTATGCCAAGAATCTTGTCAAGTGTACAATAAATACTTGATGAGTGAAGGGCTGAATCAGTCCCTGAATCTCTGTAAAGATAGTGGAGTACGCTTAGCTCAGATAAATATTCACTATTGTGGCTTTCAGAGCCCTGCTGGTGCAGCGGTTAAGCGCTCAGCTGCTAACCATAAGGCCAGCAGTTCGAATCCATCAGCTGCTACTTGGAAACCCTATGGGGCAGTCCTACTCTGTCCTGTAGGGTCACTATGAGTCGAAATCAACTCAGTGGCAATGGGCTTTTGGTTTATTGTGACTTGCAGAGGTAATGTCTGGTTCCTGACCAAATTTGGATCTTGTTTTTGAGGAAAAAGGAGATAGAGAACTAGTATTTTTAAGTAGCCAACAGTGTCTTCTACACACACATTAATTAAAATATCTAGAGAGTGAGTTTGAATTATCTACTTTTAAATTTAACCATGTGGAAATCATGGTGATTACAGAAATTAGAAGTAAATTAATATATTTGACACATAATTTATAGTTCCATAAATGAAAGTCTGAGCATTGTGTATTTTATTGAAACCATGGGTTAGTATTTTGAAAACATATTAGGATTTAAAATAACTTCGTATTTTAAGAAGACAGAAAAAAAAAAACCTTTACATAAATAGGGACATATTTCACATTTTCTCATGGTGAGATGTAAATTTAGATGAAAATTGAGGCCAGCTGGTGTGGTTGGAACAAACAAGTTTATTACAAATAATAATTATATTACAAATATTAATTATATATTATCGTAATACATTCTGCTAAACTCAATGGAAGATATAAAGACATTACTGCACAGTTACAAATTGAATTGTGTCCCTCAAAAACACATGTGAAGTCTTATTCCTTGTACCTATGAATGTGACCTTGTTCTGAAATAAAGTTCGTTCCTTGAAGATCTTATCAGTTAAGTTAACAAGGTCATATGGGAATATACTGCGTCCAAATACATTCAGAATAGTGCCTTATAAAATGGGAGACAGACACTGAGACAAAGTCACACAGGAGGAGACATGGTGTAAAGATGTGTTTAAAAGCCAATGAATGTCAAGAAATACCTACGGCTATCTTATTTTTTACCAGAAGCTAGAAGTGAAAAGGAAGGACCTTCCCCTAGAGTGGACAAAGAGAGCATAGCCCTGCCAATGACACCTTGAATTCAGACTCCTAGCCTCCAGAATTCTGAGACAATGCATTTCTATATTTTAAGCAACTTACTTTGTGGTATTTTGTTATGACAGCTTCAGGAAACTAACACAGGTTTTGGTACCAGAAGTAGGGTGCTGCTTTTAAGAAACACCAAAAGAAGTGGAAGCAACTGTGGAAATGGGTAATAAACAGAGGCTAGGAGAGCTTTGAGGCACTTAATAGTAAAAACCTAGATTGTCTTGAACACACAGTGGGTAGAATTATAGATTTAGAAGGCAATTCTGGAGAGGCAGGGCCAAGATGGTGGAGTAGTCAATACTCCCTCTAGTCCCTCTTACTACAAAGACCTGAAAAAACAAGTGAATTGATTATATATTACAATCTAGGAGCCCTGAACATCAAAGGCAAAGTTGAGGAATAGGACTGAGTGGCAGGGGGAGGGAGAGATGGGTCAGAAGTGGTAAGAAGTTGCCAAACCTAAGCAAGTGGGGACCAGCACCCTGCAGGCTGGTATCGGCTGGCACCAGCAGTGAGGTAAGCAGTGGCATTCTGGATGCATTTTCCACATCGGGGGAGACTGAATGGTGGAGAGTCTACTCACACCCCAAGAATCAGTGAAAAGCAGCCCTCAATTGGCAAAAGATAAGTAAGTGTGTCTAACTACCATGTGGATCAAAAAACACCCCCTTGAGAAAAGCCTCTCTCCCACTTACCTGTACCCTTCCTGCTTTGCACTGGGTCTGAGCTGGCTTCAGGGATTGTCACTTCTCCTGAGCCAGAACCAGGACCCGTCATGTGTTCTGAGCCATTCTTCTGACCTTGTAGAGGGAGCAAATTAACAAACAGGAAAAAAAAAAAATAATCAGCCAGCTCCCCTAATTTAGGAACTCAGAGCACAAACAGCTCCTTTGCCTAGGCAAGGCATAAGGGGTCCACGGACTTTGAATGCCTTTTACCTCTGCATAGACCTGTCTGTGCCATTTCAACAGCATAGACCCTCATTAGCAGAGTACAACAACAACAAAAAGAAAATACTTAAAGAAAAATGACTCAGCACAGAAAATTAAGGGGAACAAAGGAACTGTCAACAACACACACATACACACACAAGACTTCAAAATGACAGCACTAAACTCAATGATTATGCTAAATGCAAATGGACTAAATGCACCAATGAAGAGACGGAGGATGGCAGAATGGATAAAAAAAACATGATCCATCTATGTGCTGCCTACAAGAGACACACTTTAGACTTAAAGACACAAACTAAACTCAGAGGATAGAAAAAAATATATATATCAAGAAAACAGCAATCATAAAAGAGGAGGAGTGGCGATATTAACTTTTGTCAAAATAGACTTTAAAGTTAAATCCACCACAAAGGATAAGGAAAGACACTATATAATGACTAAAGGGTCAATACACCAGGAAGATATAACCATAATAAATATTTATGCATCCAATAACAGGGCTACAAAATACATAAAGGAAACTCTAGCAGCATTGAAAAGGGAAATAGACAGCTCCACAAAAACAGTAGGAGACTTCAAGACACCACTTCTGGTGAAGGACAGACATCCAGCAAGAAGCTCAATAAAGACACGGAAGATCTAAATACCACAATCATCCAACTTGACCTCATAGACATATGCAGAACACTCCACCCAACAGCAGCCAAGCATACTTTTTTTTCCAATGCATATGGAACATTCTCTAGAACAGACCACATATAAGGCCACAAAGCAAGCCTTAACAGAATCCAAAGCATTAGAGTATTACAAAGCATCTTTTCTGACCATAAAACCATTAAAGTAGAAATTAATAACAGAAAAAGCTAGGAAAAAAAAAAAATCAAACACATGGAAACTGAACACACCTTGCTCAAAAACTACTGGGTTATAGAAAAAATTAAGGATGGAATAAAGAAAATCATAGAATCCAATGAGAATGAAAACACATCCTACCAGAACCTTTGGGACCCAGCAAAAGCAGTGATCTGAGGTCTATTTATAGAAATAAATGCACACATCCAAAAAGAAGAAAGGGCCAAAATCTAAGCATTAACCCTAAAACTCAAACAAATAGAAAGTGAGCAACAAAAGAAGTCCTTGAGCACAAGAAGAAAGCAAATAATAAAAATTAGAGCAGAATTAAATGAAATAGAGAAAAACAATTGAAACAGTTGACAAAACCAAAAGCTGGTTCTTTGAAAAGATCAACAAAAGTAATAAGCCATTGGTCAAACTGACAAAAGAAAAACAGGAGAGGAAGCTTATAACCAGAATAAGAAATGAGATGGGCGATATCACAACAGACCCAACTGAAATTAAAAGAATCCTAACAGAATGCTATGAAAAATTATACTCTAACAAATTTGAAGACAAGTTTCTAGAAACACACTGCCTACCTAAACTAACACAGAGGTACAACAACTAAATAAACCTATAACAAAAGAAGCGATTGAAAATGTAATTTAAAGAGCTCCTAACAAAAAAAAGCCCTAGCCCAGATGGCTTCACTGGAGAATTCCACCAAACTTTCAGAGAAGAGTTAACGCCACTACTACTAAAGGTATTTCAGAGCATAGAAAAAGTTGAACTCTCCCAAACTCATGTTATGAAGCCAACATAACCGTGATACCAAAACCAGGTAAAGGCATCACAAAAAAGAAAACCACACACTAATATCCCTCATGAACTTAGATGTAAAAATCCTCGAAATTCTAGCCAACAGAATTCAACAGGATATCAAATAAATACATAAATAAATAAAAATAATGCTCCATGACCAAGTGGGATTCGTACCAGGTATGCAGGGATGGTTCAACATTAGAAAAATAATCAATGTAATCCATCACATAAATAAAACAAAAGGCAAGAACCACATGATCTTATCAACTGATGCAGAAAAAGCATTTGACAAAGTCCAACACCCATGAATGATAAAAACCCTTGGCAAAATAGGAATAGAAGGGAAATTCGTCAACATAATACAGGCATTTATACAAAGGCAACAGCCAACATCATCCTAAATGGAGAGAGTCTGAAAGCATTCCCCTTGAGTTCGGGAACAGGACAAGGATGCCCTTTATTACCAGTCTTACTCAACATTGTACCAGAGGTCCGAGCCAGAGAGATTAGGTTAGAAAAAGAAATAAAGGGCATCCAATTTGGTAAAGGAGAAAATATCTCTATTTGCAGATCATATGATCTTTTACACAGAAAACTCCAAAGAATCCACAAGAAAACCAGTGGAACTAATAAAAGACCTCAGAAAATTATCAGGATACAAGATAAGCATACAAAAATCAGTTGGATTCCTCTACACCAATAAAAAGAACATCTAGGAGGAAATTACCAAATTAATACCATTTACAATAACCTCCAAGAAGATAAAATACTTAGGAATAAATCTAACCAGAGACATAAAAGACCTATGCAAAGAAAACTACAAGACACTACTGCAAGAAATCAAAAGCAACTTAAATGAGTGGAAAAACATACCTTGCTTATACATAAGAAGACTCAACATTGTGAAAATGTCTATTCTACCCAAAGTGATCTATAGATACAATGCAATCCCAATCCAAATTCTAATAACATTTTTTAACGAATTGGAGAAACAAATCACCAACTTCACATGGAAGGGAAAGAGGCCCTGGATAAGTAAAGAATTACTGAAAAAGGGGAACAAAGTGGATGGCCTCACACTACCTGATTTTATAACCTATTATACTGCCAGAGTAGCCAAAACAGCCTGGTACTGGTACAGCAACAGATACATGGAACAATGGGACAGAATTGAGAATCCAGACATAAATCCAGCCACGTATGAGCAGCTGATATTTAACAAAGCCCCAAAGCCCGTTAATTGGGGAAAACAAAGTCTCTTTAACAAATGGTGCTGGCATAACTGGATATCCATCTGCAAAAAAATGAAACAAGACCCATACTTCACACCATGCACGAAAACTAACTCAAAATGGATCAAAGACCTACATATAAAATCTAAAATGATAAAGATCATGGAAGAAAAAAATAAGGACAATGCTAGAAGCACTAATACATGGTCTAAACAGTATAAAAAACACTTCTAACAATGCACAAACACCAGAAGAGAAGCTAGGTAACTGGAAGCTCCTAAAAATCAAACACTTATGCTCATCCAAAAACTTCACCAAAGAGTAAAAAGACCAGGAAAAAATTTTTGACTATGCCAAATTCGATCAGCGTCTAATCTCTTAAAATCTACAAGATACTGCAAAACCTCAACAACAAAAAGATGAATAACCTGATTAAAAAATGGGCAAAGTTTATGAACAGGCACATCACCAAAGAAGACATTCAGGTGGCTACCAGATACATGAGGAAATGCTCAGGATCATTAGCTATTAGAGAAATGCAAATCAAAACTACAATGCGATACCATCTTACCCCAACAACGCTAGCATTAATACAAAAAACACAAAATAATAAATGTTTGGAGAGGTTGTGGAGCGACGAACACTGCTTACACTTCTGGTGGGAATGTAAAATGGTACAACCACTTTGAAAATTTATTTGATGCTTCCTGCATTACCATACAATCCAGCAATCCCACTCCTTGGAATATATCCTAGAGAAATAAGAGCCTTTACACAAACAGATACATGCACACCCATGTTCATTGCAACACTGTTCACAATAGCCAAAACATGGAAGAAAAAAAAAAACTAGGTGCCCATCAATGGATGAATGGATAAAGAAATTATGGTATATTCACACAACCAACAGAATACTACACAGTGATAAATAACAACACTGAATCTGTGAAACATCTCATAACATGGATGAATCTGGAAGGCGTTATGCTCAGTGAAATTAGTCAGTCATAAAAGGACAAATATTGTATGAGACCAATATTATAAGAACTGAAGAAAAGGTTTAAACACAGAAGAAAACATTCTTTGATGGTTACAAGGGTGAGGAGGGAGAGAGAGGGGCATTCACTAACTAGAAAGTAGACAAGAAGTATTTTAGGTGACAGGAAGGACAATACACAATACCGGGGAAGTCAGCACAACTGGACTAAATCAAAAGCTAAGAAGTTTCCTGAATACAACCAAACACTTTGAGGGACAGAGTAGAAGGGGCTGTGGTGGGGTCTGGGGACCATGGTTTCAGGGTACATATAGGTCAATTGGTGTAACAAAGTTTATTAAAAAATGTTCCGCATTCCACTTTGGTGAGAGGCATCTAGGATCTTAAAAGCTAGCAAGCTGTCATTTAAGATGCATCAATTGGTCCCAATCTCCTTGGAGCAAAGGAGAATGAAGATCACCAAAGACACAAGGTTAATATGAATCCAAGCAACAGAAAGGGCCACATAAACCAGAGATTCTATCAGCCTGAGACCAGAAGAACTAGATGGGGCCTGGCTACAACCAATAACCACCCTGACAGGGAACGCAACAGAGAATCCCTGATGGAGCAGGAGAAAAGTGTGGTACAGAACTCAAATTCTGTAAAAAGACCAGACTTAATGGTCTGATTGAGATTGGAAGAACCCCAGAATACATGGCCTACAGACTCTCTGTTAGCCCAAAACTAAAACCATTCCTGAAGCCAATTCTTCAGGCAAAGATAAGACTGGACTATAAAACCTCAAATGATACTAGTGAGGAGTGTGCTTCTTAGCTCAAGTAGAGACATGAGACTAAGTGGGCGGCTTCTGTCCAGAGGCAAGATGAGAAAGCAGAGGGGAACAGGAGCTGGTTGAATGGACATAGGAAATACAGAGTAGAGAAGGAGGAGTGTGCTGTCACATTATAAGGAGAGCAGCTAGGGTCATATAACAATGTGTGTATATATTTTTGCATGAGAAACTGACTTGAATAGTAAACTTTCACTTAAAGCACAATTAAAAAAAAGGCAATTAAGATGAGGGTCAGAAAGAAGTGAGGAGAGCTGTGGGAAAAGCTATCACCATAACAGAATGTTGCTAGAAAAGTAGATGCTAAAAGTGTTTCTAGTGAGGCCTTAAAAGGAAATGATAAACATGTTATTGGATACTGGTGGATAAATGATCTTTTTAAAAAAGCAAAGTACTTGAATGAATTATGTTCAAATGTTTTGTGGAAAGTTGAACTTTTAAGTGATAAACTTGGATGTTTAGCTGAGGAGATTTCTAAACAAAATCTTGAAGGTGTGGTCTGGTTTCTCCTTGCTGCTTACAGAAAAAATGCAGAAGGAAAGACATACCTTGAGGAGTGATCTGTTAAAAAAAAGAAATGAGAACTTGAAGATTCAAATAATTCTCAGCCTATTCATGTTGTAAAAATGGAGAAGACATGTCTGGAGAGAACAACCAGGGTGTGGCTGGAAAACCATCTGCCGAAGAGACTGGATGTGTACTTATGGATCCAATTAACTGTATCAGCAGAAATGTTGTCAACTCAGACTGGAGGGGACAGAGACAGGAAAGAATGAAAGAAAGCTACCTGGCTTCTGTAGTTCTCCAGGTAGGAATCAGGTTGGTGGAACTCCTTGGCTGTGAAAATTTGTTGTTCACCAAGAAAAGAACCTGGGGACAGGGACGTCACTTCCTCTGTTCCAAATGTGACTATGGGACTACCTTGCCAGTTCTGGATAACAGAGTTGCCACTCAAAGCTGAGGGTGTAGCGTCACCATCCTGGTAGGCCAGGAAAATTGGGCTGACACCTAGCACTGAGGGGGAGGGGACAATGGTTAGGGATGAGAGGCTATTGCCTAGAGTGGAGAGGGTGGGGTCATCACCCAGAGTGGCCTGAAGAATAGAGATTTAATTTCAAGTCTTGAGACCTAATGAAATTTTCCCTGCTAGATTTCAGATTTGTTTGGTACCCATGACCTTTTCTTTACCTCCAATTTCTTCCTTTTGGAATGGGAATGTCTACTTTGTGCCTGTCATGTTTCATTATTGATGGTATTCCTCTCTTCACCATATTTATTATTTTTTTCATGAGCTACAAAAGAATGATGATACATACCAGACTCTACAAATGCATAATAGTTGAGGCTGCAATACGGTTTTGTTTGTTTGTTTGTTTTCCCAGAAAAACAGCATCCTATTTCCCTGTTGAGTTTATACTTGCTACACCATGTGGCAATGTCTTCAGTGATAGTTTGTAATTTTTCCTAAACTTGATTCTTGGAGTAAAACTGGTCTTCAAAACATACGTTCATCATATTATTCCTGGATGAAAAGTCTTATAAACTCCTAATGTATGAAAAACAAACGTCTTAGTCAGAGGTCTCCACAATCAGTGGCTAAGCCTTCACCTTACATAATCTTTCATTTCCTAAGCTTTCCATTCAGAGATTTTATCACTCCCCATCTTTGCTCAGAGCATTGAACTCACAGAGAGCATTTCTAAGTCTTCTTTGTTACTCCATTCCTGTTGATACTTCAAGGCCAGTCTGAAGCCATCCCTTCTCCATCATTTCAATTAGCTAACAATTGTCTCTTTGTTGCATGCTATAGCGTAAACTTAATATTTTGATTATTTTAACACTTTCTTAAATATTGCAATTTATTACTATCTGACTAATGTGCATATAGTTTATTTTCCCAGGGGAATACTCAGATCTTTAAGGCTGTTAAACAAAAAGTGGAAGGTTTAAGTCCATCTAGAAGTGCTTCAGAAGAAAGACCTTTCAATCTATTTCTGAAAAATCAGACATTGAAAACCCAATGGAGCACAGTTGTACTCGGACACACATGGGGTCATTATGAGTTGGAGCCAACTTCGTAGCAACTGTTTTTGTTTTGTATTTTAATATTAAGGAACACAGTTTTTCTTTTTCTCCCTCAAGGATCCCATGGGCTGAGCATATAAAAGATGGTAAACACATACTTCTTTTTGTTGTTGTATCTGTTCAGACTCTTTCAGAATCAAACACCAAGACAGGAGTTGATGCGCAAGAGATTTGTCAGGGGAAATGTCAGCAAGGCTTAAGAAGGAAGAGTAGAAGTAATCAGGAAAAGCTTCAGTGCAGGCCTGACAAGCATGAAAGGAGAAGGGGAAGGAAAGAGGATTGGGTGAGAATAGTCTGAGGTTTGAGTGCAGTTCTAAGGAGGTTTTGCTCAGGCTTGGGAGGAATCCTGAAGCCAAGGCTAAAGGACCAGGCTGAAACTAGTACCCTTAACTGTCTTCTGTCTTCACCTAGGTGCAGCTGGGCAGAAGTAGAGCCTCGGTGCAAGCAGCAGATATAGAAGAGCAGCAGCTGAGGCTGTCAATTCTCTCCGATCTCTTCATCTGACTTTATTGAAGAATCGAATTGGCATGGCTCCCACAATTGTAAAATAATTTTAGTAAGTCATATAATTTTAATTTAATAATTAATTAAGAAATTAGCCATGTTTATCTAGGTCAACGAGGTGGATTGACAGTGGCTGCAACAATGAGCTCAAGCATAATAACGATTGTAAGGATGGCTCAGGACTGGGCAGTGTTTCATTCTGCTGTGCATAGGGTCACTACGAGTTGAACTGACTCAACAGCACCTAACAACAACAACATCTAGGTCAGTGTCATTAAACTTCTTGATGGTAGAGACCTATTCTGAGTTTTGTGCAACAATAACATAGGATGCAACAGTGCTTTGCACATAATACACATTGTACATGCTCAGAAAATATATTACAAATAAATGCACAAATTAATGAAAATGTTATATACACTAGATAATAACCCATTGCTGTTGAGTCTATTTAGACTCATAACAACCTGTAGGGCAGAGCAGAAGTGTCCCATAGGGTTTCCAAGGACTGACTGGTGAATTTGAACACCTGGCCTTTCGGTTAGCAGCAAGGCTTTTAACTACTGGGCCATCAGGGTGACCAGATTCTAGTAGCTGCCAGAAATCCTTGGATTCCTGGGCCTGTAAATCCATTTGTCTCTGTTGTCTGTCTTCCCATCATCTCCCCACAGCCGCGTGTGTGTTTATCCTGCTCTTTTTATAACTTAGAAGTGATTGTGTTTAGGAATCACCCTACACTGGTATGGCCTCATTACTGTAAAAAAAGACAGCCCCTATTTCAAACACAGTCATATTTACAGGTAAAGATTTCAGGAGATCACACATTTTGGAGGACATAATTCAATACATTGCAAATAATTATCTGTAAAGATAGTTAATCTTGACCATTTAGTTTCTTCTTTAGTTGCCATCGTGGGTACCAAAAAAATAAAATAAAATCAGGTAGCTTTTAAAACTATTTTTTGTACTTAATCCATGCAGACATGACTTGATACATTCGATGTTTTATATTACATTGTTGTGTTTAAAATTTAGAAAAGATGAACTTTGGGAGAAGCTGAGGGACATTTTCCCAAAATAACTTGTTTAGTAGAGTGGTAACAGGAAACAATTAATATTGAGTGACCATCTTCAGAAAAAGGTGGGCAACTAGCAGATAACTTCATCCTCGTCATGGCAACATGTTTGAGAAATGTTACCTCTCTCTGACTTAGGTCCTGAATAATTAGCCTCAAACACCTCATTTCTAACCATAGTTTTACATTCAAATGACCTGTAAAGTTTCACACTTACTATTCTTACAAGCACTTGTCATTTTTGCCTGAAAGCCAATTAAAAACTTTAAAAACCGTCAAGATAGACAAATATAATTCAAAATGTATCTAATATAAAACTTTAGATATTATAAAAGGTATATGTATGCATATAATTTATTGGTTTAAAATAAAAATAATTTATTGATTTTAGAAATGTAAATAAGAGATTTGAAAGTCAGATCTACCAATATGCAAACCTTGTTTTGAGGTATATTTTTATGGGTAAAAAAAAGAAACAAATTCAGCTTCATTTTATACATCTTAGTCAGGAAATAATCTGGGTTTTGATTAATAACCTAGTGCCACTTTGAACTATATAGGTAATGATTTTAAGTTCTCTGCCTTAAAATATATAAAATGAAACAAACTTCATCCCTACAGAGATTCTCTTCTGCTAGATTAAAAAATAACTTGCAAGAGAATTTGGTAGGATGGTACAAAATCTATCAGATCTATTAATTGAGAAACATTCGATTTGTAACATGAATGATAACTATGCTAAACAGGCATATGGAAAAATAATGACTTTCTGGAGAATGATTTTTTAATGCAGTAATATACAAATCCATGCCCCACGCCTTTCTTTGAGACTATATTCACATTTCAGTCTCAGTAACCTGAGATTTCTCATTGGAATTGAAAGAATACTAGATTCAGACGCTTGAACACAGACAACATATATCTCACCAACTATCAGTCATAGCAAAATAATAATAATTCATCAAAAAAATTAAAAATAATGTCGTTAATATAACAGCAACTCGAACACTGTGTTGAAAATTTTGGTGAGATGTATGCATAAGAAACAACAGATATTTATATATGAATAAAAAAATCATATCCACACTATGATTTTAGATTGCAGATACGTGCAGAGACTTATATGCATCAATCACAAGGAGCTTTTTGTAGAAAGTCAACAATAATAAAATAATTTAATGATTATATACAAGTAAAGAGATTTGAAAGTTAGACCTACTGTTATGCAAATCTTGTTTTGAGGTATATTTATTTGGGATAGAAAAAGAAACAAATTCAGCTTCATTTTATATATCTTAGTAAGAAAATAATCTGGGTTTTGATTAATAATTTAATGCCACTTTGAAATCAATTGACTTAATTTCCATGGGTGTCAACCTCTTCATATAGCCAGCATGCTGACATGGTTTGGTACTTTCCATTAGCTTCTTTCAATTTTATGAACTTGTGACTAGAAGAGGCTAACTGTCCCCAATTTGTAATTAGATCTTCTAAAGATAAGATGCCTGTTGTACCTGGTAGTGTCAACACACGCCTGTGATAATAATTTCTAAGAACACATAAATGAATATAGGTATTTTAAACCTGTAAAACATACTTGAAAACAGAATTAGCAGGTCAGCCAAGCATAATTTTTGAATGTTTCTTCCTAAATGTTCAAGTCCGAATCACTGCAAAGGTGCTTTGGAAACTTTATCCCTTTTTGTATATCCTAAAATTGTTCCTCACATTCAAAATGCATCAGTATCTAAAATGATTTTTAATATAATATGCTTTTTCTTCATGCTGTCTTGCTTATATTAATGCAATTTTTCAGTCTTTTTTTTTTCTTTTTCTACTATGAATGTATTATCTTTGGAAGCTTATTCTTTGCTAATGTGCTAATGCTATATTTATGAAGAAGCTTTGATTGACTCTCTACCTGCTGCTTCAATATGAAGATTTAATTTGTGCAAAGTTATTTTAATGCTAACACCATTTAATTATTTAAATTGTCATAGCCAAGTTAGAAATATATATATATGGTAAAATTTTATGTACTTTTATAGGATCACGTATTTAAAATATTCCTACATGTCAGTTGATTTATATGAAAATCCAGACCTAAGATTTCAAAAACTACTTTCATTAAATATTGTAGAAGTTAAGTGGTTTCCAAATTAGTTTGTCTTTTCTTTGATGTAAAAGATCCTTTGTATAACTGCGGAACTAATGCAAATATAATTATATTAATAAATCCACAAGTTCTAATTTATTATATTTATTGTCCAGAATAAATGGCAAATGCTTTTCATGAACCAAAATAGTATTAACTTGAACTTTACTAGCAAGAGAAAGATTTTAAAAAGCAATGCATCCCTTTTAGAAAATAAATTCTTATAAAAACGTGTAATTTCAAAATGTTAATAATCATTTAACAGCAATTCAAAAGATATTTAAAATAATTAATGTTTGAGCTTAGCTTATTGGTAACCAAATTGCATATGGCATATAATACCTGAAAGTGTTTTATGCATAGTACACAGATGTGGCAAATGAGTGGTATAGTAAGTTTCCAACTTGTCATGGCTAGCATGGACAAAGTCAGGTTTGAAACTTGGAAAAAACTGGGATTTGAAACTCAAAAATTCAACTTTTTACTCACTAACCATTCCACTTTACTATCTTTACCTCACTCTTTGTGTCATGAATTGAATTGTGTCCCCCAAAAATGTGTGTATCAGTTTGGCTAGGCCATGATTCCCAGTATTGTGTGATTGTCCACCATTTTGTCATCTGATGTGATTTTCCTATGTATTAATAAATCTCTGTGACGTTAACGAGATGGGATTAGTGACAGTTATGTTAATGAGGCAGGACAAAATCTACAAGATTAGATTATGTTTTAAGTCAGTCTCTTTGGAGATATAAAAGAAAGAAGTGAGCAGAGAGACATGGGGACCTCATACCACCAAGAAAGCAGCTCTGGGAGCAAAGTGTGTCTTTTGAACCTTGGATTCCTGTGTGGAGAAGCTCCTGGTACAAGGGAAGATTGATGACAAGGATCTTCCTCCAGAGCCGACAGAGAGAAAGACTTTCCTTGGAGATGGCACCCTGAATTCAGACTTCTAGTCTATTAGACTGTGAGAGAATAAACTTCTGTTTGTTCAAGCCATCCACTTGTGGTATTTCTGTTATAGCAGCACTGGATGACTAAGACAGTTTGTATCTGTTGCAGGCGTAATCGGAGGGATATTCAAAACATATAATAATCATTACAGCACAGGTATTTCATAATCAAGGTGGATTCTGTCTATAAACAACCAATATGGCCCGACAGGTGCACAATAATGGAATATTACCCCTCAATAACTGTTTATTCTGGATTACAACACAGGAAATTGTGATTAAAATGGCTTTTTTTTTTTTCTATTATGTTTCTTTGATTTCCAAAGTTCATTATTTCATAATGCCCTCACTATACATATAAACTACTAAAAGCATTTGTGAAAAAAAAAATCATATGCCATCAATATTTTGAAGTCAAACAATACCCAGTAAAAACCCACTGCCATCGAGTTGATTCCTACTCATAGTGACCCTATAGGACAGAGTAGAACTGCCCCGTAGAGTTTCCAGTGAACACCTGGTGGATTCGAACTGCTGACCTTTTGGTTAGCAGTCATAGCACTTAACCACTACGCCATAAAAAAATTTTATTAATTCCTGATAATCAAGAAACCTAGGTTTACTTTTACAAGCAATATCGACATTATTGCTACCAATTATTGAACATGTCAAGGCTCTATGCTAAGTAATTTTCATTGAGTCTTGAAAAAGTCTTTCCATGTGTAGGGTCTTATGCAAGTTTTATTAGTAACTGAAATAAAGAGAATAAGAGAACTTGGACCCATAGCTGATAAGTATCAGTTTAGATGTCAATAAGAATCTAGGCGTCTCACCTTAAAGCTTACACTTTTTGCCTACTGCACATGGGCTAACAATGAAGTAAGTAATCCTTCCTTAGATCATCTAGACAGTAAGCAATTATCAAATATTACCTTAAATTATGGTAAATAATATTTTAAAAAGTGAGTACATGTAAAGCAGTATTGGGTCAGAAAGACTTTGAATCAAAATCTAAATTCACCACTAAGTAATGGCATTATTTTGGGCAAGTTATTTAATTTCTCTGCATTCATTCTTATTTTCATGTTTAAAAAATTATTAGACTTCTTGTTTTTTTTTCTTTTGCTACATAGCTGAAACCACACATTTGAGAAATGTACTAATCGCATAGTGACTGGTTCGTAAGAGATGCTTGAAATTTTTTAATTATTATTATTTACTAGATTAAATATAGCCTATTATAACTTTATATATATATATATTTTTATTATATCTATTGGAAACCCTCATGGCATAGTGGTTATGTGCTACAGCTGTTGACCAAGAGGTTGGCAGCTCAAATCTACCAGGCGCTCCTTGGAAACTCTATGGGGCAGTTCTATTCTGTCCTATAGGGTCACTAGGAGTTGGAGTCAACTCGATGGCGGTGGGTTTGGTTTTGGTTTATTATAACTTTCAGATACTACAACCATAACCAGAAGTGGGATAAATGAAGAGGATGTAACTTGATCCCTCTCTACCACCTACCTGTCAGTTTGTCATACTATAGGGGCTTGCATGCTGGAAACTATGCTATCAGTATTTCAAATACCAGCAGAGTCACCTGTGGTGAACAGATTTCAACAGAGCTTCCAGGTAAAGACAGACTAGCTAGAAAAGCCTGGCAGTCTACTTTCAAAAATCAACCAATGAAAACACTATGGATCAAGATAAAATATTGTCTTATACAATGCTGGAAGATAAAGCTGGAAGGCATTCAAAATACAGCAGCCACAACAATGGACTCAAGTTAACCAATGATCATGAAGATGCCACAGTAGTAGGCAATGTTTCTTTCTGTTGTAGTTGAAGTCACCATGAGTTAGAGCTGATTTGATAGCAGCTAACAACAACCACTACCACAAAACATTTCCTCTAGTCCTTCTAAACAATCGTTCTGTATTTACAGTACTTACTTGATGTTCCTTCTCACATTTAGATCCTTGCTTTTCCTGAGATGTATTGGGCCCTGTCATGGAATGAATTCTGTCCCCCAAAAACTTGTGTATCTATTTGGCTATACTGTGAATCCCAGTATTGTGTGATTGTCCACTGTATTGTCATCTGATGTGATTTTCCTATTTGTTGTAAATCCTATCACTATGATATTAATGAGATGAATTAGTGGCAATTATGTTGATGAAATCTACAAGTTTAGATTGTATCTTAAGCCAATCTCTTTTGAGAAATAAAAGAAGCGAGCAGAAAAACAGGGGGAACTCATACCACCAAGACAGGAGCAGTGGGAGCACAATGTGTCCTTTGGAGCCTGGGTCCCTGAGCTGAAAAGCTGCTAGTCCAGAGAAAGATTGATGACAAGGACCTTCCTCCAGAGCTGGCAGAGAGCAAAAACCTTACCCTGGAGCCAACACCATGAATCTGGACTTCTAGCCTACTGGACTGTGAGAGAATAAGTTTCTGTTTGCTGAAGCCATCAACTTGTGGTATTTCTGTTATAGCAGCACTAGAGGACCAAGACAGGCCCCCACCACAGCATTTGACCTCTTAGGAAACACTGGATCAACAAAATTTCCTTGACATTTGTTCCCTTAGGGTCCTTGCTGTGGATTAATCAGATAAATGAATCCCTGTTAAGATGTTATGAATGGAAGACATTACTATTACTCAGGAATTATCCCTATTCAGAGAGCAATATTTAAATACATAAAAGTCATGCTAAAATGAAAATTTCAGGTTAAAAATAGTACAAGAGGAAAAACATTTTTACTCAGTGGTTTTAAATCATCAGAATAGGCCACAGGCTAGGGCTATTTGTAAATAATCTCTGGACTGGGCATCAAATCACCGAATCTCTACTGGCTCTGCCGTGTGGTTGACCTTATATACAACACTTAACCTTTCTCATCCCAGTTTTATTCTTTTAAAGGTGAGATCTGAACCAGATGATCACTAAAATATCTGTGCTGTTCTTTAACAAATATTTAGTGGTAGGTCCTGTAGCATGATGGGACAGCGGTAGTTCAGTGGTAGTATTCTCACCTTCCATGTGACTGAGGCAGGTTTGATTTCCAGTTAATGCACCTCACGAGCAGCCACCACCCATCCATCAGTGAAGTCTTACATGTTGCTACGAGGCAGAACAGCTTTCATCAGAGCTTTCGAACTAAGATGGCCTACAAATAAAGGCCTGGATGTCTACTTCTGAAAATCAGCCAGTGAAAACCTCATGGGTCACAATGGTCTGTCAAATTTGGAACCAATCACAGGGATGTACAGAAATGGGCAGAGTTTCATTCCATTGTACATGGGATCACCATGAATCAGGGATCAATTTGACAGAAGCTAAAAATGTAGCAAGGTCATTGCTTCTATGGGGTTTTCATTCTAGTGAAGAAAGCCAGAATATATGTTTTAAAAGAAAATATGAGAAAACAATGTTATACAGATTTTGCAATATGGTGTTGTGATTAAAAAATGCTACTAGCTGGCTACTGCATATTGGGTAGTCAGGCAAGGCCTCTGAGAAAATGACTTTCAAACTGGGATCTGAATGGCAAGAAGGAACCGATCTTGCATGCCAAGATCAGAGAAAAGAGTGTGCTAGGAAGCAGGAAAAGACAGAGAAAAGGCCCTAATGCAGGTGTGAGTTTGTGTTTAAAACTAGAAAGACTTGAAGGTATGAACAAAGGGTGGGAGATAAGAGGAGTTTGGAGCAGTAAGCCAGGGCCAGGTCATGCTGGACATTGTAAGTTATAGCAAAGAGACTGATTTTTATTTTGTAATCAATGGAACTGCAGTGTAGAGTTTTTACATAGGGGAATAACATGATCCATATGTATGATGTTAAAATGATGTTGCATCAAGCATTATAGATGGAGTCTGACAAAGGAAGAAGAGTGGGAGGTTATTGCGTCAATGGAGGTGAAGTACAGTAGTTCGAACTAAGCATTTCAAGGAAATATTTACAGAATTCAATGATTCATGACACTTTTGAAGTGCAGTACACCAGATGTGACAATGTATTAAATGCTGAAAGTGAAAAAAGTTAATCAAGAACAAAATTTAGATTTTTTTATTTGAGCGACAGTGTGGATATTGGTATTTTTATTGTGATGGTGAAGAGAAAACAGAGTTTGGAGTTAAACATGTTGTATTTGGGGTGAATAATAGCTTTACAAAGACAATATTATTTGATTGTAGGGAGTTCATGATGAAAAACTTGGTCGTAAACATACATATGGGAGTTCTCAGCATATTTTATATATGTACAGAGACTGGGTGAAGTCATGTAGGGACGGCGTATAGACAGAAACCTAAACGTTTAGAAATGGAGCCCAGGAATGGGAACAGAGACTGGAAAAAAAAAAAAAAGGTGAAGCAAGAAAAAAGTCTTATTTTTATAGGGTAGTATAAAGAAATACTAAAAAGTTTTCTGGTATTTTATTCAACAACACAAACATACACTTTTTAAACTTGATGTTTTTATGGCTTGAATAAGAACCTAAGAAAATGAAATTCAGGGTGAACACAGGGGGTGTGAATTTCCTAGATGTATTCTTTTCGTAGATAAAATAGTAACAAAAAGATCAAAAAGAAAATCACAGATAATGTAAGTAAAGAAGAACTAGGAGTAAGTTAAATCTACATATGGAAAATAATCATATTTTGATAGTAGTGCTTATGTGTTTTCCAAGATAGTATAACTACCTTTCCTGATAAATACCATTCTTGGAAAAGTCCAGCAGTTGTGGGAGGGGACGAGAATGAATGAATTAATAATCCACAGTGAATCTACCTCAGATATGCCCTACACTGGGGCAACCCTGAGAAGCAAAGGATTTGTCTATTCTACACATGAAAAAAAATCACTGTATATCCACTGATTATTCATAGCACTATAGAAAATATGTTTTCCATAAGTCCATGCAAGATTTAGGGAACATGAAGTGATCATTTGCTTTCATTTATTCTGCCTTATTTATCAAAATAAATACCTGGTAACCCTTTAGTTCAATGATATTGGTGGGAGAAGTCCAAGCTGCACTGAAGACATTAGCTAAAAACAAGGCTCTGGGAATTGACTGAATAACAATTGAGGTGTTTCAACAAATATTTGCAGCAATGGTGGTACTCACTCATCTATGCCAAGAAATTTGGAAGAGAGCTACCTGGCCAACTGACTGGGAGAGATCCATATTTGTGTCCCTTTCAAATAAAGGTGATACAACAGAATGAGTAAATTATTGAACAATATCATTAATATCACACACAAGTACACAGACCAAGAGGCAGCTGTCCCAACAGAACAAGGGAATATGGCATGGCTTAAAATCAGGATATACAGGATATCAGGAAAGGTGTTCATCAGTGTTATATCATTACACCATACTTAATCTGTAGGCTGAACAAATAATCAGAAGAATGGGGCATCAGGATTGAAGGAAGAAATGTTAATAACCCATGATAGGCAGATGACACAACCTTGCTTGATGAAAGTGAAGAGGACTTGAAGCATTTCCTTATGAAGATTAAAGACTACAGCCTTCGGTATGGGTTACACCTCAACATTTAAAAAAAGAAAAATCCTCACTTGGACTAATGAGCAACATTATGATAAACGGAGAAAATAGTGACTTTGTCAAGGATTTCATTTTACTTGCATTCAAGCAAGGTTACGTCATCTGCATAGTACAGGTTGTCTCTTGGTCTATGTACAGGTTCTACGTGAGCACAGTTAAGTGTTCTGGAATTCCCCTTCTTCATAATGTTATCCATAATTTGTTATGATCCAAACAGTTGAATGCCTTTGTGTAGTCAATAAAACACAGATATCTCTCTGGTATTCTCTGCTTTCAGCCAAGATCCGTCTGACATCAGCAATGATAGTCCTCTTTTGAAACCAGCTTGAATTTCTGGTAGTTACCTGTCGATGTATTGCTGCAGCCATTTTTGAATTACCTTCTCAAAATTTTGCTTGTGCGCGATATTAAGGATATTGTTCAACAATTTCTACTGCTGGATCTGTTGGTTCATGTTTCTTTGGAATAGGTATAAATATGTATCTTTTTCACTAAGTTGGCCAGGTAGCTGTCTTCCAATTTTCTTGGCATAGTTGAGTGAGCACTTCCAGGGCTGCATTCGTTTGCTGAAACATCTCTGTTGCTATTCTGTCAATTCCTGGAGCCTTGTTTTTCACCATTCCCTTAAGTGCAGGTTGGACTTTTTTCCTTCAGTATGATCGGTTCTTGACCACATGCTACCTCCTGAAATGGTTGAATATCCGTCATTCTTTTTGGTACAGTGACTCTGTGTATTTCTTCCATCTGCATTTGATGCTTCCTGCATCATTTAATATTTTCCCTGTAGAATCCTTCAATATTGCAACTCAAGGGTTGAATGTTTTCTTCAGTTCTTTCAGCTTGAGAAATACTGACAGTGTTCCTCTCTTTTGGTTTTCTATCTCCAGGTCTTTGCACATTTCATTATAAACTTTACTTTGCCTTCTCTGGCTGTCCTTTGAAATCTCTTGTTCAGTTTTTTTACTTCATCGTTTCTTCAATTTGCTTTAGCTACTTAAAAGTTCAAAAACAAGTTTCAGACTCTCTTCTGACCTGTTTTGGTCTTTTTTTTTTCTTTCTCCTAGAAGAATGAAGAAGCCTATCTTGGAAGAAGTATAGCCAGAATGGTCCTTGGAAGTGAGGATGGTGAGACTTTGTCACATATACTTGTACATGTTATTAGGAGGGACTAGTCTCTGCAGAAGGACATCATGCTTGGTAATATAGAGGGTCAGTGAAAAACAGGAAGATACTTATCGAAATGTTTTGACAAAGTGGCTGCAACAATGGGCTCAAACACAGCAATGATTGAGAGAATACAACCAGAATATTCCTTAGAATAAATAATGGCAAGACTTTGACTTGCTCACTTTGGTCACATCATTATGAAAGACCAAATGCTAGAAAAGGATATCATGTTTGGTAAAGTAGAGAGCCAATGAAAATGAGGGAAACTCAGTGAAGAGGACTGAAACAATAACTGCAACAAGATTAAGTGAATGGTCTTTTGGAAATTTTAATATATAAGTAATTAATCTTGTGATATGTGTATATTTCTATCCCTGTTTTTATGTAAGCAGAGATATAAATACATGATAGAGAAAATTTAATTTTACATATTTTATTTTCCAGTTCCATATGTATATATTTATGTAATTCTTCATTGAATAAGTAATACATCTACATTATTTGATACTCAACAGGTAAAAAGTAGTATATTAAAATAGGTCTTTTTTTTCCACTCCTATCAATCACCTACCCAAATTTCTTTTCCACAGATAACAAGCTAACAATTCATCATGAGTTTTTCATCAATATTTTAAGACTATACAAGGCAATACATATTATAAATATGCTACATATATGTTCCGTATGCATATAGTTTTATGTATGTGTATTGACACACATGCACATAAACAGCAGAGTGGGGAGAAAGGATATATGTATATATTTTTCTCACTTAATGTTTTACACAAACGTTAAAATGCTAATACACTGTAAACACAATTATGTACTTAGTTTTTTGATTTATTAGTATATGATGGAAATTGTTACATATTAGTTTTCTTTAATCCTCCTTGTTTGTTAAATGTGAGACAATATCTTTATAAATATGTCATTATTTAACTACACCTTTATTGATGATTATTTTAGCTTATTTCGAATAATTTCTCAAGAGTGCAATATATGTGCAGGATAAATTTATAGAAGTGGAAGTACTAGAATGAAGAGTAGATCAATTTAAAATGCTTAAATTATTCAAAACAATGACATATTTCATTTGAAAATTTTAATCAAGAAATATTTGGCTATTCCAAATATGCTTCGTAGTTTTATGAGTTAGATATTTTAGAATACTGCTCCTGATGTTTTATTTTATCAGTTACTAGTTATTAGAAGGAATATTTGTCTTGCTAATGTTACAAGCACACAGGAAAGGTATGCGTCAGGGTTGTATTCTTTCACCATACCTATTCAATCTGTATGCTGAGCAAATAATACAAGAAGCTGTACTGTATGAAGAAGAACGGGGCATCAGGATTGGAGGAAGACTTATTAACAACCTGCATTATGCAGATGACACAACTTTGCTTGCTGAAAGTGAAAAGGACTTGAAGCACTTACTAATGAAGATCAAAGACCACAGCCTTCAGTATACGTTGCAGCTCAACGTAAAGAAAACAAAAATCCTCACAACTGGACCAATAAGCAACATCATGATAAATGGAGAAAAGATTGAAATTGTCATGGATTTCATTTTACTTGGATCCACAATCAACAGCCATGGAAGCAGCAGTCAAGAAATCAAAAGACGCATTGCACTGGGTAAATCTGCTGCAAAGGACCTCTTCAAAGTGTTGAAGAGCAAAGGTGTCACCCTGAAGACTAAGGTGCCCCTGACCCAAGCCATGGTATTTTCAATGGCATCATATGCATGTGAAAGCTGGACAAGGAATAAGGAAGATGGAAGAAGAATTGACACCTTTGAACTGTGATGCTGGTGAAGAATATTGAATATACCATGGACTGCCAGAAGAACGAACAAATCTGTCTCAGGAGAACACAACCAGAATGCTCCTTAGAAGCAAGGATGGCGAGACTGCATCTTTCATACTTTGGACATGTTGTCAGAAGGGGTTAGTCCCCGGAGAAGGACATCATGCTCAGCAAAATACAGGGTCAGTGGAAAAGAGGAAGACCCTCAACGAGGTCAATTGACACAATGGCTGCCAATGATGAGCTCAAGCATAACGATTGTAAAGATGGCTCAGGACCGGGCACTGTTTTGTTCTGTTGTGCGTGGGATCGCTATGAGTCAGAACCGACTCGACGGCACCTAACAACAACAACAACGTTATAAGTGTATTATCAAGAACATTTGAAATATTGTGTACGTATATGCTTTTTTTTATATGCTTGAATACTACAAAGTGCTAGCCATACACAAACAACTTATTAATGTTACTCATCAAATTAATAAGGCTAAATAACAAAATTCTTAAAAAATATTTGTGTTAAATTATACAAAAAGTTTAGGTTATGTACTTCTACATACTTCATCTAGTACCATATTTATATTCTGGGAATAAAGGAAATAGCATTTTTTTCCAGTGACTTCCGAAATATAACACTGCAACAAAATCAGCTCCTGATTTCAATATCTATAGTCACTTTCTGAAGAAGTAGTGATAGGTTGTTCATGGCTTTTATCCAAATAGGGCTGTGTGGTCTAGTTTTCCTTTCTAAGCCTGAAGCATAATGAAGATTTTTAATGTTCCATCAAGGGCAAATAGTGAATATAAAGCGATAGTTCGCCCTTGTGAAGAAATGCTTCCTTAGATGATGTCTCTAAAGAATCAGAGGAAATTGCAATGGGAAAACATTCAGATAAACATCTGAGTGATCGGTTAAGCAGAGTAAGAATGTGACACACTTATGATAAAAATTTTGGAAATTTGTTACAGAAAGCAAATATTCAGACTGTTTGATCAGACCTATGTCTGTGAAATTTAGCTTGTTTTACTCACTTTTCTCTAAGAAGAAAACACTGCTTATGGCTGCAAAAGGGAAATTAACTATTATGTCACCAATTAAATTGTGTTCTCCGCGATTTAGCTTTGCTTTCGCTTTAACTCATTAAAAGGAAATGGTTTTACTGACGTAAAATGTTCTTCCTGATACATGTAGATGTGTCAATACAGACAAAATCTCTAGATTATTCAATAATCATAAGACAGAAACAGATCATAGTTGAGTCATGGAATACACATTGTCAATATTTAGTAGAAAATCTACTGGAGCCTTATATTTAATTTTTGGGTGAAAAAACATAGTTGAGTATGTAAAATTATTCACTGTCCTTAGCCCGTCGATATGTTGTTGCTGTTAGGTTCTGTCGAGTTTGTTCCGACTCATAGTGACCCTGTGTACAGAGGGAAACACTGCCTAGTCCTGCACCATGCCCACAATTGTTGCTATGCTTAAGTCCATTGTAACCACTGTGTCAATCCATCTCCTTGAGGCTCTTCCACTTTTTCATGGACCCTGTACTTTACCAAGCATGATATCCTTCTCCAGGGACTCATCTCCCCTGACATGTCCAAAGTATGTAACATATAATCTTACCGTTCTTGCTTCTAAGGAGCATTCTGGTTGTATTTCTTCTAAGACAAATTTGTTCATTCTTTTGACAGTCCATGGTATATTCAAAATTCTTCATCAACACTACAATTTGAAGGCATCAGTTCTTCAGTCTTCCTTTTTCATTGTCCAGATTTTGCATGCGTATGATGCCTATGATGCGATGGCAAATACCATGGCTTGGGTCAAGTGCACGTTAGTCTTCAAGATGACATCTTTACTTTTCAACAAGAAGTTCTTTTGCAGCAGATCGGCCCAGTGACATGCATCTTTTGATTTCTCGATTGCTGCTTCCATGGGTGTTGAGTGTGGACCCAAGTAAAATGAAATCCTTGACAACTTCAATCTTTTCTCCATTTATCATGATGTTACTTACTGGTCCAGTTGTGAGGACTTTTGTTTTCTTTTTGTTTCTTTACATTGAAGGGTAATCCATACTGAAGACTGTAGTCTTTGATCTTCATCAGTAAGCGCTTCAAGTCCTCTTCACTTTCATCAAGCAAAGCTGTGTCATCTGTATAACACAGGTTGTTAATGAGTCTTCCAAGAATCCTGATGGCCTGTTTTTATTCATAGAGTCCAGCTTCTCAGATTATTTGCTCAGCTCACAGATTGAATAGGCATGGTGAGAGGATACAACCCTGATGCACACCTTCCCTGACTTTAAACCACTCACTATCCCCTTGTTCTGTCGGAACAACTACCTCTTGATCTATGTACAAACGTCCCATGAGCATAATTAAGTGTTCTGGAGTTCTCATTTTTTGCAATGTTATCCATAATTTGTTATGATCCACACAGTCGAATGCCTTTGCATAGTCAATAAAACACAGGTAAACATCTTTTTGGTATTCTCTGCTTTCAGTCAAGATCCATCTGACATCACCAATGATATTCTTGGTCCCATGTCCTCTTCTGAATCTGCCCTGAATTTCTGGCAGTTCCCTGTCAATATACTATTGCAGGCACTTTTGAATGATTTTCAGCAAAATTTTACTTGCATGTGATATTACTGATATTGTTTGATAATGTCTGCATTCTGTTGGATCACATTTCTTGAGAATAGGCATAAATATGGATCTCTTCCAGTCAGTTGGCCAGGTAGCTCTCTTCCAAATTTGTTGGCATAGACAAGTGACCACTTCCAGCACCGCATCTGTTTGTTGAAATATCTCGATTGATATTCTGTCAATTCCTGGAGCCTTGTTTTTTGCCAATGTCTTCAGTGCAGCTTGGACTTCTTCTTTTAGTACCATCAGTTCCTGATCATATGCTACCTCTTGAAATTGTTGGATGTCGACCGATTCTTTTTGGTATAATGACTCTGTGTATTCCTTCGATCTTCTGTTGATGTTCCCTGCATCATTATAGAAATGTGAAAAAAACTGTCAAAAACATTTATTTTTATACTTTTAACTTATTTTGAAATAATTTTAAATTTACGGAGTAATTACGAATCACACCAAGAACTTCTGTATACTTTTCACTCAGATGCACTCATTGTGAACACTTTCTCGGTTTGTTCTGTCTCTGCCTTGCTTCTGTTTCTCTTTCTCTTTTTGTATGTGTGCATATATATACCTGCATATTGTTAAAAATAATCAAAACTCAGTGAAATTTGAACATAAGTTTTATTCTGAGCAGTTATTCTATATACATATGGGGAGATTATTTTGATTCCAGAAAAAGCAAATGGCTAGAAGAAGCTAGATACAATTAGGCTTATAAAAAGAAGAGGAGAGAGAAATATAGATCAATTATTGGCTAAATTTAACATGACTTAAGAAGCCCTACCTGCTGCCCCTTAACCATTGCTGTCGAGTCGATTTCGACTCACAGCAACCCTAAAGGACAGAGTAGAACTGCCTCAGACTGTTTCCAACCAGCAGTTGGTGGATTCAAACTGCAGAACTTTTGTTTAGCAGGTGAACTTTGCCCTTCCCCTTTTACTAATATCATTTGTTATCAGGTCACAAGATAGTCTCTGCCCCTCCTTTCAGACATGTGTTTTGAAATTCAAACGTAGTAAGCCTCTATTTGGAGCCCTGGTGGCTTAGTAGTTAAGAGCTAATGCTGCTAACCTAAAGGTCAGCAACTCGAATCCGCCAGCCACTCCTTGGAAACACTGTGAGTTCTACTCTGTCCTATAGGGTCACTATGAGTCAGAATTGACTCAATGATGGCAACAGGTTTTTTAAGCCTGGATTTGAACAGGAAAGAAAGGATTTGCAACTCTGGGTGAAAGAAAAGCCACTGGCAGGTTTATTTTTGTCAGAGTTTTCTTTGAAGTAAGTATTTGGCTTTGTTAGTACGAAAACCCCAAAATCAAACCAAGATATCTGTTATCAATTTCTCTCTTTGACAATATATATATATATTGTAAGGAACATATATAATATATACATACATATGTATATTTTTTTCTGAATCATATGGAGGTAAGTTATAGACATTGGATATTTTTAACAGAAAAGGATCATTTATCCATTTCTACTCCTGTTACTGAGTTATCTTCTCTATAAATAGTTCAAACAATGTGAAATTGTTGGTGAAAGGTAAATATATGCAGCATGTGACTACAGATAAGACAAAGGTCTCCATTTGGGGCAACTACCACCCATGCCATGCATTCAGACCCTAGCAGTTCTGCTAATGGCATGAACACCTAGCAGTCACTCTGAACGTTACCCCTGAACTGCCCAAGACACAGTCATTCGCATAGATTACAAGGTAGGTGTGTTCCCTAGAGCAGTGATTGCACAGATAATGCCTTCAACATGGCACCGGTCGATCACTTTCATCTTTATTTCCCAACAAATACATCTAGTTTAAAGTATCAAATCACAAAATATCTATTTTGCCATTATATTTGGATTTTTTCCAAAACAACTGCCTTCTGTGCATTTAGATCTAAATATATTAATGCTTTTTCTATTAATTTTGTTACAAGTCAACATATTGAAATCTTTTTTTTTTTTTTCTTTCTGGGTTGATGTTTAGTCAACTACATTCAATAACATGATTTATACATTATTTATTGGGAAAATTACGTATGAATATTGAATGATGAAAGTTGAAAAGTAGACGTACATCTTCTAATTTTCTTTAATTTCTTGACTTTTAAAAATAATTATGTATTTCTTTTTCTTCTTGTTTGATATTAAAAATGTTTAAAGGTTTGAATTTGTATATGGTTTTGAATCTTATAAATTGTGTCTTACACTACTTCCACCAGGTGTCTGTCAGTTTGCCCTACCGTGGTGCCTTATTTTTTACTGTGATGCTGGAAGATTTGTCACTGGTATTTCAAATACCAGCAGGGTCACTCTTGCTGGACAGGTTTCAGTTGTGTTTCCAGACTAAGATAGACTAGGAAGAAGGACCTGGCAGTCGACTTCTGAAAAAATTGGCCAGTGAAAATCTTATGAATAGTAGCAGAACATTGGCTCATATACTGCCAGAATATGAGCCCCCCAGGTTGGAAGGCACTTGAAATATGCCTGGTGAAGAGCTGCCTCCTCAAAGTAGAGTCAGCCTTAATGACAAAAAGGGAGTAAAGCTTTCAGAACTTTCATTTGCTGATGTGGCATGACTCAAAATGAGAATAAAAAGCTGCAAACATCCATTAATAATCGAATCCTGGAATGTTTGAAGTATGAATATAGGAAAAATGAATTGGAAGATAAAGATCAATATCCTAGACATTAGTAATCTGAAATGGACTAATAGTGGCCATTTTGAATCAGACAATCATATAGTCTATTATGCAAATAATGACAAATTGAAGAGGAATGATATGATGTTCATCATCAAAAAGAACATTATAAGGTCTATCCTGAAGTACAACACTGCCAGTGGTAGGATAATAGCCATACGTCTGTAAGGAACACCAGTCAATATGACTAATATTCAAATTTACATATCAACCACTACTGCGAAAGATGAAGAAATTGAAGATATTTACCAACATCTGCATCTAAAATTGATCAAAAAATGCAATCAAGGTGCATTGATAACTACTAGTGATTGGAATATGAAAGATGGAAACAAAGAAGAAGAACTGGTAGTTGGAAAATAGGCCTAGGTGATAGAAACAATGCTAGAGTAGCATGACAGAACTTTGCAAGACCAACGACTTCTTCATTGCAAATATCTTTTTTTCAACAACATCAGTGGTGACTATACACCTGGTCCTCATCAGATAGAATACACAGGAATCAAATCGACTACATCTGCGGAAAGAGATGATGCAAAAGCTCACTATCATCAGACAGAACAAGGACAGGGAGGGGCCGACTGTGGAACAGACCATCAATTGCTCATATGCAAGTTCAAGTTGAAGTTGAAGAAAATTGAAACAAGTCTGCAAGAGCCAAAGCAAGAACTTGAATATATCCCACCTGAATTCACAGACCACTTCAAGAATAGATTTGACACATTAAACACTAATGACTGAAGAACAGATGAATTGTGGAATGACATCAAGGACATCATACAAGAATAAAGCAAGAGGTCATGAAAAAGACAGAAAAGAAAAAATAAAACAATGGATATCAGAAGAGACTCTGAACGTTGCACTTGAACATCCAGTCGCTAAAGCAAATAAAAGAAATGATGAAGTACGAGAGTGGAACAGGAGATTTCAAAGGCAGTTAGTGAAGACAAAATAAAGTATTATAATGAAATATGCAAAGACCTGCAGATAGAAAACCAAAAGGGAAGAACAAGCTTGGCATTTTTCAAGCTAAAAATTCAAGCCTCAAGTTGCAAAATTGAAGGATTCTAAGGGGAAAAATATTAAACGATGCAGGAAGCATCAAAAGAAGGTGGAAGGAATACTCAGAGGGACTGTACCAAAAAGAATTGGCCGTAGCTTAACCATTTCAGTAGGTAGCATACGATCAAAAACCAATGGTACTGAAAGAAGAGGTCCAGCGTGCATTGAAGGCACTGGTGAAAAACAAGGCTCCAGGCATTGAAGGAATGCCAGTTGATATAATTTCAGCAAATGGATGCAGTGCTGGAAGTCCTCACTCTATGTGAAGAAATTTCAAAGACAGCTACCTGGCGAACTGACTGTAAGAGATTCATATTTGTACCCATTCCAAAGAAGGTGATGCAATTGAATGCGGAATTTATTGAACAATATATCATTAATATCACCCACAAGTAAAATTTTGCTGAAGACACAAAAGCGGTCTCAGCAGTACATTGACAGTGAATTGCCAGAAATCAAGCTGGATTCAGAAGAGGATGTGGAACAAGGGACATCGTCGCTTATATCAGATGAATCTTGGCTGAAAGCAGAGAATGTCAGAAAGACATTAACCTGTGTTTTATTGGCAATGCAAAGGCATTCAACTGTGTGGATCATAACAAATTATGGATAACATTGCAAAGAATGGGAATTCCAGTACACTTAATTGTTCTCAGGAGGAAACTGTACATAGAACAAGAGGCAGTCATTCGAACATAACAAGGGGTAATGCATGGTTTAAATTCAGGAGGGGTGTGCATCGGTGTTCTATCCTTTCACCATATTTATTCAATCTGTATGCTGAACAAATAATCTGAGAAGCTGGGCTATATGAAGAAGATTGCAACATCGGGATTGGAAGAAGACTCATTAACAATCTGCAGTATGCAGACGACACAATCTTGCTTGCTGAAAGTAAAGAGGACTTGAAGCACTTACTGATGAAGATCAAAGACCACAGTCTTCAGTATGGATTACATCTTAACATAAAGAAAACAAAAATCCTCACAACTGGACCAATAAGCAACATCACGATAAAAGGAAAAAAAGATGAAAATTGTCTAGGATTTTATTTTACTTGGATCCACAATTAACAGCCATGGAAACAGCAGTCAAGAAATCAAAGGACACATTGCATTAGGAAAATCTGTTGCGAAAGATCTCTTTTAAGGATGACTGAAGAAGAATTGATGCATTTGAATTACGATGTTGGTGAAGACTATTGAATATACCATGGACTTCCAGAAGAAGGAACAAGTCTGCCTTGGAAGAAGTATAGCACGAATGCTCTTTGGAAGCAAGGATGTGAAACTCTGTCTCACATGTTGTTGTTAGGTGCCGTCAAGTCAGTTTCAACTCAGTGACCCTATGCACAGCAACACGAAACACTGCCCGATCCTGCACCATCCTCACAATCGTTGTCATGCTTGAGCCCATTGTTGCAAGCACTGTTAATCCATGTCGTTGAGGGTCTTCTTTTCTGCTGACCCTGTACTTTACCAAGCATGATGTCCTTCTCCAGGGACTAATCCCTTCTGATAACATGTCCAAAATATGTAAGACCCAATCTTGCCGTCTTTGCTTCTAAGGAGCATTCTGGTTGCACTTCTTCCAAGACAGATTTTTTCATTCTTTTGGCAGTCCATGGTATATTCAGTATTCTTCGGCAACACCACAATTCAAAGGTTTCAATTCTTCTTCGGTCTTCCTTATTCATTGTCCAGACTTCATATGCATCTGATGCAATTGAAAACACCATGGCTTGGGTTAGGTGCACTGTCTTAGTCATTTAGTGCTGCCATAACGGAAATACCACAAGTGGATGGCTTTAACAAAGAGAAATTTATTTCCTCACAATATAGTAGGTTACAAGTCCAAATTCAGGGCGTCAGCTGCAGGGGAAGGCTTTCTGTCTCTGTAGGCTCTGGAGTAAGGTCCTTGTCCTCAATCTTTCCCTGGTCAAGGAGCTTCTCAGGTGCAGGGATGCTGTGTCTAAAGGACGCACTCCGCTCCTGGTGCTGCTTTTTGGTGGCATGAGATCTCCAACTCTTTGCTTGCTTCCCTTTCCTTTTACCTCTTGAGAGATGAAAGGCAGTTCAGGCAAGCCCCAAGGAAACTCCCTTTACTTTGGATCAGGGATGTGGCCTGAGCAAGGGTGTTACATTCCACCCTAATGCTTTTAACCACAGGCAGAGATTATGATTTATAACACGTAGGAAAATCACAAAATGGAGAACAACCACACATAGCCTAACCAAGTTGACACATATTTTGGGGGGACGCTATTCAATGCATTATACACACCTTAGTCCTCAAGGTGACATCTTTGTTTTTCAACACTTTTAAGAAATCCTTTGCAGCAAATTTGCCCAATGCAATGCCTCTTTTGATTTCTTGACTGCTGCTTCTGTGGGCGTTGATTGTTGATCCAAACAAAATGAAATCCTTGACAACTTCAGTCTTGTCTCTGTTTATCATGATGTTGCTTATTGGTCTAGTTGTGAGGATTTTTGTTTTCTTTATGTTGAGGTGTAATCCATATTGACGGCTGTGGTCTTTGATCTTCATTAGTGTTTCAAGTCCTCTTCACTTGCAGCAAGCAAGGTTGTCTCATATACTTTGGACATATTACCAGGCTGGATCAGTACCTTGAGAACCACACCATGCTTGGTAAGGTAGAGGGTCAGGGGAAAAAAGGAGACCCTCAATGAAATGAACTGACACAGTGGCTGCAACAATTGGCTGAAAGATAAAAATGATTATGAAGATGGTGCAGAACCTGGCAGTGTTTGGTTCTGTCGTACATAGGGTCGCTATGATTTGGAACCAACTAGATGGCACCTAACCACAACAATAAATTATACTAATTATTTCTGTTTTGTACTTTTTATAAATAAGGAGTTTTATCTATTTTTCATTAGTTTAGAAATTTAAAAAAATTACATTTACATTTACCCCATCGTGATAAAGAATATAATTGATGTTATAATTTTCTTTAAAAATTCTTGAGTTTTTACTCCAGTAATTTTTTTAGTATATAATAAAAAAGAAATTAATGCATATATAAACTTCAAATATTAAATTTCTTAAATATTCTATATTTATACTTTGCAAATATTCTATATTATTATTTTTAATTGTTTTTTCAAGTATTTAAACTATGCTCATCTGTTATGATTATTTTGTTTCCATCCTTTTCTACTTATTTATTTTCAAAATATTCTGTATTTTATACTATTTTGTTTTAGGACTGTGCCTTATATATAACATAGAGTTGGGTTGTATTTTTAGTCCAGTGTTCTCCTTATTCCCCACTACCTGTTGCCATGCAGTCAATTCTGACTCATGGTGACCTTCATTTGTATCAGAGTAGAACTGTGTTTCATAGGGTTGTCAGTGTTTGATTATTTCAGCTATAGATCACCACACCTTTCTTACTTTGCAGCCAAGTGAATTAACTGTTAGCACCACCCAGGGACCATTCCTCTGTAGAGTTGGTAAACTCTGAGAACTGTTTCCATCTTTTACCAGTAGCCTCTATGCATGAGATGGGTTGAAATTCTCTTGTTTTAAATCCATCTGCTTCTGTTTTTTGAATATTAAAAAAAAAAAACCTTGTGTACCACAGAACCTATTCTTATTATCAGCACATTTTTTGATACACTATTAAAATATTCCTTTCTAAAAAGCAAGTAAGCATATACAGTTAGCTAGCCATTTTGAGCCAGTACAGATTGTTATTTCTTTCTTTCCATGCCTTTCAATTGTCTTTGAGAAAATTGAATTAAATGGACTTTGTGTCTTTCAGATTGTACTATAAGGGCATCAAGTATAAGCTGGAAGTATACTTGCAAAAATCTCTTTAGCTCACTAGAGGGTAGACAGGATGTCAAGATTATAAATTATTTTGCCATCTTTGCTATGATCACAATTGGATTCTTTCTTAGTATGAATAGACTTCTTTATCACATGCAATTATGCTCAGAGAACATTGCATTTTGTTTCCAAAGACTTTCATGATATTTAAAGGATTTTTAAAGAATCTTATCACCTAAAATCAACTTGAGATTTTAATAATACAGTGAAGAGTCACTAAATGATGAAAACTCAGCATGATTAATAAATGCACTTGAAGGGGGGCATATTCAAAATATTTAGTATTTGTTTTGGCACTGAAGGGAAAATTGACCAACCAGAAAAGAACCCAACATAAATAACTGGTATTGCTGTAATGGTGTGTACTGGCTGGATACTGACTATTTATTTGTAGATATTTGTAATTCAAGAAGTAAGGAATAAAACCATCATGAAATCTGAAACATTGCCTTTGTCCAAGTGCTATGGTTTTTAACCAAGAGTTTTTGTTCTAGGATAAGTGGCTGAAACTTAAAAGCATGCATTCAGTTCTCTATTTAGAGATTGAGTCAAAGGCAAGGCAATTTTGAGTGAAAAGCCAGGCTGGAATTCAATGTCTTTTAATTAGGTCACATAGGCAAAATTTATTTACAAGACCAAGAAAAAGGGAAGAAAAACAATGGTCTTACAAAAAGAAGATTGCTACTTTAAAAGTTATACTAGTCTGAGTTGAATATAGAACTACTATTTACTTTAAAAATCAATCACAATTCTACTTTATATCATAAAGTAAACTGTTTTGCAGAATTTAATAGGATTACACCATTGATTTCATCCACACAATGCTAGCTGACATTGCATACCTATGAACTATGGCCTATTATGTTACTGAGCACAAGAGAAAAGGGATTAGTCTGTGAAAGAACAAGCAGATTTCATGGCTCTGCACAATGTTCACATACCTGTTAACACAATAGTCATTTTCTGTTAGTAAATGTCAACCAATAAAACAAAACAAAACAAAAAAGTAGTCTGTTCTAACCCTTGAAGCATCTGGCTAAGCTTATTTGAAAATTCTGTTTGGGCACCTATTCAAAATCCAACCACTGAATATGAAAGGGAAAAGATTGTGTCTGTCTGTTTGTTTTCTTCCCAGGGATGAAAATAATGTCAAAGAATTGATTTCAACTATGTATGATTTTGGTAACTTCAGAAATGTCTTCTTTAGAATCATTTAATCAGCCCCAATAGCAATATGTAGTTATTCTAGATTATTTTTAGTCTAAGTCAAAGAAAAAGTGACCATGTGGGAGTGTGACAGGGAGAGTGTGGTGACTGTAATTAACACCCTCATTGCCCATTTCCTTCTATAATTGTTCATATGTAAGTGTAATTTACTAGAGGGAGTTCCTTGATTTTAACACCATAGTCCATCATTTTGGACTTTTGAACTCCAGAATTATAGGAGAATAAATTTGTGTTGTTTAAGCCACTAAGGTTTTTTGTAATTTGATACAGCAGCAAAAGGAAACAAAATAATTTTGTTTTCACTAGGCTTTTGCTTTCCATATTTACCTTAGATAATGCTGTACAGAAAAGACTATATTTTAAAACCTGGCAAGATTTATTATTTATAGAAAAATAGCCAATGTTTCAGTCCAGTTCCTCCGGAAAGCGGGTACCAAGACTGACTTAGATGTGTAAGAGACTTTTTGAAGATAAAGTTCTATGAAAGTCAAAAGAGAGAGGGAGTAGTAATAGGATCTTCAAACCCATGATGTGGGATTGACACTTCTGGAAGGACAGGGGTAAAGAAGAAACCTTTTGGGTAGGAAGAGACTCAGTGTGTGATGCAATTCTGAGGAATTCTCATCCATGATAACATGGACCCCCAAAGCAATAATTGTTGGAGGAATTCCACATTGAACCAAAATGGCACAGCCCTAGTGCACCACCTTTCTCAGTAATTAGCTGGAGCAGCCCAGGGAGAGCATGTTCTTGGCTGGAATGCTGTGGTAAATTCTAAAGGCATTTTAGATAGGGTCTGTGAGCTAACTGTACTCCTGGAACATTCTCTCTTGAAGGGGTAGTTGAGTGACAAAACTCAATGGCTGCTATAGTCAATTCAACAGTAACTGAAGCTGATTATCGCTGCTATCAAGTAGGATCCACGATCAACACCTATGGAAACAGCAGTCGAGAAATCAGACAACACATTGCATTGGGTAAATCTGCTGCAAAAGACTTCTTTACAGTGTTAAAAAGCAAAGAGGTCACCTTGAGGACTAAGGTGCACCTGAATCAAGCCATGGTGTTTTCAATCGCCGTCTATGCATAACAAAGCTGGACAATAAATAAGGAAGATGGAAGAAGAATTGATGCCTTTGAATTATGGTGTTGGAGAAGAATATTGAATACACTATGGGCTGCCAAAAGAATGTGAAATCTGTCTTGGAAGAAGTACAGCCAGAATGTTCCTTAGAGGCAAAGATGATGAGACTTTGTCTCACATACTTTGGACGTGTTACCAGGAGAGGCCAGTCCCTGGAAAAGAACATCATGCTTGGTAAAGGGAGGAATCAGCAAAAAGAAAAAAGGAAGACCCTCAATGAGATGGATTGGCACAGTGGCAACAACAATGGGCTCAAACATCACAATGATCATGAGGATGGTACAGGATCCAGCAGTGTTTTGTTCTGTTTTACATAGGGTCTCTATGAGTTGGAATGGAGTCTATGGCACCTAACAACAACAACAACTGAGTCGGAAATATTGGGTTATGTATGTTATGGAGCATAGAGGAATGAGTCTAAATATTCTTAGAGGCTGCACATACTTATTTAGAGTTAGAACTGATTCTTATTTAAAAATAAATATTTTTTCTTATTTGCTTTGGATATGCAAATCCTAAGATGCACATCAGTTATTTACACTGGTATTCATTAATTTGCAAGTGTAAAGTTGTCATACCAAATCATTGCCTTCAAGTCCATTCCAACTCATAGTTGTCAAGGATTTCATTTTACTTGGATTTCATTTTACCTGGGTTCACAATCAACGCCCATGAAAGCAGCACTCAAGAAATGAAACGATGCATTGCATTGGGCAAACCTGCTGCAACAGACCTCTATAAACTGTTAAAAAGCAAAAACGTCACTTTAAGGACTAAGGTGTGCCTGAACAAAGCCATGGTGTTTTCAATCGCCTTATATACATGCGGAAGTTGGGCAATAGATAAGGAAGACCAAAGAAGTATTGATGCCTTTGAATTATGGTGTTGGCAAAGAATATTGAATATATCATGGCCTGACAAAAGGATGAACAAATTTGTCTTGGAAGAAATATAGTCAGAATGCTCCTTAGAAGCAAGGATGGTGAGACTTCCTTTTGCATACTTTGGACATGTTATCAGGAGGGATCAGTCCCTGGAGAAGGACATCATGCTTGGTAAAGTACAGGGTCAGTGAAAAAAAGGGAGACCCTTAACCAGGTAATTGACACAGTGACTGCAACAAGTAGTTCAAGCATAACGATGATCATTAGGAATGCGGAGGACCGGGCAGTGTTTTGTTCTGTTGTACATAGAGTCATTATGAGTTGGAACCAACTCGACGGCACCCAACAACAAATATCAACATCAATATGTATTTACCCATACTCATAGGGTCGCTTTGAGTTGGAATTGACTCGATGGCAGTGGGTTTGGTTTTTTTTTTTAAATGTATTTACTGCCTCTGCATTGCTTTTCTTCCTCCATATTGAAGCCTGAACTAATGTCACTGTGGTTCATTTTCTCTATATGATCCTTGGAGTTCCACGGTCATAGGCAAGAACCTCCTAAGTTTGAGTCATTTTCAATCTAGGTCTGATACTGTGTCTTCAAGTTTCCCAAACTAGATTGTCTTAAGATACATGTTGGTGTACTGTCTAAAACACAACAAAAGATGTACATGAGTGCTGTGATTACTTTTTAATTGAATCCTATCTTCTATTCATAGTGTCAAGAGTCAGGCAAAACCATTGTATTTCAAATATTTTCTGGGAGAACATCAAAATAAATCCATGTGACAAGAACAGCTGAATTAATCCTTCACCAATACTACCAGCTTTCTTACCCTCTCTTTCTTCTGTAGCCCCCTTCACAACAAAAAAGCAATTATCGTACCACCAGATCTACAATATATCTTTAGTTATCAAATCTTGATGACAATGAACTGTTGGAAAAAATGTCAGAAGCTTTCCAAATTTATCATATGACAAATTATTGTCTCAGATTTAAATCACTCCTCATAAGCATTTGTTAAATCTCAAAGCTTTTTCTCAAGAGATGATATCAAATACTCCTTCAAGAAATTTTATTTGAATACAGTGGTTCTAAAAAAACTCATTTTATCTTAATTTTTTTTGCACAGTTACTCATCTTTATCTCTTTTTCTTCATCCCTAAAACAAGGGAATCTTCCTATGGCTCAAAGCCAGTGCAACCCATTATGCCTTAATCTTCTATCTCTTCTAGTTTTTTCTTCATGCACAGTCCTCTATCTCAAAAAAAAAAAAAAAAAAATTCTTATTTACTTGCCTGCCTCCTTACAGCTACTGTCTAACACCTTTCACCACCTTCTCTACTAAACTTCTTGAAAGAGCTGTCTAAACTTTCTTCTCAAATATATGGAATATGTTTTCCATTTTGGAATGTTGCTCTGATTTTCTAATGTTCCTTCCTGTTGTCACATTCAATACATATGTTTTATCTTTATCTTGCTGGTAGGAATCCCTTTGGTTATTTTTGTTTTGTTTTGTTTTGTTTTTTTCTTCACACATTATGACACTTCCTTCCATTATCCTTTTTGGTTTTACTTCTGTAATTTGTGTGTGTGTAGGAGTTTGTATTTATGTGTGCTTGTGTTTTCAAGGATCTCATTCTCAGATCACTATTCTGGTTATACTTTTCTTATCCTCAGACTTCATTCTGAGTCCCAAATATTACTAATAAATGTAAGATTCAAATATTCATATTCTCTAGCCCAAACTTTTTCCTGGCATAAGTACTTATATCTATCTTCCAGTCACTTGGTCTATAGTAACTTCAAATTTAAAATATTCAAATTTCAACTCATTATCTTCTCTCACAAATCCATTCCTCTACCTGTGTTCTTTATCTCAGTGTGCATACTATTAGTTACCCAAACAAGGAATCTTGCATATATCTCTAATTTGACTCTCTATTATCCCAATTATTTGCTAAATCTTCCTGACATAATCTTCTAAATATTTACTCTATTTGTGTCTCCTCTATATCCCTATGTTCTGTTTTATACCTCATTGTTGTGCAACATTTTTTTTTAGAATTCAGCAATTGTTTTATAAAAGCTTTTCCAGAATCTGGTCTGCCTTTCAATTGCACCTTAAACACGTGACCAAGAAGAAAGTTCTATTTTTTGGTCCTAAATTTTTCTTTCTTTTGTTTAGAAGCAAATTCCCCAACTCAGTTTCTAGAATGGAATAATTTTTCTTCCTGTTTTATATCCTGCATCTCATAAGTTACCAAGTCATGCCGATCTTAAGAGTAAATATGTCTCAGCTCCATGTCTTACTTTCTTTCTCTTCACTGTCCTCCATGTCTTGCTCTCTATATTTACAGTCACTGACAGCATAGCCACTCCTCAGTCCTTCTGGCATTGTTTACAAAAACATATTAATAAATCCCTTTTCCCAAAAAGTTCTCTTTATCAGTTCTCTTCACATGAGAGCTTATGTTATCTGGCTAATATCAAACCTACTTATTTAGAATCTATCAGTGGCTCTCTTTTGATTAAAAGATAATGTCTGAACCTTTCAGTTTAGCATATAAACTCTTTCAAGACCTAGTATTTACTTATTGCTTCATCCTCCATATACCTTTCTCCACGTAAAGTTTTTTTTTTCCCCTCAGTTGTACTCAAATTTCCTGCTAAGATAAAATCTCATGCCCTTTCTCTCATCCTCTGCCTATATAATCTCTATTCTTCTGCCAGTGCAGTTCCTTGAAGTCTAATCTGATTATTTTAAACTGTATTTGGGGTTCCTAATCTGTTTTGCTAATACAATCAACTTTCCCAGAACTTCATCTATCATATTGATTATAATTTTGTTTTCGTGTTATTTATTTTTACCCTCACTAACCATAGGATTCTTGAGAACCTAGGTTGTTTTACCCTGTTGTTCCTATAACATTATTTCAGATAATAGCATCCATGCAATAAACACACCTTAAATAAAATATACATATATATATATATATATATATTCCATTGGAGTATTGAGAAAGGCCAAAATCTCAACTCCACAATAGTTGTGTTTATCTAGTACTCTATCACCTTCAGCTTTGGATTTACTAGCTTCTTTTGTTAAAAAAAAAAAAAAAATTTTTTTTTTTTGTTAGGCAGCATTAAATAAATATATTTCATATTTTCTGTTTTCTCAATAATTCCATATGCTATGTTGATTATTTAGCTTTAGATAAAAAGTACTCTTCATATTTTAAATGCATGTCTATAGATTCATAGATTTAAACTATTTAGTCTGTCATTCACAGATTAAGACATGCATAGTCTAGATTTTTTGTTTGAACATGATCTCCTAACTGGAGCTTTGAAACTTTTTGATCGCATTTTCATAGTTATTATCTTGGGTAAGGTGCTATTATAATGACAGACTTTACTCATTGTTTGTGATTAAATTAGTTAAACTTGAGTCCAATAATGCCTTTGACTTTGCTTTACACAATTAGCATTTATATATGCAACACTGGATTCCTCATATCATCATGAAGAAAATAACTTTGAAAGTACAAGTACGGGAAACACAGATGATTCATATTTCTAGATAAAAATAATATACTTCCAAATATTTCTGAAAATTAGAAAAGAAAAACAGGAGAAATAGAAAGACTAGGAAATTAATTTACCTAAATCGTTAGTTCCTTACTCCATGTCCATTATGAATACAGCCTGATTGTTCTGTCAAGGTTGTTGCTATAAACTACAAACTGTTCAATGTAGGATGGGCTGGATGGATTATTAAGGGATGCCCAGCATTTTTTCTTTATTTTTTAAGGCTACGTATTCTTGAATTTAGCATTTAGAACTGCTGATATAATTATTCTTCTGTAGAATTCTTACGAATACCTGAATTGATTTTAAGTTGTTAACTATAAAATAAGTTCTAACTTTTTAAAATGAGTCAAGTACACTATTTTAATGTCCACTAGCTAATAGAAAATACCTTAAAGTAACTTCTCCAATGCATGCAATTATTTTTATGAAAATACATTCACAGACTCTAGATTAATAAGGTACATTAGAATTAACTACTAAAGAAATAATATTAATTGGTTGCTGTTTTTTAGTTACAGCCATTTTCTCTAATGATATAGGGACTCAAGTAATTGCTACTTAAACTAATAGAAATTATACACACACATTTTCTTTCTCTGACTTTTGCTTCTCGGGTTCAAATTATGATCAGTTCTGGTATCAGATGGAAGATACTTATGTAATGCTCTGATTTTTGTCAAATATTGGGTAAATATGCTATGGCAGTAACAAATGTAATATTAAAAAAAAAGATTACTGTTTCTTCAGAGTCAGATTTGACACAGTGCTCAAAAACATCATGAAACATGCTGTTTTGTATGTGCTTTCTTTAGTGCAAGTTGAATTTATTAAGTTTGTCTGGTAAAGTAAAAGGCATTCATAAGATTTATAACCTACGCAATAGCAATGGATATTCAGCTCTATTGTATTTAGTAGAGGTTGTGTTGAGCTCGTGCCATCCTTTGATTAACTGCCATTGGAGACATATTTTGCAACAGAGCTGTGTTATGGCTCTCTGTTACCATGTTTCATGCAGTTACTATAGGCCTTTAGGCAGGGTAAGTATATAAATAGTCACTTAACAGCAGATGTTTGAACAAGTTGTGAAAGTAATGACTAATTGACTGCCATTTAGGATTTATTTGGAAATCTTTGATTCAGGTCCACCTCAAGTAAGGGTGAATAATGTCTTTTTCTCTAAAAGAAGGAAGCAGCAATGTTTTACCCAGAGCAGACCCTCTGAGATGTGACTAGAAGTCATAGTGTTTCCGTCAGTGGAAATGAAATAGAGACAGGGTGTGTAAGGTTTCCTCATTTTTACTGTTTGGTAGTGAAATTAATACAATGGGTGTGTAAAACGAAATAGACAGTTCTACTCTGTCAATAGGGCCACTATGAGTCACAATCGACTGATGGCAGTGGGTTTGGTTTTGGGTTTTGCATGCATAAAACATAGCAAAACAGATTGAAGTCAATACAGTTGTATTGCAAACATTTTAATTCTGTAGGTGCTTATTATTGGCTGTAAAAAGAAAGTGTAGTTACTGATTCCTAGGAGGCATAGTCTATATTTTATTCATTTTGCTAAAGGGTAGAATGGTCGAATGTACAAATCTTCTTGTTAATATTCATGGTCTTATTAAAAAGAACTAAATTTTATTGCAGTTAATATTCTCAATATCTGTACGTATCCTACCAATAACCAATTTCTTTCATCTTATATTTTCATTCCCTCTAATTTGCTAAAAGGGAATGCAAGGAAGGTTTTCAAATGTTATAAGCAGTGTCAGTTATGTGGGAGATTATAAATTACATATTTATATATAAATATACTTTATATAATTCTTTATTATATATGTTTAATGTCTGGTCACACAGAGAAGTACATACATCCCCATTCCTTATAAGCTACCTATCTTTTGAAGTGGAGTGGTATTCTATTCATGAGATTGTTCTCAGTGTCCTCAAATTTGACAGGAGTAATACGTAATATCTCCAGTTTAGTTGACTGTTAAAGCATTGGATTTTGCTCTTAATCAAAGCAAAATATGTGTCCTTTGGTACATTTCATAGAAAATAACTGAGGTTCAGTCTTGTGTAAAACTTATGAAAACATTTGAGGAACTTTAAGTGTGAACATGACCTTATAATCAATGCTTTTCTTTTCTCTTCTTCGATATTGTTCATAGATAATAAGCAGAATGAAAAATACCCTTCATAGTCTCCATTTTTGGTAATCTAGGGTGGTATAAGTATAAATTCCAGACACCAAGTACATACGAGGACTGACAAAACATCTGGACCCGGATAAAAACAACACGGAGGAACTGGGAACTCAGTGGGCTAAACCGTGACAGATTTAAGATAGACACAACAAGAACATGCTTCCTGATTTGAGGAGCACACTTGAGAAGCAAATCTAGATTTCTTGGTTATGAGGTTGTTTTCGTGGTTGTAGAGGTGAATAGACCTGCCAGAAAAAGGTCCCCAGCCATGACTTGGCTCTAAAGGGTACAGAAAGATTAGATTCCACGAAGGATTGCAGAGATAGTCACACTTTTGAAGCATTTTGTCTCTGAGGTTGAAAAAAGTATGGGACTGTTTGCCGTGAAGAAACAAGCTAGCGGTGCCCTGATCCACCTGCAAGGAGCTAGCCTGAGAAACACAACTAATTCAATAATGTATGATTGAAAAAGAACTATCCCAGAATCCACCCAAAGATTCCATGACACTAATGAGAAAAATAGTTGCAAAACCTTTAAAAAGATAAACAACAATCTATTGGGAAGAATTTGGGGAAGTAGTCTCATATAATGCTGGAGAGAGTAAAACATGGAGAAACTCCCTCTTAGAATGCTCATCTAGAATTTGAGTCTTCAGATAAATTTGCGTGTGAAAGAAATACATGCAACATTTCCATTAGGAAATTATTTGAAATAACAGTAGATGGAAAAATCTAAGTATTCTTCAATAATAAATGGTTGAATAAATCATAAAAAAAAAATCATAACTCATCCTTAAAATCAAAGTGCAAATGAAAAAATAATTGGGTACTGATAAGTAGGAATTCTAAAATATATTGTTTAGTGAACAAATTGTTCAGTAAAACAAAGTAAGAATTTGTAGTATGTGTAAATAAAAGGAGTGGGGATATATATTTGTAACTGCTTGCATTTCCAAAAAATCTATGAGATGTAAAAACAGGAAATAAGAAAATAAAACAATACTTATTATTCAGATATAAAAATAAATTTTAAAAACAAGTTTGTTGCTGTTAAGTCGATTTCAACTCATAGCAACCCTATAGGACAGAGTACAACTGCCCATAGGGTTTCCAAGGAATGCCTGGTGGATTCAAACTGCCGACATTTTGGTTAGCAGCCGAACTCTTAACTACTATGCCACCAGGGTTTCCACTTTGTTGTAGTAGAGGTGAAAACTGAGTAGAAAGAATAAAGGTGTGGAATAACATTTACTTTTGATGTAACAAAGCTGTAGACATGCATGTCACCATCAAGGCCATTGCAGAATCATTTTTACTGAATTGCACTTTGGCAATAAACAGAATTCCAGGAAAGTGATTGGCTGTAATGATTGCTTTGTTTTCTGGAAAATGTGATTTATTCCATTACAAAGTTTCTATAAGACCTAAGAGGAAGACCTCTTTCTACCTATAGTACTGAAAACAACTGTGTTTCTCCATGAGCTTCTCTTCTGCTTTTGTGTTGTGGACACAGCAGATCATGAAGGTAATCCTTTTTCTTCCTTTTCCATTGTTGCTGGTAAGCTTACAGCTAAATGCAGGACACACATCTAGCAAATGTATGGTATTCTATGGCACGTAACCAAGTCATTCCTCATTAAAGCTTATCTTTGCCACAGCTATTTTCCTTCTTTTCAATATCTTAGTTACCTACTCCAAATTTTATCCTATTTTTATGAGATTTTGTTTGCTTTAAATCCCTTGTCAAACTTTTTTGGCATAAGAAGTCTTCCTTCAATACAGAGATATCTGTTGTTGTAGTTATGTGCCCTTGAGTTGATTCCTACTCATAGCAACCCCAAGTGACAGAATAGAACTGCCCCACAGAGTTCCCTAGGCTGTAATCTTTACAGGAGCAGATGGTCAGGCCTTCCTCCAAGGTCTATATGAGTATGTATATGTATATTTACATCTATGCCTAAGGGTAGGAGAAGGAGAGCTAGGAATATGTGACCAAGTTTTGTGTATTCTATGAAGGAAAATAATAAATTGTTTCAGTTGCTTGCAAAGAAGTACAGTTAATCAAGGCAATGTAGCATTCTACCATCACTAAACTCTGTGGTATGTTTGTTATCTTTATTTCTAAATGAAAACTCTGACTGTTTTGTGAAATACACTATAGGCTATTCAAGTGAGGGAGTCTCTAGTGGTGTACACGAGCTCAACTGGTGACTGAGAGGTTGGAACTTTGAGTCCACCCAGAGGCACCACAGAAGAAAGGCCTGGTGATTTACTTTCAAGAAAATGAGCCATTAAAAACCGCATAGGCCACAGTTCTACTCTGACACAGATGGGGTCACTGTGAGTCAGAATCTATTCGATGGCAACTGGTACTAGCATCATAGTAGGAGAAGAAAAGTGAGTAAAGAAGCTATTGTTGTTGCCCAAGTACAAGAAGATGGTGGCCTGATTAACATTGGATGTGTTTAGTAGTAATTGTAGTTCAGTGTGTTCGAGAATCAGATTCATGAGGGGTGTGATAGCGAAAAACCAAGGATGCCCTTTAGCTCCTTTGCCCTTAAGCCTCAAGTAGTGCCCTTAACTGACATGGAGATGACTGATAAAGAAACAGCTGTGAAGAGGTGCCTTGGTAACAGTATTAATAAAGGACCTTCTCTGTCAGGCAATGTTCTAGGCGCTCCCGTGGATACATTACAAGGCTTATGTACCCTTCTATTCTACTTTATGTAAATCTATATGTATTATTTTTCTGTTCTATCCCTTCACACCCATTGACAGAACAATTGTGTATAGTTCTGATTCATTTGCTAGACCAGCAAATAATATTAAAACATACACACATCCACATACAAATCGCCCAGATTAAGGATATTTTAATAAATCTCTTCATTTCTAACAGTCCAAATAAAAAGACATAAGTCATAGAAAGATGACTTCATATGTTTTTATAATTGTAAATATCTTTAGAAAAGAATTGACGATGTGAGATGTATGGTAAAGGACAAGCACTAATGTGAGAAATTTGAAATTTAGAACTGATATAAATGGTAGAACAAATAGAAGAAAAGGAAAGCACTGTTGATTGGGCATAAAAGAGAAAAATGAGAAGGTAATGAAGGCTGATCATTGATTACTCTGGCTCCTATGTGTTGCCTTCTGTAACGCATGTGCTGGTTATTTTATGCTTTTATGATTTTAATTTCATTTCTATGCAGTATTGGTGAAGCAGAGGATATATCAATAGCAATGAACTATTAGTATGCCTCTTTTGAATTATATTTTCTCGTCAAACCTTTTCTGAACAGGAACAAGTTGTGTGTTTTGAATATTCTAAAAGAAATTTTGAGATGCTACCAGGAAGCTGTTCTTGTGCAGAGTTTCAAAATAAAGAACAAAGTAGATTTTAATTTAATTAAATGAACATCTATTTCATGATGACAATTTATAAAATAAGTAACTAGCAAGTCTAAAAGCAACTGAAAGGCATTCTGACATCAGGCAGTATTCATAAAGATTTTATATATTTAGGAAAGAAGAAAATAAGTTGCTTATTAATTATTTTTTTTAATTATTAGAAAAAGATATAACCAATAAAGTAACATAAATATTTAATTATTTTTAATAAAGTATTAAAATAAAAGTATAAATCACTTTTGGAATGGAGTTGAGTGCACACCCTGACTATGGATCTCCCCTGGAGTAGTGATTGGTACTCACACCCCAGAGCAGGGCTCACTCAGTAGGGAGCTGAAAGTAAGGAACCGAGGACACTGTCTCTATGGTAGAAGAGAAACAGAATTTTGAGCAGTTTTGCAGTTGATGATCTCTACTGGCCACAAACAAAAGCAACACCTTTTAGTTTCTGGAATTTCACTACAAACCAAGGTATTTTTCTAATGGCCTTGGATACTGTACCTGGGCATTCTCCTATGCGAATGACTTTCAAATAGCTAGTACAGAAATAACTCACAATAGTACATTATGCAATGATTTGTAACGTATTTTTAGAAGTATAATACCAATACGAATTATTACCAAAAAAAAAAAAAATCTAAGATGAAATAGAGAAATTTAAGTACAGTTGAGTGAAACAGAAAAGAGAAGGAAAACTGATAAATGGAAATAAAAGAGAAAAAAGATTATAGAATAAAGGCCATATTTTAAGAAATTAAAAAAATAGAATACGATGATGATCAGAGAACTTTGAATTCTCACTATAAGTTGGGCACTCTATATAAGTAATACCTTGCTGTTGTTGTTAGGTGTGGTACAGTCGGCCCCCACTCATAGCGACTGTATGTACAACAGAGCAAAACGCTCTGGAGATCTTGTGCCATCACAATCGTTATCGTTCTGGAGCCCATTGTTGCAGCCACTGCGTCAGTTCATCTTGTTGAGGGTCTTCCTCTTTTTCACTGACCTTCTACTTCTCCAGGGACTGGCCCCATAAACATAGCATGTCCAAATTATGTGAGACAAAATTTTGCCCTCCTCACTTCAAAGGAGTGTTCTGGCTGTACTTCTTCCAAGATAGATTTGCTCGTTCTTCCGGAAGTCCGACACCATAATTAAAAGGCATCAATTCTTCTTCAATCTTCTTTATTTATTGTCCAGTTTTTACATGCATATGAGGAGATTGAAAATACCATGTCTTGAGTCAGGGACACTTAGTGCTCAAAGTGATGTCTTTGCTTTTTAACAATTTAAAGGTCCTTTGCAGTAGATCTGCCCTATGCAATATATCCTTTGATTTTTGACTGCTGCTCCCATGGGCGTTGATTGTGGATCCAAATAAAATGAAATCCTTGACAACTTCAATCTTTTCTTCATTTACAATGATGTTGCTTATTGGTCTACTTGTGAGGATTTTTGTTTTCTTTATGTCGAATTGCAATCCATACTGAAGGCTCTGATTTTTGAACTTCATCAGCAAGTGCTTCAAGTCCTCTTCGTTTTTATCAAACAAGGTTGCATCATCTACATATCACAGGTTGTTAATGAGTCTTCCTTCAAACTTGATGCGGCATTCTTCTTTATATAGTCCAGCTTCTCAAGTTATTGGCTCAGCATACAGATTGAATAAGTATGGTGAAAGGATACACCCCTAACACAAACTGATTTTAAACTACACAGTATCCTGTTGTTCTGTTCAAACAACTGCCTCTTGGTCTATGTACAGGTGTCTCATGAGCACAAATAAGTGTTCTGGAATTCCCATTCTTTGCAATCTTTTCCTCTAATAGTGATATTGGAGCAGAAAACAATGAGCAAAATATAATAGAAATTCAAAAAAATCTAAAAAAAATCAGAAAAAAATTGACCATATAAAAAAAAGTTTTAAAAAATCCAGTATTTAAATAATCAGCATCCCTGAACAATAGACTAGAACAAATATTCAAAGCCATAATTCAAGAAAATTTGCCAAAAATGGAAGAAGAAAGAAATTGAAAACAAACTTAATTCCTAGGAAAAATTGAAAATTATAAACCAAAGTAAGACATATCTATAAGTGGACTTCCAAGGTAAAGAGAGTCATTTTTAGGAATCCTGGAAAAATGACAAATCATTTATTAAAAAACAAACAAACAAAAAATCCATGCCATCCACAGATTTCTTCATATCAACATTTCAAAGAAAATTTGATCAGTTTCAAATTACTCAAATAGAATGAAAAATTGGACATCACTATTAATCTTACAAAAGTAAAAAAAAAGGATTATTTCAGAATAAAAGGACACTATGAACAGCTATATGTAATTAAAAAGCTAACTTAGATGAAATGTACAAGTTCCTAGAAAGACACCAACTTCTGAAATTGATTCAAGATGAAATAGAAAACCTGAATACAACTGTCACAATTAAAAATATTGAATTAGTCATTAAAACAAAAATTGACAAAGAAAAGCCCAGGCCCAAATGGGTTCATTGATAAATTTTACCAAAGAAAAATAATATCAATTCTTCACAAAAACTTCCATAAAAGAGGAAAAAAACACTTCTCAGCTCATTCTATGAAGCAGTATTACTCCGATTCCAAAAGCAGGAAGAGAAACACACAGGAAAAGAAAGTTACAGACAAGTAGCTCTTATGAAAAATTCTCAGCAAAGTATTAGCAAACAAAATACAGCAACATATATTTTTAAAGAAGTCTACCTCTATATCATTTGTATCTGTATAGATGTCTATGTTTATATCAGATCTACACCATTAACAAGTGGGTTTTATCCAAGGAATGCAAGGATGGTTTAACATCCAAAACTCAATGTAATTTACCATTGTAATTGATTAAACAACAAAAAGCACAGTAGATGCAGAAAAATTCAGCATGCTTTCCTAAACTAAAAAAAAAACTTGACTAACGAATAGGCTAAGAAATAAATTTTACAAGCCTCTATATAAGATCGATTTACAAAAATCGATTGTCTAAGCTATACACTACCAATGAACAATCTCAAAATAAAATTAAGACAATAATTCCATTTACAATAACGTCAACATAAACGACTGAGGAATGAGTTTAACAAAAGAAGTGCAAAGCTTATGTGTTGAAAACTACAAAAAAACTGTCAAATTAAAGATGACCAAAATAAACAGAAAAACATTATACATTTACAAATTGGAAGATTTATTATTGTTAGGTGTTGTCAAGTCAGTTCCTACTCATAGTGACCAGAAGTACACCAGAACGAAAAACTGCCCAGTCCTGCACAATTCTCACAATCGTTGTTATGCTTAAGCCCGCTGTTGCAGCCACTGTGTCAATCCATCTCATTGAGGGTCTTCCTCTTTTTTGCTGACCCTCTACTTTACCAAGTATGATGTCCTTCTCCAGGGACTGATCCCTCATGATAACATATCCAAAGTATGTGAGAGGATGTCTTGCCATCCTTGCTTCTAAGGAGCATTCTGGTTGTACTTCTTCCAAGATAGATTTGTTTGTTCTTTTTCCAGTCCATGGTATATTCAATATTTTTCACCAGCATCATAATTCAAAGGCATCAATTCTTCTTCGGTCTTCCTTACTCATCATCCAGTTTTAGCGTGCATGTGAGGCGATTGGAAACACCATGGCTCGGGTCAGGCACACCTTAGTTTTCAATGTGACATCTTTGCTTTTTAACACCTTAAAGGGGTGTTTTGCAGCAGATTTTCCTAATGCAATGGGCCTTTTGATTTCTAGACTGCCGCTTCCATGAGTGTTATTGATGTGGATCCAGATTTATTATTAAGATGGCAATGTATTTCCTAAACTTATCTACAGATTTAATGCAATAGCTGCCAAAAAAAAAAAAAAAAAATCCCAGCAGGCTTTTTTTTTCTTTCAGAAATTGGTAAGCTGGATCCTAAAATTCAGTGGAAATGCAAGGGACCCAGAACAGCCAAAACGGTATAGTAAAAGAAGAATAAATCAGGGTTACTCATATTTACTAATTTCAAAACTTATAACAGAGCTATAGTAATCAAGACACAATGGTACTGGCACAAAGATAGACATACCAACCAATGGAACAGACTTCAGAGTTCCCAGAAAAGCGACCCTAAAGTTAATGGCCAATTGACACTCCACAAGTTTACCAAGACAGTTTAATGGGGAAAATACTCTTTTCAAGAAATGGGGCTGTGACAAGTGCATATCCCAAGGCAAAAGAATAAAGCTGGACCCCACCCTTACACCATACACAAAAATTAACTCAAAATTAATCACCGACTTAAAGGTAAGAGCTAAAACTATAGAACTCTAAAAAGAAAGTACAGGCGAAATACTTGTGAGCCTGAGTTAAGCGTTAAGCACAGCAGCAAAACAAAAGTAGATAAATTGGACTACATCAAATTTTACAATGTTTGTATTGCAAATCATACCAGCAGTAAAGTGAAAAGGCTGGGTTTCTTTTTAGGGTAAAAAAAAAAAAAAAAGTTCTAAACTTAGATTGTGGCAATGGTTACCCAACTCTGTGAACATATGAAAAAAACATTGATTTATACATATTTTATTGGTGGATTTTATGGTATCTGAATAATATCGCAATAAAGATGTTCAAAAAAGAAAAAAGCAGCTATGGAAAATAATGCCAGCTTAATGTTTAGTGGGAGACCCTGGTGGCGTAATGATTACGTGTTACAGCTGCTAACTGAAAGGTCGGCAGTTCAAATCCCCCGGACAGTCCTGGGAAACCCTATGGGGCAGTTCTACTCTGGCCTACAGGGTAGCTATGAGTTGGAATCGACTCGACCGCAACGGGTTTGATTTGGTTTTTGGTTTAATGTTTAGTGACAAGAAGAGCAAAATAATCTAGTACTTGAAGACTCCATTTTTTTGAACTTGAAAGGGGCTCAGAAATCACTCTAGTTCTCTTCTTTTATAATGACGAAACTAAGGCCCAGAGGAATTAAATAGCTTGCACAGACTATTAAGACAACATACTGGTAAAGTTTATCTAACACCTTTGCTGTACAGATTAAAATGGGTAAAAAAACTTGCAATCTCTAAAGTGTATTAGGCTAACAGTATCAGTTGTCATCAAGTCAGTCCTGACTCAGGGCAACCTCCTGTGCGTCAGAGTAGAACTGTGCTCCACAGGGTTTTCAATGGCTGATTTTTTTTTTAAGTAGATTGCCAAGCTTTTTTTCAAGGTGTCTCTAGGTTGCCAGTTGAGCATGTTAGCTGTTTGCACTACACGTAGACCTCACTATTAGTATAATGCTACATTATTATTATTTATGACTGTATGAATGTGAATCTAACTTGTTTACTGTTCATGATTTTGGACTGAAAGACAGAATAAATTATTACATATGAGTTGATAACATTTAAATTTACACTCCTTTTTTTCCCCTACTGCTTGACTCCTACTTCCACTCACTTTTGCTAGTGTTTGGGGGGGCTTTTTTATAGTAATTTGGGGACAAATTATTATTTGATTATTTTAAACTGTAGTTTTAGAAGGAAATACAATCTCCTTGGGTTTAAGATAATGTAAAAATTAAAATCAATATAGACTATAATAGTCTGTGATTGGTTTTTGAAAGTTTTCATATGGATATGCCAGAGCAGTGAACTGAGTCTCTTTTCTTTAATGGATTTTCCCTTATATTATTTAAAGTACTCAAAGGAAATTAATCCTTGTTGTGAAGAACATTAAAGAAATGGATCAATTTTTTTCCTCAAAGGAGTTTTCAAATAACCCATACGACCTTTGCCTTTTTGATTGCTCAAAATCCTAAGATATCGTAGTGTGTCTCTTGGGCTTTTTTTTTTTTTTTTCTTCCTTCCCCTTCAATATTTATGTTAGGCTTTGCTTTTTGCCTGGGGCAAGAATCTAATAGAGGAGAAATGGTAACGTTTTAAAAGCACAAGAATCTAATCTACATTTTTTTTTTTTTTTCCCATTAAAAAACTACTCATGTTTTTTTCTTAAAGATTCATCTACTGAGGAAAGTTGGAGGACTGGAAATTACAAAAATAAACTCCTGTAAATATTTCAGGAGATGTTACTTTGCATTCAAATTTCTATGTTTTGGCCATAATAATCACTTTTTATTTTTTCAGTTCTGCTTTATTGAACTATGGAAATGTTTGTACATTCTTAGAGATATCAATCAACCCCTGCTCATATCACATTCTACCCGTACCCTGTACCCATTGCAGTTAAGTCAGTTCTGACTCATAGCAACCCTAAAGGACCGAGTAGAGCTGCTCCATGGGGTTTCCAAGGACTGCCTGGTGTGGTGGATTCAAACTGCCGACCGTTTGGTTAGCAGCCATATCTCTTAACCACTATGCCACCATTCTAGCACACTTAAAAAACATACATTGTTTATGAAATCACTTGTCCAGTCTATTTTTTCATATTAAGATAAAAATTTGTGTATGTGATAGAAACATGGCCAAATCCATATATCCTACTTCAGAAAGGGCATTAGGAATTCATTTCCAGACATGATATGCAATGACAATTGAAGAGGTAGTCTTGATTAAGTTTGGATTTTCAATATTATTATTGTTTTCCTACATATTTGGTGCTAAAGAGGGGAGTTTTGAGATAACCAAAAACAGTAAGTTAAGAAACAAAACAAACCTGCTAACATCAAGTGAGTTCCAACTCATGGTGACCTCATGTGTTAAAGAGAAGAATTTTTCCACAGGGTTTTCTTGGTTGTAATTGTTTTGGAAGCAGTTCACCTGGTCTTTCTTATGCAGAGCCAGCAGGTGGGTTCAAACCACCAACCTTTAGATGAATAGTCAAACAGAAACTCTTTCGACCACCCAGAGCCCTAAACACAGGCTATTAAAACAGTTTTTTGACAACAATTTTGAATGATTTTTTTTTTTTTTTCCATTAAGATACCTTTTAAAGAGAGTTAAAGCATTAGAATGATACAGCTGTTCTCTTGAAAAATTACTTCTGGAACATTATGTTTTCATACTTTTTCCTTAAAAAATAATTATTCCAAATCAGTTCATATGGAAATTGTGAAATTATGTTATCTTCATTTAAGATCCAATTATTAAGTGCCTTTTTTTTGTTGTTGTTTTAGGAATTATATAAAACTGCAGGATTGTCAATTAAAATGTCAGGCCAGATTTTAACTGTTACATTTCCTTCTTTCTTAGAAAAATACATGTAACAATTCATTCTTACTCTTTTAAAATCTATAAGATCTGTAGTGATGGTCACTCTCATTCTTGATACCGGAAATTTCTGTCTACTTGTATTTTCTTCAACCATTTGTCCAGAAAACCAAAAATCAAACCCGTTGCCATTGAGTCAATTCCGACTCATAGCGACCCTGTAGGATAGGGTAGAACCACCCCATTAAGTTTCCAAGGAGCGCTTGATGAACTCGAACTGCTCACCTTTTGGCTAGTGGCCAGAAGCTTATCAAAACAATTGATTGTGTCATTTTGGTCCTCTGAAAAGCACATGGGGTTGTCATGAGTTGGAAAGAACTCGACAACAACTGATGAAAACAACCAAACCAAACACAAATATATGATTTGTTGTTGTTGTTAGGTACTTTCATGGTGGTTCCCACTCATAGCAACCCTATATACAACAGAAGTCCTGTGCCACCATCAGAACAGTTGCTATGTTTGAGCCCGTTCTTGCAGCCACTGTGTCAGTCTATCTTGTCGAGAGTCTTCCTCTTTTTCGCTGATCCTCTACTTTACCAAGCATGATGTCCTTTGAAAGAGACTGGTGCCTCCTGATAACAAGTCTGAAATATGTAAGATGAAGCCTCACCATCCACACTTCCAAGGAACGCTCTGGCTGTGTGTCTTCCAAGATAGACTTGTTCATTCTTCTGGCAGTCCATGGCATATTCAATATTCTTTGCCAACACCATAATTCAAAGGCATCAATTCTGCAGTCTTTCTTATTCGTTGTTCAGCTTTCACAAGCATAGGAGGAGATTGAAAATACTATGGCTTGTCAGGTGCACCTTAGTCCTCAAAGTGACATATTTGCTTTCCAACATTTTAAAGAGTTCTTTTGCATCAGATTCACCCACTGCAATATATCATTTTATTTCTTTACTGCTGCTTCCATGGGTGCGGACTGTGGATCCAAGTAAAATGAAATCCTTGACAGCTTCAGTATTTTCTCTATTTATGAACACTCTGCTTAAGAGAATTTTGTTTTCTTTATGTTGAGGTAGAATCCATACTGAAGGCTCTAGTTTTTGATCTTCGTCAGTAAGTGCTTCAAGGCCTCTTCAGCAAGCCAGGATGTGTCATTGGCATATTGCAGGTTGTTAACAATTCTTTTCCAATCCTGATTTCACATTCTTCTTCGTATAGCTCAGCTTCTCAGATTAGTTGCCCAGCATATGACTGAGTAAGTATGGTGAAAGGATACAGCCCTGACACATACCTCTTCTGATTGAAAACCACACAGTGTATCCTTGTTCTGTTCGAACATTTGCCTCGTGGCCTAAGTACAAGTTCGTCATGAGCACAATTAAGTGTTCTGTAATTTCCATTCTTCACAATGTTATCCATAATTTGTTATGATCCACACAGTGGAATGTCTATGCATAGTCAATAAAACACAAGTAAACATCTTTCTGGTATTCTCTGCCTTCAGGCAAGATTCATCTCACTTCATGATATCCCTGTTTCCATGTCCTCTTCTGAATCCAGCTTGAATTTCTGTCAGTTCTCTGTCGACGTGCTGCTGCAACCCTTTTTAAATTATCTTCAGCAAAATTTTACTTGTGTGTGATATTAAGGATATTTTTGAATAGATTCCACATTTTGTCAAATGATCTTTCTTTGTAATGGGCACAAATATGGATCTCTTCCAGTTGGCTGTCCAGGTAGCTATCTTCCAAATTTCTTGGCATACACACATTAGCACTTCCAGGGTTGCAACCATTTTTTGAAACATCTCAATTTGTATTCTGTCAATTCCTGGATCCTTGTTTTTCACCAGTACCTTCAGTGCAGCTTGGAATTCTTCCTTCTGTACCATTGGTTCTTGATCATATACTACCTCCTGAAATGGTTGAACATCGAGCAATTGTTTTTGGTACAGTGACTCTGTGTATCCCTTCCACCTTCTTTTGATGCTTCCTGTGTCATTCAATATTTTCCCTGCAGAATCCTTCAATACTGCAACTCGAGGCTTGAGTTTTTTTCTTTGGTTCTTTCAGTTTGAGAAATGTTGAACATGTTCTTCCCGTTTGGTTTTCTAACTCCAGGTCTTTGCACATGTCATTATAATACTTTACTTTGTCTTCTCAAACCACCCTTTGAAATATTCTATTCAGCTATTTTGTTATGCAAGGCACTTTTTTTGTGGGAATGCTTGTGAAGGATGAAGAGGGATTGAATAAGAGCAGGCAGGGAGAGCTTCCAAAACAACAATGCAGCTGATACCTGTGAAAAAAGAAAGAAAAGGAAGATCCTCAGACCATGGCATAGTTCTGAGAATGTTTTGGCCAAGGTCTTGGGTTTGCCCTTCAGAGTTGCCTTGTGCAGTGTAGGAATGGGGTAGACCTTTGTCCTTGTTATGCCTTATCATTGGCTGCAAGCAGTCCTAGGCAGTCATTGCTGATGATTTCCAAAGTAAGGCTATGAGGCTGTTGGTCAATTTCACCAGAAGGGGATTTCACCAGAACACTCTTATGGTGTCCACAGTGTACAGTTTGCACTGAACAGGTACACTTAACCATGCAGGTGCCATGAGCAGCTATTCCATCTTCTGGAGCAGAAACTGACAAGTGTGAGGTTAGTATAGTATACTATAGCTCATTACTGCAATTGGTCTTGGGACCACAACTGGTACCCCTTGTCTTCTTCTTACTCTGCTTTAATCTCCCCTCACTCTTAGCTATAACCCTGACAGGTTGTCATGGCTTCTCTGATGATCTGACCTAGATTTCCTTCCTTAAAGGGTTTGAAACTTTGGCCGTCATTCTTCTTCTCAGGTTGGTTACTGTACATTTCCATTCACAGTTATAAATGGGCAAAGGAGAATGAAAGGAACCCTGGTAGATAACCTATGTTTCACACATATTTCGCCTTGCCTCTGTTGTGAAAACTGGTTCCACCTTCTTCTAACATGGTAACTCCTTTTCTCACCTGCTTTGGCCTTGAACTAAGGATTCCAAAGTGTTCTGCAGTAGCCGTAGCTTTTACTTCAATGAGATCCTTGCTGTGTTTCCTGGATAGAGTGTGCCCTCTTTGGGAACTCAAATCTGATATCTGTAAAGCTCAGAGTTGTGAAACAAGAAATAAAAAGTCACCAGTGGGTCATTGGCAGTGATGGCAAGGGGGGCCAGTCTTGCTTCCACTGCTTCTTCTCAAACTCAATCTTCCTATTAGGAACACAATACCATAAAGAGGGCTCTGGTTTAATGTACATACGGCATCATGATGGATGATACCATACCTTCTCAGGGTATTGCTTCTGCCTTGTTAATTCAGCTGTTGATTCATAGGCTACTCCAGAGCTCAACAAGGCCAGTTGCTTCTGGAGGGAGGATAAGTGATATGACCAGTGAAGTTCATACTTCCATCTCTATGAATTGAATCCTTTTTTGGATGCTATATTGTATGGAATTTTGTGTCTGTGGACACAGCATCTTGTTTGTTGGTGTTTATGTATTGAAAAGTCAAACCCAATCTCAGAAAAGTTACATTTTCCTATGAAGAAAAACCACTGACCCTGGAAGGGTTAGATGTTGTTGAGTTACCATCAGTTGGTTGGTTGGTCTCCTGGAGGGATAGAGCCATACCCCAACATTCAGTGCTTATCTCTGTCACTGACAGGTTATTGTTGTTGTTGTTAGAATAAAGGCCATTGTTATAGATTGAATTGTGTCCTTCAAAAATGTGTGTCAAATTGGCTAGGCCACGATTCCCAGTATTGTGTGATTGTCCATCATTTTGTCATCTGATGTGATTTTTCTGAATGTTGTAAATCCTGCCTCTGTGATGTTCATGAGGCAAGATTAGAGGCAGTTATGTTAATGAGGCAAGAGTCAATCTACAAGATTAAGTTGTGTCTTAATTCAATCTCTTTTGAGATATAAAAGAGAGAAGCGAGCAGAGAGATAGGGAAACCACATACGACCAAGAAAATAGTGCCAGGAATGGAGCTTGTTCTTCAGACCCGGGATCCCTGTGCTTAGAAGCTCCTAGTCCAGGGGAAGATTGATGACAAGAACCTTCCCCCAGAACCAACAGAGAAACAAAGCCTTCAACTGGAGCTGGCACCCTGAGTTCAAACTTTTAGCCTCCTAGACTATAACAGAATAAACTTCTGTTTGTTAAAGTCATCCACTTGTGGTATTTCTGTAATAGCAGTACTAAATAACTAAGACAGCCATATTTCAAGAAATTAAAAAAATATAGAATACGATAATGATCAGAAAATTTTGAATTCTCACTATAAGTTGGGCACTCTGTATGCTTAACGTGATTGTTGTTATTAGGTGTTGTTGAGTCAGTTCCAACTCATAGTAACCCTACGTACAACAGCACAAAACACTGCCTGGTCTTGCACCATTCTCAAAATCATTGCTATGTTCGACTGCATTGTTGCAGCCACTGTGTCAGTCCATCTTGTTGAGGGTCTTCCTCTTTTTTCACTGACTCTCTATTTTACCAAGTATGATGTCCTTCTCCAGGGTCTGGTCCCTCCTGATAACATGCCTAAAGAATGTAAGATGAAGCCTTGCCATTCTCCCTCCTAAGGAACATTCTGACTGTACTTAATCTAAGATAGATTTATTAGTTCTTCTATCAATCCATGGTATATTCAATATTCTTCACCAACACCATAATTCAAAGGGATCAATTTTTCTTTCATCTTATTCATTGTCCAAGTTTTACATACTGTAAAAATATGTGGTGGTGCCATCTTACTTCATTTAACTTATGAAGGGAAAGGAGAATCAATATCAATAGCCCAAGGCTGATTCCTATGAGACAGAGGTCAGGTATGCCTCCTCTCTCTGCCATCTTAACCATCTTTACACCGACCATCCATCCCATGGCACTCTCTACTTCTCTGCTGGTCCAATAATTTATTGCAATGGCCACACAGAACTCACAGACAATACTCACAACTATGGAGTTTATTAGGGAAATAACACGTTACAACTCAGGGTCAAGAATGCTCAGGACACAGTTCTTCCATCAGGACAGCAGCTTTTCTCAGCTGTGCCTGGAGGCACAGCTCTCTCTGGACCGTCAGCCTCTTCCCTGCTTGAGCAAGTGTTACAAAGCTCTTTTAGCTCCGCCAATAAGTGCCCAGAGGCATCCCGCTCCACCAGTAAGCCTTGCCCAGAAGGTGCTCAGCTCTAGCTCCACGGGTCAGCAAACCTAGCTCCATCAAGTGCCTGGAGGCACCCTACTCTACTAGCAAGACTCCTGCCCAAAGGCATTCAGTTTTCTCACTGTGTGCCTGGAAGCCCACTGCACATTCCCCTGCCAGTCTCTTCTGCTTCCTTTTCTCTGCTAACACTTTTCACCATCTTCAGTGTTACAGCTTTCTCACTCTCTCTTTCTCTGTCTCTGTCTCTCTCGGTCTCCTGATTCCTGGAGCTACTCAGCACAGGGATCCTGGATCCAAAGAACACACTCCATTCATGGCCCTTCCTCCTTGGTAATGGTGAGACCCTCTTCTTCTCTGGAATTGGCTGTCTTTCAAGCCTAGCAGGATGGCAAAATCGAGCAATCCCCTTAGTGGATCACAACTATCTTATTTGCACAATCCCACCCAATCACTTGAGTGGGAGTTTCAAGACCATGGTGAGAAAGGCCACACAAAAGGAATCCATCACACCACACATGCATATATGGTGATTGAAAATACCATGACTTAGGTCAGGCACACTTTGGCCCTCAAAGTGACATCTTTGCTTTTTAATACTTTGAAGAGGTTTTTTTGCTCAATGCCATACATCGTTTGATCTCTTAACTGATGCTTCCATGGGTGTTGATTGTGGATCCAAGTGAAATTAAACCCTTGACATTTTCCATTTTTTTCTCTATTTATCATGATATTGCTTATTGGTCCATTTGTGAGGACTCTTGTTTTCTTTATGACTCTTGTTTTCTTTATGTTGACATTTAATCAACATTGAAGACTGCAGTCTTTGATCTTTATCACTGACAAGTTGAGCCCCACTCAAACCCCACTTGAGCCTTCCATATTACTCAGTATAGGGACCAAAGCAATATTCCTAGGTTTGGAAATGCTACCTCCAAAACCCCAAAATGCTTCCCTGGCACTATACTTCCTTCTTTGTGTTGCACAACGTAAGATGTATTAATTTATGTTCTTTTCCTCTGCAGGGGAAAGCAGTCGGTAGACAGAATAAGTAAGGGGAATATATATTGTTCAGGTCATATGTAGCCTCCATCTTTGTCATAATAGAAAGTATATTCCTGTGTCTAATGTATCATTCTGTAGTGGCCAATAATACAGGATGGCTAAGGTTAGTGCATTATGTCATCTTGGTGGTTCAGTGTTTCTTGCATGGTGGATGCTTTTTTTGTGAGTATAAATGAGTGATACAAAAATCTTGACACTTTTTTCCCACCGCCAATGTCTATTCACATGCCTGTAGCCCAAGTCCTCTTGTCTTCAACCTTACCATTTTGTTCCTTCTAGGCCCCTGAACAGTTAGCCTGACTTCACTACCCTCCAGAAATCTATATATGCTTTTACCTCAAGAATATGTCCTTCCGCTTAAAGTGAATAGCCAGGTATGTCAGTTGCAGCTCTTTGCCTATTGGAAAGATTTTCCTTCTTCACTGTACTTCAGGACCATCCACAAGTATGGATGTAATAGTACCATTGTCTATTCCCAGCTTGTACTCCCATACTAAGCCAGCCCATCTATATTAACTTTAGTTTCCCTGTCCTTCAGCTGGTCATACGGGACACACACTCATAAGGCCAGAGATGTAAGCTGGGGGAGTGTTGTTGTTGTTGCAATTGTGGGGGAACCATAGACATAAAAAAGACATAGGAACTACCTATTCATGCTCTTTTAGGGAAAGACCCAGCAATCTACTTCCATAATGATTATAGCAAAGAAAACCCTATGGGGCAGTTCTACTCTGTTACAACAGTAGCTATGAATTGGAACAGACTCAACGGCACCCAGCAACAATAGCAACATTCATGCTCTTTAGCGGGTTGAATTAAGTACCCAAGAAGGTACGTTTGAGTATTAACCCACAGTACCTGTGAATGTGCCTTATTTGGAAACAGGTTCTTTGTACATATAATTAAAGTCTAGTGATTAAATCATGGTGACCTCATGTGATCCATAGGGTTTTCAGTGGCTGGTTTTTCAGAAGTGGACTGCCAGGACTTTCTCCCAAGGTGCCTATGGATGGACTTGAAACTTCAACCTTTTGGTTAACATCTGAGCATGTTAAGCATTTGCTCCACCCACACATGGGGTCTCCATGAGTTGGGATGTACTCAACGGCAACTTGTTTATACATGAAATCATCCTTAATTTAAAGTGGGCCTTAGGTCTAATGACTAGTGTCCTTACAAGAAGAGGAGAGGACACACACAGAGAAGAATGCCACGTGAAGATACAAGCAGGGACTAGAGTGATGCAGCTATAAGCCAAGGAATTCCAAGGATAACTATTTGCCACCTAAAGCTGGAAGAGGCAAGGAACAATTCTCCCCTAGAGTCTTCAGAGGGAGTTTTTCCCAGCTGATACCTTGATTTCAGACTTCTGGCCTTCAGAATTATGAAAGAGTACATTTATGTTGTTTTAAAATACCCAGTTTGTTGTAATTTGTTACGGCGTCCCTAGGAAACAAATGCTCCACATTCTGCCCTTTTGTCTTTCTTGATGGCAGAGGCACTTTTTTCACCTTACAATGGAATACTGCCTAGCCCAGTCACTGTCATAAATGAGTAGGTATTACAGAACATAGATCATACTGGGCAGTTCCAGATGCATGGTCACTTGATGTCCCATGGTCAATTCTCTAACAGTGATCAGGAATACGCAGGAGCTGCTTCTTAAAAGGTGTGTAATTTTCTGGTGTAGGTGACATGGCTTTTTCCAAGGGCGTGTATTATGATTTTACCACTGGGACCTGGTATCAACTCCAATTATATCTTCTGCCCATCACTGCCATCTTTAGCAACTTAGAGTCTGCTGTGTCGTATGGTACATTCTGCAGGGCTGTTTCCATTGTTGCCTGGGCATGCTAAGGATTTCTTTTCTACTCAAGGCTCTACTCAAGCCTTCTACATCACTCAGTATAGGGGCTAAAGCAATATTCTTAGGTCTGAAATATCCTACCTCCATAACCCCAACATTCTTCTCAGGTACTATGCTTTCTTCTTTGTGCTAGGTAATGTAAGATGCATCAATTTCTATGTTTTTCCTCTGCAGGGGAAATTCCATTCTACCCCTTATGACTCAACCCTAAAAACTTTATGCAAGTGGCAGGTTCTTTGATTATAGTCTCACAAGTCTGAAATCAATGTGTCAACTTGTCATTTGAAGGTTGGACTGGAGAAGTATCCATTTTCATGCTCACTCAAGTTGTTGCAAGAATTCATTTCCTTGTAGGACTGAAGACCCCAGCTTCATGCTAATTGTTGACTGGAAGCCACATTCAGCTCCTAAAGGTAAAATATGCTCCCCTAGAAGCAGTTTCTAGAGGTTACCTAAAGTTTCTTACCAAGCGGGCTTTCCTAACATGGCTGCTTATGTAAAGAGCCACCATGGCAAGTCTCTAAAGTGAGTTTGCTAACATAACAGAGGCTTACATATGTAACATAGTCACAGGATTAATATCCAATCATCTATTACACATTCTAGTAGTTAAAAACAAGGCATAGTTCCTTCTACACTCAAAGGGAGGGGAAACAAAGGCATGAACACTATGCCTTTGTGTTTTTAAGGTTTTCACCTTAAAAAAACATGTAAAGGATCAATGTGATGTTTTGAAAGACGTTCAGGTAATCCAGATATTTTTAAACTATATTATGACAAAGGGAAAGAAAGATAACATAGTCCTAGAGCAAAATTATAAATTAACATTGTTGTGAGTTCTAAGTGAACGAAAACACTTTGTGATCCTACTTTCTTATCTGAGTATAAAAGGGCACATTAAGCAAATCAGTAGTATACAACACGCTAAAGTCTTATTAACATTTTCCAGTCACTGTACTAATAGCAGTGTAGGAGATGCAGTTGGGGTCACAATTTTGTTGAGTGTGCCTATAGTATTCTCCAGGACTCACTGAGTTTCTGTAGGGGCCAAAGTGATATTTGAAATGTAAATATGAAAGAGATTACCATCTTGTTTCCTTTAATTCTTTAATGGTAACATTAATCTCTGCTATCTTGATAATAATCTCAGGATATTATATATATATATATATGTATATATATATGGGGGCCTGATGGCACACTGGTTAAGCATTTGGCTGCTAATAAAAAGGTCAGCAGTTCAAATCCACCAGTTGCCCCTTGGAATCCCTATGGGGCAGCTCTACTCTGTTGCTATGAATCATAATAGACTTGATGGCTATGGTTTATATATATATATATATATATATATGTACACATTTATATATACACAAAATCTTGGCCAGAAGGGTAATTGCAAAGGTTTCCTGGCCTTTATCCCCAAGTTAGCTTATCTTATAGTCAAGGAACCCAATGTAGTGGTTACGCTAACATATATCAGTCCCAATTACACATTCAGGGACTAAGGAAATAATAACCAGTAAGTGGGTCTGAAAATCCAGTGGGTTAACTTTAAGATGACCTTTAGTCAGGCCTTCGTTATTTCTTGACCCCCATAAGCCCTCATTCCAAAACCAAACTGATGATAACGCTTTGAGCCTCTGGATTTCAATGTCAGCTCATATCCTGTGTCCAATAGTTCTCAGAATGTTTGGGTATTCTTTTCCTCAGTATGGGGTCAGCTACAGGTAGACCCTGACTGTACCACATTTATGACCTTTTTTTTTATCTTATCATTCATAACATGTACTAATATAAAATTGCAGCATGCAATTTGCTGATGTTATCATTCTTAGATGTAATGTTTCCAGCTCCAAAAGACAAATATTGGATTTATAAAGACGCTAATAATAATATGCAATAATAGTAAAATTAAAAAAAATGAGGATTTGACTTATGTTAGAACTAACTTATGGTGGAGTAGTTGTCGTAATGGAACCCTGTTCTAAGTCAGGGACTACCTGCAAATTCCTATGGGGGAGGACCATATTACAACATATAATTACTGGGGTGTTGCAGCGTATTTCCTACTGTGAACCTCACAACAACTTCAGTCAGTGGGTTTTAGATAAGAAAGTTGACTCAGATTCAGAAACTGAGTGAAGGATGGCAAATTTTTAATCAAAGCAATTACTGTCCACATCCTGCTCCTTCAGTCTTGCTTGTGATTGTAAACATGAAGCAGCCCTATAATGGGTACCTGTCTATTTTGCCCCTGGAGACATAGCAGCATCTCTTCAATTCTCTGTGGGTTCAATCCCCTTGACTGCCCTCTGAAATTGCTGGCTATTGTGGTAATTGAAACCCTTTCTCTTCTTGTGTTTAAATACTGATACTTGGCCTCTGTTGCCTCAGGTCCTCTTCATTCCCACGGCTCTGAAGGAATCCAGCAGTACTATGCCCCTCTATCACCTCTGGTCTTTAGATAACACCACCACTGAACTTTGTCATGCTTGTGCCCCTCTCATCAGCACATTCCTGATGGCCTCAGTGAATTGTGTAGTTCCTGGGTCATCCTGTGGGACATAATAAATTCACTCCAGTGTGTCCATGTTCCTCAGCTTTTGTGTTCTTTCCTTTATTACCAGTCTAAGCGACAGAAGCATTGCCACATCACTCAGCATGCATCGTCATTTTCTTCAGGCTTCTAAGAGCCACCCTAGAAATGAGTATACCCTGCTCCTCAGAATTTTTGCTGTGGTGTTAAATTCTCTGACAGCAGAAAAAGCTCCAAAATGAACTTCTTTATTACTTAGGTTTTATGTCTTGGATCCCTTAAAATCAAGAACATTCAGATTCAATCTCAGGAATATACCATACCCATGGTTCCTGTTGGTGTCTGGTGTTTAATTCTTGAAACTCTTTCAAGGAATAATTTCTTTCTTCCCTTATCAGCATCAGCATGTCCGAGTTATTGGTGAGACAACCAAGAGGAGAATAAAGTCTCCTGAGAGAGAAACCGTTGTCTTCCCTCTTCCTCTGAAAGGGAAAATCATCTCCGAAAGTTCTGAGGTTTCCCAGACATCCAGCTAGATGTCCCCATCCTACAGTTCAGGGCCTCTGGTTTTCCAGGTCAGGGCCTAGACTTTAGAGTAACAGAAAATAATAAGGACTGCCTAAGCTGACGATTTTAATGTATCTGTTTCTCTACAAAGAAGCCCCAATGGCGCAGTGGTTAAATGCTCTGCTGCTAACCGAAAACTCGGTAGTTCTAACTCAAGAGCTCCTCCAAGAGAGAAAGATGTGACAGTCTGCTTCAGTAAAGATTTACAGACTTGTGGGGCAGTTCTGCTCTGTCCTATGGGGTCCCTATGAGTTGGAATTGACTCGATGACAACAAGTGCCCCTGCAACTTAACTAACAGATCACCAATTGTCTGTCCAGCTATTTCTGTTCTTTCACTTCTCAAGATGAAACCAAACCAAAGCTGTTGCCATCTAGTTAATTCCGACTCATAGCGACCCTATAAGAAAGAGTAGACCTGCCCCCTAGGGTTTCCAAGGAGTGGCTGGTGGATTTGAACTGCCGACCTTTTGGTTAGCAGCCGAGCTCTTAGCCACTGCACCACCAGGGCTCCGCATGAGATAAGGGGCCCCGTTATAAGCCGCAAAAACGACCATCCTCTGGTTCTCACAGTTAGCCTTTAGTATTATTAGTTTAGTGCACTCCATTTCTTATTATCTTTCTGGAAACCCACTGCCGTCAAGTCGATTCCGACTCAGCGACCCTATAAGACAGAGTAGAACTGCCCTATAGTTTCCAAGGGGTGCCTGGCGGATTGGAACTACCGACATCTTGGTTAGCAACAGTAGCACTTAATCACTGCGGCACCCTTCTGGAGGGTGTCAATTATGACTACTTTTCTTGGAAGCACTATTTCCTCTTTTATTTTACATTTCTGAATCACAGCCTCAACAAGAGCATTCCCTTCCACCAACATGTTTTCCCGCGTCAACAGCAGTGAAATCTCGAGCAATTGTGTCATCAGAATCGGAGACGGTCCATCCCACACACACTATTCTGTTTGAGGGCCTCCTTGCCAGGCAGAAAAAGAGAAAACCAGTTCCAAAATCTTTTCTTACCACCAGCCAGCTTTCTTGGAATACTCAGAGTATTTCCTGTGCCAGGTGGAATTAGATGTGCAAGCAATTTACTGGGGAAATGATTGTGAAGGATAAAGAGTGAGGGAGCAGGAATAGGCAGGGAAAGTCTTCAGACTGTAACACGGTCTAACACGTGTAAAAGCAGAGAAGGAAGAAAGGGATTGGGTGGGAAGACCCTCAGACAACCATAAAATTATAAGAAAGTTTTGGCTAGTCTAATGGGAAGCCATGAGCAAAGCTTCTGTTACATGAGTCTTTGCTGGGCAAGAAGGAGCCAACACTATATCCACCCTGTACTTAGATATTGGCTGAGAGCAGCCTGGGGCAAGTGTAGACTGATGAAAAAGCAGCAAAGGATTTCAAAGTGTGGAAACCAGTCAAGTTGGCTACCCGCAGAAAACCTCAGTGGCTCATCTCTAAGACCATCAGATTGAGCCTTTGAGAAAAATACAATTTGGTTTTGTTGATCTTCTTCACAGTTCGTTAATTTCTATCTTTATTGATTTTTAATTTTATCTTTTTTTTTTTTTTGTCTTTCTACTCATTTTGTATTTAATTTACTCCACTTTTTCTAATTTCTTGATCCTGGAACTCATATCATTGACTTTAGGTTATTTTCCAATGTAAACATTTTAAAATTAAGATTTTCTCCCAGCTGCTCCCTTAGCTTCATCCTACAAATTTTGGTATGTTCTAGTTTCATTGCCGTTTGCCTTAAAATATTTTCTAATTTCTCTTTTAATTGCATCTTTCACCCATGGACTATTTTTTTTTTTTTGAAAGTAGGAGTTTTAATTTTCACATATTTGGGGTTATCCTATTTATAATTCAATATAGTACATAAATTAATACAGAAGCTAAAAGGTGTAACATAGCATGTGAATCAAAAACAATATCTTCAAAGAGACATAGGCCTAAAACAAGGTAAAACTAAGATCTTAAAATCATAGACTATTACAAGTTTGACATTGTTTTCACTATATACTTATAGATGGAAAAATAAAAAATAAATCAAATAATTTTCCTTCTCAATATATTATGAATACCACCTTTAAAGGTGGTACATTATTTAAAATAACTTAAAGCATTTTACTGGCAGTGAGCTAGAATGATAATTTTTTTCTGACAATAACAGTGTGAAGTAAGAATTATCTTAGGGGAAAGATACGGTTTGGAATTATAATTTCTTGATATTCCATGAAAAATTTCACTGTCTTACTTTTCTATTTTCAAAACAGTTAGGCATTGACTTATTTTTTTGCTCCCAGAGGTGAAGGTATTTCTTCTTTAGAGCAGATTGTCTGATGTGTAATAGGTATTTTAATTTATCGTTGATTTTACTTACATTTATTATGCTGCTAATAATGGGTCGAACAATTTAAAAGATTCCACGCAACATATGTGCCATTCCTGTGAACTCTCAGGTTTACTGTTATAACATTTACAAACCTTATTTTTTTGCCCTTATAAGCTAACTTAGATTTTTGTCTGGGGACCTACAAAATAAATGTTAAGCACAGGTTTATGCAAATACACACGTTAGTTCCCAAGTTTAATGCTAAAATGATTTTTCAAGGGCAGAAAAAGACAAAAGTAAGGAAAATATAATAAAAAATTAATCAAGCATATAAAATTAAACATATTTACTTTGCTTCTGTTATTATTTCAGGGTTAACCTTATAATTGCCAGGTGTGTGTATACATATATATATATGACTAATTAGTATCACGTTAATAATTCAGAATATTTGATTTTATTGAATGTGTGTTCTGATATTAAATAGTCTATTCTTCAATACCAGAATTAACTTCTGTTTTATCTTTAAAAAATGATATTATACAATAATCGTTTTCTTGCAGTAATTCAGTACATCAAGCAAATATCAAACCTTGGGATTTTTTTTTTTTTTTCTTCACAGCAAAATTTTACACTGCAACTTGGTACAGGGGAAAATGTGCAGAAAATTATATTTACTTTCTCAGTTTAGCAGTTTTACAGAATAAAATTGATTTCCCTTGAAATAAATGAAGAAATCAATACAAAGAAAAAACTGAAATCTTAGCATTTTTTGCACTTCCATGTGCCTTTTGGAATTATGAGTATAAACAACTGTGTAATGATTCTAATGAAATTTTTTCAAATTTTTGGTACCCAAAGGGAAACTATATTTATTCCCTTATAATATTTTATTTTTTTTTAATATATATGGAAGTTTTTTTTTTTTTTTTTCCTGATACTTGGATGTTTTATAACAGGGGAACTCCAAACAAGAGAAAAAGAAGAATGATATTTGACTACATTGGAGGCATATTTTAGATAAACAGAAGTGAAATTCCTCAGAGGTTGACACTGCCTCCTCCTAAAGAACTTAAATTCCAGTTTTATAAAGAATGAACGTTATGGCTCCCGAACGAATATAAGTAGTAGTCAACTGGCTTTTCCATCATACTGAAGTGGAAGGCTACAACCAAACAAAAATCTGTTCCCTTCGAGTTGATTCTGACTCATAAACGCCCTACAGGACAGAGCAGAACTGCCCCATAGGGCTTCCAAGGAGTGGCTGGTGGATTCAAACTGCCCATCCTTTGGTTAGCAGCTGTAGCCAGGCTTGAACCACTGCACCGCCAGGGCTCCAATGGAAGGCTAAAGCCTCAGACATTGCCTATGGAAATATGGGAAATATCATTATCTATGTTAATAAAGACATCAGCATCTATTGTCAAAGATAGTAGAGTACAAAACAGGCTTCAGTTAGGAATGAAAGTAGATTATCAAGACAAAGCATGATTTATTCTACAAATTGCATGATGGAAATCTCTTTTATTTGAGCTAAAAATGAACCTAAAATTCTTGGCAGTTAACCTGGCAGAGAACCAGTTTTGCATAAAAAGCAGCATTCTTTTGACATTTGAATGAAAATTATCCCCTCAATTCATGACTTTTTCCACATGTGAGAGTAATAGATATATCTTTTATAATATGCTAATATTATGTATAATCTGCTAATATTTAGTTTCCTACATAATTAAATCTGGCAACGGATTATTCTACATCTAAAAAGAATTGTTCTATTTCTGATTGAATGGTTGAAAAATACTGAAATCGAATTATATTTAGAAATATAATCACTAAAACTAGTACTTAAAATTTTGGAAAAGTTTCTTTCTTTAAAAAAACGTTATTTATCCTAAATTATATTTTATTTCTTCAACTATATTCTATAGTTTATTTTTCCAACAACTCTTACATTTGGGACAAACTAGTCACTGCTTGAGTTAAGAATGCTGATGAATAGTCTCAACTGCACTGCCAGTTAGTAAGTCGTTTCTTGCTGAAGTGGACAACGTAGGGCTTGAAGTCTCGTCTTTTGCATGATACATTATCATAAGGTCATGTTCACCTTCTTCAAAGATTGATGATACTCCTCTGAAAGACACTAGTGGAGTGCAGTTTAGTTTTATGGCCAAACATTCTGATGTGACTTTTGCCTAATCAAACAGAGTTGCATAGAGAAGGGAATTAGAAATGACATACCAGGAGGACATATCAAATTTGTGACCTTAAGCAGTCACTCTGAAGCAACTTAAATCATATTTCATGTAGAGAAGCTATATGTAAAGTTGGTAAGCTCTCCAAAAATCATAAATGTATCAAGACTGTAATATTTTGATCTATGTTATGCAATTAAGCTTAGCAAGAACTACCTTTCCATTTTCACGATAAAATAAATCAAATAAGCGGTTCATAGAAGTGCTGCTTGGTTGGTGTCCTGGTACTAGTTTATTTGAATCTTTGTTAATCTTAGAGAGTTCTTTTAGTTGAAAATGTACCTTCTTTAATCATGGACTACTCAGCATCCCCCTTAGTTATTTCTATAATTTTAACTGTTGAAGGAGTTCATCTGGAAAAAATAAACATCACTTTTAATAATCATGATAAAAATTCTATTATGTAGAGGACATTAATAAGTGAAAAAGCTGAGAGAGCATTTTACTATTAAAATAGCTCACCCTTTTTGCAATTTTAATATATTCTTTTTCTGTACTCCAAGACTGAAGTTGGCAGTATTAACAGCCACTGTGCATGGGGCCAGCTGAATTAATGACAGAAGGCAATTAGATTTGACCAGATCAACAGAGAATTTACATAGATTTTTGTCAGCTTCTAATAATGAATAAAAATGTTGACATAAGAAAAATATTTACATTTTAATACACTGGAAATTCCCAATGAAATTATTCAAGCCATGTTTCATCTTTCATATGTATTCATTTTTGGAAGACAGTCTCAAATAGCCTCACAAATGAAAAATGCCTGTTGCTGTCTCATGAAAATGTGACACTAGTGAATTCCAACTCATCTCTATTACAGGGAATTTAATTTTGTTAATTCATTATTATTCATGAAAAATTTTATACCTTAGTATTTTGTTGCCAACATGTTTAACTCTGAATTATAAAGGTGCTTCCACAAAATTATGGGCTGCTAATATTTTTAAAACATTATGAACTGTACATTATTCTTTTGTACCTAATAATGAAGCATCAATATTTTCAATAGTGTATCTCTTATAATCCATAAGATTCAGGGATATGTATATATTTTTCTTATAGCTATTCAGTATGAAAGTAATTTTACTCAACAATGTCTTGTCTAATGCTAGATTTTTGTGCTTTTCATTTTAAAATTTATAATTTTATGTAAAAAAAGTTTCAAAAAATTGTGGCCAAAAACAAAAATTAGTAATTAATAGTGAAAAATAATAGAAACTTACATAATTGCTAGATAATATACTTTGTATAATCTCATCTTCTGTGTATTTAAATATTAACGGATCTTCCCTAGAAAGATAAATATTAAATTATTATCAGTCACTGATCAAATAACTTTTTCCAGGATGTTTTCCACATATTTTTGGATAAAAGTAGCCTACAAATTCTTTACACTTCTATTAAGAATGTAACATCCTTAAACTAGAAGGGGAAATTTAAGTTTATTGTCATGCACCTGTTTTACAATACATAGAACATTTACTGCAGTAATAATATTATTGTATTCTTTTAAATGCCACACTTAAGAGAATCCTTTATACTCATTTTATGCATGTGGTTACAATTTCCAAATGTGCTTACAATTTCCAAATAATTCTGTAGTAATCTAAATACTCATGTTTCTTTAATACTCTGAATGTACTTTTTTTTTTTTTTTTTTAGTGAGAATAAGAGTGGTTTCTAATCGTTAATTAGCACTTACAATTAAGTGAATATTGAAGCTACATTTTTATACTTTCTAGCTGGCTGGTTCAAAAATAATCCCAAGGACAAATCTAGTGTGAGCAACAGATTTTAAAAAGATCTTTGGTTCTGACATACTATAAAAAATCTTGACCATATCACACACTAATATTCAAGAAATAAATAACCAATTAATCAAACCATTTTATAGAATGCTTGTTCAACACTGAACAGGCTGGGAGTTATCAAAGGAAGAAGTTACCTACTCTTAAGAATAGTTAGTATCTATTTTATATATTCCAGCATCACAGCAACAAGAGGTGGCATATAATCAGGAACCGATGGTACTGAAGTAAGAAGTCCAAGCTGCTCTGAAGGCATTGATGAAAAACAAGGCTCCAGAAATTGATGGAATATCAACTGAGATGTTTCAACAAACAAATGCAGCACTGGAAGTGCTCACCAGTCTATGCCAAGAAATATGGAAGACAGCTTCCTGGCCAACTGACTGGAAGAGATCTGTATTTATGCCTATTCCCAAGAAAGGCGATCACCGAATGTGGAAATTATCAAACAATATCATTAATATCACACGCAAGCAAAATTTTGCTGAAGATCATTCAAAAACAGCTGCAGCAGTATATTGACAGGGAACTGCCAGAAATTCAGGCCGGTTTCAGAAGAGGACAGGGAACCAGGGATATCATTGCTGATGTCAGATGGATCCTGGCTGAAAGCAGAGAATACCAGAAGGATGTTCACCTGTGTTTTATTGACTCTGAAAAGGAATTCAACTGTGTGGATCATAACAAACTGTGGATAACACTGCGAAGAATGGGAATTCCAGAACACTTAATTGTGCTCAAGAGGAACCTTTACATAGATCAAAAGGCAGTTGTTCGGACAGAACAAGAGGATACTGATTGGTTTAAAGTCAGGAAAGGTGTGCATCAGAGTTGTATTCTTTCAGCATCCTATATAATCTGTATGCTGAGGAAATAATATGAGAAGCTGGACTATATGAAAAAGAATGGGGCATCAGGATTGGAGGAAGACTCATTAACAACCTGCATTATCCAGATGACACAACCTTGCTTAATGAAAGTGAAGAGGACTTGAAGCACTTACTAATGAAGATCAAAGACCACAGCCTTCAGTATGGATTGCACCTCAACATAAAGAAAACAAAAATCCTCACAACTGGACCAATGGGCAACATCATGATAAATGGAGAAAAGATTGAAGTTGTCAAGGGTTTCATTTTACATGGATCCACAATCAACAGCCATGGAAGCAGCAGTCAAGAAATCAAAAGACGCATTGCATTGAGCCCATCTGCTGCAAAGGACCTCTTCAAAGTGTTGAAGAGCAAAGATGTCACCCTGAAGGCTAAGGTGCGCCTGACCCAAGCCATGATATTTTCAATCACATCATATGCATGTGAAAGCTGGACAATGAATAAGGAAGACTGAAGAAGAGTAGACGCCTTTGAATTGTGGTGTTGGTGAAGAATATTGAATATACCATGGACTGCCAAAAGAACGAACAAATCTGTCTTGGTACAGTGCAGCCAGAATGCTCCTTAAAGGCAAGGATGGCGAGACTGCGTCTTACATTCTTTGGACATGTTGTCAGGAGGGATCAGTCCCCGGAGAAGGACATCATGCTTGGCAAAGTACAGGGTCAGTGGAAAAGAAGAAGACCTTCAAGGAGGTGGATTGACACAGTGGCCGCAACAGTGAGCTCAAGCATAACAATGACTGTAAGGATGGCGCAGGATGGGGCAGTGTTTTGTTCTGTCGTGCATAGTGTCACTATGAGTTGGAATTGACTCGACGGCGCCTAACAACAACAACAACATTTTATATGTTTTCTACCTTCTCTTCAGAATGTATATGTAAATTTAAAAATGTTACACAGTGTATACATTCATTTAAAAAAAAATTTTTTTTTACATGTAAAGTCTTACAGACTTAGTGAACACATGCAGTGATATCTAAAGTGTAAAATGGGATCTTCCTATTAGTTTCTGATTATATTCATATTTTATAATTCACAAACCACCACCCATCCGTTAGTTTGTCATACTGTGGTGGCTTCCATGTTGCTATGATGCTGGAACCTATGCCACCAGTATTTCAAATACCAGCAAAGTTATCCAAGGTGGACAGGTTTTAACAAAGCTTCCAGATGAACGACATGTTGATTTATTTCTGAAAATTATCCAGTGAAAACTGTATGCGTAACAACAAAACATTGCCCGATGCAGTGCTGGAAGATGATCCCCTCAGGTTGCAATGTACTCAAAATACGCCTGGGAAAGAGCTGCCTCCTCAAAGTTGGCTAGACCTGAATGACAGGAATGAAGTAAAGGCTTTAAGACCTTCATTTGCTGATGTGGCACAACTCAAAATGGGCAGCAAAAACTGTAGATATCCATTAATAATCATAACATGGAATGTATAAAGTATGAAACATGGAAAACTGGAGGTCACTAAAAATGAAATGGAACAATTGAAGATCAATATTCTAGGAATTACCCAGCTGAAATGGAGTGATATTGGATATTTTGAATCAGACAATCGTATGGTCTACTATGAGAGCAATGATGAATTAAAGAGAAACAGCTTTGCATTCAACATCAAAAACATTTCAGGATTTCTCCTGAAGTACAATGCTGTCAATAATAGGTTAATATTCATAAGCCTACAAGGAAGACCAGTTAATATGACTGTTATTCAAATTTACACACCAACCATGAATGTCAAAGATGAAGAAATTGAACTGCTGCAATCTGAAATTGATCAAATGGGCAACCAAGATGCATTGATAATTACTGGTGATTGAAATACAAAAGTTGAAATCAAAGAGCGAACAGTAGTTGGAAAACATGGCTTTGGTGATAGGAATGATTTGAGAGATAGCGTGATAGAATTAATTCTTCTGTCATACTGTGGTGGCTTCCATGTTGCTATGATGCTGGAAGCTATGCCACCAGTATTTCAAATACCAGACCAGCAACGCATTCATCAGAAATATATTTTTTCAATAACACAAACAACGATGATACATGTAGACCCTGCAGGATTGATTACACAGTAATCAAATCGACTACATCTGTGGAAAGATGACGGAGAAGCTCAATATTTTAAGCCAAAACAAAGTTAGGGACCAACTGTGGAATAGAGCATCAATTGCTCATATACAAGTTCAAATCGAAGGTGAAGAATATCAAAGCAAGTCCATGAGAGCCAAAGAATAACCCTGAATACATCCCATATGAATTTGGAGACCATCTCAAGAGAGCTTTGATACATCGAGGAGTTATGGAATGAAAAAAAAAGTAATCTGAGAAGCTAGACTATATGAAGAAGAACACAGCATTAGGGTTGGAGGAAGACTCGTTAACACCCTTTGATATGCAGATGACATGATCTTGCTTAATGAAAGTGAAGAAGACCTTACTGATGAAGGTCAAATACTACCACCTTCGGTATGGATCTTGCCTGAATGTGAAGAAAATGAAAATCTGCACAACTGGACCAATAAACAAAATCATGATAAATGAAGAAGAAATTGAAGTTGTCAACAATTTTGTTCTACTTAGATCAACAATCAATGTCCACGGGGCAGTATTGCATTGGGTAAATCTGCTGCAAAAGGCTTTGTTAAAGTGTTAAAAAGTAAAGATGTCACTTTAATGCCTAAGGTGCTCTTGACTCAAGCCATGGTCTTTTCAGTCACATAATATGCAAGCATTTCATTCTGTTATACATAAGAGTCATCGGTTGAATCCTACTCAATGGCAACTAACAATAACAACATAATTCATGAAAAAGAAGTGTCTCCCACTCTCCAGGGTAACTCTACTTGGAAAAAAGGCCTTGTTGGAGGTAATATCTTTGTGTAATAAAACCTGGTGGCTTCATTATCTAGTGCTGCTACAACAGAAATACATCAAGTGGCTAGCTTATACAAACAGATATTTATTTTCTCACAGTTTAGAAAGCTAGAAGACTGAAATCAGGGCACCGACTCTAGGGCAAGGCTTTCGCTCTCTGTCGGCTCTGGAGGAAGGTCCTTGTCTCTTTTGAGATCCTGCTCCTGGGTAATCTTCATGTATCTTGGCATCTAAATTTCCTATCTCTGCTTTTCTCACTTTCTTGTTTAATCTTTTTTATATCTCAAAAGAGATTGATGCAAAACACACCCTACACTAATCTCATCTCAAAACATAACAAAGATAGCAATATCCCAAGTGGGATTATAACCACAGGCATAGAGGTTAGGAATTACAATACATATTTGCGGGGGAAGCACAATACAATCCATAATGCCTAGTAAAAAAATGCTCTAGCATGGAGATTATTCAAAGTCTGTAATATTTTTAACGTTGGACCATGTTGTCTTAGAAGACAGTAACGTAACTTTACTAATGAAACAGACTCAATACCACTTAAACGTGCATGTTCTTCTTTTGCTAACTGCATTTTTCTTTAAAATAAAAGAAAAAGAACAACATATATTTGCTATATTTTAATGCCATTCAATGATCATTGCATGTGACTAAGGCTTAGGCTTACTGTTATCTTCCTTGTCCTCAGCTGTAAAAGCCTGAATACCCACTTCTAAATGTTGATTTCTCTGTAGTCTTCAACTTTGTCCACTTGCTTGTTTAAACAACACACTGCCATCGTAATACATGGCAGTTATTTATTAAGGATATCACGGCACTGGGCACTGGATTTAGGTGCTGTATACTGCCTATGTATTTTTTCAAAAATTTGATTGTAACACTAAAAATATACATACCTATTTTAGAGATAGGAAACTAAGACTCAGAGCAGAGGTTAAGTTAAACAGCTTTGCAATCTTGACACATAACAAATGGCGAAGCTAGAATGTGTATACAGGTCTGTTTGGTTAAAAAGTCCGTTTTATTTTTACTTTTCTGGTTGTTCCCACAGTCCAAGAATTAGTGTCTGAAAAATGCAAAATGTGGAAATAAATATGGTACAGTTATTTTATAAAATTGAGTATACTTGAAGAGTTTTGCATCATTTTAAGTCTGTTTCTCTGAGTTTTATGTTAAAATGTTTTTTTCCTTCACTATTTCCCAACATATCATTTATATAGCTGTCATTCTTTGACTTAAAATAGTTTGTTGATTCCTCATTTAAAGAAAAAAAAAATGGCCAATAAAATTCAGATGTCTAGGAATTGTGCACATATGTAGAGTAAAAACAATAAACTCCACAAGAGAAGTAGAGTACAATGAGGATTTGAAGAAGAAAGTGTTTCATTCCATTTGTGAGAATTCAGGAAAGGGTTTCTAGAGGCACTGCGATTTTTAATTGGGACTTCAGTTATGAGTAGAATTGGTGAGTGATTGAATGTTCTTGAGCAGGGCAGAGGCAGATCAGAGAACTGTACTTCAGAGAGAAGACTAATCTGATGACGTTATAGAATTACTTGGAATTAAAAGCGAATTTCTGCAATTCAGACATTCTTGAGGTGTTTCTGATGCTCTCTGTGACTGTTACCGTGCTACTGGGCTCATCAAAAACATTTCAAGTAGAGTATCTCATTGCTAGGGAATAGATCCCATTCCAAATGTCTTCTCAGAGATTTTTATTTTCTTAAAAATTCCATACAAAATTGATTGGAAATAATGGATGCTCATTTCTTCTTAAAAAGGATTTGTTTTTCCCTGCTTACCCATATTATCCAGTGAAGTTGAAATATAACATATTTCCATATAAAGAAACTTGGAAAGCAGTAATGATGCAACTTTTCCGAAGTTTCTATTCTATTCAAATAAGGGGCAATTGCCTGTCTTTAGAGTCAACATTTACAATATTGCTTTTTCCATAAAAGGAATAAGTGTTTCAAAATGTTTAATAAATATCTTAGGAATCTATGGAGACAAAGGTTCAGAATTACTGGGATATTTATTCAAAGTAAACTGAAAGGATTTCAAAATATTGTATGTACCTATCTATATCTATCTATCGTCTCTCTCTCTCTATCTACACAACAGTTGCCATCAAGTCCATTCCAGCCCATGCTAACCCCATGTGTGTCAGAAATAGAACTGTGCTGCATTGGTTTTTAGTGACTGATTTTTCAGAACTACATTGCCAGGCCTTTCTTCCAAGGTACCTCTGGGTATATTTGAATGTCCAGCTAGGTGTTTTAACAGTTTGCAACACTCGAAGTCTCTTTTTTGAGGCACAATGAGTAGAAATTACACAGAGAAAGGGTTGGTGGGATGAGGGGCTGGAGGAAATACCAGGGAAGACCATACATAAAAGCCCCAGTGATGGCAGAGGACTAGGGGTAGCGGAAGAAGACAGAGAGAAAGAGAGATCTTGGTAATAAGCTGAAGAAAAGTCAGTGGGGCTGAAGTGTAAACCTTGTGATAAAGGAGTAGAATGGAACCAAATAGAGCTGAAAAGGTTAAAAGGAGGCAGATGATACAAAGTTTTGGCGTTTAAGGTTTGGGTGTTTACCGTTAGTGAAAATGTCTAGAAAAGAGTTTAAAGAAGGGCACAATATCACTGATAGGAAAAGGAAGCAAGTATGGATGAGGAGACCACTCAGGAAGACCATTCAGGATGGGGAGATTCTAAGACTTCCTTGTCTGAAATTAAGGAGATAACGTGGTAACTAGCAGTAGCATATTGGTTATGATCATAGGGATGCAGAAATAGTTGAAGATATGTGTGTGTATGTGTATCAGTTTTTATGCAGATGATTTTTAACATGTAAGCTATATTCAGCATTAGTCTGGAGTATAATCATGAACAGTTAAACCAGGTAAAAAAAAGAAAGAAAAAACAAGTGTGGTTTTAGAGTGATGTCAGGAATAACTTTAAAATACTTACCTGTTTAGGTAAGCCACATATTTGGTTCTGAGCTTTCAAGCAGTCAATTCATGTATAAAGCTTATCAAATATAAAATTTACCCAGTCTATGAAAATTTTTTTTTTTTTTTTTTTTTATGAAGTGAAGGGACCCTGGTGGTACAATGTTTGAATATATCATCCGATCCTTGGAAACACTGTGGGGCAATTCTGCTCTGTCCTACGGGGTGACTATGACTGGGAATTGACTCAATTGCAAGGGCTTTGTTTTTTTTTTTTTTATTGTGCTTTAGGTGAAAGTTTACAACTCAAGTTAACTTCTCATGCAAAAATTTATACACGTACTGTTATGTGACCCTAGATGTAATCCCTGTAATGTGACAGCACACTCCCCCTTTCCACCCTGGCTTTCCACTGTTCATTCAGCCAGCTCCTATCCCTTTCTGCATTCTCATACCACCTCCAGACAGGAGCTGCCCATACTTGAACTAAGAAGCACACACTTCGTGAGTATTATTTTATGTTTTATAAAAAATAATAGTCTAATTACCTGAAGAATTGGTTTTGGGACTAGATCTAGTTCTGAGTTAACAGAGATTGGGGGGCCATGTCTTCTGGGGTTCCTCTATTCTCAGTTAGACCATTGAGTCTGGTCTTTTTATGTGAATTTGAGTTCTGCACCCCACTTTTCTCCTGTTCCATCAGGGACTCTCTGTCGCATTCCCTGTCAGGGCAGTCATTGGTGGTAGCAGGGCACCATTTATTTCTTCTGGTTTCAGACTGATGGAGTCTCTGGTCTATGTGGCCCTTTCTGTCTCTTGGGCTCATATTTTCCTTGTGTCTTTGGTGTTCTTCATTCTCCTTTGTTCCAGGTGGGTTGGGACCAATTGATGTATCTTAGACGGCCGCTTGCAGGTTTTTAAGACCCCAGACACCATTCATCAAAGTGGGATGCAGAACACTTTCTTAATAAACTTTGTTAGCCAATTGACCTAGATGTTGCCCAAAATCATGGTCCCTAGACCCCAACCCCTTCCACTCTGTCCCTCAAAGTGTTTGGTTGTGTTCAGGAAACGTCTTAGCTTTTGGTTTAGTCCAGTTGTGCTGACTTCCCCTGTATTTTGTGTTGCCCTCCCCTTCACCTGAAATAATTCTTGTCTACTATCTAGTTAGTGAATTTCCCTGTCCATCTCTCCCACCCTGGTAACCATCAAACAGTGTCTTATTCTGTGTTTAAACCTTTTCTTGAGTTCTTATAATAGTGTTCTCATACAATATTTGTCCTTTTGTGACTAGCTAATTTTACTCTACATAATACCTTCCAGATTCATCCATGTTGTGAGATGTTTCCCAGATTATTGTTCTTTATCACTGCATAACATTCCATTGTGTGTATGTACCATAATTTGTTTATCCATTCATCTGTTGATGGACACCTAGATTGTGTCTATCTTTTTGCTGTTGTGAACAGTGCTGCAATGAACATGAGTGTGCCTGTATCTATCAGTGTGACGGCACTTATTTCTCTAGGATATATTCCAAGGAGTGGGATTGCTGGATCTTATGGTAGTTCTATTTCTAGCTTTTTAAGGAAGTGCCGAATAGATCACTAACAGCGTATAGATGTTCCAGTCCCTCCACAACCTCTCCAACATCTATTATTTTGTGTTTTTTGGATTAAATTAACACTAGCCTCCTTGGGGTAAAATGGTATCTCTTTGTTGTTTTGATTCGTGCTTCCCTAATGGCTAATGACCGTGAGCATTTCCTCACGTATCTGGTAGCCTCCTGAATGTCTTCTTTGGTGAAGTGTCTGTTCATATCCTTTGCCCATTTTTTAAATGGGTTATTTTCTTTTTGTTGTTGAGGTTTTGCAGTATTTATAGACCGAAGACATTAGACCCTGATCTGATATGTCATAGCAGCCCAAATTTTTCCCAGTCTGTAAGTTGCCTTTTTGCTCTTTTGATGAAGTCTTTTCATGAACATAATTGCTTGATTTTTAGCAACTCCCAGTTACCTAATTTCTCTTCTGGTGTTTGTGAATTGTTAGTTATTCTGTTCATGCCATGTATTAGGGCTCCTAGCATTGTTGCGTAAACCCTGGTGGTGTAGTGGTTAAGTGCTGTGGCTGTTAACCAAGAGGTCTGCAGTTCAAACCTTTCAGGCACTCCTTGGAAACTCTATGAGGCAGTTCTACTCTGTAATATAGGGTCACTGTGAGTCGGAATCGACTCGGTGGCAGTGGGTTTGGTTTGGTTTTTGGTTTAGCATTGTTGCTATTTTTATTTCCATGACCTTTATTGTTTTAGATTTTATAATAAGTCCTTTGATCCATTTTGAGTTACTTTTTGTGCATGGTGTGAGGTATGGGTCTTATTTCATTTTTTTGCAGATGAATATCCAGTTATGCCAGCACCATTCATTAAAGAGTCTGCCTTTTCCCCATTTAACAGATTCTGGGCCTTTGTCAAATAGCTACTCATAGGTGTATGAATTTATGTCTGGATTCTCCATTCTGTTCCTTTGGTCTATGTATCTGTTGTTGTACCAGTACCAGCTGTTTTGATTTCTTGCAGGAGTGTCTTGTAGTTTTCTTTGTATAGGTTTTTTATGTCTCTGGTTAGATTTATTCCTAAGTATTTTATCTTCTTGGGGGCTATTGTAAATGGTATTGATTTGGTGATTTCTTCTTCGATGTTCTCTTTGCTGGTGTAGAGGAATCCAACTGATTTTTGTATCCTTATCTTGTATCCTGATGCTTTGTTGAAATCTTCTATTAGTTTCACTAATTTTCTTGTGTTGTCTTTAAGATTTTCTGTGTATAAGATCATATTTCATCTGCAAATAGGGATACTTTTACTTCTTTTTTTACCAGTTTGGATGCACTTTATATCTTCTTCTTGCCTTGCTGCTCTGGGTAGGACTTCCAGCACAATGTTGAATAAGGCTGGTGATAAATGGCATCCTTGTCTGATTCCCATTCTCATGGGGAATGCTTTCAGACTCTCTCCATTTAGAATGATGTTCGCTGTTGGCTTTGTATAAATGACCTTTATTATGTTGGGGAATTTCCCTTCTATTCCTATTTTGCTGAGAGTTTTTATCATGAATGGGTGTTGGACTTTGTCAAATGCCTTTTCTGCATTAGTTGATAAGATCATGTGGTTCTTGTCTTTTGTTTTATTTATGTGACGGATTACACTGATTGTTTTTCTAATGTTGAACTATCCATGCATACCTGATAAGAATCTCACTTGGTCATGGTGAATTACAGTTTTGGTATGTTGTTGAATTCTATTGGCTAGAATTTTGTTGAAGATTTTTGTGTCTGTGTTCACGAGGGATATTTCTCTGTAATTTTCTTTTTTTTGTGGTGTTTTTTTAACTGGTTTTGGTATCAGGGTTATGCTGGATTCATAGAATGAGTTTGATAGTACTGCATTCTTTTCTATGCTCTGAAAGACCTTTAGTGGTAGTCACGTTAACCCTTCTCTGAAAGTTTGGTAGAATTCTCCAGTGACACTGTCGGGGCCAGGGCTTTTTTTTTTGCTTGGGGTTTCTTAATTACCTCTTCAATCTCTTCTTTTGTTAAAGGTTTACTTAGTTGTTCTACCTCAGTCTGTGTTAGTTCAGGTAGGTAGTATGTTTCTAGAAATTAGTCCCATTTCCTTTAGGTTTTCAAATTTGTTGGTGTATAATTTTTCATAGTATTCCATTATGATTCTTTTAGTTTCAGTTGGGTCTGTTGTGATATCATCCATCTCATTTCTTATTTGGGTTATTTGCTTCCTCTCCTGTTTTTCTTTTATTAGTTCGGCCGATGGTTTACTGATTTTGTTGATCTTTTCAAAGAATCAGCTTTTGATCATGTTATCCCTTTCAATTGTTTTTCTATTCTCTAATTTCATTTATTTCTGCTCTAATTTTTATTATTTCTTTTCTTCAGGTGCCCATGAGTTCTTTTGTGGTTCTCTTTCTATTTGTTTGAGTTGTAGGGTTAATGTTTTGATTTTGGCCCACTCTTCTTTGAGGAGGTGTGCATTTATTGCTATAAATTGACCTCTGCTCTACTTGCAGTACTTTTGCTGTGTCCCAAAGTTTCTACTAGGATATGTTTTCATTCTCATTTGATTCTATGAATTTCTTTATTCCGTTCTTAATTTCTTCTATAACCCAGTCGTTTTGGGGCAAGGTGTTGTTCAGTTTCCATATATTTGATTTTTTTTTTTTTTTTCTGTTATTGATTTCTACTTTTATGGCTTTATGGTCAGAAAAGATGCTTTGTAATATTTTGATGTTTTTGATTCTGTTAAGGTTTGATTTGTGGCCTAATATGTGACCTATTCTGGAGAATGTTCCAGGTGTATTGGAAAAGAAAATATACTTGGTTGCTGTTTTTCTGTGTTTTGTGTATATCTATGAGTTCAAGTTGGTTGATTGTTGCATTTAGATCTTCCATGCCTTTTTTGAGCTTCTTTCTGGATGTTCTGTCTTTCACTGAAAGCAATGGGTTGAAACCTTCTACTATTATTGTGGAGCTGTCTATTTCTCTTTTCAATGCTGTTTTATGTTTTTTGGAGCCTTGTCATTGGGTGCATAAATATTTATTATAGTTTTGTCCTCCTGGTATATTGTCCCTTTGATCATTACGTAGTGTCTTTCCTTATCCTTTGTGGTAGATTTTGCTTTAAAGGCTGTTTTGTCAGAGATTAATATTGCCACTCCTGCTCTTTTTGGATTATTGTTTGCTTGATATATTTTTTCTATCCTCTGGTTTTAGTTTGTTTGTGTCTTTGAGTATAAGGTGTGTCTCTTGTAGGCAGCATATAGACAGATCATGTTTTTTTTTATGCATTCTGCCACTCTCTGTGTCTTTATTGGTGCATTTATTCCATTTACATGCAAAGTAATTATTGAAAGGTATGAGTTTAGTCATTTTGATGTATTTGTGTGTGTGTTGTTGACAATTTCTTTGTTCCACTTAATTTTCTTTATATAGTTTCATTCTCGTTGATTTTATATTTGCTGAGTCTTTATATTTTTCTTCTTTTTTACTTTGATGTGTAGAATTGTTAGTTTACTTTGTGGTCACCTTAAATTTTACCTCCTTTTTCCAAGTTTAAACCAGTCTTTTATTTCCTGATATTGTCTCAACTTACTATCCATATGAAACTTCTATGGCTACATTATTTAGTTCCTCTTTTTTGTTTTAATGTTGTCATCTTTTACATATTGACATCTCTGTTTTAATGTTTTAGCTTTGATGTATTTTTGTGGCTCCTGTATCTGGGCTAATATCTGGTCTTTCTGTCCTATGTTCTAGTCTTGGATTGTTATTTGATTTTCTAATGGTAGGACTCCTTTTAGTGTGTCTTGTAATTTTGGTTTGGTTTTTACAAATTCTCTTAACTTCTGCTTATCCGGAAATGCCCTAATTTTGCCGTCATATTGGAGAGATGGTTTTGCTGGAGATATAATTCTTAGCTGGCAATTTTTTTTTCCTTCAAAGCTTTATATATGTCATCCCATTGCCTTCTTACCTGCATGGTTTCTGCTGCGTAGTCTGAGCTTAGTCTTATTGACTCTCCTTTGTAAATGACTTTTTGTTTATCCCTAGCTGCTCTTAAAATTCTCTCTTATCTTTGGCTTTGGCAAGTTTGATTTTAATATGTCGTCATGGGTTTCTTTTGGGATATACCCTGTGTGAGATTCGATGAGCTTCTTGAATAGATAATCTTCTTGTCTTTCATGATATCAGGGAAGTTTTCTGTGAACAATTCTCTCTGTATTTTCTGTTATCCCTCTCCTTACCCCCATTCTGGTACTCTAGCCACTTATAGATTATTCCTCTTCATAGAGTCCCACATAATTCTTAGAGTTTCTTCATTTTTAAAATTGTTTTCTCTGATTTTTTCCTCAAATACATTGGCATCAAGTGCTTAATCTTCAGTCTTACTAATTCTGGCTTCCATTGCCTCAGTTCTGCTCCCATGACTTTCTATTGAGTTGTCTAATTCTGAAATTTTATTGTTAATCTTTTGGATTACTATTTGCTGTCTCTCTATGGATTCTCATAGCCTATTAAATTTGTCATTATGCTCTTGTATAACCTTCTTAAGGTCCTTTGTTGTTTTGTCTGTGTATTTCTTGGCTTGGTCCTTTTTGCCTGATCTCCTTCCTGATCCCTTGAAGAGCTCTGTATTTAATCTTTTGAATTCTACCTCCAGTTATTTCAAGACTTTCTCTTCCTCCAGTAGGTTTCTTAGTTCCTTGTTTTGGTCACTTGCTGACGCCATTATGGTCTGCCTCTGATGTGATTTGATATTGGCTGGTGTCTCTGAGCTTTCGGTAAGTTATTATATTTATTTATTTTTGTTTGCTTACTGTGTCCTAGCTTCTTTTGTTTTGATATGACCAAATAGGCTGATCTTGTGAGCTACTTTGATTATTTGTCTTTGAAGCTCTCATGTCTTGTCACCAGGTGCTTAGAGCTGTTACTAGGTATGTGAGGTCAGGAGTCTGTTTACTTTTCTCTTGTGGATTCAGCTAAGGTGTCCAAGTCATCAGTAGCCAAGTGTGTGGTACAGGCTCTCACCTACAGTCCTAGATGGACAGGCTATGTAAGGGTAATGCAAGTAGGCACAGATATGTAGCTACATTAAGGGGTTAATTGCTGAGCAAGGCAGGGGGCTGATGGTTGCCCCTAAGGGCCTGGGTGGAAGGCATGTCCCTGTTCTCTAGAGCATGTAGGTGGGTGGGCTTTGCAGCCAGACATTGGGCATCCAGTACTGTTGGTTTTAAGGGCTGGGAGGCACCACTTATTCTTGGACCCCTTTGAGGGTACCTAAGAGGAGTGGATGTACCCACCAGTCCACAGGCCCTTGATGTGGGTAGGTGAGAACCCTGCTTAATAGGCAGGGTGGTGTCAAATGTCATGAATCTGCCACTCCCCATTAGCAGCTGCAGTTGAAAATAGGCTTCAGGAATATACCCTATTGTACTGTGCTAATGAGGGCCTACACTGTTGAAATGGGCCCACACAGGTTTAGGCTGGGATGAAAGGCATTCAAAGCTTGCGGACCCCTTATGCCTATGCCTAGGCAAAGGGGCTGTGCCTGCCTTGAGTTCCTAGCTTAAGGCAGCTGGAAGATTATTTTTTCCTGTTTGTTAATTTGTTCCCGCTCCAAAGCCAGGAGAATGGCTCAGGGTATGTAATATGTACAACTTCTGATCCGGGGGCATGGCAGTAGCTGAAGCCAGACTGAGATGGAGCAGAGCAGGGAAGGGGTGAGTAAATGGGAGAAGGGAGCTTCCCAGAGGCGAGAAGGGTTTTTTTATTTTTTGATCCTTGCTATAGTTTATAGGTTAGATGCTTGCACTTAAGTTTTGCAGATTAGTGCCACTTCATCCTGGTTTTGGAGGCTTGAGCAGACTCTCTGTCTCTTGGTTTCTCCCAGTGTGAAAAACATATCTCGAGCACTACTATTTGCCTCAGCCTGCATGCACCAGCTAATTCAGACAGCAGAGTCCTGGCCAGGTCAGGTCTGGCAAATCCTCACTGCTTCTGAACTGTCTCTCCCTCTTCTAGTTGCTCAGTTTGACTCAACTTTTTCTTTGATGTTCAGGACTCCAAAATGTTCATATATAATCAATTCACTTGTTTTTTTGGGGGGTCTTGGTTGTAAGAGGGATAACAGGAAGTGTCTGACTCCTCTGCCATCTTGGCCCTGCTTCTTTTTTAGTTCTTTTATGAAGTAAAACCAAACTGCTTTTTTAGCTGTACAACTGAAGGTAGGAATATCTGATAAGAATTTGTCCTGGAATACTCATATAGTTAGACTAGATAAATTGAGGAATAGAAAAGTAACAAAAATCAAAGTTTTGTATTCAGATGTGTGTGTGTGTGTGTGTAAAAGAGAGAGAAACTTTTTTCCCTAAATGTTATTGATAGTTAAGAAATATATTGAACCAACATTGTGTATTTGTGAGAGATGATAAAATGGAGCTCCAATATCTTTTGTTTATATTGACTGTCTGAAATATTTTTATCATAAGAAAAAATTATATAAAACTACTTCATTGCTTGGAAATTTGATAATCTTTATAAAAATATTTTAAGTTTATAATATCCTCTACTTGATTTGCATAGAAATAAGTCATACAAATATTAAAGAGGTAAAAAAAAAAAAAAATTTTTTTTTTTTTTTTTTTTATACAGCTCATAGTTTATTATTTGGTTTTAATAACTTTAAAGATCAACAGAAAGAAATATTACTTTTAAAGTTTTTTTGAATGTGAAACAATGTTAATGTGTCTTACAAGTACAAAATAGTATGAATGATATTAAACACGTTACCTGTAGACTTTAAAAGATTTCCTTTTACAAGATTAACTCAATTAACTCATCAATAAGTTATAAATACAGTTAACTGGATTATTTTTAAGGGACAAATGGAGATAAACGTATTAAAATCAATACATGTAGTTGAACCTGTGGTACGTTAGTCATTAATTTCATGGTTTAATTTATAGATGACAGAAACTTCTATTGGATCAGAATCAAATGTTCCTGTTAATAACAATGAGTGATAATAAAGCACAAAGCTGTGCAACAGAAACAAATGAAGCGTAAAGTGAAGTAAGAGAAGAACATGAAATGGTGAATAGTTTTTTTTTTTTCTTTTCTTTTCTTTTGCTGTGCAATGTTCTTGGCATAGAGTACATCATAAACAAAAAAAAACTCCTTTCTATCTGCTAACTTTCACGGACAGAAACATAATTAATAGGTCAGATAACTACTTTGCTGAAGTTTTTTTTATCAAACATCAAATCCCACAGTCTTCATGTAGCATCTGAATCATATCATTTGACATAATGAGGACAACAACTAATCATCTATTTTAACCTAAATGTTTGTTGCACATAGATTGAAAGGAGAGATAAGAAGTGTGATAGACAATTTAACAGGAACAATGGACATATCTAGCAATGTCAATGTTTATTGGTCTAACAGGAGTTCTAGATGGATATTCAGTGAGACGAAAGATGACATTAATCAGTCAGCTTGTCCACAAATATTTGAAGAAAAGTGCCTATTTTTTCCAGCCATTGAACTATACTCTGATGATACAGTGATAATGAGAGACTTCTTCCCCTGGGAGATCAGACAAGCAATAATCATGTAAAAACTTTTTCTAAGTAAGTAAAAATTAATTTCAAGTACATATAAATTAAAAGAAGAGGTTAATAAGGCTAAAAGAATGATGGTGGTTAAATGGATGTGGTTGAAATTATTTTAGGTAGATAAAAGGTAGATAGTCTATGTTAAAAAAAAAGGATGATATTTGACTGCCAATTAAAAAAAAATGGGAAGGAGGTAGTTTTTAGGTAGTCATGTGGATTCTAAGGGAAGATGAGAACAGCTAGTACATTACGGTCTAAAAAAAGAGTGAGGTTGGCATGATTGACAGTCAAAATGAAGAACAGTAGGCTGGGAGTGGGAAGGAGTTACAGAATGGGATGAAGTCAGAGATAATGGGCAGGTCCTTATTGTGTGGGAAGTTTTTAGCCTGGCATAGAGAATTTTATTTGGGTTGCAATATCCTTTGGATGATTTTATTTTATGTTTAAAAAATCAAATTTATACTTCACAAGAATCATACTCACTGCTGGATAACTGGCATGATAGGAAACAAAAGTGAAGAGCAGAATATCAGTTTAAAGACTGTTGAAATAGTCCAAGTAAGAGATGATGCAGTGGTATGTTGACAAGGAACTGCCAGAAATTCAAGCCAAATTCAGAAGAGGATGTGGAATTAAAGATATCATTGCTAATAGCAGATGGACATTGACTGAAAGCAAAGAATACCAGAAAATATTTATCTGTGTTTATTGACTATGCAAAGGCATTCTATTGTGTGGATCATAGCAAATTATGGATTACATCACAAAGAATGGGAACTCCAGAACTCTTAATAAATGCTCATGAGGAACCTGTACATAGACCAAGAGACGGTTGTTTGAACAAAATGAGGGTATGCTGCATGGCATAAAATCAGGAAAGGTGTGTGTCAGGGTTGTATTCTTTAACCATACTTATTTGATTTGTATGCTGACCTAATATGAAGGAAAATGTGACTTCAGGACTGGAAAAAGACTCATAAAAAGGAAGAGACTCACCACCTTGCTTGCTGAAAGTAAGGGGGACTTGAGGCACTTACTGATGAAGATCAAAGACTACAGCTTTCAGGATGGATACACCTCAACACAAAGAAAATAAAAATCCTCACAACTGGACTAATAAGCAACAACATGGTAAATGGAGAAAACATTGAATTTGTCAAGGATTTCATTTTGCTTGAATCCACAATCAATGCCCATGGAAGCCTCAGTCAAAAAATCACAGGTTGTATTGCGTTGGGCAAATCAGCTGCAAAAGACCTCTTTAAAGTGTTAAAGAGCAAAGATGTCATTTTGGGGACTAAGGTGCTCCTGACCCAGTCTATGGTATTTTCAATAGGCTCATATACGTGAGAAAGCCGGACAATGAATAAGGAAGACCGAAGAATTGACACTTTTGAATTACAGTGTCAGCAAAGAATATTGAATATACCATGGACTGCCAGAAGAACGAACACATCTTTCTTGAAAGATGTACAGCTAGAATGTTCCTTAGAAGTGACAAGGCGAGACTTCTTCTGAAATACTTTGGACATGTTATCAGGAGGAACCAGTCCCTGGAGAAAGTTATCATGCTTGTAGAGAGGGTCAGCAAAAAAGAGAAAGACCCTCAACAAGGTGAATTGACTCAGTGACTGCAACAATGGGCTCAAACATAGCAATGACTGTGAAGATGGCACAGGTCAGGGCAATGTTTCGTACTGTGGTACATAGGGTCTCTACGAATCAGAATCGACTCAGCAGTACCCAATGATGTGTGCTCAGGATAAAAGGTGACTGTGCCTATGATCCATATGGAGATGGCTTTCTGAAATCTAGAATATGCTGAGCTTTGTGCCTAACACCTTTTACCATGGAGATGAGATCTGTGAATGTACTATTGTGTAGACTTATTAGATGTAACTGATCGTCAGGCAACACTAATTGTTTTGATTGTACAGACTATTTCAGTTTGCATTTGCAAATTACCAATTTTTCTAGGACATGTCTACAGACACTTTTTGTGAATTTTACACAGCAAAAGGTGTTTTGTTAAGAATTTCAGTTAGATAATTTTCTCTTTCAATTTTTGCTCAGAAGCAGAATTTAGAAAATATAATATGAAACTTGAAGTATGAAATGGTACATTAATCAGCAGCTAAATATTTTTAAATGGAAATTTTTACTGCCATTACTCAACCAATTTAAAGACATTTCTCTCATTATAAAAAGCTTTGAATTCACATACTGCATGAACACTTTCAGATTAATCACAATTTACAATTTTGGCTAATATCGTATTGGTCATTAGCATGAACAAAGAAATTCACTGGATTTTGTCTAAAAGTTTAATAAATTGTATTATCTTTAAATATTATTACTGAAGAATCTGAGAAAAATCTACATTTATTTGGAATCTATGTATGACCAGTACCACATTTTTCACGTTTATTGTCTCAGATTTGTGCTTCCTGAATTTCAAAAAGCAATTAGAATACATTAAGAGTTTGCTCGATTTCACTAAATGGGGAAAACTTTTTTTTTTAAAGAATTTATTGGAGAACAAAGTACAAGGAGAAAGACAACCACTCAATTCACACGAACAATTGCTTTCAAGGAAGAGGGTTAAAAAGTTAGCATGAAATGCTGCTTTACTTTTGAGTTACTCAAATTTAGGACTTAGTGTAGGAAGTATACCATTCTTTTCCTGTTTCTTATCAGATAATGCTAATGATTTTGTCTTTGTTTAAAAACTCTTTTTTTAAAAAACTTATTAGTTAAATTGCAGGCTAACCTACTCTAAGAAAGAGGTCCAAAATATAGTAACCTAAATAGCACAAAAATGTCTTTCATTACCATTCAACATCCAGAGGGGAGCAGGCCAGAGCTGGCAGTGTGTCATCCTGCCCCAATATGTGGTTTTTGTTTTGAGGACCAGTAGACCCAGTACTTTTTTTCACTCACACATTTTTGCATATCTATTTCATATTTTTAAATTTAAATTGAGTTTACCATCTGTCCATATATTTTAGAGATGACATTGCAGATAGAACAGGCCAATACTAAGATAAATAAAAAAATTAGCACTCTTAAAACTACAATAATCTTCAGTGTTACAAACTGCAGTGAAGGACGTATACTTTCATAAACGTGTGTAAAATTTCCTAATCATTACTGATGGATACTGGGTTTTTCTAACCAAAGTAAAATTTTTGAATATGTCAGCATATATTATTTGAAAATGATTGATTGCATCTATATTACCCACGATATTTCTATCAAAATACTTAGAAACCTTATAAATGCATCAAACACAGATTTACTATATGTCTTAGTTATCTAGTGCTGCTGTAACAGAAATACACAAGTGGATGGTTTTAACAAACAAATTTGTTCTCCCATAATCTAGGAAGCTAGAAGTCCAAATTTCGGGCACCAACTCCCATGGAGGCCTCTCTCTCTCTGTAGCTTCTGGGAGAAGGCCCTTGTCATCAATCTTCCCCTCATGTAGGAGGTTTTCAGCTCAGGGACCCCAGGTCCAAAGGAAGTGCTCCGCTCCTGGTACTCCTTTCTTGGTGGTATGTGTTCCTTCTCTTCTCTACTCAATTCCCTCTTCTATATCACAAAAGAGAATGACTCAAGATACAACCTAGTCCTATAGATTGTGTCCTGCCTCATTAACATAACTGCCTGTAATTCTTCCTCATTAACATCATAACCAAAAATAGACAAACTCGTTGCCACCCAGTCAATTCCAAATCATAGTGACCCTATAGGACAGAGTAGAACTGCCCCATAGGGTTTCCAAGGAGCAGCTGGTAGATTTGAACTGCCGCCAACCTTTTGGTTAACAGCTGATCTCTTAACAACTTCGCCACCGGGGCTCTATTAATATCATAAAAAAAAAAAATAGGGGTTAGAATTTACAACACATAGGAAAATTGGAAAATTACATCAGCTCACAAAATGAAGGATAACCACACACTACTGTGAATCATGGCCTAGCCAAGTTGATATGCGTTTTGGGAGGACACAATTCAACCATAACAATATAAATTAAGCAGTAAAATTCCAACTTGCTTAACTTCTTAACCCAGAAGTAAATGGTCTTAAAATTTCATACATATTTTTCAGAAGTTCATACATTTAAAAAGGTACATACGTTATTTCATTTACTTTTATTTTACGCAAGCATTAAATAACAATTTAAAGTATAGAATTGAATAAGGAAAAAACAATAATGCATCTTTCCATGTTCTTCCCCTTTCACCCAACCTGGATTCCATAGACCCTTCAGAGGTGTTTACAATTAAGTTTAATATGTATCCTACCAGTATTTTTATACGCATTTAAATATGTTTCTGTTTTCATACGTATAAATTACCTGATTTTTCTTTGTGGTTTTCCATAATTTAAATCATTTTTTTAATATTAGTATGATTTAAATTATGGAAAACCACAAAGAAAAATCATGTGGTTTTTTTTTTAATTGTTTTTACTTAACATATCATGGGTGCCTTTTATTTTGGTACATATAATTTTATTTAGGTTTAATTAATTATTTAGAATATCTTAAAACTAATCATTGCATGTGGTAGAGAAAGAGAATTAATCTGTGTAAAAAAGTATACAATCTAACAAATTTCCTTCACACCACTATTAACAATGTTTTGTGTATTTTCGGAATAATTTGAGATTATTTTGTATTTTAAGTTTCTTTTTGTTTTGTTTATAACACTATAGAATTATTCTTACGTGCATGGACACTTAAATATATCATTTACTTGATATAGATAATTCTTTAATAAATAGTCCAATATTGACAGGAGTTTGTGGTATTTCAAGTTTCCTAAATTACGAATGTTGGTTTAATGAACATCCTTATTTTAAATGTATTTAATGAACAGCCATATTTTAAATGTATTATATGTGATTTAACATAATTTAAGTGCTTTTTAATTCTGAATATTTCCTAATATTACAGAATCTTTGGATAGAAAGTGCTCGAGAAAACCAAATCCAAATCCTCCTTTTGCCGATAAGGGAAGCCTTGTATCAAGGCGTTAGCCTGAGTTCTCCAGTATCACTCAGTATTACACTGCCATGACGAGAAGCAATTTTTCAGTTGATATGACTTCTATGTTTTTCTGCTTCATAAACGCACATTTGTCAATCGAGATGTGAATGTAGGACCTCTGAAAATCCAACAACACGCTGCAGATTTTTTTTCTAAATTTCCAAATTCTAAAATTGCAAACTCCCCTTCACTACATTCTCTTTAATCCTTATCGCTCTATGTGGTATTATGTTATTGAAAACGTTTATCATTTCAGTTTATTTATATATTTTGTTAATTGTCTGTTCTCCTCAACAGGAATACAAGCTGCTTCCTTTTCAAGCTATTCTGAGCATGTTTTATTGCTGTAAACTCAGGGTTGCTGTGGTTATAAAAGGACTGTATCTGCTCGATTTTGAACGTGTTGCTCCAAATCCACTGTAATTTAGGGAGCAGGGGGAGTACATGTGCATTTCCTGGAAACATCTTAAGCTGGACACATGGAATCACTTTTAGCATGCAGATGACACTCCAAATCAATCATCTATTTTCCAATAATCAAAAAGGGAAATATTAGTCACAAAAATATATGCTAAATGAGATTTTTGTCCCCCATCAAACTTAGACATAGTCAGCGTATGGTTGTCCATTTAATTAATGCCTTCTGAGTATAAAAGTCTGTAAAAGTATTATGAGATTTCTGTGTCCACTTTAGGTCTGAATGCTCAATATTCTTTTCTGTTGACATTTTTAACAAGATTTCAAGTTAAAAATAAATAAATAAATAACTACACCACCAGGGCTTCCATTAAATAGCAACATTTAAAAATATCTATTGATGATATAGTTTGTTTTCTTCATACCACCCATAATGGTGTTTTCATAAACTGTGGAACCATATTAATCGTACAGTGGGTTGTTTGAGGCACACGACAGTAACAATTGTTTCTCATTAGACATTTTATTGATGATAGTTTTATTTTCTTCATACCATCCATAATGGTGTTTTCATAAACTATAAAAAGAAATGGAACCATATTAATCATACAGTGGGTTGTTTGAGGCACATGACAGTAACGATTGTTTCTCATTAGACATGCCCTTGGAGAAATATTGTAACAATATAATCTGAGATTTAACTCTTTTTTTAGTTTCAGCATTTACTACACTTGTTTTTAGCTGCTTAAATCTATAAAAGGGATTTAGTTCTCGATTTACTCAACTGATAACAAATTTGGTGGTAATTTATTTCCTAAAGTAAATTGTCTTTGATAGTTCTGATGATTTTCCTCTGGACTGACTACTAGGAATTGGTGGGAGCTAGGTGGATAACATTGTATTTGATGCTGTTTCCACAAATTCTATGCTTCATTTGGTCTGTAGAAAAACAAACGCAAGCTTTTCAAATAGCCATATCTTGTTCAAGTGCATTTTTATGACCCAACTCTAAAGCTCTAACTAAACTCTACAGCTCTTAGTACTTTGGCTCACCATCAAAAGTAGTGCTGTGAGCAGCAATTCCATAATATAGTATTGCTTTTGTTATTTTATGACAATCTGCAGGCACTCAGGAAAACCGGATTGGCAATTCATGTAATTCTATCACATAATGCAAATTTCCTTGAAGTAGAAGGCAGCATTTGTCTTAGTAGTAACATGAAGGTGAACACCGACTACTGTAGAAAAGCAAGTGATTTATGATCCATGGGAAATGACTCTGCCCCACCGGCTGGTTAAGTGTAGGACTTTAACAGCCATGAAACATAAATCTAGTGTCTATGAGGCTGCTCAGTTTTATTACTATTTTTCTAACTTGAGAATTTTCCTGTTGAGGATAGAACTACCTTGTCTGGTCATTTATTACTCATGCTTAAAGCTTTTGTTACAGCGTGAATCTTTGCGTATAGTTGTATTAGATTTTCCTAGTTGTATGTGGAATCATTTGGGGTCAATTCTCTAGGCTCTCTCACCCTCTCCTTTATACTTTGAAGAGACAGATAACTTTGGTAATGAAAGAAAACAAATCAAACCTTTCAAAAGTGACAGAATGAAAGCAAAGAGAAAGAAAGGAATGCTAATACAGCTCTTTTTAAAAGGAGAAAAAATATGCAAAGGGGAAAGGGTCGGAGGCCTGTGAAACCCTGATTGTGGAGAAGAGTTGAACCTATTTCTGTATACAGGTAGTCCGCAATTTATAGAGTTCTGTTCCGCTGACTCTGTCATAAGTCAGTTCTGATTTAAGTCAAATACCTCATTTTTTTTTGAATTTTTATTATTATTGTCTTTTATTATTATTATCTTTATAAATCCAATCTTTATTTGTATTTAGGGTTTGGAAACATTACATATAGACTTACAGATATATTTTGATACATACATACATAAAAAATACACATGTCCATAACAAACAAATGGCTGGCATCTTGTCAGTTGCAGTAGTTAACTCCATTTGCGGAAGATTCTGAATTATCTGGAGTATCCCTGGAAATGAGGATGAATTTTCTAGTCAGAAAATTAGTGACAGTTGTTCGTCTGATACTTTTATGCGCTGCAACAAGGCGTGTAATACATATTATTAACGATAAGATGTACAACAACAACAAAAAAAACTGGCCAGTCGTAAACATGGCTCGCCTTAACTCGGAAACATCATTAAGTCATTAACTTGGGACTACCTCTATAGCTAAAGTCTGTTTTATCTATCTGATTATTTCTACTTCTGATTTTTTTTTTTTTCTTTCATTTAGGGACTATCTCTGGTAATTTCTTTTTCCCAGTGTCATGGATTGAATTGTGTCCCCCCAAAATACCTGTCAACTTGGCTAGGTCATGATTCCCAGTATTGAATGATAGTCTACCATTTTGTCATCTGAGGTGATTTCCCTATGTGTTGTAAATCCTATCACTATGATGGAATGAGATGGATTAATGGCAGTTGTATTGATGAAATCTGCAAGATTAGATAGTGTCTTAAGCCAGTCTCTTTTGACATATAAGAGAGAAGCGAGCAGAGAGACATGGGGACCTCATACGACCAAGAAAAGAGAGCAGGTGTGTGCGTTCTTTGGACCTGGGGTCCCTGCACTGAGAAGCTCCTACTCCAGGGTAAAATTGATGACAAGGTCCTTCCTCCAGAGCTGACAGAGAAAGACTTACCCTGGAGCTGTCATCCTGAATTTAGACTTCTAGCATACTAGGCTGTGAGAGAATAAACCTCTGTTGAAGCCGTCCACTTGTGGTATTTCTGTTATAGCAGCACTAGATGACCAAGACACCCAGCTATATACACTTTATTTATTTATTTTTTTCCATTCATTTTGAAGGTATTTGGAAGAGAAAATGCATTCCTCATTTAATAACCTTTTAATTAACAAGTGACTGTGTGTGTGTGTGCATATATTTGTCATACAGTCACTGCCACTTTTCAAATTAATACCTTCTGATTTAGTCTTTTCCATGTTGGGATAGTAATATCTTGAGATTGCCGAACGTGTTGCCTCCGTCACTACTAGCTTTAACCAGAAGCAAGCTTTCCAAATGGGTCCATGGTTAATATCAAATGGAAGAAAATTCCATTTCTGTGGTGACATTGAAAGGGTGAAATTGAGACAAAAATTTTAAGACATTCAAGGAATTAGAGGATTAGTTTCATGTATACCTTTCTAAATTTTTTAAACATATATGGTTAAGCTAATCCTGTGCACCGCTGGGCTAAACTATTTCAGCAAGATAGCCAGATTTCTTAGACTCCCATATTGGGGAGGCAGCAGTATGCATAGAAAATGTTCTCTATTAAGATTCTAATGGTCCAGGTTCCATTCAAGTTTCAAAACTTATTAGTTCTCTAACCTTGAGCAAGTACTTTTATTATCATAGCTCAATTTTATTTTTCCTAATTTCAAAAAAAGAGCAAATAATGCCTCCCTAATTACCACCTACTACTACTCTAAGTCCAGCATAAATAAACACTCTCAGAGTTTTGCATAAATGCATGTAATTATGTCTTTTAGATTTTATATGATACACGGGAGGTTTTTCTTTGGTTGTGGTACTCTAGGACAGGACTATAGGTTCTTCAGGCACTCCCAAAACAATGTTCCAGGGCAGAAATATTTTATTAAAAAAACCTAAATTGTTATAAAATCATTCTAATATACCATACAAACAAGTAACTTTTCATAGAAAGAAATAGAATATGTGTCACTGGTGAATAGCACAAGAGTGGACAATTTGAGTATTTGCCATGTTGTGATATAAATTTTCATTTCTTAGTCATAATGAGTTAACTACTCACATTGGGAATTTCTTTACTAAAGGACAGGCACAAACATGGAATATACTTTTCAATATAGCTATTGTCTGCCAAGAAGTTAAAAATCATATGGATTTTATGGTTGTGACGACCCTATAGGCAAGATTAGAATGTAATTCAGTGACAGAGAAATAAAATTTAAAGTGTATTTATGGACCCTAGTTTACATGTTCCAGTTTACAATTTTGGAAAATAATCAGAATACACCATTCTCTCAAACACAGTCCTGACCAGTGATTTAAGATATATATGGGGATCATTTTACTATTATCTTAAGTACATATTGACATTGCATTTAAAACTGAAGGAAAAAAGTTTAGGAATTTAAGGGGAAATATTTCTTACTAAAGTAAAATAGTGTTATGTTACATTTTAAATGTTTAAAAGTTAATCAAAAAAGACTAAAACAATGACGGCAAATTATTCCATAGGGATTCTGCTTTGAGGGAGAAAGGGACATAACCTATTGCATTAAGTACTCATCAGTGAGGATTACAGGATCATTAACACAATTCATAGATTGTATTTTCCAGAAATAATTATGAAGCTGAACATGCAGAGGTTATATGCATTATTGACACCATAGCGATGATTCCAATGTATGCAGTAATATGTGAGGCACCCATACATTTGATATCAGTATGAATCTCCATTTTATTGAATTATCTTCAGTTTTATTAGCAATATGGCATCATTTTTCAACATGGAACTATATTTCGTCAGCCAGTTGATTAAATAGAAAGGTTGCTGCTTCTTCCCAACCAGTAACATGCTGAGACACGGTGAGTGAGACCATTAGATATACCTCTGCGCACCGACATGCATCCTGGGATTCTGGGGTCATATGCAGCTATCACTGAAGAACGAAAAGGTCACTTGCTTTGTTACGTGCCTTAGTGCCTGACTGACATTCAAAGTTCACACATCAGACATTGAGTTAAACTCTTAATTTTCTCTGCAAAACGAGAAAACTTTTTGGAACTAGGTCCCAGTGAGTGAAGCTCAGCATCAAAACATTGCTTAGACTATTTTTTCTCAGAGGCTATTACTAAACCAATCACCTCACCTAATTAATTAAAACTCTCAAAGCAAGGTCAGAGCAAAAATGTAGAACTATTTCATTGTCTATGATTATTACGTTGAGGGGCATTTCCAGGCCAACATCCTAAATGCCTTGAAAACTAGAAAAGCTGTTGTTTCTTGAGAGATGGGCATATATGGTGATGTAAACAAGTCTGAACATGTTGAAAGCAGAATATCTGCATCTGAGTTGGCAGGATTTACTAATGGAATGTTTTCTTGCTAGTATTATCCCCAGAGCCTGAATATTTCTGAGTGATATGTAAGTTGATCTTTCCAAAGTAATATAGCTAAAGAATGTGTCAGAAAGAAGGACGGAGTTGTTCAAGATGAACTGGTTATGGCTTTTATAATTCAGTACGTGAATTAAAAACTTGTTATTTATAAAGACAGATGTGGTTGCAGACTGCACTGAATTCACTGGAAGTTTTAAATAATTTACAATTATATATTTTGCTGCCATTTAGAGCCTAAATTTGTATTGGATTTCAGACAGTTGTTCTCCAAGGATTCTTGCAACTATAAAACTTAGGCAGGGGGGACCACTGCAGCGTGCTGTTTCTGCCTTTCTGTGGCCAAAGTGTAGTAAATTGTTGTCCGCCATGCCAAGCATTTTCCAAGAAGTGAAATGATGTTACTGAGATATGCTATTTGTTTGTTCAATTTCTATAACATTGTCCTACCCATCTTGTGGTATATTTTAGTGTAAATGCACCATCATTTATCCCTATGTCTTAAATATTGTCAATTAGAACTAATGGAGCAGACTTATTAGCAAAGCTACAGACTTATGATGCGCCTGCCAATACTATTTATAATGTAGTTCGATAGCGTTTTAGAAATGTGGCTGTAAACGCACTTACTCCAGTTCTTTATCATTCGTTCCTATCATTTCACTTGTGATTTTGTTTGTTTATTTTGTTTTCTTCCCTGGGTAATAACATTTATTTTACCAGCAGCTTTAATTAGTAATAATCAGTCAGAATTTAATTAACATTATAATCTCTTCCTTTATGCTGTGCTTTGAAAATTCAGGAATTGAGACAGAAATTCTGAGGGTTTCCATTCATTTGAGTGCAAGATCAGTGGAAGGGATGTTTGTGCTTTTTTACTCTACGGTTTTTTCCCAATAAACACTCTCTGTCTTTCATAATTGATCCATTTTATGGAATTCCTGTGCTAAGAACTGCTGTTCTGGGGCAGAAAACACAGATGCTATATGTCCACTGTAGAAATAAAATGTAGTTTTCACAGTAATTAATGGGATTTTTGTATAGAAAACAAGTAGCCCTGGTGGCGCAGTGGTTAAAGTGATCAACTGTTAACCAGAATGTCAGCAGTTCGAAACCACCAGCAGCTCTGCGGGAGAAAGATGTGACTGTCTTCTTCTGTAGAGATTTACAGCCTTGGAAACCCTATGAGATAGAGTCAACTCGATGGAAATGGGTATGTATGTATGTTGTACAGAAAAGGTTGGGTGACAATAAATAACAGAATAACAAAACAGAATGCTTGAAAAAGTTCCAAAAGAGAGCTCATCGTTGCTTTTCCAAGGGGTTGGTACAATTCTTTGTCCTCTTATCACTTCTTAAGGAGAGATAGAACATGGATCGAGCATCGTTTCTTACTAGTATAGAAGTCAGGCAGCAGCATCTGGGGACTATGAATGAAGAATGACGAGATTATGACATGACCAAACAGGAGAAATAACTTTAAGGAGCACCAGGTAAAACAAGAGTTGGGGCGGGGAGGTGGAGAGCGAGGAAATCTCAATGTCTTACTCTTAAAGAATGAAAATCTTTAGCATTTCCACCTACTCACTTACATGCGTACCAATCCATTCATCTGTCTCTTAAGTGGTAGTTGTTTTTGTGTTGTTTCATTTTTTGTTGCTTCGCTTTGTTTATTCTCTAGGTGGTTAGGAAACTGTTCCTTATAATAAGGGACAATAGTATTGGAATTTGAGAGATTTTCTACAGGTTTTGTCATTTTTCATAGAGACTTGAACTACCTACTGATAAATGGAAATATAACCAGATTATTTGCTCAGTTTCATGTCTAGAAAAAGAGCTTTAACAATTAAAGACCGATGAATTGAAAAAGAAAGACTTGAATATTAGAGTTCTGTAATTTCAATGTGTTGTCTTTATTGGAGGAGTCTTGGTGGTTCAGTTGTTAGGTGCTCGTCTGCTAACCGACAGGTCAGCATTTCGAATCCACCAGCCCCTCTGTGAAAGACAGATGTGGCAGTCTGCTTCCCTAAAGATTCCCAACCTTGGAAACCCTGTGCGGCAGTTCTACTCTGTCCTGTAAGGTTGCCATGAGTTGGAATCGACTTGACGGCAGCGGATGCCTTTACTGAACATACAACTTTCAGAAACATGACCAACCTAATGCTTATGAGACAGAGCGTTTTGCACAAAATGTGTCTGTTACCACCTCATAATTATGTTCTCTACATTTTCCGTTAGGGAGAAAATGACTCACACCACTGCTTTATCCTTTCCCATGTTCTTTCCTCCAGTGCATTCTTACTGCAGAAATCCTTGAAGTGGGTTTTCTGACGCCTGTATTTTGCCTAAAAACAATTTTTACATGTTAAACTGATTTCCAATCCTACTGATCTGTAATCTATCTTGACAGCATAGTATAATTATTAGAGTATTCTTGCCCCTGAACAAAGCCTAAACAAAACTCTTCCTTTAGTTGAGCATAATAGAGTCATCTCAAAGGCATAAACTACATCCTTTTGTAGAATGCGTAACTGATGTACACAAGTTTGGGATTGTTCCTCAATAACTCAGCTACTTTAACCCATTGTCATGGACATTTTTACTATGTCAAATTGTAATTTCTTTGCTATTAGTTACCACAGTTCTAATTATATAACCCAAACCCACTGCCATCGAGTCAATTCTGACTCATAGCAACCCTATAGGACAGAGTAGAACTGCCCCATAGGGTTTCCAAGGAGCAGCTGGTGAATTTGAACTGGAAACCTTTTGGTAAGCAGCTAAATTCTTAACTACTGCACCACCAGGACTCCAAGCAGTGTATTATTTTTCTGTGTGCTGGTATGGGTAGGTACTGGATCTGCTTTGTTCAACTCCTATTCTTAGTACTTATAAGAGTTCCTGACACTTGATAAATGTTCTTTAAGGGCTTATGAACTAATGATTGTATCTGGTACATTTGGCTTTATAATGAGCTTACGTGTGGCCATCCAGGGTGTTCAATTTTTTGTTCATGGAATTAAAACTACATAAAATAATTAACATCTTTGGCATCATTTTATATTTAAAGCTGCATCATTTTATTAGCCAGACAAAAAATCAGGAAAGATATAAAAGTATATTTTTTTCGGTAAGAAATAGTGATTTTAAACATTTTATGGTATTTTTAGGAGTCCCTGGGTGTCACAACCAGTTAAGGACTGGACTACCAGACTAAAGTTGGCTATTTGAACCCACCCAGAGGTGCCTCAGAAGACAGGTTTGGCAATCTGCTTCCAAATGCTCACAGCTTTGAAAACCTCCTGGAGCAGTTCTGTTCTGCACACGTGGGATCACCATGACCAAGAATCAGTCCGATGGCAGTTAACAACAGTGACATGGTATCTTTATTGGTTTTGCATAAGACACGGTTTCTTTGGTGCTGATTTACTTTTATCCTCTGTTTCTTAACAATGGGGTAATTCTAATTAATTTATAATTTAATCATGTGAAAATCTGATATCTAAATGAATTTAATAAGAAAATATATTTTTATTTTCCTGTTTTTATTTCTGAGATTTCAGGTACCATTTTTAAAACAGGCATACTTATTTCAACCTGGAGTCTAATGAGCCTGCGTGTATTATCTTACATTTTTATCTTATACATGGTGCTTTTTAGATGTGAGTTTAATGTTATTTTAAAATTTTCTTGGTGAATAAGTTTCATATTTTAGACTTTGAAGGAAATATATAAATTTCTAAATTTAACACTTAATTCAGTTTCTTGAATGTGTTCTCTTTTTACCTTTCATTCTTTGTCTTTGAAATATTAAATATGCCCACTGCCATCAAGTGGATTCCGACTCACAGCGACCCTGTAAGATAGAGTATAACTTCTCTGTAGGGTTTCCAAACCCCTAAATCTTTACAGAAGAGACTACCATATCTTTCTCCTGTGGAGCAGCTGGTGGGTTTGAACTGCCAACTTTTCAGTTAGCAGCCAACACTTAACCACTGCACCACCAGAGCTCCTGTATTAACTTACATGCCTCTCAATATTTACCAATGAAACAAGTATAATCTTTTTTGCAAGTAGGGTGCCTTTCCTTGACTATTGAAAAGGATCATTTCTTATAAAGAATAAATTCAGTGGGGTATATATAGACTTTATTTATATTGTCCTCCGAGTAAATAGATCTAGTACTTCAATACAGTCCTTTAGGCATTAGAGTCTACTCTTCTGTCCTCTCCTTTCATTTTTATTCCTATTTTGTACTTTGATATGAACAGGAATAAACCATACTCTCACCATGCGTGTTGCCAACTTGGTAATTCCAGTGAGTTTTTGAGAACATCAAATATATAATCCAAGAATCAGTTGTACTTGACAATCTACTGAGGAGAATTTGTGACTAACATTGTACAGGTACCACTGCTATTTGTTTCCACATTTCACTTTAAAGCAGTAAACCGTTGAAGAAAGGCATGAGTTTCATGAACACTTCTTACAAAGCTGTGTATTTGCCGCCTATCATCTGATCCTTGTAGCTCCCAAGTCATCTTTATTGAATGCTGATATTTCTAGCACCAAAGTTGAGAAAATCTTTGCTAGGGAATGGTCCTATTTTTCTTGGTATGTAGTTGCTGCTGTTGATTTTAGGATGCCAGATATAATGTCATCTTCAGTTCTACTCTGACCTGTAAGGTTGCTATGAGTCAGGATCGACTTGACAGCATCGGTTTATTATAATTATTTTTATGCTCTGCTTTAAGGTCCTATTTATAAGCCCTGCAATAGTAAGTGTTCAATAAATATTTTGTGAGCGATTCAAGTCCAGATATACTTTCAGATAATATCCTCTATCTGTAAGTCATGTGGCCAGTCCATACAAGACAAGTATTTTGATCTAATTTAAAATGAAAGCAATCACAGGTGGAGAGGAAAACACACACACACACACACGCACACACACACATCAGGCAATTTTGGGGAAAGAAGCTGGAAAAAGTTGTGAAATGAAAGGAGCTAGAATTGTTCAAGGAAACCCTGGTGGTACAGTGGTTAAGTGCTACAGCTGCTACAGTGCGAAACCACCAGGAGCTCCTTGCACACTCTATGGGGCAGTTCTACTCTGTCCTATAGGGTCGCTATAGGTTTGTTTTTTTGGTTTTAGAATTGCTCAAATTTTTTTAAATTGAGTTACATAAATGCTAGGCGAGCTTTGCTGCACATTAACATAAATCTTCAAAAATGTTATACGTTATATTTGTTTTACTAAGGTATTTTTCTTATAAGTCTTTAGTGCTTAACTCCTTAGTGCACATTTTCCTACTTACTATAGTTATATCCTCATTCATTTGTGCCCATTTTTCAGCCTGTTACAGGATGGAGAGCAAATCTGTGTGGACTGGTACTGTATTTTTTAAGATGATGTTTTCTTGGGGTGCTATATAAGGTACTTTGTATTCTTCAATAATTCTAAAGTGGACTGTAGTTATGATTCATTTTTGTGTGATACAAATATCATTTTTTTATTGAAATAATCTAACATTCCATCACTAACAGTCCATCACTAATGATCCAGAGGCCAATAGTTAGAAGCAGCAATGGATGGTTTTTAAATTGCGAAATATTTATCATTCTTCAAAGATCACTTTATCATAATAGGTAATGGCAGGATGGCCAAATACATTGGCATATTTTTATCCATAGGAAGATATATGTTTTCTTGGTCTGAACGTTGATTCCCAATTTAGCTTCAGTCACTATGTATACCTGAGTCAATGAATCTTGATATTGACCTTAATAGTAATCAATTCCTACTTCATACTGCTGAAGTCATAAATCATAGTTATATAGCCTTCTGGTGTTGCTGTTTTCTAATTTCCCATGACATTCTCAGATCAATATCTCACTATTTTCTACATAAAGAAAACAGTTTATTCTGATAACTGACTTATAGTACATAACGTTTTTAAAAGTATTAAGCTGGTATTTTAACTTGTGTAATTCCTGAAAGGAGTTGCAAGAAAAAATGTGATCAAGGGAACCCACGCTCCTGGCAACTTTTAGATCTTAAACACCTTGATGTAAAAGCGATGGCTGACGCATGTTGTGATTTCTAAGGGTGAAGGCCACGTAAACAAATATGTGGTTACATGACTTTTTGCAGAGACGTGCCACTTAAAGCAATATTGTAAATGCAAAATACTTGAAATTGAATTAAGCAATTTAAGCTGCGCTGTAAAATTAGTTGTTGCAATGCAGAGCTGGAAGATAATTGGCAGATTTCAGCATCAGTCTGTACCATTCTCTAAGACATTAGAAGTGTTATGACAGTAAAAATATAAAACGCTGCACCTAGATAAAATTGACTCATCAAAAGAAACACACAGCAAAGAGACTACAGAATGGGCTTGGAAAATTAACAAGGCCTGATGCTCTCCGCCTAAATCATTGTTACACACTAATTAGTGCTGTGCTCTGATTTAAGGCTTTAAATTTGTTCCTTTGAAGATGCGCTTAAAATTGTATTCAAAGGGAAGACTCTTCTTTAATAAAACTGTACAATTCTCTATGCACTTGGGAAACTCAGCTTCCCAGCCAGCATAATGCTGCTGAAAACCAGGAGCTGACTTCTAATAGAGATGCTAATTATTAACACTCCAGCATCAACAGAAAGGCTGCATTCTCAAGGACTGAAATAAAATAATCACCCACAAATATTTCTCCTCCATTCCAATAAGCACTTGAAAAATTCAATAATGTTCATTAAGTACATAAATGTGAATATTAAAAGTAAAGATTTCTCCCCTGTGGTTTATTACGTGCCATTTGAAAAGCAAAGCTGAAGGAAAGCATGAAGAAAAGGAATTCTGTGGCTGTTAATTATAATGTAAATTTATCATTATACCAGGAGAAAAGAATCACTGAATATTTGACATTATCAGACATGACTTGTTTGTTCGAAATATGGATGCATTAACCTTAAAAAATTCATACTGTACAAATATGGACAAGGATAATATAAAATGATGAGATCTCTTAAAATGATTTAAAAGAAAATTCTAGTAATGGCCTGTTAGAAACGAGAGCTTGACAGAAGAAAAGAGGGTATTTTACATTGTTTTCCGGAAGATAGAGTAGTTAATAGAGAAATTTACATAGACTTTAGCTCCACTCGAATCTGGAAAATATCTTATTTATTACTCTCTTTTTCTCTAGCAGTTTTAGAGTGACGCTGAACGTAATTTAGGGTACCTTCTTAATTGAAGAAAGTTATCATTGTTGTGTTAGAAAAGGAAAGACCTTGGACTGGAAGTCAAAATGATGAACTTGTTTAAATAGTCTCTCTATGTGTGTCCTTGGGAGATACACTTATCTTCTCTGGCAATCTGTGTCCTCGTCTGTGCAAGCAGAAAGTTGGATAAACTGATTTCCAAATTTCCACAGTTCATATGATTCAAAGCAAGGCAGCTTTCACCCTGGAAAGGTGGCAGCCACAGGGTTGGTGGAGACCCCGGATAGTGGAAATGGGTTACACACACACCTGCTAACCAAAAGGGCTGGAGGTTAGAGTTCACCCAGCAGTGCCTCTGGAGCAAAACCTGGTGGTCTACTTCCAAAAAATCAGCCGTTGAAAAAATTTTGAAGCAGTTCTAGTTGGAAATACATGGTATTCCAAATTTCCTTCCTTGTATGGTTCCAGGTAATGACTGGGTAGAAGAGAAATGTGTGTGAGATTTGGAATAAAGGGCCGGAAAAACAAATGCAATTTGAAAGCCATCATTGTTCAAAGCAGTGAAGGACAGATGCAGAGTTGCAGTTTGTCCTCACTTCTCACTTCTCCACAGTCAACCTTCCCCCGTGATTGCTGGCCCCGTGGACCAACCATACGCTTGCTTCTCTGCGAACTCCTGGAGGTTAGCAAGAAGACCAGACAAATTTCCAACTCTGTTTGTACCAGCCGGCTTTTTGGCTCTAATTTAGCAGCTTCCTTCAAGGTCTGGCTTTTTCATCAACACCAGGCTGTTTAGTGATTTTTTTTTTTTTTCCCCTAAGCCTTTGGGTTCTTTACTTTCCCAGTGACTCGAACAATTGTGTAAGGTCTAATTTTTATAAACTCTTGATGCCCTAATGCCTGGAATGGTCCTGCTCTCCTGATGGAACCCCAGGTGATGCAGTTGGTGAGTGTATATGTTGGAGCCAGGACATGCATAAAGGCCCAGAGTAATGTGTATGTATTAGTTGAAAAGGAAGTGAAGGACTGCAAGTCCTTAATTTTATAGACTGAAGAAAGTTGTTCAAAAAATAAAGAATCTCTAAGTGTACTTAATCTTGAAAGTTGTGTTAGGTTTTATTTCCATTTGCCCTAGCATTATATCATATCATTTTTCTGGACTTTGTGCTATCTTTGAAATTCTACTTAAATTTAACCAGTCAATACTTAAAGGAAACTTTGAACTAAACCTGAATTTGATGTTCATATAATCTAACTGAATAAGAGGGAAAACTTTGAGGAAAAATAAATTTAGGGAAAATCAATATTACTGAAATGACTATATTTAGAATAGTATCAGAGTTTACCTCAGATGAATCTACTGAGGAGTTAAACATGCTCTTTGAATCTAAACCCCAACTGAACATTTCTTTATAATATTCAGTGTCTCTTCCCAAAACTGATATTTCCTTTCAAGGGCTCTCAGATGTATCTTACTCAAAACTTCCCAAATCTTACTTTCTCCTTCATGTCATCAAAATGTATATGCATGGCTCACTTATAAGGAAATACGATACAATCAATTAGGCCATTACTAGTATCAAAATTTTGAGACCTGCCATTTAAGCTAATACGAGCATCAGAACAATGTGCCCACTTGTTAGTTTGTGTGATTGCCTTAGCCATGTATTTTCACTTATACTTTTCGTATTTAAAGCTGCTGTTCTGCTTATGAACTGTGACTTACAGAATAGCGATAGTGAGGAGAAAGTTAGATGCTGACATTTCTGGAAATTGAGTTAAAAATTGAGGTACTGACTAAAGTGAAGAAATAAAACAAGTGCAATTCAGAAGGCCCCAAGAAATGTGCTGTTGTTAGGTACTGTGGAGTTGGCTCCCACTCACAGCGAGCCTATGTACAACTGAATGAAACACTGCCTGGACCTGTGCCATCCTCACAATCGTTGATATGCTTGAGCTCACTGGGGCAGCCACTGTGCCAGTCCATCTCATTGAGGGTCTTCCTCTTTTTCGCTGACCCTCCACTCAACCAAGCATGATGTCCTTCTTCAGTGACTGATCCCTCCTGATAACATGTCCAAAGTATGTGAGACTTAGTCTACCTATCCTTGTTCCTAAGGAACATTCTGGTTGTACTTCTTCTCAGACAGATTTGTTCGTTCTTTTGACAGCCCCTGGTGTATTCAATGTTCTTCGTCAATACCACAAATCAAAGGCGTCAATTCTTTTCCAGTCTTCCTGATTCATCATCCAGCACTCGCATCCATATGAGGTGATTAAAAACACCATGGCTTGGGTCAGGCACACCTTAGTCTTCAAGGCTACATCTTTGATTTTTAACACTTTAAAGAGGTGTTTTTTGCAGCAGATTTGCCCAACACAATGTGTCTTCCGCTGCTATTCATAAGGTTTTCACTGGCTAATGTTTTTCAGAAGTAGACTGGCGGGTCCTTCTTCCTAGTCTGTCTTGGTCTGGAAGCTCAGCTGAAACCTGTCCTCCATGGGGGACCCTGCTGGTATCTGAATACCGGTGGCATAGCTTCCAGCCTCACAGCAACACACAAGCCCCCACAGTACGGCAAACTGACAGACACGTGACACAGTGGCTGCAACAATGAGCTCAAGCATAACAACGATTGTAAGGATGGTTCAGGACCCGGCAGTGTTTCGTTCTGTTGTGCATAGGGTTGCTATGAGTCGGAACTGACTCAATGGCACCTAACAACAACAGCAACAATGTGCCTTCTGATTTCTGGACTGCTGCTTCCGTGGGTGTTGATTGCGGATCCAAGTCAAATGAAATCATTGACAACTTCATTCTTTTCTCTGTTTATCATGATGTGGCTCATTGGTCCAGTTGTGAGGATTTTTGTTTTCTTTATGTTGAGGTCCAATTCATACTGAAGGCTGCTGTCTTTGATCTTCATCAGCAAGTACTTTAAATCCTCTTTACTTTCAGCAAGCAAATTGTATCATCTGCATAATGCAGATTGTTATTAAGTCTTCTTCCAATCCTGATGCCCTGTTTTTCTTCATATAGCCCAGCTTCTTGGATTATTTGCTCAGCATACAGATTGAATGGGTACGGTGAAAGGACACAGCCCTGGTCTACACCCTTCCTGACTTTAAACGATGCAGTATCTATCTACTTGTTCTGTCCGAACAACTGCCTTTTGATTTATGTGCAGGTTCCTCATGAGCACAATTAAGTGTTCTGGAATTCCCATTCTCTGCAATGTTATCCATAATTTGTTATGATTCATACAGTCAAATGCCTTTGTATAGTCAATAAAACACAGGTAAACCCCTTTCTGGTATCCTCTGCTTTCAGCCAGGATCCGTCTGACATCAGCTATGATATCCCTGGTTCCACGTCCTCTTCTGAATCCAGCTTGAATTTCTGGCAGTTCCCTGTGGATATACTGTTGCAACTGCTGTTCAAAGATCTTCAGCAAAATTTTACTTGTATGTGATATTAATGATATTGTTTGATAATTTCCACATTCTGTTGGATCATCTTTCTGGGGAATAGGCATAATTATGGATCTCTTCCAGTCAGTTAGCCAGTAGCTGTCTTCCAAATTTCTTTGTGTAAACAAGTAAGCACTTCCAGCACCGTATCTGTTTGTTGAAAAACATCTCAATTGGTATTCTGTGAATTCCTGGAGCCTTGTTTTTTACCAATGCCTCCAATGCAGCTTGGACTTCTTCCTTTAGTACCATCAGTTCCTGATCATATGCTACCTGCTGAAATGGTTGGACGTCGGCCAATTCTTTTTGGTATAGTGACTCTGTGTATTCCTTCCATCTTTGTTAGATGTTTCCTGCATCATTTAATATTTTCCCCATAAAAAAAAAAGAAAGAAAAGAACCCTTCAATATTGCAACTTGAAGCCTGAATTTTTTTCTTCATTCTTTCTGCTTGAGAAATGCCGAACTTGTTTATCCTTTTTGGTTTTCTAACTCCATGTCTTTGCACATGTCATTACAATATTTTACTTTGTCTTCTCAAACCACCCTTTGAAATCTTCTGTTCAGCTCCTTTACTTCATCGTTTCTTCCTTTCGCTTCAGCAACTTGATATTCAAGGGCAAGTTTGAGAGTCTCTTCTGACATCCATTTTGGTCTTTTTTTTTTCCTTCCCTGTCTTTTTAACGACCTCTTGCTGTCTTCGTGGATGATGTCCTTGATGCCATTCCACACCTTGTCTGGTCTTTGGTCATTAGTGTTCAATGAGCCAAGTCTATTCTTGAGATGGTCTCTAAATTCAGGTGAGATATACTCAAAGTTGTACTTTGGCTCTCGTCGACTTATTCTAATTTTGTTCAGTTTCAACTCAAACTTGCATATGAGCAATTGAAGGTCTGTTCCACAGTCAGTCCCTGCCCTTGTTCTGACTGATGATATTGAGATTTTCCGTCATCTCTTTCCACAGATGTTGTTATTTGATTCATGTCTATTCCATCTGGTGAGGTCCGTGTGTATGGTCACATTTTATGTTGTTAAAAAAGGTATTTGCAATGAAGAAGCTGTCAGCCTTACAAAATTCTATCCTGTGATCTCCAGCATCATTTCTGTCACCAAGGCCATATTTTCTAGCTATTGATCTTTCTTCTTTGTTTCCAACCTTAGCATTCCAATCACCAGTAACTATCACTGAATCGTGATTCCATGTTTGATCAATTTCATACTGCAGAAGTTGGTAAAAATCTTCAATTTCTTCATCTTTGGCCTTAGTGGTTTTTGTGTAAACTTGAGTTACAGTTGTATTAACTGGTCTCCCTTGTAGGCATATGGATATTATCCTATCACTGACAGCATTGTGCTTCAGGATAGATCTTGAAATGTTCTTTTTGATGATGAATGCAAGACCATTCCTCTTCAAATTGTCATTCCCAGCATAGTAGACCATAAGATTGTCTGATTGAAAACGGCCAATACCAGTTCATTTCAGCTTACTAATTCCTAGTACATCGATGCTTATGCATTCCATTTCATTTTTGACAATTTTCGATTTTCCTACTTCATACATTCCATGTTCCTTTATTAATGAATGTTCACAGCTGTTTCTTCTCATTTTGAGTCCTGCCATATCGGCAAATGAAGGTCCCAAAAGCTTTACTTCATCCAGGTCATTAAGGTCAACTCTACTTTGGGGAAGACCCCAGGTGTCTTTTGAGTGCCTTCCAATCTCAGGGGCTCATCTTCTGGTACTGTATCAGACAATATTCTGCTGCTATTCATAACATTTTGACTGGCTAATTCTTTCCAGAAGTAGACTGCCGGGTCCTTCTTCCTAGTCTGTTTTAGTCTGGAAGCTCTGCTGAAACCTGTCAGCCATGTGTGACCATGCTGATATCTGAATACTAGTGGTGTAGTCTCCAGCATTACGGCAGCACAGAAGCCCCCATGGTCTGACAAACTGAAAGATGTATGGGGAAAGGTATGGAGGCAAAAGAGGGACACAGCCATCTTTTCTCATCATGAATGAGATAAAAGAGATATAAAAAATTCTGATTTCTAGAAGATGAGTGTTGTTTAAAAACCAGTTGCTGTTGAGTCAATATTGACTCATGGCAACCCCATATGGGTCAGAATAGAGTTGTACTTCATAGGGTTTTCAAGGGCTGAATACACTCAGCTGCTAACTGAAAGAGGGGAGGTTCAAGTCCATCCAGAGGCAACTTGGAAGAAAGGCCTGGCAATCTACTTCCCAAAAATCGTCCATTAAAAACCCTCTAGAACACAATCCTACTCTTTCACACATGTGGTTACCATAAGTATGAATGAACTCAATGGTAACTGGCTTTTAACATTCCTTAGAAGCAAGAATGGGGAGACTTCAACTTGTTTACTTTGGACACATTATCAGGAAAGACCAATCACTGGAGAGTGACACCATGTTTTGTACAGGCTCAGCAAAAATGACGGAAATGCTCATTGAAATGGATTGGGACAATAGAAACAACAATGGACTAAAACATAACAATGATCATGAATGTGGCACAGGGTGGGCCGGTGTTTTATTGTGTTATACATAAGACTCCATGAGTGTGAGCTGACTGCACAGTAACTAACAACAATGATATCTTTACACTTATTTTGATTGCATCTATGTTTGGGCTTATTTCTACTTTGTGTGTATGTTTTTCTTTGTTTTATTTTTAATTTGCCAAACTTTCTTATTATTCTATTCTTATCATTATTCTTATTACCATGTAAAAATTGTTGCTAAAGATAACTATTAAGTGTTTTTTTAATCAATAAAAAGGAAAATGATCATGCAATGAAAGAATGGTAGAGACATTAAAGAGTTGTAAGTCACATGAACATTTAGCCCTCAGTTAACTCATGTAAAATAAAGGATTCGGGTTAAATTATATCAAAATTAATGTCTATTTTTAAAGTATCATAATCCTATAAGCAAAGGCACAAAATTAGAACTAAACTGTTAATGAATGTTCAAAGAAAGTGAGAAGATTGGCTTAAATAAACATGGAAAATTTGAATTTAATTTCAACTGTGACACTTGGTAACCATGTGACTTTTAGCAAGCTGCTTAATATCTCTGAAACTTTCTATCCTCATTTGTGAAATATTGATGATAATGCTCATGTGAAAATGTTTTTGTTTTTGTTTTAACTCAAGTGAGAGTTTAATGCAAAGATACAAGGTAGAAAACTTTGGAGCTGATGGGAGTAGATTCCAGATGTTAAGGACAGAATGAAATCATACAAGATGATCAGTGCGAGCAGTCTATGTTATAAGGAAGGAGAATAACTGGAAGATGTCCTTCATTGATATCCTTAGTCAAAATTTTCACTAGTTAATTGGTTAAAGTAAAAAAAGCAGAAATTCTCATCACTGATTTCATTGTTTGTCTAAATTAATTCTATGCATTGGATATTTAATAATTTTTAAATATATAATATAATTTAGTGGTTCTTTTGTCTTGATAGGAAACCCTGGTGGCGGAGTGGTTAAGTGCTATGGCTGTTAACCACGGGGTTGACAGTTCATATCCGCCAGGCACTCCTTGGAAACTCTATGGGGCAGTTCTACTCTGCCCTATAGGGTCGCCAGGAGTCAGAATCGACTCAACGGCACTGGGTTTTTTGGTTGTCTTGATATTTGTTTTTAAAACAGAGATATAATAATTATATCACTTTTAAATCTCCATTAACTTTTATTACTGTTTTTTTTAAATTATTATTTGTCATATGTCACTATAACCAAGTATTAACTCAGTCAATTAAAGAAGGAGATTATTTAATATTGATATTTTTACATTTATTATATGTCACTCCAACTTTATGGCTTTATGGTAGGAGACAATGTTCTATCTATTAAATACCTGTAGTTTTTCAAATAAAAGTCAATAATCATGCAAGCGAATACAGTATAACTAGGTCATGAAACTGATAGGGGATTCTTGTTGTCAATACGTGGCTTTTCAGTTACACTTAGCATGTTTTCTTTATTGTTTTTTTTATTTGTGATTATAGAATCACTATTTACTTTTTTTTGTTTGTCTTCATGTGTGACTTGAGGTCTTGCTTGTGAGGTATTTTTTTTTCCAACCATCTCCAAGAAAGCTGCATTTCAAATGTGTTTCACATGTTTTAGCTATTTCAGCTGTGAAGACACAGTCAGCATAGATTACTTATTTGAGATACAACAAACAAGCTATTATAAAACTATTCGTTTGCATCAGTGTGACTTAGTATCTTGGTTGAACAGAGAGAGGAGTCTGTAATTTTTCCAATGTTTTTAAGTTTCTTTGGAGTTAGCTGGGTTTAAATGAACTCCATTCTCCTTGTTAAAACTGAAGGGCAAAGAGTTGCAAAGATTGAACTCAATTGGAAAGAAAAAAAAAGAAAGGAACTGACTTTATCTTCAACCAACATAACGTGGCATGGAGCTAGCATTTAATTCCCATTTGTTTACAAATACTGAACAATATGGAGTCCTGAAGCCTCAGGGAGAGCTCCTCTTAGAGAAGAGAAATACATTAAAGGAAAAGGAAAAGTCTCTTTTATCTTTTTTTCCATTTCTTTGCTCAAAGTGTGACTTTCTAACTCATTTTACCTAATTCAAATTCTGTGTGTTGGAAAAGGAATGTGAAAGCAAATATTTATTTGCCAAGATAGATAACTGATAGAACAGAGACCTGTGTAAATGGATACGGTATTTTTGATGTATACATATATCTATTAGAAGGATTTGGAAATTGCATTACTCATGTATTTCAGCAATCAGACTACAGTTTTCTGCAAAAAAATGTTAAATAGTGTGTGCATAAAGCTGATGGGACAAGGAGAAATGTGGAAAGAAACCCCAGACTTGAGACTAGATAGTTATTTTAGTTCTTCCCATGCTGGGCAAAAATGGTCTGCCACAGCAAATAAGGAGGTATAAAACCACTGAGATCTATTTAGATCCTATTGCTTCCTCTTCTCTGCAGATCCAAACCATCCTTGAAGTGAATGTTTTGATAGAGGTTAGAAAATGCATCAACTTTTCCAGGTAGATTTTTAAGCTTCACAATTCCTGTATTAGAAAATGCCTTCAATCCCGTGATGATGAGGGAACAATTCCTTGGGCGCTGAAGTGTTCCTGAGATTACTTTGGAAAACACTTGCTCTGATAAACTTAGTTTGTCTGTGACAATGTCTATGATTTTTTCTTAGTGGCTCATTTAAAGATCGTAAGAATGCAATCCCACCCTGTGAAGTTACAAAAAAGGAAAAATCATTAGCTTATCAAAAAAAAAAAAAAAAAAAAAGAAGCATATTTGGGTTCTCATTTATATAATTTATATTCAGCAGGAAAAGGCAGGTTTTTTATTTTTAATTTTGAAGGCTGACTTTTTTGAACGTTATTTATTTATTTTCCTTGAGACGTCATTCGAATCTTACTTTAATCTGTAATAAATTTTTGCCCTGACACTCAGAGGTTTGTAAATAATTGAAGCATCAGGAGGTTTAAATATATGTGCATATACTCTTTTTATACTACATTTCACATAATTATGTCTTATACGTGTGTTAGGTTTTGAATTCAGGATGTGTTATCAAATTCATTTACCGCTAAAAATAGCACTTTAATGTGATTATTAATTTCACCACTTTACAGATGAGGAAACTAAGTCTCTTAAATCAGAGTCACTGAAGCCCCACTCCAAGTAGGTGGTAACAGATTCTCTAAAATTCAGCTCTATTAACTCCCCTGGGACAGTGAATTTCTTTCAGTATTTTGCAATCCCACCCACAATGTCCTTGGATAGCCTTCATTCTACAGAAGTTCCTTCAGTATTCTCTCATTTTACTGTCACCATTGTTTTCAAGCATTAATTCAGCACCCTAGTGAACACAGCACAATAGACTATTCAAAAAAATGAACACTGTTCTGCAAAAATTGTAGTTAATTGTAGAATGTAAGCCTGCAAGAACTGTATATCTATTTATTTATAAATTCATTAATCCCTAATTCCTAAAAGGACCTGCTTGGTACAAAATAAGCATCTAGCTGCAAAACATACAACCAGAGAAAGAAAACTACTTAATGTTGTATAAATAACACCAACTACTTTACCATTTTGAGGTGCAAATACAATTATATTGCTCCTATTTGTTCAAATAATTGCTAGAGTCCTAAACGCTTTTATTAGCAGGAAGCACACTACTTCTCTGCTGTGTCTGTTCCTCCCATGCCATCTCTACATGATATGAGAACCAAAGTCTCAGAGGCCAAAGTAAAGGGATTGGCCCATCTTTCTGACAACAGGTGTGTTGTTGTAGGGTGCCATCGAGGCGATTTTGATTCATAGGAACCCCATGTGACGGAGTAAAACTGTCCCATAGGGTTTTCTGGGCTGATTATCTTTACAGGAGCAGGTCACCAGGTTTTTCTTCAGCAGAGCCACTGGGTGAGTTAGAACTGCCAACCTGCCAGTCCTTCAGTCAGCAACCACGTGACTATAGCACCACCATCGCTTCTTCTTGACAAGGGGTATCAGGCAGAAAAATGATTATAATGTATGGTCTGTCCTCTAGGACTTAGGATTTGGTTGCTGCCTCACTGTATCACTGTGGAACACCCTTCTTAAGGAGTCTTGCTGCAACCTTTATAGCTCCATTGCATTTCATAATTTGCAATTTTGCATCAGGCTCCAACGTTAGAGCAATTCCAATTTGTCTTTGCGTGCTTAACCTTATTCCTCAAAGCAGGGCATTGGGCCAGATAATTAAGCCTGGGGATGCTTCCAGGTTTGTCCCTATACTGTGCCTGAAATTGGAATACCCACAAAACCTTAAGTCCTTGATGTGCTTGCAGATCACCAGCCCAGATTATAGTTTTCTTTAGGGTAAATTATCCTTGAGAATTCTTGTGTTTTTATGCCAGCAGATGAACTTCAATGAGAATCATGTCTAGCTTTCAAATAATTCTGATAAAATGAGTTGTCAAAGGGAAACAGATCAGAATTTTATTCAATTTTTTTCCATAAAACTTTCCTAATATACATTCAATTATATATCCCTTCCCAAATACCATTATATACCAATAGATAAGAAAAGTAGTACGATTTTCCCCAAGCCATGAATGATTCTGTTATATAGAACAATAAGTATCTACTGACATTATATTTGTGAAAATGAGACTTCATGCAGTGGTTCCTGCCATAAAAACAAAAGTAAGCTACAAGGTGACTTGCTTGAGCAATTCCACAGCAGGGTATACTATGCTATTGCTATTAATTCACCCCCACCACAACCCATTCAATCTAACAATTCTTGAAGGAGGATGGGATCCCAGGCCGTGAGAACAAACTGCAATCACAACAGATACCCAGGTAATTTACTACTTTATTATACAATTTTCAAAGTTGAAAAAGTTTTAGAGAGACCTTTACACCCACCATGTAAATTCTATCATCACCTCATTGCCATCAAGTCTATTCCAACTCATAGCAATGCTATATGACAGAATAGAACTGCCTTATAGGGTTTCCAAGGCTGTAATCTTTATGGAAGCAGTCTGCCATGTCTTTCTGTCATGGAGTGGCTGGTGGGTTTGAACTGTTGACCTTTTAATTATCATTACCACTGTACTAAAATTTGTCCATTTATCCATCCCTCTTGTTATCCATCAATCAATATTTTTTCTGGTATATTTCAAAATGAGTCCAAGATACACTCCACTTAAGGTTTTAGAATGTAGATCATTATATGGACTTCAATATTGTTTACTTTTACAAATTTCAGCATTCATTCTCTGAGTTTTGATAGATGTATACTCCTACATAACAGAAATCTCTAGCAATGTGTAGAACATCATCTTTACCCCAGAAAGTTATCTCCTGCTCTTTCCTAGTCAAACTCTGCCACACTCACAGGCAAACATTGTTATGGCTATTTTCCCCATAAATTCAATTAGCATGTTCTAGAAGTATATATATATTTATATAGAATGATCATGTAGTATGTTCATTCAGTGCTATGTTTTTAAAAATTCATCCATATTGTTTTACATATAGGCAGCTCATTCCCTTTTTTTTGTTGAACAATATATCATTGTATGAATATAGCACAGATTGTTTTCCAGTTCTCCTACTGACGAACATTGTGGTTGTTGCCAGTTCTTGGGTATTATGAAAGTGTTGCTACAAACATTCTTGTAAAATCTTTTGTGACGTGTTCTTTCATTTCTCTTGAGTAAACACCTAGAATTACTGAGTCAAGGAGTAGAAAGATGTATAGTTTTACAAAGAAAGTTGTCATTTTTTTCCCAAATTTGGATTATATTTTGCAATCTCACCAACAATACGTGATAATTCAAGTTGTTCTATATATTCACCGACTCTGATGGCCAGACCATGGTGCCCAGTTATTTGATCAAACACTAGTTTGAACGCTGTTATGATGTAGTTACATATGATTACAGTTGGCCTTAATAAAGATGATTACCCTCCATAATGTGGGTGAGCCTCATCCAATCTGTTGAAGGCCTGAAGAGCAAAAATGGGAGCTTTCTCTAGGATGTATTCCACAGTATAAAGAGACATTTGGGTAGAATCTCCAGCCCACTGCCTGACCTACTGATTTTGGATTTGCCTATCTCCCACAATCTTGTGAGCCAGTTCCTTAAAATAAACCTCTAAATCTCTATCTCTTTATATAAAGTTGTGTCATCTGCATAATGCAGATTGTTAACGAGTCATCCTCCAATCTGATGCCCATTCTGCTTCATATAGTCCAGCTTCTCGGATTATTTGCTCAGCACACAGATTGAATAAGCATAGTGAAAGGATACAACCCTGATGCACACCTTTCCTGACTTTAAACCACCCTGTATCCCCTTGTTCTGTTCGAACCACTGCCTCTTGATCTATATACAGGTTTCTTATGAGCACAATTAAGTGTTCTGGAATTCCCATTTTTCTCAATATTACCAATGATTTGTTATGATCCACACAGTCGAATGCCTCAATGAGATGGATTGACACAGTGGTTGCAACAATGGGCTCAGGCATAATAACAATTGTGTATATGGCGCAGGACTGGGCAGTATTTCAATCTGTTGTACATAGGGTTGCTACAAGTGGGAACCAACTTGACTGCAGCTAACAATAACAAGTAATGAAGAGAGACTCCTAAGTTTTCCTCTAAAAGTTTTATGGTTTTTAAAATTTATGTATAGATCTGTATAAATCTATGTTCCATCTTAATTTAAATTTTGTGTGAGTTTTTAAGTAGGTTTCGAGGCTAATATTATTATTACATTTATATATTTAGAAATTATATGTATATATGGTTGCTATGAGTTGGAATAGACTCGACAGCAGCAGGTTTGGTTTTTGGTTTTTTATATATACCAAACCCATTGCTGACTAGTTGATTCCAACTCACGGAGACCCTATAGAACAGAGTAAAACTGCCCCCCTCATAGGGTTTCCAAGTAGTGGCTGGTGGATTCGAACTGCTGACCTTTTGGGTAGCAGCCTTAATGCTTAACCACTGTGTCACCAGGGCCATATATATATATTCATGGAAATCTCAGCACCATTTAGTGAAAAGACTTTCCTTTCCCCATTGGCTTACTTTGGTGTCTAAGTTGAAAATTAAATGATGGCATAAATATGTCTTGATTCTTATGCCAAAAACACAGTCTTGATTCTTATAGGTTTATAGTAAGTCTTTAAATTAGCTAGTCTAAATCCTCCAGGTTTGTTTTTTCAAGATTGATTTGAATAATCTCTATCCTTTGTATTTCCACATATATTTTAGAATCAGATTATCAATTTCTAAAACAAAACCAAAACAGTTTGTTGTGACTTTGATTATAATTGTGCTGGATTTATAAGTCAGTTTGAGAGAAAATGACATCTCAACAATATGGATCTTGCAAACTGAGAGACACTCGTAGATTGTCCCAGATTCCTAAATATCCAGGAGGCCATTAGAAAAATAGGACTGATCACCAATAGCGATTCCTCCGTGCATACCATTTCCTTCTTATCAGAGCCTAATACACAGAAGCTCCCACAGCGTTAGCACGTAGAAAGTGGCTTTTGTTACTTATGACAAGAAACAGCAGACCAGAACAAATTCGGATCCATTTTTGAGCCTCTCCTGGCACAGAATTTGGGCATCTTCATTTTGGCTCTCTTCTTTCTCATATTCACTCTACATTTCAATACAGCTATTGTTGCCCCAACCTTGTCTTCTGGGAACCCTGGTGGCTAGTGGATAAGAGCTACTGTTGCTTACCAAAAGGGCAGCAGTGTCTTCTAGTTTTTAGGCCGGAGAAGCTGCATTTCCTATCAGAGCTTTAGCCACCCTTTTTTGTGCCACAGTGGTCTTTCTTAAAGATTAATGCCAATAAAGAACAAAAACCCTACCGGTTTTCTTCTTTCAATTTCTTCTTTTAATTGCTGTGAAAATATACACAGCGAAACATACACCAATTCAACAATATTGATTATATTTCTCAAGTAGTGTAACCATTCTCATCATCCTTTTTCCAAATTCTTCCACTACCATTAACATAAATTCAATGCCTCCCTTCTTTCAATTTTTTGATTTTCTCCATAATCTGCATTCAATTGTTCACTCCCAATGCGTTTTTATTTTTCATGACTTATTTTTGTGGAGATAGGTCCGGTAGGTGCTTAGTGTACCATACTAGAAGCGGAACCTCAGATATTTTATTAATTTAAAAAATACATGAAAAAACTGATATTCTGTTGGCGTAAGTTTAGTTATATTTAGAGAAAGATAAAAAAAAAAGAGAGAAAGATAAGGTTCATAATAAATGTTTTGCCTGTCAACCATTTCAGGTATAAAAACAAAAGTTGTTTTTGACTAAATCTATATTATACAAAAAAAAATTGCCATTGAGTTGTGTCTGACTCAGCAACCCTATAGGGTAAAGTAGAACTGCCCCATAGGGTTTCCAGGGATTCAAAGTACCTACTTTTTGGTTAGAAGCCAAGCTCTTAACTACTTTGCCACCAGGACTCCACAAATCTATTACAGACTAATTCAATTGATACAGGCCATTCATGTATCCTGTGCTAAATTTTTTGGTAATATTATGTACCAAAAAAAACCAAAAAGATGTATCTAAAATAGGAACAGGCAAACTGTGGTCTTCTTTCTAAAGCTGGACCACTGTTTTTGTAAGTAAAGTTTTACTTGAACACAGCCACATATATTCATTTGTGTATTGTCTGTGGCTATCTTTTTGCTCTATCAGCAGAGTTGAGTAGTTGCAAAAGACCATAAAGTCTATAAAACCTACAATTCTTACTCTATAGAAATCCTAAAATATTAACTTTATCTATAATTATTATCCTATTTTATTGTAGTAATTTCCTGTTTAGTGATACTTTCTGCTGTCATAACATTATGTGCATGCTAGGCTGTTCAAAATGTGTTTTTAAGGAATTATGACTTATTTTTCTTTATGATTTGAAACTTGTCTATATAGTAAAAGAAAGACTCTTTATTCTTTAGTCCTGTATGCCTTTAGTTTTATCATGTCTCTATTTCCTGGTATTTCAATAGTGCATATTTAAAAGTGCTGCCCCCATGGTTATAAGAAATATAAACAAACAAACAAAAAGCAAATCCATTGCTGTCCAGTTGATTCCAATTCATAGCAACCCCGTAGGACAGAGTAGAACTGCCCCATAGGGTTTGGTTTCCAAATTGCATCTGGTGGATTCCAACTTCTGCACTTTTTGGTTAGCAGCTGAGCTTTTAATCACTGTCCCACCAAAACCAACCCAAACCCAACCCATTGCCGTTGAGTTGATTCCAACTCCTAGAGACCCTATAGGACAGAGTAGAACTACCCCATAAGAGAGCCTCGTGGATTCTAACTGCCAGCCTTTTGATTAGCGCACTTAACCACTATGCCACCAGGGTTTCCCCTGTGCCACCAGGGCTCCCTATATGTAGCAGTATTTTATCTCAGTATTTTCATTAGTCATCTATCAGATAGATTCCTTCTTAATATGTTCCCTGTTATTGTTTTTGTCTCTGTTTTAACATCCCTCAGTGAGACAAATTTGAAATTTAAGGAGCACAAAACAAAATAAACAGAGAAAATGTACCTTAAATGTTCATCAATATTATAATGATTTTTTTTAAGTTTTAGATCAACCTGGAGGGTGGCGTGGGATTTCCCCATAAGAAATCTAAAAGGTGTAGTATTTTCTTGAGGATAAACATTGAATGAAATAAAAAAAATACAGATATGATAACTGAGGTGGTGTTTTAGCTTCCCACATATGAAACGTCATAACTGATTTTTATTTTGAACTTTTTTATTGAATTCCTCTATTTTCGTTTGGGCAAGACATGAGAGGTTGATGTGAAGAAAGTCTACGTTTACCTAATATTCCTATTATGCATGTTTTACCACACTTTTAAGACCTAATTTAAAAACACAAGTGAATGTTAGCATTTATACAACTACATTTCCATGTATCTATTTCTTCCAACTGATTTCTTTTCTGAAAAATACTGAATTACCTTTTACAGGATCAGACCTACAAAAATCACAGGATACAATAAATCCTTTTAATCTGCCTATGTCCACATTTGGCCTAAATCTCCTTGTTCACTTGTGGACACAAATATTGAGAATAAAATTTTATTTTCCTCAGTGTAGAAAAACACTTTCTGTGGCTTTCTTGTTTAAGAACTCAACAATCTTTTCCTCAAGATTAAATACTTTATTGTGTCTACAGACAGTTGCATATTTATTGCTCCTGAGGCAGTGGTATTTTAAATAAATGGAATTGAATGACTCTGTGATATAGTTTCTAAAATCCATATATCTTGAGCTGCTCTATCTAAAAGGAAAATAAAATATTTCAGATTCCTACTATGAGGAGAGCAGTTCATGTGGGACACACCAAGGCTATAAAAGTGAAGGACGTTTTAATATTGTTTGTTGTGTTCAGTTTCTTTTAAGTTGTTTGTCTGAATTCTTGGAATCACAGAATGGTTCCATATATATGTGCCGTCAGGTCGACAGTGACCTTATAAGACAGAGTAGAACAGCCCTACAGGGTTTCCAAGGAATGGCTGGTGGCTGGTGGATTGGAACTGGTGACCTTTAGGTTAGCATCTGAGCTCTTAACCACTGCACCATCAGGGCTCCTATATATATATATGTATGTGTATATATATATATATATATTCTTTTCTTAAAAAAGAGGGGATCTATTTTCTTGAATTTTCCCAAGCTCATATAGGACAAATTCATAAAATCATTGAAGTCTACTAATTATTCAGCTTTGGCTATTTATCAGAATAAGTTTGGCTATTAAACATAATTTAGTTGTTTTATGTTTGGACTCATCCACACTATTAGTTCCACACCAACGTCACTCCCACCACAGTAGCTTCTACGCTGTTCTAAGACCAAGGATATGGCCACACCTAGGTCTTTGCACTTGTTCTTCACTCTGCTTAGAATTTTCCCTGAAAGATATCTATATGATTTATTTCCTTCTGTCTGAAAGTCTCTGCTTAATATTCTTCCATCAGAGAGATCATCCATGACTCATACCTGTAAACCTCTATTGCTATTACCTACCTTCCTTCATAATTTTGTCAAAATTGTATCACCCCCCCCCCACCATATTATTTTCATTTGCTTGTTTACTGCCTGTCTTCCTTCATTAGAATGTTAGGTCCATGTGAAATGCAGCTACAGATCTTTTGTTTATTGCTATTTCCACTCTGCTTAGATCAACCTGCAGAAAGGAGAAAGTAAATTGTTTAAGTGTTCAATAAGTCTTGTTTGGCTCATATTGAAACTCAGTTAAAGACCCTGAATTTATTTAATTTTTCTTGTTACTAAATTCACATTTTAAAAAAAGTAACTAAATGAAGATACAGCCATTTCTCACTTATAGCCAGGGCTAGATTCCCAAGACCAGGTTGTTATGTAAAAAGTGAGAATGAGCACATCAGATCACAAAATGGAGGATGACTACATCATTACATAACTTCCAAATTACATCATTATACAACTGCCAATTACATCATTACGTAACTGTCAGACCATTAAGAATCATGGCTATGCAATTTTACACATAACCTTAACCATCACAGCCAGCGTCACTCTCACCTCACACCTTGACGTTCATTACAGCCAGATGTACATCACTAATGCACAAAATAGTTGGATAGTAGATTTTCTACTATTATCATAAATGCAAAATATCAGATAATGAGATACTCGATAAGTGAGGAGTAGGTATAATTAGAGATAAACTTTAAAATTCTTTGAGTGTAAAATATTTTAAAAACAGCTTTTTAAGGACTTTTTCATAAGTGAGGCATTGTCATTTATATTTAAATAAATTATTAATTAGGTAACTACCTGTTCAAGGCATAACATTACATGTTAACAGCATTCTTATATTTAATATGATACTGAGGTCTCAAATCATGTTAAATAATACCATGTTCAGTAGATTCATGCAATAAAAAATGTCTAGTGTGTAATATATATTCAAATGGCCTGTATTTAAGTGAATAAAGTAAAAGTCAACGTTTTATTGCTTAAAAGAAAAAACCGCAGTTATCACTAATATAAAGATTCGAATTTCTTAACAATGGGGACAATTCATCTAGTATTTTGTCTTGCTAGTCATCAAAATTTTAATATAAAGGGAAATATAAGATAAAATATGTTTTTCTCAGCTTTTTAATTCATTAACCATTTTTACTTGCTTAGAGATATTTTCTTTTTCTCAAAGTTATTATGCCTCCACGTTACCTGTAATGTTAGAATTTAGTAATAATAATAATAACAAACAAAAAGAAAGCAACAAAGCTGTTCATGAGCTACTTCTTTCTAAGATATGACATTGCTAATTAGAGGAAACTATGCATTTTTTATTTTATTTTTTATTTTTTTTTTATGCATTACCACAACAAAAAATGCTTAGTTACAGTGTTATGGAAGTAGGACTGAGAACCTCATCCCTTATCTTTGATACAGAAATGTCACTTCTAATTCCATTTCTCTCTTCCCTTTCATTTTCCTCTAACTAACTGCTACGTGTCAAAATGGTGTGGTGATGATATCTGACCTCCTCTGACTTCACAAAGGAGAGGAAGAATCAAGATCAATAGCCCAAGTCTGATTTCTACGAGGCAGAGATCACAGACATGCCTCCTCTTTCTTCCATCTTTACCAAATTTGACACCGACTGTGCCTTCCATGGCACTCTCCACTTCTCTGCTGATTTCGATAATTCATTGCAATGGCCATACAGAACTCACAGAACATCCTCACAGTTATGGGATTTATTAGGGAAGTAACAGATTATAATTAAGGTTAAGGAACATGCGGGATATAGTTTTTCCATTAAGACAACACTTTCTCAGCCGTACCTGCAGGCACGCCTCTCTTTGGCCTCGGCTTCTGCCTGCTCAGGCAAGTGTTAAAACGCTCTTTTAGCTCTGCCAATAAGTGCCCTGAGGTACCCTATTCCACTGATAAGCCTTGGCCCGAAGGAGCTCAGCTCTAGCTCTGTGGGTCAGCAAACCTAGCTCCACCAAGTGCCCAGAGGTGTCCTACTCCACCAGCAAGGATTCTGCCAGAAAGCACTCAGCTTTCTCACTCTGTGGGCTAGGAAGCCCACTTCACCTTCTACTGCCAGTGTCTTCTGTTGGTCTTTTCTGCTGCCCTTCTTTTTTTTTTTTTTCTTTGCCACTACTTCTTGCCATCTTCAGTATTATAGCTCTTTCTCTTGGTCTCCTGATTCCAGAAGCTTCTCAGCACAGGGTGCCCAGATCCAAAGGGTGCACTCCACTCTTGGCTCTTCATTCTTGGTGGTAGTGAGATCCTCTTGTCTCACCACTGGGATGGTTCATTTTAAGCCAGCAGGATGGCGAAACTGACCAATCCCTTTGTTAGGGTTCCATATACCTTATTAGCATGGTCCCACCCAATCATTTGGTGGGAGTTACAAAGACTATACCACCATTCTTCCAAATTATGTCTGTGGATGATTATCTTCATCACACACTCAATTTCAAGCCTTTCAACCAATCTACCTTCATATTTTTGTGTGCATGTGCTTTTTTAAAAATGAATCTCATAAATTTCTTACCATGTTCTCTTTATAAAATTCAACTCTCTGAATGTTGGTGATTTCTCCTAAATTATATTTCTTCCTTTGTGTTGAGATTAATTTCAAGTTCACATTTTCAGCCAAGTATTCTTAGTTTATAGAACTCTTATTGTTTTTCTTGAATACCTTTTAAGGTATTTTCACCTAAAATTATTTAGTGCCTACTCTTCCATGGGATTTTGTGTGTGTGTGTTGATATGGCTTCTGTTCTTTACTACATGTGGTTTTGTAGATTTCTTTTTTCCTTTGTCTTTTCTTCTCTTTCCCTACAATGCCAGTTTAAGAAATTCTGGCAAAATTACCCAGTTGTATTCTGAATGTTTTGATGTCATGTGATACAATTTCAAATATTACAATTTTTGACAACATATGGGAATGAAACACTAGTAAGGTCATTAATGACTATAATACAACCATTTTTATAGTGTAGCAAAATCTCATTGTTTCTGTGTATGCATGTGTGTACAACCACAGTTATGATATTCACTTGGGTGATATTAATTTATGTACTATTGCTATATGAGTTTAGGTGTTTATTTTAATGAACTTACTGTATTATACCCTTACACAGCAAGTTGTGGTCTGCATAAATAGATGATTTTTCTTTTGCACCAGCCTGATACTATGCCACATGTTAATTCTTACTGCTTGTTACACTTTGTTCTATCCAGCATTGCACGACCTTCTCAGATCAAATTTCTCTCTGTCAGATATCAGCAGAATAATATCTATATTGTGTTGCAAAAAATTAATTTTCTATATGGATAAGAATTTGGCTGCCTACATGTAGAATATTTGCATTTCACCAGTATACCATAACACACAGGTGGAGACATCCTGGTCGGGAACTCTGGATTTCAAGTCACTTATACCTGTGTTTGAATCTAAGATCTGCCATTTATACTCTGTGTACTTGGTCAGCTAAAAAATACCCTGCAAGATTCCATTACTTATCAATAAAACATGGATTTTTATAGTACTTCCATATTATGGTGAGATAAATGTTAAATGAATAATATATTTAAAGTTTTAGCATAGTGAATATTAATAACTGTTTATTTAATGTTAGCCACTATTATTAAATTGTAGTATAGCTCTCAGGCTTCTGTTAAACCGACTGTTTTCCATCTCCACAAAATGAACTTAAACTATTGGCATAAGTTCATCACAGAGCACAACACAAAATCCAAATCTTTCATACCAACAACATAGCCAGCACCTCACTTCTCATAATTGTCTTATTTCTAAGTCATGAACTGCATAGTGACAGTCTGAATCTTCAAGTCCTTGACTCAAAATTTAAGAGTACGGAAAGATTTATGTTTCTGCTTAAGAGTACTCAGTTGGGCTTCAGAGGCTTTCTGTATACACACACGCACACACGCACACAGATAAAGCTTATCTCATAAGCACACTGGTGTTTAATTTGCATCAGTAGTATTTAGCTACCACTTGCATATCTACCCCTTTCTCCACTATTTAGAAACATAATTATGTATTGTCTCAACGTTCTTGAGGCCAGGACTCTAAATTCAGGTCTTGGCAGGCTTATGCTCTCTTTGTCTGCTCTTGGGGAAGACCGTTCCTTGTCTCTTCACATTTCTGGTAGCCACAGGTGTCTCTCGGCCTTCCTTGGCTTAAAGGTGCATCTTACACATCGCTTGTCTTCCCCCGTGTGACTCTGTCTCTGTGTCTCTTCTCTCCTTTCATAAGGTGCCTCTTGGAATGTGTCATTGTTGTTGGCTGCTGTAGAATCAGCACCTGACTCATGGTGATCCCACACACAATAGGATACAACACTACCCAGTCCTGTGCAATTCCCATCATCAATTATGGATAGAACTGTTGTGATCTATAAAGTTTTCATTGGCTGATTTTTAGAAGTAGAGTGCCAGGCCTTTTTATTCCTTGTCTCTTAGTCTGAAACCTATTTAACACATAGCAATGTGCGATCTGTCACTGACAGAGGAATGGTGTCATGGATTGAATTGTGTCCTCCAAAAATATTTGTCAATGGTTAGACCATGATTCCCAGTATTGTGTGGTTGTCCTCCATTTTGTGATTTTCCTATGTGTTATGAATCTTAATCTTTGCCTGTGGCTGAAGAGGACTAGGGTGGGATGTAACATCCTTACCCAGGCTACTGGACTATGAGAGAATAAATTTCTCTTTGTTAAAGCCATCTGCTTGTGGTATTTCTGTTACAGCTGCACTGAGTGACTAAGACAGGTGGTGACCACACATGAGGTGCATTGGCCTGGGAATAGAACCTGGGTCTATTAGGACCCACCGTACTCCCATATAACCTCAATAACTTAACTTATAACATCTGTAAAGAAATAATATATTTCCAAACAAGGTCACATTCACAGCCACAGGGTTTAGGACTTAAATATATCATTTTGGAGAGGCCAATTCAATCCATAACAATCCCTAAACTTAAAAAGGTATTCAAATGTTCCTCACAACTGAGGCTAAATAAATACAGGATCTATTACAATGGCATTACATTTGTCTTTTTATAGTCCCCAGCATACAGAAGCTTTATGAAGTCTGCAAAGTGAAAACTAACTCATATTGTCAAGCACTCTCCCCAAAATCTATTGTTTATGACACAAATATTACTTTGGCATCAAAAAACTTGATTTTGTTTTCTCAACTTTCTGTCTTTCCATCGTGTTTCAAAAAATCTCACTTAGAAACATGAGAGTTCAGATTCTTGGGCTATATTCTCTAATGACCCTCTTCTGAAGGAAGTTTGTGCTAGATAACTTCCTTTGCCCCTCAAAAAGTGTGAAGCCCATTCATGCCAGTGAGTTTACCCCTCCAGATCCAGATCCAGTGAGTTTGCCCCCGTCCACCTCTCTTACCCTCTCTGCCCAGAAGGATGACCTCGATGTACCGCACTCATTGGCTCTGGTGTCCTCTGGTTTCCTGTTGGACTCTCCAATGAGGAGCCACTGTAGAAGGGCAGAGGGAAAAAAGAAGAGCGAGCTCAGGTAGCTCCCCCTACCTGCAAAGTTTGCCTGGAGCTAGCTGTGACCAAAATCACTGCTTCTCTCAAGGTCACAAACTCCACACAACTCTCTCCTTCCGTTGGCCAGGAATTGCACCCTTCCTCACTGCTTTTGACTTGGTGTGTTAACTGCTGAGCAGCAACTGAACCTCAGGTGGCTGCACTACTCTTAGTGATTCCCTTGTAGCCACCCCCTTGTGACTAATCGCTTCTTCAAATAGACCACTCCTAATTATTATTCTTCAAGAGTGCCATCTTTTTTCTGATTTGAATAAAGTCCTCAGTGCTGCCTGTATGGTGAAGGAAAGTTACTGCAGCTAGAGAATCAGTAGCAAAAAAAAAAAAAAAATTATTGTTCATAGGAAAATGTTATTACCATTTCCAAGATAGAATGACACAGATATGAGTTACGAGATTTTATAACATTTTCTCCATTATGGAAAGATAATAAAAAATCCTTCTACATTCTTCCTTTACTCTCTTCAGTATTTCTTTGGTTCTTGTTCTTTCTCAAAGGGTGGCTACTATATTCTGGGATCATGCATCACGTTACCAGAGTGAAGTATCTCATCTATATCGTCATTCCCTGGACAAAGCCCTTTTCAACAAAGATATTCATAGCATCACCAGGGTCTTTTATCATTTGCGCACAGTACTGAATTATCCGGGACCTCACTATGGCATTCAGTTGTTGATCTATACATGCTGCATCTTTATTTCACAAATTATTCAAAGCAGCATTTTCTCTTAAACTTTTCAACCTCCTCTTGACAGAATACTATTGGCCTCTATACTTACTGGGGCTTTGGGAGACTGACTCTCTTGGGCTCCCTCAGATCTGCTACTCTCACTTAAACAAGCATGTTTTGGTTCTCTACCAACTCTATCTGTGTTGTGTCTCACTCCAGGGCTTATCACAGGGAGTGGACCTTTCCATGTTTCTAAATCACCAATGCTACCAATACTTCACTGATACTGTCCAATATTTTATTCTCCTATGAGCAAAAAGTAAAAAAAAAAAAAGTACTCTTGTGCAATTGCTATAAAATCATCCTCATTCTTGAAGATGATCTGGTTTCAATTCTGGTCCTGGTTTTTAAGGTCTCTTTCTCATGAAAATTCTGGGGTGTGGAAAGCCAAACTCTCTGAAACCCACAGCTTCTAAACCTAGTTTCCTCTCTGACTCTTGCCGGCTCAGACAGGATTTTCTATAAAATGTATTGTTTGAGCCACATTGATTTCTCTCTTTGACTTTTTGTGCCACCATAATGCTAAGAACAAATTCTCACAGAGCCTTATTTTCTTATTTGACATATGATAATGCTATGGATTGAATTATGAACCCCATAAAATATGTGATGTAAATCCTAACCTCTATGCCTGTGGTTATAAACCTATTTGGGAATGGGTTGTCTTTGTTTTGCAAATGAGGTAAGGTTAGTGTAGGGTGTATCTTGAGTCAGTCTCTTTTGATAAATAAAGGACGTTAATCTCTGTTGAGAAATAAAGGATATTAAACAATCTAGCAGAAGAAAGATGGGGTAAGATAGATGTCAAGAGACACGGCGATCTCCAAGGAATCAGGAAGCATAAGGTGAAGAGACAAGAAACTTCCTCCAGAGCTGACAGAGAAAAGCTTCCCCTATAGCTAACACTCTGAATTTGGACTTCCAGACTCCTAAACTGTGAGAAAATAAATTTTTGTTAAGGTCACCCACTTGTGGTCTTTCTGTTACAGTAGCAATAGATAACTACCACAGAATTTAGTATTGAGAATTAGGGGTGCTGCTTTAACAGATGCCTAAAATGTGGAAGTGGTTTTGGGACTGGATATTGGGTAGAAGCTGGAAGAATTTTAAAGTGCCTAATAGTAATAAGGAAGACCGAAGAAGAGTTGACGCTTTTGAATTGTGGTGTTGGCGAAGAATATTGAATATACCACGGACTGCCAAAAGAACGAACAAATCTGTCTTGGAGGAAGTGCGGCCAGAATGCTCCTTAGAGGCAAGGATGGCGAGGCTGCGTCTTACATACTTTGGACACGTTGTCAGGAGGGATCAGTCCCTGGAGAAGGACATCATGCTTGGCAGAGCACAGGGTCAGCGGAAAAGAGGAAGACCCTCAATGAGGTAGATTGACACAGTGGCTGCAACAATGAGCTCAAGCATAACAAGGATTGTAAGGATGGCTCAGGACTGGGCAGTGTTTCGTTCTGTTGTGCATGGAGTCGCTATGAGTCAGAACTGACTCGATGGCACCTAACAACAATAGTAAAAACCTAGATTTCCTTGAAAAAAGTGTTGGTAGAATTACCGATATAAAGATAATTCTGGTGAGGGCTTAAAAGGAAGTGAGGAGAGCTATAGAGAAAGTTTCTATTGTCTTAGAGAATACATATGATGACAGCATGAGAATGTTGCTAGAGATGTGGACATTAAATGTGCTTCTGGTGAGGCTTTAAAAGAAAATGATAAATATGTGATTGGACAGTGGAGGAAGGGTGATACTTTTCATGCAGTGAAAAAGAACTTTTCTGAATTATGTTCAAATGTTTGATAGAAGGGAGAACATGCAAGTGATGAATTTGCATATCTGGCTGATGAAATCTATAAGCAAGATCCTAAAGGAGCCACATGGTTTCTTCTTGCTGCTTATAGTAAAATGCGAGAGGAAGGAGATATATTTAAAAATGAACTGTACAAAATAAAAACAGATCTTAAAGATTTGGAAACTTCTTTGTACAAACTGAGGACATGTGTCCTAGAATGTTCACAAAGGGTGTGGCTATACAATCTTTAGTGAAGAAATTAAGCTTGTGAGTGACAGATCTAAACAACTACCACAGCAGGAAACCCATCAGCTTAGAGTGCCTGGGACAGAGAAAGAATGAACGGAGAGAATGCTGTCTACCTCTTGGAATTCTACTGGCAGGAAACAGACCAAAGGAGCTACATCTGTTGTCCTCCAAGAAAAGAAAAGGATCATTCCTAGAGCAGCTAGATCAACACAACTGTTGGAAGTAGCATGGGAAGCAGGGCCTTCTCAGTTTCAAAGGGTGAGGCCACAGCCTCCTAGGTTTCAAAGAGTCAGATGGTGTGTGAGGCTGCTGTTAAGGTGTACCAGGGGGGTGGCACTGCCAACCAAAGCTAAGGAAGTGAGGCTGCCATGCCCAAGGGGCAGAAGAATGGGGTTGTCACTCAGATGGACTAGGAGAATGTGGTTGCCTAAAGCTGAGGGAGTAGAGTTACTATCCCAGAGGGTCTAGAAGGCAGAACTGAAGCCTAGACCAAGGGGCCTCCACCCAGACTCCAGAAAGGATGGGCAACATCCAGAATGTGGAGAACAGGACCATTGCCCAGATGGTCTCAAAGAAAAGAGGATTATTTTCAAACTTTAAGACCTAATGTAAATTGTTCCGTGGGGTTTTTGACTTGCTTAGTGCTTATTATCCTTTCTTTCCTTCCAATTTCTCCCATTTATAATGGAAATGTCTACTTTGTTCCTGTTCTACCACTGTACTTTGGAAATAGATAACTCGTAGTCTAATTTCACGGGTTCACAGATGAAGAAGAATTTTGCCCCAACGTGAAATATCTCTAAAGTCTCACCCATATTTGTTAACTGACAGACACATGGGACTTAGGTGATTCGGAAGATGAGATTTTTGACTTGGAGTTAATTTAAGACTTTTGGGGTGATATGATGGGGCGAATGTATTTTGCTTGTGGGAGGAACATGAATTTTGGAGGGCCAAAGCATGGAATGTTATGGATTGAATTATGTCTACCCAAAATGTGCTGTAAATCTTAACCTCTATGCTTATGGTTATAATCCCATTTGGGACTAGATTTCTTTGTTATGTTAATGAGGCATGATTAGTGTAGGGTATATCTTGAGACAATCTCTTTTGAAATATAAAAGAGATTAAACAATCTAGCAGAAGAAAGACAGGATAAAATAGATACGAAGACACATGGAGCTATCCAAGGAACAAGGAAGCATAAACTGAAAAGACAAGGGCCTTCCTCCAGAGCTGACAGAGAGGAAAAGCCTTCCACTAGAGTTAGCACTCTAAGTTTGGACTTCTAGTCTCCTAAACTGTGAGAAAATAAATTTCTGTTTGTTAAAGCCACCCACTTGTGGTATTTCTGTTACAGCAGCACTAGCTAACTGAGACAGACACCTTAATGATCTTTCAAAACACAAATTGATCATGTAATTTTCCCTGCTGAAAACACTCTGATGGCTTCCGCATATTCTGGGGGGGAGGGGAGTAAGTTTTTATTTAGTGTGAATTATAGATAAATTATGCATACGTGGTCTAGAAGATGTTGCATGATCTGGCCTCTGAGGTATTCCCCATCTTGTTCACTATACCTCAACCACGCTTGTATAATTTTGGATTTTTGGAAATATTATGTTCCCTCCCATACCAGGTTCCTTAATAGGTTCTTTTCTCTATAACCCCTTTTTGAAATATAGCTCTTACTTTCAATTTCAGTATCAGCTCTAGAAACCTTCTCAGGTAAACTTTTATGGACTTTCTAGTTTAAGGCAGTTTCTTTGTTACATCCTTTTATATTACTAAAATAGACAAAATTCAGTCCTATACTTAAAAATTAACAGCCCTTGTGGCACAAATAAGTAAGAGCTCAGCTGCTAACCAAAAATTGCTGATTCATACCTACCCAGTGACTTTATAGGAGAAAGCTCTGGGGATCTGCTTCCATAAGGTTTACAGCCAAGCGAACACTATGGAGCAGCTCTACTCTGTCACATGGGGTTGCTATGAGTCAAAATCTACTCAGTGGCACCCAGCAACAACGATAACAGACTTAAAACTAACCGTAACTTTTACCCTCACACCTAGCTTGGATTTCACAGTTATACAATTGGATTAATCTGTACTTAATCATTTGTTTGACAATTGACTTTACTGTTAGATTATAAACTCAGAACAAATGCCTGGGCAAGTAATATATGACCATGTTTTACAATTGCATTCCCAGCACCTAGTATAGTGCCGGAAACATGGCAGGTTCTCAACAAACAACACGGCTAACGAGTGGATACATATCAACGTCACTTCAAACCCTTTTCCTTTGCACTAAGCTTTAGTCCACGCCCACTTTTCATTTTCTCTAGAAAATGCATAATCTTTTCCTTCTTTTGTATATTATTTTCCTTTTCACCATTTCTCCCAATTTATTTCTTCAGGCCAGGGCTTAAATGTCATTTTCACATAGAGACATTCTTGGACCAAAAAACCTAAAATAGGTCCTGTGATGGATTGAATTACGTCTTCCAAAGCAATATGTTGAAGTCTTAACCCCTGTGCCTGTGAATGTGACCCTGTTTGGAAATAGTGTCTTCGAAGATGTTATTGGTAAGGTTAATATGAAATTATCTTAGAGTAGTGGGTTCTAATCCTGTATGACAAACGTTTTTATAAGAGAGGGACAGCTACATACACAGAGACAGAAAGAGAGAAGGAGGATGCCATGTGATGCTGCAGCTCCATGTAAGGAACACCTGGAGATGCCAGAAGCAAGGAGACAGGCATGGAACAGCCTCCCCTTCAAAGCCTCACAAGGAATCAATTCAGCCGATGCCCTGATCTTGGACTCCTAGCCTCCAGAAATAAAAAAAAATTTTCTATTCTTATAAGCTTCCCGATTTGTTTTATTTTTGTCATAGGAAACTAAAACAGGTCCCCCATGATATTTCTTTCACTTCGTATTATACATTTTATTCATGGCATCTATGTTTGATCTCTGTCCCTCACTAAACAGTAATAATTATAAGGTACAAAGTATAATCCTTTTGTTTACCATTAAATGTCCAACACCTAGTACAAAATCTGATATATCATAGGATGCTTGCCCCTCATCATGCCACTCCTGAAGTTGCAGAGATCCCTGAATTAATATATTACAGATAGAATCTTGAAATGAGCTGCATTTGAGCTGTGCCACCAAATAAAGGGTAATATTGACACAATTGGCCTGATGTTATTTCTTGTGTTAATTTTGTGTGTGTGTGTGTTGTTCTACCTAACATTTATTATTCAAGGTCCTTTGTAAGATAAATGAGAATATAAGACATATTTGTTGACTTGAAAAGCTGAGGTTATCTCAATGAAACAATACGATTTTACTTTATACTATTAGGGCCAACCATTTACAATGTAAAAACAAAGAGCAAACGGTGTGGAACTAAAATGTATGAGTTGAAAGAACAGAGTGATCACTAGAGGTCAGAAGAGACAAAACAAATCAAATGTCTTGTAGGAACCTGTTCCTGAAAACTGAATAATATTTGATAGAAAGAAGAAGGAGGATATTATTCCTGGATGATACCTACATGCTAACTGAAACCATTACAAAGCTCCTAGTTAAAAGTAAATAAATAAAAGCATCACATCTGCCATGTACAATCATAAACAAGCAAACCCATTCCCACCGAAGTGACCTCTCTTCTTGAGACACCCCCAACCACCACGCTGCTTACCATTAACGTTTCAGGTATTGCTTTAAAAAATAAATTAGAATATATTATAAAAATAAGCTTCATTAAGATTGATTTAATCCTATTTGTGTCTCCTAGAGCAGAACAGAGTACATTGTTTATTGATCTCTTACCCACATTCTTCTACTTTTCTATTACTACATGAATTTTGATTTATAAAGAATGACCCATAGAGTCAAATGTCATCTCATACTCGATAGCGTGCTAATTCCTGTTACTAAAATGGTTGCCTTCTTATCCTAGAAATGTAATGCATATGTTGCTTATTACAGGATTTCAATACAATATTGATGTAGTAATACTTTATCCACTTAGAGGATATTAGGTCGAGGGTTCAAGGAGAAGGTAGTCTGTTCAGAGCTTTATCATTGGAAGATGCTGAAAATACCAGGTCTCTGGACAAAGGACAGAAGAATGTCTTGCTGTCACACTTTTCCACAGATTTTACGGCAACAAGCTTTGTGCCAGATGACAGCTGTGGAAGGGACTCTGTGAAGGGGGAGTTTGATGTAAAACTTGTTAAGTTTCATTAAATGGAATATCTTGAAATATTTTAATACGATTACCTTTGTATACATATTTTATTAATATTCCATTAATTTATTTAGGACTTTCAATTTTCAGGTATGTAGCACCTGAAACCCCTTGCCATAGAGTCAATTCCGACTCATGGTGAACCTATAGGACAGAGTAGAACTGCCCCACAGGGTTTCCAAGAAGCAGCTGGTAGATTTGAACTGCCCACCTTTTGGTTAGCAACCTAACTCTTAACCACTCCTCCAGCAGGGATCTGAATATAGCACAACAACGAACCTAAAATATGCTTTAGATTGCGAATTAACTGGTTTAGGCTATGTTAGATGAGAACAATCTTTATTATTAGAGTCAGACAGAATCGCTTCACCCAAAGCACTATATATAACATTAGGTGAAAGTAGTAAATCTTTACGAAAACTACAAAATAATTTATTGAAAATGACTGAGCACACTATCTGAAATGAGAAACTCACAGAAATATCTAAATTTATTTTCCTAATGAAAAAGGCATGCAGTAGATTCTGGCACCATGCTCCCGTTTTCCTCCCTAATAAAAAAAAAAAAAATGTTCTGGGGTAGCTACGCAATAAATTATTTTCTGATTTGTTCTTGGTGCTTTTTATTCAAGGTTTGGGGAGCCTTTCATGAAGATGCAGGTAAAGTTCTTGCGGTTTGCCATCTGAGCTGGAGGCTTGCCTCAGGGGTCAAAGCACAGTCTTTATCATCAAATTTTTGTCATTCGTCCTCTAAAGAAAGTTTTGCTTCACTTCCAAGTGTTTCACATGGAAAATGCTGGCTTCCTGTTTTACTATTTAATGAGGAGGCTGTATCTCTTAGCCTTTCTCTCTAACCTGGATATTCTGAATTGAGTCGCTGTGATTGGCTACATTCTATCTGCTGCTGCATTCTTGCTTCCACAGCTCGCCTTCTGCTTTTTTCGGGAGTGAGAATCATATGTTTAATCCCTTTAACAGGAAGCAAGTTTTTATTTAGTGTAAGAGCTGATTAATAACCCAGTTCCTCCCTAGCGCCACATCATACCCTGTATAATAAATTAAATAACCCTTCATCGTGATGGTTTTGGGTACGATTGTTTTATCACTTCATGATAAATATTATGTGAACTACCTTTTCACATACATTATTTTACTTGATCTTGGTCTGACGTGCTAGAAAAAGGAAAACAATACATACAGACAATACACTTACATGCGCACACACATACAAATGTGTTTCTTTTTAATGTGTTGTCTCCAGTCTCTTTGTGCTCAAGTGTTCTAGAACTATTGCCTCAAAAGGGCAATGATGTAACCAGATACACAGAATAGAGTCTAATTACACACTTCCAAGTATCTTAAGTATTCTTGAAAAGCTGGGTTTTGATTTGCAAGGGCAAATCTTTTTGAGAGAGGAAAGGTTTTTAGAATTTAGAAGGCTTATTTTTGCATATGAAAGGCAAAACCCCAAAGGAATCAAGGCTTAGAGCTTCTGCCATTTAGAAAAAAAAAAAAAGCATCAATCTCCCACTTCCCTTACCAAGCAAAACTATAGAGAAATGTATAGACAAAATAGGGGAGAGCAATAAGCCATTTGCTGACACGAGTTTCAGAAAATGGGCCAGCTGTACCATTTGGGGAGCAGTAAAACCCCAGCCAGGGTTTGTTTTTTTCAAAGAGTTGAGAAGTCCCTATAACTCACTTCCCATTGATGGCCTGAAAGACAGAATCTGTAGAAAATCTCCCCTGGAAGTATCCTGTGGGTGCAGCAGTGTAGATACAATGCTGGAAAAGGTCTAGGCAGAGACTTGAGAAAGCTCTCAGTCCAAGTGTCTCTGAAGAGCCTAAAAAACCAAAAACCAAACCCGTTGCCATCAAGTTGATTCTGACTCATAGCCATCCTATAGGACAGAGTAGAACTGCCCCATAGGGTTTCCAAGGAGCTTCTGATAGATTTTTCTGGTTAACAGTCTAACTCTTAACCACTATGCCACCAGGGTTTTCCTAAAAGAGCTTAGGAGATATGGATATTCAAATGAGAAGGTGACCATGTAATTTATCATCAAAACTGGAAGGTTTTGAGAGGGGAGGGGAGCATGATTAATTATTAAGCCAGCATAGGCCAGCCAATCCAGGGCAAACCAGAACATAGAGTTCTTACAGAGAAGCTTTAAAGTTTTTGAGTGAGGGCCGGAGGACCCAAAACGAAATCACCAAAACCAAAAAACCTGTTGCCATCAAGTTAATTCCCACTCATAGCAACTGTATAGGGCAGAGTGGGACTGCCTCATAGGATTTTCAAGGCACAGCTAGTAGATTCAAACCACTGACCTTTTGGCTAGCAGCCAAGCTGTTTAACCACTTTGTCACCAAGGCTCCTATGAAATCTTAGAGGGCATAAAACAATGAGTAAGGTGATGCTGGAACTATGGATATCTCATTGCCTACCAAAGGGTAAGAAAAGGTAATGGAGGAAACACAGACATCTTAACATACAATACCATTGGACAGATAATGACTACCCAAAACCCAGGTTTTCCTAGGTACATCCAAACCGAAAACCAAACCTGTTGCAGTCGAGTTGATTCTGACTCAAAGCGACCATATAGGACAGAGCAGGGTTTCCAAGGAGTGGCTGGTAGATTGGAACTGCAGACGTTTTGGTTAGTAGATGAGCTCTTAACCACTACACACCAAGGATGCCTATTTCTAGGTAAGATTATGGAATATGGGATAGAGCAAAGAAGGGGAGAGTGAGAAAATAACAAAATGTCTAAGAAAACTATTCGTTATCTAATATTATGTTTTGAGCCAATATGAGAACTTGAAACATATTTTGAGTTACAGAAAAATAAAGTCTTATTGTTATTTACTGTGTTTTTGGCTTTAGAATAGCTATACCCATAAGCTAAACAGCATAGGGAACATTGCTTCTATTTGTTGGGTGAAGAAATTTAGGCTCAAATACATTTACTGACCAACCCAAAATCTCAAACCTTGTAAGATATGGTATTGGAGCAAGAACACACATCTTCTGTTTCTTCATGTAATACTTACACTAAAGTTTCTTTTCTTTTTGCTGCTTTTGTTAATGTAGAACTACCCCCTAATTCATTCCATAAATGTATCTTTCTTTTCTCTTGGGATTGAGGATAAGGTTTGGGAATTGGAAGAGGGTGGTGGATTGGTGTTATCAGGCTAGTGCATATATACATATTTTTTTTTTCTCCTTATTTTTTATTTTTCTTGCTAACAGGCATGTCTATTGAGTGGTCAGAACCAACTTGATAGTACCTAACAACAACAACAGCAGTTATTATACACATTCTTCCCCACCATTAAAATGTAACTTTCATGACAGTGGGAAATTTGTGTTTTTTGGGCACATTTATATTCCCAGTGGCTGAAACACTGCTGCATACATGGTATGCAAGGAAAACATATTTGTTTAGACCATTCATTCATTCATTAAGAGGTGGTGAGCTTTGTCAAGCAGAGCACTAGAACAATCAGGAAGTTGATCATTTCAAGTTTAACTTTTGTGAGCACCATTAAATTATACTGCATGTGAAATACACCATTATAGACATCTCTAGAAGGATGGTTATCAATTTTATCATGGATCATGATTATTTGGTGAATTTGTTAAAAACACAGACCTCTGAGCCAATCCTTAAAGACTCTGCTTCAGTGGGATTCAGGTAGAACACTCGAATCACTTAATCATCGTTTAATAAGTTACCTGAATAATATGGCCAAGCCGCCATTTTAGCTTAGGCTCCAAGGCATTTAAATGGATTTCACTAAATATTTTATACCCTTATTTCATATTCCCATCTAAACTATGTTTCTTTTTTAGGGTAGATAAAAGTCTGGAAGTCAAAGAACTTGATACTTTTAGTCAATGGAAATGATTTAGCCAGTTACATTGAAGTATCTTCAATAACCTTTGAAAACATGTTATTTTTAACCCTGAATTTCTACTTTAAACTCTTATTTCTATTTTTTTCCACTTAAATAATTTTCTGCACAGAAGATTTTGCATTTCTGCCAGCATTTTCCCTCCACCATTAAGTACATATTTTTATACAATAGAGCTATTTGATACTATATTGAAAAAAATTATGGAACTATAGAACATGATATTATTTCAGAGAATAAAGTTTAATAATCATGATTGATGTTGCATTCAGATTTGAGCTTTCATGTTCCAGCGGTAAACTCATGAGAAAAATTTAGTAATTTGTACAAGATACAGTAATCCAGAGGCATGATTGCAGGCAAACAGGGATTGTAATTTGAAAGAGAACATATAGCCAAAAGTCATGTCCTCATGGATGGACACTCCTGTGAGAAATAATAGTTATCGTGTGTCTAAAATCTACTTATCATGTAACCCTTTGCATACAGTAATTTGAACAATTTGTTTACTCACTGCATGAATAAATTTTTTAGTGAATATTTTGATGACTCTGCTTGACATAATACTTAGCAAAGAAAAGAAAGGAAAAATATAATTTTTTCTTGTCTAAAGAAGCATTTAATTTGGGGTCATGGAAAATGTGCTGTGCAATTACTCTTGGATCTTTATCAAGGGACAGTGGAAATACACTAATCACAAGGTTTGTTTTCCAGCAACTCTGGTCAGAGGACATATAATAATAAGCTCTCAATCTGGTTATAGCATCTCTCACACATTCTGATGTTGTTGTTGTTAGGTGCCATTGAGTCGGTTCCCACTCAGAGCGATCCTTTATGTAACAGAACAAAGCTTTGCCTGGTCTTGCTCCATTCTCGTAACAGTGGATATGTTTTAGCTTAATGTTGTAGCCACTGTGTCAATCCATGTCATTGAGGGTCTTCTCCTTTTTTGCTGACCCTGTATTGTATTACACATGATATCCTTCTCCAGGAATTGGTCCCTTGCACTAATGAGTCCAAAGTAAGTGAGACAAAGAACGTCTTTCCATTCTTGTTTCTAAGGAGCATTCTGGGTGTATGTCCTCCAAGACAGATTTGTTTACTCTTCTGTCAGTCCATGGTATATTCAGCAATCTTCACCAACACTGTAATTCAAATGCATGAATTCTTCTTTGGTCTTCCTTTTTCATTGTTCAGCATATGAGTTGATTGAAAATACCGTGGCTTGGATCAGGTGCACTTTAGTCCTCAAAGTGACATCTTTGCTTCTTAACACTTTAAGGAAGTCTTTTGCAGCGTACTTTCCCAATGCAATGCATTAATTGATTTCCTGACTGCTGCTTCCATGGGCATTGATTGTTGATCCAAGTAAAATGAAATTCTTGACGACTTCAATATTTTCTTCACTTGTCATGATGTTGCTTATTGGTCCAGTTGTGAGGATTTTTGTTTTCTTTATATTGAGGTGTAATCCATACATACATTTTGATATTATATGACAATACATCCTTATTACTTTTTGGATCTATATTAGATGAATATTTAGTTTACATGAGCAAAAGAAAGATCTAATTATAACATGGACACATCCATACAAACGTATTGCACAGTGGACCCTAACATACGGTAATTCAGACATCACCTCTTTAAATCCATTAGCAGCATTTTACCCATTTGGCTTTTGATACCAACTATATACAAACAGTACCCAAATTTTTATTTTCAACTCAAAACTCTCTGCCAAACTCAACTTATATATCCAACTCCTTATTAGATGTTTTTCTTTGAATTCTTAGTCATCTCAAACTCAACATATCTAAAACTGAATTCCCGTTCTTCCTGCAACCAATCATGTTCTGTCAGAAACCTTCCCCATCTCAGTTGATAAGTCCTTCCATGACTTCATAAACTCAGTCCCAAAATTATGTTTTCATCTTTAATCCCTTTGTTTCCCTCACACATAATACCATCTTCCAGGAAGTCCTATTGACTCCACCTTCAAAATATACACCATTTTCAAATACTTTTCACTACTTCACTGCTACAAATTCATTGAGGTCTTCATGTCTTCCCTAGATTGCTACAATAGCCTCTGAAAACATCTTTCTTCTTCTATCTTCATTCACCTGCATTCTATTCTAAACACAGCAGCCAGAGGAAGGCATTAAAAACCTGCCACTCTTCTGCTTAAAATCTATAATGACCCCTCCATCATGTAATTTACAGTAAAAGCCAAAGTTCTGAAACTGACCTGTAAGATCCTATATGATCTGCCCCCATTAGGTCTCCAAAATTTTCCCCAAATACTGTACCTCTCCTTTCCTTTCTTACAGTCGCATTTCCTTTGGACCTTCCTTGAAGTTGTCAGGCATGGTTTGACTTTAGAGTCTTTGCTCTAGCTGTTACCCCTTCTGGAATGCTTTGTCTCCCAAGGTTTACATGATTAACCCTCTAACTTCCTTTAGTCCTTACGCAATCTCATCTCCTAAATAAGACCAACCCTGTTCCACCTGATTCCCCCTCCCATGACCCTACCCATACTGGCATTTTTGAGCACCTTCTTCCCTTCTACTTTTTCTTTTTCCATAGCTATTATGGTCATGAAATAAAATATACGATTTTATTAATTATTTATTAGTTTTATAATAGCACACTACTGTAAGGAAAAGTACAGAAACATAAATGTGTAACTCAAAGAATTATTAAAAACCAAACCTATGTAATCACCACTGAAGTAAAGAAATTGAAAATTGATAACAGTCTGGAAACCTCCCTCCATTAACATTATTACTAACTTGATTTCTACACTTTTAAATCAATTTTTCAACTTTTGAACCTTACATACAGTGATGTGCGTGTGTGTGTGTGCCTGGTTTCTTTCACTTCATATTACATTTATGAAATCATCCATATTTCATGCAGCTGTAGCATTTTTATTTTTGCTGCTGCATAATTTCCGTTGTGCAACATGTGACAATTTATTTGCTCATTCTATCAATGAAGGACATTTGAGTTATTTATAATCTTTGTTGTTTACAGTCTACTTTATCTTCAAGTTTGTAAGCTTAATAAGATTAAGGATCTTTATTTAACACCAAAAACCTAGAATAGTGCCTAAAAAACATGGTAAATAATTTACAAATATTTGTTGAATTCAAATGAATTGAATTAAAATTTGGAGTAAGAGTCCACTGGGCTATGTTGAAGTCCAATATGGAAAAAAAAAGAATTATTAGATTTTATTTCCTTGAAAGTTTTTACTCATCTATTACTTGTACTTGTGTAGTATTTAATGGCAACTGATAGGTGAAATCATGATGTGGAGTTTGTATGGAATATTTTATCAGTATAGAAAATATTTTGAAAAATAGGGCTCACATTATTTTAAATGATAGTAGCTCACATAAAATTGAAAGATTTGGACAAAACTACCAAAAAAGTTCTGTTATTAAAGACAAATAAAAAATAGTTACAAGTCATTTCTGACTCATGTCAACCTTGCGCGTTTCAGAGTAGAATTATACTACATAGGGTTTTCAGAGTAGAACTATACTACATAGGTTGTGATCTTTAAGTAGGTAACCAGCCTTTCTTCTGAGGTGACTCTGGGTGGATTTGAATCTCCAACCTTTTGGTTACTAGCCAAACACCTAAGCATTTGTACCACCCAGGGGTGGAAGGATTAAGTGTTAATAACACAAACCCTCATATAATATTTTGACATTTGGAAATAACTAAGAAGTGTCCCATTTCAACACTTGAAATGAAATAGGAAAATTCTTTTTGCCAGGCTTTGGAAAGTAGATATCACAGACATGAAACATAAAAATTTGTAAATTTAATTTCTCTAGGATTGTTTCATATTGGAAAGACTTGATAACATCCAATAGAGGTGAATTACCAAGTTATTAATGGTTACCATAACACACATTTAATTAACTGAATTAATAATAAGCAGTGGCATACAGGGACTCTCCAATTCATTTACTATATAAGAATATGCTTGTTAACACTTAAGAAAAGTGGCCAGTCATTATCAATGTATCATTGTGCATTGTGCTAACATTAATCGGATCGAATTAATGTAGTGTTACCTTTATCTTAAGTAGACATTAATGAATGTTTAATCATTTCAAAATGTTGCCATGACATATTATCCAAATATCAAATGCTTAACTTAACTTTTAGCATAAAAGGTTCATTTGATACTCATAAGAACTCACCCCCCACCTCTTTACTACAGGTATAATTAAAGACTAGTATTAAAGAGACTTTTTCAGATCATTTAGATGTATAACAGAACCACCTTCAAAGTTGTACTTGTGAGGAATAATAATATATTTAAAGCTACGGAAATTCTTTTTCACACTCCACTTTTAGCCAGTACATCAGTTCATTTCTATTAAGAGACAGAAATATGACTTCATATTAATGATGGAATCAAAACAGATGGAGCTATCTAACGGTTCAGGCAGGAAATTGGAGTAGGAATTATAGTTTCTTACCCTTATATCCACCACTGATTCACTGAATGACCTTGGGCAAATTACTTAAGCCGCCAGGTCAAATTTTCCAAGTGCACGTCTTTTTTTTTTTATGCCCAGAGCTCATATTAACAGAAAAGGAAGCTCTAGAGATATAGACAAAGGAAATGATATAATATAGAGTGGAGGAAAAAGCCTTCGGCATGAAAGAGATTAAGTGGCTTTCCCAAAGTTTCACAGTTAGTATGTAGACTACTGGGGGTTGATATTCAAGTATATAACTCCTTGCTCCTCCACTTCCAAGCCTTTATTAGCACTATAATAATACCTACCTTATAATAACCTGGAAATCCTGGTGGCATAGTGGTTAAATGCTACAGCTGCTAACCAAACGGCCAGCAGTTCAAATCTGCCAGGCGCTCCTTGGAAACTCTGTGGGGCAGTTCTGCTCGTTCGTATAGGGTTGCCGTGAGTCGGAGTCGACTCCACTGCACTGGGTTTGTTTTTTTTTTTTAATAATAACCTACCTTCAGTTATGATAGTAGGAGTTTAGAATCTGCCTGGCAAATTAGAGGTTCCTCTAATAAATCTGATTTGTTTTTAGTTTCTTCTCCAACATCAAGTGATACTGATTTTATTCTTAAAACGGCACTTAGATTTGCATGTTCATTTATGTAAATTAAATGTGATGCCATTAAACATGTGTGCACGCGCGCAAACACGCACACACACACACACTGTCCTAATTCTATTGCTCACCATCCTTCATCTAGGTACTTTCATTAAAATCTGAAAATTGTTCTCAGTGACTCCATTTTTCCCACATCTACTTCATTCTAAATATTAAGATCATAGAAATAGTGGAAGAGTGAGTAGAAAAAGTGGGGCATGACAAAACTCTTTAAAACTTAAACATTTACCAGTCATGTATAAGAAGAGCCTGAAAAGAAAAATAAAATATCCTCACCTCTTCTATCTTCTTATAGCCCAAATTCATTAAATTAACACAGCACACTGATTCTATCTTTTATATACTATTTGAATCTGGCCTTCTTAATTCAGGTTACATTATTCCTTAGGAACTTTTGACTAGCCCTCCACACCTTGTCTCTAATGTTTCCTCTTCAACTATATTTTCATCAAAGAAAAAAAACGAAAAACAAATGCGCTGCCATTGAGTCAATTCCAACTCATAGCGACCTTATAGGACAGAGTAGAACTTCCCCACGGGGTTTCCAGGAGCACCTGTTGGATTCAAACTGCCAGCCTTTTAGGTAGCAGCCATAGCTCTAACCACTATACCACCAGGGTTTCCATATTCTCATCATCTACAGGGTATGCCCCTCTGATCCTCTTAACCTCACTTTTAATCAAGTGTTTTATGTGGATTTTATTTTAAAGTTAGTACAACATGCATAATAAACTCATTTAGTTTATTGCAAGGTGGTCACGCCACAGCACATAGGTAAGACCCCAAGACATTCATTGATACCTGGAGAATCAGGGTAGGGTAAATTTAGTTCAATAATTAAAGTTCAAATCTTCAGCTTCCGGGCATTTACCTTTCACAAGTGGTCTCTGGAGGAAGACTTGACCAGTAGCTTTTCCTCCTCGGAGGTCTGAGGTCAGTAGCTGAGGGCAGTGTCTCTAGCAAAGACTCCTGCAGTCTCAGTCTTTGGAGAGGGTCAGACTCCACAGAGGGTTTTTCTAACTCTACCTTGCCCTCATTGTGAGAGCAAAAGCCTGGAGCTTTTATATGATTTAGTATTTCCAGTTTAACGAAGACATCTAGTTCATACGACGTCAGAGTACCTTATGTCACAGGGTCATAATCAGAGGTTTACTCAGAATGTCTAACATAGATAAACTGAAAAGGGTACATCAAACAATATCTCAACAAAAACATTTGTTTACAATATTAGAAAATGTCCATTTTAAATTGTTCACAGCTTAAATTAAATGTTCAAGTCACATATTACATGTTTCACACATATATGGCTTGGGACCACTGCATTACGAACTTACATCTAGCACGTTAATCTCGAACAAGTCTCTAGTTCTAATTTCCTGACGCCAATAAAACCCATATGCTGTCTCCTCTCTTGGAATGCCACTCTCTTAGTGTTGCTAATATTCACCCTTTGAAACTGGACTTGAGCTTCACCTCCAGAAAGTCTGTACGTTTGTTTACACCAAACATCCATTAATAGTTAATGTGTGTCCCTACATTGTACTGTGTATATGTCACTACATTTAGCATATTGTTTTATAATTGCAGACAGTCCCATTAAGTGTGACTTACGGACAGCTCACTACTAAAGAATGGACTGCCGTAAAGCCTAGGAGCCCTGGTGGTGCCATGGTTAAAGCATTCTACTGCTAACTGAAAGGGTTGGCTATTGGAAATCACCAGCCGCACCACAGGAGAAAGATGTGGCAGTCTGCTTCCGTAAAGATTTAATGCCTTGAAAACCCTGTGAGGTCACTATGAGTTGGAATCGACTCCACAGCAGTGGGTTTTGGGTGGTAATAAAGCTTATTATACTAAACATTTGCGTTAAATACAATGGTTTGTAATAACAAACACATGCACTACTTTGTGACCTGCATAAAAACATTGTGTCATTTCAAAGCGTTTCTTAAGTGTTTTATCTGCATAGAAAGGTAAAACATATACTATATACTAAGGCAAACGTTTAACTAACTGATGCTAAAAAAGACCTATATGAATTATTCCAATTTACCTACAAATTCAACTTAAAAACATACTTAGGAACAGATCTCCTTCATAACCCGGGAACTCTCTTATGAGTTTTTCAATTACTTCCTGGATCAAATTTTGCTCTTTTCAGGAGTGATGCTCCGTATAGCACGTTCAGTTTATACTCACAGTTTCCGGGACATGCCAAACATTCTACAAATTTTTCTTTGTTCTATGTCCCACAAATTCTAACAGGGCATTCTCGTAAAATTATTTTCGTTAAAGTAGTGTTACTGTTCTTGACTAATTACAGGTACACTTAGGCATCAGATGATGTGCAACCCGGAGAGACTGGATCGGTTGACAGTATTCCTGCTGCAAGGAGAGAGAAGCCCCTGCTCCCAACAGAATCATCATCCCATCAATTTGAAGCAAGCATCCATCCAGTTTTGGGCAACTTTGTATGCTCCTCCACAGGTAAATTTTGCCAGAAACACACAGTTTTCTAGCTCTCCTAGTCCCTAAAATCTTGCCAAAGGGAGGCAATGAATGAGTACTCTTATGAGGAGCACATGGATTCCTATGCCTAGTAACAAATTCACACACACAGCCATACACGTAATTGGCACACACGAATTCACACACATAAAAACACACTAGGGAAGAAATAATTTTTAAAAAGTAAAAATAATCTTAAGAATTTAAGGAAAAAAAAAAACTCTAATCCAGAGACAGTTAAGAAAACACAATTAACGAAAAGAGCTGAATTTAATAAGATTGTTGTTGTTGTTGTTTGGTCCTGCCGAGTTGGTTCTCACTTACAGCGACCCTATGTACTACGAATGAAACACTGCCCAGTCCTGTAGATTCTCACAACCATTGTTATGCTTGAGCCCATTTTTGCAGCCACTGTGTCAATCCATCTCTCTGAGGGTCTTCCTCTTTTCTGCTGACCCTGTACTTTTTGCCAAGCATGATGTCCTTCTCCAGGGACTGATCCCTCCTGATAACATGTCTAAAATATGTAAGACTTAATCTCACCATCTTTGCTTATAAGGAGCATTCTGGTTATACTTCTTCCAAGACGGATTTGTTCATTCTTTTGATTTTTTTTTTTTTTGACAGTCCATGGTATATTCAATATTCTTTGCCAACACCACAATTCAAAGGCATCAATTTTTCTTCAGTCTTCTTTATTCATTGTCTAGCTTTCGCATGCATATGATGTAATTGAAAATACCATTGCTTGAGTCAGGCACACCTTAGTCTTCAAGGTGACGTCTTTAATTTTCAATACTTTAAAGAGGTCTTTCGCAACAGATCTGCCCAACGCAATGCATCTTTTGATTTCTTGACTGCTGCTTCCATGGCTGTTTATTGTGGATCGCAGTAAAATGAAATCCTTGACAACTTAAATCTTTTCCCCATTTATCATGATGTTGCTCTCTGGTCCAGTTGTGAGGATTTTTGTTTTCGCTATGTTGAAGTGCAATCCACACTGAAGGCTGTGGTCTTTGATCTTCATTAGTAAGGGCTTCAAGTCCCCTTCACTTTCAGCAAGCAAGGTTGTGTCATCTGCGTAATGCAGATTGTTAATGAACCTACCTCCAACCTGGACGCCCCATTCTTTTTCATATAGTCCAGCTTCTCAGGTTATTTGTTCAGCATACGGATTGAATAGGTATGCTGAAATGATACAACCCTGACACACAACTTTCCTGACTTTAAACCATGCAGTATCCCCTTGTTCTGTTCAAACAACTGCCTCTTGATTTACATACACGTTCCTTCTCAGCAAAATTAAGTGTTCTAAAATTCCCATTCTTCGCAATGTTATCCATAATTTATTATGATCCACAAAGTTGAATACCTTTGCATCGTCAATAAACCATAAGTAAGTATCTTTCTGGTATTCTCTGCCTTCAGCCAGGATCCTTCTGACATCAGCAATGATATCGCTGGTTCCACGTCCTCTTCTGAATTTTGTCTGAATTTCTGGGAGTTCCTTGTCTATATACGGCTGCAGCTACTTTTGAATGATCTTCAGGAAGATTTTACCTGCCTGTGATATTAATGATATTGTTTAATAATTCCCTTATTCAGTTGGATCACCTTCCTTGAGAATAGACATAAATATGAATCTCTTCCAATCTGTTGGCCAGGTAGCTGTCTTCCAAATTTCTTGGCATAGACAAGTGAGTTCTTCCAGCACTGCATCCCTCTGTTGAAACATTTCAATTGATATTCTGTCAATTCATGTAGCCTTGTTTTTCGCCAGTGGCTTCAGTGCAGCTTGGACCTCTTCCTTCAGTACCATCAGTTCCTGATCATATGCTACCTCTTGAAATGGTTGAATGCCAACTAATTCTTTTTGGTGTAATAACTGTGTATTCCTTCCATATCCTTTTGATGATTCCTTCATCCTTTAATATTTAATATTATTTTCCTTTAATATTTAATATTATTTTCCCCATGGAATCCTTCATTATTGCAACTCAAGGCTAGAATTTTTTCTTCAGTTCTTTCAGCTTGAGAAAAGCCAAGCTTGTTCTTCCTTTTTGGTTATCTATCTCCAGCTCTTTGCACATGTCATTGTAATGCTTTGTCTTCTCAAGCTGCACTTTGAAATCTTCTGTTCAGTTCTTTTACTTCATCATTTCTTCCTTTTGCTTTAGCTACTCAATATTCAAGAGCAAGTACCAGAGTCTCTTCTGACATCCATTTTGTTCTTTCTTTCCTGTCTTTTTAATGGTCTCTTGCTTTCTTCATGGATGATGTCCTTGATGTCATTCCACAGCTAGTCTGGTCTTCAGTCATTAGTGTTCAATACATCAAATCTATTCTTAAGATGGTCTCTAAATTCAGGTGGGATTTACTCAGGGTCACACTTTGGCTTTCGTGGACTTGTTCTAATTTTTTTCAGCTTCAGCATGAACTTGCATATGAGCAATTGATGGTCTGTTCCACAGTCGCCCCTGGCCTTGTTCTGAATGATGATATCGGGCTTTTCCATCATCTCTTTCCACAGATGTAGATTCTTGTCTATTCCATCTGGTGAGGTCCACGTGTATAGTCATTGCTTGTGTTGGTGAAAAATGGTATTTGCAATGAAGCAGTCGTTGGTCTTGCAAAATTCAATCTTGTGATCTCTGGCATCGTTTCTATCACCAAGGCCATATTTTCCAACTAAAGATACTTTTTTGTCTCCAACTTTCACATTCCAAATACCAGTAATTATCAATGCATCCTGATTGCATGTTAAATCAATTTCAGACTGCAGAAACTGGTAAAAATCTTCAATTTCTTCATCTGTGCCGTAAGTGGTTGGTGTGTAAATTTGAATAATATTTGTATTAAGTGGTATTCCTTGTAGGCATGCAGATGTTATCCTATCACTGACAGCACTGTACTTCAGGGTAGTTCTTGAAATGTTCTTTTTGATGATGAATGCAATGTCATTCCTTTTTAAGTTGTCATTCTAGCATAGTAGACCATATGATTGTCTGATTCAGAATGGCCAATACCAGTCCATTTCAGCTCACTAATGCCTAGGATATTGATGTTTATGCTTTCCATTTCATTTTTACGATTTCCAATTTTCCTAAAGTCTTACTTCGTACATCCAAGTTCTGTTTATTAATGGATGTTTGCAGCTGTTTCTTCTCATTTTGAGTCATGCCACATCAGCAAATGAAGGTCCCAAAAGCTGGACTTCATCCATGTCATTAAGATTGACTCTACTTTGAGGAGGCAGCTCTTCCCCAGTTGTCTTTTGAGTGACTTCCAACCTGGATGAGCTCATATCCCGACACTATTATTAGGCAAAGTTCCTCTGCAATACATAAGGTTTCATGGGCTAATTCTTTTCAGAAGTAAACTGCCAGATCTTTCTTCTTAGTCTGTCTTAGTCTGGAAGCTCAACTGAAACATGTCCTCCATGGGTGACCCTGTGGTATCTGAATAGAGTTGGCATATTAGCTTCCAGCATCACAGTACAACAAACTGACAGACAAGTAATAAGATGGAAAATTTAAAAAACAGTAAAAAGAAAAAAAGAAGTGGAAGCTAGTCCTTTAAAACAATAACTAATGTAAATAAAGTCCTCATAAGACTGTATAAAAAGAGATAAAATTGAAAAAGAGGAATTAGACAGACACTAAAACAAAGGAAAATTAAGTAATTATAAAAGAAAACTACCTGCAATCTTAAGGGGGAAAAAATGAAAATCCAGCTAAATAAATGCTTTTCGTACCAAATACAAATTTTCACAGTTTTCTTATGAAAAAATAGCTAAACTATGATGTTTCAGTTATGCTAGAAAATATGGGGAAGGTGATTAAAGTTAAAAAAAAAATACAAGCATATTCACAGCTGCATTTTTACCTACATCTGAAGAACATTCTATTTCAATTTTCTAAATTATTAAAGACATGTAGACAGATGGAAATTTTCCCAATTCATTATATGAAGTCAGCATAACATACAATTATGTAAGTACAGTACGAAAAGGCATTTAATAAAATCCAAATGTCATTTCTAATAAAAGCTCTAAATAAAATAAGAACAGGTGTTAAATAATCAAATGTAATAAAATCTATTTAACAGAATTGAACTGCAAATATCATCTTAAATAGAGAAGCACTAAAATAATTTTAATTAATACAAAAATGCCCTTTATAACCTTTGTTATTAAAATATTCTTAGAAGTTCTTGCAGATGCTATAAGAAAAGAAATAACTAGAAAAAATATTGGAAAAGATGAGATAACACTATTTTTCCTTACTAATAATATAATTTTATTCCTGAAAAGACCGATGATACTACTTTTAAAACATAATTAACATATTTTATGTATTATTTTTAAATAAAATGTGTTTATATACTATATACGAAAAAACAAAACAAACCCCATTGTGATCGAGTTGATTCCAATTCATAAGAACCCTATAGGACAGACTAGAAATGCCCCATAGGGTTTCCAAGGAGTGGCTGGTACATTCAATGTGCCGATCTTTTGGTTAGCAGCAAGGGTCTTAACCACTGTGCTGCAGGGCCCCATACAGTATACATAATAAACTAAATAAACCAAACCCATTGCCATCGAGATGGTTCCAGCTCATAGCGACCCTATATTATATTATTTAGTTATAATATAATTTTATATAACATATATTTAATATTTATGTTACATAATTATAATTTATTATATTAAAATTAATAATGGGATTCTTTAAAAAGACAGCATTTATACCAATAAACCTATTTTTGTTGAATATCTTAAAACATGATCTCAGCAAATGTCAAGACTTCAAATAGTCTTCATTCTTCTTGAATGAAAATGCAATATAGAAGAAGCATTAATTGTCCCAAAATGAATATATAAATTTAATACAATTCCATTTGTTGGATCTGGAAAAGTAAACTGAAAGTTTAAACATACACAAAAAAATTCTGTGAATAGAACCGTATAAAAAATATGAACAGGGACATGGAGCTTTCTTATGAATAACAGTGGAATAAATTAGAGAAACAAAATGGATCTCAGTTATTATCATAATTTAACATGTAACAACTTCTTTCAATTCAATATAAAAAGTATTTAATATATGTATACAGTCAAAATTCAACAGGAAGAAAATAAAATTGGACCCATATTTTATATCATATCCAAAAGTAAATTCCAGGTAGTTTAATTTCAATATAATAACTCAAACAATAAATACTTTTCAAAGCCTAGGAGGTTACAAGTTCAATTTAGAGATATCAGAGAAATTGTTGACATATCTAACTATATAATACAATTATAGATAGACATAATATCAATTGCTGACTAGGATGAGAATAACAGGGTATTCTCATACATCATTGGGGGAAATGAAAATAACAGACTTTTGGACAGCTATATTTCAATGTGTACTAAAAAAATTAAACATATGCCCTTCAACCTAGCAGTCTTATTCCTATAGAAAGCATCCATTGGTATGATAGTATATTCAAGAGAGTTTATTATAGCATTTATCAAACAGCCAAAAGGTTGGCAGACTGAATCTACCAACCACTCCTTGGAAGCTGTTGTGGCAAATCTACGCTGTCCTATAGGGTCCCTACGAGTTGGAATAGCCTCCACTGCAATGGGTTTAAATACACATTTATAAGGGAATGGTTGAATAAATTATGATTTTTCTACACTATGTGATACTTTACCATTAAAAAAAGGTTTAATTAGGGAAGTATTAGTTGTTTTGGTGGGATATCTACTAGGTGTTGACATTAGGAAAATGAAGATTCAGATAAATCTGAAAAATATCTCATTTTTGTAAGAGTGAGTAAACCTATTTCCCCATGCCCAATGTGGGTGTATGTGTGTCTACAAGTATACTGTTGGAGAGAGGAGAACCAAACAAAAAAATTTCACAAAAACTATGTCCTCTTCCCATAAAAAAAAAAAAAAAATTGTTTTATGAAATAATTACATTCATATAGGCAGGTAAAACATACATACATGAGTATGTTTATATGTATGCTTCAAAATAAAGAAAGGCACTGTGGTACACTCAAGTTGTTTAAACAATATAAATTTATTATTATGGTGCACGCATAGGCTGTTCACTAATAGTAATTCACCATAAATATTGCATGCCTCTGTTCAGAGCCTGAACACACAAGATGTTCCCACAGCCTTAGCACAAACAAAGCAGATTAAAAACCAAAACCAAACCCGTAGCCACTGAGTCAATGTCGACATACAGCGACCCTATAGGACAGAGCAGAACTGCCCCAGGTTTCCAAGGATTCCAACTGCTGACATTTTGGTTAGCAGCCATAGCTCATTTCTTCTTCTTCTTCTTTTTTTTTTTTAATTGTGCTTTAAGTGAAAGTTTACAATTCAATTCAGTTTCTCATACAAAAACCTATACACACATTGTTATGTGATCTTAGTTACATAGTGACAGCGCATTCCTCCTCTCCAACCTGTATTTCCCACATCCATTCAACCAGCTCTCGACCCCTTCTACCTTCCCATCTCACCTCTGGACAGGAGCTGACCTTTAAGTCTCATGTATCTACTTGAGCTATGAAGTCCAGTTTAATCTTTATCTGGAGAATTGGCTTCAGGAATCGCTTTAGTCCTGAGCTAACAGAGTATGGGGGCCATGTCTTCAGAGGTCCCGCCAGTCTCAGTCAGACCATTAAGTCTGGTCTTTTTACTAGAATTTTAGTTCTGAACCCCACTATTCTTCTCATGCATCAGGGACTCTCTGTTGTATTCCCTGTCAGGGCAGTCATTGATGGTAGCTGGGTACCATCTAGCTCTGGTCTCAGGCTGGTGGAGTCTCTGGTTTATGTGGCCCTTTCTGTCTCTTGGGCTCATATTTTCCTTGTGTCTTTGATGTTCTTCATTTTCCTTTGCTCTAGGTGGGTTGGGATCATTGAAGCATGTTAGATGGCTATTTGCTAGCTTTTAAGACCCCAGAGGCCACTTACCAAAGTGGAATGCAGAACATTTTCTTAATAAACTTTGTTATGTGAATCGACCTAGAGGTCCCTGAAACCATGGGACCCAAACACCCATCCCTGCTCCTCTGTCCCTCAAAGTTTTTGATTATATTCAGGAAACTTCTTAGCTTTTGGATTAGTCCAGTTGTACTGACTTGCCCTGTATTGTGTGTTGTCCTCCTCTTCACCTAAAATAATTCTTGTCTACTATCTAGTTAGTGAACTCTGCTCTCCCTCCCTCCCCACCCTCAAAGAATATTTTCTTCTGTGTTTAAAACTTTTCTTGAGTTCTTATAATAGTGGTCTCATACAATACTTGTCCTCTTGCGACTAATTCCACTCAGCATAATGCCTTCCAGATTCATCCATGTTGTGAGGTGTTTTGCCGATGCATTGTTGTTCTTTATTGTTGCGTAGTATTCCATTGGGTGAATATACCATAATTTGCTTGTACATTCATCTGTTGATGGGCACCTAGATTGTTTCCATCTTTTTGCTATTGTAAACAGTGCTACAATGAACAAGAGTGTGCATACATATATTCATGAGAGGGCTCTTATTTTTCTAGAATATATTCCAAGGAGTGGGATTGCTGAATTGTATGGTACTTCTATTTCTAGCTTTTAAAAAAAGCACCAAATCGATTTGCAAAGTGGTTGTACCATTTTACATTCCCACCAGCAGTGTATAAGTGTTCTAGTCTCTCCACGACCTCTCCAACATTTATTATTTTTTGGATTAAGGTAACCTTTTTGAGGGTGAGTGGGTATCTCATTGTAGTTTTGATTTGCATTTCTCTAATGGCTAATGATCATGGGCATTTCCTCATGTATCTGGTAGCTCTATGGATATCTTTTTTGGTGAGGTGCCTGTTCATATACTTTGTCCATTTTTTAATTGGGCTATTTGTCTTTTTGTTGTTGAGGTTTTGCAGTATCTTGTAGAATTTAGAGATTAGACGTTTATTGGATTTGTCATAGACAACTATTTTTTTCCCAGTCTCTAGGTTGTCTTTTACTCTTGGTGAAGTCTTTGGATGAGCATAAGTGTTTGATTTTTAGGAGCTCCCAGTTATCTAGTTTCTCTTCTGGTGTTTGTGCACTGTTAGTAATGTTTGCTGTTTGTACCAGGTATTAGGGTTCCTAGCATTGTCCCTTTTATTTCTTCCATGATCTTTATCATTTTAGGTTTTATATTTCAGTCTTTGATCCATTTCGAGTCAGTTTTTGTTCATGGTGTGAGGTGTGGATCTTGTTTCATTTTTTTGCAGATGGATATCCAGTTATGCCAGCACCATCTGTTAAAGAGATTGTCTTTTCCCCAATTAATGGGCTTTGGGCCGTTGTCAAATATCAGCTGCTCATAAGTGGGTGAATTTACTTCTGGATTCTCAATTCTGTTCCATTGGTCTATGTACCCGTTGTTGCGGCAGTACCAGGCTGTTTTGCCTACCGTGACAGTATAATAGGTTCTAAAATCAGGTGGTGGGAGGCCTCCCACTCGGTCCTTCTTCAGTAATGCTTTACTTTTCCAAGGTCTCTCCCCTTTCCATGTGAAGTTGGTGATTTATTTTGAAGTTGGTGATTTATTTCTCCATCTCATTAAAAAATGCACCTGGAATTTGGATTGGGATTGTACTGTACCTATAGATCACTTTGGGTAGAATAGACATTTTCATGATGTCGAGTCTTCCTCTCCATGTGCAAGGTGTGTTTTTTTCCACTTATGTAGGTCTGTTTTTGTTTCTTGCATTAGTGTCTCGTAGTTTTCTTTGTACAGGTCTCTTATGTCTCTGTTCAGTTTTATTCCTAAGAATTTTATCTCCTTGGGGACTATTGTAAATGGTATGGATTTGGTGATCTCCTCTTCTATGTTCTTTTTGCTGGTGTAGAGGAATCCAACTGATGTTTGTATATCTTGTATCCTGATACTCTGCTGAACTCTTCTATTAGTTCCAGTAGTTTTCTTGTGGATTATTTAGGATTTTCTGTGTATAATAAGATCATGTCATCTTCAAATAGGGATACTTTTCTTCTTCTTTGCCAATTTGGATGCCTTTTTTCTTTTTCTAGCTTAATGGCTCTGGCTAGGACCTCCAGTGCAATGTTGAATAAGAGTGGTGATAAAGGGCATCCTTCTCTGTTTCCTGTTCTCAAGGGGAATGCTTTCAGAGTTTCTCCATTTAGGATGATGTTGGCTGTTGGCTTTGTATAAATGCCATTTATTATGTTGAGGAATTTCCCTTTTATTTTTATTTTGCTGAGAGTTTTTACCATGGATGGGTGTTGGGCTTTGTCAAATACCTTTTCTACATCAATTGATAAGATCATATGGTTCTTGTCTTTTGATTTATTTGTGTGATGGATTACATTGATTGTTTTTTCTAATGCTGTACCATCCCTGCATACCTGGTATGAATCCCACTTGGTCATGTGAATTATATTTTTGATATTTTGTTGAATTCTATTGGCTAGAATTTTGTTGAGGATATTTGTGTCTAAGTTCTTGAGGGATATAGGTCTGTAATTTTCTTTTATTGTGGTATCTTTACCTGGTTTTAGTATCAGGGTTATGCTAGCTTCTTAGAATGAGTTCAGGAGTATTCCATCCTTTTCTATGCTCTTAAATACAATTAATAGTAGTGGTGTTGATTTTTCTCTGAACGTTTGGTAGAATTCTCCAGTGAAGCCATCTGGGCCAGGCCTTCGTTTGTTGGGAGGTTTTTAATTATCTTTTCAATCTCTTCTTTTGTTATAGGTTTATTTGGTTGTTCTATCTCTGTGTTAGTTTAGGTAGGTAGTGTGTTTCTAGAAATTTGTCTGTTTCCTCTAGTTTTTCAAATTATGTTAGAGTACAATTTTTCATCATATTCTGCTATGGTTCTTTTAATTTCAGTGATATCTGTTGTGATATCGCCCATTTCATTTCTTATTCGGGTTATTTGCTTCCTCTTCTGTTTTCTTTTGTCAGTATTCTGACAAAGTCTACCTTGTCAGAAACTAATATTGCCAGTGGTTTATCAATTTTGTTAATCTTTTCAAAGAACCAGTTTTTAGACCTGTTAATTCTTTTCATTGTTTTTCTATTCTCTATTTCATTTAATTCAGCTCTAATTTTTATTATTTCCTTTCTTCTGGTGAGCGGGAGCTTCTGTTGCTGCTCTCTTTCTATTTGTTTGAGTTGTAGGGTTAATGCTTTGACTTTAGCCCTTTCTTCTTTTTGGATATGTTCATTTATTGATATAAATTGATCTCCTAGCACTGCTTTTTCTGTGTCTCAAAGTTCTGGTAGGATGTGCTTGCTTTCATTCTCACTTGATTCTGTGAATTTCTTTATTCTGTCCTTAATTTCTTCTATAACCCAGTAGTTTTTGAGCAAGGTGTTGTTCTTTTTCCACGTGTTTGATATTTCTTCCTTGCTTTTTCTGTTATTGACTTCTACTTTTATGGCTTCATGATCAGAAAAAGATGCTTTTTAATATTCTGATGCCTTGGGTTCTGTTGAGGCTTGCCCTATGGCCTAATATGTGCTCTATACTGGAGAATGTTCCATGTGCTTTGGAAAAGAATGTGTACTTGGCTGCTGTTGGGCAGAGTGTTCTTATATATCTATAAGGTTAAGTTGGTTGATTGTGGCATTTATATCTCCCATGTCTTTATTGAACTTCTTTCTGGATTTTCTGTCCTTCACAGAAAATACTTTGTTGAAGTCTCCTACTCTTATTATGGAGCTATTTTTCTTTTCAATGCTAGAGTTTCTTGTATGTATTTTGGTCCCTGTCATTGGGTGTTTATTATGGTTATGTCCTCTTGGTGTATTAACCTTTTGATCATTATATACTGTTCTTCCTGATTCTTTGTAGTGGATTTTGCTTTAAAGTCTACCTTGTCAGAAACTAATATTGCCAGTCCCATTCTTTTTTGATTGTTGTTTGCTTGATATATTTTTCCTACTGTTTGAGTTTTATTTTGTGTCTTTATTCTAAGGTGTGTCTTTTGTAGGCAATGTATAGACAGATCATATTTTTTAGTCCATTCTGGCCCTCTCTGTCTCTTTATTGGTCCATTTAGTCCATTTACATTCAGTGTAATTATTGAGTTTAGTGATGTCATTTTGGTATCTTTTTTTGTAAGTTGTTGATAATTTCTTTGTTCCACTAAATTTTCTGTGCTGAGTCTTTTCTCCTTATGTATTTTCATCATTGTTGATTTTGTATTTGCTGAGTCTTTGTTCTTCTTCTTTTTTGCTCTGTTTTGTAGGATTGTTAGTCTCCCCTGTGGTTACCTTAATATTTACCCCCTATTTTTCTAAGCTTAAACGACTCTTTTATTTCTTTATATTGCTTTGACTTCCTCTCTATATGAAAGATCTATAAGTACATTTTTTAGTCCCTCTGTTTTATTTTAAAATTATCATCTTTTACATAATGATATCTCTGTTTCCCTATTTTGAGTGTTTTAGCTTTGACTTATTTTTGTGATTTCCCTATCTGGGTTGATATCTGGCTGCTCTGTCCTGTGTTCTAATCTTGGGTTATTACCTGATGTTATTGATTTTCTAACTGGAGGACTCCATTTAGTATTTGTTGTAATTTTGGTTTGGTTTTTGCAAATTCCCTAAACTTCTGTTTATCTGGAAAAATCCTAATTTTCCCATCATATTTAAGAGACAGTTTTTCTGGGTATATAATTGTTGGCTGGTAGTTTTTTTTTTTTTTTTTCCTTCAAGGCTTTACATATGTCATCCCATTGCTTTTTTGCCTGCATGGTTTCTGCTGAGGAGTTCAAGCTTAGTCTTATTGACTCTCCTTTTTAGGTAACTTTTCATTTATCCCTAAAACCAAAAAACTAAACCCAGCACCACAGAGTCAATTCTGACTCATAGTGACCCTATAGGACAGTGTAGAACTGCCCCATAGAGTTTCCGAGGAGCACCTGGAGGATTCGAACTGCTGACCCTTTGGTTAGCAGCAGCAGCACTTAACAACTACGCCACTGGGGTTTCCCATTTATCCCTAGATGCTCCTAAAATTCTCTCTTTATCTTTGGTTTTCACAAGGTTGATTATAATATGTCTTGGTGACTTTCTTTTCAGATCTACCTTGGGTGGGTTTTGATGAGTATCTTGTATATCTATCTTCTCATCTTTCACAATGTCAGGGAAGTTTTCTGCCAACAAATCTTCAACAATTCTCTGTATTTTCTGTCCCCCCCCCCGCCCCCCGTTCTGATATTCCAATTACTCGTAGGTTATTTCTCTTGATAGAGTCCAGCATAATTCTTAGGGTTTCTTTATTTTATTTTTTTTAATTATTTATCTGATTTTTCCTCCTATACGTTGGTGTCAAGTGTTTTATCTTCAATCTCACTCATTCTGACTTCCAGCTCCTCAATTCTGCTCCTCTGACTTTCTATTGCATTGTCTAATTCTGAAATTTTATTGTTAATCTTCTGAATTCTTGTTTATCATCTCTCTATGGATTCTTGCAGCCTATTAAATTTGTCATTATGCTCTTCTCTAATTTTTTTAAGCTCCTCTATTGCTTTGTCTGTGTGCCCCTTGACTTGTTCTGCATTTTGCCTGATCTCCTTCCTGATCCCTTGAAGTTTTCTGTATATTAATCTTTTTTATTCTACCTCTGGTACTTCCAGGAAATTATCTTCTCCCAGAAGATTTCTTGATGTTTTGTTTTCGGAGCTTGCTGAAGCCACCATAGTCTTTCTCTTTATGTGATTTGATATTGATTGTTGTCTCTGAGCCATGAATAATTTACTGTATTTATTATTTTGTTTGCTTACTGTGACCTAGCTTCTTGTTTAGTTTTGCTTTGATATGCCCAAATAGGCTGCTCGTGTGAGCTAGTTTGATTATTGGTGTCTTTGAAGCTCTAATGTCCTGTCTCCAGGTGGTTAGAGCTGTTACTAAGTGAGCCCAGGAGCCTGTTTACTCTTCTTGAATGGGTTCATGTCAGGTGTCTAGCTAATTGGTCACCAAGTGTGTGGCACAGACTGTCACCTACAATTCTAAACAGTCAGGGGTGATTGGTGTAGGCACAGGTAACTGGCTGTAGTTTGGGGTCATGAGCTGAGCAAGACATGGAGCTGACAGCCACCTTTAAGTGTCTGTGAGTAAAGCATGTCCCTGTCCCCCAGAGCATGTTGGTGGGTTGGTTTTGCAGCTGGATATGAACACCCAATGCTGTTTGCTGTAAGGACTGGGAGGCACTCCTTTTTCTTTGACGTCTGTTGCAGTGGCTAGGTGGTATGGGTGGAGCCACCAGTCCTCAGGTCACTGATGTGGGTAGGTGAGGACCCTATTTAATTTGCAGTGTTGTCAAGTGTTCTGAACATACCTTTCCACTATATAGCTGAAACAGTTGAAGTTAGACTTCAGGTATATACCCTTTTGTACTGTGCTAATGAGGGTCTGTGCTGTTGAAATGGGCCCCCACAGGTCTATGCATGGGTGAGAGACATTCAAAGTCCATGGACCCCTTATGCCTGTTTAGGCAAAGGAGCTGTTTTGTCCCTGAGTTCCCAGCTTAAGGAAGCTTTCATGTTATTTTTTCCCTGTTAGTTAATTTTTTCCCTCTCAAAGCCCAGGGTATGGCTTAGGGCACATGACAGATCCTACTTCTGGCCCAGGGGACACAACAATCTCTGGAGCCAGCTCAGACCCAGTGCAGAATGGGAAGGGGGCATGCAAGTGGGAGAGAGGTTTTTCCCAAAGGGGTGTTTTTTGACCCCCTGGGTAGGTTAAACACATGTACTTATCTTTTGTCAACTGAGCACTGCTTTTCTCTGATTCTGGAGGTGTGAGTAGATTCTCTGCCACTCGGTCTTTCCCAATGTAGAAAATGCGTCCTGAATGGCACTGCTTGCCTCACCTCTGGCGTCAGCCAATCCCAGCCTGCAGGGTGCCAGTTCCCGCTGGGTCAGGTCTGGCAACCCCTTGCTGCTTCTAAACTCTCCCTCCACCTGCCACTTAGTCTGATTCCTCAGCTTTGCCTTTGATGTTAGGGCTCCTAGATTGTCATATATAATCGATTCACTTGTTTTTTCGGGTCTTTGTTGTAAGACGGGCCACAGGAAATGTCTGACTACACTGCTATCTTGGTCCTGTCCCCAGCCATAGCTCTTAACCACTGAGCTACCAGGGCTCCAGAAAGTAGATAGCAAACAATAAATAGAAATCAATGTCCACTCAAATAAGTTTCATGATGCAAAGTCAATGTTTACTCTTAAGTCATTGGGTGGGCTTGTTTTAGGTGTCAGCAGGTGTGCAAAAGTTTGGGTGCTGGATTCAAGTCAGGTGCAGTGTTGCTGCGATTACTCTCTCTTTCTGTGAGTAGACCCCTGTACAGGGTCTTCCAAGCCTCTGCAGGCAGACTCCTTCTGCTCCATTGACAGACCCCCTGATCTTTAGACAGGGTTTCTGCTGCTGCCAGGGTCCACTTGGTGCTGCCTGGACCGCTCCTCTTCTGAGCTAGGTAGGCTAGTTAGGATGGAGAGGTCAGCTATGCATGTTCCCACTTAGCACCTTGGATGATTTGGCCTTTTTGTCCTGGTTCTGAGAGTAGGACCACATTAGAGGCCATTGAGTGAGGGTGCCTACCTGACTAGAGGAATCACCACCAAGCAATGCTGACTAAGCCTCAGGAGGCCCTTGGTGAGGCCAATAAAGGCCTGAGAAGATGGAGGCTCACTGGAACTTTCTGGGTTGGAGGATGAGAACATTCTGCTCCCGGAAGAGGAGTGAGCACATCCCCTGGGGATACAGAAGCTCTGTGCTGAAGATCTCTGTCCTCCAATTGTTGTCCCACATGAAAACATCAGGCGATAAGATACTAGAATTTCTTTAGAAAAGACTGGCACCAGTAATAGCAGAAACTCTGGACCCAGGAAGAGTGCAGAACTGCAGAACCAGGAGAAGCGGCAGAAGCCAGGAGAAAGCAGAGGCTGGTGCCTGCTGAACGAAGTGACAGCAGGTAGTCTGAGAGAAGTGGCCCAGGAACAGTAAACCCTTAAGGCTGCAACTCCACTGAAAGCAGCAGAGACCAAGAGCGGCCTGGGCAGATGTGGAAATCCTGGCTGAGAGCCAGAGGTGTGTGTGGCATTAAAACAAAAATCATAGTAAACCAATAATGGAAATTGAAGTTTATTGAATATATGATTCACAAGTCAGGATAAAATTTTCACCAGGGTATCAAAATGTTCTGAAGATGAGAAAACCTCAAAGCACTTGTATACAAAATCTTATCAACATTGTCATGGAAAAAGTACCAGAACAGAACTGATAAACAATTTGTGGTCAGGAAGAATTTCGTACAGCATTGTCTTCAAGAACAATTAAAATAAAGAACATAGCTCCCAGTCAGACCTTTGGAGTCTACTTCCCAAAACTGACTGAATTTTTCAGAAGACTACAATTCCCAAGGCAAAAGTTCTTACTGGCTTATCTAGGCCATTTTTGACGCAAAAGTGACTTTTCAGAACAAGTTTTTCCAAGGCTCAAGGTTCAAAAGGGTAAAGGCCTGGGTGAGTTATCCCAACTTTCATGAAAGCCAGAAATCTGGATTCCAGGAGAATTAAAACAGTTTCTCAGTGTGAACAAATATTTTCACCTTGTATCACCAATATCCTCTCTGAACTTTTCGAGGTTATATACTATTTTATATTACCGATCTGTCTCTCCCTAGAGTTCTGTTTCATGTTCTTATAATGGTTGTACTCATCACAAATACCTAATTTATTACTTTTGAAATCATTTTTTTCCCTGGAAAATGAGGCATTACCATATCTGGTAATGTGAATTTAGAGAGGTGCGAAAGTCTAGGCCCTGCCCTGTTGTCTTCTGTCTTGGTAAGTTAAAGGAGAAGAAAATAATGAGCCCTGGAACAGAGAAACACAGGCATCTCAGAACTTCTGATGCATATTCCGATATGCTCCCCCTCCACTGGCAACTTCTGTCTTCAGAGTTGATGTTTTAAATTCCCTGAGAAAGCAACATTGTGAGGAGAAAATTATTTTTAGCATTTAAAAAAAAAGGTTTGGAGGAAAGGATGCTCAAAGACAGCTTGCCAACCTACATCTCAGATTGCCATTTTCTCACCCAGCAGGGTTTAGGACTACCATGATCTCATCTCACAAGGCCTGGTATCTACAGTGGCAATGCCAGTTTTCATCCCATAGTAATTATGGGGACAGATAGTAACCCTCCAGTGTCAAGAACAGAGTTTAAAATTTCTTCCTCAACCACTTTTCCCACTACTGTGCCCCCTCCTTCAAAGAAATGAACAAACTAGTTACTGACAGCTTGGGGAATCCCCAGGTGCTTTATTATCAGTTTTGTGTTTTTGTTTGATAATCCATTGAACCACACTTCTCCCATTCTGATGCTTTTTTTTTTTTCCTAAGGTTGATTTTTGTTTTTCTCAGACAGAAAATAGAGTGTAAAATGTTTTTGATCATGAACATCCACTACTATATTTCATAGTCCTGATTAAGTGTTTAGAATAATGGTATAACTTTGGAATAGAAAAACTGGTTTGGTCATGCTCTTAAAAAAAAAAAAAATGAACATATACAAGACCTCAATTAACTTCTCTCACTGATGTTTGTGTTTGAGTGTGGAATGTTACTTTGAGGTTTTGCACAATAGCAGAGCAGTAACCATAGGTTGTAATTTGAGGTGGCTTTTAGTTTTATTTCTTTGCAGTTGCATTTCTAGCAATTTCTGTTTGTATATCCCATGCTGGTGCACTTTATCATAGCTAGCTCTAGCTTTTTACTCTAAATAACCTAACCGATGTATTTCCTGCTGATATTAGTCTATTGTTAGAAATCTAGCATTAGCCTTACTAACCACTGTAGTATTGGCCTCTGGCTACTTTCTCTGTAGAGGTGCCAGGTGCCCATGCATTCAGCATTAATGTGTGATATAGTCCATTAGCTTCAGGTCTTCGTGAGATCCTCTGAGCTTGGCTGAATGCTTTCTGCTGACTTTAAATAAAACAAATTTATTGACTTAGTGTAGAGCTTTATTGCCTGAATCATTGCTGGACTGCCCTTGACCATTTTTATTTGTTAATGTGTTTATTCATTTTAACTCTTTACATGCTGTTGATTTCAGAATATTTTATTGCCTGTGAATATTATATCTGGTTGTATAGTGTTCTCACTTGTGAAATTTCCTATATACTATATTAAATTATAATCATACTCACTAAGTGGTTTGTGTGTCTGTGTGTGTAACAATGTGTGGATGTCTTTCTACTTCCCATATGCAGTTTATAAATACATAGGAAGCTTTAACATTTTTTTAAATTTTCTTTTTTTTGACATCTCGGGAAACTTTTTTTTTGAACCAAACACTACAATGTAAAGTTATGGAAATTTAAGAAATTATTGAGATTTTTACTATAACCACAAAGAAGTAAAACAATCATTTAATAGTTATTTATATTATTTAGCTAAATCAAACAACCCATTGCCGACGAGTTGATCCTGACTTATAGCGACCCTAAAGGACAGAGCAGAACTGCCCCATAGCGTTTCCAAGGAGCAGCTGGTATACATAAATGGCTGACCTTTTGGTTAGTAACTGAGCTCTTAACCACTGCGCTACCAGAACTGACTGGAAGAAGCTTGAGAGGGCACTGGACTTAAGGTGGCGATCTTAGGTAGGACCACTGCCATAGGAGAAGCAGGTGACTTGGAGAAAATAAGCAAATTTGTGATTAGAAGACTAGGGGAAATGATAGCTAGATATAATAGATGGATAGATAGACAGAGAGACAGACATAGATATATTAATAAATTTATACATAAGTAAATGGATAGATAGGAACTAATGGTCCTACCAAATCAACAGAGATTTGCAAAATAAGACATCAATCCCTCTGCACTAAAAAAGGTGAAAATGATGAATGACGTCACACTGTACTATACAAAGAAACAAAGTCACCCTTGAAATAGGAAACCGAGTCAACGACCCAGACCTGCTACTCCTGCCTACATAGAATCATTTGTTATTGCTGGTCCTGCATCTCCAAGTGAACAGAAAACAAGTGACATCATCTCTGCAGAACTCTTATAAGAAGAGAAAATGAAAGTAGACATTTCAGTGATGATTACCCGCCCCCAAACATGAAGCAGAGGGGACATGTAACAAAATGTCTCAAATGCATCCTTAAAGAAGCATTTGTAGGTATGTGAAAATATGTGTAAAAAGGCTTTGCATTTGAAATTAAACACAGATCTGATCTGAACTGAAATAAAGAAGTTTCCAGATAACAGCTGACTGAACTCAAGATAAGGAGTCCTGGAGGCACACAGGTTAAATCACTGGTCTGTTAACCCAAAGGTTGGCAGTTCGAACCCACCAGCTGCTCTGTGGGAGAAAAATGTGGCAGTCTACTGCCATAGGATCAAAATGGAAATAAAGAAAAAAAAAAATGTAGAAATGAATAAATTCAAAGGACTCAGTGGAGGATAATTTTTATTAAATCATAATAAAGTGCATTGACAAAAATGTCCTGATAAACCTATAAAATTAGAATAAAATAGTTGAAATAAAAAAATGAAATAAAATACAGTTGAAAAAATGATTAGAGAGAAAGTGATAGCAATAAAAGATAGGCCACATGATCCAACATTTAAAGTTCATAAATAATAACAAAAAATAAATGGAACTAAACTAATCTTGAAAACTATCATCCAAGAAAACTTAAAAAAAATAAAAGAAAACCTGGATCTCAAGCTTAAATGTAACAGTCTCAAAAACTGACCATATATTAAGCCAAAAACAAAACTACACATTCCAAAATATAGATATGTTGAAAACAGCACTTTCTGATGACAGTACAAAAAACTAGAAATTACTATCAAAATAAAAAACAAAACAAAACACCATTCTACATGGAGATTTAAAAATTCTGTACTAAACATATCATGGGTGAAAGGGGAATAAAAACCAAACTTAGAGTATTTATATTCAAATGAATTATTAAATCACTTGATGTCAGAATCTATAAGTTAAAATTAAATCAGTGAGCAGAAGAAAATCCATAGTCTTGTGCTATCTATATGAATGCATATCAATAAAACAATAAAAATAAATGAAAAATTACAAATGAAATAAGTACAAATAAGTTAGTAAACCTAAATAAGGCAAAAGGCAGGATACATAACAATCCCCTGGGAGAGTAGAGCTGTCCCATAGGGTTTTCTTGGCTGTTAATTAATCTTTACTGACGCAGATTGCCACGTCTTTCTCCTGCTTAGTCACTGGGTGGGTTTGAACTACCAACCTTTTGGTTTGTAGCTGAGAGCTTACCAAAATGGCTTGGGGGTGGTGTCTGATCTCCTCTAACTTCACAAGGGGAAAGAAAAATCAAGACCAACAGCTCAAGGCTGGTTCCCACGAGGTGGAAGTCAGACATAGCTCTCTGCCATGTTTACTAATTCTGACACCAACCGTCCCTCCCACAGCACTCTCTACCGGGTTCGATAATGTGCTGCAAAGGCCACACAGAGCTCACAGGCCATACTCACAATTATGGGGCTTATTAGGGAAGTAACAATTTCAATTCAGGCTCAAAGAACACTCAGGATACAGCTCTTCTATCAGGATACCGTTTCCCCTGCTGTGCTGACAGGCATGCCTCTCCCTGGCCCTCAGCCTCCGCCCAGAGGTGCTCAGTTTTCTCTCTCTGTGTGCATGGGGAAGCCGACTGCGTCATCTCCTGCTGCTGAGTCTCTCCTGCTGGTCTCTCCTTCCTTGGTGGTAGTGGACTCCACTTCCCTGCTCTGGAATTGGCTCTCTTTTAAGGCAAAACTGACCAATCCCCCCCCTTGATAGGCCACAATTACCCTATCAGACTATTACCTGGGTGGGACTTACAAGCACTTGGCTGGAAAGGCCACACATAAAAGCAATTAATCCCACCAGAGAGCTTACCTATTTCACCACCAGGGCTCCATATATATATGTTTGAAAATAGTCAATATAGTGAACGAATTACTAGCTAATCTATAAAAACAAGAAATCAGAAAGTAAAAATTTACAAAATAATAAAAGAAAAATAGGTAAAAACATTGAAACAAAGTAGATCAGTAATCTTGTGGCAATACTGCATAACTCTATGCAAATCAACTTAAAAATCTGGATGATTAGTTTCTTGAGAAAATAGCACTAACCAAAAGTGACCTGAATTGAGATAGTTTAAACAGAAAAATTCCTGTAGAAGGACTAGAAGGAAAACAATTATTTTTGTTAAGCAGGTAAAACATTTATACCTAAACATGGCAAAAACAACATCATGAAAGAAAACTATGGACTAAGCTTACTGATAAATATAGATGCAAAACTTTTACATAAATATTATCAAATAGAATCTAACAGCCCATTAAAAACAATATATCATGACAAAGTAGAATTTATTCCAGATATTAAATCTATGCATTTTTCAATATTAGCAAATCCATTAATTCCCCAGTATAATAGGGGAAAAAATCGTGATTATCTTGAAAGACAGAGAAAAGGTCTGGGATTTATATTAATATCAATATATATTTTTTGTTGTTAAATGCCATCATCTCTATGCTGACTCATGGCTTCACCATGGGTGCAGGGTAAAACTGATCCATAGGGTTTTCAACGCTGTGACCTTTACGAAGCCGACAGCTAGGCCTGTCTCCTGAGGCAACTCTGGGCAGGTCACAATCACTAACCTTTCAGTTAGTAGTCGAGTGCTTATTCGTTTGCACCACTCAGGGCCGTATATACTAAGTTAGAGAGATAAAGTGGGAAAATAGTAATAACTGATGAACCTAGCATGCACAAGATATGATTGATTATATTCAACATTCTTTGAAAATTTCTGTAAGTTTAAAATTTTTAAAAAATGAAAGAAAATTATAAAAGCATTTTCAGAAATGTTGGGCTAGTTCAATTCTTTAGGAGACATCTTTAGAACAGTAGACATCTTTAGAACAACAGACATCTTTAGAACAACTTTTTTTTTTTTTAATCTGAATCACAGAGAAATTTCCCAGGAAAAGTGGTTTGCTTACATGTCAGCAAAAAATTCATGGAAAACAAGAGCACTGAGAACACTTTGGCTGATATATTTTCAATTTTAATCGATCTCCAAAAGATTTGGGGTATCTGTAAATTATCCCAATGAATTATTCTAACCACAGATGACTGATTTAACTGACATGTCCAGCTAACGAGCTTGTGTAAACATTTAATGATGAATACCAATATTTTTTCTTTCTGCTAGAAAAATGAAAAAATTTGTCTTGGAAGAAGCATAGCCAGAATGCTCCTTAGAAGCAAGGATGGTGAGACTTCGTCTCATGTATTTTGGACATGTTATCAGCAGGGATAAATTCCTGGAGAAGGACATCGTGCTTGGTAAACTAGAGTGTCAGTGAAAAAGACGAAAACCCTCAATAAGATGGACTGACACAGTGCCTGCAACAATGGGCTCAAGCATAACAACTACTGTGAGGATGGCAAAGTACTGGGCAGTGTTTCGTTCTGTTGCACATAGTGTCACTAGGAGCCGAAACTGACTTGAGAGCATCTAAAAACAATAACCACTGATATTTTTATAACCAAAAAATGTAACAACATTTAACACTTACCCTAACACTAGATTATGATGCTTCAGTGTAGGTTCATATTAACGGTATTTTTTAACCAAAAAAAAAAATTACAAATTCAAAAGTTAATAAAATAATTAGAGGTTATGGCTTGAGATAGAGTTACTCCAAGATCACCTTTTATATATAATAATTTAATAAATTACAGCATTGTCATTTAAAGAAAGTTCTATGTATTTTAAGCTGTATCATTCATTCTTGCCCTTGAATTTCACAGAATTTTGTAGAATTTAAATTTCTAAAATAAGAAGTGGTGGTGGCAGATACTGAAATAATACCAGAACATCATTTTCCTGCTTTTATGAATAGGTGCTTCTTTTTGTCCATCATCTTTTTTTTTTAATATCTATTTCTATTCTGTCCCCCATTATACCTCCCTTTTCATTGTTTTTATCCTCTATGCCAACAATAACCTTTCATTAATAAATACAAATTCAAGCAAAATATTTATGAATGTGCAGAGCAAATGGAAAAAGAGGTAAAATTATTATTACTCTCATATCTCAGAGTAAATATATATATATAAAAATGTGTGTGTGTGAAATTTATCTATGTATTTTTTAACGTATGGAAAATGGTAACCCTGGTGGCGTAGTGTAAGTGCTATGGCTGCTAACCAAAGGGTCAGCAGTTAAAATCTGCCAGGCACTCCTTGGAAACTCTATGGGGCAGTTTTACTCTGTCCAATAGGGTCACTATGAGTCGGAATTGACTCAACGACGCTGGGTTTGGGTTTGGCTTTGGTTTATGTATACGTGTGTGTGTGTGTGTGTGTGTGTGTGTGTGTATAAAAGTAATTACCTTGTTTAATGGAATGAAAAGTTGCCATGGGAATTTGAGGATACAAAATCCTGAGGATAATTGGTTAAATAAAATCTCTTCAATTGAAACTCTCTTCCTCCTATAATTACTTTCAAGGAGAGTGAGACAAAATGATCATTCTCTTGCTAAAAATCACTTGCCATGTGACATAGCAAGTTTTAAGAAGTGTCCTTTCAGCCACAACTTTTTTATGCTAACATATTAAGCACATGTATAATATATTAAGTAGTAGGTAACATCTTAACATATTAAAGAATATTTTCATAGATTCTTATTCTCATATGTTCGGTCAGATTTGGTGAGAAGAGCACCAGATTGGGATTCCAGGAATCAGGCTGCTAGTTCTGGCACTAAAACTGAGTAATCGGTTGGAGTCACATCAATTCTAACTCATGACGACTCCATGTGTGTAAGAATAGAAGTGTGCCCCATAGGATTGTCAACAGCTGTGACCTTTCAGAAATACATTGCCAGGCCTTTCCTCTGAGAGGCCTCTCAGTGGACTCGAACCATCAACCTTTTTGGTTAGTAGTCAAGTACTCAACTGTTTGCGCCACTCAGGCAGCCTTGAGTAACTACTAAAATGGGGTTAAATCATTTCTCTAGACTTGCTTAGAATTTCTCTAGAATTTGAAGCAGGAGAGAAAAGATGAGACTGTGTGTATTTGAAATATTTGAGCTCCAGTAAAAATAGTTCAGTGATTTCAAAGGAATTTTATTTTAATTTAAAGGGAATGATTCAAATAATCTCTTAAAATACTGGCTAAATATCAAATGCTTGAATGTAATTTGTTTAGGGGAAGCATTGTCTTATATTTTTTTAATTTATTTTGTGTTTGATTTACATACTTTCACATTACAACTGGTCTTGAAAAGGAATTGTAAAAGTTACTAGAAATGAGAGAATTATTTATAATGAGGTCTATTGAAAAAAGGCAAAAATTCTAATGAATAATCAGTTGCATTGATAGCATATATAATATAAAATATATATTTTAAGCTAATGCAGTTACTGAACTATGAATTTACTGGGTTTATTATCTTAGAGTTTTAATTTATAAGAATAATAAAAAATAAAAATAAATCTATACATTTGCCATTTAGGAATTACAGAACTTAAACTTTGTGCCATTTAATTACGTTTTTCCAAAGGACTATAATCTCTTAATCATCATGAGATTCTCTTTTATCCAAGTAATTGGCATTCATGCACATTACATTCGTATTACACTTTTCATGTCAGAAAGTAATGCTGACTGCTGAAATAAAGGCTTTTCAAGGGTAAAGCCTCTGCTCTTTTAGTTTATGATGTACGAATCCCATTGAACAGCCCATCAAATATCACCCTTTGATGGGGTTAATCTATATGTTAATGGTTTATCTCTCCCTCTTTTTTTTTTTTTTTTGATATCTTGGTCTTTTTACTTATTTTGAATATATTGTATTTGCACATTTTACATTGTTTAAAAAGAAAATTTGCAAGCCACTGAAAAGACCATCATACTCTGACGACAGACAAATTACATTCTGTAAAGCTTGGGTTTAAATGCTATTAATATATTCAAATTATGCTAAAAGCTTCTCTGAAGGGGATTTTGTCTGTCATGGAAAAAAATTCTTATAGAAATTATAAAATAGATCATGATGAAGGATGAGCTTCTTTAAATAAAACCACCTCATAAAAAAACCATATACTGTCTATTTTAACATTTAGGGGAGGATACAAGCTTAGAAATTTTAGATAACATATCTAGCTAGTAGAGTATACTATAAACACTGTAGTATGTTTACTACGTTCCTCTGTATCCAGAGGGCGAAAATTTTCAGGCATTGTACAAAACTCCCTCATGCCTGGGCAAATACAAGGAATATAACTAATACATAAGGTAACAAATAGAGCTGTTGGGCCATTGGGATTAACTCTCTCTTCTTGAAGGCTTGCAGTGTGATAGAGGCACAAGAAAATAAACTGAGTCACAGAGACTATTCAAGAATGTAGTCATTGGAACTTAAGTCAGGCTTTTTACCTCAGAAATAAAGAACCTAAATTAGAGAATCTAATTTCAATCTCCATTTCATTTCTGTCTAGCTATACGCTCATGTTTAAGGTAGTTTCAAACTTCCTGTATGTATCAGTTCATTATCTGGAAAATGAGGATGATACATGTCTGTGTAACACATGGGGTCACCATGAGTTGGTATCAACTCAATGGCAATTGGTTGGATAGCTACGTATAACACTGGTTCTGTTTTTTCTTGAGAACCCTGACTACGGACATTTTGGTACCGAAGTGGTATTAAAGGAACAGAATCTTTAGGATAAATTTTCTGAATTGGTTTTGAGGATTCTGGAATTTATAGCATGATGTGGCAATATATATATATATATATACACACACACAAACTATCATCACTGGACACTACTAATGCAGTGCTTAGGAGTCTTTGGGTGGCACAAATGCTTAAGCACATGGCTACTAGCCAAAAGGTTGGCAGTTCTAACACACCCAGAGGCACCTTGGAAGATCAGCCTGGAAATCTGCTTCTGAAAGGCCACAGCCTTGAAAACTATTCTGCACCCAGGGGGTCGCCATGAGTTGGAATTGACTCAACGGACACAAACAACAACAATCAAATGCTTAAGGGAGACAGTTTCTAAGTGATCATGTATTGGGTACCTCAGAACATTTTTGTCAAATAGATGAGTATAATGACACTGTTGGATAACCCCTACTTCTCCTGGACAAAGTGGGGAAAGAAAAGGGTGAGCTCAGGACTTCAAATTCCCAGCTCAAGTACCGCATAAATGACCAGGAAGTTGCTGTGTGTGCCCTGAATAAAACCTTAACTTCTGTAGCTACAGGGTTGAGAATGCTGAAAACCAAACCCAGAGTGTCATCCTACAAGTGGCTGAATTACAAGGGAAATTGAATTCCCACCCTCCCAAAGTATCTGATGCTAAAGTAAGAACATTGGTTGGGAAGAAATGGGATACCGAAATTTGGAAGGGGGACATATGGTCAGATTCTGATAAAGCTGGAAACATTGAGGCCCTAAATTCCTATGAGTCTTATTTGACAGTAGAAGCAGCCCTTTCAAACCCATCTGAGGAGATTAATCCAGCTTGCATGAAGAATTAGTAATTACCTCTCTCGAGTCATATGTTTTTGCATGGCACTGATAATTGTCCTAAGGAACCACCCTACACTTATCTTTACTTCTAGAACTGTAGCTAGTCTCAAGTTCCACCAGGCCCCCAAAGGTGAGGTACAAAGTGTGACCCATGAGGAAGTGTGCCACCCTCCAAAAGAAACGCTTGATTTTTCTAATTTATAGATACATAAATCTGGGGAATATGTGCGGGGATAGATATTAAGTTTGCAGAATGGTGGTGGAAAGAACATTAAGATGGATCAGGCTGAATTTATCTCTATGGACCCCCTTAGCTGAGATTCTGCAGTCAACATTTTAGCTGAAGGAGTTAAGGATGTCTCTGGTTGGTTGATTGGTTGACTGCAAACATAGACCAAAGATGGCCTACACTAAATGAAGTTAAAATGTCAGAACTGCCTTTGTATACACTGTTGTTGTTGAGTGGCATCGAGTTACTTCAGACTTAAAGGAACCCTATAATGTAGAGTAGAACTGTTCCATAGGGTTTTCTAATCTATAATCTTTATGACGAAAACAGATTGCCAGGTTTTTTCTGCTGTTGGACTCAAACCACTGACTTTTCAGTTAGCAGCCAAGCACTTAACCGTTGTGCCACCAGGGCCCTTTCGTATGTACTATAGAGGAAGGCACGCAAAGGCTTAGGGAAATTAGAATGTTAGAGTGAATTCATTAGGTTAAATCTACCCATCTACCCACCCACCCACCCTGAGAATGTCTAGAGGAGGCAATTTTCACCACAGTTGTGAGAAATAAATTTGTGGAGGGGAGCTCCAGTATCTTTGAAGAATGCTGTGATCACTCTTCTCTGAAGTTAAATATTACAGTGGGAACTTCTATCACTGAATTGGGAAACCTGAAAGCAATGGCGCTGATTGATTCTGCCTACAAAAGTCACAGGGATCTCCCTGCCCTGAAGGCTTTTTCTCTCCTTTGTGTTTGGTCAACGCAGCCAGGCAAGGGCAGAGGACAAGAGAGTCTCACCAAAGTACCAACTACAGGATCTGAACTTCAGTTCTAACCAATCAACCAACCAGTTGCCATCAAGTCAATTCTGACTCATAGTGACCCTATAGGACAGAGCAGAACTGTCCCATAGAGTTTCCAAGATTTGAACTGCTGACACTTTGGTTAGCAACCAAGTTCTTAACCACTGTGCCTCCAGGGCACTTTTTATCCTGGGAAGGTCTCAAAACCTGCAGTATTCTAAACAACTGGGCAATTCAAAACATTACTGTCAGTTTCAAAATTATCTCATAAAGATGTAGCTCCTTTGTTTTTACACTAAAAGCTTTTTTTAGAAGTATTTAAGTCCAGTAATTATTTAATAAAAATTATAATATATCTGAGTTAGTACGCAATTGTGTACTATACTGTAAGGGTAATTCACAGAAAAAAATCAATTTTTACATGATTTTATTTTTTATTTATATTTAGCTAAAAATAATACAGGTTCATCTCAGGAAGTTCAATAACAAGTCTTACACATTCCTCTAAATATCAAAGACATGTTTTTCAATTTTTTTTTTTTTGTGGGGAAAGTGGAAGAGAAATATGAGTAAATGTGCTAAAGGAACAACATATACTTTCTAGTATGGGAAAGTTTGGCTCATGTTTCTAGTATGGGAAAGTTTGGCTCATGTTTTTGTTTTTGTTTTTTTAATGGATGGTGGGTGGATTTAAACGTATGTATTTAAATACATTTAAAAAGGTAGAAATGCATTTTAAAGAGCAAATTAGCATGTATATTTTAATGCCTCAATAACTACAAAATGACAGAAATCACATATTTTCAAATATTTAAAGTTAAAAAATAAGCAGGAAGAGGATAACTCAAGGAAAAAAAAAAAAAAACTCATTGTGACCCTATAGGACAGAGTAGAATTGTTCCATAGTGTTTCCAAGGAGCGACTGGTGGATTCAAACTGCTGACCTTTTGGTTAGCAGCTGAACTCTTAACCACTACACCACTAGCTTTTCAGGAAGAGTATAAGTTTTTAAAAATTCCCCTAGGAATATATTACGGATGGAATTGTGTCCCCAGATTTGCTCTGTAAATTTTCACCTAAAGCATAATAAAAAGAGTATGTTGTAGGAAACAAAGATACTGAAATATTATAATAAAAAGATAATTAAAAGAAAAAAAAAATTTACAGCCAAGAATCTCCTGTGGAACTGTTCTACTCTATAACACATGGGATCACCACGAGTCAAAATCGATTCAACAGCAAGTGTTTGGTTTAGGTTTTTTGAGTTCCCCTCTGGATAATTATTATTCACAGGGCTGCCTTTTCTAATGAACCAGGGCTGATTTTTTTTAAAGGGGGTTGGGCACTCTTTATCTCAGAGGCACACTGAGACTGAATTTGAGGGTGTTTGAAGACAGCAAACTGGATTAGGTTGCTAATACAAAAGTGAACTGCTGTTGCCAGAGTGAAAAAATATTGCTAGGGTGGTGTTCCCTGAAAAAGGCAACAGACAGCAAACTACCAGAAGAAAGCAGCGAGGAGCCAGCTCCCTCCCTTCCCTCCACCCCTGCTGTTTCCCTCCGCACCTCCTAGCAGAAGAGTCTAACAGGGAGTCTATGACAAAACAAAAACACTTTGGTTTGTAGAAGCCCAATCTCCAGAGTTAAAGCACAGAATATAGAAGAAGCATTTGTCGTCCTGGGAAGGATTTCCTGAATTCGATTCTAGAGAACAGTGAGATGCAGTATAAGTCACATTTTGTTTTTCCTAAGGGATTGACATTTTAAGTTAATGGTAATTGAGACACATTATGTAATTAAGAAATACATGCTCTAAAGGTGAATTTATAATCCTATAACAACCACATATTATACATACGCTATAAAGATGTATGTTCAAATTTACTATATTTTAAAATTTTTACTATGTTCCACACACCGTGCTGATAATTGTTGTTGCAGGTGCCATCCAGTAGGTTCCGACTCATAGCCACCCTGTGTAAACCAGAACGAAACATACCCAGCCCTGCACCATCCTCACAATCGCTGTTATGCTTGAGCCCATTGTCGCAACCACTGTGTCAAGTCACCTCATGGAGGGACTTTGTCTTTTTCTCTATTGATTAGTGAATTAAATTATTCTTTCATCTAATGTTGATTAAGCACACTCTATTTCATTTAATGTGCTCATCACTATATTATGGTAGATTATATGATAGGAATTTTGTTCTTAGGAATTTTGGAGCACAGAGTCTACAGGGAAAGGAATCCATTAAACAAATAATTACTCCAATCGTTAATTTCAAATTTCAGGAAGGACATTAATGAGTGGGAAAATTAATGGGATTTTAAACCTGTCTGGAGTGTATAAGGATATTCTTCAAGGAAATAAAATTTAATCTGGAACTTGAATGGAGAGAAGATTTGGTTAGGGAAAGGAATGGAGAGCAGAGAGAACTTACCAAACCTACTCTCCCTTCAAGTCTCAGATGGAATTTTATTAATTTCATTTGAAGGACCAAGCATGACATCATTTTCCAAGGACTGGCCCCTCTTGATGACATGTCCAAGTTTCATTTCATCTTCCTTCCTTACAAGGAGGATTCTGGCTGTACTACTTCCAAGCCAGATTTGTTTGTTCTTCTGGCAGTTCATGGTATATTCAATATTGTTCACCGACACCACAATTCAAATGCATCGGTTCTTCTCTGTCCGTATTCATTGTCCAGCTTTCACATGCATATGAGAATATTAAAAATACCATGGCTTGTGTGAGGCACACCTCAGTCCTCAGGATGACGTCTTTGCTTTTTAACACTTTAAAGAGGTCTTTTGCAGCAGATTTGCCCACTGCAATGTGTTGTTTGGTTTCTTAACTGCTTCTTCCATGGCATTGATTGTGGGTGCAAGTAAAATGAAATCCTTCGCATCTTCTATATAGATGTTTTTTCTGTTTATCATGATGTTGCTTTATTGGTCCAGTTGTGAAGATTTTTGTTTTCTTTATGGTAAGGTGTAATTCATACTAAAGACTGTAGTCTTTGCTCTTCATCAGTAAGAGCTTTTCCTGGTAGATAATATTAGTTTGCATGCCAGGAGCTACTATTGCCTTCGTGTTTGCTGTTTACATTATTTTCCAGCTCTCTTCAAACAGAAGGAAGATTTGGGAAATTGAGGGTAAAAAGATGAGGAAAAATTGAAAGAAAGAGAGAGAAAACACTGTTTTTCAAAACAGCATTCACTTTTATCTACTCATTCTCTTAATAATGAAAACTGTGGACTATTTTGAATATCTTTGTATGCCATCTGTGTATATGTGATAATTTCTTTAAGGTAGATATCGAGCAATGGGATTATAATATCTGAAACACATTTTCAATATTTCTTCCAAAGTGGATGCACTCATCATTTACAGCCACAAGAGCAAAATTCAGAGAATCATTTCTCTCACACCTTTACCAACATGAGACATTATCAAAGGTAAAACAACAAAAATTATTTTTAACATGACATATGATCTGCTTTAGATTAGTTAGAATGTTTTTGTATGCAATAGCAAGCATGAACTCAACTCAGTTAAACATTAAGGAAATGTATCACATAATGAGAAGTTTCAGAAACACGATGGTTCCAAGCATGGCATGGAGGTTTTTACTCCACTTCTCTGCATTTCTCTTAGTTCTGCCTTGCTTCCTCTGTTTGCTTTGTCCTCAGGCTAGATCTCCACCTGATCATCTAATGGCAGTAGTAATTTCAGATCTCACATCCAGACACAACAGTGTCCAGGGGCATAAAAGAGGCCATTTCTCCCTCTTGTACTTATTAAGACTAAAAAAGAAAAAAAAAAAAATCCCAGAAGCCATATCATGCCCTGCAATATTTATTTCTCAATAAGTAGTCACAACAATATTGGCAAATAATAGCCTAATGCTTAAATCAGTCACTGGCAAGTGACTAGTTTATACCACATAGACATAAGATTGGATTGTACCCTGAGAAAGACCAGCTTTTTTGACTGGGCGAACAGTTAGTCTTTCTCAAGGTATATGGCCATGAGGAAGAAAGTCGATGTAAGACAAATAAGACAGCCTATTAATGAAAGAATCCAGGGGTTCTGGGATGAATATCACCTGGACAGGCAACATTTTCTGATATGTTTTTGCTAGAAGAAAAGGGAATATAAACTCCCTTTCTAGAGATATCCCAAATGAAGGATAAAATTTATTCAAATAGTATAATAAATAGATAAAGAGACATAAATTCAACTAAGGAGAGAATTTGGGGGAATTTCCTGGCACAAAAATTTAGTTTATAAAGTATTAGTATATTTTTCAGTGCAAAGTTATACGATCACTAATAAATTTTATGAGGATACACTGGGTTAGGATGGCATGTTATTGTTTTGCTTATGGTGATTGGTTAAGGCCTCCTTAAGAAAGTAATTTGAACATTGACTTGGAGGAAGTGAGGGAAGGAGTCATGCACGTATCTTTGCATTTTGTGATTTAGGCAGAAAAGCCTAAAATATTAAAAAAAAGACTTTTTCTAGATAAGATATCAAAAAGATTTTGCAAAGATGGTCGAATTGTTCACTTTGCAGATGTTATTTTTACTTTAACTTAAATTTTTTATAGACAAGATCCAGGTGTAGAAGCAAGAAATAATACACAAAAATTTTACTAGTTATTGAAACTTAAAGTAATATCCCTACTCTGTTTTACCAAGAATAATATAACCAAAGGAAAAATAATGGATGCATTTGGATATATGTTTACACTAAACAAGTTTTCTTTCTATATTATAATCACCACCACTAGTACTTACTAAGCATATCTTCAGACTTGTTACAAACAGTATCATATTTCAGGGAGAGTTTTTGAACATTTAAATAAAGAGCTGTGGATAAAAAGTCCCAGGTCTTATAATTTTCCAAGGGAAAGACATAGTATGTCTGTCATAACTGAATCACTAGAAACAGAGATCCTACAATTAAGCAGAGATAATTATCCAAGTTTTAATATGATCTCTTTGACATAGCTCCTCATAAAAAAAAAAAAAAAAATATACCTCTCAGTTTTTGTTTTATGTATTCATAAGTTTGATTAAATGAGATAATGCATGTAAAGCTTTTAGAATATGGCACATGCTCAATCAATGGCAGCTATTATTATTGTGATATAGATTATCTCATCTCACGCTCAGCAGATACTGTGGAGTTGTTTAACCCATACACTTTGATGGATGTCTGGACGAAGGTGTCCATGTAATGGAGATGCATGTCCTCATCACATGAGACTTATAAATCCCTCCGAAAATACAATAAAGTATAGATGAAGAGGGTCGAGCTATTTATAGTCCTCTGTTCCTGGCACAGTATCTTTATCTGTTCCAAACAAATCTCTCATTTTTCCCTAATTCACAGTTTCTTTTCCCAGGCACATTCATCCCCCATAGGCTTCCACTCTAGCGCCTTTGAATGTGTTGAAAGTGTACCTATTTTGGGGAAACGGGTATTACGTGTGTGTGTGTGTCTTTTCAGATATATAAATAATATTTTGCTGTAGATCTTGTAATAAAGGGTATAGCTCCATTTTTCTTTGAGTGACTGCTGATAGCTTATGAGCTTTACCCTTTCTTCGTCCCCTGTGCCCAACATCTGGACAGACTGATAAGAAAGTCCGATGCTATTTCCTTTGGCATGGGTAGAAAATTCCCATTCCAAAGGGCAAAAACCCTTACCTGAGCCCCACCCTCTAACGATATTGAAAAAAACTCCAAGCCAGTCTCCTTTCCTTGTTCTCTCAAGACATTTTTATACCAGCTTGGGAGTTGCTCTGCCCTGCCCCAGAAGTCTCATTATGTAAGTAATAAATATTTTTGTACGCTCTTGGTGTATGTCTGCCATCATTAGTCTTGACACCAAACCAAATTTTTTGATGGGAGTCCATCCTGTCTTCAAGGTCAGTTAGTTCTGTGAGCAGAATAGTCTAGAGGATAACCATTACCACTGGGGGTATTCCTTCTCTTACTTTAGGTTGCTAATTGACCCTGCCAACTAGCTCATGCTTTGAGTTGTGTTGCATTTGCTGAGTTCTACTGAGCCTGTTATAATTTTAACTGACTTAAGTTAGAAGCATCAATAATTAATTGGTTTTACATAATGGGTTTCAATTCTTCAGGACCCTGTTTAATATACAATGGGAACAAAACTGGGAAAGATGCTGCATAAAGTCCCATTTTTTCAAGCCAATTTGTAAGTGTCAAAGATGTAACTTAATTTTAATGTATAACTCATTGGGTCAAGCAGCCATACCCACTATGGGATGTTTTAGGACAATGGGTTCTATGACCATGAGAAAATTAGGCAAGGTAATATTTCCAATGGTTACAATGCAACATAACCATTACCCCTCTTTATGTATTTGGTAACTCCCTGAACAAGATAGGGGGTGCCTTGTTTAAATTTAGTGGGATTCCCATATATAACTGTAATTTGAGTCCCATTACTGATTAAGGACACTTCAAATTTCCAGAGATTACTGGTAGAGGCCAAGGTACTCATTTCACTTCTCAGAACACATAATGTTAATGGCTAAATCACTTGTTTTACTTCTCAGAATACACAATGCTGGCTCTTGAAAAAGCATTCAACGAAGCATTCATTTTCTTTACTAGCCTCAGGGTGCAGACCTCACAGAGTGCCATAATACATTACTTACACAAATTGAAATTCGATTAAATCAAATATGGCACATTTCTGTCATCAGTCAAACACCAAGGATGGATTGTAATACAGACTCTGACTTCAGTTTTTGATATTTGTTGACAGTTTTTAAGCCACACCCCCCCCCCACCTTCTTCCCCTTTGCTCCACATCTCAGTAAGCTAATAAGAAAGCCTGGATTTTCTCTCCTTTGGTATTGGTGGGAGGTTCAAATATTGTGACACTCCTCTTCCCATGCACAGAAATCCTCTCCCCAGCTCCACCTCTTAACCCTCATAAAAAACCAAACCAGTTTCCTTTCCCTGCTATATCAAGACATTTTTGGACCACTTGGGGAGGCCTGCCTTACTCTGTCCAGAAAATCATTATTTAAGTAATAAACCCTTTATACCCTCTTGATGTGTGTCTGATATCATTAGTCTTGATATCCAAACCAAATTTTGTATAAGCAACTATCTTATAAATACAAGATAACTTCAACACATTTCTTTTTGGTTCTTACTTGTTCTACTCAAAACAGGTTTTTAAAATGATATAAACACACGCAAGGGTATCAAGCCTATCCTTCTAACTGGTGCATAGTATTCTATGGCATGCCTCCATCACATCTTACTTATCTGTAGCACTATAGCTGGTCACCAGGTTGTGACCAATTCTCCACTACCGCAAAGTGTACTGAGATGGCTATTTTTCATGTCTCCCCTCATGAACCTAAGTGACATTACTCTGGGACATATATTCAGGACTGGTATTGTCAGTTCATATCCTTTGCTCATTTGTCTACTTTTGTTCCTTCATTTTCAGAAATTAATTGGATATGTTAAATATTGTGTCCTAGTTAGACATATCAAAAATATCTTCTCCCAGGCAAATGCCTATCTGTTAATCTGTTCTGCTTATTTTTTCTGGAAATACAATCTTAATTTTAATGTAAACAGATGCAAAATTCCCTTACTGTTTATGTTACATGGGTCTTGTTTAAGAAGCACTCTCCTATGCTAATTTTCTAACATATTCTCCAACACTTTGTCTTCCATTTGAAGTCTATATATATATATATATATATATATATTTGCATGAGATAAGAATCAAGCTTTATTTTTTCTCCAAAGAGTGCCCTAGTTTTCCCAAAGTCGTGAATGAAACTTATGTCTTTTCTTCATGGATTTTGGTGACCCATTTATCATATATCAGGTTATGACATGAACCTATGTCAGCTCTACTTTTTCCTGTTCTGAACCATTGGTTTATATTCTAAACCTTCTTACTGTGTGGTAATATTTACTAGGGTGAGCTCCCACCATGATTTTTTTCTTTTTCAACTTTGATTTATCTATTTATGGACCTTTATCTTTTAGTAAACTACGATCGAGATTGCATTTAGTTACAAGGTTAATTTGAGAGAATTTTATATTCTTAAAAATAGCTATTTTATACATTAATATGTTAATTATATTATTCAGATCATTTTTAATTGAGCATTATGGAGTTTTTTTAAAAAATATAATTAATAGTCATAAAATTTTCCCCAATGATGATGCTGGACATTCTTTGTTTAATTATTTGCTAAAGACATTACAGTTTTCATTGCTCCTGTGAGTTATATACTGGATATTATATTCTATAATAATAATAAAACCATACAGTAATGCACCAAATTCAGATCTAAGATCTTAGATATTTGACTTTCATTGTCCTTTTATCAATTTCTGTTCACCAACAGAGGTGAAATGGAGTCATTACAGTTATAATTATTATTTTACAAGGGAAAGAGAACATGGAATTGATAAAAATGTCCCTGTAGCAATATTAGCAACCCCAGAAAGGTGGACACAGTGGGTTCCTGAATTATCACTGTTTATCTTGACCAATTTTCTTGGACTTGAAGATATAGGATATATCATGTGGTTATTTCTGATTGTTTATGTTTTGTTTATTTGTTCTGGAAAGCCCTGTGTGCCACATTACCAAGAGTTATTCTCATCAGAGTTAAAGCCAGAACAGGCAATTGCTCACTGGTGATGTAAAATCCTGAACTTCCACTGAAATCCTAACAGGCTCTGTGCTGAGATTAGTCAGTCATTTCACTAAGTAGCAATAATGAAATATTAAATTTGTATCTCATTTAAGTTTCATTCCCTGAGTATCATACTCAAATGACTCCAAATGAGAAGAAACAACTACAAACATCCACTAATAATCCAAATCTAGGAAAATTGTAATGGAATGGAATGCATAAACATCAATATCCTAGGAGTTAATGAGCTGAGATGGACTGATATTGGACATTTTTAGTGGGACAATCATATGATCTACTATGTGGGGAATGACAACTTGAAGTGGAGTGGCATTGTATTTATCGTCAAAAAGAGTATTTCAAGATCTATCCTGAAGTACAACACTGTCAATGATAGGATAATATCCATACCCCTACAAGGAGAAGACTAGTTAATACAACTATTATTCAAATTTATGCATAAATCACAAAGGCCAAAGATGAAGAAATTGAAGATTTTTCCAACTTCTGCAGTCCGAAATTGATCTACCATGCAATCAGGATGCATTTATAATTACTGGTGTTCAGAATGTGAAAGTTGGAAACAAAAAAGAAGGATTAGTATTTGGAAAATATGGCTTTGGTGATAGAAATGATGCCAGAAATCACATGATTGAATTTTGCAAAACCAACTACTTCTTCATTGCAAATACCTTTTTCCAACAACATAAACGGCGACTCTACACGTTGACCTCACCACACAGAATACACAGAAATTAAATCAACTACATCTGTGGAAAGAAACAATGGAAATCTCAATATCATCTGTCAGAACAAGGCCAGGGGCCATCTGTGGATCAGACCATCAATTACTCATATGCAAGTTCAAGTTGAAACTAAAGAAAACTAGAAGAAGTCAATGACAGCCAAAGTACAACCTTGAGTATATCCCATTTGAATTTAGAGACCTTCTCAAGTATTAGTATTCAATGTGTCAAGAATAGGCTTGACACATTGAATACTAATGACCAAAGACCAGATGAGTTGTGGAATGACATCAAAGACACCATACATGAAGAAAGCAAGAGGTCGTTAAAAAGACAAGAGAGAAAGATAAGACCTAAATGGATGTCAGAAGAGACTTTGAAACTTGTTTTTGAACATTGAGCAGCTAAAGCAAAAGGAAAAGGTGATGAAGTAAAAGAGCTGAACAGAACATTTCAAAAGGTGGCTTAAGAAGGCAAAGTATTATGATGACATGAGCAAAGACCTGGAGATAGAAAACCAAAAGGGAAGAACACTCTCAGCCTTTCTCAAGCCAACAAAAATGAAGAAAAATTCAAGCCCTGAGTTGCAAAATGAAGGATTCTGCAGGGAAAATATTAAATGACGCAGGAAGCATCAAAGGAGGATGGAAGCAATACAGAGTCACTATATAAAAAAAAAATATTGATTGACATTCAACCATTTCTGGAGGCAACATATAATCGAGAACCAATGGTACTGAAGGAAGAAGTCCAGCCTGCACTGAAGGCATTGGTGAAAAAAAAGGCTCCGGGAATTGACAGAGTATAGACTGAGATATTTCAATTTATGGATACAGTGTTGGAAGTGCTCACTCATCTATGCCAAGAAATTTAGAAGACAGCTACCTGGCCAACTGACTGGAGGAGATCTGTATTATTGCCTATTCACAAGAAAGGTGATCCAACTGAATGTGGAAATTATCGAAAAATATCTTTAATATCACATGCAAGCAAAATTTTGCTGAAAATCAATGTCATGGACTGAATTATGTCCCACCAAAAATACGTGCCAACTTGGTTAGACCATGATTCCCAGTATTGTGTGGTTGTTCTTCATTTTGTGGTTGTAATTTTATATTAAAAGGATTAGGGTGGGATTGTAACACCACCCTTACCCAAGCCACCTCTCTGATCCAAAGTAAAGGGAGTTTCCCTGGGGTGTGGCCTGCACCACATTTTATCTCTCAAGAGATAAAAGTGAAGCAAGCAGAGAGTTGGAGACCTCATACCACCAAGAAAGCAGCATCAGGAGAAGAGCACATCCTTTGGACATGGGGTCCCTGCGCCTGAGAAGCTCCTCGATCAGGGGAAGATTGAGGACAAGGACCTTCCTCTAGAGCCGACAGAGAGGGAAAGCCTTCTCCTGGAGCCGATGCCCTGAATTTAGACTTGTAACCTATTAATATAATCATTTAAAAGTGGCTCCAGCAGTATATCCACAGGGAACTGCCTAAAATTGAAGCTGGCTTTGGAAGAGGACATAGAATCAGGGACATCATTGCTGATGTAAGATGGATCCTGGCTTAAAGATAAGAATACCAAAAAGAGGTTTACCTGTGTCTTACTGACAATGCTAAGGCATTCAACTGTGTGGATCTGGATAATAATAAATATGGATAACACTGAGGAGAATGGGAATTCCAGCATGCTTAACTGTGCTCATGAGGAATCAAGAAGCAGTTATTCAAACAGGACAAGAGGATACTGCTTGGTTTAAAATCAGGAAAGGTGTGCATCAGTGTTGCATCTTTTCACCATACTTATTCAATTTCTATGCTGAGCAAATAATCTGAGAGGCTGGGCTATATGAAGAAGAACGGGGCATCAGGATTGGCAGAAGACTCATTACCAATCTGTATTATGCAGATGACACAACCTTGCTTGCTGAAAATGAAGAGAACTTGGAGCACTTACTGATTAAGATCAAAGACCACAGCCTTCAGTATGGATTACTCCTCAACATAAAGAAAACAAAAATCCTCACAACTGCACCAATAAGCAACATCATGATAAATGGAGAAAAAAATTGATCTGGTCAAGGATTTCATTTTACTTGGATCTGCAATTAACACACATCGAAGCAAAAGTCAAGAAAACAAAAGATGCTTTGCATTAGGCAAATCTGCTGCAAAAGAGCTCTTTAAAGTGTTGAAAAGCAAAGATGTCACCTTGAGGGTTAAGGTATCCCTGACCCAAGCCATGGTGTTTTTAGTCGCCTCGTATGCATGAGAGAGCTGGGCAATGAATAAGGAAGATGGAAGAAGAATTGACACTTTGAATTGTGGTGTTGGCAAAGAATATTGAATATACCATGAAGTGCTGAAAAAATGAACAAATCTGTCTTGGAAGAAGTACAACCAGAATGTTACTTAGAAGCAAGAATGGTGAGATTAGTCTCACATACTTTGGACATGGTATCAGGAGGGATCAATCCCTGGAGGACATCAAGCTTGGTAAAGTAGAGGGTCAGTGGAAAAGAGGAAGACCCTCAATGAGGTGGATTGATACGGTGGCTGCAACGATGTGTTCAAGCGTAACATTTGTGAGGGTGGCCCAGGACCAGGGAGTGTTTTGTTCTGTTGTACGTAGGGTCGCTGTGAGTCAGAACTGACTCAACGGCACCTAACAACAACAACAACATACCATACTAAGGCAGATATTACTATATATTCTAAATGTTCATTATTGGTGCACAAAAAAAATGATCTTATGTTCAACCAAATATTGCCATAATCTCTCAATCACTTGAGTAGCTTGTTAATTTTAATATGATCACAGAAATAATCACATCTTTTCAAATAATGGAGGCTTCGTCTAATCCTTTTTAATCCTCTTTTTCCATTACCATATAGTACTGACCAGTATTATTTTAAACAAGAGTAGTGGGATCAAACATACATGTGTTTTTCTTGATCTTAAAGTGAAAATGTCTGAAGTTTTTTTTTTTTTTTTTTTCCTATGAAGAGTGAAATTTGTTGAGTGTTTTTGGCACGGAGTCATCGTCAAGCTCTGGACATTTCTTTCTTTTCCAAATTTTCTAAATGTTTGTTTTCCTCACAAATACTTGTTAAACATTATAGAATCCCTCTGTAATTTAATAATTTATCATTTTGACCATAGACTCTTCTTTTTTGTGAGACTGTTCCTTTTGCATCATTTCCCTAATGTCAGAGCACTCATAAATCAAGTTCCTGAAATATCACTGTTTACTGATATTTGCAATAATGGTAAAGGAACCAAGAGACAAAGAGTGCATGATGTTCACTACAAAAATCAGTTGATACATTTTTAAACATCCTAACTATAACAAGGAAATACAAAGTGCCTTAGTATGCCTAGGTGTACACTTTACATTGGCTGAATTCATGAGAAATTGTTCTAAAAGAAAGGTAATATACTATTCTTCATGTAAAATTAAAATCCAACTTGAATTTAAAGAAAAAACTACTTTTTGATTATGTGCCACCTTTGTGATTATTCACATTTATGTGACTGGTTGCATGTATACAATTTAGCAAAGTTACCTAAAAAAGGGCATATTTTAGTTTTAAAATTTATGTTTTAACTGTAAATGCTCTCATAAATGCACTTTCAAATGGGCTAACAATTCTCGTGAATGTCAAGTGCAAATATTCTCATAAATGTCAATTTTGGAAGTTCTTGAAAATGGATTTTTCAGATGTTTTTGCAAATATCCTTATGACTAGAATTCGGTGATCAGGAGAATGAAAAGGTTATATTATTAGAATTTTATCAATCCCCACTGTGAATCAAAGCCAGTGGTTTATGATGTAAGGAATTTACATATATATATGTATACACATACCATTTCAGTCAAAGCATTTATAATCTCACTGGGAAGAAATGATTACATAATAAATAAAATTTTAAATGATAGTGTATCATAAATGTAAGATGGATCTGAAGAAGAGAAATATTCGTATGGATTTGAGAGAAAAGAACTAGAGACTGAGTTGTATATTCAAGGATGGGAAAATTACCAAAGTAAATGAAAGGCTGAGTGAATATAGATAATTTTTAGATTTTATATAGTGTTAGTCCAGATTTGTCTTAAAGGCTAATTATTTTCAATTATTTTTATTATAACAACAATGTATTCTAACTTTTACTGGTACTGGAGGACAGACATCATTTCTCTCTTTGTCTATGGTATACACACATACACATATATGCACATATAAACCACTCATTTATATCATACCTAAATTACTTTTATTGAATATTTATTAAAACATAAGGTATTTCTTCTTCGTATGATCTTTAAATATAATAGAAAAAAAAATTTTTTTCTATTATATATAGAAGTGTAGCAAAAATAATGCTGTTTAGCACCATCCTTTGAATTATGGTGTTGGTGAAGAATATTGAATATATCATGGACTACCAAAAGAATGAAAAAAACCTGTCTTGGTAGAAGTACACCCAGAATGCTCCTTAGAAGCAAAGATAGCGAGACAACGTTTCACATACTTTGAACATGTTATCAGAAGGGATCGGTCCCTGGAGAAGGACATCATGCTTGGTAAAGTACAGGGTCAGTGAAAAAGAGGAAGACCCTCAATGAGATGAATTGACAGTGTCTCCAACAATGGGGTCAAGCATAACAACAATTGTGAGGATGGTGCCAGACCGGGCAGTGTTTTGTTCTGTTTATAGGGTACTATGAGTCAAAACCAACTCGATGGCACCTAACAACAAAAATATATTAATATAAACTATACTGATTGTAACAAGTGTCTGTCCTGGTGGACTTGTGTCTATGAGTTGCCGTCTTTCATTTATTTTTCAGATTTATAACACATTAGTTCCTGACCAATACCGTGACAACAGCAGGAAAAACAACACTGAGCCTGGCCATGTGCTTCGAACTGTGTATCTCTACGCATAGTTCATTACACACACGTTGTAATACAGCAAATGTATTACAATGATGGGAGGTTGTCTAAATCTTTTGCAATAAATAAGTGGATTAGAAAGCATTTTTACCAGTAACTTTTAAGTGATAATATTCTTGTAATCATGGGAATGTTCTGATCACAGGAGAAAGAGATTGCTTTAATTTATTAGTAGTACATTTTATCTCTTATATTTTAATGCGGTAACATGACAGATGTTAATAGCGTGATCGGAATATTTCTTAGCAGGGTGTCTTAGACACGGTGACAAAGTTAGAACAAGGTCATGTCACTATTAGTAAAGTTCTAGGATATAGAAGCATTAATTACTTTGGTAGATTTAAAAATAAAGTGATTTATATTTGCTCTCCACTTTCCTACCTGTATGCAGCTCAGTTGTTAGTAGGTGAGGGCATATTGTCCTTTAATCGAAATTTTCAAGTCATCTCTGTTAAAAAGTCAGTAAAACAAAGTATTGAAATGCAGATTGCATTGATTTCCTCCAAGTTATTGCAAGGTAAGAGGAAACTGTTATCTTAGGGTAGATCAATATAATCTACATTAAAGTGCATTGTCTCATAGACTGCCAGGAAATATTTAGCAATCTACATTTTAAAAGTGGCCATGGTGACCACCTTATGTTGTCAGTCCTTAAATTTATATCCCTTATACCTGAACAAAAAAATACCTGAACGGAAGCAAGATTTGTACACTTGCTCAGAACCTAAATTTAGTTTCCACTGAGCTTTCTCCCAGTATTTCTAGTTTTTAATCAGATAGGTTAATTTCATCATAAAGAAATATGAATATCTGACTTCTAAATATTAATGTGCTCAGAAGTTTTCATGTCTTTATATCATTAAAAAAAAAAAAAATTACTGCCCTCTAATTAATTATACCTTTGTACCTTCACAATTTTGTTTTTTATGAAATCATGGTTTTTATAAAACATTGGCATCTGAAAAGTAAATCCATGAGATTATTCTGATGGTCTCTCTAGAAAGTCTTTGTTAGTATCTCAGGTGACCCTTAACATTTCCACTCGAGCAAGCCAAAGGAGCTTTTAGCCATTTCCTATGCAATAATCATTTGTGTATATGAACACAAATGGACTTTGGAAGTTACTAAGGGAAGCATAAAACAGCAAAGTCAAGGACATTCCATTCACATAAAACGAATTTACTTACAGTATAAATATACAGGAAGAGAAGAAATGCATAGGATGTCCTTTAATCTCTTTACCATGAACTATCATAAGAGTGTCTGCATTTTTTCTGTTTATAAAACCACCTAAAGTTCTCAGTAAAAAAGGAGTAGTAACAATAGATAATAGTGTAAAAGTGTCTGTTATGAAGAAAACCGGTGACTATGAGCTCATGGCCATTACTGCTTGATTGTCAAGCCTCTTTTTGTCTGCCTGTTCTGAGAATGGGGGTGAAAAGACGGTACCAGGTCTGTTAGAACACTTGAAATAGTCTAAGAAAATGTGATGTTACAAAGGAAATGAGAAATAACTAACTGCGACTTTATAAAACCAAACCAAACCCATTGCCATCCAGTCGATCCCGACTCATAGCGACCCTATAGGACAGAGTAGAACTGTCTCATAGGATTTCCAAGGAGCACCTGGTAGATTCTAACTGCCGCCGTTTTGGTTAGCAGCTGTAGATCTTAACCACAATGCCACCAGGTTTTCTTGTGACTTTATATTGAGTAGAAAATTACATTGCAGGAAAGAAAAAAAATAAACACATTGATTTTGATCAATTTTCTCTGGTTTTTGGTTAAATTTCTCCTAAATAATTACATTTACGTTTTATTTTGATTTTTCTAAAATATTTTCTTTCGTCTAATACATACTGTTGAACCTAATTGAAATTATAATGCTGTTGTTTACAATTTTGTGAATATTTAACGACTTTGTACTCCCTTTCTTCTCTAAAATCTGTTTGGCGTGTTCTGCCTACTTCTCAAAAGTAAATGTAATAATTCAGCCTATAAAATCTCAATTAGCAAAGAATGATCAGAATGCGGCGCTTCGAGGTTATTGTTACTGGGTAGAAACCCCAGATTCTTACACGGCATGACTCATATTGGCCAATAAACGAGAGACCGAGTAGGGAGAACAAGAAAGGCACCTTTATTTCCTTGTACAAGGAAATGGAGTCAGCCAAGACTGCTCACCAAGGGTGGGCAAGTAAGTTACTTTTAAAGGGTTTTACAAGCAGAAAGTTCATACAAGTTACATCAGCAACATTCTTAATCATACTACACAGGTGCAATGGGGTTTACATCTAACCTCCAAGCCAAAGCAGGATTCAAATGCAAAGCTGAAGGGGTTGGGGGGAGCCCAGCAAAGGAAATGATTTTGTAATACAGCACTATAGGGGAGGAAGCCAGGTAAGAATACAGTGCTGTGGGGGTTCTGTCTCATTATTAGTGAATTGATATTAAAAAATGGAGTTAATATGCACTGACGATATTTTTATGTAAATAACATATACCTTCTACATTTATTTGCCAACCTCTGCCTCCCCCTGAAGGTATCTTCATAAGTGAGGTATGCTAACTTTTTTACAGCAACATGTAAAAAAAAATTGGCAAAGTGGCACTTATGAAAATACCTTGTGGAGGGAGGGAGTGGCTGGCAAACAAACTTAGAAGGCATGTGTTATTTGTGTAAAATGTGGCAATACGTTAATAGCATTAAATCAATTTTTACAGAGGTGTGAATAAAAGACATTTTTTCCTGATTCTTTTTCTATCTCTAATTTGTTACATATTAACTAGCAAAGAAACCTATTATATTGCATTTTTCATTGGCATCTTTCTTGCCTATGCATAGAAGAGAAAAGAAGCAATATGTTGACAATATACAGGTTTCTAAGATGAATCAAATTGGAAGCATCTTAAACTATATTGATGGCAAAATGGTTGGGGAGTACTCCATTTTGTAAACTCCACAAGTAAATAGATCATTGTAAGCATCATTTTTTCAGAAACATGCATTATAATTTATAGGTCCATAAGTACAAATATTATCTAAAGTACTTATAGCTACAAATTTGGATAATTTGAAAAATTAACCTAACCTGGCTTGAGTTTATATTTATATTCATAGGACTTAAATATGTGTCTAAACTTGCCAGTAACCAAACTAAGCATTACTAATAAAATGAGTTTATACTTTTTTCCTATTTTCTCCTTTTTACTTAGGGTAGAACTCTTAGTTGTCTACCTAAGAGCCATTTACCTCTTTTGATTTGCTCATGGTATCTTCATTTTGAGAATATGATCTCATCACATTCTGGAAAGTTGGGTCCCTTTTCAAGTCCTCAGGTTAAATGATAACTGTTCTAATCCAATCATAGTAATCCCAATCCCCTTTGTCCATGATTGGTTTAAGCATTTCTGATCAAGGGAATGTATGGTGCTATCTGATGAAAAGATTTAGGGCAAATATTTCATAAAAAGAAAAAGAGACATAAGGAGAAATTTCTCATCCTGCCTTTGACAAAGAGAATGTGAGGAATTAATGCCTGAAGTGACTGTGTCCATCTTGTGACCATAAGTGTAGAAATCAATGTACTAGCTGTGGCAGCAAGAAGATATAAAGAACAGGGATCTTGGAGGCCATCAGTGTACCTCTAAATCAACCAATCCTGGAAACGTCCACCTCCAGATTCTTGTAATGTAAGATAGTAAATCCTTGCATCATAAGATAATAAATTGTTGAAAACCACTTTAGTTGGGTATTAGGTTACTCTCACCCAGAAGTTCACAGATTAATAAAGTTCACAAATGTCCCATACACCCATAATTCTTTCAACAATGAAGTCATTACGTTCTCACAGGAAAAAAAAAAAAAAAGAAAGAAAAGACACCATCGGGGGAAACTGTCTTCCTCAAATACCAACAATTCAGACAATACAATATAGCACTCTGTGTTCCTATTTTCTTTAACATCTTTCCTTTTACAATGAGTCATCACCTCGTATCAAAGGCTAATAAATTCCATGGTTTGTGATCTTGTGAACACTTTCAGCCATTTTTAGAACATCTTTCTTTACATTGCTATCTCTCCTGAAAAACAATCTCTTTCAGTGGATCTAGTATACTATGTTCCACTATCTCCATACTAAAACAGAAAGAAAAACAAAAACTATTCCAGGGATCTCAATTTTGACCTGCCTTTCTGTTCTTTATTACAACAGAAGTTTATTTAAAGTTTTTTACACTGTTCTTTACATTTTCCCACTCTTTAATCCATCCCAGCCTGTCTTCTGGTTCAACACTCCACTTCCTTGCAAGTGTTAGTGCAATTTCTCAGGTCAGAGCCGCCTGCTGCAGATAGCCAATTCCTGAGACAGGGGTGAGGTGAGTAGCAAGAGCTTTAATATGCATCGATACACAGGAAACAGAGGGGAATGATCTCCTCCAAAGCCTGTCTCCCCCAAATGGAGAAAGGCTCAAAGATTTATAGGGCAAAATCACAGGTTTCAGGAACTTGTGGAATGTCATTCTCTTCTGGGGTAGTTCCAGTGATCAGGGTCCCAAGGTATCATCTCATCTGCCCAGGGCATAACTGGTCTCCTGCAGTGATTTCCATGGCCATAAAACTTTCTTACATAATATCATTTGTTTTTACAGTCTGAAAAGGACATTAGCCATTAGTGAAAATTCAACAAAGACAAAGGAACTGAGCAGTCAAGAATAAGTTTAGAAGAAAGAAAAATAGCATAGGCCCTATTCGTGTCATGGCCAAACAGCCTGTTCCACGAGATCATTGATTTCTTTCATATTTCAAAATCCAATTGTCCCTTTTCTGTTCTTTTTTTTGCCCAGTCAACAGCATTCCAAACAAACAATGCCCTACTATGAAATGCTTCCTCTCTTGTGGTCTTTGAGTCACAGTTTCTAGTTTTGCTCTTTACACTTTGACTATACTTTGTAGGTCCCCTCTTTTCCAGAACTCCTCCTTTCGAAGCTAAAATGCTCTTAATAGAAAGCCTCTTCCTTTTTTTTCTCTATTAGATTCTCCCTCTAAGCGATTTCATCTATTTCCATGATTTATGTGTGATTTTTTTAATGATCGTAGTTTTTATTCCAGATCAGAGCTCTCCACTGAGCTTCTAATAAATATGCCTGTCTTCCTGACATCTCCACTTGCTTGTTTCATAGTCTTTTCCAAATTTAAAACATACAAAGTCGAACTTAAAGCATTAGAAACTGGAATGTTTCTGCAATTATTTATTTTTAGTGGTTCGTTTTCTATTATTGAGTGAGAAATTTCTGCTCAGTAGAGGATTTTGTTAATGTACTGCTCAATTTGAAATGACTTTTTCTTATGAAAGATTGAGTAGACTGTAAACCTGTGGAAGCAATGTGTTCAAGGATTCAGAAAGGGAAGTTAAGCACTTCTAAGTGAGTGCAAACACAGAGACACAGAGGGGTATTTTGCAGAGCTAATATAAGTAGAGCTCATTTTGTGTTTAAAAATGTTGAACACTTATGCAGTATCAAGTAGGAACAGGAATGCTTGAACTTGTAGAAGTATGTAGTTGTTAGGTGCCATAGCATCAACCCAAGACTCTCGGTAACCCCATGGACAATGAAATAAAAAACTACCCAGCCCTGTGCCATCCCTCTGTTAAGTTGCAGATCAAACCTTTGTGATCCTTAGGGTTTTCACTGGCTGATTTTCTGAAGTAGATTGCCAATGTTTTCCTCCTAGTCTGTCTTAGTCTGGAAGGTCCACTGGAACCTTTTCAGCATCATAGCAACATGCAAGCCTCCACTGACAGATGGAATGGAATGACTGGGTCAAAGGTCGACTTCATGGTCATATGATCCGTACAGTGGCACAGGACCTCCTGCTTGGAAGGATGCTGACCCTAGTTTCATGCTCTGCTGTTACCTTCTTGAAATTCTTATTAAATTTTGAACAAGGAATCCTTATTTTCGTTTTGCTTTGGACCTTCACAAATTATGTAGCTGGCCCTTGATGAGTTGTATGGTAGGTGTAAATTCCACCTTTTAAATAAAATTGCCAAACAATTTTCTGAAGTTGTGGTAACATTTTACATTCCTGCTGGCAATATATGAGAGTCCCATTTCCTCTGCATCATCTTCAGTAACACTTGGTATGGTCATTCTTTTTAATTTTAGCCAATCTAATGGTAATGGTTTCACATTATGGTTTTTAGTTGCATATCTTTCATGAATAATAGTGTTGAATATTTTTGATGCATTTATTAGGCATTTGTATGTTCTCTCATAAATTGTTAAATATTTTGTCTTTTTTTTATATCTAGTTGTTTGACTTTTTATTATTGACTTTCAAAAATCTTTTGTCTGATATACACGAGTAAATATTTTTCCCAGTCAATGGCTTGTTTTTTCATTTTCTTAATGATGTTTTATGAAGAGCAAAAGTTTTTAATTTATTTATTTTTTAAATGTATTGTGTGCTTCCAGTTTTCCATGTAAGAAAACTTTGCCCCGCTAAGGTCACAAAGAGTTTCTCTTATGTTCTCTTCTAGAATTTTATAGTATGGGGCCTTAAATTTTTTAAATACTCTCACATTATAAATGTCTTCCTTTTTTTCTTAACATAAATATTAAAAGAAAGACTTACGTCTATACTTTTTTTTTTAAAAGTGTTGCTTCTTTTACGTTTTAAAGTTAATAATGATGATGAAAATAGCTAAATAGGTATGGAGACCTTATTATGACCCAGCACTCTCCTACCTGCCTTATCAATTCAGTTCTTAGAACCCTTAGAACAATTCTATGAAGTAGATTCTAATATAGCATTTTTAAGGAAAAATAAACTGAAATATAGAGAGGTTATGCCTGGAGTAGCTCATCTACTAAGAAGCACAGTTCCATCAACAAGCTCCACTTCACTGAACATATTATTATCTCTCAAATGTATAATTATTCCTGATGACTTCTTAAAAACAATTTTGCCAATTTACAGAAAAAGCACACTCTCAAAATTTAACGGTTGAACTTATATACCCAATTAATATATAAATGTTTTAAAGTTTTTCAACTCATACAAAAAGTGATTTCTACCATAAGTTATTTATTTATTTATTTGTATTCTTTATATCTATGTTGTGTTTATATTTTTACTTTTGGAAATGAAGTACACATTTGGGTTTTGTTTTGTTTCTCCAAAGAGCAGCCTTACTACAACATAGCCTTATTATTTCCATATTGAACTGGCCCTACTTGGATGAGCACTATATGAAGGTATAAATATGCCAGTCTAAGTAACTCATTTTAAGAAACTTTTTTTTTTGTGAATTCCCCAAAGGTATACTTAATATGTTTAAAAGAGTTCACTCATCTCTGTCTTTATTTGTGGGACAAATGTCACATTTGTATCTGTAAATCCACACCCTCAGCAGAATTATACATACTTAGTCATTACTCATTCAGTTCTTCTAATTCACTTGACAGTTGACACTGGTTATGGGTTTTTCCATTCATTTCAGTGAATTTACATTTATTTTTCCATTATTTGTGGACATATTTCTATACATTCAAGACAAAGATGGATGGCAGTAAAATAAATGGCTGCTAAGACGTATGTCAAATAGATCTGAAATGATTTGTATAGTGACATTTATACTCAAAAATAATCTTTAAAACTTTTCTGGGGATTTTGGAGAAATGCTGCAAAATTTGGCAAGTGTTTACTAAATAAAAAAAATAAATTAACTGAAACAATTTTTCCTATGGATTAATTTGAACATTTGTAACAAATATATGTTGCAATCACCAGATTGGTGCATATTGGTTAAGAGTATGAGCTCTGGATCTGACAATGCCATTTTGTGGTTGTCTGTTTTGGGGCAAATTACCTATTCCCTTGTTTTCAGTTGCCTATTCTGTAAAGCAGAGATTGTGATGAAGTATAACTCATTAGATTGCTATAATCTTAAATAATTTACCTATGAATCACTTCTAACAGTGCCTGGCACATATTAAAGGCTAAATAAATGTGACCTGCCATTATTATTATAAATATTCACATATCCTGGGAAAGCTAAAGAAAACCCAATGTTTTTGCTAGTATTTATTAACATAATATAGAAGACTATATGATCATCTCCAATTAGAACTTCAAATAGAACACACATTATCTTTCAAGTTCCATTAAAAAAATAATAACCGCTCCCTATTTCCCAAATCATATACACACACCATCTCTCACAATGTCTGTATATGATTACTTCCTTACAAGACATGTTTTTCCAAGTATAATCTTCAAACTACCTGCACCAGAAATACCTATGGTGTTTATTAAAATAATGATTCCAGGATCTCACTTCCACAGGTGCGAATAAGTTGGTTTGTGGAAAGTCTGAGGAATCTGCATTTTTAACACTTGCACTATCTATCTTCTTTACCCAAAAGTTTAGGATTTTATATTTTGCTTAACTGGCCTATTCATTGCTTTCCAAATATGCGTTCATCTCAGATGATAACTGTACTGTCTATGGCTAAATGGCTGTTTTACAAATTATACTTAATCCATAAGGCATAAAAAAATAATTAAATTATGTTACATATATGCACCAGCAATTCACATTCCAAATTGTATTCCTCCTTCAAAGTCTAGCTCACATACCATCACTTCGTATCTACTGCAACTTCTTAAGATATCATGTGATAAAACCAAAAAAACTAAACCCGTTGCTGTCGAGTTGATTCTGACTCACAGAGACCCTATAGGACAGAGTAGAACTGCTCCATATGGTTTCTAAGGAGCACCTCATGTGATAAAGCACCATCAAAATCATGCAGAAACTTTTATTAAACTTCACGTTTCCTTCCTCCCTCCCTCCCTCCCTCCTTCCTTCCCTTCCTTCCTTCCTTCCTTCTTTTCACTCTCTGTTTGATCTAACTCGCAGTAAGTTAACGTAGTGCGGAACGGTGGATAGCACAATGAGTCAGACCTGTGTTTGAACTAGGGTTTTGTCAGTTACCACAGAAGTTACTTGGTCTCAGTGAATCTCACTTTCTTCATCTGAAAAGGTTTACTAAGATTTTCCATGTTTAGTTGGTTATGATTAAATGTGATCTATATAAACCAATTCGTTCATGCCTTAGGGAATCAAAATATTTATTTTCATATTTTTCCTAGATCTTTCATTGTTATTTGTGTATTTATTTTAAGTATTACATGAGATAGTGTGTGTATGTATAGAGGAATAAGGGTGGGTGTGTGTTTGTCCTGGAGGACTTGGTTTGGTTTTGTGTCACTTTGTATTTATAAACAAAAAAACAAACCTCTTGTCATCAGGTTGATTCCAAATCATGATGACCCCAAGTTTATCCGAGTAGAACTGCTCCACAGGGCTTTCCTGACTATAATCACTTACAGAAGCAGATTGTCAGGACTTTCTTCCGTGGTGCTTCTGGATAGGTTTGAACCAACCAACTTTAGGTTAGTAGTCGAGAGCGAACCATCAATGCACCCAGGGAAACTTTTTGTATCTATAATATACAACATAACTATTTCATAAATATTCTTAGTTTTCATCATATTCAAAATATTACTACTTTACTAAAGGGCCAAAGCTGTATTTAACATAGATCATTATTTTTACACATAAAAATATGTATTGGTTACTTTTTTACACATCTGTTGCCTGCATATTTTTTTGTCTGAGTTTCTTGTAGGCAGACATTGTCTTATTTTTGTATCTCCGTGGCTTAGGGTAGACCATGGCACAAAGTAAAAAACTTTATATGTGTATGTATATGGAATGAATGAATGAATGGGTTTAGAATTTCTAAAGAAATTAAGCATTTAGTAGCTTGTTTAAACTTGAAGCAGAGAAAGAGTATGTATATATATATATATATTTTTTTTTTTTTCCTTTTGCCTGATTACTGGTGTATGGGTGTAAAGGAGTTAAGGTTTGTACACATTCTCTACTATTCGGTTTAGCTTTTGAATCGTTTACTTTTTAAGTGTATAACCTGAGACCTAGTAGCTGCTCAGTGAATGAATAAACAACTAAGTTGATGGAAGGTTCACAATTCCAGGGTCCTGGCATTAATTTACAAATGGTATTTGAGATTGGTTTGAGATAACTGGTTCAAAGCAATAAGTTCATTTCAGCCCAAGGAGTGAGGAGATGTAGCCAAGATCACGAATTATCAAATTAGAAGATAAAAGATGTGATCTATGTATGTAATCATTTTGTCATTTATTATAGCATAAATATTATATATAACAGAAATTTAAAAATAAGCAACATAATAAATTTAAGATTGCAAATATAATTCAAGAAAACATACAAAAAGGATTGAAAATGGTTTATACTTTCTCAAGATAATCTATATAATCACTCATGATCAGGAAAATGTGAATCTATGGAAAGAATACTGAGGCTCAAAAAGTAAGACTCAAAAATGCATCTGAAGCAACAATAAGCAAGTTAATTAAATTTTGTCTAAAAATTGGCACTCATTTGTCTATGAACGTTGTATTGATAAAATATTTTTCACTTTGGTTCACAATTTTAGGCCCTAGAGGGGTTATATTATGTGAATACATAGAAGAAATTCTAAAGTCATACCTGATGATAAGTGATTGAGTTTTGTACAAATTATTACTCTAATCTGAGATTAATGTTCCTGAGTGGTTCAAATAAGGAAAGTGGACTGTTATTCTTTCAACTAAAATAACAATTTTCTATAGAAAATAGTTGTGATAATTTTTGGGAATTCAGGGCTGATCAAGGATAAAGATAGGACCATGAGATAGCAGTTTTGCACAGGGATACTCCCCTAAAGGAAAAGGCCTGCCAGAGGAAAGTGAGACAAGTAGATAGCAGAAGAAGAGGACATGAAAAATCCATGGGAAGAAAGGAAAGGAGAGAGACTTACGTGCAACTTCTATGATGCCCCCTTCAACGAGGTGAGGAGTCTCTGAGTTAGAGAACACTGAAAGCAGCAGCACCTTATGGTCCTTATAACTGAAGAGTTTTATCTCATTTAAGTCTACCAAGTTTGAGCATATGATAAAGATGCATTGATAATTACTGGCAAATGGAATGTGAAAGTTGGAAACAAAGATCCTATTAAAAGAAGGGTCAGTAGTTGGAAAATATGGCCCCAGTGATAGAAATGATGCCAGAGATTACATGATAGAATTCTGCAAGACCAATGACTTATTCATCAGAGATATCTTTTTTTTTTCAATAGCTTAATCGACAACTAGATAAATGGACTTTGCCAAATGGATTACACAGGAATCGAATGGACTACTTCTGTGGAAGGAGATGATGGAGATGCTAAATATCATCAGCCAAGACAAAGCCAGGGTCAGCTGTGCAACAGACCATCAATTGTTCATGTGCAATTTCAATTTGAAGCTGAAGAAAATCAAAGCAAGTCAATGAGAGCCAAAGCATAACCTTAAATAAATTCCACCTAAATTTAGAGATAGCCTTAAGAATAGATTTGCTGCACTGAACACTAATGACCAAAGACCAAAAGGTTTGTGCAAGGACATCAAGGACATCATACATAAAGAGAGTAAAAGGACATTGAAAAGAAGAAAAAAAGGAAAACACCAAGATGTATGTCTGAAGTCCTCTGAACTTGCTTTTAAGAGAATAGTTAAAGCAAAAGGAAGCTGAACAGCAGTTTTCATAGGGTAGCTAGAGGAGATAAGGTAAAGTATTATGATGAAATGTCCCTTTTGGAGTTAGAAAACCAAAAAGGAAGAAGAACATGATTGGCATTTCTCAAGCTGAAAGAATTGAAGAGAAAATTCAAGCCTTGAGTTGCAATACTGAAGGATTCTATGGGTAAAAATTGAATGACGCAGGAAGCATTAAGAGAAGATAAAAGAAATACACAAATTCACTGTACAAAAATAATTGGTTGATATTTAACCATTTCAGGAGGTAGCATATAATCAAGAACCACTAGTACTGAAGGAAGAAGTTCAATATGTACTGAGGGTATTTGGGGAAAAACGAGGCTCCAGGAATTGAAAGAATACCAATTGAGATGCTACAACAAGCTGACACAAAATTGGAAGCAATTGCCCATCTATGTCAAGTAATTTGTAAGACAGCTACTTGACCAACCAACAGGAAGAGATTCATATTTGTGCCCATTCCAAAGAAGGGTAATTGAATGGAATATGTAAATTATCAAACAATATAATTAGCATCACATAGTAGCAAAATTTTGTTGAAGATAATTCAAAAACAACTGTAGCCATGCAGGGAACTCCCAGAAGTTCAAGCCATAGAACGAAATATATAACTGCTGATGTCAGATGGATCTAGGCCAAAACCAGAGATTACCAGAAAAATGTTTACCTGTGTTTTATTGGCTACAAGAAGGTATTCCACTCTGTGGCTCATAATAAATTATGGATAACATTACGAAAAATGGGAATTCCAGAAGACTTAATTGTGCTTATGTAGAACCTGTACATGCATCATGAGTCAGTTGTTCAAACATAATAAGGGGATACTGTATGGTTCAAATTGGAATAGTGGTGTGGCATGGTTGTATCCTTCCACTATAGTTATTTGGCCTGTATGCTGAAGGAATAATCTGAGTAGATGGACTATTTGAAGAAGAATGCGACAATAGAATTGGAAGAAGATTCATTAAAAACCTGCAATATGAAGATGACAACCTTGCTTTCTGAAAATGAAGATGACTTGAAGCATTTACTAATGAAGTTAAGACTATAGTCTTTGATATGGATTCTACTGAAAGTAAAGAAAATGAAAATCCTTAAACCTAGGCTGATAAATTTTATCATTATAAATGGCAAAGAAATTAAATTAGTTAATGCCTTCATTCTACTTGTATCAACAACGAACGCCCATGGAAGTAGCAGTCAAGAAATCAAACAATGTATTGCATTGGAAAAATCTGCTCCAAAGGCCACTTCAAAGGTTTAAAAAGCAAAAATCTCTTTGATGACTAAGGTACACTTTAACCAAGCCATGGTATTTTCATTCTCTTCATGGGCATTTGAAAGCTGGATAATAAAAAGGGTAGATAGAGCAAGAACTGATGCATTCTAATTGTAGTATAGATGGGGAATATTGAATATCTCGGGCTGCCAGAAGAGTAAACAAACCAGTCTTAGAAGAAATACAACTGGAATATTCCTTGGAAGTGAGGACGACAAGATTTCGTCTATCCTTACTTTGGACACATCAACAGAGAAGACAAATCATTAGAAAAGAACCTCACATTTGCTAAAACCAGTGAAAATTAGAGAACCCTCAATGAAATGGATTGGCACAATAAGGGAGAGAAAGGATTCTAACATACCAACAAGCATGAAGATGGCACAGGATCAGGCAATGTTTTGTTCTGTTATGCAAAAGGTCACCATGAGCCAGAGCCAACTCAACAGCAGCTATAAACAACAACAAGGGCTACCAGATGTTGGGTACAGTTTTATAGGGTATATAAGGCAGGAGGATCTAAGTGCCTGAAGTCTGCTTATTTGGGCGTCTTTAAAAACAATTGAATATGCACGAATTCGAGTTTTGTACCAGTGGGCTTTTTCTGGGCTAATAGGCCTTAGCTTGCCATGAAGAATTAGATAACTGGGGACCAATACACATAAGCCATTTTTGTCTCATTTCTACAACACCATTGTATGTACAGCTTATGTTGTTAATTTAACATTTTTTTAAATAATTTTCATGAAAGAACAAGTATCATCACTTTTCTAATAGTTAAAGAAAATTAGACTATATTTGTATGACAGAAAATATTGAAGTTGTCAAGGATTTCATTTTATTTGAATTGACAATCAACGCCCACGGAAGCATCAGTCAAGAAATGAAATGATGTATTGCATTGGGCAAATCTGCTGCAAAATCCTCTTTAAAATGTTAAAAAACAAATATCAAGCTCTTAGGACTAAGATGCACCTGACCCAAACCATAGTATTTTTCAATTGACTCATATGTATGCAAAAACTGGACAACGAATAAGGAAGACTGGAGAAGAATTGATGCCTTTGAATTACGGTATTGGCAAAAAATATTGAATATACCACGGACTGCCAGAAGAATGAAAAAGTCCATCTTGGAAGAAGTACAGGCAGAGCGCTCCTTGGAAGAGAAGATGTTGAAACTTCTTCACATGTATTTCGGACATGTTATCATGAGGGACTAGTCCCTGGAGAAGGACATCATGCTTGGTAAAGCAGAGGGTCAATAAAAATGAGGAAGACCCTCAATGAGATGAATTGACACAGAGGCTGCGATAATGGACTGAAACATAGAAATGATTGTGAGATGGCATGGGACCGGGAAGTATTCCCTTCTGTTGTACATAGGGTCACTTTGAGTCAGAACCGTCTCAATGGTACCTAACGACAAACAACAACATTTGTTTAACTAGTGTGAACAAATTTATAGTTTTAGAATCTCAACATAGTTTTAAGGTTTCAATCGTCTTCTATAACATTTAGACGTCAATCCATCAAATTTTACTGCATATCTCTTACACGCCCCGCAGTATGATTGTTTCACCCTGCTGAATGAATTTCTAGAGCAAGTTACAGGCTTGGTTCCAATCATTAATACATTGGAATCACCTGAGATCCTTCTCAAACTGCATATTCCGGGCCCCCACATCTATAGATTCATAATGTGTAGGCCTAGAGCAGGTTCTAGGAATTTGTGACGTGTACCTCACAGGGTTCTTGTATATACTAAAATTTGAGTATCACTGAACTAGAAAATAAAGTAGATTTTACCTTCCTTAGAATTTCTTGCCGAATTAAAATATTGCATAATTGGGAGGCGGAGCCAAGATGGCGGACTAGGCAGACGCTACCTCGGATCCCTCTTACAACAAAGACACGGAAAAACAAGTGAATCGATCACATACATAACAATCTACGAACCCTGGACAACAAACACAGATTTAGAGACGGAGAACGAACTAATACGGGGAAGCAGCGATTGTTTTCAGAGCCTGAAGCCAGTGTACCAGTCAGGTACGGCACAAGCACAGAGAGCTGCTCCACCCCCCTGAACTAACCCCGGGAGGGGGACCAGCCGGTTCCGCGGGCAGCGTGGGACGCAGCCAGTAGGAGAAGTCCCCGGGAGGCAGTGACTGGTCTTGGAGCGGGGAGAGCAGGGTCCCAGCCGGGGAACTGTCCTGCCGGGAACTGGACTGGATGCAGGTACGGCATAAACACGGAGAGCTGCTCCACCCCCCTGAACTAACCCAGGGAGGGGGCCCAGCTGGTTCGGGCGGGCGGCGTGGGACGCAGCCAGTAGGAGAAGTCCCCGGGAGGCAGCGACTGGTATTGGAGCGGGGAGAACAGCATCCCAGCCGAGACACTCGGTCACGGCACAAGCACGGGGAGCTGCTCCACCCACCTGAACTAACCCCGGGAGGGGGCCCAACTGGTTCGCGGAGGTGGCACAGCATCGCGGCTGGAGGGACGAGAAGTCCCCGGGAGGCAGCGACTGATTTTGGAGTCGAGAGTGCACCGTCCCAGCAGGGGAGCCTTGACGCTGGGCGTGGGGCTGGAAGCGGAGGATCTGACCGTGACTCCAGCGGGCCAGACCCCCCGGGGGCAATCTCCACACAGCCAGCACACATAGGCGACACGCCCCCCGGGAATCTCAGATATAATAGTCATTCCAAGCAAGACAAGCAACTCTGAGTATATTCTGAGGTGCTACTCTCCTATCTCTCTGTTCCCTCCCCCACCCTCCCCAGGTGGCTTCATTAACATCTGAATAGCCTGAGCCAGAGGGAGAACTCTGATAGGGATCTGACTGCATTTTTTTTTAGTGGATTTTCTGGAAAAACTAGTTTCCCAGTGATGGCTCGGAGACAACAATCCATATCAAATCACTTAAAGAAGCAGACCATGACAGCTTCTCCAACCCCCCAAACAAAAGAATCAAAATCTTTCCCAAATGAAGATATAATCCTGGAATTATCAGATACAGAATATAAAAAACTAATTTACAGAATGCTTGAAGACATCACAAATGAAATAAGGCAAACTGCAGAAAAAGCCAAGGAACACACTGATAAAACTGTTGAAGAACTCAAAAAGATTACTCAAGAACATAGTGGAAAAATTAATAAGTTGCAAGAATCCATAGAGAGACGGCATGTAGAAATCCCAAAGATTAACAATAAAATTACAGAATTAGACAACGCACTAGGAAGTCAGAGGAGCAGACTCGAGCAATTAGAATGCAGACTGGGACATCTGGAGGACCAGGGAATCAACACCAACATAGCTGAAAAAAAATCAGATAAAAGAATTAAAAAAAATGAAGAAACCCTAAGAATCATGTGGGACTCTAACAAGAAGGATAACCTGCGGGTGATTGGAGTCCCAGAACAGGGAGGGGGGACAGAAAACACAGAGAAAATAGTTGAAGAACTCCTGACAGAAAACTTGCCTGACATCATGAAAGACGAAAGGATATCTATCCAAGATGCTCATCGAACCCCATTTAAGATTGATCCAAAAAGAAAAACTCCAAGACACATTATCATCAAACTCACCAAAACCAAAGATAAACAGAAAATTTCAAAAGCAGCCAGGGAGAAAAGAAAGGTTTCCTTCAAGGGAGAATCAATAAGAATAAGTTCAGACTACTCAGTAGAAACCATGCAGGCAAGAAGGGAATGGGACGACATATACAGAACACTGAAGGAGAAAAACGGCCAGCCAAGGATCATATATCCAGCAAAACTCTCTCTGAAATATGAAGGTGAAATTAAGATATTTTCAGATAAACACAAGTTTAGAGAATTTGCAAAAACCAAACCAAAGCTACAAGAAATACTAAAGGATATTGTTTGGTCAGAGAACCAATAATATCAGATATCAGCACAACACAAGGACACAAAACAGAACGTCCTGATATCAACTCAAATAGGCAAATCACAAAAACAAACAAATTAAGATTAATTAAAAAAAATACACATAACAGGGAATCATGGAAGTCAATAGGTAAAAGATCACAATAATCAAAAAGAGGGACTAAATACAGGAGGCATTGAACTGCCATATGGAGAGTGATACAAGGCAATATAGAACAATACAAGTTAGGTTTTTACTTAGAAAAATAGGGGTAAATAATAAGGTAACCACAAAAAGGTATAACAACTCTATAACTCAAGATAAAAGCCAAGAAAAATGTAACGACTCAACTAACATAAAGTCAAACATTATGAAAAGGAGGATCTCACAATTTACTAAGAAAAACGCCTCAGCACAAAAAAGTATGTGGAAAAATGAAATTGTCAACAACACACATAAAAAGGCATCAAAATGACAGCACTAAACACTTACTTATCTATAATTACGCTGAAAGTAAATGGACTAAATGCACCAATAAAGAGACAGAGAGTCACGGACTGGATAAAGAAACACGATCCATCTATATGCTGCCTACAAGAGACACACCTTAGACTTAGAGACACAAACAAACAAAAACTCAAAGGATGGAAAAAAATATATCAAGCAAACAATAAGCAAAAAAGAAGAGGAGGAGCAATATTAATTTCTGACAAAATAGACTTTAGACTTAAATCCACCACAAAGGATAAAGAAGGACACTATATAATGATAAAAGGGACAATTGATCAGGAAGACATAACCATATTAAATATTTATGCACCCAATGACAGGGCTGCAAGATACATAAATCAAATTTTAACAGAATTGAAAAGTGAGATAGATACCTCCACAATTATAGTAGGAGACTTCAACACACCACTTTCGGAGAAGGACAGGACATCCAGTAAGAAGCTCAATAGAGACACGGAAGATCTACTTACAACAATCAACCAACTTGACCTCATTGACTTATACAGAACTCTCCACCCAACTGCTGCAAAATATACTTTTTTTTCTAGCGCACATGGAACATTCTCTAGAATAGACCACAAATGAGGTCATAAAACAAACCTTTGCAGAGTCCAAAACATCAAAATATTACAAAGCATCTTCTCAGACCACAAGGCAATGAAGCTAGAGATCAATAACAGAAAAACTAGGGAAAAGAAATCAAATACTTGGAACATGAACAATACCCTCCTGAAAAAAGACTGGGTTATAGAAGACATCAAGGAGGGAATAAGGAAATTCATAGAAAGCAACGAGAATGAAAATACTTCCTATCAAAACCTCTGGGACACAGCAAAAGCAGTGCTCAGAGGCCAGTTTATATCGATAAATGCACACACAAAAAAAGAAGAAAGAGCCAAAATCAGAGAACTGTCCCTACAACTTGAACAAATAGAAAGTGAGCAACAAAAGAATCCATCAGGCACGAGAAGAAAACAAATAATAAAAATTAGAGCTGAACTAAATGAATTAGAGAACAGAAAAACAATTGAAAGAATTAACAAAGCCAAAAGCTGGTTCTTTGAAAAAATTAACAAAATTGATAAACCATTGGCTAGACTGACTAAAGAAATACAGGAAAGGAAACAAATAACCCGAATAAGAAACGAGAAGGACCACATCACAACAGAACCAAATGAAATTAAAAGAATCATTTCAGATTATTATGAAAAATTGTACTCTAACAAATTTGAAAACCCAGAAGAAATGGATGAATTCCTGGAAAAACACTACCTACCTAAACTAACACATTCAGAAGTAGAACAACTAAATAGACCCATAACAAAAAAAGAGATTGAAACGGTAATCAAAAAACTCCCAACAAAAAAAAGCCCTGGCCCTGACGGCTTCACTGCAGAGTTCTACCAAACTTTCAGAGAAGAGTTAACACCACTACTTCTGAAGGTATTCCAAAGCATAGAAAATGACGGAATACTACCCAACTCATTCTATGAAGCCACCATCTCTCTGATACCAAAACCAGGTAAAGACATTACAAAAAAAGAAAATTATAGACCTATATCCCTCATGAACATAGATGCAAAAATCCTCAACAAAATTCTAGCCAATAGAATCCAACAACACATCAAAAAAATAATTCACCATGATCAAGTGGGATTTATACCAGGTATGCAAGGCTGGTTTAATATCAGAAAAACCATTAATGTAATCCATCACATAAATAAAACAAAAGATAAAAACCACATGATCTTATCAATTGACGCAGAAAAGGCATTTGACAAAGTTCAACACCCATTTATGATAAAAACTCTTACCAAAATAGGAATTGAAGGAAAATTCCTCAACATAATAAAGGGCATCTATGCAAAGCCAACAGCCAATATCACTCTAAATGGAGAGAACCTGAAAGCATTTCCCTTGAGAACGGGAACCAGACAAGGATGCCCTTTATCACCGCTCTTATTCAACATCGTACTTGAAGTCCTAGCCAAGGCAATTAGGCTAGACAAAGAAATAAAAGGTATCCGGATTGGCAAGGAGGAAGTAAAGTTATCACTATTTGCAGATGACATGATTATATACACAGAAAACCCTAAGGAATCCTCCAGAAAACTACTGAAACTAATAGAAGAGTTTGGCAGAGTCTCAGGTTATAAGATAAACATACAAAAATCACTTGGATTCCTCTACATCAACAAAAAGAACACCGAAGAGGAAATAACCAAATCAATACCATTCACAGTAGCCCCCAAGAAGTTAAGATACTTAGGAATAAATCTTACCAAGGATGTAAATGACCTATACAAAGAAAACTACAAAGCTCTACTACAAGAAATTCAAAAGGACATACTTAAGTGGAAAAACATACCTTGCTCATGGATAGGAAGACTTAACATAGTAAAAATGTCTATTGTACCAAAAGCCATCTATACATTTAACGCACTGCCGATCCAAATTCCAATGTCATATTTTAAGGGGATAGAGAAACAAATCACCAATTTCATATGGAAGCGAAAGAAGCCCCGGATAAGCAAAGCACTACTGAAAAAGAAGAAGAAAGTGGGAGGTCTCACTCTACCTGATTTCAGAACCTATTATACAGCTACAGTAGTCAAAACAGCCTGGTACTGGTACAACAACAGGCACATAGACCAATGGAACAGAATTGAGAACCCAGACATAGATCCATCCACGTATGAGCAGCTGATATTTGACAAAGGACCAGTGTCAATTAATTGGGGAAAAGATAGCCTTTTTAACAAATGGTGCTGGCATAACTGGATATCCATTTGCAAAAAAATGAAACAGGACCCGTACTTTACACCATGCACAAAAACTAACTCCAAGTGGATCAAAGACCTAAACATAAAGACTAAAACGATAAAGATCATGGAAGAAAAAATAGGGACAACCCTCGGAGCCCTAATACAAGGCATAAACAGAATACAAAACATTACCAAAAATGATGAAGAGAAACCCGATAACTGGGAGCTCCTAAAAATCAAACACCTATGCTCATCTAAAGACTTCACCAAAAGAGTAAAAAGACCACCTACAGACTGGGAAAGAATTTTCAGCTATGACATCTCCGACCAGCGCCTGATCTCCGTAGCGTCAAGTGCTACGGCTGCTAACCATGATTCTGTCAAAACTCAACCACAAAAAGACAAACAACTCAATCAAAAAGTGGGCAAAGGATATGAACACACATTTCACTAAAGAAGATATTCAGGCAGCCAACAGATACATGAGAAAATGCTCCCGATCATTAGATCATTAGCCATTAGAGAAATGCAAATTAAAACTACGATGAGATTCCATCTCACACCAGCAAGGCTGGCATTAATCCAAAAAACACAAAATAATAAATGTTGGAGAGGCTGCAGAGAGATTGGAACTCTTATACACTGCTGGTGGGAATGTAAAATGGTACAACCACTTTGGAAATCTATCTGGCGTTATCTTAAACAGTTAGAAATAAAACTACCATACAACCCAGAAATCCCACTCCTCGGAATAGACCCTAGAGATACAAGAGCCTTCACACAAACAGATATATGCACACCCATGTTTATTGCAGCTCTGTTTACAATAGCAAAAAGTTGGAAGCAACCAAGGTGTCCATCAACGGATGAATGGGTAAATGAATTGTGGTATATTCACACAATGGAATACTACGCATCGATAAAGAACAGTGACGAATCTGTGAAACATTTCATAACATGGAGGAACCTGGAAGGCATTATGCTAAGCGAAATGAGTCAGAGGCAAAAGGACAAATATTGTATAAGACCACTATTATAAGATCTTGAGAAATAGTAAACCTGAGAAGAACAAAAAAAAAAAAAAAAAATTGCATAATTGATGATAAATAGTCCCTGCTCTGTTTTTCTACTCTCTAAAGTCTGAATAATTTTAAAAAATGATTGAAGCATAAGCAGATTTTAAATATTGTACCTTATCCCTGACAACCAGCTCTACTATACTGTTAGTGGAGCATGTATTTCCTAAATTACTTGCAAGCTACTGACAGAGATAATTTTCCTGCAGGATACAAGGGCACTTTTATTCCTCACTTTTTGTATATGAAGGACTAGAAACTTTATGAAAGCTGTTTCTTATTGTAGGTATTGCCTTATTTTGTATATACGGATTATGAAACAAAAAAACAAAACAGCTATAAAAAACTCAACAAAGCTCAGCCCTTTAGCAATAAGACTCCAATTACGCTGAAAAACAATACTGCTATGTATGTATATATGATTTCTGTAAGAAAGACCTGCAGAGACAACTAATAGATACTAATAGGCCCAATTCTAGGACTATTTTCTAGCAAAGGTCAATTAAAGAAGTAGAAATGATGCCTTTAAGTATTTTGAATATCTTTAAAATAAGAAATTTCCAGATTTACACAATTAATATATTTGTACCATTTTTGAAGTGTTATATAAAAAGAAGCAATTTATTAGCTTTAACATAATTACCAAACAAGCAATTAAATCAATTAATACATACACATTCATTGTATGCATTAACTACCTGCCGTCTGCAAAGTATTGTCCTAAAAACCATAAAGAATACTAATCTTACAAACAGTGGAGAATACAAAGTTAGACATAGTTTTTGCTCCTCAGAGCATATAGCTAGATATGGAAATAATACATACATAAATCAAACAGAACTTTGAGTCTTTTTTATGGGTTTAAAGGGACTTAATACATGGAATGCAAATCAGCTGATGCAAAAGACCTCTTTAAAGGGTTGAAAGGCAAGGATGTCACCTTGAGGATTAAGGTGCATCTACCCAAGCCATGATGTTTTCAATCGCCCCATATGCATGCGAAAGCTGGACGATGAATAAGGAAGATGAAGAATTGAAGCATCTGAATTATAGTGTTGGAGAAGTATATGAATACACCATGGGACTACTAGAAAAAAGAACAAATCTGTCTTGGAGGAAGTACAACCAGAATGCTCCTTAGAAGCAAGGATGGTGAGATTCCATCTTACATACTTTGGACATGTTATCAGGAGGGATCAGTCCCTGGAGAAGGGCATCTGCTTGGTAAGGTACAGGGTCAGTGGAAAAGAGGAAGACCCTCAACAAGGTGGGTTCACACAGTGGCTGCAACAGTGGGCTCAAGCATAAGGATTGTAAGGATGGTGCAGGACCGGGCAGTGTTTTGCTCTGTTGTGCAGAGGGTCGCTATGAATCGGAACTGACTCTAGGACACCTAACAACAACAACACATGAAAAAGGTCCCTGGGTGGCCCAAACCGTTTGCTCTCACCTTCTAACCCAAAGGTTGGTGGTTCAAACCCACCCAGAGGTGTCACGAAAAAAGGCCTGGTGATCTGCTTCCATAAAGACTGCAACAAAAAATACCCTATGGAGCAGTTCTACTCTGTAACAGATGGGGTCGCCATGAGTTGGAACTGACTTGATGACAATGGGTTTGATTTTAATACATGTAAGGGCCTGCTGAAAACCCTGGTGGTGTAGTGGTCAAGTGCTACGGCTGCTAACCAAAAGGTCGGCAGTTCGAATTCACCAGGTGCCCCTTGGAAACTCCGTGGGGCAGTTCTACTCTGTCCTATAGGTCGCTATGAGTCGGAATAGACTCGATGGCACTGGGTTTTTTTCTTTTTTCTTTTTTAAGGGCCTGCTAATTTTAAAGTGTAGAGATGAAGAAGGAAATACAAGTGATAGGGGTTTGTTAAATCCACAGTGCAAATAATATTCAGAGCTAAGAAGACTCACTGAGATCAGAGGCCATGGCTTTAGAATCACATTAGAAGTAGTCTCGGAGACCTTATAACTAACTCCTTCATTTTATAGATGAAAAAGTAAGATTCCAGAAACTTATGTACTGACACAGTGAGCTAAATTACTCTGGTTCTTGAAGGCCAGTGAAATAATAATCAAATAGCTTGAATGAAGTGCACTATGTTAAAAATATACAAGAAAGTGAAAGCTATCATACTTTCACATGAATATATCAGAAGACAAAGTGCACAGATGTACTATTTTAAAATCTATTCGAGCATGCACCTAATTTCAACTGAAGTTGAAATTTGTAAACTTCGACATCAATAAGTGTAAACTCATAATCATTCTTTTTATTACAAAATGAGTTTACAACAAACAGCTAAAGAATTGTATTCTCTGGTATTTCTATTTTAAGGACAATAATAAAAAATTTGGTGGATAATTAAAACAGTATTGCTCCAAAGTCACTGTAAGGATTCAGAAACTATGGTAAATGATTTCCCAGAAGTATCTGCAAAAATCTGTGGGATTTGAAAGATACTGAATTATATTAAAAACTAAAAGACATCAAATATAAGAAAAAATATAAAGATTTATTATTAAAGATGCTAATATTGAGCACAAAAAAGAAACAACTGTCTAAACTAATTTAATTGTTCCTAGACATAGTTTTAGAACTAGATACCAGCATATATAAAAAAATATAGTATATATTAATAATATGTTTTCATAATTTGATTTTGAATGTCTCTGCCAGATTGATCCAGCACGTATGCTGTTGTTAGGTACTGTTGAGTGCCTGGAGTAGGTTCTAGGAATTTGTGACATGCACTTCATGCATACATACAATGGACTCATAGTGACACTATGTGCAACAGAACGAAGCACTGTCTGGTCCCATGCCGTCATAGCAATCGTTGCTATGTCTGAGCCCACTGTTGCAGTCACTGTATCAACCCATCTCACTGAAGGTCTTCTGCTTTTTGCTGACCCTATTCTTTATCAAACATGGCGTCATTTTCAAGGGCCTGGTCCCTTCTGATAACATAACCAAAATACAGGAAACGAAGGCTTGCCATCCTCTCTTCTAAGGAGCATCCTGGCTGTACTTCTTCCATGACAGATTTCTTTTTATTCTGGCAGTCCATGGTACGTTAAATATTCTTCACCAATACCATAATTCAAAATCATCAATTCTCCAGTCTTCCTTATTCACCATCCAGCTTTTGCACGCATATGAGACAATTGAAAATGCATAGTTTCCATCAAGAGCACCTTAGTCCTCAAAGTGATGTCTTTGCTTTTTAGCACTTTAAAGAGGTTGTCTTAGTCATTTAGTACTGCTATAACACAAATACCACAAGAGATGGCTTTAACAAAGGCAAAAGTGTTCCTTCACAGTCTAGGAGGCTAGAAGTTCGAATTCAGGGTGCCAGTTCCAGGGGAATGTTTTTTCTTTCTGTAGGCTCTGGGGGAAGGTCCTTGTCATCAATCTTCCCTGTTTGAGGAGCTTCTAAGAGCAGCAACCCCAGGCCCAAAGGATGTGCTATTCTCTTGGCTCTGGTTTCTTAGTGTTATGAGATCCCCAAGTCTCTCTGCTCGCTTCTTTTTTTAATATCTCAAAAGAGATTGACTTGAGAGATAATCTAATCTTACGGATTGGGTCCTGCATCATTAACATAACTGCCACTAATCCCACATCATTAACATGATAGAGGCAGGATTTACAACATAAAGAAAAATCACATCAGTTGACAGAATGGTAGACAGTCACACAGGACTGGAAATCAGGGGCTAGCCAAGTTGACACATTTTTGGGGGCGGCACAATTCAATCTACAACAGAAGTCTTTTGCAGCAGATTTGCCTAATGCGATACATCCTTTGATTTCTTGCCTGCTGCTTCCATAGGTGTTCTAATTATCTGCAAATTATCTCTTCTTTTACTTTGTTTATAATTCTCATTTTACAGATACATCTTTATTAGCCCTAATTTATATTATATTATTTATTTATTTTTTAAGTTGAGGAGTTTTAAATGCCTTATTTATTTTACTATACAGTTTTGGGTGTTTATTAAAAATATTAATCTCTTATTAAAATTTGAAAAAAAAAGTCAACATCCATGAAGTAGCAGCTAAGCAATCAAACAATGTATTGCATTGGTGAAATCTGCTGCAAAAGACCTCTTTAAAGCGTTCAAAAGCAAAGATGTCACTCTGAGGACTATGGGGCCATGGTGTTTTCAATGACCTCATATGCATGCGAAAGCTGGACAATGAATAAGGAAGACAGAAGAAGAACTGATGCCTTTGAATTTTGATGTTGGTGAAGAATAGCGAATATACAATGGACTGCTAGAAGAATGAGCCAAGTTGTCTTGGAAGAACTGCAGCCAGAATGCTCCTTAGAAGCAAGGATGATGAAACTTCCTATCACCTGCTTTGGACTTGTTATCAAGAGGGATCGGTCCCTGGAGGACATCATGCTTTGTAGAGCAGAGAGTCAGTGAAAAAGAGGAAGACCCTTGACGAGATGGATTAACAGTGGCTGCAGCAATGGGCTCAAACACAGCAAGGATTGTGAGGACGTGCAGGAGTAGGCAGTGTTTTGTTCTGTTGTACACAGGGTTGCTTTGAGTTAGAACTTACTCAGCTGCCCCTAACAATGTATATCAATGAGGAGTTCACTGCGGTGAGCAGCTGGGGCCTGAGCCTATTAGGGAGGTGTGAACACTGTGAAAGCACACTTCAGGGGTATCCATCTGAGGGGTGAGGTGTAAGGAGTAATTTACTAACTATGCCAGTCAGGTTCTCCAGGGGACCAGCAGGATATCTTCTCTCTCTATCTATCTATCTATTTCTGTCTCTCTCTAGATTTATTTTAAGGAATTGGCTCAAATGATAGTGGGGGTCTGGTGAGTCAGCAATCTTTAGAGGAGACCAGCAGTCTGGGAACTAAAGCAGGTGTTGATATTGCAGTGTTGAGTTTGAAATTTGTAGGGCAAGCTGAAAACTCAGAAGGAATTGAAATTGCAGTCTTGAGGCACAATTTCTTCTTCTCTGGAAATTCCCAGTTCTTGCTCTTAAGGCTGTCACTGATTGAATGAGGCCCACCCACATTATGGAGGGTAATGTTTTTTATTTAAAGTCAACTGATTGTAGATGCTCACCACCTCTACAAAATACCTTCATAGCAAGATTCGTGTTTGATTGAATATCCTAGCCAAAATGACACATAAAATTAACCATGACACTTACCAATGTCTGTCAGTCATTATTTGAAGTATGTGGTTAGGGACAGACTGAGCCTTCAATTCCCCACCACTTCCAACCTCCTCACACACCGCTGCTCGTTGAAACCCAGCGGGGAGAGAGACACAATTGTTTAATGTAAGGTTGTCCACCATCCATATGAGAAAGTAAGAGCTGAGTATGCACGATACAAGAAAACCACTGACAAAAAAGGGTCTGCTAAAAGAGAAGAACAATGCAATATCAAGAACTTTAAGGTGAGTTAAAAATAGAAAGACTGTACTCATCTGGCTGGTATATATAATATTGAGTCAGGTATATGTGATCTATCTCAAATGTACACTAAATATTTCCTTAAATGTCACCTTTGCTAAATATTAGACCACTATGGCTTTGTGTCTATGCTAGGGATATTCAGAGAAGTAAGGCAGGGAGAGTGATTGTGATGCTCAAAATAGAATTAAAAACATTATCACTGATGTTTCCTGTTCTCAACAAAGAGCCAGCATCAAATACATCTGACCTTGTGAGTGTGCAAATCTGATAAGCAAAAAATTAAGTGCCGTTCTTCTCAACTGCCGTTTTGCATTCCTGGAACAGAGAGAGACTTTTAGAATTACACAAAATGTCCTTCGGATTTGCTTCAGTAGCCTCCGTATATCAAATCGTGGCTTACACAGTTTTCAAGGTAGAGAAAGCTAGGCTGACATATTTGTATAACGAACATTCAAAATGACATAAATGTAATGGCATGGAAATACCGGAAAAAAGTTTGCATTATTTAAAGTGACAAATGTTAGTTCAGTGGATAAGCAATCTGTCACCTGCTGGGGACATTCTCACAGCTGTGGGAATCAAACTGAAGCATGACTTACTGAAAGTCATTGCAGAAGCACCTGTTCTGGACAAAAGGATAAATTACTTTTATTCTCGGCTTATGTGAATATTATTTGAAATGTGTGGGCCATTTGCCACGGAATTGGCATCGCTAAGAAGACTCATCAAGTTGGCAGATGTTATGCTCACTCAGGATCAGAAACAAACCAGCTCAAGCAAGAGGCTTGCAGAATTAGATAATGAAGCAGAAAGTCCCCCTTTATGGAGCTTGCCATTTTGGCCAGCTAGGCCCAATAATACTGACTTGTCCATTTCATTACGCGAAATGTCAGCTGTGACTATATATCTAGTTATTATAACTTTTATTAAAATTATTTTAAAATAAGGTTAAAATAAAAATTTTTAATAAATAGGTAAATGAACACCACATATTCTGTCTTTTCAAGGAGAGTGTTTAATAGTCCTATATTTGCTTGCACAGAATTCAGTTTTAAAATTATTTCTCTATTCTTCCAGTGTGGTTCATACCCATATACCAAAGGTTTAATATCTCAAAATATATTTTAATTTTTATACAACAATTTAGAGCCCAGGATTTCTCAAATGGCTTATGGTAAAAGCATAGATTTTTTAAATTCATATATATTATGTTAATGATAATAAATGCAATTAAATAATCCCCTGGAGAGAAAGTTATGCAACTTCCAAACATAGCCTTTAATGGAATTCAGAGCTGCAGGAATCTAGTTCAGAAAGTAGGTGTTTTCCAAAGGTGGTTTAAAAATAAGAATCACATTTTACAGTTGTTAATGATGTAACTCTTTTCCAAAAATTTGATCAAGCAGAAAGTTACCTAATTTGTAGACTACTTAAAGCGAACAAACACGAAATAAACGACACACAGACGTATATGCATTTACGATCTCCTAGTAGCCTCTATCTAGTAGCCTCTATCTCTAAAAGGCTATAAATAGATTTTTCTTGGCTATCTTTTGTCCCACAAAATTCATAAATAATTTCGGCAAGTTATTCCATAAAATTTATTGTTATTCACATATTCGATGTATACCAATGGTCAAAACAATTGTAATTATCTTTTCTGCTAGAAAATCTTTTGTCTTTTGTATAAGAGTATATTAACTTTAAAGACTGCATGACAGGTAACGGGAAAGATATAAGTGAAGTTATCTATCCTAATTCAGCACAGAATTAAAGATACTGTAGCAAGATAAGCAAATTTTACAGAAGGGAGTAGTACTTTCAAGATATCTTTCAGAATATTTTAAAATTGTTTGATTAACAAAACTCAATAATCATTGCAACTTAATGGAATAGTATTTTTTATATACATTAAAAATGTTTTAAAAATGCACCCAGTAGACAACACTAAATTATCATTCCAACATCAAATCAATACTGTTGTGGTTAGATACTGTCGAGTCAGTTCTGACTCAGCGAGCCTATGTATAACAGAACAAAGTGCTGCCCTGTCTTGCTCCATCCTTTAAATGGTTGCTATTTTTGAGCCCATTGATGCAGCCACTGTGTCAATCCACCTTGTGGAGTGTCTTCCCTTTTTTCGCTGACTCTCTACTTTACCAAGCCTGATATCCCTCTCCAGGGATTGGTCCCTCCTGATAACATGTCCAAAGTATATAACACAAGTCTTGCCATCCTGTCTTCTAAGAAGCATTGGGGTTGTACTTCTTCCAAGACAGATTTGTTTACTCTTCTAGCAGTCCATGGTATATTAAATATTTTTCGCCAATACCAAAATCAAAGGCATCAATTCTTTGGTCTTTTATTCACTGTCCAGCTTTTGCATGCATATGAGGTGATTGAAAATACCATGGTTTGGGTCAGGCACACTTTAGTTCTCACATCTTTGCTTTTTAACACTTTAAAAGAGGCCTTTTGCAGAAGATTTGCTCAATGTAATATGTTGTTTGATTTCTTGACTGCTACTTCCAAGGGCATAGATTGTGAATCCAAGTGAAATGAAATCTTCGACAACTTCAATATTTTCTCCATTTATCATTATGTTGCTTATAGGTACAGTTGTGAGGATTTTTGTTTTCTTTATGTTGAGGTGGAATCCATTTAAAAGTTGTAGACTTTTATCTTCATCAGTAAGTACTTCAAGTCCTCTTTATTTTCAGCAAGCAAGGTTGTGTCATTTACATATTACAACCATGATGCCATATTCTTCTTCATATAGTCCAGCTTTTCAGATTAATTTTTCAGTATACAGACTGAATAAGTGTGGTGAAAGGATGCAACCTTGGCCCACACCTTTTCTATAAATCAATACTAACAATTTCTAACATGATGTCTCCACAGGAAATTTCTCTCCTGAGTCCCAGACTGTCACAAAAAGTGAGCGACACTAATCCAAATAATATGGCCTTCCGTCATCTTTTTTCGTCAAATATGTCAGGTCTAGTCATTTTCACTCCCAAGCACCTCTTCAATCTCATCTTTCTGGTTCACCATCATTTTTTAACTGGATTAGAGAGGCTACATCTAGGTGGCCTCCTCACTCCCAATTTTATACCATGCTCTGTCCTGCAGATCAGAGTGACATTTCTGAAGTGAAAATCTGACAGACCACTTCCAAATACAAATCATGGGGTAGTTTCTCACTTCTGTAATCCTCTTTCTTGTCATGGCTCCTACGTTCTATATACAAAAGATGCGGAGCTACTATGCTCTCTCTAGTCTCCAATCCTTTGAAGACGCTGTTCTCTCTGTTAAGGTCAATCGTCTCTCCATCTTCACCTGATTACTTTTATTCTCATCATTAAGATCTCACTGAATAGACCTGGGACAAATTACATAACTCTCAAAATGTGGATTATGGACTCCTTTCCTATGTTTTTATGTTGAATCAAATACTGTATTACAAAATGTAGAAAATTTAAGAAACATATTTTAGTTTTTCAATTATATTTTCTTTTTAATTTTGGTGACTTTAAGAGTGCTCAACACAAAAACACCTATTGCCAATTATTATGAGGAATCATTATGAATCATTTCACCACCCACTTGTCAGTTTGTTGTACTGCGCTGGCTTGCTTACTGCTGTGATGCTGGAAGCCGTGCCAACAATGTTTCAAATGTCAGCAGGGTGACCCATGTTGTCCATGTTTCTGCAGATCTTCCAGATGAAGATAGACTAAGAAGAAAGGCCTGGTGATCTATTTCTGAAAATTAGCCAATAAAAAGCTTTGGATAACAATAGAACATTGTCTGACTTGTTTGCTTGGGATGCATCATCAGGAGGGATCAATTGCTAGAGAAGGATATCATGTTTGTAAAATAGAGGGCTAAGGATGGTGAGGGAGAGCTTCTGTGAAACGGATTGGAACCATAGCCACAATGACTGACTTAAACATACGTCAGAGTGTGAGGATGGCACAGGACCAGGCAACGTTTAGTTTTCTGGTACATAAGGTTGCCATGAGTGGGGGTCCACTAGGTGGCTGCTATCTATCTTTTAAATTTTTAATTTTTATTGAGGCTATGTAGCACACAGTGCGATAATCTATGAGGTTGACTTCCGTCTACCACAATAGATGTATTTAATTTAACTGGTAGTACTTCAGGGAATGTGGATAAGGATAACCACTTGCAGGGAACAAGTGATTTTCATTAAAAAAAAAAAAAACTTATTTTGTGCTTTCATGTAGGATGCATGCTGGTAGTGGTTAAAATACTCAGCTGCTATCAGAGAGGTTGGCAGTTTGAGCCCACCATCCACTCCTCAGGAGTAAGATATGACAGTCTGCTTCCATAAATATTTGCTTTTGGTGTTCCATGCTAGCATCTAAGCTAATATATGGTTGCTTTAGCATTTTTTTATGCTAGTTAAGTTATTCTAATTAAATTTGGACTATGTGACATTTACATCACTTAAAACCTCATAAACACCTTCAAATACCGAAATCAGTTTATCAGTTTCATAGTCCAGGAAATTGACACTCACCAAGGCTAATTACCTTTCCCAATGTCATAGAATAAATTTTCGAGACAGATTGCAAACCTAGTTCTTTTGAACTCATAACCATTGCACCATTCTGCTTCCTATGATCAGTCTAAAGCTCTTCTCAAAATAGCAAACATGGCACTTGTATCTTAACTGTATGAGGCAGGATCTTCCACCTCCGTGAAAACTTTGTCTTATGACCCTTCTCATCAATATAAATTCATCAAAATGAAAAAGTGGCAAGGGGGAGATTTATTTTATTTCCAATTTATGATTCCAGAGAGCTTCATATTACAGGGATGTAATCTTACAATTTTCTAACTAGTAAAACAGCTACATCAATACAGAGCTTCAGAAGTAATATTCATAACGGATTAATAAAAGGAAACGCTAATCCTATACACTTTCTAATCTTAGCAGACATAAAGAACAAATGTGGCTCGACTCAGGCCATACATGGTGAAATCAGCATCGTTGAAGAGAAATATTTTTATCTGCCAAATTTGGATTTTATTTATCATTTTTCTATTGCTTATTATCTTTCCCAGTGTAAAACATTGTTTTTTAAAACAATAAAATGGATTAAATCACAGCATGAATAAATAAATAGTAATAGTAACAAACACAAAATTATTTTTTGAAAACTAAGATCATTTGCACAATTTAGTTTGGTTATCTTTACGTTCAGAAGAATTACAAGGCATTAAGCCTACATTTGTAAGGAGAAAAAAGAACAGTGAAACAGGCATGAAAACATGCAAATATACTCTTTTGATCTAAATGACAGAAATAAATTTGCCAAGGGCATGACAGTATTAGGCATATTTACACTGACCTATGCTGGGTTATGCTGGTTGAAATGTAGGTTCCATATTTTTCATTTTGTTGATGCTATTCAGTGTGAAGCATAAGTGAAATTAAGTTATGTACATAATATCTGTAGGAGAGTTTGCTACATTAACTCTTACAGATGTGGGTTAATGTTATATTTGCATACATTCTTAAGTCTGTCCTGTTCTTTGCTGGCATTTATCACAAGTCTGCAGACATGGCTTGCTGTTGGAAATGGACATGAACAATTAAATTTTCAGTCTGAAATGTTGTGAAAGATTCCACTCCAGCTGCATTTGCTAAGCCCTTTGGTAGCGGTACTGATAAGGCAAAAGAGCTTCAAGAGTGAAAAATCTAAAGTGGAGATGCAAATCTCATGCTTAGTTGCTATAGGGTTATCTTAGAATACGCTCATCCCAACTGGCCTCAAACTAGCTTTACCAGAAGAGTTAGAAAAGAGTGTTTTGGTTCTTCCTTTCTCGAATGAGCTACATCTATTTTTTTTTTTAATACAGCTTTTATTACAATAAAAACAATTCCATTAATGTATATTTAAAGTGGTTTTCATTTTATGAATTGCTAAACACATAACTGCAAAAATGTACCCCATTTATATTTGTAGTTGGTATACTTTACACACACATATACACACAGGGTCACATATACATGCCAGTATTTATGCCTAAAAGGTGACAGGTTATATTTAATAAATTTGTTGGATAAATAATGATTTCTATTTTTAAATGGAGCAGGGATATTTTAATAATTCTGTGCTATTTAAAAATGCTTGATTACTTTTAATGTATATATTCCAAGAATGTTCATCCCTTAAATAGCATTTATCAAAGTTTTAAAATATACTAACATTCAAAATAGTGCAGATATTTTACTGCCTCCATTCTGATACAATTTTTTTTTTCCAAGTAGCTGTGCACAGTTATTTTAGTAGAAGTAGACAGATTTCTATTCTGTGAATTTTAAACTAGCAATAATTTTACTGGGTGAAAATGTTGGTATTTCTCTACTAAGATGGACAATTAGAAAAATTAAATTATGAGAATTATTTTTTTTAACTTAAACTTTCTTATTCAAGAAGACATGGCAAGAAACTTGAGTAATTTATTGATGACAATTTTATTATAGAATTCAGAGTTTTTTTTCTCTCCTAGATTTAGCTCCAAATTTCAGTGTTACAGATATGTAATACCCACAGGGAATTAATGACAAAAGGTCAAATTCAGTTCCTTCTCACCACATTTATAATGAAGAACTCAAATAAATCGCCCTACCTCTAAAATCTGTTTGTTGAACAAAGCAAGCCTGATTAGATTGCTTTTATTTGTAAATTAAAAGGAAACTCTTTTGCAAAATTGTGGAAAAAAATTTATAAATCAATAGGTACCCTACTTTATAATTATTCTTTTGAGTTTGTATAGTAAATTTTGATTTCCAAAACCAATTTGAATTTGTTCTTTCATTGATCTCTAACAGTCATTCTTTTGGAAAGCAGCAATTTAAATGCAAAAAGATTACTTAAATGCCATTTGGCTACATCTATACAACATGCAACATTACACATATTCAATTTAGACATAAAATATAATATTAAATTAAACAAAGAAAACATCTTTCTTTTTCATTGTAAACATATGCTCAATTATTGTTTTGTTTTTCTTGAGACGGAATGCCTATAAAACTATTTCTGAAGTACAAATATTTCTATTATTCTTTATTATGTTCTCAATATTTGTGATTGCATTTAAGTACTTTTAACACCTTGAACGGTTGAAAATAAATTATTCTTTTTATAGAAAATTTGCTGTTAGCATTCCTACCTACAATAAAATCTGTTTAGTAGAAAATTACAACTAGTTTCAGCTTTAAAGCTGTTCATTGTTGCTCCAAATACTTATTAGCATAAAAAACAAACAAAAAAAACAAGCCCTCTGCCCTTCAGTTGATTGTGATTCAGAGCAACCCTATAGGACAGAGTCAAACTGTCCCATAAAGTTTCCAAGGCTGTAAGTCTTTACGGAAGCAGACTGCCACATCATTCTCCCATGGTGCAGCTGGTGGATTCCAACCACTCACCTTTCATTAGTAGCACAGTGCTTAACCACTGTACCACCAGGGCTCCTTGGTCCTTAGTATGGATAAACACACTTTCTGTAAAAGCTCCCATCCCTTTTCCATCCCCACTCAGCTTTCTGAGAGTGTGAGGAAAAAAAAAAAAGCAAATAAAGACCACTAAATATTAACACAACTGAAACACAAGATACAGAAGAAAACATAAAATAATAATTGTTAGATAAAGTGCATATCCTTATTAAAACTTAATAAAATATAATAGTGTATTTGTAAATGAGATGTGCAGCTTATACTCGAAGAAATATTAGACAAATAGCCAACTTGTATTGTAATTTTGTTATTATCTTATTTATTCTTCTCACAATCCAAAATCTTATGTCATTTTAAATGTAATATGTCCTTATAGTAAATATGAAGATTTCAAACACAGAATGTCAAGAAATAAAATTTGTGTCTCAAAACAATCATACAAAAAAAAGTTATAAAACAAATAGATGATAATTATAAGGTTAAGCACAGAAAACATGTATAATAATATTCATCTTTTTTATATGTACTCCATCTGAAATATCTTTCTACTTCTACTATTCAAAGTTTGGTTCAAATGTTTGAAGTATTTCCTTCTAAAATGATTTTCAATAATCTCTTCCTTTTTTTATTTTTTAAATAATATTGATTTTCCTAACGCATGTGTTGAAACTGTATCCAATATAATCACATACTTTTTTTCTTGTGATCCCACAAGACTGTGAACAGCATGAAAAGACTTGGGTAAATGGCAGATGTTTAATAAGTACCTTGTAAATTAGTAACAACTATTTTATATTTCAATAATATAATTAACTAGAAGATTATGTCATCCTCTACAAATGGAAAGAAAGTTAAATAGAAAATATTTTGCCGGGCTTTGATTTTAGAATGTCTTAACCTTCAAAAAAAAAAAAAAAATGACGTGGCAATTGTATAGTCTAATCCAAAAAGGCAATAATGACAACAACCAAGATTTGTGAGGTCCCTTGGTGGTGTAAATGGTTAACATGCTCAGCTGCTAACCAGACCTTTGGGAGTTTAAGTCCACTCAGAGTCTCCTGAGAAGAAAGGCCCCGCAAATCAGCCATTGAAAATGCTATGGAGCACAGTTCTACTCTGATACACGTGGGGTCATCACAGGCTGGAGTCAACTCGAAGGTGTTTACAATGACTCAAATTTTTACAGATATTAACCTTCTGATGCAGGTCTTACCACTAGTTTACAAAAAAAAAAAAAGTGAAACTCAGGGCTTTCTAGTTATCAACCAAAATCACCAACTCTAAAAAAAAAATTTTTTTTTTTTTTAAAGGGCTCAGCTGGAATTCAAAAATTAGTTTGGTCTAGCATCAAAACCTGTGATCGCCCCGCTTTAACACAGTAATCTCTTCCCACTGGAAGCACTCAATTCGTGCTGCCGGCATCCTGCACGAAGTAATCCTTGCGAGAGCTAGACTTGACTCTTTTTTCACCTGTGCCCTGTCATAACTTTACCCGTGTTTATGATATAATGTGTATTCATTTTTGTTGCAGTGAATATACATTTTTAAGAAGTATTTTTAGCTAAAAATTAAAAATATATTACAAGTATATAATAGTTTTAGAGAGCCTATAATTTGGATCTTTGAAATTATTTAGAGTTAAGTTGTAATTAAAATATGATTAGTCTTCATCAGGAAAATATCAATCAAGTCTGTGGAGTGCAAAGAACATACTACTTAGTTAAAGGTAATTTTGTCACTAAATATTCAAGAAATATCTTATGAAATTCAAAGGGAATATATTCTAACAAATTGTACTGGATTTTCAAATACGGTAAATATATTGTTACAATAATAACACGTTTTTTGGAGGCTTTTTCAATGCACATCAAAAATCTCAAAAGTCAACCCAGCTTTGTAATGGCTGAGTATTCTCAGCAATAGTTCTTGCTGATTCCCTGCCAATACGTTGTTACTGTACTTTTATCCTACACATTTCTGACAAGAATTTAACATTATCTTTTAAGGGTTTAGTTTCATGTGGTTGGGGAGAAAAAAAAAAGAAACACTGTTTCATTTTAGTTTAATATTGAAATAGCGATTACTACAGGCATGCCATTTGAACAAGGTCTATTATCTACTTGACTTTTAATTACCTTTTTAGAAATATGTATGTCTTGGGATTTACTTTCCTTCATTATACCTGCTAGACCCTGAACTTTTAATTTCAGACTATTAATTACTGTGATATCCCCAGGTCATTTTTTACCTTCTGTTTCTGCAAGATTAATATCATCCTAAACATTTACTCTGGCTCCCTTTTTGAAACTCCCCAGAAGGCTAACTTAACTTTACCCAAACTGAATTTCATATCTTTTTCTTGCTGTCATAACAAATTTCAATTTCTTTTTTTCTTTAACAATACCCTTCTTAGTACTATCTATGTTTCCTCCTTTATCGCTAAATGTTATTGTCAGGAAGATTCTTCTGTAGAAATTCAATTGTCTGTAAATCTGATCACCAGTAAAGCTGCTAAAATCATTTTGAGTCTGTTTTATTAGTCTGGCACATAAATCAGGTGGATTTTATTTGATTTCAGACGGGCATTTTTCTAGACCGTGGTGCTCTAACACATGCTGATATTAACTAACCCACACATTCAAGTGCATATTATTGCTTCCATGAGGGATAATTCATCCACTAAGTACAGCATGTTTCTAAATGACAATCATCGAGAAACATGTCCTGAGTAATGTCATCCTGGGTCAGAAATATAATAGGGGACAGAAAATTTAAAGCTTTTCTGTTTTGTCATTACCTCATTCAATCACTGTGGTTTAGCCCTTAAACTCTAAGCAAACTAGTTTCTGGTTGTATAGCCTTCCAATATATCTTGACTAAGGGTAATATTTTTTATGATTTATGGTAAGTCATAATTGTTGCTATGTGTTTTTGCATACATTAATTTTAATAAGCTCGTTAAGTCTACCAACAATGATATGTCATAAATATTCTTACCATTATCTTTTTTAAGGTTCTAAAATCAGAGATTTAGAAGGAAAATCGTTTCCATTGAAGAAGAGTTTGTGCAATTCAGGACCAAGATTTGAACACAAATAAATATGCATTTGTAGTTGTGTGTATGTGTGTTCTTTTGGTAAATATATGTGTATTTATAGGTACACATGTATTTTATATATACACACATATTCAAAAAGATTTACTTATTGCTTATTAAAAAAATTTTTTTTTTTATTAAAGAAAGATGAAAATACAGGTGCACACGTTAAATTTTTTCACAAAAATGTTACCATATTAGATTTGACAAATCTAAATTGACCTCATTAGAAAAGGAAATACATTTAATACTATAATTTAGGTGCTCAATTAGAGTAACAGAGTGTCAACTTTCCCCTTCTTGCTTGTCATTGTTTGTCTTAGAATCTTGGAGAAAGATATTTTCCATAACTGTGGAGGTCCTTTTTAGTCAGTGACCTCAATATCATATCAAGCATTCTCTTCAGGTAGCTAAATTTTATCCAGGCTGACTGCAGTTAGTCCTCCCAGGCATGCAGAGCTGTGCAATTCTGCTCTAAACTGCAGTCATTTGGCAGGAGCCATACAATAGAATTGAATTAGTTCTATAACTATGTTTGCTTTTTAAGAATTGCTTTAAATAGACATTTATTTCTATTTATATATGTATGTGTTGATTTTGTAAAAGCAGGATTCATATCACTAGGCCATATCTACCATAAGGGAAATCAGATAACATTACCTAGAATGGTCATCTAATTAGAATGCCAATGCCACAGTAAATTACTAGTGAACAAACAAAATAAATAAATAATCACGCTTTTATGTGAAATGTAAGTCATGATTTGTCTGATGTCAGGATGAAAGCAGATTTCTGTAAAAAATAAATTGGTGAATGTTTTATGCTGGGTTCTCTAGAGAAGCAAAACCAGTAAAGCATATAAGTATACATATAGAGAGAGATTTATACCAAGGAAGAGATTGGAACATCTCAAGTTCTTGTATCAGAACAGAGGCTTCTCCTGATTCATGTAGCCGCAGGGGCTGGCAAACCCAAGATTGGCAGGTCGGAGAGCAGGGCTCTTGCTCACAGGCTGTGAAGAATGACAAATCCCAAGATAAGCAGGTAAGCAGCTAGCTCAAGTCCCAAGAACTGGAGGTCAGATGAACAAGAGGCAGCTGCGGGATCCAGACAGGCCAAAAGCCAGAATTTCCATTTATATTTAGATGCAGGCTACACTCCCAAGGGAACTCCCTTTGGACAGATTGGCTGCTCATAGCAGATCTGATCATGGGAATGATCACATATAAACACTGAGAATATTGGCCCAGCCAAGTTGACACACGATCTTAACCATCACAGTGAAATCTTAAATGAAATGTACTCAGAAATTCCATAATTTAAGTGTATATGTATATATTCACAATTCAACATTTTAAAAATGAACAATATGGAAAAATACCATAATGAGACATCAAGAGATTGGACCTTTAAAAATACTGTACATAAAATTATAATTTTTCAAGTACCTGAAGAAAAAAGGGAATTGTAAAAAAGAAAAAAGGAAGAAGATCCTATCAAAATTTATTAGAAAGGTATGATCAGGGATTAAGTAGAATTTCTACACAGAAAAATTATAATCATTGGAATTGAATATTCAATGACTGGATGAAATATATGAATGATAATTCATCATCTGGATGATATTACTAAAAGACCATTCATATTGCAGTGTAGAAAGATAAATGTATGAAACAAAGAATATATGAAAGCATTAAGAAATGAGGATGTCTATTTTTGCTACCTCTGTTCAACATGTAATTGAGGACTTGGTAAATGCTGAAAAAAAGGAATAAATGATTTAATAAATTAAGAAGTAAGTAGAATTAGAGAAAAATATTTTTGTTCATTGATGATATGATGCTGATTTATGGAATCCAAGCTAATTTTCTGATTAATCATAATGATATACAAAAAAAGTAACAAGATGAGCTCAAGATGAAAAAAAAAATCAATTACATTTCTACACATCTATAACAAGGAATTGGACTATATTTAATATGTTAGAAGCCCCTTGATGAGATGGATTGATGCAATGGTTGCAACAAAGGGCTTAAGCATAACAATGATTGTGAGGATGGCAAAGGACCAGAGCAGTGTTTCATTTTGTTGTGCATAGGGTCGCTATGAGCCAGAACTGACTCGAAGGCACCTAACAACAAAAACAACGTACAAGGAAAACTGGTAAGAGGATCATTTGACTCAACAATTGCCCTCCTAGTTATTTTCTAAAGAAAACTGTTGCCCATGGACAGATAGACACAGAATAAAAAAACCTTAATTCTTACCAAAATATTTTAATCAAATAAAATTGGAAATGACCTAGAATTCTATCAAACAGATAATGGATAAATAAAGTATACATATACAATTGAAAACTATAAAGTCTTGAAAAGTGAGTTAATTCTATTTATCAATATAAAATGGATGAACCTCACAAATGTAATTTTTGAAGCAAGAAACATGTAACTTGCAAGAAAATATACATATAATGATAGAATTTATATGTAACTTAAAGTATGACATATCTGTTATGTGTTTCTTAATGGTAGATTCACTTGGAGTAAAATATAATACAAAGAAATGCAAGTATATAATTTCTCTGATTTCAGTCTCTTCAGGCTTAAGGGGTATAAAATCAGTGAAGGACATGTAGGGGCTTGAACGGAATTTTTGGATTATATGTCAAGCCGGAGTTGTCTACATTGAATTTGGACTTTATTATCCTCAATACATTTGCAGTAGTGCAGTAGTTTCTCTATTTCATGACACATTTTAAGCCATGTTTACTTACACAATGTATTTCTAACTGCCTTCCAAAAAAATATTTCTTTACCAAGTCTTAGGACTCCCATAAATTCACTTTACAGGAATCTTTCTTAATCCACTTTTTAAATGCCTCACCATCTCCGCCTTGATTCCTTCCAATTCTATGCCTTATTCCTAATTGATCTTATCTTTTTTTTTTATTCTCATAGACTTTTTCTCAAAACTAGATATAGTTCCTTGAATCCCTCATTTTTATTTCCAGCCCTTATATTTCTTCTGACCTCTTGACATAACTTACCTGATAGCTGGAGTTTACAGATGTATAAATCTAACATGGCTGTGCTGAGCTTAAATTTTCCACATACCCATTAGGTTACATACTCCTGGGGCAGAGTGTGGGGGCTGGGTGCTCTACATATTGTAATCTGTGTTGTTGACACCACTTAGCATGCATAGTGCATTGCTATCTCAAGCTTCCACAACAATCCTGTCTCCTCCATTTCCTCCTCTCTGATCCTCATTATATCAGTTAATAACTCCTTTATTCACTCAGTTGCTCCTGACAGAAATGAGTGTCCATTTTGTGAAATTCTCACTAAAACATCACATTTAAATCACTTTTTTTTTTTTGTTTTTTTAAAGATTCTTAGTTATACCTTAATTGTACAGTGAGAGACGTGGTTTTAGGAATGTTTGACTAGGATGGTATGGATCAAGCCCCAACCTGTAACCAATTGAATAATCGGTAATATTCTAAAACTGATTTAAAAGCAGTAAAGTGTTGCAGCAACACAGTTCAGGATGGGTCTTCCAAAAGCTGAACCTAATAAACTGAGAAATAAAAGAGACCTTATAACAGACTGGCTGGATAGGGAGTGGAAAGTTAGACTTTATGGCCAGCTAAAGAAGAAAGTGCCTGCTAAACAACTTGTATTTGGTTAAGATGATTCAAGGGAATAAGAAAGCCCCAAGAATATGAAGAAAGATACACCTAGAATAACCTCACTGCTGAAAACAAATATCAAACATAAAATCTAAAACAACTTGAGAACAAGACATCACCTTCAAAAGGGCAATGACAAAACTCAAAAAATCAACTTTACAGGAGAAGATACTGGAGTGCTATCTTCAAAACGCTGTAAGAAAATTATTCTTATCCTCAAATTCCACAAAATGAATAGTGAAACTAATGAAAAGATGGGAAATTAATTTAGAACTACAAATTTTAGTTTCAGTTTTCCAGTATATCACCTTTCACTCCTGACAGCTGTAACTCCGTTGGTATGAGGAGAAAATGGGAGTAAAAACTGCAGAGTCTGGGGCCAGGTCTAGTGGATGGGCCCTGATCCTGTACTGACCACATAGTTACACAGCTCCCCAGACTGGGAGCAAGGAGAGGCTTTGCAGTTTGCAGGGTTAAAGATAAAATGACTGGGGAAATAAGAGGGCAAAGTCACTTAAATTGATAAACTGATTTATACCTTATTTTTACCAAGAATGAAAAATAATATTTCCCTTTCTCAATCCCAATTTACCCTAGTTCCAAGTCCAGGCCTTTCTTTGAGAACAAGCTGAACAGTGAAATAACAGCTTCTTGGTATTTTCTTAGAAGACTTCGTGACTATTGGCACCCACAACAGTTTGGGAAATGAAACTGTATTAAGGGTCATGACTTGAAGGGTTGTTGGAAGCAGAAGTTGCCCAGCATGGAGGAGTGGGTTAGAATTGCTGAGACCAGAGTCACAAAGGTTTGCAAAGTTTCTATGAGTAGACAAGACTTGTGTATTGCTCCCAGGCAACACTGAGAAAGTGTCCATACCTATTGTGGAACTGTGACGTGAGACACCTAGTTTTGGAGTCTTAGTGGATTTAGGCTTAGAAGTGTAAACGCAGTGTAGAGCTTGTCTGCAAATATTTCAACGGCAAATACAATGGCCCGAAGACAAGGCTCCTTTCCTCCAAGTTTTTCAGCACTCCCACTCTGGCCCAGGAACCCTGGTGACAAAGTGATTAAGTATTAGGCTGCTAATCAAAAGGTTGGCAGCTCAAATCTACCAGCTGCTCATTTGAAACCTTATGGGGCAGCTCTACTATGTCCTATAGGGCTGCTATGAGTCAGAAGCAACTCAGCAACAATGGATTTGGGTTTTTTGGGTTTTTTTTTTACCCTGCCCTAGAGCTTCTATAAAATTTTAGAATCAAAGTCAAGTCTTAATGATAGTAGTCTGTAGCTATCTGCCATTTTTGACTACACAGTACTTGAAATCTTTTTCTATTTTGAAGGCATCTTCAACTATGTTGGCTTCGTTAGAGGACAGGGCTCTGCATTGGACAATGAAAGCCAAGGTGACATATGTTTTATTTTTCTTTCTCTTGGTAGCAAGAATATGGGCATGTGTTCACAATCAGCCAATAAGATACGTCAGCCTGGGATTTAGAATCCTGAAGGAAAGGTGAAAGTATTTATGAGTCCCCATACTTAGTGTCCAAGAATGTTATTGGTGTCAAGTGCAGCACCAGGTACGTATTTGACTGAGAGCTTAGCCGTGGGGGTGTTGGTCTTGGTTGTTGAGAGCAGTTGTGCCAGCAGTGAACATCATTCCAGGGTGATAGCATTGGCTCTCATTTCTGTTGCCTACCACCTTTGTTTTTCCTTATCCTAGTTCCTCAGTCATTCTAATAATTCTATGAGCCCCAGTTATATTCCATTGGTTTCCTATTTTACTTTTGTTAGCTAGAGCCAGATTCTGTTCCTTGCAGGTAAAATTCGTGATTCAAACTCTACGTTCTATTTTTTTTTTTCTTACCGCTGTGCTCTACTAAAAATAATCTTCCAAATTTATCTCTGTTTATGAAGCGATATTTCATACTGTTATGAAATGAATTCTGCCCCTTTGCCCCAACTTCCTTCTTCAAAAAATATGACCTTTAAGATAACTATTTCTGAATCACACAGGACACATAAAAATTATGATTAAGCTAGATGGGTTATAATCCACCAGCAGCTCCAAGAGAGAAAAGACCTGGTGAGCTGCTCACATAAAGATTACAGCCCAGGAAACCATATGGGGCAGTTCTACCCTGTCCTACCAGGCTGCTATGAGTCACAGTCAACTCGATGGCACATAACATCAAAAAGATAAGGCGTGAGGAATAGGAATAGTGAAGAAAGACTTCACCTTCAATTTCGATGATTAATATCCTGAACTTTTAAGAATGTTAGTGCTCCATAATGTCTTTTGAATTATTTCCAAATATTACAGGTTTTCTTTCACACTTTAAATTATCATATTTTGGCCAGTGAAGCCAATTTATCTGCTCCATTCCTTGACAAACTGAGACTAGCAATCCAATTTATTGGTTCCTAACAGATTACAAAAATAAAATAATAGTCTGAAAAAACTTATTATAATGCAAAAATAAATGAAAATTACATGAAGTTGTATATGATTCCTTAAAAAATTTAAGCTATGGAGAAACACAGCTTAGAGACCCAGCCTATTACTTAGGAGTTATTGTAATTCATCTGAAATTCTTGAATTTGCTTTCTTCTTTTTTTAATGAGTGCTTTGAGAGATTTGGAAGCCTACTTGTGCTTATCACAACAGGTTTAAGTGTCTAAAGCACTTTTGAATGTCATCTTAAGTAATCCTCATAACAATACAATGTGATATGGTGAATTACATACATTTTTAAGAATGGGAAATGCCACTTTAAAGGAAATAAGTTGGTCTGCTTAAATTAGCATAGATAGCTAGCAAGTAAATGGTAGGACTGGAATTCCAAATCAGGTAACTCCATAGAAAGAGATGCTAGGTTGATTTTTTTCACTATAACCTAGCAGACTAATACTGAATAAAAAGTAATGTGGTAGTTTTGCATTCACTCATTATTGTTCAATGATTATTTCTAAAAAGAAGTTAGATATCAAAATATAAGTCATCAGCAAAAATACTCTTTTCCAACACTGAAACCAAGTCCTGTCACATATCCCATTATAGAACCGATGGGTAGATTCTAACCACCAACCTTCTGGGTAGTAGTCAAGTGCAAACCATTTCCGTCACCCAGGACCTTATACATTCCATAGAAGGCATTTAAAAGATATTTATTGGAATTTTTCAATTGGCAGTTTAGTTATTATGAACAAGGCATTTTTTTTTTGTTTGCTGAGATATTTATGTCACATGATTTATTTTCTCTTTCAGTTAGTCAACAAATATTTATTGAGACCAGTACCATATGCTAGACAATGTCGTAATGCTGGTTTAAATGGTGTTAAACTGTTGAGTAAAAACAGACATAGACAAACATTAAGATTTAAAAAAATATAATGGAGATGAAAGAGGTTCATTAAATACTCACAAGCAGATGAATAAAAAACTGGAACAAATGCTATTAAGTGGCAGATACTTGGTGCTATAAGAGCCAATAAGCCAGGAATAGGCTTAAGTAGAGAGGTCAAGGAAGGCATCCCTGAAAAAAGAGCACTTGAGCTGATATCTAATGAGTACCTGGAAGTAAACCAAGAATATATAAGAAAAGACCATTCCAGGCAGAGAGAGGATATGTACAAAGATTAAAATATGCACGGCAACGATGAGGGACTAAAACGTCAGTGTACAGAGACAGAGAAAGAGCAGAGATTGGTAAGGCTTGTTGAGGTAGGAAAAGGTCAGACTGTAAAAGGACTTCTATGCCATATTAATTTGTGTTATAATTGTATTAGCCATGGGAAGCTGCTGAAGAGTTTTAATCCATGGTGTAACATACCACATTTGATTTTGGTGGAAAAAAATATATGTATATATATATGTGTGTGTATATATATACACATAGACAGAGAGAGAGAAGTAATATACAAAAAAGAATTAAGGGAAAGCCAGAGTGGATGTGAGTAGAAAATTTACTATTCTGGAGTCCAGGTGAAATATAATATTTCCTTAGACTATGTTGGTAGAAATGGAAAAGAGGGAGAGAAGTGAACAGTTTCTAGAGATATTTAGATAGACCTGTGATTGACAGAACGTGGTGATGTTTTGTTATATGGAGCTGGTATAGAATGATTTATTGGATTTTTGGCTCGAGCAACTTGGTGGGTAATTGTGACTCTGAGATTAGAGACACAGGAAGGGACTGTGTGTGCGTGTGTGTGTATACGTACGTTTGTGTTGTTGAGAGTCAAGGGGGGATCTATAACTTGGTCTTAATGAGGCTGAATTTGCTATGATTGTAAGGCAAGCGAATTTGCGAATATTGAGATCGGAGGGGGACTCTAGGCTGTGACTTGCACAGAGTTGAAACCAGTAGTAAGAATGCGTTTACCTATAGAGTACCAAGAGTCCAAACCAAAAGCCAAACCTGTTGCCATCCAGTCAATTCTCACTCATAGCGACTCTATAGCACGAAGTGGAACAGCACCATAGGTTTCCAAGGCTGTAATCTTTCTGGAAGCAGGCTGCCACATCTTTCTCCCTGGGAACCTCTGGAGGGTTCCAACTGCTGACCTTTCAGTTAGCAGCTGAGAGCTTAACCACAGTGCCACCAGGGCTCCTTTTATAAGAAGAAGGTACCTAAAACTGGGTCTTAAGGAATTCCAGAGTCATGGTGGAAAGAAAGGCTAGAATGTGCTTGAGAAGAAGTGCTTGCTTCTATTAATAAATATGGCTACATATTTCATTTTGGTATATTCTAATATAAAAAGGAAATGACTAAAGAAGATATTGCTTCATTTCTTTTTCAAGACAGCACACAGTAGAATCACATAAGAAAACAGAAACACATCAGTGTCTTGATTTTTTTACTAGAAGTTAAATCATACCACTTAAGAACATAGCAAGAAGGGTCAAAGATTTAATCACAACTAATTTGTATTAATCTATAATTCATAGCAATGTGCTCTACCTTAAAAACGTTAGTAAGTATTGTTTTAAAAAATATTGTGATCTCATTATCTCTGACCTATTCTCCTGCTATATTTTAAAACCAGCTTAATATCGTCTAGCTTTTCATTCATATCTGGAGGTTTTTTTTTTTTTTTTTGTCTGTGGAAAATATAGATTAAGTTTCAAGAAAGTTTGTAATGGCATCAGGATTTTGTTCAAATGGTGATGCAACTGCTAGTTTTAATTTAAAAAAATGTATTTTTAAGTTTTTTTTTTCCATTAAATTCCTTTCAAGGAGGCTGTGTGTGTGTGTGTGTGTGTGTGTGTGTGTGTGTTGTAACCTCACTCATACCAAATCGTCAAGGTGGGAGGGAGGAAGAGATGTGTTTATGTTCATTCTTCTTCCTGAACTGGTATACAGTAGCAGGGTATTCACTTTCAAGAACAGTAACTAGAAAAATCACAGCAAAATATACACCTGCTCAGGAGGTTGGGAATTAAGGTGACGTAAAAAATGCATATTTTAAAGATATATGCATTTCAGATGTGTTGCTTTCCATTGAAAACACATCAGTTTTTAAAAACTTTTCATACCACAAAAAAAGTTTTAACAAATGTCTGTCTTTTAAAAATTAACCTGCTGAATACCCATCAACAACATTGGTTTTTACAAAAAATCAATATTAATGTAGGGAGAAGGAAAAGAAGTTTCTATTACACAAAGCTATAAATAATTTACATTGTGTCCTAAAGCAGTCGATAATCTTGTTATGAAATTAAACATCCGACTATATCTTCCTAGTAATTTATGCTTTCACATGCAAAATGAATAATGAACGAAATACGAGTGGTGAATTGAATGTTTACAATTATGGCTCAAAGAATATTTTTGCGATCAATGTTCAAACAAATCTACAGCTCTGTTGATTATGATTTTACTGCTGATTTTTATTGCATTTCCATAGAATCTAGTCTTCAAAATTATGAATTCTAAAAAGGCAACTGGCACAACCAAACCGAAACATTGAATCATTTCTTCCCTCATCTTTTATATACATTAAAATTTATATTCAGTAAACGACTAAATTAATATCATTTGGTCCTTTTAATGAGTGATATGAATTCAACACAAAAACTAACAGCAGGAACGGAAGAGGATCCAAATGCTACGTCTGAGAACAGGTGAATGAGGTGACCACAAAGTACGTAAAATAAATGACGCTGAATTTAGTCTCGTCACAGTATGTCTTTGGTAGATAAAACATACTTCCCTTTCTTGACATAGGATCAATGGCAAGATCAAACAGACAATGGTGCAGCCTATTCTTCCAAATGAGATATGAACTTTTAATATTTTTTCAAGACCATCGATAACAAGCTTCCAAACTCTGGAATCCTTTTATTCCTCCCCAGGTTTTATAGACTTTGTCTTTTGCCTTACTATTATTAGCTTCTGTTCCAAGGGATAATTTTGGACCTCACTGCTCTCTGTCTGTAGGACAGTGAGAAGCTGTTTCTTACTCACTGAATTATGTAGGCAACACGTACTGGAAGGCACAGGGAATATAATTCAGAAAATTAAATGTGATGAGAAAGACATTTAAGTCTGGAATGTTTTCTGAATTCTTATTCATAATCACCAGATGGCTCATTCTATGATTGCATTTTGTGCTCCCAGACAGTCTTGCCATTGAATATTCACCCCTTTGCTATATATTCTTATCCCTCAGTATGATACTTTGCATTATTTTAACAATGTTTTAAAAATAGAACACCATAAAAATATGTATATATTCAGGTTATTAATATTAATGTGAATATCTGTAAATGAAAGGACAACCAAAACTTTTAATATTTTCTATAACATTAACCTTAATTTACTTGTATGTTGACAATGGAAATAATATAATGTTAAAAATAAAACCAAAACCATTTATTAATAAACCTATATTCACTTTCTGTGAGTAATTCATAGACTTCCAAACTTTACAAAACAGTTTCTTCCTTTATATAGTTAGTAAATATTGAAAACGAGTGTTCTTCAGTGAAGGTTAAAACAAGGAATAAGAAGGATTAAACAGCTGAATTGCGTGAATAATCAAATAAATTTTTGTTTGTTTTAAAAGATTTGTGTTGAGGCATAACCTACTATATACATCATGCATAAATCTAAAATGTACAGTTCAATCAATTTTTACAAATGAGTACGCCTGAATATTCTGCCGTGTGTGACAGTAAGGGTCAGATTGTATTAATGGGTGAGTCCATGGCTGAATATTATATATCTACCTTTACGTCATTTGTTGTTAGGTGCCTTCAGGTGGGGTCTGACTTATTGCGATGCCACGTACAACAGAACGGAACACTGCCCGGTCCTGCACCGTCCTCACAATCATTGCTAGGCTTCAGCCTGTTGTTGCAGCCACCGTCTCAATCCATCTTGTTGAGGGTCTTTCTCTTTTTCACTGATCTCCTGCTTTACCAACTATCATGTTCTTCTAGAAGGATTGGTTCCTCCTGATAACATGTCCAAAATGAGATGAAGTCTCACCAACCTCTTTACATCTGAAAGTTGACATTTTTCGCTGTGGGCTGTTATCAAACAAGGTGAAAGTTCCAGATTTCTAAATTGACTTATCACCCCACCTCAGGTTTTCCCCTTAAATTTCATATTGCCTATTCATGCTATAGAAAATTATTTAAAAGTACTAATTAAAAGAAAAGTGAACTCAAATGACACCGGAGATTTAATCTATTTTAGTTTCTCAACTGATCCCCTTTTTAATTTTAGGTTATACAGGTGAGTCCTGAGATTCACATCAAACTCAAAATGTGCCACCAAGGTTCCTTTGTAAAATACACTTCAACTACTTACTTATTTAATATTCTTACCTCACATATACATATAATTATTCATATATATAACCAAAATATCCATCAATATAGAATGTACAGTAAATTAAGAACAAACTTTGCTATATGTAGCAACATAGATGAATCCTCAAAATAATATTGATCCAAAGAAGGCATACACACACCAAATACATTCTGATTCCATATATATAAAGTCCAAAAAAGGCCAAATGAATCTACAGTGATAGAAATCAAAATAGTGGTTAACTTTTGGAGGTGTATTAACAGAACAGAGCCCTGGTGGCACAGTGGTTAAGAATTCAGCTGCTAACGAAAATGTTGGCAGTTTGAATCCACCAGTGGTTCTTTGGAAATCCCGTGGGGCAGAAATCCTGTTCTGTCCTCTAGAGTCATTGTGAGGCGGAATTGACTCGATGGCGATGGGTTTGTTTTTTTTCTTTTTTTTTTTATTAGCAAAATGTGTCTATTAATATCCCAAGGGAAGTGCCTGAGTTTCTGGCAAACTTTTACTCTTTATCTATGTGGTAGTAATATATACACATTCAGTTTGTAAAAATTCAGCATCTGTCCATTTATAATTCATGTATTTTTCTGTGCACATTATATTTAAATTTCACATAAAATAATTACTGTTAGTTAAAGAAATATTTTAGGGATTTTCAAAGTTCATAACTTTTTATTTCAAATAATAGAAACGGATTCTTCCAGTTAGTTTCTTATTAGAATCCCTTACGCAGCCACTGAATGCCTGACACAAAAACTCTCGTGCATTCTTTCAGTGACAGCAAATTCCCTAACTCCAAAGTTAATGTTCATTTTAGTTTCGATAGTTTCAATTAATAGAAAAGGAGACCTGGTAGAGCAGTGGTCAAGCACTTGGCCACTAACTGTACGGTCAGTGGATTGAACCTATCAGTCACATTGCAGGAGAAAGATGTGATCATTGGATTACAGCCTTGGAAACCCTATGGTACAGTTCTACTCTCTCCTATAGGGTCTCTATAAGTCAGAATTGGCTCGATGGCAACAGATTTTATTGGTTTTCAATTAACAGATAACTCTTATATTAAGCAAAATTTTACCTGCCCTCAATCACCATCTAAAAGTAGCTCTATCTTCTAGATCTACACAAAATATTAAATCTGCCTCTCTTCCACCCCACCCCCCTCCTCCCCCCACGACACACACTTCCAGGTGTCTAAATGCTTGAAGTGTTAGTAGTTCTTCTTTGGTCACATATTTCTTGGCTAGTAGATTTACTTCCTCTCATCTTCTTTATAAGATATGGTTTCATAAGTTTTCTTTTTGGTTGTTGTTGGGTTGTTTTTAGGTGCCTTCCAGTTGGTTTTGACTCACAGCAACCTGCAGTATAAAGGATTGCTTTTGTGTGGTCTTTCTTGCTGTAGTCTTAACTCTCACCCAGATGATTAGGTGGAACTGTCCAGCCCACTAAGGGGATTGATCAATTTTGCCATCCTACCGGGCTTGATATAAGCCACCCCAGAGGTGGAAAAGAGAGAATTCCATCACCACGAAGGAAGAGCAGCCAGAAGCCAGCACATCCTTTGGGATCCAGGATCCCTGAGCTGAGAAGCTCCTGGAAGCAGGAGACCACACGTGCACACTCACAAGCACACTGAGAGAGAGTGGTAACCCTGAAGACAGTGAGAGATCCATCAGAAGAGACTGGGCAGCAGACACGCAACAGCAGGAGACAGCATGGTGGGCTTCCCAGCCCACAGAGAGAGAAAGGTTAGAGCCTTTGGGCCCAGGCAAAGGGCCAGGAAGAGGCACACCTGTGAGTACAACTGGGAAGAGGCAGTTCTGATGGAAGAACTGTATCCTTGAGTATTCCTGAGCCTGAATTATAACTTGTTACTTCACTAATAAACCCCCTAATCATGAGTATGGTATGTGAATTGTGTGTGACCGTTGCAATGATTATTGAACCCAGCAGAGAGGAAGGCACGGTTGGTGTCTAATTAGTAAAGATGGCAGAGAGATGAGGTAAGCCTTACCTCTGCTTCATGAGAATCAGCCTTGGGCTGTTGATCTTGATTTGCCTTCACCCTTGTTAAGTTAGAGGAGGTCAGACACTGCTCCCATGCCATTTTTACATGACCCTATGTACAACAGAATGAAACACTGCCCAGTCCCCTACCATCCTCACAATCATTAAGCTCATTGATCAATCCACATCTCCTTGAGGGTCTTCCTTTTTTCGCTGACCCTCTACTTTACCAAGCATATTTGTCTCCAGGGACTGGTCCCTACTGATAACATGTCCAAAATACAAGAGATGAAGTCTTGCCATCCTCACTTCTAAAGGAACTTTCTGGCTGTGCTTCTTCCAAGCAAATTTGCTCATTCTTCTGGCAGTCCATGGTATATTCCATATTCTCCCCGAACACCATAATTCAAAGGCATCTATTCTTCTTTCAGTCTTCCTTATTCAATTGTCCGACTTTCACATGCATAGGAAGCAAATGAAAATATCATGTGTTGGGAAAGGTACACATTAGTCTTCAAGGTGACATCTTTGTTTGTTTGTTTTAAACACTTTAAAGGGGTCTTTTGCAGCAGATTTGCCCATCAAACACGTCCTTTGATTCCTTGACTACTGCTTCCATGAGTGTTGATGGTGGACCCAAGTACAATGAAATCCTTGACAACTTCATTGTTTTCTCCCTTTATCATGATATTGCTTATTGGTTCAGTTGTTAGGATTTTGTTTTCTTTATGTTAAGGTGTAATCTATACTACAGGCTGTAGTCTTTGATCTTCATCACCAAGGACTTCAAGTCCTCTTCAATTTAAGCAAACAAGTTTGTGTCATTTGCATACCACAGGCTATTAAAAAGTGTTCCTCCAATCCTGATGCCAAGCTCTTCTTTATATAGTCCAGCTTCTTGGATTATTTGCTCAGTATACAGATTGAATAGCTATGACGAAAGGATACAACTGACACACAACTTTCCTGACTTTAAACCATGCAGTATCTCTTTGTTCTGTTTGAACTACTGCCTCTTGCTCTATGTACAGGTTCTGTGTGAGTACAATATGTGTTCTAGAATTCCTATTCTTATCAATATTACCCATAATCTGTTATGATCCTCACAGTCAAATGCCTTTGCAATGTCGGTAAAACTCTTTCTGGTGTTCTCTGCTTTCAGCCGAGATCTGATATCAGCAATTATACCCCTTATTCCACATCCTGTTCTGAATCAGGCTTGAATTTCTTATAGGTCCCTGCTGATACACTTCTGCAACAATTTTTTGAATTATCTTTAGTATAATTTTACTTACATGTGATATTGATATCCTTTAATAATTTTCTCATTACATTGGATCATCTTTCTTTGGAATGGGCATATATATAGATCTATTCCAGTCACTTAGGTAGCTGTATTCCAAATTTCTTGGCACAGGTAAATGAGCACTTCCAGAGTTGGATTCATTTGTTGAAATAACTCAATTCCGTCAATTCCTGGAGCCTTATTTTTTGCCAATGCCTTCAGTGTAGCTTGGAATTCTTCCTTCAGTACCCTCAGCTCTTGATCATATATTCTCTTTCGAAATGGCTGATTATCAACCAATTCTTTTTGGTACAGCGACTCTGTGTATTCTTTCCATCTTCTTTTGATGCTTCCTGCATCATTTAGTATTTCCCCATAGAATAATTCAATATTGCAACTTGCGGCTTGAATTTTTTCTTCAGTTCTTTCAGCTTGTGAAATGCCGAGCATGTTCTTCTCTTTTGGTTTTCTAACTCCAGGTCTTTGCATATTGCATTATAATACTTCACTTTGTCTCCTCAAGCCACCCTTTGAAATCTTAGCTTAGGTCTTCTACTTCATCATTTCGTCCTTTCACTTGAGCTACTCTATGTTCAACACTAAGTTTCGAGTGTCTTCTAAGACAAATTTTTCTTTTTTTTCTTCTCTGTCTTTTTAATGACTTTTTGCTTTCTTCATGTATGATATCCTCTATGTCATCCTACAGCTTGTCTGGTCCTCAGACATTAATATTCAATATGTCAAATCTATTCTTGAGATGGCCTCTAAATTCAGTTGGAATATATTCAAGGTTGTACTTTGGCTCTTGTGGACTTGTTTTAATTTTCTTAAGCTTCATCTTGAACTTACATATGGTTACTCCTCTCCAGTCAACCAAATAATAGTGCATTTAAACAAGGATCTGAAGCTAAGCTGAATTCAACAAATGCAGTATGAGTAGCATGGATGAGTTGAACCTTCGCCTTTAACCTTTCTTGACCTGCATACTGACTTTGATTTCGGTTTACAGCTAATGATCATATTTGCTTTGCTGGCACCCACATCAATCTGCTGTTTCTTTTAGAGCTCACATTCAAATAGAATTACCTCACTCTTTTGCATGTAAGTTAATATTATAGCTATGCCATGTGGAGACTAATTTCTTAGATCTGAGTTCGAGAATTTCTTTTATCTGGAATAAATTTCTTATTGTTAATCTGGACTTACCACTTCAGCTCCTGATATAATTCTCCGTCAGATGTTTACATCCACAGGTTTTCTTCAATGGATATCAGTAAGTATTTTAATGTCTTTGTTTTCATTGTTGACAACCATGTTTCAGAGATCCAAGCACCTAAATTATCTCAAAATATCATTTCTCATCATAAGGAGAAACAGTTGATTCCAAGTCTGGAGCAGGATATTACAAGCTTAGAAGATTTTGTCATACAAGAAAGTAAGGAAATAACCAATGACTAATAGACTCGCACTAGTTTTTTTTAATAGACTATCACTGGTTAAAAATCAAAGAATTTAAGTACCGATAAATGTAATTGAAATGGTTTGCACTATAATAAATATCTTTAAATCTGTGAATATGTAATAATGCAACAACAAAATCTTATAGGTTACATTTGGAGGATGCTAACAAACAACATCTTCATTTTATAACTGGTAAGTAAACGGAAAGAAGCTCCACTTCTGAAGTAGCCAGGTAGTTTATGAAGGAAAGTTTCTCTTTATAGAAGTAGCCTGGCTGACAGAGGTGAAGCAATGGAATGTCATCATTTTACAACCCCTAGTTTTTTTAGTGGTTTATAGTTCTTTGTAATTTCATCAGGGGAACTGCCATTTCATCAAACCAACCAACCAAACCCAGTGCCATCGAGTCAATTTCAACTCATAGCAACCCTACAGGACAGAGTAGAACTGCCCCATAGAGTTTCCAAGTAGTGCCTGGAGGATTTGAACTGCAGACCTTTTGGTTAGCAGCCGTAGCACTTAACCACTACACCACCAGGGTTTCCCCATTTCATCGAGATACAAAATATTATAAGTCATCTTCTAGAGGCATAATCACCATCAATGAAGTGGTTTAAAAAAAAGAAACTAAACTAAATCTAATAAAGTACCTAGACATCTAAAATATTACCTTTTTTTTTTTTGAAATGACAGGGATAAATGATCTGGGAATGCAATCAGAATCTACACTGTGGGGAATTTCTAGAAAACAACCCATACAGTAACTTCTATGACAAAATAAAAAGAGATGAGAGGATGATCAAGAGGAACCTATAGATTATGTTTATTAGTAGTTACCAGAAGTGGTAAGGAAGGGGGTTTTGCTTATGGAGTATTAGGTTTCAGTTTAAGTTGATGAAAAAATCACATTGATTAGGAGCTTGCAAAGGTGATTATAGTAAGTGCTGTTGATAAATTTTACACCTATAAAAAATTGAATTGACAAAATTGTGTGAAAGGCGTATTTACGAAGGACAAAAAAAAAAAAAGAGTAGCTGCTGAAGCTGCTTATGTACAACCAAATACCTCATGAGATTTAGTTCCTTCTTTAAAGGGTTAGGGTCATGGTTTCATGGCACATCCTAGTAAACTGGCCAAATAATGTGTTTAATGTTTCTGTTCTATCTCCTACTAAGTTTAGTAGTGCCTGGGGTGGGGGTGTTAAAGGCTTACAAGTGGCCATCTGATCCACACACACACAACAACTGGTCTATTCACGTGGAACAAAAGAGGAAGGAGAGTCAGGAACAGGAGGAGGAAATGTAATGTGTGGCAAATTGCCTCCATGAACAACTGCCTCCTTTGCCATGAAAGAAGAACTGGATGGTGCTAGGCTACCATTACTATTTTGATCAAAGATTCTATAACAGAATCCTAATCAAAAGTGGCAAACTGCAGAACAGAATTTCAATTCTCATGGACTGTGGCATTTCTGGAGCCATGGAGGCTATGTGAAGCCCCTATGGGGTGGTTCTACTCTGTCCTATAGGGTCGCTATGAGTTGGAATTGATTCATTGCAGTGGATAAGAAACATTCAAACATGTAATCATTTAAAGATACAATTGCAGTACACTACTTTGGTTATTATTTATTATTATTATTTGAGATCTTCTATTTTAAAGGTACATCCCGAAATGGATGAAATGAGATAATTTCTAGGATTTGCTTTTAAGTAACCTGAAGTGATCTTGTCTTCATTATCATCTTCCTAGCACCGTCTTCCCCTAAGGAGATCCCTCCATAACTCTGCGTCCCATGGTTGCAAAGTCGTGCACTGACACCCCCCGTGGTGCAAACTCACAGGGGCACTGATAAGAGTTACACTTATTGAAGGAAACAAAGAACATCTGTTAGACACCACACAAACTACTAATATTAAATTTTTGGAGCTAATTAATAAAATTGTTAGTTATTCTTTTTTGGCCTAGGGCATCATGCACAGAGAATATTTGGAAACCTCTGTCTTAATATCTACGAAAGTACTTTGTTCAATTCCAGTAAGTTATATTTTTGTGTGATTTTAAATTGTTTTTGACTCTTTCGCCATGACCACTACAATATCCACTATAAACCTGTTGGCTAACAGAGTACCAGGCACATAGCAAGCTTATTTGTTTACTTATTTAATCTACTAAATAAAAAAAGCATTGATCAAATGAAGACATTGAAGCTTGATGAAGACATATGAAACAATAATAGAACAAGTTAAAAAAAGTCAAATTTTTTTAATATGGAGATAGGTAGATAAAAGTAGGAAAACATTATGACAAAATATTCCATTGTAATAGTAATACTCAAGTGACGGAAATGCTGTCAAGAGAAAGAGACTACTATAGTTAAGAAAGGCAGTGACAAGAGACAAGATAGAGGAAAATGATATAATAAATTTAAATAAATAAATAAATAAATAAAACACAATAAATAGGAATGAGAAAATGACAGGAAACAAATATTTTCAAGTGGTATTCATTTTACATGCACGGTGCTAATTTTTTCTATATTCCAATCCATTTGCTCTTCCCAACATTTATGTGAGGTGGATATTGTCATCCTCATCTGCAAAGCAGTGAAACGAAGCTCACAGGAGTTAACTAAATCACAAATGTTGACCTAGTTCTAAGTGATAAAATCAGAATTGGAGCATCAATCTCTCTCTCTCTCTTTTTTTTTTTTTTTCCTGTCTACCAAGTAGAGAATTTGGTAGAGAAATATTCCAAACATAAAAGTACTCAGACTCTGCTAAAGAATTTTTTCTGAATGTGATTTACTAGCGAAAAATAATTTTTTTTTTCCCCCACTTTGGTGATCAGTTTTTTTTTCCCCCCCTACTACCCTAAGGGAATCAGAACTAAAAAGAAATGGGTAGAGAAAATGAGTAGTTATCAGTTTGGCCCAGAAATCTTTCATCAAACCATTGAACTGACCATTTCTTCAAGTAAAATGGTCAAACACGACTGGTTAGAGTAGATCCGTAGGTGGCTGTGGCAATCCCATGTCTAAATAAATTGATGCCTTTCAACATCTCTTAAATCATAGGGTACAGTGACATTTGTCACAGAAATTTTAAACTAAGAAGGGAAAAATACTTTTCTTTCTATTATTTTTCTTTGTAATTGTTTTTCTCTTTTGGTATTACATAAAATTTAAGTAGACAGTCACCACTTTCAATCTGTAGATTATAATAATTTTAACAGTAATCACAATGAGTGAATCACAAATTTGTTAGTAAGTAAATAATGTATTTGCCAATATAACACTCTAATTGAAAAGAATTATTGTGCTTATTTATTTTTAAAGTCATAGAAAGGATAGGAAATGCTACTTATCTTTCCTTCTTTGATTTAATAAGCAAGAAAGAAATGGGCAGTTGATGACAAGGATGAAAAGTATAATGGTTCTTTGCATTTGTTCAGAATTTTTCATTTGTGGGTTCTAGAATGTTTTTAAAACGCTAATTAAATCACTTTGAGAAGGAAATATTTTTTGCAGAGTACAAAATGGAGGAAATGAAAATATGAATGATTTGCACAAGAACACAGTGCAGCAACAGCTTTGTAATATTTCAGCCATTAGTTTTATGTTTATTCGATTTACCATAGCAGATTTTCTAAACAGATATTCATCAAAAACAATAATCAGCTGTTCTAGGCAGTCACCTATTTCTGAATAAAAAACAGTTATTAGTTGCATTTACCTGGAAAGTCGTAATCAGCAAAAAATATGCTTTCATTTTACCAGCAGGCCTCAAATCACTTTACCTAAAAGTGAATTCACCTAAGAAAAGTTTGCCTAAAATTCAAACCAGTGTAAATGTTTTATTTATTTATTTTTACTTTGCACACTATAGTTTTAATTTTGCATGCTATTTTTGTCAGTATTTTTTAAAAAAATTAAGGCACTCACTCGGACATTTTGTCTAAGAAGTGTGAGAAAATTGATCACAGCTTTAATAATTTCTCTTCAGAACATGCATAATCATATCACTTTTTTTTTTGCATTAGAAATAAACTTCCCTAGAAAAATCACTACATCTTCTGTGATTCTGTGACATGCCACCCAGATTCCTATTAGAAATGAAGGACTTGTAACCTCAGCTGGAGTGCTGCCCGAAGACTGCCCCCAGCTGTCAGTTCCTACAAAGACCTCCTTGGCGAGAGAGAATGCATCACTCGAGGCCCGACTCCCTGCCTGGGGGGCACACATCAGAAGGCTGATCAGTATCAGTGTAACTTACCTTACCTGGAGACTATTTTGAAGCTCCCTCCCAACTTAACAGCTCAATGTGGAGTTGACAGAGGTTGAAATTAGGACTGCATCACAATTTAACTTCTCCCTCTAACCAATCCTGTTTCCTTGCATTTGCTCCCACAGGTGGTGAGCCCAAGTACTTCCCAAACAACCTCCTCCACACCGACATTTGTCTGAAAGTCTGCAGTCTAAGAAGCGAGGAGAATTCGTATTGGGTAGAAAACTAGCATTCTCCTCTGCAGAAAGATCCTTCGAGAGGCACAAAATTATCCAAGTCTCTGCATTTCATCCATATGTCATAATTTTCATTTTTCGTAAGTCAATGAAGCCAACTTTCCTCAATTCTGCTGTTGCTCCCTCCTCAGCAATTCACCTGCATTTGCATTTCAAATAGTATTAGAACCTTAGCCCCTGTCATGTATTGTTTCTATATGTTTATAGATTTTCACCTGCAGTAAAATTTATAGAGCTTTTGCACAGTCAACTCCAGTCTTCAGAAGTACACCCCACAGTGGTTGGTTGCCATTGATTGCTGTTTCCAGATGGGCACGTAAACAAATAATATGCTTAGTAGCATATGTGTTTGTAATCACAGAGTCACAAATAAAAAGACTGTCTGTACCTATGTAGCAACTAGCTATCCACCCAAGAGATAAAGCCGTAGATGAACTTCTTCCTACCAATTTTTTCTCTAGGAATTTCATTTTGTATAAGGGAAAAAGTGTTTTTCTCAACCAAAATTCTATCAACTGCTTTAGTATTAATTCTGTGGAAATCCAGAAAATATCTGAGCGGTAGAGAAGGACTTCATGTTTTTATTTTCATCATATTAATAAAAACTTTTTAAAAGAATATAAGCCAAGGCTCTAGCTGTGATGAGGACAAAGATTTGCATCATATTAGACAGGACTGTTACAGTAATACCAAAACAAATATGCCAACACTTGCCAACACAGAAATTAGAGAGTCCCAATTTTGTGCACAGCTTTGTGACCAAAACAGCAAATCTAGATGCTTTTCTAGGCATTGTACATCCTCCTCTTATATTGTAATACTAAGATTTATTTTTTAGATAGAACTGTGTGGGGTCACTGTGAGTCAGTATCATCTCGACAGCAGTAGGTTTGGTTTGGTTTTGGTTTATGGATGGTAAAGAGACTTTTCAAACTTTCAAAGACACTGATATATTTTGAGTTTCTGAAAGTGGCTTACAAATTAGGAATTCTCTTTTTAAATAGAATTAGTATGCATATAACAGAAGAAAATCAGAAGCTTACAGCCCAGAGGGACGACAGTATTTTAATCCAATTGCACACTGACTGAAAATGGCATAGCTGCTATTTTCTTCAAAATATTCATTTCAAAATATTAAAAGATATTTCAGTAATTCTAGAACAGATAACATGATTTGGTAGCAGAAATGGCTTCAATTTTCTTCCTTTGCTGAAAGGCTCAAACCAACTCAACCGTTTCCAAAACACATGTCCAATTTAGTTATCGGTTTCCCGAACAGACGTTCATGTAGTTATCTGCCGCAGGTTATTAATAAACTATCTACCAAATTTGTGCCATCGAATTTTCTTATACCTTTCCAGTTGTTTTAGAGGTAATGAAATAAATAGTTTTAAGGACAAAATATCTCAGACTAAACTGGTATTTTGCCCTTTCCTGTTTATATTCACTCAGGTCTCTATGACAATTCATTGAAAATTATTCAGAAGTTTCCTAATTAAAAAAATGCAAAACCAAATCCATTGCCGTTGATTCCATTCTTGCTCATAGTGACCGTATACAACGAGTAGAACTGCTGCACAGGGCTTCCAAGGGGCATCTAGTGAATTTGAACTGTCGACTTTTTGGTTAGAAGCTGGGCCCTTAACCACTGCGCCACGCAGGTCCCATTCCTAATTGAAGGGGCTGTCAAATGTACTTTTGGAAAGTAAATCTACTAATTTAATGTTCTTTTGAGGTAAAGCTAAATTCAAATTGCCTTAAATGGGTTCATTTTGTTTTTCTCTGCCCATGCATTGTCATATTACCTCAAATTAGAGGGACAGAAATATCAGCTTGTTATATTTTAAGTGGCCTTGGTTGCACAGTGGTTAAACCAAACTACTGCTAACTGAAAAGTCAGTGGTTCAAAACCACCAGCTGCTCCATGGGAGAAAGCTTTGGCAGTCTGCTTCCACAGAGATTTACAGCCTAGGAAACCCTAAGGGGTCACTGTAAGTTGAATTGGCTGGATGGCAGTGGATTTTTTTGTTTGTCAAATCTTGAAGTGTTCATTTGTAGCATGGTGAAAATATAAAAATAGCAATAAATATAATAGTTTAAATATAAATATGCAAATGTATATTATATAAATATAAAAGTAATTAGTTCTAATTTATTTTAATTAAAATAAATTTATTTTACTTTAATTTAATGTATTTAATTCTATTTTAAATTAGTAGCCCAACTTGTAGTAACTTATAATGCTATTGGTATTATGCTAGTAACCGACAGATAATTGATTTTCAGGCATATTGTTATGAGGAGTCCTGGGTGGCACAAACAGATAACCACTAACTACTAATTGAAAAGCTGTTGATTTAAACCCACCCAGAGGTGCCTCGAGAGACAAGCCTGGCAATCTGCTTCCAATATGTCACAGCCTTGAAAAACCTGTGGAGCATTTCTACTCTGCACACAGGGGTCTCCATGAGTGGGAATCAACTCAACTGTGACTAAAACAACAACAGTGTTGGTAAGGATTCAAGAAAAGAAATCTTGAACTGGTTTTAAACAGTAATTAACACTGTCTTCTAAACCCTTATTGCAATAAGTGGAGATTAATTATTAATAGCAGGTAATTAACATTCAATTATATATGAATCCTAATAAGAAAGTTTATTGTTAATAACTAATTATTACTAACTTACTTAATCAGACAAAAATGCAAATTTTTTTTTAGCAAAAGGAAATATATTTATTTCATTAAGGTTTGGAACAAGTAGCTTTGGACTCTTCTTGTCACAGATGTACACCATAATGAATTAATGGGCTTTCAGAAGAATCTTCTTGAAAAGAAGTTCTATTACTGGAACGCACTCAAGAGTCAACAGAAAATCACAATGATCATTTACTCATTTTTAAAATGATGTAGATATGGATTTGGATTTCTGAGGTCTTTAATATAAAAACAATTTCCTATTTTTAAAAGCAGTTGGTGTTATTTGATTTGCAATGGAAAAAATATCTTAAAATAAACTATCCTGATTGAGATCAATCACCCAATATAGTTTTAAATTCAATACACATTTATTATTATTATGCACTGACTTGGGAGGTTTCCACTAGTTAATGACCTCAAGAAATTTACAGTCTAAAAAGAAGAAAAACAGCTAAAATGAAAAATAAGATAGAACTACTATCAAATGCAATGAGGATATAGAGTGAACATGGATTTATTTATTTTTAAAATTATATCTGGACCAGGTATAATAAGACAGCAGCAAAGTACAGATTATATAGAAATCTACCTTTATCATGGTAGGGTTGTATGACTAGCATCTAAGAAAAAAAACTGATGTTTTATATTGCTATCAATCAACTAAATGTGATTTTAATGTATTGTTTTATAAGTCATATATATGACAACCACGTGTAGAGTAGAATTTTTCCATAAGATTCTCAGGGGTGTGACCTTTTGGAAACAGATCCCAGGTCTTACTTCCAAGGCACCTCTGGGTGGGTTTGAACCATCAACCTTTTGGTTAGTAGTTCAGCACTTACCCATTTGCACAATTCAGTGTCTACAAGATTGTTGTTATGTGCAGTCGAGTTGGTTCTGACTCATAGTGACCCTATATACAACAGAACAAAACACTGCCTGGTCCTGGGTCATCCTCACAATCATTGCTATGCTTGAGTCCATCGTCGCAGCCATTGTGTTAATCCATTTCGTTGAGGGTCTTCTTTTCTTTCAGTGACCCTCTACTTTACCAGGCATGAAGTCCTTCTCCAGGGACTAGTCCTCCCTGATAACATGTCCAAAGTACATAAGATGAAGCTCAGCCATCCTCCCTTCTAGCAAGTATTCTGGCTATACTTCTCCCAAGACCAATTTTGTAGTCCTTTTGGCAGTCCACGGTATATTCAAGATTCTTTGCCAACACCGTAATTGAAAGGCATCAATTCTTCTTCGGTCTTCCTTATTCACCTCAAGCTTTCACATGCATATGAAGCTGTGGGTCAGGCATACCTTAGTCCTCAAAGTGATATCTTTACTTATTAACACTTTAAAGAGATCTTTTATAGTAGAATTGCCCAATGCAATATATCTCTTGATTTCTTGACCACTGCTTCCATGGGCATTGATTGTGGATCCAGGTAAAATGAAATTCTTGAAAACTTCAATCTTTTCTCTGTTCAACATGATGTTGCTTATTGGTCCAGTTTTGAGGATTTTTGTTTTATGTTGAGTTGTAATCCGTACTGAAGGCTATAGCCTTTGATATTCGTCAGTAAGTGCTTCATGACCTCTTCACTTTTAGCAAGCAGGGTTGTGTCATCTGCATATTGCAGGTTGTTAATGAGTCTCCCTCTAATCCTGATGCCACATTCTTCATATAGTCCAGATTCTCTGATTATATGCTTAGCATACAGATTGAATAAGTATGGTTAAAATCAGAAAGGGAAATATTTTCAGTTAATAACTAGCCCCATACACTGTGGTGGCTATATAAATTGGTGCATGTTTGGAAGAGCAATTTGTCAGTACATGATGAGAACCTCTACAATTATCATATTTTTGATCTCATGATTCTAATGTATATTCTCAAGAAATAAATTGAAGAACAGAATAGGGTTGAGAAGGAGAAGTTTTTGAACTAAAATGTTCAATATAATTGCTTACACTATGAAAAGCTGTGTTCGACTAAAATGTACAGGGGCTTGGTTTTCATTCCCATAAAAGCAGAGCTTAAGATATATGCCACTAGTTTATTTGGAAGGTGATCATAAGAAGCAGGGCAGCAGGAGTTGGAAGAGTGAGACAGAAGAGCGAAAAAGTCATTAAAGTTCAGCTATTACTCTGGTTACTTCTGTGAGAAACAGGATTCAAATTTTCCTGGGATCCACCTGAGGAATCATTGCAAATAGATAATAGAATTGTTCTTACAAATGATGCATTTACTATCAACTTCTGAACTCCAATATATGAAGACTTTACATATTAATCCCTCCCATTTCTGGACTGCCCCATGCTCCGGTAGTTATGAAAATAACCTTAAGACAGAAAATTTTAAATTGAGTCAGGCCCTTGAAATGCAAAGCTGCTGGGTCACACAGGAACTGTTCACAGCTGCAGCTGAAATCAGTAATGGGCTGAGAATGCACGTGGACCAGAGTCCTATAAGCACCTGCCACAAATAACCCCTTGTTATACTCAAATCAGCTCATGCTCCACATTAAGTGTACTCATTGTGGTAGCTTGTCATTCTCTAAAAAGATTTAAGAAAGACGAGTGAGTAGGACAAATACTGTCCCAAACAGTATTGCTGGTACTGCTTCTATTGAGACCATAGCTGATATTCATCGTCATCCTTCTTTACTGCCAATACGATAATTTGCTCGCCCTCAGGCTGTTCATCCACCATTTTTCTGTCTGTTTTTCCTACTGTGGGGACTTGCTTGTTGCTGTGATGCTGGAAGATATGCAACCGATATTTCAAACAACGATATGCTTATCTATGGTGGACAGGTTTCAGTGGAACTTCCAGACTAAATCAAACTGGGAAGAAGGATTTAGGAATCTACTTCTAAAAAAAATTGTCTGATATAGTGCTGGAAGATGAGCCCCTTGGGATGGAAGGCACACAAAATATGACTGGGGGAGAGATGCCCCCTCAAAGTAGTGTCAACCTTAATGACATGGATGGAGCCAAGCTTTCACGACCTTCATTTGCTAATGTGGCATGACTCAAAATGAGAACAAACAGCTGAAGATATGGAATGTATGAAGTATGAGTCTAGGAAAACTGGAAGTTGTCATAAATGAAATGGGGCACATAAACATCGGTTCCCTAGGCATTAGTGAGCTGAAATGGACTGCTATGGGTCATTTTGAATTGGAAAATTATATGGCCTTCTTTGCCAGGAATGACAAATTGAAGAGAAATTACATCACATTCATCTTCAAAAAGAACATTTCAAGATCTATTCTGAAGTACAATGCTGTTAGTGATAGAATAATATCCATACATCTACAAGGAAGACCAGTTAATATGACTATTATTCAAATTTATACACCAACCCATTAATGGCAAAGATGAAGAAATTGAAAAATTTTATCAACTTCTGCAATCTGAAATTGATCAAACATTCAATCAAGATACATTAATAATTACTGGTGATTGGAATGCAAAAGTTGGAAGCAAAGAAGGATGAGTAGTTGGAAAATATGGCCTTGGTGATATAAACTATGCCTGAGATCGTATGATAGAACTTAGCAAGACCAACAACCTATTCATTGAAAATACCATTTTCAAAAACATAAACAGTGACTATTTTTGTGGACATTGTCAGATGAAATACAAAGGAATCAAATAGACTACATCTGTGGAAAGAGGTGATGGAGAAGCTCAATATCATTAGTCAGAACAAGGCCAGGGGCTTTCTGTGGAACAGCCCATCAATTGCTCATATGCAAGTTCAAGTTGAAGCTGAAGAAAATGACAACCAAGTTCACCAGCTCTAAGGTGTGACCTTGAGTATATCCCACCTGAATTTAGAGACCATCTCAAATAGTTTTGATGCACTGAACACTAATGACCGAAGACTGGATGTGTTGTGGGATGACATCAAGTACATCATACATGACAACAGGTCATTAAAAAGACAAGAAAAAAGAAAAGATCAAAATGAATGTCAGAAGAGTCTCTGGAACTTACTGTTGAACATAGAGTAGCTAGGGGAAACAGAAGAAATGATGAAGTAAAAGAGCTGAACAGAATATTTCAAAGGATGGCTGAGAAGACAAAAAAAACCCATTGCTGTCAAGTCGATTCCAACTCATAGCAACCCTATTGGACAGAGTAGAACTGCCCTGCAGAGTTTCCAAGGAGTGCCTGGCAGATTCGAACTGCCAACCTTTTGGTTAGCAGCCATAGCACTTAACCACTATGCCACCAGGGTTTCCGAGAAGACAAAGTAGAATATTATAATAAAATGGGCAAAGATCTGGTGTTAGAAAACAAAAGGCAAGGACATGCTTGGTATTTCTCAAGTTGAAAGAAATGAAGAGGAAATTCAAGCCTCAAGTTACAATACTGAGGGATTCTATGAACAAAATATTAAATGACACAGGAAGCATCAAAAGAAGATGGAAGGAATACACAGAGTCACTGTACCAAAAATAATTGGTCAGTGTTCAACCATTTCAGAAGGTAGCATATGATCAAGAACTGATGGTGCTGAAAGAAGTCCAAGCTGCACTGAAGGGATTGGTGAAAAACAAGACCCCAGGAACTGATGGAATACCAATTGATATGTATCAACAAAAGTGATCCAATACTGGAAGCTCTCACTTGTCTATGCCAAGAAATACGGAATACAGTTACCTGTCCAACAAAATGGAAGACATTCATTTCAAAGCAAATTGATCCCAAAGAATGAGAAATTTATCTAACAATATCATTAATACCATGCACAAGTAGAATTTTGCTGAAAATAATTCAAAAATGATTGCAGCAGTACTTCCACAAGGAGCTATCAGAAATTCAAGCTGGATTCAGAAAAGGACATGGATCAAGAGATATCATTAGAGATGTCAGATGGATCTTGGCAAACTGAGAATACCAGGAAGATGTTCACCTGTGTTTTATTGAGTATGCAAAAACATTCGACTGTGTGGATCCTAACAAATAATGGATAACATTGTGACGAATGGAAATTCCAGAACTTAATTATGGTCATACAGAATCTGTACATAGACCAAGAGGCAGTAGTTTGAACAAAACAAGGAGATACTGCATGGTTTAAAGTCAAGAAAGGTGTTTGTCTGGATTATATCCTTTCACCATGTTTATTCAATCTGTATGTTGAGCTTCAAGTTATGTTCACTGAAAAAAATTCACTCACAAATAACATTTAGGATTAACCTTGTTTATAGAGGTTATTATGAGTCCATTTTTATCCTCTACCATCCTACTGGAAACCCTGGTGCTGTAGTGCTTAAGTGCCATAGCTGCTAACGAAGAGGTCGGCAGTTCAAATCCACCAGGTACTCCTTGGAAACTCTATGGGGCAGTTCTACTCTGTCCTATATGGTGGCTTGGAATTGGAATCAACTCGACAGTAGAGGGTTTTGGGGTTTACCATCCTATTGAATTGAGGTAACTGGAATCCAGGCCACGGAGTTCTTTTCTTTCTTCTGCTGATTGTAGTGTACCAATATTGAAGCTATAGTTGTAGGCAATAGGAGAGCTGTCAGTGCGAAATAGTTGACATGTAGGTTTTCACTATCTGTTCTTATAACTTATTTGTAACTTTGGATATTTAGGCACAATCAATAGTTTACCATTCTATTGCATGATGAATTGCTGCTACATCTGCTGTACCTTTTGTGTTGGTGGTTTGGTTATATTCAACTTGGTTTGGAAAACTCTTGTATTTTAGTAAGTTAATGCCCAGTGATAAGGCTTTCTCTCCTAGCAAAGATGCTATAAAAAAAGGCAAAGCCTTTCTCCAGAACCTTAGGGATCTGTGATATGGTCTCTTATTTGAGCTCACCAGAGAAAGAATACAATAATCTTATCTACTGTGGCTACCTCTAGCACAATTGGATTTTCTAGATCATATGGTCCAATCCGTCCTATAGGGTCGCTGTGAGTCGGAATCGACTCCACGGCAGCAGGTTTTAGGTTTATGGTCCAATCAGGAAATCATATTGGATCACAGCTTGGGCCTTCTATGGAACTCTGTCTTACATTAGCCCACTCAAAAGTGTTCGCTTTCTGAGTTGCCACATAAATGACTCAGATGATTATTATGTATGCTGATTATGAAACCAAGTAAGCTCAGCTAGCCCTGTGACACTTTCCTCCTTCTTGTCCTCCTCTCTTTCCATCCTCCTTCTTTTTTTCTATTTTGTGGCAGATGGTACAGGTTAAATAATGTCACTTCTCTGTTGAGGGGTATCCTGGAAATTTTCAGAATGCTAGATACCTAAAATCTTCACCAATATGGCAGACTTCTCAAGTTCTAAATGCCATGTTTCTCGTGGTCTAGCGTGTAGGTTGTCTTTTACTAGGGCATCCAGAATATTTCCCAGTTTCTGTTCACCAGGTCTAATTTGCAATGATATCATAAATTTAATGGACCAGTGTGGTGTTCTATGGAATGTCAGACAATTCTGTGATAGAGAAGAAGAGAATAACATCTCTGGACAAGACAGTGAAGATATACTGCTGTCTGCTTCAAGACACCATAGGTACATGAGGTGGGACACTGTCAATAGGCCTGGGAAGTGTTCTCATTTGTTGCAGCTGAAATCAGAGAAGGGCCAAGGAAATACTGCAGGAAAAAAAAAAAAAAAGTCTGCAACAGTTAAATAAATTGTTTCAGAGCCAGAATATGGGCCATACATTTAATTGTTAAAAGTCTGAATATGAATAATTATATATTTGAAACCTCTACTATAAGAAACATATTTAAGAAGAAAATAAACACATAAAACTTTACTATTGTAAGTCACAGGTATAGAAAAAAATTTTAAAAGTGTTTTCCAATCATCTCTAAATGAACTTGCATTACATTTATACTGAGAAAAAGATAAAATATAAGGCTCTAGTTAACGACACAGGAGCCCTGGAGGTTCAGTGGTTAAGAACTTGGCTGCTAATCAAAAGGTTGGCAGTTCAAATCTACCAGACACTCTTTGGAAACCCTATGGGGCAGTTCTACTCTGTCTTATAGGGTCACTATGAATTAGAATCAACTCAAAGGCAACGGGTTTTTCTTATTTCTTTTAGCTACCTACAGGGCAGTGTCTGGGTGGTGCAAATGGCTAAGCAAGCACGCAACTACTAGCCGAAATGTTGGTGGTTTGAACTCACTCGGAGGTGCCTCAGAATACAGACCTGGTGATCTGCTTCTAAAAGGTCACAGCCATGAAAACTCTATGAAACAGTTAGTTCTACTCTGCACACATAGGTCACCGTGAGTCAGAATTGACTGGATGGCAACTACCAACAACAATAGTTACCGTCACGAAAGAAACTGTATGAACTACTTGTAGTAAATGTATAGATAAAATTTGCTTACTGATCATGATATTTTTTTGCTTTTGAAGTTAAAAGTAAACAATGTGTTACTCAGTCTAGTTAAAAACACAGACACACACTCCACCTCTCTTTAATGTCCAGCTTATTCCCAGAACCATTCTTCAACTTTATTATTGTTTGCATAAATCTAATTTGAAATAATAAAATGAAAAAAATTTAATGGAGTTAAATTTCATGAAAGTGTTTAATATATTTCCTAAATGTACTTCAATTAGTTATATAATATTTGCCATAAAAGTAAATACTATTAAATAGAATATATGTATTCCAAACCAGAGATTCAGTGTTCTACTCAAATACAAGTAATTGAGCACTCAGTGTTTATCAAGATATTTGAATAAATTAATCTACTTTTCTTCAGTAAACTTACTTTGTGCAAAGTGCGTATATCTTATATGTACATATTGATGCAATTTTAAATATATATTTACTCATCTTTCACCCAAGATATAGAAAATTTTAAGCTACCTTGAACCCCTTCCCAGTCAGCTTTTCCCCTAAGGTTAATCTTTATTTGACCTCTGTAATTATACATTAATTTTGCCTGTTTTTGGACTTCTTCTCTATGGAAACATTCATTATGTACTCTCAAGAATCTAATTTCTTTCTCTCGATATTATGCTTGTGAGGTTTTTCTGTATTTTTGTGAGTCAACAAGGCACAAAATTGTTCTTTTTCATTGCTATGTTTTTTTTTCTTTGTGACAATGAAAAGCTATTTATTGACCTATTTTACTATTAATGGACATTTGGGTTGTTTCCAGTTTTTGGTTATTAAAAATAAATCTGATTTGAACATTTCTACATCTCTTTTGGTAGACATAAATCCTAATATATACTAAAAAAAAAAAGTATATGTTATTTCTGGACCATAAGCTATAAAAATATTTAGCTATGATACCAATGAAACCAAACCAAACCCAGTGCCACTGAGTCGACTCCAACCCTTAGCAACCCTACAGGACACAGTGGAACTGCCTCATAGAATTTCCAAGGAGCACCTGGTGGTTTCAAACTGCCGACCCTTTGGTTAGCAGCTGTAGCACTTAACCACTACGCCACCAGGATTTCCCTTTTTTTATAATAGATACTATCAAGTATTTCCCAAAATGGTTGTCCAAATTCACTCTCCTACCAGTTGTGTATGAAAGTCTCCATTTTCTCAACATTTTGCCAACACTTGGTACCATCAGTTGTTTTAATTTTAGCTATTTTGTGGGAGTGTAATGACATCTTATTTTAGTTTCAGGTTTCATTTTCCTCGTGACTAAGTACGTAAAAACCCATTTTAAGTGCTATTGAACTTTTGTATGTCCCTTTTTGTGATGTGGTTTATGGTCGTTTGTTGTTCTCTCAATGAAATGTAGGAGTTCCTTATTCATTCTGAATATAAGTTTTATGCTGGAAATTAAAATACTTTTCCCAGTCCGTAGCTTGAACTTCCATTCTTTAGAAGATGTCTTTTAAACAGAAGTTATTAATTTTATTGTGATTTAATTTATTGAAAGTTTTCTCTATAGTTTGTACTTCCAAAGATTTTTCCACTCTAAGATAATGAATTTATTTTCTGTTGTTGCATTTTACAAACTTTATTGTCATTTTGCTTTCCTCTTTTAGATTTGCAACCTATCTTTAATCTTTTTTTGTGTAGGATGTGTGTTAAGCTGAAGATTTATTATTTTCCATATAAATATCTACTTGGCTGGCATCATTTACTAAAACAGCCACATACTTCATATTATACTGTAGTGGCACCTCTGTGAAAAAATCAGGTGACTGAAATATATGTGTAATTTTCTAGAATCTCTCTTTGTTCCATTAGCCTATTTTGCTATTTTTGCTTCAATAAGTTATTATCTTAATTAGTGTTGAGAAGGTGGTCTTTTGTTCAGCCTTGGGACCCCCACTTGGACTGACTAATCAGAGCTTCAGATTAAGAACATTCCCTGATAAAGGACCCTGGAAACTAAGCCTCTCCTTCTGTCTCAGTTTTTTCTTCTTCCATATCAAGCAAACTCCTTATGCATGTGTGTTGTGTGGCACTGTGTTAACCTCCCTTCTGTGTCTTTTCCCAGTGTGGAGGGAGCAGGGTGGTTTGCCTGCTGCACAGAAGAGCAGTGCTTGCGTACCACCAGGCCTGCTTCAGCTACGGAGTAAGCCCCTTTGGCCATAGGGGATTGATGCCCTTCTATGGAACTGATTGCTATCTGCTTCTTCTCTATGTGATTAAAACATACCAACCAAAGCCTGAGCAAGTCCTGTCTTCTTGGTGACCTTGGACCTTGGTTCAACAATTAGTATAGCTTTATAATAATTTGTGATGTCTGATACCATTAGCTCTGTGTTTTATTCCTTTCAAGATACATTTTAAAATTAGCTTGTTGAATTAAGCAGACACACACACACACATGCTCAGACACGCAACTTGCTCTGATACTGATAGAGATTGTCTTGAAGCTGTTGGTAATTTTGGAGAGAATGATAACTTTCAATATGTGTCTTCCAGTTCATGAGCACGGTTCATCTCTCCACCTATTTATATACTCACTGTATGTCAAGATGTTGGAGTAAATTAGTCTGCTACTTTTCCTCATTAAAGTATTACTTAATTTAATTTAGTTTTTCAGTTAAAGGAGCCACGGTAGCACAGTATTTAAGCTCTCGCCTGCTAACAGAATCCACCAGCCACTACCCGGGGTGGGGGGTGGTGGGAGGGCGGGGAAGGGTGTGGTAGTCTGCTTCCATAAAGATTTCAGCCTGTGAGGCGGTTCTACTCTGTTCTGTAAAGTGTCTATCGGTCAGAATCAACTGGACAGCAATGGACATTTTTCAGTTTAGAAGTATTTTGTTGGTCTTATTCTGATGCATTAATCTTTCATGGTGCTATTACAAATAATATTGTTTAAATATATTAAAGATTTTCAGCCATTATTTCTTCTAATATTTTGTTTTGTTTTATTTTCTCTTGGGCGTCACCTCTCTGCTCTTTGGGACTCCAATTTCATGTATATTATATGGCTTGAAGCTGTATCCCAGTTCACTGATCATCTCAATAGAGTCAGAAAAAAAATTTGAAAAAAATGGTATATTCATTTGCGATGAATACTTTCAGAAAACTAGGAACAGAAAAGAACGTCTTCAAACTGATAAGGGCTTCTACGAAAAATCTACAGCTATCAGCATGAAATCAGAACAAGGTGAGGATATCTGCTTATACAATTTCTATTCAGCCTTGTATTAGAACTTCTGGCCTGTGAAATCAAGCAAGAAAAACAAACAAGGCACATCCATATTGGAAAAGAGGTAGTGAAATTACCTGTATTTCCAGATGACATGATTGCCCATGTAGAATACTCAAAGGAATCTAAAAGATAATTACTAGAGCAAAGAAGTGAGCATTCTGAGGCTTCACAAAATAAGATATATAGTCTCTATGTACTACCAATAATCAGGAATTAAAAAAATATTAAAGATATCATTTACTATAACATAAAAACTATGATGTACTTAGGGATATATCTGACAAAAAATGTGAAAGGCCTGTACAAAGAAAATTTCAAAAAAATGCTGAAAAAAATTAAAGAAGATCTAAATAAGTAGAGAGATACATCTTGTCCGAGAGCAGTAAGACAGAATATTTTTAAGATATTAATTCTCTACAAATTGATCTACAGATTCAAAGCAATCTCTGTCAAAATTTCAGTAGGATTTTTCTGTAGAAATTGTCAAGATGTGTCTAAAACTTATATGAATAATCGAAGGGTATAGAATAGCCAAGAAATTAAAAAGGCAAGTTGGAAAACTAACAACTAGCTGATTTCACTGCTTAGGATAAAGTTACTGTAATTAAACAAGTGTAACACTTGTGTAAAGATAGGCAAATGTTTCAATGGAAATAAAAGAAAATATTTGCTAATCATATATCTGATAAAGTAATTATAATAAAAATATATAAAGAATTTTCAAAACAAAATAATAACCAACAAGCCAATTACAAAATGGACTAAAGGTTTGAATAGAAACATCACCAAAGAAGATATGTGGCTGACAAATTAGTACATTAAAAGATGCCAAACGTCATTAGTTATTACAAATACAAGCTAAATCTAATATTAGATAAAACTACATAGCTACTGGAGCCCTGGTGGCACAGTAGTTGAGTGATATGGCTGCTAACCAAAATGTCCACAGTTCTAATCCACCAGCTACTCCTTGGAAACCTTATGCAGCAGTTCTACTCTGTCCTATATGGTCACTATGGGTTGGAATCAACTTGGTTTTGCATAGCTACTAGAATGGCTAAAACAAAAACATAGCTGACCATACTAAATGTTGGTGAGAAAAAAGAGAAATTGACATACTTACATATTGCTAATACGAATATAAAATGGTACAACCACTTTGAAAACTATTTTGACATTTTCTTAAAATGTTAAACATATACCTACACTGTGATCTAATTGTTTCATTCCTTGAAACTTACCCAAGAAAGAAGAAGAAGCTTACCCAAGAAAGAAGAAAGCAATGCCCAGACTAAGACATGTTCACAAATGCTCATCACAGCTATATTTGTAACATCCAAAAGCTGGAAACAATCAAGTTTCCATCAACAGGGGAATGGATAAACAAGCTGTGGAATAGCAATACAGCGGAATACTATTAGAAATAAGTGAACTATTGATACTCGAAGCAATATGAATAAAACTCAAATAATTACACTATTTGGAAACAATTCAGACAAAAATTACCTACCCTATGGTTTCATTTATATAAAACTCTACAAAAGGCAAAGTAGTTCATAATGAAAGAAGGTTTGCCTGAGGGAGTGGTGTAGGGAGATATGAGGGAGGAATGTCAAAGGGACACGAGGAAGCTTTTGGGGAGTGAAGGGTAGCTTTACTATCTTGATTGTGATAATTGTTTCAAGAGCGTATTCATATTTCAAGCTGGTCTATAGTTCACACTTTAAACATGGCCTTTTCATTGTATATCAAATGTACTTCAGTGAAGTTAGGAAATTTTTTTTTTTTAAATAATAAAATTCATGGTATGAGTTATTTTCAAGTAAAAATAATATTGAAAAGCTTTCCTATATCTTTTTCACCAAATACAAATTTGTATATTCTGGGCTACCTTAAATTTTTTTTCAGCAAAAAATTTCCACTTTACTACAATATTTTCAGTAGAAACTTCTTTGAAATCATCATTCCACCTGCATTTCCTACTTAAGGAAATGATTCATTGCAGTGATTCTTCTCTTTGCCTTGACTGATGATTTTATGATGTGGTCTGAAACCAGAACACATAGACTTTCGGCTTCTGCTGTCTCCACATGACCCCAATTTTTCCTCTTCTTAATGCCCTTGCATTATGGTTTTCTCCTTAAGCTTCATTCTGTCCTGTAATTGTATTCTTTGTGCCTATTCTGAATTTATATCCAGTTTGCCCACTTATGGGAATTGAAATGTAAAACAGTAGCCTTATTCTTTACAGGTATTTTGCTAACAGTGGTTAACATATGGTAAATATTATAAAGATCTTTGGTGATAGGCTGATTAAATTTTGATATGTATCCTATTTGTACCTAGCATTTTATTAAGCAAACTAAATTAATGGTTCATTCAATTATTTAACAACATTTTTTGAGTTATGAGCCAGGTCATGTACTAATCTCTAGGGATTCAAAGATAAATTGAACAAATATCTTGTTCTTTGGGAGCCCTTGTTCAATCTCCTATAGCAGTTCTCAGCCTAAGTATCACGTATATAGATATTCTGAATATACTATTATTTTGGTAATAAAATTATTTTGGTGTATAAGTATTTATATTTTATTAAGCACATGTGTTTATTATGTATTATCTCAAAAATATCTCTAACAGTCATGTTAGGCAAAGCAAAAATTGTTTTGTCTACACAGAATGATTTCTGTGAGTAGGACCAATTAAAGGTAACTGAATTAGTCAGCTTCCAACATATACCCAGTGCCGTTGAGTCTATTCTGACTCATAGCAACCCTATATATAGGATATTTAAAAGCTTGCCGTGTTGACATAACAAGAAATAGGTTTCTTAAATAAAAAAAAATAACGTAGTCAGAACTCTTTAATAAGGGCATGGTTATTTTTAACATGGTAACTTGATTATTTTGATACATGATATTTGAAATATTAATTTCAAATTACTGTACTGCCTATGTTTAGGCAAACTTTCTGGACAAAATCTCTATGACTGCCAATGCCACATTCTCAAGAGAGTTGCAATTCACTCTGGCTCTGGCAGTCATTACAGCAAAATAGAAGTAAAAAATGGTTTGGGATCAACAGATCAGTATTGTTTGGAAATATTTGGCCTAGTTACCTGGGAGGCACCCAAGGTTTGACTACCAACAGGAGATTTTTGACAGCAGGGCTTCTCAATTGCCTGAAGCAGCCTCAGTAATTGCTTTCACTCTATTTTAACCCTTAAGGGCTATAAAAATTGCTTCAGTAAAGTTAAGTAGGACAACTTTGCAGTCTTTTCTAACAGAAATGTATTTAACATGTATATGATTTGCCACAAGATATAAACCATTTAAGTTTTTGTTAAAATTTAATTTCTCTAGAATCACAGTTTCCAAAATTTAAGTAACAGGTAGAATTGGAAAGATAATAGATATATAAAAAACCTAATATAAAAAAATAGGTAGATATAATTAGAAATAGATGTATAGAATTGTATCAGTGGAAATAACATGCATAAATACAGATATATAATCATTGTATCAGCCAAAGTACCACTTGGTGCCACCATTAGTAAGTCATATTTATGATATAATATTTTAGCATTGATTATACATTGATGTTAGAGAAGCCTATCTCTTGTGCGGTAACTATACTGTAATGATTAATTTTATGTGTCAATTTGGCTAGGCTATGAATTACAGCGGTTCGGCTAGATATTGGACTGGTTGCTGTTCCATAATGTAATGTAATGCAATACAATGTAATATAATGCAATCAGCTTCCATGATGTGATCAACCAATCAGTAGAAGGGTGTTTCCTTGGGGGACTGGCATGAACATATATGGATACTCTGGCAGAGATGGTTCTCTCTTTGATTCTGCACTCTTCTTGTCTCCTGATCACTAGATCTTGGGACATAAGCCTGCAGAAATCACTGATCAGCTGCATGGGCTGCAGATTTTGCATTTGCCAGCCCTAGCAGTCCTGTGAGCCAGCAGAAGTCTCCACCATACCATCTGACCTGCAGATTTGGCACTTGCCATCTCCCACAATTGTATGAGCCATTTCCTTGAAGTAAATTTCTCTAAATATATTTATATATGTACATCTCACTGGTTTTGCTCCTCTAGAGAACCCCAGATTTGGGACTTGCCAGCTCCCACAATTGTGTAAGCCATTTCCTTGAAGTAAATTTCTCTCAATATATTTATATATGTACATCTCACTAGTTTTGCTCCTCTAGAGAACCCAGTCAAGACATATGCCAAGTCAGAGTTAAATCTGAAACAAGAAATAAATTTAATTTGCCTGTGCTCAGCTTGTTTTCATAAAAAGGAATTTAGAAACTGATGATAATATCTCCAGGTATATTTATATTATATATTTATTTAGCTATTCTAAATAAATGAGTTACCATGTTAAAACATCTTGGAAAACTAAAGTATAAAAATAACCAAAAAAATTTATTTCTTTAAAATTTAGGTTGATTCTTCCTGCACTTTTAAGAAACCTATTTATACTTGGTGCTGGCGGAATGAGGAAATACAAATCTAACACTTTTATAGTTATATGCACTTTAAAAATTTAGCTGTATTTTTATAAGAGTTGTATTGTTACCTGTAAATCCACCCTGATATTCATTTCATATCAGTACTAATATAGTAGCAGTTTATTTTTTATTTTATTTTTTTAGGCCACATTTCTCTTTCATTTAACATATGTCACCCATACATCACTGAATTCTGCATATTCCTAATTGAATAATTCTGTACTGGGGTAGAGGGAATATCTTTTTAACCTCAGCTAATGATTAGCTTTTGTCCTAAACCATAGGGATTAATCTGTTCTTGTAGTTTCTTTTCTAGAGATTTTAATATCAGATATTTTAAAACAAATGCTGCCTCTATTTTGACATCTTTCCTCTCTTGAGACACTATAAATTAGTGTAAATGATACATATTAGAGTTGATATCTTCTGGGAATCACACTGTGGATGTCTATAACAAGAATCATCCTTTGAAACTAAGATAAGCTCTAAATTATTTATTATTTAGCCTTGTTAAAAAAAAAAAAAGATTGGTGGCTGCCCCATGTATTATAGAATAAAACTGTGCTCCATAGAGTTTTCTTGATTGTAATCTTTTTGGAAGAGATAGCCAAGCTTTTCTTCCACAGAGCGTCTGGTTTGTAGAGCCAACTTTTCAGTTAGTAGCCAAGGGCAAACCATGTGCACCACCCAGGGACTTTTAAACATTGTTAGGTATATAAAAAAAAATCAGTGACTAATTACAAGGTTTTTTTTTTTTTAATTAAAATGCTTACAGGATTTCAGTTGTACGGTCCAAAGGGAAAATTTTAATACATCTACTAATATATCTTTGAATTCCAATCAAGTGTGTGGTACAGGCTCTGTCCTATAGTTTTAGAGGGGCAGGAGTGTTTGGTGTAGGTACTGGTATCTGGTTGCAGCAGGGGGTCACACTCTGAATGAGGCAGAGGGCTGAAAATCATCCCCAAGTGTCTCTGAGGAAAGCGTTTCCCTGTTCCCTAGAGCATACAGGTGGGTGGGTTCTGCAGACGGACCATGAGCACCCAAGGCTTTTGGTTGTAAGGACTGAGATGTACCAGTTATCCTTGGACCCCTGTCACGGGTTGCTGAGTGATCCGAGGCACCAGTCCTTAGGCCCCTGATGTGGGTATGTGAGGACCCTGTTTAACGGGCAAAGCCACATCAAATATCAAACACCCACCTCTCCACCGCACAGCTTAAACAGTCGCAGTCTGCCAGCAAGGGCCTATTCTCCTGGAATTGGCCCATACATGTCCATGCCGTTGGGGGAAAGGTATTCAAAGTCCATGGAATGCTTATGCCTGGACAGGAGCCACTTCTGTCCTGAGCTCCCCAGGTTAGTGGAACTCACAAATGATTTTTTTCCCCTTTTGTAAATTAAATCCGGGAGCATGGCTCAGGGCACTCAAATGGGCCTTTCTCAGGCCCAGGGAAATCAATAGCCACTGAAGCTGGCTTGGGGTGGGGGGAGCAGTAAAATATATGCAAGTACTTAGCTTTTGCTGAGAGCGCCATTCTTCTCTGGTTCCGGAGGTGTGAGTAGGCTGTGTGGCTGGCTGCTTCTCTCTGAGAAAACTGTGGCCGAACACTAGTACCAGCCCGCTGCCACCACTCCCAGGAATGGTGCCTGAGAGATCCCTGTGATTCAGGTCTGGTAACTCCTCTCTGCTTCTGAACCATCTCTTCCTTCCCCTGCCCCTCAGTTCATTTTCCTAGCTCACCTTTGCTGTTCAGGGCTCCTAGCTTGTCATAAATATACTAATTTCTCTTGTTTTTTTGGGTCTTTGTTGTAAGAGGGCTCACCGGAAGTTTCTGTCTATTCTGCCATCTTGGCTCCACCTCTAGATTAACATTTTAAAGGAAACTATTAAACCCATCTATAAAAGATAGCCCATATTTTTAAACTGAGATTTAGTATCTACTATTACACATTTGGAGCCTTGGTGGCACAGTGGTTAAAAGCTCAGCTGCTAACCAAAAAGTCAATAGTTCCAATCTACCAGTCACTCCTTGTAAACAATATGGGGCAGCTCTATTTGTCCTATTTGATTGCTATGAGTCAGAATCAACTTGCTGGTAACAGATATTACATATGTAAAGAATGCTTGAATCATTTCCCTTACTTTCAGAAATTTTATATTCTTTTTTTCTCCTTGAATGTGTATTTAATTACTGTGCATTCAGAAACTTCAAATACTAATTAATTATGTATTTACATCAGAGCATTTTTATTGCATTCAAATGCATTTGTAAACTGAAAAATATGTATAAACAGATTTGTTTACTTGTGACCCTGATGATTTTTTCTTTGATCAATTTATTACATTTGCTAGTAGCACACAATTGATCAAAAAACAAATTTTAATAGTTATTAAACAAAGTAAGTATTAAAAATGCAACTCTTGACTGATGACATTGTTTATTGCTAAAATTGGGGTTTAACTGTAACCCAATTTCTTTTTTTAAAATAAATACAAGGGAATGATTTTCTGATCAATATAATATTATCCAAAAAACAACAGCCACTGTTGAATCAATTCCAACTCATAGTGACTCCAGAGGACAGAGTAGAGCTGCCCTAGGATTTTCAAGGTGGATTCAAACTGCTGATCTTTTTGGTTAGCAACAAAGCTCTTAACCGCTGTGTCAACAGATAATATTATTCAAATATTTGATTTCTCTGAGTTATAGTTAAATATGTAAATATTAAATGATGGTCAAAAAAATAATAATGAGGGGACTACCAGCTAACATTGCACCGTAGACAGAAGCTTCACACCGTCCCTCTACAGCAAAGACCCAAAAAACTAAGTAAAAAAGAGACAAATGTTATTCCTGGATCATGAAGTGTCAAATGAAGAGATAAGGAACTCAGCCAAGCACTGAATAGAGTAAGAGACAGAGGAGAGAGAGCAAGGAGAGATACTTACGGAAGGCTCAACTGGTAATGCAGAATGGATCTGCCATCTCAGACTCCTGTTGGGGATCAGCAGTTGGGGAGCGTGGGAAAGCAGCTTCACGAAACTCCCAGCAGGAGACAGAGTACCTGGTAAGCAGCAATACACACTTTCCCACCCCCCACTCTCTCCTTTTTTCTTTCTTTCTTCCTTTTTGCTTTTCTGCATTTCTCGGTTTCTTTTCTCTCCACCCCAACAGGAAGCTCCCTTAGCACTCTTCCCCCCCCTTTCTTTCTTTGCTTGTTTGAACCTCCCCAGTGCTGATTCCTGGCCCACCCTGTCAGCCCTAGTAAGTACGAAAAACAATCCATCCCAGCCCTTCCCCTTTGGCTGAACAGGCCCTGCTGTATCATAGCTGATTGACCATCCCTACCCATTGGACAATGAGGTGGAAAGTATTCTGACTACAGACAAGCAAACAACAAAGAACGCACAGCCCACCTGCTCAGCCATAACCAAATAAAACAAAAAAGCAGGATGATACAAACTATTCTACAATCAAGAAATGAAGAAAATTACTGAATGTCTGGAAGACAGTAGACAATATCAAAACATTGAAAAAAAGGACAGGATGGTTCCAGTAGGCATCCAAAATGAAACACCAGATGACTTTCCAGTAGAAGAAAAGACACTAGAACTACCTGACAGGGAATTCAAATCTCTAATACTCAGAGCGATCCAAGAGTTGAAGCAAAAAGCAGAGAACAACGAGGAAAAACATAGACAGATTTATGGAAAAGGGTAAATTCATGGATAATACAGACAAAAAAATGGAACAATTCAGGAAAAAATACAGGAACAAAACCCCAAAATAAACTCACAGCTAGAAATCATACAAAAACATCAAGTAGAAATCCAAAAGATAAAAAGATTTCAGAATCAGACAGTGTCATTGAAAGGCTGAGGAGCAGATTTGGAATGATGGAACACAGAATCAGCAAAATTGAAGACGAATACTTGGATACAACTATGTTTGAGGAATAATCAGAAAAAAAGAATGAAGAAAAATGAAGTGACCCTGAAAATTATTTGGGATAAAATCAAATGCAAAAATGTCAGAGTGATCAGAGTTCCAGAACACGGAGAGAAATTGGTTAACACAGAGAAGATCATTGAAGAAATGCTGACAGTAAACTTCCTAATATCATGAAAGATGAAAAGCTGACCATCCAAGAACCTCAACGAAACCCATATAGGATAGGACTCAAAAGAAAAACACCAAGGCATATCATAATAAAAAAAAAAAAAAAAATCATAATCACACTCACTAAAACCAAAAAAATCCTGCGAGCGGCTTGAGGAAAACAAAAGAGAAAAAAAAAAGACTAAACTGATTATTTGGGAGAAACCATGCAGGCAAGAAGGCAATGGGGCAACATATAAAACCTTGAAAGGAAAAAATTGTGAACCAAGAATAATACATCCTGCAAAACTTTCATTCAAATATGATGGTGAAATTAGGACATTTCCAGATAAGCAGAAATTAAGGGAATATGTAAAAAACAAAACCAAACTTACAATAATTATTAAAGGGAGTTCTTCAGTCTGAGAAAAAACATCAGACCACAGCCGGAATATAGGATGAAAGATTGTACCAGCCAGATATCAAGGTAGGAAATGAACTCTCAAGGACTGTCCAAAACCAAAATAATTGTAACAGGGAACCAGAGAGGCTAACCTGTAATTGACAGCAACGTCAGAAAATAAAAAAGGAAATAAACGGTATAGGTATAGAACTTTCTAATGCAGAGGAAGACAAGGCCATACCAAGTAATAATGTTGCTGTCGTTAGGTGCCGTCGAGTCAGTCCTGACTCACAGTGATTCTATGCACAACAGAATGAAACACTGCCCAGTCCTGAGCCATCCTCACAATCGTTGTTATGCTTGAGCTCATTGTTGCAGCCACTGTGTCAGTCCACCACGTTGAAGGTCTTCCTCTTTTCTGCTGACCCTGTACTCTGCCAAGCATGATGTCCTTCTCCAGGGACTGATGCCTTCTGACAACATGTCCAAAGTATGTAAGACGTAGTCTCGCCATCCTTGCCTCTAAGGAGCATTCTGGTTGTACCTCTTCTAAAACAGATTTGTTCATTCTTTTGGCAGTCCATGATATATTCAATTTTCTTCGCCAACACCACAATTCGAAGGCGTCAATTTTTCTTTGGTCTTCCTTATTCATTCTCCAGCTTTCACATGCATATGATGTGATTGAAAATACCATGGTTTGGGTCAGGCACACCTTAGTCTTCAAAGTGACATCTTTGCTCTTCAACACTTTAAAGAGGTCCATTGCAGCAGATTTACCCAATGCAATTCATCTTTTGATTTCTTGACTGCTGCTTCCATGGCTGTGGATTGTGGATATCGTGGATCCAAGTAAAATGAAATCTGTGACGCCTTCAATCTTTTCTCCGTTTATCAAGATGTTGCTCATTAGTCCAGTTGTGAGAATGATTGTTTTCTTTATATTGAGGTGCAATCCATACTGAAAGCTATGGTCTTTGATCTTCATTAGGAAGTGCTTCAAGTCCTCTTCACTTTCAGCAAGCAAGGTTGTGTCATCTGCATAACGCAGGTTGTTAATGAGTCTTCCTCCAATCCTGAAGCCCCATTCTTCTTCATATAGTCCAGCTTCTGGTATTATTTACTCAACATACAGATTAAATAGGTATGGTGAAAGGATACAACCCTGATGCACACCTTTCCTGACTTTAAACCAATCAGTGTTCCCTTGTTCTGTCCAAACAATCACCTCTAGATCTATGTAAAGGTTCCTCACGGGCACAATTAAGTGTTCTGGAATTCCTATTCTTCGCAATGTTGTCCATAGTTTGTTATGATCCTCACAGTTGAATGCCTTTTCACAGTCAATAAAACACAGGTAAACATCCTTCTGATATTCTCTGCTTTCAGCCAGGATCCATCTGACATCATCAATGATATCCCTGGTTCCCCACCCTCTTCTGAAACCAGCCTGAATTTCTGGCAGTTCCCTGTCGATATACGGCTGCAGCCGTTTTTGAATGATTTCAGCAAAATTTTGCTTGTGTGTGATCTTAATGATATTGTTCTATAATTTCCACATTTGGTTGGATCACCTTTCTTGGGAACAGGCATAAATATGGATCTCTTCCAGTCCGTTGGCCAGGAAGCTGTATTCCATATTTCTTGGCATAGATGAGTGAGCACTTCTAGGGCTGCATCTGTTTGTTGAAACATCTCAATTGATATTCCATTAAATCCTGGAGGCTTGTTTTTGCCAATGCCTTCAGAGCAGCATAGACTTCTTTCTTCAGTACCATTGGTTCCTGATCATATGTCACCTCTTGAAATAGTTGAACATCAACTAATTCTTTTTGGTGTAATGTCTCTGTGTATTCCTTCCATCTTCTTTTGATGTTTCCTGCGTCATTTAAAAATTTCCCTATAGAATCCTTCACTACTGCAACTCGAGGATTGAATTTTTTCTTCAGTTCTTTCAGTTTGAGAAAAGCTGAGCATGTTCTTCTCTTTTGGTTTTCCATTTCCAGCTCTTTGCACATGTCATTATAATACTTTACTTTGTCTTCTCGAGCTGCCCTTTGAAACCTGCTCAGTTCTTTTACTCCATCAATTCTTCCTTTTGCTTTAGCTGCTCGACATTCGAAAGCAAGCTTCAGAGTCTCCTCTGACATCCATCTTGGTCTTTTCTTTCTTTCCTGTCTTTTCAATGACCTCTTGCTTTCTTCTTGGATGATGTCCTTGATGTCATTCCACAACTCGTCTGGTCTTTGGTCACTAGTGTTCAATGCATCAAATCTCTTCTTGAGATGGTTTCTAAATTCAGATGAGATATACTCCAGGTCATATTTTGGCTCTCATGAACTTGCTCTGATTTTCTTCAGTTTCAGCTTGAATTTGCATAGGAGGAATTGATGGTCTGTTCCACAGTCGGCCCCTGGCCTTGTTCTGACTGTTGATATTGAGCTTTTCCGTCATCTCTTTCCACAGAAGTAGTCAATTTGATTTCTGTCTGTTCCATCTGGTGAGGTCCACGTGTATAGTCACCATTTATGTTGGGGAAAGAAGGTATTTGCAATGAAGAAGTCAGTCTTGCAAAATTCTATCATTGGATCTCTGGCATTTTTTCTATTACCAAGGCCATATTTTCCAAGTATGGATCCTTCTTCTTTGTTTCCAACTTTCGCATTCCATTCGTCAGTAATTATCAATGCATCTTGATTGCATGTTCCATCAATTTCAGACTGTAGCAGCTGATAAAAATCTTCTATTTCTTCATCTTTGGCCCTAGTGGTTGGTGCGTAAATTTAAATAATAGTCATATTAACTGGTCTTCCTTGTAGGTGTATGGATATTATCCTATCACTGACAGCATTGTACTTCAGAATCGATCTTGAAACGTTCGTTTTGACGATGAATGCAACACCATTCTTCTTCGAGTTATCATTCCCAGCATAGTAGACTTTATGATTGTCCTATTCAAAATGGCCAATACCAGTCCATTTCAGCTCACTAATGCCTAGGATATTGATGTTTATGCATTCCATCTCATTTTTGATGACTTCCCATTTTCCTAGATTCATACTTCATACATTCCAGGTTCTGATTATTAATGGATGTTTGCAGCTGTTTCTTCTCATTTTGAGTCACACCACATCAGCAAATGAAGGTCCTGCAATCTTTACTCCATTCACGTCATTAAGGTCAACTCTACTTTGAGGAGGCAGCTCTTCCTCAGTCATCTTTTGAGTGCCTTCGAACCTGGGGCCTCATCTTCCAGCACTATACCAGACAATATTCTGCTACTATTTGTAAGGTTTTCACTGGTTAATGCTTTTCAGAAGTAGACTGCTGGGTCCTTCTTCCTAGTCTGTCTTAGTCTGGAAGCTCAGCTGAAACCCATCCTCCATGGGTGACCCTGCTGACATCTGAATACTGATGCCATAGCTTCCAGCATCACAGCAACATGCAAGCCCCCACAGTGCAACAAACTGACAGACACTTGGGGGCCATGTAATGATAGACTGGTTTAAACCTGGGGAGATAAGGGTAAATTTCAAGGTAACCACAAAGAAATTTAACAAACCTACTCATCCAAATAAAGAAGAAAAACATAAAGTCTCAATAAAAAGAAAATCTATACAGACAAAAGAAATGAAAAAGAAATCCACAAACAGAAGGAACTCAGCACAGAGAACGAGAGGAAAAAAGAATATGTTAGCACCACAAAAAAAAAGCACTGCAAAATGACGGCAATAAACTCATTAAAAAAAAAAAGAAAGAACTCATACCTATCAATAATTAGGATGAATGTGAACAGGCTAAATGCACCTATAAAGAGAGGCTGAGTGACAGAATGGTTATAAAAACAGCATCCGTCAATATGTTGCCTACAAGAGACACACCTTAGAAACAAAGATGTTAATTTATTAAAAATCAAAGGGTGGAAAAAAAGTATATCAAGCAAATGACTACCAAAAAGGAGCAGGAGTGGTAATACTAATCTCAGAAACGATAGGAGTTAAAACAAAATCCACCATAAAAATCAAAGAAGTGCACTATATAATGATTAATGGGATGATTCATCATGAAGACTTAATCTTAAAAAGCATCTATGCACCCAATGACAAGGCTCCAAAATACATAAAACAAACTTTGAAAGCATTGAAAACAGAAATTGACAGTTCCACAATAATAGCTGGAGACTTCAATACACCACTTTCAGTAAAGGACAGAACATCTAGAAAGAAACTCAATAAATATAAAGAATTGCTAAAGAGCACAATAAACCAACTTGACCTCATAGACATATATAGAACACCCCACCCAACAGCTGCAAAATACACATTATTTTCCAAAGTACATGGAACGTTCTCCAGAATAGACCACATCTTAGGCCACAGAGCAACCCTCAAAAAAATCCAAAACATTGAGTTAATACAAAGTATCTTCTCTTACCACAATGCCATCAAAGTAGAAATTAACAACAGGAAGAGTAAGGACAAAAAAAAAAAAAAAAAACAATTACATGGAAACTGAATAACACCCTGCTTAAAAGCCACTGGGTAATAGAAGAAAGGAAAGATGGAATCAGAAAGTTCCCAGAATCAAACAAGAATGGAAACACACCATATCAAAACCTTTGGGACATAGCAAAGGCAGTCCTCAGAGACCAATTTGTAGCAATAGATGCACACATCAAAAAAGAAGAAAGGGACAAAATAAAAACATTAGCTATACAACTTGAAAAAATAGAAAGAGAACAGCAAAAGAAGCCCACAGTCACCAGAAGAAAGGGAATAATAAAGAGCAGAGCAGAAATAAATGAAATAGAGAATAGAAAAACAATAGAAAGGATCAACAAAACTAAAAGTTGTTTCCTTGAAAGGATCAACAAAATTGAAAAACCACTGGTCAAAGTGACAAAAGAAAAACAGGAAAAAACAGAAACAAGCAAAATAAAAAATGAGATGGGGGACATTACGACAGACCCAATAGAAATAAAAAGGATCATAACAGAGTATTATTAAAAACTATACTCCAACAAATTTTAAAACTGAGAGGAAATGGACAAATTTCTAGAGACACACTACCTACCCAAACTAACACAAAATGACATTGAAAATCTGAACCGGCCCATAACAAGAGAAGAGATTGAAAAGGAAATTAAAAAAAAAAAAAAAAAAACTCCCAACCAAAAAAATCCCTGGCCCAGATGGCTTCACTGGAGAATTCTACCAAACATTCAGAGAAGAGCTTACACCAGTACTACTCAAACTGTTTCAGAACATAAAAAAGGAAGCGATATTTCCGAATTCATTCTATGAAGCCAGTAGATACCAAAACCATGCAAAGACACCACAAAAAAGAAAATCATAGACCAATATCTTTCATGAATATAGATGCAAAAATCTCAACAAAATTCTAGCCAGTAGAACTCAGCATCATATCAAAAAAATAAGACACCATGACCAAGCAGGATTCATACCAGGTATGCAAGGATGGTTCGACATTAGAAAATCAACCAATGTAACCCACCACATAAATAAAAGGAAAGAAAAGAATCACATGATCATCTCAATTGACCCAGAAAAGGCATTTGACAAAGTCCAATACCCATTCCTGATGAAAACTCTCAATGAAATAGGTATAGAAGGGATATTTCTCAGCACAATAAAGGGCATCTAAAAAAAAAAAAAATTTTTTTTTTTTTTTTTTTGCAAAACCAACTGCCAACATCATACTCAATGGAGAGAGGATGAAAACATTCCTCTTGAGAACAGGAAGAAGACAAGGATGGCCTTTATTACCACTCCTGTCTACCATTGTGTTGGAAGTCTTAGCTAGAGCAGTAAGGCAAGAAACAGAAATAAAGGGGGTCCAAACTGGTGATGAAGAAGTTAAATGCTCGCTATTTGCAGATAATATGATACTATACTTAGAAATTCCAAAAGTCTACATGAGAAAACTACTGGAACTAATAGAAAGGCTCAGCAGAGTAGCAGGATACAAGATCAACATGCAAAAATCAGTTGGATTCCTATACACCAATAAAGAGAATGATGAAAAGGAAATCAGGAAAACAATACCATTTATAATAGCCCTTAAAAAAAATAAAATAGTTGGGAATAAATCTAACCATGAATGTAAAAGATCTATACAAAGAAACTACAAAACACTACTGCAAGAAACCAAAAGAGATCTACATAAATGGAAAAATGTGCCATGCTCATGGGTAGGTAGAACCAAACATTGTGAAAATGACAATCCTACCCAAAGCGATTCACAAATACAATGCAATACTGATCCAAACACCAACAACATTCTTTAAAGAGATGGAAAAACTTATCATTAGCTTTATATGGAAAGGGAAGTTACTCTGGATAAGTAAAGCACTACTGAAGAAGAAGAATAAGGTAGGAGGATTCATACTACCCGACCTTAAAAACAACAAAAAAAAAACCCAGTGCCGTCTAGTCGATTCCAACTCATACCTGACCTTAGAACCTACTATACAGCTACAGTAGTCAAACCAGCCTGATACTGGTACAATGACAGATACATTGACCAAAGGAACAGAATTGAGAACCCAGATGTAAATCCATCCACCTATGGTCACCTGATCTTCAACAAGGGCCCAAAGTTCATCAAATGGGGAAAAGACAGTCTTTTTAACAAATGGTGCTGGCAAAACTGGATGCCCATGAGCAAAAAAAAAAAAAAAAAACAAAAACAGGATCCCTACCTCACACCATATACAAAAACTAACTCAAAATGGATTGAAGACCTAAATATAAAGCCCAAAACCTTGAAGTTCATAGAAGAAAAAATAGGACCAACGTTAGAGGCCCTAACAGGATACAAATCACAACCAACAACACACAAGCTCCAGAGGATAAGCTAGATAATTGGGATCTTCTAAAAATTAAACACTTATGCTTATCAAAAGACTTCACCAAAAAAGTAAAAAGAACCTACAGACTAGGAAAAAAAATTCTGGCTATTACAAATCAGAAAAAGTCTAATCTCTAAAATCTACAAGAAAATCCAACACCTGTGCAACAAAAAGACGAATAATGCAATTAAAAAATGGCCAAAGGATAGGAACAGAACTTCACTAAAGAAGACTTTCAAGAGGCTGACAGACACATGAAGAAATGCTCACAATCTCTAGCCATCAGAGAAATGCAAATCAACACCACAGTGAGATACCATCTCACCCATCATTACTGGCCTGAATCAATAAAACGGAAAATATCAAATGTCGGAGAGGCTGCTGGGAGATCGGAACTCTTAAGCTTTTCTGGTAGGAATGTAAAATGATACAACCATTTTGGAAAATGATATGGCGCTTCCTTAGAAAGCTAGAAATAGAAATACCATATGATCCAGCAATTCCACTCCTAGGAATATTTCCTAGAGATATAAGAGTCGTCATACAAATAGATATATGTGCACCTATGTTCATTGCAGCATTGTTCACAATAGCATAAAGGACAAAGATGAATCTGTGAAGCATTACATGACATGGATGCATCTGAATGACATTATGCTGAGCTAAATAAGTCAATCACAAAAAGACAAATATAGTATGAGACCACTACTGTAAAAACTCATGAAAAGGTTTATGTACAAAAAAACAATCTTTGATGGCTACAAGGGTGGGAAGGGGTGGGGTTGGAAAAACACTTAATAGACAATATATAAGCAGTAAATCTGGTGAAGGGTAAGACAGTACACAATACTGGGGAAGCCAGCACAGCCCGTACAAGGCAGAGCCATGGTAGCTTCATAGACACACCCAAACTTCCTGAGGGACCAAATTGCTGAGCTGAGGGCTATGGGGACCATGGTCTCAGGGAACATCTAGCTCAATTGGCATAACAGAGTTTATAAAGAAAATGTTTTACATTCTACTTTGGTGAGTAGCACCTGGGGTCTAAAAGACTGTGAGCGGCCATCTAGGACCTTCCACTGGTCTCACCCCTTCGGGAGCAAGGAAGAATGAAGAAAACTAAAGACACAAGGGAACAATTAGCCCAAAGGACTAATGAACCACATCTACCATGGCCTCCACCAGACAGGGTCCAGTGCAACGAGATAGTGCCTGGCTACCACCACTGACTGCTCTGACAGGGATCACAATAGAGGGCCCCGGACAGAGCTGGAGAAAAATGTAGAACAAAATTCTAACTCAAAAAGAAAGACCAGACTTGCTGGCCTGACAGAGACTGGAGAAACCCTGAGTCTATGGACCCCGGGCACGCTTTCAGCTCAGTAATAAGGCCACTCCTGATGTTCACCCTTCAGCCAAAGATGGAACAGGCCCATGGAACAAAACAAGACTGAAGGGCTGCACCAGCCATGGGGTGGGTACTGGAAAGTAGAAGGAAACAGGAAAGCTGGTAATAGGGAACCCAGGGTTGAGAAGGGAGAGTGTTGACATGTCCTGGGGTTGTTAACCAATGTTGTACAACAATGTGTGTACTAACTGTGGTAAGAAACTAGTTTGTTCTTTAAAACTTCATCTAAAGTTTAATTAAAAAAAAAGTCATCAAACTGTACACTTTAAATATTTGCAGTTTTTGTGTCTATTATACCTCAAAAAATTGTACAGAAATCTGTTGAGAGCTTTTAATAGAATACAGAATAAATCTTAAAAAAATAATGATCTAACACTAGAAAATTCAACATTGTTTTCTACCTTTTTGAAAGTTAAATGATGAAAATCACCTGATTTGCAAAAAATTATTGGTTTTTGGAACGAAAGTCTTTGTCAAGACCCATTAAAAGACTATAACTACTTTTTATTCTTTTTTATGCAGATATCTTGTACTCTACAAGGAAGGCAAATATTTAAATATTAATTTCAAAACACATTTTCAATAAAATATTTTTGATAAAATGCTTGATCTTATCAGAGGTTATAAACACATTTTCACCCAAACTCTGTAGTAGCATAATTTGCTCATTCAAAATGTGGAAATATCTACCACACAATCAAATTGGGAAAACCAACCTCACTGGCAAGTCAGTCAGTCAAAGAAGTTTTACTCTCTGTAACAGAAAAATCTGACTTTATTTTTTAAATCAAATCAATGTATGAAGTCAATTTGCTAGGTCAAGCACTTCACTACTGAATTCTAATCTGTGATAATAGCTATATAAGACACAGATCCTGGCTGTGAAGAAGTCACATGGATCAAGTAGAATACCAAGGTCTTCATGATTTTATATGGATGCTTTATATTGGCTTCTATAGTACCATCCTTCAAGACAATTCTTTCTTTGGCAAAGGTAAGGAGATGAAAATGACAATACCATTAAAAAGTACTAATAGTAATACCTGTCCCATTCTACAAGATTTAGAATGTCTCATAATGGGTGAAAAGGCTGTTTCCTCTGCCTCACTGCTTCCTAAACCAAAATTTAGATCAAGGAGGATAAAAATCCTTTCAATCCAATTGGTAATTCATGCCTTGGTTAAAGGGACCTTTCCAGGCACCAATATTTGGAAGTATTCCTTTGATACCTTAGTGGGGCAAGGTATCATAGTGAAATGTATGCCTTTATTTTGTCAAGTTGGAAAAGAGGAAAAGGACAACTGTGAAAGGAAAGAAAATAGCCACGATATTTTTTATTACAGGGGTGTTCTCAGTCAGATCAGTTTGAGGAAAGAGAACATACAGAAGACAAGGTTCTTGAAAGTGATTATAGACTACATATTTTCACATGGTCTTTAAAACAAAATTCATGCATCCTCAGTGGTGCACACCTCCAGTCTGAAGACTGTTGATAGGTGGTATTATTAGTGGTGGAAACTTCTGATCTTTGATGTTGACAAATGTGTATGCAGATTGTCCAACCTTAGTTTTATTCGTTCTCTGTTTGTTTTTTTTTTATTTTATAAAATTATGCTTTTCTTCCCAAAGAAAATTTAGGTGCTTAGACAATATGCATTAATTTACAAAACATATGGATATTTTTGATGATGGAGAAGTACTTGCCGTATTCAAGTAAACTGAAGAGGTTAAAACTCTCCAGTACTTTCTATTGCTAAAAGAATTCAAAACATAATTAACATTTCCTATTTATAAATTTGGAATATGAGTTAAATTTCAGCATATGCCAAATATAGATTCAACTACATATAACAATTCAGAACAGAATGTATTCAAACTTTTTAGAAAATTTCCAGTTGTAACACTTCTCATAATAGGGGTAAACTGGTGTTCGTTAAATGTCAAATATACATCTGAAACAAGTATACTATGAAAATCTTTTTTTCCCCATAATACATTTTTAAGTTTTTTTATCCCTATCTTTCATAGCCCTAGCTTAACAGTTGAAGCAACATAAAAACATTAGTAAATTTCTCACTATCTGTCGTTTGAATAGTAAAAATCTTTTAATTTGAAACTAAAAGACACTTATTATTTTGCCAGCATTTTTGTAAGGAATTTTGTTTATCCATTTCTCTAGGGCTTCAACATATTAAAAAAAAAAAAAAAATTTTTTTTTTCAACATATAGGAAATTTCTCTTTGTTATTTTTACTTTGGGAGACCATAGATTATTTTCCTTTCTATTCTAAAAAAAAAAAAAAGATAAAAATTAGAAGCTATCATACCTTTCATCTAAATCATTGCTAAATTGCAAACTTGGTGAAAATATTTTCTGTACTTTTCCATTGATTTTAAAAGTGAGTTTGAAAATTGCTAGTGTAAATAATTCAATCACACAAAAGCTTGTATTTTTATTCAATTACTTCTTAATGCTTCTCTTATCACACAATTCCTCCTTATTTAAGCCAATCATAACTACCCCCTGCAAAAAAAAAAAAATCCAAACCCATTATCACTGAATGAATTCCAACTCATAGCAACCCTATAGGACAGAGTAGAGCTGCCCTATAAGGTTTCCAAGGCTGTAATCTGTATGGAAGCAAACTCCCACACCTTTCACCCACGGAGTGGCTGGTCAGTTTGAATTGTTGACTTTTCAGCCGGGCTCAAATCATCGCACCACTATGGCTCCCAACTCAACCATAGGTTATATTTAATATGAGAACAGGCAAAATGATTTACACTGAGGAATTTGGGCCAAAAGGTCTATTGGTACAAAGTATAATGGATCTTTATAAGGAATTATCTTGATGTCAGTATGCAAACTATTGTTACTGGACTACAATTTATCACAAAGACTAATGTCCCCAGTGACAGGTGTTCTAAAAAATTCATCTTCTTATTCTAGTAAGACAACATTTACTTAAGCTTAAAAGCAGTTGCCTTGTCAGGTAATAATGTTCTCTAGTAAAATTTGAATCCATTCTGAACACACTGACAATTCATTCCTTATTTTTATTCTCCCTTTATTTTATAATTTCCCATCTGTGGCCTGAGTGTACAGGAAACAGAATAGGTGCATTGTCAGGGACATATATAAACTTATATACAGAGAGTTTCATAGAGGTGTGGTGTGCTGCGTATTTTATATGCATTTTCTCTATAATAATGAGGACAACAATTTTTTTGTCATATCTTACTGGTCACGCTCTGTTAATAATGAATAGGAAAACCATGAATCCAGATGAACATTCAAGGACTTCTGTAATTCTGACGAAATAGATTTAGTAGGATTCTGACTTTCATGCTGAGAAGACGCATGTAACTTTGACCCAAAAATTGCTTACAGGCTCTAATGTAAGAAGAAGAAAAAAACCAAAGCCATAAATTTTGAATTAGTGACATTTGTATTTGTGCTCAGTGATTGATTTGGTTGCCTAGTGTCATTTACTTGTTGGCTTACCAACACAGAGTTGGTGGGTTCCTACATCCAAACACATATCTCTGGATTAACGTTGTTTCTTCAAGATTTGGTTATAATTTTAGCGTATCATAATTTTTTTTTCCCCATGGAATTTTACTCACTGTCTTCTATACAAGGAAAGATGATGCTGTCACATCGCCTTCTCTTCTGTTTATCAGGATGATCTGTGCTTCCTAACGCTTCCGCAGAGTACGTCTTTGAGTGAGGAATGAATCTCTAAGGACCAGTAACCAACTGGAACATCTCTGGGCCAGAGAAGAGAAAGGCAAGTATAATGCAATAATGTGTTTCCTCAATTCCTATTCAAATTTATCACAGTCCTTATCACAATTTATTATTTAGGTTTGTGTAATTACTTTCCTTACAGGACTATGGAATGCAGATTCCACCAAGCACAGACATTAGAGCATTTTTTTTTTCCAGAGATTTTTTTTTTTTTTTTTAATACTACTGTGTTGGATAACTGCAGTATTCAGTTCTATCAGAATCCAAAGCCTTGGAATGGAAATGCTTTTTTTTTTTTTAGGTTTTTTTAATGCTTTTTTTTTTTTTTTAACTTTTATTAAGCTTTAAGTGAATGTTTACAAATCCAATCAGTCTGTCACATATAAGTTTACATACATCTTACTCCGTACTCCCACTTGCTCTCCCCCTCTTGAGTCAGCCCTTTCAGTCTCTCCTTTCGTGAGAATTTTGCCGGCTTCCCTCTCTCTCTATCCTCCCATCCCCCCTCCAGACAGGAGATGCCAACACAGTCTCAAGTGTCCACCTGATATAATTAGCTCACTCTTCATCAGCATCTCTCTCCCACCCACTGACCAGTCCCTTTCATGTCTGATGAGTTGTCTTCGGGGATGGTTCCTGTCCTGTGCCAACAGAAGGTCTGGGGACCATGGCCTCCGGGATTCCTCTAGTCTCAGTCAGACCATTAAGTTTGGTCTTTTTATGAGAATTTGGGGTCTGCATCCCACTGATCTCCTGCTCCCTCAGGGGTCCTCTGCTGTGCTCCCTGTCAGGGCAGTCATCGATTGTGGCCGGGCACTAACTAGTTCTTCTGGTCTCAGGATGATGTAGGTCTCTGGTTCATGTGGCCCTTTCTGTCTCATGGGCTCTTACTTGTCATGTGGCCGTGGTGTTCTTCATTTTCCTTTGCTCCAGGTGGGTTGAGACCAATTGCTGCATCTTAGATGGCCGCTTGTTAGCATTTAAGACCCCAGACGCCACATTTCAAAGTGGGATGCAGAATGATTTCATAATAGAATTATTTTGCCACTTGACTTAGAAATCCCCTAAAACCATGTTCCCCAGACCCCCGCCCCTGCTCCGCTGACCTTTGCAGCATTCATTTTATCCCGGAAACTTCTTTGCTTTTGGTCCAGTCCAATTAGGCTGACCTTCCATGTATTGAGTGTTGTCTTTCCCTTTACCTAAAGCAGTTCTTATCTACTGATTATTCAATAAAAAACCCTCTCCCACCCTCCTTCCCTCCCCCCTCGTAACCACAAAAGTATGTGTTCTTCTCAGGTTTACTATTTCTCAAGATCTTATAATAGTGGTCTTATACAATATTTGTCCTTTTGCCTCTGACTAATTTCACTCAGCATAATGCCTTCAAGGTTCCTCCATGTTATGAAATGTTTCACAGATTCGTCACTGTTCTTTATCGATGCGTAGTAGTCCGTTGTGTGAATATACCACAATTTATTTACCCATTCATCCATTGATGGACACCTTGGTTGCTTCCAACTTTTTGCTATTGTAAACAGAGCTGCAATAAACATGGGTGTGCATATATCTGTTTGTGTGAAGGCTCTTGTATCTCTAGGGTATATTCCGAGGAGTGGGATTTCTGGGTTGTATGTTAGTTCTATTTCTAACTGTTTAAGATAACGCCAGATAGATTTCCAAAGTGGTTGTACCATTTTACATTCCCACCAGCAGTGTATAAGAGTTCCAATCTCTCCGTAGCCTCTCCAACATTTATTATTTTGTGTTTTTTGGATTAATGCCAGCCTTGTTGGTGTGAGATGGAATCTCACCGTAGTTTTAATTTGCATTTCTCTAATGGCTAATGATCGAGAGCATTTTCTCATGTATCTGTTGGCTGCCTGAATATCTTCTTTAGTGAAGTGTGTGTTCATATCCTTTGCCCACTTTTTGATTGGGTTGTTTGTCTTTTTGTGGTTGAGTTTTGACAGAATCATGTAGATTTTAGAGATCAGGCGCTGGTCTGAGATGTCATAGCTGAAAATTCTTTCCCAATCTGTAGGTGGTCTTTTTCCTCTTTTGGTGAAGTCTTTAGATGAGCGTAGGTGTTTGATTTTTAGGAGCTCCCAGTTATCGAGTTTCTCTTCATCATTTTTGGTAATGTTTTGTAGTCTGTTTATGCCTTGTATTAGGGCTCCTAGGGTTGTCCCTATTTTTTCTTTCATGATCTTTATCGTTTTAGTCTTTATGTTTAGGTCTTTGATCCACTTGGAGTTAGTTTTTGTGCATGGTGTAAGGTATGGGTCCTGTTTCATTTTTTTGCAAATGGATATCCAGTTATGCCAGCACCATTTGTTAAAAAGGCTATCTTTTCCCCAATTAACTGACTCTGCTCCTTTGTCAAATATCAGCTGCTCATACGTGGATGGATCTATATCTGGGTTCTCAATTCTATTCCATTGGTCTATGTGCCTGTTGTTGTACCAGTACCAGGCTGTTTTGACTACTGTGGCTGTATAATAGGTTCTGAAATCAGGTAGAGTGAGACCTCCCACTTTCTTCTTCTTTTTCAGTAATGCTTTACTTATCCGAGGCTTCTTTCCCTTCCATATGAAGTTGGTGATTTGTTTCTCCAACACATTAAAAAATGACATTGGAATTTGGATCCGAAGTGCATTGTATGTATAGATGGCTTTTGGTAGAATAGACATTTTTACTATGTTAAGTCTTCCTATCCATGAGCAAGGTATGTTTTTCCACTTAAGTATGTCCTTTTGAATTTCTTGTAGTAGAGCTTTGTAGTTTTCTTTGTATAGGTCTTTTACATCCTTGGTAAGATTTATTCCTAATTACGTTATGTTCTTGGGGGCTACTGTGAATGGTATTGATTTGGTTATTTTCTCTTCTGTGTTCTTTTTGTTGATGTAGAGGAATCCAAGTGATTTTTGTATGTTTACTTTATAACCTGAGACTCTGCCAAACTCTTCTATTAGTTTCAGTAGTTTTCTGGAGGATTCCTTAGGGTTTTCTGTGTATATAATCATGTCATCTGCAAATACTGATAACTTTACTTCCTCCTTGCCAATCCGGATACCCTTTATTTCTTTGTCTAGCCTAATTGCCCTGGCTAGGACTTCCAGCACGATGTTGAATAAGAGCGGTGATAAAGGGCATCCTTGTCTGGTTCCCGTTCTCAAGGGAAATGCTTTCAGGTTCTCTCCATTTAGAGTGATATTGGCTGTTGGCTTTGCATAGATGCCCTTTATTATGTTGAGGAATTTTCCTTCAATTCCTATTTTGGTAAGAGTTTTTATCATAAATGGGTGTTGAACTTTGTCAAATGCCTTTTCTGCGTCAATTGATAAGATCATGTGGTTTTTGTCTTTTGTTTTATTTATGTGATGGATTACATTAATGGTTTTTCTGGTATTAAACCAGCCTTGCATACCTGGTATAAATCCCACTTGATCATGGTGAATTATTTTTTTGATATGTTGTTGGATTCTATTGGCTAGAATTTTGTTGAGGATTTTTGCATCTATGTTCATGAGGGATATAGGTCTATAATTTTCTTTTTTTGTAATGTCTTTACCTGGTTTTGGTATCAGGGAGATGGTGGCTTCATAGAATGAGTTGGGTAGTATTCTGTCATTTTCTATGCTTTGGAATACCTTCAGAAGTAGTGGTGTTAACTCTTCTCTGAAAGTTTGGTAGAACTCTGCAGTGAAGCCGTCAGGGCCAGAGCTTTTTTTTGTTGGGAGTTTTTTGATTACCGTTTCAATCTCTTTTTTTGTTATGGGTCTATTTAGTTGTTCCACTTCTGAATGTGTTAGTTTAGGTAGGTAGTGTTTTTTCTAGGAATTCATCCATTTCTTCTAGGTTTTCAAATTTGTTAGAGTACAATTTTTCATAATAATCTGAAATGATTCTTTTAATTTCATTAGGTTCTGTTGTGGTGTGGTCCTTCTCGTTTCTTATTCGGGTTATTTGTTTCCTTTCCTGTATTTCTTTAGTCAGTCTAGCCAATGGTTTATCAATTTTGTTAATTTTTTCGAAGAATTAGCTTTTGGCTTTGTTAATTCTTTCAATTGTTTTTCTGTTCTCTAATTCATTTAGTTCAGCTCTAATTTTTGTTTTTTTTTTCTTCTCGTGCCTGATGGATTCTTTTGTTGCTCAGTTTCTATTTGTTCAAGTTGTAGGGACAGTTCTCTGATTTTGGCTCTTTCTTCTTTTTGTATGTGTGCATTTATCGATATAAATTGGCCTCTGAGCACTGCTTTTGCTGTGTCCCAGAGGTTTTGATAGGAAGTATTTTCATTCTCGTTGCTTTCTATGAATTTCCTTATTCCCTCCTTGATGTCTTCTATAACCCAGTCTTTTTTCAGGAGGGTACTGTTCATTTTCCAAGTATTTGATTTCTTTTCCCTTGTTTTTCTGTTATTGATTTCTAGTTTTATTGCCTTGTGGTCTGAGAAGATGCTTTGTAATATTTCGATGTTTTGGACTCTGCAAAGGTTTGTTTTATGACCTCATATGTGGTCTATTCTAGAGAATGTTCCATGTGCGCTAGAAAAAAAAGTATATTTTGCAGCAGTTGGGTGGAGAGTTCTGTATAAGTCAATGAGGTCAAGTTGGTTGATTGTTGTAAGTAGATCTTCCGTGTCTCTATTGAGCTTCTTACTGGATGTCCTGTCCTTCTCCGAAAGTGATGTGTTGAAGTCTCCTACTATAATTGTGGAGGTATCTATCTCACTTTTCAATTCTGTTAAAATTTGATTGATGTATCTTGCAGCCCTGTCATTGGGTGCATAAATATTTAATATGGTTATGTCTTCCTGATCAATTGTCCCTTTTATCATTATATAGTGTCCTTCTTTATCCTTTGTGGTGGATTTAAGTCTAAAGTCTATTTTGTCAGAAATTAATATTGCTACTCCTCTTCTTTTTTGCTTATTGTTTGCTTGATATACTTTTTTCCATCCTTTGAGTTTTAGTTTGTTTGTGTCTCTAAGTCTAAGGTGTGTCTCTTGTAGGCAGCATATAGATGGATCGTGTTTCTTTATCCAGTCCGTGACTCTCTGTCTCTTTATTGGTGCATTTAGTCCATTTACATTCAGCGTAATTATAGATAAGTATGAGTTTAGTGCTGTCATTTTGATGCCTTTTTGTGTGTTGTTGACAATTTCATTTTTCCACATACTTTTTTGTGCTGAGACGTTTTTCTTAGTAAATTGTGAGATCCTCATTTTCATAGTGTTTGACTTTATGTTAGTTGAGTCGTTACGTTTTTCTTGGTTTTTATCTTGAGTTATAGAGTTGTTATACCTTTTTGTGGTTACCTTATTATTTACCCCTATTTTTCTAAGTAAAAACCTAACTTGTATTGTTCTATGTCGCCTTGTATCACTCTCCATCTGGCAGTTCAATGCCTCCTGTATTTAGTCCCTCTTTTTGATTATTGTGATCTTTCACCTATTGACTTCCATGATTCCCTGTTATGTGTATTTTTTTTAATTAATCTTAATTTGTTTGTTTTTGTGATTTGCCTATTTGAGTTGATATCAGGACGTTCTGTTTTGTGTCCTTGTGTTGTGCTGATATCTGATATTATTGGTTTTCTGACCAAACAATATCCTTTAGTGTTTCTTGTAGCTTTGGTTTGGTTTTTGCAAATTCTCTAAACTTGTGTTTATCTGTAAATATCTTAATTTCGCCTTCATATTTCAGAGAGAGTTTTGCTGGATATATGATCCTTGGCTGGCCGTTTTTCTCCTTCAGTGTTCTTTATATGTCGTCCCATTCCCTTCTTGCCTGCATGGTTTCTGCTGAGTAGTCTGAACTTATTCTTATTGGTTCTCCCTTGAAGAAAACCTTTCTTTTCTCCCTGGCTGCTTTTGAAATTTTCTGTTTATCTTTGGTTTTGGTTAGTTTGATGATAATATGTCTTGGAGTTTTTCTTTTTGGATCAATCTTAAATGGGGTTCAATGAGCATCTTGGATAGATATCCTTTCGTCTTTCATGATGTCAGGCAAGTTTTGTGTCAGGAGTTCTTCAACTATTTTCTCTGTGTTTTCTGTCCCCCCTCCCTGTTCTGGGACTCCAATCACCTGCAGGTTATCCTTCTTGATAGAGTCCCACATGATTCTTAGGGTTTCTTCATTTTTTTTAATTCTTTTATCTGATTTTTTTTCAGCTATGTTGGTGTTGATTCCCTGGTCCTCCAGATGTCCCAGTCTGCATTCTAATTGCTCGAGTCTGCTCCTCTGACTTCCTATTGCGTTGTCTAATTCTGTAATTTTATTGTTAATCTTTGGGATTTCTACATGCTGTCTCTCTATGGATTCTTGCACCTTATTAATTTTTCCACTATGTTCTTGAATAATCTTTTTGAGTTCTTCAACAGTTTTATCAGTGTGTTCCTTGGCTTTTTCTGCAGTTTGCCTTATTTCATTTGTGATGTCTTCAAGCATTCTGTAAATTAGTTTTTTATATTCTGTATCTGATAATTCCAGGATTATATCTTCATTTGGGAAAGATTTTGATTCTTTTGTTTGGGGGGTTGGAGAAGCTGTCATGGTCTGCTTCTTTAAGTGGTTTGATATGGATTGTTGTCTCCGAGCCATCACTGGGAAACTAGTTTTTCCAGAAAATCCGCTAAAAAAAAACTGCAGTCAGATCCCTATCAGAGTTCTCCCTCTGGCTCAGGCTATTCAGATGTTAATGAAGCCACCTGGGGAGGATGGGGGAGGGAACAGAGAGATAGGAGAGTAGCACCTCAGAATATACTCAGAGTTGCTTGTCTTGCTTGGAATGACTATTATATCTGAGATTCCTGGGGGGCGTGTCGCCTATGTGTGCTGGCTGTGTGGAGATTGCCCCCGGCGGTTCTGGGCCGCTGGAGTCAAGGTCAGATCCTCCGCTTCCAGCCCCATGCCCGGGGTCAAGGCTCCCCTGCTGGGACGGTGCACTCTCGACTCCAAAATCAGTCACTGCCTCCCGGGGACTTCTCGTCCCGCCAGCCACGTCACCGTGCCACCTCCGAGAACCGGCTGGGCCCCCTCCCGGTGTTAGTTCAGACGGGTGGAGTAGCTCTCCATGTTTATGCCGTACCTGCGTCCAGTCCAAATCCCTGCTGGGACGGTGCACTCCCCACTCCAATACCAGTCGCTGCCTCCCGGGGACTTCTCCCACCGGCTGCGTTGCCACACCGCCGGCGCGAAGCGGCTGGGCCCCCTTCCGGTGTTAGTTCAGGGGGGTGGAGCATCTCTCTGTGCTTGTGCTGTACCTGACTGGTACACTGGCTCCAGGCTCTGAAAACAATTGCTGCTTCCCTGTATTAGATCGTTCTCCGTCTCTAAATCTGTGTTTGTTGTTCAGGGTTCATAGATTGTTATGTATGTGATCTATTCACTTGTTTTTCTGTGTCTTTGTTGCAAGAGGGATCCAAGGTAGCGTCTGCCTAGTCCGCCATCTTGGCCCTGCCTAGAGCATTTTTTAATAGCACCTTCCCTTCTCAAAAAAGAGAAGACAATAAAAACATAATTTATAGGCATATATATTTTTTATGTCTATGGTTACATGATGCATAAAACAGAGGTGATATTTAATAAGCTTCATCAATATAATCTCTACAAGTAACCATAAAATTAAAGCCATACAAATTTTACTTGAGTTTTCTGATTGCGTTCTGTGGTTGACTACTTTATTACAATATTCTAAAATTTTGTCCTTATCACTTGCTTCTTAATTCACTTAGCACTCAGTGGGTATTTATTTTCTGCCTGCCTTTCGTTTTGGTGATGAGAAAAACATTAGTTTATACCTAAAATTACTTTTCTTTGAAAACAAAATATATTTCCAAATATTTGTTCTGTAGAAGGTTAAGTTTCAAAATCACTTCACTTTTCTCTACCAGTATTATGCTAAACACTTCTTCTAAGGCTTTTTGGGTCTACTTGAACTGTCATCAATGTTGAAGGTCATCTTCTCAAAATGTCACTGTTTCATTTGCTGTGCTTACAATGGGCTCATAGTGTCCTCATGGAGACAAGTTAATTACCAATTATTTAATGTTATATTTAATATGTCTAAGTCATGTCCTTCCTTGTTGCTTCTTATTTGTTTACTATGCTTTTTGGGCTTATTTTTCTCTTTATGTTTCACCTTTTCTCCCTATTCTCATCATTTTCTCTCATTTCACTCATTTCCAATTTTTCTCACCATTTTACTGTGACAAAAAGTCCAACTTTGAAAGTTTTTTTTTTTTTTTCCATTCTCCCTTTTCCTTGCATTTAATGTGAACAATATGAAGGCTACTAGTTTTCCCCAGGGAAACCCTTTCATTGTAGCGGGACAAGGCCATATAGCTGGAAACTCTACGAGAAAAATAATTCCAGTAGAAAGCAATTCAATATGAAGCATTCAATTGACTCCATAAGGAAAGGAGCAGTAGGGTTCTTTACTTCAAAGGGACACTGTTTGCAGTTGACTGCTACGGAGGCCTGCAGAGCTGTAAAATCAGAATTTTAAACCCCTTACTGCTATTTTTATCCTCCTCCTCAACAACAATAAAAACAGTGAACTCCATTAAATGAAATTTCTGAATTATAAAGAGGAGGACTGGACAAATTTTCTGAACAAGTTTTATGTTTCTTCTCAAAGTTTTACCAAAAATCTTTTATATAATTATAACCAACATTTATTCCTAATGAAGTAGAAAAGAAATAAAAATACTTCAACGTATTCTAATACTTTAATAATTTTCTACTGTTACAAATGATAAATAGCCTTATGCATGCCCTGGTGACACAGGTTGGCAGTTCGAATCTACCAGTTGCTACTTGGAAACACTATGGGGCATTTTTACTCTGTCCTTTGGGTTGCTGTGAGTTGGAATTGGCTCAACGGTAATGGGCTTGCTTTTTTTTTTTTTCTTTTTTTATGTCAGTTCTACTTATTGTGTGCGTGTACAAAGGCCATGAGGCAGCCATTTGAACAGAACAAGGGGTTACCGAGTGGTTTAAAATGAGGAAAGTTGTGCGTCAGGGATGTATCCTTTCACCATATTCATTTAATCTGTTTCTAATCAAATAATAGGAAAATCTAGATTATATGAAGAAGAATGTGGCATCAGGATTGGAGAAAGACTTAGTAACAACCTACCGTATGCAGATGACACAACTTTGCTTGCTGAGAGTGACGAGCACTTGAAGCACTTATTGATGAAGATAAAAGACTACGGTCTTCAGTATGGATTATGCCTCAACATAAAGAAAACAAAAATCCTCACAATAGGACTAACAAGCAACACCATGATAAATGAAGAAAAGATTGAAAGTCTCAAGAATTTCATTTTACTTGAATCCATAATCAACACCCATGCAAGCAGCAGCCAAAAAATCAAAAGATATGTTGCATGGAGCAAATCTGCTGCAGAAGACCTCTTTAAAGAGTTAAAAACCAAAGATGTCACTTTGAGGACTAAGGCATGCCTGACCCAAGCTGTGGTATTTTCTATTGCCTCATATGCATGTGAAACCTGAACAATGAATAAGCAAGACCAAAGAAGGATTGATTCCTTTCGAATTATGATGTTGTTGAAGAATATTGAATATACCATGGACTGCCAGAAGAAGGACTAAATCTGTTTTGGAATAAGTACAGCCGGAATGTTCCTTAGAACAGAAGATGGCAAGACTTCGTTCCATCTACTTTGGACCTGTTATTGGGAGGGACCAGTTTCTGGAGAAGGACATCATGCTTGGTAATGTAAAGGGTCAGTGAAAAGGAGGAAGATCCTCAAAAGATGATGGATTGACACAGTGGCTGCAACAATGGGCTTAAATATAGCAACAATTGTAAGGATGGTGCAGGACTGGGCAGTGTTTTGTTCTGTTGTACATGGGGTTGCGATGAGTCAGAACTAACTCAATGGTGCCTAACAATAACAAAAATGCCAGTTCTAGTCAACACTCTAGTGTAATGTTTCAGGAAAAACATCCACATTGATTGAGCAAACAATTGCCCTTTCTTGGAATAAAAAGAAAATAAAGGACAAATAATGGAGGAGTGTAAGCCACATTGAAAGAAGATATAGCTGAGAGGCAAATTGAAAAGACATGATAGGCCCAACTAATTACATAATAAAACAGATCAGCCTGCTGGGAATGTGGAATGAAAGAGGAATTCACATCATACCTAAAGTTTTATAGTCTAGGTATGAGAGTATAGGTGAAATAACATAAACAAAATATTGAAAAGTATTTCATAAAATAGAACTAAGGTTTTGAAAAACACATATTCAAACACATATTCATTAAAAAGACAGGACATAAAATATAATTAGCAGTTCATTCTCCATTTTTCCCCTCCCATTTCCCAGTTTTCTCCACCTTTAGATAAATGCAGCCTCCTAGACCGAACTACTCATACAATATTTTTTATCTCTTCTGTGCCCTTTTAAAATAGGTCTGACAAATAAATCTTATCTCATGTGTATGCTCAGTTAATGGATGGTGACTGCCTGGGGATTTCTGCTCAGAGGACCTGGAGGCTATGTCTGGGTTCAGGGACAAAGCAACGGTGAGTGTCATGAATTAGTGAGGAGAGAATGGGGCACACCACCTATGTTTAAATTTAAATAATAACTAATTTCAGAATTAGATTTCAGTCTACTCTTTAATTTGTGGCTCATAATAATATCTAGGTATTTAGTTTTATGAATGACCAAAATAAAATACAATATTTGAACTAGCAAGAAAAATATAGAAAAATGGATTTTATATAATAAAATCAAATATAGTTGGTAATGTTAACTATATTATTCTTATGAACCTTTAGAACTTAATTAGAATAAAGAGAACTATTATCAGATACAAACATCTAAATATTAACTTGGCATCTCTTAGACACTCTTCCATTGATAAACATCTAATTTATATATATTTATATATATATATAAACACTTGCAATGGTTGTCTCAAAATCTTTAGGATATTTTGTTAGCTTCTAATTCCTGTGTTTCATACCTGCATTCAAAAAGAAAGTTTCCTTCAAGAAAGAACAATGTCAATTCATTGGTGAGTTTCTTCTATGTGTCTCTACACTCCAAAATTTATTTGTGGGGTGAGTTTAAAATTTTATATATCTGATGTTATACAACAGATTGTATCACATATGCCTTTTAATGTACTCATTTATAAAACTGCTGATTTGATACACATATTGAATGGAAGCAGGCCAGTGTTTCAATACAGGAAACAAACAATTCATTTCTAAACATAGCTCACTGAGACTTCTATATTGAAAAGCCACTGTTGTCCTTTAGCAAACCACTGAAGTGAATTTAGTGACTGGGAAAGCTGCCAGACAAACAGGAATATAAACGAAACTCCTTTAAACCATAGAATTACAACATCAAAGTAAGCATAATTAGCACTTTTAATATCCTGGCCACTTCAACTCTGCCTTGAAAGAGACTCTAAGCTTTTAACATGACAAACCCAGGTTTAATTTTGACTTGACCAGAATTCAAATTTTCTAATACTAATATTTGCAGGTTGAAGTATATTCTCTACATTCAGCTACATTTTTATAATGTAAAAATAATAGTAAAGATCCCTGGAAGCACAAACATTTAAGCACTTGGCTGCTAACCAAAAAGTTGGTGGTTCAAACCCGCCCAGTGGCTCTGTGGGAGAGAGACCTGGTGATCCGCGCCTGTAGAGATTACGGCCAAGGAAACACTTCCGGGAACAGTGCTCTTCTGAACACATGGGGTCACCATGACTCAGGTTTGACTTGAGGGCACACAACAACAACAAACATCATAATATTTTATTATATTTTCTATTTTTTAAATCCTATTCTGTTTTCGGTGAAAGTTTACACAGCAAACTAGGTTCCCATTTGGCAATTTCTACACAAGTTGTTAAGTGACATTAGCTACAGTTTTTATAATGCGTCAACATTCTCTTTAATTGACATTGTCAACATTCTTCTTTCTGAAACTTTCTCTTTGAATGTTAAGTATGAAACACAAGGATTAGAAGTTAAATTTGATCTTTTTTTTTAAATTGGTTCTGGTTGTTCCATTTCTAATACTCTAGTTTCCCTGTCCCCTTATTTACTCATCTTTGATTTATACTAATTGTGCACCTTTTGGTCTCATATAGATTTTTTTTGTTGTTGTTGGAGCACTTTACTCAAAGATGATATCCTTTATTTTGTGTTCCAGTCATTTATTTTGCTAGAAGGTAATCTCAGGAGATACAACTATTTGTCTCTACTCGTTAGGAGCAAAGAGAAAGAAGGAAACCAAAGTCTCAGAGAAGATATCAGTCTACAGAGCTAATAGTCTACAAATTTTTTTTTTTTTTTTTTTCACCACAATAGGTGAACCCTGATAGAATGGGAGAATAACATAAGGCAGAACTCAAATTCTTGAAATATCCAGACTTATTGGACTAGTTGAGACTTAAGGGCTTCCTGAGACTATTGCCCTGATACTTTTTAAACCTTGAACATAATAATACCTTAAAATCATCAACATATATGCACATGATTATCAACACAGTCATACCCGAGTATATACCAACCAAAACCAAACCCAACGCCGTCGAGTCGATTCCGACTCATAGCGACCCTATAGGACAGAGCAGAACTGCCCCATAGAGTTTCCAAGGAGCGCCTGGTGGATTTGAACTGCGACCCTTTGATTAGCAGCCATAGCACTTAACCACTACACCACCAGGGTTTCCACCCAAGTATATATGTAAAAATATTTCAGGTAAATAATGAAACTGAAAACCCATAAGATCAAGGTAATAACAAGGATACCAATGTTCACCAGTAATTTTAACATAAATATGACCGTGATAACAAACGTAGTTAAAAAAACAACATAACATCAATTTTGGAAAAGAGGATGAGAAGTTTGTGTTTGTCAACCTTAAAAAATATGCTTAACAGGAAGAAAACTATCAAAATTCCCTAGAGAATTTAGTTAAGTTTCTGGTTATATAATATGTAAACAAAAAATCAATTGCTTTCATGTATATTTAAACCATTTACAAGAAAATTCATAATTAATTTGTTTACATCATGTCTGCGTCTCCCCTGCTCTCTCTATATGCTTATATAATTTGCAACAAGTATAAATTGCACAGGGCCTATATAAGGTAAGCAAAAATTATTATTGAAAACCTTAATTAAGACTTTGTTTAAATAACATTTCATGGATTAGACAATTATAAAGACATTAATTATCCTTATAGTAAGAAACATGTATTATTCAATACAAATCAACTATATTTTTTGACATTTGGAGGTGACTTGTGTATATGTATGCCATAATTCAATTTGTAAAAATGGTAGAATAGATATATAACATGTAGAAAAAGGTCTACATATTATGTGCTAAAATCATAGCATTTCTTTTTCATGAGTGGTAAATTTTACATTATTTTAATTTATTTTTTCTTTTTGTTTGTTTTTATTTCAAAAAATGTAATCTTTTAGCAAAAGTTCATCATTGTAAAAACTGACAAAACACTTGAATTTCTTGATGTACAAAATATGAAATTCCACGTTATTGTTTCTATACGTGTATACTTCTAAAATGAAACAAAAATAAGAACAATATTCACTTAAATGTTTGAGTAATACAGAAATGTGGAATTAAATAATTGGAAATTAAAGAAAAAAATTCTACTTACAAAAGCAATTTATACAAGAAATGGATCAATTAAAAAAAATCATATGCTGTTTTGCTGATAAAATTGACAAATATCCACTTCTCCTGTCCTCTGGGGTAGATAAAGGTTTACAACCCATATTTAATAAATTCTACAAAGGGAAAATGCATGCTCCTTTCAAACACTTCCAGACACTTTATTTCTACAATTAACACGAGTTTTTTTTCCCATTTACCAGATATTGTATCGATCTTCTTAATTTCTTAAATTTTCTATTTTATTGAAGTGTAAAAAATGTTACTGTGATTTTACTGTAAATGATATTTACCAAAATGTTATTCTTTTTTTTCCCCCAGAAAATAATTGGGTCATGGGTCCCTAAAAATGGTAATTTGTGAGCATTGGATATAATTTCTATTGAATTTAGTTTAAAATGTAAATGTAATCTTCCTTCTTAAGCAAACTATATTCTGTACTGCCTAAATATATACTCAAATATTTTGATATTTCATACTAATTCAAAGACCTATACTTAAAACTAGAGCATTTATCTTACTTTTTATCTAATATGAAAATATTTCTCAGCTATAAACTAGAATTAAAAAACATGCTATCTATTATATCAAAAGCACTCAACATACAACTTTGTTCTCTAAGTTTATCTGCTCTTAGAAATATAATTTTATCTTGCTGTAATGAAAATACATTACCAAAGTCTGTAATGTCTTCATACTTCTTTCATTATTCAATTGTACAGGCTATCTTAAACCATATTTTCTTTTCATATTAATATTACATATCATATGCTATAGTCTCCTTAATGATCAGTTGTTGCAAAATCTGTAAGATAAGATTCAATGACAAAAGGTCATTGAAAATTTCCACCGTTACTAAACGCAAAACCTGGTTGACTCTCTGGAAATAATGCTGGTTTTTATATTAGTGATAATAATAGAGATTCCGATAGTCGTCATCATTATTACAGAGTTTGTAAACAATTGATGGGTATTAATTACCTCATTTACTTATCAAGACAAGCACGTAAGACATATTTCCCTGAAGTGTGCAGCTGATAAACCTAAATTTAGATTAATTAAATGACTTGCCTAGGATTAGAGGACTAGAAGTGGTTGAGTCAGCATTAAGACCCAAGACATTTATAATTGATGTCTGTAATGATAGAATCTGTTATGGGTTCAGTTGTGCCCCCCAAAAAATATATGTTGTAAATCCTAATCCCTATGCTTATGGATGCAATCCCATTTGGGAATAGCAGTTTATTTGTTATGTTAATGAGGCCTTATCATTGTGGAATGTGTTTTAAACAAATTACTTTTGAGATATAAAAAGAGCAGATTAGGCACAGATGGGGAAAGATTGATGCCAAGCCACCCAATGATCACCAAGTAACTGAGGAACAGAAGTTGAAAAGAGACAAGGACCTTCCCCAGAGCTGTCAGAAAGACTTCCCCTAAAGCCAGTTGTCTGAAGTCAGACTTCTAGCCTTCTAAAGTACGAATAAATAAAGTTCTGTTCATTAAAGCCACCCACTTGTGGTATTTCTGTCAAAGCAGCCTTAGATAACTAAGACAGAATTCATTCAAAATACAGTAAGTCTCCAGGTTCTGAAAGTCAGACTTGCAGAGGGTTCATACTTCTTCTCTAATGTCGTATAAATTCGCCCTCACTTTGAAAGGACTGAACCAACAAGCCCTACTGACAGCAAGTCTTCATCAAAATCACCTTCACTCGCTGCACACGCAGCTTTTAAATCTTTGAAAAGGCTATAAGCCTTTTCTTGCTCTAAAATGAGGCTAAATAAGAACCATGTGTACCTGTTCTGACTCACCTACAGATTTGACTTAAAGATACACTTAGGAACACATCTTGCCTGTATTTGCCAAAGCAAACAAACAAACAAAAACCCACAAACCTCCTTTTTATTCACATATGTCATTGCTTTTGACTATCCATGCATCACTGATTATAACAATTCATTTTACAAAAGATAAAGGGCAGGAATGCTACTAAAGAAATGAGATCAAACGTTACATAGTGACTGCATCACTCCGCATCATTCAATGCTCCTAACAACCCCGGACAGCTGCTGGCAGTTCTAATGGTTCATGTGCTCTGCTGCTAACTGAAGGTTTGAAAGCTGTAATTCACCCAGAGGCACCTCCGAAGGAAGGTCTGGTGATCTCCCCGTCCCCACCAACTGAAAACCTTACGGAGCACAGTTCTACTTTGACACACATGAAGTCACCAGAAGTCAGAATCAACTGAATGGCAACTGGTGGGTGGTGGAATAATCCCAGAGAAGAGGCATTATCCTCTCTCAGTATAAAAAGTGGTTTCTTCAAGTGAGGCAACTTATTGATGGTCATTACAATAGAAAACATGAAATAAAGATTCAAATCCATGCCACCTGACACCCAAACCTATGTGTACTTCCCATGCAGCTTTACTCCACGTATCAAACTCCACCATGGGTCTCTTTACTTTATTTGAATTCTCCAGTCAATATTCATTTTCATCTCAGTCTCATGAATGCTTTAAAAATATATAGCCTAATAGTGAGCCAATTGCTTAAGATCACTGCATATTTTGCTTATTACAGCGTTTTTTAGATTGGCAATTTTATATAAATTACATCTATTTAATACATTTATTAAAGACTTCTTTATTCTCTTTCAAACCCTGGGCTTATGGATAGATTTTAGTCAATAGTTGATTCTCCTAGGAGAAGGGTTTGTCTAAAATTTTGGCTAAACTAAATCTAAACGTGTAAATCTTTACATTTCTGAATGAATCTAGGACATACAGTCTCTTACATCATCAGTTAAAGTATAATGCTTTTATAATCAAGATGCTTAATGGTTTAAGTAGCTGTCATTTCTGTTCTCTAAGCAATTTCTGATATTGGCAAATGTAATATGGTTAAGGCGTTCACAGCGTAACTTATAAATTGCATGTTCCTTTAAAAGAAAGCACAGGGTTTATAAAGCTCTCAGTTGTATGAGAACACAAATGGAGAACGTCTCTGTTCAAAATTAATTCAGTTGCATAACAGCCCGTTTGTAACCAGGACAATAAATAGCTGCTAACACTAAATTTTGATGGGACATAATTTATCAGGTAAAAAGTAGAGGTCATAAGGCATTTAAGACAGCTACTCGCAGAGCTGAATTTTGTTGCAAAATAATTTAGATAGAACTTTTGAACCAATTAATTCATTAAAGGCTGCCATTTATCAGCCTAAACAAGACATTTCTCTTCCCTTCAAATAAGAAACAGGCTATTCCCAGCCTAGTAGATTCTCCAAGTATTTTATAGTTTAGAAATTCAAAAAGACAGATGAAAAACTAGTCACATCAAAAACACCCATAGAAATATTTTCAGGGGTTATTTACTGCCCACTTAGCATAAAAATATGTCAAAATATGACTTAGGTGCAAGTACACAAGATGGACAAGTGTTCCTATAGAGACCTGAGGTAATAAAGAAAGTTGACAACCTCAGGCCTAAGATAAATATATCCATATGGGGGACTTGAAGAGCAGAAGTTTTAGAAAAGCAGAAGATTAAGCCATTATGTAAAATGTATTTTTATTTTAATTAAATTTGCAGAATTTTTAAACAAAGATAACCATTTCTTTACGACTAATGCCTACAGTGTTATTACCAGTTATTGTACTTAAAGAAAGATATGTTTACAAATATAGACTGTGGATGAAGTTCTTAAAAGCTATAATATTATATTATTTTAGTGGTTTTTATTTTCTTTTGGAAAAAGCACAGCCAGAATGCTCCTTAGAAGCAAGGATGGTAAGACTTCATCTCATATACTTTGGACATGTTATCAGGAGGGATCAGCCCCTAGAGAAGGACGATAGTGGGTCAGTGAAAAAGAGGAAGACCCTCAGTAAGATGAATTGACACAGCGGCTGCAACAATGGGCTCAAGCATAACGATGATTACGAGAATGGCTCAGGACAGGGCAGTGTTTTGTTCTGTTATACATCAGGTTGCCATGAGTCAGAGGCGACTTGATGGCACCTAACAACAACAACAACAAATTTTCAGTCACCTATTCTCTTATAAAACTAAAAACTAATAGTTATAATAACACAGAAACTCAACTAAGTACAACATATACTATTCATTATATGGCCTTTGTATTGGATGATAAAAGTGAATTATTTAGAGAAATAAAGATAAGATCAATCATGTCCAAACTTTCTCTTCCAGAATATATTGTTTCATTCTTCTTACTATCCAAAAAACCTGCTGCCGACATAGATTCTGACTCATAGTGACCCTAAAGAACAGAGTAGAACTGCCCCATCGAGTTTCCAAAGAGTGCCTGGTGGATTCAAACTGCCAACCTTTTGGTAAGCAGCCATAGCACTTAACCACATTCTGAATATTTGTGAAAACCTATGCATTTCTACTAATTGCAAAACAGCAACCTCTTTGTTAAGAATGCTACGGACCCTAAAATGCCTGGGCTTTTGGGACTGTAAATATAACATCATACTACAACACTGTAGAAATGGAGTGCTGCTGTTACCTTGATTGTAGTGGTGAAATGTAGAGTTTCCTCTTTATTGGAAAGCAGTATCTGTAAGAAGCAGTATCTATAAGAATCTTACAGACATTAAAAAAAAAAAGAAAATTAATATAAAATACTCAATGAAGAAAAAAAGAAATATAAGCAGAATTAAATTTGTGAATATAGATCTTTGTTAGAATTTGGAAAAGTCTAATAGACTATATGCACCTTGAAATGACACCAAATCTGCACAAAATGCTGAGTCATGGGCCTGTGATTTCAGAACTTCAGTGTTGAAAAGACCCATGACATGATGGAAATCAAAATGGTTGAGGTAATTTCCAGCAGAAAAATGCACTTCATGTTTTATCTACTTGTAACATATGGTTTTAAGAATCTAAAAATCACAAGCCTCGTATGCTTCTTTTCAGCAGTTGACTTTATGCAAATATACAAATATTTCATCCCTTAACTTTTTCCTTCCTTTGAGGTGGATGTTCATCTCAAAGTCATGTGTTATTTTTTATTTCAATAATAACCTATCGGTACCTGTTTTTCTTCCTCTACTGCCATATTTTCTCTGCCCTGCACCTTCCCAGAGAATATCAAGTCACCTCTCCGAAGATAAGCTCTTTTGTCTCCTACAGAGCTGGGCCTCTCCTTTCGCCTTAGAATTCCTTCATCTACCACCATAAGAATGGAGTGAAAAGACTGTACTCCCATTTTAAATATAAAACTATCACTACTCTCCAGGAATTCCTGCTTCCCTTATTTCTTAATCCTTTTAGGTATACTTATGATAGGTTTCTTAATATTTTTATTTTTATTTTCCGTTTTCAGGTTCTTTTCTGATTGAATACACTCTTGTATGTTCCCTGTTTGCAAGGTCCTTTTTTTCTGATTGTAAATTTTTTTTTTTTTGTGCTGAATAAACTGGTTGCTTGTGAGACATTTAAAAGAGTAAAAAACAAACAAACCAAAAAAAGAGTAGAAATAGGTAAATTTGGTTTAAAGGTATTAACAGTTAAAAATTTTAGTGAAATATATTCTTTTGTTCTTCTTCTCTGTAGGGAATGTAAGCAAACTTTCTTCTATACTTTTATACCACTCTCAATTCTTGTTTTTCCTTCTCAGTTTGTTATCTTCCATTTCTTAAATATTAGGAGGCCAAATACAAACATAAAATTAAGCTGTATTTATTGTATAGGATATTGAGAGTAACATGTTAAACATTCACTATGTCACTAGAGTGAAACCAAACAAAACCACCACAACCAACAACATATTTCCTCTACATGTAAATGGGTAAAAGACAATCCTTAAATATTTAAAAGAGCTAGTTTATATCATATGTGTAAGTACATAGGTATGCTTTTTCAATAGTTTATATATTAAGCAGAATTATCATTTTTAATAAAATAGTTACTTTATTGTTTTCAATAGGTTCTATGTTATTATTACAACTAGATGTTTTCCATTGGTTCATATGTAAGATAACTTAAATAAAATTACAATTTTGAATTATATCTCTCATTTTCCTTTTTATAAATTGTCCCAGTAGATTTATGAATATTCAAACTAAGTTCTAAAACCTATACGTTGTTTCTATTATCAACAGAGTCCTCTAGGGGGAGGCTTCATCAAAACTGTGTTTTCTAACTAAGCACTGTGCCCAAAATTCAGATTTGCTTGACCAATGTTTATGAAGTACCTACTCTATGCTAGTCACTAGGTAAATAAGATATTTACTTTTGTTTATTTGATGGATAGAATTTTTCTTTAAACAAAATTATTTATTGAAATAATTCTATCTCATTAAATAGGAGCCCTGGTGGCACAGCCATTAAGCACTTGGTTGATAACCAAGAGGTCGGTTGTTCGAACCCACTGGCCACTCTTTGGGGAAAGATGTGGCAGTCTGTTTCCTTAAAGATTACACCTTGGAAAACTTATTGGGAAGTTCTACTTTGAGTCAGAATCGACTGGATGACAGAAGCTTTGGTTTTTGGATCTTATTAAAAAATAACTCATTATTCTTTTTATATGGTAGCATGAATAGAAACCAACACTTCATAGAAACCAACACTTTAAAAGTAGGTTTAATTAAACACGCAATAATTTGTAAGACCACCACCTGTCTGTCAGTTTGTAATACTGTGGTATGTTGAGTGTTATTATGATGCTGGAAGTTATGCCACAGTATTTCAAATACCAGCAGGATCATTCAGGATGGAGAGGTTGCCATGGCATTTCCAGACTAAGAATGACTTGGAAGAAAGATCTGGTGATTTACTTCCAAAAATTAGTCAATGAAAACCCAATGGTTACAACAGAATATTATCCAATATAGTGCTGGAGGATAAGCCCCTTTATTGGAAGGGACTAAAAATAAACAGTGGCTGCAAACACAATCTTGACAATGGTGCAGGGACAGGTAATATTTCATTCTGTTGTACATGGGGTCACCATGAGTCTGAGCTGACTTGATGGCAACCAACAACAACAATTTTAAGATAATTCTAGGCTATAATTTACTTTATAGTTTGGTTTCCAAAATGTCCCTTCACTATAATTTTATTTTCCTAAAACAATGATAGAAAAGAGACAGAGAAAAGACTCCATGGCTTTTTGCTTTGTTTTCCCACAGGAACTTCCAAACCAGATACAGTTGATTCATTGAGTTGTTGAACAACATCTATTAAGTATCATTGAATAACTTTGGTGCGCAGGTTAGGACAGTGTAAGAAGTTAACCAAGAGTGTGGTTTTAGAATAGTTCTGTTGTTGTTGTTGCTGTTAGGTGCTGTCGAGTCAGTTCCAACTCATACCAACCCTATGTACAACAGAAGGAAACACCGCCCGGTTCTGAGCCATCTGATCCCTCCTGATAACATGTCCTAAGTATGCGAGATGACGTTTCGCCATCCTAGCTTTTAACAAGCATTATAGCTGTACTTCTCCAAACAGATTTGTTTGTTCTTCTGGCAGCCCATGGTATACTCAATATTCTTTGCCAACACCATAATTCAAAGGCATCAATTCTTCTTTCGTCTTCCTTATTTATTGACCATCTTTCCCATGCATATGCAGTGATTGAAAACACCATGGTTTGGGTCAGTTTCACCTTTGTCCTTAGAGTGACATCTTTGCTTTTTAACACTTTAACGAGATCTCGTGCAGCAGATTTGCCCAATGCAAAGTGTTGTTTGATTTCTTGACTGTTGCTTCCCTGAGCATTGATTGCAGACCCAAGTAAAATGAAATCCATTACAACTTCAATAATTTCTCCATTTATCATGATGCTGCTTATTGCTCCAGTTGTGAAAATTTTGATTTTCTTTATGTCGAGGCCACGAAGGCTGATTTTAAACCATGCAGTATCACCTTGTTCTGTTGCAATGACTGCCACTTGGTCTAAGTACAGGTTCTTCATTAGCATGCAATTTGGTGTTCTGCAATTCCCATTCTTCATAATGTTTTCCATAATTTGTTATGATCTACACCATCAAATGCCTTTGCGTACTCAATGTAACACAGGTAAATATCTTTCTGGTATTCTCTGCTTTCAGCCAAGATCCATGTGACATCAGCAGTAATATCCCTCGTTCCCAGTCCTCTTCCGAATACAGTTTGAATTTCTGGCAATTCCCTGTTGATGTACTGCTCCAACTACTTTTGAATGACCTTCAGCAAAATTTTGCTTGTGTGTGATATTAATGATTTGTTAAATAATTTCTGCATTTGGTTGGATCACTTTTCTTTGGAATGGGTAGAAATATGGATCTCTTCCAGATGGTTGGCCAGGTAGCTGTCTTTCAAATTTCTTGGCATAGATGAGTGAGCACTTCCAGCCCTGCATTCATTTGTTGAAACATCTCAATTAGTATTTCATCAATTCCTCGTGCCTTGCCTTTTGCCAATGCTTTCAGTGCAGCTTGGATCTCTTCCTTCAGCACCATCAGTTCATGATCATATTCTACCTCCTGAAATGGTTGAATGTCGACCAATTCTCTTTGGTGCAGTGACTCTGTGTATTCCTTCCATCTTCTTTTGACACTTCCTGAATCATTCAGTATTTTCCCCATAGAATCCTTCAATATTGCACCTTGAGGCTTGATTTTTTTCCTCAGCTCTTACATCTTGAGAAATGCCCAGTGTGTTCTTTTTTGGTTTTCTATCTCCAGGTCTTTGCACATTACGTTATAATACTTTACTTTGTCTTCTCAATACACCCTTTGAAATCTTCTGTTCAGCATTTTTACTTTGTCATTACTTCCTTTTGCTTTAACTACTCCACATTCAGGAGCAGTTTTCAGAGTCTCTTCTGACATCCATTTAGGTCTTTTCTTTCTTTCCTGTCTTTTTAGTGACCTCTTGCTTTCTTCATGTCTGATGTCCTTAATGTCATTGCACAACTTGCCTGGTCTTCGGTCATTAGTGTTCAACATGATGAATCTATTCTCGAGATGGTCTCTAAATTCAGGTGGGAAATATGGTAGGTTGCATTTTGGCTCCCATGTACTTTTTCTGATTTTCTTCAACTTCAACTTGAACTTACTCATGAACAATTAATAGACTGTTCTGACTGATGATATTGAGCTTTTCCATCATTCTTTCCACTGATGTAGTTGATTTGATTCCTGTGTATTCCGTCTTGTGAGGTCCATGTGTATAGTTGCCATTTATGCTGTTGAAGAAAGGTATTTGCAGTGAAGAAGTTACTGGTCTTGCAAAATTCTGTCATGCGATCTCCATCATCATTTCTATCACCAAGGCCGTATTTTCCAAATACCAAACCTTTTTTTTTTTTTCCCCATCTGTCACATTCCAATCTCCAATAATTTTCAGTGCATCTTGATTGCATTTTTAACAATTTCAGACTGTAAAAAAGTTAGTAAAAATCTTCAATTTCTTCATCTTTGGATTCAGGGGTTAGTGTGTAAATTTGAATAATAGTTGTATTAACTGGTCTTCCCTGTAGGTATATGGATATTATCCTATTTTTTAACAGCATTATACTTCAGGATAGATCTTGAAATATTCTTTTTTTGACTGTGAATATAACACCATTCTTCTTCAATTTGTCATTCCTGGCATAGTAGACCAGATGACTGTCAATTCAAAATGGCTGATACCAGTCCATTTCAGCTCACTAATGCCTAAGATATCGATGTTTACGTGTTCCATTTCATCTTTGACCACTTCCAATTTTCCTAGATTTCTACTTCATACATTCCATGTTTCTGTTATTAATGGATATTTGCAGCTGTTTCTTCTCATTTTGAGCTGTGCCATGTCAGCAAATGAAGGTCCGGAAAGTTAGACTCCATCTGTGTCGTTTATGTCAACTCCGCTTTGAGGAGACAGCTCCACTCATCTCATATTTTAAGTGCCTTCCAACCTGAGGGGCTCATCTTCTGGCACTATAACAACATTATGCTGCTATTTATAAGGTTGGAAACCCTGGTGGTATACTGGTTAAGAACTAGGCTGCTAACCAAAAGGCTGGCAGTTCAAATCCACCAGGCGCTCCTTGGAAACTCTATGGGGCAGTTCTACTCTGTCCTGTAGGGTCGTTATGAGTTGGAATTGACTTGACGGCAATGGGTTTGGTTTTTGGGTTTTGGTATTCATAAGGTTTTCACTGCTTAATTTTTTTCAGGAGCAGAAACCCAGGTCCTTCTTCCTTAGCCTAGAAGCCCCACTGAAACCTGTCCACCATGGGTGACCCTGCTAGTACTTGAATACTGCCGGCATAGCTTCCAGCGTCACAGCAACACACAATTGTCAGTTTGTCACACTGTGGGGGTTTGCATGTTACTGTGATGCTGCCGCCACACATCTGTCAGAATAGGTCTGGACTCAGCCATATCACCTGAGAGTTCTGGAACATAAATTGAGCTGTAGAGTTTATCCTGATTTTTTTTTTTCAAGAAATTTAAGTTTTTGTTTCCTGCATCTGTCAATCACCGGTTATGGACTATCCGAGCAGGGAAAAGGGTGGGTGGGTTAAAGGAGGAAGTTCAAGGCATCTCCTAGTGGCTTGAGTCACTCAAAGGCAATCCTCCTAAGGAGATGTTAGCTCTTAGTGGTAACACCTAAAGCTTTTGGAGGATGAGCTTCCTGAACTGGTAAATGGACTCTGCCATAGCTGGGCTGAGTATCAACAGAGTCTGAAATGAATTTTTTTGCTTCTCTGACTCACAAGTGTCTGATCAACTCAGTGTAGTTCTTTGGCCTCTTATTTTATGTTAATGTATTATGGCCATTAGTCAACAATGCCAGGTATATTACAGTTTCTCAATGAATTTTGAATTGAAGAAAATATTGTAAGACATATCAAGAAATGCCATCCCCAATTAATGAGCTAAATAAAGAGAAATAAAATAATTTCTTTGAAGGCTTAGAGCAGGAACTCTTTTTCTGTGATTCAGGAACAAATAGACAGTCTCTAGAAAATATGTGAGCCCTCTGATCTGCTTGTCCATATGCATACATATTTTTCTAGACATAGATTACATTCTTAAATGAGTTTGAAAAATTTTATGACTATATTAGCATAATCCCACCCTATTGGGAAAGCAGTCTATCTGTGGCCTTCCAACACTTACCTGGACCACCTAATCAGATTCTTGGGGACAGAACATTCTCTCATAATGGAAGCTCTCACTGTTCTAGTTTTGTCTTTCCATTTATCAGGAAATTTACTCTCTATTCTGATTACACAGTAAACTTTCTTTGTACTGCTTATTGCTTAAGCATGTGTGCATTATGATATATGGCCAACTCTGCACTATTTTAGTCTCTTCTTGTTAGGGTGGAGAATAAGGTCCTTCACCTGCAGCATGGAAGAGGGATGTATGCACACTATCAGCTCTGCAAGGGCTGTGAAGAAGACCTTCTGACCATGGGGGACCAACAACCACATACGAAACTGATTGCTATCTGTCTCTTCTCTATGTGAGTAAAGTGTTATTCCAGCCAGTACCTATGTCTTTCTTAGTGACCTCAGACCTTGACTGGATACATCTGTTATGAAGTCATGGCCCCTCTCTCTGCCTAAGTTAATTGTGACTAATATTCATCTACAAGTGTAAGGGGATATAATTGAACTAATTGTAAAATAACTTGACTTCCTGTACCTCATTTTAACCCCCTGTCCATAATGTTATAATTGAACAGTGTTATAGTAGTTCAGGATTTAAATTATGATTTGAATCCTGGTTTGTTATTATTTTCTCATGAATTTAGAATTATTCTTTTGCTGAGATCTTTACTTTTGGCTATATAAATTATCCATGATGTTATAACTGTATATTAGAAATATTAAGCTAGAGGAACAGAGTGGAAAGCCACCATCATTTAAAGTTTCCCCAGTTATTGTCTAAAATTATCACATTGTTTATATATAATATTTAAGTACTTTGTTTACTTAAGATGAATTACCAGCTTAAGACAGTATAATATAGGAATTAAAAGTAAATTATTTAACTTCTTTGGGTCTGTACCTTCATCTGTAAAATTGTAATAACTATAGTAATTTTTCCCACATGCTTCTTCTGAAGTTTAAAAGAGTTAACACCTCTAAAGTATTTCACATAGAGCCTAGCACAGAGGAGTACTCAATAATTATTAGCTATTATTTATTATGGAAACCCTGGTGGCATAGTGGTTAAGTGCTATGGCAGCTAACCAAAGGGTCGGCAGTTCAAATCTGTCAGGCGCTCCTTGGAAACTCTATGATGCACTTCTACTCTGTCCTATTGAGTTGCTATGAGTAGAAATCGACTCAGCAGCAATGGGTTTGGTTTTTGGTTTACAGACTCTCAATAAATACTCTTATGATGATTTTATTTAAAGAAAAATTATGAAAATACAGCAGTTTGAGGATGGGAGATCATTAAAATCAACCGTCTTAATTTGTAAGATTACCTAAAAAACATTGGAAGATGAGGAGGATCTCAGCAATGTGGTATTTTGCACTTATCCACTCAGAGCAAAGAATGTATTTCTGAAAGATATTCGTTAGCATCATCATGCTCATTTAATTATCAGCTATCAGAAATAACAGCTGCGTACATGGTAACTTGAGACACTGGAGCAGGCCATCATTACTAGTGATAAAACTCATTGTAAATAGTGATTTTACATGTGGATACTAATTAGAAAGGTGCTTGGTCACCTTCCAACAATTAGAGTTAAATATTCTGAACATTGAACAATTGTATTCTTCAAATGATATCTGAATTATTTGATTGTAATTGCATTTCTCACTTATTAAAGGCAATTAATTTCTTTTCTGATGTAATTTTGGTTAGCCTGGGTTCGCTTAGAATACTGCAAAAAGAAAAAAGAAAACAAAAAGTTAACAAGAAAACTGATTCAATGTAAAAAAATGAAAAAAATAATTCCTCAGACTTAATGAAAAATAAAGATGAGGGGTCTGTAGAAATATAGGTTTAAAATATGAACCCAAGATTGCTTTTGCAGAAGGCTACTTATCACATCAGGAGTGATTACACTAATCTTCTTGTTGCTAAAGGAGAAGCATCTAAAAAATACACATTTTTTGAGTTTTTGAGTACTATTGCAAGTATAATGTCATTAAAATATGCAAATGTAATTAATTATAGCGATAAATTTTAAGGTCTTTATACTTTTATTTGTTTTAATATTACTCTTTCTGATGAAATGATAAGTACATCTAGCTGGGGTTTTAAAAGAGGGTAGTTTCTTTATCACATTTTACCTAAATAAATGATATTTCTGAAGGTTAACTTCTCATGACTGTAAATGATTATGCTATGAAATTTATTTGTATTAAATTTTTTTTTTACCAAACTGTATAGCAATCAATATAAATTTTCAGTACTGTATGTATGCTATTTTCTGTCTCTAGATTTCAACTCCCTTGCCTGTAAAATGTTAAGATTATTATTATTGGAGTTTCTACATGTAAGAAGCTTGATATTATTCTTGCCCCAGGATAAATGCTTATGAAGTATTTAAAAAATGTATGTCATTATTTCTGTTCCAATTATTACCGTTGATTATTATTTTGAAGATATCACTAATGTTTGAATTAAATATGCATGCAGAAAAAAAATATATTATCAAAATTCTTAAGGATACGTCTTGCTTTTATTTCCTAGATAAGGTTGTTTCCTCCCCCGCCTTTGCCTGCAATGCTTTATAATCAAGCTGTTGTTGTTGGGTACTATTGAGCTGACACCAACTCAGTACATGCTCAGCTCAGTACATACTTTGGACATGTTGTCAGGAGGGATCACTCCCTGGAGAGGGGCCTTGTGATTGGCAAAGTACAGGATCAGCAGAAAAGAGGAAGACCCTCAATGAGGTGGATTGATTGGCACAGTGGCTGCAACAATGAGCTCAAGCATAACAACGGTTGTAAGGATGGAGCAGGACAGGGCAGTGTTTCGTTCTGTTGTGCATAGGGTCGCTATGGGTCGGAACCAACTCGACGGCACCTAACAACAACAACAACATAGGACCCCATGTAATAGAGTAGAACTGCCCCATAGAGTTTTCTTAGCTGTAATCTTTTAGGAATCAGATTGCCAGGTCTTTCTCCAGAGGAGCCGCTGGTTGGGTTAGAATCACTAATCTTTTGTTTAGCAGCTGAGCATTTAACCGTTGTACCACCAGGGCTATTTTTTTAAGCATATATATCTTTTTATCTTCAGTTGTATAATATTTTGCTTAAATGATTATAATATCTAGTTAGAGTTAGCTAAGAGTTTGGAAAAAATTCAATATATCTCATACATGACCTGTAAATAAAGAGCAGATTGTTAAATATTGTAAAGAGTTGATAATATCCTACATGGAGCTTTGAGAAAAATATACTGCAGAACTCCAGTATCAGTAAAAAAATTGAAGAATTGTGCAATAGTTGGAACAAATAATGACTTCTTAGTCTATGGTGATTGAAATTGTCTTGTGCTTATAAATATTGATTTAAGTCAAATAAACACTGACTTAGTAAAATACTTGCTGTCCCTCCTAATATTCATTCATATTCTACTTATACCCAAGCCCAGTGCCATGGAGTTGATTCCGACTCATTCTATTTATAGACATATGTAATTCTTTAAACAAAATTCCCACTATTCTAGTAACATTCACTGAATTTAGAGCTTGTACCTTAGAATATTTCCTTTATTTACAACTAGCATAAGGAAATATTTATCCTGATGTTTGAGTCTAACCTGATTACCCACCCCTCCTCAAGTCTCGCACACAGCTCCATGATATTACTTGTCACACTGATTCCTCACCTGGAAAAATATGAATTGTCTCCCCCTTCTTAGTAAATCTAACTTCATCACAAGGTGTTCTTCAAAAACTCAATAGTCCACTTACTCTCCATTGCAATAAATGAGCACTTCCTAAGCTCTAGACAGGGTGTCAGGTGATTTATATTCATATGTATTACATAATAAATCCATTTTAAATTTTTTTTTAATTATTATGAAATTAAATTGTAGCTTTCCTTGAACTCACGGTTAACCTATGTGATACCTTCTTCAAGAAAAAGAAGTGGTTATTCTTAAATACTTAATGTTTAACATTAAATTGCTGCCTGATGTGTAATAAACAAAGAGTCTTTGAAGGTATGTTCCTGTCTGGCATTCTGGTCTACTTATAAACAAATCTCATTACCTTAGTGTAAATTCCTCCTAGTTCTACTTGTTTTAGACTGATGGGCCTTTGTATGGAGAAACTAAATCAATAATAGGAAGCCTGATTCAATCTTTGTTTTTCTTGCCACATCGGTAATTTTTAAATATATACTCAATCTACATTCCCTTTTCATCCCAAGTTGTGTTTGCTTGCCTGTTAATAACATAATTCAGTACAATGAAGATATTTGTTTGGAATTGTGATGATTTTTCCTTGATGAAATCTCGTATCAACAGTTTGGACATAATAACATTTTAGAGTACTGTGGGTTTATATTTAGCTATTACTTACTTAATTTTCCTGAGTGAAATAGCATGGTCAAAGAAGAGATATCATTTAGTCATTCAGATTGGATCAATTTCTTATAGTGGCAACTGCCATAGTATTTCAATATTATTGAACATCATATATTATATTAAAGCTATTCAGTATTTGATTTTCTAAAAATTTGATGATTGATATTGAAGAAAACTTTATTTTTTAAATTTTTATTCTGCTTTAAGTGAAAGTTTACAGATCAAGCCCAACTCTCATACAAAAATTTATAAACACCTTGCTATATACTCCTAATTTCTCTCCCCTGAATGAGACAGCAGACTCTGCCAGCTTCTGACCCTCTCTACCCTCTCATCTCCCCTTCAGACCGGAGATGCCAACATAGTCTCATGTGTCTACTCGATCCAAGAAGCTCATTCTTCACCAGTATCATTGTCTATCCCATGGGCTAGTCCAATCACTGTCTGAACAGTCAGCTTTAGGAATGGTTCCTGTCTTGGGCTAACAGAAGGTCTGGGGACCATGACCTCCGAGGTCATTCTAGTCTCAGTCAAACCATTAAGTCTGGTCTTTTTACAAGAATTTGGGGTCTGCATTCCACTGCTCTCCTGCACCCTCAAGGGTTCTTTGTTGTGTTCCCTGTCAGGGCAGTAATTGGTTGTAGCTGGGCACCGTCTAGTTCTTCTGGTCTCAGGATGATGTAGTCCCTGATTTAAGTGGTCCTTTCTGTCACTTGGGCTCATAATTACCCTGTGTCTTTGGTGCTCTTCATTCTCCTTTGCTCCAGGTGGGTTGAGACTCATTGATGCATCTTAAATGGCCGCTTGCTAGTGTTTAAGATTCCAGACGCCATTCTCTGAAGTGGGATGCGGAATGTTTTCTTAATAGATTTTATTATGCCAATTGACTTAGCTGTCCCCTGAAACCATGGCCCTGAAACCCCTGCCCCTGCTATGCTAGCCTTTGAAGCTTTCAGTTTATTCAGGAAAATTCTTTGCTTTTTGTTTAGTCCAGTTGTGCTGACCTCTTCTGTATTGTTTGTTGTCTTTCCCTGCACCTAAAATAGTTTTTATCTTCTATCTAATTAGTGAAAACCCCTCTCCCTCCTTCAATCCCTCCCCCATCTAGTAACCATCAAAGAATATTTTCTTCTCTGTTTAAACTTTCTCAAGTTCTTATAGTAGTGGTCTTATACAATATTTGTCCTTTTGCAAGTGACTAATTTCACTCAGCATAATGCTTTCCAGATTCTTCCATGTGATGAAATGATTGACAGATTCATCACTGTTCTTTACCAATGCATAATATTCCATTGTGTGAATATACCATAATTTATTTATCCATTCATTTGTTGATGGGCACCTTGGTTGCTTCCAACTTCTTGCTATTGTAAACAGTGCTGCAATGAACGTGGGTGTGCATGTATCTCTTTGTGTAAAGACTCTTATTTCTCTAGGATATATTCCAGTAGTGGGATTACCAGATCCTGTGGTACTTCTATGCCTAGCATTTTTAAGGAAGTGCCAAATTGATTTCCAAAGTGGTTGTACCATTTTACATTCCCACCAGCAGTGTATAACTGTTCTAGTCTCTCCACAACCTCTCCAACATTGATTATTTTGTTTTTTCAATTAATGTCACCCTTGTTGGAGTGAGATGGAATCTCATCGTAGTTTTGATTTGCGTTTCTGTAATGATAGTGAGCATTTCCTCATGTATCTGTTGACCACCTGAATGTCTTCTTTAGTGAAGTGCCTGATCACATCCCTTGCCAATTTTTTAGTTGGGTTATTTGTCTTTTTGTAGTTGAGTTTTTGCAGTATTATTTAGATTTTAGAGATCAGACCCTGACTAGAAATGTCATAGCTAAAAACTTTTCCCAATATGTAGGTAATATTTTAACTCTTTTGGTGAAGTTTTTAGATGAGCATAGGTGTTTGATTTTTAGGAGCTCCCAGTTACCTAGTTTCTCTTCTATGTTGTTAGTAATGTTTTGCCTACTATTTATGACATGTATTAGGGCTCCTAAAGTTTCCCCTGTTTTTTCTTCCATGATCTTTATTGTTTTAGATTTTATATTTTGGTCTTTGATCCATTTTGAGTTTGTTTTTGTGCAAGGTGTGAGGTATGGGCCTTGTTTCAATTTTTTGCAGATGGATATCCAGTTATGCTAGCACCATTTGTTAAAAAGACTGTCTTTTCCCCATTTAACTGACTTTGGGCCTTTGTCAAATATCAGCTGCTCATATGGGGATGGATTTATGTTTGGATTCTCAATTCTGTTCCATTGGTCTATGTATCTATTGTTGCACCAGTACCAAGCTGTTCTGACTACTGTGGCAGTATAATAGGTTCTAAATTCAGGTAGAGTGAGGCCTCCCACTTTGTTCTTCTTTTTCAGTAATGCTTTGCTTATCAGGGGCCTCTTTCCCTTCCATATGAAGTTGGTGATTTGTTTCTCCACCTCACTAAAGAATGTTGTTGGAATTTTAATGGGAATTGCATTGTACCTATAGATGGCTTTTGGTAGAATAGACATTTTTATGATGTTAAGCCTTCCTATCCATGAGTAAGGTATGTTTTTTTTGCTTATGTAGGTCTCTTTTGGTTTCTTGCCGTACTGCCTTATAGTTTTCTTTGTATAGGTCTTTTACATCTCTGGTAAGATTTATGCCTAAGTATTTTATCTTCTTGGGGGCTCCTGTAAATGGTATTGATTTGGTTATTTCCTCTTTGATGTTCTTTTTGTTGGTGTAGAGGAATTCAACTGATTATTGTATGATTATCTTGAATCCTGATAGTCTGCTGAACACGTCTATTAGTTTCAGTAATTTTCTTTAGGATTCTTTAGGGTTTTCTGTGTATAAAATCATGTCATCTGCAAATAGAGACACTTTTACTTCTTCCTTGCCGATCTGGATTCCCTTTATTTCTTTATGTAGCCTAATTGCTCTGGCTAGGACCGCCAGCACAATGTTGAATAAATAGGGGTGAAAAAGGGCATCCTTGTCTGGTTCCTGATCTCAAGTGGAATGCTTTCAAGACACTCTCCTTTTAGGATGATGTTGGCTGTTGGCTTTGTATAAATTCCCTTTATTATGTTGAGGAATTTTCCCTCTATTCCTATTTTGCCGAGAGTTTTTGTTATGAATGAGTGTTGAACTTCGTCAAATGACTTTTCTGCATTGATTGATAAAATCATGTGTTTCTTGTCTTTTGTTTTATTTATATGATGGATTACATTGATTGTTTTTCTAACGTTGAACTATCCCAGTGTACCTGGTATGAAACCTACTTGGTCATTGTGAATTATTTTTTTGATATGTTGTTGAATTCTATTGGCTAGAATTTTGTTGAGGATTTTTGCATCTACATTCATGAGGGATATAGGTCTGTAAATGTCTCTTTTTGTAGTGTCTTTACTGGGTTTTGGTATCAGGGATGTGGTGGCTTCATAAAATCAGTTTGGGAGTATTCCGTCCTTTTCTTTGCTCTGAAATACCTTTAGTAGTAGTGGTGTTAATTCTTCTCTGAAAGTTTGGTGGAACTCTGTAGTGAAGCCGTCTGGGCCAGGGCTTTTTTGTTGTTGTTGGGAGTTTTTTGTTTTCCTTTTCAATTTCTTCTTTTGTTGTGGGTCTATTTAGTTGTTCTACCTCTGTTTGTGTTAGAGAAGGTAGCTAGTGTGTTTCTAGGAATTCATCTGTTTCTTCTAGGTTTTCAAATTTGTTAGAGTTCAATTTTTCATAATAACCTGATATGATTCCTTTAATTTCAGTTGGGTCTGTTGTAATGTCGCCCATCTCATTTCTTATTTGATTATTTGGTTCCTCTCCTGTTTTTCTTTGTCAGTTCAGTCAATGGTTTATCAATTTTGTTGATTTTTTCAAATAACCAGCTTTTGGTCTTGTTAACTCTTTCAATTGTTCTTCTGTTTTCTATTTCCTTTTGTTCTGCTCTAATTTTTATTATTTCCTTTCTTCTAGTGCCTGATGGTGTCTTTTGTTGCTCTCTTTGTATTTGTTCAAGTTGTAGGGATAATTCTTTAACTTTGGCCCTGTGTTCTTTTCATATGTATGCATTTATTGATACAAATTGACCCCTGAGCACTGCTTTCACTGTGTCCCAAAGGTTCTGATAGGGATTGTTTTCACTGTCGTTGGATTCTATGAATTTCTTTATTCCCTCCTAACCTTCTATAACCCAGTCTTTTTTGAGCAGGGTAGTGTTCAGTTTCCAAGTGTTTGATTTTTTTCCCTGCTTTTTCTGTTGTTGATTTCTACTTTTATGGCCATATGGTCAGAGAAGATGCTTTGTAACATTTTGATGTTTTAGAATCTCCTAAGGCTTGCTCTTGACCTAATATGTGGTCTATTCTAGAGAATGTTCCATGTGCACTAGAAAAGAAAGTACACTTGGCTGCTGGTGGGTGGAGTGTTCTGTGTATGTCTGTAAGTTCCAGTTAGTTGATTATGGCATTTAGATCTTCCGTGTCTTTATCAAGTTTCTTTCTCATATCCTGTCCTTCACTGAAAGTGGCATGTTGAAGTCTCCTACTATAATTGTGAAGCTGTCTATCTCACTTTTCAATGCTGTAAGAGTTTTTTTCATGTATCTTGCAGCCCTGTCACTGGGTGCATAAATATTTAATATGGTTATATACTCCTGGTATATTGCCCCTTTAATTAATATATAGTGCCTTTCCTTATCCTTTGTGGTGGATTTAACTTTGAAGTCTATTTTGTCAAAAATTAATATTGCCACTCCTGGTCTTTTTTGATTGTTGTTTGCTTAATGTCTTTTATTCCTTCCTTTGAGTTTTAATTTATTTGTGTCTCTAAGTCTAAGGTGTGTCTATTGTAGGCAGCATATAGAGAGACTGTTTTTTTTTTTTTTTTTAAATCCATTCTGCCGTTCTCTGTCTCTTTATCAGTGCATTTAGTCCATTAACATGCAGCATAAGTGTGGATAGTTATGAGTTTAATGGTGTCATTTTCATGTCATTTTTTGTGTGTTGTTGACAGTTTCTTTTTCCCACCTAATTTTTTGTGCTGAGTAGTTTATCTTTATACATTGTCTTTTCCTCTTATACATTGTTGTTGATTTTGTTTCTGCTGAGCCTCTATTTTTTTCTTGTATTTTATTTTGATGAGTAGGATAGTTAGTCTCCTTTGTGGTTACCTTGATAGTTACCCCTATTTTTCTAAGTTTAAACCGAACTTTTATTTCTTTATATTTTTTTGTCTACCTCTCCATGTGAAAAATCTATGACTACATTTCTTAAAAAAAAAAAAAACTTTATTATTTTAATGTGGTCTTTGTTTACATAATAACATTGCTTTTTCCCCATTTTGAGCCTTTTTTTTTTTTTATCTTGATTTATTTGTTGTGATTTCCCTGTCTGGGTTAACATCTGATTGCTCTGTCCTGTGTTCTAGTCTTGGGTTGATGCCTGGTATTATTGAATTTCCAACCGAAGAACTCCCTTTAGCATTTCTTGTAGTTTTGGTTTGGTTTTTTGAAATCCCTAAACTTCTGTTTATCTGGAAATATCCTAATTTCACCTTTAAATTTGAAAGACAGTTTTGCTGGAGATATGATTCTTGGCAGACAATTTTTATCCTTGAAAACTTTATGTAAGTCATCCCATTTCTTTCTTGCCTGCATGGTTTATGCCGAGTAGCCCAAGCTTATTTGTATTGACTCTCCTTTGCAGGTGACTTTTCCTTTATCCCTAGCTGCTCTTAAAATTCTCTCTTTATCTTTGGTAATGGCAAGTTTGATTATAATATGTCTTGATGACTTTCTTTTAAAATCTGCCTTATGTGGAGTTCAATGAGCATCTTGGATAGATATCTTCTCATCTTTCATGATATCAGGGAAGTTTTCTGCCAACAAATCTTTGACAATTCTCTCTGTATTTTCTGTTATCGCTCCCTGTTCTAGTACTCTAATCACTTCTAGGTTATTTCTCTTGATAAAGTCGCACATGATTTTTAAGTTTTCTTCATTTTTAAATTTCTTTTATCTGATTTTTCTTCAAATATATTGGTGCCAAGTGCCTTATCTTCAAGGGCCCCAATTTTACCTTCCAGTTGCTCTATTCTGCTCCTCTGACTTTCTATTGAGTTGTCTAATTCTGAAATTTTATTGTTAATCTTCTGAGTTTCTGATTGGTGTCTCTCTATGGATTCTTGCAGCTTATTAAATTTTTCGTTATGTTCTTGAAGAACCTTTTTAATTTCTTCAAATGCTTTACCTGTGTGTTCCTTGGCTTGTTCTGCATATTGCCAGATCTCCTTCCTTATATCTTGATGGTGGATATCTTGAAGAGTTCTGTATATTAATCTTTTGAATTCTGCATCCGGTAATTCCAGAAAGCCATCTTCATCCAGAAGATCCTTTGATTCTCTCTTTTGAGAGCTTGTTGAAGCGATCGTGGTCTGTTTCTTTATGTGGTTTGATATTGACTGTTGTCTCTGTGCCATCTATAAGTTATCATATTAGTTTATTTTATGTTCTTACTGTATCCTAGTTTCTCGCTTTGTTTTTCTTTTATATGCCCAAATGTTGCTTGAGTGAGCTAGCTGGAGTATTTTTGCCTTTGGGGCTCTGATGTCCTATCACCAGATGGCTAGAGCTGTTATCATGTATATGAGCTTATAAGTCTATTCATTTTCCTGTATGGATTCATCTCTGGAAGCTGCTCATTAAGTGTGTGGTACAGGCTCTGTCTACAGTCTTAGAGGGGCAGGGGTGTTTGATGTAGGTACTGGTATCTAGGTGCAGCAGGGGTCACACTCTGAACAAGGCATGGGGCTGAGAACCATTCCCTGAATGTCTCTAAGAGAAGTCTGTCCCTCTTCCCTAGAGCATGCAGGTGGGAGTGTTCTGCAGATGGACCATGGGCACCCAGTGTTCTTGGTTGTAAGAACTGGGAGGTACCAGTCATCCTTGGACCCCTGCTGCAGGGGCTGGGTGACCTGAGAGGATCCACCAGTCCTCAGGCCTCTGATGTGGGCAGGTGAGGACCCTGTTTAATCGGCAAAGCCATGTCAAATATCAAACACCCACCTCTCCACTGCACAGCTTAGACAGCCGCAGTCTGCCAACAAGGGTCTATTCTCCTAGAATAGGGCCACACAGGTCCATGCAGGGGCGAAAGGTATTCCATGTCCACAGACCATTTATGCCTAGACAGGAGCCACTTCTGTCCTGAGCTCCCCAGGTTAGTGGAGCTGGCAAATTATCTTTCCCCCTTGTTGTGAATTTATTCCTTCTCTAAATCTGGGAGCATGGCTCAGGGTGCTCAAATGGGCCTAACTAAAAAAAAAAAAAAAAATTTTTTTTTAACTCAAGCCCAGGGAAATCAACAGCCACTGAAGTCAGCTTGGGCGTGGGGGACACAGTAAAATATACACAAGTACTTAGCTTTTGCTGAGAGCCCCGTTCTTTGGTTCCAGAGGTGTGAGTAGGCTGTGCAGCTGGCTGCTTCTCCCTGAGAAAACCACGGCCGAATGCTACTGCCAGACCATTGCAGCCACTTTTGCGAATGGTACCTGAGGGATCTCAGCAATTCAGGTCCAGCAACTCTTCTCTGCTTCTGAACGGTCTCACTGTCTCCCTGCCACTTAGTCCATTTTCTAACTTTGAGGTTGATGTTCAGGGCTTCTAGCTTGTCACAAATATAATTGTTTCACTTGATTTTTCCTGTCTTTGTTGTAAGAGGGATGGCCAGAAGCATCTGGCTATTCTGCCATCTTGGCCTCTGAAAACTTTCTTAATTCAGTTTCAAATCATTTTTGACAGAAAGACTAATGTTTTAGCAACATAATTGTCAGTTTCTTTAAAAAGCAGGGCTCAAGTTTTCTGTTTTTCTGTGTATTTCCCTTTTTCCTTTTTATTGAATAGAAACAAATAGAGAATTTTTTTTTTCTTTATGGAAGCCATATATCTATTATTCAGCTCTCAAGAAATGTTATTCTTTTTCATATATATATATATATGTATGTTAGTCTTAGGAAACCATTTTTTGGACAACAAAATTAAGCCCTTTTGTAAAACTTTATATTTGTAACTTTCATGCCATTTTTCTTTGTGCTATTCTAAGACTCCACTGCTAGCTTGTTAGTTTGTTGTACTGTGGTGACTTTTGTGTTGTCATGATTCTGGAAACTATGCCACTAATATTTCAAATACCAGCAGGGTCACCCATGGTGGATAGATTTCAGTAGAGCTTCCACACTAAGACAGATTAGGAAGAAAGACCTTGCAATCTACTTCTGAAAGTTAGCCAACAAAAACACTACGGATCACAGCAGAATACTGCCAGATGAAGTACTAGGAAATGAGCTCCCTGTGTTGGAAGGCACTCTAAATACACAGTGGTTGGGACAATGAACTCAATCATACTGGCTATCATGAGGATAATGTAGGGCCAGGCAGTGTTTCATTTTTTTTTTTTTCCTAAGAAGCATAAATTATCTAAACTTAAGTTATTCTCATCACAATTCCTAACATTCATAACACTGTTATGATTTTCTAATTATCTTGTTAAAAGGACAACATAAAAATACACAATATACCCGTGATTAGTATTCCAAATAATTTATTAAACCATATCTCTATCTCAGCCACCACTTTTAAAAATTCTGAAATATTCTAAAGCAAAAAGATACCCTTTCTTTTCATCACCAATGCTATCTTAAATTTGTATAATCATATGCTCATCAATAATTCCATAGTTTTTAAAATGCCTATTAAATGTCTTAAAATATTTTAACAAAACAATTATTTTTTAATTAAAACAGTATCTGTCAATCATATCCATTCTACAATGTCCAGTTTATAGTACATTAAAAAATCATTCTTCACTTGTAAGCTCCACCAGGAAAGGTACAATAATCTTGGTTTTTGTTATAGCCCTCACACAACAACTGACAGAGAACTGGACACAAACTTTTCAGTATAAGAGAAGAAGGCACTTTCCTAGAAGATAAAGCATACCAGCCACACTTTGTGTACACAGAATGAATCTTGCCTTGATGGCAGGTTTCTCAACAAAGGTCAGTAAATACCTAGAATTCAGAATATGTCTGATAGGTCTGTTGTCCAGCTACCAAGAAAGAACAGTTTGCTTCAAGTCGATTCTGACTCATGGCAGCCCCATGTGTGTCAGAGTAGAACTTTGCTCCATAGCATTTTTAATGGCTGATTTTTCAGAAGTAGATCGCCAGACCCTTCTTTCAAGGCACCTCTAGGTATACTCAAACCTCCAACCTTTCAGTTAGCAGTTTGTAGTAGTTGAAGGATGAGCTGAAGTTAACAGATGTGACTTTGAAGGAAAAGGTTGTTTTATCTTTTCTAGGTCCTTTGAATTGCTATGTAAATTTTAGGACCCAATCATCCATTTCTACACAAATATGTGCTGTGATTGTGATTGAAATTACGTTGAATCTATAGACCAATTTTAGGAAGTCAGACATCTCAATAATATTGAGTGTTCTCTTCCATACCCAAGGTATAACTTCCATTTACTTAGGTCATGTTAAGTTTTTTTTCTGCAATGATTTGTAGTTTTTAGTGCACGAGTTGTACATAACTTCAGTAAAATGTATATCAGTGTCTTTCATACTATTGTATGAATGTAAGTAGTAATTTTTGATTAGTATAAAGAAATACAATTGATTTTACAAGCTTGCTAAACTCACATATTTGTTCTAGTGGCTATTCGTGTTATCTGCATATAAAGATATTTTTCCTTTATGATCTTGTGTTTTTTTTTTTTTTTTTCCTTTTCTTGCATCATTGCATTGGCTACAACTTCCAAAAACATAGTGAATAGAAGAAGTGACAGTGGACATCCTTGTCTTATTGTTTATCTTATATGGAAAGTACAGGCAGTCCCCAACTTATGACATATTTGAGTTAGTTATTTATGGTTCAAAACACTGCTGTATAGCAGTCTATGGTCTGGTCTACAATAAATTTGGTGTGGATGTCAAGAGTGATAATGAATAGAAAGTTCCAAGCATTTGATCAGGATAATATGATGAAAGAGATCAGAGGAAAAATCATCCACGTAGCAAGAATGCTAAATTTAGAACTTGATATCTCCTATGTGGAACAGCTCACAGATAACAAAAAAAGGGAATGGACAGATTAGGATTTTTGAAGATGAATGAAAGGCTTAAGAAGAAAAACAATGAGGAAAAGGAAGGGGAGAAGTTGTCAAAAAAATTCACAGGGAAAGGTTTAGCTGGAATTCTTTCTAAACTAAATCAAGGGCTTCAGCTGCATGAAAACACGGACTCAAACGCTGATTGCGTTTTAAAGTTGATAGGCAGATTCAGGAAACAGTGAGATGTTGCAGCAAAATATATGAAGAAAAGAACCATACAGACAACTTCACTAATTTTCTAACTAGAAACACACACAGTCCCTGTTTCCAGGCATAATCCAGTTAATCCAGAATCTTCCACAAGTAGAGTTATTGCTGCAACTGACAAAATGCCAACATTGTCCAACTCATCTTCTTGTCAGAGTAAATTTTTATGACTTGCGGAATTTTTTTTTGCATGCATGTATGTATTAAAATATATGGGTAAGTTTATAAGCAATGTTTCCAACCCCAAGAACAAAGATCAGATTTATAAAGATACAGATAATAAAAGGCAGTAATAAACAGTACCAAAATAAATAAATATATAAGGTATGGGACTTACCTCAGAACAAACCTATAATGGAGTGGTCAGATCGAACCCAGTTGTAAGTCGGAGACAATTTGTATTCATACATTCACTATTAAGTTGCAAGGTGTTCATAGATGCTCTTTACCAGGCTTGGAAAGTCCCTTTCTATCTGTAGTTTGCTAGGATATATTTTCAATCAAGAACAGATATTAGAATTTTTCAAGTGCACATTTATGCATATATTGCAATGATTTTTTTTTTTTCTTACCTTAATGTGATGAATTAAACCCAAACCCAGTGCCGTCGAGTCGATTCGGACTCACAGCAACCCTATAGGACAGAGTAGAACTGCCCCATAGACTTTCCAAGGAGCGCCTGGTGGATTCAAACTGCTGACCCTTTGGTTAGCAGCTGTAGCACTTAACCACTATGCCACCAGGGTTTCCAGTGTGGTGAATTACAATGATATATTTCCTCACATTTAATTAGCTTTACATTTCAAAGATTAAATTCCAGTTGTTCATAATGTTTTGCCCATCCTAATGCACTGAAGGAAGTTATTTGCTTGCATTTTTGTTATTAAATTATATTTACGATGGATATTAGTCTGAAGTTTTTTGTTTTTTTTTCTTTTCCTTGCAATACCTTTATCTGCTTTACACACAAAGATAAAGTTGGCCACATAGAATGAGTTGGCAAATATTCCCTACTTTTCAACCTTCAAGAAAAATTTGTGTAAAATTAGAATTATTTCTTCTTTAAATATTTGGTAGTATTTACCAGTGAAGCCATATGGGAAGAAATTTTCTTAGTGGAAAGTTTTTAACTAAAATTTCAATTTCCGTAAGAGAAGACTATTCAAGTTATTTATTTCTTCTGAGTAAACTAATTTAGTTCTTGTTATTTAATTTATTTCATCTAAATTGCTGAATTTATTCACATAAAGTTATCCATTATAAACTTTTTTTAAAATTGTACTTTAAATGAAGGTTAACAGAGCCAATTAGTTTCTCATTAAACAATACATATATTGTTTTGTGACCTTGGTTGCCAACCCCACAATATGTCAACACTCTCCCCTTTTCAACCTTGGGTTCCCTCTCACCAGCTTTCGTGTCCCCTCCTACCTTGTCACCCTTGCCCCTGAGCTGGTGTGCGCATTTAGTCTCATGTTGTTTATGGGCCTGCCTAATTTTTGGCTGAAGGGTGAACCTCAGGAGTGACTTCAGTACCGAGTTATAAGGGTATCCAGTGATTACAGTCCATTATACACTTTTAATATTATTTTAATGTATGTATGATTTATAGTGACACTACGTCTTTCATTCCTAATATTGGTAATTTGGGTCTTCTCTTATTTTTCATCAGTCTAGTTAGTCTTATAAATTTCATTAACATTCTTAAAGTTCAAGCTCCTGATCTTATTAATTTTCACTATTATTTATTTTCCTTTTCATTTTTTTTTAATGTTTATTATTTCATTTCTTCTTATTTGGGGTTTAATTTACTCTTTTAGGCTAGAGTTTTTTAGGGTGTGTTGTTAGGTGTTGTTGAGTTGGTTCCAGATCATACCAACTCTATGTAAACAGAGTGAAACAGTGTCCATTCCTGTGTCATCCTCGTAATGGTTGCTGTGTTTGAGCCCATTGTTGCAGCCACTGTGTCAATCCATTTTGTCGAGGGCCTTCCTCTTTTTTGCTCTACTTTTACTCTGTCCTATAGGATCATTATGAGTCAGAATCAACTCGATGGCACTGGGTTGGGTACCTCTACTTTACCAAGCATGATACTCTTCTCCAGGGACTGGTCCTTCCTGATAACGTGTCCAAAATATGTGAGATGAAATCTCGTTATCCTCTCTTCTAAGGAGCATTCTAGCTGTACTTCTTCTACAACAGAGTTGTTCATTCTTCTGGCAGTCCATGGTGTATTCAATATTCTTTGACAACACCATAATTCAAAGGCATCATTTCTTCTTTGGTTTTCCTTCTTCATTGTCCAGCTTTCACATGCATATGAGATGATTAAAAATACCATGGCTTGAGTCAGTTGCATCTTACTCTTCAAAGTGGCATCTTTGCTTTTTGACACTTTAAAGAGGTCTTTTGCAGCAGATTTGCCCAAAGCAATACATCATTTCATTTCTTGACTGCTGCTTCCATGGCTGTTGATTGTGGATCCAAGAAAAATGAAATCCTTGAAAACTTCAATCTTATTTCCATTGAGCATGATGTTGCTTAAGGTATTAAAAAAAAAAAAATTTTTTTTTTTTTTTGCTTAAGGTATATAAAAAAAAAAGTATAGCTGAGATAATTGATTTAAAAAATTTCCTTCTATTTTAATATAGCTGTTCATTGCTATTCATTTTCCTCTATGCTCTACTTTAGTTGCATCTTACACAATTTTGTAAGTTGTGTGTTTGTTTTCATTCAGTTCAAAATGCTTTTTTCTCCCCTTTTAATTTCTTCTTTGATTGATGGGTTATTTAGAAGTGAACTATTTACTCACAAAGTATTTGGAATATTTTTCTACATATCTTTCTGCTGTTGATTTCTAGTTTAATTCCATTATGGTTCCAGTAAATACTTTGTATGATTAAAAAAAAAAAAAGTTGTGTAATTAATGACATTTATTTTTTTTTTATATATTTATGGGCCAGAATATGGTCATTTTTAGTAAACACCCATGAACATTTGGTCATTAAATTTTAGGCAAATTTCCTAAGATAATAAATGATGAAATAATAGCCTTTTCAAAAGATGATGCCACAGTAGTCAAAACAGCCTGGTACTGGTACAACAACAGATTCATAGACCAGTGGAACAGATTGAGAACCCAAACATAAATGCATCCACATATGAGCAGCTGATATTTGACAAAGGCCCCAAAGCAGTTAAATGGGGAAAAGAGATCTTTTTAACAAATGGTGCTGGCATCACGGGGTATCCATCTGCACAAAAATGAAACAAGACACACACCTCACACCACGCACAAAAATGAGCTCAAAATGGATCAAAGACCTAAATAAAAACTCTAAAAAGATAAAGATCATGGAAGAAAAAATAGGGGCAACGTTAGGAGCCCTAATACACAGCATAAACAGTATACAAAACATTACTAACAATGCAGAAGAAAAACTAGATAACTGGGAGCTCCTAAAAACCAAACACACAGCTGGAAGGAATGCAAAATTGTACAACCACTGTGGAAATCAATCTGATGCTTCCTTAAAAAGCTATAAATAGAACTACCATATGATCCAGCAATCCCACTGCTTGGAATATACGCTAGAGAAATAAGAGCCTTTACACAATCAGAAATACGCACACCCATGTTCATTGCAGAAACTCTGGTGGCATAGTGGTTAAGTGGTATGGCTGCTAACCAAAGGGTTGGCAGTTCAAATCCGCCAGGTGCTCCTTGGAAACTCTATGGGGCAGTTTTACTCTGTCCTATAGGGTCGCTATGAGTCGGAATCGACTCGACGGCACTGGGTTTTTTTTTTTTTTTTTGTATATTCATTGCAGCACTGTTTACAATAGCAAAAAGATGGAAGCAACCAAGGTGCCCATCAACAGATGACTGGATAAATAAATTATGGTATATTCACACAATGGAATACTATTCATTGATAAAGAACAGTGATGAATTTGTGAGACATTTCATAACATGGAGGAATCTGGAAGGCATTATGTTGAGTGAAATTAGTCAGTTGCAAAAGGTCAAATATTGTATAAGATCACTATAATAAAAACTCAAGAAATAGTTTAAACAGAGAACAAAATATTCTTTGATGGTTACGAGAGGGGGGACAGAGGTAGGGAGAGTGAGAGAAGGGTATTCACTAGATAGTAGATAAGAGCTACTTTAGGTGACGGGAAAGACAACACACAATAAGGTGAGATCAGCACAACTGGACTAAACCAAAAGCAAAGAAGCTTCCTGAAAAACTGAATGCTTCAAAGGCCAGCGTAGCAGGGCTGGGGGCTTGGGACCACGGTTTCAGGGGACACCTATGTCAATTGGCATATTAAAATCTATTAAGAAAACATTCTGCCTCCAGCCTTGGAGAGTGGTTTCTGGGTTCTTACATGCTAGCAAGTGGCCATCTAAGATGCACCAATGAGTCTCAACCCACCTGGACCAAAGGAAAATGAAGAACACCAAGGACACAAGGTAATTATGAGCCCAAGAGACAGAAAGCGCCACATAAACCAGAGACTACATCAGCCTGAGACCAGAAGAACTAGATGGTGCCCGGCTACAACCAATGACTGTCCTGACAGGGAACACAACAAAGAACCCCCGAGGGAACAGGAAAGCAGTGGGATGCAGACCCCAAATTCTTGTAAGAAGACCAATTTAATGGGCTGACTGAGACTAGAAGGATCCTGGTGGTCTTGGCCCCTAGACCTCTGTTCGCCCAGGCCAGGGACCATTCCCAAAGCCAACTCTTCAGGCATGGATTGGACTAGACAATGTGATGGAGAGGGATGCTGGTGAGGAGTGAGCTTCTTGGATCAGGTGGACACTTGAGATGATGTTGGCATCTCCTCCCTGCAGGGGAGATGAGAGGGTTGAGGGAGTTAGAAGCTGGCGAAATGGACATGAAAAGAGAGAGTAGAGGAAGGGAGCGGAGGGTCTCCTTGGGGGGGAGAAATTGGGAGTAGGTAGCAAGGTGTATGTAAGTTTTTGTGTGAGAGACTGACTTGATTTGTAAACTTTCACTTAAAGCACAATAAATTAAAAAACAAGTTGGTGCCAGAATAACTGAATAACCACTTATTTACAAGGTATCATAGACCTAAATTTAGCCTAAAATCACAAATATTATAGTAAACCCTAGATTATAAAACTCCTAAAGATTACTAAAAAGAAAATTTTCATAACCATGGATTAGCAAATATTTCTTAAGTAGAATATAAAAAAGGAAAAAAAAAAACCTCAAAGTATAAAAGAAAAAATATATAAACCTGACTGAATCAAAATTAAAAGTTTTGCTCTTTGAAATATACTGTTAAGAAAACAAAAGGGTAAGAGAAAAACTATTTGTAAAAAATAAATCTCATAAAGGACTTGTATCCAAAATATATTTAAATTCTTCTACAACCTAATTTAAAAAAAAAAAAAAAAAGGTAAAATTGTTTTTTAATACTCATGTTTAAAAATCAGTAAATTTTTAGAGTGGAGTGTTCACCAATAAAGAGACTAATGACAGTCATTTGAAAAGAGGTTCAAAATCATTAGTCATTAAAACCAAAAAATCAAACCCAGTGCTGTCCAGTCAAATCTGATTCATAGTGACCGCATAGGACAGAGTAGAACTGCCCCATAGAGTTTCCAAGGAGCAGCTGGCGGATTCGAGTTGCCGACCCTTTGCTTAGCACTTAACCAGTACACCACCAGGGTTCTCTGTCATTAGTCATTAAGGAAATGCAAATTGAAATCACAATTCCACTGCAAACCTACTAAATGGCTAAAATTAGAGACTGAAAATTCCAAATGATAATATGAAGCAACTTGAATTTTTATACATTGATATTGGTAAAATACCGGTAATTCTGGAAACCCTGGTGGCGTAGTGGTGAAGTGCTACGGCTGCTAACCAAAAGGTTGGCAGTTGGAATCCGCCAGGCGCTCCTTGGAAACTCTATGGGGCAGTCCTACTCTGTCCTATAGGGCCGCTATGAGTCGAAATCGACTGGGTTTGGTTTGGTTTTATTGGTAATGCAAAATGGCTCAGACACTTTTGAAATTAGTTTGTTGGACATTTAAAAAAAATATACATTTAAACATTTAGTTACCATATGATCCCAAAATCACACTCCTAGGTATTTATTTGATACTTAAAGTAAGTAGACTAGATGTGGAGGTGGAGTCTAAGGAGCATGAAGACCATTTTGGGATCATTGAAATATTGTATGTTTCTCGTAAATAAATAATAAATGCTATACATTACTTTACAGTCAAAATTGATTTTATATACATGTAAATTATACTTCAATAAAGCTGATTTTAAAAGGTAATAATGCTCTAATATTTTCTAAATACTTAATTTCTAACTAATCATATAATTCCATTATTGAATTCTGAAATCATTTTTACATAAAATGCGTTATTGAATGTTATAAAAGTTTATAAGCTTACAACGGAAAAAGTTTACAAATGGTTGCGTTTGTTTCTTTTATAAAGCAATCTATAAATTTAAAAAATTAAATTACATTTCAAAGATTTTCTGTTATTTTTACATACTTCCCAGATGATACTCTTACAATACCTGTTAACTCTTCCTATATAATTAATTTTTAGTTTTACTATACCTGTTATTTTATATCTTGGTGTATGACTGTTTAGTATCTGTCTTACTGAAATTATACTATAGACCAATGTGTACATAAAATATTGCCTGACGTTTAGATTGGCTAATAACTAATTGTATTATTTATGCATTAAAATTATTTTTATTATAAAATCAGTATACATATATAGTTGATATGTTAAATTGAAGTCATTCTTTGAGAATGACATTGAAGCAATCAAGTACAATGTTAACCAGGGATAACTACTGTTAATATTCCAGTGCATTTCTTTCTTGATTGATTGATTGATTTTTTTACAAAATTTGGATAAACTATTAAAGTCATCTTTATTCAATTAAATCATGATCTGCCCTGTCATCAAATATTTTTCTACAATATTATTTTCAATAACACCATAGTATCATCTAGCAAGAATGTAGCAATTTGTTTATGCAATATCTTCTGGCAGGTCACTACCAAGAATATGCAAATATAAATAAAGTCAGTTAAAGAAAAAAAATCTTTACCAAGGGATCTGTGATGATTTCCTGGGGGTAAATTTCTGGAGATTTTTTACTGGGTTGACATATGATAATTTAAACGTTTTGATAATTAGTTACAGTTTGCCTCCAGAAAGATTATACTGCAGAAATGTTTGAAAACACTCATTTCACCATATGCTCAGCATTACTGTGTGTTATCAATTAAATTTACACCAATTTTTAGGTGAAAATGGTATCATATTTGTTTTATTTTATATGTTAATAACTACACAAGATGTTAGATTTTTTTCAGTTTTTGCCTATTTGCCTTATTTTATTAAATTTACCACTTTTTTTTTTTAATTGCCCAATTTAAAATTGGGTTTGGTCTTTTTTTTTATATATGTGGATAGTCTGTCTGAAATATATGGTCCTTATTAATTTCCCCCCCTTTGGTTATGTTTTGTTTCTTTTGTTTTTAAAAACTAATGTACTTTAGAACTATGCAGACAGTAAAAATATCAGTGATGGCCAGTGGTTCAAGGGTTGGAGGAAGGATGAATAGGAGGAAAGGCATTTTTAGGGTAGCGAAACTTTCTGTTTGATAATGTAATGATGGAAATATGACATTAAATATTTGTCAAAACCCATAGGACTTTACAACTCAAAGAGTGAACACTAAGGTAAACTGTGGACTTCAGTTAATAATAATTATCGATATTGGTTTATCAATTTTAATAAATGTATCACAGGAATGCAAGATGTTCATAATGGAAGAAATTATGTACAGGGGGAACAGGGCACATATAGGAACTCCTTTGACTTTCTAGAAAATTTTTTCTTTAACCTAAATTTCTCCGAAAAATAAACTCTTTAAAAGACAAACAATTGAATATGTTTTTTTGGGAAATGGAAGGAAAGTCCTTATGTTACTGAAAAAAAAGGGTGATTATTAAACCCTCTCCAAGTGAGGTAAACCACTTCTGGAAATGTTTGATTTAATTCACTTTGGTGTTTACTGAGTGGAACCCAAAGAATAATCTGTTCATTTAGTATCTAAACTTTTGTCAAAATGTGTCTAGGTTTATTGAATCTGTTTCTATGACGACACGATAGTAGTGTGCTATTTTGTCCATCTTCACAAAAGGAAGTTGTGTGTATAGTTTTTTTTTTTTATATATATAGCAGGGACAAAATTATTGTTGTTCTTGATAAGAACATGAAAAACCTTGTGAAAAATTATCAACATTCTGATGTATCACCAAGAGTTACTAGATAAATTGGAGTAAATATGAAAGAGAAAATAATTCTAGTAAGCTATTCAAAACCAAACTGATTGTTGTTGAGTGGAGCCCAACTCATAGTGACCCCATAGGACAGGACAGAACTGCCCCATAGAATTTCCAAGGCTGTAAATCCTTAAAGAAGCAAATTGCCACATCTCTCTCTCAAGGAGCGTCTGGTGGGTTTGAACAACCGACTTCTCAGTTACCAGCTGTGTGCTTAACCATTGTACCACCAAGGATCCAATAAACTACTAAACTAGGGGCTTTAAAATTGTCTTGGCTGAGAGAAAATGAAGAAAGATGAGAATGAGAGGAGGAGAAGAACAGATTTTGCAACGAGGAGCCACGTAGTACCCAGGAGTTCCTATTCTGCTGCACTTTGGACATCCCAGAGAAAATGAAGCATCTCAAAATCACATAAAAGTAGTAAGAAGTTGTAGAGAATCAAAATTAAGGCAATGAGGCTGAAAAAATTAGGAAATTATCACATATGTGAGAGGGATAGATAGATGATGACAGGTAGGTAGGTAGGTAGGTAGATAGATAGATGATAGATAGATAGATAGATAGATAGATAGATAGATAGATAGATAGATAGATAGATAGATAGATAGATAGATAGATAGGTGATAGATAGATAGATAGATAGATAGATAGATAGATAGATAGATAGATAGATAGATAGATAGATAGATCGGTCAATAGATCGATAGGTCGATCGATCGGTCGATAGGTCGATTAAATAAATAAATCTTACAACCAGGAAACAAAGTTCCATTTGATTTATACGGTTGTATGAACATAACATAAATAAGAATATAAGACTCTACATATAAGAAGAAAAACATTTTGGAGTGAAGGTGCAGCAATAAGGCTGTTCATCACGCCAGACTATTATGATGTGTATTTGGAATGAGTTTATGTTCAGATGTCATTCTGTGTGGGGTGCTGTTGATTTGGTTTACCTAATTGATTCACTACGAATTGGATAACTATACCTTGAAATACATTTTCCATTAGAAAAATAGATTTTCTTACTCATCATTTTATTTCTAGTTACTAATACAGAATCACTGTTCATTTTGATTGGCCTTATTCCAATTTTGTCGTCTTTTTTAATCCATGGAAATAATTACTTATGCATTTGTTTTTTGATGTTTGGTAAGACGTACTTTAATACCAGATTTAATAAAGGATTTACTAATAATGACCAAGTCCACTCTAGGGTGATGCAGGTAGAAGAGATTGAAAAATAACAACAAAAAGTACATTGAATATGACTATAATAATGCGCTATGAAGCTTGACAGTAATTTTAAATTATTCCTCACAAAGAAATTAGAGATTTTTTTCTATACATGTCTAAAAAAGATTGATTTTCCCAGCTGTACACGGTGAGTCAGAATTCACTTGCTAACTAGTTTAGCTTGGTGCTTTCTACACATTTTTTCTGTAAATCTTAAATTGCTCTAATGAATAAAGACTATTAAAAATTGAATAAATATTCTGTCCCACAATATTTATTTGAATTCTAGTAGTTCTGCCATTACGTGAACCCCATAATCTGGATCGGAAGAGTTAATTTCTTATATAGTATATTTTCCCAGTAACTTACAGAGAATTCCCAGCATCTTCACTTGCATTCATGTCTACACGTGTAGCCAAGATCAGCCTTTTTTTACTGTAACAGTAATGTTGGGTAATGTTAAAGGCCTCAGGTTTAATTGGACTTTTCCATTCACTAGCTGTGTCACTTTGCGAAATTACTTAAGTCCCCTGTATCTCAATTTTCATGTCTGTAAAAGGGAGATAATAATAGCCCCTATCTCATTTAAGAAGCCCTGGTTGTACAGTGGTTAAGAGCATAACTGCTAACCAAAAGGTCAGCAGTTCAAACCCACCAGTCACACCTTGGAAACCCTATGGGGCAGTTCTACTCTGCCCTATAAGTTCCCTATGAGTCGGAATTGATTCACAGCAATTTTTTTTTTTAATCTCGTTGCAGAGTTAATAAATGTGAAACATAAGAACAGAACCTGGCTTATATTAAATTTTGTATGTAAATGCTATCTATTTTTATTATTACTACTTTGGACTGCTACTACTACTACTACTACTACACATATCAGTGTCATTCTTGGTCTTTCAAAACGTATTCTACAAAATGCTAACGGCCTTGTATCTTTTTTCTTTCTGTGCTATTTTATGTTCTGTCATGTATGTCAACACCCCTGAGCTAATAGATCATGATGGTAGGAGTACCTATTCATCCCTGAGTTTCTGACTGCATGATTGTAACTTACAAATTACCCAGCACAGAGTTGGAGACGTTGTTGTTAGGTGCCAGTGGGTCAGTATGACTCAGAGAGACCCTGTGTACAACAGAACAAAACTCTGCCCAGTCCTGCACCATCCTCGTAATTGTTGCTATGCTTGAGTCCATTATTGTATCCACGGTGTCATTCTATTTTCTTGAGGCTCTTCCTCTTTTTCTCTGACCCTCTGCTTTATCAAGCCTGATGTCCTTCTCCAGGGACTGATAACATGTCCAAAGTACATGAGATGCAGTCTTGCCAACCTTGCTTCTAAGGAGCATTCCGGCTGTGCTCCTTCCAAGACAGATTTGTTTCTTCTCTTGGCAGTCCATGGCATATACAATATTCTTCTTCAACACTATAACTCAAAGGCATCAATTCTTCTTCAGTCTTCCTTATTCATTGTCCAGCTTCTGTGTGCATATGAGGTGACTGAAAATACTATGGCTTGGGTAGGGACACCTCAGTCCTCAAGGTGACATTTTTGCTTTCTAACACTTTAGTATTGTAATAATCCCCATACTGTTTTGTAAGGTAAAACTTACTACAGTTGCCTAGCTGTTTGAGAAGTATGCCAGTGTCTATGCATACCACACAAGGAAAACTTTTAGTAACAGTTGATAGAGAAACCATTAATGGCTGGATATACCCAGCAAAGAATAGGGAAATAGATGTATTAGAGATATGCATTGACTGTGAGACAAGCACAATCTTCCTAGACAAAAATCAGAAAAGAAACCAAAAGCCTACCTCAAAAGACAAATCAATCACATTAGTAATTATCAGCATCTGTAGGTTGATTTTGAATTGTTGGGAAACGATTGAGAGTATTTCAGCACTATAAATTTTGAGAGGGGACCCAAAGGCCACAGCAAATAAGGTGGAATTTTCATTATATCATTTTGTTAGAAACTTGGAAGGCAAATAGTTCTTGTGCGATCTGGTTCACAAAACAGTTACTATCATGGAATGAGACTTTAATTTATGGTATATGACTTAAGACACGGGAAAAAAAATATTGTTCCTTAGGAATGGAGTAAATTGTCTTAAAGAGAAAGAACCCTACATGCAAAGTAAGAGAGAAAATAATACTCAAGAACTTCTAAATTGAAGTCCATGGAAAGAAGAGTAGGAATTAGTAGAAATTTTAGAGAGAAAAATACAAGATTGAGCCTGTATCATAAAACAGCTAATTATCACCTCTTTTTCTCTCCTTGATGACCTACCAACAAAACAAATGCCTTCCTCTGCTCTGTTCCGTTCACTGTTCAAGTTGACTTTACTTCTTGGGATGTTCCTTCCCTCCTCTGAATCCTTCACTGCCATGGGTCATGATGGCCCTTTAACAATTAAGTCAGATGTTTTCTTCTTCAAGAAGCATGATGTTTTTGGTCACTTTAAGGCTGCTTTGGATATCTATTCACTGCCCCAGAGTATTCCAGGGATTCTTCTATTAATTCTTTCACTATAGTAACTTACAATTATTTTTGTTTGTTTGTTTTTCTCACTATATTTTGAACTTGTAGATGCTAGGAACATTTTTTTTAATCCCCATGCTGAGCTTTACACCACATAGGTGGCATTCAGGGAATGATTGTTGAGTGAATTAATTAAAAAAAGAAAAAAAGGAAGGGAGAAAGAAATAGGAAGCTGAGAAACATACTTACTGATCTCAGAAAATTATCAGAATATAGAACACATGGTTTAAATATACAGAAAATATGCTTATGCACAACAAATAAACAGCCTTAATGATATTGTTGAGATTTGGTTGTGCCACACTAAAAGCTGAAATACAATAATAGACTATTTCATGAATTATTAATACATATTTTTGAACAGGAAACCCTGGTGGCTTAGTGGTTAAGAGCTATGAGTGCTAATCAAAAAGCATGCAGTTCAAATCCACCAGGCACTCCTTGGAAACCCTATGGTGCAATTCTACTCTGTCCTATAGGGTCACTAGGAGTCAGAATCGACTAGACTGAAGGAGGTTTTTTTTTTTTTTTTTTCAACAGTATGCTTCATGCTTTGAATATTGAAAGCTTAATACCCTGCTAAGAATTTTATTTTATTGGAATTCTTTAGATTTGGAAGGAGGATTTTGGAATGTTCATAAATAAGAATAAAGGACAGAAGAGAGATTTGATCACAGGGGCATTTGCCACAGGCTGATGTCTCAGTTTCACCAAAGCAATTTAAAAGTTGGGGGTGATGTTTCTCAAGATATTATGAGCATCGTTAAGGAAGAGGTGATCCAGAGTAACTGCCCATGGTGTTATAAAGAAACTGGAAGAGAAAGAAGAAACGCAATTGACAGGGAATAAGTTAGTTTAAAAAAGAAAAAAATAGTGATTTGTTTAGTAATATTTTTGTTAATTTAGTAAATAAATTAACAGCTATTTTGAAAGCCAAGGAGAGATGAAGCATCCTATAGTTCAATTTCAATCAAGATTTAATTATGTGTAACTTGCATAAAGATTAAGCCTTTTGAGATTTAGGGAAGTATAGTATTTTTGCCAAAATAATATATGAGGAAATTGGCATGAATATTTCTAATCGAATAATCTATTTCAGAGAAAATGTTTATGGTATTTTTTTTCTGTAATTGAAGTTCAGTAATTAATAATGAATAAATGCCGATACATTCTCCCTTCATTTTATTTCCATTATACTTTTAATGTCGTGGTTCATGTGAAAAGGGATATTTTCTTTTAAAATGAGCAACGGAAGTAAAATCCAAAATATGGTGTGTTTTACAAAAGGGATGAGAATACTGAATTTATAACCATTAAGAAAGGGTTTTTTGTTTGTTTAATTTTGTTTTTTAAAAGGGCAATTAATTATTTACTCGTAAATTTTTGGACACACCTGACAATAAAGGGAATAAATAAAGCACATACATGGGATCCTAAATGTCTTAAAATTAAAGCCCAGTCTCAGTCAACTTTGCCCACAGGTTCTATAAGGAAATGTATGCATAAAACCCAAAACTAGAAAAGGACACTTTCCCATTCTGGGACTTCAATATCAAACCCTGATGTCAAATTCTGTAAAGTCCAGGTAAACCACAAGAAGGGCCCATTTGTCTAAATTAACAAAACTAAGTGGCACAGTGGTTAAGAGCTCAGGCTGCTAACCAGAAGGTTGGCAGTTTAAATCCACCAGCCGCTCCTTGGAAACTCTATGGGACAGCTCTACTCTGCCCTATAGGGTCACTATGAGTCAAGATCGACTTGATGGCAATGGGCTTGATTTTGGTTTTTGAAGTAGCTTAGAGAAGTCTCTGGGAGGTGCAAACAGTTAAGCACTCAGCTATTAACCAAAAGATTGGAGGTTCCAAACCACCTAGAAGTGCTTTGGAAGAAAGTCTGGTGATCTACTTCTGAAAGATCACAGCCATCAAAAGCCCTGTAAAGCACAATTCTGCAATGAAGCACATGGATTCGCCATGAGTGTGAATCAATTCGATGGTATCTGGTCTGTTTTCTGGGTTTTAAGTAGTTCAGAGTCAAGTCAATTGAAATATCTCCCCATCCCCACCACATATTTACTCCAAGCCCAAATAGAATTGCTGCTCTAACTAATGGAAGCTAGAGGAGGCCAAGGAAGCCATAGTAACCTATAAGAAGAAGAAAGAACAGAAGCCAGAGGGGCAGAACAAGAGTGTGTTTTGCTAATGACTCTGGCACAGTAAGTTGGGGCAATTAGAGGAGTGTTACTGTATTGAATTTATGATTACAGATGGTACAGCTAGACTCCGTGGGTTCAGTCACACAGGATGTATGACTTTGTGCAAGTCTTAGTGTCTTTATGTATAAAATAGAGATAATTAAAATAGCTGCCACATAGAGTTTCTGTCAGCATGTTCTAAGATAATGTCAATGATGTTCCTATACAGCTGCCTGCCACTTATAAGCACTCAGTAGCTTTTAACCACTATTAATACAGCCTCTAAATCTGTGGATTTAAGAATAACAGAGGAACAGAAATATGGCTTGTGTTCTTATTCATTTTAACCTTTATAGACTCATAAAAGATAGACACAAAATCAGGTACTGAAGGCCAAGAGGGATGAGGTGTGCTAGAGCATTCTTTCATTTATGCATTAAATATTCATTAAGTGTGTTCTCTCTTTAGGTATCGTAATTCATCCAGTAAAATAGACAAAAATCAATGCTTGCACGGAGCTTAATAAAAAAATGCAGTAAATAAACTGTTTACTTAATATTAATGTGACATACTAGTGTATGTTAGGTGGTGTTATGGATTGAATTATGTGCCCCCAAAATATGTGTTGTAAATCTTAACCTCTATGCCTGTGGTTATAATCCCATTTGGGAATGGGTTGTCTTTGTTATGTTAATGAGGCAGGATTAGTGTAGGGTGTATTTTGAGTCAATCTCTTTTGAGATATAAAAAGAGATTAAACAAGCACGCAGAGAGAGGGATGGGGTAAGACATGTGGAGATTGGCAAGAAATCAGGAAGCTGAAGCTGAAGAGACAAAGACTTTCCTCTGGAGCCGACAGCAAAACCCAGCACTCTGAATTTGGTCTTCTAGCTCCTAAACTGTGAGAAAGTAAATTTCCGTTTGTTAAAGCCATCCACTCGTGGAATTCCTCTTATAGCAGCACTAGATAACTAAGATGGGTGGTGATGGTGATAAGAAAAAAATAAGGCAAAGAAGATTAACAGATACGTCAAGCAGAACATGCCAAGTTCAATAGGGTGTCTAGGAAATTCCTCAGGGAGATGACATTTGCAGGAATTTGGGAGGGAAATGAGGCATGGGTGACGCCAAGTCATAAACGGCCTACTAGACCGTCATAAGGATTTTACCTTTTCCCTTAATATAATAGGAAGGATGAGGGAGCTAATTAGAGGTGAAACTTGTTCTGATTCCTGTTGTTAAAGGGTCATCCTGGCTGCTTTGCGGAGAATAGCTCGTTTGATAAAGAGTGCACAACGGAGACATGGTAGATGGACGTTGTAGTAACCTAGGCGAATGACAATGTTGGCTCAGACCAGGATGGTAGCCATGAAAAATCATCATAAATAAGTAGAATTATACACATATCTTTTAGACATAGATCTGGTAAGATTTCTGAGAAACTAAACAGCGGTTGAAAAGGACCCTAAGGGTTGTGGCCTCGCCATTTGTGAAGTTGGGGAAACCTGAGGGAAGAGCAGGGTGGAAGAATGGATGAGTGATGATTAGAAAAGAGAAATCAGTATCTTCACCCAGAAAGGGGCAACCTCTGTGCATTTTCCTTTCTCCAGGTCATTTAAGCTAAGAAGTGATGATAAGATTTTTTTTTTTTTTTAACGACAAATCTCAGATTTTAGCTCTAAAGCTTTTCTGTAGTTTCATAAAAGGAAAAGTAAAACTTCAAAAGTCGAAAAATCTCGAAAGAGTAATAATGCCCCTAGCTCTATAGTCTCATCGCTGCATCAGGTCTTAATTTACCTAGTTTGCAATTCAATAAATACATTTGGGATGCCTTCTTTGTTCTAGGTAGTGTGAAAAGGACTTACATACGTACAGTGATGAACAAAACCGGTATGATCTCTTACTTTATTGCTGCTCACAGAGCTCTTTGTGTGTGTGTGTGTGTGTGTGTCTACTCATGCACATGTGCATTCATGCCTGTGTATAAATTATTAAAATGAATCTGAGTTAAGGACTTTTGCCTTCTCATTGTTTTAAAATGCATCAATATATCAGAGGGTTAAATGTTCAGTAAGAGTCATTATTTTAAGTGATTGGATGTATAGATGTGTGCAATGGGGAATCTTAAAAATAGGTTTTGAAAGTGTAGTGGAAAATGATTTTTCATAGAAAGAGATGAACATAATGTTACATTTACAAGCTTGCATTACAGCATTCATCATTAATCTCAAGATTTATGAAAACACTCCAAAGGTCCAACCACCAAATAGTAGCTGAGGACTACTTAAAGATGAACTAACATAAAGGATATTCACAAGACAGCAATTTTTTTTTTTAATCTCTTTTTGGAATTTTAATGACAGAGAAAAAAAAAAAACAGTTCAGAAAGCAGAGTTACTTCTTTGCTATTCCTTGATAGTTATGGGTTCAGAGTGGTTAGAATAATATTTTACTAATATAACATTGGAAACCCTGGTGGCATAGTGGTTAAGTGCTACAGCTGCTAACCAAAGGGCCAGCAGTTCGAATCCACCAGGCGCTCCTTGGAAACTCTATGGGGCAGTTCTACTCCGTCCTATAGGGTCGCTATGAGTCGGAATCGACTCTAGGGCACTGGGTTAATATAACATTAAAAAAAAAAATGGCAAAGGTAGTTTAAACAGGATTCATAATAAAATGATGCAGAAAAATTGTTAGTATTTATGCTATTGCATGTAACAATTTATTTGGTATATTTGTCTTCCAAACTTCTTGTAAGAGTCTGTATTTTAAAAAAGTAGTTTAATAATATTAATAGTATATTAAAATATTCTATATGTATAGACATATGTCTATACATATATGTGTCATATAAATTGCTATGAAAAAGGAAAAAATAGTTTGTTTAATTTAAACTTGATTTTTATAGAATAATTTAGATAAACTCACTGGTTATGGCTATGTGAGAGTATACATTTTCTATATTGTCTGATTCTAAGTCATTCGGAAAATTTTTGAACATTTCTTTTTATAACCAAATTTTTTTTAAAATAGTGTTAGGCTAATCAAATAATATATACTTACCTAGTATTATAACAAAAAGGTCAGCAGTTCGAATCCACCAGGCATTCCTTGGAAACTCAGAGGCAGTTCAATTCTGTCCTAAAGGAATCGAATCGATGGCAATGACTATCTTAAGGAAATAATGTACTTTTGTTTTTATAGACCATTGATAAATGTTTATATCTCCCCTTTTCTCCTGTTCATTTACCACAGAACTAAATTAATGTTATATTAGTTTATGAAGTAGACATTTGTTATTTTTTTTGACTACCCAGCTTATGAATATCCCTCACACCAGAATATTTAGAAAATTACCCACTTTGTGCTCTGCATTTTGGGAATTGGTGGGACTTATAAATTACATTACATCCTTGAAGCTTAAAAGACCAAATATTCACTTTTTAAAAATTCCTTACAGCTTGTTGTTGTGTGCCATTAAGTCAATTTTGACTCATAACTGTACCATGCGACAAAGTAGAACTGCCAATAGGGTTTCCTAGGCTGTAATCTATATTGGAGAAGATCATCAGGTCTTTTCTTCTGCAAACGAGCTGGTGGGTTAGAATACCTAATCTTTAGGTGAGCAGCCAAGTGCTTAACCATTTTACCACCAGGTCACTTTTTCTTGCATGTAAGTACAGTAGATGAATTTGACCCAACTTTTGAAGTAGGAAATGGTGATGCAAAATCTAAGTGCACTTGGAGAATTAATTTTATGGCAGCCATACAGCAACATCCAGTTTCCATGAGTACAGTGGCAGTAATACCAATAATAGCTTGTGGTAAATTTATTTTCATTTGCTAATTTCTTTTTTAATGTGACAGATTTTCTAAATATGACCATAATAATACCTCCTTTCCCACATGCTCTTCTAGCATGTAACTTAGATGTTCCTCCATTAAGAAAGGCTCCTGGCTTGGCTGTAACTAATAGAATGAGGTGGATGTAATGATTTGTGACTTCTAATGCTAAGCCATAACAGGTAATATGATTCCACCTTATCCCATAGAATTATACTTTTGAAGCTTTGAACTACAATGTAAGTAGTCCAACTTTCCAGAAACCACGAAGCTTTGAAAAAGCCCAAATTAGCTCTCATGGGGAGACCACATGCAGCAACTCACATGAGAAGACCTGAGACTACATGAATGAAAGAGATGCCTGGCTAGCTGCCCCAGCCTTTGTACTTCAAGTTTCGGCCAAACTCTGACTGAGAGACCCCAAACCAGACAAGTCAAACTGTATCTTGATTCTGACCCACAGAAACCATGAGATCAAATAGAACTACAGCAAGAACACTCTTTAGAAGCAAGGATGGCGAGGCTTCGTCTGATGTATTATGGGCATATCAGTTCCTAGAGGATATCATGCTTGGTCAAGTGGAAAGTCAGTGAAAAAGAGGAAGATCCTCAATGAAATGGATGGAAATAGTCACTGCAACAATGGATTCAAACATACCAACAATTGTAATGATGGCACAGGACCAGGCAGTGTTTCATTCTGTTGTAAATAGGGTTGCTATGAGTCGGAACCAACTCGACGGCAGCTAACAACAACAACAATGTTTTGTAGTAATTTGTTATTCAGCAATAGATAAGCAGAAAGACTTTCAACACACTTGGGGAAAAAAAAATTGCTCATTGGAAATATAAAACAATTCCCTCCCACATTCTGCTACATTTCTGATTTTATGATTGCCTGGTTTACAATGGAATAACATGTGAGCAGTCCATAATTTCGGTTTCCTTGTTATTCTGTGGGAGAAAGATGTGGCAATCTGCTTCTGTAAAGATTTATAGCCTTGGAAACCCTATGGAGCACTTCTACTCTGTGCTATAGTGTTGCTATGAGTCCCAAAGGACTTGATAGAAGTGAATTTATTACTAAACTCCTAAAAAAAAAAAAAACAAAAAAAAACCCGTTGCTGTCTATCTGATGTTTATGCTGAAAATCCTAAAATAGATGTAGTTCTAACTCTCTATTAAACCTTCTGATCTATTTTTTTCAGCCGAGTGTTCTTCTTCCTTGATCAATCCCTGATGCTGAACCTTAGGCAATTCTCCTGGGAGAAGATACATTTTTCCATTACTCATAGGAATCATCATTTTTCTTTCATTGTCTCTAGCCTTTCTTTATTTATCAGAATAACTTGGGGCCTCTTTTCTCCATCTTTCCTCTGATTCTTACCTGTTCTGTGGCACACTGATTACATTTGATAATCTTCATATACAGTGTTTTGGTAAATGAAGACTGGATTTTTCTCATCCTCACACTTTCCATGGCAAAAGACAAATTGTTCTTTGACTCGGTGATCAAACAGACTTCTTTAACCAAGGACAAAGCCTTATGTCCTAGGACTGTTACCCATTGTAGAAACTTACCTTGTGTTTGCTTTTCCAGAAGTGATCCCCCTAAGGTCCTAAAAAAAAAAAACTGGCCTACATTTCCTGTGATGTTTTCTAGAAGGCAAGTAAGCACATTTTCTTTTTACACACATCTTCCTTCATTTCTGTAATCTTTTTGCTACCCACATGTAAAAATAGGTATCCACTAGAATAATCGCTGTCAAGGGAGGGCTTTCTCCAACTTTGGATGCTCTCCAGTAGTCCATACAGTAACACTTTATCTTCTAACTAATAATATGCTTTCCCTTCATTAAAAATAATCTTTTTTTGAAACATGTATTCATTTCCTAGGGCTGTCATAGCAAAGTTTCGTAAACTGGATGGCTTAATACAACAAATTTTATTCTCTCACAGTTCTGGGGGCTAGAAGTCCAAATTCAGAGTATCAGCAAGGCCATGCTCTTTGAAGGCTTTAAAATTAGAAGATCTTTCCTTGTCTCTACCACTTTCTAGTAGTCCTAGGTATTCCTTCACTTGTGGGAGCATCACTCCAATTCCTGCCTCTGTCAGAACATGGCATTCTTCCTTATGTATCCCTCGCTCTGTCTCTTCTCTTCTTTTTTTAAGGACACCACAGATAGTTTCCGACTTACAATGGGGCTCGTACTGACAACTCTTCCATAAGTCGTTTCTGACATGTGTCAAATTACTCATTTTTAAAAGTTTTCATTATTACTGCCTTTGTCATCAGTATCTTTATAAATCTGATCTTAACTTGTCTTTGGGGTTTGGAAACATTACATATAAACTTGAAGCTATATTTTAATAAAACATAAAAGATGGATAAATCATAAAAATTTATGCTGACCAGGAGGGGCCAAGATGGCTGACTAGGTAGATGCTACCTCGGATCCCTCTTGCAACAAAGACTCAGAAAAACAAGTGAATCGATCACATACATAACAATCTACGAACCCTGAACAACAAACACAGATTTAAAGAGTTGACCTGAATGACAGAGACAGAGAACGAACAAATACGGGGAAGCAGCGACTGTTTTCGGAGCCTGGAGCCAGTGTCCCAGTCAGGTAACCTTGGCGCCGGGCTTATGACTGGGTCCAGGAGAGCCGAACACAAAATCTTGTGACGGCGCAAACAAGGGGCGCAGCCCTACCCCCCTGAACTGACCCCGGGAGGGGGCCCAGCCTGTCCTCGCAGGCAGCGTGGCCACGCCGCTGGTGGGAGAAGTCCCTGGGAGGCAGTGACTGGTTTTGGAGCTGGGAGTGCAGCGTCCCAGCCGGGGAAACATGGCGCCGGGCTTTGGACTGGGCACAGGGGAGCTGAACACAGCATCTACTCATGGCACAAACACAGGGCACAACCCTACTCCCCTAAACTAACCCCGAGAGGGGGCCCAGCCGGTCCAAGGAGGCTGCGCAACGACGCGGCTGGCGGGAGGAGAAGTCCCCGGGAGGCAGTGACTGGTTTTGGAACCGGGAGTGCAGCATCCCAGCAGGGGAACCTTGACGCTGGGCTTTCGACTGGCAGTGGAGGACCTGACCACTGCTTTAGCGGGCCAGACCCTCAGGGGCAATCTCCACACAGCCAGCACACATAGGCGACAGATAAAACAGTCATCCCAAGCAAGATAAGCAACTCTGGCTATGTTCCGGGGTGCTACTCTCCTGTTTTTCTGAATCCCCCCCTCTCCTTCCCAGGTGGCTTCATTAACATTGGAATTTCCTGAGCCAGAGGGAGAACGGCTCCGGCTCCGTGACGGCTTTGCTTTTCCCTTTTTTTTTTTTTTTGGTCTTTTCCTAACCCATTCTTCTGGCGTGAGAGAAGCAACCACAAAAAACCCAGAGAACAAAAATCCTTCCCTAATTGGACTAAAAACACAGAACCAGCTCCAGCCAAGCATATATGATCCAAATCTCGGGCTTTCATCCTTACAGGGAACAAGGTGGCGGTTATAATCCAAAGGCAGTCCTGATAGGGATCTGACTGCATTTTTTTTTTTAGCAGATTTACTGGAAAAACAAGTTTCCCAGGTCTGATATCTCTGCTTATTCAACAGAGTCCTAACTGATCCACAGCAGGGAACTGAGGGCTGAAGCTCCCCCCAGACCACCTAGCCTCTTGCCTTAGGGGTCTAAGGAGGGTGACACCTACCAATCAGTAGAGGTACTTACATTGGAGGCCTAAGGTACAGCTGCAGTGCCCTCCCACCAAGGTGCTATAGGAATAGAGACACACCTACCTCACTGACACTTGGGGGAAGCCTGTCAGCATCCTGCCCCCTCCTGGAGGGTGAACACCAGCTGCTAATAGAATCTGGTGCACACATCTATCACCACTACTTCTCGAGGTAGATAAGTGTTAGGGTGCAGCACACACTTGATGACCTAAAATCAGATTCTACTCAAGAATAGTGAATAGACTCAGGCATATATATCTGGCAACAGCCCAAACCAGCTGGTAATAGGGCATAAGTAAGTCAAGCGCTACAACAATCAAGACAGCACAATCTAGTAGCCCATTTACATATATTGAAAGAAAACAAAACAAGATAAGACTCAGTGAGCAATTATAGACTAAACCACTACTATATCTTAGTGATGGCTCGGAGACAGCAGTCGATATCAAACCACATAAAGAAGCAGACCATGACAGCTTCTACAAACCCCCAAACAAAAGAATCAAAATCTTTCCCAAATGAAGATACAATCCTGGAATTATCAGATACAGAATATAAAAAACTAATTTACAGAATGCTTTAAGACATCAGGGATGACCTCAGAAACGAAATAAGGCAAACTGCAGAAAAAGCCAAGGAACACACTGATAAAACTGTTGAAGAACTCAAAAAGATTATTCAAGAACATAGTGGAAAAATTAATAAGTTGCAAGAATCCATAGAGAGACAGCATTCAGAAATCCAAAAGATTAACAATAAAATTACAGAATTAGACAACGCAATAGGAAGTCAGAGGAGCAGACTCGAGCAGTTAGAATGCAGACTGGGAAATCTGGAGGACCAGGGAATTAACACCAACATAGCTGAAAAAAAATCAGATTAAAGAATTAAAAAAAATGAAGAAATCCTAAGAATCATGTGGGACTCTATCAAGAAGGATAACTTGCGGGTGATTAGAGTCCCAGAACAGGGAGGGAGGACACAAAACACAGAGAAAATAGTTGAAGATCTGCTGACAGAAAACTTCCCTGACATCATGAAAGACGAAAGGATATCTATCCAAGATGCTCAATGAACCCCATTTAAGACTGATCCAAAAAGAAAAACACCAAGACATATTATCATCAAACTTGCCAAAACCAAAGATAAAGAGAAAATTGTAAAAGCAGCCAGGGAGAAAAGAAAGGTCTCCTACAAGGGAGAATCCATAAGAATAAGTTCAGACTACTCAGCAGAAACCATGCAGGCCAGAAGGCAATGGAATGACATATACAGAGCGCTGAAGGAGAAAAACTGCCAGCCAAGGATCATATATCCAGCAAAACTCTCTCTGAAATATGAAGGTGAAATTAAGATATTTACAGATAAACACAAGCTTAGAGAATTTGTAAAAAACAAACGAAAGCTACAAGAAATACTAAAGGAAATTGTTTGGACAGAAAACCAATAATATCAGATACCAGCACAACACAAGGTCACAAAACAGAACATCCTGATATGAACTCAAATAGGGAAATCACAAAAACAAATTAAGATTAATTAAAAAAAAAAAAATGCTCAAAACAGGGAATCATTAAAGTCAGTATGTAAAAGATCACAATAATCAAAAAGAGGGACTAAATACAGGTGGCATAGAACTGCGATATGGAGAGGGATACAAGGCGATATAGGACAATACAAGTTAGGTTTTTACTTAGAAAAATAGGGGTAAATATTAAGGTAACCACAAAGAGGTATAGCAACTCCATAACTCAAAATAAAAGCCAAGAAAAACGTAACGACTCAACAAACATAAAGTCAAATACTATGAAAATGAGGATCTCACAATTTACAAAGAAAAACGTCTCACCACAAAAAAGTATGTGGAAAAATGAAATTGTCAACAACATACATAAAAAAGCATCAAAATGACAACACTAAACACTTATTTATCTATAATTATGCTGAATGTAAATGGACTAAATGCACCAATAAAGAGACAAAGAGTCTCAGACTGGATAAAGAAACACAATCCTTCTATATGCTGCCTACAAGAGACACACCTTAGACTTAGAGACACAAACAAACTAAAACTCAAAGGATGGAAAAAAATATATCAAGCAAACAATAAGCAAAAAAGAAGAGGAGTAGCAATATTAATTTCTGACAAAATAGACTTTAAACTTAAATCCACCACAAAGGATAAAGAAGGACACTACATAATGATAAAAGGGACAATTGATCAGGAAGATATAACCATATTAAATACTTATGCACCCAATGACAGGGCTGCAAGATACATAAATCAAATTTTAACAGAACTGAAAAGTGACATAGACACCTCCACAGTTATAGTAGGAGACTTCAACACACCACTATCGGAGAAGGACAGGACATCCAGTAAGAAGCTCAATAGAGACACGGAAGACCTAATTACAACAATCAACCAACTTGACCTCATTGACTTATACAGAACTCTCCACCCAACTGCTGCAAAGTATACTTTTTTTTCTAGTGCACATGGAACATTCTCTAGAATAGACCACATATTAGGTCATAAAACAAACCTTTGCAGAGTCCAAAACATCGAAATATTACAAAGCATCTTCTCAGGCCGCAAGGCAATAAAACTAGAAATCAATAACAGAAAAATTAGGGAAAAGAAATCAAATACTTGGAAAATGAACAATACCCACCTGAAAAAAGACTGGATTATAGAAGACATCAAGGAGGGAATAAGGAAATTCATAGAATGCAATGAGAATGAAAATACTTCCTATCAAAACCTCTGGGACACAGCAAAAGCAGTTCTCAGATGCCAATTTATATCGATAAATGCACACATACATAAAGAAGAAAGAGCCAAAATCAGAGAACTGTCCCGACAACTTGAACAAATAGAAAGTGAGCAACAAAAGAATCCTTCAGGCACCAGAAGAAAACAAATAATAAAAATTAGTGCTGAACTAAATGAATTAGAGAACAGGAAAACAATTGAAAGAATTAACAAAGCCAAAAGCTGGTTCTTTGAAAAAATTAACAAAATTGATAAACCATTGGCTAGACTGACTAAAGAAATACAGGAAAGGAAACAAATAACCCGAATAAGAAACGAGAAGGGCCACATCACAACAGACCCAACTGAAATTAAAAGAATCAAATCAGATTATTATGAAAAATTGTACTCTAACAAATTTGCAAACCGAGAAGAAATGGATGAATTCCTGGAAAAACACTACCTACCTAAACTAACACAATCAGAAGTAGAACAACTAAATAGTCCCATAACAAAAAAAGAGATTGAAACGTTAATCAAAAAACTCCCAGCAAAAAAAAGTCTTGGCCCTGACGGCTTCACTGCAGAGTTCTACCAAACTTTCAGAGAAGAGTTAACACCACTACTACTAAAGGTTCTTCAAAGCATAGAAAATGACGGAATACTACGCAACTCATTATATGAAGCCACCATCTCCCTGATACTAAAACCAGGTAAAGACAATACAAAAAAAGAAAATTACAGACCTATATCCCTCATGAAGATAGATGCAAAAATCCTCAACAAAATTCTAGCCAATAGAATTCAACAACATATCAAAAAAAATAATTCACCATGACCAAGTGGGATTTATACGAGGTATGCAAGAATCTTTCTTTTTTTATGCAAGGCTGGTTTAATATTAGAAAAACCATTAATGTAATTCACCATATTAATAAAACAAAAGACAAAAACCACATGATCTTATCAAGTGATGCAGAAAAGGCATTTGACAAAGTCCAACACCCGTTTATGACAAAAACTCTCACCAAAATAGGAATTGAAGGAAAATTCCTCAACATAATAAAGGGCATCTACGCAAAGCCAACAGCCAACATCACTCTAAATGGAGAGAGCCTCAAAGCATTTCCCTTGAGAACGGGAACCAGACAAGGATGCCCTTTATCACCGCTCTCATTCAGCATTGTGCTACAAGTCCTAGCCAGAGCAATTAGGCTAGACAATGAAATAAAGGGCATCTGGATTGGCAAAAAGGAAGTAAAATTATCTCTATTTGCAGATGACATGATCTTATACACAGAAAACCCCAACGAATCCTCCAGAAAACTACTGAAACTAGTAGAAGAGTTCGGCAGAGTCTCAGGTTATAAGATAAACATACAAAAATCACTTAGATTCCTCTACATCAACAAAAAGAACACCGAAGAGGAAATAACCAAGTCAATACCATTCACAGTAGCCCCTGAGAAGATAAAATACTTAGGAATAAATCTTATCAAGAATGTAAAAGACCTATTCAAAGAAAACTACAAAGCTCTACAACAAGAAATTAAAAAGGACATACCTAAGTGGAAAAACATACCTTGCTCATGGATAGGAAGACTTAACATAGTAAAAATGTCTATTCTACCAAAAGCCATCTATACATACAATGCACTTCCGATCCAAATTCCAATGTCATTTTTTCAGGTGATAGAGAAACAAATCACCAACTTCATATGGAAGGGAAAGAAGCCTCGGATAAGCAAAGCATTACTGAAAAAGAAGAAGAAAGTGGGAGGCCTCACTTTACCTTATTTCAGAACCTATTATACAGCCATAGTAGTCAAAACAGCCTGGTACTGGTAGAACAACAGACACATAGACCAGTGGAACAGAATTGAGAGCCCAGATATAAATCCATCCACATATGAGCAGCTGATATTTGACAAAGGCCCAGTGTCAGTTAATTGGGGAAAAGTTAGTCTTTTTAACAAATGGTGCTGGCATAACTGGATATCCATTTGCAAAAAAATGAAAGAGGACCCATACCTCACACCATGCACAAAAACTAACTCCAAGTGGATCAAAGACCTAAACATAAAGACTAAAACGATAAAGATCATGGAAGAAAAAATAGGGACAACCCTAGGAGGCCTAATACAAGGCTTAAACAGAATAAAAACATTACCAAAAATGATGAAGAGAAACCCGATAACTGGGAGCTCCTAAAAATCAAACACCTATGCTCATCTAAAGAATTCACCAAAAGAGTAAAAAGACCACCTACAGACTGGGAAAGAATTTTCAACTACGACATCTCTGACCAGCACCTGATCCCTAAAATCTATATGATTTTGTCAAAACTCAACCACAAAAAGACAAACAACCCAATCAAGAAGTGGGCAAAGGATATGAACACACACTTCACTAAAGAAGATATTCAGGCAGCTAACAGATACATGAGAAAATGCTCTCGATCATTAGCCATTAGAGAAATGCAAATTAAAACTACAATGAGATTCCATCTCACCCCAACAAGGCTGGCATTAATCCAAAAAACACAAAAGAATAAATGTTGGAGAGGCTGTGGAGAGATTGGAACTCTTCTACACTGCTGGTGGGAATATAAAATGGTACAACCACTTTGGAAATCCATCTGGCGTTATCTTAAACAGTTAGAAATAGAACTACCATACAACCCAGAAATCCCACTCCTCGGAATATACCCTAGAGAAACAAGAGCCTTCACACAAACAGATATATGCACACCCATGTTTATTGCAGCTCTGTTTACAATAGCAAAAAGCTGGAAGCAACCAAGGTGTCCATCAATGGATGAATGGTTAAATAAATTGTGGTATATTCACACAATGGAATACTACACATCGATAAAGAACAGTGATGAATCTGTGAAACATTTCATAACATGGAGGAACCTGGAAGGCATTATGCTGAGCGAAATGAGTCAGAGGCAAAAGGACAAATATTGTATAAGACCACTATTATAAGATCTTGAGAAATAGTATAAACTGAGAAGAACACATACTTTTGTGGTTACGAGGGGAGGAGGGAGGGAGGGTGGGAGAGGGTTTTTTACTGATTAGTTAGTAGATAAGAACTACTTTAGGTGAAGGGAAGGATAGTACTCAATACACAGAAGGTCAGCTCAAATGGACTGGACCAAAAGCAAAGAAGTTTCCGGGATAAACTGAATGCTTCAAAGGTCAGCGAAGCAAGGGCGGGGGTTTGGGAACTATGGCTTAAGGGGACTTCTAAGTCAATTGGCAAAATAATACTATTATGAAAACGTTCTGCATCCCACTTTGAAATGTGGCATCTGGGGTCTTAAATGCTAACAAGCAGCCATCTAAGATGCATCAGTTGGTCTCAACCCACCTGGATCAAAGGAAAATGAAGAACACCAAGGTCACACGACATCTATGAGCCCAAGAGACAGAAAGGGCCACATGAACCAGAGACTTACATCATCCTGAGACCAGAAGAACTAGATGATGTCCGGCCACAACCGATGACTGCCCTGACAGGGAGCACAACAGAGAACCCCTGAGGGAGCAGGAGAACAGTGGGATGCAGACCCCAAATTCTCATAAAAAGACCAGACTTAATGGTCTGACTGAGACTAGAGGAATCCCGGCGGTCATGGTCCCCAAACCTTCCTATGGCCCAGGACAGGAACCATTCCCGAAGACAACTCATAGACATGGAAGGGACTGGACAATGGGTTGGAGAGAGATGTTGATGAAGAGTGAGCTACTTGTATCAGGTGGACACTTGAGACTGTGTTGGCATCTCCTGTCTGGAGGGGAGATGGGAAGGTAGAGAAGGTTAGAAACTGGCAAAATTGTCATGAAAGGAGAGACTGGTAGGAGGGAGCGGGCTGACTCATTAGGGGGAGAGTAAGTGGGAGTATGGAGTAAGGTGTATATAAGCTTATACTTGACAGACTGACTTGATTTGTAAACGTTCACTTAAAGCTCAATAAAAATTATTAAAAAAAAAATTTACTCTGACAATGAAGAGTTGGACGATGCTAACATTTTGTCAGCTGCAGTATAACTCCATTCATGGAGGGTTCTGGATCATCTGGATTATTCTTGGGAATGGGGTGGTGTTTCCAGTCAGGAAATTAGTCAGAGTTGTCTGTATGATCCTTTTTTTTTCTTTTCTTTATACATCTGCTTATGAACTTTAGCAAAGAGAGAAGCGTTTGGATTCATGTTTTCAAGCAACTGAAACCCCTGATTTAGTTTGGAAAAAACTTCAGCTAATCTTTTCACTGTAAATTTTTTTGACACCTTCTCTCCTTCCTTTTCCTCATTATTCCTTTCTTTGGCATGTCTTTGCTCTTCAAAATCATTAACTTCTGTTGTGTTAATTCCCCTTCTTTGTGATCTATGAGCTATTCCACATCAGTGATATTAAGTTCTGAATTCAGCCTTCTTCCCATATGGATGATTTTTCCACCGATTTCTTCCATCATATTAACTTAACTAAATGCTTGGAGCATGTTCGATAGCTCAGCAGTTTTGTACCCCATATTCCCTACATGCATTTTCCTAAAACTTCTTCCTAAGAAGAGGCAATGTTTCAAATACACTGATGGTCATAAGTGTGATTTGACATAACTTGAATATGTTGTAAGTCGGGGACTATTTATTCATAAAGAGATTGAGACTCACCACAATGACTCATCTTAATTTAACTAATTATATCTGCAAATAAGGCCACAACCACTGGTACCAGAGGTTAGACACCATATCTTTTGGAGGGACACAATTTAACCGTTAAAGATATCTGTTTTTTTTTTAATACAATTGCATAAGAAATTGGAAATATGTTTTAAATATCTGGCAGCTTATCTTGCACTAATACAAAGGCTAAGAAGACTAGGAAGAAAGGCCTGTGATCTGCTTCCAAAAATTAGCCAATGAAAATCCTATGGATCACAACAGAATTATTGCTCAATAAAGTGATTCACAACTGGACCAATGAGCAACATCACGATAAATGGAGAAAAGACTGAAGTTGTCAAGGATTTCGTTTTACTTGGATCCACGATCAACAGCCATGGAAGCAGCAGTCAAGAAATCAAACGATGCATTGCATTGGGTAAACCTTTGCAAAGGACCTCTTTAAAGTGTTGAAGAACAAAGATGTCACCTTGAAGACTAAGGTACACCTGACCCAAACCATGGTATTTTCAATCATATCATATGCATCTGAAAGCTCGACAATGAATAAGGAAGACCGAAGAAGAATTGATGCCTTTGAAGTGTGGTGTCGGTGAAGAATATTGAATATACCATGGACTGCCAAAAGAATGAACAAATCTGTCTCCGAAGAATCACAACCAGAATGCTGCTTAAAGACAAGGATGGCAGGACTGCCTCTTATATAGTTTACACATGTTTTCAGGAGGAATCAGTCCCTGGAGAAGGACATTATGCTTGGCAGAGTACAGGGTCAGTGGAAAACAGGAAGACCCTCAATGAGGTGGACTGACACAGTGGCTGCAACAATGAGCTCAAGCATAGCAACGATGGTTAGGATGGTGCAGGACCAGGCAGTGTTTCGTTCTGTTGTGCATAGGGTCACTATGAGTTGGAACCGACTCAACAGCACCTAACAGCAACAACAGCAACAAAGTGCTGGAAGATGAGCACCCTCAGTTGGAAAGTACTCAGAATACACTGTGGTTTTGAGCATACCAACAGTCTTGAAGATGCCAAAAGCCTGGGTAATGTCTTGTTCTGTTGTGCACGGGCTTGCCATGAGTCAGAGCCAACTTGACAGCAGCTAACAATAACAGCATGCTACAGTAAATAGAGGCTGTTCATAATACAGCAAATAGAATGCAGTATACATGTGTGGATAGTAAAGGAGATGGAGGAAATGTGAAGAATAACAGGATTGGTTTTCATCTGTGCCTGCATAGCAAAACATAGCAGAGCATCTCTTACAAAGAATTTCAAAGAATATGTACTTCCACAGAGGTATGTGGCCCAGAATATGTCAAGTGGCCCTTGGGGACCCAATAGTTAAGCACTAAACTGAAACCATTCTGACTTCTCAACTCTACAGCTCCACGGCTGTCGTGCAGGTCTCTACCAAAGACCACAGTAAACTTCAGATGAAAAGGGGCCTCTATGGAACCCATCGCCCAGCGAAACAGGAGCTATTGCATGGATGGAGTTGGCATGAGTGCAAAGAACCTCTAATACAGTTAAATGTCATTTGAAACAAAATTCATTCTTCATATTATGCTTAGAAATATATTCCTAGCAGCCTGCATTTAAGTACAAAAAAGAAAACAGCTGTCTTCTTCTCAGTCCTAAATTCAATATTATTTTTATTTGCTATGCTCTGCAGCTTACCTCAAAAATTTTCAAATAATTTTGATATCTCTATGAAATCTCTCTTCAATTGGGTTTTCTGCTTGCTTCATATAGCATTTCTTACTTTATACTAAAGTTTGCTTTAAATTAACCTTTTTTTGTGAACAACAGAGATATGATTTGTAATTTGACCCAGTGAGTGACAGGCTCCTGAGGAAGAAGTAAAAAGAAAGTTACAATCATTTTATGACCATGTTAAACCCAGAATTAGGGTGTTGAAATATCACTGTAAAAAGCACCAGATTAAACTCAAGTGTTTTATCGTATCCCTCACAAAAGTGGAGCAAAACCTTACCTTCAGGAAAATTTAAGTACATTAAAAGTTAGCTGTTTTTTGTATTTAGGAAAGTCTTCATGTAACACACAATTTCAATAGACAAAAAAAAGGAAGATAAAATTTCCTTTTAAAATTAATCCTTTTAAAGTAATAAATTATTCCAAACAGTTTTTAAAAGGAATTGACTTAATCGTTGATATATCTGGGAAAGGTGAACATGAAAAAGGTTTTTATTGTTTGTACTAAATTCATAGCAAATGACATTGATAAGAGAGTAACAAGAATGAGACGAAAATTGGAGGAACAGTCATGGTAATTCTAAGAGCCTAGAAAAGTTTATCTGAATTGCTTGCATCAAAGAGAAAATAGACTCTTTAATGATCACTTCTCTGACAACTAACGGTAACATCATTTTTAGCTATGACTGCTAAAATTAGATACCTTTTTCTTGGAAATGTACATTCCCTGACAGCAAGCAGAGATGACAGCCTTCGTCTTATGATAAGAGGGAGACTAATAATTCATTTTTTAAATGAACAATTTCTGTGAAGATGGGGAAAAAAAGTTCCTTAAGAAATATTTGGTTGCAGAATAACAGAAATTGGTACCAAGCTAATTACTTCAGCGATATTTAGTCAAGTGTTTGCTTTGGTTTCTAATAGAACAATACAATTTTTCAAGATATTCACTTATCATCAGGACTGCTCTTAGCAGGAAAAGAGACTTTTAATTGGTGACAAAAGGCATTTTTAACAACTTGTTACAAAATTATGCTTACTTGAAAGAACTACACAATATAATGTGCTTGTTAGAAGTGCAAACAAATGACTTTGAAACTGCTGTCTTAAGGCTGGTAGCTGTTGATAACTAAACTGGCAGGCCGATGCCATGACTGTTTCCCTGGCAGTGCGGAGCTAGACTATGGGACCTTGTCAGGCCATCCATCACAGCTTGTCACCTGAAGACATAAATACAAATTCAGCATTTTCCCTGATCTGTTAGAAGGCTGATATGTCTATTTAGAGTCCCCAGGGCAAAATTAGAGCATAAATTCAGTCTTTTAAAATATAGGCATTAGTCCTAGTGCAGACACAGAATCAACATTCATTTTGAAAACTTAAAACTAAATGTACCAGGAAAATTAGGTCCAAAGTGAGAGAAAGAGCTACCGCAGTAATAGTAAGTTAAAAGCCTCTGATTTTATAAAGCACGATAGTTTGACAGATCAATGTATTAATGAGAAGGAGTTGCATCAAATGTGGCTATATAGATTCACCAAAATGTCAGAGGAACGGGGGAAAACCTCTCTTTCAAGTTCTTTTGAAATATTCTTTTTGAAGTAGTTTATTAAAATACACTTAAAGTAGAAATTTAAAGAATTACTCTAGAAAAAAGATCTGCAAACTTTTTCTGGACAGGGCTAGAGAGTAATTATCTGCAAATATCTGTTGATTTTTCTTTGGCTGTTTTTCATAGCCCTTAAATACACAACGTCCACTCTTAGCTTAAGAACAGTACAAAAAGAGTCCACTAGGCAGGTTTGTCTCATGGACTGTAATTTGCAGACCCCTACTTTAGATAGGAAACCCTGATGGCTTAGTGGTTAAGAGCTATGGCTGCTAACCAAAAGGTCGGCAGTTCAAATCCACCAGGCACTCCTTAGAAACTGTATGAGGCAGTTCTACTCTGTCCTATAGAGTTGCTATGAGTCAGAATGGACTCGACAGCAATGGGTTTGTTTGTTTGTTTGTTTTTGATTTTGCTTTAAATAATAAACAACATCAATGTATTTAATGAAAAGGACCAATTTTATCACTTGAAAGTCCTCATTCTTACTATTGTGTAATGATTATATTTAAAGTCACAAAGAATATCCTTCCTATTAAATATACCACATTTCATGAAATAAGTAATTAATTTCCATCACCCCTGTTGTATTTATGTTTACATTTTAAATCATATCAGCATTTCTGGCTTTATGTATGATCATTGAAGGGGAAAGTTTAGTGCAATTGGATGGAACATCAGGTGGTATTGTCTTTTAAATGGTCAAGTGGGTAGTCTTGAGACAAACAACATTAAGTTCAATGAAGAACGCAGTGGTTTGAAACGGTCCTTGCAGCGCTTTAAATATATAACTTGGTGTGAGATGACAGTAATCTCTTACAACCTGTGTTAAATTTTACTGACCAAATAAAAAGTAACAACAAAATAAACTTTTAATTCTTTTTGAACCTATGTGTGTCACACACACTTATAGTGGCTGTCTGAAAGGTACAGCATTAACACTCTTATTAAATATTTTGGAGGCTAAGAATAAATCTTTTTTTTTTTTAATTGTGCTTTAAGTGAAAGTTTACAAATCAAGTCAGTCTCTCATACAAAAACTTATACATGCCTTGCTATGTTCTCCTAGCTGCTCTCTGCATAATAAGGCAGCACACTCCTCCTCTCCATCCTGCATCCCTGTGACCAGAGAATAAGTCATTTTTAAGGAAAAATAAAGGTTAGGTTTTACGAGTTTTTCAGGTAGTGAATGATGGCATAATTATGAGGAGATCCAGTGGAGTTGTGACACGTTTCACAGTATTGAAATCATCATTGCTGGATTATCTGCGACTCTGAAATTTAAAATATCAGTGAAAACTTTGCCATATAGTCAAAGTGACCATCTTCAAACAGAACACCCTTGCTCATCCTCTGTTTCAAATACCCACATGGTTGACATTCCGTTATCGTTAGTCTTTGAACTCGCAGAAATGAAAATATTTAAACAATTCTGTAGTTATTTTTTTTAAATACTGGATATGACTACCTTCTCTGCCAGTAGCATTTTTTTAAATTAAGCACTTAAATGCCATTGTTGGTATTTTAACACCAACGAGTTTGCACCAATTCTCACATACGTAAGAAGTTTGTCTTTACCAGTATCTTAACCCACAAGTAAGTATTCACCGTGTTCCAGGCATTGAATAGAAATTAGGGAATCCAAAATAAATAAATCTTAAAGAATGCATTTTAGGGAGACCACAAGAGGTATGGTACAGTTTGAGCATTTGTTGGACACGGACTGCTCCAACAGCGCTTTACATGGCTGATGACTTCACATTAAAGCAAACGTAAGAGGCACGCCACAAACTGAGACTCAGGAGAATAAGCAATAATTTTAGTGCTTAATATCAAACAAATACCAACAAATAGCAGTTGAGGCTTGGAGATTGGCTTGCCTGAACTCTACTCTAAATCTTATTTTATTTTTTTATTCATTGGTTTGTTTTTTCCCAGTGTGCTTCCTGTCTTTTTTTTTTTAATGAACGAAAGTGCCCGAGTCTCAAGGGAAACACTATTATAATTGTCTCAGGCCTGTTAAATCATTCCTGGATTACACTCTTGTGGCTAAGAATTTCTTCCAACTAGGATTTTTGATTATTTGTAATTTTTGTCAGGTTACCGTTTATGTCTTCACATTCCATAACTCTTGTTTTATTTAACTTATGAGTTCCTACTTTTTTAAGATTCTCATTTATATATAAATTTCCAAGAAGGATATCCATTCTCAGATGTGTTAGTTTATTCTCCACCTTTCTTTTTTTTCTTTCATGGCATATGACTCTCCATTTCCCTTTGAGTTCTGAATCTGCCACCTTCTGCTTTCAACTAGTTTTTTTCTAGTGTCTTCCTATATAGCTAAAACTTTTTTCCTAGATAGATTTTTAAAACTGGCAACAAATAATGACAAAAAGTGGGAAGTGCCAGGAAAAAAAAAAAAAAACTTTGTATCCTACAGAAAGCTTCAGAATGCACCCTGCAAAGGGGAGAGGGACTCAGTGGGGCTTTGTGACCTTGGTCATCTTTCTTTGTATCTAGATTTATCTATGAGGTGATATACTGCTGTTCCTTCCACTGCTGACAGAGAGGTAGGCCAGGGCCTGCTGAGTGTGGTAAAGGCTTTGTGGTCCATCACACAGCAGGCAGCTCTCCCCTTGACCCACAGGTTTCCACATGAACAGATCTACCTTATGTTTTCATTATGGTTAAGAATCAAGGGTGATTTTTCTCGTGCTTAAACCAGGAGCATGTCATTTACATAATGAGACAGACAGTGGTTCTGACCAAATTTCATTCAGGATTTTAACAATATGTTCCCTGACTATAACAAGCAACTAAAAGTATACCTAAAAACTTCTAATCGAATGGCTGTAAAAAAGGTTACTAGAGGGAATTTTAAAAAGAAAAAACACTATTCTGTCAGTAACTTCAGTTAAACAGTATTTCTGATTATTTAAAAACAGAAAATCTAATAAGGATCTCATGGGAACTAAGAATTGTCTAATATTTGCTTGGACATGGAAGGTTTGAAGAATAAAATAATTTCTCCCTTAGGGAATGGTGACAGATTAGGAGTACTGTGATACTGCAATTTAAGTATGGCACCTTATATTGAAATAACATTTTAGAGACAGCAAAACAATTTCACTGATATGATATCGTACTGGCAGTTTTTCTGTAGAGAGGCTGGAAATGTACATAGATGCTAACCGTTTCAAAGCAGTGCATGACTAATGCCACAATGCTCGTGAGTGATATTCACTTGGGCAAGAACCCTCGTCTTCTGATTCTTGGTGCAATTTTTTCATCAGACCACCCTAGCTCCCTGTAGGAGCAATGGCACTGGGTGAGTTATGAGGTTTTCCTCAGAGTTCAGGTGCCTGCCTTACCTGCCCAGGATTGCTATAGTTGGATTCCCCAGAAGGGAGGGAACCATGATTTAGTTCAGTGCCACTGGGTGGCGCAACTTCCACAAAGAAGCAGAGTCCTCCTCTTGTTATACCTCAGCTCTGAGGAGGACTGTGATAAAGCTTGATGGGAAGGAGGCAAGTGGCACATCAGAAGGATGAAGCCAAAAAACCCCAAAACCCAAACACTATCTTAGATTTATTTTTATTATAAGACTGTTGGTCATGATGTTTTGATAACAAATGGCTATTAGAATATATAGATCTTCCTCACAGAAGTATTAAACAGTGAAAGTATTACTAGCTTATAAAATTAGTAATCACCAAAAGGTCTATCAATATCTTTAGCTTCAAAAGTATCTAGAATTTTTTGAGATCAGATATAAATGTCCTTTTTGGTTTCTTGCAGATTTCACTTCTGTAGCACCAAAATGTACTTTAATGTAACAGAACATCTTCAAAAGTAGCCTCGAATATCCTGATGTTAAATTTAAGCACGTTTTATTCTTACTTCAGAAATCTAGCTCAATATTGCCTTACCCGGATCCCTAATTGGATTAGACACTTTCTTGTTCTCCTACGTGTATCACATTTCATCACCTAACTCTTGGGTCTGTCATAAAAATTTCCTTCCCTTACCCTGAGCCATATCTCCTACACTGGTTTTCCTTTGCAAACCCCCTAAGAGAATGTTCTGCTCCCTTCTTTGTGGTAACATTTCTAACATGTTGTGGTATGACAAATGCTCTGGTTCCTGAACACAAAATTCACTGAGGGACCTTCTCACTCATGATTCATGACTGATTCATCTTAAAATCACCACACAAAGTTTTACTGGTTAGTCCAGCTAACTATGGAGTGGAACACATGGTAGAGTATCAACTAAATAACACTATAGAAAGGAGGAGAAGGAGAACAATGGAGAAAGGAGAGAGACAGACAGAGAGATTGATGGATTCAAGAAAAAATCAGCCACAGCCTTACTGATAAGTGGAAAACACACACACACACAGAAAGAGAGAGAGGTGAGGATACATATTGAGGGTCATTAATCAAGGGTGCTAAGTTAGCAAGGGGTACTTTTAAATGTAACAGAATCCATCCCAGCTCGGCAATATACCCTCACTGGGCACATCCACCACAAGATGTTATTCTCAGAGGCTTTATTGTCATTATTCCTCCCTGGAAGAACTGCTCATAAAAGGGTGTGCAATTTCAATAGGCTCAGTCAATTATCTCTGACCTCTTTAAGAGGTTTCATGGTAATTACTCCCACTAAAGATTCATGCTGTTCAACAGGATTTAAGGAGGTCAAGCCACTTTCCTAGATGGCCCATAAATACTATAGTTTTACTTATTTCTCTACAGATTTCCTAACAAGTTGGGACCCTACTTAAGGTAGATCTGAATGATTTTTGTTAACTTTTTGCTGTCCATCATGAAAATATATTAAACAATGGTCACAATCCAATTAAAGAACTAGGCTACTTCTGGTTGGAATCCCTGGGTGGCACAGATAGTTAAGCAAGTGACTACTTATTAGCCAAAAATTTGGTGGTTCAAATCTACCCAGGGGCACTTTGGAAGACAGGCCTGGAGATCTGCTTTCTAGAGGTCAAACCCTCAAAACCCCTATGGAGCAGTTTTACTCTGTACATATGGGCTCACCATAGTCAGAATTAACTCAGCAGCAAGTGCCAACAACTTTTGGTCACAAAATATTGTTTCTAACAATAAGGAACTGGAACCATTCGATCATTAATTTTCTTATTCACGTCTTCATTTATACATTAAAAAGCTACTATTGTCCCTGAGGGACTGAGTTACTAGGCTGAGGGCTGTGGGGACCACAGACTCGGGGAACATATACCTCTGTTGGCATAACATAGTTTGTAAAGAAAATGTTCTACATTCTACTCTAGTGGGTAGTGTCTGGGGTCTTAAAAGTTTGTGAGCAGCCATCTAAGATTCTCCACTGGTCTCACTCCATCGGGAGCAAGGAAGAATGAAGAAAACTAAAGACATAAGGGAAAGATTAGTCCAAGGACTAATGGGCCACAACTACCACAGCCTCCACCAGACTGAGTCCAGCTCAACCAGATGGTTCCCAGTTGCTTCCACTGACTACTCTGACAGGGATCACAACAGAGGGTCCTGTCTCAGCTGGAGAAAAATGTAGAACAAACTTCTAAATCACGAAAAAAGATCAGACTTACTGCCCTGACAGAGATTGGCGAAATTCCGAGAGTATGGCCCTAAACACCATCTTAGCTCAATAATGAATCCACCCTGAGCCTCACCCGTCAGCCAAAGATTAGATAGGCCCATAAAACAAAACGAGACTAAATGGGAACACCAGCTCAGGGGCAAGGACTAGAAAGCAGGAGAGTACAGGAAAGCTGGTAATAGGGAACCCAATGTCGAGAATGGGGGAGTGTTGACATGTTGTGGGGTAGGTAGTCAATGTCACAAAACAATATGTATACTAATTGTTTAAGGAGAAGCTGGTTTGTTATATAAAATTTGATTAAAGAACAATAGTCAAAAAAATTAAAAAAAAAAAAAAACCTACTTATTGAGCAACTTCTCTGTACCAGATGTTACCTCTAGGTTCTAGGGGCACAGTTGGAAATTCTGATGGCATAGTGGTTAAGTGCCATGGCTGCTAATCAAAAGGTTAGCCATTCAAATCCACCAGGTGCTCCTTGGAAACTATGAGCCAGTTGTACTCTGTCCTACAGGGCCGCTATGAGTTGTAATCGACTCAATGGCAATGGGTTGGTTGTTTGGTTGATAGGGACACAGTAATAAACAAGATAAATCCTTGTCCTAATAGAACTAATATTCTAGCAGGGGAGAGAGAAAATAAACAATTAATTGTCAAGCAATAAAAATCTTTCTATAATAAGCTAGAATATAGGTTTAGAAACAGAGAGTAAGGGAGAAAATTTTAAATAGGGCTATCATGATAACCTCCTGGGAGAAGGAACATTTGGGGAAACAAATGAAAGTAGTAAATAAAGGAGATATGGCTAAAGCAAACAAGTACCCCAGGAGAAAGAACAGAAAGTACAAAAATATCTGTGGGTGGAGGGGTGTTGGCATACTCGAGGAATAACTAAATGGTAAATAAGGCGATTCACCACCCGTTTGTCAGTTTTTTGTACTGTAGTAGCTTCCATGTTGCTAGGATGCACTGGTATTTCAAATACCAGCCATGTCACCCATGGCAGACAGGTTTCAGTGGAGCTTCCAGACTAAGACAGACAAAGAGGAAAGAACTGGTGATAGACTTGAAAATTAGCCGATGAAAACCCTATGGGCAACAAGAATATGTCCAATTAAGTGCTGAAAGCTAAGTCTTTTATTTTGGAAGGCACTACAATAGCTGCAACAATGGACTGAAACATGAAACATGTCAATGATCATGAAGATGACACAGGACCAGGTAATGTTTTTTCTGTTATACTACTACAGGGTACTACCATTATACTACTCTGTAATAGGGAGATGAGGAAAGAAAGGTTTAATTAGGCATCCTGGTGAGTCTTGTGAATATGTGAGATTTAGTCTAAGTGTGATGAGAGCTATGAGCAATTTTGAGTAAATGTGGATGACATGATCTGGTATATGTTTTAAATTTAAATATATATATGTATATATATATCTGGTAGAACATTTATCTTAAAATTTATCATTGATTGGTTATTTTGTCAGTTAATAGGCAGCTGTGGAAGCCCTGGTGGCGTAGTGGTTAAGTGCTATGGGTGCTACATAAGATAGGAGATGTTGCAGTATATCAGGTGCTAGACAATGATGGCTTCAATTAACAGAGAGGCCAGTGGAGTGTGGAGCAGCTTCACTGGGGGCTTGTTAATGAATTGGGTAAAAATATATGAAAAAAGAAAAGTCAGTGATATTTGTTCCCCTGAGCATTAAATGGTGGTAGCAGGTAGCTGGTGACAATTTGGGAAGGCAATTTTTTTTTAAGCATATTAATTTTAAGATACCTATTAGTTCTCAGAGCTCTGGTGGCACAGTGGTTAAGAACTTGGCTGCTAACCAAAACGTCAGCAGTTCAAACACATCAGATGCTCCCTGAAAACCCTATGGAGCAGTTCTACTCTATAGGGTCAGTATGAGTTGAAATCGTCTCAATGACAATGGGTTTTTTTTTTTTTTTTTTTGGTTTATTAGTTATTTGGAGCCCTGGTAGTGCAGTGGCTAAAAGTTCAAGTGCTCAGCTGCTAACTGAAAAGTTAGCAGTTCAAACCTACCAGCAGCTTTGTGGGAGAAAGATGGGGCAGTCTGCTTCTGTAAAGATTGAAACCTGTGGGGTAGTTCTACTTTGTCCTATTGGGTCGCCATGAGTCAGAATTGGCTCAACGTCCATAGGTTTGGTTGATTTTATTAGTCTTCCAGAAGCCCTGGTGGCTCAGTGATTAAGTGCTCTCCTGGTAACCAAAATATCAGCGATTTGAATCCGCTAGGCACTCCACGGAGAAACATGTGGTAGTCTGCTTCTTGAAAAATTACAGCCTTGGAAACTCTATGGGGCAGCTCTATTCTATCCTATAGAGTAGCTATGAGTCAGAATTGACACAACAGCAATGGGTTTCGTCTTTTTTTTTAAATTGCTATTAATTTATTGAATAAGTAGTTTTACATTAGAATTGCAATCTAAGCAACAATATCTGGACTGAATACTCCGAAGTCATCAATATATTAATAACAATTAAAACTGCATGAAAGAAAGAGAGTGAGTATGTATAGAGCAGAGTAGATGTTCTAGTATGCAGTCCTGGATTATTTCACCTTTAAGTAATTGAGAAGAAAAAGAGAAATGAGTAGAAGAGATTAAAAAAAGGAAAAGAAAGAGATAGGAAGAAAATCAAAGTGTATGTTATCTCTAAAGCCAAGCATATACGTGTCTAAAGAATAGGGATGCCTTCTATTTCCAGGAGATGGTACACTAGATGTACAGAGAAAATCCTCCCAGGACCAAGTCTTACAAATGATGGATTTATTATTTTAAATAAAGTTGTTTTCAAGGCAAAACAGAGCAGGTGGTAATGTAAGGGAAACGACCAGATGCCAGAAAAACGAGAAAGCTGCGTTTCACAAACATAAAGTAGCAATGGGACTGGTGTTTTCCTTTAATATTCTTCTGATCCTTGGTGGTCTGGAACCTGGTCTTGAAGAGCCATCTATGAACAAGGTAGAGGAGATAAAGACATGGATTGATCCAGGTGGGAAATTGCATCAGAGGATCCTATATAAAATCAGAAACATAAAGGTTGAACTAAAAAAAAAAAAAAAAGAAATCCCATCAAAAGAAGGCTTTCTTGTCTCAGGCTTGTTCTGGGCAAAGCAAGGGAAATAAGAAAAGACTCCTTTGAGAAATCCTAACCATGCACCAGAATTCATTTAGTTACTGCCTCAATTCTTAATTACTTTTGTGGCCTAAAAAAAATCTTAAGTTAAAAATTTTAGTTAAATTTTTTTTCCTAGGTTGGTTGTACCATCAAACTTTGGGCAAGCGCCTCACAGAAACAGCACACACCTCCTTTTTCAAAGAAGACCTTTTAAAAACAGACCTAAAATATCTCACACAGAATAAGTAAAGTTCAAAAGACTATGACATCACAATAAAAAAAAAAAAAATTAAATATGTCTGGAAACAAGCCTTGATGAAAAGATTTCTTAGATGAGGCCTGCTAAGATGAGGACTGAGAAATGACATCTGTCAATGTTTGGCCACTGTGATTATGCTGATTACCTTGAAATTAGTGGTTTCTATTTTATTGTAGAGAGGAAATATTGATAGTACTGGCTTTAAGATAGAATGCAGGGCATATTAGTTTCCTATTGTTGCTGTAAAAAATTGTCACAAACTTAGTGGCTTAAAACAACCCAGTTGTGTTATCTTTCCTTTCTGGAGGTCAGAAGTCCAAAATGAGCTTCACTAGGCTAACACTTAGATGGCAGCAGGGCAACACTCCTTCTGGACAATATAGGTAAGAATTTGCTTCCTGCTCCTTTCCCTTTCCCAGTTTTTAGAGGCCACCTGCATTCCTTGGCTCATGGTCCCTTTCTCAGTCTTCAAAGCCACCAATCATGTCGTTCTGACCTCTGCTTCCATAATCACAACCACTTCTCTGACTTTCTGCCTCCCTCTTCCACCCTTTAAAGACATTGAGGCCACTTAGACAATTCAAAATAATACCCCAATTTAAATTCCTTAACTTAATTACTTCTGAAGAAATCCCTATTGGCATATAAGGTAACATATTCACAGATTACAGGGATTAGGATGTGGACATATGGGGGATGGGACATTATTCTTCCAGTCACAGATAATGAGAAAATGGAGTCAGTGAAGATAAACTACAAATGAGGAAAGTTTTCTGTGAAGAAAAATAAGACAGAAGCTGGAAGATCAAAGGAATGTTTTGTTGTGTGTTTTTAATGGGTGATCTTAAATCACATTTGCATAGTAATTGAATTAGCAAGTAGAGAGCAGAAAAATGTTGCAGGTGGAGATAGATAACTTGCAGAAAAAAAAGTCCTTAAGTAGATGGAAGGAGATGGAATGATGGATGTAAGAGGAGGGGAACGGCCTTAAATAGGACAGAGTATCAAATATAATGGAGTGAGAAGTTTGGTCAGCAGAGTAGATTTGGTGGTAAGAAGTTGAAGATACCATCTTTTTATTGCTTCTATTTCGTAAGTTAATAATAACAAAAGTTATTATTAAAATTTAACACACTCTTGGTGTTAGATTAAAATTAAAAGAACTAATAACACCTCTCAAGATAAATATACTGTCAGGGAGCCAAGAACAACAACAAAAAAAAATGAGATGCATTCCAAATTCCATGTGTTGTATTATAAAAAAAATGTAGAGCCAACAGGCAGGAACTAGTAGAGAATTGTATCGAAGAATAGATGTAATGGAAGCCAGTCAAAAAATTCTCACATGATTGATAGGGTGTGTTGCCTCTATTAAACGTACGGAGCTGACAGAGCCACAAGAAATAGAGGTAAGACTGCACACATGAAACAAATGAAATGGAAAAAGCAATTGAAACTAAAAGGCTTTTAAAAGCCAGAGTCTTCAGCATCATTTACCTCATCCCTTTCTTACATGTAGACTTCAAGTATGTACCTTCTAAAATATTTTGAGCCAATTTTCTTATGTCCTTTCTCACTCCTACTGCAATATATAAAAAAATGTATATATATACAAATTATTATTATTTTTTTAAGCAAATAAGAATATTTTCTTAGCATTAGAATTCTGGTTCTGTATTTACTAACATTCATATGTGGCACTGACTAGGTAGAAGCCACCACAGATCCCTCTTGCAACAAAGACTCAGAAAAACAAGTGAATTGATCACATACATGACAACCTACAAACCCTGACCATCAAACACAGAACTAAGGAGTTGACCTGAGTGACAGGGGAGTGAAAAGCCGTGCCCTGAAGCAGCGACTGCTTCTGGAACTGGCATCCCATGGAACACCCTTGAGCCCTCAGGATTCCTTGGTGCCAGAGTGATGGGGCTGATCACGGCTTACTGAGGCGGGGCAAGCACAGGAGACAGCCCTAACTCCTAATCCCCTGGAGTAACCTTGATAGAGACTCAGCCAGAGCAAGAAGGCTGCACGATGACATGGCTGACAAGAGAATGAGCAACGACAGGGAAGCAGCAACTGTTTCGGAGCCAGGAGCCAGCGTCCCAGTCAGAAAACCTTGGGGCTGGGCTTTGGACTAAGTGCAGAGGAGCTGAGCACGGCTTCCTGAGACAGTGCAAACATGGGACGCAGCCCTAGCCCCCTGAAGTAACCTCGGCAGAAACCAAGAGCAAGAAGCCTGAACAGTGATGCAGCTGACAGGAGGAGAAATGTCAGGGAAGGAGCAACTGGTTTTGGAGCCTGGAGTGCAGCATCCCAGCCAGAAAACCTTGGCTCTGGGCTTTGGACTAGGAGCAGAGGAACTGATCACGGGTTCCTGAGAATGTGCAAACACAGGACACAGCCCTGACCCTTGGGGGTAATCTTGACCCAGCCAGTGCACACAGACTACATGCCCCTCTGGAATCTCAGATAAAACAGTCATCACCAAGCAAGATAAGTAACTTTGTTTATATTGCCACGTGCTACTCTCTCCTATCTATCTGATCCCTCCCCTCCCTGCCTCAGGAGGCTTCATTAACATTGGAATTTCCTGGGCCAGCAAGTGAAGTACTCTGTGGGTTTTTTTTTTCCTAACCCATTCTCCTGGCGTGAAAGAAGCAGCAATTAACAATCCAGGGGGGAAAAAACCTTCCCTGACTTTCCTAAACTGGAATAAATATACAGAACCAGCTCCAGCCGAGCATAAGAGATCCACAGTCTATGGCTTTCATCCCTACAGGGAACAGATGGCTGTTATAATGCAAAGGTAATTCTGATAGAGATCTGATTGTAATTGTTTTAGCAGAGCAGTGGAAAGACAAGTTTTCGAGGCCTGATACCTCTCTACCTGTTAAACAGAGCCGTCACTGATCCACAGCAGGGAACTGAGGGCTGAAGCTCCACCCAAACCACCTAGTCACCTGCTAAAGGGGTCTGAGGATAGTGATGCCTACCAATCTTTAGAGGTACAAGCATTGGATGCCTAAGGTACAGCTGCAGAGGCCACCAACCAAAATGCTCTAGGAATAGAGACACGCCTACCTCACTGACACTTGGGGGAAGGATGTCAGCACCCTGCCCTCCTCGGAGTGTGACCCCTGCCACTACTAGAATCTGGTGCATACAGCTATCACCACTGCTCCTCTAAGTTAATAGGTGACAGCCTACACCACACACTTGGTGACCCAAAATCAGAACACCTAAGCTGATTCTATTCAAGAATAGTGAATGAACTCTTAGGCTTATATATCTGGTAACAGCCCAAACCACCTGGTAATAGGACATAAATGATGCAAAGACTACAACAATCAAGACAGCGCAATCTAGTAGCCCATCTGGGTATATTGAAACAAAACAAAACAAGAAGATAAGACTCAGTGAGCAAATATAAAATAAATCATTACAGCATCTTATAGATGGCTTGGAGACAGCAGTGGATATCAAATCATATAAAGAAGCAGACCATGATTGATTCTACAAATCTCCAAATTAAAGAATCAAAATCTTTCCCAAATGAAAGACACAATCCTGGAGTTGCCAGATGTAGAATATAAAAAACTAATATACAGAATGCTTCAAGACATCAGGGATGACCTCAGAAATGAAATAAGGCTACCTACAGAAAAAGCCAAGGAACACACTGATAAAGCAGTTGAAGAAATAAAAAAGATTATTCAAGAACATAGTAAAAAAATCAATAAGCTGCAAGAATCCATAGAGAGACAGCATTCAGAAATTCAAAAGATTAACAATAAAATTACAGAATTAGACAACTCAATAGGAAGTCAGAGGAGCAGAACTGAGGAATTGGAATGCAGAGTGGGGGAGTTAGAGGATAAGGCAATTGACACCAATATTTATATGGTTGAAGACAAATCACATAAAAGGATTTAAAAAAATGAAGAAACAATAAGAATCACAAGGGACTCCAACAAGAAGAATAACTTGCTTGGGATTGGAGTTCCAGAACAGGGAGGGATAACAGAAAATACAGAGAGAATAGTTGAAGATCTGTTGGCAGAACTTTCCCTGGCATCATGAAAGATGAAAGGATAACTATCCAAGATACTCATCGAACACCACACAAGATAGATCCCAAAAGAAAATCACCAAGGCATATTATCATGAAACTTGCCAAAACCAAAGATAAAGAGAAAATTTTAAAAGCAGCCAGGGATAAAAGAAAAGCCACCTACAAAGGAGAATCAATAAGTTCAGACTACTTGGCAGAAGCCATGCAGGCAAGAAGGCAATGGGATGACATGTATAGAGCACTGAAGGAGAAAAACTGCCAGCCAAGAATCATATATCCAGCAAAACTCTCTCTCAAATACGAAGGTGAAATTAAAACATTTACAGATAAACACAAGCTTAGAAAATTTGCAAAAACCAAACCAAAGCTACAAGAATTACTAAAGGAAATTCTTTGGTCAGAAAATCAATAATATCAGATACCAACACAACACAAGGTCACAGAATGGAACATGCTGATATCAATTCAAATAGTGAAATCACAAAACAAAATAAGATTAATTTAAAAAAGAAAAAAATACTCAAAACAGGGAATCATCAAAGTCATTATGTAAAAGATTACAATAATCAAAAAAGAGGGACTAAATACAGGAGGCATAGATCTTCCATATGGAGGGGAAAAACAGGTGATATAGGATGATACAAGTTAAGTTTTTACTTAGAAAATAGGGGTAAATATTAAGGTAACCAAAAACAGGTCTAACAATTCCATACTTCAAAATAAAACTGAGAAAAACATAACAACTCAGCAAAAATAAATTCAACTACTATGAAAATGAGGAACAGACAATTTACAACAGAAAATTCCTCAGCACAAAAAAGGAAGTGGAAAAATGAAATTGTCAACAACACACACAAAAAAGGCATCAAAATGACAGCACTACACTCATACTTATCTATAATTACGCTGAATGTAAATGGACTAAATGCACCAATAAAGAGACAGAGAGTCACAGACTGGATTAAAAAACACGATCCGTCTATACGCTGCCTACAAGAGGCACACCTTAGACTTAGAGACACAAACTAAAATTCAAAGGATGGAAAAAATATATCATGCAAACAACAACCAAAAAAGAGCAGGAGTGGCAATATTAATTTCTAACAAAACAGACTTTAAAGTTAAATCCACCACAAAGGATAAAAGAAGGACACTACATAATGATTAAAGGGACAATTGACCAGGAAGATATAACCATATTAAATATTTATGCACCCAATGAGAGAGCTGCAAGATACATAAAACAAAATTTAACAGAATTGAAAAGTGAGATAGATACCTCCACAATTATACTAGGAGACTTCAACACATCACTTTCAGAGAAGGATAGGACTTCCAGTAAGAAGCTCAATAGAGACACAGAAGATCTAATTGCTACAATCAACCAACTTGACCTCATAGACTTATACAGAACACTCCACCCAACAGCTGCAAAGTATACTTTTTTTTTCTAGTGCACATGGAACATTCTCTAGAATAGATCACATATTAGATCATAAAACAAACCTTGCAGAATCCAAAACTTTGAAATATCACAAAGCATCTTCTCAGACCATAAGGCCATAAAAGTAGAAATCAATAACAGAAAAATCATGGAAAAGAAATCAAGTACTTGGAAACTGAGCAATACCCTGCTGAAAAAAGACTGGATTATAGAAGACATTAAGGAGGGAATAAAGAAATTCATAGAATGCAACGAGACTGAAAACACTTCCTATCAAAACCTCTGGGACACAGCAAAAGTGGTGCTTAGAGGTCAATTTATGTCGATAAATGCACACATACATAAAGAAGAAAGAGCCAAAATCAGAGAACTGTCCCTACCACTTGAACAAATAGAAAGCGAGCAACAAAAGAATTGGTCAGACATCAGAAGAAAACAAATAATAAAAATTAGAGCAGAATTAAATGAATTAGAGAACAGGGAAACAATTGAAAGAATTAACAAAGCCAAAAGCTGGTTCTTCGAAAAAATTAACAAAATTGATAAACCATTGGCCACACTGACTGAAGAAATACCGGAAAGGAAACATAAAATCCAAATAAGAAATGAGATGGGCCATATCACAAAGGACCCAATTGAAATTAAAAGAATCATATCAGATTACTATGAAAAATTGTACTCTAAAAAATTTGAAAACCTAGAAGAAATGTATGAATTCTACCTAAAAAACACAATCAGAAGAAAAACTAAATAGACCCACAACAAAAAATGAGATTGAAAAGGTAATCAAAAAACTCCAACAGAGATTGGTACACTGATACAGTGCTGATGGGAATGTAAAATTGCACTACCACTTCGGAAATCTATATGGCGCTTCCTTAAAAAGCTAGAAATAGAACTACCATAGGATCCAGAAATCCCGCTCCTTGGAATATATCCTAGAGAAATAAGAGCCTTTACAAGAAAGATATATGTGCACCCACGTTTACTGCAGCACTGTTTACAATAGCAAAAAGTTGGAAGCAACCAAGGCGCCCATCAATGGATGAATGGATAAAAATTATGGTACATTCACACAATGGAATACTATGCATCAATAAAGAACAGTGAGGAATCTGTGAAACATTTCCTAACATGGAGGAACCTGGGAGGCATTATGCTGAGTGAAATTAGTCAGTTGTAAAAGGACAAATATTGCATAAGACCACTATTAAAAGAACTTGAGAAATAATTTAACCTGAGAAGAAAATATTTTTGTGGTTACGAGAGGGGGGAGGGAGGGAGGGTGGGAGAAGGGCATTCACTAATTAGATAGTAGATAAGAATTACTTTAGGTGAAGGGAAAGATAGCACACAATACAGGGGAGGTCAGCACAATTGGACTAAACCAAAAGCAAAGAAGTTTCCTGAATAAACTGAATTCTTCAAAGATCAGCGTAGCAGGGGCAGGGCCCTGGGGACCATGGTTTCAGGGGGCATCTAAGTCAATTGGCATAATAAAATCTATTAAGAAAACATTCTGCATCCCACTTTGAAGAGTGGCATCCGGGGTCTTAAACGCTAGCAAGCAGCCATCTAAGATGCATCAATTGGTCTTAACCCACCTGGATCAAAGGAGAATGAAGAACACAAAGGACACAGGCAATTATGAGCCCAGGAGACAGAAAGGGCCACATGAACCAGAGACTACATCATCCTGAGACCTGAAGAGCTAGACGGTGCCCAACTACAACCAGTGACTGCCCTGACAGGGAACACAACAGAGAACCCCTGTGGGAGCATGAGAGCAGTGGGATGCAGACCCCAAATTCTCATAAGACCAGACTTAATGGTCTGACTCAACTGGAAGGACCCTGGTGGTCATGGCCCCCAGATCATCTATCAGCACAGGACAGGAACCATTCCTGAAGCCAACTCTTCAGACATGAATTGGACTGGACAATGTGTTGGAGAGGGATGCTGGTGAGGAGTGAGCTTCTTGGATGAGGTGGACACTTGAGACTATGTTGGCATCTCCTGCCTGGAGGGGAGATGAGAGGGTGGAGGGGGTTAGAAGCTGGCGAAATGGACACGAAAATAGAGAGTGGAGGGAGAGAGCAGACTTTCTCATTAGGGGGAGAGTATTTGGGAGTGTGTAGCAAGGTGTATATGGGTTTTTGTATGAGAGACTGATTTGATTTGTAAACTTTCACTTAAAGCACAATAAAAAATATTAAAAAAAAAAAAAAAACCCTGACCCTGACGGCTTCACTGCAGAAAATTTTCAGAGAAGAGTTAACACCACTACTACTAAAGGTATTTCAGAGCATAGAAGAGGATGGAATACTACCTAACTCATTCTATGAAGTCAGCATATCCCTGATACCAAAACCAGGTAAAGACACCACACAAAAAAGAAAATTACAGACCTATATCCCTCATGAATTTAGACGCAAAAATCTTCAACAGAATTCTAGCCAATAGAATTCAACAACACGTCTAAAAATAAGCCACCTCGGCCAAGTGGCATTTATACCAGGTATGCAAGGTTGATTCAATATTAGAAAAACAATTAATGTAATCCACCATATAAATAAAACAAAAGACAAAAACTACATGATCTTATCAATTGATGTAGAAAAGGCATTTGACAAAGTCCAACACCCATTCGTGATAAAAACTCTCACCAAAATAGGAACAGAAGAAAAATTCCTCAACATATTAAAGGGCATTTATACAAAGCTAATAACCAACATCATCCTAAATGGAGAGAGCCTGAAAGAATTTCCCTTGAGAACGGGAACCAGACAAGGGTGCCCTTTATCACTGCTTTTATTTAACATTGTGTTGGAGGTCGTTGTCAGAGCAATTAGGCTAGACAAAGAAATAAAGGGCATCCAGACTGGCAAAAAAGAAGTAAAATTATCTCTATTTGCAGATGACATGATCTTATACACAGAAAACCCTAAGGAATACTCCAGAAAACTACGAAAACTAATAGGAGAGTTCGGCAGAGTTTCAGGTTATAAGATAAACATGCAAAAATCGTTGGATTCCTCTACGTTAACAAAAAGAACATCGAAGAGGAAATCACGAAATGAATACCATTCACAGTAGCCCCAAGGAGATAAAATACTTAGGAATAAATCTTACCAAAGATGTAAAAGACCTATACAAAGAAAACTACAAAGTACTACTGAAAGAAACTAAAAAGGACCTACATAAGCAAAAAAACATACCTTGCTCATGGATAGGAAGACTTAACATTATAAAAATATCTGTTCTACCAAAAGCCATCTATATATACAATGCACTTCTGATCCAAATTCCAATGACATTTTTTAATGTGAAGGAGAAACAAATCACCAACTTCATATGGAAGGGAAAGAAGCCCTGGATAAGTAAAGCATTACTGAAAAAGAAGAAGAAAGTGGGAGGTCTCACTCTACCTGATTTTAGAACATATTATACAGCCACAATAGTCAAAACAGTCTGGTACTGGTACAAAAACAGACACAAAGACCAATGGAACAGAATTGAGAACCCAGATATAAATCCATCCACATATGAGCAGCTGATATTTGACAAAGGACCAGTGTCAGTTAATTGGGGAAAAGATAGTCTTTTTAACAAATGGTGCTGGCATAGCTGGAAATCCATCTGCAAAAAAATGAAACAGGACCCATACCTCACACCATGCACAAAAACTAACTCCAAATGGATCAAAGACCTAAACATACAGTCTAAAATGATGAAGATCATAGATGAAAAAATAGGGACAGTTAGGATCCCTAATACAAGACATAAACAGAATACAAAATATTACCAAAAATGACGAAGAGAAACCAGATAACTGGGAGCTCCTAAAAATCAAACACCTATGCTCATCTAAAGACTTCATCAAAAGAGTAAAAAGACCACCTACAGACTGGGAAAGAATTTTCAGCTATGACATCTCCAACCAGAGCCTGATCTCTAAAATCTATATGATTCTGTTAAAACTCAACCACAAAAAGACAAACAACCCAATCAAGAAGTGGGCAAAGGATATGAACATGGACTTCACTAAAGAAGATATTCAAGCAGCTAACAGATACATGAGGAAATGCTCTTGATCATTAGCCAATAGAGAAATGAAAATTAAAACTATGATGAGATTCCATCTCACTCCAAAAAGGATGGAATTAATGCAAAAAACACAAAATAATAAATGTTGGAGAGGCTGTGGAGAGATTGGAACACTTATACACTGCTGATGGGAATGTAAAATGGTACAACCACTTTGGAAATCGATCTGGCATTTCCTTAAAAAGTTAGAAACAGAACTACCATATGACCCAGGAATCTCACTCCTTGGAATATATCCTAGAGAAATAAGAACCTTTACATGAACAGATATATATACACCCATGTTTATTGCAGCACTGTTTACAATAGCAAAAAGCTGGGAGCAACCAAGGTGTCCATCAATGGACAAATGAATAAATAAATTATGGTATATTCACGCAATGGAATGCTATGCATTGATAAAGAACACTGAGGAATCTGTGAAACTTTTCATAACATGGACGAACCTGGAAGGCATCATGCTGAGTGAAATTAGTCAGTTGCAAAAAGATAAATATTGTATAAGACCACTATTATAAGATCTTGAGAAAGAGTTTAAACTGAGAAGAACACATTCTTTTGTGGTTATGAGAGGGGGTAGGTAAGGAGGGTGGGAGAGTGTTATTTACTGATTAGATCGCCCAGTGCTGTGGAGTCAATTCAAATGACTGATTAGATAGTAGATAAGAACTACTTTAGATGAAGGGAAGGACAACACTCAATACAGGGGAGGTCAGCATACCTGGACTGGACCAAAAGCAAAGAAGTTTCCTGAATAAACTGAATGCTTCGAAGGTCAGTACAGCAGGGGCAGGGGTTTGGGGACTATGGTTTCAGGGGACATCTAAGTCAATTGGCAAAATAAATTCTATTAAGAAAACATTCTGCATCCCACTTTGAAATGTGGCATCTGGGGTCTTAAACGCTAGCAAGAGGCCATCTAAGATGTATCAATGAGTCTCAACCCATCAGGATCAAAGGAGAATGAAGAACACCAAGGTCACAAGGTAATTATGAGCCCAAACGACTGAAAGGGCTACATGAACTAGAGGCTACATCATCCTGAGACCAGAAGAACTAGCTGGTGCCCGGCCACAACCGATGACTCTCTGACAAGGAGCACAACAGAGAACCCCTGAGGGAGCAGGAGAACAGTGGAATGCAGACCCCAAATTCTCATAAAACGACCAGACTTAATGGACTGACTAAGACTAGAAGAATCCCAGCAGTCATGGTCCCCAAACCTTCTGCTGGTCCAGGACAGGAACCATTCCCGAAGCCAACTCATCAGACATGGATTGGACTGGACAACGGGTTGGAGAGAGATGCTGATGAGGAGGGAGCTACTTGCATCAGGTAGACACGTGAGACTATGTTGGCATCTCCTGCCTGGAGGGAAGATGGGAAGATGGGAGGGTAGAGGGGGTTAGAAACTGGCACAATGGTCATGAAAGGAGAGACTAGAAGTAGGGAGAGGGATGACTCATTAGGGTGAGAGTAAGTGGGAGTAGGTAGTAAGGTGTATATAACTTTATACATGAGAGACTGAGTTGATTTGTAAACTTTCAGTTAAAGCACAATAAAAATTATTTTTAAAAAAGGGACAGGAGTTGGTTGAATGGACACAGGAAATCTGGGGTAGAAAGGAGGAATGTGCTGTCACATTACAGGGAGAGCAACTAGGGTCACACAAAAATGTGTCTATACTCTTTGTATGAGAAACTAACTGCTGTAAACTTTCACTTAAAGCACATTAATAAATAAATAAAGAGCTTTGTAACACTTGTCCAAGCAGGGCAGAGGCCAGGCCAATGGGCCAAGGAGCTGAGAGGCCAAGGGCCAGAAAGAAGCTTGCCTGGAGGCACAGCTGAGAAGAGGCTATCCTGATCGAAGAACCGTAACCTAAGTCGTTCCTGATTCTGAACTGTAATCTGTTACTTTTCTAATGAAAACTATAACTGTAAAAAAAAACAACCCACTTAACCATGTTATTTTGAGGAATAAATTAGATTAGGCTGATGAAAAAAGGAAAACAATATGAGGTACAATAACACTTTTTATTGTTATTATTATAAAAACTACGGTGTTCTTTTTGTTGTTGTTAGAGTGTCTTTGAGTTGTTTCTGACTGCTAGTGCCCCTATGTACAACAGAATGAAACATTGCCCAGTCCTGCACCATCCTCATAATCATTGTTATATTTGAGCCCATTGTTGTAGCCACTGTGTCAATCCAACTCATTGAGGGTATTCCTCTTTTTTGCTGACCCTCTACTTTACCAAGCATGATGTCCTTATTCAGGGACCAGTCCCTTCTGATAATATGTCCAAAGTACATGAGACGAAGTCTCATCATTGTCATTTCTAAGGAGCATTCTGACTCTAAGACAGATTTTTTGTTCTTCTGATAGTCCAAGTTATATTTAATGTTCTTCGCTCACACCATAATTCAAAGGTATCAATTCTTCTTCCGTCTTCCTTATCCATTGTCCAGCTTTCGCATGCATAATAGGCGATTGAAAATACCATGGCTTGGGTCAGGGACACCTTACTCCTCAAAGTGATATCTTTGCTTTTTAAGACTTTAAAGAGATCTTTTACAGTGGATTTGTCCAAAGCGAAACGTCATTTGATTTCTTGACTGCTGCTTCCATGTGCATTAGTAGTGATGGTAGTAATAGTAAGAACAGCAGTAGTAATTAATTATAGTAATAATTAAAGCCCATGTCTTTCATTGTCTGCAATAGGGAAACTCCTTCCCAAATGATTTTTCAGATTTTCTTTTCCATGTTGAACTATGGGTTCTGAATTATTTTTCTCTAACAGCGAAAAAAGCAATAGTAATAAAAATTGTAAATTCTAAAATGTACTAAAAATTTGCTATTGAACACATTGATCTAACTACTTTATGTGTAGTAATTCATTTAATCCCCTACAAAACACTAGTCATGTTGCCTTATTGCCATTAATATCCCCATTTTCCTGAGGAGGTATCTGAGGCTTCTAGATATTAAGTGACTCTTCAAGGTCACATAGCTACTAAGTGGCAAGCCATCACATTGGAACCTATTACTCATTAAAGCTTTTAAATAACAGAATCACTTAGAAGAAAAATGAAAGTTGTGATACATGTAACATTCATGTCCTGAGTTCCATAATGAGAAAGACTAGCTACCCCAAACTTGTGTGAAATTTCTGTCTTGGAATTACAAACAGGAAGGGATTTTTTTTTTTCCTTCCTGTAACAGTATTAAAAGAATACAGCAAGGATAATTCCTATATTTAAAAGTGTATAGGAAATTGAGAGACATCATGATGACTGGGTTCCATTTCTTAGTAAATTGTGTCCCAGGTCATCTGCTTCAGTGAAGGTGGAAGCATGGTATCAGAGTCTTTGAAGACTAGAGAAGTAAGGCATATTTACAAGGTAACTCCATCTTTCAAATAAAATTATGAAATTATATGATATTAATAAATTTACTGTGAAGAAAACTGTAATGTCTGATAAAATTACCTACTTGCCTGCTGATGTTATTACTTCATTGATTCAACCATGAACCAAAAATGTTATTTAGGACGTGTTATTAAAAGAGAGGTTTCTCAAGTCCATTCATCACACTTACAACTCACAGGAATTCCAATTTTATCATGTCATTAAAGGTTCATTTTTAAACAGTGTCTTTAATATTTTAAGTATTTGGAGAAATTTATAAACCATCTTATTTTGGCAGAATCATTTTTGTGAAACAATGATAAATTTGTAAACTTTGAGGTAAAATATATAAAAGTACTCAATACCATTTATTCATCTCATAAGCCCTATTTATTCTTATTATCTTTTTTTTTTTTATCAAGCTTAATATAATTATCACAGAATTTATGGACCATGGTAATAAAGTGCTGGGAGCAGAACTAGGTGATGTTGATATCATAAGAAATAATTTAATTCTGTTTATAAAAGATGAATAAAGATTATGAAGAAATATTATGGGGAGCAAGGAAATAATTTTGTATATGGCCAATTGAACTTTGATTCATTAATTTATCTTCAAAAAAGGGTACAATGTAGTTATTTCTCTCCTAGTCTATAAAATATACCAATTAAACATAATAAATACATGAAATGTCTCCAAAAAATCAAGTTCCAGATAGTCTATTGATTTTTTTGATCTATATGTTTTTGCCCAGGTTCCCCAAATTAGCCATAGCTGCAATATTTGAATTAGTGACAAACTCTTCAAACAAATTATCTATACTCACTATCTCTGTTTCCTTTACTCCCATTCTCTTTATCATCTAACTTAATGTTGGTTTCCACCCTTTCCACTCAAAAAGAATGCTGACTCTTAATTTGTTTCCATTTACCTCCACATCACTAAATCTAATGGGCACGGTTAGTTCTTCATCCAAACTGATCTTTTAGCATTAGAGGGAGCAATCTTTCAGACAGCTCAAAGGGCTGTAGATCCTCACCATTCTTCTCACATAGCCCCTGGAGCATAAAACTGGTGAGGGGAGGGACTTCCTAGTCCCTCACCTAAAATGCATAGTGGGCACATGTGGAAAAGTCTGCACATCTACCTGAGCAGCCTTTTTGAGCATAGGAGGGACTGGCTCATCATGGAACTATTTCCTGTTGTGTTTTATCTGCTGTCTGTGAGTATTTAAATAGCTTTCATGTGCCAACACTTTGTGAGTGTCTCCTATGTGTGGCTCAATCAGACCACATGGGCATAACACCCATAGAAGGGTATATACTGCCATTTGGGATCCTCCACCTAGTAGTCTTGTGGCTGTTTGAGATCTTAGGGCTTCCTTGGAAACAACCTGCTCTGCTTGTGTCATGTATAGCATTTTACACTCCATTGACCTTCTTGAATCAATCTCTTCATTTGGCTTCTACGTCACAACAAATTTTCCTTCTACTTTTCTGAAATCTCCTCTTCTCCTTTATATTATTATCTTGCTCTATGCATACATCATATTTTGCATTTATTTGAAGGTTGGCTCTAGGCCCTCTTCTTTCTCCTTATTTTTTCTCTTCTGTGGTGATAGCTTTAGTGATTGTCATATATAAAATAGCTCTCAAACTCAGGTCTTCATCACATACTTCTTTTTCTAAACTTCTGGGATGTATATTCAACTGCTTACAGTACGTCTTTTCTTGGATTCAAAGGTACCCCACACTCAACATGTACAAAACAGAGTACAAGTTGCCATCTCCAGGCCAATTTCACTTCTAGCAATTTGTATATCAGTAAATGGTCCCACCATTCTTAGAGTTATGCCAACTCTAGACATAATATTCAACTTTCACAGCCAGAATCTTCTTAATTTTCTTTCAATTAATTATTTTTTTTTCATCTGCACCATTGACACCCTTATCCAAGTTATGGTCCTCTCTTATTTGGGAAATAACAATCCTTTCTATCCAAGAACATGGTATGTGGCTTTATTTATTGTAAAGGTTTATTTTATTTAACAAACACTTACATAAAGTTCACTACGATATAACACTAAGTACCAGGCACTATTCCAAATAACTTTAAAATATTAAATTATTTAATCTTCAGGAAGACTTTATAAGATATTTAACATTATTATCTCCACTTGTCAAAGGCTACCAAGCTAGTTTAGGTTAAGCAGGATACAATATCAGGCAGTCTTAACTTCATGTATTGTCTCTTGTTCTGTTTACAAATGCAGAGAATTTAGTACTACCTTTTTTTTTTTTTTTTTTTTTAATTCCTGATCACAAAGAATTTTTTCTGGAGTTAATCTTTAAAATTTTACATAAGTAACTCCCAGAATATTCCAGGTCACTGAAGTGTTTTTTGTGCTCACATCACAAACTCTTACTTGTAATGGAGTCTCCATGCCTTTACAATTGTTACTAACACTGTGATAGAATCTATATATCCTTATTTTAGCAATTTAACTGAGTGGATAACCAAACTATGGTTTTGATCGACTGTGAGAATACATTTTTTTCAGAATATAATGGACTATATATTAATAACCTCAAGAGTCTTTGAATATGTCAACATCCTATTGAATTGAAATAATTTAATAAAAAACTGAAATAATTGTAAATTTTTTTTTCTAGGTTTCCCTCCAAATCTTTAATTTATCCAGATAAAATAAACTATATCACCACCTGAGCTTGTTTTAGTTTTCATCATTTTATGAGAAGTAATAAAGTTTTTGCTTCCCATTTATCCCAACTAAATAATTTGCTTTCTATTTATCCTAACTAAACAGTCATCTGAACAATTTAATTTAGCCTCATATTTCATTTTTCAATGTGCAATAAAATGATTGAAACATAAGTTTTAGATACAGAAAACTTAGAACACTGACCAAGCCATGGAAAAATCAAATCTACCTTTCAATGAAAATGTTCCCTAAACAAGAAGACAGTAATAGTATCTTTAAAGCAGATAAATATTTTCTTTAAGTCCAAAATCCTACAATACAATGTGTTTCAGAACTGCTATATTAACTATTGTTTGAGATAATGAGTTTACATCAACAGGCCTGTACAGTGTAATCACAGATGAGCAGCTCCGGGAGTATTACAAAGACTTTGAGACATCCATGGGAAAATAATAAAAGACTTGGCACTGGAATAGATTCAACAGGCCCTTTGCAGTTAACCTTTCAAAATGCCATTTGAAGCTATTGAAAAGAACCAATACAGTTTAAGAAAAACGTGTCATTATGAAATGCTATTCTAAAAAATAGTCCTGATTGAACTTGTTTTTTTCTATCTGTTACGCATACTCATTCAAGTCTTGTCCGAGGTGGGAGAGTATTACTTTTCTGAAAATGAAAAATAAAGGAAAATGTTTCTTGTTTATTCTAATGAAGAACAGAAACGAGATAGAAGCAGTCACCTCTTCTACCACTATTTCTTAGGTGAATTTTATTTCAAGTTTTTCTCTCAAGGAAATCAAAAAAAAAAAAAAAAGAAACTAACTAAATTCACATAATCAAGAGTGCTAAAAGGTAGCAGTATTGGATTGACCTGCTACTTTGAACTGGTCTTTGATGAATCAAAACTGTTCATTCTGCTCTTTTTAAATTATTATTATTATTTGTATCTAGGAAACAGGAACTTACGAAGTAACTGAAATTAATTTTGTACCAAATAATATAAATAGAGTTTATACACAAAGTAAATAGAGGACAGATATTTTCAACAAGGTTAGTTTAAAAGTTTAGAAGTTCTCAATCATCTTTATCTTGGAAAACATTTATCTTACAAAACTGGAGAGCTCTAATAAAAAACAGGGATCTAAAGAATAAGAGTAGAATAAAAATATATATATATATATTTTTCACCTGAAAGCTTAATATTTTTATATTAGCTAATATTTTGTATTTAAAGAAAACAGATAATGATTTTTTTTCTCTACTTTTTTAATTCCTTATTATCTGTATGGAAAACAAGAAACGTTGAAGGTAGTGGTTATCTATGCCATAGCGTTACTGTCATTGTTTGATTCTGCTTAAATCTTCCTGTACCTACAGGTACAACCTTATCATTGAAACACTAATAGTATACAAAAAGTGAAAAGAACACAGAAGGGTTTCCTAGCAACTCCTGGGATCCATCTAAAGTCAGTTAAAAGTGTATAGTACGTGCAATGGGTGTAAATTAGAGTATTAAAGCTTAACTGTATATTTTTAGATGCCCACTATAAAACACAATAACCTATAAGAGGTGCTGAATTGCTCAAGAAGGAAATCACATCATAGCCTTGACAGCTTAACTGTCATTTAAATAATCTCACTTAAATTCTACTGAAAATGTGTAAGTCCAAGAACCAGAACCAAAGGACAGAGCACAAAATCAGAGCTAATAATGTGTCATCAATCTGGTGATGGTTTTTAGAAGTTTTTTTTTTGCCTCCTCCTATCCTCTACACACATACACTTATCATCCTCACCTGAAAAATGTAAAAAATTACTAAAGAAATATATACATGTTGGTATAAAATTAAGAAGTTTTCTGATTTTATATTACATAATCTACTTTTTGAAAAAATATAGATAAAAGATCTTTAAAGTGGAATATTAAATTACTGTAGAAATTCATCAGCCCCTTAAGCTCCTTAAATCACAGTAATCATAAGCAACATTAGTATAACATGTTTCATTTTAAAAGATATTTTTGCTTATGCTTTTATTTCATATTTACAAAATCTCTCTGAGGTTGTGATTATTATTAGCCCATTTCACAGATGACAGCACCAATTTTAAAAGAGAGATTAGATGGTTCATTAAAGACCAGTTAGCTAATAAATGGTTGAGCCAGAATTTCGTATGAGATGTTCTAACCACAAAGATTTTCTGCTTGTCTTCACATCAACAGGTCACAAATTTTCACAGAAACATTTTGAATGAGGCTTTTAAAAAGACATATCTGTCTTTCTATCTCATGATAAATATGGTTGTAAGTTGCAAAAGCAAGAATCCCCATTAAATAGACTGCCTTAATAACACTGTGAAAATGTTTGCTCTTAAGTCACAAAAGAAAGATTTCAAAACAACGTAATTATAAGTAAATATAATTTTTTTGGTATTTTTGAATTTATATTTAAATATATAAATATAATTTTGTGCCTACTTTGAAAAGGCAAGAAAAAAAATATGAGAAGTCCTAAAAAAAAAAGAAAAAGTGATAGGGCCAGGGTAGAAGTAGTTGAGAAGATTTAGGTTAAGAATGCTATTAGGTCTCATCTTCAGGTTGAATCATTTTCGGGTTTTATTAGTGGAAGATTTAGGCCAAATTTGGTAAACTCCTTAGCCAGCCTGAAGCACATTAGCCAATACCTATATAACCTGCTGCCGTCAAGTTCATTCTGACTCATAGAGACCCTATAGGACAGGGTAGAATTGCCCCATAGGATTTCCAAACAGTGGCTGGTGGATTCAAACTGCCGATCCTTTGCTTAGCACCTGAGCTCTTAATCACTGTACCACCAGGGCTCCAAATACCTGTATATCAAAGGGCAAAGAGTTACATATTATTTTCTTGATGAAAAGCATGAGTGATAACACCAGTTTATCTGCAGGGAGAGTAGGTTTTGGTACATAACATTCCATAGAGGTATAAGAGTTGATCAGCTAAAAACAACATTTTATAATTCTAAAGATAGATGCAAAGATGGATAGAAACAAGCAAAGGAAAATTAATATTTTCTTCTACTATCCACACCAGGAGCCAAACCAGTAGTTTAGAATTTCAGATAAAAAGGGAAAAGGGTCATTGAGATTTGACATTCTGCATTTCATATAAGAGATATAATGAGGGATTTTAGCACTATTATCAGGAATACAACAATCAGTTTTAACAATGGCATAGGTGCCTCCCTAAGCAGGGGTGAGAATGTCAAGAGCTGTTTCGTTTTTGAGAACTACGTTCCTCTTCATAGTCATTTTGATACTCATTTCTTGGAGTCCATGGGCAATATTATTTAAAGCACTCTGAATATATTCATTCAGAACTTCGGTATGTGCCATAAGATCTTCTAATCCTATTTGGGATACAAAAACAGAAGCTGAATAATCATACCTTTGAAACTCAAATCTGGACTAACAAGCTCTTAAGAGGGAGATGTCATCTGTAAGAAGGAAGTCAGTTAACATTTGACCTTGGGTACAGTTCAATCCTGTAGCCCATCTGCTAATCCATCCAGGTGGGAGCAAAGGCCAAAGGTTAGAGCCACATAACCAAGATGTGCCATTTGGGCTAGCCAAATTGTAAGAATCAGGAGATGAGAAACATCTTTATCATAGTATACCCAGCATGGTGTTTCAGTTACTGAAATAGCTGATTCTTACATTAAAGAAGGAAAATAAAAAAAAAAAAGATTTCTAATATCTAGAAAATAGAATATTAAACATTAGTAACATTCTCATACAAACTCTATAATAATCCTTCAGTCTACTCAGTCCTATTTTTGTTGTTATTAGGTGCCATTGAATCAATTCTGACTTCTAGCAACCCTATGTATAACGGAACAAAATACTGCCCTGTCCTTTACCATCCTCACATTCACTGGTTTTTGTGCCCATTGCTGCACCCAATGTGTCAATCCAACTCCTTGAGGGTGTTCCTCTTTTTTGCAGACCCTATATTTTACCAGAAAACCCTGGTGGCATAGTGGTTAAGAGTTTAGCTGCTAACCAAGAGGTCGGCTCTTCAAATCTACCAGGTGCTTCTTGGAAACCTATTAGGCAGCTCTAATCTATCCTACTGGGTTGCTATGAGTTGGAATCGACTCAACGGCAATGGGTTGATTTAGGTGTGGTTTATACTTTACCAAGTATGATGTCCTTCTCCAGAGACTGGTCTCTCCTGATAACATGTCCAATGTACATGGGATGAAGACTTGCCATCCTCACTTCCAAGAAGCATTCTGGCTATACTTCTTCCAAGACAGATTTGTTCACTCTTTTGGCAGTCTATGGTATATTCAATATTCTTTGCCAACACCATAATTCAAAGGCATCAATTCTTCTTCGATCTTCCTTATTCATTGTTCAACTTTTGCATACATATGAGGTGATTGAAAATACCATGGATGGGTCATGTGGACTATAGTCTTAAAAGTGACATCTTTGCTTTTTAACACTTTGAAGACTTCTTTGCAGCAGATTTTCCCAATGTAATATGTCATTTGATTTCTTGACTGCTGCTTTCATGGGTATTGCTTTTAAATCCAAGTAAAATGAAATCCTTGACAATTTTGGTTCCCTGTAATTCTGGATCAGAAGCAGCCTGGAAACCCCATCAGCTTCTACAAAAGAGTTCTAGAAATCTTGATTCAGTCCAATAATATCCACATTTGAAATATCATAGAACTTTTCAGAAGTGTGATGTATTTCACTTTCTGTTGAAATATTTGGGTCAAGCATTTTCAGCAAATCAACAAAGTAAAAACTTATCTATAGATGATAAACTTAAAAATGGCTATGGTTAGCTTATAATAATAATTCTTAAAAGTGAAAGATTTGATGGAAATTAATTATAAAAGTAATGCAAAGCAAAATGAAGTCAATTCATAAAAACCTTTAGACAAAAATATCTCTAAACATAATGCCCCCTGAAGCTGCCCCCTTCACACCCTCAGCCAACTGCTTCCACCCCACAGGTCAGGGAGGACCCCACAGAAACAAGTGATGCACTTCTGGTCTTGGAGGGCTTGGAACCCAAGGCTGAGAGCCAGGAGGCTAACACTTGCTCAGAAGAGTAGCTCAGCAACCTGTGCCACAGAGGAGGAGGTGGTGGCCAGCTTCTGCTGCAATCCTCAGCTCCCAAGTTATCCTGAGTACTCTTCCCACTGAAGGACTTGGTTCCTACAGGGTGCTTGAGTAGAGAGGAACAGCAGTAGCAAACTCCCCCTCCTCCCTACTAGGTCCATCCAGCCACTCATGAGCCCTTCTTGGAAGGATTTCCTCAAAATCCGACTCAGTCACCTCTTTCAAATGAAGTGCTACAATGGTGGCTCTGGTGGTGGGGATAGAGCCAGCAAGAGATCTTCTAGAGAGGGGGATGCTTCAGCTGAGAACCCAACAGATATGGGTGGCTCTGTGGGCTGGGAGCTGGATGTGAGGAGGAAACCCAGATTAATACGCAAAACAGTTAGATAGTAGCTTATTTACTACCGTAAATGTGAAATGTCAGGTAATGAGAGAGTCCATAAGTAAAGAGTAGACATAATACCAGAGCCCTGGTATCTCAGTGGTTAAGGGCTCGACTGCTAATGAAAATGTCAGCAGTTTTAATCCATCAGTTGCTCCTTGGAAACCATATAGGACAGTTCTACTTTTTTCTATAGGGTCACTATGAGTTGGAATTGACTCAATGGCAATGGATTTGGTTTTTCGTTTGGAGGTGTATTATTAGAGACTTATTATTCTATCATACAATTTGTGAATTGCACAACACACAGCATGAGACTGGGTGTTGCATCAGAGATGAGGCAGTATTAAGTATTTATAGTCCAAGGAACAAAGTCAGGGAAGTCCAAACGGTTTTGATAGTCTTTTGAATATCCATAAAAATGTCTCTTGAAACCTTTTCTTTCTCAGAATTTTGTTTGCCAAAGAAGACAAATGATGCAAGCCTGAGGGATTTGAGAGTGTACTGAGCAGGCTTTCAGATAACCAGGTGTATGCTTGCATTAAATGCAGGAGTTAAAGTGCAAGAACTGTTGATTATACATAAATCTACAGAAACAAGCTAATTACTATTTCTAAAGGCTAGATTGTTTAATTATCTTAAACTTTTGCCCTGTGAAACCAGGTAGCATCCATGCTCTTCTGGCTGGGCATAAGTGACTCTGTCTTGTTTTTAGCTTCCACAGCCATAGCTAAGACTTTTTTGGAGAGCAAAATGGAAAATATGGAAGTACTTGTTTAAACAGCCAAGCACTATTCAAAGATACTATGATTGGAGTGACTGATAAGGGAGGTTTTTACACTAGGAAAAATTAAATAAACAAACAAAAACAGTTAATTTTCATTAATAACTAATATATTTATCAGATATTTTCCTTGATTCCTTGACTTTAGTGTAGAGTTGTTTGCTTCCAGTAATGAGAAATAAAGACAGTCATAATAGAACCAAAATGAAATTAACATTTTAAATTATTTATTCTTCCATATTTATGAATGTTTTAAGTAACATGGTTAAGAATCTTTGTGCTGAGTGAGGTGTGGGATAGAAGACATGAGACAAAATGTGATGGAGAGTCCCAGGACTCATAAGTGATTTATGACTGGGTCAATCCTTCTTTGAATTGTGGTTTGTACAATAACTATTTGAGTAAAAATGATCAAATTCACTAATTCTATTATTTTATTCATTCATTTATAAATTTAAAAAATATTTAGTTTTTGAATCAATTCGTATTTATTCTAAAGTATCTCAAATGAACAAATAGGGATTTAAGTAAGGAGACACTTTATTTGAAAGGATTATTGCAAGAAGGGGAAAGATATTATTGCAATAGTGGGAGGGGTACTATTGAAATATGATGAAAACCCTAACCATAATAGCTGCAAGTGTTTCAAAAGTTAGGTAGAAAGAGACTTTCCTTTTCTCAGGAGGAGTAAACACGGTTAGAAAAAAAGAGTGTGGGGAAGTGTAATGAATTGGATTAATTCGTGGAGGTAGTTGTGATGGGACCATAGATCAGAGATTGTTTTACTCCGAGACCAACCTCTTCCTAGAAGGATGTCTTTAGTCATCTAGTGCTGCTGTAACAAAAATACCACAAACAGATGCCTTTAACAAAGAGAAATTTATTTTCTCACAGTCCAATAGGCTACCAGCCCAAATTCAGGGCATAGGCTCCAGAGAAAAGCCTCCATTGTCTGTCTGCTCTGGAAGAAGGTCCTTGTCATCAATCTTCCCCTGGTGGAGGAGCTTCCCAGTGCAGGGGCCCCGGGTCCAAAGGATGCGCTATTCTCCTGACTCTTGTTTCTTGGTGGTATGAGGTCCCCCTGTATCTCTGCTCACCTCTCTCTTTTATATCTCAAAAGAGATTGGCTTTAAACAGAGTCTAATCTTGTAGGTCTCAGCATAACAGCCAATAATCCGTCTCATTAACATCATAGTGGTAGGATTTACAACACATAGGAAAATCACATCAGATGACAAAATGATGGAAATCACACAATACTGGCCAAGCCAAACTGATATGTGTATTTTGGGGGGACACAACTCAATCCATAACAAAGGAGCTCTTACAAAGTGGTGGTATCCAGACTTAGGTTGAATGTGTGTCAGAGTTCAGGGATTTGGGGGAAGAAGAAAAGCTTAACCAAAGTTTGGATGACAAGCGTTTGTTCTCATTGATAAGTGATGACAAAACAGTTCAGCTAATCACATAAGAGGCAGAGAACGGAAGTTTCAAGAATGGGTGCCTGGTCTTCTTTAGGTAAACAAGAGGACATCTTTGAATCTTATCTAAGTCACATAGAGAAAGGTGTTTCTTTGCAATAAGTCATTTCCCAGAATGAAAAGTGGGAGAATTTCTTTCACCGTTGCTGGTTTCTAGGTCCACAGGAAAAAAAAAAAAAAAAAACCAAACCCAGTACCGTCGAGTCGATTCCAACTCATAGCAACCCTATAGGACAGAGTAGAACTACCCCATAGAGTTTCTAAGGAGTGACTGGAGGATTTGAATTGCCGACCCTTTGGTTAGCAGCAGTAGCACTTAACCACTATACCACCAGGGTAAATTCAACATTGTCAAGTGCTTTCTCTAAATAGCATAAATGTTGATCTTTTTGCAATCATCCTTTATTTACACTATGGCATTAAATCAGTACTATGAATACTCATTTTTTTTTTCTTTAATGTGCTTTAGGTGAAAGTTTACAGCTCAAATTAGCTCTCATTAAAAATTTTACACAAAAATTGTTTCATGACATTGGTTACAATCTCTGCATTGTGTCAGCCCTCTGCCCCTTTTGCTTTTCACCCTCGGTTCCCCATGTCTGCTCGTCCAATTTTGTTATTCCTTCCTGCCTTCTCAACTTTGCTTTTGGGCAGATGTTGCCCATTTGGCCTCATATCCTTGATTGAACAAAGAAGCACATTCCTCACATGTGTTATTTTTGTTTTATAGGCCTGTCTAATCTTTGGCTGAAAGGTAGATTTAGGAAGTAGTTTCAATTCTGAATTAGCAGGATATAATCTCAGCGATTCCTCCAGGCTTTGTTAGACCAGTAGGTCTAGTCTTTTTATGTGAATTTGAATTTTTGTTCTACATTTTTCTCCTACTCTGTCCTGGACCCACTCTTGTAATCCATGTCAGAGCAGTTGTGGGTGGTAGCTGGGCATCATCTAGTTCTTCTGGGCTCAGGCTTTTAGAGGCTGTGGTTCATGTGGTCCGTTAGTCCTTTGGACTAATACTCTCCTTGTGTCTTTAGCTTTCTCCTTTCTTCTTTGCTCTGGTTGGGATGGGACCAACAGATGTATCTTAGAAGGCCACTTGCAAGCTTTTAAGTTCCCGGATGCTACTCAGCAAAGTAGGATGTAGAACATTTTCTTTGTGAATTATGTGATGCCAGTTGACCTAGATACCCTCTGTGGCCATGGTCCCTAGCCCTCAGCCCCAATAACTTGGTCCCTTCAGTTTTTTGAATGTGTCTAAGAAACTTCTATGACTTTGCCTTGGTCAAATTGTGCTGACTTACCCTATATTGTGTGTTTTCTTTTCCTTCACCAAAGTTACCACTTGTCCATTATCTAGTTAGTGATTTCTTCCCTTCCTCCTTCCCCTCCGTCCCATCAAAGATTCTTTTTTTCTGTGTGTAAACCATTTCTTCAATTTTTATACAGTAGTCTTATACAATATTTGTCCTTTTGTGATTGACCTGTTTCACTTAACATAATATCCTCCAGGATCATCCATGTTGTGAGGTGTTTTACAGATTCAGCATTGTTCCTTATTGTTGTGTGGTATTCCACTGTGTGCATGCACCATAATTTACTTCTTTATAAGTTGATAGACACTTAGGTTGTTTCCAAATTTTTGCTATTGTGAATAATGCTGCAATGAACATGGGTGTGCATGAGTCTATTTGTGTGAAGGCTCTTATTTCTCTAGGATATATTCCTAGGAGTGGGATTGCTGGATTGTATAGCATTTCTATTTCTATCTTTTTAGGGAGGCTCCGTATCGTTTTCCATAGTGGTTGTACCATTTTACATTCCCACCAGCAGTGCATAAGAGTTCCAATCTCCCAGTAACCTCTCCAATATTTGTTATTTTCTGTTTTTTTGATAAGCGCCACTGTCAGAGTGAGATGGGATCCCATTGTAGTTTTGATTTGTATTTCTCTAATGACTAATGATAGTGAGCATTTCCTTGTGTGCCTGTTAGATGTTCAAATGTCTTCTTCAGTGAAGTGTTTGTTCATATCCTTTGCCCATTTTTTAATTAATTGTCATTTTGTTGTTGAGGTGTTGAAGTATTCTATAGATTTTAGAGATTAGACTGTTGTCGGACACATCATAAGCAAACATTTTTTTCCAAGTCTGTAGGTTCTTTTTTTACTCTTTTGATGAAGTATTTTGATGAGCATAAGTGTTTAATTTTTAAGAGCTTCCAGTTAACTTCTGGTGTTTGTATATCATTAGTTATGGTATATATCCTATTTATGCCATGTATCAGGGGCCCTAGCATTGTCCCTATATTTCATTCCATAATCTTCATAGTTTTTGGTTGTATATTTAGGTCTTTGATCCATTTTGAATAAGTTTTTGTGTATGATATGAGGTATGAATCTTGTTTCATTTTTTTTGCAGATGAATACCCAGTTATGCCAGCACAATTTGTAAAGAGATGGTCTTTTCCCCCATTTAATGGACTTTGGGCCTTTGTCAAATATCAGCTGAATGGATTTACATCTGGGTTCTCAATTCTATTCTGTTGTTCTATCTGTCTGTCATTGTACCAATACCAGGCTGCTTTGACTACTGTGGCTGTATAGTAGGTGCTCAGATCTGGTAGTGTGAGGCCTCCTACTTTGTTCTTTTTTCAATTATAGTTGGCTTATTTGGGGCCTCTTTCCATTCCACATAAAGATGGTGATAAGTTTTTCCATCTCGTTAAAGAATGCTGCTGGTATTTGGATCAGGATTGCATTGTATCTATAGATCCCTTTGTGAAAATTTGATATTTTCACAGTGTTAGGTGTTCCTGTCCAGGACCATGGTATGTTTTTCCATTTACGTAAATCTCTTTTGGTTTCTTGCAATAGTGTTTTGTAGTGTTCTTTCTGTAGATGTTTTATGTTTGATATACTCTTAAGTGTTTTATCTTTGGAAACCCTGGTGGCATAGTGGTTAAGTGCTACAGCTGCTAACCTAAGGGTGGGCAGTTCGAATCCACCAGGCGCTCCTTGGAAACCCTATGGGGCAGTTCTACCATGTCCTATAGGGTTGCTAGAACTCAGAATCGACTCTACGGCACTGGGTTTGGTTTTGGGTTTATCTTTTTACTGGCTATTATGAATGGTATTGTTTTCCTGATTTCCTTTTCAAAGTTCTCTTTCTTGGTGTATAGGAATTCTACTGACTTTTGTATGTTCTCTTGTATCCTACTACTCTGCTAAATCTTTTTATTATTTCCAGTAGTTTTCTTGCAGAATCTTTAGGGTTCTCTATTCATAGTATCATATAATCTGTGAATAGGGATGGCTTTACTTCTTCCTTTCCAGTTTGGATGTCTTTTATTTCTTTCTTTGCGTTATTGCTCTAGCTAGCACTCCCAGCACAATGTTAAATAGGAGTGGTGTTAAGGGGCATCCTTGCCTTGTTCCTGTTCTCAGGAGCAATGCTTGAATACTCAGTTTTGAAAAAAGATCTTTATTTTCATAGGGCTTTGAAAAAATTCTTTCATGTGCACTGCATTCTTGACTCAGGTAGTAGGACCTTTTATATCCTTTTTGCAAACAGAAAGAAGAAAAAATGTAGATTTGTGAAAATGTTGCAGTATGGTTCAATAACCTGCTATATACAGCTTCACTGTGGACTTTATTAGCTCTACCTGTATATAGTCCTGAATGTTTACTGATGTCTTTGCTACATACTCACAAATTTCAAATCCAGAATAGCTCATTAAGGCATTTGTTTGCTTCTGGATGATGAAATCATGCTCATTAACACCTGTGGCTTGCTGATGTTGGTAATATGAATAAACAGAAATCTGTTAAAAGCAAAACACCTGCTTTTAGGGGAAAAAAATGATAGGTAAAAATACAGAATACACATTTTCTAAGTGCTTTTCTTTCAAATGTGTCGATTTTTTACCATTCCTATATTGGTCACTGGCAATCCTATATAAATTTAAATAAAGAGGCATGTTGTATATATCATTATGAATTATTTAAACTGTGATGATTGGGTATAGTTATTTCCTCTAATGACTACCCTTGCAAACAGTGCAAGAGGCATAAATTTGGTGCACGGAAAGACAGATGTGTTTGATAAAATACCATAATATTTATCACAAAAATTTTGCATTTTTTTTCTGGTAACTTTTTTTTTACATAATTTTTATTGTGCTTTAAGTGAATGTTTACAAATCAAGTCAGTCTGTCACATATAAGCTTATATACACCTTACTCCATACTCCCACTTACTCTCCCCCTAATGAGTCAGCCCGCTCCCTCCATCCAGTCTCTCCTTTTGTGATGATTTTGCCAGTTTCTAACCCTTTCTACCCTCCTATCTCCCCTCCAGACAGGAGACGCCAACACAGTCTCAAGTGTCCACCTGATACAAGTAGCTCACTCTTCATCAGCATCTCTCTCCAATCCATAGTCCAGTCCCTTCCATGTCTGAGGAGTTGTCTTCAGGAATGTTTCTTGTCCTGAGCCAATAGAAGGTTTGGGGACCATGACCACCGGGATTCCTCTAGTCTCAGTCAGACCATTAAGTCTGGTCTTTTTATGAGAATTTGGGGTCTGCATCCCACTGATCTCCTTCTCCCTCAGGGGTTCTCTGTTGTGCTCCCTGTCAGGGCAGTCATCGGTTGTGGCCAGGCACCATCTAGTTCTTCTGGTCTCGGGATGATGTAAGTCTCTGGTTCATGTGGCCCTTTCTGTCTCTTGGGCTCGTAGTTATCGTGTGACCGTGGTGTTCTTCATTCTCCTTTGATCCAGGTGGGTTGAGACCAATTGATGCATCTTAGATAGCCGCCTGTTAGCATTTAAGACCCCAGATGTCATGTTTCAAAGTGGGACACAGAATGTTTTCATAATAGAATATTTTGCCAATTGACTTAGAAGTCCCCTTAAGCCATAGTCCCCAAACCCCTGCCCTTGCTCCGCTGACCTTTGAAGCATTCAGTTTATCCCGGAAACTTCTTTGCTTTTGGTCCAGTCCAGTTGAGCTGAGCTTCCGTATATTGAGTATTGTCCTTCCCTTCTCCTAAAGCAGCTCTTATCTAACTAGTCAGAAATAACCCTCTCCCACCCTCCTTCCCTCCCCCGCTTGTAACCACAAGAGTATGTGTTCTTCTCAGTTTATACTATTTCTCAAGATCTTATAATAGTGGTCTTATATAATATTTGTCTTTTTGCCTCTGACTAATTTCACTCTGCATAATGCCTTCCAGTTCCTCCATGTTATGAAATGTTTCACAGATTCGTCACTGTACTTTATCGATGCGTAGTATTCCATTGTGTGAATGTACCATAATTTATTTAACCATTCATCCATTGATGGACACCTTGGTTGCTTCCAGCTTTTTACTATTGTAAACAGAGCTGCAATAAACATGGGTGTGCATATATCTGTTCGTGTGAAGCTTCTTATTTCTCTAGGGTATATTCCGAGGAGTGGGATTTCTGGGTTGTATGGTGGTTCTATTTCTAACTGTTTAAGAAAACTCCAAATAGATTTCCAAAGTGTTTGTACCATTTTACATTCCCACCAGCAGTGTATAAGAGTTCCAATCTCTCCGCAGCCTCTCCAACATTTATTCTTTTGTGTTTTTTGGATTAATGCCAGCCTTGTTGGAGTGAGATGGAATCTCACCGTAGTTTTAATTTGCATTTCTCTAATGGCTAATGATCGAGAGCATTTTCTCATGTATCTGTTAGCTGCCTGAATATCTTCTTTAGTGAAATGTGTGTTCATATCCTTTGCCCACTTTTTGATTGGGTTGTTTGTCTTTTTGTGGTTGAGTTTTGACAAAATCATGTAGATTTTAGAGATCAGGTGCTGGTCAGAGATGTCATAGCTGAAAATTCTTTCCCAGTCTGTAGGTGGTCTTTTTACTCTTTTGGTGAAGTCTTTAGATGAGCATAGGTGTTTGATTGTTAGGAGCTCCCAGTTATCTGGTTTCTCTTCATCATTTTTGGTAATGTTTTGTATTCTGTTTATGCCTTGTATTAGGGCTTCTAACGTTGTCCCTATTTTTTCTTCCATGATCTTTATCATTTCAGTCTTTATGTTTAGGTCTTTGATCCACTTGGAGTTTGTTTTTGTGCATGGTGTGAGGTATGGGTCCTGTTTCATTTTTTTGCAAATGGATATCCAGTCATGCCAGCACCATTTGTTAAAAAGACCATCTTTTCCCCAATTAACTGACACTGGGCCTTTGTCAAATATCAGTTGCTCATATGTGGATAGATTTATATCTGGGTTCTCAATTCTGTTCTATTGATCTATGTGCCTGTTGTTGTACCAGTACCAGGCTGTTTTGGCTACTGTGGCTGTATAATAGGTTCTGAAATCAGGTAGTTTGAGGCCTCCCACTTCTTCTTTTTCAGTAATGCTTTACTTATCCGGGGCTTCTTTCCCTTCCATTTGAAGTTGGTGATTTGTTTCTCATCACATTAAAAAAATGTCATTGGAATTTGGATCAGAAGTGCATTGTATGTATAGATGGCTTTTAGTAGAAAAGACATTTTTGCTACGTTAAGTCTTCCTATCCATGAGCAAGGTATGTTTTTCCACTTACGTAGGTCCTTTTTAGTTTCTTGCACTAGTACTTTGTAGTTTTCTTTGTATAGGTCTTTTACATCTTTGGTAAGATTTATTCCTAAGTATTTTATCTTCTTGGGGGCTACTGTGAATGGTATTGATTTGGTGATTTCCTCTTCGATGTTCTTTTTGTTGATGTAGACTAATCCAAGTGATTTTTGTATGTTTATCTTATAACCTGAGACTCTGCCAAACTCTTCTATTAGTTTCAGTAGTTTTCTGGAGGATTCCTTAGGGTTTTCTGTGTTAAGATCACGTCATCTGCAAATAGAGATAATTTTACTTCCTCCTTGCCAATCTGGATGCCCTTTATTTCTTTGTCTAGCTTAATTGCTCTGGCTCGGACCTCTAGCACAATGTTGAATAAGAGTGGTGATAAAGGGCATCCTTGTCTGGTTCCTGTTCTCAAGGAAAATGCTTTCAGGCTTTCTCCATTTAGAGTGATGTTGGCTGTTGGCTTTGTATAGATGCCCTTTATAGATGCCCTTTATTATGTTGAGGAATTTTCCTTCAATTCCTATTTTGCTGAGACTTTTTTTCATAAATGGGTGTTGGACTTTGTCAAACGCCTTTTCTGCATCACTTGATAAGATCATGTGGTTTTTGTCTTTTGTTTTATTAATATGGTGAATTACATTAATGGTTTTTCTAATATTAAACCAGCCTTGCATATGAAAAAGAATACCTGGTATAAATCCCACTTGGCCGTGGTGGATTATTTTTTTGATATGTTGTTGAATTCTATTGGCTAGAATTTTGTTGAGGATTTTTGCTTCTATGTTCATGAGGGATATAGGTCTGTAATTTTCTTTTTTTTGTGGTGTCTTTACCTGGTTTTGTTATCAAGGATATGGTGGCTTCATAGAATGCATTAGGTAGTATTCCATCATATTCTATGCTTTGAAATACCTTTAGTAGTAGTGGTGTTAACTCCTCTCTGAATGTTTGGTAGAACTCTGCAGTGAAGCTGTCCAGGCCAGGGCTTTTTTTTGTTGGGAGTTTTTTCATTTCCTTTTCAATCTGTTTTTTTTGTGATGGGTCTATTTAGTTGTTCTACTTCTGATTGTGTTAGTTTAGGTAGGTAGTGTTTTTCTAGGATTTCATCCATTTCTTCTAGGTTTGCAAATTTGTTGGAGTACAATTTTTCATAATAATCTGATATGATTCTTTTAATTTCAGTTGGGTCTGTTGTGATGTGGCCCATCTCGTTTCTTATTCGGGTTATTTGTTTCCTTTGCTGTATATCTTTAGTCAGTCTGGCCAGTGATTTATCAATTTTGTAAATTTTTTCAAAGAACCAGCTCTTGGCTTTGTTAATTCTTTCAATTGTTTTTCTGTTCTCTAATTCATTTAGTTCAGCTCTAATTTTGATTATTTGTTTTCTTCTGGTGCCTGATGGATTCTTTTGTTGCTCCCTTTCTTTTTGTTCAAGTTGTAGGGACAGTTCTCTGATTTGGGCTCTTTCTTCTTTTTGTATGTGTGCATTTATCAATATAAATTGACCTCTGAGCACTGCTTTTGCTGTGTCCTAGAGGTTTTGATAGGAAGTGTTTTCAGTCTTGTTGCATTTTATGAATTTCTTTATTCCCTCCTTAATGTCTTCTATAACCCAGTCTTTTTTCAGCAGGGTATTGTTCAGTTTCCAAGTATTTGATTTCTTTTCCCTAATTTTTCTGTTATTGATTTCCACTTTATGGCCTTATGGTCTGAGAAGATGCTTTGTAATATTTCGATGTTTTGGATTCTGCAAAGGTTTGTTTTATGACCTAATATGGGGTCTATTCTAGAGAATGTTCCATGTGCACTAGGAAAAAAAGTATACTTTGCAGCTGTTGGGTGGAGTGTTCTGTATAAGTCAATGAGATCAAGTTGGTTGATTGTAGCAATTAGGTCTTCCGTGCCTCTATTGAGCTTCTTACTGGAAGTCCTGTCCTTCTCTGAAAGTGGTGTGTTGAAGTTTACTACTATAATTGTGGAGGTGTCTATCTCATTTTTCAGTTCTGTTAAAGTTTCTTTTACGTACCTTGCAGCTCTGTCATTGGGTGCATAAATATTTAATATGGTTATATCTTCCTGGTCTATTGTCCCTTTAATCATTATGTAGTGTCCTTCTTTATCCTTTGTGGTGGATTTCACTTTAAAGTCTATTTTGTCAGAAATTAATATTGCTACTCCTGCTCTTTTTTCTTGTTGTTTGCTCGATATATTTTTTTCCATCCTTTGAGTTTTAGTTTGTTTGTGTCTCTAAGTCTAAGGTGTGCCTCTTGTAGGCAGCATATAGATGGATCGTGTTTCTTTATCCAGAGACTCTCTGTCTCTTTATTGGTGAATTTAGTCCATTTACATTCAACGTAGTTATAGATAAGTATGTGTTTAGTGCTGTCATTTTCATGCCTTTTTGTGTGTGTTGTTGACAATTTCATTTTTCTACTTCCTTTTTTGTGCTGAGATGTTTTTCTTTGTAAATTGTGTTCCTCATTTTCATAATAGTTGAGTTTATGTTTGCTGAGTCATTATGTTCTTGTTGGTTTTTATTTTGAATTACGGAATTGTTAGACCTCTTTGTGGTTACCTTAATATTTACCCCTATTTTTCTAAGTAAAAACCTAGCTTGCATTGTCCTATATTTCTTTGTTTTCCTCTCCATATGGCAGTTCAATGCCTCCTGTATTTAGTCCCTCTTTTTGATTATTGTGATCTTTTACATATTGACTTCAATGATTCCGTTTTCAGAGTTTTTTTCTTTTTAAAATTAATCTTAATTTCTTTTTGTCATTTCCATATTTGAGTTGATATCAGGATGTTCTGTTCTGTGACCTTGTGTTGTGCTGGTATCTGATATTATTATTTTTCTGACCAATTTCCTTTAGTATTTCTTGTAGCTTTGGTTTGGTTTTTGCAAATTCTCTAAACTTGTGTTTATCTGTAAATGTTTTAATTTCACCTTCATATTTCAGAGAGAGTTTTGCTGGATATATGATCCTTGGCTGGCAGTTTTTCTCCTTCAGTGCTCTATATATCTCATCCCATTGCCTTCTTGACTACATGGTTTCTGCTGAGTAGTCTGAACTTATTCTTATTGATTCTTCTTTGTAGGAGACCTTTCTTTTATCCCTGGCTGCTTTTAAAATTTTCTCTTTATCTTGGTTTTGGCAAGTTTGATGATAATATGTCTTGGTGATTTTCTTTTTGGATCAGTCTTAAATGGGGTTCGATGAGCATCTTGGATAGATATCCTTTCGTCTTTTATGATGTCAGGGAAGTTTTCTGCCTACAGATCTTCAACTATTCTCTCTGTATTTTCTGTTATCCCTCCCCATTGTGGAACTCCAATCACACGCAAGTTATTCTTCTTGATAGAGTCCCACATGATTTTCAGGGTTGCTTCATGTTTTTAAATTCTTTTATCTGATTTTTTTTTCAGCTATATTGGTGTCAATACCCTTGTCCTCCATATCCCCCACTCTGCATTCCAATTCCTCAATCCTGCTCCTCTGACTTCCTATTGAGTAGTCTAATTTTGTAATTTTATTGTTAATCTTTTGGATTTCTGAATGCTGTCTCTCTATGGATTCTTGCAGCTTATTAATTTTTCCACTATGTTCTTGAATAATCTTTTTGATTTCTTCAACTGCTTTATCAATGTGTTCCTTCGCTTATTCTGTAGGTTTCCTTATTTCATTTCTGAGGTCATCCCTGATGTCTTGAAGCATTCTGTAAATTAGTTTTTTATGTTCTTCATCTGGTAAGTCCAGGGTTGTATCTTCATTTGGGAAAGATTTTGACTCTTTAGTCTGTGGAGTTGTAGAAGCAATCATGGTCTGCTTCTTTATGTGGTTTGATATCGACTGCTGTCTCCGAGCCGTCTCTAAGATATTGTAGTGATTTATTTTATATTTGCTCACTGAGTCTTATCTTGTTTTGTTTTCTTTCCATATACATAAATGGGCTACTAGATTGTGCTGTCTTGATTGCTGTTGCCCTTGAATCACTTATGTCCTATTACCAGCTGGTTTGGGCTGTTACTAGATATATAAGTCTGTTCACTATTCTTGAGTACAATCTGATTTTGGGTCATCAAATGTGTGGTGCAGACTGTCACCTATCCACCTGGAGGAGTAGTGGTGATAGTTGTGTGCACCACATTCTAGTAGCAGCAGGGGTTCACACTCCGGGGGGAGGCAGGATGCTGACAGGCTTCCCCCAAGTGCCAGTGAGGTAGGTGTTTCTCTGTTCCTAAAGAATTGATGCCTTTGAATTGTGGTGCTGGCGAAGAATATCGAATATAACATGGACTGCCAGAAGAACGAATAAATCTGTTTTGGAAGAGGTACAACCAGAAGGTTCCTTAGAAGCAAAGATGGTGAGACTGCGTCTTACATACTTTGGACATGTTGTCAGGAGGGATCAGTCTCTGGAGAAGGACATCATGCTTGGCAAAGCCCAGGGTGAGTGGAAAAGAGGAAGACCCTCAACGAGGTGGACTGACACAGTGGCTGCAGCAATGGGGTCAAGCACAACAACTATTTTAAGGATGGCGAAGGGCCAGGCAATGTTTCCTTCTTTTGTGCATAGGGTCTCTCTGAGTCAGAACCAACTCCACGGCACCTAACCATAACAACAATATTTTGAAATTTTTGATGAAACAGAAAATTTCCTGGAAAATGCAGCTTTTAAATCTTGACCCAGGAAGAAATAGAGCACTATAATAATCCTATTATTTTCGAAAATAGGATGTTTACAAACCTTCCCATTAAAAAATAAAATGAACAAATACTTCAGGCCGAGATATTTTCATCAGTAATTTTGTTTTATTTTTTTTTATTGTATTTTAGATGGAAGTTTACTGCTCAAATTAGTATCTTATTTAAAAATTTATACACGGATTGTTTTGTGACATTGGATGCAATCCCCACATTGTGTCAGCACGCTCCCTCTTTCCCTTTACACCACGAGTTCCCAGTTTTCTGTTCCTTCCTGACTTCTGATCTTTTCCTTTGGGCAGGTGTTGGTCATTTGGTCTCATATATTTGATTGAACAAAGAAGCACATACCTGACATGTGATACTGTTTTTTTTTGTAAGCCCTTCTAATTTTTTTTTTTTTTCCTAATATTTGACTGAAAGATGGGCTTCCAGAGAGGCTTCAGTTCTGCATTAGCAGTGTATCAGGTGGCTATAGTATTGGCGGTTCCTCCAGTCTCTCTCAAACCAGTAAGTTTGGTCTTTTTTTTGTGAATTTGAATTTTGTTCTACATTGTCCTCCCACTCTGTCCAGAATCCTCTGTTGTGATCCCTGAGTTCTCTGGTCTGTTCCATTGGTCTATGTGCCTGTTTTGACTACTTTGGCTGTATAGTGTTTTCTGAGACCAGGTAGTATGGGGCCTCCTGCTTTGTTCCTTTTCTTTAAAATGCAACTTTTCAAAATTGATCCAGGAAGAAATAGAACACCACAAGAATTCTATAATTTTCAAAAACAGAATGTTTACAAATCTTTCCATTAAAAAACAAAGCAAGCAAACAAATACTTGAGTACCAGGTATTTTCACCAGTAATTTTATTATTCATTTTTTATTTTGTTCAGTGAAAGTTTACAGTGCAAATTAGTTTCTCATTCAAAAATTAATACACAAATTGTTTCATGACATTGGTTGCAGTCCCTGCAATATGTCAGCACTCACCCCCACATAAGTAAAGAATTGTTGAAGAAAAAGAACAGAGTAGGAGGCCTCGCACTACCTGATCTCAGAATCTACTATACAGCCACGATAGTCAAAACAGGCTGGTACTGGTACAGCAACAGACACAGAGACCAACAGAACAGAATCACCAATAATTTTAAAGACATAATACCAATTTCTTATGAACTTCAATGGACTATAGAAAAAAAGGCAATGTTTTTAACTCATTTTTTGAGGCTAGAATAACTTTGATATCAAACTGTCAAAAAAATGAAAGTGCCAATGGATCTTATTCATGAACATAATCTTAAAACTCCTAAACAAATATTCACTTACCAAAGATATTTATCAAGAGAATAATAATTAATAAGGAAAAATAATAATATTCTTAAATTGCAGAACTCTCCTAACTGATCTATAGTTTCAATTTAATTCAAAAAAAATTAAAATCCAGAACGATTTTTGTATGTATGCACAAAGGGACAGTCTGATTATAACTAACACTCTTGAAGAAGACAGACAAGATTTGGAAATTTTGCTTTATCAGTTATCAAAACTTATTATATAATAATGCAAATAAGACTTGGTGGCTCTGATGTAAAGATAGACAGATAGAACAGTGGAACAGAGTAAAGAAGCAAGAAACTCACACATACGTCGATATGATCTGTGACAAATGGCACCACAGAAAAGTGGGTAAAAGATAGGCTTTTCAATCAACTCTGTGAGATCAATTCAATATCTACAGTTAAAAATGTGAAAAGTTTATGTGCCTCACTCCATAAACAAAAATCAAGTCCATGTGGCTTGTAGATCTAATTGTCAAAGGCCAAATAACAAAGCTTCTAGAAGATATTATAGAAGGGAATCTTCTTGACCTTGGAATAGAGAAAATATTCTAATAGAGGGAAAATAGGCACCAACATTTAAATTTGGACATTAAAATTAGGAAATTCTCATCACCAGATGATGGTAGTAAGAGCCATACATGACTAGCTACAGAGTGAAATATATTTCAGACAAAAATGACCAAAAATAGATAATACCCAAAGTATATAAAAAACTTTTACAAATTGAGAAACAAAATCAGGTCACCCAATAGAAAAGTAGCTTGATGGGGTACTTCATGAAATAGGATTTTCAAATGACCAATACGAAAAAATGTTCAACTCACAGGTAATCTGGGAAATGCATATTAAAATATAGCAATATACCACTGCCATGGCCACGGAATGGATAAAATGAAAAGGCTGACAATACCAAGTGTTGGTGAGCACGTGAAGTAAGTAGAACTCTTGTACAATGCTGGCACTGTGTATATTATTGTAATTACTGTGAAAAATTGTTAGATATTATCCACTAACTTGTAAGGTATGTATACTCTATAAACAACCCATTTTACTCATGGGTGTATACCCAACAAAAATATGTACCAAATGTCGTATACCATAAGTTCATAGTACTGTTTTACATAATAGCTAAAACAATTGAGGTAGATGTCAGAATAGTGTCTACATGTGGAGTACATGGAGGGGAACGTATTTAGGAGGGCCATAATGAGAACTCTGATATGCTGAACTGATGAAGGAGCAAACTAGAAACATTATGCTGTGTTTTGTTGTTGTTTGGCTAGTTAATTTGATTTTTAAATTTTGTTATGAGGAGGATGATAATCCTTGGCTTTCCTGGTCCTAGTTAGTTCATTCTGCACTTAGGTTCTGGCATTAGACTATCTAGGTTTGAATCTTGGCATTGCCTCTAAATAATTTTATGACCTGGTCCAAGTAACTTAATCTCTGTTGACTTTAGGTTAGTCTGTAACATAGATAATAAGGCTTATTGTTGATTGTAAAGACCAATGAGGTGATACATACACACTTTGCCCACTGCCTAGTTCATAGGAAGCATTCAAAAAATAGTATTTATCATATCTTACATTTTGCACTACTTTTTTATTTCTCACATATCAGCAGACTTTAATTCACCAAACTTTTAAAAAGATCACACTTTGACTTTCTGACACTGACCTCAACCTTCTCTTCTTCCAATAAAGAATAATTAAAATCTTATGCCTAAGAGCTGGTCTCTGAAGTCACACTGACCAGAATGTCAATCCTGTATCTGCTACCAAAAGTCCTAAGCCCTTGTGCAAATAATTAACTTGCACACTTCCATTGTTTGGAAATTTTTCATAGTAATACCTATTACCCTCAAGTTGATTCAGACTCATAGTGATCCTATAAGATAGACTAGAGCAGCCCCATACATAGGGTTTCCAAGGATTGGCTGGTGCATTCAAACTACCGACCTTTTGGTTAGCAGCTGTAGCTCTTAACCACTGTGCCACCAGTACTCCTTCATAATAATAAACCCCATTGCCGTTGAGTCAATTTCAACTCATAGCAACCCTATAGGACAGATTGTAATTGTCCAATTGAGTTGCCAAAGAGAGCCTGGTGGATTTGAACTGTGACCTTTTGGTAGTAGCCATAGCACTTAACCACTACACAACAGTACAGTCTTATTTTTTTTTTTTTAAATAATTTTTATTGTGCTTTAAGTGAAAGTTTACAAATCAAGTCAGTTTCTCACACAAAAACCCATATACACCTTGCTACACACTCCCAGTTACTCTCCCCCTAACGAGACAGCCCGGTTTCTCCCTCCACTCTCTCCCCTGTGTCCATTTTGCCAGCCTCTAACCACCTCCACCCTCTCATCTCCCCTCCAGGCAGGAGATGCCAACACAGTCTCAAGTGTCCACCTGATCCAAGAAGCTCACTCCTCACCAGCATCCCTCTCCAACCCATTGTTCAGTCCAATCCATGTCTGATGAGTTGGCTTCAGGAATGATTCCTGTCCTGGGGTGACAGAAGGTCTGGGCGCCATGAACACCGGGGTCCTTCTAGTCTCAGTCAGACCATTAAGTCTGGTCGCATGAGAATTCGGGGTCTGCATCCCACTGCTCTCCTGCTCCCTCAGGGGTTCTATGCTGTGTTCCCTGTCAGGACAGTTATCTGTTGTAGCCAGGCGCCATCTAGTTCTTCTGGTTTCAGGATGATGTAGTCTCTGGTTCATGTGGCCCTTTCTGTCTCTTGGGCTTGTAATCGTCTTGTGTCCTTGGTGTTCTTCATTCTCCTTTGATCCAAGTGGGTTGAGACTAATTGATGCATCTTAGATGACTGCTTGCTAGTGTTTAAGACCCCAGATGCCACTCTTCAAAGTGGGATGCAGAATTTTTTTTAATAGATTTTATTATGCCAATTGACTTAGATGTCCCCTGAAACCATGGTCCCCAGACCCCTGCCCCTGCTACACTGGCCTTCGAAGCATTCAGTTTATTCAGAAAACTTCTTTGCTTTTGGTTTAGTCCAATTGTGCTGACCTTCCCTGTATTCTGTGCTGTCTTTCCCTTCACCGGAAGTAGTTCTTATCTACTATCTAATGCACCTTCCCACCCTCCCTCCCTCCGCTCTCTCATAACCACAAAAGAATGCTTTCTTCTCAATTTAAACTATTTCTCAAGTTCTTATAATAGTGGTCTTATACAATATTTGTCCTTTTGAAACTGACTAATTTCACTCAGCATAATCCGTTCCAGGTTCTTCCATGTTATGAAATGTTTCACAGATTCCTCGCTGTTCTTTATCGATGCATAGTATTCCATTGTGTGAATATACCATAATTTATTTATCCATTCATCCATTGTTGGGCACCTTGGTTGCTTCCATGTTTTTGCTGTTGTAAACAGTGCTGCAATAAGCATGGGCATGCATATATCTGTTCTTGTAAAGGCTCTTATTTCTCTAAGATATATTCCAAGGAGTGAGATTGCTGGATCCTATGGTAGTTCTATTTCTAGCTTTTTAAGGAAGAGCCAAATTGATTTCCAAAGTGGTCGTACCATTTTACATTCCCACCAGCAGTGTAGAAGTATTCCAATCTCTCCACAGCCTCTCCACAGTTTGTTATTTTGTGTTTTTTGAATTAATGCCAGTCTTGTTGGAGTAAGATGAAATCTCATTGTAGTTTTGATCTGCATTTCTTTAATGGCTAATGATAGTGAACATTTCCTCATATATCTGTTAGCTACCTGAATGTCTTCTTTAGTGAAGTGTCTGTTCATATGTTCTGCCCATTTTTTAATTGGGTTATTTGTCTTTTTGCAGTTGAGTTTTTGCAGCACCATGTAGATTTTAGAGATCAGGCGCTGGTCAGAAATGTCATAGCTAAAAACTTTTTCCCAGTCTGTAGGTAGTCTTTTTACTCTTTTGGTGAAGTCTTTGGATGAGCATAGGTGTTTAATTTTTAGGAGCTTCCAGTTATCTAGTTTTTCTTCTACATTCTTTATAATGTTTTATATACTGTTTATGCCATGTATTAGGACTCCTAACGTTGTCCCTATTTTTTCTTCCATGATCTTTATTGCTTTAGATTTTATATTTAGATCTTTGATCCATTTTGAGTTAGTCTTTGTGCATGGAGTGAGGTATGGGTCTTGTTTCATTTTTTTGCAGGTGGATATCCCATTATGCCAGCACCATTTGTTAAAAAGACTGTCTTTTCCCCGTTTAACTGTTTTGGGGCTTTTGTCAAATATCAACAGCTCATATGTGGATGGATTTATGTCTGGATTCTCAATTCTGTTCCATTGGTCCATGTATCTGTTGTTGTACCAGTACCAGGCTGTTTTGACTACTGTGGCGGTATAATAGGTTCTAAAATCAGGTAAAGTAAGGCCTCCCACTTTCTTCTTCTTTTTCAGTAATGCCTTATTTATCTGGGGCCTCTTTCCCTTCTATATGAAGTTGGTGATTTGTTTCTCCATCTCATTAAAGAATGTCTTTGGGATTTGGATCAGAATTGCATTAAATGTATAGATCGCTTTTGGTAGAACAGACATTTCTATAATGTTAAGTCTTCCTATCCATGAGCAAGGTATGTTCTTCCACTTATGTAAGTCTCTTTTGGTTTCTTGTAGAAATGTACTGTAGTTTTCTTTGTATAAGTGTTTTACATCTCTGGTAAGATTTATTCCTAAGTATTTTATCTTCTTGGGGGCTACTGTAAATGGCATTGATTTGGTGTTTTCCTCTTTGATGTCCTTTTGTTGGCGTAGAGGAATCCAACTGATTTTTGTATGTTTATCTTGTATCCTGATACTCTACTGAACTCTTCTATTAGTTTCAGTAGTTTTCTGGAGGATTCCTTAGGGTTTTCTGTGTATGAGATCATGTCATCTGCAAATAGAGATACTTTTACTTCTTCCTTGCCAATCTGGATGCCCTTTATTTCTTTATCTAGCCTAATTGCTCTGGCCAGGACTACCAGCACAATGTTGAATAAGAGTGATGATAAAGGGCATCCTTGTCTGGTTCCTGATCTCAGTGGGAATGTTTTCAGGCTTTCTCCATTTAGGGTGATGTTGGCTTTATATAAATGCCCTTTATTATGTTAAGGAATTTTCCTTCTATTGCTATTTTGTAGAGTTTTTTATCATGAATGAGTGTTGAACTTTGTCAAATGCCTTTTCTGCATCAATTAATAAAATCATGTGATTCTTGTCTTTTGTTTTATTTATGTGGTGGATTACATTAATTGTTTTTCTAATGTTGAACCATCCCTGCATACCTGGTATGAATCCCACTTAAAAAACATGGCGTATTATTTTTTTGATGTGTTGTTGAATTCTATTGGCTAGAATTTTGCTGAGGATTTTTGCATCTATTTTCATGAGGGATATAGGTCTGTAACTTTCTTTTCTTTGGTGTCTTTACCTGGTTTTGGTATCAGGGATATGGTGGGTTCATAGAGTGAGTTTGGTAGTATTCCATCCTTTTCTATGCTCTGAAATAACTTTAGTAGTAGTGGTGTTAACTCTTCTCTGAATGTTTGGTAGAACTCTGCAGTGATGCTGTCCAGACCAGGGCTTTTTTTTCGTTGGGAGTTTTTTGATTACCTTTTCAATCTCTTCTTTTGTTGTGGGTCTATTTAGTTGTTCTCTGTTTGTGTTAGTTTAGGTAGGTAGTGTGTTTCTAGGAATTCATCCATTTCTTCTAGGTTTTCAAATTTGTTTCAGTATAGTTTTTCATAGTAATCTGATATGATTCTTTTAATTTCAGTTGGGTCTCTTATAATATCACTCATCTCATTTCTTATTTGGGTTATTTGCTTCCTCTCTTGTTTTTCTTTTGTCAGTTTGGCCAGTGGTTTATCAATTTTGTTGATTTTTTCAAAAAAACAGCTTTTGGTCTTGTTAATTCTTTTGATTTTTTTTCTGTTTTCTATTTCATTTAGTTCTGCTCTAGTTTTTCTGGTTTTTATTATTTGTTTTCTTCTGGTGCCTGTGTGTTTCTTTTGTTGCTCTCTTTCTATTTGTTCAAGTCGTAGGGATAATTCTTTGATTTTGGTCCTTTCTTCTTTTGGGATTTGTGCATTTATTGATACAAATTGGCCTCTGAGCACCGCTTGTGCTCTGTCCCAAAGGTTTTGATAGGAAGTGTCTTCATTCTCATTTGATTCTATGAATTTCTTTATTCCATCCTTCATGTCTTCTATAGTCCAGTCTTTTTGAGCAGGGTATTGTTCAGTTTCAAAGTATTTGATTTCTTTTTCCTGCTTTTCCTGTTATTGATTTCCACTTTTATGGCCTTATGGTCAGAGAAGATGCTTTCTAATATTTCAATGTTTGGATTATGCTAAGTTTTGCTTTCTGACCTAATATGTGCTCTATTCTAGAGAATGTTCCATGTGCACTAGAAAAGAAAGTATAGTTGGTTGCTGTTGGGTGGAGTGTTCTGTGTATGTCTATGAGGCCAAGTTGGCTGATTGTGGCATTTAGATCTTCCTTGTCTTTATTGATCTTCTTTCTGGATGTCCTGTCCTTCACTGAAAGTGGTACGTTGAAGTCTCCTACTATTATTGTGGAGCTGTCTATCTCACTTTTTAATGCTGATAGACTTTGTTTTCTGTATCTTTCAGCCCTGTCATTGGGTGCATAAATATTTAATATGGTTATATCTTCTTGGTGTATTGTCCCTTTCATCATTATATAGTGTCCTTCCTTATCCTTTCTGATGGATTTAACTTTCAAGTCTGTTTTGTCAGAAATTAATATTGCCACTCCTGTTCTTTTTTGATTGTTGTTTGCTTGATATATTTTTTTCCATCCTTTGAGTTTTAGTTTGTTTGTGTCTCTAAGTCTAAGGTGTATCTCTTGTAGGCAGCATGTAGATGGATCTTGTTTTTTAATCCATTCTGCCACTCTCTCTTTATTGGTGCATTTAGTCCATTACATTCAGGGTAATTATGGATAGATACGAATTTAGTGCTATCATTTTGATGTCTTTTTTTGTGTGTTGACAGTTTCTTTTTCCCACTTGATTTTATGTGCTGAGTAGATTTTCTTTATATATTGTCCTTTCCTCATATTTGTTGCTGTTGATTTTGTTTCTGCTGAGTCTGTATTTTTCCCTTGTATTTTATTTTGATGAGTAGGATAGTTTGTCTCCTTTGTGGTCACCTTATTATTTACCCCTATTTTTCTAAATTTAATACTAACTTTTATTTCTTTGTATCGCCATATCTTCCTCCCCATATGGAAGGTGTATGATGACATTTCTTAGTTCTTCTTTATTGTTTTAATGTTGTCGTCTTTTATATAATAACATCGCCATTACCGTGTGTTGGCCTTTTGTTTTTTTTTAATCTTGCTTTGTTTTTTTGGATTATCATGTCTGGGTTGACTTCTGGTTGCTCTGCCCAGTGTTCTAGTCTTGGGTTAATGCCTGATTTTATTGCTTTTCTAACCAAAGAACTCCCTTTAGTATTTCTTGTAGTTCTGGTTTGGCTTTTATGAATTCCCTCAAATGTGTTTTTCTGGAAATGTTGTAATTTCACCTTCATATTTAAGAGATGGTTTTGCTGGATATATGATTCTTGGCAGGCAATTTTTTTCCTTCAATTTTTTAAATATGTCATCCCATTGTCTTCTTGCCTGCATGGTTTCTGCTGAATAGTCCTAGCTTATTCTTATTGGCTCTCCTTTTTTGGTGACTTTTCTTTTATCCCTTGCGCTCTTATAATTGTCTCTTTTATCTTTGGTTTTGGTAAGCTTGATTATAATATGTCTTGGTGACTTTCTTTTAAGATCTACCTTATGTGGAGTTCAATGAGCATCTTGGATAGATATCTTCTCATCTATCACAATATCAGGGAAGTTTTCTGCCAACAAATCTTCAATGATTTTCTCTGTATTTTCTGTTATCCCTCCCTGTTCTGGTATTCCAGTCACTCGTAGGTTATTTTTCTTGATAGAGTCCCACATGATTCTTAAGGTTTCTTCATTTTTTTTTTTTAATATTTTATCTGATTTTTCTTCAAATATATTAGTGCCAAGTGATTTATCTTCAAGTTCAGAAATTCTAGCTTCTACTTGCTCAGTTCTGGTCCTCTGATTTTCTATTGATTTATCTAATTCTGTGATTTTATTGTTAATCCTCTGAATTTCTGATTGCTGTCTATCTATGGATTTTTCCAGCTGATTAAACATTTCGTTATGTTACTGAATAATCTTTCTAATTTCTTCAGTTGCTTTATGTGTGTTTTCCTTGGCTTGTTCTGTATATTGCCTCATTTCCTTCCTGATGTCTTGAAGGGTTCTGTATATTAAAGTTTTGTATTTTGCATCTGGTAACTCCAGGAATGCACTTTCATCTAGAAGATCCCTGGATTCTTTGTTTTGAGAGCCTGTTGAGGTGATCATGGTCTGTTTCTTTATGTGACTTGATATTGACTGTTGTCTCTGAGCCATCTATAAGTTATTGTATTGGTTTATGCTTGCCTACTGTGTCGTAGCTGCTTGCTTTGTTTTGGTATACCCCTATGGGTTGCTTTAGTGAGCTAACTTGATTATTTTCACCTTTGGAGCTCTGGCGTCCTGTCCCCAGCTGGCTAGAGGTGTTCTCAGGTATATCAGTCTAGGAGTCCATTCAGTTTTCTTGTATGAATTCAGCTCAGGTTCCCAGGTAGCTGATATCAAGTGTGTGGTATGGGCTCTGTCCTACAGTCTTAGAGGGGCAGGTGTGATTGGCATATATACCGGTATCTGATTGTAGCAGGGGGTCATGCTCTGAACAAGGCAGGGGGCTGAGAGCTGACTCCGAAGAGTCTCTGAGGAAAATGCATCTCTGTTCCCGAGAGGGTGCTGGTGGGTGGGGTCTGCAGAGGGACTGTGGGCACCCAAAGTTTTTGGTTGTAAGTACTGGGAGGTACCAGTTATCTTTGGACCTCTGTTGTGGGTGGCTGGGTGACTTGAGTGGAGGTACCAGTCCTTAGGTTCCTGATGTGGGTAGGTGAGGACCTTGTTTAATATACAAAGCAATGTCAAACGTGAAACTCCCACCTCTCCACTGCACAGCTGAAATGGTTGGAGTTTGCCAACAAGGGCCTATTCTCCTGAAATAGGCCCACACACGTCCATGCAGAAGGGTGAGGTGCTCAAGGTCCATGGACAGTTTATTTCTGGACAGGAGCCGATTCTGTCCTAAGCTCCCCCAGTTAATGGAGCTAGCAAATTATCTTTTCCCCCAGTTGCAAATTTTTTCTTTCCCCAAGGCTGGGAGGATGGCTCTGGGCGCTCACCAGGGTCTATCTCAGGCCCAGGGATTCAGCCACTGAAGCCAGCTTTGGGGGGAGGGGCAGTAAGATATACACAAGTACTTAGATTTTGCCAAAAGCACCATTCTCCTCAGGTTCCGGAGGTGTGAGTGGGCTGTGTGGCTGGCTGTTTCTCCCTGAGGAAACTGCAGCCAAATGCTAGAACCAGCCTGCCACTGCCGCCACTCCGGGAATGGTGCCTGAGGGCTCCCCGCGATTCAGGCCTGGTAACTCCTCTCCACTTCTGAATGGCCTCTTCCTCCCCCTGCCCCTCAGTTGGTTGTCTAAGCTTGACTTTGCTGCTCAGGGTTCCCACCTTGTCACAAATATACTTGTTTTACTTGTTTTTTTGGGTCTTTGTTGTGAAGTGGGCTTGATAGAAGCATCTGTCTATTCTGCCGTCTTGGCTCCCCCTCCCTCAGTACAGTCTTAATGGAGTATAAGTGTAGTTTTGCAATGACAATGATGATTATTTGACTTATAGCAGATATATTACCTTACTGACATTTGATTGTCCAAATTGACATTGACTAATACTACTAATTGGGAGCCCTGGTGTCTCAGTGCTTAAGAGCTTGGCTGCTAACCAAAAGGATTGCAGTCGGAATCCACCAGTCACTTCTTGGAAAGCCTGTGGGGCAGTTCTACTCTGTCTTATAGGGTTGCTATGAGTTGGAATCAAGCGGAAGTCAATGGGTGTGATTTTGGATTGGGATTACTAATTGGATTTTATTGTACTATGCAGAATATCATAAAACAAAACAAAATCTCAGACTAAGAAAGACTATGAAAAAAATTACCTCATGAGAAAAGTAGTTAATAATATGACTTTGTTCTTTATGCATTCCATGAAGTTCCAACTAACAGGTTGTTGAGTATCTAACCATTATCCCAAGGTAGAACTTAACTCTGTCATTATGTAATGCTGCTTTACATCAATTTGCCGTGTGAACAAAATGGTTTGCTTTTTGAAAATATCATGATTGGTAAGGATTTTTAAAATTTTGGAACTAGGAATATATCTATTGTACTTTACTGCTCCTGGACAAGTGCTAAGCATATGGACAGGCAAAATAACTAACTTTCAGCCAAATTCTTGTTTGATGGAACAATGTAATATAACCAAAATAGTATAAAACCAATAAAACAACAAAATTTTACTCTTCAGATATAGTATTCATGTTTGTTCACAAAGTTTTTCCCTGTAGTCTGACAGAATTAAAAATTTTAGCAGACATTTTCAAAACATTGATTACAGGTTATTGTGCTAGATAGGAGGAGACAGATATAAAGATATAAGGTAGCTATACTTTGTGATATAAATCTAATAGAAAAGATTTGGATAATGTAAACTTATCACTCTGATAAGACCAGTTTCTCCAGGCTACACTGAGTAATCTTAGATTAAATTAGCAAAATAAATAAATAATAATGACAATCATGTTTGAAATAATAATAGAAAACTGTGTGAAAATGTTTCTGGATAAATTGCATGGAAATAAATCTCGCTTTCTCTCTCTCTCTCTCATACTCTCACACACACACATATGCACACACACAAACACATACCCTAGAACAAACTTTGAGTTATATAGTTAGAACTCCAGAGTTTCGTTGTTGACCAGCTTTGAGAGATGTAAGTAGATGGCTGAAGTAAGAGCAATAGCAATTATTTGTTGAACACTTACTGTGTGCCACACATTGTTCTATGAGCTTTATGAGTACTATTTCATGTAACACAGCAACATGATTCTCTTAACATCCTTATTCTTACAGAAAAGGAAGCTGAAAAATTTCCTTCGTAGAGTTTGAGAAGGGGAGGCACTATTAAGAATTCAGACTTAGGGCCCCTCTTGTGATAACACATTGATTTCCAATATGCTGACTCCAGACCAACAGCATCAGCATCACCTGGAAGCTTGTTAGACATGCATATTCTTGGGCCCCAACCAAAACCTGCTGAATCACAGATTCTGAGGGTGGGGCCCATCAATCACTTTTAACAAGTCCCCCTGGTGATTGCAATGCATGCAATTGTTTGAAATCAACTGCTATAACCTGTTCTCTTAAACGCAATACTACATTATATTAGATCTTACATTTCCTATGACAGGCATTTCCCCAGACGTCTGTGCTTGAAATAATAGAAATTATTAGAGTACCTATTGTTAGAATGGAATTCAACAATATAATAATCCCCAATTTTGAGGCTCAAACACATCCTTATTGCAAGGGTTCAGTAGATCTTCCTCTTATGGACTATCAAAGGAGAAATCTGTGACCCTGGAAAATATTATAGAGATACTACATTTTTATAGACTGTAATACAAAAAAAAGGAAGTGATTAAAAAAATCAAACTGATTTGCACTTCAGCTGAATGGACAAAATTATTAGTTCTGTCTGAAATGTCTCTAATTTTCTGGGTGTGGAAATCCTGTGTGGTTGTTTAAAATCCATATCCACTTTTCTCATGGAATTATTAATTTAGTGAAGATAAAGATGGAGTGCTCCCTATTATTTTAAAACCATAATTGATCATTATATTGTAAAACTATAGAATAGTGAACCATGAAACCATTGAAAGCATAGAGGGAATTCCAAAAGAAAAATGAAAAATTGTAAGAAAATGAGCATAGGTAAAACATATCTTCAAATAATTATGTGTTTTGTGAGCAAAAAGCGGGATTATCAGATTTTAAATGGTAATACTTATTACATGCTTTTCAGTAAGGAATTGCTTGAAGCATTATAAAAAATTATTGTCCATACTTGTTGTGGCAGTTTGTTAAAATTCCAGTTTTTAATAAGAATACTTTTCTGGAAAGCAAATATCTTTATTGACTTAGGCTATTTTGATCCAAAGTCACTGCAGCTCAGTTATATAACAAGCAACGTGGTCTATCATCAAAATGCAATTTAAATTTTAAGGAATATTTTTGTTTTATTTTCAATATGAAGGGTGTATATACATTTTAAAGCAAATTTTGGGGAATAAATTCTGCTGTATTATTCTATATTTCCAAAATCCTCGTGAGCATATTTATGGTTTAAAATTCCTTTTCTGACCTATAATACCATGAAGGTTGTCTGTTTTGGACTATTTATTATGGTTATAAGCTATAACTAGTGGTTAAAGATACACTTTCCATCCACAATGAAAAGTTTTAGCAAGTAAATGTGGGTCTTAAAATTTGAGATAATCTTATTTACCTGGTAAAAAGCTACAGGTAATAGTTAAGTATAACTCACACTGATGATATAATTCATTTACTCAGTAAATATTATTTGAGCCACACTAGGCATCAAGCAAGGTACTGAAGATACAACTCTGGACAAAAGAAGGCAACTATATTAACACTCTAATACAGTGGTCAGAACCCTGGTGGAGCAGTTGTTAAGAGCTACGGGTGCTAACCATAAAGGTGGGCAGTTTGAATCCACCAGCTGCTCTTTGGAAACCCCACGGGGCGGTTCTACTCTGTCCTATAATGTCACTGTGAGTTAGACTGGATGGCAACTTTTTGTTTTGGGGGGCGCTGGGGGGGGGATTTTAATATAGTGGTCACAAAATTAAATAATTCCAGAAGAAATGCAGATAACTAATAGGTGTAGACCTGGCCAGGTATAAAAGAAAGGCACTGTGGAAAATATGAGGTAATAAACCCCATTTAACAGCATTGAGCTGAAGAGTTTAAAAAAAAAAAAAAAAGGGACCACACAATGCAAGTCTTCCCACTGGGTTCTGTCTAAGATTCCATAGTGTTTATAAATAGAAATAGGTTGGTAAAACCAGCAATCATTATAAAAGAAAAAAAAAAATGTTATATTAGGCATATGTATAGGGTCTTTAAGAGTCTGAATTGACTCGATGACAATGGATTTTATTTATTTTGGGTATAGGGACAAACACAGCAGAGCCAGTGGAGCAATAGATGCTAAGTTGAGGGTTGAAAGGAGCAGTTGAGGCTTTTTAGTAAGAGAAGACAGAAAAGCATTTCAGCTACAGAGAGAATAAAATGTGAAATTACTTGGAGACAAAATCAATTTACTGCATTATTGAGTTTTGGAGGAGAGGTGCTAAGAGTTGAAGCTGGAAAGGCAAATAGAGCCTAGATCATGAAGGGCTTCATAAGTCATGTAGAATTTTATTCTGGGAACATTGGGAAGCCAATGATATAGTTTACCAGAGATGTGACATGATCTGATTTGTACTTTAAAAAGAACACTTTGGCTACAGTGTGGAAAATAGATTTGATTTGCAGACTCAACTGGAGGCAGGGACATGAGTTGGAGACTATTATGACAATTCAAGCCAGAGATGCTGGTGGCATGGACTAAAGTATATTAGTGGAAATGAAAAAGAAATGGACCATTGTGAATCATATGTAGGAGACATCCTTATTCTTACAGATAAGGAAACTGAAAAATTTACTTCATAGAGTATAGAAGGGGAGGCACAATTCAGAATTCAGACTTAGGCCCCCTTGTGATAACCCACTGATTTCCAATATGTTGACCCCAGACCAATAGCATCAGCATCACCTGGAAACTTGTTAGACATACAAATTCTTGGGCCTCAACCAAAACCTGCTGAATCAGGAATTCTGAGGGCGGGGTCCAGTAACCACTTTTAACAAGTCCCCCTGCTGATTGCAATTCATGCAATTGTTTGAAAACAACTGCAAGAACCTATTCTTTTAAACACAACACCACATGCTATTAGATCTGACATATCTACGGAAAATAGCCCCTATGGCAAGCACTGAAATTGACACTCATCCTTTAGGTAACTTTACCATAATAGCAGCTTAAAAATACAGACCAACCTGGTTAATCTTCTATTTAACACACTATGGCACTACATGAAATTTACAACTGCACCTTCCTTGCTTTCGCTGGTGAAAATTGATATATGAGGAGCTCAAAGCCATTTTTTTTTCTTCAGTTTCTTCTCTTTCTACACGCAGCAGAGCAAGATCACACAGTCTACCCTGACCCATAGAGGCTCCCAAATATGAAAGTATTAGTTTTAATTTGCTGAATGATCTTTCACAACTGTTGATGGAAACTACGATAATTAACAGAAATTGCTCAGTGGCGCTCCACCCTTTGAGGGGCACTGGGGCTCGTGCCATACCTGTCATAACTTAGATATGCCTCTGACCTTATGATTGATTAGACGTGGAAGACAAGAAAAACAAGAAAGCAAAAGAAGTCTGATGCTATATTTTCTCATCTTGAATGAATGGGTAGATGGCCATCCCACTTCCCTTAAGGAGCGAGAAGTGTTGAAAATGCTAATCAAGCTTACAATTTATCTCTTATGTTACCCATGAAATTTCTTTCATGGCATAATTCAATGGTTCTAAATTCAGCTTGAGGACATCATATGAAAGTTGTGACTCTACGTAATATGCTCACATAAATCTAAGTAGCACATTTTTCACATTTTATTTTTATGAAATAAAGATATCCTGTAATTGATGCCAAAATAAATTTTGCAGGCACTTGGCAGGGGAGCATTGCAATGAAACTAGCAGAGGGGATATTATGGCATAAATTAAACCTATGTGTGTTTGCATTTTCTTTTCTTTAATGAGAATAGTTAATGAGAATACATACATAAACTGAAAGCCATCTTGGAATCACCAAGAATGGCCTTTACTAGAAAGGGAAGTCGCTGAAGTTCCATTCAAGTTACTGAAGGAAGACTCCTGAGGGAGGGCAAGTTTAAGTCCACAGAATCATTGGATATTTCCCCCTCTAAAAACTAATAAACAAACAAACAAACCTGCTGCGGTCGAATTGATTCCGACACAGAGCGACCCTATAGGACGGAGTATAACTGCCCCATAGTGTTTCCAAGGAGCAGCTGGTGGATCCGAACTGCCAATCATTTGGTTAACAGGCAAACACTTAACCACTGGACCATCAGGGCTCCATTTCCCCCTCTAGAGGATAAGTGTTTGGAGAAAAGAAATAAAACTATTCACTTATTAATCTGTGTATTAAAAAGCACAGGCTTCTTGATCTCTTGTGTGGGTAAAAGGAAAGAATATCTGAGAGTTCCTATGCATCTCTTAGGTAGAAGTTGCTGGAACTAATCTTAGTCGCTAGCAGTGAAGAAGTATTTGAGGCTAATGGCAAAAAAGAATGGCTGCAATATTGAGGCCTAAGCGAATGGATTTGTTCTTCCTTGAAGGACAAGGGGACCTTACTAGGATGGGACCAGCAAGAAATCTTCAAATCAGGAAAATCAAACTACCAGTGTTTGATTTTTCAGCTGAACGCAATGTGGCATGAAGTAACGGTAGCAGGAATGAACTAATCTGACTCTAGTATTGACTGGGCATGTGAAACTGATTTGGGCATAGGAGTCCTGGGTTGTTGGGAAATTTACAGAATCTCAAGTAGGCTGCACTGGACTTCTTATTTATAAAGTATTATGTACATTATACTAATATAGTACACAGTTATGACGAGGGAAAATGAAGATTGTTACTACATTATCACTCTGAATTTAGGTGTAGTTTACATACATAACAGGAATAAGTTTTGATAACATTCTCCACATGTGTACCAGTGTGATGTTAGCAGCACAAGAATGTACCTCTTCCAATGATCTTCTCTGCTCTGGACTTACGTGTACTGATTACACACACAGAAAAAAAGTTTAGTTTAAATGCTTAGCCCTAATTCTGGATAACGAAACATTAAAATGCCTTCTTAAAGAATATATGCTGATAACCTTAAAAAGAAATATTAATCTGATTATAGATTAGTCACATATCAGACAATACAATCCTAGGCAAAAAAATCACCAAATATCTCAGATACTTTGGAGTTTTCTTCCCTCTCCACCCTACCCCCGACTGCTCTAAAAGAGCAGCTGTTGCTACTATTTAATTGTTAATCACTTTCACTCGGGTACTTATCATAGAAAGTAAAAATATTCTGATTTACACAAGAAGACGCTTACAAAATAGAAAATCAGAATAGGAAAAAAAAAAAATACCATGAGCTTAATCAAATAGAAATTAAAGACAAACAGGACGTGGGGAATTTTATGGTGAATGTTCATTTGCATAACAGTCTAAAATCACAAACATGAGTTACAAAATATGGTGAAGCCATGATGGTGTGCCTAACCACCAGTGGCCAGAGGGACTAAGAAAACTCTATAGAACCTGATTGTAAACCAGGCTTCGCCTTAAACCTTCAGATAAAGTAGTATGAATAAATGCAAGAATTTTCTTACTTTTAAAGTTTTTTGTAAGTATATATTACATATAGGAGTTCCTGGGTGGCACAGTTAAGTACTCACTACTAACAGAAATATTGGCAGGTAAAATCCAAAGAGGTATGTTGGAAGAAAGGCCTGGTCATATGCTTCCAAGAGGTCACAGCCTTGAAAATTCTATGTAGCAGAGTTCTATTCTGACACAAAAGGGGTCTCCATGAGCTAGACTGAACTCGATGGCAGCCGGAAATATTATCTATAAAGTATTAACACTTTCCCTAATAATCTGTTATTAAAAGGGAGCCCTGGTGGCACAGTGGCTAGAGTGCTAGGCTGCTAACTGAAGGCTTGGTGGTTGGAATTCCCCAGCTGTGCTGCGGGAGAAAGACATGGCAGTCTGCCTCCGTGAAGAACACAGTCTTAGAAATCAGAGGTATGGCCGTACTCTGTTCTAAAGGGTCACTGTAAGTTGGAATCAATCGATGGCAATGAGTTTTGGATGTCTAAAAAATCCTAAATGCCATTTAGAATTAAACCTATGTTTAAGAAAAAATTACATGAGATTTCTTTGCGCTCAGGTGAATTTTATTTCCTTTTACATCAAAAGAAAGCTGAATCTCAGAAGGGGAATCTTAGATTAAAAATTTACAATATTCTGTATCTATTAAACCCTTCAATGTGCATGCTGATGCAGAAAGATACAGAAAGGTCCGGATTAAGCTATAAACTATATGGGAGCTGAGAATAGCTTTGAAATGTCTCAAATCCTCATCTTACTCAAATTCTTTTACTTTTTTAAACAACCGCACTGTTTTAAGGTTGGAAATTCCTCAACAGAGGAAGGTATTAATGTTAGGAATTCACATAGCCCACTCTTTCTCTTCACTAAAAGTTGCTGCTTAAATGCGTATCAAGGAAGTCTCTTCCAACTTGTCTAGTCACACACACACCCACACACCCACACACACAGAAACCACCCTACATTCCCCTGATCCACACCCACACCTCTTTTCTTTCTTAATTTTTATTTATAAAAATTATTACTACTTGACAATATTTATAAAATTTGCATGTATGCAAGTGTTCTAAAATTGAGGTGGCTGGTGATCTGGGGTGGCTGGTTCAGAGTTAGGCTGGTCTCCATCTTGAAACTTCTGCTTGACTCCATTTTGTTAACCCTACTTTAACCCTAACCACGACTAACCTTCGTACAGGCTTAATCATGTCACTGAGGACAAGCTTAAAGGGTATCAGCAGAATGCTCCCTGGGAATCTAAACACAAATGGGCATCTTGTTACAAAATATCCTCAAGAAATGTTTTGCTTTAAGCAAGTTATTTTAACAGCCTGTTCTTGGAAAATGTAACTTGTAACACCTTGTAACCCACCCCCTGCCCCCATTAGCAGGTACTTCTGCAGTAGGTCATTGTAAACAATCCCCTTAATCCACATAGAAACTGTAGACCAATCCTAGCAAAGCCACAGCTTCCAGATATCCTGCCTGTAACTTCCCGAATTACTTGCCTGCCAATCAAAATATTGTACTCTAAGTTCCTGATTTAGCCCTATAACTATGCATGTGTAACTGCTGCTTCCCAGAGCATTGGCTTTCACTTTATGAGATCTAACGTGCCCCCGGCTTGAGCTCTCATTTACTTTCAATAGATCTCTCACTTTTATTTGAATAAAGTATGCATTCCTTACTCTACAACATACACTAACTTGTTTATTTTCTACCTCCTTCCATCAGGATGTTCACAAAATAGGAGTATAGCAGGGACTTGTTCAATACTAAATATCTAAAAGGTCCAGAACAATACTGGGCACAGGGGGTCATCAATGCAAGTTTTGTTACATATGACAGTCAGCAAGGCATCCTTTCCATCAAGAACATCTCTGAAGATAACTAGTAACTACAGTCTTTTTGATAGCCTCATATGCATGTGAAAGTTAGCGAGTGTGATGGCTAAGGTTGTGTGTCAACTTGCCTGGGCCATGATTCTCAGTGGTTTGGCAGTTATGATGCAGTTTGGCAGGTATGTAATGACATAATTACCTCCATGATGAGATCTAATATAATTACCTCTATGATGAGTTCTGCTATGAGCCTTCAATCAGTTTCCTTGGGGGTATGGCCTGCATCTGGTATATATGGACTTTCTGGCAAAGCTCACTGGCTTCTGCTCTGCTCGGGTCCTATATTTGGTTCATCGTTATCTGACCTCCAGTTCTTGGGACTTGAGACGGCAGCCTATTGTCTGACCTGCCAGTCTTGGGTTTTTCAGCCCCTGCAGTTACGTGAATCAATAGAAGCCTCCAGCCTGATGCCTGACCCATGGACTTGGGACTTTCCAGCCTCTACAACCATATGTGCCATTTCCTTGATATAAATCTCTCTCCTTCTACACACACACACACACACACACACACACACACACGCTTCACTGGTTTTGCTCCTCTAAAGAACCCAGCCTAAAAGAGCGAGGAAGGAAGATAGAAAAATAATTGATGTCTTTGAATTGTTGGATTGGTGAAAAATGCTGAATATACTATGGACTGCCCAAAAACCAAACAGAAATACAACCAGAATGTTCTTTAGAGACAAGGATGGTAAGACTTCCACTAGCTTACTTTGAACATGTCATCAGGAAAGATCAATTGCTGGAGAAGGACATCACTTTTGGTAAAGTAGAGGGCCAGTGAAAATGAAGGAAACCCTCGATGAGATGTATTGACCAGTAGCACAATAATGAACTCTAACATTCCAACCATCATGAAAATGGTGTAAGACCAGGCAATGTTTCCTTCCGCTAAACATAAGGTCACCGTGAATCAGAGCCAACTCGATGGCAATTAGTAGGTATTATTATCATTGTAAATTTTGTTATATTTAAGATGTTAACACTGAGTAATAATTATTTACAATAAATGAAATAAACCCACATTTGCAATGCCAGCCTTCTCTTCCTCATTTTTATTATGGCATGCTAAATATGCATCTCCAGCTGGGGTCTGGTTTTAAAAATTCATTTGTGTTAGTTTTTAGACTACTATTGTCAACAGTTTAAGTTCAGACCATTCCTAGCAATCCAAGTTCCTACACAAACTGGCATTCCCTCTGCAAAGTCAACTCCTTTTCTTCCCCTCACTGACTCTGCTCCAGAAAACACTGGCCTCATTGCTAGTCCTCAAACACACCAGATAAGCTCCTCCCTCAGGGATTTTGCACATGCCATTCCTTTGTTTGGAACATTCTTTTCCGTTGCTGACTCTCTCACCTCTTTCAAGGTTTTACTAAAATGTCGCTCTCAGCGAAAGGTTTCTTTACTACTCTATTTCAAATTATAGCATTACTCCAGTCCCCCAGCCCACCCTATGCCCTTTCCTTACCTTATTTTTCTCCATAATATTAATTTTCATCTGACACGTCATATGTTTTTCTAGTTCATCCCTCACTAGATTGGAGGAAATAACCTTAATGTGTTTTGTTCTCTGTTGCATTTTAGTACCCAGAGAGTGCCTAGCACATACAGGGTGCTCAGTAAGTACTAGTGGAAAAAAAGAACAACAAAAAGACCACTGTTAATGGAGCTCATTATTCAGATGAAGTTCTATACAAATATTGTTTAGTTCAAACATTATTCACTGTTTTGTTTAACTGATGAATTATATTCATATTTTATATGTTATATATATAAGCAGATCCAAAGTTCATACTATGTCATAGAAATTCAAAATCTTCAGGGAATCATTAGGAATTTTACAAAGAGTTCATTGTAATCTTAAGTATATAATATTATCTACCAAATCTCAAGGACACAGTCAAATGCAAAGGCCTTATGAAGACATACACCATCAGAATCTTCTTACTGCTTTTTAAAAGCACCTTATTGGTAATTGAAATAAGGTGGTTAAATATTTCTCTGCAATCTATTATTTACCCTGGGTTATAGTTCATTATTTTCTGTTAGAAATTTTATATCCCTGAGTTATTAGCATAATAGACTATAAAGATTTTTCTGGCAATATGTTGGTAGGAGATTACCCATTGATATAATAAAATGAAGTGTTATAATTTTTATTAACATGTCATGATTCCAGTAATGCAGTAAAACCTTCATAAAAACGTTAGTTTTGATGTATAGCATAGATGAGGGCTGGAGAGTAAATACGGAAAGAAAGTGTAAATGATTTAGTTACATAGATGGCTTCTAAATTAGTCATCAACTCAGGGAAAGAAACAGCATAGACATCAATGTGATTAAACAAATGTGGATGTCTGTTCAGTGAACTGAAGTATCTAACAAGACTGCAAATGTGTATGCCAAATTAAAAAAAGGATACTTTTTAAGCACTTTTATAAATGTGTCCTATTTCAATAATGTATTTTATTTTGGTCACTAACATTTCATTACAATTACATAAATAAAAATAAGTAGAAATTTTAAAGAAAAATAGATAGTACCTCAAAGTTTTGTTGCATTTCATATGCTTATTCCCATTCCTTAAAATATATTTATGCTTCTTACCCTAGCTTTGAACTAGTTAAAACCTAATTATCTGTGTAACTTGTCTGTAGGCAAGGAAAAGAATACACAGATATTTTCCTTGTACTTCATGTTTTCCTGATGGTATTTATCTTCATCATTAACATTTATTATATTTTCATGTTTATAAAGATGGCATAAATTACTTAAGAAACAGTTTTTTAATAAGAGAAAGGAATTAATATAATAAAATCCACCCACATATACATCTCCAGATTTCATCTTTATGGATATTCTATTTTCTTTAAAAATATTTTTATGACTAAAACAACAACAACAAAAAAAAACCCATTGCTGTCAAGTTGATTCCAACTCATATTAACCCTATAGGACAGAGTACAACTGCCTATAGGGTTTGCAAGCAGTAGCTAGCGGACTTGAAACGCCGACCTTTTGGTTAGCAGCCAAACTTTCGGTTAGCAGCTGTAGTTCTTAACTGCTACACCACCAGGGCTCCATTTTAATGGCTACATCATATTTAATAATGGTGTAGCACAATTTTTAACTGTTTTTGTACTGTTATAAATTTTAGTTTTTATTTTTTGTCATTGTAAACAATGTCACAATTAAAATATTTTGACATTGTCTAATTTGGGTGCCTCACAAAACAGAGGCAGGACAAAGGCTTGGGTGAAGGTACTCCATATAACAGGCAAACCAGGAAGCAGTACCAAAATAAAACACATTATTGAAAATAAATAGCACACGCTTATAAAGGTATATAGTAATACTGTCCTCTTTTTGATTTGGCATACACGTTAGTCTTGTTATGTGCTTCAGAGTGAGGTAGGGAAGAGAAAAAAGAAAGAGGGTATGTTGTTTCGATCTACCTCTGGTCTGTCAGTTTGTGGTAATATGGCAGCTTGCCTGTTTCTGTGATGCTGGAAGCTATGCTACTGGTAGTTCAAATACCCAAGGTAGACAGGTTTCAGTGGAGCTTCCAGACTAAAACAGACTGGGAAGAAGGGCCTGGTAATCTACTGCCAAAAATTAGTCAATAAACTCTATGGTTCACAATGGAGTATCGTCAGACTTGCTTGCTTTGGACGCATCATCAGAAGGACACAGCTAGAGAAGGACATCACGTTTGGTAAAGCAGAGGGCCAGGGAGGATGCGGGCGACCCTTGGTGAGATAAATTTGCACAGTAGCCACAAGGATGGACATCAACATGCCAGCAATTTTGAGCATGACATAAGACAGAACTATTCATTCTGTTGTACATAGGGTGGGCATTAGTCCTAGTAGACTCAATGACTGCTATCTATCTCTGTTGACTTGATAACTTCTGTGATTACCTGGGACTGTGTAGAATATACTCCAGAATTATCTCTTCTAAGGACCGGAAGATTTGTCCACTTTGTTCCCCATGATGAGGGTTGTCCCTGCCTCTTTCACTTCCTGGCTGCCCTGGGCACTAGCTGATTCACCTGAGGAGGCTAAGGAGGAAGCTTGAGGCAGCAAAGCAGAGGGTCCTGAGCGGTACTAGAATAGGGTGCTGTCAGCAAGAAAGAAAACGTCTGCAGTAGACGCAGCTGAAATGAGAATGGACCCAAGTAATATAGCAGGCAGGAACATAATTTTGAGCTCCAGCAGAGAGCTCCGTGTGGTGAGAGGTGGGGCAATGGAAGCTTCTGGGACCCTCTGGCCAGGCCTCAGGCACTTGTGACTCCAGCCTGTGACCTGATGGTAGTAGAAACATCTTCCTGGCCAGAATCTCCCAGGTACCTAGAATCCTAGCTCTTCCCAAGGCAGCAAGGCCCTTGCCAGTTGAGGCCACCCAGGACAAAGTAATAGAGTCAGGGCAAGAACACTGGCTATAGAAAGCTGTAGAGGCTGTGAGGAGCCTTGAGGCCCAAGAGTGAAATGAGCTGCCACCTCAACCTCAGTCCACGGTCCTGGGGTGACTGCTGTGCTGAAGGAGGCACCACCCCATTCGGGCAATAAGGGATAGAGGCCTCACCAGTTGGAAGTGAGTGGATCCTGGGAATATACTCCAGAATTGTGTATCTTAAGGATCTGAAGATTTATCCACTTTGTTTACTTTGCTGAGGGTTTCCCCTGCCTCTTTTACTTTCTAGATCCTCTGGGCACTGGCTGAGTGATTTGAGGAGGCTGAGGAGGAAGCCCAGAGGCAGCAAAGTAGAGGATCATGTCAACGGGAAAGGAACTACCTGTGTAACTGGACATTCAGAGGCTGTTTGGTTGTTTGGCTGGTTTTCCTTCTACCAGACCTTGATATTGGAAGATATTGGAAGAGGGAAATGAAAGAATATTGTACACATTGGCTAACAGAAAATATGCCCTACCTGGTGGGAGATTTACTGTCCCTTTATAGGAGCTTTGATTATGTAAGATGAAAGAGCTTCACCTCTGCCAACATTTTAAAAGAAAATGTATTTACTTGCTACATCTAGGCTTTCTAAATGTAAATAGTTTGCTGACAATGTAGAATTGTTGTTGTTAGGCGCTGTGGAGCTGGTTCCTTCTCATAGAGACTCTATGCACAACAGAACGAAACACTGCCGGTCCTGTACCATCCTCACCATTATTGCTATGGTTGAGCACATTGTTGTAGCCACTGTGTCAATCCATCTCACTGAGGATCTTCCTCTTTTTCAGTGACCCTCTACTTTACCAAGCATGATGTCCTTCTCCAGGAACTGATCCCTCCTGATAATACGTCCAAACTATGTGAGACGTAGTCTCGCCATCCTTGGTTCTAAGGAACATTCTGGTTGTACTTCTGGTTATATGTAGAACTAGAATTGGAAAAATCACACACCTTGTAAGTGCCATTTTGCTTCAAAAAAAAAAAAAAATCATCCTTTGGAGTGGACTTTGGTGATTGGAATTGTTAGACCACCTCTAAAAGAGACACCAGGAACAACATAAGTCTGTTTTTCCTGTTGGTTAGAGGAAAAAAGCCTTCAACAGTCTACACTATACAATGCTCAGATCTGCTTGTGCCCTACTTTGTCTGACCTGTCACTGCCATTCTTAAAGGTTGTGGCTGGCTACAGCCTCTAAAGAAGACTTGATAGGAGAATTAGCATAATAAGCAATAGTTCCTGCTTCTAAACCTGGTCCTGAGGTATTATCTAATATTCATCACCTGGCTTCTCTGCCATACATTCTAACTTTTCCTTTTGGCCAATATATCTGATTGTTTGCCAATATATCTGATGGTTTAGGTTGAAATCCTGGTGCAGTCAAGCAAATGTTGCCCCTGAAGGTTACCCTTTTCAGGCAACAGATACTACAACTGCCCATTCACTGTTACTGATGGCTATGGATGTGTCTTTTTCCTAGGAGTGCCCTCCCCAACAAGACCTGTAGTTCAGAAAACTCTAAAGATATAGGAATGGGAAATACAAATACTGCAAGAGGCCACTGAGAATAATAGTTGTTGTTGTTGGGTGCTGTTAAGTTGATTCCAATTCACAGTGATACTACATGACACAAGTAAAACTTCCCCATAGGGTTGCCTAAGTTGTTTTTACTGAAGCAGATTGCCAGGCCTTTTCCTCTGTTGAGGGGCTGGTGGATTTGAACTGCTGAATTTTTGGTTCATAACCAAGCGTTTAACCATTGTGCCACCAGGAATCCTTGGTGATAATAGTAAAAGGAGCTAATTCCACTTTTACACCTTGGATATCCAACACATGTATTCTAGCTATGGGGACAAAGCACTATAAATACATTGGCAGACAGTTTAGTGAGCACACTTCATCCTAAAGACTGCTTCACCCTTGCAGACTGATACCTTAGCCAAGCCCATTCTAATACATGGAAATTCCAATATTCTATCAGGTTGATTGCTATTGGGTGATGTTGCACAAGTGGAGTTAGTTACTATACTCAGTTAGTTACTATAGTCAGTGTAATACCTGTTTTGCCATAAAATGGATCCTTTAGCTAGAAGAGAGTTTAGCAGCATTCCATTGAGTTCCATTAGGTGGTCTGTGAACCTTGGACAGCAGTCCAAGCACAGGCATTGCAGCAAGCAGGGCAAGCTTGGACTTGGATGTTGATTAATTAAGAATGAATTACTGATCCCTTCAGAGTGGAAGGAATCAATGTAATCAACTTTGTACCAGTAACTGATAATTTCTTGAGACTCAGCTTCAGTTCTGCTATAGTCAGAATCTAAATTTAAAACTGCGACTTGACTACTCTTCCGTACCAGTGGTAGCTAGGTCAGCCTTGAGTGGAAGGCCATTCTACTAAACCCAAGTGCAGTTTCCAAGCTGGCTTAGCAGTTACAGTTACAGGGTGAGTCATCCTGCTGACCTGGTTGTTCAGTGGTTCTTTTCGCAGAGGATGCACTGTGCTAGGCATTGGCATGAAACCCAAAGATCCTCATTCTTTCAGCTGATTCCCACTGGCCCCATCACATGACTCACCCCCACATAACTTTTTCTTCAGTCTTTCAATCTTGCTCCTTCCATGTCCTTGAATAACCAATTTAGCTATTCAATCTCACCCTGGAATCTGTGTCTTTTTTACCTCAGGACACTCCTTCCGTACAAAGTAGATGGCCAAGTGAAGCTTTTTTCACTGGGAGGATTTTTCCCATCACTGCCCTCCAGGACTCTCCTGAGTGGGACTGCAGTGGGTCAACATTCTATTTTCAGCATCCATCAACGTATCGCCGGCAGTGGGTTTGGTTTTGTTGGTTTGATCCACATATCAGAATGAGTTGTGACCCAAGCCTGAGTGTTATCTTTCTTTTCCAGCTGATTTTGGGGACCATTCCATGAGGACTCAAATGTAAGCAGATGAATAGGGGTAAATGTATCAAAAACAGCTGCAATATTCATAAATTTTTGTCCTAATTATTTTTTTCAGTGTAATTTCCTTACTGGGTCAAATATTACGCTTATTTAAAGGTATTTTATGTACCGAGTCAGAAAAGCCATGCCAATATACTAAAAATAGATGAAAGTTATCAGTGACTATTTTTAAGTAGTTTTACCTATTTCAAAGGCAAATAATGGTATACACACATTTATATTACATTTAAATTAACAAATGTTTTATTACCATTGATGTTGCATATTTTCTATTCTATGTTTATATTATATATTACAGACTATTTTATATTATATATTCACTGTTCTTTTTTCTGTAAATTGACTTTCCTACCTTTTCTTTTTTTATAGGTTTTTTTTCCTAACTGATTTGAAAATGCGTTTAAGTAAAATTACCATTAATTCCTTTTTATGCTTTGATTTTTCAATAATTCTTTCACTTTTTCTTTTATAACTTCATTTTTCTATGTTCTTTATGTTATGGAAATCTACCTTTTTTGCCTTGAACTCTTTTTTTATATTTTATTTGTAATTTTGTTACAGTATTTATCTATGAATACAACTTCCATTATGATGTAAATATATTTTTATATATTTAACACATTAATTTTTGAAATTCACTTTCGTGTGTGCTGTTGTTTCATATTTGAAAACCAATCCTTTACCTAATTCATTATAATATATTGTATATGTAAGCGTTATGTTTTATTTATTTTATTCTACTTATTTTTAGTCAAGTTCATCAGTGCAATAGTATTTAATTACTTCACTTTTATAATACTTAAACAAAATCTCAGAACAAAAGCTTCCGTCATTTACTATTCAAATTTTCTTAGCATTCCTTGCCTGTTACCTTACAAACGAACTTAACAAGTATGCCAGTTTCCAAACTTTCCTCTCTACTTGACGGCAATGGGTTTGGTTTTGGGGGTTTTACTGAGATTTATCCACTAGTATGCAAACGTGACATTTATTTCTCCTATCTTAAAAAAAAAAAAGAAAAAACTCTATTGACCCTCCTTCACCTTTCACCACATTTCTCTTTCTTTTGTAGCCAAGCTACTTGAAAAAAATTTTTTTTTCACTTACTTTCTCAAATTTCTCCTACCATTTTCTTTTGGACATATTTCAGTCAGGCTTTTGCCACTAAACCGCTAAAACCAAATTCACCAGTTACCTCCGTGTCTCTATATCCAATCTCAGAACTCGTCTTATTTGACCTATTAGCAGCATTTGACACAACTAGGTCTCTCCTACTCCTTTGAAAAAATGTTTCACTTGACTTACAGAATACCACCCCCCCACCCCACGCCACCCCACTACATCACTACTACTTCATCTCAGCCTCATATGGTATTTTCGCTCCAACTCCCCAAATTCTAACATCGGTATGACTAAGTCTCAGATCTTGTAGCATATTTCTTTCCAGTATATACCCACTTCCTTTATCAGCTCTTTCAGTGTCCTGAATTTAAATACCATCTGCATGCTCCAGCTCTTGAAATTTATAGTTTTAGCTGAAACTCTACTCTGATCTCAAAAATCATATATTCACCTAGCTATTCAACATTTGGGACCCTGATGGTGGAATAGTTAAGAGCTCCGCTGCTAATCAAAAGGTCAGCAGTTCAAATCCACCAGCCGCTCCTTGGAAACCCTGTGGGGCAGTTCTACTTGTGTTACAGAGTTTATGTGAATCGAATTTGATTCAACGGCAGTGGGTTTTGGTTTTGGTATTCAACATTTATACTTGGTAACTAGTAAGCATATGGACTTTTTGAAACCAATTTCCTGCTTTTTCTCTCCAAAAAAGAAAACAAACAAACCGAAAACTACTATCTTCCACGACTCAGTCAGTGTTTTCTTTATTGCTCCAATTATTAGCCAATTCCTTTATCCCTGTTCTTTTCTCTGTACCAGTAAATTCTACCAGCTCTATCTGAAGACTTCGTATTGACTCTAGGCTACCATCCTGGTCCAAGCTATCTTCTTTCAGTGAGATTGTTACAAATCTCTGACTAGTCTTTCTGCTTCTTTCCATAACTTCCTTTCACTTCATTCACTACACAGCAGTCACAGTAATCCTGAAAAAGCATTATTAGAGTATGTCATTCTGTCAGGACCCTCCAATGGCACCCCATCTCTCTGAGTAAAAGCCTAATTTCTTACAATGGCTTGCAAGAGCAGACACACTCCAGCTTCCTTTATAATTATGAATTTACATCCTATTACCCTTTCTCTCATTTTCCCCTCAAGAGACTCTAGCTGTTGCTCAAACAAGCACATGCTTGGAACATTTCAACCCTCTGGCCGTTGCACTTATTCCTCCCTCTGTCTAAAATGGCTTCTCCAAATTGTCTGCATGGGTCGCAACTTCACAGTCTTCAGTTAGTTCTTAGACCTGCCTTTTTTCCTACTTGCTTGCTCACTCCCTAATACCATTCCTTTTATTATTATTTTTTTTTCTCACAAAAACTATCACCACTTAACATATATTACAACCACTCTATTTTATGGTCTCTACCCAATTACTTGATTATACCTTTCCTGAAAGAGGAGATTAATATCATTTTAGTAAATCTATTTTTTCAATGACAAGAATAATACCTGGAGTATTTTAGGCATTCAATAAATATTAGTGAATGCAGAATTAACACTGATTATTCTATTTCCCACAGATTAAAAATGTGTGACTAACCTATAGTAAATAATCAATGCATATTTTTGTATTAATGAAAAAATAAAATTTTCTATTTTTCAACATGTTTGTTGGTAGAATACTATTGGACAGATGCTTGCTTTATAAATAAAACTCATGGTTAGTTTTTATACAAATTGAAGACATCATAGATATCTGAGTTAGATATTCAAGCCTCTATAAATTTCTTTCTGAATGTGTTCCATGTTGAAACATTTTCTGTAGAGCTTTTGTGCTAGCCTAGATACATAGAAGAAAGTTTATGCTTTATTAAAAAAGAAATGGCATTTAACCTTCCATAACCAAATGACTCCATATTGAGGAAAGAATATACAGAACTGAAATGAAGTAATAAAAATAATGAGTTATTACAGAGTTTTTTAAAAAATCTTTGTCTCCAAGGTAAATGCAAAAATGAAGGAAAATTTGTCTCTCTTTTAAATTTCACTAGTATAACTAGGTGCTAAAATGATTTATATCAAGGTTTGTGTATTTTTCTCTTTCTTTCTTTTAATATTGAATGAATACTATGTCTTATATACTTAAGAAAGCAATTCACTACTTTGTTTAGGATATTCCTAAAATTGCTACTTTATTTCCTTGTAGAAGGCAACTGGGGGATAACATGTCTTGCAAACCATTCTGCAATTGTGAGACAACACTCCAAATCTGCTCGGTGCTCACAGGTTGTGACTGATTTCTAGATAGCTATGAGGCATTTAGAAAAAGGGGACGAATAACTAATATGGATTACTCCATAAACATCAAGTCCTTCTGATCAGAGCCTGAATACATGTTAGCTCGTGGAGAGTAGCTTTTATTACTTACAAGAATCAGACAGACTACAACAGGAAAAGTTCCATCATGAGCAGTGCCCTTTGACTCAAAAGCTGTCCAGGCAGAGATGACAGCTCTTTCATGTACACCTGACTTTGTGCCATGGGTAAAGTACTTAAATGGAAGCGTACATACTGCTGGTCTTTCCCTGGCCAAGTAAGTCCACTTAGGTGGACTGTAAACTTATGCTTTGTGTGCTCCACTGTACCATAGCTGAGGACACCAAGAAAATTTCCTCTCCTAGTGTAAGTGACTAATTGTATCTTTTTAACTCTGCTAAAAAACATCCTACAGCATCATGCCCCATTGACTTCCTGAAGTGGGGAAGGACTTAGCCCAGAATTGTAATTTTTAATCTTGCTGATAAACACTAGGATTCAGTGGGTCGTGATTTATTCTGAGATCTAAAGATGCCAGCATGGAGAGGAACTGAGAAAACCATGGCTACCTAGCTTGTCTGACGGACTTGCTTCTCATAGCAACTATGACAAGAGGAGGTTGAGGGAACTGAGAGTTTCTTTGTCCTGTAAGAAGACAAAGACAGTATTGGGGTGGGAGACAATGCAAATATTGTCTTTATAAATCAACTTTTAAACAACAGTTCAAACTTCAACCAATTTTGGGGAAGGCACACGATGGAACAGTGTTTTGTTCCATTGTCCATAGGGTTACCATGAGTTGAGGTCCGACTTGAGGGCAACTAACAACAAATATAATTCTACTTCAATGTTCATTAGCTTACTCATGACTCAGTAAAATGTGCAAAGAACTATTGATTAATTATTGTAGGTATTTTAAGTTTTCAAGTATTTCCTTTAATGTTCACAGCAAGAAAATTTAGTCAAGTAGGATATACAAAACCAAACCTTAACTACAATTTAATTAAATGATAAATTATCTTGGCAGTGGCACAAAAGTTGTTCTCAGCAATAAGATTATTTGAAAAATGGACCGCCATGGATTTCTTACTGAACTCTTAACTCTCTAAGCTAAATTCATCATTACATTCAGCAAGTGAACTCCTTAGGTCAAACTTGTCCTAGAAGACCTTGGAAGCTAGTCAAAGACACAAAATTTAAAAAGGGTTTTAAATAATTTAGTATGTCATCTACCAGTGAAAATAATAGAAATCAGATTCTTAGTATTGTGACTTTGTTAACGTAAAAATCCATTTATTTTCTAAAGGAACAGCTAATGTTTCCATGTAAATCATCAAACTTTAGATAGTATTATGATGCAAAAATATAACACAAAGCATAGAGCTTTGAATTACAATTTGAAAGAGATTATTTCAAGATGTTTAGAAACTAAAAACTTTAAATAACGAGACCCAGAGTATTATCATTCACCAATCGTATATTTAAATGACAAAATTATTTTGTCCAATATATGCATCTAAAAACCCAGAACCCAGTGCCATCGAGTCGATTCCGACTCATAGCGACCCTATAGGACAGAGTAGAACTGCCCCATAGAGTTTCCAAGGAGCGCCTGGCAGATTGAAACTGCCGACCTTTTGGTTAGCAGCTGTAGCACTTAACCACTACGCCACCAGGGTTTCCAATATATATGTGCATCTAGCTTGTGTAAATGAATTATGCATAAACGTAGAAAATGTTGAATTTGGTAAAATTAAAATTACTAACGTCCTTTTTAAAACATATGTCATCTTGATAATTATTAACTTATTAAAGTTAATAATGTTAAAATATTACCACAGTAGTAATATTTATTAAATTAAATTTTACTGGTATTCTTCACAATACAACAAAGCCACTAAATGATTGCCAAATATTTTATTGCATTTAATTTATTTTACTAGTTGAAAAATAAATAAATAACTTCGAGGTCCCAAATGTTGAACTTTCTACTTTTAGTTAGTTGAAGAACTGTAACATGTTCTTTATTTGAAATGTGTTTTTTTAATAGTCCCTTAAATGTATTGCTTGCAATTCTTTCAATCTGAATTAATTCAATTAAAAGGAGGTTTCACAGCGAAGGGGTAGAGATACAGAGTGGAGATGCCTGGCCAAATGGCATGACACAGCGTGGCCATCTTGGAATAAAGCCAACAGCCTTGCATGAAGTTCACAGAAAGGCATCTTCATGGAAATCCCAATAGGAGACAGAGTATGGCACAGACAAACTCATGGCTAAGTAAGATCACATTTGCTGGCTGTAACTCAAGAAGGAGCCTAGATTGTCTCACATGGTAATCACAGAAATATGCTTCTACAACCCTCAGCCCTTTGGTGAATAGCATCAAGAATCGCCCCCTCCTGATAGCCCCAACTGAGAGGGACACGTTACCAACTCACCCTATTGCCCTCTTCCATCTGACCCCTACCACACCTGCCTTCACACTCCTTGTCTCTCTTCTCTAGTCTACCAACCAGACCCCAGATCTCCTCCTGCCAGCTCCAGCCCCACCTTGCCATGCTCCACAGCCCCAGCTGGAACCAGCCCATACCCCCAACCCCTTCCCACCAACTCTGGCCCCTCCCTACCATGCTCCATAGCCCTGAGGGGATCAGGCCTGGACCCCAGATCCTTCCCTGCCAGTTCCAGGCCTGTCCTGCTGGGCACCACAGCTCAAAGGTGAACCAGCCCAGACACCAGACCTCTCCCCACCAGCTCTGGCCTGACCCACCAAACCCCATGGTTCGAGTGGAAACATCCCGGCACCCAGACCCCTCCTCCCACAGTCTCTCGCCCTGTCCTGCTGCACACCAGGGTCCTGAGCAGAAGTGACCCACTTCAGCCCATGGTCCCGGGCTCACTTCACACTGCAGACAAACCTCCCATTTTCACCCCTTCACCCCCTGTTGGACATGCCCTGCTGCACCAAAGTTGAGTGGCTGACCCTGAACAATTGGGCAAGGTGATAAGAACTACTGTGCCCACAGATAAGCAAGCAACAAAGCACACCCAGCCCACTCACCCAGACATAAACCAAAAAGAAAAATAAAAAAAAGCATGATGAAACAAACAAATCTACAATCAATAAAGAAAATGATACTTAAATGTCTCAGAGACAGTAGATAATATCAAAACATTAAAAAAAAAAAAAAAAAAGAGGACAAGATGATTCCAGCAACTGACTAAAACAAATACCAGATGACCTTCTGGCAGAAGAACAGTCACTGGAATTACTTAAAGTGTAATATCCAGGAGTCCAAGAGATTTGGAAAGACAGCAAGGAAAACACAGACAAAACTAAGGAAAAAATAGACAAAATCAAGGAAAATGCAGAAAACCCATAGAAGAGTTCAGGAAAATGATATGAGAACAAAATGTAAAAATAGATAAACTACTAGAAATCATACAAGACAGCAATTAGAAATCCAAAAGATAAACAGCAAAATTTCAGAAATGGACAAATAATAAATAGGTTTTATGAGCAAATTTGAAACAATGGAAGACAGAATCAGAGAAATTGAAGACAAATCCATAAATGTCACTTTGAGGAAAATCAGAGAAAAGAATGAAGAAATAAAGATCAGAGCAGAAATAAATGAAATAGAGAATAGGAAAACAGCAGAAAGAATCAACAAGACCAAAATAACAAACTTGAAAGAATCTACAAAACTGACAAACCATTGGCCAAACTGACAAAAGAAAAACAGGAAAGGAAGCAAATAACCCAAATAAGAAATTAAATGGGGGCCATTACAACAGACCCAGCTGAAATAAAAAGGATCATAACAGAGTACTATGAAAAACTGTACTCAAAGATGTGGAAAAATATAGGAAATGAAAACACTCTATATACCTACACTAATACAAACTGAGGTAAGAAGTCTAAACAGGCCCATAAAAACAAAAGAACTCAAAAAGGTAATAAAAAAAGAGAAAACGCCCAACAAAAAGAATTCTGGCCCAGAATGCTTCACTGGAGAATTCATTCAGGGAAGAGCTCACGCCACTATTATTCAAACTATTTCAGAACATAGAAAAGGAAAGGATAATTCCAAATTCATTCTATAAAGCCAGCATAACCCTGATACCAAAAAAGCAAAGACACCACGAAAAAAGAAAATTACAGACCAATATCTCTCAAGAATATAAATGCAAAAATTCTCAACAGAATTCAGACCAATAGAATTCAGCATCATATTAAAAAAAAAAAAAAAAAAACCTCACCACAACCAAGTGGGATTCATACCAGGTATGCAAGGATGTTCAACATCAGAAAATCAATAAACATAACCAACTATATAAATAATTCAAAACAAAAGAATCACATGATCATCTCAAATGATGTAGAAAAGGCATTTGATAAAATCCAACACCCATTCCTGATAAAAAATCTCCATAAGACAGGAATAGAAGGAAAATTTCTCAGCATAATAAATGGCATCTATATAAAACCAACAGCCAATATTGCTGTCTCTGGAGGAAGGTCCTTGTCATGAATCTTCCCCTAGACTAGGAACTTCTCTGTGCAGGAACCCCATGTCCAAAGGATGCACTCTGCTCCTGGCACTGCTTTCTTGGTATGAGGTCCCCAAATCTCTGCTTGTTTCCCTTTCCTTTTATCTCTTGTAAGATAAAAGGCGGTGCAGGCCGTACTCTAGGGAAACTCCCTTTACATTGGATCAGGGATGTGACCTGAGCAAGGGTGTTACATCCCACTCTTATCCTCTTTAACCACAGGAAGAGGTTATGATTTATAATACATAGGAAAATCAAAAAATGGAGGACAACCACACAAAGCTAGGAAACACGGCCTAACCAAGTTGACACATATTTTTGGGAGACAAATGTCAAACCATGACATTCCACCCTTTTGGGGGACCTCATACCACCAAGAAAGAAGCACCGGGAGCACAGCACATCCTTTGGAGCTGGGATTCCTCCATGGATAAACTCTTAGTCCAGGGGAAGATGATGAGAAGGACTTTCCTCTATCACCAAGAGAGAAAGGCTTACCCTGGAGCTGACGCCCTAAATTTGGACTTCTTGCCTACTAGACTGTGAGAAAATAAATTTCTCTTTGTTAAAGCCATCCGCTCATGGTATTTCTGTTATAGCAGCACTAGATGACCAAGACATTGCTCTAGCTATTTAACATTGTGCTGGAAGTCCTAGCTATAGCAGCACTAGATAACTAAGATAAGCAATAAGGCAAGGAAAAAAAAAAAAAAGAGAGGGTATCCAAATTGGTAAGGAAGGGGTAAAACTGACCCTATTCATGGATGATATGATACTATATATAGAGAACCCTAAAGAATCCACAAGAACACTACTGGAACTTATAGATTCAGCAGAGTAGCAAATTACAACACAAAGGTAGAAAAACCCATTGGATTCCTAGCCACCAAAAAAAGAACCATGAAAAGGATATTAGGAATGGAACACCATTTATAATAGTCCCTAAAAAATAAAATAGAATAGTTAGGAATAAATCTAACCAAGGACATAAAAGAACTATACAGAAAAAAAAAAAAAAAAAAAAAAAAACTACTGCAAGGAAACAAAAGACAGTTATATAAATTAAAAAAACATACCATGGTAATGAATAGGCAGACTCAACATTGTGAAGATGTCAGTCCTACCCAAAGCAATCTACAAATATAATGGAATCCCTATCCAAATGCCAACAGCATTCTTTAACAATGTGGAAAAGCTAATCATTAACTTTATACGGAAATGAAAGAGGCTGTGGGATAAGTAAAGCATTATTGAAGAAGAACAAAGTAGGAGGCCTCACACTACCTGACCTCAGAAACTACTATATAGCTATGGTAGTCAAAGTAGCCTGGTACTGATACAAAGACAGGTGCGTTGACCAATGAAACAAAATCAAGAACCCAGACATAAATCTATCTACCTACAGCCATCTGATATTTGATAAAGGCCCAAAGTCTACTAAATGGGGAAAAGACAGTCTTTTTTAACAAATAGCACTGGCAAAGCTGGATGTCCATCTGTAAAAAAATGAAACAGGACCCATACCTTACACCATACACAAAACCTAATTCAAAATGGATTAAATATCTAAATATAAAACCAAAAACTATGGAGATCACGGATGAAAAAATGGGGTCAACACTAGGGGCCCTAATATATGGCATAAATAGGGTGCAAAACAACAATGTGCAAATACCAGAAGATAAACTAGATAAATGGAATCTTCTTTAAAAATTAAACACTTAAAAACCCAAACACTTAGGCTCATCAAAAATCTTCACAAAAAGAGTGGAAAAAGAATCTATGGACTGGGGAAAAAAAAATTGACTATGACATATCTAACAAGGGCCTAATCTCTAAAATATATAAGAAAATCCAATACCACTACAACAAAAAGACAAATGATCCATTCAAAAAATGTGCAAAGGAGATGGACACTTCACCAAAGAAAACATTCTGGTGGCTAATACACACAAGAGGAAATGCCGTCAATCACTAACCATTAGAAAGAAGCAAATCAAAGTTATGACAAAATACCATCTCACCCTGGTATTACATGCGTGAATCAAAAAAACAGAAAACAACAAACACTGGAGAGGTTGTGGGAAGATTAGAACTCTTATGCACTGCTGGTAGAAATATAAAATGCTACAACCACTTTGGAAAACAGTACGCCACTTCCTTATAGAGCTAGAAATAGCATTCCCACTCCTTGGAATATTTCCTAGAGAAAAAAGAGCTGTCACATGAATAGACACACGCACACTCATGTTTATTGCAGAACTATTCGCAATAGCAAAAAGACAGAAACAACCCAAGTGCCCATCAACAAATGAATGGATGAACAAACTCTAGTACGTACACACAATAGAATACTATGCAATAATACAGAACAATGATGAATCTGTGTAACATCTCACAACATTGATGAATCTGGAGGGCATTATACTGAGTGAAATAAGTCAATCACAAAATGAAAAATACTGTATGAGGCCATGACTGTACAAACTCATGAAAAAGTTTACATACAAAAATAAACAATCTTTGATTGTTACGAGGGAAGGGAGGGGTGGGGATGGAAAAACACTTAATAGACCATAAAGAAGTGGAAACTTTGGTGACGGGTAAGATATTAAACAAGACTAGAGAAGTCAGCACAACTTGACCACAGCAAGGTCATGGAAGCTTTTTAGACACAGCCAAACTCCCTGAAGGTCCAAGTTACTGGGCTGAAAGCTGGTAACCATGATCTTGGGGGACATCTAGCTCAATTGGCGTAACATAGTTTATAAAGAAAATGGTCTACATCCTACTGTGGTGAGTTGCATCTGGGGTCTTAAAAGCGTGTAAACAGGCACCTAAGATACATCTACTGGTCCTATACGATCTAGAGCAAAGGAGAATGAAGAAATAAACAAGGAAAAGATTAGTCCAAAGGACAAATGGACCACAACTATCACAGCCTCCACCAAACTGAGTCCAGCACAACTAGAAGGTGCCTGGCTACCACCACTGACTGCTCTGACAGGGATCACAATAGAGTCTCCTGGACAAGTGGGAGAAAAATGTAGAACAAAATTCAAATTCACACATACACACACGGAGAAAGACCAGACTTAACTGGTCTGACAAAGACCAGAGAAACCTTGAGAGTATGGTCCCCAGGCACCCTTTTAACTTAGTACTGAAGTCACTCCTAAAGTTTACCCTTCAGTCAAAGATTAGACCAAAAAACCAAAACAAATCCGTTGCCGTTGAGTCAATTTCAACTCATAGCGACCCTATAGGACAGAGTAGAACTGCCCCATAGAGTTCCCAAGGAGCACCTGGTGGATTCGAACTGCCAAACTTTTGGTTAGCAGCTATAGATCTTAATGACTACGCCACCAGGGTTTCCTAAAAAAAGATTAGACAGGTCTATAAAACAAACAATAACACACATGAGTAACGTTGTTTGTAGTTCAATCACGTATACAAGACTAAGTGGGCACATCAGCCCAAAAGAAAGATGAAAAGAGAGGAAGGAAGAGGAAAACAGGACAAGTGGAAATGGGGAAACTGGGGTGATGAAAGGGAGAGTGTTGACATATTACAGGATTGGCAAACAATGTCTTGAAACAATTTGTGTATTAGTTGTTTAATTTGAAACTAATTTGCTCTAAACTTTCACCTAAATCGCAATAAAAAATGTTTTCAGTTTATAACATATAAGCATATGTAGATTAAGAAGGAACTGCAGTAAATGAAGCTATCAAAATTGTCTTCTTCCTTCAAATTCGAGCAATTTTAGAATAACCTTTACCATCTCTATCATCCTACCATTACTCTCCTGATTCGTCAGATAAATTGGTTAAAATATTTCCTAGTTATATAGTATACAAGTTGTTTTCACACACAGCATCTATTATCTCCTGTTACCTAACACCTAATTAGGTAGCACAGGCCAGGTTTTATTATCTGTGTTTAGTGAGAAAGAACAAAGTTCTAGAAGATGATTTGCCAAATTCAAGCTTAAAGAAAAGAAAGTGCCTAAAACTTGGTAGAGTAACTACTGGTATTGTCTTTTGATTTGAGTGTGTATACAACACTATTAAAATAAACGGTTAAGCAAATAATTTAACATCACAAAGTTAATCATAGTTTATGCACATTCTTATTTTAAGTCAGGGATTTTAATTGGTTTGAACATGTTCAATCATGTCTAACAAAGCAGAACCAGGGCAAACCTGATTTGGGTGATCCAGAACATTAACTGGAATGGAAAAAATTAAGGGTCAAAGTCTTGAAATTTGCTTATGGAAGTAGGGGTGATGTACATAATGATTATGAAGTAAGTAGGCTAATTTCTGTAGATACAAGATAATTAAAAGTATAGGAAAATCAATTAAGAGGTATAGGAAAATCCAGAGTAGGAATAAGTTTGAAGGACAGCAATGTGAATTTGGTTATTTTCTTTCCAGTTCATCAAATAAATTGGAATCTTCTTATCTCCAACAATATTCTAGGAATAGGAAAAAATGAAATTATGTTTTCTGCTCTAAATGACTCCCAGTCTTTTGGCTTGAGTTTCCAAGAAGTCCTCCACTTAGACATGTCCAGTAGTTAGTTAGAATGCACAATCAGAAATCTGGGAAGACATCAAATTGTACTAGAGACCCATTTTGATAACTGAACTCAGGAGAATGAGGTATGTTTCCAAAGGAAAGAAGAAAATGAAGAAGAGAGATCACATTTAGAAATTTAGAAATGCCTAAATTCAAAGAACAATAAGGGAACAGGGATTTATCAAGTATTTACATCATTCATTGAATTATTTTTAACTGACCATCAATTTTCACCAATCAATATCCAAGATGCAGGATATCATTGGGTGATTCCGAGATGAAAACAGAGAATCACAATATAGCCATAGAACCTGAAAAACAGCCACAGTCTGGTCTGGGGTGGCGGTGGTCAAAACTCTAAAGGGGAGCTAGAGAAGATTTTCTGGGTTGTTAGATCCCAAACGGAATCTCAAAGGATGGAAAAGATTATTTGAGTAGATACAAAAGGAGAGGATGCTGTAGGTGATAGGGAGACTAGATGAAGCATTATTCAAGGAATTCCAAGTACTTTCATTTGAATGGACCATATTGAAAAAAAAAAAAGGACTATCGGGTACATTATAAGTCTAATACAAGTCTAAATATTGCACAGTCTGATGATTTGCTTAAAATAATGACTAAAGTTGATTGTTGGCATATGTATTTATGGAATGGTTCATGAAAAGAAGTCAATGAAAACTAATTAATTTATCTTAATGACGTCTTTCTTGTGAATGATGCAATGATTATGCCAATTAATGAATATTTTCTTAAAATATATATTTGAAATACTACATGTTTACATTTTAAAATTTATTATGGCAGTCTAAAGGGGAAAAAAGTCTTAGTGTTGCAATGGTTAAGCACTTAGCTGTTAACCAAAAGGTTGATGGTTTGAACTCAAGCACAGCCTCAGGACAAATGACCTGGTAATCTTCTCCTGAAAAGAGTTACAACTCAGGAAACGCTATGAGGTAGTTCTACTCTGTCCTATAGGGTCATTACTAGCCAGAATTGATGCAACAGCACACAACGACAACAAGGAGGAAAATATAACAACCAGCACAAGCCTATAGGTAACATTCCGGTTGATCAGTAAAATATTGGGAGTGGATATAAAACACATCAGTTTTTTTTTTTTTAGAATTACACTATTCTTAGTAAAATTGCAATGAAATCCTAAGAACTATTTACAACTTCTTTGCAAATATACTGCCAAAGCTTTCTCTAAAACTAAAATTTGGTACAAAAATGTACTTCTTCATGTTCTGTTTAAATGTATTAGAAACAATACTGGAAAATAAATGTTTAAACTTGAATAATTATATTTCCAAGATTGCAACATAATCATATTATGAACTTAGCATATAAAATGAGGGAAAATTAACAGTTGAACAAAAACTGATGTATCACTTCTCTTAAGGTCACAGATATCTCCGGATGGAACTTGGTTTTGGCCTTCAGGCAGAGTGGCCACCTCTAGACGTGTAACATCAACCTTCCACGTAGAGCTGGGCTCCCTATCAGATTGGATAGATTACTTTCAAACTCTTGTCTTTTGAGTTAACTGCAAATAATCGACTACTATATTTAGCTTTTTCTCTCCTACAAGTGTTCCGAATTTGAAAAGTTCTGACCCCTCAACAGCCCTTCAGAATAGGCCATTTGCATCCTACCTACAACTACGGGTATGTCCGAGTGGGAACAACAACTCTATTATAGCTCACACTAGAAGATATTTCTTTTCACTTCTTAATCACTTGGAAATAAATTGATACCAAGTGAGATGACCCCACCATAAAATAACTAAATCAAATTCTTTTGTTATTGTTAGTTCGCTAAAGTTACATAATCATACGCATTATCTAGGCTAACATTCAGTGGAAGGACTTTAGCAAAAGTAGTGAAATCTCTATCAATATGAGCTAAATCATTTCCAGGTTTGTTTTGTTGTTGGTTACTTTTGAACAAAAAAAGAATTTTGAGCTAAAGGAAAAATCGTTTTATATAATTCAATTTTAAATAAATTAAACTGATTCATATATTGCATTAATTAGCCATGTCATCGTTGCCATCAAGGTAATCCCACTTTAGGGCACCTCTACAGCACAGAGTAGAACGGCCCCTAGGGTTTCCCGCATTGGAACCTTTACTGGTCCCGTGGAGCGGCTGGTGGAATAGAATTGTTAGTCTTTAGTTTATCAGCATAATGCTTAAACATTGTGCCACCAAGGCTCCCAACAGATTCTAAATTCAAGATATTGCTGTTCATTCACTTGAGGGCATAATTCTGCAGAAAAGGCAAGCGCATATACTTAGCAAAGAAAAGAAATGCAAATTCCATTTCCTTTCAGACATAAGTCTGAGTTTGCTAAAAGAACCCTAATCACTAATATTTCCATTCTGGATGGCACAGTAATGGGTGGAGATTCATTTTTGCTCTCCAATTCCATACTTTAGATGGACGAAGAAGTGAAAGGGGATCTTAGATTGCCCATGATGCATTTGTTAATTTTTTTCTGTTTCACACTTGGAAAAGCTTCAAGGACAAACGTCTGTGGCTTTACAAAAGCCTGAGGTGGTATAAAGAATTATATGACAATCCTTATGAATACATCTTCCATACTACTTAATAAAAATGTTAGTTCATTTCCTTTCTTACTAAGCATCTATTCTGGCATTCACTGCTGTAAGATTTTTTGAGTTTGAACTAAAGGAAGAAAGGTAAATATAAATTTAATAAAACAGTGAGTAAAGAAGGATTATGTTGTACCATCAATAAAATGTTTCCTTTTTTCTTTTAAACATTAAAATAATATAGTGAAGCATAAGCATTTGATGATAAACATTAGTACTGTTAAACGTATTAAATATGAAAGCAAATAAATACGTTTCCTAAAGCATCAACTTACCATACCTTTAAGTTTAATATCAAGTATGTTAAAAATGGTTAAAACTTAGTAATACGGTTAGGAAGATATTGCAACTGAAATTGGATTTACTTGAATAAATGAAATTCAATGTTATTTTTTCTTTAGGAAATATTAATACTTGAAAATTTTAATAATTAGGTAATGACTATGTATTAGAATTACTGATTAAGAAAAACATCATAATTCTCACTTTTTCATTTTAAATGTCACAATGTTCCTTGTATTTTGTCCAGTTAAATTCCTCTATGCATTTTATTTCAACTCTGTGAACTTCAGAGTTGTTGTTAAGTGCCATTGAGTCAGTTCTGACTCATAGCAACCCTGGACCCTATGTACAACAGAACAAAATACTGCCTGGTCCTGCACCATCCTTACAAACGGGAGTATTCACCATTATTCCTTTAGGGTAGAATGCCCTATAGGGTTTCCAAGGAAGAGCTAACGGATTTAAACTGTTGATCTTATGGTTAGCAGCTGAGCTCTTAACCATTATACCACCAGGGCTCCTTCCAATACCTATAAATATGTTTTTTTCTTTGTTATAAACTTTAGATGAATTAGATTTACCCATAGACTCAGGGGAGAGAAAAAAAAAAATCTTTCTAAAACAATTAAATAAAAGAAAAATTTTTGGCTTTTATCTCACTTACCTTTTTGTCCATAGTACCATTCATCACAGATCTGCTGAAAATGGTCACATTTTAGTATGTGAATAGCTAAAATAAGTCTTTACCTAAATTGGTTTTTGCCCTTTCTTCCCATGTGCCCAGCAAATGTAGTAAACATGGAACAATTCTCTATAGTTTTGCTCTAGATGGCTAGGACACAATTAGTTGGCAGTCCCTGTCTTCATTTCTTTCCAATTTATCAAATATTTCTTCTACATATGCTCAGTCATTGACTTTTCACCTTATCTATACATGTCATGATCTAATCCGGGCAACAGTTTTGTAATGGGAAGATTCCTTCGAATGTGATAAGAAAAGTCTCCTTTCTTTACCACTTTCAGTCCATCTTACTTACCATATTAATTTAATTTTTCCCCATGTCTAAAACTTGCACTGCTTTTTACTGCTATTCATATCAATTATTCAACCAAATTCATCAGATGACTACTTCATGAAATGTACACCCTTTAAATAGACACAACTTAACTCCTGATCTTATATGTAAGTTTTATATATGTATATACACATGTTTTTTGTTCAAAATTAAATTCAAAATGTGTCCACTGTAATTACCTAGTTTGGCATAAGGAGGGCAGGGAGACAACCAAGTATATTTGACATGTATAAATTATAGCTAAGAAATGTGACTAAAAGGGATTTCTACCCTTCTTTCACCTCATTCCCTAAACTATCTGGAGGTCTTTACAACAATAAGACAAGTGCCATAAGAAAAAAAAAAAAAAAACCTAAATTAAATTCAGGTTTATGCTGTTAAGATTCAGTATTAGCAATAAAATGTTTCTTTATATTGAGGTTCAAGTGAATTTTTTAAAATAACATACATACCAAAACAGAGAAGCTTCATATACTTGAACACTTTCAGCAATATTGTTATAAGACTAAACTGACAAACTACACTCAAGCAAGAGATGCTCACCAACAAAGGGTTAGTATCAAGTATGGAAAGTACTCCCACAAATAATTTTTAATCGACAAAAATAAAAAGAGACATAATATGTAAAATACATGAAAATGTACTTCACAAAAGATGAAACAAAAATGGCATTTGCATTTTGAAAATATTCCCAATCTCATTTGTAACAAAGGAAATCAAATTCAAATGATAATAAAAATACCAGCATTTCTCATCCAAAAGAGACAAACTCAAAAGTCTGACAATATTAAGTTTTGGTTAAAACATGGAGTAAGAGGATCTTTGATCTTTTACTGGTAATGCATAATTTAAGTGGACATCTAAATAAGCACCATTAACCTGTAAAGAAAATTTTCATTACCAGAAAAATTGAAAAAGCACATTTCATGAAACCCAGCTACCTAAATAATACATCAGTGCATTTTTAGGTCAGGAAAAAGGAGTTAATACAGCTATCCTCATCAGTATCAATAGATGACTATCAAAACCACATAACTGAGTAAATGAAAAGGCAAGTAACAAGGGAATACATACTGTGCTATTTCTTTTCTATAAAAGAAAAAAATAGATAAAACTGTATATATACATATATGTATATATGCAAATATATAGGCCCGCCATTTGTCTGTCAGTTTGTTGTGATGTGGAGCCTTGAGTGTTTCTGGAAGCTATGCCAAAGTATTTCAAATACCATTTGAGTTACCCACGATGGACAGGTTTCAGTGGAGCTTCCAGACTAAGACAGACTAGGAAGAAAAGACTGCTGATCTACTTCTGAAAATTAGCCAATGAAAGCCATATGGGTCACAGCTGAATATTGCCCAGTACTGTGCTGGAAGATGAGATGTCCAGGTTGCTAGGCACTCAAAATACACAATGGCTGCAACAATGGACTTGAGCACATCAATAATTGTGAGAATGGCACAAGACTGGGTGATATTTCATTTTGTAGTCCATGGGTTGCCATGAGTCAGAGCGGAATGGAAGATAACTAACAACAACAACAAACACATGTATATGTATATATGGGGTATGAGAGTAGTCCCTGGGTCCTACGAATGGTTACATGCTGCTGCTAAACGAAAGGTTGGTGGCTCCAGTCCACCCAGAGATGCCTTGGAAGACAGGCCTGGTGATCTAAAAAAAATCAGCCATTGAAAACCCTGTGAAGGACAGCTCTACTCTGACACACATGGGGTCACCATGAATAGGAATCAACACAACCAAAATTGGTCTGATTTTTTTTTTTTGTTTTGGTTTACCATGTATGCATAACGAAACTATAAATATAAGCAATGAAAAAGTAAAACACACATACATACATATATAGCACTTACATTCATATATAATATATATGTTGTTACCTGCCGTCGAGTTGATTCCAACTCATAAAGACCCTATAGAACATAGTAGAACTGCCGCATAGGGTTTCCAAGGAATTACTGGTAGATTTGAACTCCCGACCTTTTGGCTATCAGCCCAGCCATTACCCATTGCACTACCAAAACTCCATACTATATAGAATCTCATTGACTAACATATTTACATTTGCTATCATAGTAAAAACTACTGGACATAATTTTGTCATCTTCATTTTTATGCCTCTCTTTTCCCTTTATCTAGATCTTTTCTCATAGGGATATGCTGCATATATTTTTCTTTTTGATTATTTGGAATATATAATAATGTGGAATAATACATTTATTGTATATTTCAGTCAGAATATCTATGTATATATATAGAGATACACAATAAAAAAATATATATATATACTATATATATGCTATTTTATTGTATCTGTCTGGGAGAACTCAAACCTCCTATCTTTAGATTAGTAGCCAATCCCTTAACTGTTTGTGCCACTCAGGGACATCTTATTTTTAATTATGAGTGAGAAAAAGCTTTTTTTTTTATTTTATTTTTATTGTGCTTTAAGTGAAAGTTTACAAATTAAGTCAGTCTCTCATACAAAAATTTATATACACCTTGCTATATACTCCTAGTTGCTCTCCCCCTAATGAGACAGCACGCTCCCTCCCTCCACTCTTTTGGTATCCATTCGGCCAGCTTTTGACCTACTCTCCCCTCTCATCTCCCCTCCAGACAGGAGCTAACCACATAGTCTCATGTGTCTACTTGATCCAAGAATCTCACTCTTCACCAGTATCATTTTCTTTCCCATAGTTCAGTCCAATCCCTGTCTGAAGAGTTGGCTTTAGGAAAGGTTCCTGTCTTGGGCTAATAGAAGGTCTGGGGACCATGACCTCTGGGGTCCCTCTAGTTTCAGTCAGACCATTAAGTCTGGTCTTTTTATGAGAATTTGGGGTCTGCATCCCCCTGCTCTCCTGCTCCCTCAGGGGTTCTCTGTTCGTTCCCTGTCAGGGCACTCATTGGTTGTAGTTGGGCACCATCTAGTTTATGTCAACCTTTCTGTCTCTTGCACTCATAATTACCTGTGTCTTTGGTGTTCTTCATTCTCCTTTGCTCCAGGTGGGTTGAGACCAGTTGATACATCTTAGATGGCTGCTTGCTAGTGTTTACAAACCCATATGCCACTCTTGAGAAAAGGTTTTTTTTTTAATTTTTTTGGTATATATTTAAACAACTTGTGTTTGGCGCTCTTACTACAATCTATTTGATCAACAGAATCATTAAATGCAGTATTTCTAGGTTTAAGAAGAAAATGAAAAATATTCATTTATAGGAAAACCTGGTGGCGTAGCCGTTAAATGCTATAGCTGCTAACCAAAAGGTCAGCAGTTCAAATCCACCAGGTGCTCCTTGGAAACCCTGTGGGGCAGTTCTACTCTGTCCCGTAGGGTTGCTATGCGTCAGAATTAACTCGACGGCAATGGGTTTGGTTTTTGTTTTGTTAATGACAGAAATTCATATATTTTCCTCTAGCTATCTGAACTTCTATATAGTTTCATGTTTTCAGATGAACTAGTTTAATACTCAACATAGCTTTTATGTCATGTTTTTATCTGGCATTATATTTTGGCCACAGAGGACGTTGTAATCATTTTCACAATATTTTTAATGGTTGAACTGTTTCATTCCTAAAACTATTTCTTTTTCTTATGGTGCATAATAACATTTTATTATGCTCTTCTGTGCATTTTTATTATGTATTTGAAACATAATCATTTTACTGTCATTCACTTTGTTGATGTCAATATTGAACAATAATAAGAATGTAACGGCCTGTTTTAATAAGGCTATTATAAGCATTCATGTATTATAATCTCTAGTACAATCTGACATTCCTAAGTGTAGGATGTTTTATGAGGAGTAAACAGCTGAGTAGTGCTAAGTTTGTAACCTTGGAGATAAAATTATTGCATATGAGAAATAAGTAATTGAACATGAAACACACTGGTGGTCTCAGCTTTCTAGCTCCTGAGATATGATTGTAAGTCCATTAGGCACTGAATTTCATAAGCAGTTAGTGCTAATGGCTTTGTACTGTAAGACATCCCTGGGTATTTGCAGTTATGGCAATAAAGGTAGGTGATATCAAGGCTACACTTGATAAATCTGACTGACATCTGAGAAGAATAGAGTGAAACAGTAATTGTAAGGTAATTATGGCTAATTCTATACAGGAAGTTATAGCAAGAATAAATTTATGGGTTGAACCATAAAAACATATTTAGAATGAGTATGCAAATGACAAATATTAATGACTATTACGTAACTTTGAAGCAGGTGGTTAGAAGGATTAGAATTCCTGATGAATAGTATATTGCAAGAAACCAGAAACAATTCTTCATAGTTCAATAAAAGAAAAAAGAAAAAAAGAGGGATGAAGTATGTATCGCCTTAGACACTAAAAAGGAAGAGGAGGATCCCCAGGCAATGAAAGAATATTACCTGCAATGACTTTAATGCATCCAAGGGTCTCTTACTAATTATTGTCTTTTATTTTTCTGCTTCATTGCCTCCCATCGCAGTTTAAGTTTTTATATGATCACTTCCTTCTACTAAGAATCATTTACATAATTCATCTCTTTGTGCACACACTAAACCAAACCAAACCCATTGCAGTGGAGTCGATTCCGACTCATAGCGATTCAAGGGAATCCAGTCATAAAATATATTATGTGAAAATATCTTATTTAGATAGAAATTAGACATAGATGATTATAAGACTCTGTTTTTAGATGTAATTTATAAAAACGAAAAGCAAAAACTTAAGAGTAACAATATACAAAACGGGAAAAACACTGAACGTTAATATCAAATGCACTATATAATCTATAAAATGTATTTTACACATTATGTATTATGTATAATACATACATAACATTGATATATATTATCTTATATACTATATAAGATATAGCAGCTCTGGTGGCACAATGGTTTAGGGCCATGTTGCCAACTGAAAGTTTGACAGTTTGAACCTGCCAGCAGCTGCACAAGAGAAAAAACATGGCCGTCTGCTCCTACAAAGATTACAGCCTGCAAAACCCTATGAGGCAGTTCCACTCTGTCATATAGGATCATTATAAGTTGGAATCAACTAGATGGCACACAACAACAACAACAACAACAGTATCTCAAAAGGTGTCTATTAAAGTTGCAATTTACTATGTTGTCCACTAGGAAAAAATTAACACCACTTGTTCTTCAATGTGCCATTCAACTCTATTTCATAAGTGGCTTTTGATCTGGCCTTTCATCACCCCACCACTTGGCTGAAATCAAGTCCTTATTCATTTTTCTTCTCACAAGTGGCTGATTTACACCAATTGTTGACTCCTAGTTACTAAAAAGCATAAAACAAAGCAAAACAAAAACAAAAAGCAAAAAATGTTAATAATGTCTCAGATAGTTAAGTGAAGATACTCTTTGTACTAGACATTTCAAACATACTTATGTGGGAAATATTACAAGACTGTAACAATGCATTATAATTTTCTCATTAGCATTTTGTTCCTTTTGATCACATATATGTCACTAGATAGATGATAGGAAATCTTTCTAAAGTTACTTACACTAAATAACACCCATAGGTCATTGGACTACAGTTCTCTTTTTGAAGGCTGTTAAGAAGGTCTTTTTTAATGGAAAACCGCTTTTACTAACTTCCTGGGATTCCAGAAATGCTAATCAGCAGTTCTATTCTGCAGTACATTTATTACATCCTGACATGCTGAAGACAGCGAGTTACAAATAGAACTGCCTCTTGAAAAATGCTGCTCCGGTGTTTTATAATAAAGTGCACCAATTAGATGCATTCATTAGGACAAACTGCTTGTCTTTTCCCATATTAGAGCTTTTTAAAAAGCACAATGTGTTTCATAGTTCAGCCTGCTCTGTATTATTATTAATTGGAAAGAGCACATTACAAAGTTTGAATTCAATAACTGTAAATACATAATGAATAATGTTACCTTGGAGACTGTCAGGCCTGCAAAAGCCCACTTGGTTGCCTACTCCAAGACACATATAGTACAGATTTCATTCTTTTCCAGAAGGGTTCCCAGATATTTTAGAGACATCATTAGAATAAGCAAGAATATTGGATCATTATTTAAAGTTGTCATTTCTCTTAAGAATTGATTAGGATTATTTTCTAAAACATATTTTAATTTTATTAAAAATGAAGATACATAATCTCACCCCTGCAGTCTTTCTTGTATACATTGCCTTAGAGAATTTTAACTTCCGCTTATAAGAAAATATTCTCATACCAATAGAGTTCTGAGGGCAAAAATTTCAAAAGGGAATATGGAATCAAAAATGTGGAATAAGGACAAGAGTCTGTCCCTTTCAGAACTGGAGTTGGCATAGGATTATTAAGCTGCACTGTGAGTAGAACAGAGCAAGATTGATTGGGCATTTTTTTCTGCTAGAAAGAACATTATTTCTTAGTTTCCTACCTATACATAAACACATGCAGGAGCTGGCAGTACCCAGTTTCTCTCTACTGTGGATATAATTTGCATTAGGACCCTGACCCGAATTATAACTCTTGAGCCATCCATTTGAAGGCAGGAGCACCAGAGATGATAATACTCTTGGCCACTCACTTTTATCTATTCATAATTTATATAGTTTATGTTCTTATGCATTACTGGAAAACGGAAACATTCAGCTCTCAGAATGTTCTTCAATTAACTTCATACCAGATGAAGGGAATGAAGACAAAGCATGTCAGTTAATAGAAAATGAGTAATACTCTAATTTTTAGATATGCTCACAAAAACGTGCCACCCAGGTTATCCACAGTGCTTCTGTTTACAAGTATTACCATTTTTTTTCTTTTTAGTTGTTTTGTTTTGTTAACTAGTGCCCCTTGTTACTTCAGTATGAAACAAATCACGTTTTACTTTTTTTTTTACCGTAATTGCAGCCACAGGTCCACACTAATATGTGACAATGAACAACAGTAAAAAATACATTTAACATGTCACTTCAAAACACAGACTATAAAATCATATTTAAAATTTCATAAATTATAGGTAAATTTTATCATACAAAAAAAACTTTTTTTTTTATATGGAATGAAATCCAACTATAAGAATGTATATGCACTGATGAATTTATGTGGGTTCAAAACATAAAAAACTAGTATGGCTACACTGGTGCATATATAATACTGAAGTAAAACTTTCACAAAATCATAATTATCCTTAATATTTAAGATATACTCTTTTTTGTTCTCTTTTTTCCTATTTTAATATAGATTATTTCATTTTGAAATGTAAACCATAAATCACTACACTGATTTCATGATGCATTAAAGGTCTGTTGTTGCTGTTAGGTGCTGTCAAATCACTCCGACTCATAGTGACCCTATGTACAACAGGAGAAAACACTGCCTGTTCCTGTGCTATCTTCACTATCGCTGTTACGCTTGAGCCCATTGTTGCAGCCACTGTGTCAATCCATCTCTCTGAGGGTCTTCCTCTTTTCCGCTGACCCTGTACTTTACCAAGCATGATGTCCTTCTCCAGGGACTGATCCCTCGTGATAACATGTCCAAAGTATTTGAAACAACGTCTCACCATCCTCGCTTCTAAAGAACATTCTGGGTGTAGTTCTTTCAAGACAAATTTGTTTATTCTTTTGGCAGTCCATAGTATAACCAATTTCTTTGCCAATATCATAATTCAAAGGCATTAATTGTTCAGTCTTCCTTATTCACTGCCCAGCTTTAGCATGCATATGGGGCGATTGAAAACACCATGGCTTAGGCCAGGTGCATGTTAGTCCTTAAAGTGACATCTTTGCTTTTTAACACCTGAAAATGATCTTTTGAAGCAGATTCACCCAATGCAATGCACCCTTTGATTTCTTGACTGCTGCTTCCATTGGTGTTGATTGTGGATCCAAGTTAAACGAAATCCTTGACAACCTCAATCTCCTCTCCGTTTATCATGATGTTGCTTATTGGTCCGGTTGTGAGGGTTTTTGTTTTCTTTATGTTGAGGTATAATCCATACTGAAGACTGTGGTCTTTGATCTTCATCAGTAAGCACTTCAAGTTCTCTTCATTTTCGGCAAATTGTGTTATCTGCCTATAGCATGTTGTTAATAAGTCCTCTTCTTATTCTGATGCTGTATTCTTCATATAGCCCAGTTTCTCAAATTATTTGCTCAGCATACAGATTGAATAAACATAATGAAAGGATACAACCCTGATGCACACCTTTCCTGACTTTAAGCCACAGGGTATCCCCTTGTTCTGTTCAAAGGACTGCCTCTTTGTCTATGTACAGGTTACTTATGAGCACGATTAAGTGTTCTGGAATTCCCATTCTTTGCAATGTTATCCATAATTTGTTATGATCCACACAGTCGAATGCCTTTGCATAGTCAGGAAAACACAGGTAAGTGCTATGAGTTCAAACTGACATGATGGCAGCATATTTACTAAAGTTCTAGACCTGCAATTTAACAAGCATTGCATTAGGTAATAACACTATAACATGAAATATTTTAATAATATTTATAACACTTCTTTTTTATAATGACATAGTGAGAATTATGGTCACACAGAATACCTCTTCTACCATCAACTATGTAAAAAATGGTTTAAAAATATTTTACAAATATTTATTGGACCACCTGTAGACACTATGCAAATTATTTACTGTCATAGCTACATCATTAGCATGGTTATAAAGATTTTTTTTTTCTTTATCTATTTTACCTTACGATCCATAACTTAGTGCAATAATTGAGTTATCCTGGTGAGGAAATTATCAAAATAATAAATTACTTTAACTTGGCTCTAGAGCCTTGTCTTTAGTAACTTGAAATTTTCATATGAGATTAAGTATAATTGAAAGTGTTATGTAAAAAAGAGCTAGAATTTTAATCTTGGAAAATTCAAGACTTTTTCACTTTTTAAATATATTGAATACTGTATGAACTTTGTATGTATTTAGTCAGGCCTACATATTTAAGAGATGTTAATATCATTATATGATAAAATGTCTTTTTTGATATTTATTTTGCTATTATAGTATAAAATTTAAACACCGTATTCTAAATTCTGTAAGATCTAAAAGCTTTTCATTTTAATATCTATGCTGAAATTTATAATATAATGCTACACAGATTTTAAAGAGTTTTATTGATTCAAAAGATAAATATTTCTTTCCTTCATGGTGTCAAACAAAGTCACATGCACATAACTATGATGAAAAAATAACATAACAGTGTCTAACGAGCCTTTATATGTCTTTATATTTGGACATCTTGGAGAAAAATATCAAAAGCAAAACAAAGACATAATTGCTGTCACTTTGAATAAAGGTACCAGAAAGACAGAGTCAAAAACCATCTCATTGTCTACTTACTTTTAGATATCTTTAGTTTTGTTCTTCATGATATAACTGGATAGTTTATAATCCTCTCAGGTCAAGCTCATGCAATTATTACATGGTTTCCTGACATTCTCTCTTACAATATTGATTAAATACATCATTATTTTTAGAGACATGTTTCTTTACCATAGATGTACAAAAAAAAAAGAACCCACAAACACACTCACCTATTGATATGGTTAGGTTCCAAAGGCCAGAATGTTATGCAAAAATCAACATTATGCAAAAATGGAGGATAAGCACACAAGATCACAAAAGGAAGATGACTACATCATTACATAATCACCAAATTACATCATTATATAAGGGCCAAACCACTGAGAACCATGAGTCAGCCAAGTTGACACATGACCTTAACCATCACGGCCAGCGTTACTCTTGCCTCACACCTTGGCATTTGTTACTGCCAGACATATATCATTAATGCACAAAATTGTTGGATAGGAGAATTTTTACTATTGTTGTAAATGCGAAATGTCGAATAATGAGATAGTTACCAAGTGAAGAAAGGATGTAAATGCGTATACAGTAAAGCCACAAGCGGTGTTACAGGTCAGGAGCCCCTTTCAGACTTTCAGAGGAATTACAATGGATTTCATGTATTACGATAATGAGGGTAACTATTTTCACCTGTCACTCAATCAAACCTAACCATATCAATAGGTGACTGTGTTTGTGGGCTCTTTTTTTTTGTACATCTATGGTAAAGAAACATGTCTCTAAAAATAATGATGTATTTAATCAATATTGTAACAGGATAAATAACTGCAGTTCTCTCTGGTCTAAGAAAAGCTGAGTCTTGAGAGCATCCAACAGGCACCAACAGGCCGATGGGTGTAAAGAGCATTGACCCCCATGGGAGCCATGGGGGGAAAAAAGTGAAAGTAGTTCTTGATAAACCAAGGAAACAAATGGTAGAAAAAATAAGAAAACAAAACCTTTTGATGAAGATTGGCTCCCTAAATTTTGTGCAAGGATGAAAGCAAAAAAATGAATATTTTCTGTAAACAGCAAAGAGGGCTTCAATAAACCACGAGGTGACAAAATATTATAAGCAAACAATAGATAAAGAAATATAGACTGCCAGAATAGAAACCAATCCTCTAGCTATAAAAAGCCAAAAACCAAACCCATTGCTATGAGTCAATTCTGACTCATAGTGACCCTATAGGACAGAGTAGAACTGCCTCATAGGATTTCCAAGGAGCGACTGGTGGATTCAAACTGCCGACTTTTGGTTAGCAGCCTTAGCTCTTAACTGCTACACCACCTGGGTTTTCCGTCTAACTATAGAGGGCCATAATAAGAAAATATCAGAAATTTAAATCATAAGCATCGTGTATCATGAATAATTTGTTTTATACAAATATGCTTAACTTGACTAACAGTAAATTGTAAATAATCTCAGTCTTTGGTGAGGGCTCAGTAATGTGTTACAAATACTGTTGACATTGTAATACTATGAGGCCTCTACATGTAACCTCCCTCTGCCATTGTTAATAGATTTCTAGACCAGCTGTACCCCTTTTACTGCCACAATTTCACTTAAGAGTCTGATGTCCAGAGAAACAGACTAGGTAAAAAGCACTGCTCTATGTGGAATTGTTGCTTTCATGTAAGATATTTACCCATAATTTGGCAAATAAAAATAATTTATATAAATCACTTAAACTGATAATGCAGCTGCCTTAATGATCAAAACACAGCGCAGTTGGTTTGAAAGAGTTTTATAGTTTTAAAAATTTACCTCCTTCAAGTTTCTTTCCCTCTAGATTTGTTATGGGTTAAATGTACTGCTCAGAAAATACGAAAACAAAAATATTGATGACGAGAGTAATAACTTTAATATTTGTTAAAAATCCCTTCACTTTGTTTCCAAAACCCAGGTCTTAGTGAAGAGCCTCAGGATTGTTTGCTTGTCTACTCAGAATAATCTCCTTGTATATGTGTCTCTCTGCAGATAATCTTCTTCACTATTGTTATGTCTCTAAATTACAAACAGGATTATGTTTTCATGCCCCTGATTATAACATACGCACTATCTTGTGATAGCCTACAGTATGAGGTTGTACAAGCATCATCTTGAATTGTTTCACCTATTTTAAAGTCCCATTTGCCACAGTGACCACAGCCTGCTTCCTGGCCGTTTTAACTACTCAGCATTTACCAAATACATCTTATTCAATCACGGGTACGTGTTTTGCACACGTTCTTGAATTTTCCTGAAATGCATGTTTCCTAACTTTCTTCCTAAGAAACTGTGTCCCTTCCTTCAAAATAATTTCTATGTGAAACTATTGCATAGTAATTATAAGTAATAAATCTATTTGCATGCATTAGATTATTCAAGTCAAGGAATGTTTTAACTCATTTGTATGTTCCTGTGTGTTCTAAAACATTCAATGATGTTTGGTTGACTCTAATGTACTGACTTGCTAAATTCACATTACCTGCATGACTAGAAGTCTTTAACATCTGAATTTTGTTTAGAAATGCAACATGTAGACATGACAGTAATCAACATTCAAGCAAACCGATGAACAAACAGCACAGATCCCCGCCTGAATTGTCTACACTGTGAGGGCAAATTTAGTTTTATAGAGTCTTTGTTATTGGTTTGCTTCCTTCTTAACTACTTTACTTTGAAAACATATGTCATACCACACATTTATTTCAAAGTCTTTTTCTTGAAATAATGGATTGCTTTGCATGTTAAACCACATTAATTTGCTCATCTCTTCAGCAACTCAGTAACCGTTTGAAATTGATGCTGTCAGTATTGACTATATCAAATTCGAGTTGATTTAATTGCTCACTTACCCAATTGCAAGCTAACCTAAGGTTTAAAATTTTACTGAGATTTGTTAAAGTTACACAGTGCATAAAAAAGGCAGATTACATCCATACTCTGTCAAATCTCTTCAGTATGTTGTTCTTTTGCATATTGACCAATTTTTAGCTCAGGCCATTTTCTATAAGTAATTGCAACATTAATCTCTTAAGAATAGGAGAATAAGAATGATAAGAAACATTCACCTAGAGTGTACTGTTTAAAAAATAATCAGTCCCCAATTAAGCTAGCCATGATTCCCCTTGAAGAGCATGTTTTTTATACTAACGTGTGTAAGCTTATATATTACAAGGTAGATTTATAAAGCTTTCTATATAAACAGAATATTCACATTAAAATTTGGAATTTTTTAATAAATTAACATATTTATCTTTTTCTGTAAGCTTGCATAATGGCTTTTCTTACTTTTTTTTAACTTTTTCTTTTCCAATTTCTCTGCATCTACTAATATAGAAAAATAATAAAATAATATGTATATAGCATCAAATATAATATTTTAAAATTCAAGTATAATTTATAAAATGTATAAAAATAAAACAAAATGTATAAACAAACAAAAACCTCACGCTACTTGCAGAATTTTCTCTATCCAAACCAGTTTACAAGAGCCACCACCAAAATGGAGGTGGCGAGCAAGCAGAGACATCCCTGGAAAACAAAGGGGCCCTGTGATTTTAGTGGCTTCACTGTAGATAGCATAAACAGCAACTAACAACGACACTGTAAACAGCACCAATCTTTGAAACACACTCTTGCAAAGGAAATAACAGATTTGTTGGAAAGAGTATTTAAAATAAACATGAATCTTCTGTGGAGACTTCTCAGCTCTCTTCTCTCTTCATTATCTCTTTTCGAGGACATTCTTCGTAAAATGTTCACTAAATATATATTTGTATAGATACATGTATATATGCAATAGTCTCAAAGATGTAATTATATAAAAGAAAAGGCAACGGACTTATATCAGAGTAGGATTATTCAAAGAAATAATTTAAATAAACCATTCAACAAAACTACAGACAGCATGATTTACTAAATAAAACAATACAAAAAGCAAAGTAAGAGCTCAGTGATGAGACACAGGAATTTAAAGAAAAGATACACCATTTAACAGAACTCAGTAAAGAAACAGAAGAATAAGAAGCATACCAAACCCAAAATCCAAACCCATCGAGGTTACGTCGATTCTGACTCATAGTGACCCTAGAGATTAATACAACAGTAAAAGCAAAAAAAAAGTAATAAATAAGTAAAACCATACAAAATGTTGATAAGGTCAAAAGATTTAAAAGTAAATAAAAGATAAACTGCAGAATTACATGGCAAACAAAGGAGTTTCAATGTGCATAAAAATAATGATCCTGTTAAGAGAACAGACACTAATGGAAGAGAAGAAAATGAGATATTAGAAAAAAATGTTTTAGAAAAACGTATGAACAACTCATTACAAAGGCCTTCTTCTACCCAAGGTGGTATGAGAAAATAAAAGTACAGTAAATTCTTATTAATAATTCAACTTCAATATTAAATAATCATATGAGCAAACAGGCAGAAAAAAATCAGGTTAGGAGTGGTATTAGATAACATCTAATACCACTACCTACAAGGTGCAGGGGAGGAGTGGTATTAGTCTGGCCTCATATTTTTTCATAGTAACACTAAATATCTGAATATAAATGAGCAATATTTATAATGTTACAAAGCAAATAAACAATGGCCCGTGGATTTCACCTCAATCTAAAATTTGCTTTAACATAGAAAGATAATGACAGATCAACTAGATTCAATTTATAAATATTTATCTAGGATTTTTACTTATACAATAGTCATCATTGAAATTATCCCCAAATTGTCTCTGATTTTAAGTGGGCACCATAGTTTTCTAGTATTAGAATTAGGGTTCGATCTGTTTATAGGTTGTAATAGTAAACTTTTGATCTTTTTTCTAAACTGCTAAGCAGGCTATGTAACAAATACCTGCTCATTAAAAGCTTGACAGTGTCTATCAGGTGGCTTCTCGCATTGTTAAGGGACAGATTTTTGGCCAACACTTTCAGTGTCTTCTGTGTTTGATGGCCTATTTATGTTTCACGTCTCTACTGGAGTTAATTGTGGTAACTCAGTTTTTTCCAAATTATCATTGTCATCTAGATTTTCATACAATTTACATAAACACATATTTTATAGATTCATTTATTTTTATTATTGTCAACTTTAAAAAAAATTCATAATATTGTTTACTTGCATTTTCTATTTGTATGCCTTCTTTGGGCTGTGGTGGGTATTTACTATTCTTTTTCTCAATTTTGAGTATCTTTTTAATTTTCTCTATTTGGGGATTTTTTTCAGTGATCCATTCAAACTTCTCCAAAGGAGTTCATTTTTCTTCCAGAGGAGAAGTCATAATAATTATTTTTCCACCTTCCCTTGTACTTAGAGCAGAGACATATCATCCAGGATCCACCAATTGGAAACACTTCCAAGAGAATTTAATTTTGTCACGAGAAAAGTGAAAAAGTAGATCTCATTCAGGCTGTAATTATGTGTAGATGGCTGTGCGAGTGGTTGGCTTTTATGAGCCTCAAAAGTGGTAAGATTGAGTTCTTGGTTTAAAAATGTAAAGGTGCAAAATGTGGTATCTATTGCCTTAAGAAGATGGTGGTGTTTATCTCTCCATCACGCTCTATGGCAAGACTTTGGGTTTTTATTTATTAATTTTTGGAGATGGGCCTTAAGTCCGGTCTTCCCAATTAGTCTGTGAGTAATGCAATGTCTTCAAAAGACTGCTATTATAGACTTATTCCAGAGACAACATATATTGCTTCCAGTTAGGGACAGTGGCTAATATGGAAACTGGTACCTGAAGAACCTCAGGTAATGCTGGGAATGTAAAGGCCTATATCGGGAATGATTTGTTTGAGTTTTGTAAACATCTAGATAGTGCTAAGGTGTGAGATTCCGGATGTTCTCATGAAGTTTTAAAAGTTCTTAAAAAAAATGACCCATTATGAAATATGCACAGAAGTTAGGATTTAGGGAATCAAGTAGCTTCTGACACTGCAAATTATAAAAGTCATTAGAATTCAAGGATTAGGAAGAAACTGCTTCCAACTGCACTAAAAACAAACAAAACATTGACAAATTTTTAAAGGAATCAAATTTCTTATGTCAAAGCATAGAATAAAAACTATGACATTTCTGTAACTGTGTAAAGTAAATCTATTTCAATTGTAGTAAAAGATCTAAAAGAAATTAAAATCAAATTCAGAGTTTAATTTTGTAGGTCTCTGTTACAGACGGGAAACCCTGGTGGTGCAGTGGTTAAGAGCTACAGCTGCTAACCAAAAGGCTGGCAGTTCGAATCAGCCAGGCGCTCCTTGGAAACCCTATGAGGCAGTTCTACCCTGTCCTATTGGGTTGCCATGAGTTGGAATCGACTCAACGGCAATGGGTTCGGTTTTTGGTTTTCTGTTGCAGAAACCCTAGTGGCACAGTGGTTAACAGTTCAGCTGCTAATCAAAAGATCAGTAGTTCGAATCTACCAGCCACTCCTTGGAAATCTTGTGCAGCAGTTCTACTCTGTCCCCTATAGGTCACTATGAGTCAGAAGGAACTCAGTGGCAACAGGTTTGTTTTTTCTAGTTTTGTTTCTGAGTTACAACAACAATGGAACTAACAGCTATTTCTGGACTCTTCTTCGAAAATTAGGACGTTAGTCAGGAAAGTGTAGGGTCCAGATAATTGGATGAGGACACATGGGAGAATCTGGATGACGTGGTGGATACAGAAACATCAAACCCTAGTAAGTTCCTTTTACTACAGACTCAGTCAGTTTTCCCGTTTCTTATGGATGTTTTTCTGATTTGTTCAAAAGCTCTGTAAAAACCTTGATACAGAGTTTCTTTGTAGGTGGAGTAAACACTCATCATATGTCATTCCCACCACTTCTTATTTTCCCAGAATTCTGAGGATGAGAATCCAGCATGCCCCAAAGGTGACTGTTTCAAAGTCAAAATCAGAAGAAATAAATTTGCGTGCTCAAAAAATTTTAAGACTTTGCTAATTAACATTATTAAAAACTTGGAGAAAATGTGTGGGGTTAGTTTTAACGTATCAGAAAGGGGAGAAATACAATATACCATCAAGTCTAAAATATCTATATAGCAAAACTTACAAGGACGTTTAACTTCAGTGGGCTGACTCAGTGTACCACGAGTGATTCTAGTTAATTTTTTGTTATATTAGTGACACTTTGATTCAATTAAAAAAAAAATTGTCATCAAGTCCATTCTGACTAATAAAAAAAGACTCATAGCGACCCTATATGGCATAGTAGAACTGCCCCATAAGGTTTTCAAGAAGTGATTGGTGGATTCAAACTGCAAACCTTTTCGTTTGCAGCCGAGCTTTCAACCATTGCAGCACCAGGGCTCCGATAATGGTCCAGGTAAAATATCAGTTCCACTGAGAGAATTTCTTTGATAGTCTATTTTAAAAAAAGTTTGAGCCATGGAGAAGGCTTTGACTGAAGGCCTCTTTTTAAAGGTAAAAACCCAAAGTTTAAAGATTTGGACTCTAACCATTAGACCTAACAATGTAATTGTAAATTTTGATTCTCCAGCTCTAAATGAATGCTTCGAGGTCTTACTTGTGTGCTTTGCCATGCCTAACTCACAATAAACTAAACGAGTTTAAGCATGACAATACTGAGTATGTCTCTACTAATTTTCTAAGATAAAATCTTAACATCCTAACAGAATAATACAAAAAATAAACAAGTAAATGAGATTATCTAACAACTCACAGCTGATAACAAATCACATTATTTTGCATAATTATATTATTTTGAATAAAGTCCCCAAACCAAAAAACCCAGTGCCGTCGAGTCGATCACTTTAAAATTTTTTTAAATCTTATACCATCATAAACATTTACATATATATTATCGTAAATGGTTTGCATTCCTCTACTAACCTAAAAGTTGGCAGTTCAAACCCACCCAACAGCACCATGAAAGAAAGGACTGGCAATCTGCCTCTTATGACCCCATTGCAATGGTTTTCTTTTTTTCATTTGATAAATATCTATAAATATTTATCTATACTTATTATATAAACAGTCAGTCTACAATGTTTTTATTGAAGTATTTTATCTAATGGTACACAAAACTAAATCAATTGCCTCCCAAAAGAGTCAACAATTACTTTTATTGTATAAACATTCAATTGTGTATCCTAAAATATTTTGTAATTACACTTTTTTTAATGTGCTTTAAGTGAAAGTTTACAAATCAATTCAGTCTCTCACACAAAAACTTATATACACCTTGCTACATAATCCCAATTGCTCTCCCCTTAATGAGACAGCCCGCTCCCTCCCTCTACTCTCTCTTTTCGTGTCCGTTTTGGCAGCTTCTAACCCCCTCAACCCACTCGTCTCCCCTCCAGAGAGAACATGCCAACATAGTCTCAATTGTCAACCTGATCCAAGAAGCTCACTCCTCATCAGCATCCCTCTCCAACCAATCCCTGCCTGAAGAGTTGGCTCTGGGAATGTTTCCTGTCCTGGGTCAACAGAAGGTCTGGGGGCCATGACCACCAGAGTCCTTCTAGTCTCAGTAAGGCCTTTAAGTCTGGTCTTTTTATGAGAATTTGGGGTCTGCACCCCACCGCTTTCTTTCTCCCTCAGGGGTTCTCTGTTGTGTTCCCTGTCAGGGAAGTCATCAGTTGTAGCCGAGCACCATCTAGCTGTTCTGGCCTCAGGCAGATGTAGACTCTGGTTTATGTGGCCCTTTCTGTCTCTTGGGCTCATAATTACCTTGTGTCCTTGGTATTCTTCATTCTCCTTTGATCCAGGTGGGTTGAGACCAATTGATGCAACTTAGATGGCTACTTGCTAGCGTTTAAGACTCCAGATGCCTCTCTCCAAGGTGGGATGAAGAATGTTTTCTTAATAGATTTTATTATGCCAAGTGACTTAGATGTCCCCTGAAACCATGGTCCCCAGACCCCTGCCCCTGCTACACTGGCCTTCGAAGCATTCATTTTATTCAGGAAACTTCTTTGCTTTTGGTTTAGTCCAGTTGTGCTGACCTCGCCTGTGTTGTATGTTGTCTTTCTCATCACCCAAAGTAGTTCTTATCTACTCTCTAATTAGCGAATACCCTTCTCCCACCCTCTCTCTCTCCCCCTTCTCGTAACCATCAAAGAATATTTTCTATTCTGTTTAAACTATTTCTTGAGTTCTTGTAATAGTGGTCTTATACAATATTTGTCCTTTTGCAAATAATTACACTCAGCATAATGCCTTCCAGATTCCTCCATGTTATGAAATGTTTCCCAGATCCATCACTGCTCTTTATCAATGCACAGTATTCCATTGTGTGAATATACCACATTTTTTTTATCCATTCATCTGTTGTTGGGCGGCTTGGTTACTTCCATCTTTTTGCTATTGTAAACAGTGCTGCAATGAACATGGATGTGCATGTATCTGTTAGTGTAAAGGCTCTTATTTCTCTAGGATATATTCCAAGGAGTGGGATTGCTGGATTGTATGGTAGTTCTATTTCTAGCTTTTCAAGGAAGCACCAAATCAATTTCCAAAGTTGTTGTACCACTTTACATTCATACCAGCAGAGTATAACTGTTCTAATCTCTCCACAGCCTCTCCAACATTTATTGTTTTGTGTTTTTTGGATTAATGCCAGCCTTGTTTAAGTGAGAAGAAATCTCATTGTAGTTTTGATCTGCATTTCTCTAATGGCTAATGATCATGAACATTTCCTCATATATCTGTTAGCTACCTGAATGTCTTCTTCAGTGAAGTGTCTATTCATATCTTTTGCCCATTTTTTAATTGGGCTATTTGTCTTTTTGCAGTTGAGTTTTTGCAGTATCCTGTAGATTTTAGAGACCAGGCACTGATCAGAAATGTCATAGCTAAAACTTTTTCCCAGTCTGTAGGTAGTCTTTTTAGTCTTTTGGTGAAGTCTTTGGATGAGCAATAGGTGTTTAATTTTTAGGAGCTTCCAGTTATCTAGTTTTTCTTCTACATTCTTTACAATGTTTTGTATACTGTTTATGCCATGTGTTAGGACTCCTAATGTTGTCCCTATTTTTTCTTCCATGATCTTTATTGCTTTAGATTTTATATTTAGGTCTTTGATCCATTTTGTGTTAGTTTTTGTGCATGGAGTGAGGTATGGGTCTTGTTTCATTTTTTTGCAGATGGATATCCAGTTATGCCAGCACCATTTGTTAAAAAGACTGTCTTTTCCTCCATTTAACTGTTTTGGGGCCTTTGTCAAATATCAACCGCTCATACGTGGATGGATTTATGTCTGGACTCTCAATTCTGTTCCATTGGTCTATGTATCTGTTATTGTGCTAGTACCAGTCTGTTTTGACTACTGTGGCAGTATAATAGGTTCTAAAATCAGGTAGAGTAAGGCCTCCCACTTTGTTCTTCTTTTTCAGTAATGCCTTATTTATCCGGGGTCTCTTTCCCTTCCATATGAACCTGCTGATTTCTTTCTCCATCTCATTAAAGAATGTTGTTGGGATTTGGATCGGAATTGCATTAAATGTATAGGTTGCTTTCGGTAGAATAGACGTTTTTAATAATGTTAAGTCTTCCTATCCATGAGAAAGGTATGTTTTTCCACTTCTGTAGGTCTCTTTTAGTTTCTTCCAGAAGTGTATTGTAGTTTTCTTTGTATAAGTCTTTTACATCTCTGGTAAGAGTTATTCCTAAGTATTTTATCTTCTTGGGGGCTACTGTAAATAGTATTGTTTTTGTAATTTCCTCTTGGATGTTCTTTTTTTTCGTGTGGAGGGATCCAACTGATTTTTGTATGTTTATCTTGTATCCCGATACTCTGCTGAACTCTTCTATTAGTTTCAGTAGTTTTCTTAAGGATTCCTTAGGGTTTTGTGTGTATAAGATCATGTCATCTGCAAATAGAGATACTTTGACTTCCTTCTTGCCAATCTGGATGCCCTTTACTTCTTTATCTAGCCTAATTTCTCTGGCTAGGACCTCCAGCACAATGTTGAACAAGAGCGGTGATAAAGGACATCCTTGTTTGGTTCCTGATCACAAGTGGAAAGCTTTCAGGATCTCTACGTTTGGGATGATGTTGGCTATTGGCTTTATATAAATGCTCTTTACTATGTCAAGGAATTTTCCTTCTATTCCTATTTTGCTAAGAGTTTTTATCATGAATGAGTGCTGAACTTTGTCAAATGCCTTTTCCGCATCAGTTGATAAAATCATGTGATTCTTGTCTTTTGTTTTACTTACGTGATGATTACATTAAGTGTTTTTCTAATGTTGAGCCATCCCTGCATACCTGGTATGAATCCCACTGGTCACGGTGAATTATTTTTTTCATATGTTGTTGAATTCTATTGGCTAGAATTTTGTTGAGGATTTTTGCATCTATATTCATAAGGGATATAGGTCTGTAATTTTCTTTTTTTGTGGTGTCTTTACCTGGTTTTGGCATCAGGGATGTTTTGGCTTCATAAAATGAGTTTGGGAGTTTTCTGTCCTTTTCTATGCTCTGAAATATCTTTGGTAGTAGTGGTGTTAACTCTTCCCTGAAAGATTCATAGAACTCTGCAGTGAAGCCGTCCAGACCAGGGCTTTTTTTGTTGGGAGTTTTTTGATTACCTTTTCAATTCCTTCTTTTATTAAGAGTCTATTTAGTTGTTCTACCTCTGTTTGTGTTAGTTTAGGTAGGTAGTGTGTTTCTAGGAATTCATTCATTTCTTCTAGGTTTCCAAATTTGTTAGAGTACAATTTTTCTTAGTAATCTGATATGATTCTTTCAATTTCAGTTAGGTCTGTTGCAATATCGCTCTTCTTATTTTTATTTGGGTTACTTGCTTCCTCTCCTGTTTTTCTTATGTCAATTTGGCCAATGGTTTATCAATTTTGTTGATTTTTTCAAAGAACCAGCTTTTGGTCTTGTTAATTCTTTCAATTGTTTTTCTGTTTTCTATTTCATTTAGTTCTGCTCCAATTTTTATTATTTTTTTTTCTTCTGGTGCCTGAGGTTTCTTTTGTTGCTCTCTTACCATTTATTCAAGTTGTAGGGATAATTCTTTGATTTTGGCCCTTTCTTCTTTTTGGATGTGTGCATTGATATAAATTGACCTCTGAGCACTGCTTTTGCTGTGTCCCAAAGGTGCTGATAGGAATTGTTTTCATCCTCATTGGATTCTACGAATTTGTTTATTCCATCCTTAATGTCTTCTATAATCCAGTCTTTTTTGAGCAGGGTATTTTTCAGTTTCCAAGTGCTTGATTTCTTTTCCCTGCTTTTTCTGTTACTGATTTCCACTTTTATGGCCTTATGCTCAGAGAAGTTGCTTTGTAATATTTCAGTGTTTTGGATTCTGCTAAGGCTTAGTTTATGACCTAATATGTGTTCTATTCTAGAGAATGTTCTATGGGAACTAGAAAAGAAAGTATGTATGCTTGGTTGCTGTTGGGTAGAATTTTCTGTCTATGTCCATGAGGTCAAGTTAGTTGACCCTGGCGTTTAGATCTTCAGTGTCTTTATGGAGCTTCTGTCTGGATGTGCTGTCCTTCACTGAATGTGGTGTGTTGAAGTCTCCTACTATAAATAGGGAGCTGTCTATCTCACTTTTCAATGGTGATCAAGTTTGTTTTATGTATCTTGCAACCCTGTCATTTGGTGCATAAATATTTAATATGGTTACATCTTGGCATATTAGCCCTTTAATCGTTATATAGTGTCCTTCCTTATCCTTTATGATAGATTTAACTTATAGTCTATTTTGTCAGAAATTAATATTGCCACTCCTGCTTTTTTTGATTGTTGTTTGCTTGATACATTTTTTTCCATCTTTTGAGTTTTAGTTTGTGTCTCTTAGTCTAAGGTGTGTCTCTTGTAGGCAGCATATAGATGGATCTTGTTTTTTAATCCGTTCTTCCAGATCAGTCTCTTTATCAGTGCATTTAGTCCATTTACATTCAACGTAAATATGGATAGGTATGAATCTAGTGCTATCATTTTGGTGTCTGTTTGTGTGTGTCGTTGACTGTTTCTTTTTCCCACTGAGTTTTATGTGCTGAGTACGTTATCTTTATGTGCTGTCCTTCCCCATATTTGTTGTTGTAAATTTTGTTTCAGCTTAGTCTCTATTTTTTTCTTGTATTTTATTTTAATGAGTAGGATAGTTTTTCTCCTTTGTGGTTGCCTTATTATCTACCCCTATTTTTCTAAATTTAAAGCTAACTTTTATCTCTTTGTATTGCCTTATCTCCCTCTCCGTCTGGAAGATCTATGACTACATTTCTTAGTCCCTCTTTATTGTTTTAATGTTGTCTTCTTTTATATAATGATATCGCTGTTACCCTGTTTTGAGCTTTTTTTTTTTTTTTTTCAATCTCACTTGTTTTTTTGATTTCCCTGTCTGGGTTGACTTCTGATTGCTCTGCCCAGTGTTCTAGTCTTGGGTTGATACCTGATGTTATTGATTTTCAAACCAAAGAACTGCTTTTAGTATTTCTGGTAGTTTTGGTTTGGTTTTTACAAATTCCCTAAAGTTCTCTTTATCTGGCAATGTCCTGATTTTGCCTTCATATTTGAGAGACAGTTTTACTGGATATATGACTCTTGGCTGGCAAATTTTTTCCTTCAATTTTTTATATAAGTCGTCCTATTGCCTTCTTGCCTGCCTGGTTTCTGCTGAGTAGCCCCAGCTTATTCTTATTGGCTCTCCTTTGCAGATGACTTTTTGTTTATCCCTAGCTGCTCTTAAAATTCTCACTTTATCTTTGGTTTTGGCAAATTTGATTTTACGTCTTGGTGACTTTCTTTTAACATATACCTTATGTAGAGTTCGATAAGCATCTTGGATAGATACCTTCTTATTTTTCACAGTATTGGGGAACTTTTCTGACAAGAAATCTTTGACAATTCTCTCCATATTTTCTGTTATCCCTCCCTGTTCCGGAACTGAAATCACTCATAGGTTACTTCTCTTGATAGAGTCCCACATGATTCTTAATGTTTCTTCATTTTTTTTTAATTCTTTTATCTGATTTTTCTTTGAATATATTGGTGCCAAGTGATTTATCTTTAAGTTCAGAAATTCTGGCTTCTACTTGCTCAATTCTGCTCCTCTGACTTTCTACTGAGTTATTTACTTCTGTAATTTTAGTGTTAGTCTTCTGAATTTCTGATTGCTGTGTATGGACTTTTCCAGCTTATTAAATTTTTCCTTATGTTCCTGAATAATCTTTTTAATTTCTTCAATTTTTTCATCTGTGTGTTCCTTGGCTTGTTCTGTGTATTTCCTCATTTCCTTCCTGATATCTGAAAGCGTTCTGTATGTTAATCTTTTGTATTCTGCCTCAGTAATTCCAGGAATGCACTTTCATCTAGAAGATCCCTTGATTCTTTCTTTTGAGAGCTTGTTGAGGTGTTTGTGGTCTGTTTCTCCACGTGACTTGATATTGACTGTCTGCAAGCCATCTATAAGTTATTGTATTAGTTTATGCTTGCTTACTGTGTTGTAGCTTCTTGCTTTGCTTTGTTTTGATATGCCCAAATGGGTTGCCTAAATGAGCTAGCTTGATTATTTTCACATTTGGAGGTCTGCCACCCTGTCTCCAGATGGCTAGAGCTGTTATCAGGTATACCAGTCTAGGAGTCCCTGAACTTTTTTTGTATTAATTCAGCTCAGGTGTCCAGGTAGCTGATCATTAAGTGTGTGGTACAGGCTCTGTCGTACAGTCTTAGAGGGGCAGGGGTGATTGGTGTATGTACCAGCATCCAATTGCAGCAGAGGGCCATGCTCTGAACAAGGCAGGGGGCTGAGAATCGACCCCAAGTGTCTCTGAGGAAAGCGTGTCCCTGTTCCCTAGGGCGTACAGGTGGATGGGTTCTGCAGACAAACCATGGGCACCCAATGTTTTTGGTTGTAAGGACTGGTAGGTACCAGTTATCCTTAGACTCCTTTCGCAGGTGCCTGGGTAACCTGAGTGGAGCTACCAGTCTTTAGGTCCCTGATGTGGGTAGGTGAGGATCCTGTTTAATAGGCAAAGCAATATCAAACATCAAACACCCACCTCTCCACAGCACAGCTGAAATGGTTGAAGCCTGCCAACAAGGGCCTGTTTTCCTGAAATAGGCCCACACGGGTCCATGAGGAGGGGAAAGGTGCTCCAAGTCTACAGACCATTTATGCCTGGACAGTAGCTGCTTCTGTCCTGAGCTCGCCCAGTTAGTAGAGCTGGCAAATTATCTTTTTCCCCAGTTGCAGTTTTTTTCCTTCTCCAAGGCCGGGAGGATGGATCTAGGCGCTTAGCAATGCCTATCTGAGGCCCCGGGAATTCAGCCACGGAAGCCAATTGGGGGTGGGGGGGTTGTAGTAAAATATATGCAAATACTTAGCTTTTGCCGAGAGTGCCGTTCTTCTCTGGTTCGGAGGTATAAGTAGGCTGTGTGGCTGGCTGCATCTCCCTGAGGAAACTGGGGCTGAACACTAGTACCAGCCCACCACCGCCACTACAGGAATGGTGCCTGATTGCTCCCTGAGATTCAGGTCCAGTAACTCCTCTCCACTTCTGAGCCGTCTCTTCCTCCCCTGCCCCTCTGTTCATTTTCTAAGCTTGCCTTTGATACTCAGGGCTCCCAGCTTGTCATAAATATACTCGTTTCACTTGTTTTTTCACATCTTTGTTGTAAAGAGGGCTTGCCGGAAGCCTCTGTTCTGCCATGTTGGCTCTGGCTCCAGGAATCTCTGTAACTACATTTTTTAATGTTCAGCAAAGTTAATAAAATAATCAATATTTTCATATTTACAATTTTATATGAGATCATGTTGCTTCAATTTGTAACAAGGTAACATTAGGAAAAAAAGGAACTGAGTATATCACGAAATACAAAAGAAGACATCAAAAGATTTTCCACAAATAGCTACTGACATTAATAAAAAAAAATTTAATTGAACTTGGTAATTATCATTGACATAATGATGTTCAAAGAAAATGTTCCTGAGTTTTACTGATTGTATAGTAAATCATAAAAAATAATGTTATTTACTTTAAGTCAGAGACTAGGTCTACACGTTCCTTTTCAAATACATCTATTTGTATTTGAATGTACTTGTTAACTTATTGGAATCAGTGTTAGTACTATTAGTTTCAGTTATAAATGCAAAAAATATTAACATGTTTAAGTATTAAGTGGTCTTTAAAGGACAATCTTGATTAAAATAATTAAAATCTGATTTAATAATACATTAGACACATTCATAGTATAAAACATGCAATATAATGCTATTTTTGTGATACAAATAAAATATAGCTGTATTTTTGAAAGTTAAACTTTATCATTAGAAGAGATCTCATTGTCAATGATAAAATGGCAACAAAACAACCAAAAAATTAACAATGTCCAAATAAATTACTACTCATTTTTGCATATAATCTGATTTTTTAAATGTATGAACTTGCCCTCCAACACAAATCTACATGGCTATGCAAGCAAATATCAACTTGACTTAAAGAGTGTTGATTTTAAATATGCACCCTTTTGATTTCTCCAATTGTTCATTCACCCTTTAGAGGTTAGTTAATTCAATGTTTCAATTAATAGATAAAGATAATGCGAAGCTAAGAAGGTACTAATTTATAGGTTGAGATATAGTAAGCAAATAGCTGACAAAAGTAAATCTTAAAATTAAATAATTGAAATTTTTATGTAGCTTGGAATCTTATGCAGCCTGATTCCCCCAAATTTTTCAATCATTCAAATTTTCATTTCTTTCTGGGACTCACTAAGAATGCCTATAAATAGAAAAACAAGTCTTACTGCTATCTCTTGTCTAGTTTTCTCATTACTAGCAATTTTTTCCATGAGAAAACCAATTGAGTTTTGTATCTGTGCTCAGAAAGTTTATCTAGCATTGCATTTTTTTTTTCCATAATGAACTTTGATTTAAAAGAAATAAAGCTTCAATTTTAGTGTGAAAATATAGACTGGAATTTTTTAAGTTAGGAAATATTTCTCAAAATACAACTTTCCAGCAACTCTGAGTCGTAGACGTGTAACAATATATTTGAAAAGTACAGTGATAGGCTGTCAAATCAGGCTTTCTAGTCAGACATACAGCTTTTTCATCCACTCATTTTCCCTGTACATTCTCATCAATCAAACACAATACTTGGCTTTATATTCTACCTACAGACTTTTCTGACATTTTTGAATTTCATTATTGTTTTTTTTTCTTTTCTCTTTTCTTTATTTATTTCTCAAATATTTTTGGTTCATGTTCACATACAGAAGATAAACAGCATGTACTCAAGTTCTCCAGAAATAAAAACTAATAAAGACAGACAAGGTGAGTTAGGATACTTTCAGCTACGAATTGCAAGACTCTCCTGAAAATATTTTGAAAGAATATAAACTGTATTATCTCACACAAGAAGAAATCCTAAGCAGGTTGGTTCCGGCATTCTTTTGTGCAAAGACATTATCAAGGACCCAACGTGCTACCTGTGTTATCTGTTAGGCTGGTTTAACTCATGCTTTCTACCCAGCTGATAGAGTTCCTGGTGTCTCATGTAGTCAGAATAACATCCAGAAGAAAAATATTTACTATTTAAACCTTTCTTTTCGTTTAACAAAAGCTTTCTTCAAGCACCCATCATTTGCAGGAAAATTGGCTTGAGGTGATTAGTATTTACTCTTAGAAATTTAGAGGGTACCAACCAAAATAACCATGGTAAAACCTAAAACAGGCACATTGGCATAGAAGTAAGTTTTACTCTTGACTTTTATCTTCTCCTTTGCCTTATATTTCAAATTTAAGAGTAATTTTTAAGAGAAGGAAGTCAGTTTGATAAACACCTGATGTAACTAGTAAAGTATATTGAAGTAGCCTGGATTGAGGGCTCCAGTTTGTTTACAATCTAAGTTTTAAATCATTCAGAGTCCTGATATCCAAACAACAACATCAATAACTAAAGAGTCAATTGTTAGTAACTTATTGGCTACTGCTAGTGTAACTGGCTTAGAGTTTTCAACCTCTCACTTCTCAAAACAAGCCTTCTTTCTCATTACTAATTACTTTTCAATCCACTGGAATCCAATGCTCTTAAGCAGCTTTTGGGAATGCCAAATTTACCAGCCTTGCCTGCTTTCCACAGTTCCCCATCCACTGTTAATATCAAAGCTCCTATTTCTTTATATTTACTGGTCTAATTTTATTACTAAATGTAACACATCATTAAGAGATTTGACTGACCAATAAGACTTAATGTTTTTGGCTGGGAAGCACATTTAAAAAAATCCTTATATTAAATATAATGGGTTTTTAATTGATGAAATTGGAAGGAGAGGTATCTATATGGATGCTCCTCTTCAGTATTTCCTGATTATCCCAAAATAAAGATAGAAGATTATTTCATTTCTGTTGAAAATTTTTTATGTTTCTGATTAATCTCAGATTCTAGAATGCTTGATAAGGACAAAACACTATTTTGACAAGATTTAAGTGAAATTTTTCTTTAGTTTGTTTAAAAAAATTGGTATATTTAATATTCCAGGGTTCATAATTTAATACAGACAAGGAAAAGAATAGAGATTTTGATTGTTGTTACCTGTTTGTTGCTGTTGAGTTTATTCTGACTTATGATGACCCCATGTGTTCGGAGTAGAACTGCTCCCTTGGGTTTTCAAGGCTGTGACTTTTTGGAAGCAGATCTCCTGACCTGTCTTCTGACATGACTCTAGGTGGGTTTGAACCACCAATCTTTGAGCTAGTAGTCTAGTGCTTAATTAAGCATTTGTACCACCCAGGGACTCTTTTTTTTTTTTTTACCACCCAGGGACTCCTAGAGACTGTGAGTAACAGTTGTTAGAATTTGCTTTTTATTATTAAATATCTTGCGTATGAAAATAACAGCACCCTCTTCTGGGTACATGGACATGCAGGGATTTGTCAGGGACACCACCACCAAATTCATAGGATTCATGGTTTTGTTAGGTAGATGACTCTCTTACTCATTGGCATACACACAATGTCAGGTGTTTATCACCTTTCTCTTACGGTTGTTTCATAGCCAAAGAGATTTGCATCATTATAGACAGATTTTATATGCCCTTTCCTTTTTGGCTTCTGACTTTGGACAAATCAAAGACAGGTTAGTTAAAGGGGAAAAGGCTCTACACTTTATTTTTAGTATAGGATTAATATTTAAATATTACATGTTTTACTCTCAGGCGCATAAGTTTTAATTCCTTATTTACAGGCCCAAGAGCAGCGAAATTCACTGGAAGTGAGAGTCAGGATTACAAAGTCATCTCCATTCTCCCTGACAGTTACCTTGAATCCTTGAGCATTCTACAAAGAAGAAAATGCAAGAAATTATAAGTGACTTCTACTTTCTCTTACCCATGGTATTATTTTAAGAATAAGTCTCTACCCATTGGGCCACATTGTAACAAAGTATCATTCCCTGAAGTATGTTTAGAGCATTATTTTGCATTTAATTTATGTGACTGTTATCTCACTGAGCATTCTGTGAAGTCTTCGATGTCAGGCACAGATTATTTTAAAACTCTGCTATTTGCTTTAGCATGTTCTCTCACATAAAATAGGCACTCATTAACTCTCATTAAACTTTCCTTTAGATAATTAAAATAATATAATAAGCATTATTTTTCAACTTCAAGAGGTCACATACTATGCCAATTTCCATTTTAAATTATTGCAAATAAGGCCTAAGATTTTCGATATATTTATTATCTGATATTCCTTATAATAGGGAGAAGTCTTCTTCTTTAAACTAGGGTAAGGTATTATTTCCAACGTAATTCTTTAACCCACATTTATCTGTTAAGCAAATAATTAGAAAATACTAAACATCAACATACTCTTGACTAAGAGTGGAAAATTACTTGTGAAAGAGTGGGTGCAAAAAATACAGATAAAATGATCCAGTGTTTATTTTCAGTTGTGTTTTGGAATTGAGACTTTGAGTAATAATGGCCTTGAATAATTTATAGAAATCATTAATTAAAAGTGTTTTCTCAGCAGACATTTGGTTGATTGCCTAACACCAGCGTTAACCTTAAAGAGTTTTCTAATCAAATTAGACTCTCCCTTCAGATACTGGGTGAACAGGTGATAGGTCCAGGCAGTCAACTGGCTTGGAAATTTTACAAAATTAATTGGATCACTGTTCATATTTTGCAAAATTGCTCTGAAAAAAAAAAAATCAGACATTCGACACATCAGAATTGAGAAAAAAAAAAAGAGCAGCCCCTAAAATTCAGGAGTTGGCCTGTCCATGTCATTGTCTTATCAGGTACAATCTCACATGTTATAAACCTCAGCCAATGTTACCCTGAGACCATAATAAAAGGAGACGAAGCAAAGCCACTTCAAAATTTTGCCTAAACACAAACAAAAACAGTGTTATTGTGACACTCACAAATATAAAACATCCCCTCCCTTGGCCAAAATGAATGACTGTTACCTCTTAACCAGTTATCACTTAATCTTATGCTAGTCTCCCCTTCCTATAAAAAAAAAAAAAGATTTATTGAGTTCCTCGTTCCCAAAATTATCTTTGCTTTCTGACAACATCAGCTCTAGGGTGAACTCCAGCTTTCTTTCATCTTCCTTCAAATTACCCAGTCAAAACTCAAATCCTATAACAGTTTCTATTCCTATAATTACTTCTTACTGGGGAACTCTACGGTTCATTGTAGTGTGTATCTTCCCTCACTACCAAGAGTAATGACTGCAATTAATTTAACTACAGGTGTTTTCTCTGGTGGTCTTTGACTTAAGGACATTATGTCAAAGTGGCATTTTTAAGTAATGTGGCAAAGAGAAAACAGCCGTGGTCATAAAATATATAAAATATGCTTGCTATCTCATTTGAAATGATCTTGTCCCTAAAAATAAACATATGCACACATAGACAAAATTTTCTTCAAGAATTAAATTCAGAGGGGAAAAGAGAAGAAAATGACACAGATTCACCATCATTATAAGAAATAAAACCCTGAGTCAGAGATAATGAGAGGAAAATTGCATGCAAGTATATATTTGTGGGTTTGTGTAAATAGACATTTTTGAATTTAGAAAGAAAAAATAGTAAAATCTGTGTCTTCCTAGGTATTTTCTGCTTATAGGAGCTTGGTAGATGGATATGGTAGGCCGAATAAGCTTCCCCCCATGCCCAGATCCATACTCTAATCCCTAAACCTTTGAATATATTACATTTCTTTGTAAAAGGGGCATTTTTAGATGTAGTTAAGGTTATGGACCTTAAAATAGGGAAATTATTCTGCATTATCTGAGTGATCTCCAAATAAACACAGGAGACCTCAAAGCAGAGAACATTCTCTGGGTGGAAGCAAAAGAAGTGTAGCAAAAGTAGTAGATGGAGAAGTTCAAAGTGAGAGAAAGACTTGATTTGCTGTTACCGGAGGGAACCACCTAGAAAGCATGAAAAGGAATGTGAGCAACATCTAGGATCAATAACTGCCCCTGCAAACCCCACCCCCCTACCCTTCCTACAGCTGGCAAGGAGATGGGAATCTCAGTCCTACAAACACAAGCAGAAATTGAATTCAGACAACAACCAGAATGAACTTGGAAGGGTATCCAGACCCTCCAGGAGGGAACGCTGCTTTGCTGACACCTTGGTTTCAGCTTTATTCAACTCTAAACAGCAGATGCAGATGAGCTGTGCTGTACCTGGCCTTCTGACCCACAGAACTGTGAAGCAATAAATGGGTGTGCTTTCTAGCTGACAAATCTGCAGTATTTTGTCATCACGGAAACACTGGTGGCGTAGTGGTTAAGTGCTACGGCTGCTAACCTAAAGGTTGGTAGTTCAAATCTGCCAGGTGCTCCTTGGAAACTCTATGAAGCAGTTCAACCCTGTCCTATAGGGTCACTATGAGTCGGAATCGACTTGACTTAACAGCAATGGGTTTGGTTTGGGTTTTTTTGATTTTGTCGTCACAGCAATAGAAAACTAAAAATTATGTTTGAAGTCCAGGGCTAAACAAAGCAATTTTTGCTCTGCACCCTTTTGGGAATAACCCTTTTATCAAGAAAAAGGTGACTCTTAAGCTCAATATTTACTTTTCTTCATATGTCCTTTTCCTTGTCTTTAGAATCTAAAATACACTTTTGTAATTTTCTATATAGTATTTTTTTATGAGAAAGGAAATAAAGACATATAACCCCTGCCTTAACCAAGAATGTAGGGAACAAGAAAGGGTTATACACAATTAATTTTTGTGCAAATTAATATATGTGTAGATCCAATTTCATTATACTTAGGCAACTGCATACACAGAGAGAAAACTCTCAGAACTGCTGTAGCAAATCGTGGAGATTAATGAATCCTGAGAAAGACACCAGTCATTTGAACATGATGAAAACAAGGAAATAGAAAATACTGAATCCTAGTTATGCACAGCTATCAAATCCTGAGGGAAGAACTTTGTTGAAACAAATAACTCATAAACAAGATGTGTGTATTACTTCTGAGTATAAACAAACATGAATACATATATGTATACATTTTATACATTTTTAAAAATTAGATTGTTGTTGTTGTTAGGTGCCATCAAGTCAGTTCCAACTCATAGGGACCCTAATACAACAGCAGGAAACACTGCCCGGTCCTGTTCCATCTTCATGATCACTGTTATGCTTGAGCCCATTGTTGCAGCCACGTGTCAATCTGTTGCATTGACAGTCTTCCTCTTTTTTGCTGACTCTCAACTTTACTAAGCTTGATGTTCTTCTCCAGATGTTGGTCCCCCTGATAACATGTCCAAAGTATGTGAGACAATGCCTCACCATCCTTGTGTCTAAAGAACTTCCTGGCTGTACTTCTTCCAAGACAGATTCGTTCATTCTCTTGGCAGTCCATGATATACTCAATACTCTTCACCAACACCGTAATTCAAAGGTGTCAGTTCTTCTTTGGTCTTCCTTATTCATTTCTCAGCTTTCCCATGCGTATGAGGCAATTGAAAACACCATGGGTTTGGTCTTGCACACATTAGTCCTTAAAGTGACAGCTTTGCTTTTTGACACTTTAAAGAGGTCTTTTGCAGTACATTTATCCAAAACAATGCTTCATTTAATATCTTGACTGCTGTTGCCATGGGCATTGATTCTAGATCTAAGTAAAATGAAATTCTTGACAACTTCAAACTTTTCTCCATTTATCTTGAAGTTACTTATTGGCCCAGCTGTGAGGACTTCTATTTTCTTTATGTTGAGGTGTAATTCATACTGAATGTTGTAGCTCTTGATCTTCATCAGTAAGTGAAGGTTGTGTCATCTGCTTATCACAGGTTGTTAATGAGTATTCTTCCAGTCCTGATGCCCCATCTTTCTTCATATAGTGCAGCTTCTGGGATTATCTGCTCAGCATACGGACTAAATAAGTATGGTGAAAAGATACAACCCTGACACATTTCCTGACTTTAAAACGCACAGCATTCCCTTGTTCTGTTCAAACAATGGCCTCTTGGTCTATGCACATGTTCCTCATGAGTATAACGAAATGTTCTGGAGATCCCATTCTTCACAATGTTGTCCATAATTCATTACTATCCACAGAGTCAAATGTCTTTGCATAGTCAATGAAACACAGGTAAACATCTTTCTGGTATTCTCTGCTTTCGTACAGGATCCACTGACATCAACAATAATATCCCTCATTCCATGTCCTCTTCAAGATCAGGCTTGAATTTCTGACAATTCCTGATCAATGTACTGCTACAACCACTTTTGAATAATTTTCAGCAAAATTTCACTTGTGGGTGATATTAATGATATTGTTTGATAATTTCTGCATTCTGTTGGATCACCTTTCTTTGGAATAAGCATAAATATGGACCTCTTTCAGTTGACTGGCCAGGTACCTTCTTGGCATAGATGAGTGCGCACCTCCAGGGCTGCATTCATTTGTTGAAACATCTTCATTCGTATTCTAAAATTCCCCGGAGCCTTGTTTTTCACCAATGTCTTCAGTGCAGGTTGGACTTCTTCCTTAAGTACCATCAGTTCTTGGTCATATGCTACCTCCTGACATGACTGAATGTAGACCAATTCTTTTTTGTACAGTGACTCTTTGTATTCCTTCCATCTTCTTTTGATGCTTCCTGTGTTGTTCAGTTATTTTGCCCATAGAATCCTTCAGTATTGAATCTCAAGGCTTGAATTTCTTTTTCAATTCTTTTAGCTTGAAAAATGCTAAGTGTTTTCTTCCCTTTTGGTTTTCTAACTCCAGATCTTTGCACATGGCATTATAATGCTTTACTTTGTATTCTTGAGCCATACTTTGAATTATTCTGTTCAGCTCTTTTGCTTCATCATTTCTTCCTTTCACTTCAGCTACTCTATGCTCAAAAGCAACTTTCAGAGTCTCTTTTGACATCCATTTTGGTCTTTTCTTTCTTTCCTGTCTTTTTAATGATCTCTTGCTTTCTTCATGTATGATGTCCTTGATGTCATTTCACAACTTATCTGGTCTTTGGTCATTAGTGATTAATGAGTCAAATCTATTCTCGAGATGGTCTCTAAATTCAGGTGAGATATACTCAAGGTTGTACTTTGGCTCTTGCGAACTTGTTCTAATTTTCTTTTACTTCATTTGAACTTGCACACAATTAATCGATCCTTTGTTCCACAGTCAGCCCCAGCCTTACTCTGACTGATGATATTGCTTTTCCATCATCTCATTCCACAGATGTAGTTGACTGATTCCTGTGTATTCCATCCGGCAAGGTACATGTGAATAACCTGTTGTTGAAAAAAGTTATTTGGGATAAAGAAGTCATTGGTCGTGTAAAACTCTATCACAAGACTTTTAGCATCATTTCTATCACCAAGGCCATATTTTCCAACTATGAATTCTTCTTTGTTTACAATGTTCACATTTCAATCAACAGTTATCATGAGTGCATCTTGATTGCATGTTCAATCAATTTCAGACTGCAGAAGTTGGTAAAAATCTTCAATTTCTTCATGTTTCCTTAGTGGTAGTTGTATACATTTGAATAATAATCATATTAACTGGTTTTCCTTGTAGGTGCATGAATATTATTACTGAGAGCATTGTATTTCAGGAAAGATCTTAAGATGCTTTTATTGATGATGATTGCAATGCCATTCCTCCTCAATTTTTCATTCCTGACATAGTACACCATCTGAGCATTTAATTGAAAATGTCTAATACCATTCCATTTCAGCTTACTAATGCCTAGGATATTGTGTTTATGCATTCCATTTCATTTTTGACTATTTCCAATTTTCCTAGATTCATACTTTGTACATCCCACTTCCCAGTTATTCATGGATGTTTGCAGCTGGTTCTTCTCTTTTTGAGTCATGCCACATCAGCAAATGAAGGTACCAATAGCTTGACTCCATCCACATCATTAAGGTTGACTCTAGTTTGAGGACATATCTCTTCCCCGGTCATATGCTGAGTGCCTTCCAACCTGAGGGACTCATCTTCCAGCACTATACCAGACAATGTTCCACTACTATTCATAAGGTTTTCACTGGCTAATTTTTTTTTTTTTTTTCAGAAGTAGACCACCAGGTCCTTCTTCCTAGTCTGTCTTAGTCTGGAAGCTCCACTGAAACCTGTCCCCTACAGGTGACCCTGCTGGTATTTGAAATACTGGTTAGTTTCCAGCATCACAGCAACACACAAGCCACCACAGTACATCAAACTGTTAGATGCATAAATTAGATATTACCCAAAGATCTATATAAGATTCTCCAGGATTTTTTTTGATTACTAACTGGTTAATTTTTTCCCTAAATTATCAAGATAGAAAAACATAAGTTTTATATACTGAAAATATCTGAATATAAAGAGACCTAAGCTAGTGTATGGAAAGGATCACAGTTTTGTCCTATCAGACATAGCTTCCTGTTTGTTAGGTGATTACACAATTGCTGTGCAAATATTTTTAAATTGATTTGGCAAGAGTAAAATGTGATGTTTTACTTAAGAAGACCTTCTCGATTTGTTTTCTGGCATGATATACATGGTAAAATAAGTGAAACATATTTTATTTTTCTTAATTATATTAGAGTTTAATTTCTAATGAAATTATACACCTTTGAATTATGACGTTGGTGAAGAATATTGAATATACCATGGACTGCCAAAAGAATGAACAAATCTGTCTCGGAAGAAGTACAGTCAGAATGCTCCCTAGAAGCAAGGATGACAAGACTTTTTCTTACATACTTTGGACTTGTCATCAGGAGGGATCAGTCCCTGGAGAAGGACATTATGGTTGGTACAGTAGAGGGTCAACAAAGAAGAGGAAGACCCTCAACATATGGACTGATACAGTGGCTGCAACAATGGGCTGATTGGTAACAATGATCATGAGAATGATGCCGGACCAGGCATTGTTTTCTTCTGTTGTACGCAGAGTCAGTGTGAGTCAGAACTGACTCGATGGCACCTAACAACAACACAACAATGAAATCTAAAAACTGCCCTCTCCACATTGAATCTGTCTACAGAAATGTGCTAATTGAGCTTATAGTTTTTTCCCCAATGTTTAGAGATTTTATTCAGCTCGCCATTAAAAAAAAAAAAAAAAACCTGACTAGATTTGTTTAATAAAAGTGGATTTTTTTCTACCTACCAAGTCTGAAAGTTGTGCTTTAAATGTTCCATTCACCTTCTATCTTTTAGCTATAATACCTTCAGCCTGTGGTCTTCTCATGAGTGTGAAGTGTTCACAAAAAAACTGCAACTTTTCCATTTATTTTTCTGCATGACACTCAGAAAGAAGGAGAAATAATAAGCAGGAAATAGTAAAAAAAGAAAAGAAAAGAAAGCTTCCCCAGAAAATTTATGTTTTTTTTTCTAGTTGGCCAGAATGATATTGGAGAGCAGGGTTCTTGCTCACAGGCTATAAATACTGATGAATCCCACGATTGGCAGGCAAGACAAAAGGCTTCTCCTGATTCATGTAGCTGCAGGGGCTGGTAAACTCAAGATCAGCAGGTCAGGGAGCAGGGCTCTTACTCATAGGCTGTGAAGGTCAATGAATCCCAAGATCCATAGGCAAAATCACAGGTAAGCTGCTAGATCAAGTCCCAAGAACTGGAGGTCAGATGAACAGGAGCCAGCTAAAGGATTCAGAGCAGGCAAAAGCCAGCACGTCCACTTATATTCAGATGCAGGCCACACACCCGAGGAAACTCCCTTTCAACTGATTAGCTACTGCCACAGCAGATCCCTTCATGAGGGTGATCAAATCTCAACAGGGAAGTGATCACAACATTGTCTGATTGCCAAAACACTGGATCATGGCCCAGCCTAGTTGACACACAATCTTAACCATCACGCCTGGGCATATATTCACCCATCAAGGGACAAATGCAAGTATTTTTCGTATTTGTTGTTGTCTAAGAAGTACAACATTTTATTGGTGGTTATTACTACTTCCATATTTTTCATCAACCCCTTAATAATTATTTTTTAAAGGTTTAACTGGATCTTTGAACTCAGTCTTCAGGTCTAAAGGAGTTAATGTCTGGTAAGCATATATAGATAAAGTGGATAAATATTTAAGAGATAAATTTTAAAATATGTTAGACTGAAGTTGCATCTACACAACAGTGGGCAAATAGGAGACTCTAAGGAAAAACATGGGCAATCCAAGTGAAAGTAGCAAAGAATTTTTTTTTTTTTTAATCCAGGCATGTGGTATAGTTAATTAAAAAGTATAGAATCAAAAAGGAATTTCAAGTGGATTGTTATTCCTAAAAAACTCAATTTATAGAGAAAGGAAAGTAAAGGGGATGGAAATTAGTCAGCAGTGCCAAAAGTTGAGAGTGTTTGTAATGTGAACTATTGAGGTTAATTATTAGTATACCTACTCCTCACTTATCAATATTGCTAAGTTCTAAACACCAGGACGTTATGCGAAAATTGTTGTTATGTGAAATACTCATATTTTCTGCCCCAACCTCTCCTTCTCCTGGGCCCTAGCCCTCCCAGCTGTGTGACTGCAGCTCCTCTGTACCTGCCATGGTCACAGGCTTGGCCCCACTTTGCTGGCCAGAATCCAAATTCATGCTGCAGGCTACTGGTTGGGCATCCTTGGCAGCCCAGTGCCCCATCTCAGGCTCCGTGGTGCACTCGGTGAGGGAAGCAGGCCACTCCGGCTAGGCCATGAGCAGTGGCCTGGGTTAGAGGACGGCTCCACAGAGGTGAGTGCCGCCTGCACCTTCTCCCACTCTCTGCACCTATCTGCCACTGCCTGCATGAGAGGCAAGCATGGGGCAGAGGGTGGAGTGCACTGGGAAACAGCCAGGAGGAGGGAGGGCAGGTATCACCCAGGACGAGCCAGAACATCTGGCACCTGGAGGGTTCCAGACTTTGGTTAAATACCTGGGGCTGCACCATTCTTCCCTCTGCACCCTGACAAGCTGTGCACAGTGACAGTGCGTGGATTGCCCATGTTAATGTGCAAAATAGTTGGATAGTAGATTTTTTAGAATTGTCCTAAAGGCGAAATGATGAATAACGAGATAGTAAGTGAGGGGTAAGTGTACTTTTATGTTAAGCATGAGTTACTTTTAGGTGTTTGGATGTATGGGAATAGACTGTAGCAGAGAGTGTTGTGTTGGAAACACCCGACTGAGAGCCACCATAGGTAGTCAAAGCCATGGAGATCAATTTATTTACCAGAGATTATGAGCAAAAAGAAAAAAAAAACAAAAACAGAATTTAAAGCTCTGAAGAATAGTCATGAAAGGGACCCGAGAATGTCAATTAGATAACAGCAACAATCAAAATAGCTAACATTGAGTGCTTGTTATGATCCAGGCTTTTTTTTTAAAAGACATTGCATCATTTAACAATAATTTCAATGGTTTTAACACATACAGTTTTAGAGCAGATGAACAAGAATTAAGGTCATGATGTCTGAATGGTATCCAATATATGAACAGATTTTAAAAATATAAACTAGTCAACAATGCCAAAATGCAACAAGAAAAATAAGATGTGGAATAAAACGTGCTCTTAAGTTTACTATATTTCTTCATATTTAAACTAACCGATAAAAGATAATTTCATAAAAACTTCATTACATACAGTATTTTTCCTAATTTTGAAAAAGCCAGCAAGATATATTTTTTCCTGTTCCATTTCATTTCTCTATCTTAATGTCCACATGAGAAATATGAGGAGAGAAATTTCTCGAACAAATTCCCAGAGTTTATGGCAGCAACAGATAATGCAATTTATCCAGCTCATTTACAGTTTCTTTCCACCCTTAAATATGGGTTTTTAAACTATCAGAAAAACTTAAAAGCTAAAGAAGTTTGGTGTTATTAGGAACGTTTTCCAACAAAGTCATCACATTTGAAAGGCTATAAGTTGTCATCAGAGCATTATTCTCAAATTTAAGTAAAATCCTTATAATTTTCTCTCTCTGGTTTTCAAATTTAAAATATTTATATAGAAGATTAAAAGTGGATTGTATTTCAGTTATTCAATACTTTGTTTAGATGTATAAATGAGATTAACAGAACCTTGTAAATAAACACGAAACCTTTTAATTTAACATGGCAGAAAGAACAAAAGTGTTTATGTAGCTCGTGTAATTTCTTCAAAATTATGGTGAAGGTAGGGAAGCAGGGCAGTTGAAATCACAGCCTGGATTATTACCAAAGAGAATGGGTGGCATCAAAATGGGGAGAAATCTGCCCCAGAGAATTCTGGGGGATTGGGAAGGATAAGAGAGTAAGATGTTGTCTGACTACAGGGATAGGCCCTCCTCCCAACTCTTGTTCACCCTGTGTCTAGAATAGCAGCAGTTAGATATCTAACAGCATGCAAAAAATAAAAATAAACAAACAATACAAAAAAGGGAATTATTTTCTAATAATAGAAGTTATTGAGGGCAACTGAGAACTCTAATGTTAGCATTGGCCCTCTCTCCTTCTGGTACTTACGGCATCCCCAACATGACAGTAGATTCTTTTCTCACTCATCTTAAGGCAAAGTTGGCTATGCCCTAAGCTCTGACATGTACACAGAGCTCACAGTTATATTTTCTTAATTTTTTTTTTTCTCTACTTAAACATTAGGTTAGAGCTTGGCTGCTATCCTAAAGTTGGGCATTTTGAATCTACCAGCTGCTCCACAGGAGAAAGATGTGACTGTATGCTTCCTTAAAGATTATCCAAAAAAACCAAACCCGCTGCCCTTGAGTCGATTCCAACTCATAGTGAACCTATAGGACAGAGTAGAACTGCCCCATAGAGTTTCCAAGAAGCACCTGACGGGTTTGAACTGCCAACCTTTTGGTTAGCAGCCGTAGCACTTAACCACTACGCCACTAGGGTTTCCTTAAAGATTATAGCCTTGGAAATCCTAAGGGGAAGTTCTACCCTGTCCCGTAGGGTCTCTATGAGTCAGAAATAACTCCGCAGCACACAACAACAGCATACTTGAATATAAATGACAAAGAAAAATCACAAAATCTTTATAGAAACGTAAAATAAAAGGACCAAGAAAAATATACGGAAAATCAACCTTGGAGGAGAAATCTTTAAGGAAGATCAGAGATTTAAAAAACAGAAGAAATCAAAACAGGAGGGGAAAAAAAATTCTAACAAATAAACCCAGAAAATTCAAGAACGCACAGCAATCACGGAAAGAACAAGGTAGTGAGACAATAGAATAAAGCGTAAGAAAGAACTCTAAAAAATTAAATAAGATTGCCACAAACACAACAAATAATATTTAAAGATAGCCAAAATGAGAACTAATTAACTAAATAAATGGTAAAAAGAGTGAAAAGCAATACCTTTCATGACTCGGAGTGAGAAAGGAGTGTTTATTTATTAAAACTAGTAGATTTTCTTTAACTAGAAAAGTAATTTTTTTTTACTTTTTTTTTAAACTTCAGATATATAAAAGTACATTTATTACTAATATTTTATCATAGTGCAAAGCTCTTCCTCCTTATTTGAGTATAGGTATGCATCAGTTAACAAGACCACAAATATATCCCCTTTCATACAACACACTCAAAGTGTAGCTTCCACAATTTCCATTATTAGTTTCTTTAAGCTGAAGCGAGAACTTTACGTAAGCTGTCTAATACCAAAACAAAACAAAACAAAAAACAGAAACCAAACCCACCGTTGTCAAGTTCCTTTCAATTTATAGTGACCCCATAGGATTTCCAAGGCTTTTTTTAAATCTCTACAGAAGCAGACTGCCCCATCTCTCTCCCTTGGGGCCACTAGTGGTTTGGAACCACTTTAGCAGTTGCTCGCCTTAACCGCTGTGACACCAGGGCTCCTAATTCAACTAATATTTTCAGTGCCTCAACTTTGTCAAAATTTTTAAAAACATATCTTGTTTTCACAAATACAGCACTCTATTCATGTTCAATATTTTACAGAGTTTCTGGATGGTACAATTGGTTAACACACTCAGCTGCTAATGGAAAGATTGGAAGCTTAAGTCCACCCAGAAGTGCCTTGGAAGAAAGGTCTGGCTATTTACTTCCAGAAAACTCAACCATTGAAATTCCTGTGGAGCACAGGACTACTCTGACACACCTGGGGTCGCCATGAGTCAGAATCAGCTCAACGCCAACTGATACTGTATCCTTTGTTACCAAGGAAAGAAGCACAATATAAGTTACGACGGATGCTAATTGGGAGTTTCTGCTGTTGAAACTTATGCGTATCATTAGGTTTTTGCCCCATGTATATTTTAGTAAAGCTGAAAATCAATACAATATTTTAATGAAAATGGAATGAAGCCCAAGTGCGTGCCATTGTCACACATTAAGTGGGAAACCTTCATCTTCCTCTACCTAGTCACTGAGGCAGTGACTGTGATCTCTCACCTCATCGCCTTGGTGTTTCTTATCAATATTTTTCTAATACTATGCCCACTTTCTGAAGACCAAAGATTACTATAGAGTTTAAATTTTAAAGAAATTATCTAATTAATTTCAGCAAGCAATAAATATTTTGAAGAGCTTAAATAAAAGTGTACATTATAAGGAAAAGTACAACCTGGGATTTACCTGCACCTAATTTCACCTAATTTTATTTGTAGTTTAGGAGATTTGATATGTTTAACACAGATCTCATTACTTCCTGGCAAAATGATATGCCTTTTTAAATGGCTTTTTTTTCTCCCTCTCTCTCTACTGAGAAAATAACTATGTAAAGTCAGTGTTTGATTGTTCTACCTCCCTCCCCTTCATGTGAAATTTGATGCTTTATTTTTTCACTAAGAGTTCATGCCTTCCCATAATCTGTGAACACATCTATTGTGAATAACAATATGATGTAGCAGTATAATAACTAAGGATGTTTTTAATACATAGAATCCCATTTTAAGTGACATTACAGCTTGATATGAATAAGATAGGCTCACAATTCTTACTATAATTTATTACCAGAAAAAAATATATTATCAAACATCAGTGTTTTGATGGGTAACGAATGGCTAAAGACAAAGATAACTGAAAATTATACACTAAAATCTAGTTAGTAAATTTGTTTCTCACAGAGGTATGGCTTAGAAATTTTGACACTACTTTTTGTATGATGTGATTAAAAAATAAGTAAATTTTTTGTAGATAATGAGAGTTGGGTTTCTACCGTATAGAAAAAGGAAAAAGGGGAAAGTTAGTAAGAACTCAGTGGTACTGAATTGTAGTTGGAGGTTATAATGTTGATCAAACCACACCAGCCAATAGGGTAACTCCTTTTTTTAACTTGTTGATTCAGAGACATGAGGTGCCCAAAGTGGCCAGGTAGGGTTCTTAATTTGCATTTTAATGGAATCAGTGCTGTATCTGCTGGAGGGAATAATCCTCCCTTTGGAACTAAGACTTCTAGACCATCAGAACACAGAGTAGCAGTGACAGAAAGCAAAAATTTTAGAAGTGGGTCACTAGGGGGTAATAGTGCATGGTGCCACTCACACTTCCACTCCTTGATTTCTTGTCACATTTCACAAGTTTTATTGAGTCGTGTTCTCATTTTTATTTAGCTTTAAAAAGTTGAGATTTTTTTTGAACAATTTATTATTTAGAAATGCATCATTAATCTCCAAATACTTAAGGATTTTCCACTTAGCTTTCTGTAATCGATTTCTAGTTTAATTTCACTGACAACACACTTTGTATGATTTCTACTCTATGTGCTAAGGTATGTTTTATGGTCCAGAATGTGTCAATATTTGTGAGTGTTCCATGTGTGCTTGAGAAGAATGTTTATTCTGCTGCCGTTACATGGAATAGTCTATAAATATAAATTAGATCAAGTTAATTAATAGGGACATTCAGGTCAACTATACCCTTACTGAATTTCTATCCTTTTGTTTTATATTTGGAAACCCTGGTGGCATAGTAGTTAAGTGCTATGGCTGCTAACCAAAAAGGTCAGCAGTTCAAATCCACTAGGCACTCCTTGGAAACTCTATGGGGCAGTTCTACTCTGTCCTATAGGGTCACTAAGTGTCAAAATTGACTTGACCGCAATGCTTTTTTTTTTTTTTTTTGAGAGAGGGGTGTTGAAAACTCTTACTGTAATAATGGATTGGTCTTTTTTTCCTTGAAGTTCTATTAGATTTTTTTTTTTTGCTTCGTGCATTTCGATTCTCAGTTGATAGGTTGCAAACCCATTACTCAGTTTTATGTATTCTTGGAGAATTGACTTCTTTATCATTCTGCAATGATTCTCTTTTTCACTGTTAATTTTCCTTGTTCTGAAGTCTGATTTTTTTTTTAATTAATGTAACTATTTCAGTTTTCTCTTGATTAGTGTTAGAATGGCATGTCTTCCTCAATTCCTTTATTTTTAACCTATCTGTGTATTTATGGAGTACCTGGGTGATGCAAATAATTAAGTTCTCGACTACCGACAGAAAGGTTAATTGTTTGAACTCACCTTGAGGTCCATTGGAGAAAACCTGGCGATCTGCTTCTGAAAGGTCAGAGCCTTGAAAAACATATAGAATGCATTTGTACTCTGTAACGCATGGGGTCACTATCAACTAGATGACAACTCATGTCTTTATAATTTAACTAGATTTCTTGTAGACAATATGTAGCTTTTTAGGCACTCTGATAATCTCTGTCTTTGAGTTGGTATATTTAAGTATTCAAATTTAAAGTAATTATTGATATATGTGGTTTAATATCTGTTATGATAATAAATGTTTCCTACTTGTAGCACTTGGTCTTTGTTTCTTCTTTTTTTTTTAACATTTCCTTCTTTCTTTGACTTGTCTGGTCTTACTGAGCATTTTATATGATTCAATTTTCTCTCCTCCCTTAGCATACCAATTATACTTTCTTTTTCATTGTTGATATTTACCACAGAGTTTGCAACATACAAGTTACCTAAGTTCACTTTGAAATAATACTATGCTGCTTCAAGGTTAATACAATACACTACTCCACTCTTTCTGCGTTATTGTTATAAATGTTGCTTCTACTCCACTCTTTCTTCTCCTTCTAGTGTTCCAATTATACACATGTTACACTTTTTAAAAATGTCCCACAGTTTTGTTGTGGATTTTGTTTTCATTTTTTCTCTTGCATTTCAGTTTACAATGACTCTGTTGATAAATGTTCAAACTCACTAATTGGTTCCTTAGCTGTGTGAAGTCTGCTGAACACATCAAAATTCTTTCCTCCTTGTCCTAATAATATTGTTGCCATTTCACTCATCCATATAGTATAAATCATCAAAAAATACACTCTATAATTAGTTAGAACAAAAGATTATCTTTGAAATCAATGAACAATAGAAAAAAATGAAAGATTTTACTTTTACCTTCACTTATTCCATCTCTGGTACTCTTTTTCATTATGTAGATCTAAGTTTTTGATCTACATGATTTTCATTCTCTCTGAAGAATTTCTTTATCATTTCTTTCAGGGCAGGTGTGCTGGCAATGAATTCCATCAGGTTTTGTTTTTCTTAGATAGCTTTTAGTCCTCCATTTTCAAGCATAATTTTTCTCAGTATAGGATTCAAGGTTGTTGTTTTGTTGTGCTTTTTGTTTGTTTTTGCTCTCAATGTTTTAAATATCCCACTCTACTCTCTTCTTGCTTTCACGGTTTCTGAAAGGGGTTTCAATGTAATTCTTATCCCTGTTCCATTATAGTTAAGGTGTTTTACTTTCCTTTCTGATTTCTTTCAATTTTTTCTTAATGTCTTTGGTTTTCTGCATTTTGAATATGATATGCCTAGGTTTTGGGGTAGGTTTTTTTTTTGTGTGTGTGTGTGGCATTTATCCTGTTTGGCATTCTCTGAACTTCTTGGATTTGTGGTTTCGTGTCTGACATTAATTTTGGAAAATTCTTTATTATTATAAGTGTTGCTTCTACTCCACTCTTTCTTCTCCTTCTAGTATTCCAATTATACACATGTTACACATTTTAAAATTGTCCAGCAGTTTTGTTGTGGATTTTGTTTTCATTTTTTCTCTTGCATTTCAGTTTAAAATGACTCTGTTGACAAATGATCAAACTCACTGATTGGTTCCTCAGCTGTGTGAAGTCTGTTGAATACCTCAAAAGCATTCTTTATTTCTGTGAGAGTACTTTTGGTTTTTATCATTTCCTTTTTATTTTTTTTTCTCAGAGTTTTCATCTCTCTGCTTACATTACCAATCTATTCTTGAATGATGTCTACTTTTCCCATCAGAGCCCTTTACATATTAATAGTAGTTATTTTAAATTCCCTGTCTGTTAATTCCAAAAGCTGTGTCAGATCTGAATCTTATTCTCATGCTTGCTTTGTTTCTTTAGGCTGTGTTTTTACTTGTCTTTCATCATGTCTTATAATTTTTAGGTTAAAGACATGATGTATTAAGTAATAGGAATTGCGTTAAATTAGTATGAAGTTTTAGGTTAATCTGATTATGAATTGTGCTTTTTTTAAATGTTTTTTTGTAGCTGTAAAGTGCCAGAGGCTCCAAATTCCTCTAGTCTCCCTTGATTATCCCCTTGCTGTCATTGGGTTTTCCAAAGAACTCACCCTTAGAGTTTGTATCTCTGCTCTCTCAGTTTTACCCAACCTTTACTGTACTGGAATCTATTAGTTGAAATGGTCAAGTATGGGGAAGAGGAAGCATTTTATAATTGTATGATTAAATTTCAATCATTTAGTGGTCCTGCGTCCCTGGAATGTGACCTTTATAAGTGTTTCTCAGTTCTCCCCTTACTGTTTAAGTGATTTAGGTAGGCAAGAGGATGGTAAAGTTGGGTTATTGCCTTTCCCATATATTGGATAATACACTGGTAAAGGCTTTTTCCCTGAAGAGTAGACTTTATTATGGTGAATTCTCTGGGCATGTTTCCAAATGGCTACTTTTTCCTCTCTCTTGCCAGAAACAACAGACTTTTCTTGCACTTGTACCTTGAGAATCTGGTGAGGTCCCTGGAGGTAAAACTCAAAGGAAGAGTGGTGGCTTCCCTAAGACTGGGATCCCATATTTCCTTATTCTCAAGCTAATCCAAACTTGGCCTCCAAAAAATCATCAAAATTATCATTAAAGTTAAGTGATAGAATGCTTGCCTTCCATGTCAATCTTAGTTCAGTGTCCAGCCAACGCACTTCGATCACAACTACCATTCATCTGTCAGTGGAAGACTGTGTGTTGCTGTGATGCTGAACAGGTTTCAGTGGAGCTTCCAGACTAAGACAAATTAGAAAGAAACACCTGGCTGACTACTTCCAAATATCAGACAATGAAAACCCTGTGAATTACAGCAATCTGATCTACAACAAATCAAGGGAATGACATAGAACCAAGCAGCAGTTCGCTTGCTTCATTGTGCGTGGGGTTGCTATGCATTGGGGGCTGACTTGACTGCAGCTAACAACAGCAACAACAACCAGTTTGTGACTCCAGCCCCCTCTGCTTCAAGTAAGCTGATGTCGGCTCTGATTTTCTGTATTACCTTTCTCTTCAAAATTCAGGATGGTAATTTTCCCCATGATCCCAATTCTTAGGTGGTTCTAAAAAGCCATTTATTTTTAATTTGTTCATCTTTTCTCTTTTCTTTTCTTTTTTATAGGAGGCACTGGCAATTTACAAGTTCTTTACATATTACAGTTGACACTAGCTATTGTAACATAATATTTTCCTACCAGAATGGTGTTCTATGTGTGTGCTTATTTTGTGATAATAAATGAATAATTTCTTTCATAAGGATCAGCCCAAAGCTGGTAACTATGAGGCAGAGGTTAAAGACGTCCCAAATGTTCAACTTTTCCAAACTGTTGTACTACCACTCCATCATTTCTAACATCAACTACTACCTCTCCTTTCAGTACTCTCCCTCCCATCTTTGGGTTCACTAATTTGCTGCAATGTCTCACAGAACTCACAAACTGTGCAAAGGAAATGTCTCAAGTGGTTGTGGAGGCTGGCAAGTCCCAAATCTGTGGGTCTGGCATAGTCGTCTCCCGACCCACTTGGCTGCAGGAGCTGACGAACACAAACTGGCAGTTCAGACCACAGGCTGCTGGCTCACAAGGCTGCGAAAACTGACAAATCAGGTCAGATTATAGGCCCCTGGCACACAGGGCTGTGGAGGCCATTGAATCCTGGAACCAGCAGGTCAGACAGTAGGCCTGGCTTGAGTCCCAAGAACCAGAGGTGAATTGATCATGAACTGGACACGGAATCCAATGAACACACCTTTCTTGATTTTAAACCATGCAGTATCCTCTTGTTCTTTTTGAACAACTGCCTCTTGGTCTATGTATAGGTTCTGCATGAGCACAATTAAGTGTTGTGAAATTCCCATTCTTTGCAGCATTGTCCATAACTTGTTATGGTCCACAAAGACAAATGCCTTTGCATTGTCAATAAACCACAGGTAAACATCTTTGTGATATTCTCTGCTTTCAGCCAAGATCCATCTGACATCAGCAATGATATCCCTCATTCCACATCCTTTTCTGAATTCGGATTGAATTTCTGGCAGTTCCCTGTTAACATATGGCTGTAGCTATTTGTGAATTATCTTCAGCAAAATTTTGATTTTATGTGATATTAATAATATTATTCGATAATTTCCACACAAAGAAAGGAGGACGTGGCGATCTACTTTCAGAAAAAAAAAAAAAAGCCAGTGAAAACCTTTTGGATAGCAGCAGAATACTGCCTGATATAGCGCTGCCAGTAAAGCTACAGTTTAAAAAACTGACAACCAAATATTGGAAAGAATAAAGAGCAACTTGTATTTGGAAACACTGTTGGTGATAAATTCTTCAAATGTATTTGGTCAATTTGTTTTATCGATCACAATTAAGAGGCACTTATTTTACACAATCAGCCTACTTCTATGTAAAAACACAATAAAAAAATAGTGTATATGTACATCAAGAGACTTTATAAGAATGCTCAGAACATTCTAATAGCTAGAAGTTAAAAAAATACCCTAAATGTTCATAAGCAGTAAAATGAACAAATAAATTCTGACATAACTACACAATACTGCATAGCAAGGAAAATGAACAAATTGCAGATACAGAGCAATCTGACTAATCTAATATTGAGAAAAATAAGCCAGACACAAAATAATACATTCTGTAGCTTTCCATATGTATAAAGTTTTAAAAAGAAGTAAAACATAATCGGTAGTGTTAGAAATCAAGATAATGGTTAATTTTGGGGAGGAAGAAGAGGAAGTAGGAAGAAGGAATGATAGGAAGTAGGTAAAAGAAGTCCTCTGAGATTCTGGGAGTGTTTCATTTCTTCATCTATTGGTGGTTACATTGTGCTGATGCTGTGGCAATAAATTAAACTGTATACTTTGTGTTGTTCACTTTTCTCTATGTGCATTATCCTTCAAACAAAAAGACTAAACAACCCCTTAAAGTTGATATTTGAAAATGCAAAAGGCGTAGTTTCATTTGCCTTTCAAACGGTGCAGTTTCATTCCTATAAGTCCAGTGAGGGTAGATGTATCAGATGTGCTATGGAGATCCCAGGTATATTTGGGGGTAAGTTACAGCACTAAGAACTTTCCTAAGCCTGTGGGAGGCAAAACACAGAGGGACAATGGGATATATTTTAATATTTTTTATTTGACTACCTTTGTGCCCACAAACTGGTACTTCCTAGAGAAACTTGGGTTCCACTTGGAAAATAAATGCAGTCATTAACTTATTTGAAGTTAGATTTTGTTTGTTTATTTTATGTTTGTTTATTTGTCAGTGGACTCAAATGAATATTCTAAATAACCTCTTTTATAAAGAAGATAAAAGCCAAAAACTACTCAATCTAATCATTTCATTTTCTTGATAGTTCAAGGTGATTCGTTCATGTATGATTTTTGTCTGTTAATAATTTTGCCAAAGCAAGTCAATGGGAGAATTGAAGTAATTTGGCAAATTGTCTTGAAAGTAGTATTGGTGCCCTCCTCAAATACCCCTGAAAGCTAAGCACTCCTTCCTTAGCAATTCCCAAAATACCCCGGGCATTTATAAAAACAGTTATCACAGCAGTCTATACTGGTCTGCCTCTTCAATGCAATAACTTATTTCTTTAACCACCCTGGATAGCATAGCATGTATACTGTATCTGTATTCAATTACATTTTGTTAAATATCCAATCAAAAATTCTCCACTTTATCTCATTTTTGCCTTGAATTTTTCTGAATCTTTCATCATACACCTATTAATAAATGATCTAAATGGAATGCCTCTCTCTTTTATCTCTAATTAGAACATTGTGGGAGAATGTGTTCAAACTGATGAGTGCAGTGATGGAATATAAAAGTGTAAAATCAACATTTTCCCTTTAGTTCGGTCATCTGTAGACACAAAAGAAGTTAACCATTAAAATATATTGTTTCAAAAAATATAAGAGGCTCCTCTGTGCATTTTGAACATCCCACTTTAGTGTATTTTCTAGGGACACATAAAGTAAGGCAGAACAGACATCACAAGTATAGTTCATTGGTATGTTGATAAATGCTTACCAACTGGTTTGGGGCAAGAGATGATTTGTGTCATTTGCTGAGTTCTACACTACAAATAAGCCTAGGAAACACTGTGGGACAGTTCTCCTCTTTCCTGTAGGGTCCCTGTGAGTCAGAATCAACTTGATGGCATGCAACAGCAACAGTACAAAAAACCCACAACATGGCTGATTAGAAATTATGAATAGAATGTCATTGAGTGCAAAATTAGAAAGATACAGGCACGTTTGCTCTAGAGAGGCTACCGTTTCAGCACATCATCTTCTGTAATTGGAAAAAAAAAAAAATCAGTTACAGGTGGTATAATAGACAAAAGAAAGCTCTCTTAAATTATTCTGCTTCAGATTTCACATTAAATCATAGTCAGAAATTTAATGTTATACTTTAAAAATCGTTTTTCTGTGAAACTAACATTTAAAGTTCATTCCTAAGGGATGATCATACTAAATCATTTTAATTCCACCAACAGTTTCAAGTGTATTTGACAAAGGGGCAGATGGCCTAAAGTGAGGAATAGCTGTACGTATTACATAAGGAAGCATGCAAAAAGATAGGAAAATGGCCTCAGAAAAGCTACACTTCATTAATTTAGGCTTTGCCTCCAACTACTCTTTTCATAGTTATAGGTTTGTTTTTCAAATATCCTTCATGAGGGCCCTAGGACAAGAATTGCAATAGAATATAAACGACAAAATACCATTTTAGTACAAACTGTGTCTGGGTAAACGTTTTCACCATTGTTTTTCATTGTCTGTTATACTACATAAATATGTATTTTGACGTATGTCTTTGACCAAAGGACTTTAATGTGGAGATACTTTGGTAAGTTTTAAATACCTTGTCTTTCAAGTGAGAGTGGTATCTACGGACATATGAAATACATTGAAGTTTATTACGAAGAAATAAAACATTTGCACATCTTGCTCCAATTATATAATTCAAGGAACCTCTTCAATTATCATGTATTCTCCAGTGGGATGGGACAATTTGCTGGTGGTTTCCTGTGTGCCTTCCATTCTTCTGTCTGTGCGCAATTCATTGCACGGGGAGGAGATGCATTCTGAGGGAAGAGCTGCTAGTAACTTCTAGCGTTACCTTCCAAGGAGTAGATTTTACTCTTGAATATTTAAAAAAAACCAGAGCATTAATCAAGCAATATGACCCTTGTGCTGAAGGCAGAATACTTCATTGATTTGGATAAAATAAAAACTCATGTAAAATGTTATTATAATTGTGTAGACATTTCTTATTTGAATGGATTTCTTCCAATTATTTAATATAAATTAAATTGAACTTTAGAGAATTCTTATGTAGTGTCAGCATTGGGTTAGGTTCTAGGGATGAGTTCTCTAGCAACAAAGAGGTGATTTCAGGCAGAAAAGAGCAGTTTACTCTTCAAAAAAGGGGAGAGCATCATAGTGTGCCAATAAAGAATTAGTGCTGGAGCACAAATTTCAATATACCAACACTTAGAAAATTCCATCTTTGACCATATTAGTAACATGTTCCAGCTGAGAAAAAAATTACACACACAAAGCCTGAATGATCATTTAAAGACAGCAGACCAGATTGATAATTGAGGTGAATAATTTGTGTAATAAAGTGAATTTATTTAAGGGCCTTGACTACCAATCCTCATTATCTGCCTGATGTGAAGTGCTGTACTTTCAACTCTGCTTTAACTAATGAGAATACCTTTTTAACCTAAGATGTTAAAATGATCTTCCTTAAAGACTTAATTTGTATGTGTGTGTGTGTGTTAGCTGCCCTGAGTACTAACATATATGCTTCTATGATATTTTGAAATATTTTCCTGCATTTGCCTTATCTCTGTTATTTTCCTTGCCTTTTCTGTTTCTTTGATTATTTTCACAGGAAGGATATGAGACAGGACAACAAACACAAATTGTCTGTAAGTTTTGATGTTTGCTTACAAAACCCTACATTCCTTATGGGTTTTTTTTTTTTTTTTTAGTTTTTATTGTGCTTTAAGTGAAAGTTTGCAAATCAAATCAGTCTCTCACACAAAAACCCATATACACCTTGCTACATACTCCCAATTGCTCTTCCCCCAATGACACAGCCTGCTTTCTCACTCCACTCTCTTTTTTCCTGTCCATTCTGCCAGCTTCTAATGCCCTCTACCCTCTCATCTTCCCTCCAGGCAGGAGATGCCAACATAGTCTCAAGTGTCCACCTGATCCAAGAAGCTCGCTCCTCACCACCATCCATCTCTGTCACATTGTCTAGCTCAATCCCTATCTGAAGAGTTGGCTTTGGAATGGTTCCTGTCCTGGGCCAACAGAAGGTCTGGGGGCCATGACCATCAGGATCCTCCTAGTCTCATTCAGACCATTAAGTCTGGTCTTTTAATGAAAATTTCGGGTCTGCATCCCACTGTTCCCCTGCTCCCTCAGGGGTTCTCTGTTGTGTTCCCTGTCAGGGCAGTCATGGGTTGTAGCTGGGCACCATCTAGTTCTTCTGGTCTCAGGATGATGTAGTCTCTGGTTTATGCGGCCCTTTCTGTCTCTTGGGCTTGTAATTACCTTGTGTCCTTGGTGTTCTTCATTCTCCTTTGGTCCAGGTGGATTGAGACCAATTGTTGCATCTTAGACGGCTGCTTGCTCCCATTTAAGACCCCAGATGCCACTCTCCAAAGTGGGATGCAGAATGTTTTCTTAATAGATTTTATTATGCCAGTTGACTTAGATGTCCCCTAAAACCATGTCTCCCAAAACCCCTCCCCTGCTATGCTGGCCTTTGAAGCATTCAGTTTATTCAGGAAACTTTTTTGCTTTTGGTTTAATCCAGTTGTGCTGACCTGGCCTATACTGTGTGTTGCCTTTCCCTTCACCTAAAGTAGTTCTTATCTACTATCTAATTAGTGAATACCCCTCTCCCAATATCCCTCCCTCCCCACTCTCGTAACCATCAAAGAATATTTTCTTCTCTGTTTAAACTATTTCTCCAGTTCTTATGATAGTGGTCTTATACTATATTTGTCCATTTGCAACTGACTAATTTCATTCATCATAATGCCTTCCAGATTCCTCCATGTTATGAAATGTTTCACAGATTCATCACTGTTCTCTATCAATGTGTAGTATTCCATTGTGTGAATATACCATAATTTATTTAACCATTCATCCATTGATGGGCACCTTGGTTGCTTCCATCTTTTTGCTATTGTAAACAGTGCTGCAATGAACATGGGTGTGCATATATCTGTCGTGTAATGGTTATTAATTATCTAGGATATATTCCAAGGAGTGGGATTGCTGGATTATACGGTAGTTCTATTTCTAGCTTTTTAAGGAAGAGCCAAATCAATTTCCAAAGTGTTCGTACCATTTTACATTCCCACCAGCAGTGTATAAGTATTCCAGTCTCCCCACAACCTCTCTAAGCTTTATTATTTTGTGTTTTTTTGATTAATGCCAGCCTTGTTGGTATAAGATGAAATCTCATTGTAGTTTTGATTTGCATTTCTCTAATGGCTAATGATCATGGGCATTTCCTCATGTATCCCTTAGCTACCTGAGTGCCTTCTTTAGTGAAGTGGCTGTTCATATCTTTTGTTTTTTAATTGCGCTATTTGTCTTTTTGTAGTTGAGTTTTTGCAGTATTATGTAGATTTTAGAGATCAGACACTGATCGGAAATGTCATAGCTAAAAACTTTTTCCCAGTCGGTAGGTAATCTTTTATTCTTTTGGTAAGTCTTTGGATGAGTAAAGGTGTTTGATTTTTAGGAGCTCCCAGTTATCTACTTTTTCTTCTGCATTGTTAGTAATGTTTTGTATACTGTTTATGCCATGTACTAGGGCTCCTCACATTGTTCCAATTTTTTTTTCCATGATTTTTATTGTTTTGGATTTTATATTTAGATCTTTGATCCATTTTGAGTTCATTTTTGTGCATGGTGTGAGGTATGGGTCTTGTTTCATTTTTTTGCAGATGGATATCCAGTTATGCCAGCACCATTTGTTAAAAAGACTGTCTTTTCCCCATTTAACGGATTTGGGGCCTTTGTCAAGTATCAGCTGCTCATATGTGGATAGATTTATGTTTGGATTCTCAATTCTGTTCCATTGTTCTATGTATCTGTTGTTGTACTAGTACCAGGCTGCTTTGACTACTGTGGCGGTATAGTAGGTTCTAAAATCAGGTAGAATGAGGCCTCCCACTTTGTTCTCTTTTTCAGTAATGCTTTACATTTCCAGGGTCTCTTTGTCTTCCATGTGAAATTGGTGATTTGTTTCTCCATCTCATTAAGAAATGTCATGGGAATTTGGATTGGAATTGCATTAAATCCATAGATTACTTTGGTAGAATGGACATTTTTACAATGTTAAATCTTCCTACCCATGAGCAAGTTATGTTTTTCCACTTATGTAGGTCTCTTTTGGTTTCTTGCAGTAGTGTTTTGTAGTTTTCTTTCTGTAAGGCTTTTACATCTCTGGTAAAATTTATTCCTAAGTATTTTATCTTCTTGGAAACTACTGTAAATGGTATTGATTTGGTGATTTCCTCTTCGATGTTCGTTTTGTTGGTGGAGAGGAATTCAACTGATTTTTGTATGTTTATCTTGTATTCTGATACTCTGCTAAACTATTTCTGTAGTTTTTTTTGAGGATTCCTTAGGGTTTTCTGTGTATAAGATCATGCCATCTGCAAATAGAGATACTTTGACTTCTTCCTTGCCAATGTGGGTGCCCTTTACTTCTTTATCTAGCCTAATTTCTCCAGCTAGGACCTCCAGCACAAAGCTGAATAAGAGTGGTGATAAAGGGCATCCTTGCCTGGTTCCAGATCTCAAGAGGAATGCTTTCAGGCTCTCTCCATTTAGAATGATGTTGGCTATTGGCTTTATATAAATACCCTTTATTATGTAGAGAAATTTTCCTTCTATTCCTATTTTGCTGAGAGTTTTTATCATGAATGGCTGTGGAACTTTGTCAAATTCCCTTTCTGCATCAATTGATAAAATCGTGTGATTCTTGTCTTTTGTTTTATTTATATGGTGGATTATATTAACTGTCTTTCTAATGTTGAACCATCCCTGTATACCTGGTATGGTGACTTATTTTTTTGATATGTCGTTGAATTCTATTGGCTAGAATTTTGTTGAGGATTTTTACATCTATGTTCATGAGGGATACAGGTTTGTAATTTTCTTTATTTGTGGTGTCTTTACCTGGTTTTTGGTATCAGGGATATATTGGCTTCATAGGATGAGTTTGGGAGTATTTCTATGCTCTGAAATACCTTTGGTAGTAGAGGTGTTAACTTTTCTCTGCAAGTTTGGTAGAACTCTGCAGTGAAGCTGTCCGGGCCAGGGTTTTTTTTTTTTTTTTTTCTTGGGAGTTTTTAGAATACCTTTTCAATCTCTTCTTTCATTATGAATCTATTTAATTGTTCTACCTCTGTTTATGTTAGTTTAGGTAGATAGTGTGTTTCTAGGAATTCATCCATTTCTTCTAGGTTTTCAAATTTGGTCGAGTACAATTTTTCATAGTAGTCTCATATGATTCTTTCAATTTCACTTGGGTCTGTTGTAATATCGCCCAACTCATTTCTTACTACGGTTATTTGCTTTCTCTCTCTCTCTCTTTTTTTTTTTTTTTTTTTTGCCAGTTGGGTCAATGGATTGTCAATTTTGTTGATATTTTGTTTTCAGAGAACGAGCTTTTGGTCTTGTTAATTCTTTCAATTCTTTTCCTGTTTTTTTATTTCATTTAGTTCTGCTCTAATTTTTATTATTTGTTTTTTCTTGTGCCTGAGGGTTTTTTGTTGTTGTTGTTGTTCCTCTCTTTCTTATGTTCAAATTGTAGGGATAATTCTTTGATTTTGGCCCTTTCTTCTTTTTTGGATGTGTGCATTTATTGATATAATTTGATCTCTGAGCACCACTTTTGCTGTGTCCCAATGATTCTGATACAAAGTGTTTTCATTCTCGTTGGATTCTATGAATTTCTTTGTTCCATCCTTATGTCTTCTATAATCCAGTCTTTTTTGAGCTGGGTATTGTTCAGTTTTCAAGTGTTTGATTTCTTTTCCCTGCTTTTCCTGTTATGATTTCCACTTTTATGGCCTTATGGTCAGAGAAGATGCTTTTTAATATTTCAGTGTTTTGGATTCTGCTAAGGCTTGCTTTATGACCTAATATGTTGTCTATTCTAGAGAATGTTCCATGTGCATTAGAAAAGAAAGTATACTTGGCTGCTGTTGGGTGGAGTGTTCTGTATATGCCTATGAAGTCAAGTTGGTTGATGGTGGCATTTAGATCTTCTGTGTCCTTATTGAGCTCCTTTCTCGATGTCCTATCCTTCACCGAAAGTGATGTGTTGAAGTCTCCCACTATTATTGTGGAGCTGTCTATCTCACTTTTCAATGCTGATAGAGTTTGTTTTATGTATGTTTCAGCCCTGTCATTGGGTGCACATATATTTAATATGGTTATATCTTTATATAAAAAACAGAATTAGTGTCCATTTAAACATTATATAGTGTCCTTCCTGATCCTTTATGGTGGATTTAACTTTAAAATCTATTTTGTCAGAAATTAATATTGCCACTCCTGCTCTTTTTTGATTGTTGTTGCTTGATATATTTTTTCCATCCTTTGAGTTTTAGTTTGTTAGTGTCTCTACGTCTAAGGTGTTTCTCTTGAAGGCAACATATAGACAGATGGTATTTTTTAATTCATTCTGTCACTCTCTGTCTCTTTATTGGTGCATTTAGTCCACTTCCATTCAGCGTAATTATGGATAGGTATGAATTTAGTGCTATCATTTTGATGTCTTTTTTGTGTGTGTTGTTGACGGTTTCTTTTTCCCACTGAATTTTGTGTGCTGAGTACGTTATCTTTATGTGCTGTCCTGTCTTCATATTCGTTGTTGTAGATTTTGTTTCAGCGGAGTATTTTTCTCTTGTGTTTTATTTTAATGAGTAGGATAGTTTTTTCTCCTTTGTGGTTGCCTTATTATTTCCACCCATTTTTCTAAATTTAAACCTAACTTTTATTTCTTTGTATCACCTTATCTCCCTCTCCATATGGAAGATCTATGACTACATTTCTTAGTCCCTCTTTATTGTTTTAATATTGTCTTCTTTTACAGAATAACATCGCTGTTTCCCTGTTTTGAGTGTTTTTTTTACCTTGTTTTATTTTTTGTGATTTCTCTATCTGGTTTGAACTCCGATCGCTCTGCCCAGTGTTCTAGTCTTGGGTTGATACCTGATATGATTGATTTTCTAACCAAAGAACTGCCTTTACTATTTCTTGTAGTTTTGGTTTGGTTTTTACAAATTCCCTAAACTTCTGTTTATCTGGCAATATCCTAATTTCACCTTCATATTTGAGAGGTAGTTATGCTGGATATATGATTCTTCACTTGCAATTTTTCTCCTTCAGTTTTTTTTATATAAGTTGTCCCATTGCCTTATTGCCTGCATGGTTTCTGCCAAGTGTTCCGAGCTTATTCTTATTGACTCTCCTTTGTAGGTGACTTTTCTTTATCCCTAGCTACTCCTAAAATTCTCTCTTTATCTTTGGTTTTGTCAAGATTGCTTATAATATATCTTGGTGACTTTCTACTAAAATCGTCCTTATGTGGAGTTCTATGAGCTTCTTGAATAGATATCTTATCATCTTTCACGATATCAGGGAAGTTTTCTGCCATCAAATCTTTGACAATTCTCTCTGTATTTTCTGTTATCCCTCCCTGTTCTGCTACTTCAATCACTCATAGGTTACTTCTGTTGATAGAATGTGGGCAGCTACTAGAAGTTGGAAAAGGTAAGTAAAGGGATTTTTGCTAGAGTCTCAAGAAAGGATTGCACTCCTGTTGACACTTTGATTTAAGCATAAAACTGTTATCATAGAATTTATTCGAACGTATAGTCACCATAGGTGTATCAGAGTTAAACTGTGCTCCACAGGGTTTTCAGTGGCTGATTTTTCAGACCAAGACCACTAGGGCTTTCTTAGCAGGTAATGCTGGGTGTACTGCAACTGTTTGGATAACAACTGACTGTTAACTGTTTGCATCACCCAGGGACTCTGACCTAAGCCTGTTATTATCGATTCCAACTCATGGTAAACTTATCTATGCACAACAGAATGAAACACTGATTGTTTCTGCATCATCATTACAACTGTTCCTATGTTTGGGCCTATTCTTACAGCCACTGAGTAAATCCATCTCACTGAGGATCTTCCTCTTTTTTGCTGACCAAGTACTTTAGCAAGCATAGTATCCTTCTCCAGGGACTGGCCCCTCCGTATAACATGTCCAAAGTATGTGAGACAAAGTCTTGCTATCTTTGCTTCTAAGGAGCATTCTGGCTGTACTTCTTCAAAGCAGATTTGTTTGTTATTCTGGCAGTTCATGGTATATTCAATATTGTTTGTCAACACCATAATTCAAAGGCATCGATTCTTTTTCAGTCTTCCTTATTCATTCTCATGTTTTCACATGCATATGAGATAATTGAAAATACCATGGCTTAGATCACGTGCACCATAATCCTCCTCAAAGTGATATTTTTGCTTTTTAACACTTTAAAGAGGTCTTTTGTAGCAAATTTCCCCAGTGCAATAAATCATTTCTTGCCTGTTACTCCCATGAGCATTGATTGTGGGTCAGTGTAAAATGAAATCCTTGACGAATTCGGTCTTTTTTCCCTTTATCTTGATGTTGCTTATTGGTCCAGTTGTGAGGATTTTTGTTTTCTTTATGTTGAGGTGTAACCCATACTGGTGCTTGTAGCCTTTGATCTTCATCAGTAAGTGCTTCAAGTTCTCTTAGCTTTCTCCAAGACAGGTTGTGTCATCTTCATATTGAAGATTGTCACTGAGTCTTTCCCCAATCCTAATGCCATGTTCTTCTTCATACAGTCCAGTTTCTCGGATTATTCGCTCAGCATTTAAGTTGAATAAGTATGGTAAAAGGATACAACCCTGATACACACCATTCTTGATTTTAAACCACACCGTATTCATTTGTTTTATTTGAATGAGTGCCTCTCAGTCTATGTACAGGTTCCGCATGAGCACAATTCAGTGTTCTGGAATTCCCATTCTTCACAATTTTATCCATAATTTGTTATGATCCACATAAATGCCTTTTCATAGTCAATAAAACACAGGTAAACAGCTTTATGGTATTCTCTGCTTTCACCCAAGGCCCATCTGACTTCAGGAATGATATCCCTAGTTCCATGTCTTCTTCTGAATTTCTGGCAGTTCCCTGTCAATGTACTGCTGCAACTTTTTTTGAATTTTCTTCAGAAGCATTTTACTTGTGTGTGATATTAATGATACTGTTCTTTCCACATTCTGTTGTATCACCTTTCTTTGAAACGGGGACAGATATTGACCTTTTCCAGTCGGCAAGGTAGCTGTCTTCCAAATTTCTTGGCACAGGTGAATGAGCATGTCTAGCATTGCATCCGTTTGTTGAAACTTCTGAATTGGTATTCCATGAATTCATAGAGCCTTGTTTTCCCAATGCCTTCAGTGCAACTGTACTCCTTCCTTCAGTACTATCAGTTCTTAATCATATGCTACCTCCCGAAACGGGTGAAAGACAATCAATTATTTTTGGTATAGTGACTCTGTATATTTTTTCCATCTTCTTTTAATGTTTCCTAGGTTGTTGAATATTTTGCGCATAGAATCATGCAATATTGGAACCTGAGGCGTGAATTTTTTTGTCTAGTTTTTTCAGCTTAAGAAATGCTGAGCATGTTCTTTCCTTTTGGTTTTGTAACTCCAGGCCCTTGCACATTTCATTATAATACTCTGTCTTCTCAAGGAGCCCTGGTGGAGCAGTGGTAAAGCATTTGGCTGCTAATCAAAAGGTCAGAAGTCTGAATTCACCAGCTGCTCCTTGACAACCACATGAGAGATTTCTACTCTGTCCTATAGGGTCACTATGAGTTGGAATCAACTCGATGGCAATTTTTTTTTTTTTTTTTTTTGGTCTTCTCAAGCCACCCTTTTTAAAAAATTTTTCTTTATTGTGCTTTAGGTGAAAATTTACAAATCAAGTTAGTCTCTCATACAAAAAGTCATACACACCCCACTGTGCACTCCCAGCTGCTCTCCCCTTAATGAGACAGCACATTCCTTCTCTCCACCCTGTATTCCCTGTGTCTATTCAACCAGCTCCTGTCCCTCTCTTGCCTCTCATCTTGCCACCACACAGGAGTCAACCACATAGTCTCATGTGTCTACTTGAATCACAAAGTTCACTCCTCACCAGCATCATTGTATATCTTATAGTCCAGGCCAATCCCTGTCTGTAGAGTTGGTCTTGGAAATGGTTTCAATCTTGGGCTATCAAAAGGTCCAGGGACCATGCTGTCAGGTTCCCTCCAGTCTTAGTCAGACCATTAAGCCTGGTCTTTTTATGAGAATTTAAGATCTGCATCCCACTGTTTTTCTGCTCCATCAGGGTCAAGCCAGCCTTTTTTAATCTTCCTTTCAGCTCTTTTACTTTAGCATTTGTTCCATTCACTTTAGCTACTGTAAGTCAAAGAACAAGTTTCAGGGTCTCTTCTGACATGCATTTTTGTATTTCTTTTTTCTTTCCTGTCCTTTTAATGACCTTTTTATTTCTTCATGTATGATGTTCTTGATGTCATCCCACATCTTGTCTGGTCTTTGTTCATTAGGTTCATTGTGTCAAATCTATTATTGAGATGGTCTCTAAATTCAGGTAGAATGTACTCAAGGTTGTACTTTGGCTCTCATGGACTTGTTCGGATTTTTTTCAGCTTCAACTTGAACTTGCATATGAGCAATTAATGGTCTGTTCTGCAGTCAGCCCTGGCCTTTTTCTGACTGATGATATTGAGCTTCTCCATCGTCTCTTTCCACGGATGTCAGTTTGATTCCTGAGTATTCCATCTGGTGAGGTCCTTGTGTATAGTCACTGTTTATGTTGTTGTAAAAAGGTATTGGCAATGAAGAAGTCATTGGTCTTCCAAACCTTTACTACAGTATCTCCGGTGTCATTTCTTTCACCAAGGCCATATTTTTCAACTACCGATCCTTCTTTGTTTCCAGTTTTTGCATTCCAATCACCACTAATTACAGTCCAGGCCAATCCTGGACTAATCATTTAATTATCAATGAATCTTGATTGCATGTTTGATCAATTTCAGACTGCAGAATTTGGTAAAAATATTCAGTTTTTTCATCTTTGGCATTAGTGGTTGGTGCGTATAGTTGAATAATAATCATATTAAATGGTCTCCCTTGAAGTCGTATGGATATTATCTTATCACTCACAGCGTTGTGCTTCAGGATGAATGTTGAAATGTTCTTTTTAACAATGAATGTGACACCATTCCTCTTCAATTTTTCATTCCTGGCAGAGTTGCCCATATAATTGTCTGATTCAAACAACCAATACCTGTCTACTTCAGCTCACTGATACCTAGGATATTTATCTTCAAGCATTCCATTTCATTTTTGATATCTTCTAATTTTCCTAAATTCATACTCACTACATTCCATGTTCCTATTATTAATGGAGGTTTGCAGCTGTTTCTTCTCATTTTGAGTCATGCCACATTAGCAAATGAAAGTCTCGAAAACTTTACTCCATCAATGCCATTGAGGTCCACTCTACTTTGAGAAGACACTTCTTCCCCGGTTGTATTTTGAGTACCCTCCAACTTGAAAAGCTCTTGTTCAGGCGCTACGTCAGACAATGTTCCGCTGTTATTTAAAAGGTTTTAACTGGCCATTATTTTTTTAGAAGTAGATTGCCATGTCCTTCTTCCTAGCCTGTCTTAGTTTGGAAGCTCCACTGAAACCTGTCCACCATGAGTGACCCTACTGGTATTTGAAATACTGGTGACATAGTTTCCAGCATCACAGCAACATGCAAGCCAACACAGAATGACAAACTGACGTATTAGTGACGGGATTCGAGCCTGTTGTTGTTTAGGTGCCAGTTGGTTCCGACTCATAACCATCCTATGTACAACAGAAGGAAACACTGCCTGGTCCTGTGTCAGGCCTACAAATGTTGTTATGCTTGAACCCACTGTTGCAGGCACCTTGCCAATCCATCTCCTTGAGGGTCTTCTGCTTTTTCGATGACCCTCTACTTTTCCAAGCATGATGTCCTTCTCCATGATCTCTACTCATAATATGTCCCAAGTATGTAAGACATAGTCTTGCCATCCTTGCTTCTAAGGAACATTCTGGCTGTACTTCTTCCAAGACAGATTTGTTCATTCTTTTGGCAGTCCGTGGTATATTCAATATTGTATTCAATATTCTTCGCCAACACCACAATTCAAAGGCATTCATTCTTCTTCTGTCTTCCTTATTCCCTGTCTAGCTTTCGCATGCCTATGAGGAGATTGAAAATACCATGGCTTGGGTTAGGCGCACCTTAGTCTTTAAGGTGACATCTCTGCTTTTCAGCACTTTATAGAGGTCTTTTGCAGCAGATTTTCCTAATGCGGTGCATCATTTGATTTCTTGTCTGCTGCTTCCATGGGAGTTGATTGTGGATCAGAGGAAAATCATTTATCATGATGTTGCTTATTGGTCTAGTTGTAAGGATTTTTATTTTCTCTATGTTGAGGTGCCATCCACAGTGAAGACTGATCCATCCTACTGAAGTCCATTTTGGACTTCTAATCCTCAATACTATACGACGATAAATTTGTGTTGTTATAACCCACTAAGGTTGTGGTAATTTGTTACAGCAGCAATAGGAAATAAGAGGGTTGTCAGGAAAGTGGTAAGAAAACAGAGTGAATGGCTTTGTGCTGAGTTTAGCAGAGGGAGGATTGTGAGTGTAACAAGTCAATGAATCTGAAGGGTTACAGTATAAGAATGATGGATTTCTCAGTGTAGGCAAAGGCTAGGTGATGACTAGATAAATCCCCTTCAAGTCTTACTACTATAAGTGTCGTAGGAATTAGACACAATCCTTTAAGGACTTCTAAGGAAAACTGAAATTATATTTTCCTGTCAGTCTCATGGGAAGAAAGTTTTGAAATAAAACTTATATTATAGAAAACAAAGAAGTAATATTTTTCACATACCTGAGTTTTTAATCATAATCACCCTGTTGCATCTTTACTACTTTGATGTATGCCTTTCCTTAGTCTTTTTTTCTTTTTTAGTCTAAGTTAAACTATAATATGCTGAGTCCTTTGCAACCACATAGTAATGGGATAAGTAAAAACATGAATTAAGAGAGGAAACTACAGCAGATTTATACTTGAATTTGTAAATAAATGGGATTACTGCTGCCGGTAAAAGCTTGAAGAATTTTTAGTCCTTAATAACTTGACACAACTTCTGGAAAAAGGCTATTGTAGTTGGTATAGCAATAACAATTGATATTTCACCTGCATTGAGAAATCATTCTTGTATTATAAATAGACTAATTCTTGTCAGTCAATAAACTATTAAATAACAGAGGGGTAAGGTTTTTTGTGTGTGTGTGTGTGGGGGTAAGAACAGTGAAATGGTCATGTGAGAAGCATTGACTATTTCCCCCAATAATATCTACTTACCAAAAAAAAAAAAAAAAAAAACCAAACCCACTGCCGTCGAGTCGATTCTGACTCATAGCAACCCTACAGGACAGAGTAGAACTGCCCCATAGAGTTTCCAAGGAGCACCTGGTGGATTTGAACTACCGACCTTTCGGTTAGCAGCCATAGCACTTAACCACTATGCTACCAGGGTTTCCAATATTCTTTTTAAGGCAAAGGGCCAAGAAGAACCTAGGTAATTTTGAAGAAAAGGACTAAATGGGATGACTTAATAAAACATGTATGAGTACTTATTATAAGACTATAATAATTAAGACTGTGTGACTGGTCGAATGATGTAAAATTTGACTAACAGAAAAAAATAGAGATTTTAGAAATAGATTCAAACATATACGCAACCTGACTTGTGAAAAAGATTATACTGTAGTGAATGAGGAAAAGGTGTTCTTTTTTTTTTTAACTGCAGTGAATGAGGAAAAGGTGTTCTTTTTTTTTAATGAATAGTACTGATTTAATTGAATATTCATATGGAAATAAAAATGACTCTACCCTATCATATACAAGAGGTCAATTCTAATGGATTAAAAAACTGAATGTAAATGATAAGAACTTTTTTCAAAAAAAAAAAATACCTTCATTATTGTTTGATAGGCAAAGATTTCTTAAAAATGCACAAAGGCACTGAACTTTAGGAAAAAATAATAACATAAGCAACTATAAAATTTAACATTATTTTCATAAACAAAACGCAAAATTAAGAGAATAAAAAGGCAAGCCACAGATTTAGACAAGATACTTGCAATATTTCAAAAGTAATCGCAGCAGTACACAAACAAAAAACTGCCAGAAATTCAAGGTGAATTCAGAAGAGGGCACAGAACTAGGAATATCATTGCCAATGTCAGATCTTGGCCGAAAGCAGATAATATCAGAAAGATGTTTATCTATCTTTTATTGACTATGTGAAGGCATTTAACTGTGTGGATCTTAACACTGGGAAGGATGGGAATTCTAGAACACTTAATTATGCTCATGTGGAACCTGTACATAGACCAAGGCTCAGTCATTTGAACAGAACAAGGGGATACTGCATGGTTCATTATGATTCAATGACCCTTTTGTGCCCAGTGATACATATGGTGACCATGAACTTTTTCAGCCTCTGGAGTTTATTGGGAAGCTTCTGTACCATTGATAGTGTGTGCTGCTGCAAAGCAGGGGCCTTTGTGACATTTTGAAACCAAGAAATAGACATTAACCACAAATTACTGCCTTTGTAGGGTATTATATGAGTCTCTGAATTTTTGGTTGAAAAAATATAAATTTTGAAAATTTTTATTTCTTACACATGTACCAGTAGGGACTTTGGGGCATAATTAGTGGAGCTTCATGTGTACCCGTAAACACTTAGGGTAGGGTTGTGAGAAGGAGCAAGAAAAAAAAAAATACCTACTATCTACCAAAAATTCAGAGACACTCAGTGATTTAGCTTTCATTAAGGCAAACACAGCTACCAATAAAAATTCAAAGCAGAAAATAATTGGGTCACCAAGGCATTAAAACCAGGAACAGCATAGGTCAGGGTTGTATCATTTAACCATACTTATTCAATCTGTATACTGAACAAATAATACAAGAAGCTGGACTATAGAAAGAAGAACACAGCATCTGGATTGGAGGAAGTCTCATTAACAAACTGCAAAATGCAGATGACACAGCCTTGCTTGCTAAAAGCGAAAAGGACTTGAAACATTTATTCATGAAGATCAAAGCCCACAGCCTTCAGTATGGATTACACCTCAACATAAAAAGAAAAAAAAATTAGAACTAGACCAATAAGTAACATCACTGTAAACAGAGAAAATATTGATTTTGCTAAGAATTTATCTTACTTGGATCCACAATCAATGGTCATGGAAACAGCAATCGAAAAATCAAATGACATATTGCATTAAGCAAATCTGCTGGAAAAGACCTCTTTAAAGTGTTAAAAAAGCAAAGATATCTGTTTCAGGAGTAAGGCATGCCTGACCCAAGCCACGGTATTTTCAATTACTTCATAAGCATGTGAATGCAGGACAATGAATAAGGAAGACCTAAGAAGAATTGATGCCTTTGAATTATGGTGTTGGCAAACAATGCTGAATACATCACAGACTGCCAAAAGAATGAACAAATCTGTCTTTGAAGAAGTACAGCCAGAAGGCTCCTTAGAACCGAGGATGACGAGACTTCATCTCACATGCTTTTGACGTGTTATCAGGAGGGACCAATCCCTGGAGAAAGACATCATGCCTGGTAAAGTTGAGGGTTAGCACAAAAGAGGAAGACCCTCAATGAGATGGATTGATGCAGTGGCTACAAGAATGGGCTCAAGCATGACAGCAATTGTGAGGGTGGTGCAGAACAGGGTGCTGTTTAGTTCTGTTGTACATAGGGTCTCTGTGGGTTGGAACAGACTCAATGCCACCTGACAACAACTACAACTTGCAATATAACCAGTCCAACAATTAAATTTAAAAATCAATATAAAGAAAATATACATGGACAGAAAACTTGAAAAGTTACTTCATTAATGAGGACACTAAAATGGTTAAAAAATGTAAAAAATTACTAGTTTCCTATTGTTAACGATTACCACAGACTTGGTTTCTTAAAGAAAAGCAAGTTTATTATCTTATAATCCTGTAGGCCAGAAATCTGACATGCATTTTATGGGCACAAGTTAAGGTGCTGGGAGGGATGACTGCTTCTGGAGACTCAAGGGAATAGTAACTTTTCTTTTTCTTTAAAGCTTAAAATGACTGTCCTTATTCCTCGGTTCATACACTCTTATCATGTCACTTTTTCTCCCCCTGCCTCTGTGATCAAATCACCTTCTACTGACTCTGAACTTATGCCTCCCTCTTATAAGGACACTGGTGAAAAATCACTCCTTCTCACCCGGGATAATCCAGGCTAATCTCTGTACATCAAGATCCTTGATATAATCACACCTGCAAAGTCTTTTTTAATATATAAGGTAACATACATCCATTCTGTGGATTAAGGCAAGGACATTGTGGGGGGAAGCATTATTCTGTCTACTATATCATAAGTAAATAATTTTATAAGCTCAATACGGTACCATGTCACAGATATCAGAATGGCTGAAATAAATAATGCCTAACATTTTTTTTTTTTAACATTGACAAGAATGAGGAGCAATGAAATGCTGCTAATGGGAAAGTAATTCGTTACAACCAATTTGCAAAATGATTTGACAATGCTGACTACAGCAGACCAGGAAAATTATGGGAAGACATCAAAGGTATCACACACGAAGAAAGTAAAAGTCAGTAAAAAAAAAGAAAAGAAAAGAAGGAAAAGACCAAAATGGATGTCATAGGTGATTTTGAAACTTCGTCTTAAGTGCAAAGTAGTTAAAGCCAATGGAAGAAATGATGAAGTAAAAGAATTAAACAGAAGGTTTCCAAGGGCAGCTTAAGAAGACAATATAATGTACTATGGTTAAATGTTCAAAGTCCTGGAGTTAGAAAACCAAAAAAAAAAAACATAATCAACTATCAAGCTGAAAGAATTGAAGAGAAAATTCAAGCCCAGTGTTATAAAATTGAAGGATTCTGTGGGCAAAATATTGAATGACAAAGGAAGTATCAAAAGAAGATGGAAGGAAAACAAAGTCACTATACCAGTTGAGTCACACACAAGAGACACTTACACAATGTTGACAAAGTGAATATAAGACCTGTACAGGGAGGGCTTCCTTGTCTTCCTATGGTGTAAAATGTGGCATGCATAGAGGAGTCTCCATCCTGCTCAGACAGCCTTCCAAGCCCAGGAGGGGCCAGCTCACCATGAATCTGTTCCTATTATTTGCTGTCTGTTTTCTGTAAGTAATAAAATGGTTTTCACTTTGCCAACATTGTTTAGGTGTCTCATGTGTTCTACTCAGTTGGACTAGATGCATATAGCAGTCATGTAGGGGAAATGCTACTGGTTGGGGTCCTTGTTCTAGTAGTCTTGTGCCTAATTGAGATCCTAGAACTGCCCCTGAGGCAATCTTCCTGTGCAACATATCAGGAAAGACCAATCACTGGAAAAGTGCAGCCTGTTTGGTTTAGCAGAGGGTGAGTGAAAAATGAGGAGGACACTTAGTGAGATGAATTGACACAATATTCACAACAATAAACTCAAATGAATACCAATCAATGCTAATACAGTCAATTCCAATGATCATGAACATGGCAAAGGTCCACTCAACGTTTTGTTCAGTCAATCATAAGATTGCCATGAGATGGAACTGACTCAACAGCAACTAACAAAAACAGTAAATCTAAAGCAGAACATACATATATATAAGCTAATGCAAAGGATCCGATTATTAAATAAGAGTCATAAATATCACGGAATTTTACTGAATATAAACCTTTACTAATTATCCCAGATTCAAATATAGATTTTATTCATTGAACAATAATGAGCAAAGACCAGATGAATTCTGGAATGACATCAAGGACATCATGCATGAAGAAAGCAAGAGGCCATTAAAAAGATAGTAAAGAAAGCAAAAACCAAAAGAGATATCAGAAGAGACTCTGAAACTTGCTCTTGAACGTAAAGTAGCTAAAGTAAAAGGAAGAAATGATGAAGTAAAAGAGCTGAACAGAAGATTTCAAAGAGTAGCTCCAGAAGACAAAGTAAAATATTACAATGAAATGTACAAAGACCTAGAGTTAGAAAACCAAAACCAAAAGAAGTACACGCTAGGCATTTCTTAAGCTGAAAGACTGAAGAAAAAAATTCAAGCCTCGAGTTGTAATGCTGAGGTGTTCTACTGGGAAAATATTTAGTGACCCAGGAAGCAGCAAAAGAAGATAGAAGGAATACACAGAATCACATTACTGAATAGAATTGGTCAATGTTCAACCAGTTCAGATGGTAGCATATGATCAAGAATGAATGGTACTGAAAAAAGTAGTCCAAGCTGCACTGAAGGCATTGGTGAAAACAAGGCTCAGGAACTGGAGGAATACCAATTGAGATGTTTCAACAAAAGGATGCAGTGCTGGAAGTGCTCACTGGTCTATGCCAAGAAATTTGGAAGACAGCTACCTGGTGAACTGACTGAAAGAGATACATATTTACACCTATTCCAGAGATAGATGATCCAACAGAATGTGAAAATGATTGAAAAAATATCATTAATACCACAAGCTAGTAGAATTTTGCTGAAGATCATTCAAACATGGTTGCAGCAATACCTTTACATGGAACTGCCAGAAGTTCAAGCCAGATTCAGAAGAGGATGTGGAACCAGGGATAGCATTGCTGATGTCAGATGGATCATGGCTGAACTCAGAGAAAACCAGAAAGATGTTTACCTGTGTTTTATTGACTATGTAAATATGGCATCTAAAAACAGCAACTCTATTGATAAAAAGTATAAAAATACAGATGAAGCAAAGAGATGTCTAGGAAATTAAAGTTAACTCTCCAGTCCCTACCAACATTAGTCAAGCACTCTCAGCACCAGAGTCACAAATGAGCTCTCTGTTGTTGTTGTTAGGTGTCATCTAGTCAGCTCCGACTCATAGCGACCCTATGCAAAACAGAATGAAACACTGCCCAGTCCTGCGCCATCCTCACAATTGTTGCTGTGCTTGAGCTCATTGCTGTAGCCACTGCATCAATCCATCTCTTCCAGGGTCTACCTGTTTTTCACTGACCCTCTACTTTACCAAGCTTGATGTCCTTTTTCAGGAACTGGTTCCTCCGGATAACATGTTGAAAGCATGTGAGACAATGTCATGCCATTCTTGATTCTAAGGAGCATCCTGGCTACTTCTTCCAAGACAGATTTGTTTATTCATCTGAAGGCCATGGCACACTTAACATTCTTCATCAGCGTCATAATTCAAAGGCATCAATTATTCTTCCATCTTCCTTATTCATTGCCCAGCATTCCATGCATATGAGGCAATTGAAAACACCATGCCCTGGGTCAAGCCCACCTTAGTCCTTAAAGTGACATCTTTTGCAGCAGATTTGTCCAATGCAATGGGTCATTTGATTTCTTCACTGCTGCTTCCATGGGCATTGATTTTGGATCCAAGTAAAATGAAATTCTTGACAACTTCCATCTTTTCTCTGTTTACCATGACATTGTTTATTGGTCCAGTTGTGAGAATTTTTGTTTTCTTTATGTTGAGGTGTAATCCATAATGACGACTGTAGCCTTTGATCTTCATTATTAAGTACTTCAAGTTCTCTTTGCTTTCAGCAAGCAAGGTTGTGTCATCTGAAATCTCAGGTTGATAATGAGTCTTCCTCCAATCCTGATGCTGTGTTCTTCTTCCTATAGTCCAGCTTCTTGGATTATTTGTTGAGCATACAGATTGAAAAACAACCCTGACACATATCTTTCCTGATTTCAAACAACACAATATCTCCTTGTTTTGCTTGAACAACTGCCTCTTAGTCTATGTACAGTTTTCTTATGAGCAGAGTTAAGTGTTCTGGAATTCCCCTTCTTTACAATGTTATCCATAATTTGTTGCCATCCACACAGTTAAATGTCTTTGCACAGTCAATAAAACACAGATAAACATCTGTCTTAGTAATCTAGTGCTGCTGTAACAGGAATACCACAAGTGGATGGCTTTAAAAAAGAGAAATTTATTTTCTCACAGTCTAGTAGGCTACTCATCCAAATTTAGGGCATCAGATCCAGGGGAAGTCTTTTCCTCTCTGCTGCCTCTGGAGGAAGATCCTTGTCATCAATCTTCCCTTGGTTTGGGAGCTTCCCAACGCAGGAACCTCCAGTTCAAAGGACTTGTTCTGCTCCCAGCACTGTTTCCTTGGTGGTATGAGATCCCCTCATCTCTCTGCTTGCCTCTGTCTTTTATATCTCAGAAGAGATCGGCTCAAGGCACAATCCAGTCTTGTAGATTGAGCACTGCCTCGTTAACATAACTGCTGCCTATTCCACCTCATTAAAATCATAGAGGTAGGATTTACAACACAAGGAAAAATCACATCAGATGACTAAATGGTGGACAAACACAATAGTGGGAATCATGGCCTAGACAAATTGATACACATATTTTTGGAGGACACAATTCAACCTATGACAACATCTTTCTGGTATTCTCTGCTTTTGGCCAAGATCCATCTGACATCAGCAATGATATCCCTAGTTCCACATCCTCTTCTGAATTCAGCTTGAATTTCTGGCAGTTCCTTGTCAATGTACTGCTGCAGCTATGTTCGAATGATCTTCAGCAAAATTTTACTTGTGTGTAATATTAATAATATTGTTTGATAATTTCTGCATTCTGTTGAATCTCCTTTCTTTGGAACGGATGCAAATATGGATCTCTTTCAGTGGGTTGGCCAAGTAGCTGTCTTCCAGATTTCTTGGCAGGGACAAATGAGCGCTTCCAGTGTTGCATTTGTTTGTCGAAACATCTCAGTTGGCATTCTGTCAATTTCTGGAGCCTTGTTTTTCACGAGTGTCTTCAGTGCAACTTGAACTTTTTCCTTCAGCACTATTGGTTCCTGATTATATGCTACCTTCTGAATTGGTTGAACGTTGACCAATTCTTTGTGGTAGTGTGACTCTGTGTATTCCTTTCATCTTCTTTTGTTGCTTCCTGGGTCGTTAGATATTTTCCCAGTAGAATACTTCAGTACCGCAACTGGAGGCTTGAATTTTTTCTTCAGTTCTTTCAGCTTGAGAAACGCCTAGCATATTCTTCCCTTTTGGTTTTCTAACTCTAGGCCTTTCCACATTTCATTACAATACTTTGCTTTGTCTTCTGGAGCCACCATTTGAAATCTTCTGTTCAGCTCTTTTACTTCATCATTTCTTCCTTTTTCTTTAGCTACTTTATATTTAAGAGCAAGTTTCAGGGTCTCTTCTGACATCCATTTTGGCTTTTTCTTTCTTTACTGTCTTTTTCATAATTTCTTGTTTTCTTCATGTATCGTGCCCTTAATGTCATTCCACAACTCATCTGGTCTTTGGTTATTAGTGTTTAATGACCAAATAGAGTCAAATCTGTTCTTGAGATGGTCTCTAAATTCAGGTGGACTATACTCAAGGTTATACTTTTGCTGTCATGGACTTGTTCTAATTTTCTTCAAATTCAACTTGAACTTGCATATGAACAACTAATGGTCTGTTCCACAGTTGGCCCCTGGCCTTGTTCTGACTGATGATATTGAACTTCTCCATTGTCTCTGAGGTAGTTGATTTGGTTCCTGTGTATTACATCTGGCGAGGTCCATGTGTATAGTTGTTAGTTATGTCATTGAAAAAAAGTTAGAAATGAGTAAGTCCTTGGTCTTCCAAAATTCTATCATGTGATCTCTGGTGTTGTTTCTGTTGTCATGGCTATATTTTCCAATTATCGATCATTCTTTGCTTCCATCTTTGGCATTCCAATTGCCAGTAATTATCAATGCATCTTGATTGGGTGTTTGATCAATTTCAGACTCCAGAAGTTGGTAAAATCTTCATGTTTGACACAAATAGTTGATGTATAAATTGGAATAATGGTCATATTAACTAGGTTTCCCTGAAGGTGTATGGATATTATCTTATCACTGGTAGCATAGTATGTCAGGATAAATCTTGAAATTCTTTGTAGAACAATGGGTTCCAACTGCCATTACCATGAATTCAATTGTTTTGTTTGTTTTTTCCTGGCCTAGGTCACTGCTCACGAAGGTACTCTGGTTCTGTCCCAGAGTTCTTTGTCTGCAGGATTCATCTTGTATTTTTCAAGACCCTCGCAGTTGGTTATTGAAGGTATTCAGAAACGTTTTTAACATAATTATAAAATATGAAATAAACATTTTCATAGTAAGAATAAATGAAAGTTTATGGAAACAAATTATGATAATGTATTGATAGAGTATTAGTGATCATTCAATCTAAATTTTCCTTTTAATATGAAAGGAGATTGGGATTGAAAAATGTATTGACTTTCCAAAGAATTAGTACTCTCTAAAAACATTTAGAAATAAAACAAATGACAACAACAACAACAAAAACTTTATTTTCATTTCAAATCACGAGGTCAATACATTGATTTTACACATACATATTTTGCATGTAAAGATGACAGTTATTGGTGTGGTTTTCAACTCTCACCTAGACAACTTAATAAGTCTTTGGGCCCAGAACATTCCTTAATAATGGAGGCAGGGAAATGAATCTCTTTCTCTGTCCCAGTATCCTCTTCCTTATCAGGGAAACTCCTTCCCTGTTCTAGGTACACAATCTGCTTACTGCTTAGGCATGTGCATCACAAGGTATTTGGTCAACCTCATCATTATATCTGTTCCCAATGTGGACGGAATGGCGTCACTCTTCTGCAGCACAAAAGAGGTGAATGAAGTCCATCATTTCTGCATCACCTGCTACAGGGCATGACCTGCTAGCCATAGGGGAACCTATGTCCACTACTGAAGTTGACCAATCTCTGTCTCTTCTTTATGTTCTTTATGTGAGTAAAGGTTGTTCCATCTAATGCCTGTGTGTTAAGTCTTGTCTTTCTTGGTGACATCAGACCTCGGCTCAACAATGTTATTTGCACACAATGTTTTCTTTGAGTATTGCATTATATGCAAAACCTTGAAGCATGTGTTTTGTTAAAGCTGGCTTAATGCAATTTCCCAAATTGTCATCGTATACTTGACTACAAAATCAAATAAACATGTTAAAGATGTTTGCTCTAGATTACAAATGGAGAAACACACTATATATTTTTACATTTTTCTGTAATCCCTACTTTCTACACTTTTCTGTAATTCCTCCTTCCAGGCTTTAACACTGCAGAAGGAAAAGCGATGTGAAAGATTATAATGAGTGGGAAAGAGGAAGAAAGAGTGATTAATGCCACCATGCTCTGCTTCCTCACTGTGCGTCCTTGAGTTAAGAGATCAAGTATGAAATGAGGAGATCGAAGATAATTTGATCAAATTTGATATCATAGTTTTAAATTGGTTAAGATACAAGAAAGAAGCCATCCAGAATAGAAAGTAAAAAAAAAAAAAAAAATGCTGGGGTAGCCTTAAAAACACTGATTTTAACAGCCCTGTACTAAAAAGGAGATGAGGTCTTGAATTCACTTAAATGGAAGTATTAGAGCTTAAAGACTATATAAAGTTGTGTTCCTCATACAAAATCCAAGCTTATTCAGTTCAATGATAGTCTAAGAAAAATAAAATTAAACTGGAGACAAAGAATGAATAGAAACGGGTATACTATCTAGTCCTCCACTGAAGCTGAATTAAAAAAAAAAAAAAAAAAACTCTCTGTCTTAGATTGAATTGCGCCCCCCAAAATATGTGTCAACTTGGCTGAGCCATTATTCTCATCATTGTGTGATTATACTTCACTTTGTGATGTGTAATAAATCCTAACCTCTGCCTGTGGTTAATGAGGCAGGATTACATTGTCAAAAAGGATTAGGTTAGGTTTGTTATGTTAATGAGGAATGATTAGGGTACACCACAACACCCTTACTCAGGTCACAGCCCTAATCCAAAGTGAGGGGAGTTTCCCTGGGATGTGGCCTGCATCCTTTTTCATCTTAGGATAAGCCAGCACAGACAGAGAGTGACCAACTACAACCAAGAAAGAAAAGCCTGGAATGGAACACATCATTTGGATCTGGGGTCCTTCCACTGAGAAACTCCTAGACCCAGGGGAAGATTCCTACAAGGTCCTTCCTTCAGAGCCAACAGAAAGACTAAGGTTTTCCCTAAAGCTGGTGCCCTGAATTCAGACATCTAGCCTCCTGAACTGTGAGAATAAATTTCTATTTGCTAAAGTGATCCACTTGTGGCATTTCTGTTATAGCAGCAATAGTCTACTTAGACACTGCCCATATGTGGAATCATAGTGTTGTCATCACAATGTTTGTGGTTTAAATGTACACAGCATGCATGGTACAATAACCCTAAAGATCAGGGATTTAAAATAAAGTGGACTGAAATTGGAGGTGTCTAGGTACACCTGGGAGAGGTAAACACAAATTCCCTCTGAAGGAAATCACCCTCCACATATAACCCTCTCCATTGCTAAGCATTTAGATCAGTTAAACACCAGTTGGCAATAAAATTAAAAAAAAAAAGGAAAGAAAAATACATGGAAATAAATCCAATAGTCAGACATGATTAAAGACATTAGAAACTATTATAAGGAGAAGTAAACTTTGGTATTTTTAAATATGATATTATCAGATGCAGGGATTTTAAAAATTTGTATCAGAAAAAGGTAATTGAAATGAAACCTTTGTGGCTATATTAAATCTGAAAATAGACTTTAAAGCAAGAATAATATTAGCTAGTTTAAAAAGGACGATTATATAACGAGAAAAGTTACAATTCACCAGGAAAATATAAACATTCTAAATTCATCTGATAACCCCTTTTCATTTCTTTCTGAAAAGAAGACAGGATCATTAATTTAATGACAAGAGCTAACGGATTTTGCCTGCGTTACTAAACCTAAAAGGGTTCGAGTTACCAGGACTGGCACGGGCTAATCGGAACTCAGCACTGCGTCTGAGATGGCTTCAACTGCCCCGCAGACACCTCAAAAGTGCTAAATGTACATGGGAAGAGAAGCGTGGTTCTCTGAGCAAAACTGACAGGGGCAATTGGCAACCTAGTCAACCGACATGCACCACTTAGGGGTTATTTTGTGGTATAGAAAAAAAAAATTCCCTGTTGAATCTAACTAGGGATCCTAAGAATTAAATTAATTGTTTAGAAAAACAGATCATTCTACAAATACATATATCTGTCATGTTTATATTATATTACAAATATTAATTTTTGGTGTAGTCCAAACCATACTTGTTTTGTCTTTGAAGCAGCAGAAATAATTCATTTAATTAACACGGAAACCAGCAACTGTCTTAATCTTTAGCAGTTTGATGATTTTGTAATTTGGGCATTTCATAGTGTGACTTTGGAGTCCTGATGCCACAGTGGTTAAGAACTCAGCTACTAACCAAAAGGTCGGCAGTTCAAATCCACGAGCCGCTCCTTAGAAACCCTAAGGGGCAGTTCTGCTCTGTCCTATAAAGTCGCTATGAGTCAGAATGGACTCGATGGGAATGTCTTTTTTTTTTTTTTTTAATAGTATGACTTTAGCAAAGATAATTATGCTTTCTGTGTTGGAGGAATCTATAATGATGAACCATACATGGTTAAAGAAACAATTCAAAAGTGTTTTCAGGAAAGCTAGTTTTTCTAAAATATCTATTATGCAGAGATTTCATAGGTTTACATTTTTATGTTTCTAAAGAATCTGTGAACCTTGTAAGCACTGTATAACTGTGTTTTCCTGTGAACTTGAAATCTGTGTTGGTGACCTTCACAATTGCCTTAATTAGCCGAGTCTTCCTAAGTGAAGGCAGTTACACTGGTTTACTACATTCCTTAAATATGCTCACAGTTTAACACCATTTTCTCCAAAGGAGTACCACAAATATGCCCTTACCTTGACCTGTTCTAGTAATTTCAGTGTCTGGAAATCAAACTGAATATGGAAATCAGGCTTTTGGATAAAAAGCCTTAACCAGAAACACATTTAAGGAGTAAAGCAATGAAGTGGTGAAAACATAAGAACATCTTGTTTTGCTTTGATGGATCTGATATAATATCTGTGTGCATGTGTATACCTATGTAATATACATAGGATTGAAATATATGGAGCCCCACTGGCAAAGCGGTTGAGAGCTACAGCTGTTAACCAAAAGGTCCACAGTTCAAATTCACCAGTCACTCCTTGGAAATCCTGCGAGACAGCTCTACCCTGTCCTATAGGGTTGCATACTGTTTACATAAATATTTGAACTTACACAATTTATTTTCAATAGTCAACTTAATCTAATCTCTATGGAGAGAAAGGATAAACTTGGGTAATTCACTAAAAAAAAAAAAATGCCTTTTTAATATCTATTCCACCCTCTACTAGAAAGTTAGGAATGACGTTTTGAATGACCAGTAGCATGGCCAGTAACAGGTTTATTTTCATGTGTCCCGAAAGAAAACGGTGTCAATGTCAATATGTAATGCATTTTAAGAAAAATTTCTTTAGTTGTGTTAAGATACTGTGAACTTTCTCTAAGATAATGTCAGGGAATGTTTTTGCTTGTAACTCTAGTGTGTACTTGACACACTGCACATGTTCAATCAATGAGAGAAAAAAATCAATGAGAGACAAAAGAATAAATTCATATAGATGGATAGATGTTAGGCAGATGATAGCTAGCTAGCTAGCTAGCTAGATGATAGGTAGGTAGGTAGGTAGGTAGACAGATGAAAACTTCTTTAGGGCACAGGCACTTTCCCACTTTACCAGTTTCTAGCACAAATCCAAACTAATAGTAAGCATAGTAGATAATATTTTGACAATAAAATGAATGAATATATGAGTGAATTCTGGAAACATCAAGGCTTATATTCTTTTGACTTTTTAACTCAATAAGAAAGAAAAGTATACTGAAAAATAATTTTTAGATTTCATGGGTGAATTTAAAAAAAAACTTATTGGAAAATTAAAAGTAACTTATTCATAAAAAAAAAAAAACACATGAACTAGCTGAAGTTTCAGAAGTGAATAATAAGTGAACAGGGAAAGTTAAGCTAAAACTTCCCATATGTTCAGTAGCAAAGAAAAAACAAAACAAAACAAGAAAACCCATTAAATATGCTTTTGAAAACACGAAGGGGAGAGGAGGTCCTAAGAGCCCAAGATAGAGTGTTTCAAATGGCAAGGGGATAATATGAAAACGTGAAATGTGAAAATGAGTGAAGAACCCAGTCCTTCACTCCATCAACACTTTCTGAGATCCTGTAAAAGGGACATATGGGAGCTCAAACTTAACTAAGAAGTGGGAATTTCCTTGCAGTGATCATAATGATTTTATAACATTTCTTATACTTCTGAGGAGACAATGTGTGTGAGACATAACAGAAAATGTCATATTTATTACAAGCTGTTTAATATGTTTTCCTTTAAATGGAACATTAGGACCATAGTATATATACATGAATATGTAAATATCCTTTCGATCATAATTATTGCAAATGTAAATATATCTTTTTTTATCTTATTTAATTTTGCCAAAAAGGCATTTAGATAATAAAGAGAAAATTGTTTGCTGAAAGCTGTTATATGAGTCCATTTATTTTACTTGTTTTTTTTAATTTGAAGATACTATCATCACTTAGGAAGCATCTTACATATAAGACACTTTCACATAATTAATTCTCAATGAGTAGTGAATAAGATTTTAACAACTTCTAATAAACTTGAAAACAAGTAGTTAACACAAATATCTACAGAGCATATGGGGGTGGAGAAGAAATATTCACTGCTATTGAAAAATGCTATAAAAAGTTTATAATGCTAGAAGAAGGTGATGCTTATGCACAGATAAGAATCCTGCCAAATCTATTTTGCCAGGTGACCCACGGACATATTTTTGGACAATATTTGAAATGGTTCTGCATGGAAGATAACAGAATATCCTGATCTTAATGATTTTACTGATGCTTAATAAAAAAAAAAATTAATGGCACATTTGAAAAAATATACATATATTTGTGTGTGTGTGCGTGTATGTTGTGTATATACATGGAGCCCTGGTCTGCAGTTCAAATCCACCAGCTGCCCCTTGGAAACCCTATGGGGAATCCACTCAGTGGCAACGGGACTTTTTTGGCATGTATATATAGACACCTTGGCACAGTAATGAAGAGCTTGGTTGCTAACTAAAACGTCAGTGGTTTGAATCCACCAGCGGCTCTTTGGAAACCCTATGGGGCAGCTCTACCCTGTCCTATAGGGTTGCTATGAGTCAGATTTGTACTTATATTCTTTTGTCATTCCAAAAATATTGTGAGGAGGTTACTAATTAACTGGTCTAAACTAGGCAGAACATACCAGTATGTACTTCTAATAATCATTTTACTTATGAACTAAGAAAAAAAACAAAAACTTTAATTATTACAAAGGTCACAGTGCTCAAAATCTAGGTTGTATCAGAACAAATTTTGTATAAGGAATCTATTTTTATGATTTAAGTAATGGATTCATACTCTTGCAGTTATAGTGAACATATATATTTATTCTTTTACATATGCAAGCACGTATGAGTGGTGGGAAGAAATCTTTGAAGTAATAACCTTTTTTATAGCATTTTTTCACTTGAAATCCCAAGACTATCTCCTCCACTCAAATGTAGACAACTAGACCTCAGTCCAAGTCCCTAGGTGGTGCCAAAGGTTAAACACAAAGGTTGGAGTGGGAGTCCAGCCAGGGCCATCTTGTAAGAAAGGCCTGGAGATCTACCTTTGAAAAACCAGCCACTGAAAAACCAATAAGGCACAAATGACACCATCATGAGTTGAGATTGACTCGACAGCAAATGATGGTAGCCCTGAGTCTCTATATGCACAAGGACGCTGATGCTTCAGTGGAACCAGTGTAATCTAGATGTAAGATAAAATTGTTCCTAAGACTATTTCCATGCAGACAGTAAAAAATTCCACGGGCTAGACAGTGGATCTTAATTAGTGAAATCCCTCAATCAAGGGACATTTGGCAAAGGCTGACGTCATTTTTAGTTGTCACAACTGGTGAGGGTGCTATTGTCATCTAGTGTGTAGAGACCAGGTCTGCTACTAAGCATCCTACAATGTGCAGTGCACTGTCTACGACATAGAATCGTCTGATTCAAAATGCCAATAGTTGATACACCCAGGTTGATAAACCCAGGGCTAGTCGAAGGGGAAAGGAGAGGAACCTCATTAATACGATGGAAGGGGCAACAGCAGGAGTTCACTGAGTTCTATAAACATATATATAATAATGCAGCCTGCACCAGAATCAGGGAGCCCTGTAGGAACTGAGTCCGTTTGCAGAGAATATGGGTCTCCATTCATATGAAAGCTCAACATCACCTACACCAACAAGATACACTAGTTTCCTTTGTAAACTAATGAGGATTACCCTTCTATAGCAGCTAACATGTCACCCACTAATTGTTCAATGAGTTTTGATCCCTACTGTTGACCCCACACTTTGCTGTCCTATCAAACACTTTCTGTATAGACCACCCTTGTTCCAATGACCCATGACAGGGTACCTTTAAGTGAAGTGGTGATGTGGAAGGGAAAAGGCTCTTCATCTGGCCCTGGAGGAATCAAAGAGCATCATCTGGGGATGGCCCGTGGGCAGGTGGTGACTGAGAATCCTGCAACTCTTCCCAAATACCTCATCCTCTTCCAAAGTTAAATGTTTATATCATGCTATCATATAAAAAATAAATAAATAAATAAATAAAAATAAAAAAATCATATAGTAATAATTAAAAAGTTTCTATCCTAGGAAAACCATTCTATCCTAGGAGAGCATTAAAAAAAAGAGTAGAGAACCATACTGAAGGAAAATGCTATTTTTTTCCATTGTTTATTTGCCTGATATGCGTAATGTTTTTCATTGCAAGGCTTTGGTAGTTTTCAGGAAAAGCCATTGTGATGTAATTCCTTTCATGAGATGGACAGCAACACCCAATCTATTATAGATTTTTATGACAAGTTAATTTCCCATCTGTCCAGGGCACTTCTTTTCACTTGCCAGCATTTTAGAGAAAAGTTATAAGAATTGAAAACTTGCTCCTTTTCTAATTGAGGGTTTACAATTATTAATGCAATATCTCTGCTAAAGAAGAAGGCATGCCTCTCTATTTTTTTCAAAAGGTCACTTTCATTAAAAAAATGGTATTTCATTGTAACGTCCTAGACGTCTTTTACGCTTACCCCAAATCCTAATGTGACATTCTTTTTCATATTTATTTTTCCCACTATTCCCTGTGAAATTTGTTTCATACTAAGAACCTTCCAAGAAGGTTTAATTGACACACACCATCTAGAGGATTATGAATTTAATATTAAGACTTCTACAAATACGTGTTATAAATGCATAAACCAAAGACAAATTGAATGTCATCTTTTCCTTCTTATGAAGGAAGCTGGAGAAAATTCATGTTTAAGTAAAAAGCTAGGCTATATCAGAAAGAATTGTGAATATTTGCTTTCATGTTTCCTTTCTGGTGTGTGACAAGTAGGTTGCATTCATACCAATATGTTAATTCCTTTGTCCTTCTAAGTGACTTAAATAGCCTGAGCTGGCCAAAGCCCTAGGCTGGTTGCTTCACAATACAAGAAACCTCACTCTTTAATTCATATGTCTTACAGATATGTTTTGAGTGCAACATTTGAGAAACATCACTTAATATTTTCATATTTGGAATATATCATTTCATCATTGTACATATTATGTATATCAGAGGGAAGCTATTTCAGTGAGATTGAAAGGGAAGAGAGAGGACACATGAAAAATTGGTAGGGAGGTCAGAGTGAAATGAAAGAAGGGTCTATAGAAATCATTTTAATGAGGGACCGCATACTAGAATACGTGATGTTGTTTTAGACTAACAGTGTTTTAGAAAATACTCTGTAAGTACAGACATTTAAACAAAATTACAGAATGAAGCAGAAATAAAGAGAAGGCTCTTAATGAGAGAAGCATAAGTTAATTGTGTTTTTAAATGACTCCTTCAGTAGCTTCTCCCACTTAATAAATTCCTTTATGAATAAGGACTTTTTAGTCTTCTTTCCCACGTTGTTTCAGAAGGAAGCTTTCATGTTTTACTAAAATGCCACCAAATCATGGCACAAAAAGAAAAGCAATATTAGTAAGAGGTAAATTTAGGAGTGCTGATTAGATAAATACTCAGCTGATGTGACAATTATTGAAACCAGCATTTGTAAGTTGTATTAGGTCTGCATCCTTTTTCATTTAATTTATTAGAATGCTCTGAATACAGAATAACTTCCTTAGCCTGATATTTCTTGGTTCATTAGCATTAAAATGAGAAGAGCAAGTTCCTTGGAATAACCTTTAAATTGTTTCTTCAAACTTCAGCATAACTTCTGACAGTATCTCTAAATCTCCTTGAGCTATTATTTTGTCATATTCAACTCTTCTCAAGCTGTTTTTAATTTCTTCTTTACCAAAGGCTGGAGTTCTTAAAATTGACTTTTAAAAGCAATCCATAAATTTTGTCTCGGAGACTGGGGGCACACAGCAAAGAACTTGCAAGCTTTTATTTAGATATGCTAGGGAAACTTCAGGCCAGATGGAGGCTTAAAGAATAAGTCCCTAAAATATACCAAAGGGCAGAGTGAGGGTGGTCAGATACAATGTTTTATGCATGATGTTTTCTCTAAATGTCCAGCAGCAGAAAAGAAAGAGTAAACAATGAAGTTCTTGTTACAATGTCTGCTGCTTTTGCAAAGTCCTCCGGAAGGAAATTTGCTGAGGGTGCTGCATGGTGTAGGTTACACCAGATAGATTGCACACAAAGCGAATCACCTCCTAGAAAAGATATCTTGAAAATGGAATGGAAAGGAAAGGAGAGAGAGAAAAAAGCTCTAGTGAAAAGATTGAAGGAACATCTGCAGGCAATGCTAGAAAGAAAAAACTGTCAATATTTTTGACCATTTCTTAGATGGCAAACAGTTCAAAAGTATCATATGGACTATTCCTTCTTAAATCGAATGACAGGAGGCATATGGTCTAAAAGATATTTTATAATTATGTTAGTAGTGGTGTTTGGGGCAAATTTTGGTATATTTAACTCAAATATTGAGGTGTATTTCAAGCAGGGAAGCAGTTTAAGTTTTTCTAGTTTAAAACAGTAATCTTCAGAAAAATAAAGACGAATTAACTTTATGAATACTTCAAGATAAAATGGACTAATCTCAATCTCCATGATTTTTAATGGTATTGAAGAGAGAATTTTTCAAGCGACTTCAGGAAATTAAATTTTATGTTTCTTTTTCAAATGTCTGAACGAAAACTACCATTTAAAATATATCACAAAATCAAACATTTTGAGTTGGGTTTTTAACAGATTCGAGAGGACATTTATATTTCCAACTTTGAAATTATTATATTTTACTAATTCTATTTCTACATAGTTGAACAATATTGTCAGAGTAATAAGTATTTCATTGAATAAGTATAGTTTTCTTAAGTTTTTCCATTTCCATTTCTAATAGTTTCCAATATTTATAAGATACTAAACATAATTTTGTATCTTTTTCTTTCATTAATGGTATTGATTAGGAAACTTATGATTAATCTACTCCAAATTGGTCACTATAAACAACATTGAGATTGGCTTTTGTAACTAATTCAATTTTTATTTAAGTGAAGCCCTTCAATCTGTGTTAGAATCTCCATCGGTGCACACATGCCTGAAGTAGCCTCAAGTCCTTTGCAGGATTTTATTACATGGTAATAAAACACAGAGGAATAAATGGTTTTGTATTGTCACTTCTGTTTTCCCATTATGACCTTCGCAGGAGTGTATGCCTTCTCTGGTCTAGTGCTAAGTGCTTAGAAAAATGAGACTACAGATCTTACCCATTGAGAAAACACTTTCGAATGTATTTCAATTCCTATAGCAAGAATAGTTTAACAAACACATGGTTCTTACTCACACCATTTTGATGTAGAATTAATATTTTTTGTGTGATGGTAAAGAAATGTTTTGTTTTTTAAGCCAGTTTTGTATGCTACATTACACTCATGCTGTATGTATTTATGCAAACAGTTTTGAATCAATTCAGCTTAAAAAAAAAAGAGAAACAGCTTGAAACCAGTAAAGCAACCATGGTTCATCTGCCTAAGCGTAAATAACCTATTTGGCTTAATATTGGCAACAATTTTTTGTTGTGTTGTTGTTCACATAATTTGTCCATTTAGTTATCACATTTATATTTGACCTAATTGCTTTAAAACAATGGAGTCAAATTTATTTCAAATATTTTTGGGTAATTATATTTATCATAGAAAAAACTCTTTTTAGTAGTTGATAAAAGGCAATCCTAACAGACAGCAGTATGGTTTCAGAGAAAGAATTAAGATCTGTATATCAATTGTCTTTGTTCTGCCTTTGGACATAGAGGTTCTGGTGACACAATGGATAAGTGCCCTGCTGCTAACCAAAGGGTGGCAGTCTGAATCCGCCAGAGGCTCCCGCTGGAGAAATGACCCTGGTGATTGGCTCCTGTAAAGTGTATAGTCTAAGAAAGGCTATGGGCAGCTCTCCTCTGTCACATAGGGACCTATAAGTAGAAATTGACAGTAGGGCACACAACAACAATCAGTAGTCTTTGCTCTGCCTTTGGACATAAGGACTTTTACCTTTTCAAGATGCTGACACTTAGAAACTGTAAGCTCATCATAAAAACACATCTGCTGTACTCATTAGGCAAAATGAGGAATACATGAATTCCCAAATCTCTATACCATCTTTTAAGAAAAATGGGCGTTTTTTGTAATATCACCCCTGTTTGCTGCCTCACTTGTAGCACATTTGACAAGAGTTTTTAGTGCCTTATCTGAAAGGAACCCTGTTGGTACAGTGGTTAAGAGCTCAGCTGCAAACCAAAGATCTGCAGTTCAAATATACCAGCTGCTCCTTGGAAACCCTATGGGGCAGTTCTACTCTGTCCTGTAGGATGTCTGTGAGTTGGAATTGATTGGACAGCAAAGGGTTTGGTTTTTTGGGTCTGAGGGCCACTAGCTTTTTTCTCTGAATTTATTTTTCTTTTTCTGTAAAAAGGCTATCTTTGATAGTTATTTTAATGAGGGTTTTCAAGTGGTAAGCTCTCTAATTTTTTTTTTTTCATATTGATCATTTAGGTATATCTTAACTTTATCCTTGATGGCTAATTTGGATGTAATTTTTAAATTCATTGGGTATGTTTTTTTTAAGCATTTTAAAACTATTACTGTGTGCTTACCTGGCATCTACATTTGCTAATGAGAAATTATGCCTTGAAATTATGTTTTTATAGGTTATTTGTCTCTTCTCTCTGATATTAAAAAAAGTTTGCTTGTTCAGCTATAGTTTTCACTTGGTTGTCTCTAGTGGCAGATTTATTTTTACAGATTCTTATCGGTAATCCAGAGCTGAAAATGACAAAGCACTCCTTTTGAAAGTACAGGTGTTCAAAGTGACTCTACTAGATTAAACTGACTCTAGAGAAACTCCTTTTGGGGACCTTATAAATAGCCGTTCAAAAAAAAAAAAGGAAGAGTCATCATAAGAACTGAGTTGTTGTCTTGGCAACACAGAAGTAATTTTCTAGTTTTCCAGGAACCTCAAGTTCCATCCCACAAGGAATCAGGATCCCCAATGCTGAGTAACTGTTTTCCTGTGGTATCTTAGATGCCAATGTATTTCTTCATATTATCTCCAAACATGTGCATTTCTTTTGCTTGAGAACCAAATGAGCTGTCTAACTTAGCAACAGAGAATCGTTGTAAAATAAAAGTGAAATATGTGAAATTTGAAATGTTGTGTGCCATCGAGTCAATTCCTACTCATAGCAACCCTACAGGACAGAGAGCACCTGCAACGTAAGGTCTCCGAGGCCGTATGTGATCTTCACGGAAGCAGGCTGCCACATCTTTCTCCTGCAGAGCTCGTGGTTAGCAGTCAAGTGTTTAACAATTGTGTCACTCGATTCTATTTTTTTTCTGCATTTTCTTTTTAACCATAAATCCATTATATATCATTTTTCATGATTGCTCTCCAAGAGCTAGATGTTGGATCTTAATAAATACAATGAATTTTTTATATTTTGAGCTTTTTTTTTTTTCCAACTTCTCTATAATTCTGTGATTCAGCTCAAGAAATTTCTTTTCTGTTTATGGTAGCCAGAATTTGTTTCTGCAGTTTGAAAATAATGAACTTAACCAGTAACACAGCCATGGGAACAGAATTCTATCTTCTGTCTTTCATGGCCCATTCTCAGTCTTATGGGAGCTTTACATCTCTCTTTGTGTCCCCTTTAATCTCCTCTCTTTACCAAATCTATTATTCTCCTTTTCACAGGGTCAGTTATGGCTTCTTACTTTGTGTACGTAGTATCTATTTAGATTTATCAATGTGTCATCCCCTGAAAATTGACTCAATCCTTTAGAATTACTTAAACAATATTCCCAAATGAACAAATTCTGTGGACCTAGACTTTAAATGCTATACTATACATCACAAATGCTCTGGTCATACTACTGTTGGGCTAAACATACTTTAGTCAGCTATACCCTAGGTGGCTGGGGTAATACTCCTGTCAAATGGTAATGCAAGTATTCTAAGGTGGGTATGGGGAGGTTAACACTCAGATGCTAACTACAGGTTGAAGGTTCAAGTCCACCCAGAGGTCCCTCAGAATAAAGGCCTAGTGATCCACTTTCAAAAAATCTGCCATTGAAAACCCCGTGGAGCACAGTTCCACTCTGATATACATAGGGTTGCCATGAGTTAGAATCAACTTGATGGCAACTGTTTTTTGTTGTTGTTGTAGTTGTGGTGTTTCTTTCTTTCTTTCTCTCTCTCTTTCTTTCTTTTAGAGGGAAGATAGAAACCACCAGTGGCACAGAGGGCAAAGCTGGGCATGACCTTGGTTTTCACTATGAAAGTATCAGAAATTTACGATAGGAATAATTAGCTCTTGATATCCAAGCATTATAGTAGCATTACATTTTTATCCTTAGACTTGGACCATTCATTTTAAAGCAGACTTCACCAAGCATTAGGTTGTTCACCCACTAACAGGGAATGTGAGCTGGGATTAGATGATTGTGAAATAGGACAGTTTTAGCCTGTTGATGTTGTGTTGTTGCCATGGCCATCCTACAACAAGTGGAAGAGTAGGCTCTGGTTTACAAATAGTACCAACAACTGCATACAAGTGAAACAGAAGGTTCAGATTTACAAATGATACCCACAACCAGTGCTAAGTTAAAAAAAAATATGTAAATGGCTTAATGAAATGACCAAACATTAAAGATACAAATATCCTTATTCTCTTGTCAGGTTCGATATGTCTATAGGATAAAACTCAGTGCCGTCTAGTCGATTCTGACTCATAGCGACCTTTTAGGACAGAGTAGACTAGGACTGCCCCGTAGTTTCCAAGGAGCGCCTGGCAGATTCGAACTGGTTAGCAGCCATAGCACTTAACCACTACGCCACCAGGGTTTCCAAGTCTATAGGATAACATGAGTGAAATCCAGGTGAATGCAAAAGATAGAGAAAGGGAGATTGGAAGATCTTAAATGAGAGGTATGTACTTTTAAGACAGAAAAATATTTTCCTTAATTAAAACAGAATACTTTGAATAAACCAATCAATGGATGTCAAAGATACACACACAATGCATTAAAAATATATAATAATTACAATTAAAAAAAAAAAAAAACCTGTTGCCTTCGAGTGGATTCTGACTCATAGTGACCCTACAGGACAGAGTAGAACTGTCCCACAGAGTTTCCAAGGAGCACCTCATAGATTTGAACTGCAGACCTTTTGGGTAGCAGCTGTAGCACTTAGCTCACACAGTAAAGTATCACCCTTGCAGGTGATACTTTTCCTTACCTTGTGAGCTCTAGTCAGCTCAGCTCTTAGATATTGAGAGCTTTTATTATATACAAGTTACTTTGTTAGATTGCTTGGATATAATTGTGAACTTGATATCCCATTAAGAAATACTTGAATTAAGAAAAAAGTCCAAACAAGCACACTGAGAAAGCTATTACGTATTAAACGGCCTGAAGAAAAAAAAGAAGATTCAGATTTTAGGATTATGAAAGGCTTCTTAGACAAAGTAGCATATAAAACGAGACAGAAAAGATATAAATGGAAGACTTCCCAATGAAAAGACTGTTTAAGGAAAAGAACATTCCAGTAAAGAAAGCAATGCATGTAAATATCCCAAAACAAAGGAGAAGCATCATGAGATTTTAGACCCCAAAATAATTCAGTCTTGGTGGAACAAAGATCATAAAGGTCGGAAAAGTGGGTGGCAGGGGAGTAATGAGATATTTAGCTAAACAGACAAGAAAAGACTAGTTCATGCAGAGATCTTTTAATGAGGTATGCCTAATACTACAAGGTCAATGGCAAGTAAAAACTTGAAAAGAAGTGGAGGGTGGAAGAAAGACATGGCCTCATGTTTGCATTTTGAAAGGTCATATTTATTTCAGTGTGATAGATGGGAAAAAAAAATTTTTTTTTTTTTTTGATGGATGGATTGGGAGGACACCGGAGAAATGCAGTGAGGCCAGGCAGGAGGTAATTGCAATATTCAACATGAGCTATAAGCCAGGAGGTACAGTATTTTCTATGAACCGTAAGTTAAATAACCAATCTGCTATATATAGTAAGGAAAAGAATAAGCAAAAGATTTAAAGTTGTGCTTTATGTGAGAATCATATTCAAAAATTTACTCAAAATATTAATATTTTAGAGCACAAATATTGGTCACTAAATTGAGCGAGAGTACCACAGTTTTATGACTAAATTCAGAGCTGTCAATGTACTTAGTAGACACACTGTACCGGTAATGAACACCACCTAAAATACAAGCAATTCAACTTTTTTTGTTTGTTTTGCTGACATTTAATCTAATAAAATTTTCATCTAAGCAATATTTAGGGCTTTTAAGTCTATACATGATATGTCTGCCCTTAGCTTTGCCAGAGGCAAAATGTATTTTTGTTGATACAATGAGCATTATGCTTTCCTCTGGAATTCCCTATTCATGGCTTATTCAGTAGGTTCTTTCAGTTTGTTCAGAGTACTCTCCTTAAGACTTTTTTTTTTTTTCAATACTGGTGAAACCCTGTATGGTTTTATTTTGTATGAATTAAGGTGATAAAGTATTCTTTTCATGATAATTAAATGAAATATAAATAGACCTACCTTTTATCAGTGACAAAGAAAAGCATTAAAGGCAAACAGTTCATGGAGAGATTTTTACTAGGCAATGAAAATGTGAGTATGTGTGTGTGGTTTGTGTGTTTTGTGACTTTAGAAGAGTATGAGTTTTGCTTCATCAAAATGATAATTCCCTTAATTTAAAGCACAACAATTAGCCTATTTTTTTTTTTGCCTCTTCCTTCTTCCCTGCAAATATATTCTCTCTTTCCTTTTACTGTTCCGTCATTTCAGTTAGGAAATATTATAGGTCTAAAAATTTAAATAAATAGATGACTGGCTATATTGAAATAATACTTCAAGAAAGAAATAATAGGATGGCTTTATGAGTTTTAATATTCATAACAGGTGTGTGAATCCCATTGTACCAAAGTACCAAATACATTAGTAACTATTTAAGTATTTAGTGAATTTAAAGTTTGCTAGTCTTGTTTTTTTTTTTTTTTAGTCTTGTTACCATAAAGTGCGATCTATTTATCTAAGAAAGTGAAGATATAGTTAAGTTATATAACAATTCAATAATAAAGGCTAAAATTTATATTTACAATATATGATGCAGGAAAACTACTAGCTCTCATGATCAAGAACGAATACTTTGCAAATTGTTTGTTCCCAATATTCTTTGTAATGTTACTAACATATTTTACAACGTAATCTAATCAACACTCAATGTAAAATGCCTTTAAAGACGGTTATAACAATTAGCAGTTAAGCTATTGTTTCATTATGTGCTATCAATTTTCAAGATTCTATAAAGGTTTTCTAAAATGGTATATTTCGTATATTATTTATTTTGTATTCTTGTAATTGGTGTCAAGATAATCATTCCCATAAAATATTCTCACCATACGAATTAAACAAATTATTGATACTAATTTCTTTCCTAAATTTTATATGGCTTTTAAAAGCTGAGAGAACATAGCATAAAATGTAAAACAGCAGATATTTATACTCCACAGCCTTATCTTCATTACATATTAACTTCCGTGTTTAAAAAATTTCAGTTGTTATTCCACTGCTTGTGAAATCAAACACCATACCCTGACTTTTTAGGATCTTCAGTTACTCATTAGTGCAATCTATTTTTTGAATTATTTAAAAATATGTTGCCTCTGTGACGGGTAATGAAGACACAAAATATAGATTTCTCAAAGAATTCACATTGTTTTAATGAGAAATATTTAAAAGAAACTAACTGAAACCCAAACTCTGAACTTGACGGTTTAGATATAAGTTCTCACTTTTCTTCTTTGGGCACAAAGAGATTACTGGATCCTCAAATATTAAACTGCTCCTCCCTTTTATTTATTTTTTATTATTCATTTCAAATTGTAATGAAAATTCCAGGAAACTTCTTAGCTTTTGCTGACTTCTCCTATATTGTGTGTTATCCTTCTCTTCACCAAAGCGGATCCTTGTCTACTATCAAGTTAGTGAATTCTCTTTCTTTTTGGTCTGTCATCTTTGCATGCAGAATTGTGTGGCCATCTGCCAGAAATCCTATCAATCGTTCAAATCAAACTCCAGTTCCAAGTTCTGATGAAGACTCATGTAATCCACAACCCTCAACAAATAACTAACATTTTTTAAACTTCAAAGTTGGTAAGACACTTTTATATATACTTTTCACTGGATTTTCACAAATCTATAAAATAGATATTATTTTTAAGTCCAATTTTTTAAGAAGGATTTGAAGGTCAGGAGATTGATGATGGGCTCAGGTTTTCATTTTTATTTAAAATGTAAACTCCGGTTTACTCAAAATGAGAAGAAACAGCTGCAAACATCCATTAATAATTAGAACGTGGAGTGTATAGAGAATGAATCCAGGAAAATTGGAAATCATCAAAAATAAAATGGAAGGCATATCCATACACCTACAAGGAAGACCAGTTACTATGACTATTATTCAAATTTACACACCACCCACTAAGGCCAAAGATGAAGAGATTGAAATTTTTACCAGCTTCTGCAGTCTGAAATTGATCGAACATGCTATCAGGATGCATTGATAATTACTGGTGATTGGAATGAGAAAGTTGGAAACAAAGAAGGATCAGTAGTTGGAAAATATGGCCTTGGTGATAGAAACAATGCCTGAGATGGCGTGATAAAATTTTGCAATACCAACCACTTCTTCATTGCAAACGACTTTCTTCATCAACATAAATGGTGACTATACACGTGGACCTTGCCAGAAGGAATACACCAGAATCAAATGGACTACATCTGTGGAAAGAGACAATGGAAAAGCTCAATATCATCAGTCAGAATAAGGCCAGGGGCCAATTGCAGAACAGATCATCAATTGTTCATATGCAAGTTCAAGTTGAAAATGAAGAAAATTAGAACAAGTCCATGAAAGCCAAAGTATAACCCTGAGTATATCCACCTGAATTTAGAGATCATCTCAAGAATAGATTTGACCCATTGAACACCAATGACTGAAGACTAGACAAATTGTGGAATGACATCCAGGACATCATACATGAACAAAGCAAGAGGTCATTAAGAAGACAGGAAAAAAAGAAAAATATCAAAATGGATGTCAGAAGAAACTCTGAAACTTGCTTTTGAACATCTAGCAGCTAAGGCGAAAGGAAGAAATGAAGTAAAAGAGTTGAACAGAAGTTTTCAAAGGGTAGCTCAAGAAGACAAAGTAAAGTATTTTAATGATATATGCAAAGACCTGGAGACGGAAAACCAAAAAGGAAGAACTTGCTCTGCATTTCTCAAGCTGAAAGAACTGAAGAAAAAATTCAAGGCTCGAGTTGCAATATTGAAAGATTCTGTGGGGAAAATATTAAACAATGCAAAAAGCATCGAAAGAAGATGGAAGGAATACACAGTCATTATACCAAAAACAACTGGTCAATGTTCAACCATTTCAAGAGGTACTGTATGAGCAGGAACCAATGGTACTGAAAGAAGAAGTCCAAGCTGCACTGAAGGCATTGGCAAAAAGCAAGCCTCCAGGAACTGACGGAATACCAATTGAGATGTTTCAACAAACAAATGCAGCACTGGAAGTGCTCGCTTATCTATGCCAAGAAATTTGGAAGACAGCTACCTGGCCAACCAACTGGAAGGGATCTATATTTATGCCCTTTCCAAAGAAAGGTGATCCCACCAAATGTGGAAATTATCAAACAATATCATTAATATCACAAGAAAGTAAAATATTGCTGAAGATCATTCAAAAGTGGCTGCAGCAGTATATTGACAGGGAACTGCCAAAAATTCAAGCTGGATTCAGAAGAGGACATGGACCCAGGGATATCATTGCTGATGTCAGATGGATCCTGGCTGAAAGTAGAAAATACCAGAAGGATGACATGTTTTATTGACTATACAAAGGCATTTGACTACATGGATCATAACACATTATGGATAACATTGAGAATAATAGGAATTCCAGGACACTTAATTGTGCTCCTGTGGAACCTATACATAGATGAAGAGGTGGACATTAGAACAGAAACAAAGGGGATACTTCATGGTGTAAAGTCAGGAAAGGGGTGCAATCTTTCACCATACCTATTCAATCTGTATGCTAAACAAATAATCTGAGAAGCTGGACTATATGAAGAATGGGGCATCAGAATTGAAGGAAGACTCATTAATGACTTGTGTTATGTAGATGACACAACCTTGCTTGCTGAAAGTGATGAGGACTTGAAGCACTTACTGATGAAAACCAAAGATCACAGCCTTCAGTATGGATTGCACCTCAACATAAAGAAAACAAAAATCCTCACAACTGGACCAATAAGCAAAATCATTATAAACGGAGAAAGGATTGAAGTTGTCAATGATTTTATTTTACTTGGATCCACAATCAATACCCATGGAAGCAGCAGTCAAGAAATCAAAAGACTCATTGCATTGGGTAAATCTGCTGCAAGAGACCTCTTTAAAGCATTGAAAAGCAAAGACATCACCTTGAAGACTAAGGTGCACCTGGGCCAACCATGGTGTTTTCAATCACCTGTTATTCATGGGAAAGCTGGACAATGAATAAGAAAGAGTGAAGAGAAATTGAAGCCTTTGAATTGTGGTGTTAGGGAAGAATATTGAATATACCATGGACTGCCAAAAGAAGGAACAAATCTGACTTGGAAGAAGTACAAACAGAATGCTCCTTAGAAGCAAGAATGGCAAAACTACATCTCACATACTTTGGACATTTTGTCAGGAGGGATCAGTCCCTGGAGAAGGACATCATGCTTGGTAAACTAGAGGGTCAGTGAAAAAGAGGAAGCCCCTCAATGAGATGGATTGACACAGTGGCTGCATGACAAAGATTGTGAAGATGACACAGGACTGGGCAGTGTTTTTTTCTCTTGTGCACAGAGTTGCTATGAGTCAGAACGGATTCGATGGAATCTAGTAACAACAAAAACAGGTTTCAATATCTAATTAATGACAGGTTTAGAGTTGGTCTTAATTTCTTTGACATTCATCTTTGCCTTTGTGTTTCTAAAACAAAAAGGCCCACGTCCTCCAAGCAATCCCATATACGTTATACTTTTGTTCTGACATTTGAAACACTGATACTTCCTAAATAACTCTTTTTAAAATACCCTGTTTTGGACAGTTTGGGATTTAAAAACCATGCACTAAATATAAAGATTTTTCTAATTATTCTTTCATTGAACAATTATTTCTAACTATCTGCGTGCACTTTGTTAGAATGACCTCTAACATTAAAAGTAAGTAGGTGCTCTTTATGACATCTCCTGCTTGCAACTACTACACTTCAGACTAGAATTCTAGGACATAGGAGTGTTCTTACTGAATCCCAAATAAACAAATGAGTACTAAAGAAGATTTAAGTCAGGCGCGATCTGGGTCAGGGACTAGGCTGGCCAGGAATCTGTATTTCTCTGATAAAAGGACAAAGTTGGAATGCCTGGGTTCAGGGTGGGTAATGTCTTTCTTTTTTTTTAATTGTGCTTTAAGTGAAAGTTTATACAGCAAATTAATTTCTTATTAACAATTCATACACAAATTGGTGACATTGGTTGCCAACCCCATGACATGTCAACGCTCTCCCTTTTTCCATTCCAGTTTCTCCATTTCCATTTGAACCAATTTTCCTGTCCCTTCCTGCCTTCTTGTCTTTGCTTTTGGGCTGATGTGCCCATTTAGTCTTATATACGTGATTGAACTATGAAACACATTCCAGATGTGTGTTATTTTTTGTTTATAGACCTGTCTAATCTTTGGCTGAAGGGTGAACTTCAGGAGTGACTTCCATACTGAATTAAAGGGGTGTCTATGGGCCATACAGAAACCCTGGTGGCATAGTGGTTAAGTGCTAGGGCTGCTAACCAAAAGGTCGGCAGTTCAAATCCACCAGGCGCTCCTTGGAAACTCTGTGGGGCAGTTCTACTCTGTCCTATACGGTTGCTATGAGCCAGAATCGACTCGACAGCACTGGGTTTCACTGGGTTATGGGCCATACTTTCGGAGCTTCTCCAGTCTCTGTCAGACCAGTACATCTAGTCTTTTTTTGTAAATTTGAATTTTGTTCTACAATGTTCTCCCACTCTGTCCAGGACTCTCTATTGTGATCCCTGTCAGAGTAGTTAGTGGTGGTAACCAAGCACCATCTAGTTGTTCTGGGCTCAGTCTGGTGGAGGCTGTGGTAGTTGTAGTCCATCAGTCCTTTGGACTAATCTTTCCCTTGTGTCTGTGGTTTTCTTCATTCTCCTTTGCTCCAGATGGGTGGGACCAGTAGATGTATCTTAGATGGCTGCTCACACACTATGAAGACCACAGATACTACTCACCACAGTCAGATATAGAACATTTCCTTTTCAAACTGTGTTGGGACAATCGAGGTAGATGTCCCCCAAGACCATGAACCCTAGCCCTCAGTCTAGTAACTTGGTTTCTCAGGGAGTTTAGATGTTGGTCCAGTGGTCAATGTGTCTGTCATCTTACCAGTAACAGGCTGTTTCAAGTACCATAGCTGTATATATAGTAGATTCTTAGGTCAGATAGAGCAAGACTTCCTACTTTATTCATATTTTTCAATAATGCTTTACTTAATCTGGGGCCTCTTTCCTTTCCATATAAAGTTGGTGATTAGTTTTTCCATCTTATTAAAGAATGCTGTTGGTATTTGGATAGGGATTGCATTGTATTTCTGAATTGCTGTGGGTAGGATTTATATTTTCACAATGTTGAGTTTATCCATGAGCATGGTATGTTTTTCCATTGATGTAGGTTTCTTTTGGCTTCTTGGTGTCATTTTCTTTGTATAGGTCTTTTATATCCCTGGTTAGATATGTTCCTAAGTATTTTATCTTTTTTTTTTTTTTATTGTACTTTAAGGAAGGTTTACAGAGCAAACTAGCTTCTCATTAAACAATTTATATACATATTGTTCTGTGATATTGGTTGTCAACCCCACAACAGGTTGGCAATAGGTTCCCTATTACCGGCTTTCCTGTCCCTTCCTCATCATTGCCTCTTGGGCTGGTGTGTCCATTTAGTCTCATTTTGTTTTAGGGGCTGGCTAATCTTTGGATGAAGGGTGAACCTCAGGAGTGACTTCATTACTGAGCTATGAGCCAGAATCCAGAAGCCATAGTATTTTATCTTTTTAGGGGTTATTATAAAACTTATTGCTTTTATTTCTTTTTCTTGCCTCATTGCTCTAGCTAGGACTTCTAGCACAATGTTAAAAAGGAATAGTCATAAAGGACATCTTTGTCTTATTCCCATTTTCAAGGGGAATGTTTTCAGCCCCTCTCCATGTAGAATGATGTTGGCTGTTTATTTTGTATAGATGCACCTTATTATGTTGAAGAATTTCCCTTCTATTTCTATATCATTGAGAATTTTTATCAGGAAAATGTGTTTGACTTTATCGAATGCCTTTTCTGCATCAATTGGTCATGTGATTATTTTCTTTTGTTTTATTTACGTGGTGAATTATGTTGATTAATTTTCTAATGTTAGCCATCCTTGCATACTAGGTATGAGTCTTACTTGGTCATGGTGTATTACTTTTTCTGTGTGGTGCTGAATTCTGTTGGCTATGACTTTGTTGAGAATTTTTGTGTCCATATTCATGAGAGCTATTTGGTCCATAATTTTCGTCTTCTTTTTTTTTTTTTTTTTTTCATGTCTTCACCTGGTTTTAGTATCAAAGTTATGCTGGCCATATTGAATGAATTCGGAAGTGTCATGAATTGAATTGTGTCCCCCAAAAATGTGTGTCAGCCTGGCTAGGCCATGCTTCTCGGTATTGTGTGGTTGTCCACCATTTTTTTTTTATCTGATATAATTATCTATGTATTGTAAATCCTAACCTTTGTGATGTTAGTGAGGCAGGATTAGATGCAGTTATGTTAATGAGGCAGGACTCTATTTACAGGATTAGGTTGTATCTTGAGTCAACCTCTTTTAAGACATAAAAGAAAGAATCGAGAGGAGAGGTAGGGGACCACCAAGAATGAAGACCCAGGAGAGGCACATGTTCTTTGGGTCCCAGGTCCCTACGCTGAGAAGTTGCTAGACCAGGGAAATATTGATGACAAGTACCTTCTCTCAGTACTGACAGAGAGTGAAAGCCTTCCCCTGGTGCTGGCACCATGAATTCGAACTTCTAGTCTCCTAGATTGTGAGAGAATAAATTTCTCTTTGTTAAAGCCATCCACTTGTTGTATTTCTGCTGTAGCAACAATAGTCAACTAAGAACTTGGCACTGGAAGAGTGGATTGTTGCTCTAACAGATGTCTAAAATGTGGAAGCAGTTTTGAAACTAGGAATGGTACAGGCCGGAAGAGATTTAAAGTGCCTAATAGCAAATTCCTAGATTACCTTGAAGAGACTATTGGTGGAATTAAGGACATCAGAGAATTCTGGTGAGGGCTCAGAAGGAAGTGAGGAGAGCTGTAACACTGGAGACAGCACAAGCAGCATCGCAGAAGTGGCAGCAGCAGAACCAGGAGACCAGCATGAGACAGTGCTAGAGCCGACCCTTGGATTGAGGGAGCTGAGTGCCTTCTGGCCAAGGTTTAGTGCTGGAGTGGGGCGCCTTCAGGCATTAATCCGTAGAGCTAAAGAACTTTGGAACACTTCCCCTAGCAGGGTAAATGCAGGGTTGGCACAAAGGTCCAAGGTGCTGGGAGGCCACGGAACTAGGAAACAGAAGCTGAAGACACAAAGAACACAGGAAGCAGAGCTGGAGCGGCCTCAGTCTCAAAGTGTAGGGTCACCCCCTCTGGGGTCTCAAAGGGTGGAGCCATGACCTCTGAAGTTTCAAAGAGTGCGAGCACACCTTCCTCAGGTTTCAAAGAGTCAGATCTTCAACAACTGTGTTTCAGAGTGTGGGGTTGCCTTTCACGAGTGTCACTAGGATGGGGCTGGATTCAATACCCAAAGCTGAGGGAGCAGGGTGAGGTTACTCAGGCACCAGCCATTCAGGTCTGCTTCAGGTGTCCATCTTAATCTGGTTAGGTTCTCCAATAGTAACCCTGCTTGGTGAATGATAAAATTTAATTGAAAGAAGATTATTCCCTTGCTCTGATCCTCACAAGGCATAGCAAAACCTATAAGGTACTTTAGGTTAGGCCATTGTACTCCGGTCCAGCAGTGCCTCCGCTTTAGTCTACTCTTTCACACTTACAGCTTCTACAATTACAGTTTTTACAATCACAATTACACTCACAAATGAATCATATAATCCATTCAGCGTCTTCCTTCATCCTCTCTTCCCTAGACCTTTCAGGAAAAGAGGAATGTATTCACTGGGGGTCTTCACTTGTCCTGCTGATGAAAGTGTGTAAGGCAGCCACTTCATGTCTTTATCTCTCCCCATTTTAAATAGTCAATGTTTAAATTGCCTGATCCTATCAAACCAGTGCTCTGAGGAGACAAGGATGTTTCTTGGTCTTGAAGAATCTTCTATTTCTGTTAGAACTTTGAGCATTTGTTTCTATAAGCCAAGTCCAGTCCACAGCAAGCGATCAAATTGCGGTAACACACACCAATTCACAGTGTCAAATCCTTTCTTTTCATTGGGTTGGGTTCTGGTCAGCTCAGTGCTAGCCATCCAAGCTAGGTCACAACGTGTAGCAGCATTAGGCTAGAGAGTTCACGCACACCTCCCAGCACTTCAGATAGCTCCTTTATACACTCTCATCCCCAGCCCCCTTGGGCTCAGTCAGTGGATTTCACCAATAAACTTAGGAGTCAACACACAACTCCCTTTACATCTGACTAGCCAGCACTTGGAAACCCTGGTGGTGTAGTTGTTAAGTGCTACGGCTGCAATCCAAAGGGTCGGCAGTTGGAATCCACCAGGCACTCTTTGGAAACTCCATGGGACAGTTCTAGTCTGTCTTATAGCGTCGCTATGAGTCAGAATCGACTCGATGGCACTGGGTTTGTTTTTTTGTTTTTTGTTTTTTTTAGCTAGCACTTCCTCTCTCTTTCTCTGTCATCCCTAGCCCCCATGGGCTAGATCAATGGATGCCAATGGAACATGTCCAAAAGCAGCCCATCTTTTTATTGCTGTGCTTTCCCATTTCCACTCATCAGTGGACCCAGGTGGTCACCACAAGGAAGCAGACCAAGCTGTTTACTTGCTAGTTCCCTTATTTCCAGTCCTGGATGGGTGTTCCATCTGATGAACACTGACTTTTCTTACCTCGATATATCCAACAGCAAATCACTTGTTCAAAATTAAAAAAGACTTTTTGTAAGTCTTTCTTTCAAATGCAAATCTTCTGTTCTCTCAGCAGTTCTGGGGGGCTCTGCATGTTTTTTCAAATGCAAATCTGGGCGGAGCTCAGGTTTTCAACCTAAGCCCCCACTTTATACACAGGGCTACTGCATTCAAACCAGGATTTCCCCTGGGGCAAATCCTAGGTCCACTTTCAGAATATCCGATCAAGTATTAGATGAAGAAGAGTTACACACTCTATGTAATCTATAATACTCAATATTTAGGTCTGCTTTATCACACTAGGTGGGAGAAACATCCAATATCCATAGTACATTCAATTAAGTGCATAATCCTAAACACACAACCCTTTTTAAAACATTCCAGTTTCATCTTCTTCAGCACTTGACTAGCTTCCCACTCCTATGCGTGTGGCCTTGGGTCTCAAGCTGGAAAGAGCCAGCACACTCTGGCCGTCTATCAATCATTCTACTTATTTGGCCTGGCTTTTGCCGCAGACCACTCCAGCTGCAACTTTTCAGCCATTACAGTAATAACAACCAAAGTTGTTGTTAAAGATATAAAAGATATAAAAGTTTCAGTTCCCAAGCCCCTTTGTTCTTTCTCTTCCATGAGTCTGGAGCCATTGCAAAGAATTCTGTTTCTTATGTCAACTGTAAAAATGGTGTGGGGGAGGTGTCTGACCGTCTCTAACCTCGTAAGGAGAAAAGAGAATCAAGATCAACAGACCAATGCTGATTCCTAGGAGGCAGAGGTCAGTTATGCCTCCTTTCTCCTCCATCTTTATCAATTCTGACACCACCTGTTCCTTTTACAGCACTCTCTACTTCTGGGTTCAATTATTTATTACAATGGCCACACAGAACTCACAGATTATGGTCACAATTATGGGGTTTATTACGGAAGTAAAATGTTATAGTTAGGCTCAGGAACACTCAAGGATACAGTTCTTCCATCAGGACAGCCTCTTCCCAGCCACGCTCACAGGCCTCTGCCCAAAGTCACTCAGCTTTTTTGCTCTGTGGGCTGGGAAGCACAGCAACTCTCTCCTGCTGCCAGTCTCTGCTGCTGGGTCTTGCCACCTTCAAGGTACAGTTCACTGTCTGTCTCAGTCTCCTGATTCCAAGTGCTTCTCGAGACATACTCTTTCCCTGGCTGTTCTTCATTAGTGGTGGTGGAATCTTCTATCTCCTGCCTCTAGGGTGGCTCATTTCAAGCCCAGAATGATGGTAAAACTGATCAGTCCCCTTGGTGGGCTACAATTACCCCATCTGCACAGTTTCACCCATTCACCTGGGTGGGAGTTACAAGACCATGGTGAGAAAGGCGACACAAATGCAATCCATTGCACCGCAATTCTATGAGTTCTTGTTGGGTGACTGTGGCCTTTAGCTCTTCTGTATTTTTGTTGAATTTCTTTCTAGATGTTCTGTCCTTAACTGAGAGTGGTGTGTTGAAGTCTCCTACTATTATTGTGGAACTGTCAGTTTCTCTCTTCAGTGCTGTTAGAGTTTATTTTATATATTTTGGAGCCCTGTCATTGAATGTGTAGATATTTAATATGGTTATATAATGAGTTGACTCTTTAATCATTATATAATGTCCTTTTCTGTCTTTTATAGTGGATTTTGCCTAAAAGTCGATTTTATCTGAGATTAATATTTTCACTTCTGCAATTCTTTGGTTGCTGTTTGCTTGATATATTTTTTTCCATCCTTTGATTTTTAATATATTTATGTCTTTGTGTCTAAGGTGTGTCTCTGGTAAACAGCATATTGATGGGTCATATTTTTTATTCATTCTGTCACTCTCCATCTCTTAATGGGTGCATTTAAGCCATTTACATTCAGTGTGATTATCAATAGATGTGAGTTTATTGCTTTTATTTTGGAGTGCTTTTTTTTTTTTTTTTTGTGGTGCTGACATTTTCTTTATTCCTCTTACTCTCCTGTTCTGAGTTAGTAAGCATATCTTGAGACAGATCTCAGAGGAAGGAGGATGAGGCCTTTGAAGCAGGAAACATGTGATAGAGCATCACAGAGTCAGAGCTTCTGGAAGCCAGAATGTCAGATAATTTGCCTGTACCAGTCGATCACAGGGAAAGCTACTGCTATCCAGAGAACAGAAACCCTTGAAAAGCAACAAGGAGAATGCCATTCAGCTCTTTTGAGCCATAATCCAGGGTGGATCTGAGGTGGTTTTGGCATTAAGTTGTTCAAATCATCCCACCTGCAAAAGAAGAGGTAAATCCCATTTGGAGGATTGCTTCCAAGAGGTTTACCTGGAAGATTCCCACATGTTAAAATCTAGCATCATCTGACAATGATCAATAGGGCACAAAGAAAATCAAGTCTCTGTGGTGAGAGTGGAAACCCTGGTAGCGTAGTTGTTAATCGCTACAGCTGCTAACCAAAAGGTCAGCAGTTCAAATAAACCAGGCACTCCTTGGACACCCTATGGGGCAGTTCTACCCTGTCCCATAGGGTCACTATGAGTCGGAATCCATTCTATGGCCATGGGTTTGGTTTTTGGTTTGGTGGTGAGAGTCAACAGAAATAAGAACTGAAATATGAAAGAACCACGTTTTAAACACCTTAAGGACTACAAATGTTGTAATTATAGTGTAAAGAACAATAAAATGTTCACAGAAATAAGGGGAAAAAATGAACTAATGAATTCCCAATATGAAAGCATCAAAAATAAACATAATTTTTAAAATACAAAAGGCTAGGACAAATATGTAATTTTTGAAAAATAAGTAACAGCATAACTTAGGGAACATTTATTTTAACAGATTCCTTTATATGAATAAAAATAGTGTAGTATTGGTACAGAGGTTGGAAAACTGACTGATGGCACAGAATAGAGAGAAACAGACCCACAAATATATGGTACTGTGATATATGACTTATTTGGTATGGCAGACACTGCAAAAAATTAACATATGGAGCTGGAATAACTAGTGGGGACTCCACAAAAGAGAGAAACAGAGAAGAGTTGTCCTGGTTTCTATAAAGGTCTTTGGCTGATTCTTTAAACATATAGATATGGGGCAGTCTCCATCTACCGTAAGTATGAATAAATTAAACTGAGGTTTGAACTGTTTCTCCAGAGGTAAAGTTTGCACACTGAACCAAGCAGATTTACTGTCTCTAAAATTAATGATCAAGCATTTGGAGGAATATAACAAATGCAGAGTCTACATAAATAAAAAAATAAATAAATAGCACTGATAATATCCAGGATAGTATCTATATGGAGAACAGGAAAAATGTGACCCAGTTTCAGAAGACAATCAACAGAAATCTCACAAGGTGACCCAGATGTTAGAATTAGGAAACAAAAACCCTAAAGCAGCTATCTTAATATGCCAATGAGATATAGAAAAATATACTTAGAATGTTACAAAGATGGAACATCTAGGCGGAGAGGTAAAAAGAAAAAAAAATAAAACACAAAAAAGTACAATATCCAGAATTATAAACAAACAAGCAAAAAACTTCACTCAAGGTGCATAAGAGCAGAATGGAGATGATACAGGAAACAGTCAGTGAACTAAAAGATAAAAAAAAAACAATGGAAATACTCAAATATGAATAAAATAGATTTAAAAAGAGAGAGCCCTGGTGGCATAATGGTTAAACCCTTGGCTGCTAACTGAAAGGTTGACATTCGAACCACCAAGTGCCACTGCAGGAGAAAGCTTGGTGATTTGCTTGTATAAAGATCACAGCCAGGAAAAATCTATCAGGTAGTACTACTCTGTCACATGGGGTTGCCGTGAGTCGAAATTGACTCAATGGCCTCTAACAACAACAACAACAGGGACCTGTATGACAATATAAGAAGTCTAATTCACATGTGGTTAGAGTTTGGGAAAGACATAAAAGAGAGTTTAGGGAAGAAAAATTATTTTGAAAAATAATAGGAAAGAGTTCTCCAAGTTTGTTGTAAGATATAAATTTACAGCTTTAAGAAGTTAGCAAGCCCAAATCAGGAAAATCAAGGAAAACATGCTTAGGTACATAATAATAAACCTACTGGAAGTGAAAACTAAAGGGAAAACCTAGAAATAAGATTAAAATGATACATATGCAGGAAAAATTATAAATACAAGAATACCAAAGAAATGACTGGGTTTGTGTAAATATATTGAGTTACTATTTCTGAATTGTTTGTCCATGTTTTCCTAAAGCTTTAGGAAACATCTTGTCATTTGTTCAACCGTTCCTATTTTTTAATTTTGGAATACAATTTATAATATGCTATTAAAGGCATTTCTATTTTTTGTTTGTATTTAATTGCTGATTTAACTTATTTTCTTTTTTTCTCTTTCTATGATACTATTTTTTAATCTCTTATTCCCATAGCCTATATGTTTAATATTCTACATTTCAAGTAAAAAAAGTTTTTTTTAATCTCTAAGGGTTGATTCCAGCTTTTCTACTTAGTATTTGACAAAGTCAGCTGCATTAAAACAATTCAAATAAAGATATTAAAAGTGTCATATAAGCATTTGTTCAAGAACACCTGATAGAATTCAATGTACAGATTTTGAAAACAGATGAATCATATTAGCAGGAGCTTAATGTTTACGAAAAAGACAGAGACATTGAACTTCTAATATTTTAAAGCTTTGCCCTTAAAAAGTAGGTGAAATGCTATTTGAAAGCCATTGTCTTCTGTATGAGATTTCATTAATTTTTCGGGTGAATATTTCCCTGAAATGCTCGACTTAAGAACCCATTAAAATGAAAATGTGCCCAAAGAACCTTGCAGAAGACGCTGCATGTTTGTCAGGTGGGAACACCTGACAAACTCTTAAAAGAAATATAAGAAAAAATTTACTCCATTAAAAAATAACATTAGACCTGTGACTGATATTTAATATGCACATGTGTACATTTTAAAAAATGTATGTGCATACATTTTAAAAAATAAAAATCCTTTGCAATTTAAGATTATTGCTGTGACATTTTTCAGTATTTTTTTCAAAATGGGGATTTATTTTAAACTTTAAAAAATTGTTTAACCTTTCATAATTTTCTAGGATTAACACATTGTTAATGAAAGACTGCTTTTCCTTCCTAGATTTTTTAAATTCATTCCCATTGTCATCTTTCTGTGACTAGCACCAAGATTTATTAAAATCCACTTGGAAAATGTTTGCATACAATCAGCTTCATCAACGTTTTATTTATATAAGTGATGTGGAAATAAATGAAGACCACCCAAATGAGAACAAGCAGAGGCTTTTTATTCAGAGCTCTCTGTAGCACGGGAGTCAGCACCATCGCTTGCCTTTGGCGGAGATTCAAAGTCAGGCAGAGGAGTGGGAAAACTTTAGAGTGGAAAAGGGGGAAGATTCAGGTATGTCCAGTCTGGAGGCTGTTGGCATGAAGAAGCTGTTGGAGGACTAACTAGAAGTGCTACACCCTACGTGATTGGTGCCCACTTGCCTTCAAGCCCATTCTGACTCATAGTGACCCTGCAGACAGAGTAGAGCAGCTGCGGGTGAATGTGAGCTGCCAACCTTTCTGGTTACAGCCGAGCTCTTAACCACTGCGCCACCAGGGCTCCATGTATTTGGTTGGTAAAGTATATTTAACTTTTTCTGATTGGTCCTAAATCAAAGGCCAGTGAGCAAAAGTTACTGAAGATCTTAGTTATTGATCAAGTATTGGCCGTTTTGAACGATTGTTAGAGATTATGGTTTGGCTTCCTGCACTGTTTACTGCAGATTGCGGGTCCGAGTTCTGTTTTTAAATATGCTCTGGTCTTTGTCCTTTAGTACATTCAGACTCTTGGTGCAGAGTAGGACAGCAACTACTTAGTTTTTGCTTGTTTGCTTAATTTACCTTTCCTGAGTCCTCTTCCTTGTTTACTTTTTTATGCCTTCTCCATCATGCTATATTTTGCTCCAGTTATAAGTCACACTATCACCTGTCTGTCGGTTTCTCATACCAGAGTGGCTTGCTTGAAGCTATGTTACTGGCATTTCAAATACCAACAGGTCAGTAATGGTGGACAGGTTTCAGCAGAGCTTCCAGAGTAAGAGACTAAGAAGAAAGGTCTGGCGATCTACTTCTGCAAATTAGCCAACGAATACCTTATGGATCACTACAGAACGTTATCTGACTCCCTCACTTTGGACATGTCATCTGGAGGACTCAGTCGCTGAAAGGGGACTTCATGTTTAGTGAAGTAGAGGACGAGAAAGGGATAGGAAGGCCTTTGGTGAGATCAGTTGGCATATAAACCCCAATGATGGAATTGAACATGCTGGAAAATGTGACGAAGATGCAGGAAGAGGCAATATTTCATTCCGTTGGCCATAAGGCCACCATGTGTCAGAGTCAGCTAAGTGGCAGGTATCTATCCAGCAAGTCACATATATCATTTGTTATGTGGTTCTAGGCGCTCCTTGGAAACCTCATGGGGCAGTTCTGCTCTGTTCTGTAGGGTCGCTATGAGTCAGAATCAACTCAATGGCAATGGTTTGTTTTTTTTTCTGTATTGTGAACAAGCATAAAATATATTCGTTTAAAATAAAACAAATTGTTTTCTGTAATTATCACCAAATCACATAAAATCTATGTGTAAATACAAATATTTTAAAAGAGTAATAACTATGGAACTATCAAATATTTCATTATGCTATATATTGTATAGATTCTGAATTATTACAATAATGTTATGATTTCTTTGTTTACATTTCAATCACCATTCATTTGTAAGAATAGAGTAAATCTGGCTTGCAGATCATACTAGACCTGGAATTAGAAATTAAGATTTTGAGCAAATGTTATACTTAAGACTATTAAAAACATAATGGCCTTGTGTTTGCTTTAAATATTGAGTCTTAAATATGAAAGCATTAAAAATGTCATCCTTTGTTCTCCTCACAGTCATGAAGCAAATGTGAACACATACACTCCTATACGATCTTTGTAATTCATAGCAATAATAAGTCATATTCAGGGTGCTAACTTAGGCCTTCATGAAGCTAAAGACACCTTAGCCTACCACAAGCTTTATTTCACAGGATGTGTTTAGAAGGGCTTGGATATGTTTTTCTTAGGTAAAGAAACCAACGTCCTACAGGGGCTGCTGAATCAGGTGAGATGTGTGGATCCATTTTATATTCAGGATTTGTAATATACTCATTTTGGATTCACCATTTAATCACGTAGTGCTGCTATAAGAGAAGTATCACAAGTGTATGTCTTTATCAAAGCAAAATTTTTTCTCTCACAGACTAATAAGCTAGAAGTCCAAATTCAAGGTGCTGTCTCCAGGGGAAGGCTTTCTTTCTCTGTGTGCTCTGGGGGAAATGTCCTTTTCATCAATCTTCCCCAGTTGAGAAGATTTTCAGCATAAGAACCCCAGGTCCAAAGTTCCCGCTATTCTCCTGGCTCTTGTTTCTTGGTGGTATGAGGTCCCCATGTCTCTCTGTTCACTTCTCTCCTTTATATCTCAAAAGGGATTTATTTAAGACACAACCTAATCTTGTAGATTGAATCCTGCCTCATTAACATAAGTGCTGCTAATCACACCTCATTAACATCATAGAGGTATGATTTACAACACATAGGAAAATCACATCAGATGACAAAATGGTGAACAATCAAGCAATACTGGGGATCACAACCTAGCCAAGTTGACAGATATTTTTGGGGGACACAATTCAGTCCATGACAACCATCAAATGTTATTCTTGTTTCTCTCTTGTTATTTAGGCAAAATGATGAAGGGGATGAGTTGCAGCCAGTTTTCACCAGTGGATCTCACACCCAGGTGCACTATATATTCATCTTTGGAATTTTTATGAACTACTGATGCTTTGGATATTTTGATCTAATTGTTTGGCATGCCGGCCAGTATCAGTATTTTAAAAGATCCCCCAAAGATTTAAATGGGCAGAACTACAGCCTACGACAGTCTTAACATACTTTAGACTGGAGGTTGCATAATTACTTAAAAGGAAAAATTGTCACTCCTAATGAAATGTCAAATTGGGGCCAGGAGAAAGTCTTGTGTCTCTAGCTTCCTGTCCCCACCCCTTCACCCAACCATTGTTTCCTTATTTTCAGAATGCTGAAGTGTGACAAGGTCGTGTTTGGAAATGCAGCAACACTTTTGTAACCTTGAAGGATGATATTGCCACCCCCGCCCAAGGCTGGAAGATTAGAAAGACTGAAGGACCTGATTATTTTGATATTAAATGTGTCAGCCAATCCTGAGAACTTGTTCATATGTAAGCAAACGTTTCCTCTGTAGGCTTCTGTTACTCTCCACGAAACATTTCCTAATTGATTCAATTATTGAACCACGGCCATTAAAAAAAAAAAAAAAAATTTTTTTTTTTAATGTTTAACTCAGAAGAATTAAAACAAATAACATTTTTTAGACTGTGTGTAAAGCATCCCAATCTTTCACGTTCTTCCAATGATTGGTTACCTGACACCTAAGCTCTTTGATCTAGCCTAGAATTGCTGTTATGCATTTCGACTAAGATCATTACTTTAGTTAGGTTGTTTGTATTGTATTCTAATAATATCACTGCGGTTACGTTTGGCTCAACCTGTCTCATATATTATCAAACTAATGTCTAAAGTTTGGACAAATTGAGTTTCAATCATATTCCAGCATTCTGCTATGTGTTCAGAATTCAATTATTCAAATACATTTATTAAGAACTAACAATATGAGGTTGTTTAACTTAAAGGATAGAAGTGTGAGATTTGGATAAAATCGTCTTGTGTACAATCCAAATTCATGACACTTACTGATTATTTAGACACTCTGATATCTAAAAGTAGCTGTGGCCTCCCTAAGGACAGTGAGAAGTGTTAAAATAGTAGAATAATAGAGAAAAATTATAACAAAGGTATAGGAAAAGGCAGTACAAGCCATTGTATTACCCAAGATTCCTAAACTCAACTCCAATATAAAACATAAGTCATTCAAAAAAAAGAAATGAAAGGGAAAAGTTGAAGGAAAAACAGGTATACTTTTCAAGTGAATAAATGAAGGCAAAGAGAGGTGAAATAACCTTTCCAAAATTAATTAAGTATTCAGTAATGGAATCATGTTTGCCAACTTCCACTATAAGTTTACAAGCATCTCTACTTCATATAAGTGATATCATACAATACAGGCAAATGTATAGAGACCAAAGCTTATTAGATGGGTGGGAGGGTGAAAGATGGAGCTGCTGCTCAAGGACATGTAGCTTCTGTTAAGGGAGATGTAAAAATTCGGAAATGGATGGTGGCAATGATTGTATGACATGAACATAATTAATGTCACTGATTTGTACATGTAAAATATGTTGACATAGCAAATATATATAACTTACCAAAAAAAATTTTAAAAAGCATCTCTACTATTATCAATTCGTCACACTTTTAAAATTATATTGATATTTCATATCTTCAGTTTCCGATAAAATTTATGATAAAATTGTGATATACGAAAACTGAATAAAAGTGGAGAAACTAAAAATAAACCATATCCAATAAAACCAAAATAGTAAGTAAACAAGTAAAACTATGAGAAAGCAGAAACCAAGACTGCTTTGGAGACCTCAGTGGCAAGAACCTGAAACTGAAAAGCCCCCAGAATGCCTTCTCTGTTTCTATCTTCATTCTAACAGTTAAGTTTTTCCCTAAGGTAGGAGCTAGGGACACCAGTACTATTGCAAGAGAAAAAGGGACTGTATATCCTTACAACCAATATAAAAAATAAAAAGCCTTGTAAACACCCTGGTTGGCCTAACTCAGGTCACATGTCTACTGCTCTGGCCAGGGATGCTCAGCCCCCTTAGAATCAAAACTGACGTTTGAGAGTTGTACTGTAATATATTCCCCAAGCAAGGGCATCATGGATGTGATGATTCAATCAAGAAGGAAGAATATAATTGGAAGACAAAAATATAAATATATAATTAAAAAATAATAACATATCATGCAAGTATTTTGAATCTGCATAGAAGAAATAGATGCCTTTTCATTACCTAGAACAAATACACTTTTACTAAGTTTTCAAATATTGTTATTAACATTATTATTTAGATAAATAGTATATGGAAAATTGTATGGTATAACTCAACTTAAATCATTTCTGCAGCTTGGAAGCTGACATAAAAAAATATATTTGACAAGTAAATTAAATTAAAAGATGAGTGGTCAGATCGATAAATACATGGGTTACATAGTAGGATATGCCAAGTCATTAAACAGGGCTGAATATAAGGGGGAAAATTGTAGTGGAAGCTTCTGAATATTTTAAATGGCAGTAATGTAAACAACTTTCTTTCTATCTGGTATTTGCTTCTGTGTAAAGATTATATTATGGGAGATATATGTGTATGCAGGTAGACAAAATAGGAGAGAATGCAGCTTTGCAAGTGACTTAAAAAAGAAAAAAAAAAGAAAAATGGATTACCATGATGATAATAACGTACATACAATTTGTAAATAATATGCATACAATTAGTAATGAACATACTAAAAATATCTCTAATTCAAAATGATTACATGGTTTCTCACTAATTCTATATACTAAAAGGGAATTAACAAAAGTTAATTATAATAAAACATTTTATAGGGTGGTGACAGGGGAGAAAAGTAGGTGGATTGAGGCCAAATATACATATATTAGAAATCGTGTTGGTGCAGTGGTAAGAGGTACAGCTGCTGACCAAAATGCTGGCATTTCAAATCCACCAGGTGCTCCTTGGAAACCCTATGGGGCAGTTCCATTCTGTCCTATAGGGTTGCTATGAGTCGGAATCGGCTCGACAGAATTTACTAGATTTTTTTTTTTTGGTGTATATATATATATGTAAAATATATATATAAATTCCAATTAAGGTAACGAACTTACCTTCTCCATTACATTCAGCCCTATTTAATGTCTTGGAGTATCCTGCTAAGTAATCCATACATCTATCAGTCTGTCTACTCATCTTTTAATTTAATTTACCTGCTAAATATATTTTTTATATGTCAGCTTCCAAGTTCCAGAAATGATTTAAGGAGTCATACCACACAACGTTCCATATGCTGTTTATCTAAATAATAATGCTAATAACAATATTTGAAAACGTAGTAAAAGTTTATTTGTTCTAGGTGATGAAAACACACCCATTTCTTCTATGCAGAGCCCACTAAGGGCAAACTTGCGAAGAAGATTATATTTCTTTTCCAACATTCCTTGTTATCTTCTCAATGTTCTCTTTTCTCAGCTTCTAACTCCAGGTCCAACATTCCTTGGGATGTATCTTCCTTGTTAGTACAACAGTGAATCTTTGAGTGAATAAATGAGAATCTTAGTCCCCCTGGGGCAGCCTTTTTTCCCTTGAGGCAACTGGATAAATGATAAAAATAATCTATGCCAACATAAAAATGGCAGAGAACAACCGAAGCTCATTTAACATCCACATTTCATTCCTGACTTTTACCAGGGTCTTCTTTATCATCCCGTTTCTCTTCCTCTCCCCCCACCAATCTCTTTTTAACTCAGAAAAGGTGAAGTTACTCTAAGCTTAAATGTTCACAGTAGAGGCAGAAGCATTGGTGATACAAGCCAGTGGAAGATATTTCTAGGAAGTATTGGATCCCTGTGTGCCTGTTCAAAATAAAATAAATGAGTCTTTGCTTGCTTTGCACAGAGTAGAGTAGCGTTTTATACGTGTTCCCTTTTGGACAAAACTCAAAAGGAAAATGCACTGTGAGGGGTACCATAATATAGACAGAAATTTAAAATCTTGAATAAGTAGTATATACAGTAAATAAGAAACATAAATGAATATTTAATTCTCAAAGATTACATGGTTTTTCATTTTTACACAATTACATATTTAATATTTAATTCTCAAAGATTACATGATTTTTCATTTTTACACAATTACATAGGAATTTTTAACACCAGATAAAAATAAAAAAAATGAAAGCATTGCCATTCCTTGGTAATATGTAATCTATACAACTTGTTAGGTAGTTCAGAGAAAATCTTTCTATAACACAAAAATTGTGAGTGCCATAGCGTGTTTTAAAGACAGAAAATAGTTTGTGTCACTGATTATGAATCTTTCAGAAGGTATCATTAAAGAAAGAAAATAATCATTGTGGTCATTTTTTTTCAGGAAGAAGACCCTGGGATGAGAAAAGTTAAGTAGTTTGCCCAAAGCAGCATAATCAGGACGAGGATTTAAACCCAGCTGTGTCTGATTTCAGACTTGTATTTCTTTACATCCTAGCCTTTTTATTTTTGGTTTTTTTTTCAGTAAATAAGCCAAGAGGTATGGATAAAAAAATTAAAAGATAATATTACCAGAGATTTACTTATGTAAATATATTTAATGTGATATACCTTTATAATACATCTAATACTAACCTAAAAGATGGTACTGCCTCCGTAAATGCTAGAATCAACATAGAAACTAATAGATTTGATTATAATTAATCTATCTGCTTCAAAGAACTATGGTATTTTTCCATAAAGGTTGGTTTAAATTTATATAAAAAACAGAGATAAAAAAATATTTGTGAATATATTTTATAGCAAGTATGATTATGCCAGTATATATATAATTATACATACTGTATATAAAATTATACCACTGTATTATCTCAAAACAAAAAAGAAAGTGGTTTTACTGTCTGATTATTCTAAGGATTTTTTGGTATAAGGAATCATTCTCTTGTGAACCAGGTCTTATAATAAGAATTCCCTTCCCTTCACTTGCTTTAACAAGCAAATTCGCTGTTTCCTCAGAACATTTTTTTTTTAGAGACTCCTGAGTGTGTATCTGCCTTGAAAGGATCGCCTATCCACATTGCCATTTTCTCCTTTTGTTTTCCGTATTTGGAATTCAGCTCATGCCTAGACCAAAGAAGCAATTCTACCTCACAAGTGCTGCAGCTGGTTTCCTCCAGTGCCACCATTCATAGCAAGGGAAGGAGTGGCAGACTCATACAAGATTAGTTTAAAAGGAAAATCAATACTGCTTCCTTATCCCCATAAAGTTGTTGAGCTAGACTGGCTGGGATCCAAAGAGGAAAGGCTCACGTGGAAAAACAAAAATTGGCTGCCAGTGAGAATCATACTCAGAGATGCACACAGGTTATTTGAATGTTTGCCAGTGAATACATCACTAGAAGTTAGAGGTAGATGATTTGCCTCCAACCATCTGGTTTGATTGAAAAATATGAGTATTTGGAAACAATAAACCAAAGGTTTCTTTCTGTTGTTGTTTTTGTTAGTTGCCATTGAGTGGCATCCGTCTCCCAGTGACCATTCCAAAAAACCCAAACTCTTTGCCGTCAAGTCAATTCTGACTCATAGCAACCCTGTAGGACAGAGTAGAACCGCCCCATAGAGTTTCCAAGGAGCATCTGGTGGATTCAAACTGCCGACCTTTTGGTTAGCAGCTGTAGTACTTAACCACTATGCCATCCGGGTTTCCATATTGGGACCCTTAGCCACGTGTTTTTGCCTAGTTAGGAACTGAATTATGTTCCTCAGATATTGAAAGGCTTTCTAAATATGTGCACAAATATAACATAATACATATATTCCTGTGAAATTAAAATGGTTTCTGGAATTCAACTTTGATTTTTTATGATTTCCTAATATGTGTCTATGAAAAAAGGAAAAGGGAAAGCTAATACTATTGAGATGAATCCAAAATAATCCCATCAACAAAATTTTGATAAAATTTACCATTAGTTTTTAATATTAGTACACTTATGCATCACTTAGCTTCCATGATACCTTCTGTGAAATAGGACGTTATATGATTTGAACACTGTGGGAACACCTGGGTCCATGAGCTATGGAGCTCCAGGGCACAAGGTCGGGGCTCCTGTGTGGCATACGTCCTGGGCAGCTCCTGCATGGCATACGTCCTGGGCAGCTCCTGCTGCAGACGCCTCAAGTGAGCTCTTGGCTAGGTCCTGCCCCATGTGTGGCCCCAAAGCACAGAGAAAGTCATGGCAGGGAGGTTCTGGGCACAGGCTCTGGTAGCAGACGAGTGGTTTCATTTAAACACATGACCCTGCCCAGGCCAGGCCTGGTGATGCCTGCCAACCTTAGGCGCTCAAAAGCAGGATCAGGCACCTACTCCTCCCAATGACAGGGGTACGCCTTCCCACTGTGGGAGTTGGGGCAAGCTTACTGGAAAGTCTGGCTGTGGGCATTCCCCAGTCCACGCACCAGGTCATGGGTGTATACGAGGTTAGACGTTGCCGCAACCAGACATTATGCAGTACAGGACTGTGTAATAACGATGATTTATTATGCATATATTTGGTTAAGTATTCTAAATAAAAATGCTTTGTGCTGGGCAGAATCTAAAGAAATCTAAAATTCCATCAATATCAGGCCAAGATTTGACTGATATGTACATTTTTATCAGTGTTTTTTTTTTATCTATTATTTTTATTCCACATATGGTGTCCATTATGTGTCAGCTGGTTTTCAAAACACTGAAAGTAAAAATAATAGAGAAGGTATTCATAATTCTATCCCTTATGGGAGCTTAGAGTCTAATAAAAAAAAAACAAAAAACCCATTGCTATCGAGTCAATTCCAACTCATAGCAACCGTATAGAAGCCTAATAAGGAGAGACTAACATTAAGCGCAAACGGTTAAGTGCCAAATTGTTAGCCTAAACATTGGCAATTTGAACCCCTGAAAAGGCCTTGGAAGAAAGGGTTGAAGATCTGTTTCTTCAGAACTATACTGTTTCTATCCTCTGAAAGATTATGACCTTGAAAACCCTGTGGAGAAGTTATACTCTGGAAAGAAGAGGTCACCATGAGTTGGAATCAACTTCTATGGTAACAACAATAACGTTAAGCACATAAATGAATTATTAAATGAATGAAAGTATTACACAGAGTTTTATTTGATCCCTAATACATCTCCCTCCCTATTAACACAATGTTGCCACCAACTAGAGAATTACATCATTCTAATTTTAATCAAATAATTTTGAGAAAGTTCACACAAATGATGTCTTATGACTTTCCTGTGTAAGGGTACACATGGAATCCTAATGTATTCTGTATCTTTATCATTACCAAGCAAGCATAGCTTACAAAGTTACATGATGAAAAAATAGACTTAAACCAGATTATTTAGTTAGGAATTAGAAATACTGAAATTCAACATGAGATAGTCAGTCACATTATTCTAATAATTTATATTTTAGTACAAGCAATTTAAGGGTTAACCACAACCTGAAGGATTCCAAATAGAAATTGAGATAACTTTTATATTAAAAAAAATCAGAGTACAAAATATATTTAAAAAAAAAAAAAACCTTCAGCATCATAATTTTATTCTGTTTTCTCATCATGTGTTAATCATCTAGTGCTGCTATAACAGAAATACCAAAAGTGGATGGCTTTAGCAAAAAGAAATGTATTTCTTCCCAGTAAAGTAGGCTAGAAGTCCAAATTCAGGGTGTCAACTTCAGGGGAAGGCTTTCACTCTCTGTCGGCCTCTCATCAGTCTTCCCCCAGACTAGGAGCTTCTCCACGCAGGCACCATGGGGTCCAAAGGACACACTCTTTTCCAGGCACTGCTTTCTTGGTGGTATAATGTCCCTAATTCTTTTTTTTTATTCCCTTTCCTTTTTATCTCTTGAGAGATAAAAGGTGGTACAGGCCACACCCCAGGAAAACTTCCTTTACATTGGATCAGGGATGTGACCTGGGTAAGGGTGGTGTTACAACCCACCCTAATCCTTTTAACATAAAATTACAGTAAAAAAATGGAGAACAACCTCACAATGCTGGAAAATCATGGTCTAGCCAAATTGATACACACATTTTTGTGGGGACATAATTCAACTCTTGACATATCATGTATTTATATCTTTCTGTACTCTCCATGTGATGTATAAAATTAGAAAAAAATTGAAGTAGAAAAATGTAAACCTTCTGTTAAATAACAAAATACTATTACTACCAGAAAAGAAAGATAACTAGCAAAAAAAAAAAGATAAAACGATAAAATATTTGAAGAAGATACATACTGCTTTTCTAATTAAAAAGGCTCTTTTAATATTAAAAATCTATATATAACTGGATTGTTCCCTGTGTATTTTAATCTTTATATACATAGGAAATATGATGACACAGACTCAACATAATGACAATATCAAACTTTTATGTTTCAACTTCGTGTGCTAGGCATTTTGGTGTTTTGCACATGTTAATGATTTTATTGCTCAAAGCAATTCTGGGAGATTGATTCTGTTATTATCCATAATTTTTGGATGTGGAAAATGAAGTCTAGAGAGTTTTAGTAACTTTTACAAGGTTATCTAAATACTAAGAAATGCAGCCAAGCTGTGTAGCCAGGTCTGACTAACTCCAAACCTGAACATCTATTTACCACAGGATAAATTCTTTTGATAACTCATTAAGCCACATGTTGTTTGCATTTGAATTCGGTACTGGGAAATAACCTACAACATACCATCTCATATTTTGTACATCCAGCTTACTCAAATATTTTAAAGTATTCTCATGACATGGAAAATACTTCATTTTGATCTATTGTGGAAATATTTGTTTCTGCCATTAAGTGTGCAGCCTGATAGTGATGATGAGTTTATAAGAACATCATCTTGATAAACCACTGCAATCTGCTCAGCTACACAAATATACAGCCTAAGTAAAAACAAAATGCCTTTCACACACATATATTTTCGTATACTTCTCTTTCACCTTATAAATACAAAGTATTCACACAGCTGAAAAAACTTTGGTTATGAATCACTTAGATCCTGACTCCATTGTTTTTTCCACATTATTTCTTTAGATTAATAGTGTTAAACATAGCATCAAGAATGCAAAACAGACACTTAAGCCCATAGGCCTATGTTCTTCTTTCAAGGCCTAATTGAAATTAAAACCCAGGTATCAAAATTAAAATTAGTTTCCTAGATATTTCTGGAATGCAACATAGAGAAAGTGTAGGCAAAAAGACGTTCCACTTATTGCTTAATACTATTATTTGTTTAATATAAAAACAAATAATTTGTTGTTGTCTCTTCGTGTAGCAGAATTTTTTTTAGCTTTTATCTTCAGTCTTAATACTTTTGAACTGCAAAATTACCTTTTAAAGTGAAAAATAATTTTATCCTCCATGCTCATATCTACTTTGCAATGAAGGAATAGTGCAATACAATATACGGTGTTTTAAAGAAATTATGATTCTTTGAATTTAGAAATGAAGCGCAACTGTAGTAACCAAATGAGATGTCACACTGTGTTAAATATGCAAGGAAATATCTGTGTGCAGATGGCGAAAATCAAATCCATTCTCGACTTCACAAGCAATGTCTGTACGATGAAAAATATCGATTCAACAAACTATCCATCTGCCGTATTCAACCATCATAAGACCAAATAAAACAAGTGTAAAATTCTTACTTGTATAGAATTCTTAACTTTAAAAAAATTATTAATCATAGATACAGTTCCATTCTAGAATTCCTTGCTATACCCATGGTTATAAAAAAAAAAAAATGTTATAGCTGCTATGAAAATAGATATGGCATTATTGTATTTTTAATTGGTATTTTTAAATTAGGTCATTAATTAAAAAAAAAATTCCCATTGCCTTCATTTGACTGTGGAGCATTAATTTTATAAAACAAAAGTTTAACTTTTAATTCGAGTTTGTAAAATACATGCAATGTTAATTTTTAAATCTATTCAGTGACTGTCCTGGTGTTTGTGTATAATTTATTTCAACTGGTGTATGTGAATTTATTTCACAATAAAGAGTTGAGAAAAATAGAACATCAAATGTAATAAAATCATTCTGGGGAAAAAACATAAATATATATAGCAGTTCAAGGGTGGCAAAAATGGCTAAGCGCTCCTCTATTAAACTATTGGCAGTCTGAACCCCCACGGAGGCATCTCAGAAGAAAGTCTGGTGATGTGCTTCTGAAAGGTCATAGCCCTGAAAATCTATGTTTGGGTGTTTGGATGTTTCTGTGCCTTTCATTGGAATCAGACTCAAATCTTTTAGACTCTGTCTGTAACAATGAAATTATTAAGTGTCAATATTTGATATAATAAACTATTTGAACACACTAAAACATGTGGATATTATGCTAAAAAAATTCAATGCTGTAGAGTTGATTCTGACTCATAGGGACCCTATAGGACAGAGTAGAACTGCCCCACAGGGTTTCCAAGGAGTGGCTGGTGGATTTGAACTGCCTACCTTTTGTTTTTTTTACCTTTTGTTTAGCAGCTGAGCTGTTAACCACTAAGCCATCAGGGCTCCGTGTAGATACTGTGTATGTAAAATAAGATCACACTATGATTAGATGTAGTCAATTAAATTAATATAAATTACAGATTGAATTTAATCATATTACATTAAAAAAAGTGTAAGCATTTTCAAATAATAAAATAATAACAACAAAATATAATGACCTCATTTCCTAATATAAAGTCATGCAGGACAATGTTTTCAACTGGAGACTCCCTAACAGACACAAAAACATATGGCTTAATGAGAATCAATAGTAGTTACTTTCAATGGAATTTGGAAGCTGGTATGAGGAAATGAATCATATAGGCTATGGATAGCTGAATCTCCAGAAATAAGTAATGTAGAAAAGACAATTTAATGTTATTACACTCTTTTGCCACCAAGTGCCTGTCAGTGGATAGTACTGTGGTGGCTTACGTGTTGCTGTGATACTGTAACCTTTGCCAATGGTATTTCAAATACCAGCAAGATCATCTTTGGTGAACAGGCTTCAACAGAGTTTCCACACTAAGACAGACTAGGATGAAGGACCTGAAAAAATTAGCCAGTAAAAACCTTATAAATAGCACTGGAACATTGCCTGATGTAGTGCTGGCAGATAAGCTTCTCAGGTTGGAAGGCACTCAAAATACTACTGGAGAAAAGATGCCTCCTCAAAAAAGAGTTGAACTTAAAGACATGGATGGAGTCAAGTATTCGGGACCTTCATTTGCTGATGTGACATGACTGGAAATGAGAAGAAACAGCTGCAAATATCCAATAATAATGGGAACATAGAACATACGAAGTATAAATATAGGAAAATTGGAAATCGTCAAAAATGAGATGGAATACATAAACATTGATATCCAGCATCAGTGAGCTGAAATTGGTATCAGCCATTTTGAATCAGACAATCATATGGTCTACTATGCTAGAAATGACAACTGGAAGAGGAATGGCATTGCATTTGTCATCAAAAAGAACATTTCAAGATCCATCCTGAAGTACAACACTGTCAGTGATAGGGTAATAACCATGCACCTACAAGGAAGATCAGTTACTAAGACTATTATTCAAATTTATGCACCAACCACTGAGGCCAAAGATGAAGAAACTGAAGGTTTTTACTAATGTCTGAAGTCTGCAATTAATCAAACATGCAATCAAGCTGTATTGATAATTACTTGCAATTGAAATGCAAAAGTTGGAAACAAAGAAAGATCAGTAGTTGGAAAACATGGTCTTGGTGATAGAAATGACACTGGAGGTTGCATGAAAGAATTTAGCAAGACCAATGACTTCTTCACTGCAAATACCTTTTTTCAACCATATAAACTGACTATATACATTGACCTTGTCAGACTGAAAACACAGGAATCAAATCAACTACATCTCTGGAAAAAGACAATGGAGAAGTTCAATGTCATTAGTCAGAACAAGGCCGGGGTCAACTGTGGAACAGACCATTAATTATTCATAAGCAAGTTCAAGTTGAATTTGAAGAAAATTAGAACAAGCCCATGAAAGCCAAAGTACAAACTTGAGTACATCTCACCTGAATTTAGAGAGCATCTCGACTATAGAATTGACTCATTGAACACTAATGACAGAAGAGCGGACAAGTTGTGGAATGACATCAAGGACATCATACATGAAAAAAGCAAAAAGTCTTCAAAGAGAAAGGAAAGAAAGAAAAGACCAAAATGGATGTGAGAAGAGACTCTGAAACTTTCTCTTGAACATAGAGTAGCTAAAGAGAAAGGAAGAATTGATAAAGTGGAAGAGCTGAACGCAGGATTTCGAAGGGCTGCTTGAGAGGGCAAAGTGAAGTATTATAATGTGCAAAGACCTGGAGTTAGAAAACTGAAAGGGAAGAACACACTTGGCATTTCTCAAGCTGAAAGAACTGAAGAAAAAATTCAAGTCTTGACATGCAATATAGAAGGATTCTATGGGGAAAATATTAAACGACACAGGAAGCATCAAAGCAAGATGGAAGGAATACACATAATAACTGTACCAAAATGAGGTGGTTGACTTTCACGCATTTCACGTAATCAAGAACCCATGGTACTGAATGAAGAGGTCCAAGCTGCACTGAAGGCGTTGGTGAAAAACAAGCCTCTAGGAATTGACAGAATAACAATTGAGATGTTTTCAACAAACGGATACAGCACTGGAAGCACTCATTCATCTATCACAAGAAATTTGGAAAACAGCTACCTGGCCAACTGGCTGAAAGAGATCCATATTTGTACCCATTCCAAATAAAGTTGATTCAACAGAATGCAGAAATTATTGAATGATATTAATCTCACACAAAAGTGAAATTTTGCCCAAGGTCATTCAAAAGAAGTTGCCAGAAATTCAAGCTGGATTCAGAACACAATTTGGAAAGGGATTTTTTTTTTTTTTTTTAAATCATTGTTGATGTCAGATGGATCCTGGCTGAAAGCAGAGAACACCAGAGAGATGTTTACCTGTGTTTTATTGTCTATGCAAAGGCATTCTACTGCGAGGATCATAACAGATTATGGAGAACACTGGGAAGAACGGGAATTCCAGAACACTAAATTTAGCTCAGGAGAGATCTGTACTTAGAACAAGAGTCAGTCGTTCGAACAGAACAAGGAGGTACCGAGTGATTTAAAGTCAGGAAAGTTGTGTGTCAGGATAGTATCATTTCACCATATTCATTCAATCTCTATTCTGAGCAAACAACCCAAGAAACTGGACTTTATGAAGAACGGGGCATCAGGATTGGAGGAAGACTCATTAACGATCTGTGTTATGCAGATGGCACAACCTTGCTTGGTGAAAGTGAAGAGGACTTGAAGAACTTACTGATGAAGATCAAGGACCACAGCCTTCAGTATGGATTACACATTAACATAAAGAAAACAAAAATTCTTACAACTGGAACAATTACATTGGACAAATCTGCTGTGAAAGACCAATTTAAAAGTGTTAAAAATGATAAAGATGCCACTTTAAAGACTAAGTTGTGTTTCCAACCACCTTATATGCTTGTGGAAGCTGGATAATGAACAAGGAAGACCAAAGAAGAATTGATGCGTTTGAATTATGGTGTTGGTGAAGAGTATTGAATATACCATGGACTGTCGCTATGAGTCGGAATCGACTTGACAGAACTGGATTCTGGGTTGCCAGAAGAAGGAACAAATCTATCTTAGAAGAAGTACAACCAAAATTCTTATTAGAAGCAGGATGGCCAGACTTTGTCTCACATACCTTGGGCATGTTATCAGGAGTGATCACCCCTTGGAGAAAGACATCATGCTTGGTAAAGCAGAGGGTCATCAAAAAGAGGAAGACCCTCAACGAGATGGATTGACACAGTGGCTGCAACAAAGGGCTAAAGCATGATAACAATTGTGAGTATGGCACAGAACCAGGCAGTGTTTTGTTCTTTTGCTTGTAGGGTAATTATGAGTTGGAAGCAGCTCAATGGTACCTAACAACAACACCAACATACTCTTTCGAATGCAAGCCAAAATAATGAAATTATTTTAAATTCAAAAGTAAAGTTTTACTTTTTTTTTTTTTTAGCAGACGGTAATACACATATGGAAACCCTGGTGGCGTAGTTGTTAAGAGCTATTTTTTTTTTTTTTTTTTTTTATGGCTGCTAACCAATAGGTCGGCAGTTCAAATCCACCAAGCACTCTTTGGAAACTCCATGGTAGGGTCACTATGAGTTGGAATCGACACAACACCAACAGGTTTGGTTTGGTTTGGTTTAATACACAGAAAATAAAGTAAGTAATATTCTGGAAGGAATTATGATTAAGAGCCTTTCACCGTAAACATGGCCTAATTTAAACTGCTGGTATGTTTATTAACGTAATGTGTGGTTTCTGTTTTTTAAAGATAAATTTGTGCATTTACCACAATATGGTAACAAAAAGGTAGCTTTACAACTTGAAAGGACAAATTTTGTTATCTCATTCTTTTTTTTATCTTTCACATTAGTCAATGTGCAATTTTATGCCTCTAGACAAAAGTCAAGGACTTAAAGTAAAATCCTTTAAATTTGGCTTCAGAGGGCACTAAATGGTGATCATTATTAGATGTTAGAAAATACCATATCTGGAAAATATAGATTTTCCGCTTTTCAAAACTTAGGTATGACCATTAACCAAGAAGACACTCATTACTCATTGATTTCAAACAATGTTTGTGACATATTAATTAAGAATAAAGATAGGTTCTATACTTCTTGATTTCAGATTTCTTGCATTTTACATGTTTATATATTTGCCTTTTTGTAGGTTAAAACATTTTAAAATGAACTTTCATAATCTGATGCCATACTTATTTCATTCAATTAACACCTAATGAGTCTCCCAGGCACGGTTCTTGGCACACGGAACACAAGGAAGCACAAAAAAAAAAAAAAAGACTGATCCTCTGCTCTCATAAAACTCATGGTCTTGTGGGGGAGAAATAAATATCACCAACATAATATCAAACCTGTTGCCATCGAGTTGACTCCAACTCATAGCGACCCCATAGGGCAGAGTAGAATTGCCCCATAGAGTTTCCAAGGAGCGCCTGGTGGATTCAAACTGCCGACCTTCTATTTAGCAGCCATAGCTCTTAACCACTAGGCAACCAGGGTTTCCACATAATATCAAGGAATGATATCAAAGAGTGATAAATGCTATGAAACTATATAAAACAAAGTCAGGGGATAGAAGCAGTGGAGTGGAGGTGGGGGTAATTTGGATTGGGTTAAGACATGTATCAGTGATATCTGACCATAACTGGTATTTGACCAGAAAAAGGGAATGAAATCAGGGAGAGATTTCTAAAATAATTCACTGTGTCATATAAGAGTGAGCGACTCAACGGCACTGGACTTAATTATAATCAGTGAAAAATATTATCAGGAATCTTTTAAAAATTATAAAAACCATGAGTGAAATAACCCATTAATCTACAAATAAACGTGTGCCTTGGATACATTTTCATGGAAAGTGTGACTTGTAATTGTTACCAAAATATTACTTACTTGGAGGGCAAATTCTACCAGGGCTCCTTAACATAATCCTACATGTGTTTTTACAATCTAATTTTAATGACAAGTAGGAAACCCTGGGGGTGTAGTGGTTAAGAGCTATGGCTGCTAACCAAAAGGTCAGCAGTCAGAACCCACTAAATGCATCTTGGAAACCATGGGGCAGTTCTACTCTGACCTATAGAGTTGCTATAAGTTGGAATCTACTCAATAGCAGCAGGTACAGGTAATGCCAAGTAAAAAATTTAAAAACCAGAAATATTCAAACAAGATGCATTTTTAAAAGACCAATTTATAACATTTTATTTGCTCTTTCTTTTCTCTCTTTCTTTCTCTCTCTCTGTCAGCTTCATTGAGATATAATTCATATACCATATAATGAACCCATTTAACGTGTACAGTTTGGTGGTTTTAGTATATGCACAGAGTTGTGCAACTATCACCAAAATCTATTCCAGAACATTTTATCATCCCCAGAAGAAACCCTGTACATAAGTAGCTACTTTTCTACTGTCTATCTATAATTTTTTTTTCTTTTTTTATCTATAAATTAGCCTACTCCTGTCAATTCATATAAATGGAATAGTAAATTATGTGGTCTTTTGTGACTGGCTTCTTTCGTTCAGTATACTGTTCTCAAGGTGCATCCATGTTGTTCTGTACCAATCCCATTGCCATTGAGTCAATTCTGATTATAGAGACCCTACAATACAGAGTAGAACTTCCCCAAAGCACTTCCAAGGCTATACAGGCAGTCCCTGGGTTATGAACAAGATCCATTCCTAAGTATGTCTTTAAGTCAAATTTGTAAGTCAGTTGGAACAGATACATATGGTTCTTATTTAGTGTCAGTTAGTCAGCTGATTGTCTTAATACATAAGATATATTTTACCTTTCTATGTGTAGAAAACACTTAAGAAACACTTCCAAATTCTGCAATGCTTTCATGAGTGTCACAAAGTAGTGCATGCATTCATTATTACAAACCATTGTATTTAACTTAGATTTTTAATACACTAGGCTTTACGGTAGTCAATTCTTGAGTATGAGTTGTCCATATGGTGGATGTTCATAATCTGGGAATTGCCTGTAATCTTTATGGGGCCAGGCTGCCACATCTTTCTTCCATGTAGTAACTGGTGGGTTCAAATTGACAACTTTTCAGTTAGCAGCCATTACTTTAACCATTGCATCAGTGTGGATCCTTGTTGTAGTATGAATGCTTCATTCCTTTTTTATGGCTGAATAATATTCCATTGTATGACTACACCACTTTTGATTATTCATACATCAGTTGATCAACATTTGGATTATTTCTGATTTTTGACATTAAGAATTATGAAAATGTTCTGCTATGAACATTTGTGCCCAAGTTTTTGTGTGGACATATGTTTTTATTTTTCTTGGATATAGACTTAAGAGTAGAATTGTTGGGAGTGCATGGGTGGTGAAAATGTGCTTGGCTGCTAACCGAAAGTTTGGAGGTTTGAATCCACCCAAAGGCACCTCAAAAGAAAGGCCTGGTGACCTACTTCTTAAAAATCAGTCATTGAAAACCGTATGAGCACAGTTCTACTCTGACACACATGGAATGGCCATGAGTTGGAATGAACTTGACACCAATCGGTACTGGTAGAATTGCTGGGTCATATGGCAACTCTTTTCCAATTATTTTTGGAATTTCCAAACATTTTTACAAATTGGCTACACCATTTAAATTCCCACAAACAATGTATCAGGGTTTCAATATCTCATGTATTCATCAAGACTTATTATTTTCTGTCATTTTGATTATGCTCATCATGGTGGATATGAAGTCATATCATTGATTTTGACGTGCATTTCCCTAACGAATAATGATGGTGAGAATTTTTTCATATGGTTATCTTCTCTGAGGAAATGTCTATTAATCTCTTCTGTCAATTTTGCTATGTAAGATACATGTCCTTTTATAATTAAGTTGTAAGTGTTATTTATATATTCTGGATTTAAATCCATTGTTGGCCCCTTGCAAGTATTTTCTCCCATTCTGTAAATTGTCTCTTAATCTTCTTGATGGTGTCTTTTGAAGCCCGAAGCTTTTACTTTTAAAAAAGTCCAATTTATCCTATTGTTTCTTGTGCTCTGGATGTTCTATCTGAAAAATCATTGCCTGGCTCATGCCAGGAAACTTTACTGTTACGTACTCTTCTTGGAATTTTATAGGTTTGGCTCTTACACTAACGTCAATAACTCACTTTGAATTATTTTTGTGTGTAGTGTCATTTAGGGGTCCAAATTAATTTGTTTGTATGTGAATATCCAGTTGTCCTAGAACCATTTGTAGAAGACTATTCCATTGATATGTATGTTTATCCTTATGTTAGTATCATACATTCTTGATTATTGTAGCCTTATAGCTAAAAAAACATTTTTTTTTTTTTTTATAGCGAGCTTTGAAATCAGGAAGTGCGAGGTCTCTGACTTTTTTTTTTCCTTTTAAAGATTGTTTTGATTAGTATGAGTAGCCAACTGGAATTTTGAAAGGGACTGTATTGAATCTGTAAGTCAATATGGGAAATACTGCCATCTTAATGATATTGTCTTTCAATACATGAAGATGGGAAATTTTTCCTTTTATTTAGGTGTTTAATTTCTTTCAACAATAGTTTGTAGTCTGAGTGTGTAAGTCTTGCACACTTTTGCTAATTTTTCCCCTATTCATTTGTTGTTGTTGCATTTCAAATCCAATTATTTTTCTTAATTCTGTTTTTAAATTATTCCTTTTAGTGTATACAAATACAATTAATTTTTGTATATTGATCTTATATTCTGCCATATCATTTAACTTATTTACTAACACCAATAATTTTTTAGTTGATTCTTTAGAGTTTTCTTTATAAAAAATCATATGATCTCTGAATAGAGATAGTTGTACCTCTTCCTTTACAATATCTATGTTTTTATTTTTTTAATTGTCTAATTTTTCTCACTACAGGCTCTAGTATAATATTAAATAAAAGTAATTGTGGACATCCTTGTCTTGTTCCTGAACTTAGGGGGAAAAATATGTTATTTTACCTGAAGTAAAAAAAAAAAAAAAGGATGTTAGATATGTGTTTTTCATAAATGGGCTTTATCAGGGTGATAAAGTGCTCATCAAATCCTAGCTTCTTAAGTGTTTCTATCATGATAATTTGGTGGATTTTGTCAAATACTTCCTCTGTATTAATTGAGATGACCATGTCATTTTTATATTTTATTCTATCAATATAATGTGTTACATTGATTTATATTTGGATGTTAAAACAACCCTATATTTCTGGAATAAACTCCACTTGGTCATAATTTATTATCCTTTTGATATGTTTTACAAGCATTTTGGAGCAGTTTTCAATCAATATTCATCAAGATTATTGGTCTGTAGTTTTCTTTGTGAGGTCTTTGTCTGGTTTTCATGTCATGTTAATACTTGTTTCATAGAGTGAGACAGGAAGTGCTTTGATCTTTCTATTTTCTGGAAAAGTTTGTGAAGGATTTCTATTAATTCTTCTATAATTCATTCATTCTTACCAGTGAAACCACCTGGGCTTTGACTTTTTTCTTTATAGGAAATATAAAGCACTCTGCTTTTGTTGAATAATTTTCCATCATTTTGTTATCAAGCTATTTGTGTTTTGGATCTAAAGACTGTCTCATGTACTCTGCATAGAGTTGTAATAAGTGTTTTTTGTTTGTTTGCTTGTTTTTAATTCATGCTGCAAATCTCTGCCTTTGGTTTGGAGTATTTCATCCGTATACAGGTAACGTAATCACTGGTAAAGTGGGATTTATGTTGGCCATTTTACTATTTGTTTTTTATATGTCTTAGGTCTACTTTGCCAGGAATAACAAAAGAAGAGGAACAGAGTAACAGTCATTGTCAAAAATGACATTTCAAGACCTATTCTAAAGCATGCCACTGTGTGTAACAGGATAATGTCCACATGCCTACAAGGGAGACTAGTTAATATGACTATTATTCAAATTTATGGATCAATCACGAAATATTTAAGATTTTTATGAACTTCTGCATTGTGAAATCGATCAAATGTGCAATCAAGATGCATTGATAATAACTGGTGATTAAAATGCAAAAGTTGGAAACAAAGGATCAGTAGTTGAGAAATATGGCTTCTGTGATAGAAATGATGCCAGAGATCACATGATAGAATTTTGCAAGACAAATGAGTTATTCATTGCAAACACCTTTTTCCAACAATGTAAATGGTGGCTCAACACATGGACCTCACCATATGGAACACACAGAAATCATATCTACTACATCTGTGGAAAGGGAAAATGAAAAAGTTCAATATCATCAGTCAGAACAAGGCCAGGGACCAAGAGTGGAATGGAACATCAATTGCTCATATGCAAGTTTAAATTGAAGCTGAAGGAAATTAAAACAAGTCCATCTGAGCCAAAGTATGACCTTAAGTATATCTCACTGGAATTTAGAGACCATCTCAAGAATAGATTTGATGCATTGAACACTAATGACTAAAGACTAGAGGAGTTGTAGGATGACATCAAGGATATCACATATGAAGAAAGCAAAAGGCCATTAAAAAGGAAAGAAAGAAAGGCCAAAAAGAATGTCAGAAGAGACTCTGAAACTTGCTCTTGGACTTAGAGTAGCTAAAAAGAATGGAAGAAATGATGAGGTAAAAGAGCTGTCCAGAATATTTCAAAGGGTGGCTCCAGAAGACAAAGTAAAGTATTATAATGAAATGTGCAAAGGTCTGGAGTTAGAAAACCAAAAGGGAAACCTGCTCAGCATTTCTCAAGCTGAAAGAGCTAAATCAAGCCTAGAGTTGCAACACTGAAGGGTTCTATGGGCAAAATATTGAACGATGCAGGAAGCGTCAAAAGAAGATGGCAGGAATATACACAGTAACTCTACCCAAAATAATTGTTTAACATTCAGATATTTCAGAAGGTGGCATATGATCAAGAACCAAAAGTATTGAAGGAAGAAGTCCAAGAGGCACTGAAGGTGTTGGCAAAAAACAAGTCTCCAGGAATTGATGGAATATCAGTTGAGATGTTTCAATGAACAGAAACAATGGTGGATGTGCCTACTCATCCATGCCAGGAAGTTTGGAAGACAGCTACCTGGCCAACCAACTGGAAGATCCAAATTTGTGCCCATTCCGAACAAAGGTGATCCAACAGAATGTGTAAACTATACAACAATATTACTAATATCGTATGCAAGTAAAATTTTGCTGAAGATAATTCAAAAATGGTTGCAGCAGTACATCAATAGGGAACTGCCAGAAATTCAAGCCAGATTCAGAAGAGGATATGGAATGAAGGATATCATTGCTGATGTCAGATAAATGTTGACTGATGTCAAAGAATAGCAGAAAGATGTTCCCTGTGTTTTATTGACTATGCAAAGGCATCCAACTGTGTGGATCATAACAAATTATGAATAACATTGAGAAGAATAGAAATTCCAGAACACTTAATTACGCTCATGCAGAATTTGTACACAAAGAGGCAAGTCTTTCATACAGAACAAGGGGATACAGCATGGTTCAAAATAAGGAAAGGTGTGTGTCAGGGTTGTAGCATTTCTCTATGCTTATTCAATCTGTAGATTGAGCAAGTGATCTCAAATTTGGACTATATGAAGAAGAATGTGATATCAGGATTGGAGGAAGTCTCATTAACAATCTTCCTTATGCAGATTACACAACCTTGCTTGCTGAAAGCGAAGAGAACGTGAAGCACTTACTGATGAAGTTCAAAGACCATAGCATTCAGTATTGACTACACCTCAACATAAAAAAAAGAAAAAAAAAATTTTTAAAGAAAACAAAAATCCTCACAACTGGGTCAACAGGCAACATCATGGTAAATGGAGAAAAGATTGAAGTTGTCAAGGATTTCATTTTACTTGGACCCACAATCAATGCCCATGGAAGCAATAGTCAAGAAATCTAATGATGCATTATATTGGGAAATCTGCTGCAAAAGACCTCTTTAAAGTGTTCAAAAGCAAATACATCACTTTGAGAACTAATATGCTCCTGACCCAACCCATGGTATTTTCACTTGCCTCATGTGCATGTGAACCTGGACAATGAATGAGAAAGACCAAAGAAGAAATGATGCATTTGGATTATGACACTGGGAAAGAATATTGAATACATCATGGACTGCCAGAATAACAAACGGATTTGTCTTGGAAGAAGTACAGCTGGAATGCTCATTAAGGGAAGATGGCAAGATTTCATGTCATGTACTTTGGTCATGTTATCAGAAGAGTCCCTGGAAAAGGACATCATGCCTGGTAAAGTAGAAGGTCAGAGAAAAAGAGGGAGACCTTCAACGAGATGGATGGAAGCAGTGACTACAGCAGTGGGCTCAAACATAGCTACTAGGATTGTGAGGATGCCACAGGATCGTGCAGTGTTTGTTCTGTTGTACGTAGAGTTGCTATAGGTTGAAACCTACTCAACCACACCTAAGAACAACAACAGGTCATTTTTCTTCCTCTCTTTCTTTTATTCCTTGCTTACTGCCTACTTTATTTTAATTTTTTTTCAATGTGCTATTTTAATTTATTTGATTTTTTAAATATTTTTGGGCTATTTTAGTGGCTGTTGTGAGAATCATAATTAACAATTTAATTTGATACAGTACAGACTGACTAATAGTAGCTAAATTTCTGTAGCATACAAAACTTTGTTCCAATATACCTACATTCTCACCAATTTTGTGCTACTATTGTCATACAAAGTATCTCTTTTTACATAAGTCCATTAAAGTGTTTAATATTTAATGATTTATGTATTTATCTTTTAAATCAAACAGAAGAAAAGAGTTACAAACAAAAATGTGTTTATGCTTTTTTATTTACTTAGTTACATTTTGGTGCTTTTTTTAATGTGAATTTGTGTTACTGTATAGTTTTTATTATTTTTTAATTTCAGTCTGAGTGAATCCATTCAATATTTCTTGCATAGAAGGTATTACAGAAATGTATTCTCAGCATTTCTTCTTTTTTTTTTTTTAAACCTTGAAATGCCTTAACTTCTTTTTTAATAAATGTTTTGAAGAAACATTTATTCAGATACAAAATTCTTGGTCAGTAGTTTTTTTTTTTTAATGTTATCCTACTGTCTTCTGGACTCCATGGTTTCTGATAAGAAATCAGCTGTAAATCTAATCTTATTGAGGCTTCCTTTTAAGTGATACATCTTTTTTGTCTCCTTTCAAAAAGTTTTCTTTGTCTTTGACTTTTGTCAATATACATAGGATGTGCATTGTTAAGAATAATGTTTTTCAGTTGACCTTGCTTGAATTTTATTGAACTTTTTGAATGTGATGATTAACAAATTTTTCATCAAATTTTGAATGTTTCTGTCCATTATTTCTTCAAATATTTTTCATTTTTCTCTTCTTCTTATAATTTTCCCATTACATGCACATTGTATACGTGAGGGTGTCTCACAGGATTCTGAATCTCTCTTTATATTTCTTAATTCCTATTTCTTTTACTCCTCTAATTGGAAAATTTTTTCTACATTTATAAATTTCATGATACTTCCTTCTCCTAGCTCAAATTTACTCCTGTGTCAATATAAAGATTTTTTGTTTGTTCATTTGTTTTTGTTACTGTGCTTTTTGACTCCAGAATTTCTGATTATTTTAAAATAATTTGTATTTATTCATATTTATAATAGCTTATTGGAGGTCTTTGACTAAAAAAAAAAAAAAATTTTTTTTTTGACTACTAAGTCCAAAATTTGGGCCCACTAAGGAAATTTTTTCTTTAATTCTTTTTTTCTTGTGTACAAGGCATACTTCCCTTTCTCTTTACATGTCTCAGAGTTTTTTGTATTTTTTTAACTAGACATCTTGGATAATATAACACATCTGGTATCAGACCACCACCAGCTAACACAGCTGTGTTCGTTGCTCTTGGTGTTATTATTATTATTTTTAGTTGCTTCTCATTTGATTAGGAATTTTCTTTACTAATTCTGTACAGCCTGTATTTTTTGCAATGTGTGGTCACTGAGCTTTGCCAGCTTTTTCTTTTTTAAATAATACTTTTTATTATTTTTAAGTTTGGCTTCCTTGGTGTCATGGTGAGTTAAGATAATTTATGTTCAGCCGATGGTTGTTCAGAGATTTGCTTAACTGCAGTCTTAGTCAGGGTTCTCTAAGGAAACAGAAACAGTATATATATATATATTTATATATATAAATATATAAACAGTATTATATATATTTTATATATATAAAATGTACTTAGAGGCTTACTTGATTTACTTCAAGGGAATAGCTCACGTAATTGTGGGGGTTAAAAAGTCCAAGATCTGTAGGTCAGGTGACAGGCTGAAGACTTCTTCAGATTTGTAGGTCAAGCAATAGAAAGAGTGCAGAGCGGAGAAAGAATGTGAGTTCTGCTAAAATATCATTTTATACTTTGAAGGCAGAATACACCCTAAAGAATCTCCCTTTCCAACTGATTGATTACATTAGCTACATTATGGAAAGTAATTACATTGCAACACACTACGTTATGGAAGACCAACTAGTCTAGTGTTTTGTCAAGCCACTGAGAACCATTGCCTAGCCTACTTGACTTATAATATTAACCTTCATAACTGCCCTGCCTGTATGTCTTCTCTTCTTGGCCAAGGGGATCTGTGTTTTAAGGCACACACAACTTCATACTTTAGAAAATTACAAGACAGCCTTACCTTTTCCTCTGTACTTGCACAGGGTTTCAAGCTCTGCCAGTGGTTAGCAGAGCCTTTTCCTTTTCCAGGTGTTTTTTGGGCATCCACAGAGACTTGGACTCACATGCACGCAAACTTTTGGGTCCCTAGGAATGTATCAGAGCTTTTCAAGTTCCTTAAGTTCATATTGTTCCCCAGGATTTCGTTTTAAATTTCCAGTCAGGTCCTTTTTTGTTCCAAATGAAAACACATGCTCAGGCAGTTGTAATAATAATACAACCAAAAGCCTGTACTTTGGAAAGACCAGGAAAACTCATACTGTCCTAGCAAGAAAATTTTATAGTAAAGGAAAGAAAACAGAAACTACAAAATGTAAGTTTTAAAGAAGAGATTATTAGTGTACAGATCCCCTAGGGATTAAAAGAATAGTAATAAAATTTGGAAGTAAAATTATTCCATTAAATTCAACAACTTAGTTAAAATATACGAATTCAAATTCCTTTAAAAACACAATTTGTAAAACCTAAAACAAGAAATAAAATATATAAATAACTGTATATGTACATATATTTATATTTATATATATCTATATATTTTAGAAATTATTTAATAATAATAAACTTTCTATATATAAAATCCTAGGCTCAAGGTTATTTCAATACTGAATTTCATCAAATATACTTTTTTTTTCAGTTGTTACAAGAGTTCTTTCCAACAATGGAGGTAGGAAACTTCACAGATTGTTTTACAAGGCCATTTACCCAATTATCATGACCTGAGAAACACATTAAAATAAAAGAACATCAACATTACTCGTGAATATAGCCACAAAAGTCTTCAAAAAAATTAGCAAATCAAATTCAGTAAAATATAAAATATACCTAAGAATCAAAGCTAAAACTACAAAACTCTACTAGAAATCAACAGAGAAAGTTATCATGACTTGGTGTAGGAAAAGCTTTCTTAGGACACAACAAACACAAGTAATATAATAAAAAAATACCATAACAAACCTCATTAAAATTAAAACTACTGTCCTTTGACAGATGATATTAAGAAAATGAAAATCCAAGCCACAAAGAGGAAATATTCATTATGCATATTTCTGACAAAGGATTTGTATCCAGAATATATAAAGAACTCTTTCTACACATTAATAAAAAGGAACACCAAAAACCCATTGCCGTTGACTCAATTCCAACTCATAGTAACCATGTAGGACAGAGTAGAACTGCCCCATAGAGTTTCCAAGAAGCACCTGGTGAATTCAAACTGCATGTAGGCATTTTGGTTAGCAACTGTAGCTGTTAACCACTACACCACCAGGGTTTCCAAAAAAAAAAAAAAAAACACACACAGAATAAAATTTGGATAAAAGATTTGATGGGCAGTTAACCAAAAATGTTATACAAATGGCCAATACAAAAAAAGACGTTCACAACATTCATCACAAAAAGCTTCAAATTAAAGCCATTGTCGTTGAGTCGATTCCGACTCATAGTGATCCTATACATGAGGTGCTAATTAGCACTCACTGGAATGACAATATATCTATGCCTATGTCAATGTCCATGTCTACATCCATATCTCCCTATTTAAATCCATTTGTACATGTCTACATCTATCAGATAAATATTCCCAACTCTTGCCAATGACACTGAGCAACTAGAACTCTCATACTTTACTGGTGGGAGTATAAAATGCTGTAGACATTGTGGTTAACATTATGGAACTTTCTTATAAAGTTAGCATACACTTACTATGTAAATGAACAATCTATGCCTAGGTCATAACCCAAGAGAAATAATAACGTATTTCCATGAAAAAACTTTTTATACAAGTGTTCATAGCAGTTTTATTCATAACAGGCCCAAACTGAAAACAGAAAAAAATATTCATTAACAGGTAAATGAATAAATAACCTGCTGTATATTACACAATAAATAAAGCAGATTAACTAACAGAAGAATTTCATAGACATTATTCTGAGTGAAAGAAGCCAAACACAAGCGTATAGTATGAGTTGGTGTTTAAGAAATTCTAGAACAGGCAAAATTAATTTACACTGATAAAAATCAGAGCATTGTTGCTTGGGTTCGGCATTAGATGTGGGGTGGGAATTGTTGAATTACAAAAAGGGCATTCTCTGGATAGTTGGAAGTTTTCTAAGTCTTGTTTGGAGTGGTAGTTACACAAATGTGTGCATTTCTCAAGAACTATCCTTCTGCACACAGATTTTTAAGGAAAGGTATTTGATGATTGATAGCAACATGTTCTGTTTTCTGGAGACACGTCATGTTGAATTATGTAGCTATGACTTGTTTAACTGCTTCTATTGTATAATTCAAATACAAAAAGTAAATCAATTTAGGAGACATTAGGAAGTATTATGGGATAATAAATGGCGTTTTTTTTTTTTATAAATATGATCATTAATCCTATCTTCACCTTCTATGGTATATCACTTAATAATATTAAAACATTTTCTTCATAGCAACTCTTTACCACTTGGAGAAGGGGGAAGCATGTGCTTCAAATTCCACTTTACTCAACTCAAAATGTTTGAACCCTACAGCAAATAATGTGTCTAAAAATGTGTGCATTCATCTTTTCAAACCTCATAGGGCGTTTATTATCAGTGCTTAGATTTATTTTAGAGCTAACAACTTTTTCAATATTTTTGAATTTGAAACAACCTTGAGGTATTCTTCTAAAAGTATTTCTGCTTTGTACCAAGTAGGTAAATATTTCATGTTGCAGCTGTTGTCTAATACTCAAAATGTTTTGCTCAGTATGTTCTTATTTTACTCAGTGGAATTTCTGATCTCGAGTACATTATGGAAGCTCTGGTGGTGCAGTGGCTAAGGGCTGGGCTCCTAACCCCCCCCCCCCCCGCCAAAAAAACTGGCATTCGAATCGACCAGCTGCTCCTTGGAAACCTTATGGAGCAGTTCTACTATGTCCCATAGGATTGCTATGAGTTCGAATCGATTCGATGGAAAAAGTTTTTTTTTTTTTGGTAATATATTGTGACCTAAATTATCTGTTATACACAACAACTATCTAATTCTAGGCCAGGAGATTTTGCAAGAAGTGTATTTTCATAACTATGTAGCTCATTCTGTTTACCTAACTAGGCAGTTATCCTATGTTGTCTGTATTTACAGAGGGGGCACGGTGATAATTTGCTTCGGGAACATGGACTGTTGGAATGTATAGAATCTATAATAGATTTATGAAACCAAAAGAGAAAATAATTAAAAAAAAAGACAGATGACGTATATTGTACTGACCTAATACAGAAATACATTAATCTACAAATAATAGCATTTTTGATATATCATGAAGACATTCATAGATAAATTTTCTACCTTATTGAAAGACTGGACTTTAAAAAAATGCATATTGGTCTTGGAAATGTATAATAATGTAAAATTCTATGTTATGTTTGGGAAAAAGCAATGAGAGGGAAGAGTAGATCTTTTAACTATTCTAAATGAGAAAGCAGCAGTATTTGTGGTTAAAAATAGACAGGAAAGTAGGGTGAGAGATCAAAAGATAGTTCCAAGATTTTGTGCCTCTAAGAACAGGATGTTTGCAATACATTCTGCAGATATCAAATTTTCGCATTGGGGAAATACAAGCTGCCTCGCTACATTATTTTTAAAACAGCGAAGTTGCATTGGAATTTTAAAACTATATTTGAGTCTTCGATTTCATGCAACAATAGTTCATATATTCACTTAAATGAAGGAACATTTAAAATGCATATTATAAAATTATATCCTTATTAATTATAATTCTAAAATACTGAAAACATGTTATTTAATAGGCAGATACATTTTATATACTCAAGGATTTAAATTTTTTTCAAGAAAGAAATTGCCTGGAAGTGTTCGAGGAGAAAACCACTCATATTTAGCTAAGCTAAGAAAACTTCAGTTTCATATTGCATTAAAAGTTTCCAAACCCTTTTTATTTCTGAGACTATACAAATATATTACACAGAAAAATGTAATAATTATACATACATGAAAAAATTTATTGAATACTTGCTATGTGATATACTCTATATTATACAATGTATGTTAATTACCATAAATACGATACACCATACAATATTTTCTGAATTAATATCAATCTTTGTCATTTCTGTTTGAAGGAACTCTTGACGACATCCTTTGGGTAAAGAATTTGCCATTTAGGTGATCAGGATATGCTATATTTAAATAATAACATGAAAAGATCTATGGTTGAGAATGATAAATTTGACATTATTATGAAAGATACAATGCATGAAAAATGTTTATGACTATATTCTCTGGGGTTCCTGTAACTTCTGCATCCTCATCGCTTTCAAATTTCACAGTTATGCAAAATTAACCATATATAAACTTATTGAATGTTTGCTATACAAGACACTTTGGAAAGATGGGGAAGAATGGAAAGATTCATAAGGTACTTGCCTTCATAGAGCTTAATATGAAGTTAAGGAGAAAATCCACTAATATATGAAAAATAAATTTAAATACACAAATAATATTTGCAGGTGAGTGGCTCAATATTTAATATAAGCAGACCTGGGAAGGGAAGAATTTACTGACTAATTGACATCCAGATGACCTTCAATGATAAGTCATTGCAGAAATGGAAAAGAGATAGGGAGTTTTTAGGAAAGTGATGTGGCTATATAATATGTGTGTATGTATTCAAAAATTGCCAAATGCTTCTACAAAAAAAAAAACAAAGCTTCTATAGAATATCCTAAATGAGTGTATTTTTTGATTCAAAAGTCAATTTTAAAAAAAAAAATGAACAAATGAAAACAATCCATCATTCATATGTATAAAATGGAGACATTTCACGACCAAAATAAATCACTTTTTTGTGATGAGCCCACAGTCATTATTTAAAGGACTCCTGTGTCAAATGTGTCAAGAAAGGATATAAGTAGTGGCGTTCATCTTAAAAAACTTTCCCAAAGTCACACAGATGGTAAGTGGCAGAGCTGGGACTTGACCTCTAATTCTGGCTCATTCTCTCTTCTACTCTTCTATAAAGCTTTCATTTGTTAGTTCATGTTATGAAACCTTAGACTTATAACACTGCTATTGAATGTTTAATATTATCTTTATTGTACACATATGTAGAAATGTTTTCAAATTGACTTATGCTTTGTATTTTTTGAAATGGGTTTAATGTTACAGTATACTTCTTGTCTAGAGCATTGACAGTAATTTTTGTTTTTTTTAAATTTATAGTTACTGATTCTGTCTCTGAAAATTAATTTGAGGTATGAATGAAGTGAAACTCAGAATGTATTAACCCTTCCCTATTTTTATAGAGAGAGGGTTTATTAATCATTATTTATCTTAAAAGCTTTTATTTCTTCCCCATATTCTGATGAATCCTAGCAAAGAATTTGACAAATCCTTGGCCTGACACATTATAACATACCACCTATCAGTAAGATGACCAATGTTATTAAAGCCTCATAGACTTGAGTATTAATGAGATTTAATTACCAAAGAGAGACAAAAGATTTAATTGCCAAAGAGGACGAAATTGGTAACTATCATAGAATTAGCTTGTATTTCTTTTAATACTGTTGAGATTATTTTCCTTTTGATTTCTATCTGCAATTTTTTTGTTTAGCATATGTTTGTATATATGTGTGTGCATGTATATAAGGGACACACACAAGGAGAGCCAGAGAGAGGAGGAGAGAGAGACAATATCAGCTGGTTATTCTTCCATGTAAGCTTTTTTTCACCTTTTTATATTAATAAAAACATATATTTTCAAAATTTTATTTGTCTTTTCCCACCGTAAAAATTGTGAAGTGTTCTTATTTACTATTTTCCTTTTAATTTTCTGTTTTTGAATTATAAACATTTAGAAATATTTATGTACAGATATAGATTTTATTTTTATTGATGAAATATTTTGTGTGTCTTTTGAGCTAAGAAATGCTTACTTCAGTCAAAGATTATATTACTAAGGGCTTATCATCTTTCTGATCAATTTTATCACTTTGCTTTATTTTTACATGGAAGAATATGTTCTTGAATTTTCCCTATATTTCACTGATTAAATTATATGCATTATCAACTTAAGTTTGAACTTTTTCTAAATCTTGTGAAGTTTCATACATTTTACATTTTACAACAGGCATCCCAACGTGCTCTCTTTTCATTACATAACCCATCTTTTTAGAAAGTAGGTGTACAAGTTATGCCTCTGTTTCAGTGGAAATAATTTTTGATACACAGTTGTGGGATAATATTGGTGTTCTGCCTAGATCTCCATTGATCCCTTTTACTGATTCTGTACACTCCTTCTTTGGCTTCTGAGTGCTTTTGCTTCACAGAAGCCTCATATAGAATTCATTTCAGATGGCTGTCCCAGGTTTGCTGAACTTGTTTTCCAGCATGAAGTTTATATCACAGGACTGAAGGGGAAGAGAGAGAATTTAGGCAATGGCTCGCTGGCTAGGATGAATGAAAGCCTACTCCCTTGCTTAGAATTTGGATACATTCAGAGTCAAAATGTGCACTCAAAGAGTAGGGGTGGGCATGGCTTGGAATGAAGCCCTCACTTAACTTTTTCCTTTTTCCTCCTTTACATTTCTAACTCTCAGACTTATTCTCCTGGAAAATTTCCTAGTAAATCCTCATTCCAGCATGTGCTTCTGGCAAGGAATTTTGTCTGAGTTTTCAGAGAAATGAACATCCATTTAAACTATATATTTTTACAAAGATCATTGAAATCTTTTTTTCCAGCTTATATTTTTTTATTCAATTTAGTTTGCTTTTTGGAATAAATAATATGGACTGCCAGAAGAACAAACAAATCTGTCTTGGTAGAAGTACAGCAAGAATGCTGCTTAGAAGTGAAGATGGCAAAATTTCATTTACTTTGGATACTTCAGAAGGAGGGACCAATCGCTGGAAAAAGACATCATGCTTAGTAGAGGGTCAGGGAAAAAGAGGGAGACCCTCAATAACATGGATTGATACAGTGACTGCAACAATAGGGTCAAAAATAGCAATAATTGTGAAGATGGTGCAGGACTGGATAATGTTTATTCTGTTATACATAAGGTTGCTATGTCTTGGAGCCAACCATACTGCACCTAACGACAAAAACAATGCATGCACCTGATGAAGAATCCTAACAGCCCAAAGCACATGCAGTAATAAGTAAGCCCCTCTCTTCCCTGTTTCACTTATGACTTTTTTTGTTTCTGTTTATCTCTCCATAAATGGTCTATGCATTCATTCAAAATATAAGTATTATTTCACTTTACACCATATCATGAACTTTATTTTTTTTTTCCCTGAATACTCTGGTATAAACATCTTCTAGCTACCATATTATTATGTTTTAATAAACTTTATTTCTTAAAACAGTTTTAGAAATGCAGAGAAAGTGGCGAGATAATACAGAGTGTTCCCACATACCCCATTCCAGTTTCACCTATTATTAACATCTTACATTAGCAGGGTAACTGTCTTAGTCATCTAGTGCTGGTATAGCAGAATATCACAAGAAGATGGCTTTAACAAAAAGAAATTTATTCTCTCACAATCTAGGAGGCTAAAAGTCTGAATTCAGGGTGCCAGCTCCAGGAGAAAGCTTTCTCTCTGCCTTGGCTGTGGGGGAAAGTCTTGTCATCAATCTTCCCTCGTCGAGGAGCTTCTCAGCGAAGGGATCCCGGTCCAAAGGACTTGCTATTCTCCTAGCTCTTGTTTCTTGGTGGTATGAGGTCCCCATGTCTCTCTGCTCCCTTCTCTCTCTTATATCTCAAAAGTGATTGACTTAAGACACAACCTAATCTTGTAGACTGTGTCCTGCCTCATTAACCTAACTGTCTCTAATCCTGCCTCATTCACATAGTAGAGGTAGAATTTACAACATATAGGAAAATCACATCAGGTGATAAAATAGTGGAAAATCACACGATACTGGGAATCATGGACTAGCAAATTAACACATATTTTTGGAGAACACAATTCAATCCACAACAGTAACCAAAAACCCACTGCTGTCAAGTCAACCCTGACTCATGGTGACCCTATGTGCCTCAGAGTAGAACTGCAATCCATACAGTTTTCTTGGCTATGATCTTACGGAAGCAGATCACCAAGTCTTTCTTTGGAAGCAACGCTTGTTGGATTTGATCTACCAACTTTTCAGTTAGTAGCTGAAAGCAACAGTTTGCCCTACCCAGGGACTCTTTGGTATGATTGTTATAAATTATAAAGCAATGTTGACACACTATTATTAAATGAAGTGATATTTCAGATCTCCTTAGTTTTTACCTAATTTCTTCTTCTTGTTTCGAGATTCCATTCAGGATACTACATTAATTTAATAGCCATGTCACAATCGTATTCTTTTGGCTGTGTCAGTTTCTTGCACTCTTCTTTTTCGTAATGACCTTGACGGTTTTAAAGAGTACTGACCCAGTCTTTCGTAGAATATCCCTCAATTGGAATTTCTATGTTTTTCTCTGGATTATAATGGGGTTATGAGTTTTAGAGACAAAGAAACAGAGTTGAAGTGTCATTTTCATCAATCTTATCGAGAGTGTACTCTCTCAACATGACTTATCACTGTTAATGTTGACCTTGATCACTTGACTGAGGTAGTTAGTGTTGGTCAAATTTCTCCAATGTGAAGTTACTCTTTTTTACTCTAATCCTTTCCATACTGTATTCTTTGGAAGGGAGTCATTATTCACAATTCACACTTAAGAAGTAGGAGATTATGTTCCCACTCCTTGAGGTTAAAATAACTACATTTGGAAATCTTCTGCACAGATTTTTCTTTTCTACTCCATTTGTGTTTTATTCTATAATTTATTTATACCAGTATGGCTTCATGGATATTTATTTTATGTTTCAGGTTATAATCTAATACTTCTTTATTTACAGAGTTTCTTAAATTGCTTCACCTTTGTCTATTGGAAGCTTTATCAGCCAGCCTTTCCCTCTCTTTGATATACTCCTACTATTGAGGTATATATATATATATATATATATATATATACTCCCTTACTTTCTGGCACTATAAGAAATGCACACTCATCTTGTGTATTTCCTCCCCCAGATTTGGAATTAGCCATGATCCCTTTTAATTAGAGAAAGATATTAGAAAATAAGATCTGGGCTCTAGGTGTGCTCTTTGGCTACTGTGGTGCCATTGCTTCTAGACCCTCTCAGCCAGCAGAACAAAGAAATATATGCAAATATACTAACTTGTATATATTAATTTCTATACAAATATTTAAATATATAAATATCTGTATCTATGTTAAGCTAAACATAAATTCATACTGTTTTCAACTGTAATCCTTTAACACATGGATCGTTCTAGCCTCCTCTCTTTGCTCGTCTTTGATCCACCATCTGAGAGGTTTGAAGGAAATAGAAAACATAACAGTAATGGAAACTAATGGCTCTTGCTGAGTTTTATTGATATATTGAAGAAAGGTAATGAAAGGCTGAAGGCAATTAATCACCAGTGTACAAAAAAAAAAAAGTATGAAAACCAGGGGATTTCAACTGCAACGTAAAACTTCTCAACTTCATCTGGAGGACAAAAAAATTAAGAATCAGGTCTAAAATTTAGAGATAAGTTTAATAGACCTACAGACAAGGTTGAAATGTTAGTCCCAGCAAGTGTTTGGTCCTCTATTTGAAAAGAAATGGGATGGTAGAATTTGTGATTGGGATATCTGGGTCAATATATTTGAAAATTTGAATCAGCAGGTTCTGCTGAATCTTCTGGACCTATACAAGTGGCCCATTCCTCCCTTTTAATGGTTAGTACTCTTGCACTGCTTGAACCTAATGCACCTAATTTACCCTGCTAGCTATCAGAAAAATTACAGAGTAGATTACAATATATTCAACCTAAGTGTAGAATCCTCTAAAGGAAAAAAAAATCTATATACTAAAGATGCGTAGAACCTTGCCTACGTGTAAGGGCAAGAAGTGTGAAAGTATGTACAGAACTACCATACGATCCAGCAATCCCACTCCTTGGAATATATCCTGGAGAAATAGGAGCCTTTACACGAACAGATATATGCACTCCCATGTTTATTGCAGCACTGTTTACAATAGCAAAAACATGGAAGCAACCAAGGTGCCCATCAATAGATGAATGGGTAAATAAATTATAGTATATTCACACAATGGAATACTACACATTGATAAAGAACAGTGGGGAGTCTGTGGGGCATTTCATAACATGGAGGAACCTGGAGGGCATTGTGCCGAGTGAAATTCGTCAGTTGCAGAAGGACAAATATTGTATAAGACCACTATTATAAGAACTTGAGAAACAGTTTAAGCTGAGAAGAAAACATTCTTTTGTGGTTACGAGAGGGGGGAGGGAGGGAGGAAGGGTGGGAGAGGGGCATTCACTAATTAGATAATAGATAAGAACTACTTTAGGTGAAGGGAAAGACAGCACACAGCACATTGGAGGTCAGCACAATTGGACTAAACCAAAAGCAAACAAGTTTCCTGAATAAACTGGATGCTTCAAAGGCCAGCGTAGTAGGGGCGGGGTTTTGGGAGACATGGTTTTAGGGGACATCTAAGTCAATTGGCATAATAAAATCTATTAAGAAAACATTCTGCATCCCACTTTGAAGAGTGGTGTCTGGGGTCTTAAAAGCTAGCAAGCAGCCATCTAAGATGCATCAATTGGTCTCAACCCACCCGGATCAAAGGAGAATGAAGAACACCAAGGACACAAGGTGATTACGAGCCCAGGAGAGAAAAAGGGCCACATGAACCAGAGACTACATCATCCTGAGACTAGAAGAACTAGATGGTGCCCAGCTACAACTGATGACTGCCCTGACAGGGAACACAACAGAGAACCCTTAGGGGAGCAGGAGAGCAGTGGGATTCAGACCCCAAATTCTCATAAGACCAGACTTAATGGTCTGACTGAGACTGGAAGGACCCTGGTGGTCATGGCCCCCAGACCTTCTATTGGCCCAGGACAGGAACCATTCCCGAAGCCAACTCTTCAGACGTGGATTGGACTGGACAATGGGCTGGAGAGGGATGCTGGTGAGGAGTGAGCTTTTTGGATCAGGTGAACACTTGAGACTATGTTGGCATCTCCTGTCTGGAGGGGAGATGAGAGGGTGGAGGGGGTTAGAAGCTGGCGAAAAGGACAGGAAAAGAGAGAGTGGAGGGAGAGAGCAGGCTGTCTCATTAGTAGGAGAGTAATTGGGAGTGTGTAGCAAGGTATACATGGGTTTTTGAGTGAGAGACTGACTTGATTTGTAAACTTTCACTTAAAGCACAATAAAAATTATTTAAAAAAAAAAAACCACTGGTTATGTTGTGAAGTACAAAAGAGTCAATATGCAAAAATATTAACTTCAGTATTTTCCAATCTTTAAAAATATATAGAAAAAAATTGGAAATAAAAAAGACACTGTTTTTTCTTTTTCAAAAAATTTTAATATAACTTGCATATTAAGCATATTAGAAAATATTAGATAAACTTTTTAGATAACATCAATACTGTGAACAACTTAAACCTTCTCCATCCTTTCATTAAACCAAAGAGCCCTCTTGGTGGTGAACTCATCAGCCACTCAATGTGAGGTACATTTGGCAGTCTGCTTCCCTAAAGATTATAGGCAGTTCTGCTCTGTTCAAGAGGGTCACTATAAGTCAGAATGAACTCGATTGTGACTTTTTTTTTTAATTATTACATATGATCTTAAAAAGCAAACATTTTGTAAAGTTATTCTGCAGCATCAAGGTTATAGATGAACACATAGCATAAGCTAAATTGAAGAGCTAGAATTATTTTTCTTAATTTTCAAACACAATTTTCAAACTGAATTCAGTCTAGTTCTGTTTTGCAAAGAACAGCGACAAGATCACGTATCTGGACATACTGACATATTGTTCCTTCCAAAGCTGTGAATGCAGAGAACAAATTTCTTTTTCAATAGGATGGAATACCACCTCGTTTGCATCACTGGGTTTAGAAGTTTCTTAATGATTATCCACTGTAACCCAGTATTGGGCGTTCCTTTCAAACACTGAGCTGCCCCTGAAACAGTGTCCTTACAGTGTTCAAAGGTCACATCATGCAGATTTTTGGAAGTATATGTGAAGGACCCCATGCTTCTAACAACTCTTCTTTACAGATTTTAGAAAATAATGGAATGGCTCATAAGCATTTCCCTTCTACAAAGAGTTTTAGGCTAAATTAGACAAGGAGTCAACAAACTTTCTAAAGGGCCAGAAAAATATTTTAGGCTTTGCAGCCACAGATGGTCTCTGTTGCAACTACTTAATTCTGCCATTATGGTGTGAATGCAGCCATGGAAATTCCTTAAACAAATGGGTTTGGCTCTGTTCCAATACAATTTATTTGCAAAAACCAGCTCACAGGCCATAGTTTACTGACTCTTGAATGAGATTACAAGATTGTTGTGTGTCTTGTACACAAGGAGTTGGATAGCAAGTGTAAGATACTCAGATAACATAAAAATACTTGATATAGCTTTGTGTGTTTGCATTACCAATGTTTTAATGCTTTCTACATGATGCAGTTACTTGAACAATTGATTGTAAAAGTTTTGGTTCTTTTTCAACCACTTTCTAGGATCACTTGGTATTCAAACCTCAACTGAACTAAACCCTTGGTATTAGGATGGGAGAAATTAATTTTCTTTTCAATACTTAATATTACTAATTGTCAATCTAATAATAAATATTCATTTCCTCAGCTGGAGAATTACCATGCTACACATATACATAAAGTTGAGTACACTTTCATAGTGCAGTTATGAGCTCTCCTGCTATAACTTAGCATATATCTTCCTAAAAACTTCACATTCTATAAAAATATGTTAAAAATATGTTAAAACTACATGATCAACAAAAGATGCTCAACATCATTCATTAAGCATTTAAAAACAAACAAACAAAAACCTGCTGATGAATCAGAATTGACTGGACGGCAATGAGTTTGGTTTGTTTGGAGGGCCATCAAGTCAATTCCAACTTATAGTGACCGTATTGAACAGAGTAGAACTGCCCCATAGTGGTGGATTCAAACTGCCCACCTTTCAGTTAGCAGTCATAACTCTTAACCACTGCACCACCAGGCCTTCCATTAAGCATTAGGAATATACAAACCAAAACCACAATGAGATATCACCTTACCCCTACAAAGATGGCTGTGATTAAAAAAAAGGAAAACAACGGGTGTTGGTAAGGATGTAGAAAATTAGAAAACTCATCCATTGCTAGTGGAATTGTAAAATGGTAGAGCTGCTGTGGAAGAATTCTATGATTAATCTTCCTCAGAAGATTAATCATAGAATTATCGTATGATATAGCAGAGAAGCATAAAGAGATACTTGAACATCAGGGTTCGTTACAGCACTATTCACAATAGCCAAAAGATGAATGCTCATCAATACACAATAGATAAACAATATGTGGTACATACATCCAATGGAGTATTACTCTGTCATAAACAGAAATGAAGTTCTGACACGTGTTAGCACATGGAGGAACCTTGAAAACACTGCACTGAATGAAATAAGTCAGTCATAAAAGACCACATATGTTATGATCCCACTTATATGAAATATCTAGAATAGGCAAACTTATGGAGACCAAAGTTTATTAGTACTTACCAGGGTAGGAGAAAGGGTAGGAATGAGGGAGTCAATGCTTAAGGGGCACCAAGCTTGTATCAAGTGTGATAGAAAATTTTGAAAATAGTGGTGATGGTTGTACAGCATAATCAATGTAATTAATGCTACAAAATTGTACAGATAAAAATGTTTAAATGGCAAATATTTTGTGTGGTTATGTATCTATAACTAAACTATAGCATTTTGAGAATGAAAAAGGGTATTATTAATAATTTTTCCAGGCACAAAAAGCATAAATCAGGGCTATCAGGGCCCATCCAGGACTTCTGATAACCTTATTGATGAGAAAACAAATTGAAGGCAATTCTACTCAGGATGTATGCAAGTCTTTACTGAAGCACTGAGTGGTCCTTGGGGGACATAACTTGGACCACTTGGCTAAGCAGCTCAGCACAGATGAAGGCTACCACAGGGGTTACATAGGCATGATAAAATAAATAAATAAAAACTAAAAAAAAAATAGGCATGATAGCAACAATACAAAAGTCCTAACAGCAGTTTGCTTAGAGTCAAGGCTACTCAGCTGCGGTGAGAATGGAAGTAAAGCAGACCCCTGGATCAGTGAAGCCGTCATTAAGGTGAGCAGAGTAGGCTGTACAACCTCCCAGCAGCCAAGAGTTGCTCATGGTGGAGGGTATGTTTCTTTGTGAAATAAACCCCAGGGGCAGGTAATCATTTTTAATTTTGTTAAAATATAGGCAAAAGGGGACCTGGCTGCAGTAAAACACATGGCCTTTTCCTGCTGGAGGTTGTAACCATGCTTCTAGTATATCCTTTTGCTTAGGAAAAACTGCAAAAGAATACATGTGATTCCATGACATTGCTTCTCTATTTTGCAATTGTGTGTGAGAATTCGTGTTATAAAAAAAATACATGGCAATGCAATAAGCTGTTCTGTATTTTCGTACAACTCCAAATAAGACATTGAATTAACTTTCTAAAATTAGATAATTGCAGTCTCACATGCAGTTGTAAGAAATAATTGTTTCTTGCAAAACAAATTGTAAGAAAAGCTGTAAGGTGGTTTTCTTGCATACCTTACTGTTTGTTGCAATAATAACATTTTGCAAAATATCATATCTAGAATAATATCATAACCAGGATATTGATAATGATACAATCCACCAATCTTATTCAGATTTCTCTGGTTGTACTTGTATTCATTTGTGCCTGTGTGTTAAATTCTATATAATTTTATTCTCTGTGCAATATCTGTATTGTCTATTACAGTCAAGATACAAGTTCAACACCACAAGAGCCATTCTACTTGCCTTATAACCATATACACCTCCTTGGCTCCTTGGCCCTAACACCTGCCAACCACATATCTGTCTTCCATTTCCAAACTTTTCTCATCTCAAAAATAATATATACAGGTAGTCCCAATTTATGATGTATTCGAGTTAGAATGATTCAACAGCATTTATGACTGTCTTTTTTTTCCCCATCTTTTCATTAGTAATGTGTACCACGTATTGCACCATGTAAAAGGACCAGAGAGACAACTCTCACAAATTTTCTGACTAGAAACCTCATCCACATTCCCAGGGAACCCAGGTGATCCAGAAACTTCCCCAAGTGGAGTTATTACAACTGACAAAATGTAAACATTGTCCTTTTTTTATGGATGTGTGTATTTTTTTGTGTAAAACCCATTGTTGTTGAGTAGATTCTGACTCATAGCGAGCATATATGGCAGAGTAGAACTGCCCCATAGGGTTTCCAAAGATTGGCTGGTGGATTCCAACTGTGGATGTTTTGGTTAGCAGTCTTAACCCTTAACCTCTGTGCCACCAGAGTTCAATTTTTTATGTATGCATGTATTAAAATTTATTTGTGAGTTTATATGTAACATTTCCAACCCCCAAAGACAAATAAAGATTGGATTTATAAAGATTCTAATAAAAAATAAATAAATAAATAATAAAAGGTAATAATAATGAGAACCAAAAAAAAAGAGGTATTCAACTTATGTCAGAATTGGCTCACGATGGAGTCAGTGGAACAGAACCCCATTGTAAATCAAGGACTACCTGAAAATGGAATTACACAATGTGTAAGCTTTTGGAATTGACTTTTTTTTTTTGCTCAGTACAGTTTCCTGGAAATTTATTCAAATTTTTATATGTATCAATAGTTTTTGTTTGTTTTGCTGACTAGTATTCCAAAGTATGGATACAACACGGTTTGCTTAACCATTCATCTGTTGAAGGACAACTGGACTAATTCCAGATTTTGGCTACTGAAAATAAAGTTGGTATAAACATTCATGTACAGAATTTGCTTGAACATAAGTTTTCATTTATCTTCTTCTTAATGCTCAAGAATACCATCACCGGATTGTACGATAGCCATATGTTTAAAAACTGTCAAATTATTTTCTGGAGTGGTCGTACCATTTTACTTCCCCACCAGGAATGTATGAGTGATCTAGTTTCTCTGCTTCCTTTTAACTATTTGATTTCATCACTATTCCTTTTCACTGTTTTATATAAGGTTTTCCTGTATCTACAAAACATCTTCCTTGGATTTTGATAATAATTACATTAAAAATGTATTGGTATTTCTACTGTGTTGAATCTGCCAATACAGGATTTTGTAATTTTCAGCATACAGAATCTGTAATGTTCTGTTAAGTATATTCTTAAGTATTTTATTTTATTTGCAGTGATTATAAATGGTGATTTCTTTTTGAGGAGTTTTAAAATTTTGAATTCAATGTCTTTGATGGTTATAGGTCTATTCATATTTATGTAATACTGGTTGAGGTTTGGTAGTTTGTGGTTTTTGAGAGGTTGGTCCATTTCTAAGTCATCAAATTTATGAACATGCAATTAATTGTAGGATGTTATTATTATCTTTTTAATGGCTCCAGGCTGTACCCTGTTTATTTTTGATATTGGAAATTTGTGTCTTCAATTTTCAAATTTTTATCATTTTTGCTAGAGGTTTATAAATTTTATTGATTTTTTTTTTTTTGAGAACCAGCTTTGTATTTAATTGATATCCTCTATTTCTCTCCTATCATTAACTTCATTGAATTCTGCTCTTTATTCTTTCCTTTCTTCTGCTTTCTTTGGATTTATTTGCTCTCCTTTTTCTAGTTTTTTGAGGTAGAAACTTAGATTATTGATTTCAGGTCTCATTTTTAATGTAAGCATTTAGTGCTATAAATTTCACTCTCAGCCTTGCTTTAGCTGCATCTGAAAAGTTCTGATAAGTTGTTTCCCATTTTCATTCAGTTTTTTGCATCTTTTAATTTTCTTTAAGGCATCCTCATTGACTCAGTTTTTTTTTTTTTTAGAAGAAAAGAATTATTTTATTTCCACATGTTTAGAAACGTTCTTTTTGTCACTCTGTAATTAATTTCTAGTTTTATTCTATTATGGTTAAACCAAACCAAACCTATTGCCGTCAAGTCGATTCCGACTTATAGCCACCCTATATGACAGAGTAGAACTGCCTCATACAGTTTCCAAGGAGCACCTGGTGGATTTGAACTGCCAACCCTTTGGTTAGCTGTGGTAGCTATTAACCACTACACCACCAGGTATGGGTAGAGAGCACTATATGACTTCAGTTCTTTTAGATGTGTTAAATTTGTTTAATGGGTCTAAAGATGGTATGTTTTGTTGACTATTCCATATGCACTTGAAAAAGGTAGATTTTATTTTTGTTGGGTGGACTTTTTGTAGGATGACATTTACGTTCTATAAATGTCAATTAGATCTTATGTGTTGATTGCCATATTCCTATCTTCTATGTATATGCTTGCTGAATTTCCGTATAGTAGGTCTGTCAGTTATGGAGAGTGGGCTGTTGAAGCACTCAACTATTAATTATGGACTTTTCTATAACTTCTTTTAATTCTATTAGTTTTCATTTCATGTGTTTGGAGACTGTTATTTCTTAAGACTTCCTGGTGAAATGAACCTATTATCATTATGTAATGCTCCTTTTTGTCTCTAGTAATTATCTTTACTCTGAAGTCTATCATGAATTAACTTTTAAAGATTTAATATTTTGAATTTTTTAATTAAAGAAATTGTCTAAGCTCCAGTTTACCTTTCTACTGGTTGCTTTTAATATGTATATTTCTCTAAACATTCATCCTGATCTCTAAATTATCTACAGGTATAAAATAAAGTTTATTTATTCATTAAATCTTACTTTTAAGGTGTAGTGCCACAGCATCTATTGACTAACCTGATATCACATTCTGACATCTCATTCTCTTCTGATTTTTTTTTTTTTTTTTTGCTTTTAAACTCAAGAGAGGAAAGAAAGAGGAAATTGCATCACATAATTTGTTTTTAAATCCCTTCTCAGCCATTAAGTTATTCTAGAACTGGTAAAGAATGACAAAGTTGTGCTACCCTTTTTAAGATTTAATTTTGAGCTTGCTTCCCGAATATACTAAATACACTCAGAAAGAGTTGAAAGGGAACTACTTAAGATAAAATTGAACAGTGAATTTCCATTTTCTTTTAGACATAGAAATGATTCGTGCAGTTTCGTTATATTAACATATACCCAAAAACCAAACCCATTGCCGTCCGGTCATAGTAACCCTATAGGACAGAGTAGAACTGCCCCATGATGTTTCCAAGGCTGTAAATCTTTATGGAAGCAGACTACCACATCCTTCTCCCATGGAGCAGCTGGTGGACTTGAATTACCACCATTGAGGTTACCAGCTAGGATCTTTAACCACCGCACCAATGGGCTCCTATTTTAGCATATGAAAAACCAAAACCAAACTTGTTGCCATCGAGTAGTTTCCAATTCTTGGTGACCCTATAGGACAGAGCAGAACTGCCCCATAGAGATTCCAAGGAGAGCCTGGTGAATTTGAACTGCTGACCTTTGGTTACCAGCCATAGCACTTAGCCACTAAACCACCAGGGTACAGTACATATTCTGTAAATCGTTAATGAAATGCATATTATATTTCAAAGCTAAAAGAAAGTGTAAATTACTGAGAGTTTTTATTATTTAAGTACCTGATTCACTCCAGCATCACATATACATAGATGATTTTTTATGTTTAAATTGAATTTTCCAATGAAATGCAGAAGTGTAGTATAAAAACAGTTTTGTTTACCTAGCCTCCTAAATTGCCACCACATTCTTTGTACTTAGTATTTTAGTATTTTTCTAAAAGCTACAATCACTTAGCAGTTGTCATAATATTTAAAATTCTGTTTTTATTATTTTTTTCTTTAGAAGAGCCTTTTAAATAATGCTAGAAAAACTTTCATGCTGTTAACTAATATAAATGCATTTACAAGGGTAAATGTCTGTCTTGAAATCAGCAGACATGTTTTTGTGATCCCCTTTCAAGTTTAATAAAACTACTCAAGAACTGTAAATATCAGAAGACAAGTTCTCAACCTCTATGTGATACATGAATGTGGTTGAAGAATTTCAAAGACCCTTTTAGAACTTAATTGTTAGAGAGGAGATAACGGCTACACTGTAGAACTAAAGAAAGATCTTAGTGAAAAGGAGAAGAAGGATAAACAATTTCATAATTAATATAGAAGTTTGGAGTACATTTATTGATGATTTACATATTGAAACATAGTAACACATGCTTACATTTCAGTACTGAGGTACTAACTCATCATAAAAACAGAGTGTGACTTCTGGATATAAAATACATTCTTTCATAAAATAATGTCCTGAATTTTAGATGAGAATTCTTTTATTATAAATGTACTCTGCAAAGCATTCTGACAAATATTATAATAAATTCTTCTTTAGATTTTACTCTGATGTATAATATATAACACTGAGCAATAGAACCACACATGTTAAAAGAAAAAAGGAAACACCAATCTTATGTTGTACTTTTACTTAATCTCTCTTAACATCTACAGGTACAGGCTTCCTACCTTGAATCAAACACATTAGGTACAAATTCCTGCCTTTAATACTCGTTTTAGAATTTTTCTTTTAAAAGACCACATTCCCTGAAATATCTGAGATGAAATACCTCTAGAATACTAAATGTATTCTTTTTCCTATTGAAGAATTCACATTTCACTCATTTTCTCACTTTATTACATGTCAAAATCTCAATAACTACTTAAAGTATAAAATAACATTGTATAAAAAAATACCCTTAAATGGATTTAAAAATCACAGAAATGTCAGTAATTTTATATAATAATAACCAAAAAGAGCTTTAACTGCATATTCTAATGATTGATGCCACCACGAGTAGTAATTTTTATAATGATCTACAAGTAACAAGTTTTGGAATGTGTATGCATCTATTTTGTCTTTAAAATCAGATCAATGAATATCACATTGTTTGGAATATTTAACATATACTATTAGACCATCTGTCATGTTTTAATGGTTTCATTTACTACATTAAAGTTATACTTCTTAATTATTTGTATGAATGAATTTTAACTAGACCTGTCCAAGTAAATCCCATAATTCTTAGTATATTTACAAAAATAAAAGAAAATTGCTAGATAAGAAGACACACGGACTATGAAGCAAAAATCAACATTTCTTAGTAACTTTCCAAAGGAAACAATTTACATGGTTTGTGGAAAAATTACCTGAAGTGATAAATTGTGCCGGCAAAAATAATACACTTTATAATTAATGTGATCAACACAAATTTTGTTCTAATTTTCTAACTATTCGCTTTCTAAATGTCATAATGCATGCATACCTGTCAATATGAACAAAAGGCAGATAGCCCTGTAAGAGATTTTCTTGCTTTCAGTTTGATCCTTATTTAAATCATTCTAATAATTAATAATTACCATCAAAATTTTCTTTTTAAGATGCCAATTTGAACATAATCCTCCCCTTTTGAGCCTGCTCAAGGGAATTTCATTCTTTCTGTTTCTAGGTCAAGTTCAGTAGGATGACCTGCAAAGCAACCCTTCTATGACTCAGTTGCTTCACCTTCCAGAACCATTTTTTGTTACCCTGTTACAATGTCTAATGATATCAATATGTTTGAAAAACTTTTATTATCTTACCTTCTTCTCAACATTTTCCTTACGTTTCCCTGTCATTGCTCAACAAGTACACACCCAACGTGTGCATAGGACCACCAAGTTCAATCATGTTCATAGTAACACAGATTTATTACCCTTTGTGATTCTTACTACCTGGGATGTCTCCCTTATCTTTGAATATCTCTTTTGCAGTATAGTTTTTGTTGTTGTTGTTGTTGTTCTTTAAATTTCCAGTAGACAATTCTCCACTAGGAAACATTGCTTAATATTCTAAATAGTGGTAAGTTCCTATCTTTCCTACCTCAATAAATGTGAGTCTATATGACCTTGTTTCTTAGCAAGCTGTATGGCTCTAATAATTGTCCATATCAATTTGTAATACAATTGTATATTTATTGTTTCTTCTTACTGAATAGCATAATGACTATTTTAGAAGTGGTTACTACATGTTTACCCTTCTAGCACTAGTATTAACTCAATGTTTGCAGTAGTAAATATTTTTGAAACGGTTTTAAAAATAACTGATAATTATATTAAAAATGTATATTTTTTTGAAATATAGGCTTACTAAGTTTAATTTGGGCTTAGTATTTATGTTTCTTTACTTATTTCATCTACTTATATGATAGGCACTATCCAGTCAAGACAAGACAATTACCATTACAGAATCAAACAGTTTCCAAATCTCAATATCTAAAGCCAATTAAGGCTTATTTCTTGTTGACATCGATTGATGGTTGTCTGAAGACTCATTTCCATGTTGTTTTTACTTCAGCACACTGGCTGCCAGAACCAACCATGTGGGGCATCCGCAATGATTCATGGAACAGCTTGTAAAACTTCTGTCCAGAATTGGCACACCGGACTACCACTCACATTTCATTGGCTGAAAAAATTCACATGAACATCCTTGAATATTAAAAGCAGAGAAGTGCTATCCTATCATGTATTCAAACAGAAGAATAATGCCTCACTTTTTTCAATTAATTTATATTAGTGACTACTTTTTAAACTGACTTTTCAACAATTTGTCTCTTTTGTTGTTAAGCATCAACATATGGCTATTTTTTCAAACATTTGCAAAGATTGTTTATTAGTAATATTAATTTTTATTTCTTTAAATTTTATTTTAAAATATGCTCTATTTGTGGCACAATAATAGGGAATATTAGAACAAATTAAGTTGTCACTAAAATGTGTACTTTTTAAATTTCTTTGTCACCTCATAACATTTTAACCTAAATCTGGAAAAATAGCAGCTGCCCCCAATAATTTGATTAAAAATAACATCACTATAATTGAACAAGATAGAGAGGTAATATGCTGTCACAGAAAATGACATTTTAAAAGAAGACAGGACATGGAAATAAGCATTGCACCTGATAATGGAGGTCCCTTGGGCACGTTGTTTAACTTTTCAGGATGTCATATTATGATCTTTCTAATAAGAGATTTGAATTAAAAGATATCTATGGTTCCCCAGCTCTAAAATTCTGGTTTATGAACATGGGTAACAAAGACATATTATATAGCTGCAACTTGCCTTTACCTGCTGTTTATAAATTGCTCAGGCACTGAATTCTCAGTATCCCCAAGTCTACTGTCTAACTTTTGTCTTATGTTGACTAATTAGGCAGCTGAAGCTAAAATAGATTAGCAAAAATGTACATTTTCATGGTCTGCAATTGTCAGGAAAGCACATTACCTGGAAGTAATATCTCTTCTCATATTAACCTTTAAAAATATTTACTGATCAGGAGAATGAGAATTGAATAATTGTTTTATAAATAAAATCTAAGAAATACTATATTTTAATAATTGCCACAATTTTTATATAGCTCTCTATTCTTACTCCTAAAAAAAACTTACTCCTACTAAGAATTAATTATACTAAATGTGTGCATTAAGCTGTAGTGAGGTGAATATGTAAATAAATTTTGTTCAACATGATCTTAATAATAAATTAAGGGGTCGTGATGGGTTAAATTTAACATCAAGAGTGAGAAGGAATAATTTTTTTTTTAAATCATGTATTTTTTCCATATCAGAGAAAGTTTAGTCAGGAAAAAATTGATAGTTATATCATTATTTAAAAAAAAAAAAAACCCAGTTTATATCATTTGTTAAAGAAGTTTGAAAAGTGTAGAGCAAAATTTAATGTGTGTTTTTCAGAAATTTCATAATGGAAATTTATATTGTCAAATATGTCGTTTTAGAGTCAATTTTTGAGTCAGTGTTTTATGTTATGTTGCCTTACAGTTATTCTATATATTTACATTAAACAGTTATATTTTTAAAAAATCTAAATATTAATTTTATTCATCAATGTGTATAAGCCTATTTGGGAATTCTATATTTTCCCTAGATAAATTTTTCTTCATATTCAGTACATTAAGTAGTTAATGGCTTTTTCTCCCAGAGTTCCTACTATGTTAATTTATCTTCCTTTACTTCCATACCCCCCCATGTTTCATCATGTCAGAAGATCGTTATTTTAACTGATATTATAAATAGGATCTGGAATTGTGTGTCAAAATCTTTGTGACCCAATATTTAGCCCTGTATTTTAATTGCTTTGCCTGTTTTGTTGAAGGTTTATACATAAAATTACCTTGGTTTTTTTAAGTCTTGATTGAATATTTAAAATAAACTTTTAATATTTTGATGAAGACTGAGATCTGGAATGATACTATTACATACTGGAAGTTTTCTACAATTTCTAGACTAGAGTAAATGCTCTTATGTGTATTCCCAATGCACCCTTTTATTTACCTAATATACTATATTAATACATAATATATACATATAATCTTGTACTATACATATAATTTGATAAAACTACCTATTTATGAATTTTTCTAGCAAAAATTCCAAGTTATCAACCAGCGTTTAACATTCAACTTTGTTCCATAGGACCTAGAAGAGGTCTAGTATAATTGTCAAAACAAAGAGAGCAAAAAATAACTAACTTTAAAGCTGGAGGACCAGGGAAAATGAGAATCAGTATAGGAATTCTGACTCTCATTTATCAGAATATATGTGTTACAGAGGTGGTGAAGTCACTTAATTATTGATTAAGTTAGAAAAAAAAGTGCAATGGAAGAATTAAAACATGAACAATAAATTTTAGAAGGTGGAGGAGAAATTATGAAAAAAATCCTTAAGAAGTTGGAGTAACTACATAGTAAGACATAGTATATATTTATAGTAATTAAAACTAGTAGTAACGTATGTTTACACAAAAATGGAATACAATTGAAAAACAACAGTGTATTTTTACTCTCTTGCTCAATGCTATGTTAAATCTGCTGTTCTCTATTACATTATAGTCCACAGGGACTTCAGTTATCTTGATATTTGGCAGAACATCATGCTGGCCTAATGTAGTGAACACGTCATGCTAATTGGTGTTCAGGAATGGTAAAGTTATTCTAGATATTTAGAAAGACACATGCTAGCAAGTGGGCAGGAAACAAAGCTTATGAATTTTCAGGGGTCTGCCAATTTGGCAGTTTTTCAGGTATTTGATGATCTGGCACATTCCGGATCATCCCCTACATGATAAAGAATAAAGTGATATTGCTTGAACCACTAAAAAAACAATAAAAGTTATAACATTAGCTGATCCATTGTTACTTGGAGTCTGCATATACTGTTTTGGGTAATATTTCTCCATCCTATAATCACATTTATCCATAAGGCTGACAGTTTTGATTTGGGCCCAGAGCAAGAGAGAGCTTTAGAGCAAGTCCAGGCCATGAAGTGTGTTGCAATCTGTCATGCAGGTTTGGCTACAAGGCCCAGCAGATCCGCTGACAACAGAATTATCTGTGATTGATAGAGATGCAGTGTGGAGTCTCTGGTGATCGCCAACTGAAAAGCTGCAGACACTTAGGGTTCTGAAACAAGGCCACATGTTCTGAAGGAAAGAATTACTGTTTGAGAAACAGCTCCTCATGTGCTATTCAGCCTGGAAGAGATGGGGCATCAGGCAGTGGGATACCAAAAGCTCTGAAGGGCTGTGCATTCTCATAAGATGAAGTAGGTGAAGGAGAAGTTCATCTTACGATATGAACGATGCTTTGGTTATCAGGCCCAAACAGAGAACAATAACAATTGGGCCCCAATCTGACCCTTACATCTGTTGGGTCAGTTTGTACCCATTGCCTCACATGTGATTTCTAGGCCCAGAAGATGGAGTCAAAAAAGAAATAAAAAATAGCTTCACCTCTGGATGTGCTTAATATATTATGTGAGCCAAAAATAACATATTGACATATGTAACATATATTTTAACATAACATAACATACAGTAGGAAATTCACCGCACTACAGCACCAAACACGGGGATTCTGACAGACATCAGTAAGGTCAAAGTCTCTTACTGGACAAAGATTTGATCGGTAAACATGGTTTTTACTTCGTAGGAGTAAAGATATGGCTTGACATAGGATTTATATGGGCTTCTAGACATTGGTCATACAAACGATTAAATGCTCTAGTCGGAAGGTTGACATTTCAGACTCAACAAAAAGCTCCTCAGAAGACAGGCTTGGCAATCTGCCTCTGAAAGGTCACAGCCTTGAAACCTCTGTGGAGCACAGTTCTACCCCGACACTCGTGACATCTCACTGAGTCGGAGTGGACTCCATGGCAACTGACAACAACAACAATAAAGCCATTTGTGAATGGCTTGGCTGGTTGGTTCCTTTATAAATGGCTTGGCTGAATGCACTAGATGGCAGCAGCAGAGACAGAGCTAAGATTTCGTACTGGATCGTTCCTGTGGAAACTAGTCATTTATAAGATGACAAGTAGAACACTTCAGACTACTTCAATCCTGAAAGCAGCAGAAGTTGATCATTACTAAAATTGACACCTACGGTAGATATGGGTACTGTTTTCTTTCCCTATAAGACCACTTTCCTAAGAAGACTTTGAGAAGGCTTGATTTACTGAATAGGACCTCACCTAACAATGCTTTAGGCCATAAAAAAACAAAACAAAACAAACAAAAAAACTCTTGCCATTGAGTAAATTCTGACTCCTAGCGAGCTTATATAGCCCATTTTATTGCTCAGATGGTGTGACAACGCAAAGAAAACCACATTCTTGACATGTACTACGGTACTGGAACCAGCTGGAAGGATACAATTGTGATGTGACTTCAGCTAAGGTGTTAGTAGGGTCGAGATACTGTTGTAATCTTGGTTGAGGTATGGTGAGGTTAGACACAGATCAGGAGAGAGACCGGAAGGATTTAAAGACTATCATATCCGCAGTTCCCTGGGGAGAATGCAGGAAGTCACCCAGGGTCACTCAGGGGAAGTACTGGACTGGTGATGAGGCAGAAAGAGAGCAGAACTATTGGTATATGTTATTTTCATGGTGTTCATGGGAAGGAGAGGGTGAGGCAAGGTAAGCAGGCTTATGAATGACCAACTATTTTTGAAAGTGGTGCCCCCTAAAACCCAGATTTACTGCAGCTGTTGAAGCATACATTTTGAGGCTCTCTAAATTTTTAGATGTTTTTGTGTGAACCATGTTTATTTAGGGGCAGTTGGTGGCCATCTTCTGGATGTTAAAGCACCATTTTATAGAAATTAAAGACATAGTACAGACACATTCCTTTAGGTCAGGGTTTATGTGCTGAACTAATGGTAAACCAATTTACTGAGATAAGTCCTCAATAACTAAAATCCAAGGACCTGGGAGCTAGACAGTGAAGATAAGAATGATCTCTTTCACCATTATTCTCCATAACTACTTTTCATAATGTGTACTTCCTGTTCCCACAAATTAAAGTCATGTTGGAATGGAGATTCTGGTTTTCAAGGAAAAAAAACACTTCCAATTGTGAGTACAGCACTCTCTCCACTGAATGCGAAGTTATGATTATCATCTAGTCACTTTAGACTCCTTGTGCTGGTAGGCCAACAAATAGGGTAATTGATCTCAATCGTCACAAGGAGCCTTAGTATATATAATTAAATACATATAATGTTCAGCACCAGACATTACACCATAGTCTTTCCAATGATTTATTTGTCTGAGGCTTGTAACCTAGTAGATTTCTCAAAAATGGTTTAAGGTAATTTGTGTGGGTTTTTGAATATTCATTATTTGTTGTGTACTTTATACTTGAAAATCGATTCAGCTGGGTATAAAATCCTTCGTTCACTATCTTTCTTTCCCTGCATAATTCAAATATGTTGCTACACTGTCTTCTTTTATTAAGTGTTATTGTTGAGAATTTTGATATCCTATTTGGTTTTTCTCCCAACTAATGACTTTGTTTTCCTTGAATGTCCAAAAGACTTTTTTTCTCTTATGTATTATTTAATTATTTAATACCTGTAGCCTGTTGTCATTGAGTTGGTTCCTATTATTTGTTAGACTGTGCCTTAGTTTTTACTGCTCTGGAAATCTTAGCAGGCACATAGTATGCCTTATGAATATGGGTCTATTTCAATGGCTCAATCTGATGATAATCTCTTTTATTTTAGAAAAATTTTCTTAAATATTATGTCTGCATATATGTATATAGGAGTTCCTTGGTGGTGCAAATGGTTATGTGCTCAACTACTAGTGAAAACTTGGCAGTTCTAACTCTCCCAGAGGCATCTCAGAACACAAGCCTGGTGATATGATTCCAAAAGCTCACATCCTAGAAAACTCTATGGAGTACAGTTCTAAAGGAGTCACCATCAGTGGAAATTGACTCAATGGCAACTAACGACAACATGTATGTATGTATGTATGTATATTTCCTAGGGTTGCTGTATCAAAATACTATAGAGTATGTTGTTTTAAAGAACAGACATGCATTGTCTCACAATTTTGGAACCCAGGGGTCTGAATTCAAGGTGTTGGCCAGGCCATGTTCTCTCTGAAGGCTCTAAGAGAAGATCCTTTCTTACTGCTCTTAGCTCCTGTTAGCTGCAGGCACTCCTTTGCTTATAGCTACAGCATAACTCCATACTCACATGACCATTTTTTCCTCTATCTCTCTCCCTCTGTAAATCTTCTGCTCTTTTATAAGGGTACCACTCAGATGGGATTAGGATCTACCCAACTCCAGTATGACATCATAATTATTTAACTGATAACACCTTCAAAACCCTATTTACAAACATGGTCATATTCACAGGTCCCTGGGGTTAGGAGTTCAACATATTTTTTTGGGGAAAAAATTCAGTTCATGAAAATATGCCTGTGCATATTTTATTAACATTACTATAATTTTCATGGTATGTATTTATTCTAGTAGTCCTTCTAGTTCTAAACTGACTTTTCTTTTCCTTGAGTTCCCATGTTTAGACATAAAATTTCTGGCTTTGGTATTTCTAATTGGTGTTGTCCTTTCATGACTTTTATAGTTTTCTCTAATTCTTTCAGTTCATTTTGTAATACAGTTGGCCCTCTGTATCCACAAGTTCTGCATCTGCAGTTCAACCAACTGTGGATTGAAAATATTTGGAAAAAAAAGAAAATTCCCAAAAACAAAACTTGAAATTGATATCTCTTATTTCTCTAGGGTATATTCTGTTACACAAATAGACATATGCACACCATCCGTCAACAGAGGAATGGAAAAACAAACCATGTTTGGTGAAGGGTATGACAGAATACAATACTGTGGAAGTTCTTATAACTTGACCAAACCAAAGTCATGGAAACACCATAGAAACATCCAAACTCCTCAAGGGACTGAGTAACTGGGCTGAGGACTGTGAACCACGGCCTCTGGGCACATTTAGCTTAATTGGCATAGCATAGTTTATAAAGAAAATGTAGTACCTGGGGTCTTAAAAGCTTATAAGCAGCCATCTAAGATACTCCACTGGTCCCACCCCAACTGGAGCAAGGGACGTCTTTGTTATACAGGCATATTATAATTAAAGCCAGAATACTTACAGCCATTTTTAAAAGGAAAAGAATAGGGTACACGGAAATGGTCCTTGAAACTATTTTATCAATAAAAAAATTACAGGTCAAGTATCAGATTTCTTTGGAGCCCAGGTGACACAGTGGTTAAGAGCTCAGGCTGCTAACCAAAAGGTCTGCGGTTTGAATCCGCCACGTACTCCTTGGAAACTCTAAAGGGTAGCTCTACTCTGTCCTATAGGGTCACTATGAGTCGGAATCGACTAGACATCACTGGCAGCAGGTTTGGTTTTTTTGGTTATCAGATTTCTTTAGTGTGGTAATCTTAGTACAAATGAATAGACAATTTTGTTTTCCTGTTAAGGTGAGAGTTATTTCAGATCACCACATAGGTTTTCTTAGCACATTAATGAGAGCTGTTTAGAAATAGACTTCAGGAAGAGTGTCTAATGTAAATAAATGGTGCTCTGAACTTCATTTTTTTACTCATTTATTCAACCATTGATTATTTTTTCTTTTTCTATTCACTCATTCCTTGTATTAAGCTTGTAGTAGATATAACATAAGGTCAGATAATTTAATGACAAGAATAACTATCACTTCAGGCATATTTCCAAAATTATATCAAGAAAACGATTATTTGGAGACTCTACACATCTATTGATTAAATATAATCAGTCAGATGAGCTAGATCAGAGAAGTCTTATATTATCCAAATTTTCAATAGAAATGGTACAACATAATCTAGGAAAAACTCAATCTACATTTCATATTCTTACAAGAATATTTATTCAGCAATAGACTCTAGCACTGAATATACTTGAAATGATTAAGAGTATATGTCTATCCTTAAAGAACAATGTCATTATGCATACCTAGCCACAGGAGTAGCTATTGAATCCCTTGACTTCTGCAGTAACAGAGGATTTCTTTGTCAAGTTGTGCAGAGTTCAATTTACAAAGAGCATTACATTTGAGTGATTGATATCCTTGATCTTCATCACATTGTTAAAACAGAGATCCAACATTGTACATTTAAGGGTTACATGTAATAAACATTGTGAGAAGCAATAACATATTCATCATGATGAGCTAGTTTACACTCAGGTATCAGTAGACAACTCTGGTGTACTTAAATGGATAGCCACTTGACTCTGCAGAAAGAGTTCTTAAAATAAAAATCTCAATGCAATGAAATACGTTTAAAAAATCATCAGAGAAAGGACTTAGAAATGGTTCTCTTGAATAAGGAAAAACATTACAGCCATTTAGTATTCTAAAGCACACGTCAAATCCTAGCTATGAATTTGGAGGAGGGACATCATGAATTGTACTACAGAGACGAAAGAAACTGGGATTGGAAATTCTGTTTTCATTTGTATCTGAATGTGGGTGCAGCGTGCCTATGCTCATTCCTGTTGATGCCATGATCAAACCATTGTTAGCCTATTTACACACTACTATTTACATATTATATTTACATATTATATTTATGTATTAATACCTGTATTAAAGCCTTAGAAAAAATTCAGGAGTAATAGCAATTTTAAAGTTAAGGCACCATCTAAACTTCTTTTATATGAATAATAATTTTCAGACCATCAAAGAATGACGGTACGTTTATTAGTTAATATAACAAAAATTCCCTTTCATAAAGAAGAGTAGTTGTTAGTAATATAGAATAATAATAAAATTCTGGTTTTACAGTCAAACAAGCATGGTTTTGAATCCAGATTCTTCCATCACTTCTATGCAAGTAACTCCATGTGACTTATTTTCTTTATCTAGAAAATGAAAAAAAAAAATTATCTCATGAGATTATACTCAATATTAACAGCTATTCTATACATACTATATTGTAAAGTTATTTATCACTCTGACTTCAAGAGTTTTCGTATATAATTGGGGAAATTATATAAAATATATATTAAATGAATACATTCGGAGTTAAATGGCATTTTGAAAAAAAATATTTCCTTCATTGGACCTAGCTTCTCAATTTTATAAATAATCAATAGCAATTGACTCCAGGTGGTGTGGCTATTTTTGTTATTTCTGGACTTCATTCTAGTAAATTCTAAAATACATCTCTTACTAAACTGAGTCATTTTTAAATCTACTTTCTTATCCTTTATTCTGTAAACATATTAGAAGTGTTCATCTCTAAAGCCTGTTTTTCCATTAGTCATTATGAACTAAAATGCAGCTATTTCTGAGTATAGGTAAGTTACTAAACATGTTGGAACAGTATTTCCTTTATATTACACTAGTAGTTATTTGGAAACCCTGGTGGTGTACTGGTTAAGTGGTATGGCTGCTAATCAAAAGTCTGGCAGTTTGAATCCGCCAGGCGCTCCTCGGAAACTCTATGGGGCAGTTCTACTCTGTCCTATAGGGTCGCAATGAGTCGGAATCGACTGGACAGCAGTGGGTTTGGTTTGGTTTTGGTTAGTAGTTATTTATACTAGTAGTTTATGCTGTTGTTGTTGTTGTTAAGTGTTCTTGTGTTGGTTCAGACTCATAGTGACCCTAGGTACAACAGAACAAAACACAGCCAGGTCCTGCACCATCCTCACAATCATTGTCATGCTTAAGCCGATTGTTGCAGCCACCATGTCAATCCATATCATTGAGGGTCTTCCTCTCTTTCGCTGAGCCTCTATGCTAGTAGTTATTTACACAAGTAGTTTATGATAGTAGTTACTCCTTTGTGACATTGACAAGCAGGAGTTTATTTATTTTCACTCAGGAAATATTTTAATCAAACTTAAATGTAAACATGGATTCCCTCAAGATTAGTTTTATATATACAGAGAGAGAGAGCCCTGGTGGTGTAGTTGTTAAAGTTCTAGGCTACTAGCCAAAAGGTCGATGGTTCAAACCCACCAGCTGCTCCTCAGGAGAAAGCTGGGGCAGTCTGGTTCTGTAAAAATATTTATAGACTTGGAAGCCCTATCCTGCACTTCTACTCTGTTCTGTAGGGTCACTATGAGTCTGAATTGACTCAATGGCAGTGGGTTTGGAATATATATATTTACTTGTGTGTGTTCAGTATATATAGTGAACTGAACTACCCATTATACAAGATGGTGTCACAGAATGTTATTTATTTATATATACCACACTTTTTTTTTCAAATGTATGCCTGCCTACTGACACATTACCTATAAAATGCTATGTAAAAATAAAAAATTATATGATTCTATTTAAAAGTAGTGAGGCACTTACCAGACTAAAGATTCTAGTTTGGAAATGAGGAATCTCTGACTTTTTATTTTAGGAATATATATTCCTAAATTATTGTGTATACAGGTAGTCTCTGACTTATTCAGATGACTCTGTTTTAAGTCAATTTCGATGTAAGTAGAATACTTCCTTTTTTTTTTAGTCTTCATTATTATTGCCTTTTATTATCAGTGTCTGTATAAATCTGATCTTTGTCTTTGAATATCTTCAAGTGAACATCTGAGAATAACATCAACAAATTACACTGCAGCGTTGCATGTAGTACATATTACTAATGTACAAAAAAGAAAAATCAGTTGGTCCTAAGTGCACTTCATTGTAACTTGAATACTTTGTAAATCAGGACTAACACAATAATCTCCAAGATGCAATAGCTGTAAATGAAACACAAGTGGAAGAATATTTTTTAGGTCTGGTAGTTTAACAAGAATCCAGAACATCTACTTTGATTTCCTTCTATTTTCTTATTGACTCTCCTTTGTAGGTGACTTTTAGTTTATCCTTAGCCGCTCTTAAAATTCTCTCTTTATCTTTTGTTTAGGAAAGTTTGATTATAGTATGTCTTGGTGACTTCCTTTTCAGATCTGCCTTATGTAGGGTTCAATGAGAATCTTGGATAGATATCTTCTCATCTTTCACAACATCAGGGAAGTTTTCTGCCAACAAATCTTCAGCAATTCTCTCTGTATTTTTTGTTATCCCTCCTTGTTCTTGTACTACAATCACTCATAGGTTACTTCTCAGAGTCCCACATGATTCTTAGGATTTCTTCATTTTTTTTTAATTCTTTTATCTGATTGTTCTTCAAATATATTGGTGCCAAGTGTTTTACCTTAAGTCTCACTAATTCGGGCTTCCACTTGCTCGATTCTGCTCCTCTGACTTTCTATTGAGTTGTCTAATTCTGAGATTTTATTGTTAATCTTCTGAATTTCTGATTGCTGTCTCTCTATGGATTCTTGCAGCCTATTAAATTTTTCATTGTGTTCTTGGATAATCTTTTTAATTTCTGCAGCTGCTTTATCTGTGTGTTCCTTGGCTTGTTCTGAGTTTTGCCTGATCTCCTTCCTGATCTCTTGAAGAGTTCTGCATATTAATCTTTTTCATTCTACATCTGATAATTCTAGGAAGATGTCTTCATTCAGACAATTCCTTGATTCTTTGTTTTGAGAGCTTGTTGAAATGATCATGGTTTGCTTCTTCTTATGTGATTTCATATTGACTGTTGTCTCCTAGCCATCTATAAATTATTGTATTAATTTATTTTCTGTTTGCTTACTGTATCCTAGCTTCCCGCTTTGTATTGTTTTGATAAGTCCAGTTAGGCTGCTTGAATGAACTAGCTTGATTATTTGACCCTTGGAAGCTCTAATGTCTTGTCACCAGATGGCTAGAGCTGTTATCAGGTATGTGAACCTAGGAGTCCATTCACTTTTCTTGTATGGATTTAGCTCAGGTGTCCAGGTAGTTGGTCATCAAGTATGTGCTACAGGCTCTGTCTTACAGTCTTAGAGGGGCAGGGGTGATCGGTGTAGGCACAGTTGCACAGGGGGTCACTCTCTGAACAAGGCAGGGAGCTGACAACTGTTCCCCAAGTTGTCTGTGAGGAAAGCACATCCCTGTTCCCTAGAGTGCATAGGTGGGTGGGTTCTGCAGGTAGGCCATGGGCACCCAATGCTTTTGGTTGTAAGGACTGGGAGGCATCACTTATCCTTGGACCCCTGTTGCAGGTGGCTAGGTGATGTAGGTAGAGACACTAGCCCTCAGGCCGCTGATGTGGGTAGGTGAGGACCCTGTTTAACAGGCAAAGCAGGGTCAAACATCAAAAACCCACCTCTCCACCACACAACTGAAACAGTTGTAGTCTGCCAACAAGGGCCTAGTCTCCTGAAATAGGCCCATACAGGTCCATGCAGGGGGGAAATGTACTCAAAGTCCACAGACCATTTATCCCTGGACCGGAGCATCTTCTGTCCTGAGCTCTCCAGCTTAGTGGACCTGACAGATTATCTTTTCCCTCAGTTTTGAATTTATTCCTTTCCCAAGGCTGGGAGAATGTCTCAACATGTGCAGCATGACCTATCTCAGGCCCAGGGAAATCGACACCTGCTGAAGCTGACTTGGGGGCTGAGGGCACGGTAAAATAAATGCTAGGAGTTAGCTTTTGCTGAGAGCACTGTTCTCCTCTGGTTCCAGGGGTGTGAGTAGACTGTGCAGCTTGCTGTCTGTCCCTGAGGAAACCACTTACTGAATGCTTTTGGCATCCACACTGCAATTGCTCCAGTGGATTGTGCCCAAGGTGCCCTGATTCCTGCTGAGTCAAGTCCAGCAACTCCTCACTGCTGCTGAACCGTCTCTCTCTCCGTCTGCCACTCAGTCTGATTTCCTAACTTTGCCTTTGATGTTCAGCACTCCTAGCTTGTCACCTGTTTTTTTGAGTCTCTGTTGTAAGAGAGGTCACCAGAAGCATCTGACTACTCCGCCATCTTGGCCTTGCCTCAGTTCTTTCTATTTTCATTGTGAAAAATTTGAATCCTCCTCCAGGATTTTAATGAAAAGATACAGGGGAATGATGTTCTTCAGTAATGCTACAGAAAGGTAATTAAGCATTCCTAAGTAAATGCCCTTCCTGTTTCTCTCTGAAGCAATGACTCTTCAGTTTTCCATAATCTTCTATTTTTTTACAGTAAATTCTACCTGTTTTCTAAGTTATTTTCAGTGCCTCTATTCCTTATAACCCAATTTAGTTTTGACAGATTATTTGTAAACCTGAAGTGGAATTGTGGTTAAAATCAAAAGTTAGAAACAGTCTCATTTGATCGTAAAAGCTAACCCAAGTTGGCATAAGGCTAATAAGAGATTTTATTACTCTTCCTTGGAATAGCCATTCAAATATTGTACTGAGAAATAATAATATGGAACTTCCCAGACTCAGTTGGGATTAAAAACACCCACCCCAGTTGGGATTATATAAATGTAAAAAGTAAAGTGTAAAATTCTCTGAAATATATTGATTAGCAAGGTGCTGTCTACATTTTAAATACTTGGCTCAATAAATTGAGGGCTTGCTATGGTTCCTGATTTATCACATACCATTGCCACAGTTGTTTGGAATGATGGACTCTTTTCATTCTAATATAATGAAATTATATATATATATATATACACACCCAAAACCAAATATTTGTGGCCATGTGTTCTTCATATTGATTTAATGAATATCCTGGTCTTCCAATTGTAAGCCACGACTTATTCCTCATTTCAATTCAACACAAATATTTAAGAGCCTACCAGAGGGTCAGCATTGTTTGATAAAGTTACATATTCTGAAAAAAGACATTATTTCCTCTATGCCTAGTTATCAATTGCACACTTCTTAAAACAATCAGAGAGAAATTCATAAATATTATATGATATATTGTTAAATTGCTCATAATGGAGTTCTAAAAATTATTAGACAAAGAATATGAATCATGTAATAGATTGTGGTAACACTAGTAAATGTATACTAAACCAAAATTGACTTACCCTTCTGACATAAGAGGGTGTTATGAAATCTCATCTAGTCATTCAATGTGACACACTCTAAATTCATGAGCTGTTTTCTGCCACCCCTCTAAGTTGATATCAGACACAATGCATGAGATACAACACTCTTGATAAAATTTTCAGTTTCAAGTTGAGTTTCCCTATCACTCTTTAGAATAATTACAATATTTAGCTTCTATTTGAAGCTACATATACTCTTATTATATAATACTTTTATTAGTTATCTAATTCTATTATAACACAAATACCGCAAATGAGTGGCTTTAACAAACAAAAATTTATTTTCTCAGTTTAGGAGGCTAGAAGTCTGAATCCAGGGTGCCAGCTGTAGGGGAAGGCTTTGTCTCCCTGTCGGCTTGGAGGAAGCTTTCTTGTCTTTTTGAGCTTCTGCTCCTGACAGAACTTCATATACCTTGGCATCTCTCTTCCCCCATCTCTGCTTCTGCTCACTTGTTTAATCTCTTTTATATCTCAAAAGAGATTGACTCAAGATACACTGCACACTAATCCTGTCTTATTAACATAACAAACAGAGTCTGTTCCCAAATGGGACTATAACCACAGGCATAGAGATTAGGATTTACAACACATATTTTTGAGGGACACATTTTAATCCATAATGGTACTCATTTTTTTTTCCCCTAAACTGTGTGTATTTTCTTTATTTCAACTGTCAAGTGCTCATACAAAGCTTTATAAGTAAAGCAGGGATAAATTTCATTTTAAGAAGAGTGCACTGTGAGTCATGTGAATACCAAATTTTAGTAAAGATTGAGGATGTGGATAATTTCTGTTGAATATATACTTAATGAAGCATTTTCTAAAAAGTTAGGACTTACCAATTCATTTATACAACCTTTAATTTTAAAGCAAATACATGAATATACATTGTTGATGTTACTTTGATGAGGCCAAAAAAAAAAAAAAAAAGAAAAAACTTTGCATTTGAAAAAAGAATAGATTTTCCTGATTTCATTAAAGAACTACTCTCGGGAAGTATATACATGCAATAAATTTGTTACCCACAACATTTATGTATTCTTTTAGGAAAATATTTTCAGATAATTTCCCCAATGAATGAGTAGTTGACACTAACAAAATAAAAAGTTCTAAAGCAAGGGATGGCTGTAGCATTTGGGTTCCCAAAGTGAAGTTGAATAAGGCGCTACTATTGCACTTGCCTTCTCAGGCCACCACTTCACTCCTGTTTCTGCAGTAATGACGGGCTGATGCATCACCACCCACTGCGGCAACGCTGCTAATGCTGTTGCTGCGATTGCTTTTGCAATGACATCAAAAGGCTTCTTCAGGCTATTACGCCAGGTATAAAAGAGAGACACACGTTCAGTCTGGACCCCTGATGAGCCTCTCTCCAAGGTCGTGTCAGCTGTAATCTCTGAAAGCTTCATTTCCTCAGGTCTAGCCTACAGCAAATAGGAAATCCCAATAGGCAGCCTGTTCAGGAGAATAGAAAAATCAGTGAAATTAGATGGCTTTATGGCAATTTAATCAATGAATGAGACAATTTTTCCACTTTTACCTGTTTTTTAAACATCTTACTTGGCTAGCACTTTTTTTTTAGCACTTAGGCATAACCTACAAAAATTCATTTAAAAGTCAGTTCTTCTATACTCTGCAGCTTAATTTTTCTCATCGAGCTTGTAAATTGTCTTTGAGCAGCACCAGATTTCTGAAGACAAAGGGAATAAATTTTGACCAATGAAATCAAATTTATAAGGTATAAAAAAGGTATAGTTTAGTGAAAATACGTATAAATTCCATTTGGGCTCTAGGATACATATATATAGGAAACACATATGAAATATAAAATATATATAAATATATATGCCATTATCTGTAATTAAAAAAAATAATGTGCTACTATATTATAAATTTTATTGTTTAGTATATTGACATGTGTATATTCATATATTCCTAAATTATTGTATATACCTGTCTACATCGATGCACAGGATAGAGACGGATCCTAAAATTTATTTTCAAGCTAATTTGTCTAAGCACATTTAACTGAATTTTAAAGAGACATCTTTGCAAGAAAAAAATGAATGAAAGCACATGTTAATAAACGCATTATTTATATTTAAATCAATTTTATCTCTCATAGTTTCAGTGGTTCAAAACAGTATTATTAGTAATATAGCAATTACAACAACAGTTAATAATATTTTGAACAGGAAAACCATGAGAGAATCTATTTAAATGTAAGATATTTATTAGCATTTTTTAAAATTTTTTGTTTCTAAATTTAGGAGGTAGAAATATTCTCTAAGTAATAGGAAAAATACTACAAGTGTTCACATCTTCTAAATATTTCTTTATGGTTTAAAACCCAGTGCCGTCGAGCCGATTCTGACTCATAGCGACTCTGTAGCAACTCTACAGTCCTTATGGTTTAGAATTTATAATAACTAATGAGTATACTGATTGTTCATCTTTAATTTCTATCATTTTTTCATGTGGAGACATACACTTTCCCAAGCAGATATATGAGGGAAGAGTGACAGGAAACTCTAAGGGCCCAAAGAAAAACTCATTTGACTTCCCAGAAAAGCTCCCATCACTGGAATGGAGATAGAATACTGGCATGCCTTACTCATTTTATGGACTGTTTTCCAGTTCTAAACTACATAATTGCTTAGAAAAATATATCTAAATATTTGAGAGATTATGATCCAAATTCATATTATAAGTCATTAAATATATTCTGAATTGTTTTTGCTGTTGTTAGGTGCCCTCGATTCGGTTCTGACTCATAGCGACCCCTATGCACAACAGAAGGAAACGCTGTCTGGTCCTGCGCCACCCTTACAATCCTTGTTATGCTTGAGCTCATTGTTGCAGCCACTGTGTCAATCCACCTCATTGAGGGTCTTCCTCTTTTCCGCTGACCCTGTACTGTGCCAAGCATGATGTCCTTTTCCAGGGACTGATCCTTCCTGACAACACGTCCAAAGTATGTAAGAAGCAGTCTCGCCATCCTTTCCTCTAAGGAGCATTCTGGCAGCACTTCTTCCAAGACAGATTTGTTCGTTCTTTTGGCAGTCCATGGTATGTATATTCAATACTCTTCACCAACACCACAATTCAAAGACATCAACTCTTCTTCAGTCTTCCTTATTCATTGTCCAGCTTTCACATGCATATGATGCAATTGAAAATGCCATGGCTTGGGTCAGGTGCGCCTTAGTCTTCAGGGTGACATCTTTGCCCTTCAACACTTTGAACAGGTCCTTTGCAGCAGATTTGCCCAACGCAATGCGTCTTTTGATATCTTGACTGCTGCTTCCATGGCTGTTGATTGTGGATCCAAGTCAAATGAAATCCTTGACAACTTCAATCTTTTGTCCGTTTATCATGATGTTGCTCATTGGTCCAGTTGTGAGGATTTTTGTTTTCTTTATGTTGAGGTGTAATCCATACTGAAGGCTGTGGTCTTTGATCTTCTTTAGTAAGTGCTTCTGAATTATATAGTATTAAATACAATTCTTTTTACAGCCTATTTTTTTCTATTCCTTTAATCTTTTTTTTTAACTTTTATCTCATTTCAATAAATGTTTAAATGGGTATTTATCGGCATAATTATACACTTGTGTCCTATTTGGCCATGTCATAGAATACGTCTGCGTGTAGAAATTTTTTGCTTAGTTTTTTGGTGATTTTGAGCCCTGATGGCAGAGTGGTTAAGAGCTACGGCGAGCTACAGCTGTTAACCAAAGTTGGCAGTTAGAATTCACCAGCTGCTCCTTGAAAACTCTGTGGGGCAGGCAGTTCTACTCTGTCCTATAAGGTCACTATGAATCAGAATCAACTCTACGCCAATGGGTTTGGGTTTTTATTTATTGGTGATTTGAGTAAAATCAAGTGTTAAAGTTAATATAATAAAGTTTGGTAACTTTGGTGATCATCTTAATTAACCTTTTTTAGACAAACTAGTTTTTTATTTGGACAAAAATCTTCAATTAGATCTTATAGCTAGTTAGCTGAAAAATATGTATATTCACAAGTATGATAATTTACCTCTGATTGGAAAATGTAGATTACTTTTTTATGTTAGTGCCTTGGGTCAAGTATATATAAATTACCTTTTCTAAAACCTCTCATGGATGATGGAAAATCTAAGGTACTTAGATTGATTACAGTATATAATATTTATATTGTATTCAACTAAAAGTTGGCTGAGAATCTGAAGTTTTCAATTCGAATGTAAAAAGTAATTTTAAAAAGTATAATGAGAAAATATTGATGTTCATCAGATTCATTAACTTTGATTTAGACTAGTTTAACTTTACTTTTATTAATGATTAAATGATAATGAGTTTTCCAAAGATAGTAGAATAGTCTTTTATTAAAATGAGAATAGAATTAACAAGTCTCACCTTTGATTAAAAAATAAAGATAAATCATTCGATACCATTTTATACATTTTCACAGACAACGATAGGCTTCAATTCCAAATTGAATAATAAGATATTACAGGTACACTTTCACATGCTCATTTAAGTCCTATGGTCATTTTAGAAAAACTAAAGCTCATAAAATTTTTAGTACTTTTTTCCCTCTTGAGTTATAAAATACTCTGTGAACATACCCATGCATATTGTATCAATAAGAAACAGAAGTAGAATTTGTTTAAGTAATATAAAACAAATATTCCCTATTGTTTCTTTTATAAAATTAGAATACAGCAACAAATTTAGAATAAATCCTTTCATTTCTATATCAAGAATGTTTATATATCACTCTATTTAACCTGAAATATAAGCATTTTATTATTTAAATGTATAGGTAATGTTATGGATTGAAATATGTGTCAACCTGGTTAGTGTTGTGTGGCTGTCTCCATTATGGATCTGACCTAATTATCCTCCAATTTGTGAGGCCTAGCCTCTATGCTGATTGTTATGTTCCCATTTGGGAGCGAGTTGTTCATTATGTTAATGAGGCAGCATTAGGGTGGGATGTATCTTGATTCAACACCTTCCTAGAGAATGTGACTCAAGTCACTACCCTTATCCCAGTCACTATCCTTACCCCAGTCACCACCCTTACCACCCTTATTCAAGTCACACCCACACTCCAGTCACACCTTTTGTCTTACAAGAGATTAAAGCACAGAGAAGCAAGCAGAGATAGAGACCTCAATACCACCAAGAAAAAGAGACAGGAGTGGAGGATGTCCTTTGGGCCCAGGGTCTCTGCACTGAGAGCCTTCTAGGACAAGGAGATGTAGAGAGAGAGCTGTAACATCTGAGTATGGAGCAAGACAGTGCGAAGCAGTGGAAGACCAAAGGTAGCAGCAGAACCAGGAGACCAGCATGAGACAGCAAGGGAGCCAATCCGTGAAGCAAGAGAGAGAGCTGAGTGCCTTCAGACAGGAGGCTTCCTGCCAGAGCTGGGTGCTTTTAGACACTTTTTGGTAGAGCTAAAGAGCTTTATAACACTTACCTGAGCAACACGGAAGCTGGACTGAAGGCAGAGGGGCCAAGGGGCCAGAGAGAGGCCTGCCCAAAGACACAGTGAGAAGAAGCAGTCCTGATCAACATGGACCTTCTTCCAGAGCCAACAGAGAGAGAAAGCTTTCCCCATGAACTGGCACTCTGAGTTCAGGATTCTAGCCTCCTAAACTGTAAGAAAATAAACTTCTGTTTGTTAAAGCCAACCATGTGTGGTATTTCTGCTATAGCAGTACTAGGTAACTAAGACAGGTAGTTTCTATAATGTTCATATCTAAGGGTAAGAATTGTATAATCGTGTTTGTGCAGAATACAGACAAAATCTCATCCCAGTTCAAAATATTTTGTTTAAATATAACAATAGCAATTTTAATGATTGACTAATAAATGATGAAAGTATTTAGATTTGTAATATAAAATGCTCTAAAATACTTTGTTTTACTCACTAGAGCTACATGATTTACAAAGTACAAGTGAAAATGTGGCCTAAACACACAGACATATATGTATTTGGTCCTTCGGGTGATTTTATCAGTATTGCCTCAATTAAAATGGTTTTCATAGTTTTGATTAATATGGCAGACAAGATTTCTGGAATAACCATCCTGGAACAAATTGCCTAAAGAGGTTAAAGTATAAAATAAAATATCTTAAATGTATTATTGAGTGGGTGGGGAAGAAAAATAAAATTCTTATAGACTGAAAATGATGAGAAAACAGTATATCAGAAAGAAGAGTGTGTCCAGAGCCTGGTAAATGGCCTAGAGCAACTACTGATATATGCTGGTCAAGATATTTGGTCATTATCTTTAGAGTGGAAGCCCTGCTGGCAAAGTGGTTAAGAGCTTGGGAGCTAACCTAAAGGTCAGCAGTTTGAATCCATCAGCTACTCCATGGAAACCCTATGGGACAGTTTTGCTCTGTCCTATAGAGTCTACAGAGTTGCTATGAATTGGAATCGACTCAAAGGCAACAGATTTGATTTTTTTGGTTTATCATTATAGAGGAACTATGTATGGTGGTGGGTCAGAAAGAGATTCCTACATAAAACTCTGACTCCTGAAAATTTTATCATCAATGTGTAATTTGGAGGAGGGAAACAAAAAAAAAAAATCAAAAAAAAGTTTTAGGGGAAAATACTGTAAGTAAAAAAAAAGTTTTGGTCTCGGTTCTGTGTGATGGTAGGAAATGAGCCTGCCCTCAAAATTTGTAGATATAGACATAGACATAATTCTATTTTCATCTGGTTTTGAGAGTGGGATTTGCACATTTTTTTTTTTTTTTTGCAAGGAAAGCACAAAAACAAATAAAAATTCTCATGCCAAATATTTCTTTTAAAGCCATTCAGCAGTCAAGGAATCAAGCAATGTATTGTATTGCATTGGGCAAGTCAGCTGCAAAATACTTCTTTAAAATCTTAAAAAGCAAAGATGCCACTTTGATGACTAAGATGTTCCTGACCCAACGCATGGTATTTTCAATCACCTCATATGCACGTGAAAGCTGGGCAATGAAAAAGGAAGTTGAAGAAGAATTGATGCATTTGAATTCTGATGTTGGCAAAGAATATTGAATATAACATGGGACAGCCAGAAGAAGGACCAAATCAGTTTTTGAGGAAGTACAGCCAGAATGCCCCTTAGAAATGAGGATTTGAGACTTTGTGTCACTTAATTTGTACATGTCATTAGGAGGAATCAATCCCTAGACGATATCACTCTCGGTAAAGTACTGAGCCAGCAAAAAAGAGAAAGGCCTCAATGAGATGGACTGACACAGTGGCTATAAAAATGAGTTCAAACATATCAATGATCATGGGGATGGCACAGGACAAGGCAATGTTTCATTCTGTTATACATAAGGTCTGTATGAGCTGGAGCTGATTCGATGGCCAATAACAAGTTACTACGGATGAGGAGTTGGGGAAAGGGAAGGACAGCAATATGATTGGAGATTACCACAAAGGAGGATTCAAATGTTTTGATACTTTTTTAGTTCTAAAATGCATGCATGTTTTTAAAATTACTATATGTGATACATAAAAAAAAAATTATATTCATATATTCATTTTATGTAATATGCATATCTATGTATAACCTGATATAATTTATTTGAATGTATCATTTATTTTATTTGCATGCATGATTTGGACCCTGTTAAAATTGTTTTTGACATTTAAAATTAAAATATCCATATTTTGTGTTATTATGGAAAAATAAGATCTGTGAAAACTGTATACAAATAATGACTATAATTGGCTGATATGAGTCAAAGCTGCCCATTAAAATTTATGAGTTTTCCTTTACCATGGCACCCACCAAACCAGTTCCCTTTTAAGTTTTGCTAAATTGGCTTTTGTTTGTACTGGAATTTGGAATCCTGACTTGTGATTCAAACTCCAAATAATATAAATAAGCAGGTGTGTACTACAACATCAGAGAAAATAAACCAATGCAGCTTCATTCACAGGATTAAATTTTAAATGAACAACTATAGTTTAAAAAATGAAAAAATATACGCTATTCACTAATATTCTGTTATATGTTTCCTGTAAAATGTGAGAATAAAGTCATTTTTTTGAAAATTAGCAAACTGAGAGTGGAGAAAATTAAGAATTCCTTAAATAAATGCTACCAGTATTTGCAACAGCTCAGGGTATCTTTTTAAAACTGCCCCATAGGGTAGAAATAGTGATTGAGAAGTGTCCTTTGTTTTGAATTTGTTTGCTTGTTTTTAGCAGAACGTAGGTCTAAAATGAGGTTAACAAGAATTGTTTCAGAAGAATGATAGGCAAAACCCAGGTTATATTGTTCTGAGGAGTAAAAAAGAGGTGAGGAAATGGAGCCTGAATACACGAAAACCTTAAAAGAAGTGGAACATTATGAGGGGTTTCTGTGGGCTTATTATTGACACTATTTTTCAGAAGCAGATTTAATTGATTCAACTTAGAGATGCTGTTGTAATACATAAGATAGAGAGGCATAATGATTAGAATTCCCTAAGATAGAGGATTTGGGATCAAAATATAGTGGGAGCTTTGGCTTCACGATGTAGATGGAAAGAATTCATAGTGTAAGAAGAGCAATGAGTGGGTCAAGACAAGTTTAGGTTAATACCTAGTAGCTTACTAAGTAAAGATTTCTGCTGGGATGATGTGGTTCCTCTGGGAAATAGATGCTGAAACAGTTATGAGTGCAGGAGATTTACTGGGAATAATGCTATGACAAATAAAAGGAGGAAGAAGCAGGAATGGACAAATGGGGCCTCCAGCCACGATACAAATCAAAGTCTCAAACTATCCAAAGGGGAGCTCTGCGTGAAAGATTGACTATGAAGTATTCTCTGTTGGGTAGAAATGACCAGGCTCTAATACCCCTGGCTATGGTCAGTCATTTGCTGGAGCCTGACTGGGGAGGGTATGACCTTGCCCTAAAGGTGCTAACAGCTGGACGTTACCAGCCAACTGTGCTCTTTCAGGTGAACGACACTTTTTTCCTTGAGAGGATATTTAAGTGGTTCACCCCCACAGCTGCTATAGTCCCCACTGGGTATCACATGGATCCACTTCTCCATAAGCATTCAGGGGATGGATCCTTCAGTGTTTAACAGGCCTCATTTCCTGAGGAGAAATTTAAAAGAATAAGTAGAAGGACAAACTACAGCCCATTACAGCATTTGGTCCTAGGATCACAACTGTAATCATTTAGCTTTTTCATTACTCATTCGAAATTCCCTTCACCCTCAGTTATCACCTTTGCTGGTCTTTGTGGCATACCTGGTGAAGTGAAGCCAGTTATGTAATGAAACCAGGAGTGTTTAGAAATCCAAAACCAAATCCACTTGAGCAGAACTCTTCTATGCTTAAAGTGCCCTGGTGGGCAATATATTAAGTGCTGGATTGCTAACCCAAAGGTTGGCAGTTCAAACCCGCCAGATGCTCTGCTGGAAAAAGATGTGGCAGTCTTCTTCCATGAAGATTTACAGCCTTGGAAACCCTATTGGGCACTTCTACCCTGTCCTACAGGGCCAGTATGAGTTGGAATCAACTTAATGGCAACCGGTTTGGTTTTGGCTTGCTTCTATGATTAGCTAACAGACTACTTTAACAGGTGTAATTGAAAGTTATTATTACACATATTTGATAGGGCTAGCCTATGTGACTTCAAAAGAAACAAGGATGAAAGCAATTTTTGACCCTGGCTCTGATGATAGAGAATTCACAATGACAAACTAAATGAGAGCCCAAATTCTGAGTCTAATTCTGTCAGAAGGCTGTGATGAAAATACATTTTGAAAAAAAAAAAATTACATATAATTACTATTTATTCCCATTCATGATTAACTTGACACATCCTGATTAATTTTAAAATGAATGGTACCCAACCCCACTGCACAATTTAAATGAATATACTATATTGTAATTGCCAAGTGTATTTGCCTATAAATAAAAGATAATGTTTTTCTGGAGCATTTATTCATTTATCTTTCCTCAGCACACCCGTGGAGATCTTATGTATTTGAACAACTTGAGTATAATAAAGTTAATTTCCTGGTAAAACAAATATATTAACTAACTTCCAAGGAATATAATAGAGGCAAGGATCTGCATTACAGAACGTCCAAAATATCCATCATACAGTTCAAAATGTTTTGACATCTAAAAAGTATGAAAATGTGATCTACTCTCAAAGGAAAAGATGATCACTGGGGTCCATTTATGACTCAGATACTGGAATAAAAAAACAATGACTTTAAGGCAGCCTTTCTAACCATGGCCAATATGGTAAAAAAAAAAAAAAATTCACCCTTGAAATCAATAATAAAATAGGAAAGCTCAGAGGAGAAACATAAAAATACAGATAAGAACCAATTATAGAGCTGAAAAATCAATACCTGAAATTAAAAAGAAAAATTCCTAGATGGGCTAAGTAGCAGCATGGATTTAAAAGAAGGAGTCAGTAAGTCAGTAAGCTTAAAAGTAGAAACTGATCCAATCTGCATAAAAGCAAAAAAAAAGGACAGAGTTCCATGGATTAGTAGATCAATACAGAAAGTTTTACATGTGGGTAATTAAGGTCCTTGAAGGAGAAGATAAATATGAGTGGGGCAGAAAAATATTTGAAAAAATAAGGGCTGAAAAATTCCCCCAAATTGCTGAAAGGCTTATGTTAACAAATACTGTAAGCTCAATTAAACTCAAACAGGTACGATATAAAGAAAACCATTTCTAGCCACAACTTGATAAAACCCCTAATAACTAAAGATCATGAATTAAAACCCTTCTTATTCCCTAAAAGCACTTGACATAGAGTCAGCATATATATATATATATATATAAAAAAAAAAGCCACCAAGGGCGTTAATAATCTGCATCACCCAGAGACTGTCCATCTCTACGTAGTAGATAATAGAAATCTCATTTTTAAACATGTTCTCATTTTTAGAGGAAAGTGGACCTGTACGTACATGCTTTGCTGAACTTCTGTATCTCAGAAAAAAAAAATTTATCATAAGGTATGCAGTACTGTTTTTGGACATGGAAATTAAGAAGAAAATAAGTTTTTAATATCCCTAAACCTTTCCACATGAGCATAACTTTTGATAAAGTATTTAAAACACTTTTAAGAAAATACTTCTAAAACCTTTACTTTAAATTACATCTATTTGCTATTATTTTAACTTCAGTGTCTTATAATAATTTTCACCAGTACAGAATTTCATCATTATCATTTTAGTTATATTAAGTGAAAATGTTTATTTAAATTGGTTCTTTAAAAAATAGCACAATGGAGATATCTTCCAACCAAGAATTGATTTTAAGATTGTAAGAAAAAGAGTCAGACAGGTACAGATAAAAAGCAAAACTGCTAACAGCGCTATGCTTCAAGCAGACAGGGCAGCAATTTCAATGGCAGCTATCTGTGAATTTTAAAGGAAGGGAACAAGAAAACCAGTGAACCTTTAACTGACATTTTTTAAAGTTCACTAGGCTTGGGAGAGATTCTAGAGGATTTGAAAGCAGCAAACATGACTATGTCATTTCAAAAGGGTCAAGATGGAAGAAAAAAAAATAAAAACAGCAAGTTGAGAAAAGCCTTACTAACTGAAGCTGTATGCTGAGAGATTATTTGAAAAAAATAATTCATTTAATTCAAAATAAGGAGCACAAACGCAGCTATTAGATAACATGCTTATGTAATATACACACTGCACACAAGAAAATACAGGTTTAAATTTGACATCAGATTTTGATAGTGAAATATATCTTGCACAGTTGGAAACAGAAGAAAAGCAAGAGGAAATGCTATAGTATTGGAAATGTTTGTTTTGAGAAGTGAAAAAAGAAGAAAAATAACATACATTCAGTTTAGAAAAAATGTTGCCTTAGTATAGTGTCTAAGCTCGAGATTACTAAACTGCGAAGTACAAAAGCTTACTCGAGTGAGTTGACACGAAGACACATGGTAATGCACGAGAGGCTTGCGTAGAGCCTGTTGTTGGTGTGCCATGGAGTCAATTTCAGACTGATCGTGGCTCCATGTGACAGAATAGACCTGCCCCAGGGTGTTCTAGTAGGTAATCTTTATGGAAGTAGATCACCAGGTCTTTCTCCCCGGGAGCTGCTGGGTGGGTTTGAACCACCAGCCTCTCAGTTAGCAGCTGGACGCTTAGCCATTGCACCACCACGGCTCCTTTCACAGGATCTGATCTCAAGAAAATTCTCATACAGCCTTGCTGTTCATAAGTGACTCTCTGGGTCTGTTTTCTCTATTGAATTTCTGATTGCTTTCATTCTCTCTCTTTCTAACTCAATTTTTGCTCTCTATATGGCTGTCACTATCTATCAGATAACAACAAAAACCCAAACCAGTTGCTGTCAAGTCTATTACAACTCATAGTGACCATGTGTATTTCAGAGTAAACCTGCTCTTCATAGGATTTTCCTGGCTGTGATCTTTGAGAAGTAGATACCAGGCCTTTCTTCTGAGGCATCCCCGGGCAGATTTGAAGCACCAACCTTTGAGGTAGCATCCCAACACTTAACCATTTGCACCACCCAGGGGCTCCTATGTTTCCCATAATTCAAATTTTAGAGAAAATCAGTTGGCTTAGATTGGATAAAGTACCCACCCCTGAATTAATAATCTAAATTCAGAGAATCCAGGTCATCTTGCCTCCTAGCTCCACACCTTACTCAGAGACAACAGTCCACTTGTAACAAAGAGATGGTAGAGGCAATTCAAATCTTCTGAGTCATCAGTTTAAAAGGCCTTGTTTAAGACAGAAAATGCATAATATTATGCCATAATTTTATTATTGCTTCATTATTGCTAACTTGGCAACAACTTCATGTTTTGAATCTAGCATCAAAGCCTATGGTGTCCCTGGGGCATTCATATTGTTTACCTATGAAGTCTTTTTTTATTACTATTCAGATCTTTAGAGACTTGATAATTTTCCTTTTTTTTTTTATATGGTACCTTGTCTCAGAATTATTATATAGTGCATTATATTTGAATCTCTTTAAAATAAGATCAATCGTTATATTTAAAAATATTTTTGTCTAAAGTTTTTCTTTTTTTAAACTGACTTTATTTGGCTCTGAATTTTTATAATTAAGAGTATTATGTTTATAAATTAATCATGGCCATGTTAAGATTTGTCATCTGCAGGTAAGTTTTTACTTTGCTGATTTGCTGACAACTTTTGACTAAAATATCTCAACACAAAGGGGGACTACATTAGATATATGAAAAGAACTGTGACTAGAGTGAATCAAGATTTCCAAAACTCTTATGTAGAAGTTGATGTGTTCACAGACTGCAGCTAATACAGAATCAAAAGGAACAGAAATTAACTACGTAAGAATGAGTAAAGGAATACTATAGGTTTTATGCAGGAATATTGCTGATGTTTTAAGGTCTTACTTTCTGCATATAAGAAACCATTTTCCTTTCTCCTAAATTGCTTAACTAATGGGTTTAGATATTGTAGCTCTTGAATTAGAAGTTCTTGGTAAACTTAGAAAAGTTGTAAATATAACCAGAGAAGAGTCTGAAATTCATTCGAGTTATGACTTTACAAAATAGAATAGCATTAGATTTCCCATTAGTTCTCTCAAAGCTCAGTTTTTTGATACTTCCGCTTCTGAAAAAGTGACCCCTGACTGTTAATAGCCCAACCAAGGAGAAGCAGCTTGTCCTCAGGAAGAAAACTTAGTATGTTTTAAACAGATTAACTGCAGGCCTCCAACAGGAGAGGTCCATCCTGTATTATCTTGCTAATCACATACTCTCTAATGAAAATTTGTTTGTTACATGTAAATTTTTCTATACCTCCTATTTCCTCTAGACAAACTTTCTGTGCTCCTTATGAATATATGATATGTTTCTGTGTGGTGGATCACAGTATACTAGTTTAAATGATCCCTTTCCAACAGACAGTGAGTTTATGTGGGCAATCTCTTGTTCAGATGCCAGGCGAATGCATGGGCAATGCACTTTGAGAATTTAAGATTACCTTTAGATATTCATAATAATGATGCTAGTAAATATTGAAAAGGTAATGTTAAATTGTTACACATTATAAAATGAGAGTCAAAAAGAAATCCACTGGTCCAATACTCAGGGTGGGATTGGTAGCTTTAATTCCTATTATGGTGTAGTTAAATTGTTAAGAAATTTATCAGTCATTATGGGACAAATTAACTGACAAAGTAAATAATGAGATAAAAAACACAACAACAATCTCTAACCTCATTAACCAAGGTGACATGAGATAACAAAATGGCCTTAGATTTTCTGGCCCAAGAAAGGGTAATCTGTACTGTAATGAATACCTCTTGTTGTATTCAGATAAATAACATAAAAGAAATAAAACAGGATATACACAGAATTAGACAACAAGCTACTACTTGGGTATACACTGTGACACCCTTACAAACACCATATTTATTTGGTTAGTTACCATCAAGAATAAAAACATGAGCTAAATCACTATTGCAAGAAATAATATTCTTAGTCTCCATCCTGATAGTATTAGTCATAATAAAACTTATCTTCTATTGTTATACACACTTAAAAAACCTCAGGCTAAAATGATGTACATGGAATCTGCTCACTTCAGCAATGCTATTGATAGGAATGTTGTTCCCACTTAAGGTCCTGGTATCTGGTGGAAAATAGAACTGTGAGTTTAAAGAGACTGCCATGGCCTCATCCAGGGGCTTGAATAAGTCCAGGTATTAATCATCAGTGTGTTATCTCCAATCACTGACCAAAAGAAAAGAATGATTTAGGAGATAATATTGAAGCCATTATTTCCTGTCCTTGAGCATAAAGAAAGTGGCCTAGCTGGACCTGGACTCACAATGACTCATAAAGATACATCAACTAGACCCTGAGGTATAAAGACAATAGCTAGGCCAATCTTAAAAATATATATATCTTTTAGGGAAACATTCACATAAATAGAACATAAAAGCGACTTTTCTTTTAGTATTTAATAAATAGTTGTAAACCAAGAGGAAGTCAGTAGCCATAACGGAAGGCGTAGGTCTGGTATTTGCCTCTCCCTGAGAATATGCCACACAATTCTAATCTGGGCTGTTGTTCAAAATGGACACTGGTCCTGAATGACCAATGTCCAAAAAGAAATGGGAGGAATGATTTCAGAGCCCCCACTGTGTTGCATTAAAACTCCTGTTTTCTTTGTTTGGCTTCCTCCCCCACGGTATTGCATGAAAAACAGTTTCCTTTACTGGACTTCCTCCCCCCTAGCTTTGCATTTAAATCCTGCTTTTCCCTGAAAGTTATATGTAAACCCCATTGTGCCTGCTTAGTATGATTAAGAACGTTGCCAACATAACTTCTATGAACTCCCTACTTGTAAACTCCTTAAAAGTAACTTTTTTGCCTCATCCTTGGGGAGCAGTCTTGGCAGCAGCAGCTCCAAATGACTCCTTTTTCTTGCTCAATGAAATGAAGGTGCCTTCCCTATTCCCCGAGTCGCCCCTCAAAAAAATAAATAAGAGGTCTTGCTTGAACTCCTTGGAGACCTTTCTCAACACAAGAGCGTGATTACTATAAGAATGTAAGTTATATGCATTTTGTGTTAACAAAAGAGAATAAAAGGATATGTCTGTGCTGTGCTATTCATAAAAATATAATAATTGTTTTAATTTATTATTTATTCATATCACTACTTTTCTGTATTAGTTAGGGTTTAGTCCGTTTGGTGACTACAATGGTTATTATTTTACATTTTTTAATAATTGAAAGTCATATTATGAAAAAAATTATGTATATGAATGATGTCCTCAGGCTATATTGCAGTGTGCTTGTCTAACTCTATATCAAATACAGGATTCCCATATTATACACAAATGTTCATATAAAGATTATACATATACATGTATGTGTATATACACATACATATAGACATAGGAAACCCTAGGTGGCATAGTGGTTAAGAACTCGGCTGCTAACTAAAAAGTTGGCAGTTCAAACCCAGCCGATGCTCCTTGGAAATCCTATGGAGCAGTTCTACGCTGTGTTACAGGGTCTCTGTGAGTCAGAATCGACTTGATGGCAATGGGCTTCGTTTTATTTTATTTTTTTATATATATACATATGTATGCATCACACACACATTAAAAATATATACTTTATACACTTAATCAGTTTGTATCACCTTCTATGCTACCCACAATCCGAGCCACCACCATTTCTTGTCTGAATTACTGAAGTATCTTTCCAACTTCTGCTTTCTCTGATTTCATCTCCTACTACTTTTATTCTTTCATAGGTAGCTTCAGAAATACTGAACTCCTTCTTGCTCCTGGAATCCTACAGATACACACCTGCTTTATCTTCTTTACCCTGGCTTTTCCTATCCCGTGTCTTAGGCTGGGCTCTCTAGAAAAGCAAAACCAGTAAAATGCATAAATATGAATATGTAGAGAGAGATTTACATTAAGGAAATGGCTCAAACTGTTGTAGAGGTTATAATGCCCCAAGTCTGTGGGTCAAGAAAGAGGCTTCTCCTGATTCACATAACCACAGGGGCTGACGAACCCAAGAAGGTCGGAGAGCAAGGCTGTTGTTCACAGGCTGTGAAGATTGACAAATGCCAAGATTAGCAGGCAAGACGGCAGGTAAGCTGCTAGTTGAAGTCCGAAGAACCAGAGATCAGACAAACAAGAGCCAGATGCAGGATCGAGAATGAGTAAAAACCTCCAAGCCCTGCCAATATGTCCACCCACACTCAATGGAGGCCACACATTGAAGGAAACTTCCCTTCAACTGATTGGTTAGTCACAGCAGATCCCATCATGGGGTTGATCACCTATCAAATCTCAATAGGGAAGAGATTATAACATTTTACCACTGCCAAAACACTGAGAATCATGTCCCAACCAAGCTGACACACGATCTTAACCATTAAATCTTGGTACTCTCTTTCCTCACATGGCTAAAGCCTGCCTTCCTTTCAGTCTTTGCTCAAATGATAAATTCTTAATGAGGCCTACCCAGACAACCCTATTTAAATACTTCTCAAAATTCCCACCACATTTATCCAACTCTACTTTTACTGTTTCCCATAGCATTAATTCCTTTAACACACAATATAAATTATTTATTTATTAAGTTTGGTTTTAGACCCTGTCTTACATGGCTAAAATAAACCTCCACAAAGGTAGATATCTTTTCTTCTCTTTTGTTTGCTGATGTATCACAAGTACCTAGTGCTATATTTTTTACATAAAGGTGCTCAGTATTTGTTAAATGAATAAATCAATTGTATGTTCTAAATTAATTTTGCGTATTATAAATAATTGTATTTCTCACAAATGATTTGTTTTTGCCTTAAAAACCATGTGGCTATAAAAATAGCAATTAAATTGGGATGTCTGTTTAGGAAGCTTGGATTCACGTTTGTATCTCACCTACAGCAAGTGTATACAATTTCAAGAAAAGTTTTTTCTCATTAAATCTCACTGAAATCTCCATTATAATACCTTATTGTTATTCTCCTTGCTTTCTTTTACTGTTTTTTTAATTTCCTTTTATACAACTCTTTTGGCAATATAAAGTTTTTTTTAAACTTCCTTGGGGGAGTAAATATATGAACTAGAACTATTGAAATCTTATATTTGCTTTGGGATTCCCTTTCTTTTTCTTGTAGGTCTCATCTCAGTTTTTTATGTGGTTGTGCCCTTAGCTGGCTGTGGAAATGGGATTATAGATTCAATAACATAGAGTTAAATAAGTAAAATGAGAACTGTGGGAAACATGTTACAAAGGGAATTCTCTGCTCTAAATTTTCTACTCAAATCTGAATAAGCATGGAAAATAATTTACATGAAATCATAAAACCAATTATAATAGAGAAATGTAAGTGACTAAAATGCTATCATGGAATTAGTTACCAGTATTTACAAACTTTAAAAGAGAGAGAGTGGAGAGAAAGACAAAAGATTGGGACTAAAACTTACTGCATAAAATAGCTACAGACCTCAAATACTGCATTTAAAGGAACAGAATAAATTTTAAAAGAAGTTATATATAAATTCATACATTTTATAAAGAAGTGGAAAAATGTGATTCATTCCATAATGCAAAATTAGTCAAAGGATATAAACCTAATGTGGATAAGAATGTGTCTACCAATATTCTGCCACATAAAAATCTGATAATGGTAGCACAGTGAAAATCACTAATAAAAAAGAGAAAAACAAAATATTCGGTTATGGGACTGTACTAAAAGTTGTTCAAAGAGAAAATGAGTTGATATTTTCTTAAAATGGATAGAGAATTTCAGCTTTTCATTAATGAAAGTTTTGAAATATAGATGATATATGACTATTTCCACCCATTTACAGTATACAAGTAAATGTTATTTTATTACATTCACAAAGCCGTGCAATCATTTCCACAATCTACTTTTAGGATACCCACCCCCATTCAATATACCTCATACACATTAAAACTTAATCCCCTCTAAGACCTTTGTTGTTGTTAGGTAACCTCCAGTTGGTTCTTATAGCAGCCCCAGGTACAACAGAATGAAACACTGCCAGGTCCTGTGCGATCCTCACCGTCATTTTTATGCTTGAGCCCACTGTTGCAGCCACTGGGTCAATTCATCTCTTTAAGGGTCTTCCTCTTTTTCATTGACCTTCTACTTTACCAAGTGTCATGGATTGAATTGTGTCCCCCCAAAAAATGTGTCAACTTTTTTAGGCCGTGATACCCAGTATTGTGTGGTTGTCCTCCATTTTGTGATTGTAATTTTATGTTAAAGAGGATTAGGGTGGGATTAAGGTCACATCCCTGATCCAATGTAAAGTGAGTTTCATAGGGTGTTACCTGCACCACCTTTTAACTTACAAGAGATAAAAGGAAAGGGAAGCAAGCAGAGATTGGGGACCTCATATCACCAAGAAAGCAGTGCTGGGAGCAGAGCGTATCCTTTGGACCCGAGGTTCCTGCTCTGAGATACTCCCGGAGCAAGCGAAGACTGATGACGAGGACCTTCCTCCACAGCCAACAGAGACAGAAAGCATTCCCATGGAGCCAGCACCCTGAATTCAGATTTCGAGCCTACTGGACTGTGAGAGAATACACTTCTCTTTATTAAAGCCAACCACTTGTGGTGTTTCTGTTGCGGCAGCACTAGATAACCAAGACACCAAGCATGATGTTCTTCTCCAGGGCCTGTTCCCTCCTGATAACATGTCCAAAGTGCATGATGCAAAGTCTGCCATCCTTTTTTTTTTTTTTAATAACTTTTATTAAGCTTCAAGTGAACGTTTACAAATCCAATCAGTCTGTCACATATAAGTTTACATACATCTCACTCCCTACTCCCACTTACTCTCCCCCTCTTGAGTCAGCCCTTTCAGTCTCTCCTTTCTTGACAATTTTGCCTGCTTCCCTCTCTCTCTATCCTTCCATCCCCCCTCCAGACAAGAGTTGCCAACACAATCTCAAGTGTCCACCTGATATAATTAGCTCACTCTTCATCAGCGTCTCTCTCCCACCCGCTGACCAGTCCCTTTCATTTCTGATGAGTTGTCTTCGGGGATGGTTCCTGTCCTGTGCCAACAGAAGGTCTGGGGAGCATGGCCGCCGGGATTCCTCCAGTCTCAGTCAGACCATTAAGTTTGGTCTTTTTATGAGAATTTGGGGTCTGCATCCCACTGATCTCCTGCTCCCTCAGGGGTCCTCTGCTGTGCTCCCTGTCAGGGCAGTCATCGATTGTGGCCGGGCACCAACTAGTTCTTCTGGTCTCAGGATGATGTAGGTCTCTGCTTCATGTGGCCCTTTCTGTCTCTTGGGCTCTTAGTTGTCGTGTGGCCTTGGTGTTCTTCATTTTCCTTTGCTCCAGGTGGGTTGAGACCAATTGCTGCATCTTAGATGGCCGCTTATTAGCATTTAAGACCCCAGACGCCACATTTCAAAGTGGGATGCAGAATGATTTCATAATAGAATTATTTTGCCAATTGACTTAGAAGTCCCCGCAAACCATGTTCCCCAGACCCCCGCGCTTGCTCCGCTGAGCTTTGAAGCATTCATTTTATCCCGGAAACTTCTTTGCTTTTGGTCCAGTCCAATTGAGCTGACCTTCCATGTACTGAGTGTTGTCTTTCCCTTCACCTAAAGCAGTTCTTATCTACTGATTAATCAATAAAAAACCCTCTCCCACCCTCCCTCCCTCCCCCCCTCGTAACCACAAAAGAATGTGTTCTTCTCAGTTCATGCTATTTCTCAAGATCTTATAATAGTGGTCTTATACAATATTTGTCCTTTTGCCTCTGACTAATTTCACTCAGCATAATGCCTTCCAGGTTCCTCCATGTTATGAAATGTTTCAGAGATTCATCACTGTTCTTTATCGATGCGTAGTATTCCATTGTGTGAATATACCACAATTATTTACCCATTCATCCGTTGATGGACACTTTGGTTGCTTCCAACTTTTTGCTATTGTAAACAGAGCTGCAATAAACATGGGTATGCATATATCTGTTTGTGTGAAGGCTCTTGTATCTCTAGGGTATATTCCTAGGAGTGGGATTTCTGGGTTGTATGGTAGTTCTATTTCTAACTGTTCAAGATAACGCCAGATAGATTTCCAAAGTGGTTGTACCATTTTACATTCCCACCAGCAGTGTATGAGAGTTCCAATCTCTCCGCAGCCTCTCCAACATTTATTATTTTGTGTTTTTTGGATTAATGCCAGCCTTGCTGGTGTGAGATGGAATCTCATCGTAGTTTTAATTTGCATTTCTCTAATGGCTAATGATCGGGAGCATTTTCTCATGTATCTGTTGGCTGCCTGAATATCTTCTTTAGTGAAATGTGTGTTCATATCCTTCGCCCACTTCTTGATTGGGTTGTTTGTCTTTTTGTGGTTGAGTTTTGACAGAATCATGTAGATTTTAGAGATCAGGCGCTGGTCGGAGATGTCATAGCTGAAAATTCTTTCCCAATCTGTAGGTGGTCTTTTTACTCTTTTGGTGAAGTCTTTAGATGAGCATAGGTGTTTGATTTTTAGGAGCTCCCAGTTATCGGGTTTCTCTTCATCATTTTTGGTAATGTTTTGTATTCTGTTTATGCCTTGTATTAGGGCTCCGAGGGTTGTCCCTATTTTTTCTTCCATGATCTTTATCGTTTTAGTCTTTATGTTTAGGTCCTTGATCCACTTGGAGTTAGTTTTTGTGCATGGTGTGAGGTATGGGTCCTGTTTCATTCTTTTGCAAATGGATATCCAGTTATGCCAGCACCATTTGTTAAAAAGGCTATCTTTTCCCCAGTTAATTGACACTGGTCCTTTGTCAAATATCAGCTGCTCATACGTGGATGGATCTATGTCTGGGTTCTCAATTCTGTTCCATTGGTCTATGTGTCTGTTGTTGTACCAATACCAGGCTGTTTTGACTACTGTGGCTGTATAATAGGTTCTGAAGTCAGGTAGGGTGAGGCCTCCCACTTTCTTCTTCTTTTTCAGTAATGCTTTGCTTATCCGGGGCTTCTTTCCCTTCCATATGAAATTGTTGATTTGTTTCTCTATCCCCTTAAAATATGACATTGGAATTTGGATCGGAAGTGCGTTAAATGTATAGATGGCTTTTGGTAGAATAGACATTTTTACTATGTTAAGTCTTCCTATCCATGAGCAAGGTATGTTTTTCCACTTAAGTATGTCCTTTTGAATTTCTTGTAGTAGAGCTTTGTAGTTTTCTTTGTATATGTCTTTTACATCCTTGGTAAGATTTATTCCTAAGTATCTTCTTGGGGGCTACTGTGAATGGTATTGATTTGGTTATTTCCTCTTCGGTGTTCTTTTTGTTGATGTAGAGGAATCCAAGTGATTTTTGTATGTTTATTTTATAACCTGAGACTCTGCCAAACTCTTCTATTAGTTTCAGTAGTTTTCTGGAGGATTCCTTAGGGTTTTCTGTGTATATAATCATGTCATCTGCAAATAGTGATAACTTTACTTCTTCCTTGCCAATCCGGATACCTTTTATTTCTTTGTCTAGCCTAATTGCCCTGGCTAGGACTTCTAGCACGATGTTGAATAAGAGCGGTGATAAAGGGCATCCTTGTCTGGTTCCCGTTCTCAAGGGAAATGCTTTCAGGTTCTCTCCATTTAGAGTGATATTGGCTGTTGGCTTTGCATAGATGCCCTTTATTATGTTGAGGAATTTTCCTTCAATTCCTATTTTGGTGAGAGTTTTTATCATGAACGGGTGTTGGACTTTGTCAAATGCCTTTTCTGCATCAATTGATAAGATCATGTGGTTTTTGTCTTTTGTTTTATTTATGTGATGGATTACATTAATGGTTTTTCTGATATTAAACCAGCCTTGCATACCTGGTATAAATCCCACTTGATCAGGGTGAATTATTTTTTTGATGTGTTGTTGGATTCTATTGGCTAGAATTTTGTTGAGAATTTTTGCATCAATGTTCATGAGGGATATAGGTCTATAATTTTCTTTTTTTGTAATGTCTTTACCTGGTTTTGGTTTCAGGGAGATGGTGGCTTCATAGAATGAGTTGGGTAGTATTCCATCATTTTCTATGCTTTGGAATACCTTTAGTAGTAGTGGTGTTAACTCTTCTCTGAAAGTTTGGTAGAACTCTGCAGTGAAGCCGTCCGGGCCAGGGCTTTTTTTTGTTGGGAGTTTTTTGATTACCGTTTCAATCTCTTTTTTTGTTATGGGTCTATTTAGTTGTTCTACTTCTGAATGTGTTAGTTTATGTAGGTAGTGTTTTTCCAGGAATTCATCCATTTCTTCTAGGTTTTCAAATTTGTTAGAGTACAATTTTTCATAATAATCTGAAATGATTCTTTTAATTTCATTTGGTTCTGTTGTGATGTGGTCCTTCTCATTTCTTATTCGGGTTATTTGTTTCCTTTCCTGTATTTCTTTAGTCAGTCTAGCCAATGGTTTATCAATTTTGTTAATTTTTTCAAAGAACCAGCTTTTGGCTTTGTTAATTCTTTCAATTGTTTTTCTGTTCTCTAATTCATTTAGTTCAGCTCTAATTTTTATTGTTTTCTTCTGGTGCCTGATGGATTCTTTTGTTGCTCACTTTCTATTTGTTCAAGTTGTCGGGACAGTTCTCTGATTTTGGCTCTTTCTTCTTTTTGTATGTGTGCATTTATTGATATAAATTGGCCTCTGAGCACTGCTTTTGCTGTGTTCCAGAGGTTTTGATAGGAAGTATTTTCATTCTCGTTGCTTTCTATGAATTTCCTTATTCCCTCCTTGATATCTTCTATAACCCAGTCTTTTTTCAGGAGGGTATTGTTCAGTTTCCAAGTATTTGGTTTCTTTTCCCTAGTTTTTCTGTTATTGATCTCTAGTTTCATTGCCTTGTGATCTGAGAAGATGCTTTGTAATATTTCGATGTTTTGGACTCTGCAAAGGTTTTTTTTATGACCTAATATGTGGTCTATTCTAGAGAATGTTCCATGTGCGCTAGAAAAAAAAGTATATTTTGCAGCAGTTGGGTGGAGAGTTCTGTATAAGTCAATGAGGTCAAGTTGGTTGATTGTTGTAATTAGATCTTCCGTGTCTCTGTTGAGCTTCTTACTGGATGTCCTGTCCTTCTCCGAAAGTGGTGTGTTGAAGTCTCCTACTATAATTGTGGAGGTACCTATCTCGCTTTTCAATTCTGTTAAAATTTGATTGATGTATCTTGCAGCCCTGTCATTGGGTGCATAAATATTTAATATGGTTATGTCTTCCTGATCAATTGTCCCTTTTATCATTATATAGTGTCCTTCTTTATCCTTTGTGGTGGATTTAAGTCTAAAGTCTATTTTGTCAGAAATTAATATTGCTACTCCTCTTCTTTTTTGCTTATTGTTTGCTTGATATACTTTTTTCCATCCTTTGAGTTTTAGTTTGTTTGTGTCTCTAAGTCTAAGGTGTGTCTCTTGTAGGCAGCATATAGATGGATCGTGTTTCTTTATCCAGTCTGTGACTCTCTGTCTCTTTATTGGTGCATTTAGTCCATTTACATTCAGGGTAATTATAGATAAATAAGTTTTTAGTGCTGTCATTTTGATGCCTTTTTCTGTGTGTTGTTAACAATTTCATTTTTCCACATACTTTTTTGTGCTGAGGCGTTTTTCTTAGTAAATTGTGAGATCCTCATTTTCATAGTGCTTGACTTTATGTTAGTTGAGTCGTTACTTTTTTTTGGTTTTTATCTTGAGTTATAGAGTTGTTATACCTTTTTGTGGTTACCTTATTATTTACCCCTACTTTTCCAAGTAAAAACCTAACTTGTATTGTTCTATATCGCCTTGTATCACTCTCCATATGGCAGTTCAATGCCTCCTGTATTTAGTTCCTCTTTTTGATTATTGTGATCTTTTACCTATTGACTTCCATGATTCCCTGTTATGTGTATTTTTTTTTTTAATTAATCTTAATTTGTTTGTTTTTGTGATTTGCCTATTTGAGTTGATATCAGGACGTTCTGTTCTGTGACCTTGTGTTGTGCTGATATCTGATATTATTGGTTCTCTGACCAAACAATATCCTTTAGTATTTCTTGTAGCTTTGGTTTGATTTTTGCAAATTCTCTAAACTTGTGTTTGTCTGTAAATATCTTAATTTCACCTTCATATTTCAGAGAGAGTTTTGCTGGATATATGATCCTTGGCTGGCAGTTTTTCTCCTTCAGTGTTCTGTATATGTCGTCCCATTCCCTTCTTGCCTGTATGGTTTCTGCTGAGTAGTCAGAACATATTCTTATTGATTCTCCCTTGAAGGAAACCTTTCTTTTCTCCCTGGCTGCTTTTAAAATTTTCTGTTTATCTTTGGTTTTGGTGAGTTTGATGATAATATGTCTTGGTGTTTTTCTTTTTGTATCAATCTTAAATGGGGTTCGATGAGCATCTTGGATAGCTATCCTTTCGTCTTTCATGATGTCAGGGAAGTTTTCTGTCAGGAGTTCTTCAACTATTTTCTCTGTGTTTTCTGTCCCCCCTCCCTGTTCTGGGACTCCAATCACCTGCAGGTTATCCTTCTTGATAGAGTCCCACATAATTCTTAGGGTTTCTTCATTTTTTTTTAATTCTTTTATCTGATTTTTTTTCAGCTATGTTGGTGGTGATTCCCTGGTCTTCCAGATGTCCCAGTCTGCATTCTAATTGCTCGAGTCTGCTCCTCTGACTTCCTAGTGCGTTGTCTAATTCTGTTATTTTATTATTAATCTTTTGGATTTCTACATGTTGTCTCTCTATGGATTCTTGCAACTTATTAATTTTTCCAGTATGTTCTTGAATAATCTTTTTGAGTTCTTCAACAGTTTTATCAGTGTGTTCCTTGGCTTTTTCTGCAGTTATCCTAATTTCATTTGTGATATCATTAAGCATTCTGTAAATTAGTTTTTATATTCTGTATCTGATAATTCCAAGATTGTATCTTCATTTGGGAAAGGTTTTGATTCTTTTGTTTGGGGGGTCAGAGAAGCTGTCCCGGTCTGCTTCTTTAAGTGGTTTGATATGGATTGTTGTCTCCGAGCCATCACTGGGAAACTAGTTTTTCCAGAAAATCCGCTAAAAAAAAAATGCAGTCAGATCCCTATCAGAGTTCTCCCTCTGGCTCAGGCTATTCAGATGTTAATGAAGCCGCCTGGGGAGGGTGGGGGAGGGAACAGAGAGATAGAAGAGTAGCACCTCAGAATATAGCCAGAGTTGCTTGTCTTGCTTGGAATGACTATTATATCTGAGATTCCCGCGGGCGCCTCACCTATGTGTGCTGGCTGTGTGGAGATTGCTCCCGGGGGGTCTGGCCCGCTGGAGTCAAGGTCAGATCCTCCGCTTCCAGCCCCACGCCCAGCGTCAAGGCTCCCCTACTGGGACGGTGCACTCTCGACTCCAAAATCAGTCGCTGCCTCCCGCGGACTTCTCGTCCCTCCAGCCGCGTGGCCGTGCCGCCTCCGAGAACCAGTTGGGCCTCCTCCCCGGCTTAGTTCAGATGGGTGGAGCAGCTCCCCGTGCTTGTGCCGTGACCGAGTGTCCCGGCTGGGACGCTGTTCTCCCCGCTCCAATACCAGTCGCTGCCTCCCGGGGACTTCTCCTACCGGCTGCGTCCCACGCCGCCCGCGGGCCCTGGCTGGTCCCCTTCCCGGGGTTAGTTCAGGGGGGTGGAGCAACTCTCCGTGTTTATGCCGTACCTGCGTCCAATCCAAATCCCTGCGGGACGGTTCCCTGGCTCGGATGCTGCTCTTTCTGCTCCAAGACCAGTCACTGCCTCCCGGGGACTTCTCCTACCGGCTGCGTCCCACGCCGCCCGTGGAACCGGCTGGTTCCCCTCCCGGGGTTAGTTCAGGGGGGTGGAGCTGGTCTCTGTGTTTGTGCCGTACCTGACTGGTGCGCTGGCTCCAGGCTCGGGAAACAATCGCTGCTTCCCCGTATTAGTTCGTTCTCTGTCTCTAAATCTGTGTTTGTTGTTCAGGGTTCGTAGATTGTTATGTATGTGATCGATTCACTTGTTTTTCTGTGTCTTTGTTGTAAGAGGGATCCGAGGTAGCATCTACCTAGTCCGCCATCTTGGCTCCGCCTCCTGCCATCCTTTCTTCTAGAAGCATTCTGGTTGTACATCTTACAAAACAGATTTGTTCCTTCTTCTGGCAATCTATAGTATATTTACTATACTATATATAATCAATCATCTGTCAGTTTGTCATACTGTGGGGGCTTGTGTGTTGCTATGATGATAGAAGCTATGCTGCTGGTTTGAATATCAGCAAAATCACCTTCAGGACCTTTGTTTGTTGATGTGGCATGACTCAAAATGGGAAGAAACAGCTGCAAACATCCATTAATAATCAAAACCTGGAATGTACAAAGTACGAATCCCAGAAAATTGGAAATCATCAAAAATGAAATGGAACACATAAAGATTGATATCCCAGGCATCAGTGAGCCAAAATGGACTGGCTCTGGTCATTTTGAATTCTATGCTGGGGATGGCAACTTGAAGAGGAATGACATTGTATTCATCAACAAAAAAAAGCATTTCAAGATCTATCCTGAAGTACAACTCTGTCAGTGACAGGATAATATCTATATGCCCACAAGGAAGACAGGTTAATATGACTATTATTCAAATTTATATACCAACCACTAAGGCCAAAGATGAAGAAATTGAAGATGTTTAGCAATTTCTGCAGTCAGAAATTGAACATGCAATCAGGATGCACTGTTAATTACTGGTGATTGGAATGCAAAATTTGGAAACAAAAAGCATCAGTGGTTGAAAAATATGGCCTTGGTGATTGAAATGATGCCAGAGATCGTACGATTGAATTTTGCAAGACCAATGTCTTCTTCGTTGCAAATACCTTTTTCACCAACATAGATAGTAACTATATACATGGACCTCGCCAGATGGAATACACAGGAATCAAATCAACTACATCTGTGGAAAGAGACAGTAGAGAAGCTCAATGTCAGAACAAGGCCAGGGGCCAACTATGGATCAGACTATCAATTACTTGTATGCAAGTTAAAGTTGAAACTGAAGGAAATTAGAACAATCCCATGAGAACCAAAGTTGTACCTTGAGTATATCCCACCTGAATTTAGAGACCATCTCAAGAATAGATTTGATGCCTTGAACTCTAATGACCAAAGACCTGACGAGTTATTGAATGACATCAAGGACATCCTACATCATACGTGAAGAAAGCAAGAGGTCATTAAAAAGGCAGGAGAGAAATAAAAGATCTAAATGGATGTCACAAAAGACTCTGAAACATGCTTCTTAATGTCGAGTAGCTAAAGCAACTGGGGAAAATGATGAAGTAGAAGAGCTGAACAGAATATTTCAAAGAGCGGCTCAGGAAGACAAAATAAAGACATGCAAAGAGCTGGAGATAGAAAACCAAAATGGAAGAATGCTGACTGTGTTCAAATCGAAAGCTGAAAGAACTGACGAAAAAATACAAACCTCAAGTTGCAATGATATCCCTTGTTCTATGTCCACCTTTGAATCCGGCTTGAATTTCTGGTAGTTCTCTATTGATGTATGGCTGCAACTGCTTTTGAATGATCTTCAGCATATTTACTTGTGTATAATATTAATGACATTGTTGGATAATTTCCTCATTCTATTCAATCACCTTTACTTGGAATGGTTACATATATAGATATCTTCCAGTTGGTTGGCCAGGTAGCTGTCTTCCAAATTTCTTGGCTTAGGTGTGTGAGCAAGTTCAGCACTTCATCTGTTTGTTGAAACATCTCAATTGGTATTCCACCAATTCCTGGGGCCTTGTTTTTCGCCAATACCATCAGTGTAGCTTGGATTTTTTCTTCAATATCATTGGCTCTTGACCATATGCTACTTCCTGAAATGGTTGAACATTGGCCAATTCTTTTTAGTACAATGACTCTGTGTATTCCTTCCAACTTCTTTTGTTGCTTCCTGCATTATTCAATATTTTCCTTGTATAATCCTTCAGAATTACAACTCGAGTCTTAAATTGTTCCTTTATTCTTTCAGCTTGAGAGATGCTGAACATATTCTTCCCTTTTAGTTTTCTAACTCCAGGTCTTTGCACATTTCATTATGATAACTTTGCTTTGTCTTCTCAAGGCGCCCTTTGAAATCTTCTGTTTGGCTCTTTTAGTTCATTTCTTCCATTTACTTTCACTGCTCTGTTTCAAGAATAAGCTTCAGGATCTCTTCTGGCGCCCATTTTAGTCTTTGCTTTTTTTCCAGTCTTTGTAATGACTTTTTGCTTTCTTCATGTGTGATGTCCTCAATGTCATTCCGCAATTCACTTGGTCTTCAGTCATTTAGTGTTCAATGTGTCCAGTCTATTCTTGATATGGCCCTAAATTCAGGTGGGATATAATCAAGGTTACATTTTGGGTCTCGTGGACTTGCTTGAATTTTTTTTTCAGCTTCAACTTGAACTCGCATATGATCAATTGATGGTCTGTTCCATAGTCGGCCCCTGGCCTTGTTCTGAGTGATGATATCGAGCTTCCGTACTGTCTCTTTCCACAGATGTATTTGACTTGATTCCTGTGTATTCCATCTGGCAAGCTCCAAGTGTATAGTCACTGTTTATATTGCTGAAAAAATGTATCTGCAATGAAGAAGTCATTGGTCTTGCAAACTTCTATCATGTAATCCCCAGTGTTGTTTCTATTATCAAGGCCATATTTTCCAACTACTGATTTTTTTTCTTTGTTTCTAACTTTTGCATTCCAATCGCCAGTAATTATCAATGCATCTTGACTGCATGTTTGATCAATTTTATACTGCAGAAGTTGGTAAAATCTTCAGTTTCTTCATCATTGGCCTCAGTGGTTGGTGCATGAATTTGAATAATGGCTTTATTAACTGGTCTTCCTTGGAGGCATATGGATCTTATCCTAACGCTGACAGCATTGTACTTCAGAGTAGATCTTGAAATGGTCTTTTTGACAATGAATGTGATACTATTCCTTTTCAATTTGTCATTCCCAGTACAGTAGACCATATGATTTTCCAATTCAATATGGCCGATACCAGTCCATTTTTGCCACCAATGCCTAGGATATCAATTTTTATGCATTCCATTCCATTATTGTTGACATATATTTTTCCTATATTCATACTTCCTACAGTCCACATTGCAATTATTAATGAATGTTTGCAGCTGTTCCTTCTCATTTTGAATGCTGCCACATCGGCAAATTAAGGTCCTGAAAGCTTGACTCCATCCACATCATTAAGGTCTACTCTAGTTTGAGGAGGCCGCTCTTCCCCAGTAGTATTTTGAGTGCCTTCCAACGAGGGGCTTATCTTCCAGCACTGTATCAGACAATGTTCTGCTGCTATTCATAAGGTTTTCATTGACCAGTTTTTTCAGAAGTGGACTGCCAGGTCCAACTTCCTAATATGTCTTAGTTCAGAAGCTTCGCTGAATTCTGTCCACCATGAGTGACCCTGCTGGTATTTGAAATACTGGTGGCATAGCTTCCAGCATCATAGCAACTCACAAGCCACCACAGTATGTAAGAGTGACAGATAAGTGGTTGCACTAAGTCCTAGGCAAACATTAGTTTATTTTCTGTCTCATTAGATTTGCCTATCCTGGACATTTCATTTAAATGAAACCATTCAATATGTAGTCTTTTTTATATGACTTATTTCACTTAGCAGAAACCCGTTTTTGACTTCCCAACCTCTAAAAGTATAAGATAAATTTGTGTTATACTAAGCCCTATGTTTGCAGTCATTTTTACAGCAGCAATGGGAAGCCAATATAAATTATAAAGCAAAATTTTCCTCTGGGTTACTTTATCATTAGTGACAAAGTATTTGATAATTTGGAAGGGGCAGTACTGATAACTGTGGAAGTCCAAATTATCACTTGTATCTAAATATGGAAATTTCCTATAATTTGGGAGTGAATTCCAAGATTTCATAAAAATAATCCAGCAGGCATGAAAGGTTCCAAAATGAGAAAGCCATATACTTATATTGAGAAAATGAATCCTTACCAACTTAATATCAGTAATGAAAAACTTTTGAAAAATTTCCTTTATAAATGAAATTATTTGTTTACCTTATAAGGTAAGAAATGTCACAGTAATTATGTCTACTACAAATTACATAGTTAAGGATGAATGCAAAAGAAGTGCAAATTAGTCAAAATAGTATTAGGGAGGTTACAGAACAATTCCGACTCAATAATAACATAGGCTAAAAATATTCCTGAAAAACACAAAGATCTTTTTCAGTTATATTCAGAGCAAGGATAAAAAGAAAAGCTATGCATATGTTGCTTATAGAATGTAGATATAAGCTTTATGTGTCACAGAGAAAGTAAAATTTATTAACTTATTATTTATGTATTCATCATCGTCAAACTGGAAATGTTTGGAAGACTGTGTCTAATACAGCAGTGAATTTGAAACAAGTATAGGAGTAACTACACAAAATAATATAAAACCTGAAAATTATCGGTCCAAAAAGCACCAAGTGATAGCTGGAAATCTTAATATATTGTTTGTAGACAGAAAATGGAAATATAGAAACACTCTGGGACACTATTTACCATTTTTAAATAATGTTATAACTTCATTCTTTTTACACTTCTACTATTTTTAAAGGGAAATTCTAAAAACAATAAATAAAAAAAGGTAAAAATATGGGTAAGGTTTCAGTATGTTCTTAACATAAAAAAATATCTGGTAGAAACATTGTTACTTATTATTAATTTCAAGTCAAACCAGAAGGTTCTGTCTCTTGACAATATTATAGAAGGAAAACATAATTAATACGCCTAAGTCCCAATTTGCGTGGATTGTTTTTACAGAAGACAGAATATAGTTCCAAACTGAATTCATTATAATGGAATCAATATAGAGAAAATAACAGAATTTAACAAGGAGCTTATAAAGTATGCATTTGACTTCAAAGCATCAATTCTTCAATTAACAATCAATGCAGGGAACCCCAGGGGATTTTACTTAACCAAAGGCTTAAAATGAGTAAAAAAAAAAAAAAATAGTAAAATTAAGTACATATCCACTCCAAGAACAAAAAAAAAAAAACAAGCACGCTTAAAATTTACCAAATCCTATCCTTCATGCTATAGGGTCTCTCTGAGTCAGAATCAACTCAACGGAACTGGGTTTGGGTTTGGTTTTGGCTTATCCTTCATGCCAGTCACCCCTCTAGTGACCACTCTTCTCCCCTGCTCTCCTCCCAACAAAATTTCCCAATTAAGTTTTTATTTGTTGCCTCCATTCCTTAACTTGCCCACCCCGATTCTCTTTCCACTTACTTTAAAGTGCTTTCAAAGTCAACACTTCACTAATATGGGTTTTATCATGTGTGCCAACATATTACCTTAGAACAATTAATGGTGAATTTATTCTCTTGTAACTTGTTATTTTTTTTGCCTTTTGTGATAACAATTTCCTGGATTTTCCCCTACTTTATGGACTATTGCTTCACAGTCTCTTTTGCTGGTTTCTGCTACTCTACCTAAGTTATCAAGGTCCCTTGTTGGCTCAAGGGAACCCTGGTAGTGTAGCGGTTAAGTGCTATTGCTGCTAACCAAAAGATCAGCAACTGGAATCCACTAGGGTCACTATGAGTCAGAATCGACACGGTGGCACTGTGTGGGTTGGGTAGGTGCTCCTTGGAAACTCTATGGGTCAGCTCTACTCTGTCCTGTAGGGTTGCTATGAGTCAGAATTGACTCAATGGCAACAGTTTGTTTTGTTTTGTTTTTCTGTTTGTTTTAGTTGGCTCAAATGGTTTGCGCTCAACTGCTAACCTACACATGGGTGGTTCAACCCACTCTGAGTGCTAGTCTTGTGTATCTGTTCACTGTATATTGTATAACAGGATTCAGGAGTTAACATATTCAAAATAAAACATGTTTTTCTCATCCATTCTAAAATGTATTCCTTCCTAAGTAGAATCTTCCCCTTCTCAGATAATTGCTATCCATGCAGCTTTTAAAGGCAACAACAAACAAAAACTACTGTCTTTTTAACTCTTACCTCCTTCATCTACTCAAGTTGCAAGTCCAAATATCACCATAACCACTGCTACCTACCCAGTCAAGTTACCGTAACTTTGTCCCTATACCACTATGTGAATTCCCCAAGTGTTCTCCCTTTTTTTCTATTATGTTTTTTACCTTTGGGTAGTTTCTCTATACTTCAACCAGAATGATTTTAAAACAAAAAGACAAATAAGTCTCTGATTATACCTGAAAAAATGACCCCTTAAAATACTTTAATGAATAGCTTCTTATTTCAGTAGACTAAAATAGCCTTCTGTAACCCAAAGGATCTTCCATTTTGCTTAATTACTTGAATCTGTTACATTATCTCTCATCACTTTCCTTGTTGATAAATGTACTCCAAGATTACCACCGATTTTCTATTACTGACTCTTTCATGTTTATATCTGCCTCAGAAACTCCACCCTTGATGTATCTTTTGCCTGGCACATACTAATTCAGGCCTATGCATGTCTCATATTCATATTCATGCATGTCTCATATTCATGTCTCCTTGGAAACTCTATGGGGCAGTTCTACTATGTCGTATAGCCTCGCTATGAGTCGCTATGCGTCGGAATCGACTCGACGGCACTGAGTTTTAGTTGAGTTATGCATGTCTCATTCTGTTGTATAATTTATTTCACTTTATTATCATTTCCACATAGAGGACATTCTTAAGTATTCCATCAGAAGTTGCACCTTGTCTTCACAAGTTATTTTCTCTCTTATTGCATTTATTTTTGATGTAATACTCAGTATCTAAAAATATTTTCTATATTTATGTGTTTAAGCATTTATTGAATGTTTACCCCACTCCCAAATTAAAATATAAGCTCCTCAATGATGAAAGTCCATTTAACTTCGTCAGTGCTATAAGCTGGGCACAAAGAAAAGTGCTAGAGTAGTTTTAAATAAATGAACAAGTCAGAGTATGATATCCTGTTCAAGAAGATGTTTTGCTTATAGAAAAATGTTGTTTTCAGGGTCTTATTTATATATTAATTCACGGAGTTCTGGTTGCATAGTGGTTAAGAACTCAGTCTACTATCCAAAAGGCCTGTGGTTCAAATCCACCAGCTGCTCCTTGGAAACCCTATGGGGCAGTTCTACTCTATTCTATAGGGTCACTATGAGTTGGAATGAATTCGATGGCACACACACCAACAACATATACTAATTCACTTTTAGAAAAAATTCTTTATGGAGCAACTGCTTTCTATGAATTATTATTCTACAAAGTGTAAATTCAAATGTAGGTAGAATTATGTTACTTAATTGTTGACAAAGGATGAATAATATTTGCGTATATTCAAAAAAGGAGTCACTGGTATCGCAAATGGTTAAGTGCTGTACTGCTAACAAAAAGGTTGGTGGTTCAAACCCACCCAGAGATGTCTAGGGAAACAGGCCTGGTGATCCGCTCCTGAAAGATTACAGCCTTGAGAACCTATGGAGCAGTTCTACTTTGCACACATGGATTGCTATGAGGCTGAATCCACTCAAAGACAACTAACAAAAACAACAATATCCAAAAAAATAATAAGAATGTTATGGAAACCATAGTAGAAATATGGTGAAAGCACAGTGAAACACAATAGTTAAATAAAAAGCAGCACGGAAAAGGAGATTAGAAGTAAATGCTAAAATAAGTAAAAGTGTATTTTATGACAAGAGGGAAAGCTCATAAGTGCATGAAAACACAAATACACAAATTATATGTTGTGAAACCGTCAAATCATTATATGTTATTAGGACTTATAAATGCGGCAAATAATGAGTCATGTAAGGAAATGCTGCCTTATAACGCATTTAGCGTGCTGAAAATTTTGATTTTACCCAAATGACAACACATAGCCGTTAACAAATCTATATAAAGTTTCCGCTGTTACTTATAAGGTTTTCACTGTTCAATTTTTTCACAAGTAGACTGGTCAAACAACTGGAAGAGATCCATATTTGTATCCATTCCAAGGAAGGGTGGTCCAACAGAATGCAGAAATTATTGGACAATATCATTAATATCACGCAGAAGTAAACTTTTGCTGAAGATCATTCAAAAGCAGTTACAGCAGTACATTAAAAGGGAACTGCCAGAAATTCAAGTCAGATTCAGAAGAGGACGTGGAACAAAGAATATCATTGCTGATATCAGATGAATCCTAGCTGAAAACAAGAATACCAGAAAGATGTTTACCTGTGTTTTACTGACTGTACAAAGGCATTCAACTGTGTGTATCATAACAAATTTTGGATAACATTGTGAAGAATTGGGAATTCCAGAACACTTATTTGTGCTCATGAGGAACCTGTACTTAGACCAAGAGGCAGTTATTCAAAAAGAACAAGGAGGTACTGTGAGGTTTAAAGTCAAGAAAGGTGTGTGTTAGGGTTGTATCATTTCTCCATATTTATTTAGTCTGTGTAATGAGCAAATAATCTGAGAAGCTGAACTATGTGAAGAAGAACAGGGGGTCAGGATTGGAGGAAAACTCATTAACAACCTGCAATATGTGGATGACACAACCTTGCTTGCTGAAAGTGAAGAGGACTTGAAGCACTTACTAATGAAAACCAAAGATCACAGCCTTCAGTATGGATTACACCTCAACAAAAGAAAACAAAAATCCTCACAGCTGGAACAATAAGCAACACCATGATAAACAGGGAAAAAGATTGAAGTTGTCAAGGGTTTTTTTCTAGTTGGATCCACAATCAACACCCATGGAAGCAGTAGTCAAGAAAAAAAAGACTCATTGCATTGGGCAAATCTGCTACAAAAGATTTTCTTTAAAGTGTTCAAAAGCCAAGACGTCGTTTAAGGACTAAGGTGCACCTGACCCAAGCCATGGTGTTGTCAATTGCCTCATATGCATGTGACAGCTGGACAATGAGTAAGGAAGACCAAAGAAGAATTGATGCCCTTCAATTGTGTGTTGGCTGAGAAATTTGGATGCACCATGGACTGCCGGAAGAATGAACAGATCTGTTTGGGAAAGTAGTACAGACAGGATGCTCATTAGAAGCAAGCTTGGTGAGATTTCATCTCACGGTCTTTGGGCATGTTGTCAGCCAGGCCCTGGAGAAGGACATCTTGCTTGGTAAACTAGAGGGTCAGTGAAAAAGAGGAAGAGCCTCAATGACATGGACTGACACAGTGGCTGCAATAATGAGCTCTCATAGCAACAATTGTGAAGATTGTGCAGGACCAGGCAATGTTTCATTCTGCTGTACACAGTGTTGTTATAAGTTGGAGCCAACTCAATGGCACCTAACAACAACAACAACAGCATAGAAAGGTGGTGACTAAAATAATATAGTATTTTATAAATGCTTCTCTCTGTCATGAATACTAATGGTTCTTTCACCATTAGTATCATATGTTGGATGGGGAGACAAAGAATATAGTTAAAAGTTCTGCAGTAAACCAGGTGAAATATTATCGGAGTTTTAAATAAGAACTGAAAAATTGGGTTGGTAAAATGGGGCTGGGCATAAAAGATATGTAAGATTTATGAAGTTAATAGGACATAGCAATGAGACAAGGAAGAGCTGTAAGGTACGTGTATTTTTGGGGCTGGTGAGATCTAAATGAAAGTGCAAAGCACTGCAATAATGAACACTGAAGGAGCAAATGTTTCATGTGTGGAAATTCTGGGAGGGAGTATGGGGGTTGGCATCAGTCAAGCTTCTTGTTTCAAACAATAGAAACTGTCATTTTGTGCAGAAAAATGAAATTAGTGGAACTTTATTGAATAGCTTACAAAATCAATGAGAGGTCTATAGAAGTATGCTCTGAAAATTGTCAGAAACCATGGATGGTCAGGCAGCAAGAATTCGTATTATATCATGTCATGTTATATAGGAATATTGTGAGTGGGCTACCGCTGTGGCATGTCTGCTGTGGGACTCTTGGTATTGCCACAGGCTCCTGCATCATAAACAATTGTCAATATTTTCCTAAGTTCTCAGCTATTCTTTCAGAATTTGAGTCTTTGATTGGAGCCAGGTAACTAGCCTAGCCTGTATCACACATTGTCTTTTTGCTGCTGGACATCCAGGAGAGCTTTCTATGGTTTCCTTCCTAGAAGACAAATTCCTGCTCTGTCATCCAGGAAGACACCTAGGGGTTGTCCCTTAAAAAAAAAAAAAAAAATTTGGAAGTTAGGAGGCTGAAAAAATAGTAAATAAAATGGGAAATATCTTCCACAGAGTACAAATGGGATGAGAAAATTCTGTGGGGTATTCCACCTACACAGTTGCATGTGTAAGTCTGAACCTTCAAATGGACACTCAAATTTAGGATTTTTCAGCATGAAGATTTTTTCCAAAGCTGCGTCGATAAATTTGATCAACCAAGAAGTAGGTCTAGGTTAGGAAGTGGGAAGATTGCAGAATTTTAATTATCAATGATATTTAAACACAGGAAGGGATTCAATAGCCCACGAAGCAGAGAATGGGGAGAATCGGCCAATGAAGCAGAAGATCTGAGAAAGGGTTTTGTAAGTTGCTGTCTAGTTGGCTCCAACTCATGGCAACCTTATATGTAACGGAAAAAAATGTTGCCCAGTCCTGTGCCATCGTCATGATTATTGGTATGTTTGAGTCCATTGTTGCAGCTATTGTGCTAATCCATCTCCTTGAAGATTTCCCTCATTTTTGCTGACCCTCTATTTTACCAACCATGATGTCATTTTCTAGCAATTGGCCTTTCGTACTGAGGTGTCCAAAATAAGCAAGTCGAAGTCTCTCCATCCTTGTTTCTAAGGAGCATTCTGGTTGTATTTATAGTAACACTGGTTAGTTGATTTTTTTGACAGCCACAGTCCATGAAATATCCTTCACCAACATCACCAAATTTCACACAGATTAGACCACGGTGTTAAAAGTTACTGCAAGTAACACAACAATTGGTAACTGAGTTTAGTATCATGAGTTCTATGGTGACTGTTGATTCAGAGAAACTCTGAAATAGAAGCCAATAAATATTGGATTAAGAAGATAATGAAAAATAACAATTGAAAGACAGCAGTTATGAAAAATACTTTTTTTTTTAAGTTTACTGGGGGAAAAAAGGAAGAAAAATGACGAGCAGGAAGAAAGAGATGTTGTTGTGTTTTTATTTTTGAGTATTTATGTGAGAGTAGCATTAATATGCTGATAGGCTACACACGAAGGAAGTGTATCTTGGGACTGAATTCACCGGGGAGAGGGAAGATTGGAAGGGCTGTTCCAGAACGGACGCTTTATAATGAAAGACTGTAATGGCCAAAATAGTCTATTATTCCTTTTTTTTTTTTTTTTTTGGCTTCTTCCCTTAACTTGAAACATTTTTTACAAAAACGAAAAGGAAGAGAAAAATATAATAAAAATGCAAAATAAAATAAAATATGGAAGAAAATGTTTTCAAAAATCACTGCAGAGGAGCATAGATAGAAAGCTTAATGAATTTTGCCCTACGTAGTTTCTTTTCTAGAAAATAAATACTTTTCCTCATACAAGCTAAATATTTTGTAATAATACCTTTAGATAAGGAATCCACTGATGTCTTCTCAAGCAGAATTTTCTGTATAAAGCATAGGTAATTAGGGCCTCAGGTTATGTATGTGCATCTAATGGCCCAATTAGTCCTTCAGGGAAGCTAGTTTTATTGTTCCATTGTTTCCTCTGTAGTGTTTCCAATTTTAATGTAGCCTCTTTATTTAGAAAATGTGCTTTGTACTTTGACTGACTTTGCTTGAAGTTTCACTTAAAAAACTTTGAAAGCAACTCATATATATATATATCTCCTCATACACACACTGGATACCTAATACAAGGTACTTATAGATTACCTCTTTCATTTATAACATCATCTTAATGTGGTTACTAACATACTATATAAATACTCTCATATGTTATTACATTGCCAGTGAAATGATTTTGAATATAATTTAACATTTTCCAAGTTTCATGTAATAATAATTCAATAAACTTTCAGGTACTAAAAATTTGCTTCAAAAATATATAATTCTGTCCTTGCTTTTTTTATTGGTAATGATCCCTTCCTTTTTAATTTGTCACATTATGTGGTCAGTTGGACCTTAGATATATCTACCTTTGGTAAAATTTGAAAATAAATAATATTCCTTATTTATATTTCATAAAGTTGTAGTCATTTGGGGGTTTTCCATTATTATTAGATTGAACCAAAACTCTATTGTTTTATGGTATGTGCATTTTCTATTAAAAAATTATGATAGAGTCATTTTGGAATACTTCTTAACTTGTCCTAGTAATTACAGGGAAACTATTCTCAGTACATTTTATAAAATATCATCATTCTTCTTCATTTTGCACAATATGAAATGCCTTACGATATTCATATTCATTTAAAATATAGTTTAGAGAAATACATGGGCATGTTTACTTTCTTCTTGAATTTTGTTTTTTACTACCAAGTACTAGCTAAACACCTAACCCTGACCCATTGCCATCTAGTTGATTCTGATTCATAGCGGCCCTATAGGACAGAGCAGAACTGCCCCAGGGGGTTTCTAAAGAGTAGCTGGTGGATTTGAACTGCTGAACCTTTGGTTAGCAGCCAAACTCTTATCCACTGTACCACCAAAATTTTTAAATGATCTGTGATACTTAGCTTCATTATCAAATCTTTCCTTCTCCAATGTAAGTTGATTAAAAAGAACTAAAGGAGTATATAAATTACACTAAATCTATTATTTAAAATTACTTTATAACTAATATGTTGACATAGAATATCAAGAATTTACATGTTCTTTGAGCTATTTTATTTTTTGCATTTAGAAAAACCACCCAGATGAGTCATCTATCTTCGGTTTACGATGATTCTTTGCAGGTGTCTTGTTGCAGTATCTCTCCACAAGTCAAAGGCAGTCTATTCTATTTCCATTTAGACCAATACTGGTGCCCTCTTTAAGATCTGGTTCACTGCATCCAAATGACTACTGGGGTTTAAAAGGAATTGCCAATTTAGAAATCCCTTATTCTGCCCACTCCCTGCCAGTTTTCCCCAGGTCAGCCTTTGACTGGATGAGAAATTTATGCGTTTTTGCACAAGGCTCATCAGAATGAATGCAGAACAAAATCCACAGCACAATGAAGATGACTGCAAAATCCTCCAGCGTTTATGAAAATAAGGGGGTGGTGGAGGCAACCAATTTAGGACTCTAAAGCTTGATTTGAGTGCCCAAGAATAGCTATGGAGAAGCATATCCCTAGTTTGCATTTTAGCAGATGAACTCTCCTTGCTGGTTTTTGCTCAAAGTAAATTACAACAATTCTTTGAAGAAATACAGAAGCATTAGAGAAAGCACTTTTTTTTTTTTCTTTTAAAGGTATAACCAAGAGCTGCCAGCTTATTAAATGGATCTACATTTTTTTTAGAGCTTTATCATTACGTTGGAAACCCTGGTGCCATAGTGGTTAAGTGCCACAGCTGCTAACCAAGAGGTCGGCAGTTCAAATCCGCCAGGCGGTCCTTGGAAACTCTAAGGGGCAGTTCTACTCTGTCCTATGAGTCGGAATCGACTCGATGGCAGTGGGTTACCATCACGTATACATTTTTTAAAAAATGAATCTAGCCTGTTTCTTTGTCAGAAATCAGTTTAGTCATCATTAAAGTTACTCAAAGGAATCCACATCTGACCCACTCCTGCCGTTGACATACACTAGTCAATCAATGGCATTATATGGCCACTCTCACTTCTATTTACTCTGCAATTTTTCTATACAAATATTCGATAAAACAAAAAAATGTCAGGGCTTCCCAGTTTTTATTTCCCATCAACTAGAACAAACTGAAAGTGGTTATGTTTTGAGGAAAGTGTTTTGCAAACTGAAAAAAAAAAAAAAAAAGTTATTTGCATTATTTGGTATTTTGGACATAGGTCAAATTTAAGTTTATTATAAAAATCAAAAAACCAAACCCGTTGCTGTCAAGTTGATTCCGACTTATAGCGACAGTATGGGACAGGAAAGAGCCGCCCTCATAGAGTTTCCAACCAGCAGGTGGTGGATTCGAACTGCCAACCTTTTTGGTTAGCAGCTGAGCTCTTAACCGCTGTGCCACCAGGGCTCCAATTTTGTTATAGCATTAAAAAAAAAAAAAAAAAAAATTGTCAGTGCTTTCCAAATCTTTTTTTTTTTTTTTTTTTCCCTTCCCTAACAGATTGGTCACGTTAGGATGTATATTTAACAATAATGAGTGCCACAGAAAACGGTCATCATTTAGCAGTGTCTTTTTTTTTTTTTTTTTTTCAAGGAGCCCTGGCGGTGCAGCGGTTAAGCACTTAGCTGCTAATCGAAAGGTCGTGGGTTCCAATCCACCAGCTACCACGCAGGAGAAAGATGTGGCAGTCAGCCTTGGAAACCCTATGGGGAAGTTCTACTCTGTCCGATAGGGTCGCTATGAGTCCGACTGGATGGCAAGGGTCAGATTTTTTCTTTTTCATTCTGTGCCAAGGGTGGTAAACAGCCCAAGGTCTATTTCCTCAGCTAAGGCCTGGGCATCTCTTTCCTTCTCTTTCACATTCTTCTGAGTTCAGATTGTTAAGGTTCAGGCTGCTGCTAAGTTAAAGTTCTTCCAATCTTTTTTTTTTTTTTTCTTCTTACCTTCAAAGAAGTCTGAGACTAAAATCTAAATCCAAAATTCTTCTGTTGAGGCAGAAAGAAAAGTAGCCAAAATAAAGACTTGTTCTGAAGTTTTTCCAGGGTGGAAATTTAGAAAAAAAAGATATTGCATGTCAGATTATTTGGCTATCATATTTTTCTGAATTGAAAAATTGAAGTCGAGGCAAAATCATCAAATACTATGTGCATTATGGTATTTACTGTCCACCTTTATTTTGTGTGGAGCCCTGGTGGTACTGTGGTTAAGGGCTATGGCTGGTAATAAAAAGGTCCACCAGCCGCTCCTTGGAAACCCTGTGGGGCAGTTCTATTCTGTCCTATGGGGTTGCTATGAGTCTTAACTGCCTCAATGGCAACAGGTTTTTTTGGGGGGGGGGCGGGGGGTATTTTGCTTATTTTTCCTACTTTACCTTATTAGCTAGAGTGATTAGTCCCACGTAGTCAGTAGTCAGACATTATTATGTCTTCTGGCCAGCTGCCTAAAAAGTATATTTTAATCATAAGTAAATGAAGGTTGTTAATATTTCAAAATAAAATGTATTAGAATATTTATAGTGAACTATTATTATGATTCCTGTAGTTTTAATTACTCTACATAGATAGTAGGTAAAATGAGATTTTTTCCCTAAATTTTACAAGTAATGTAACCTGTCAGTTTAAGCTGAAACAAAGCAAACAAACAAAAAACAGTTCCATGGAGACTTTCAGGTGCGTGATAAAGTGTTATTCGATGTGCCACTTAAGTTGTGCATTATAAAGGTGAAGAGATCTCTGAAAGAAAAGGTGCCCAGAGCAAACAATAAAAGTGAAACCTCCAGACCTACAGCAAGTCAGCATATTGATATATCTGAGGCCCCTGAAGTAGTTAGTACTCGATTCAAGGCAGAAGTGGAGTTTCCCCACTCTTCATCTTCTAGTAAAGACGAATGGGCTTTCATAATGGACCTTGCTCTGACAATGGGAATAAATGACTGTGATATCTGAACACTTTCAAGGAGACCCAGAGATTCAATATGCAAAGTCTTTCATTTTATCATTGAAAGTGCAGCCTTGGATTATTACTGACAGCCAAGATGCAGTTAAAGGTCACGCAGACTATTGACAATAATAAATTTTAAGATTTGGTATCTTTTTGCTGAGCCCTGCACTAAGTCATTTATCAAAAAAAGAAGAAAGAAAATAAGAGAGAAAGAAAAAAGAAATAAGCACTTTGCCATAGCCCAGTTTAAAACAAAATATACATTTTTAAGGTTATTTTTCAATAAACATACCAAAAAACTATATTTATAACTACATTATTAAAACTGTTCTCTAAATTTCTAGGTAACACTATCAAGTATGTCCGTTAAGTATTGGTAATATCACTTGAAATTAGTACAACTGCATTTTAACAAAGGTTGACAATATGTACTATCAAGTTAACTTTTTTTTTTCTTTTTTTCGTCACACAAGCCCAAGGTTAACAGATTCTCAAATTGGTAGAATAACTAATTGCCTCGTTTAATTATTTATTAAATATCTCATTCTTTGAAAACAATGACAAAATATAGCCTTAAACTTACTATTAAATTGTTAAAATGTTCACATTTAAACTGCATGAAAAATCAGGAAAGTATTTATTTACTTGCTTAGTAATATATTTCTATCAACAAAATTGTTCATTCTAAAATTTGTATGCAGCATAAACTTTATTTTAGCACTTATTTATTTTTAGGGATATCAACTTCCTCATTTGCATCACAAGCTTTACTTTTCATGGGATATAATAAAGGAAAACTTAGTTTTCCTGGTTCCCCTATTCTCCAGTATTACAATGTGTATATTTTCTGATTTGTTGTAATTTAAGAAAAATCAGTTTTACTTAAAACCCATTGCTGTCAATTCGATTCTGACTATAAGATATAGTAGAACTGCCCCATAAGGTTTCCAAGGCAGTAAATCCTTAGGAAAACAGACTGTCACATCTTTCTCCGGTGGAGCTGGGGTGGGTTCAAACCACTGACCTTTAGGTTACCACCTGAGTGTGTAACCACTGTACCACCCAGGCTCCTCGGTTTGATTTAAAGCATATTTATTTATTTGAAAGAAAATCTTGGAGAAACCAAAACCTTTTGCTTGTGTAAGCAATAAATATACCATGTGGAAATTCTTAATTAAAATGTAAAATCTCCCACCTCCCCAAAATACAAATAGTTGCCTCTTCTGTTACAACACAATGAGGTTAACATGAAGGGGTGACAAAAAATATATATATAGAAATCACCAGGCATTCCTTGGAACGCTGTGGGGCAGTTCTCTGTCCTATAGGATTGCTATGAGTCGGAATCAACTCGAGAGCAATGAGATTTTTGGGAAACCCTGGTGTCGTAGTGGTTAAAATTTGGCTGCCAACCAAAATGTCGGCAGTTCGAATCCACCAGGCGCCCCTTGGAAACCCTACTTTGTCCCATAGGAGCGCTGTGAGAACCAACTGGATGGCAACTTTTTTTTTTTTTTTTATAAGAATGAATATCGAAAAAATATTTTAAAATTGAAACCATCAGTCTAAACTTTTGCTTAGGGCTTTTCTGCTTGCATTAGTACCCCAAGATGCACACATTGGCACTCCCCTGGGAAAATTGCCAGAGTCTTGGTGGCACAGTGGGTAAGCATTCTGCTCCTAACCAAAACGTTAGCAGTTCAAATTCACCAGCTGCTCTTTGGAAACCTTATGGGGCACTTCTCTGTCCTATAGGGTCACTATGAGTTGGAATGGACTAGATGGCAAGGCCTTTTGGGTTTGGTATAGGCCCTGAGTTCTAGTCATGAAAATCTTGTAACAGGAAAAGGAGCTGGGCACCCTCAGTCCTCAAGATATTTAAGTGATCACATTCTTTTCCTTGTCACAGTTGCAGAACATGATGGAAAACGTTCCAAGACAAGACCCACTCCTACCAGGGACACAGACTAGTAATAATAATCTCTCCTCCCAACTATGGCATCCTTTGAAGGGGTTCGTAGTAGATTAAAATATGTAGATTACAGGTACAAGGTCATGTGTTTAGGCCCTCAAAGTTCATGCAATTGTGTGATATGTCTGACATATGAGCTTAAATTGCATGTCATAAGAATTCCTTTCCATTTAAATCATAGCAATGATAGAAAACAGTTAAAATGCCCACTGAAATTTAACAAACATGTATTAATCATTTACATGGTGGCTGACAGAGTGTCATTTACTTTGTGTGATTTAAATTTGGAAGGAATAGTCTACACTTTATAAAAAATAGCCTGAAATAATTGTAAAAAGACTTACATTCATAGATCTCTTCAGCTTTACAGGCTATTATGAATGTAATGATTTCACAGTGGAAATTAGGAATTGCTATATTAATAATTATGGCTAATATTAAAAAGCAGAAAGACTGCACTGATATAAAAATTTTCATTTGAAAGCTATGTAACTTATTATGGTCCCTGATGCAGTTCCATAGTATTAGTTGACATAATTTAGTGGTCCCATACAAAAGGGCCATACATATGGGAAAAGGAATATGGAAAATAATTATTCCCTTAATAATCATTTTTTAATAATATTAATAATAAATGTGTATTGATCACTTCTTATATAAGAAGTAGTTTCTTAGCTCCTGTATTAAATTATTTAACCCATTTAAAAACCTGAGTGCTAGGTGACTGTTAATTTCTATTTTAAAGGTGAAGCTACAGAGGCATAGAGTTAAGCCTGGCCAAGAGTACAAAGCACAGGGGCAAAGCCAGAGCACATAACAAGAAACTTAAACCCTGATACTTGGATCTGCCTGTGAATTTCTTTTAAATCCCTTGGAGTCTGGAAACTTAACTCTACAGTAGAATGTTGCTTCATCAATTAAAGCATGGTATTTTAGTTGAAGAATTGATATTTCAAAATGACTGATGAGTAAAATATTGATGATACTCTTGTATGCATACAAAATGACATAGAAGCTATGGCATAGTGTTTGGAGCCAGGGATTTTAACATGTCTTGTACCTTTCTACTTATTCTCTGTGTAATATTGGTTAAGTCAGCCTCTGTGACTATCCCTTTCCTCTCATTAAATGAAGGAGTTAATGTCTCCTCATTATAAGGATCTGCTGAGCTGTAGGAAAACTGATGATTAGCCTTTCTAAAAACATAGTATCTATTTTTGAATACTAAAAATTATAGTTTAATGTTGCAATAATTTGTTATTTATTGCAACTACATGCATGTATTTCTCGAAATAACACCACATAGCTGCAAACACCAACATTTTAGTTTTAGAATTCATATTTCCTTTTATTGTTAAACTTCCCTGCATTGTCATACTTTTCACTTAATGAAAAGATACCTTTCCCTATTTAAGATCTGAAGCTCTCTTTAGATTATTAACATCATATAAGTGAGGCTCACACTTTTCAGCTATTGAATATGTAAGTATCAAGCTCTAGTGTATAATAGGAGCGACCGTTTGCTAGTAACTACAGAACTTCAAAACAAACTGGAAGTACTTATAACACACACATATTTATTTTATTTTATAATAGACTGACACACTAAAATCTTATAATTTCCAATTTCAAGCTGAAAAAAAGAGTGTCGAAGCAATTATTTGCTTTACATGACACATTCAAGTGATTAGAAAATTTGCATTTGATTTATTCAATAGTCATTTATTGAACACTAAGTGTATGGTAAGTCTGTTTCGTTTTGTTTTTTTAATTCTCACATAGTGCTGACTTTTAATCATTATATTAATAAATATAATGAGGTGGGGATGATTATCAATGATAATAATAATAACTATGATTATTTAATATTTATCTAGCATTTACTATATGTTAAGAATTCCAATAAATTCTTATGAAATTCCTGTGAGCTAAGTACCATTGTCACATTTTTGCAGCTGAGCTAAAGATGTTAAATGCATCATGCAGAGCTAACATCTAAATGCCAGTTGTCATGAATATCTAGAATTAGTTTTATAGTTTCTGTTGTTATTGTTGTTAGGTGCCATCTAGTTGGTTCCAACACACAGTGCCCCTAAAGGTGACAGAAAGAAATGTTACCCGGTCCGGGGCCATTCTCACAATCTTTCTTATGTTTGAGATTATTGTTGCAGTGACTGTGTGAATCCATCTCCTTGAGGGTCTTCCTGTCTTACACTGACCCTCTACTTTACCAGGCATGATGTCCTTCTCTAGGGGTTGACCCCACCTGATAATGTGTCCAAAGTAAGTGAGATAAAGTCTCACCATTCTCACTTCTACAGAGCATTCTGTCTGTAACTCTTCCAAGATGGATCTGGCAGTCCATGGTATAGTCAACTTTCTTTGCCAACACCATAATTCAAAGGCATCAATTTTTCTTTAGTCTTCCTTATTCATTGTCCAACTTTCACATGCATATGGGGCAAGTGAAAATACTATAGCTTGGGTTAGGTACACCTTAGTCCTCAAAGTGGCATCTTTGCTTTCTTAACACCTTAAAGAGGTTTTTTAAAATAGATTTACCCAGTGGAACAAGTCCTTTGATTTCTTGAATGTTACTTTAATGGGTGTTGATTATGGATCCAAGTAAGTCGATACACTTGACAACTTCAGTATTTTCTTTGTTTATCATGATGTTCCTTATTGGTCCAGTTGTGAGGATTTTTGCTTTTCCTTATGTTGGGGTATAATCAATAATCAGTAAGTGCTTCAAGTCCTCTTCACTTTCAGCAAGTAAGGCTGTGTCATCTGCATATTACAGGCTATTAATGAGTCTTCCTTCGATCCTGAAGTCACTATCTTCTTCATATAATCTAATTTCTCAGATTATTTGCTCAGCACGCAGACTGAAGAACTATGGTGAAAGGATACAGTCCTGACACACACCTTTTTTAGTTTAAATCATACCGTATCCCCTTATTCTGTTTGAATGACTGCCTCTTATTCTATGTACAGGTTCCTTATGAGCAAAATTAAGGGTTCTGGAATTCCCATTCTTTACAATGCTATCCATAATTTGTTATGATCCACATAGTCAAAGGCCTTTTTGCAGCCAATAAAACACAGATAAACATATTTCTGATATTCTCCACTTTCAGCCAAAATCCATCTGACATCAGCAATGGTATTCCTTGTTCCATGTCCTCTTCTGAATTTGGCTTGAATATCTAGCAGTTGCTTGTCAATGTAGTGCACAGTCATTTTCAAAATATCTTCAGTAAAATTTTAATTGCATGTGATAATAATAACATTGTTCGATAATTTCTTCAGTCCATTGGATCACCTTTCTTTGGGATGGGCACAAATATGGATCTCTTCCAGTTGGGTGGCCAGGTAGCTATCTTCCAAATTTCTTGGCATAGTTGAGTGAGTGCCTCTAGCACTGCATCTGTTCGTTGAAACATCTAAATTGGTATTCCAATTTGGTAATTCATTTTTCACCAAAGCCTTCAGTGCCACTTGGACTTCTTCCTTCACTACCATCAGTTCTTGGTCATATGCTTCCTCCTAAAATGGTGGAATATCGACCAATTCTTTTTGGTACAGTGACTATGTATTCCTTTCATCTTCTTTTGAGCTTCCTATGCTTTTCAATTCTTTGCCTATTGAATTCTTCAATATTTCAACTCGAGGCTTGGATTTTTTCTTCAGTTCTTTCAACTTGAGAAATGCTGAGCATGTTCTTCCCTTTTGGTTTCCTAACTCCAAGCCTTTGCATATTTCATAATAATGATTATTTTGTCTTCTCAAGAAGCCCTTTCAAATATTCTGTTCAACTTTTTTAACTTCACTATTTCTTCTCTTCGCTTTAGCTACTCTCTGTTCAAGAACAATTTTCAGAGTCTCTTCTGACATCCATTTTGGTCTTTTCTTTCTTTTCTGCCATTTTCATGGCCTTTTGCTTTCTTCATATATGATGCCGTTCATGTCTTCTCACAGCTTCTCTGGTTTTTAGTCTTTCATGTTCAGTGCATCAAATCTATTTTTGATCCAGGTGGGATGTATTCAGGATCTAACTTTGGCTCTCCTGGACTTGTTTTCACTTTCTTCAGCTTCAAGTTGAACTTACTCTATGAGCAACTGATGTTCTATTCTGAAGTCAAACCCTGGCCTTGTTCTGACTGATGATATTGAACTTTTTCATCATCTCTTTCCATAGATGTAGATGATTTGATTCCTGTGTATTCCATCTGGTAAGGTTCACATGCACAATTGTGGTTTATGTTGTTGAAATAAGGTATTCCCGATGAATAAGTTGTTGGTCTCATAAAATTCTATTGTGTGATCACTGGCATCATTTCTGTTAAACCTATTACCAAGACCATATTTTCCATCTACTGATCTTTCTTTGTCTCTAACATTATCATTCCAATCACCAGTTATTATCAATGCATCTTAATTGCATATTTGATCAATTTTAGACTGTAGTAATAGCTATTATAAATATTTTATTTTTTCTTCTGTATACTTTTTTAATCTATGTAGTTTAAATTACAGTAAGATTATACATTTTGAAAATAATTAAAATAGAAATGTTCATGATAAGTAGATGAAATCTGTTGTAACAAAACAGTTGATAGCAGATAATACCTGACACTGTGTAGTTGCCATTTCACATTTTTTAAATCCATTAATTACATACTTTAATAAGAGCTTTGGAGGTAAGGAAATAATTACTCAAGTTCCTTAGAAATGCAAAAGGCAGTTATGTTGCTCCATGCACTGCTGCATTTTTGGAGGCAAAATAAAATTTTTATTCAGTAATTCTACCAGCACTGAACCCTTTGCTTGGTTATTCTTCCAGCATAGCTTTCCTGAACAAGTAATTAGTTTAATATCTTTTAGCAAGTTATGGAAGATGCATTATTGATTTTGGATATTACTTTAAAAGGGACTATATTCATGCTATATTATGGTTCTACGGCACTGGGTTTATTATGGTTTGAAAGATGTGATGCAAGGTATCTATTTTCTTGCTCTGGTGAAACAGTAGGCCAGAGAAAGAATAGCTTTTGGGTGCAAAGCAGGTTTTGCATTCCTGGCATTTCCTAGTTGCACAATCAGCAAAGAGAAGACATGATCCTACTGGATTTCTGAGTTTATAGCTCAGATCAAAAAGCAGAATGTCCATGAGTTATGTTGTACTATGACTTGACCCTTCTTGAGGTTTTAATGTTACTTTGTATCTCCATCAACAGGAATAAATCTTGTTTAATCAGCTTTCAGATAGTTGGTTGGTGGATTGGTCAGTTTGCTATTCTGTCTTATTAGGTTGTTGTTTGTTGTTGTAGGCATTTTTCATATTCATGCCATCTCTCATCGTTTAAATACTCTTTTAATATTTAAGGACATTCCCATATATTCAATCCTGCAGCCTCCTCACACAGAAAAGTCGGAACAAAGTCCCCATAATCTTTTGTAGCAAAGTCATATATGTTGTTTTTGTTATTTGCCATTGAGTTGGAGTGACTTAATTTCCTAGTCAGAACACCCACATAAGAGTTTTATTCAAAAGTGAGCAATGTAATAAAATATGCTTTCTTGAATGTTCATCTTCACTGAGAACAGAATATTCAGTCCTTTTGGATGGAAGAGATAGCTGTAGAGGCCACAAGTTCTCAAGAGTAGCAACTCTGGTTCCCAACAGAGGGGCAGCATTAGGGCTAGCAAATGTGGCAGGTGCAAAATCAAAAGAATAGCAAATAAACATTTGAGAGGCTGCAGGGAGATCAGAACTACTAGGCTGAGGGCTGTGGGGACCATGGACTCGGGGAACATCTAGCTCAACTGGCATAACATAGTTTATAATGAAAATGTTCTACATTCTACTTTAGTGAGTAGTGTCTGGGGTCTTAAAAGCCTGTGAGCAGCCATGTAGGGTACTCCACTGGTCTCACCCCTTGGGGACCAAGGAAAGATGAAGAAAACTGAAGATACAAGGGAAAAATTACCCCAAAGGACCAATGGATCAAATCTACCAACACCTCCACCAGAGAAAGTCCAATACAACCAGATGGTGCCCCTCTACCACCACTGACTGTTCTGACAGGGGTCACAATAGAGGGTCCTGGACAGAGCTAGAGAAAAATGTAAAATGAAATTCTAACTCAAAAAGAAAGACCAAACTTGCTGGCCTGCAGACTGGAGAAACCCTAAGGGTATGGCCTCCGGACACCTTTCAGCTTAGTACTGAAGTCACTCCTGAGGTTTCCCCCTCAGCCAAAAATTAGACAGACCCATAAAACAAAACAAGACTGAAGGGGCACACCAGCTCTGGGGCAAGGACTAGAAGTCAGGTGGGGAGAGGAATGCTGGTAATAGGGAACTCAAAAGTTGAGAAGGGATAGCGTTGACATGTCATTTGGTGGTTAACCAGTGTCATAAAACTATATGCTTTTTTTTTTTTTTTACACACTGTTTAATGAGAAGCTAGTTCTGTAAACAGTCATCTAAAGTAGAATACAAATAATTAAAAAAGGAAAAAAGTATCAGGTACACTAAAGCATCAATTACTCTTGGCTCTCAGCAGTTCTGAGGACTACCTAATATTATTGAATAAATCAACTTACTGTCCAGACTGGATTTGATGATTTATTTTTTTATTTTTCTAAAAACCCTAGTCATGTTTTTTGTTTGTTTAAGAATAAGAGAATAGGTATAGAATATTTTCTGAGAAGTATGGGATTGTCAATACACATGAAAACAAAATCTTCCGGGTATGAAATTTAGGAACCGTAACTGGTTCTCTCAAAATTTTGTAAGCATTGGTCACTTTCCTTTTAGCATTTATATGTTAAAGACAAGTTTGAAATCCACCTAATTTGCATTCTTTTCTGGGCAATTTTATTGTCCCAGGTTGGTGAAGACATGAACCAAAAAAATGTCACTTAGAAGGTATGTCTTATTTAAAGTCTTATTGATTTTGCTATGGAGTGCATTAAGACTTCAACTAAGCACTTATAATTTACGGTATGTATGTTTTTATGGCTGTTAATTAAATTACTGATTTATTTATTTATATTGTACATTAGAAAAAAGTTTACAAAGCAAATTAGTTTCCCATTCAATAGTTTGTACACAAAGTTTTCCATGGCATTGGTTTCATTCCCCATAATGTGCCTGCCCTCCCCCTATATCTGTCCAGATTTCCCATTTCCTTTTGTCCTGAATTGCTACCCCTTGCTACCCTTCTCATCTATGCTTTTGGGCAAGTATTGCCCTTTTGATCTTATATAATAGATTGTTCTAAGTAACATGTTCCTCTCAGGTGCTGTGGTTTATTTTATGGGCCTGTCTATGGTTTGGTTGAACAGTGGTCTCCAGCAATGGCTTCAGTTCCAATTCAGAATTGTGACTTACAGCCACTGTCTCAGGGGGTTCCTTCAGTCTCTATCAGACTACTTAAAAAGAAAGCCTTGCCCTGGAGTCAATTCTGACTCATAACCTTGTCTTTTTAGTGAATTTGATTTTTCGTTTTGTAATTTTTCTCCCACTTTGTCTACTGTTGTGATACTAGTCAGAGTGGTTGGTAGTGGTAGCCCGGGATGATTTAGTTCTTCTGGTCTCAGGGTCATGTACATTGTGCTTCATGTGGTCCAACAGTCCTTTGAACTAATTGCTCCTTTTTTTCTTAATTCTCTTTTGTTCCAAATGGTTAGAGATCAAAAGTGGTATCTTAGATGGCTACTCATGAGCTTTTAAGACCCCTGATGCTACTCACCAAAGGAGGATGCAGAACTTCATGTACTGTGTTGTGTCAATTGACATATATGTCCCCCAGGTCTCTGGTCCTTCACCTTCCAGCCTTGGAACTTCATTCTGCAAGGTGATCGGTTATGTCTAAGGTGTTGCTCTGACTGTGGCCTTTGTGTGCTCTATTGTCTATATTGGTATATGAGTATTATTTACAGTTATGTACATAGAAATATCCACCACCAAACCTATATCTGCAAATGGGCATGTTTGCTTAAACTCTCCCACACCTCTTGTTATATCTATCTAGCAATGTATCCATTTCATTTTACTTAGGTCCACAAACAACGCCCATGCAAGCAGTAGTCAGGAAATCAAACGAAGCATTGCATTGGGCAAATCTGCTGCAAAAGACCTCTTTAAGGTCCTAAAAAGCAGAGATGTCACTTTGACGGCTAAAGTGTGCCTGACCCAAGCCATGGTGTTTTCAATCGCCTCAAATGCATGTGAAAGCTGGACAATGAATAAGGAAGACCTAGGAATAATTGATGCCTTTGAATTATGGTGTAGGCAAAGAATATTGAATATACCATGGACTGCCAAAAAAACAAATCTGTCTTGGAAGAAGTACAGCCAGAGTGCTCATTAGAAGGGAAAATGGTGACATCTCCTCTTATATACTTTGGACATGTTATCAGGAGGGACCAGGCCCTGGAGAAGGACATCACACTTGGTAGAGTAGAGGGTCAGCAAAAAAGAGGAAGACCCTCAATGAGATGGATTGGCAGTGGCTGCAACAATGGGTTCAAACATAAAGACAATGTGAGGGTGGCACAGGACTGGGCAGCATTTCGTTCTGTTGTACATAGGGTCGCTATGAGTTAGAACGAACTCCATGGCACCTAACAACAACATGTATCCATTTGTAAATTAGTGTTTGTTAATACTATTTTAAAAGGGTTCTCTAGTCTATAGAAATTACCAGTGTTGCCCTTTGTTCTTGCATTCCTCTCAGTATCCTCCTATGCCTTGGTCATGTTTTGCTGACTTTCCCCATATTTTGTATTGCCATTTCCTTCACCAAAATTAACAAGTCTTCTATCTATTTGGTAATTTCCTTTCTCTACCCATCATCCCTGGTAACCATAAAATAAAGTTTTTTGTTTTTTTCCTTGTGTGAACATTTTCTTGTTTGTTTATAATAGTGGTCTTATACAATATTTGTCCTTTGTGATTGACTTATTTCACTCAGCATAATGCCCTCCAAATTCATCCATGTTGGCGATGTTTTGTGGATTCATCACTATGACTCATTGTTGGGTGGTATTGCATTATGTGTATCCACAGTTCATTTTCCATTCATCTGCTGATGAGCACATAGGTTTTTCCACCTTTTTGCTATTGTGTATAATTCTGCAATGAACATGGATGTTTATATGTCTATTCATGTCATGACTCTCATTACTTTAGGGTATATACCTAGGAGTGGGATTGCTGTGCCATATGGTATTTCTATTTCTATTTTTTTTGAAGAAGTGCCGTATCATTTTCCAAAGTGGTTGTTCTGTTTTACATTTTCAACAGCACTGTATAATAGTTCCAATTTTTCCACAACCTCTCCAACACATGTTACTTTATTTTTTTATTCTTTTTAAATTAGTGCCAGTAATGTCAGGGTGAGATGGTATCTCATTGCAGTTTTGATTTGTATCACTCCAATGGCTAATGATCGCAAGCATTTCTTCATATGTTTGTTAGCCAACTGAATTTCTTCTTTGGTAAAGTGTCTGTTCATGTACTTTGCCTATTTTTTAACTTGGGTTGTTCACCTTTTTGTTGTTCAAGTGTTGAAATTTTGTAGAGATTTTATAGATTAGACCCTTATTGGATATGTGTAGCCAAATTTTTTTCCCAGTCTGTAGGTTCTTATTTTACTCTTTTGGAGAAATCTTTTGATGAGCATAAGCATTTAATTTTTAGGTGGTTCCATTTATCTAGTTTATCTTCTGCTGTTTATACATTTTCAGTTATGGTTGGTATTCTGTTTATATTTTATTTTAGGACTCTTATAGTTGTCCCTATTTTTCTTCCACTATCTTTATAGTTTAGGTTTTATATTTAGTCCTTTGATCCATTTTTTTATTTAGTTTTGTGTATGGTGTGAGGTATGGGTCCTGTTTCATTTTTCAAAAGGAAATAAGGAAAACAATATGTGTTGGTTATCTAGTACTGCTATAATAGAAATACCGTAAAGTTTGGCTTTAACAAAGATTTATTCTCTCACAGTCTAGAAGGCTAGAAGTCTGCATTCAGGGCACCAGCTCCAGGAGGTTTTCTCTCTGTCGGCTCCAGAAAAAGGTCCTTGTCATCAATCTTCCCTGGTTGAGAAGCTTCACAATGCAGTGACCTCAAGTCCAAAGGGTGCACTATTCTCCTGGCTCCTGTTTCTTGGTGGTATAAGGTCCTCCCGTGTCTCTCTATTCACTTCTGTTTTATATCTCAAAGAAGATTGGTTTAAGACATAATATAATCTTGTAGATTGAGTCCTTCCTCATTAACATAACTTCCACTAATCTCATCTCATTAACATCATAGAGATAGGATTTACAAGACATAGGAAAATCACATCAGATGACAAAATGGTGAACAATCACACAATACTGGGAATCATGGCCTAGCCAAGCTGACAGATATTTTGGGGGGACACAATTCAACCCATGACATGGTATCATTTACAATAGCCCCCCAAAAGATGAAATACTTAGGAATAAATCTAACCAGGGATGTAAAAGATGTATACAAAGAAAACTACAGAACACTACTGCAAGAATCCAAAAGAGACCTACATAAATGGAAAAATGGTATTATCAAATTGTCAGTATTAACCAAGCAATCTACAAATATAATGCAATATTGATCCAAATTCCAACACCATTCTTTAATGAGATGGAAAAACTAATTACCAACATTATATGGAAATGAAAGAGGACAGAGATAAGTAGATACTATTGAAGAAGAAGAACAAGGTAGAAGACCTCATACTACCAGTACTAGAACCTACTATAGAGCCACTGAGGAAGTGGCATAATTGTTTAAGAGCTACAGCTACTAACCAAAAGTTTGGCAGTTCGAATCCACCACCCACTCCTTGGAAACCTACGGGGGCAGTTCGACTCTGTCCTATAGGGTCGTGATGAATCAGAATCGACTTGACAGCAATGCTTTTCTTTTTGGTTATACAGCCATGGTGGTCAAAACAGCCTGGTACTCCTACAATGACAGACACATAGACCAATGGAACAGAGTTGATAACACAGACATAAATCTATCCACCTACGGGCAGCTGATTTTTGAAGATAGGCCAAAGTTCATTAAATGGGGAAAAGTTAGCCTCTTTAATAAATGGAACTGACAAAACTAAACCGGTATATTCTACAGCTATATTTTGTGTAATAAGTTTCCTAAAATTTTTCAAGTTTTTTCTGTCAAGAACATTTGATTCTTATACTGGATCACTATTCTCTGCCCTTAATTAACTACTTCCCTTTCTATTTTTCATCCCCTTCTGCCTTTTCTCTCTATACCGGTAAATCAGTGAATTAATATCATTGATTTGTTTTTCTACATCATATTATTATAAATATATACTATGTGATTTTTATTTGTAATAATTGAAATTGATTGATTGATTGATAGCTGCTGTTGAGTTGGCTCCAACTCATGACAACCTTATGTACAATAGAACAAAATGTAGCCCAGTCCTGCTTCAGCTCATGATCACTTGTATCTTTGAGTCCATTCTTATTATGTTTGATTCCATCATTGTGACCACTGTGCCAATCCATCATAACAAGAGTCTCCCTCACTCTCACTTCAGCAAACATGATATCTTCCTCTAGTGACTGATTCCTCCTCATGATGTATCCAAAGCAAGTAAGTTGGACAATGCTCTGTAGTGATGTATAAGGTTTTCACTGGATAATTTTTGGAAGTAGATCTCCACACCTTTCTTCCTAATTTGTCTTAGTCTGGAAGTTCTGCTGTATACGGCATAACATGGGTGACACTGCTGATACTTGAAATACCAGAGGCATAGCTTCCAGCATCATAGTAACGTGCAAGTCACCATAGTATGTCAAACTGACAGACAGTTGGTGGAGTAATTAATGCATGGTAAAATTATGTTGACAATCTTTGCACTTCCAGATATGGCTCACTGCAATTATAAGTTCTACATTTTACTGAGGCTTATACATTAATTGTAGAAGCACTTGTGGTACAGTAGTTAAGTGCTTGGCTGCTAACCAAATAGTCAGTAGGTCAAACCCACCAGCAGCTCCGTTGGAGAAAGATGTGGCAGTCTGCTTACATAAAAGATTACAGCCTTTGAAACCCTATGGAACAGTTCTACTCTGTCTTATAGTGTCACTATGAGTTGGAATTAACTCAATGGCAATGGGTTTATGTATTGATAAAATGTCTTTGCTGCAAGCACACAATGTTTTACATAAATATACAATTGCTATAGTCTCTGCCAAAGTAATTCTTCATAAGTCTTATTTAAGGCACACATGACTAAGATAAAATCATCCAGGGTGTGTTTTCTGTGCCAAATCATATACAGTAAACAATTTTGCTAGAAAGTTCTCTGGCAACATTAGTCTCTGACAAATCAGACTTGAAAGGAAAATCTACCACAAAGGATAAGGGAGGACACTATATAATAAAGGATCAATACACCAGAAGGAAATAACCATAATAAAAATTTATGCTCCAAAACCAAAACCAAACCCAGTGTCGTAAGTCGATTCCAACTCATAGCGACCCTATAAGACAGAGTAGAACTTCCCCATAGAGTTTCCAAGGAGCTCCTGGTGGATTCGAACTGGTGACCCTTTGGTTAGCAGCTGTAGCACTTAACCACTACACCACCAGGGTTTCCGTGCTCCAAATACATAAATACATAAAACAAATGCTAACAGCATTGAAAAGAGAAATAGACAGCTCCACAAAAGTAGTAGGAAACCAACACACCACTTTTGGTGAAGGACAGAACGTTGAGAGAGAAGCTCGATAAAACATGGAAGATCTAAATGCGACGATCAACCAACTAGATTTCATAGATATTTACAGAACACTCCACCTGACAGAAGCCAAGCATACTTTCTTTTCCGATTCACATGGAACATTCTCCAGAATAGACCACCTATTAGGCCACAAAGCAAGGCTTAACAGAATCCAAAACATCAAAATATTACAAAGCATCTTTTCTGACTTTAAAAACCGTAAGAGTAGAAATCAATCACAGAAACAGCAAGGAAAAAAAAAATCAAATACATAGAACCTGAATAAGACTTTGCTCAAAAACTACTGAGCTATAGAAAAAATCAAGGATGGAATAAAATAAAATAAAATAAAATAAAATAAAATAAAATAAAATAAAATAAAATAAAATAAAATAAAATAAAATAAAATAAAATAAAATAAAATAAAATAAAATAAAATAAAATAAAATAAAATAAAATAAAATAAAATAAAATAAAATAAAATAAAATAAAATAAATCACAGAATCAAATTAGAGTGAAAACACACCCTATCAGAATCTTTCCAAAAAAAAAAGCTTGTTGCTGTCAAGTCGATCCTGACTCATAGGACCCCTATAGGACAGAATAGAGCTGCCCCATAGCATTTCCAAGGAGTGCCTGGTGGATTCAAACTGCTGACCTCTTGGTTAATAGATGTAGCTCTTAACCACTATGCTGCCAGGGTTTCCCCAGAACCTTTGGGACACAGCAAATTAACCCTATGACTCAAACAGAAAGACAGCAGCAAAAGAATCCCTCAGGCACCATAAGAAATGAAATAATAAAAATTAGAGCTGAAATAAATGAAACAGAGTATAGAAAAACAATTGAAAGGATCAACAAGACCAAAAGAGAAAAATGAATAAAAAATAAAAGTTTTTTTAAAAGATCAATGAAATCTATAAATCATTGTCCAAATTGACAAAAGAAAAACAGGAGAGGAAGCAAATATCCTGAATAAGAAATGAGATGGGTGATATCACAACAGACCCAAATGAAATTAAAAGAATCATAACAGATTATTATGAAAAATTGTACTCCAACTTCAAAAACCTAGAGGAAATGGACAAATTTCTAGAAACACACTACCTACCTAAATGAACACATACTGAGGTAGAAAAACTAAACAAACCTAAAACAAAAGAAGAAATTGAAGAGGTAATTAAAAAAACTCCCAATTAAAAAAAAAAGGCCAGGAAGGGTTCAATGCAGAATTCTACCAAACTTTCAGGGGAGAGTTAACACTATTATTATCAAAGGTATTTCAGAACATAGAAAGGAAGGGAACACTACTGAACTCATTCTATGAAGCCAGCATAACCCTGATATAAAAACCAGTTAGACACTACAAAAAAAAAAAAATTACAGACCAAGATCTTCCATGAACATAGATGCAAAAATCCTCAACAAAATTCTAACCAATAGAAGTCAGTAACATATCAAAAAAAAAAATTCATCATGATCCAGTGGTAGTCATGCAAGGTACACAGGGACTGTTCAACATTAGGAAAACAAGATAATCCATCATGTAAATAAAACAAAAGATAAGAGCCACATGATCTTATTAATCTATGCAGGAGAAGCATTTGAAAAAGTCCAACATCCATTCCTGATTAAAAAAAAAAAAAAAACTCTCAGCAAAATAGGAAAGAAGAGAAATTCCTTAACATAATAAGGGACGTTTATGCAAAGCCAACAGCAAACATCATCCTAGAGGGAGAGTCTGACGGCATTCTTCTTGAGAGCAGAAACCAGACAAGAATGCCCTTTATCACCACTCTAATTCAACATTGTGCTAGAGGTCCTAGCCAGAGCAATAAGGCAAGAAAAAGAAAGAAAGGGCATCCAAATTAGTAAGGAAGAAGTAAAAGTATCCCTATTTGCAGATGATATGATCTTATACACAGAAAACCCTAAGTATATTGGAACTAATAGAAGATTTCAGCAAAGTGTCAGGATATAAGATAAACACACCAAAAACAGTTGGATTCCTCTATACCAACAAAGAGAATGATGAAAAATAAATCACAAAATCAATACCATTTACGATAGCCCCCAAGAGGATAAAATACTTAGAAATCCAAATTCCAATGACATTTTTTAACCAGATGGAGGAACAAATCACCAACTTCATATGGAAAGGGTAGAGACTCAAGATAAGTAAAGCATTACTGAGGAAGAAGAACAAAGTGGGAGGCCTCACAATACCTGATTTTAGAACCTAGTATACCACCACAGTAGTCAAAACAGCCTGGTAGTGGTGCAACAACAGATATGTAGATCAATGGAACAGAATTGAGAATACAGATGTAGATTCATCCACCTATGAGCAGCTGATATTTGACAAAGTCCCAAAGTCCATTAAATGGGGAAAAGACAGTCTCTTTAACAAATGGTTTTGGCATAACTGGATAGTCTTCCACAAAAAAAAAAAAAAAAAAATGAAATGAGACCCATACCTCACAGTATGTACAAAAACTAACTCAAAATGGATTAAAGACCTAAATATAAAATCTAGAATGATAAAGATCATGGAAGAAAAAATGGCAATGCTAGGAGGCCTAATATATTGCTTAAACAGAATACAAACAATAACTAACAATGCACAAACACTAGATGAGAAATTAGATAGCTGAGAGCTTCTAAAAATCAAACACTTATGCTCATCAAAAGACTTCACTAAAAAAAGTAAAAAGACAACCATTGGACTGGGAAAAAAATTTGGCTATGACATATTCAACAAGGGTCCAATTTCTAAAATCTCTAAGATACTGCAACACCTCAGCAACAAAAAGACAGATAACTCAATTAAAAAATGGACAAAGGATATGAATAGATACTGCCCCAAAAAAGACATTCAGGCAGCTAATAGATACATGAAGAAATGCTCAAGGTGATTAGCCACTAGAGAAATGCAAATCAAAACTATAATGAGATACCATGTCACCCCAACAAGGCAGGCACTAATCCAAAAACAGAAAATAATAATGATGGAGTCTGGGGACCATGGTCAATTGGCATACAAGGTGTATTAAGAAAATGTTCTGCATCCCACTTTGGTGAGTGGTGTCTGGAGTCTTAAAAGCTAGCAAGTGGCCATCTAAGATGCATCAATTGGTCTCAATCCACCTGGAACAAAGGAGAATGAAGAACACCAAAGATTCAAGGAAAATATGAGCCCAAGAGAAAGAAAGGGCCTCATAAACCAGAGATTTCATTGTCCTGAGGCCAGAAGAATTAGATGGTATCTGGCTACCACCAATGACTTCCCTGACAGGGAACACACAGAGAATCTCTGATGGAGCAGGAGAAAAGTGTGGTGCAGAATTCAAATTCAAGGAAAAAGGCCAGACTTAATGGTCTGACTGAGACTGGAGAGACTCCAGAGGTCACGGCCCCTGGACTCTGTTAGCCCAAAACTAAAACCATTCTTGAAGCAAACTCTTCAGACAAATATTAGACTGGACTATAAGACATAAAATGATACTGGTGAGGGGTGAGCTTCTTAGCACAAGTAGACAGATGAGACTATGTGGGCATTCCTGTCTGGAGGAGAAATGAGAAGGCAGAGGGGGACAGGAGCTAAATAAGTAAACATAGGAAATACAGGATGGAGAGAAGGAGTATGTTGTCACATTGTAGGGAGAGCAACACGGGTCATGTAACAATGTGTGTATAAGTTTTTATAGGAGAAACTGACTTGAATTGTAAACATTCACTTAAAGCACAATAAAAATATATATATATGTATCTTCCTGGTACATAATTGCTGAGAATTTCTACTGTGGAAAGACATTAATGCAGGAGATTGTCTGGATTGAACCTTCAACATCCCTGCCCTCTTCCCCAAATCCCCCTCCACCCTGATTCAGTTATCTTTTTAAAACACAAACCTTACATGCTATTCCTTTGCTTAAAAGTTTATGGGCTCCAAGAGACAAAAGGGCCATATAAACCACAGACTCCATCAGCCTGAGACCAAGAAGAACTAGATGGTGCCCAGCTACCACCAATGACAAATCTGACAGGGAATATAACCGAGAGTCCCTAACAGGACAGGAGAAAAGTGTGGTGCAGAATTCAAACTTCACGTAAAAGGACTCGACTAAATGGTCTGGCTGAGACTGGAGGAACACTCAAATTCATGGCCCCAGAAGCTCTGTTAATCCAGAACTAAAATTATTCCTTAAGCCAACTCTTCAGACAAAGATTAGACTGGACTATAAAACATAAACTAATACTCATGAAGAGTGTGCTTCTTAGTTCAAGAAAATAGATGAGACTAAATGGGCGGCTCCTGTCTGGAGGCTGGATGAGAAGGCAGAAAGGGACAGGAGCTGATTGGATGGACACAGAAAACCTGGGGTGGAAAGGGGAAGTATGATGTCACATTATGGGGATTGCAACTAGTGTCACGTAATAATACATGCATAATTTTTTTGTATGAGAAATTAGCATGAGTTGTAAAATTTTACCTAAAACACAATAAAATAAATAAAAAAAAATACATAGATAGTAAAAAAAAAGTTTGGAGACGTTGTGGAGAGATTGGAACACTTATGCACTGCTAGTGGGAATGTAAAATGGTACAACCACTTTGGAAGTCGATTTAGCATGTCCTTAAAAAGCTTGAAACAGAGGAACCATAGGATCCATCAATCACACTCCTTAGAATACATCCTAGAGAAAAAAGAGCTGTCACACAAATAGATACATGCACAGCTATGTTCATTGCATTATGTTGAGTGAAATTAGTCTCAAAAGAACAGGTATTGTATGAGAGCACTATTATAAGAAAACTCAAGAAAAAGTTTAAACGCAGAAGAAAGCATTCTTTAATGCTTATGTGGGTGGGTAGGGAGGGAGAGGGGAATTCACTAACTAGATAGTAGGCAAGAATCTTCTTGGGTGAAGGGAAGGACAACACACAATATGGAGGAAGTCAGCACAACTGGACTAAACCAAAAGCTAAGAAGTTTCCTGAACACAACCAAACAGTTCAAAGGACAGAGTAGCTGGGGCTGGGGTCTGGGGACCATGGTTTTGGGGAACAACAAGGTCATTTGGAAAACAAAATTTATTAAGAAAATATTCTGCATCCCACTTAGATGAGTGGCATCTTGGGTCTTAAAATCTTGCCAGTGGCCATCTAAGATATATCAATTGATCCCAACACACTTGGAGCAAAGGAGAATGAAGAACAACAAAGACACAAGGAAAATATTAGTCCAAGAGACAAAAAGGCCACATAAACCAGAGACTCCATCAGCCTGAGCCCAGAAGAACCAGATGATGCCTGGCTACCACCAAAGACCACCCTGACAGGGAACACAACAGAGTGTCCCTGACGAAGTGGGAGAAAAGTGTGGAACAGAACTCAAATTCACATAAAAAGACCGGATTTAATGGTCTGACTGAGACTGGAGGAACCCCCGAAGTCATGGCCCCTGGATGCTGTGTTAACCCAAAACTAAGACTACTCTGGAAGAACACTCTTCAGACAAAGATTAGACTGAACTATAAAACATAAAACAATACTCGTGAAGAGTGTGCTTCTTCGGTCAAGCAGATACAAGAGACCAAAGGGGCGGCTCCTGTCTGGAGGCAAGATGAGAAGTCAAGAAGGGACAGGAGCTGGTAGGATTGACAAGGGAAACCTGGGGTGGAAAGGGGAAATGTGCTGTCACATAGTAGGGATTGCAACTAGTGTCACACGACAATATGTGCATAAAATTTTGTATGAGAGATTAACTTGAGCTGTAAACAAAAACAAGCAAACAAAAAAGATCTGCTTTCTCTAAAGAAAGAAAATAAACAAAAAAACAGGAGCCCTGGAAGAGTCCATGCCCCACTTTCACTCTCAAAACTCAGAGATACCATATGTACCGTCTCTAAGTAAGACATACAGAATCAATCACACATCTTCAGACGTGTATCTGTCCTTAGGATCAAGGTTTGGGGAAGAAGTTCCTCATACCATTTTTTCATATTTAGATATTTTGTTTTAAACACTGCATGTCATTAGTGCTTAATTAAATGAGGTAAGCACAGCTATGAAACACATCAGAAATCCTAGTAAATACTGTTAGGCATAAATTCACTTCGGTATATAAGACTTTACAAGAGATAATTGTATATATCTACGTATTTTTTTTTTTTTTTTGGTGTCTTTTCTAATTCTTTTTCCTCTATATCCTTTTAACTGACTAATTCTTTTTGTTTGTTTTAACCAGGTATATTTCACTATTCAAGCTCCCTATTCCCATTTACTAAATGTCATTTCTTTTTATATTTGATCTATTGTTAAAGTAGATCATTTCAAAGAAGTTCTTATCTCTGGATTCTCAAAATTCATTTATTCACTATTTTATTTAGAAGTATTTGTCAAGCATTTTTTAGGTCTCAGGCGCTCTTCTATGGGTAGGGAATACAATAGTGAACAAAACAGCATGGCCCTGCACTCCTCAAGTGCATGATCTAGTCTATAAGACCACCAATAGCAGAGAGATAAGTAAATCATAGTACAGAGGTAATAGGCACTATGAAGAAAATAATGCAGGATAATAGGACAATGTGTGTGTGTGTGGAAAAGGGGAGGGGAGGGGAATTTCAGATAGATGTTACTGTTAATATTATTATTTAGGTTTACGTATCATTGAAAAAGGGAGAGGCTATCCAAACCCAATCAATTTAGATATATAATTGTGTAAAGTTACAGGTCTTAGTCTGGGTAATTCCCAACCCAATTTCCAATTCTTATATGTCACTCATCTACTGAGTATTTTCATCTGTTGATGTAGTTTCTCTCCCACCTACATTAAACATTTTTAATGTTAATAGTTGAAGAGTATTAAATAATTTATAAAACACAGAAAATAGCCCTATTAAAGCCTGTCCTGTTTTTCCTCTCCTGAATTAGTATTACAGTAGTGGGAATTATATTCCCAGGATTCAAGTCATTTCCAATTCTTTTTTTCTTTTCCTTATTCCAATTTTTAATTATTTTTTGAAATCGTAATATCTGAACAGATTAGGGGTGAAACACAATATTAGGGGTCAGTATAAGGGGTGTGGGAGGGTGTAACATTGCTTTTCATTTAACAGTCAGTCAGTAGATGGATGGCTATTCACTTTTTGCTTGATTTATATTTTGTGTTTCTAATCCAGGGATTAGAGAAAGGTGGAAGAAATGGTCTTTCTATCCACTTTTTGGTAGACAAGCAACTAGCAGCATCACACTGATTATATTTTCAACCTATGCCTCTTGACCTTGTAGTTAATGGGAATTTCCCTCATATTCTGACAATAAGTTGACAGTGTGTCCCAGTCACAGTGTTGTGGAATTTTATCTTCCTAAGTCTTCTCCTAACTGCATTAGTGAGATGGAAGGGGCTGTTTCAAAGGCTGCTAGCAGATGCCATTTTAAACTGGAAATGAAAGTATGGGGTTTTGAGTTTGGAATATATCTGTGAATAAGGAATAATCTGATACATAACAAAACAGATGTGCTATGCACTTACCGCAGAGAAAAATCCAGAATGTTAAAGTTGAAAAAAATAGGATATGTTGTTGACTAAATCTCTACTGTGATCTCTATTACCTCTTTCTTTCTTTTACCTCTGTTTCATTTATGAGCTCTTTCTCCTGTCTCCTTCAAGCCAATGACCATGTTAAAAAACATATAAAAGTTACTTGACATCTTCCTTAAGGTTGTATTTTTCCAGAAAATTGTAATGTTGCCTTTTTTTTTAACATTAAAATAGGAAAAGCATATACAAACTTTTCTGTTGTTTCCACTGCTTAGAACACTTTCTGGGATGCCTTCTTCACTCAGTTAACAGATATTAGGGATGTCTTAATTATCTAGTGCTGCTGTAACAGAAACAATGTAAGAGGATGGCTTCAAAAAACAGAAGTTTATTCTCTCAGAATCTGGAAGTCCAAATTCAGAGTGCCGGCTCTAGGGGAAGGCTCTCTCTCTCTGTAGGCTCTGGAGGAAGGTCTTTGTCTCTTTCTTCTCCTGAACTAGGAGCTTCTCAGTGCAGGGACCCCCAGTCCAAAGGACACACTATTCTCCTGGCTCTTGTTTCTTGGTGGTATGAAGTCCACATGTCTCTCTGCTCACTTCTCTCTTTTATATCTCAAAAGAGATTGATTTAAGATACAACCTAATCTTGTAGATTGAGTCCTGCCTCATTAACACAACTGCCTCAAATCCTGCCTCATTAACTTCATGGAAGTAGGATTTACCACACATGGGAAAATCACATCTGATAACAAATGGTGGACAATCACCCAACACTGGAAATCAAGGCCTAGCCAAATTGACAGATATTTTGGGGGGACACAATTCAATGTATGACCCTGAAATACCAAATCTTTGCTCTGCACTATTCCAGGCACCACAGATGTAGGAGTGATTAAAACAGATCAACATTTGTGCCTTCTTGGAACTTGCATTATTCCCTTTTACCTGTCTTTACTAAATTATCACACACCCTTCAATGTTACATTTTCTGACCTGTAAATCCATTGAAATTGGAAATCATATTTATGTTTCCACAAAGCTCCCAATCTAGTACCTCAATATGAGTTTATTAAACAGAATGCTAGTTAACTACATAAATATGTCTGTCACAGAAAATGGCATTCTCTAATGTCTTCGTATTCATTTCTTCAGTAAAGTTTTTATTCTATGATATTCACTTGAAGTCAATAATTGTAATTATTAAATAAGAAATATCTGTACCTTGATTTATTTATTATTACTGGAGATTAGATTTTCACAAATGTAAGTAACGCATTGCAAAACTCGGGCCAAATAATATTAGGAAAGTAAACTCATGAATTGTAATGAATCTGGGAAATATTTGAATAATTTAGAAGTGTGCTCAAAACACACACACACACACACACAAACACACAGACATTCTCCAGGTTAGCAGGTGATAATTAAAAAACCAAAACCCAGTGCCGTCGAGTCGATTCCAACTCCTAGTGATCCTATAGGACAGAGTAGAACTGCCCCATAGAGTTTCCAAGGAGTGCCTGGCAGATTTGAGCTGCCGACCCTTTGGTTAGCAGCCGTAGCTCTTAACCACTATGCCACCATGGTTTCTGCAGATAATAGCAGTACCCAAAATAACTCTTAGGTTTATGGAGCTTAAAAGTGAGAAGCTGTCAGCACCAAATTAATATAAAAAGTGAGAGAGGTGCTAATAGAATCAACCACATTTTGTGACTCTTGGAACTTTATTCCACATTTCTTAAATCACTAAAGAAGCCATTACTCATAATTGGCTATATATTCACATAATGCCTCCATCTCAATGTGTGAGAATTTTCCCTCTTCAGCAACAATTTTTTTTTTTTTTCCTAAAATGGAGCTGTTTGTTTATAATGTTTGCTCTGTAGGTAAATTATTGAGGAACAGATACATGACCAAACTCTATAAACAATCTCGTATACTTAGGTTATTAAAATCAGACTTGTTCTATCTTACATGATCATCTCCTTTTCTTTTTACCTTGACTAATAGTTTTTTTTTTTTTTTCACTGTTATATGCATTTTATAAGCTGTCTTTTATTCTTTTTGGGAGAAGATAAAATGTCAACCATTAGATAAGAACACAAAATTTGGTGTTCTTGTAATTTTTTTTTTTAATGAACTGATATTTTACAAAAAAAAATGCATTATTTGCCAATCATAGGATTAAAAAACATAAAAATTACATTTTCCAAAAATCGATTGCAAGTTAAATATTAAAACAAGTATGTAGTTAACTCTGTGCTCTGTACTGCATTATTGCTTACACCTGTTTCATGGCTACCCTTTGAACTTCAGTTATGACCCAAACTCAAGACATAGCCTAAAATATTTTTCAGTTTGAACCGTATCACCTCTCAAACTCATCTCTTATAACTTCATCCATTGTCCACTCTATTTCAGCTAATTTCTGGAAGAAAATTTTTATTCTAACTCAGTACTTTTGAAAAAAAAAATTTTTTTTCCTATAAATGTATCAGTAGTCTTTCTTAGTAAGCACCTCCTTGTTTGCCCAGTCCAGACTCAGCTGTCACTTGTCTCGAGAGACGTGTTCCATTCCAAACCTCCTTTAGTCCCCTTTACTGTCATCAAAACCATTTGCCATCAGATAGATTCCAACTCATGGGGGACTCATGTGTATCAGAGTAGAACTGTGCTCCCTAGGGTTTTCATTGATTGTTATCTTCTGGAAGTAGATGACCTTTCTTCTGAGGTGCTTCTGGGTGGATTTGAACCATCAGCCTTTCTCTTAGCAGCCAAATACATTGCCCATTTTCACCATTCAGTACCCTTTTATATTTATAGGTTTCATCAAAATTTAAAATATATATTTTTTGTGTGTTTATCTGTTTAATGTTCTTCTTTCAGGTTGTTCTGATGATTATTGTACTTTCAGAGACAGACAAAAAGTCTAATATATTATAGGATCTCGACAATGATATATAAATAAACTATATTGAGTTTTAAACAACTTATGCACACAGACTTTATTTGATAATTACTGAATAGGTTGTCTAATTTCTAGTTATGTTAATAAGATCAAAAGCTACATCTATTCCTATTCAAAATTTATTTTCAGACTAACAATCTAAAGTGTAAATATTTAAAATTTGAATTCCATAATCAATGTTTCTAATATTTGTCATAGATTTATGCCTATTTCAAACTTAATAATCATGTATTTTGTGCAATTTTTCTACACGCACTAGAATATGCAAATTAGGATTCTTCCAGTTGAAATAATTTAATAAATTTATTCATTGAGGCTTCTCTCTGCTTCAAATAAATAGCAATAAAAAATAAAGCAGGAAAAAAAAAAGAGAGAGCATTAAGAAAACATGATTGTTATGAATTGAATTGTGTTCCCCCAAACGATATGTTGAAATCCTAACCCCTGTAACTGAATGTGACCTTGTTTGGGGAAACAGAATCTTTCTTGCGAGATATTATTAGCTAAGGGCCGGGGCCAAGATGGCGGACTAGGTGGACACTACCGCAGATCCCTCTTGCAACAAAGACTCGGAAAAACAAGGAAATCGATCACATACATAACAATCTACGAACTCTGAACAATAAGCACAGACTTAGAGATGGAAAACGAACAAATACGGGCAGACAGTGACCGTTTTCAGAACTAGGAGCCAGCGTACCAGGCAGGTGACCTTTGGAGCCCGATCTGGGGCAGAGCCCAGGGGGGCAGATGGCACAGAAGGGGGGCCCAGCCCTTCCCCCCCGAACCCATCCCGGGAGGAAGTCTAGCTGGTTGGTGTGGGCGGCGTAGTGGCGCAGCCGGAGGGAGAAGCACTCGGGAGGCAGTGACTGATCTGGGAGTGGGGAGAACAGCATCCCAGCCGGAGAGCCGTCCCGCCGGGAGTTTGGTGGGAAGCGGGCGGGGCACGAGCAGGGGGGGGTCAGCTATATTTCCCTAAAGCGACCCCGGGGCTGGGCCCACACGTTCGTGCGGGGGGACGCACACCCAGTCCGCGCGTGTGGCGCAGCACACAGGAGGGAGAAGTCCCCGGGAGGAAGTGACTGGTCTCGGAGCGGGGAAAGCAGCGTCCCAGCCAGGGTGCCGTCTTGCTGGGATTTGGGTGCGTGCGTGGGCGGGGCGTGAGCGCGGGGTCCAATTATATTCGCCTGAATAGACCCTGGGGGCGGGCCCACCCGTTCGTGTGGGAAATGCCCACGCAGTTCACGCAAGCAGTGACGTGCACCGGAGGGAGAAGTCCCCGGGAGGAAGTGACTGGTCTCGGAGCGGGGAAAGCAGCGTCCCAGCTGGAGACCTATCCCGCCCGGATTTTGGCAGATGGGGGCGGAGCGTGAACGCGGTGTTCAGCTCTATATTCTGTGGTGCTACACTCCTAGCTCTCTGATCCCTCTCCCACCCTCCCCAGGAGGCTCCATTAACATCCGAATACCCACAGCCAGAGGGAGAATTCAGATAGGGATCTGACTGCATTTTTTTTAGCTGATTACCTGGAAAATCTAGTTTCCCAGTGATGGCTCGGAGACAGCAGTCCATATCAAACCACATAAAGAAACAGACCATGACAGCTTCTCCAACCCGCCAAACAAAAGAATCAAAATCTTTCCCAAATGAAGATACAATCCTGGAATTATCAGATACAGAATATAAAAAACTAATTTACAGAATGCTTAAAGATATCACAAATGAAATTAGGATAAATGCAGAAAAAGCCAAGGAACACACTGATAAAACTGTTGAAGAACTCAAAAAGATTATTCAAGAACATACTGGAAAAATTAATAAGTTGCAAGAAACCATATAGAGACAGCATGTAGAAATCCAAAAGATTAACAATAAAATTACAGAATTTGACAATGCAATAGAAAGTCAGAGGAGCAGACTCGAGCAATTAGAATGTAGACTGGGACTTCTGGAGGACTAGGGAAACAACACCAACATAGCTGAAAAAAAATCAGATAAAAGAATTTTAAAAAATGAAGAAACCCTAAGAATCATGTGGGACTCTATCAAGAAGGATAACTTGCGAGTGATTGGAGTCCCAGAACAGGAAGGGGGGACAGAAAACACAGAGAAATTAGTTGAAGAACTCCTGACACAAAACTTCCCTGACATCATGAAAGACGAAAGGATATCTATCCAAGATGCTCATCGAACCCCATTTAAGATTGATCCAAAAAGAAAAACACCAAGACATATTATCATCAAACTTGCCAAAACCAAAGACAAACAGAAAATTTTAAAAGCAGCCAGGGAGAAAAGAAATGTTTCCTTCAAGGGACAATCAATAAGAATAAGTTCAGACTATGCAGGCAAGAAGGGAATGGGATGACGTATACAGAGCACTGAACGAGAAAAACTGCCAACCAAGGATCATATATACAGCAAAACTCTCTCTGAAATATGAAGGAGAAATTAAGATATTTACAGATAAACACAAGTTTAGAGAATTTGCAAAAACTAAACCAAGACTGCAAGAAATGCTAAAGGAGATTGTTTGGCCTGATGACCAATAATATCAGGTACCAGCACAATACAAGGTCACAAAACAGAACGTCCTGATATCAACGCAACTCAAATAGGGAAAGCACATAAACAAACAAATTAAGACCAATTCTAAAAAAATAAATGAATCAACAAAATAATACACATGACAGGAAATCATGGAAATCAATAGATAAACGATCACAATAATCAAAAAGAGGGACTAAATATAGGAGGCATTGAACTGCCGGATGGAGAGTGATACAAGGCGATATAGAAGGATACAAGTTAGGTTTTTACTTAGAAAAATAGGGGTAAATAATAAGGTAACCACAAAAAGGAATATCAATTCCATAACTCAAGAAAAACGTAACGACTCAATAAACACAAAGTTAAACATTATGAAAATGAGGATCTCACAAGCTACTAAGAAAAACGTCTCAGCACAAAAAAAGCATGTGAAAAAAGGAAATGGCCAACAACACACATGAAAAGGCATCAAAATGACAGCACTAAAAACTTATTTATCTATAATTATGCTGAATGTAAATGGACTAAATACACCAATAAAGAGACAGAGAGTCACGGACTGGATAAAGAAACACGATCCATCTATATGCTGCCTACAAGAGACACACCTTAGACTTAGAGACACAAACAAACTAAAACTCAAAGGATGGAAAAAAATATATCAAGCAAACAATAAGCAAAAAAGAAGAGGAGTAGCAATATTAATTTCTGACAAAATAGACTTTAGACTTAAATCCACCACAAAGGATAAAGAAGGACACTATATAATGATAAAAGGGACAATTGATCAGGAAGACATAACCATATTAAATATTTATGCACCCAATGACAGGGCTGCAAGATACATACAACAAATTTTAACAGAATTGAAAAGTGAGATAGACACCTCCACATTTATAGTAGCAGACTTCAACACACCACTTTCGGAGAAGGACAGGACATCAAGTAAGAAGCTCAACAGAGACATGGAAGACCTACTTACAACAATCAACCAACTTGACCTCATTGACTTATACAGAACTCTCCACCCAACCGCTGCAAAATATACTTTTTTTTCTAGTGCACATGGAACATTCTCTAGAATAGACCACATATTAGGTCATAAAACAAAGCTTTGCAGAATCCAAAACATCGAAATATTACAAAGCATCTTCTCAGACCACAAGGCAATGAAGCTAGAAATCAATAACAGAAAAACTAGGGAAAAGAAATCAAATACTTGGAAAATGAACAATACCCTCCTGAAAAAAGACTGAGTTATAGAAGACATCAAGGAGGGAATAAGGAAACTCTTAGAAAGCAACGAGAATGAAAATACTTCTTATCAAAACCTCTGGGACACATCAAAAGCAGTGCTCAGAAGCCAATTTATATCAATAAATGCACACATACAAAAAGAAGAAAGAGCCAAAATCAGAGAACTGTCCCTACAACTTGAACAAATAGAAAGTGAGCAACAAAAGAATCCATCAGGCACCAGGAGAAAACAAATAATAAAAATTAGAGCTGAACTAAATGGATTAGAGAACAGAAAAACAATTGAAAGATTTAACAAAGCCAAAAGCTGGTTCTTTGAAAAAATTAACAAAATTGATAAACCATTGCCCAGACTGACTAAAGAAAAACAGGAAAGGAAACAAATAACCAGAATAAGAAACGAGAAGGACCACATCACAACAGAACCAAATGAAATTAAAAGAATCATTTCAGATTACTACGTAAAATTCTACTCTAACAAATTTGAAAACCTAGAAGAAATGGATAAATTCTTGGAACAATACTACCTACCTAAACTAACACATTCAGAAGTAGAACAACTAAATAGACCCATAACAAAAAAAGAGATTGAAACGGTAATCAAAAAACTTCCAACAAAAAAAAGTCCTGGCCCAGACGGCTTCACTGCAGAGTTCTACCAAACCTTCAGAGAAGACTTAACACCATTACTATTGAAGGTATTTCAAAGCATAGAAAAAGACGGAATACTACCCAACTCATTCTATGAAGCTACCATCTCCCTGATACCAAAACCAGGTAAAGACATTACAAAAAAAGAAAATTTTAGACCTATATCCCTCATGAACATAAATGCAAAAATCCTCAACAAAATTCTAGCCAATAGAATCCAACAACACATCAAAAAAATAATTCACCCTGATCAAGTGGGATTTATACCAGGTATGCAAGACTGGTTTAATATCAGAAAAACCATTAATGTAATCCATCACATAAATAAAACAAAAGATAAAAACCACATGATCTTATCAATAGATGCAGAAAAGGCATTTGACAAAGTTCAACACCCATTTATGATAAAAACTCTTACCAAAATAGGAATTGAAGGAAAATTCCTCAACATAATAAAGGGCATCTATGCAAAGCCAACAGCCAATATCACTCTAAATGGAGAGAACCTGAAAGCATTTCCCTTGAGAACGGGAACCAGACAAGGATGCCCTTTATCACCGCTCTTATTCAACATCGTACTTGAAGTCCTAGCCAGAGCAATTAGGCTAGACAAAGAAATAAAGGGTATCCAGATTGGTAAGGAGGAAGTAAAGCTATCACTATTTGCAGATGACATGATCGTATATATGGAAAACCCTAAGGAATCCTACAGAAAACTACTGAAACTAATAGAAGAGTTTGGAAGAGTCTCAGGTTATAAAATAAACACACAAAAATCACTTGGATTCCTCTACATCAACAAAAAGAACACTGAAGAGGAAATAACCAAATCAATACCATTCACAGTAGCCCCCAAGAAGATAAAATACTTAGGAATAAATCTTACCAAGGATGTAAAAGACCTATACAAAGAAAACTATAAAACTCTGCTACAAGAAATTCAAAAGGACATACTTAAGTGGAAAAACATACCCTGCTCATGGATAGGAAGACTTAACATAGTAAAAATGTCTATTCTACCAAAAGCCATTTATACATATAACACACTTCCAATCCAAATACCAATGTCATATTTTAAGGGGATAGAGAAACAAATCACTAATTTCATATGGAAGGGAAAGAACCCCCGGATAAGCAAAACATTACTGAAAAAGAAGAAGAAAGTGGGAGGCCTCACCCTACCTGATTTCAGAACCTATTATATAGCTACAGTAGTCAAAACAGCCTGGTACTGGTACAACAACAGGCACATAGACCAATGGAACAGAATTGAGAACCCAGATATAAATCCATCCACGTATGAGCAGCTGATATTTGACAAAGGACCAGTGTCAGTTAATTGGGGAAATAATAGTCCTTTTAACAAATGGTGCTGGCATACCTGGATATCCATTTGCAAAAGAATGAAACAGGACCCATACCTCACACCATGCACAAAAACTAACTCCAAGTGGATCAAAGACCTAAACATAAAGACTAAAACGATAAAGATCATGGAAGAAAAAATAGGATCAACCCTAGGAGCTCTAATACAGGGCATAAACAGAATACAAAACATTACCAAAAATGATGAAGAGAAACCCGATAACTGGGAGCTCCTAAAAATCAAACACCTATGCTCATCTAAAAACTTCACCAAAGGAGTAAAAAGACCACCTACAGACTGGGAAAGAATATTCAGCTATGACATCTTAGACCAGCGCCTGATCTCTAAAATCTACATGATTCTGTCAAAACTCAACCACAAAAAGACAAACAACCCAATCAAGAAGTGGGCAAAGGATATGAACACACATTTCACTAAAGAAGATATTCAGGCAGCCAGCAGATACAGGAGAAAATGCTCCCGATCATTAGCCATTAGAGAAATGCAAATTAAAACTACGATGAGATTCCATCTCATACCAACTAGACTGGCATTAATCCAAAAAACACAAAATAATAAATGTTGGAGAGGCTGCGGAGAGATTGGAACTCTCATACACTGCTGGTGGGATTGTAAAATGGTACAACCACTTTGGAAAGCCATCTGGCGTTATCTTAAACAGTTAGAAATAGAACTACCATACAACCCAGAAATCCCACTCCTCGGAATATACCCTAGAGATACAAGAGCCTTCACACAAACAGATATATGCACACCCATGTTTATTGCAGCTCTGTTTACAATAGCAAAAAGCTGGAAGCAACCAAGATGTCCGTCAACGGATGAATGGGTAAATAAATTGTGGTATATTCACACAATGGAATACTACGCATCGATAAAGAACAGTGACGAATCTCTGAAACATTTCATAACATGGAGGAATCTGGAAGGCATTATGCTGAGTGAAATGAGTCAGTTGCAAAAGGACAAATATTGTAGAAGACCACTATTATAAGATTTTGAGAAATAGAAAAAACGGAGAAGAACACATACTTATGTGGTTACAAAGGGGGGAGGGAGGGAGGGAGGGAGAGGGCTTTTTATTGATCAATCAGGAGACAAGAACTGCTTTGGGTGAAGGGAAAGACAACAGTCAATACAAGGAAGGTCAGCCTAATTGGACTGGACTAAAAGCAAAGAGGTTTCCGGGATAAAATGAATGCTTCAAAGGTCAGCGGAGCAGGGGCTGGGGTCTGGGGAACTTGGTTTGAGGGGACTTCTAAGTCAATGGGCAAAATAATTTTGTTATGAAAACATTCTGCATCCCACTTTGAATTATGGCGCTTGGGGTTCTAAATGCCAACAAGCGGCCATCTAAGATGCATCAATTAGTCTCAACCCACCTGGAGCAAAGGCAAAGGAAGAACACCAAGGTCACACGACAACTAGGAACCCAAGAGACAGAAAGGGCCACATGAACCAGAGACCTACATTATCCTGAGACCAGAAGAACTAGTTGGTGCCCGGCCACAATCGATGTTTGCCATGTCAGGGAGCACAACAGACAACTCCTGAGGGAGCAGGAGACCAATGGGATACAGACCCCAAATTCTCATGAAAAGACCATACCTTAATGGTATGACTGCGACTAGAGGAATCCCAGAGACAATGCTCCCCAGAACTTCTGATGGCACAGGACAGGAACCATCCCCGAAGACAACTCATCAGGCATGAAAAGGACTGGTCAGCCGGGGGGAGAGAGATGCTGATGAAGAGTGAGCTAATTAAATCAGGTGGACACTGGAGAGAGTGTTGGCAACTCTTGACTGGAGGGGGGATGGGAAGATAGAGAGAGAGGGAAGATGGCAAAATTGGCACGAAACGAGAGACTGTAAGGGCTGACTCAATAGGGGGAGAGCAAGTGGGAGAAGGGAGTAAGATGTATGTAAACCTACATGCGACAGACTGATTGGAATGGTAAATGTTCACTTGAAGCTTAATAAAAATTAAAAAAAAAAAAGATATTTTTAGCTAAATCGTACTAGAGTAGAAACAGAACATAATCCTAATCCCTTCAAAATCATGTCTTAAAAAAGGGGAAGATAAGCAGGGAAGCAAAGTCACACAGGAGGAAAGCCAGTACATGAGGATTTGCCTAAAAGCCAGAAGCTGAAAGTCATCAGGAATGAGATTTTCCTCTAAAGCTGAGAGAGAGAGTGTACACCTGGTGACATCTTGAATTTGAACTGCCATGTTCCAGAATTGTGAAAAAATAAATTTCTGTTCTTTAAAGCTATCTACATTATGGTTAGAAAACCAAAAGGGAAGAGCACACTCTGCATTTCTCAAGATGAAAGAAGTGAAGAAAAGAAATCAAGCCTTGAGTTGCAATATTGAAGGAGTCTATGGGGCAGTTCTACTCTATCCTATAGGGCCACTATGAGTCGGAATCGACTCCACGGCACTGGGTTATGGACAAAATATTGAACAATCCAGGAAGCATCAAAAGAAGATGGAAGGAATACAGAGTCACTGTGTCAGAAAGAATTGGTCAACATTCAACCATTTCAGTAGGTAGTATATGATCAAGAACTGATGGTACTGAAGGAAGAAGTCCAAGCGGTACTGGAGACATTGGTGAAAAACAAGGCTCCACAAACTGACAGGAATGGTAGATGTTAAACCATTTCAGGAGGTAGCATATGATCAAGAACCCATGCTATTGAAGGAGGAAGTCCAAGCTGTATTGAACACGTTGGCTAAAAGCAAGTCTCCAGGAATCGATGGAATACTGACTAAGCTGTTTCAACAAACGGATTCAGCAATGGAGGTGCTCACTCATCTATGCTAAGAAATTTGGAAAACAGCTACCTGGCCAACCAACTGGAAGAGGTCCATATTTGTGCCAATTCCAAAGAAAAGTGATTTAACAGAATGCAGAAATTATTGAGCAATATCATTAATATCATACACAAGTAAAATTTTGCTTAAGATAACTCAAAAATGACTGCAGCAGTATATAGACAGGGAACTGCCAGAATTCAAGCAGGATTCAGAAGAAGAAGTAGAAAGAGGGATATCATTACTGATGTCAGATGGATCTTGGCTGAAAGCAGAGAATATCAGAAAGATGTTTACCTGTGTCTTGTTGACTGACTATGCAAAAGCATTCAACTGTGTGCATCATAATAAGCTTTTGAAGAAAACTTAAAATAAGCATATTTTTTAATCAAAATAATTAAATATATAACAAGTCCTGAGAGTACAAGCCCTTGAGCTCAAGTAATGGTTCAGGATAGACAGTTGGTTTAAAAGAGGATAAGAAGAGTAAGCATATTTCATACAAAGAAAGAGAGTAGCTCCAGACTCACGTATTAAAATTGGAGTTGCAATATACAAAAGCATTTCAGAATAAAATAAATAAATCATCAGCTTGAAAGTTTATTCGTAGTTCTGAAGAAGATAAATTAAAAAAAAAAAATCTGTAACTAGCTATTTGGTAAACAAAACAAAACAAACAGAAAACCCAAAAACACCAAAACCAAAAAGAAAATTCTTAGAAACTAGCGGACAAAAAAAGGCAAATTTTCTAGAAAAAAAAAATGATGATTAAATCAGCAGGCTCTTTTAATACAGTAACAGCAAGGAGAGACTGGAACATTTACTTCTATATCCTGAAGGAATGCCCCGACAATTCAAAATACGTTTCCATAATTAAACTCTCATTCAAGAATTTGTGCAAGCTTTGTTTGCTTGTCCGTTTGTTTCTACAAATGTAGCATAGGAGATAGCCTGAAAATCCTTCTACTAAAAAAACCTTAAAATGCTGTATGAAAATTATAATCAGTATGCATTTTTAAGAATTGCTGACATCAAAAAGAAAGAATCATAAGCATAGAATCCAAAACAAACAGAAGGCTACAAAGAGAGCTAGAAGTCAAGGCTATGATGAGGGCTAATGTGCCCACATTGGTAAAGAATAAGCTACCCTTTAACAACAGGCATTGATAGAAGACATGGCTTTGTGCTTGCACTAATTGGGAAAATGGAAATGAGATTCAGCACATCAACTCTGACTTTGGAAAAGCTAGTGAAAAAGGCTCATGGAAAGAAAAGTCTAGCCACCCACAGAAAAGTACAAATACTCAAAAGACCACTTTAAAAGCAGGTTAAATTTGCTGAGATTATTGAGAGAAATACGGGGAAAAAATAGAACTAAGTAAAATTAATTGTATTATACATCAGATCTTAAAGGGTAGAGAATATGCGGTTTTGGGAGTACTTTTTATGTTATAATTTTTAATTAAAAATACAAAAAAATTCATTGAGATAAGCACTTCATGCAAGAATCTGGAATAATATAAACTGAAGGAAAGTAAAAATGATAAAATAATTAAAGTCAATAGAAATTAATAAAATAAAAATTTGAAACTAAACCAACATCGAATCAAGAAAAAAAAAGGTTGCTATAAAGGTTTAAAGAAGCTTGTGAAAGACAAACATGTCAATAAACATTGAAACACAGACAAAACAGAAATTGCATGAAATATAAATCAAAATTGAGCCAAGAATGAATTAAAAATATGGCTAAACAAAAATAATTGAATTGATTGCCAAAAATCTCCATCTTAACACAAAAGGCTAAAGTTATTTTAGAAATATATTTTACCAAAATTCATGGAACATAAAACCCTTATTCTACTTCAATTTTTCAGAATCTAGAAAAAGAATGGCACATAGCCAGTACATTTCATGAGAATAGTATAGGACTGAAGCCAAAATAAGAACTATGAAACAAACATACATCAATATAATCTACAAAAGTAAAAAAAAGACATCAGTATATTCTAAGCAATTTTATAAAACAAAATGTAGTTATTCTAATAAATAAAATGATTTATCATTAGAAAGGATGCCAATATAATCCAAAATTTCGGATTAAAACAAAACAAAAAAATATATATAATTATTTAAATGTACTCATTTAAATAATCGATATAGATGAACACTCAAGAAAAATCAACCTTAGTAATCTAGGACTGCTTAGTACACTATAAGAGCACTACCATATCCTAATGAAACGAAGAGCATACGTCATTCTTAGTGTAACACGTTAAAGTCCAAATCAAGAAAAGGATGCTCCATATCACTCATATTACTGAATATGTTACAGGTCTTTGAAAATATAAGAATCTAATAAAAGCAAATGAAATATAATGATTGTTAAGTTAGTCATTTAAAGATTATATGATTGTCAACATATACAATCCAATGATATCTAGAAGCAATAAGAATAAATCAGAAGTTTTATCAGGTTGCCAAATATGAGATCAAGATCCAGAAGTCAATACCATTTCTATACATCAGAAACAACAAATTTTAAAATGTCATAATAAAAAAAATCCTGTTCTTCAATAGCAGCAAAAAACATAACTACTAATAAATTTAATAAAAGATATTTAACACATTTATAGAGAGAATTATGAAATGTTACTGAAGGGTGTATAAAAAGACCTAAACAAATAGAAAAATGTGCTTCTTCCCTAGATAAAAATTCATTATATTTTATAGATGTTATTTGCCTATATTTGATATACAAATTGATACAAATTACAACTAAACACTTTCTTTTAAGTTGTCGTTGTTGTTGTTAGGTGCCATCAAGTCGGTTCCGACTCATAGCAACCCTATGTGCAACAGAACAAAACACTGCCCGGTCCTGAGCCAGGCTCCTTACAATCATTGCTATGCTTGAGCTCATGGTTGCAGCCACTGTGTCAATCCACCTCCACTTCTCCAGGGACTGATCCCTCCCGAAAACATGTCCAAAGTATGTAAGACGCAGTCTTGCCATCCATGCTTCTAAGGAGCATTCTGGCTGTACTTCTTCTAAGACAGATTTGTTCATTCTTTTGGCAGTCCATGGTATACTCAATATTCTTTGCTAACACCACAATTCAAAGGCGTCAATTCTTCTTTGGTGCTCCTTATTCATTGTCCAGCTTTCACATGCATATGATGCGATTGAAAATTCCATGCCTTGGGTTAGGTGCACCTTAGTCTTCAAGGTGACGCCTTTGCTCTTCAACACTTTAAAGAGGCCCTTTGTAGCAGATTTACCCAATGCAATTCATCTTTTAATTTCTTGGCTGCTGCTTCCATGGCTGTTGATTGTGGATCCAAATAAAATGAAATCCTTGACAACTTCAATCGTTCCTCCATTTATCATGATGCTGCTCATTGGTCCAGTTGTGAGGATTTTTGTTTTCTTCATGTTGAGGTGCAATCCATACTGAAGGCTGTGCTCTTTGATCTTCATTAGTAAGTGCTTCAAGTCCTCTTCACTTTCAGCAAGCAAGGTTGTGTCATCTGCATAACTCAGGCTGTTAATGAGTCTTCCTCCAATCCTGATGTCCCATTCTTCTTCATTCAGTTCAGCCCCTCATATTATTTGTTCAGCATACAGATTGAATAGGTATGGTGAAAGGATACAACCCTGACACACACCTTTCCTGACTTTAAACCAATCAGTATCCCCTTGTTCTGTCCAAACAACTGCCTCTTGATCTATGTAAAGGTTCCTCATGAGCACAATTAAGTGTTCTGGAATTCCCATTCTTTGCAAAGCTTTCCATAATTTATTGTGATCCACATGCACAAAGGCCTTTGCATAGTCAATAAAACACAAGGAAACATCCTTCTGGTATTCTCTGTTTTCAGCCAGGATCCATCTGACATCAGCAATGATATCCCTAGTTCCACGTCCTCTTCTGAAACCGGCTTGAACTTCTGGCAGTTCCCTGTCAATATACTGTTGCAGCCATTTTTGAATGATCTTCAGCAAAATTTTGTTTGTGTGTGATGTTAATGATATTGTTCTGTAATTTCCACATTCGGTTGGATTACCTTCATTGGGAATAGGCATAAATATGGATCTCTTCCAGTCATTTGGCCAGGAAGCTGTCTTCCATATTTCTTGGCATAGACGAGTGAGCACCTCCAGCGCTGCATCTATTTGTTGAAACATCTCAATTGGTCATCAATTCCTGGAGCCTTGTTTTTTGCCCATGCCTTCAGAGCAGCTTGGACTTCTTCCTTCTTCTTTTTTTTCAAGTAGGATTTACCAAGTTTATGTAACAGTAAAAGTCTAAGAATAAACAAGACAAATATGAAAAGTGATAAAGTGGGAGGTGAAATAAAATACGAAGAACTCTTTATGAAGTCAGTAAATTTGACAGTTTAATACTGATGCAGTTATAGACAAATATATCAAAGGAACATAAAGAGAAAGCAAAATAGATCACGTATGTCTTAAAACAGTATGTAAAAGGTTTCATTAAAAAATCACTTGGGAAATTATATACATTCAGAAATCATTGAACAATAGCTATCAATGAGAAAATCGTAATGTAATGCTAACAACATACATAAATTTAAATTTCAGGTATAGTAAAGACCCAAACTGAAAATTAATCCTTAAAACTTTTATAAACCCATTGGAGTCAAGTCCAACTTATAGTGACCCTATAGGACAGAGTACAACTGCCCCATAGGGTTTCCAGGGAGTGGCTGGTAGATTCAAACTGCTAACCTTTTGGTTAGCAGCTGAGCTCTTAACCAGTGTACCATCAGGGCTCTAACTTCTATAAGGAAATATAAAAAAGTATGTTTACAACCTCAGGTTAGGAAAGAGTTCTTTAGCAACATACAAAAAGAAGAAAAACTCTAAATTTAAAATTGTATAAGTTGAACTACAATTCAATAAATATTTCTGTTGATCAAAAGACACCCTAAAAAATGAAGACATGCCACAAACTTAGAGATAATATTTGCTAGGCAGCAAAGAGTCAAAGATTTTATAATGAAATTATAAAAACAATTCCACGATAAGAGACCAACCCCAATAAACAAATGGGAAGTGGGATTGAAAAAAAATTCACAGAAGTGGGAAAGTGAATATAAAGTACATGTGAGAAGATGGCTCGACATATTAGTAACAGGAAAAAAAAAAAAAATTTGAAACAACAATTTATTTCATTTCACACCATCAGATAGGCTAAAAAGTAATCCAGGTGGAATATATTATATTTTAGTAAAGATAAGCAACCTGGAAACTCTCAGTTACTGTTGGTAGAACTATACATGAAAATATTCACTTTGGAGAGAAATCTAGCACAAACTAGTAGAGCTAGAGATGTGAATACAGAAGCTGACCTTTCCACTAATAAGTACATACATTTCACTAAAACTATGGCACAAGTGCACAAGGAGATATATTCAAAAGGATTTCACAGCATTTTTGTTTATAGTACAAAAACAAAATATATGTCTATCAAAAATAACAGATAAATAGTTGTTCATCCCATCACAATTAAGCCTTTAGACATCTCTAGCACTGGGTTTCATTTTGACAGCACTCTCAAGAGAAATCCTGAGACTTCCAGTCAATATGGTGCCTTAGATACACACACTGTAACTACCCCCTGACAACAAAGATTTGATAAACTGAGAAAAATTTAAAAAAATAGACACAAAAAATCACCTCGGATCCATCCCAGAACATCAAACGGAGATTTGAAGAACAGACTAAGCACCAATTGGAAAGAGAGGCAGAATGAAAGTGGGAAAACAGAGATTCACAGCTTGACTTCACCTTGCCTGACAATACAGAGCAGTGTGGCCCTGTTGGGACAGCATTTAACAACACCTGGGAGTAAGGAACCGAGAAAAGCAATTGCAAAGAGAGCACAGCTGGTGGCAGAGTTTCTGTGCAGGCAACCCCAGAAAGAAACTGCAAGGTGGGCACTACGTGGCCAGGGACAGGGCACCCCTGAACGCGGGAAGCGCAGGAGTGGTATAGCTTTGAAACCAGGGAACCACAGGAAGCATTTCTAGAGCAAAATAAAAAATACAAAGTGAGTTATCGAAGTATTAGAGAAGAAGAAAGTGTAGACAGGGAGTGTACATTTGTGGAGGAGTAAAGGGGAGAAACAGAGGGGCAGGTGAGAGCTCCAGCCTCTCTGGTGAGTGCAAGAAGGGAGGGAGCTAGGAATAAGTGCAGTGTCTGCTTATCAGTGGAGGCATCTAGCCATTATATGGGAGACACCCAGTGAAAAGACAATCCACAGAAGAACAACAAGATCGCCCCTAGAACCAGCCATGTGCAAGCAGTCTTCACCTCCTGTCCCTATAGGCTTCACTTCTTCCTTCCCCACATGTGCCTGCCATCTACATTACCATGTGTGCCCTGAGGCACAGGTGGACTAGCCAAGGTATACAAGACAAGCCCCTCCCATACCCCCTCTGAGGTTCAGGAGGCCTGCAATGATGCAGGCAATCCCAGTTACATCCACCTCCCCTTCCTGAGGTGCAGGAGACCTGTGCCAATGTCCCATAAACCAGGCTACACCCACCACCCCTCCCTGAGTTGCAGATCATCTGCCCAAGCCCAAGCAGGCTCTGTTTCACACCTCACCCCATCCTGGGTGTTCAGGCCTCTTCCCCTCCCTCTTGCTGTCCACAGATCCCTCCCAGCTGAGCAGGACTCTGCACCCTGTCAGCCAACACCCCCCCTTCTGAATGAGACTCAGTGCCCTGCTCTGCTGACACCTCCCCAGCTTAGCAAGAATCCATGCCTTTCCCAGTTGCCACCCCCAACTGAGCAGGGCTTGATGCCCTCCCTTGCAACCTCTCTTATACCATGTGGGTCTCCACACCCTATCAGGCCCACTTCAGGGGTCACTCTAACTGTTGTGACAACACAGTTGTGATATATTATTCTTCAAGAGCTGAGAAAGGATCTTGACCAACTGACACCAGATACCTCACATTGGGAAAGGACTTGTTCACACACCATTAAGCAATCCTCTAAGAGACATCATATGTGCCTAATGACATATGAGCACAGTGTGGGTGTGACCCACCCTGCCTGCTAGTGAGAAGAAAGCACACCTAGGCAACTGACAGACCCAAACCCGTACAAAGACCAGATAACTGGCAGCCTCATAGTCATACACAGATCAATACAACAAAACAGCATCAATTAAAACAAAACAAAGAAAGGGAAACATTATAAAAAGGAAGAGAAGAAACTAAGCTCCAGATATATCGAAACAAAAGCAAAACAATAAAAAAGGCAAATAAACACAAATTCAGCAATAAATAAATAAATATAAGAGAACCTTAACGCATCAAAGACACCAGTCAATTATAAATCATATGAAGAGACTAGATATGGTGACTCAGGCAAATGAGCAGAAAAAAGGGATGGAAATCTTTGCTTAGAAAGAACTGATAATAGATATACTTGACAAGGAAGTCAAAAGACTAATATTTAGATTCCTCAAAGGGATTAAAGAAAACACAGAAAAACCATAGACGAATTCAGGAAAATAGTACAATAACAAAATAATAAATTCAGCAGAGAAATAGAAACTACACATACACACACACACGACTAGAAATTCAGAAGATTAACAATAAAATATCAGAAATAAATAACTCAGTGGAAGGACACAGAAGTAGAACTGAATCAATGGAAGAAAAGAATCAGTAAAATAAAGGACAATACCCTTGAATACTAACTTGTTTGAGGAACAATCAAAAAAAGTTTGAAAAAAATGAACAAAGTCTGAGGGTTATGTGGGACATCATCAAGAGGAATAATACACACGTATTAGGAATTAAAGAAGGGGAAGAAAGACAAAAGAGTACAGAGAGGATTTTTGAAGACATAATGAGAGGAAACTTTCCAAAAATCATGAAAGATGAGAATATTTACAACCAAGAAGCTCAACGAACTCCCTATAGGGTAGTCCCCAAAAGAAATTCATCAAGACATATCATAATAAAACTTTCCAGAACAAAAGACAAAGAAAGAATTTTGAGAGCAACATGAGAAAAGCAAAATATCACCTACAAAGGGACCTCAATAAGATAAGTACTAATTTCTAGCTAGAAAACATGCAAGCAAGAAGGTAATAGGATGACATATACAAAGCCCTGAAAGAAAAGAACTGTCAACCAAGAATCATATATCCAGCAAAACTGTCTTGCAGATCTGAAGGTAAAATTAGGACATTCTCAGGTCAGCAGAAATTAAAAGAATTTTTAACAACCAGACCTGCCCTGCAAGAAATTTTAAAGGGAGCCCTTCAAAGAGAAAATCAAGGACATGAGACTAAAATCTGGCATAAAGACACATGACAGCATCACCCAGATACCAAGCTTAGTAAAGACATCCAACAAGAAGAAGAAAGCTACAGAGTTGATAAAGGTAATCAGAGATATAAAAATGTAAATGATGACAACTTCAAAACAAAAGTGGGAATGATTGTTTTAGTTATAGAACTCCACATGGAGAGGAATTAAAGGAGATCTCAAGGCATAACCCAGAAAAAAAAAAAAAAAAAACCCAAAACCCATTGCTGTCAATTCCAACTCATAGTGACACTATAGAAAGAATAAAACTGCCCCATAGGGTTTCCAAGGAGTGCCTGATGGATTTGAACAGCCATCCTTTTGGTTAGCAGCCATAGCTCTTAATCACTATACACCAGGGTTTCCAAGATGTAACAGACTTTGTTAAATTTAGGATGATAAATATATATTTCAGGGTATCCAAAAAGAAAACTAATAATTCTACACACCGAAATAAAGAAAAGAAAAAAAAAAACCAAAAAGACTCAGAAAACAAAACAAAGCAACGATAACAAAGAAAATACATATCAAAAAAGAACTCATCACGAAAAGTAAAGAATAACAAAAAATGTGTATGCCGCAAAAAAAAAGTGACACATAATGGCAGCACTAAATCCATACCTATTGATAACCCATACCTATTGATTTGACACATTGAACACTAATGACTCAAGACCACACAAGTTGTGGGATGACATCAAGGACATCATACATGAAGAAAGCAAGAGATTATTAAAAAGAAAAGAAAGAAAGAAAGAAAAGACGAAAATGGATGTCAGAAGAATCTCTGAAACTTGCTCTTGAACTTCTTGCACGTTGAGTAGCTAAAGCAAAAGGAAGAAATGATGAAGTAAAGAAGCTAACCAAAAGCTTTCAAAGAACTACTAAAAAAAAAAAAAAAACCTAGGGAAGACAAAATAAAGTATTATAATGACATGTGCAAAGACCTGGAAAGAGAAAACTAAAAGGGAAGAACACGGTCACGTTCATCAAGTTGAAAGAACTGAAGAAAAAACTCAAGCCTTGGGTTGCAATTTTCAAATATTCTACAGGGAAAATATTAAACAACAAAGGAAGCATCAAAAGAAGACGGAAGGAATACACAGAGTCACTATACCTATAGAATTTGTCAACGTTCAAACATTTCAGGAGGTAGCATATGACCAGGAATCGATGGTGCTGAAGGAAGATATCCAAGCTGCACTGAAGTCATTGGCAAAAAACAAGGCTCCAGGAATTGACAGAATACCAACTGAAATGTTTCAACACACAGATACAGAGTTGGAAGTGCTCTCTTATTTATGCCAAGATATTTGGAGACAGCTACCTGGCCAAGTGACAGGAAGAAATCCATATTTATGCCTATTCCCTAGAAAGGTGAGCCAATCAATGTGGAAATTATCAAACAATATCATTAGTATCACCCACAAGTAAAATTTTGTTGAAGATCATTCAAAAGTGGACGAAGTAGTATATCAATAGGGAACTGCCAGAAATCCAAGCTAGATTCAGAAGTGGACATGGAACCAGAGATATCATCGCTGATGTCAGATGGATCCTGGCTGAAAGTAGATAATACCAGAAAGATGTTTCCTGTGTTTTATTGACTACGCAAAGGCATTCAGCCATATGGATCTTAATAAATTATGACTAACGTTGTAAAGAATGGGAATTCTAGAACACTTAATTGTGCTCATGAGGAACCTGCACATAGATGAAGAGGCAGTTGTTTGAACAGAACAAGGGAATACTGTGTGGCTTAAAGTCAACAACAGTGTGTGTCAGGGTTGTATCCTTTCACAATACCTATTCAATCTGATTGCTGAGCAAATAATCTGAGAAGCTGAACTGAATGAAGAAGAATGGGACATCAGGATTGGAGAAAGACTCATTAACAACCTGCATTATGGAGATGACACAACCTTGCTTGCTGAAAGTGAAAAGGACTTGAAGCACTTGCTGATGAAGATCAACAACCATAGCCTGCAGTATGGCTTACACCTCAGTATAAAGAAAAGAATCTTCACAACTGGACCAATAAATAACATCAGGATAAAAGGAGAAAAGGTTGAAGTTGTCAAAGATTTCATTTTACTTGGATTCACAATCAACAGCCATGGAAGCAGCAGTCAAGAAATCAAAAGACGCATTGCATTGGACAAATCTGCTGCAAAGGACCTCTTTAAAATGTTGAAAAGCAAAGATGTCATCCTGAAGACTGAGGTGCACCTGAGCCAAGCCATGGTGTTTTCAATCACCTCATATGCATACCAAAGTTGGACAAGGAATAAGGAAGACCAAAGAAGAATTGACATTTTTGAATCGTGATGTTGGCAAAGAATATTCAATATACCATGGACTGCTGAAAGAACAAACAAATCTGTCTTGGGAGAAGTACATCCAGAATGCTCCTTCGAAGCAAAGATGGTGAGATTACATCTCACATACTTTGGACAGGTTATCAGGAGGGTTTAGTCCCTGGAGTAGGAAATCATGCTTGGTAAAACAGAGGGTCAACAAAAAAAAGGAATACCCTCAACAAAATGGATTGACACAGTGGCTACATCAATGGGCTCATGCAAAATTATTGTGAGGATGGCGCAGGACCTGGCAGTGTCTCGTTCTGTTGTACATAGCGTTGCTATGAGTTGGACCTGACTTGATGGCTTCTTACAACAACAACAGAGATAATCACACTGAATGTAAATTGATTAAATGTACAAGCCAAGAGACAGAGAGAGGCAGAATGGATTTAAAAAAAAAAAACATGATCCATCAGTATGTTTACTACAAGAGAGACATTTTAGACACAAAGATATAAACAGGTTATAAGTCAAAGGATGGGAAAAAAATATACCAAGCAAACTAACCAAAAGACAGCAGGAGTGTCAATATTAATATCTGAAAAAACAGAACATAAGTCAAAATCCATTATGAGAGACAAAGAAGGACACTATGTAAGGATTAAAATTTCAATTCACCAAGAAGACATAACTATTGTAAATATTTATGCACCCAATTGCAGAGCTCTGAAATTTATAAAACAAATTTGAATTGAAGACAGAAATAGACCTACAATAATAGTTGGAGATTTCAGCACCCTACTTTTGATGATGGACAGAACAACTAGAAGAAAACCAACAAAGATACCGAAGACATAAACAACACTATCAACCAATTGGACCTCACAGGTATTTATAGAACACATCACCTGGAAAGAGAATAGTACACATTCTTCTCCAAGGCACATGGAACATTCTCCAGAAAAGATCACATTTTAGGTATAATGCAAGCCTCTATAAATTTAAAAAGATTGAAATTATACAAAGCATCTTCTCTGACCATAATGCTATGAAACAAGAAATCAATAACATGAAGAACAAGGAAAATAAATTAAATACATGGAAACTAATAAACACATTGCTAAAAAAAAATTATTGTGTAATAGAAGAAATCAAAAGTGAAATTAAAAAAATACTTATAATTCAACGAGAATGAAAACACATCATTCCAAAACCTTTGGGATACAGCAAAAGCAGTGCTCAGAGGAAAATGTATAGCAGTAAATGCATACACTAAAAAAGAAGTGTCCAAAATAAATAACCCAACAGCTTGAACAAATAGAAAAAGAAGAGCAACAGACCAAAGCTGCAAGAAGAAAAGAAATAATAAAGAGCATAGAGAAAAATGAAACAGAAAAACAGCAGAAAGAATCAACAAGACTATAAATTGGTCTTCTGAAAGGATCAATAAAATAGACAACTAGACAAACTGGCTAAGGAAAAAAAAAAGAGAGAGAAGCTGTAAATAAACAAACTAAAATATGCAGTTGGAGACGTTACAATAGATACAACTGAGATAAAGAAGATCGCAATAAAATACTATGAAAAAGTGTATTTCAACAAATTTGAAAAGCTAGAACAAATGGACAATTTTTAGAAACACAGTACATACCTAAACCAACACAAATAGAGGTAAAAAATCTAAACACACCTATAACAACATAAGAGATTGAAGTTTTCATCAAAAAACTCCCAAACAACAACAAAAAAGTCCCAAACCAGGTGGCTTCAGTGGGGAATTTTACCAAACACTCAGGGAATTGAAACTAATTCTACTCAAACTCTTCCAAAGCATAGAAAAGGAAGAAATACTCTGCATCTCATTCTATGAAGTCAGCATCATCATGATACCAAAACGAGGTGAAGACACACACAAAAATAAAACTACGGACTGATATCCCTCATGAACATACACATAAAATTTTCAACAAAATTCTAGCCAATGGAATTCAACAGCATATCAAAAAAAAAAAATCATATGTCACGATCAGGTGGGATTCATACCATAAATGCAAGAATGATTCAACATTAGAGAATCAAATAATATAATTCACCACATAAATAAAACAAAGGAAAAGAATCACACAATCATCTCAACTGATGCACAATAAGCATTTGATAAAATCCAACAGACTTTCCTGATAAAAACTCTCAGCAAAATAGGAATAGAAGGAAAATTCCTCAACATAATTAAGGGAACATATGCAAAACCAAAAGCCAACATTATTCTAACAGAGAAAGACTGAGAGCTTTCCCCTTGAGAACAGGTATGAGGTAAGGATGACCACTATCACCCCTTCTATTCAATATAGCACTGGAACTCCTAGCCAGAGCAATAAAATAAGAAAGAGAAATAAAGGGTATTCAAATTAGAAAGGAAGAAACTATCTCTATTCACAGATAATGCAATTCTTTAAATAGAAAATTCCAGAGATTCCACAAGAAATCTAGTGGATCTAATGAAGGATTCAGCAAAGTGGCAGGGTACAGGATGAAGACACAAAAATCAGTTGGATTCCATTACACGAACAAGGATAACTTCAAAAAGGGAATCAAGAAAACAATGCCATTTATAATAGCCTCCAAAAGGAAAAAATACCTAGGAATAAACCTAAAACAAAAACCCAGTGCTGTAAAAACCTATACAATGAAAACTATAAAACCTACTGCAAGACACTAAAAGTGAACCTCAAAAATGGAAAAACATTTTTCATGGGTTAAAAGACTTAATATTATAAAAATGTCAATAATACCCAAAGTGATCTGTAGATATAATGCAATGCCAATCCAGATTCCAACAACATTCTTTACCAAAATGGAAAAACATATCACCAAATATGTATGAAAAGAAAGAGACCTCCAAAGGTCAAAGCCATATTGAAGAAGAACAAAGGAGGAGGCCTCACACTCCCTGATCTCAAAACATACTATATAACCACAGTAATCAAAATATTCTGGTACTGGTTTGGAATCGACTTGACGGCACTAGGTAGGCTAGGTGGTTCTATTACAGACACATTGACCAATGGAATAGAATTGAGAAGTCAGAAATAATCCATCCATCTATATGCAGGTGATTCTAACAAGGGGTCAAGTCCATTCAATGAAGAAGAAGTCGCTTTAACAAATGGTACTGGCACAATTGGATATCCATTTGTAGAGAAATGAAACAGGATCCATACCTGACACCACACGCGCACACGCACACACACACACACACACAAAAACACCTCAAAATGGATCAAAAACCTAAATGTTAATGTCAAAGCTATAAAGATCCTGGAAGATAATACAAGGACAAAACAACAGGACCTAATTTTTTTCAGTAATAGATTACAAAACACAACTACAAATGCGTGAGTAAGAGAAGACAAATTAGGTAACTGAGACCTCCTGAAAATTAAATACTTATGCTCATCAAAAACCTTTATCAAAGAGTAAAAATAGAACCTAAAAATTTGGGAAAATCTTGGGTTGTGATATATCTAATAAGGGTCTAATCTCTAAAATACACAGAAAATTTCAATAACTCCACAATAAAAAGACAAACAAAATGGGCAAAGGACATGAACAAACACTTCACCAAAGAGGACATTCAAGTGGGTGACAAACACATGGAAAGATGCTTGTGATCACTAACCGTCATTAAAATGCAAATCAAAACTACAATGATTTTCCATCTCACCTCTTCAAAAATGACACTGATCAAAAATAAATAAATAAATAAAACAGAAAACAACTAATGGTTGCAAAGTTGTGGGAAGATTGGAGCCCTCTCCACTGCTTATGGGATTGTAAATTGGTTCAATCACTATGGAAAACGGTATGGTGCCTTCCTCAAAACGCTAGAAATGAAAATACCCTATGATCCAGCAATCCCACTCCAGTATACACCCTAGAGAAGTAAAGCTACTGACACGAACAGACATGTGCACACCTATGTCGCAGCATTATTCACAAAAGAAAAAGATGGAAACAATCTAACTGCCCATCAAGAGATAAACACTGTGATATGTACACATAATGGAATACTATGCAGCCACAACGAATAATGATGAGTTCTCAAAATATCTTACAACATAGATGAATCTGGAGGGCATCATGCTGAGTGAAATAAATCAGTTACAAAAGGAAAAATACTGTATGATCTCACTATTATAAAAAGACAAGAACTGGCATACATATAGAAAGCAACATTCTCTGGTGGTTACCAGGGATAAGAGGGAGAAGAAAGGAGAATCACTTTCTACATAGCAGATGCTTGTAAGTTTTGGTGATGGGTAAGACAATACCCAATAAGGTGAAGTCAACACAAGTTGACCAAGGTAAAATACGATCCTCAGAAGTACACAAGAATAAGGTATGGTTTTGGTAAAAACCACAACATATACAATTTTGCAACAACAGTAAAAACAACCAAAAAAGGCCAGACTTATATTTACATATGTGTGTAAATAGGTAGATATGTATGCTTATACATGTGTATGTAAACACATACGAACATACAAGTACAAATGTACAGGTGTTTCTGTAGGCAAATATAGACACTTTTGGGCTGCATATATGTAAATACATAAAATAAAGCACATAAGGGGCACAGTTATGAATAATTCCTGGACGTAACAAACACCTCACCAAATTGGTTTACTGGCTTTGAGGGGCAAGTCAGTCAATTAGCATAACACAGTTCATAAAGATAATGTTCTACATCCTAAATTGGTGAGTACCATCTGGGGTCTTAAAAGCTTGTGAGTGGTCATCTAAGATACAACTATTCATCTCTATGCATCTGGAGCAAAAGAGAAAGAAGGAAACTAAATAATCAAAGAAGAAACTAGTCTAAAGGACTAATAGTCTACAAGAACCATGGCCTCATCTACCTTGAGACCAGGTGGTGTCCAGCTACCACTAATGACCTATGCGACCAGGGACACAATATATGGTCCCAGATAGAATGGGAGAAAAATGTAGAACATAACTGAAATTTCTAAAGAAGCTCAGACTTGAGGCAGGGCCAAGATGGTGGAATAGCTAGACACTTCTTGCGACCCCTCTTACAACAAAGACCTGAAAAAACAAGTGAAACAATTATATTTATGACAAGCTAGGAGCCCTGGACATCAAAGGCAAAGTTAGAACAAGGACTGAGTGGCAAGGGGAGGGAGAGACAGTTTAGAAGCGGAAAGTAGTTACCCGACCAGAATTGCTGGGATCCCTCAGGCACCATTCCTGGGACTAGCTGTGGTGGGCTGGTAGTAGCATTCGGCAGCAGTTTCCTCAGGAAGAAGCAGCCAGCCTCACAGCTTATTCACACCCCCGGAACCAGAGAAGAACAGCACTGTCTGCAAAAGCTAAGTGCTTGTGTATATTTTACTGTGCCCCCAGCTCCCAAGCCTGCCTCTGTGGATGTTAATTTCCCTGGGCCATGGGCCTGAGATAGGGCATGTTGAGTGCCTGGAGCCATCCACCCGGCCTTGGAGTAGGAATAAATTCACAAGTGGGGACAAAGATAATTTGCCAGCTCCACTAACTGGGGGAGCTCAGGACAAAAGCAGCTCCTGTCCAGGCATAAACGGTCTGTGGACTTTGAACACCTTTCCCCCCTGCATGTACCTGTGTGGGCCTATTTCAGAAGAATAGGACCTTGTCGGCAGACTGCAACCATTACAGCTGTGTGGTTAAGAGGTGGGTGTTTGATATTTGACACCGCTTTGCCTTTTAAATAGGGTCTTCACCCATCCACATCAGGGGCATAAGGACTGGTGGCTCCACTCAGCTCACCCAGCCACGCATGACAGGGGTCTAAGGATAACTGGTACCTCCCGGTCCTTACAAACAAAAGCATTGGGTGTTTTTGGTCTGTCGGCAGAACCCACCCACCTAGGGAACAAGGACACACATTCCTCACAGACATTCGGGGGATGGTTCTCAGCCCCCTGCCTTGTTCAGAGCGTGATGCCCTGCTGCAACCAGATACCAGTACCTATACCAATCACTCCTGCCCAACTAAGACTGTAGGACAGAGCCTGTACCACACACTTGATGATCACCTACCTGGACACCTGAGCTGAATTCATACAAGAAAAGTGGATGAACTTCTAGACTGATACACCTGGTAACAGCTTTAGACATCTGGTGAAAGGACATCAGAGCTTCAAAGGCGAAGATAATCAGGCTAGCTCACTCATCCAACCCATATGGGCATCTCAAAACAAAACAAAGTAATAAGCTAGGATACAGTAAGCAAACATAAAATAAACTAATACAATAACTTATAGATGGTTAGGAGACAACAGTCAATATCAAGTCACATAAAAAACAGACCATGATCGCCTCAACAAGCTCTCAAAACAGAGAATCAATGGATTTTCTGGATGAAGGTACCTTTCTGGAATTACTGGATGCAGAATCCAAAAGATTAATATATAGAACTCTTTAAGACATCAGGAACAAAATTAGGTAGGAGATCAGACAATACACAGAAGAAGCCAAGGAATACACAGATAAAGTAGTTGAAGAAATCAAAAAGGTTATTCAAGAACATAATGGAAAATTGAATAAGCTGCAAGAATCCAGAGAGAGACAGCAAACATAAATCCAGAAGATTAACAATAAAATTACAGAAGTAGACAACTCAATAGAAAGTCAGAGGAGCAGAATTGAGGAAGTAGGAGACAGAATTGATGAGCTTGAAGATCAAGCCCTTGGCACCAATATATTTGAAGAAAAATCAGATAAAATAATTTAAAAAAATGAAGTAACCTTAAGAATCCTGTGGGACTCTATCAAGAGAAATAACCTATGAGTGATTATAGTACCAGAACAGGGAGGAACAACAGAAAACACAAAAAGAATTGTTGAAGATTTGCTCGCAAAAAAGTTCCCTGATATCCTGAAAGATGAAAAGGTATCTATCCAAGATGCTCATCGAACACCACATAAGGTAGATTCTAAAAGAAAGTCACCAAGACATAATCAAATTTGCCAAACAAAAGATAAAAAGAGAATTTTAAGAGCAGCAAGGGATAAAAGAAAAGTCACTGGCAAAAGAGAGTCAATAAGAATAAACTCTGATTACTTGGCAGAAACCATGCAGGCAAGAAGGCAATGGGATGACTTATATAAAGTATTGTAGGAGAAAAAAATTGCCACCCCAAAATGATATATCCAGCAAAACTGTCTCTCAGATATAAAGGCGAAATTAAGACATTTGCAGATAAACAGAGGTTTAGGGAATTCATAAAAATGAAACCGAAACTACAAGAAAGACTAAAGGGAGTTGTTTGGTTAGAAGATCAATAATATCAGGTATCAACCCAAGACTAGAACACTGGACAGAACAATCAGATGTCAACCCAACAATCAGATTTATTTTTAAATCACAAAAATAAATAAAGATTAAAAAAATAAATAATGCTCACAACAGGGAAACAGTGATGTTATTATGGAAGACAACATTAAAACAATAAAGAGGGACTAAGAAATGTAGTCACAGATCTTTCATATGGAGAGGAAGACAAGGCAATATAAAGAAATAAAAATTAGATTTAAACTTAGAAAAATAGGGGTAAATACTAAGGTAACCACAAAGGAGGATAACTATCCTACACATCAAAATAAAATACAAGAAAAATATAGAGACTCAGCAGAAATAAAATCAACAACAACAAATAAGAGGAAAGACAATATATAAAGATAAACTATTCAGCACAAAACATTAGCTGGGAAAAAGAGTCAACAACACACAAAAAAGACATCAAAATGACAGCACTAAACTCATACGTATCTGTAGTTAAGCTGAATGTAAATGGACTAAATGCACCAATAAAGAGACAGAGTGGCAGAATGGATTAAAAAAAAACATGATTCATCTATATGCTGCCTACAAGAGACAAGTCTTAGACTTAGAGACACAAACAAAAACTCAAAGGATGGAAAAAAAAACGTATCAAGCAAACAACAATCAAAAAAGAGCAGGAGTGTCAGTATTAATTTCCTCCAAAATAGCCTTGAAAGTTAAATCCACCACAAAGGACAAGGAAGGACAATATATAATGATTTAAGGGCAATATACCAGGAGGAGATAACCATATTAAATATTTATGCACCCAGTGAGGGCGGCAATACATAAAAAAACTCTAACAGCATCGAAAAGTGAAATATACAGCTCTACAGTAATAGTAGGAGACTTCAACACACCACTTTCGGTGAAAGACTGGGCATCCAGAAAGAAGCTCAATCAAGACACGGAAGATCCAAATGCCACAACCAACTTGACCTCGTAGACATATACAGAACTCTCCAGCCAAAAGCTGCCAAGTATACTTTCTTTTCTAGTGAACATGGAAATTCTCTAGAACAGGCCACATATTAGGTCATAAAGCAAGCCTCAGCAGAATCCAAAACATCAAAATATTACAAAGCATATTCTCTGACCATAAGACGTAAAAGTAGAAGTCAATAATAGAAAAAGCAGGGAAAAGAAATTAAACACTTGGAAACTGAACAATAACCTGCTTAAAAACGACTGGGTCATAGAAGACATTAAGGATGGAATAAAGAAATTCATAGAATCTAATGAGAATTAAAACACTTCCTATCAGAACCTTGGGATGCAGCAAAAGCAGTGCTCAGAGGTCAATTTATATCAATAAATGCATACATCCGGAAAGAAGAAAGGGCCATAATCAAAGAATAACCCCTACAATTTGAATAAATAGAAAGAGAGCAACAAAAGAAACTCTCAGTACCAGAAGGAAAATAATAAAGATTAGAGCAAAATTAAATGAAATAGAAAACAGAAAAACAATTGAAAGACGTAAAAAGACCAAGGGCTGGTTCTTTGAAAAAATTAACAAAATTGATAAACCATTGGCCAGACTGACAGAAGAAAGACAGGTGAGGAAGCAAATAATCCAAATAAGAAATGAGATGGATGATATTGCAACAAACCCAACTGAAATTAAAAGAATCATATCAGATTACTATGAAAAATTGTATTCTAATAAATTTGAAAGCCCAGAAGAAATGGGTGAATTCCTAGAAACACACTACCTTCCTAAACTAACACAAACAGAGGTAGAACAACTAAATAGACCCACAACAAAAGAAGAGATTGAAAAGGTAATAAAGAAACTCCCAACAAAAAAAAAAAGCTGTGACCCAGATGACTTCAGTGCAGAGTTCTACCAAACTTTCAGGGAAGAATTAACACCACTACTACTAAAGGTATTTCAGAGCATAGAAATACTCCCAAACTCATTCTAGGAAGCCAGCACATCCCTGATACCAAAACCAGGTAAAGACACCACAAAAAAAAGAAAATTACAGACCTATATCCCTTATGAACTTAATGCAAAAATACTCAACAAAATTCTAGCCAAAAGAATTCAACAATATATCAAAAAATAATTCACCATGACCAAGTGGGATTCATATCAGGTATACAAGGATGGTCCAACATTAGAAAAACAACTGATATAATCCATCATATAAATAAAACAAAAGACAAGAGTCACATGATCTTATCAATTGATGCAGAAAAGGTATTTGACAAAGTTGAACACTCATTCATGATAAAAACTCTCTGCAAAATAGGAATAGAAGGAAAATTCCTCAACATAATAAAGGGAATTTATACAAAGCCAACAGGCAACATCATCGTAAATGGAGAGAGTCTGAAAGCATTCCCCTCGAGACTGGGAACCAGACAAGGATGCCCTTTACACCACCCTATGCAACACAAAAAGACAAATAACCCAATTAAAAAATGGGCAAAGGATATGAATTGGCACTTCACTAAAGAAGATGTTCAGGTAGCTAACAGATACATGAGGAAATGCTCGTGATCATTAGCTATTAGAGAAATGCAAATCAAAACTACAATGAGTTTCCATCTCATTCCAACAAGGATGGCATTAATCCAAAAAACACAAAATAATAAATATTGGAGAAGTTGTGGAGAGACTGAAACACTTATACACTTTTGGTGGGTATGTAAAATGGTAAACCATTTTGGTAAACCAAAATCGATTTGGTGCTTCCTTAAAAAACTAGAAATAGAATCACCATACTATCCAGCAATCCCACTCCTTGGAATATATCCTAGAGAATTAAGAGCCTTTACACGAACTGATACATGCACACCCATGTTCATTGCAGCACTGTTTACAATAGCAAAAAGATGGCAACCAAGGTGCCCATCAATGGATGAATGGATAAATTATGGTATATTCACATAATGGAATACTATGCATACATAAAGAACAATGATGAATCCGTGAAACATTTCATAACATGGAGGAATCTGGAAGAAATTATGCTAAGTGAAATTAGTCAGTTGCAAAAGAACAAATATTGTATAAAACCACTATTATAAGAACTCCAGAAATAGTTTAAACAGAAAATATTCTTTGATGGTTACAAGATGAGAGGGAGGGAGGGGGTTTTCACTAATTAGATGTAGATAAGAATTATTTTAGGTGAAGGGAAAGACAACATAGTACAGGCGAGGTCAGCACAACTGGAGTAAACTAAAAGCAAAGAAGTTTCCTGAATAAACTGAACGTTTTGAAGGCCAGTGTAGCAGGGGTGGGGGTTTGGGGACCATTGTTTCAGGGGACATCTAAGTCAATTGGCATAATAAAATCTATTAAGAAAATATTCCACATCCTACTTTGGAGAGTGGCTTCTGGGGTCTTAAATGCTAGCAAGTAGCCATCTTAGATGCATCGATGGGTCTCAACCCACCTGGAGCAAAGGAGAATGAAGAACACCGAAGACACACTGTAATTATGAGCCCAAGAGACAGAAAGGGCCACATAAACCAGGAACTACACAGCCTGAGACCAGAAGAACTAGATGGTGCCCAGCTACAACCGATGATTGCCCTGACAGGGAACAAAACAGAGAACCCCGAGGGAGCATGAGAGCAGTGGATGCAGACCCTGAATTCTCTTAAAAAGACCAGACTTAATGGTCTGACTACGACTAGACAGACCCTGGAGGTCATGGTCAGCAGACCTTCTGTTAGCCCAAGACAGGAACTGTTCCCAACTCTTCAGACAGGGATTGGACTGGACTATGGGATAGAAAATGATACTGGTGAAGAATGAACTTCTTGGACCAGGTAGACACATGAGACTATGTTGGCCTCTCCTGTCTGGAAGGGAGATGAGAGGGTAGAGGGGTTCAGAAGCAGGCCGAACGGACACAAAAATAGAGAGTGGAAGGAAGGAGTGTGCCGTCTCACCCACAATTAGGTGTATATAGCATGGTGGATATAAATTTTTGTAAACTTTCACTTAAAGCACAATAAAAATTAAAAAAAAGTTCAGACTTACAGGACCAGTAGAGACTAGAGGAGCTCCTGAGACTGCTGTAGTGGGATACCCTTTAATCTTGGAACTCAAACCATTCCTGGTGGAGCCAAAAGGCAGAGTGGCTCATATATATAAAAACAACAACAACAAAATATATATATATATGTACTTCACCCATGAGTACTATGCTTCTCTAAACAATCATTTAAATGGGACCTATTGGTCAACATTTACCCTAGACCAAAAATGAGAAGGTAAGAGGGGTTACGGAAACTAGATTAATGGAAACAGAAAAACCAGAATGGAAATAATGAGAATGTTGATATATTGTGAAGTGTAAAGTCACTGAATCATATGTATAAAAAAAATAGTAATCGTTAAATGAGAACCTGATTTACTATGTAAATTTTCTCCAAAAACACAATAAAATATATTTTTTAAAAAAACAGAGAAATCATGAACTCACTTAAATTGTTTCTGGATTCCTGACTCTCAGAAACTGTGTGAGGTAATGCATGTTTGTTGTTTTAAATTGCTAAATTTTGGGCTAATTTGTTATACAGCAATACATAACTAATACCTCCTTTTCACCTTATGCACCTATGGTAATGTGTTTGATATTCACATTTTCGTAAGTACGTATCTTCAAAAGATTTGTAGTGTTGCTTTTTGTACATGCATTTCAATTTGTATAACTATCGTTGTGCTATATATACCATTCTGGTTGTTGCTGTTTTTGCTTTTATGCACAGGTTTTTCAGACCTATCAATGTTGCTGAATATATATATCTCATTTTTTCCCATCTAAATTCAGGAGAATATTCCATAGCATGTATCTTTTAACTTAACTCCTTACATACGCACTTAGAAACCTGTGTTCTGTTTATTTAAGGGTATATATACTGATGTTGTCAGGAGGGATCAGTCCCTGGAGAAGGACATCATGCTTGGCAGAGTACAGGGTCAGTGGAAAAGAAGAAGACCCTCAACAAGGTGGATTGACACAGTGGCTGCAACAATGAGCTCAAGCATAACAACGACTGTAAGGATGGCGCAGGACCGGGCAGTGTTTCGTTCTGTTGTGCATAAGGTCGCTATGAGTCGGAACCGACTCGACGGCACCTAACAATACATACTGAAAGGGATTGCTGGGTCAGAGAGTAGATGCTTTCCATTTTCTTTTTGAAGATGCTTTCATTTTCTCTTCTCTTTTCCCCATTCACATGAACATTTTTTATGTAATTTACTATTTTATAAGGTAATATATTGATGCGTTGTTGTTAGCTGACATTGAGTTACTTATAACTCACGGCAATCTCATTCATATTGAGATAGGTCTGTTGTGACCCATAGTGCTTTCAATGGCTGATCGCCAGGCCTTTCTGCCTAGTCTGCCTTAGTCTGGAAGCTCCACTGAAAGGTGTTCAACATCATAGCAACACGCAAGCCTCCATGAAAGATGCATAGTGACTGCACTTAAGGTACATTGGCTGGGAATCAAACCCAAGTCTCCCGTGTGGAAGGCAACAATTCTACCACTGAACTACCAGTGGCCCTAATATATCCATGTAGGGCAACATTAGGATATTTTGAAAGGCTATATCTCCTTTGTGTTTGTTTCTGTCAGCCTCCCACTTAATTTTCTCAGAGAGAAATAATATTATTAGCTCCTGGAAAATCCTATTAAAGTGATTTAAATACAAGCAAATACATATTCTTTCCATTTTTACTAAAATAGTAGCATAGTATGTACATTGTTCTACACATTTTTTTTTTTTTTTTTTACTTCAGAATGTAGAGAACTGACTTACTCTTTTATATAGCTACATAGTACACCATTGTTTGGTTTTACCAAAATTATTTAATAAGTTCTATAGAGATGGGTCGCTATGAGTCGGAATCGACTCAACGGCACTGGGTTACTGGGTATAGAGGTGGACAAATGAGATCTATTCTTATTTTGCAAACTTTTGAATAAACTTACAAAGAATAATCTTATACAGATAAAAATAATTTTGTGTTAAAAATTGTGCAAGTTTATCAGTAAAATACATGATTAGAAATGTCTTGCTGTATTAAAGGGTAAGTGTATGCATAATTTAAATAGCTGTTGGGACGTATCTCTCTATAGAGGTTTGTGAATTTACAAATTTTGCCCAAGAAGCATTGCTTGATATTGCTAATCCTTCATTGTTTCCCTTTGCCAAAAATGTGGGAGAGTGGTGCTTTCAAACATTTTAGTTTTCTTTATTTTGTCTTGATTGTGTGTTATGCATAAAATGTTGACACACATCACACATATAATTTTAAGATGTTTATTTGCACAACATGAAAATTTAGAGGGAACAAATGTAAACAGGGGAAAGTAGGTGTACCCTACATCACTTTCCCCAGCCGCCCAACACTGTTCTCTTGTGGCCGCCATATATATCAGCTACTTACACTTGTAATCTGGAACGTATAAGAGAATTAATCTTACTTGCGAAGATTTGTGCTTTCTTTTGCAATGCAAGGTCAGGAATAAGAAAGTTCTTTTCAAGATGCTGTTTTAAGAAGAGGCACCAGACTTCAGAATAACCATTTATATTAGAGATATATGTCTTTATTATCTCAACATTCAGTCCCAACCAAACACCATCATCAGTATAGATATTGAACAAAAAGGGGTTTTTCATTAACTTTCTTTTCACTTTGAAGGACCATGGAACAGGAACCCTGCACTGACCCTGGTCATAATGTTTGAGTTTGCTCCAATCTGGATGACTTGGGTCTCTGGGCCTACTACACAGCAGTAATTCACCATCATCATGGTATAGATTACATAGTTAGGCATAGAATCCCAAACTGGAAATTATTTTCTTACAAAACATTGAAGATTTTATTCCCATGCTTTTCATCTTCGAATATTATAGTTGGGAAATCCAAAATCATTATAATTTCTATTTATTTTCATTTTGCATCTTTTATTTTACCTCTTTTTATGTCTCACTCAGATAAGAGAAGCAGACTATATGAGATGAATATTAAGGGAATTTTTAATGCAATTGTGCAATTTGGTTAAGCAGTCTCTCTGTAAAGCTTGAGTCATTTGCTTTTAGCAAGCACTACAGCTATTTCTTTCTGGTATTCTGTGCTTTCCGCCAGGATCCATCTGATATCAGCAATGATATACCTGGTTCCATGTCTTCTTCTAAACCCGGTTTGAATTTCCGGCAGTTCCCTGTCAATACACTGCTGCAGTCGCTATTGAATGATCTTCAGGAAAATTTTGCTTGCGTGTGACATTAATGATATTGTTCCATAATTTCTGCATTTGGTCGGACCACCTTTCTTGGGAATAGGCATAAATATGGATCTCTTCCTGTTGGTTGGCCAGGTAACTGTCCTCCAAATTTCTTGGAATAGTCAAGTGAGTGCTTCCAGTGCTGCATGTGTTTGTTGAAACATCTCAGTTGGTATTCGGTCAGTTCCCAGAGCCTTGTTTTTCACCAATGCCTTCATTGCAGATTGGATTTCTTTCTTCAGTACCATCGGTTCCTGATCATGTGTTACCTCCTGAAATGGTTGAATGTGACTGATTCTTTTTGGTATAGTGACTCTGTGTATTCCTTCCATCTTCTTTTGATGCTTCCTGAGTCATTTAGTATTTTCTCCATAAAATCCTTCAGTACTGCAACTCCAGGCACGAATTTTTTCTTCAGTTCTCTCAGCTTGAGAAATGCTGAGCATGTTCTTCCCTTTTGGCTTTCTACCTCCAGGTCTTTGCACACATCATCATAATACTTTACTTTGTCTTCTTGCCCTTTGAAATCTTCCTTTTAGCTCTTTTACTTCATCATTTTTCCCTTTTGCTTTAGCTACTCTACGTTCAAAAGCAAGTTTCAGAATCTCTTCAGACATTCATTCAGGTCTTCTTTCTCTCCTGTCTTCATGCATGATGATGATGTCATTTCACAAATGGTCTGGTCTTCAGTCATTAGTGTTCAATGTGTCAAATCTATTCTTGAGATGGTCTGTAAATTCATGTGGGATATACTCAAGGTCATACTTTGGCTCTTGTAGACTTCTAATTTTCTTCAGTTTCAACTTGAACTTGCATATGAGTAAGTGATGGTCTGATCCACAGTCTAAACTTTTCCATTGTCTCTTTCCACAGATGTAGCTGATTTTATTCATGTGTATTACATCTGGCAAGATCCATGTGTATAGTCATAGTTTATGTTGATGAAAAAAAGGTATTTGCAATGAAGAAATTGTTGGCCTTGGAAAATTCAATCATGTGATCTCCAGCATCATTTCTATTACCAGGCCATATTTTCCAACTGCTGGTCCTTCTTATTTTTTTCCAGTTTTTGAATTCCAATCACCATTAATTATCAGTACATCCTGATTGCATGTTAGATCAATTTTAGACTTCAGAGTTTGGTAAAAATCTCTAATTTCTTCATCTTTAGCCATAGTGGTTGGTGCATAAATTTGAATAATGGTTGTATTAATAGGTCTACCTTGTAGGTATATGGAAGTTACCCTATTACTGAAAGCATTGTATTTCAGGATAGATCTCGAAATGTTCTTTTTGACTATGAATGCAACTCCATTCCTCTTCAAGTTGTTGTTGCCAGCATAGTAGACCATATGACTGTCTGATTCAATATGACCAATAACAGTCCATTTCAGTTCGCTAATGCTTAGGATAGCGATGTTTATGCATTCCATTTTTGATGATTTCTAATTTCCTAGATTCGTACTTCTTGCATTACAAGTTCCTATTATTAATGGATATTTGTAGCTGTTTCTTCTCATTTTGAGTCATGCCACATCAGCAAATGAAGGTCCTGAAAGTTTGACTCCATCCATGTCATTAAGGTCGACTCTACTTTGAGGAGGCAGCTCTTCCCCAGTCACATTTTGAGTGCCTTCCAACCTAAGGGGCTCGTCTTCCTGCACTATATCAGTCAATGTTTCCCTGCTATTTATAAGGTTTTCACTGGCTAATTCTTTTCAGGAGTAGACTGCGAGGTCCTTCCTCCTAGTCTGTCTTAGTTTGGAAGCTCAGCTGGAATCTCTCTTCTGTGGGTAACCCTGCTGGTGTTTGAATACCTGTGGCATAGCTTCTGGCATCATAGCAACTTGCAAGCCCCCACAGTATGACAAGCTGACAGTGTTTTATTAACTATGGTAAGGTATTTGACTGTGTAGATCATAACAATTATGGGTAACATTGTGGAGAATGGGAATTCTGGAACACTTAATTGTGTTTATGAGAAATCTGTACCTGGATCAAGAGGCTGTTGTTAGAACGGAACATGGGGATACTGCATGGTTTAAAGTCAGGAATGGTGTGCATCAGGGTTGTATCTTTTCACCACACCTATTCAATCTGTATGCTGAGCAAATTTTCCAAGAAGCTGGACTATATAAAGAAGAACAGGGCATCAGGATTGGAGGAAGACTCATTAACAGCCTGCATTATGCAGATGACACAACCTTGCTTGGAAAAAGTGAAGAGGACTTAAAGCCCTTACTGATGAAGATCAAAGATCTTAGCCTTAAGTATAGATTACAACTCAAGATAAAGAAAATAAAAATCCTCACAACTGGACGAATAAGCAACAACATGATAAACAGAGTGGAGACTGAGGTTGTCAAGGATTTCCTTTTACTTGGATTCATAGTTAATATCCATGGAAGCAGCAGTCAAGAAATCAAAAGACACATTGCATTGGGCAAATCAGCTGCCAAAGACCTCTAAAGTGTTGTTAAGCAAAGATGACACCTTGAGGACTAACATGCTCACCTCATATGCATGTGAAAGCTGGACAATGAATAAGGAAGACCGAACAAGAATTGATGCTTTTGAATTGTCGTGTTGGCAAAAAATATTGCATATGCCAAAAGAATGAACAAATCTATCTTGGAAGAAGTACAACCAGAATGCTTCTCATAAGCAAGGATAGAGAGACTACGTCTCAAATACTTTGGACATGTAGTCAGGAGGGCTCAGTCCCTGGAGAAAGACATCACACTTGGTAAAGTAGAGGGTCAGCAAAAAAAAAGGAAGACCGTCAATGAGATAGTTTGACAATGGCTGTAACAATGGGTTCAAGCATAGCAACAATCGTGGGGATGGCGCCGGACCAAGTGGTATTTCGTTCTGTTGTGCATAGGGTCACTATGAGTCAGAACTGACTCAACAGCACCTAAAGAAGACAGCAATTTCTTGTTGCTTTTCTGCTAGAGTGACTCAAACTTTCATTTTTGAAAGATCTAGACTGTTAGCAGTCTTGTCCAATTGTGTTTTTGTAATTTTCCACTACCTTTACTTTCAGGACATGGAAGGATTAAAAGGCACCATAAAGGATCTGTGACATTCCAAACTTAGCTTTTTTAAATTCCTACTATATAATAGCAACCCAGTTTCCCCTTGACAGTCAGGATCAAACACCATAGTGGTAGAGTAATCATGTTCTTTGCCTGTTGATTTCCTGGCATGTGCAACAGTGTCTGGGTAGGAATCTCAGCTTCCAGTTACTGGAATCATTGTTGCATCCCCTGATGAAGGCTTCCTTCCTAAGAAACTACAACCTCTTAGACCAAAAGACCCTAAAGTTATGGTGGTGGGAAGCAAAAATCTTTACTAGTGAATCATTAGGGGTAATAGTAAGAGGAGTATCTTAGGCTGGATTCTCTAGAGAAGCAAAACCAGTAAAGTGTATAAATACACATACAGAGAGATTTATATTCAGGAAACGGCTCACGTGATTTTAGAGGCAAAAACAGCCCAAGTCCATGTATCAGGATAGAGGCGTCTCTCAATTCACGCAGCTGTAGGGGCTGGAGAACTCAAGATTGGCAGGTCAGAGAGTGGGGCTCTCTCTCTCAGGCTGTGAAGATCAACAAATTCCAAGATCCGCCAATAAGCTGATACTTCAAGTCCCAAGAGCTGCAGGCCAGATGAACAGGAGGCAGCTGCAGGATCTAGAGTGAACAGAAAAGCCAGACCGTCTACTTATATTTGTATGCAGGTCACACCCCCAAGGAAACTCTCTTTCTACTGATTGGCTACTCACATTAGATTCAATCATGGGAGTGATCACATATAAACACTGACAATCATGGCCCAGCCAAGTTGACACACAATCTTAACCATCACAAGGGCATGTAGAATGCACCTTCTCATTAACATTTCACTGTAGGGTGGTAAGATATTTATTAAGGAACTTCTAGTATCAGTACATTTCTTTCTTTCTTTATTGGGCTAGTCAAGCACCTGAGAAGACATTTCAGCAAGATTCCTGATTTGAAGCTAAAAGTCTTGCTCCCAGGTTTCTGGGAGCTTGGGGAGGGAGAAAGGCTGTTTGAGTCTCCATAGTCAATATGCATGTATCATATAGCCCTTTTTATCACTATTGTACCCAGGCCCTCAAGTGTTTCTAGCATAGTTGAGTCTAGAAAGCCTGTGTTATTTTGAGAGTGTAAGTTTCCAGATTTGCGCTGGGAATTCCATGCAAAGAAGGGAAGAGGCATAAAGTTTGAGAAGGAATTGATACCTAGCTGTTATCCAAAGAGCTATAATTCTAGTTCTTCTTATTTTTGCCACCAATTTGTTCAACTCCAGTTCAGAATGGAACTGGAGCTGCTGTTTCTCAAGACTTTTGAAGCTCTTTTCAAAGTAAGTAAGTTTGTTGCTTAGCTTCTCCCTTTCAAGCTTAGAGTTCAGCTCTCTCATGTTCACTCATCTATCTGCTTTTGAACTTCCAAAAATTGGCTGTCATTTTTTTCTTTCCTATTTTGCCTGTTCTTTCAGGTCTATGTTTAAAAAAAAAAAAAAGCCCACTTTTTTGGAAGTTTTTTCTGGGATTCGGGCAGTAAGGGAATCAGAAGAGTGCTTACAATGTACCATCTTAATGAAGAATCTTTGCGTTATTGATTTCACTATGAAATACCAAATTGTTCTCTATAATGGTCATATCATTATAACTATAATAGTTTTGCATGTGAATTTCATTTTTCAAAATTTGTTAACAGATTTTGTTAGTTTTTTTTTTTAAATATTGTAGCTGTATTGCGGTATCTTATTTTTTATTTCATGAATTGCCTAGTAATATATTTTGATAAACTAAAAAATTTGGTTTCCTGTCTTTTTATTTTTGATTTATAATAATATAGATATTAAATCTTTTTTTAAAATAATTTTTATTGTACTTTAAGTGAAAGTTTACAAATCAAGTCAGTCTCTCACACAAAGACCCATATACACTTTGCTACACACTCCCAATTACTCTCCCCTAATAAGACAGCCTGCTCTCTCCCTCCACTCTCTCTTTTCATGTCCTTTTCGCCAGCTTCTAACCCCCTCCACCCTCTCATCTCCCCTCCAGGCAGGAGATGTCAACATAGTCTCAAGTGTCCACCTCATCCAAGAAGCTCACTCCTCACCAGCATCCCTCTCCAACCTATTGCCCAGTCGAATCCACGTCTGAAGACTTGGCTTCGGGAATGGTTCCTGTCCTGGGCCAACAGAAGGTCTGGGGGCCATGACCACCAGGGTCCTTCCAGTCTCAGTCAGACCATTAAGTCTGGTTTTATGAGAATTTGGGGTCTGCATCCCACTGCTCTCCTGCTCCCTCAGGGATTCTTTGTTATGTTCCCTGTCAGGGCAGTCATCGGTTGTAGCTGGGCACCATCTAGTTCTTCTGGTCTCAGGATGATATAGTCTCTTGTTCATGTGGCCCTTTCTGACTCTTGGGCTCGTAATCACCTTGTGTCCTTGGTGTTCTTCATTCTCCTTTGATCCAGGTGGGTTGAGACCAATTGATGCATCTTAGATGGCTGCTTGCTAGCATTTAAGACCCCAGATGCCACTCTTCAAAGTGGGATGCAGAATGTTTTCTTAATAGATTTTATTATGCCAATTGACTTATATGTCCCCTGAATCCGTGGTCCCCAGACCCCTGCCCCTGCTACGCTGGCCTTTGAAACATTCAGTTTATTCAGGAAACTTCTTTGCTTTTGGTTTAGTCCAATTGTGCTGACCTCCCCTGTACTGTGTGCTGTCTTTTCCTTCACCTAAAGTAGTTCTTATCTGCTACCTAATTAGTGAACACTCCCCTCACACCCTCCCTCCCTCCCCCCTCTCGTAACCACAAAAGAATGTTTTCTTCTCAGTTTAAACTATTTCTCAAGTTCTTATAATAGTGGTCTTTTACAATATTTGTCCTTTTGCAACTGACTAATTTCACTCAGCATAATGCCTTCCAGATTCCTCCATGTTATGAAATGATTCACAGATTCCTCACTGTTCTTTACCGATGTGTAGTATTCCATTGTGTGAATATACCATAATTTATTCATCCATTCATACATTGTTGGACACCTTGGTTGCTTCCAAGTTTTTGCTATTGTAAACAGTGCTGCAATAAACATGGGTGTGCATGTATCTGTTAGTGTAAAGGCTCTTATTTCTCTAGGATATACTCCAAGGAGTGTGACTGCTGGATCGTATGGTAGTTCTATTTTTAGCTTTTTAATAAAGCACCAAATCGATTCCCAAAGTGGCTGTACCATTTGACATCCCAAAGTGTTCCAATCTCTCCACAGCCTCTCCAACATTTATTCTTTTGTGTTTTTTGGGTTAATGCCAGCCTTGTTGGAGTGAGATGAAATCTCACTGTAGTTTTCATCTGCATTTCTCTAAAGGCTAATGATCGTGAACATTTCCTCATATATCTGTTAGCTGCCTGAATGTCTTCTTTAATGAAGTGTCTATTCAGTCTTCTTTAGTGAAGCGTCTATTCATATCTTTTGCCCATTTTTTAATTGGGTTATTTGTCTTTTTGCAGTTGAGTTTTTATAGTATTATGTAGATTTTAGAGATCAGGCACTGATCAGAAATGTCATAGCTAAAAACTTTTTCCCGGTCTGTAGGTAGTCTTTTTACTCTTTTGGTGAAGTCTTTGGATGAGCATAAGTGTTTGATTTTTAGGAGCTCCCAATTATCTAGTTTTTCTTCGATGTTCTTTATAATGTTTTCCATACTGTTTATGCCATATATTAGGGCTCCTAACGTTGTCCCTATTCTTTCTTCGATAATCTTTATCCTTTTAGATTTTATATTTAGGTCTTTGATCCATTTTGAGTTAGTTTTTGTGCATGGAGTGAGGTATGGGTCTTGTTTCATTTTTTTGAAGATGGTTATCCAGTTATGCCACCACCATTTGTTAAAAAGACTGTCTTTTCCCTATTTAACTGTTCTGGGGCCTTTGTCAAATATCAGCCGCTTATATGTGGATGGATTTATGTCTGGATTCTCAATTCTGTTCCTTTGGTCCACGTATCTGTTGTTGTACCAGTACCAGTCTGTTTTGATTACTGTGACGGTGTAATAGATTCTAAAATCAGGTAAAGAAAGGCCTCCCAGTTTGTTTTTCTCTTTAAGTAATGCCTTATTTATCCGGGGCCTCTTTCCCTTCCATATGAAATTAGTGATTTGTTTCTCCATCTCATTGAAGAATGTCGTTGGGATTTGGATCGGAATAGCATTAAATGTTTAGATGGTTTTTGGTAGAATAGACATTTTTATAATGTTACGTCTTCCTATCCATGAGCAAGGTATGTTTTTCCACTTATGTAAGTCTCTTTTGGTTTCTTGCAGAAGTGTACTGTAGTTTTCTTTGTATAAGTCTTTTACATCTCTGGTAAGACTTATTCCTAAGTATTTTATCTTCTTGGGGGCTACTGTAAATGGCATTGATTTGGTGATTTCCTCTTCAATGTTCTTTTTGTTGGTATAGAGGAATACAACTGATTTTTTTATGTTTATCTTGTATCCCGATACTCTGCTGAACTCTTCTATTAGTTTCAATAGTTTTCTGGAGGATTCCTTAGGGTTTTCTGTGTATAAGAACACATCACCTGCAAATAGAGATACTTTTACTTCTTCCTTGCCAATCTGGATGCTCTTTGATTCTTTATCTAGCCTAATTGCTCTGTCTAGGACTTCCAGCACAATGTTGAGTAAGAGTGGTGATAAAGGGCATCCTTGTCTGGTTCCCGATCTCAGTGGAAATGTTTTTAGGCTCTCTCCATTTAAGGTGATGTTGGCTAATGACTTTGTATAAATGCCCTTTATTGTGTTGAGAAATTTTCCTTCTATTCCTATTTTGCTGAGAGTTTTTACCATGAATGGGTGTTGAATTTTGTCAAATGCCTTTTCTGCATCAATTGATAAAATCATGTGATTCTTGTCTTTTGTTTTATTTATGTGCTGGATTACATTAATTGTTTTTCTAATGCTGAACCATCCCTGCATACCTGGTATGAATCCCACTTGGTCATGGTGAGTTATTTTTTTGATATGTTGTTGAATTCTATTGGCTAGAATTTTGTTGAGGATTTTTGCATCTACATTCATGAGGGATATAGGTCTATAATTTTCTTTTCTTGTGGAGTCTTTACCTGGTTTTGGCATGAGGGATATGGTGGCTTTATAGAATGAATTTGGTAGTATTCCATCGTTTTCTATGCTCTGAAATACCTTTAGTAGTAGTGGTGTTAACTCTTCTCTGAATGTTTGGTAGAACTCTGCAGCGAAGCTGTCCGGACCAGGGCTTTTTTTTTTTGTTGGGAGTTTTTTGATTACCTTTTCAATCTCTTCTTTTGTTATGGGTCTATTTAATTCTACCTCTGTTTGTGTTAGTTTACATAGGTAGTGTGTTTCTAGGAATTCATCCATTTCTTCTAGGTTTTCAAATTTGTTTGATTATAGTTTTTCATAGTTATCTGTTATGATTGTTTTAATTTCAGTTGGGTCTGTTGTAATATCGCCCATCGCATTTCTTATGTGGATTATTTGCTTCCTCTCCTGTTTTTCTTTTGTCAGTTTGGCCAATGGTTATCAATTTTGTTGAGTTTTTCAAAAAAACAGCTTTTGGTGTTGTTAATTCTTTCAATTGTTTTTCTGTTTTCTATTTCATTTAGTTCAGCTCTAATTTTTATTATTTGTTTTCTTCTGGTGACTCTGGGTTTCTTTTGTTGCTCTCTTTCTATTTGTTCAAGTTGTAGGGATAGTTCTTTGATTTTGGCCCTTTCTTCTTTTTGGATGTGTGCATTTATTGATATAAATTGTCCTCTGAGCACCGGTTTTGCTGTGTCCTAAAGGTTCTGATAAGAAGTGTTTTCATTCTCATTGGATTCTATGAATTTCTTTATTCCATCCTTAATGTCTTCTATAATCCAGTCTTTTTTGAGCAGAGTATTATTCAGTTTCCAAGTGTTTGATTTCTTTTCCCTGCTTTTCTTGTTATTGATTTCCACTTTTATGGACTTACAGTCAGAGAAGATGCTTTGTAATATTTCAGTGTTTTGGATTCTGCTAAGGCTTGCTTTATGACCTAATATTTGGTCTATTCTAGAGAATGTTCCATGTGCACTAGAAAAGAAAGTATAGTTGGTTGCTGTTGGGTGGAATGTTCTGTATATTTCTACGAGGTCAAATTGCTTGATTATGGCATTTAGATCTTCCGTGTCTTTATTGAGCTTCTCTCTGGATGTCGTGTCTTTCACCGAAAGTGGTGTGTTGAAGTCTCCTACCATTATTGTGGAGCTGTCTCTGTCACTTTTCAATGCTGATAGAGTTTGTTTTATGTATCTTGCAGCCCTGTCATTGGGTGCATATTTAATATTGTTATCTCTTCTTGGTGTGTTGTCCCTTTAATAATTATATATTGCCCTTCCTTATCCTTTCTGATGGATTTAACTTTAAAGTCTATTTTGTCAGAAATTAATATTGCCACTCCTGACCTTTTTTGATTGTTGTTTGCTTGATATATTTTTTTCCACCCTTTGAGTTTTAGTTTGTTTATGTCTCTAAGTCTAAGGTGTGTCTCTTGTAGGCAGCATATCTTGTTTTTTAATCCTGTAGGCAGGATCTTGTTTTTTAATCCTTTCTGCCACTCTCTGTCTTTTTATTGGTGCATTTAGTCCATTGACATTCAGGGTAATTATGGATAGGTATGAATTTAGTGATATCATTTTGATGTCTTTTTTTGTGTGTTGACAGCTTCTTTTTCCCACTTGATTTTATGTGCTGAGTAGATTTTCTTTATATATTGTCCTTTCCTTATATTCGTTTTTGTTGATTTTGTTTCTGCTAAGTCTTTGTTTTTCCCTTGTATTTTATTTTGATGAGTAGGATAGTTTGTCTCCTTTGTGGTTACCTTATTATTTACCCTTATTTTTCTAAATTTGTAACTAACTTTTATTTCTTTGTATCCCCGTATCTTCCTTTCCATATGGAATGTGTATGATTACATTTCTTAGTCCCTCTTTATTATTTTAATGTTGTCTTCTTTTATACAATAACATTGCCGTGACCCTGTGTTGGGCTTTTTTTTTTTTTTTGGATTTCCCTGTCTGGGTTGACTTCTGGTTGCTCTGCCCACTGTCCTAGTCTTGGGTCGATAGCTGATATTATTGATCTTCTAACCAAAGAACTCCCTTTAGTATTTCTTGTAGTTTTGGTTTGGTTTTTATGAATTCCCTCAACTTGTGTTTATCTGGAAATGTCTCAATTTCACCTTCATGTTTAAGAGACAGTTGTGATGAATATACGATTCGTGGCAGGCAAATTTTTCCTTCAATTTTTTAAATATGTCATCCCATTGCCTTCTTTGCCCGCATGGTTTCTGCCGAGTAGTCCGAGCTTATTCTTATTGGCTCTCCCTATAGGTGATTTTTCTTTTATCCCTCACTGCTCTTATAATTGTCTCCTTATCTTTGGTTTTGGCAAGCTTGATTATAGTATGTCTTGGTGACTTTCTTTTACGATCTACCTTATGTGGAGTTCGATGAGCACCTTGGATAGATATCTTCTCATCTTTCACAATATCAGGGAAGTTTTCTGCCAACAAATCCTCAACAATTTTCTGTGTACTTTCTGTTATCCCTCCGTGTTCTGGTACTCCAGTCACTTGTAGGTTATTTCTCTTGATAGAGTCCCACATGATTCTTAAGGTTTCTTCATTTTTTTTTTTAATTATTTTATCTGATTTTTCTTCAAATATATTAGTGCCAAGTGATCTGTCTTCGAGTTCAGAAATTCTGCCTTCCATTTGCTCAATTCTGCTCCTCTGACTTTCTATTGAGTTATCTAATTCTGTAATTTTATTGTTAATCTTCTGAATTTCTGATTGTTGTCTGTCTATGGATTTTTCCAGCTTATTAAACTTTTCATTATGTTCCTGAAAAATTTTTCTGAGTTCTTCAGTTGCTTTATCTGTGTGTTCCTTGGCTAGTTCTGCGTATTGCCTTATTTCCTTCCTGATGCCTTGAAGGGTTCTGTATATTAAACTTTTGTATTTTGCATCTGGTAATTCCAGGAATGCACTTTCATCTTAAAGATCCCTGGATTCTTTGTTTTGAGAGCCTGTTGAGGTGATCATGGCCTGTTTTTTTATGTGACTTGATATTGACTGTTGTCTCCGAGCCATCTATAAGTTATTGTATTAGTTTTTGCTTGCTTACTGTGTTGTAGCTGCTTGCTCTGTTTTGTTTTGGTGTAGCCCTATGGGTTGCTTGAGTGAGCTAGCTTGATTATTTTTGCCTTTGGAACTCTGGTGTCCTGTCTCCAGCTGGCTAGAGCTGTTATCAGGTATATCAGTCTAGATGTCCATTCAGTTTTCTTGTATGAATTCAGCTTAGGTTTCCAGGTAGCTGATCAGCAAGTGTGGGGTACAGACTCTGTCCTACAGTCTTAGAGGGGCAGAGGTAATTGGCATATATACCTGTATCTGATTGCAGCAGGGAGTCACGCTCTGAACAAGGCAGGGTCTGAGAAGTGACCCCCAAGTGTCTCTGAGGAAAACGCGTCTCTATTCCCTAGAGCATGCTGGTGGGTGGGCTCTGCAGAGGGAACATGGGCACCCAAAGATTTTGTAGTAAAGTCTGGGAGGTACCAGTTATTCCTGGGTCCCCGTCGCGGGTGGCTGGGTGACCCAAATGGAGCCACCAGTCCTTAGGTCCCTGTTGTAGGTAGGTGAGGACCTTGTTTAATAGGGAAAGCAATGTCAAATGTCAAACACCCACCTCTCCACCGCACTGCTGAAATGGTTGGAGTTTGCCAACAAGGGCCTATTCTCCCAAAATAGGCCCACACAGGTCCATGCAGAAGGGAAAGGTGCTCAAGGTCCACGGATAATTTATGCCTGAAGAGGAGCCACTTCTGTCCTGAGCTCCCCCAGGTAATGGAGTTAGCAAATTATCTTTTCCCCTCAGTTGGAAATTTTTTCTTTTCCCAAGGCCAGGAGGACGGCTCCAGGTGCTCACCAGGGTCTATCTTAGGCCTAGGGATTCAGCCGCTGAAGCTGGGTTGGGGGTGGGGGTGGGGGCGCAGTAAAATGTATGCAAGTACTTAGCTTTTGCCGAGAGAGACCTTCTGCTCAGGTTCCGGAGGTGTGAGTGGACTGTGTGGCTGCTGCTTCTCTCTGAGGAAACTGCGGCCAAACGCTCGGACCAGCCCGCCGCCGCCTCTTCCACTGCTGCAGCCTCTCTGGGAATGGTGCCTGAGGGCTCCCCGTGATTCAGGTCTGGTAACTCCTCTCCGCTTCCCAGAGGTATCTTCCTTCTCCTGCCCCTCAGTTCGTTGTCTGAGCTTGCCTTTGATGCTCAGGGCTCCCAGCTTGTCACAAATATACTCGTTTCACTTGTATTTTGGGGTCTTTGTTGTAAAGAGGGCTCGATAGAAGCATCTGTGTATTCCGCCATCTTGGCTCCACCTCCTCTAGGTATTAAATCTTAATTAAATATGGTGTATTATCTTCAATCTACATTTCTCAGTTTATGTTTTCTATATGCAGTTCCTTGGTCTATTTGTCTATATCTATGACAATATCACATTTTATAAATTACTATAGCTGTATACGAGCCCTGGTTGTGCAGTGGTTAAAATGCTTAGCTGTTAACCAAATGGTTGGTTGTTCAAACTCACCAGCTGCTCCACAGGAGAAAGATGTGGAAGTCTGCTTCCAGCCTTGGAAACCCTATGGGGCGGTTCTACTCTGTCCTATGAGGTAACTTTGAGTCGGAATCCACATGCTGGCAATGGGTTTGTTTTCAGATAGCTATAAGTTTTAAAATATGGCAAGACAAGTACCCGTTTCTTATTCTGCTTCATCAATATAAGGATTTCCTTGGCTGTTGATTTTCAATACAAATTTTAGAATCAGCTTGTCAAGTTTTATTTTCTTAGTTAAACTATGCTATATTAACAAACAAGATCCCTAAATCTCAGTGGCTTAACACAATGAAGAATCAATTTTTCATACAAAGTTTTATGCCTTTCAGAAAATTCTCATAGATAGCCTTTTAATGAAGAATTGCAGAGATTCAGGATACTTCCACCTTATGGCTGTTGCATTTCAATACAGAGTCTCCATGGTCACTACTGAAAGGGATAATGGGCATTAGGACCTTGCAAGACATTTTAAGAACTGGCTTAGAAGTGTTTTATATTATTACCAACCACAATCCACAATCCACTGTATACAACTGTCATGGATTGAATTATGTCCCCCAAAATATGTGTGTATCAATTTGGCTGGACCATGATTTCCAGTATTGTGTGGTTGTCCTCCATTTTGTGGTTGTAATTTTATATTAAAGAGGATGGGGTGCAGTTGTAACACCCTTTCCCAGGTCACATTCCTGATCCAATGTACAGGGATTTTCCCTGGGGTGTGACCTGCACCACCTTTTATCTTTCAAGAGATAAAAAAAAGTGAAGGGAAGCAAGCAGAGAGTTGGGGACCTCATAACATTAAGAAAACAAAGCACGTCCTTTGGACCTGGAGTCCCTGTGTAGAGAAGCCCCTAGTCTGAGGGAAGATTGATGAGAAGGCCGACAGAGAGAGAAAGCCTTCCCCTGGAGCTGTCCCCCTGAATTTGGACTTCTAGTCTACTTTACTATGAGAAAATAAACCTCTCTTTGTTCAAGCCATCCACTTGTGGTATTTCTGTTATAGCAGCACTGGATAACTAAGACAACAAACAACCCAGTCTGGTGGCTCCAATCCAGTTACAATTGTTTCTTGGTGATAGAATCTTCATGTGAGCTCATAAAAAGTGAAACTGGATTTTGATTGCCTTTGCATTGAATGAATCAGATATTTTGAGCAAGATTGATCTGATTATTGTAAAAAAGTCTCCTGGATATAAACATAAAATATTGCTCATTTTTTAGGTCTTTAATGTTTTTCCATGGAGTTATGTAGTACTCAGAATACAATTTGTGCATTAAGTTTGTAAAATCCTTAAATATTTCATATTAGGTTTTGCATTTTAAATTTGCATTAAGTATCTCTTCATTATCCCTCAGGTCACCAAGATATGTTCCATTTTCTTTTATTAATTGTATATTTTAGTAAGAACCATCTAAATTCCAGTAATAAAAATATAAGAAATTATAATGGTTTAAAATAACAGTTTATTTCTCATATAGTTTTCTTGAACATCTTGCTCCAGAATTTCCACTGAAGAAAATTTAGCCACATTGTCATATCTGCTAGGAAATATGAAAAACAATTTGGTTTTGCATCTGTATTTCATTATTTTGTGTCTGTGTTTGAGCACAGTGTATATACGATTTCCAATGAGAGGCTAGTAGATTTGAACTGCAAGCCTTTTGGTTAGCAGCCAAGTTCTTTAACCATTGAGCCACCAGGGCTCCTTATGTATGTGTATGTGTGTGTATATATATATATATACACACACATAGGTATACATACACATACACATATATATGTGAATTGAATGTATATATTTCACATGGGGTCACCATGAGTCCAAGTCCACTCAGTGGTAATGGGTTTTTGGGTTACTGACATACCTGTTTCCATAGGTACATGGGATCCTTTCTTAGTTTCTAATTCTGCATTTTCTAACCTCTTCCCTTGGTCTCTTTATCCCTGTATTAATATTGTATTGATGTTGTTTTTGTTAAGTGCCATCAAGTCAGTTCTGACTCATAGCGACACCACATGACAGAGTAGAACTGCCCCATAGGGTTTTATAGGCTGTAATGTTTACAGGAGCAGATCGCCAGGTCTTTCTCCTGAGGAGCTGCTGGGTGGGTTTGAACTTCTGACCTTTCAGTTAACATCCAAGCATTTAATATTTTGCCACCAGGGACCCAAGTGCTCATATTACACTGTATAAATGGATTCTTATATACTTCTTAGAGAAATTTTTTCAGTCTAAATCTCCTTTTAATTTGGGATGGCAGTTCTTTTCCTTTACTCTTTCATGTAAATGTAAAATTGGACTTCCAAATTTCACAAACTCATAAACACACATAACGTACACACCTGTCAATTATAATTATTTATTAGAATACTTTTAAATTAATATATCCAATTATAAAGTGATGTCCTTCATAATAACACCCATAAACATGCTGTATCTATCCATTTATGCATGTTCTTCTTTCATATCTTTTTAATATGATTTTTTAAATTTTAATTAAAATTTTTAATTAAAAAAATGTTTTGTGTAGGATCTATTAATCTTTTGATACTTTATACTATTTTATTATATTGCAAGTGGTATCTTTATTTCTATAGTATTTTCTAACAAGCTTTTACTGTTGCCAGGGAAAAGAAAACAATTCAGCATATTATATATGACAGCCATTATATTAAACAATATGTACAGATGTGTAAATGCCAGTTTTAGGATATCATAGTTTTACCTCTGGAAAAGAGGGGAATGATGGCAGGGAAATTTGCAAAAGAATTTTTGACCATAGGTACATGTTTTATTCCTTATAAAATTTAAAAATGCTATCAAAATGCTAACATAGGTTCAGAGATGTTTATGAAATTAACCTCTGTTTATTACTGTTTGTTTAAAGTATCTTCCAGTAACTTTCAAAAAATGAAAAGTAATATTTTAGTTCACATGAAGGTATAAAAATGTATCATTCATAATTGTGTAAAATTAAGTGAATCATTACATTTTCTTTAAAATTTTAAATATGTTTTTAAGTAAGGCTTTTTATGTGCCTGCAATGTAATGCATGCAATAGCTACGTTTGAATGAAATCTTCTAATCTTAGAGATGAAAATAGCTGGTTCTAGCCTGTACTGTAATCTCCAAGTAACCATGGCTGATTTATTTAAAGCTACATGAATTGGTTTAGTAAATTGGAGGTAATAACAACTTTGCTGTTTTTCAGTGAATTTATCTGACAATAACAAGGTAAAATATATACAATCTCTGAGTATGCTATAATATTCTGGGCAAACTAATGTTAACATAATTGAAAGATTGCAATGTTCAATTCAGTAAATAGTTATTGAATGCATGCTATATCCCAGGGACAGAATTTGGGACAAGAAAAATAAAACAAAACAACCACAACAAATACCAGAAAAGAGTTAAACAGATGCTTTGACTTAAGGGGCTTACATTCTAATCCTTTTAAGGGATTTGTGCAACTTGTTCCACTAAGCATTATTATTCATGTTTCCCAGGGCTTTAATCTTGCATTCTTTCTCAATATAGGTACATGATATTGTGAGTCAGTTAGCACGTATAAGTTCTTACTTAGAGAAATAAAAAATGAACATTAATATATTGAAAAATATGTTACTTCTAAAAATAGACATGAAACTCTCTTTGTTGATTAGCTCACCAATCATGCAAAACAAATTTAATCTAAGATGAAAACCCCAAAAAACTATAGTAATCATTTAACTCCCAATGGTCAATATCATTCTTTTTCTCTTCCTTGGTTGAGTACTTTCCCCATGTAGGACATCCATTTAATAGCATTATACTCTATCTTTGTGCACTTCCTAAATTAGTTGCATAATCATTACAACTTTTTGCAATTTAGAGTTCTGAATCTGAAGATAGAAGAAATGCATAGAGTAACTGTACCAAAACCATTTCAGGAGATAGCATATGATGAAGAACTGTGGTAATGAAGCTAGAATTCCAAGCTACAATGAAGGCACTGGCAGAAAAAAGGGCCCCAGAAACTGATGGAATACCAATTGTGATGTTTCACCAAATGGATGAAGCACTGGAGGTACTCAGTCATCTATGCCAAGAAATTTGGAAGACAGATGCTGGCCAACCATTGGGAAGATAGCCATATTTTTGTCCATTCCAAGGAAAAGTGATCCAAAGGAATGTGGAAATTATCTAACAATATCATTAGAGTTACATGCAAATAAAATTTTGCAACAACACATTGACAGGGAACTGCCAGAAATTCAAGCCAGGCTCTGAAGAGGATGTGGAGCGAGAGATACCATTGCTGATGTCAGATGAATCTTGGCTGAAAGCAGACAATACCAGAAAGATGTTTACCTGTGTTTTAATGACTATGCAAAGGCAGTTGACTACATGTATCATAATAAATTACTGATAACTACAGGAAGAATGGAAATTCCAGAACATTTAATTATGCTCATCCAGAACTGATACATAGACCAAGAGGCAGTCGTTTGAACAGAACAAGGGGATAGTGTGGGTTAAAATCAGGAAGGGTGGAAAGGTGTGTGTCCTGGGTGTACCTTCTCACCATACTTATTCAATCTATATACAGAGCAAATAATCCTATAAACTAAACTATTTGAAGAAGAAGCTATGTCAGAATTGGAAGAAGACTCATTAACAACCTGTGATATGCAGATAACACAACCTTGCTTGCCAAAAATGAAGATGACTTGAAGCACTTAATGATAAAGATCAAAGACCACAGCCTTCAGTATGGATTACACCTCAATATAAAGAAAACAAAAATCCTCACAACTGGACCAATAATCCAAAACCAAAACCAAACCTATCGCCATCGAGTCGATTCTGACTCATAGCGACCCTGTAGGACAGAGTAGAACTGCCCCATAGAGTTTCCAAGGAGCGCCTGGTGGATTCGAACTTCCAACCTTTTGGCTAGCAGCTGTAGCACTTAACCACTAAGCCACCAGGGTTTCCGACCAATAAGCAACATTATGATAATCAGAGAAAGTAATGAAGCTGTCAAAGATTTCATTTTACCTGGATCCACAATCAGCGCCCATGGAAGCAGTAGTTAAGAAATTAAAGGACTTGTTGTATTGGGCATATCTGCTGCAAAAGACCCCTTTAAAGTGTTAAAAAGTGAAGATGTCACTTTGAGGACTAAGGTGTGTCTGACCCAAGCCATGGTGTTTTCCGTAGCCTCATATGCATGTGATAGCTGGACAGTGAATAAGGAAGGCCATTGAAGCATTGATGACTTTGAATTGTGTTGTTGGTGAAGAATATTGAATATACCATGGACTGCCAGAAGGAAAAAATCTGCTTTGAAAGAAATACAGCCAGAATGCTGTATTTCTCCTTAGAGAAATCCTCCTTAGAAGCAAGGATGGTGAGACTTTGTCTCAAGAACTTTGGACTTGATATCAGTAGGGACAAGTTCCTGGAGAATGGTATCAAGCTTGGTGAAGTACCAAAACTCCCAATCTACTGCTTTTAAGTCTATTCCAACAGAATAGAACTGCCCCCCACGGTTTCCAAGGAGCACCTGGTGGATTCAAACTGCCAACTTTTTGGTTAGCAGTAGCTCTTAACCACTATGCCACCAGGGTTTGCAAGTACAAAATCAGTGAAAAAGAGGAAGACTGTCAAGGATATGTACTGACAAGGAGATGGCTGCAACAACGAGCTCAAGAATAGGAACAATAGTGAGGATGATGCAGAACTGGGCATTATTTTGTTTGGCTGCACATAGGTTTGCTATAAGTAGGAAACAACTTGATGGCACCTAACAACACCAACAGCTTTTTTTGTGGCAAGATCTTTTATTTTCTTATACATTAACAACTTCAACATCTCTATGTGAAAACCAAGTCTGACCCTTGTATTTCAGAAATGATTACCAACTGCAAAATATAAACTCCATATATATCCCATTACAGTCTCAGCATTATCACGTTCTAAGTCTAAACTTATTTTAATTCTTCTCAAAAAATGTTTCATATCCAGTGTCCTTTATCATCACCTTCTAGGCATTCAAGTCAGATCCTTTATAGTCTTAAGAGTGATTTTGCCTCCAATCTTAACATATTGAAATTTCGTGGATGATTTCTTTTTATTTCATCTTCACTACCACTGGCCTAATCACAGCCCCATCTTATTTCCTTTACAATAATGCTAATTTTCATTGGGTTTCCAAGTCATTTTCTTGCACCACTTTATTTAGTCATTAAGGTAAGGAATGAATTTGATGGCAACAGGTAGGGTTTTGGGGAGTTTGTTGTTGTTGTTGTCGTTAGGTGCCTTCAATTTGGTTCTGACTCATAGTGACCATATGTACCATGGAACAAAATATTGCCCGGTTCTGGATCATGCTCACAATCGTTGTTATGCTTGACCCCATTGTTGCAGCCACTGTATCAATCCATCTCATCGAGGGTCAGGATTTCCTGACTGCTACTTCCATGGGTGTTGATCATGGATCCAAGTAAAATGAAATCCTTGACAACTTCAGTCTTTTCTCCGTTTATCATGATGTTGCTCACTGGTCCAGTTGTGAGGTTTTTTGTTTCCTTTATGTTGAGAAGTAATCCATACTGAAGCTATGGTCTTTGATCTTCATCAGTAAGTGCTTCAAGTCCTCTTCCCTTTTAGCAAGCAAGTTTGTGTCATCTGCACAAGGCAGGGTGCTAATGAGTATACCCCCATCTCTGATGCCCAGTTCTTCTTCATACAGTCCAGCTTCTCAGATTATTTGCTCAACATACAGATTGAATAGGTATGGTGAAAGGATACAACCCTGACACACACTTTTCATGACTTTAAACCATGCAGTATCTTCTCGTTCTGTCCAAACAACTTCCTCTTGATCTATGTACAGGTTCCTCATGAGCACAACTTAGTGTTTTGGAATTCCCACTCTTCGCAATGTTATCCATAATTCGCTATGATCCACACAGTCGAATGCTTTCGCAGTCAATAAAACATACGTAAATATCTTTCTGGTATTCTCTGCTTTCAGCTAGGATCCATCTGACATCAGCAATGATATTCTTTGTTCCACATCCTCTTCTGAATCCAGCCTGAATTTCTGGCAGTTCCCTGTCGAGATATTGCTGCAGCTGCTTCTGAATGACCTTCAGCAAAATTTTACTTGCCTATGATATTAATGATATTGTTTGATAATTTCCACATTGGGTTAGATCACCTTTCTTGGGAATAGGCATAAATATGGATTTCTTCCATTCAGTTAGCCAGGTAGCTGTCTTCCAAATTTCTTGACATAGACAAGAGAGCACTTCCAGTGCTGTATCTGTTTCTTGAAACATCTTACTTTGTATTCCGTCTATTCCTGGAACCTTGTTTTTCACCAGTGACTTTAGTGCAGCTTGGACTTCTTCCTTCAGTACTAGGGGTTCCTGATCATATGTTACCTCTTGAAATGGTTGGATGTCAACCAATGATTTTTGGTGTAATGACTCTTGTGTATTCCTTCCAATTATTTCAAAGTATGAATCTAGGAAAACTGAAAATCATCAAAAATGAAATGGAACACATGAACATTGATATCCTAGGCATTAGTAAGCTGACATAGACTGATATTGGCCATTTTGGATCAGACAATCATATGTTCTACTATGCTGGGGATGACAATCTGAGAAATGACAGTGCATTCATTGTCAAAAAGAATATTTCAATATCTATCCTGGAGTACAATGCTGTCAGTGATAGGATAATATTCATATGCCTACGAGTAAAATCAATTAATAAGACAATTATTCAAATTTACACATCAACCTCTGAGGCCAAAGATGAAGAAATTGAAGATTTTTACCAGCTTCTGCAGTCTGAAATTGATCGAACATTCAGTCAGGATGCATTAATAACTACTGGTGATTGGAATGCGAAAGCTGGAAACAAAGAAAAAGGATCGGTAGTTGGAAAATATGGCCTTGGTGACAGACACCATGCTGGAGATCTCATGATAGAGTTTTGCAAAACCATCAACTTCTTCATTGTAAATACCTTTTTTCACCAACATAAACAGTGGCTATACACATGGACCTTGCCAGATGAAACACACAGGAATCAAATCAACTACATCTGCGGAATGAGATGACGGAAAAGCTCAATATCATCAGTCAGAACAAGGCCAGGGGTTGACTGTGGAACAGACTACCAATTGCTCATATGCAGGTTTAAGTTGAAACTGAAGAAAATTAGAAAGAGCCCAGAAGAGCCAAAGTAATACCTTGAGTATCCCACCTGAATTTAGAGACCATCTCAAAAACAGATTTTATGCATTGAACACTAATGACCGAAAGCCAAATGAATTGTGGAATGTCATCAAGGACATCATACATAAAGAAAGCAAGAGGTCATTGAAAAGACAGGAAAGAAAGAAAAGACCAAAATGGATGTCAGAAGAGACTTTGAAACTTGCTATTGAATGTTGAGCAGCTGAAGCAAAAGGAAGAAATGATGAAATAAAAGAACTGAACACAAGATTTCAAAGGGCAGCTCAAGAAGACAAAGTATTATTTTGGGGTTTATCGCAATTAAAAGGAGACTTTAGTGTGCACATGTGGGCTTGCCTCACCTTTATTGTGATGTTTCAGACTTCCTAGGAGGCATAAAAAGCTCTTTGTAATCAAGTCCAGAAACCTCTCCAAAAGCATTTTAATGAACTTAACTGTTCAAACTGTCATATTCTGAGTAAACTCCTTTCAGTGGCTTGTACATGAGAGCTTTTCCATATACTGTTTCCTCTACTTGGGTTGCACTTATCTTTTGTCTTTTGAAAACTTCTACAAAACCTTTTGCCATTCCTTAAAACAAATTGTCTCATCCACAGCTTCATAATACTTTCCTTACGCTCCAATAAGAACTCCCATAAAAAGCCATTTTATTTGTTCTTGCTGTTTGGACAACTAGATGCTGATTTTCCTAGGGACATATTTTTATTCTTTAGCCTCTTGCATAGTACTTTGAACATATATATATTTGCTAACTTTACTACATTAATTAATGTTTCATGTTATATTGTATCCTGTGATTTTAAAATTATAGACAATGAGTATCTCTCTCTCTCTCTCAGTGTGGGGATATGTTTACCTAAATAATCAATAGTTCATTTTATCACTATATAGAAGTAAGCATGGTTACTATAAGGTAAACTTCATTTAGATCTCATTCTAAAAAAGACCTTATAAAACAAACAAAAGATATATGTACAGAAACATGAATTTCTAAATTCTGAAGATATTTAGTGGTTTCTACATATTCGGCAGATAAACTGTGCATTAAGAATGTTCGAGTCTCCCTTTCATATTATCTATACTTGTTATAATATGTGTAAACAGAAGTCAATAGCAACAGAGAATGTCGCGTGCTCAGTTTTGTGTATTCTTTATTAATGCAAGTCTGGTTCATGTTTATACCTTGGTGATTTTTGAAAGAAGATTAATGACATGAATATTTGTAAAGAAAATGCCTTTGTGACCAACATTGGTGCTGCTCTTGAATATCAGTGTCACAGTTCTTTGCAACAGCTGCCTTTTTGCTGCACAACCCTATTTTATGGAGGTGACAGGTTGTCACATGTAACGTTTATTTCTATTACTTCTTTGCTACTTTAATTCACAGTCTATTTTCAGCATCTTTTCCTTTCCTTTTCATATGTTAATTTTGATTTGAACCAATTAACCTATCTAACAAATCCTAGAATTTCTCAATTCAGTTCAGGACATATATTTCTTCTGCAATATATTAGAGGTTTTTTTTTTTTTTTTTTTAGTATCTCAGTTTCCAATATTTACCTAAATTTTGGAACTAGGTCTTGCACATAGTTACTTTGTGACTGATTCTCTGGCTTCATTCTAGGGCCAGTTTTAAGAACGGGCCTCTAAGGACTGCAATTGAAAAACATTATTTTTATTCCTTGTCTTCAAAGACAATCTCCAATATTTCCTAAGTAGCCATACTCTTTGTAGGAAAACAGTAAAAGAAAATAAAGTAGACTTCTGTTAAGTCATATGAGTGGTGAGAGAATGTGGGAAAAAAACTTTGTGCTAGGAAATACGGCCACATTTTTAAAATAGTGGTATCTGCAACGTCAGGGCTGGCAAAAGTAAAGAACTGCATTTCTGTTTCACATAAAAACAAAAATAACCATTTTATGAAATTTTGATAACTGCATACATGCCAGAAATTGTTCAGTTGCATAAAAAAATCTTTTGTATTCATTTGTAATTATCAGGGATTTCATATTTTCCTTTCAAAGTCATAATTTTTTTCAGATTGCAGTATCGTGTAAAGGCAAGAAGTTAAAATCTATAAGTTATAGACGTAAATTTCCCTTACAGCAGATAGTTTTTAGATTAGCTTTTGTTTTCTTATCATGTATCCTACACTACTGTAGTTTGTTCAGACGTGCATAAAAGCTGATGTTTGTTTATTGAAAATTTCATTATCCTTAAAACAATTTAAAGATCCACAAATTTAAAATACAAAATGTATAAAAGCATAAGAGACAATGCTGTGTTCACCATTCAGGTCTTCATTTTTTGTTCAGTTAAAATGTGATTAAATGTAAACAACAGAAAACTCGACTTGCACTGACAAATGACAAGAGAGATACAGGTGCTTGCCTCACATCCACACAAAGAACAGGGTCCTCCTGGATAGTCTTTTCCAACTCACAAGTATCTAAAAAGTCCAGGTTAATTTATACAAAGTGATCAATCTATATCAATGAAATACTCAGCTCTGGCCTCTTTTAGGTGCCACCTTCGTCAGGCTGCCTTTTCTCACAGTATTTAATTTGATGTCCAGAAGAGAAAGCTTCATTTAACCAAACTATTAGCCAATGTTCTGGGCTTGATTCCACTTAAACCAATTTATGTTCAGATTCTGAAGCCTCAACTTTTGCAAGACTAGGTGCCAATCAAGGCCACTCTTGGAGAGGGGAGGTGGAATCCAACCAACTCATGACACAAGGCTGCAAAACAATGATGTGTGGGACTAGATAATGAAGAGGCAGTTCACAACTCCCACTGTTTTTCTAGAACAGAGAGTAGTCATATTTAATCATAACTTACTGTAAAAGTCTGAAGTAAGGGCCAATCAGGAGTTCTCTGAGTATTTTATCGTAGATTCCTTTCAAACTAAAAAAATCTATGCATGGCCACTATGACAAAACAGATCACACAATTATTAACACATAATCTACACATTCCTCCAATGTAAATCTGTACCCTATCAAGAAAAAGAGTAATAAGAAAAACAAAACAAAAAACTTCTGTGCCAATCAGCACTTTTGACTAAAAGTTATATCTGATTTAGTACACAATATATATTCATTTTTTTGAAAAATAAAGAAAATACCTCCTGTTTTTCCTTTTTGCAAATTTAGTCTACTGCTCTTATGGCTCTTTTACCGATAAGTAAGATCCACATAAGGAAAATTGGATAAAACATAAAAGCTCATCTTAACAAATTAAAAATATACATATATACTCTTACCCTGTGGTAACCCCGTTGGTATTCCACATCCTCCCACCAAACATAATCCCATCACTTCTCTCTAAAGAAAACTAAAAACCATCTTACTTTTAGGATTACATCTGAATATGCATCTCTGTATGTTAAAATTTGCCTGTTTCTAATTTCTTTATAAATGGAATTAAACAGTAAGTTTATCTTTGACTCTCCATTCCTTAGCTCATATATTTGCATTGTTCATCCATTGCAGACATATATTGCTATAGTTCATTCATTCCCCAGGCTATATAGCATTCTAATGAAAGAATATATCCATAACTTATTTATGTATTCAATTATTGGTGATTATTTCATTTGTTGCCAGTTCAGGGCTATTACGGATATGCTTTTCATATATTTCTAATGCCTTAGTAAAACTATGCACAGATTTCTGGTAAATATACATCTAGAAGTGAAATTGGGGTGTATTCCAAGTGTTGCTATGAGCTAACCACTTATCTAAAGTATCTTGTTAGCAGGTCACTCATGTTTGTCTGGACTGTTTATTTTAAATGAACTTACATTTTATGGACTTATGAGTTGTGCTGGAGAATAAGAGTTGATCATGAAGAATTTCTGGCTATGTGACTAGCAATACGTGAAAACTTAGAAACTCCGATACTAATTGGTTTCTCATGCTAACTTGTACCATGCCCAGTTGGTGCTTGTCTCTATGAACCTGAAACATGTCCTGGTGTAGAAAAGTGATTTTAGGAAGGTACATGTGATGAATTCAGGGCCCTGCAATTATTGATGTGGAGTTGTTGTGGCTCCTTTTTAGTGTACTTTGCTAACTGTTGGTAAAACTCAAAGTTGAATAAGGTGTATGCGTCATGTAAACCTAGAAATTCGGCCCTTTGTGCTATGATAATTAATTAACATTGATATTGGTCTTATATGAAGTAACTTTTCTAATCCCCACACAAACTCTAGATCAGGACTACTGTAATCTCTGTTCTGTAAATAAGGAAATGGATAGGTTATGTAACATGAAGAATGCCACATCACTATTACAGAGCTGGAATCCATAGATTCTGAGACATCTGACTCTGGAGCCTGTTGTCTTAGCATTATATTAGTATTAGAATGCCTTCTATTTTGTGGGTATCTACTTTAAGAGAGAATAACTTCTGGAAATGCACCTTGTGGAAGGATTTGGCAGCACTGACCCACCACAAGTTTTTTTTTTTTCCTTAGAAGGAGTCATTATGGTGGGTGTAGATGGGAAGATTTGTTATGATTAGAATATTGCCCAATGTAGAGTTAGAAGATGTCCTCAGGTTGAAAGGCACTACACCATACCCACAATAATGGACTCCAACACACCAAAGATCATGAAAATGACATAGGACTGGACAACCTTCCATTCTGTTGTGCATAAGGTTGCTAGGAATAGGAGCAAATAACAACAGATTAATATTGTTCAATTAATAGCATAAACTGAATATAAATATATCATAACAAAATTTTATGCTATATTTTTTTTTTATAGGGAATAAAAATTACATAAGTGCTTGTAATTCACAAAACAAATCAATATATCTCTCTCTCACCTTTTGGGATATATGGTTTCCCGCCAACATTTTCTTCCTCTCAGGCTTTTGGGTAGCTCCTCTCCCACTGACAGTGTGTGGTGCCACAAGGTAGGGGCCTTTATGACTGTTTAAAACCAAAGAAACAGGCTTGTGTTGCAAATTTCTGTTTTAACAGTGTAGTGTATTACGTGCCTGAATTTGTGGGAGGAAAAATAGAAGATTTTTATTTGGGACACATTTGTCCCAGTGGACTCTGGTGGAACTCCAGAGGTAGAATTAGTGAGGGACATATTGTCCCTCTGGGCTCTGAGGATAGGCTTGTGGGAGGGGGCAAGAAAAAATACCCATACTATCTACCAAAAATTCAGACACACTTAATGATTCAGCATGTTTCCATTAATGAAAACACACGGTATCAACAAAAAATTCAAAGCTGAAAATAACTGGGTCTTGAAAGGAAGGTACACCAAATTTTTCATGTTTACTTTGACTATTCATTCAAAGAATTGTACCACACCACTCGTCCTACTGTACAATGGCAGCTCTGGGAATATGAACATACGAGAATATATAAGAGGATAACAACCAAGGATTAAGCTTTGTTTTCGTTATTCTTCTACATTTACCCCATACATTTTATTTAGTACCTGGAATTCTAAATTTAAATGTCGCTCTTACTTTGTCTTTCTTTCTTTAGACATAATCTACCACTCATCACAATATCATAATTACTGTAACCTTTTTTCTAAAGTCATCTAGGTGATGACCTTTCCTGAATATTTATCTCTACTTTAATCTTATTCAGTCTCTTATTTTCTATTTCTTTATCCAGATTTTTATTTTCTCTTTCTTATGATTTAGCTGTCTGGTAAAATGTCTTCTCTAATAACACACCCTTTTTTCCATTTAATATTTATACTCCCAAAGTACAGAGTTGGAAGAGATTTTTAAAAGTCTGCTAATGTAATTACTTATTCAAAATTTTATCCAGGTTCCCCAATTAGTTAGAATCACAATGTCATACTAAGATTGCTTCTTTTACCGGTCAGTCGCCTGACAGAAAACAAATCACATTTGCAAAGGCTAACTGAGGGGAGTTTAATAAAAATACATTTTAAAAGTTATGCACAAGGTTTAAGGCTACCAACTAGGTGTCCTGGGGCTAAGATCAATGGGAGCATTTTACCTTGTTTAGTCCTAAAATGGAAGGCACGAATAGTTAATGCACTTAGTTGCTAACCAAATGGTTGGAAGTTTGAGTCAACTAAGGGATGCCTCGGAAGAAAGGCTCGGTGATCTGCTTCTAAAGAAATCCGCCATTGAGATCCTTACAGAGCACGTTTCTACTCTGCTACACACGGGCTCACCATGAGTCAGAACTGACTCAGTGACAACTGGTGGTTCCTAAAACGTCAGGTTGGGATTGACTTCCCGGGACGCAGATAGGCAGCACTAGGAAGAAAGACGTTTAGTAGGAAGCAAGGTTGTAGACGGATGGAGTCAACCCACAATGGCGCAACACAGAGAAATGCAAGGGGAAATATCACAGACTCATTTTCTTTCTACCCCCTGATTTCTTTCTAGAGTTCCCCATTGTTCGAACCCTAATGAAAACCAAGAGAATAAAAGAGCCTTGCCGTTCAAACAGATCAGTCCTGTGGGGCACAGAGCAGAACAGGAGAAAGGTGAAGAGTGAGTTGGCTGGGCTTTCAGAAGGTACTCTACAGAGTTCTATTAAAATATTTCTGCATATTTCCCAAGTACATCCTGTGTGTGGATGCAGACAGCAGCATTCCTCTCCAGTGTCTACTTGCTTGTGAAGGATGATCTCTAGTGAGAATATGAACCAGTATAGATATCATGCTGCTTTGAATAAATATTTAATTTATGGAATATTTCTGCTATAGGGAAAAGCATCATTACCAAGAGATGAATAATATCTAAATACTTCTAATCTAGCCCATACAAAGTTAAGCCATGGTGGGGCCCATTTCTAATACTTACTGAACTTATTCATAACATGATGGAAGATATTAAGGTGTTGCATCACTGTATCAACATGATTCTGTAGAGATAAGGCCTGAAGAAGATAGTAACTCTTGTTACACTGTGAGGTTCATCTGTAGATATCCACAGTTTTGAAAGGGAAAAAAGATTGTCAGGATTCTCGTTGGTGGAAATCAGTTTTTTCTTTTTTTTTAAATGTCCATCATATTTAATCATCTTTGTGAGAAATTGATGGTACTCAAGGATTAGGTAGTTGCTCTTTTAAAAATGCTCATTGGATGTAGATTAGATTTTAGCACCCTAACTATACCTATCAAAGTGGTAAATATTTACCTTATGGTTAATCAAGAATTGGTTCCTCAATAAACTTTAATATAAATATGATTTTGCAAATTTTTTTCTAATTTTGAAAACATTTTTATCTCTTTCCCAATTTTCTACATTATCATTATCATTGATGTAAATAACTACTTGATATTAAGCACTATATGCTAAACATTATATTAACTGTTTTATGTACATTTTATCTTTAAAATGATTCTACTGCTTATTTTAATGTGGTAGCCACTAGCTACATGTGGCTAATTAAGTTTGGTTTTAGATTAATTAAAATTTAATATAATTCAAATTTCAGTGCCACTAGTCATGTTTCGAATGCTAGTGGAGAGAACAGCTATAGAGCATTCTCACCATCATAGAAAAGTCTATTGGGAAGCACTGTTAAATAAGATAGAGTAAGCAACACAAGTCTTCAGCTATAGGTTGTCTGACTTAGACTTAAAGTTATATATTTTACACTAAACTGTATTTCATGATAATAGAAATAATCTCTATTCACATTTTTTTTTATTTTTAGCCGAATTACATTTACATAGAGGACTCATGAATTAGTGATAGAATAAATGAATGTTTGAATTAGTGAAAAATCAAGATAAATGAACTTAAAGCTAGTTAAAACAACCAAACCAAAAAAACCTGTTGGAAGCCACTCTTAGCGACCCTATAGGACAGAGCTGAACTGTTCCATAGGGTTTCCAAGGAGCGGCTGATGGATTCCTACTGCCGACATTTTGGTTAGCAGCAGAGCTCTTAACCACTGTGCCACCAGGGCTCCTAAAGCTAGTTACACATCTATAATTTCTATGGAAGGTAATTGTTTAATGTATGAATCAGTGTTTATGTCTACCTTGTGTAGACTTGTTACAACTCTATTCCTTTAATGCAGAGATGCATTGCATGTTGTGTTCTACCATAATCTAAGTTTTGTTATATTACTTTATGCCCTTGTATTAATCTCCTTATTGGATAAACTGTATTTTCATTACTTGTCTTGCATATTGGTTAACTTTGTAACATTTAACCTTTCAAAATAGCAGTCAATTTAATCCGAATAATAGTTGCCTTCTGAGTATGCCAAAAATAAAAATGAACTGTTTCATTACTATTCCCACTGGATTTTACTCATGTAAACACCCATTTTATCATTATGACATTGTTTTATCAATTTACAAGTATGTAGACTTCATACTGTTTTCCCCAGACTATTCACTGTATCATCCAAATTCGAGTTATGCAAACTTTTCTTCCTACTGTGTTTCTGTAGTGCACTGAAAATGGCATAAATCTTTTATTTATTTTCAGTTCCTCTAGAGATTCAGCAATTTCATGGGTACTTTTATTCATTGAGTGGTGTTCAAAGAACAGTTGTGAATATTGGGAGTTCTCCTCCTTCAGTGCTTGTATAGGATTTGTTTGATAATGAATATGCACCTGAGATTTTATTTTTTGGCTTGTGTATATTCTTCACCTTGAAAGGCAGCTTTCAGCAGCTGTCAGACAGCAGTTATTTGTACCCTCAGGAATTCCTCATTCACATTTGTAAAGATTAACTAAGAACAAGAAAACATTGTTATGAACTGTTTTAATGTGTGGGAATAAACTCCCTCTACAAGGAGCAAAATTTCAATAGTGGTTCTATATAATATTTCTAGTTTGTGAACATTGAAAAGTCTAACTGAAACTAGGATTTAAAAATCTGGATCATTTCTATAAGAAGATAATATTAATGGAGAATAAATTTAGTTTATATATCTGGATTTGTGTGGTGTAAGGCCTAAAAATTAAAACTCAGTATTATACGTTGTCTTAGCATCTAGTGAAATCAAGAGAGCCTAGAATGACCTAATAGTATTTCCCCTCCCCACTCTGCTCTATCAGATAAGGGCTTCTAGCCAAACAACTCTTTTGATCAAGGAGACCAGAGGCAATTCCTGCTTATCCCAAAATAGCTTTAGTTCCCTGCCAGTCCATGGAATTATTCTCATTACCCCCTGGGAACCAGAGGGACACCCTACACTCTTGATACAAAAAAGTCTGCCTGACTGCGACCCCCTGTGGGCTTGTATGGCACATAGTGTCCTCTTTTCTCAGGCTGTGGGTATACGTGACTAATAAATTGTTGTCAATATCATCTACTCACTGTCAAGTGTCTTGTGTCTGTCCATCCGGATAACATTAGGATGGGCCCCTTCACTCATCAATGGGGTGAATGGGAGGTGATTCAACTTGTTGTTCCTTTCTCTGAGACACATTGATGTTTTGGTGAGTGCCAAATGAAATAATACTAACATGATTAATGGGCCTAGTCTCTATTACTCACATTTTTAACTTACTGTTATGTTGCATTAGTACTTCCAGCTCTCTTCATTTTCAATGCAGATATGACCTAAATACATAAATCCCAATGGTTCTGGACTATATTTTATCAATTGTAATATGTCACTGTTTGTAAGACAATTGTGACTATAACTATATGGGAGTGAGGTATATATCATTTTAATTATACATTATATGTGGCACACACAGATTTTCTCAGAGGTGATCCTAAAATACCAAGAAACTACAAGACTGCTAGAATGAAGACCCCAACCAACAGCATCAACACCTCTATGGGTACTGCATCCATCTAGTCAAACTGAGCCACACACATGAAACGTGCAAAATGTTGGCAAATGAAAACCGTTTAATTTTTTACTGAAAATAGTAACGGTTCTATGGTGTGCAGTCCCTGCGATTCAAAAATTACCTGGGCAAAGATGGAGACTCTTGTACTTGTGCTCCAAATAGGAATTCCTTCCCTTACTCATTTTATACTCCAGGTGCTATGTGACTCACTACATGGACCAGCAGTGTAGATTTTTCCCGTGTAGTCAGACAACAGGGCACCAGGTAGAATTTCATTACTTTAGCCCTGCTGCTCTCCGGACAGAACACCAGACTTTGGGGTGGGTTGTTGTTTTTTCTGGAGCCTAAAAATACTAGCAGAGGGAGAAACTATAGCCGACGGGCCATATGAAAGTACTGCCTCTCCTTATATTCCAATTTCAGCAATAATGTAAATGAGCTACTTGTGTTTTACTTTGGATAAAGAAAAAAAAATGTCATTTTCCTTTTCAGGGTTTCATTATCTGACACTCATATGGGGCACTTTTAAATCAGCAAACGAGAAAGCAGATAAACTTGTGATACAAAAATATGTAACAATTAAACTATGATTTCAAATAATAGTTAATAACACACAGCAATATTCACATTTTAATGATGAATAACATTACAGAGTAAAGTCAAATGAAATGCTACATATTTTAATATATGCCCCTTTCTTACTAGTACCTTTATTTATGTATTTATTTTTTGCAGAATTTTCTGCTTCTAAAATTCTTATGGGCAATATTTTTTGAAATTATTCATTAGTAGAAAGTTCAATTTTAAGTATATCTGCAACTACACAAATTATTACACTTGTATTATCCGTAGTCACAACAGAAGGAGTCCTGGTGGTACAATGGTTAAAGCATTCCGTTACCAACCAAAAGGTCGGTGCTATGAACACGCCAGCTGCCCTGGGAGAAAGCTGCAGCAGTCTGCTTCTGTTAAGATTTATAGCCTGGAAACCCTATGAAATGGTTCTACTCTGTCATATAGGGTTGGTATGAATTGAAATTGGTTAGGATGCAATGGGGTTTTTTGGTTTATAGTTACAGTGAACTCTGATAAATATTTTAAAATCACTCATCTGTAGCTAAATATCTATTTCTGCTAAAACAGTAAAAAAGTTATCTAGCTCAGCATGGATGGCAGAAAAAACTTAGAAACTTGCTGTTGAACATGGAGCAGCTAAAGCAAATATAAGAAATAATGAAGTAAAACAGCTGAACAGAATATTTCAAAGGGCAATTCGAGAAGACAAGTATTGTAATGAAATAAGCAAAAACCTGGAGTTAGAAAATTAAATGGGAAGAAAACGTTTAGCATGTCTCAAGCTGGAACAACTGAAGAAAAAATTTAAGCCTTGAGTTGCAATACTGAATAATTCTATGAGCAAAATATCAAATGACATAGGAAGTATCAAAAGAAGATGGAAGGAACATACAGAATCACTGTACCATTTCAAGAAGTAGCATATGATCAAGAATGATAGCACTGAAGGAAGAAGTCCAAGTTGCAATGAAGGGACTGGGGAAAAAGAAGGCTCCAGGAATTAATGGACTAGCAGTTGAGATGTTTCAACAAATGGATGCAATGCTGAAGGTGCTCATCCACCTATGTCAACAAAATTGAAAGACAGCTATCTGGCCAACTGACAAAGAGATTCATATTTGTGTGCATTCCAAAGAAAAGTGATTGAACAGAATGCCAACATTATTGAACAATAACATTAATGTAACATTAAAGTGAATTTTTGTTGAAGATAAATTAAAAATGGTTGCAGCAACACATTGACAGGGAAATGCCAGAATTCAAGCTGGATTCAGGAGAGGACGTGGAATAAGGGATATATCATTGCTGGTGTCAGATGGATCTTGACTTAAAGCAGAGAATACAAGAAAGATGTTTACCTGTGTTTTATTGACTATGCAAAGGCATTCGGCAGCCTGAACCATAATAAATTATGGTCCAGCTTGAATGCAGAGCTTGTACTTAGACAAAGAAGCAGTCATTCAAACAGAACAAGGGGATACTGTGAGGCATCGATCTGTCTCATTTAGGGTCTTCCTCCTTTTCGCTGAACCTCTATTTTGCCAAGCTTAATACCCTTCTACAACAATTGGTCCCTCTTGATAACATGTCCAAAGTATGTGAGACAAAGTCTTGCCATCCTTGCTTCCAAGGAGCGCTCCAGCAGTATTTATTCCAAGACAGACTTGTTTGTTCTTCTGGCAGCCCATAGTATATTCAATATATTTTGCAAACATCATAATACAAATGTGTCAGTTCTTCTTTGTGCTTCCTTATTCATTGTCCAACTTTCACATGCATATGAGGTGATTGGATATTCCATGGCTTAGGCGAGGTGCACCTTAGTTCTCAAAGTGACATCTTTGCTTTTGAACACTTTAAAGAGGTTTTTTTCTGCAGACTTGCCCAATTCAATACATCCTTTGATTACTTGGCTGCTGTTTCCATGGGTGCTGATTGTGGATCCAAGTAAAATGAAGTTCTTGACAAATTCAATATTTTCTCCATTTATCATGATGATGATTATTGGTCAAGGTATGAGAATTTTTTGATTTCTTTATGTTGAGGTGTAATCCAAACTGAAGCTATAGTTTTTGAACATCATCGGCAAGTGCCTCAAGTTCTCTGCACTTTCATAAAGCAAGGTTATGCCATCTTCATATTGCAGATTGTTAATGAGTCTTCCTCCAGTCCTGATTTTGCATTCTTCTTTATGTAGTCCAGCTTCTTGAATTATTTGCTCAGCATCAGATTGAATAAGTATGGTGAAATGATACAACCCTGAAGGTACCTTTCTGGATTTTAAACCGCACATTATCTGGTACGTATTGAATGCTATTCCCCAGATATGTGTGTCAACTTGACTAGGCTTATGATTCCCAGTATTGGGTGGCCGTCCTCCCTTTTTCTGATCTGCTGTAATTATCCTATATGTTTTAAATCCTAGCTTTTATGATGATAGTGAGGCAGGATTAGAGGCAGTTGTATTAATGAGGACATAATGTACAGGATTAGTTTGTATCATGAGTCAATCTCTTCTGATATATAAAAGACATACGCAGACAGTGAGGAGGGGAACCTCCTTACCAATAAGCAAGAAGAGTCAGGAATAGAGTCTGTCCTTTGGACCTGGAATCCCTACGCTGAGAAGTTCCTATATCAGGGAAATATTGATGACAGGGATATTCCCCTAGAGCTGACAGAGAGAGAAAACCTTTCCCTGGAGCTAGTGTCCCAAATTCTGACTTCTAGCCTTCTAAACCATGATGGAATAAATTTTCGTTTGTTAAAGCCAGCCACTTATGGCATTTCTGTTACAGAAGCACTAAAAAACTAAAATAGAATTTGGTACCACAAGTGGGGCGCTGCTCTAACAGGTACCTAAAATGTGGAAGTGGTTTTAAAACTCTAAATGGGTAGATGCTGAAAGAGTTTTAAGGTGTCTAATAGTAAAAATCTAGATTACCTTGAAGAGACTATTGGTGGAATTATGGACATCAAAGGCAATTCTCGTGAGGGGTCAGAAGGAAGTTAGGAGAGATGTAACACCAGAGACAGCACAGATGACAAGAAGCAGCAACAGAGAAAGAGCAATAACAGATCCAGGAGAACAGTTGAGATGGCACAGAAGCCAACCCATGGAATGAAGGAACTGAGTACAGTCAAGAAGGGGGCTTTCTGTCAGAGTGTGGTGTCTCTGGACACTTGTCAGTTGAGCCAGGCTTGCTGTCCCATGGATTGAGAAATCTAAGCACCTTCAGGCCATGGCTTACTGGCAGAGTTGCATCCCTCTGGGGACTTACTGGTAAAGCTAAAGAACTTTGTAACACTTGTCCAAGCAGGGCAGAGGCTGAGCCAACCTAAGAGACCCAAGAGGCCCAAGGAGGCCTAGGGGCCAAGGAACCAGGAAATAGAACCTGAAGAGATAAGGAACACAGGAAGCAAAGCTTCTTCTGTCTCAAATGGTAGTGTCATGCCCTCTGGGGTCTTAAAGAGTGGAACCACTGCTTGCTGGGTCTCAAAGGGCGGGGCCAAGGCCTCCTATATATCAGAGTCAGATCTTCATCAACTCATTTCCAGAGTGTGGGGCTACCTTTCACAAGTGCTAGCAAGATAGGGCTAGATCCAATGTCCAAAGCTGAGGGGGCAGGGCTGTCATGCCCAAGGGACAGAAGAAGAGGGTCTGGTGAGGCTGAGGGAATAGGGTCACCACTCAGATTAGGAGAATGAGGTGACCCATATCCAATGGAGAAGAGTTGCCATCTCAGTGGGCCTGGAAAGCAAGTCTGAAGCCCAGGACCAAGGGGCTTCTACCCAGAATCTGGAGAGTGTGGCCAACACCCAGAGTCTGGAGGGCAGGGCTGTTGCCTAAGTGGTCTCAAAGGACAGAGGATTATTTTCATGCCTTGAGAGCTAGTGTAATACGTTCCGCTGGGTTTTGGACTTGGCTTGATGCCCATTATTCCTTCTTTCCCTCCAGTTTCTCCCACTTGTAATGGAAATGTCTACTTCATACCTGTTCCACCATTGTACTTTGGAAAAGATAACCTGAATTCTAGATTTCACAGAAGAAGAGGAATTTTGCCCCAGGATGGAATTTGCACTTGGATTTGATTTAGGACTTTTGAGATGACATGACAGGGTGAATGAGTTTTACACGCTGCAAGCACATGAATATTTGAGTGCCACAGGGTAAAATGTTATGGATTGAATTGTGTCCCCCAAACTGTGTGTCACCTCGGCAAGGCCACTATTCCCAGGATTGTGTGGTTGCCCTTCATTTTGTGATCTGATGTAATTATCTTAAGTGCTGTAAATCCTAATCTCTATGATGTTAACGAGGCAGAAGTTGAAGCAGTTATGTTAATGAGGAGGGACACAATTTACAGGATTCTGTTGTACCTTGTATCAATTTCTTTTGGTATCTAAAAGTGAAGTGAGCAGAGAGGAGAGGGACCACATTACCACCAAGCAAGAAGAGCCAAGATTGAAGCATGTCCTTGGGCCTGTGGTTCCTGCACTCAGAAGCTCCTAGACCAGGGGAAGATTGATAACAAGGACCTTCCCTCAGAGCTAACAGAGACAGAAAGACTTTCCCTGGAGCTGGTGCCCTGAACTCATACTTCTAGCTTCCTAAACTTTGAGAGAATAAATTTTTGTGTATTTAAACCGATCCACTTGTGGTATTTCTGTTATAGCAGCACTTTATAACTAAGAAACTAACTCCTTGTTCTGTTCGAATGACTGTTTCTTGGTCTGTGTACGGGTTCCACATGAGGACAATTAAATGTTCTGGAATTTCCATTCTTTGCAATGATATCCATAATTTGTTATGATCCAGACAGCTTTATACCACTGTATAGTCAATGAAACACAGGTAAATATCTTTCTGGTATTCTCTGCTTTCAGCCTAGATCCACCTGACATCACAACGATAACCCTTGTTCCATGTCCTCTTCTGAATCAGGCTTGAATTTTGGCAGTTCCTTGTTGATGTACTGCTGCAACCATTTTAGAAGTATCTACAGCAAAATTGTACTTGCCTGTGATATTAATGACATTGTTCCATAACTTCCTCATTCTGTTGGATCACCTTTCTTTGAAATAAGCCAAATATGAACCTCTTCCAGTCGATTGACCAGGCAGCTGTCTCCCATATTTCTTGGTATAAATGAGTGAGCACATCCAGCATTGTGTATGTTTGTTGAAACATCTCAACTGGTATTCCATTAATTCCTGGGGCCTTGCTTTTCGCCAGTGCTTTCGGTGTACCTTGCACTCCTGAAGTGCTTCAACGCCAAACAATTCATTTTGGTTAATTAAGTCCATGCATTGCTTTCATCTTCTTTTGATGCTTCTTGTGTTGGTCAATATTTTGTGCATAAAAAAAACAAAACAAAAAAAACAAACCCAGTGCCGTCGAGTTGATTCCAACTCATAGTGACCCTATAGGACAGAAAAGAACTGCCCCATAGAGTTTCCAAGGAGCGCCTGGTGGATACAAACTGCTGACCCTTTGGTTAGCAGCCGTAGCACTTAGCCACTGCACCACTAGGGTTTCCATTTTGTGCATAGAATCCTTCAATATTGCAACTTGAGGCTTAAATTTTTTCTTCAGTTTTTTCAGCTTAGTAATGCCAAGCACATTTCTCCCTGTGGGTTTTCTTACTCTAGGTCTTCACACATTTCCTTATAAAATTTACTTTGTCTTCTTGAGCTGCCTTCTGAAATGTCCTGTGTCCTGTTCAGTTCTTTCATGTGATCTTTTATTTTGTTTACTTTAGCTCCCCTACATTTAAGAGCAAGTTTCAGTGTCTTTTGACAAGTTAGGCATCACATAAAAGGTGTATTTAATTCTCCAATTGAAATAGTAATTATCTTTCCAAAAAGGAATTTAAAATAAGGACCATTACAAATACAAATTTTATTCAATTTGTATTTTTTCTCCACTCTTTCTCTTTTCCCCTATACTGATAAAATAGTTGAGTTGGTTTGATATTAATTCTGTTGGGATCCCCAATCGTGATTCTATTCTGGTGTTCCTCTAACGATCATGACGTTTCAACCTTTGCAGTGATATGACTTTAACTGAAGCCAGATTATTTAAGTTTAGGGACATCACGCCCCGTCTATACTTTACTTTTACCTGGGCCACTGTTAGGCAATCAACATCTAGGAGATTAAACACAAATGGCATGTTGAATCTCAAGCACTGCTGTGGTATTTTAATTGAAGAGAGAGCATTTTGAAAGTATTCTCCTATACAAATAAAAATGGCTTTCAGAATGGATTAGAAGCTGTTTCAATGTGCTCTGTACCTTATCTTTTTTTTTTTTTTTTAAATAAAAACCATCACTAACTAATGAGTCATATACTACTCACAAGTAGACAGTATCTTTGATATTATACACTAGGGAAGGGTTAAATCTCAAATATGGCTTCAAATATGCAGACTATATAGTTCTCTGTTGTTGTTAGTTGCTGTCAAGTCAATTCATTATCTCAGAGGATTTAGACAAAAAATTTTGTAATTACTACTATTTTTTTTTTGTTATTATGGAGCCACGGTGGTGCAGTAGTTAAGAGCTTGGCTGCTAACCAAAACGTCTATAATTCACATCCTTCAGCTGTTCCTTTAAAAACTCTATGGGGCAGTTCTACTCTTTCCTATAGTCGGAGTTAACTCAATGGCAATGTGTTTTTTGTGTTTTGTATAGCCAAGTGGGAGTCCTGGTAGCACAGTGATTGAGAGCTTTGCTGTTAACCAAAATGTCAGCAGTTCGAACCTACCAGCCACTCACTGGAAACCCTATGGGGTACTTCTACTCTGTCCTATAGGTTCGTTATGAGTTGGAATTGACTCTACATTTATTTTTTGGATAGCTAAATGATTACTCCTCTCAATTCAGACTTCTCTTGAAGTAATTCTGTCATCAAACTAAAACATCTGAGTAGAAAAATTGAAAATAGGTGAATCTGGTTTAAGAATATATTTTTCACTTGAATGGTCTCTTTTCAACAATTTATTTAAAAATAATGAATTAATACTATGTTATAAATTTAAATGCATTGTCAACTAGTGGGATTTTAATGCAAAAAATAAATCATAATAGAGGACTATATGATTTTTAGAAAATTGCCTCTTTAGGTAATATGTTTTTCATATAATAGTGTTTTAGTGCCTACTGTATGCTCAGAAGGTATGAACAGCAGAATGAATGGAAAGAGAATATTATTTACTTGATAGAAGAAGTAGTGTGCATACAAATACTACACTAGTGTTATAGTAATTGTGCATTGTTCTAAAATCTCATTGATCATTTTGATAGCAATGGTTTATATAATGCAACTGATTAATTACAAGTGAATAATTTATTGTTGCCATTTTTTATTAAAATGAAATATCTTCAGTTCATAGGAAACATTTAAAAATATTCCATATTCCATATCTTTGATCTTGAGGATAGCAAATGCAGGTATTGGTAAGCAATTACAGTAATTTCTAGTATGAATGATTTCTAATGAAAACACTCTTAAAAATGGCTAGTCATCTATAATCCTATATTTTTATAAACTGTAATTAATGAAGGTACAAAAAATATTGAAATCTGCAACATCTTCAATTCCTGTTTTAAAATAGTTCTAAATAGGATGCAAAATTACTTCAGAATGTATTCTCTTTCGTTAAAATAATTTCAGCATTTAACTGGAGAGGCTCGCTTTTGTAAGTTGTCCTCTCTATCATTATTATGGAAATAATTGTTTTAAACCTTAATTGACCTAAAGAATTATGAATAGTATACACTCTATTCATTTTTGCATATTTATTTTTTTATTTTCCTTTGATTAAGGAAGAAATTGTTGCAGATAAATAATAGCCATTAGAAAGATCGTGATATTTTACAGAGTTGTAAAAGGGAAAAGGGGCTTGGGGTTAAAACTTTTTTGAATGTTATTTAAACTAATTGTAGTGTTGTTTTCTCATCTGTGAAATGAGTATTATGATATAGTGTATCTACTTCACAAGATTATTCAAAAGATAGGATAAGATACTTTGTAGTGAGGTACTTTTTAAAATATAAACAGCATATATAAAGGAAAAAGTCTATATACACACCTTTAGACACTATATTTATGTAGTGTCTAAAGGTGTGTATATGTACGCTCACAGATATACACACATTTAAACACTGTATGTATATACTGTCTATATGTATATAGTGTCTAAATGTGTGTATATCTGTGAGCACACACATATATATGTATATATATAGACTCGATGGCACTGGGTACTGGTTTATATATATATATATGGAAACCCTAGTGGCATAGTTGTTAAGAGCTACAACTGGTAACCAAAAGGTCTACAGTTCAAATCTACCAGGTGCTCCTTGAAAACTTTATGGGCAGTTCTGCTCTGTCCTATAGGGTCACTAAGAGTAGGAATCAACCCAATGGAAATGGGTATACATATACCCACAAAACCCACTGCCATCTATATATACATATACATATATATATACATATACATATACACACACACATATAGACACTATATTCATATACTGTCTAACTGTGTGTATAGGTACACTCACAGATATTACACAAATACAGGAAGCATAGAGACGCAGGCCTCTTTTTACACACACAGGTTGTCTGTGGGCATATGACAAACTTATGTCACATTTACCTTAAACTCATGATTGTTTTCTTTGTTACACATTTATATGAATTAGATCCATCAGTTTAACAATCAGTTAATTTGATCATATTCTATTTGAGTTTTTATTCTTTCCTAATCAAACTTCTAAGGCCCTCATATCAACTTTGATCTTACAGAAATATAAAGAAAAGATGATAAACGACTTCTGGCATATTTTAATTAATTTTCAAAAAGGAAACCAAATTGAATGTGATTATGTAGATGAACTGGACAAAAGGAAACAACACACATGCCTTTTCAGCCCAGGTTTAACTTTAGATTGATTTAAAATTCATGAAGCATAATTAGTAGAAAATACTCTCAAATTTGTTTGTTGGTTTTCTAATGGGGGACAAATACCAAAGCTGTTGTTTGAGAGGGGACCTTAGCTCTTAGTTGTTTGAAAAAGTAGTGGGAAATCCTGAGACCACCTATACCCACACTACAAGTGCAAAGTTAATTGGTTGTCATTTGGGTTAAGTAAAGAATTGCCAATTTGATATAAGCTGCTCTAACAGTTTCTGCCCAATTGCACACTCCTCTCACAGATTTCCCTAGAAGAATAACGGAATTACTGTCACATCTGTTTACCAGTTAAGGGAGAAAAGTATCTATGGTAAGGCATAGGGAGGTCATGATGCAGGGTGCGGTTTCCAAAATTGTGAGTTTGATGAACAACAGAGGAAATAAGAGTGCACATTGTGTGAAGAATATCTGGATACCAAAGTATTAGCCCAAAACAATGAGAGGAATGATATTGCTATATCCCTGATGCACCACATATCAGTGAAGTTTAACATGGAGTCAGATGACAAAGTAGAAATGTGGTTTTCAGAGTCCCAGAGCCAGCATCATAAAGCAAAATATAGAATTATAGATTTGGGTCTAAGGGAAAATGGCTTGATAATAAATGCAACTGGAAATAACCTAAAAGTGTAACAGTGTAAAGAATACAAAATTAAGATATATTAATTAATTGTCATATTATACTTCTGAATCAGTTTGCTATTCTACAGAACAACTTTCTCAGTGGAATACAAGTTACAACACTTATTTCTCACATGCCTTTATCTGTGGGTGGGCTAGGAGTTGGCTGATCTAGGCTAGGAATACATTGGGGTGGCCCTACTTTAAGATTCAAGTCTATCTGTGGTCTGTTCCACATTTATCATTTAGGGGCCTGAGTGAAGGCACAATGACAGTACTGCTGATGACAGAAGCAGATGAGGAGTCAAGGAAGATGTCAGTTTCTCAGAAGTCCTTGGCTTGGAGCTGGCACTTTTAGTTTTAATCACATCTAATTTGCCAGAACAAATCATATAACCAAGCCAGAAGACACAGGAATCTCACTCCACTAAGCCCCTATCTACGAAAATGACAAGTATGCAGGTGAAAGCAAGGTTAAGAATTAGGCCAATGGTTCAATTTACCACAGTCTTCCTTCTTGGCTACAATTATTCATAGCCCTACCACATGCAAAACACACTCATCCTCGTCTCAGGAGTCAAAATCCTCATCATATCCTGATGCCAAGATCTCATCATCAACATCAGACCTGCAGATCTGATTGAAGTTGCCCTTGATCAAAAGATCTGTGAGTTAAAAGGATAAGTCATCTGTTCCACACACAACTAACATTCAATCTTATAACAGTGACAGGCTATCCACAGTAAACCTTCCCATTCAAAACAAAAGAATACAAGCCATGTGGCAGTCCTTGGTCCATAGCTGATTCAAAAATACCACTGGGCGAATGTTACTAAGATAACTTATTTAACTACTGGTATAACCTGATGAGAGCAGGCCCTGCCCAGCATGGCCCCTTGAATCAACTGAGAGACACCAGACCTTTGAGAAAGAGAAAGTAGACTTCATTGCAAGCTGGTAAAGCAAGGAGCTCAGAGACTAAGTCTCAAATCAAGCTCTTGAAGGTTGGGGATTCTAGAGCAGTTACAGGGTTTGGGATAGGGAGTTTATGAGTAATTCATGAAGCTTTTGGGAATAGGTAGGCAATTTCAGAACAAATTGACATGTATGGGGTGCAATACAGCAGCAGGGACATGTGCTTTTTTGAGGGATATGACGCATGAAGTTTATCTAATGACAGCTTTGAGTCTTATTGCTCATGTCTGAATGGAGGGGGGTGGCAATGGGCAGTGAACGGCCTTGAGCAGAGTTGCAGTAAAACGACCTTGTGCTGCTATACAGAATGCCTTATCAGGGAGTCAAAGGCCCGGGTGTGATAGGAAGAGGGAGAAGTGTTTAACCCTGTCAATTACATAGGGAAAGTACAGTGTTTAAGCTTCCATTCTACTTCCTGCAAGTGTCTTTCCTGGTTGCTGTTCTTCAGTTCTCTTGGCTCTGCTCTTTGGGAGTTTCTTCCTTTTCTATTATCCACCTTCGCCATTTCTGAAGAAGATATTGGAATATAAGCTTTTTGTGCAACTTGTGGGATCCCTGGGAAGTACTAATGGTTAATATACTCAGCTGCTAACCAAAAGATGGATGTTCAAGTCCACCCAGAAGCTCCTTGGAAGAAAGGCCTGCCTATCTACTTCCAAAACATAAGGCATTGAAAACTCTATGCAGCACAGTTCTACTCTGACACACATGGGGTCACCTTGAGTCATAACCAACTCAACAGCAACTGTTTTTTGGGGGACAGACTGCTCACTACCAGTAGAAATTTAGGGACTCAGGTATCTCCTTATATTTTACAGAGTCTCAGTTCCTCTTAGCTCAGGTTGTCAATATTTTTGCAATATGGCTCTCTCTAAAAACTTTTATGAATTTCCTATGTATTTCATTCTAATCCAGTTAATTTACCAAAAACCATGTGCACATTTCTTTCAAGACCTGCTTCTCTCTCTCTGGACCCAATTATAAACAGCTTTGAATATATCAGGTTTCTGTGGAACCATACACTTAAACCTTCTAGGAGTCTGTGTGTTCAGCTGAGATTATTAAAAGATGTCCCAGTAATTACTTTAGAGTTCGTAACAAAAGGCTTTGATTTGCTTCCATGTTGATTGCTCCTCTTTTTGAACTGATGTTTGCCCATAGGTTCATCTTTTGTTGAGAATCTTTAACTAGCTGGAAAGGCTTAAGATACAGTTTTATTTCCCAAAACAACATGTTCTTTTTCCTTTATAATACTCCCACTATATTATGCTTGGGAGTCCCTGATTGTTATAAAGAGCTAAACCTCTCAACTACTGATCAAAATGTTGGAGGTTCCAGTCTACCCAGAGCAATTTGGAAGAAAGGCCTGATAATCCACTTTTGAAAAATCAGCCATTGAAAATCATAAGGAGCGCAGTTCTACTCTGAAGCACATGATGCCACCATGAGTGGAAATCTACTCAATGGCAACTGTTGTTTTTTCGTTTTTTATATATTGCTTGCAAATAGACCAACTCTTCTCCATGCCCACCAATTTCTTGCTTTGCCTTATCTAATGTAGCTAAAAAAAAAAAAAAAGAGAGCCACCTAAAACATGAAACGCTCTTCTTGAGAACTATTGTCTTAACTTCATAAAATTGTGTTGTTGTTAGGTGACGTCGAGTTGGTTGCTACTCATAGCAACCCTATAAGACAGAGTAGAACTGAGCCATAAGGTTTCCAAGGAGTGGCTGGTAGATTCGAACTGCTGACCTTTTGGTTAGCAGCCAAGCTCTTAACCACTACACCACCAGGGCTCTAGTTTATATGCATACATACTTAAGTTGTTTGTTGTTGTCAGGTGCCATCGAGTTAGCTCCAACTTATAGCGACTCTATGTACAACAGGACAAAACACTGCCTGGTCCTGATCCATCCTCACAATGGTTGTTATGCTTGAGTGCGTTGTTGCAGCCACTGTGTCAATCCATCTCATTGAAGGTCTTCCTCTTTTTTGCAGACCTTCCACTTTAGCAAGCATGATGTCCTTCTCCAGGGACTGATCTCTCCAGATACCAAGTCCAAAGTACGTGAGACGCAGTCTCGCCATCCTTGCTTCCAAGGAGCATTCTGGTTGTACTGCTTCCAAGACAGATTTGTTCATTCTTTTGACAGTCCGTGGTATATTCAGTATTCTTTGTGAACACCACTATTCAAAGGCATCAATTCTTCTTCAGTCTTATTTATACATTGTCCAGCTTTCCATGCATATGAGGCGATTGAAAACACCATGGTTTGTGTCAGGTACGACTTAGTCTTCCAGCAGACATCTTTGCTTTTCTTCACTTCAGAGAGGTCTCTTGCAGCAGATTTCCCCAGTGCAATTCATCTTTTGATTTCTTGACTGCTGCTTTCACGGGTGTTGATTGTGAATCCAAATAAAATGAAATCCTTGACAACTTCAATCTTTTCTCCATTTATCATCATCTTGCCTATTGTTCCAGCTGTGAGAATTTTTGTTTTCTTTATGTTGATGAGTAAACCATACTAAAGGCTATGGCCTTTAATCTTCATCAGTAAATGCTTCAAGTCCTCTTTCCTTTCAGCAAGCAAGGTTGTGTCATCTGCATATCGCAGGTTGTTAATGAGTCTTCTTCCAATCCTGATGCTCTGTTCTTCTTAACATAGTCCAGCTTCTCAAATTATTTGCTCAGCATACAGATTGAATAGGTATGGTGAAAGGATACAACCCTGGCGCACACCTTTCCTGACTTTAAACCATGCAGTATCCCCTTGTTCTGTTTGAACAACAGCTTCTTCATCTGTGTACAGGATCATCATGAGCATAATTAAGTGTTCTGGAATTCCCCTTCTTCACAATATTATCCATAATTTGTAGTCTATGAGAGCCGAAGTACAACCTTGTGTATATCCCACCTGAATTTAGAGACGATCTCAAGAACAGATTTGACTCATTGAACACTAATGCCTGAACACCAGATGACTTGTGGAATAACATCAAGGACATCATACATGAAGAAAGAAAGGAGTTTTTAAAAAGACAGGAAAGAAAGAAAAGATCAAAATGGATGTCAGAAGAGACTCTGAAACTTGCTCTTGAACACTGAATAGCTAAAGCAAAAGGAAGAAATGATGAAATAAAAGAGCTGAACAGAAGATTTCAAAGGGTGGCTTGAGAAGACAAAGTAAAGTATTATATTAATGACATGTGCAAAGAGCTGGAGCTAGAAAACCAGAAAGGAAGAACAAGGTCGGCATTTCTCCAATGGAAAGAACTGAAAGAAAAATTCATGCCTCGAGTTGCAATACTGAAGGTTCCTACAGGGAAAATATTAAATCACACAGGAAGCATCAAAAGAAGATGGTAGGAATACACCAGATCGCTGTACCAGAATGAATTGGTCGACATTCAACCATTTCAGGAGGTAGCGTATGATCAGTAACCAATGGTACTGAAAGAAGAAGTCCAACCTACACTGAAGGCATTGACAAAAAACAAGGGTCCAGGAATTGACAGAATATCCATTGAGATGTTTCAACAAATGAATGCAGAGCTGTAAGTACTCACTCCTCTATGCCAAGAAATTTGAAAGACAGCTACCTGGTCAACTGACTGGAAGAGATCCAAATTTATGCCTATTCCCAAGAACGCTGATCCAACTGAACACAAAAGTTATCAAATAAAATCATTAATATCACATGGGAGTAAAATTTTGCTGAAGGCCATTCAAAAGTGAATACATCGGTGTATTCACAAGGAACTGCCAGAAATTCAAGCCAAATTCAGAATAGGTCATGCAACTAGGGATGTCATTGCTGATGTCCGATGGATCCTGGCTGAAAGCAGAGTACCAAAAGATGTTTACCTGTGTTTTATTGATTATGCAAAGGTATTGGAGTGTGTGGATCATAAGAAATTCTGGATAATATTGAGAAGAATGAGAAGTCTAGAACTTAATTGTGCTCATACACATGTATATATGTGTATATATATATTAAAGCTTCCTTCTAAAACAAACATATGCATGTATATATATATGTTCTATATTTATATATACAAAAATACACATATTATAATTTTTATACATGGAATGGATATATGTGTATATATATAACACGCATATATATGTGTCTATTTATGCACAAAAGAATGAACAAATCTATCTTGGAAGAAGTATTGCAGAGTGCTCTTTAGAAGCAAGGATGGTGAGACTTCGTCTCACATACTTTGGGCATTTATCAGGAGGGTTAAGTCCTTGGAGAGGGACATCATGCTTGGTAAAGCAGAGGTTCAGCAAAAAACAGGAAGACCCTCAACAAGATGGAGTGACAGTGTTTTGTAGTTGGAAGCAATTCGATGGTGCTTAAATCAACATAACAACAATATATATACACACATTTGTTTTTTAAGGAAGTATTGATTTTCTTATCTTTGAGAAAATGTAGGTCTAGGAAGTACATAGAGAAAGAGGTAGTTTTTGCACTTCAGAGACAAGAATGATATAGAATATGAACAAGGAAAGGCAAAATGGTTGATAAGGCCAACAGCGTGGCCAGGCTTCAACAAATTCACATTTTCCTTACCCATTCATTTCTCCTATGGCCAACAACACAAAGTGGGATAATTTTTGTCCCTACTACAAACTTAGAGACAAAAAAGATTAGTACCACCATGTACTTCAGTGATTTTAACATGAGAGGAATAAAAAAATGATTGCACAAGTCAGCAAAGGAAAGAAGGCTGAATATGCTATGGAATGTCTTTAAAAATTAAGTCTACAAGCTCACAAGTGTCTTTCAATCTACTCAAGATATATTAACCAAAGCTAAGTAATAATTTAATAATATTTTGGAACAATTGGATGAAAGATTTAAGATATGGAAGTTTTTCTTTTTTAAAAATTGCTTCAGAATCAGTGGAAATATTGAAATAATATAATACTGAATAATAATAATAATAATACTGAAATAAACATGTAGACACAATGCTCATAATTAAAAATGCACTGGTGTTAAATTTTCATATATTAGTCAATTAGGTAACCGATTAACTTAGATAGTAGACATTTGAAATAAAACACCTTAAACTCTAACCATTTTTTTGCTGTTATGAACAAAGTTTTTTTTTTTTTTAATTTTGAAATGTTTGAAATGTCTGCATGCAGATTTCACAGGCATTTCCTTTTTCAACAGATATAGTTCACAGATCTTAATAAATTTAAATCACAAAATTAAGTCCTAATTTTATGCAAATTGACAGGGAACAATTACCTCTTGTAAAAGGTAATTAAATTCAACAATGCCAAGAATATGCCTTTGCCTAATAAAGCGCCAGCAATAACTCATCAAAATAATTGCTGCCAGTTTATGGGAAGCATATTTGATTAACAGTGCCTTGCACTGATATTATGCCTTTTTTTTTTTTGACACAATGGTTTAATTATTAAGGAACTGTTGAAAATGATTGTGTTAAGATAAATGAGACCATTTACACTTCTTTTCAAGAGTCTTGCAAATAAACCTGTTGTCTCTACATTTGTAATAACTAACCCTAGTTATTGGATGTATCTTGTAATCAGCTAAAGTGTCAATAACTAGCTCCTAATCAGCCCTTTGGTGGCTTATCTATTAAATAATTTACATCTTTACACACTCATCTTTGAAGTCCTATTGAATCAAATAAGCTTAATATAAAAAAAAAAGGGGCGGGGGGCTTTCAAAATTCAAATCGAGAGGGTGTTTCTCATTAAGCTACCAGAAAGCTTGAACAACTAGTTTAAATTAATTTTGTCAGGAAACTCTTTCTTTGATTTTATTATTGAAAATTAAAAAAAAAAAACACTTATACAAGTACTTTTTCTAATCAATTTTTCATAACTGAAGGAAATCATTTTAGCAATGTAATTATGATAAGAATAGTGCTTTTATTCCTTGTATTTTATCTTATAAGTGTGATATTTTGGAAAGCCAAGTAATTAAGTTATTGTAGGGAGGAAAACATACTGGCCACCCTAAGAAGAAAGAAAAGGGAGAGGCTGGCAATAGAGGTCAAACTTCACCTGTGGCTTTCTCTTCATTTGATGCTACTTTTCCTTCTTTCCTTTCCCTGCACATCTGGTGAAAAGCCAATTATATGGAGGCACCTGATTCTCAAAATGATCTATATTTATATTTGAGGAAAGAACAATACTAATCCAATGAATATATTTTTCAGGGAAATGAAGTAAGAACACATTTCTGAGTATGTAATAACCAACACACAACACTTGAGTAAATTCAAGAGGAAGATAAATGTATAGAACTAGTAGTGTAGTCATGACCATTCTCTCCCTGGTTTATCTTTGTAATCAGCTCTGTACCAACTGGTGTAGTAAAATAACATTCCAATTTAGGAGTAAGTCGGAGTCCCTGGGTTATGAAAATGGTTAAGTGCTGGACTACTAATTGAAACACTGTCAGTCTGAACCCACCCAGAGGTACCTTGGAAGACAAGTCTGAAGATCTGTGTCTGAAAGGTCACAACCTTGGAAGCCCTATGGACCAGGTCTACTATGCACACACTGAGTCCCCATGCTTTGGGATTGATCGAAGCAAATAACAACAAATAATAGGGTCATCAAGTGTAAAGCCAACAATATTTTAAAATGCTAATCATTAATTTTTAAATCTGGAGGGCACTCTTCATTGTGGAATATTGTAAATAGTGACACTTAGGAGGTGTGTATGCAATAAAAATGATCTAACTAGTCAAGAAACCTAAATTGCCAGGCCAATTGTTTACTAGATATAATCATTTAGTGTGTCACCAGGCTAATTCTTTTTTACACTCTGTGGTTCTCTATAAACGAGGGTTTATTTTAAGGCTATGTTCTTTCTGTGTTGTCCTGATTCTATGATAATGGAGAATCTTAACCCCTATGATAGAGTTACTTCAATGTATAATTTGAAAATCAAGCTTTGATTACTTAATATGAAGTTACTGTTATCTTCAGTGACCACTTTTTGTATTTAAATAGATACCTATGGCATTTTCCCCCCTTATTCATTGTTTCTCTCATAGGGCTATATTTCAAAAGGGTAGGGTTTTTCTTTCACATAATATGCTGTATCTAATGCCTATAAGGAAACCCTATTGGCCTAGCGGATAAGAGCTATGGCTGCTAACCCAAAGGTCGGTGGTTTGAATCCACCAGGAGCTCCTTGGAAACTCTATGGGTCAGTTCTACTCTGTCCTATAGGGTCGCTATGGGTTGGAATTGACTCGATGACAATGGGTTTGGTTTGGTTTTATGCCAACAACAAAAACAACCCATTGCCGTTGAGTCGATTCTGACTCATGGTGACCCTATAGGACAGAGGAGAACTGCCCCATAAAGCTTCCAAGGAGCACGTGGCGGATTCTAACTGCCGACTTTTCGGCTAGCAGGGTTAGCTCTTAACCACTACAACAACGGGGTTTCCTTTTAATGCTTAGTAGGATGCTTAATGGATGTTACTGTTATTCTTACCTTCCGTCAAGTTGGCCCCTGACTCATGGCAATCCCATGTGTTACAGTGTAGAACTAACTGCACATGGTTTTCTTGGCCATAATCTTTATGGAAGCAGATTGCCAGGTCTTTTCTTTTATGGAGTCACTGAGTGAGTTCAAACTGCCAACCTTTCAGTTGGTAGATGAGTGCAAATCGTTTGTGCCACCCACAGACCTTGTTTAATGCATACTATGCATTTAATAAAAAATAAATATTTACCATAAAAATAAACATACAATTGGAAAATATCCACTTATATTCTTTTTCAACAACTATTCTTAAAGATGATTAAATAGTTTGAAAAAATGAAGGAAATCATGACCATATGTGAGAAAATAAGACATTTTTCCTACAGGTAATATAACTACATTGTCAGAAATTGGAAACTTCGGGAGTGAAACATGACATTCAGAAAAAGATTCCAGAAATACAAGGATAAATCGAAATGGATGTTGACCCTATCTACAAGGAAAGGACAATTAGATCTTCACTAAATCATCAAAAGTAATACTAGAAGACAGGAGTCCATGAAATATAATCTCTGAAGTTTTAAAGAAGACAAGTATTAATCTATGACTGTAAAATTTGTTAAAGTACCATTTAAGATTGTGGGTAAAATACACTCAACATATAGAGTGAGAGCTTATAACCTAAGGTGCTTGCCACTCATCTTTTCTGATTTTAAACCACATGGTATTCCCTTGTTTTGTTCAAATGCAAATAACACCTGTGACTATTGTAAGGCATACCAGTAAAAAACCAAACCCATTGTCTTCAAGTCAATTCCAACTCACAGTGACCCTATAGGACAGAGTAGAACTGCCCCTTAGAGTTCCAAGGAGTGCCTGGCAGATTCAAACTGCCAAACTTTTGGTTAGCAGAGGTAGCTCTTAACCACTACACCACCAGGATTTCCAAATATATTAAATTTAAATATATCATCAGAAATGTTATTCCCCTTTGCCATTGAGCCAAAGTAATCAGAAGCATTAAAAGTTTCTATTAATTTTTAAGTGAGTTACAGGGGTATTCATTAAAATTAAATACTATGAAATAAAGTACACATACTAAACATTTAAAGTCAATTGTTAAAAACAAAGAAGTATCAACTCCTAAATTAAAAAAATAAAATAAACAAAAAATGGAAGAATACTAGAAAAGTAACAAAGAAAATAATATATCTAAGAAACCGTATGGCATGTCAAAATGAATCCAGATATACCATGTATGTGAACAAATTAAGCTCACAGTCCAAAAACAATTTGAGACTGAATTTTTTAAAAAGTTCTGTTATTTGCTGTTTATTTTATAGACACCTAAATTATGAAGATATAGAAAAAATGGAGTGTAAAAAAAAGCCAAAAAGACCAGAAAAATATGATCCAAAGAGGTGTGATTTCACAACGTTAGTGACAGACAGAATAGACTTTAAGATAAAAATCTTACTACGAGTAGTATTTCTTATGTGAAATATGATAATTTGATCCATATACTGGAAAGGCATACTATTTTTGATATTCCTTGCATCAGATAAATAGACTAAAAAATTCAGCAAAATTAATAATAATTTAAGAGAAATTAGGAGTCCCTGTGTGCCACAATTGATTAAGCACTTGACTACTAGTGGAAACGTTGGACTCCAAACTCACTCAGGGGCACCTGGGAAGATAGGCCTGATGCTTCTGAAAGGTCACAACCTTGAAAACCCCATGGAACGTATTTCCAATCTGCACACATGAGGTTACCATGAGTTGGAATGGACTTGACAACAACTAACAACAACCAAAACAAAGAGAAATTAATAAATACAAATCAATTTATTTTACCAACTTCAGTTACTAATAAGAGCCTATGAGAAAAAAAATCTAAGGGTATAAAATTTTAAAAAATATAATTAACAATTTTGGTCTAATGGACATATCAGAAGTTTGAATTCTAAATATAGTTTCTATTTTTTTAATAAAAATTTCCACATAGGCTAAAAAAGCAAATCTCAATAAGTACTAAATACATTGGTATATACCAGAACTGATCCTTCTACTGTATTATAATAAAATTATAAATCAATGACAAAATAATAGCCCTAAATGATATATGCATTTTAAATATACTTCTTAATAATAAATGGCTCAAAATATTATAAGAATAAACCAAAAACCAAACCCAGTGCCGTCGAGTCAATTCCGACTCATAGTGACCCCATAGGACAGAGTAGAACTGCCCCATAGAGTTTCCAAGGAGCACCTGGCCGACTCGAACTGCAGACCCTTTGGTTTGCAGCCATAGCACTTAACCACTACGCCACCAGGGTTTCCATTATAAGAATAGTTAGAAAATATTTAGAATAGTTCACTAATTACAACAGCATATATCCAAACTTGTGCAACACAAATGAGATTATTAGTGTGCAATGCATAGCCTTGAATGCATATTTTTGAAAAGAATTAAGGCTGAAAATTTACTAGCTAAACATTGAACTCAAAAAGTAATTCAAATAGTGAAAGAGTAAAGGAAAAGGAACCTAAGTAAGGAAATACTAGCATGAATTCAAAAAATGGTAAACCAAGAAACAATAAAATAGATAACAAAAACAATATCTAATTTCATGGAAAAAAACTAATAAAATAGACTAAACACTGATATCATTTAAGCAAGAAAAAAGAAGTAAACAGTATTAGAAATAAAAGCTGCAATATTTTGTTGATATATTAAAAAGCAGGAAACCCTGGTGGCGTAGTGTTTAAGTGCTACAGATGCTAACCAAAGGGTCGGCAGTTTGAATCCACCATAACTGTGACAGAATTTGTACCAGAAGAGTGGGGTGCTGCTCTACCAGATACTTAAAATGTGGAACCGTTAGCAATTGGCTAATTTTTTTTTTAATAGTTGAAGGCTGTAAGAGTTTTAAGGCACCTAATGGTAAAAGCCTAGATTGCCTTGAAGAGAATCTTTGTAGAATTGTGAACATCAAAGGCAATTCTAGTGAGGTCTCAGAAGGAAGTGAGGAGAGCTATAGAGTAAGTCTCTGTCATTGTAGAGAATACATATGGCGCCAGCAACAGAATGTTTCTAGAAACCTGGATGTTAAGGAAGGATTTAAAAGAAAGTATTGAACATGCTATTGGAGGATGAAGAGTGATGCTTTTTTACGCAGTGGTAAAGAACTTGTTTGAACTATGTTCAAATGTTTGATGGAAGTTAGAGCTTGTAAGTGGTGAACTTGAATATTTGGCTGAGGAGATTACGAAATAAAATCTTCCAAAGCATCCCTGGCTGGACTCCAAAACCTTTTGGTTATTAGACTAGTGTGTTAACGGCATCACCCACGGACTCCTGAGTATAGACTGTCTTTTGTGTAGTCTTTTTTGGCCTGAGATGGCACTGCACAACCAAATTTAATTACCTCTAGTATCTAAGTTAGGATGATGACTTGATTTAGAAGCTCTAGTTTATAGTTGCTTTTTTTTCTTTTTTTTCCCACCAGGTTATTCCTTCTTTCTCTAGAGGGAATGAACATGGTCTGGATATCTGCTTAAGCCCAGAAAACACTGTAGGATTCCACTGTATCGAGAGTTGGATCAGGCATAAATCTACAGAAAACCTCTAGCTAGTTAAATGTACTTCTGGCTTGCCTACTAGCTATATAGAATGAATATTTTGGTCACCTCATTTTCTTTTATTATTATAATTTAGATGAAGATTTACAAAACAAACTAGCTTCTTATTAAACAATTAGTACACATATTGTTTTGTGACATTGGTTACCAACCCCAAGACATGTCAACACTCTCCGCTTTCGCCATCGGGTTTTCAAACACTAGCTTTTCTGTCCCCTACTGCCTTCTAGTCCTTGCCCCTGGGCTGGTGTGCCCCATTAGTCTTGTTTTGTTTTATGGACCTGTCTAATCTTTGGCTGAAATGTGAGCCTCAGCTGTGACTTAATTACTGAGCTAAAAAGGTATCAAGGGGCCATACTTTCGGGTTTCTCCAGTCTCTGTCGGGCCAGTAAGTGTGATCTCTTTTTGTGAGTTAGAATTTTGTTCTACATTTTTCTCCAGGTCTGTCCAGGATCCTCAATTGTGATCCCTGTCAGAGCAGTCAGTAGTGGTAGCTGGGCACCATCTAGTTGTGCTGGACTCAGTCTGGTGGTGGCTGTGGTAGTTGTGGTCCATTAATCCTTTGGACTAATCTTTCCTTTGTGTCTTTGATTTTCTTTATTCTTCCTTGCTTCTGATGGGATGAGACCAGTGGAGAGTCTTAGATGGCTGCTCACAAGCTTTTAAGACTCCACATACTACCCACCAAAGTAGAATGTAGAACATTTTTTTTTACAAACTATGTTATGCCAATTGAGCTAGATGTTACCCAGCCCAGCAATTCAGTCCCTCGGGGGAGTTTGGATGTGTCTGTGGAGCCTCCATGACCCTTCCCTGGACAAGTTGTGCTGGCCTCCCCCAAGCATTCTGCCCTGTCCTACCCTGACCAAAGTTACCACTCATCCATTGTCTATTTAGAGTTTTTCCATCCCTGGCCCTCCCCTCCTTCATAGCCACCAAAGATTGTTTCTTTTTGTGTGTAAACCTTTTCATGAGTTTTTATAGTAGTGGTCTCATAAAATATTTTTCCTTTTGTGATTGACTTATTTCATTCAGTGTAATGCCCTCCAGATTCATCCATGTGGTAAGATGCTTCACAGATTCCTCACTATTCTTTATCGTTGTGTAGTGCTCCACTGGGTGTATATACAATAGTTTATCCATTCATCCATTGATGGGCACCTAGGCTGTTTCCATCTTTTTGCTGTTGTGAACAATGCTACAGTGAACATGGGTGTGCATATGTCTATTCTTGTGATGGCTCTTATTTCTCTAGGGTATATTCCTAGGAATGGAATTGCTGGATCCCATAGTATTTCTATTTCCAGCTCTCTAAGAAAGCACGTATCATTTTCCAGAATGGTTGTACCATTTTGCATTCCCACCAGCAGTGCATAAGAGTTCTAATCTCCCAGCAGCCTCTACAACATTTGTTATTTTCTGTTATTTTGATTCATGCCAGTAATGACGGGGTGAGATGGTATTTCACTGTGGTTTTGATTTGCATTTCTCTAACGGCAAAAAAAAAAAGTTTTTTTTTTTTTTAAATGGCTAGTGATCACAAGCATTTTCTCATGTGTCTGTTAGCTGCTTGAATGTCTTCTTTGGTGAAGTGTCCATTCATTTCCTTTGCCCATTTTTAAATTGGATTATTTGTCTTTTTGTTGTAGAGGTGTTAGATTTTCCTGTAGATTTTACTGATTAGGCCTTCGTTGGATTTGTAATACCTAAAATTTTTTTCCCAGCCTGCAGGTTCTCTTTTTACTCTTTTGGTGAAGTCTTTTGATGAGCATAAGTTTCTAATTTTTAGAAGATCCAAGTTATCTAGCTTATCTTCTATGGTTTGTGTGTTGTTAGTTGTGGTTTGTATACTGGTAATGCCTTCTATTGGGGTCTCTATTTTTTCTTCCATGATCTTTATAGTTTTTGGCTTTATATTTAGGTCTTTGATCCATTTTGGATTAGTTTTTGTGTACGGTGTGAGGTATGGGTCCTGTTTCATTTTTTTGCAGATGGACATCTGGCTTGGCCAGCACCATTTGTTAAGAGGACTATCTTTTCCCCATTTGATGTACTTCAGGTCTTTGTTGAAGATCAGGTGGTCACCCCATTTTCTGAGACTTGTAAATGTCCTGAAAGAATTGTAGAGATAGGATATTCCTCTAGATAATTCAGACTCTGAGTGGACTAAGAAGACTTTCCCTGTGTATGAATAACCAACAACAACAACAAAAAAAATTGCCGCCCAGTAAATTCCAACACATAGCAACCCTACAGGACAGAGCAGAACTGCCCCATCGGGTTCTTAAAGAGTGGCTGGTGGATTTGAACTACCGAACTTTTGGTTAGCATCCAAGCTCTTAACCACTGTGCCATCAGGGCACCTGTGTATGAATAGTTAATAATAAATATGGGGGACTTGTGATGAAATTGTCTATTCTATGATACTAAAAGATGTAATCATTTCAGAATTATAGCTAACCTCCCCATAACCTTTGATATACTTATCCATTCTGTAAACATTCCTTGATCTGCTCTCACATCAATAAAAATCACAAAGAATAGTAACTAAGATTATCAGGATCCACCACGTAATGCTATAAAGGTAATTTATGTGGTAGCAGGTTTATTAGTGAAATAATTTTAAGCAAACCTCAATTAAGCTTTATATAATTTAGTACTGAACTGTGCAAATTATACATTTGGATCAATAAGGAAGGAAAAAATGTTCAAAGATAAAATATAAATTTATACTTGGTATTGATTGGCAGTATGTCTGGTTTCAGTCTTCTTTAACCTATGTAATAATACCTTCCACATAATTATATTGAAGAAATGGATGTACTAAATGGAAAGTGCATCACTAATCTAATTCAGTAAAAAAAAAAGATGTTAAATCTAAGTAGTTATTTAGCAGAATCAGCAGTTTAGCTTAACAAGAAAAATAAAATAGTCTTTTAATTATGATTGCTTGGTTTGTTGAACATTTGACTCATTGTTTCTTTTAGATTACAATGGCACTCAATCAATTCTTTTTAGCATAATTTAAGGCTGGAACATGCTTAATTATAGAGGGAAAAATAGTACGCATTGCTTGATATTTAAAACTCATAAATAAACACGAATTCAATGTTTTTTGAGAAGATGAAAATTAAATGTATATCATTCAAAAATGATACTGTTTATCCATGTTCATGGCTGCTTATTTCATTTTTCTGAAATACTAATAACATCAGCAGTTTAGGTATTACAAAGAACATAAACAAGAAACGTAGTGTTTTTATGCAGTTATAATCTCACTGATTTGGAAAAAAATTTAAAAACAAGTAAAATTCAAATTAATATATATTGGAATATGTTCATTTTTATGTTTATTGAATATGGCATTGGATAGAGACATAAATAAGAAAAATTTCATGAACATCATCAACATCAAAAGCACTAATTGTTTTGAGGACAGTAATTTTGCCTCACCATCAAAAACTTTGTGATAAAATAAAAGCACCCTCATTTATGAATTATTGGGCCATAAAAATATAATAGAAAGGAAAAGCAAATCTTTCTTTGTAAAATGTTGAGTGATTTTTGAAGCAAAAAGAGAAGGTAAACAGAATTAGTTTTCTTTATTATCTTACACAAATTTATTCTTATAAATTTCACCTTCTTTGTTATGCCATATGGGTTATTGTACTAAAGGCAAAAAAATCTACTCCTAATGACCTTAACTTTTAGTAAGTGGTTGACCAATGTTGTCGTAATTCGTGTTTAAATCTTTCCAGAATTTTACAATAGTTCTGGAAAAATTCTATGTATCACGGCAAATTTAAGAAATAATTGCTTACTTGAAATGTAATTCACCCCCTATTTTGATTCCCAATGGCTGCTGAAACAAAATACCACAAGTTGGTTAGCTTATAACAATAGAAATTTGTTTCACATTTTCTGGAGGCTCGGAGTCAAAGATCAGAGTTTTGGCCATGTTAATACCTTGTACACCTCTGAGGGAGAATCTGTTCAGTGTGTCTCTCTAGCTTCTGGTAGCTCAAGGCATTTCTTGGCTTATACGTGCAATATCACATGTCATTCTTTCTCTGTATCTGTGTATCTTTTCCTCTTTATATAAGGACTCCAGTCGTATTGGATTAGGACCCAACCTATTCCAGCATTACCACATGTTAATAAATGATAGCATTTTCAAAGACCCTGTTTCCAATCAGGGCCACATTCACTGTACAGGGGTTACAACTTAAATATCTCTTTTGGGGGGATATAATTCAATCCATAAGACCCCTTTATGCATTCAAGGTGAAATTGTTTTACAATGGCTTAATATGCATAATAATAAAATTATTTGTTTAAGAAATATAGTGTCCATTTTAGGGATAATGTTTATTATAGACCAATGTGATGGTTCAAATATTCATTTTCCTTGTCAAGAATCTCTTGAAGGACAAAAAATAGCTCTTAAGCGCCCACGCTCTCCTGTTTATTTTCCCCCCACTCATTCACCAATCAGAAAAAATAATTACTGTTTTATTCAGTACTAATTTTTAATCACTATTTCATGGGATAAATTTGGTTCTTACGTAATTTAAAGTACATATGAAAACAATCACCCTGTAATCATTTTAAGCTTTCAGAACTCCAAGTGACCACTACATTTTGTTGAAACAATTAATTCACACACAACTCTTTTTTTGATAACGTGAAACACTCATACACATTCACTGAAGTTCTCTTTCTAGAGTTATGCACATGAATATTTTCAGACAATAATTTTTTTTTAATCTGCTCAACCCGATCTCTAACAGTTTCTTTGTGATGCTTCATAAATGAATAGACTTACTATCTTATCTCAAGTTATTCATATCTCAGATATGTTTTCCTAGGTCAAGACACAAGTGTGTTTGCTCAGCCATTTCAAAGAAAACAAAACACTCTTTATGCAAATTAGTTGTATTGCTTATGTAAATGAGGAGGTTTTATTCTTTGTATGTCAGATTTCAAACTTAATTTAAAAAACAGAAACCTCTATTGTGTGTGAATTGGAAAAGGTCCAAGAACTGAAATAAGACAATGTACATTTGAACCATAGCTACATTTCTTAGTTGGGTTACCTTGTGCAAGTGACTTAACCTTTTTAAGTCAACTTATTTATCAACTTCCTCATCATGAAGGCAATAAAATCTACATGCAAGTTTGTATACTAAGTGTCCTTCATCTAGTTACTCAATAGAATTTGATTTATTAAAATTAATTAGGACAAGATTTTCTTTTTTAACCTTACTCCTTTCAAGATTGTGAAGTGAATATAAATTGGAGTATTATGTGGTTTATTTTAGGATACAGCAAACCCAGCCTAAATGAGCCTTGAAGGCTTATTAGGAAATTATCTCCAACAAAAAAGTATAATTCCTGAAATAATAATAAATACTTTTATTAATATTAATATATTGTTTTCATTTTCTGAATTCCCCTAAACATTAACATACTTATAACTGTTTGGATAACTTCAGGTGCTTTTAAAATTCAATAAACTTGCAATAATGTTTAATTATATAATCTCTTTCCATTACAATACTTTGTATTATCTTTCACATTCAGGGTTTAAAGAAATTGATATAAGTAAACTGTATATTTAATTTTATGCTGAAAATGTTGACCTACTGAAGCTGAAAAATTGGGTTAAAAAATTCACATCCTTTTCCTTTAAAAATATTTTTTAAAATGCCATTTTTCAATTATACTAGCACTTTGATTTTTTTTTAGAGAGAATAGTAAGAATATTTGTATTTATAAGCATTTTGTGAAAAATAATTGCTGACTTTAAATATAATTCAGAAAGATTTATTAAATTCAAACACTAAATTCAGGGGAAAAATAACTAAGAGGAGGCAAAAGTATTGTCTTATGATAATGGAAGAGATTCAACATCGGTATCAGGATGAGATGCTTAATTTTTAATAGTGCAGTCATAATTTTTATTAATAAAATAAAAATATTGTTATGGACAATGAGTAAGAAAAGTAATGTAAATTTAAATTGTATTCTTTTTTGTTTACTTTAAGTACAAATGAATTTTCTTAGGCACTATTAGGATCTAATATAATCATGATCATGTAAATGACCCATTCTTTCATAAAAAACCAAAATCCGTTGCCGTCAATTCCAATTCATTATGGCTTTGAAATATTAGACATTTAGCTCAGGTGTTCTCTTTATACACCCAGAATATTAAAAATGCATAAAAAGGGCAGAAAGACTAGAGGCACATTGTTGAATTCTTCCCTCTTGCAACAGGAATTTCAAGTACTCATAATAAAAAATGGAGTCGAAAGAGTCAAATGGAAGAAAGGGATTAATAGAACTAATCCAGGGGCAGAATTAATGGGATAGAGAATGATTCTCCGACTCTATCCCTTAGAAAAACAAGGAGGGAAAATAGGATGATGGCTGCCTTTAGCAGAATGGATTCATTCTCTATCATCATTTTCATAAGAGGAACAAAACAAATGAAGAAACCAACAAAAACTCGAATAAGCTGACTCTGTTGTCAGCATGGAAACCCTGGTGGTGTAGTGGTTAAATGCTAGTTTCCAACCAAAGGGTCTGCAGTTTGAATCTGCCAGGCGCTCCTTGGAAACTCTGTGGGGCAGCTCTACTCTGGCCTGTAGGGTCGCTATGAGTAGGAATTAACTCGACGGCACTGGCTTTGGTTTGGTTTTTTTTGGTTGTCATCATGGCCCTTATAGTCCTGTAAGATGCAATTTTGCATACGTATCTGAGAGAAGCCTGGAATTGACCAACTGAAAATTTGCAGAGACAACCAATGGTATTCACAACTCACAGGCTTTATAAGGGAAGTGAAACTTCAGTTCTGAAACATAAAACACTAATGTCATCAGGTAAAAGAGATGGCAGGCTTCATTCAGAAGTGCCTACTTCACTAGAAAGCAAATCCTTGCTTCATAGTCAATCAGATATGTGGTACGGAATATATGAAAATTAGACTACAAGTAGGGAAAAACATAATTCCATAATAAGAAATTCCTCTGGTTACTACTCAAAACATAATCTGTGCTTAGAAAAATTAGGGGCGTGTAAAATATGAACTTTCCTCAATGTTTATAAGAAATTTTATTAAAGGTTGAAAAATAAAAGAGGAATATGCAACAAGAGCTCGAGTTTTGTGATCTTTAGAAAGAGTTTTACTGATAAAGTAACAGGTATAGTTGCTATTATAATGATTTTAATAGAAGAGTTTGAAGATTGAGTTGTCAAGTTCGTAAAACAGTTTGAGACAGAAGTCTTCAGAGGTTTTGATTTTTTTATTGTTCATATATGCCTCTTTCTGTTCTAGTAAATTATTTTTAATTTGCAAAACACTTAATGTATAATATTCATACCTCGACATAAAGCAATTAAAGAATTTCTCATGAGTGTACCATATTATATTACTTTCACTTTAGATTTCCTAACTCCAAATTAAGTTTTCCAAAGCAATAACAATGCAAGTGGCTTGATTCCAGATGAATAATGTCAAACTCAGTAAAAATTATTAAACTCTGATATCTGTAGAATAATATGGCACCTGTTTTATATTGCACACGTCAAGAGAATACTTAAAGGAAAATAAAGGCTAATATAATCATTATAAAATATTTATGAGTCATGACTCAAAATCTCGTTAATTGTATTACTGTAGAGGTACACCTATTTCTCCAGCACAAACACCTTTAAGTTTTGATAATTAAAACTTTGGATGTCAATAATCTTCCAGGTCAAGGTAGCAGGAATTGCTGTGCTTATCTGGTAATGAAAGCTTATTACTTACCATTCAATTTTCCTGTTGATAACTCAAACTACTTTCTTTTCATCTCTCTGAAATTATCCTATTGCATATTGTTAAACTTTTGCTTTCTTATTGAGATAGCTAAGAATGAGGGAAGAATAAACAAGATGAAGTAAATTAAACGAAGAGGTGACTTAAGCTATAAGGTAGAATAGAAAACTATTTTAGCATTTAGAACATAGGAATTATTTATTGGTATTTTCCCCTATCCATGGTAAATAGTCATTGACAATAAGGAAACATAAGAGAAACAAAGTGTTCTGACCACCCTCGGTGTGCTAGTTATTGCCTTAATAACTACTGACAGTGTTATAATCTAAGTTTGAGTATATCTGCTGAAATTGATTCACAAAATCTTAATATAATTATACCTACATAGTCAAAAAGTAACAACCTCAAAAATGATAGAAGGAAACACAAAATAAGAAATTTCTTATGACGTCGTAGTGTGGTATTTTGGTCGGGATACTTTCAATTCTCCATGATGTTGCATCATCAAAGCCAGTTTAAGCTACAAATGTGAATTGCCCAAACGACTTTCAGGAATAGTTTTGTTGTTGTTTTGTTTTCCTTTTGTTTTAACAGAAGGAAATACCTATGTTGCTCATGTTACATGCCCATTACTTATCATGCATTGATCAGAGTTAACACAGAGCTAAGACGGCATGATATAAAAATTGCAAAGCAGGGGATAAGCTGAGATGTTCAACCAGGAAACCTAATGTTTTCCAAAGATATAAGAAATGAACTTCATAAATTTAGCTCCAGAATCCAAATAACGATTTTGCTATCTTTAGTCTCCGTCAACAACTGTCTCCCTATTTTTGGGGAATTCCAAACTGTACTCAGACACAAAATCTTACATGCCAAAGAAGAATTTTTGTTTCTTTGTTTTTTAATTTTTATTGTGCTTTAAGTGAAAGTTTACAAATCAAGTCAGCCTCTTATGCAAAAATTTATATACACCTGGCTATGTATTCCTAGTTGCTCTCCCCTAATGAGACAGCACCCTCCTTCGCTCCACTCTATTTTTGTGTCTGTTCAGTCAGCTTCTGACCCCCTCTGCCCCCTCACTTACCCTCCAGACAGGAGCTGCCCACATAGTCTCGTGTGTCTACTTGATCCAAGAAGCTCACTCCTCACCAGTATCATTTTCTTTCCCACAGTCCAGTCCAATCCCTGTCTGAAGAGTTGGCTTTGGGAACGGTTCCTGTCTTGTGCAAACAGAAGGTCTGGGGATGATGACCTCCAGGATCCTTCTAGTCTCAGTCAAACCGTTAAGTCTGGTTTTTTTTTTACAAGATTTGTGGTTTGCATTCCCACTGCTCTCCTGCTCCCTCAGGGGTTCTCTGTTTTGTTCCCTGTCAGGCCAGTCATCCTTTGTAACCAGGCACCATCTAGTTCTTCTGGTCTCAGGCTGATGTAGTCTCTGGTTTATGATGTAGTCTCAGCTTTCTGTCTCCTGGGCTCCTAATTACCTTGTGTCTTTGGTGTTCTTCATTCTCCTTTGCTCCAGGTGGGTTGAGACCAATTGATGCATCTTAGATGGCCACTTGCTGGCATTTAAGACCCCAGATGCCACTCTCTAAAGAGGGATGCAGAATGTTTTCTTAGTAGTTTTTATTATGCCAATTGACCTAGGTGTCCCCTGAAACCTTGGTCCCCAAATGCTGGCCCCTGCTACGGTGGCATTCGAAGCTCTCAGTTTATTCAGGAAACTTCTCGGCCTTTGCTTTAGTCCAGTTGTGCAGACCTTTCCTGTATTGCGTGTTGTCTTTCCCTTCACCTAAAATAGTTCTTGTTTACTATGTAATTAATGAATACTCCTCTCCTTCCTTCCCTCCCCACTCTTGTAACCATCAAAGAATATTTCCTTCTCTTTTTAAACTATATCTTGAATTCTTATAATAGTGCTCTCATAAAATATTTGTCCTTTTGCAACTGACTAATTTCATTCAGCATATTGCCTTCCAGATTCCTCCATGTTATGAAATGTTTCACAGATTCATCATTGTTCTTTATCGATGTGTAGTATTCCACTGAGTGAATATGTAGTAGTTTATTTATACATTCATCCATTGATGGGCACCTGGGTTGCTTCCATCTTTTTGCTATTGTAAACAGTGCAACAGTGAACATGGGTGTGCATATATCTTCATGAAAAGGCTCTTATTTCTCTAGGATATATTCCAAGGAATGGGATTGCTGGATCATACAGTAGTTTGATTTCTAGCTTTTTAAGGATGTGCCAAATCGATTTCCAAATTTGTTGTACCATTTTACATTCCCAAGAGCAGTATATAAGAGTTCCAGTCTCTCCACAAACTCTCCAACATTTATTATTTTGTGTTTTTGGGTTAATGCCAGCGTTGTTGGAGTGAGATGGAATCTTATTGTAGTTTTGGTTTGCATTTCTCTAATGGCTAATGATCGAGAGCATTTCCTCATGTATCTCTTAGCCGCCTGAATGTCTTCTTTAGTGAAGTGCGTGTTCATATCCTTTGCCCTTTTTTTAATTGGTTTCTTTGTCTTTTTGTGGTTGAGTCTTTGCGGTATCCCATTGATTTTAAAGATCAGATGCTAATCGGAAATGTCAGAGCTAAAAATTTTTTTGGTCTGTAAGTAAACTTTTTACTCCTTCGGTGAAGTCTTTGGATGAGCATAGGTATTTGATTTTTAGGAGCTCCAAGTTATCTAGTTTATCTTCTGGTTTTGTGCATTGTTACTAATGTTTTGTATACATTTTATGCCATGTATTTTATTAGAGCCCTTAGCATTGTCCTTATTTTTTATTCCATGATCTTTATCATGTCTTTGATTCATTTGGAGTTGGATTTTGTACACAGTGTGAGGTTTGGGTCTTGTTCCTTTTTTTTGCAAATGGATATCCAGTTATGCCAGTACCATTTGTTAAAAAGACTATCTTTCCCCATTTAACTTATATTGGGTCTTTGTCAAATACCAGCTGCTCATATGTGGACAGATTTACGTCTGGATTCTCAATTCTGTTCCATTGGTCTATGTATCTGTTGTTGTACCAGTACTAGGCTGTTTTGACTACTATGGTGGTATAAAAAAAAAAAAAAAAACCCATTAACCCATTGCCACTGAGTCAATTTTGACTCATAGAGACCCTGTTATGAGTACGGTGGTATAATAAGTTCTAAATTCAGGTAGTGTGAGGCCTCCCACTTTGTTCTTCTTTTTTCAGATCCGGGGCCTCTTTCCTTTCCATATGAAGTTAGTAATTTGTTTCTCCATCTCATTAAAAAATGTTGTTGGAATCTGAACTGGAATTGCATTGTATCTATAGATGGCTTTGGGTAAAATAGACATTTTTACAATGTTAAGTCTTCCTATCCATGAGCAAGGTATGTTTTTCCACTTTTGTACATCTCTTTTGGTTTCTTGCAACAGTGTCTTGTAGTTTTCTTTGTATAGGTCTTTTACATCTTTGGTAGGATTTATTCCTAAATATTTTATCTTCTTGGGGGCTATTGCAAGTAGTACTGATTTGGTCATTTCCTCTTCTATGTTCTTTTTGTTGGTGTAGAGGAATCCAACTGATTTTTTTGTGTTTATCTTGTATCCTGATGCTCTGCTGAACTCTTCTATTAGTTTCAATAGTTTTCTTGAGGATTCTTTAGGGTTCTCTGTGTATAAGACCATGTCATCTGCAAAAAGAGATACTTTTACTTCTTGTTTACCAATCCGGATACCCTTTATTTCTTTATCTAGCCTAATTGCGCTGGGTAGGACCTCCAACACAATGTTGTATAAGAGTGGTGAAAAGGGCATCCTTGCCTAGTTCCTGATCTCAGGGGGAATGCTTTCAGACTCTCTCCATTTAGGATGATCTTGGCTGTTGGGTCTGTATAAATGTCCTTTATTATGTTGAGGAATTTTCCTTCTATTCCTATTTTGCTGAGAATTTTTATCATGAATGGGTTTTGAACTTTGTCAAATGCCTTTTCCGCATCAATTGATAAAATCATGTGATTCTTGTCTTTTACTTACATGATGATTACATTAATTGTTTTCCTAATGTTGAACCATCCCTGCATACCTGGTATGAATCCCACTTGGTCATGGTGAATTGTTTTTTTTGATATGTTGTTGAATTCTGTTGGCTAGAATTTTGTTGCAGACTTTTGCATTGAAGCTTATGAGGGATATACCTGTGATTTTTTTTTTTTTTTTTTTTTTTTTTTTTTGTGGCATCTTCACCTGGTTTTGGTATTAGGCTATTCCAGCTTCATAGAATGAGTTTGGCTATGCTCTGAAATACCTTTAGTAGTAGTGGTGTTAACTCTTTGAAAGTTTGGTAGAACTCTGCTGTCACACCATCTGGCCAGGGTTTTTTGTTGTTGTTGGGAGTTTTTTAAATTACTTTTTCAATCTCTTCTTTTGTTGTGGTTTTATTTAGTTGTTCTAGCTCTGTGTTAGTTTAGGTATGTAGTGTGTTTCTAGGAATTCATCCATTTCTTCTAGGCTTTCCAATTTGTTAGAGTACAATTTTTCATAGTACTCTGATATGGTTCTTTTAATTTCAGTAGAGTGTGTTTTAATATCGCACATCTCATTTCTTATTTGAGTTATTTGCTTCCTCTCCTGTTTTTCTTTTGTCACTTTGGCCAGTGATTTATCAATTTCGTCAGTTTTTACAAAGAACCAGCTTTTGTCTTAACTCTTTCAATTGTTTTACTATTCTCTGTTTCATTAAATTCTGCTCTAATTTTTATTATTTGTTTTCTTTGGGTGCCTGAGGGTTTTTTTTTTTGTTGTTGCTCTCTTTCTGTTTGTTCAAGTTGTAGGGATAATTCTTTGATTTTGGCCCTTTCTTCTTTTTGTATGTATACATTTCTTGATATAAATTGACCTCTGAGCACTGCTTTCACTGTGTTCCAAAGGATCTGATAGAAAGTGTTTTCATTCTCATTGGATTCTACAAATTTCTTTATACCATGCTTAATGTTTTCTATAACCCAGTTGTACTTGAGCAGGGCATTATTCAGTTTCCAAGTGTTTGATTTCTTTTCCCTGCTTTTTCTCTTGACTTCTACCTTTATGACCTTAAGGTCAGAGAAGATGATTTGTAATATTTCGATGTTTTGGATTCTGTTAAGGCTTGATTTATGACCTAATATGTGGTCTAATCTAGAGAATGTTCCTCATGTACTAGAAAAGAAAGTACACTTGACTGCTGTTGGGTGGAGTGTTCTGTATATGTCTTTGAGGTCAGGTTGGTTGATTGTGGCATTTATATTTCTGCATCTTTATTGAGCTTCTTTCTGGATGTTCTGTCCTTCTCTGAAAGTGGCGTGTTGAAGTTTCCTACTATAATTGTGGAGCTGTCTATCTCACTTTCCATTGCTGTTAGAGTTTGTTTTATGTGTCTTGCAGCCCTATCATTCCGTGCATATTTAATATGACTGTATCCTCCCGGTATATTGTCCCTTTAATCATTACGTAGTGTCCTCCCTTATCCTTTGTGGTGGATTTAACTTTAAACTCTATTTTGTCAGAAATTAATATTGCTACTTCTGCTCTTTTTTGATTGTTGTTTGCTTGATTTATTTTTTTCCATCCTTTGAGTTTTAGTTTGTTTGTGTTTCTAAGTCTAAGGTGTGTCTCTTGTAGGCAGAATATAGACGGATTATGTTTTTTAATTCATTCTGCCACTGTCTGTATTTTTATTGGTGCATTTAGGCCATTTACATTCAGCATAATTATGGATAGGTAGGAGTTTAGCACTGTCATTTTGATGTATTTTTTTTGTGTGTTGTTGACAGTTTCTTTTCCCACGCAATTTGTTGTGCCGAGTAGTTTATCTTTATGTATTGTCTTTTCCTCTTATCATTGTTGTTGATTTTGTTTCTGCTGAGACTCTACTTTTTTCTTGTATTTATTTTGATGAGTAGGATAGTTAGTCTCATTTGTGGTTACCTCAATGTTTACCCCTATTTTTCTAAGTTTAAACCTAACTTTTTTTTCTTTATACAGCCTTGTTTTCCTTTCCACATGAAAGATCTACAACTATGTTTCTTAGTCCCTCTTTACTGTTTTAAAGTTGTGTTCTTTTACATAATGACATCACAGTTTCCCTGTTTTGAGCTTTTTTTTTTAATCTTGATTTATTTTTGTGATTTCCCTATCTGGGTTGACACCTGGTTGCTCTGTCCTGAGTTCTAGTCTTGGGTAGATATCTGATATTATGATTTTCTAACCAGAGAACTCCCTTTAGATTTCTGGTAGTTTTGGTTTGGTTTTTACAAATTCCCTAAACTGTTTATGTGGAAAAGTCCTAATTTCGCCTTCATATTTGAGAGACAGTTTTGCTAGATATATGATTCTTGGCTGGCAATTTTTTTCCTTCAATGCTTTATATAAATCATCCCATTGCCTTGTTGCCTGCATGGTTTCTGCCGAGTAGTCCGAGCTTATTCTTATTGACTCTCTTTGCAGGTGACTTTTTGTGTTTAACCCTAGCTGCTCTTAAAATTCTCTTTATTTTTGGTTTTGGCAGATTTGATTATAATATGTCTTGGTGACTTTCTTTTGAGATCTACCTTATGCAGTGTTCGATGAGCATCCTGGATAGATTTTGTCTCATCTTTGACGATATCAGGGAAGTTTTCTGCCAATGAATCTTCAACAATTCTCTCTGTATTTTCTGTTATACATCGTGTTCTGGTACTCCAATCACTCATAAGTTATTTCTCTTGATAAAGTCTCACGTGATTCTTAGTGTTTGTTCATTTTTTTTTAATTATTTTATCTGATTTTTTTTCAAATATATTGGTGTCAAGTGTTTTATCTTCAATTTCACTAGTTCTGCCTTTCTACTTCCTCAATTCTCTTCTCACTTTCTATTGAGTTGTCTAATTCTGTAATTTTATTGTTAACCTTCTGAATTTCTGAGTGCCGTCTTTCTATGGAGTCTTCCAGCTTATTAAATTTTTCATTATGTTCTTGAGTAACCTTTTAAATTTCCTCAACTGCTTTTTCTGTTTGTTCCTTGGCTTGTTCTGAGTATTGCCTGATCTCCTTCCTGATCTCGCTCCTGATGTTTTGAAATATGCTGTGTATTAATCTTTTGTATTCTGCATCTGGTAATTCCAGGAAGACACCTTCAGCCAGAAACTCCCTTGATTCTTTGTGTTTGAGAGCTTGTTGAAGTGATCTTGTTCTGCTTCTTTATCTGGTTTGATATTGACTCTTTTCCCTGAGGAAAACCTGGTGGTGTAGTGGTTAAGTGCTATGGCTACTAACCAAGAGGTCACCAGGCACTCCTTGGAAACTCTATGGGGCAGTTCTACTCTGTCCTATAGGGTCTCTATGAGTCAGAATTGACTCAACGGCAGTGGGTTAGTGGGTTTTCCCTGGGCCATCTATAAGTTATTGTATTAGTTCATTCTAGGTTTGCATATTGTATCCTAGCTTCTTGTTTTGTTTTGGTATGCTGAAATAGGTTGCTTGAGTGAGCTAGCTTGATTACTTTTGCCTTTGAAGCTCTAATGTCCTGTCATTGGATGGCTACAGCTGTTATCAGGTATATGAGCCTAGGAGTTTATTCACTTTCCTTGTATGGATTCAGCTTAGGTGTCCAGGTAGTTGGTCATCAAGTGTGTGGTACAGGCTCTGTCCTACAGCTTTAAAGGAGCAGGGGTGATTGGTGTAGGTACAGGTATCTGGTTACCACAGGGGCTCATGCTCTGAACAAGGCAGGGGGCTGACAACTGTCCCTTGAGTGTCTGTGGTGAAAGCATGTCCCTGTTCCCTGGAGTGCACAGGTGGGTGGGCTCTGCAGGTGGACCATGGGCACCCGATGCTTTTGGTTGTAGGGACTGAGAGTTACTAATTATCCTTGGACCCCTGTCCCAGGTGGCTATGTGATGTGGGTGAAGCCAGCAGTCTTTAGTCCCCTGACTTGGATAGGTGAGAACCCTGTTTAATAGGCAAAGTTGTGTCAAACATCAAACACGCACCTCTGCAGCGCACAGCTGAGACAGTTGAATTCTGCCAACAAGAGTCTGTTCTCCTGCAATAGGCCCATGCAGGAGGGAAAGGTTTTCAAACTCCATGGACCATTTATGCCTGGACAGAGGCCACTTCTGTCCTGGCTTCCCAGCTCAGTGGAGCTGGCAGATTATCTTTTCCCCAAATGTGCATGTATTTCTTCTCCAAGGCCAGGAGCATGGTTCAAATTGCTTCTCAGGACCAGGGAAATCTACAGCCACTGAAGCCAGCTTGGGTGCTGGGGGCACAGTAAAATATACACAAATACCTAACTTTTGCCCAGAGCTCCATTCTTCTCTGTTTCCTGAGGTGTGAGTAGGCTGTGTGGCTTGCTGTTTCTCCCTGAGGAATCTGCAGCTGAATGCTACCAGCAGCCTGCCACAGTCACTTCTGGCAATGGTGCCTGAGGGTTCCCAGTGATTCAGGTCTGGCAACTCCTCTATGCTTCTGAACCATTTCTCCTTCCCTCTGCCACTCAGTCCATTTTCTAACTTTTCCTTTGAATTTTAGGCTCCTAGCTTGTCGTAAATATAATTGTTTCACTTGTTTTTTGGGGTCTTTGTTATTAAAGGGATCACCAGAAGCATCTGACTACTCTGCCATCTTGGCCCCGCCTCTGTCAAGAAAAGAGTTTGACATTACAATTGTATTTTTCCCATTATTAAAAAAAAAAAAAGTCTTGAATGGGTAGTTTCCAATTACATCCAATTAGTTTTTCAAAAACTTATATTTTCCTTTTCAAAAAATATATTACAGAAATAAAAAAGAAGAAGAATGGTATAAAAATAAATCTATATACCTATTGACCATGATCACCAGCCAACAGGGAAGTATCCAGTTTTTCTGGGTCCTAAACCTTAAACCCACAACCTCTCTGTCAGTTTGTCCTACCATGGTGGCTTGTATGTTGCTATTATATTGTAAGCTATGACACTTATACTTCAAATACCAGCAGGGTCACCCACAGTGAACAGGTTTCAATCTAGACTAAGACAGACTAGGAAGCAGGAGCTGGCAATCTAGCATGAAAAAAAAAAAAATTGGATCCCTGGTAAATAGATCTGGCAACAGCTTCTGGTAAGATTACAGCCTAGGAAAGCCTATGGGACAGTTCTGCTCTCCCATATAGGGTCACTATGAGTAGGAATCAACTTGATGGCACCCAACAACCACATATTTTCTTTAGAAAATTTACGATTCTATTTTCACATTTGATTTCTTTATACTACTCTAATTTTTTAACTACAGACTCTAAATTTGAATACCATAACCAAATAACTATAGACCTATACTTCAAATGTTCAGGGAAGACTAATACAGTTATAATTTTTCTACCCAGTATTGGAATGGAGCTGGACATTTTTTCTTTTTTGGATCACTGTTTCCATAAGCAGACTTTTTTGTTGTTATTTTTGCTAGCTCACTCTTTAATTGAGCAAAAATTCATATGAACATCCTGGCTTTATCTGGATGTTTCAGGTTCTGAGTTCTCCTAAGTTTCATAGGTAACACGTGTTCCTCTCTAGTCCCATCAGTTCTTGTTTCCATATTTTTTTTCATATTTGTTTCTATTTTTCTGCTGTGGTTCTCTCAATATTTATTCCTTAGAAGCAAATTGTTGTTTCTATCATTAAGCGTGATTATAATAGTTTAACATCTTTGTCTGATAATCCGAACCACTAAGTCATCTCAAGATTGGTATTCACTAATTGTTTATTTTTAGTCCTGAGAAAGGTTCAAAATTTACTATTTCTTCATATGTCTAATTATTTTGGATTGTGTTTAGCACACTGGAATATTGTGTGTTAAATTTTTCCAAAGAGTACTAGGATTTTATTATTACCATTTTTCAGTGAGATAATTTTTTTTTTTTTCAAATTACAATCTCCGTATTTTGGGTTACAGGCTGTCTTAGGGGCTAGCAAACCCAAGATTGGAAGGATGGAGAGCAGGGCTCTTGCTCACAGACTCTGAGGATTGACGAATCCAAAGATCAGCAGGCAAGACAATATGATTTCTCCTGATTCATGAAGCTGCAGGAGCTGATGAACCCAAGATCAACAAGCCATAGAGAAGGGCTTTTGCTCACAGACCGCAAAGATCTAAGAATCCCCACATTGGCAGGCAATACCTCAGGTAAACTGCTAGCTCAAGTCCCAAGAAATGGAGGTCAGATGAACAGGAGCCAGCTGAAGGATCCAGAAGGAGCAAATCCCTAGAGCCTTGCCAGAACATCTTCTTTATATTTGGATGCAGGCCATAAGCCCAAGGAAACTCCCTTTCAACTGACTGGCTACTCACAGCTGATCCCATCATAGGGGTGATAATATATTAAATCTCAACAGGGAAGTGATCACAACATGATATGACTGCCAAAACACTGAAAATCATGGCCCAGCCAACTGACACACAATCTTAACCATCACACAGGTTAACACTGAATTTGGTTCTTCTATTCTTAACTGTGCTACTTGGGGAGCCCTGGTAGAGTAGTGGTTAAAAGCTCAGCTGCTAACCAAAGGTCAGTAGTTCAAATCTACCAGGCTCTACTTGGAAACCCTATGGGGCAGCTCTACTCTTCCCTATAGGATCACTACTAGTTGATATCAATGGATTTGGTGCTACTATGAGTTTGCCCATGCATAAATAATTTAGAGATCAATCAGAGATTTGGTCAGAGAGTACACTCAGAATATGAATTCCTTTTCTGTTACGGATTGAATTGTTCCCCCACCCCACCTTAATTTGCTTCGAAGTTCTGACCACTATACCTATGGTTATGATGCTGTTTGGAAATAGAAGCTTTCTCCTGTTATCTTAATGAGGTTATACCAGAGTAGGGTGGGTCCTAAATGTAATCACTTTCAAGTTATAAAAAGAACAGAATAGACACAGAGACACACACAAGGGAAACACAAATGACAAGGAACACTAAGGATTGCTAATAGACACCAAAAATTGGGGCAGAAGCTCATAGAATGAATCAACACAGCTCAGTATTTATTTGGACTTTCAGCCTTCAGAACTGTGAGACAACAAATTTCTGTTTTTTAAAGCTACCTACATGTGGTATTTCTGTATGGCATCACTAGGTAACTAAGACACCTTCTATGACACTTTCTCTTCTGGGAACCTCCTCACTTTCCAGGGACTGTGGTTGGCCAAAAATCACCCTATGGTTTAATAAGTCAAAAAGACACTGAGATCCAGCACCCCTACATTGATGACCACAGCCTTTACTTAGGCTGTTGTTGTTCATAGCCATAGAGGCACTTCTGACTCATGATAACCCAAATGTGCAGAGTAGAACTGTGGTACATAGGGTTTTCAAGGCTGTGATCTTTCAGAAGCAGATCACCAGGCCTGTATTCTGAGGTGCCTCTGTGTGGCTTTTGAACTGCCTACCTTTCAGCTTGTAGTGGAACTCCTGACCATTTGTGCCACTCAAGGACTCCTTCACCCAGGCTAGCAGCCATGAAAACTCACCCCATGCCATTTCCTTTTTCTAAGTACTTACTTTTGGTCACTCTCCAATATCTTCAGGTATTTGGACTTTGTTGTTTGCTTGTACAGAATTTATAGTTGTTATGGATTGAATTGTGTCCCCCCAAAATATGTGTATCAATTTCGCTGGGCCATGATTACCAGTATTGTGTGGTTGAACTCCATTTTGTGATTGATATAACTTTTCTATGTTTTGTAAATCCTAATCTCTGCCTGTGGTTAATGAGCCAAGATTAGATTATGTTAAAGAGAATTAGGTTGGGATGTAACATCCTTGCTCAGGTCACATCCCTGATCCAATGTAAAGGGAGTTTCCCTGGGGTGTGGCCTGTACCACCTTTTATCTTACAAGAGATAAAAGGGAAGGGAAGCAAGCAGAGAGATACAGGCCTCATACCACCAAGAAAGCAGTGCTAGATGCAGGGCATATCCTTTGGACCCAGGGTTCCTGCTCAGAGAAGCTCCTAGTCCAGGGCAAGATTGATGACAAGGACCTTCCTCCAAAGCCAACAGAAAGAAAGCTTTCCTCTGTAGCTGATATTCTGATTTTGTACTTGTAGCCTAGTAGACTGTGAGAACAAATTTCTCTCTGTTAAATCCATCCACTTGTGGTATTTCTGTTATAGCATAACTTACAACTAAGAAAATAGATGCTATCCATGAAAGAGACAGTTCAATAGGAACTATTCAGCCATATCAGAAACAAAATTTTACTCTCATCAGACCTAATGCTATTCCGTTCAGTGAAGCTCTGGCCTTAGTTTCATGGATCCTTTTGTTGTTTGTTTGTTTGTTTTTGTGGTTGGAGGTTATTTGCTTTTTGGCATTGCTGATTTTCTAGTCTTTTCAAACTCATCATTCCTGTAAAATATATATATTTGTATCTAGGTAATGTTCATCAGTAGATATTTTTAAATTTCTAGTTTATTTTTGTACCAAATAAGAGAAAGTATTGTTATTTAATGTCAATATGCCTTTTATTTTTTGAGATATATCCGACCAACTAATATTCCCTATTCTCTACCATCTTTTTTTAGTGCATTATAAAACAGGTAAAAACAAACAAACAAAAAAACTCCTAGAGGTATACAAGGAATAAGGGGACTTTTTTTTCTGTGTAGTTTATCAAAATTATAAAAATAGTTGGTCCTTTGGAGGAAAGTTAATTCAGTTTTCAATTCAACTCCTATGTTGAGGATAACTAATTACTCTTCCCCATTGCAAATCTGCTCAGTGATAAAGGGAAAATACTACATAAATAATAAAAAGTGAAGTGTACGGATGGATTTCAGAAAACATTAAGCTTGTTATTTCCCTTAATACAAGGTAGTGCTATGCACTTTCAAGTTTTCTCTAAACTGGTTTAGAAGTTATCTGAAAAGAACACAGATCAGTGACGCATCTGAAACTTTTGCTTATCTCCATGAAGATTCACATGTCTTTACATGAAAATTTTGCAAGCAATATACATTTTATAAAATAGAAACTACAAGGAGAGAAAAAGTTATGTTATAAAACCTCAGCTCAAGAACTAGAACTAAAAAATTTCCTGACCTCCCTGAACAATTCATGGGTACTTAACATGAAAATATTTGAGGGCAACTTAAAAATAATAAAAGAGCAAACTCACCATGTGAATTCTAAATTGAGTCTCAGTTCTTTGTTGTTTCTTTTTTCCTTATCCACAAGAGTCAATATTTAAGATAGTACTCACTGCGAAAAGTACATAATCATTTAAGTTGAAATTATGAAATGTAGTATGTGAATTTTATTAAATTTAGTTCATATGGCACACAAATGGAAGAGTGGGTAAACAAACAAACAAACAAAACCTAAACCAGTTGCTTTCGAATTGATTCCAACTCAAAGAGTAGTAGAAAATTCTTTGACTAGTAAACAAAACACGTGGTCTTTAGATTCATAGTTCTTCCGAATTTTTGACATTTAACCTCTCTGAGCCATCATTTCATTTTAAAAAGAAGGCCTAAATGCATCTTCTCTGCCAAATATACAAGATGTTTCTGAAACGCTGATGAGGAAATGCATGTAAAATTATCAGAAGTTATGAATAAATTAAATTAATAAAGATAAAAATTTTAAACATCTTTTGAGACTAGATCTGAGGTTAAAATTAAGTTTTATTGTTGTTTTCAGATATCCGATACAGTGCTTTGTACAATGTAAACCAAAAAAAAAAAAAAACCAGTTACCATTGGGTTGATTCCAACTCAGCATCAAATACAGTCAGTCATTAACTGGGTGATTAAATATATCAAAGCATGTATTTCACTTAAGAAGCAAAGTGCTCATTTTAAACGAATCTCGTAACAGTTTATATACATATGTGTGTATATATCCATACATAGTATTGCATTTTAAATTTACTTTTAACAAATGTTTTATTCACTACCATGTGCAATCTCTGTACCAAAATCTGTGGAAATAGAAAAGAATCAGAGCAACTTCCTGCACTCAAGGAGCTCACAGGTTAAGGGAAATAATAATAAAAAAAACATATACAACTTACTTTAACACATCACATTAAGTGTCACGAAAGAGCACAACTTATGAAGTGATATAAAAATAATGTGGAAATTAATCATTCTTTTTAGGACTGTTGTAAAATGGTTCTCCGGAAAGATAATATTCAAGCTGGTAAGTAAATAAAAGGTAAGAGAAGTGATGCATACAACAGCCAGTATTTAAAAATAATGACAGAAGTTTATGGCACTTACTCTACCCCAGGAAATATTTTAAGGGCTTTGTATTTACAGAATGTCTTCACTCTGGCAACAGAACTCAGATTTAATTTTACCAATAAATTCAGTTTTAGTCTTACCATTTTAAGATCTGAGGAAACTAAGCCTTAGAAAGGTTAGGTAACTCTCCCCATAGCACACGCCTAATAAGTACCTCATGCGCAGCCACCACCTGTATGTCAGTGGAGCCTTGCTTGTCGCCGTGATGCTGAACAGGTTTCAGCAGAGCTTCCAGACTAAGAGGAGGAAGAAAGGCCTGGCTGTGTACTTCTGAAAATCAGTCAGTGAATACCCTGTTGATCATAACGGTCCCTTCTGCAATTGGTCATCTGGTGAGGCAGGCTCAGGCGGCATTTTGTTCTCTTTTGCATAGGGTTGCCATGAGTCCGGGCCCAAAATAAGAAGCAACAAAAATAAGTAGTAGAGCAGAAATTCAAGCTCAGGCAGTCTCTGTATACCACTGTTAACACTTAACTTTTACGTTATGCTGTCAGGTTTGATCATGTCAAAAATCTTAATAAGTTGAAAAATGAGAATAAGATTTCAACCAGATAAAGCTGCATAAGCAAGATCACCAGCCAAGTGAAGCATAGAGGACACATAACCTAGCAAGTCTAGTAAATCAGGCACAGGTTGGAAGGGGAGCTGTTTCGTACACCCCTACTACGTCCACAGGAAGGACAAGCTAATGAGGCTGATATGGCCACTCCATTTTGCTACAGTTTGCAGTCAGATGAAGTCCATCTCAGCTTTACTCAGTTGCCTTAAGAAGTATTTTGTCATCATCAGTTTTGAACAGGACTATCCGTTGAAGATATGCACATCTTCTATGAACAGAAGTAACCTACCTGGAGAAGTATCTACGTAGCCTTGCACACTTGTGGCAATGGAGGCAATTAAGATTGAGAACATAATGATAAGTGCTGTAAGTGACCAATGTAAGCCTTCTATTAATATACAACAAGAAAAATACCCTGGCACAAAGTGTAACATATTAGCATAATTTTGCTGTGAAGAAAAAAATTATAATATTTTATATCATATATATACATATATATATGTGCATAATGTGCTTTCACACTGTTTTTTTTAACAGAGTTCATTAAAAACAGATCAAGAAGACAGGATTATAGGACCTCAGTAGTTGCTATGGTTTCAGAGTAAAGTCAGTGTGTGAAGGACGGGTGAATAGGTATGAAATCTCATAGATTCTTGAAAAACAGAAGGGCAATGAGATCCAACATATGCATCAGGCTGGAAACTGAATTTCAAAATTCAGGATAACGAAACCTCGAGGTTCTAGTAAATCTTCAAAGGTTATCTCTATTCTCTGAAGCGTAGCCTCTCTGGATCGTAACAGTAATGTTTTAAAAATGAAAATATATATTGACTAATAATAGGGAAGCTTCAGATAATTTGAATCTGGTAAACACTGAAATATCCCTAAAGACAAAAAACTCGGGCATTCTTTCACTTTTTCCTGGAGGAAATTTCAAAATATTTGTAATTCATTTAATTTAATATATAACATTGTATTAATTGATTCTATTTTAATTTAGAGCTATCATATGAAAAATTTCTGTATAGGAATAAAAACATAAGATAGCTTTTATTGTGAAGTATCTCTGAATTTATTGAAAGTTTGAGACACATATATGCAATACGTAAAATCAGCGTTTTTACAAGATCGGAAGGGTTAGTGACGTATGCATAAAACTTAAGTCCATAGCCTTAACTTTACCCAAACAGGGAAACGCTGGTGGTGTAGTGGTTAAGTGCTACAGCTGCTAACAAAGAGATCAGCAGTTCAAATCCACCAGGCGTTCCTTGGAAACTCTATGGGGCAGTTCTGCTCTGTCCTGTAGGGTCACCATGAGTCAGAATCACTCCACGCCAACGGGTTTGGCAACGGGTTTGTTTACCCAAATAGGCTCAGATAATTTTTAAGTGAATTTTTTTTTTTTTTATACATATAAGAAAAAGTAGACCTGGATTATTAAATGGTTGTTAGGTGACACCAGTGCTGTTGAGTCAATTTCCAACTTGTAGCAACCCCATGTGACACAGTAGAACCAACTCACAGGGTTTTCTTTTTTTTTTTAATATTTACATGAGTAGATCGCCAGGTCTTTCTCCTGGAGAGCTGCTGGATAGGTTTGAAAGCCAACCTTTTGGTTAGAAGACAAGTGCTTAATTTTTGCATCATGAGGGCTCCTTGAGTTAATAAGTAAGAGCTTCATATTACCTATTTTTCATAAATATAACCAAACCAAACTTGTTGCTGTGGAGCCAATTCTGACTCACAGAGACCCTATAGGGCACAGTAGAACTGCCCGATAGAGTTTCCAAGGAGTGCCTGGTGGACTCGAACTGCTGACCTTTTGGTTAGCATCCGTAGCACTTAACCACTACGCTACCAGAGTTTCCTTCATAAATACAGTTTTGTTGTAAATCCTTAAATAATTCACTGAGAATGATAAGTATTATTTTTATTTACTACTTTAAAACTGACTAATGAGTTTAAAATGCATGATATCTTTGGCTTCTCAAAACAGCTAGTGTGAGACAGGCACAGATCATTAGTGCAATTGTACAACAGGAGAAACTGAGGTTCAGAGAGGAAGATACCTTGCCAAAAGTCACGCAACTGTAATGAAAACATAGATTTTCTGATTTTTTAACTAATTATTTTCATCCACACCTTGTATCTTCTTCTAGGTACATTTTGGTGAATCAAGCCATCCATGAAAATGAGAGGGATTCATTATTTTTCATTTACCTCTTTCAAATATATGGAATCCTACAAAAACTAGAAAAGAATATTACGGAAGTTTAATAAAGTTTTCTTAAATCATTATTACACCTTTTGCAAAGATGTTTGTTACATACAGCCTTAGTCACTGTTATGGATTGAATAGTGTTCTTCCAAAAAGATATGTTGAATCCTTACCCCCAGTACCAGTGAGTGTGACCTTCCTTAGACATAGGGCCTTTGAACATGTTATCAGTTAAATTCAGGAGGCCATACTAGAGTAAGGTGGGTCGTATTCTAATCTGAGTGCCGTTCTTACAAAAGAGGAGAACAGGACAGGGAGACATGCAGAGGGGAACAAGCCACGAGAGGATGCATCAACATGCCATGGAATGCCAAGGGAGGCTAAGAAAATCCTGGGACTACCAAAGCTGAAAGAAACAGGAAACGATCTTTCCCTAAAGCAGACAGAGACAAAAAACATGGGCCTGATGGCACTCTGAATCCATGCTCCTAGCCTCCAAATCCTGAGACAATAAATTTATATTCTTATAAGCCTCCAAATTTGTGGTATTTTGTCATGACAGCCCTAGGACTCTAATACATTCATCTTTCAGGGATTTCTCACTTCTAATGGTAAAAGAAAAACAAAAAACCACATTACTATCGGAAGGATTTCTTCATATGGTCCCTAATGAGGCTCACGAAAGGCCTCCAATAAGTCCTCAGTGAAAAGGAAGGTTTATTTATTCAGGGTCAAGAGTAAACAAAATCCAGTGCCGTCGAGTCGATTCCGACTCATAGCGGCCCTGTAGGACAGAGTTGAAACAAAAGTATATGTCTATAAAAGCTCCCAGTTCGGTTCTTACCATCATTGAGGCCCTTCTCAACACTCTTTACCATATCTTGTTATATTTGTTTTGTTTTGTTTTTGTTCCCCTTAGCACTATCACCTTCTAGCATATTGTACATTTTATAGTTTTTGTTTACTATCTATTGGACCCTACCTAATGGGCCCACTAGTATAGCTAAAAGTTTAAGTAGTAAAGAAAATTCCAAGTTCACCTTCCTCCCTCTTCCTGAAAAAGTATTTTCTCAGTCATCAGAAAGTAGACATGGGTAGCCCGGCTCCTCCTGTGTTCTCGCCTTGGCCTCTTTTGCCCACCATCAGAATGTATTCAGGTGCTCTCTCTCCACTGTAGTAGTCTTGTTGTCACTTGCCTTTGAGTTGGCTCTGACTCGATGCAACCCCATGAACAATGGAACGGTCCCCACAGTCTTCATGACCACTGGTATGCTTGAGTCCATTGTCGTCTTACAACCTAGGGGGCTTGTCTTCCAACACTAGATCAGACAATGTTCTGTTGTGATCCATAGGGTTTTCACTGGCTAATTTTAGAAATAGGTCATCAGGCCTTTCTTCCTGGTGTGTTTTAGTCTGGAAGCAACTCTGAAGCCTGTCTGCCCTGTGACCTTGCTGGTATTTAAAATATTAGTGGCATAGCTTGCAGCACGAAAGCCACCACAGTACAACTGACAAATGGGAGTGAATGATAGACTTGTTGCTGTTGTTGTTAGTTGCCGTCGAGTCAGTTCCAACTCATAGTGACCCTGTGTACAACAGAATGAAATACTGCTGGAACTTGCGCCATCCTCACAACAGTTGCTATATTTGAGCTCATTGTTGTAGCCACTGTGCCATTCCATCTCCTTGAGGGTCTTTCTCTTTTTCACTGACCCTCTACTTTTCTAAGCCTGATGTCCTTCTCCAGGGACTAGGCCCTCTCGATACACTTAGTAGGACAGTATTCAACTCCTGGGGATGTAGGCATATTCTTAGGCGGGATATGTTCAAAATATTTCAGAGGTTGCCTATATCAACAAGCCTATGTTCTTACACCTAAATCACATTCTCCAAGTTATTTCTCAGGAATGAATGAAAGTGATATTTTACCCTTCATCTCTCTGAATCTCCCAGTTCAAAACTCAGAGTAAGGAGCAATCCTGTGTATTTATTAGTAGTTTCAAATCCAAAGTGGCGACTTCTGTTAATATGTGAAAGGTAATTCAAAGATGACGAAAAACGCAGTGTTGAATGATGCAACTTGTGAATGTAGTTAAGTTTCTGGTAAAAATAATAATTATGAGAAAATATCACTAACATAATTATGACTGGGTAAAACTTTGCTTTGCTTGGATTAACTAAATACACCAAAATATACAAGGAGCGTGAAGGCTAATATTTTGGAATAGATGAATAATAAAAGGCATTTTTAAGCCTACTATTACTGCCGAGAAAATAGAATGATGACTGAGAAAATGGTGTACTTAGAATACTATGGGGAAAGAGGGAAGGCTAAGGATGAGATATAAAGCATTTAATGCTAATTTCACATTATAGAGTTTTATGTTTTTTACTATACATTAGATGTTCATTTTAGTAACCGGTTATTTTTATTGCTTCAATGATTAGGTGAGAGCGAAATGAATGACATTTTGGTTGGTCATAAATTATTACTTTTCCTAAAAATAGATGATATCTGTGTGGTTTAGAAATCATTTCTCATCCATAAAACACCAGTAATATCACTTCTACTACTACTCCCAATACTGTTTAATAATTCTCAGTCACCTCTCTGCCAGGTATTGTGTTAAGTGCTTTGCACACATTTTCTCATTTATTCAGCATAATTATTATCATAGCCTCCATTGTACAAAAGAGGAAGTTGAGTAAATAGTTTTCCTGGTAGAAAAGATTCAGCATGATCTGTAGCCCAATTTCAGCCTAAGTAGTCTAACCCCAGAACGAACCTTCCCACTATCACCCTGTCTGCTGGCCCCAAACTAGAGGTCTTATTTTAAAAAACAAAACTGTTGTAAAATTTATAACATTTTCTCAGATATATCCAAGAATAAACAAACAAAAAAAAAGAAGTAAAGAAATTTATTTAAATATGTTTAAAAAAATAAAATGACACAAACATTTCATTCCCGAAACTCTTTTTATATTCTGCAGCTAATGGGAACAGGAGATAAATTATGTTACTGACGAAAAACTTACTGTGCCATATTAAAAAAGAAGAGAGAGAAATTGTATATTTCAAAAATTTTGCTAGCAAAAGTGCCGTAGGCTTTACCATTAAATGTATGAACTAAAATAAAATGTGTTATTCAGTTTTAGTTCTGATAAACATCTTTGAGTGACCAGCATAAAGTATGTGATTCTCCATTTTATACCAGAAACAGCACTCCTAAATCTGGTGGAGGAGTGGTAATAAATTATTCTGTTGCAAATAAAATCTGACATTTCAGAAAACTTTTAACATTGTTAAAACTATGCATCTTCAATGGTAAAACTCATGTTTCAGTACAATTTTGACAATTTGTTGGTCAATTAAGTATTTGGCCTTTTCGAGGCACAACGTAATGGGAGCTTCCTAAAACAATCCGTGCTCTTACTGATATAAAGTGGATGGACTATAAGTGTCTTGCCCTCCAGTGCGAAGAACTCGATTGTGTTTTCAGTAGGTTTTATTGATATTGCCAGCTGCTGTCAAGTCAAATCCAACTCCTGGTGACCCCATATGTGGAGAGAAGGACTACTCCATAGAGTTTTCAAGGCTGTGACCTTTGGGAAGCAGATCATCAGGCCTGTCTTAGTGGTCTCTGGCTGGGTTCTAACAACCTTCTTTGGCTGGTAGTTGAGTTCTTAACCATTTGAGCATTCAGGGGCTCCCTTCGGTAGGTTTAGGCAATGCATAAAAATGTGCTTCCAAAAAATGAATCTATAAGTATAATAACTTTGAATCTAAAATATGAAAATGAGAGATTATTTTAATCAGCCCCTGCACACACACACAATTTTTTAACTGAAGAAATTCAGGAGCAACTAAATTTAAAAAAAAGCGGGGGGGATTTTTTTTTTCAAGACTTTTTGACCTTCTGGACTAGTCATGGTGAGATTTGAACATCTTTCATAACTTATACACATTTTACTTTATATTTTATTTATTTGTTGACTATTGTGGGCTATTTCATACTAGACCATAAACAATTTTAACATAGAGACAGTATGTCCTCCCTAGTCCATATATAATTTCTTGCTCACACTATATTCTCAGCCAGTAATTCTTATGTTTAAAAGTGTAATTGAATATATTAACTACTAATTTTTAACGCATTTCAATAGATATTTGATCAACCTTTATTCACTGTTTGCAAGTTCTAGCTTTTCACATTGACAGCTTGCAAAGGATGTGCTACTAGGTTTAATTACTCCTTTCCCATCATGCACAACATTTTCTTCAGACACATCAACCTTAAAACACTTAGAAACTTTCTGAGGAAATTCATTGAGCTGGTAGAGTTTCAGATGCCATAATAGCATGTTTTATTTATCTTGAGGCTGTGTCGGACTCCATAAAGAATCCTGAAGCTTTGAATTTCTTTTGCTCAACAGAGGGATTGGGGAGGGGGGAAAGGGTGGGGAACATACATGTATATTAATTGCTCTCTGTGAATGTTAAAGAGGACAGTTCAGCATTGAAAAGGGTATTTGGGCTGAGCTTGATCTTAATTCTTTTTATAGATTCTCATTGATCTGGTTCTGAAGCAATTACTTGACAAGGGCATAGAAAACCATAAAGGAGAAGCTCAGCTAATGACAGCATAAAGACACTTCTTATAAGTGGTCAGAAATATGATCAAGGGTGATTTGGGCTGCTTTAATCACTCTGTATGGGTTTCTGAATTGCATTAATGATGGTCACATTCGTGTGTTATTAAGCTTCATTTTATGCAGGCAAATGCATGCCAAGAATGTAATAACATTTAAGCCAAAATATTAAAAGCATAATGATTGTATTTCCTACTTCTATTTTGTATTGTTTGTTATTGGCAACCAGCTGTAAAACTTTATATTTTGTGTTTTTATTCCTTTTAGTAACTGTCTTAAGTATGTGAAATACAAGAAATAAAACTCATATACATTAGCACTGCTTTTCTTATCAGTTATCAAATCAAAACAATGTGTTAAGCTCAGTAGCATTATTAAACATATGACATTGTTATTTTGAACATACTTAACCATACTTTCTATATGGCTGTATATTTTGTGAGTCAGGGTAATTAATTCTTAGCTGCTATTAAGAACTCTGGTGCCACAGTGGTCAAGCACTCGACTGCTAATCAAAAGGCCAGTGATTGAAACCCACCAGCCATTCTGCAGCAGAAAGATGGGGCAACCTGCTTCCATAAAGTTTTACAGCCTCAGAAATCCTATGGGGGTAGTTCTACTCTGTCTTACAGGGTCGCTGTGAGTTGGAATTGACTCGATGGGAATGGGTTAATAAGAACAGCTACAAAGCCTTAATGGATTAGCACAATGAACGCTTATTTCTTACTCATATCACAGTCCAATGCACGTAAAGTGTGTCTATTATACTGCTGTCCTCCAAGGAGAACATGTAGACCCTGGCACACTTCATCTTGTGGCTTCACCTCCCCTTACGGCTGCCAGAGAATTCCCCACTAGATTCTGCGTATGAAGTCACCCAATGAGCAATGAGAGCCTATAACAGGAAGGAGTGTGCTATGGCCAAATCCATGAGTGTGTAAATCCTTTCTACCCACAATCCTTTGGTCAAACCACAAGGGCCGTAAGGAACCACAATGGACTGTGATTACAGGAAGTGTTCACACATATTCCATGTGAAGAAATGGAATTAGTGAGAAATCAACCTCTATCATACATATTATTTATTTTGGCAGCCCTTTAACTGTCCATGAGAAGATTAAAGAATATACACAGCATGTGGTTCAAGCATGAAGAACAATGCAGGCTTCTATTTTTTCCACTTACAGGCACTTAAAATTGTGACAAGAGCTATTCTTTCAGATACAAAATCATACACTTCTTTGAATAGTTCTTAAACTTTAAACTTCAATGAGCTTACTATATTTTGTTCCATTGTGTCATTTACTATTGATTTAAATTTCAACTCACTTTATGACTCTAGTGAGATGCATAGAGAAGGCACCACCAATTCATATTAGAAATTCCCCAAGTCCATTTACACTGATTCCCAAAATAAGCAGCATCAGCTTCCCAGAGATGTAATGCTAATTTTTATTAATGGCTACCATCAGAAAAATAGCAAACAGTGCATCCCAAGTTTTATTTTGAAAATTATAGATAGTAAAATAATGAGGATGCTGGTATTATATTGTTATACTACGCTTAAAAGACTCCAAGACTATATTATTGGTACATTGTGTAAATACCAATCACTTTCTAACTAAATGCAGAGAAACAGTAACAAATTATTTGTAGAAAATCATCTCAGTATTCTCTTTTCCTCTTTTCATATTTATGTAATGGGTAACCAACCAACAAACAGACCCGTTGCTGTAGAGGCGATTCAGACTCATCCAGACTCCGTAGGATGAAGCAGAGCTGTCCCACAGGGTTTCCCTGGAGCCGCTGGTGGATTCGGATTGCTGACGTTTTTGGTTAGCAGCCAAGCTCTTAACCACTGCACCACCAGGGCTCTATTTAATGGGTAAGTAGCTGGTGGTCTCTTAAAATAGTGATGTTCCTAAATTATTAACACAGATATTTATTCTCACATTCTTTAAAATAATTGTATATTCTTTGTTAGAATAACTACTCGTATATTCAATTTTTTAAGATTTTTGTCTTTTTCTTTTGCCAGGTTATCTAATTATGTTTATTCAAAATATCATTTGTGATCATTGAGATTTTATTTAAAAGGTTTTTCATTGGGCAATTACATAAAACAATTTTTAGTTTCCAGAAAAAATATCTTCTCATATAAATTCACATATATTTACTTAACAATTGATTTTTATTAATAAAATGTGGCAAACTGTGAACGAAGCCATAGATGGCTTTGAATTTATTGTTCAAGAAACTTTATTTTAATTTCTTAGTCAACTCCAAGTAAATAATTAGTGGCTTTCTCTCCCTTTCAATATTTTATAAAATGTTTGAATCTCCCCTGACATTTTTATGTTATTTTTCTTCCAAGCATGATTTGTTACTGGGTTGAAAATGATTTGATTTGTTACTGGATTGAAAATGATTTGATTTGAATAATATGCATAAGTGATTTAAATGCAAGTATCCTGCCACTGAAACAACATTTAAATACAAATTAGAGAAATATGGCTTGGGGGATAATTATTGCCATATGAATGAAGTTGAACAAAGAATGAGAGAAGGAATCTGTTAGCCTAACTCTTAATTTCAATACTGGGCATTAGCATTCATTGGACTTGAGTTATAAAATTACTAAAGAATAACCTGGAAGCACTTCTATTTTAGAGAATAATATCAATAAACTGACAACACACAATCAACACATAAAATGAATAGCTGAATCCCAGAAAATATTTTGGTGCCTCTTTTTTTGGCTCACGTATTAGAAAATTTGTTAAAAATACCTCTTTATAACTTTTTGTGTATCTATTTTAATAAGGATGTAAACTTGTTTTCATTAAGTTCAAGTGTGATATGTAATTCAGAGAATTGAATTAAGCAGCTATATAGTTGAGCACCATAAGAGAAAAAAAAAATCTGAAAAGTTATTTAAATGGCAACCAGTATCTATATGTTAGGAGCCTTGGTGGTGTGGTGGTGAAGTGCTTGGCTGCTAACCAAAAGGTCAGTGGTTTAAACCCATTACAGCATTGGAAACCCTGTGGGGGCAGTTCTTCTGTCTTATTGGGTCACTATAATTCGGAATCAACTCAACAGCAGCTGGTTTGGTTTTTTGGTTTTTATCTGTAAGTTATAACTTGAAATAAATATTTTTTAACTTTTATAATTTTAATTATAAAATCATACTAATACTTAGAAACACCTTGAAAATACAAACAAGGTTTATCACTAAGGAACAATTTCATAGGGTTATCAGTGTAGGTTATGCTATAGTAGCAGACAACCCCAAATTTCAGCGACTTTAAACAGCAAATATTAATTTCTCAATCAGTAAATATGTCTACCACAGATTTTCAGATATCGAGGTCTTCTTGCTTGTCATAGTCACTCAGGGCTATAAGCTGACAGAGCCACTGTGGTTGTCCGTTTCTGTACCCTTTGGAAACAGAGCGCAGCAAGGTCTCACACTTGCAGATAAATGCTTGATTCAGATACGAGACACAACCAGAAGAAACTTCATGTTCCCTCCCATTCACTTATAAAGTGACACAACTGTGTAAACCTACTCAGTTCTGTTGCAGAAACGAAATGAAATGTTCCTGAAATCGGTACCAGCTAGTACCAGAACAGGCTCCAAACTATGTAACCTGCAACAGCAACCCAGTCCCATATTATCATGTAATGTTAATACAAGTAGGTAGCTGTGTAATTAAGCACTCTGGACTATCTCAGAGGTATACTGAATGGAAATCAGGTAAAGACAGACCAAATACAAGGGTTTGGGTACATACATACATTTGTAACTATGATTATATGTAACTGAGAATTTCTTAGGATATTAATATTTTATTGCTTCTCTTATCAGTGTGGAAACCCTGGTGGCGTAGTGGTTATGTGCTACAGCTGCTAACCAAAAGGCCAGCAGTTCGAATCCGCCAGGTGCTCCTTGGAAACTCTATGGGGCAGTCCTACTCTGTCCTTTAGGGTCACTATGAGTTGGAATTGACTCGACAGCACTGGGTTTTGCTTTTTCTTTTCTTATCAGTGTATTTAATAACTTGTATTTTTTTTTAATTTATAGTTATATTTTTATATTTCCTCACCAGTTCTAACTACTTGATTTTGACAGACAAGAACCCATTTTAAAAAAAAAAAAGTCGCAGGATTTTTGTTCTGGATAAATTTGACTGGGAATGCAGCAATTATGGCAGCCCCTGACTTATATATCCCTATGTTGTTGTTGTGCCCCTGAGTCAGCTCCAACTAACAGCAACCCCACACACAGCAGAATGAAACACTGCCCAGTCCATCCTCACAATCATTGTTATGCTTGAGCCCATTGTTGCAGCCATTGAGCCAATCCATCTCACCGAGGGCCTTCCTCTTTTTCACTGACCCTCTGTGTTACCAAGCATGATGTCCTTCTCCAGGTACTGGTCCCTCCTGATAACATGTCCAAAGTATGTGAGACGAAGTCTCGTCATCCTTGCTTCTAATGAACATTCTGGCTGTCTTCTTCCAAGACAGATTTGTTTGTTCTTCTGGCAGACCATGGTATATTTAATATTCTTCGCCAATATCCCAATTCAAAGGTATCAATTATGCTTCAGTCTTCCTTATTCATTGTCCAGCTTTCACCTGTATATGAGCTGAATGAAAACACCATGGTTTGGGTCAGGCCTAACTTCGTCATTATAGTGACATCTTTACTTTTTGACACTTTAAAGAGGTCTTTTACCGCAGATTTGCCCAGTGAAAAGTGTCTTTTGATTTCTTGACTACTGCTTCCGTGGGCGTAGTTTGGGGATCCAAGTAAAATCAAATCCTTGACAACTTCAATTTTTTCTCTGTTTATCATGACGTTGGTTGTTGGCACATTTGTGAGGGTTTTTGTTTTCTTTGTATTGAGGTGTAATTCTTACTGAAGGCTGTGGTCTTTGATCTTCATCAGTAAGTACTTCAAATCCTCTTCACTTTCAGCAAGCAATGTTGTGTCATCTGCACAACCAGGTTGTTAACGAGTCTTACTCCAATCCTGTTGCCCTGTTCTTCTTCATATAGTCCAGCTTTTCGAATTATTTGCTCAGCATACCAATCGAATAAGTATGGTGAAAAATATATCCATATAGCAATTGCTGAATAAATTGTACCTCTCTTTTTCAATAAACATGAAGAGCTGTAAATCTCAGAATTTGAATACATGGTTCCAAGTTTCCTTTCCTTTCAAAATTATTTGAGCATATGGGTATATAATTGCTCAGGATACAACACATGATCTAACTTTTCCTAATTTTGCTAAATAACAAGGGTGAGTCTTCCATGGAGAATGCAACTTTGGATCAGAGAGTAGAAGAAACAAGGTAATCTGTGGTTCTCAAAATCTTCTTAAAAGTAACACTATTGATGCATTTATTTTGCTTTCCTGTCTTTTCCCTTTCTATTTCTCATCATGGTTTACTCTGAAATATTCGCAGTTCCCTACTCACCTGGATGATCAGCATTATTTATTTGGAGTATCATAGATTAGGTATAAGATTGCACATTTTTCTATTGTGATTATTAACTGGCTTAATTTAATCTACTTTTATTTTTTACCTTTATTAATTCTAACATTAAAAACAAAATATTTTCTTTTAATTCCAGGAAAACAGTTACTCTTGATCAATAATTCATATCAAAGTCTTCAACTATGTATGTGGTGGGATTTCAATAACTCTTAAAGATGAGGACCATTTAGAAATTTACTCCTAGTGCTTCATTGAAGAATAACTTACAGACCATAAAACTCATCCATTTTAAGTGGCAATTCAATGGTTTTTAGTAACTTTAAGGAGTTGTAAAACTATTACCGCAATCCACTTTAGAACATTGCAGTAAATCTCCATGCCCACCACCAGCCTCAGCCCATTAATTTGCTTTCTGCAATAGAATTGCCTTTCATATGAATACCGGCTTATGTTTTTAATGCTGGCTTCCTAGGTGTCACACTTGTGTCAGCAGAGAATAGTAGTTAGTCAATGACAGGTTTGATGCTCTTGAACACGTTGAGCCAATAAGGTTTCTGCCTACTACTGATGAACCTATGTTTAGATTGGGTAACGTATTCATTGCTTACACACATTACAAGTCTGTCCCAGACTTTTCTTTCTGATGAGCCATCTTTGTTTCTCCTTTGTGAATGTGCTTGGGTTCATGTTCAGCATAGGATGTGTATATAGCTAGAGCCAACTTTGTTATCTGCTGCTGTAAGCACAGCATTCCAGGTATTAGGTATGCTTGTCAAGGCGTATTCTTGACACTTACACTTCAGATCTCTCTGTTAAATACCTGGTTAGTCAGCAGGTCTGTTGCCTGTTCCAACTAGTATTATAACCACAGTTAATTGTAATTTTGGCCTTTCCCAAATATTTAACACAAATTCACTACTTTTCAACATCAGCCTTGGACATGGAATTTTTCTGACCTCTACGTCAGAGGGTCAGTGAAAAAGAAGAAGATACCCAATGAGATAGACTGACACAGTGTTGCAACAATGGGCTCAAGCATAGCAACGATTGTGAGGATGGAGCAGGACCGGACAGTGTTTTGTTCTGTTGTATGTATGAGTCAGAACTAAATCGCTCCTAACAACATAACAACGACAACTTTAAGTAAGGTCAGTCCACTTAGGCAACAAAGCTGCGGGTTTTCATGGTTCCATATCAATGAGGATGGGGGCTCCTCTGGGATAAAACACCATATGCTGCTACTGATCTTACCAGAGTTTTAGTAGCTTTTGTTGAATAGTCACTTCTTAGTCTGCTGTATGCCTTGCTATTTAATTTGCAGAGTTCTAAAAGGGTAATTTTTGACAATGTCCTCTAGTTTTATCACTATTTTTTTTGAGGAAAGAGGATTTGATGAGTTCCTTGTTTCACCATTTCAGAAATCCTATTGCCTTTCAAAAATTTTGGGGAAAAATCTAGGTTATTTTGACATGACAACCACTGTTATACAGTCATATGGATTGAAGAAAATACTTAACAAATTCAATAAAAGATTGAGACACCATCTTCAATACCCTACTCTGTATTCACAGACGAATGTTTTTAAAAGAAATACCAACTAATGTAAAACTTTCAATTCTATGTCCTAACCTACTAAATGGAATTATTTTTCTAGAAGGCAATATATACATTAATTAAGAAATAATATATTTCCAACCCAGTGGGTTTCCAAATAACAGAGAACTGTTATTATTTCTTTCTTTTCTAATGATTATTTTTGATCCTATAAAATCTCATTTAGCATGACTATATTATTTTTCTACTGGATTCATTCTATTTGTTTAGTAAATAGCTTATGTTAATATATAGCAAATTTTCTATTAGCAAAATAATACATTTATTTTAATACCATTCTCAAAAAGTTTATGATCAGAGAAGATGAATAATATTGACACACTTCATGAAGTCAAAAGGGAAGGTACCATAGAAAAAGAAAATTTCATATATTAAATTAAACAATGTGAAATGCAGTAGTTTAATTTTAGTGATGCTTTATTGGAAAATTGAAAATGACAGAGTAAATTTCTTATGTACCATTGTTCATATATTTTAACCTAAGTTACTAGGATTTCATATTGACTTTGGGGCAAATATATATCCCCTAGCCTTGCTGGAGATACAGATTGCTTCCAGAAACTCCAAAAGGAGTATCTATGATTTTAAGCTTTGCGCTTTATTGTTATATTAATAAACAAGAAAAAGGTATGCAAAGAGAAGGATATTTCCCCTATCCTTAGACTATGACAAAGCAAGATCTTTTAATTTCAGACTTCATAGATGAGGGCCATTACCTGAGTGGAACAGCACCATCCTTTTTGTAGCTTCACAAACTACACAACAAAAGAGAGTTTGTAGTGATTGCCAGGCACCATCTAGTTCTTCTCGTCTCTGGATAAATGAGGCTGTGGCTTGCGTTGGCTATTAGCCCTATAGACTAGTCTCTTCTCTGAGACTTTGATTTCATTCTTTCTCTTTTGTTCCTAATGTATACAGACCTATAGTTGTATCTTACATGACCACTCACAAGCTTTTAAGACCCCAGATGCTGCTCATCTTAGTAGGAGGCAGAACATGAACTTTGTGGTGCCAATTGACTGAGTTATGCTTTGAGACTAAGGATCTAAGTCTTCAAACCAAGAAAACCATTCTCGCAAAGCATTTGGTTATGTCTGAGAAGTATTTATAACTGTATGCTCTATGAATATATGTGCATGCACACATGTATATATGAACCCAGATAGAATGGGAGAAAATTGTGGTACAGAGCTAAAACTCTCCCAAAGCCTAGATTTACTGGGCTAGTTGAGATTGGTAGACTCCCTGAGACTATTTCCTTTAGATAGTCTTTAAACCATGAACAGAATTTATCAACCAAAGTCACATTTTAGTGAAACAACAGATTCACGTATAAAATAAGGGAAATTACCTGTGTGTACAGAGCTCCATTAAAAAACCATCCATATGAGACCAAAAAGTCAACAATTACTCTAAAGCAAAGATGAGAAAACAAAGGGACAGGGAAAATAGAGTACAGGAAATGGACAACGAGAATGTATTTAACGAGAATATTGACACGTTGTAGAAAATGCAACTGATGTCACTGACCAACTCGTGTAACATTTGCTGTGTAAACTTTCACCAAAAACATAATAAAGTATTATTAAAAAAAAAAAAAAAGATTCTGAACACAGAGTGCATGACAGAAACAATAAGATGCAATGACCCTGTTGGGGTAACTCCTAAATGGCAGCATCACAGACTGTCTATAAAAATAGAACGAAACCAAGAATGGCAGAAAGAGCAAGGTGGAGAACAAGACAGCACTCAAGCTGTGTTTCCTATTTCTTTATCTCATTGTAAATACATAGTTCAAAGACAGAGAATAAATGAATTACAAAAAAAAAAAAAAAAGAGAGAGAGAGAGCAAGAGAAAGGAAGGGAAGAAAAAAGAAAGGAAACAAACAAATAACGCTGGGCAGCATCTCCTATACAAAAGCAACAACTAAGCTAGAAGACTCATGCATATAGCCTCACTGAAAGAAAAGAAAGAATCCCAAGAAACAAATTCTAAAAACTGACCTTATCACAGAAACTATGGTACAGTTGTTTTTGACCTTGTTTTTGAGTGTGCAATATGAAATTGAGGAAAAATAGGGAAAGTTTTGAGATTTCCAACAGGCTCCCAAAAAAAAAAAAAAAAAAAACACTTCCTGACTTTCACAATCAAACATCTTATTAATCCACAAGTCCAGTATCTATAAAATATTTACCAATTTTGAAACATACAAACACACATCAGAACATATGCTCAGTTTCTTGCTACTAACTTCAGTCTATAATGCCCTGCTACATATCAGTACTTAAAAGTTAATCTACACTACATCAACAAAAAGAACATCGAAGAGGAAATAACCAAATCAATACCATTCACAGTAGCCCCCAAGAAGATAAAATACTTAGGAATAAATCTTACCAAGGATGTAAAAGACCTATACAAAGAAAACTACAAAGCTCTACTACAAGAAATTCAAAAGGACATACTTAAGTGGAAAAACATACCTTGCTCATGGATAGGAAGACTTAACATAGTAAAAATGTCTATTCTACCAAAAGCCATCTATACATACAATGCACTTCCGATCCAAATTCCAATGTCATTTTTTAAGGTGATAGAGAAACAAATCACCAATTTCATATGGAAGAGAAAGAAGCCTCGGATAAGCAAAGCATTACTGAAAAAGAAGAAGAAAGTGGGAGGCCTCACTCTACCTGATTTCAGAAGCTATTATACAGCCACAGTAGTCAAAACAGCCTGGTACTGGTACAACAACAGGCACATAGACCAATGGAACAGAATTGAGAACCCAGATATAAATCCATCCACGTATAAGCAGCTGATATTTGACAAAGGCCCAGTGTCAGTTAATTGGGGAAAAGATAGTCTTTTTAACAAATGGTGCTGGCATAACTGGATATCCATTTGCAAAAAAATGAAACAGGACCCATACCTCACACCATGCACAAGAACTAACTCCAAGTGGATCAAAGACCTAAACATAAAGACTAAAACGATAAAGATCATGGAAGAAAAAATAGGGACAACGTTAGAAGCCCTAATACAAGGCATAAACAGAAAAAAACATTACCAAAAATGACGAAGAGAAACCAGATAACTGGGAGATCCTAAAAATCAAACACCTATGCTCACCCAAAGACTTCACCAAAAGAGTAAAAAGACCACCTACAGACTGGGAAAGAATTTTCAGCTATGACATCTCCGACCAGCGCCTGATCTCTAAAATCTATATGCTTCTATTAAAACTCAACCACAAAAAGACAAACAACCCAATCAAGAAGTGGGCAAAGGATATGAACACGCACTTCACTAAAGAAGATATTCAGGCAGCTAACAGATACATGAGAAAATGCTCTCGATCATTAGCCATTAGAGAAATGCAAATTAAAACTACGATGAGATTCCATCTCACTCCAGCAAGGCTGGCATTAATCCAAAAAACACAAAAGAATAAATGTTGGAGAGGCTGTGGAGAGATTGGAACTCTTATACACTGCTGGTGGGAATGTAAAATGGTACAACCACTTTGGAAATCTATCTGGCATTATCTTAAACAGTTAGAAATAGAACTACCATACAACCCAGAAATCCCACTCCTCGGAATATACCCTAGAGAAACAAGAGCCTTCACACAAACAGATATATGCACACCCATGTTTATTGCAGCTCTGTTTACAATAGCAAAAAGCTGGAAGCAACCAAGGTGTCCATCAACGGATGAATGGGTAAATAAATTGTGGTATATTCACACAATGGAATACTACGCATCGATAAAGAACAGTGACAAATCTGTGAAACGTTTCATAACATGGAGGAACCTGGAAGGCATTATGCTGAGCGAAATGAGTCAGAGGCAAAAGGACAAATATTGTATAAGACCACTATTATAAGATCTTGAGAAATAGTATAAACTGAGAAGAACACATACTTTTGTGGTTACGGGGTGGGGGAGGGAGGGAGAGAGGGAGGGAGAGGGTTTTTTACTGATGAATTAGCAGATAAGAACTGCTTTAGGTGAAGGGAAGGACAATACTCAATACATGGAAGGTCAGCTCAACTGGACTGGACTGGACTAAAAGCAAAGAAGTTTCCGGGATAAACTGAATACTTCAAAGGTCAGCGGAGCAAGGGCGGGGGTTTGGGAACCATGGTTTAAGAGGACTTCTAAGTCAATTGGCAAAAACATTCTGCATCCCACTTTGAAATGTGGCGTCTGGGGTCTTAAATGCTAACAAGCGGCCATCTAACATGCATCTATTGGTCTCAACCCATCCGGAGCAAAGGAGAATGAAGAACACCAAGGTCACACGACAACTAAGAACCCAAGAGACAGAAAGGGCCACATGAAGCAGAGACCTACATTATCCTGAGACCAGAAGAACTAGTTGGTGCCCAGCCACAACCGATGACTGCCCTCACAGGGAGCACAATAGAGAACCCCTGAGGGAGCAGGAGATCAGTGGGATGCAGACCCCAAATTCTCATAAAAAGACCATACTTAATGGTCTGGCTGTGACTAGAGGAATCCCGGCGGTCATGGTCCCCAAACCTTCTGTTGGCACAGGACGGGAACCATCCCCGAAGACAATTCATCAGACATGAAAGGGACTGGACAGTGGGAGGGAGAGAGATGCTGATGAAGAGTGAGCTAATTATATCAGGTGGACACTTGAGACTGTGTTGGCATCTCCTGCCTGGAGGGGGGATGGGAGGATAGAGAGCGTTGGAGGCTGGCAAAGTTTTCACGAAAGGAGAGACTGGAAGGGCTGACTCATTAGGGGGAGAGCAAGTGGGAGTAAGGAGTAAGATGTATATTAACTTATATGTGACAGACTGACTTGATTTGTAAACGTTCACTTGAAGCTCAATAAAAGTTAATAATAAAAAAAATCATATTTCAAGAAAAATAATAACCTTCTAGGAAAGCTTGAACCAGAGTACTTGAAATTTAAGAATAATAGCATGAGCTTGAACTAAGTTACAAAGTAGAAATACTGCAAAAGTAAGAATATAATGGTGTACCAACACTCTAGCAGTATATTTCTTGACTGATTCTCCCCATATTTAATTGTAATCCAAAAAGGTTTCATAGTTGGACTAAGGTTTTTACCAACTTTGGAATAATCTACAGTTTCTAATTTTGCAGTTAAAAATCATTCTTTTTTCAAAAATTAAAAATGGGGAATGCAAATATACAACATATCTTTTTACACCCTTTTCTAAATTATTTTCTAAAGTTGTGCTAATTGTTTGGTTGTGAAAAGTTAAATTTTTCTCTTGCCTTCATTTTTATCTAGTAGTTTTTCTATTTTTTAAAAAACAAAATTATATTTAAGCCTTAAAGAAACATATGTCACCAATTTAGAAATTGTTGTCTTTTTTGTTATTAAACTCTGATAAAAATTGGCATAACATATAAAGACCTATGGAACTAGAACTGTGATTAGAGAAATTTAGGGAATCATAGTTTCCTATGAGGGCAATTGTTGTTATCTGTACTTTCCTTTAAGGAGCCCTAGTGGCACAAAGTTTAAATTGATCGGCTGCTAACTGAAAGGTTGGCAGTTTGAAACCACCAGTGGCTCCGAGGGAGAAAGATGTGGCAGTCTGCTTCCATAGAGGTGTACAGCCTTGGAAACCTTAGGAGGTCACTATAAGTTGGGATCAACTTGATGGCAGTGGGTTTGGGGTTATATTTTCCTTTGGTAAAATGTTTTAACTGTGATTTTTTTAGCTTAGTAAACATTCTGTTGGGTAAAACTTGATCATAAACTAATTTTCATAAATTAATTGAATTATCTTGCGACATTAAAGTTTATATAAAATTTTGAGTTGATTTGGATTAAAAGAAAGCATTGTTTCAAAAAAATTAAAAAAAAAGTTAATCTAATATTTCAGAACAGTAATATAAAGCAACATTTCCCAAACTATGAAAAAGGAATTATAAAACAGATATAAATAGATGTTCTGCTGTTAAAAATAAATAACAATAAGATTTATCATTTATCTTCTAAAATATATTGTAAAACTGTGTAGTTAAGAAATTAACATTCATTCATTTAATAAATTGTTGTTGTTAGGTGCCTTTGAGTCAATTTCGACTCATAGTGACCCTATGCACAACAGAACAAAGGTCCATGTGTATAGTCTCCCTTTATGTTGGTGAAAAAAGGTATTTGCAATGAAGAAGTTGTTGGTCTTGCAAAATTCAATCATGCGATCTCTGGCATCATTTCTATCACCAAGGCCATATTTTCCAATTACTGATTCATCTTCCTTGTTTCCAGCTTTCACATTCCAATCACTAGTAATTTTCAGTGTGTCCTAATTGAATGTTCTATCCATTTCAGACTGCAGAAGTGGTTAGTGGTTGATGCCTAAAATTAAATAATAGTCATATTAACTGGTCTTCCTTCTAGGTATATGGATATCAACCTATCACTGACAGCACTGTACTTCAGGATAGATCTTAAAATGCTCTTTTTGACAATTAATGCAATGAAATTCCTCTTCAAGGTGTCATTCCTGGCATAGTACACCACGTGATTGTCTGATTCAAAATGACCAGTACCAGTCCCTTTCAGCTCACTAATGCCTAGGATATCAATCTTGATGCGTTCCATTTCATTTTTGATGATTTCCAATTTTCCTAGGTTTTTACTTTGGGCATTCCACCTTCCGATTATTAATGGGTGTTTGCTGCTGTTTTTTTCTCGTTTTGAGTCATGCCATATCAGCAAATGTAGGATCCGAAAGCTTGACTCCATCTACTTCATTAAGGTTGACTCTCCTTTGAAGAGGCAGCTGTCCCCCCGTCATTTATTGAGTGCCTTCCAACACGAGGGGCTCATCTTCTGGCTATATCAGACAATGTCCTGCCACTATTCATAAGGTTTTCACTGGCTAATTCTTTTCAGGAGTAGATTGTAGGGTCCTTCGTCCTAGCCTGTCTTTGTCTGGAAGTTCAGCTGAAACCTGTCCACCATGGGTGACCCTGCTGGTATTTGAATACCAGTAGCATAGCTTCCAGCATCACGCAACACACAAGCCCATACGGTAAGACAAAATTTTACAGACACATGTGCCAGCTAATATGTACCAGGACTGTCCTGGACTCTAAATAAAATAAAAACAAGAAAACCAAACCCATTGCCGGTGTTTTGATTCTGACTCATATGGAACTGATGAATAGAATGGAATGGAATGGAATGGAATGGAATAGAATAGAATAGAATAGAAAAAAACAGAACAGAATAGAATAGAATTGCCCCATAGGGTTTCCGAGGAGTGGTTTGTAGATTCCAATGGCCAACCATTTGGTTTGCAGCTCAGCTCTTAACCACTGCACCACCAGATAAAATATAACAGTGAAAAACAGTTTCTTCCATCTCTGTACAAATATGCTTTTTTTTCTCCTCACTAGGTATTTCCACTCCTCACGTACTCAATCGGCCTTGTGACTTGCTGCAACCAATCAGATGAAGCCAAAGTGGCACTATCCGGTTCCAGGTTTATGCAGTTTTGCTTTTATATAGTTAGAACCTAGCCATTTAAGGATGTATACTACCCTGTTGAAGAGAGAAGGCAGGTGAATACTGAGAGGCCCTGAAGAATAGGCGACTATGAGGGGAGATAAACAGATCCATCCAGGCCCCAGCCACTCTACCAACTCCAGCGGAGGCACTAGATCCGTGTGCGAAGCCATCTTGTTTCTCCAGTTTTAATCAAGTATCCTGAGCCAAAACAAACTGATCCCAAATAAGGTGGGAAAATATTAATATGAATTTTACTACAACATTCAAAAGTGAATGTAATGCCTGGACAAAGTTAGCCATGTTAGGCAAGATTAAAAGGAAACAAATGTCCTGGAAATAACACAAAAACAACAGGAAAAAGAATAAATAGCATATAAAAAACAGATGGAAAATTCAAGCTGGAAGAGAACATTTCCAAAGGATTGAAATTGATTTCCTGTAAGGGTTTTGAAGGAGAGTTTCATAATACATATGCTCAAAAAACAGATGAGAAAACAACAGAATAAGGAAGGAGATGAACTAGGGAAATCGATTGCTAATGAATCTGAAAATTACTTACCTTCTAAATAAATTTGGTAAATAACAAAAATATGTTGTATTTATTGACTGATCACTACATACCAGGAACTCTTATAAGCTTGTGCTTCACTTATAACCCTCACAATAACACTTTGAGGTAGAAAATACTAGTTGTCCCGTTTTTACAATAGCAAAGCTTAAGAAACAGATTTGCCCGTGGTCACAGACCTAGTGTGCTGTAAAGCTGGGCTACAAACGTTGGCAGTCTGTTCTCAGAGTCCCTGCTTTTAACAAAATGACACCATGCTACACTGCCTCCAAAGAAAAAAATCAATTGAATACCATCGAGGAAATGTGTGCAATGACACCAGCAGATGCAGATCAGGGAAAAGGAAAAGAGATTAAAGCAAATTGAAAGAAAATTATAGATATGGAAATCAATCATCATGGACTCAACCATAAAGGTAATTAATTAAAAAAAAAAAAGAAAATATCAATGAATGGAATAGAAAATTTAAATACCTAACAAGTTTTCTTTAAAAATGAAGGAACAAATTAATATTTGGATTGAAATGCAAAGCATATAAGGGAAATTTGATAAAAAATTACTGGGCACATTGGGCTGTCTTATTCAACTGTAAGGATAAAGAATGTTTCTTTTGACACTTAGATAAGAAAAGAAAGTAAATGAGTATTAGCATTAATATCAGAAGACAATGCAAACCGCCCATGAAGTACAGAGGAAAAGGCTCAGGCAATTTGGTACTCCATTTATCACAGGAAGTCTCAGATATCAATGCACCTAAGAAATAAACCCTCTGTCTTAGTTATCCAGTGCTTTTATAACAGAAATATCAAAAGTGGGTAGCTTCAACAGACATAAATTTATTTTCTCACAGTTCAGGATGCTAGAAGTCTCAATTTAGGGCACTGGCTCTAGGGGAAAGCTTTCACTCTCCATCAGCTCTGGGGAAAGTTCCTTGTCTCTTTTCAGCTTCTGTTCCTTGACTCCTTGGTGACATTCATGTGGCACCATCTCTGCTGGCTTGTTTGCTGGCTGGCTCAATCTGCTCTTTTATATCTCAAAAAAGATTGATTTAAAACATAACCTACACTAATACCACTTCATTAATGTAACAAAGAAAATCCATTCCCAAATGGAATGACAACGACAGGGTTAGGACTTAGAACATATATTTTTGGGAGACACAAGTCAATCCAAAACACCCTCCATAAGACCTTCTTTTAAAAACTAAATAATATAGACTTAAAAAGAGATGAAATAAATGACTAAATTATAGAAGATATGTAGGATTACTTGTAAGAAGACTGGTTAGCTACAGTGTGTTTATTTTACTGTAAATATAGAAACAAAACAATTAGTAAATTATGAATTTAAACAACATAAAAACACCAACCTTATGAAGGCAAAGTAAGCAGCAAAAATGAAAAGGTAGGAGAGAAGAAAAGTGCTAATTAAGTCTTTCTAAAAATCTAACATTGAAATTCTCTAACATGTGACTTAAAAAAAACAAAGACTACAATGTATTTATGGTTTTAATAATCTTTTTTCTTATACTTAAAATGATCATTTGGAAACAATGGTGGCATACTGGTTAAGTGCTACCGCTGCTAACCAAAAGATCAGCAGTTTGAATCCACGAGGCACTCATTGGAAACTCTATGGGGCAGTTCTGCTCTGCCCTGTAAGGTCACTATGAGTTGGAATAGACTCGATGACAATGGGAACGGAAGATGATCATTTTACCTGTTGCCATCGAGTCAATTTCAACTAATAGTGACCCTGAGTAGAACTGCCCCATAGGGTTTCCAAGGAGCCGCTGGTGGATTTGAACTGCCAACTTTTTTAGTTAGCAGCCAAACACTTTACCACTGTGTCACCAGGGCCCCAAAGTGATCATTTATTAAGGAATATATTGGTTGAAGAAAAACTTATTTTACATATAGGGAAGTCTTCCATTTCACATCATAATTTTTTCCATATACTGATTTAATCAAATTGCATTTCCATATACTAATTTAAATCAAATTGTCTTAAATAACACAACTACACTCTTAAAAAGTCATTTTTCTCTGTTAATGTAAAAATCATTTCTGTATGGATTAACATTAAATGTCTAAGAGCTTGTTAACTAAATTTTAACACTGTTACTGAGTGATGTGATATATTGCTTTCTTCTTTGTCCTTTTTGATTGAAACTGGTATGAATGAGCAAACATCCGTATACCTAAAAAAAACAAACCCGTTGCCCTTGTGTCGATTCTGACTCAGAGCGACCCTGGTGGCATAGTGGTCAAGAGCTACGGCTGCTAACCAAAAAGATGGCAGTTCAAATCCACCGGGCACTCCTTGGAAATCCTATGGGGCAGTTCTACTCTGTCCTATAGGGTCGCTATGAGCCAGAACATTCCTATAGATATTAGTAAATAAAATAACACCAGCTGAACACAAACCTATAAAGCATTTATAAACTGTTATAATCTTCTTTTAAAACCTGTATCATATTGGAGAGTATCAGTTTTATTACAGATGGCTGAGGAATAAACTCGAGATATTTGATTTACAGAATAACAATAAGCATTATTAATACCCTCTATTTAAAGGTCCTTGGGTGGTGGAAATGGTTTGAGCTCAACTACTATCCTAAAGGTTGGCAGTTCAAACTCACCAGGAGTCACTGAAGAAGGAAGGCCTGGTATTCTGTTTCCATAAATATTAAAGCCGAGAAAGCCTTATGGAGCACTTCTACTCTACAACACCTGGGGTCACAGGAGTCTGAGTCAACTTGAAGGCAGTGAACTTGTCCACATATTATGATCTTTTAATTCTGGAACATACTTATAATGCTTTTAATATTTCTCTTACTTTAAATATTTATACTGCAGAAAATTATTCCTGATATACCTGTGGCCAAAAGAGGTAAATTAAAAAAGTAAAAGCAGAATTATGATTCTTCAACTGCTTTAGAATCACATAAAATACACATTTGAAGATCTCACATTTGAATTTTAAAAAACAGCATTTAATTTCTTAAAACTGAGTTGATTGGTTTCCAACAGTCATTGATTTTCTTACCTAACTTGACAAACATGGTTGATACTTGATCCACACTGAAGATTCTCTCTCTAGGGGCCTGGACTTTCTGTTAGCCACCGTAGGGAGTCGGTGGGTTGATTGCAGTATCAGTAGAATTTCCAAAAGAGGATCCAAAAACTCCTACTTCTGAGGTTCTTGGAGCCATCAGGAACTCCTTTCAGCTGCTCGCTCAAGTCCGTCATTCACTCCAATATCCTTCCAATCCTGATCCCTTTTTTGGCTTAAGCTAGATGGAATTGGTTTCTATTACTTCCATCCAACAGAGCATAAATTATTGCTTCGAGAATTTCACAGAGCGTCTGAAACAAAACAAAATTTAATAGACTGGAGGCTGCGCTCTGCGGGAAGATTCACCTCTAAAACGTAAGTCTTAATATCAAAGAGATAAACAAATTATTTAAAAAATGTAGTTTTATTAAATTCATTATTCCTATTTAAATTTATTGACCTTAAAATAACAAAATATAAGACGTGTTTAAAGTAGATGTCATGAAAAAAAATAGTAATGAGGTAGTAAAGTTAGTGATACTGATATAATTACATCCAGAGAAACCCATGAGCAATCTATACCTCCCAAGTGAGGAATTTCTGCCTGACATATGATCTACAAGCTTCAGGATACAGTCTGATACAATTTTGTTTCCCAGTAAAAATTAAAACCAGGTGGTATCACTTACTTATTACAATAGTTTATGTTCATAAAGACTATTATAAAACTGTTCTTCTCTGATTTTTTCCTTGATACAATTAAAAAGATATTCACTCTAGTTACTGTATGTGTCTTATTAGACAAAACATATTATGATTTTTATATTTCATAACTAATTCATTCCCAATTGCAATTGTGTGTTTGCTTATTAGTTCAGCCTTTTTATTATCATTATTTTTTTAATTGGCATTGAGTCAACTGTTTTTTAAATCAGCATAAGTGTATTAGGAAAAAAAAATTAGAAAATAACCTGAATATTGAGACGCACAGGAGGAAGCTTCAGCTAGGGAATCTGGTTTGTTTTGGCTTTTTAATATATTGAGTAATGTATTGATTTTTATCATCCTACACCTGGGTAAAGAGTGTTGTGAAGAATATTATTTTCCTTGAAAAAATAATGTGAAGTCACGGGTCTTACTCTAAGCTTTGTACTTACATTAATAAATTAATATAATTTTTCCAAATTTATGTTTTACTTGCATTAAGTAGCAGAAAAGACTCTTGGTGCAGATTTCAAGGGTTAAAAAAAAGCTCATGAAACAAAAAAATACACATTTTAAAAATCCATTGTTCTCAACACTACTAATTTTACCAATAATAAAAGATGTATTGTTATGCACACCATAAAAGGAGGCTGATTTATATAACAGTAAACAATTAAATTTTTTTTTTTTTTTTTTTTTTTACTGTGTTGTATTTTCAAACGTATGTACAATCAAAGAATCAGGAACAAGTAAGTTACAAGTTGACTAATCATAATAAATAATCTGTGTCATTTGTTAATTTGTTTCTTATTTCTCCAGGTTCCTTTCTCACACACTCCATTAAATTTGAATTCTTTCAGTTCTAATAAATTGAAAACTCTGTTACCTTTGTTCTATCACCTGTGACCTCCCTCTGAAAGGGCTCTCTGAAACAGAATCACACAAATAATCCCCTCTATCCCCACTTAAATTTTACTCATCCCTTGGCTCTCAGATTAAATACAATTGCCTTAAATTTGGATACTTTTCTCAAGCTCTCATTGTATTTCATAAGTGTTTAAACTTACATTAGATTTGTATTAGCTAGGTTTTTGGTGTTTATCTTCCTTCTAGAAAATTCAGTCTAAGAAAGGGAATATGTCTGTCATGTTAACTATTGTGGGGCCACTTCCTAGCCTAGGAGCTGTATATGGTGAGTGACTAGTCAATCGTTTCTCTAAGACATTGAACTGAGTCATGTGAATGTAAATTAGAGCAAAAACAAACAATATTTTTAGGAATATATATACAAGGATTATGCCTTACATATTTCTTTGCTTAAGGAAAATGATAAAATAAACTTACCTTTTCAAATATCATGTACAGTAAAATTGTCTCTTTTTAAAAACTTGAAGTGACTGAGAATAAAATTCAGTGCAGCACTTTATCCCTGAACTTTCTTACTACCTTATGACACTATCTGACTGAAGTTTTGTCAAGGATAAGAGAATATTTTTATTCACTTACTTATCATTCTAACAACAATTTTCTATCTGCATTTTAAATAAAACTAAAGGAAAGCATAGTATTTCAGAAATAAAGGAAAGAGAATATTTTAAACCATGTTTGTATATAATTAGGACTAATGATTTTGTTCTGTTTTTATTTGCACTTTTAATATCTGATAATGCCAGTGGAATTTTTTTTTTTTTTAAGACTAAAGGTCTTTTTTTTTTTGTTTTGTTTTCCCCTTTACGTTGAAACAACATGGCTTTTGTTATGATCATCTTAGTCACCATGGTGTTTGATATTTACACTTGACACTCAATAAGTGGCTAGTATATATTAAAACCCACAGCCATGGAGTCGATTTCAACTCAGAGTAAAGCCATAGGGTTTCCAAGGCTGTGAACATCTATGGAAGCAGACCTTTCTCCTTTCTCCTGCAGCGCTGCTGGTGATTTTCAACCACTGACCTTTTGGTGCAACCAGGCAACTATAAAAAAGAATGAATGAATGGATAAAATTAATGAAGAATTGCCTGAAATATTCAGGTTTTTTTTATATCCAAAAACATTTTGTCAGTTTCTGCACACAAAGTCCCTGCCACCTGATATTCTCTCAAAATACCTAAATGTGGTCATTAGTTTGCAAGGTTTGCCTATCAATTAACCCAATCTACCAGTTAATCATATACTACCCCTTGAATCTTGGCTGGCCCTACGACTTGTTTCTTTTTTCTTTCCTTCCTTCCTTTTATCCTTCCATCTTTCCTTCATTCCTTCTCTCTTGCCCTGTCTCTCTCTTTTCTCTCTCCCTGCTTCCATTTCTCCCTCCCTCCTTTAATCTCTCCCTCCCTCCCTTCCTCTTTCCCTTCCTTCCTTCCTGTATTGGGTGACTACCTTTTGACAGCTAGGATGGAGCAGAAATGATAAAATTTCTGTGCCTAGATCTGATCAGATCTGCCTGGGTGCTTAGATTGCTCACTTTGTGGGAAAGCCAGTTGTCATGTAAAAAAAGCCAATATCCTGAGATTGCCATCTTGTGAGGAACCCCAAAACAGCCACTTGGAGTGGTCATGTGGAGAAGAAGAAAGAAAGAGGTCTTGGAGCTGTTCCAGCCAATGTGGCCATTTCAGCCCAGATATCAAACACGTGAGTGAAGAAGCTGTCTTAGGGTTCTTCCTAGGTGAATCTTCAGCTCACTCCAGGTCCGGTTCATAAATAACTGGCACTGCATGAGAAATCCCAAATGAAACAATCCAGCTGAGCTCGATCAACCCACAGAAACATGGGATCTTATAAAAAGTTGTTTTAAGATGCAGAGTTCTTGAGGGTTTCATTAAGCAGCATCAGATAACTCGTACACTATCTTTCCTCTTATTTTTGTAGAAACTGATAGTTCTCGAAGTGTTGTCACTGGCCCAGCAGCATGAATATTGTGGGAAAACTTATAGGAAATCCAAATTCTTGGGCCACAGTCCAGAAATTCTAAATCAGAAACTCTAGTGACGGTGGCCACAGCCTGTGTTTTAACAAGCACTGCAGGTCATTCTGAGGTCCACACAAGTTTGAGAAGCACTTTACATTCTTTCATATGGAATCCCCTACACTTTCAAGTTTATGGAGACCAAATGCAGGCAAAAATCCAGGCTTTAACATGGCCTATCATATCTGGCATTATCTGTCCAGGACCTGACTTTCCAGCCTCCCCTCATGCTAAACCTGGACAGCAGGTATATGTCCCAGCCGTGGGCTTTTCTCAGCCCCTCATTACTGCATGTTCTGCTCTCTCCATAAGTTTGTGCACAAGCCACTGCCTCTTCCTGAAATTTTCTTCTTTTACCTCTTTATCTCTTCCTATCAACTTTTGTATCTCAGTTTAAATTTCATTTCTTCCTCGAAGCTTTCCTTGAACTTGTTGACTAGGCCAATCTTTTCTCTTAATAGACTTTCAGTTCACCATGTAACTTTTCTATAGATCACTTGTCACAGCGGAACATGTACACTTGTTTGTGCAATTATTTAGCAATGCATCCATCATAAATTCAACAGAGCAGGAACAATGTTAACACAAGTGCGAGCAAGTTAGCAAACTGATTCTCACTAGAATAGTAATAGCAATGTTTTATGCAAAACATCTTTAGCACTATTTTAGCAGACCATGTATATTCAGCTAATTATATAATTTAAAGTAGATTTTTTATAACTATAGCGATAAGGTCAGATCCTCACATGCTGTAAAACAAAGTTTGTTTTTGGCTCTATTTCACACTTATTAACGTGCCTTTTTCAAAAATAATGAAACCTATTCAAACATGGAATGTTTTTACAACCTTAAAGTTGAAATATTTGCTATGACCAAGTAACAATATATTATGTCACATGTGCTTTAAAAATATTTGACAATTTATAATGACTATATATTAATGAATATCAATTTACATATGACTTTATTTTTGACATTGCTTGATGTTTTTTTTTTTTTTTGACATTGCTTAATGGCTACATTAGTTCATGTGTTTTATATACACATTTTTGTAAGTATATTCAGAGATAATAATTAAATGTCTAATTATTGAATTGAACAGCTTACATTCCAGTGTTATATTCAATGTTGAACCATCAATATGATATAGGTATCAAGCAATCAGAGTGAATGCCAGGCAAAATGATCCAGCAGAATTCAGGTGGACCTATGTTGTACGAGGTATTATTTATTTTTTCCCAGATTATGGATGTGAGGTGAGCTGGGGAGAATCAGGAAGACCATGAGACCTGCGTGCTGGGGTGGAATCTTGGGAAGGATGGTCTCAGAGTAGTGGTCATATATGTTTACACTGGGTATTATATAAATAGGCAAAAATAATTTTGAAATAAAGCAAAAAGTAGTACAATATTGCTAGGTTTGATTAGCAAGACATAGGACACATGTAGAATAGTATAAATTTTAAAAAATATTTCATAAAATCAATTGGATTATTTTCTGTTATCTTATTTTTGTTTAATTTAATTTTAATATTATAAATAAAAAGTAGGTTGTAAGTCAAATGTTGGAATAGTATTAAAATGATTCCCACATAACCACGGTCCAGTTCAACTATTGGGGTATACCAGTATCTTTAAAGAGTTCACTGCATCCTTCCCCTATCTCATTCTTCCTTCCCCTTCAAAATAAATTGCAATTATTCCCTTCTTTTTAAGTTTTCTTAACATATTCATCACATATGTGTTTAGGTGTCACACACAAGATTTATCTATTTGGGAACTTCATAGGAAAGCAATTTAGCTGTCTATTTTCTTTCCTCGGTTTCTTTTTTGGTTTGACATTACGATTCATGTTGAAGTAGTACATACCTCTAGTTCATTCATTTTTATTTAGTGTGTAGTATTTAATTAAGACAATATAGAAAAGTATATTTATTCCTTCTAACGTTGAAAGAAATTTTGGTTTTTCCAGTGTTTTAATTACAAACATTAATGATATGAATATTTTTATTGTACTTCCTGATGCATATGAGTTCCTCTAAATTATTCAGCAGAAGTGACCTTTTTGGATGATAGGATATTCACTATTAAATTAAATTTTTTTCTACTTTTTTTTTTTTTCAATCTGGCTCTTTTTCTTATTGTTCATAGAAGTATTATATATATAGGCTATTAATACTTTGTAAGTTATATATATATTTCAAATACCTTTCCCAACCTGTGACTTGTGTTTTCAAACTCTGTGGTACCTTATAATAAGAAAAGTTGTTAAAATTACTATAGTTGAATTCATTAATATTTTATTTTATCATTTGCAGCTTTTGTTTATTGTTTAAAATCTACCCTATAATGAATTCATAAAGCTATTCTTTATTTTCTTCTAAAGGCTTTAAAGTTTTGGATTTTGCATTTAATTCCTTATTCTATATGGAATTGATTTCGGTTTATTTTGTCAATATGTGACCCATTTCATTTTTTTTTTTTTTACATTGTCTTACCAAAATTACGATCAGTCCACCTTTTCCCAGTGACCTGTAATTTCAGCTCTGACATTTATCATGTATACATGGATACCGTGTGTCTTAGTCATCCAGTGCTGCTATAACAGAAATACCACAAGTGGATGGCTTTAACAAAGAGGAATTTATTCCCTGAAAAAAGTCCAAATTCAAGTTGTCAGCTCCAGGGGAAGTCTTTCTTTCTCTGTTGGCTCTGGAGGAAGGTTCTTGTCATCAATCTTCCCTTGGTCTGGGAGCATCTCAGTGCAGGAACCTCAGGTCCAAAGAGCGCACTCTGCTTAAGGCACTGCTTTCTTGGTGGCATAAGTCCCCCTGTCTCTCTGCTTGTTTCTCTCTTTTATATCTCAGAGAGATTGGCTTAAGACACTAGCTAATCTTATATATCTCATTAATATAACTGCCACTAATCCATCTCATTTCGTCATAGTGATAGGATTTACAGCACAAAGGGAAATCACATGAAATGGTGGACAATCACACAATACCACGACTCATGGCCCAGCTAAGTTGACAGATATTTTGGGGAGACACAATTCAATCCCTGACACCATGTTTGCATGAATCTGTGTCTCCTGTCTCTATTTTGTGTATTTATCATTGTACCAATATCACATTTTTAATTTTCTAACTTTATAATTATTTGTGACATTTTTCTGGGCAAGGCCATGGAAGCAGACAGCATTAAAACATTTTTCTTCTAAGACATTTTCAATGGAAAGAAATAAATGTGCTTAAAATCACATTACTCACATACTTTTGTATAAATAAGGAAAACAGGCTAAAGATACCATAAAATATAATTGGGGACGATGAATAATATAAATATATGAAGTTATTTATTAAAATGCTTGTAAAACCTAACTATACATCACTAATTTTTCTTATTTGAAGAAGCCAACAGAGTCTTTTCAGTGAACTAAACATCACACTCATTTAAATAATATCTTCAGGTATTTCCGAAAGGTTAAGGATTTAAAAATATTTCATACAGATACATTTATTTAAGAGTTCTAAAAAAGGTCCTTAGCTTTCATATGCAATATTTTTGAAAACCTTAGATGTTCTAAATGACTCACTTCATAATAAAAAATTTTTTCTAAGTTTTTCGCTTAGATATCCACCTGGCTTACACCTTCACTCTGATTATATCTGTCTAGCCTATAGAAAAAAACATCACTTTGAGGACTAAGGTACACCTGAACTAAGCCATGATATTTTCAGTTACTACATATACATGGGAAAGCTGGACAATGAATTAAGGAAGACCAGAGAAGAATTGATGCCTTTGAATTATGGTGTTGGCAAAGAATATTGAATATACCATGGACTTTCAGAAGAATGAACAAGTCTGTCTTGGAAGAAATGCAACCATAGTGCTCCTCGGAAGCAAGACTTCATCTCAACTACTTTGGAAATATGATCAGGAAGGACCAGTCTCTGGAGAAGGACATCATGCTTGGTAATGCAGAGAGACATCGAAAAGAAGAAGGCCCTCGATGAGATGAAGTGACACAGTGACTGCAACGATGGGCACAAACATAACAACGGTTGTGAGGATAGCACAGTATTGGGCGGTGTTTCATTCTGTTGTTCAATGAGTATGTGTGAGTTGGAACTCATTCCACTGTACATAACAAGAACAACTTAGTTTACCTCCTGGAGGAGCCTGCCCTGATAGTCTTTTTTAAGATTCCATCATTCCCCTAGTATTTTTCTTCACATTTTTCCCTGCTTTTTTAAATAACATTATCATCATCTAAAATATTATTCATTTTCATGTAGTTAATTCTGTCCATGGTAATGAAAATTTCTTTAGACTACTGTATTTTGACACAAATAACACACACCTTCTTCTTTGTTTGACATCTTCACTCTCCTCCTGCGAGGTATTTAATAAGAACACTATGCTGATTTCTTTTTACAGCAACATGTTTAAAAAAAAAAAATGACATAGTGGTAATAAGCATATAATTATATAATATTAAAAAAATTACTTAGCTTATTTTCTGAAAGCAAAAAATAAATTCCTTAGAAATGACCTACTCTCCATGAACTTATTTATTCACTCAGTAGCGTTAACTAAATGTGCACCATCTATAGAAACTATGACCAGTGCTTTGAATACAATGAATAGGCTGTAAATTGGGGGTGGGAGAGATGCCTTCAAAGAGCTTTCAGTCTATAAATAAGAAAATTCAGGAAGTGGTGCCATTTTATATCATTAAATTTCTGAGGATCCTGTAACTGGATAAACTTTTAGCTTTCTGGCTTATTGATTCTTATTAAAAAATTCAATTATTTTAACTACAGAAATAAACAAAGGGTACTTACGGTCTGTCAATAATTCCACTAAAGTAAGGATTAATCGTGCTGTAAGTCAAGGGTCACTGGGGTGGTACAAAATTGTTTTAAAAAAGAAACATAAGTACAGTCAATGCAATAAATTTCAACCAATTTTAGTAGATATATTGTGTTATGGAGAACAGGTGACTCCAAAACCTCTTCTGTCTACATGGAACTGCTTAATGGTGATTCAGGAGCCCAGCAGCACAATGGTTAAGCAGTCAGCTGCTAATTGAAAGGTCTGAGGTTCAAGCACACCAGAGGCTCCTGGGAAGAAAGGACCTGGTGATCTGTTCCCATAAAGAGGTACAGCCTAGGAAACCCTATGGGGCAGTTCTACTCTGTCATATAGGGTCGCCATGAGTTGGATTCAACTCTAACAACAGTGATAATTTAGGAGACATAATTCCTGATGTTGGGATCAAACAGAACTAATTTTTGTTGTTGTTGTTTTTACTGCCAATATTTTATCACTGACCACATGTATCACCTAGAATATATTTATTAAATTTGAATCTGAACTCCTTCAACATTAAATCAGTACACTACTATCTATTTCAAATATACGTTTGCTGTATTAACAAAAAAAAAAATTTTGTATTAACATGATAATAAAAGGAAAGTACTCAGCAAAATATCAGACACATATTAAAACTTCAAAATAAAGTAATTATAATTATTAACAATATGTATTGACAATATTTTTTTTCACTTCTTTCTCAAGACAATGAGTTGCAAAATAAAACAACTTTGATATGAAGACCACTAAAGCTAGAGCGACCATAGAATTTTTTGTCCAAATCTGTACACTTTTTTTTTTTCAAAGATAAAAAAAAATTCCCAATTTATTTTTCATCTGTTAATTTTGCTCCCTATGGGATAGGTTACTAAGATACATGTGCATATGTATCCTTGTGCAAAAGTGCTCAATGCACTTTTACTTATGCATTGATTAACTGATTTGTTGATTATATCTCTCAGAATCTGGCATCAATCTATTTAACCTTACCAGCCTATATTTGCCCTAGCTTCACTAGCTGAGATTTTTTAAATTGTGCTTTAGGTGAAATTTACAGCTGAAGTTAATTTCTCACATAAAAATTTATACATGTATTGTTATGGGACATTAATTGCAATACTAGTAATGTGACAGCACAGTCCTTCTTTCCATCCTGGGTTTCTTCTGTCCGTTCAACCAACTACTGTCCTTTCGTGTCTTCTCATCCTACCTCTGTACAGGAATGGTCCATTTGGTATCGTGTATCTTCTTGAACTAAGAAACACACTTTTTGTGAGTATTATTTTATGTTTTATAGTTCAGTCTAATACTTGTCTGAGGAGTAGACTTTGGGAATGGTTTTAGTACCAGATTAACAGAGAGTCCAGGGACCATATCTTCGAGGGTTCCTCCAGTGTCAGTCAGACCATTAGGTCTGGTCTTTTTACGTGAATTTGAGTCCTGCTCCACATTTTTCTCCTGCTCCATCAGGGGCTCTTTGTTATGTTCCTTGTCAGGGTGGTCATTAGTTGCAGCTGGGCACCATCTTGTTCTGGTCTCAGGCTGATGGAATCTCTGGTTTATGTGGCCCTTCTGTTTCTTGGGCTAATATTTTCCTTGTGTTTTTTGTGTCCTTCATTCTCTTTTGCCCCAAATGGTTTGGAATCAGTTGATTCACCTTAGATGGCTGCTTGCAAGCTTTTAAGACCCCAAGCACCACTCACCAAAGTGGGATGCAGAACATTTTCTTTTTTTGTTGTTTTTTAAATTTTATTGTGATAAAATATATAAACATAACCTCTGCCATTTGAACAATTTTTTTTTTTATAATTCTTATTGTGCTTTAAGTGAAAGTTTACAAATCAAGTCAGTCTCTCACACAAAAACTTGGTACATACTCCCAATTACTCTCCCCCTAATGAGACAGCCCGCTCTCTCCCTTCACTCTCTCTTTTCATGTCCATTTTGCCAGCTTCTAACCCCCTCTACATTCTCATCTCTCCTCCAGGCAGGAGATCCCAACATAGTCTCAAGTGTCCACCTGATCCAAGAAGCTCACTCCTCACCAGCATCCCTCTCCAACCCATTGTCCAGTCCAATCCATGTCTGAAGAGTTGGCTTTGGGAATGGTTCCTGTCCTGGGCCAACAGAGGGTCTGGGGGTTTGGGGACACCACTGGTGTCCTTCTAGTTTCAGTCAGACCATTAAGTCTGGTCTTTTTATGAAAATTTGGGGTCTACATCCCACTGCTCTCCTTCTCCTTCAGGGATTATCCGTTGTATTCCCTGTCAGGGCAGTCATCGGTTGTAGCTGGGCACCATCTAGTTCTTCTGGTCTCAGGATGATGCAGTCTCTAGTTCATGTGGTCCTTTCTGTCTCTTGGGCTCGTAATTACCTTGCATCCTTGGTGTTCTTCATTCTCCTTTGATCGAGATGGGTTGAGACCAATTGATGCATCTTAGATGGCTGCCTGCTAGCATTTAAGACCCGAGACGCCACTCTTCAAAGTGGGATGCAGAATGTTTTCTTAATAGATTTTATTATGCCAATTGACTTAGATGTCCCCTGAAACCATGGTCCCCAAACCCCTACCCCTGCTACACTGGCCTTCGAAACATTCAGTTTATTCAGGAAACCGCAGAACATTTTCTTAATAAACTTTGTTATGCCAATTGACCTAGATGTCCCCTCAAACCATGGTCACCAGGCCCCAGCCCCAGCTACTCTCTCCCTCAAAGAGTTTGGTTGTGTTCAGAAAACTTTTTAGCTTTTGGATTAATCCAGTGGTAATGAGAAATTATTGAACAATATCATTAACATCATTAAAAAAAAAAATCCAAACCCACTGCTGTCGAGTTAATTCTAACTCATAGCAACCCTATAGGACAGAGTAGAATGGCTCCATAAGGTTTCCAAGGAGTTCCTGGTGAATTAGAATTGCTGACTTTTTGGTTAGCAGCCATAGATCTTAACCACTGCAGCACCATTAATATAACTGCTAAGTAAAATTTTGCTGAAGATAGTTCAAAAGTGCTTGCAGCAGTACATTAACAGGGAATTGACAGAAATTCAAGCCAGATTCAGAAGAGGACATGGAACCACGAATAATATTGCTGATATCCCATGGATCCTGGCTAGACACAGAGAATACCAGAAAGATGTCTACCTGTTTCTTATTACTATGCAAAGGCATTCGACTGTATGGATCATAACAAATTATGGATAACATTTTGAAGAATAGGAATTCCGGAACACTTAATTGTGCCCAAGAGGACCTATACATAGATCAAGAGGCAGTTGTTCGAGCAGAACAAGATGATAGTGCATGGTTTAAAGTTGAGAAATGTGAATGTCAGGATTGTATTCTTTCACCGTGCTTATTCCATCTGTTTGCTGAGCAAATACTTCGAGAAACAGGACTACATGAAGAAGATCGCAGCATCAGGATTGGAGGAAGTCTCAGTAAGAACCTGCAATATGCAGATGACACAACCCTGCTTGCTGAAAGTGACGAGTACTTGAAGCTTCTACTGATGAAGATCAAAGATCACAGCCTTCAGTACAGATTATGCCATGGGAAAGCTGGACAATGAATAAAGAAGATGAAAGAAGAATTGATGCCTTTGAATTATGGTGTTGGTGAAGAATATTGAATATACCTTGGACTGAAAGAGAAATTAGCAAATCTGTCTTGGAAGAAGTACAGACAGAATGCTCCTTAGAAGCAAGGATGGCATGACTTAATCTCACATACTTTGGGCATGTTATTAGGAGAGACCAGTCCGTGGAAAAAGACATAATGCTTGGTAAAGTAGAGGGTCAGTGAGAAAGAGGAAGACCCTCAACAAGATGGATTGACACAGTGGCCGCATCAACAAGCTGAAGCATAACAGCAATTTTGGATGACATACAACCGGACAGTGTTTAGTTCTATTGGACATAGGGTTGCTATGAGTTGGAACTGACTTGAGGGCACCTAACAGTAATAATAATATAACCACAAAATAAGTTGACATTATTCATTTAGTTCTGTGTTTGTTTATTATTTGTTTTGTTTCTGTATATGAGGTATTTTATCAGTCGCTACTGTATCTTTAATCATGAGAGAACTACCTTACATAATAAAAAATAGTTTCCATGGAGTTGACTTTGCCTCATGGTGACCCCATATGTGTCAGAGTGGAACCGTGCTACTCAGGGTTTTCAATGGCTTATTTTTGTTTAAAGTAGATTGCCAGACCTTTCTTCTAATGTGCCCTCTAGGTGGAGTTAAACCTCTAACCTTTCAGTAAGCGGCCTATCACGTTAAGCATTTGCACCATCCATGGAGTCTGTCTGATATAAGAAGAAGTGGCCATAGAGTAATTCCGACTTATAGCAACTAGTGACCCTGTATGACAGAGTAGAACCACCCCATAGAGTTTCCAAGGCTGCAATCATTACGGAAACAGATTGTTACACCTCTCTACTGCAGAGCACTTGGTGGGTTCCAACTACAGTACTTTAGGTTAGCAGCCAAGTATTTAACCCCTGCTTTTCCAGGCCTTCTTGTGTCATAATACATGCTCAGTAAATACATGTGGGATGAATGAAATATTTTCCTCTAAATTGGTACTATATTGAAAAGTGCTCCAAGTCAGCTGGTTTGGAAAATATTATAAAATAATGTTATATTTAATATACTTGTTTTTGATATTTATATACAATCTGTTACCATACAATCTATACAATAACTATACAATGTCTAATCAACATTTTACACGTCTTGCAGTATAATTATCCCCTGAAATACTGAAACCATATGAAATAAGTATATAATGTAAATATAAAACATAAATATATAATATAAATATCAAAAAGCAAATACCATTGTAAATATATAGAATTGTATCATAAAATATTATAAAATAAAGGATGCCAATTAGGATCTCAATAGGAGGCAGGGGCCATACTTACTTTTAAAGATCAAAACTGTTACAATTAGAAAATATTGGAGCACTAAAACTGGTCAGCAATGTATTTTTCATATACACACAAAAAAATAGAACACACATATGTGTGAATGAGACAATTTTAATAACCAGATATACTGGAACCCATTGGTGTGTGTGAAAATCTGAAAGTAGTTTAACTGTAATTTCTGAATGATAATAAAGGAAATTAAATACAATTCTGAACGCATGTATATAACAGTGTTAAGATTAAGTTCTACTGATAGAATCCAACCAATCCATACATACATATATATGCTGATTATATGGGGGTGTGTGTGTCTATGTGTACTTCAAAGGTATATACTGAGAATTTGATTTTTTGAAAATATTGAGATTATTTTATCACCTCTAATTTTTTTTTCTTTAATTTTAGGTGCGGGTAAACCCTGGTGGCATAGCAGTTAAGTGCTACCACTGCTAACCAAAGGGTCTGCAGTTCAAATCCGCCAGGCGCTCCTTGGAAACTATGGGGCAGTTCTACTCTGTCCTATAGGGTCGCTATGAGTCGGAATCGACTCCACGGCACTGGGTTTGGTTTGGTTTGGGTAATTTTAGGTGCACTCCATGTCCTTCATCCTTGTAATCATGAAATATTAGATTAGATATGAAATACAACTGAATTCTAGGAACTAAGAGAAAAAAAATGGCAACCTCTAATGTTTATTAATACGAAAACGGAATGCTGGCAGACATTTTGAACATGGATTGCTATTGTGAATTTATGCCTCAGCATTTTAATTATGAGGTTTATGTTTAATAGCATATCATTTTCTGTATTCTCTCTGTACATATTATTTGTATAGCATTATGTTTCTCACATTATATTATTTTAGTTCTCATTTTGTTTTGACAGAAAGAAATAAAGTGATGAGATAATTCTTTATATAGGGCATCACTACTAAAAAAGAATATCCTTCAAATAAAATATTTGTCTAATATTACGTTTGTTGATAACTGATTTAAAGTTCCTTTTGCCAAGAAAACTAATAGGCAAGCACATTCTTTTCTGTTGGAGTTAATGATATAAAAATAGAGACTTGGAAATGTCTGAATAATGCAGATATTTTCAAACCTTGGGAGATGTGCATAGAGCTCCAGGATGGACACAGTATGGAACAGATTCTCTTTCCCTTGGAGAGGGGTCAGTCGGGTTAGGCTGGCTTCTACCCACCCCTGTGGTACTTATTCCCAACGCATTCCTGTCAGGCAGGATCCCAGAAACAATGTCGTTTTATGAAGTGCCCATGATCCTGTGACCTTATCTCTGCTGACCTAGTTAATGTTCTTTTCTGCCCTTTTAAACATAACACCACTCACTGGCCCCCCTCCACAAAACACCTTCATCTTGCAACTCAAACATACTATGTAGCCGGCACTCAATTATGGAGAATATTAATATTTGCTGAACGATAATACTGGTTCATCATTTCCGTACTCTATTCTCCAAATGTTTACTATAAAATTATGTGTACTGTAAAAGTGGTACAGGACAGGCAACATTTCATTCCTTAATACATAGGGTCCTACGAGTCCAAGCTGACTCAAGGGTACCTAACACCAACAACCTCAGATACCTTAATGAGCATCCAAATTTCCCTATTACCATTCTCACTAACTTTAATTAATCTTTGTTATTTTCAGCTATTACAAATAAAAGATGTTGATTTGCTTGTAATTACATGACAATCTCTGACAGAATTAAGAGTGGAGTCTATGTCTTCCTTCCACGGTTCTTGGAATTATATTCTGGAAATGCATGGTCATGCATTGTCTTGAGGGAGACACAGGTAACTGCCTTATAGTGATTGAAAGATTAGGTTATGTTTTAAAGTTGACTTTCTTTCACATTGCAAAAGGGGTTCCGGTTTTTAAAAAAAAAGATTGATCACTACCAGAGTCCCTAGTTGAATGTAAGCATCTTCCCCACAGTGTTAGAAGTGCTCTGGGCTCTATCAGATCACTTCGAAATCCCCCAGGCTACTCATTGTCCCCAGCCCTGAACAAAGACTGCTCAGTGCAAATAACACAGAAAAACATAGTAGAAAGTGAACATTCCAAATTACCATGGGGCCTGCTCTGTTTACATCTTGAATGAAATTCCTATCACTAGAGGCCCTTCTTTGAAATGAGGCAAAATGATTATCCCCAGAAAATTACTATTAAAATATACAAATGATGAGAACCTCATTAACACATTGTCACAGTTTATTTTATCAAATTAAGTGGTTGGTTCCCTCAGGGCTCTGCAAACAGAAAAAATATATATATATAGGTTTTGATGGGAGATTGGAAATATCCCAGGCATGTGGCACTGGGAAGTTGTACAAAGGACTCCACGGTGGAGTCTGACTTCCTGAGGCTTGTGATTGAAACCTGAAGGCTCATGGTGTCTGTGGTAGGTGGACCACAGTGTGTCTAAAAGCAATTTTTACATAGTACTTTTTTTTTTTTCAGCCGTTTCATCTGTGGTTGTTTCTGATGTGGTCATACTTCTGATGTGTCAGGACGTTTAAAATATCTCCTTGTGTAATTTAAAGGGACATAGGGAGAGAGATTAGCTCTCCAAACTTAACTACTGTGCTGCAAAATTATTACATTAATTTTGAAATTTTCTGACAGTAAAGATTGATATACATTGGAATAAGTTTTTTAAGAAACATAAAATATGCTTTTTGCCCCCCCTCTTTTTTTTTTTTTTTTAAATCAGCAACTGCAGTTCTATTTAGAGGTCATCCTAAAGGCCAGAGATAAAATTAATAACCTTTCAAGAAATTTTCTTCCTTTAAAATAACCGTTTTATTAGATTTTATTTAAACTTGAAATGATATATTTTAATATTTTCTCTTTTTAATGTTTTAGGTAATAAATGGAAAGCTAAACTAAGAAAATATACTAAAGAGACTTCTTTGCAACCATGTAAATCTAAGGTCAGTTTAAGAATGACCCGCTCATTTGTTTGGCACCATAGAGTCATCACCACTATAAAAATGTGTCTTAGTTGCCAAATTTTCTCAACCTGTGGTACACTAATATACCCAAACTATTTGAGGCATTTAAATGAGATGTGGTATCAGGAGGAATGAATTCATGTTTTTCATATTAACTTACCTCAGCTGGAGAATCTCTGATAATTAGGGCAATTACTGAGCTGGTGTCTTTGCAGTCGTTCTTCACCCGTGACAGTAGAAGAAACATTATACTGTATTACATTCACTTAATTGCTTTGTGTGTCAATTATACAACACTGTTAAAAATGCAATTATATCTGAGTGCTTTTTTTTTAAAATTTATATATTTATTTCCTGCCTTCCCCACCGCCCCCCCATTCTTGTCAATATAACAGTAATGCTGGGCCAATAGTCCGAATCATATTTCTGTGTTTTCATTCATTTTGATCTTCAATCATTTACAATATGATTGAATGAGAACCAACAATATTTATCAAAGAAAAAGTTATCACCAAATCATATATGAGATTCCATCTGAATACTTTAGTGCTGGTATAGGAGTATCTAGTGTATCTGGGCAAGGAGTATACCTTTATGAGGAAGTGGATAAATTTCAAGTTTTTCTCTGTGTGAATAATTGTGTAAAAAATAAGGGAAAATTCCATAGTAAGTATGTTAGATCACGTTAGGCTTATGGGTCAGAGTCTCTTAAGCAAATGTTTCAACTGCAATAGAAAGCATATAAATTACAATCCAGCTCTACATAAAGTATGCATTCTAAAAAGAAGTCACTGGCACCTGACCTAAATCTCTCCTATCACCAATTTCAAGAGAGTATGAATGCTTTAAACAACTAATGGTTTCAAATGAAAACAAATACCTTGGCATCAAACCTATGTGGAACCAAAGCCACTATTCTGAAAGGATGAGAATGAGAGAAAATATATATTATTCATACAGTTGTTACACCGATCGCAGTAACTTAGTTAACAAGAAAACTATCAAAAGTTTCAGGGATACAAATGTCTTTCCTCATAGGTTAGTTAAATAGATGCTATCATATCAGCAGGAAAACAAATGCTTGTAAAACATACTTAAGAAAAAGTCTGCATATAGACCAATATAATAATTGCATAGGGTCACTATGAGTCGGAAGTGGCTCAACGGCACCTAACAACAGCGTACTATTTTATGATTTGTGCTAAATTATCCCCTTACTATGAAAAAAAATATACTAATACAATAAGAAATTTAGCAGTGATTACCTGTACAACTTTATAAACTTCAACACTTAGATACCAGAGTCCAGAGGAACAGGTAATTCACATGTAACTTAAAAATACCAATAGTGGAGCTGACTACTTGGCAATGCTTTTCGTTACCACTAATGGAAATACCCCCTATGATCTGATCAGGATTTTGTATTCCCTTTAGGATATTTTACATTGCTTTTTTTTTTTTTTACTTTAAGTTGATTTGCTAATTGCTTATCAACATGATATCCCATTACCAGTATTACCTGATATTAAGTTACCTGAAATAATAATGGTAAATGAGTCTAATTCAGTTCTTCTCGCCTATGACAATTTAACTGAACTGCCAAATATAATGAACCTCATCTCATAACTGGAGAAACGGCATCCTAGTATTCTGAAAATTAGTGCCATCATGAGATGTCAACAACTTGATCTCTGTTCACCATTGGGATCAGGCTCATGTGACTTGTAGATAAATGTAATTAAACAGTATGATGTGCTATGATTAACTGATGTGCACTCTTAAGACTAGACGAAGCATAGGATTAAAGCAATTTAATAAGTGGAGACGAACACTAAGAAAAGGGTTAGGAATTAAGTAACATTGTGGTTTAAATCTTGTTTAAACATCATAAGTCTTGTTCTTTAAATAGGGATTGCTATGGACTGAATGCTATGACTGAAGAGCAGATGAATTGTGGAATGACATCAAGGACATCATACATCAAGAAAGTAAAAGGTCGTTAAAAAGACAGGAAAGAAAAAAAAGATGAAAATGAACTTCAGAAGAGATTCTGAAGCTTGCTCTTGAACACAGAGTAGCTAAAGTGAATGGAACAAATGAGAAAGTGAAAGAGCTGAACAGAAGATTTCAAAGGGCAGCTTGAGAACACAAAGTAAAGTGTTATAATGAAATATACAAAGACCTGGAATAAGATAACCAAAAGGGAAGAACAGGCTCAGCATTTCTCAAGCTGAAAACTGAAGAAAAAATTCAAGACTTGAGTTGCAAAATTGAAGAATTCTGTACCCAAAATATTAAGCAACAGAGAAAGTGTCAAAAGAAGATGGAAGGAACATACAGACACTGTACCAAAAAGAATTAGTCCATGTTCAAACACTTCAGGAGGTAGCATATGATAAAGAGCTGATAGTAGTGAAAGAAGTCCAAGCTGCACTGAAAAATAAGGCTCCAGGAATTCACAGAATACCAATTGAGATATTTTGACAAATGAATGCAACGCTGTAAGCGCTCACACATCTATGCCAAGAAATTTGGAAGACAACTACCTGGCCAACCAACTGGAAGAGATCCATATTTATGCCTATTGGAAGGTGATCCAGCAGAATGTGGGCATTACGGACATTAATGAACAATATTATTAATATCACCAGCAAGTGCAATTTTGCTAAAGATAATTAAAAAATGGTTGCAGCAGTACATCAACAGGAAACTGCCAGAAAGTCAAGTTAGATTCAGAAGGAGATACGGAATGAGGGATATCATTGCTGATGTCAGATGGGTCTTGGATGAAAGCATAGAATATCAGAAAGATGTTTACTTGTCTTTTATCAACTATATGGTTCATAACAAATTATGGATAATTTTTCAAAGAATGGAAATTCTAGAACACTTAATTGTGCTCATGAAGAATCTGTACACAGATCAAGAGGCAGTTGTTCAAAAACAACAAGGAAATACTGCAAGGTTTAAAATCCGGAAAGGTATATGTCAGGGTTGTATCTTTTCACCAAACTTATTTCAATCTATATGCTGAGTAAATAGTCTGAGAAACTGAACTATGTGAAGAAGAATGCAAACTCAAGATTGAAGAAATATTCATTAACAACCTGTGATATGCATTTGACACAACTTTGCTTGCTGAAAGCAAAGAAGACGAAGCACTGACTGACAAAGAAGAAAGACTAGATAGCCTTCACTATAGGTTACACCTCAACATAAAGAAAACAAAAATCCTCACAGTGGACCAAAAAAAAGCAACATCCTGATAAATGGAGAACATATTGAAGTCGTAAAGGATTTCATTGTCAAATCCACAATCCTCGCCCTTGGAAACAGCAGTTGAGGAATCAAATGATGTATTGCATTGGATAAATCCACTGCAAAGACCTCTGTAATAAAGTGGTAAAAAGCAAAGATATCACTTTGAAGGGCTAAGGTGCACCTGACCCAAGGCAAGATATTTTCATTTGGCTCGTATGCATGGGAAAGCTGAAGAATGAATAAGGAAGAACAAAGAAGAATTGATGCCATTAAATCATGGTATTGGCAAAAAAAAATTGAGTATACCATGGACTGCCAGAAGAACTAACAGACCTGTCTTAGAAGAAGTACAGCCAGAATGCTGCTTAGAAGTGTGGATGGTGAGACTTCATCTCACATAGTTTGGACTTGTTATCAGGAGGGACCAGTCCCTGGAGAAGGACAAAAAAGAGGAAGACCCTCAGCAAAATGGATTGACACAGTGGCTGCAACAATGAGCTCAAGCATAACAACGATTATGAAGATCACATAGAACTATGCAATGTTTTGTTCTGTTGTACATAGGGTCACTATGACTCAATGGCACCTAACAACAACTATAAATGGACAGGTTAGAAAGCCATTTAATTAAAACATTTCAGGAATTCTTCAATGTCTTTCATAATTTAGGTATTGAACAACTTGACACAACCATAGACCCTGTCTGAAATTTTACCTTACTGTTTTTTATGGGGAGTCCTGGTGGTGCAGTGATTAAGAGTTCAGTCTGCTAACCAAAAGGTCAGCAGTTCTAATCTGCCCTCTGCTTCTTAGAAACTCTAAGAGGCAGTTCTACTCCATCCTATAGGGTCACTATGAGTAAGAATCAACTCAAGTGACAACAAATTTTGTTTGGTGTTAGTTCCTTATGCATAAATGAAATACCATGATATTTATCAGCTAATCTCTGCAATCTTAGAGCACTGAAGGATATTGCACAACCTCCAAAAGAAGTAGAAGAGAGGGTATATAGAAATATATATGTGAAACGATTTCCTAGTTATATGAGAAAGCAGTTTAGAAATCAACCATATTGATTTATGAAGTAGGGGTAGAAAATCACAAATGTGGCCTGACAATCCCCTCTGAACAACTACGGTGGCAAATTTTATTTTTTCATTGTGCCCATACATGTAGCACAATTGCTAAGTAGGAAATACAGTTTAATAAAAGAAAGTAAAATCTCCTCCTTATTCAATGTTGTTATTTTATTGTTAGGTGCAATTGAGTCTGCTTTGACTAGCAACTCTATGTCCAACAGAAAAAAACGTTGCCCAGTCCTGCACCATTCTCACAACTGCTGCTATGTTTGAGGCCATGGTTACAGCCACGGTGTCAATCCATCTCATTAGAGGTCTTTCTCTTTTTTGTTGACCCTGTACTTCACCAAACATGATGTCCTTCTCCAGGGATTGGTTCCTCGCGATAACATTTCCAACGTAGGAAAGACAAAATCTCACTATCCTCACTTCTAAAGAGTATTCTGGCTGTGCTTACTCCATGACAGATTTGTTTGTTCTTCTGGCAGTCCATTCAGTGTTCTTAGCCAACACAATTCAAATGTGTTAATTTTTCATTGGTCTTGCTTTTCCATATTCCAGCTTTTGCACACATTTGAGGCAACTGAAAAGATCATGGCTTCCATCAGGTGCACTTTAGTCCTCAAAGTGGCAACTTTGTGCTTTAAAGAGGTCTTTTGCAGATCCAGTGGAAAACTTCATTTGATTCTTGACTGCTTCTTTCATGACCATTGATTGTAGAGCCAAGAAGAAATCCTTGATAACTTCAATTTCTTGACTGTGTATAATGATGTTTATTGGTCCAGTTGTGAGGGTTTTTGTTTTCTTTTTGTTTAGGCATAACCCATACTGAAGGCTGTGATCTGGGATCCATATCAGTAAGTGCTGAAATCGTGTCATCTTCAATTTTGGCAAAGTTGTGCCTCCAGGATTTCGTAGGTCATTAATGAGTCTTTTCCAATCCTGATGCTGTGTTCTTCTTCATATGGTCCACCTTCTCAGATTGTTTTCTAAATGTACAGATTGAATAAATGTGGTGAAAGGATACAACCTTGTCACATAACTTTTGTCAATTTTAAATCATGATGTAAACCCTTATTCTGTTTGAATGATTCTTGATATATATAGTAGTTCCACGTGAGCAAAATTTAGTGTTCTGGAATTCCCATTCTTACCCAATTCTAGATGTTGTGTTTTGTAATATATTTTACTGAATTGCTTTATTGCATATTCAAACTCATTTTCTCTTCTCTTTTGGTCACATATAACAAAACCTAGGTTTTTTAAAGATTATCAATACAAAATCATGAAATGCAATTATGAAAAGGACAACCCCACGCTCTCATGCTTTTGCTAAATCCAGTCTCAGTTAAAATAAAGTATGCAAAATAATAAATTCTACATTAAGTAACAATGTATGATCAAACCCAAATTTGAACATTCTATGTCCAGTTTTCATGCTAGAACATCTCTTACATGGTGGAGCAGGAAAGTTAATGATAAGGTGAAAAGAAGAAACATATCGATACGTCCGTAAAACTAACTGGAGCCCAAATACTTTTTTGCCTGTTTTAGGCACATTTAAATGGTCTGTAACTGCTCTGTTCACAGTGTAGGAAAAGACTCTGACAAAGTGATATTGCTAAGAGTTTCAGAATCCATTAGCTGACACTGTAATCATAGTATGAGTGATGCCACACTAGGTTTTCAATCTAAGACAGAATCAGCTTACAATGTGGAGGACTTCCATTGCCAGTCAGGCATTCTGGGTAATAGCGCTTTAAATAATGGATATAGTCAAAACAAATTTAGATACACTGATTACTTTAGCTTTCAGGGTAGAGAATCTTATTTGAAAATGTTCTTTTTAAGCATTGAAAAAATCTTAAAGTGTAAATAAGCCTTGGGGAGTTTCTCAACTAATGACATAGCCTAAAAAGAACTGAAGCAGCAAAATTTCATGCCTGACGTTTAGACTGATTGTCACTATAGTACAGAGTTTTATAGCTTCTCTGGAACAAAGGAAATATCACCTTTTAATGTGAAGTCATAATTTCATTTTCTGTGCTGATGCGAACTATTTTTTCTGACTTTTAATGAAGCCAAGAAAATGCTTAATGTTTATATATGCCTTCAGATGTTATATGTGTCCATAACCTGGGCCGATAAAAATGGTTTTCAGAGTTGGATATAAATTAAGAGATATTAGTTTTCCCTTTCTTTTTATGGGAAGTATTTCAGATAAAAATAGAAAAGCTTTATTATAGAAAAAGGGGAAATAATGCAGTGATTCTTATCCTTTGACAAAACTTTACACGTGTACTTGGCTATGGCAGTGTAAATATGGGGAACCAGCTGATGACAAATGAGTATCTGGGAATGTCTACTGGAGACTTTGGACCTAGAGATCCTGAAGCCCATGGGATACAGTAATGCTCCTGTTGTCCCTTGCTAGAGACAGGAGCTTGGAAAGAGCACCTGAAGCATTTGAGTCTAATCTGTCAAGGTTAACTTCAAATTATTTTGCACATTGCAGCAAATGTTTATATTAAATAAGGTTAAGTCATAAAATACAGTAACCTCCAAAGATTCTAAATTAAAGTTTTTAATTTTACCCGTTAAATTATCTGATTCTTTTCAGACCATTGACATTTGTATGAGGCTTGGATGTACATGAAAAATAGATACACAAGAAAAATAATGATATATTTTTAAATATTTCCTCTCTTGTATTCAGAAAGTTGTTTGGTTGATGTGGCTTTCATCAAGTATTTCTAGTTAACATCAACCTTTTTTATAAAATAATCCTTATCACATTTTTCTTTGTGAAAATATGGAACACTCATCAATAACGGTGGTGTCACTAGGGGAGTACAGGGGGTGCAGACCACATTGGGTGACACTGTCAGAGGGGATGACACCAAAATGACTGTCTATAAAATTTTTGTGCGTTGTTTCAGAAGAAATTTATTGTTTGTTATAAAAAATATCCCTGTAATTCTTTATAACAAACATATTTTTCATAAGCCCAGTTTACATGTGTCAATATACCTATGAAGCTAAAACTCTGTGCTAATTCACTTTTTGAACCTTCTAATGTGCTCCAGCCAAAGCTGTCATTATTGCCCAGTTAAAATCATGCTTTGAATCAAGTGGTTTCCTCTGCTCGTGCTACAAGTATGTGCTGTTATTTTCCTTGCTGCCAGTGTTTCTATAGTTGCTAATTTTGCCAAATTTTCTGGTGTTTCAGCTACAATATTATGGTGATTAGTATTTATGAATCTATACCAATAATTTTTGAGAATTAAGTAGTAATTAAAGGAAAAGAAGGAGAAAAAAATTAGTACTAAAAAACATTACTAAGGATCTTGTATGGTCTGGTATGGGAGGAGGTCTGTGGGGTGGGGTGTGACACCATGAGTTACCACACTGGGTGACTCCAGCCCTATTGATGCCTCTGGATCATTATGCACTTCATGATCTATGTCATGATTTGCTATGGGACTATTCCATGGTCAATTAATATCCCCAGGTGGCCAAAATGGAGAAAGGTCAAATGTATAGTAAAAAATGACTACCTATCCTACAGGTATCCTTTCACCATACCTGTTCAATCTGTATGCTAAGCAAATAATCAAAGAAGCTGGACTATATGAAGAAGAACGGGGCATCAAGATGGATAGAAGACTCAGTAACAACCTGCGTTACGCAAATGACACAACCTGGCTTACTGAAAGTGAAGAGAACTTGAAACACTAGTGAAGATCAAAGACCACAGCGTTCAGTATGGATCGTACCTCAACATAAAGAGAACAAAAATTCTTACAACTGGACCAATAAGCAACAGCATGATAAATGCAGAAAAGATTGAGGTTGTCAAGGATTTCATTTTACTTGGATCCAGAATCAACACCCACGGAAGCAGCAGTCAAGAAATCAAGACACATTGCATTGGGCAAATCTGCTGCAAAGGACCTCATTGCAAAAGCAAATATATCACCTTGAAGACTAAGGTGCGCCTGACCCAAGCCATGGTATTTTCAATAGCATGATATGCATGCAAAAGCTGGACAATGAATAAGGAAGACAAGAAGAATCTACACCTTTGAATTGTGGTATTGGCAAAGAATATTGAATATACCATGGACTGCCAAAACAGCAAACAAATCTGTCTTGGAAAAAGTACAACCAGAATGCTCCTTAGGAGCAAGAATGGGGAGACTGCATCTTACTTTGGACATGTTGTCAGGATAGATCGATCCCTGGAGAAGGACATGCTAGGTAAAGCGTGGGGTCAATGAAAAAGAGGAAGAGCCTCAATGAGATGGATTGACACAGTGGCTGCAACAATGGGTTCAAGCATAAGAACGACTGTGGGCATGGTGCAGGACTGGTCAGTGTTTGGTTCTGTTGTACATAGGGTCTCTATGAGCTGGAACTTTCTCAACAACACCAAACAACAATAACAACATCCTACAGGAGGTGGGTCAAGGCATTAAAGCCTACAATGTGGCACCTGTAACATTTTTTTTTAAGTTTGTGAAAAAAAAAATTTTTTTTAAATGGCTAAGTGGAAAAGGATATAGTCATCACAAGAATGATTTTAATAAGATTTGCCTTGTTTCATTGCATTCTGATACAAAAGTGGTTGGTGTTTAATGTGGAGAAAAAATGTATGTAATTTTTAAATTTGAATTCTGTATTTTCCTCTCAACTTTGCTCACAAATAATTGATTTTTGGTAAATTCTTGTGTAAAATGTAAGGGGATATATAGTAATTATTATCTTTTTAATTCTTTATTTTTTCTGCAAGAGCAGCTTGATAGTTTTCCTTACTTTACAAAATTTCTTTTGCCTGAATGAAATACACTACTTCAGAGTGGCTAAATAACATGTATAATGGTCCCACAAATTAAGGCTTTGTTTCCTTGAAATCCTGATTGAAAATTAGAGTTTGACCACACTAAATAGGAGTAATTGTGTCTCTCACTTAGTTCAACTTCAACAAATTTCTTTCCTAAAGCCACTAGGGAAAAAAATACAATTTAGTCAGCCTTGAATCTCTAGCAGTTTTCAAAAATGAACTTGGTAACATTTTTTTAAATTAGTTTTATATGTACAACTGCAAGCTATTGCTTTGATTACTGAAATTGCCAAATGCTGCTGGGTTTAGATGGGCACCCCTGCTTACTGGTAAACAGCAATGTCTTCACTGAGTTAATATAAATGAATCACTACCTGTGGGCCATAAAGGCTTCAGTGGCTACAATGACTCTATAGCCATGCAAAACTAGGTAGGTAAAGGCAATGAATATAGGGCTAAGTCCATAGTACCTACCTTGTAGAGAATGGGGATAATTATCTGAAAAATAAATGGAAACCCTGGTGGCCCAGAAAAACCGTATTACTTAACCACTACCACCCTGGAGTGGTTAAATGCTACATCTGCTAACCAAAAAGGTCAGTAGTTCGAATCTACCAGGTGCTCCTTGGAAACCCTATGGGGCAGTTTTACTCTCTCCTATAGGGTTGCTATGAGTCAGAATTGACTCTACGGCAATGGTTTTTTGGGTACACACAAAATATTTAGGTAAAACTTGGGATTAAAAAAAAAAAAGAATAACTCAGTTCCCCACATTTGTACCAAAAAGTAATTAAATTGCATCAACCTTCACCCTATCATCTTTGCCCCCCAAAAAGGAAGATTGTTTCAAATTATGATTTGATTAAGTGAAAATAGTGGCTAGACGTATTTTTAAGTTCATTTAGTTTTAATCACTGGAATAAAGGATTTAGAGTTCAGAATTGTGTTTATTCTTGTGACTTATCAATATGAAAAATACATAACATTGTGTTACTTTGGCCTATACATACAACAAGCCCTGATGCTACCACCTCACCCTTACATTTTTAGTAGGATGATGATATACATGTAGAGAACCTTACGCAAAATTCCAACAGTTATTAAAACCAGAAAATTCATGGAAAAATATATTTGCAGTGATTACCTGTGATCATCTAGAACATATCTCTATAATGATAAACAAGGACTGAATATAAGTTAATAAGAATTATCTCTGTAGTGATAAAGATTAAATATAAATAAGAGAAATAAGTACGCCAAATAAATTGACAAGTTTAAATTAGTCATCTTGAAGCCCATGTATTAATGATTTCAGCTTTATTACCTTTTTTTGTAATTTTTTGGATTTTTTTAAACAAGGGACTTTTTATTCTTTCCATTAAGCCTAATGACAATTATTTCCCTTCCAAATTCATTAAAGGTTTGAACTTGAAGTAAACATTAAAAGAAAATTATGATACTCCCATAACTTTTATGACAGCAAATAGTTCTCAGTTTTAACTGGGTAGAGTTTTATTATTTCTAATAATTTTCACTGTGATTCTGTTATTTTTCAAATTAAACGCTTATTTTAAAATAGTGTAGATTCATATGTAGTTATAATAATTCAGAGGTGTCCCTTGTACTCTATGTCCAGTTCCCCTTTGATAACCTCTTGCAAAACTATGCTATAATGTCACAATCTGGGTATTGACATTAATAGACAGTACAGTTGCTTGTTTTTATTGTTGCTTACTGCTAAGTAGAATTCCTAGTGTGGATGTAGCATACTTTGCTTTACCATTTAACTCTTGAAGCATTCTGGTTGTTTCCAGTTTTTGGCGATTATGAATAAAGTTACTATAAAAAATTGTGTACAGATGTTTGTATAAACAGAAGTTTTTGTTTCTCTGGAATAAATGCTCAGGAGTGGAACTTTTTGATTTGTATGGCATTTGCATGTTTAAAATATTAAGAAACTGCCAAACTATTTTCCAAGGTGGCTGTACTATTTTGCATAACCTTTAGCAATGCGTAGGTGTTATGGATTGAATTGTGTCCCCCAAAAATGTATGTCAACTTGGCTAGGACGTGATTCCCAGTATTATGTGGTTGTCCTCCATTTTGTATTCTGACCTAATCATCCTAAGTATTGTAAATCCTAACCTCTATGATGTTAATAAGACAGATTGAGAGCCATTTATCTTAATGAAGCAGGATGCAACCTACAGGAGTAGGCTGTATCTTGAACCAACCTCTTTTGAGAAATAAAAGAGAGAAGCAAGCAGAGAGGAGAGAGACCTCATGCCACCAAGAATGAAGAACCGGAGGGGAGTGCACCCTTTGGACCCAGGGTCCCTGTGCTGAGAAGCTTCTATTCCAGGGGAAGATTGATGGCAAGGACCTTTCCCCAGAAGCAACAGAGAGAGACATCTTTCCCCTGCAGCTGATGCCCTGTATTCGGACTTTTAGCCTCCTAGACTCTGAGAGAATAATGTCCTATTTGTTAAAGCCATCCCTTTGTGGTATTTCTGTTATAGCAGCACTAGATAACTAAGACAGACTTTGGTGCCGGAAGAGTGGGGTGCTGCTTTAACAGATACCTAAAACGTGGAAGTGGTTTTGAAACTGTGAATGGGTAGAGGCTGAAAGAGTTTTAAAGTGCCTAATAGTAAAAGCCTAGAATGCCTTGAAAAGACTGTTGGTGGAATTATGGGCATCAGAGACAATTCTGGTGAGGACTTAGAAGGAAGCGTGAGAGCTGTTACAACGGAGCCGGTGCACACAGTGAGAAGCAGCAGCGGAGAAACGGAAACAGCAAAAATGGAAGACCCGTGGAGGGAGAGAGCTGAGTGCCTTTGCTCAGGAGGCTTCAGGGCAAAGTGGGGTGCCTCCAGGCACTTATTGGTGGAGCTAAAAATCTTTGGAGCACTTGCTCCAGCAGGGCAGACCTGGCTGCCAGTTCCAAGGAGCCGAGAAATCAAGAAACCAGGAAGCAGAAGCTGAAGCCCAGGCTGAGGGGCCTGCACTCAGAATCTGGACAGTATGGCCAACACCCAGAGTCTGGAGGCAAGGCCATTGCTTAAATGGTCTCAGAGAACAGAGGATTATTTTCAAGCCTCGAGAGCTACTGTAATGTGTTCTGCTGACTCACTTGGTGCCTGTTATCCCTTCTTTCTCCCCAGTTCCTCCCATTTGTGATGGAAATGTCTAGCTTGTGCCTGTTCCTCCACTGTGCTTTGGAAGCAAATAGTATTCTAGCTCTCACATACAAGAGGAATTTTTCAGAAGATGAGATTTTGGACTTATAGTTGATTTAAGACTTTTGAGATGATCTAATGGGGTGGATGTGTTTTACATGTGGCAATGACATGGATTTTTAGGGGCCAAAGGTTGGGATGTTATGGATTGAATTGTGTCCTCTGAAAATGTGTGTCAACTTGGCTAGGCCATGATTCCCAGTATTGCGTGGTGTGATCTTCTGATGTGATTATCCTATGTATTGTAAATCCTAACCTCTATGATGTTAATTAATCAGGGCACAATCTACAGGATTAATCTGTATCTTGGATCAATCTGTTTTGAGGTGTAAAAGAGAGAAGTCAGCAGAGAGGAGAGGGACCTCATGCCACCAAGAATGAAGAACCAGGAGGGGAATGAGCCCTTTGGACCCAAGGTCCCTGTGCTGATAAGCTTCTAGATCAGGGGAAAATTGATGACAAGTACCTTCCCCCAGGCCTGATGGTAAGAAATGCCTTCCCCTGGAGCTGGTGCCCTGAATTTATATTTCTAGCCTTCTACACTGTGAGAAAATAAATTTCTCTTTGTTAAAGCTATCCACTTGAACTGTTATGTTGTAGCAGAGCTCAATAACTAAGAAAATGAGTGAACACTTTTACTTTTTCTACATCCTTGCCAGTTATTCTTTGTTACCATTATTTTTTCTTTTAGCCATTCTGATGGATGTGTAGCAATATCATTGTGGTTTTAAATTATATCTACCTTGTGGCTAATGATGTTTAACTTTTCCTGATCTGATGTCATCTGTATATATCTTCTTGAGTGATATGCTCCTTCAGGTCTCTTGCAAATTTTGGATTGATGATATTTTCTAAATGCTTAATTTTCAGTTCTTTTTTATAGTTTAGATACTATTCCTTTGTTGAATAAGTGATTTGCTTGTGGCTTTTTTTTTTTTTTTTTACCCTCTTAAGAGAGTCTTTTGCAGAGAATAGTTTTAATTTTGAAGAAGTCCAATTTATCAAATTCTCCTTGTATGGACCATGATTTTAGTGTCCATCCTAAGAACTCTTTGCCCTAGATTTTGAAGATTTTCTCCTGTTTTTTTTTTTCCTAAAAGTGCAACAGCTTTATATTTTACATTTAAACCTGTGTTCAATATAAAGCTATTTTTTTGTATAATATATTGAACTTCTTTTTGCACATTTTGTCAAGCATCAGTTAGGCACATTTGTGTGGGTAGATTTCTGGATTCTCCGTTCAATTGAATTGATCTATGTGTCTGTTCCCTGTAAATACTAGACCGCCTTGACTATTATAGATATATCATAATCTTGAATGAAATAGAATGATTCCTCCCACTTTATACTTCTTTTTAAAAATTGTTTTAGTGATTCTACATTTTTACTTTCCATAAGAATTTTAGAATAATTTGGATTTAGTTTTAGAATAATTCAAAAATATTGCTGGGATTTTGATATTAAATGTGTTAAATGTATATACAAATTGGAGGAAAACTGACATCTTTACTATGCTCTAATCCATAAGCATGGAATTTCTCTTCGTTTTTTAGATACTTGATTTCTTTCATCAATGTTTTCTAGTTTTCAGGATACGAATCCTACACATTTTTTTGTTAGATTTATAACTATTTTGAATGATTGCAAATAGTATTGTATTTATAATTTGAAGTTCACATGTTCATCGATAGTATAGGCAAATAAAATTTATTTCTGTATCATTATTTTGTAAATTTTAGGAGTTTTTTTTTTAATTCCTTGAGATTTGCTACGTGGACCATCGTGCCATTTGCATATAGAGTTTCATTTCTTCGTTTCTTTCCTTCTTTTATATTCTTTTACTAACAAGAAAATCTCAGTATTTGTTGAATAAGAGTAGTGAAAACAGACAATTTTTGCCTTGTTTTTGCTCTTAACAAGGGAGCATTTTGCCCTTCATTATTAAATATAATGTTGGCTATATGTTTCTTGAGAACAATTAAATTCTGGAATTAGTGTTTTTTACAATGTTATCCATAATTTGTTATGATTCACACAGTAAAATACTTTTGTAAAGTCAATAAAACACAGGTAAACATCTTTCAGTCAAGAACCATCTGGCATCAGCAATGATATCCCTGTTCCAAGTCCTCTTCAGAATCTGGCTTGAATTTCTGGAAGTTCCGTGTTGATGTGCTACTGCAACGTTTTTTGAACTATCTTCTTTAAATTAATTTGGAAGTCTTTCATCCTTTCCCTTTTTCTGAAAAAAGATTTTGTAGAATTTATATTAATTCTTTAAACACTTGGAACAATGTGGAGTGTCTCATTACTGCTGGGTGGCGGTGGAAGTCCAGATTTTCTGCATGGTCTCCACTGACATTACAAAGCATGGCCTTGTTACTGCCCAGTGGGGACAGCACCCTAAAATGGGGGTTGACAGTCCCTTGGTACAACTTGGCAAATGTGGAACTCTAGCCTCACCTTTTGGCCTTTGCTGCCCTGCGTGTTGTGCGGTTGGGCCACAGATTCTTTTCTGTGGTGATTTTCTGAAGAAGAGTGGTTATTTTCTAAAATGATGTTCTGTCTTGCTGGGGTGCCCCTTTCATGGTCCTTTAAGAGGAGATTATTGTTGAGTCTTTTATTTGTTTGTCTTCATTAGTGATTCTAGAATGCTTGCTTCTTCAGCTCCAAGTCTGGAATATATGAGGCAAAAAGAAAACCCATAACTTTCCTATGGCCCAGTCTCTAGCCCATATGTTTCTTGTCTTTACCATTCAGGATTTTCCTTTTCCTTTTTTTTTTTTTTAATCTAATGTCCAAGACTTTCAGTTGTACTTACTGGGAGGAATAGGGAAACATATGTCTACTCCATCTTCTTGGAAGTGAAATAATTCAATTTCTTCTTGAAGAATGGATTCAAAGATTCTTTATTAGATACAGAAAAATGCTATCTCATGATTCATAATCATATCCAACTTGAGACAAAAATAGCATTCCCTAATATGAAATGATAAAAATATTAGAATCCTAGTATCTAGCAAGACATTGAAATGTAGTTATGCTGACCAGAGAATGGAAAAGAACTGCAAATATTAATCTGACAATTATATGCATATTGGTAGTTGGTGAATTGTGGAAATTATCAGTATTGCTAAAGAAAAGTATAAAAAAAGTTTTTTTTGCAGGAAAAAGAAGATAAGTTCACAGCTTTGAACATAGACTGTTGTTAGAGAAGTTGAGAAGGTACAGTAAGCAAAGGGGTTTTTTATCTCTCCAAAATCTGTGTTTTGTGGATTGAATTGTACCCTCATCATAAATAAATAAATAGAAGATATGTTAAAGTCCTAACCCCTGAACAGTAAATGTAATCTTTTGGGGGTAATAGGGTTATTACTTTCTTTTTAACAGATGTTATCAGTTAAATAAGTCATACTGGAGGAAGGTGGATCCTAACCCTAATCACTTCTGAGAGATGTTTTATGAAAAAGAAGAACAGATATGGGGACAGAGGCACACACAAAGGGACAGGACAGCATGTAAGGACCCTTCTATGAGCCAAGGGACTACAAAAATTCTGGGACTACCAGAGACTCAAGGAGACAAGTAAGTATCTCCTTTAAAGTTGTCAGAAAAAGAGAGCATAGCCCTGAATTTAGACTTCTAGTCTCCAGAATTGTGGGAAATAAATCCCTGTTCTTTAAAGTCACCTGCCTTTTGGTATTGTTGTGGCAATCCTAGGAAACTAAGGGGTGTTCCTGGGTGGGACAAACAGTTGAGAACTCAACTACTAGCCTAAAGTTTGATGGTTCAACCTGTCCAGAGGTGCCTCACACAACAGGACTGCCTATCTGCTTCTAAAACTTCACAGCCTTCAAAATCCTATGGAGCAGTTCTACTCTGCACACATGGGGACATCACGAGTCAGAATTGACTAACTGGCCACTAACAATAAGAACAGGAAACTAAGACAATATGCAAAAATAGAAAATTCCATTCTTTTATATTTTCTCTAAAAATAATTTAGCAAAGAAATACTAAAATAATTGATATGCATGTCTTCTGATAAATGATGATCTTTGCTTCAAAGCACAATATTTATTGTACTCCACTGTATGAAAAAAGGTGTTTCATGCTTCAAAGGTCTTAAGCAGAAGAAACACACACAAACACATTTTAGTTAATGCAACAACTGGAAATAAGTGTATAGCCTATTACTCAGTCTCTTTATATTATTGTGCTTCATTTAAACAGTTTGGCAATATGATGTTCTGACTGTGAAGAAAAGATTTATTCATTAATTTTGACTTAAAAGTTTTCTTCCTTATAATCTTAGAAATGAAATGTTAACTCCTCACATCAATAACAAATAAATAACCTTCTGTTCCTGAAATCAAATACAATTCCCTAGAAAATTATATTGGGTTGAGAAACTTATTTAATATTTCTCCCTCATGAAACTCCACCATATTGACAGTAAAGGCAAACAATTTTAGAAAACAACAAAGATGAAGAGAACAGGAGAGAGAATGACAGCAGATGGGAGATGTCAGTGAAATTATAGAAGAGTAAAGCAGTTTACAGAGGCAACTAATTTCGGCAATGAACGTTGACACTCAAGTTTTAAAGGAAAGAACAAAAAGAATCAAGTTGACTACACTGCAGGATTCCAGAAAGGCTCATGTGTCAGGGTGAAAAATGCCTCAAGGGATGGGGTGAACATTAGGGCTGAAAACAGGACAAGGAGTTAAAATTCTATATAAGTACAGTAAAAATTGTAGAACTCCTCGGTTCCTCCCAAACCTAAGCAATTACCATTCATGGCTCAAGGAAAATGACATTTGGGTGGTCCACTTAAAAATTATCAGGTTCCTTTTAGACTGCCGACAGCGAAACACCCCTCTCACGTAGCCTCATTCGTGCACATAAAGCTGCAAGTCATATTCAAAGACTGACCATAAAGTAGAGTATCATCTTTTATCACAACAGCCAGAGACTAAAGAATGTTAACAATGTGAGGAAATAATCAGAAGTAGCTGAAATAATGCAGAGAGCAAGAAAAATATATACACACATACACATATGCATTTATATTATAATTATTCTCAGAAAATAATTATATATTTTATGTACATACATATAAATTATTCTCAGAGATGTAATAGAAATACAGTACCCATAAAATATAATAAAGATATCATAAGATAAAAACAGTAAGAACCAGTAAAAGATCATGAAAATTAAAAACACAATAGCAAAATTTTAACAAGATTCAATATAACAGAAGAAAGAATTCAGAAAGTCATCCAGTACGCAGAACAAATAGACAAACAGATGAAAAAAGAGGAGGAAAAATAAGAAAATAAAATAGTAAAACAAAATGAAACAGAGTTCATTAATAAGAATTAAAAAAAAAACTGGAAGAAAGAAAATTATCAAAATAATAATTCAAAAACATTTCAGGACTCTAAGATACATTTTTATGCAAAAGGACCCACAGAGTCATCAGCATCAATAAGTGCCAAAAGACTCATTTCAAGGGATATCATATATCATTCTGAAATCAAAATTCTGAAATAAAGTGAAGAATTTAAAGGTTAAACAAAAGAGTAAACAACAACAAATAAAAAGAGAGAAGTAAAAGGAAGGCACGAAGGAAGGGAGGAAACAAGGAAGGAGGGATGGAAAGAGAGAGGAAGAAAGGAAAAAAAGAGTTGTCATGGACTGAATTGTGTCCCCCCAAAATTTGTGTCAACTTGGCTAGTCCATGATTTACGGTATTGTGTGATTGTCCACAATTTTTTGTCAACTAACATCATTTTCCTCTGTATTGTAAATTCTACCTCTATGATGTTAATGAGGCAGGATGAGCAGCAGTCATGTTAATGAGGCAGAACTCAGTCTACAAGATTAGATTGTGTCTTAAGCCAATCTCTTTTGAGATATAAAAGAGAGAAGCATGCAGAGAGATATGGGTACCTCATACCACCAGGAAGCAAGAGCCAGAAGAATAGCACGTCCTTTGGACCTAGGGTCCCTGCACTGAGAAGCTCATCAACCAGGGGAAGATTGATGACAAGAACCTTCCTCCAGAGCCAATAGAGAAAGCCTTCCTCTAGAGTTGATGCCCTGAATTTGGACTTGTTACCTACTAGACTGTGAGAGGATTAACTTCTCTTTGTTAAAGCAACCCACCTGTGGTATTTCTGTTATAGTAGCACTAGATGACTAAGACAGAAGGGAAGGAAGGGAAGGAGGGACAGGGAGGGAGGCAGTGAGAAAGAGATAAAGGAAGAAGAAAAGAGGAATTGTGATGGTTAATTTTATGTGTCAACTTACCTAGGCTATGGCTTTCAGTGGTTTGGCCAAACAGTAGTCTAGTTGCTGTTCTGTAATGTAAAGTAATCAATTAATCAATTAACAAGAGAGTTTCCTCAGGGTGTGTTCTGCCTCTAGGCTGTAAATCCATATTTTGACAGAGATTTCTGCCTCTCTCTCTTTAATCTGCACTTTTATTACCTGACCTACAGACTTCGGGACACAAGCCTGCAGGATCTTCAGCCTGTTGTTAGACTTATGGATTTTGGATTTGCCAGCCCCTCACTTTTGCATGAAGTCAGTTCCTTGAAGTCTATCTCTGTCTCTCTTTCTTTCTTCTTCTCTCTCTCTATCACTGTTGAGTTTTCACTGTAGAACCTAAGACAGAAAGAAAAATCAAATTTTCTATAAGAAGAATCAGGAAGCAGAAGGGCACTAATTTTCACAAAAGCAATATGACAAAGGAAAAGTATAATGGTTAAAAAAAATACATATGCACATAAGCACACACGCAGATATGGGAGGTATTAAAAGACTTTCCTCCCAGTACCCTTTCTCTTTAGGAAGTGCTCATCAAAACAACGGGGTGACTGGAACATGGGATTAAGTTAACAGGGATCCGAAACAGAAGTGAGGCAAAATGTAGCTATTTTTTTTTTGATTGCTGAATAAAGAATTAATAGAAAACATAAAAAGAGAAAAGAAAAGAAATAAAGAAAAACAGGAAAAAAAGTAGGAAGAAGGAAGGAAGGGGAAAGGAAAATGAAGCAGGAAGAAGTCAGGAAAGGAGGAAATAAATATATTTGTAACACTTTTCTGAAAAACTTTTCAATATATTTAGTATCAACCCTGCCAGGATGGCAGTTGTGCAGTAGGGCATAAATACAATAAACTAATGAGTCATGAATGTATGTCAGAAAAAGCCATGACAGTAAAAGGAATATTGTATAAATGAGATGTTGTATAAATATCTTTTTAAATTACATGCCTTAAGGTAGGAAGTATATGAAAAAGAAAACAATAAATTCTTCTTACTTCAAAGGCATTTAGGCCTAGCCAGGTATAAATAGGAACTCCTTTTTAGTTCAGTAGTAGGTTTACAGAAAAATTGTGTTGGAACTACATACAATTCCTTTATAATTCCCTTCCCCCTGCAAATTTTTTTTTTTTTTTAATTAACATCTTGAATTCCTGTGGTGTGTTTTTTACAGCTGAGGAACCAATACTGATACATTATTATTAAACTAAAGTATATAGTTTACATTGTTGTTAACTGCTCAGACACCCCTCTGACAGTGACCCCACACACGAAGGAATCAGACCTTTGTGATCCATACAGTTTTCATTGGCTGATTTTTGGAAATTGATCACCAGGCCTTTCTTCCCAGTCTGTCTCAGTCTGGAAGCCCCACTGAAATCTGTTCAACATGACAGCAACACACAAATCTCCAAATGCAGAAAGTCGTGGTTGTACTTGAAATGCGTTGGCCAGGAAGCAAACACCGGTCTCCCACATGGAGAGAAGAACTCTACCACTGAGCCACACCACTGTCCTCATACTTTACAGTAGGGTTCAATTTTTCAGTTTTGCAGTCTTATGGGTTTGAAAATGCATAATGTCATGTGTCTACCATCACAGTAGCATGCAAAATAATTTTGCTGTCCTAAAAATGTCTAGTGTTCTATGTAGTTATTCTTCCCCCACTCTCCTGGAACTCTGGAAACTACTGATTTTTTTACTGTCTCTCTTGCTTAGCCTTTCCCAGAATGTTGTATTGTTGGAATCATACAATACGTAGCTTTTTGAGACTGGTTTCATTCCCTTAACAATATGTATTTAAGGTTCCTCCACAGGAAGGCAGGAGCCCTTACGGTGCAGTGGTTAAGAGCTATGGCTGCTATCCAAAAGATCAGCAGTTCATATCCACCAGCTACTACCTGGAAACCCTATGGGGCCATTCTACTCTCTCCTATAGGATCACTATGAGTTGGAATTAACTTGACAACAATGAGTTTTGGGTTTATAGGAAGACAACTAACAGTAAGAGCCAGCATCCTTGTCTTGTTCCTGATTTTAAGGGGAAAGCTCTCAGTCTTTCTTCATTGAATATGATCAAAGCTATGTGCTTTTCATAAGTGCTGTTTATCGTACTGAGTAATTTTCCTTCTACTCCCAGTTTATTGCTTGTTTTCATCATCACTTGGTATTAGATTTTGTCAAATGCCTTGACTGTATCAATTGAGGTGATCATGTAATTCTTTTTCTTTTTTTCTATTAATGTAGTGTATTACATAGATGGTTTCCTCTAATGTTGAACTACCCTTGCATTCCTGGAATAACTACCACTTGGCTAAGGTGAAAAATCCTTTAACCTAATATCTCTATTTCTTTCACTTCTATCAATTTTTGCTTCACAAATTTTAATACTTTTTAATATGCTGTAGGATTTGGTTTGCTAGGATTATGTTGAGGATGTTTACACTTATCTTCATAAGGGATATCGGTCTATAGCTTTTTCATGTGGTGTCATCTGGCTTTGTTTTCAGGGTAGTAGAATGAGTTAGGAAATAGCCCCACTTCTTCTATTTTTTGGAATAATTTAAGAAGGGTAGGTTTTGTTTCTTCTTTAAGTGTTTGACAAAATTCTCCCATCTTTTCTAAGTTCTTTACTTTGTCGTACTGCTATTCACGGTATTATAATCCTTTTTATTTCTGTGGAATCAATTATAACGTCCCTACTTTCATTTTTGATTTTAGTTATTTGCATCTTCTCCTGTTGTTTTTTTTTCTTGTCAGCGTAGATAAAGATTTGTAGCTTTTACTGAACTTTTGAAAGAACCAACTTCCATTTTTGTTGATTATATTGCTTTTCTTTTCTCTATTTCATTTATGTCCACTCTTCTCTTTGTCATTTCCTTCCTTTTGGAAGGTAGCTTTGGGCTTAGTTTGTGTTTCTTGTAATTTACAAAGTTGTAAAGCCAGGTTATTTATATTGGATCTTTTTTCTTTTTTTAATGTAGACATTTACTACTATGAATTTCCCTCCTAGCACTGCTTTTATGTATTCCATAACTTATGGTATGCTGTGTTTTCATTTTCATTAGACTCAGTATTTTCCGACTTCTCCCTTGATTTCCTCCTTAACCCACACATTCAGGACAATAATATCTTCTACCAGCACTATTATACATGTATATATAGAGAGAGAGGCAAAACCTGGCTAACTCGTGTTGGAGCTGAGCATTTCCGCATTCCTGAGCCATGTCAAGTCTTTTCAAATACAGATAACTATTACTCAGGTAAATACATGACAATATTTCATGGGTTCCTCAGGTATGAATACTTTTTCAGGTATTTAGTTCCAGATCCTCAATTTTTACATTTATTCTTTCCTAAATTGACCTGCCTGAGGGTTTACAACACTAGTTTTGTTTTCCTACCTGTCCTGACACAATCCCTCCTCCTCTCTGTATAAGAAAAGGAAAGACAAACTCCTTATTTATCCTAAATTTTTAACGTGGTGCATTGTACTGGGAGGGCAATAAACTCCAAGACACTTAACAAAGAGACATTTATGAACATTGATGCTGCTATTCTGGAAGTTAATGGCAGGGTAGCAGCTCCTATTACAATTTAGGTGGGCTCCAATTCTTAGATTTCAACAAAATTGGTTAAACCTAAATTAAACTGGCAGATGGTAGATCATAAAAACAATTTTATGACTTTTTACTATGTTATTTAGACTATTAAAACCCGTTGCCATAGATCCGATTCTGACTCATAGTCAACCCTGACCTTATAGGACAGAGGAGAGCTGCTCCATAGGGTTTTTAAGGAGTGGCTGGTGGATTTGAACTGCCCACCTTTTGGTTAGCAGTTGAGCTCTTAACCACTGCACCACCAAGGCTTCTATTTCAACTATAGTGCTCCGTATTATAACAACAACGGACTGACATTACTGTAACAAAATTTTGACCAGTTCTACCTACTTTTTATATGAAAAATATTTCTTAAAACTTTCATCAATTAAAACAAAAGGTAGGAATAAAATTAATGGTAAATCCTGGACCATTCTACTAACAATAATATTCTGTCTTACATGATATGTAGCCTATGTGGGAAAAAATGAGCTACGTTTCCTTCACAATTTTAACTGTTTTATATTTAAATATTATCTGTTAGGTTTCTACTTCTGGCAACAATGGACTAGGTGGTTCAAATCAACCTTATCTCAGGAAAAAAAAACTAGAAAATCTATGTAAAATATTTTAAAATGTCTTCTTGAAAACTCTGTTAGAAGGCTTTAGAGAATAACCAAGGCTGTGAGAAATTGTGAGGTGGTCGAGGAAGCAAGGAAAGCCCAGAGAGCTGAGCTGGGCTTTTGGACTGCTTTTTCAACTGGAGATATTTGTCTTTTCCCATAGCTGGTTGAGAGATACTAAGAAACTAAGCACAGCTTTTAACAGACTCGTTGGTTTGAAGGGACAAAATTTAGATTCCAGAGTTTGAGAGGGAAAGGGCTTATTATTAATAACTGTTTCTTGAATCACAGCTTCTCTTGAAGCCTTAGCTCTTTTTGTGATTTCTGTATACAGTGCTGTCAACATAAAGGTGTGAAAGAGCAGTAAGATAGGGAAGATCAAGACACCGGATGCTGAGGGGCAATGGGGAAGGTGAATAATGAGTAAATCTAAGGTAATATGTACTCTACAAAGAAATAATAATATAAAGAGAATTAAAATAACAAAGATTTAAAATACACTTCAGTCATAACAATACACTTGCCAGTACTGACCTTATGCTAGGTCGTAAAACACATCTCAACAAATTTCAAAGTTATTAATTATAGTAAAAATGTAATTCAAATTTTTTTTACAAGAAACAAAACATGATCTAATTTTCAAATACTTTGTCTTAAATTTTAACATTTTTTCAGACGTAAAATAAATATAAAATCTTCCGATTCCACTTAGTAAATGAAAATATTATTATCAGGAAAAAGAAGAAACGTAAGTGGAGGTGCTCTTAATAAAAAATGTTATATCTCTTACTGTAAGATATGAAATAAAACTTTCACAATATTTTTCTCCTATTTAAAGTCTGCCTAGAAACAAAAACGAACTTGTAATCTTTCTTGTATGCTTTGGAAACTAATCAGAGCATTATAAATCCATACACAAGGGAAAATCTGAAAATTATCCCTAAAACACTTTATGGTGGGAATTACGGATTTGAAGCACCAATTGTATAGCTTGTTATCTTGTCAAGACAATATACATACAGAAAAAAATGACATCAAGCAAAATTTATTCTCTATGATAATTAGTTATACATGTTGAAAACATGTGATACAAATTTTAATAGGGATAATATCTAAATCCAATGAAGATTACCTTGTCCAAATTAGAAGTTGGCCTTGTTTCTAATTAAAGATTTAAAGGGAAACCAGATGAACAGAATGCCAACTAGAAATAAGATCAATTTCCAGAAGTAGGATTTATGAAATTTGAGATTAGTGTTAACAAGGAGATTCAATACAGTTTATTATTAAAAACTTAATATCTAAAATGTATTTAAATATGTTCACATATTATATTAAAGATGGAAAGCAAAAAATGAAGATATGGATCAATTGCTGGATATTAATTGATAAATACAGATGTAACTAGCATAATGGATTGAAGCTAATTTAGGGAGAATAACACAGTTCATTTAATTGTGGTAAAGCCTACCTCAAAATTATCCTCTTGCATAGGATAAGGTGTAATTCAGGGCCATGTAGAAATACTCTTTTTCAACAACATACTAATTGGTTCTATGATAGTTTGACAACTTTAGTTCCCACCCCCTCCAGCCAGTTATTATTAAAATCTCTCCCTCGATTCTTGTGTTACTGTACTAACTAGATTCCTATGAACATTCTTTTGCTGCTCTCATCAACCTGTATCTCCTGAGGGAGGCTGTTCTGCCTAGAACTAAGCTATAGGGAGTCCTTATGCATATGGATAACAATATTCAATATAATTTCTAAACTATAAAGGGCACTGACTCTCACATATTTATAAGGCACTTTACATGAGTTAACAATATTTGAGGTAGCTGCTACAATCTCCATTTACAAAAGTTGAAACTTACAAATAAATCAATTGCTCAACATCACATAGCTACTGTTCAGAAAGCATTTGAATATATTTTATCAACCTCCAAAACCCATGTACTTACTGTCCCCATAAAACTGCATAAGAAGCATATACTCTACTAGGCGAGCTCGCCTCTCTGACTGTAGCAGATGAATGGGACTGGCTTGTGTGTAAGTAAGACAGTGGCTTCTGAGGCGAATCGGCACAAAATATCTGATGAACAAGTGTGGTCTTTACTGGATAATAACTACCAGAAGTAATCATATCCTTTCTCTTATGGGTTTTGAGCTTCTTTTCTTATTCCCATATAGGGTCACTATGAGTCGGAATCGACTCGAGGGCAATGGGTCTATTCCCAAATAAATGGTCCTGGCCAATTTCACCCACTTTATCCTAGCCTCTAATATTAAACCATAGTCCCTGGGGGCACAAACGGTTAAGCACTAAACTACTAGCTGACAGGTTGGCAGTTCAAACACACCCAAAGTCTCCTTGGAAGACCGGTCTGGAGATCTGCTTTCAAAAGGTCACAGCCTTGAAAATCCTGTGGAGTAGTTCTCTTCTGCACACATGGGATCAGCATGAGTCTGAATCAACTGGGAAGGCAACTAACAACAGCAATGTTAAGCTAGTTAACATCAAAAGTCCATTCCAACTCATGGTGATCCATGTTTGTTAGAGTAGAACTGTGTTCCATACGCTTTAAATGGCTGAATTTTTGGAAGTAGATCACCAGGCCTTCTTTTCAGGTGCTACCGGGTATACTCAAACCTCTGACCTTTCAGTTAGCAGTCAAGTGTGTTAACCGTTTTCACCACCCAGGGACTTGGCCCCTAATGTTAGACATTAAAAACGGTACTTTCAGAAATAACCAATTCAGGGACCACTACACAATCACTACAGGAAGGTTAATATCTTTTTTGGCAGGAGGTTGAGATGGTTGAAAATTGAGGGCTTTTATTTTACTCTGAAATTTGGGACTCACAGTAATTTTCAAAGAATACAGGCAAGATGATTGGGTCGGATATTTGAGAAGTGTACTTATATCTTAATACATTCAGTACAGAAAGTGAGAGAGTAAATCAGCTTTGAAAGATCTTGTGGGATTTCTGAGCAATATAATGGGGTTAGTTAAATATACTGAGTAAAACTTTACAGTTGCTTGACTGAATGATAATCTTTAACAACTCCGGTAGCCTTGACATTAGTGTAGACAAAGTGAAAACAGAGATCCTTCTATAATTTACTTTCTAGACAGATAGGAAAGATCAACAGAAAAATGGGTCTGAGAATTTAGTATATTGACAAAGGAATAAACAAAATTACAGACAACTGAGTATAAGCATAATTTGAGATAACACTGTTCATGGACCTGAAAAATCATGATAATCTTTTCCTCTGGAAAAGCTATTTTTGATTCACTTTTGCCTGAAACTAGTAAGAAATTGTAGAGTGGCCTTTGGCTGCTTGTAGATGAATCTGCACATGCTTTTTTCCCCATGAGTGACTTCCTCTGTCAGTTCTGCTCTTCCTAAAACACCACTCAGAAGGTATCATGTTGGCACAGTGGTTAAGAGCTTGGCTGCTAAGTAAAAATCAGTAGTTCGAATCCATGAGCTGCTCCTTGGAAACCATATGGGGTAGTTCTACTCTCTTCTATAGATCACTGTGAGTCAGAATTGACTCAAAGACAACGGGTTTCAGGTTTTTTCTGCTATGGTATGACCTCATCCAAGTAACAAAAGAAAAACTCTACTTCCAAACAGGGTCATATTCACAAGTACAAGGGTTAGGACTTTAACATATCTTTCTGGGAGACACAATCCAATTCATAACAAGCAACAGATATCATTATTTACCTGGACAGTTCTAACAGTCTCTTAAGTGGACTTCCTGTGCTTAAAATTTTAGCCTCTCCAACATAGTCTTCAAGCTGGTATCAGTTATTTTCATTATGTGCTTTCTTACAAGACTTTCTACTTTCAAAACATAAAACTCAGTGTTCTCCACAATCTGGTTCCAATTTAGCTTTCCATTCTTATACCCTCCCTTTCCTGTCTCCCTATTAAAAACACTCATTACCTGTTCTTTATTCTCCATGGACCACACAGCTTTTTATGCATCTGATTGCATTTGCTTTTGTTGTCCTCATGATTTTTCTGGAATATCTCTCTGCCATGTATGTTCATTTAAAAATATGTATTGATTGTCTACTACATGACAGTGCAAGACACGTGACACATCTTTTTTTTTTTTTTAAAGATCACTTTCCCTGCAGTGTGTGGAATGTATTAATAGATTTTAGGCAGTAGCCCTTGCAGGAACAGTGAAGACGGGAACAGGTCGAAGAAGGGGCACATATTTTGAAGAAAAGATCAATGGTGTTTAATGCTAGTTTACATGTGGGGAATTAGGAAAAGGAGAGGATCACGGATATGTAGGTTCTAAGTTAAGCAGCAGAATAACTAGAGATGTCAATTAGTGAGATACTGAGAAAGCGTGAATCTGCTTGGGGAGATGAGAAATTAAAGACGACTTTGGACATGTTAAACTTGAGATGTCTGTAAGATATCCAAGAAGATATGTCAAATAAGCAATTGGGAATGTGAGTCTGGAGTTTAGAGGGAACACCTGATATGGAAAATACACACACATGCATACACACGCAGAGTTTGTGAGATGTTAACATCCAGATGTCATTTATGTTCATGGTAATAAGCTCACCTGTTTTATCTATATATTTCCTCAAATGTTTCCACAACTTCGATGTTGTGGCCCTTTGTAATATTTTTATTGCACTAATTTTTTTTTTTTAATACATTACCTAATATCAAATTTTATTACGTATGCACCCGTTTTCTCACATTATCGCAAGATCCTTTGAGGAAGTTTTAGTATCTTTTGTATTGCTTAAATAGTATGTATGTGTGTGTGTGTTTTCTATGAACATTCCAAAAACTTGCAGTCAGAGTCACTTCTATCTTGCTATGTATGCCTTTTTTGTTCCATTAGTTGGGCATTGCTTTATTTTTATTAATATATCCAATACATTCATAAATGCAGGCAATCTGGACCCACATGCCATGTTTTTGTCTCCCCAGTAGTAAGATTTTCATTGGAAGCCTAAAATGAATTTGTGATCTTTGCTGCTATGAAATTAACCACTGATTCACTCAGTGTTTTAGAATTTCAGAAGAGGGAAAAAGGAGTCTAGCTACAGTATGCAAATCCAAGAACCTTACATAGAATGACTGGCCTGTGTTAAAGGGGCTGACATCATGGTGTGGGGTGAGATGACTGAGATGCATTTTTGGAGTCTATAGATTGACAGTAAAACAGAAGCTGTAAGTGGTTTCTTTGTGAGTAGTGTGAACATGTTTTCTCTTCCAACAAAAAAGTCTCTCACAAGGACCACACATCTGTCCATTTGCCATACTATGGGGGCTTGTGTGTTTCTGTGATTCTGGACCCTGTGCCAATGGTATTCAAATACCAGCAGGGTCATCCACCACAGACAGATTCCAGCTGAGCTTCCGGACTAGACAGACAAGGAAGAAGGACCCGGCGGTCTACTTCTGAAAAGAATTAGCCGGTGAATACCTTATGGATAGCAGCAGAACATTGTCTGATATAGTGCCGGAGGAAGATGAGCCCCTTAGGCTGGAAGGCACTCAGAATATGCCGCAATATTACGTTCTGTCGTACATAGGGTCACAGTGAGTTGGAACCCAACTTGATGGCACCCAACAACAATAAGGACCAATAAAAAGTACCATATCCTGTCTATACCCAGCCTCATTGACTTCCATCCTCACCCAAGTCATTCAATTAACTCTCCATATTTTAGGGCTTCCCAGACCTACTTCACTTGGAAGGCTGTTTTTAATGGAAAGTATCAGGCTATTTTCATATAGATTTTAAGTGGTTTTCATCATGATTGCAATTATTTGACATGTGTGATTTGATTATGCTTTGGCAATTAGTTAAAGGTTTTTGTTTGTTTTTAAATCATATAGACCATCAGTGTTTGGGTAAGGGCCATGAGGTTGTGGGGACAGAGTTTACACCTTCGGGAGCAAAAAGACAACAAATTGTGAGCATAAAAATTCTTATCTAAAATCAGTAGAAATGGCATGATTTAAAATTGATGATAGCTAATTGAAAACTCTCTCTTCTCCCTGTAAATGAGTAACACTAAAGTAAAAGTTTACATAAATACCTCTATACTTTCATCAAACACAAGACTTATTTAAACTAGTTCAGCCGTGTTCACTCACTCTGCTTTCCTAATCAAGTCATAACATATTCTCTGAACTTTTCCATAAATGGAATAGTGAGCACTAAAGCCATGTGCATAAAAATAACAGATGTGGGCTGCTTTCTCTTCTGGTTAACATCACCTGTGGATATGTCACCCACTGTGTATTTAAAGGAATCTGAACAGAGAATGGTTATTCAAACAGAGAATGAAACCACTGTTACTAAGACATAGGCTTTCTCTGTGGCTCAGCGTAAAATATATATTTCGAAGTACATGTATTAGAAAAGACGGCATGGTGGGCTAATGTTGGTCTGTCTCCTGGAAAACAGAACTATTTATAGTTGTTAAACTCTGATAAAATAAGGAATCCAGTCAGCCAGGGACAGGAAATTATGCATTGTAGTTCCAGAATTAGTAGGCTGAATTTTCTACATAAAGACAGCCTTTATAGTATTTACGTTTTTTTTTCTTCTTGTATATGTGTGTATATATGTGTGTGGGTGTGTGTACTTCTTCTAAAAGTGCTGATAATAGTGCATAGATTTATGTGTGTGAACGTGTATGTGTGCGAATATTTCCCCCCTCAATTCATAGAGATAGAGGTAAAAGATCATTCTATTGAAATGCTAGATGTGATAACACCAGTGGGGCAAAGGAAATTGTAGTGATTCTAAAACTTGATGTTAGACAGTTGTCATGTTTTTTTATTTGTGATTGCCATGTCCATGACAGGTTTTCTGTAAAAAGTTAAACTATATGGAAAAATAAATAATATTTTTGAAGATGATAAAATGAGTATAACACCTGGTATTACTTTGTTTTTTTTTTTGGTCTCTTTTCAGTTTTGTTTCATGAAAAGTTGTTTTTAATCTGCAAACATGTTACACTTTAAGTATTATAATGAGATTGTTTCCTATTAAGTAATGCTGAAAATCAACACCCATGAAAGCAGCAGTCAAGGAATCAAAAGACGTATTGCACTGGGCAAATCGACTGCAAAAGATCTCTTTAAAGTGATGAAAAGCAAAGGTATCACTTTAAGGACTAAGATGCACCCGACCCAAGCCATGATGTTTCCAATCACCTTCATATGCATGTGGAAACTGGACAATAAATACGGAAGACTGAAGAAGAAATGACGCCTTTGAATTGTGGTGTTGGCGAAGAATATTGAATATACCATTGACTTCCAGAAGAATGAACAAACCTGTCTTGGAAGAAGTACAAACAGAATGCTCCTTAGAAGCAAGGATGGAGAGACTACAACTCACATACTTTGGACATGTTGTCAGGAGGGATCAGTCCCTGGAGAAGGGCATCATGCTTGGTAAAGTAGAGGGTCAGTGAGAAAGAGGAAGACCCTCAATAGATGGATTGATGTAGTGGCTGCAACAATGGGGTCAAGCATAGCAACGATTGTGAGGATGCCACAGGACCAGGCAGGGTTTCATTCTGTTGTGCATAGGGTCGCTGAGTCGGAACTGACTTGATGGCACCTAACAATTAACAACAACAATGCTGAAAATACTAAAGGTTTTAGCTATGAAGGAAAACATACGTGGTTTAATTTGGTGTTTCAGAATATTTGAGAAAAATTCTTTTTCCTCAATTTTGCATCTATTTTGAATTATGCTGTATGAGTGAGTGAGAAATGAAGACTTGATTCCTATTTCTAGCTTAACTACTTTTATCAATTGCCATATTTCAGAAGAGAGTCTAGGGAGTGTCCTTCTTGAGTTTGTCACCTCTCAGACGTCACTTAATCCAGTTTTGCTATTATAGCCAGAGCAACGTTTCTCTTTATTGGCAATTTGCATTTGGCACATTAACAGACATTGATTTGCACTTCAGTTCTCAATAGAGCAGTGAGACTTGGAATGTCTAAGTTGTGCTTGATATTTCCTTTGGGAGTTCCTACATTCTTTCATTGCCTCTAAAATCTATTTCCAGGGAACTAGAGTTAATTCATCAAAGTAAATCTAAGATCTTTAATACTTAAATTTGAGACTTAAAGAGACTGTGGTAGTTAACTGGACTTAGGAAATAGGAAGAGATCACCCAATGTTTTTGATCAATAAAATATCATTATACATCACAGAAAGATTGAAAAAATATGTTTATGTTACATATATATGAAGTTATACAATAAAGTTATGAAGATTAAATTCTGTAGATTTATTTTTCCTTTTAAGAATGGTTTTCTTAATTTACAGGCCTTAACAAAAGGTAAATATATTGAAAATGAGCTTCAGACAATTAGTCCAGGTTTAATATATACAGAATTACACATTATTAATGTATACCTAAGAAACTTCCGCAGGAGTTGTCGGTGGTCATTAACACACAAAGTATCACACAAAAGATTGAGAAATGTTTCAGTTTTTATTTTCATAATTTCTTCAAATATACTTATGTTAATTTCCCGGGCAAATTCAAAGGACCACTCAAATTATGAGTCAGGGTTTAAAGCAAGTCTTTTCAAATCTAATATAGCTAAATTAATCTATTCCGGTTTAAGCATACGGTGTCCCCTGTTTATTTAAAAATGTATATTCAATAAAGTCTCAGAACTGATTTATAAGAAAGAATTTGGAAGCAAAACTAGATGCTAGGAAGGACTGTTACTCTATGCTATAGAGTAATAAACTAGACAATATTAGAAGCAGAATGTCTTTTGAATAGATGTGTTCGAATAGTGTTTAGGTAAGTGCTTTAAAAATCGCAGTGCTACTTTACTCCCACCTGCTTGGTAGAAATATGCAAAGAAAATTCATAAGACACAAATAAACTTAAAAAAAAAAAACCTGAATGAAATGAGATACAGTTCTGATTCTCATCTGAGTTCTTAATGATGGTCATTACAAACCTAACTGCATTTTAATGCTGAAATATACTGCCTGTGGTCATCACCGGAATGAAATATGATGCTGACAATTGACAGAACTTAACAATAACAGAAGAGTTCACAAAATTCATAACTCTCTGTGTGTATTTGCAGCTTAAAGGGAAGTATGTGACGGATGTTGACCCGCTCCAAGAAAAGTGACATGACACTTCTGAAAACACAAAGTGTTCTAATAAGGCGAAGTGGCTTCACTTGCTTTAGCAAATAGGCAGAAGACAAGAGAGAAAGTTTTCTGACAAAGTCAAAAGGAATAAAGGGAATGTCTCATTAGATTTTTTTTTGTTTGTTTATGTTAAGGCTATTATTCAAAACAAAAATTTAATAATCCTAATTTCTTAGTCATTTTCTAATCTTTTTTAGAAGCCTTGCTAGCCTGGTTTGTAGTTTTGGGCATGCATAGATGTATCTGTGTATGTGGCTTATTTTTGAGAAAAAAGAGTGCATTTGGGTCTTTGCAGAATCTTGGGTATAGAGACAGGATTTAGACATGTGGACCAGTATAGCCTCAGATTCAGCGAAAACAAAAGGTTAGTAAAGGTCAGTTATCCCACAGGGGTAATTTGCTCGTATCTCTGTTCTAACAACTGAAGAATTGAGATCCTATTACTTGGATGTAAAATGTTACATTTGGAGCCTGTCATTCTATTAAGAAGCTAATGTTTTTGCTGTTGTTTATACCTGGTAAGTGTTCATTATAGACAATTGTGTAAATATAAAAACTATGAAGAACAAAAGTAAACTTCATCCATGATCTCATATGCAGAGATGAACTTTGCTGAGATCTTGGTGTATTTTTGCCCTTAGTCTCTTGGTTATATTGGCCTCATTCTCTCTATTCTCTTAATAGTTTTTTTTTTCCCCCTCAATATTACATTGTGAGCATATTTTTCTTGTTAAGAAGTTCATCTTCCAAAAAAGCTCTCAAATATTATTTGATAAGATCCTATTGAAACTAACATAAACATTCAAAATGTAAAATGGTCTATCCCCAAATTTGTCTTTCTCGGGAAGCTGTCACTGATATGTCACTGTGCCTAGGCCATTGAGGCTGGAGTATGACCCAAGCGAGTATAGTCTTGGGAACCCCCTCTGCAATACAGACTCATTGACCAGCAAGCACATCCCCTGAGGTTACATAATCATCCTTCCACCATGCAGTGTGGCGAGGGGAAACAGTGGTAGACTTGGACTAATTCAATTTCTGCTTGTAATTTCAATTTTCATTCATTCATTCATCAAATATTTACTAAAGATATATTAACATTTCTTAGGAAACCCTACTGGTGTAGTGGTTAAGAGCCACAGCTGCTAACCAAAATGTCAGCAGTTTGAATCCACGAGGCACAACTTGGATACTCTATGGAGCAGTCCTGCTCTGTCCTATAGGGTTGCTGTGAGTCGGAATCAACTCAACAACAACGGGTTTGGTTTTTTGCTTATTTACAAAAAAAAAAAAGGGCATGGACTAACATCCCTGCCCTGATAGAGCACACGTTCTGGACTGCTTTCATTGACTCTGAATTTAAAGACGAGACTGGAGCCTCCTTTGTTCTATACCTCTTCTTTCAAATTTTAAATAATAAAATTTAAGCTATACTTGTCCTTATGAATGACTTTTCTTGATTACCAACTTTACTAACCAAGGATTGTATTATATTTTAAATGTACTGAGACGTTCTTCCCCAGCCACTGGTCCAGGTACCTTGACAAGCCATTACCAAGAGTCTTAGATCCTTAAGTTCCTCTCAGACACATTAATCAGGGTGCTCCGGGAAGGCGGATCAGCTGTTTCTCTAACTAGACACCTGAGAAGCAGCAATCTGCATTCATTCTGACTTTATTAGGAGACAGAGAAGATTCCAGAGGCCGAGGTGCAGCTATACTTTGACTGCTATTAATTCACGCAAGACATTCCAAATGGTGCTAACAAACATTAAGAATGCTATTCTAATTTTACGAATATATCCAATTAACTCCTGATTTTGGATGACGAGACTAAAAGCATAGAGTCAGAATTAGACTCACATCCTAGAATGCTTTATGTTCACAGGCAAATAAATATTTCCAAATAAAAAGCCTTATATTAAGGAAATAACTGCATGCCATATAATATTATAAAACTTTTAGAAAAATTATACTGAAGTATTTCTCATTCTAAAGATTTCTTCGTATACTTTCTTAAACTATGTTTCTTAGGAAGAAAAGTGACTTATTTTTTTAATTATTTTTAATTAAAAGGCTCTGATTTATGAAATCATGAGAACACTAGAAGTACTTTTATGTCTGATGTTGCTTTTCATTTTAATGTGTCATCATTTGATAAATACAGCAAGAGGTTTTCTAGTTTTTGCTTTAAGTATTCTAAAGTTGGGAATGGTACTTAAATTATATGGCAACAACTTTTGTTTTTTGTTTTTTAATATCACTTAGAAAACCCTACATTTTCTTAAATGGAAAACATATGAATTTTGTCCTCAAAGGTGATGGACCTATTAAATATTTCTAGATTTCCAATAACCTCCATACTAAAGAAAAAAAAAAATTAAAAAGAAGTCTCAGAAGTAAATAATAGAGAATGAAGAACGCCGAAATAATATACTCTAATATCCAACTCTTTCGACCCATTCTCCTCCTTTTATTCTATGTCTCTAATTCCCTTATTATCCTTGTATTCACAGTACACTATTTTTATAAACTTTCATAAATTTATATATATATATATATATTACAATCATTTTCTCCTCTTAGAGGAAACCACAACTCTTATTTCTAGCGCTATCTTAGTTTCCTAGTGCTGCTGTAACAGAAATACCACAAGTGGGTAGCTTTAAAAACAGAAATTTATTTTCTCAGAGCTCAGGTGACTAGAAGTCAGAATTCAGGTCACTGGCTCTAAGGTAAGGCTCTCTCTCTAAGGGCCCTGGGGAAAGATCCTTGCTTCTTTCAGCATCTGCAGCCCCAGCTTTCCTCAGTTGCTTAGTAATCTTCACATGCATCTATCTTCCCTGGTTTGTGCTCACTTGTCTCTGTGTTTATGCTACTCCGTATAACTTAGAAGTGATCAGATTTAGGACACACCCTACATCCATACAGACTTATGTTAACATATCAAAGAAAACCCAATTCCCAAACAGGATTGCATCCACAGGTATAGAGGTTAGGGTTACAACATATTTTGGGGGAACTCAATCCATAGGAAATGCAATGTGTTGTTTTTCTTTTTTGTTGAACTTCATACAGGTGAAAACAGGAGACATATTTTCTTTTGTGATTGAGTCCTTGTACTCAGCGTTGTTTGTGGGAGCCAACAAGGTTATTGCATATATTCATTTCCATTGAATTATGCCATTCTGTTGTATGTAGATACCACACTATTTATTTATTTATTCTACACTTTATATACATGTTTTTTTTTTTTAGTATCAGGCTATTATGTCTAATCGTGCTACAGCATTCATGCACGTGCCTTTTGGTGTAGACATGTATGCTCGTCTGTTTGATAAATAAACAGGTGTGGAATTTCTGGGTCATAGAGTAAAAATATATTTATCTTTAATAATTATTGTCAAAGAGTTTCCCTCAAGGGATTATAACAGTTTATACTCCAAACAATAATAAGAATGCATGTTTACCTATAACTTGATCAAATTACTATTGGTCTATTTTAAATTTTTATGATTTATGTGTATGTGTAGTAGTATCTCCTTGAGATTATCCCGATGATGTAAGAGATTGAGTATCTTTATTTTACTAACACTTTGGGAAGTGATTGTTTGTTCCCCTTCCTAATTGTGTTTCTGTCTGTTCCTCATTGATTTATAATCTGGGTCTGAGTCCTTTGTCAGTTTTTTATTTGGAAAATTTTTTTTCCCACTCAATGTCTTCCATTTTCACACCCTCAAAGGCTTTTTTTTTAATTGATATTTTATTTTTTGATTCATATTTTTTTTTGCTCTGTAAAAAAAAAAAAAACTTTACCTACCCTAAGAATAGGGAAATAGTCTCTTTTTCTTACTCTATGAAACTTCTTTTGGTTTACCTTTCACAGTTCTACCTACACTCACCTGGAATTAATTATTCAATATGCATATGCAGGCTACCCAGGATTACTTATTGAAAAGACTGTCTGCCTTTGCATGGGTTCTCTAGAGGAGGAAAACACACCAGGGAGATATATATATATACATATATATATATATATATATATCTGGCCAGAGGTTTCTTCACGCTTATGTCCCCCATCCATGGCCAAGTGATGAGAGAAGTGCAGGGTCAAAAAAGAGAGAGAACTCTGCCAGAATATCCATTTCTATTCTGGAGGCAGGCCACACTCCCAAGGAAACTCTCCTTTCAATCGATTGGTTGATCACATCAGTTTACATCATTGATAATGATTGCATTGCCTTACATTATGGATCAGCAACCAGTCCAGTGTCTGCCAAACCACTGGAAATCACAGCCTAACCAGCTGACACATAAAATTAGCCATCACACTATCCTTTCCCCAGTGTACTTCAAGGTGACATTTGTCATAACTCAAAGGTTCATAGTTGTGCTGTTCTATTTATGGACTGGATTGTGTTCCATTGGTCAATTCATTTATCATTGTGCCAAAACTGTCTATCATAACTACTAAAGCCTTATAATAAGTATTGATACCCATTAGCATAAACCTAATGATTTTCATCTTTTTTAAACTTTTTCATTCTTCCTGGATGTTTGAGTTTCCAGATCCACATTAGAATCATCTAGTTAATAAAGGGAGCCCTGGTGGCGAAGTTGTTGAGAGCTTGGCTATTAATCAAAAGATTTATTGTTTCTGTTTGTGAAGGCTGTTTGATTTTTTATGTTAATTTTATACTTTCTAAGCTATTGAATTATTTTATTGTTTGTGATAGCTTTGTCATTTATTAAGTTTTATATCTATATTATCAGAGCATTAGCAAATTGAAATAGGCCTATTTCCCATCTAATAACATGTATATGAATGTACACACACACACTGACATATTCAGAAAAGAATTATCAATTTATGCATATCTCTCTTAATTTTTTAAATAAACAACAGGTTTTAAATTGTGCTGAAGCATTTTTTAGCACACAGGAAAATAGAAACAGAAAGTTTTTTTTCATTACATTTATTAATATGGTATATTATTTTAATGATTTTTCTAATATTGAATCAGTCTTACATTCATGGAATAATACAGTAGTTTCTTAATGTATTATTGGATGCATATTGCTAATATTTATTTAGGCCATTTACATCAATAACAAAGTGATATTGAGTTGTGTATTTTATTATCAGGTGTTGCCTTTATGAAGTATAGGCATAAAGAGTATGCTTGTTTTATAAAAAGAATTAGCAGATTTTTCTTCATTTTCAGGGCTGTACAGCAACTTACCCACCATGAGTGTGTCAGTTTCTGGTACTGCAGTGGTTTCTGTGTTGTCGCTGTGATACTAGAAGATTTGCCACTGGTATTTCAAATATCAGCAGTATTACCCTTGGTGGACAAGTTTCAGCAACTCTTCCAGACTAACAGACAAGGAAGAAGGATCTGGCAATCTACCTTTGAAAAAATTGGCCACTGTAAACATTATGAATAGCATGGAATATTATCTCACATAGTGCCAGAAGGTGAGCCCCTCAGTTCTGAAAGCACTCAAAAGACGAGTAGGGCAGAGCTGCCTCCTCAAATTAGAGTCAAACTTAATGACATGGATGGAGTTAAGCTTTTGGGATCTTCATTTGCTGATGTGGTTTGACTCAAAATGAAAAGAAATACTTGCTCATATACAAGTTAAAGCTGAAGAAAATTGAAACAAGTCCATGAAAGCCAAAATAAGACCTTGAGTATATTCCACCTGAGTTTTGAGACCATCTCAAAAACAGATCCAATGCATTGAACACTAATGATCAAAGACCAGATGAGTTATGGAAAGACATCAAGGACATCATACATGAAGAAAGTAAAAGTTCATTAAAAATATAGAAAAGAAAGAAAAGACCAAAATAGATGTCAGAAGAGACTCCAAAATTTGTTTTTGAACATAGAGTTGCTAAATCGAATGGCAGAAATGATGAAGTAAAAGTCTTGAAGAGAAGATTTCACAGGGCAGGTCAATTACACAAATTAAGTATCATGATGAAATGAGCAAAGACCTAGAGTTAGAAAACCAAAAGGGAAGAACATGCTCGGCATTTGCCAAACTGAAAGAACTGAAGGAAAAATTCAAGCCTCAAATTGCAATACTGAAGGTTTCTACAGGGAAAATACTGAATGGTATAGGAAGCACAAAAAAGATAGAAGGAAAATACAAAGTCACTGTGCCAAAAAGAAACGGTCAGCAGTCAGTCATTTCAGAATGTAGCATATGGTCAAGAACCAATGGTATTGAAAGAAGAGGTCTCAGTTACACTGGAGACATTGGCGAAAAATAAGGCTCCAGGAACTGACAGAATACCGAATGAAATGTTTCAACAAAGAGATGTAGTACTGGAGGTGCTCACTTGTCTATGCCAAGAAATTTGGAAGACAGCTACCTGTCCAACCAACTGGAAGACATCTACATTTTTGCCCGTTCCAAAGATATATGATCCAACAGAAAGTAGAAATTATCAAACAATATCTATAATATCACAAGCAAGTAAAATTTTCTTGAAGATAATTCAAAAGCGGTTGCAGTAGTAAGTACATCGACAGAAATTCAAGGCTGATTCAGAAGAGAATGAGAAATGAGGGATAACAGAAGTACCACTAGTAGATGACTTCAACAAAGAGAAGTTTATTCTCTCAGTCCAATAGGCTAGCAGTCTGAATTCAGGGCCCTGGCTCCAGGGGAAGGTCTTCTCTCTCCATCAGCGTTGGAGGAAGGTCCTTGTCATCAGTCTTCCCCTGGTCTAGGAGCATCTCAGCACAGGAACCTCAGGTCCAAAGGACTTGCTCTGCTCCCAGCGCTGCTTTCTTAGTGGAATGAGTTCCTCCCATCTTGCTTCTCACTTCTCTTTATATCTCAGAAGAGATTGGCTTAAGACACACTATATAACCTTATAGATCTTATCAATATAAATGCCGCTAACCCATCTCCTTAACATCATAGGCACAGGATTTACAACACATAGCAAAATCACACCAGATGACAATCATACAATACTGGGAATCATGACCTAGCCAAGTTAACAGATATTTTTGGGGGACACAATTCAATTCATGACAGATATTTACTTGTGTTTTATTGGCTATGCAAAGGCATTTGACTGTGTGAATCATAACATATTATGGATAACATTGGGTAGAACAGAAATTCCAGAGCACTTAATTGTGCTCCTGTGGAACCTGTAAAACAGACCAAGAGGCAGTTGTCCAAACAGAGTAAGGGGACATTAGGTCAGGTGTGCATCAGGGTTGTTTCTTTTCACCATAGTATTCAATCCATTTGCGGAGCAAATAATCCAAGAAGGTGGACTATATGAAGAAGAATATGACATCACGATCAGTGGAAGACTCATTAACAATCTGTGTTATGCAGATGACACAACCTTGCTTGCTGAAAGTGAAGAGGACTTGAAACACTGATGAAGATCAAAGGCCAAAGCCTTCAGTATGGGTTACACCTCAACATCAAGAAAACAAAAACCCTCACAACTGGACCAATAAGCAGCATCAGGAAAAATGGAGAAAATATTGAAGTTCTAAAGGATTGCTTTTTACTTGGATCCACAATCAACACCCACAGAAGCAGCAGTCAGGAAATCAAAAGATGTACCGCATTGGGCAAATGTGCTGCAAAAGATTTCTTTGAAGTGTTAAAAAGCAAAGATTTCTGTTTGAGGACTAAGGTGTGCCTGACCCAACCCGTGGTGCTTTAAATCACCTCATATGCATGCAAAAGGTAGACAATGAATAAGGAACACCGAAGAAGAATTGATGCCTTTCAATTATGTTGTTGGCAAAGAATATCGAATATGCCATGAACTGACTTAAGAACAAACAAATCTGACTTGTAAGAAATATAGCTAGAGTGCTCCTTGGAAGAGATGAGGTGAGACTTTGCCTCACATACTTCGGACATGTTATCTGGAGGGACCAATCCCTGGAGAAGATCACCATGCTTGATAAAATAAAAGGTCATCAAAAAAGAGGAAGACCCTTGACGAGATGGATTGACACAGTGCCTGCCACAATCAGCTCAAACATAAAGATTGTGAGGATGGCACAGGATCGGGCACCGTTTCATTATTTTGTGTGTAGGTTAGCTAGTGGTTTTGTTTAAGAAAACGTGTAATTATGTTTCCACCTTTTCATTTTCTACCTGATTAATTTTGCTTTTCTTCTTTATTATTTCCTTCATTGTGCTTTCTTCAATTTACTCTGTTTTTCTATTCCTTGAGCTAAGATTTTAGGTCATCCATTTTAGTTTTTTAATGACTACTCGACGGCAACAGGTAAAGTACTTAGGGCTATACATTCTTTCTGATCACCACTTTAAATCCCATAGATTTTATTACTCCCATTATTTTGAAAATTTCAGTTTATATTTTCCCTCTCATCTAAGGGTTGTTTAATAGGGTCAGTTTCCATTTCGTACATGATTCCTTCCAATTGTTTATTCTTTCATTGTTTCTCTGTATTTTGTAATCTTTTCAGTGAAATGTTAAAGTAATCAAATACTAGGACTTGTCATTTCCAGTCATTTATGAAACCAGTGTCAGAACTGTAAAAGGTTCAAATAGCTTTAGCTCATGAAGCAATTTTGATCTATTCCCTGAAAAACTACTTGACTTGCTTTGAAAGGGAGTTACTGTTTTGTTTTCTATTTAGCAATATTATTTTTTATATATTAGGCTAATAATTTGAGTCTAATCTCTTTTTTTCTGTTTCCATAATTCTTCTGTATAAAAACATATTATTGATCCCTGATTTTTCAGAAGTCTCAAGAGCAGTTCTCAGACTATACTTGACACTATTACCTTAAAAATGTCTTGCTGCATGACCCAGAGATCCAAACTGATTTTCTTTCTTATTTCAAGCTGCCACCATGTCTGTTATCTCTTGATTTTCCCTTCCTGAAGAATCTCTTATTTTTCATTCCAAACACAAATGCACAGGTTGTTTTCTTTTGAATGATTGTATAGGTAATGAGTTTGGGGAATCTTCATGGGGTATTATAGGTCAAGAAATGTTACTTTATATATATATATATATATATATACATATATATATCTTTATTAAAAGGCATCCTTAACCCATGAGCCAGCCTAATATCTGTACCTCATCCACCCAGGCAGCCATAGGAGATTTGCTATTATAAAACACATAGACTCAAACATACAGAGTGTAAAACAAGCATTGATATGAAACTCTACATTTATTTAATATTCTGTTTGCTTTAGTTTGGTTTATAAAAACACTGTAGCTGGAAGCACCTATTCTATACAATTTTGGAGCAATAAATTACTTACAATTCAAAGGAGATATAGAGTGCTTCAGTTGAAGTAATGGCTTTATGTTAGTTTAAAAACATTGATTTTAAGTTTTATTCAGCTATGGAAGTATATCATTATAATTTTCTTAACCGAGAGATTATATACATGTACCTTATTCTTATAATAACACATTTTACACCACCTGCTAAGTTACTAAAAAATATGCTTAGATCATTGAAAAACACATATTGGACATTCAACAAATAAATTACTACTGATAAAATAATATTAAAGGCAACATTTTTTGTTTAAAATAACACTACCTGTAAATTAAAGTGGCTGATATACAAGAATGAAATATACAAGAATATACAATATACAAGAATGAAAATGATTCAGTTAATCTCATTAGGAAAATATGAAATATAAATTGCATATGAGAAAAATAAAACATTGTAGTATTTCTTCTCTAGTTTTTTTTTTTTTTTGGACACAAAATTGCTAACCTGTTAAAAAAAACAAAAGGCAAAAAACTTCTAGCTAAAACAATTCAGGGGATTAGGTATGAAAAATTACATTAGCTTTTTGCATCAGAATCACAGATGATGATATTTAAGAAATATCCATTAAAATTCACAATCCCTTAAACTATGTTATTTTAAGGTGACATTTGGGGGTGGGGGCAACAAAACGTCCTTACAATTGTATCTATATTCTTGGTAAACTGATTTCAATAAACATGTTTTACTTCTTTATCTCCTTTGCCTAGTTACCTTCTGATTTTAAGAGCAATCTGTAATACAGAGCTTGATAATACACTCCACATGTCTTGCATCTGACAATATTGTTTTGACAGCATAACAAACTTAACAGTTCTGTTACTTCTCAGAAGTATTTGCCATAGAACACTTTCATAAATTGAAAGATTTAGTCTAGAGTTATACAGTGGTTAGAGCTTGGAAAGAATTTTTAAATATTAATAATGTTATCTGCATACACAGCAATGCATGTTTATATTATGCATATTTATATCTACTATCATGAAAATCTCTTCTGCAGAAAATAAAATGGAAAATAAACTAACGATATTCAGATAAGAGGTAGAACATTAAGTAGACAATACACTCCAATCCACATATTCTCTGTACCTACTAACAGTGGATATTGTATCCTTGCCCTACTACCACTTTGATATCCAAATCACCATATACTAAACCCATCAGTTTTTTTGTTTTTTTTTAATCATCTTGGTAGGTTTTCACTTTTCTCAAATTACTTCTTCAATATTAATTTGTATCTTAATTGCCTTATCTTGTTATATGACATCTTCAGTACACCATCATCATCAATTCGCCAATCATGGAATTATGCACAGAGGATATAGAATGATAAAATGCTACTCTTAGTCTAGTAAAGGTTGAAAAGCATTACAGAAATAAAAGAATCAGATGCATTTGGGGAGCAGAAAATCAGTGGGCTTAAAACTTGAGATCATATCCCTCACTGCTAAAATCCCTCCAATATTAACAATCGCATTCAGCATCCTTACAAAATCCTGGAGCCACGAAGTATTATATGATTGTCTTATTGTCTTCCACCTCTAACTCTCCAGCCACACCAGCTTCCTTGATCATTCTTAACCACCCAAAGCATCGTCCTACTTCAAAATTTTCTCGTTTGCTGTTTCCTCCAGAAAATTTCTTCACTGAGATTTAGCCTTGGCCAACTCCCGAACTTCAATCAAGACTCTGCTCAAACATCGCTCCTCTCCACAGAGAGCTCCCTCCAGAACACCTTTTCTTAACTAATCCTCCTAATCACTCTTTGTCCTACTCTGCTTACTTTCTTTCAAAGCATTCATCACCGCTTGACATTATCTTTTAATGCCTATTGTAGGAAGGACACCTGTTACCAACTCCAGGGGGGGAAGCCTACTGCATGGAAGATAACAAAGAGAACCTACGGCAAACAGAACAAACAACATCTCACACAGCTACTGGATAAAACAGCATTTGTCTACAAGGGAGAGAAGCAGAGTGAGATTAACTTCAGGAGTGGCCATCGGTCCCTCATGGCCAGTACATCCCTCCCAGCAGTCGTGGCCTTATGGTGGACTGCACACACCCCTCTCGTGCTCTAGGTGAAAGTCTTCGTTACCTCTCCACTGGGCACAACTGTATCAGTGGGAATGGTCAGGTGCTATGTGAAGCACATGCATAAGTGGAACAGAGAGAAAACATAAAGAGCCATAATTGGGAGACATCACCAAAGACAGAGCAGCCAGTACCAGCTGTGCTATCTCCCTGTAAAAAGATATTCCAGGCCCTGAGGCCCTGTGTGGCCAGCCAGAGAAGGGGAAGAAAGTTGTCCAAAGGCTGTTCTCCCAACACTTATCATTAGCCGACCCCATGAGAATGGAATCCTCATGAAACTACGTATTTTGACAGTTTTGTTATTATATCCCAGGGCCTAAAGCCTTTCATAAGAAAATATTTTATTTTTAAATTAATGGGTCATTTTTTAATAAGTAAATTAACTATTTATTTTATTTTGCCCTTCTGCATACAATAAAAAATTTGAAGAAAAAAAAAAGTTGAGTACCTTCAGGATAAGTTAGAAAATCGAAGTGACTGGATTGAAGGGTGAATATATCAGAGGAGTTAGATAGACCACAGTGGGGACATTGGAGGGCAATACAGGGTTTTCACATGGTCGTGAGGAATTATTAGATTTATTTTGAAGGACTTTTGCTTTGATGCCTCACCACTTATGTTTTGAGACCAACACGGGATTAAAATTTGAACTTTAAATTTAGTAAGATAAAGCAGATGCAAGGCTCAAACTACTGTGGGCAAATTACTCATAAGAATACTTAGAAGCTGCACTTTCCTCTTACACAATGTGTACCTTGTGGTATTTTGAGATAATAACCTTCATTCTGGATAACAAATACTTCTAATAGTTTACTATTAAATCAGGATATGAGGAGGGTGAGGGGACAATATCCACCTTCTTCCAAAATAGTGTCTCTATCAACTCTACTAAGAAATTTACAATGTTTCTCCTGAGATCATTAGGTCACCTTTTGGTGTTTTTCACATTTATTTTGGTCTTCTAAGGTAAAAATCTCATACATATTCATTATATCTCAAGTAAGGACACTGCTTAGCCTCAAGAAAAACGGGTTTGTTTTTTTTCTTTTAGAAAATATGAAAAATAAATGCCAAGTCAAGTCAATAGAAAAGATATGAAACATAGTTTTGCTAAACTGAGTTTACATTTTTAATAACACATTTTAGTTTATATTTGGTAATCAACAACTTTCAGTAAAGCTCTCCATTTTTATGCAGATTATATAAAAGTGCTACTTGCATAATATTCTGTGAAGATTCAGAAAATGCTGTCTTCTAAAGACAATTTAAATATAAGACTGTGGAGTAATTATCTTTGGATGCTTAAAACATCAGATGGTAGAAAATCACCTCATCTTGTTCAATGGAAGCAATCTGTAGGCAAGTAGTGTGTGTTGTAATTGTTTTGTTATTTTTGGTTGAGTAGAAAATGATTGTCAGAGTTTGATTACCTGGCTAAGTTTACATAAGCTGTTATTAAGAAAAAAAATAATGCTGGCCATTAGCCAAAGAATTGTTAAAATTGTGTGTGTTTTTTTTAATGATATTAAAAAAAAAAAAAAAGACATACCCATTGGTGTCAAGTCGATTCCCACTCATAGTGACCCTGTACGACAGAGTAGAACTGCCCCACAGAATTTCGAAGGAGCGCCTAGTGGATTTGAACTGTTGACCTTTTGGTTAGTAGCTGTAGCGCTTAACGACTACACCACCAGATATTTAGAGAATTTAAAATTAAAGTATCTCGGAGACTACTGACATAATTTTTAAGATTCAAGAATCACATGAAAGAAGAAGACTCAAGAGAAACTCATACTGCATCTACCAAACAGCTAAACCTCAGAGAGTTGAGAAAGCACAAATCAAAGATCTTTTATCTCCAACTGCTTTGTCTTTGAAATAACTTAAAACACCAAATGCAAATGCCGCATTTTATTATTTGCAGATCAATTAAATACATCAGACTAGGGGGAAAAAAGAAAGAAAATTAAAGACTGTCTTTCCAAAAAGGTGTCCTCATTTTTAATAACATACTTGTAATTGAATTTTGGATTTCACTTCTTATCTAAGGAAATCTTGGTGGCATAGTGGTTAAGTACTATGGCTGCTAACCAAGAGGTCAGGGGTTTGAATCTGCCAGGCGCCCCTTACAAACTCTATGGGGCAGTTCTACTCTGTCCTATAAGGTCTCTAAGAGTCAGTATCAACTCCATGACAGTGGGTTTGTTTTTCTTTTTGGCTTTTCCTATCTAAGCTCGTCTGAATCTAGCATGAACATGAAAAATGCATGTTTAGTGCTTGGAATATGGCACTGCAACATTTCATTCATTCAGCAAGTACTCGAGTGACTATCAAGTGCCTGATATTCCTCTCAGACCTGTAGATACAGCAGAGGACAAAAGAGATAAAGACCTTACCTTAACAGAGCTTACAGGCTAAGAGGCATTAATGCTTTATCTTACTCAAATCACCGTCTACTGCACGTTCCTGTTACTTTTTTCTCTTCACTCCTGGCTTCTTGATTTGTCTTATTCCTGTCTGGTCCTGTTGTTTCTAAGTAGTTTAGATTTACTATTTGTGTTTTGCCATTAGCAATCTTAGTGAAAAATAATGGCCAGACTTACTTTTTGATAAGTTTCTGCTTGGTACAAAGAGAATCAGAAAGGCATTTAATTTTCCCAAACGGGGTTATTCATTTCTGATTCTTCTTCAATACCTAGAAAAATATATGTATTCATTGAACTCTAGGCCTTAATAGTCTATAGCAATATTCCATATTCCATACTGTTTACAAAGGAGCTTTAAGAACAGCAATCTGCATGGAAGGGATGGCTAGGAGACTTGCCTTCAACTGCATTTGTCTAGTGTCAAATGCACATGAGCGCAGACCACTAGTGATACCTACATTACTATAATGAAATGTTTATTGAAAAGTTTACAAGCAGACATAAAAATAAATGGTTTGCTGGTGGGTTGCAGAGAGAAAGAAAGACACAGAGGATGACTCCAAGTTTTCTGATTGAGTGTTTGAAATCATGGTATTGCCTTTAACTATGATGGGGAAGGAAACCCTGGTGGTATAGTGGTTAAGAACTGCAGCTGCTAACCAAAAGGTTAGCGGTTTGAATCCACCAGGCTGTCCTTGGAAACTCTATGGGGCAGTTCTACTCTGCCCTATAGAATCATTATGAGTCCAAATCGACTTGAGAGCAATTTTTTTTTTTTTTTGATGAGGAAAACTGCATGAAGATTGGTGGGGAAGAAAGATTACGATTTGAGTTTGGGTTTTAACCATGCTAAGTTTTTTTTTTTTTTTTTAAGTTTGAGTTACCTATTCAGACCTCTAAATGGAATTGTGAAGCAGGTACTTTTACATACAAATCCGAAGTTAACAAGAGAGGCCCCATTTTTAGATAAGAACTGAGATCTCACCAACATGAAGATGACTTTTACAGTTGTGAAAGAGGATTATCACAAAAGAGAGGGCAGATAGAACTGATGACCTGAGTTATTTGGAGTTGGAGGAAATAAAACAAAACTCTCACAGACTGGCAGTAAATGATCAGTTTGTTAGCGGAGTCACCTGGAGACTGTGATGTCCTAGAAAGGAAGTGAAAAACCTGTTTCAAGGGGAAAGAGTGATCCACTGTGTCAAAAACTGGGAAGATAAGGACTGAGAACTGACCACTGGTTTAGCAATGTGGAGCTTTGTGAGGACCCTGAAAACAAAATTTATGTATGCATAAGAGTAAAGCCTGATTCACACGGGGCTGAGAAAGTACAAAAGAACTGACGTATAGAGAACACATTCCAGAATGTTGCGTTAAATGGGTTGAGGGTAGCCACTTATGCGCAATCTGATTTCCTCTGCAAATGGGAGTTAATAAGAGCTGTTGCCTGGAAATAATACTCTATAATATTTTTAAAAATCTCTGTAATATTGAACTATTACCTAGGAATAGTATTACATGTGCATATATTTATGTATATAATTTTTACTCCTGAACTCATTCAATCTTTAAATACAGAAGGTAATTATTTCTCCTTAAAACAAGTGAAACTGTTTTATTCGGGTTTTATGTTAAAGGCAACATTCAAAGTCACATTGACAGTTGTCTCAGGAAAAAAAAACAAAAACTAAGTTCTATAACTGTAACTGCAGGCTAAGTGTGTTCTTGGAAATAAAACATACTTAACCTCTCTACGCTTCATTTTTCTCATTTATGAGAAAGTGCTGACAAAATTACTTGCACAAAACTAGTATGCAAATATCTGTTACTTGGCATCTCTAGAATCTCTCAAGAATTCCAAATGATACAAAAACACATACTGTTCTCTTCTGCTACTCTTTATTTCCTACATGTCTTTTTAATATTTGTTTTGAAAGAATAGTTTCCTATTCAAAACTTTTAAAAATCAATTACATAGCTGGGATTTCAATTTCTAAGTCAACCCTGCAATTGTAAAGGAGTTCAATTTGGAAATAAGCCTGACTTTCAAACCTCATGCTATTGGTTCCATCGCTGCTTACCACAAGGATGTAATCCTTACAGAAATACTATTTGATCCTAGTGGGGGGAAGATAATGGATTGCCCCTTCACGAGAAACCTTAAAGCAGAGTTCTGGGTTGCTGCCACTCAAACGAATAGAAACCGGCAGAACTTCTAACACCTATCCGGTTTCAATTTTCTAACATCTGCAGGCATCATTCTGAAAACGGTAAACATTTTAATGGTCAGGCCCTGTGCACTTATGCATTACTATTTTCAGTATTATCCCCTATTTCTATCTGGAAAGAGAAACTAAAAGGTGACAGATTGCTGTGAATGAAACGAATGGAGATGCCATTTGCATTCATTTCAGCAGCAGCGGACTCCCAATGTTCCCATTCCTTTGTTGTCCTTCAGAGATCTCTCTTATTGCTTTGGAAAATTCAAGAGCCAGACACTACATTTTTATAATGCAGCTGGAACTCCAAGCATCAGCACATGAATTGATTCAATAGCATCAAACAACTTTTTAATTACAGCCCATCTCTTCCTTTTAAATACAAATTCATTCTGTTTGGAATAAGTTTGAGGCTGCACATTGTCTGAAAATTGAATTTTTATGCAGATAAAAACTTGTCAATGTCCAATGGCCACCCACTAAAATCCGGAAATTTAATAGCCCATTGTTTATATAAATTTGAAATTTGACTAACCAAAAGCCTTGCATTTTGTTGGGATACCATGAATTAAAAGGAGAATACAGTCATTTAGCCAGCACCACTACAAATGTCGTATTTGGAAGATAATCCAATGTGTGAACTGAATGCACGAATATAATAAGGCAGGTTACATACATATGCACTTATTCTATCTCTGTTTTTGAAAGATGAGTGAAAAAGGAGACTTTTTAAAAATTATTTCAAAGGTACTTTCAAGAATACCTCAAATTTTATCTTGATTGTGCAGTGTGAGGCAACTTACTGAAGCATCTCTTTTCATTCGGCTGACCAATTAAACATGAACTTTTTCTATTAATTAAAGCCATATCCTCTAAATATGACATTGCTTATTATAATGTCAGATCAGTAAGTTACAGTTGAAATTGTTCTTTGAAGGATATTCCTTTGTGGTTGTAGGAAAACACTTAATCTGAAGGATATCCAAATTACAGCAATAAATCGTTTAGGAGGGAATAGTGATATATATATAGAGCCTTAATTCAGTGTTTACTTATAACCAAAGTAAAGACATAAAATATGGTTTTTAGTAATATACTTCCTTTAATCGACTCTGTACGAACGCGTTTTCAACGGGTCTTCCTTTAATCTGCCTTTTGTCTTTTAAGGGAAATATTTCCTGTCAAAAACAAATTTGTTGGAAAGAGCTATTAATAAACTAATAGAAATTAGTGTACTGAGTCAGCTTGGGAATCTCTATATTTTGCAAGTCTAAAGACATATATAAATTTTTTTAAAGACATATATAAATACTTTTTTAATATTTTGTTGTGCTCTAGGTGAATAAATAATTTTATAGTAGACTTTATATCATGATTAACAAAGTTGCTAACTGTAGTTAAATAGTCTGGTTTGTTAATATATTTATGGATTCCAAATATTGGGCAACCAGGTATAAAAAAGAAGCATTTAATAAAGATGGAATACTGTATAACTCCAATATCTTATGATTAGTGCTTGCATATTGAAGTATTGCATTACGGAAAATTTAATATCAAAGATTATTGAGATTTTTAATTTATATCAATTAATACAGTTCAGGAAATGACATTTTACCTTTACCTATGATAAAGTTGCCCAGAATTCTGCTTCCAAACATCACAAATTCTGATGAAAAACTTTTTTTTAAAATAAGCTTTTTCTTTGGATTTATTTTAAATTGCCATGAGTACTTGAATACAAATCACTGAAAAATTATACACAGGAAAGAAAAGTTTTCTTTCTCTAAAAAAAAAAAAAAAAACCCTCTCATGGAACCTCAAACTGCCAATTTCGGATTAGAGGCTATTTTTTTTTTTTTTAATACAACTCTCTGAATTAACAACCGAGTCAGAAAAAGAAAAAGCAGCACTAGCCTCTTTTGTAGCAGCTTTCAGTCAATTGAGTATTTAGATTTATCAGTGGAATTGCAATTTTGTCATTTATTCACTATGCATAGGCATAAAATATGAAACAAGACCAATAAATTCTGTCTTAAATAAATATATATTATCATAGCTAAAAACAGGGCATCTCTTCAAATTACGTTTGATTTTATATTACATAACCTGTAACCCATTGTCATCAAGTCAATTTTGACTTATAGCAATTATGTACAAAAATGTTTATGTATCATCAAATCCAGTGGACCCTGGGTGGTGCAGTGTGTACTTGATTACTAACCTAAAGGTTAGTGGTTCAAGCCTACCAAATGGCACTACAAAAGAAAGATCACATGGTCTACTTCCCTTAAGATTACAGCCAAGAAAACCGTATGAAGTAGAATCAACTACATGACATCGGTTTTGTTTGTTTGTTTATCATTCAATCTATACTTTAATTTACAATATATCAAATTCATTACCCTGACTAGCTTCTCTTTTTCTTTTATAGCAATAAAAAGATCTCACTGACCTTAAACTGTGTTTAAATTGTTTTCAAGTATTATTCAGCCCACACAAATTTAATTTCACTTGAAAAATGTATTGTCCTTGCAAGTACTAAGTAATACCATTCCTCTCTAAGATATTGATAAACTATCCAAATCTCTGCACATAAATTGACAAACGTTAGCATTCATGAAGTAGTTAAATAAAATAATTCCTAGGCCATTCAATAGTCCCTAAGACTGCTGCATGACCTTCTGCAAAATACATTTTCTTTTACTTAGATATGAAAAAGCAAAATGGTCTTCAAGGTAAAGAAAATGATGCAATGATTAGTGGCTACCTTAAATGAGAGGAGACTCATGCTAGCTGTAAATAAGGTATGGAACTTAAAATCTTAACAGCCTCTTGAACATTTATAAACCTGCTTTTTTTTTTTTTTTTTTTTCTTGGATTGACTGTAAGAATCACCGAGGATATTAAAAAAAAAAAAAAAAAATGATGCTCACAATTCACCCCAGACCAACTAAATCAGACTTTCTAGATGTGCAGGCTAAGAATTCCACATTTAATGAGCGCTAGAAGATATATATATACCCCAGGTACATTTTCTGCTCCTGGGTTTTAATGGTAGGCATTACATTCTGGCATTGTAACAGATACTGGTAAAAACTGCCTAAAAAACAATGGCATTGGTCTGCACGACATTTGAGTGTTGTGAGCCATTCATATGAAGGAATGCTTTCTAGAGGAGGGATTGCATGAAACTTTTGCATCTTTTTTGGCTTCTGTACAGCAAGGTAAGTCTTGCACGTATGTTTACGCAAAGATGTGAATATAAGCATCCAGAAATATTCAAGTAAATGAGTTATTTTGGGGGTGAAAACAGTTTGTGATGCACTTCCTAGCTATGGTATCCATATGTACCATGTCTGTGATGTACTTCGTGGAACATGGTATTAATACGGACTGTTTGCAATTGGCACCCCATTTTTTCAAATAATAAAAAACTACCAACAAACAATGATTCAGCAGCCATTCCATTAGTGAATAAACACGGCATCCCCCAAAATTTTTTAAAAATCATTCTTTGAAGGATTACAAAGTTTCCCAGATAATTCTAATCTTCAGCCGATTTGGAAAACTACTGCTTCAAAAGAAGGGAGATAGAGTTTCCCACTATGAACATAATTTGCTTAAAGGATGTAGATTTAGAGCCAATCATGGAAGTGCTCAAATAATCAAACACTTTTGTTGAAGTTGATCGAAGTTTTATGTGATTTATATCTCGTATTTCAGTCCCAGTGGCATAGTAGCTAAGAGACTGGATGCTAACCAAAAGGTTGTCAGTTTGAATTTGCCCACCACTCCTTGGAAACCCTATGGGGCAGTTCTACTCTGTCCTATAGGGTTGCTGTGAATCGGAATTGACTCAGCAACAATGGGTTTGGTTTATGTTTGTGTGTGTGTGTGTGTACATGTACTATGGAATATATGTATATACATATGCATATATGTAATGAAACATATATAGGAAATATATCAATCATTTGGGAAATACGTTAAAATATTATGTTTTTATTTCTGTATTGTTTATTTTGACAAGTACATGTTAAGTTTATAGTAAGTTTGAAATCAGGTCTGTGTGTTTGACATTCCTTTGATCTGCGATATTCAGCCAAGTTTGGGCTAATATTTAGGTCCTTGAAGCTGCAAGGTTTAAAATATGGATAATCATTTATAATATGATATATGACATGATATAATATACCACATTTATATCCCTCAAATTTAATTCTATTAGTTAAAATTACAAACATTCTAGAGTGTTGTAAAAAATCAGAGACATCTCAATATGCTTGTCCCAAAATATTTTTTGCAGTGATAGATAAATAAAAAACCATGGATATTCAGATAAACAACCAGATAGACTAGTGAACAAACCATTTTCAAGTAAAGCAAGGTAGCAGTATGTATGAAGTAGTTGTTCCATTTTTTTAAAATAAGTTCATAAAGTGAGAAAATATGCAAACTCACACTATTCCAGAAGGTGATGAGTAAAGAGTTTAACTGAAGTGTAGTGTAAAGAAATAATAGATCATGGGTCTTTAAAGGATGATTAAGATAAGATAATGTATCTCAGTAATAATTTAAGAAGAAGGAATTTCATTGTGTACAAATAATTAAAGAACATGACATGCCTTGTCAGTGTTGGTAACGGAACCACTGGAGATTTCAGACTGGGAGTGTGACATACTTAATTTTGAGATGCTCTTTTATGAGTTGTCATTGAGCAAAAACAGCAGAAAATAGTTGAAATGAAATTAAAGAGTTTTTATTGAGAAACAAGGCAATTTGGGAATTGGGAATAAAAATTTGCAAATTGGAAATCACAATCACAAATTGGGAAACATAAGTGATCCGAAGAGGAAGCAGTTAAAGGAGTTTTTCATAAGAAAATATAAGAAATCTCAATAAAAATTCAGCAGTTGGTTGGCATTCAGGTAATGGTTACAAAATTGGGTGAGGGTACATCTGATTGGTAGGAGAAGACAAGGAACTTCAATAAAAATAAAGTGATGGGTTGACATTTAGGTAATGGTTACAAAATTGAGTGCATCTGGCCTCAAATCCATCATGAGACCCTCCTAACCTGACCATGGGGAGGTCATATGTAATTGTAAGGTTTATCTTGAGTAAACAGCTGTTCTGAGAATTGTTTGGGGCCTGGTATCCTAAACAGGGTATATTCTTAAACAAGTAAAACTATTAAACAAACAAAATCCCATTCTTCTCTAAAATTGTTACTAAGTAATTTCAGGGTACAGTGGAGAGTTACAGAAATGACAGGCTGCATTTCTTGATGCAGAAGTTACTTTTGACTCCAAATGGAGTTTTGGCCTCAGAAGTTAGCATAGCCACCATCTCATGTTGGGGGCTCTAAGTTAATTTTGGGTTGCTCTTACTCAGTCTTTCCTTTAGATCATGAATCTTGCTAGAAAGAGATTCCTTGATCACATCTTAAGTCTTCTGCCTTGCTGGGTTAGGAGTCCTATCTTCAGGATGAGTTTGTTTTCAGATTTTCTGAACACCCACGAAGGAGTAACTCACCTTTGTAAAGGTCGTTTCTAGTTGGATCACAATCTGTCTCACAGACATTTAAGACCCCAGACACTGTAATTAGACCAACGGGCATTGTCAGATGTTAAATACCAGGTTGGGAGTATAAGCAGCTGTACCAAAAAAAGAGACCTCATCTGACATGACGTGGAGACTGAGACTTTGGTGCGAGATCAAAGTCATGTGAATGATTTTTTTTTTTTAACTACATGCTCCCCCACCATAGGAATGGAGTTAGTAGCTTGTTTGAATATGTTGTATATACATCTCAAACAGCATTTGGTAATACAAATGATTATAGCAACAACAATCAGTATAATTAAACCAGTTAGTAAATAGAATGAAGCCCAAAACCTATGTCTTTGGGTAGCCAACTAAAAATGTCTAAATAGGGAGAGTCAGTCATAGGAGGGATTGAATGAAGCCATGTAGCTTTCTGGTGGATTTGTTTAATATCTTTTTCTACTTCTCCAGAAGAGTTTATACATGTACAGCAGGAGGTGTTGGCAATGGCACAGACTACTCCTTGTTGAACTAGAAAGAGGTCAAGAACCATTCTGTAATCTAGCACAACATTGAAGAGGGAGTATAAAGATTTTTTTTTTTTTTAATTTTTATTAAGCTTCAAGTGAACATTTACCATTCCAATCGGTCTGTCACATGTAGGTTTACATACATCTTACTCCCTTCTCCCACTTGCTCTCCCCCTGTTGAGTCAGCCCTTACAGTCTCTCGTTTCGTGCCAATTTTGCCGTCTTCCCTCTCTCTCTATCTTCCCATCCCCCCTCCAGTCAAGAGTTGCCAACACTCTCTCCAGTGTCCACCTGATTTAATTAGCTCACTCTTCATCAGCATCTCTCTCCCCCCCACTGACCAGTCCTTTTCGTGCCTGATGATTTGTCTTCGGGGATGGTTCCTGTCCTGTGCCATCAGAAGATCTGGGGAGCATTGTCTCTGGGATTCCTCTAGTCGCAATCATACCATTAGGTATGGTCTTTTCATGAGAATTTGGGGTCTGTATCCCATTGGTCTCCTGCTCCCTCAGGAGTTGTCTGTTGTGCTCCCTGACAGGGCAGACATCGATTGTGGCCAGGCACCAACTAGTTCTTCTGGTCTCAGGATAATGTAGGTCTCTGCTTCATGTGGCCCTTTCTGTCTCTTGGGTTCTTAGTTGTCGTGTGACCTTGGTGTTCTTCCTTTGCCTTTGCTCCAGGTGGGTTGAGACCAGTTGATGTATCTTAGATGGCCGCTTGTTGGCGTTTAGGACCCCAGGTGCCACAATTCAAAGTGGGATGCAGAGTGTTTTCATAATAGAATTATTTTGCCCATTGACTTAAAAGTCCCTTCAAACCATGTTCCCCAGACCCCAGCCCCTGCTCCACTGGCCTTTGAAGCTTTCATTTTATCCTGGAAACCTCTTTGCTTTTAATCCAGTCCAATTAGGCTGACCTTCCTTGTTTTGAGTGTTGTCTTTCTCTTCACCCAAAGCAGTTCTTATCTACAGATTGATCAATAAAAAGCCCTCTCCCTCCCTCCCTCCCTCCCCCCTTTGTAACCACATAAGTATGTGTTCTTCTCCGTTCTTTCTATTTCTCAAGATCTTATAATAGTGGTCTTATACAATATTTGTCCTTTTGCAACTGACTCATTTCGCTCAGCATAATGCCTTCCAGATTCCTCCATGTTATGAAATGTTTCAGAGATTCGTCACTGTTCTTTATCGATGCGTAGTATTCCATTGTGTGAATATACCACAATTTATTTACCCATTCATCCGTTGATGGACACCTTGGTTGCTTCCAGCTTTTTGCTATTGTAAGCAGAGCTGCAATAAACATGGGTGTGCATATATCTGTTTGTGTGAAGGCTCTTGTATCTCTAGGGTATATTCCGAGGAGTGGGATTTCTGGGTTGTATGGTAGTTCTATTTCTAACTGTTTAAGGTAACGCCAGATAGATTTCCAAAGTGGTTGTACCATTTTACAATCGCACCAGCAGTGTATGAGAGTTCCAATCTCTCCGCAGCCTCTCCAACATTTATTATTTTGTGTTTTTTGGATTAATGCCAGTCTAGTTGGTGTGAGATGGAATCTCATCGTAGTTTTAATTTGCATTTCTCTAATGGCTAATGATCGGGAGCATTTTCTCATGTATCTGTTGGCTGCCTGAATATCTTCTTTAGTGAAATGTGTGTTCATATCCTTTGCCCACTTCTTGATTGGGTTGTTTGTCTTTTTGTGGTTGAGTTTTGACGGAATCATGTAGATTTTAGAGGTCAGGCACTGGTCTGAGATGTCATAGCTGAATATTCTTTCCCAGTCTGTAGGTGGTCTTTTTACTCTTTTGGTGAAGTCTTTAGATGAGCATAGGTGTTTGATTTTTAGGAGCTCCCAGTTATCGGGTTTCTCTTCATCATTTTTGGTAATGTTTTCTATTCTGTTTATGCCCTGTATTAGGGCTCCTAGGGTTGATCCTATTTTTTCTTCCATGATCTTTATCGTTTTAGTTTTTATGTTTAGGTCTTTGATTCTTGTGCATGGTGTGAGGTATGGGTCCTGTTTCATTCTTTTGCAAATGGATATCCAGGTATGCCAGCACCATTTGTTAAAAAGACTATTATTTCCCCAATTGACTGACACTGGTCCTTTGTCAAATATCAGCTGCTCATACGTGGATGGATTTATATCTGGGTTCTCAATTCTGTTCCATCGGTCTATGTGCCTGTTGTTGTACCAGTACCAGGCTGTTTTGACCACTGTAGCTATATAATAGGTTCTGAAATCAGGTAGGGTGAGGCCTCCCACTTTCTTCTTCTTTTTCAGTAATGTTTTGCTTATCCGGGGGTTCTTTCCCTTCCATATGAAATTAGTGATTTGTTTCTCTATCCCCTTAAAGTATGACATTGGTATTTGGATTGGAAGTGCGTTATATGTATAAATGGCTTTTGGTAGAATAGACATTTTTACTATGTTAAGTCTTCCTATCCACGAGCAGGGTATGTTTTCCTATTAAGTATGTCCTTTTCAATTTCTTGTAGCAGAGTTTTATAGTTTTCTTTGTATAGGTCTTTTACATCCTTGGTAAGATTTATTCCTAAGTATTTTATCTTCTTGGGGGCTACTGTGAATGGTATTGATTTGGTTATTTCCTCTTCGGTGTTCTTTTTGTTGATGTAGAGGAATCCAAGTGATTTTTGTATGTTTATTTTATAACCTGAGACTCTTCCAAACTCTTCTATTAGTTTCAGTAGTTTTCTGGAGGATTCCTTAGGGTTTTCCATGTATACAATCATGTCATCTGCAAATAGTGATAGCTTTACTTCCTCCTTACCAATCTGGATACCCTTTATTTCTTTGTCTAGCCTAATTGCCCTGGCTAGGACTTCAAGTACGATGTTGAATAAGAGCGGTGATAAAGGGCATCCTTGTCTGGTTCCCGTTCTCAAGGGAAATGCTTTCAGGTTCTCTCCATTTAGAGTGATATTGGCTGTTGGCTTTGCATAGATGCCCTTTATTATGTTGAGGAATTTTCCTTCAATTCCTAATTTGGTAAGAGTTTTTATCATAAATGGGTGTTGAACTTTGTCAAATGCCTTTTCTGCGTCAATTGATAAGATCATGTGGTTTTTATCTTTTGTTTTATTTATGTGATGGATTACATTAATGGTTTTTCTGATATTAAACCAGCCTTGCATACCTGGTATAAATCCCACTTGATCAGGGTGAATTATTTTTTTGATGTGTTGTTGGATTCTATTGGCTAGAATTTTGTTGAGGATTTTTGCATCTATGTTCATGAGGGATATAGGTCTAAAATTTTCTTTTTTTGTAATGTCTTTACCTGGTTTTGGTATCAGGGAGATGGTAGCTTCATAGAATGAGTTGGGTGATATTCCGTCTTTTTCTATGCTTTGAAATACCTTCAATAGTAATGGTGTTAAGTCTTCTCTGAAGGTTTGGTAGAACTCTGCAGTGAAGCCGTCTGGGCCAGGACTTTTTTTTGTTGGAAGTTTTTTCATTACCATTTCAATCTCTTTTTTTGTTATGGGTCTATTTAGTTGTTCTACTTCTGAATGTGTTAGTTTAGGTAGGTAGTATTGTTCCAAGAATTTATCCATTTCTTCTAGGTTTTCAAATTTGTTAGAGTACAATTTTACGTAGTAATCTGAAATGATTCTTTTAATTTCATTTGGTTCTGTTGTGATGTGGTCCTTCTCTTTTCTTATTCGGGTTATTTGTTTCCTTTCCTGTTTCTCTTTAGTCAGTCTAGCCAATGGTTTATCAATTTTGTTAATTTTTTCAAAGAACCAGCTTTGGCTTTGTTAATTCTTTCAATTGTTTTTCTGTTCTCTAATTCATTTAGTTCAGCTCTAATTTTTATTAGTTGTTTTCTTCTGGTGCCTGATGGATTCTTTTGTTGCTCACTTTCTATTTGTTCAAGTTGTCGGGACAGTTCTCTGATTTTGGCTCTTTCTTCTTTTTGTATGTGTGCATTTATCGATATAAATTGGCCTCTGAGCACTGCTTTTGCTGTGTCCCAGAGGTTTTGATAGGAAGTATTTTCATTCTCGTTGCATTCTATGAATTTCCTTATTCCCTCCTTGATGTCTTCTATAACCCAGTCTTTTTTCAGGAGGGTATTGTTCAGTTTCCAAGTATTTGATTTCTTTTCCCTAGTTTTTCTGTTATTGATTTCTAGCTTCATTTCCTTGTGTGTCTGAAGATGCTTTGTAATATTGCAATGTTTTGGATTCTGCAAAGCTTTGTTTTATGACCTAATATGTGGTCTATTCTAGAGAATGTTCCATATGCACTAAAAAAAAAAGTATACTTTGCAGCAGTTGGGTGGAGAGTTCTGTATAAGTCAATGAGGTCAAGTTGTTTGATTGTTGTAAGTAGGTCTTCTGTGTCTCTATTGAGCTTCTTACTGGATGTCCTGTCCTTCTCCGAAAGTGGTGTGTTGAAGTCTCCTACTATAAATGTGGAGGTGTCTATCTCACTTTTCAATTCTGTTAAAATTTGATTTATGTATCTTGCAGCCCTGTCATTGGGTGTGTAAATATTTAATATGGTTATGTCTTCCTGATCAATTGTCCCTTTTATCATTATATAGTGTCCTTCTTTATCCTTTGTGGTGGATTTAAGTCTAAAGTCTATTTTGTCAGGAATTAATATTGCTACTCCTCTTCTTTTTTGCTTATTGTTTGCTTGGTATTTTTTTTCCATCCTTTGAGTTTTAGTTTGTTTGTGTCTCTAAGTCTAAGGTGTGTCTCTTGTAGGCAGCATATAGATGGATCGTGTTTCTTTATCCAGTCCGTGACTCTCTGTCTCTTTATTGGTGCATTTAGTCCATTTACATTCAGCGTAATTATAGATAAATAAGTTTTTAGTGCTGTCATTTTGATGCCTTTTCATGTGTGTTGTTGGCCATTTCATTTTTCCACATGCTTTTTTGTGCTGAGACTTTTTCTTAGTAGCTTGTGAGATCCTCATTTTCATAATGTTTAACTTTGTGTTTGTTGAGTCATTACGTTTTTCTTGGCTTTTTTCTTGAGTTATGGAATTGATATTCCTTTTTGTGGTTACCTTATTATTTACCCCTATTTTTCTAAGTAAAAACCTAACTTGTATCCTTCTATATCGCCTTGTATCACTCTCCATCCGGCAGTTCAATGCCTCCTATATTTAGTCCCTCTTTTTGATTATTGTGATCGTTTATCTATTGATTTCCATGATTTCCTGTTATGTGTATTATTTTGTTTATGTATTTATTTTTTAGAATTGGTCTTAATTTGTTTGTTTATGTGCTTTCCCTATTTGAGTTGCGTTGATATCAGGACGTTCTGTTTTGTGACCTTGTATTGTGCTGGTTCCTGATATTATTGGTCATCAGGCCAAACAATCTCCTTTAGCATTTCTTGCAGTCTTGGTTTAGTTTTTGCAAATTCTCTAAACTTGTGTTTATCTGTAAATATCTTAATTTCTCCTTCACGTTTCAGAGAGAGTTTTGCTGGATATATGATCCTTGGTTGGCAGTTTTTCTCGTTCAGTGCTCTGTATACGTCGTCCCATTCCCTTCTTGCCTGCATGGTTTCTGCTGAGTAGTCTGAACTTATTCTTATTGATTCTCCCTTGAAGGAAACCTTTCTTTTCTCCCTGGCTGCTTTTAAAATTTTCTGTTTGTCTTTGGTTTTGGCAAGTTTGATGATAATATGTCTTGGTGTTTTTCTTTTTGGATCAATCTTAAATGGGGTTCGATGAGCATCTTGGATAGATATCCTTTCGTCTTTCATGATGTCAGGGAAGTTTTGTGTCAGGAGTTCTTCAACTAATTTCTCTGTGTTTTCTGTCCCCTCTCCCTGTTCTGGGACTCCAATCACTCGCAAGTTATCCTTCTTGATAGAGTCCCACGTGATTCTTAGGGTTTCTTCATTTTTTTTAATTCTTTTATCTGATTTTTTTTCAGCTATGTTGGTGTTGTTTCCCTGGTCCTCCAGAAGTCCCAGTCTACATTCTAATTGCTCAAGTCTGCTCCTCTGACTTTCTATTGTGTTGTCAAATTCTGTAATTTTATTGTTAATCTTTTGGATTTCTACATGCTATCTTTATATGGTTTCTTGCAACTTATTAATTTTTCCAGTATGTTCTTGATTAACCTTTTTGAGTTCTTCAACAGTTTTATCAGTGTGTTCCTTGGCTTTTTCTGCATTTATCCTAATTTCATTTGTGATATCTTTAAGCATTCTGTAAATTAGTTTTTTATATTCTGTATCTGATAATTCCAGGATTGTATCTTCATTTGGGAAAGATTTTGATTCTTTTGTTTGGGGGGTTGGAGAAGCTGTCATGGTCTGTTTCTTTATGTGGTTTGATATGGACTGCTGTCTCCGAGCCATCACTGGGAAACTAGATTTTCCAGGTAATCAGCTAAAAAAAATGCAGTCAGATCCCTATGTGAATTCTCCCTCTGGCTGCGGGTATTCGGATGTTAATGGAGCCGCCTGGGGAGGGTGGGAGAGGGATCAGAGGGCTAGGCGTGTAGCACCACAGAATATAGAGCTGAACACCGCTTTCACGCTCCGCCCCTGTCCGCCAAATTCCGGGCGGGACGGGTCTCCGGCTGGGATGCTGCTTTCCCCGCTCCGAGACCAGTCACTTCCTCCCGGGGACTTCTCCCTCCAGTGCGCGTCACTGCTCGCGCGAACTGGGTGGGCGTTTCCCGCATGAACGGGTGGGCCCTCCCCCAGGGTCTATTCAGGCGAATATAATTGGACCCCGCACTCATGCCCCGCCTGCACTGTGGCACCCAAATCCCAGCAGGACGGCACCCCGGCTGGGACGCTGCTTTCCCCGCTCTGAGACCAGTCACTTCCTCCTGGGGACTTCTTCCTCCGGTGCGCCGCGCCACACGCGCGGACTGGGTGTGTGTCCCCCCCGCATGAACGTTTGGGCCCCACCCTGGGGTCGCTTTAGGGAAATATAGCTGACCCCCCCCGCTCGCGCCCCGCCCGCTTCCCGCCAAACTCCCGGCGGGACGGCTCCCTGGCTGGGATGCTGTTCTCCCCGCTCCCAGATCAGTCACTGCCTCCCAGGTGCTTCTCCCTCCGGCTGCGCCGCTACGCCGCCTGGGCCAACCAGCTAGACTTCCTCCTGGGTTGGGTTCGGGGGGTAAGGGCTGTGCCCCCCTTCTGTGCCGTCTGCCCCCCTGGGCTCTGCCCCAGATCGGGCTCCAAAGGTCACCTGCCTGGTACGCTGGCTCCTCGTTCTGAAAACGGTTGCTGTCTGCCCGTATTTGTTCGTTTTCCGTCTCTAAGTCTGTGCTTGTTGTTCAGAGTTCGTAGGTTGTTATGTATGTGATCGATTCCCTTGTTTTTCCGAGTCTTTGTTGCAAGAGGGATCCGCGGTAGTGTCCACCTAGTCCGCCATCTTTGCCCCGCCCTGTCCTAAAGATTTTTATTGGGCTTGCATTCCATCAGCAATGTCATTGGCCATTTATTCCATAGTGCCAGATAAATTGTGAATAGATTCCTTAAATTCGGGGATGCCATAAACTAATAAAAGTGCTCAGAGGATTAACCATGCATCTCTATGTCTTTTTGATAAAGGGTTTTCATTAGATTGTATAAGTTCCCTTTTATATGTGGCAAAGATCTTTAAAACACTAATCCAAAGTGTGCTTTCAATATAGGCATGGCTATCCAAAGAAACTCCTAAGAGACCTAGGGTATGTTGGCCTCTAATTGTTCAGCCATCCAAAGAGGGTAATGCCCAAGTAAGTTTATTGTCAGGGTGGACTGGGTTTGGGAAGATAAACCAGTCAGATCCTCTGCATAGAAATACATATCTATAAGGTGATCAAATCATACCTTTTCCAGTGCCTTTGGTTGGAAAATGGACTGATTGGTTAACTTTTAGAAGCCAATTTTCAGTGACAGAGTTGTTATAAATGGACAAACATCTGAACCTAGTGATAGTCCATAGGGCAGCGCAAAGAGTAAATAAATTATTTGAATATGGTTTGGTTGGTTTTCTTCATAGGCAGGTTGATGATATGTCGAATCCTCTAGTCTGGACCTTATAAAACCAGGAAAGGGAGATGAGCTCCAACAAATTTGTTAAATGGTTTTCTGGGCCTTGACACAAAGGTATAAGTTTCTGAAAGCAAGAACCTTTGGATAAAGCAGAACGATTTAAGAGCTGTTAAGTGATTAGGGTTAGATTAAAACAGGGAACTTGAGGTTGGAATGCTAATTCAGAGGATGCCACAACCTAATGCATATGGCACATTTGAAGGCAAGAACGAAGTTAATTGCAGCGTTTGACACTAGGCTATAATTGAAGACAGAAACAGCTAAAGGTTCTGAGTTTGGATGCGAGGACCTAGGGTGAGGGTGACAAGTCTAACATTTGGCTATATTACTAGGACTAGCTACCGACTGAGCTAATCTGACAAATGCATTATTTTTGCAGGTGCTAGTGGGAATTTTTAAGACTAAAAAGAGAACACTTAGGAGAGCTTCATAATGAAAGAAGATAAACAATAAAGCAAAGATATAAAAATGACTGCAATCACAAAGTAGACCCCTTTGTTTATTTGTGTAAAAATCTTAAAAAAAAAAAAAAAATCTTACCAGGTAAAAAATCTTCATTTGTAAACTAAGACTACTTCAAAAGTAATATGTATTAGTCAAAAGGCAGCAATTTCAAGAGCTTGCATTACCAAATTCACCAGGAGATAAGACCCACTTCATATAGTCAGGTAAATATCTCAAAAAAATCCAATGAGGACAAAACAAAGCCCAAGGGCTTTGGTAGGCTGGTCTTGCATGAGGCTTTGTTCTGTGTTCTTGGGCTAGCTGTCTTTTTTTGCAGTTATCTGCTTCCGGTCACCTGGGAATTGGAACATTAGTTCCAGTTCTTCTGTAGGCTAGGAAGTTTAATTGAGGCAAGTGAACCCAAGGCTTGAAACCCTTTAGTTTGGCTGCACAAGAGATAGTGAGGAGTACCAAGTAAGGCCCTTTCCAGCAAAGCTCTAACATTTGTTGTTGGTGGTGGTGGTGCCTCTTGTAATATACATAGTCCCCTACAACAATATCGGGAAATCTGAAATGGTAAATCTTGGTTTTTAAAAGCCTATTTACCCTGGGCGTGATATTTCTGAGAATATTCAATCAATGTCTGTCTATACTTTAGCAAGTTGACTTCAGATATGTTAAAGTTGGTATAAGCAATGTGAGGAATAAGCATAGGCCTTCAGTAACAATTGCATAAGGAGTAAGGCTGTGGGAACAAGTGGAGTAGATCTTAAGTTTAAAAGGACCAAGAGAAGAACCTTTGATCAAGGCAAATTTAAAGTTTCATATAATTTGACTAACTAGATTTTTATAATTTCATTGGTTCTCTCTACTAAGCCAGAAGATTGAAGATGATAGGGACAATGTAGTTGCTGATATATAGGAAATATGCAATAGGGTTACTTAACAATCTGGCTGGTAAAATGAGTTCCCTTGGTTACTACAAAGGATGTTCGGGCAACTCCAACCTGGCATAATATTTTCAAGAAATTTCTTTTCCACAAAAGTTTCGGCGTCTGGGTGACAAGGGAATGTTTATACCCAATGAGAGAGCTGACAAATCATAACAAGAATATTTATAGCCATTTGAAGGTGGTAGTTGTAAAAAATCTATTTGCCATTCCAGTATAGAGCCAAGAGGATGTTTTCCAAGTGGAGGCTTAAGAAATTTGCCTGGATGATGACGAGAACAGAAGGAACAATGAGAATTTATGTGTCCTACTGCTTCAAAGAATTTTCTTTACCAATATTTCTTTAAAATATCAATCATCTTGTCTTGTCCAAGGTGGCATCCTTCATGTAAAGCTTTCATTATAGGAGCATATCAATGTTTGGGCAGCACTAATTTTCTATTAGGTCCAGACCATAACCTGGTATTAGGGTCTTGGCAGCATCCTTCTCACTCCCATTTTTTTCTTCCCTTAGGTAAAAACATTTGTTCGCATTTCTGAAGAAGTTCTAGGGTGAGATCAGAAATGTTATAATTGTTCATAAACAAATCAGGTTAGTCTCCTCATCAGTCATCAAAAAAGCAGAAACAAGCAAAGAGGCTAACTGCTGAGAAGTTTGACTTTATAATTTAGGGCGTGATTCCCTAAATTCTTTAATTCTCATTTCTCAGTCATGACTATATTGGGTACATTGGGACAGTACTTGTTGCATGGATTCAAGAAGTCCTCACTTCCCCAGTGTTTCTCTAGGGTGTTCATTATTTCCATTTCTCTGGTAAATAAACATTTAGAGAATAAGTACTCATGTAATTTTTGGTTTACGGGAAGTGCAAAGATTTAGGTAAGGCCTCTCTTCCATTTGGTTAGACCTATAACATATTAATTGGATGTTTATAACATCCTACCCTTTTCCAATGTGTTAATTCTTTTCTGGGGACTGCTTTCTGGTGTTCTTGAAGGCATTCCAGCACTAATTATAAGTTGATTCTCCCATTAACTTATTTTTTGTGAGAATATCCAATAAGGGCCATTTTTCTACAAAAATTTGTCATATATTCTACAGTACTGAGGGGAATTCCCTGCCAATATCTTTTTCCTTCTGAGTAAGAGCATAAAATTTGAGACACTTAGTTTCTGAAAAAAGCTGAGACTTATGGCTAGGGCCCTGACTTCATTCTGTAACTTGAAATAAAACGAAGACTTTATCTTGTCACTCGATCATTGTCAGGAATCTACTTCCACTTTCCTGCCTCTGAAAAATATGTTTATCAGATATTATAATTTGTTCTAAGGAAGCTCTTAACAACTTTCAGTTTATTACAAGATAATCAGCCAATTAGAATTAAGCTCGTGGTTTCTTGTAAGATATCAACCGGTCAAAAACAAAGAATGAACCTAATGTAGTTTCTTTACTTAAGCTACTTATAATATTTATAACTTTTACTATATAACTGTGTGTCATATATCTAATCAAGATGTGATTATTATAATATTCATTGATTTTCCCATAACTGCCCTCCCCATGATTTAGTTCTTTTTTGGAGTGTATGATTCCTAGTTACTTTGGCCCATTCCTTGAGTGATTTCACTTGTGAGACTTGATTTCACCCTGTAAGACTTGATTTCACCCTGTAAGTTCAATGTTCCCTCAATTTATAAGTTGTGCATTGTATGCTTCAATAAAACCTCTAAAATCACTTACTTTGCAGTTACTTATTGAACAGTTAAGCCATTTCGAGAGTTCTAAAGTGAAATTTTTGTAATAAGCTTCAATTCAAGGAAAATATTAATATTCTAGTAGGAAGATTTTATTTTTTGGCCCAATCTATAATTTTGTGATGGAATTGTTATGGGATCCAGCCTTTTCCCATTCTTAGTTCATCTTGTGAGGCTATTTGTTGGTGAAAGAAAAGCAACTCCAAGGCCTCTTTAAACTTACTGTTCTCTGTAAAAAGTTTAAAGTTTCCTGAAGCTAACTGACAAAGCTAATTAAGGCTGTTAATACTGCTTGTTGGGCTGAGTGGCTTTAGAAAGTGGCTCGCTTTCTAGTATGCGTGCCCTGCTTGGTAGAGGCTATCAGGATGAGATCTCAAATAAGATCCATCTACAAATTGGACTAAATCAGGAGGTTGAAGGGAATTTCTTTTTAGTCCTTCCTGGGCACCATTAACTGCTCCCTTAGGCTCAAACAGTCATGAGCAGGATATTCATCATCTTTTATAATAAGAAGCAGTGTGGTTGTATTTAAATGGGTAACAGTACGAAGTCTTGCATTTGCTGCTGCCAAAAGAATAATCTCATAAAATCTGTAGACAAATGTTGATAAAGGTAGGATTAAGTAAAGTGGACACAGCATGTGGTACATAAACACCTAAAAAATTCCCAAGTACTATATCAGCATTGGACTTTACAAATTTTGTAGTGGGGGCTATAGCACAAAAGCAAGAAGGGTAACCCATGGTCACTGGGTCAAACTGTAAGTGGTATATCCTACAGGCTGATGTTGTCCACCATGTTTTTGAGCAAGCAACTCTAATCCACTTCCATTTAGTTCATGGACAAATAAAGAAAAATCTTAATTGGTAAATGGAATCCTAAAGCTGGAGCTGATGTTAAAGTTTCCTTTAAACTTTCTATAGCTTGGCAGTCTTCAGGGGTTAGTTGAAAAGAGTCTGTTTCTGAGGGCTTTAAATACTTGTATAATGGTTGGGTTAACAAAGAAAAATTTTGGACCCAAGTCAGGCAATAGCCACATAACCCAAAAATCCTTAGAGTTTTTTCTTGTTTTTGCAACTGGATAAGCTGGAATAGCATTCTTTCTCTTAGGATCAATAGAAATTCCCTAAAATTTTGTTAAATAACCTAAATATTTAACTATAGGCTGGGCCAGTTGCAGTTTATCTTTGGATACTTTATGATCTCCAAAGGCTAAACATTTAAGTAAAAGGAGGCTATTTTAAGCAAGCCTTCTGGAAAGAGGGACACACTAGCAAGTCACCACGTATTGTAATAATGTGGAATTATTTTTAAATTGTAAAGATTGCAAATCAGCATGCAAAACCTGAGAAAAATAGGTGGGAGCCTTAGTAAAGTGTGGGCAACACTGTCCAAGGAAACTGCTGATTTTCCCGTGAGAAACAAACAAATATTGACTGTCAGAGTACACAGGGATGCTAAAAAATTCACTGCAAAGATTTATAAAGGTACAGTAATTGGCTTCTGTGGGACGGTATAAAGTAATAAATGAGGATTAGGGACTACTGGGAAACTAGGAATAACTATTTGACTAATTGCCCACAAATCTTGGAAAAATCTTCAGCCTCTATTTTTTTGGCTTCCTAACTGGGAGGGCAGGCATATTGCAAGGGCTAGTGCAAGGTATAGCAGGGCTCTTGGAAGTAAAATCTTGAATTATTGTTGTTAATCCTTCCTAAGCTTTTCATTTAAAAAGCTATTGGGAAATCTCTGGCAATTGTTTAGATAAATCAACTTGAATCTTTATAGATTCAGCCAACAAAACTTGTCCAACATTAGTAGATGTGGTAGCCCATAATATTTTGGTGACTGAGGAGAGAATTTCTGCAAGAAGATCAGTTTCAATCTGAGTTTGAAGTGGCAGAATGAGAGCTTGCCTGTAACAAACAGCATCCAATTGCATAGGAGATTTTCTTAAATCTAATAAAATTTCTCCCTTTTCATTAAATCTAATTGGAGATTTCCATTTAGATAAAAAACCTCTTCTCTGCAAATTTACAGGGGGGTTCTGGTCTAATGAGAAAAAGATGGGGATCTTCATAAATCTAAGAGAAATAGGTAGAGGCTGAGAGTATACAAAGTCTGTATTTGGTTTTTAACCCCCACTAATTTAAACGTTTCTGTGCTCTGGGGTAGAGGTGTTTGTAAACAAGTGGGGTTAATAGCATATAAAGTGACTCCTGTGTCAATTAGAAATTTGCAAGGTTCTCCATTAGCAATCACGGTAGTTTTTCCTTGAGGATTTAAAGCCACCATAGGAAAAACCTCTGTGTGTTCCTTGGAGCAGCTTTATTCAGGTTTAGATTGAGGCTTGCCATGTGGGGAAGCCTCATGTTTGTTCTTTAGCTTGAAACATTCCTTTTTCCAATGACTGGGCTTTTTCCAATAGTTGCAAATTTAGGGGGTGTTAGTTGTCACCCTAGAAGGTCCTGGTTTAAAAGTCTTCCTCTGATCAGTGTGTTGCAGTATTACAGTTGCAACGTCTTTAATTCATTTTGTTTGGCCTGTTTCTTCTGCTCTTGAATTTGGGCTAGATTATGGGCTACATCCGTCAGTTCAGGAAAAGGTGCAGTTTCCAATCCAATCTTTGGCACTTAACTTGTCCAAACAATTCCCAGCAAAAACCATATAAAAATATGGAATTGAAAGCTATTCCAACCCCTTCTTCCTGAGGTTTAATTCTGAATGTTCAGCAAAAATGCTAGCCAAATGGTCTCCGTAATTATATACAGGTTTATCTTTTTCTTGTTTGCAACTTTGTACTTTTATCCAAACAAGTTTGTGAGGAAAAGTTTTAGTATAGCATCTAAAAGTAATCTGGCAACTGCTCTAGTTTTTTCATAGCAGTGTTGCTTCAGTTATTCTAGCACCAATTGTTAGAGATTGTTCAGAGATTTTCCAATCTGCCTTTTCTATCCATAATTGGGCTTCTCTTGAGCATACTAGCATATTTATCAATTGATATAAATCTGGCAACCCAAGCTTATATGTTTTAATTAATATTCTAATTTCCATAGTGAATTTTTGTGTTTCTTGTGAGGATTAGGAAATTCTTTTACAATTTTGTGAAGCTCTGCTTTAGACCAGGGAGAAAAGGTTACTAATCGGGGCTCTTCAGGTTTCTCTGTATGTCTTACTCTAAGAGGTAACTCACACGAAGGTTTTTATTTTTCCTTCTTGTTATCAAGATAGAAGGCGAGTTCAGATAACATGTTAGTAGAGAAGAAAGGAGTGAAGGATAGAAAGAAATTGAAGTCTTAGGTGAAGCAGATAGAACAGGAGATGGTGCCAAAGTATTAGAGGTTGCTGTTGAACTTTGACACAATAATTCCTTATTCTGTTTAGTTACTTTAGAGACTGTATCTTGTAGAAAGGCAATCTTGCTCTCTTGATTTATTTTAGTAACTTCAAATACCAATTAAAATATGTATCCCATTGAGTTTGTTTAACTTGAAACTTTTCTGAGTGATTAATTTAGACAAATCAAGAGATCCTCAAAGTATTCACATGTGTTCTAAATTATCATCACTAAGATTATGCCAGTTGTTCAAAAAAAGCAAGTAGCAGAGTCATAGTATTTAGCCATATATTGAGTAGGGATTCTCAAGGGGAATTCCCATTTTTAGATTTTAAATTACCCATTGAAGAAAGAAAAGCCAAACGTGCACTGAAAATAAATGTGAAGCACTATTCTCGATTGTCTTAAAAGCAAAAAGCCATGTGGAGCACTACTTTCAGTTTTCTCTGAGTCACAAAAACCTAGAGTGGAATGCCACAGGTTTTGGACAGTGTTTTGCTTGGACTAATGTGTGCCTTTGTTGTGTGATACTATGCTTATGGGTGGCAGGCAGCCTAGTGCTCTGTCCTATCTTGCAACCACCTTATCCTGTCACAGAGGTCTTTAGTGGTCATGATGAGTACTGGAAACCACCCTCATGGATTTTACTGCTTGACTTGGGCCTGAATTTGGTGGCTATATTGACCCAGAGCTCTTCAAAAGTAAAATTACCTAGGTAGCTGCCAAGGTTTCGAGAATTAGAATAACCTCCACCTAGACAAAATCATGCACCAATCCTAGGACAAATTGAAGAGAAAACAAATCCAGACAAAAATGAAAGTGAAAGTAATCTTCAATAAAGCTTGGAGAACTCTGCACAAAGAGAGCAGAGTTAGGATATGAGAAGGGGCTCACCCGTTGGGACTCCTGGAGAGGTCTAGGAAAGCAGTGAGCTAAGAGGCTCCTGCAGGTACCAAGTTCCTGAGGCTTCTGGGGATCACTCCAGCAACTGTCCTTGACGTTAAGCAATATGGCAGAGTATGGTTGAAATTACAAGTAAGGCACTTTTATTGCTTTTATTGAGAGGCAAGGCAATTTGCAAATTAGAAATCACAAGATCCAGAGGATTCTGGACTAATTGATCTGAGAAGGAAACAATTCAGGGAGTTTTTATAAGAAAATACAAGGAACTTCAATAAAAATTCAGTGATTGGGCTGAAATTTAGGTAATTGTTACAAAATTGAGTGCACCTGTCTTCAAAACCACCTTGAGACCCTCCTTGTGTGACAACAGGGAGGACATGCATAATTCTAAAGTTTATCTTCCATAAGCTCCTGTTCTGAGAATTTTGGGGGGCCCGGTATCCTGAACAGGGTGTATTCTTAAGTAAGCAAGCAAAATCACATCCTTCTCTAAAATTGTAACCAAGTAATTTCCACAGGGTACAAGGAGAATTACACAAAAGACAGGTTGCCTTTCTTAATGCAGAAGTTACTTTTGGTTCAAAATGGACTTTTGGCCTCAGACCTTAGCATGGCCACCATTTCATGTTGGGAGCTTTAAGCTGATTTTGGAATGCTCTTACTCAGAGTCTATGGTTGCACTGTGCATGGGAGGGAGATCAGTTGGATGGCACAAAATGATAAGAACCCAAAGAATGCCTAATTTACATTTAAAACTAGCTCCATAGAATTTGAAAGTAGGAAATGATTTTGAAATCTATCTTTTGAAATCAAAAACACTCATTCCCTTCCTAACATCTATTAAGGGTAGAGTGACTATTCTTACAATTGCATTATTGTAATGTAAGGCAAGCTTTTGTCCTTAGATACACTGTTTTTGTCTTAAAAAAGGAATTCCTTACAAATGAGATGAAATTGACTGATATGACTTTCTTGTATTTTCTATCAATTGATTCTAATTCTGTTTTTCTAATGACTACATCTAAGAGGTTTCAACATTAATGCAAGTAGTGAAACAATTCACTCAACAACTGAAAAAAGAAAAAAAAAAGTGTGGTAGGAATGAGGGAGATGCATCAATTAATTTTCTAAATGCTCCAATATGAGATCCCGCCATTTGTAATAAGGTCCAATTTGTCTCTGCGTCGCTTTCTAATAGTCTAATCACTTTTTTTTTCTTTTTCCAGTCCACACAATTATGATATTACCTGACTTTTTTCCAGGATCACCTCTATGATTCATTTGGTTTGGTCTGTGCTTTGGGAACTGTTGTTTTCTATGTTTGCCTAGATATCTAGTTTCTCTGAATCAGTGCCATTCAATGCTAAACAGCAAAGTTTCTGCTTATCGCAAAAATAACTTCCATGAATTCTAATCCTATTCACTTCTCTAATCTCATCCACCGGAATCAAACAAGTCAACAGTTTTTCCTAATTCTGAATTTCTATAGGCAGCGTCCAGCTTCCTGGCAAGTTCCCCAGCTGCCCTCCTCAACTGAAGTTTCATTCTGTGCAGGCTTCAACTCAGAGTCCTGGTCTTCAAGAAGTGCTCCTGCCTGTTCCTACCCTGAATCTGACCACCACCAGGTAGGGTTAAACAGTACCTCTTTGGTAGTCATCTAAGGTCTTGCAACTCAGTGTCCTCCCTAGAACAGCAATATTGTTATCATCTAAGAGCTTGTTAGAAATACATAATCTCAGATCCCACTCAAGATCTACTGAATCAGAATCCTCATTTTAATAAGATTCACAGGTGCTTCATATGCACAATAAAGTTTGAGAAGCTCTGATTTTGGGAAAATAATCTGCTCCTCTGAAGCTCAGCCTCTCCTTGAGGCACCTCACCCAGCACTTTGTTATTTAACTCCTAGATACCTACTTGGTTACAATAAATCTGTAACCACACACCAAAGATACAAATATTCCAAATTTCTGGTTTCCATTTTTTTTGAAAATATTATCATGTCTCTTTAATAATGTCCTTCTCAAGTTAAACTTCTTTGGTTTCTTCAACCATTCTTCTCAGATAGGGTTTCCAGTCATCTTCAAACCTCAGCCATTTTCTTGCAGATGCTTTCTAACTTATCAACATCTTTAGCAAACTCAGGATTCTTTTTTGCCTACTATAGAGAAGAAAACACTACAAGGTAAATGCAAATGGGGGACAGGCATGACCAATTACACATTACCAGTGTGCTCATGTCTTAATAAAGTTGAGAAATTGATTCAATTTTAACTTTTCTCAGAGAAGCACTGCCCAAGAAGATACAGAATGATGAATGTTGACTTCTTAAAATCACTAAGGTATGAAGTGTAACAAAATTATTAATATAACCATGTGATTAAGTGGGTCTGTATCAATGAATCACATTGATGGGGCTGTCCCAGCATTTACCTGCAGGAGTGAAAAATGAGGTTGTTAATGAAAATCAAATGCAAATATCTTCAGATTCTGGGACATTTCTCTTAACATATTAAAAAAGACATTTTCAACTTGTCAAGTTGTACACATTTCAATTTTTAAATCTATCTCTATGACAACTTTTTTTATTAAAAAAAATTCAGGATTTAAAAACCTGAAATTGATTTTTTTAAATATGCATGACTTTGTGCAAAATAAATGAATAAATATCTTAAAGTAAAATTTGAAAATAAGAGGTGTGCTAAAAAAAGCAATTGTTTTCTACATATTTAGCTACAATATGCCAACAAAACTGGAATATACCAGATTCCAAAGATACCTGCTTTTTGTTAATGTTTGTATATTTATTAATAGAAAGGCTTTGGATATAAAAAAATTAAATTTAACTTTTAGAAGATTTAAATATCTATGTATGTGTCACACACACACACACCTTGAAACAAAAAGGGATAAGCTCTTTTCTAGAATATGATTAAAATCATTTCTATGAATGATTTTGTCTTGTGAGTAAAAGAATGTAGTGAGTTAAAAACAGAAAGGTAGACTATGGAAAATCTTTAGTGGACTTTATTCTGTAATCAATGATGAGTCATAAAAGGTTGCAGAGAAGGAAAATGATTTGATCTATATTTTAAAAATTTCATTTTGAAAGAAAAGATGGAGAAACTTTTATATAATAGGAAGACTTCTCGTAAATAGCCTTGAAAACCCTGAAGAAAGAACTTACTCTTCTTTACAATTCCTTGGTTATAAATCTTCTACTTTCCTTACTTCCTCTTCAAAGTCAGGTTATTCCTATCCTTCTTTTGATACAATCCTTAGCTAACTCAGTGTCCTTGTACTAATTTGATCCATATTTATTCATATCCCAGCATCAAATACTTTACTGAAGCCATAATAGATGTTGTCTTGTAATTTCTCTTTAAAGTTAGTTTCTTAAAAATTTAGACTGTTCTGATGATTCTTACTCACCCTCACAATGATGAACATTGTGTTTGCCCAACTGCCTGTTAATTAAATATATGTACAGACTTATTCCAATTTTTAAAATTCAACTTAACTTTCAAAAAACAAAAGTGAGGGAAATGAGTTTATTTATCCATATACAAATATGTAGATATAGATAGATGATAGATAGTGCTCTGTGACAGAAACACATCTAAAGTAATTCAAACAAAGTCTCACCATCTTGCTTGGTAAAGTGTCAACATCACTCTTGGTAAATAGAGGATCAGTGAAAAAGAGGAAGGCCCTCAATGAGATGGATTGACACAGTGGCTGCAACAATGGGCTCAAACATGGCGATGATTATGAGGCTGGCACAGGACAGGGCAATGTTTTGCTTCATTATGCAGAGTCACTATGAGCTGGAAACAACTCAGCAGCTCCGAACAACAACGAGCGTTTATAAGAAAGGTAAGCATTGGTTTCCTTGTATTTACTCTGTCACTGCATGTCGCCTAACAACTAAAAATAACATACCAGAAACAATAAAAAGGAAATGTAACAGATCATTGAAATAATAGATTTAAAAAAAAGATAATCACTGACTTTACTGAATTTAACAATTAATAAGAGAGAAAAGCATGAGAACAGTTTTGAAATAAGTGTATTAACTCTGTGATCAACCGGAAACAGAGGATGGGAGCTTAAGGAGTGAGAAAGTGCATCGGGGATAATTTCTGGGAATGATACAATGTTTTATAAGATTGAGTCAATGAGAAGGAATTTACATAATTTATTTTTCATTCTGATTCTTTCTCATACACACAAAAAAGGCAAACATTATTTGGGGGTTTAGAGAGATCACTTCTTTTTTCTTACACTATTATCATAGGATTTTTCAATTCCATAATCCTCAGGTGTACCAAATGGGTTAGAGATAGACAGGGTAGATAGATAGATAGGGATGGTGACTATATAAAAACTAAACCCATTGCAGTTGAGTTGATTCCACTCAGAGCGACCCTATAGGACAAAGTAGAACTGCTCCATAGAGTTTCCAAGGAGTGCCTGGTGGATTAGAAGTGTTGACCTTTCGGTTAGTAGTTGTAGCTCTTAACCATTGTGCCACCAGGGTTTCCAAATAAGAAATTATTTTATGAGATGCCACTCTATCTCCTTTAAATACTATTTATGGGGTAAATATATTGTTGCTCTTTTGGTGATACTGTCTAAGCCAGTAGCATCATCACTGATTTTCCTCTTTCACTTGAGCATACATTTGAATAATTTTAGGAGAGGTTTTGGGTCACAGAAATGGGGATGAAATAATGTGATCTATTCTTTATCTAGGTTTAATTATTTTTATATATTAAAATGTTGTTTACATTTCAAAACATTTTATTAATCAAGACACATTGAAAGTTCTATTTTTAATTTAACATATAGAATATTACTTCTTTCAAGTCTGAACTAAGTAGAGAATTTATGTAGTAGGGTAATCTATCATTTATTAATAATGACATATTGTATTCATTTTTTGACTTAAAATTTTTAAATCACATTCAAATACTTCCTCCTTTTGAGTATCATTGTTGTCTTCCAAGTTAACTTCTTTTTCCTTTTTATTTCCTCTTTAACTGACAGAGTTAAAAACATTTGCCTATAGTAAATACAAAATTCATAAACACACAAGAATGATTTAGGGAAGTGATTCTGGAAGATCACTTTACCATTTTTCTTCATCTATAAAATAAAGTAGGTAGATTCTTGAATTCTAAGGACATTTCCAAAGCTGGGTTACTATGATTAATAGTTTAATATTTCCTTCCCTCATATGAGATTCCTAGTGTTGCACTTACCCTATTAATTTGCTTGATAAACCCTTTTATTCATAGATAATAAAATATTAAGTCTCAATTTAGTACAAGCTGGTTTAATTAAAGGAAATAATGGAGATATTTCTATAAAATGCCAGGTAAAAACCTGATGCATAGTGTTCATTAAAATATGGGCACTGCTACTAGTGAGAACAGAATGAAAAAGATCGCTAAATTATTGAGCACCTTATGTTGTCAAGTATTTTCCTACACAATCTTATTAGTGTAGGTATTAGGTAGAACCTATTTAATTTCAGAGAGGAGGAAACAAAAGATCTAATTAATCAATGATTTATACCCAAGGTAGTATAGTCCATAAATGGCACAGTCCAGGTTCCAATATCTCTTTATTGAAATCTTATAATTTTACAGATTATGGATTCTTAATTCCATAAATTCAATTTAAAAGATTTATTACTTCATCTTAAGTTTTAAATATTTTTAATATTTGGTATTAAATGATTTCCAACAAAATATACCCTCTAATGCATTTTACATTCTCTATAGGCCTTTTATAGGCCTTAGGACACATATATAAATTCATTTTGCCCACTTTTATAATTTAGGAAATGTGATTCTGGAATTTTTTATATTCAGGTTTAAGTAAAGAAACCACTTTATATGTCCAAATAATAAAATAAAGACAATTTTGTATATAGTTCCAAAATTTTCAAATTGATTAAAAAAAAGTAAATGATAATTAATTGAATTTTAATTAGGAATATAGAGAAATAACATCCCTGTTCACATTATCTGATATCCCTTACTTATACAAGAAAAATATATTTGTGCATACGCACATATAGACCAATATATACAACCCTGTCATGATTGTGGCACTTTTGGCTATTATAAAAATGTCCTATACTTCAAGTAACTAAAATTTTGAGACGGAAGTGACATTAAGACTAGCCTTATGACTGATTTTGTGTTGTATTAAGTCATGTGTTAAGAAAGTTAAAAATCTTTCCCTACCTGGAGAAGACAGCAAAGCCTTATATAATACTATATTTTTTTTCCTTTTTAAACAACATAAATAAAAGTCCACCAAATATTAACTTATTGCTGTTAGATCTTGATGAGTCAATTTTGACCATAGCAACCCCATGAAACAGAACGAAACACTGCCCAGTCCTGTGCCATCCTCACAATAGTTGTTATACTTGAGCCCATTGTTGTAGCCACTGTGTCAATACATCTTGTTGAGAGTCTTCCTCTTTTTCACTGACCCTCTACTTTGCCAAGCATGATGTTCTTTTCCAGAGGCTGATCCCCTGTGACAACATGTCCAAGTTGAAGCCGAAGAAAATTAGAACAAGTCAACAAGAGCCAAAGTACAACCTTGAGTATATCCGCCTGAATTTATAGACCATCTCAAGAATATATTTGGCCCATTGAACACTAATGACCAAGTTGTGGAATTATATCAAGAACATCATACATGAAGAAAGTGAGAGTTACTTACCACAACAAGAAAGAAAAGACCAAAACGAATGTCATAAGAGACTCTAAAAATTTCTCTTGAAAATTGATAGTCTGTTCTACAGTCACCTCTTAGCTTGTTCCGACTGATGATATTGAGCTTTTCCATAGTGTCTTTCCACAGATGTGGTCAATTCAATTCCTGTGTATTCCATCTGGAGAGGCCCATGTGTATAGCTGCCATTTATGTTGTTGAAAAAAGGTATTTGCGATGAAGAAGTCCTTGGTCCTGCAAAATTCTATCATGTGATCTTTGGCATTTTTTCTATCACCAAAGCCATATTTTCCAAGTACAATCCTTCCACTTTGTTTCCAGTTTTCACATTTCAATCACCAATAATTACCAATGCAACTTGATTGCACGTTTGATCAATTTCAGAATGCAGAAGTTGGTAAAAATCTTCAATTTCTTCATATTTGGCTTTAGTGGTTAGTGTGTAAATTTAAATAATAGTCACATTAACTCGTTGTCCTTGTAGGCATATGGATACTATTCTATCAGTGAAAGTGTTGTACTTCAGGATAGAAGTACATTAATAATAATAACATTAAGAGCAGTAATTAAAATCTGATCTTAGCAATAAATGGCCAACATTAAAACCATTCACTTGTACCCTACTTAAAATGCTACTGTCATAATTAGGGTTATCATGTAATTAATCACTCAAGCCAGGGCACTTTTGAGAGGTAAAGGCAGTTTTATAGTTGTTCTGGTTTAATTCACTAGGACTTTTCCAGAAAATAGCATAATATATTCACCCTACTTTACGTTAGCATCACAATATTTGTATTATTTTAAAAAGTATATCTTACGTGTAGACAAAAAGTACATTCTATTCCTTTATAGTAGTATTTTCTACATAGTCTATATAGAGAAAAAAGGGAAAAATAAAGTTAATTTGCTTTATGTAAAGTCACTTTGGAAAAGTAATTTTATTCAAATAAAATGAACAGTTTATATGGGATCTTAAAATCCCTTATTACAGTTAAAAACTATATGGCTACCTAGGTAAGATTTTTTTCTTACAATATGAGTCAGAAGGTGCTTTTGTAATCTTTTGTTGGTACCAAAGCTGCACACTGGAGATGCATGTTCTAAACTCCACAAAACTTCCAGAGAAGCATACTCTGAATTTCTCAGTACTGATGTTTTCTTAAGCACATTTCTTATTTTGATTTTCATATTATTTATTTAATTATAACACTTATCTTGGTGGCAGTAACTATTTTTTAATCATTGGTTTATTCTTTATAAGACCTTCCAATTTCTTGCATATGGCATGTGTGAATATGCATTTTTCCCTTTAAAATAAATGGATTGATTCAAGTATTATTACTCAAGTTCTACTATGGATGCAAGTTAATTTGCCTTGAAAAACCTATGTTCTCTGTACATATAATTTGCCCATCATCTAGTCATTCAAAAATTCATATTGACAAAAAGAGAATTGTAAAGTAGGGTTAATGTTAATGATAGATATTCAAAGGAAACCTATACATTATACCACATTCCAGTTGTAAAAAGCCCATCTTGTGTCCTATATCAAGAGTTAACAAACTTTTCTTGAAACAAGACAGAGAGTATAGATTTTTGGGTTTGCAAAGCATACAATATCTGTTGTTACTACATTCCCTGGTTTCATTATGAAGGCAGTAGGAAGTGTGTAAACAAATTAATGTGTCTGTGTTCTGATAAAACTTTATTAACGAACACTGAAATTTTCATTTCATATAATTTTAATGTATCAAGCAACAATAATCTTCTCTGGATTTGTGTGCAACCATTTACATGTGTGAAAACCCTTCCTAGCTCACAGATCTTACAGAAATAAGCAACTGACAGGATTTACCTGTGATCCAAAGATACAGCCCCTGTTGTGTTGTAGAATGCCGCTCATTATCAGTCACACCTGCATTCACAGTCAAATACACTTATAATTCTCATGGAGCTAATTTTCAATTATGAAGGACAAATATCCTATTTTTATTTTATTCTAGACACTATATGTGCTGCAAATTGGAATTAAGTGAAAGTGAATTATGTTAAATAAGTACATTAAATAGTAGAAGTTTGATACTATTATGCAAATATATGTGTATATACATCACAGCTATCTTCATGGACAGGAATTGGGGTTTTTATTATCTTTAATTGAATTAAATTCAAAATGTAGATTTATCTCCCAACCCTTAAAAATAACTTTACAAAAGACTTTTTATTCTAGCCCAACTATAACGAAATTAAAAAGAAAATTAGTTACATTTTATAATAGGGACACACTGATATTTTTTTATTCTCAAAGACTTTATTCATTTCAGCCTATTAAAGAAATTTGGCACAGTAATTATTTTGTTATTCACAGATGGAACCAAGAATTTTAATGTAGACTCTTAATATTTGCCAACCTTTTTTCTTTCCCTTATTTATGTTTGACACTAACAAAGGCCTATAGTCAAATTTAATACAAATTGCAATCTAATAGTTGGAGCCAAACAGAAAATTCAACCCTTAACTCTGTCATTACTTGTACTAGCCTCTGGCCACGTTAAGAATAAGAATGTGGAAGTAAAGAATCCACAACTGATGCTTATAAATATATTTAGTAATACCCTTCAAGAACATATAAACTCAGACATTTTGCCCTTTATCTTTCTGATCCTTGTGTATGTGTGTGTGACTTGTAATTTTAATAATAATCTCTGTCTCAGTCGTCTAGTGCTGCTATAACAGAAATACCACAAGTGGATGGCTTTAAGAAGCTGAAATTTATTCTCTCACAGTCTAGGAGACTAGAAGTTTGAATTCAAGGTGCCAGCTCCAGGGCAAGGCATTTCTTACTGTCAGTTCTGGGGGAAGGTTCTCATCACCAGTCTTGCATTGGGACTAGGAGTTTCTCAGCACAGGGATCCTGGATCCAAAGGACATTTTCTTTTCCTGGTACTTCATGCTTGATATGATGAGGTTCCCCTCCTCTCTGCTTGATTCTTTTATATTTCAAAAGAAAATGACTCAAGATAAAACCTAATCCCGTAGATTGACTCCACTTCATTAACATAACTGCCTCTAATCCTGCCTCATTAACATCATACCCATTAGAATTCATAACATATAAAGATAATCGTATCAGATAACAAAATCGTGGACAATTACACAATACTGGGAATCGTGGCTTAGGCAAGGTGACACACATTTTTTGGAGACATAATTCAAGCTATAACAATCCTCATATATGAACGATGATGCTCATTGTTTCTTAGGTTTTTTTTTTGGAGGGGATGGGCGGATGTGGGAAGAGATGGTGTTTTCACCCTGCCCATAGAAGCATATCATTTTGAAATAGTCAATATTTTACAAGTATAAGTGCATTGAGGAGAACATTTTTACATGGCTGTCTAAACATAATGTTTTAATTACTGTATTCATCAGACGTTCTTGACCAACTTCTAAATCATTTCTGGACTTTACTCCACTGACATTTCCCTACTTAAAAAGTATGAATCAAAGTTTAGAAATAGATACTCATGCCAAGAAAACAGTTCAACATTTTGAGGCATATGTTAAAAAAAAAAGGAATTTGGGGTAATCCAAAACAAAACTTTTCAAAGTATATACTAGTTGGCTTGTAAAGTTTATAACATTCTCAACATGGAAATACTAAGTGAGAAAGGATGGAGGTAGTAGGATTCTCACCTTCCACATGGGAGAACAGGTTCAATTCCTTACCAGTGCACCTAATACACTGCCCCCACCTGTTTGTCAGTGGAAGCCGAAGGTTTGCTAAGATGCTGAACAGGTTTCAGCAGAGGTTCCATACTTACACAGACTAGAAAGAAAGGCATAGTGATCTACTTTGGAAAATCAGTCAGTGAAAACCCTGTGGATCACAATGGTCTCAAGACCTACAGATCATGGGACCCCAGGCAGAGTTTCAGGCCATGCATGGGGTCACCATAAGTCAGAGGCTGACTGGACTCAGCAAAAAACAGCAAAAAAATGAGATTTTCACATAAAACTAAAAGTATTGCAATCTTTATGTATGAATTTGTTTTTGTTGTTAGGTGCTGTCCCGTTAGTTCTGACTCATAGTGACCCTATGTAAAACAGAATGAAACACTGTCTGGTTTGGCACCATGTTCACAATCTACTATGTTAGAGCTCATTGTTGCAGCCACGGTGTCAATCCATCTCATTGAGGGGCTTCCTCTTTTTTGCGGACACTCTACCGCATATGATGTCCTTCTCCAGGGACTGATCCCTCCTGATAACATGTCCAAAGTACACAAGATGAAGTCTCATAATCCTCTCTTCTAAGGAACATTCTGCCTATACTTATCCCAAGACAGATTTGTTCATTCTGGCAGTCCATGGCATATTCAATATTCTTTGCCAACACCATAATTCAAATGCATCAATACTTCTTTCATCTTCCTTATTCATTGTCCAGCTTTCACATGCATATGAGGTGATTGAAAATATCATGGCTTGGGTCTTGCCCATTTTAGTCTTCAAGGTGGCATCTTTGCTTTTCAACACTTTAAAGAGATCTTTTGCAGCAGATTTGCCCAATGTAATATGTCATTTGATTTCTTGACTACTGCTTCCATCAGTGTTGGTTGTGGATCCAAGTACAATGAAATCCTTGATAACTTCAATATTTTCTCTGTTTATCATGATGTTGCTTCTTGGTCCTATTGTGAAGATTTTTGTTTATTTATGTGTATTCATGTATATATAGAATACACACACACATAAAAATATGGTCTTCTAACAAAACAAAATTTGGGAGCTAAATTGGGGTGGAGAATGATTTCAGTTGAGGCCTAAGTTAGAGGCTTTGAATGTCAAGTAGAAGAAATACTAGAAATGCAGTAGAGAAAATAATTAAAAACATTATAATTGTGGTGAAAAAAATAAGGGTAAAGACAGATGAATCCAGGACATTTAATATACAAAAAAGCAGGAGGAGAGAAAGGGGTAAATAATTACCTCAACACAAAACAAATCATGTTTCTAAAATAAATAATGATATGATATGCAAAGTGTTGACATTGTTTGGAGTATGATTGTGGGAAAGCAACAGTAACTTTGGAAAATTCAAAAGTTAAAAGAAAATTCAAAAAAACTTCCATTCAGAAAAATAATGAGCTACTTAATAAGGAAATTAGATTTCTCTTCACCAATACCCCAGCTCCTTACTTAATGACATGGTTAAATTCCAAAAACCAGGTCATTATGTGAAAATTGGGAGTTTTCAAAAAAGGAGAATGAGACCATATCACAAAATGGAGGATGACTATATCATTTCATAACAGCCAAATTGCATCATTCTGTAACTGCCAAATTACATCATTCCATAACTACCAAATTTAATCATTATGTAGCTGCCAAACCACTGACATCATGACCCAGGCATGTATACACACAACCTTAAACATTATAGCCAGCTTTACTCTCACCTCAGACTTCAGCTTTGTTTACTGCCAGACTATGTCATTAATGCACAGAATTGTCAGATAGCAGATTTTTTATTATGATCATAAATGTGAACTGGTGGATAATGAGACAGTTGATAAGTGAGGAGAGTCAGAATCGACTAGACGGCACTGGGTTTTTTTAAGCCTACTGGAACCTGTGAAACTGCAAATAATATTTACAATTGCTGAAAGAAAAGGGCTATACTATCAAAAACCCTATAGCCAATAAAGATGTAATACATTTGATGAGATGAATTAAGTTACTTGTGCATATCCAAGAAAACATATCACTTACTCTCCTCTTTTAGTAATACTTGACAAAGAACTCTAGCAAAGCAATAAAAGCACCAGAAGGCAACCTTAACAAAGGGGAAGATCCAGATGAGAAAAATCAATTGTCAGTAATAAACATCATCATATACATTTTTAAGATCAAATTAAGAATGTGTTCCATAAACGATGAATTAGTATTTTTGGTGGGAGGGGGAGTACACGCTCCAAAGGAAATAGTAATAATAGCTGGTAACCAAAAAAGCTGTTGCATCTAAGGAAAATTTAGGTGTCTTTGATAAAATAGTGTTTCTTAAAATGTAGCAAAATGGTTGTAAATGTTCCTTCTAATTTTACTAAGGGGAGGCAGTGGGGCACGGTGTAACATAGCTTGAAAATGTGCATTTTTTTTTTCTTTTGGATAATAGTGTAAATACAGAGAGAAAGTAGCCATCAATGAAATAAAGAATAAATAAATAAGAAGAAGAAAAAACAAATGAAACTTGGCTAAAGCAACAAAGTGCCCAAATTAATAAGAAAAAAGAATTCATTGTATAGCAACTTATCGAAAGCTAAAATAAGGTTAAGAAGAAACAAAACCTTAAAATAATTAACCAACAAATAAAGACATATAAAAAAGTAAAAATATCAGTTTTTTATACTACATGTGAAATGACTTCATTCTCCCATAAAACACCAAGTTCTGGATTAGAAGAACTAAAACTCAACAAGAAATAAGGGAAGACTAAAAATAAAGTGATAAGCAAAATATACTGTAAATATCAGACAAGCAACAATTAAGAACAAAATCACTAAAAGTGGTAAATAAAACGTAATAAGAAAATGTAAACAGCTCTGAATAGTATAAGCAGAGAAACTGAATATACAAAATATTTTTTATTTTAATTAAAAAAAAAGCATATTGTGCTTTAGGTGAAAGTTTACAGCACAATTAGTTTCTCACTGGAAATTTATACACAAATTGTTTGTGACAATGGTTGCAATCCCAGCAATGTGTCAGCATTCTCCCCCTTTCCTTTCCACCCAGGGTTCCCAGTGTCCTTTTGTCCAGTTTTCCTGTTTCTTCCTGCCTTCTCTGTTTGCTTTTGTTCAAATGTTGGCCATTTGGTCTCCTATATTTGATCAGACTAAGAATCGTGTTCCTCACGTGTTCTATTGTTTATTTTGTAGGTCTGTTAATCTTTGGTTGAAAAGTGGACTTCAGGAGTGATTCCACTTCTGAGTTAGCAGGGTGTCCAGGTGCCATAGTCACTGGGATTCTTCTAGTCACAGTCAAACCACTAAGTCTGTTCTTTTAGGGGGAATTTGAATTTTGCTCTCCAGGAGTGTCTATTGTGATCCTTGTCAGAGTGGTCTGTGGTGGTAGCTGGGCACCATCTTGTCCTTCTGGGCTTAGGCTGGTGGAAGTTGTGGTTCCTATGGTCCATTAGTCCTTTGGATTAACATTTTCTTTTTGCCTTTGGTTTTCTTCATTCTCCTTTTCTCTAGATGGGATGGGACCAATAGATGTATCTTAGATGGCCATTTGCAAGCTTTTAAGACCCCAGATGCTACTCACCAAAGTAGGATACAGAACATTTTCTTTATGAACTATGTTATGGCAATTGACCTAGATGTCTCCCAAGACCATGGCTTCAGCCCTCAGCCCCAGTGGCTTGGTTCTTCACAGTATTTGGTCGTGTCTAGGAAGCTCCTATGGCTTTGGCTTAGTCAGGATGTGCGATTTCCCCTATATTGTGTGTTGTCTTTCCCTTCACCAAAGCTAACACTTGTCTGTGTCTAGTTAGTGATTTCCTTTCCTACCTTTCCCCTCCCTTGTAACAATTAAAGATTGTGTGCGTGTGTTTTTTTTCCTATGTGTAAACATTTTCTTCGGTTTTTAAAATAGCTCTCTCATCAGTCTTCATCCATTTTGATTGACGTATTTCACTGAGCATAATGCCCTCCAGATTCATCCATGTTGTGAGATGCTTCTCAGATTCATCGTTGTTCTTTATTGTTGCATAGTATTCCATTGTGTAACCCAGTGCCGTCGAGCCAATTCTGACTCATAACGACCCTATAGGACAGAATAGGACTGCCTCATAGAGTTTCCAAGGAGTGCTTGGCAGATTCGAACTGCCGACCCTTTGGTTAGCAGCCGCAGCACTTAACCACTATGCCACCAGGGCTTCTTCCATTGTGTATATGTGGCATAATTTGTTTATCCATTCATCTGTTGATGGACACTTAGTTTGTTTCCATCTTTTTTGCTATTGTCAATAATGCAATGAGCATGGGTGTGCATATACCTATTCGTGTGAGAGCTCCTATATCTCTAGGATATATTCCTTGGAGCTGGATTCCTGGATCTTGTGGTATTTCCATTTTTAGCATATTGAGGAGGCACCATATTGTTTTCTCTAGCCCTTGTACATTTTACATTCCCACCAGCAGTGTCACTTTGGCCAAAGTTTTGTCAATTCTGTTAATCTTTTCAAAGAGCTAACTTTTGGTGTTGTTGATTCTTTTGTTTTTCTGTTGTCTATTTCATTTATTTCTGCTCTAATCTTTATTATTTCCTTTCTTTCTTGCCTGTGGGCTTCTTTACCTGTTCCCTTTCCATGTGTTCTAGTTGTATTTTGATATTGGTCTATTCTTTTTTGCTATGTGCTTTTATTGCTATGAATTGACCTCCAAGCACTGCCTTTGCAATATCCCAAAAGTTCAGGTATGATGTGTTTTCATTCCCATTTTTTCTAGGAATTTTTTGATTCCTTCTTGGATTTCTTCTACCACTTAATTATTTTCAAGCAAGATATTATTCGGTTTCCATGTATTTGATTATTTTCCTTGCCCTTCCTGTTACCGATTTCCGCTTTTATGGTATTGTGATTAAAGAGAATCTTTTGTATTATTTCGATGTTTTGGATTTTATTGAGGATTGCTTTGTGCCCTAAAATATGGTCTATTCTGGAGAATGTTCCATGTGCATTGGAAAAGAACGTATGCTTTACTACTGTTGTTGGAGTGTTCTATAAATGTGTATGTGTTCAAGTTGGCTGATTTTGTCCTTTAGATCTTCTGTATCTTTTTAAGTTTCTTTCTAGATCTTCTCTTCTTTACCAACAGTGGTATGTCGGAGACTTCTACTATTACTGTGAAACTGTCAATTTCTCTTTTCAGTGCTGTTAGTTTATTTTATGTATTTTGGAACCCTGTCATTGGGTGTGTAGATATTTATTAAGGTCTTGTCTTCCTGATGGATTGTCCCTTTAATCATTATATAATGTCCTTCCCTATCTTTCTTCCTTCCTTCCTTCCTTCCTTCCTTCCTTCCTTCCTTCCTTCCTTCCTTCCTTCCTTCCTTCCTTCCTTCCTTCCTTCCTTCCTTCCTTCCTTCCTTCCTTCCTTCCATCTTTCTTTCTTTAAATTGTACTTTAGATGATGGTTTACAGAACAAACTAGTTTCTGTCCTTCCTTATCTTTTATGGTCAATTTTGCCTTAAAGTCTATTTTACCTGAAATTAGTATTGCCTCTCCTGCTCTTTTTTGTTACTGTTTACTTGATGTATTTTTTTCCATCTTTTGATTTTTAATATATTTGTGCCTTTTCGTCTAAGATGTGTGTCTTGTAGAGAGCATAATGACAGGTTGTATTTTTTTTAATCCATTCTGCCACTCTCTGTCTCTTTGCAGGTGCATTTAAGCCATTTATATTCAGTGTGATTATCAATAAGATTTGAGTTTATTGCTGTCATATTGTGCTTTTTTTTTTTTTTTTTTTTGGTGATGCTGTTTTCTTTGTTCCTCTTTCCTGTGCTGAGTTCCTTTTGTTTGGGGAATTTCTTTTCTTTTCTTTCTCTATTATAGATTTTATGCTTACTGAGTCTTTGTTTTTCTTTTTTATTCTCATGAGTAGTTTTTTTTTTTTTAATTTTCTTTGTAGTTACCTTGAAATTTACCCTTATCTTTCTGAGTACAAAAGTCTTTTATTACTTCATGTTGCCTTGACTTTCTCTTTATTAAAACTTTCTGTATCTACACTGTTTATTCCCCCTCTTATTACTTTAATGTTGTCATCATTTACAGAGTGAAGCCTCTGTTTCCTATTTTAAGTTTTTTAGCTTTGTTTCATTATTCAGAGTCATTTACCTAGGTTAGTATATTGCTGTTGCTGTCATGTGATCTAGAATCCATTTGTTGTCTGATGCTGTTGGTTCTCTAACTGAAAGAATCTCTTTAATATTTCTTAGAAATTTGGTTTGGTTTTTAGGAATTACCTTAATTTCTATTTATCTGGAAATGTCCTAATTTCACCATTGTATTTGAGAGAAAATTTTGCAGGATATATTATTTTTGTTTGGCTGTTTTTTTTTTTTTTTCCCCCTTTCTTCAAGGTTTTATATATGGCAGCCAGGGCCTTCTTGTCTACATAGTTCCTGTCATGTAATCAGAATTTAGTCTTACTGCTTCCCCTTTTTAAGTGACTTTGTTTTTCTAGAGCTGTGCTCAAGGCTCTTGCTTTATCTCTGGTTTTGGAAAGTGTGATTATGATATGTCTCGGTGACTTTCTTTTGGAATCTACCATATATGGGATTTGTTGTTCTTCCTGAATGTGAGAAGAATTAGAAAAATAAAATTATCATCTTAGTCATCTAGTGCTGCTGTAACAGAAATACCACAAGCGAATGACTTTAACAAACAGAAGTTTATTCTCTCACAGTCTGGTAAGCTAGAAGTACAAATTCAGGGCATCAGCTCCAGGGAAGGTTTTCTCTGTCAGTTCTGGAGGAAGGCCCTTCTCATCAATCTTCCCCTGGACTAGGATCTGAGCTTCTCCGCTTGGGAACCTCGAGTCCAAAGAACGTGCTTTGCTCTTGGTGCTTCTTTCTTGGTGGTATGCAGTCCCAACCTCTCTGCTTGCTTCTCTTTCCTTTTATATCTCGTAAGCTAAAAGGTGGTACAGGCCTACAAACTCTGGGGATGTGAACTGAGCATGGGTGTTACATCGTACCCTAATCCTCTTCAACATAATCCAATATTGCCTCATTAACCAAAGGCAGGGATTAGGATTTACGACATATATGAAAATTATATCAATCACAAAAAGGAGAACAACTGCACAATACTGGAATCATGGCCTAACCAAGTTGACACATATTTTGGGGGACACAATTCAATCCATGACAATTGTCATACCAAATTTTTCTCTAATTCTATTGTATTTGGGACAGTCTATAGCCAATAAGATCATAGATAAGCAAAGTAATTAAATCAGCATGCTCAAAATAATGTAAGTATAAATAAAAAGAAATAAATTATGTCTCAAAAGGCATTATATAAAAAATAAATAAAATACTTGGCCAAAGGAAAAAAAAAAATTTTTGTTGTACTTTAGATGAAGGTTTACAGAGCAAAGTAGCTTCTCATTATGCAGTTAGTACACATATTGTTTTATGACATTGCTTAACAACTCCACGACACCTCAATGCTCTCCCTTCTTGACCTTGGGTTCCCTATTACCAGCTTTCCTGTCCCGATCCTGCCTTCTAGTCCTTGTTCCTGGGCTGGTGTGCCCCTTTAGTCTTGTTTTCTTTTATTGGCCTGTCTAATCTTCTGCTGAAGGGTGAGCTTCAGGAGTGAATTCATTACTGAGCTAAAAGGGTGTCCTGGGGCCATGGTCTTGGGGTTTCTCCAGTCTCCAGTCTCTGTCAGGCCACTAAGTCTGGTATTTTTTTATGAGTTAGAATTTTGTTCTACATTTTCCTCCAGAACTGTCTGTGGCACTCTACTGTGGTAGTCAGTGCCGGTAGCTGGGCACCATCTAGTTGTACTGGACTCAGTCTAATCTTTTCCTTGTATCTTTAGTTTTCTTCAATCTCCCTTGCTCCCAAAGGGGTGAAACCAGTGGAGTATAGTAGATGTTCACTTGCAGGCTTTTAAGACCCCAGACGCTTCTCACCAAAGGAGAATGCAGAACATTTTCTTTATAAATCATGTTATGCCAGCTGAGCTAGATGTTCCCCGAGACCATGGTCTCCACAGCCCTCAGCCCAGCAATTCAGTCCCTTAGGGAGTTTGGATGTGTCTATGGTGCTTCCATGACCTTACCTTGTACAAGTTGTGCTGGCTTCCTTAGTATTGTGTACTGTCTTAACCTTCACCAAAGTTAGAACTTACCTATTGCATATTTAGTGTTTTTCCATCCCCACACTCCTCCTTCGTAATCATGAAACATTGTTTCTTTTTGGTTTTAAACTTTTTAAAGAATTTTTATGATAGTAGTCTCATATAATATTTGTCCTTTTGAATTGACTTATTTCACTCAGCATGATGCCCCACAGATTAATCCATCTTGTGAGATGCTTTACACATTCATCATTGTTCTTTATCGTTGCTTAGTACACCATTGTGTGTATGTACCATACGTTGTTTATCCATTCATCTGTTGATGGGAATCTAGGTTGTTTTCATCTAGATTGGGCTATTGTGAAAAATACTACAATGAGCATGGGTGTGCATATGTCTATTTGTGCGACTGTTCTTATTGTACCATGGTTGTATCATTTTGCATTCCCACCGGCAGTGCATAAGAGTGCCAATATCACTGCAGACTCTCCAGCAATTGTTATTTTCTGTTTTTTTTGATTCATGCCAGTAATACTGAGGTGAGATGGTATGTCATTGTGGCTTTAATTTGCATTTCTATAATGGCTAATGATCATGAGCATTTCCTCATGTGCCTGTTACCTGCTTGAATGTCTTCTTTGTTGAAGTGTCTGCTCATTCCCTTTGCACGTTCTTAATTGGATTTTTTGCCTTTTTGTTGTAGAGGTGTTGGACTTTCCATAGATTTTAGAAATTACACCTTTTTCAGATTTGTAATAACTAAAATTTTTTATCCCAGTCTATATCTTCTCTTTTTACTCTTTTGGTGAAGTTTTTGGTGAGCATAAGTGTTTAATTTTTAGGAGATCCCAGTTATCTAACTTATCTTCTGGAGTTTGCGTGTTGTTAGTTATGCTTTGTATCCTGTTAACGCAGTGTGTTAGGGCCTCTAGCATTTATCTTACTTTTTCTCCTATGATGTTTATAGTTTTTGGCTTTGTATCTAGGTCATTGATACATTTTGAATTAGTTTTTAGGTAGTGTGAGGTATAGGTCCTGTTTCATTTTTTTTTTTTTTTTTTTTGCAGATGGGCATCCAGTTTTGCCAGCACCATTTGTTAAAACACTGTCTTTTCCCCATTTGATGGACCTTGGGCCTTTGTTGAAGATCAGGTCACTGTAAAGGTGGATGGAATTACATTTGGCTTCTGAATTCCGTTCCATTGGTCAATGTATTTGTCGTTGTACCAGCACAAGGCTGTTCTGACTACCATAGCTGTATAGTAGGTTCTGAAGTCAGGTAGAGCAAGTCCTTTATTCTTCTTCAATAGTGCTTTACTTATCTGGGTCTTTTTCCTTGTCCATATAATGTTAATGATTAGTGTTTCCATCTCTTTAAAAAAAAAGTCGTTAGTATTTGGATCAGGATTGCATTGTATTTGTAAATTGCTTTGGGTAGAATTGTCATTTTCACAATGGTTAGTCTACCTGTCCATGAGCATAGTATGTTTTTCCATTTATGTAGATGTCTTTTGGTTTCTTTCAGTAGTGTTTTGTAGTTTTCTTTGTATAGGTGTTTTGCATCCTTCATTAGATTTATTCCCAAATTTTTTTTTTTTTCTTTTTAGGGACTGTTATAAATGGTATTGTTTTCCTGATTTCCTTTTCATAGTTCTCTTTATTGGTGTATAGGAAGTCGACTGATTTTTGTATGTTTATCTTGTATCCTGATGCTCTGCTGAGTCTTTCTATTACTTACAGTAGTTTTCTGCTGAAGTCTTTTGGATTTTCTGTGTATAGTATTATATCATTTGCAAATAGGGACAGTTTAACTTCTTCATTACAAATTTGGATGCCCTTGTTTCTTTTTCTTGCCTTATTACTCTAGCTAGGACTTCCAGCACAATGTTAAATAGAAGTGGTGATAAACAGCATCCTTGTCTTGCTGCTGTTCTCAGGGGGAAAGTTTTCAGCCTCTCTCCATTAAAAATGATGCTAGCCATTGGTTTTGTATATATGCCCTTTATTATGTTGAGGAATTTCCCTTCTATACCTATTTTATTGAGAATTTTTGCCAGGAATATTTATTGGACTTTGTTGGTAGGTACCCTTTCTGCGTTGATTGAGATGATCATGTGATTCTTTTATCTATGTGGTGGATTATGTTGATTGATTTTCTAATGTTGAAGCATCCCTGCATGTCTGGTATGAATCCTACTTGGCTGTGGTGTGTTATTTTTTTGATATGATGCTGAATTCTATTGGTTAGCATTTTGTTGAGAATTTTTTGCATCTATATTCATGAGAGATATTGGTCTGTAATTTTCCTTTTTTTTTGTGGTATCTTTGCCTGGGTTTGGTATCAAGGTTATGCTGGCCTCATAGAATGAATTTGGAAGTATTTCCTCCTTTTCTATGTCCTGAGTAGTACTTGTGTAATTCCTTCTCTGAATGTTTGGTAGAATTCTCCAGTGAAGCCATCTGGGCCAGGGCTTTTTTTTTTTTTTGGAATTTTTTTTTTTTTTTTTTTTTTTAATTACCTTTCCAATCTCTTCTCTTGTTATGGGTCAGAAGGAAAATTTTAACGAAGAATTTAAAACTAAAGATTTTACAATTCAAATCTTTATATTATTTCAGATGATTGATAAAAGGTGACCATAAAGTTTTAAGTGCTTAGAAATTATGAAAAAAGGATTATCATAAAGTAAATCAAATTTAAATATCAAACTAGCCACAAAGCATAATTGTCACTTAGTACAACATGGAGACACAGATAAATCTTTTTTCTGAAGAAAAAATCTATAGATTGAATTATATTCATTTTAAACCAGAAAGAATAAAATACTCAGCCTTACAGCCTTAGAACCAGTTTAAAAGATTGTAAAAATAAAAGAATCAAATGAAACTCTTCTAAAAACTTTGTAAATATAGAATCTAAAAGAAATGAAATTAACAAAAATAAATTTACAGATTACATATATATACATTAAAAATCTTGTTCTTTAAAGCTATGAGTTAAACTGATTTGTATTTTGTCTCATAATAATTTTACATTCTCAGGAAGAATAACATATCTTGCTGATCATTTGACTGTTTTCTCATTTTCTGCTTCTGCACTTTATTTGTTGGTATACTCTATGTTTCCTCTGATTCTAAATTACACAACAATCTGGTAACCACTTTGATGTCACTGAAGTGAAAGCAGTTAACACTCCCAGCTGCTAATCAAAATTTGTGTGTTCAAGTCCACTCAGAGGCACCTCACTAAGAAGCCCTGGAAACCTATGTCTGAAAAATCAGCTATGGAAACTCTATGAAGGACAGTTCTATTCTGACACACGTGGAGTCACTGTGAGTCATAATCGACTCAAGGACAAGTACTTTTTTAATAAACTTTATGAAGGCATTGGTGGTTCAGTGGTAGAATTTTCACCTCCCATGCAAAGACCCAGGTTTGATTCCTGGCCAATGTACCTTATTTGCAATCACCAACAGTCTGTCAGTGGAATCTTGCATGTTACAATGATGCTGAACAAGTTTCAGTAGAGCTTCCAGAATGAGTTGTACTAGGACAAAAAGGCCTAGTGATTTACTTTGGGAAATGAACAATGAAAATCCTACAGATAACAACAATCTAATTCACAATTGATTACGGGGATGGAGCAGGACCTGGTAATTTTCCTTTCTCTTGTGCATGTAGTTGCTACAAGTAGAGGGCAAACTCAACAGCAGCTAACAACAACAACTTATAATTATCCTTATTCTCCAGGAAAATCCTTGCTGCAAACAAGGAGATTGTCATTCAGTTACTTACCACCTGGATCAAACTGAAAACTAGTGATGAAGCAATGAGTGGCCACATGACAACCAGTCTAAGTACTATGGAACTTTCATAGTAATTTTTTATCATAGGAATTTGGAATTGGGATTCAAAGAAAGCAAGTAATTGACTGTCAGCACCAAAGAAGTTGTGTAAACTGGGAGCTTTGCAGTGGCCATATACCTCTAGAAGCAATATAAAGCCCTAGGTAAATGGAGAAACGTAAAGTAGAAGGGAGAAAAAATAGAAAACAATGTAAGAATGGTTTCCAAGTTCCCATTAGTTAACTTAGATTCTATGTGTTATTTCAATCCACTTCCAAAAAAATTACATTAATATAGATATTACACATACTTATATACATACATGTGTATATGTATATATATGTGTGTATATATATGTGTGTGTGTGTGTATAGAGAGAGCCCTGGTGGTGCAGCGGTTAAAATGTTCGATTGCCAACCAGAAGGTCAGTGGTTTGGACCACCAGCAGTTGTGCTGGAGAAAGATGTGGCACTCTGCTTCCATAAAGATTTATAGCCTTAAAAACCCTGTGGGGTGGCTATGAGTCAGAATCAACTCAATGACAGTAGGTTTGGTTTTAGTGTACATATATATATATATATATATATATAAAATCCGAGAAGTTGGACTATATGAAGAAGAACGGGGCATCAGGATTTGAGGAAGACTCATTAACAGCCTGTGTTATCCAGATGACTCAGTCTTGCTTGCTGAAAGTGAAAAAGACTTGAAGCACTTACTAACGAAGACCGAAGGTCACAGTCTTCAGTGTGGAATGTACCTCAACTTAAAGAAAACAAAAATCCTTACAAGTGGACCAATGAGCAACATCATGATAAATGGAGAAAAGATTGAAGTTGTCGAGGATTTCACTTTACTTGGATCCACAATCAACACCTGTGGAAGCAGTAGTCAAGAAATTAAATGATGCATTGCATTGGGCAAATCTGCTGCAATGGACCTCTTTAAAGTATTGAAAAGTAAAGATATCACCTTGAAGACTAAGCTGCTCCTGACCCAAGCCATGGTATTTTTAATTGTATCATGTGCATGTGAAAGCTGGACAAAGAATGAGGAAGACCAAAGAAGAATTGACGCCTTTGAATTGTGGTGCTGGTGAAGAATATTGAATATACCATGGATTGCCAAAAGAATGAACAAATCTGTCTTGGAGGAAGCACAACCAGAATGCTCCTTAGAAGCAAGGGTGGCAAGACTGCATCTTACATACTTTGAACATGCTGTAAGGAAGGATCAGTCCCTGGAGAAGGCCATCATGCTTGGCAAAGTATAGGGTCAGAGGAAAAAGAGGAAGACCCTCAATGAGTTGGATTGACACAGTGGCTGCAACAATGAGCTCAACATAACAACGATTGTGAGGATGGCACAGGACAGGGCACTGTTGTGCATAGGGTTGCTATGAGTAGAAGCCAACTCGATGGCACCTAACAACAACAAATATATATACTCACACAAAGTGTATATATACCTACATATATTCATATGTAAATTTATTAAACAAAAATGAAAGATATTGTTCATTTGCAGTCTAGACAACCTGGGTAAAGAAATCACAGTATTGAATCCATATCCTATAGTACTTATAATATGCAAGGTACAGATCTAAGTGCTAAGAATATGGATATAATCAGAGAAAAATCTGTACCCACAGTATATGCATGTAGCATGGGAATGGAATGTTACAATATAATCACAAAATATTAAAATTCAGAATGTTGTTGTTAAGTGCTGTCAAGTCAGTTCTGACTCATAGGGAGGGACAATATGCACAGCAGAACGAAACACTGTATGGTCCTGCACCATCCTCAAAATTGTTACTATGTTTGAGCACATTGTTGTAGCCACTGTGTAAATCCATCTCACTAATGGTCTTCCTCTTTTTTGCCTACCCTCTACATTATCAAGCAGAGATGTCCTTCTCCAGGGCCTGGTCACTCATAATCACATGTCCTAAGTATGTGAGACAAAGTCTCACCATCCTTGCTTCCGAGCAGTACTCTGGCTGTATTTCTTCCAAGACAGACTTGTTTGTTCCTCTGACAGTCAACGATATATTAAATATTCTTTGTCAACACCATAATTCAAAGGCATCAATTCTTCTTCAGTATTTATTCCTTATTTGTTGTCCAGCTTTCACGTGCACATGAGGCAATTGAAAATACCATGGCTTGGGTCAGGTGCACCTTACTCCGCAAAGTGAAATCTTTGCTTTTTTTAACACTGAGTTTTTTGCAGCAGATTTGTCCAATGCAATGATTTGATTTCTTTGATTTCTTGACTGCTGGTTCCATGGGTGTTGATTGTGAATTCAAGTAAAATGAAATCCTTGACGAGTTCAATATTTTCTCCATTTATCATGATGTTGCTCATTGGTCCACTTGTGAGGATTTTTGTTTTCTTTATGTTGAGTTTCCATCCATACTGGGGCTATAGTCTTTGATCTTCCTCAGCAAGTGTTTCAAGTCCTCTTCACTTTCAGCAAGCAAGGTTGTGTCATTTATGTATTGCAGGGTGTTAATAAGTCTTTCTCCAATCCTAATGACATGCTTTTCTTCATATAGTCCAGCTTCTCGGATTATTTGCTCAACATACAGACTGAATAAGTCTGGTGAAATGATACAACCCTGATGCATACCTTTCCTGATTTTAAACCACGCTGTAGCCCCTTGTTCTCTTCAAACAACTGCCTCTCAGTCTTTGTACAGGTTCCTCACGAACACAATTGAGTGCTCTGGAATTCCCATTCTTCGCAATATTATCCATAATTTGCTATGATCCACACAGTCGAATGGCTTTGCATAGTTAATAAAACACAGGTAAACATATTTCTGGTATTCTTTGCTTTCAGCCAAGATCTATCTGATGTCAGCAATGTTATCTCTTGTTCCACAACCTCTTCTGAATCCAGCTTGAATATCTGGCAGTTCCCTTTTGGTGTATTGCTGCAAAGTTAACTTATAAATAGTAAACATATTTTGAAATGTTAAAGAATAGAAGTAACTCATTCATTTTAAAGACATTACAAAAGATTCCTGAGCTGAATCAGACTTGAGTTGCACTTTCAAGCACAAGTGGTATTTAACTAAGTACAGAATGTGGGAGAAATTGCATGCTAGGCAGCATAAACATGTATAAAGACACGAAGAGTTAGAAAGAAGGTCATTTCCAAGCATCTATAAATAACCAAGAGTGTAGAGAGAATAGGGAGGCAGAAAGGAAAAGAGGAATATAAATAAGACAGGCAACAAATTATACTCAACCTTTTCCTGAGTGTGATAGGAAGCCACAGGAAGATTTAGAGCTGGATGTTTTGATAAATTTTAGAACAATCTGGAAGTAGTCTGGAAGATATGGAGTGGTGCATGAAAGCAAGTGAAGAGTATGTGGAAGCAATTTGAAATTTCTCTTTGAAATTGAGTAAATAGCTGAGCTAACAGGGGGAAATGGCTATGGGAAGGGAAGGATGGGTTCAAGAAATATTCAGGAGCAGTCCTTTGCAAGCACAGGCTCAGGACATTTTCTGAGTCACTCTGCACTTACCGCACAGGTACAAGTAGGAGACCCATTCGTAGTGATTGCGTGAGGATAAATTGGATAAAATATGTCACAGCACCTTGCAAAATTGAAAACTACCTGTATATATTGATATTATATGCATTAAACTAAGATTTATCCACATTAACATAAATTATCCCCTTTGCCTTTTATATTACATTCTTTGTTATCAAAATATTGGAGTGGTTCTAAAGAAAATTTCATAAAAGTTTAGAAAGAAGGCAACTGCCTGGATATTATATCCCAGACCGTCCTTTCAGTTACTCAGGCTATGTTGTTAGTTCTCAAGTCAATTCCAACTCAGAGATACCCCATGCGTGGAGAATAGAGCCCCACAGGATTTTCAAGCTTTTACCTTTCTGAAGCAAATCTCTGGGCTTGTCTTCTGAGGCACATCTGTGTGGGTTGGAACCATGAATCATTTGGCTAGTAAGTGCCTAACCACTTGTGCCTCCCAGGGACTAGCTCATATCATTTACATCAAGGAATCCACCACTATATACTCATCTTAACTCTCTCTCCCTTAGCATTTCTCATGTCTACTCTCCCTTCCTCTTTTGACTTCTTTCTTTTTTTACTTTTTCTTTGTATTCCTTCTGCTCCTCTTCTCTTCTTTCCCAGAGAATATGTTTTTAAAATGTTCATATAGGCTAGAAATAGAGATTAATTTGAGATTAATATATTCATGATTTTTTTTAATTGAGCATTTACAAAGTGCCAGTAACTCTGTAAGTCCCTAGTGATGCAATGGTGATGAGGTAAACTTGGTCCCTGTCCTCAGTGTGTTTATAGTCTAGCAGGTAATATAGTTGAAGAAGTGTTCATGTGTGATGGTTTTTGTATGGTGAGAGAAAGAGAGAGACAGAGATTTACTATGCAATGACAGAAAAGGAACCTAATATATGACTCACAAAGTCAGCCTTCACAAAAGAAACAATTCACAAAAGGCCTTTTTTTTGAGTGAGATGAAGAATAATTATTTAGAAACCACTGAGGAATGAAAAAGGAGTCCTGGTGGTACAGTGATTAAGGCTCTTGGCTGCTAACTGACAGGTCAGCAGTTCAAACCTACTAGCTGCTCAGTGGGAGAAAGATGTGGTAGTCTGCTTCCTTAAAGATTTACAGGCTTGAAAACCCTGTGGGCCAGTTCTACTCTGTACTATAAGGCTGCTGTGAGTCGGAATCAACTCAACGGCAGTGGGTTTGGTTTTGATTTGGGGAATGAAAATTGCTCCAGAGTAAGGGAAGGACCTCCTCGTACGCCTTGATGCAAAAGAGAACATGGCAACTTCTAGGAATAAAGAAGTTCAGCAGGGCTGGAAAATATGGTGAGAGAGAATACTGAGATAGCCACTGCCGTCAAAAATGTCAAAATTAGTACTGTACTACCTCATGAAGAATATTGTCGTAAGAATCACAGAATGATATCAAAACACACTTTAAAGCATCTTCAGAAAGAACATCTGAATCAGAATCATATTTTAATTATTATCATATTTGTGATTATAGGGGATATGATACTGAATTGAGAAAAAAAAATATTTTTATAGAATTAAGTAAATATTTCTGTAAAGAATATCTCTGATTCAATTTAGAAAATAATAAACAATGCACTGACTGATAAACTGATTAAATGGATTAAATTGTTTTCATGGGGAAGGACATATACTAGAAAAATGGACGTATAATTGTAGTATAAATGGATTATTTGTTCATGTATAGAGGGTCACTCATTCAGCAATGAAGATATAAAGAACAATTGACAGGCAGAAAGTGCGTTAAGGACTGCAAAGCAGAAACTCATCATCTTCACATGGCATGACCTCCACTATCAGCAGAGCTGTCACTCTCACCCACTCAGGAAGCTACTGGTAGAGTTCAAAGGTATTTACAATTACTTGGCCAAAAGGAAGGGTCAAGTTACAAGTCAGTAAATTGCTCATCAGTCTACAACAGTAGAAACTCCTCAAGAAATCATGTAAAGGTTAAAGGAAAACTGATATAAAGCCCACTCACCTGCAATGCTGTAAGACCTAGACAGTATCTATTTTAAGTTATAGCTCTATGATGTTTTTCAAGGACTCAAAAATGTTCTGGAAAATTGACAAACCCCTTTGTTCAGGAGGAAAGTAATCTGGATCATTATAGTCCTTTCTGTTGAAGAAAAAACCTAACCTGTTGACCTTCTGAAATTTTAAATTCTGTGGGTTCATCTATCTATCCATCTACCTATCTATCATCTATCTATCTATCTATCTATCTATCTATCTATCTATCTATCTATCTATCTATCTATCTATCTATCTATCATCTACCTATCTATCTATCATCTATCTTTCATCTATCTATCTATCATCTATCGATCCCTCCATCCATCCATCTATCTGTTGATCCATCGATCCATCTTTCTAACAATCTGTGGTTGTAAAGAAACATGTTTCTGGTTTACTCAAACTGCTATTTGGTGTCAATCAAATTTAAGAACAAAATAACATTACTCTCATAAGTAATCTTTTTTTTTGTTTTTTTTAATAAGTAATCTTTTAGTAGACATAGATATGTTGTTCTTTCTCTTTCACATTATTTTATCTTTGCCTCATATAGTTATTTCTGATTTTTTCTCTCTGCAGAAGAGTGACTTTCAGGGTATGGGAAGAAAGATTACGAAAAGGAAGAGAGAATGGTATTTATTTCTTATGAAAGATTTAATGGAGCTATATAAGTGATTTATTCAAAATATTATATTAGTTGACTTTTATGTAACTTTTCATATGGAAATATAAAGCAAAAATGTGCATAGATCAATGAATTTTAACCATGGCAGCATACCCAGTAAGCCTCAGCCAAATCAATATGTAAAACAACACGGTGTACCCTTGTGCCCTCTCCCTTTCATTATGCTCCTCAAAATATATTCAGCATTCTCATTTCTATCACCAGAGATTAGTTGTGTTTGCTATAAAATATTACATTAATGTCAGACAGTGTCCTCTTTTGGTTTATTTACTTCATTTAACATTACAATATGTTTAAGAAATACATCCGTCTTGTTCTTGTAGCAGTATTTTGTAAATGTTCTTTGCTGTATTCTGCATGAATAGTCCACATTTTTAGTGTGTTCAAACACTGATGAACTTTGGAGTCATTCGAATATGGGGTGTTTTGACAACAACGATTACTATTTTATACTTCTTCTTATACAAACACACACACACATTTACGTTGGTATTATACCCTGCAATGGAATTTCTGGGTCATCCAGTATACATAAGCTCATTATTTATGAATAGTAACAGTTTTCTAAAGTAGTAGTATGAATTTTTGAGAGATCTACTTGCTCCATATCCTTGCCAATAGTTGCTATGGCTTTTCTGTTCTTTTTTCTTTTTTTCCATCTTTCTCCTTCTTTCCTTTTTTTTCTAACTTCCTTCTTTCCTTCCTTCCTTCCTTCCTTCCTTCCTTCCTTCCTTCCTTCCTTCCTTCCTTCCTTCCTTCCTTCCTTCCTTCCTTCCTTCCCTCCCTCCCTCCCTCCTTCCCTCCTTCCCTCCCTCAGTCCCAATGTCCCTCCCATTCTCCCTCCCTTTCTTTCTTCCTTCCTTCCTCCTGCTCTCCCTCCCTCCCTCCCTCTTTTTCTTTCTTTCTTTCTTCCTTCTTCCTTCCTTCTTTCTTTCTTTTTATTTTAGTCAGGCTAATAGCATCAGAGCTCTGATGACACAATGGTGAAGTGCTATGGCTGTTAACTAAAAGGTCAATAGTTCAAATCCACCAGCTGCTCCTTAGAATCCCTATTGAGCAGTTGTACTCTGTCCTATAGGGTCACTATGAGTCACAATAGACTCAATGGCAATGTTTTTCTTTTAATGAGCTATAGTGGTTTCTCATTATGGCTTTACTTTGAAAATTTTCACCAGATTTTATATACTATTTTTAATTTTAAATATATTTCAAACTTCAAAAACATTATTGCTAATATTATAAACAGTTCATATTCATTTCAATCACATAGTTACCCTTTGTAATGTTCATCCTCATTTCCTTTTGTGATGCATCTCTCTTAAATCACTTTATTTCTGCTCCCAAAATGAAAGATTTTAATGCAAGATTGCTGGTAAAAACTTTCTGTTTTTATTTGTCTGAAAACATTCTTTATTACAACTTTGTTTTTGACGAACACTTTTATGAGGTATAGTCTTCTATATTGACTGTAATTTCTTTAAGAATTTTAAACATGCCATTACTTTTCCTTTTTTCTTCTGTCGTTTCATTGTAAGTCATCACGCAGTCTCATTTTTATGTCAATAAAAGACACATGTCCTTTTTATTTTCTTTTGGCTGCCTTTAAAGGTGAAAAAAGGTGAAGATACTGAAGTTGTCAAGGTTTTCATTCTGAATTCTAAATTCAGGTGGGATATACTCAAAGTTATACATTGGCTCTTGAGGACATGTTTTAATTTTCTTCATCTTTAACGTGAACTTGGATATGAGTAATTGATGATGGTTTGTTCTTAGGAAGTTAAAGCTACCAAAACTAAGGTAGACAATATGGGTAAGTGACTATATCTATTAAGGAAATTGACCCCATATTTAATAACTTTTCAACACAGAAAGCACCAGGTACAGATGGTTTCACAGATGAATTCTACCAAACATTTATAGAAAAAATGATATCAATCCCCTACAAACTCTTCCATAAAATAAATGCAGAAGAAACATATTCCAACTCATTCTCTGATTCCAACATTAACCAGACAAATACCTTATAAAAGGAAAAGTTCAGACAAATATATGTCTTGAATATAAATGCAAAATCCTCAACAAAATATTAACAAATTGGATACAACAATTAATAAAAAAAGTTATATACCAAGAACAGGTTGGATTTATTTTAGGTATGCAAAGCTGCTTCTAGATTTGAAAATCGATTAATGTAATCCATCATATCAACAGGATAAACAAAAAAAACATACAATCATATCAATTTGTACAGATAATGCATTCGACAAGCTCCAACATTCATTCATAAAAATACTCCACAAACTCTAATAAGTGGTAACTTCCTCAATTTGATAAACAAAATGGAAAAAAAAAAAAAAAGTACATCTAATATTGTACTTAATAATGAGAAACTAGATTTTTTCCCCTAAGATCAGCAACAAGACAGGGGTGTCTCCTCTCAGCACTCTAATATAACATCATACTGAATGTGTTAGTTAATGCAATAAGAAAAGAAAAGGACATGATTATGTAGAAAATCTTAAATATTCAGCAACAACAATAGATCCTGTGACTAATAAGTCATTACAGCAAGGCTGTAGGATAAAGAGTTAACATTCAAAAGTCAACTGCTTTCCTATATCTCAGAAATAAACAACTGGAATTTGAAATAAAAAACGTAATACTTACATTAGCAACAACACAAAAAAATCAAATATTGAGGCATAAATCTAAATAAACATGCACAATATCTATATGAAGAAAGTTAGAAAAACCTGAAGAAAGAAAATCTAAATAAATGGAGATATATTTCATTCGACTGTGTGGATCATAACAAACTGTTGACAACATTGCGAAGAATGGGAATTCCAGAACACTTAATTGTGCTCATGAGGAACCTTTACATAGATCAAGAGGCAGTCATTCGGGCAGAACAAGGGGATACTGATTGCTTTGAAGTTGGGAAAGGTGTGTGTCAGGGTTGTATTCTTTCACCATACCTATTTAATCTGCATGCTGAACAAATAATAAGAGAAGCTGGACTATATGAAGAAGAACGGGGCCTCAGGATTGGAGGAAGACTCACTAACAACCTCTGTTATGCAGATGACACAACCTTGCTTGCTGAAAGTGAAGAGGACTTGAAGCACTTACTAATGAAGACCAAAGACCACAGCCTTCAATATGGATTGCACCTCAACATAAAGGAAACAAAAATCCTCACAACTGGACCAATGAGCAACATCATGATAAACAGGGAAAAGATTGAAGTTGTCAAGGATTTCATTTTACTTGGATCCACAATCAACAGCCATGGAACCAGCAGTCAAGAAATCAAAAGACGCATTGCATTGGGCAAATCTGCTGCAAAGGACCTCTTCAATGTGTTGAAGAGCAAAGATGTCACCCTGAAGGCCAAGGTGCACCTGACCCAAGCCATGGTATTTTCAGTCTCATCATAAGCATGTGAAAGCTGGACAGTGAATAAGGACGACCGAAGAAGAGCTGAGGCCTTTGAATTGTGTTGGCAAAGAATATTGAATACACCATGGACTTCCAAAAGAACGAACAAATCTGTCTTGGAAGAAATGTGGCCAGAATGTTCCTTAGAGGCAAGGATGGCGAGACTGCATTTTACATACTTTGGACATGTTGTCAGGAGGGATCAGTCCGTGGAGAAGGACATCATGCTTGGCAGAGTACAGGGTCAGCGGAAAAGAGGAATACCCTCAACGAGGAAGATTGACTGACACAGTGGCTGCAACAATGAGCTCAAGCATAACAACGATTGTAAGGATGGTGCAGGACCGGGCAGTGTTTCGTTCTGTTGTGCATAGGGTCACTATGAGTCGGAACTGATTCAACGGCACCTAACAACAACAACAACATTTTATGTTCATGGATAAAAGACTCAGTTATCTTAATATGTTAGTTCTTCCCAACTTGGTCTATGGATTCAATGGACTCTCAATTACTATATCTGCAAGTTATTTCATGGATATCAACGAACTGATCCTATAAAGAAGAAAAGGCAAAGTACCCTGAAAGCCAACACGATATTGATGAAGAATAAGAAACTCAGAGAATTGACACTTCCCAACCTTAATACTTAGTATAAAGTTATAATAACAAGACTGGAATTGATGAAAAAATAGACAAATCGATCAGTGGAACAGAATAGAAAGCCCATAAATAAACCCCCACAAATATGCTTTACTGGTTTTTGACAAAAAGAGTAAATGTAATTGAATAGACAACAGTTGTTTCAACAAATGAAGCTGGAATTACTGGACAACCACATGCCAAAAATTAAATCTAGACAGACACTACATTTATCACAAAAATTAACTTGATGTAGATCATACATCTAAATGTAAAATAGAAAACTATAAATTTTCTGCAAGATAACATAGGAGAAAATCAAGGTGACCTTGGGTTTGGTAAGACATTTTAGAAACAACACCAAAAGCATGATTCATGAAAGAAAAATCGTAAGTTGGTCTGCATTAAAATTGAAAATTTCTGCTCTGTAAAAGACATTAAGAGAGTGAAAAGACAACAGACTGGGAGAAAATATTTGCAAAACATGTACCTGACAAAACTTGCATCCAAAATATATAAAGAACACTTAATACTCAACAATAAGAAAATAACCTAATTACAAAATAAGTAACAAATTTGAGCAAAGACTTCATCAAAGAAAATATATATAGCATATATACAGCCATGTATAGCAAGCTACATATAAGGTACAGCAAGAAGACATAGCAAATAAGCATATGAAAAGATGTTCAGAATCATGTTATTAAGAAATTGCAAATTTAAAACAATAATGACTTACTACTACACACCCATTTGCTGTTGCTGTGTTGTTAGGTGCCGTCCAGTCGGCTCTTACTTGCAGAGACACTATAGGGCAAAGTAGAATCGCCCTATAGGGTTTCCAAAGAGTGGCTGGTGAATTTGAACTGCTGAACTTTTGAGTAGCAGCTGAGCTCTTAACCACTACACCACAGGGCTTCCCATATACCCATTAGAATGGCTAAAATACTAAACACTGTCACCACCAACTGGTGGTGAGGATGTGAAACAACAGAAATTCTCATCAAGTGTTGGTGAGAAGGCAAAACTGCACAGCCACTTTGTGATAGAGTTTGACAGTTTCTTACAAAGTAGACATAGGTTTATTGTATGATCCAGTAGTTATTCAAATGAATTGAGAACTTATGTCCACACGAAAACCTGCATGTGAATGCTTGTAGCATCTTTATTAATTGCCAAAACTTGGGAGGATTCAAGATGTCATTCACTAGGTTAATGGATAAATAAATTTTGATGCATTCATAAAATGTTATTGAGCAACAAAAAGAAATAAGCTAACAAGCTGTACAAAGATACGGAGGGAACTTAAGTGCATATTGTTAAATGAGAGACACCAGTCTAATAATACTACATGCCATATGATTCCAACTATGTATACAACATTTTGGAAAAGACAAAAGTATATGGAGTAAAATGATTAGTGTCTGCTAGGGGTTCTGGGGGAAGAAGGGAAAAAGTGATGAATAGGTGGAGACCATGGGATGTTTAGGGCTTTAAAACAATTCTGTAATGCATGACTTTATGCATTTATCAAAACTCATAAAACTGTACAATGCCTAAAGAGTGAACCCAATGCAAACTAATGACTTCGGTTGATAATAATATATCAATATTGGTTTATCAGTTGTAACAAATGCCCTACTCTATAGCAAGATATGAATACAGGGGAAATTGTGTAGGGGGGAGGAGGGATATATATACATACATAGTGGACTCTCTACTTTCTGCTCAATTTTTCTGTCCCTGAGCCTGATCTAAAAAATAAATCTCTTAATTAAAAAGAAAAAGATATGCATTTTACCATCCCCTGTTTTAATCTCTATTACAAACAATAGCTCATGTAAGGAACATGTTTCTTAGTTCAATCAAGTACCGGAGAACAAATGGCAACACCTGCCCAACAGCAAAGACGAGAAGGCATGAAGGGACAGGAAAGCTGGACAAAGGGACCCGGGGAATCCAGGGTGTAAAAAGAGAGAGTGTTGACATATTGCAGGGATTGCAACCAATGTCATAAAACAATTATAAAGTTTTGAATAAGAAACTAATTTGTGTTGTAAATTTTCACCTAAAACACAATACAATTTTAAAAAAAAAATGGATAGGATACACTGGTGGCGTAGTTGTTAAGTGCTACAGCTGCTAACCAAGAAGTCAGCAGTTCAAATCCACCAGGTGCTCTTTGGAAACTCTATGGGGCAGTTCTGCTCTGTCCTCTAGGGTCACTATGAGTCCGAATCAGCTTGAGGGCAGTGGGTTTGGTTTTGTTTGATTTATTACAGTGGAGCCCTGGTGGTGAAGTGATTAAGTGCTACAGCTGCTAACCAAAAAGTCAGCAGTTCGAATCTACCAGCTGCTACTTGAAAACCCTATAGGGCAGTTCTACTCTGTTCTGTAGGGTCACTATAAGTCGGAATAGACCCAATGGCGTACAATTACAACTATATTGCAGCAGAGTTGCTAACCATTTTTTCTATTCTTAAGGAAAATTACTCAATTGTTTTTGTAAAAAATAATATATTCCAATTATCAAAACTTAAAACATTAGAAAATGCATGAGTATGAAAGTGAACATATCAATTCAAATATCATGGCCCAGATCTGGAAAATGAAGGCAGAGTTTTAATGATTCAAAACTCAACACCAGGAGCCAAGATGGCAGAATAGACAGACACTTCCGTCAAGCCCTCTTTACACAAAGACCCAAAAAAACAAGCGATACGAGCATATTTCTGACAAGCTGGGAGCCCTGAGCATCAAACGCAAGCTTAGACAACGAACTGAGGGGCAGGGAGAGGAAGAGGCCATTCAGAAGTAGAGAGGAGTTACCGGACCTGAATCGCGGGGAGCCCTCAGGCACCATCTCTGGAGTGGTGAGAGCGGCGGCAGCGGGCTGGTACTAGCGTTCCACCTCAGTTTCCTCAGGGAGAAGCAGCCAGCCACACAGCCCACTCACACCTCTGGAACCGAGGAGAACAGCGCTCTCAGCAAAAATAAGTACTTGCTATAAATTACCCTGCCCCCCCCAATCCCAAGCTAGCTAGAGTGGCTGCAACCCTGGGCCTGAGATAGACCCTGGTGAGCACCTATAGCCATCCTCCCAGCCTTGGGGAAGGAAAAAATTTGCAACTGGGGGGGAAAGATAATTTGCTAACTCCATTAATCAGGGGAACTCAGCACAGAAGCGGCTCCTGTCCAGGCATAAACCATCCATGGACTTTGAGCTCCTTTCCCTTCTGCATGGACCTGTGTGGGCTATTTCAGGAGAATAGGCCCTACTCCAACCATTTCAGCTGTGCAGTGGAGAGGTGGGTTTTGACATTTGACATTGCTTTGCCTATTAAACAAGGTCCTCACCTACCCACATCAGGGACCTAAGGACTGGTAGCTCCATGCAGGTCACCCTGCCACCCTCACAGGGGTCCAAAGATAACTGGTACCTTCCAGTCCTTACAACCAAAAACTTTGGGTGCCCATGGTCCATCTGCAGAAACCCACCCACCAGCACGCTGTAGGGAACAGAGACGCGTTTTCCTCAGAGACACTTGGGGGTCGGTTCTCAGCCCCCTGCCTTGTTCAGAATATGACCCACTGCTGCAATCAGATACTGGTATATACACCAATCACCCCTGCCCCTCTAAGACTGTAGGGCAGAGCCTGTACCACACACTTGATATCAGCTACCTGGGAACCTGAGCTGAATTCATACAAGAAAAATGAATGGACTCCTAGGCTGGTATACCTGGTAACAGCTCTAGCCAGCTGGGGACAGGACACCAGAGCTCCAAAGGTGAAAATAATCAAGCTAGCTCATTCAAGCAACCCATAGTGGTATACCGAAACAAAACAAAGCAAACAGCTATGACATAGTAAGCAAGCATAAACTAATACAATAACTTATAGATGGCTCGGAGACAACAGTCAATATCAAGTCACATAAAGAAACAGACCATGATCACCTCAACAGGTTCTCAAAACAAAGAATCCAGGGATTTTATAGACGAAAGTGCATTCCTGGAGTTACCAGATGCAAAATACAAAAGTTTAATATACAGAACCCTTCAAGACATCAGGAAAGAAATGAGGCAATACGCAGAACAAGCCAAGGAACACACAGATAAAGCAACCGAAGAAACTAGAAAGATTTTTCAGGAACTTAATGAAAAGTTTAATAAGCTGGAAAAATCCATAGAGAGACAGCAATCAGAAATTCAGAAGATTAACAATAAAATTACAGAATTAGATAACTCAATAGAAAGTCAGAGGAGCAGAATTGAACATAAAAACTAACTCAAAATGGATCAAAGACCTAAATGTAAAATATACAATGATAAAGATCATGGGAGAAAAAATAGGGACAATGTGAGGAGCCCTAATACATGGCATAAACCGCATACAAAACATTATAAAGAATGTAGAAGAAAAACTAGATAACCGGGAGCTCCTAAAAATCAAACACCTATGCTCATCCAAAGATTTCACCAAAAGAGTAAAAAGACTACCTACAGACCAGGAAAAAGTTTTTAGCTATGACACTTCTGATCAGCGCCTGATCTCTAAAATCTACATGATACTGCAACAACTCAACTGCAAAAAGACAAATAGCCCAATTAAAAATTGGCAAAAGATATGAATAGACACTTCACTAAAGAAGACATTCAGGTAGCTAACAGATATATGAGGAAATGTTCATGATCATTAGCCATTAGAGAAATGCAGATCAAAACTACAATGAGATTTCATCTCACTCCAGCAAGGCTGGCATTAATTCAAAAAACAAAATAATAAATGTTGGAGAGGCTGTGGAGAGATTGGAACACTTCTGCGCTGCTGGTGAGAATGTCAAATGGTACAACCACTTTGGAAATCGATTTGGCACTTCCTTAAAAAGCTAGAAATAGAACTACCATATGATCCAGCAATCCCACTCTTTGGAATGTATCCTAGAGAAATAAGAGCCTTTACACGAACAGATATATGCACACCCATGTTTATTGCAGCACTGATTACAATAGCAAAAACATGGAAGCAACTAAGGTGCCCATCAACGGATGAATGGATAAATAAATTATGGTTTATTCACACAATGGAATACTACACATCGATAAAGAACAGTGAGGAATCTGTGAAACATTTCATAACATGGAGGAAACTGGAAGGCATTATGCTGAGTGAAATTAGTCAGTTGCAAAAGGACAAATATTGTATACGACCACTATTATAAGAACTTGAGAAATAGTTTAAACAGAGAAGAAAACATTCTTTCGTGGTTATGATAGGGGGGCAGGAAGGAGGGTGGGAGAGGGGCATTCACTTATTAGGCAGTAGATAAAAACTACTTTAGGTGAAGGGAAAGGCAGCACACAATACAGGGGAGAACAGCACAATTGGACTAAACCAAAAGCAAAGCAGTTTCCTGAATGAAGGCCAGCGTAGCAGGGGCAGGGGGCTGGGGACCATGGTTTCAGGGGACATTTAAGTCAATTGGCAAAATAAAATGTATTAAGAAAACATTCTGCATCCCACTTTTAAGAGTGGCATCTGGGGTCTTAAACGCTAGCAAGCAGCCATCTAAGATGCATCAATTGGTCTCAACCCACCTGGATCAAAGGAGAATGAAGAACACCAAGGACACAAGGCCATTACGAGCCCAAGAGACAGGGCCTCATGAACCAGCGACTACACCATCCTGAGACCAGAAGAACTAAATGGTGCCTGGCTACAACCGATGACTGCCCTGACAGGGAACACAACAGAGAACTCCTGAGGGAGCAGTAGAGCAGTGGGATGCAAACCCCAAATTCTCATAAGACCGGACTTAATGGGCTGAATGAGACTGGAAGAACCCTGGTGGTCATGGCCCCCAGACCTTCCGTTGGCCCAGGACAGGAACCATTCCCGAAGCCAACTCTTCAGACATGGATTGGACTGGACAATGTGTTGTTGGAGAGGGATGCTGGTGAGGAGTGATCTCCTTGGATGAGGTGGACACTTGAGACTATGTTGTCATCTCCTGCCTGGAGGGGAGATGAGAGGGTGGAGGGGGTTAGAAGCTGGAGAAATGGACACAAAAAAGAGAGAGTGGAGGGAGATGAGTGGGCTGTCTCATTAAAAAAAAAAAGTCTCATTAGGGGGAGAGTAATAGAGAGTGTGTAGCAAGGTGTATATGGGTTTTTGTGTGAGAGGCTGACTTGATTTGTAAACTTTCACTTAAAGCATGATAAAAATTATTAAAAAAAAAAAAAACTCAGCACTAACCACTTCCTTTACTAAGTTCAATATTTAAATTAATCTTTTATTTGACTAGATATTGTGATCTGGTAGGTGATCTCCCACCCCACCCCTAAAAAAGGCTCATGGGTGCTAGATGTATTGAGTTTGTTCATGTTTGAACAGGTCTGATTGTTGACTATCCTTTTATGATCTAAACCCTGGCTAGAAATTTCTAAAGATATTCTATCCTTCAGATGTTTGTAGACATTGCTTTACTGAATTCTGATATTCATTCTTCTTTTTTGTTTCAGAAAGCTTAAACCAGTCGGATAACTTTCACCTATCAAGTAATTTGATTTCCTTCCTCAGTTACCATACAAGCTTTTTCTTTCTTCAATCTTTGCAAACACATGCTTCATTAGAATGAGTAAGTTGTGTACTTGCTCTATTAAATTCCTTAGAATATAGGACCTTCTTATGACATTCTGATTGAGTTCTTTATATTGAAAAAATTACGTTTATTTTCCATTTTGCATCTCTCCTGTCTAAGAATATCTTATGATATTTCTTTTTTTTTAAATGTGATCTTTCACTAGTACAGTAATTTAGTTTTCAGTAGTATTTCTGTCTTGTCCTTTCTAACTGTGAAGTCTTAATTTACTTTGTACTGATTCTCAAATGTTTAGGCTTAGAACCCCCTTTTTAACTTCACGCACTTTTTTAATCATTTAGTGTTTGCGCCCTTATTTTACTAAATTATGTTCTTATTATGTTGATTTCAAAAGCAAGAAACAATTATGAGAAATTTTATCCCTTGAACTTGTCTTCTTATACTTTGAGATATTATACTTCTTTTTTCTGTGTTTAATTTGGCTGTTTTAAGATTTTTGTTTGTTTGTTTTTTGCTATTATTTTCTCTCCTTCATTACCTGCTATTATTTTTGTGACTTAGTTGTTCTGGAACAACTCTGTCCAACATTGTAGTATGCTTTCATAATGATGTGAGAATTCTTGTTGTTCTTCCCACTGGGGAAATTCTGGTTTTTCCCTTTGAAATATACTTTAAAGTTTGCAATATATTTAAGCACAGATGAGCTAATTTTTTGTTTTTTGGGGGGAGGGGGTGGAATTTAAAAAATATTCTCTAACAGAATGCATTTCCCATAAATGACAGAGAAAGGAGAGCAATTTTCACCTGCTCCTGATTATTTACCCACTTTTAGAATAACCCTGGAGTATTTACTTTGCTCAAAAGGAGTTGTCTCTTTGTTTTCTCAGTCTACCTGCTTATTCCTAATGGCCGTTTCCATTAATCCTTAAACAGAAAAGGAAAAACAAATGATTTACTATTCAGTTTGCTTTTCCCCAGATTTAGAAATATTAATAAGGATCCAGAGTATTCTCAATTCAACTCTGTGGCTCCTGGAGGTGAAAAGCTATACTTCCCCTCTCTGCTCAAGAACCTTCTACTCCTTTGACATTCAGTGTTTGAAAGTAAAAGACATGAAAAGATGTTTTGTTCTTCGATTAACACCTGACTTGTTTTATTTTGTTTTGATTCTTACTATCCTTACCTTATTTCACTGAGTGTTAGGGAAATCAAATTATGTGAATCAATTTCAGACACCCTTCTTAACCTAAATTCCCCAACTCTAATTATTGTCATTCCTTTCAAATCTGTTTCTTCCTTTTGTGTTCCGTAGCTAATCTAACGGTACCACTGTCCTTCTAGTCACAAAAATTTCAAACCCTGGAGTTATTTTTTGATTCCTTTCTCTTGTTCCTCGGCAACGTCCAATCAGCTATTAAGGTATATCAATCCTATGTCTGAAAATACTTGGATGACTATAGTTTTTGTCTCTGAATTAGATGTTCTTAGTTCAATCCTAGACTACATCTATAATGAACTACAAGGCAAGCTTCCTAGCGACTTTCAGCCACTAACATTCTGAAATAATGAAGAAAACAAGTCTTTCTTGATTCCCACTATGCAAAGTACATTTTGTTAATTTCTGTAGCCCTCATGTATTTCATGGCTTCTGTGTTATTCTGAACATTTTTCAAGCAATAATCTAGAATTTATAAAAATAAAATAACTCTCCCAGGTTACACAGATACCCAGAGAGAGAGTCAGGATTTGAGTACATATCTGACAGATTCCATTCTAGCTCCCATTCCGCTCGTCTACATATTTTCCTATTCCTTTACACCATTTCTTATCTACTATAGTGGATGCTTTCCATTTTCAGATGCTTAAGGCAGGGCTTCAAACCATAATGGAACCAAAAACAAAATTGAAAAAAAAAAGAAAACAAAATTTGAACTGGTGTGAAAAGAACCCGGACTGAAAAAAAGAAAAAAAAAAAAGTTTCTCTGAACCCAGGCCAAAATATAAAACCATTATTTTTTTTCACTCCACTATTTTTGGTTTAACAATAATTTTTGGTTTTTTTTTAAGCAAAACCATTGGACCATTTATGTTTGATTTGCATCTGGCACCCATGTACCGAATGCTTCTCTGGCATGGAAACGTCACAGTTCATTGCTTCGCGCAAGTGACGTCGCACAGCCACGGCTATAGGTGATGACTGCCCTTACGTGAGATGATTTACAGGCCAGTAAGAGTTCGCTGTTTTGCGCCATGCTCGATCTCTCTCACAGTAACATGAGCTGTTCTACCAAAGATGTGAGAAACACTCGGTGATTGAGGACAGTCGTAGTCAGAAATCTAAAAGATTTGGTTAAACTGCAATGATTTCTCAACAGAGTTGCATATGAACGGAAATGTGCCAGGTGAGTACAAACATTTTAAATGTACATTATTCACATTTTTAAGTGTAATATTTAAATTCAAGAAACAGAAAATAATATATAATTTTTTTATGATTCCATTCTGTGTTCAATTTAAATGTGCTATCACACATTGTACTTAAATGTTTAAATATGGTACCTCGCAAATCAAAATTTTAACAAACATCAACAACTAGTAGGAAGAAAATTAATGTTTCAATTACAATGTACTGTTATTTCACTGAAAACAATTTGATGGCATCACTATGAAGTGAGATTTTTCTTCAATATATGTGGGATAAATGTATGAGCATGTTGTAAAGTGGGACTTCAAATGTAGGAAATTAACAAACCCTGTGAATGTGACCTTTGCCATTGAGTTGATTCCAATTCCTAGTGACCTCATAGGACAGTGTAGAACTGCCCCATAGGGCTTTCAAGGGTGATTAATTTGAACTGCTGGCCTTTTTGTTAGCAGGCAAACTCTTAACCACTTTGCCGACCCTGGAGGTGTACAAGTTAAGTGCTATGGCTGCTAACCAAAAGGCAGCAGTTTGAATCCGCCAGGCACTCCATGGAAACTCTATGGGGCAGTTCTACTCTGTCCTATAGGGTAGCTATGAGTCAGAATCTACTCAACGGCAATGGGTTTGGTTTTGGGTTATGGGCGAATGTAAAACCAACGTTATTCCAGTTTTTTTTTTTTAACATACTGATGGTATGTTGCCTTGTTGTTGTTAGGTGCCCTCAAGTTGGTTTCAACTCACAGCAACACTATATACAACAGAACAAAACACTTCCCCATCATGCACCACCCTCGCACTTGTTGTTATGCTTGAGCCTATTGTGCAGCCACTGTGTCAATCCATCTCCTTGAGGGGCTCCCTCTTTTCCTCTGACCCTCTACTCTACCAAGCATGATGTCCTTCTCCAGGGATTGTTCTCTCCTGATAAAATGTTCAAAGTATGTGAGATGAAGTCTCACCATCCTTGTGTCTAATGAACTTTCTGGCTGTACTTTTTCCAAGGCAGACTTGTTTGTTCTTCTGGCAGTTCATGGTATATTCAGTATTCTTCACCAACACCACAATTCAAAAGTGTCAATTCTCCTTCAGTCTTCCTTATTCATTGTCCACCTTTTGCATGCATATGAAGCAATTGAAAACACCATGGGTTAGGTCAGGTGCACCTTAGTCCTGTAAGTGCCATTTCTGCTTTTTAAACACTTGAAAGTGATCTTTTACAGCAGATCTGCCCAATGCAATGTGTCTTTTGATTACTTAACAGCTGGTTCCATGGGTGTTGATTGTGGATCTAGTAAAATGAAACCCTTTACAACTTTAACATTTTCTCTATTTATCATGACTTGGCTTACTGGTCCAGTTATGAGGATTTTTGCTTTCTTTACGTTAAGGTGTAATCCAAACTGAAGGTTATAGTCTTTGATCTTCATCAGTAAGTTCTTCAAGTTCTTTTCACTTTCAGCAAGCAAGATTATGTCGTCTGCATATCACAGGTTGTTAATGAGTGTTCCTCCAATCCTGATGCCCTGTTCTTCTTCCTGTAGTTTACCTTCTCAGATTATCTACTCAGCATACAGATTGAATGAAGTACAGTGAAAGGATACAACAACCCTGACACACACCTTTCTTGGCTTTAAACCACACAGTATCCACTTGTTCTGTTCAAATGACTATCTCTTGGTCCAAGTACAGGTTCCTCATGAGCACAATTAAGTGTTCTGGAATTTCCATTCTTTGAAATGCTGTTCATAATTTGTCACATTCCACACAGTCGAATGCTTTGGCATAGTCAATAAAACACAGGTAAACATCTTTCTGGTATTCTCTGCTTTCAGCCATGATCCATCTAACATCAGCAATGATATCCCTTGTTCCATGCCCTCTTCTGAATCCAACTTGAATTTCTAGAAGTTCCCTGTCAATGTACTGCTGCCACCTCTTTTGAATAATTTTCAGCAAAATTTTTCTTGCCTGTGACATTAATGATGCTATTTGATAATTTCCACACTATCTTGGGTCACTTTTCTTTGGAATGGATACAAATATGGAACTCTTCCAGTTGGTTGGCCAGGTAGCTGTCTTCTAAATTTCTTGGCATAGATGACTGAGGGCTTCCAGCACTGCATCTGTTTGTTGAAACTTCTCAATTAGTATTCCATCAATTCCTGAAGTCTTGTTTTTCACCATGTCTTCAGTGTTGAGAATGACAAATTGAAGAATGGCGTGGTGTTCATCTAAAAAAGAACACTTCAAGATCTGTCCTGAGTGCAATGCTGTCAGTGATAGGATAATATGCATATACCTACAAGGAAGACCAGTTAATACCACTATTATTCAAACTTATGCATCAACCACTGAGGCCAAAGGTGAAGAAACTGAAGATTTTTATCAACTTCTGCAGTCTGAAATTGATGAAAGGTGCAATCAAGATACATTGATAATTATTCACAATTGGAAAGTGAAAGTTGGAAGCAAAGAAGAAGGATAGGTAATGACACCAGAAATTGCATGATAGAATTTTGCATGGCCGATGACTTTTGCATTGCAAATACCTTTTTTCAACAATATAAATGGTAACTGTACACATGGACCTCACTTGAGGGAATACACAGGAATCAAATCGACAACATATGTAGAAAGGGAGATGGAATAGTTCAATATCATTAGTCAGAACAAGGCCAGGGGCCAACAGTGGAACAATCAATTGCTCATATGCACATTCAAGTTGAAGTTGAAGAAACTTAAAACAAGTTCACAAGAGCCAAAGTACAACCTTGAGTATGTCCCACCTGAATTTAGAGACCGTCTCAAGAATATATTTGACCCGTTGAATACTAAAGACCAAAGACCTGACGAGTTGTGGAATGACATCAAGGACATCATAGATGAAGAAAGTAAGAGGTAATTAAAAAGGCAAGAAAGAAAGAAAGAAAGGACCAAAATGAGTGTCAGAAAAGACTCAGAAAGTTGCTCTTCAGTGTAAAGTAGCTAAAGCAAAAGGAAGAACTGATGAAGTAAAAAAGCTGAACAGAAAATTTCAAAACGTGGCTCAAGAAGACAAAGTAAAGTGTCATAATGAAATGTGAAGATCTGGAGGTAGAAAACTAAAAGGGGAGAACATGCTCAGCATTTCTCAAGCTGAAAGAACTAAGCTAAAAATTCAAACCTTGCATTGCAATACTAATGGATCCTATGGGGAAAATATTGAACAACACAAGAAGCATCAAAAGAAGATGAAAGGAATGCACCAGATCATTGTACCAGAAAGAACTGGGAGATGTACAACCATTTCAGGAGGCTGCATATGATCAAAAACAGATGGGAGGTAAGGAAGAGATCCAAGCTGCACTAAAAGCACTGGCAAAAAACAAAGCTCCAGGAATTGGCGGAATACCAGTTGATTCTTTTATCTGATTTTTCCTCAAGTAAGTTGATGTCATGTGCTTTATCTTCAATTTCACTAATTTTGGGTTCCATCACCTGAGTTCTGCTCCTTTGTCTTTCTATTGAGTTGCCTAATTCTGAAATTTTATTTTTAATTTTCTGGATTTCTGTTTGCTGTCTGTTACAGCCGGTTAAATTTGTCTTTGTGTTCTTCTGTAATCTTAAATTCCTCTCTTGCTTTGTCTGTGTGTTCTTTGGTTTGTTCTGCATTTTGCCTGATTTCTTGAAGAGTTCTGTATATTAATCTTTTGTATTCTATCTGGTAATTCCAGGAAGTTATCTTCCTCTGGAAGATTTCTTGATTATTTGTTTTGGGAACTTGCTGAAGTCATTGTGGTCTGCCTCTTTATGTGATTTGATATTGACTGTTGTTTCTGAGCCATCGATAAGTTATTTTATTTATTTTTTTATGTTTGTTTACTGTGTCCTAGCTTCTTGTTTGGTTTTGTTTTGATATGCCCAGGTGGGTTGCTCTGGTGAGCTAGTTTGATTATTAGCGCCTTTGAAGCTCTAACATCCCGTCACCAGGTGGTTAGATTTGTTACCAGGTATGTGAGCCCAGAAGCCTGTTTACTTTTCTAGTATGGATTCAACTCAGGTGTCTAGATAGTTGGTCACCAAGTGTGTGGCACAGACACCTACAGCCCTAGACTAGAAGAGGTTATTGGTGTAGGCACAGGTATCTGGCTGCAGTAGGGGTTCACATGCTGAGCAAGGAAGGGGGCTGATGGCTGCCCCTGAGTATATGGGAGCAAAACATGTCTCTGTTCCCTAGAGTGCATAGGTGGGTGGGTTTTACAGCAGGACTATGGGCACCCAATGCTGTTGACTGTGAGGATTGGAAGGCACTGTTTATTCTTGAACTTCTGTTGTAGGTGGCTAGGTGGCATGAGTGGAGCCACTAGTCCTCAGGCCCCTGATATGGGTAGGTGAGGACCCTGCTTAATGAGCAGAGTGGTGTCAAATGCCACAAACCTGCCACTCTACTATATAGCTGATACAGTAAAATTGGGCTTCAGGTATGTACCCTGTTGTACTGTGCTAATGAGGGCCTATGCTGTTGAAATGGGCCCATGCAGGTCTATGCAGGGGTGAAAGGCATTCAAGGTTAGTGGACCCCTTGTGCCTGTGCCTAGGCAAAAGAGCTCTACCTGCTCTGAGTTCCCAGCTTAGGGGAACTGGCAGATTATTTTTTCGTGTTTGTTAATTTGTTCCCTCTCCACAGCCAGGAGAATGGCTCAGGGCACGTGATGGGTCCTACTTCCAGCCCAGGGGATACAGCAATCACTGAAGCCAGCCCAAGACCCAGTGCAGAGTGGGGAGGGGGCAGGTAAATGGGAGAGAAGTTCTTCCCAAAGGGGTGTTTTTTGATCCAAGTGGTAGTTTAGATGCGTGTACTTATCTTTCGCTGATTGAGCGCCAGTTTTCACTGGTCCTGGAGGTGTGAGAAGACTCTCTGCCACTGGGTCTCTTCTGATGTGGAAAATGCATCCCATGCACCACTGCTTGCCTCACTGCACATGCCAGCTAATGCAGCCTGCATGGTGCCGGTTTCCACTAGGTCAGGGCTGGCAACTCCTTGCTGCTTCTGAACAATCTCTCCCTCCCCCTGCTGCTTAGTCTGATTCCTCAACTTTGCCTTTGATGTTCAGGGCTCCTAGATTGTCATATACAATCCATTCACTGTTTTTTGGGGTCTTTGTTGTAAGAGGGACCACAGGAACATCTGACTCCTCATCCATCTTGGCCCCACAAGCATTCTAATATGTAGTGGTTCTAAATTGGAAATACTGCTGGCGTAGTAGTTAAGAGTTTGGCTGATAACCGAAAGGTCAGCATTTCAGATTCACCAGGCACTCCCTGGAAATCCTATCAGGCAGTTCTACTCTGTCCTATAGAGTCTCTATTAGTTGGAATCTACTTGAAGGCAATAGTTTTGGTTTTTTGGTGGTTCTAATTTATTTCTACAAATGTGTTTATGCCTTCTATATTTTTCATGTTATCAAAGTCTGAGACTTGTTTTTACTATAATGTAATATACCAACCTGTTGCTGTCTAGTCAATTCAGAATCATAGTGATCCTATAAGACAGAGTAGAACTGCCCCATAGTGTTTCCAAAGAGTGGCTGGTGGATTCAAACTGTAAACCTTTTGGTTTTCCACTGAGCTCTTAACCATTCTGCCACCATGGCTCCATGATGCAATATATGACTATAGACTATGCCTCAATGTTAATAATACTTCTTATCCCTTGAATTCTAGTATGGGATGAACCAGAGAATATTCATGCTGAGAATTTTTTAAGTATGAAAAAATTGAAAAAGTAGAGCCATGTATAAAATTTGCAACAGAGTTATGGTTGGAGACCATGAAGCAAATTTCTAGAGGCACCTGAAGTGGCACCATACAGATGAATACAATGCAGTGCAAAGCCAGAAGACAAAAGCAATTGAAGAAAGTATCAAAAGTGTTCTGAATAAGCAACAAAAAAGGATTAGATAAGTTTGCTGTTACAGAATGACTCAAGGTGAAATTATACAAACAAACAATTGTCCACAGTGTTGAATTAGTTACCGTCAACTGTTGTTCATTTAAATGGATTGAATATTCAGGATTATGTAAAATTTTATATCCAATTATTGCTTCAACTGGTTAAAATTTTTCAGTCAACTCAGAGAATATTAGGAAAACGATACCTTGCTTGTCCTTAAACTTAAGCTCCAAATTAGTAGCATTCTAGAAAAACAAATAGTCTCTTTGAAAGTAGATGTTGCCAGTAGATTGAGTCAATCAATTCTAGGGATTAATGCTCAGTTCATGCAAGACGCATACATCTGTTGACAATGAGAATGAAGAATTAAAAGAAAGACTGGCAGGTCTGTACATGAAAAACACTATGTGTATCAAATTTTAGAGAAGTACAACATTGATTTACAACAGAGTTATTCTGTAACCACGGATAAGGGGTCTATTAAGATTCAATTTGTTGATTTACTCAGAAATGATAGCGAAATTGAGTGGCAAATGTCAGGGCAAAATGACAAATTTGAAGACTCAGACTCAGTGCACTCTGACTTGCAGACATTGACTATTGCAGAGTGCAGTGAAAACAACAAGGTTTATAAGTGAGGACTGAGTGGTGTAAAACGTGCTGCACACACACTTCAATGAGTTATTAAAGACATAATAAAGGATGCTGAACTGGAGGAATTTTTAGGAGAGTGTCATGAACTCATTCGAATACTTCATTTTCCGATACTGTCTACCAAATTTTTGGAAAATTGTTTAAGGAAACCTGTACAGGATTGTCTAACAAGATGGACCAGTCTATATACACCATGTTAGAAAATTTACTAGGATGCAAAAATCTCTGCAATATCTTAGCTGAGAATAATGTGAAATATTACTTTTCTAATGACAAATGGGCATATGTCAAATTAATCTTGGAAACTTTAAGACCTTTAAAGAAAGTTATGGTAAGATTGTAAAGTGAACAATTAACCATGAGATATGTTTTGGTATGTGGGTGGAACCAAAACTAAAATTAAGAGCTTGTAATAATACATTTGGAAACACATCGATTGAAAAATTTAATGTCACGGAAAATGATAGTTTATTAAACCAAAACCAAAAAAACTCATTGCCGTCGAGTTGACTCTGATTCATAGCTACCCTATAGGACAGAGTAGAACTGCCCCATAGGGTTTCCAAGGATTCAAACTGTCAACCTTTTGGTTAGCAGCCGAACTCTTAACCACTATGCCACCGGGGTTTCTAATAGTATACTAGGAGCAGTCTATCTACAGCCTCGTTACCAAATTCTAGTTAGTTCCAAACTTAAGGTGAAGGCCATATTACATTTGAAAAGCATTTGGAAAATGATAGGGAATGTGAAAAGGAGCAATACTGAAAGTGTAACAAAAGAAAGCCATTCAGGAAATACTTTCATTTCAAATTATGTTGATGAGATGGAATTATTTCTTAAAATGAAAGAAGAAAAGTTAAACTGAGATCAAATGACTGGAATGTTAATATTAACTCTGTAGCTACAAACTTTGATGGTGTACAAAGAGTTGAGAGGAAAAAGTATTCTTGAATTCTGGGAAGAAAATCATTCACAATACTCCCAGCTATACGAAATTGCTGTGGTAGTTTTGGGTGCACCAGGTACTCAGGTCAGCGCTGAGAGAGCTTTCCCAGGTCTGAAGTTCATTTTGGAAGACAACAGGGATAGTTTAAATGAAAAAATATTACAGAACATTCTTTTAATTAGGTGTAATTATGGTTTATTGCAATGATGTTTTCTAATGAACTGTATAATTGAATATGAATTAAATCTATATTTGTAATAAAATGTTTATTTTATGTAATGTTATGGCAATTCTTCAGCTTATCACTGGGGTGAGTATTAAAACTTTTACTGTACTTTACCTTTATGTATTAATGTATGAGGTATGATTGCACACTGTATTTTTCTAATATTTCATAAATAAATTCATATCAATTTTACATGACAGTGTTAGTAGTGAAATGTCATCTACATCAAAATTAAGGTTTTTTTCAGAGGACTTTATAGTATTAAGTTCAGAATTTCCTACTAAAAGTTATTTCTTATCTTCAATTTAATATTTATATAGTATGTGAAAGGTGTTTTTATCACAATACTATTTTTAAAGTAATGCAGTGCTGCAGTGAATTCTAGCATATTAAAAAATAGAATAGAAAAAATAACATTTTGCTTCATGTTTTTCTTTGTATTGAAGTGTTTAGAGACAGTGATTAAAATCGAACATCATTGTCACCTTAGCCAGAAAAAAACCCTTAGATTTAATTATTATTGAATGTGTAGAAAGAAATTGTTTAATATGGCTACTTTCAAAACTAATTTAAAAATCTTGGGATAAACAAAATTGGAGTTAATATAAAAATCCAATGTTATTTGCAACACAATGTAAGGAACAAATTCGGCAGCCACATTTCCTCAGATGAAATTGCTCCCGGTCATCCGTTTGCGGAACGTAAACCTGAGATCTGAGAAAACACGCTTGAACTAGTTTGAACTGTTCACTTACGGTCCATGAATCAAAACTGGAAAAGGTTAAATTTTTTAAATTTTGGTAGACCAGAATGATAAGCAGAACAGAAAAAATTGCAAGTCAAAACTCTTGGTTAAGATGATAACAAATGCATTATTATAATCTAAAAGAACATTAGTTTTTTTTTTTTTTTTTTTTAAAGCAGCTTTCTTTATTAAGTGGCTGTTGTTAAGTGTTTTTGAGTCTTTTCCAATTCCTGTAAACCTATGCATAACAGAAAGAAACATTTCCCAGTCGAGCGCAGTCCTCACAGATGTTGTATGTTTGAGGCCATTGTTGCAGCCACTGTGTCCCTGCATCTCATTGAGGGCCTCCCTCTTTTTCTCTACTAAACATGATGTCCTTCTCCAGGTGGTACATCAATACAAATAATAATTATTCTCCTTTATATGCTCCCTGACCTTAGTTATTGGCAAAAGCTACTGACAATATTTTGCATTAGAGCATAAAAAAATACACTTACTCATAAAAAAATTTACTAATGTCGAATAGCACTAAGGTGCTATTCGATTATGAAGAAAAATAAAATGAAAGGAAAGAAAATTACTCCCTCACCCGGAACACTTTCATAGTGAAAATCAAATTAATTGAACAGCCAAGTATCGTATTTCAAGGAACTCTTTCTCTGCCCTGTTTTTCCCAAATTCTAACTCATGATTACCTAATAATTTTAATACCCATTAAAATAGGAAAATTTTAATTGTACATTCTTTTAGTGTTTGAAGTATTTCAAGATTTTTTAACCCTAATATCATTTTGTTATAAATGATTTTTGAACTGGTAAGGGATCTAGAATTCCATTTTTGAGAGTTGTATATGATTTCCACTGGCCCAATGATATTTAATTTTTTTGTTCATCTTAATTTTAAGTATTCTCCCTTTGAAATTATAAAGCTACCTCTTGACATGTGTTGGATCCCACACAGGTATAAGCAATGTATTCCCTGACTTCCCATGCATAATACTTTTTGTTCTTTTAAATGAGTAGTAATAACCTCCTGCCCTTTAAAGAGGTGAAGCCTTCTTTTAAGGCAAGTATTATGAGAAGCTGCTAAATTGCCTTTGTGATACTAATGCAGCTTACTTGGCTGGAGGTCTGGGAGGCTGGAGGTAAAAAAACTGGTTCAAGCAGTTCAAGGAGGTACTCACTGAATATTTAGACTGACCTTTGTCAAGAAGTGCAGAAGAGAAAGACAATAGGTTTTACTGATAATCAAATATATGCAAAACAACTTGTTAGGAACTTTGCATTTACAATCTCATCTAATCCTAAAAATAACCCTGTAGATTCAAATTGTATTACAATTTTATAGGTTAGGCTATTGAAGTTCACAGAGAATGTTAGAAAGGAATATAACTAGTAAATGGTGGAGTAGGGATTGCCACTTAAATCTGAAGGACTCCAAAGCACGTATTGCCCTCATCACCGAATCCCATGCTCATGTTTTTTTTAACAAGCCTTCATCCATCCACTACAAAGTTAGCACCTATAGATGTGCAAGAAATTTGCTGTACTCTAGAGCTTAGTAAAAAGTATACAAGAAAAGCAGAACACACGACACGCAAATTCAAATACACTCTTCTCAGAATATCTTTTATTCATTCAGCAAAAGTTTGCTAACTGTAAAATTCATAGTTAGCTTTCAGAGTATGAATAATTGTTCTTTATTTTTAGAATATGGCCAGTCTCTTAACTTGAAGTGATATTTGCAGAAGCTCAGATCTACTGGTAATGGCTGGCTCGTGATAAACAGAATTTCCAAGTAGCTGTTTTATGAAAGGCAGAAAAATCACATAAATATATATGAATTCATAACATAAAGCAGTGACGCATTGCTGCTGACTTCTAGAAATTGACAACAATCAGTCAATTTGACATGCAGCAATTAGAAACATGGGAGCTGTAATTGAGCAAATGTATCAATCAGCTCATAAGTGAAGGGGCAGTGCTACAAAGAGTGACAAGATCTAAAATCACTAGATCTATTTGTTTATCGAAGGGTAGACCTCATAATTATACTCTGTATTATGCCTTGCAAAGAATGTCTTTTTTTAATTGTTCACATGTAATCTAAGAAATATATATATCTAGGGATATGTATATATATATTTTTTTTTAGAGGCATACACAATTATAATACAAGGCTATGTTTTCTATCCAACGTCCCGTGAATTTAACCTTCATTTCTTTTTAAACACTAAAAGCAATGTGCTATAAAGCCTGGAAAGGTGTGCGTCAAGGTTATATCCTTTCATCATACTTACGCAATCTGTATGCTCAGCAAATAATCCAAGAAACTAGACTATGTGAAGAATGTGGCATCAGGATTGGAGGAAAACTCATTAACAACCTACATTCTGCATATGACACAACCTTAATTGCTGAAAGTGAAGGGGACTTGAAGCACTTACTGATGAAGATCAAAGATTACAGGCTTCAATATGGATAACACCTCAACAAGATTTCAAAAATTTTTACATAGCATTTACCCATCATAGAAATTTGGATCTGTTGAGAATGCAGGATGTTTCTTATGAAATATTGGTGCATTGTCAATCATAGTGGAATGAAAATTGTTTTTTTATTTGATGCATTTAAACAAGGAGCATATAAAATGTTTATACTGTATTGATTTTATTTTTTTAGTTTATGAGAGTTAAAATGGAAGATAAAGGAAGGCTTAATAGAAAAACATTTGTAGGTTAGTTTAGAGATGTTTGTGAAGTTTTAAAAAAATATTTTGGAGACTGAAATCCAAGATGAAATTTAAATCTTCATATAGTAAAGAATCAATTTCATTTGATATTCCACTTGAATCATGTATACACAGATAAAGCAGGACGATGTGAAGCACACTACAACTTTCAGCCATATTAGTTTCCCATTTTCTACTATTGTAATCTATAGCAGTGGAGGGGAGAATTAATATTAGTCACATGTCACTTAATTTTTTGATTCATGTAACAGCAGATAAATCTAGGAATTTTTAATCAACTTGAATATTTTCATACTCTGATATATGTTGTCGATACACAATTTAGAGGATAATGGCATTAATAATGTTTGTGTGTTTTTATTTATTAGTAGAGATAAACTTGCTGATTTGATATGCAGATATTTTGGGTAGTTTGATTATGTTGAACATTCTTTTTTATTTTATTTTTCTATTGTGCTTTAGGTGAAAATTTACAGCTCTTTAGTTGCTCATACAAAAATTTATACACACATTGTTCTGTGACCCTATTTACCATCCCTATAATGTGTGACAACACACTCCCCCTTTCTGCCCCAGATTCCCCGTGTCCATTCGGCCAGCTCCTATCCCCTTCTGCCTTCTCTTCTCGCCTCCAGACGGAAGCTGCACATTTAGTCTCAATTATGAAGCACACTCTTCACGAGTATCATTTTATGTCTTATAGTCCAGTCTAATCTTTGCCTGGAGAGTTGGCTTCAGGGATGGTTTTAGTTCTAGGTTAGCAGACAGCCCAGAGGCCAAGTCTTCTGGGGTTCATCCAGTCTCAGTCAGACCATTAAGTCTGTTTTTTTTAAGTGAATTTGAGTTCTGCACCATACTTTTCTCCTGCTCCCTTAGGGACTTTCTGTTGTATTCCCTCTCAGGGCAGTTCTTGGTGGTAGCCAGGCACCATCTAGTTCTTCTGGTCTCAGGCTGATGGAGACTCTGGTTTATGTGGCCCTTTTTGTCTCTTGGGCTAATTCCTTCCTTGTGTCTTTGGTGTTCTTCATTCTCCTTTGCACCAGGTGGGTTGGGACAAGTAGATGCATCTTAGATGGCTGCTCGCTAGCATTTAAGACCCCAGAAGCCACTCACCAAAGTGGGATGCAGAACGTTGTCTTAATAAACTTTGTTATGCCAATTGACCCAGGTGTCTCCTGAAATCATGGTCCCTAGGCCCCTGCCACTTCTACTCTTTCCCTTGAAAGTTCGGTTGTATTCAGGAAACTTAGCTTTTGTTTTGGTCCAGTGGTGCTGACTTCCCCTATATTATGTGTCATCCTTCCCTTCATCTAGGATAATTCTCATCTACCATCTGGTTAGAGAATTTCCCTCTCCCTCCCTCCCCATCCTTGTAACCATCAAATAATGTTTTCTTCTGTGTTTAAACCTTTTCTTGAGTTCTTATACTAGTGGTCTCATACAATATTGGTCCTTTTGAGACTGACTAATTTCACTCAGCGTAATGCCTTCCAGATTCATCCATGTAGTGAGATGTTTCGTGGATTCATCATTGTTCTTTATTGTTGCTTAGTATTCCATTGTGTGAATATACCATAATTTGTTTATCCATTTGCCCATTGATGGGCACCTAGGTTGCTTCCATCTCTTTGCTATTTTGAACAGTGCTACGATGAACATGGGTGTGGATATATCTATTCATGTGATAGTTCCTATTTCTCTAGGATGTATTCCAAGGAGTGGGATTGCTAGATCATATGGGACTTCTATTTCTAGTTTTTTAAGGAAGCACCAAATCAAATTCCAAAGCAGTTGTACCATTTTACATTCCCACCAGCAGTATATAAGTGTTCTAGTCTCTCCACAACCTCTCCAACATTTATTGTCTTGTGCTTTTTGGATTAATGCTAGCCTTGTTGGTGTTAGACGGTATCTCAATACAGTTTTGATTTGCATTTTTTTTTTAATAGCTAATGACTGTGAGCATTTCCTCATGTATTTGTTAGCCACCTGACTGTCTTCTTTGGTGAAGTTCCTGTTTGTATCCGTTGCCTATTTTTTAATTAGGTTGTCTTTTTGTTGTTGAAGTTTTGCAGTATCTTGTAGGTTTTAGAGATTATTTCCCTGATTGGATATGTTGTAGCCAACTTTTTTTCCCCAGTCTGTATGTTGTCTTTTTACTCTTTTGGTTAAATCTTTTGATGAGCATAAGTATTTGATTTTTAGGAACTCCCAGTTATCTAGTTTCTCTTCTGGTGCTTGCACACTGTTAACTATGTTTTGTATTTTGTTCATGCCATGTATTAAGGCTCCAGGCATTGTCCCTATTTTTTCTTCCATGATCTTGATCATTTTAGATTTTAGATTTATGTCTTTGATCCATTTTGAGTTAATTTTTGTGTATGGTGTTGAACATTCTTTTAAGCAACAAAATGCACTTGCAAAATGACTGGATGCTGATTAGTGGGTGATGTGTGGCCATTGATCATTGGAAACATAAGTCCGTAGAAGACAATTATTTAGACTAGGATACGATCCACATTGCCTAAATCTCTCTACAGCTCATTCTACTACACAGCGTAATAATTAGTTCCACCATAAATATTTAAAATATTTGTATATAGTAAAACATAGATTTGAAGTTAAGATGTGTGACTTTTGTTCTTGAAGAAGAGAATTAGAAAAAAGTTATTAACTTTATCCTTGATTACAGCAGGAAATGAGGTGACAGGAAACCACATTGCATCATCAGAGCAAAATCAGCCTTGCAACTATATAATTTTCATTAAAATGGGACACTAACAAAACCACTCAAAGTGTGAATAGCACAAGACATGATTCTCCAAAAAACTAGTACCTAGATGGTAGGCCAAGTATACAAACTACCCACTCCAGTTCTTTTGAACTGTGGCTGGCTAAAAAGAAGAGAAGAACTGTGGCTGGCTAAAAAGAAGAGAAGAACTAGCAAGTAAAATTTATTCCCAGGAATAAAAATCGAGTAAAAAAAAAAAAACTAGAAAGCCAAATCAGAAGTTAAAAAAAAAATAGTCCTAGCCCTCTGCCTGCCATCTACGGACAATAGATTTCCAAGATGAGAAAAAGAAATGTAATTCAAAGTACATAAAAAAAAAAAAATTTTTTTTAATATGTAGGTATATATATGTGTGTATATATATGTATCCATATATATGTAGTTAGTACACCTCTCATAGAAAAAATACTAGAAAATAATAGTTTTAATTTTTAAATAATTTTATTAATCAAATAAAACGCAATATCGTTAACTTTGCTCAGTACTAACACTTAAACTTTAAATATCTGGTGAATTTGGAGGTGGGTGACCTGTATTATTCAGTCACTTTTTGTTATGTTGTCCTTAAATTCTTAGAAGTTTTCTAAGCAATGTTTAGACTCTGAGTGAAAGCAATTAAAATTTACTCATATTGTCTTCTTTTTTGAAATCAATTGCAGAAATGCTCAATTTTCACATTTATTTTTACTCTGCTTCCCTATTTTTATAAATACCAGTTATTAGAGTGATGGAGAGGTTGAGAACTTGCCTTTAAACCATACAAAGGCTATGTTAAAAGATCATAGAAGATTGAGAACGCAGGCACATTCCAAGAGCCTGAGCACAGTCCTGCTACAGAGCTCTGATGGACACTTCGGAAAATATCTCATACATGCAAATGGCATTCCAGAACAAAAGACTGCCATGTCTTTCTTTGAAAAATAACTGTCTAGCTTATCTGTCTTCCCTCCCTCTGACAATTGCCTTTGGAAAAACAGAGGCTACACAATATGGATTGATAGGCACATTTCATATTTATGCAAAAGAAAAAGAGTTTATAAAAAATGAATATTGTAATGTAAATGAGTTGAAAATTCCCATATGTAATATGAAACCCTCAGAAATATGAAATGAACTAAGTAGGCCCATGTTTTGCAAAGATTTATAGTTCTTGTCCAGTAGCCACAACAGATCATAGATTTTGAAAACACTGAATTCATTGGAAAAAGCCAATAAGACACTACTCAGCTTTGCTGATCTTTCAAAAAGATGTCCTTTGGTAAATAATTTCTGGGGATGAAAGTGTGAAAAGTAAAGACTGAAGCAAGGACTGTCATTGGCAAGTGGTAATGAAAGCAGAAGGGGTGCATTTTGTCCAGATAAGGCCTAACCTAAGCATCATAATCAATGGGACCAGTGTAGAAGTTATTCTTCAGAATATATCTATAACATGGCAATTATCAAAATTGGCAAATTCCTCTGGTGCTTTGAGGATTTTCATAGTAATGATGGCCCAACTAAAGAGACACTTACTGGTCACCAATCGTACATAAGACAATCTTATATAAATGATTCTATTCAAAAAAAAAAAAAGTAATATTACACACTCCCCATTGTCAAGAACTTACAATTTACTGAGATACATACAAGTACACAACTAACAATAATGCAAGCCAAGTAATCAATGCTGTGGTTAAGAGACACATAAAACTGCTGGAGTACTTAGGTGAGGAAGTGATTTATAGTCTCTCCAGTGTGGACTCTCAAACGTACCTTTTACTGCATCAGTTAGAACTTCTTCAGCAGAAAGTTTTGGTGCAGACAGAGTAAACTTTTCAGTGAAATTATTGTTGTCATTGCTAGGTGCCGTTGATACAGCCGTATAAAAGAAATTGCAAGCTAGCACAAAGCTTTTGCAAAAGTTCTTCTCTTAATGCATTTCTTTCTAGCTGGTTCAACCTCTCTTACTGGACCGGCTTTGGGGACTTGTGTAGTCTAGTCAGTGGCTCTTTCTTTATCAAACTGAGAACAATTAAGTCTTTTTTTTTTTTTTTTGGCCCAACTTACTGAGATTCTTACACTGAGGAGTGGCAGTCAGTCTTACCGTAAAGACCACAGACCTGCTGGCACCTCAGAAAACCACACATATAAATGAATGAAATGTATGCTCTATTTCTCTCAATAGACTGTAAAAACTGCAAGTTTCATCATACATGGTATATATATATATATATATATTTCTTCAGATTTAGGAAATAACAACTTAAATATTCCCCAATAAAGGCAAAAAACAAAACAAAACAAAACAAAACAAAAAACTGTTTTATCACAGTTTGTAAAGAAAGATGCTTATTAAATAAAAAGAAATTTGAATGAAAAATAAATAAAAATGTTAAGACTTTCTTTACAGATGCTTAAGTTTACACAAAACTCCTAAACCTGATGGTCTTGTACAACATTGCTGTAACATTTATCGTTACGTAAATCCCTACGTGATACTGTGATGAATAGTATTCTTGAGAAACCACAATGAGCATGCAAACATTGACTGTCAAACAAAGAAAAGAAAAGAAAAGCAGTGTTTCCTCAGAAACCTGGAGAACCTGGTCATCAAAAAATGAGTTTTTTTAATGACTTATAGAATTATGGGTATTTTTATATAGAACATGGGAAACCCTGGTGGCATAGTGGTTAAGAGCTATGACTGCTAACTAAAATGTCGGCAGTTCGAATCCACCAGGTGCTTTTGGAAACCCTTTGGGGCAATTTTACTCTGTCCTATGGGGTGGCTATGAGTTGGAATTCACTCGATGGAAGCAGGTTTTTTGGTGTGGTTATATAGAGCATGGGTATTAATATGAATAAATGGAAGATCTACCTATATCTATGAAAATAAAAATGTTTCACTACAATATGTGATGTACCAGAAGAAATGAAAAATGGCTTATTATGTGTATTATGATCTTTAGGTAAGACTACATATAAGCACTCCACAGTTCCTCATTTGACTGACACAGAACAGTTGCTGAATATCATGCTTATTGATGTACTGAGTGCCTGTAAGGTGTAACTAGCACATCTCACGGTGCTGGGGACACAGTAGTTCCTTCCCACATGGAGCTTACTTTCTAGAAGAAAAGGTAGACAATAAACACATAAATATATAGCATACTGGTGGGTGGAGGGGGCAGCAAAGCAAAGGGATGTTGACTGAGGGTAAAACAAAACAAAACAAAAACCATTGCCATAGGGTTTCCAAGGAGCAGCTGGTATATTCGAACTGTCAACATTTTTGGTGAGCAGCATGAGATCTTAACCACTGCGCCACCAAGGCTCTGATTGAGGGTAAAGTGTCTATTTTTTGGGGGGGGTGGTTTTTTTTTTTATTAACTTTTATTAAGCTTCAAGTGAACGTTTACAAATCCAATCAGACTGTCACATGTAAGTTTACATACATCTTACTCCGTACTCCCACTTGATCTCCCCCTCTTGAGTCAGCCCTTTCAGTCTCTCCTTTCATGAGAATTTTGCCGGCTTCCCTCTCTCTCTATCCTCCCATCCCCCCTCCAGACAAGAGTTGCCAACACAATCTCAAGTGACCACCTGATATAATTAGCTCACTCTTCATCAGCTTCTCTCTCCCACCCGCTGACCAGTCCCTTTCATGTCTGATGAGTTGTCTTCGGGGATGGTTCCTGTCCTGTGTCAACTGAAGGTCTGGGGACCATGGCCGCCGGGATTCCTCTAGTCTCAGTCAGACCATTAAGTTTGGTCTTTTTATGAGAATTTGGGGTCTGCATCCCACTGATCTCCTGCTCCCTCAGGGGTCCTTTGCTGTACTCCCTGTCAGGGCAGTCATCGATTGTGGCCAGGCACCAACTAGTTCTTCTGGTCTCAGGGTGATGTAGATCTCTGGTTCATGTGGCTCTTTCTAACTCTTGGGCTCTTAGTTGTCATGTGGCCTTAGTGTTCTTCATTTTCCTTTGCTCCAGGTGGGTTGAGACCAATTGATGCATCTTAGATGGCCGCTTGTTAGCATTTAAGACCCCAGATGCCACATTTCAAAGTGGGATGCAGAATGATTTCATAATAGAATTATTTTGCCAATTGACTTAGAAGTCCCCTCAAATCATGTTCCCCAGATCCCCGCCCCTGCTCCGCTGACTTTTGCAGCATTCATTTTATCCCGGAAACTTCTTTGCTTTTGGTCCAGTCCAATTGAGCTGACCTTCCATGTATTGAGTGTTGTCTTTCCCTTCACCTAAAGCAGTTCTTATCTACTGATTAATCAATAAAAACCCTCTCCCACCCTCCCTCCCTCCCCCCCTCGTAACCACAAAAGTATGTGTTCTTCTCAGGTTTACTATTTCTCCAGATCTTATAATAGTGGTCTTATACAATATTTGTCCTTTTGCCTCTGACTCATTTCGCTCAGCATAATGCCTTCCAGGGTCCTCCATGTTATGAAATGTTTCAGAGATTCGTCACTGTTCTTTATCGATGCGTAGTATTCCATTGTGTGAATATACCACAATTTATTTACCCATTCATCCGTTGATGGACACCTTGGTTGCTTCCAACTTTTTGCTATTGTAAACAGAGCTGCAATAAACATGGGTGTGCATATATCTGTTTGTATGAAGGCTCTTCTATCTCTAGGGTCTATTCCGAGGAGTGGGATTTCTGGGTTGTATGGTAGTTCTATTTCTAACTGTTCAAGATAATGCCAGATAGATTTCCAAAGTGGTTGTACCATTTTACATTCTCACCAGCAGTGTATAAGAGTTCCAATCTCTCCGCAGCCTCTCCAACATCTATTATTTTGTGTTTTTTAGATTAATGCCAGCCTTGTTGGTGTGAGATGGAATCTCGTCGTAGTTTTAATTTGCATTTCTCTAATGGCTAATGATCGAGAGCATTTTCTCATGTATCTGTTGGCTGCCTGAATATCTTCTTTAGTGAAATGTGTGTTCATATCCTTTGCCCACTTTTTGATTGGGTTGTTTGTCTTTTTGTGGTTGAGTTTTGACAGAATCATGTAGATTTTAGAGATCAGGCCCTGGTCGGAGATGTCATAGCTGAAAATTCTTTCCCAGTCTGTAGGTGGTCTTTTTACTCTTTTGGTGAAGTCTTTAGATGAGCATAGGTGTTTGATTTTTAGGAGCTCCCAGTTATCAGGTTTCTCTTCATTATTTTTGGTAATGTTTTGTATTCTGTTTATGCCTTGTATTAGGGCTCCTAGGGTTGTCCCTATTTTTTCTTCCATGATCTTTATCGTTTTAGTCTTTATGTTTAGGTCTTTGATCCACTTGGAGTTAGTTTTTGTGCATGGTGTGAGGTATGGGTCCTGTTTCATTTTTTTGCAAATGGATATCCAGTTATGCCAGCATCATTTGTTAAAGAGACTATCATTTCCCCAATTGACTGACACTGGTCCTTTGTCAAATATCAGCTGCTCATATGTGGATGGATCTATATCTGGGTTCTCAATTCTGTTCCATTGGTCTATGTGCCTGTTGTTGTACCAATACCAGGCTGTTTTGACTACTGTGGCTGTATAATAGGTTCTGAAATCAGGTAGAGTGAGGCCTCCCACTTTGTTCTTCTTTTTCAGTAATGCTTTACTTATCCGAGGCTTCTTTCCCTTCCATATGAAGTTGGTGATTTGTTTCTCCAACACATTAAAAAATGACATTGGAATTTGGATCGGAAGTGCATTGTATGTATAGATGGGTTTTGGTAGAATAGACATTTTTACTATGTTAAGTCTTCCTATCCATGAGCAAGGTATGTTTTTCCACTTAAGTATGTCCTTTTGAATTTCTTGTAGTAGAGCTTTGTAGTTTTCTTTGTATAGGTCTTTTACATCCTTGGTAAGATTTATTCCTAAGTATCTTATCTTCTTGGGGGCTACTGTGAATGGTATTGATTTGGTTATTTCCTCTTCGGTGTCCTTTTTGTTGATGTAGAGGAATCCAAGTGATTTTTGTATGTTTATTTTATAACCTGAGACTCTGCCAAACTCTTCTATTAGTTTCAGTAGTTTTCTGGAGGATTCCTTAGGGTTTTCTGTGTATATAATCATGTCATCTGTAAATAGTGATAACTTTACTTCTTCCTTGCCAATCCGGATACCTTTTATTTCTTTGTCTAGCCTAATTGCCCTGGCTAGGACTTCCAGCACGATGTTGAATAAGAGCGGTGATAAAGGGCATCCTTGTCTGGTTCCCGTTCTCAAGGGAAATGCTTTCAGGTTCTCTCCATTTAGAGTGATATTGGCTGTTGGCTTTGCATAGATGCCCTTTATTATGTTGAGGAATTTTCCTTCAATTCCTATTCTGGTAAGAGTTTTTATCATGAATGGGTGTTGGACTTTGTCAAATGCCTTTTCTGCATCAATTGATAAGATCATGTGGTTTTTGTCTTTTGTTTTATTTATGTGATGGATTACATTAATGGTTTTTCTGATATTAAACCAGCCTTGCATACCTGGTATAAATCCCACTTGATCAGGGTGAATTATTTTTTTGATGTGTTGTTGGATTCTATTGGCTAGAATTTTGTTGAGGATTTTTGCATCTATGTTCATGAGGGATATGGGTCTATAATTTTCTTTTTTTGTAATGTCTTTACCTGGTTTTGGTGTCAGAGAGATGGTGGCTTCATAGAATGAGTTGGGTAGTATTCCATCATTTTCTATGCTTTGGAATACCTTCAGAAGTAGTGGTGTTAAGTCTTCTCTGAAAGTTTGGTAGAACTCTGCAGTGAAGCCGTCAGGGCCAGGGCTTTTTTTTGTTGGGAGTTTTTTGATTACCATTTCAATCTCTTTTTTTGTTATGGGTCTATTTAATTGTTCTACTTCTGATTGTGTTAGTTTAGGTAGGTAGTGTTTTTCCAGGAATTCATCCATTTCTTCTAGGTTTGCAAATTTGTTAGAGTACAATTTTTCATAATAATCTGAAATGATTCTTTTAATTTCATTTGGTTCTGTTGTGATGTGGTCCTTCTCGTTTCTTATTCGGGTTATTTGTTTCCTTTCCTGTATTTCTTTAGTCAGTCTAGCCAATGGTTTATCAATTTTGTTAATTTTTTCAAAGAACCAGCTTTTGGCTTTGTTAATTCTTTCAATTGTTTTTCTGTTCTCTAATTCATTTAGTTCAGTTCTAATTTTTATTATTTGTTTTCTTCTGGTGCCTGATGGATTCTTTTGTTGCTCAATTTCTATTTGTTCAAGTTGTAGGGACAGTTCTCTGATTTTGGCTCTTTCTTCTTTTTGTATGTGTGCATTTATCGATATAAATTGGCCGCTGAGCACTGCTTTTGCTGTGTCCCAGAGGTTTTGATAGGAAGTATTTTCATTCTCGTTGCTTTCTATGAATTTCCTTATTCCCTCCTTGATGTCTTCTATAACTCAGTCTTTTTTCAGGAGGGTATTGTTCAGTGTCCAAGTATTTGATTTCTTTTCCCTAGTTTTTCTGTTATTGATTTCTAGCTTCATTGCCTTGTGGTCTGAGAAGATGCTTTGTAATATTTTGATGTTTTGGATTCTGGAAAGCTTCGTTTTATGACCTAATATGTGATCTATTCTCGAGAATGTTCCATGTGCACTAGAAAAAAAAGTATATTTTGCAGCAGTTGGGTGGAGAGTTCTGTAGAAGTCAATGAGGTCAAGTTGGTTGATTGTTGTAAGTAGATCTTCCGTGTCTCTATTGAGCTTCTTACTGGATGTCCTGTCCTTCTCCGAAAGTGGTGTGTTGAAGTCTCCTACTATGATTGTGGAGATATCTATCTCACTTTTCAATTCTGTTAAAATTTGATTCATGTATCTTGCAGCCCTGTCATTGGGTGCATAAATATTTAATATGGTTATGTCTTCCTGATCAATTGTCCCTTTTATCATTATATAGTGTCCTTCTTTATCCTTTGTGGTGGATTTAAGTCTAAAGTCTATTTTGTCAGAGATTGCTATTGCTACTCCTCTTCTTTTTTGCTTATTGTTTGCTTGATATACTTTTTTCCATCCTTTGAGTTTTAGTTTGTGTCTCTAAGTTTAAGGTGTGTCTCTTGTAGGCAGCATATAGATGGATCGTGTTTCTTTATCCAGTCCGTGACTCTCTGTTTCTTTATTGGTGCATTTAGTCTATTTACATTCAGCGTAATTATAGATAAATAAGTTTTTAGTGCTGTCATTTTGATGCCTTTTTATGTGTGTTGTTGACAATTTCATTTTTCCACATACTTTTTTGTGCTGAGGCGTTTTTCTTAGTAAATTGTGAGATCCTCTTTTTCATAGTGTTTGACTTTATGTTAGTTGAGTCGTTACGTTTTTCTTGGCTTTTATCTTGAGTTATAGAGTTGTTATACCTTTTTGTGGTTACCTTATTATTTACCCCTATTTTTCTAAGTAAAAACCTAACTTGTATTGTTCTATATCGCCTTGTATCACTCTCCATCTGGCAGTTCAATGCCTCCTGTATTTAGTCCCTCTTTTTGATTATTGTGATCTTTTACCTATTGACGTCCATGATTCCCTGTTATGTGTATTTTCTTTTAATTAATCTTAATTTGTTTGATTTTGTGATTTCCCTATTTGAGCTGATATCAGGACGTTCTGTTTTGTGTCCTTGTGTTGTGCTGATATCTGATATTATTGTTTTTCTGACCAAACAATATCATTTAGTATTTCTTGTAGCTTTGGTTTGGTTTTTGCAAATTCTCTAAACTTGTGTTTATCTGTAAATATCTTAATTTCACCTTCATATTTCAGAGAGAGTTTTTCTGGATATATGATCCTTGGCTGGCCGTTTTTCTCCTTCAGTGTTCTGTATATGTCGTCCCATTCCCTTCTTGCCTGCATGGTTTCTGCTCAGTAGTCTGAACTTATTCTTATTGATTCTCCCTTGAAGGAAACCTTTCTTTTCTCCCTGGCTGCTTTTAAAATTTTCTCTTTATCTTTGATTTTGGCGAGTTTGATGATAATATGTCTTGGTGTTTTTCTTTTTGGATCAATCTTAAATGGGGTTCGATGAGCATCTTGGATAGATATCCTTTTGTGTTTCATGATGTCAGGCAAGTTTTCTGTCAGGAGTTCTTCAACTATTTTCTCTGTGTTTTCTGTCCCCCTCCCTGTTCTGGGACTCCAATCACCCGCAGGTTATCCTTCTTGATAGAGTCCCACATGATTCTTAGGGTTTCTTCATTTTTTTTAATTCTTTTATCTGATTTTTTTTCAGTTATGTTGGTGTTGATTCCCTGGTCCTCCAGATGTCCCAGTCTGCATTCTAATTGCTCGAGTCTGCTCCTCTGACTTCCTATTGCATTGTCTAATTCTGTAGTTTTATTGTTAATCTTTCGGATTTCTACATGCTGTCTCTCTATGGATTCTTGCAATTTATTAATTTTTCCACTATGTTCTTGAATAATCTTTTTGAGTTCTTCAACAGTTTTATCAGTGTGTTCCTTGGCTTTTTCTGCAGTTTGCCTTATTTCATTTGTGATGTCTTGAAGCATTCTGTAAATGAGTTTTTTATATTCTGTATCTGATAATTCCAGGATTGTATCTTCATTTGGGGAAGATTTTGATTCTTTTGTTTGGGGGGTTGGAGAAGCTGTCATGGTCTGCTTCTTTAAGTGGTTTGATATGGACTGCTGTCTCCGAGCCATCACTGGGAAACTAGTTTTTCCCGAAAATCCACTAAAAAAAAAAATGCAGTCAGATCCCTATCATAGTTCTCCCTCTGGCTTAGGCTATTTGGATGTTAATGAAGCCGCCTGGGGAGGGTGTGGAGGGAACAGAGAGATAGGAGAGTAGCACCTCAGAATATAGCCAGAGTTGCTTGTCTTGCTTGGAATGACTATTACATCTGAGATTCCTGCGGGGCGTGTCGCCTATGTATGCTGGCTGTGTGGAGATTGCCCCCGGGGGGTCTGACCCGCTGGAGTCACGGTCAGATCCTCCACTTCTAGCCCCACGTCCAGGGTCAAGGCTCCCTGCTGGGACGGTGTACTCTCGACTCCAAAATCAGTCGCTGCCTCCTGGGGACTTCTCGTCCCGACAGCCACGCCGCCGTGGCGCCCCCGCGAACCGGCTGGGCCCCCTCCCGGGGTTAGTTCAGGTGAGTGGAGCAGCTCCCCGTGCTTGTTTCGTGACCGAGTGTCCTGGCTGGGATGCTGCTCTCCCCACGCCAATACCAGTCGCTGCCTCCCAGGGACTTCTCCTACCGGCTGCGTCCCACGCCACTCGAGCGAACCAGCTGGGCCCCCTCCCGGGGTTAGTTCAGGGGGGTGGAGCAGCTCTCCGTGTTTATGCCATACCTGCTTCCAGTCCAAATCCTGGAGGGATGGTTCCCCGGCTGGGACGCTGCTCTCCCCGCTCCAAGACCCGTCACTGCCTCCCGGGGACTTCTCCCACCGGCTGCGTCGCCATACTGCACGCGCGAACCGGCTGGGCCCTCTCCCAGTGTTAGTTCAGGGGGGTGGAGCAGCTCTCTGTGCTTGTGCCGTACCTGACTGGTACGCTGTCTCCAGGCTCTGAAAACAATCGCTGCTTCCCCGTATTAGTTCATTCTCCATCTCTAAATCTGTGTTCATTGTTCAGGGTTCATAAATTGTTATGTATGTGATCGATTGACTTGTTTTTCCATGTCTTTGTTGCAAGAGGGATCCAAGGTAGCGTCTGCCTAGTCCGCCATCTTGGCCCCGCCTCTAAAGTGTCTATTTTATAGTAATAAGGGAAGGCCACAAGAACATGGTGACATTAAGAGGCATTGAGAGAGTGATTGGAAACAGCATTTTAAGCAAATGCCTTGAGGTAATTGTGTTCTGAAGAATAGAAGAGTTCCATGATTTCTCTTTAAAGGAGAGGCAAAAGAAACTCCAAGTTATTAAATAGCTGTACATTCATAGCTAGTACACAGCAAATGAATACATTGTCAAAAGCTGCATGACTATTTTTTGAGGTGCAAGTTAGAGACCTCCATCTTCTAGAGAATTCTCTTTTTGGATGATCACATGAACAAATTACAGACTCTTATCAGCAAGAGAAATCCCATGGTTTTTAAGGATCTCATTGCAGTTTTTTTTTTTTTTCTTTCTTTGTCTTAAATCTCATTGTACAGTTATCAAACCCTATCCTCCTCTATTCTGATCGTTTGGTGTCTAACGGAATATGTTCATCTGTACAAATTAATTAGGTTCGCCTTGTGTTGGGGCTCCCTGCCATTCTCCCCAAGTAGCATAGGGGTTGTGACTCAGCACCCAGATCTGTGCAGGAATTGCCACTTGCCTCTAGCTCACCAAGATCCTTCCCTGCTGCTGACATGAACTTTTGGTTTCTGATGCTTCTCACTAACAATTAGAACACAGGCATGAGAAAAAATTTTTGCAATTTTATTGGTATCTCAAATAAGTAGTGGTTTCTTATATTCTCAAATTCTTGTTTTGTAAAGACCAGTCCACAACCGTCCATCTCAACTCAATGTTTTCCTCCCTGTTTCATTAAGCCACAAAACAATTGACTAATTCAGCTTCACTGCCCTCGCTCCCAAAGAAAGGGTCTTCTGAGAAGAATAAAGTACTTCATCTCTACCCTTGGAAAGCAGACAGTAAAAGCCTGTAATGCAGGAGCATGTCAACCTCAACCATCCAAGCTGGCCCAGAATGGACCATCCAGATATAGGACCAGAAGCCAAAGCAAAGTGAGAATAAAGAAATTCCCTTGCCCACCCCCAACGCCTCTACTTTCTTTCCTCTCTTTTCTTTTTACCGCTCATTGCTATCTAACACGCTATGTATTTCCCCCCTCTCTTCTTTCTCTTCTACTCTTTTCTCCTATTCTACTTTCCTTTGTTCTTTCTCTCCTTCTCTTTCATCCACCTTCCCCACTACATTATGAGCTCCTGAAACAAAATTTTTTATGGTTTTCATTTCTTCTGTTATATGCCCAAAATATGACAAAAACTTAGTTTCTATTTCTGTAATAATATGAAAAACTTGGCCATTGAAATTATTTGATGGCTTAAGACAAAAAATTAAAATTCATTTTTAATTATTACCCTTTTCCCCACCTCCATCAACAAGTGTTATCCTTCTCAGGGTGGTATGGCCATGAAAAAAATAAAACCAAACCCGATGCTGTCAAATCCATTCCAACTCACAGGAAACCTATAGGATAGAGTAGTAGGACTTCCCCATAGGGTTTCCAAGGAGTGGATGGTAGCAACCTTTTGGTTAGCAACTGCATCTTAACCATTGCACCATACATACATACATGCATATATTCATTTACATATATATATGTATGTATCTCCATGTAATGATATGGCCACATATAAATCAGATCGAGTCAGATGATGTTGCTGTTCGAATTCTTTCAAAAGCTGGAAAAATATCCTTCATCAGTCTTCTTACTCACTGCCTTCCAGTCCAATGTTCTTCATTCAGTTTCTTGAACATCCTAAGTAATAGTCAACCCAATGGAAATTCTTCTGCCTGAATGCTTCTCATGCTTCAGTCTTCAGCTTCAGGCCTCCCCCTGCCACTTGTGGGATCCAGCGCTGAATAAAGGAGAGGCTCACATATAGTATATTTAAGTATTTAAAGGTTATAAATTCAGCTACGAAACTTCTGAATTTCCTGGTACCTTGAGAAATACACCTTTCCAATAACAACCAAAGCAGAAAAACATGTACAAAGCTATAGTTTTAATATAATGAAAACTTGCTAAAATAACAGATGACTATAATTAATTATTATGGCTTGGTATTCTGTTGATGAGCCATTGATATCTGAATGAGTAATAAAATAAAAACATACATACGCAAAATCATTATAATTTTTTCATAACATATATTTTACTAGCCTTAATTAAAAAGAAAAACCATTCTGTTGTTATAATCACATTCTAACACGATTTGTGTTCCTTTGAAAACAATAACATAAAAAATTAAATGTAATTGTATTGAAAGTATGCAAAATTTGAATGTTTTTCATTAAAACATGCAAAATTAAGAAAATATAAATGTCACAAAATTATTTTTCATATGTTTTTAAAGTTATTTTTGTTCTAAAGTATTTTTAAATCCATTAAAATTCAAAGGCAAAATGCAAATTATAATTAAGGACTATTAAGATTATAAGTGAGATATACAAGCTAAAATGGTTATTTAATATTTTGAAAATTACTAATAAAATATTATTGAATATTTTTATGAAAATAAATGTATTTGAAAACCTAGGATTTAATGTTCACCTAGTTGACAATGTAAATAACCTGTATTCTGCTTCTGTATTTTTCATGCACACACAGGCACACAGAAGTTTAACGGCAATGTGAACTGTTTAGTATTGCAAACTTCTCTTGAGCTGCCATATGCAAATGTTGAGAATATTGTACTCACTAGGACCTCCAAACTGAAGAATTGGGACATCAAGAGAAGAAAGAAAATATATAACCAGCACTACTGGGAAACAATATTTTATTATAAGCATCTAGTATGCTTATGCACTCTGAATAAAAATTTGACAAATTAATTTTTCTTATCTCTTACCTATGTGTTTCCCCTGCTCATATCCTCCCTACTCTCTGTATCAGCATCTAACTGGGATGTTGCCAGCAGAACTACTCACAAACGTTTGTGACATTTGCAGTAAACAAAGAGACAAACAAAAAACCAATTATTTGGGGCTATTGGGTTTTTTTTTTATTGGTTTTAGTCTTAGGAGCAGGAGTTTAGGCTATGAGTGACACCATTTCTGTGCTGAGCATCAGACCCAGAGTTATAGAAACACCCGTGTGTGTGTGTGTGTTAATGTTGTTGTTGTTGTTGGGTGCCATTGAGTTGGTTCTGACTCAAAGTGACCCTATGTGCAGCAGAACGAAACACAGCCTGGTTCTGCACCATCCATACCATCTTTATTATGCTTGAGCCCATTGTGGCAACCACTGTGTCAATCCATCTCACTGAGGGTCTTCCTCTTCTTCACTAACCCTCTATTTTACCAAACATGATGTCCTTCTTCAGAGACTGGACCCTCCTGATTGCTGCTCCCATGGGCATTGATTATGGATCCAAGTAAAATGATAATAGTTTTTCTTTTTATCATGACGTTGCTTACTGGTCCAGTTGTGAGGATTTTGGTTGAGCTGTAATCCAACCTGAAGGCTGCAGTCTTTGATCTTCATCAGTAAGTGCATCAAGACCTCTTCACTTTCAGCAAGCAAGGTTGTGTCATCTACACACCCCAGGTTGTTAATGAGTCTTCTGCCAATCCTGGTGCCATCTTCTTCTTCATATACTTCAGTTTCTCAGATTATTTGTTCAGCATACAGAGTATATAAGTATGGGGAAAGAATACAATCCTCATACACAACTTTCCTGATTTTAAACCTCGCAGTATCCACTTGTTCTGTTGGAATGACTGCTTCTTGGTCTATGTACACGTTCCTCATGAGCACAGTTAAGTATTCTGGAATTCCTATTCTTCACAATATTATTCATAATTTGTTATGATCCACACAGTTGAATGCCTTAGCATAGTCAATAAAACACAGATAAACATCTTTCTGGCGTTCTTTGTGTTTAGCCAAGATCCATCTAAATCAACAATAATATCCCACATTCCAAGTCCTCTTCTGAATTGGTCTTGAATTTCTGGCAGTTCCCAGGTGCTTTGGAATGATCTTCAGTAAAATTTTATTTGCATGTGACATTAATGATATTGTTAGATAATTTCCATGTTCTGTTGGATCACCTTTCTTTAGAATGGGCACAAATATGGATGTCATCCAGTCAGTTGGCCAGACAGCTGTCTTCCAAATTTCTTCACATAGACGAGTGAGCCCCAGAAGCTCTGCATCTGTGTGTTGAAACATGTCAATTTATATTCCATCAATTCCTGTGTCCTTGTTTTTCACCAAAGCCTTCAGTGCAGCTTGGATTTCTTCCTTCAATACCATCAGTTCTTGATCATTTGCTACCTCCTGAAATGGTTGAACATTGTCTTAGTTATCCAGTAATGCTATAACAGAAATACCACAAGTGGATGGCTTTAACAAAGAAAACTGTATCCTCTCACAGTCTAGTAGGTTACAAGACCAAATTCAGGGTGTCAGCTCCAGGGGAAGACTTTCTCTCTTTGTCAGCTCTGGTGGAAAGTCCTTGTCCTCAATCTTCCCCTCGTCAAAGAGCTTCTCAGCTGCAGGGAACCCGGGTCCAAAGGACATGCTCTGCTCCTATGCTGCTTTCTTGGTGGCCTGAGGTTCCCAACTCTCTGTTCGCTTCTTTTTCCTTTTATAAAATGTGATCCAGGCCACACCCCAAGGGAACTCCCTTTACACTGGATCAGGTAGGTGACCTGAGCAAGGGTGGTGTTACTATCCCACCCTAACCCTCTTTAACATAAAATTACAGTCACAAAATGGAAGACAACTGGGAATCATTCCCTAACCAAGTTAATACACACGTTTTGGGGGGAACATGATTCAATACGTGACAAACATCAGTTCTTTTTTATACAATGTCTTTGTATATTTCCTCTACCTTTTTTTTTTTTTTTTGGTGTTTCCTGTGTTTTTCAGTATTTTGCTCAGAAAATCCTTCGATATGGCAACTCAAGGCTTGCTTGTTTTCTTCAGAGCATGTTCACTTTTGGTTTTCTGTCCCATGTCTTTGCACATTTCATTGTAATAATTTTCTTTATCTTCTGGAGCTGCCCTTTGAAATTTGCAGTTCAGCTCTTTTATTTAATCATTTCTTCCATTTGCTTTAGCCACTGCACATTCAAGAGCAAGCTTCAGAGTCTCTTCTGACATCCATTTTAGTCTTTTCTTTCTTTCCTGTCTTTTTAATGACCTTTTGCTTTCTTCACTCATGATGTCATCCCACAACATGTCTGGTCTTTGGTCATTAGTGTTCAGTGTGTCAAATCTATTCTTGAGATTGTCTCTAAATTCAGGCGGAATATACTCAAGTTCATATTTTGGTCCTCGTGAACTTGCTCTAATTTTCTGCAGCTTCAACTGAACTTGCATATAAGCGATTGATAGTCTGTACCACTGTTGGCCCTGGCCTTGTTCTGACTGATCATATTGAGCTTTTCCATCATCTTTTCCTACAGATATAGTCAACTTTATTCCTGTGTATTCCATCTGGCGAGGTCCATGAGTATAGATGGCATTTATGTAGTTGAAAAAAAGTTATTTGCAATGAGTGAGTCCTTGATATTTCAAAATTCTATCATGTGATCTCTGACATCGTTTCTATCACCAAGGCCATATTTTCTAAATACAGAGCCTTCATAGTTTTCAACTTTCACATTCCAATCACCAGTAAGCATCAATGCATCTTGATTGCATGTCTGGTCAATTTTGGACTGCAGCCTGGTTGAAGTAGTGTTAGTAAATTTTCTCCTCAATAAAGTTTTTCTTTCTCCCATTTTTTTTTTTATATTTTATGAAACCTTTGGAAGGGAGTCCCTAAACAAGTAGGGAGTCATGCTCCATCTTTTCAAGAGCAGTGTATTGACAAAAATTATTTGTAATTCTCCTGCATGGAATATTTATCTCTTCCCCCCATTTATTACTTCATTTAGTTATTCAGTTACATAAGCATAGCCTCAAGAACATTTGCTTTACAGTTTATGTTATAATCCAATAATGTTTGATTTATTATTTTAATTACATCGCTCCACCTTTGGCTATCCGGAGTTATTTCACTTGTTTCCTGTGCCCTTTTGTCATAGCTCATTAATCTATTTTTTGTTGTTTGTTTATTAGTTCGTTTAGCACTTCCTTACTTTCTGGCACTACAGGATGCTTCAGACTCATCTTGTATATTTTTTGTTCCAGTCCAAGAACCCAACATTTCTCCAAGGAGCCCTAGTTCTTCTTATTGGAGAATGACATTAGAAACCAAGATGTGGTTTCTAGAGTTCTAGAGCTCGTTGCTACTGGAGTATGATTTATTTCAGGCCTTTTTAATTGACAAAGAAATATATACACATATCTATAAATGTATCTATATGCCATCATGTGTATCTACATTAAGCCATCTATGGGTTCTTACTGATGTTTCCAACTAGATTTCATCACCACGTGGATCACTCAAGCCTGCTCTCTTGCTTGTTTGTAAATTCCCAGTCCCTCATATGTTTACTTATGTGTTCATTTTCAGTATACACTTATAGTTGTATCAGATTTGTTAACTTGCATCCCTATGGGGAACAATTTATCAGCTAGAGTACAGTGCTTATGTGTAGTTCCTTTTGCTTTTAGTCTTACAGATAGCATTAATTTCCGAAGATACTTAAGGCAGCACATTTTCTACCCTTCCCCAAGTTGCATCATACATTTGTACAGTTCAATTATTTTGTAAAGTCTGTGTTGTTTCCTGGAATCCCTAACTATCTAAGTTTTCATACATTAAGATTAACTCTTTGTGCTGTAAATTTCTGTGGATTTTGACAAATATATAATGTTATGATTCCTCAATTATATATTTAAAAATTCCTTTTACTTCCACTATCAATGTTTTTTTCTCCCATTCCTCTCTCTTTCCCCTGGAAATCACTCATCATTTCACTGCAATCACTTTTTTGCCTTTTCAGAATTTCATATATTTTGAATGATACCTTATGTATCCTTTACAGACTGCCTTCCTTAACAATATGCACTTAAAAATCCTCCATTTATTTTTGTGTCTGGAAAGCACCTTTCAATGTATCACTGAATAATACTTCATTATGTGACTATATCACAGTTTTTTATCCATTCATCTGTGGAAGGACATCTTAATTGTTTTCTTTTTTTTTTTTTTTTTGCTTTGCAAATATAAATAAAGTTGCTGTAAACATACCCATTTAGGTTTTTGTATGGACATTAATTTTCAAATCAAATGTGTAAAGACCTAGAAGCTCAATTGTTAAATCATACGGTAAGACCATGTTTAGCTCGTGATAGAATGCCAGACTGTCTTCCAAAGTGTCTGACGTTTTGCATTTCTACCAGCAATGAATGAGAGGTCCTGTTGCTTCACATCCTTATAACATTTGATTTTGTCAGTGCTTTGTATTTTAGCTATTTTAGTAGGTATGAAGTGATATCTCATTGATGTTTTGATTTGCAATTCCCTGATGACTTACGATGTTGAGCATCTTTTCATATGCTTATTTCCATCTGCATACGTTCCCTGGTGAGGTGTCTGTTCAGATCTTTTGCCCATTTCTTAATTTTTTTTTTTAATTACTATTGTTGAGTTTTAAGAATTCTTTACATATCTTAGATTCAAGTCCCTTCAGGTATGTGTTTTGCAAATATTTTCTCCCGGTCTATGGTTTCTCTTTTCATCTTCTAAATCTGTTTTCGGAGAGCAGAAGTTTGCCTTATTTTTTTTTTTTTTTTTAATTTTAACAATGTCTAACTTATTTCGTGGATCATGCTTTTGATGTTGCCTCCAAAAACTCACTGCCAAAGATTTTACCCTATGTTTTCTTCTAGTAGTTTTTTTTTTTAGTATTGAGTTTTGCATTTAGGTTTATGAAACCCTGGTGGCATAGTGGCTAAGTGCTATGGCTGCTAGCCAAGAAGTTGGCAGTTCAAATCCACCAAGTGCTCCTTGGAAACTCTGTGGTGCAGTTCTACTCTGTCCTATAGGGCCGCTATGAGTTGGAATTTACTTGACTGCAATAGGTTTGGTTTTGGGTTTTTTGGGGGATGTATGTGTTTATTCTTTAGCCAACATCACACTGTCCAGATTACTTGTACTGTCTAATCAGGTTGTATAATTTCTTCTACTTTGCTCTTCTCAACAATATTGTGTTGGATTTCAGGATCTTTTTCCTTTTAATATTAACTTTAGAATCAGTTTATCAATATCCACAATATAGGTTAATGGGATTTTAAGTGAGATTGTATTTAATCTGTAGACGATGCTGGGAAGAATTGACATTTTTACAATATTAAGATTTCCAATGGAACATGAAATATTTCTGCATTTACTTAAATATTCTTGTACTTCATTAATCAGATTTGTAGTTTTGTATATGAATCCTGCACATATTAAGGTAGAATTTTACCTATTACATTTTTTGTGCCAATGTAATGTTATTGTATTTTTAATTTCAAATTCCAGTTGTTTATAAGAGGTATATCAAAAACAAATCAACTTTTGTGTATTAACCTTTTATCCTGTAATTTTCTATAATCTCTTATTAGTTGCAGGAGTTTTCATGTCAATTCTTTGGGATTTTCTACATAGACAATCATGTCACATGCAAACAAAGACAGTTTTATGTCTTCAAGTCCGTATACTTATATTTCCTTTTTTTTTTTTTTTGTCTTATTGCACAAGCTAGGACTTCCAGCATGATGTTGAATAGAAAGTGCTGAAAGAAGACATCCTTGCCTTGCTCCCAATCTAAGGGAGAAAGCATAGAAATTCAAACCATTAAGTATAATGTTAGCTGCAGGGTTTTTGTAGACATTCTTTGTCAAGTTGAAGAGGTTTCTCTCTGTTCCTAGTTTTTGAATGCTTTTATGGATGGATGTTGGATTTTTCAAATGTATGTTCTGTACCAATTGATATGATCATATGTGTGCTGCACATGCAAGTTACCCCCAAAGTGTTTCCAAGATCCCAAATAGCCAGAAGACCACTATAATGAAAAATTCAACTTGTAGCAGTAATCTCACCATGGTGCTACATCCATCAGGTCTGATGAAATTTCACACATGAGACTCTTATACAGTGTTGGCAAAGTGAAAGCTGTTTATTACTCACAGAAAGCAAACAAGAAACAATGAGAATAGTTTCATGATGAATTTGTCACCCCTGGGCTTGGAAGGTTGTTTGGGCTGAATGGAGACTCCTCTACCCACTTTGCAAAGTGAGACTTTTCTGACCTTACACCATAGGAGAGGGGCCCCCAAAGTCCTATACTCACCCAGTTTTATGCTCTAGGAGTCATATGACTCACTTCAGTTAAGTGCACCTTTAGATTTTTCTGTCTTAAACTGAGGAGGTTATACTCCAGGCATTCTAGAGTTAAGCACAGCTGCATATTTTCTAACTTAACAACCTAAAAACCCATTACCATTGGGTAGATTCTGATTTATAACCACCCTATAGGACAGAGTAGAACTACCATATGGTTTCCAAGGAGCAGCTGGTAGATTCAAACTGCTGAAGTTTTGATTAGCATCTGAGTTCTTAATGGCTATGCCACGGGTTTTTTTTTTTTTTTTTTTTTTTTTTATGCCACCTGGGCTCCTAACAACTTAAGGAGGGGTTTTACTAGGTGGCTGCTGTGTTTCCCTGGTCATGGATGGAGTTTTATTTCCCCAGCCCTGCTGCTTATATAGGCAGGACATCGGGCTTCAGTGTAGGCTGTTGTTTGTTCATGAAGCCTAGGGAGAAAAAGAAAGAGAGAGAGAAAGAAAGAAAGAGGAAGGAGAGAGAGAGAAAGATAGGGAAAGGGAGAGAAGGAGGGAGGAAGGAAAAGACTGAAGGAAGGAAAGAAGAAGATAGATTTATTTCAAGGGTTTGGATCATTCAGTTGTGGGACAGGCAGTTGCAAAATCTGTAGGTCAATTGACAGGTTAGAGAGTTCTGCAGACTTACATCCCCAGATCCATAGGTCAGCAGCAGGCCAGAAACTCCTGCAAGCTTAAATCCCAAGATCAGTAGCTCAGGCAGCAGGTTGGAGATTTCTGCAGGCTTATATCTCAAGACCTGTAGGTCAGGTGATGAGAACAGTACATGGTGGAAAGAGAGAGTGAGCTCCCCCAGGATACTCATTTATAGTCTGGAGGCAGACATATCTAAGGAAACACATGTGATCACATCATGGAAAGTAATTACATTGCATTACATTACATTACACTCCATTACATTACACTACACTACACTACACTGCACTGCACTGCCCTACATTACATTACATACATAACAGCAACCAGACCAGTATCTGGTCAAACCACTGAGAATCATAGCCTAGCCAAGTTTACACATAAAATTAACCATCACACACTTTAACATAAAACCTCACACAAAAATTTATTTACCTCAGTTTCTACTACCCAGTACACATGTTTAGCTTTCAAAAACAACAGAAATTACAACGCATGCTAAAAGAGACAAGAAAAACAAAAGATCATTTAATTACCATGTTTTGTAAGCTGAACGATCTAACAGAAAAAGAAGACAAAATGCAAGAACTGATGGGAAATGTAAGCAGAAAGAAATACTAGAGATAAAAATGTTGTAATGTGAATCAAGAATGTTTTGATGGGCACATTAGTTAGAACACAGCAAAGGAAAGAATCAGTGAGAATGAAGATATGTCAACAGAAACTTCCCAAACTTTAATGTACAAAAAATAAAATAAACTTGAAAAAAATCATAAAAGAATATCTAAGAACTGTGGAAGAATTTCAAAATGTGTTACATACATGTAAGTGAAATACTAGAGGATAAAAAGAGGACAGAGCAGAAAAAATATTTCAAGCATTAATGGCTGGGAATTTCCCAAAATTAATGACAGACATCAAATACAGACCCAGCAAACTCAGAGAGCATGAAGCAGTATATACACAAAAACATCCACACCTAGGCATATCATATTCAAACAAGAAAACCAAAGACAAAGAGAAAATCTTGAAAGAAGCTAGAGGAAAAAATGTCTTATATATACAGGGACAAATACAAGAATTACATTGTTTCTTATCAGAAAGCATATAGGCAAAATAGTGGAATAAAGTATTTAAAGGGCTGAAAGAAAAAATCCACCATGTAGTTTCCAAAACTGGCCTTAAAAAGTGAAGGAGAAAAGGTTTTTCTCAGGCGAAAATAACCTGAGGAAATTTGTCAAAACTAGGCCTGCCCTGCAATACAAATGAAAAGAAGTTATTCAGGGAAAACAAAAATGATAATCACAATCTGTTTCAACACATAGAAGTGTCAACATATAATATTCGGGGTTATCAATTTTTCATCTTCCCAATTTTTTAATTTTTCATCACTTCTATTTCATTTTCTTAACTGGCTTATCTTTGGTTACAAAAAAGTTGCCATCTTTTTCACGCATATAATGGCTGTTTGTATTTTTCCTTGTATAAAATGCTTTTACTTTGGTCAAATTTTATTTTGGGATGTATGGTTTTACTCATTCTTTTATATATTAAGTTTATCAATTATTTATTTAGAATCCTTGGGTGGTACAAATGGCTAACACACAGGTCCCCCCGATGGTGTTTCCAAAGTAAATTTTTCCTTACGTTGTTGTTGTTGTTGTTAGGTGCCGTCAAGTTGGTTCCAACTCATAGCAACCCTATATGCAACAGAACAAAACACTTAGAACTCTTAAATATGCATTCATATTTACTTCAGTTAGGTGTCTTTATTCTCGATACTTAACTCTCAAAGTCTTCTGAAATTTATTTTTGCCGATGATGTGAGATAAATTTGAAATAGTTTTTGTCCTCAAAACATTCTCAACATCAGGAACTATCTGAAGAATATTTCATTGTCTTCATTGTTTGAAATATAATTTTTTTTAAATAATAAAATATAAGTATACGCAACAAATAAATCTTGGGCTGAATTTTTGGGTCATTTTCAAAGATATAGCAATCAAAGTAAGAGACCTTGGTGAATAATGCAGAGCTTTACTCTAAATACTCTAAGAGGTGTTTCTCATTTTATTTATTCAGTTCTCCTATTTTCTAAATGTTTCCTCACAAGGCAGATGCTCAGCTTTTTCTCATATTATTCCATCTTCTTCTGCTCTTTACTCATAACATGTACACTTTTTCCTCTTTTTAGAACATGAGTCATCTGCCTAATGATGGTTTCTAGACACTCAATCTTTCTTCTCTATTCCTCAAGAAAAGGATGCAAGATCTACAGAAAAATATAATTTATCACTTGCTCTCATAAATTTTCTTATAAAGTATGTTATAGAAAATAAACATATTTTCTTTGTTGCATATAATTGCTAACATTGTTTTCTGAGATTTCTATTTCTTTCCATTGGTCTATCTATTCTGTATCTGTAACAAGATTAAGGAGACCCTGGGTGGTGCAAATGACTAACACTTGACTGCTGACTGAAAGATTGGTGATTCAAGTCCACACAAAAGTGCCTCAGAAGAAAGACTTGGCAACCCACTTATGAAAAGTCAGACACTGAAAACACTACGTAGCACAATTCTACTCTGACGCACATGGGCAACCATGAGTTGGAATTGACTTGATGACTATCAGTTGGTTAGCAAGTTTTAATTATTATAAGTTTGTAATTAATTGGCAAAATTTATTGTGCCAATTCTCTCGTTCTTTTGCTTAAATTGCTTTATAATTGCCACTTGTTTATTGTTTCAGATGGACTTTGAAAACATTTTTTTCATGTTAATAAATATCGACTTGGAGTTTCAGAGGAAATATATTAAATTGATACAAAAATTAAGGAAAAACTATATTGTTATAATAATTTTATTTAAACATATGATCGTGCAATATATATTTATTGAGTTTGACTATTTTAAATCATAAATAAAATTGAGAGAAAAAATAGAAATTGGAAAAGATAAAAAGTTGATAAACTCAAGAATTTTACAATATATATTTCAATTATACATTATATAATGGAAGGCAAATGTGATAAGATGGTTATTCTCAGTTTTCTTCATTCAATCCATGCATATACTATTATTCTATTAAGATATTGACTTACTGTTATTTATAAATGACTCTTGGTCAGCAAAATAAAATAATTTTTACCAAAACAATTTTCACCAAATTTTATAGGAACAATTTCAGATGTCTTTCTTATAGAAAATACCAGATAGAAACAGGAAACAGAATAAATACTTTGTGAGAAAGATTAGATTATTCAATATAAGCAATCTTTAACAGAATTATTGAGCACATTTTACTTAAAGATCAAGTAACATAGGGGAAAAGGGAAGCTGAAGTGAATCAAAAGATGAAGTACTTTAGATAAATGTAACTCTCCCTTTGCCAGTGGACCATGTAGAAGATGTATTAATTTCTGAATATTTTTGAGACCCTTGATTTTTTATAAAAATTCTTGTCTTCGGTGGTATTTTTAGCTTCTTTTACAGTATATGAACACCATTTTTCTGTATATTATCTTTATTTTTTCTTATATTGTCTTACTAAAACTTACTGGGCAGTGTTACATTGTGATGGTGATTGGTGAAGTTCATTCAACAAATACTAAGTTCATCTTGTGTTAGGCTCAAGGCATACTTTAGCAATCAAGACCTCAGGAAATCTACATTTTAGTTGGAAACACAGACAACAAATTAGTTAATAATGATATAAATAATATAATTACAGGTTTAGTTAGTGCTGTAATTGTAGGGTTGTCGGATGAAATACAGTTAAATTTCGTACCCAGTTATATTGAATTCCAAATAAAGAAAGAATAGAATGTTGGTTTTTTTTGGGTGGGGAAGGCTAAGTATGTTATGTCATAGAATATACATTTATTAAGGAAAAAAATGATTATCTGAAATTCAAATTTACTGAATATTCTGTATTTTTATTCCCTTAATCTGGCAACTCTACTTAAAGATATAATGAAAACAGAAAGCCTCCCAGAGGAACAAGGGAGCTGAGAACTGAGGGATGGGAATGACAAGCTCTGAAAAGAACTAGGAAAGGTCATGACAGGCATTGTGTGGGAAAGGGCATTCTGAACATTATGAGGGGATGGACTCAAAATTTTAAAGAGGACAAAAATACCTAGTGTGACTGGATGATAATGAAGCAAGAGAGTGGAGTTGGAAATAAAGGCAGAAGTCAGCTTATGTAGTGTCTTGTGTTAGCAACAGTCAGGATGCTTTCTGATGCTACTTAGATTCTCTATAGGTCTCCTCCCCTCTGTTTTTCTGTCTCTGTTACTTCTATATGGCAAAGACTTCTAGTTGTTTCTTTTCTTTGCTGTAGGAGAATTTTTAGGTAGGCACTTGGTCAAATAGAATAAAACATATTTTCAGTATCATTTGCAGGCAGCTGTGACACTGTGTTTAAATTCTGGGCGATTTGTTTTAAGTGGAACTTACATGGCATTTCTGGGAAACTTCCTGAAGTGTTATTTGAAGCACACTGTCCCTTTCGTCTACCGTTTCGCCGCGCTGCTCCTTGGGAAGTGTGATGGCTGGAACTCATTTTGAAGCGTGAGGAGTAGGATCACACACAGAGATGCTGAAAAAGAAAGCTTCAAGGAGTTTGACTTTCCTCAGGTGTTGGGAATGGATATTTCATTTTAGCCCAGTATTTCCCACCTTTGGACATTTACAGGTAGGAAAACAAAACAAAACAAATCAAAACTATTTTGTTAACTTTACTTGCTATTATTTTTCTTTAAATGAGTCCCAAGTCATGTACACTCCTACCATTTCTAATCTCTTTAGTTTTGCTTTTGTTTTCCATTTTCCAGCTTCATCCCACAGACTCTTCCTTCCTCTCAATCACAATTTCTCTCACTTCATTTTTTTTTCCTTTTTCTACTTTACCTCCTCTTTTTTTTTTTTTAACTTGCCATAAACATATGACCAAGGCTATAATCTTTTCATGTACCACATTTTTAAATATTTCCCTAATCTAACCTGAATTTCAAAATAAGTGATTGATTTGTTTATAAAAAAGAACAGGCATTTTACATTTATATTGAAATTGGCAAGGATTTCAATGCCTGTGGAAGCAGCAGTCAAGATTTCAAATGACATTTTGCATCATGAAATTCTGCTGCAGAAGACCTCTTTGAAGGGCTAAGAGGCAAAGATGTCACTTTAAGGACTAAGGGGTGTCAGACTCAAGCCATGATATTGTATTTTCCATTGTCTCATACGCACAAGTAAGCTGAACACTAAATAAAGAAAACCAAGCAAGAATTGATGCATTTAAGTTATGATGTTGGTGAAGAATATTGAATGCACCATGGGCTGCCAGAAGAGCAAACAAATCTGTCTTGGACAAAGTACAGCCAGAATGCTCCTTAGAAATGAGGATGGCAAGGCTTTATCTCATGTATTTTGGACATGTTATCAGGAGGGACCAGCCTCTGGAGAAGGACATCATGCTTGGTAAAGTAGTGGGTCAGTGAAAAAAAGAGGAAGACCCTCAACACGATAGACTATCGCAGTGGCTGCAACCATGGGTTCAAATAGAACACCACCAAGAAAGAAACATCGGGAGCATAGCTCATCCTTTGTACCCAATGTCTCTGTGCTAAGAAGCTCCTAGACCACGGGAAGAGTGATAACAAGGACATTCCACTGGAACTGACAGATAGAGAATGTCTTCCCCTGAAGCTGACACTCTGAATTTGGACTTCTAGCCTACTAGACTGTGAGAGAATAAACTTGTTTCTTGAAGGCATCCACTTGTGATATTGCGGTTGTAGCAACACTGGTTAACTAAGACAGTAGGTCCTCTTGAAAAATAAATAAACTTAACTATCAAACTAGAAGAATGTTTGAAGATCAGGAACATTTAATTTACTGATTACATTTTCATTTCCAAAAAATACACTCCTGGACAAAATTTTGTTATGATCCATCTTCAACTGTTTCAAGTGAGGGAGAACAAAATAAATCAACTATAAAAAAATAAACACTGGAACTCAATTCTTAGAGTTGTTAACTTGACTTTACTAGGCCCAAGACAGAGTCCTTTATGCTAAGTCTCACATCAGTAAACCAAAACCCAGCTAATTTCTATTTCCTGTAAATCCCCAACCTTCCCAGGAGCCAAAACACAAGTCAATCAATTGACTCTACCAGAACTGGAAGCCTAAACTTGCCAATCAGGATGTCCTTGCTCAATTTAACCTAGTTCAAAATTCCCTATTATTCCCAAATAAGGAAAGAAAATACCCAACAGCCAATCTGAAATTTGCTTAGTATAGCTTCCTTTTCTTGTGCATCTGTGCCCACAAAAACCCTTCTGTTTTGTACGGCTCTTCAGAGTTCTTGACTTACTTTCAGTGCCCCAATTCATGAATTGCAAATAAAGCTTATGAGTTTGCTCACAAATTTAATCTTGTGGAAATTTAATTTTTTTTTTATTATGCTTTAAGTGAAAGTTTACAGTTCAAGTTAGTTTCTCATACAAAGATTTATACACACATTGGTATGTAACCCTAGTTAAACCAAAACCAAAACAAACCCACTGCCGTCGAGTTGATTCCGACTCATAACGACCCTATGAGGACACAGTAGAACTACCCCATGGAGTTTCCAAGGAGCGCCTGGCGGAATCAAACTGCTGATCCTTTGGTTAGCAGCCGTAGCACTTAACCACTATGCCACCAGGGTTCTCCCTATAATGTGACAGCACACTCTTCCTTTCCACCCCAGATTTCTAGTGTTCATTCAACCAGCTCCTGTCCATTTTTGCCTTCTTGTCTTGCATCCAGACAGGAGCTGCCCATTAGTCTCATTTTTTACTTGAGCTAAGAAGCGCTTTCTTCATGAGTATCATTTTATGTCTTATAGTCTAATCTTTGTATGAAGAGTTGGCTAAGGGAATGCTTTCAGCTCTGGGCTAACACAGTCTGCGGGCCATGTCTTTCGGGTTCCCTCCAGTCTCAGTCAGATCATTAAGTGTGGCCTTTTTATTAGAATTTGAGTTCTGCACTGCAATTTTCTCCTGCTCCGTCAGGAATTCTCTGTTGTGTTGCCTGTCAAGGTGGTCATTGGTGGTAACCAGGTACCATCTAGTTCTTCCGGTCTCAGGCTGATGAAGTCTCTGGTTTATGTGGCCCTTTCTGTCTCTTGGATTAATATTTTCCTTGAGTCTTTGGTGTTCTTTATTCTCCTTTGCTCCAGGTTGGAAATTTGATTTTTTTTTTTTTTTAATCCTTCCCGTGCTTTAAGTGAAAGTTTAAAAATCAAGTCAGTCTCTCATACAAAAATTTATACACACTTATTATATACTCCTAATTTCCCTCCCCCTAATGAGACACCACACTACTTCCCTCCACTCTCTATTTTCGTGTCCATTCGGCCAGCTTCTGACCCTTCTGCCCTCCCATCTCACCTCCAGACAGGACAAGCCAACATAGTCTCATGTGTCTACTTGATCCAAGAAGCTCACTCTTCAACAGTATCATTTTTCTATCTCATTGTCCAGCCCAATCCCTGTCTGAAGAGTTGGCTTTGGAAATGGTTCCTATCTTGGGCTAACAGAAGGTCTGGAGACCATGACCACAAGGGTCCTTCTAGTCTCAGTCAGACCATTAAGTCTGGTCCTTTTACAAGAATTTGGGGTCTGCATCCTACTGCTTTCCTGCTCTCTCAGGGGTTCTCTGTCGTGTTCCCTGTCAGAGCAGTCATTGGTTGTAGCCAGGCACCATCTAGTTCTTTTGGCCTCAGGCTGATGGAGCCTCTGGTTCACGTGGCCCTTTCTGTCTCCTGGGCTCATAATTACCTATGTTTTTGTTATTCTTCATTCTCTTTTGTTCCAAGTGGGTTGAGACCAATTGATGCATCTTAGATGGCTGCTTCCTAGCGTTTAAGACCCCAAACGCCACTTATCACAGTGGGTTGCAGAATGTTATCTTAAGAGATTTTATTATGCCAGTTGTCTTAGATGTCCCCTGAAACCATGGTCCCCAAACCCTACGCCTGATTCTATGGTCTTCGAAGCATTCAATTCATTCAGGAAACTTCTTTGCTTTTGGTTTACTCCACTTGCGCTGACCTCTCAAGTATTGTGTGTTGTCTTTCCCTTCATCTGAAATAGTTCTTATCTAAAATCTCATTAGTGAAAGCCCTCTCCCTCCATTCTTTCCTCCCTTCCTCCCTCCCCCCTTTCATAACTATCAAAGAATATTTTATTCTCTGTTTGAAATATTTCTCCAGTTCTTATAATAGTGATCTTATACAATATTTGTCCTTTTGCCTCTAATTTCACTCAGCGTAATGTCTTCCAGGTTCCTCCATGTTATGAAATGTTTCACAGATTCCTCACTGTTCTTTATCGATGCGTAGTATTCCATTGTGTGAATATACCATAATTTGTTTATCCATTCATCCATTGATGGGCACCTTGTTTGCTTCCATCTTTTTGCTATTGTAAACAGTGCTACAATAAACACGGGTGTGCATATATCTGTTTGTGTAAAGGCTTTTATGTCTCTAGGATATATTCCAAGGAGAGGGACTGCTGGATCATATAGTAGTTCTAGTTCTAGTTTTTTTAAGGATGCCCCAAACTCAATTTCCAAAGTGGTTGTACCATTTTACATTCCCACCAGAAGTGTACAAATGTTCCAGTCTCTCCACAACCTCTCCAACATTTACTATTTTGTGTTTTTTGGATTAATGCCAGCCTTTTTGTTGTTGTTGTTGGAGTAAGATGCAATCTCATTTTAGTTTTGATTTGCATTTCTCTGGTGGCTAATGATCATGAGCATTTCCTCATGTATCTGTTCACATCCTGATGTCTTCATTAGTGAAGTGTCTGTTCATATCTTTTGTCCATTTTTTAATTGGTTTATCTGTCTTTTGTAGTTCAGTTTTTGCAGTATCATGTAGACTTTAGAGATCAGGCACTGATTGGAAATGTCATAGCCAAAAACTTTTTCCCAGTCTGTAGGTAGTCTTTTTACTCTTTTGGTGAAGTCTTTGGATGAGCATAGGTGTTTGATTTTCAGGAGCTCCCAGTTATCTAGTTTCTTTTCTGTGTTGTTAGTAAAGTTTTGTAGACTGTTTATGCCATGTATTAGGGCTCCTAGCATTGTCCCTATTTTTTCTTCCATGATCTTTATCATTTTAGATTTTATATTCAAGTCTTTGATCCATTTTGAGTTCATTTTTGTGCATAGTGTGAGGTATGGGTCTTATTTAATTTTTTTTTTTTTTCAAATGGATATCCAGTTATGCCAGCACCATTTGTGAAAAAGACTGTCTTTTTCCCATTTAACTGACTTTGGGCCTTTGTCAAACATCAGCTTCTCATATGTGGATGGATTCATGTCTGGTTTCTCAATTCTGTACCATTGGTCTATGTATCTGTTGTGTACCAGTACCAGGCTGTTATGACTACTGTGGCAGTATAATAGGTTCTAAAATCAGGTAGAGCGTGGCCTCCCCCTTTGTTCTTCTTTTTCAATAATGCTTTACTTATTCTAGGCCTCTTTCCCTTCCATATGAAGTTGGTTATTTGTTTCTCCATCTTATTAAAAAATGTCATTGGAATTTGGATCAGAATTGCATTGTATATATAGATGGCTTTTGGTAGAATAGACATTTTCACAATGTTAAGCCTTCCTATCCATGAGCAAGGTATGTTTTTCCTCTTATGTAGGTCTCTTTTGGGTTCTTGCAGTAGTGTCTTGTGGTTTTTTTTTTTTTTTTTTTTTGTATAGGTCCTTTACATCTCTGGTAAGATTTATTCCTAAGTATTTTATCTTCTTGGAAGCTACTTTAAATAGTATTCATTTAGTGATTTCCACTTCAATGTCCTTTTTGTTGGTGTAGAGGAATCCAACTGATTTTTGTATGTTTATCTTGTATCCTGATACTCTGCTGAACTTTTTTATTAGTTTCAGTAGTTTTCTTGAGGATTCTTTAGGGTTTTCTGTATATAATATCATGTCATTTGCAAATAGAGGCAGTTTTACTTCTTACTTACCAGTCTGGAGTCCCTTTATTTCTTTCAATAGCCTAAATGCTCTGGCTAGGACCTCCAGCACAATGTTGAATAAGAGTGGTGATAAAGGGCATCCTTCTCTGGTTCCCAGTCTCAAGGGGAACGCTTCAGGCTCTCTCCTTTTAGAATGATGTTGACTGTTGGCTTTGTATAAATGTCCTATATTATGTTCAGGAATTTTCCTTCTATTCCTATTTTGCTGAAAGTTTTTATCATGAATGGGTTTTGAATTCTGTCAAATGCCTTTTCTGCATCAACTGATAAAATCATGTGATTCTTGTCTTTTGTTTTATTTTTATGATGGATTACATTCATTGTTTTTCTAATGTTGAACCATCCCTGCATACCTAGTATGAATCCCACTTGGTCAAGGTGAATTATTATTTTTTTTGATATATTGTTGAATTCTATTGGCTAGAATTTTGTTAACGATTTTTGCGTCTAGGTTCATATGGGATATAACAAAAAAAACCAAACCCACTGCCATCGAGTCGATTCCAACTCACAGCAATCCTGAAGGACAGAGTAGAACTGCCTCACAGAGTTTCCAAGGAGTGCCTGGTATTTGAACTGCCGACCCTTTGGTTAGCAGTTACAGCACTTAACCACTCCACCACCAGTGTTTCCATGAGGGACATAAGTCTGTTATTTTCTTTTTTTTGTGGTGTCTTTACCTAGTTTTGGTATCAGGGATATGCTGGCTTCATAGAATGGGTTTGGGAGTATTCTGTCATTTTCCATTCTTTGAAATACCTTTAGTAGTAGTGGTGTTAATTCTTCCCTGAAAGTTTAGTAGAACTCTGCTATGAAGCTGGCCAGGCCAGGGATTTTTTTGATTGGGAGTTTTTTGATTCCCTTCTTTTGTTATGGGTCTATTTAGTTGTTCTACCTCTATTTGTGTTAATTTAGGCAGGTAGTGTGTTTCTAGGAATTCATTCATTTCTTCTAAGTTTTCAAATTTGTTAGAGTGTAATTTTTCATATCAATCCGATATAATTTTGTTAAGTTCAGTTGGATCTGTTGTAATATCACCCACCTAATTTCTTCTTCAGGTTATTTGCGTCCTCTCCTCTTTTTCTGCTATCAGTTTGGCCAATGGTTTATTAATTTTATTATTTTTTTCAAAGAGCCAGCTTTTGGTCCTGTTAATTCTTTCAATTGTTTTTCTGTTTTCTATTTCATTTAATTCTGCACTAATTTTTATTTTTGCTCTCTTATGTGTCTGAGGGTCTCTTTTGTTGCTCTCTTTCTATTTGTTGAAGTTGTAGGGATAATTCTTTGATTTGGGCCTCTTCTTTTTGTATGCGTGCAGTGAAGGATATAGTTGACCTCTGAGCACTGCTTTCGCTGTGTCGTCATGGTTCCAATAGAAAGTGTATTCATTGTCATTGGATGCTATGAATTTCTTTATTCCATCCTTCATGTCTTCTATAACCCAGCCTTTTTTGAGCAGGATATTGTTCAGTTTCCAAGTGCTGGAATTCTTTTCCCTGCTTTTTCTGTTATTGTTTTCTACCTTTGTCCTTACGTTCAAAGAAGGTACTTTGTAATATTTCAATGTTTTGGATTCTGCTAAGGCTTGCTTAATGACTTAATATGTGGTCTATTCTAAAGAATGTTCCATGTGCACTAGAAAAGAAAGTACACTTGGCCGCTGTTGGTGGAGTGTTCTGTATTTGTCTACGAGGTCAAGTTGCTTGATTGTGGCATTTAGATCTTCTGTGTCTTTATTGAGCTTCTTTCTGGATGTTCTGTCCTTCACTGAAAGTGGTGTGTTAAAGTTTCCTACTGTTATTGTGGAGCCGTTTATCTCACTTTTCAGTGCTGATAGAGTTTATTTTATGTATCTTGCAGCCCTGTCTTTGGGTGCATAAATATTTAATATGATTATACCTTCCTGGTATATTGTCCCTTTAATCATTGTATAGTGTCCTTCCTTATCCTTTGTGGAGGATTTAACTTTAAAGTCTATTTTGTCAGAAATTAATATTGCCACTCTGCTCTTTTTTGGTTGTTGTTTGCTTGATATATATATATATATATATTTTTTTTTTTTTTATCTGTTGAGTTTTCGTTTGTTTGTGTCTCTGAGTCTAAGGAGTGTCTCCTGTAGGCAGCATATAGAAATGGATCGTGTTTTTTAATCTGTTCTGCCACTCTCAGCGCCTTTATAGGTGCATTTAGTCCATTTACATTCAGCATAATTATGGATAGGTAGGAGTTTAGTGCTGTCATTTTGATGTCTTTTTTTTGTGTGTTGTTGACAGTTACTTTTTCCCACTTAATTTTTTGTTCTGAGTTGTTTATCTTCATATGTCTATTCCTCTTATTCATTGTTGTTGATTTTGTTTTTGTTGAATCTCTATTTTTTTCTTGTATTTTGATGAGTAGGATAGTCTGCTTTGCCGTTACCTTAACACTTACCCCTATTTTTCTAAGTTTAAACCTAACTTTTATTTCTTTATATAGCCTTGTCTTCCTCTCCATAAGAAAGATCTGTGATTACATTTTTTACATTTCTTAGTCCCTCTTTATTGTTTTAATGTCTTCTTTTACATAATAACATCACTGTTTCCCTGTTGTGAGCATTTTTATCTTGATTTATTTTTATGGTTTCCCTGTCTGGCTTGACCTCTGATTGCTCTGTCCAGTGTTCTAGTCTTGAGCTGATACCTGATATTATTGATTTTCTAATCAAAGAACTCCCTTTTGTATTTCTTGTAGTTTTTTTTTTTTAGTTTTTTACAAATTCTCTAAACTTCTGTTTACCTGGAAATGTCCTAATTTCACCTTTATATTTGAGAGACAATTTTGCTGGATATATGATTCTTTGCTGGCAATTTTTTTCCTAAAATGCTGTATATAGGTCATCCCATTGTCTTCTTGCCTGCATGGTTTCTGCCAAGTAGTCTGAGTTTAGTCTTATTGACTCACCTTTGCAGGTGACTTTTCGTTTATCCCTAGCTGCTCTTTAAATTTTTGCTTTATCTTTGGTTTTGGCAAGTTTGATTATAATATGTGTTGATGACATTCTTTTAAAATCTACCTATGTGGAATTCAATGAGCATCTTGGATAGGTATCTTCTTATCTTTCACAATATCAGGGAAGTTTTCTGCCGACAAATCTTCAACAATACTCTCTGTATTTTCTGCTATCCCTCCCTGTTCTGGCACTCCAATCACTCATATGTTATTTCTCTTAATAGAGTTCCACATGATTCTTAGCGTTTCTTCATTTTTTAAATTCTTTTTTCTGATTTTTCTTCCAATATATTGGTGCCAAGTGCTTCATCTTCAAGCTCACCATTTCTGTCTTCACTTGCTCAATCCTGTTCCTCTTTCTATTGAGTTGTCTTAATTCTCTAATTTTAATTGTTAATCTTCTAGATTTCTGATTGCTGTCTCTCTATGTGCTCTTGCAGCTTATTAAATTTTTATTATGTTCTTGAATAATCTTTTTAATTTCTCAAGTGCTATACCTGTGTGTTCCTTGGCTTGTTGTGCATATTGCCTGATCTCCTTCCTGATGTCTTGAAATATTTTGTATATTAATCTTTTGTATTCTGCATCTGGTAATTCCAGGAAGGCACTTTCATCTAGAAGATCCCTTGATCTTTTGTTCTGAGAGCTTTTTGAAGCAATCACCATCTGTTTCTTTGTGTGGATTGTTGTCTCCAAGCGATCTTGTATTAGTTTATTTTATGTTTGCTAACTGTGTTGTAGCTTCTTTGTTTTGTTTTGATATGCCCAAATGGGTTGCTTGAGTGAGCTAGCTTGATTATTTTCACCTTTGAAGATCTGATGTTCTGTCACCAGATGGCTAAAGCTGTTATCTGGTATATCAGTCTAGGAGTCCATTCACTTGTATGGATTTAGCTCAGGTATCCAGGTAGCTGGTCATCAAATGTGTGGTACAGACTCTGTCCTATAGTCTTAGAGGGGCAGGGGTAATTGATGTAGGTACCGGTATCCAATTGCAGTAGGGGGTCATGCTTTGAACAAGGCAGAGAGGTGAGAATCATCCCCAAAGTGCCTCTGAGGAAAGTGCATCCCTGTTCTGTAGAGTGTACGGGTGGGTGGGTTCTGCAGATGGACCACCCAATGCTTTTGGTTGTAAGGACTGGGAGGTACCAGGTATCCTTGGACCCCTGCCACAGGTGTTTCAGTGACATGAGTGGAGCCACCAGTCCTTAGGCCCCAGATATGGTTAGGTGAGGACCCTGTTTAATAGGGAAATTGGTGTCATTCAACAAACACCCACCTCTCTACCACAGAGCTGAAACAGTTGCAGTCTGCCAACAAGGGCCCATTCTCCTGAAATAGATCCACACAGGTCCATGCAGGGGGGAAAGATACTCAAAGTCCACAGACCTTTTATGCCTGGACAGGAATCACTTCTGTCCTGAGCTACCCCGGTTAGTGGAGCTGGCAAATTATCTTTTCCCCCAATTGCAAATTTATTCCTTCTCCAAGGCTGGGAGAATGGCTCCAGGCTTCAACAGGGCCTATATCAGGCCCAGGGAAATAAACAGCCTCTGAAAGCAGCTTGGGGCTGAGGGCGCGGTAAAATGTATGCAAGTACTTAGCTTTCGCCAAGGGTGCCATTCTTCTATGGTTCCTCAGGTGTGAGTAGGCTGTGTGGCTAGCTTCTTCTCCCTGAGGAAACTGTGGCTGAATGCTACTACCAGCCTACCGTAGCTGCTCCTGGGAATGATGCCTGAGGGATCCTGGTGATTCAGGTCTGGCAACTCCTCTCTGCTTCTGAACCGTCTCTTCTTTCCCCTGCCACTCAGTCTATTTTCTAACTTTGTCTTTGATGTTCAGGGCTCCTAGCTTGTCCTAAATATAATCTTTTCACTTGTTTTGTTGGATCTTTGTTGTAAGAGGGATGGCAGGAAGCATCTGGCTTTTCTGCTATCTTGGCTCCTCCCTTCGGAAATTTGATTTTTAACAGAGTTCATAATTAAATCATGAATAAAATGTATTAATAATCTAAAGTATAAGGAAAACTTCTAATATGTATTACTTAAATTGTAATGGTAATTGATATACTAATAAAATAAATGAAACATTATTTTTTTTTTAATTATCTTTTGTTGCTTTTCTGGAATTTTACAGACATGACTAAAAGTTCTGTTTGTGATTTATATTTTCTGTTACTTGGCAAAGAGGAAGGCTTGGGTTAGTAATGCGTCTACTTTTATTATTTATACATTATACCATGAAATGACCACTGAAATGTTCATGACAACCGAAATGTTCAAAAGGTAATATCAAAACAGATATTCTGATGACAATTTTTTTTTTTGGAAGATCATATGCCTTAATCCCCTAGTTAACTTCTCAGTCAAAGGCAAAAATAGTACAAGATTTGTTTGGCATATTGTTCCAGAATTTAGCACTTACTTTTTTAAAAATTATGTTAGGTTACCTTTTTCTTCACAGTATTCAAGATCAGTGTGAAATTCAGGCCACAAGTATCAATAAAAAATGTTTGGTCATCAGAATTTAGTTCATCATAATTTAGCAACAACTTTGCAAAACAAAGGGATAGAGAATTAGATTCAACTGAACAATTGTGGCAGGCAAAATATTACTTTCTGTATCATTATCCTTATGCTTCCCTATTTACTAACACAAAATACAATCTTTACTTGAAGTTTCCATAGATAGACTCAATCTGTTAAATATTCTGTAGGCATTTACCACCATGCTCCAATCGATTACAGAAAGTACATTTTAAAAGATGCAAATTTGCTTTTAATATGTATCCATTGAATTCATAAATCATAGTATTTTTAATTAAATTGTCATCCAACTAAGGGACACAGAAAAAAAAAAAATGAAACAGCCTAATGAGCTTTCTCTAAGTCATTGCCCACCAGCTCAGCCTTGTTTGCATGAAATACATCTTTAGACTCACTATAAACTATGGAATTGTAGTTTTAATTATTTTTCTTGTTGACTTTTCTATTATACTAAGGACCCTGCTGTGATTCAGGATCTACTTTTTGAAGCCCTTTCATCAGACTGTTCTCAAAGAGTATTTGCATATCTCAATTCAATTACGTACATAGAAATTCATTTTTAATCTAAACTACATCTTTTTTTTTTCTTGCCTCACCTTTCAAATCTGGAACATTCTACATTTGTTTTGTGTAAAACTTCATGTTGACTTTTTAATTCTTTTTTCCTTGTTTGTGATTTGAGAACCAATTTTGATTCATCTAATTAAAAGTTCCTTGAAGGACAAAATATCAAACAAATTTCAGGCAACAGTGTGAAGTTGTTTGAATTGATTTGAACATCAATGCTCTAACTTTCCATAGTACCCTCAAGTGTTTGCAGACTGATGTGAGCAAACCGCTTGGTCTTTCCTGAATATAATTAGTATTCAGTTATAAGATACTCTGGTGCCTTGATGAGTCTATCTGACTAAAGATCATTTGAAGACATTAACAAAATAGTTACATTGACATGCTGTCTGAGGCAAATATTGTTTGAATGCAAGAAAAGGCTTAAAAAAAAGGATAAAACTGATTACATACTTTATTCCTATTTAGGAAAGAAAATGAATAAGAGATAAAAATATGAGGGAAAAAATTAGGCTAGCAAACACAATAAATAAAAAGAAAGAACAAAGTCCCAGAAGAGGTTGATAGGAATGAAAATAGAGATGTTTAAAAAAAAAAATTTGCAAATCTAGAGCAATTATTTAATTTGCCTGTCCATATGCAGTTTGTTTCTTTCTATGAAACACAGCAGTTATGCTGAGTAAATCAAATGTAAATGAAGCTATTGAAGCATAAATGAAGACCTAAGAGGTGAGAAAATGTTATGCTAATAATCAAAGAGGTCTCTGAAGGTCATGGGAAAAAAAGTACATAAGGGCCAAGATAGAATTTTCCATTTAGTCTCTTATACTTGCTAGAAATCACACTAATATTAAAAAAAGAGGAAGAAGAAAAAAAAAGAAATCGGATTCCTAGTATTAAAAAAAAAGAGATTCTTAGTAGTTTTTAAAAAGTCTGTTATATAAAGTGAATAATATGTTTTTCTACAAGCACATTGTACACACACTATAATTCTTTAGGTCTGTAATAAATATTCATTATGTCAAGTGGCCATAGCCCAGCAGTAAGACATTTTTTTAAGACATTTGGGAAGATTTGAACTTCTGAATTTAAATTCAAGAAATTATTCAAAATGTGGTTTTAAAATAACACCTACTTCACTATGTTGAATATGGCAGTGATTATCTGATATTTATACATTCAGTCATGGCTAGTTAATATGTACAGAATTTTTTTGCAAACAATGTGCCCACATGAATGACATGCCCACATATATAATGCGTACACAGTGCCTAGGAAAATAATGTGTGAGGGGGTTGAGAGGCTAGCAAAAAAAAAAAAAAAATATATATAATGTGCAAAATATTTGCATAAAAATACAGTAAATATTTCTAAGATATTTTAAAATATTTGTGATTTTTTTTTATGTATTAAGGAAATGCTTTTCAATGTGAATAATAAAACAACAGTGAAATAACACATAGAGATGCATATTTTGTTCAGTTACGCCAGTCAGAGCTCTGATAATTGTTTTCTTTATCTTGGGTTAATCATTAGTTAATAAAAAAAATTACTTAATATAAAAAGAAGTATAATAATCAGCCTAAAAGTTATATTCGTAAAATGCAAAATTCTGGATAAAAAATGGTTTTGCACTCTTGAACTTTCCGAATCATTAAAATGGATCAATTGCATAGATATAATCAGTATAAATGCATTGTAATTCAGGTTAAAACATTCTCATGTTAAAGCCCATATTTCTCTTGATAAAATAACTGAAACAAAATTTTATTTAAAAAATGCAATACATTGACTAAAAGACCAAAATGAATATGTATCTTTTTATAAGGATTTCATTATGAAATAAAAAAGAAAACAAGTAACTTAAAGATAAACTAAATCAGTGAAGTATGCTTTATTTTAGCCTTGATAAAGAGCACAAGGGAAGCAATTTTTTATTATTAGGTGCCTTCTAAATTGTTCTGACTCACAGTGACCCTGTGTAATACAGAATGAAAACACTGCACAGCCCAATATTTTGTCCATATAATTCTTCAAAATTGCAACTTGAGGATTAAACTTTTTCATTAGTTCTTTCAGCTTGAGAAATGCTGAGCGTGTTCTTCCGTTTTCGTTTTCTAACTCCAGGTCTTTGCACATTTCATTTTACTAGTTTACTTTGTCTTCTAGAAGCATCCTTTGAAATCTTACATTTAGCTCGTTTACTTCATCTTTTTTTTCCATGTACTTTAGCTACTGTACCTTGAACAGCACTTTTCTGAGTCTCTTCTGACATCCATTTGGTCTTTTCTTTCTGTCTTTTCAATGACGTCTTGCTTTCTTCATGTATGATGTCCTTGATGTCATCCCACAAGTCCTCTGGTCTTTGATCGTCAGTGTTCAATGTGTCAAATGTATTCTTGGGGTCGTCTCTAAATTCACATGGAATATATGGAATATACTTAAGGTCATACTTTGGCTCTGATGGACTTGTTTTAATTTCCTTTTGTTTCAGCTTGCACAGGAGGAAATTATGGTCCGTTGGGCGGTTGGTCCCTGGCCTTGTTCTGACTGATGATACTGAGCTTTTCCATCATCTCTTTCCACAAATATAGTCAATTTAATTCCTGTGTATTCCATCTGGCAAAGCCCCCATTTATAGTCATCAATTATGTTGTAGAAAAATGGTATTTGCAATTAATAAGTTGTTGATCTTGCAAAATTCTATCATGCGATCTCAAGTATTATTTCTAACACCAGGCTATATTTTCCAACTACTGATTCTTATTCTTTGTTTTCAACTTTTGTATTCAAATGAACAGTAATTATCAATGTATTTTTATTGCATGTTTCCAGAATTTCAGTCTACGGATGTTGGTAAAAATCTTCAGTTTCTTTATCTTTGGCATTAGTGGTCGGTGAGTAAAATTCAAAAGACAGTTGTATTAACTGGTCTTCTTTGTAAGCATATGGATATTATCATATCACTGACAATGTTGTACACCAGGATAGATCCTAAAACGTTCCTTTTGATGGAGAACGCGATGCCATTCCTGTCAAATTTTTTATTCCATGCAAAGTAGACCATAGATTTTCCAATTCAAAACGGCCAATACCAACTCATTTCAGCTCACTAGTGCCTAGGATATCGATCTTTATGCATTCCATTTCACTTTTGATGACTTCCAATTTTCCTATATTCATACTACATACATTCCATGTTCTGCGTATTAATGGATGTTTGCAGCTGTGTCTTCCCATTTTAAGTAGTGCCACATCAGCAAATGAAGATCCTGAAGGTTTGACTCCATCCATGTCATTAAGTTCTGTTCTACTTTGAGGAGGTAGCTCTTCTCCAGTCATATTTTGAGCTCCTTCCAACCTTAAGGCCCATCTTCCAGCACTGTATCAGTGTTCTGCTGCTGTTCATAAGGTTTTCACTGGCCAATCTTCTTTGGAAGTAGACCACCAGGCCTTTTTTCCTAGTCTGTTTTAGTCTGGAAGCTCCGCTGAAACCTGTCCTCCATGGGTGACCCTGCTGGTGTTTGAAATATTACAGCATAGCTTCCAGCATCACAGCAACATGCAAACCACCACATTATGACAAACTGACAGATGAGTGGTGGATGGAAGCATTATCCTTAGAAAATAATTCACTTTGGTTGGATAAATCAAAGTGTTTGTAGAATAATTGATTGAAATGTTTACGTCATTTACATTTGAATGACAAATTCCAGCTTGTGCCAATTAACAAATCATAATTTCATATCTTTATTCACACGCTTACTCATTCTAAAAATTTGTGCTAGATTGTTTGTTCAGCTTCATTTTAAAATGTAATGGGAAATAAGTAGCAACAAATATTGTTGTCTGAAGAATTATTTTAAGTTTTAATTTAAGCTATTAGCAATGCAGAATAAAAACTCCTGCATAGTATCAGCTTCATTTTAAAATGTAATGGGAAATAAGTAGCAACAGACATTGTTATTTGAAGAATTACTTTAAGTTTTAATTTAAGCTATTAGCAATGTAGGGCAAAAACTCCTGCATAGTGTTTACTTAAGTTTATTTTAATTTAAATCCCAAGATACACTTTTGACCCTACACAATTTATGAAATAATTAGCTAATCTTCAGTTTTTGAAGAACAAAATTTCACAATTTATCTGAAAAGCTAAGGTAAATATGTAATCATGACAACTTTAATTACAAAATGATGGTTTATTATGAAGTCAATAATATTTGTATATTTTTATATAAAAGCCACACATTCATTTTATATATTCATGAACTAAAAGTCTGATGAAGAAATTCAGTGTGCTCTAGATACATTTTTTTTCTAGATACACAAGTCTATCAAAGACCTAAAAAATTTTACACATAACTACCATTGTGCATTGCAAGAGGATTTAGAAATTATCTTATCTTTTGGTAATCAACATCAGAGCTAATGTGTGTGTCTTTGTGGGTCATTTTGTTTTGTTTCTTTCCCAGAAACAGATATTGAGGTAAGAATTTGAGAGGAAATAATTATTTTAGACTTTATGAATCACTGGTGGAAATGCAGTAAAATTATTGGGAAGAAATGTGAAAATAAAGCATTCATTGTAGTCAAGTAGTTTGTTGGGAAATGAACATAATCCCATGGGGAATCTGGGAAATGGTGCAAAATCACACCTCAGAATTATTCCACCTGAAGCACAAGGGATATGTTATGTTACACATCAACTCCCAAAATCATTCTTTGAGGGGTGTTCCTAGAGTGCTAACAATTCCCTAATCATTCTGGGCACTCAGAGTGCCCAGAGAACAGCCTTCTGTGCATTCAGAGAAAGCCCTCAGGACCAGAGGTACAGAGCATGGCAGCTGAAAACTAGCCATAAATCACTGAAAGGTTTGAAGCATTTGGGCAGGATCTGGCAACAAACATTACTATCTGCACCTTACATTGTTCATTTCCCCCCTCGGGCCCTGCATTAAATTCACAGTTCAATTTGTCTTACTGCTTCTGAAAGGTAGAGGTTGGTCGTAAATTCTTAAAAACAAAAACTTACAAAATGATGGTTAGTAGGACAAGCTTCAGCTTCTGCTCTTGTAGCTGGTCCTGACCCTGGCCACAGCTAATACTCTTCATATACTCCTTTGTCATCCATGCTAGATTTTTTTCCTCAACTTGGTTAAGAACTTCAGCTGGTCAAAGCGTAGTTGCCCAGAGGGAAATTTTACCTTCATGCATAAGGGTTCTTATGCCTTGGTTACCATTCCTTTGTCACCATACCATTCCTGCATTTGCCACGTTGATGCGCTAAGATGTACCCCCAAGGAACTAAGGGTTTCTTGGTTCCAGACATACTCCTCCTTGCACGCATTACCTGTTGCCTCCAAGTAGATTCTGACTTATTAGCAACCTTAGAGTAGAACTGCCTCAAAAGGTTTCCAAGGTTGTAATCATTATGGAAGCAGACTGTCACATCTTTCTCCTGTGGATGGTTGGTTGGTTTGAATGCCCAACCTTTGGTTAGCAGATGAGCGCTTAACCACTGACGCACCAGGGCACCTATTACACAGCAGCAATTCTCCTTTCTCATGATAATTGCGGTCAGTTCTCCGACCAGTATACAAATTCTTTTTTTTTTTTTGTTCAACTGACATGATGTAAGTTGAATCAAATTTAAATTAAGTGGAATCCTTAATGTGTTCCTAAGTAAATGTGTCCCTCCCCTCAGAACTAGGACCTCTAGTCCAAAAAATCCAGATGTTGTCTAAAGAGACACAAATTTCCCAGTGTGAAACTGAGAGTTGTGATGAAGGGACACTCAGCTATGATCACTATATCTATGGAGAATATTTCCAGTATTCAATTCAATGGATTCCATGGACATTGTGCTCATTGTTGGACCTCCTTTGCCGTACTGTGGATCACTTGGTTCAAGCACTGTTCATGACTCTATTATAATGTCAGTCCATCTATTAGTCTTTGCTTAGAATTGCTGGCCAAAGCACTACAGATAAAGAATGCTCCTTGAATTCATACCCAGAATAAGTATCAATTCCAGTATGGCTGAGTTATTTACCACTCAAGAATGAAAACAGTTCAATGTAATCTACCAAAAGGATAGTGCCATATCAAAGGCTTAATTTCAGTCACTGCTGCTAACTGACTGTACCCTCAGCAGTGACAATATCTATTACAGGCTCAGTGAGAGAGGTTCCAGTTCCAGGTATACTCACCGATCTTGGTGATCCCAAGCATACTCACCAGTCCTGCTATTGTGGACTATCCCTTTCATTAGGAAAAAACAAAGCAAAACTAAGCACTAGGCTGGCTAAAGACAGAGCATTTTGGTTGTGTTCTGCTATTGTGTTTTGCTTTTGTTTGATATATTTTAGCAGTGTGGCAATTAATAAATATGTGCATATATCTTTGCTTACCTATGCAAATCGGTCTGTAGGATAAATTTTTACTTGAGTAACTGGGACAAATATGTTGGTGCTGATAATTTTGAGAGATTGTTAAATTTCACTCAAAAAAAGTTATACCTCTATCTTGTTGGTATATTAAATGATCAATTTAATTAATCTAAATTTAATGGTAGAGATGTTCCAAAGTTGGGCTTTAGTCCCTTTAAAGGCCATTTTATTTCTGTTTCCTCTACTCCTGGGCATAGCTCTTCCAAGTTTCAAACCAATATATGGATCTCCCCATAACCTTGAAGTTCTTGGACTTTTTTTTTTTCCTGTTACCTGACATGGGAGGATGTCAAAAGTTCTGCTGGGTATTTCAGCCTTTAATCATATACTCACCTTCTTAGTCTCTCAGTCATCTCCTCCTCTGAAATTAGCAAACATTTTTATTTAATTTTGGAATCACCTCTGTGGGCTTGCTTCTTGGCTTGGATATTGGCATGTAATTCTTCACTGCTTTATTATCTTTCAATTCCTTCAACTGTTTTTTTAATGAATTTTATCAACTTAATCTATCATTCAATGGGAGGACTGAGCTGAATTTCCTCATTGGTAATGAGAAATTTATAAAATCATAACCCCAATGTGACACATTAGACACAAGGATGACAAAAATTAAAAAAAAAAAAAAAAGACATCAAATATTGTCAAGGGTGTGAGGAAATGGGAAATCTTAAACATTCTTGGTAGGTGATAAATTGATAAAACTACATTGGAAAACTGATATTTATATACTAATGTCAAATATGTATGCACAACCCTCTGACCCAGTAATTTTGTCTCTCAGTTAAACTTATTGCTAGCTCTAACACTAATCCAACCCTAATCCAAATCCAATAGAAATACATGCATACATGTGACAAATTCAAGAATGTTCTTTAGTAGCATTCTTCATAATAGCCTAAACTCAGAAATAAGGCAAAAGTCATGAGCAATTGAAGCAATATATAAATCTTAGTATACTAATAAATGAAACACTAGATAGCCATGAAACTGTATGAGCTAAGATAAAACTTCACTTAACAATGGGGAAGAGTCACACAAGCCTAATGCCAAGGCACTAAAGCCATACCCAAGTGATTACAGACTACATGATTCCGTTTATATGACGTATAGAGCAGTCGAAGCTACTCTATTGTGTTAAAAAATCAGAATAGCGCTTTTTGCTAGGAAAGAGAGGGGGGAAGCTGTGATTGGAAAGCAGCATGCGAGGGGCTTTTAAATGAGAATAATACCTTGTTCTTGATCTGTGTAGTGATGTCACAGTAATTTTTTTTTCAAAATCATGGATCTGTATATTTGTATTGTGTACATTTTATCACATATGTATTATAATTCACAATAAAAATTTAAAAAAACAAAAAATGTAATATCTCACAGTTGTACAAGCAAGTCATTGTATCCCACACATGGTTAGACTTTTCTCAGTACTACATAAAATTGTTTTACGTAAAATTTGTCTTTGTCGACCAAAAATAATATTATAATGTTCTAAGAAATAAATTGTAAGGTTTGAAAAAAAAATTTTCGTTGTATTAACTTTTATTCATTCAATATAATTTTTGATAATTTTATTCCTAAATGGTAAGTGATAATATAAAGCTCTTTCTACCTTAATAATATTTATCTACTGTATCTATATTTATCCATCTTGATATTATCTATCTAGTGTATCTACATATAAAATTGTCAAAATACACTTAAGTGATACCTTTCACCTTAGAATTCTAAATACAATGTCAAATGCTTAGTTTATAAATTCAAAATAAATAGCAGTAAGTATTAAAGTGTGGACTTCACAGATGTAAAATTTAATCATATATTTCCAGAATAAAATTTATATTTATGCTTTTCTTACAAGATTTTAAATTTTTGAGCAAGCTAAAAATTTGAAGAGAAAAATATGCAAAAATAAGTTTGTTACAGCTTACTATAACATAATAATACTGTTACTTTATCATATATTTGGGGGAATAATCACTTTTTACCTTAACATTCCTCTTTTCAGAAAGGCTTTTTGTAAGATTACCAATGACCAATCAATATATCAATGTATTACTATAGATATCCTATCAAATTTTCACATCTATTGCCCCAAAAAATATATCAGTTTTAAAGAAAATTACATTCTTAATTGGGAATGATTATTTTTTATTTCTTATAGATTTGGGTTTTATTCTTCGAAACAATAGGTTCCATTGTTAGGAACAGTTGTGTGTTTACAGAAAGAAGTTAAAAATTATACTTAAAATGTTGGTCATATGTTTACAGTTTCAAGTGCTATAAGAGCAAATTGGCAATTTGTACATAAGAAAAATTTATATGAAAATGTACCTATGGAAACGTACCCTGCAAACAGGAGAAAACACATATTAATTTGTATTAGAAAATTTCATTCAGAAATTTGTGCATTTGTCCAACATGGCTCATTGCATTCTTGAGTAGTTTTGTCATAATATTAATATTTGTAGTATATGCTTAATATAATACAGCACACATTTTAAAATATGAATACATTATAAGTATAAAGATTGAGAAATCATTGTAATATCTATGTTTTTGCTCCAAAGAAGCTGTATTTATGCCCAATTCCAATCAGTCTTCCTTACCAGAGATAAAAATCCTACAGATTTCTAGCATCAGTTGGTTTTAACTGTTTTGGTCTTTATATATAAATGAAACCATAAAGTAACACTTATTTGTATCCGGCTTCTTGTATTCAGGTGCATATTTGTGAGATTTATACTTGTTATTGAGTGTAATTGTAGTTTGTTCATTGTCATGGCTGTTATTATTCTACTGAATAAAGATACATTTTATGTAATGCATCTGGTGTTGGTGAACACTTACTTACACGCAGCTTTTGAATATTTTGAACAATGTTGCTGTGAACATACTGGCACACTAGCCCATTTCTTTTATCTTTTTAAAACATATGTATTTCCTTGGGGTATATTCCTATATACAGGTATAAAGATATGATAGCGATTTACTTCAAAGACAGGGCTGCATAGTTTTCAAAGGGATTGTACCAATGTACATTCCTATTAGCCTGTATGAGATTTTCAATTCTCCTCACTGACATCATAGACTATATCTGATATATGTTTTTTCCAATTTAATCACTCTGTGAGTATTTGATAGTGTCACAATTTAATTTTCAATAAATAAAGCCAAGCACGCTTTTATATTTGTTGGCTTTTTGGATATTATTATTTTTTAAATGTCTCTTTAAGTCATTTGCCCAATTTCCCAGTGGGTTGTCAATCTTTTACTTATTGATTTGGAGAACACAAGAACCAAAATCAGGTCTTGTGTCAGATACATATTTTGTAAAGATTTTTATCCTACTCTGTGATTTGTATTTTTTCTCTTAATGCTTCTTTCGACAAAATTCTTAATTCTAATACCTTTTTCTTTTGTTTTTTGCGATAAAAGACATTGTAATTATTCTTGCTTGTACTATTCAGGTTTAGTGTGTCAAGATCATGTTAAAATAAATTGGGAAGTATTATAGTTTTTGTATTCTCTGAAAGATTTGATTTAAGATACTTAGAATTTCTTACTTAAATAGTAGGGAAAATTTACAGATGAAGTTTTCTGTTCTGGAATGTTCTTTGTGATATTTTAATAATATATCCAGTTTCTTTAATAGACATAGAATTTCTCAAGCTTTCAATCATATGTCAGTTTTATAAATATTTTTCCGTGAATTTACATAATTTATTAAAATTGCAAAATATATTGAAATAAATTAGTTTCTAATATTCTCATATTAGTGATGGTAGGCTCTGTAGTGATGTCATCTTTGTCATTGTTCCTAATTTTTTTTAATGTTTTTAATGAGTCTTTTCTCTCTTTTTTTGATAAACCTTGTCAAAGTTTCATTAATTTTGTAAATCATTTCAAGAAAACTATTTTTGATTTGTTAATTTTGTCTATTTTATTTTATCCTTATTATTTCCTTTTTTTCTACTTTCTTTCAGTTTGATTTTTCTAGGTTCTAAGATAGAAGCTTAAATAATTTATTTTTAACCTTTTGGTCTACATCTTAAACCTATCCCTACACATTTAAAGCCAAAATTACCTCTAAGCTCTAGTTTATCTGAATCTCACAAGGTTGATGTTTTCTCTGTTTTACTAGTTCAAAGTATTTCTAAATTTTCTATATGATTTCTTCTTGACCAATGTCTTATTTAGAAAAGCATTGCTTAATTTTTGATTGAGAAGGAATTTTATTGTTATCTTTTTGTTAGTGATTTCTAGTTTAATATAACATTGGCATGAGAAAACATCATGTAGATAATGTAATCCTTTGAAATATGTTTAAGCCTTGTACCCTTTGGTCAATATTCTGTCTACATATAAAAGGTGTGAAACTCTGTTATTGTTGGATACCATTTTGAAGTTTGCATTTTTATGTGGAAGAGAAAGAAATAAAAATAGATATAACTGTTTTGGAGAAAAATAGTGCAATATAAAAGAATACTGTGTTGATGAGGATAGGATGGACAGGTATCTTTAGCAGGAGAGTCAAGACATAAAAATAGAGCCTAATAACTACTTGCTTAAATATTTAAAAATAAATACTTGAGCTAATAAGTATTTTGTATTCTCAATTTAATTTAATTAATGTGAAAGATTAGACTTGATATAATAAGAGACTTTAATAAAGTTCTAAATTTTCACCATAGAAAAGGCAAAAAGACAGTACTCAGTATATGTTTGTAATATACCTGATTAATCTTCCTTAAAAGAAGTTACTATATTTCCCAATTACAGCAGGGTATGGTCATGCTATTTATAAGTAAATAATGTATGACAATGTTAAAAGTTGTCAGACTCCTAAATGGAGCCTCACACTCAAATGAATCTGTGAGATAATTCACAGATTCATCATTATTCTTTATCATTGCTTCACATTCCATTGTGTGATATACCATAGTTTGTTTATCCATTCATCTGTTGATGGGCATCTAGGTTGTTTCCATCTCTTTGCTATTGTGAACAGTTCTGTGTGTGCATAGGTCTATTCATGTGATGGCTCTTATTGCTCTATGATATAGTCCTAGGAATGGGATTACAGAATCATATTGTATTCCAATTTCTAGCTTTCTAAGGAAGTGCCATATCATTTTCCAAAATAGTTATATCATTTTGCATTCCCACCAGTACTGCATAAGAGTTCCAATCTTCCCGCAGCCTCTCCAACATTTGTTATCTTCTGTTTTTTCAATTTGTGCCAGTAATGCAAGGAGGAGATGCTGTCTCACTATGGTTTTGATTTACAATTTTCTAATGGCTAGTGATCATGACCATTTCCTCATTTGGTGAAGTGTCTGTTCATTTCCTTTGCCCATTTTTTAATTGGATTATTTGTCTTTTTGTTATTAAAAAAAAAAAAAACAAACTCAGCACCATTGCGTTGATTCCGACTCATAGTGACCCTATAGGAACCAAAATCCAAGCCCATTGCCAACAAGTTGATTCCAACTCAAAGTGACCCTACAGGACACAGTAGAACTGCCTCCATAGAATTTCCAAGGAGTACCTCGTAGATTAGAACTGCCAACCTTTTGGCTACTAGCCATAGCTCTGAACCCCTATGCCACCAGGGTTTCCTTTTATTGTAAAGGTGTGGGATTTTCTTGTGGACTTTAGAGACTTTGTCGAATTTGTAATAGCCAAAATTTTTTCCCAGTCTGTGTGTTCTCTTTTTACTCTTTTGGTGAAGTCTTTTGATGAACATAAGTGTTTAATTTTTAAAGAACATCCTAGTTATCTAGCTTATCTTCTGGAGTTTGTGTGTTGTTAGTTATGGTTTATATCCTCTTAATGCCGTGTATTAGGGCCTCTAGCACTGATCCTATTTTTTTCTTCTATGATCTTTACAGTTTTTTGCTTTATATTGAGGTCTTTGATCCATTTTAAATTAGTTTTTGTGTATGGTATGCGATATGGGGACTGTTTCATTGTTTTGTAGATGGACATCCAGTTTTGCTAGCACCATTTGTTTAAAAGACTGTCTTTTCCACCTTTAATGGACTTTGGGCCCTTGTTGAAGATCAAGTGGCCTTTAGTGGATGGATTTACATCTGGGTTCTCAATTCTGTTCCATTGGTCAATACATCTGTCACTGTACCAGAACCAGGCTGTTTTGACTACCGTAGTTGTGTAGTAGGTTCTGGGGTCAGGTAGTGTGAGTCTTCCTACTTTATTCTTCTTCTTCAATAGTGCTTTACTTATCCAGGGCTTCTTCCCTTTCCATATAAAGTTGATTAATTTTTCCATTTCATTAAACAATGTTGTTGGTATTTGGGTTGGGATTGCACTGTATTCATAAACTGCTTTGGGTAGAATAGTCATTATTAACAATGTTGAGTCTACCTATCCATGAGCATGGTATGTTTTTCCATTTATGTAGATATCTTTTGGTTTCTTGCAGTAGTGTTTTGTAGTTTTCTTTGTATAGGTCTTTTACATCCTTGATTAGATTTATTCCTAAGTTTTTTATTTTTTTAGGGGCTATCATAAATGGTACTGTTTTCCTGGTTTCATCATTCTCTTTATTAGTGTATAGGAATCCAACTTATTTTTATACGTTTTTCTTACATCCTGCTGCTCTGCTGAATCTTTCTATTACTTCTGGTAGTTTTTTTGTGGAGTCTTTTGGGTTTTCTATATATAGCATCACATTATCAGCAAATAGGGACAATTTTACTTCTTTGTTACCAATTTGGATGTCCTTTATTTCTTTTTCTTATCTCATTGCTCTAGCTAGAACTTCCAGCACAATGTTAAATAGAAGTGGTGATAAAGGGCATCTTTGTCTTTTTCTTGTTCTCAAGGGAAATATTTTCAGCCTCTCTCTGTTAAGAATGATGTTGGCCATTGGTTTTGTATATATGCCCTTTATTATATTGAGGAATTTTCCTTCTATACCTAATATATTGAGGTTTTTTATTAGGAAAAAGTGTTGGGCCTTGTAGAATGCCTTTTCTGCATCAATTGAGATGACCACATGATTCTTTTATTTGTGTGGTTGATTATGTTGATTGACTTTCTAATGTCAACCCATCCTTACATACCTGGTATGATTCCTACTTGTTTGTGGTATATTATTTTTATATATGATGCTGCATTCTATTGGCTAGAATTTTGCAGAAAATTTTTGCATGTATTTTTTATATTCATGAGAGATATTGGTTTTTAATTTTCTTTTTTGGTGGTATCTTTGCCCAGTTTTGGTATCAGGGTTATGTTGTCTTCATAGAATGATTTCAGAAGTATAGTTTCCTTTTCTATGTTCGGAACTAGTTTGAGCAGTACCGGTCTAAGCTCTTCTCTGAATGTTTGGTAGAATTCTCCAGTGAAGCCATCTGGGCCAGGGTTTTTTTTTGTTGTTGTTGTTAGGAGTTTTTCATTTATTTATTTATTTATTACCTTTTCAATCTCTTCTCTTATTATGGTCTGTTCAGTGGCTATATTCTTGATGGAAACAGATCCCCAGGACTTTTCTCCCCTGGTTCCCCTGGATAGGTCAAATGTAAATCATTTGTACCACCTAAAAATATCTACATATATCTATATCTAGCTATCTAGCTATTTATCTACAGAGAGAAGAAAAACAAAATATTAATGAAAAGGGTTAGAAAGGTGATATCAGATGAAAAAAATCCTACAATAAATTGTAGAGGTAAATGTTCAAATACATTAAATGTGCTATTTGATTTCTATGTCCAATGACTTATTGAAATTCTTGACCTAGAGAACAGCCTATGTTTTTTATAGATGGATATAAGAGAGGCAACTACCCTTCAATTATTCTAACATAACGAAATTTCTTTTTAATTCATTTTCATTGTAGATTTTCTGCCTGTTTTTAGTATCATATATATTTTTAACATCAAGTACAAATAAAGCAACAAGAGCAATATAAAATTCACCACTTTTCTACTTTTCTACACTTCTACCTCCTCAGTGCCTTAGCGTTCTAAACCATTTTGCAATTAATGTTCAGATGCTGGTTTTCAGAGTACACTGTTTTGAAATATACTCCTTAGATAATTTCCCCGGTGTTACAGAACAAGATTTTTATCCATGCAAATTTTCATAAAGGTTACCGAATAAATTGATATTTAGTCTAATAAGTAAAAAATAAATCACAATTTGAGTTCAACAAATGTTCAAAGATTTTACGTTCAAACCTAAATTAATTGCTCATGCAATAGTATCCATTTAATGTGAATAAAAGTCACTTTATGCAAAGGCTGTATATTTTTAGATATTTTTTTTCCCCAGATTCAATATTCTAGTTTGTTTAAATATAAACTTTTTTCTTCCTAATGAGTCTTTCCAACTTTCTGCATATTTTAAAGGCCTCATAGGTAAGATTGGCACTGGCTGAACTAAGAGTGGATTTTAAAGTTCAGCCAATTCATACCAGGAAAAAGGAAGGTAGTGAATTCTAATTTGTCTCAGAAAAATGAGCCAGCTTCCAGATTGAGCTACTTTGAAATCAAGTAGATAGGAAAATGACTCAGTAAAGAGATATATTTTAATTGTCTAAGTGAAACATTAAAATTATTTGGATGCTAAATATTGATTCCATAAGAAACTCCTATGTTTGAATAAAATATTATGCAGAACTGTATTTCCATCTTGCCACATATTCCCATTTACTTTCTATTAAAGTTCTTTTTGCCTTTATTTATATCAACTTATTTAACTTTTCTACTATCGTTGTTCAGCTTATTTTACTATAAAATAAAAAGAATGTCATAGACTATAGTGATATAAAGAGATTGATATCTTCACTGCTTAATTTTTTTACTCTATTCAGGAAACAACACTCATTCAGTACCCAAAGCTCTGGATTATATGATCTACCATATTTTTCCAATTTGCACTTGAACTTTGACATCAATCAAACAGAACAACATATTGTTCTTTATAAATGTTACAAATCTTATTCATATTTTCCATCAAGGTGTATTATGTTTGAAATTTTTGTCTAGTGTGTCAATCACGTGCTTCATGTTTATATGCTTAACATCAACTTCATAACATTTACAAATTTATTTTTTTCTCACATTCAATAGCTGAAGAAATCATCTTTAGTGATATGACTGCAGATATTTTCTATGGTCTTACCACATTCTTACCTGAAATTTATCTGAGCTGAGACAATTATTTCTTCATGCATTTGCTGTCTCATTTTATGTTAAATGAAAAAAAAGCAAAATAACAACAACAGATAAATTATAAATAGCGTTGAATAGTCTAACAAGCAGAGATAATACCATGTGTAATTAGCTACCTTTTGCCTACCAGCAATATGAAAATTTACACATTTTCCTCAGATAAACTTTGTTATGACATAGATGAGATCATATATACCAGCAACTGAGTTGGCATGATTATGGGTTAAGAAGACTGAGTTATATGAAAAATAAAACACAGATTTGTAACGTTGGCTCATCGAATTTCTAAAGCTTTATATAAAATTTCCTTTCCTCAAAAGAATTTCCTTTACAACACATAGGGTATTTATATCAGATACATAATAGAGGACAACCACAAAACACTGGGAATCATGGCCTAGCCATGTTGATGCATATTAAGGAGGGACATAATTCAATCCTTAAAAACATGTATGTATGTGATATTTTATTCTTGGGAAATTTCTGAGAGGTTATAAAAAATAATTAGACTATGATTTACAGTCACATTACCCAAGATGTTCCTATGTAAAATATTTTGTGAAAAAGATACTCTTACTAATACTCTTACAATATTCAACCATGTAACACCTTGTGCCTGTAATAAGATGACAAATACGTAGTCTATAGAACTTTTCTTAAAGAATATCCACCCCATCCACTTATGCAAATACTCTAAATTTCATCCTTGGGACAAATTGAAATGCCACATGTCTGATTTTCTTGGTGCATCTCACAATTTCTATTACTGAGTTTTGTTTTAAAGCCGTTTTCTAAGTTTGAATAACACAAGCATATATAAGGTTCATTAGTGCCTTAACTGCTACTTTGGAAAGTTGTTTCTTAATATGAAGACTACAAGAAAATTCTTTTTAGAATGCATTTTCATGTGTAAATGTATTTTGTTTCTTTTTCATAATGATAATTATATATATGACGTACTCCCTTTTGGCTGCTATTGAACTCATAAATGAATCAGAAGTTCAAATACAGCAAATACTTAAGGCATAACAATAAAAAATATTAGTATTTTTTTCTGATCTTGATCTACTTTTAAAGAAAATTTTCTGACTCCCATGTGTTTGTAAAATGCATCAGAAAATAAATGATTAAATCCATAAAAAACAAATAATGAATGACAGTCTTCTAAAATTTTCCCCTTAATGCCTCCCTGTGTCTTGCCCCCTTTCTGGAGGAATTTCTTTTTTCTTCACCTCTGCCTGTCTAAATCACATCCAATCTTTGTTATGTAGATCACATTTCCATGTGAAGTTTGTAATGTTTCTCTTAGGAGGATGAAATCTGCCTTTTGAAATCTGATTGTACGTTTTCACTATTTAAAGGCATTTACTGTTTTCTTTTGAGCATTTTTGAGCATTATATTTATTTATATCTCTGATTTTTTTTTTCTGATTTAACCTTAAGCTCTCTGAAATCAGGTGTCATCTATGAATCATCTATTGCATTTTACTTAAGAGCTTAGCAGTGTAATATAGTAGTCCTATGGAAAGAGGTTTGTGATTAAATAAATTGGAAAACAGTTACTGAAATATTGAATTCTGATATTATAAAGTTTTAAGAGGTAATGGAAGAAGGAAAATAAAAGCCTTGGACAATGATTTCCAAGCAAAGAAGAAAATCAGTAGTCTTCAAATTGAAAAACACCAGTTAGTGACAGGAAGAATGAATGAAAAATGCTGCCTACTTAGATATTTATGAATATCTTTGAGAAAACCAAAGATCACAAAAAGTTGACTAAAGTAGTATGGAAAAAAGGATAATTACTTAAGAGAAATGAGAACCAAATTGGCATAGAATCTCCTCAGGGACCCTGATGCTATAAGACACTGGGATAATATTAAAATTATTGAGGAACATACTTTGTCTAATTTTGAAAACATTGAAAATATTCAAAATAAAAGCCAAACATAGAAAGAATTTCAGATATAAAAAGTCTCACATGTGTAGTTCCTCGGCATTCTTTTAGAGGAAAATAATTGAGAAAATAGTTCTATTTTTAAAAAATCTAAGGAAAAGGGAAGATACAAGTTTCAAGGGGAGGGGAACAATACTGGAAAGGTGCAGTCTAAATCCAAATGAAACCAAAATAAAGCATATTTCTAGCAAGTGAAATTTACTCATATACAACGGATATTTTTAAGTAATGGTATAAATTTAGTAACATATGATTGCATTTTTTTCTTCACAAGTTCAGCCACAATAACTAGTTCTACAAAAAAAAAAAAAAAAACTAGTTCTACAGTAGCCAATAATTAATAAATCATAACATTGTAAATTTGTAATTTATTTTTAGACACTTCCTACAGACTAATAACGGCATACTCACATTCAGGTTTAAGAATATAAACGTTATAAATCCCAACAATTAAAAAAACAATGGTATGGATGATAGAGACTGGGATATTCACGGAAAGAAAAGAGATCGGAAAAGAAATTTAAGTCAGATAATTCCACACCATGCATAATGTGAAGCTAAGGGGAAAACTCTAGATTATACTGATTAGGAAAACCAAAAAAAAAAAAAAACTGTTGCCATCGAGTCGATTCCGATTCATAGCAACGCTACGAGACAGAGTAGAACTACCCAGAGAGTTTCCAAGGAGAGCCTGGTGGAGTCGAACTGCTGACCTGTTGGTTAGCAGCAGTAGCTCTTAACCACTACGCCACCAGGGTTTGATTAGGAGTTAGAATTTAAGATATTATCTAAAGTTATAAAGCTAACAACAAAAAAACAACGAACAAAATCTAGGACATCTAAATTACTTCTAAAAAGGAAGAGGAACAAAGTTGGGAGATTTTATAAACATATTAAAATCTCCATCTTCCTTTGCAGTGTGACAATAATCGCGGCCTAACGAGGTACGTCCAGAAATGGAGGACTACGTCTATGCACCTTCCAAGATTCTGAGTTACAGACTCTCTTCTAGCTTATTTGAGCAGAAAGGGTTTTCTTAAAGAACTTTATATCTCACAGGATTTTCATGAGTGACTATAGCCTTGGATAGGTCATGACCAGGCACAGAGCAGCCAGATTCACTGAAGCAGGGGAAAAAAAAATACAGTGTAGGACTTCTCCAGCTAAAACAACATCTTCTCCGTCACCTGTCCCTCTACATGTATGACTATAGAGACTAGCTGCTCCCAGGAACTGGCACACAGCCAACATAGAATAACAAGTCTCTGTACGTTTGCTAAAACAAGGGAATAACTGCCACTTGGTGTTGCTCATTTCTGCATCCAAGTCAAATACCAAAGCATAAAATTGGCAAAAATGTCAGCCACGTGCCTGCATTTTGAAGGCAAGTGAGCCTCAGAAATGTAAAATAGCTAACTATTTAGATATTCTGGTGTAATTTTAATAGGTGTGATTATAAATTAATTTCCCAAATATTTAGACATTTCAGTTAGGTAATAATATTTTAAAAAGATACTTTAGGAGATTACTATATTTATTATATTTTAATATTGATATATTATGTAAAATAGTACTATAATATTTCAGAACAGATTTTCTCCTGAAAAGGTATATTCATTAGCATCCTAATATTTGCATCTTTTCAAATAAATAATAATACAAAAGATGGCTACAATTTCTTGAATACTTATCTATGCCAGGAAACCCTGGTGGCATAGTGGTTAAGTGCTACGGCTGCTAACCAAAGGGTCGGCAGGTCAAACCTGCCAGGTGATCCTTGGAAACTCTATGGTGCAGTTCTACTCTGTCCTATAGGGTCACTATGAGTTGAAATCGACTAGATGGCACTGGGTTTGGGTTTTTTTTGGGGGGGGGAGGTATCTATGCCATGCATTTTTTTTCCTTTACATTCTCTTACTCAGTTCTCACAACAACCCTCAGAGGTAGGCAGAATTAACATTGCATTACAAAGAAAGAATGGGAGATTCTTAAAGGTTACAGAGTTTTCGTACACAGAACCCAGATAAGAAATGTCAGAACTGGGCCTGCAGTCAGGTTTTTCAATTTTAATTGGCATGCTAATCAAATACAATGCTCTTAAATTCAAATACAAAACCATGATGAAAATTGCTGAGAATTTAAGAGCCTTCTTTTAATTGAGATACGATATTGGTACCATCAAAAAGATTGACCCAATTTGGGGAATTTTTTTTTTTTGACCATGGGGACAGAAAAATTTGAGAATATATCTCTCTCATAATAAGGGTAACACATCTAGGGTATGCATCATTTCTAGGTTGTTATATTAGACTTTTAATTAGGTCTGAGAATTTGTTGATAACATGTTGATTATTAATAAAGTCGGTGTCCCTGCTGAATAAACTAAGAAGATTCAGCTACCAAAAAAAGACCTGTTGCCTTCGAGTTGATTCTGAATCATAGTGACTACATAGGACAGAGTAGAACTTCCCCATAAGGTTTCAAGAAGCAGCTGGTGGATTCAAACTGCCAACCCTTTGGTTAGCAGCCAAGGTCTTGATGAGTGCACCACCAGGGCTCCAAGAGGATTCAGCTAGGATTCAGATACATCTTGGCAAGTCTGGTGAGCTAGTGGGATTGAATGCCAAGGGAATGTTTATACAAAGGTTCTAAAACCTCCTTTGTGATGCCCATTCTAAGAAAGCTGAAAGTGAAGGCAAATAACATTGCTTAAAAAAAAATAACATCAGTTGGGAATTGCAACTTTGAGAAACTGTTTTGTGTTGTCAAGTTTTTGCCTGCCTTTCATTTTCCTGAAAGATCTTATGTAATAATCTATGAAAAGGAATTGATAAATGAGAAAACAACAATCTTTTTCACTAAATTACCTGAAAGATATTGAAAACCACACTGCATTACTCTCCTGAAGTCCATGTAAAGACTTGCTGACATGTGATAAATGAAAAGGTACCCATTTCTGTAGGACAGTCTTCTGGAAAACCCAATCTCATGAGGCAAGAATCAGAGACACTGGGCTGAATATTCGAGTTGTGTCATCTTGTTTTCAAAATATAGAAGTATTGAGGCTTACCATTGGTTAAGCACAGTACGAGGCAAAATTGCCATAGCCAGAGCAAAAGATGAGTCAAAAAATACACATAAGCAAAAGATAGGTCAGCTCTTAATTGTGGCATAAAAGATTCAATACCTGAACCCTCAGATTCCATGAAAGACTGAAATCTGGAAAAGAACATAATGTTCGGTAAAATAATGGGCCAACAAAAATGAGGAAAACCCTCATTGAAATGGACTGACACAATAGCCGCTAGTCGTATTAATTTCTCTCCCCCCTCCACACACACACATGCATAAGTCACAACCCTAACGTGCCCCACAGCCCCACACATACGCTGAATGTAAACTTCTTGAGAGAAGGCATCTCATCTGTCTTCCTCATCGCTCTACCTCCAGGATTGAGACTACACATTGCAGGTACTCAGTAAATATTTGTTAAATAAATAAATCATTTAAAGTTGAATCCTTGTATTGGAACTAAATTCATTGCCTTTCTAAGTGAATTTTATGTCAACATTTAAGACACAATGTAACTATGACAAGATTAGTATAATTCAAGTACAGGTAATCCCCAATTTACGAACGAGTTCCGTCCCAAAGGCTCCGTCATAAGTCAGTTCTGAAGTAAATTGAATACTCAATTTATTTATTTATTTTTTAGTTTTCATTATTTAAATACTTTTTTAATATGAGTTTCTAAAATAAAAATCTAAAGAACTGATTCTAAAAATCGTAAAATGTGTTACCCATTTACAAACTTCAGAAAATTGACATTTTTAGTCTCTCATGTAAGCAAAACCAATGGCAGAAAACTGCATCTAGAATGAACCAAGGTACCCTTTAGCAGAAACGTTGAATTACAGTTTGCCTAAGGAATTCCAGGATTGCTCACGTTTGCATATTTAGATTAATAACTCATTTCTACAAGGTTTGCGCTGTAATTGGGACTTAAGTAACATTTGTAAAGTGTTATCTGTCAGAGCCTGAAGAGACCCAAAAAGAATGTATGTCATTATGCAAAATGACTAATTAAGTACAAGTAATTCAGCAGATAATTTACATGTTCATTTTATAATAGAAATTATTTAGTTTTAGGGTCCTCTTTGTGTTTCTAAAGTAATCCTGACCCAAGGGATCACAGACTGTTAAAAAGAAGTATAAATTATAGAATCAGACATATGTTTAACTGACTCCTAGAGCTTTTGTTGTGGCTCATGATTCCTCTAACAGTAATGGCAAAAAGGGAAGACATTTTCTTTTTAAGTAAATAATGTTCATTACCTCTTAAATTTACCGTCACTTGACAACACTACTGGGGAAAAATTTCCACCTACTTGATTAGCTCTCCAAGGATATCCAGCAGCTTTAAATTAATATTGATCAAACACAAACCATCATACCCATCAAAGTGATCTTACCAATGTAGATACATAGAAAAAAAAAAATATTTCGACAGATTCTGAAAAGAGAAACAGGTACTCCTCTCAGATACTAATTACTCTACATATACTGTTTATAGCCTATGAGGTGTCCATATGAGGAAATCAAGTTGGTGTGGGAGATTGATTGTATATGGCTATTGATAAATACTAGAAAGAAAAAAAAAAAAAAAACATTGCCTTCAAGTGGATTCCAACTCATAGCAACCTAGAGGTCAGAGGAGAACTGCCCCATAGGGTTTCCAAGGAGTGGCTGGTGGATTCGAGTTGCCAACCTTTTGGTTAGCAGCCAAAACGTAACCGCTTCACCATGAAAAAAAAAAAAAATTTTTCATGAGGGCCCTGATAAATACTAGTTCTATCTGTAAATCTAAATATTACAGTAATTGTTAAAATTTGTTCATTATCTGCTATCATAATAATCGCTACCGTAACACCACTACTGTGGCGGTGGTACAAAAGAAACCAATGTACCATCCCAAACTGACCCTTAGATCGAAGTCTTCTCAGAACTCCATGACAATAGGAATTGTCTTTATTCACAGCACTCATCCCAGCACCTAATGCAGTGAGGAGGCACTCTTTAGATGATAATTCTCTTAAATTTTTTCTTTTTCTTTTCTTTTGATTTAAGTTTTTGTTGCTTTAAAAAAAAAAAAAATTTATTAGTTTGGTGTTTCAATTCTTTTAATTTGTTTCTCCCAGTTTTACTAATGCACGTATTTAAAACTTGAAAGTCTTCTCTGATAATTACTTTATCTCATAGATTCTGATACGTACCATTTTCATTTTGAATAGCGTTGAAGTTTGGTTTGTATTTTCTTGTTTAACCCAAGAGTTTAACAGTGTGTGTTTAATTTTCAGATTGAAGAACTATTCTTTTTTTAATTTTGTAATAAATCTTTAGTTTTATTAGAGTTCTGATAATACTACTTGTATTATTTATATTTTTGTAAAATGAAGATCTTTGTGGCATAAAAAACGGTTGATTTTTATGAATATTTTGGGTGCACTTCAAAAAAGTGTAGTATCATCTAAGATTTTAATATAAAAGTTCTAAATTATCAACAAAAATTGTTTAGTACTTCAATATGTTTACAAAATATTGGTCCTCGATCTATCTTGGAACAAAAAATTGTGTTAAACTGTATTTTTATCTAAAATATCACAACATTAACCTACACATACTTTTTTCATCTTGTTCATGTCCATCACTTAATCTTACTTCTACAGGTAAATATATATTAAGTGTTTATCACCAGTTTTTAGGCTGTTGTCTCCTTAGTTTTTTCACTGTCTAACGATCATTTTGTAGATTTCTCAGGAGGGAGATAGGTGTGGGAAAACTATTCCCTGAATTCTGTTATATTCTTAAGGTTTATCTATGGACTATACATCAGCAGAAACCCTGGTGCTGTAGTGGTTAAGAGCTTCGGCTGCTAACCAAAAGGTCAGCAGTTCAAATCCACCAGGTGGTCCTTGGAAACTCCAGGGGGCAGTTCTACTCTGTCCTATAAGCTTGCTATGAATCAGAATTGACTTGATGGCAATGTTTTTTTTTTGTTTGTTTGTTTTAATACATCAGAAGATCAGTTTAGCTTGATACCAAATCATTTAATATACATTCTTTCCTTAGCACCTTAAATATGATACTACATGGTTTTCTGGCACAAAACATTACTGTTGAAAAGTCTGATGCAGATCTAATTTTATTTTCTTTATAAGTGAATGAAACTTTTTGTTTGGATGCTCAAAGAAAGTTGTTTTTTTTTTTTCCTTTTTCTTTAAAACACAATAGTTTTGCTAGAATATTTCTAGGTTCTGGTCTGGGTCTGGGTTTAGATATTATCCAATCTAGATTTATTTTACTGGTACCAGAATAAATATGTTGTTGTTGTGAGGTGCCGTGGAGTCAGTTCTGACTCATAGCAACCCTATATACCACAGAATGAAACACTGCCTAGTTCTGCACCATCCTCACAATCATTGTTATACACTTGAGCCCATTGTTGCAACCACAGTGTCCATCCATCTCATTGAGGGTCTTCCTCTCTTTAGCTGACCCTCTACCAAGCATGATGTCCCTCTCCAGGGACTGGTCCCTCCTGATAACATGTCCAAAGTACATGAGAGAAGCCTCCCCATCTGTGCTTCTAATGAACATTGGCTGTACTTCTTCCAAGACAGGCTTGTTCTTTCTTCTGGCCAAAAAAAAAAAAAAAAAAAAAAGAAAAGCTGTTGCTGTATAGTCTGACTCATAATGACCTTATGGAACAGAGTAGAACTGCCCCATAGGGTTTCCAAGGAGTACCTGGTAGATTCGAACTTCCAACCCTTTGGTTAGCAACCATAGATCTTAAACGATATGCCACCAGGGTTTCCTATTCTTCTGGCACTCCGTCATATATTCAATATTCTTAACCAATACCATAATTCAAAGGCATCAATTCTTCTTTATTGTCCAGCTTTCACATGCATATGAGGTGATTGAAAATACCATGGCTTCGGTTAGATCCACCTTGGTCCTTAAAGTGACATCTTTACTTTTTAAAACTTTAAAGAGATCTTTTACAGCAGATTTGCCCAATGCAATGTGTCATTTGATTTCTGGACTGCTGCTTCCAGAATAAATATGTTTGAAATAAATCATATTTATACTAGCCAAAATGTTGGCTATTTGAGCTCGCCCAATGTCCCTTCAGAAGACAGACCTGGCAATCTGTTTTTGAAAGGTCACAGCCTTGAAAACACCGTGAAAAAGTTCTACTCTTCACCCATGCGGTGGCCATGAGTTGAGACAGAGGTGGCAACAACTGACAAAGTGTGCATGTGTGTGTTACGTATTTTTTTGATTTTTGGCGTTATCTACATACTTATTCATTACTGTTTTTCTTCTAGTTTGAGCTTCGTTTCCCGGGTCATTTTTTTTTTTCTTTTTGAATTAACTCATCTCTGAGATTTTCAGATCTCTTCTTATATTATCACCTTGCTGTGATCTTTAAGATTGTGTGTCAACTTGGCTGGACCATGATTTTCAGTGGTTTGGCAGTTATGATGTAATATGGAAGTCATATGATGTGATCATTTCCATAATGAGATTTGATATAATGTGATCACCTCCATGATGGGATCTGTTGTGAATCAATTGAAGGGGAGTTTCCTTGGGGGTGTGGCCTATATCCAATGTGGGTGCACTCTCTGGATCCAACAGCTGGCTTCTGTTCTTCTGACCTCTGCCTCTTGGGGTTTGAGTTAGCAGCTTACTGTGGTTTTGCCTGCTGATCTTGGGATTCAATGGTCTTTGCAGCCTATGAGCAAGAGCCATGCTGTCTAACCTGCTGATCTTGGGTTCAACAGCCCCTGTGTCTACATGAATAGGAAGAAACCCTCAGCCTGATCCATGGATTTGAGATGTTCTACCTCTAAAATCTTGTGAGCCATTTCCTTAATGTTAATCTTTGTATATGCATTTATACACTTTACTGGTTTTGTTCCTCTAGAGAACCCAGCCTAAGACATTTTAGTACTGAGAGTGATTTTCTAGAGAAACCAAATTGCAAGGATGAGCTTTCTAGATTGGTTCACACGTCTAGTTAGTCATAAAGATGTTCATGACTCTACTTCCAGCAGTATAAAGGGCACTGCTAATCCATGGCATGAGGTGACAATAGAAATATGCAAAATATCACCACCAATAGGCCAGGTACTGGTGAAAGGCAGGAGTCTGAGTGATCGCATATTTGATAAGATCTACCATTTTGTCATAATGAGAAGTATAAGGAAGCTGGTTGGTTAGTCTTACTTTCACTAGGCAAACTGGTGAAAGAGATGAGCTCAGAGCATCAAAGTCAAAGCTCACATGCTACATAAACGACCTCAAAGTTTCCACTTTTGCCTTGAAAGAAAGCCTTATATTTTGTAGTGATAGGGTTGATATTGCTGAAAACCAAACCTAGGGTCTTATTGAAAGAGTTGCTGAATTACAACATTGACACAATTTCTAACCTCGAATGGTGTCTGAAGTTAAAGTGAAGGCATTTATTGAAACTTAGGATAGGAACACACGGGCAGATAATCAGGAAGCTGGAACAATGAGACTCTAAATTATATTTCATCACTCCTGCCAACAGAACCAGCCCTTTCACTCCCATCTGAAGAGGCTATTCCATCTTTGTCTGATAAACAACCCTTCCCAGTAAAACCATTAGACCTTACACCTCCATCTAATGAGATTAGCGTAGCTGTGTCTAAAAAGCCTTTGAGTCTTTGCTTGGAGCATCGCCTAAGGAAGATGCCTTACAAAACAACACTGAGTATTCTCAAAACACATTCCTGTAACGGATTTTGGTCTCTAGGCCTATAACTAGTCTCAGCAAGCCCCAAAAGGTAAAGTACAAAGTGTGACCTAGAAGGAGGTACACTACTATCCAAAAGACCAGCTGGACGTTTCTAATCTGTACAAACAGAAACCTGGGGAATTGGTGTAAAAATGGCTATTAAGGGTTTAGGATAATGGTCCAAAAGACCAACTGGACGTTTCTAATCTGTACAAACAGAAACCTGGGGAATTGGTGTGAAAATGGCTATTAAGGGTTTAGGATAATGGTGCAAGGAATATAAAAATGGATCAGTCTGAGTTTATTGATATGGGCCCACTAAACATAGATTCTTCATTCAATGTTTCAGCTAGAGAGATTAGGAAAAGATCTAATAGTTTATTTGGTTGAGTCACTGAAGCATGGATTACACAGTGGCCTACACTAAATCAAGTAGAAGTATGACACCTGTGTTGGTATACTTTAGAAGGAATCCAAAGGCCTAGAGGAACTGACATGTTAGAATGGATTTATCAGTTTAGATGCACAGATCCACAAATGGAGTGCCCAGAAGACATACTTTTTACCGCAACGGTGAGTAACAACTTTGTGAAGGGAGCTCCAGCATCCTTGAAAACTGATCTGATTGCTATTTTATGTAAGTCAGATTTGACAGTGGGAACCATCCTAACTGAATTAAGACACATAACTACAATGCAGTTGATTGGACTCTGTGGTGTTAGGGTGAAGTGGCAGCACTCAATCGACAAAGACAAGGTGGATGTGGTTACCATAATGGTCAGTGGAGTCAGAGCAGTAATCACAATAGTCTGAATTGTATGCACTTATGACATTGGCTACTTAGTCATGGTGTCCCCAGGTGTGACATATATAGGAAATCTAGTACTTACTTGATGTGTACAAGCAGATGAATTCTAGGTCAAGTGAACAGCAGTCTAATTCAAATTGCCAGACTAGTGAGTCATCGTTCCTTAATCAATTCCCAGAATTAAGTGAGTTTAAAGACCCACATCCCCTTGAATGAAGTGGAGGCCAGGACCACTTAGGGAAGGACTCCAATACACTGACAAAAGCTTATACTGTTAATCTTTCTCCTAGCCTTCCCCAAAGGGACCTAAGCCCTTTTACAAGAGTGACTTGTTTATTGAGGAAAGGGAAATAATCAGACTTTTCAGGGCATTACTGGATACTGGCTGTGAACTGACATTAATTCCAGGAGCCCCAAAATGACACTGTGGTCCTCCAGTCCAGTCAGAATGGGGCATATGGAGGTCGTGTTATTAAGGGAGCCTTAGCTCATGTTCATCTCATAGTAGGTCTGGTGGGTCTCCAAACTCATCCTGTAGTGATTTCCCCAGTTCCAGAATGCATAATTGGAATAGATATACTCAGCATTTGGCAGAACCCCCACACTGGATTCTCGACAAATGGAGTAAAGGCTATTATGGTGGTAAGAGTCAAGTGGAAGTCATTAGAATGGCCCCTACCTAGGAAAATAGTAAACTAAAAGAAACACTGCATTCCTGGAGGGATTGCATACCTAGATTACTGTCACCATCAAGGACTTGAAGGATGCAGAGGTGGTGATTCCCCCTATATCCTCATTTGGCCTGTGCAAAAAACAGATGGATCTTGGAGAACAACAGTGGATTCTCAACAACTTAACCAGATGGTAATTCCAATTGCATCTGCTGTTTCAGATGTAGTTTCATTTGCTTGAGTAAATTAATACATCTTCTGGTACCTGGTATGCAGCTATTGATCTGGCTAATGCCATTTTCTCCATACCTGTTCTGAAGGACCATCAGATGCAGTTTGCCAGCAATACACCTTCAGTTGTCTACTTCAAGGAATATCAACTCTCCAGCCCTATGTCATAATTTAGTCCGCAGGGACCTTGATCGCCATTCCCTTCCATAAGACACCACAGTGGTCCATTTCATTGATGACATTATGCTTATTGGGCCTAGTAAGGAAGAAGTGTCAATGACTCTGGACTTACTGGTAAAACATTTGCATGCTAGAAGATGATAAATTAATCCCACAAAAATTCAAGCATCTTCCACCTCAGTGAAATTTCTAGGGGTTCAGTGGTGTGTGGCACGTCGAGCTATTCTTTATAAGGTGAGGGATAAGTTATTGCACCTGGTTCAAAAAGCTGCTAGTTTTGAGTGGGGCCCAGAACAAGAGAAGGCTCTCCAACAGGTTCAGGCTACTGTGCAAACTGCTCTGCCACTTGTACCATATGATCCGGCAGATCCAATGGTGCTTGAAGTGTCAGTGGCAGATAGAGGTGCTGTTTGGAGTCCTTGACAGGCTCCTCTGCGTGAATCACAGTACAGCCCTGCCATCCTCTGCAGATAACTACTTTCCAATTGAGAGACAGCTTTTGGCTTATTACTGGGCCTTAGTAGAGACTGAATGCTTAACTAGAGGACACCAAATCACTATGCAGCCTGGGCTGCCCATCATGAACTGGGTTTTTTTTTTTTTCCTGGCCCACAGAGTTATAAAGTTGGACATGCACAACAGCACTACATCATTAAATGGAAGTGGTATAGCAGGACCTGAAGGCATGAGTAAGCTACATGAGGAAGTGGCCCAAATGCCCACGGACTCCACTCCTGTCACATTACCTTCCATCTCCTTGTCTGCACTTACGACCACTCGAAAGTAGACAGTGGCAGCACTGCAGCCCCTTTCTGGGGTCTCCCTGAAGGACAGGGGTGAAGTGAAATCCTTCCAAAGGGCAGAGCTTTAAGCAGTGCACCTGGTTGTTCACTTTGCTTGGAAGGAGAAATGGCTAGATGCACGACTGTATACTGATTCATGGGCTGTGGCCAGTGGATTGGCTGTATGGTCAGGGACTTGAAGAAACATAATTGGAAAATTGGAGACAAGGAGGTATGGGGAAGAGGTATATGGATAGATCTCTGTGATTGGGACACAGAAGTGAAGATACTTGTGTGCCACGTGAACACTCACCAAGAGGTAACCACAGCTGAGGAAGAATTTAACAATCAAGTGGATAGGATGATTCATCTTGTGGGAACCAGTCATCCTCTATCCCCAGTCACTCCCTTCATTGCTCAATGGGCTTGTGAACCAAGTGGCCATGGTTTCAGAACTGGAAGTTTTACCTGGGAATGTCAATATGGACTTGCACTCACCAAAGCCTACTTGGCTACAGCCACTGCTGAATGTTCAATCTGCCAATGGCACAGACCTACACTGAGTCCTCGATATGGCACCATCACTTGAAATGATCAGCCAGCAATCTGGTGGTAAGCTGTTTACATTGGACCACTTCCTTCGTGGAAAGGGTAGTGTTTTGTTCTTAATGCAATAGATACTTACTCTTGATATGGATTTGTCTTCCCTGCATGAAATGTTTCTGCCAAAACTACCATCCATGGACTTAGAGGATGCCACCATCATGGCATCCCACACAGCATCGCCTCAGATCAAGGGAATCAACTCACAGCAAATCAAGCTTGGCAATGGGCTCATGTTCATGGAATTCACTGTCCTTACCATGTTCCCCATCATCCAGATGCAGCTGGCTTGACAGTGCAATGGAATGTCCTTTTAAAGACACAATTATGGAACCAGCTAGGTGGCAATACCTTGCAGAGTTGGTGCAATGTTCTCCAGGAGGCTGCACATGTTGTAAACCAGTGTCTGATATATGGTGCTGTTTCTCTCATAGCCAGGATTCATGGGTCCAGGAATTAAGGGGTGGAAATGGGAGTGGCACCACTCACTATTACCCCTAGTGACCCACTGGCAAAATCTTTGCTCCCTATCCCTGAAAACTTATGCTGTGCAGGTCTAAAGGTCTTAGTTCCACAGGGAGGGATGCTCCCACCTGGAGACACATCCCTGATGGCAAGGCTCATGGTCTTTTGTTCACTTTGAATCCTATAGCTAGCTCCTGTTCATCTGACCTCTGGTTCTTGAGATTTGAGCTAACAGCTTACCTGTAGTCTTGCCTGTCATTCTTGGGATCTGTTGGTCTTCCCAGCCTGCGAACAAGAGCCCTGTTGTCTGACTTGCCAATATGGGGTTTGCCAGTCCCTGTGGCTACATGAATCAGGAGAAGCCTCCAGCCTGACCTACAGATTTGGGATGTTCCAGCATCTACAATAGCATGAGCCATTTCCTAAATATAAATCTCTTTTTATATACATATATTTATATACTTTACTGATTTTGCTTCTCTAAAGAATCTAGCCTTGGACAGCCACCTCTTTCATTACTAAAGTCTTTTCTAATGTTAATGAATGCTGTTTTCCATAGTTCATACAATTTCCTTTAAAATTTTCAACTTATTTTGATAGAGTGGGTTAAGGTTTTCATCTATCTTGTGGGCATGTCTTTTGCACTTACTTTTATTACAAAATATTATTCTGCTTATTATTCCCTTGCTCTGAAAAAAATTTTGTATGAAACTAAACTTTATCTTTTTTTTTTTGTTATTATGCTTGGGAGATGAATTTTCCTATATTATTTCAAAACGAGGATAGGCTAGGATGTTATTGTTATTACGTGCCCTCGAGTTGATTCTAACTCATAGCAACCCCATGTGCAACAGAAGGAAACACTGCCTGGTCCTGTGCCATTCTCACAACCATTGCTATGCTTAAGCCCATTGTTGCAGACACTGTATCAATCCACCTTGTTGAGGATCTTCGTCTTTTTTGCTGACCCTCTACTAAGCATGATGTCCTTCTTCAGGGACTGATTCCTCCTGGTAACATGTCCAAATTATGTGAGAAGTAGTCTTGCCACCCTTGCTTCTAAGGAGTATTCTGGTCGTACTTCTTCCAAGACAGAGTTGTTCATTCTTTGGCAGTCCGTGGTATATCAATGTACTTCTCCAATACCATGACGCAAAGGCATCAATTCTTCTCCTCTCTTTCTTATTCATCTTCCAGCTTTCACATGCATATGAAGCAATTGAAAACACCATCGCTTGGGTCAGGCGCCCTTAGGCTTCAAGGTGTTGTGCTTGCTTTTCAACACCTTAAAGAGATCTTTTGCAGTAGATTTGCCCAAAGCTATGTGTCATTTGATTTTTTGACTGCTGCTTCCATGAATATTGATTGTGAATCCAAGTAAAACAAAATCCTTGGCAACTTCAGTCTTTCCTCCATTTATCATGATGTTGCTTATTGGTCCAGTTGTGGGAACTTGTGTTTTCTTTAAACTGAGATGTAATCCATATCGAAGGCTGTAGTCTTTGTTCTTCATTAGGAAGTGCTTCAAGTCCTCTTCACTTTCAGCAAGCAAGGTTAATTGCAGGTTTTAATGAGTCTCACTCCAATCCTGATGCCCCATTCTTCTTTATATAGTCCAGTTATCTATTTATTTGCTCAGCATATGGATTGCATAGGTATGGTGAAAGGATACAACCCTGATGCACACCTTTCCTGACTTTATACCGTGCAGTATCCCCTTGTTCTGTTCGAAAGACCGCCTCTTGATCTATGTACAGGTTCCTCATGAGCACAATTGTTCTGGAATTCCCATTCTTTGCAATGTTGTCCATAATTTGTTATGATCCACCCATTCAAATGCCTTTTCATAGTCAATAAAACGCAGGTAAACATCTTTCTGGTATTCTCCATTTCAGCCACAGTCAACAACAAGTTTGGATCCACAATCAACAGCCATGGAAGCAGCAGTCAAGAAATCAAAAGACACATTGCATTGGGTAAATCTGCTGCAAAGGACCTCTTTAAAGTGTTGAACAGCAAAGACGTCACCTTGAAGACTAAGATGCACCTGTCCCAAGCCATGGTATTTTCAATCGCATCATATGCATGTGAAAGCTGGACAGTGAATAAGGAAGACCGAAGAAGAGTTGATGCCTTTGAATTGTGGTGTTGGTGAAGAATATTGAATATACCATGGACCGCCAAAAGAATGAACAAATCTGTCTTGGAAGAAGTGCAGCCAGAATGCTCCTTAGAGGCAAGGAGACTGTGTCTTACATACTTTGGAAATGTTGTCAGGAGGAATCAGTCCCTGGAAAAGGACAGCATGCTTGGCAAAGTACAGGGTCAGCGGAAAAGAGGAAGACCCTCAACGGGAAGGATTATTACAGTGGCTGCAACAATGGGCTCAAGCATAACAATGATTGTAAGGATGGCTCAGGACTGGACAGTGTTTTGTTCTGTTGTGCATAGGGTCGCTATGAGCCAGAACCAGCTCGACAGCACCTAACAACAACAACATCCTCTTCTGAATCCAGCTAGAATTTCTGGCAGTTTCCTGTTGATGTACTGCTGCAACCACTTTTGAATTATCTTCAGCAAAATTTTAGTTCTGTGTGATATTAATGATATAGTTTGATAATTTCTGTATTTGGTTGGAACATCTTTCTTGGGAATAGGCATACATATGGATCTCTTCCAGTCAGTTGGCCAGGTAGGTGTCTTCCTGTTACTGGAGAATAGCCTTGGTTCTTGTCTTCCGTATAGGAAAGAATTCAAACACTGAGACAAATAGTGCCAAGCGAGCAGAGTTTAGCAAGCAGAGGGTTAGTAGTGAAAGTACACTTGACTAGGGAGTGTCAAGTGGGCTACTCATGTAGAGAAAGAATCTAAGTGCCAGATAGTCATTTCCTTAGGGTTTTATACACTTCTTGTCCCTTATCTCTCCCTGTTAATGTTTAACAGCCAAGTCAGGGACCCCCTATAGAGACTATTTCCTTGGCTTAATGTTTAATTACCAAGTTGGGCCCTTATCAAGTTAGGGACCCTTATAGGGACCATTTCCTTGACTTAATGTTTAACTACGTAGGGACCATCTTATTGAGGAATGTCACCACCGCCTGTCTCTTCCTTTTCCTGAGTGCAAGTTCTACCTCTCCCCCTTACATTCCCAATGTCTCCGCATAGGTGAGTGAGCTATTCAAGGACTGCATCCATTTGTTGCAACATCTCAATTGGTATTCCATCAATTCTAGGAGACTTGCTTTTCACCAATGCCTTCAGTGCAGCTTGTACTTCTTCCTTCAGTACCATCAGTTCCTGATCATATGCTACCTCCTGAAATGGTTGAGTGTTGGCCAATTCTTTTTGGTATAGTGACGCTGTGTATTCCTTCCATCTTCTTTTCATGCTTCCTGCATAGTTTAATATTTTCCCTGTAGAATCCTTCAATATTGCAGCTCAAGACTTAAATTTTTTCTTCAGTTCTTTCTGTTTCAGAAATGCAAAACATTTTCTCCCCTTTTGGTTTCTATCTCCAGGTCTTTGCACATGTCATTATAATACTTTACTTTGTCTTCTCTAGCCACCCTTTGAAATCTTCTGTTCAGCTCTTTTACTTTATTATTTTTTTCCTTTTGCTTTAGCTACTGTACGTTCAAGAGCAAGTTTCAGAGTCAGACAATCACGTGGTCTACTATGCTCGGAATGACAACTTGAAGAGGAATATTGTTGCATTTATCATCAAAAAAGAACATTTCAAGATCTATGCTCGAGTGCAGAGCTGTCAGTGATAGGATAATATGCATACACCTACAAGGAAGATCAGTTAATATGACTATTATTCAAATTTACTCACTGTCTTAGTCATCTACTGTGCTATAACAGAAATACCACAAGTGCATAACTTTAACAAAGTTTACTTTCTCACAGTAAAGTAGGCTAAAAGTCCAAATTCAAGGTGTCAGCTCCAGGGGAAGGCTTTGTCTCTTTGTTGGCCTTCTCATCAAACTTCCCCTGGACTAGGAACTTCTCGGTGCAGGAAACTTGGGTCCAAAGGACGAGCTCTGTTTCTGGCACTACTTTCTTGGTGGTATGAGGTCCCCACCTCTCTGCTTGCTTCCTTTTCATCTCTTGTAAGGTAAAAGGTGGTGTAGGCCACACCCCAGGGAAACTGTCTTTATATTAGATCAGGGATGTGATCTTAGTAATGGTGTTACAATCCCACCCTAATTCTCATTAACATAAAATTACTATCACAAAATGGAGGAGAACCACACAACACTGGGAATCATGGCCTAACCAAGCTGACACATTTTTGGGAAACACAATTCAATCCACGACATGCACCAACCACTAAGGCCAAAGATGAAGAAATTGAAGATCGTTACCAACTTCTGCAGTCTGTAGTTTGTCAAGCATGCAGTCAGGATGCATTGACAATTGCTGGTGATTGAAATGCAAAAGTTGGAAACAAAGAAGAAGGATCAGTAGTTGGAAAATATGGCCTTTGCGATAGAAATGATGCTGGAGATCTAATGATAGAATTTTGCAAGACCAATGACTTCTTCATTGCAAATACCTTTTTTCACCAACATAAACAGCAGCTATACATGTGGATCTCCCCAGATGGAATACACAGGAATCAAATCGACTACATCTGTGGAAATAGAACATGGGAAATCTCAATATTATCAGTCAGCACAAGGCCAGGGGCTGACTGTGGAATAGACCATCAATTGGAAGTTCAAGTTGAAAATGAAGAAAATTAGAACAAGTCCACAAGAGCCAAAGTACAGTGTTGAATATATCCCCCCGAATTTAGAAACCACCTCCAAAATAGATATGTTGCATTGAATGTTAATGATCAAAGACCAGAAGAGTTGTGAAGTCAGGCTAGGATAGCTTTCTTATTTTCATGTTTATAAGCCTCCCTCTTCTATTGTTACAGGAAAAATTTCAAAAATATATTTTACTGTTTTCTGACATCTACCTCTACTGTTCCCTTTTCCCTTTTTATCTGTAACTTTCCTTTGCATAGGGTCCCTATCTTGGTCAGTTCAAAGTATATTCACAAGAGTTTCCTCCCAGTACAGGGTTCTTTCCAAAAAGGAAGCTTTGACTTAATTTTCAATAATCATAAGTTCTAGACTGCCTCAGAGCTCTCTGGCTTTTAAGTACTCCCCTCCACTCAACTATAAATTGGAACCCATGTACCCCCTTAAAGAATCAGTTGGTTTTCTTTTTTGACGCGTTGAACTTTAATGTCAAGTGAAAATGTAAATATTTTCAGTTTCTATACTTCAGGGACATCAAAATTCCCTTTACCTTCTTACTTTTTTCCTGCACTGATGCTGATATACCTTTGGTAATGCTGTTAGTAATAATCTGTCATATTTTGAGGCTCATGGTAATACTCTATGATTAATTTTGTTATAGATGTTACCAACCTGTGGAGTGTTGCTGTCCTAATTACTCTGTTTTTGTAGGAAATTAAGGAGGATTTAAAAATTATGCTGCATCCACCATCTTGGTCTCAGCTTTTCATGTGTCTGCCTGGATATTTCAATTAATTTTCACCGATCCAGTTAAAAATAGATGGACCCCCTACACATCTGTAAGATTTCTATGATTTACTCATCAGTACTTCGAAATGTATTTTCATCCTTCATTTTTATCTTCTACATAATTCTAATTTCCTATTCATTCAGTTTATCTGCTTCAGCAACATAATCAATGCACTTTCCAACATGATGTCCTTTTTGCTTTATTGTTCTCAATTTGAGTAATTCTTGCTGGCCCTGTGTTCATAGTGCTTATGTTTGTTTATTTGTTTTGTTATTTATTTTTTTTTTTTTATTTTGAAAACATGCAGCTGAGCCCTCTTCCTGAGCCTTCTTGAGAATGGTCCCTATTGGTTACAATCACTAGTACATTTTAACCTCCTGCGTCTCTCTTCTTTTCTGAATTGGGTCCATTCACAGTGTTTCAGTATCATTTCAAAATGTGATTACTAGTCTCATAGTCCATGGGCTCTGTAATATTCCATTTTTCATTAATTTTTCAATGAAACTGCCTATTCTGAAACTTGCAAGTTGCAACATTTATCACCTAAAAGCATATACTATTAAAGTGTGTAGCAGGAAGAGATCATTAATAATAAAAGCATAAATAATTCCTATTTAAAAAATGAAACAAAAGAAAAAAATTTCCTTACTTCTGTATTTTGGTTATGGGAATGAGTATATATTTGTATTTCCTGATTGGAACCATACACCATATACAGCAAGACAGCAATTTTGTGCATCTGCAGAAAAAACTATAAGACTAACTTCTGATGATTGGGAGAGGAGCGGGGCCAAGATGGCGGACTAGGGGACGCTACCGCGGATCCCTCTTGTAACAAAGACTCGGAAAAACAAGGGAATTGATCACATACATAACAATCTACAAACTCTAAACAACAAGCACAGACTTAGAGACAGAAAACGAACAAATACGGGCAGACAGCGACCGTTTTCAGAACCAGGAGCCAGCGTACCAGCTGACTACTTGGAAAATCTAGTTTCCCAGTGATGGCTCGGAGACAGCAGTCCATATCAAACCACATAAAGAAATAGACCATGACAGCTTCTCCAACCCCCCAAACAAAAGAATCAAAATCTTTCCCAAATGAAGATACAATCCTGGAATTATCAGATACAGAATATAAAAAACTAATTTACAGAATGCTTCAAGATATCACAAATGAAATTAGGATAAATGCAGAAAAAGCCAAGGAACACACTGATAAAACTGTTGAAGAACTCAAAAAGATTATTCAAGAACATAGTGGAAAAATTAACAAGTTGTAAGAATCCATAGAGAGACAGCATGTAGAAATCCAAAAGATTAACAATAAAATTACAGAATTTGACAATGCAATAGAAAGTCAGAGGAGCAGACTCTAGCAATTAGAATGTAGACTGGGACTTCTGGAGGACCAGGGAAACAACACCAACATAGCTGAAAAAAAATCAGATAAAAGAATTAAAAAAAATGAAGAAACCCTAAAAATCATGTGGGACTCTATCAAGAAGGATAACTTGCGAGTGATTGGAGTCCCAGAACAGGGAGGGGGGACAGAAAACACAGAGAAAATAGTTGAAGAAATCCTGACACAAAACTTCCCTGACATCATGAAAGACGAAAGGATATCTATCCAAGATGCTCATCGAACCCCATTTAAGATTGATCCAAAAAGAAAAACACCAAGACATATTATCATCAAACTTGCCAAAACCAAAGACAAACAGAAAATTTTAAAAGCAGCCAGGGAGAAAAGAAAGGTTTCCTTCAAGGGAGAATCAATAAGAATAAGTTCAGACTACTCAGCAGAAACCATGCAGGCAAGAAGGGAATGGGACGATGTATACAGAGCACTGAACGAGAAAAACTGCCAACCAAGGATCATATATCCAGCAAAACTCTCTCTGAAATATGAAGGAGAAATTAAGATATTTACAGATAAACACAAGTTTAGAGAATTTGCAAAAACTAAACCAAGACTGCAAGAAATGCTAAAGGAGATTGTTTGGCTGGATGACCAATAATATCAGGTACCAGCACAATACAAGGTCACAAAACAGAATGTCCTGATATCAATGCAACTCAAATAGGGAAAGCACAGAAACAAACAAATTAAGACTAATTCTAAAAAATAAATAAATAAACAAAATAATACACACAACAGGAAATCATGGAAATCAATAGATAAACGATCACAATAATCAAAAAGAGGGACTAAATATAGGAGGCATTGAACTGCCAGATGGAGAGTGATACAAGGCGATATAGAAGGATACAAGTTAGGTTTTTACTTAGAAAAATAGGGGTAAATAAAAAGGTAACCACAAAAAGGAATATCAATTCCATAACTCAAGAAAAAAGCCAAGAAAAACATAACGACTCAATAAACACAAAGTTAAACATTATGAAAATGAGGATCTCACAAGCTACTAAGAAAAACGTCTCAGCACAAAAAAGCATGTGGAAAAATGAAATGGCCAACAACACACATGAAAAGGCATCAAAATGACAGCACTAAAAACTTACTTATCTATAATTACGCTGAATGTAAATGGACTAAATGCACCAATAAAGAGACAGAGAGTCACGGACTGGATAAAAAAACACGATCCATCTATATGCTGCCTACAAGAGACACACCTTAGACTTAGAGACACAAACAAACTAAAACTCAAAGGATGGAAAAAAATATATCAAGCAAACAATACGCAACAAAGAAGAGGAGTAGCAATATTAATTTCTGACAAAATAGACTTTAGACTTAAATCCACCACAAAGGATAAAGAAGGACACTATATAATGATAAAAGGGACAATTGATCAGGAAGACATAACCATATTAAATATTTATGCACCCAATGACAGGGCTGCAAGATACATAAATCAAATTTTAACAGAATTGAAAAGTGAGATAGACACCTCCACATATATAGTAGGAGACTTCAACACACCACTTTCGGAGAAGGACAGGACATCCAGTAAGAAGCTCAATAGAGACACGGAAGACCTACTTACAACAATCAACCAACTTGACCTCATTGACTTATACAGAACTCTCCACCCAACTGCTGCAAAATATACTTTTTTTTTCTAGTGCACATGGAACATTCTCTAGAATAGACCACATATTAGGTCATAAAACAAATCTTTGCAGAATCCAAAACATCGAAATATTACAAAGCATCTTCTCAGACCACAAGGCAATGAAGGTAGAAATCAATAACAGAAAAACTAGGGAAAAGAAATCAAATACTTGGAAACTGAACAATACCCTCCTGAAAAAAGACTGGGTTATATAAGACATCAAGGAGGGAATAAGGAAATACTTAGAAAGCAACGAGAATGAAAATACTTTCTATCAAAACCTCTGGGACACAGCAAAAGCAGTGCTCAGCGGCCAATTTATATCGATAAATGCACACATACAAAAAGAAGAAAGAGCCAAAATCAGAGAACTGTCCCGACAACTTGAACAAATAGAAACTGAGCAACAAAAGAACCCATCAGGCACCAGAAGAAAACAAATAATAAAAATTAGAGCTGAACTAAATGAATTAGAGAGCAGAAAAACAATTGAAAGAATTAACAAAGCCAAAAGCTGGTTCTTTGAAAAAATGAACAAAATTGATAAACCACTACCTAGACTAACTAAAGAAAAACAGGAAAGGAAACAAATAACCCGAATAAGAAACGAGAAGGACCACATCACAACAGAACCACATGAAATCAAAAGAATCATATCAGATTACTACATAAAATTGTACTCTAACAAATTTGAAAACCTAGAAGAAATGGATAAATTCTTGGAACAATACTACCTACCTAAACTAACACATTCAGAAGTAGAACAACTAAATAGACCCATAACAAAAAAAGAGATTGAAACGGTAATCAAAAAACTTCCAACAAAAAAAAGTCCTGGCCCAGATGGCTTCACTGCAGAGTTCTACCAAACCTTCAGAGAAGACTTAACATCATTACTATTGAAGGTATTTCAAAGTATAGAAAAAGACGGAATACTACCCAACTCATTCTATGAAGCTACCATCTCCCTGATACCAAAACCAGGTAAAGACATTACAAAAAAAGAAAATTTTAGACGTATATCCCTCATGAACATAGATGCAAAAATCCTCAACAAAATTCTAGCCAATAGAATCCAACAACACATCAAAAAAATAATACACCCTGATCAAGTGGGATTTATATCAGGTGTGCAAGGCTGGTTTAATATCAGAAAAACCATTAATGTAATCCATCACATAAATAAAACAAAAGACAAAAACCACATCATCTTATCAATTGATGCAGAAAAGGCATTTGACAAAGTTCAACACCCATTTATGATAAAAACTCTAACCAAAATAGGAATTGAAGGAAAATTCCTCAACATAATAAAGGGCATATATGCAAAGCCAACGGCCAATATCACTCTAAATGGAGAGAACCTGAAAGCATTTCCCTTGAGAACGGGAACCAGACAAGGATGCCCTTTATCACCGCTCTTATTCAACATCGTACTTGAAGTCCTAGCCAGGGCAATTAGGCTAGACAAAGAAATAAAGGGTATCCAGATTGGTAAGGAGGAAGTAAAGCTATCACTATTTGCAGATGACATGATCGTATACATGGAGAACCCTAAGGAATCCTCCAGAAAACTACTGAAACTAATAGAAGAGTTTGGAAGAGTCTCAGGTTATAAAATAAACATACAAAAATCACTTGGATTCCTCTACATCAACAAAAAGAACACCGAAGAGGAAATAACCAATCAATACCATTCACAGTAGCCCCCAAGAAGATAAAATACTTAGGAATAAATCTTACCAAGGATGTAAAAGACCTATACAAAGAAAACTATAAAACTCTGCTACAAGAAATTCAAAAGGACATACTTAAGTGGAAAAACATACCCTGCTCATGGATAGGAAGACTTAACATAGTAAAAATGTCTATTCTACCAAAAGCCATTTATACATATAACGCACTTCCAATCCAAATACCAATGTCATACTTTAAGGGGATAGAGAAACAAATCAGTAATTTCATATGGAAAGGAAAGAACCCCCGGATAAGCAAAACATTACTGAAAAAGAAGAAGAAAGTGGGAGGCCTCACCCTACCTGATTTCAGAACCTATTATATAGCTACAGTAGTCAAAACAGCCTGGTACTGGTACAACAACAGGCACATAGACCAATGGAACAGAATTGAGAATCCAGATATAAATCCATCCACGTATGAGCAGCTGATATTTGACCAAGGACCAGTGTCAGTCAATTGGGGAAATAATAGTCTTTTTAACAAATGGTGCTGGCATACCTGGATATCCATTTGCAAAAGAATGAAACAGGACCCATACCTCACACCATGCACAAAAACTAACTCCAAGTGGATCAAAGACCTAAACATAAAGACTAAAACGATAAAGATCATGGAAGAAAAAATAGGATCAACCCTAGGAGCCCTAATACAGGGCATAAACAGAATACAAAACATTACCAAAAATGATGAAGAGAAACCCGATAACTGGGAGCTCTTAAAAATCAAACACCTATGCTCATCTAAAGACTTCACCAAAAGAGTAAAAAGACCACCTACAGACTGGGAAAGAATTTTCAGCTATGACATCTCCGACCAGCGCCTGATCTCTAAAATCTACATGACTCTGTCAAAACTCAACCACAAAAAGACAAACAACCCAATCAAGAAGTGGGCAAAGGATATGAACACACATTTCACTAAGGAAGATATTCAGGCAGCCAACAGATACATGAGAAAATGCTCTCGATCATTAGCCATTAGAGAAATGCAAATTAAAACTACGATGAGATTCCATCTCACACCAACTAGACTGGCATTAATTCAAAAAACACAAAATAATAAATGTTGGAGAGGCTGCGGAGAGATTGGAACTCTCATACACTGCTGGTGGGGTTGTAAAATGGTACAACCACTTTGGAAATCCATCTGGCATTATCTTAAACAGTTAGAAATAGAACTACCATACAACCCAGAAATCCCACTCCTCGGAATATCCCCTAAAGATACAAGAGTCTTCACACAAACAGATATATGCACACCCATGTTTATTGCAGCTCTGTTTACAATAGCAAAAAGCTGGAAGCAACCAAGATGTCCATCAACGGACGAATGGGTAAATAAACTGTGGTATATTCACACAATGGAATACCACGCATCGATAAAGAACAGTGACGAATCTCTGAAACATTTCATAACATGGAGGAATCTGGAAGGCATTATGCTGAGCGAAATGAGTCAGTTGCAAAAGGACAAATGTTGTATAAGACCACTATTATAAGATCTTGAGAAACAGAAAAAAACGGAGAAGAACACATACTTTTGAGGTTACAAAGGGGGAGGGAGGGAGGGAGGGAGAGGGCTTTTTAGTGATCAATCAGGAGATAAGAACTGCTTTGGGTGAAGGGAAAGACAACACTCAAAACAAGGAAGGTCAGCCTAATTGGACTGGATTAAAAGTAAAGAGGTTTCCGGGATAAAATGAAAGCTTCAAAGGTCAGCGAAGCAGGGGCTGGGGTCTGGGGAACTTGGTTTGAGGGGACTTGTAAGTCAATTGGCAAAATAATTCTATTATGAAAACACTCTGCATCCCACTTTGAATTGTGGCGCCTGGGGTCCTAAATGCCAACAAGCGGCCATCTAAAATACATTAATTGGTCTCAACCCACCTGGAGCAAAGGCAAAGGAAGAACACCAAGGTCACACGACAACTAAGAAACCAAGAGACAGAAAGGGCCACATGAACCAGAGACCTACATTATCCTGAGACCAGAAGAACTAGTTGGTGCCTGGCCACAATCGATGTCTGCCCTGTCAGGGAGCACAACAGACAACTCCTGAGGGAGCAGGAGACCAATGGGATACAGACCCCAAATTCTCATGAAAAGACCATACCTAATGGTATGATTGCGACTAGAGGAATCCCAGAGACAATGCTCCCCAGAACTTCTGATGGCACAGGACAGGAACCATCCCCGAAGACAAATCATCAGGCATGAAAAGGACTGGTCAGTGCGGGGGAGAGAGATGCTGATGAAGAGTGAGCTAATTAAATCAGGTGGACATGGGAGAGTGTGTTGGCAACTCTTGACTGGAGGGGGGATGGGAAGATAGAGAGAGAGGGAAGATGGCAAAATTGGCACGAAAGGAGAGACTGTAAGGGCTGACTCAATAGGGGGAGAGCAAGTGGGAGAAGGGAGTAAGATGTATGTAAACCTACATGTGACAGACTGATTGGAATGGTAAATGTTCACTTGAAGCTTAATAAAAATTAAAAAAAAAAAAAGACTAACTTCTAATTAATTGATTATACTGAACATTCTAAGATCACTGAATTCCAAGGTGAACAGAGTAGTTCTTCATTTTATTTCAATGATGTGAATTTCTTGTCAGTTAATATAATATAAATAATTATGCTTAGTTTGGTTTTACTCGTTTCATAGCTTCTCTACATTGATTTTCTTTTTCAGGATTTACAACTCATTACCATTTGTATCCTTCTCTGTATGTATCATGTTCAAACTTCTCAAAATATGACTGGTTCATCCAGTCATTACACAGAATAGAGCATACACCTGGAATAGATTTCTTCTGTTTGGCTATTTCTGATTTCCAATGGGAAGTCTACATACAGCTGTTTTTGAATAGTATGGCCATGTTTTTAATCCTTGGAGATATATATATAGAGATATATATATATATATATATATATTTAGAAAATTGTCATTAGTTTTCCTCAGAAAAGAAATAGGGGTGTAACACGTTCTTAGATTAACCAATATTAATATTCTCTGATCCTCATAACATAATAAATATATAGTGATAGTTTATATAGTTGATCACAAGCTCTTGCATATAATAACCAAAAAGTGACTTTGAATGTCTTATCAAATATGGAAAGCAATATATCAAAACTTGTTGGAGGGTTTGTGGAATTCCTAAAAAAATAAAGTTTTGTAATTAAAATGTGAATTAGATATGTGCTATACCAGCCTCTATCAACTTAAGCTGTTACTGTTTTGCTTTGTTTTGTTGTGATCCCATCCAAATGAGTTATATAGTTTTCTATGGAAAAATTAACAAAATGGTACTCCCTGGAGCAATTTGGAAGATGACGGCAACTCTAGGCTGCAGGGTTAGATACAGTGAAAAATATCTGTAAGAGCATATAATGTATACAAGAAATATAATTAAATAGAAAACGGTAAAATGCAAAAGAGTCTTAACTGCAGTCCCCACCCAAGTACATCCAGATTCCTGAAGAATAGCAAAGGATTTACAAAGCTGTATAAGCTACAGAGAAATCTCTCCTATGACTTATTTGGAAAGAAACTGTACATGATAAATAGCAATCTAGAATCTTCAGCTAATCTCATGGGCACAGCTCAAAGATTTACATTGAGAAAAGAACAACAGCTTTATTGAACTATGGTTTCAAAGATGAAATTAAAATTTATTTGCTTAAATATTACATATTAAATGTCACCACATTAGAAACTATGCACACATTAACTTGTTTATATTCAGATTACTAAATAAAGCAAGATGTTTGAGTTTTTAAAAATTTACTAACTATAAAAAATAGATGGTACTAAAATACATATGCTGTGTTCTGTTAAATGACACTCAAATTTTAACTTTAACTGCAAAATGCATGCTTTTATCACAATGTGATTTAATAGAGTTCAACAATACTATTATATGTAATATGTCTTATTTTGATCATGCAATATTCTATGTTTTAAAGCAGGGTTGCATAATCAATTGATTAATTGTTGTCAGTAAGTTGTACACTTGTAAAAGGTTGAATTGGCAAAAGTTGTGTGGTAGATATGTTTACAATGACAAAAAAAGCTTCTGAGGCTGCTTATGTACAACAAAACACCTCATGGGATTCGATTGCTTGGTTTGGAGATTTAAGGTCGTGGTTTCAAGGGACATCCAGTTAATTGGCCTAATAAACTGTGTAGTGCTTCTGTTCTACCTCCTAGTTTGTTGTGTAGTGCCTGGAGTCTTAAAAGTTTGCAAGCAGCCATCCAAGGCACAACAATTGATGTCTATTTACCAGGAGTATCAGAAGAAGTAGAGAGTCAGGAATAGGAGGAGGAAATGGAATGTGCCCCCTTTGCCAGCAGACCAAAAGAACTGACGGTGCCTGCCTACCATTACTGAACATTTGATCAAATATTCTATAGAAGAATTCTGATCAAAAGGCCTAGAGGACTCAGAACAGAATTTCAAATTCTCATGGAATTCAGATTTTCTGGAGCCACAAAGGCTGGATGAGTCCCCAAAACTATTGCCCTACGAAATCTTTAAACCGCAAACCAGAAACAAGCCTTAACTCTTCATAAAACCAAACAGTTTAGCTTAACTAGTAAAGAATGTCTGCCTTGAGCATTGTGCTCTTTTAAGATCTATCTGTGTAGAATCAAATGGACAACGGAAACTTGAAAGATTAGGTAAGAACCTTAAGGGCCATGCGTTTATGTTAATGAAGGAGAAATAGTTCAGAAAAGGAGGGCGAGAATGGTTGCACAACTCGAAGAATGTAAGCAATGTCACTGAAATGTACATGTATAAACTTGAACTGCTTTTTTTTTGATGTGCATATTTTAAACAGCTATAATAAATAAATTATTAAAAAAAATAAAACCTCATGGATCACAATAGAACTTTCAGAGCATTGTTCAGTTCCCATGCTTTGGACACATCATCAAGAGGGAACAATCACTGAAAGAATTTCGTGTTTGGTGAAGCAGAGGGCCAGCGAGGGCAAAGGAGACCCTCAGTGAGATGGTTTGGTATAACAGGTGCAACAATGCACTAGACTATGCCAAGATTTGGGAGAATGTTGCAGGACTCGGAAACGTTTCGTTATATTGTACATAAGGTCACCATGTGTCAGAGTCAACGGCAGCTACCTGTTTGTCTATTCATGTGTTGGCACGCCATAGTTAGAGTACATGTAGTTCTTATTTCAGAGTGTGGCTTCTCAAGAAATTATGTCATCATCCTCAAAAAGTTCCATAAAATTATTACGTGACAGTAAAAAAATAACAACATAATATAAACTTAACTGGTTCTTACATACTATATTTTTGATAACAGACTTGAAACTTTTATATAATTTTCTCTATATTTTTCAGAAATAATTACGTATAATCCTAGAAATTAGGAAATAGAAGGTGATGATAAGAATAACCCATTCATAAAGAAGCACGAGTCATTCTATACAAAACCAGTTGATTGTCTAAAGAATGGTGAAGTGTGATGGTGAAGACTGTGTGTCAACTTGGCTGGACCACGAACCTCAGTGTTTTGACAGTTGTATAATGTCGTGATCACTTCCCTGTTGAAATGTGATATGTAATTATCCCCGTGATGGAATCTGCTGAGTGATACTGGCAGGGGTGGCTTATGGTCCCCTCAGCCTTCGTCTCTCCTCCCTCCTTCCCCTACTTCCTTCCTGCTCGCCTTGCCAAGGTTTTTGGCTTGTTCCAGATCCAGCAGCAGACTCTTGCCTGACCTCCAGTTCTTGGGACTTGAGGTAGCATCTTGCCTGTTGATCTTGGGATTCATCGATCTTCACAGCCTGCAAGCGAGAGTCCTGCTCCCCATCCTGCTGATTTGGGTTTGCCAGCCCCTGCCGCTACATGAATCAGGAGCAACCTTTCGGTTTTGCCTGCTGACATTGGGATTCCTCAACTTGCTCCTCCGACCTGGTGATCTTGGGTTCATCAGCTTCTGCAGTTTCGTGAATTGGGAGAGGCCTCTATCCTGATTCATGGACTTGGGATGTTCCATCCTCTACAATCGTGTGAACTCTTTCCTTGATATAAATCCCTCTTCATATATATTTATATGCTTTAATGGTCTTGCTTCTTTAGAGAACCTAGCCTAAGACATGAAGTAAACACAGCTGACAAATTTAACCAAAGACAAAGACTATGAGTTTATACATGACTTTTCATGTACATATGAAAGCATTTCCATTGGTCGAATACCTATAAGTGAAACTGCTGGACATGGGATATGTGGCTGTGTTCATAGTGATGAACACAGGTAGTAGATAAAGCTAACTATTTTCCAAAATAGTTGCATTCAATTTACATTTCTACAATTATTTCACATTGTTACCAGCACTTGTTATTAATGCTGTTTGTAATTTTAGCCAGTCTAGGGTTGTACGTGGATATAATGACTTTGTGCTTTAATTGCAGATTCCTGATAACTAATTTGGTGGAGCACCGTTTTAATTGATTTAGCAAATATTTGTACAACCTCTTTTTTGAAGTGTCTGCTCATCTATTGCTCATTTTTCTATTGGTTTGCTTTTCTTAAAAATAAATTACAGAATTATTATTTTTTAATATACTCTCAGTTGTGTTCCTTTTTATTGCTGGGTTTATGAGTTGCAAATATGTTCTCTCTCTCTCTTCCTTTCTCTGTGACTTACCTTTTCACTCACTTAAAGTTTTCCTTTGATAAACAAAATTCCAAAATTTTAACCAACTCGATCATCCATACATTCCTTTAAAATCAGTTTAAGAAATCTCTTAATAGACAATGATCATGAAGACATTCTCCTCTGTTAATCTCTAAAATCTGTGACTTTTGCATTGAGATCTACAGTCTATCTAGAAGTTATTTTTCGTTATGATGGGAGGTAAGAATGAAGTATCTCTTTTTTCCATTTTTACATCCAGCCAAAACAGTCCACTTTATTGAAAAGCCCAGCTTTTCCCTGCAGTCTGAAATGACATGTTGTCATAAATCAGGTTACCGTACTTGTTTTACTGGGTCAGTTTCTAGATTTCTATTCTATTAGTCAATCTATCTTTTGCCAGTGGAATGTAGTCTTTATATCATGTCAAGCAAATTTCTTCATGCTCTGTTTCTTACTCAAAAGTGTCTTGATTACCTTTTACTTTCTGCGTATTGATAGAAATGTAAAAGCAAGAGTGTAAAGTTACATGCATATACATATTTACATACATAAAAAAATTTTTTTTTCAGATAATCCTGTTAGGATTTTATTATAATCGTATTGATTGTATAGATAAATTTAGAGAGAGGTAAAATCTTTACAAAATAGTCTAATCTATGAAAATGGATATCCTATTATGTATTTGTCTTCTTTAATTTGTTTAATAATATTTTATTGTTTTCTGCGTAGTTGTTGTTAGGTGCAGTACAGTCAGTTTCAACTCATAGCAACTGTAGGTACAACAGAACAAAACATGGCCCAGCTTTTTGCCATCCTCATAATCGTTGCTATGTTTGAGCCCATTGTTGTAGCCACTGTGTCATTCCATCTTGTCAAGGGACTTTCTCTTTTTTGCTGACCCTCTGCCTTGCCAAGCAAGATGTCCTTCTCAAAGGACTGATTCCTCCTGATAGCATGTCCAAAGTACATGAGTCAAAGTCTCACCATCTTCATTTCTAAGGAGCACACCTGCTGCACTTCCTCCAAGACAGACATGTTCATTCTCTGGCAGTTCATAGTATATTCCGTATTCCTGACCAGTACTGTAACTTAGAAACATCAGTTCTTCACTCTTCCTTATTCATTGTCCAGCTTTTGCAAGTATATAAGACAATTGAAAATATCATGACTTGGGTCAGGCATACCTTACTCCTCAAAGTGACATCTATGCTTTTCAACACTTTAAAGAAGTCTTTTGCATCTGATTTGCCCAATGCAATACATTGTTTTATTTATTTATTTATAGTTTTTATTGTGCTTTAAGAGAAAGTTTACAAATCAAGTCAGTCTCTCATACAAAAATTTATATACGCCTTGCTGTATAATCCTATTTGCTCTCCTCCTAATGAGACAGCACACTCTTTCCCTCCACTCTCTCTTTTTGTGTCCATTTGGCCAGCTTCTAACCCCCTCTGCCCTCTCATCTCCCCTCCAGACAGGAGATGCCAACATAGTCTCATGCGTCAACTTGATCCAAGAAGCTCATTCTTGACCAGTATCATTTTCTATCTCATTGTCCAGTCCAATCCCTGTCTGGAGGGTTGGTTTTGGGAATGATTCCTGCTTTGGGCTAACAAAAAGCCTGGGGACCATGACCACCAGGGTCCTCAGTCAGACCATTAAGTCTGGTCTTTTTACAAGAATTTAGGGCCTGCATCCTACTTCTCTCTTCCTCCTTCAGGCGTTCTCTGTTGTATTACGTCAGGGTGGTCATCGATTGTAGCCAGGTACCATCTAGTTCTTCTGGTCTGTTTGATTTATTTTCTTTCTTTTGTGTGTGTGTGTTTTAGTTGAAAGTTTACAGTGCAAATTAGTTTCTCATTCAGAAGTTTATACACAAATTGTGAATTTGCTTGCAATCCCCACAATGTGTCAGCAATTTCCCTTTCCCTTTCCTTTTACACTCCAGGTTCCATTCATTATGGTTTCCTGTACCTTCCTGACTTCTCAAATTTTCTTTTGGGCAGGTGTTGTCCTTAGTTCAGTCAGGTCTCCTACACTTGACTGAACTAAGAACATTCCTCAGGCGTGTTATTGTTTATTTTATAGACCCGTCTAATCTTTGGTTAAAAGGTGGGCCTCAGGAATGACTTCAGTTCTGAGTTAGCAGGGTGTCTGTGAACCGCAGTCTCAGGAGTTGTTCCAGTCTCTGTTAGGCCAGTAATCTAGTCTTTTTTTGTGAATTTGAATTTTGTTCTACATTTTTCTGCTACTTTGTCCAGGACCCTCTACTGCGATCCCTGTCAGAGAAGTCAGTGGTGGTATCACCTAATTCTTCTGGTCTCATTCTGGTGGAGGCTTTGGTTCATGCGGTCCATTAGCACTTTGGAATGATATTTTCCTTGTGTATTTGGTTTTGTCATTCTCCTTTGCTCCAAACATGATGGGACCAATAGATGCATTTTAGATGGATGTTCCCAAGCTTTTTAAGACCCCAGACACTGCCTCACCAGAGTAGCGTATAGAACATTTTCTTTATGAACTATGTTATGTCTATTAACCTAGATGTTCACTGAGACCATGGCCCCAACCCTTAGCCCCAGTAACTCAGTCTCTCAGGGTATTTGGATGTATCTATAAAGCTTCTATGGCTTTGCCTTCATCAAGTTGTGCTGACTTTCCCTACATTGTATGATGTCTTTTCCTTCACAAAGTTAACCCTTGTTAACAAATTAACAATTTCTTCTCACCACCCCTGCCCTCCCTCATTACCATCAAAGATTTTTTTTTTCTGGGTGTAAACCTTTTCTTGGGTTTTTATAATAGTGATCTCATACAATATTTGTCCTTTTGTGATTGACTTATTTCACTCAGCACAAGGCCCTCCAGGTTCATCCATGTGTGAGATGTTCTGGGGATTCATCATTGTTCTTTGTCATTGGGTAGTATTCCATTGTGTGTATGTACCATAATTTGTTTATCTATCCATCTGTTGATGAACACTTAGGTTGTTTCCATCATTTTGCTATTGTGAATAATGTGATGAACATGGATGTACATATCTCTATTCCTGTGATGGCTCTTATTTCTTTAGAATATATTCCTATGAGTGGGCTTGAGTTTTTTTGTTGTTGTTGTGGGAAGGCTTTTTGTGTGTGTGTGTGTTTAACCTCTTCAATTTCGTCTCTTGTTATGGATCTGTTCAGATTTTCTATCTCAGCTAGTGTTCATATAGATAGGTAGTGTGCTTCTAGAAATATGTCCATTACCTCTACTTTTTCAAATTTGTTGGAGTATAATTTTTTATACTATTCCTGTTATGGTTTTTTTATTTCAGTTGGGTCTTCATTTGATTTCTTGACTGCTGCTTCCGTGGGCATCGATTATAAATCCAAGTAAAATAAACCCTTGGCCACTTAAATCTTTTCTCCATTTAACATGATCTTATTTATTGGACCAGTTGTGAATATTTTTGTTTTCTTTATGTTGAAGTGTAATCTATACTGAAGCCTATACTCTTTGATCTTCATCAGTAAGCGTCTCTAGTCTGCTTTAAGCAAGCAAGGTTCTGTCATCTGCATATCAAAGGTTGTTAATGAGTTTTCCTCCAATCTTGATGTTGTATTCTTGTTTGTATTATCCAGCTTCTCAGATTATTTGCTCAGCGTACAGATTGAATAAGTATAGTGAAAGGATACAACCCCGATACACACATCTTTCCTGATTATAAACCACATAATAGTCCCTTGTCCTGTTGGAGAGACTGCCTCTTGGAGTATGTGCAGGATTCACATGAGCACAATTAACTATTCTGGAATTCTCATTCTTCACAATGTTATCCATAATTGATATGATTCACACAGTCGGATGCCTTTGCATAGTCAAAACACAGGTAAACATCTTTTTGGCATTCTCTCCTTTCAGCCAAGATTCATCTGACATCAGCAAAGATATTCCTTATTCCATGTCCTCTTCTGAATCTGGCTTGAATTTTTGTCAGTTATCTGTCTATGAATTGCTGCATTTGTTTTTGAATGATCTTCAGTAACATTTTACTTATATGTAATATTAACAACATTGTTCAACTATCTCCGCATTCTGTTGTATTACCTTTCCTTCAAATGGGCACAGATATGAGTCTCTTCCAGTCAATTCACCAGGTAGCTGTCTTCTAAATGTCTTGGCACAGACGAGTGAATACTTCCAGCACTGCATCCTTTTGTTGAAGTATTTGGTTTCATATTCCGTGAGTTCCTGGTGGCCTGTTTTTTGCCAGTGCCTTCAGTTCAGTTTAGAATTCTTCCTTCAGTGCCATCAGTTCTTGATCATATGCTGCTTCCTGAAATGGTTGAACGTTGGACAATTCTTTTTGGTATAGTGACTGTATTTTTTCCATCTTTCCGTCTTCTTTTGATGCTTCCTACGTCATTCAATATTTTGCCCATAGAATTCTTCAGTATTGCAACTCAAGGTTTTAATTTTTCCTTCAGTTCTTTCAGCGTGAGAAATGCCAAGTGTGTTCTTCCCTTTGGTTTTCTGACTCCAGGTCTTTGCACATTTCATTTTAATGCTTTGTCTTCTCAGACAGCCCTATGAAATCTTCTGTTCAACTCTTTTAATTCATCATTTCTTCCATTCATTTTAGCTACTCTACATTCAAGTACAGGTTTCAGAACCTCTTCTGACATCCATTTTGGTCTTTTTTTTTTTCTTTTTAGTGGCCTTTTGCTTTCTTCATGCATGATGTCCTTTATATCATTCCACGACTCTTCTGGTCTTCCATCATCAGTGTTCAATGCATCGAATCTACTCTCGAGATGGCTTCCAAATTCAGGTGGAATCTACTCAAGGTCATACTTCTTTGTAGAGGTCTTGCTTATTTTTATTAATCTTATTCCTTGTAAGTTTATTTCTTTGTAAGTTTATTAGAGTGGCTCTAAAATATTTTCAAGTTATTTCCTATTTCTTACTAATGTACAGATAGACATTTGCTGTTAATATAATCAGCTGTTATCCAGAAACCTTGCTATGGCTAAGTGATAATAATTTATCTATAGATATTTGAGTTTTCTATATATTCAAATATATCATCTGTGAATAACAAATAATTTCTATCTTTTTTGGGGGGGATGATGCAATCTTCAAATCTTTTTTTTTTTTTTAATGGAAGATATGCTGTGAGAACACACATCTCCCTTACAATCCCAATGTTTGAGGAAAAGCTTGCAACATTTTACCATTATGATGTTTTATATAAGTTTTTATAGATATCTGTAGCAGACATCAGTGGTTTCCCACATAGATTCTCTCAGTTTTTTTTTTTTTTTAAGGCTTTTGTGCCTACCTGTCAGTTGCTGAATGTTTGTGGCTAACTTCTCGTGCTTGGGCCTGGCAGAGGATTGCTATGAGGGAGTGGTACAACCATGTATCAAATTACTGACACATGTGAGAGAAATACAAAAGTCCAGCTCCTCTGTCACCAGGCAGAGCATACTTTGAGGTGTAATTTCACTCCAGAACTCACAGACTGAGTCTTACAAAACCAAACCCTTTGCTGTTGAGTCGATTCTGACTCATAGCAACTCTTTACAACAGAATAGAACTGCCCCATAGGGTTTCCAAGGAGCACCTGGTAGATTCAGACTGCCAGCCTTTTGGTTAGCAGCAGAGCTCTTAACCGCTATGCCACCAGGGTTTCCAACTGAGCCTTAGACTTCAACAAAAATGATAACTTTCTCTAGATTTTTGCTTTCCCATTCTGTTTCCTCTCTTCCCCTACTGGTATCTCCTTGGAGCACTTTCTTAATAAATAATGAAGTCCTGATTCCTTGGCCTGGGCTTCTAAAAAATTCAAAGAAAATACTGTTTTCATATTTAGAAATTTCTCCATCTAATCCTAATTTGTTAACAATTATTTACATGAATGAACGTTCAATTGTTTCAAATGGTGTTTTTTCACTTATTGAAATGATCTCTGAATCTTTTTTTTTTTTTCCTATCTGTGTAGTAAAATTGATTTTTTGTATTAAACAAGCTTTGCATTCTGGAAGAGGTCTATAATTTGATTTTCTTTTCTACATTTTTTATTTTCACTGGATTTGATTAGCTAAATTTTTGTTTAGTATTTTTCTACTTATTTTTATGGGTGAATTTGATCATTAGTTTTACTGCTTTGTAACTTCTGGGTCAGGTTATGGATTCAAGTGCATGTTGTTTTAATAAAGTATTTGTGTAAAGTTGCAATTATTTATTATTTAAACATTTAGAAGCACTGACTAAACATATATGCCTTGAACATTCTCTTTGGAAATGATTTAATTACTGATTTACTGCCATTTATATTCTAAAATGATTAAAAAAAAATTTTTTTTTTAAATGATTAGTATTTTAAAATTCTTATTATGTCCGTGTAAATAAGTTTAACTTATTTATAATATCCACTTAAGTTTGTAATATCTATAGGATATTTAGTGCTATAAAAAAATTATCAATAAATATGAATATCATCCAGAAATTAACAGATTTTTAAAAAATCAACAGTATGAAGAGGGGCAGTTCTACTCTGGAACACATTAACACATGGAGCCACCATGAGTTAGGATCAACTCAATAGAAACAAATTTATATACATACGTGATATATATACACCAGTATATATACATGTACATGATACAAGATATACATATATCTATAGGTAGATAGATAAATAGATACAAGGAATTGGCTCATTCAATTTTGGGGACCAGCAAGTCCAAAATCCATAGGTCAGGACACAGGCTGGAAACTCCTACAATTCTGTGTCTGAAATTGGTGGCTCAGGTTGCAGGATAGAAATTCAGGCAGGATATCTATTTATAGTCTTGATCTAGAATACTTCTCCCTTGGGAAACCTCAGTTTTTGTTCTGAAGGCCTTCAACTGACTGGATAAGGGCAAACCGCATTTTGGAGGGTGATCTGCTTTACTTAAGGTCAACTGATTTAAATGTTAATCACGAAGATGGCTGACTAGGTAGACACTACCTCGGATCCCTCTTGCAACAAAGACTCGGAAAAACAAGTGAATAAATCACATACATGACAATCTATGAACCCTGACCAACAAACACAGATTTAAAGAGTTGACCAGAGTGACAGAGACTGAGATCGAACAACCATGGGGAAGCAGAGACTGTTTTTGGAGCCTGGAGCAAGCGTCCCAGTCAGGAAGCCTTGGTGCCGGGCTTTGGACTGGGTGCAAGGGAGCTGAGCACGGCATCCTGTGATAGTGCAAACACGGGGCTCAGCCCTACCCCCCTGAACTGACCTCGGGAGGGGGCCCAGCCAGTGCACACAGACAGCACAGCGACGCGGCTGACAGGGGGAGAAGTCACAGGGAGGCAGCGACTGGTTTTGGAACCAGGAGTGCAGCGTCGCAGCCGGAAAACCTTGACGCTGGGCTTTGGACTGGGAGTGGAGGAACTGACCACAGCTTCTGAGACAGCACAAGCATGGGACACGGGCCTGACCCTCGGGGGCAATCTCTACCCAGCCAGCGCACACAGTCGACGTGCCCCTTGGGAATCTCAGATAAAACAGCCGTCCTAAGCAAGACAAGTAACTTTGTCTATATTCCGGGGTGCTACTCTCTCCTATTTATCTGAACCCTCCCCTCCCCTCCCCAGGAGGCTGCATTAACATTGGAATTTCCTGAGCCAGAGAGTGAACTGCTCTGTGGTTTTTCTTTTCCCTTTTTCTTTTTGGTCTTTTCCTAACCCATTCTCCTGGCCTGAGAGAAGCAACTACAAAAAACCCAGGGACCAAAAATCCTTCCCTAACTGAACTAAAAACACAGAACCAGCTCCAGCCAAGCATACGTGATCCACAGTCTTGGGCTTTCATCCCTATAGGGAACAAAAAACAAGGTGGCTATTATAATGCAAAGGCATTTCTGATAGGGATCTGACTGCAAATGTTTTAGCGGATTTACTGGAAAGACAAGTTTCCCAGGTCTGATATCTCTGAGTATTCAACAGAGCCCTCACTGACCCACAACACGGAACTGAGGGCTGAAGCCCCCCCAGACCACCTAACCTCCTGCCTTAGGAGTCTAAGGAGGGTGACACCTACCAATCTGTAGAGGTACTTGCATTGGGGGCCTAAGGTACAGCTGCAGAGCCCACCCACCAAGGTGCTTTAGGAATAGAGACACACCTACCTTACTGACACTTGGGGGAAGCCTGTCAGCATCCTGCCCCCCCCCCCGGAGTGTGAACCCCAGCTGCTAATAGAATCTGGTGCACACAACTATCACCACTACTTCTCTAGGTGGATAGTTGACAGTCTGCATCACACACTTGATGACCCAAAATCAGATTCTACTCAAGGTTAGTGAATGGACTCAGGCTTACATATCTGGTAACAGCCCAAACCAGCTGGTAATAGGTCATAAGTGAGTCAAGGGCTACAACAATCAAGGCAACGCAATCTAGTAGCCCATCTACATATATTGAAAGAAAACAAGACAAGATAAGACTTAGTGAGCAAATATAGAATAAATCACAATATCTTAGTGATGGCTCGGAGACAGCAGTCGATATCAAACCACATAAAGAAGCAGACCATGACTGCTTCTAAAACCCCCAAACTAAAGAATCAAAATCTTTCCCAAATGAAGATACGATCCTGGAATTGCCAGATACAGAATATAAAAAACTAATTTACAGAATGCTTCAAGACATCAGGGATGACCTCAGAAATGAAATAAGGCAAGCTACAGAAAAAGCCAAGGAACACACTGATAAAGCTGTTGAAGAACTCAAAAAGATTATTCAAGAACATAGTGGAAAAATTAATAAGTTGCAAGAATCCAAAGAGAGACAGCATTCAGAAATCCAAAAGATTAACAATAAAATTACAGAATTAGACAACGCAATAGGAAGTCAGAGGAGCAGACTCAAGCAATTAGAATGCAGACTGGGACATCTGGAGGACCAGGGAATCAACATCAACATAGCTGAAAAAAAATCAGATAAAAGAATTTAAAAAAAATGAAGAAACCCTAAGAATCATGTGGGACTCTATCAAGAAGGATAACTTGTGTGTGATTGGAGTCCCAGAACAGGGAGGGATAACAGAAAACACAGAGAGAATAGATGAAGATCTGTTGACAGAAAACTTCCCTTACATCATGAAAGACGAAAGGATATCTATCCAAGATGCTCATCGAACCCCATTTGAGATTGATCCAAAAAGAAAAGCACCAAGACTTATTATCATCAAACTTGCCAAAACCAAAGATAAAGAGAAAATTTTAAAAGCAGCCAGGGAGAAAAGAAAGGTCTCCTTCAAGGGAGAATCCATAAGAATAAGTTCAGACTACTCAGCAGAAGCCATGCAGTCAAGAAGGCAATGGGATGACATATACAGAGCACTGAAGGAGAAAAACCGCAAGCCAAGGATCATATATCCAGCAAAACTCTCTCTGAAATATGAAGGCGAAATTAAGATATTTACAGATAAACACAAGCTTAGAGAATTTGCAAAAAACAAACCAAAGCTACAAGAAATACTAAAGGAAATTGTTTGGTCAGAAAACCAATAATATCAGATACCAGCACAACACAAGGTCACAGAACAGAACATCCTGATATCAACTCAAATAGGGAAATCACAAAAACAAATTAAGATTAATTAAAAAAAAAAAAAAAACTCAAAACAGGGAATCATTGAAGTCAGTATATAAAAGATCACAATAATCAAAAAGAGGGACTAAATACAGGTGGCATAGAACTGCCATATGGAGAGGGATACAAGGTGATATAGGACAATACAAGTTAGGTTTTTACTCAGAAAAATAGGGGTAAGTATTAAGGTAACCACAAAGAGGTATAACAACTCCACAACTCAAAATAAAAACCAAAAAAAACATAACGACTCAGCAAACATAAAGTCAAATACTATGAAAATGAGGAACACACAATTTACAAAGAAAAACATATCAGCACAAAAAAGGAAGTGGAAAAATGAAATTGTCAACAACACACATAAAAAGGCATCAAAATGACAGCACTAAACACATACTTATCTATTACGCTGAATGTAAATGGACTAAACGCACCAATAAAGAGACAGAGAGTCTCAGACTGGATAGAGAAACAGGATCTGTCTATATGCTATCTACAAGAGACACACTTTAGACTTAGAGACACAAACAAACTAAAGCTCAAAGGATGCAAAAAAATATATCGAGCAAACAATAAGCAAAAAAGAAGAGGAGTAGCAATATTAATTTCTGACAAAATAGACTTTAAAGTTAAATTCACCACAAAGGATAAAGAAGGACACTACATAATGATAAAAGGGACAATTGACCAGGAAGATATAACCATACTAAATATTGATGCACCTAATGACAGGGCTGCAAGATACATAAATCAAAGTTTAACAGAACTGAAAAGTAAGATAGACACCTCCACAATTATAGTAGGAGACTTCAACACACCACTTTCGGAGAAGGACAGGACATCCAGTAAGAAGCTCAATAGAGACACGGAAGACCTAATTATAACAATCAACCAACTTGACCTCATTGACTTATACAGAACTCTACACACAACTGCTGCAAAGTATACTTTTTTTATAGTGCACATGGAACATTCTCTAGAATAGACCACATATTAGGTCATAAAACAAACCTTTGCAGAATCCAAAACATCGAAATATTACAAAGCATCTTCTCAGACCACAAGGCAATAAAACTAGAAATCAATAACAGAAAAACTAGGGAAAAGAAATCAAATACTTGGAAACTGAACAATACCCTCCTGAAAAAAGACTGGGTTATAGAAGACATCAAGGAGGGAATAAAGAAATTCATAGAATGCAACGAGAATGAAAATACTTCCTATCGAAACCTCTGGGACACAGCACAAGCAGTGCTCAGAGGCCAATTTATGTCGATAAGTGCACACATACAAAAAGAAGAAAGAGCAAAAATCAGAGAACTGTCCCGACAACTTGAACAAATAGAAAGTGAGCAACAAAAGAATCCGTCAGGCACCAGAAGAAAACAAATAAGAAAAATTAGAGCTGAACTAAATGAATTAGAGAACAGAAAAACAATTGAAAGAATTAACAGAGCCAAAGCCGGTTCTTTGAAAAAATTAACAAAATTGATAAACCATTGGCTAGACTGACTAAAGAAATACAGGAAAGGAAACAAATAACCCGAATAAGAAATGAGATGGGCCACATCACAACAGACCCAACTGTAAATTAAAAGAATCATATCAGATTATTACAAAAAATTGTACTCTAACAAATTGGCAAACCTAGAAGAAATGGATGAATTCCTAGAAAAACACTACCTACCTAAACTAACACAATCAGAAGTAGAATAACTAAATAGACCCATAACAAAAAAAGAGATTGAAACGGTAATCAAAAAACTCCCAACAAAAAAAGTCCTGGCCCAGAAGGCTTTACTGCAGAGTTCTACCAAACTTTCAGAGAAGAGTTAACACCCCTACTACTAAAGGTATTTCAAAGCATGGAAAATGAAGGAATACTACCTAACTCATTCTATGAAGCCACCATATCCCTGATACCAAAACCAGGTAAAGACACCTCAAAAAAAGAAAATTATAGACCTATATCCCTCATGACCATAGATGCAAAAATCCTCAACAAAATTCTAGCCAATAGAATTCAACAACATATCAAAAAAATAATCCACCATGACCAAGTGGGATTTATACCAGGTATGCAAGGCTGGTTTAATATTAGAAAAACCATTAATGTAATCCACCATATAAATAAAACAAAAGACAAAAACCACGTGATCTTACCAATTGATGCAGAAAAGGCGTTTGCCAAAGTCCAACACCCATTTATGATAAAAACTTTCAGCAAAATAGGAATTGAAGGAAAATTCCTCAACATAATAAAGGGCTTCTATACAAAGCCAACAGCCAACATCACTCTAAATGGAGAGAGCCTGAAAGCATTTCCCTTGACAACGGGAACCAGACAAGGATGCCCTTTATCACCGCTCTTATTCAACATTGTGCTAGAGGCCCTAGCCAGAGTAATTAGGCTAGACAAAGAAATAAAGGGCATCTGGACTGGCAAGGAGGAAGTCAAATGATCTCTATTTGCAGATGACATGATCTTATACACAGAAAACCCCAAGGAATCCTCCAGAAAACTACTGAAACTAATAGAAGAGTTTGGCAGAGTCTCAGGTTATAAGATAAACATACAAAAATCACTTGGATTCCTCTACATCAACAAAAAGAACATCGAAGAGGAAATAACCAAATCAATACCATTCACAGTAGCCCCCAAGAAGATAAAATACTTAGGAATAAATCTTACCAAAGATGTAAAAGACCTATACAAAGAAAACTACAAAGTACTACTACAAGAAACTAAAAAGGATCTACTGAAGTGGAAAAACATACCTTGCTCATGGATAGGAAGAGTTAACATAGTAAAAATGTCTATTCTACCAAAAGCCATCAATACATACAATGCACTTTCAATCCAAATTCCAATGTCATTTTTTAATGTGATGGAGAAACAAATCACCGACTTCATATGGAAGGAAAAGAAGCCTCGGATAAGTAAAGCATTACTGAAAAAGAAGAAGAAAGTGGGAGGCCTCACTCTACCTGATTTCAGAACCTATTATACAGCCACAGTAGTCAAAACAGCCTGGTACTGGTACAACAACAGGCACATAGACCAATGGAACAGAATTGAGAACCCAGATATAAATCCATCCACGTATGAGCAGCTGATATTTGACAAAGGACCAGTGTCAGTCAATTGGAGAAATGATAGTCTCTTTAACAAATGGTGCTGGCATAACTGGATATCCATTTGCAAAAGAATGAAACAGGACCCATACCTCACACCATGCACAAAAACTAACTCCAAGTGGGTCAAAGACCTAAACATAAAGACTAAAACGATAAAGCTCATGGAAGAAAAAATAGGGACAATGTTAGGAGCCCTAATGCAAGGCATAAAAAAAACAGAATACAAAACATTACCAAAAATGATGAAGAGAAACCAGATAACTGGGAGCTCCTAAAAATGAAACACCTATGCTCATCTAAAGACTTCACCAAAAAGACCACCTACAGACTAGGAAAGAATTTTGAGCTATGACATCTCCGACCAGCGCCTGATCTCTAAAATCTATATGATTCTGTCAAAACTCAACCACAAAAAGACAAACAACCCAATCAAGAAGTGGGCAAAGAATATGAACACGCACTTCACTAAAGAAGATATTCAGGCAGCTAACAGATACATGAGAAAATGTTCTCGATCATTAGCCATTAGAGAAATGCAAATTAAAACTACGATGAGATTCCATCTCACTCCAACAAGGCTGGCATTAATCCAAAAAACACAAAATAATAAATGTTGGAGAGGCTGCGGAGAGATTGGAACTCTTATACACTGCTGGTGGGAATGTAACATGGTACAACCACTTTGGAAATCTATCTGACGTTATCTTAAACAGTTAGAAATAGAACTACCATACAACCCAGAAATCCCACTCCTCGGAATATACCCTAGAGGAACAAGAGCCTTCACACAAACAGATATAGGCACACCCATGTTTATTGCAGCTCTGTTTACAATAGCAAAAAGCTGGAAGCAACCAAGGTGTCCATCAACAGATGAATGGTTAAATAAATTGTGGTATATTCACACAATGGAATACTACGCATCGATAAAGAACAGTGACGAATCTGTGAAACATTTCATAACAGGGAGGAACCTGGAAGGCATTATGCTGAGCGAAATTAGAGGCAAAAGGACAAATATTGTATAAGACCACTATTATAAGATCTTGAGAAATAGTATAAACTGAGAAGAATACATACTTTTGTGGTTACGAGGGGGGAGGGAGGGAGGGTGGGAGAGGGTTTTTTACTGATTAGTTAGTAGATAAGAACTGCTTTAGGTGAACGGAAGGACAGTACTCAATACATGGAAAGTCAGCTCAACTGGACTGGACCAAAAGCAAAGAAGTTTCCAGGATAAACTGAATGCTTCAAAGGTCAGTGGAGCAAGGGCGGGGGTTTGGGGACTATGGCTTAAGGGGACTTCTATGTCAATTGGCAAAATAATTCTATTATGAAAACATTCTGCATACCACTTTGAAATGTGGTATCTGGGGTCTTAAAGGCTAACAAGCGGCCATCTAAGATGCATCAGTTGGTCTCAACCCACCTGGATCAAAGAAGAATGAAGAACACCAAGGTCACAGGATAACTATAAGCCCAAGAGACTGAAAGGGCCACACGAACCAGAGACTTACATCATCCTGAGACCAGAAGAACTAGTTGGTGCCCGGCCACAACCGATGACTGCCCTGACAGGGAGCACAACAGAGAACCCCTGAGGGAGCAGGAGATCAGTGGGATGCAGACCCCAAATTCTCACAAAAAGACCGGACTTAATGGTCTGACTGAGACTAGAGGAATCCCGGTGGTCATGGTCCCCAAACCTTCTGTTGGCCCAGGACAGGAACCATTCCCGAAGACTACTCATTAGACATGGAAGGGACTGGACAGTGGCTAGGAGAGAGATGCTGATGAAGAGTGAGCTACTTGTATCAGGTGGACACTTGAGACTGTGTTGGCATCTCCTGTCTGGAGGGGGGATGGGAGGGTAGAGAGGGTTGGAAGCTAGCAAAATTGTCACGAAAGGAGAGAATGGAAGGGCAGACTCATTAGGGGGAGAGCAAGTGGGAGTATGGAGTAAGGTGTATATAAACTTATACGTGACAGACTGACTTGATTTGTAAACGTTCACTTGAAGCTCAATAAAAATTAAAAAACAAAAATGTTAATCACATACAAATACCTTCACAGCAAAATCCAAACTAGTGTCTGACCAAACAACTGGGCACCATAGGTTAGCCAAATTGATACATAAAATTAACCCTGACAGGCATCAATGTTTAATCTAGTCTGGCTTTCCATGGCTTGTATTCCCATACAGATTACGGCCTAGAAAACCCTTAGGGGGAGTTCCACTCTGTCACATGGGGTGGCTATGAGTTAAAATCAACTTGACAGCACCTAACAACAGCAACAATAACAATGTCAGTATGTCTAGAAATATAGGAATTCCCAGGTCTAGCCCAAATACTTCTCCTCTCTATAAGAGAGGATATGCAAAAAATATTGGACTGATAGAAAGGAAGGTACTATTTCTTTATTAGCTACATAAATGTTCAATAACATAAGTTGCCAAGTTTGAAAAAGATGAATATAACTATGACATATGTCTTGAGTCTGAAGAATGTTCTATCATTTCCTGAATTTAACTCTTTTGATCTCATGCTTCTAAAGTCACTTGGATAGTGAAAGAAAATTGAAAAGTGATTCCAAGCCATAGATCAGCTTACCAATCCTGTCATATACAGTAAGAAAAAGAGCAGATGATAATGCATAATTCCATTACATAATACATTTTCAAACTAGTAAATGAGGAGTATTAATGAGCCAGCTACTGATACAAAAAAAAAAAAGAGCATTTTTACTTTCTTTGAGAGGAGGCAAAAATATTTCCACAAATGCCATGCATGTAAAATAGAGAGTACAGTGAGAGCACTGATAGTTAAGAAAGACTTTTCCATTGAAAATAGTGTTTAACCTGGGATGTAAATGATAAACAAGAAAAGAATATGCAAGAATCAGTCAGATTAACATTAAAGGAGAGTATTCCAGACATTGAGAATGGCTCAACAGCTCAACTATTATAGATTTGGGGGGGGGGTCACTCTATATCAATTCATATTTTCTTGGTACTTATAATTTATCCTTGAGATAAAACCTCTACCCCTCTCAACCAAGGATATTTTGGCTCCATGTTGGAACATATTTCCTAAAGCCTAGCTGATCTGCTGTCTTATTTTCCTAGGGCCTTTAAAACAAATATGATAAAGTGAGTGGCTTTAAAGAACAGAGCATTATTTTCTCAGAGCCTTGGTGGCTAAATATGCACTCTCTCTGCCACCTCTAGGGGCAAATCTTTCCTTATTTCCTTTAGCTTCTCGTATTCCTGGCCATTTCTTGGTATTCCTTTGAGTGTAGATGGATCCTTAAGTGTTGTCTTCTCCTGTGTGGCTCTCTCTGTGTCTGTTCTGCTTTTTAGAAGACACCAGTCACAAGAGATTAATATACAGGACTCATCTTACTTTGGTTTGGCCTCAGTAATATAACAAAAAGAAAGCTTTTTTTCCCAAACTGGGTCACATTTGCAGGCACAGAGGTTAGGACTTCAACATATGATTTTTTTTTTTTTTTTAAGTGGGGGCACAATTCAATCCATAACTTCAGCAAATTTCTTCACCTTGTTTACAGTGGTTGGTTCAAGGATAAAAATGTCACTCAAACATAATAAATTGACAATGAAATTTATACTGAAAATGTTGGAACAAAAAATGTTTCTTGACAGGCGCTACACAGAATGTAGAACACTCCCCTACGTTTTCATTTTGTTTTTTGTTTGCACAAACCAGTTGGAAGGTTTCTTTTATCCCCTTGCCACACACAGAACTTTAACTGATAAAAGGTTAAAACTCTGAGTGAGGTGGAGATGAGTTTGATATTTTAAGGGGCTGAAATAAGATCAGTTTATTTCCATCACATTGAACAAGGAAAATAATAGCATAAGAAACGAATTAAAAGATACACAGGAACCAGAGAAAGCAAGTTTTCATAAGTTGTAGTAAAGATCAGTGCTTCATTTTAAGAATAGTGGGAGGCCATGGAAAATTTTAAGAGTGAACCATATTTACACTTTACCGGTATTGTTTTGGTAAAATAAAAAGAATAATGAGATTTCCATATTACCTCTGTGCCAGCTGCTTTTTACAAATTGTAAGCTATCCAATATAAATGTCTCTAGTACAAGTACTATGTATGATATATTAGTGAATAGAGTGGTGAATAATATTGGATTGTAGATTATAATCTCTAACACCTCCCATGGTAATTCAGTGAAATGATCTGTCAAAATAGTCTAGTTGTAATTTTACGATTGATAAAGGCTATATTTCAATTTTGGCTCGAATTCAAATTGAGGCACTTCTTTGATTAGCAAAGATTTGCTGGAGTTAGTATCATGACGGCTTACTTTAACTTCAAAGAAAAACGGATTGGCAATACGTCAAAACTGAAGTACATTGGTATGCCACTGGCACACGTACAAAGATGAAATGGAATGTAAATCAAAATTGTGATGCACTAAGACTGTCAGATATGGTTACTGAGATAAGAAAATCTCCTTGGAAATACTGATAAAAAAAAGAATCATGACCAATATTCACTGAATGCAAATATTTTTAAAAAAATCAGTACTAGCATCCACCATTTTAGCAGCATTGCGTCTGGAACTTAAGTATGCTGCTAGTATTTGGCAGAATTTCAAAATGGGGATAGATTTAATATCTCAGGTGATGTACATATAAACTGGTTAACTTAAAATCTGATGCAATATCATTGCACAAGCTGCCAATATCTCAAGGAAGCTAAGCATTTTCTCTACTATAGTAAAGAATGCCACTAAGAGGATTATTTTTCTTCTCGTGCTTGATGGATTCAACTGTTTCATTCAAAGAAACTTCAATTTAGTTAAGAGCATTCAGTGAACTCTAAGACTTGACCATGAGACAAAACTAACAGGTGGCTATAAATAATTCCTGTGAACAAACTCAAGCTTACAAAATAAATTTACTTTAAATAATTCACATACAAATCAATTGTAACTCAAAATTCAGTACAGCTGTATTTTAAAAATGTTTAATATTTAAATTATGTGAGAGTCTGTTATGGATTGAATTTTGTCCACTCAAAATATGTGTCAACTTTGCTAGGCCATGATTTCCAGTATTGTATGATTGCCCACCATTTTGTCATCTGCTATGATTTTCCTATGTGTTCTACTTCTATGAAGAGGCTGGATTAGAGGCAGTTATGTTAATGAGGCAGGACACAATCTACAGGATTAGGTTGTACCTTGAGTCAATCTCTTTTGAGACATAAAAGAGAGAACAGAACAGAGAGGAGAGAAGCCTCATGCCACCAAGAAAGAAGTGCTAGAAGCACTTAGACATGGGTTCCCTGTGATGAGAAGCTCCTACACCAGGGGAAGATTGATGACAAGTATCTTTCACCAGAACCAACAAAGACAAAAAGTCTTCCTGGGAGCTGGTAGCCTGAATTTGGACTTCTAGCCTCCTAGATTGTGAGAGAATAAATCTCTGTTTGTTAGAGCTATCCACTTGTGGTATTTCTGTTATAGCAGCACTAGATAACTAAGACAGAGTCACGTCACATTTGTGTAATAAAGTATTTTGAAAAGCTTCTGTAAATACAATTTTATTAATTCATGTATTTTGAATGTAACAGTTTTTTTTTTTTTTTTTTTTCACTAAAGACCTAACAAATCCTTTAATAAATAAAACGAGCACTCATTAATTTATCTTCATGGTTAGGTTGTTACATATCAGGGCCATTTTGTAGGTGTATAACTTTTTAGGTTTTTCACAAGGTTATTTATTACACTGTCTGTAGGAAGTATGCTTTTAGAAATTCTTACACAGAAAGAGTTGATGACGGTCTACACATTGAATAAAGAGTTTCTTCTCCCTGGTGGTAGGATTCTAAAATATTAGTATGTATGAAAATATGTTGGTCTTAGGTGACATTGAATTAAGCCTCAAGAAACTAATATTTTATTAAACGTGGATTTATAGGGAAACATTCTTGACTATTTGTAATCTGTTGATAATTGCTGTTTGGTGGAAATCTATATACATAAGATATGCTGACTAAATTGAATCTTTTCAACTACAGTTTTCACTAGTTGCCTAATTTAGACATAATAGAGTATGATATTGTGAAAGAACATGAGCTTCACTACCAAACAAAAATGATGAATTTAAGTTTATTGAGAATATGGCATGTACATTTGCCTAATTTGTTCCTTAAGATTGTGCAACATAAGGTAGAGGAAAATCACCAGCTGGTGTTCAGTGTTGAAGACTCTTTGTAGGGAGAAAATGGGATTTTGAGACCTATATGTAAAAACCAAAAACCAAACCCAGTGCCATCGAGTCGATTCCGACTCAAAGCGACCCTATAGGACAGAGTAGAACTGCCCCATAGAGTTTCCAAGGAGCACCCTGGCAGATTCAAACTGCCAACCCTTTGGTTAGCAGCCATAGCACTTAACCACTATGCCACCAGGGTTTCCACCTATATGTAAGCAAGAGTCAAAAGAATACTAAAGAAAATTATATAGGTACTAAAATAACAGATTAGGTATAAATAATTAAAAAAAAAAATCAGGAATTGGTGGTGGTATTGTTGTTGGGTGTCATGGAATCCTTTCTGACTCATAGCAACCTCATGTGACAAGAGTAGAACAGCCTCACAGGGTTTTCCAGGCTATAATTTTTACAGGAGCAGATCACCAGGTATATCTCCTACAGAACCACTGAGTAAGTTCAAACAGCCAACCTTTCAGTTAGCAGCCAAGCACTTAACCATTCCACCACCAGGGCTCCTTATCCAGGATAGTCATCACTATTTCATGTATGGAAATCCTGGTGGCGTAGCGGTTAAGTGCAATGGCTGCTAACCAAAAGGTCGGTAGTTCAAATCCGCCAGGTGCTCCTTGGAAACTCTATGGGCCAGTTCTACTCTGCTCTATAGGGTCGCTATGAGTCAGAATCGACTCCATGGCAGTGGGTGGGTTTATTTAATGTATACAGCCCTGGTGATTTAGTGGTTAAACTCTCAGCTGCTAAGCTAAAGGTTGCAGCCTTAGAAACCCTATGGGGCAGCTGTACTCTGCCTTATAGGGTCTTTATGAGTCAGAATTGACTTGATGGCACACAACAAGTTGAATGCATATTCCTACATCTATTTCATTGTATTCCTTTCAGAACTTCATCCTGCATGAAACTTGGAAAGTTGACTCCTTCCCCAATTCTAGGGGCAGATGCTGATAAATTTGTCCCAATATTGCACAATGAGAACTGATGGGGTAAGGAGAGTTGTTAGAGTTTCTAGGAGAAGTATCATCTTCTGAACGTTGTTGTATCTGAGTGTGATGACAGGAATTTCTACAACCATCTTGCCACTAACCTGATGATTAAGCCAACATATGGAGGGGGAAGAGCCAAGAAACTCCAAGAGAAGTAGTGCAGAAGCCTTGATATACCATCCGAGAAGACGCCTTAAATCTGGAACTTTTGCAATAGGTAAAATACCCTTTTCCAGTTTAAGATCTTCTGTTAAATGAAGCTGAAGCCATTCTGAGGATGTGTAATTTGTTCTACCATGAAAAACATATAGATTAAAAATGATCTTTTCTAGCTGTTTATCTACCGTAAAAAAATTACGAGGCATATTTTCTAAATATAAAAGTAAGTTAATTCTAAATTTTAAATGTTAGCTGAATTATACTTTAAAAATTAAATCCAGAACTCTTTTAAATAGTCAATTATTCCTCACGAAATCTTGATCTATATCCATGTTTTCTTTTCAATTAGTCCCATAATTGTAACTTAAAAAAAAGAAATAATATTTCATATAGGAGTTGGCTTTTAAAACATGAATTGAGTATCTTAATTCAAAATCCAAGTTGTTTTCAGTTTATTTCTAAGAGAAACTGGTTTTCCAAAAATTAAAGAAATATTTAAAAAATAAAATAAAAATCATTTTCAGACACATCTTCACCATTTCAAGATTAGACTTTATTTGATCTTTTCTCCATGGATTTATATAATATTAAGAACATGAATATATCAACTTCGAAAAGTTTATTTTTTCCCAAATATAGATTTCCATTAAAAATTAACATATAAAATGTTAAAAGGCACATATTTATTGAATTGGCTGTACATGTAAGCACGCATTTATACAACAGTTTTGGCAATGTGTGTGGAGATGGAGCGTGGAAACAGTGGGACAGGGTTACTCTATGTAAGTTAGTTTTTACTGGAATGTACATCAGAAATGTAAAAGTTCTACTTATTTTTCAAGGCACTTGGGCATGGAAGCCTTAATTTTCTTAACAGAATGAACTTCAGCTGTTTCCCTGGGCCATTCTACTGCCACTACAATGACTTGATATCGTACACACATATACACACACAAAGATCTCAATGAGTAAAATTCAAATAAATTAATCAATGATATCCACAGGACCATATATTTTTATAAGCTGACTTTTCTTACCTAAATATTGAAAACAAGCTATTTCAACACAGAGGGTTGATTAGTGTGTGTCAAGAAGCTATAGCCACAATTTATCCAGACAACTAATAGCAGTTGAAACATTTAAATATTTGCACCACCAAGGGATTCCAGATATCTGATAGCATGTTAATTCCTGTGCATATAAGAGAGGAGAACTAAGTTCTCATTATCTTAATACCCTATGTATTATAATATTTGAATATTTTGGTGGACTGGATTATTCAGAATGAGACGTCAAACCATGACAAGCCTATCACGTTCCCAATTCTGTTGTCTGGTACCCTTTTTTAATAACACTCTGCTTTTGAGATAAATACTGATCAACAAAGTCAGAGAGCCAATGAATTAGATTTGGCATACAAGTTGCATATAAATTCTTATGATAGGTAAGTATTCACCAAAACATGGCACTAAAGATTGAAAAGTATGCCATTTTAAGATTAACTATTGGCTCTAGATAAGAAACTTTATAGACAAAAGTTTTGTAGACAGTATTGAGAATATGAAACTCTAAAATTAATAGAAAACAATATAGATTAATTTTATGTATGATGTTTCCAAAGTGTTTTGAAGCATAACATCAAAGCCATATCAGTAAAAGATTAAAAATTTAGAGTTTAAAAATTTTAAACTTTGGAATGATTCTTAAACTATAACAAACAGAGAATATTGGGAAGAAAAAAGTCTAAAGCTTTATCCTTACTACGTAAAGAAATCTTCCATATTCATAGATAAAAATAATCCCAAAAGAAAATTATACTCAAATCATGAAACATTAGCTCACAAATGTAAAAATACAAATGGCCACTAGATATAAGAAATGTTTAACATTTGTAGTAATAAAAAAATTTAAATAAAATAATTGTGATATATGTTATTTTATATAGCATATCAAATTTGCCAACATAAACAGAAAAATGAAACCTCATTTTCTTTGGAGTATATGGAAATAGCCATTCTCTATATTGACAATGGAAGTGTAAGTGGCACAAATTTTCTGGACATTTGGGCAATGTTCATCAGTTATTTTAAAAATTGCTTTCTCTGTAACTATTAACTCCACTTCTACACTTTTTCTTAAGAAAATAATTGGACACATCCATACACATGCACTTGCAAATATGCTCATCCCAGAGCAATCCAAGAAAGAACAAAAAAAAAGGAGCAACCTATATGCTTATTAATAGGAGCTTAGTTACACTGTGGTACCATCACCGAGCAAAATGTAAAAGTCACTAAAATTATGATGTAAATAATTGTTTTGTGAGCATACAAGTTGACCACAGCATACTGTCAAATTAAGAAAGCCATTACACAATTTACAACGATTCTCTTCTTTGTTAAATCATCTACGTTTTCATAAGTAGAAAAAAACTGGGGGAACATCTAACACATTGTAACATCTGTCTGCACAAAAGTATTACATGATTCTCAGTAATTTTTTCATTGTCTAAAAGAAATTTTAATTTTGAAACTGTGTGATGATGAATAAAACCAAAACTGAACCTGTTGCCGTCCAGTCAATTCCGACTCGTAGTGACCCTATAGGACAGAGCAGAATTGCCCCGTAGGGTTTCTAAGTGCGGCTAGTGGATTCCAACTGCCGACATTTTGATTTGCAGCCATAGCTCTTAGCCACCGTGATGATGAAGAGACACTTACAAATAAACAGAAGTACATTTTATTCATTTTTGCATAAAGTATTGCCATAGAAAAATATTTTAAATTTCTTCCGTTCTAGTAATAGAAGCAGTCCCTGGGTTATGAACGTCCGACTTACGTACAATACATACCAGTTACCAACCAACCCTCATTAAAGCCTATTATATTAAAAATCAGAGGTTCGTACAATGGTTCGCAATGACAAACAGGCACTACTTTGTGACACACATCAAACATTATTATAATTACTGTGTTATTATGTTAAAGACGTCTTAGTGTATTTGGAAGTGTTTCTTTAATGTTTTTTATATGTAGAAAAGTACACTATATACTAAGACAAACATTTAACTAACTGATGTTAAATAGGAACCATACATAACTGTTCCGACTTGCATACAAATTTGACTTAAAGACAGATTTAGGAATGGAACTTGCATGTAATCCAGGGACTGCCTTATAAGGAATAGAAGCAAAAAACAGAAGCAAAGCCAAAAACAAACGAAACAAAAAAAATTTTCTAGGCACCTTTGGTATAAGTGAATTGGAAACTTTAAAGTAATTATTAAAATGTAAAAACATTATTCTTCTATTTCCAAATGGATCTGAAGTGGCACACATTACAAGTCAACATAATAAAATCCTTAAAACAAATATAAAAAGGAGCTGAGTAATATGGCTAAAAGGCAAGAAGGGAGGAGAGGTCTGGGAATGAAACTAAACTAGGATAAAAATTAGGTTCAAAAACAGGCTATGTGGTATAATTGTATCAGAAAAGCGATGAGTGAGCTTCTGTTTAAATCAAGGTTAAAAGTGAGTTTTAAAGGGTTACATAGATCTCACAGTCTAATAAAAGGAAACATGAGTTCATAAAAATAAACTTTTACACTTCTCTGACCCCTGAGAGAATATTATTACATGGAACAACATAAAATACAGATTACAAAACACAGTGTTTTTCAACCAGACATAATATGGCCAAATTTACAATATTGGTATTTGATAAAAACTTAAGGCACACTATCAAGCTGTCTATGCATGAAGAGAAATAAGGCCAGGCCATCTTTTGGTCACCTGAGTTGATGCAGGTTTAAAACGCATCAAGGATTTACTATGCAAGTCGTAATTTAGATGACTAGCAAAGACCTGAATCACAGGCAACCAATGGAAAGAATATCAGAGTATCCTATCTATCAGGTATGCAGTCAACATTAAAAACCTCCATCATCTCCATTCTAGTCATTATTGGAAAAACTCATGGCATGATAACAAAATTATAAGAAATTCTACCTTTCCTAGTACTTTACCCATTAATTAAAAATGAAATTAGATCTTTAATTCAATTTGTACCATGTCTAATTTTTAACTTCTGATTTCTAAAAAAAGTCAGATGATAAATTAGAAAACGTGTTTGTAACAATACATTTCTTTGGAATCCTCAGACATAAGAACTATTTTGAGACTATTTTGAGACATAAGAACTATTTTCATAAAAGAAATTAAAGCTAGCAATATTATTAAAATAAAGAAAACATGCAATAAACTCAATTACCTCACTTCTGTTAGTTCAAAATGTAATAAAAATATGTCTAATTATACTTATTGCTATGAATACTACATAAAAATAAGAAAAAAAATACAATTTTGCAATTAGAACCAAACTTCTAAGATTCATTTATTTTTAAACACACGCACACACACACACACACACACACAAATGGCTTTGTGTATGCAGGTGCTTAACTGTGTTTACTTATTAATCTGTGGTGCACAGTTTCACCTGGTGGTGCAGTAGTTAAGAGCTCAGCTGCTAACCAAAACCGCAGCAGTTCAAATCGACCAGCTGCTCCTTGGGAACCCTGCGCGGGCAGTTCTGTTCTGTCCTGTCCTATAAGGTCGCTATGAATTCCACGGCAACGTTTTATTTTACTGTTTTCTTTCCAGGTAAAATAGTACACTATGGATTAGTAAATAAAACAATCAAGCCCACGCTACCTTGTTTACTCTAAACCGCTGTATACTGTGTTTACTGATTTAATCCGCACCTGTTTTTTATCACAAAGTTTACTAAACTAAGTTGCCAACACACAGGGTCTGAAATTTACTAAGGACAATTTAGGCAGGGATGACTGTCATTCCCCCGCCTCTTCCAACTATTGGTTGTCAAAGCATGTTTTTCTTTCTTCATTCCTCTGGGCTAGGGCTATGTTGAGAGGCTTGGAGCCCAAGATGCGGCCATTCATCTCAGTCATTGCTTTAATAGCTTCCTCATGAGAGGAGAAGCAGATCAAGCCAAACCCTTTACTTCGGCCTTCTTCCTGCATTACCTTAACTCTGCTAATTGATCCAAATGAAGCAAATTCCTTCCGTAGTTTTTCATCATCAATGGTGTCATCAAGGTTCTTAATATAGAGCTTCACTCCCCGGCACCGGCGAAATCTTTCTTGTCTCAGCTGCTCAAACATTTGCTTTAACTCAGCCTGTCGCTCTATCTTCTTTTGGGCTCGGCCTACAAATATCAGCTGCCCATTTATGTCCTTGCCGTTCATTTCTTCCACAGCATTTTTGGCAGCCTCATGGCTAGCAAAACTCACAAAGCCAAAGCCTTTGGATTTGCCACTGGAATCTGTCATCACCTTAACACTCAGAGTTGTACCATATTTGCTGAAAACTTCCTTCAGTCTCATATCATCCATGTCATCTCCAAAGTTTTTGATGTAAACATTGGTGAATTCACTGGCTTTGTTTTTGAGCTCAGATTCTCGATCTTTGCGGCTTTTGAATCGGCTAACAAACACTCTGCAGTTCTTGAGCAGGGTCCCATTCATCTCTTCAATGGCCCTGTCTGCAGCACTCTGGTTCTGAAAGTGCACAAATGCATAGCCCTTGGAGCCTTGATCATCACTCATCACCTTGGAGGATAGAATCTTCCCAAAAGTTGAAAAATGTTCATAAAGGGTTTTATTGTCAATGGATTTGTCCAGATTCTTGATGAACACGTTCCCAATTCCAGATTTTCTTAAGTAGGCATCACGTTGAGACCACATAAGACGGATGGATTTGCCTTTTATCACGTCAAAGTTCATGGTGTCCAGGGCTTTCTGGGCATCAGCCACGTGCAGGAAGTTCACATAGGCATAGCCCAGGGAGCGGCGCGTGACCAGGTCCCTGCAAATGCGGATGGACAACACCGGCCCCACGGTGCTGAACTTCTTAAACAACAGGTCCTCCGTGACATCTGCGTGTAGGTCACCCACATACAGAGAGGCCATGCGGTACTTGGCTGCTACATTCATCTCCCTGGCCCTCACCAGCGTGAACCTGTCACCAGTAGTTCCAGGAGCTATTCCTGCAGGAGCTGGCCTGGCCAAAGCTCAGGCCGGACCGGGTTTGGTGGCCTCGAAATCACAGCTTCGAGGCAGAGCAGTGGGGCTCGGGTACAGCTCCCCCAGGCTCAGGCAATACTCTCATCGATAAGCACCACTGTAACCAATTCAGCCCGCCCTGGAAGTTGGCAATGGAACTTTGAAATCTCAGTGAAAGGATATTAGGAAAAGAAGTTCCTAACCCGCCAATTTGTCGAGGAATCTTCAAGTGGCGGGGTGGCTCTCAGTCGGCGCTTTCTCCACGGACGCCCAGGACGCTACTTTCCAAGTAAAAATAGGCCTCACTGCGGCTGGTTTACAGTTTCAGCCGCCGGGGGAAGGACTCCACAAGTGGTGTCCGCCGCGGCGGCCGGGGGCCAGAGCAGGGCGACCCGCCCCAGGGCACGGCGAGGCCCGATCCCGCCGCGTCGCAGTCGCAGGCGCCGCCGCTCCGGCGCGGCCCGGGAGCAATGCGGGCGGCGGGCCCCCTGAGCGCCGGAGAGCCTCCGAGCGGCAGACCCGCTCGGGACACCGGAGAAGGACGCGCGGGGCGGGGGGAGGCGGACGGACCGAGCGGCGGCCGGAGGGACGGACGCGGCCGAGCGGGGGCGGCGCAGGGGCTGGGGGCTCACCCGCGCTGCGGCCGGCCGGGGCGAGCGGGCGGGAGGCGGGAAACCCGGAACTCGCGCGCTCGACTTCCCGCGCGCTGGCTGCCAAGTGGAATGTTTTCTCTTCAATATTTTTTCAAAATGTTCTTCTTCCCCCCGCCCCCGCACACGTTCCCCCTCCTCCCCTCGGACAGCTAAGCCCAGAAGCGGGAGGCGGTGACTTGGGTGGAGAAAAGGAAGCCCAGGGGAGTGGCCGGGTTAAAACCCACCCTCCCGCAGGGCTTTGCTCGGGGCTGACCGGAGGAGCTGTTCCCCGTTGTGGCTCTGGACCTATCACTTTCTCTGCTTAAAACCCTCCAAAGACCTCCTGTGACTCTTGGGTAAGGCCCCACATCCTCACCTTGCTCTACAAAGTTCTGTAGGATTCTTTCCATGTTCCAGGTTCAACTGCTGCTTGGTTCCCCTTACTAAACTCCAAGACACACTCTCCTTGTCAGGGCCAACTTTAAAAGAATGTGTTGCTCAGAAATCAGTTTAACTGAGCTTTACAAATAGAAGCTTTCCCTAATTCCCTCTGAAAGTTTGCATTTCCCTCTTAGAAACTCTTAGTCTATGCTTCTGTAGCGTTTGTTTAATTATAATATATTGTACATTCCGTGAGGACCATGCTTATTTTACTCCCAGGACTAACTCAGGAACTTACTGAGGTGCTCAGTATTTATTGAATGAATTAATTGTGTAGAACAGACGAGATATTTAACCTATCTGGGCTGGCTTTCACTTCCAGAGACAAGGAGATAGTGACACCTTAGAGAGTATTGTAAGGATTAAAGGAATAGGTTTGGAAATATCTTACACAATATCTAGCACATAATGAATTCTGAATGGCATTGCTTTCAATTGCCTCTATTACTAAATACAATTCCTTAATATGACTTGTAGAAAACTTTAAAATTTGAATTGTAATGTGCGTTAGTGTGTCAGGATCGGTTACTTGCAAAATTGAATTTGATGAATCAGTTTACATAAGGCTGATTCGGTGCTTTTCAAACTTTAATGGACATGGGAATCACCTGGGAGCTTGTTAAAAAGCAGAATCTGATGCAGTAACTTGGGGTGGGACTTGAGAGTACATTTCTAACAATCTGCTGGATGTTGGTCCCTGAATTACACTTTGAGTAGCAAGGCTTCAAAGTTAAATGAGTGAGTTCCCATTTTAGTGGGTCTTTGTTTATGTAGGAGACTTCCTGGCTCAATGGTTAAGAGCTTGACTGCTAACCAAAAGATTGGCAGTTTGATCTCAGAAGACAATGATAACCAAACGAAACCAAATCCATTGCTGTCCAGTCAATTCTGACCCATAGAAATCCTATGGGACAGAGTAGAATTGCCCTGTATGGTTTCCAATGAGTGGCTGGTGGATTTGAACTGCCTACCTTTTGGTTAACAGCCATAGCTCTTAACCACTGCATTAATGACACTCTAGCAAAAATCATTTTTAGAAATATATAATGAAGAATGAGTTTCATATAAAATCCAAACTCCTTTTAACCTGTCTAAATGGAATTGGAATAAAGATCTATGATTCTTCTCAATTTATTCCTAACTTTTTTTTCTTTATGAAATTTATTCTGATATGTGTAGCTTCTGTGGGATCATTCGGTAAAATAAATAAATGAAGTATTTTTTTTTTTTTTTTCTTAAACCATATCTAACAGACTAGAGTTTTAAAAAGGAGGGGAAAAAAAACCTGACATAGTTGGTGGATACCATCAATGGTTTGGGCAACATTCCAGCACATACTTTAAAAGTTCAGATGCTCTTTGGCAATGTTTGAAGTAAAACAAAACAAAACAAAAACTGAGCACCATATTTAATTTTTTTTAGATAATATTAAAAAGAAAATTTGCAGCATTCATGTCCTGAGAATTTTTTCTGAACATTTTTCTTTATTTCTAGAAAATATGCTTATGAACACATTATTCGAACAATAACAATTCAAATCTAGCAAGAAACCAAAACATTTCAAGAAATCATAGGTTTTTCATTCTACTCTAATATCACTTTCTCACTGTGAAGTGAGAGTTTCCAAATTCAGAAATTAGTCTTATAGCCTTGTTTCATCAATTTACATACAACAGGTACAAATCTCAGTTTGTTAAATGACCACCAGTATGCTCGTTATTGTTTTCTATTGATTATGCTGCTTTTATCTTTGTATTTTAACAAAGTAAAAAAATAAATATATAAGCATCAATCATTCTTCTCTTTAATTCTCTCTATCTCGTCATTTTGTCAGTTGTGATCATTCAGTAATTTCTTCATTTCGGGTTGTATTTTACATTTGCTCTTTCCATTCTTGTTGCCACTGCTTTTGCCTTATTTCCTTGTGTGTTCTTCTTGCATGAGTCTTATACACATTCATTCTTGGTTCTGGCTGTCCATATGCCAGTGCGTCTTACATTTTGCTGTCAGAATAATTTTACTAAAACCCGTCTTATGATTTTAGTAAATATTAGTAAGTGACTTCCTAGACTTTGCAAAATCAATCCTATGGTAATTCCATATATCCTCTCCATCGAGCTAATCCTGCACTTGTTTTATATGCACATGCAATAAATTCTTCTGTGAATATCCTCCTTCCCCTTTATTTTCCAACCTTTACTATGCTTGAATCTCATTTTTCTCTAACAATTATTTTTCTTAATTCTTCCAACTCACACTGATTATTTTTCTTTTTTCTGAAACAATTTATTTAATAAGTGCATTTCATTTTAGCACCTAATTCTGGCATGAGCTTATTGGCTCTGTTAGACCTTGACTTAAAATTGCTGTTGGTGCAATGGGTAAACTCTTGGCTGTTAAACAAAAGGTCAGTGGTTCAAACTCAACCACTCCAAGGAACAAAAGACCTGGAGATCTGTTCCCATAAAGATTAATTTAGAGCCTAGGAAACCCTATGGGGCAGTTCTACTCTATCATATAGTGTCACTAGATTTGAAATTGACTGAATGGCACACAACAACAACAATGATGTTGTTGTCTTAAGCTTTCCTTGCTACTTGTTGCAGGTATGTATATTGTCGACTTGCATGCCTTCTTACCACCTTGAATATTCTGCCAATATTTTGCCTCACTTTGCAATAAGTTGTTATTTGTGCAACCTCATGTTATTTTGTTCAATCAGCCTTCAATGTTCAAGTTTGCCATGTGGATGGATCACAGAATTAGGAGGAAACAAGATTGCTCTTCTGTTTAAATGGCAGAAAAACTGCCAGTGTTCCTTTTTACTGGTATTGATCTCAATGGAAGTCATTGCTTATCTTGGTATATATTTTGGAGAAATTAATAGAAAACTATTTTGAGTATAGAAACGCCCTTTAAAGTAAAAACCTGTTATGCTAATTGCTGCAGATCATTCAAAAGTGACTGCAGCAGTATATCTAAAGGGAACTGCCAGAAATTCAAGCAGAATTCAGAAGAGGACACGAGACCAGGGATATCATTGCCGATGTCAGATGGATCCTGGCTAAAAGCAGAGAATTCCAGAAAGATGTTTACCTGTGTTTTATTGACTATACAAAAGCATTCAACTGTGTGTATCGTAATGAATTATGGATAACGTTGGGAAGAATGAGAATTCCAGAAGACTTAATCGTGCTCGTGAGGAATCTGTACGTAGATCAAGAGGGAGTCATTTGAACAAAACAAGGGACTACTGTGTGGTTTAAAGTCAGGAAAGGTGTCAGGGTATCCTTTCACCATACCTATTCAATCTCTAAGATGAGCAAATAACCCTAGAAGCTGGACTATATGAAGAATGGGACATCAGGATTGGAGGAAGACTTGTTAACAACTTGCATCGTTCAGATGACACAACTTTGCTTGCTGAAAGTGAAGAGGACTTGAAGCACTTATTGATGAAGATCAAAGACCACAGTCTTCAGTATGGATTACATCTCAACATAAAGAAAATAAAAATCTTCACAACTAGATCAATGACCAACATCATGATAAATGGGGAAAAGATTGAAGTTGTCAAACATTTCATTTTACTTGGATCCACAATCAACACTTACGGAAGCAGCAGTCTAGAAATCAAAAGACATACTGCATTGGGTAAATCTGCTGCAAAAGACCTCTTAAAAGTATTGAAAAACAAACATGTCATCTTGAAGACTAAGGTGTGGCTGACCCAAGCCATGATGTTTTCAGTCACCTCCTATGCATGTGAAAGCTGACGATGAATAAAGAAGACCAAAGAAGAATTGACACCTTTGAATTGTAGTGTTAGTGAAGTATATTGAACATATCATGGACTGCCAAAAGAATGAACAAATCTGTCTTGGAAGAAGTACGATCAGAATGCTCCTTAGAAGTAAAGATGGGGAAACTATGTCTCACATACTTTGGACGTGTTGTCAGGAGGGATCAGTCCCTGGAGAAGGACATCATGCTTGGCAGAGGGTCAGCTAAAAAGAGGAAGACCCTCAATTAGATGGATTGACACAGTGACTGCAACCATGGGCTTAAGCATAACAATGATTTTGAGTATGGTGCAGAACTGGGTAGTGTTTAGTTCTGTTGTGCATTGGGTCGCTATGAGTTGGAACTGACTTGATGGCACCTTTTTTAACAACAATTAGGTCAAAAAAGTTTCTGAAGTTTTCATGAATCATTGCTCTTATGTAATCAACTACTACTAATTTTTTTTTCTTATTTTTGTTCAAAATGGCCTGTAGTATATTAGAAAATAAATAAATAGGATGTGTTTTTATGGTATTATGAAACTTTCATGTTTAATATCCATTCCAAAGCATAATACTGTATCTTTCAGAATATTTGGTTCAATTTTACTTGACAATTATGTTCTCCTTCCCATTATGACCGTCTTAAGATTATTTCCTCTGCTTCAAATGTAGTTTTGACTCTTTCAGAAGGAGATATATGATTTATATTTCAGAGTTATCCTTCTCCATAGGGAGCATATAGATATTTATCAATAAATAATGTTTGTTTTTTTTTTTTACTAGTAGATTCTGATAAAAGGTTCAAATCAATCCAAAATATCATTTGCCAGTAAAATTCTAAGCCATGATAGCTATATAAAACTGAATAAGATGCAGCACTTTTTCTCAAAGGTATCGTGGACTCTTATTAGAAAAAGAAGCCACATAAACAATTTTCAAACAATGCAAATTCCATAATCCAAGAACACGTAACTTAGAAATATAGCATAAAAAGAAATCAGCAATTCTGCCCTCAGGCAGGTGCCAAGAGATTGTTCATTTAGCCATTTTAAGGGCCTTCACTACTTCGCTTGTACCCTCTTTCCTTGGTCCAGAACGCTGAGTTCATCTTGCTGTTTGCACAACATGTTCAAAACCTGGAAAACTATTCATTCTGTATCTCAGATTCTTCACAGTGTCATTTCTGTACAACTATCAGTTGTTCTGATCACCAATGTTGATCACCTTTTATAACACAAAATCATTGTGTTATCTTGCTACAAAACCCCCATCCTCACCAGGGGTAAATTTAAGAAAGGATAGAGGGAGAAAGGGGTCTGAGAACTAACCACTTCTTGTCCAGTTTTCTTTCTTTCTTCTATTTTTAATTGTACTTTAGATGAAGATTTACAGAGCGAATCAGTTTCTCATTAAACAATCAATACAGATATTGTTTTGTGACATTGATTGCCAACCCCATGACACGTTGATACTCTCCTCTCCTCGACTTTGAGTTCCTCAGTGCCAGTTTTACTGTCCCCTCCTGCCCTCTTTTCCCTGCTCATGGGCTGGTGTGCTTATTTAGTTTTGTTTCGTTTTATGGCCCCGTCCAATCTTTGGCTGAAGGGTGAGCCTCAGGAGTGACTTCAGTGCTCAGTTAAAAGTGTGTCTGGGGGCCATATTCTCAGGGTTTCTCCAGCTCTGTCAGACAAGTAAGTCTGTTATTTTTTATTTTTTGTGAGTTAGGATTTTGTTCTACATTTTTCTCCAGCTCCATCTGGGACCCTCTATTGTGATCCCTGTCAGAGCAGTCAGTGGTGATAGCCAGGTACCATCTAGTTGTGCTGGACACAGGCTGGTGGAAGCTGTGGTACTTGTAGCCCATCAGTCCTTTGGACTAATCTTTGCCTTGTATCTTTGGTTTTCTTCATCCTCGCTTGCTCCAGAAGGGGTGAGACCAGTGGAGCGTCTTAGATGGCTGCTCACAAGCTTTTTAGACCCCAGATGCTACACACCAAAGCAGAATGTAGAACATTGTCTTTATAAACTGTAATGCCAGTTGGCCTAGATGTCTCCCTAGACCATAGTCCCCAGCCCTCAGCCTAGTAATTTGGTCCCTCAGGGAGTTTGGATGTGACTATAGATCTTCCAAGACTTTGCTGGGTCAAGTTGTGCTGCCTTACCCGGTATTGTGTACTGTCTTACCCTTCACCAAAGCTACCATTTATTTATTGTCTGTTTAGTATTTCCCCCTCCCCACCCCTCCACTTCCTTGTAACAATTAAATATTGTTTCTTGTTATGTGTAAACCTTTTCATGGGTTTTTATAATAGTGGTCACAAAGAATGTTTGTCCTTTTTATGATTTATTTCACTCAGCATAATGCCCTTCAGATTCATCCATCTTATATTTCTCAGATTCATCATTGCATTTTATCATTGCATTGTATTCCATTGTGTGTATGTACCATAGTTTGTTTATCCATTCATCTGTTGAGGGCACTGAGGTTGTTTCCATCTTTTTGCTATTGTGAATAATGCTGCAGTGAACATGGGTGTGCATATGTCTATTCATGTGACATCTCTTATATTTCTAGGATATTTTCCTAGGAGTGGGATTGCTGGATCGTGTGGTATTTCTATTTCCCCCACTGTCCTTTTTTTAAAGGAAAGATAGGGTGTCATTGCAAAAGTTAGTCCTGTTCCCTCTAAAGTTGATGAAGAGAGATTGAGGGTCACCATATACTCTTCAGAAACCCTGATGGCATAGTGGTTCAGTGCTATAGCGGCTAAACAAAAGGTCTGCAGTTCGAATCCACCAGGCGCTCCTTGGAAATTCTGGGAGACAGTTCTACTCTGTCCTGTAGGGTCGCTAAGAGTTGGAATTGACTCAACTGCAATGGGCTTTTTTTTTTTTTTTTTTTTGGCTTTTATATACTCTTCACGCCAAGGAGAATCTATCATACTCATTAGTGGATGATTCCCATCTAATTACTAGTCATTCTAGCAGGGATCACTTATTGTAGGAAACTGACCACTTTGATCAGAGATCTCTTGCTCATCACTTTAGTTACTACTCAGCTACACTGAAGCTTTTGGCATTAGTCAGGCACATTCTTTACTAGAAGACAGTGTCGCAGGTTCCACAGCCTCCAAAGGCCTTTGGATTAAGATCTATGAGGACCTAAATATAAAGCCCAAAACTATGAAGTTCATAGAAGAAAAAATAGGACCAATGCTAGGGGCCCTGATACATGACATTAACAGGAAACCACAATGAACAAACACAAGTTCAAGTGGATAAGCTACATAACTGGGATCTTCTAAATATTAAACGTTTATGCTTGTCAAAAGACTTCACCAAAAGAGCAAAAAGGGAATCTGCAGCCTGGGAAAAAAATTTGGCTATTACAAATCAGACAAAGGTCTAATCTCTAAAATCTACAAGAAAATCCAACACCTCTAAAACAAAAAAGATGAATAATCCAATTAAAAAATGGGCAAAGGAAATGAACAGATATTTCACCGAAGAAGACATTCAAGTGGCCAACAGACACATGAGGAAATCTTCACTATCTCTAGCCATCAGAGAAATGCAAATCAAAACCACAATGAGATACCATTTCACTCTGGCATTACTGGTATGAATCAATAAAACAGGAAATAACAAATGTTGGAGAGACTTTGGAGATCTAATCTCCCAATGTTGGAGATTAGAACTCTTATGCACTGCTGGTGGGAATGCAAAATTATACAACCATTTTGGAAAATGATATGGCACTTTCCTAGAAAGCTAGAAATAGAAATACCTTATAATTCGGCAATCTCACTACAAGGAATATACCCTAGAGAAGTAAGAGTGGTCACACAGACAGACATACACAAACCTGTGTTCACTGAAGCATTGTTCACAATAGCAAAAAGATGAAAAAAACCTAGATGCCCATCAACAGAAGAATGGATTTAAAAAACTGGTACAAACACACAGTGGAGTATTACACAATGATAAAGAACAACAATGAATCTATGAAGCATCTCATAACATGGATGAACCTGGAGGGCATTATGCTGAGTTAAATAAGTAACTCACAAAAGGGCAAATATTGTATGAGATTACTACTGTAAATACTCATGAAGAAGGTTTACATACAAAAAGAAACAATCTTTGATGGTTATGAGGGAGGGGAGGGGTAAAACTGGTTGTAGAGAGGGAAAAACACTTAATAGACAATAGGTAAGTGGAAACTTTGGTGAAGGGTAAGACAGTACACAATACTGGGGAAGCCAGCACAACTTGTACAAGAGAAGGTCAGGAAGGCTCCACGGACACATCCAAACTCCCAGAGGGACAGAGTTGCTGGGCTGAGGGCTGTGGCAACCATGATCTTGGGGAATATCTAGCTCAGTTGGCACAATATAGTTTATAAAGAATATGTTCTACATTCTAATTTGGTGAGTAGGGTCTGTGGTTTAAAAGTGTGTGAGTAGCCCTCTAGGAAACTCCACTGGTCTCACGCCTTCGGGAACAAGGCAGAATGAGAAAAACTGAAGATACAAGGGAAAGATTAGTCCAAAGGACTAATGGAACATATCTACCACAGCCTCCACAAGACTGAGTCCAGTACTATAAGATGGTGCCCAGCTACCACCACTGACTGCTCTGACAGGGATCACTACAGAGGGTTCTGGACAGAGTTGGAGAAAAAGGTAGAACAAAATTCTAACTCAAAAATGAAGACCAGGCTTGCTGGCCTGGCAGAGACTGGAGAAACCCTGAGAGTATGGCCTCAGGCACCATTTCAGCTCAGTAATGAAGTCACTCCTGAGGCTTACCTTCAGCCAAAGATTGAACAGGCTCATGGAATAAAACAAGACTAATGGGGCACACCAGCCCTGGAGCAGGGATTGGAAGGCTGGCGTAAATAGGAAAGCTGGTAACAGGGAACCCAGGGTTGTGAAGGGTGAGCATTGACATGTCGTGCAGTTGTTAACCAACGTCGTAGAACAATGTGTGTACTAACTGATGAGAAACTAGTTTGTTCTGTAAATCTTCATCTATAGTACAAGTTAAAAAAAAAAAAAAAAGATCTAAGAGGAAATGGCACAACACTGGCATGTTCATTTGGGGATTCATCCCTCACCTCACATGTTATTAATTCCTCCTTCTCATTCTTCTTCGCTCCTTCATATATCTCCCTGAAAGGTAGTCTTACTGAAAAGTGTGAGAAGGCTGTTACCTGTTTATAGTGGATAATTATCCCCTCTTTGAACCCCATGGGGAGCCCTGGTGACATAGTGGTTAAGAGCTCGGCTGCTAACCAAAAGGTCAGCAGTTTGAATCCACCAGCCAGCAGCTCCTTGGAAACCCTATGGGACAGTTGTACTCTGTCCTATAGGGTCGCTATGAGTTGGAATCAACTTGACCACAACAGGTTCTGCACCCAATGGAGTCCCTGGGAGGTGCAGTTGGTTAAGTACTGGTCTACTAATAGAAAGGTTGGTGGTACAAACTCACTCAGAGGTGCCTCAGGAGACAGGCCTGCCTACCTTCAGTTCTACTTTGAACAGGTGGGGTCACCATGAGTTAGAATTGACTTGATGACAACTAACAACAACAACAACTGTACCCCATATCTGTAATGAGTAAAAAAGTTTTATGATGCAACAGATTTTCTGCTTGGTTCCAAATTCTGGCTGCATCTGGCAAACTCCAAATACTCACATAAGTCTACCAGATAGTTTTCTATAGTTTTATAATTTCTGCCTTCAAAGCAAATTTTTAAAAAAAAATTTTATTGTGCTTTGAATGAAAGTTTACAAATCAAGTCAGTCTCTCATACAAAAATTTATCTACACCTTGCTTTATACTCCTAATTGCTCTCCCCCTAATGAGACAGCCCGTTCCTTCACTCCACACTCTCTCTTCGTGTCCACTCTGCCAGTTTCTGACCCCCTCCGCCATCTCATCTCCCCTCCAGATTGGAGATGCCAACATAGTTTCAAGTGTCTACTTGATCCAAGAAGCTCATTCTTCACCAGCATTTTTTTCGATCCCATTGTCCAGCCCAATCCCTGTCTGAAGAGTTAGCTTTGGGAATGGTTCCTGTCTTGGGCTAACAGAAGGTCTGGGGACCATGACCTCTGGGGTCCTTCTAGTCTCAGTCTGATCGTTAAATCTGATCTTATTACAAGAATTTAGAGTCTGCATCCCACTGCTTTCCTGCTCCCTCAGGGGTTTTCTGTTGTATTCCCTGTCAGGGCAGTCATCGGTTGTAGCCAGGCACCATCTAGCTCTTCTGGTCTCAGGCTCATGTAGTCTCTGGTTTATGTAGTCCCTTCTGTCTCTTGGGCTCATAATTACTTTGTGTCTTTGGTGTTCTTCATTCTCCTTTGCTCCATGTGGGTTGAGACCTGATGCGTTTTAGCTGGCTGCTTGATAACATTTAAGACCCTGGAAGCCACTTTCCAAAGTTGGATGCAGAATGTTTTCTTAATAGATTTTATTATGCCAATTGACTTAGATGCCCCCGAAACCATAGCCCCCAACCACCCCGCCCCCCCCCCGCTACACTGCCCTTTGAAGTGTTCAGTTTATTCAGGAAACTTCTTTGCTTTTAGTTTAGTCCTGTTGTGCTGACCTCTCCTATATTGTGTTGTCTTTCCCTTCACCTAAAATAATTCTTATCTACTAATTTTTTTTTATTACTAATTACTGAAAATCCCTCTCCCTTCCTCTCTCCGTCCCCCCCCCCGTAACCATTAAAGAATATTTTCTTCTCTGTTTCAACTATTTCTCGAGTTCTTATAATAGTGGTCTTATACAATATTTGTCCTTTTGCAACTGACTAATTTCACTCAGCATAATGCCTTCCAGATTCCTCCATATTATGAAAATTTGCACAGATTCATCACTGTTCTTTATCAATGCATAGTATTCCATTGTGTGACTGTACCACAGTTTATTTTTCCGTTCATCCGTTGATGGACACCTTGGTTGCTTCCATTTTTTTGCTATTGTAAACAGTGCTGCAATGAACATGGGTGTCCATATATCTGCTTGTGTGAAGGCTCTTAATTCTCTAGGATATATTCTAAGGAGTGAGATTGCTGGATCGTATGGTAGTTCTATTTCTAGCTTTTTAAAGAAGCACCAGATTGATTTCCAAAGTGGTTGTACTATTTTACATTCCCACCAACAGTGTAGAAGTGTTTCAGTCTCTCCACAACCTCTCCAAAATTTATTATTTTGTGTTTTTTTGGATTAATGCCAGGCTTGTTGCAGTGAGATGGAATCTCATTGTAGTTTTGATTTGCATTGCTCTTTTTTTTTTAATGGCTAATGATCGTGAGCATTTCCTCATGTATCTGCTAGCTATCTGAAACTCTTCTTTAGGGAAGTGTCTGTTCATATCTTTTGCCCATTTTTTAACTGGGTTATTTGTCTTTTTGTAGTTGAGTTTTTGCAGTATCATGCAGATTTTAGGGATCAGGCACTGATCAGAATTATCATAGAAAAAGTTTTTTTCCCAGTCTGTAGGTAATTTTTTACCCTTTTGGTGAAGGCTTTGGATAAGCATAGGTATTTGATTTTTAGGAGCTCCCAGTTATCTAGTTTTTCATCTGCATTGTTGGTAATGTTTTATATACTGTTTATGCCATGTAATAAAAAAAAAATGTATTAGGGCTCCTAAAGTCCCTATTTTTTCTTGCATGATCTTTATAATTTTAGATTTTATATTTAGGTCTTTGATCCATTTTGAGTTCATTTTTGTGCATGGTGTGAGATATGGGTCTTGTTTCATTTTTTTTGCAGGTGTATATCCAGTTATACCACCACCATTTGTTAAAAAGACTGTCTTTTCCCCGTTTAACTGATTTGGGGCCTTTGTCAAATATCAACTGCTCATATGTGGCTGGGTTTATGTCTGGATTCTCAATTCTGTTCCATTGGTCTATGTATCTGTTGTTGTACCAGTACCAGGCTGTTTTGACTACTCAGGCGGTATAATAGGTTCTAAAATCAGGTAGAGGGAGGCCTCCCACTTTGTTCTTCTTCAGTAATGCTTTGCCTATCTGGGCCTCTTTCCCTTCCATATAAAGTTGGTGATTGGTTTCTCCACCTCATTAAAGAATGTCGTTGGAATTTGGATTGGAATTGCATTGTATCTATAGATTGCTTTTGGTAGAATAAACATTTTTGCAATGTTAAGTGTTCCTATCCATGAGCAACATACGTTTTTCCACTTATGTAGGTCTCTCTTGGTTTCTTGCAGAAGTGTAGTATAGTTTTCTTTGTATAAGTCTGTTACATCTCTGGTAAGATTTATTCCTAAGTATTTTATCTCCTTGGAGGCTACAGTAAATGGTATTGATTTGGTGATTTCCTCTTTGATGTTCTTTTTGTTGGTGTAGAGGAACCCAACTGATTTTTGTATGTTTATCATGTATCCTGATATTCTACTGAACTCTTCTATTAGTTTCAGTATTTTTCTTGAGGATTCCTTAGGGTTTTCTCTGTGTAAGATCATGTCATCTGCAAACAGAGATAATTTTACTTCTTCCTTACCAATCTGGGTACCCTCTATTTCTTTATCTAGCCTTATTGCTCTGGCTAGGACCTCCAGCATTATGTTGAATAAAAGTAGTGATAAAGGGCGTGCTTGTTTGGCTCCTGATCTCAAGGGGAATGCTTTCGGGTTCTCTCTGTTTAGGATGATGTTGGCTATTTGCTTTGTATAAATGCCCTTTATTATGTTGAGGAATATTCCTTCTATTCCTATTTTGCAGAGAGTTTCTATTGCGAATGGGTGTTGAACTTTGTCAAATGCCTTTTGGGCATCAATTGATAAAATCATGTTATTCTTGTATTTTGTTTTATTTATATGATGGATTACATTAATTGTTTTTCTAATGTTGAACCATCCCTGCGTATGTGGTATAAATCCCACTTGGCCATGGCAAATTATGTTTTGATATGTTGTTGAATTCTATTGGCTAGAATTTTGTTGAGGATTTTTGTGCCTAAATTCATGAGGGATATAGGTATGTAATTTTCTTTTTCTGTGGTGTCTTTATCTGGTTTTCCTATCAGGGGTATGCTGGCTTCATAGAGTGAGTTTGGGAGTATTCCATCCTCTTCTATGCTCTGAAATACCTTTAGTAATAGTGGTGTTAATTCTCTGAAAGTTTGGTGGAGCTCCGCTTTGAAGCTGTCCAGGCCAGAGCTTTTTTTTTTTGTTGTTGTTAGGAGTTTTTTTTTTTTTTTTTTAATTATAATTACCTTTTCAATCTCTTCTTTTGTTATTGGTCTATTTAGTTGTTCTACCTCTGTTTGTGTTAGTTTAGGTATGTACTTATGTTTCTGGGAATTCATCCATTTCTTCTAGGTTTTTGAATTTGTTAGAGTACAATGTTTTATAGTAATCTTATATGATCCTTTTTAATTTCAATTGGATCTGCTGTAATATCACCCATCTCACTTCTTATTCGGGTTATTTGCTTCATCTCCTGTTTTTCTTTCGTCAGTTTGGCCAATGGTTTATCAAGTTTGTTAATTTTTTCAGAGAAACAGCTTTTGGTCTTTTTAATTCTTTCAATCGTTTTTCTGTATTCTATTTCATTTAATTCTGCTCTGATTTTTATTATTTGCTTTCTTCTGGTGCCTGAGAGTTTCTTTTGTTGCACTCTTTCTATCTGTTCAAGTTGTAGGGGTAATTCCTTTATTTTGGTCCTTTCTTCTTTTGGGATGTGTGCATTTATTGTTATAAATTGGCCTCTGAGCACCGCTTTTGCTGTGTCCCAAAGGTTCTGATAGAAAGTGTTTTCATTCTCATTGGATTCTATGAATTTCTTTATTCTGTCCTTAATGTCTTCTATAACTCAGTCTTTTTTGAGCAGGGTATTGTTCAGTTTCCAAGTGTTTGATTTCTTTTCTCTGCTTCTTCTGTGGATTTCCACTTTTATGGCCTTATGGTCAGAGAAGATACTTGGTAATATTTCAGCGTTTTGGATCCTGCTAAGACTTGCTTTGCCCACGTGTCTGTCAGTTTGTCGTACTGTGGGAGCTTGTATGTTGCTGTGATGCTGGAAGCTATGCCACTGGTATTCAGATACCAGCAGGGTCACCCATGGAGGACAGGTTTCAGCTGAGCTTCCAGACTAAGACAGACTAGGAAGAAGGACCTGGCAGTCTACTTCTGAAAAGCATTAGCCAGTGAAAACCTTATGAATAGCCGCAGAACATTGTCTGATATATTGCTGGAAGATGAGCACCCCAGGTTCGAAGGCACTCAAAAGACGACTGGGGAAGAGCCGCCTCCTCAAAGTAGACTCAACTTTAATGACGTGGATGGAGTAAAGATTTCGGGACCTTCATTTGCTGATGTGGCATGACTCAAAATGAGAAGAAACAGCTGCAAACATCCATTGATAATCGGAACCTGGAATGTATGAAGTATGAATCTAGGAAAATTGGAAATCATCAAAAATCGATATTCGAGGCAATAGTGAGCTGAAATGGACTGGTGTTGGCCATTTTGAATCAGACAATCATATAGTCTACTATGCTGGAAATGACAACTTGAAGAGGAATGGTGTTGCATTCGTTGTCGAAAAGAACGTTTCAACATCTATCCTGAAGTACAACGCTGTCAGTGACAGGATAATATCCATACGCCCACAAGGAAGACAAGTTAATACGACTATTATTCAAATTTACGCACCAACCACTAGGGCCAAAGATGAAGAAATAGAAGATTTTTATCAGCTGCTGCAGTCTGAAATTGATCGAACATGCAATCAAGATGCATTGATAATTACTGGTGATTGGAATGTGAAAGTTGGAAACAAAGAAGGATCAGTAGTTGGAAAATATGGCCTTGGTGATGGAAACAATGCCAGAGATTGAATGATAGAATTTTGCAAGACCAACGACTTCTTAATTGCAAATACCTTCTTTCACAAACATAAACTGCGACTATACTCAAGGCCCTCACCAGATGGAACACACAGAAATCAATTTGACTACCTCTGTGGAAAGAGGTGATGGAAAAGCTAAATATCATCAGTCAGAACAAGGCCGAGGCCAACTGTGGAACAGACCATCAAGTGCTCCTATGCAAGTTCAAGCCGAAACTGAAGAAAATCAGAGCAAGTCCACGAGAGCCAAACTACGACCTTGAGTATGTTCCACCTGAATGTAGAGGCCATCTCAAGAACGGATTTGATGCATTGAACACTAGTGACTGAAGACCAGACGAGTTGTGGAATGACATCAAGGACATCATCCATGAAGAAAGCAAGAGGTCACTGAAAAGACAGGAAAGAAAAGACCAAGATGGATGTCAGAGAAGACTCTGAAACTTGCTCTTGAGCATCGAGCAGCTAAAGTAAAAGGAAGAATTGATGAAGTAAAAGAACTGAAGAGAAGATTTCAAAGGGCCTCTCGAGAAGACAAAGTAAAGTACTATAATTACACGTGCAAAGAGCTGGAGATGGAAAACCAAAGGGGAAGAACACACTCGGCGTTCCTCAAGCTGAAAGAACTGAAGAAAAAATTCAAGCCTCAAGTTGCAATAGTGAAGGATTCCATGGGGAAAATATTAAACGATGCTGGAAGCACCAAAAGAAGATGGAAAGAATACACAGAGTCATTATACCAAGAAGAATTAGTTGATATTCAACTATTTCAAGAGGTGGCATATGATCAGGAACCGATGGTACTGAAGGAAGAAGTCCAAGCTGCTCTGAAGGCATTGGCGAAAAACAAGGCTCCAGGAATTGATGGAATATCAACTGAGATGTTTCAACAAACAGCTGCAGCGCTGGAGGTGCTCACTTTTCTATGCCAAGAAATGTGGAAGACAGCTTCCTGGCCAACTGACTGGAAGAGATCCATATTTATGCCTATTCCCAAGAAAGGTGATCCAGCCAAATGTGGAAATTATAGAACAATATCATTAATATCATATGCAAGCAAAATTCTGCTGAAGATCACTCAAAAATGGCTGTAGCAGTATATCAACAGGGAACTGCCAGAAATTCAGGCTGGTTTCAGAAGAGGACATGGAACCAGGGATATCATTGCTGATGTCAGATGGATCCTGGCTGAAAGCAGAGAATACCAGAAGGATGTTTACCTGTGTTTTATTGACTATGCAAAGGCATTCGATTGTGTGGATCATAACAAACTATGGATAACACTGTAAAGAATGGGAATTCCAGAACACTTAATTGTGCTTATGAGGAACCTTTACATAGATCAAGAGGCAGTTGTTTGGAAAGAACAAGGGGATACTGATTGGTTTAAAGTCAGGAAAGGTGTGCGTCAGGGTTGTATTCTTTCACCACACCTACTTAATCTGCATGCTGAACAAATAATATGAGAAGCTGGACTACATGAAGAAGAACAGGGCATCGGGATTGGAGAAAGACTCATTAACAACCTGTGTTATGCAGATGACACGACCTTGCTTACTGAAAGTGAAGAGGACTTGAAGTACTTACTAATGAAGATCAAAGACCATAGCCTTCAGTATGGATTGCACCTCAACTTAAAGGAAACAAAAATCCTCACAACTGGACCAATGACCAACATCATGATAAACAGAGAAAAGATTGAAGTTGTCAAGGATTTCATTTTACTTGGATCCACAATCAACAGCTATGGAAGCAGCAGTCAAGAAATCAAAAGAGGCATTGCATTGGGCAAATCTGCTGCAAAATGTTGATGAGCAAAGATGTCACCCCAAAGACTAAGATGTGCCTGACCCAAGCCATAGTATTTTTAATCACATCATACGAATGTGAAAGCTGGACAGTGAATAAGGAAGACCTAAGAAGAGTTGATGCCTCAGAATTGTGGTGTCGGCGATGAATATTGAATATACCACGGACTGCCAAAAGAATGAACAAATCTGTCTTGGAAGAAGTGCAGCCAGAATGCTCCTCAGAGGCAAGGAGAGCGAGACTACATCTTACATACTTTGGAAATGTTGTCAGGAGGGATCAGTCTGTGGAGAAGGATATCATGCTTGGCAGAGTACAGGGTCAGCGGAAAAGAGGAAGACCCTCAACGAGGTGGATTGACACAGTGGCTGCAACAATGAGCTCAAGCATAACAACGATTGTAAGGATGGAGCAGGACTGGGCAGTGTTTTGTTCTGTTGTGCGTGAGGTTGCTATGAGTCAGAACGGACTCGATGGCACCTTACAAGAACAACAACAAGACTTGGTTTATGACATAATATGCGGTCTATTCTAGATAATGTTCCATGCGCACTAGTATAGACAGTGTACTTGGGTGCTATTGGGTAAAGTATTCTGTATATGTCTGAGGTCAAGTTGGTTGATTGTGTCATTTAGATCTTCCGTGTCTTTTTTAAGTTTCTTTTTGGATGTCCTGTCCTCACACTGACGTAGTGTGTTGAAGTCTCCTACTATAATTGTGGTTCTGTCTATCTCACTTTTCAATGCTGATAGAGTTTGTTTTATGTATCTTGCAGCCCTGTCATTGCATGTATAAATATTTAATATGGTTATAACCTCTTGGTATATTGTCCCTTTAATCATTAAAGAGTGTCCTTCCTTATCCATTATATGGATTTAACTTTAAAGTCTTTTTTGTCAGGAATTAATATTCTCACTCCTGCTCTTTTGTGATTGTTGTTTGCTTGATACATATTTTTTCCTTTTTTGAGTTTTAGTTCATCTGTGTATCTAAGTCTAAGGTGTGTCTCTTGTAGGCAGCATATAGACACATCATTTTTTTAGTCCATTCTGCTGCTCTCTGTCTCTTAATTGGTGCATTTAGTCCGTTTACAGTCAGCATAATTATGGATAGGTATGAATTTAGTTCTATCATTTTGATGTCTTTTTTGTGTGTGTTGTTGACAGTTTCTTTTTCCCACTTAATTTTTTGTGCTGAGTAGTTTATCTTCATACATTGTGTTTTCCTCATTTTCATTGTTGATTTTATTTCTACTGAGTCTCTATTTTTTTCTTGTGTTTTATTTTGATGTGCATGATAGTTTATCTCCTTTGTGGTTACCTTACTATTAACCCCAATTTTTCTAAATTTAAACCTAAGTTTAATTTTTTGTAACTCCTTGTCTTCCTCTCCATATGAAAGATATATGACTACATTTCTTAGTCCCTTTTTATTGTTTTAATGTTGTCTTATGTTACATAATAATATCACTGTTTCCCTGTTTTGAGCTTTTTTTTCCTTGATTTATTTTTGTGAGTCCCCTGTCTGGGTTGACATCTGATTGCTCTGTCTAGTGTTCTAGTCTTGGGTTGATACCTGATATTGTTGATTTTTCTAACCATAGAACTCTCTTTAGTGTTTTTGTAGTTTTGGTTTGGTTTTTTCAATTTCCCTAAACTTCTGTTTATCTGGAAATGTCCTAATTCACCTTCGTATTCGAGAGACAGTTTTGCTGGATATATCATTCTTGGCTGACTTTTTTTCCATCAATGATTTATATAAGTCATCCTGTTGCCTTCTCACATGTGTGGTTTCTGCTGAGTAGTCCAAGCTTATTCTTATTGGCTGTCCTTTGTAGGTGACTTTTCTTTCATCCCTAGCTGCTCTTTAAATTTTCTCTTTATTTGTGGTTTTGGCAAGTTTGATTATAATATGTCTTGGTGACTTTCTTTTAAAATCTACCTTACGTGGAGTTCGATGAGCATCTTGGATAGATATCTTCTGATCTTTCTTGATATCAGGCAAGTTTTCTGCCAGCAAATCTTCAACAATTTCCTCTGTATTTTCTGTTATCCATCACTGTTCTGGTACTCCAATCACTTGTAGGTTATTTCTCTTGATAGAGTCCCACACGATTCTTAAGCTTTCTTCATTTTTTTAAAATTCTTTTATCTGATTTTTAAAAAAATATATTGGTGCCCAGTGCTTTATCTTCAAGTTCACCATTTCTGCCTTCCACTTACTCAATTCTGCTCCTCTGACTTTCTGTTGAGTTATCTAATTCTGTAATTTTATTGTTAATCTTCTGAATTTCTGATTGCTGTCTGTCTATGGATTTTTCCAGCTTATTAAATTTTTCATTATGTTCCTGAATAACCTTTTAATTTCTTCATCTACTTTATCTTGTGTTCTTTGGCTTGTTCTGTGTTTTGCCTGATTTCCTCCCCGATGTCTTGATGGGTTCTGTGTATTAATCTTCTGTATTCTGTCTCCAGTAATTCCAGAAAGGCACTTTCATCTAGAAGATGCCTTGATTCTTTGTTTTGAGAGCTTGTTAAGGTGATCATGGTCTCTTTCTTTATGTAACTTGATATTGACTGTTGTCTCCAAGCCATCTGTAAGTTATTATATTAGTTTATTTTATGTTTGCTTACGAATATCCTAGCTTCTTGCTTTGTTTTGTTCTGATATGCCTAAATGGATTGTTTGAATGAGTTCGCTTCCTTATTTTCGCCTTTGGAAGTCTGACGGCCTGTACCCAGATGTCTAGAGCTATTATCAGGTATATCAGTCTAGGTTTCCATTCACTTTTTTTGTATGAATTCGGCACATGTGTCCAGGTAGCTGATTATCATGTGCATGGTACAGGCTCTGTCCTACAGTCTTAGAGGGACAGGGGTGATTGGTGTAGGTACTGGTATCTGGTTGCAGCAGGGGGTCACACTCTGAACAAGGCAGGGGTCTGAGAACTGTCCCCCAAATATCAGTGAGGAAAACTCATCCCTGTTCCCTACAGAGTACAGGTGGGTGGGTTCTGCAGACAGACCATGAGCACCCAAAGTTTTGGGTTGTAAGGACTGATGTACCAGTTATCCTTGGACCCCTGTCATGAGTGGCTGGGTGACCTGAGTGGAGCTACCCGTCCTTAGGCACCTGATGTGGGTAGGTGAGCACCCTGTTTAATAGGCAAAGTGGTGTCAAACATCAAACACTCACCATTCCACCGCATAGCTAAAACAGTTGTAGTCTGCCAACAAGGGCCTGTTCTCCTGAATAGTCCCACACAGGTCCATGCATGGGGGGAAAGATACTCAAAGTCCACAGACCATTTATGCCTGGACAGGAGCCCCTTCTGTCCTGAACTCACCCAGTTGGTGGAGCTGGCAAATTATCTTTCCCCGCATTTGAAAACTTATTTCTTCTCCAGGGCTGGGAGGATGGCTCAGGTCTCTCAACTTGGTCTATCTCAGTTTCAGGGAAATCAACAGCCACTGAAGCCGGCTTGGGGGTGGGGGCATGGTAAAATATACACAAGTACCTTTGCCGAGAGCCCCTTTCTTCTCTGGTTCTAGAGGTGTGAGTAGGCTGTGTGGCTGGCTGCTTCTTCCTGAGTAAACTGTGGCCGAATGTTAGCATCAGCCTGCTGCAGCCACTCCTGGGAATGGTGCCTGAGGGGTCCCAGCAATTCAGGTCCGGTAACTCCTCTCCACTTCTGAACTGTCTCTTCCTCCCCCTGCCACTCAGTTTATTTCCTAACTTTACCTTTGATGTTCAGGGCTCCTAGCTTATCATAAATACACTCATTTCACTTGTTTTTTTTCTGGTCTTTATTGTAAGAGGGCTTGCTGGAAGAATCTGTCTATTCCGCCATCTTGGCCTCACCTCGCAAAGTTCTTTTTAAGTCCCAGCAATTTCTGTGCTTTTACCTCAGTGCTTGTAACTGTGCTGTTATGCTCAGCAGTCAGAACCAATAGTCAATTAGGAGTTTAGAACCTGTCCATCTGCATAGGTACTTTTAAATGATATCCTCCCTTTGATCTCATTAATACATGTATAGATATAGACAAGTTTGTTATTTTTAATTGTCTGCCACACCCCCAACATACACACATACCACATACCACCATCACCACCACCACCAGCAGCAGCACCTCCATCACCATCACTGAAATGTAATTTCCATGAAGCCAGGAGTTGTGTCTAAGTTAGTCACTGTCGTGTTATCAATCCCTGGAACAAAGGCTAGACTCCCTTCATTGCTGCCTGGATTCATCATCATATCTTACATTTTATGACTGCGTTTGTGTGGTGAGGGTGGCTACATTTCATTGAAGCCTGCCCACTCTTGGCAGCCTCTAGGGGATGGCTTCCTCTTGGGCCTTTCAGTACTTTCTTAGCTTCATTGATACATTTTCAGGATACATTGTTGCTGTTCAAATTCAGTCAGCCTACTTTGGCTATCTGGAGCAGAACTGTCATGACTGTGGAAGAAGATCAGTTATCTTCTGGCTCCTTTTTCTTCCCTCTCTGTTACTGGGTATATCTTCACAACCTCATACTGTAGTCAGCATCACCCCTTGATCCTCATCTGGCAAACTGGTGATGCTTTTATGGTTTTATAGTAAATCTGGAAGATGCCTAGTGTGCAGCCCTTAGTCTCTCTCTACTCTAAATTCTCTAGTTTACGTGTATCAAAGCATTTTCTTATCCTTTTTTTTTTCCTATTGTCTTTAGTAAAATTACCTTTAGCCTCTCAACAAAATTGAAAACACATTTTCTATTTGCTCTCCATGGTAATAAAAACTAAAGTACATATTTCGCATTTGCTACTCCAACAAAAACTTAACGTTAGAGCAGGCAAAAATAACCTTAGCCCGTCTACCACTGCATGAGAGATCTCCTCTAAAGATTCCATAGTCTTTTTCAATCTCTCAAACATTTCATTTCAGTCTCTGAAATCAATCACCTACTCTCCATGTCCTCCAAAAATCTTGGGCTTTTACAACCTGATGACACGAGGACAGTCTGGATTGCTTATCCCATTTCCTTTCTAAGGCAGACAGCTTACGATCCCTTGGTGGGTGGGATATAACTCAGTATGAACTGGGATCGTTCCGCTAGCTTGATCATGGCCTACATGACCCTTCTTTTCCTCTCCAGCAATGAAAAATCAAAATATCTTTACGATCTGGAGTCTTAGTGTCACTTACTATGGACCTACTTTTCTCACGTTTCATGAAGAAAATTCTCTGCGTGGCTCATCCTAATACAGTTACACTGAAAGGCATAGAGTTGGATGGATTTTTAGTTATAAAATCCCTTCTTAAAGCATACACTTCTACAGCTATTCTGTGTATACTCGTCTCCTCTAAATTCCCTTCACCCCAAGAGGGTCATCATAAGGACTGAGGTTGAATCTGCATCTAATGCTACATACTATTCTTCTAATAGTTTCTAATGACTCTAATTTGATTTAGGGAAATCAATTACTGTACCAGAGTTCAAGAAACCCAAGGGAAAGGCCCCCAAAACACAAGCCTAACATTATGTTCTGGAAAGTCTGCAACCATGGGCAAGCCCAGTCCTTTAGCAGGAAGAATTCAGCCCTGCCTATAGCCAATTATAATCGCCTTTTAGGCACACAGAGTCAGCCTCAAATGGAAAACTAAAAGTCTTTCTCATTGATATTACTTGGTTATTTTATACTGGTCTCTCTCTATTTCATCAGAATCTGGTTGATCCTGTAACTGTTTATGATCAGAGGGCAGAACCTATTGACCTTGGATTCTAATATTCTTCCAAAAGGAACACATATAATCTAAAATTATTTTATACTGATGTTGTTTTCCTTCTTAAAGAACCCACCCCAACAGGAGTGAGGATGGAAACACAAGAACCTGAAGAGGTAGAGAACCTGTGCTAGGCACCCAGTCAATGGGATGAATGTTGATTAGGGCCTGAACTAAGGCAGTGGCATTAGGTATTACGAGGATTTAGAATTTTTTATATATGCAAGAGTTCATTCTGGTATATAACCTGAATTTACAATTTGTTTTCTAAAATTACTCTAAGAAGAGTAAGATTTTAGTATTTAAAGAATAAGAACAACTATTTGTTGCATAGATATGTGCCAGCATTGTATATTTGTATATACTGAGCACACTCAACAAACAGTAACTGTTTCTTTTAAATTTATTATTGTAAGTTATACATGTGTTAGCTTACTTATTTTTTCAAAATAATCCTGAAAGAGGATATAATTCTCATTGTTTTAGATTTGGATATCAGACACAAGAATTTTAAGTAGTAACTCATACCAAGTAAATGGTGTATGAGAAGGAAAGGGAGAATTTTAGTCTTTATCTCTCTGACTTCTAAACTCATCCTCTGTCTATTGTTTATCGTGCATTCACTTTACATATACTTTTTGATGTCTCAATGAACCTGCCTGTCTCCTTCATCCTTTTAACTATTTACTAATATACGCCAGCATGAATTTTGACTATAAATGCCAGTGAAAACAGACCTTCAGACAATCTTCCTAGTTTCTGGCATCACTCCAATCTGTAGTCTCACTTGTAGACTCAATATAGCAGTCATTTGCCTTATTTTGTGATCATTTTCTGTACCTTTATTTTGGGTATTATCTTAATTTACCTTTTCCTTATAATTTGCTGACATACTCCTCTCTCCCTTCAGCTAACTAAATAATTAAATAATTTTCAGTGCTATATAGTGTGAGTTTCCAATACAACTGTATGTCAAGGGGACGTTTGGAGAGATGCATCAGTAGGCCATGGAAGAGATGTCAGGGAATTCCAGAAAGTTGTGCTCCATTTGATAGACAGAGACTTTGAGCTAGTAAAGGCCTTAGGGATCTCCCTGGCCCTTTGGAATTTACACACTGACACAGTTGAAATCTGCTCCCAGCTGTTCTGTTCCCAGAAGAGATACGGCCTAAATTTAGATGACCCACAAAAAGCTCTCTACTCAAAAAAATTTCACAGGATATAATCTAGAAGGAAAAAGCAGGAGTGGGAAGGATGATTTTTTAAAATGCCTGTGATCCAGAAATACAACAAATAGACCTGGCATCATACTTTAGGACAACCTGAAGAAAACATTTATTTATCTTGTGATGTATGCCTAATTATCATTGCAAACTTTTCTTTTTACTTTTGGTAAGCAAATTGTGACACATATGTGAATAAAAAGTAACTGATAGAATAAAGAAAGCCAGCAATCGGCGAGTACTTACTATGAACCTTACTCTGTTAAAGGCACTTTACATATATTTCCTCAGCTAATTTTTATAAAACAGTATGTGGTAGATACCATTATTAGCTCCATTTACAGATGAAGATACTGAGGTACTGAGAGTTTAAGTAATTTGCTCAAGGTCATAGGGATACAAACACAGACAGCCTGACTCCATGGTCAGCTCTAGTATTGGCTTCATTGATGAGTAATGCCACAGGAGTCATCCTCTTACTGTAAACACTGCTGAACTCCATTCTTGAAGGCTTTTGGGGTGGAAGGGGGCTTATGGTTCTTTAGAGGCAGCTCTCCATTACATTATAGCCAGTCTTGGTAAATGGGCTCTGACTCAGACATGCACTTAGTTTACCAACGTATTTGCCTTCCACCCTCTCTACGGCTCTTGAATCTTCGGCCCCATCACTTGACCTGGGATTTCCCGTCTACACTGATGACCCTTAGAACTCTTTCCCCTACCTTGAAAACCCCTGAAGCCCTCCTCATTCCCTCCATATTCAACCACCCACTCTCTCTTCTACTCTAGTATTCTTTATTCACTACTCTGTAAATTTCAATGCTACCAACATTACCCCCCACTCCCCATCTCAGATCCTAAAAACAAAACAAAACAACAAAACAAACCTGTTCCGGGCGAGAGGATTCTGATTCATAATAGGCCAAGGCAGATATTCAGCTCGTCTTAACAGTGCAGAAGAACAGGGTAAATAGTTCAGCTAGGTATACAATTTCTATAGGCAGACATTCTAGTCCGTTACAACTTTTTTTACGGGACGGGAGTTTCTATTGATTTTTTATTTCATGTGCTTTTAAAAATGTCCTCAAAAACCCTCCATCTAGTTTTTCAAGAACTTATTTTAAAAATGTTTCAAACTCTTTTCCTCTAGTAAACTACCATTTATTTTCCCTTCCTTTATAGATTATTAGCAAGCAATTTTTGTTTTATTGATACTTTAATCCTTTTATGGCCATTAGAGTTTTCATCTTGGATGGTGGTTTATTTCCACTTACTTCACGAACAAATGCATTAAAACTTGATCATTGACTTACCTCATCCTGCACACTGGGCACCCATTTGTGGTGAAGACGTAAAATTCTTTCAGTAACTTGAGTCCCAAAGAGAACTTCTCTAGTTGTTCCTATAATATTTCTCTCTTGCTAACAGTCTTAACATCATCTCTCCTTCCTCTACCTCCAACTGTGCCTTATGTCTTATCTATGTGATATTAAGGGCTTTGTGCAGTAACAATTCATGTCGCTTTTATGAAGCTCACATCTACAAAAAAGCATCATTTTAGAAATCATAGTCTAATTATCATAGTTGCTGTTTTGCCCTTTTATTAGTATTAAAGTGATGAGATTGCTATTTTATTTTTCTTCTTAGAAATATTAACTTGTCATCATGACTTATTTATAAATGAAAGAACAAGCTAAAAATAGTGCTTATCATAAGATCTGTTTGCAAGGAACAAGGGATTTTACTGTAAAAAATAAGAGACTCATGGAGAATCTTAGAATTGGAGAAAGTGAGTTTCAACTTAGTCTCTTTGTGTTAAAGGATAGAACTAGTAAAAATTATATAAAGAAAATTTTAGCATAATTTGAAGAATCACTAACAATTAGAGGAGTTTAAAAATAAAAATTGGCTCCTTTTTTTTGTGACAACAAGTTGAAGCATTCAAGCAGGAGCTATATACACACACACATCAAAACAAACAAACAAACAAAAAAACTTGCCGCCGAGTTGATTCTGACTCACAGCAACCTTACAGGACACAGTAGAATTGTTCCATATGGTTTCCAAGGAGTAGCTGGTGGATTCAAACTGCCGACCTTTTGGTTAGCAGCCATAGCTCCTGACCAGTGTGCCACCAGGGCTCCAAACACACATCAGAAGTACGAACAAGGGGATTCCATTATGGGCAGCTGGAATAGATTCTTGCTGAGGTTGACTCTTACTTTATTGTTTATGGTACATTTATTCTATGGAGGAATAATATAAAATAGTTTGAATCGGTACTCCAAACGTGGAAATTTAACTAACCTATATACAGGGATATTTTATTTCTATTGGGTGTTTTCAGTAGTTACAGTAGCAAGATATTTTTAAGACAGTGTTAAGTATGTAATCAGTACATATTCTTTGTTAATTTCTCAATTTTTTTTTCCTATGTTTATAATCTTTGTAGTAAAGATGAGCCATAAATGCATATTCATTGGAAGGTTTTCTTTGAAAAATTGATAAAACTAATAGTATTAATAACTATCATTAAAAATAAAAGATGGCAGCAAAATTTTATTTCCACTTTTTTCTTCACTTCAACATATACCAGGAGTGCTGCTGTGTAAAATTATCAGAACCTGCATTTAAGTATCTTCAGATTTTGAGTAAATATTCTTTTTTATTTTTGCAAGGGCAATTAGTATAATTGTTCTCTCAGATGTAGACTTTGGATTTAAAAAGAGTAGAAGTCTTTACAAATGTATATGCATATATTTTTAGACATAGCTGTATGTATGCTATGTGTATTTTTTACAGCAAAGAGAGTGAAAAAAAAAGGAAATGTAAAAGTATATCTGAATGTTAAGTCTCCCTTATGTTAGGATATGCTACTTAATGTGACTTTTTTTTCCAGAAATATTTTTATTGTTCTTAGATTAAGAACCTTAAAAAAATAATAATAAAGATGTTCTTTAGGTGAAAGTTTACAGCACCAATTAGGTTTTCATTCAAAAATGTTATATACAAATTGTTTTGTGACACTGGTTGCAATCCCAGCAATGGGTCAGCATCTCCTCCTTTCCCTTTCCACCCTGGATTTGCCAAGTGCATTTGCCCAGTTTTCCTGTCCCTTTCTGCCTTCTCGTTTTTGCTTTTGAGCAGATGTTGCCCATTTACTCTTATACATGATTTTTTAGTACCTATGTAACATGATAGTTATCAACTTAGACATGCTTTCAACAAATGTTCGATACTTTCCAAGCTTTGTATTAAATGCTGGAACAAAAACTATGTCAGAAATAGTTCTCCCTTCCCCAGAGGAGCATGCAGCCTAATTGAAGGAAGCAAACATAGATATCCTTCCCTTTAGATATGGCAAGGAGCCCTGGTAGCACAGGATTTAGGTGCTCAGCTGCTAACCTAAAAGTTAAAGGTTGAAACCCACCAGCCATTCTGCAGGTGAAAGATGTGGCAGCCTACTTCCTTAGAGATTAAGCCTTGGAATCCCCATGGAGCAGTTCTACTCTGTCTTTCATGGCCTCTATGACAGCAAAGGGGAGATACGTAAATACCTAAATAAATTAGTTACAATAAAATGTTGACTCATATTGTTGCTTTTTTTTAGTATTATTATTGTTATTACTAGTACTCATTACCCATCCTGAAAAGTATTAGATACTCCCATTTGTATTTGTCTACTGTAATGTCCAAAAAAACCATCACTGTCAAGTCCATCCCAACTCACAACAACACTAAAGGACAGAGTAGAATCGCTCCATAGGGTTTTCAAGGAGTGACTGGTAGATCAAACTTCTGAGCTTTTGGTTAGGAGCTGTAACTCTTCACCACTGCACCACCAGGGCGCCAAAGCTTAATCGAATGAGCTGAATAAAGTAGATGCTCCCAAAATATTGTTGGTAAGTGAACAGCTGGGTTACTAACACAATATCTTTGTTTGTATTCAGTAATGCTGATGAGCAGTATTAGTCAATAAAAACAAATAAAGATATAGTTTTGGCTGGCTACAGTGCTGTAAAACTGTTGGGGAGAAGAATTTCTGAAATGTGATACTTAGATTTCCCATGTGAGAATGTTTGCTTTGAAACACTAAGTCCCATGAACTAAAATATGTTATCTGTTGAAAGGAATTGTGAGCAGTTCTTACACAGAATAAAAAAATGAATAATCTTCATCTGTAGCAAAGCAGCATAAATAGGTTTGGCATGTTGACTTAGCATTGGTAACATTGGCTGAGAAATGAGCAAGAAATTCCAAGTATTATTTTTACTACTGCAATGAAAATCTATTGTTCTTCAGAACCCTTTCACTACCTACTCTGTGGAAATTGCCCCTTCTGAGTTCTCTGATACCTATTTTATAAAAGAGACTAACGATTCCAAAGGCACAAAGATACATAAAAAATAAAGATAATTAAAGTGACAGGACTTTAGCAGTGAAAATTAGTGGATTTCCAAAAATAATTAAAAATGCTTTTTTTTTCTAAATGACAAAATATTAGTTCAGAAAAGCAAGCTTCAAATGTCCATGAAATACCAGGGATTGATAGGTTTTTTTTTTTTTTTTTAATTTTTTCTGAAGTGCTGACTACCATGTGTCAACTAATGTAACTTTTCATCTCTTGTCAGAAAAAAAAATCCAACGATGGATTTGAACATCATTTGGTGAAAAGAAGTACATTTTTTTGACAGGAGAAGAAAAGGTACACATAGTAATATTACAGTCCATTTCAGAAGATAAAGGCCTTGGATGTTCAACCGTCCTTAGTTTGAAACCCAGCTCTAACACTTACCAGGTCTGTGACCACAGACAGGCCTGAATCGTGTTCCCTGAAAAAGATATTTCAGTCTTATCCCTTAGTATCTGTGAAGGTGACCTTGATTTGAAATACGATCTTTGAAAATGTTATTAGCTAACATGAGGTCATATCAAAGTAGGGCGGGACCTAATCCAATCTGAGTGGTGTTCTTATAAAAGAGGAAAAGAGATACAGTAAGATACATAGGGGAAGGGGGCCATGTGAAGATCCATCTATAATCCAAGTAATGCCACAAAACACCTGGGGCTACCAGAAGGTGGAATAGCCAAGGAAAGATCTTCTACTGGTGACAGAGATCACAGTCCTGCTGACACCCCTCAATTCAGACCCCCAGGTTCCAGTAGTATGACAAAATGTTTCAGTTCTTTAATGCCACCCACATTGTGGTATTTTGTTATGCCAGCGCTAAGAAATTAACATCATAGGTGGTGATACTCTAACTCAGTACTTGACATATACAATGCATTCTATATGTGTGTGTACGTGTGTGGGTGTATATGTGTGTGTGTATATACACATATGCATGTATGTAATATATATGTGCGTGTGTGTGTGTATATATATATATATATTTATATATATATATGAATAAAACCAGTTGCCAAGTAGATTGTGACTCATGGCAGCGCATACATTTCAGAGTAGAACTGCATTCTATAGTATTTTCAATGGCTGTAGTCTTTCGGAAGGAGATCACCAAGCTTCTGAGTAGATTCAGATCACCAACATTTCAGTTATCACCTGAGTGCTGTGAGTGCTTAACCATTCACCCCACCCAGGGAAAATTATATATATATTTTTTTTCTTTAACCGGAAATGTTCTTCTCACCAAATGCGCTTATTGAAAATCTAATCACATGACTAATGAGTACAGTGCCTAACTGCCTGCCAAGTGATTGGTAGGCAGAGCGGAGGGACTGGGGACTCCTAACTGAAAGCAAATAATGAACTAATTTCACCAACTACAGTTCCAACAAGTAAGTTATGACTTAAATTTCAAGGGAAATCTGTAGGTGAGAGCCCATATAGAATTCTACCTTCTGTCTGTTTGGAGAAAAGGAATTACATAAAATAGGAAGATGGATGTGTGTGTGGGTCAGAAAAAAGATAATTTGAGAAAAAAAAGTTAAAAAAAATAAGAGAAGAAGAACAACCAGTACTAAATGAGGAAAACAATGGTAAAGTAAAGGTGAAATGATCTTGAGGGACCAGGGTGAGCTGTAGAAATTTCATTGAACCAATACTATTGGAATATAGTCAGGAGACAAAGGAGAAGGGAGATCCTGAATATTTGGGTAGAGTTGGTTGGTAAATGCTGCTATGTTGCCAGAAGGTTCTTGAACCCCTTGAATTGCAGAACATAATTTTGTATATTGGAATGGTATCAACAGCAAAAAGAGAACAGCTGTTATCATAAGACACATTAAAGGCCTTTGTATTAAAAAGAGAAACCAAGGTTATGAGTAAAACCACTAAATAAAAACACATAGAAACACAAATGCAATAATATATAGGTCAGTCAACATCAAGACATTAAAATGTAAAACAGATCCATTCCTGGGGACTTTGAGGACAAAAGGTCAAATTGTAACCCAAAGTCCAGTCTCCTGTCTTCCAACCTTTGCTGCCAGGATTGATTTACTGGGAAAAATTGCCATTGGACTGGCTTTTCTCTGAATAAATTGACTATGCTTAGTCACTACCGAAACTCCCTCCCAGATTATGCCAGAAAAATGGGATTAAATTTTCCTATGTAACTGCAGTTCAATGTGTTTTTGGTTCCTGGCCCTGCAGGTGTTGTGAGAGTGAAGACTTTTTCCCTTCAGTCTCTTTTTTATTTGGGTTTCCATCACAAATGGGAACTTTAAATAATATTGACTGAAATGCTTTATACTTCATAAGATGACAGCAACTGTTAATGTAAATATTCTTACAGTTAGTTCTTTATAACATTTACAAGGTTTTTACTTTTTGTCTCCCTATCATTTTTTTTTTTTTTATCATAGTAATTCGGAAATCGTGGTGGTGTAGTAGCTAAGTGCTATGGCTGCTAACCAAAAGGTTGGCAGTTCGATTCCACCATGCCCTCCACCATGCCCTCCTTGGAAACCCTATGGGGCAGTTCTGCTCTGTCTTGTAGGGTCCCTATGAATCAGAATTGACTCAATGGCAATGATTTTTTAGCTTATCATTGTAATTGGAGCCCTGGTGGCAAAGCGGTTAAGAGCTATGGCTACTAATCAAAATGCCAGCAGTTCTACTCCACCAGACGCTGCTTGGAAATCCTATGGGGCAGTTCTACTCTATCCTACAGGGTCACTATGAGTCAGAATCGACTGGGCAGCAATGAGTTAGTTAGTACTTATCATAGTAATTACGGTTTTTAAATAACCTTGTCACATGCTTTGTTCTTTACCTATCAAGACAAACCCATTGCTATTGCCATCGAGTCAATTCAGACAAGAAATTCTAATCAAAACCTGAAGAAAATGTTTATATACCTGGCAATAGCATCAGCATTAGCAACATTGTTCTAATTTTCAAATTTACAAACAAAAAAAAAATCTCCCTTAAACAGGCTCTCTGTAGCTACTGTATCTCTTTTCAACTTCAGGACAAAAACACTCAAACCATTTGTCTGTACCAGCCACCTTCATTTCCACCCTCCCAATCCTCTTCTCAAACAGTTCATGTCAACAGAAACTTGTGGAAGTCTTCATATTTCTATGATACAAATTTTCTGATCACTTTTCAATGTTACTGTTCTGTAGTCTCTTAGTACCATTCCATACACTATTTTCCATTCCTCCTATTCTAGTCTCTTTTGCAAACTTCTCCTTTGTCTGACCTCTAATAGATTTAGAGGCCGTTCATCCATAATTTAAAGAAATATGATTATACAATCATTAAGTGTATAATGAATGAAATTAAAAATACAACCAGAAAAAATTAAGATTTCGTGAATCCATATTTATATCATTCAGGATTGGCCAGGTTTGTCTCTTAACAAATTACCACAAAATTTTTATTGCAATATATTTATTAATTATTAATAAACAAATTGATCTTTAATCAAGGATCAAGGTTGATGTGTTGTTGCCAGGTGCTGTTGTGTCGGTTCCAACTCATAGCCACCCTAAGTACAATAGAACGAAATACTGTCCGGTTCTGCACCATCCTTACAATCGTTGTTATGCTTGAGCCCATTGTTGCAGCCACTGTGTCAATCCATCTGGTTGAGGGTCTTCCTCTTTTTTGCTCTCCCTCTACTTTACCAAGCATGATGTCCTTCTCCAAGGACTGGTTCCTCCTGACAACATGTCCAAAGTATGTGAGACAAGTCTTGGCATCCTTGTTTCTAATGAGCATTCTGGCTGTACTTCTTCCAAGACAGGTTTGTTCATTCTTTTGGCAGTCTATGGTATACTTAATATTCTTCCCAAACATGATAATTCAAAGGCATCAATTCTTTTTCTGTCTTCCTTACTCATTGTCAAACTTTCACATGCATATGAGGAGACTGAAAACACCATGGCTTGGGTCAGGCATGCTTTAGCCCTTAAAGTGACACCTTTGCTTTTTAACACTTTTAAAGATGTCTTTTGCACAGATTTGCCCAATATAATGTGTCACTGGATTTCTTGACTGCTGTTTCCATGGGTATTGATATAGTTGGTTGATATAGTAGCCTCTATATGGAACATATATAGGGTCTTTTTTTTTATATGGAACGGGGTGTCCTGGTGGTGAAGTGTTTGAGAGATTGGCTGTTAACTAAAAAGCTGGCACTTCGAATCCACCAGTCACTTCTTGGAAACCCTATGGGGCAATGCTACTCTGTCTTAAAGGGTCGCTATGTGTTGGAATCAACTCAACAGCAACGGGTTTGGATTTTTGGTTTATATGGAACATTGCCAGCTGCCTCAGCATACGAAAAATGTCATGACATTTTTGCTCATGGGCCAAAACAAGTACTATGGCTCCATACGAGTTCCACAGGGTGGGAAATTATAATTTTCCAGCAAAGAGAAACAATGAATTTTGGTAAACCATAATACAATCTCCCACAATATACAAACAAACAAATATAATGTATTTGCCACCAGTACAGATGATTAAGGAGCCCTGGTGTCACAGTGGTTAAAACACTCAGCTGCTAACCGAAAGGTTAGTAGTTGGAACCCACTCGCTCTTCTGTGGGGGAAAGATGTGGCAGTCTGCTTCTGTAAAGATTACAGCCTTGGAAGTCCTATGGAGCAGTTCTACCTTATCTTACAGGGTTGCTGTGAGTCAGAATCAACTCGATAGCAATGGGTTTGGTTTTGGTTTTTGGAAGAAATGATTATTACAACAACATTTTACTTGGAAAGTTGGTAATTAGAGAGAAAATATCAAGTATTAAATTTTAGATCAAATTATGAATCATCTTTATGGATTGGGGGAATCTCTTCTTTACAGAAAAATTACCTTTAGCAAATATAGAAAGAATAAACAGTTTTTAATGAGGAATTCTGGCAAAGATTAACAATGAATAATAAAATGATTAGGTCAACCTGTCGGGAAACAATATTTGCTAAGTGTCAAATTGTGACATCACACATTGCTTACTAAATTCAAAGTGAAACACTGCAACTTTTTGTTGACGAGAGATGGAGGTTAATGTGATGAAGCCTAACAACATTAATATTGGGGCAACCCACATTACACATGTCCTGTGGGTTGTAAATTGAGGAGGGATCATCTCCCACAAAATATTCATGCAACCCATTTTCAAGCTGAATCCAATCAAACTCAGATTTAACTTTCAGTTTACTGAAAGAAAGGTTTAGAGGAATATGAACTGGTAACACAAGGAAATAGATAAATACACCATGTGGAATATTTAATAAGTAAGCTTGCCTTGTCTTTTCAAAGATTTAATGTTATTAAAATTAAAAAAAAAAAAAAGTGGTATTTTTTTTTGTAGGTTAAAAGAGAAAAGGGATACATACAATTGAATACAATATGTAAGCCTTGCTTAGGCCTTCAACAGAATTAAACAACTATCAAATAAGCTTGGGGGATAATTTAAAAATTGGAATATGTATCCGATATTAATAATATTAGGGGGCTGTTTTTTATTTTATTTTGTAATGGTATTGAGATCCTGAAGGTAAATATCTTTATTATTTTAAAAAAGGAACACTGAAATATGTATAGGTGGGGTTTCATGATGTCTGCAACTAATTTTCAAATGGTTCAAAATTAAAAATTATAGATAAAGCAATTATAACATTTATGTAGTGAGTATATGAAAAATCATTGTACTATGTTTTACTTGTACATATTTCTAAAATTTTTCACAATAAGAAGCAGAGAACAAACTACAATGAGATTTAATTTCTCCTCATAAGATTTGCAGAGCTCTGAAAATCTGATCTTACCCAGTGCAAGTAAAAGTTTAGAAGAAATACAGCCAGAATTTTCCTTAGAAGCAAAGATGGTGGGACTTTAGTTTCCTTACTTTGGACATATCATGAGGAAATACCAATGGCTAGAAAAAGACATCATGGTTGGTAGAATGTCGGAGAAAATGAAGGAAACCCTCAGTGAGATGGAATGACACCATAGCCAAAACGACGGACTCAAACATAGCAAGGATCGTCAAGATAGCACCGGACTGGGCAGCGTTTTGTTCCGGATACATCAGGTTGCTACTAACAACAACAGCAAAAGTACGGTAATCAGGCAGTTGTCTATAATGATGTCTGGAGTATGTGAATCTACTTGAAGAGTATTAGCAAAATCTATTTAATTTCTGCTTAATTTATAATAGTAAACACTTAGAAATATATACCCATAAATAGGAATATATTTGAATGCATCATGATATACCTATATAATAAAAAAAATTTAGAGAAGGAAAAAAATACTCCTTTTATTATGAAGTGGAAAAAGTGCATAGCAGGTCTGTATCTTATTGTTATGCTAGTATAGGAGCATTAACATAAATCTATGTGTACAATTCCAAAAACAGAGGGCTAGATAGAAGACAATTTTATTTTTATTTTATGCCCTTCTATATGCTTTTAAAAAATGAATTAAAAATACCATTAGCTAGTACTGTGGTTTTTTTAAATAATAAAAGTGATGAAAACACGTGTCAGTGTAAGCGTAAGAACTAGAAGTGACCTTAGAGATTATCTGCATCACATTAATTTTGAGTTTAAAACAACAATAAAATGAGCCAAAATATTTATATGCCTTGTCTCAGATCACTCAACTAGCTGGTGGCAGAACCAGGACAAGAACCCAGGCCCATTTTACTACACAGTGTTAATGGTCCACCTATATTTTATCTAACTTTATGGTTTACTAAACGTCCCTGGTGGTGCAGTGATTAAAGTGCTGGCCTGCTAACCAAAATGTCTACAGTTCAAACCCACCAGCAATTCCCAGGGAGGAAGTTGTGGCAATCTGTTTCCATAAAGATTTACAGCCTTGGAAACCCTACAGGGCAGATCTTCTCTGTCCTATAGGGTCACTATGAGTTGGAATCCATTCGACAGCAGTGGGTTTTTGTTTTTTTTATTTAGGACCCAAACAAAATTTTGTTCTTAAGCTTAATGGCATATTTTTTAAATCTCAGGTTTTATTTTAAATAAATATAGGATACATAGTTTTTTAAGTATTTTTCCCAAAATGTCTTCAAATGTAACTTGTATTACTAACATTTTCAAAAAGAGAATCTCATAGTACAGACTCAGCTGGGTTTGAGGGTGGGGTGGGGATAAAGAGAATGAAGTCCCATTTTTGTTTGTAATCCAAATTTGGATCCAAATTCTCCAATATAGCTATAACAGGCAACCTGATGTGCTTTAAGTGTTCTTGACTGTTATTGACTGATTAATGATAATGGCGCTGCATGCAAAAGTTGAAAAATAAAAAAGTGAAATCAAAGAATTGACAGATTTTCATTGTGGTATTGGTGAAGAATACTGATTACACCTTGGATTAGCAGAAGATTGAACAAATCAGTCCTGGAAGAAGTACAGCCAGAATGCTCTTCAGAAGCAAGGATGTCAAGACTTCTTCATCTTGCTTACTTTGGACATGTCATTAGGAAGACAAATTTCTAGAAAAGGGTGTGGTGTTTGGTAAAGTAGAGGGTCAGCAAAAAAGAGAGAAACCTTCCTGAGATGGATTAACAAGGCGGGTGCAACAATGGGCTCAAACATACCACAACTTAGAGGATGGTGCAGGACTGGGCAATGTTTAATTCTGTTATACATACGGCCACCGTGAGTGGGAGCCAACTCAAAGGCAACAAGCAGCAATATTTTGTTCAACAGTCCACTCCTGGTATTCATTTTCAGTTAGTAAGAAACCAAAGAATAGAACAGGAACTGATACAACACACATTTTACATAGTCACGTGACCCTCCTCTGTACATCTGAATTTTCACTCTTTTCTCCTTTTTTCCATCCTGTGTATTAAGAAAAAAGGCTTTACAACCCAATGTTTTATTAATTGAATAAGCAGTATAAAATCAGGAGGGTGATATTTTTATTCTTTACTCAAAAAGCTCAACTTTTTTTGTTATGTAAAAGACTTTCAGGATTGGTGGAGTAAGGCAGGAGATAGGAAAAAAGTGCTATGAAATATATTTGGATAACTTTCAAACATGAATCTTAATTTTCAAAATCATACCTCATTTTCTTTCTTTGGTTTGTGTCCAAAGAGGAAAAACGCAAGTGAGAAGACAGAGTATCTTAAAATTTAAGCTTCATATACTTAACGCGGTAAGTTACGCTAGCTTAACATGAAGAAATTCTTCAAAACAACCAAATAGTTACTGGTTTTGTTCCTCTTATGCTAATGTAAATGTCTAGAATGTAAGCATTGAAGCTGGCAGGTGGTTTAAAACTAGCAAACAAGTTCTATGGAAGTGGTATAGCTATTTCAGGCAACATGATTTTCAGATTCACTGGAGCCTGGAGGCAATATTCTCAGACTATACTAAAAAGAAGGAAAGGCTTAAGAAATCGTAACATTTAATCAAATATGGGCCCTGTCTCCAGAAAACCACATAAGACCATATGTCATTAATTCCTATGTGTTAAAAAAAAAAAAATTTTTTTTAACTTTATTGCTTTTTTTTCTTCATCTGAAATGCGCTTAAACCTTAATATTAATTTTTGTATTTTATGCATTTTTGTAAAGTTCTTCATATATTTTGTAGAATGGCATGAAGTATACAGTTGATAAAACATTTCCAGTTCTAAAGGTTTTAGGTTGCTTGTAGATGAGTTTTCAATCCTTTATACAACCAAACCAGTGCTTCAAAATTCAATCAACTTTACTTTTCAAAACTGCTTAAGGACTTATTATTGCAACGTTTTTTTAGAATCAGTCATTTCATAGGTGCCTATATTTGGTATATTCAGCAATATGGATGGATTTTTTTTCAGAGATGTAGAATATATATATTCTAGCACGTGAGTAGAATCAGTTTCTTACTCAAGTAATAGTATATTTTCAATTTTTAAGGTGATTTTGGTGATCTTTTTATTTTAGTTTTTTTTAGCAATATTTTTAAGAGGAACAGAATAATATAAAGATGAACAGATTAAATTGAAAATCACTAAATCATGATTGCACCTTTAAAAAAATTACTCACATGAAGAGCAATTTAATATCTGGTTAAATGTTCTGTTTGCTGTATATTTGGTATGGAATTAGATAAAAGAAGTCAAGGAATGTTTTTATAATAAATTTTCTTTTGTTTCTCAAAGTTTTTTAAATCAAAGCTTCAGAAATATAACACTTTGAACTTATTTTTCCATTTATCTTCCATAGAAATATTTCACCAAGCAATATGTGAATTTTTTAAATGTCCCAGAATGAAGTATATCAACTTTCAAACCACTCTTACTACAGATTCGACATCAAATTTAGTTTGACATTTAGACCTTTGTTTTCATGACTGAAGTATTTGCCTCCACACAACGTTTCACCTATGAGGAACTGGCTTTAAAAATCTTTATCTGAGTTAAGTGCTTTACTGGAGCCAAGTATTCCCAATTTAGACTCAATATTGCCAAGAAAATACTGCAACTGAGTCATTAATGTTCGAAAAAAACATAAACCATACTAAATATTTAAACAAAGTCTATTTAGCATAGGAATTAATTATGGAAATGTTCAATGACTAAAGGTTTAAAAAGGAAACAGAGAGTAACTTAAAAATAAAAACTGGAGGAATCATCTACCTCTCGGACAAGAAGGGATAAGTTAGCTTTAACACAAACCAAGACCTTGGATCTCACCATCACCAAGAAAGAAGAGCCAGGAGTGGAGCGTGTCCTTTGGACCCGAGTTCCCTGCTCTGAGAAGTTCCTGGAACCAGGAGAATGAGAGGGAGAGCTGTAACACTGAAGACAGTGAAAAGTGGTGGCAGAGAAATGGTGGCAGCAGAGGCAGGAGACCAGCTGGAGAGGCTGAGGAGGGCCTCCCAGCCCACAGAGTGAGAAATCTGAGCACCTTTGGGCCATGGCTTACTGGTGGAGTGGAGTGCCTCTGGGTACTTTTCAGCAGAACTAAAAGAGCTCTGTAACACTTGCTTGAGGAGGGAAGAGGCCAGGCCAAGGAGCCAAGAGATCTAGAGGCTAGAGGGAGGTGTGTCTGTGGAAACCACTGAGAAGAGGCTGTCCTGATAGAAGAACTACATCCTGAGCATTCCCAATCCTAAATTGCAAACTGTTACTTCTCTAACATACCCTGTAATTGTGAGTGTTGTCTGTGAGTTCTGTGTGGCCATTGCAACAAATTATCAAACCGAGCAGAAAAGTAGAGAGTGCCTTGGGAGTGATGGTTGGTGTCAGAATTGGTAAAAAAGTTGGAAGGTGGAGGCATGTCTGGCCTTTGCCTCACAGGAATTAGCCTTGAGTTGTTGGTCTTGATTCTCCTTCCCCCTCATGAGGTTAGAAGAGGTCAGATTCCACCGCCTCACCAATTCTACAGTTGGTAAATTTATGTCTCAGTTATCTAGCGCTACTATAGCAGAAATACCACAAGTGGATGGCTTTAACAAACAGAAATCTATTCCGTCAGAGATTAGGAGGCTAAGTCCGAAATCAGGGCATCAGCTCCAGGGGAAGTCTTTCTCTGTCAGCTCTGGGAGAATGTCCTTGTTACTTTCAACATCTCTGGGCCTGGCATCATTTGGAGATCTGCATGTGTGTTGCCATTAATCTTTCCCTGGGAAATAACCTCTCTAAGAGGTTCTCAGTGCAGGAACCCTGGTTCCAAAGGACATGCTCCACTCCTGGCTCTTCTTTCTTGGTTGTACTGATAAATGGAGAAAATATTGAAGTTGTCAGGGATTTTATTTTACTTGGATTAATAATCATTGCCTATGGAAGCAGCAGTCAAGAAATCAAACAACATAGTGTATTGGGTAAATCTGCTTCAGACCACTTAAAGTGTTAAAAAGCAAAGATGTCACCTTCAGAACTAAGATGTGCCTGACCCAAGCCATGATATTTTTAATCACCTCATATGCACGTGAAAGCTGGACAATGAATAAGGAAGACTGAAGAAGAATTGATGCTTTTGAATTATGGTGTTGGCAAAGAAAATTGAATATACCACGGACTGACAAAAGAAAGAAAAAATCTGTCTTGGAAGAAGTACGACTGGAATGCTTCTTAGAACGGAAGAGATGGTGAGACTTCATATTAGATGTTTTGGACACATCATCAGGAAGGGCCAGTTCCTAGATTAGGACATCATGCTTGGTAGAGGGTCAGTGAAAGAGAGGAAGGCCCTCAAAAAGATGGGTTGACACGGGCTACAACAACGGGCTCCAATGTAGCAATAATTGTGAGAAAGGCACAGGACTGGGCAGTGTTTCATTCTCTTGCTATAAGGTTGCTATGAGTCAGAGCTGACTCAACAGAACCTAACAAGACCTTGGAGAATGGGCCCTGGACGTTGAGGCCTAGACTTCTAAGGATACGGTCATAACCAACTGCTACTTATGTGGGGACATGATAAGGCTGATTCTACAAGTATCAAAAGAATTTCAAGGCTAGATCCTGATTGCTAATGCTGGGGCAACAGAAATAGAAACAGCAAGTAGAAAGGAGAAAGCTCTTTCTTCCTCCTTATGCTTTCATTTTTTTTATATTGGCAAAGCCAAACAGAAACTCAGTGCTCCAGAATTACAGAGCATATAGAGAAAGGTAGATTTGGAGCTGAATGACAGTATTAAATAACTGGCTTTTCGCATCCATCTGCTATTCATTATCCACACACATCCTTGCAAATATATTCAAACTTACATCCCAGAACTCCATGCTTCTATCTAAAAAGATGTAACAATCTTCTGACAATTGAAGACTGTCACCATCACAAAGCATAAAGATATCCATCCCTCGGTGTTGTTAATCCCTCTTCTAGTTCAGTCAAAATTCCAGTAGATTTCTAACACACTCTTGGAGGAGGATCACCAAACCTCACATTAAGCCCTTTATTGAAGCTTAATAGTTCAATTAATCTGTGGTGAACCACTGGATCAGTGTCTAATGACTGTCTACCAGTCTATCCACGTACTCTCTTTTTCTCTTATGCTTTTGCTCCATTGCTCTATCACTATTTTACCTTCTCATTCTCTGATTGTCTTTCTATCAGAAAATCATAAGCACTTTAGAAACTGATAAAAACAACTTGAGGGAAGAAACAGAGGTATAGTCCATGACTATGTTAGCTGATTAAAAAAAGAAAAAGTTAGCGATGTCTAGACTTTCTTTGTTAGGTACAGTGGAATTCTGGAAGAAATTCATTGGAATTTTGGATATCATATAGGTGTTTGACTTTACCATTATTATTGGAAATATATTAAATGAATGAATTTCTAATTGCATTATCATTTTCTTTCTTGATTTTAAGGCAAGACATATTCGATGAAAGTTTTGTACTTTTAAAGGCAATATAGGAAACATAAATATTACAGCCTAAGTTTTTATTTCTTCATCTATAGCAGAATCATTGAGTTGTTGGGGAAAAAAAAAAGAACCCTACATAATGCGTGTAAAAAAAGAGATTCTGGTTGAAACTTGAAAACTCACATATGGCTACCTCATTCTGAAAAGGTTGCACTGAAGTCACAGAAAATACATAAAGAAGAAATTAACTAAATAGTAAAACCATGTAAGCACAGAAAATAAGGTATACAAAAGTTTGGAGAAATTCTTAGAAGAAAACAAATGGTAGTAGATCCAATTATATCAGTTAGTGTTTAAAATAAATAATATATAATCATAATACTATAAATGCTACTTACCAATGTTTAATTTTTAGAAGTAACATGTAGAAAAATTGTGACAGACAATTATAGCTACAGAACAGAATGTGAATGTTGTAACCTAATTTTAAAATATGTATGTATATATAATTAACATACATAGAGAAGAATAAGAAATATCAGTTGTAAAATATCCTCATCTTTCATATTTGAGACTCATATAATCTAACATTTATATAAATTAAGACAGATATGAAATAATTATATTTAAACTCATAAAGATAATAGTAAACAGGAATTATAATAACAAAGACTGATAGAATAAAAAAGCGAGGGTAAGAGGCAATTTATATCGATAAATTAAGAGAAAAACTGAAGTATCATGTTTACACACAAATGAATTGCCATCTGAGTCATTTAGTACTGCATTGACAGAAATAGCACAAGTGGATGGCTTTAACAAAGAGAAATTTATTTTCTCACAGATTAGTAGGCTGGAAGTCCAAAAAGAGCATCAGCTCCTTGGGAAGGCTTTCTTTCTCTGTCAGCTCTGGAGGAAGGACCTTCTCATCAATCTTCCCCTGAACTAGGAGCTTCTCTGCACAGGAACCCCAGGTCCAAAGGACGGGCTTTGCTTCTGGTGCTTCTTTCTTGATGACATGAGGTCCCCAACTCTCTGCTTCTGTGGTACAGGCCACATCCCAGAGAAACTTAATTTATGTTGGATCAGGGACATGACCTTAGTAAGAGTGTCAGTCCCACTCTAATCCTCTTTAACATAAAATTGTAATCATGAAACAGAGGACAGCCACACGATACTGGGAAATGGCCAAACCAAGTTGACACATATTTTTTGGGGACAACAATTCAATCCATGGTACCAGGTAAATAATTTTTTTAAAGTGTTTAATCTGGAACAATTTGACAGTTTTTTTTTTTGTTTGTTTTCCTTGGCATGTTTGAGGGATATAGTAAATTGTTAAATAGGATGTCTTTCAATACAAATTTTTTAATGTTGCCTTATATTTAGATTTGGGCTCCATTTTTGGCAGGATTACAACAGAAGTGATGTTGTGTCATTATTACTGGAAACACATAACATCAGTTTGTTGCAATATTATTGAGCTAAATAAGCATGTATTGGGTAATTCCCACCTTCCCTGTGAACTGTGTGGTAAGGGTCAGTATGAATTCAACCCCCAAAGTGTGGAGATGGATCCAATTCTCAGCTTCTCATTTCTCCACCCTCATTTTCAGCCACCCATGTAGCACTCTCTCTCCAACCCTAGCCACTTGGAGCTATATCTGAGCTCACAAATTAGAACATATTCTTTCATACCATGCAGCATTTCTCTGACCCTAGACACTCAAACCTAGATCAGAGCTCACAAACTAAAACTACGTATTCCTTTAGACTGACAAGCGGATAGATATCAGCCCCTGCTGGCTCTCCTATCTGTCCCTGTGGGTTTGATACCTCTCTGGAATGCCTCACAGAATATACCATATTTATGACTACAAATTTATTATAGCCAAAAAAGGATACAAATCATAGGGCAAGGTCTGGGAAGTTTCCCAGCATGGAACTTCCATGTCGCAAAGAGGGATATGCTACACTCTTCTGTGCATGCATGTCTTATCCCAACCAGGAGGCTCATCTGAACCTTAATATCCAGGTTTCTTACTGGCCTCCCCAAGTGGGCATAATAGATTGCATCATGCTAGTCAATATCAGATAGTCAGGTGGTCCCTCTTGTTCTTATCAGCCCCCACTCATTGGCCTTAGGTGTGGTCCAACTCTCACAGAGAACGAAGGACAGATTACTTTTTGCACCTTAGAATGAATAATGTCAATTTTAATCACTTAAGGTGGTAGATATCACATTTCTATACTCTCAAGTTACTTTCTTCATCATAGTTAATAAGTAATTTGCGTGAAGAAGTTTAAGAACAGAGACTGTTCTTTAAATAATAATACTGAATTGTCGCTACATTTTCTGACTTTGATAATCATATTGTACTTATATGGGAAATATGTGTGAACTATCTAGAGGTAAAGTAATACATATGCACAACTTAATCCCAAATAGTTCAGAGAAAATATGCATATATTTACATATATTCAAAGAGTCAACAATAAAGCAAATGTTGAAAGATGTCAGAGTTGGTGAATCTGGGTAACTGGTTACTGAAAGCTCCTTTTACTATTCTTGCAACTTCTCTGAAAGTTTGAAAATAAAACAAAATAAAAAGGAAATTGTTTATACTGGTTACCTTTAAGGTTTGGGCTTATGCATTGAATATGGCAGCAGAATAATTACCTTTTCACTCTATACCCCTCTGATTGTTTTCTCCTAATATGGGCATTGTTTAATTCCTTCAAATAATTAAAACAACTTAGTAATAAAAATTCAGCAGTTAGCACAGTACTTAGCACACAGGAAGACTTAATGAGTGATCTATGAATAGTGTGCTATTCAGTAAAGAGAAGATAAGAGGAAGCATTAGTTCCCAACATCTTCTAAATGGAGAATTCTAAGCTTAGGATTTATATAGTAAAAGTTGCCTTAGATAAACCTGTTACTTTCATTCTGCTTGAGCTGCCTCAAGTCTTGTAGTTCATATCATGTCAGGGATCACATGAAAGCAAAGTAAAGACACTAGCCTTCATATTACAATAACCTATGGAGAATCTGAAAAAGAGTGCTAGGACAGGCCCAAATCATAAAAATCACTTCCATTAGGTGTCCTTCAGATTAAGCATATCATATGATTTACGAGGAACAAATTGAAGAACAATGTTGCCTTCATCCTTAAAAAGAACATTTTGAGATCTATCCTGAAGTACAACATATTCAGTGATAAGTTAATATTCATAAGCCTACAAGGGAGACCAGTTAGTTAATATGACTATTATTTAAATTTATATACCAACTACAAATGCCAAAACTGAAGAAATTGAAGATTTTTACTTCTCGCTGCAGTCTGAAATTAATCAAATGTGTAATCAAGATGCATTGATAATTACTGGTGATTGGAGGGGAAAAGTTAAAAACAAAGAAGGATTATTAATTGGGGAATATGGCCTTAATAAGAATAGCATCCAAGATGGCATTAAGAATTCTGCAAGACCAATAGCTTTTTGGAAACACTTTTTTTTTAAGCAACTAAGAACTATACATGTGGACCTTGCCAGATGGGTAACATAAGAATAAAATCAATTTCATCTGTGGAAAGAGGCAATGGAGAAACTCAGCATCATCAGTAGGACAATCTACGGGATGACTGTGCAACAAACCATCAACTGCTAATTTTTAAGTTCAAGATGAAGCTAAAAAAAAAAAATCAAACCGAATTCAGAAAAGCCAAAGTACAACCTTAAATATATCCTAAATGAATTTAGAGACCATCTCAAGAATAGCTTTGACACACTGAACACTAATGATTAAAGACCAAAAGAGCTCTGGGAAGACATCCAGGGCATCATACAAGAGAAAGTAAAAGGTCTTTTGGAGGAAAATGCCTGATTTCCCAGCGTGAGATTCACTGCCCACTCCCTCCAGGACTACTTAATTGTACTATGTATGCACCACTGAGGAGGTTGTTTCTCCTGGTGACTTTTAATCGACTATATTTTTATTCAGAAAATGTAGACTTAAAAAATTAATTGTGCTGCTAGAAGAGGGGATTGACTGTTCTTTCTGGTCATGCAGGCATGGTCACAGGATTGCTATGCTGTTTGAATTTGAACAAAGTCCCTTTCTTGGTAACATGATGGTCAAGCTGGCTACAGCTAAACTAAAACCGCTTCCCCTGTTCCCATGCAACCTGAGGTATAAAATCCTTAGACCTCTTTATCCTATTATCTTTTGCCTATAATGTATCTTGTGGTCATACATATGTAGGAGACATTTTCTATGTCAATTAACCCTGAGATGGGGGTCTGAGGGAGAATGACCCCATAATAAATGTTACTCAATTCACCTGCATCCTAATTGCAGTGCAAGTAAATAAAAGCTTATAATCTTGTCACTGGTTAAGTTGGAACTTTTTGCAGGCATTGGCCAAAAACAAGGCTCCAGGAATTTACAGGATACCAAATGACATTTTTCAACAGAGGGATGGAACAGTGATAGTGCCCACAGGTCTATGCCAAGAAATTTGGAAGACAGTTACCTGGCCAATTGACTTGAAGAGACCCATATTTGTGCCCATTTCAAAGGTGACCCAATGGAATGGGGGAATTATCGAATAATATCATTAATATCATGGGCAAGTATGGTTATGCTAAAGATAATTAAAAAATCATTGCAACAGTGCATTCACAGTGAACTGCCAGAAATTCAGATTCACAAGAGGATGTGGAGGGAAGGATATCATTAACGACGTCAGATGGATCTTTGCTGAAAGCAGAGACTACGCAAAGGCATTCGACTGTGTGGATCATAACAAATTGTGGATAATATTGCAAAGGAGTAGGAATTCCAGAAGGCTTAATTGTGCTCATACAGAACTTGTACATAGACCAAGAGGTAGTCTTTTGAATAGAACAAGGGTATACTGTGTGGTTTAAAATCAAGAGCAGTGTGTGTCAAGGTTGTATCTTTTCACCATGCTTATTTATCTCTATGCTGAGCAAATACTCTGAGATACTGGACTATATGAAGATGAATGCAGCATCAGAATTGGAGGAAGGCTTATTAATAACTTGTAATATGCAGATGACACAACCTTGCTTGCTGAAAGGACTTGAAGCACTTACTGATGAAGATCAAAGACTACAGCCTTCAGTATGGATTACACCTCAATAGAAAATAATAATAATAATCCTCATAACTGGACTTATAAGCAACATCATGATAAAGAGAAAAAATAATTGAATTTGTCAAGGATTTCATTTTACTTGGATCCACAGTCAACGTCCATGGAAGCAGCACTCAGGAAATCAAAGGACACATTGCATTGGGTAAATCTGATGCAAAAGACCTCTTTAAAGTATTAAAAAGCAAAGATGTCGTCTTGAGGACTAAAGTGTGCCTGACCCAAGCTATGGTATTTTAATCTTCTCATATGCATGTGAAAGCTGGATGATGAATAATGTAGATGGAAGAAGAATCACTCCCTTTAATTATGGTGTTGGCAAAGAATATTGAATATACCACGGACTGCCAAAAGAACAAACAAATCTGTCTTGGAAGAAGTACAGCCAGAATGCTCCTTAGAAAGAATACTGAGACTTTGTTTCATGTACATGTTATCAGGAGGGATCCCTCCCTGGAGAAGGACATTGTGCTTGGTAAAATAGGGGGTCAGTGAAAAAGAGGAAGACTCTCAACTCTCAAGGAGATGGATTGACACAGTGGCTGCAACATTGGGCTCAAACATAAGCAACAATTATGCCTATGGGGCAGGACGGGGCAGTGTTTTGTTCTGTTGTACACATGGTCTCTAGGAATCAGAACAGATAGGGCAGCACCTAACAACAACATATTGTGCTTAGGTGGCTTGTATATTGATTAAGAGGTAGTCTTTAGAATAGAGCAGGGGAAGACTGCTTGGTTCAGGACTGAAAAGATATGAGGCAAAGTTGTACACATTCACCTTACTTATTTGATCTGTATGCTGCACAGATAATCCATGTAGCTAGACTATATTAAGAAGAACATGGTTATCAGGATAGGGGAGTGACTCAGTAACAACCTTTTGATTTGCAGATGACACAATCTTCCTTGCTGAAAATGAAGATGACTAGAAGTACTTACTAGTGAAGTCAACGATTACAGCCTTCGGTTTGGATTATGCCCGAAGGTTAAGAAAATGAAAATTCTCCCAACTGGACCAATCGACATCATGATAAATGAAGAAAAATTGAAACTGTAAAAGATTTCCTTGTACTTGGATCTCACCAATCAATGTCCATGGAAGTAGCAGTTAAGAGATCAAATACTGTATTGCATTGGGCATATCTAATACAAAAGACTACTTTAAAATTTTAAATAACAAAGATGTCACTTTGACGACTAAGACAGGCCTGACCCAAGTCATGGTCTTTTCAATGGCCTCATATGCATGCAAAAGCTGAACAATGAAAAAGGACACAGAAAAATAGCTGATGTATATAAATTGGGGTGTTGACAAAGAATCTTGAATATTCCGTGGGTTGCCAGAAGAACAAAAAAATCAGTTTCAGAAGAAATACAATGAGAGTATTCCTTAAGAGTGAGTATGACGAGGCTTCAGCTGGGTTACTTTGGATACAGCATCAGGAAAGACTAATTGCTAGAAAAAGACATCATGTTTGGTAAAGTGGAGGGTCAGCAAAAATGAGGGAAATCCTTAAAGAGATAAACTGACACAATAGTCACAGCAATGGACTAAATTATACCAAGAATCTTGAAGACAGCACAGCAACAGGCAACATTATTTCTGTTATATATAAGGTCACCATGAGTAGATGCTAACTTGGTGGCAACAAAGAACAATGACAAATAACATGGGATATGTCCATGCACTTTTACATTCACTTCTTTGTAGGGTGTGCTTCATGGATGAAGTTTGAAAAATGTTATATTTTTTAATATGAAAATGTTCACTTTCTTATTTAACTCAAAGATTATTTGAAAGCTCACATTTAATAAAGGTAAATATATAGAGGAATTAAAAGAGCCCACATCTACTACAGTAAGTCTGACAAGATTTCATAAGTTAACACTGGTGTGATAGAAGATATAAATGAAGTTTAGTATTGATTTGAAATTAATTATCATTCATTTCACTCAATGCAAATGAGAGTAATAAAAGGAGAGAAAATTATGTCTATGAAGAACAAAAAATGGATCACAAGTAAGTTCTTACATAAGCTTTTATAAAAATCTGTGTTTTCAGGTTCAATTTAATGTATTTATGATTCAGTTTTCTGTGGAACTTTGCAAACGCAGGCATAGTGTATGTAAATGAAGTTTTATTGGCTTCTTCAAAAACATCTTCGAATTATTCGCTTTGAAAATGTTTTCCACTTCAAAATACATGATCTGAGAAGCTTTTCACTTCCATGGCAATACTGCCAGTGTTCAAGTATTATAGGGACTATTTTAGGGATGTTTTCAAATTTATAGCACTTCACTATTTGTAACAATTGACTGTGGATTGGTTTTTGTAAATAGTATCGATGCACTAAAATTTAAATGTAGTTACTATACTATGGTAGGAATGAGAGATAGAGAATAAATATGAATAATATACTTTGAGATAATAAAAACAATATGTAAATATACAGTATCAAGAGTGAATTTCCTGTTTAGCTTATTGAGACTGAAAGTAAAAGAGAAGATGCTATTTTTCATTAACATAAGTTCTTTGAAATAAGTACATTTTATTGCAAGTCATTTCATTGAATTATGGTTCTTTAGAATGTGTAGTGCAAACCAATATATTTTTGAAAAAATCAGTTTTCACAGTTTATGATTATCCTATTCATTCATTTGAGAATCATAAATTATGCACCTACAGATACAAGCCTTTGTACTAGTGGCGATTAACTTTTATCTATTGCTTTTTACTCTAGGTTAGACACCATGTTAGGAGCTTGTGCCTTTAAACATGCAGAAATTGAGATGTTGAAAGTCACTTGCCCAAGGATATACAGCTTGAAGTGGTAAAAAAACAGATTTGAACCTATTAAGTTCAATTCCAGAGTCAACTACACATGAGCACTACTCTATACTTCCTAGGATTTGATATATTTCCTCAACAAGCTCAGAGTACTGCAGCAGAGAATAGATCTATGAAGAGGCAGTTGTGAAATTAAATATGCTGTATAAAACCAAAACAAAACAACAAAACAACAACCCTGCAGTCAAGTTGATTCCGACTCATTGCGACCCTAAAGGACAGAATAGAACTGCCCCGTAGGGTGTCTGGTGAATTTGAACTGCTGACCTTTTGGTTAGCAGCTGTAGCTCTTAACCACTATGCCACTAGGGTTTCCAAATATGCTGAAAAGTAGTAAATAAATCTGAACAAATTTAGTCAGAAGCACAAAAGAAGATATAATTTAGAGGGAGGATAATGTAAGAGTCAAGAGTAATAGCAAAGTCCGATAGATCTGAGTTCAAATCCTATACTTACTTGATGAGAAATTTTGGGCAAGTTACTCAATATTTCTATGCCTCATTTCCATTACCTTTAGAATGGAAACATGAATAAATCTACCATATAGAACTGTTCAGAAGAATAAGTAAAATAGTACACAAGCACAGAGGTGTGGTAGGCACTAATAGGTATTGGACTGTTTTAGAGGTTTGAAGAAGCCAAGACATAGTATGTATTTTCCCTTCCGGAGTTCTAGACAAATTGAAAGAGGCAAAGGATGTGAATGGAGAAGAAAATGTCACCTCTGCTGTCGATGCAGCTGCTGCTGGACAATGTGGAGAAGTGTGAGTCGGTAGCATCCTAATACTGAACTCTGGAATTGAACACGATTAACACCTATTTCAGAGCCCCTGGGTGGTGTAAATGGTAAATGTGCTTGGCTGCTAATCAAAAGGTTGGAGGGTGGAGTCCACCCAAAGGTGTCTTGAAAGAAGAAAAAAAAAAAAACGGAACAACAAAACCAAACCTGTTGCCATCGAGTCAATTCTGACTCATAGTGAGCTATAGTATAGAGTAGAACTGCCCCACAATGTTTCCAGGGAGCACCTGGTGGATTCCAACTGCTGACCTTTGGTTAGCAGCAGTAGTGTTTAACCACTACACCACGAGGGTTTCCTTGAAAGAAAGACATGATGATCTACTTCGGAAAAATCAGCCATTGAGAATCCTATGAAGCACAGTTCTCCTCTGGCAAACATGGTGTTGCCATTAATTGGAATTGACTTGATAGCAAGTGATTTTAACATCCATGTCACAGATAGGACTAGATAGCTGCAGGTCTCTCTCCTCATAAAACTTACAGCAGGAAGGATGATTGCTTCCCATAGACAGGTAGTTCACAAAGAAAGGAGAGAAATTTGGGGTCAAGCATGGTTAGTTAATTCCTACTAAATTGACTTAATTTTCCTCTCTCCTCTCTATATAAGTAGTGAGGGGAGAGAAAAAGGCTAGGAGTATATCTCTCTGGTGGTCCATTCACATGGAAATGAGACAAGATAAGTAGATACTCTCAAGATATTATTATTCTTGTTATTAATGTCTGAAAATTTTACAGAAAAAAATGAATACCTGAAAGCTTAGATGACTGCTGAAACTGGAAGCCAGGAATTTCAGTGGCTAGGAAAAAAAGAAAAGAACATTCCAATGATAAAGAACAATATGTACTAAGACATTCAGCTGTGAGAGAATTTGCTCTTTTCCAGAATGGCAAGAAACAGAATGCCTAGTGGGAAGAAGGGGTAATCAGAAGAAGAAACAGAATATGCTATAAGAGAGGAAATGAGGAGATAGATTTTGAAGTTCATTGATTTCATTTCATTGGATTTGGAATTGATCATGTATAAACAAGCAATCAGTTAAAGTCTTTAATTAAGAAGGGAAATGTTATTCCTTCTCTTTTTTTTAAGGAAAATAATTCTGAGAGGGCTGTAAGACACAAAGATATGTAGCACAGGCTGCTTTAATACTACACATGAACGATGAAAGATGACAGTGGTTTGGGACTGAATAAGGTTCAGGACATGTTTTTGAGAAATAATATGGGATTTGGAACTTTATTGGGTTTAGGATGAGACAGAGAATGAAAGTAAGCTCAATTATTTTCCCAAGTTTGAGCCTGTAGATATAAACATATCAAACCTGGGATAAAAAAGTCAGGTATAGGGAGGAAAAGAATGAAAATCAGCACAACCGATTGGTAATAATAAGGTGTTAGGAATTAAAAAGACGAATTTGAATTCCGGTGCGCTCCCTTACTATCTGTGTAATCTTGGGTTAATAACTCAAACTCTCTGATACATAGTTTTAATATTTATATAATAGGGTTAATAAGGATTGCCATTCAGACTTTTTGTAAGCATTAGAAATATTACCAGTATTAGGATTTCCTGTTCTGAGCCCTTGTCATGTCATATCATGTCTTGTCATGCTTTAAGATCACTCTGTATTACAGCTGGACTTTAAAGAGGTGAGGATATAGTTTTAACCTGCCTACTTGAAAAGAGAATACATGTAGGACATGTTCACATAAGTTAAATACATTAATTATTTCCAAAATTTTACGATGTCATAATGCTTTTCTAGATTTAGCCCTATCCCATTACTTCAACAAGTAGAGGTATTATGGGAATTGGAATCAGGAATATTTCTGTGAAGAAAACTACTCATGGTGAGACTATTGAGGGCAGAAGAGGGTATACATTTTATGAAGATTTTGCTCTCATCTTGGAACATAATTGTTAAACCTTTGAACAAATCAACTTGTTATTAGATCTGTTTAAAATGTTAGCAGAAATGCTTTGAGATCTTCTGAATTAGGATTTATGGAAGTGTGGATCCACAGTTGATTTTGGTTGGATATTCATGTTTAGATTGTGTGTACATTAAATGTAAGTAGGATATCAAAAGCAAGTAGAAAAAAATCTCTAGGGGCAGTAGTGCTCCCTTTTCATCATGGTAGAGTATCCTGGTTGAATAAATCCTTCAGATAACAATTATAAAATATAAACAAATCATTAAAAAAAAATTAAAACATTGAAGAATGATCAGGTAGAAGAAATAGAAGGAGATTTATCCTTGAAGAATGGTAAGTTCAGGGTTGATATTAATGAGTTTGCAGTGCCCTGCCAGAGTGCACCAACTCAACCAGCAGGAAGACAAAGCCTTACTGGCATGAAGTATCAGAAAACAAAGTTCAGGACTGGAAAACCAGATCAAAAAATAGGGAGAGAATTCTGGAAGGAGGGGAATCTCCAAGGAGATAAACCCACAATCTGCATTTAAAATTACTCAAATCCTAGATTAGCCAGTAAACATACTTTGGGAAGACTCCAGTGGACCTTGAATAAAACTAACTGGAAACTAAAAGGATTAAGTGAAGAATTCATGTGTTCCCAGCTGCAGAGGTGAAAGAGTTATGAGGTTGAGTCCAACCAAGTTAACTCTTTGATGCAAAAAAAAAAATAAATAAAATAATAATAATAAAATAAAAAGAATCTATTCTTTTAAAAATAATTATTATATAATTAATATTTTTAGAGAGTATCTTTCAAAATTCCAAGGATACAAATAAAAATAATCATGAGACATACAAAAAAACAAACCTAAAAATGTGACCCAAACTCAAGACAGACACTGATCAATAGAAACCAACCCAAGAGAACATAGATGTTGCAAGAGGCATCAAAAGCTTATAAAACAGATGCATTAAATCTGTTAAAGGGCCTAGAGGAAAACATGCTCATAATGGGCAAACAGATTAACAATCTCTGGAGAGAACTAGAAACTAGAAATGTTAACTATAAAAAGAATCAAAATTGAAAAGCAAGATCCTAAAAGATAACAACAAATAAAAGAATTAACTGGAACATTTCAGATGCTAGCCAAGATCAAGTGAGCCAACAACAGCCTAACAGTCTCAAGGATTGCAATTAAAATAATAGGATAAGATTTAAAGGCAACTACCGAAGGATTCTGGAAAGTAAAAATATTGCAGGTAGATTGTAGGCAAAATATGAAGATTATTTTTTCTCTTTCTCACTTTAACAATGCTGAAGTTTTTTGTAAAAAAAAAAAATCTTACAACATAATTGTCAAAATTACTTGATGCACAAGTAACCACGAAAATGTTACAATTTCCAAGGGAAGAGGCAATCAACAGGCACCAACCCCAAGATAACCCAGATTTTTAAATTATCAACAAATTCTTAAAGCTGCTGTTGTAACTATACTCCATGAGGTAAAAATAAATATTCTTTGGACAAATAGAAGATAGATGTTTCCAGCAGAGAGACAGAAACTATAAAATGCAATTAAATGGTAACTTTAGAACTGAAAAATAAATTATTAAAGATGTGTAGTCAAAAAGCCAAAATTCAGCAAATTAAAAATTATTAACAAACATATTCATAATATAAAAGAATGCAGGAAAGGTAGAATAGAAGAACAAAATTTAGAGGATTCAAACAGAAAACCAACCTAAATTCAACCATATCAATGCTTACATTAAATTCAAATGGTTTAAAACATCAAATAAAAGAGATTCTTAGAATGGATTAAAAAAAAGTATGCACAAGACATTCATGTTCAACATAATGATATAGCTAGGTAAAATAAAAAATAAAATAATAGAATAAATTATATGTTAATATCAGACAACGTATATTTCAGAGCAAAAAAAACTTACTGCATGTAAAGAGGATCATTTCAAAATGATAAAGGGGTCAGTTAATCAAAAGGACGTAATAATCCTAAACTTCTATGTCTCGAATAACAGAACTGCAAAACAAGTGAAGAAAACCTTAGAGAGCTGCACCAGAAATAGGCAAATACATAAATATTCCTTTCTCAATAATTCATTGAACAAGTAATCAGAAAATCAGCAAAGGTATGATAGACTTGAACACTATCAGCAAACATGACCTTATTGATGGCAGAGGATATGCATTCTTTTAAACAACGCACAGAAAATTTATCAAGGTAAACTATTCTGGGACATAAAACAAGTCTTAATAAAATGTTAAAGGATTCAAGTCAAAAAGTATGTTCTCTAACAAAAATAGAGTTAAACTAGAAATCTAAAACAGAAAGCTCTTTGGAATATCCATAAATATGTTGTTATTGCTGTTAGGTGCCATTGAGTCAGTTCCTATTCATAGCGACCCCGTGTACAACAGAAGGAAACGTTGCCCTGTCCTGCACCATCCTCACAATTGTTGCTATGTTTGAGCCTATCGTCGCAGCCACTATGTCAATCCGTCTTGTTTCGGTCTTCCTCTTTTTCACTGACCCTCTCACCTTACCAAGCATGATATCCTTCTCAGAGAGTGGTCCTACCTAATGATACATCCAAAGAACTTAACATAAAGTTTCAACATCTTAGCTTCTAAGGGGTTTTCTGGCTGTACTTTTTCTAAGACACATTTTTTAGTTCTTCTGGGAGTCCGTGGTATATTAAATATTCTTCACCAACAACATAATTCAAAGGCATCAACTTTTCTTCAGTCTTCCTTATTCATTGTGTAGCTTTCCCATGCATATGAGGTGATTGAATATACCATGGCTTGGGTCCGGCACACCTTAGTCCTCAAAGGGACATCTTTGCTTTTTAACACTTTAAAGAGCTCTTTTGCATCGGATTTACCTAATGCAAAGTGTCCTTTGATTTCTTGACCGCTGCTTCCGTGGGCGTTGATTGTGTATCCAAATAAAATGAAATCCTCGACTTCAACATTTTCTCTGTTTATGATGAAGTTGCTTATTCGTTCAGTTATGAGAGCTTTTTGTTTTCTTTACGTTGAGGTGTAATCCATGCTGAAGGCTGTAGTCTTTAATCTTCATCATTAAGTTCAAGTCCTCCTCATTTTCAGCAAGCAAGATTGTGTAATATGTGTATCACAGGCTGATAAAGAGCCTTCCTCCAATCTTGATGCTGTGTTCTTACATACAGTCCAGTTGCTCAGATTATTTGCTCAGGATACAGACAGCATAACTATGGTGAAAGGACACAACTCTGACAGACATCTTTTCTGATTTTAAACTACACAGTATGCCCTTATTGTGTTCAAATGGCTGTCTCTTGGTTTAAGTACAGCTTCCTGATGAGCACAATTAAGTGCTCTGGAATTTCCATTCTACATAATGTTATCTGCTCTTTGTTATGACCCACAGAGTCAAATGCCTTTGCATAGTCAATAAAACACAGATAAACATCTTTCTAGTATTCTCTGTTTTCAGCCAAGATTCATCTAACATCAGCAATGATATTCCTCATTTCACGTCCTTTTTTGAATCTGGCTTGAATTTCTGGCAGTTCCCTGTTGATGTACTGCTGCAACCATTTTTGAATTATCTTCAGTAAAATTTTATTTGTGTGTGATATTAATGATATTGTTTGATAATTTTTGCATCCTCTTGGATAACCTTCTTTGGAATGGTTACAAATATGGATCTCTTCTAGTTGGTTGGCCAGATAGCTGTCTTCCAAATTTCTTGGCAAAGATCAGTGAGTGCTTTCAGCATTGAATCCTTTTGTTGTAACATCTTAATTGGTATTCTGTCAATTCCCAGATCCTTGTTTTTGGCCAATGCCTTCAGTGCATCTTGTACTTCTTCCTTCAATACCATAGGCTCTTGATCATATGCTACCTCTGGAAATGACTGAATTTCCATCAATTCTTTTTGGTACAGTGACTCTGTGTATTCCTTCCATATTCCTTTGATGCTTCCTGTGTCAACTGCAAGATTTTGCAAATAGAATCCTCCGATATTGCAATAAGAGGCTTCAATTTTTTCTTTAGTTCTTTCAACTTCAGAAATGCTGAACATGTTCTTCTCTTTAGGTTTTCTAACTCCAGGTCTTTGTGTATTTCATTATAATACTTTACTTTGTCTTCTTGAGCCGACCATTGAATTATTCTGTTCAGCTCTTTTACTTCATCATTTCTTTGTTTCACTTCAGCTACTCTACATTCAAAAGCAAGTATCAGAGTCTCCTCTGACATCCAGCTTGGCTTTTTCTTTCTTTCCTGTCTTTTTAATTACCTTTGGCTTTCTTCATGTATGATGTCATTCCACAACTCATTTGATCTTTGGTTGTTAGTGTTCAATGCCTGAAATCTATTCTTGAGGTGGACTGTAAATTCAGGTGGTCTATACTCAAGGTCATACTTTGGCTCTTGAGGATATATTTTAATTTTCTTCAGCTTCAACTTGAACTTGCATATGAGCAATTGATGGTCTGTTCCACAGTTTTGTTTTTTTTTTCCACAGTAGGCCACTGACCTTGTTCTCACTATTGATATTGAGCTTCTTCATTCTTTCTTTCCACAGATGTAGTCGATGTGATTCCTGTGTACTCCATCTGGTGAAGTCCACATGTATAGTCGCTGCTTTTGTTATGGAAAAAATATTTGCATTAACTAAGTCACTGGCCTGCAAAATTCTATCATGATATCTCCAGAGTCGTTTCTATCAACAAGGCCATATTTTCCAACTACAGAAGCTTTTTCTTTGTTTCCAACTTTTGCATTACAATCACTAGTAATTACCGATACATCTTAATTGCATGTTTGATCAATTTCAGGCTGCAAAAGTGGGTAAAAACTTCAGTTTCCTCATATTTGGCCTTAGTGGTTGGTGGATAAGTTTGAATACTCGTCATAGAAATTAGTCTTTCTTGTATGCTTCTGGATATTATCTAATCACTGACAGCATTGTACTTCAGGATAGATATTGAGATATTCTCTTTGATGATGATTGTGACACCATTCCTCTTTAATTTGTCATTCCAGGCATAGTAGACCATATAATTGTCCAATTCAAATTGTCCAATGCCAGTCTATTTCAGTTTATTTAATGCCTAGGGTTTTGATCATTATGTGTTCCATTTCATTTGTGCTGACGTCTATTTTTCCTGGGTTCATACCTCGTACATTCCAAATTCCGATTATTAATGGATGCTTGCAGCTGTTTTTTTTTTTTTTCTGATTTTGAGTCATGCTACATCAGCAAACAAAGGTGCCAGAAGCTTTATTTCAACCACATCATTAAGGCTGACTCTGATTTTAGGTGGTAGCTCTTGCCCAGTTGGATTTACAATGCTCTCCAACCTGAGTGGCTCATATGCTGGCACTATATCAGACAATGTTCTGCTGCTATTCATAAGGCTTTCACTGGTCAGTTTTTTCAGGTATGTACCACTAGGTCCTTCTTCCTAGTCTGACTTAGTCTGGCAGTGACATTGAATCCTGTCCACCATGGGTGACCCTGCTGGTATATGAAACACCGTTGGCATGGCTTACAGAATCATAGCAATATGCAAGCCCCCACAGTACTACAAAGTGCCAGATGACTGGTGATCAAATATTTTAAAATAAATAACAAAAAAAACATATAAATAAAACATGGCTCAAAGAAGAAGTCTTAACAACAACAACAACAAAAACCCCATTGCTGTTGAGTCCATTCTGACTCATAGCAACTCTATAGGACAGAGTAGAACTGCCCCACAGAGCTTCCAAGGAACACCTGGTGGATTCAAACTGCTGACCTTTTGGTTAGCAGCTGTAGCACTTCACCACTACACCACCAAGTTTTCCAAGAAGTCCTAAGGGAAACAAGAAAAGAATTTTGAATTTATTGAAAAAGAAAATACATGTATCATAATCTGTGGAATGCAGTTATGCAATTATTGGAGGAAAATAATAGCATTAAGTGCTTATATTGTGGGGGAAAAAAAAAGTCCAAAATCAATAATCAAAGCCAGGGGTTGGCAAATTTTCCTGTGAAGAACCAAGTATTACATTTTTTTAGCTTTAGCGGTCCATATGGTCTCAGTCACAACTACTCAACTCTGACATTGTAGCATGTAAAAAGCCCTAGACATTGCATAAATGAACGAGGGTGGCTATGTTCCCATAAAACTTTATTCACAAAACCAGGCAGATAACTATAAAAAAAAAAATACCTTAGCATAATTTGCTAATCTCTGATCTAAGCTTCCAACTTAGAAATACAGAATAATGTCAAAAGGAGGTAGAAAACAGAAAATAATGGAGACAGCAGAAATCAATGAAACTGAATAAAGAAAAATAATAGAAACTGTCAATGCAAAAGTATTTCTTTGAAAAAGTTAAAAAAGAAAAAAAAGAAAGATAAAATTCTAGCTAGACCAGTTAAATAAGAAAGAGTTAAGCAACAAAATATCAGTATCAGGAATTTATGAGATAACATTACTACAGACCCTATAACAATGAAAAGCATGATAAGCAAATATTATGAACAACCCTATTCCCATAATTTTAGAACTGAGATAAAAAAAAAAAAAAAGGATGTGGTATAGAAGGGTGACCCGAAGGCTAATTGAGTGAAAATTTATCTTTGAATTTAGCAACCTGGAGGACACTGTTGACATAGGTAGGTCTCAGTTTATCGTGAGCAATTTCGAAATGGAATAGATTTAAGAGAGTGCAAGGAAATGAATCAGAGAGAAAAAAATGTAGACTACTTTCTCAAATTGTTCTGCTCTAAGGGGTAATAGGGAAATAATCCTGTTTTACAAGCATGAGTATGGCATCATATTTACAGTGTTGAGATAATGCATGAATCGAATGGAACTGTAAGGCAATCCAGATCATGTAAAAAGCTTACCCAAACCTTAGGGACCTTCTATGCCAGTTTGTACTCTTCTCCAAACTGCTCTAGCTCCTGGGATGCTGATCTTTACCTGGTGCATCAACAAGACTCCTTTCTCTCTGGCTTCATAAAATTGAGTTTCGCTAATGGAAAACGCCAACAGGAAATCCCAGTATTGGGCTAAGGGGAGGCATTAAGGACTTTATCTCCCAGCTCAGCGTTCCTGACAGGTCTTTAGTTAGCAAAGGCTTCATTCTTTACCTGAGGCCACCAAAAAAAAAAAAAAAAACCCGCTGTCGTCCAGTTGATTCCGACTCAGCGATGGGGCAGTTCTACTCTGTCCTGTAGGGTCGCTGAGTCGGAATCGACGACGGCAGTACGTTTGGGGTGGGTGAGCCTAAGGCCACAAAAAAAAAAAAAAAAAAAAAAAGGCCACAGCTCCTGCTAAATAATCTCCTACAGTTACAACTCCAGAGCTTTTAACTTGACCTGATTATGAAGAGGACTTTCCACTAAGCCTTCCCATCTTTCTCACCATCCTCTAACCCTAAGCTTTTGTAAACATATTTAAATATTCTAAGTTACTCATTTGGTTTGTGCTCCTATTTATTTATTTATTTTTTACTTACAGGAAACCCTAACTGAATCAATCCCACTACATTTTATTACTAATACATTAAGATTTATTTTTAATATTTAATTTTTTTTTATTACAAAGAATGACTTGGCTGAGTATCTAAAAATAATTTTCAATACCTTAATGTTCAAATATGTAAAATTAATTCACATTCTTATATGTTGAAATTATGTGAAGATTTTCAAGCCTTATGTTTTCTCACAGCATTATGTGCCAAGGTAATATTCTTAGCAATATATGTATATATATTAAATCTGCTCCAATTTGAAATGGCTCCCACTACTCCAATAAACTGAGGCCTGTTTATGTCAACAGTATCCTCCAGGTTACTAAATTTGAACATAAATTTTCACTCAATTATACATATATACACATATATATGATTATACACAAACAAGCACTCAAAACTAGAAATGTTCTAGACACTGTGATAGGTATTTAGCAACATGAAAAGACTTAATTTTTTTCTATATATCTAAGTGAGAGTTTAAACTTAAGCAATAACTTTTTTTTTGTTGACACTGTAAAATTGTTTTATGTACAGTGACTGTCCTTAAACACTATTTTTGATTTTGTTTCTTTTAGAATTGTTATGAGACTTTCACAGCCATATAAGAATTCATCTCATTCCTCAATTGCTAAGATTGCATTTTGAATGGCTAAGATACTGTCAAGCATAAATATCCATGTTTTCACCAGATGAGATTTTAAATTATACTTGGCTATTTCCAAGTAGCAAAAGCATTCTCAAAAAAGAAAAAAAAAAAGTCGCCAATGATAATATATTTAAAATGTGTTGTAGGTTTGCTTAAAAATGCATAATAGCTTCATAATTAAATATCTAAAGCTGGAGCTAGGCATCATGGGGTAAATCCCAGCTCTTCTGCTTAATGTCTCGGTGACTTTGACCAAGGTACTCTCTGTGACTTGTTTTTTTTTTTTTCTCTAACATGGAGATAACAGTAACATCTACTTCAGGGTTGTTAGGTAAATTGAATGAGTTCATATTAAGCCTCTAGGATACCACCCAGAACATTCTAAGTACAAGATAAATTTAACTACTATTATTCAAAGAAGATTTAAAAATGGGTGTTTCTAAAAGAGTTTTAGTAATGGAAGTAGCAGCAGGATCAAATATAGCAGCAGAAGATTACACTTTTACAGAAGAAACTACTCATTTGAAGTTTTGATTCAGGTTTAGTTATAGTTTTAACTGTGGTATTATTTTAGTAAAAACTCATAACTCATATACTGAGAATCCCCTGAGTTTTTCCATGTGGTGGGTAGGATTGGAGATTTTTCTTGTCAGAAGGTATTATTCCGGCCTTTAAAAGAATCGATGTAATATAAATGACAAAGCTAAAATGCAGGTAGTTTTATTTAGGTACGTACCTGGTATATAGGGTTGACTGTAAAACACATGCATCTACTTTATTTAGTTGTTTATGATATATTAGTAACATATATTCCAGTCTAAGAGTACTATTGAAACTCTCTGTCACCCGATATTATGAAGAGCTTGTTATGTGAGAATTTTGATGTTTTAATACATATAAATAAATAAGAGTGTAATATATATTGTATAAATATAAATAAATTAAAAATCTAGATTAAACTAACATGTCTGAGAATAGTAAACTTCTCCTCTAGACTGGAGTGATGAACATTGTAACAAGTTAACAATTAAAATCATCAATTTTTTAGATACATTCTTGAGGGCATTGTGCATCCTGTTGTATGCTTACTAAGAAAAATATTAGAGAAATATCCTAGGACTTAGGATGGGGGATAGACATTCTCTCAAGTGCCTAGTATACTTCTTGTGGGAGCTAAGAATCTATATAGGTAATAGAGCTCCCCACTATTTTGACTCTTAAGAATATCAGAATGACTTTTTCACTTTTCTTGGTCTTGTATTACTAAACGTATTAGCCCCTAGATAAGCATTTAACATACTTATCTTACCCCAGTAATGTTTTACTTTCCCAATATTATTTTCTTTTTGCTGGTTTCATACAATGGATTTAAACATTTTTTTTTCTTAAAATGTATTTTAAAGTTACTTTGTGTATTAGTTATCTATTGCTATGTAATATATTACCACACAACTTAGTGGCCTAAAATATTACCTCATAGTTTGTGAGTCAGGCACCTGAGTCTGGATCTCTCAAGAGGTTGTAAGGAAGGTGACAGCCCTGGCTACAGTCATCATGACCTGCTTCCAAGCTCATGCATATGGTTGTTGGCAATATTCAGTTCCTTACATTGTCTTGGAATGAGGGCTTTAGTGCCTTCCTGGCTGTTGGCTGGGGACCTCCTTTGGTTCCTTGGAAATGGACGTCTCCATAGGGCAACTCACAACATAGCAGCTGACTTCATCAGACTGAGCAAGTAAGGGCAAGGAAGGAGGGACACAAGTAAAATGGAAATGACAGTATTTTTAAACCTAGTCTTGCAAGTGGTAACTCATCATTCTTGCCATAGTCTGTTTATTAGAAGAAAGTCACCAAGCTCAGTTTACATTCCAGGGAAAATGACTGTAGAAGAATATGAATACCAGGCAGTGGAGATCACTGGGAGCAATTTCAGAAGCTTCTTATACACTTAGGATGTTTTTCAATGCGTAAGAATTTTTGACTAAGTGTGTGAAAAGTTTATATGTAATCATGCTTAAAAATGTATTTCTTCCATTAAGAATCATTCTAAATAGGAATAAACATGAAGGACATAAGGGATCGTGCTGAATTTTTCTGAGGCTGGTCCAACTTAATGCCTCTCATTTTCCCTTAAAAGGAGTTTGTTTTAGTTTGAATTTTGTAAAGGAGCAAAACGCGTGAAGTCTGTGTATAAATACATAGAGAGAGCTTTATTTCAAGGAAATGGCTTACGTAATTGTGGAGCCTTTTCAGTCCCAGATTTGTAGGTCAGGAGACAGGCTGGAGGCTTCTCCTGACTCACGTGGTTGCAGGGGCTGACGAACCCTAAATCTGCAGGTCAGGAGCAAGGTGCTGGCTCACAGCGTTATGGGAGCTGGTAAACCCAAAATCTGCAGGTCAGGCAGCAGGCTGAAGGGTTCTCATCTCCCAAGAACAGGAGATCAGGGGATGACGAGGATTAGGTGATCAAGAGAGAGTGAGATTTTGAGAACACTTGTTTATATCATGAATACAGGCATTACTGCCAAGAAAACTCCTTTTCCAACTGGTTGGCTGCTCACATCAGATTACAAAATGGGAGGTGATACGTAGTGTCTGCCAAACCACTAAGAATTATAGTTTAGCCAAGTTGACACATCATAATATTAACCATTAGAGAGTTAGATACATATACACATAAAAAATCATTTTTAAGGTCTCTTTTTTTTTATAATAACAAGTATTTTATAATATTATTACTTTACTAGTTGTAATATATATTTTTTTATATATATATCCTATGAGTTGGAATCAACTCGATGGCAACAGGTATGGTTTTATATATATATATAGATACAGATACATATATATATATATATATATAAAATTAGAGTGGGAGTATCTACAAAGTGATTAGTTTGTTTTCTGTGTGCTCTTTGTTTTCCTTAAACATATTTAGCACAATAGTCTGAAAATTTTCAGTTCTTTCCATGAATTTGGCCTCTGTAGGAAAATGTCCTCTTCTACATGTTTTGCTTTTAATTGGTTTTTCTTCTCTTGTGATTTTGTTTGTTTTACTATTTTTGTTGTCATTTCTTTCTTCTTCTTCTTTTTTTTTTTACTTAAAGCTTTGTATTCTGGTTTTTGTGGGAAATTTTTCTGATTGGGTGCCCTGGTGGTACAGCGGCCAAGTGCCCAACTTCTGAGTGAATGGCTGGGGCTCACACCCACCAGCTGCCACAAAGACTCACAGCCCTGGGAACTCCACATGGCAGCTCTACTGTGCCCCACAGGGTGGCTATGAGTCAGGATTGACCCAGTGGCAGTGGGGCTGGTATCTTCTCTGAGGACTACCGAAGGGCACTCTTGTCATTAGGTTCTTCTTCAGTGATAATTCAGGAGTTCCAGATGCGTCATCTCTGGAATTTAATACATATGCACAGGCGGTGCAGTCAGCTGGTTGCAAATGCTGATATAAATGGTGGGGCTCTACTTTCTGGTGGCAAAGATGGAGAGCTCTCTGTGTCTTTCCCTCACTGGTCATCCTGCACTGGTTTTCCCACAGCATCCATCTGTGGACAGAGAGATTGGTGTTTCCCTCTTTTTTAGCCTTCTGTCTCATGTATTCCCCTCACCCTGCTGTCCTTGCAATTCCTCCTGGACCTAGTGTTCATCTGTCTCAAGCCTCAGCTAGATTCAACAGCAATGCCTCACTTCACCCCTCCTAATTTCATTGCCTGTGAACTCCCACGACCAATCTACACCATCTTAAAATAATCATGCTACAGCTTCCTCAGATTAGCTCCTTTACTGTGTTCCCTGTCTAGGGCATTGCACAGCCACATCCCAAAATGGCTATGATGAGTGAGTGCTCCAGATGTTAGTGGGTAGGTTCTCCCAGCCTCCGTGCTGTCCCTGCTCCTCCTCTCCCCTGCTTCTGGACTGATCCTGACTCCTCAACACCTTGGCTCCTGTCCAGACTTCTGAGATCTCAGTCTGAGCTTGTTTTTTTTTTTTTTTTTTTCATGGTGCAATGAATTTGTTGCCGGGGGAGTAAATGAGAGAGTCCACCCACTTTGCCATCTTGCTCTACTCTCTTATTCTTTTTTTCTTGATGGTCTTATTCCAAAATTTATTTTGAGGAGTAAAGAACCAAGAACAACAAAGGAATCCTCACAGTGAGGAACAAGGGACTTGCCATTCCATTTCCAAAATAATGACTTATTATAAAGCTATACCATTTAAGACTGTGTGAAAATGGCACAGAGATAGAAAAGAAGAATAATGAAACAAAATAGAGACCCAAGAAGCAGACACATGTATTTATGGGAATGTAACAGAGTGTCATTGTAGTTAAGTGGGACTAGATTGAAGTACTTACTAAATTTTGCTGGATTAATTGGTTTTGTGTATTAGTAAAATTGAAATCAGCTCCTTAGTTTAACCAAAATTAATTCCAGATGGCTTAATGGATAAAGCTGATACTTTGAAGTACATTGAATTTAGGTACATTTTTTTTTTTATTCATCAAAAGGCCTCATAAAAATAAAGTGAACAGCAAAGCTCCTCTATATGAAAAAGATATTTGAAACACATTTAGCAGTCATGGATTCAAATTTTAAAAATATGGAGAGCACCTAAAATAAGGTAGAAAATGTAAACATTCCACTAGAAAAGTGGCAAAAAGAAAGAAAGAGAGAAAAAGTTGCTGTTAATTTGATTCCAGTGGCAAAAGTCCTGGCAAAGCATTTCATCAACAAAAGAAAATCAAATACTCCACAGTTAGAAAAAAAAAAAAAAACTAATTTCATTAGTAATCAGAAAAATGAAAATTAAAACCACAATCACATAATATTGCACACTCACCACGTTGTTTGATGAGAATATTGAGCAACAGAAACTCTCATAAACTGCTATTTGAAAGGTTGATAATGTTTGGCTTGGTCTTATACAGTTGAAGATATGTTGACCCTAATTATATGGCTGATAATTCTCACTTTAGGTATACACCCTGCAGTATTTTTGCATATATTCTTCTGTTTTTAGAGTCTTTCAGCAGTTCAGTACTTCTAACTATATCAAAATATCACTTTGTTTGGCACTCTGAAATATTTTGAGTCCTGAACAATGTCTTATAGTGAAATTTGGGATGCATGCGTGGTACGCTTTTTGTGTGTAAGATGGAAGACGGTATGTCTTAAAAGCAGAGTTCTCAAGCACATAAATTTTAAAATAGATCATGTATAGAAGATGAGAGTCTGGAATGAAAACATACTTCCCTAAAACTATCCTGTGCCCATGAACCACCTGTAAATTTGTTCATGTTGCTACAGGGCATTCATTTTCCTTCTTAAAAATCAATATACTAAGGTAACCCTCTGGAATCTTAAGATTTCTTTTTCTTCTCTACAAAGACGGAGAGAAACGCCTGATTGTTAGGTCACGACCACTAATCTAGATTTCCCAGTTAGGTGGAACTGATTTATCTTCAGTCCACAGAACTGAAGAGACTCTCTATTCCCTTATTCCAGACTAGGGTAAGGCAGTGGTACTGGGTATGAATGTGGACTCTTCAGAAATAAACATGTACATTTGTAATCTATCCCAAGGTAATATTGGGATTGGAAAGAGACAGGGAGATAGACCCTGAGTCCATTTGGCCCTTACATTAAGTTGCATTCTAAAAACCTAGCTACGTCAACAATTAAACCCATTGCCATGGAGTCGATTCCAGCTCATAGCGACCCTATAGGACAGTAGAACTGCCCCATAGGGTTTACAAGGTACAAGCAAAATTTTGCCGAAGATCATTCAAAAGCAGCTGCAGCAGTATATAGAAAGGGAACTGACAAAATTTCAAGCCGGATTTAGAAGAGGATGTAGAACCACGGATATCATTGCTGATGCCAGATGGATCCTGGCTGAAAACAGAAAATACCAGAAAGATGTTTACCTGTGTTTTATGGACTATACTAAGGTATTTGACTGTGTGGATCATAACAAGTTATGGATAACGTTGCAGAAAATAGGAATTCCAGAACACTTAATTGTGCTTATGAGGAATCTGTACATGGATCAAGAGGCAGTCGTTTGAACAGAACAAGGGGATACTGCATGGTTTGAAGTCAGGAAAGGTGTGCATCAGGGTTGTATCCTTTCATCATACCTATTCAATCTGTGTGCTGAGCAAATCATCTGAGAAGCTGGAATATAGAAAGAAAAACAGGGCATCAGGATTGGACCAAGACTCATTAACAACCTGCGATATGGAGATGACAAAACCTTGCTTGCTGAAAGTGAAGAGGACTTGAAGCACTTACTGATGAAGATCAAAGACCACAGCCCTCAGTATGGATTACACTTCAACATAAAGAAAACAAAAAAACTCACAACTGGACAAATAAGCAAAATCATGACAAATGGAGAAAAGATTGAAGTAGTCAAGGACTTCATTTTACTTGAATCTGCAATCAACACCTACGGAAGCAGCAGTTAAGAAATCAAAAGACTCATTGTATTGGGCAAATTTGCTGCAAAGGACCTCTATAAAGTGTTGAAAAGCAAAGACGTCACCTTGAGGACTAAGGTGAGCCTGACCCAAGCCATGGTGTTTTCCATTACCTCATATGCATGTTAAAGCTGGACAATGAATAAAGAAGACTGAAGAAGAATTGATGCTTTTAAATTGTTGTGCTGGCCAAGAATATTGAATATACCATGGAATGCCAGAAGAGCAAACAAATCTGTCTGAGAAGCAGCACAACCAGAATGCTCCTTAGAAGTAAGGATGGCAAGACTATGTCTCACATACTTTGAACAGATTATCAGGAGGAATCAGTCCCTGTGGAAGGGCATCATGCTTGGTAGAGTAGAGGGTCAGTGAAAAAGAGAAAGACCCTCAACGAGGTGGATTGACACAGTGGCAAGCATAGCAACAATTGTGAGGATGGCGCAGGACTGGGCAGTGTTTCTTTCTGTTGTGCATAAGGTGGCTATGAGCTGGAACCAACTCGAAGGCAGCTAACAACAACATGTGAACAATTAAGTTGGCATTTTGGTATCCATCTATTCACCTTCTCTGTCTTTCAATTGTATGTGAAATCAGAAGTGAAAGAAAAATTTTATTTATCTGGTCCTTCGAAGATCAATATTTTATCCTTAGGTATTAGCTGACTGGGCTTACACATTTATTTCCTAAAGAAAGCATCTTATGAGTTAATAAACATTTAAGAAACTTCAATCACTGTTTTCCATCTTCCATCATTTTAGATTCAAATTTATGTAGATAGAGCCCTGAGCTTCTTCTTGTCCTCATTTCTCAAAACTAATGCTGCTTCTCAAGAAAAACAGAATGTTCCTCAAAAAGAAGTGAAGTTACTCACCCAATCCTTTGAGCCAAAAGGCCCAAAGGTGTTCCAAATTTCCCCTAGTATCAAAATATGTAATGACTAGTTTCATTCTTTTATTCCATTTTTTTTTTTTTTGCCATGTTCCTTACCCACCAATATCTTTTGTCTTTACTTAGGAATATGGTAGAAGAATAGAATTCATCTAACTTTTTTATCCCTGAGTGGATGATTTCCTGCTTTTAATAGATTATGTATTTTATAATTTTTCATATTCATGATGACTGCATACAAGATTGTTTCTATTTTTAAAAAGAATCTTTAATTTTTATTGAGATTACGTAATGTAACCAGTATAACAGATGGGCCCTGTCTACCCTGTGAAACCTGAATAAATTTTCATATAACTGCGTCTTTTAAAAGAGAATTTCAGTGCTGTCCCCAGATCTCTTTGAATTTCTGGGGAATCATGTTCTTGTAGTACCTTCTGCTCTCAGGTTTCTCCAGCCACATGTGCTGCTTTTATTTCGCGATATGCAATTCTAGAGGAAAAAATACATGTACCTTTCACTGCTGTCGATATGATTGACAGATGGTACCCCACAGATCAGGAGCGATTTAGATTTAAATAAATATTCATCGGGATAACAAAGATGGTTTTTATTGTAGTAACTCAAGCATACTTTTCTTCAAAATAATCTGTTGATTATTCTAGTTTGTGAGTTCTCATTACTCCAAATTCTCACGCCCTCTTTATAGCTGCCTTGATCTTCACAGATTCTGTTATGATTCCTCTTTCTCTGGGTTCACGTTCTGTCGTGAGAGTGAAGAACAAAATTTGTCCTGCCTTGTACAGTGGCTCGTCCCCATTGGTAAACCTTGGAGCAAGTAGAGACCCAAATCTTGGGTGGGAGGTGGTTGAGAAATTATCAATTTCCAATTTCCCATTCTATTGCAAAGAATACTACGCCCCCTCCTGTCCCCTTCCTGCCCCTCAAAGCGGGGGGAGACTCAGAGAGATTCTGGTTTTGATGGATAAAATTTCCTCTACTTTTTAAAATAATTGTAAGGGATACTTGCTTGCTGTTAAACTTCTAACAGTACAACAGGATAAAGTAAAAAGCGAATGTTTCCCTTAGTCTCTTTCTCTTCACCACTTATCACTACCCAGAGTTTATCCCTGTTAAAAATTTATTGTGCTTGATTGCTGCATATAAAAGCATTTGATTTTGCTTCAGATATGTTTCTTGGACATGCACTGGTATCAGCATTTATAACCTAAGTGTTTGACAGCTGCGGAGTGTATATTCTTTAATGGAACAATGGCAAATTTCAGCAACCTCCTAACCATCTCTCTACCTTTGCTCTCTCCATTTTACCGTCTCTTTATCTGACAAAATCCTGTGACCACTTCGGAGGATTTTTTTTTTTGCGGCGGGGGGAGGGGGGGACTAGTTAAGAGATGACAGTACGAATAATAAACCACAGGACCAGAATGTTTTTTTTTTTTCCAGAACAACAGATAGTATCCACGAATATAATTGCTGACCAAAGGAGGATAAATATTACAATTTCTGATCATTTCTATAGAAGTCTCACATCCCTCAGAATGTTCTACTTTCACCTTTTCGTACAAGGCGAATACTCCAGCTTTTGAGTACTAGATCATTTCCGTCAAATTCTACTGATTTGACAGAAAGTATTGGATGGAAAGAATAAGAAGATAAGAAGGAATACACAAGTTGAAGTTCTTCTATGCACCAAATTATGAACACATCATTTTAATCCTTTCAATCCCTTATAATATAGCTATCTTTTTTTAATCTAGGGTGCTGAAAGTGAGAAACTAGGGTTAAGAAAATTTAAGCAACTTTCCCAAAGTGTCAGCCAGTGCTCTTTCTGCTACATTATACTATTTTCTCCCTAAAAAAAAAAGGAAAGGGAAAAAATAATGCTCTGAAAATTAAAGATCTAAACACACATGGCTTGTTTTACCCTGTGGTCTTCCATACTACTAACTGAATAACTCAGGGCTTCATGAGATCATTGGCGTGAAACGCATAGCTAGCTTTAAAGAGTACTAATCATGAAACAGCCAACAAATTGACCCTCATTCATTTACTGAAGGATACTTTTGATGTCATTTAAGACAGGAAGTAAGGGTGAATGACGGAGCTTTATTACCAGAATATGTCTCGTAATATAGCATGCTAATTATATAGACGGAGAAACTGAGTTCCAGAAAAGTTAAATAGCATCTGTCTGGTAACAGATACAGTTTTATGACAAAACTCAGATTTCTTGGTGGTTTGGTCATATTTTTTCTGACTTCACCACGCTGGCAAAAATAGAGCATCCACAAATCATCATCTATCTTATGGAATAAATTCCAAAGAAACTATGGGCTACACCAAATTATAATAGTTCAAAGTTGAGCTAAATATGGAATGGTACTACGAAGATTGAGAAAGGTGGCCAGCCATTTGATTCAGTTTTTATTGATGAAGGACTAAATTCAAAGGCACATCAGAACTGAAGAGTTGATTTGAGGCAGAGTGGTTTTATCTCACTTGATTCAGGGTTAGGTTTTCTGCTGACCATGGGTGATTCTAATAGATGAAACTGAAACAAATGAAGTAACTAGAGACAATTGCTTAAATTTACAAGTTTTTAGGTACTCAGTAGCATAAAGGATTAACTTTTCTTTTTAGTGTCTTCAGTTATACTGTAATACATTATTCTGTATTAAAGACACTCAAAAAATAACTTCCTATCAAAATTCAATAGTTATGATCTACTTTTAATAATATGTTATTGCAATTTCAATTAAGTGGTGGTTAGCATAAAGTATGATGCATGTGTTACTCTCTCTTACTTGCTGCCTATATAAATAAATTTATACACTTTTTCAAATTAGGGATAGAGTTTGTGGAAATGATGGTTTTGATGCTGTGTAATATATTTTCTATAATGAAGCCTTCCAATAACAACACAGTAGACCAGCTTTATGGTTTTTTTCAACTTCAGGACAAGCAGTGTTTTTTATGTTTCAGACAGAAAACAAAAAAGAAACCACCGTAGCATTATTTTTCAGGGTGTTAACACAAGCTTATTTCCCCATAATGATGGAGTCCAGGCAGCTGGCAGAAAAGTTGTAAAATGTCAGCTCTCCCATGTAGGTGCACAGTTTACAGTCAGTAATGCTTCCCATCTCTGCTGTGCAGCTCTGTCCCAACAGAGGTGGAATCCAGACCACACTCTGTGATTAGTATGGCATTAAAAGTAGCACGAGAGAACTCTTCACCTACCACTGCTGTTCTTTCTGCTCTACACAGAAGCAGAAAACCCACATTCAAGTTGCTGAAAACAATTAGAAATCAAATCAAAGCCTGTTTGGCTTCACAATTGAATGCTGAGATGCACTAGGAATCGTAACAATGCAAAGTAATAGCCTGCCGAATTCAATGAATACGGCTTAATAACTTTGGACCACAGCAAGACTTGGCTAAAATGAAAAGTTAATGTAAAACTCCTTGCGTCTGCTCCACTGAATTAGCATTCTGGGGCTTGTGTCTGCACACTGCCCACACTGAGAGCTGTTGGTTTCATTTGCAGACATTGCCTACATTAGCTAGCAATAATGTGTAAAAACTTATTGTATGCTGGTCTATAAAGGCACACCAAATTTCCATTATGTTTCAGTCAAAAAGTGCTTGTTTTGCAGGATGGAGTCCATGTCAATAAAATGGATTGGGTGTCACTTAAACCAAGTGACGTGCTAACCTTCTAGAGGCCTCTGTCCTTAATCTCTACAGGACATGAGTCAGTTTAGAAGTGTGAGCTGTTCCCACAGGTAGCAACGATTGAGCTCTTTAATGTAAATTCAAAAGCAACGCTTATCAGTGTGTTTCAGAAATTGCTTCAATGTGGTTGCTGTCCATGAAAAAAAATATCCTCTTACTTCCCCCAAATCCATGGGCAACTTCAAGTTTTTGCAGTGCCTGGGAGTGTCTTTTAATTATAAAGAAATTGGTTTTGGTGATAGCTGCTCTGTGACCAATTAGATTAGAGGTATTTCTTCTGGATGTTATTACGCCAACTTGACTATTGCCCTTGTGTAGTTATACATGATCAAAATATTAAGTAAAGCAATGTCTCAATCAGGAATTCCAACAACCAATAGCCTAAATTCTTTAAAGGTAAAGCTATAACTAGCCTTTTTACAATAAAAGAGAAGAATAATGGGATTGGGATCAAGAAGTCTTTGGTTTTCAGAAGGAGTAATGGAAAATGACTAAGATTGTTTTTTCTAACCCTTAAAAAAAAAAATTTAAGATCCTATTTATTATATCATGGGAAAGCTAGAAAAAACTCATAGGCAAGCTACAAAACTTCTCCTTCATCTAAGAGTTAAATTGGCTGACACTAAAATTTTGAAAATATCAAATAAAATGGGAGTCCTCCTCCTAGAGTCTTTATCTTTTCTTTTCTAAATACCAAATAGTGTACATTTTCTTCTTAGCTGCTCTACATCGAATAAAATGTAATCCTTATTGGAAGTAATGGTCTCTACTTCAGAATGACAGTTTCCACAAAAGAATAAGAGGCTCACTTCTATTATTCTCTCTGCTATTAAATGACAATGTTTTGATAAATATACAATTTTTGATAAATTTTTTATATATGAAATTTTTGAAGGTATGCGTTGAACTAGATTCATTCCCATATAAAGGTGTCATGGTCAGAATAAAATGATAAAATATCGTGTCATCCCTGAGATCAAAGCAATAGAAAATAAGTTAATGTAGTTCAATATTAACTAAGGGCTATGCTTGATCAAATGGCTATTTTTTTTTTTTCAATTCACAACTTAATTCACATTTTGTTTGTTGTTATTGCTGTTTAAACCCTTTCTTTAAAAACTTGTACAAATATCTTTTTTACTCTTAGGAAACAGAGTGTGCTGAGGCAAACTTTATTTGTATTTCATGATTCCAGATCTGTCACTGACTTGTGTTGTTTTTATAAGATCACTTCTCTTAATTATTTACATATAATCACTGCAGCATATTGAGTAACATCGATAAACATTCCAAGACAAAGCAGTCGTGGTTCTCTTTTAAATATATCCTTTACATTAGCTTGCTTTTCATCCATAATCAGAGAACAAATAATGTATGTGTTCTGGAATAACTTAATGAATATTGTAAGCTCTAGTTAATGAAAAATTAGATTTACAACAATAAATCAATTTACTGGCAGCAATAAAGTATAGCTTATTTTTATTTTATTGTAAAAACTGGGCAACTAAAAATTCAGAACTATGGCCAAGGGATTAGTACTATTATATCAGTAAAACAAATGTATCTTAATGATATATTTAGAAGGGAAATTAAAAAAAAATGATTTTGTAAGTAATATATTACAAATGATGTTGTTTTTCTTCCTAGTATAACATTTAGGAAATGCTTAAACACATAGATCATTACGTTTTAAAAGCAAAACAAGTGTGTGAATGAGGGTGTGTATGTCTGCATGCATATTTCTACGCGTGTGTTGCATTTCTTGGCTCCTCCATTGTAAAGACTATGAATTCTAAATGGCTGAAAATTTCCCAGGGTTAGCTCAAACTCAGACCAGGGTTGCTTGACAAAGGAATTTACCAAAAAAAAAAAAAAAAAACACCTCATAGTAAGGTTCAGAGTGAGATTTCTCCTCTCAAAACAACTAATTAACAATATATATTGAAAGTGTATTGCGTGCTCATTATTGCCCCAAATACCCAAACACAAAGGAAGAAACAAGGTGTGAGAATTATTTCTGCTGTTTTATGTAGCAGTTAAAGGCATTTCAAGAAATAAAAGTGAAATTACTGCATTACTAATGCAGGGAAAAAAATATATATATCCAGAAATACTATCTATTATTTTTTACTAATGGCTTGTAGCCCGGGGCCTGGCAATGCAGTGGTTAAAGCATTCTGCTGCTAACCAAAAGGTCAGCAGCTCAAAACCACCATAGTCTCTGTGGGAGAAAGATCTGGCAATCTGCTTCCGTAAAGATTTATAGCCTTGGCAACCCTGTGGGGCAGTTCTAGTCTGTCCTGTAGAGTTGCTACGAGTCAGAATCAACCTTGCGGCAGTGAGTTTGGGGTTTTTTGGTTATAGTACATATGAAAGAAAAAAAAAGATTGATTCTGATTTGACAAGATACATGTAAAAAGCAATCTTGCAGAGGTCCAGAATAGCTATGAACAAGCTGTTTTACTAAATGACCTCTTAGTATTTTATGTTACCATATTTAATCTCTGACTTTATATCAATTTATAATTTTTAAATAAATAGGCCATATTTATCACATGATCTAGAAATTTGGAATTGTTACATATTAATATAAAAGGAAAAATTATACAGAATTAAAAACCTTATAGGCAGTAATTAAAATAAAAGACAGTATTTTTCATTACTTTAACCTACAGCACTTTGGTTTTCTTTATATATCTCCCAAGTTACATAAAATACAAAATTATGTTAGGTTGAAAAGAATATAAGATGAAGGCTTTTTTTTTTTATCCAAAGATAAAGTAGCAAAGAAAGGAGAGCGTTATTCCCCAGACTGTTTCTGAGGTCAGGCAAGGGGCTCTGAGTAGAGAATACTTCTGCCTATTGATACGGAATTATTTATCATGAGGGTTAGAAAAATTGACACATGTCATAACAAAATTAGGGAATAATTATTTCTTCCCTCATGCAGCTCGAGAAAGCAAATTAATGAGCTTGATTGACTAGAAAAGGAAGAATTGGGCTAAATATGGCTTACCATGTTCATAAATTACTGAAAGAAAAGTGTTAACATTTAGAATATCAGATTATATTATCTTCCTTTGAAAATAAAACCAAGTATTTAAATTATTAAAAATTTCAAATGGAACATCTACTTCTTTTTAGAAGTTCAGACATAAGTTTAATCATATAGCTGAGTGATAACAATTTTTTTTTGATAGCTATGTTAGAATGAATATGAAATGTAGAAAATATTTCTAACAGAATACCTAAAATATATTGAAGGTTTACTGTCGGCCTCATAGTATGCAAGATATTTATATATATATATTCTCATTGACAACCTTAGAATACTCCTATGAAATAAATATTATATGTGCATGTTGCAAAACACAGGATTGGGAAAGTGAAAACCACACAGTTATTATGTATCAGAGTTAGAACTTGAATTTACATTTATCTCTAAAACACATATTCTAAACACTACTTAATACTGTCATTCTAGATCCATTTCAAACCTAAAAGGCAATGCTATAATTTGAGATAACACAGGGAGCTAATGGAAAATATTTGAAATTAGTATTAAAAAGGTCAATATGTGTGTTTGATTTTTAAAATTTTTTTCTTAATATTTTGTCATGAGAATAAATCACAGTAATGTGTTTATTTTTTTCAGGCTTAAATATATTCTTAGAACTGTTGTGTTCTAAAACATGCATTAGAATTGGTTTATTTAAATATACTCATTTTATCTATATGTAAACCCTTTAAAACTTGAAATATCTGCTTTATATATTTTTTCTTTTTTCTGGAGCTTTTTTTTTTAATTAAACAGAAAAAAGTTTTGAAGTTTACCATAGATTACAAATTTGGACTATAAAATGCGCTCTTTCTATTCTCATGTAAAATTGTATTTTTTTCAGAATCTGTGATGATAATTTCTGTAATGAAAAAAGATTTCATTATTAATACATAAATCTATGAATCAAGGATTACTAAAGAGAAGATGACAAATGAAAAAATAAGATTTAGACCCATATATCTGTCAGTTTTTCATCCTATGGAGCCTTGTGTGTTGCTGTGATACTGGAAGTTGTGCCACAGGTATTTCAAATACCAACAGGGCCACCCAAGGTAGGCAGGTTTCAGTGGAGCTTCCAGACTGAGACAGGCTAGGAAAAAGGACCTGGCTGTCCACTTCTGGAAAAAAAAAAAAAAAAAAAAAATGGCCAGCAAAAACATTACGAATAGCAGCAGAACATTTTCTGGTATAGTGCAGGAAGATGAGCCCCTCAGGTTGGAAGATACTCAAATATGACTGGGGAAGAGCTGCCTCCTTAAAGTAGAGTCGGCATTAACGACATGGTTGGAGTAAAGCTTTCAGACCTTCATTTGCTGATATGGCATGACTCCAAATAAACAGAAAGAGCTGAAAACATCCATTAATAATTGGAATATGGAATGTACATAGTATGAATGTAGAAAAATTGTAAGTTGTCAGAAATGCAAAAGGACCACATAAAGATCTATATCCTATGCAAAAGTGAGCTGAAATAGACTGGTATCGGCCATTTTGAATCAGATAATCATATGTCTACTATGCCAGAAACGACAAATTGAAGAATAATGGCTCTGCATTCACCATCAAAAAGAACATTTCAAGATCTTTCCTCAAGTACAACGCTGTCAGTGATAGGATAATATCCATATGCCTACAAGGGAGACTAGTTAATGCGACCGTTATTCAAATTTACACACCAACCACTAATGCCAAAGATGAAAAAATTTAAGATTTTTACCAACATCTGCAGTCTGAAATTGATCAAACATGCAAGCAGCATGCATTGATAATTACTGGTGATTGGAATGTGAAAGTTGGGAACCAAGAAGAACAACAAACCCAAGTAGATTCTGACTCACAGCAACGCTATATGACAAAATACAACTGGTGCGTATGGTTCCAAGGAGAAGCTGGTGGATTTGAACTGCTGACCTTTTGGTTAGCAGCTAAGCTCTTAACCATGGTGCAACCAGGACTCCAAGAAGAAGGATAAGTATTTGGAAAATATGGCCTTGGTGATAGAAAGAATGCCTGTGATTGCATGATAGAATTTTTAAAGACCAATGGCTTCTTCATTGCAAGTTACTTTTTCTTCAACAACATAAACAGCAACTATACAAGTGGAGCTCACCAAATGGAATACACAGGAATCAAATCCACTACATCTGTAGAAAGAGACAATGGAAAAGCTCAACATCATCAGTCAGAACAAGGCCAAGGGCTGACCGCAGAACAAGCCATCAATTGCTTAAATGCAAGTAAAAGTTGAAGCTTAAGAAAATTAGAATAAGTCCATGAGATAAAAAATACAGCCTTCAGTATATCTTACTTGAATTTACAATCTGAAGAATAGATTTGATGTATTGAACTCTGATGACTGAAGACCAGACAAGTTGTGAATGACATCAAGGACATCTTACATGAAAAAAGCAAAAGATTATTAAAAAGACAGGAAAGAAAGAAAAGGGCAAAATGGATGTCAGAAGAGACTCTGAAACATGCTCAGGAACATAGAGTAGCTAAGGAGAAGGGAAGAAATGATAAAGTAAAAGTGCTGAATAGAAGATTTCAAAGGGGGACTTGAGAAGGCAAAGGAAAATATAATGAATGTACAAAGACCTGGAATTAGAAAATCAAAAGGTAAGAACACATCAGCATTCCTGAAGCTGAAAGAACTAGAGAAAAAATTCAGGCCTCAAGTTGTAATAGAAGGGTTCTACAGGGAAAATATTCAAAGATGAAGGAAGAATCAAAAGAAGATGGAAAGAATACACAGAATCACTGTAAAGAAAAGACTTAGTTGACTTTCACCCATTTAAGTAGGTAGCATATTATCAAGAGCTGATGGTATTGAAGGAAATAGTCCAAGCTGCACTGAAGGCAATGGTGAAAAACAAGGGTGCAGGAATTGATGAAATACCAATTGAGAAGTTTCAGCAAACAGATTCAGCTTTTGAAGTGCCCACTCGTCCATGTCAAGAAATTTGGAAGACAGCTCCTGTCCAACTGACTGGAAGAGATCCATATTTTTGCCCATTTCAAGGAAGGATGATCCAAAACAATGTGGAAATTATTGAACAATATCATTCATATCATACACCACTGAAGTTTTGCTGAAGATCATTCAAAGGTGGTTGCAGCAGTGCATTGACGGTGAAGTAGAAGTTCAAGCCTGATTTAGAAGAGGACCTGGAGGGAGGGGTATCATGGCTGATCTCAGATGGATCTTGGCTGAAACCAGAGAATTCCAGGAATATGTTTACATGTGTTTTATTGAGTATGCAAAGGCATTCAACTGGGTGGATCATAACAAATTAAGGATAACATTGCTAAGAATGGAAATTCCAGAACACCGAATTGTGATCATGGGGGACCCATATACAGACAAAGAAGCTATTGTTTAAACAAAACAAGGGGATATTGTATGATTTAAAATCAGGAATAGTGTTTGCCAGAGTTGTATCTTTTCACCATACTCATTCAATCTGTATGCTGAAAATAACCTGAGAAGCTAGACTGTATAAAGAAGTATGTGGCATGAGGACTGGAGGAAGACTCGTTAACAATCTTCGTTATGCAGATGACACAATCTTGCTTGCTGAAAGGGAATTAAAGCCCTTACTGATGAAGATCAAAGACCACAGCCTTCAGTAAGGATTGCACCTCAACACAGAGAAGACAAAAATCCTCACAACTGGATCAATAAGCAACATCATGATAAATGGAGAAAAGATTGAAGTTGTCAAAGATTTCATTTTACCTGGATACATAATCAACAACCATGGGCACATCAATCGAGAAATCAAAAGATGTATTGGATTGGCCAAATCTGCTGCAAAAGATCTCTTTAAAGTTCTGAAATGCAAAGATATCATTTTGAGGACTAGGGTGTACCTGAACCAAGCCATGGTATTTTCAATCGCTTCATATACATTTGGAAAGCTTGACAACGAATAAGGAAGACCGAAGAAGGATTGATGCCTTTGAATTATTGTGTTGGTGAAGAATAGTAAATATACTGTGGACTTCCAGAAGACCAAACAAGTCTGTCTTGGAAGAAGCTCAGCCAGAATGCTCCTTAGAAGCAAAGATGGTGAGGCTTAGTCTCATGTACACTGGCCATGTTATCAGGACAGACAAGTCCCTGGACCGACATCATGCTTGGTAAAGTGGAGGGTTCAACAAGAAAGAGGAAGACCCCTACGAGATGAATTGACACAGTGCTGCAACAGTGGGCACAAGCACAGCAAGGATTGTGAGGACAGGGTAGAACTGGGGATCTTTCATTCAGTTATACGTAGAATCGCCGTGAGTCAGAATTGACTCGATGGCTCCTAATAACAGCAACATGAATCAAGGAATTCTAAAAAGAAGATGGCAATTGAAAGAATGAGTTAGATTCATCATTAACTTCTTTTGTTTAAATTTTTTAAAGTTAATCGAACAGCCAATTGTTCCTACCAAGATTATAATAAAATGCCTCCTTGTCAAATTACAAAATACTCTTTTTTAAGTAGTTAAAATTTTTGTGTGTTAGCAAAGATAGTGGTAAATATGAAGTATAACATAAGTTCCGTATAGTTGGTGCTGATATTTAATCTTAGGCACAAACTGTTCAATCTTTTTCAGCATTATCGTGTTAAAACATTTGACTCAGTATATATAAAGCATGCTGCTGATTTGGGCTTTTTTAAGGGAGAAGAGAATGATACAGAGAAATGTTTGTTTTTCTAAGAAGCACCTTGGAATTGGCACTTGTCTCAAATATATGATTTCACAGGATTCCTCATATGCCTTCAGACTGAAGTTCAACTGTTGGAAACGTTTTTTGTTTTATTTGTCGTTTGCTCCCAGACGCTGCTGGTGGATTCTTCGCATGTCTCTTTGTTCCACCGAGAGTTTGCAAAGACAGTCTGAAAGAGTTGGATCAGTGTTGCAAGAATATGTAGATACAAATGCTTAAATTGTAAATATTTAAAAAAAGAGCATAAATGTGGTTTGAAGTAAAATATATTCTTGCTTTACGTATTCTGTGTTTTGGAGTTTCAAAAATATTTACAGTGTGTGAGCACACAGAAATTGTACCAAGATAATAATAATAAAGAGAAAAGGAAAAGGTAATGGTTGACTATTAAATTATGTTTCCAAATGGAGACTTTTTTTCTTTCAGAAAATGTTTTAGGAAAAAAAGTGATTAAAAAAGTAATCACAGACTATGGAAATGAAGAAAAATAAGACTGTAATTAACAACAGCAAAAACTAAGTCACAAAAGAATAATAAAAATGATATAATCATCTTATATGAGGTATACCTATATTTCTTTTTCCTCATCATACTACAAACCACAATCATAATTCAGAAAAATATGACTTTGCTTCGGTACATCAAAAATCCCGGTTTTATAAATTAGATCCTGGGACAGAAAAAGGAGTTAGTGCAAAAGGTCGTGAAACCCTAATAAAGTCTGGAGTTTACTTAATAGTGATATACAAGTGGTGCTTTTCTTAGTTTTGACAAATGTACGTTGGTAATACGTGATGTTAACATTAGGGAAAACCTGGTAAGGAATATATGAAAACTTACTGTAAATCTAAAACTCTCCCAAAACAAAATGTTTATTTAAGAAAAAGTATTTTGAATTGTATCAGAGATGAATGTTTTCTCCATAGATTGAACATAGATTTATTTAGTGGCTACTGGTGCAATTTTTTTTTTTTTTTTTAGGTGCCAGTCCCTTGAACTTGGCACAAAGTGAACAGTCGGGAAGTTAAAAAAAAAAAAAAAAAACTCAGAATATAAAGAACTAAGATTCCAGCCCTCATAGCATTTACAAGCTTATATGGGAAATATTAACTAATGAAGAAAAAAAAGAAAAAGCTGATATACAATTATAAATTAAAAAAAATTTTTAATTAAAAATGTAATGAAAAATTAAATAAATAAGAGAAAATCAGGTTTCTAAGAAAATTATAAAATGAATATCATGGTCATTTTTAAGCAAAATAAAGTATGCAAAGGGAAGTGTGCTTGAGGAGTCAGATAGTAGGTGGTGAGAAGGGGTGTGTGTGGAAGGAATTGAAGGGAAGGAGAGATTTTGAACAGCGTGGCCCAGTGGCTCAGAGACCAGAAGTAATTGGTCTGTCCTCAAGACTAAAAGGAAGACAGCATATGGTGGGTCATGGGAGGTAAAAAGAGTTGGCTTCCAGATGAGGTGCAGACCTAGGAAGGGGCCAGAACAGACAGGGCCACAGAAGCCACTTGAGTGTGTTCACACTTTATTTTATACACGTGAAAACACATAGAAGGATTTTTAAGTAGAAAAATTTTATTATGAGAAGAATGAATAGAAGTGAGGCAAGAATACATGAAGTAAGACAAGTTAGGAGGCTATTACAACAGTGGCCTAGGTACAGCTTTATTACCCCCATGTCTGAGGAATGTTATATTTAGATACAGGAATTGATGGCGGACCCAGTGTAAGAAGAGTAGGAGGTGAGGGCGGAGAGGTGTTAGGAATCACATCCAGCTTTCTGTTTGTAGCAACTGGTGGGATGGTGGCAACATTTACCAATATGGAAAGGGCTGGCGGAGGAACAGCTTGGTTTTGGACATTTGCAGTTTCAAATGCCTCTTACATATCAAAATTGATATATTTATCACTAAATAAGATCTTTCCTTGGCTGTAGATTTATTTCAGAAATGAGAATCTTGGAAATTATTTTTCAGGTTCCTCTTGCACTGCTCAGAGATATGTAACCCTATAAAGTAAGCAGTTTTTTTCTTTCTTTTTGCTCATTTTACTCTGGTAGCCATACCAAAAAAAAAAAAAAAGCCATCGAGTTGCTTCCGACTTATGGTGACCCCATGTAACAAAGTAGATTTGATCCATAGGGTTTTCTTGGCTGTAAAATTTGTGGGTACGGATCACCAAGTCTTTCTTCCTTGGCACTGCTGAGTTTGAATCTCCAACCTTTAGTAAACCAAAAAAACAAACCTGTTGCTGTTGAGTCGATTCCAACTCATAGTGCAAACGGTTTGCACTCTTAGGGACCTTAGACAGCCATAGACAACTGGATTATTAAAAGAAAAAACAAATAGAAACATGTACCTGAAAACTGTGTTTAATAATCATTTTATTTCAGAGACATTGAAATTTATTACTTATAATTCTCTGATTAATTTGCTCTATACAACTTGTCAAGCCTGGTCATTACATAAAGTATGTACTACCTTTGAAATACATTACAAAGCAGCTTCATTACCCAGAACCCAGTGCCGTCGAGGTGATTCCGACTTATAGAGACCCTACAGGACAAAGTAGAACTGCCCCATAGAGTTTCCAAGGAGTGCCTGGCAGATTCGAACTGCCGACCATTTGGTTAGCAGCTGTAGCGCTTAGCCACCACGCTACACAGGCCTAATTTATGGTACGGATGCTAAATCTCATAATTCACTTCGTATTGCAGAGTCATTGTCAATTTTATTGTTCTCTGCCTTAGTAGAGCTTTCTCTCTTATTTTATATTTTAGTCAATTCCATTGTTTGGTGAGATCTCTTGATATCTTTTTTCCCCCCCATCACATGAATGGAAGTATCCTCGCAAAGGAAATCCATTTGTTGCCCATTGTTACCAAAACCAAACCAAACCCAGTGCCGTCGAGTCGATTCCGACTCATAGCGACCCTACAGGACAGAGTAGAACTGCCTCATAGAGTTTCCAAGAGGTGCCTGGAGGATTCGAACTGCCAACCCTTTGATTAGCAGCCGTAGCACTTAACCATTATGCCACCAGGGTTTCCACTAGCCATTGTTAGGACTTTAAAATTGTTGTCTCGATTTCTTATAATCTCTCTGTGCTTTCAGTTTTATTGGTTTTATGCCACCTCAGATGTAGGTTCTTCCCTTTGATATTTTACAATATAGTCATTTAGTCTTGTGATTCTACTTCAGGCATGACATCTCCCTAAAAATATATTTCCAAATAAAATGTCTACTTAGGAGCTCATACATACTTTAAATAGTCAGCAGCTTTGCCTTTGATCTACTGCACTGGTTTCTGTAGAAAGAGATGGTCTCCATTTGGTAATGTTAAAACCCACATCAAGCCAATAATTGAAATTGATTAAAGTTTATGTATTATATATTTTGCAAATACAGGTAAAATTTTCACTAAAAGAAGCCTACTATTGAGTGGATTCTGACTCATAACTGCCCTGTTGGACAGAGTAGAACTACTGGATAGGGTTTCCAAAACTGTAATCTTTATGGAAGCAGACTGCCACATCTTTCTAATATGGAGCAGATGGAGGGTTTGAACCATCGACCTTTTGGTTATCAGCTGGTTTAACCACCATACCATCAAGGATCTTTTACATTTTGACTCCAAAAAAATCCATTGCTGTCAAATTGATTCCACCCATAGTGATGCTATAGGACAGACTAGAACTGCCCCATAGAGTTTCCAAGGAGCTCCTGGTGGATTAAAGCTGCTGACCTTTTAATTATCAGTCTTAGCACTTAACCACTATGCCACCAGGGTTTCCACATTTTGACTAGAAAGTCAAAAATGTTCTGAAGATGAGAGACCCTGGAAACACTTTTATATCAAATTTTATCAGCAATTGTCATGGAATAAAACGGTCCAAATAGGACTGATAAACAAATCTGTGGTCAGGAAGAATTTTCATACAGCATTGCCCTGAAGAACAATTAAATAATTACCGAATTACCCTGAACATACCTCCCAGTCTGACCCTTGCAGTCTATTTCCTAAAACTGATTGAATTCTTCAAAAGAGCACAATGTCCAAGGCAAAAGATCTTACTAGTTTATCTAGACCATTGTTTAACTCAAAGGGGACCCCCAGGAACCAGTTTCTCCAAGACTCAAAGTTCAGAAGAACAGCCAAGGCAAATGGCCTGGGGGGGTCACCCAACTCCATGGACCAAGAAATCTGGATTCCAGGGGAATTAAAATGTTTTCTCAGTAATTTGTGTGCCTTTCTATCATTACCAGAGTGCAAACGTTAGAAAAGGCTTGATTTACACTCTACCAATACAGTTGCAAAGAGGAGTGATCACATTATCATTAAGATTGGGATTGTTTCATATTTTTATGGTTATAGGAGTTTGTCATATGTATTATTGTGTCTCCTCCCAACTATTCATCATCCAAATGCAAAATAAAAAATTTCTTGGAAAAGCATAGAAGGAAAAGGAGAAAAAAGAAGAGAAAGAAAAAATTCAATTTTAAAGGGAATTTCAATGAAATTTGACATTTGCAGGATAAAGAACTAGGTCTGAGCTTTCATCTCTGGTTTCTGAAAATAGCCTGAGCAATCAAGCCAGGAAACACTTAAACACAGGAAAATGAGTTGGGAATGCTCAACTCATTACCTTGGCAGCATGCCTCAGGTAGAGAAGAGCATGCCTGCACCCTCACCCTCTGAGGCCTGGTGTTTGTCCCTATAGCATGTTACATAGACTTTGGGGCATAAAAATGGCTGGGTGAGGGGCCTTGGGATCCCCTCCACTATGCTGGTAGTGGACAGCGTGTGTAGCAGAAGGTTTCATCTCACCTAAATAAGCCTACCTGTTCTGGTGGGGGACCAGCAGAAGGTAAACTTATTCTGTGTCCCTCACCCACCATGCCAAGTGGAGTATGCATGGCCTTGTTCTCTATATTAACTGAGATAGCTTCCAGATGCCAAGGGGGACCAGTGTATTGTGTAACATCACATTTGAGTCACCAAATAGGGCACGCATAGAAGTTTTCCGTCTCTACCTTGACAGTTTTTGAGCCAGGGTACACTGCTCACATATTGGATGCTACCTGATTTTTTTTTTTTTTAAGTTACCAAAAAAAAAAAAAAGCTACTCTCTATGTGTTAATGCTCTGGGGATGTGTAGCAGAAGGACTTGATATTCAGGGAGAAATCTTTTTACCAGTAGTTTTCTCATTTCTAATGGCCTTCTCGCTATTTGCAAATCTACAATGACCTGTGTGTCTTGACATTTAGCCATTTTCACCTGTTTTTAGCCATTATAACCATAATAATATATTGTTTCTAATAATATGCTTAATTAGAAAATACAAAAAAAAAAATCACAGAAGAAAGTAAGGCCACTGGCAATCCTTCTACTGAGAGATATACACTCAACATATTCATGAATATTCTCTCAGCATTTTATATAAAATGGAAACCCGAGTGATTTTTTTATCTCTTTTTATTTGAGAGTTAATTACAATTTATAAAGGGAAAGAAACATTTTATAAACTACTTTCAAGCATAGTTTTATCCTGTAGGCAAAGATTTTTATCATTTACATATCTCTACCACATTTGCATTATGAAGCTTTTCAGCCTTAAATATTGACATATAACTTGTGACTCTTTGGGTTTACCTTTCCAAGCGACATATCCACCCACACCTATTTTAGGCATTATAAGACTCTATCCAATTGAGACAGTGATAAACGGAATGGTGAAGTTAATGATCCTCTGGCTAGAATGAGTGGTTGGGTGGCTACCACACCTTCTTTGATAATCCTGTGAAATCTCATTTATTGGGGAGTCAAAATTTTAGGGATCATATAAAGGACTGAAGAAAGATGCCTTCATGGGTAAATGGGATGTGGAAAGACACATGATATATTCTTTTAAAAAAGTATCAAAGGAAGAGTCCAAATTAACTCTTCTCAGGGCTTTAAAAAAAAAAAAAGTCCTGACATTTGTGATACAACATGCTTAGTTATAGAAACATTATGCTTAGACACAAAGAGGAATGGATCCAAATTTTGGGTTTTTTTCTTACTACTTGGTTGATTTAATTTCTGTATGGCTCAATTTACTCATCCTTGAAAGAGAAGAAGACCTCCTGACTGGATTGTTGTGATAGTTGGATGAGATTTGTGTAAACAGTTTAACACAGTAAGTAAGGCATGTTGTTGTTGTTGTTGTTAGATGCCGTCGAGTCACTTCTGATTCATAGCTACCCAATGTAAAATAGAATGAAACACTGCCCCGTCTTGCGCCATCCTCACAATCGTTGTTATACTTGAGCTCATCATTGTAGCTGCTGTGTCAATCCATCTTGTTGAGGGTCTTCCTCCCTTTCATTGACTCTATACTTTACCAAGCATGATGTCCTCCTCAAGGGACTGGTCCCTCCTGATAACATGTCCAAGGTACATGAGACAAAGTGAAGTAAAGTAAATGACAAACAAATGGTACAAATAAATGGTGTTCGTAGAGAAATTTCTTATACCATTGTCTCTTTTTTATACGTGAGTTGTTATGAAACTGCTTTCATAAAACACGTATCATATCTCCCACCCATATTACTGATGCTAAATAAAAAAATTATGAATTATTTAATTCATAAAGGGTACTGCAAAAGTATTGAGAGTGTGCATTTCCTCCAAGCTACTTTGAGAATTTAAAGAATCTACCAAAAGATCCTATCCATAATCCAGCGTCTGCTCTTTAAATTAAGGGGTGTGGCTTCTTGATGACAGGCCTTGTAAAGACTTTCTTTTTTTCTTTTCAACTGCCCTTGGGAGAAAACATAGGGATAGGGAAGCAAGCATGGAATAAGAGAAAAGGCACCGGTCAATGAGAAGAAAGATCGGAGTTTTAGCCCCTGTTCTATCACACAATTATTATATGACATGAAGCAAGTAATTTATGCTCTCTGAGCCTAAGTATCTTATCTGAGAATGAATTAAATGGATTAAATTATGACACTGCATTTAGCTCTAACTTTCTCCCCTTCTCTGTTTGTTTGCCTTTTTCTTTGCAAGTATCGAGTGCTCACATAAGAAATACTCTCAAACATTAAAGGAAAATGTTGATTTTAAACTGAGTATGATGATAATTGAATGCATGGTAGGAAATTACATTTTCCTTTATTGAAATATATGAAAGGCACAAGAGCAACATTGTCAAAGTATCAAAGATAGATCAATGGGGAAGTTCTATTGCCAGAGGAAAGAGATCTGATTTGTGTTTGCCAAAATACTGAACTGTGAGAGTTCACAGAAGCCTAAAGCAGAATTTTTAGAACCAAAGGCAGGAGAATCAAATTGGAACGAGGTAGGGTGAAAGGCAGACAAATAACTTGTTCTTGTCTAGCAGACAGATGTCACTTGGGCTTTTGCACAAACACACTTGTTTCTCATTTGTGCTTTATACGCTTCCACCATGACTTCATTCATTTCGGGTTGAATTCTCCAGACACCTGTGGCAACCCAAAGAATGCCTGTCATTTCCTAGGTAGAATTTCGATGCTTTAAAATTTCTTTATAAGAGCTGTAATTTATCAGTGTATTCCAAGTTTTGCTACTGTTGAAAAATCTTCAATTAGATAGGAACTGGGGCGAGGTAAAAACTAAACTTATCAAGAGCTCTGTACTTGTCAAGTAATTTAATATGAGTCAATATGAGTCAGAATCAACAGCAATGGGTTGGGTTTGATTTGGTTTTATATATTATGATCAAATCATCACAACCACCAGGTAAAATAGGTATTCCCGTTTTGCAGATGTAAATAACCAAAAGATGAAGTTACTTACCCCAGGTCATACACTACAATCTGCTTCCAAAAGGCCACGGCCTTGAAAACCCTATGAAGCAGTTCTTCTCTGCATATATGAGGTCGCCATGGATCAGAGTCAACTCAATGGTAAATAACAAGAACAACAAGGCTGGATGTGAAGTTCTGGAAGATTTCCAAACACCACATCCTTAAACACAACACACAACATAGAACTGGTACTTTGGAGGAGTGAAAGGTATGCTGAGCTTTTGTTCCCATTAGTGAGCCCTTGGAGCAGCAGCAGGCATCCTGGGCAGCATATGACCAAGCCATTTTCCTCTAGCCTCCAACAGCCTTCTCCATTTTCCCTAGCACATGGTACAAATGTCAATTTCCATATATGCTATGAAGTGAAAAAGTTGAGAGTCTCTTCTCCACCATATGACTTGAGCACAGGAAGTAGAAAAAATAAATATGCTAAAAGATACATTTATGGCTTTCAGATTTTCATCACTTTTTTTTTCTTACAAGAAAACAGTGTGGGTAAGAAATTAAAATGAGCCATAAGAATGTGTACATCTGTACCTTACATCACTGTTAAACTATGCCAAATTCCCTAACTGTGGAAAGTAGCTTTAGAAAGCAAGTGAGAGTATGTCCTCTCAGAAACTCTAAAAGAACCGAGGAATGAAAAGATCAATGGGATCTGTGGCTTTACTACATTATTCAGTAAGAGCTCTAACAAGGTTGACTACTAAATTATTCATTGAATGTTAATCTCCTAATTATGTCAACAACCCTTTGGACCAAAGAATGCCTGTCATCTTCTATACATAATTTCGATGCTTTAAAATCTCTTCATAAGAGCTCTAATTTATCAATGATTTTCAAGTCTTGAAGCTGTTGACATATCTGGTTACTTATCTATAACCATTCTCATTTATTTTTGGGCAGCCTGCAAATACAAACAATATAATATGATAGAAAAAAATAAAAATACAGAAAACATGAAAACCAAATAGTTTATTGAGTGCATAGGTAAAATTAGTTCTGAAAATTTCTAGATGTCCTTCTATTTGGATACAGTTGGGCCCTGAGCTTCCTAGCTTTGCCATATGTTAGATTCTGTCTCAAATTTCATCTTGACAGGCCCCAGTTTCCTCATTTAGAAAGTACTAATGAATCTGCCCTGCTTATCTGACAAGATATTGTGATTCTCACACGAAATACAAATCTCAAAATAGCTGTAAACATCGATAAAAATATAACCATATATATTTCTATACTCTAAGGTGTTAAAGGAAACCCTGATGGCGTAGTGGCTAAGTGCTACGGCTGCTAACCAAAGGCTCGGCAGCTGGAATCCGTCAGGTGCTCCTTGGAAACTTCATGGGGCAGTTCTACCCTGTCCTATAGTGTCGCTACGGATCGGAATCGACTCGATGGCAGTGGGTTTGGCTTGGTTTGTTTTTTTAAGGTGTTAAATAACCAAAAAAAACGAAACCAAATCCATTGCTCTCTAGTTGATTACAACTCATAGTGACCTGTAGGTCAGAGTAGAACTACCCCACAGAGTTTCCAAGGAGCACATGGTGGTGAATTCTAACTGCTGACCTTTTGGTTAGCAGTCATAGCTCTTAACCACTATGCCGCCAGGGTTTCCAAGGTGTTAAATAGGTGTTATAATAGATAAATATGTGCCAATTTTGAATTTTTTTTATCAGAACTAAATAAAAGCCTACATTAAACTTGATTTTTAAAAACAAAACATCTTTAAACTTCTAAAACAAAATTTAAAAGAAAATGTAAGGTCCTTAAAGACAGCACTTGAAATATTTTTTACAAAATTTCCCTTAAAATATTTGTGTTTTTCTAAAATTTGCTCAATGATAAAACAAAAAACCCATTGCTATTAAGTCAACATCAACTCCTAGAGAACTTATAGTTACCTTACGGTACAGACTAGAACTGCCTTAGAGGGTTTCCAAGGAGCTGCTGGTGGATTCGAACTGCCAGTATTTTGGTTAGCAGCTCAGCTCTTAACCACTGTGCCACCAGGGCTCCTTGCTTAACAATATGAGGTAATAATTGCTTGTAATATATTTACTCTTGATTTAGTTTTAAAGAATAACTAAGAAATAATAAGAATATGCTGACCTGGATTTTGGGCTTTGCGTATTATTTTCCAAATAGTGTTATACATAAAAACTGCCTCAACATTTATCTATATAATATATTAAGGGTTCGATAAATATTAAAGTGTTTTTTAAAGCATTTTAAAAATGCTTGCCTAGATTATTCCTTCAATTAGATCAAAATAATCCAAGACTTTCCTTAAAGTTTGATAAAATAACTAATGGTAGATTTATGCAATTTTTATTTGTTTTTTAGTGTGTGCTCGTCTATATTCTTCAAAAACTTTTAAAGTAAATGGTTCTTACTTTATGAATTAGGAAGAAAAAAGTATGAATGAAAGAAAAAATAAAGTTCTGTAAAGCATTTTGGTTTTTAATAAAGTTCTTATAAGGTCAGAATTAAAGCAGAGCAGTATAAATAAGTTAATTATTCAAGAATCATCTTAAAATGTTTGGATTTAAATGGTAATATCTCTAAACTGCAAACTTTGACTTCGGACTTTATAAATTAGAGGTTCTTGTAGGGGTAGTCCTCTGAGATAGAGCGGTCGTGCTACGGAGTCGAATCGACAATTTGTAATATACAGAGGCACAGACAGTACTTTGGAATTTCCTAATAAGGCTATGTGATCTTACTTAGGCTATCTACCCATAAATTTTAAACCAAGCTAGCAAAGAGGAACTGTCTTATAATGAATGTTTAAAATTGTGAGGATGATCTCATTGCCTAGTCTTGCATTTTTCACTAGACAGTTAATTTCCTTTTGATTTGTGAGTCTATATAGCATTATCTATTTCATTTTAACAACTTCCCATTTTCCTAAAATGTATGTAATTAAAAAAAACTAAAGGCATATATGCAATGATTTTACTAACTTCTTATATTACTCATTAATATAATTAGAGAAAAACTTGGAAATATTAAAGATAAACAGGCTGATGATTATGCTGTAAATAAACATTTGACATAGCATTTTATGGCAACAGGATGGTCAGTCTAGATGCAGCTGAACGAAGTCCCTTTCCTCATGCCCCTTTAACTGTTCCCATGTATTCTGATGTGAAAACCTCTAAACCCCTTTGCCTCATGCTCTTTTGCCAGCAAGGTAAACTTGGAGCCTTATATGCACAGAAGAGATGTCCTGTGTAAACTCACCCTGGGACAAGGGATCTAAGGGAGACCATCCCATGATGTAACTTATACCACTCATCTGCATCCTAATCTCTATGTAAGTAAATAAAAGCTTGTAAAACACCACCAGGTAATGTTAATTAATTACAGAGAGCTACACCCCAGTGCAAGCCCATTTTTCACTGAGGCTCATTGTAATACAAATAGTGTCAGCAATAATCTTTTTTTTTTTTTTAATGACTATCAACTGTGCGGTTCTCTTTTGCCCTAATAATAACTTTGCAAGACATATTTGCCCTTATTCTTGAGGAAGCTACTTCTCAGAGAAGTCAGACAAATTACTTTGGATTTCCTAACCCAAGGAATCTAACTTATATCTGGATGATTTTCATATCTGTGCTTTTTTGGACTACACACAGACTTTGTAAACAATTCTCCATTTAAATTAATTCCAGTTTATTTTGACTTTACTGCTTTTCTAAAATATTATATGCATGCATATAATGTGTTGTATATTCATTTTAAGTTGGTGTTTTTTTTATGTAATCCTGGTGACCCAGTGGTTGAGAGCTATGGCTACTAACCAAAAGGTTGGCAGCTCGAGTCTAACTACTCCTTGGAAACTCTGTGGGGACACTTCTATTCTGTTCTATAGGATTACTATGAGTTGGAATCAACTCAAAGGCAATGGGTTTGCTGTATTTTTTTAATGCTTGAATTTTGTAAGGATAATCTCATTTTATAGTTTCGCATTCCTCACCATAAAAAAAAAAAAAAAACTTTATTTTAAATTTCTATATACTAATAACTTAACTAATAACTATTCTTGTTGTTAGGTGCCTTCGACTCAGTTCCGACTCATAGTGACCCTATGTAAAACAGAACAAAACCCTGCCAGATCCTGTGCCATCCTCACAATCGTTATTTATGAGCCCATTGTTGCAGCCACTATGTCAACCCAACTCCTCTTTTGTGCTGACACTCTCCTCCACCAAGCATGATGTCCTTCTCCAGGGACTGATCCCTCCTGATAACATGTCCAAAATACATGAGACGAAGTCTTGCCATCTGTGATTCTAAGGAGCTTTCTGTCTGTACTTCTTCCAAGAGAGATTTGTTCTTTCTTCTGGCAGTTCATGGTATATTCAATATTCGTTGCCAACACTGTAATTCAGAGGCACTGATTCTTCTTCGGTATTCTTTATTCATTGTCCAGCTTTCACATGCATTGATTGAAAACCCCATGGCTTGGGTTAGGCGCACCTTAGTCCTTAAAGGGACATCTTTGCTTTTTAACACTTTAAAGAAATTTTTTGCAGCAGATCTGTCCAATGCAATGTGTTCATTGATTTCTTGACCTCTGCTTCCATGGGCATTGAATGTGGGTCCAAGTAAAATGAAATCCTTGACAACCTCAATCTTTTCTCCACTCGTCATAATGTTGCTTATTAGTAATTTCTGAGGATTTTTGTTTCCTTTATATTAAGATGTAATCCATACTGAAGCCTGTGGTCTTTAATCTTCGTCAGTAAATGCTCCAAGAACTCTTCACTTTCAGCAAGCAAGGTTGTGTCATTTGCATATTGCAGGCTGTTAATGAATCTTCCTCCAATCCTGGTGCCCCATTCTTGTTCATATCGTCCAGCTTCCCGGATTATTTGCTCAGCGTAGAGATTGAATAAGTATGGTCAAAGTATACAACTCTGACTCACACAGTTTCTGACTTTAATCCAGGCAGTATCCCCTTGTTCTATTTGAAGGAATGCCTCTTGATCTATGCACCATTCCTCATGAGGACAATTAAGTGTTCTGGGATTCTCATTCTTCACAACGTTATCCATAATTTGTTACGATCCACACAGTCAAATGACTTTGCAAAGTCAATAAAACACAGGTAAACATCTTTCTGTTAATCTCTTTCAGCCACTATCCATCTGACATCGGCAATGACATCACTTGTTCCATATCCTCTTCTGAATCCAGCTTGCATTTCTATAGTTCCCTGTGGATGTACTAACGAAATTGCTTTTGAATGACCTTCAGAAAAAATTCACTTGTGTGTGATATTAAAGATATTGTTTGATAATTTCCACATTCTCTTGGATCACCTTTCTTAGAATGGACACAAATACAAATCTCTTCTAGTCAATTGGCCAGGTAGCTGTCTTTCAAATTTCTTGGCATAGAAGAGTGAGCACTTACAGTGCTGCATCCATTTGTTGAAACATCTCAATGGCTATTCTGTCCATTCCTGGAGCCTTATTTTTCACCAGTGCTTTGAATCCAGCTTGGACCTCTTCCTTCAGTACTGTTGGTTCTTATTCATATGCTATCTCCTAAATCGAAACACCTGATTTAAACAGATATAATGTAGAGACTGACACAATAATTGCATAAATAATCATTCTTATATATTTTTTTAATGAGATAACCATTTTCCCAGACATCATGTTATGGACCAAATTGTGTGCCCCAAACATATGTGTTGAATTCTAGGCCCTTGAACCTGTGGATGCGATCCTGTTTGAAAATAGGGTTTTCCTTTTGTTATGTTAATAATGGCATGCAAATTTAAGGTGAATGCTAAACCTAATCACTTCTGAGTTATAAAAAGACAAGAATAGAAACGGGGACTCATGTAAGCGGGAAGACAGATACCATGTGCAAATCTCTAAAGCCAAGGAGTGCATAGAAACCAAGGAACATCTGGGACTACTAACAAGAAAGGAATTAACATGACCAAGACACTGATTTGGACTTCTAGCCTCAAGAACTGAGAGAAAAAAAAAAAAAAAATTCTGTTCTTATAAGCCTTCTACTTGTAGTATTTTTTTCCACCATTTGCTTCTGTTTGTCTTACTGTGATGCTGGAAGCTATTCCAACATTATTTCAAATACCAGCAGGGTCACCCATGCTGGACAGGTTTCAATAGACCTTTCAGACTAAGACAGGCTAAGAAGAAGGACCTGGATATCTACTCCTAAAAAAAATTGGCTAGTCAAAACCTCATGAATAGCAAAGGAACGTTGTTTAACATGGTGCTGGAAGATGAGCCCTTCAGGCTGGAATGCATTCAAAATATGATTGGGGAAAAGCTGCCTCCTCAAAGTAGAGTTGTCCTTAATGATGTGGATGGAATAAAGCTTTCTGGACCTACCCTTGCTGATGTGACAAGATACAAAATACTAAGAAACAGATATAACATCCATTAATAATCAGAGCCAGGAATGTTGAGAGAATGAATCTAGGAAAATTGGAAGTTACCAAAAAGGAAATGGAACACTTGAACATCAATGTCCTAGCCATCAGTAACTGAAATGGACTGGTGTTGGACATTTTGAAACAGTTAATCATATGGTATACGATGCTGGTAATGACAAATTGAAGAGGAGTGGAGTCGCATACGATGTCAAAAGAACTTTTCAAAATTTATCCTGAAGTAAATGCTGTCAGTGATAGGATACTATCCACATGCCTGTAAGGAAGACCAGTAAACACAACTCTTATTCAAATTTATGAAACAATCACTATTGCCAAAGATAAATTGAAGATTTTTATCAACTCTGTGTTCTGAAATTGATCAAACATGCAATCAAGATACATTGATAATGGTAATTGAGATGCAAAAGTTGGACACAAAGAAGGATCTGTAGTTGAAGCATCTGTAGCATGGCCTTGGTGAAATGATGCTGGAGATCAAATGATAGAATTTTGCAAGACCAATGACTTATTCATTGCAAATACCTGTTTTCAACAACTTAAACTGAACTATACATGTGGACCTCATCTGATGGAATACACAGGAATCAAATTGACTACATCTGTGGTTAGAGTCAATGGAGAAGCTCAATATTATCAGTCAGAACAAGGCCAGCGTCCGACTGTGGAAGAGACCGTCAATAGTTCATGTGCAAATTCAAGTTGAAGTTAAAGAAAATTAAAACAAGATCACAACAGTCAAAGTAAGACCTTTACTATATCCTACCTGAATTCAAAAACCATCTCAAAAACAAATTTGACACATTGAAAAATAATGACTGAAGACCATAAAACTTGTGGGATGACATCAAGACATCATATGAAGAAAGCAAAAGATCTTTAAATAGACAAGAAAGAAAGAAAACACCAAAATGGATGTCAAAAGAGACTCTGAGACTTGCTCTTGAATGTACAGTAGCTACAGCAAAAAGAAGAAATGATGAAATAAAAGAGCTGAATCAAAGATTTCAAAGGATGGCTTGAGAAGACAAAGGAAAATATTATAATGAGTGTGCAAAGACCTGGAGTTAGGAAACTAGAAGTGAAGAATACCCTAAGCATTTCTCAATCTGAAAGAACTGAAGAAAAATTCAACACATGAGTGGTAATATTGAAGGATCCTCTGGGCAAAATAGTGAACAATACAGGAAACCTCAAAAGAAGATAGAAGGAACACACACAAACACTGTGCCAAAAATATTTGGTCTACATACAATCATTTCCAGAGGTGGCATATAATCAACAGCTAATAGCATTGAAGGAAGAAGTCCAAGCTGCAGAGAAGGCATTGGTGAAAAACAAGCCTCCAGAAATTGAGGGAATGCCAACTGAGATGTTTCAACAAACAGATGCAGAGCTGAAGATGCTCATTCATCTATGCCAAGAAATTTGGAAGACAGTTACCTGGCAAACTGACAGGAACAGATTCATATTTGTGCCCATTCCAAAGAAAGGTGATTCAACATAATGTGGAACTTATTGAATAATATCATTAATGTCACATGCAAGTAAAATTTTGCTGTAGATCATCCAAAAGCAATTGCATTAGTATATCCACAGGGAGCTGCCAGAAATTTAAGTCAGGTTGAGGAGAGAATGTGGAATGGATGATATCATTGCTGATGTCTGATGGATCTTAGCTGAAAGCAGAGAATACCAGGAAGTTTACCTGTGTTTTATTGACAATGAAAATACATTCAACTGTAAGGATCATAACAAATCATGGATAACTTTGCAAAGAATGGAAATTTCAGAATATTTAATTGTGCTCATGAGGAGCCTGTACATAAACCAAGAGGCAGTTGTTCCTACAGAACAAGGGGATACTGCATGGTTTAAAATCAGGAAAGGTGTGCATCAGGATTGTATCCTTTCACCATACTTACTCAATCTGTATGCTAAGCAAATAATCCAAAAACCTAGACCATATGAAGAATGTGGCATAGGATTGGAGGAAGCCTCATTAACAACCTGCATAATGCAGATGACACAACCTTGCTTGCTGAAAATGAACAGGATTTGAAATTTTTACTGATGAAGATAAAACACTACAGCCTTCAGTATGGATTATACTTCAACATAAAGGAAACAAAAATCCTCACAGCTGGACCGGTAAACAACATCATGATAAATGGAGAAAATATTGAAATTGTCATCGATTTCATTTTACTTGGATCCACAATCTATGACCATGGAGGCAACATTCAAGAAACAAAATGACCATTTTATTTTGGGCAAATCTGCTGCAAAAGACCTCTTTAAAGTGTTGAAGAACAAAGATATCCCTTTAAGGACTAAGGTGCACATCACCCTAAACATATTATTTTTAATCAGTTCATATGCATGCAAAAGCTGTACATGAAAAAAAGACTGAAGAAGAGTTGATGTCTTTGAATTATGTTGTTGGTGAAGAATATTAAATATACCATGAACTACTCGAAGAATAAATCTGTTCTTGGAAGAAGTACAATCAGGGTATTTCTTGGTAGCCAGATGGAGAAACTTTATCTCAAGCAGTTTGGCCATGTTATCAGGAGGGACCAGTCTCTGAAGAAGGACATCATGCTTGGTAAGATAGAGGGTCAGCAAAAAAGAGGAAGGCCCTGGACAAGATGGTTTGACACAGTGGCTGGAACAGTGGGCTCAAATGCAGCAAAGACTGGAGGAAGGCTCAGGACTGAGCAGTGTTTTCTGTTGTACATAGGGTCACTATGAGTCAGAGCTGACTAGATGGCACCTAACAACAACAACAAGACCTGGTATTTGTGTTACTGAAGCACTAGGTAACTAAGACATTTCACATTGTTTATTTAAAGTTATAAGATATTAAGCCCCGTATAAGTAAAGCATTACTAAAAAAAGGAAGAACAAAGTGGGAGGACTCACTCTACCTGATTTTAGAACCTATTATACCACCATAGTAGTCAAAACAGCCTGGTACTGGTACAAAAACAGATACATAGACCAACAGAACAGAATTGAGAATCCAGATAGAAATCCATCCACATATGAGCAGCTGATATTTGACAAAGGCCCAATGTCAGTTAATTGGGGAAAAGATAGTCTTTTTAATAAATGGTGCTGGCATAACTGGATATCCATCTGCAAAAAAGATGAAACAGGACCCATACCTCACACCATGCACAAAAACTAACTCCAAATGGATCAAAGACCTAAAATAAAATAAAAAACGATAAAGATCATGGACGGAAAAATAGGGACAACATTAGGAGCCCTAATACAAGGCATAAACAGAATACAAAACATTACTAAAAATGACAAAGAAAAACCAGATAACTGGGCACTCCTAAAAATAAAACACCTGTGCTCATCTAAAGACTTCACCAAAAGAGTAAAAAGACCACCTACAGACTGGGAAAAAATTTTGAGCTACGACATCGCCGACCAGTGCCTGATCTCTAAAATCTACATGACTGCTAAAACTCAAACACAAAAAGACAAACAACCCAATTAAAAAATGGGCAAAGGATATGAACAGGCACTTCACTGAAGAAGGCATTCAGGTGGGTAAGAGATACATGAGGAAATGCTCTCCATCATTAGCCATTAGAGAAATGCAAATCAAAACTACAATGAGATTCTGCCTCACTCCAACAAGGCTGGCACTAATCCAAAAAACACAAAATAGTAAATGTTGGAGAGGCTATGCAGAGATTGGAACACTTATACACTGCTGGTGGGAATGTAAAATGGTACAACCACTTTGGAAATCGATTTGGTGCTTCCTTAAAAATCTAGAAATAGAACTACCATACGATCCAGCAATCCCACTCCTTGGAATATATCCTAGAGAAATAAGAGCCTTTTCATGAATAGATATATGCACACCCATGTTCACTGCAGCACTGTTTACAATAGCAAAAAGATGTAACCAACCAAGGTTCCCATCAACGGATGACTGGATAAATAAATTATGGTATATTCACAGTGATGAATCTGTGAAACATTCCATAACATGGAGAAACCTGGAAGGCATCATGCTGAGTGAAATCAGTCAGTTGCAAAAGGGCAAATATTATATAAGACCACTATTACAAGATCTGGAGAAATAGTTTAAACTGAGAAGAACACTCTCTTTTCTGGTTACAAGAGGGGGGAGGGAGGGAGGGTGGGAAAGGGGTATTTACTAAATAGATGGTAGACAAGAACTACTTTGGGTGAAGAGAAGGACAACACTCAACACAGTGGAGGTCAGCACAACTGGACTAAACCAAAGCGAAGAAGTTTCCTGAATAAACTCAATATTTTGAAAGTCAGTGAAGCAGGGGCAGGGGTTTGGGGACCATGGTTTCAGGGGACATCTAAGTCAATTGGCATAATAAAATCTATTAAGAAAACATTCTGCATCCCACTTTGAAGAGTGGCATCTGGGGTCTTAAATGGTAGCAAGCGGGCATCTAAGATGCATCAATGAGTCTCAACCCACCTGGATCAAAGGAGAATGAAGAACGTGAAGAACAGAAGATATTAACAAGCTACATGAAAGGGCTACACGAACCAAAGACTACATCATTTTGAGACCAGAAGAACTAGATGGTGCCTGGCCACAACCGATGACTGCCCTGACAGAGAACACAACAGAGAACCCCTGAGGGAGCAGGAGAACAGTGGGATGCAGACCTCGAGTTCTCATAAAAAGACCAGACTTAATGGTCTGACTGAAACTGGAAGTACCCCGGTGTTCATGGCCCCTAGACCTTCTGTTGGGCCACTATAGGAACCATCCCTGAAGCCAGCTCATCAGACATGGATTGGGCTGAACCTTGGGTTGGAGAGGAATAATGGTGAGACGTGAGCTACTTGGTTTAGGTGGACACTTGAGACAATGTTGGTATCTCCTACCTGGAGGGGAGATGTGAGGGTAGAGGGCTTAGAAGCTGGCAAAATGGTCACGAAAAGAGAGAGTGGAAGGAAGGAGAGGGCTGTCTCATGAGAGTGAAAGTAATTGGGAGTATGTAGCAAGTTGTCTATGGGCTTTTGTGTGAGAGACTGGCTAGATTTGTAAACTTTCACTTAAAGCAAACACACAAAAAAAACTAAAAACCAACAATAAATAAATAAATAAAATTATATGATATTAAATATGGATTTAAATTGACGTATATTATTTTAGTGACTACTTCAAATATTTATTGAGGATTTTTGTAAACACAAAATGAGTAAATTACACATCCTTTCTTGGAAGAGTTTATAATCTAGTAATAAAGAGGAATGTATAAATATATGCATTGTATGTATCTTATTACCTGTGAGTAATGAGAAAGAAGCAAAAATACCCATGTGATGTTAAAGCATGGAGTGAACAGTGCAACTGGGAAAAATTAGGGAAACTCTATGAAACAGATCACATTTTAGAAGGATTTTGCTGGTGGATTTATAAGGACTGCACTCTAAATCAAGGCAAAGGATCAGGGAGAGACGGTTAACTGGCTGTTCAGGAATAACTTGTTTTTCTTTTGTGTTGTAGCATATGGTATGTGGAAAACAACAGAGGAAGATAAGGTTTGGAAGGCATGATGTAGCCTCGAGTGCCAAAAGACTGTTTGTATTTCATTTGGTGTTTAAAAAAAAAAAAAGGGTACGACATGATCAGTGCTTACATTAGAAATCTTGCAGCAATGTTTAAGTTAAAGTCAAGTGAACAAGTGTTATCTCTAAACTGTATTCTCCTATGTTGTCCCTGGGAACAGACTTGGACAGCTTTACAGATTTTTAATACCCATTTGAATACCTCTTTATGTCAGCCATAATAAATTTGAGTTTTACCAGTCTAATCTTTTTCCTTATTCTGAAAAAAAAAAAATTATCCTTGAGAAAACTAGTTACGATATTTACTTGGCTTCCAACTGCCTCTTGGAATCTCAACATGTACAAAGCTAGATTAATTTCTCAGGATTCAGGGGGTAGCCTTCTTTTCTTCACTGTCTTTAATCATGCATCTAGTTACCCAGAAAAGATATTAGGCCATTGACCTGAGCTATTTTCTTTAATCCTTAGCCCTAACAGCCAATATTTTTTTCTACTTTGTACCTCAGTCCATTTTCTTCTTTCTACATCCTCAATCTCTCACCACCACCAGCCTCAACAATTATTGTATTTTCTAAGTTATTTATATTTAGTACGACTTCCCACAAATTTTATTTCTCGTACTGTGATCTGAATTCTATTTCCAAAATAGCAATCTGATGATGTGACTTCTGTGCTTCAAATTTTTAAAAGTTTCCCATGTTCTGATATTCAAGATCATTGAATACCTTGTCTGGCTCCTTTCTCTTTCCTGCCCCCTCTCGAACTAATTCCTCTTGAGCTTTACACTCTACTAACGCTGAACCACTTTGAAGTCCCTGAAGGACATCAGACAATTTCTTAGGCATGATCTCCCTTTAGAAAACCTGTTCTTGATCTTATCTGCCTTATCCTTCAAAAGCTATACCACTATTAATCCTTCTCATAATCTCTTTGATCCATAAACTGATCATAATTAATGATTCTATGTACAACTTCTGCATAACATATTTCTATTATATCACAGTGTATTCTAATTAGTGGAATCAACATCCTTTTCTGTTGTCACACATGAAAATAGGAGGTATTTTTTTTTTCCTCAGCAGGTAGAAGAGAACATAAAATATGAATAAGCCTCAAATTAATATTTTCTGTAAGCCAAAGTGGCTTCCGTGGGTGGAGAATTTTGCCTAAAGAAATTTAAAAAAAAAAAGAAGACATCAGAAAGAAATTATAATTATATTTTCAATATTTAACATATTTTATTTTTCTGTTTAGTTTAAAAATCCCACTGGAGCCCAGCTCTTAAGAAAATATTTAACAAAAGATCTCATATGACAGGAAATGTTTTTCCTATATGAAAAGTGATCAGAACCTGGGTGTTTCAATATATCTTGCTTTCCTAAATCTTTAGAGTTAGGATTTAAAGCAGATAAAACAAACGTAAAAGAGTGATTGAAAAAAAGATGGCATTTTTTTGTAGTACAAATATATTAATCTGGGCATGTACCATTTAGAATTTGGTGGCATTGTAGGCTCCTTCTCAGATGATTTACGTTAATATATTATGAATTTGTACCATACGTAGCATAACTCATTCCGGACACAGACCTACATTGATACAGAAATTTAACAATAAGTACATCAAAACATGGAGGAACTCAATATCGTCTGTCAGAACGAGACCAGGGGCTGACCGTGGAACAGATCATCAGTTGCTCATATGCAAGTTCAAGAAGAAGCTGAAGAAAATTAAAAATTGTTTAGAAGAGCCAAAGTATGGCCTTGAGTATAAAAAACAAACCCAACCCAGTGCCGTCAAGTTGATTCTGACTCATAGCAACTCTATGGGACAGAGTAAAACTGCCCCATAGAGTTTCCAAGGAGTGCCTGGAGAATTTGAACTGCCGACCTTTTGGTTAGCAACCATAGCACTTAACCACTATGCCACCAGCGTTTCCAATCTTGAGTATAAAATCCCTCCTAAATTTAGAGACCATCTCAAGAATAGATTTGACACATTGAACACTAATGACCCAAGACCAGGCTAGTTGTAGGATAACATCAAGGACATCATATATGAACAAAGCAAAATGCCATTAAATAGACAGAAAGAAAGAAAAGACCAAAATGGATATCAGAAGAGACTCTGCAACTTGCTCTTGAGTGTAGAGTAGCTTAAGTGAAAGGAAGAAATGATGAAATAAAAGAGCTGAACAGAAGATTTCAAAGGGTGGCTCCAGAAGACAAAGTAAAGTATTATAATGAAATGTGCGAACACCTGGAGTTAGAAAGCCAAAAGAGAAAAACATGCTCGGCACTTCTCCAACTGAGAAAAACTGAAGAAAAAATTCAAGCCTTGTGTTGCAATATCAAAGGATTCTGTGGACAAAATTTTGAATGACTCAGGAAGCATCAAAAGAAGATGGAAGAAATATATAGAGTCACTGTACCAAAAGAGTTGGTTGACATCCAACCATTTCAAGAGGTAGCATATGGTCAAGAAGCGATGGAATTGAAGGAAGGAAGAAGTCCAAGCTTCAATGAAGGCATTGGCGAAAAACAAGTCTCCAGGAATTGACAGAATACTAATTGAGATGTTTCAGCAAACGGATACAGTGGTGGCGGTGTTCACTTATCTATGCAAAGGAATTTGGAAGACAGCTACCTGGCCAACTGACTGGAAGTGATCCATATTTGTATCCACTACAAATAAAGGTGATGCAACAGAGTGCAGAAATTATCAAACAATATCATTAATATCACATGCAAGTAAAATTTTACTGAAGATAATTCAAAAATTGTTGCAGCAGTGCATCTACAGGGAACTGCCATAAATTCAAGTCAGATTTAGAAGAAGATGTGGAATGAGAGATATCATTGCTGATGTCAGATGGACCTTAGCTGAAAGCAAAGAATACCAGAAAGATGTTTTCCTGTATTGACTACACTAAGATATTCAAATGTGTCTTTGTTATCTAGTGCTGCTGTAATAGAAATACCACAAGTGGATGTATTTAACAAAGAGAAATTCATTTCATCACAATAAAGTAGGCTAAAAGTCCAAATTCAGGGTGTCAGCTCCAGGGGAAGGCTTTCTCTCTCTGTAGTCTCTGGAGGAAGGTCCTTGTCCTCAATCTTCCCCTGGAGGAGGAGCTTCTCATGTGCAGGGACCCTGGGTCCAAAGGATGCCCTTTGCTACTGGCACTAGTTTCTTGGTGGTATGAAGTCCCCCTGTCTCTCTGGTTGCTTCTGTCTTTTATATCTCAAGAGTTTGCCCAAGACACAATCTAATCCTGTAGGTTGAGTCCTGCCCCACTAACACAACTGCCACCCATCTTCCCTCATTAACATCATAGAGGTAGGATTTACAACATATGGGAAAATCATACAATACCAGGAACCATGGTCCAGACCAATTGATATACACATTTATGGGGAGACATAATTCAATCCATGACAAACTGTGTGGATCATAATATATTATGGATAATGTTGCAGAGAATTGGAATTCTGAGCACTTAATTGTACTCATGCAAAACCTGTATTTAGACCAAGAGGCAGTCATTCAAACAGAACCAGGGAATACTTCATTTTTTAAAATCAGGAAAAGTGTGCATCACAGTGGTATCATTTCACCATAGTTATTCAAACTGCATGCTGAGCAAATACTCTGAAAATGTGTACTATATGAAGAAGAACATGGCATCAGGATTGGAGGTAGTCTCATTAACAACTTATGATATTCAGATGACACAACTTTGCTTGCTGAAAGTGAAGAGGACTTGAAGCACTTACTGATGAAGATCAAAGACCATTGCCTTCAGTATGGATTACAGCTCAACATTAAGAAAAGAAAAATCCTCACAATGAAGCCATAAGCAACATCATGATAAATGGAGAAAAGATTGAAGTTGTCAAAGATTTCATTTGAATCCATAATCAATGCCCATGGAAGCAGCAGTGAAGAAATCAAACAATGTATTGCATTAGGCAAATTTGCTGCAAAAAAAATCTTTAAAGTGCTGACAGTCAAAAAGACCACTTTGAGGACTAAGGTGAGTCTGACCCAAGCCATAATATGCATGCAAAAGCTGAACAATGAATAAGAAAGTCTGAGGAAGAACTGATGCCTTTGAATTATGATGTTGGCAAAGAATATTGAATACACCATGGACTTCCAGAAGAACTAACAAATTTGTTTGGAAAAAGTACAGCCAGAGCACTTCTTAAAAGTGAGGATTGTGCAGAGGTGGGGCCAAGAGGGCAGAATAGCAAGATGTTTCTGGCGATCCCTCTTACAACAAAGATCAAAAAAATCAAGTTAAATGATTATATTTATGACAACCTAGGAGCCCTGAACAATAAAGGCAAAGTTAGAAAAAGGACTAAGTGGCAGGGAGAGAGTGAGACCGTTCAGAAGCAGGGAGGAGTTACCGGACCTGAATCTCTGGAAGCCCTCAGGCACCATTCCCAGGAGTGGCTGTAAGGGGCTGGTACTAGCGTTTGGCTGAAGTTTCCTTAGGGAGAAGCAGCCAGCCACACAGACTACTCACACCTCTGAAACCAGGGAAGAACAGCGCTCCCGGCGAAAGCTAAGTACTTGCATATATTTTACCACACTCCCCCACCCCCAAGCTGGCTTCAGTGACTGTTGATTTCCCTGGGCATGAGATAGGACCATTTGAATGCCCTGAGCCATGCTCCTGGACTTGGAGAAGGAATAAATTTACAGCAGGTGGAAAAGATAATTTGCCAGCTCCACTCACCTAGAGAGCTCTTGTCCAGGCATAAACAGGCCATGGACTTTGAATACCTTTCCCTCTTGCATGGAGCAGGAGAATAGGCCCTTGCTGGCAGACTGCGACTATTTAAGCTGTGTGGTGGAGAGGTGGGTGTTTGATATTTGACACAGCTTTGCCTATTAAACACAGTCCTCACCTACCCACATCAGGGGCCTAAGGACTGGTGGTTCCTCTCAGGTCACCCAGCCCCAGTGACAGGGGTCCAAGGATAACTAGTACCTCCCAGTCATTACAACCAAAAACTTTGGGTGTCCATGGCTGGTCTGCAGAACCTACCCACTTACACATTCTAGGGAACGGGGTGTGCTTCCCTCAGAGATACTTAGGTAATGGTTCTCAGCCCCCTGCCTTGTTCAGAGTGTGACCCTCTGCTGCAACCAGATACTGATACCTACACCAAACACCCCTGCCCCTCTAAGACTGTAGGACAAAGCCTGTGCCACACACTTGATGACTAGCTACCTGGACAAGTTAGCTGAATCCACTCAAGAAAAGTGAATGGACTCAGAAGATCATATACATGATAACAGCTCTAGCCATCTAGGGACAGGACGTCAGAGCCCCAAAGACATAAATAATCAAGCTAGCTCATTCAAGCAACCCATTTGGGCATATCAAAACAAAACAAAGTGAAAAACTGGAATACAGTAAGCAAACATAAAATAAACTGATACAATAACTTATAGATGGCTCAGAGACAACAGTCAGTATCAAACCACATAAAGAAACAGACCATGATCACTTCAACAAGCTCTCAAAGCAGAGAATCAAAGGATCTTCTGGATGAAAGTGCCTTCCTGGAATTATTGGATGCAGAGTTCAAAACGTTGATATACAGAACTCTTCAAGACACAAGGAAAGAGATCAGCCAATGCACAGAACAAGCCAAGGGACACACATATATATACAGAACTCTTCAAGACATAAGGAAAGAAATCAGACAATGCACAGAACAAGCCAAGGGACACACATATAAAACACCTGAAGAAATTAAAAAGGTTTTCAAGAACATAATGAAAAATTTAATAAGCTGCAAGAATCCATAGAGAGACACCAAACAGAAATTCAGAAGATTAACAATAAAATTACAGAATTAGACAATTCAATAGAAAGTCAGAGGACCAGAATTGAGCAAGTGGAAGACAGAACTGGGGACCTTACAGATAAGGCACTTGGCACCAATATATTTGAAGAAAAATCAGAAAAAAAGAATTAAAAAAAAAATGAAGAAACCTTAAGAATCATGTGGGACCCTATCAAGAGAAATAATCTATGAGTGATTGGAGTGCGAGAACAGGAAGGGATAACAGAAAATACAGAGTTGTTGAAGACTTGTTGGCATAAAACTTCCCTGATACCCTGAAAGATGAGAAGATATCAATCGAAGATGCTTATTGAACTACACATAAGGTAGATTTCCAAAGAAAATCAAGACATATTATTATCAAACTTGCCAAAACCAAAGATGAAGAGAATTTTAAGAGCAGCTAGGGATAAACGAAAAGTCACAAAGGACAGTCAATAGGAATAAGGTCTGACTACTAGGCAGAAACCATGCAAGCAAGAAGGCAATGGGATGACTTATATAAAGCACTGAAGGAAAAAAAATTGCCAGCCAAGAATCATGTATCCAACAAAACTGTCTCTCAAATAGGGAGGCAAAATCAGGATGTTTCCAGATAAACAGAAGTTTAGGGAAATAGTAAAAATCAAACCAAAACTACAAGAAATACTAATGGAGTTCTTTGGTTAAAAAATCAATAATATCCAACCCAAGACTAGAACACTGGACAGAGCAATCAGATGTTAACCCAGACAGGGAAATCACAAAAATAAATCAAGATTAAAAAAACACTCAAAAGAGGGAAACAGCAAAGTCATTATTTAAAAGAAGAACACATTAAAATATTAAAGAGGGACTAAGAAACGTAGTCACAGATCTTTCACACGGAGAGGAAGACAAGGCAATATAAAGAAATAAAACTTAGGTTTAAACTTAGAAAAATACAAGTAAATACTAAGGTAACCACAAAGGAGGCTAACTATCCGACTCATTAAAATAAAAGAAAAGAAAAAAAAAAAGAGACTCAGCAGAAACAAAATCAACAACAACAAAGAAGAGGAAAAGACAATATATAAAGATAAATCACTAAGCACAAAAAATGAAGTGGGAAAAAGTGACTCAACAACACACAAAAAATGACATCAAAATGACAGCATTAAACTCATACCTATCCATAATTACGCTGAATGTTAATGGACTAAATGCACTGACAAAGAGATAGAGAGAGGGAGGATGGATTAAAAACAAACAAACAAACACAATCCATCTATATACTGCCTACAAGAGACACACTGAGACTTAGAAACACAAACACGCTAAACCTCAAAAGATTGAAAAAATATATCAAGTGAACAACAATCAAAAAAGAGCAGGAGTGGCAATATTAAATTCTGACAAAATAGACTTTATAGTTAAATCCACCACAAAGGATAAGGAAGGACACTATATAACGATTAAAGGCACAATATGCCAGGAGGACATAACCATATTAAATATTTATGCACCCCATAATAGGCTGCCAGATACATAAAATAAACTCTATCAGCATTGAAAAGTGAGATAAACAGCTCCACAATTATAGTAGGAGACTTCAACACACCACTTTTGGTAAAGGACATGACGTCCAGAAAGAAATTCAATAAACATACGGAAGGTCTAAATTCCACAATTAGCCAACTCAACATTATACACAAATAAAGAACACTCCACTCAACAGCAGCCAAGTATATTTTCTTTTCTAGTGCACACGGAATATTCTCTAGAATAGACCCAATATTAGGTCATAAGCCAAGCCTTAGCAGAATCCAAAACATTGAAATATTACAAACCATCTTTGACCATAAGGCCATAAAAGTGGAAATCAATAATGGAAAAAACAGGGAAAAGAAATTCAACACTTGGAAACTGAACAATACCCTGCTCAAAAAAAGACTAGGTTATACAAGACATTAAGGATGGAATAAAGAAATTCATAGAAACCAATAATGAAAACACTTCCTATCAGAACCTTTGGAACACAGTGAAAGCAGTGCTCAAAGGTCAATTTATATCAATAAATGCACACATCCAAAAAGAAGAAAGGGCCAGAATGAAAGAATTATCCCTACAACTTGAACAAATAGAAAGAGAACAACAAAAGAAACTTTCAGGAATGAGGAGGAGGAGCCAAGATGATGGAATAGACAGACGCTTGCAGTGAGCCCTCTTTACAACAAAGACCTGAAAAAACTAGTGAAACAAGTATGTTTGTGACAAGCTGGGAGCCCTGGGCAACAAAGGCAAGCTTAGCCAACGAACTGAGGGGCAGGGGGAGGAAGAGACTATTCAGAAGTGGAGAGAAGTTACCAGACCTGAAACGCGGGAAGCCCTCAGGCACCATTCCCGGAGGAGCAGCAGCTGCAGCAGTGGGTTGGTACTAGCGTTCTGCCACAGTTTCCTCAGGGAGAAGCAGCCAGCCACAGAGCCTACTCACACCTACCGAATCTGAGAAGAACGGCGCTCTGGGCAAAAGCTAAGAACTTGCGTATATTTTACCGCTCCTCCCCACCCCTAAGGCAGCTTCAGCAGCTGGATCCCTGGGCTTGAGATAGGCCCTGTTGAGCACCTAGAGCCATCCTCCTGGCCTCGGGGAAGGAAAAAAATTTGCAACTGAGGGGAAAAGATAATTTGCCAGCTCCATTAACCAGGGGAGTGCAGGACAGAAGCGACTCCTGTCCAGGCAAAAACTGTCTGTGGACCTTGAGCACCTTTCCCTTTTGCATGGAACTGTGTGGGGCTATTTCGGGAGAATAGGCCCTTGTTGGCAAACTCCAACCATTTCAGCTGTGCGGTGGAGAGGTGGGTGTTTGATGTTTGACATTGCTTTGCCTATTAAACAAGGTCCTCACCTACCCACATCAGGGACCTAAGGAACGGTAGCTCCACTCAGGTCACCCAGCCACCCGTGACAGGGGTCCAGAGATAACTGGTACCTTCCAGTCCTTACAACCAAAAACTTTGGGTGCCCATGGTCCATCTGCAGAAACCCACCCACCAGCACGCTCTAGGGAACAGGGACACGTTTTCCTCAGAGATACTCAGTGGTCGATTCTCAGACCCCTGCCTTGTTCAGAGTGTGACCCCTTGCTGCAATCAGATACCCGTATATACGCCAATCACCCCTGCCCCTCTAAGACTGTAGGACAGACCCTGTATGACATACTTGATGATCAGCTACCTGGAATCTTGAGCTGAACTCATGCAAGAAAACTGAATGGACCCCTAGACTGATATATCTGATAACAGCTCTAACCAGGTGGGGACAGGACACCAGAGCTCCAAAGGTGAAAATAATCAAGCTAGCTCACTCAAGCAACCCATAGGGGTATACCAAAACAAAACAAAGCAAGCAGCTATGACACAGTAGGCAAGCATAAACTAATAATAACTTATAGATGGCTCATAGACAACAGTCAATATCAAGTCACATAAAGAAACAGAACATGATCACCTCTACAGGCTCTCATAACAAAGAATCCAGGGATATTCTAGATGAATGTGCTTTCCTGGGGTTGCCAGAGCCAGAATACAAAAGTTTAATATACAGAACTCTTCAAGACATCAGGAAGGAAATGAGGCAACATGCAGAACGAGCCAAGGAACACACAGACAAAGCAATTGAAGAAATTAGAAAGATTATTCAGGAACATAATGAAAAGTTTAATAAGCTGGAAAAATCCATAGACAGACAGCAATCAGAAATTCAGAAGATTAACAATAAAATTACAGAATTAGACATCTCAATTGAAAGTCAGAGGAGCAGAATTTAGCAAGTAGAAGCTAGAGTTTCTGAACTCGAAGATAAATCACTTGGCACTAATATATTTGAAGAAAAATCAGATAAAAGAATTTAAAAAAATGAAGAAAACTTAAGAATCATGTGGGACTCTAACAGGAGAAGTAACCTATGAGTGATTGGAGTACCAGAACAGGGAGGGATAACAGAAAATACACAGAAAATTGTAGAAGATTTCTGGGCAGAAAACTTCCCTGATATTGTGAAAGATGAGAAGCTATCTACCCAAGATGCTCACTGGACTCCACATAAGGTAGATGTTAAAAGAAAGTCACCAAGACATATTATAATCAAACTTGCCAAAACCAAAGATAAAGAGAAAATTATAAGAGCAGCAAGGGATAAATGAAAAGTCACCTACAAAGGACAGCCAATAAGAATAAGCTGGGAATACTCGGCAGAAACCATGCAGGAAAGAAGGCAATGGGAAGACATATTTAAAAAATTGAAGGAAAAAAAAAAATTGCCTGCCAAGAATCGTATATCCATCAAAACTGTTTCTTAAATATAAAGGTGAAATTAAGATATTTCCAGATAAACACAAGCTGAGGGAATTCGTAAAAACCAAACCAAAACTACAAGAAATACTAAAGGGAGTTCTTTGGTTACAAAATCAATAATATCAGGTATCAACCCAAGACTATAACACTCGGCAGAGCAAACAGAAGTCAACCCAGACAGGGCAATCCAAAAAAACAAGGAAAATTATATATAAAAAAAAAAAAAGCCCAAAACAGGGTAACAGCGATGTTATTACATAAAAGGAGACAACAGTAAAATAATAAAGGACTAAGAAATGTAATCATACACCTTCCACATGGAGAGGAAGATACGGCCACAAAGCAATAAAAGTTAGTTCTAAATTTAAAAAATAGGGGTAAATAATAAGGTAACCATAAAGGAGACAAACTATCCTACTCATCAAATAACATAAGGGAAAAATAGAGACTCAGCAGAAACAAAATCAATAACACCAAATATGAGGAAAGGACAATATATAAAGAAAACCTACTCGGCACGTAAAATTAAGTGGGAAAAGGAAACTCTCAACGACACACAAAAAAAGACATTAAAATGATAGCACTAAATTCATACCTATCCATAATTACCCTGAATGTAAATGGAGTAAATGCACCAATAAAGAGACAGAAAATGGCAGAATGGATTAAAAAACAAGATCCATCTATATGCTGCCTACAAGAGACATGCCTTAGACTTAGAGACAGAAACTAAAACTCAAAGGATGGGAAAAAAATGTATCAAGCAAACAATAATCAAAAAAGGGCAGGAGTGGCAATATTAATTTCTGACAAAATAGACTGGAAAGTTAAATCCATCAGAAAGCATAAGGAAGGACACTATATAATAATGATTAAAGGGACAATACACCAAGAAGATATAACCATATTAAATACTTATGCACCCAATGACGGGGCTGCAAGATATATAAAACAAACTCTATCAGCATTGAAAAGTGAGATAGACAGTTCCACAATAATAGTAGGAGACTTCAACACACCAGTTTTGGTGAAGGACAGGACATCCAGAAAGAATCTCAATAAAGACTCAGAAGATCTAAATGCCAAAATCAACCAACCTGACCTCGTAGACATATACATGACTCCACCCAACAGCAACTAAGTATACTTTCTTTTCTAGTGCACATGGAACATTCTCTAGAATAGCCACATATTAGGTCACAAAGCAAGCCTTAGCAGAATCCAAAACATTGAAATATTACAAAGCATCTTCTCTGATCATAAGGCATAAAAGTGGAAATCAATAACAGGAAAAGCAGGGAAAACAAACCAAACACTTGGAAACTGAACAATACCCTGCTCAAAAAAGTCTGGACTATGGAAGACATGAAGGATGGAATAAAGAAATTCAGAGAATCCAATGAGAATGAAAACACTTCCTATCAAAATCTTTGGGACACAGCAAAAGCAGTGCTCAGAGGCCAATTTATATCAATAAATGCACAAATCCCAAAAGAAGAAAGGGCCCAAATCAAAGAATTATCCCTACAACTTGAACAAATAGAAAGAGAGTAACAAAAGAAACTCACAGGCACCAGAAGAAAACAGATAATAAAAATTAGAGCTGAACTAAATGAAATAGAAAACAGAAAAACAATTGAAAGAATTAACACCACCAAAAGCTGTTTTTTTGAAAAAACCAACAAAATTGATAAACCACTGGCCAAATTGACAAAAGAAAAACAGGAGAGGAAGCAAATAACCCAAATAAGAAATGAGATGGGCGATATTACAACAGACCCAACTGAAATTAAAAGAATCATATCAGATTACTATAAAAGTGTACTCAAACAAATTTGAGAACCTAGAAGAAATGAAAAAATTCCTAGAAACACACTACCTTCCTAAACTAACACAAACAGAGGTAGAACAACTAAACAGACCCATAACAAGAGATTGAAAAAGGAATAAAAAAACTCCCAACAAAAAAAGGCCCTGGTCCGGATGGCTTCACTGCAGACTTCTACCAAACTTTCAGAGAAGAGTTAACACCACTACTACTAAAGGTATTTCAGAGCATAGAAAAGGATGGAATACTAGCAAACTCATTCTATGAAGCCAACATATCCCTGATACAAAAACCAGGTAAAGACACCAGAAGAAAAGAAAATTATAGATCTATATCCCTTTTTTTTTTTTTAATCTCTCATGAATGTAGATGCAAAAACCCTCAACAAAATTCTAGCCAATAGAATTCAACAAAGTATCAAAAAAATAATTCACCATAACCAAGAGGGATTCATACCAGGTATGCAGGGATGGTTCAACATTAGAAAAACAATTAATTTAATCTACCACATTTTTTTTTTTTACCACATAAATAAAACAAAAGGCAAGAATCACATGATTTTATCAATGGATGCAGAAAAGGCATTTGACAAAGTTCAACACTCATTCATGATAAAAACTCTCAGCAAAATAGGATTGGAAGGAAAATTCCTCAACATAATAAAGGGCATTTATACAAAGCCAACAGCCAACATCATTCTAAATGGAGAGAGCCTGAAAGCATTCCCACTGAGATAGGGAACCCGACAAGGATGCCCCTTATCACTGCTCTTACTCAACATTGTGTTGGAGGTCCTAGCCAGAGCAATTAGGCTAGATAAAGAAATAAAGGACACCCAGATTTGCAAGGAAGAAGTAAAAGTATCTCTATTTGCAGATGACATGATCTTATACACAGAAAACCCTAAGGAATCCTCCAGAAAACTACTGAAACTAATAGAAGGATTCGGCAGAGTATCGGGATATAAGATAAACATACAATAATCAGCTGGGTTTCTCTTCACCAACAAAAAGAACATTGAAGCGGAAATCACCAAATCAATGCCATTTATAGTAGCCCCCAAGAAGATAAAATACATAGGAATAAATCTTACCAGAGATGTAAAAGACTTATACAAAGAAAACTACAGTACACTTCTGCTTGAAAACAAAAGAGACTTACATAAGTGGAAAAACATACCTTGCTCATGGATAGGAAGACTTAACATTATAAAAATGTCTATTCTACCAAAAGCGATCTATACATTTAATGCAATTCTGATCCAAATCCCAACAACATTCTTTAATGAGATGGAGAAACAAATCACCAATTTCATGTGGAAAGGAAAGAGGCCCTGGATAAATAAGGCATTGTTGAAAAAGAAGAACAAAGTGGGAGGCCTTACTTTACCTGATTTTAGAACATATTATACCACCACAGTAGTCAAAATAGCCTGGTACTGATATAACAACAGATACATGGACCAATGGAACAGAATTGAGAATCCAGGCATAAATCCATCCACATATGAGCAGTCGATATTTGACAAAGGCTCCAAAAGAGTTAAATGGGGAAAAAGACAGTCTTTTTAACAAATGGTGCTGGCATAATTGGATATCCATCTGCAAAAAAATGAAACAAGACCCATGCCTCACTGCATGCACAAAAACTAACTCAAAATGGATCAAAGACCTAAATATAAAATCTAAAATGATAAAGATCATGCAAGAAAAAATAGGGACAACTTTAGGAGTCCTAAAACATGGCATAAATGGTACACAAAACATTATAAAGAATGCAGAAGAAAAACTAGATAACTGGGAGCTCCTAAAAATCAAACACCTATGCTCATCCAAAGACTTCACCAAAAGAGTAGAAAGACTACCTACAGACTGGGAAAAAGTTTTTAGCTATGATATTTCTATCAGAGCCTGATCTCTAAACTCTACATGATACTGCAAAAACTCAACTGCAAAAAGACAAATAACCCAATTAAAAAATGGGCAAAAGATATGAATAGACACTTCACTGAAGAAGACACTCAGGTAGCTAACAGATATATGAGGAAATGTTCATGATCGTTTGCCATTAGAGAAATGCGCATCAAACCTACAATGAAATTTCACCTCACTCCAACAAGGCTGGCATTAATCCAAAAAACACAAAATAATAAATGTTGGAGAAGCTGTGGAGAGATTGGAACACTTCTACACTGCTGGTGGGAATGTCAAATGGTACAACCACTTTGGAAATCAATTTGGACTTCCTTAAAAAGCCAGAAATAGAACTAGCATACAATCCAGCATTCCCACTCTTTGGAATATATCCTAGAGAAATAAGAGCCTTTAAAAGAACAGATATATGCACACCCATGTTTATTGCAGCACTGTTTACGATAGCAAAAAATGGAAGCAACCAAGGTGCCCATCAAGAGATGAATGGATATTATGGTATATTCACACAATGGAATACTATGCATCGATAAAGAAAAGTGAGGAATCTGTGAAACATTTCATGACATGGAGGAACCTGGAAGGCATTATGCTGAGTGAAATTAGTCAGTTGCAAAAGGACAAATATTGTATAAGACCACTATTAGAAGAACTTGAGAAATAGTTTAAAATGAGAAGAAAATATTATTTTGTGGTTATGAGGCGGGGAGGGAGGGTGAGTGGGAGAGGAGCATTCGCTAATTAGATAGTAGATAGGAACCTCTTTAGTGAAGAGAAAGACAACACACAACACAGGGAAGGTCAGCACAACTGGACTAAACCAAAGCAAAGCAGTTTCCTGAATGAATGCTTCCAAGGCCAGCGTAGCAGGGGTAGGGATCTGGGGACCATGGTTTCAGGGGACATCTAAGTCAATTGGCATAATAAAATCTATTAAGAAAACATTTTGCATCCCACTTTGAAGAGTGGCTCTTGGGGTCTTAAACCCTAGCAAGCAGCCATCTAAGATGCATCATTTGGTCTCAACCCACCTGGATCAAAGGAGAATGAAGAACACGAAGGACACAAGGTGATTACGAGCCCAAGAGACAGAAAGGACTACATGAACCAGAGACTACATCATCCTGAGGCCAGAAGAACGAGATGGTGCCCGGCTACAACCGATGACTGCCCTAACAGGGAACACAACAGAGAACCCCTGAGGGAGCAGGAGAGCAGTGGGATGCAGACCCCAAATTCTCATAAAAAGACCAGACTTAATGGTCTGACTGAGACTGGAAGGACCCCGGTGGTCATGGCCCCCAGACCTTCTGTTGCCCCAGGACAGGAACCATTCCCAAAGCCAACTCTTCAGACATGGATTGGACTGGACAATGGGTTGGAGAGGGATGCTGGTGAGGAGTGAGCTTCTTGGATCAGGTGGACACTTGAGACTCTGTTGGCATCTCCTGCCTGGAGGGGAGATGAGAGGGTGGAGGGGGTTAGGAGCTGACAAAATGGACCTGAAAAGAGAGAGTGGAGGGAGAGAGTGGGCTGTCTCATTAGGGGGAGAGTAATTGGGAGTGTGTAGCAAGGTGTATATGTGTTTTCGTGTGAGAGACTAATTGATTTGTAAACTTTCACTGAAAGCACAATAAAAATTATATATATATATATATATAAAGAAACCTTCAGGCACTAGAAGGAAGCAAATAATAAAAATTAGAGCAGAAGTAAAATAGAAAAGAGAAAAACAATGGAATGTGTAAACAAGACCAAAAGCTGGTTCTCTAACAAAATTGATAAACCATTGGCCAAACCAACAGGAGGAAAAAAGAGAGGAAGCAAATAACCTGAATAAGAAATGAGATGGGCAATATTACAATAGACCCAACTGAAATGAAAAAGAATCATATTACTACAAAAAAAATTGTGCTCTAACAAATTTGAAAATCTAGAAAAGTGGATGAATTCCTAGAAACAAACTACCTACATAAAGAAACACAAGCACAGGTAGAACTAAATAGACCCATAACAAAAGAAGAGATTGTAAGGGTAATCACAAACCTCCCAACAGTAAGATCCCTGGCCTGGAAGGCTTCACTGCAGAGTTCTACCAAACATTCAGAGAAGAATTAGCACCACTACTACTTAAGGTATTTCAGAACATTGAAAAGGACGGAATACTCCCAAACTCATTCTATGAAGCCAACATATCCTGACACCAGAACCAGCTAAAGACACCAAAAAAAAAAAAAAATTATAGACCTTTATCCCTTATGGGAAACACTGCTGGCATAGTGGTTAAGTGCTACAGCTCTTAACCAAGAGTTTGGCAGTTTGACTCCACCAGGCACTCCTTGTAAACTCTGCGGGGCAGTTCTACTCTGTCCTATAGGGTCACTATGAGTCGGAATTGACTCTTCAGCAGTGGGTTGGGTATATCCCTTATGACCTTAGAAGCAAAAATTCTTGACAGAATTCTAGCCAATAGAATTTAACAACATATCAAAAAAATAATTCACCATGACAAAGTGGGATTCATACCAGGTATGCAGGGATGGTTCAACATTAGAAAAATAATAAATGTTATCCATTATATAAATAAAACAAAAGACAAGAGCCACATGATTTTATCAATCAATGCAGAAAAGGCATTTGACAAAGTTCAACACTCATTCATGATAAAAACTCTCAGCAAAATAGGAATGGAAGGAGAATTCCTCAACCTGATAAAGGGCGTTTATACAAAGCCAACAGCCAACATCATCCTAAATGGAGAGAGTCTGAAAGCATTCCCACTGAGATCGAGAACCAGACAAGGATGCCCTTTATCACCACCCTTATTCAACATTGTGCAAGAGGTCCTAGCCAGAGCAATTAGGCTAGGTAAAGAAATAAAGTTCATCCAGATTGGTAAGGAAGAAGTAAAAGTATCTCTATTTGCAGATGACATGATTTTATATACAGAAAACCCTAAGGATCCTCAAAAAAACTACTAAAACTAATAGAGGAGTTCAGCAGAGTATCATGATACAAGATAAACACACAAAAATCAATTGGATTTCTCTACAACAAAAAGAACATTGAGGATGAAATCACCATCAATACCATTTACAGTAGCCCCCAAGAAGATAAAATACTTAGGAATAAATCTTACCAGAGATGTAAAAGACCTATACAAGGAAAACTACAAGACATTACTGTAAGAAACCAAAGTGGAAAAACATAACTTGCTTATGAATAGGAAGGCTTAACATTGTAAAAATGCCTATTGTACTAAAAGCGATCTATAGATACAATGCAATTCCGATCCAAATTCCAATGACATTTTTTAATGAGATGGGGAAACAAATCACCAACTTCATATGGAAGGGAAAGAGGCCCAGGATAAGTGAGGCATTACTGAAAAAGAACAAAGTGGGAGGCCTCACTGTACTGAATTTAGAACCTATTATACTGCCACAGTAGTCAAAACAGCCTGGTACTGGTACAACAACAGGCACATAGACCAATGGAACAGAATTGAGAATCCAGATATAAATCCATCCACATATGAGCAGCTGATATTTGACAAAGGCTGAAAGTCAGTTAAATGGGGAAAAGACAGTCTCTTTAACAAATTGTGCTGGCATAACTGGATATCCACCTGCAAAAAACTGAAAAAAGACCCATACCTCACACCATGCACAAAAACTATCTCAAAATGGATCAAAGACCTAAATATAAAATCTAAAATGATAAAGATTATGCAAGAAAAAATAGGGCCAATGCTAGGAGCCTTAATACATAGCATAAACAGGGTATAAAACATTACTAACATGCACAGGATAAACTATATAACTGGGAGCTCCTAAAAATCAAACACCTATTCTTATCCAAAGATTTACAAAAGAGTAAAAAGATTACCTACAGACTGGGAAAAAGTTTTTAGCTATGACATTCCGATCAGTGCCTGATCTCTAAATCTACATGATATTGCAAAAACTCAACTACTCAAAGAGAAATAACACAATTAAAAAATGGGCAAAAGATATGATCATTCATGTCACTAAAGAAGACATTCAAGCTGCAAACAGATACTTCAGGAAATGCTCAGGATTAGTAGCCATTAGAGAAATCCAAATGAAAACTACAATGAGATTCCATCTCACTCCCACAAGGCTGGCATTAATCCAAAAGACACAAAACAGTAAATATTGGAGAGGTTGTGGAGAGACTGGAACACTTATACACTGCTGGTGGGAATGTAAAATGGTACGACCACTTTGGAAATCAATTTGGCGCTCCCTTAAAAAACTAGAAATAGAAGTCCCATACGATCCAGGAATCCCACTCCTTGTAATATACCCCAGAGAAATAAAAGCCTTCGCACAAACAGACATATGCACACCCATGTTTATTGCAGCACTGTTTACAATAGTAAAAAGATGGAAGCAACCAAGTTGTCCATCAATAGACGAATGGATAAATAAATTATGGTATATTCATATAATGGAATATAAAGCATTGATAAGGAACAATGATGAATCCATGAATATATCATAACATGGAGGAATCTGGAAGGCATTACGTGGAGTGAAATTAGTCAGCTGCAAAAGGACAAATATTGTGTAAGACCATTATTATAAGAGCCCAAGAAATAGTTTAAACAGAGAAGAGTATATTCTTTAATGGTTACGAGATGCGGGAGGGAGGGAGGGATGGAGAGGAGTATTCACTAATTAGATAGTAGATAAGTTTTATTTTAGGTGAAGGGAAAGTCAATACACAATACAGGAGAGGTCAACACAACTGCACTAAACCAAAAACAAAGAAGTTTCCTGAATAAACTGAACATTTCAAACACCATTGTAGCAGGGGTGGGGGTTTGGGGACCATGGTTTCCGGGAACATCTATGTCAATTGTCATAATAAAATCTATTAAGAAAAGGTTCTGCATCCCATCTTGGAGAGTGGTGCCTGGGGTCTTAAGCGCCAGTGAGCAGCCATCTAAGATGCATCAATTGGTCTCAACCCAACTGGAGCAAAGGAGAATGAAGAACACCAAAGACACAGGGTAATTATGAGCTCAAGAGACAAAAAGGGCCACATAAACCCGATACTATATCAGCCTAAGGCCAGAAGAACTAGATGGTGCCTGGCTACAACTGATGACTGCCCTGACAGGGAACACAACAGAGAACCCCTGAGGGAGCAGGAGAGCAGGGGGATGCAGACCCTAAATTCTCATAAAAAGACCAGGCTTAATGGTCTGAGTGAGACTAGAATGACGCTAGAGCTCATGGTCCCCAGACCTTCTGTTAGCCCAAGACAGGACCCATTCCTAAAGCTAACTCTTCAGACAGGGATTGGACTAGTATGGGATAGACAGTGATACTGGTGAAGATTGAGTTTCTTGGATCAAGCAGACATATGAGACTATGTTGGCATGTCCTGTCTGAAGGGGAGATGAGAGGGTAGAGAGGGTCAGAAGGTGGCCAAACGGACAAGAAAAGAAATAGAGGAGGGAAGGAGTGTGCTGTCTCATTAGCAGGAGAGCAGTTAGGAGTATATAGCAAGGTGTTTATAAATTTTTGTATGAGAGTCCGACTCGATTTGTAAACTTTCACTTAAAGCACAATGGAAATTAAAAAAAAAAAAAAAGTGAGGATGTGACACTTGGTCTCACATATTTGGGACATGTTATCAGGAAGGACTAGTCTCTGGAGAAGGACATCATTCTTGGCAAAGTAAAGGGCCATTGAATAAAAGGAAGAAGCTTAATGAGATAGACTGACACAGTGGCTGCAATAATGGGTCCAAACATAGCAAAAATTGCGTGGATGGCCCAGGACCGGGAAGTGTTTCATTCTGTTGCACATAGGGTCTCTATGAATTGGAACCTACACGATAGCATCTAAGAACAGCAGCAACAACACCTAAACATAGAATAATAAAAAGTCTTACCTTCTAAAGGAAGTTGGACCAAATGTGGATATGGTTAAACACTAAAACAGTACAGCTGAAAACTACTTTTTAGTTTTTTGTTCCGTTTTATTTTAACATTACACTTGAAATACAAGTAAAAATTATAGTAAAATAATCGATCTTAAATATAAAAAATACACTCTTTTGCAGAGTTAAAGTAAGTTTTACATAAAAAATAATTCTTACCTCAAAATTCCCTTCTTTGTGAAGGGAGAAACAAAAGATCTCTGAAATTTCTTCCTTTAGTCTCATTATGACAATACAGCCTAAATCAGTTCAACAAATTAAAATCATCAGAGGAGTGCCAGAAAGGACAAGTAATTAGCCATAAAGAGTTAAGAATTAAATAGAGTGAAAACTTTCCTGATGAAGAGCATAGATAAATTGACTTAGAAACATGTTTCTGACTAACAATCGAATTCTATTAAAATAAAATGGACAAAAGCTTCACTTTTTTAAGAAGTTAAAATAAATCAATGGTATTTTGCTATTAATTTTGTGATTTTACTCTCCAAATTGGAAATTATTGTACTATCATAACAAGTTGCTATTTTTGAACAAGAATGCCCATTATATTAGTAGAAACTTCATTTTTAAAAATTGTATCCATTTATTTCTTTATATATATTCTTTGACAAATAGGATATAAATGCCATGGATTTTTGGAAAGAACTTTAAAAGTTAATTTTGACCTTAATTACGTGAGATGAATTATCACTTATTGCTTACTAAATATAGTGATGTAAAATAAACTTTTTTAATAAGTTTGTTTCTACCAAACTCTAAAATTCTAACATTTTTAAAAAGTTTCTAAGCTTCAACAGTCTTTCTTGAGCTGATTGATTTTGTACTAAAAGATTAACTAATCACTACCAGGGATGTCTCTGTAACAAGTGACAGCATCATTTTCATGGGATCAGATCACTGAATATTGAAATCAGAGATAAGAATCACTTTAGTACATGAATATAGAAGTGGAACTCGGAGGCAAATGGAAGCATCAATTCAATGAATAATTTTGTATATAGCCTTGATCACATTAATTCTGAAGTACATTTTTTAACAAGAAAGAAATGAAAAGGAATAGTCTGTTAAGCACATGGCCGTGACAAGCTTTCAATGTAAAAATAAGCATTTGCTTAGGTCGTACATATAGGATAATACCAGATATGATGGAAATGGACTCCCAATGTATTCTGAAAAGTAATTAGGAGGATAACTGGACAGTATTTTCGAAGATCCTGAAAAACATCAAAGACTCTAAAGGAACTCAAGGAAAATAGAAAAAAGTATAAATAAAAAGGCAGTGGTTATATGGTTTTACATATATTCTAGCTCTTTGATCTCAGGTTTGCCTAGCTACTCTGGGTTTTAGTTTTCTTAGGTACAAAACAGAAATATTATTTCTTGTATAAGTTATGAAAAAGGTATCTTTTGCACAGAATTCTAGGATGATTACAGCTATAAGCATAGTGTTAATTCTATTTGACCATGTAAAAGTTTACATCTCTTTTAGAGTATAAAAAACCCACCATTGCCATTGAGTCCATTCTGACTCCTAGCAACCCCATAGGGCTTCCAGGGCTGTAAATCTCTATAGAAGCAGACTGCCACATCTTTCTCCTGTGGAGCTGCTGATGGTTTCAAACTGCCAACCATCTGGTTAGCAATCGCTTTAAGCACTGTGCCACCAGGGCTCCTTTTTAACATATACTTGGGAAAAAATATGATGTACTTTAGGCAATGTAAAGTGTGATACTATCCTCAAAGAGATGACATCTTACGACAATGTACACAATAGCAATAAATGCATTCAAAATATGTATTAAAATATCAAAGCCAAAAATCAAAACCAAACCCTTTGCCATTGAGTTGATTCCGACTCATACTGACCCGATGGGACTAGGTAAAACTGCTCCCACAGGGTTTCCAAGGAGCATCTGGTGGATTCCAACTCCCAAACTTTTGGTTAGCAGTTGAGCTCTTAACCACTGTGCCAACCGGGCTCCATCAAAGTCAGTACAATATGATAAAACTAATTGTATTAATAAGGGACCCATAAGATTACAGTACAGACGTGAACCAGTGTAACTGAGGTCATTTTAGTAAAATGACAAACACAAACCACCAGGGGGTTTGCAGTACTCTGAGGCTAGTAAGGGGAGTGGAGAGAAGTGTTACTATCGCTAGCCCTGAAGGGGCAAGGTGAGGGAACAATGGCTGAGAAGCAGAGATGATACATGTAATCAGAAGGGTGCCCAGGAGGCACAGTGGCCTTGGATACAGCCAACCAATGGTGACCTGGCAGGATGAGACAGAGGAAATATACGCCTTGATCTCACTCTTCTCCTAATCTCCTATATCCTTCTGAGGTATGATCCTATGTTCTTTCAATGATGCCCATTGGCCAAACCCCTCTCGAAGACTTAGGGCATATAGTCTAAATAGGACAGCTGAACTTTGTGCACATGTGTGTACATGTGTGTACATGTGTGCATACACACAGACATTAACCTCTAAATCCCAAGCAATCGTGAGACTGCTAGGAAGAAGACTGTACTATCCCGTCTAATTGGGCTATACATGCAAGGCACTTGCTTACACAGTGTCAGAAATTGAAAACCATTAGTGTTATTTATAGAATGTAATCATAAACAAAAAGAACAGATCACTTACAGAAAGTAAATCATAAACAACAGAAACAGATCTGAGGTGAACCAGAACCTTCCAACTCTGGGAGTAGCCCACTTAGCAGTGGAGGAGAAAAACCCATTTATGTTGAAAAGGAGATCTGCTCACCCTTCTCTAATTACCCATGTGCATTTCTGTGTCACTGGATGGGCACACCATGGATCAGGTGTCAGCTCAGCTGATTTGTTACCACCTGAAGTCAGTATCAGAGTGGCTGTGTGTGCTCTTTGTCTCTCAGTCTCTCGATGTGCCTTTTCTTGTCTGGGTCTGGCCTTCTGTAATTACTGGTCTAGCTCTTGACTAGAGGCATTGTGATAACCGTGGGTCATTTCCAGAGTTAGGCCAGCAAAACTCTCAAGGTAAAACTTCTATGATAATATCTTTACAGTGCATGCCCAAGCCTCTGGACAGGCCTCCTCTCAGCCTCCTCAGTACAGGACACCTCTCCACCTTAGAGTTAAAGCTTTCATCCCAGGTGGGGCTTCTGACACTGCCAAAGGCAGGTCAGCTCAACATCCATGCTGCCATTTGCTCTGCTCATATTTCTGACTACAGTGGCCCAGACTGTGGCTACTTTACCTTTATGGGACACCCATCTCCCATTTGGAACCTCCTTCCCAGAGGTGCCAAGCTCCATTCACTAGGCCAACTCACCCACCACCGCCTCTGTTCATCTCGTGGTTCCTGTTGCTTTTGCTGATGCTACTGTTTCGCTGTCTCTTGGCTGGGCTGTGCTCTGTGTTATTTCTCTGTATTCAGTGTTGTCAGCTCAGTGAATGCTTCCAGCTCAGTAGCACAGCCGTTAACCTGTATGGCAGCTCTTCTAAGAGGTTTCCATTGCAGGGCCATGTGTCCAAATGGCACAATCCCACCCTGGCTCCCCTTGATCATGAAGGCCCATTTGAGCCTCCATGTTCTAGCATTTTTATCAGTCACTGGGTAGGCTCCCCAGCCAATCTGGATAAAGCTCAAATACCGGGCAGGGCCCCATAGCCAATTGGTATAAAGGTGGATCGTGAACTGACCAAACCTTGCAAGCCACTTGTGCATATAGCAAACTGGCCAGTCCTTAACAGATTGCAGCCCAACCAATTATTTTGGGAGAATTACAAACTCAGAGTCAGAAAAGCCACATAAGAGAAAGCCCATTGCACCACCACAAAGCAAAGTGAGGAAGGGTGGAAGGTGGGTCTGGAGCACTAATCATATCAGGAATATATTAAGTATTCACAAGACATTTTCCCACACTAGAGGGTTTTCACTTTACCAATATATACTAGAAGAAATAATGGTGATTTGGAACCAACACAAACGGAATTTGAATTCAAATTCTATTGTTTCTTAGCTGGTTAACCTTAGGCAAGTTAAGTGCCTTCTCTATATACTGTACTTTTAGACAAATAGGGCACACCTTCTATATTTGTTTGCCAACAGTGCTCTCCCCTCCATGAGGTATTTTTGTAAGCATCCTATGCTAATTTTTTTTTTTTTTTAATGCCAACATGTAAAAAAAAAAAAAAAAAGGCACAGTGGTGCTTATGAAAATACTTTGCTGAGGGAGGGCACAGCTGGCAAACAAACATAGAAGGTGCATGTTATTTGTGTAAAAAATATTGTACTGGTTTCCTCTGTCAGTTGAGAATGACAAAATTTGGTAATCTATGATGGATAAATGATAATGAGTAAAAAACATCTAGGATAGAGTTTGTCACATAGTAAGCATTCAAAATTGTTTTCTTTTATCTTTCTTTTGCCCTATAAATCAGATACCACTCAGAATACTCAAGTCAATGGCATTTTTTTTTTAAATTGGGTAATAGTTAAATTCCTATCAGATCACATCCGAAATAGTTCCATGTTTTTTGAAGGCAAGAAGAAATTTGACTCAATTGAAAATTCTGCTAAATTCAATATACTTGGAAAAATCAGAATTAATTTAATGTTATAGATTTTGGTCATATTCAAAAACTACATTTTAGAATTTATGACATTTCATGTCATTCCAAATAATTCTAAACAGAGAAAAAAAGCAAACAGTTATAATCTAACCATAGCTGCTCACTGTCGTCTTGGAATATGCATTAAGAACTCAATAGAAAAGTAGGAATTACTACTGGTATTGCAATAAGTAGTGCATCATCTCTTTGACAATGATTGAATTACTTATTCAAATAGAGATAAAAAACTGACAAGAAAATGCAATGCAAGGATTGAAGTTTTTGTAGTAATAATGTAGGCTACTGATGAATCTTTCTCCTGAAAAATAAATGTGTGGTATATATTAACTGGAAGTGTCCAGAGCAATAAGCAGTAGAATTTTAAAAATGTAAGCCACGCCCAAATCAGGAAATAAACAAGTTGGAGTTTCACTTGCAAAATAGACATCAGGGACTACTTAACTAACCAATCAAATTGCATGAAGAAAAGAAATCTAACTTTTAATTTCGACTGAGGTCAGTAGTCACAGTGCACTGAATTTTGTTGATCATTTGTCAAAAAGCAATATGTACTATGAAAAGTTATAATAATAATTGCAATAATGTCAAAATTATAATAATAACGGCAATAATAATTTGAATGTATATTCAGTATTTACTCCGTACCAAGTATTGTGTTAAGTGGTTCACACAAATTATCTCATGAGATCCCTAAAACACCTAATTCAGCTCTTACCAGTTGCTGTTGTGTTGACTCCAAATCATGGTGAATCATCATGCAAGTCAGAGAAGGACTGTACTCCATAGGGTTTACAATGGCTGATTATTTGGTAGTAGATTGCCAGGCTTTTCTTCCTTGGAGCCTCCGAGTGGACTTGAATCTTCAGGCTTTTAGTTACTGGCTGAGCGTTTTAACTGTTTGCACCACCCAGGGACTCCAAATGACTCTTAGGTGGTTTAAATAATTTGCTGAAGGACACTGGCCTAGTAAATTGTGGAGGCAGGATTTAAATTAAGCCGTAGGACTCTGAGAGTGTCCTCTTAACCACTATAGTACACCACTTTTCCCACGGGTTGACAAAGTTTCACATGGTTAGCATATGTTAATAATAAATTTGTGAAAAGTATAGGTGCCAAAGACGTTGTAAAACAATAGATATTGCACGCACTTATAGCGAATGAACTGATTGGTTCCTGAGTGGACTACTAATGTGATAAATGAGTCAAAAACCATAAATAAAGGGGTATAAAATGATCAAGGTAAAAAAAAAGAAGGATATGATAATCACTTGGACATAGAAGTTCAGGTAAATAAGGTAGTTTTTCCTAATGATCTTGGCATCACGGCCAAGAAAAAGTTTAGATGTTTCTGGTCACAGAGTGGAAAATATTTCTCTAGTTTACTCTGCTACTTTCTCTTTTTGGAAAGATTGCAAGTTAGATTGTTTTAAGATTAGTGAGACAAACTATGTTTTTCAAATTATCTTTGCTTTTTTATTGTATACAGGTGCACATTGTAAACTACAGTGCATAATTTACACCAGTCACCCAAAATTGGCGGGGGGGTACTTAATGCTTTCTTCAGTTGAGATAAGTTAATATAAGTTAAAAGGAGCATATTATAGATTCTGTAGACAATATTCCCTATACCATTTGGGAAGTAGCCCAAACCCTTTCACCATATCAAATGTGATACACAGAAGATTATCACAGAAGCATTATAATAATATGCTGTAATGGTTAAGAATTAGAAATCTGCTCTGTGATATAACTTTGCTTCTCAATTTCCTTATCTATAAAAAAAAAAATTGGTGAGAAATAACACTACTGGGAGAAATAACACTACAACTTTAATGACCTTTAAGGTTCCTGGATGGCACTACTAACTAAAAGGTTGGTGGTTCAAATCCGCCCATCAGTGCCATGGAAGAAAGTCCTTGTGATTTACTTCTGTAAGATTTGTTGTTGGTTGCCCTTCAGTCAATTCTAACTCATGGCTACCTCGTGTGTGCAGAGTAAAACTTCTCCATAGGGTTTTCAAGGCCGTTACTTTTCAGAAGCAGACCATCAAGCTTGTCTTCTGAGATACCTCTAGATGGATTCAAACCACCAATCTTTCAGCTGGTACTCAAGTGCTTAACCATTGGTCATCGAATGCTTAGCCATATGTGCCACTCAGGGAATCCTCTGTAAGATTAGGGCCATTGAAAACCCTATGGAACCCAGTGCTACTCTGACACGCATAGGGTCACCATAACTTGGAATTCATTCCACTGCAAATGGTTTGGGTTTGGTTTGGGATAGGCCTTGTCTTAAATACTGATGACTTCTAAATTTATTTACCCAACTCCCACCTCTCTTGTGAGCTCTAAAAACTTTCATATGCAAGGGTTTCATATATTTATTCCCTTTGAGAGGCCACAGTCATCTTTATCTTCACATATCCATAATCAAAGTTTGGATTTATCTTTTGAATCAGGTTCTGTCCTAGTCTTTCCTTTCTTTATACAAATGACACTATCCATACATTTGCTTAAGCAAGAACCATGAGTCTCATCAATAGTCCCTCTCTCTCCTTCATTCATCACAATTCATTGTCAAAACAATTTGATTCACTTGGCTTTTTCCTAATTCCACTGCCATCACCTTGGTTAAAACCATCCCCTGTCTTGACAAAGCTATTACAACATCATACTAAAACCAATATCTCCACTTCCATTTTTGTAGAAACTTCGAGATAGCTATTGCTTTCCTATCTCAGAGAGAAAAAAAGGAGGCTCAGAGAGGTAAAGAGACACACTCAGTATCAGCCAGTTCATAAGAGGGAATCTGACTCAAAAGTCTGTATTCTTAATCCCTGGGCTCTAGAGACTCTGAGTATAAAAGATAATTCTAGAGACCATTGAAGGCTGAAAAAGAAAGGCTTCATCCACAAAAAAAAAGCTACCGAAGCTAAGTCTTAAAGAAAAAGTTCAGCAGGTAGAAGAAATGAAGGCATTCCATGTCTCAAGACAGCCAAGACCTGGAGGTAGGAATTAGCACACTGTCTACACGGACATTAAGTGGTCTAAAAACCAAACCCATTAACCTCAAGTTGATTTTGCCTAGTTGGGGGATAATGAGGAAAAAATAAATGGTGGGGAAATCATTAACAATTCTTTGTTCTATTCTCAGAAACATGTTTATATGTTGATAATATGTTTCAAGCAAATAATCCTCATCTGATTTTAATTTTATAATGACATAATTATAAGCCTAATTGTCAATTAATTTCCTTTTGCAGTTTTCACCTGCCCTTGATAGAGTTGTTTTGTTTTATTTATTAAATTGGATATAATAAGAAACAGAAATTTTCTTTTTGAATGGTTGGTTTTTCAGGAGATACAACTAAAATCATCAAAAATAAATGTTATTCTAAACCATGCTCATTAATGACTCGAGGGCCAGCCTTATATTTGGACAAATATTTATTAAATTGAAAGAACAGGATGACATTATACAGCTAAATGGTTCCAGGCTAACTTAATTTAAAAACATAAAAATATTTCAGTTAGAGTGTTTTGAGTAGAATTTCAAAATCCGTTTTGAACTCAGATAGACTCTTTTCAGCCTTCTTCACCTGAACCTGAACAAAAAAATCATGAAATATTAGCTATTAGTATTTGTGCTTCCTCAACAGCACTCATCAGACTTACTCAGAAACTGCTTTTCCTGCTGCCAACAAAAGTCTTGGGCTATAAGGAAAATTATTCATTCTCATCTCAAAACATAGAGTGAACAGAGGTGGGTGGAAAATTGCTAAGTGCAGAGACACTTTGCTAAAGTCTGTTTTCTCTTCTTTCTAATTACTTTAATAATAACTTTCACTCATAGATTATTTTAAATGTATTAAAAGAGACTTAGCCCATTATAAATTTAATAAACTTTATATCTAAAATACAATATGGGGTTAAGTTATTTTCATCAGAAAACAAGAAAGTATAAACTGGTAAGTTTTTGCTATGGATTTTTTTTTTTTCCAGTTTCGGAATGGTTCTTACATAATCATCTACCTATGCAAAAGGCAAAACACTGATTAAGAAAGGCAAGTTAAGAACAGTACAATATAAAATAAGGCACTGATTAGTAGTAAAAATTAAATTTGATAAATACTAAAATGTTAACAGACCTTAACGTATAAAATAAAATATTAGTTAACTCCTGCATGAATTATTCAATATATTGATTTTTCCATATGCAATAGAGAATAAATATGCCTGGCAATATAGTTTTTAAAAATGGTTTTAATGTATTTTAGGCAGACTTTATAATATCCGCTTAACCAGAACACATTTTCTAATAACATCTCATACAGAACATTTTTCTTACTTATATTACTTAAGACTGTAAAAAAAAAAAAGAAAAAACATTGTTTTTAACTGCATTGCTTTAACTGGGAAAAGAAGCTCTATTTAATTCTGTTATTATATTTTAATTCTTATTTTTAAAACAATTACAGAGACTCATTTCCTACCAATACATTGTGTACTAAACAATTTGGGAGAGATATCCCAGTTTTAAATGGATTTGGATATAAAGTTTCAATGTATTTATTAAATAGTAATATAAAACAATAGAATTCATCATCTGTTAGATGTTCTTAAAAATCATTTAGAATATGTTTCGTTCTTTATGGATAAGGACTCACTATGGTTCATTTCAATGTTTCTATCTTTTTTATCTAAGATGTAAAACAACACTGCAACTTTGAGCAATAACCTTGTTGTTGTCTTGTTTTTAAATAATTTTCTATATTGATAGGTGCTTTGGGAGGTCTCAAAGTAGTAAATGATCTCTATCCTCAATAGCTTGAACTAATGACAAAGATAAAGACTCTTGTAAAAATTTCTGTTTGATCATAGCTCGCAAATAATTTAAAAGAGAAACTATTGTCATTTACTCCTACCAAAGAATACAATTGAAAATAAGTAATCATTTTAATGAAAACACTCCTAAGCTAAACAGCCTCAAATGGGCATCTTTTCAGGTCATTAAGTTCCAGAATAGGCAACCATTTGAAAAGAATAAGGGGATACTGCAAGGTCTTAAAATAGGAAAGGTGTGCATCACAGCATATTGTTTCATTGTACTTATTCAATCTATATGCAGAGAAAATAATCCCAAAAACTGGACTATATGAAGAAGAATGGGGCATAAGGATTGGAGGAAGACTCAGTGACAACCTGCCATATGCAGATGACACAACCTTGCTTGCTAAAAGTGAAGAGGATTTGAAGCACTTAACTGATGAAGATAAAAGACTACAGCCTCCTATATGGATTACACCTCAACATAAAGAAAACCTAAATCCTCACAACTGGACTAATAAGCAATATCATGACAAATGGTGACAATATTGAAGTTGCAAGGATTTCATTTTACTTGAGTCCACAATAAATGTCCGCGGAAGCAGAGGGCAAGAAATCAAATGACATATTGCATTGGACAAATCTGCTTCAAAAGACATTTTTTTAAGGGTTAAAAAGCAAAGATGTCACTTTGAGGACTAAGATGTGCCTGACTCAAGCCATGATATTTTCAATTGCTTTATATGCACGTGAAAGTTGGGCAATGAATAAAGAAGAGAAAAGAAGAATTGATGCATTTGAATTTTGGTCTTGGCAAAGAAGATTGAACATATCATGGACTGCCAGAGGAATGGCCAAATCTGTCTTGGAAGAAGTAAGCCAGAATGTGCCTTAGAAATGAAGATAATGAGGGACTTCGTCTAGCTGACTTTAGACATGTTATCAGGAAGACCAGTCCCTGGAGAAGGATGGCATTCTTGGTGGAGAGTCAACGAGAAGTGGAAGACCCCCAATGGGATGGACTGACACAGTGGCTGCAATAATGGGTGAAGTGTAGCAAAGATCGCGAGGACGGTGCAGGGCTGCACCCACCCTATTGCCTTTTGTTGTGCGTGCAGCAGTATGAGTCAGAGCTGACTCAATGGTACCTGACACCGACAGTAACAGGTTCCTGAATTGCTTACTGCTGTCCAGTTGCTTAAAACCTAATATTTTATATTTTCATACAACTCGTTCAGCTTCTTAAGGCATAAATATTTGTGAGTGAAACTTATGTGCTAAAGAATTCTGTAGTTAGATTTCATTCCATATACTCACTGATGGAAGCAGTAGTCACCACTCAGTAATTTTAAGTGTTGAAATTACTTGAGGAAAATAGAATATATGTTGATTTAGATTTGCATTTGCTATCAAAAGTTGTCCAATCTTGTTTGACTAGTTTTAATCAAAATATACACTCATTTAAAGAATGTACTTCATCAAAAAACAAAACAGAACAATTGCTGTGGAGTCAATTCCAATTCATAGTGAACTGAGGACAGAGTAGGACTGCCCTATAGAGTTTCTAAGGCTATAATCTTTACAGAAGCAGACCGCCATATCATTCTCCCAAGGAGCAGCTGGTGGGTTTGAACTGCTGACCTTTCAGTTAGTAGCTGAGTGCTTAGCCACTGTGCCACCAGGGCTCCTATGCACATCCTAAGAACAAGAACATTAAATTCGACACTATTAAAAATCATTTACTTGGCTTCTAGCACTGTTTTAGGCAGACCATTCTACAGATAAAAGATGAATAAGTCATATTAGAGCTAGTTTGATGGCAAAGTTTGGGACAGATACTGTGGAGGCAGGAAGAATAGTTAAGAAAGAATGATGTAGTACAGGATTTTTAAGGGTATAACAAAATCATCTCCAGAATGGTGATATGGGAAGTGACTCTGAGAGGCAATTCAGAAGTAAAAACAGAGAAACACAGGATTAATTAAGTAGGAATTAGTGATGGAGTCCCTGGATTCTGGGGTGGGTAATTTAGTGTTAGATCTACTTCAAACAAGATAAGAATAAAAGAGAAATGGTAGGCCTTTGGAGGTTGAGGAGAATTAATGACACAAAGTATATAATTTCGTACCTATTAAGTTACTTTTGAGACATCCAAGAGTTAATGTTCAGAAAAATCTGGATACACAAGTCAACGTATTGCTATATCGAGTGATACCGCTATTTCAAAAGATGTTATAAAAATTAGTAAAATAGTTTGTTTCTTTATATTAATAATTATGTGTTATATATAGGAATATGTATTAAAACTGTCTAATTGTATCTAATTAATTGACTAGCAACCTTTATACAAGCCACTGAGTAAAGTGCAGACTTCTCAGGGCAAATATTCAAATACAATTTTTGTTAAAAATCCTACTGCCTTAAACAAAGTAAACAGAAATTCAATAAGGATAAATTATTTGCAGTAATATGTAATAGTCAACCACTTTACAACAGTCTACAATGATGATGATTATGGTGATGATGATAACAACTTTTAGAGTCTCCTACGTGCCAGAAACTGTTCAAAGCCACGTAATGTTCCAAGCCATTTACATCGATTAGATCACACGTTCTTCACAGTAAGTTTAAGAATTTCCAATTTACTAAGGAGAAATTTAAGCTTACAGATGTAGAGTGACTCGAGTCAGAATCCCAACACAGTTAATAGATTTTACCAAGTTTTAAGAAAAATTAGTTTTTCAATTTTATTTTTTTATTGTTGAAATAACATAATGCATTTACCAAGTCAACACTTCACTTGTATACAATTCAGTGAAATAAATCACATCAATCATGTTGTGCTACCATCAACACTATCCTTTGGCAAAGATATTTAAAAATAAAATTATTAGTTTTTGTACATGACTACAAAATACACAATAACTCTGTGCTCTTGGCAAATATCTCTGAAATTTAAGCTTCATTCAAAGTAATGCATTAGCAAGTTCGATGGAATATCATCTTATCCCAGACAACTTAGAACCAAAACAAATATAAAACCGAAGAACCAAACCCATTGCCATCAAGTCGATTCCGACTTATAGCGACCCTACAGGACAGAGTAGAACTGCCCCATAGGGTTTCCAAGGAGCGGCTGGTGGATTTGAACTGCTGTCCTTTTGGTTGGCAGCCAAGCTCTTAACCACTGCACCAGCAAGTGTCCAAAACAAACATGTAGGTTTTAATTGACTAAAATAATAGTGGAATATGAAAGTCTGATAAATACTAGTAACTTTATTTTCTCATGAGATCAACCTTGTTAATATTAAAAGTGATTACATATCTTATTTTAAAGTATGTGTGTGGGGTAGTGGAATATAAAAATATGAATAGTTTAACTTAAAAAATTAGTTTAACTTACACACCTTAAAATGCAACACTTATAAGTGATCTGGCTTGCAGAAAATATACGCAACTGGGTATGCCCTTTTAAAAATCTAGATGACATTGGGAAAATAACTCAGACGGAAGTCACACTGATTTCAGTTAACAAGAGAGAGTTAACCTTTGTGCTGATTTTTCCTTGTACAAATCATATTCCTCTCAATGCTGGCCCAGATCTCCATTAGAAAAAATTTGCTTAGCAATCCCTCAGGTAACCGAAATCACTAGTGTATCTCCATCTAGCCTGTGCCATGACTGGCTCACCAAGAATAGAGAAAATATTTCTACTGAAAAATCAACATAGAAATTACTTGGAGTTGTTAGTATCTCATTAAAATTAGCTCTTACAAATGTATATTACGTCTAAGAAATTGAACCAATAGTTTTAAAGGGATGGTTCGGGCTTAGCCATCAAGAGCCACGTAAGATTAGTGAACATTGTCTTCCACAGTGCCTGCACTGAAATATATAACGTCATAATCAATTTAAGAATTAAAAAAAAACAGAAGTTAGATTTCTGACCCATTATTTGACAAGTCCCCAAAGTATCCCATGGCCCACTGGAACTTACTGGCGTTCACACTTTTCTTGTTAACTTCAATTCTTAATCCACCTCTGACTGATCTTCAAAAGCATTGGGAATAGCATTTAACATAATCATCTATTTTCTTGTTCAGCATTTACATCTTTACCTGTCATCTTCATCTCTTTAATATCCATGCCTCACTGGAATGGTCAGGGCTAGGAGGAGAGAGGTATGTCTCTTTGGCCTTGCTACTTCTATATCTACTCCCAACCAGTCCCACTACTGCTCATATGTAATTAATAAGTGGGTAAATATTTTTCATTTTTTAATGCCAGCCTGAAATTTAAAGGAATCCAGAGAATTCCACTGTAAAACAAGATTTCTGGACAGCTAGTTGCGGGAGAGGGGCTTGTTTCCCAGTAAAAGGAACCGCGCACAACCAAGAGCATTCACATGGATCCCAAACTTACATGTAAATACCTTTTTCAGCTCCAAGGCACCTAGAACACTATAGAAGCAAGCTGGGAGCCTTGCTTGCTTTTCTTGTGCTCGAGAACTAAACAGACAGGCTTTAAAAAGTACAAGTGAAACTTATAAGGGTTATATGACTCTGTAGTAATGGTTAAACACCTGGCAGGGGAGGTGGATTGTAAAAGAGCGATCATTCCAAGGGGATCCCTGGTAACTAAAGGATAGTTCAACTGACATGATGGCTAAAATACCTCCTGGGTCTGAACATCAGTCAAGAAAGCAGAAAAGAAAATTTCATTATGGTTAAAGAGAACTACTGTATTTAAAAGTCAAGATGAAGTTTAATATTATTCTAATTCCCATTCTCACAGGTTCCTCACATTTCCTTTTAAAAACATATTACATTGGGACATTTTAAGCTTCTTAATTTTTTTTTTTTTTTGTTTAGGGACTTGTTTATAATCATAATAAACCATTCCATGGTGTGAGTTATGGGGTAATAATTCAAATCTTGTGTATTAACTGGAGCTCAGTATAGTATTTTATCTAACAATACAAAATATGTGAATTATTACATCGTAAGTTACATCATGTTGCATTGTGCTTCTTAAATATCTTCTCTTTTTGCAGGAACAAGATCAAAAACAAAGACACTTTATATTCATCTGTCTTTTTCCTGAATTTGGGTTTGGATATATGGCTTTGGAGCACTGTGTAAAATTACAAGTCAAGTCGTACCTAATGCTGTGGATTATGAGATGTTTTGTTTTATCTTTGAAATATTGTTGTTGGCTGATTTACATCAAGATATATGACCATACACATAAAGGCATTCAGCAAACATCTGAATAAATAGTATACATTTGTTGCACAGAGCAGAGCTATTTGCCTGTGAGATTGTCTTAATTATTGTCCTTAGAGTTTAAATAAATTTGTTTACAACTTAGTTTTACAATTTGAGGCAAAGGGTGTAAATTAATTATTTGAGTGTCATCCAGATGGTAATGTCTGTCTTATATTCAGGGTTCTATCTTGTTAAACACTTCAAAAATTTTACTTGTCATTTCAGGTAGAAGTATAAATGTTTTGGTAATTCTACCAATTGCGTCAATGCTAAATATTTATGTAAAAATTAAAAATTAAGTTATAAAAGGAAGATAGATTTTGGTGTAGAAATTTTTATTTATATGTGTCCATGTTTGGCTTAGACAAAAATTAATGGTTTCAAAATTAAGTCTTGTTAGAGGTTACTTTTTCTTAGCTTCAGAATTCTATGTAAAGAAGCCACACCAGAAATCATTTGCCCCAACCTGCTTTTTTGTTTCTTTGTTTACTTGCTTGTTTAAAAGACAAGCAGACTGATACACAGAGAGATTAAGCTAAACTCATTTAATAATACCCATTGCCGTCAAGTCAATTCCAACTCATAGCTACCTTATGGGACAGAGTAGAACATTCCCTTAGAGTTTTTAAGGAGCTCCTGATGGACTCGAACTACTGACCTTTTGGTTAGTAGCAGTAGCTCGTAAACACTACACCATGAGACTTTCCCATTTGGTAATAGAGGGTTTAAATATTTCAGTTTTTCAGTAGTAAGTTTTGGAAATTCATTGCATGACTCAAAATTCTTTCCATTCTATACTTAATACTGAAAGTATCAGTACTTGACCTTTAGTTAAGTAGCCCATACATAAGTGTCCTATTCTAACTTTTGAACTTGTGAATCCATTGTTTAGTATTGGGTGTTAAATCAATTGGGTATTAAATAAATAAATAATACACACACACGCACACACACACCTATATATCATCTCAGGAAGTACTGTTGGACCACGTTAAAGACTACAGGATTCAGTATGGATTGTACCTTAACATAAAGAATACAAAAATAGTTGCAACTGGACCAGTGAGCAACTCTATGATAAATGCAGAAAAGATTGAAGTTGTCAAGGATTTCATTTTACTTGGATCCACAATCAATGCAGAAAAGATTGAAGTTGTCAAGGATTTCATTTTACTTGGATCCACAATCAACACCCATGGAAGCAGCAGTCAAGAAATCAAGTGATGCATTGAATTGGACAAATGTTCTGCAAAAGTCCTCTTTAAAATGTTAAAAAGCCAAGATACCACCTTGAAGACTAAGATGCGCCTGACTCAAGCCATGGTGTTTTCAATCACCTCATATGCATGTGAAAGCTGGACAACGAATAAGGATGACCAAAGAATTGACACTTTTGAATCATGGCGTTGACAAAGAATATTGAATGTACCATGGACTACCGAAAAAATGAGTAGATCTGTCTTGGAAAAAGTACAGCCAGAATGCTTCTTAGAAGCAAGGATGATGAGACTTCATCTCACATACTTTGGACGTGTTACTCTGGAGAAGGACATCATGTTTGGTAAAGTAGAGGGTCAGCGAAAAAGAGGAAGACCCTCAACGAGATAGACTGATGTATTGGGTGCAATAATGGGCTCAGGCGTAATGACAATGTGAGAATGGTGCAGGACTGGGCAGTGTTTCCTTCTATTGTAGTTTCTTCATGAGTCAAAACCGACTTGATGGCACCTACCAACAACAACAATCTTGTACATAAATATGAATAGATGATGATAGATAGATAGATAGATAGATAGATAGATAGATAGATAGATAGATAGATAGACAGATAGACAGATAGATAGATGAATGCTTCTACTTACTGACCAAATCAGGAAATTACTAGATGCTACAGTTAAAAAAAAATCTTTCTTAAAGAGTTTTTTTTTTTTTTTTTTACTGAAGAATTTATGTCAGTCATCAGTGTGTTGCTTTTGTGTGTTTGTTTGCTTTTAAACCAAAGCATCACTAAAAATTTTTGGCTACAAACTGCAAATTGTTTATGAAAAACTGAACTCAAGATTGCCTTGAGTAAGGTTTAAAAGAGTGAAGCTAGATTCCAAGCTGATTCTTCTCACTAGTGTACACACATTTGATAGATAGTATCTCCCTTGGTTTAATCAAAATTACTCATTTTTTGTGTCTATTTTTTTTTTATGTTATCTCAGGTATTTTCATGTAATTATTTTATAGATTTATTTTTGTTGAGTTAAAAACATCTCTTGTGGTTTTGATTCTATAATTTTTTAAGTAGACTATAATTGGATTTGACTGCAGTTGTTTTTATAATTAATTTTCACATTTGTTTCTGCATGTATTATGCACACTTTTAAGCAGTTTGCCACATGCAATTAATTGTAGAGGATTTGACCCGATATGCTATTTTTCCTTTAATTAAAAGTCCAACTCACTGCCATGACGAAGATTGGCACAGTGGAAAAAGCAAGCACTCTAGGAAGGAGTGTAAATTAACCAGCTTCAATGAAGTGCACTCACTGTGGAAAGAAATACAAAAAAATTAACATCATATAATATGTACCTTAGGAGCCCTGGTGGTGCTGTGGTTAAGTGCTCAGCTGCTATTCAAAAGGTTGGCAGTTGGAACTTACCAGTTGTCCCACAGGAGAAAGATGTGGCAGTTGGCTTCCTTAAAGATTTACAGCCTCGGGAATCCTGTCAGGCAGTTCTACCCTGTCCTACAGGGTCACTCTAAGTTGGAGACAACTAGATGGCAAAGGGTGTTTAATATGTGTCTTGTGCGGTAGCCAAAAATATGTGTTGGAATTCTAACCCACCAGCTGTGAATGTAATCCAATTCGGGAATAGGGTTTTTTGTTTGTTATGTTAATGAGACCATATCAGTGTAGGGTGTGTCTTAAGCTTATTCATTTTTAAGACATAAAAAGAGTAGGTTAAACCAAAACCCATTGCCATCAAGCCAAATCTGACTCATAGTGACGTATGCACACAGGGGAAGATACCTGCCACGTGGAGATAGCCAAGGAGTCAAGGAATGCCAGGTCTACAGAAACTGAAAGAGATCTTACCCCAGAAATGACAGAGAGAGACTGTCCCTAAAGTTGGTACGCTGAATTTGGACTTCTAGCTTTCTTACCTATGAGAAAATAAATTTTGCCCTTTATATACACCAATTTGTGGTATTTCTGTTAGAGCAGCACTAGGAAACTAAGATAGCAAATTCTTCAAGGTCACACCACTTAGGAAAGGGCTGTGTCCAAATGCAGTTAGCCTTTTTATTAGGGCCCCTGCTTTGATCTTCATTCTCTGATCATGATATTTTCAATCACCCCATGTGCATGTGAAAGCTGGACAATAAGTAAGGAAGACCAAACAAAGAAGAATTGATGCCTCTGAATTATGGTGTTGGTGAAGAATATTGAGTATAACATGGACTGCCAAAAGTATGAGCAAATCTGTCTTGGAATAAAAAAGCCAGAATGCTCCTTGGAAGAGAGGTTGGTGAGACTTTGTCTCATATACTTTGGGCATGTTATCAGGAGGGTCCAGTCCCTGGAGAAGAACATCATGCTTGGTAAAGTAGAGGATCAGCAAAAAAGAGGAAGATCCTTGATGCGATGGGCTGACACAGTGGCTACAACAAAGGGATCAAGCATAACAACGATGGAGCAGGACTGGGCAGTATCTCCTTCTGCTGTACCTAGGGTCACTATGAGTTAGAACTGACTTGATGGTACCTAGCAACAACAAAAACTATTTTGATCATGGAGGGTGATAAGAGAGCAGACACCATTTATTTCTTCTTTTTTCGGCTTTAAAATAAAAATGAAGGTAATAATCTCTGGGAAAGTATGGGATGTGTAAGAAGAGCATAGCATCTTTAAGCGAAGAATTGATTTTCAGAATTGTTCCAGGAGTGGTTTCTAGCCAGAAGAAAATATAAAGAATTAGATAGAAATTGGTCTATTTTATATAATTAAAATAAAAATGAAATAGGCATGCTTTTCAATGTCCATTTCCCTTATAACCTTCTCATCTTTATGTTTTCAAAGGCACATTTATCATATATTACTATTTACATTCAAGTTTATATGTTTCTTAATTACCTGACTCCCTCAATACAGTGCATTTGTTTTATTAACATAAAGTAAGAGTTGGTACACGTTAGTGGAGTGGCTGCTTGTCTTCCCTTAGAGACATTATCACTTCAGCAAAGGAAATATGTCTAAGGGGAATTTAAGTCACACTAATCCAGGTTTTAATCCAGGTATTCTGATATTTTTTAGATAAACAGAACCCAAAAGTAAATATGCAAAAAGTCAACCTTGAAGTCAGTAATAATAACATGATATGTGTACATGAATGGCTATTAGTATTTTTTTACATCAAAATTAAAAAATGCAAACCTTTCTCTAAGGCCATGGGACAGATGATAACAGGAGAAGTCTAATTGCAATATATCCTGTAATGGAATCGCAGTCTGTGTAGAAGCTGATTAAGGTTAATTTGAATCACATCGATTTGAATTAACATGGCCTTTGCAGAATGAACAACATCTTAGTGCCAACATGAACAATTAGTACCTTTAATTCCATACATCTGCTTGGAAAGGTTAGATTTATTAGTTATCAAGATAACATTTCAGAATGCAAATCCATGTTGATTCATTTCCTCTAAGCCACCTCACCTGAGCACCTGGAAATGCTCAGTACAGATGTGTCTTGGAATGATATCATTCCTACTAAGAAGCAAGAAAGAAAGTATGAAGAAAAACACAACCAGATTTACTGAAAAAACAGTTTTCTCTGTTTATCAATGCTATACCTACCCTAAACCAAACCCGCTGACATCGAGTCAATTCTGACTCATAGTGACCCTGTAGTGTTTCCAAGGCTGTAAATCTTTATGGAAGCAGACTGCCACAGCTTTCTTCCACCAAGTCTCTGGTGGTTTCAAACCATTGGCCTTTGAGATAGCAGTCAAATGCTTTAACCACTGTGCTACCAGGCCTCATTCAATGCTGTGCAAAAAACAAAAAAACAAACCCCTTGCCATCAAGTCAATTCTGACTCATATATTAAAAAAAAAAAAAAAAAATTAAATTATTTATTTATTTATTTATTTATAATAGGATAGAGTAAAACTGCCCTGTAAGGTTTCCAAGGAGCACCAGGTGGATTTGAACTGCTGACATTTTGGTTAATAGCCCTAGCACTTAATCACTACACCACCAGGGTTTCCAATGCTGTACAAAAGGGTTTGAATTACACAGTTAAGTAAAAATGATAGTTGCAAGACAAATAGCTGGCTATATTTTTAGTTAAATAGTCATATGTTATCGATATCTATGTGAAATTGACTTAACACTTAAAAGGTTTTAGGGACCATTTATTTCAATTCCATTATTTTATAGCTAAAATATAATTGCAGTCCAGAAAATTTAAGTAATTTGCTTAAAGTCATACAACAAAACTGGACCAAAAATCAGATCTTAAGGCCACATGTTATACTGTATAATCTCTGTTGAATTAGATGTTTCACAGTATAACACACACACGTACATACACAGGAGGGTTATTATTAAGACATTTTAGAGTGATTCTATCAATTATTGTGGTATTAGTGACCATCTCAGCAACAAAATTATCAGAGATTTCATGTCTTCTTTTAATCCTAGAAAATATATGTTTTTAGACAACCTTGGCAGGTTTATCACCTTCTACACTTTGCTTAATAAACTCCCAGAAGACATATATTTTTTAATACAATGTAATTTCATGACATTATTCCTAACCTCCGTTCTGTCAGGAACGCCCTTGTCTTTTACCCCATTCCCCAATGAATACAGATCTTGCATTACTTAGGTTTTCAGGTATCAATTGTTGTGTAATAGAAAATGTTTTTGCTCACCTCTGCTTCATGTGGTATTGTCTAGAACAGCTTACCTGGAACTAGAGGATCTAAGATGGCGTCATTCCATATCATATGGCTTGAGTGATGAGGAGTGACTGGGCCTCTTTCTTCCTCTGTTTAGTGTCTTATCATACAAGTCCTCTCTCTTTTCAAGAATTCTTTCTCCGCAGGGTAGGCAGACGTCTTTGTAATGACTGGCTTCTCAGAGAGTGATAACAGAAGCTGCTAGGTCTGTTAATTCCTACTCCTTAAAGTCAGATATTATCACATCCATCACTTTCTATTGGTGAAAGCAACTTTCAGAACCAGACACACTGGAAGGAATAAGAAACATACTCCTTGTCAGAATGGGATGAATGGCATATATCTACAGGGATGGGGAAATTGTTGGTGTCTGTCTTTGTAATTAGTTGGCATCACATAGCTAAGGCTCAATCCTGATCTAGAAGCCTTCCCTTACATAACCACAGTCAACCCAAGCCAGGACAAGGGTTCCAGAGATACAAAAGAGGAACCTTTGGCCTAGCTTGAGTTGACTGTGGGTATGTAAGGGAAGGCTTCTAGAACAGGACTAAGCCTTAGCTATGTGATGTCAACTAATTACCAAGATGGACACCAACAATCCAAGGCTTCCCTTTTTTTTATCTTTATATCCCTTACCATGAGATGCTCTAGTGGCACAGTAGTTAAGAGCTTGGCTGGTAACTGAAAGGTCAGTGGTTCAAATTTACCAGCCATCACACAGGAGAGAGAATGGCAGCTTACTTCTCTAAAGATAACAGCCTTGGAAACTTTGTGAGGCTTTCTACTCTATCATATAGAGTTGCTATGAGTCGAAATCATCTCGATGGCAATGCGTAATGAGATCCCTTATCATTATAGTTATCACATTGTACCGAAATGATTTGTGACTGCCTTCTTACCAGACTGTAAGCAGCAAGAACGTGATTCGTTCTTAATCATCCTCGTGTCATCAGTGGTTAAAACATGTCTGGGAAAACAAGTGTTCAATAAAAGACTGACAAACTAAATTTTTTGTAGTGTTGAAATGGAAGAAACATGTTTTTCCAATATATTCACGTCGTAGATTGAGGAAAGTTTGGGAATAAATTTTGGGGATACAGAAATAGCCCCAAATAAAATTTGGGAATACAGACATCTGCATAAAACTTATGGTAACAACGTAACTGGAATATTTAATGGAAAAAAAAAATAACAGTTAAATGAAAGAATGAGACACAGGATGCCCAGTCATTTGTATTGTATTGCTGTAACTAGGGATATATAAGAAATTTGATTCTACCTTATTTTATTTCTGCTTTAATTTGAATAACTCATTTTGATTCATTTAATGTGTGTATATGCACATGCACACAAGCATAGAAGTGTGTATTTTGGTATTTGTTTGTAAGTATTTATGAATGAAATGTCTCATAGTTGGAAATCTTCACAAATCTCAGTACTTTGGAAAATGTAAGAAAGGAAAATTTTGCAGGAATGAAATTTTCCTGAGGGCAAAATCTGAAGATTGAAAGTTTTAGAGAGCAAGCTATGCATCAAAGTCCACAGCCTGAATAGGTACATTTGAAGAACGTAGGAGCCTAGTCTTCTTCTAGCTTTTCCATCTGTGCTTTATTTGCTTTCCTCACTATTAGAAATACTTTCAAATTTGTTGAAAAATTAATCCAAATGAAATGTTTCAAAACAGCAAATTGATTCTGCATAAAACCACTTCTTGAAAATAGTTTACAAATACTGTTTAGTACTGTTTTCTTTCGTTCTTTAACATGGCAGAGGGCTTGACAGAACCTGGGCCTGGCTTTCCCACCCCATATAAAGGTATGTGAGAAAAAGATATAAGGATTTGGAAATGACAATTCTCTCTTATTAAAATAAACCTTTGTCAATGAACAGGGAAACTGTAAAACCCATAAGATTTTTTTTTAACTGCAAAACAATTGCAAATAATAAATATTTTATAGGTGGTTTGAACCCATCCAGTGGCTCTATGGGGGAAAAGACATGGTGACCTGCTCCTGTAAAGATCACAGCCTAGAAAACCCTATGCGCCAGTTCTACTCTGTTGCATGTGGTAGCTATCAGTCGGAATCCACTTGAAGTCACCTAACAATAATAGGCACTCTTAAAGAATCTTTTGTGTCAAGAATTGCCTAGCTACAACAGAATTTTCTTTGCAGCTAGGACTTACAGTGAGGAAGAGATCAGCTAGGACTTACAGTGAGGAAGAGATCAGCTGTTACTTTCCTGTTTTAGCGGTGGCTTTGTTTATACTTATCAGGATTTAAGTTGTTAGTTTGTCAATTAATTTCATTAGCTTTCTATTTCTGTTCATTATGTTGAAGGCTAGGAGAAAAGTCTATTTGAAATGTGTTCCCAGAGTGATCCTTTTTACTAGAAAATCACATTAATGTGGAATTTATCTGCCAGACACAGAAACATAAACACAATAAATTCATAATTTCTTCCAATTTCCATATGCATAAGTCATATGGTTAGATATCCTAGAACAGAGGCAGGGAAAAATGCATAGAAAGGGAAATTTGTCTATAGGTTTTATTAGTGGAACAGGAATTGTTAAGCAGACTAAAAACAGAGAAAGATGGGAAGACTAGGCCCTTCCCACACAATTAGTAAAAAGATGGAGGTGAATGGGCTAGCTAAAAGAGCATACTCCTTTTTACAAACCAGCCACCAAAGGAAAATTGGAAATGGAGGGAGCACGCCCAGGAGGAGTCCCTGGGTGGTGCCAACAATTAAAAAGCTTGGCAAAGGTTGGTGGTTGGAGTTCACCAGAGGCTCCTGGGAAGAAAGGACTAGTGATCTACTTTTGAAGAATTAGCCATTGAAAACCCTAAGGAGCACTGTTCTACTGTGAGGCACATGGAGTCACCATGAGTTGGAATTGACTCAATGGCAACTGGTTTGGTTTTTACCAAGGAGGTGACTATTCCCTGAAACTAGTTCCTGTGGTTGATGCGTGGGAAAATGTAGGACTGGACAATGAGATGGATGATGCTTTTAAACACCAGCTCTCAGGCATTGACCATTATAGTCAGTCTCATGGTCAAATGCTCATCTTGAAATCATTCCAAACATATAACTTAATATAAAACAAAATAAGCACCATTTTTAGAACTGTCTTTCACTAAAACTACATGTTCCATTATATTACTAGCAAGAAATGTTAGTGTTATAAAAAATATCATGAAAATATCTTTTAGCAAACACTGGTCTGTGAATTTAAAATATTGACATGTAGTGTTGAAATATGTTGACATAAACTTGCTAAAATTAAAACTGTAACAGATACTTATCTGCATTTTGTTTAGCTGAATACGTCTTTTTTTTTTTTTTTCTTAACTTGCATCCGAAAAACATTTTAGAGCTTTTATCTATTTCCTGTCACTCCCATTTAATAATTATGTCTGGTGTTTGTTCATCTTAGCAGATTTCATATTTGTCAATGCAAATAGCCTATCTTTATCTACAGAGCTCTAAAAAGAGTAAACTACTGGTTGCTTCATTCCTTTAAACATATGATTCCTGCTCTTATCTCTGTACATAAAGTTCTGTTTAAGCACACAAAATCTATATATGTGTGTGTGTCTCTGTATACATATAAATAAACATGTATGTACGTACATGTGTATATATATATATATATATACTTTTTAAAAAAAAAACCTTAATTCATTTTTTTAATGTGTAGGGAATAGCACTGTGAAGTATTTGGAAAAATTTAGTATACAATAAGAAAAGATTTGACCTCACAGAAAAATAAACAAAACAACCAGGAAAAAAGTAGGGAAATCGTGAAAAGAGAATGAAATGTAGTGCTGGGATAGTTGTTATACAGTCATGTGCCACATAGCATCCACTATAATAGAGTTCAGAAATCACGATCAAAAAATGGGTAAGAGCAGATATAACCAGACTAGGGAACACAAAGGCTTCCTACCTGTAACACTTGTAGCTCATGTCTCTTATATACAAAACATGTACTCTTTATTTTGGTTATCTAGTGCTGCCATAACAGAAATACCACAAGTGGATGGCTTTAATGAAGAGAAATTCATTTTCTCACAGTCTAGTAGGTTACAAGTCCAAATTCAGGGCGTCGACTCCAGGGGAAGGCTTTCTCTTTCTGTCAGCTCTGGAGGAAGGTCCTTGTCTTCGATCTTCCCCTGGCCAAGAAGCTTCTCAGGCACAGGGACCCCATGTCCAATGGATGTGCTTTGCTCCTGATGCTGCTATCTTGGTGGTATGAGGTCCCCAACTCTCTGCTTGCTTCCCTTTCCTTTTATCTCTTGAGAGATAAAAGGAGGTACAGGCCACTCCAGGGAAACTCCATTTACCTTGGATCAGGGAGGTGACCTGAGTGAGGGTGGTATTACAATCCCACCCTAATCCTCTCAACATAAAATTACAGTCACAAAATGGAGGAAAACCACACATGGCCTAACCAAGTTGATACACACATTTGGGGAACATAATTCAACCCATGGCACTCTTGTATACAAATACTAAGTATATAATATGGTGTTTGCCTAACTTCCAAATCACATAGTGTCCTATTTCACAGAAGACATCATGGATATTCAGCAACACAGGAAAGTAACAGGACTTTCATGTTAGGGAAATCAATGTTCTAACCCTAGTCTGTGGCTAAGATTTAACCTAGGTGATCTTTCAAAGTCTCAATTTCCATGGTATATTAAATATTCTTCTTCAACACCACTATTCAAATGTGTCCTTTCTCCTTTGATCTTCCCTTTTTCATTGTCCAGCTTTCCCATGCATGTGATGCTATTGAATATGTGATGACTTGGGTCAGTTGTAAATTAGTCATCTAAAAGAAATTTTTGTTTTTTTTCACTTTAAAGAGGACTTTCGCAGAAGATTTGCCCAGTGCAGTACGTTGTTTGATTTGTTTGACGGCTGCTTCCATGGGCATTGATTGTTGATCCAAGTAGAATGAAATCTTTGACTTCAGTGTCTTCACCACTTATTAATCAATATGTTTAAGGAGACTTGGTGGTGCAATGATTGAATTGATCGACTGCTAACCAAAAGTTTGGCAGTTGATCAATTCTTACTCTGTGAGAGAAAGATGAGTCAGTCTTCTCCCATAGATATTTACGGCCTTAGAAACCCTATGGGGTCATTATGGGTCAGAATTGAATCAATGGCAGTGTTTTGAATTTGGTGTGATGTTTTCTGGTCCAGTTGTGTGCATTTTTGTTTTCTTTATGTCCAAGAGTAATCCATACTGAAACCTACAGTCTTTGACCTTCATCAGTAAGTACTTCAAGTCATCTTCATGTGTCATATGCATATTGTTGGTTGTTAATGAGTGTTGCTTCAATCATGACAGCACATTCTTAATATAGTCTGGTTTGTAGGGTTATTTATTCAGCATACATATTGAATAAGCATGTGAAAGGATATAATACTGCCACACACCTTTTAAAAATAACCTATAAACTAATGAGTGAGGTATCTAGCTAGGAGAAGTAATTGTTCCTTAATCTTTGACCAAAATTTACATAAAATAAGCTCTTACTTAATATTTAGAAAAGTTTATAGCAGCATAAAATTTTGGTGGAGGTTATTCAATCCAAACTTACTCCTAGTAAAGAGAAGAGATTGGATCCCATAAAAGTAAGCAAACGTGTTCAATGTTACCAAGCTGGTTAGTTGCAGAGCCAGAATTACCACACACTTTTTTTTTCAGTCAAATGTTCTTTGTAAATCATGCTGATGCATATTATTAACATTATGCTTGGAACAATACTGTGTATCCGAGGGCTATACAGTTTTGAATATATACAAATATTGTACAGTAAACAAGTGAGATAGATTTTGTGAAATAGAAGCATGCTTGTTGGAAACTACTTTGAAGACTTATCTACCCTTAAATTATTCAAGATGGTCATATGCTGTAAATACAGAACATCGTAATCCTATGACCCTGCAGTTATTAGAAGACATGGTACTTGTCATTTTTGAAATAGTTACCCAAGCTTAACTCGATTCCACCATCACATTATTAGGCCTGCTAAAAATATGATTTTATATTTTTCTTAATCAATATTTGAATCAATCAGCATGTACCAAACTTTGATCAACCCTTCCAACTATTGTACTGACAATGGATAGAGAATGGGAGATTCCTTATCTACTGTTCTGAAAGCTTTTGCCTATACATTTCACACTGTGTTAACAAGTGTCATAGAAACATATAAAAACTATGCTAATGGGTGTCATAGAAACATATAGAGAGAGATAGATGGATTGCTCAAAAAATCCTTCCCAGCTGCTTGAAGAGATTTTACAGACTTCCCAGACTACGCAGGTGAAATCACTGATATTTTGCCAAGCAATTACCATCTAGGGTCCTCAGTATCATATGGCCATCTGATCCAGTTTTTATCTTCAGCAGAAGTATTGATTCCAATCAGACAAACAATCATAAATGCAACATGGGCCTGGGAACAGCTGCATCTGGCTATATAGTGCATTTAAATTTTATTCTCGGCTTTTTTTTTAATATAATACAAGATTTTGTTTTTAATTTGACTTTTATAGATTAATAAAGTATGAATACACAATAACATTCACCTATAATTTTATAGATTAATGAAGTGTGAATACATAATAACATATTTTGTGTTATCGGAATTTTTGAAAAATAGATTTGTTTTTAAAGCCCTTGGAAAATGATGTTGTGATGTTTATAATCCTGATTTAGATATAAGTAAAATATCTATTTATGCTTGCATTGAGTTAGTTACTGAAATGAAGAATATATTTTCTATAAGATGGTATATTTTTAGTTACAGTGTTATGGAGCCCTGGTGGCATAGTGATTAAGAGCTTGGCTGCTAAACAACAGGTTGGCGATTCAAATTCACCAGCTGCTCCTTGGAAATCCTATAAGGCAGTTCTACCCTGTCCTATAGGGTCACTATGAGTAGGAACCGACTCAACAGCACCTAACAATAACATAGCTACAGAGTAATTAGACCAGTTTATTCAGCATGTGGGTCACATCACACCACTTGTATAAAGATGGAGATAAAGATACTTTCAGAAAAGAGAGTAAGATGTGATGCAAAGCAAGAGTCAGTCCTTAATATCCTGATCTTGTGGCTCCCCAAAAATGTAAATGGTGCCATTCTTACATATAAGCAACATATATACACAGCCATCATTCATTCATTCAACAAGTGGTGACTAAGTGCTCACCACACATGGACACTGTGCCAGCAGTGCAGGGGACACAGCTGAGTGACCACATTCAGTAACATTGGCGGGTAGTTACAGAGCTACTGAATGTTGTTGTTGTTGTTAGGTGCTGCTCTGTTAGTTCCAATTCACAGAGACACTATGTACAGCAGAACGAAGCACTGCTGTACTATCCTCACAATCATTGTTGCTTGAGACCATTGTTGTAGCCAAAGTGACAAAGTATTAAGGACAGTAGAGAACATTTATGATCTGATGTGTCTGCTTATCTTTGTAACCAGCATCATATTTTAATACTATCATGTAAATTCTAAATTTTAGGCTGCTTGGGTCCTATATGTACCATATTTTTTCACAGTTTTCTATGTCTGCTGACTGAGCTCTAAATACATCTGTCCCCTCTTTATATTAGCCTATCATTTAGTGGCCATTTGTCTAGTCTCTTAGGGCTGCTGTGCCAAAGTACAGTCATGCGTTGCTTAACATCCACGATGTTGTCACTATATGCTGTTGAGTGGGTTCTGACTGATAGCTACTCTATGTATAACGGAAGGAAATGCTGCCTGGTCCTGCACCATTCTCACAATTATTATGCTTGAGCCCATTGTTGCAGCCACTGTGTCAATCCATCTAGTCAAAGGTCTTCCTCTTTTTTGCTGAACCTCTACTTTACCAAGCCTGCTGTCCTTCTCCAGGGGTCAGTCCCTCCTAATAACATATCCGAAGTATGTGAGACAAAGTCTTGCCATCGTTGCTTCCAAGGAGCATTTTGGCTGTTTTTCTTTCAAGACAGATTTGTTCATCCATGATACATTCTGTGAAATAGGACATTATGTGATTTGGATTTTGTGTAAATATCTTATTATATACAGGAAATCTCCAGGTTACAAACGTACAAATTATACAGAATCCATAGTTATGAACCAACGCCCTAAAGCCTACTATATGCTATCCATGTACTGTGGCAGTGAAATCACTTTGTATACAAGAAACACGAGATACACGTGTTCCGTGCAGGAAGCAACTGCTTTCCCCAGGTCCGGTTCCACCTGCTACATCCTGTTCTCCGATGGAGATTTCTGAATTTATGAGACCAGTGACGTATATGCGGTCGGACATTGCCTGAGCTTTATGAGACCATACACAACAAAAACTGGCAGCAACTGGTGTTTGTTATTAAAGACCAGGACATGCCCACTAATTTGCAATTTGGTATGTTCTCTGATGAATACTAGACTTGAGAATGTGGCTTCAACTTGAATGCAAAACAAAGCTTCTTAGTTCACCCTTCCCATAAAACTCTATTCTAACCAACTGCCTAATTGAAGATTATTGTATCAATGTTACATTTATGAAACAACTTGCCTACCCATTGTAGACTGTTAAGAAGGGAGCAGAGACCAAACTTGGACTCTCAAAAGCTCACTATTTAATTTTCTTTATGAAGTGAGTCTGTTATAGGCCTACCCTAGGTTCTTCTCCCTCTCTTGTAATTTCTCAGCCAGGAACTGCTTTCTTAGAATTGTTGGTGTCAGCTACTGGATGTCAGAACTCTATCAATTAGATCAGCCACTTTTCTGTCTTGGGAAAAAAATCCATAACACATGGATAGGTCTCCCAGAAGTGCACACTCCAAATTGGTCTCACATTGTGGTGGGAATGAAGGGGAGAGTGGAAATGTTCTGCTATGGAAAACTGATGGTATACAGAGGGCTCAAATTAAAAAGGGGAGGTACAACATAGATAAAAGCTTTGCATTCCTGTCAGAGAAAAATAATTGAAGAACATTAGGCTATGAAGAACGCGATTAGCTATGCGTCTTAGAAATATTGTTCCAGGACTAGTGTGGGGGAAGGATTAAAGGCAACATAACAATGAGGGAGAGTCCACTTGAGACTTGAAGCAGTGGAGCAACAGTGCCTAACCCTTACTGAGCACTTGTTCTATGCCATACACCATTCATTATAAGACTTACATATAGATTTACCCGTGAAAGCAGCATAATCATGAGTCAGGGTCTCTTGAGAAAAAGGGCATATAAAAGTTATATAATGCGCTCAAATTCACATAAGCTGTTGATAGTAAAGATGGAGAGAAAGGACAGATCTGAAAGATGCATATAGGGTTAAAAAAACAAAAACTGACAGTGTTCAATGACTATTTTGGTTCCTGTTTTCAATACCTCTTCCCTGAACATTTTCTGTAGCTCAGTGTATTGTATCTCCCTGCGTGATTGTTGTTGGTTGCTGTGAGTCAATGCTGTGAGTCAATTCTGACTCATGTGACTCCGTGAGTTGTAAAATTCGCTCCACAGCATTTACAAGGTTGTGGCCTTTCAGAAGTAGATTGCCAGGCCTATCTTCCGAGGTGCCTCTGGGTGCGTTCTAACCTTTTGTATATTAGTTGAGCATTTAACTTTTGGTGCCACCAAGGGACTCCTGCTACCTGTTTATTCTTCTCAAAATACAGCTCCAATCATGCTATTCTTTTGCTTAGTAATATAGAGAGTATATCTGTTACCAGTGGAATAAAATCAGTCTCACTATGTAAGCAAGGCATCCTATATCTGATCCCTACCTACTCTTCTAGTTTTATTTGTTCCCAATTCTTATTTATGGTAATTTGTCCAAATGTATATATTTTATACTACAGTCTGTACTTGTACTCAAATACACACATAAAGACATATACACACACACTTATTAACTTTATTGAAATATAATTCACATGCTGAGCAATGAACACATTTAAAATATACAGTGTGGTAGATTTTAGTCCTGGTCATTGAATTGTTCAGCTATTGTGATAAGCAATTTTAAAACATTTTCCTCACACCAGAAATATATCAGGTACACACTAGTAGTCACACTCCACTTACCAGCCCTTCTCCAGCTATCCCTAGGCAACCACTAATATTCTTTCTAATTCTGTAGAATTGCCTACTCCGGAGATTTCATAAAAATGAAATCACACAACATGCAACATAATGTTTTCAAGGTTAATCCATGTTGCAACATGTATCAGTGTTTCATATAATTATTGTGATCTTTTGCAGAATAACATTCCATTGCATGGATACATCACATTTGTTTTTTCCGTTCATCTATTGATGAACATTTTTCCCCACAATTTACCTATTATGAATATGCTGCTATGAACATTCATGTACAAGTTTTTGTATGGTATGTTTTCATTTCTCTTATGAACACACCTAGGAATGAAATTGCTGGGAAATATGGTAACTCAATGTTTAGTCTATTCAGAACATACCAAATAATTTTCCAAAACAGTTTTATTATTTCAAATTCCCACCAGAAATGTATGAAGTTTGCAATATTTTCACATCCTTGCCAACACTTGTTATTTATTTTATTTTTTTTAAAGTATCATAGCCATTCGAATGTACTGGTGGTAGCGGTATCACATCGTGGTTTTAACGTACATTTTCCTAGTTGTTAATGGTGTTGAGTATCTTTTCATGTTCTTATTGACCATTTGTATATCATCTTTGGGGAATGTCTATTCAGATCCTTCATTCGTATTTTAATTGGGATATTTGTCTTTTTTATTTTGGGGTGGGGATGGTAGCCTCTGTACTTGCTTGCCTTTGCTGGTATGGAACTTCCTCCCTACAAGTGAGCTGGGTTGAGGGTGAACTGGTCCCAATATTATTGGTTCATCACATCTGGGGTAAAACTTCCATCCCAGGAGTGAGGAGTAGGTGATAGAAGGAGTCCCAGACTTCTCTGCTGTTCTTGTCTAAAGTGAGATTTGTAACACAGAACTTGGCATAGGAGGGTGAAAAATCCTGGTGCTCTACCCCTCTTGGGGAGTAACCATGGCCCTAGATGTGGAGCTGGTGGGAGAGGTGACCCCATCTTCTTGGCTGCACATCCTGGAATAAAGCTTTTTCAGGCTGAGCTGGGAAAAGTGGATGTGGGTCATGGCTCAAATGCCTCAGATTCTTGCTCTTCTTACTGAAATTTTGTAGTTTTTTTCAAGTAAATGTTTCTCCATTTGCTGTATATACTTTGGACAATTTCCAGAGACTTTATTTACTTTTCAAATAGTTTTTTTTTTTTTTTTTAATCAATTACGGCTGTTATTCTGGGGACAGAACCAATGGAACTCTCCATGCTGGCATTCTGGAAGTGCTGCCCTGATTTATATGTATTTTATACCAAAATATACCCCATTACCCATTGCCGTTGACTCAATTCTGACTTATAATGACCCTATAGGACAGAGTAGAACTTCCCCATTAGGTCTCCAAGGCCGTAATCTCTATGGAAGCAGATTGCCACATCTTTCTCCTGTGGGTGGCTGGTATTTTCCAACCACCAACTATTTGGTTAACAGCCGAGCACTTAACCACAGCACCACCAGGGCTTCTTATTCCAAACTGAAGTGAATGCTGCTTCTTAGTATGTTTCATATTGGATTGCCTCTGTGTTTTGCTTTAGAGTGTTCCTTTACCTTGTATGCCCTCCCTAATATTAATTCCTGAGTATATCTTACTCATTTTCAAGATGAAGTTTAAACATTCCCTTCTTCCAAGAGGTTTCTTGATTTCTCAACTTGATATATTCTCTCAGTAGCTTAATCTTCATAGCATTTTAGTTAAAAATCTCTTAAGTCACTTATTTTTGTCTGTTTGGAGTTGTTCTTTTTCATCTTTTTTGTTGCCTTTGATTTTTAAATTCCTCTAGGAAAGGGTTTATGTTTTATTTATCTTTGTATAGTCTACCTACTTTTCAACATTTTGACATCTGGAATAGTAACATACAAATAGTTGCTAATATATCCTTTGTTGTAGGAATTTTTTTTTTTTTTGTAGGAATAAATTAAGGAATAAACAAAATAAAGATAGCTCACTATATGAAACACTATACTATGAAAGCATGCAGCTATCAAGCTGTTACTTGCAAGGTTTAATAATACCTTTTTCTAGACTTCATGGTTTCTAATAACAGTTGAGCCATCCTCCACATCTATGAAAATATATAAATTAATTGGGAAGAAATCATTAATACTGTAGTCTATTTAATTTGGCCTTAATTTAGGAGGGGAGAGTTGAACTATTAGAAAAATGTAAAAATGTAGGAAAAAAACCCTAATACATGGCATAAACAGAATGCAAAACATTATTAACAATGCACAAACACCAGAAGAGGAACTAGATAACTGGGAGCTCCTAAAAATTAAACACTTATTCTCATCAAAAGATTTCACAAAAATAGTGAAAAGACAACCTACAGACTTGGAAAAAAAATTGGGGTACTACATATCCGATCAGGGTCTAATCTCTAAAATCTACAAGATACTGCAAAACCTCGACAACAAAAAGACAAATAACTCAATTAAAAAATGGGCAAAGAATATGGACAGGCACTTCACCAAAGAAGACATTCAGGCAGCTAACAGATACATGAGGAAATGTTCATGATCATTAACCATTAGAGAAATACAAATCAAAACAATGAGATACCATCTCACCACAACAAGTTGGCATTAATCCAAAATACACAAAATAATAAATGTTGAACAAGTTGTGGAGAGACTGGAACACTTATACACTGCTGGTGGGAATGTAAAATGGTACAACCACTTTGGAAATTGATTTGGCTCTTCCTTAAAAAGCTAGAAATAGAAGCCCCATATGATCCATCAATTCCACTCCTTGGAATATATGCTAGAGAAATAAGAGCTGTCACACAAATAGATATATGCATACCCATGTTCATTGCAGCACTGTTCTCAATAGCAAAAAGATGGAAACAACCTAGGTGCCCATCAAAGGATGAATGAATAAAACATATTATGGTATATTCACACAATGGAATACTACACAACAATAAAGAACAACCACGAATCAGTGAAGCATCTCATAACATGGAGGAATCTGGAAGGCATTATAATGAGTGAAATTAGTTGCAAAAAGACAAATATTGTATGAGATCACCATTATAAGAATTCAAGAAGAAAACATTCTTTGAAGGTTACGAGGGTGGGGAGGGAGAGAGAGGGGAATTCACTAACTAGAGAGCGGACAAGAATTATCTTAGGTGAAGGGAAAGACAACACACAAAACAGGGGAAGTCAACACCACTGGACTAAACCAAAAGCTAAGAAGCTTCCTGAACACAATCAAACACTTTGAGGGACAGTGTAGCAGGGACAGGGGTCTAGGGACCATGGTTTCAGGGGACTTATAGGTCAATTGGCATAACAAAGTTTATTAAGAAAATGTTCTGCATCCCACTTTGGTGAATAGCGTCTGGAATCTTAAAAGCTAGAAAGCAGCCATCTAAGATACATCAATTGGTCCCAACCCATCTGGAGCAAAGGAGAATGAAGAACACAAAAGACAGAAGGGAAATATTAGCCCAAGAGACAAAAGAGGCCACATAAACCAGAGACTCCATCAGCCTGAGAATAGAAGAACTAGATGGTGCCTGGCTACCATCACTGACTGCCCTGACAGGGAATACAACACAGAGTCCCTAGCAGAGCAGGAGAAAAGTGGGGTTCAGAACTCAAATTCTAGTAAAAAGACCAGACTTAATGGTCTGACTGAGACTGGAGGGACCTAGGAAGACAAGGTCCCCAGAATCTCTGTTAACACGGAACTAAAACCATTCTCAAAGCCAACTCTTGTGACAAAGATTAGACTGGACTATAAGACATAAAATGATACTCATGAAATTACTCGTACTCCTTAGTTCAAGTGGACACATGAGACTAAATGGGCAGCTCCTGTACTGGAAGCAAGATGATAGGGCAGAAACAGACAGGAGCTGGCTGAATAACAGAAATCCAGGGTGGAAAGGAGGAGTGTGCTGTCACATTTAGAGAGAGCAACCAGGGTCACAAAACAATGTGTATATATTTTGGTGTGAGAAACTAACCTGAGCTGTAAACTTGCACTTACAGCACAATTTACAAAAAAAGGAAAATGCAATAATTTAAATTAAAATTAAACAATGGTCTCAAAATATTTGTTCGAAAGAAGGTATTAAAGATTTTGATGGTGCAATTGTGCTAAATGTTCTCAAGCGAGGACTACAGGCATACTTTTGAAGCCAAATTATAGTATTTTGTTTTTTTCACTACTGTCTTAGTTTTATTGCATTTTTATACATTTCTCCCAAATTTGTAACCTCACAAAAGGAAGAAGAAGGAAAATAAGGAGGAGAAGAAAAAGAAAGGTTAACATCAAGCTTTCTTATAACCCCACAATTCAAAATCACAAATGAGAACAATAGCATGTCTCCAGCATCAAAGAATATGAAAATATATAGTGTGTCATCATTACCAATAAGATCAATGGTGTCTATGAAAATACAAAATAATGAAAATTCAGTAAAACTTGTGTGTTTATACATTAACCTGCCACGAGCCAGCCAGAGTAGTACCAAAAGAAATAATGGCTCGTCCAATTAAACGCTCTTAGAAACTGGAATAAAGTACATTTATAGAGCATATTTCTGGGTAGGGATGTTGATGACTGGCTTTTGAGTACAGATGAAGAGTAAAAAAGAATCTTATTTATGGTAAAATATAAACCTTGCATCCTATTGGTAGAATAAATGATCTGAAGGGCTGACCTCATAAATAGCCCCAAAATGGACGATTATATAGGCTGGGAGATTTAATGATGAATTTCTTTATCCGACATTTATTCCTACTCACTCTGTGCTAAAACAACACCTAATGTTGAATAATAAAATGTTACATGTCTGTTTACTGTAAACCCAGAAACTAATAGCCTTAGAGAATTTTTAGCTTGGCTACTGAAGAAAAAGATAACTTTGGAGATTGTATACCATTAACCACATACCAGAGCTTGTTCTGTTTCTGGGGCGATAATCATTCAACCAATTCTTAACTTACCTATAGTAGAAAATTTCCCCCAAAGCAGGAACAACCGTAGGAACTACGACTGAGAAGATTAGAAAACCTGAGTAGAGACCAATGATAGAATACAAGTAACATAAAAATAAATAAATAAATAAATGGCAACATTAAAAACCAGTTTTTAAAAGCTAATAAACTGCAATTTAAGAATACAAGAGGAAAAAATGCTTAAAAAGCTTATGAGAGGCAATATGTCATAGTAGCAAACTGATAGATTTTTAACTGTGAGTGCAAATCAGAATCACCTTTGATGCTTCATAAAAATACAACAAGGCATTACCTCTGGTGATCCTGATGGAGTAAACTGGGTTGATGCCATAGAACAGGAGTCAACAAATTACGACCCATGGCCCGAATCTGGTTGCTGTCTGTTTTGTCAAAAAAAAGTTTTATCAGGACACAGCCACATGTATTTGTTTATGTATTATCCCTGCATTTTTTTAATTGTAAAAATAAGAGATAACACAACATTACCAGTTCAACAATTTTCACATGTAAAATTCAGTGACATCAATTTCATTAATCATATTGTGCTGTTTTCATGTTACAACAGCAGAGTTGAGTAACTGAGACTGAGACTACATGGTCCATAAAGTCAAAAATATTTACTATCTGGCCCTTTACAGAAAAAGTTTGTGGTCCCTATCTGTGATGGTTAAGATTGTGGGCCATGATTCTCAGTGTTTTGGCAGTTGTAAAACACTGATGGCATAATGGTTAAGAGCTATGGCTACTAACCAAAAGGTTGACAACTCAAATCCACCAGGTACTCCTTGGAAACCCCATGGGGCAGCTCTACCCTGACCTATAGGGTTGCTATGAGTCAGAATCGACTCAACAGCAATTATAATGTTGTGATCAATTCCCTGTTGAGATATGATATGTGATCATCCCCAGGATGGGATCAGCTGTGGGTGGCCAGTCAGTTGAAAAGGATTTTCTTTGGGTGTGTGATCTACATTGAATATAGCAGACATTCTGGTATGGCTTGGGAACTTTTTGCTTGTGCTAGAGCCTACAGCTGGCTTCTGTTCATCTGAACTCTGGTTCTTTGGACTTGAGCTAGCAGCTTATCTGTAGTCTTGCCTGCCAATCTTGGGATTCATTGATCTTTGCAGTCTGTGAGCAAGAGCCCTGCTCTCTGACCTGCTGATCTTGGGTTTGACAGCCCCTGTAGCTACGTGAGTCAGAAACCTACATCCTTATTCACAGACTTGGGAAATTCCAGCTTCCACAACCACATGTATGATTCTTTGATATAAATCTCTCTCTCTCTCTCTATGTATATTTATACACTTTACTGATTTTGCTTCTCTAGAGAACCCAGCCTAAGACTCTGTCAAAGAACCTATAAACCAAAAAACTCATTGCCGTCAAGTCGATTCCAACTCATAGAATGATTATTTCAGGTACATATTGCTTCTTAAGAAATCTTCATTGTATCAGAAAATGAAAGAAAGAACACAAGAGAACAGTTCAGAAAGTGCTCTGTGCTCATGTGTGTAAAATTTTTTTGGAAATACACTATATGCAAGTGGTGTACTTCAGGAACTCATAACACCTGTTTTAATTCTAGTCATCTGGAAGTAGAGCCTAGAGAGGAGTTTGGGTACCCAGAATATATTGAGAGTACTTTTTATGAAAAAAAAAATCTGAAGTGAAGAGGAGGAAATGAGAAGAGGTCAAGCATGGATATCATATCTCATGAAGTCTAGGCTTGGCCTAATCTACAGGACAGGGGGAAGTTCTGGAGTTGAGTTTTATAGCAGTTTTTCTTCCTTGAGGCAAAAGTACAGTTGTATCAGGTTATCAGTTGGATATAGACTGCTGTAGAGGGGGTAGATGGATACATAACCTACTAGATAGATGGTTTCTGCCAGCTGAGGAAATAATCTAGGAGTGAGGGCAGTTGTGAAGCATTAGCAGCTGTGAGGCATTAGCAGCTGATCACTCACAGCAGCTGGGTGGTGGACGTCAGCCTTGTGCAAAAGATCTGGGCAGGGCACCAAGAGCATCTACCACAATATGCCCCTCAGATAACAGTTCATGAAGAGTCTCCAGATTTTAGTCTTCGACAGTACCAAACAGTGCAGACAGAATGATCTTTCCAAAATGAAAATCTTAGCAACTCTTTGATTAGAACTGTTTGAGATTCCTCTTAATGAGATCTGTTAGGCTATCCATGACATAGCCACCCTTGAGCCTCATTATTCACTTCTAGCCTCAAATAGCCTATTCCACCACCCACCTTGCTCTTACTTACTTTGCTAGGAAATAAGCAAAATATTTGAGTTTCCCTAAAATTGCTATACTGTCTTACCACCTGTGTCTTTGTCCATGCGGAAACCTATATCTTATGTAAAAATCCTCAGATATACATTGAAGAGTTCACTCCACCTCCCTTTCATAATGTGACTGCTCCCATACAGCTGATACCTAAGATAGTAAATTCCAAATGGCTTTATTTAAATGGTATAATAGATTAAAAAAAAAAAAATAGCCACAATGCTTTATAGTTCCTCCAATCAAGAAGTGGAGAATCAAAGGACATTTGCACACTGGGGCTTTCCCTCTTGCTGCAGTTGGTACTTTGGGCTACCATGTGATAAAAGATCAGACAGACAGAGGATCCAGTGGTTCCAGGTGTCCCATTAACCAGCCAGTCATAAGATATCCATCAGCTAACTGCAGAGTGAGGTCAACCAAGATCATCCAAGCCTGGCCTAGACCAGAAAAAATTGTCTAGTTATCCCAGCTTAAATTTCTCACATGCACAATCTTAAAGCTAAATTTTGAAGCCACTAAATTTTGGAGTAGTTAGTTCTACTTCTGTTAGTAGCTGTATGGTTGAAGAGGCCCAACCTCTAGTGTCAGGCTCCACCAAATATTACTAACAGATTGAGAAAGCATTTGGACTGGAGAGAAAGAAAGGTTAAAGTGGAAAAATTTTAGAATACTTAGGTACTAAAAGAGAGATATATATTGCCCCGATGAAGAAGTTGATCTGTCTTCACATGAAGTAAGGTCCTCAGCGATGGTAGAGTGACATAGCTAGGTAGGAAGTTTCCAAACACAAGTAATTTGCTGTTCTATCCCGTGATTGGAAACCCTGGTGGTGTAGTGGTTAAGTGTTACAGCTGCTAACCAAGAACTGGCAGTTTGAATCCCACAGGCATTCCTTGGAAACTCTATGGGGCAGTTCTACCCTGTCCTGTAGGGTCTCAATGAGTCAGAATTGACTCGACAGCAGTGGCTTTTTTGGTTATCTCCTGATTATGCCAGGGATCTGATTAGATCTTCCAGTGAGATAACTGGAGACAACTTAATGGTTCATAAAGTAAAACCATAACCAGAAATCATGCCAAGAGCTTCGAAGGGAAGAATCTGGACAACTACATAAGGATAAAACCAAATCAAGATCTGAAAACACCCAGAATCTTGGAGTCCTTCTACCATCAGCCCCTGGATGTGACTGAAGCCAGCGTTATCAGAGCCAGAGATCATTCCACTCACAGCAAGAGCAGCCAGAGACCAAACACCTGCATCAGGCATTGATTGACCTCTCCCTCACAGATATGCCACCAGTCACTTAAGTCATCTTTCTGATCTCCCATTGTGTCTTCCAGAGGCCTTTTAAGTCAGACAAGGAGGAAGAGAGGGTTTTCATCAGTGGATAAAATAATATGACTGGAAATTCACAAAGCATTTACTCACGAAAGTGAAAAAAATAAATGACTAGAAGTTACTTGAATATATGAAGGCAAACCTACTACGTTTGCCACTGCTTGGAGGAAATAAAGAGTTCCTAAACAAAGTAAGAAGCCCTGGCGGTGCAGTGGTTAAAAACTCGGTTGCTAACCGAAAGGTCAGCAGTTCAAATGCCCCAGCTGCCCTTTGGAAATCCTATAGGGTAGTTTTACTCTCTACTATAGGCTTGCTTCGAGTCGGAATCAACTTGGCAGCAATGTTTGGTTAATCAAAGTAAATATGGGCAATTATACAATGAACACAGTTTTGTTTTTTGCAAATACCTGGTCAGTAACAATTAAATTCTATTCTTCGTATCTATGGCATACTTTGTTTCTTTTCCAGTGTTATTCCTAATATTCCTTCAAAATAGTGTAATCATAACAGTTATTACATTAATTTATGAACTGATTTGTTTCTAACACTAAACTAAACCATAAGTAAAGGACTATGTCTTTTGTCTTAGCATTCCCATTTCTTGTTATGGCATTTGACACAGTGGACATCAAAAGAATATTTTTTAAAAGAAATACGTGCATGAGTAAACCCAAGACACCTAGACAATCCTTTAGTTAAACATTAATTTAACTTTCAAAACTGTTGTGACTAACCAAAGGCTAAAAAAAAAATAAAGATCATTATTGAACATTTTTCCAGGAATTCTCCCACCAAATTAAAAAAAATATATAGTTAGCATTTATTGCCACTTGTCATTGTGCTCAGTTCTTTACTGTATGATTTAATCCTCACAATCATATGATTTAGATGCTCTTCCTATTCCTATTTTCAGATAAATAACTGAAGCTTGGAGAGATTGAATCAAGGACTGGGATTATGATTCAGGAGATTTGACTCCATAGCCTGTACATTTATTTTTAGCTAATACCTAATTTTCAACACTGTTGCAATTGCTCTCCTTTCCTAAAATATATTCTTCTCCAGTCTATTGAACCTAGGAACTGAAACCCCATCAATCCCATCTATTATGGATTGAATTGTGTCCCCCAAAAGATGTGTGTCAACTTGGCTAGGCCATGATTCCCAGTATTGTGTGACTGTCCACAATTTTGCCATCTGATGTGCTTTTCTTATTCATTGTAAATTTTACATCTATGATGTTAATGTGTTAAAAGCAAAGATGTCATTTTAAGGACTAAGGTGGGTCTGACCCAAGTCATGGTGTTTTCAATCATCTTACATGCATGCGAAAGCTGGGCAATGAATAAGGAAGACTGAAGAAGAATTGATGCGTTTGAATTATGGTGTTGGCAAAGAATATTGCTTATACCATGGACTGCCAGAAAAATGAACAAATATGTCTAGGAAAGAATACAGCCAGAATGCTCCTTAGAAGCAAGGATGGCAAGACTTTGTCTCATGTATTTTGGACATGTTATCAGGAGACACCAGCCGCTGGAAAAGGATATCATGCTTAGTAGAGGGTCAGTGAAAAAGAGAAAGGTCCTTAATGAGATGGATTGACATAGTAGCTGCAAAAATGGGATCAAGTGTAACAACGATTGTGAGGATGATGCAGGATAGAGAAATATTTCACTCTGCAGTACAGGGTCTCTATGAGTTAGAACTGACTCAAAGTCGCTTAACAACAACAATGATGTTAATGAGGCAGCATTAGAGGCATTTATGCTAATAAGGCAGGACTCAATATTCAGGATTAGGTTGTATTTTGAGTCAATATTTTTTGAGATATAAAAGAGAGAAGGGAGCAGAGAGGGAAGGGACCTCATATCACCAAGAAAGAAGTGCTGGGAGCATAGTGCACCCGTTTGACCTGGAGTCCCTGCACTGAGAAACTCCTAGACCAGGGGAAGATTGATAACTAGGACCTTCCCCCAGGATCAACAGAGAGAGAAAGTCTTCCACAGGAGCTGTCACCTTGAATTTGGACTTCTAGCCTCCTAGACTGTGAGAGAATACATTTCTGTTTGTAAAAGCCAGCCACATGTAATATTCATATTATATCAACACTAGATAACTAAGGTTCTATCTGTCTCATCTACTTCTCACAACCAGCAGATATGGTAAAGAATCATACCAAATGTCAGGAAGCATTGAAAAGGGAATTTAAAGCCCATTTGTTCCAATAAATCTGGTTCATAGAAGAAAGAAAAAATAACAGTAAAAGAAGGCATCTCTTAGCTTGGTGAAGTTCAATATAAGAAACATTTGTAGGCTATGATCATACTTGCTATATAATAGGTTTTGGATAAGTGTTTACTGTATGAGCTCATTTGTTTATCATCGCCAGATAAACAAAGCTACTTTAGTGCCTTCATAAATAAGTGAAAGATCATGGGGTGGAAAAGGAACTCTTGCTTCTATGATTTTCATACTCTGAAATGTTGAATTTGATCCATTTCCTTCCATTGACCAACACTAAGATCTTCAGTTGCAATTGCATTCATAAGATTCATCCCTGCCAATGCTATAGCAATACAAGCGTAATATTTCTTTTATCTTGTTCTCCCTTTCAAGGTAAAAGGAAAAAAAAAAAACTGTCAGAAAAATCTCAGTAGTTCACATAAATTTATGCCTTAAACATCTTCCCCTATAATGTAACAAAAGCACAGAGCATCAGGCTGTATTTTGACATTGTAAATACAATTTTAAAAAAAATTTTATTTAAAAAAAAAATTCTCCCCTCATGAATTCCTTTCTCCACTTGCTTTCCACAAGCATTGGGAACAACCTAAGAATACATACCACCAAATATTTCTTCCTCCCACCCTCTGCGCCATGCAATCTGTCCTCCATGTTCTTGCACAAATACTCTGAGTTAGACTGTGAACAGAGATGACAGCCTAAAAATAAAATAAAAAAATAAAATAAAAAGCCCAAATGTATCTAAAGCAAGAATTTATAAAATGGTTTCAAACATTTCTCCAAATTGTCCTGGTGAATGGATTTTGAGACACTATACAGGTATTTACCACGTATGTCTTCAACTATGTATAGTTTTTCTTGTGTCAGTGGTCACCTGACATTGATGAACTCTAAATTTCACCTAAATACAGAAAATACCCCTAAAAAAAAAAAAAAAAGTGCAAATTACCCCTAAAAAAAGATGTGGCCAAATGAGGGCAAGTTAGTTAACTGAGTATAGTGATTACTACTCTATTCATTATTGCCTATGGATTTTCCTCTTTGTTATATCTAGGAAATCTCAGAATATTAAATTAATTTCTACCTCATGTTAGAATTTAAGGTACATAAGAGCCCAGAATGTAGTTCACTGATATATGCCTTCTAGTATGGTGCCTGGCATGTAATGGATACCCATTAAATATTTTTGGAATAAATGTTTGAACGAAGGAATGAATGAATGATGAGCTACATTCTGGCGGTTTTCAGTAGCACTGCCAAGTGCTAGAGAGTCATTTTTCCTTGAGTTGTTCAAATTAAGTGTTAATGAAGCTTTTTGTATTTTCTGTCATTATATTAACAGTGGTCACTTTAAATATCTATTGACGGTGTATTTTGTAGGCATCAAGAGGGAAGCAAAACAGATATTGGTGGAAATTAGCAACACGGGGAAGGCGACTGCAAAGATCACGGGGTAAATTCTAAGTATAATGCAAATCAGAAACACTTTGTTCCACACCTGCTCTTGCTTTTCTTGCTTTTCAGTTTTCTCATGGTTCTGATTCTTCACACTCACAGTCCTCTTCAAGAAAAGTGAATCCTCTATGTCACTTTTAGACAGCCAGAGAGACTTAAAACAAAAATGATTGACTCTTTATCTTTTTGTATTCCCAGAATTCATTCTCGGTTTTATTATTATTGCCTATTATTCTTAACATATTCAGCTCTAGATTTTCAGTTATGAATCTCATAGCATGTATTTTTAAAATTCAAATAACTGAAGCTTTGATCAAATCTGAAACTTGTACACTCAAGGAATATATATGTATATATTTACATATATATGTATACTTGTTATTGTTGTTAGGTGCCATCAGGTTGATTCCGACTCCTAGTGACCACATGTGATGAGGTAAAACTGCCCCATAGGGCTTTCTAGGCTGTAATCTTTACAGAAACAGATCACAGGGTGAGTTGGAATCAGCAACTTTTTGAATAGCAGCTGAGGTCTTAACAGTTGTGCCATCTCGGCTGCTTACATGTACATACATATATATATACATACATACATACATGCATACTTGTGTACATACACATGTATTTATTTATTTAGAAGCATAAAGCTTTCTTTTCAATATGAGATACACATTTTTAAATACAAATTTCTATTACTTCGATAAAGGGTTAATTTGTATTATTTCCTACTTAAAATGTAAAATGAAATCACCTATTAAGATGGGAAATATAATTTACATAAAAATGTACTTGAAGAATGCATTATAAATGAATAAGAGTATAATGAACAAATTGCCTCCTTCTGATATTAAAGACTAGATTGACATCCTGTGGAGCTTTGAGCTGAAGTTTGAAAAAAAATTTTGAAATTTGATCAACAACGTAAATGTAAACCGTGTGTGGAGAATTATACCTATTTTCATTTTTTTGTATCTAATTGGCCCTTTTATAACATACACTTTGGTATTATTATCTATTGCAACAAATAAGAACACTATATTGATTTGTGCAGGGTGATGATACTGTGAGACAGCAGCCATAAGTAACAGAAATAAAAACATACTTTAGACTTCTGAATAAAACGCCTTTCTGCTGAATCAGAATCAGCATCAAAGCCTTGCTTTGAGAAATTCTGTCTTTGAACTACTCAATATGGAGAAGAGTAAACACAGACTGGCCTTATCTGGGTTCAATTCTCAAATAAAATTTAATGTAAAAATAGAATTGTCCCCAAATAGCCAAACCAAATGACGTCATGTAATCCTCTCACCTTTCTTCTTTTCCACCAACGTATCAACACATGAGAGCCATTTAGCTGTCACAAACCCATAGTATTAACAGAATGCAAAATAATAAGGAAGGGACTACAGAATACTGGCTAAAACTTATTTTGAAAACACAACAAATAAAAATAAACTCCAAAACTAAATATGAATTTTCTTTGCCAAAAATTTCAGACATGTTAAAGTTACATTTTAACTTTCTCCGCATGTTTCTATATAGATTTATTTGATAATTACTTATCTGTGAAAAGTTTTAGAGAGCTATAGTTCCAAAAAATTGGCCATTAAAAACTCAACAGAGCAAAGTCCTACTCTGACACTCATAGGGTTGCCATGAACCAGAAATGACTTGATGGTAACTGGTAACTCGGTCATGATCAATTCATTTATTCATTCATCAGTGAGCTCAACATACATTTTCTAGGAGTCTCTTGTGTTATGGAAATTCAGATTCGGACAAAGAACTCACCCACTAAAGTAGGATATAAACTTGTAATTAGAATATTGAATTGAAGTGAAAGATGTTTTAAGAGAACAATTCAGAAGAGACAATGGAAGCACAAATGAGGATCAGGGATTTGAGTAGTTAAGAATTTGGTGACAGAAATTTCACTTTTAGCAATTAGTCCTGGAAAAAGAATTTCCTACTAGTATTTGATATAGAAAATAATAAGTATCCATTAAAAAATAAATTATTACATAAATACACTCGGGTAATAATAAGAAACACTATGGAGCCTTTAAACAGCATAAAGGTAGATGGAAAGTACTGATCTTGAAATACGTCAATGACATTTTGTTGGATGAAAAAGAGAAAGCTGCAAAATAAATATATGTCTGTGTGTGTGCATAATTTTTTTGAATGCTTAGTAAACGGTCTAGAATGTATATATCACATACACCAATCTCTGATAATGTTTAAAATCAAAAAGAAAATTTACATGGCAAGTGAAATGTCTAAAGGGGAACCTTCAATGATTATTTTCTTGTTTGAATTTTAGTATATATATATATTTTTGCTTCTGTAATTGAAAAATAACTGCTTATAAAAATAAAATATGTTCATCTACTGAATTGGAGGTAAGGAAAAGAGTAGGCATTCCTAGATTTGATCCTTGCCACTGTTTGTTCTGTAACGTCCTATGAATCTCTAGTCATCTTTTTAGATGCCCAGTTGAAATGGCTTCAAGATTCAGGTAGACCCCTAACCTTGTATACCATGTTAGGTTGTATGAACTTTACCTTATAGGAATGGAAAACACTTGAACAATTTTTTAATAGGGAAATAATATTTACTTGAACGGTAACCGAGTAGCCCATATGTCGTTAAAAGGACGTATAAAAACATTTTGCAATACATTTTTAGCCTTAAAGGTAAAGGAATGAAGTTTGGAACCTGAAAAATTACCTTAAATGTTCTAAAATTAATTAATATATGGTTCAGTAACACTTAAAGGGTAAAAGATGCTTACAGGGAATCAATATTGAGTCACTAAAAACAAGCCAATCAATTGATTAATGCGATAAATTCGATCACTTTATTTTTAAACGTTGTTACTGAAGTGTAACAAACCTAGAGCAAATTTCAGATATCTTAGATATAGAGCACAGTGGAAATTTAAAAACATAAATGCCTGTGTAAACGCCAGGCATATCAAGTTAATAAAAAAATTGGTGATATAACTACTTGATGAATGAAAAGAAAAATATTTCAGTGTGTGTCCCTTAAAGACTTAGTCAAGCATAAAAGAATGAAATTTCACCTTGTCCAATAATAAAAAATCAGTATGAAGAAAATAAATAGGAAAAATTTATATACACTCTTTCTATCTATCATCTGTCTACTTATTTGTCTATGTATTAAAAAAAAAAATGTATTAGCTACATATATATTACTTCGCAGCTAATGGCAAGAAAACCATGTTATTAAACACGTTATTTAAATATATTGGAAGAAATAATGTTTAGGAATGAAAATTTGTATGGGATAGTGTAGCTATATACAGTTATTGGACTAAAGTTATATATGCATTTAATTAATAAAAATTAAACTTAAGTAAAAATTCAAATAATACATGCTCATATAGCTTGATGAAAATATAGAAATATTAATTTTGGAGGAGAAATAGGAAAGATTATGACTAGAATTGGAAATATTCAGCAGAAAACTAGCTTATCTGGGAACATATGCCTGCAAAAAAAAATCTTTTTCAAATGTATTGACTACTTAGCTAATTCAGAACATGTTTGAAGATTCAAAATAAACAATTAGAAACAAACTACAAAAAAAGTAGGATGTTCTTTGAATTAACAATGTAATAAAGGCCTAGTTTTTTTTTTTTTTCCTTTAGATAAGAAAAGAGGAGTCTCTATCCCAAATGTGGCGTAAGTAATGTTTGGTGTAATTGTTAATAATTTTATGACTGTAACTGTGCAAAGGCTCTCTAAATTATAAAATTGAAAACCTTTATTTTTACAAATAAAAATCAAATAACCAACGCTTGACTAATATAAATATGCTCAAAAGATGTATTTTAATTAAATGTTAAAAATTTTAAAGAAGATCCTGTTATTATTAATAACTTACTTTATCATAGAATTCATTCTTAGAAAATGGTGACATGTATATAATTAAGCCTGCATTGATAATGTAATTCCACATCTGTAAGAAGAAGGCTAAGGACTCCAATACTGTTTGCTTTCACCTTCTCCTTTCATTTGTTTTTACCTTCAAGCTAATAGCTGAATTTATTCTCTTTACTTTTTTTTTCTCTGAAGATTAAAGGCATGCCTAGCTTTGTACTGTAGCTGCCTGGACAGTTGACAGCCCATTAAACTAAAGTCATACAAGCTGTACCTTTTAACGCCTTGATTCCAGAGTGCAACTAAAATGACTTTTTTTATGTGTAAGAGGTGAGTGTTTCTGAAACATTTCAAGATGGATACATAACAGTTTCATAAAACTCTCTTGGCCTTTTGCCTTTAAAAAAAAAAAAATCAGGGTCAACTAAGCTGATTATAGTCTTTTTTTAGTCAAGACTTCTGAGAGAATTTTAGTTCATATGGAACATGCAATTATGGTTTATTATTAACCCTGCAATCATTTTAAGAGTATATATAATGTATGTATATGTATGTATAACGAATTGAGTAGGGGTAGACTTGTAATGACGGGAAGTAATAATAACAGAAGGTAAATTTTTTTTTTAAATAAATAAAATGCTGAAGCTGATCTTGCCTAATCACTCCATAAGATGATGACTGTCATCAAAATAACTAGTTCATCACACTTAATTGCTATTTTATTGAGCATTTAAGAAAATAATACCATTTTATATATACAATTTAATATCCCTTTATAGAACATTTTAAATCTTAGGGAAAATACTTCTCCACTCAATATCCCAAACCATCCACCTCGCGGAAACTTATATAACAAGATGTTTGCCTTGTAAAATGAACATATTAATGAGGACATTGGCGATTCAGTGGTAGAATACTCGTCTTCCGTGTGGGAGATCCGGGGTTTATTCCTGGCCAATGTATCTCATGTTCTGTCTCCACCTATCTATTACTGGAGGCTCCAGTGTTGCTATGACACTTGAGACGTTTTCAGCAGAGCTTCTAGGCTAAGACAGACTAGGAGTAAAAGGCCTGGTGATCTAATTCTGGAAATAAGCCAATGAAAACCCTATGGATTACAATGGGTCTTATTCCCAACCAATTATGGGATGGAGCAGGACTGCAGATCTCTTTTGTTATGCTGTGCGTGGGTCACCATGAGTTGGCAGCTGACTCATTGGTAGCTAACAAGGACAACAATATTATAGGACAAGTACTTTGCTTCCTGGTGTATTTGTCTTACCCCATTTAACAATGCTTCAGTTGGAAATAAAATCAGCAACAGAGAAAAGTCAAATTTGAGTGATTCTGATGTGTTCCTAAAGGAAGGGAGGATTTTAAAAATGGACAAATTTTTAAATATCTTAACTTCAGGACACCTGTTTTTAAAAAGAGGCCAAAATGTGCGTCCTAAAGAAGTGTTGGCCCAGGGCACTGAACATACCCATGAGAAAACCAAATCGGTTGCCCTCAAGTTGATTCTGACCTACAGCGAAACTATAGGAGAGAGTTGAACTGCCTTATAGGATTTCCAAAGAGTGACTGGTGGATTTGAACTGCCAGACGTTTTGGTCCTAACCAAAACGCCATAGCTCTTAATCACTGTGCCACCAGGGCCCTGCTGTGGATACAGTGATGAATATCTGTTATATGGTCAGTTCACTTATCCAGATTTGAAAAATGTAGTAATATTTTCCACCTCACTTCCATTTAAACACTCCCAACTAAAAATAAATTACTTTAGATGTGCCAATATGTGCATATTTTACACTTGAAAGCAGTCTGCATCAAATCATAAGTGTTACATTTTTAAATTTTGGCATTCAATAGGTAAAATTTTAAATAAGTGGATAAGAGAAGCTATTTGTTTTTTATTTAAATGCAGGAGTGCTAAAGAAACAAGCAAATTTGACATAAACAGCAACACTTGTAAACAGAAATTTCACAAGACTAAATTATATTAGCATATCTTCCAAAGCAATGGAACATAGAAATTATCAAAAAAATAAACAGATAAATAAATAAAAGCTCAAAGTAAATTGAGAACTTGAAAAACAGAAGAACGATAGGCAAAATATTTTGCAAAGAATGATCAAAGCAGCAGGCATTTCTATTTTTATTTTTGTTTATTAAGTGAATGAAATGACAATGATGTGAAACTATTGAACGCGAACTGGAATTTAGTATACATTAATTGCCACATGTTATTTTTGACTGAACTTTCATTCAGAGAGAAAATGTTTTCTTGTGGAGTAATTTAAAAAGACAGTCATATTCTTTTGACTCCATCAGTGCATTGGCATTCATTAGTAGTTTTACATCAATTCATCCCATTAAGCTCAAGTTACAAATATTTTCTGAATTGTTACTTCACGTAAGACATAATGCTCAGAACATTACCAAAATAAAACTTGCAATTTTCTTATTTCTGTCACAGAATTAGATAGCAGTTTCAATCAATGTCAAACATATTTGGCAGCCCACCTTTTGTGTGTGTGTGTGTGCACACGTGTGTGTGCAAAATGCAACTTATTTTTCATGCAGCCTCCAGCAATTATAAATACCTGAATTTTCAAAAATAAATTTAAGATTGGAGTCATGATCACTTAAAATCTATAATTTTCATCTTACTATATGTTAAAATGTAAGCCTGAGTTTTGAAAACTATGTTAGCCTTCTGGGATATCATCTTTTTGAATTATTCATAAAAAATATATTAGCCAGGTTTTTTTTTTTTTTTTGTTAACTTTCTTGTTGTTTTTAGGTGCCATTGAGTTGGTTCCAACGTACAACAGAAGGAAACACTGCCTAGTCCTGCGCCATCCTTACTATCCTTGTTTTGCTTGAGTACATTGTTCCACCCACTGTGTCAGTCCAACTCTTTGAGGATCTTCCTTTTTTTGCTGACCCTCTACTTTACCAAGCATGATGTCCTTCTCCAGGGACTGGTCCCTCCTGATAGCATGTTCAAAGTATGTGAGACATAGTCTTGCCATCCTTGCTTCCAGGAAACATTCTGGCTGTATTTTTTCTAAGACAGATTTGTTCGTTCTTTTAGCAGTCTATGGTATATTCAACATACATCACTAACACCACAATTCAAAGGCATCAAGTCTCTTTCTGTCTTTCTTATTCATTGTCCAGCTTTTGTATTCATACGAAGTGATTGCAAATACCATGACCTGTGTCAGGTGCACCTTAGTCTTCAAGGTGATATCTTTGCTTTTCAACACTTTAAAGAGGTCTTTTGCAGTAGATTTACCCAATCCAAGGAGTCTTTTGAGCTCTTGACTGCTATTTCCATGGGTATTGATTGTGGATCCAAGTCAAGAGAAATCCATGACAACTTCAACCTTTTCTTCATTTATTGTTGCTTATTTATTTCATTTATGGTTGCTTATTGGTCCAGTTGTGAGGATGTTTTTGGTGTTGTTGTTGAGATGTAATCCATACTGAAGGCTGTAGTCTTTGATCTCCATCAGGAAGTGCTTCAAGTCTTCTTCACTCTCAGCAAGTAAGGCTGTTTACTCTCCTATGACTAGGAAATGTGACTTACTAATCATTTCTAAATCACTAAGTGGCCCCAACTCAGTAACTCATTATTTAATTTAATCATTCTGACATTATTTGCTGAAATTATTTAATACTATAGAATAAAATGTACTTAAATTGCAACATTATCACTCTAATTTTATTTTCTTGACATTTTTAGAGTTAGTGCTCATTCCTAACTACATCCTTAACTCAGCACCGTACTCTTTGAATTTCAGTTCAGACTTTAGGTGCTTCCCGAACCATCATGATTTTTTTTCCAAAATCCTATGATTAGTCAACGTACCAAACTGCGTGACCAATGCTTCTATTAATCCTGTAGAAATTCACTTGCCAACATCTTCCCTCCACAAGAGAATATAAAAAGCAATCAAACAAAAAGTAATAACATCTAACAAAAACCCATGTATTTTGTGTATTCATGTACGTATTTCACAATGTTATGATTTCATGACATGAATGGTGCCATCTCATACTCAGAGATCACGAATAGAATGTATTAATTCATCTGGGCTCTTGACTGCCTATCATTTATCAAACACACTTCTTTTGTGAAATTAGCAGTACTCTTCTTCCAGAAACTGTTTCTTTCCTCACTCCAATCCTGTGGGCTTTGTGAGTTTTGCCATTTTCTTACATGAGACAGCTCCTTCCTCCTCCCTCACCCTTAACAATAGTGGATCATAGTAGGTCATCCAGCCATTGCTAGCACTTTACCCAAAATGCATCTTTCCACTGATTTTTTAAAATTTTAACTGCAATAAAGAGGTCAGTCTCCTATCTCTCAAATTAATATTTACAGTTCATGCCCCACCTGCAGGCAGGCAGTGAGAGAGAACAGATTTGAGTAAGAAAAGAGAGTAGGGGTAAGAAACTGAAAAAAAAAAAAAAAATAAGTCCGGGTACATTATAAGTATTTAATATCAGTAGGCTGAAGCCCAGATGAATTCCTAACCTTCCATGAATTGTGGAGAATGGGAATTCCAGAACACTTACTTGTGCTCATGAGGAATCTGTACGTGGATCAAAAGTAAGTTGTTCAAACAGAACAAGGGAATACTGCATGATTTAAACTCAAGAAAGGTGTGCATCAGGGTTGTATCCTTTCACCATATCTATTCAATCTGTATGCAGAGCAAATAATCGGAGAATTAGGTCTATATGAAGAATGGGGCATCAGGATTAGAGGAAGACTCATTAACAACACATGTTATTCAGATGACACAACCTTGTTTGCTGAAAGTGAAAAGGACTTGAAGCACTTACTGATGAAGATCAAAGACCACAGCCTTCCATGTGGATGACACCTCAACATAAGGAAAACAAAAATCCTCCCAGCTGGACCAATGAACATGATGATAAATGGAGAAAAGATTGAGGTAGCCAAGAATTTCGTTTTACTTGGATCCAAATCAACACTCATGGAAGCAGCAGTCAAGAAATCAAAAGGCATGTTGCATTGGGCAAATGAGTTTCAAGAGATCTCTTTAAAGTGTTAAAAAGCAAACATGCCAGCTTAAGGACTAAGGTGCGCCTGACCCAAGCCATGGTGTTTTCAATCACCTCATATGCGTATGAAAGCTGGACAATGAATAAGAAAGACCAAAGAAGAATTGATGCCTTTGAATTGTGGTGTTGACAAAGAATATTGAATATGCCATGGGCTGCCAAAAGAATGAGCAAGTCTGTCTTGGAAGAAGTACAACCGGAATGTTCCTTAGAAGCAAGGATGGCGACACTATGTCTCACATACTTTGGACATGTTATCAGAAGGGCTCAGTCCCTGGAGAAGGACATTACGCTTGGCAAAGTAGGGGGTCAGGGATAAAGAGGAAGACCCTCAACAAGATGGATTGACACAGTGACTGCAACAACAGGCTCAAGCATAGCAACAACTGTGAGAATGGTGCAGGACCTGGCAGTGTTTCATTCCGTCATGCTTCGGGTCACTATGTGTCATAACTGGCTCGATGGCACTTAACAAAAACATGTATTATACATAGTATACATTATGTATACTAGTATACTATATGTACAATCTTCATCAATTTGCCTCGAAAATATTTATCAGGGCTGCTAGTTGTCTTCTAGGCAAAATTCAAATTTTATGTTCTGCCCTTTAACACCACCCCCCAACCAATATTATATCCAAGTGTGCTTTCCTCTCTTGTACAATATGGGCTTTTCATTACCTCCAAGCATCACATACTATTTCCCAACAACTTCCTTCCTGGCTGCTTACCAAAGAGTACTAAGTTATGTTTGTCTCTTAATTATCAAAGTAACAGGAACTTCTATTTTCATTTCTATTTTTAAAATGAATTAGATAGACACGATGTGAAAATATTGAACAAATACTAGAATTTAGTGTATGTTAATTGCCCATGTTTCTTTTGGCTCTGAAATTTCATTCTGGGAGACAGTTTTTATTGAATAATTTAAAAAGGTAGTTGTATTCTTTTGACATCATCAGTATGTTGCTATTCGTTTGTAATGTTATGTCTATTCATTCTATTAAGCTCAATTTGCAAATATTTAAAGATATTTCTGGATTATGCCAGTTCACATTTATTGTTTGTTAAATGCATCCCCAACCGCACATTTATCTGTTTCAATTTATTTTGCTAAAAATACTATTTATGAAATATTTTTTAAAATGCTTCTCTATTTTTCCTTAATAAATTGTTTAAATTCTTGTAGCAATATCCTTTTGTATAGTTAAATTTATTGCCCAGAGTCTAAACAGCAGTGGTTGATGCTTAAACCAGATTCAAAATAAATAATTTCTGAAAGAATGAATGATTTGTTGTTGTTTAGTAGTCTTTAATTTGTTTGAACTTTCCCTAACTTTGTGTTAGCTAAACTTACGTAATATGTAATATTGATGATTATATCATTTTTCCTTTCCTACTGTAAATATAGATTTGTTCTCAGTTCTATTTAAATTTTAGTTTAAGTTTCTTAAGTTGTGGATTATGTTTTAAGGAATAAATTTACATTTGTCTAAGTATTAAATTCCATTTTATTTAACAATAAAAAAAAACTTTCACAGCATTTCATACATCTAAGATTATCTCAAAATAATCCCAATTAAATTATACCTATCCATGCTTGATAATGGTTTTGCTAGTCACATAGGATCTTTCAATTTGTATTAATCATACAAAATCTCTTAATGCAGTCTAATTTTTAATTCTTACAGGAATATGTTGAGCTAAAATTTTGTAGAAATCTTCCTGATTTAAATATAACAGAAAAAAAAAATTGTGTAAGAATATTGGTCTTAGAGTTTCCCAAGATATTTTAGAATATCTATCAAATTCTGGCCTTCATTCAGACTTGAGAATATTTTAAACTTAGTGTTGTTGGATGGCTTACCAAGAGGAAAAAAAAATTGAAATATCTTTCTTTAATACTGCAAGTTGAAAATGGAATCATGCTTCAATTTGTACTATGCTTCCATAACTCTCCTAACTTCAACCAGAAACAGATTGTGAATAACCACACAGAAAACCTTTCAAAGACTCTTTCATCTATGTTTCTTTAGCTTAACATGGCAAGTGCTAAATAAAATCTTTGTGTCAAGCAAAATATACCCTGTCATCCATTTACTCGGCAATTCTACTAATCACACAGCATTTGTCAAAAACACACACAAGCTTACATAAACACACACTCATACAGGATTTCTAAAATCTCATAGTGCTTTACATATGCTCTCAAGCTCTCTGAAGTCTTTAAACTCCGCTTCTCCTAAGTGTTTAGGACAACATTCAAATGAAGACTTTGTTCCTAGGTCTTCTCATGCTGACACTTTAACGTGTTCCTTATTTTGTGTGCAACTTAGTTGCCAGCATTGAGACAGAAATCCCTGTTTTTGCGAAGCTTCTTTTCTAACATTTGTTTGGCAATAGCTATGACAAGTCATCTTGATGATGAGATCATCCCTTAGCTGTAGTTTATTTGGTGTGAGCAGGGTTTTGCTCTACAAAAATGATAAGAAGAAGAAGTCTAGATCAAGAACAACAGCAAAAGCACTTTTTATTAAAATTACATTGATCACATATGTCATTCTGTTTTCATAATGCCTTTCACGTTATTGGAAAAATAAGTATTTAACTAAATTTGCTTTAAATGTTTCTATTACAGAATGCTTTGTTTTGCTGCATGGAAGTCCCATAAAAATGAGCAAAGGTCACATGTAACAATATGGCCAAGATCTTCATAACTTGGCAATCATTCATTCAAAAGCACCTCTCTGCTCAATAACTATACTGAGTATGTTTCAAAAGATTTTTTTTTTCCTCGTGTTTCTCAGTGTTCCTCTTTGAATGCGGTTCAATTGTTGATTTTTAAAAATTAGAACTGAAACTCATAAAAAAAAATCATATTAAGGAAAAAATTCCCTATTTCATTAACCATACTGAAGATCAGTCTATCCGTGTATATCTATCTAATTTAAATATAAACTTTCATACAATAAATGCTAGGTACTATAACTAAACAATTAAATCGATTTATCAAAGGTATAACATTAGTCCACATGAATATAACTCTGGACTTAAAAAAAAAGATTAAAAAGAAAACACTTAAAAAATGAAGCAAAAAACCCTCAACTTATTTGGTATATTGTTGTCGAGACTCTCTACATGAACTGCAAACATTATGAGACCTGCAGGCCTGAAAGTTTCTACTTAATTATTTTTCTTAAAGTATGGTCAGTGATATGCTTTTTAGAACAAATCAGCAACAAATCTAATCAATAAGATTCATAAGATTTTTGGTAGGAAACTTGTAGAAAGAAAATTGTATCATTGTGACTGTAAAGCCCAAGATCCCATCAACACCCAACGTTCCCTTTCCATTATACTGTAGAAACCTAAAATGATGTCTGTTTTAGGACACCAGCTGTTAATGTCAACTAAGAATGATCGTAATGAATCATAAATAGCAAAACAAGATCAGCAACTGGTGATTCAAATCCTGGATTTTATTCGCTGGATTGCTTATAAAATACAGCTCATCACCACACATAGTGGCTGAGCTAGTCAAGGGTGAGAGTGGCAATAGTAGGATATGAGATTGAAGAGGAAGTTATGGATTCTTTGATGGGCAGCCTAAAACAATATGACATCACCATTAGCTTGCTCAGAAACACACTGCATTCCAGATGCCATATAGTCATTAAGAAATGAAATCTTTGGGAAAACATTTCCAGCCAGATTTTCACTAATCTTTTTAGTTTCTGCTACTAAGTACATTATTAATCTAAACATATTTTTAAATGAACATGAAGCCCACATACTATGAGAGTCATCCTATCTATATTAAAATAGAAAATATCCCATTATATTAAAATGTTTCCTAGAAAAATATAGCAGTTTCCTAACTAAACATTGGCTGTGGTCTTCTAAAGCATGATTCAGAACTTTAGTACAAAGTAACTCATCATCAGAAAGGAATCAGGAGATTTAGAACAGAATAAAAAAATAGAGAATGTAGTTATTGGATGATGGGCAACTAAGTAGTTATGATTTCTGGAAGATATGGAAAGGTATAGTTACATAAATAGTACTTTCAAAAAAAAGAATAGAGCACATGAAAGGACTAATGTTTGTAACAATGAGCATCAATCGCAATGAACAAAGTGAAATGACAATATAACTCTCACATTATGCCCTTAGCCATATACATTAAAATAGACAACAGGGATGAAAACTTCGGATAAAACTTAAATATTACATTTATATGTTTTGCTCAAGAGTGAGTTATTTCTTTAAGTCTCACTATGAATTGAACAAAATAAAATAAAATTTAAAACAAATTTTCCTATAAGAGCAAAATTAGCATTTTTTATTTATTCATTTTTCCAAATAAGCTTGTTTCCTGCCTTTCGACTATTTAGGGGAGGAATTTTTAAATTAAGGATATCAGAGGAAAAATAAAGGCAGTTTTAAACACTGAATGTCATTGGTATGGATTGAATTGTGTCCCTCAAAAATGTGTGTCAACTTGTCTGGGCCATGATTCTCAGTGGCTTGGCAGTTATGATGAAGTTTGGCAGTTCTATGATGATGTGATCACTTCCATGATGAGATTTGATATAATGTGATCACCTTCATGATGTGATTTTCCTATACGTTGTAAATCCTATCTCTACGATGTTGATGAGACAGGATTAGCGGTCATTATGTTAATGAGGCAGGACTCAATCTACATATTGGGTTGTGTCTTGAGTAAATCCCTTTTGAGATATAAAACAAAGAAGTGAGCAGAGAGACTTGGGGACCTCATATCATCAAGAAAATAGCACCAGAAGCAGTGTGTCTTTTGGGCCCAGGGTTCCTGTGCAAAGGAACTTCTAGACCATGGAAAGATTGATGACAAGGACCTTCCTCCAGAGCCGACAGAGAAAACCTTCCCCTGGAGCTGGCATCCTGAATTGGGACTTCTAGCCTCCTAGGCTGTGAGAGAATAAATTTCTCTACGTTAAAGCTATCCACTTGTGATATTTCTGTAATGGCAGCACTAGATAACTGAGACAGTCATATATAATGGATTACAAAAATTAGAAGTAATACAAAGATAATGACATTGCCTAACCAAACAATACTTTCTTGATTTAATAGCTTAGTCAAAGAGTGAAAACTACTGGAAATAATCAATTTGGAGTTTAGGAAGGTTGAGTTTTATCACATCTTTTATTTAAGCAGGACTATTTAGACAAGAATCTCAAAAATGATTAACGTTTTTGAGAAATGAAGATCAAGCAAGATGAAATTGAATAATGTGTAAAAAAAAACTGAGGGAAATTTTAAAGTTTTCCAGTGTAGTATAGAAGGGAGACTAAATCTTTGTTCTCTCATTTTCTTCACATATGAAGTGTAGAATTGGAATAGGTAATCAATAGAATGCAAATACATAAAAGTAGTTGTGTTTTTCACTCCTATAGCTCTAGAGCCTAGTACAATGTGAAATACATACTATGGTTTCAAAAAATATTTGTTGAAAGAGTTAAACTACATGATTTTTGAGTTAAAATAAATAATTTACAAATATTTATAATATAAATGAAAATTAATTAATTAATTAAATTAAAATATATGGTACCATATGTCTAGCCAATGTAAACTGAAGGAAAATATATATTTTTTCAAAATTTTGGGAACTTTCTTCTAGTCTAGCCTATTTTAAGATAGAGTCCTAAAATTATTAGTTATTTTATTGGAAATATAAGAAATTTATTTATAAATTTAATATTATGTGTTTGTTTTCCCAAATTATTTTTCATACTTTCATTAGAGTTTAAAAGATAAAGGTTTGCAGGATTTAGATGGATAAATAGAGTGAGAAAGATTAACATTTCAGTTTTCTTATGATATTCAAAAATTTTACTAAATCACTCTTGACATTTCAAGATATATTCAGAAAAATCATTTAACTAAGATGTTTAAGCCAATACATTTAAATTTATCCCAATATTAAATTTCTTTAAGAAAACACAATCCACATATTTTTACATTTTCTAGTTCAATGAGAGTAATTTAATTTAACTTTTATACCTACCAAAAGCCCACATGCCAAATTGCTTCTTTTCCTGGTTGGCCACAGAGACTTGAATTCAGTGATATTATTGTCTATGTCCTTTTAGAAAACCTGTGCATTTTGTCTAGATGAATTATTATAACCTTCTCGAGGGATAACGTATGTTGGCTCCATGTTAATCCATTAGCACTCATTTTCACCTGATAGGTCAGAAGGTGGCAGGAAAAGTTGAGGAACAGAGATGTGTCTGGACCTCTGAGTTATATCAGGAGAGTGTAGTATCACTGCTAAAGAATCATTAAAGATATCTCTCACACCTTTCCCCTAATGCTCAGGGCAAGCCAGAGTTTTATTTATGACCAACATTGGTGTGCTAGTAAATGTACTGACTGTCTCTCTGAAGGTAAAGCCCTGATTTGTAGTCTTTGCTGACTTCCGTGGTGAAAACATTCCCACCATTTTTCCATGTTTAAGTATCATCAAGCAAACTGACTTAGATTATGGGCTGTTGTTCTAGAGACTTATTGTTTAGCATCTGTAACTCATGCTAAAGTATAAGTGATAAACCTGAAGGTAGCACAATATAGATAACAAAAGATGGAATGAAATTTCACTGGTAGGAAAGTAGAGTTTCAACTAAGTTATCACACACGTATATTATATTCCTTTAGGGTAATGTAGCCTTGAAGGCTTCACTATGAGGAATATGATTTCAGAAAAAGAACCCTACAAAAAAACCAGCAGTGCCTGAAGGAGACGGTAATTAAGAAGTGCAGAAAAGAGAGCATTTCCTACATATCCACTCAAATAAATGTTTTCATCCAGGGAAAATGTTAGAGAAAAAAATCAAATAATTATTGAGCTGAGAACTTGTCGGCTAATTTTTAGCTTGGAGCAAATTTGTATTACAGAGACATCAGTCTCTCCAAAAGGATGTCTAATGATGGAAACCCTTGGAGGTAAAGTCTACCAAAGGCAATCTCCTACTCCATGTAAAGCTTTGCATTGTAGTTTATTTACTGCAGATAATGTCTAAAAGATCAGATTTTTGTGAAAGACGTAAGGAGAGAACAAAGAGACGTAGGTTGTTTCTTCTTGGAGTTCAATTTAGATCATTAGCTTTACCTAAAAACGCAGTGATTTTCCCTTTATAATCTCTTCCCGAAAAAAAAATGCTGAAGAAGATTTTGGAGAGAAAAGATGTAGACTTTGAAAAAAGCCCACTGGTTTGAATGCCAGTCAGAATATGAATTACCTTTGACAAGCTGCGTAACATTTCTGGACTCGAGTTTCCTTATCTGTAGAACGTGGACAATAATAATGGTTGCAACTATTTGGTGTGCTCTTTCTGTTTTCTTGATAATACTAGTCATTGTTATAAAGTTTTCTCATTAAATATTTAAACAGCAGGGAGAGCCAGGTGCTATGTCCCCTATTTAACAGATGACAAATCCAGGACAAATGCAGCTAAATTCCTTGCTGAAAGTCACAGAGCAAACAACGGACAGAGAAGAGATTCCAACCAGGGATCAAATTGCTAAGCTCATCTGTGTAACCCCTTCACTTACTTCATAGTGTTTGCTAGAGAATGAATGGACGCGAAGTGCTAACATTGTGCTTAGCACCTAGTAGGAGATCAATAACTGTTAAATCCATTCTTAACATTTCTGAAGGTTCTAGCTGAAAGGAATCATAGCCTTTTTTTTTTAATTCAAATAATTATAATTAGCAATATTCTAATGGCTATTTTTGATCCTGTTTATGAGTTTACTTATGGGTGGGATGGAGAAAAATAAAGAGAAATAAAGGAAGAGAAAGAAAGTGGAAAGAAGGAAGGAAGAAATTTTCAAACTGAACTTATATAAATTGCAGGATCTGTCCTTCAGCACCGAACCTGCTATTAAACTAAAAAAAGGTGCACACTGGCTGAACATCGATCTTTACTGCCACCTTCTACAAACTATGATTGAGTAATAGAGGAGTATTTGCATAGAGCACTATATTCCATCATTGGCCTGTCAGTCCTCAGTGCTGAGTAAGTGAATTGGGTTGCTCACTGATTAACTTGAAATAAAGAGGACGATCATTTCCATCAACATTTATCAGAGCTCTGTGGTTCACGCTAAACAGTGTGTGCCTTGACTATTCTTGTCGTTAATTCCAGAGCTTTCAATTTATCAGCAGAATTAGTTTCTCAGTTTTTTCAGAGTTGGGTTCTTGCGTATATTTTCTGATAACTTCTGTAGAAAAATTTCCAAGCACATTTGCTGAAAACTTCATCTTGATGCATAACATTGTCTTGGTAAAACATAGAACTGAATTATAACTCTTCGTTTTCATGATGATCATTTTCTAGTGAAAGAAAAAAAATTCTCTTCACGATTTCCAACGCATTTCATATAGTGCTGTTTTGCGGGGAGCAGGAAGAAATCAATCCACCAACACTGATCTGCATATTTGATAACATCAGCTAGCAAAAGATAAAAGCACAAAACATTATTTCAGTTGTATAGCTATATAGAAATTATTTCCTTGTAGACTGGCCTCAAACTTAAAATTATACATAGTGTGTCTGCATATTCTGAAAGCAAAAAAAAAGGCTCATGATAGGAGATATTTTAGAAATAGCAGGGGTACACTGATTTTTCCCAATGAAAAGCCCATATTTCAGACAAAACTATAGTCCAATTAGAATTAGCAAGTTCAGGATCTTTATTCAAATCCAAAGTAGTGTCATACTTCAGTCGTACTCCAAGATCTCTTTACATAAATCCTTGTGTGGCTGTTTTTGAGCTTTGTCTCCCAAAATAATTCTCTTAGTACTTTTCTTCTCCTTAAAATACATGAAAAAATCCCTTTGTTATTCTTGAAATGTTGGTCAGCTGAAGTTCTTTTCATTTATTTAGAGCCAAAAGTATTAATAAAAACAGGTCATAGAAATCATCTAATGATTATAGATTTGCTAAGTTTTCACCTACTCCATATTTCACAACATATCTGATCAAAAACCCAAAGCCAAAAAAAAATCTGATGTTAGTTACTAAATGAAGAGGGCTGAGTTTATGATGACAAATGAGACCTTAGTAGTCAACTAAGATTAGTGACAGGGATTAAACAGGGAATGGCGGGAACCATGGAAAACCAGAAAGAACCTGTCTGATCTAAATAAAGATGGTGAGTATATTCCGTGGTAGCCATTTGGTGGACAGGGAGAATGTAGGTTTAGGGTATCCACTGTGGGAGAAGCTGATCAATACTTCTCTTAATAAGATGCTGTAGTAGACTGATTTTAACACAGGCTTAATTAACTATCCTTTAATCTGTCTTTCATTAATATAAACCACTCCCCTTGTATTAGCAGAATACAGAGGAAGAAAGAGCATGTTTATGAAGTGTAATATAAAGTACAACCAAAATATCTGCTTATGCTGTATTCATGTATTTATCACTAAATAAGCTACGACAAAATTTTCCCTTATCTCTGAGTAACGTTTTGCCTGTTATAGGGGATACATTTATGGTAAAATGATGTGTTAAATTTATCTACTGAACTATTCTTAAAATACAAAAGATCCTTGGGACTATCTCAAGATCACATTAAGAAAAACTATGCACTAATAGGGAAAATAGACAGTGCTAGACTATGAGATTTTTGAGGAAACAATGAGCAGTAAGGTACCAAAGGAGATTTTTGAAATTGAAAATCCTAACACTAGATATTATAGAAGATGTAGGAGAGGATCGAATTAATAAATTCTTAGCATGAGACAACATGGCACCAAGAACCATGACATGTATTTGAGAATGACCTGGAATAAGAGTTTAGAAAAGTATTACAAAAGAAAGGTGATTTGGTCACATCAAAGGAGGTGTAAATATAAACAATCTTGGCATTAAGAAACAGATGAACTTTAAAACACACAAGCAAGCAAGCACACTTTGAATCAAAATGAATCCCATATTTAGAAAGTGGTTAAAAATTGGGTCATGTTCAATTTCAACAAAATGTTTTACATAACAACAAAGGTCCAGATGCATTTCTAAATGTAAGGAGAAGCATCTTAAAAATTCATTTTTCCTTTAGCAGTACATACTAAATGCTAAATGTAATCATGCTAATACTTACATTTGCTTTTAAGAACCTCATTGACTGTTATATTTACAGGTTCATGCTTATGTTATCCTATGCTATTAATTTACACACTTGTATTTAATCAATATTCTCCAAGTTTTTATTATAAAGATGGATTTAAAATAGGTTAAAAAAATTAAAAAAGAGGAGGTAAGGAGGGAGGGGGAGATGAGAGGTTAGGAATGAGGAAGGAAGAAAGAAGGAAGAATGAAAGAGAGAGAGAAAGAAAGAAAGGGAGAGAGGGAATGAGGGAGGGAGAGATGAAGGGGGAAGGAGGGAGGGAGGGAGGGAGGGAGGGAGGGAGGGAGGGAGGGAGGAAGGAAGGAAGGAAGGAAGGAAGGAAGGAAGGAAGGAAGGAAGGAAGGAAGGAAGGAAGGAAGGAAGGAAGGAACAACTTTGTCAAAAAGGACTTTATACTTTGGACAAGAAGATATGTATTGTGTGTTCCCATTTGTGACCCTTAAGGTTGTATGTCAACTTGACTGTGCCATGATTCTTCAGTGGTTTAGCAGTTATGATATAGTTTGGCAGTCATATGATGATGTGATCACTTCCATGATGAGATTTGATATAATGTGATCACCACCATGATGGGATCTGCTGTGAGTAGCCAATCAGTTGAAAGGGAATTTCCTTGGGGGTGTGACCTGCATGGAATATAAATGGACTCTCTGGCAAGGCTCATGGGCTTTTGCTCACTCCAGATCCTGAAGCTAGCTTCTGCTCATCTGACCTCAGATTCTTGGAACTTAAGCTAGCTGCTTACCTGCTGTTTTGCCTGAATATCTTGGGCTTCCTCAATTTTTGCAGACTGTGAGGAAGGGCCTTGCTGTCTGACTTGCCTATCTCAGGTTCATCAGCCCCTGCAGCTACGTGAATCAGGAGAAGCCTCTATCCTGACCCACGGACTTGGGATGTTCCAGCCTCTACAACTACCTGAGCCATTTCCTTGATATAAATCTCTCTTATTTTTTTTTTTCTGTATATATTTATATGCATTACTGGTTTTGCTTCTCTAGAGAGCCCAGACTAAGAAATCATTTATTAAATGTATATATATATATATGTATGTATGTAAATACTCTAGATGTATAATATACTATTTTATTATTTCATAAAGGTAATATGATCAATATAGAAAAAATGTAAAATATAGAAATAAAAAGGAAAAGCACACACACATTATTCCACAACTTGAAGCTAGTCATTTAGTCTTTTGTATTTTTTTTTATAGTCTTCTAAAATAATGTAGAATTCTCCAGAAAGTGAAGTACAAGTCACAGTGGAATCACAAAGATGAAGTCATCTGTCCTGGCTGAAGGGACTTGTGAATCCTTAATGAAGGAGACACATGAGGGTCTGGGTCTTGATACTGGGAAGACTGGGGAGGGATAAGCTCAACAGGCAAAGAAAAATAATGTACAAAATTATTGAGGCATGAAATAATGCAGGGTATTTTTTATAAGGCATACTGCAATTACTTTCAGTTTCATCTGTCCAAGTTTCTAGGTGGGAAACTGTAGAAGATAAGGCTAAAGTTGGCAAGGGTAGAAGGACCTATCAGGCCAAGACAACTAGACACTTCTTTAGACCAAAAGGAGATATTGATGGATATTTACTAAAAGGGTGACATGATTCAGGCTTTTTTTTTTTTTTTTCTTTATGCTTATGACTTCAATAAAGATAAAAAAGCTTAGGATAAGGAAGAGAAAGAAATAGAGGAGAGTTGGGACAGTGACACATTTGGAGGGGTTATTTTTGATGGACCAGTGGAGCAGATGATTGGGGCCTGAGCTCAAATAAAAGCAGGAAGAAAGGAGAAGAGAATATTTACATAGCAGTTGTAATAGAACAAAGGAAGAGACCATCAAGATTTTTGGTACAAAATACACAGAAGATGAAAAATACTTATTAATAGAGACTATGCAAGCGATAGTCATCCATCAAATTTAGGAAGGAAGAAAGAAAGACTAGGAAGTGAGGATAATTCCTACATTTCTACCATAGGATATGGTGGTGCCATTACCAGCATGAAAAATACTGGTTGAGTTAGTTATGAGAGGAAAATGATGAATAAGGAAAGATACACATACACTCACATACACACACAAGCGCACACACATATGCATGTGTGAAAATATACAAAAAATACGTAGTTTTTGTCTGATAATAAGTTCATCTTTGCTAAAGATAGATAATTTTTTGTTTTTATAACTTATTTTATTTTTTATTTTTGAGAATATACACAGCACACATACACAATTCTGCAATTTTTACATGTACAATTCAGTGACCTTGGTTACATTCTTGAAATCGTGCAACCATTCTCACCCTCCTTTTCTGAATTGTTCCTCCCCCTTAACCTAAACTCACTGCCCACTATGTTTCTTATCTAATCATTCCAGTTTCTGTTATTAATTTGATTTCACATAGATAATTCTTAAGAGATTGAATGCTCAAGATAGGCATTCTTTACTAGTTAAGCCAAACTATTATTTGGTTTTAAGAAGACTTCAGGGGATATTTTTAGCTTAAGATGTAAGGTTTAAAGATTATCTCAGGGCAATAGTTTCAAGGATCTCTCTTGCTTCAATGGTTCCAGAAATTTGGATTCCATGAGAATTTGAGATTCTGTTCTGCATTCTCTCCCCTTTCTCTAAAGATTTTTCTATAGAATCGTTGATTCAAAAGTTCAGTACTGGTTGTCGGGCACTATGCAGTTCCTCTGGTCTTATGGCAAAGGAGGCAGTTGTTCATGGAGGCAATTAACCACGCATTTGATTTCCTCCTCCTATCCTTGACTCTCCTTCTTCTGTTGCTCCAGCAAATACTGACCAGTTGTTGTACCTTAGACGCCTGCTGGCAAGCTGTTAATACCCCAGGCACTACGGACAAACTAGGAGGTAGAATAGAATCACGAAGGATGATATTAGGCCAATTAAATCAGACATCGCATGAAACTATGACCCTAATATTTCAAAATAGAAACCAAACCTCAAGAGGTGTTTAGTTGTACATAAACTGCCTCAGTAGTCATTCTTTTTTTGTTTTTATTCTTTATAGTTTTGCCAATTCAGCCTTTTACAGGTGTGCGATTTATTGACAGTGATTGCATTATTTGGCTGTATAACCCTTTCCTTAATCATCAAAACCAAAACCAAACTCGTTGCCTTTGAGTTAATTCCAACTCATAGTGACCCTATATTGTAAAGTAGAACTGCCTTATAGGGTTTCCAAAGATTGGCTGGTGGATTCGAACCACCAACCTTTTGGTTAGCAGCTGAGCTCTTAACCACTCTGCCACCAGGACTCCCTAATCATCTAAATGCAGAAATATTTGAAGTCACAGGAATTTTAGATTTATTTGGATAATAGTAAGATCTGTGAAGAAGGACTATGCCAGAAATCCACTTAAATGATAGGCAGAGAAAGACTTTACTATAAAATAAAGGCAGAACAATCAGAGTTGGAGGGAATTGACCATAATTTTGATTAATTATGGAAGCCAAGAAAGATGAAAACTTAAGAAGTATTGGAAAAATGAACAGAGTGAAATGCCACTAAAATATCAATAGAAAAAAAGTCACAGGAGTGCTTAAAGGAATCGACAGTTTTCTAGATCTTTGGCAACCTTAGCAAGAGCAATTTCTGTAGAGCAATGAGGACAAAAACCAGGTTGCTGTGGAATATAAGAAAGAAGCAAAGTTAGGGGAGAGAAATAGTAATACAGGCTCCTTGTTCAAAAAGCTTGGTCTTCAAGGACAGGAAGTAGATAGGATGTTCAAGAGTGTTAACAGGAGGTCAGAGCAGAGAGGGATAAATTAAAGAGAGATGAGATAAATGGTAAATTAAGGAGCGCTCATGGCTGAACAGTTAAATGCTTGGCTGCTAACCAAAAGGTTGGCAGTTTGAACCTACTAACAGCTCTGTGGGAGAAAAAGACTTGGTAATCTGCTCCTATGAAAATTACAGTCTAGAAAATTCTATGGGGAAGTTCTACTCTGTTACATGGAGTTGCCAGGAGTCAGAATCAACTTGACAACACATAACAACAACAACAGCATGTGAGAGAACACACACAAAAAAGAGCCTTGAACAGAAAAAAGATGTATTTCTTTAGTTGAGGGATTGAGGGATGAGAAAATTAGGTAACTATGACTGTGTGGAGGTAAACACACTTTTAGAAAGTTATCTAAATGTTGTATATCATATAAACAGAAGAAAAAGAGAATTTCAAAGATAATTTCTTCCCCCCGTCCTGATAGGTTACTTTGCAGAAGCTATTTCATCGTTTTTATGTTTCTAAATTTTAATCAAAGGCTACTTAATAGTGGAGACTGAGAGAAAGAAACACAATAATCCATAAGATTTTGTATGATTGGATTATATTTCATATGACTGGATTATAAAAGAAAGTAGAGAACAATTTAAGACAGACAAAGACCCTGAAGGCAGAAACACAAAATTGGTATCAGGTTGGTCTGAGATCCTGCAGCTCTTTTCAGATTCCATTTCTAACTGAACTGCATATATTGCTGTATCACGATTTCCTTCTATCTTTTCAGCATTCTCAATAAAGGCTCACACTAAAGCTCCCCAACAGATCTATATCTGACATCTGCTGGGGCATTCCTGAATAGATCAGCATTTGATTATGACTTGTTTCCTTTTTTAAAATGCTTACCATGTGTATCATCAAAATGAAGTGTGGAGTATATGTCTTGGGGCACACAATACAAGATGCTTGGACACACTTGCCTTTGTGCAAATCCAAACAGTGAGTTTATCTCTTGATGAGAAGATAAACCTTGGTGAACTGTGTAAGATATTATAAATTGAAAACACATGCTTTAAAATGAAACTGGATACCTTATGTTTAAAAAGGTGCAGGGAACATGATGTGACATTTCATAGCGATGGAATGTCAACATAATAAAAGAACTAAAGTCAACATTTTCTAGTACAATGTTAATAATTATGTCCAGTCTTTCTTTCCTTCATTTTATCTTCTTTCTCTTTGAACTTGGGAAATCACATACTCAGGGATTCATCAAGTGTTCTGAAATGAAAATAACTGTGTTCAAAAGTACCCAAATAATATATGCCATACCAGTCTGACACAACAGAAGGACCCCCTTATTGAGCTTGGAACTTACCCAGAATATTCTGCCAGTATGCCTTTTCTGCCTACTTTCCCCCCCAAAAAACCCAGCTCCACAAAATAAATAAAACTTATACATGGCTTTTTATGTTTTATTTCTTTCTTTTTTACTTCGTTAAAGTGCACTTTGGCAATTGTAGCTAAGTGATTTCAAGTATCTACTTTTTAGACATAAAATAGGAAAAATATAAAGCTTGTGCATGATAAGCAAAATCTAGGACAGTCTATTATCTGTGTGGAAACCCTGGTGGTATAGTGGTTAAGTGCTATGATTGCTCACAACGAGGTTGGCATTTCAAATCCAACAGGCGCTCCTTGGCAACTCTGTGCGGCAGTTCTGCTCTGTCCTATAGGGTAGCTATGAGTCAAAATTGACTTGATGGCAATGTTTTTTTTTTTTTTTTTTGTATCATCTGTGGAATCATTACAACCATATTTCAACTCACTGATTTAAAAAAATGCCCTTGAGTTAAACTACAAATAAAAATACGGAAGGCCAAATGTTAATGATTTTGTACATAGAACTTTTAAAACAATTGAAATGAATCAGAGAAAAACAAAGAATAATATTTGAGACGAAATTAGTAAGAATCTAGATCACATTTTTACATAAAATGTGGTTTGGTATTACTGTATGTATGAATATACATTTTCAAATTAGGTAATATATGCTGAAGAAGATAGAAAAACATAAATCCTAAATCGAATTTGAAAAGTCATTTTGAATTCCCTGGTTATATCTCAGATTTAGCCTTAATATGTGTCAAGATTGATCCCTTATATTCAAGTGCATGATATTTTATAAAGATTATTAAATAATAAAACCCTATTTCAGGTGGTCTGTATTAAGCTTAATTTATTGAGCCTGAATCAAAATTCATTTGATAACAAGAACAGATAATACAAATAATTGTTATAAAACAATTATTTTATTTCTCATAATTTTTATAAATTAATAAACGCTACTATCTAAGACTAAATGCAAGTATTTACTTACTTGGCTGGTCATATTCCACCAAGCCTATACTGATCAAATAAGAGATTCAAGACTAATCTCTGTTTTCTTGGATATTGGTGTGATCTCTAGGCACTTTGCTCCTGTAATTTGGACTCTTATTTTCATCAGGACTTTGCGAGGGGTATGAGTTCTGTCAGATTTAAAATAACGTTGGGCATTAAGTTTATGCAAATATATGATTCTGTTCAATGGCATTAGTTCTCTTTGCTTTATTTGTAGTCATTCATTTGATTGTTTTGTTTAAGGGCTTTCCGTACCTTTCTTATTCTTCATTCAAAGCAATGAATTACTGCAGGATAAACCCAGCCCAGTGCCATCAAGAGTAGGGGCAATGTTTTACTGGTCACTGTTTCATGTAGTGATTAGCAAAATTAGAAGCTTCTCTAGCTTGAAATTTATTCCAGTCTCTTAAGTGAGTGAAAGTATGACTTTCCAATGTGCCAGCAAAATTTTATTCAATAATTTTTATATTGTGGGTACTTCTTGGCTATGGTAATACAGAAATTAATCAAATTAACAGTGTTTATCTGAAGAAAGATGTAGTAAATGGAGGTATTCCAACAAATAAAAACATAAACATAACGTGGTCAGTGCTGATGTAAACATATAGAAATTTGCTATAAAGAACATAGAAGGAACTGTTTAGTTTTCCTGAGGGACACAAGTAGACATCACTGCAGAAATGACACCTGCCCTGAGTCTTGAAGGATAAGGTGTTGATCACCAAATGGACCAAGATAAGGCTAATCAAAGAAAAGAAGATAAACAAAACCAAACAAACAAACAAACAAAAACCCTGTGCAATGCTTCATAGAAATTCGAATCCGGATGCAAATGGCACCAAGTTCGAAGCCAAACAGTGATCGCCTTTGCATGGCATGCTTAGGCATTGAGAGTTGAATTCTTATATTTGTACCCGGCCCCCACCACCCAGGCGGGGAATTGTTGTCTATATAATAATTCTGTGAGATCATAATAGCTGTAACTGAGATAAAAGATTCAATACATTTGATGGAGGGAAACCCTATGGTATCTGTATTTACCATCTACTAACTGACTGTCCCCTATCACACACTCACACTCACCCATTGACTTCCAGGGGGTCTTTGTGTGAGTTTGTGTGTGTCATTTGGCTACTTGCACATGGAAGAAGTCTATTAAGCCTCTCCTCTTCTTTCTTTTTTTTTTTTCTTCTTTCTTTATGCATGGAACCTTGGTGGTGCAGTGGTTAAGCATTTAGCTGCTAAGCAAAAGGTCAGCGGTTGGAATCCACCAGCTACTCTGTGGGAGAAAGATGTAGCAGTTGACTTCCATAAAGATACAGCCTTGGAAATCCTCTGTGGCCGTTGTATTCTGCTTATAGTTCAACATGAATTGGAATGTGCTGGATGACAGTGGGTTTGATGTTTTTTGTTTCTATGCATAATGAATACATGATTTTGTGACAGTCATAAGCAGGGACAAAGACCAATACGATGGTAGAGAATGTTTATTTCCATTTTCAGGAGAAATAATGGAAAATATAAGGGATCTTAAATAAGGAATTACTGAGAGTAAAACAAGGAATGCAGGGTTGCCAACAAACATGTGACCATACATCCTATTTTCCCAAGGCAATTTTTAGGACTAATAAACAAAGTATCACATTATGAAATACTGCCACAGAAAGTTTGGGAAGCATCTTTGAAGTGCTTCAGAGAGCAGAATAATCTTTTCAGATCTGTGATTTAAAAACTTAGAAATATGAATACAGAAGTGGGTTTATCTTTCATGAGAAATCCTTAAAATAGCTACCATTAGAATATAAACTTCTTTTAGACTACTTTTTTTCTACCTATTGTAATGCTAGGGGAAAAAAACAGACAATTCCTTTTGCAAGTAGACTTTAAGGGGTGTTTATTGTGCAGGGTGTTTACTCTTAGGATCAACGCCAGTAGAAGAGGAGGAAAGGGAAGGAAAGAAAAAATTGAATAGAAGGAGGAGAAGTTGAGTGATAACGCATCCCCAACTTTGCTTCAGCTGACTCCACAGGGAGCTCTGAGGCTAAAATACCCTGGCAACATTGACCCATGTTGGGAAGAAATGGTCAGGAGGACTTTAGACCCCACTTCAATCAGCAATTGGATATGGGTTTTCCCAGAAAAAGGTGTGACCTTAGTTGAAGCTGCTTTCCGCACGTGGGATAATCCATGAAGGGGCTGACAGTTGACAGCTTTCTGCTGACAGTACTCCCAAAAGCTGGAGAAAACAAGATCACCCTAGAACGGAGATTTATACCAGCACCCTGCCATTTCTCTATTTTTTTTTTTTTAATTTACTGTTCAATTAGTTGAACAGAGTTACTAATTACCCAGCAGTCATATCTTCTCCAAAGCAGGTATTCACACATATTCACCTCCTTGACCTTTGAAATCAGTATTTATTGTATGTTCTAAAGTGCTTTTCACTTTCTACATTTATTTAGAGGTCTACGCCTAGAGAAACTTCTAATAAAAACTAGACCTTAAAGGACAAAATGAACACTTAATATTCTTAAATCCTCTGAATATCTATATCTATATTTCTATCTCTACCTCTCTATCTCTATCATCTATCTATCTATCTATCTATCTATCTATCTATCTATCTATCTATCTATCTATCATCTATCATCTATCATCTATCTATCATCTATCTATCTACCTATCTACCTATCATCTATCTATCTATCTATCTATCTATCTATCTATCTATCTATCTATCTATCTATCTATCTATCTATCTATCTATCTATCTATCTATCTATCTATCTATGCATATGTTGTTTTTCAGTGCCTTGGAGTCAGCTCCAACTCATAGAGACCCTACATAGAAAAGAATGAAACACTGCCCAGTCCTGAGCCATCCTCACAATCATTGTTATATTTGAGCCCATTGTTGCAGCCACTGTGTCAGTTATCCAGTTGAGGATCTTCCTCTTTTTTGCTGGCCATTTACTTTACCAAGCATGATATCCTTCTCCAGGGATTGGTCCCTCCTGATAACGTGTCGAAAGTATGTGACACTAAAGTCTCGCCATTGCTTCTAAGGAACATTCTGTCTGTACTTCTTCCAAGACCGATTTCTTCAGACTTCTGGCAGTCCATGGTATGTTCAATTTTCTTCACCAACACCATAATACAAAGGCATCAATTCTCCTTCAATGTTCCTTATTCTTTGTCCAGCGTTTGCATGCATATGTGGTGACTGAGAATACCATGGCTTGGGTCAGGCGTACCTTAGTCCTTAAAGTGATATCTTTGCTTTTTAACACTTTAAAGAGATCTTTTACAGCAGATATCATCAATGCAATACACTGTTCAAAAATTTTTTTATTCCAATAAAAATTTATTTACAAAAATAGGCTATAGGCCAAATTTGTGAAGCAGGCCATAGTTTACTGATCCCTGTTTTAAATTTATGTCTATGATTTATGTCCATGATAATATGTCCATGGTAGCATGCTATAAATCATGATCACTTGCCTATTTTCCCTATTCAATACTATATTTTTGTGGTCTCAGGAGTCTCTACAGTGTTGATCTGACATGGATATAATGGGCTTTTTTTTTTTTTTTGAACATTTTATTATGGTTAGGTGATAGTTTACAAAACAAATTAATTTCCCATTCAACAAGTTATACACAGCTGTTTCGTGAGTGACATTTGTTGTTATCCCCTCAAATTGTCAGCACTCTCTCTACTTCCTTCCTAGGTTCCCTATCTCCATTTGCCCAGCTTTTCTGCCCCTTCCTGCTTTCTGATCTTTGCTTTTGGGCAAATATTACCCTTTTGATCCCATATGGTTGACTGTTCTGGGGAGTACGTTTCTCATGGGGGTATCTTTCACTTTATAGGTCTGTCTATTGTTTGGCTGAAGATGATCTCCAGAGGTGGTTTCCTTTTCAAGTCTGAACGATGCCTAAGGCCATAGACTCCAGGGGTTACACCAGTTTCTATTAGAACAGTGAATCTGGTCTTTTTCATGAATTTGAATTTTATTCTACATTTTTCTTCCATTCTGTCTGGGACCTTCTATTGTGATTCCAGTCAGATCAGTCCGTAATGGTAGACTGGTACCATCTGGTTCTTCTGGTTTCAGGCCAGAGGAGACTGTGGTTCATTAGTCCTTTGGACTAATAATTTCCTTGAGTCTTTGATTTTTGTTTTCTTTTATTTTTCACTATTCTTTGCTCCAGGTGGGAAGAGACCAATAGATGTACCTTAGATGGCTGCTCGGAAGCTTTTAAGACCGTAGTCTCTACTCATCAAAGTAGGATGTATTGTCTTTAGGGGCTATGTTATACCAACTGACCTAGACGTTCCCCAAGGGCTTAGACAAGAGTCCTAAACCCACAAGCCCAGTGATGTTTGATTTCTTCACTGCTGTTTCCATGGGTGATTGTGGATACAAGTAAAATGAAATCCTTGACAACTTCAATCTTTTCTCCACTTACCATGATATTGCCTATTGGTCCAGTTGTGAGGATTTTTGTTTTATGTTGAGGTGTAATCCATATTGAAGGCTGTAATCTTTGGTCTTCATCCGTAAATGCTTCAGGTCCTCCTGGTTGTGTCATCAGCATATTACAGGTTGCTAATGAGTCTTCCTCCAATTCTTTATTTGTGTATGGAAAAATATTTGTCTTCCCAAAAAAATAAAACTGGCAGCCTTCATTATTCATTCCTTATTAAATAAAATTGTGAAGTTATAGCAGAAAACTCTACTCTAAAAGAGAAAGCTAATTATTGAAACTCTCACACTTTCCTTATCAAGTTAGAATACTTAATGTCTAATATTTGAGTTTCTTTCTCAGAAAATAAGATAACTGGTTTTAAATATCCTAAAAATTCCTCCCACAAATGCTTTCTAAATTAAACTGTAATCCCTGCCTACCCCCAAACATTTCTCTTCTTTGTAGAATTAAAAGGGAAAAACTGCTGCACTTACACAGGCTAAGATATAATTTTCCAGAGCTTGTGCCCCGTCCAATTTTTCTAATAGCTCTAGAGCCTAATATAGTTCCTATATTCAGGGTATATAAAGCCTGTCAACATTAAAATCATCTCTTTCTTTCTCTGGCTGCTTCCTACCCCAACCTAACCTCCCTCTCTATTCTTCTTTTAAAAAGCATTTAGCAATTAGGACATTTCTCAGACTTATTCTTCACAGAGTTCCAGAGCCAAAAATTTAGCTCTTCAATATATTAAACTCCATTTAACTCACATTTATTTCACATTTTAAAATAAATCCTTGAACACCATATTTAGATTTTTTTTATTAAAGTAGAATATTGAAGATATTTCCCTTCATTATATTAATATATACTTTTTAGAGTATTCTGATTTCCATTATGCTGTTTTGATAAATACCTCTTTTTTATTTTTTTTAAATAAGTTGTCCACAATCAAAATGTATTTCTACAGTATATAATTAACTCAAACAGAATTTTGCTAAAAGTAATATAGAAAGCTTCCATAAGCACATACATAAATTTTAAGTATGATAATTATTTTAAAATACATTTTTAGATGTTTTGTATTGTAGATTTCTCAACCAAAACCAAAAATGGCAACATGTTTTTCACTGAATATTTATTTATTAAACACTTGATCAGCATTTATCAAACTCATACTGTTCAGAGCATTAATATAAAGAGTTGCAGTGCAAAAGAAATAGATTGTGTCATTCAATAAGTGTGAGTGATTCCTTGGAATTGAGTAATACACATTGGCACTTTAGAGACCCTGTTAAATACAGTAGTCACAACACTAATTTCATTTTGTTTACCTCAAAGTTTTATTTAGAGATAGATGATTTTATTAATATACCAACAAATATTCACTTATTTAACTACTAGTAAATAAACAGACCTGGAGATAGAAGAAAATAAAAGGGGAAGGGGGGAGGGAAGAACACACTGAGCATTTCTCAAGCTGAAAGAACTGAAGAAAAAATTCAAGCCTTGAGTTGCGGTGGTGAAAGATTCTACAGGGAAAATACTAAATGACAAAAGAGGCATCAAAAGGAGATGGAAGAAATATACAGAGTCACTATACGAAAAAGAATTGGTTGATGTTCAGCCATTTCAGGATCACCCATTTTAAGAGGAACACGTTATTATTATTATTAAATTGTAAGCTCTATGAGACTGGAATCATATTTTTTACAGAATACTGTGATTCTTCTCCCTGCAATACAGCCTGCCACAGAGTACTTATTAAAAATGTTGTTGTTACGATGCACACAATTAAATGCCTTTGCATGTTCACTAAAACACATGCAAAGATCTTTCTGGTATTCTCTGCATTCAGCCAGGGTTCATCTGACATCAGCAATGATATTCCTGGTTCCATGTTCCCTTCTGAGTCCAACTTGAATTTCCACCAGTTGATGTACTGCTGCAACCGTTTTTGAATGATCTTCAGCAAAATTTTACTTGTGTGTGCTATTAGTGATACTGTTCAATAATTTCCACATTCTGTAGGATCATCTTTCTTTGGAACGGGCACAAATATGAATATCTTCCAGTTGGTTGGCCAGGCTGTCTTCCAAATTTCTTGGCATAGAAAAGTAAGTACTTCCAGTGCTTCATCCATTTGTTGAAACATCTTAATTGGTATTCCATCAGTTCCTCAGGCCTTTTTTGTCACCAATGCCTTCAGTGCAGCTTGGATCTCTTCCTTCGGTATGATTGGTTCTTGATCATATTCCCAAGGTAACAAAACATTAAGTAAGAGAGCCAGGATTCAAAACCAGGTGCTTTGCTCCAAATGTTGTGTTCTGAAATGCTGGAGAACAGCTGCTTACACGCCTTTGTAAATGCTACAATAGACTCTAGGTTGCTGATATCACAGACCTGTTCTATCCTGTAAAATGTTTTATTTTTTATTTCTAACACAGTGGTTATATTGGCAAGGTTTAAACCAAAACCAAGTCCATTGCCATAGAGTCAGTTCTGACTAATAGATCCCTGATGCCACTGTGGTTAAAGGGTTCAGCTGCTAACCTAAAGGTTGGCAGCTTGAATCTACCAGTCACCTCCTTGGAAACCCTATGGGCCAGTTCTATTTCATTCTATAAGGTCACTATGTGTCAGAGTAGAATTGGCCCCCCCAAATTTCCAAGGCCGTAAATTTTTTCAGAAGCAGACTACCACATCTTCTTCCTGCAGAGCAGCTGGTGGGTTCAAACTGCTGCTTTTTGGTTAATAGCTGAGGGCTTAACCATTGCACTACCAGGGCTCCCTATTAGCATAGATAAAACCAAAAAACAAACCCACTGGGATGGAGTCAATTTTGACTCCTAGCAACCCTATAGGCCAGAGTGGAACTCAGCCATATGGTTTCCAAGGAGTGACTGGTGAATTACAACGTCCAACCTTTTGATCAGCAGCCAAACGCTTACCCATCGCACCACCAGAACTCCATTGACATAAATACCCATTACCGTTGACTCAGTTGTGACTCATAGCAACCCTAAAGGACAGAGTAGAACTACCCCATAGGGTTTCCAAGGAGCCCCTGGTGGATTCAAACTGTTGTTCATTTGGTTAGCAGCCGTAGCTCTTAACCACTAGCCACCAGGGTTTCCATTTGGCGTAGATAATACCTGATAAACAAATAATTGAGCAAACATTTGTTCATTACTGACCTAGGAGACAAGTAACCACTGCTCAGCAAGATCTTGCTTCCTACTGCATGGAGATAATTAGGTGAAGGTTAGCATCTGTCATATCCTTGCTCTCCTTTTTTTTTTTTCGTAGCCCAACCTATAAATTTATCTAAAAATGCATCTATTTACAACTCCTAATTTTAAAGGATGTGTTTCTACTTCCCTGTCTGTTCAAGACCAATACCTTCACCTATCCCCACAAACTGACATTTACCCACTCATCACTGTCTTACTCTTCTGTGTGATCAACTAGTTCCCTTCTATTAGCCAAGCCTTCTTCTCCGTTCTCTCCAATCCTAAAACCAGAGTTCATTCACTGTAAACTTTCAACCAGTTTTCCCTCTTCATGTGAAATTCTTAAGGGCTAATGATAAACTTCATGCTCATCTCCTCCATGTTTCTTTCCCTTAACTTACATTTCTGGTCAAACCTCAAGTCTCTTTGACTTCACATTTGTAAAATACTTTACAATCAAATCTGTATTTTCTCATTCACTTGCCCAGTTATTCAAACTAAGTATTGGGAGTTTAACTCCTTCCTCTCCCTTAATCTTTATAACCAATAAATCATAATTCTCTGTGGATTCTACCTCATGTATTTTCTTAAATTCATCCATTTCTCTTTATTTTCAGTGCTACGACTATTTAAAACCATTTTCCTTTCTCACCTGAATTAGTGCCAGAGATTCCCTACTGGTCTCACTGCATTTTCTTTTGTCACCTTATCACCCATTTTTCTCACCTTATCACCCATTTTTCTCACTCTAGCTATAGGGATGTGTATGGGAATGTGACTGAGATGTCCCTTCTACTATTCCTGTCAGAGGAATTCACAGAAGGTATAGCTATATCATTAATATATATATATATATATATTAAAATTGCAAAGAAAGACCCATGCTCCATATGGTCTTATTTCTGGTGCCAGGCCTTTGCAATCCACACCAATTTTCCCACCAAAATGTATTTGTTTGTTGGTTTTTACAGAAAGGAAGAAGACGGAATTGTTAATTTGAGAAGAACATGTCATGAGGCATTACTATCTTTTCCTCCTACCTTCTTGTGAAGTACGGGTAGAATCAAATGCTTCTACCTCCTTACTCTCTTTTACCACTAAGTTTGGAAAACACTCTATATTAAATTTGATGAGCCTTCAAACTGTTGATGGGTCAGTTGCTGTACATGTGAGAAAAAGTATAGAAGACACAGTAAAAATGAGAATGAAGTGGCTGTGATTCCCATCTCTCAGTGTGTGTCTTAGTCGTCTAGTGCTGCTACAACAGAAATACCACAAGTGGATGGCTTTAACAAGGAAAAGTTTATTCTCTCACAGTCCAGTAGGCTAGAAGTCTGAATTCAGAGCACTGGCTACAGGTGAAAGCTTTCTGTCTCTGTTGGCTCTGGAGGAAGGTCCTTGTCATCAGTCTTCCCTTGGTCTGGGGGCATCTCAGCGCAGGAACCTCAGGTCCAAAGGACACACTCTGCTCCCAGCTCTGCTTTCTTGGTGGTATGAGGTGCCCGTGTCTCTCTGCTTGCTTCTTTCTTTTATATCTCAAAAGAGATTGGTTTAAGACACTACCTAATCTTGCAGACCTCATCAATATAACTGCTGCTAATCCGTCTTATTACATCATAGTGACAGGATTTACAACATTTAGGGGAATCACATCAGAAGATAAAATGGTAGACAATCATACACTCATACAAGAGAATCATGACCCAGCCAAGTTGACAGATACTTTTTGGGGACACAGTTCCATCCATGACGGTGTGGTAAAGGTATATGTGTTTCTCAGAGGGGGAGAGGGCAATGGTACCCACAGAACCTATGCCATGGTATGAAGTAGAAAAAAAATGGTGAGACTGTGTTACACAAAGCATTTGCCGCCTGTTAGGCTCACTGAAGTTAAGGGACTGTACAGGGGATGGTGTTGTAAGACAGACTGAAAAACCAATAAACACAACTGATGGAAGAGACAGACTCTGAAAGCAACAGGGCTCTGGAAGCCAATGGCAAGGCAGAATTATATAGAAAAAATATAAAAATCTATGACTGACAAAGGAGGGGACTAAAAACTTGCATCCAAAAAAAAAAACGTGTTTTTCTATATAGGCAGATACTTTGTTTGCCATTTTTTTCCTACTCCATCTTTATTCTTTGCTTCTGCAACTGACACAGGGTCCATGAAAAGAACAAGTGAGTGTGGGAAACAAGAAAGAAACTGAATTTAACCATGCTCCTACTTCAGTCCTGCTGGTGGCTTATTGAATCTTGTTAAGGACCTTGTTCTCAGAGCAGGAGTATTCAACTTGATAGAAGTGTTCAATAATATTTAAATTTTACTAAATATATTTATCCGAAATGAGTGTTTTAAAATCTAAAATATTCCTGGATAGAACAGGTTATTTTCTTATTTGTTAGGACTGGGATCCCATTAATGGGTACATTCACATTCCCTTGTCAATGATGTTTCAAACGTTGATCTTAGTTACTGATTTAAATACTATGACATTTTGATCCATCAGTGAATTGAGGCTGTTTAATTCACGCCTGTTAAATCTTCTTTAAAAAAGCAAATCTGTAAAATTAATTTTCTTGCTTAAACCTCTTCAATGGCTTTCTATTGAAGTTATGCTAGCAGCTAAGAATTTTTGCCTTCCATGCTCCTCTATATTTTACCCATGCCTTTCTCATTACCTTCATCTTCCTCTCTCTCCCACTTGGTTTGTGTGTTCTCATTGTGTTGGTTTTGGAAACACTGGTGGCGTAGCGGTTAAGAGCTATGGCTGTTAACCAAAATGTTGGCAGTTCAAATCCACCAGGTGCTCCTTGGAAACTCTGTGGGGCAGTTCTACTCTGTCTTATAGGGTCACTATGAGTCACAATCAACTCGATGGCAATGGGTTTGCTTTGTTTGGTTTTATTGTGTTGATTTTAAATCAGTGTCTTGAATATGCCTATTCTCTTGCCTCAGGACTTCACATATTCTGTTCCCTTTGCCTGGTATACCACTTTTTATCCAGCTCATGCTTTTCCAATTTTCAGGTCTTTCCTTATTTTCACTTATACAAGAAGGACTTTATTCCATAGCATATTACTTTTTGTAACATTCATCATGCTTGAAATTACTATTTCCATGTCTTTCTTCTCAAGGAAACTCTTAAGCAATAGAATATTGTCAGCCTTCTGTACTTAAATTCTCACCGTCTAGTGCAATGCCTGTATAAGCATTCAATCAATCTTCTATTTAACAAATTCATTAACTTTTGTACTTCAATAGTACTATTTACCTTGGACTGTCAAAGACCACTCACAGTGCAAGTTAAGACAGAAAATACACACACACATAGCCATCAGAGACTCACTAATCCAAACGAGTCACAGAGGAAACGTGTGTTAAAGCAACATCATTAATAGAAGAACGCAGAGATTTCTCAATATAGAGGGTCATTAATCTTCTCAAGTCGTAATAGACTGTGGGTAAAAACGACATCACATTAAAAAAAATAAATCAAATTTCCCTACATCTTTGTACACATATACATAACAGAGATTCAAAATTTTTTCTCTCATTTTTTTCTCCCCAAAAAAGTGACATAAATTAGTACAGTTAATCAGGGAGTGCCAAGTCGTGACTTGTTTAAACACATGTGCATGAACATTTCTTACACGCTGTTTTGCTTCAGTTCATCTTTTTGATGTCTGTTACCTATGCGGTCATCTGAAAGCAGAGACTCCACGTAGTTACAAGGGTCAGTCCTCTCTATGGGGAAATGATGGAACTAGTCCATTTAACTTCCATTTGAACATCCTTTCTCTAAAAGGATAACACTCAGGTAAGGATATTGTCTTAGTCATCTAGTGCTGCCGTAACAGATATACCACAAGTGGATGGCTTTAACAAAGGAAATTTATTCTCACAGTCTAGTAGGTTACAAGTCTAAATTCAGCGTGTAGGCTCCGGGGGTGGCTTTCCGTCTCTGTCTGCTCTGGAGAAAGGTCCTTGTCCTCAATCTTCCCTGATCGAGGAGCTTCTCAGGTGCAGGGACCCTGAGTCCAAAGGATGCACTCTGCTCCTGGCACTGCTTTCTTGGTGGTATGAGATCCCCAACTCTCTGCTTGCTTCCCTTTTCTTTTATCTCTTGAGAGATAAAAGGTGGTGTAGGCCACACCCCAGGGAAACTTCCTTTGCCTTGGATCAGGTAGGTGACCTGAGTAAGGGTGGTGTTACAGTCTCACCCTCATCTCTTAACATAAAATTACAATCACAAAATGGAGGACAACCACACAATACTGGGAATCATGGTCTAATCAAGTGGATACATATTTTTGGGGGGACACAATTCAATTCATGACAGATATAATTAATGCGTAATGGGATATATAGGGAAACAAGAACATACAGTTCCTCTAGATCCCTAGGTTAGTCCTGGGTGCCACAATATAAACATAAAACCCCATTTCATACCATGTCCAATAAACACTGTGAATAGATATTTAGAGCTGTGCACTGAGTACCGGGTTATGGGAGTAATTCGACAAACTAGGACGTATCTGAATCTTAATTTATCCAGCTCTAATCACCTACCAGAGCCCTGGTGGCAGAGTGGTCAAGAGCTTGGCTGCTAACCAATGTGTCAGCAATTCAAATCCACCTGCTACTCCTTGGAAACCCCATGGGGCAGTTCTACTCTGCCAGAATGGACTTGATCGCTACAGGTTTGTTTTTTTGTTGTCGTTGTTAATTACCTACTACACTGTTTGGAAGTGATAAATTTTTACAGATCTGAATATTGATATGAATGAGTAATAAACATCCAAAATCTGTGTGCCAGCATTTAAGACAAAAAAAAAAAAACTCTTCACCGAAATTAAGTATCAAATAAAATATTTTTAACAGTTATTTTTTCTAAAGGTTACTGAGATGGATCTAGCATTTATTTTTCTTTTCAACATGCGGAAAGCTGATTTTTATTTAAGATTCCACATAAAAGGTGAGGTACAAAGCAAACATTTTCTACCTTAGGGGAGTCAAACTAATAATTAGTAAATATCGCTCTGTCTTAAGTATTCTACCAATACTTTTCATTTATGACATCATTTTCTCTCAACAAACTGAGTAAAAATACTGTTAGCTTCATTTTATACCTACCCAAGTTTTAAAATAATTTTGCTGAAAAACTATGTTTTGTTGTTGTTGTTGTTGTTGTTGTTGTTGCAGCAGCACAACGACAGGGAACTGCCAGAAATTCAAGCTGGATTCAGAAAAGGAGGTGGAATGAGGGACATCATTACTGATGTCAGACAAATGTTGACTGAAAACAGAGAATACCAGAAGGATGTTTCCCTGCGTTTCTGTGTTTTATTGACTATGCAAAGCCATTTGACTGTAGGGATCATAACAAATTTTGGATAACATTGTGAAGAATGGTAATTTCAAAACACTTAATTGTGTTCATGAGGAACCTGTACATAGACCAAGAGGCTGTCATTCTAACAGAACAAGCAGATACTGCGTGGTTTAAAATCAGGAAAGGTATGTGTCAGGGTTGTATCCTTTCAACATACTTATTAAATCTGTATGCTGAGCACCTAGTTTGAGAAACTGGACTATGTGAAGAAGAATACAGTATCAGTGTTGGAGGAAGACTCATTAACAACCTGTGATATACAGACACAACCTTGCTTGCTAAAAGTGAAGAGCACTTGACACACTCACTGACGAAGATCAGAGATCACAGCCTTCAGTATGGATTACATCTCAACATAAAGAAAACAAAAATCCTCACAACTGGACCAATAAGGAACATCATGACAAATGGAGAAAAGACTGAAGTTGTCAAGGGTTTCATTTTACTTGGATCCACAATCAATGCCCATGGAAGCAGCAGTCAAGAAATAAAATAGCATATAACCTTGGGCAAATGTGGTATTTAGGCAACCCTGGTATTTTCAATCACCTCATATGCATGCAAAAGCTGGACAATGCATAAGGAAGATCAAAGAAGAACTGATGCATTTGAATTACGGTATTGAGGAAGCATATTGGATATTCCATGGTCTGTCAGAAGAATGAACAAATCTGTTTTGGAAGAAGTACAGCCAGTACTTAGAAGCAAGTATGGAGCTCTGTTGTACCTAGGGTCGATTTGAGTTGGAACCGACTTGATGGATCTTAACAACAACAGCAGTCCGATTCAAATATCCCTGAGTGGCTCCAGTGGTCAAGCACTTGAATACAAGCCAAAAGTTTGACAGTTCGAATCCACGCAGTGTTAGCTAGGATAACAGGCCTTTCAATCTGCTTTCCAAAAGTCACAGCCACAAAAAAAACTATGGAGCAGTTGGACTTTGCACATACGGGGTCACCATGAGTTGGAATTGATGGAAACTAACAACAACATTCTGCTTCAAGAGTCTACAATCCTAACCGTTATGCTTTTATGCCTCCTTATATTAACCAGCCCTAATACATCTTTCTAATTGGTTTTGAAGATTGCTGATCACAGATGCTCCATGTGAACTTTACCAAGATCTCTTTATTCTGACTTTGGGAATCGTTGAATACTTGAATACGTACCTTGCTTTCCTCTCTCTCAGTATTAGCCATATAGAAATATCTCTCCATAATCTCTTGTTCTACTAATTAGGGCCAGTATCAACCTTTCCCTTAGTTCTTCTCACATTGTGCATTTAATATTTTAAATATTAATTAATATTTAATTAATTTACCTGCACATTGACATAGAAAATACTTATCACTCTAAATTCTAAAAGTATTTTAATATTATATAGTTTATCTTATTTTCAGATGAAAACATTCAAATGCTGTTTTTGTCCTTATTGTAAAAGTATAACTACTACACAAGGCCATGCAGTATTTGCATTTGTATTTCAAATGAGTAGATATTATTGTTATTAAATAAGAAATCAGTGAGGTAACATAAGCTTTGTCTTAAACTTTATTTATTACAGACCAGAGAATTCATAACATCGAAGTGGGCCTTTAACGTATGGGTTTGAATAACTCTCTTCCTTTATTTAAAGAAAATATCCATTCTCTTGCTATTGCATTAAACTTCTAAAGCATAAACTCAATCAGGAGCATTATGGCTTATTAATTTTAATTCAATCTCTTTCACTTTTGATGAATAATATAACTTCTTGTCTGCTGTAATGCACATAAAACAGAATCTGAAAATATTACAACAGTGAAATTTAATTCCCTAACATTATCACATTTTTTCTTAATTTATACTTCCCCTTCATTTATTTTTCTTTGTTCATTTATCTTTCTAACACTGCTGAATGAAGTTTTTAAAGTATTCAAAATTTGTGCTTCAGTCAAAATCTCTGCCTCTTTCAGCTAAGCTTCACACGTACAACTTTCTGAACCAGCTTCTTTTTGCTTCAACTGTCACATTTTAAAATAAATTAGAGACTCACCATCCACTGGCTATTGAAGTTAATGAATTCATTGACTTGAATGCTTTGGCTTTCTTTGATCTAAGTTATTTTCTCAGTAATACTGTGATTTACCTGACATTAAAGGGCAAACTGAGCAATGAATTTCAGGAGCTACAATCATATAAAACAGCACCAGTTTACCAATGAATGGCATTAATTGCACTCGGGATATTTACACGGTAACAGGATGCTAATATAACATTTCTGCTATATACCAAATGTCAGGTATTATAATTAGTGTTATACCAAAGGAAGATATAATTACTTGGTTCTATTCAGCAGATGTAGTTAATACCTACTATATGCAGGCTTTTTGAGGGAAATCGTAAAAAAGCATATAAATGCACTTGAAGAAAATGAAAGTGAATATGGTCTGACTTCAGATATATCCTCTGACACCCCCTTCATTATATTGGGAGAAAGTTTTCTTTCTTATTATTCACCACTTCGATTTAAAATTAAAAGGAAAAAAAGATGGGATAACTGAGGAAATAAATTTATCAAGTTTTGCGATCATAATTTCTGCCTAAGAGATAGGAAAAACATAACTCTAATTTTCTGCCTGCTGTTTACAAAAAAATTGAATGCCAAGGTACATTTGTGAAGCCATTCAACAGTCCACTTTTTTAAAAAATTATTTTTATTGTACTTTAGATAAAGGTTTACAGAACAAATTAGTTTCTCATTAAATAGTACACATACTGTTTTATGACATTGGCTAACCACCCCACAACATGTCAACACTCCCCCTCCTCAGTCTTGGGTTCCCTATTACCAGCTTTCCTGTCCTCTCTTGCCTTCTAGTCCTTCCCCCTGGGCTGGTGTGCCCCTTTAGTCTTGTTTTGTTTTACCGGCCTGTCCAATCTTTGGCTCAAGTGTGAACCTCGGGATTTACTTCATTACTGAGCTGATAGGCTGCCCGGGGGCCATACTCTCAGAGTTTCTCCAGTCTCTGTCAGGCCAGCAGGCCTGGTCTTTCTTTTTGAGTTAGAATTTTGTTCCACATTTTTCTTCAGCTCTGTCTGGGACCCTCTATCGCGATCCCTGTCAGGGCAGCCACTGCTGGTAGCCAGGCACCATTTAGTTGTACTGGACTCAATAGTCCCCTTTCTTGATTTAAGTATCTTTCTTCTGTATTTGTTGGGTTGCTTGCATAATGTTTTTCTCCTTGTAATAGCATATAGGGCATCATCATTCACGAACATAACCATCATTCTAATGTCACAGAGTAAGCACTTAAATCTATTCGTTAAATTAATTGCCTTAGATCTTTACTTGCAATGTTTTGGAATTTTGTATTTCCCTTTGCTTCATTATCCATTTGAACCCCAAATATTGGCAATTAATTGTATCTTATACATCTTTGTAGAATTCTCCTTTCTGAATATAACGGCCCTTCTTAAAAAAAAAAAAAAAAAACCTTTGCCATTGACAGTCATCTCTGACTATCTGAGCCCTCACTCATGGCAATCTCATGTGTGTCAGAGTAGAACCGTGCTCCCTAGGGTTTCCAATGGCTGATTTTTCCGATGTAGAGTACCAGGTCTTTCTTCCAAGGTGCCTCTGGGTGAGAACAAAACAATTTCATAGGCAAAAAATTAAAAATTCCTATTCAATGTGCAACTTAGCCTGATTTTGTAGGTGGGAAGAAGGGAAGTGAATAAAAGAAAACTCATGCCAGCCATGTGACCCTAAACAACCAAGCAAAATGTTTTTATGTGAATTCATATGGATTGGAGCAAGATACTCTCTCTTTCTGAGATGATGAACTTAAGCATTGTATAAGCTTTCTGATGCTAGGGTCTTTCTTTCCTACCTTATAATAAAAACCTGACTTTTTTTTTTTCCATTGCAGAGCAGAGGAGATCTGATAAACTGAAAAAGAAAGTTCATCCCTAAACTAATTATTTAGGAACCTGGGTATAACTATGCCTGAATCCCTGAACTTTTCAGTTAGGATAAGCCAATAATTTGGCTATTGTTTTTGCTAGAGTTATTTTCAGTTGGGTGTCTGTCAGTTGCAAAGAAAAATATTCTGATAGAAACCAGTTAGACAGAAGAGAGGTCATTTGAGATTTAAAGAATAATCTTGAACTTGCTGCCTACATTGCTATCATGGATAATACCAATGAGAAAAAAGCACCATAAAAAAATCTCAGCTTGACTGAGTTACTCACCTTGTATCTGGGAACAGTTGAATCTCAAATCTTAACAGACAGGGGGTAAGAACCACGGATATCCTCTTTACCTCTGCTGAGATTAGCACAGTAAGTGTACCAACACCTGAAGTGAAGGTCGTCAGAGTTGGATCAGGTTCCTCCCATGTAAGAGACGGCCAATTCCTTGCTCCAGTGGAAGTCCCTTGAGTTATGCTGGCATGCTTCCTACTACTTATAATAAGGGTAATCATTTATTTACCCAGAAAACGTCGGGTGTATTTTTAAAGTCTGGAGCACTCTTTTTCTTCCCACTCACTTAGCAGAACTCTATTCAGTCTTCCACTGCTCTTCTCAGGTTCTGGTTCAGCTGAATTTTCTTCCAAACAATGTAGTTTACAATAATGTTCTTTTACTATAAAACACTTGTCCCATAATTACAGTAATAACTAATACTTACATAGTAACGAGCATAGGTGATTACGTTCAAAACACCTGTAATTACAAAGTACATGGAGGGTATGTAGCTGTTTGCAAGGAATATACATACATACATATATATATATCATATATAATATCTCTAGCATGAGTCCAATTTAAAAACATATTTCTCAGAAAAAGATATGCTATTTCAGTTGGAAAACAAAACTTGCAAAAACACCAGGAAAATGATCTCTTTGTAAAGAAGGATTGCCAAGTGGTTAGTAGTATTGTGAGGAATTTTTCCAAAGATCATTCTCTAAAAATAAACACCTACTCTATCAACAATTTTATAAATATAATTTCGTTTATTTTGACAAACATTTATTAAATACTTGTAACTGACTATAGTGAAGAAAGGAAATATTATAGGCACTGTTCTCAATTAATTTAGAGTCTAATTACAGGTAGTCCCCTACTTATGACTATTTCAGTTACCATAAACTGCACTTACCATCGTCCTATTTTTTGTTTGTTTGTTTGTTTGTTTTTGGATAAAGTAACCTGATATAATTGGAGAAGTAGGAAGCGCCAACACTGAAGCAGCCGAAAAATTAAAGGATGAGCTGGACAAGATAATACAAGATAAAGAATACATACCAGAGCAGATTTTAAATGTGAACCAAACAGGCTTGTTTTGGAAAAAGATTCCGGAACGGACCTATATTCACAAAGAGGCAAAGTCGATGCTTGCTTTCAAGGCATTTAAAGACGGAATCTCGCTCCTGCTTGGAGAAAATGCTACTGTATTTAAATTGAAACTTTTTCTTGTTTACCTCTCTGAAAACCCCTAAGCATTCAAAAACATTGACAAAAATAAGCTGCTGGTCTACTGCAGGAGTAAATCCAAGGCCTAGATGATGACTGTGTTATTCAAAGACTAATTTTTAATTGTTTTATCTGAGAAGTGTGTGCCTACTGCCTCAGAAAGAGTATTCCTTTCAATATTCTGCCTCTACTTGGTAATGCTCCAGGACGTCCTCCTCACAAAGATGATCTAAATCAAAATATAAACGTGGTGTGTCTACCTCCCAATATAATAGCTGTGAACATTGCATCTTCCTGGGAAGAAGTTATGGTAAGACACGTGCCAGGGATTTGAAAAAAAAATTGCTGAGTTATGTGAGCATGCGCCAAGCATTTGATCACGAGGCACGATGAGAGGATGAGAGAGAGGAATCATCCCCATGGCAAGAACCTGAATTTGGAACTTGATATCACTTATGTGGAACAGCTCACAGATCATGAAGGGAGGGAATTGGCAGACTGGGACTTAATGGATTCTGAAGAGGAAAGAAATGCTGAAGAAAAAATAAATAATGAGAAAGAGAGAGAGGTGTCAACAAATTTACAGTGAAAGGATTAGCTGAAGTTTTTTTGCTAAGCTAAATCAGGGGCTTCAGTTGTTTCAAAACACGGACCCAAATGCTGATGGCTTTGCTAAAGTCAGTAGGCAGATTCTGGAAGCAGTGATATGGTACTGTGAAATATATGAAGAAAAAAAGGAAAAGTCAATACAGGCAATAGTCACTAATGTTTTGACTAGAAATGCTATCCCCATTCCCAGGAATAATCCAGATGATCCAGAACCTTCCACAAGTGAAGTTATTACCACAACTTTTCTTCATCTTCAGAGTAAATGTTTATGATTTGTGTATATTTTAATATATATATGAATTTATATTATAAAACATTTATATAAGTTTATATGTCAGGAGTGCAATGCCTAAAGACAAAGATCAGATTTATACAGATACAAACTGATGATAAAAAGCAATAATAGTAATAAAAAATAAGGATAATCTACTTAAGTCAGAATCAACTTACTAGAGAAGTTGTAAAAACAGAACCCTGTTGTAAGTTAGGGACTACCTGTATAATGTAAATGCTGTTGATTTTAGGTGTCTTCGAGTCCGTTCCCACTCATAGTGACCCCACGTACAACTGAACAAAACACTGCATGGTCCTGCAGCACCCTCGCAATCATTGTTATGCTTGAGGCCATTGGTGTAGTCACTGTGTCAATCCATCTTGCTGAGGGTCTTTCTTTTTTTCTGACCCTCTACTTTATCACACATGATGTCCTTCTCCAAGGACTTGTCTGTCCCTCCTGATAACATGTCCAAAGTACATGAGTCAAGGTCTCGTCATCTGTGCTTCTAAGGAGCATTATGGCTGTAGTTCTTCCAAGACAGATTTGTTCTTTCTCCTGGCATTCCATGGTATATTCGGTATTTTTTGCCAACACTGTAATTCAAAGGCATCAATTCTTCTTCAGTCTTCCTTGTTTTCCAGTGCATATGAGGAGACTGAAAATACCATGACTTGGATCAGATGCACCTTAGTCCTCAAAACGACATCTTTGCTTTTTAACACTTTATCTAAAGTCTTTTGGAGCGGATTTTCCTGATGCAATATGTTGTTTGATTTCTTGACTGCTGCTTCCATGGGCTTTAACTGTGAATCCAAGTAAAATGAAGTCCTCGACGACTTCAATCTTCTTTGTTCATCGTGATGTAGTTTATTGGTCCATTTGTGAGGATTTTTGCTTTTCTTTGAGGTGTAATCCATACTGAAGGCACAGTCCAATGCCTTTGCATAGTCAAGAAAACACAGGTAAACATCTTTCTGGTATTCTCTTCTTTCAGTCAATATTCATCTGACATCAGCAATAATAATATAAATAATTACAGATAAAAAGCCATTAAAATCTTAATATCAAACAAAGGATAAAATACTTTATGTGTTTTTCAATTTCTCAAATTGTTTTCTTTCCCTTATTTGAAAGGCATTTATCATCTATATTACAATTGCACTCCACTGCTCTGTAAAGTTAACAGCACAAGATCTTAGAGTTGGCAGAGACTTTAGATCTGGGCAGGTCCAACCCCCTCATTTGACAGGGCATGACTGAACCTTTTTCTTGCTAGAAGTTCTTTAAAGAATAAGTGCTTAAGAACAAAAGAATTGCCAAACCCAGTCAGATTCAGGAGCTAGGGAACACAGTATTACTTCTCTGAAGAAGTAGTTTTAAAAGAACGTGACCGTATTTCACAATGTCTGTTTCAAAATACATGGGTCATACCTTTGTTGTATGTTCTCATAGCTATTTACTAAGTTCATAAATTTACTCAAACTCAATGACACATAGGGTAAAATATCCCTTAATTTTAATTATTTGACATAAAATACAATGTTTAATATACCTTAATTTGATTTGCTTTTAGACTTAAGAGCCCTCCATCTTAATTAAAGGCTTACTCAAAAGGGCTGCTATTGTAACTTGGAAAAACAATTATCTTTATGCATGAACTTCTGCACATTTCATGAGATGTTTTGCTTCCCTGGACTCTACCCAATAAATGCCACTAAATACCAAGAGTGACATTAAAAAGAAAAAGAAAGAAAGAAATTAATATCCTACATATTTTGATGTCCCCACAGGTGGATGGAGGCTACAAACATCAATTTGGAATGACTGGAATGAAATCAATCAGTGTTTTTCTATTAACAATTTAAATATGTCACCAAGAACAGAAATGAATGTGTAGGAATGAATGGTGGCATGTGACTCTATTATTATCAATCCAAGTTTTGACCTGGGCAAAACACTTTGCATAAACTCACAGTGTGACTGACAACAGCAATTCTCCACTCGAGAAAGATACTTCAGAGATTCAAATTATGGAACCCTAAATAATTATTCTGATATTCTTTTTTTTTCTTCTTTATGTTTGCTCCTTCAATGTAATTATCAGTGAGGAAAGAACAGGCTTTTCTAGAAATGAGATAGTTTTAATCTATATTTTTTAAGGTAAGCATATATAATTTTTAGTCTTATTGCTTTTGTTCACATCAAGTCTATGTTTGCTGACTCCACAGAGAGATACTTCTAGCACAGAAACTTATCAACACATGATTTTGTGACTCAAGATTTAAGATGAGAATGTAACCAAGCACAAGGCAGCCTTTCTATTGAAGCAGCAAGCTGCTACCCCATGGCAAATAAAATCCTAGTAAATGGAATGATTACGGAGCTTAGCCTGGAGCTTTGTTAGCAGGTAGGATTTTATTTTTGTCTTATTTTTCCTCAGTTACAAGATTGGAAGTTTGTTGAGGCATGGAGCTAACCAGGTCATTATGGCACCTGATTATTCCCACTATATTTTAGTTTTCTATGTGCATAGATCAAGAGGCAGTTGTTCAGACAGAACAAGGGGATACTGATTGGTTTAAAGTCAGGAAGGTGTGAGTCAGGGTTGTATTCTTTCACCATACCTATTCCATCTGTATGCTGAGCAAATAATATGAGAAGCTGGACTATATGAAGAAGGGGGCACCAGGATTGGAGGAAGACTCATTAACGACCTGTGTTATCCAGATGACTCAGTCTTGCTTGCTGAAAGTGAAAAAGACTTGAAGCACTTACTAATGAAGATCAAAAACCACAGCCTTCAGTATGGATTGCACCTGAACATCAAGAAAACAAAAATCCTCACAACTGGACCAATGAGCAACATCATTATAAATGGAGAAAAGAAATAAAGGTGTCAAGGATTTCATTTTACTTGGACCCAAAATCAACAGCCTTGGAAGCAGCAGTCAAGAAATCAAAAGATGCATTGCATTGGGTAAATCTGCTGCAAAGGACCTCTTTAAAGTGTTGAAGAGCAAAGATGTCACCCTGAAGACTAAGGTGCGCCTGACCCAAGCCATGGTATTTTCAATCGCATCATATGCATGTGAAAGCTGGACAATGAATAAAGAAGACCAAAGAAGAATTGATACCTTTGAATTGTGGCGTTGGTGAAGAATATTGAATATACCATGGACTGCCAAAAGAATGAACAAATCTGTCTTAGAAGAAGTACACCAGAATGCTCCTTAGAAGCAAGATTGGTGAGACTGGGTCTTACATACTTTGGACGTGTTGTCAGGAGGGATCAGTCCCTGAAGAAGGACATCATGCTTGGCAAAGTACACGGTCAGCAGAAAAGAGGAAGACCCTTCACGAGGTGGATTGACACAGTGGCTGCAACAATGAGCTCAAGCATAACAATAATTGTAAGGATGGCATAGGACCAGGCAGTGTTTCATTCTGTTGTGCATAGAGGCACTGTGAGTCGGAACTGACTTGATGGCACCTAACAACAGCAATGTGCGTGTATCCACACATGTATGCAGCAGTATATTCTTTAGCTCAATTTCTTTTAAGACATGACTCTCCTGTTTGAGCACCGTTTTTCATAATTAAGATCAATGACCCTAACAGTCTGCTTTCTCAGTCTTCTCTTAACACAATGAGCACTGTATACCCTTGTCCTTGCTCCAAACATCAAATAAAAAACTAACAACCACATGAAAAAACAGCTACCTGTTTTAGTTCGTATTTTTTACAAATTCTAGTCTGTTTATACCTCCTCATTCTTGTCATTATTCTTTGGAGTTCATATAAATCTTTGTGTAAATCTTTTCATTTCTGCAAGTTTGTGAAGTTCTTCTATTCTCATTTGTCAGACTTGTTAAAAGGAAAAAAAATCCCAGCTCATCTGAAAACCTTTCTTTTCTTTCCTCATTTGCATTAATGTTGTCAAGATTAATTTAAAAAACCTTCCATATCCCTTGAGTCACAGAGTAAAAGGACATTTATTTTTAGCTTAATTTCATCCAACAAAAAACTAATTGCTGGGTGACAGGGAAGTTATAAGAAGTTTTAACTTTTGAATGAAAATTTGATATTATCTGCTTGAACCCATATATTTTACACATAAGAAAACTAGAGTCCAGAGAGATTAAGTTACTTCCATAAAATCAAATAGGTAATATTTGGACTTACATTCAGCTAGTCCAATTCAGAAGTTCATGTTATGTATGTTTAAAAAAAATGTGTTATGCTTAAACCTCTAATAGGTACAAAAGAAATATTGGTTATAGTCAGAATTACAAATATGAGAACATGCATATAAATAGAAATGATTTTTTGTCTTCAGATAAAATAAAAGTAATTATGTTTTACCACCAGGTTGTTATTCTCAAGAGTTAGGAGAGAAAGTTAAAATATATTTCATAAAATGAAGGAAGTGATTCAATGTGGCCAGAATGGAAAAGTAAGAAAAGGTACCAACATGATTGGAATGTCAATAAAAACAAGTCTGAAGGTCTATTAAGGGGTTAATTCTACAAAAACTGAATGTTTTCAGGGTTTTCCTATGAAGACTTGACTCGATATAATTTTCCAGCCTGGGACTGTGTCTTTAAAGCACTTAAGCTGAACTAGACAATTTTATACACTTGTATACTTGATTGAAGAATTGAAATTACCATTTGTTTCTCATTACCTCTGACATGAGCACATGCAGCTACAGGAAGTCTATTGTAATTATGATTAGGATTTAAAAAACAAATGAAAAATTTCCATACTAAGTAGGAAATGCCGAGAACTCCCGTGCCATAAAATTTGAAATATTTGTCCATTTTTAAAAACTCGTATTGAAAATTCACTCCAAGAACCTGTGTTAAAACAAACAAAAAAAATTAGGTTCAAATATAAGAGCAAGAGTGTTCTTGAGAAACCAGTTAAGCATATCATAAAGTTACAAAGAGAGTTGAAGCCAGGTTCCAAGCTGATACTGAACTTGGACAACTATAACTATAGAAGAATAAAACCGGCCACAGCTATAGCTCATTTTGAACTAGAATAACTGTTCTTGTTGTTAGGTGCAATCGAGTTGGTTCCAACTCATAGTAATCCATGTACAGTGTAACAAAACACTGCCTGATCCTGTGACATCCTCATAACTATTGCTAAGCTTGAGCCCATTGTTGAAGCCACTGTGTCAATCCATCTTGTTGAGGGTCTTCCTTTTTTTGGCTGACCTTCCATTTTACCAAGCATGACGTCCTTTTCCAGGGACTGGTCCCCCTGCTAATATGTCCAAAGTTTGTGAGAAAAAATATAAGCCAGGCAAATAACTGGAAAATTTACCAGGACTACCAAGACTAAGACAAAATATAAAAGAGCTCAGGTGCCACAACCATTAAGTACTGGCTGCTAACTAAAAGGTTGGCAGTTCAAACTCATCTAGCAGCTCTGCAGGAGAAAGAACAGGTGATCTGATCCCATAAAGATTACAACATAGAAACCCTATGTAGAAGTTCTACTTTTTCATACAGGCCACTAGGAGTCAGAATTAATCCTACAACAACAACATGATAAAATATAGTATTTCAGATAAAGGGTTGCCTCTGAATATCTGACTATATAAAAAAGCAGATAGATAAAAAAAAAAAAAGCTTCCCTACCTAAAAAAAAAAAAAGGTTTAAATCATCAGATCAATAGTGTTCATGCAATGCCAGATAAAATAATAAACTCACAAAATGATCCATTCATGGATTCATTCATTAAAGAATTATTCTTGGTGTTGAAAATACGTCAGTAGATAAAACAGACCAAATTCACTAACCCCATGGAGCTTATACTGAATGCAGCCAAAATATATTAGCAAATTAAACAATGTATTAGAAGATGATGAGTGCTGAAAGGAAAAATAAATCAAAGAAAATACTGGAAGGAAAAGGAAGTGGGTTGCCCTTTCAAATAACATGGCCGAAATAAAATATTAAGGCTGAGGCTAGAAGATGTGATGAAGAGCCCTATAACTACCTGAGGGGAAAGCATTCCATAAAGAAACATATAAATATAACCTGTGTTCTCTCAAAGTGGCATCTCTGCTTTTGAAAATTTTAAAGAGGTCTTTTGCAACAGATTTGCCTAATGCAATATGTTGTTTGATTTCTTGGCAGCTGCTTCCATGGGCATTGATTGTTAATCCAAGTAGAATGAAATCCATGATAACTTCAATTTCTTCATCATTTATCATAATGTCTATTGACCCAGATATGAAGATTTTTGTTTTCTTTATGTTCAAGTTTAATCCATATTGAAGGCTGCAGTCATTTACTTTTATCAATAAGTGCTTCAAATCATCTTAATTTTTGGTAATCAAGTGCTATCAAATTATGGATAATATAACAAAGAATAGGAATTCCAGAACACTTAATTTTACTTGTGCTGAACCTGTACATAGGTAAAGAGGAAGTTGTTTGAACTGAACAGGGGAAAGCTGCATAGTTGGAAATTGTAGAATGTGTGCTACAGGATTATATCATTTCGTTTTACTTATGCCATATACTGAGCATATAATCTGAGTAGATGGACTATAGGAAGAAGAATGCAGCATTAGGATTAGGAGACCCGTTAACAACCTGTAATATAAAAATGACACAACCTCGATTGCTGAAAATGAAGGTGACTGAATTCATTCTTAGAAAAAATAAAACTGATTTCTCTTAAATTTTATACCAATGACAACCAAAAAAAGGCAGCTTTAGGTACCGATACTAATTAGAAATAACTAGTCACCTCAAGGGATTAGGTCTCTTGGTTTGGGAGTTTGCATCAGTGGTCTTATGAGACAACCCAGTCAATATGCATAGTATAGTTCTTAAATTTATGTTTTACCTCCCAGTGTGGTGAGTAGTGTCTGGAATCTTAAAGGCTAATGAGTCGCCATCTTATATAAAACTATTGATATTTATTCATCTGGAACAAAAGAGAAAGAAGGAAACCCGAGAACCAGAAAAGGAACCGGAGTACAGGATTACTTGTCACCATGAACACTGCCTTCTCAAACTTGAGACCGTAAGAAATAGATAGTGCCCATCTACCATTACTGAGGGACACAATAGACAAATCTTGATAAAAAGGAGGGTAATATGGAACACAACTTAAAATTCTTAAAAAAAAAATAATATATCTATACAAGACCAATGGGTAAGCAGCTATTTTAGAACACAGATGAGAAGGGGTGGGGGGGGGCAGGGAGTATAAATAAAGGGAACTAAAACAGCTAGGACAGAAATAATTATAACGTTGACACAATGTGAGGAATGTAACCAACGTCACTGATCCCTAAGTGTAGAAACTGTGGAATGGGAGCAGGTTTTGCTGCATGTATTTTCACCAAAACTAAAATTATGTATTACCAAAAAATAAAAACAAGAAAACACAGTATGCTGTTTCGAAGTGAGGATGGTGAAACTTTTCTTGCTTACTCTGGACACATCAAGAAAGACCAGTCTCTAGAAAAGGACAGCATGTTTGGTAAAGTAGAGGGTCAGCAAAAAGGAAGGAAACCCTGCATGAGACTGATTGACACAATACCCAAAGCAATGTGCTCAGACATATCTAAGATCATGAAAATTGCACAGGACTGGTAATGTTGACTTCTGTTATACATAAAGTTTCCATGAGTAGGCGTCAACTCGACTGTGACGGACACGAACAACAACAGCGCACACAGAGACAGAGAGAGAAAGAGAAGACAAATCAAAGCATCCTGTATGGAGTGGAAAAAATCATTATCAGTTCTTTGTTTTGTTTTGTTTTTTACTATTCTGCTGTAGCCTATTTTACAGATTAAAAGTCTCAAACATGAGCATTGATTTCCTATTATCTTCAGAAAAACTGCCACTAGGACATGCAAATGGACAATTAGCTACTTTATAATACGGTGATTTTTTAAATTTCGCCTCTTGTGGTTAATTAATAAAGACACATACGATGCTCACCTTTTACCTTTAAAAGAAATAGAAACAGAACTATATGATAAAAACCACAATGAATTTAGAGAAAAATTTTGACAGAGAAGGTACAAAATTTCAGAAAGCATTTTAGATTTTAGCTTTTAGAAATCTCCAAATCCCTTTATAGAAGGTAAAAAGTACTCCTTGAACAATTTCAACTTCTTCAGCTTTGTTCATCTCAGGGAAGTTTGAGGAGCTTTTTGCCTGGAGGCATTAAAAAACACTATATACCGTGATACAAAATACCACTCATGCTTCTGTACTTTTAACCATTATATTCAGGAAGCTCTCTCACTGAGTGACATTCTCAAATGACTTTAAACAGGTTGTGATAATATTTAAATACACATAGAAATTGCTGTCTTAAAAAGCTTTTGACACCAACTAACTCTGATGACCAACCAAGTAAATACTACCTCTAATCACCAAGTGTGTCTGTAAAAGGAAACAGGCTTTGAGACAAATACTGCTGTAAAACAAAGGAGGCACTGACTAGAAGGCAAAGAAAGAGGTAGTTAGGTTACATCTCCCCACACAGGGAATTATTGACATCATCTGAGTTGGTGATGATATTACAAGTCAATTTTCTGAATAACAACTACTGACAGCATGAACTCCAACCTGAGATAGTGAAAACTCTCTGGATAGGTACAGCGAATTGTGAAGAGGTGGATATTGTTCCAATAACCTGCATGGCATTCTATACATCACCGTGAGCTGAGCGTGGTCACCAGGAGGGGAGGTGAAGGTGCTGTAAAAAAATAAAATACGAAGGAATGCAGGCTGAGTAAACAATGTGTCTTCATCTGGAATTTAATGGGAGAGGGCCGAAGATTGGAAAAAAACAGCTATAAATGAATAAACGTCTACCTGTAGATTTTTCTTTTGACTTGAGAAAAGGAACTTTACATTTCCTTTTACTTTTCATGCAAGACATGAGGGAAAAAAGCCCAAGGGCAGGCAGAATAAATGAGAAAAATGAAATGACGAAGAGAGTTAAGTCTCAAGTGGGTTGGCTAAGTAAATTTAAATGCCTTGCTCTGTTCTTAGAAAAAATTAAATTAAATTAAAAGAGATTTAGGTTTCGTTTTGTGTTGTTTTGCTTGTTTCCTTTCCTCGGGATTTTTGGTCACTTTTTTTTTTACTTGTTATTTATATTCCACTCTTGAGTAGTGGTCTTTTGTTTGTTTGATTGTGTTTATATTTAAATGAGTGAATCCCCATAGTGTACCCTACAGATGTCTACATTCTTATGTCCATTGGGACACAGGTGACATTTTTCCCTCAAACATTTGGCAGAGATGATGAACATTTCTTTTCCTTCAGATCATTTAACAGCCGTCTTGTAGAATTAGTTCTCTCCACATTGTTTGGCTCTCACAATGTAATGTAGTTAAACGTGAAGTGATATGGGGTCAGTCTCTAGGAAAAGTGGCTGTCAAATTGCATCCTCCGAAGATGCTTTTTATTCATTTCACAGTTTTGCACTGAATTTTTAACACAACGTTTTCTAGTACTGGTAAGCTCGGACAGGAGAATAATCTGACTTCTTGGTTGTACGCATATCATCCTGACACCTGATTTCCCTAAGGGGATTCAAGATTGCACAAGGCTGCCATGTTATTACAGTCCTTCACGAAAGATTGCCTGAAGCAATGACACAACATCAGACATTCAACTCTGGCTGACGCTGAAACACGACTTACAGAAAACGGTTGCTCTGGGCTTATTTTTATTACAGCTGTGACAACTCCATAGATTTGTCCAAATGACATACCTGTAGAAATAACTTTAATCAATATCTTATTTTATTACCTTTCCATTTATTTAATTCCTCATCACCTATCCAGTTTTTTTGTCATTTTTTTCCAGATTGGCACCTTAAGCCTTTCTATTGAAAATTGATACACCATGCTTTCATTCCTTACCTTTTATAGCAGAGTAATAAAAGAGTCATTTTCAAGATCAACACAACTACCATACAAGAGAATTCTGAAAGCTAACTAGGCTACTATAGTTTGAGTCAGCTTACATAATAAAAGAAACTAGCACACACTTCAGTGATCAAAAATAAGTGCTTACAAGAACAATAGAGAAGATTAAAGAGGAAGCTTTAGAAGAGAGACCAAGATAAAGGTGATCAAAATTTTAAAAGCAGCACATTCAGCCATATACTGAGGTGACTGCATTTGCATTTCTTGTCATCAGTGTAAGAGACAAGGAAGGTCAAAGCAATATTTGTGAATTATTGATCTTGAAATTCTTTCTTACCAAATTTACCTTTGTTCTTGTCAAAAAGGTATTTTTCAACAGTTCTGAAATGCACTGCCCTACCGTGGTGCAGTGGCTGAGAGCTCCAATGCTCACCCAAAACTCAGCAGTTCAAATCCACCAGCCCCTCCTTGGCAACCCGGTGGAACAGTTCTACTCTTTCCTACAGGGTCACTATGAGTCAGAACCCACTCCATGGCAATGTTTTATTTTTTAAACAGCTTTTTACAAAAAACAAAAATATTCAAAGCAGCATTGCCCCCTATGATTTTATTATGTATTTTCTGGTGAAAAAGGCCTAGACCACATTATTCTAAAAAAAACAGAAAAAGTTTCAGACACCCTCATCACTGTCTGTTTCTGACAGTCCCAGTAGAGCATCATGCTCCCGCCTGATTTCCTCCCCTGACAGCAAGCCAAGCCAGCCACCAACTCAAATGACAGAAAAGAGGGTGGGAGAAGATGAATAAAGGCTAGATTTAAACCGAAGCTCAAAAATATTTCTCACAGCCTAAAATATCGTATGTCATGGACCAAAACAATGCATTCTAAATATTTTGGCTGAGATGCCCAATTTGAGTCAGCCTACCTAATTATTATTCCTTCATCTCACCTCGGAGTCTGTCTTCTGCCACAATCTTGTAGAATTCTTCACATTATCATTTGTAGAATTGATATCACTTCATCTCAGAAAAACATGAATTTCAAGACTTAGTGAAAAATCAGACATGGAAAAATAGCAATGAGAGGCCAGTTTTCCCTTGAATAAGAGATCCAAATTCGTTGGCTTCTGCAAGGGATTAAATATCAGCGTGGCATCAGTTAATATAAGGAATTGTTTCTCTTTCATACTAAAACAAAGATGGTAAAACTAAATAGAGTGAAAAAAATGACCTATGGACTTTACATACATTAATGTTTACCATTGGGAAGCATTCAAATTTCACTTCATGAGTACATTGCATAAAGCATATGTGGCACAAAAACAGTTTGCACTTGGTTGCTAACTGAAAGTTTAGTGGTTGAACACATCCAGCGGCTCCACAGGAGAATGACCTGGTGATTTGCTTCCAAAAAGATTACAGTCAAGAAAACCCTTTGGATCTCAGTTCTGTAACACATAGGGTCACCATGATTCAGAACGGACTACATGGCTGTTTGGTTTTGTTTTCTTTTGTTTCCCGAACTTGAAAAATGAAGAAGGAGAAGAATACAAATAAACCCTTATTCTAATAGCCGAGATTAGACTTTCTAAGGCACACTGATGGAGCCCTGGTGGCTCATTGAGAAACATTTTTCATTTGTTGATAATCTCATAATTACTTATAAGATGCTGATCTCCAAATATTTGCACATAACCACTGATTCTCACTTCCTCCTGTTTTATTTTAGATAAGTAGATAGCACTTTGTTTCAAAGCAAACTCTTCTCTCTATGCTCTGAATCTCATTAGGCCTTTTCTCTGGTAATAATTTCCTCTTTATTCTGGATCTCATGTATTATTAACTCACTCTACAAGTATTTATTTATTGCTCAGTCTGTTATCCATTACATCCAGGCTTTTTGGGGAAATGGCACTTCTAGTGGCTTAAGTGGTGGCTCCCTCAAAAGATGTGTCCACCCAGGACCTGTTTAGAAAAAGGATCTTTGCAGATATAATTAAGGATCTTATGATGAGATCATCGTAGATTACCCAGGTGGGCTGTAAACTCAATGGCCAGTGTCTTTAGAAGAATAAGAGAAGGCACAGAGAAGGCCATGTGAAGAAAGAGGCAGATATTGAAGTTATGCTGCCACAGCCAAGAGATGCCTGGAGCTACCGGAAGCTGGAAGTGGCAAAGAAGGAATCTAACTAGAATCTTTGGAGGAAGTGTGAACAGCCAACACCTTGATATTGGACTTTTGGCCTCCAGAACCGTGAGAGAATAAATTTCTATTGCTTTGAGCTACTTAATTTGTAGTAATGTGTTACAGCAGGACAGGAAATTAAGACAGCATGGAATAATTTGGTAGAAATGATATGTAATAGTCTGCAGTATACAAGGAAAGATAGGCATTAAATAGATCATTAAAATAAGATTTGGTGAGTGTTAAGGAAAGTACAGTATATCTTTAACATTCATCTGTACACGGGTTGCTTTCTATGCCTATAAATAGAGTCAACTATTTTTATCACAAAATTGAAACATAAAAATACCACTGATAAACAAAGCAATAACAATAAAATAATATCTTTGAAGAGAAATAAAGATAAAAATTTCCCCATGTGTCTATTTTATATTCCCAATTTCTCTGCTAAAGTAAGAAAGAAGCCTGGATTCTTTCACAATTAGTACAGTGGCCAACTCAATAATTGGAAATTGAGTTGAAAAGGGCATATGATAAGAAATTGAAGATGATAAAGACTTTTTGGGGAGCTGAGAAAGTATTAATGACAACTCATACAATTTTGGTTTAGATAGTGTTTTCAAAATACAAAAATATTGACAACACGTAGCATACATAGTGGAGTCGCTCATTTCCACAAGGTGGCTCCTTTATTTTTGTGATGAACTAGTTTTGCTTCTTGCGCTTCTTATCCACAGTGTAGCTGGGTGGTGGAGGAGAGGGACATTAAGCCTTCTAAAGTTGTGAACTAGTGGCATCTTTGATTTAAAGCAGGTTCATGTAGGCAACTCAGTCTTTTGGAAGCATACACTCTGTCAGTTTTCCTTCCCTTCCCATGATCCTCCCGAGATTTGGGGGATATGGGATAAGGTTCAAAGACCTGCGGCAGAGGATGGGAAAGAGAAAGGCTTCAGATCGTGTTCTGACTCATTAATTTCTGGCCCTGCTGCGGTGTGGTTGATCTGGCCAGCAAGAGTATCCACTGATGTATATGGCAGTTGGTGAAATTGTGTTCTGTTATTTTGATTGAATACAGGCAGGTGACCTTCCTTCTGACTGGTCTCCATCTTTGCCCTTGCTGGTGCTGTACTGAAGCTTGCCATGTTCTCCATCCAGCCTCTGTCTAGTTTGTCTTCATTGCCTTTGTAGCGTTACCTCATCTGTTACCAAGGCAACACTTGGCAGATCTACAGGCTCTCAACTCAGCTGACATTTGCATCTGCTGTGGGGCATGTAGGAATTTCTGGCTTCTTTCATGCCAAATGGGAGGTAAGGGAGCTTCAAAAAAGCTTATTCAGGCCTTCTCTCACCCAACTATAATTCATTGTCATGTTTTACTATAATGCAGCTTCTCTGCACTTGGAGGAGAGTGTCCTGCACAATATTATCCACTTGGAGTTTCAAATAGGGACAGAGGACAAGCCCTCTTTGTTGTTGATAAGTGTATTAAACTCTGCTTCACTCTTCGGGCAACTTCGCTTATAGAAAAGCTTGATGACATAGGTATAACTGCCCGCACTTCTTGTCTCCTTCCCGCATCTGTCTGGAAAGAAATGGTCATCTTTCAATTGATACTCCCTGTCGGGTTAAAATCCCTTTTAGATCATATTTCTTTTCTTTGATTGTGAAATAATGTCACGACCTTGACATAACTGGTAGATGGAATGTAATTTAGTTACCAAGAAATTCATTCTAGATCTGCTTTCATGAAAGTTCACTCTTGATATGGAAGCAACTGGACAACCTCAAACTAAGGGTTACCAAAAAAATAGATAAATAAATTGGTTTAATCTCCTAGAATATACTATCCGTATTACTTCTAAATCATGCCAAAGCTAGTGTCATAGAATCAAGTTAATTTATTTTAATTAATTTTGGTAATTTACCTAACTGCTACATGTTTACGATAGTTATCCTTACATTTGTATCACCTTCCTTCTAATCTTGCTTTTTTTCCCTCCCACATTTGTTCACCAAATGCGTATCTGAAGCTTATTATGAGCTGAATACAGCACTAGACGCTGAAGATACAACAAATAAGCAAATAAAGCATACTCTACGCCGTCAAAGATTTCATGGGCTAGTGTAGGAGTTAGACACATAAGAGTTAAAGTTGCTTTCAGTTCAGTTAAGTATGCATATCTAGTCATGATTTCACCTAATATATAAGACACCTTGAGAATTAGCCGATTTAATCCCTTTGTTTGCAGGTTTCAGGAACTAAGCTGTATAAGTAACTGATAAAAGATAATTGGTTGACACAAAACTTAAAAATTTGGTTCTTTTGAATCGCAATCTAATTTTTTTTTCTATAAAACCACATTGACTCTAACAACATGGGGAGTACTTGCATGTTTGTATACTATCTGTGATATAAGCACTAATAAATATATGTTTTTTTAAACCCGAAGCAAGATTCTGGTTAAGACAGTTTAAATTATTTCAACACCAAACCCAACATAACCAAACCTGTTGCTGTCGAGTCGATTCTGACTCATAGTGACCCTATAAGACGGAGTAGAACTGCCCCATATGGTTCCCAAGGAACAGTTTTTGGATTCAAACTACTGACTTTTAGTTAGTGGTCGAGCTCTTAGATACTTGCAAACATATAACACGATGAACTTGGCAAATGCCATGAGAAAGTAGCAACTGAATCATATATATTAGGGTCCATTTTATAGCCATCTCGTCATGGCTATAAAATAGACCCTAATCTATAGGGTCGCTATGAGTCGGAATCGACTCTAAGATGACTTTTTTTAAATAGATATTTAAGTAATGTCATACAGTTAAGAAGATAGAAGTAACTGAAGGGAGAAAACACTGCAACCAAACTGAACAAGGAATGGTGATTGCTCTCATCTTGCTGGAAGTGTTTTAAGTCATTTGAAATGAGCACAGGATCAAGACTCAGTTGCAGAAGTGGGGATAGTATTTGGAGAAACTTAACTTGCAGATTGAAATCGTAGATCAGGGTATATTTTCTGAAAAAAATCACCACTAGTGGCTTTATCTTCTCTCTGAGTAGTTTAGCTGAAGCACTGGCTCTATTCTGCCACATAACATTGTTAATTTTATATAAAAACAAGTGAGATCAAAGGACTCTCCTCTGGGTAAAATATAGAATAAACAACTCAAAGAAAACTGTACATTTCTTTTGAGAATGTCATAGAATTTTTTTGATTCCATCATAATTTGCCAAAATAATTATCTCATTAAAGTCTGTTTCACTTATTGATTTGCAGGAGTAAAGAAGAACTGATACAAATAATTAAGAACAATAGATTTGAGATTTTACATTGTTCAATATCTTAACATCACAAATGACTATAAGGTGAACCATATGAAATTGCCAGTGTTTTACCAGTTTTCCCTACAGAAAGGGCGATTTTATGCTGCTTAAACCCAATATCCGCTGACAGATTGTTTCTGCTGGCTGCCTTGGAGACAGCCCCTGACTAATGCACAACAGACCCCATGCACAGCGGGAGGAAACACTGTCTGGTCCTGCACCAGCCCCATGATCGGGTGTGCACTGGACCTTTGTGATCCACAGGGTTTTCACTGGCTGATATCCTTCCTTTCTTCCTAGTCTGTGTTATGCTGGCAGCTCTGCTGAAACTTGTTCAGCATTGTAGCAACTCGCAAACCTCCACTGAGAGATGGATGGTGCCTGCACATGAAGTGCACTGAGTAGAGTCAAACCACATGGAAGGTGAGAGCTCTACAGCTGAACCACCATGATTCCCACTCATGGGGTCCCAGTGAATCAGAAGGGACTAGATGGTAACTGGTTGGGGTATGCCAGATGACAGAACTGTAATCTTATTAGTTAGATCTTTATTGGAGATATAAATTTTTGAGTCATTAACCTATAAGCACTAATTTAAACCTGAGGAGTATTTAGGGCTGTAAAGGAAAAGAAAAAAAAAAAAAAAAGCAGAATGAGAAGAGAGCTGGGAAATCAGACATCTAACACGTGGCATTAGAAGGGGTAGGGCTGTCTGGAGGGCTGAGAAGGAGGAGTTAGCTGGGAGGCCAAAAACAATTATAACTGACTTATCTAGTCTCACAAATAGGATAAACAAAATATGCTACAAAAATGGACTTCAAATATATTTTAGCTGTCAACAAGCATCTTTATTATATAACGAAGACAGTTCATTTAATATATTTTACTACGAATGAAGAAAAAATATTGGCAACACAAATATCCCACTTTGCCAATACACAAAGAAAAATATACATAAAATATTTACTGCTTACAAAATTCTAAATTTATTTTTGAAAATATTAGATATGTTAGGCAACATGAACATTCTTTTAAGATACCAGGCCACCATATGTTGAGTAATGTTCTATCACACATATAAACATATTATTGATACATCAATAAAGATGGTTTGCTGTTGTCATTAGGTGCCTTCCAGTGAGTTCCCACTCATAGTGATTCTAGGTGCGACAGGATGAAATACCGCCAGTTCCTGCTCTGTCCTCAAAATCGTTGTTCTGCTCGAGTTCATTGTTGCAGCCACTGTGTCAATCCATCTTGTTGATGATCTTCCTCTTTTGCTGACCCTCTACTTAACCAAGCCTGTTGTCCTTCTCCAGGGATTGGACTGTACTGATACATGGTCAAAGTATGTGAGACATAGTCTCACCATCCTTATTTCTGAGGCGCATTCTGGCTGTATTTCTTCCAAGACATATTTGTTCATTCTTTTGGCAGTCCATGTATATTCAGTGTTCTTCACCAACACCATAATTCAAAGGCATCAGTTCTTCTACAGTCTTCCTTATTCATTGTCCAGCTTTCACCTGCATATAAGGCAACTGAAAGCACCATGGCTTTGGTCAGGCACACCTTAGTCCTTAAAATGAGATCTTTGCTTTTTAACACTTTAAAGAGATCTTTATAGCAAATTTGCTGAGTGCAACACACTGTTTGATTTCTTGACTGCTGCTTCCATGGGCATTGACTGTGGATCCAAGTAAAGTGAAATCCCTGACAACTTCAATCTTTTCTCCATTTATCATGATGTTGCTTATTGGTCCAGTTTTTGTTTTCTTTATGTTGTAATCCATACTGAAGGCTTAGTCTTTGATGTTCATCAGTAAGTGCTTCAAGTCCTCTTGACTTTCAGCAAGCAACGTTGTGCCATGTGCACAACGCAGGTTGTAAATAAGTCTTCCTTCAATTCTGATGACCTGTTCTTCTTAATATAATCCAGGTTCTCAGATTATTTGCTCAGTGTACAGATGGAATAAGTATGGCAAAGGGATACATCCCTGACACACACCTCCCCTGCATTTAAACCACGCAGTATCCCCTTCCTCTGTTCTAACTACTGCCTTTTGATCTATGTACGGTTTCTTCACGAACACAATTAAGTGTTCTGGAATTCCTATGTGATCCATAATCTGTTAGTTCTGCTGTTAACTAAAAAGTCAGCAGTTTGAATCCACCAGCTCCTCTTTGGAAACCCTATGGGGCAGTTCTGCTCTGTCCTATAGGATGCTATGAGTCAGAACTGACCAGATGGCAAGGGAATATAGCTACTAGTTGCAGGCTATTCTTTCAGCAAGTTCTGTCACTTTTCCCCTCATTTACTTCCACCTCCTGTCTGAAAGCTCCCCACCCTCTCCACCTAGGTTGGCCATATTGTCACCAACAAAGGAATATAATGGAAACCCTGGTGGCGTAGTGGTTAAGAGCTATGGCTGCTAACCAAAGGTTGGCAGTTCAGATCCACCAGACACTCCTTGGAAACTCTGTGGGGGCAGTTCTACTATGTCCCACAGGGTCATTATGAGTCTGAATCGACTCCACAGTAATGGTGAGGAATATAATACATTTAATCCACAATGAAGGAAATAAACCAATGATAACATCATGGAGGGAAATTTTGATATATAAACTTCTGGAATTTTGTTTTGTAATACTCTTAAAGAAACAAGACACTTTAAAAGTGAAAGGGACCAAGTATTTTCAACATACTTTATTTAAAATGTGTTTATGTAGTTAGTCTTATAATAAGTGATTTTTTATGACGTTACACTTTTTAAACAAAGAAAATCTTCTGAATTATGTACTGCTATAAGACCAGCAATTGACATGTTTCCAGTAGCGTAATTGCCTTTCACCTTTTGCTAATAAAAAAAAAAAAAAATTGCTAATGGAAGTACTAAAGGTTGAAAGTGTTAGGAAGGAATATTCAAGGAAAAGTTGGCAGAAATCACTGGGAAATAGATGGGAGGAAATCCCACAGATAACCAACTACAGCTTTTTATCAAGGGTTAATAAAACAAACAAACAAAAAACTGTTCCTTCCAAACCCAGAAATTTACACAAGAAAAATACCTCTCCACCTAGAGGCAATAAGATTATAATAGAGGTGACTAAATAAAAGCTTCAAGTTAAGGAGAATTTTATGGTACAGCCAATAAATTCCTGTGGGGAGATAAGAACAGCAAAATAGATTTCATTATTAGTACATCTTGGAGACAATAATCTTAGTTTTCCAAAGCACCTATGCTATTTTATTGGAAGGATCCCAAACCTTCTTTTTAACAATTTCTTTTTTTTTTCTCTTTGTCCCTTCAGGCGAATAGGCTATAGATATAAACTCTACAGTGTTCCATCCAAGCACAGAGTAGAGTCCTTGTGAATAAACAATGAATCGTCATATGAAATCGGAAGAACAAGAGGTTTACCAACTTAGAGTAGGAAAAAGTATAGTTTAATTCAAGAATTCTGCATTTTGGTGAAACTACCCAGCTACATCAAGACACCATAAATTCCCGAATTATGTTCAGGAAATTCATTATTTTAGTTTCTAGTTTTCAGTTATGTCTGAATAAATTCTTGATTAAAAAAAAACGGGTGATTGTTAGGAAAATATTGAATTAAAACAAAGAAAAACAAAAAGGCCAACATCTTTTTTCCTTTTTGATTCTAAAATTAATACATGTTCATTTTCACTTGTATAAAGTGTTATAAATATGGACTCAATGATAACATTTTTGTATATTGTCATTGAGTTTCCTGATATAGATACAGACTGAAATATATGCAGAAATACATGGGCATAATATGAATAGGAAATACATGAATATAAAAATAAATACCTGTACATAAAACTTTATGTCCTACATTGTGACTTATTTTTATATCATCTGCATCATTTCATGTTAATTAATCATTTTAAAAATGTATTTTTGAAGAGAAGATAGTATTCTATTATATGGATGGCTGTCACGTTATAGGTAGTCATTAACATACTGGAAACAGTCTAGCTGCTTTCAGATTTTACCATTAACAATAATTTTATGAAAATTCTTTTTTTTTTTTAAATTGTGGTAAATGTATATGTAGCAAAACATTTGACATTGCCACAATCTTGACACATACAGTTCAATGGCATTAGTTATGTTCATCAAGTTGTACAAATTTCTGTTTGTTTTCATAGGAAGCCAGAAGTAAAATAACTACATCTACAAGTAATAATTTCTTCAAAAGATAGAATTTTCTCTACACTGAATTGGCATCTGCTTCTTTAGATTATTTTTAAACAGTCCTGAAAATCTAATTCCAAGATGTTTTCTCGGAATTTTCTCTCTTCTGTCCCACAAAAATGTTTATTATTTTCAAAGCATTTATGGCAGATTCTTGTATCTTAGTCTTGAATCTTAGTTGGCTGATTATTTTTCTCTTCCTAGAGTGACTCTCTCCCATGTTATATCCTATTTCCTCAAAGTCAGCTTCCAAAACAAAGAAAAATAAAATACCTCTTCTTACAAAATCTTCTATGATTTCCCCTGCTCTGAATATCCCTGAGTCATTAATTGATCCTTTGTTCTTCTCTAACACTTCTCTCTCAGTCCCTGACCTTTCATTATCAGGGTTCTATTTCTTTTATCTCCTACAAAACCACAATTTCCAAAATATTAGTGGCAGTGTCAATGTCTATTTTATTTATGCATAAAAGAAACTAAAGTATTTGTTGCACAAATAAATTAATCACATCTTTATGTTGCACAAAATCTCAAGGGGCTTTGATCTCACAACTCTTCCTGATTGTGATAATTCATTCTGTAGCAAATAAACAACGTGCAAAAACAGAAAAACCTGTGAATTGATTTTGTTCATTCAAACCATGTGAATCTTGGTACGTGTTCATTGAATTCTGTGTTATGATGCTTGAAAATATCAGGACGCTGTGAATTGGTTGTAGCATGTTGCTTGGTATTTAAATCTCAATAATGGTTGGATTTATTTTTGCAATCGTGATTTATTGACTTTTGAATATTAATACATATTTGATGGTAAGTTTGAATATACTGAAAATAAGTTAGTATTTGCATAATTAATTGGGGAGGAGGTTAGAAATGCATAATTATAAGCTGCAATATTTACTGTTTCAGGCTACAAACATTGTTAATAAATTTATTATTTGAAATCCACTTTGGATTAATGTTTTGAAGGAGAAAAAAATTTATCCTTAGATTCCACTTCTTCCAACAGTTGGAAATTGTAGTGCCTTTAAGAAAAAAATAAACTTTTTATTTTTTATTAAGCATTCATTTATATACCATTTTCTTCTTTTGAGAGTTGCTGTGTCATTTATTCCTCCATAGTTTCTACTATTTATGGAGTTTTCCCTCTGGTGAAATGAAGTAATTAATTTGAAGAAAGAATTAATTCAAAGCCAGAATTTTATAAGATGAAAAACTTTTTTACTCATCTGTAGAATTGTTCTCTTTATCAAAAATGAGAAGGGGTACAAATAGAATAAGAAGACAACTCTTCTGTTTTGTGGAGACAGTTTCTAGAATATATATTACAGGGTAAACAAGAGAAAATAAGCTTTTCCTACCACTAATATGAGCAAGAAACAAATTTGAGAAAATCAAATAACACAAACATATAATTTACCTGATCTGATTTATTTTAGTTAGTTTTACTTCCTAACTCCCTACTTATTTATTAGGTTTTCCTTTTAACTTACTTCATTTTTTTAGGATAAGAATTATTATATATGAAGTGAAACAACAGTATCTTGTACTTGTTTTATAGACATCAATTCCGTATCTTCCTTTCTGGAGAAATAATTGCACAGTAGTTCATCTGCTAAAGAGAAGAAATAATGGAGCTAAAGAGGAAACATGAGAGAGAGGGAGAGAGAAGCAGAGTTATTGGCAAAGGAGAGGGCCTGGTGGCCCAGTGGTTGCACTAGGCTGCAAACCAAAAGGTTGGTGGTTGGAACTCACTAACTTCTCCATGGGAGAAAGAGGCGGCAGTCTGCTCCTATAAAGATTTATAGCCTTGGAAGTCCTATGGGGCAGTCCTACTCTGTGCTGTTGGGTCACTATGAGTGGTAAAGGATATCTCAATGCATTACTGATATCTGTTTGTCTCTTAAATATCCAAGGGCCAAATAGAAAGCCCTCATTTGTAAGATATATAATGTGCAAACATTATCTCAGCTATCTCTTAAAATATGTAGATTTATGGATATTGCTTATAGTTCTCTCCATTGATGGATAGTCAGATCAAACGGTGTCAAAATTTAAATCAGTAATAGTTTACTACAGTTTTTATAAAGATCTTTATGATTTTTTTTTCTGTTAGTTAATCATTACAAAAACTCAGGCATAAATTTAAGCTGCACATTGAATATGTTCATCGTTTTTTATCCATGACCTTAGCCCCATTGAGTAAATGCACTTTACATTTGCAATGCATTTTCATGAGAATGAAACCATCCTAAAAGCTTTTAATAAGTATAGCATTTATCACACTGAATTTAATTTTCCTGTTTCTTTTCTGAGTTTTACACTAGATTTTGAGATCCTTGATAGAAAGGATTATAACTTTTATTATGTTTAGAGGTTTAACTGCCTTTTTTTCGAGTAGTTTTTACCTACAGAAATGGCAGTATCCTATGGTTCAACTTAATCCTCCTTGTCTCCTTAGTGTCCACCTCTATTTAAGAAATATAGTAAACAGTCAATAAATACTTGTTGAGAAAATGAATGATAACTTACTTCATAAGAATTCTGGAAACTCCAACTATCTGAGCATTTGCTTTTACCTTTTTGTTTCCTGTTCATACTCATTAAAAAAAAAAAAAAGCTTGCTTATCAGGCAACAAAGAAAGAGGGGTGACCCCTCCCCCAGCACCACGCGCACACACACGTACACACACAGAGACATTTGGGGTAGATTATTTCCAGCATGGAAGCATGAATTATTTCTATGAACTTCTCATCTTTCCAACCTTAGTCGTCAACAAGGGAGAAATGGGTATTTATCCCCACACATTGGGTTATACAGAGCCCTAGTGGTACAGTGGTGAAGAGCTCAGCTGCTAAGCACAAGGTCGGCAGTTCAAATCTCCCAGCTGCTCCCTGGAAACCCTACGGGGCAGCTCTACTCTATCCTATAGGATGGCTATGAGCGGGGATCTACTTTACAGCAACGATTGTTTCAATTGCTGTTTTTATTATATTATACATTTACTCCTTTATTTTTTCACTACAGAATACGCATTTGGTAAACGACAAACCTGGTTAAATACAACTCTCAAGTTTACTCTGAGCCTCCTCGCTGCACCTGAAGATAATTGGTTAAAAATATTAAAATTATACAGACTGCACTTTCTTCATATTTTTTGCATGAACCACAAATGAACTTTCACGCTGAATTCCAATTATATTACATTTATTTAGTCCATTTTCTGTTCATGCTCCACAATACGTATTTCCTCCTAGGTAAGTATTTTCCCCTTTTCCGCCTTTCTCAAGGAAACCCTAGTGGGGTAATGGATAAGAGCTATGCTGCTAACTAAAAAGTTCGCAGTTCAAATCCACCAGGCACTCCTTGGGAACCATATGGGGCAGTTCTACTCTGTCCTGTAGGGTCACTATGAGTCGGAATTGACTTGAAGGCAACAGGTTTGCTTTTTTTTGGCGGGGGGGGGTGGGGGGGTGGGGGGAGGGTTTGGCTTTTCTCAAATCTCCTTCTTTTAAGCATTTCTCATCACCCCCACTGCTGTCATATTGGTCCAAGACACCAGCTTCTCTCATCTGCATTGCTTTTGTAATCTCCTGGTACTCCTGTTGCAAACCTTTCTCCCAGCACGGCAGCCAGAGCGATTTTATTAAAATACAAGTTTCATTATATCATTGAGTTAAAATCCTTTAGTGGCTCTCCACTTAAATCAGAGTAATGGTGGGGTTAAGAGCCAACGTATTTTCAATGGTTTACAAGATTCTACATAATCTTGATCCCTTCTTATTCCCGAAACGTCATTTCTTTCTACTTTTTTACTTTGCTCTCTTTGCTTCAGCCACTCTGTCTCCTCCCTGAGGACGTTCTCCGTAGTCATTCCCTATTCTTGTCATAGTCTTTCTTCAGATATTTGAATGGCTAAATCTCTCACCTTCTTTTGTCTTTTTTTCAGTTAAGGCTACATTCCTACCCAATTTTAAATTGGAAGCCCATCCCCAGCCCTCCCCACGGACCCTTTACATGGTCTTTTCTATAGACTTTAGCTCATTTTAATGCACTACATGTCTCACTTTTGTTGTTGTTGTTATTCATTTCAGTTGCTAGAAAGTAAACTCTTTTTAACTTTTAAATATAAAATGCCAAGAATACAACACATAATAGTACTCAAATATATGATGACAGGATAAATGAATTGATAAGATCAATTCTTCTCACAGTTCTATCTCCTCAGGAGTCTTATACTAAATGGTATACTTGTCTCCTCCTGTATCTCCCCCTTCTCCCTCTGTGCTCATTCCAATTACCATTTATAGTTCAAGTTTCCATGATATTTAAAAGTCTTCCCATAACTGTAAGCTAATTTTATCTTCAGCATTATCTTTCTCCTGTCTTTTGAAGCCAAAGTTCTTTGGAGAAATTTTAGTATTTATTGATTCCATTTTCTCATCCCATTTAAATCTCTCTCCCCACTATTCCATGGGAATTCATCACACTTATTTGGAGCACTTTTTCTTATAACTTCAATGACATATGTTCTCTTGGTTTTTCTCCTACCTCTCCCCCACCCTGTCCAGAGGAAACTTTCTGTGCTAGAATGTTAGCCAGAGCACTTCAAGTATCTGTCCTAGACCCCCTTACCCTGCCACTCCTCCTGCCTTCCCTGGAAACCTGTAATGGTTAATTTTGTGTCAAATGGGCTAGACTACAGAGTTGTGTTGGTCCAATACTAGTCTAGATCTTGATATGAAGGTATTCTGTAGATGTGATTAACATTTACCATCATTTCACTTTAAGTAAAAGAGATTATTCTTGATAATGTAGGTGGGCCTCATCCAATCAGTTGAGAGCCTTAAGAGCAAAAACTGATGTTTCCAAAAGAATAAATTCTGTCTCAAGTCTATAAGACAGAAATCTGACTTTCTGTGTCAGGCATGCGGACCTGGCCTACAGATTTCAGACTTGCCCACTCCCCAGATCACATGAGCTAATTATCTTAAAATAAATAAATTTCTCTCTGTCTCTGACTCTGCCTCTTTATGTTGACCTTTCTCTACACCTCTATACCTCTGTCTCTACCTAGCTCGGTCTCATCTATCTATCTGTCTGTCTATCATTTATCTATCTATCTATCTATCTATCTATCTATCTATCTATCTATCTATCTATCTATCTATCTATCTATCTATCTATCTATCTCTCATCTACCTATCTACCTATCATCTACCTATCTATCTACCTATCTCTTTACCTATCATCTATCTATCTGTCTATCATCTATCTATCTATCATCTATCTATCTATCATCTATCTATCTAATCTATCATCTATCTACCTAACTAAATGATTCAATTTCTCAGGAGAATCCTGACCAGTAAAACATCTTATCCACTCCTATACCTTACCTTCAACTGTTACCCAGATGCCAGGGTCATCTTGACCCAACCCAGGCCTCTCTCCTGAGGTCTAGGACCACATCTTCCACTTGAACATATCACAGGTATCTCCCTCTACTTTGTTTCCTACTATGGTTTAGGTATTTTGGCCGATTTACTCACAAAAGAAGCCAGAAAATATACCTGTATCTATCCTTTGCCCTCTAGCATTTAATCAGCGAGAACCATCAATTCTACGTCTTTAAGTATCTTATGACAGCATTCTTCTTTTTGTCCCAAATTTTCCTACCACTGTCTTTTGTGTGTGTGTCGATCATCCCTTGTCTCAGTACAAGTCATTTTTCCATTCTGTGAAAAATGTTACCTTAAGCATCCAAAACTTATTACTTCATTCTCCAATTAAAATCTCTTGATGACACCATGATTCCCACTCAGCATGATAAAAAAGGGCCAATTAGATTAGAATCTGTTCTCTGCTTCAGTCTGAAGCCTCGTTGTTCTTCATTACCTACACCTCTCTTCAGAGTGTACCTCTCATATTGAACCACTTGCAGTTTCTTAGATATGGAAAGTGTTGTTGTTCTGCACTCTGGCCTTTAGCACACAATCTTTCCTGTTCTTGGAATATATTTTCTTCAACATATGAACTCCAATGGTATACACTATCTACATTTTTGTTGATATGACACATTTTCTTTCAGGTCTTAGCTATCATTTTATTTGTGAGTACCAGGTCAGAGTTGTTTTTCTTCATGCCACATATCACATTGTACTTACTCCTGACTTATTACACCTGTTGCATTTTGCACTTATTATTGCCACTTATGACAAGCTTCTTCTCTACTAAACAAAGCAAGTATAAAGCAAGGAACTTATATATAGTGTTTAACACCTAAACTGACATATTTACTTTTTATTTTTCATTAAAAATATTTAATGTGAGTATTATGGTTCAGGTATAATAAATTAACCAATTTAATCTCCATGAAAACCCTAAGAGGTAGATAGCTCCATTATTGCAATTTCACAGATGAGCAAATTGAGGCTCAGAAAGGTTAAGGAACTGCAAAACTCAAATAATTATTAAGTGATGGAGACAAGAGTCATTACTTTCACTATTATTGGCTCCCAATTATTATTTACTCAATAAATAAAAACATGAATGACTTATGGAATGAGTGTATGAAATACCCCTTTTCACAGATATGTAATTTTTGTTTGTATTTTAACGAGGACTGGGCATACTTGTCATGTCTCAGTCCCTCTTCCCTTTGGATTTTTTTTTTTTTTTCAAGAAGGTTACTTATTCTCTCAGGCAAATATATTTCTGGAAGTCTACCTACCTGTATGTGCCTGGATCTGAGCAGTACACAAAATAGACAAAGCTGGGATATTTGCTACATGAAGTTGAGGAGTCCCTTTAATTACCTTAAGAAACGTTTCCTGTGAGTAGTTGTACAGGCTGTATTCAGAACAAGGGGCCACTGGCCAGGGGGTCTAATGGGAACTGTAACCTAGCCCAGAATTCACTGTCATTTTTGAAAGAAAAATTGTTGTTTTAACTAACTAATTTTCCCAGGAAGCAGAGGCACTTTTTAACATTGGTCTGTCAGACTGGGTGTGTTTCTTTTCTAATGTGCACAAAGGCATCATATATGCTAGCAGAGAACTTGCCCAGAAGGGTCTAGGCATGTAAGAAAAGGAATTCTTTTCCAATCCACGTGAACTTGGAAAAATTTCTTAACATCAATTTTGCCATTTAGAGAGTAAACATAATATCTAACTCAAAGTGTTTTTAAGAATATTGAATGAGATAATGTATGCAAAGAACCAAAATTTGGTACTTCATACAGTAATTATTCTGTAAATATTATATATTATTACTAATATTACTACTGTCGTTTTTAATATTTCTATAACGATCATACTTTAGGTTTTTACTCTGAAAACTGATGAGGTTTAATGAAGTCAAAAAAAAAAAAAAAGCCCTCTCAAATGTTGACAGAACAAATGTTAACACAGGAATCCTTCCCTAACATCATTCTCTAAGTGTTAGAATAGCATTGGGAAAACTTTTTTTTTTTTTTTTTTTTGCATGTTCACTCTCTACTCGAAATTATCAGGATTATTAGAAAATTATCATCCCTAATCAAAGATTCTTAGTTTAAATGTGTAAAGTAACAATTTACAAATGTAGAATAAATCTGAGTAACATGCAAGAAATCATTCTAGATCAAGGGGCAAGTACTAAGAAGAACCTGAAAGAAGGTCTCAAGTACAAGTAATTTATTTGGGAGGTGTGGTAGGCTGGAATAGTTCCTCAATAATGGCCACAACTTAATTTACAGAACCTGTGACTATTTTGCCTTACATGATAAAAGGGATTTTGCAGATTTGATGAAATTAAGAGTCCTGAGGCTGGGAGATTATTTTGGATTCTTCAGGTGGATCCAACATAATCATAAATGCCCTTATAAGAAGCAAGCAGGAGGAAGAGAGTCATAAGTAGAAGATGAGATGGTGGAAGAAAGAGGAGGAAGTGATGCGAGGAAGGAGCCACAAGCCAAGGAATGAATGTGACTTTTAAACACTGGAAAAGCCAAGAAAACTCTTCCCTGTTATGGATTGAATTATATGCTCCCAAAAGATAAGATGAAGTCCTAACACCCTTATTTGTGAATGTGACCTTGTTTTGGGGGAAACATGGCCTCTCTTTTTTTTTTTTTTTGAAGATATTATTAGTTTAAGTTGACGAAGTCATACTAGAGTAGGGTGGGCCCTAATTCTATATGACAGGTGGCTTACAAAAGAGAACAGACATGGAAATAGGGACACACACATGGGGAAGACACTATGTGAGGATCTATCTGCAAGCCAAGGAATGAGCAGAAACACCCAGTGATATCAGAAGCTGAAAGAGAAAAGAAACCTCCCCTAGAACCAAAAGAGTTCTACCAATGCCTTGAATTTGAACTTCTAGTCTCCAGAACTGTAAGAAAATAATTTTCTATTCTTTAAAGCAGCTCACTTTGCAGTATGTTGTGACTGCAGCCTTAAAAAGAAACTAAAATATCCTGACAGTTTCCAGAAGGTGCCATCCCTGCTGATACCTTGACCTTAGCCCAGTGAAATTGATTTCAGATTCTGACTTCCTGAAATGTAAGATAATAAATTCACATTGTTTTAAGCTACTAAGTTTGTGGTAATTTGTTACAGCAGCAATAGGAAAGTAATTCAGGAAGCACGACATGTGAGTGGAGAAGCGAGACAGGAACAGGGGAAAAATCAATACCATTATCAATTAGGCTACCACTCTGTATCTGGAACTTGATCCTCTTGGATAAATGCAAGAGCAGCGTGAAGATAAAACTTAGAATTCTTTACCCCCCAAACACCAACTCTTATCAGTCATCACTCGAGGGCTGATAAAGTATTAATTTCTGGCACTTTTGGGCTTCCACTCGGGCAAGTAAGGCAGGCTCTGGTGACTGGAGAAATCCCGGGGCAAACTGCAGGTGCTGGAACTTGGAAGTCTAGCTGTTGTGCAGTGAGACATAGTTGAGGGGACATGGACAGTGTACTGACAGCATCTATGAGGGATTCCGATCTGTGTATATTTACTGTCAGTCTATGAACTGAAAGAATTTAGAAATCACCTATATATTTTTATATCATGTAGACACCAACATGTGCATACACACATACAACTTGTGTGTCACACACACATTGCTATCTCTTTGAAATATAATACAATGTATACAGGGAACCCCTTATGAATTTACCGGTCAATAAAAATCCTTACTGATTGGTAAAAATGCACACACACAGATACACACACACACACACAAATAATTATAAAAGCTAACTTTATGCTTTCTAATCTTATAGTAAATGGGAAGATTATTTTAAAAAGTATAAGATTATAGTTACCTGTGTTTGCTCCAAAGATGATAAGCTTCTTAGGTTAGGTGACACCACATTTTTGAATATAATATAAAATTCTAAACACGTGATTAGTAAATGTATCATTTGATTTGTGGGAAATCAGTGAATTGTACAGGCAATATATAAATGCGATAGATCAGTAAACTAGCTTTAAGCCACAGAGTTCTTTTAAAATGAGCAATCTAAAGAGAAAAGTCACATATTCATTCTTAATAAAACTGAATGCAAATTAATCAATCCAAAATTGAAATATTCAAGGAAGTGTAGCCCAATATATTATCAGGTACGCCTTACCAGAAGCATGAACCTAAGCTCAAGTTAACCTTTAAATGCTATTCTTGAAAAAAAAAAAAAAAATGCCATCAAGCCAATTCTGACTTACAATGACCCTCTAGCACAGAGTAGAACTGCCCCATAGAGTTTCCAAGGAGTGCCTCGGGGATTCAAACTGCCGATCTTTTGGTTAGCAACCGTAGCTCTTAACCAGTGCGCCATCCATTCTTGAATACAGGGTGTTTTAATATTATCCTTTTGTCCAGAGTATTTCACAGAAATTAAATTATGAGCTCCAAAAGTAATATTTTAAATATTAACCTTCATGTAATGGAAAAATATGTGTATTCAAATATGGCTGGCTATTTAAGAAATATGGATCTTTAACCCACGGTCAAATGGCTTATTGATCACTCATTAATTACGTATTTAAAAGTATTTTTTTGAACATGCATTGTGTGCCAGATAAAACTTTGCAGAGCTTACATAACAGTGAGGAAAGAAAATAAGTGAAATAAATAATGACACATATAAAACCAAAAACCAAACCTGTTGCCTTCAAGTTGATTCCAACTCACAGCAACCGTATACGACAGAGTAGAACTGCCCCATAGGGTTTCCAAGGAGCACGTCATGGATTTGAACTGCCGACCTTCTGGGTAGCAGCTGTAGCTCTTAGCCAGTACGCTACCAGTGTTTCCATGAAACAGAATATCAAATAATGATGAGTTTAATGTAAAAAGATAAAAGCATGGCAATGGATATGAAGTTCCAAAGGTAGGAGGGTATACCATTTTTAATTGTTGTTTTGGGAAGCCTTCAATGGCTGTAGTTCAAGAAAGGGAGCGGTCCAGATTGGAGGTGTATACATTTTATACTTGTGAGTTAGTAAATATTTTTGAAAGCCACAAATCTGTGTGATATCAACAAATGAACTGAGTGCTAATACAAAGAACACGATATCTGAAGGCTGAACTCTGGTATAACCCGTGATTTAGAGCTCTGGGAAGAGAAGGAACGGGCAGTCGGTCAGACTGCGAAGAAACATTCAGAGAGGTAGGAGGAAAACCACTAAAATGTGTTAGCCTTGAAGCCATGTTAACAATGAAGAATGTCACCAAGAAGAGAGTGATCACTTGTGCAAAACACTGCTGATGTAAAAGGGCTGAAGCCTATCTGAAGGATGTAGCAATCTACAGATTATTGGCACTCTTGAAAGAGCTGTTACGTTGGATAAGAAAGAGGAGCAGCCTTATTGGAGAGGGTTTATTAGAGAGTGGGAGGAGCCAGAGGCATCTCTCAGGTAGGGCAGGTATGGCATATGCTCAGAGTACCACTTGAAGAGGCGGGGGCACCACTGAGAAGTTTCTATTAACCATTGCAATTTCTATAGCCAGCAATGCAAGATCATTCAGCAAGTTAAAACTAATATTTTCATATTTGAAAGGCTCCATGGGTCAAAGAAGGAGTCCTGGTGGCACAATGGTTAAGTGCTTGGCCACTAACCTAAAGGTCAGCAACTTGAACCCACCAGCCTCTCTGTGGGAGAAAGATGGTGCAGTCTGCTCTCTTAAAGTTAAAAAAAAAAAAAATACCACTGCCATCAAGTGGATTCCAACTCATAGCAACCTTACAGGACAGAGTAGAACTGCCCCACAGAGGTTCCAAGGAGCACCTGGTGGATTCAAACTGCCAACCTCTTGGTTAGCAGCCATAGCACTTAACCACTAGGCCACCAGGGTTTCCTTCCTAGAGATTACAGCTTTGGAAACCCTATGGGGTTGTTCTACTCTGTTCTACAGGGTCGCTATGAGTTGGAATTGATTCCACAGCAATGGGTTTGGTAATGCATCAAGGTAGACGATATGTGATCTTGCTCTGCTGAGTGTAGAAAAGAGAAGAAACTGAAAAAATGACTTTGGGGATTCATATACCAATTTTATTCAGTGAAACTAAGGAAGGAGCAGTTGTAATTTTCATGCAGTGCCATAATGTGTTAAGTAAAAGATTAACAAGCTTGACTTGTATTTTTGAGCTGATATTATGGTAAAGTTATCTAAAAGATTGTTGTCAGATATTTGAGAGGGGTATTATTTCAGTGCTTGCTATAGGTGCTATTTTCTGTAGCCATGCCTCTGGAGAAGAGGTAATACAATTCAATTTTGTATATTTTTTATGATAATGTCATTCATATCTCTTCTCCATTAGACATCAAGTAATTCAGGCTTAATTTGTTAGACAATTAGGGCATTTTCATCCCTTTCTGTCCTGAGTTCTCTCACCTATCATTCCATATATTTCTGTTTGGCTACTTCAATTTTGAAATTATGAGTTTCTGATTGCCATGTCCTCTTCTGTCTTCAGTGTTTTGTTAGATTACTTTTGATTCAGCTGGGTGTAAAGGTACAGTTTTATTTTCCTTCATGACTCTCTATGTGTGTGTGTTGGAGCACCAGTATTTTCATCCGTTAAAAGCTGTGGTTCTTTGATTTGTTTTGATTTTCTTCTTGCATGTTTTAAAGAGTGCCAAGTAACCTTTTTTCTGTTTATGATGGTTTACATTAGATTGTCCTAAACCAGCAGGCAGTTCAAAATAGGAGGGTGTATAGCATGTTTAAGTAATTTTGTGATTGTATGTATACTTCTATATCCACCTTTATGTATATTTCTTTGGAATATGCCCCACCTCCCACATTTTGAAAATTTTCTTTTGAATCTTTGATATGATTGTGTATTGGTAGCATCCTTACTTTACTACTGTGGCTCCAAAGAGTACCTTCGTCTCCAAGTTGCTTCCTTTCTTTCCTAGTGCCTTTTCAACAATGCTAGTAGTTAGTGCTTTGATCCCCAGGTCATAGACTGACTCCTGAGATTTCCACAGTGTGAAAACTTCTCCTTGATGAAATAACCTTGGTCAATGTTTTCTATTTTCCTCCTTCATTAGGATTCTTCTTTCTCCTCTTCTACCTAATCCCTGACTAAATCTCCATGCTTGCGTAACTCTAGAGGTGACTCTGATGGTCAGAGATTTTTATTTCCCTGCCAAACCAAAACCAAACCCACTGCCACCTAGCTGATTCCGACTCATAGCGACCCTATAGGACAGAGTAGAACTGCCTCTTAGGGTTTCCAAGGCTGTAAATCTTCATGGAAGCGCTTTAACCACTGACCACCAAGGCTTCTCAACAGACATGTAAATTAAAATTTGCAGTATTCTCTGCTTCAGTCTTATACTGGGAGTATAAGCAGTAGATAATTTGGTTTTATTTGTGTTCTATTTTGATCTTTATGTTTATTTTGAGAATGTATAGAGGAATTAAATTTAGTCAGATTTCATAATCCCAGAAGCCTGTTACCATCCAGTCTTTTCAGACTTATAGGGATCCTATAGGGCAGAGTAGAACTGCCTCATTGGATTTTCAAAGAGCTTTTTTTAATCTTTACAGAGGCAGACTGTCACATTTTTCTCCTGTGGAGTGGCTGGTAGATTTGAACTGTTGACCTTTAGGTTAACAGCCAAGTGCTTAACCATTGTGCAATCAGGGGGCCTTCTTTAACCCCAAAGCATGCTAAAAATCTCTCTTAATGTAGTACCATTATTTCTTCATTTTATTGATATATATTGATTAGGCGAAAATAATCCTGTTGAGTAAAGCCTGGCAGATATCATTGTAACTTATGAATGATTAAATTCAATTTAAAATACACAAAACTTGTGATCTGTATTTCAATTCTAGACTATAAGTCTAAAGAATTTCAGTGAAAAGCAACATTATAAAAGATATAAATTTAATTTCATTGAATAAATCAAAGAAAATGCTTTACTTGAAAAAAATGTAGATTACCACGATATTAGACACTTCTAGAATACATTAAGGAGCTCTGGTGGCACAGTGGTTAAATACTGTTTGTTAACCAAAAGTCCAGCAGTTCAAACCCACCAACTCCTCCTTGGAAACCCCATGGGGCAGTTCTCAGCTGTATGGGATTGTTATGAGTCGGAATCAATTTGAAGGCAACAGGTTAGAGTACTTTAAAGGATGTTACAAAGAACTCAGGGTAGCTTTTACTGCTAATAAATTTTAATACCTTGCAAAATATGGAAAATAATACACATTTGAATAAATGACTGTGGATAACACCACGGAATTTCCATATCTGGAAGCCATCAGAGGATGAATTAGATTTTATTTTGTTTGTTTAGGGGGAGGTGGAAATTGAACGAAGTATTTCTTGATGAGGAGGAAATGAGATATTTATAACCTCTCGATGTTCCTTTCGGCTTTAATATCAGTTTTTGCTATCCAGCTGTGTTTTTCGCCTGTGACCCTGCTATGTTTCCTCTTTTTAGTAGAGTTTCCCTTTCCTGTCTCTATCGTGGCAGGAGAAAAGTACCACTTGGTACTCCTTATAAATATGAATGCATTGCTTTAACCAAAAAAAAAAAAGGAGGGGGGCGGTAGAAATAATATAGAAGTGTTAAGCAGCTGAAAGTAAAAGACCAGAATTTTCTGAAAATGCTCATAGCTTCAATTTCGTACTTAATTTATCTATATGACTCAACAAAATCACTTAACCACACAAAAAAATACTTAACATTTGAAACTGGAAAACTACTGCACTAATATCATTAGTAAGAACTATCATCAGCAACATAGAAAACACTCAAATATCTCTAATCCAGAAAATTTTAATTACCTAGCCATGCTAAAAGTAACAAAACTATTTACTCAGTTGTTTTTATATTGCTTATAAAATAAGCCCTTGAGTACAATGATAAGTTAAGTGCTACTTTTGCATTCATGAAAAACAAAGCAGTCTGAAAAGAGTGCAGCTGGCTCACTGCTTGCAGGAAAACCTCTTATCTTTTGCATAATCGCACACACACACAAACATGCATGCCCATGTGCTCACACACACACACAAAACTTATATACCTAAACAGGTAAGAGCAATTTTTATCCACTAAAACATATTCTGGTGCATTATTGCTGACAGATAAATTGACAGATGGAGGGGAAATAAAACTTTCAAATAAATAAATGTCCTTTAGGATGATTATGTAATTTAGTACCTGGCATAATTTTTGAAATATTCAAAAGGCACTAGACATTTTTTATTCTAAAAATAGTGAGGTGCTGTGGATGTAGTATTTTTAAAAGCTCATCTAAGCTGCTCTAATATTTTCAATGAAATCTTAAAATAAGCAATAATGATTATACACATCCGTGCTGAGGTTTGAAAAATGAAAGAAATATTGGCAATGTTGCTGTCCATGTCAATGAAAATACGTCATAAATTAGCCATGAATTTTGGTAATGGTGGCAGTGCATCTTAAGTATGTCACTTTTTGTGACTTTTTTGCGTAGCGAATTTTCTAATATTTTGCTCCAGGATAAATCTGTCAGATAGAATTTTTTGTTTTATTTTTTAAAACTTTTTGTTTTCTTTTCATCCTCTTGCAGTAATTTGCTTATATGTAAGAATAACATAGCTATAGAAATTACTTGTAACAAAAAATTACTTATGTATCTTTAAGACTCTGTAATATTCAATACATTATGTACATTCCTTCCTCAAATTCTTTCTTCTTTTACTGTATTTTCTCAGTCTTTTTCCTGGGAGCTTCTCACTCTGCTTGCACTTTAAAGGTTTGTAATCTTTTCTTTTCACTTCTTTCTTTAACTTAGGAATTCTCTGTGACTATCATTCAAATTTACACACCAACCATTAATGCCAAAGTTGAGGAAATTGAAGACTTTACCAACATCTACAGTCTGAAATTGATCAAACATGTAATCAAGATGCATTGATAATTACTTGAGATTGGAATGCAAGAGTCTGAAACAAAGGAGAAGGATTGGTAGTTGGAAAACACAGACTTGGTAATAGAAATGACTCAGGAGGTAGCATGATAGAATTTTGCAAGTCCAGTGACTTATTCATTTTGCAAGTCCAAATACCTTTTTTTAATAACATAAACAGACTATACACGTGGAACTCGCCAGGTGGAACACACAGGAATCATATTGACTACATCTGTGGAAAGATACAATGGAGAAGCTTAATATCATTAGTCAGAACAAGGCCAGTGACCACCTGGGGAACAGGCCATCAGTTGCTTACATGCAAGTTCAAGTTAAAGCTACAGAAAATTAAAACAAGTCCATGAGAGCCAAAGTACAACCTTGAGTATATCCCACTTGAATTTAGAGATTGTGTCAAGAATAGATTGGATACATTGAACACTGACAACAGAAGACCAGAGGATTTGTGAGACGACATCAAGGACATCATACTTGAAGAAAGTAAATGGTAATTAAAAAGACAGTAAAGAGACAAAATACCAAAATGGATATCATAATAGACTCTGAAATTTGCTCTTGAATCTAGAATACTAAAAGCTAACAAAAGAAATGATGAAGTAATAAAGCTGAACACAAGTTTTCAAAGGAGGCTTGAGAGCAAAAAGTAAAGGACTATAATGTGCTTATCAAAGACCTGAAGTCAGAAAACCAAACAGGAAGAACAAGCTCAACCTTTCTCAACCTGAAAAGAAGTGAAGAGAAAATTCAAGGCTCAAGTTGCAATACTGAAGGATTGTAAAGACAAAAAATTACCCAGGGACTCTTCTCTTTCTATATGAAGTTAATGATTACTTTTTCAGTCTCGTTAAAGAATGTTATTGGTATTTGGATTGGGATTGCATTGTATTTGTAGATTGCTTTGGGTAGAACTGGTATTTTCACAATTTTCACTCTACTATCCATGAGAATGGTATGTTTTTTCATATAGGTAGTTCTCTTCGGTTTTTTTGCAGTGGTCCTGGATAAGTAAAGCATTATTGAAGAAGAAGAAAAATGTAGGAGCACTCACAATACCTGACCTCAGAACCTAATATACAGCTACAGTAGTCAAAACTGCCTGGTGCTGGTACAAAGACAGGTACAATGACCAATGGAATAGAATTGAGAATCTATATGTAAATCTGTCCACCTACCATTGTCCCCTGATCTTTGACGAGGGCACAAAGTCCATCAAATGGGGAAAAAGCCCAGCCCATTGTTGATGAGTTGACTCTGACTCGTAGAGACTGTATGACAGAGTAGAACTGCCTCTTAAGGTTTCCAAGGAGTGGCCAGTGGAGTCGAACTGCTGACCTTTTGGTTAGCAGCCAAACACTTAATCACTTCACCAACAGGGCTTCAAATGGGGAAAGATAGTCTTTTTAACAACTGGTGCTGGCAAAACTGGATGTCCATCTGCAAAATAATAAAAAAAAAAGAAACAGGACCATACCTCATACCATACACAAAAACTAACTCAAAATGTATCAAAGACCAAGGGCAACTAAAAAAAAAAAAGATTTTATTTGTAAACATGACTCAGAAAAGCACTAAGAGATCACAGAAAGAGATGATTATAAAGTAACTTTCTTACAAAATATAATGCTAGGCTTCTATGTTGCTTTTAACATGTTTTATTTTCAAAGTAGCTAGCCCATAACAACCTTGAAAGAGAAGGGAGGTCCTGAAGAGTCAGGTCTATCACAGTAAAAGCAAAAGGCAGTCTGCTCAATCCCTGACTCTGCTTGGGGAACAGCTCCTGGAATTCTATTCCTCTAGAACTGACAGCCAAGGCCCTGCTCTGCCTGTGACTGCAATGAAGAAAGCAGCTTTTCCATTTTGAATCATCCACTAGTGACCATCTGGAGGGTGAGACCCAGACCCTGGGGTCTGTTCAAAGCCTCTACCTACTATTTTGATAAAATTCAAGGAAAAGAGGGATCAGTATAAAGATCATAGGAGAAAAAAATGGGATCAATGCTAAAGGCCCTAATACAGGGCATTAACTGGATACAAATCATTAACTGGATACAAATCATAACTAGCAACACACAAATTCAAGAAGATAAGCTAGATAACTGGGATCTTCTAAAAATTAAACACTTATGCTCATCAAAAGTCTTCACTAAATGGTAAAAAGAGAACCTATAACACGGGGGTGGGGTGGGGGGAATTTGGCTATGACAAATCTGGCAAAGTTCTAATCTTTAAAATCTAAAGGAAAATCCAACACCCCTACAACAAAAAGGTAAATGATACAATTAAAAAATGGGTAAAGGATATGAACAGACACTTTGGCAAAGAAGATATTCAAGCAGCTAAAAGACACAAAAAGAAATGCTCAGGATCACTAGCCATCAGAAAAGTACAAATCAAAACCACAATGAGATACAATCTCAGCAAGACAATACTGGCACCAATCAAAAAACCAGAAAATAACAAATGTTGTGGAGACTAGTGGGAGTTTGGAACACTTATGCACTGCTAGAGGGAATGCATAAGGGTACAACCATTTTGGAAAATGGTATGGAACTTCCTTAAAATGATAGGAATAGAAATACCATATGATCCAGAATCCCACTACTAGGACTATATCCTAGAGAAATAAGAGTCGTCACATGAATAGACATACGCACACCTATGTTCACTGCAGCATTGATCACAGTAACAAAAAGATGGAAACAACCTAGATGCACATCAACAGATGAATGGATAAACAAACTAAGGTTCTTATACACAATGGAATACTATGCAATGATAAAGAACAATGATGAATCTGCTAAGCATCTCACAACATGGATGAATTTGGAGGGCATCATGCTGAGTGAAATAAGTCAAACACAAAAGGACAAATATTATGTGATGCCACTACTATAAAAACTCATGAAAAGGTTTACACTCCAAAAGAAACAATCTTTGATGGTTACAAGGGAGGGGAAGGGTGGTGATGGAAAAACAGTAAATAGACAATAGATGAGTGATAACTTTGGTGAAGGCAAGACAGTACACAATACTGGAGAAGCCAGAACAACTTGTCTGTCTAAGGCAAGGTGGTGGAAGCTCTCTAGACACATCCAGACTCCCTGAGGGAACAAATTACTAGGCTAAGGGCTGCGGTGAGCATGGTACTGGAGAAAATTTTGCTCCATTGGCATAACATAGTTTATAAAGAAAATGTTCTATATTTTACTTTGGTGAGTATCATCTGGGGTCTTAAAAGCTTGTGAGCGGCCATCTAAGATACATCTCTGATCTCACCTCATCTGGAGCAAGGGAGAATTAGAAAAATCAAAGACACAGGGGTAAGATTACCTCAAAGTACTAACAGACCACAATTACCACAGCCACCACCAGACTAAGTCCAGCACAGCTAGATGGTGCCCAGCTACCACCATATCGGCTGTTCTGACAAGGATCAGAATAGAGGGTCCCGGACAGAGCTGGAAAAAAATGTAGAAAATTCTAACTCACAAAAATGAATAAATAAGCAGACTAATTGATCTGACGGAGACTGGAAAAACTCTGAGAATATAGCCTCCATTAAGTAATGAAGTCGCTCCTGAAGTTCGCCCTTCAGCCATAGATTAGACAGACCCCTAAAACAAAATGAGACTAAATGGGCACACCAGCCCAGGGGCAAAGATGAGAAGGCAGGAGGAGACAGGAAAGCTGGTAATAGGGAACCCATGGTTGAGAAGTGAAGAGTATTAACATGTCGTGGGGTTGGCAACCAATGTCACAAAACAATATGTGTACTAATTTTTTAAGGAGAACCCATTTTGTTCTGTAAACCTTCATCCTAAGTACAATTCAAAAAATGAATAAATAAGGGCAGAAAATTGAACGAAGCAGAAGGCAACAAAGGAAGATGGAATGAATACACAGAGTTGCTGTACTGAAAAGAATTGGTCAATGTACTGCCATTTCAAGAGGTAGCATATGATTAAGAACCCATGGTACTGAAGGAAGTGCAAGCTGCCCTGAAGGCACTGGTGAAAAACAAGACTCTAGGTATTGACAAGTTCCATGAATTGGAATACCAAATGAGGTGTTTCAACAAACAGATGCAACATTGGAAGCGTTCATTCATCTATGCCAAGAAAGTTGGAAGACAGCTCCCTGGCCAACCGACTGGAAGGGATCTATATTTGTGCCCATTCCAAAGAAAGATGATCTAATGGAATGGGGAAGTTATTCAACATCATTAATATGCCATGCAAGTAAAATTATGCTGCAGATAATTCAACAATACTTGCAGCAGTATATTGACAAGGAACTCCCAGAAATTCAAGCTGGATTCAGAAGAGGATGTGAAATGAGGAATATCACTGCTGATGCCAGGTGAATCTTGGCTGAAAGCACAGAACACCTGAAATATTTTTACCTTTTTATTGACTATGCAATACATATTGTCTATGTATTGATCATAACGAATTATGGATAACACTGAGAAAAATGGGAATTCTAGAACACTTATTTTTGCTCATGAAGAACCTGTACATAGACCAGGATGCAGTCCTTTGAACAGAACATGGGGATGCTGTATGATTTAAAATCAGAAAAGACGTGGGTCAGGGTTGTATCCTTTCACCATACTTATTCAATCTGTATGCTGAACAAATAACCCTAGGAGCTGTGCTATGTGAAGGAACTTGTGGCATCAGGATTGGAAGAAAACTAATTAACAACCTGCCCTGCTGTATGGAGATAATACAACCTTCCTTGCTGAAAATGAAAGGAATTGAAGTACTTACTGGTAAAGATTAAAGACTAGGCCCTTCAATATGGATTGCATCTCAACATAAAGAAAACAAAAAGTGGACCAATAAGCAACATCATGAAAAACAAAAAATGAAAGTGTCAAGGATTTTATCTTACTTGGTTCCACAAGTAAGATACAGAAGCAGCAGTAAAGAAATCAAACGATGTATTGCATTGGGTAAATCTGCTGCAAAAGACCCCTTTAAAGTGTTGAAAAGCAAAGATGTCACTTTGAGGACTAAGGTATACTTGATCCAAGCCATGATATTTTCAATGGCTTTCATATCTGTGGAAAGCTGGGCAATGAATAAGAAGACACAATAATCTATGCTTTTGAATTACAGTGTTGGTGAAGCGAAGAATATTGAATATACCATGATCTGCCATGAGAATGAATGAATCCGTCTTGGAAAAAGTACTGCCAAAATGCTCCTTAGAAACTAGAGTGGTGACACTACTTCTCTTGTACCTCGGACATGCTATCAGTAGGCGCCAGTCCTTGGAAAAGGACATCATGTTTTGTAAAGTAGAGAGTAAGCAAAAAATAGGAAGATCCTCAAGGAGGTGGATTGAGACAGTGACTGTAAAGGTTGCCTCAGACCTAGCAACAACTGTGAGGATGGCAGAGCACCAGACAGTGTTCCCTTCTGGTGTTCGTAACACCACTACGAGTGGGAAATGCCTTGACAGCATATTCTTAACTTGACATATTCTTAACTATTTCTATAATTTCATTCCCCCACCAACAACAAAAACTCCTGATCGTAAATAGATTTCCTAGGGTGCTAATGAAGCATAGGTGGGCTGTGGTGGCGCAGTGGTAGAACTCTCATTTTTCACGGGGGAGACCTGGGTTCGAATTCCTTCCAGTGCACTCATACACAGCTACCACCTGTCTTCTCAGTGGAGGCGTGCGTGTTGCTATGATGCTGAACAGGTTTCAGTGGACCTTTCTGACAAAGATGGACTTGGAAGAAAGGCCTGGTGATCTATTGCCATAAAGATTACTGCCACAAAAACTATATGGAGCACCTCTACTCTATAACAAAATGGGGTCACCATGAGTCAGAATTAACTCAAAGGCAACAGATTTGGCTTATTCAGTTGTAGCTGCTCAGCTAAGAAATGTGGCCTTCAATCCAATAACCACAGGATGAAATTATTATTCAGCACGATATACAAAACTCTGAATGCGGTCGTTCTCCTTCCCTGCTTAGCTATGCAAAAAATACCACGAACCATCTGCATTAACTACCAATTCATTAAGCCTTTAAATACCTTTTTGTTTTTGAATCTATTATGTCTGATGCTTAAAATGGTTGTTCTCCATCTTTACATTCTGATTTAGTCATACCTGAGACCTGGGTTTATAGATATTATCACTCTGTGAGGTCTTAGCAAACTTCCTTCATCGGCATTCATTCATTCTCTTGGAAATTACATATTTTCTCTTTCATAATAGCATTGTATTTTAAATCTCTAGTAGAGATCTTTTTCAATCTTAATTTATTTAAATGAGTTATTTCCATCCCTATCTCTACCGGGGAATTTTGTTGTTGTTGTTAGGTGCCTTCAAATGGATTTCAACTCCTAGTGACCACATGCAAGAGAGTAGAACTGTCCCCAAGGGTTTTCTGGGCTGTATCTTTAATGGAAATAGATCACGAGGTTTTTCTCCTGCAGAGCCACTAAGTGGGTTCCAACTGTCAATCTTTCATTTAGCAGCTGAGCTCTTAACCATTGAGGCACCAGGGCTCCTTACCAGGGGAATTTAAGCCCTATGATATAGATTGTATTTTATTCATTTTTATATTATTACTTCCTACAACAAAAATGACACGAATTTTAGCACCCAGTAAATATGTTGAATGAATGCATTTACCGATTCATTTTAGATGAACTCTTAATATTCCATTCTAGGACCAACCCCTCCACTTATGCACACAACGTCATCTATTCTCTTCTACTTCTTCAGGACATCAGTAGACCAATTGTCTCATCTGTCTCTTGTACCTTTTGTAGCATCCCGTCCCTCTCTTTAATCATTTCCATTAGCACCAAATTCACTGTAGTATTTTCCATCTTTGAAAGGCCTATCCCTTACCATACTTACCTTCCAGCCATCAGTGTCTTTATTTGCTCCTTTCTACACAAAACCCTTTGAAAGTATTACCTAAATGTGTCTCCAATTTCTTTCTAGTCATTGTGGCTTGAATGCCGTAAAATCAGACCTTGCTCTTACCTTCCATGCCCTCCACATCTGTTCGGGACATCCATTTTATTAAAAGCTCGTTTCTTATTCTTCTCATCCTGGAATTTTAGGTGCATTTGGCACAGTTGATGAGACTCTTTCCTCCTCTTCTTCATTTAGTTTCTCTTCTCACCTCATGTTTGCTCCTTATTTGTCTCCTTTGCTCTCACTCTCCAACTGCTTGATTTGTAATGACCTGAAGCTTGCCACATTGTACAGCTTTTATTATTTTCCTGTACTCTACATGTAATCTCAAGTAGTGTCATGCCTTAAATGTCAACTACATGGCAAAATTTCAAAAATTTGTAAATCCAGATCAGACCTCACCATTGAACTCCAGGTTTATATATCCCAAAGCATAAGACATATTCCCCAGTATCTAAAAGATATCTCAAACTTAACATGTGCAAAATCTAACTGTTGAATCTGATCGTTGCTCTTAATTAATTTCTCTGTTCGGCTGCTCTATTGGTAAACAGCGACGCTATGAGTTTCTCAAGACCCAAAACATTAAGTTAACCTATGCTCTTCTTTTTGTTCTTCTTTTATGTTCTTTCTCTCCAATGTTATGTCCAAATTATCAGTAAGTCCTTTGAAATATATTCAGCATCCTTTCACTCCTCATTACCTCTGCTACTAGCATGCTAATCCAACACACTTTTATTTTACCTGCATTGTTGCAGCATCCTCCAAACTGCTCCCACTGCTTTTGCCCTAGTCCCTCTGAAGCGTACCCTCAACCAGGCCAAAGTGATCCTTTTAAGTCAAATCAGATGTCTCTTCTGCTTGAAACTGCCCCAGAGCTTCCTATTTTATTCACAGTTAAACTATGCTTTCCCTAAGATACACTGTACTAGAAGATATTTTCTGTGTCTCAAAATGCCCCCCATGTTTTAATTTTCTGGCCTTATCTCTTACTATTTGATTCCATTCTAGCCACTCTGGTCTGGCTGCTAATTCTCAATCATGTCAAGCATGTGCTTGCCTCAAAACTTTTACACTTGTGCGTTGCTTTGACTAGTACTTCCCATGTAACATTTCTTCAGCTCTCAGCTCAAATATCACAATATTAATGAGTCTATTCTTGTCTGTACTATATGATATACCTATTAGCATTTCCTATGACATCTTCTTCTTGCAGGTTTATTTCATAGTCCTTATATTTGTTGTTGTTAGTTGTCCTTGATTTGGCCCTGACTCATTGCCATTTTATGTAAACAGAACGAAATGTTGCCCAAGTCTCGGATCATCTGCATTATATTTGGTATGTTTGAGACCATTGTTGTGGCCACTGTGTCAGTCCATCTCACTGAGTGTTACCCTCATCCTCACTCATCTTCCATTTTACCAAACATGATAACCTTTTGTAGTTATCAGTCTCTCCTGATGATGTGTCCAAAGGACGTAAACTGAAGTCTCACAATCCTCACTTCTCAGGAGTATTCTGGTTTTATTCTTCTAAGTTTAATTTGTTCCTTCTTCTGAAAGCCAGTGATATGTGTGATATTCTCTGCTAATTCCACAATACAAATGCATCAATTTTTCTTCCACCTGCCTTTTTTTTTTTTTCCCAAATTTCATGTGCATATGAGATGAAAATACCATGGCTTGGGTCAGGTGCACTTTACTCATTAAAGTGATATCTTTGCTTTGTAAAATTTTCAGTTTTTTTGCAGCAGATTTGCCCAATGCAGTAGGTTGTTTGATTTCTTAACTGCTGCTTCCATGGACATTCATGGTTGATTCAGGTAGAATGAAATCATTAACATCTTCAATTGCTTCTCCAACTAAATGTTTACTTCTATGTTATTTTCTCTTGGATTAGATCAGCCAAGCTGATTCAAAGAAAAATCTTCCTAAAATATTATACTATTCTCAGACTCTTTTGGAAAGTTCTGAGTTAATTTATTATTACCCTCTTATGGAACATTCCCTAATATTCATTTATAGCTGTAATTATTTACCTTTAAAATATTCTCTTAGTCTCTGAATTTCCAGATGCTAAAGTTAAATTTTACTTCTATTTTTTTGTTTTTCTTTTTTTTCCTACTGTCGTTACGCTTTCCTTTGAGAATATGGTCACTTGACTGATTCTCTTATTGTATACAGTTAATTCTCTAAGGCTTTCTCCAGTTTGAATAACTGTGGCTAATAATGTTTCCCTTAATTACTTATATGCTGTTTTAGCCTTTCATTTAGAATGTATAAAGGATATCAGTCTTCAAATCACTATTACGTTTAGGTAGACTCTAGCCATTCTAGCTTGTTTTCCAGGTATTTTCAAGATTGCCATTAATTAGAAACACACACACACAAATGGTAATTTTTCTGAAAGAACCTTTTGACTTTCCCATTATGCAGTGTTTCTAATGGTTTTTCTACCACAGGGTTTAACAGTTGCCATATCAAATAACAGCTTACTAGAAATGTTCCTGATGATTATATTTAATTAATTTCTAGCAAAGTCACCCTTCATTATTTACTGATTTTTTTTAAAGAAAATATATTGCCCCATTTAATGCTTTGACTACCCAATTATTGCTACAATAAAATAAATACATAGAAAAACCAAATGAAATAATAGAGAGCTTTGTGTAAAATTGAAAATAGAGCTAAACTTGATGGTTGAATATGAATATATCAATTTATTACATGCCATCAACAGCAGTTTAAAATGTGGCTAACCACACAATGTAAGTCAGTGGCATAAAGATCTGAAAAGGAAGAAAACTGAGTAAGTTTCATGGATACATAAAGTATGAAAGTAGAAGTATATGAAATGTTAGATTTTTCATTATATTTTATAATGTGCTTCTATGATATTTTTATTGTGGCAATCATGCTAGTCTTCAGTTCAGTCAAACTGAGTGAAAACAGAGGCACTATATAGGAAAAATCCACTTTTAATTTAAATCCAATGAATGCTGGTCATTACTGATCATTCATTAATTCCTTAACTTGGCACTCTCTTTCAATAGATGAAGTGCAGGCCTCTTGCCAAATAGAGACCACATGTTTGTGGAATGTCCAGACCATGTTGCTGTGCCTTAGGTAATAATTACAGCAATATTTATCAAAGTGGCTGTCTGCAAAAGAGCCATGTGTACCTTTTCCTCTTCAGTTCTTACAAATGGAAGGAGACTAGAAAATTAAAAGTAAAATTTAAAGGATGAAGAGGCAGAACGAAATATTAATCTGCTTCCAGCTGAGTTAGGGTAACCACTAAATGTTACTTTGAAGTAAGTAAAGACCTTATCCTGGGGGAGAGATGAATGAGCAGAAAGGAAGCATTTTAAAAGGTTCTCATCTTCAGTAGGACATTTGTTTCTTAAATGACCTATTCTTTTTATTACTAGAATTTAAAGGCTTCCGACAAGACTTTGAAACTGATAGACTCTTGAAGTCATTGAGCTGAAGTGGAGGAGTTTACATCTTTATTAAAGTCGTTTTTTTTTTTTTTTTTTTTGATCGTGATAAACAATTCCTATTAATTGCTGTGGTGCCTCTATAATCAAACGTCTCTAAGTATATTTTATTTCTTTATCTAAAACGTTTCCCTACTAAAATGCTTATATGAAAGTGAAATATTAGTCAGTGATTCCAAAATTTTTGATTTAATGCCTAACATCAAGATGCTATCTAATAGTTTTAAGATTATTGAATTAGATAAGCAACATATTCTGATGACTATTCTTTCTCCCAATTTACAGTGAAGTAACTTTTGTTAATTCTCTAAAAATCATGTATTTTAAAAATTTCCCTGCCTTCCCAATTTAACCGTTCGAGGAAAAAAAGTTATGGAACTTTTTTTAGCTGATCTGAATTTTTATTTCTAACAAAGTATATAAATAACATTTACTGCAAATTTGACAAATATTCATAAAGCCAATGATAGATGCTCAGTATCTATTCTTTCTCCCATTAGTATTTTCCATTACTTTCTATCATATAACTTGCATTTTGACACTTAAAATGTTTAGTTACACACACACACACAGAGGCACACACACATACACACACATTTCTTGTATCCTATGATGGGAGCTAAAGTAATCTAATTATACTATCAGATTTAAGTAGACAAGCTTTCTAGCAATTAGCTTTTGAAAGTTCAGTTATAAGTGTATGAAATATTCATTCCAGTTTTCATCAGATATTGGCAAAGTCCTCTCATTTGAATAATGCTACTATTCTGAAGACGGAAGAAGGCAGGCTGTGAACTGCAGAAGAGGGTAGTCGCTTTGTCCTTTTGCCTTGCTGAGGCTCCCAGAGTTGAGCTAGTTGAGTACTGGTATAAACCATCAAAACCAGTCATGTATATTCAGTTAACTAAGACACACTAGACATTTTAACTGCTCCATCCCAAATATAAAATTAAAAAAGGAAATAAATTTTTTTTTTTTAAGAATTTGCTCTCAGGATTTTTCAGGTTAGTTCAGATTCCGTTGTTCTTCATATATTAAAAGCTTACTTCAAGGATTCAGTCTTAAAGTAAAAAAAGCAAGTGAAATTTTTATATGTCTCCATTTAATTCCAATTTGTCACCTGAGACATAGTGCATGATGTGACTAAGCCTTAATTACCTCAGCTAGTGATAGGAATAATTTTTGTTTTTTTTTAGTGATAGGAATAATAATTATATGTAAATATATACATAACCCAGTGCCCTCAAGTCGATTCATATGTATATATGTATACATATACACACACATAGAGATAGATACATGTATATATAAAAAAGAATACATATTAAAAATTAGGGTTTTTTAGTATTATATTTGACATGTTTCAATTACTTCTTTCTTGAAAAATGGTGAAGTTAGAAAATTTTAACTATTGCTTTGAAACCAAGGTATAATAAGAACTTTCCATTCCTTCCCAATATGTAACCATTATTGGAATGCCTATGAATATTTACTTTGTGCAGTAATTGTGCTTGCTCTCAATTTTATTGTTTCTATGAAATGATAAGGGGAATGGAGAAATTAGGGCCCTTAGTGCCGTGAATGAGGTGAAGAAGTACTGGATGTTTATCACTATGGCCCCTCGTCTCCTCCATAGGGGACATAAAGAGACATCAGATACCTCCCTGCTTTTTAGAACTCCCAAGAAGTCTTAATGAAGTTTGCCTCTGCAAATTATTCTTGGCTCCTGAATAACTGTTTAAACATTTGTAACAAAGAAGAAAAACATCCTAAGCAAACGGCTATAGATAGTACCAGAATACTTTTTAACATTTTCTCAGGTAGAAAATAAAAGGGATAGCAAAATAAACCCTTGAAAAGTTTCTTCATGACCAGAAACTTTTATTTCTTTGAAATAAGACTAAACTTAGAAAAAAAAGCACTCTCCTTTATTTTGCACAGGGTTTTAAAACATTATAGTGTTTTTGTAAGTATCTCATAAGTTGATATAAATGAAAACATCTAGCTTGATGCTTGATTCTTAAAAGTCACTCAAATACTAGTTTTTGTTTCTCATTATGAACTGCTTTGTACATATTTTTTCACAGAAAATCAGAGAATATTGTTATTTATGATTTCATTTCTTTACAAATACCATTTTATTCTGGAGTCAAAAAAACTTTAGAAACTGTATGGTTTTAATAATTAGTTTTAGTTAAAAAAAAAAAAAAAAGTAAAACCATGAAAGCTACGTAGATAATTTAGAGAACCCTGAATTAGAACCAATCCAGTTTTTATAATTTTCAGCCTGTATTCCTTCTATCACTTTTGAGCCACATTTTTTTCCTTTGATTGATCAACTCTGTGACTGTGGACACCATTTCCATGTCTAGACCTCCCACAGTTTCCAGCACAACTGCTAACACATATGACCATTTGACACTTCCTGGTACGTTTTTAACTAATGGATAGACTATCATGCTAGTTTGAGGGGAAGAAAAAAAAAGCGACATATGAACTATTGGCGAATTTGAGTATCCCTCTTTACAGATAGAAATGTCTCTGTGAGTAACACACCCAGAATTTTTCCTAGAATAATATTTTACATGGCAGAAAAACAAAATGTACTGAGGCAAATATATCCAAGTTTTCATTAGACCCACGACTTGATCCTCATGTGTAATCTGCCTTTTTTTCTTCTGCGCATTCAGCATGTATGCGGATCTGCTGATTTTCAATTGACCTTCTTATAATAGAAAATACTCCATTCAAATTAACTTGATTAAAAAAAAAGGAAATCATGCATACTCATGTATATAATCACTATTTTATACCCACTGAACATTAAAAAGGTTGACTTAAATCATTTTACATTGTTTTTAGTAAACAGCAATATTCACTTTACTTAAACATTTAAAACAAGTCCAAATTATTTAGTGATATTGCAAGTTCTTTGAGGTTGGTAAGTTTCATAAATCCCTCTAATGGTTCTACTGGCTAGAACAAAGTTATTTTCTAAATATTCAGCTATAGAGTATGATGTAGATTTCCAAAGAACTAGATGCCAATATTCTTATTAAAATTGCTGGGCAAAATAGCTTCTGCTTTGAAAGCCATGCCTAAGTGATTAGAGGGAAAAAAAAAAAAAAAAAAGGCATTTTGTATTCTTGGCTCTCTGTGATCCTCACAAGTGAACATATGGAACTAAATGTGAGATTAAATCAAATACTGAATGCAATAACGCTCCCCTACATCAGTTTTTCTCTTTCAATCTATTTTTTTCTTTTTGACCCAGATCGAATTTCTCCATATGTTGGTTCCTATTTAGAGTAGCAACAACTTTCCCTAGATACCTTTTGTGTTACATTAAAAATCCTTGAGTAAATGTAATAAAGTATAGTTTGGGCCATTAGTCTCAGGCTATCATTATACAATCGACTCCATATAGACTTTTATCATATGTGTAATTCTAATTCATTTCTCAACAGGAAAAAACCTTCAGCATCCTTTAAGTGAAATGATTTATGTTAAGCAGTACTAACCAGCAAAGGAGAAATTTGAAATGAGATTAGCTGAAAGTTAAGCCAAAAATTAATTATTCTATTTTTATATTTTTTAAGAGTTTTTATTGCATGACTTACTTCTCTGTTTAAAGTATCATAATCCTGGGTAAAGAAAGTAAATATAAACAGTACAGACAATAAGGAAAAAAGTCTTCTTTGGATATGACATAATAAAAATAGATCAAATAAAATAAAATTAGCAATTTTGAAAGTATTGTGTGAATACATAATTTTGTTACATTAATGTACATACACAGATTATATATATTTATATCTATCAGTCATAGCATTTTTTGAAATGTTTAAATTTGAAGTAGAAATTTTTTAAAAAATCATACTTTAAATATTTACCGTTTAAATCTTTTATAGCTTTCCAAATTCCAAGTCTTTTATAGCTACTATCTCATAATAGTCTTTATAAAATTTAAGTTCTTCAACATGTATTTAAAGGAACCCCAAAGTTTAGGGTTTTTCCACAAAATATTTTTTTCTATGCCTTAGACCTTGTAAATATCAGCTCCCAGGGGCATAGAACAAAATATAATCTATTGAAATACCAGACCCAGAGAACTAACTAGAAAAGTTATATGGAATTTGTTGCTCAAACAAAGGCACATACCAATATAGATATCAAGCAAACAATCAAACACCCATGAAATACTTACAGTAAATAAAGTGTGTGAACTTATTCAACAGGAAATGACATATGGTTTAAATGAATAAATAAATTATTCTAGAAGGCTCATTCACTGGCTACTGGAATTGGGAATAGGTGAAGCAATTTGTCCCATTTTCTTTAAGCCATTTGCATAGGCCAGTCAGGTTGAATGCTCAGTGAGAGGCCCTCAACAAATGAACTTTGGCCTAAGCTTGGTACGCAGAAGGAAAAGGTAAACGTGTGGACAAACAAACTGTCTCTTTTGCTTTCTTTTTCCCAGGACAGGGGATGCCTGAGGTTCAAGGTGATGTTCTTTAGAAATGAGGTATCTGAAAAATGATGTTATATTAATAGCATATTTTGCAGTATAACTTCATTGCTGCTGGAGCCTTATTTTCAGGAGCTTGCTTTATGGTGATTGTGTTAGATTGATTTTAGCCATCAAAGATTAATCAAAATTAACATGTCGTGTATCATCTGCTGACCAGGTCTCAGCCGTCTTATTGAACTGTGCCCCTTCTGTCCATCAGAGTGTGGCACTGCCCCCATTGGTTCATATTCCCCAGTGCTGTCATCTCAGCAGGCGTAGAGACAACTTCTCTTTGGCTTTTTTACTCTAAAAACACAGTCAGAAGAGCACACTCTATGGGTGTCTGTATGTTTCTGTAGGTCTGTGTAAGCTGAATTTCTACTCATTGTTTTACAATGATTAAAGATAAATTTAATAATTTTTAAATATTAAAGCATCTTTATATCCAGGAAATTCTACCCAGTACCAAATTAATTCTAATTGTACCACCCATTACCTAAACATACCAGTATCCCACCATAAAAATGTATACATTTCTCGCTTGCAAATTGAAGAAAAGAATAAGCATGATTCTTCTGGAATATATCTGTGCTTCAGTTAATATTTGTATTTCTTTCCTTACTTTCCAAGCTGAGATCATCAGAAACAGAAGATGAAGAACTCTTCTACTTTAATAAGCTAAGTACATTTGGAAAAATACATCATATCCTCATTACTAGATTAGGAACATTCTGGTAAAGAACATATGCAACTTCTCATTTAATTATATTACAAGTAACAAGTTTTAAAGTTACTTTTCAACTAGATGTAATAATTAACAGAATGTTTCAAGGAGAAAGAGAGGCATATAGGAAATAAAATAACGAAACAATCGTTCAGAAGGCTCCACTTGACTAGAAACCTAGAATTATTGAGTGAAGTGTTTTGTATTATTGAGTGAAGTGTTTTGTATTAGGGTATACTCAGTATAATTCTCAGGATTCTGAATTAGTTGCACTGTCTCTATATCATGAAGCTGCCTTGTCACATAAGGGCACTCTAAAGACAGATCATAGAGTGTATGCATCTTATCTACGGCAGATGCTCTTTCCTGGTCAATAAGCAATTATAAAACCCTCACCATGTTGTTACAGAAGCCATTGGCAATCCTGAATATTTTAGAATCAGAAAATCCCTTAGATATCCTTGCACAATTTTCCATAGAGCATTCTAGAATATTTGTTCTGCAATATAGTCTATGGAAAAATAAGATGGTGGTGGTGGAGGAGTTATACAGTCAAATAAGTTTGAGAACTCTGCAAATTATATTTATCATTAGATAATTTATGTACATTAGACATATTAGTATAATAAAACATAAATTTGTACAGAAGAGATACTTGTAAAACAATGTTTAACAAAATCCATTTTAAACCTATCTGCCCACAAATCAACTTGTGATCATGCTCATCTGCCCCAACCTATGTTTTATACAGATTTGTCCTTCTCAGTGGGTCCTGATATCAAAATCACGGTAGTTATAAGCCATGGCCAAATAGTTTGTCACTATATGTGTTAAAATATTAAAGGTTGTAAGTAATTTCTCTTAGAGTATATAAGATTAAAATAGATTATCTATATGCCTGTTGTTAGTTGCCATCAAGTTGGCCCCAAACTCATGACAACCCCACACGTTATGGAGTAGAACTGCTGCAGAGGGTTTTCCTTACTGTAATCTTTACATAAGCAGTTTACCAGGCCTTTCTTCCATGTAGTTCCTGCCAACCTTTAGGTTAGTAGCCAATTGCAAACCACTTGCACCTCCCAGGCTCTTTCCAGTGCCTAGGTTCTTCATTTTAATCTTTGCCTTGTTCCAATTTTAGGAACAAAACAATTTTTCTAACTCAAATATAATATTTGCTCTTGGCTTTTGGTAGATGTTTTATATCAGATTGCAGCTGGCGGAACTCCAAGATGGGGTCAATGATCTCCACCTCTCGTGTTATACTTTGTATAATCTCCTCCCATTGAATGTGGTCAGGACTTGTGACTTTGTTCTGAGCAACAGAATATGACAAAGGTGATGGGATTTCACTTTTATGTCTAGGTTCCACTATATTTATAAAATATCCAATAAAATGGGCTGAAATATATCAATGGCCATGGAGATGACACAGGACCAGGCAAGTTTTCATTCTGTCATGCATAAGATCACCATGAATCAGAGTTGATTCAATGACAAATAACAACAACATATTTGGAAAACTTCCTCTTACTAACACACAGTAGAGAAACTTTCCTGCTGGACTTGAAGAAGCAATATATTATGATGTCAACTGCCTATAGATAAGGCCATGAAGCAGGGAACTGTGGGTAGTCTGTAGGAGCTGAGGGCTTCATTCCCACAACCAAAAGGAAGAAGCATATGTTGAATTCTTCAAACAATTACATGACTTTAAAAGAGAACCCTGAGCAGATCAGCCCAAGATGGCAGCTTATCAGACAAACCATAGCACCCCCCTACAACAAAGACTCAAGAAACCAAGTGAAACTGATACAAATGAAAATGTTAAAACTCTGAGCATCAAACAGAAGAATGAAGAATTAGTCTGAACAATGAGTAGAATAAGAGCATGAATGAAAACAGCAAACGAGGAGATTTATGGATTGTAGGCATTCTTCCAGCTGGCTTGGTGTAGTATGGCCATCTTGAGACAAAACAAGCAGTGTTCCTGAGTGAGGAACACAGGAAGACAACTTCATAGGATTCCCAAAAGGAGACAGAGATACCGTGTAGACAAACCCGAGTGAAGCAAGGTGTGCTGGAAATGAACCAGGTCTAAGGGGGGAAAATTCAGGAAAGCAGGTGAGAGATCAAAGAATCTTGTAGACTGCAGAGCAGGGAGGGAGTTAGGAACTAGGGACAAGACTACTCACCAGTGGTGGTGTCTAGATATTTGGACAAAAAATGCCCACAGAATTGAAGATCCATAGATTAACAACTAGAGTTCCTCTGCCCAGCCAGGCTTCAGCTAGTTCCCTCGCCCTCACATTTAATCTGGTCAAGCCCTGTCACTGGCTGTGCCTACAGAGAGTGCCAACAGAGTGTGCTGTACTTCCCCTTACCAGCCTAGCATCCAGCAGCACATACTTTGGCCACACCCACATGGCAACCGGCAGCACACCACTCTGTACCCCACCCACCTGGAGACAAAGTGGCACACAATTCCTTGTTGCCTGCATAGTGACCAATGGCATGTGTGTCCCTGCTGTGCTCATCCAGCCACTGGCAGTGAATGCTTACTGCACTCTTGCCAGGTGAGCAGCTGGGCAGGCACATCATCGCTCCAGCAATAGTCCAGCACATCCCAGCAGGCATCCCCTGGGCCTCTGACCAACAACAAGCAGGACATCCCATTGCTCCTACCCAATGACTATCCAGCTGCAATGTCATGCACCCGAACCCAGAAAGTTCCAAAAGACTGCACACGCACTGAGACCCCTCGATCCACCACTGCCAGCCGAGATGCCAATTTGTGTATGCACAGAAGGTCTATCCCATTCATTTGGGTAGCCTCCCAGTGGCTTTGGAAATGTCCTGCCCTATTCTCCAGCAGACACACTAATTGCTAGCACCAACCTGGTCCCACCAGAGGTATGAAAGGGCTCTGATCACTGAACACTTGCTGACTCACATCAGGAAAAAGGCCTGCTTTTGCACCACCACTCAGTCCTGTAAGGAAAGACATACAAGCCTAGCAACAGAGGACTCGCACATAGTTTTGACCCACCATACCCACTAGCGAGACAAAATCACAGCCAGCCAGCTGACACCACCAAAATTATACGTAGACCAGTACCACAAAACAATGATTAACATAATACAAAGGAAGACAGACATTCTAAATAGATAGAGAAGAAACAAAGTTTCTAATGTACCAAAACAAAACTATCAAGACAAAAAAACAAACACGTACTCAATAAAGAAATATACAAATAAATATATTAGCACCTTAATGACTCAGAAAGAGCAGAAAATAACAAATCATATGAAGAAACAGGGTAAGATGGCTGAAGTAAGTGATCAAAAAAAAAGGGCCTGAAAACCTCTCTGAGGAAGAGTTGATAATAGAACTACCTGATAAGGAATTTAAAACATTTATCTTCAGGCTTCTCAAAGAGATCAAGGAAAACACAGAGGAAAAAAAAAAAAAAAACTGGAAGTCAGGAAAACAATACAAATACAAAATGACAAATTCAGTAGACAAAGAGAAACCATACAAACACAACAACAAGAAATTCTGAAGCTTAACAATAAAACATCAAAAATAAATAACTTGATGGAAGGACACAGAAGTAGCGTTGAATGAATGGAAGAAAGAATGAGCTCAATAGAAGACAAATCCCTCGATACTAATTTGTTTGAGGGATGATCAGAAAAAAAGACTGAAGAAAAATGAACACACCAAAAGAGTTTTGTGGGGCATCAAGAGGAATAATTTATTCTTAACAGGAATTCAAGAAGATGAGAAAAAAAAAGTATAGAGAGAATTTTAGAAGATGTATTGGCAGAAAATTTCCCAAATATGAATGACAAGAAGGTTTCCATAGAAGAAGCTCAATGAACCCCATACAGGATAGACGACAAAAGAAGGCTTTAGTCAAGGGCTAATATAGCCCTACTAACAAGAAATGATCCTTCTGGGGTCTTTACTGATGACTCTTAAGTGTTCAATGATGCAGCTCAGATGGCAACTTGCTAGATCCTCAAACCACAAACACAACCCATCCAAGTGGGATGCAGAGCATTTTCTTAATATTTTTGTTACTCTGTCACTCGAAGTGTTTGGTTGTATTCAGGAAACTTCTTAGCTTTTGGTTTAGTCCAGTTGTGCTGACTTCCCCTGTATTGGGTGATGTCCGTAGCCATTGATTCTTCACCTGAAATAATTCTTGTCTACCCCCGTAACCGTCAGTATGTTTTCTACTGTGTTTAAACCTTTTCTTCAGTTCTTATAACAGTGGTCTCATACAATATTTGTCCTTTTGCAACTAATTTCACTCATCATAATGCCTTCCAGGTTCATCCATGTTATGAGATGTTTCACGGATTCATTGTTGTTCTTTATCATTGTGTGGTATTCCATTTTGTGAATATACCATAATTTGCTCATCCATGCACCTGTTGATTGGCACCTTGGCTGTTTCCGTTTTTTTGCTATTGCAAACAGTGCTGCAATGAATATGGGTGTACATATATTTATTTGTGGGAGGGCTCTTATTTCTCTAGGATATATTCCAGAGTGAGATTGTTGAATTATATGGTAGTTCTATTACACCAAATCAATTTCCAAAGTGGTTTTACCATTTGACATTCCCACCAGCAGTGTATAAGTGTTCCAGTCTCTCCACAACCTCTCCAACATTTATTATTTTGTGTTTTTTGGATTAATGCCAGCCTTGTTGGGGTGAGAGGGTATCTCATTGTAGTTTTGATTTGCATTTCCCTAACGGCTAACAATCATGAACATTTCCTTATGTATCTGTTAGCCAGATTCTTCGTTTTGGGAGCTTTCTGAAGCCATCACGGTCTGCCTCTTTATGTGACTGATTTGATGTTGACTGTTGTATCTGAGCCATCAATAAGTTATTGTATTTATTTATTCTGTGTTTGCTTACTGAGTCCTAGCTTCTTGTTTTGTTTTGATATGCCAGAATAGGCTGCTCGAGTGTGTTAGTTTGATTATTGGCACCCTTGAAGCTCTAACGGCCTGTTGCCAGATAGTTAGAGCTGTTACAAGGTATATGAGCCAAGGAGTCCATTTCCTTTTCTTCTATAGATTTAGCTCAGGTGTCTAGGTAGTCGGTCACCAAGTGTGTGGTGTGGGCTCTCACCGACAGTCTTAGACGAGCTGGGGTGATTGGTGTAGGCACAGGTATCTGATTGCAGTAGGAGGTCATGTGCTGAGCAAGGAAGGAAGCTGACAATCACCCCTAGTGTCTGTGAGGAAAGTGTGTCCTTATATCCTAGACATGTAAGTGGGTGGATTTTCCAGCCAGACTTTGGGTACTCAGTGCTATTGGCTATAAGGACTGGGAAACATCGCTTCTCCTTAGACCCCTGGTTATGTGGCATAGGTGGAGCCACCAGTCCTCAGGCCCTTGATGTGTGTAGTGAGGACACTCCTTAATAGGCAGAGTGGTATTAAACTTTATGAACCTACCTCTCCATCATATAGCTGAAACAGTTGAAGTTAGGCTTTAGGTATATACCTGTTGTACTGTGCTAATGAGGGCCTACACTGTCGAAATGGGCCCACACAAGTCTATGCAGGGATGAAAGGCATTCAAAGTCCATGGACCCCTTATGCCTGTGCCTATGCAAGGGAGCTGTTTCTACCCTGAGTTCCCAGCTTAGGGGAGCTGACAGATAATTTTTTCCCCACTTGTTAATTTGTTCCTTCTTCAAGGCTGGGAGAATGGTTCAGGAAGCACAACAGGTCCCACTTCCAGCTCAGGAAAGTGTCTATCACTGAAACTGGCTCAGGACCCGGTACAGAGAGGGGAGAGGTCAGGTAAATGGGAGATAGGTGTTTCCCAAGGGGTGTTTTTTGCCCCACATGGTAGGTTAGACTCATGTACTTATCTTTTGCCAATTGAGTGACATTTTTCACTAATTTTGGAGGTGCACGTGGAATCTCTCGATGTGGAAAATGTGCCTCAGACACCACTGCTTACTTCATCGCTTTCGCACCAGTGGATCCAGCTTGTGGGGTGCTGGTTCTCACAGGGTCAGGTCTGGCAACTCCTTGCTGCTTCTGAACTGTCTATCCTCCGCCTGCCACTCGGTCCGATTCCTCACCTTTGCCTTTGATGTGCAGCGCTCCTATATTGTCATATATAATCGGTTCACTTGTTTTTTCAGGTCTTTGTTTTAAGAGAGACCATAGGAAGCCTCTGACTACTCTGCCATCTTGGCCTGTCTCTCAGTGAGTTTTTAATTACGCCAAGCACTAGAATCATTATTTAATGAAGTAAAGATATATCTAATGTAAATCTGAGAGGGATACCCTAAAAAAAAATTAAGCTTATTTGTTCTGTTGAAATTCTGATAATCTCTATACTTGGAGGCATTATTTCATAGATGACAGACTCATTGAGGTCATGAAATTGAAATTGAGGTCAATTTTATGTTAATTTATTTGATCTTTAATTAAAAACATTTTTAAATGCTTTTGGGTAACTTCTTTAAATACAAATTGAATACATTATTTATAAAATGTATATGTAATATTCTAATCTGTACAAAGAATTTGATTTTTTATGTCGCTAAATTTGGACCACTTGTTTTCATTTTCCCTAAAACTGAGCATGCATATACAAACTAAGAGACAATTCTGATAATTATTGCTATGTTCAAAGATGTGTGGGTGAGTACAAAAATTTCTTCCGGTTATTTTCTTTAATGCGGCCAAATTAATATTTTCTTGTTATTTTAATATCACACACTATTTCATTTCTTAGTGGAAGAAGACAAGGCATTGAAATATTTGAATTGCAAAATTGTCTTCACAATGAGTTACAAATATGACTATCATGGTATTATTTTATACTCGTCTTAACAGACGGTCTGTTTAGCTGTGGGTAAATGACTTACCTTTGGTGTGCAGATACCAAATGACACAGAACCAAATAGCTTTGAAAACCTGTAAAAGAAGGAGTAATTAAGTGTAGCTGAACAGGTTTTTTTGAACAGGAAGTATAGTAGTTTACTCAGAGGTGTGGCAATATAAGATTACTAAAATTATAAAATGGAAGATTTTTATTAATAATTTTGAAATATATCATAAGTATTATAAAGTCTATTTTATAAACTTTTCAAAAAGAGTTATCACTTCTAAAACATTTTGTCTGTTTCCATCTTATCAATTTTAACTTACAACAACCCTGTAAGACAAAGTAGAAATGACCCATACGGTTTTCAAGGCTGAAATCTTTATGGAAGCAGATTGTCACATCTTTCGCCTGCAGACTAGCTGGTAGGTTTAAAACACCAACCTTTTGGTTAGCAGCCAAGTACTTACCTACTGCACTACCAGTGCTCCTTCTAAAAAACTTAGCAGTTATTGTTGTATATCAAGACTCTTAATTGTTTCTATTCAGTCCATCACACAAGCAATAGTAACATGACATGACTTAATCATTCCAAGCTAATTGTAAAAATGATAAAAACATGGCTTTTTTTTTTTTTTTTTTTAATACTTGACTTCCAATTCAAGCCATCAAGAAAGGAAAATGAAATCAAATGTTGTTAACTTTGAAAACGCAGGTCACATATTTCTTTTCAGATGTAGTCAAGAACATTGATTGATCAGAGGAAATGTGCCAGAGGATGAGTTAATTTATTCCTATTGATAGATATTTATAGCTGCAACAAGCAGTCGACTCTCCTCCCCTTACGGCCCTGGGAAAGAACTAAAAACTATTATTTCTGCAGCTGCTGTGAAATTATTCGCATATAGGGATAAGAGAACTTCAACATAATGCTGTTCTCAGAGTTCTGATGGGTGAAACAGTGCAACGAAGGGACCTTCTGGTGTTTGCAGTAATAATGTCCCTTGGAGAGGGTCCAAAATCCATTTGCCTCATACTAAATTTTGTGTTCCTGATGCTGTTATAGTGGCATTTCAGTCTATTCCGGAAGAACAGATGCCCACTGTTTTGGTTTTGCTGGTGTTCACAGGAGATTGGCTGTCTGCTCACTAAATGGCAGAACAATTTAGAGAATAGCTTAGGCCATAACGTCTTCATTTAAACTGATGAAGGGTACAATCTATAAGGTAACATAATCAGAAATATGTATAATTCCAGTCTTCACAAACTGTGCTGCCAGGTTGATAAAGAATGATTTTTACAGTTTTTATGCAACCATGCATGCCAAAATGATTTAATTTTCACTAATTTGGCTATTATATTGAGAAATAGATGTCAAAGCTTAAGCCATCTAAAGTGTCACATTTATTTTTAAATTTACGTCATGCTTTTTTTCAATATGTCAGTACTCAAAATGATGATTTTTGCACATCCATAATGGTAAATTTTTCCGTCTTGAATACCAAAAGACCATATACAGTTAATTTTTATATATCCGTGACAAACTGATCAATCAATCGATTGATAGACAGACAGATAGAATGAAAGGTTCTGCTAGAAACTTGACATTTGGATTTTGATCCAAAGGAAGGACATAGGTCTGTTAGAAATAGCAGCAGTCCATGTCGATATTTTATTTAAATGCTCGAAAATGTTGAAAAACAGTGCAAAACTGATCATTACAAATTCAATTCAGTTCAATTTCAGTTGTGCTCTTGCTGCTGTTTATCAAGGCTATAATTAATTTGTTTTTTATTTTCTAGCTAATTCACCACATGGGATTTTTCTTACTTCCCTCTTCAATGCCCTAAGCTGATAATAACTCCTTTATTTCTGCCATTTAAAACAGCAGAAAGAACATATAATTTGGTTTCAGAAGATTAGGATTTGAATTAAGATTTTTCATTCGTTAGCTGCGTTGTTTTGTTTAAGGCACGGCAATGTCTCTCTGTTGTCATGTATAACTCAGAAATAATGTGAAAAGAAAATGTGAGCGTATATGTTGAAGTGTTACATGTAGCCTGTTGTGAAGAAATCAGCATGCGAAACGATGGTTCTCAAAGCGTGGTTCTGGGACCAGCAGCATCAAAGTCACTGGGAATGTGTCAGAAACGCAAAGTGATCAAACCCCGTCCCAGACCTACTGAATCGGAAACTCTGCGTGGAGCCCCGTGTTTAACAAGGCCTGCAGGTAATATTGGTGCCGACTGAAGTTTGAGGAGCGGTGGTTAAGAGCTCAGCTGCTAACCAAACGCTCAGCAGTTTGAATCCACCAGCTGCTCCTTGGAAACCCTATGGGACAATGGGTTTTTTGGTTTTTAAAGTCTGAGAACCAATGGTGTAAGGCATATTTCTTGTTTGTCTTTAAACTCAAGGCACAAGTGTCTTGCCTGCTTTAGTCCTTTGAAAATTTTTTATATTTAAACATTCAAAGGCTCATTTATAATGATATTAATTTTTCACACATGGATTATTAAAGATGTAATGTGTAGTAAAAATTGTCTCCAGATACTATTTTAAACATAATTGTGTATAACAACTGTAACTCCTGTAAAGTAGTAATTTGGTATTAGTTTTAACTTTCACCTCCCTATGGAACTGGTGAAAACATCATATTGTGTGAGGAGCTAGTGAATGCTGCTGCTTAGGTCCCATTCACCTCTCTTCTTAGATTTGCTGAAATTCTGGTTTCTCTCTTCTCCTCTTCCTCGTTCACCTTCCCTCCTTCCCTGCTTTCTTGAATTATTGCATCCATGTCTTATATCATTTGCTATGTTTGCTTTCCTTAAATAGTGATGTCAGTGCAATTTGAAATGTGTAGATTCCTTCATGTGTTTGTTCCTAGCTCACTTTGGATAAAAAGTCTCAATTACAATAGCATAGAATACAAAGGGAGGGAGACTAAGGGAAACACCAATTAGTAAAGGTGTTGTTATATGAAACGTTTGCCAATGTTGTGTATAGATATACTTAGTTGCAACGTATAATGTTTTCCTACTCTGGGTTGAGGAAAAAAAAATAGTCGTCTATAATGCCTGCCTTCACTGTTTTTTTTGTCCTCTCTCTCAAGTTCTGACTGATACTAATGTGTTCTGTTTTCTGCCAACATTGCTTTAACGGTTTTGTGTTTTATGCTTCACTCCTTTGGGCAAGAAGAGTAAATCCAAATTGTTTACAAGCTAAAAAATGGGCTCTCTCACACAAAAAATACATCTTTATTAAACATATCGAGCTGTAGTTGTTCAGTGTTTTACTACTTAACTATTAATATTTCTCTGCTTTATGGTTGGCAAAAAGTTTCTTACACTACAAAACAATATGCGTTTTCTTGCAATTCTATTTAATATCTTACTTTTACAGTCTTGTTGATAATAATAAAATAATTGATTATAAATACAATGTGATTTCTAACATTTCTTATTCTATGTTAAGAAAAAGCTCCAGGTGTTTTTTTTTTTTTTTTTACCTAATTTAATGTTAATTATAACTTTATAAAATAGCACCTACTGTTCCCCTCATGGAAACCCTGATGACTAGAGGTTAAGTGCTACGTCTGCTAACCAAAAGGTCAGCAGTTTGAATCCACCAGATGCTCCGTGGGGACTCTGCGGGGCGGTTCTACTCTGTCCTGTAGGGTCGCTACGAGTGGGGATCAAGTCAAAGGCAACAGTTTTTTTTTTTTTTTTTTAATCCTCATAGTACAGTAGAGCAAATTGAAGAAAAAAGAGCTTAAGTAAATTGTTCAAGATTACATAATAAGGAGTGGTAAAGTAGCAATTTAAATCCTCGTGGTCTTTTTACAAAGCCCTGGGTTCTAGTTGCTTCAAAATAAGAGAAAATCTGACTTAAGAGCTTCAGTTATCAGCAAAGCCACTGCAATCATTTCAAAGTGCTTTTGTTTTGTTCAGCAGAGCCAAAACCAAACCCAAACCCAGTGCCCTGGAGCTGATCCCGACTCATAGCGACCTATAGGACAGAGTAGAACTGCCCCATAGAGTTTCCAAGGAGCGCCTGGCGGATTCGAACGGCTGACCCTTTGGTTAGCAGCCGTAGCACTTAACCACTACGCCACCAGGGTGAAAGGTCAGTGTTAGTTGGCTCCAGGATTTTATCAAATTTTAAATTTTAATCCTTGAACATTGAGGGAGGTAGGAATGAGAGGCTCCTTTTTTAATTGTCAGTTTATCATTTTTAAAAAGTAAATGGCCATTTTGCACAAGAAGCCTCAGGAAAGAACTGTAGGAGTTGGTTTTTCGTTCTTGTTGTCAGGTACCATCAAGTCAGTTCCCACTCATAGTGATCCTGTGTACCACAGAACGAAATGCTGTCTGGTCCCTTGCCATCCTCACAATCATTGCTATGTTTGAGCCCATTGTTGCAGCCACTATGTCAATCCATCTCAGTGAGGATCTTCCTCTTTTCCTCTGACCCTCTACATTACCTAGCATGATGCCCTTCTCCAGGGACTGATCCCTCCTGATAACATATCAGAAGTGAGACAAAATCTTGTCATCCTTGCTGCTAAGGAGCATTCTATCTGTACTTCTTCCAAGACAGACTTGTTCATTCTTCTGGCAGTCCAGGGTGTATTCAATACTCTTCCAAGACAGACTTGTTCATTCTTCTGGCAGTCCAGGGTGTATTCAATACTCTTTGCCAATACCACAGTACAAATGCATCAATTTTTCTTCAGTCTTCCTTATTCATTGTCCAGCTTTCCAATTAATATGAAGCAATTGAAAATACCGTGGCTTGGGTCAGGTGCACCTTTATCCTCAAAGGGACATCTTTGCTTTTTAACACTTTAAAGAGGTCTTTTGTAGCAGATTTGTCCAATGCAATACATCACTTGATTTCTTAAGAGTTGCTTCCACAAGGATTGCTTTGGATCTAAGTAAAAGGAAATCCCTGACAACTTCAATATTTTCTCTGTTTGTTACGCTGTTTATCTGTAAGCTCTTCAAGTTTTCTTCACTTTCAGTAAGCAATATGTGTCACGTACATATGGCAGGTTGTTAATGAGTCTTCCTCCAATCCTGATGTGACCTTCTTCTTCATATAGTCCAGTTTCTTGGATCATGAGCTCAGTTTACAGATTGAAAGGAGCCCTGGTGATGGCAGTGGTTAAAGTGCTCAGCTGCGGTTTGAACCCACCAGCAGCTCTGATGGAGAAATTAACTGGTGATCTGCTCCTGCAAAGTTTACAGCCTAGGATACCCTTGGGGCAGCTCTACTCTCTCCTATAAGGTAGCTATGAATTAGAATGGACTTGAGGGCACACAACAACACAAATCGAATATATGTGGTGAAAGAATATGACCCTGATGCACACCTTTTCTGGAGTTGGCTTACTTTTCCTAAATCCCTCTTCCCAGTCCTCCAGAACCTCCACTGGTCAGGACTCCACACTCAGAGAACTCTGCTAGAAATGCACATTAATACCTGCTATAGTAATTTCTATTGGGGAGATATTTAGCCTACTCTTTCCCTTTAAAAAAAAAAAAAAAATCATTGCATTGGGAGATTTTATTTTGTGTTATTTTAGTTAGTCTTTGAATTCTTACCACCTTTTATCTCCTACTTCTTTACTCTTTTACTCTTCTGGTTAACGTCTTTGGTTTTCTGTTCTTCAGTTATTAAAAAAATTAAAAAAGTCTGATATTTTCCCAGGCAGACACTAGGTGAGACCGGTGAGGCACTTGTGTTTGGGACACAAAATTTAAAAGGAAACCAAAACTCAATTTTCTACATAAACAATATTTTGTACAATATTTTGGAAAACCAGTGGCTAATGAATCAATTTTAAAAATCAGCCAATGAATGGCCCTTCAGCTTGCTGAGTCTTTTTGTAAATAAAGTTTTATTAGAAACAGCTCCCAAATTTATGACGAGACATGTGAGGCAGTGCTGTATAAGTACAGGGGTAAATTCTGTCTTTATTTTACATTTTATTTTATTTTTTATCATGAACTTTTTGCATGAATTTTGATTTTTTAAATATTATTTATATTGATTATGAAGTTCTTTTTTGTACTCCCCTAAATTTTGCATGCTGAATCAACTTTTTAACACACTTCATCCTAGTGCTAGCCCTAGACTATCTGATGTTGTGTGTGTGTGTGTGTGTGTGTGTGTGTGTGTGTGTGGTAATTTTGGAATCCTCATCATTGCTATCATAGTTGTCTTCTTTATGATACGCACAATTAAAAATGTTTCTTCAAAAGCAATCATTCTCTTTTCATTTATAGTGTGTATGGATTAATAGATTTTGTTAAATGCTCAACATATGTCTGGCTACGTAAACTACGGCATGGTACACAAATTCAGAGCACAAGTTCCACACATCTCTTTTATTTTTCAAGTAAAACAGAATAAGTCCTTTACATGTGAAACAAAGAAGAATTTCAATATCTAACTCTTGGCATCCTTCTCAGATTGACGAAAGCTATGGAAGCTCATGTAATCCAAAATGGTGCTCTGAATGACTTCCACATTTAATCTGGAAATAGCTTTCCTGAAGAATAAACCTCACTGAAATTTCCCCTCTTGCTTTCACTCCCTGTGTCACGTTTCCCCTCCTGAACTCCAATTCTCCACAATAACGCCCATTCTCCACAGAACAGGTCCACTTTGTAATAACTTCTTCCTAGCCTAGAGCCTATCAGAAACTGCCATAATTCTACATAGGAATGAGATCTTACTCCTTCTAGGTCAAGTACAATTAAGTGTGTATGTGTGTGTGTGCATGTGTGTGTGTGTATTTGCCTCCTTCTCAGTTCATGCAACTATGTTCAGCCTTTGTTCTTAGGACATAAGCAATACATTAAGTCTTTTAGGAAACTTTCCAGCCTCAGCCTTATGCAAGGTAGTTGTAGTTGTCCTTCACAGAACATGGACCCTAATTCTTGACACTCGTTCAATGACCTAGAGTCCCACTGACTCCAAATAATTTCCCATTAGGACTCTTGTTGCACTTTTATGTTCTGAGTCAACCTGCTCTACAAGACATGTCTCCTAACTTTGATTCTCAATGATCAAGTGTGAAATTTTTTTTTTTTTTTTTCTTTCATGAAGGCTCTTAGGTTCTTATGTGTATTAGGTCTACTTCTTGTCCTATGATTTATTTTCTATTCTGGAAACTTCAGGTAGTGACACTTTAATTGTGTTACATAGAAATAGCAATTCTAGGAGAGTGGTTTTCAGTAAAAATTTACAGGACCAAGAAGGCAAACTTATTCTCAAAAGGAACAAATGAAAGGGTGAATGAATGTTGTGCCCTGTAGTTTGGGATTTTTTTTTTTTTTTTCTTCCTGCCATTATGTCCCTACCTCAGCTCATAGAGAAAGGAATTTCTTAAAGAACATTTAAGTCAAGAAAGGGCCTAATATTGAGCCATCTTTTCTGGATTAAACTATTAGTTAATTATCTATGTTTAAATTTTAAATCCAAGGAAAGATCAAAGCAAGTGGCTATTTGTCTGCTATCCCTTCCAAAAGTTGTTATTACGTATAATCATACATAACCCTCATAACTGTATGGATTATGGGCTATCATCAGTTGTTTCTTTGGTAAGAAGTTAGAAGTTTACAGATGGTGTTGTTGTTGTATGCCATTGAGTTGGTTTTAACTCATAATGACACGGTACGACAGAGTAGAACTGCCCCATAGGGTTTCCTAGGCTGAAATCCTTACAGCCGCAGACTGCCAGGCCTTTTCTCCCACAGAGTGAATGCTGGGTTAGAACCACCAACTTTCTGGGTTGCAGCCAAGTGCTTAGCATTTATAAAAAGACACAAGTTTTTTGAGCGAGGATTTGAACGCAGGTTTCTTGGGTCTAGACGCCAATCTATTAACCATCCTGTTGTAATAGTATCTGTCAACCTCTCAGAGTACCTGGATAGCACAAATGGGTTAACATGATTGGCTGCCAACCTCAAGGTGGAAGGTCTGAGTCCACCCAGAGCACCTCAGTAGAAAGGCCTGGTGATCTACTTCAAAAAAATCACAGTTCCGCTCTGACCCACGTGGGATTCCGTGAATCAGAAGTAACTTGAAGCAGCTCCTTGCTGAGGCTTAGCCTTTCTTCAGTTCCTGCCAGGTTCTCTGACACGTTTCCATCACTCCATCATCACAAAATCCTGCCTAGCATCTCACTCCCAAGAAGGCTCTGATTTTGGTCAAATAAAAGTAGGTAAAGGCTTTTTTTTAAAGGCTTTAGGATTGAGCCCTGAGGATCGTCCCCTTCCGATCTCTTACTCTTTCTCAGGACCAAGATCAGATGGAAATCAAGGTATTTGTTACGAAAATTACAGTGTACAGTTATAGCTTTCTCCCGTGTGGCAGTAATATCCTTCAAATACAGTGAGAAAGTGACCCATTTCCTGCAAGAGTTCACTTAAAAAGAGTGTAAAAATATGCAAGTGATACTAAATTCGAAGGACAAAAACATGGAATACATAAAAAGAATCAGGGACTAATCACTCACAGTTAGAAGAACTCCTTTAAAGCAATTTTATATCCTTTAAAGCAATTTTATTTGCTTAAGCTTCCTTTAATTATTGTGTAGGTCAAATTCTCACGTTAGGAAAAAGCAACGAACAACAACAATCACATGTCAGAAAGTTACGGATTTCCTTACAATATCAGCCAAAGTCAGGATCTTTCCCAGTGGAATCATTAAAAATATTACATTCTTTAGCACAATCAAGGTGAAATTTAGTCAGTCATTGCAGCAAACTATAGGTTTTGTGTGAAAATGCCTGGGCCAAGAAAATTCTAACATTGCTACAGAAAATCATGAATTTCATTTGATTTACTTCCACAGGTTGGAAACTCTGGTGGTAACTAACTGCTAACTAAAAGGTCCACTAACTAAAAGTTCGAATCCACCAGGTGCTCTTTGGAAGCTCTATAAAGCAGTCCTACTCTGTTCTATAGGGTCACTATGAGTTGAAATGGACTTGAGAGCAATGGATTACTACCACAGATTATACAAGCAAGAGAAAATATAGTTGGCTTAATTGAGTAAAAGAAAGGGCAACATTCTAATGCTCTGGGGTCGATGGGCAGCTTTGTGAGTTGTCTTAATACTGTTGAAATATAGGATAAAGACCATTCAGTGTGTTTTTCTTTTTCTCCTCTGGTACAATCATAAGGAAAAAAAAAGCAACAAACACAAAAGCATCTCAAAAATGTGTCAGTATTGGAAAAAAAAGAAGGTGCTCTATTAATTTAGAAGTAGTCTCTAAATCTTTTTCTTTTTAATAAACATGTTGAGATAAGTAAGCCAGGAGCACATGATACTAGCATGCCCTCAGACTCTCTTCACTAATTAGCTCTAAATTGTACATTTCCATTTGAAAAATTACATCAGTCCTTTTTTTCTGCATTTTTAAAAGCCTTTGCTAACTATGATGATCAGGAAGTTTGGTTTTCTCTTCATGAAGCTTGCAAACACAGTGGTTCAAGCTGGTTTCCCAAGGTCTACAAATACTTCAGTACCGCTGCTGTTTTAGCATCTAGTACTAGCAGCATTTCAGTGTGTAACGATCTGTGGCTGCATACTGATAAGGACACCACAGTCTTTATCACACTTCAGCCAAAGGTACATACATACCCAGGCAATAAAACATTTCTTCCATTTTTTTTCTTTAACCATTCTGAAAAACAAACTCTATCCTACAAGAGAAAGCAAATTCATTTTTATTATTTTACTAAGGAATACAAATTTTGCAACTTCTTTTTAGTTTTTCATCTGCTATCTAGGCAATAACCCACCGTATACATATTCTATTATAAAAAATATTTTTAATGAAGTATATTAATTTGATATTTTCTCCACAGGTTGAAAAACAAAAACAAAAAACCTTACCTTTTAAAACCTGGAGTTTAACTCCAACTGTTAACTGAAAGGTTGACTGTTCAAATCCACCCAGGGGCTCTGTGGGAGAATGACCTGGCAATCTGTTCCCACAGAGATTATAGTCAAGAAAACCCTATAGGGCAGTTGTACTCTGTCACATGGGGTCACTATGAATCAGAATCGACTCAAGGGCACCTAACAACGACAACCTATTAATGGTCAATATTTTAACGGTCAATATTTTAACAGTCAATATCAGGGATCAGTAAACTACAGCTCCTGGATGAAGTCCAGCCAGACAACTATTTTGTATGCAGGTTATCTAAGAATGTATTTTTACATTTTTAAGTGGTTGAATAAAAATCAAAAGAAAAAAGTTTAGTGACACATTAAAATTATATAAAATTCAAGTTAGTGTCCACAAATAAAATTTTATTGACACATAGCCGTGCTCATTCCTTTACATATTTTCTACTGCTACTTACGCACCGTAACAGCAGAGTTGAGTAGCTGTAACAAAGACTTTATGGTCCACAAAGCCTAAAAAATTTACTACCTGGCCATTTATACAGACTGTTTGCCCACCTTTGATCTATGTGAACTGAGGTAAATGATTAACCATGTTGGGAAGCTTCATACATTAAATGAAGACAAAGTCTCTTATCTAATTGAAGCTAGAGGTCACTATATAAGAAAGAATATCCTGTGGTCTGATGTCGGTAGGTTCTTTGATTCATGTAAATAAGAAGTCACCCATGTATATTTACTCAATTCAAAATTTTCGTTTTCTGCATTAGGGAACCGAAGTTTGGAATAAGGTAACTTACCTAAGTATGTAGTATAATTTTGGTTTACCTAAGTATACTCAACTAGATAAACCAAACCTGTTGCCATTAAGTCAATTGCAACTCATAGCAACCCCATAGAATTTCCAAGGGGTGGCTGGTGGCTTTACACTCTGACCTTTTTGTTAACAACTGAGTGCTTCACCCCTGCGCAACCAGGTTTCCCTCAGCTAGATACTAAATTTAAAAAAAACCAAAAAACATTGCATTGAGTCGATCCCGACTCATAGCGGTCCTATAGAACAGAATAGAACTGCCCCACGGTTTTTCCAAGTTGTGGCTGGTTGATTTGAACTGCCAACCTTTTGGTAAGCAACTGAATGCTTAACCACTTCGCCACCAAGGCTCCTCAGCTAGATAGTAAAAAAAAAAAACAAAGATAGTAGTCGTGAAATATTTGAAACCAGGTTATAATACTAATAATTGCCAGCTTTGTATGTTTACTTCCTGTTGAACCCTGTGCCAATTTTTATATACATTTTAACATTTAATCTTCACAACTTTTCCTGGTCAGTATAATTATCCCTGTTTTTTAGGTGAATGAACTGAGCCTTCCTTGGAGGAGTTGAGTAATTTGCCTCATTGCTTCAAGTTAGCGAGAAGCAAAGCTGTTATTCCAACTTGAGTGTCTGACTCCTAGGATTCTGCATTTAATTGCAAACAAATCCTTCCCTTCTTTAGACAGAAATCTTTACCTTCTTTTACCAAAGTTATAAGAAAATGCATATTTTGTGAAAGGAATGAGTATGATCCACAGATGATGAGTATTAGCAAACACTGCTGAGTAGTCCCTTTGTAAGGAGGAAAACAGTGTTTATTAATGGCAACGGCAACACGGTTCAGCTCTACCAGCAGTGTCATTGCTTGCACATTTGTTGGGTGAACAGTCCTGAAACAGTACTGAGCAGTAACAGATAAAGCAGCTCCCAACAGGCATGTTCAACCCAATCCCAAGGTGTTTTTCAAGAGCCTCTTTTTTGTACCTCAATTTAAAAAGTCGTAGATGTGACTCCTATGTTTTTTTATTATTATTATTATTATTATTTTAAGCAATAGGCCTTCATATATATTTGGAATCCGACTAGTTGGGCTGTTTTAATCTTCATTTACGTATGAGGAAATAGGAGAGATAAGTAAATTAATTTCCAGAGAAAAATGGGCAAAGGTAGGGTCAAGTATCATGGTCCCAGGTACTAGCTCTGGGCTTTTTACTGTTACTGGCAGAAGACTACTGGTAACAACACCATCCTTTTGTTCTGTGACCAAAATAGAAAGAACTGTCTGAGATTGAGGGACAGAGAGATAAAGGGATCTTTTTTATTGTTTATCCATATTAATAAATGAGAAGTATGGAATGCAACCAGCTGTTATTTAAGGCACATTTTCTATATTATGTGTATTCTTGTGTCTCTCTTGTGTCTTGTGTTTATGATTAGAACTTTTTTTTCTTTAATTTGGCATTTAATGCATAATTGTATTTTTTTTTTTTTTTGCTTCGGAAAAACATGCAAGGAGGAGATTAAATCAAAGTTGACCTATTTTTCCTCCATTAATTCAATGGTATGATTTATTCAAATATGCAGGCAGTGAAATATTTTTATGAGTATTTACTCTTCATGCCATTCATGAGCCATTTCTATTAAAGTATGAAGATTTTCAAATGCAAAACAAATCTCTCTTTGATTGGCTAAGTGAATTCTATAGAGAGAATTCCATAGACCAGGGCATGCATGTCATTTTGTGTTGTTAAGAAGATCTGATGAATGCCATTGTTCCCTTTATTCAAGAATTGGCGGACTTTACCTGGAACAGAAGATCCTGTGACTGCAGCTACAATTTTATTTGTCAGATTACAGATCATAACCATCCTATCCGATTATACTGTCCAATATATTATATTCAAATAGGCCACTTTAGATATTACTTTCTATCGAGACTCAGAAAAAAAGTATTTCCCTGAATGAATCTAAATTATGCAGAAATCACAGAAATGTCAAATAACTTAGCAAATTATTCTATGAAGTGACTGGGAATTCTAGCCTATTATAACTCTTGTACTGGCACTGGAATATCAGTGCTCTAAGTTAGCATTTTAAAAGTTTTATCCCCAGGAGTTTTATTACATTTCTAACCTTGTTCTTCACTTAGGTGCTAAGGTATATGCTAAGAAATCTAGAATAAGGAGGTTACAAAATGATTTCTCCTTTTCATTTTTTATCTTTTCTAATGGTTCTAATTTTGGTTAAAAAAAATTAGTATAAACAGAACTAGTTATACCATTCTACAGCTGTAAAAAAAATATAAAAATAAAATAAAATAAATATATATTTTTTATTTTTTGACAGTTGTAGGATCTGAGATTAAAAAAAAAAAAAAAAAACCTGATGAAATGCTTAATTAGTGAAAAAAATATAGTCCAGAAAAGAATCTGATTCTGAGAAGAAAAATGTATCCTAGTAAATCATCTTGGAAATCTTGAAATATTTATATCCTCAAAAAAACATTCTGCTAAGCCAAATTTATGTCTCACATTTTAAATAAATGCAATGACAACAATAACAATATAGATATGAGGGCAGAAGCATACTGAAGTTTCTGAAAGTCAGGGATATTTGTCAAAGGAGATCATAACCGTCAGTTAAGACTTACGTGAGCAGTGTGCATTGAAAGAATTTTTGTGTATTTTCTCTGTGATGAGGGAAGCAAGGTGATCTCTTGAGAGTAAAGGAGGAAGAGCAGGATTAGGAGGTTTAGGAGAGGAGAAAAGGTTTAAAATAATTATTGCATTATACACACTCACTGCACACAGTGAATGGTATCCATTGACTTGAAATTACAGGTAGCATTTGCAGAGCCTAAGACTGTTTGTGGTACTGCCCTTTCGACTGAACTGTAGAATCAATTTGGTCAAACATCATGTTAATAAGGTCAAGAAGCCAGTCAAACTGGTTGTCTGACTTGAATGATTGTGTGACTAAAGAGATTAGTGGAAGCAGCCTTCAGCTCACCCGCATCTTCAGACCGGGTCTCTGGAAGAGCTGTCCTGTTTCTGTGCTAGACTGTCCCTTTTTTCTCGTTTGTTTGATAGTCATTCTGCTACACTAATGTTTCTCAATATTTCAGAGCCCACAGTTCCTGTTGAAAGCATACTAAATTATATGCTCTCCTTTAAAGTCATTTCAAATAGAAAATAAAAACAAAAGCCCAAAACAAAAAGCACTTTCAGTTGGAGTATTAGTTTTCTAATGCTGCAATACCACAAATATAAGTAGGTGACTTCAACAAACAGAAATGTCTTTTCTCACAGTTTAGCGGGGTAGCAGACCAAATTCAGGGCACTGGCTCTAGGGAAATGCTTTCTCTCTCTGCTGGTTCTGGAGGAAGGTCCTTGTCTTTTCTCAGCTTCTGTTCCTTCCTTCTTGGTGATCATCATGAACAACAAAAAAAAAACTGTGGGGTGGCATTTATCTCCCCCCACTTGTGCTTCCATTCTTCTATGTCTAATTTGCTCTTTTTATATCTCAGAAGTGATTGGCTTAAAACTGACTCTACACTAATACGACCTCAATGTCATAACAACAACGACAACAAAAAAACTCCAATCCCAAATGGGATTACATTCACAAGTATTGTTTTTGTGCGCCATGGGGTCAATTCCCACTCATAGTGATCCTATAGGACAGAGCAGAACTGCCCCATAGGGTTGCCAAGGCTGTAATCGTTACAAGTCAGATCACCGGATCTTTTGGTGGGTTTGAAACTGCCGACCTTTTGGTTAGCAGTTAAGCACCATCTGGGCTACTTTCCACAAGTCCAGGTGTTAGGTTTAGCCACACATATTTTTGGAGGACACAACTCAGTCTGCAACAATTGGTTCTCAAACTACAGGTCATTTTATTTATCATGATGTATATCTCTGCCCCATTTTGCAGGGCAATCTCAGCTCTGCTGCTCTGAAGGCACTACTGAAAAACAAGATTCCAGGAATTCATGGGACTTGGAGCACTTACTGATGAAGATCAAAGACTACAGCCTTCAGTATATATTACACCTCAACATTAAAAAAAAAAAAAAGTATTTGTAACTGGAATGATAAGCAAAACCATGATAAACGGAGAAAATATTGAAGTTGCCAAGGATTTCATTTTACTTGGATCCACAATCAACACCCATGGAAGCAGCAGGCAAGTAATTAAATGACTTAAGGCATTGGACAAATCTACTGCAAAAGACCTCTTTAAAAAGTTAAAAAACAAAGATGTCACTTTGAGGACTAAGGTGTGCCTGACCCAAGCTATGGTATTTTCAATCATCTCATACATATACAAAAGCTGGACAATGAATAAGGCAGACAAAACAAGGATTGAAGACTTTGAATTATGATGTTAGTGAAGAATGTTATGTATACCACGGACTGCCAGAAAAACAAAACAAATCTGTCTTGGAAGAAATACAGCCAGAATACTCCTTAGAAACCAGGTGGGCAAGACTTTGTCTCATGTACGTTGGGCATGTTATCAGGAGAGGCCAGTCTCCGGAGAAGGACATCATGCTCGGTAAAGTAGAGGGTCATTGAAAAAGAGGAAGACCCTCAACAAGATGGATTGATGCAGTGGCTACAACAATGGGCTCAAACATAGCAACAATTTTGAGGATGGTGCAGGATTTGGCAGGGTTTTGTTCTGTTGTACACAGGGTCACTATGAGTCAGAACTGATTTGAAGGCACTTAACAACAACAACAGCATCAGTTCAGCAGTGAATTTGAAATTTTTCTCTATCCCATTATCTGCATATATCCATTAGAGGAACTTATGTTTGTAAACATCTTTAATAATTTAAACCCTCCTATTTTTATTTTATTATCGTTATCAATGATAATGCTATCTACCAATATCTAATTCTTAGTAATTTTACACTGCTTCTTACTTTTATATATTTAGCCACCAAAACCAAAAAACAAAACCCAGTGCCGTCAAGTCAATTCTGACTCATAGCGACCCTATAGGACAGGGTAGAACTGCCCCCACAGAGTTTCCAAAGAGCACCTGGAGGATTCGAACTGCCAACCCTTTGGTCAGCAGCCGTATCACTTAACCACTACGCTACCAGGGTTTCCATATTTAGCCACAATGAGTATTAATTCATAAGTTCAGCGACTATGGAAAGTAGGTTATGGCATTTACAAACCTTCACTTGAGTCAGTAAAGTCTCCTTTGGGCTTCTTATTGTTTATAGAAAAAAAAATTTATATGTACATATAATCAAGGTGCCAATACAAATAAAACATACATCTAGACTCTCAGTAATTTGTTGTTTTAGGGATTATCTTTTTATGGTAAGTAGAAACTACCAGAAATATTGATTTAGGTTAAATACAATCTACTTGAAATACTCATTTGGTAAAATTATTGACTAATTGAAAAGAACAAAATCATTACCTAATTAAAAAAGAGCCAATGTAATACCTGAAATGCTATCATGCCATGAATATCATACAATGACAGCTTAGATTACTTTAATGACAAAAATTTCAAAATTGAAATTTGATGTCATCCATGAAAGGAGAGTAAATCACAACATCTCACTGTTCACCCTTATACATCATATCCCATCTTGACCCAGGTGGCTTGCCATTCTCATTTATCCTGCCCAATTGTTGGGTATGATGCAAAGTGTTCTTGAGGGCCTTGAGAGCAGAAGCTGAGAGTTCCCTCATCTCTCCACCCCATACATTACAAAAAGAAGTGGGGGCAATCTACAAGAGTGCGTAATGAAGATGGAATAATACTGCTAATACAGGCAATACTTATTAAGAAAGGAATACTAAATAACAGGTTAAAGTTCATGAGGCCAGTACTGCATTTAATAAAATCAATGTAACTGTTAGAACAGCTAAATGTCACTGGCAAGCAAAGATTTGGATGTAAGAGTAGTGTCTTAGTTACCTAGTGCTGCTTTCACAGAAATACCACAAGTGGATGGCTTTAACAAAGAGAAATTTATTTCCTCATAGTAAAGCAGTCTAAAAGTCCAAATTCAGGGTGTCAGTTCCATGGGAAGGCTTTCTCTTTCTGTCAGCCTTCTCACCAATCTTCCCCTGGACTAGGAGTTCCTCTGAGCAGGGACCCTGGGTCCAAAGGATGAGCTCTGCTCCCAGCACTGCTTTCTTGCTTGTATGAGGCCCCCCTATCTACTTGCTTCCCTTTCCCTTTTATCTCTTGAGAGATAAAAGGTAGTGCAAGCTACATCCCAGGGAAACTTCCTTTACATTGGATCAGGGGTGTGACCTGGATAAGGGTGTTACAATCCCACCCTAATCTTCTTTAACATAAAATTACAATTAAAAAATGGAGAACAACCACAGGATACTGAGAATCATGGCCTAACCATGTTGATACATATTTTGGGGGGACATAATTCAACCCATGACAAGTAGGCAATTAACAATAGAATTGTGGCCTGGAAATATAATTTTTAGTTATTGAATTAATTTTTAAATGCATTTTTCATAATTAGGTAGTTGGTCTTCTGAGATTTCTCCTCTATGAAAGCCCTTACTGTCAATTGAGGACACAGCCTGAAAGTCATTTTCACTTAACATCACACTTTCCACCACAACAGTCTCTGTCCCATTAACAAGTCCTGGTCTCATAACCCCCAATATATGCCTCAATATACCAACTTCTATTGTTTTTATCCCTCCATCCAAGACTTTAACATTTCTCATCCAGTCTCTTACAGTAATCTCCTTTGCTTCTATTTTTTTTTTTTTATTTTTGCCTCCTTTTCAAAGCATAGATTCACAGTTTCCCAAAGAAAATTTTTTCCCAAGAAAAAACTTTTTGACTAACAATTTTGATCTAGTCACTCAAAGTGTTGTACTTAAAACCGATTGTTCATTATTAATAGAGTAGTGAGCACCCAGAACTTGTATGGTCTGGCCACAGCCTATATTTTACCATCTCATCTTGTTCTCACCTCCTTCTGTGCACCATCAGTATTATTTTCAGTGTTTTTCACATACCAAGATGCTTTCCCTGGAGGAATTTCTGTATGTTTTGGCTAGAACAGTCTTCATATCATCCTTTCTTGAAATATGGCTTACTTAGCTTCTACACATCCTTCAGATCACAGCCCAAAACTAATTTTCTATGTGAAGTCTTCTCTGATTGCCTAGCTTGAATCAAGTCTACTAATATAAACTCCTGTTTCTTTTCACATTTTTTTTTCTTTATACCAGCTACCACAATCCACCTATTTGTATGATTAATTAAGGTCATATCTTTCTCACTATTCTTTGAACTCCTTGAGCACATATACTGGGTCTGCCTTGTTCATCTGCATTGTCGTAGACACTGTGAGTGCCTTACATACATCTTCTGATCCTGTCCTGGAAGTCGTCTGCAGATGGTTTCTGTGTATTGCATTGAATTGCTGTATCTTTCTGTAGGAGAATGGAATCAAGTCTCTGCAGTTGGATTAGCCATTTCAGGGGATAGATTTGGAATGACAAAAAGTTAATACCCCAGAGGCAACCTTTGGCCAATTAGGGATGGGGATTTTTGTATAAATAATGCAGATTCCTCTTTTCCATGGCACAATTTTGAGATGTGTTTTAATTTAACATTCTCTCAGAGGGTCCCTAGAAGGATTGAGTCTTAGTTTTCCACAGTGAAAATGCACAAATGAATTCACACTTTCTTTTCTTACTTCCCTATCTCTATTTGTCATTCTCTTACAGTGCTTCCTGAAATTACCTCCTAAATAAGCTATTTGCACTCACGTAATTATTTTTTTTAATTACTTCATGGTCAGTTTCTGGGGGAGTCCAAACTAAGACAACTGTATTTCCAATTCCTGGTATATTAAACACCACATTGTAAAGACTGAGATATATTTCAGATTTGATGGAAAAGTGGAAAAGAAAGCAAACAATCCAATTTTATGCTGTTGGAGTATTCACTTTACATTTTCTTAAAACAAAGGAAAGCTAGGGTCATGCATTGATTTCCTCTAGTCTTTGACCTTGTGGCATCATTGTACATGAAACCTGTGACAGTAAAATATTTTAATATTTTGATTATCGATATATTCTTATACTTTATTGTCATTTTACTTTTATTTCTTAATAATAAAGTGTTTTATTACTTTTTTTAGACACCCTTTTTAATTTCAAATTTTATTTAGCTGCTTTACCAGACAGAGTTTGTCAAGGAACATAGGATCAAAGAGAGGGCAAGGGAACAAAAGTCAGATGTAATATTAGGTTTTAGATTGTTCCTACAACCATGGTCTAGATAGTCTGAATGCTCTTATTAACACTCAGAAACCACAGGAAACCACTGCCAGCTTCAAAACCCTATAGGCTTCTGGTAACAGTAGGAAAATATGGAGGACGTAGAAAAAACTGGTTTTGTCAAGATAACATGTCTGATGCTGTTGTTGGTGAAGGAAGATGATAGCTTTTGACCCACTTTTAACTTTGCAAATCTTGGGTGAGTGCATTTCACAACCAGAAGGATTAAAACAAAAGAGCTAGAGAAATTTGATTTCCAGTCTTGCTATACCTGAAATGGAGCGCAGAAGAAAAACAGGAAGAAACACTGATGAACACACTCAAAGGCAACAGTAAAGTGTTGCACAACACTGAATGTTACCATGGTCTGTTGGAATTAAAATTCACATTTCTTCAGTAGATTTGAAATCAACTCTCTATATATGTGTGTGTGTAAGTGTGCATGCACACATGTGTGCATGTTATAGACTATATTTTGCAATGTATAATGCACTATAACTTACTTTTGGCTCTAGATACATGTTATTTTTAATGACAAAAGTATACTTTCTAAGAAAATTAAAAACTAAACAGGTAGCAATTTTTCAACATCATTACGTATTATAGGCTTTCAAATAATTATTGTATTATTTTAACTCTTATAAATATTTGTAATTGTCTTAATTTGTAGGGAATTTTAGTAAAAAAGTTTGGCAAGTACATGTTTCATATATCATAATGTTATTACAGAAGCTATTCTTTCTTTTTAAAAATATATAATAGTTATTAATTGCAGACTAAGACAAGCTAGGAAGAAAGGTATAGCAATCCATTTCTTAAAATCAACCAATGAAATCCCTGTGGATCACAATAGTCCCATCCACAACTGATCATGAGGGTGGCACAGGACCAGGCAGGGCAGTGTTTGTTTCAAATGCGCATAGGGCCATCTTGAGTTGGGTGCCTACTGTACAGCAGCTAACATCAACAAAAGCAATTGCTGTGTAATAAATTATGCCAAAACTTAGTAGTTTAAAACAATAAATATTTATTATATCACAATTTCTAAGGATCAGAAGCCTGGACATGCCTTAGCTGGGTGCCTCTGGCTTAGGGTATCTCACAGGTTGCAATTCATTTTTCAGCTGGGACTGTAGTCTTCTCAAAGCTCCACTGGGGAATGATCTGCTTCTAAACTTACTTATGTGGCTATTGGTAGGGTTCAGGTCCTTCCTGGATGTTGGTCAAAGATTTCAAATCTTTGTCACTTTGGCTCACAACATGGCAGCTGACTTTCCTTAGAACAAGCAAGTAAAAGAATCAGGGAAGTTACTACATTCCTTACGTAACCTAATGTCAAAAGTGACATGCCATCACTTCTGTATTTGTTAGAAGCAAGTGTTTAGGTCATTCCACAATCAAAGGAAAGGTGTTACAAACAGCCCTGAATACCCAGAGGTCTGGGTCATTGGAAGCCATCTTAAAGGTTGCCTAACACAAATGATCATTTTTATCTTTTGTCCAAATCCATCAAATAAATCATTTGAGTTCCTACATACATTCTCTGAAGAAGTATACTGTATTTTTATGGAAATAGCACCTGCATTCTACATTTGTTTGCCAACTGTGCCTAAACCTGAGAGTATTTTCATAAGTGTGCTGTGAGTTATTTGTGTAAAAATACGGTATATATATGCAGGGGTAAGAAAGGAAAAAGTAAGTAAAAGGTAATTATTCAAGTATGAATGAAAAAATCTGAGTGCAGTCAAAAAATAAAATAAAACACTTTTGGAAAGACATATTCCTAATACTCTAACAAGGAATTATTGTACTCAGTTATATTTTACAGGAATTGAAGCTAGGAAACAGCATCTGGTTCTTTATTTATTCTTGGCCCAATTATTCAGTTGTATCAATCTTTTAGTCTTTAAAACTTAATTCTTCTGAAATTCTTGTCATGCATCACATACAACTCTTCTTATTGTATTTTACTTAAACAAGCTCCCTACTTCATCTGATGTAAAACACACTTTCCTTACAGAATTTAAGTGAACTTACTTTTATAATTACTCCATTAGGAGGTAGTAAAACGTCTTCTAGATTACTTTCATGAGCAAAAATAGATGTAATTGGAAAGACTGGGTAAAGAAATTTGATGTACTTGTGTCTGTTTCAAGATTCTTAGTTGTCTAAATGGACAAAAGAATTCTGGAACTATTTATGTTTTTAAAATTTGGAAGCTTTACAGGGTTTTTAACATGTTATTAATGAAGTGCTAAAACTCAGTGCTTATGATCATTATAAGTCTAATTTTCAAGCTAATATGGTTTAAGTATTTGAGATAGAAAAATTGAAATAAGTCCAATATATTAGATAAGTTAATAATTTTCTCAGAATATTTAAAATAGGTTGTCTTAATTAGCGCTGCTGTAACAGAAGTACCACAAGTAGGTGGCCTTAACAAAGGGAAATTTACTCCTAACAGTTTAGGATGCTAGAAGTCCAAATTCAGAGCACTGGATCTGGGGGAAGTTTCTTGTCTCTTTCAGCTTCTCTTCCTTGGTCCCTGGGTGATCTCCACATGGCATCCATCTTTCTCCGTTTGTGCTTCCTTCTTCTGCACCTAATCTGCTTCTTTTATATTTCAAAAGTGATTGGCTTACGACACATCCTGCACTGACAGGGTCTCATTACACGACAAAGAAAGCCCTATCCCCAAACGAGGTTAGGGGTTAGGATTCCAATGTGTATTTTGGGGGCGCACAATTCAGTCTGTAACATACATATTGATTATGAGATAGGTAAATTTGGAATATGCATTGATTACAATGATTATGTAGATTTTTCTTTATCCAAAAAGAAACCAAATTTCTTACACAGTGCTTCTACATTTCCCCCCATTTTACTCTGTCCAAAATGTATAAAGTAGAATGGAATCATTGAAAACAGAAAGCACTTATAAGAACTCTCATTCACATATAGCTATCTTCATGTTGTTTGTAAGTACCCTGAGATTCTAATTTTATTTATCATTTGGTTGGTAATTTCTAATTGAAAAAGTGTTAAAATCTGCCCCCTAAAATTGCAGCACCATTAGGTGAACATCCTGCAGCCATATGGGGGCAGAGTTGGGGGCAGGTGACAGTTTTTGCTCAATGTACCTTGTCCCACTAGCAAAATTATTAGCTAAAAATTAAGTGAATTGTTTATTTTGCCTATTATTTGCCTAACACTCATGTAACTATCCACACAATTATCAAGAGAATAAAAATAATGTACAACCACATTTCTATCTATATACACCCATGGATTTATTTTGATAAATTAAAAAAAAAAAAAAAAAAGACTTCATTGTATTGAAATAACAGGATGGCAATATAATTTGATCTTCAGTTTTTAAATAAACATATGCTGAGACTGCTTTCAAATAGCCACTGGTTACCTTTAACAATCATCTTAACCTGTTCACATGGAAACTATGGTTTCTCACTTGCAGCCTCAGGTGATATATAGTCAACTCTTTCTACGCTGCTCTTTGCTGATGATTTAAAAACTCCTAGTTTATGTATACTTATCACCAGTTAGCAAGGTATATGCTCATAGAGTATTTTGTGATCTCATCTGGCCATGAGCTGAGTATCTTTTTTCCAACTGACAAGGATTCGGCAGCAAAACAGAATGCAAATGGTTTATAAAGCCATTGATAAACATTTCAGGATACTTCCAAAAGAATTAGATAGCCCTGGGCCTTTTAAAAATCACCCCATAAAGCATAGTCTGAAGCATCTTTAGGATATTTTAGCATGGCCATTTAACTTAGTCATTTAGAAACAGAAGGAAATTTAATCTAAATTTACTTTTGTGATAAATAAATACTATATATATATAAAAATAATGCAGAAGGGAGTTCCAACACCAGTTTTTAATCTTGTCCAGCACACATTTTAAAAATAAACTTTGATAAATTGTAATCTTTACTGTATTGGCCTGGCTATTCTTCTCAATTACTCTTTACTGATTCCAGTGTTTTTTGTTACTTGTTTTGTATTAAAAAAAAAAAAAACTTCAAACTGGTGTGACAAATATTCCTTCAAAATCAATAAATCACTCAAATTTTTTTTAAAAAATACAAAATACATCATATAATTACTCTTCTTAAAACCCTTTAATAGCTTCTCATTTTCCTAAGGATAAAATCTGAATTACCACAGCCCAAAAAGCCTATCATTATCTGAAGCGTGTATCTCAGTCTTTCTCCTTACCCTTTAGCCATATTGACCTTCATTCAGTCCCTTGAATGAGACTGCTCTCATGTATTTCAGAGCCTTCTTTGTGCCCATATTTCTTTTCCACAACACTCTGCCTGGCTAATCCCAGCATCTTTCAGGTTACAGTTTTAAAGTTAATTTCTCATAATGCCCCTAACACCATACCTCTTACCCCACTTCCCCATTGCTGGCATTTAGGGTGTAGGCACTATGAAGGTTAAGATAATATCTCTTTTGCTCACCAAAATATACTCAGCATTTTAGCACAATACCAGAACATCAATTCATAATCACTAAGTGAATGGGTGTACCAGTGAGTAATGCTACTGATGCTACATTAAACCTGAGGGGAAATATTGCTACCACTATTCTACTTCTCTTTTGTAATCATTTGTTAAAGGATTTGCATACACTGCCTTATTTTGTTTCAGACATAGCCTAGTGAGGTCAGAAGTGTTTCTCTTTTTTTTAGTAACATTAGAGTTGAGATCTCAGTGTTGGAGAGGTGAAATAAAATGTGTTAAAGAAAAACTAGAACAATCAAAAATATATGTGTGGTTACATTGGTAGGTATGCATGCATGTATGTGTATAGGAAGGCATATGTGAGTATACGTGTGTGCATATATAGGTGTATCTTTTTTTTATAGGCATATGTGTATACATGATTGTGTGTGGTGCATATATACTCATATATGTAATAAAGCATATAGGAGGCACAGTTACAGAGACTACCTAGACATCTCCAAAAACCTTGCAGGAATGGTTTCCTGGGTTAAAAGGATCAGAACCATAGTCCTGTGGGACAACTCGGTCAACTGACATAACACAGTTCATAAAGATAATGCTCTACATCCTAGGTTGGTGAGTAGATTCTGGGGTCTTAAAAGCTTGCAAGTGGCCGTCTAAGATACAACTATTGGTCTCTACATGTCTGGAGCAAATGAGAAGGAAGGAAATCAAAGACTCAAAGAATAAACTAGTCCATAAGACTAAGAGCTGACAGGAACCATGGCCTCATCTAGCCTGAAACCGGAAGAACTAGATGGTGCCATGACCAGTGGTTCTGACCAGTGGTTCTGACCAGTGACACAGTAGAAAATCCTGGATAGAATGGGAGAAAAATGTAAAACAAAACTCAAATTTCTAAAAAAAAGGCCAGACTTACTGGACTGATAGATACTAGAGTATCCCCTGAAACTATTGCCCTAAAATACTATTTGAACTCAGAACTGTAGCCACCCCCAGAGGCCATCTTTCAGCCAAATAATAGATTGGCTTATAAAATAAACAATATCACCTGTGAGTACTCTGCATTCTTAAATAATTAACTATATGAAACCAAACACAAAGATGAGAAGATAAGGAGGGGCAGGGAAGCTAGATTAATGGAAACAGAGCAAACAGTGGAAATAGCAAGAAATGCTAACACATTGTGAAAAATGTAAGCAATATCATGGAACAATTTGTATAAAAATTATTAAATGGGAACCTAATTTGCTGTGTAAACTTTCCACTAAAATACCATAAAATATTATTTAAAAAAAAAAAAAGAAGAGCCCAAGTCTTACTGAGCCTCAATTCAGTCATTGTTTCAGTTAATTAACAGAAAATGTGCTTTTCATTTATTTTCTTGTTTGTTAAACACTTGGGATGGATTTTGTAAATGGGGCAACTTATTTTAGATTTCAGATTAACAACTACTTTATAAACTCGTGAAAATCATACTCTTCATAAACACTTGTGAATCTATCATTTATTTTATTGTATTTTTTATTTTTCTAAAACTTGCCTGAGCTTCTTCTCCTTTCACTGGAACTGTTCCTTTTCCCTAATCAGTGCTGAAGGCTTGCTTAATTTAATATTAACAAAGATTTTCAAATGATAAAAAAGGTATTAAAATGACAATTTTACTATATTACTTAAGCAACCAGTTCATGTTCATTGATTGTTTACTTGAACTGACTACTACCATGTAGATAGAGACCAAAAAAAAAAAAAGTTCAACATATTGGTCTTTCCCAAGATTCTATTTCTGTACACACCAAGTAAAATGGTAGATAGATTTTATTAAACTTCTCTTAGATACATACTAATATCTTCTCTGCCTTGTGTACATGGCTTAAGGTCATTTTCCTTAAAAAAGTGGGAGTAGACATGGTACTTCAGTTTAAGTAATTCATGGTTTGGGGGAAGGCAACCAAATATGAATTAAAGAGAAAATATTGAATCAATGTAGGGTGTACACATTTTTATGCCCAAAATAGCTTCCAAATGGAAACAAAAGGTACAGGTTCTTAGAAATTCATTGTGTAATGATTCAAATACTTTATCAAATTGAAGACACACTAGTCTTAAAAGCCAATGAGCAGCCATCTAGGATACTCCACTGGTCTCACCACTTCAGGAGCAAGGAAGAATGAAGAAAACTAAAGATACAAGGGAAAGATTAGTCCAAGGGACTAATGGACCACATTTACCGCAGCCTCCACCAAACTGAGTCTAGTACAACTAGATGGTGCCTGGCTACCACTACTGACTGCTCCGGGTCCCAGATAGAGCTGGGGGTATTGTAGAACAAAATTCTAACTCAAAAAGAAGGACCATGAGAAGCTGACTTGATTTGCAAACTTTCACAACTAAAAAAAAAAAAAAAAACTAAGGAGGTGGTTGTACAACTTGAAGAATATAATCAATGTCACTGAATTGTACGGGTAGAAATTGTTGAATTGGTATATATTCTGCTACCTATATTCTCAAAAACAACCAAAATAAAATGTTTATTAAGAAAAAAAAAAAAGACCAGACTTTCTGGCCTGACAGAGACTGGAGTCACTCCTGAGGTTCACACTTCAGCCAAAGATTAGACAGGTTCATAAAATAAAATGAGACTAAAAAAAAAAAAAAAGAAAAAAATTTTTTTTTTTTTTGAAGGGGAACACCAGCACTGGTACAAGGACTAGAGGGCAGGACGGACCAGGAAAGCTGGTAAGAGGGAACCCAAGATTGAGAAGGGAGAGTGTTGACATGTCGTGGGGTTGCTAACCAATGTCATAAAACAATACATGTACTAACTGTTTAGTAAGAAACTAGTTCATTTGTAAACCTTTGCCTACAGTACAAGAAAAAAAAATTAAGACACCCTAACTTGATACATGCACCACTCTTCATGAATCACAAAGAAAAAGAAATATTGACAATAAATTGACACAATGCCTCAACAATGTTCCCTCAAGTTGTACCACACCACCAGCTTCCTGCTGCTTTGAAATTTTTTTTGAAGTTTCCATGATACTGGCAATCTCTTTGCCTTCAAGTTTATTGCTTTGCATGTTCTAGCCAATCTTCTTGGAGGTAACTCAGTAACAAAACATAGCACAGCTTCGACTACTTCTAGTTATCTTCTTTTTAAGTTCTGTGAACCACATAGATGCTTTGTAAGTAAATACAAAATTGTGGTTATTATCCAATGACATGTGTTTGCTTTACTGATCTTAAATTTGCATCTGCTGCTTTGTTTTTATTCTTTTATTATGTTGGCAATGGGTTATAACACGACAGTCATTTGTTTCAATGTCTAATCATAGCATCACCTTCTGTAAGACTTTTAAAGAGTAATAATTTCAATAAGTATGTACCAAAATTTCACATAAACAAATTGAAGTAAAAACAAGATTTTAAAAAACTATGATTCATTTCAAATAATACAGACAATGTCAACCATTTCTGAATGTCTACCTTATAAATGGTAATTGTACATGTCCCAAATTCAAAGCTGCCAAAATAAGAATGAATGACAGAAAGAAGGGAGGAAAAAAGGAAGGAAGAAGGGAGAAAAAAGGGAAAAGCAAAGAAAGAAAAAAAAAGTGTTTATTGAAAAAATTAAATAGCATATTAAGGAGGAGAATTGATATAGAACCAAGGGTAGTAGTAATATATTTGTATTCTAGGATGCTTTGTTTTTTATACACTGATGTTTTCAACTGAATAACAAGGGATTAAAAACAGATATTTCAATCTTTTGTGTTTTTTTCTCATAACATTTTTACAGGGTTAGGATGAAAGCCACTTTAAAAATTTGAGCTAGTATATACATCATCACAGATTTATGGTCAAATATGTGTGAATTTTGAAATAATAATACTAATAAAAATTACATGAACTTACATTTTCTACAGCAATTGTCTATATTTAGCTTATAAACTGTACAGGTACAAATGCTTGCATAAAATTCAAAATCTTATCGTGCAAAACTAGTTAGAAATATAGATCCAACATGTTAACATACATTTTTTCTAAAGTGCAAATTTAGTATTCCGATTTTCAAACGTACTTTCCTCTGACTACAGTGTTGCATGTTCATGGAACAAATTTATGAGGCAGTTAGGGTAACTTGTTTGCATTACTCAAAACCCAGCACATATGACAGAACTCGATTGTATCTTTGATTCGAAACAGATTATTGTGTATTGATTTTGAATGATCATAGAGCTCTGTCTCATGAAGAAGAGTGAATGCTGCACACTATACATGCTGATTACTTGTGTAACTATATTTTTAAAGACTTGAAAAATAGACTTTACAAAAGTGATGACTTCCTTTCATCCTTAATCCTACTTCATAAGTCACACTTGTGATTGTCTTTCTGCTCATTACTGACCTGAGCTGTCTCCTTAATCAGCTCTTCACTGATATAAAGTAAGTAACTCGAATGTAATATTTAATATCACTACCAAATAAGGTCATATTTTATTGCTTATTCTGAAATCTGTTAAATATATTCCATGGAAAAGATAGAAAACAAAATAATATCTCTTAAAAATGTAACAACATTGCTTTCCGAAATACTTCTAGAAAGTATAGCAAAACTTAACAAAACATTTTTAAAAAATAAGTCCATTAATTCCTGAATGCTCCTCTTTTATTATTTCCCTTTTCACAGCATCACATTTCACTCTTGTAAATGGACTTCAGTTAGATAATATATTTGGACTAACTTTGTACAAATGTTATTGTGGGGAAACATTATTCAAGCTATTTTACTCAGTCAATCAAAAACATTAACAAGAATTTAAAATTTATTCATTATCAGATAATTTTTACAAAATATTTATTCACCAAAACAAATGATTACTGAAGTATTTTCCAGATTATTTAATATTATAATATCAATTGTGACTATCTAAAAAGGAGACAAATTGTAACTTTTTTCCCAAAGAATCTTTTTTTATAGAATATCTTTTTTAATCTCATATTATTTTTCTATGAAGTATTTAATAAAAAATGTTGTTATTTCTGAAGTACTTAAAAACATTTAAAAAGATTCTTCCACTTTATCATGTAAAATTTAGCCTTAAATTTGCAAAGATTTTTTTTTTCTATTCTAAAGAAAATAAATTTTTTTTTATTGTTTCCATGGGATTCATCCAGAGGGCATTTTTAATCTTATTGGGCAGTTTAATAATAAGTGACAATATGTTTCATAAATATTGAATAAACAAAATTATACCAACATCTATAGTCCAAAAAAAAAAAAAGCAGAGAGCAAAATAAATAAACAAGTTAATATCTCCTATGATGTTGAGGAGAAGAAATAGCACAATAAAAAAAGTTAAAAGGCATAAAAGGTAAATCTATAATATCTAAAATACAGTTAAAAGGAGTTCTAGGGGGAGGAAAGTGATAAACTTTAAGTTAGAAAATCATCAAATAAACATCAGAAGACAATTGTCCAAGCTGAAATTGGACAATAGTCCAAGTAGAAAGACTTTGATTTTTATAACAAAAAAGACTGGTTGTATCAAGAAGTATGAATTACATGTACATATATATTTTCACACATTAATGTAATTTCAGTAACTCAAGTGCTAAGAGAAAATCTCTAAATCCATCAGACAGGAAAATACATGCACTCGAACAGATACACACACAAGAAGCAAGAATCTGAGTGGATCAAACTTGTTATTAGGCAAATCAAATGTTAGAAAAACAGTAAACTAAAGATTAAAAAAAAATTGAATAAAAAAATCAGTACTCAACCAAATCATTAATCAAATACATAAGAACAAATAAATAGGTCTTTAGACAAGTAAAAACTAAAAAAACACACACACACACACAAAAAAAAAAACTTCTAAAGAACCTTTCATAAAAAGAAAAAACTAGAAAGCAGAACATGGGGCTTACAAAAAATAAAACCAAAACCAAACCCAGTTCCGTTGAGTCAACTCCAACTCATAGTGACCCTATAGGACAGAGTAGAACTAGAGTGCCTGGCAGTACCGAACTGCCGACCCTTGTTTAGCAGCCATAGCACTTAGCCACTACTCCACCAGGGTTTCCTTACAAAAAATAGAAAACTTAAAAAAAGGAATACAATGAAAAAAGAAAAGAAATCTCAGGAGATGCAGTTGGAATAATACTTACAATAACTAGTTTATATTAGAAGAGGAATTCAGTGGATTGAGAATTCTGCATAAATATAGAATGAAATGAATTGCATTCAATAGTTAAATCATACCCTGGAAGATATGGCTAATATGGTGAAGTCTTATGTTTATTTTCTCAACGAGAAAAACAAGTCAACTGAAACTACACTGAAGAAAAAAAAAAAGTACTACCAAGCTATGTCCAAGTATAAAGCAAATAAATTTCGGCATAATTTAGAGTAGCTGATAAATTATAAGAAACAAGAATATCTTTTAAATGTTAATAAGGAATATTGTACTTTGAAATATATTCCACAAGTTTTAACTTTAGAGTGTGTAACTTCATCACAATACTTTGTTTTTAATTGAGAGAAAGTACATATTTTTAATGATGTACGACCTTAAATAATTTCAAACTTTTAGAAACTACAGCTAAAAATGGTAATTATAAACATTACAAACATTGACAGTGTACAAGACACAATGCATCATTATATTTAATCTCTGTAGTTAATCCAAAATTTGTATGACTATAGAGGACAACTGCAGACATTGCTTAAATAATATTATATAAGTTTGGGTCCACCACCTCTTTGTCAGTATATCATGCTATGGTGGCTTGCCTGTTGCTGGGATGCTGGAAGCTATGCCACTGGTATTTCAGAAAGCAACTGGGTCACCCAATGGTGGAATTGGTCAACTTTTAGCTATTTCAGAAGGTAGCATATGATCAAGAACAAATGGTACATAACCAAGAAGTACAAGCCGTATTGAAGACATTGGTAAAAAACAAGACTCCAGGAATTCATGAAGTACCAATAGAGATGTTTCAACAAACAGATGCAACGCCAGAAGCGCTCACTTGTCTATGTCAAGAAACTGGGAAGACGTCTACCTGGCCAACTGATTCGAACAGATCCATAAACATACCCATTCCGAAGGAAGGTGATTGAACAGGATGCAGAAACTAATGAACAATATAATTAATAACACAAGCAAGTAGAATTTTGCTGAAGATAATTCAAACATGATTGCAGCAGTACATCAACAAGGAACTCCCAGAAATTCCAGCCAGATTCAGAAGAGGACGTGGAATGAGGAATATCATTACTGGTGTCAGATGGATCTAGGTTGAAAGCAGAGAATACCAAAAAGATGTTTATCTGTGTTTTATAGCCTACATAAAAGCATACGACTGTGTGGATCATATTAAATTATGGATAACAGCACAAAAATTGGAATTCCAGAACATTTAAATGTGCTTATGCGGAACTTGTACGTAGATCAAGAGGCAGCCGTTCGAATAGAACAAGGAAGTGCTGCATGGTTTAAAATCAGAAAGAGTGTGTGGCAGAGTTGCAATCTTTCACCATACTTATTCGATCTGTATGCCAAACAAATAATCCCAGAACCTGGACACATGAAGAAGAACGTGGCATCTGTGACAGGCAGGTGACACAACGTTGCTTGCTGAAAGTGAAGAGGACTTGAAGCACTTACTGATAAAGATCAAAGAATAGAGCCTTCAGTATGGATTATACCTCAACATAAAGAAAATGAAAATCTTCATAACTGGATGAATAAGCAACATCATGATAAACAGAAAATGTTGACGTTGTCAATGATTTCATCTTACTTAGATCCACAATCAATGCCCACAGAAGCAGCAGTCAGGAAAGCCAACGACATATTGCTCTTGGCAAATTTGCCACAAAAAAACTGTTTTAAGTGTTAAAAATCAAAGATATCCCTCAGAGGACTCAGGTAAACCTGACCCAAGCCATGGTGTTTTCAATCACCTCATATACATGAAAAGATGGACAATCAATGAGGAAGACTGAAGAATTGACACATTTGATTAATGGTGTTGGTGAACAATATTGAATATATACACTGCCAGAAGAACAAACAAATCTATCATGGAAGAAGTAAAGCCAGAATATTCCTTAGAAACGAGGTTGGGGACACTTTGTCTCATGTAATTTGGACATGTTATCAGGAAGGACCAGTCTCTGGAGAAGGACATCATGTTTGGTAAAGCAGAGGGTCAGCAAAAAGAAGACCCTCAACAAGGTGGAATGACGCAGTGGCTACCACAATGGGCTTGAACCTAGCAACAATTATGAGGATAGCACAGGACTGGGCAGCATTTTGTTCTGTTGTATATTGGAAACTCTGGTGGTGTAGCGTTTAAGAGCTATGGCTGCGAACCAGAAGGTTGGCAGTTTCAATCCACCAAGGCACTCCTTTACTCCTTTGAAATTCAATGGGGCAGTTACTCTGTCCTATAGGGTCGCTATGAGTCAGAATTGACTCAATAGCAGTAAGTTTAGTTTGTTTTTTTAGTACATTGTGTCACTATAAGTCCTAATCAACTCGAAGGCATACAACAACGTGTTTGCAGTGACTCCAGCAACCCACAAACTGAGGAGCTCACGTCCTCTTTCTGCATATCTCCTCCTTACCATCTTTCCCCAACATCTTCCTATAAACTTCATTGATTTTTATGATTTTCTACAATTTCCATCCTGAAAAATGTTGAATTGGCAAATGCTGTGTTATATACACATTGCAACAGTAAAAAATACTATTTTCCTACTGTGTTATATTTTCCAAAAACACAATTAAAATACTTTGTCACAAGAAAATTGTACAGAAGATATTTTTATCCAGATTTATTCATAAGTAAAGCATGAGTAAAGTGTTTGGAGTGCTACAAAATATTTAAATTTGATTGGTTATATTTTTGTATAAAACCAAAACCAAACCCACTGTCGTTGAGTCCGACTCATAGTGACCCGGTAGGACAGAGTAGAACTGCCCCATAGAGTTTCCAAGGAGCACCTGGAAGATTCGAACTGCCAACCTTTTGGTTAGCAGCCGTAGCACTTGACCACTACGCCACCAGGGTTTCCATTTTCGTATAAAACCTGTGTATTTAAAGTTAGTTATTGAAGACAACTGTGACTTAGGTTCATAAATTTAAGCTGATTTAGCATTTTCTTGACAGTTTTACCAGGTTTTCAGAGTTAAGATCATTTCCCTTCTGGGAGGTTAATGGGAGCATGTGTGCACCTCAGTGGTTCTACCATTTCAACTGTTTTTCCTGATAATATACTTATTTCTGGGGCTTCTCTGGCCAGGTGACAAACCAGAACACCATTGAGTCTTTCTTTAAGAATTGCTCAAAATAGAACAGATTAACACCTCATTTTTAACATATGTCAGTGGCAGGTTTAATGAAACAAACTAAACATAACGGTAACACATAATGCTTAAATTGTGTTAAAATGCATATGTTTATACACATTTTTAAAAAAATTTCCCTTAGTACAAAAATAAGTTGTGTTTTTCTTGGCCACTTATATTTAGCCTTTTCTGCTTCTGCTTTTCCTGTGTCTGATTTAAGATGACCCTTCTGCACAATCAACTTCAGGGGTTAAAGGATATGTCGGGGATGTCACTATAATGTTGATACTAGTGGTAAAGAGAGAACATTGCCTTGAATTAAGATAAGAATATAATCCAATGTGCAGCTTTCTTTCAGTAATGTGCCTTTGTTTTTTTATGAGAAAATGTGTATATTTTTATATGAAATAAAGTATTTTAAATTACATGCACTTATTAAAGAGTAGCTACAGTTCTTATTAATTAAAATACTAAAAGGCTAATAGGTATTTAGTGCTATATATATGTATATCTATATCTCCTTAGATATTATATATCTCTTTAGATATGGAAACCCTTGTGGCATAGTGGTTAAGTGCTACAGCTGCTAAGAGGTCGGCAGTTTGAATCCACCAGGCACTCCCTGGAAACTCTATGGTGCAGTTCTACTCTGTCCCATAGGGTCGCTATGAGTCAGAATTGACTTGACGACAGTGGGTTTGGTTTTTGGTTTGGGTATATCTATATCTCCTTAGATATATTCTATATCTCTATAGATATACATATATGTGTATTTGAAGTTGTCAAGGATTTCATTTTACTTGGATTCACATTCAACACCCATGGAAGCAGCAGTCAAGAAATGAAAAGATGCGTTGGATTGGGCAAATCTGCTGCAAAAGACCTCTTTTAAATGTTAAAAAAAAAGAAAAAAAAAGTCACCTTGAAGACTAAGGTGCACCTGACCCAAGCCATGGTGTTTTTAGTTGCCTCACATGAGTACAAAACCTGGACAATGAATAAGGAAGACTGAAGAATTGGTCTTTTTGAATTGTGGTGTTGACAAAGAATATTAAATATACCATAGACTACCAAAAGAACAAATAAGTCTGTCTTGAACGAAGTACAACCAGATTGCTCCTCAGAAGCAAGGATGGCTAGACTGTGTCTCACATTTTTTTGGACATGCTATCAAGAGGGATCATTCCCTGGAGAAGGACATCATGCTTGGTAAAGCAGAGGGTCAGTGAAAAAGAGGAAGACTCTTAAGGAGATGGATTGACATAGAGGTTTCAACAATGGGCTCAAGCATAGCAAAGAGTATGAGAAGGGCACAGGCCAGGACAGTGTTTCATTCTGTTGTATATAGGGTTGCTATGCGTCAGAACCAACTCCATGGCACCTAACAAATAACAACATGTGTGTATATCTGTGTACATGTATATATTTGTTGTTGTGTGCCATGGAGTTGATTCCAACTCATAGAGACCCTGTAGGACAGCACAGAACTGCCCCATAATGTTCCCTAGGCTGTAAATCTTTACAGGAGCAGATTGCTGTGTCTTTTCTCCTGCAGATCCACACATGGATGGGAACTGCCAACTCCTCAGTCAGCAGTTGAGCACTCAACCATTGCATCACCAGGGCTTCTTCATATATATATATATATATATATATATATGTATATATATACACACACACACATAGATAGATAATATTAATATTCTAACAAACTAAATATGAATAGTTAAATCATGTTAACAGATTTTAAATGGTAGGTATAAATGGATTCAGAATTTCATGATTTTTGTAAGACACACACATGAGTACACTCAAAACACTAACTCTCCTTTTTTTCTTGTAAAGGAAATACTTTTTACAAAGAATAAATAGAGTCTAGTTAAAAATATTGTCTGAACCGGTACTTCCAAAATCTTACTAATTACCTGGAAACAACTGGAGAAATATTATGCTAAAATCCATTAATACAAAATACCTTGACATTCCACCTAATGTCAAAATCTGGAAAATGTCTTCACTAAATATAAGAATGAAGTGTAGAAATGATAGTTAAAATTATGGACTTATCCATGCTTCACTTATGAATACTACTTTAAGTGTTGAAAAAAGGTAGGAAGAAGTTTTGTCATTCTTCTGCAGGGGAAGTGTATTGAATGTAGTACAAAAGCAAGAAAGATTATAGGAAATGATGGATTGTAAAAAAAAAAAAAAAACTGGAGGCAATATTAATTAAAATGACACAGCATGAAAAAGATAAACAAGGATTTTTTATAGGTAACTTTCACCCAAGAATTTCACATCTAGTTAAAATCTATTTTATCGTTTCAAGGCCACTGTATTGCAAACTCCTATATTTGAGGATCAAAGGAATTTTTCTAACCTTTAAGTAATTGTTTGGAGATATATTTCAAGAGATTTACAGATAAATGGAAGTTTGTAATAGAGGGTCTCAATGGAGATCCCCAAAGATCCTTGCCTGTTGATACACAAGCCCTTGTACAATATCCCCTTGAGCGTTCACAGGACTTACTGATTCATTTCTTATTGAAAGACTGGCAGATTTAATGATATGTCACTACTGAGATTAGAATACAGAAAGATTGTAGCTTCCTTATTGGGGATTCTCTCTTGCTTTCTCTTGAATTGCTCATGCTGGAGTAAGCATGCTGCCATTTTGTGAGTATATCTCTGACTGTAGAGATGCCCAGCAATAGCAGAAACTGACGTCTTCATTCCAAAAACACACAAGAAACTGACACATGAAACAATCATGTGAGTTACCTTGGAAGTAGATCCGTCAGCTGTTTCCAGTTTGTCAGTCTTTAATGACTGAAGTCCTGTCTGACCAGCTTGAGTTCAATATCCTAAGAGACCTCGAACCAGATGCACCCAGCTGAGTTGCCCCAGATTCCTGACCCACACACACTCTGAGATAATAAATGCTTGCTTTGAGAATAATTTTCTATACAGCAATACATAACTGATACAGGGCCCCATTTAAAAATAAATAAACCTTTGTCTTCAAATCCATTCTTACTCTTGGCCACCCTATAAGACAGAACAGAACCGTCCCACAATGTTTCCAAGGTTGTAAATCTTTAGGGAAGCAGACTGCTACATCTGTATCAAGAGAAGCAGTTGATGGGTTCAGTCACCGAACACTTAGCAGCTGAGCACTTAACCACTGTGCACCAGGGCTCCTTTAGGGTCCCATAAAGGACTCAAATTGGAAATGTTTCTGAATAAAATATTTGATAGTACAGTAAAACTTTCGAAAGCTGGAGCCTCTGTAAGGCAAAAACGTGTCAGAGAAAAAAAACTCAAATATTTTCTACTGAAAGGATTACTTCACCCTAATAAATATTCTCTGAAGGTCAGAACCTGCGAGACCCAATTGGAATCAGAAATTTGTTGGTATTGCGACCCGAATAAGAGAAAGTACAGGTGCGAAAGCTGGAAATAGTTCCAAGAGTTAACGAGAGTCAGAGATGAAGGCTCAGTCTTCCACTTCCTTTTGCATCATTACCGTGTGTGAGTGTGTAGTGTGAATTGTTACTGTTCTCTGAGTATGTCTACATTTTACATTTTTGCCTTTTTTGTTTTTGTTTTTCCCTGTAAATATTTTCCAGGGAAGAACAACATCCACAAGTTTAGAAGAAGGTAAGAAATACTGATAAATTCCTTTGTTTTCACTAAAATCTAGCAAAGCACACTTTTTTTTTTCTTTTCTTGAGGTTTTACTCTTTCCTTACCTTTAATTTTTAACTTTCGCTTTAACTATTTGTAATTTTGATACACATTATTGCAATTTTCAAAATCCACTACTTAATTTACTTGAAATTCTTTTCTTCAAAATTTCTTGTTTTGCCCCCCAAAATAGAGAAGCGTTTCCTCACTTAACACATTCAACGCCTGTACCGAAGTAAAAACCTTCTTCTCATGTGGTATTTTTTCTTAACTTTTTTACTGAAGTGTTCTAACTTTATCAGATAATGATACTGATAGTTGCCATTTTTTTCTTTTTTGTTTGAGATATTCATGAAAATAAACGTTTTCTGTGCCTTGATGAGGTAGGATTATTTATAGAGAGTGATAGAAAAGTGGTATGAATTTTGAGACTCAGAAAACAAGGCAGTTCCATTGACTCTCAGGTTTCATTGTAAATACTGGAACCAGTTAAATAATACTGTCTAATTTGAATTACTATTGTAATTAAGAAATTAAATCTAAATGTCTTTCTTAGTGCACATACTATCTTCTTTGCTCTATGCCATATGTTTATGCATTTAAATTTTAACAACTTAAACAGTTCTCTTTAAGATTGCTATAATTAGGTAATAATTGAATTCATTCTACTTTACTGAGTAGTTTTCTTGTTTACAAGTGTGGTTTTGTTCTTGAGAGTGTTTCATGTTTTTAACATTTTTATTTTTATGGGCACACTGCAAACACACAAACATATTATACACACATATATAAAAACACATGTGCATGTGTTTCCATGTTGCTAATGGGAGACAATTTGACTTGATGGTGCCCAACAACAACAAGAACAATCTCAACATTAAAGCTGTAGTATTACTGAGATCATTCGGAAAAGTATACAAGGCAGATCTTTTTTTTTTTTTCAAAGACTGCTGTATTCACTTAGTATTTCACACAAAAAGATATCAAATATAGTATCATAGATTGCCTGATATTCTGTTAGTATATATGAATAACTCAAAATAATAACATAATTATTCAAAATTCTAAAAATTCACTGAAAAACCCCAATGTCTTTGGTAATTTATGTATCACTTTTCTCCCAATAAAATAATAAACCCAATTCAAGGAATATAGGCGTACTTCAAAGCATGTATTATAAAAATTCAACATTATATGGAGTTTCATATCTAATAGCCCTATTTTAGCTTTTTTTTTTTTTTTTTTTCCCAATTGAGATTTTAGAAACCTCTGGTGTTGCTTAGCACTGGGAATTTAGAGCTACCATGCAGCCATTTAGCATTTTTACTACTGTCCTGCATTGCATCAAGTTCTATTTACTGTTATACAGTAGGTAATATCTCATATAACATTAATGTTTTCATTAATGTCCTTTGTGTTTACCATTGTTTTTTGCATTAATGGAAATGCAAAAACGTTTACTGTAGTATGCCTTCTTTACTATTGAATAATTGTGTACTATTTAAATATCATTAAAAAAATTTTTTTAAGATATATAAACTTCCAACGATAAAATGCTTTTATGATAAAAATGTGTATGTGCTAATAACACAGAAAGAAAAATATTATTTTAAGGATGATTAAATTGATGTTTTTCTCAGAGTACTACTTAAACTGTCCCATAATTGCTCTAAATGCCCCTCTGTAATAAAATATTTCTGAAGAAAATATTTGAAAATGGATATTAACCATCTATTAGAAAATAATGTTTACATAGTCCATCTTTACCTATGGCCATTTAACTAAAGCATTTGAATTAACCTTCAGAGCTATGTAACATATTTTGTAAAATAAAGACAAGTCCACTCTAATAATACATGAAAAGCATCCTTACCATTTATGTTTTAACCATAGAGTAAAACATTGGCTTAGGTATTATTTTAGTATATTTCTTAGTCTTATCTTTTATCTTTTACAAATAAAGTATATATTAGACACGGAACAAGTTTCTAATGAAAGAAAAATATAGCAAGTTACAAGACTACAATTTCAAAGCTATGCAATAAATGGTATACAGTTAGCACTGTGCAGTATTCTCAATAATTTAATTTTTTAAATTGTAACTCTAAATCTCCGAACTGCACAGTTGATCACAAATAAGTGATCAAGTACCAATGCGTATGACAACTACATTAAGAAACATATGTTTTAAAATCTCAATTCAAAATATTCCTTATTGTACATCATTTTCAACCAAAAAGAAAAAAGTACTTGGTAAAAGTAAAATATCTTCCCAACGTGTTACATAACCCAATTTAAATTTTAAGTAACTGTGTGAAATAAAATTCAAATGAAATAATCAATGGATTAAAATATTTATTATGTATTCTATTTAAATAAAAAATATTGTTTTAGTTCTCACTCCAAATAAGTATTATTTTATTAATAAAAATGGTTGAGAATATTAGCCCTGAAACAGCTGTGCAACTATGAAATTGGAGGAAGCAGAGTAATAACCATTTGATGGGGTGTATTCTTTTGGATTTATGTCTATTTTTTTATGTCCATAATTCTTTTTGTCAGAACCACAGAAATTTGGTTGAAATGTAAGTTTAGAGCATTATATTGCTTAAACCAAAAAACCAAACTTGTTGCCACTGAGTCGATTCCAATTCACAGCAGCCCTATAGGACAGAGTAGAACTGCGCCATAGAGTTTTCAAGGAGCGTCTAGTGGATTCGAACAGCTGACCTTTTGGTTAGCAGCTGTAGCGCTTAACTACTGCACCATGAAGCCTAATGTGCATGCATTCAGACCTTTTGATGCAATTGAATGGTTAGCAAAAGTTCCAGAACATTGACTCTACACATTTGAGTAGTGAAACTTGGAGAAATTTTAGTAAAAAGAAAATGTAGTTTTTCAAAAGTGTTTTAGACTCTATCTTTTCCATTTTCAACAGTTTAATGTAAGTTTCCAAGGTTACAAGAATGGCGGCAAATACAATGGCAGTTGCATCTCTAATAGGTTTTGAAAGCAGCCAAACAGGCATGTCTCTTTTCTCCAGTATCAGATGAGCCCAAAATAGGTCAATATCATTATTTTATGATTGAATATTCAATGCCACTGAGACTATAGTCTACTGCCACTATTACACTAGGCTTTAAATCATGCCATACCATAATTCATTTTTAGAGATCCACTTGGTTTACAATCATGTTTGTATCATGTCTTCTCAGCACATTAACTTATATGAAAGCCTTCTGAGTTAAAGACATGATAATATTGTTTTTGTTGAATAATTTCAACATATGAGTAATAAAACAGATTGAGTAAATTTGAAAAATATCATACATATACAAAATAAATTTTGGAAATCTTGAACCTTTCTATATTGGACTCATTTCCCCAGGGGGGAGAACACACACACACACACATTTTTGGCATGTATCCTTTCAGCCTTTACCACTGCATTGATAGACATTTATATGTGTACGTACAAACTCCTCTCTATTTTTATGTATATTTTTAAATGATTTATATATTTGTGAATTTTTCTTTCAAGTTTTCTTTGAAGTATACCTCATTTTCTCTTAATGGCTGCATAGTTTCCATGGCCACTTCTAATTAACTTAACCCAACCAACCAACCCAGTGCCATCGAGTCGATTCTGACTCATAGCGACCCTATTATAGGACAGAGTAGAACTGCCCCACAGAGTTTCCAAGGAGCGCCTGGTGCATTTGAACTGCCAACTCTTTGGTTAGCAGCCATAGCACTTAAACACTATGCCACCGGGTTTCCTTTAACTAACTTATTTATTGAAATATAATGCACATATGGAAACCCTGGTGGTGTAGCGGTTAAGAGCTACGGCTGCTAACCAAAAGGTCAGCAGTTTGAATTCACCAAGCACTCCTTGGAAACTCTATAGGGCACATAGAAAATTACACAAATTTCAAGTATACACTTCAGTGAATGTACACTAAGAGAATACACTTATATTATTGCCACATATAAAGAGAGATCACTACCAGTATCTCAGAATCCACCTTCATGCCCCTTTATAGTCACTGCCCCCACTTAGTATCCAAAGTAAGTAACTAGTAAGAGAAGTAATATTACTTGTTATTAAAGCTAATATAAATGTAATTATACAGGATGCACTTTTTTATATATTTGATTAGTTTGGTTAACATTATGTTTGTATTATTCACTCATATGTCTGAAGTTTATCAAAATGTAATTCATTTTCATTGCTGATTATTCCATCGTATACATCTAATAGTACAATGGCTGAGTTTTGAGTTAAAAGCTCAGCTGAGAAGATATTGCCAAAGAGATTTCAAAAACTGATTGTATTAACTTACACTCTCACCAGCACTATATGAACAGTTCCATTAGATTCAAACCCTTGCCAATACTTGGTATTGTAGGGCTTTTTAATTGTAGCCATTTTCATAAGCATGTAGGAGAATTTTGTTGTGGTTTGAATTTGCCTTTTCTTCATTATTAACGAGGTTGAAATAGTTTTCATATAATTTGTAATTAACTGGGCATTTAATCAAGCAACAACTTATTAGACATTTGACTTTATATATCCTATATGTACATGGGTATGTATACGGTGTATATTGTTGTCTTTTTTTCTAATTGATCTGTAAGAATTCCTTATGTAATCTTGTTATATATCCTTTAATTTATATGTATTGGAAATACCTTAATTGTGTACCTTGCCAAATCACTTATTTAATGGGATTTTTTGATGAACAGAAGTTCTTAATTTAGTATAGTCTAATTTAGAAATTGTTTCTGTTAACACTTACGCTATTTTTCTCCTATATGGTTTAATAAATCTTTATAAGCTCATGCTTATATTCCTATATATTATCTTCTAGAACAGTGATTGTCAGCCAGGAACAATTTTGCCCACCCTCTCTACTTCAGGACATCTGGAGACATTTTTGATAGAAGCAATTTGGGGTTGTGTTAGTGGGTAGGGTCCAATTATGATGCTTAAAATTCTGCAGTGCTAGATGGCCCCTACAATGAAGAATTATCCAGTCCGAAGTGTCAATAAAGCTGATGTTGAGAAATCTTGTGCCATAAATTTTACATTTAAAACTTTTACATGAAGCTTAAAAATTAAATAAACTATCAGACTCGTTATGTGGTAATGTTAGTCTCTAAACTTCCTCCTTCTCCCTCTCTTTCTCCTCCTGCTTCTCTTCTCCTCTTCCCCCATCTTCCCTACCTCATCACCCTCTTCTTGTCCTGAAATGTCTCCATTATTTTTGGTTCTTTGGACAGATTTGAACATAAATTTCAACATCAGGGTGTCACTTTATTCAAAATCTGCTGGGGTTTTGTTTGGGATTGCAAAAAATCTTTAGAGCAAATGGGGAAAATTTTATATTTTTCAATACTGAGTTTTTCCGTGCATATGATTTATACCTCCACTCATTTAGTTCTTCCTCAGTTTCTCCCACAAATGTTTTATCATTTTATTTGTAGTACGCTTGCACGTTTTTAATTAGTTCTAATCATAGATATTTGAAATTTTAAAAGGATATTGTAAGTGATGCTGGTTTTCCATTGGAATTTTTAATTACATGTTGGTTTTTTTTTTTTTTTTAGTATACAGAGGTAATAATTTTAATATTAACTTTGAATTAAATTACCTTGCCTAAAAAAAAAAAAGCACTTTTAATTCTGATATTTCATCTCTAGATTATTTTTGGTTTTCTTTATGAATAGCAATGCAGACAGTAAATATTAAAATGTTACTCCATTCCTTCCAAACATTACTCCAAACATTTTTTGATCTTATTGATGTACCTTGAATACAATATTGAATGAAAATGACGAGAATAGGCATTCTTGCTTGTTCCTGAACCCAAGTGAAGAGTTCATCAATATTTCACCATCAAATTAGATACTCGTACATTTTTATAACTTTTTTCAGAATGTATAACAAAGTTACATATTTGCTGTATTTTGAACTGCTAATAAAAGAGAAGTAGAGATATCTATCACTACAGAAATGTGACCAATGTAGGTGGGATCCAAGAAATACTCTGGGGCGTCTCCATGTACTAATATATATATATAAAAATATATATATATATATATATATATACCTAGCAGTAAATATTAAACAAAATAACACAATACCTTAGGGGTTCAAATATCAAGGGACTGATAATATAGTTCAACACTTAAGACAAAAAATCAAGAAATATGACCTGTGGAGATTCAAGCAAAATCTCAAATTACATGAAATAGAAAGTAGAGAACAACAGAAATATTTTTCTCTACGATCATCCACAGCATTATTTATTATCTATTTCTGGAGTCTCTATGTGACACAAAATTAAGCGCTTGACTACTAGCCAAAAGGCTGGCTGTTGGAGTCCATCTAGAGGCTTCTCATAAGAGGAGCCTGGTGATCTGCTTCTGAAAGGTCACAGTCTTGAAAACCCTATAGGGCACAGGCTACTCTGACACGCATGGGGTTTCCATGAATTAGAATTGTCTCAAGGGCACTAACAACATATCTATTACCTATTTCTATTTTTCCTTTACCATGTTTTTTATGTTCCCCTACTGAGTATAGGGTGTGTTTGTTTTGTTTTAGTACACAGATCCTATAATAGTAGGATGCTTTAATGACAGAACTACAAAAGGAATAGACATAATCCAGAGAGCTGTGGTATCACTTTTGGAATTATTAGTCAAAAATCACTTTTGGTTTTCTACTGGTGTAAAAGAAGTAAGAGAATTTTCAATTGTACGTGAGGTGGACACATTGTGTTAACAGTAGCATTTTGAGAATTGTATATGTCAGAAAAGAGTGGGCTCACAAAGGAATACTAAGCATCGATAAAGAACAGTGATGAGTCTGTGAAACATCTCATAACATGGAGGCATCTGGAAGGCATTACGCTGATTGAAATTAGTCAGTTGCAAAAGTACAAATATTGTAAAAGACCACTATTATAAGAGCTCAAGAAATAGTTTAAACAGAGAAGAAAATATTCTTTGATGGTTACAAGAGGGGGGAGGCAGGGAGAGGGGTATTCACTAATTAGACGGTAGATAAGAACTACTTTAGGTGAAGGGAAAGACAACACGCAATACAGGGGAGGTCAGCACAGCTGGACTAAACCAAAAGCAAAGATGTTTCCTGAATAAACTGAACGCTTCGAAGGCCAGCGTAGTAAGGGCAGGGGTTTGGAGACCATGGTTTCAGGAGACATGTAAATCAATTGGCATAATAAAATCTATTAAGAAAACATTCTACATCCCACTTTGGAGAATGGGGTCTGGGGTCTTAAATGCTAGCAAGCAGACATCTAAGATGCATCAATTGGTCTCAACCCACCTGGAACAAAGGAGAATGAAGAACACCAAAGACAGAAGGTAATTATGAGCCCAAGAGACAGGAAAGGCCACATAAACCAGAAAAGCTAGATGGTGCTCGGCTACAACCTATGACAGCCCTGAAAGGGAACACAACAGAGAACCCCTGAGGGGGCAGGAGAACAGTGGGATGCAGAGCCCAAATTCTCACAAGAAGGCCAGACTAAATGGTCTGACTGAGACTAGGAGCACCCTGGTGGTCATGGTCCCCAGACCTTCTGTTAGCCCAAGACAGGAACCATTCCCGAAGCCAACTCTTCGGACAGGGATTGGAGTGGACAATGGGATGGTATGATACTGGTGAAGAATGAGCTTCTTGGATCAAGTAGACACGTGAGACTATGTAGGCATCCCCTGTCTGGAGGGGAGATGAAAGGGCAGAGGGGGGTCAGAAGCTGGCCGAACGGTCACGAAAAGAGAGAGTGGAGGGAAGAAGTGTGCTGTCTCATTAGGGGGAGAGCAATTAGGAGTATGTAGCAAGGTGTATATAAATTTTTGCATGAGAGACTGACCTGATTTGTAAACTTTCACTTAAGCACAATAAAAATTAAAAAAAAAAAAAAAAAAGAGTGAGCTAGTACTTGCCTAAGGTTTTAGGCAGGTAGGGTAGGAACTGGGATATCTATTGTTTTTGCTTACTAACTTCCACTTCTTCTTGGAACAGATTCCAGCCTCTTACAACAGGGATATAGGCTGGCTAGATCAAAATATCTCAAGGCACAGCATTCAGGTGATTTTTCCTATGAAAGTTACGTTATCTTAAGCCTGCACCCTGCTGAGAATGTTCCTGAGTTCCGCTGATGAATCTCCAGTGCTGCCTGGATACTGTCTCTCCTCAGACTTGCATGTTTACCCTTAGCTATTTCATGATCCTTTGTACCAATCCTTTTCTTTTTGGTTTGTCTATTTAAGTTAGCTGAATCTGAGTCTTGTTTTGTTTTGTTTTTGTCTCGTCAGTTTTGAAAAAGAACATAAATTCCTACCAGACTAGAGTAAAACAGTGATTTGAGTTTAAAATTGTTACTCAAGAATTCTGCCAACAATTTTACAAATATTTATGAAGGCAACAAAACAAAACAAACAAACAACAACAACAAATTCAGACAGGGAAGTCTCACTGAATGTTATTTTCCATTTCACTGAGAGGCAAATGGAAACTTGATATCACTGATAGGGCTGGCTTTATTGGAGAAATGTTGATGGTCAGCATTGGAAAAAATTTAAAACATTGAAATAAGTATGCATAATTTTAGAATTAAGTTATAGAGTGAGTAAAAGTTATTTTGCTACTAGCTTGCCATTTACTTAGGTAGTAGTTAGAAAAATAAAGTGGTTATTTCAACTTAAAAAAAAACTTAGGCACTAAATATCAACATGAAGGGATCACTGGTATTGCTATAATGGAGGTATATTATGCTTTGAATATGCAAAGGAGAGAGATTCCTCAATTCAAGTGAAGAAGGCCTATCACAGCTGCACGCATAGAAAGGGCAACAAATAAACATTTGCGGATTAAGTAAATGAATGAGCTTACACAAGTTAAACCTTGAAGCATGCTCTGAGTGTAGATAATATCAAAAATATCTAAAGGGAAACATTAACTTGATGGCAAAAGGAAAATTAGGTTAAAAAAAGAATTTAAATTTTTGAAATACATAACAGTATTGGGAATATATCCGTATGTAATTTAATGTTGTTGTTAGATGCCGTCGAGATTGTTCCAACTTACAGCGACCCTACAGGGCCGAGTAGAACTACCCCACAGGGTTTCCAAAGAGTGACTGGTGGATTTGAACCACAGGCTTTTTGGTTAGCTGCCGAGCTCTTAACCACTACACCACCAGGGCTCCATGTAATTTAATAGATAATAAATATTTTCACCTCACAGAATATAAAGCCTGCATATTTTCTTTTCCTCTCAGGCACTCCTTGATAATGGATTGCGTGTTTTAAAGGAGCAAAAAACCATTGACAGACATACTGGAATGTGTTCTGTCTAGAGTCAGAACGAGGAAATGCAAATTAAGCCATCAATGACATGCCATTTTAAATACTTTTTTAAATGAAAATGCTGATTGATGTAGATGATAAAACAATTTTCTCCTGGGAAGAATTTTGGCAATTTGAGCCTCCTCTTCTAAACAGTAACTAAGTGCAATCTTTTCTTCCTTCTAAAGTGTCTCTCCAATCTCCACCTGTCTTTACTGCCCACAGCCATAGCTCTCCGAACTCCCACAATTATCTTCTAATTTTTCCTCCAGCCTACAGTCTTATTCCGCTCTAATACATTCTTCTTCAGCCACAAAACAATTTTGATCATCCCACTCCTCTTCTTAAAACTGCAGTTAATAGCATTCTTTTGCTCTCACTTAAAGTCAAACTTCTTAACATACTTTCATGATCCTTCAGTTAGTTTTCTTTGCTGTTCAATGACCTGCCCAGATTCATTTTCCTTTTAATCCCATCTCGCACTCCACAAAACCCAAATCTAAGTTCCAGGTAATTAATTCCACCTCATAACCTCCCCAAGCTCCCTTGTCACTTATCCCTTCACCTAGGCCCAGCAGTTCTCTTAGTAGAACAAATGTGACCTTTAGCTTGGCTAACCTCTAATTGTACTGATCTAAGAGATACCAATCACTTCTTCCATCATTATCTCTAGCTCCCTTCCAGCCTACTCCTGTAGAAACTTGTAATTACTCTATCACAGCAACCTGCACCACACTGTGGGCAGATGATTCTTACTTCTTTGTTCCTTGCTTAATCACAAAAGTTTGCTCATTTTGATATTCACAGTGCAATTATATTTGATCAGTGAATGAATCAATCAGAATTTATTAAATGTGTGTATAATTGGTACAGTATTTTTAACTCCTAGAATCTTTCCAAAATGTATAATCTTCAATATGGAAAAAAGGGTATACAATAATGTTTACAATGATAATATATATAACGGTAATAATAATATATATAATACATATAAGAGGGCAGAATTAGAAAACATCTACAGGTTTAAATATAGGGTATTAGCTAAATGAATTAGAGTTGCAGTAGGGTACTTGCTGGTTGTCTGCTTTTGTTTTCAAAATTCATCCTACTTTCCACTTGCCCACGTTCTTGTCATTATGATTTATAAGGAGTGGTGTCACTCTCTCTCAAGGAGTAGATCCTGATCTGCTTAAGGAAATCAACATATTCCATTCTTCCCAAACCAATTACTGATTCAGGGATTGACCAATAAGCCATACAGAACCAATGTAACTCTGAAAGATATTTTCTAGGGCTCAATAGAAGGAAAAACGATTTTTCTTTTCCATTAGAAAGTGTGAAATGTGGTTGTAGTTTAAGGATATGAGGTCTGGTACAGAAGAATCCATTTTTAATCCTTTAGTTAATTTTTATGAGAAAATTGTATATAAGTTATTGTAAGAAATAACAGGGAGATTGTATAGTCTTTGCCCAGTTCCTCCCAATAGTAACATTTTACAAAACTGTAGTATAATGTCAGAGCCAAGACGCTGATGCAGTTGAGATATGGAAGAGTTCCGTTACCATAAGGATCCATGATTTTATCTTGTTACAATCATTCCCATTTCTCTCTCACCTTATCAAACACCCTCATCTCTGTCCCTGGTACCTGGCAACCACTAATCTATTTTCCATTTCTATAATTTTGTTATTTTAAGAATGTTATATAAATGGAATCATTCAGTATGCAATCTTTTGAGACTGGCTTTTGCAATCATCATCGTTCCCTGGAGATTCATCCAAGCTGTTGGGTGTGTCAGGAGTTCATTCCTTTTTATTTCTGAGTAATATTCCATGGCATAGGATTACCACTGCATGTTTAAGCATTAATCTGTTGAAGAACATCTGGGTAGTTTCCAGTTTGAGGGCTGTTAAAATACCCAAACCCATTGTTGTCGAGTCAATTCTGACTTATAACGGCCCTATAGGACAGAGTAGAACTGCTCCACAGGGTTTCCAAGGAGCTTCGAATGGATTCACAATGCTGACCTTTTGGTTTAGCAGCTGATCTCTTAACCACAATGCCACCAGGGTTGCTATAAACATTTATGCACAAGTCTTTGCATGAACATAAGTTCTCATTTCTCTGTAATAAATGGCCAAAAGTATAACTGCTGGTTTGTATGATAGTTGTATGTTAAGCTTTGTAACACACTGCCAAACTGATTTCCATAGTAGTTACATACTTTTATATTAATGCCAGCAAAATATGAATGATCAAGTTTCTTTGCATCCATACCAGCATGTATTATCACGATTTTAATAATCATTTTGAAAGATGATTAGTCATACCTCATTGTGATTTTAATGTACATTTCTCTGTTAGCTAATGGTGTTGAACACCTTTTCAAGTGCTATATGCTATCCATATATTCTCCTCAGTGAAATGTATGTCTGTTCATTTCTTTTGCCCATTTTCTAATTGGACTTTTTCTATTTTTTCTTCTATTGAGTTTTGAGTTGATAATTCTTTATATATACTCTAGATATTAGTGTTTATTGGATACATGAGTTGCAAATATGTTCTCCCAGTGGGTAATTTGCCTTCTTATCCTCTTATCATTCATAAAGCAAAAGTTTTTGAATTTGGATGAAGTATGACATTACATTTTCTCTTTGTGGATCATGTGTTTGGTGTAAATATAAAAACTCTTTGCCTAGTCCAGGACTCTGAAGTTTATTTTCTGTTTGTATATATATAAGTGTATATATATATATATACATATATATACGTATACACACATACAGACATAAATGTTATATAATTTTATATCTTACCATGATCCATTTGAAGTTATTTTTGTCCTAAGTGTTGAGGCATTAGTTTTTAGGATAGATCTGTGAAAGTTTAGTGTGCTAATTAGAAAGCCTGTGAATGAGACTGCCAAATATGTATAACGCTTTGTTGGAATACTACGGGCACTTCTTTTACCATATAAGATTTAAAAGAAAATGTCTTCAAAAGCTTTACTTCTTTTTCTATGGTCTATGTTACATAACATAATTTTAACAAAAAGAGATTTTATGAACTTCAGCTTTTTTCACATATACTGAAAAAAAATCCTTAATATATTGGCGTTGTATTTTATTGTTGATCAGCAGAACAGTTGGAGGGACCGTGGCAGGAAGGGTTGTCTTTATTTCAATGGGTGGAACCACAGCCTCCAGTTCAAAGAGTTGAAAAGTTGCCTCCTAGGTTTCAAAGAATCAGCTCTCTACCAATTCAGTTCTGGACTGGAGGGCTTGCTAACAGGTGGACAAGAGAATAGTTGCCCAAAACTGAGAGGATGAGGCTGCCATTTCCAAGGGCCAGGAAAAAAGGCCTGTATAGAGCTGAGAGGGTGGACCATGCAAATGGACCAGGAGAATAGGGCCAACCAAAGCCCAGGGAGCTGGGTTGCCATTGCAATGGGCCTAGAAGTTAGAGATGACTCCCAAGATCAGGGGCCTACACCTGAAATCTGGAGAACCAGGCTAACACCCTGAGTCTGGAGGGCAAGACCTTTGCCATGTGGTCCAGAAGAACAAAGAATTTTTTTCAAGCCTTGAGAACTAATGCAATTCATTCTTCTAGATTTTGGGCTTTTTTCGTGCCCACGAACCTCTCTTTCCCTCCAATTTTTCCCATTTTTGATAGAAATGTCTACCTTGTGTTTGTTCTGTCATTGTGAGTTGGAAGTAGATAACTTATAGTTTTCACAGGTCCACTTATGGAGGAGAATTTTGCCCCAGGATGGAATATGCCCCAAAGCTCACCCATACTTGATTTAGATGATTCAGAAGGTGAGATTTTAGACTTAGAGTTGATGTAGGAATAGACCAAGACTTTCGGGAATGTGTTTTGCATGTGGGAAGAGTATAGCTTTGAAGGAGTGAAAACGGTGAAATGTCATGGATTGAATTGTGTCCTACCAAAATATGTTTTGGAATCTTAACTTGCTATACTTGTAAATGCAATCGCATTGGGAAATAAGGTTTTCTTTGTTATGTTAATGAGACCATATAAGGGTACTGTGTGTCTGAAGCATACTCACTTTTCAGATACCAAAAGAGCAGAACAGGTATAGAAGCAAGCAAGCACAAATGAAAGGGAGGATATGTATCACTTGTATCTCAATCTACAAGGAATGCTAAGAATAATAGAGAAACTAAAATGAGGAAAAACAGCTGCAAATGCCCATTAATAATTGGAACCTGGAATGTGTTGTTGTTGTTAGGTGCTGTCGAGTCGCTTCCAACTCATAGCGACCGTATGCACAACAGAACGAAACACTGCCCGGTCCTAAGCCATCTCACAGTCACTTATGCTTGAGCTCATTGTTGCAGCCACGGTGTCAGTCCACCTCACTGAGGTCCTTCCTCTTCCGCTGACCCTGTACTTTGCCAAGCATGATGTCCTTCTTCAGGGACTGATCCCTCCTGACAACATGTCCAAAGTATGTAAGACGCAGTCTTGCCATCCTTGCTTCTAAGGAGCATTCTGGTTGTACTTCTTCCAACACAGATTTGTTTGTTCTTTTGGCAGCCCACGGTATGTTCAATTCTTCGCCGACACAATTCAAAGGCATCCATTTTTCTTCAGTCTCCCTTATTCATTGCCCAGCTTTCACATGCATATGATGCAGTTGAAAATACCATGGCTTGGGTCAGACACACCTTAGTTTTCAAGGTGATATCTTTGCTCTTCAACACTTTACAGAGGTCCTTTGCAGCAGATTTACCCAATGCAATGCATCTTTTGATTTCTTGACTGGTGCTTCCATGGCTGTTGATTATGGATCCAAGTAAAATCAAATTCTTGACAAGTTCAATTTTTTCTCTGTTTATCATGACGTTGCTCTTTGGTCCAGTTATGAGGATTTTTGTTTTCTTTACGTTGAGGTGCAATCCATTCTGAAGGCTGTGGTCTTTGATCTTCATTAGTAAGTGCTTCAAGTTCTCTTCACTTTCACCAAGCAACGTTGTGTCATCTGCATAACACAGGTTGTTAATGAGCCTTCCTCCAATCCTGATGCCCTTTCTTCTTCACATAGTCCAGCTTCTTGGATTATTTGCTCAGCGTACAGATTGAATAAGTATGGTGAAAGGACACAACCCTGATGCACACCTTTCCTGACTTTAAACCAATCAGTATCCCCTCATTCTGTCTGGATAACTGCCTCTCGATCTATGTAAAGGTTCTTCATGAGCACAATTAAGTGTTCTGGAATTCCCATTTTTCGCAATGCTATCCATAATTTGTTATGATACACACAGTTGAATGCCTTTGCACAGTCAATAAAACACAGGTAAACATCCTTCTGGTATTATCTGCTTTCAGCCAGGATCCTGGAAGGTACAAAGTATGAATCTAGGAAAATTGAAAATCATCGAAAATGAAATGGAATATATAAACATCGATATCCTAGGCATTAGTAAGCTGAAATGGACTGGTATTGGCCATTTTGAATGAGACAATCCTAATCTACTGTGCTGGGAATGACAACTTAAAGAGGAATGACATTGCATTCATCATCAAAAAGAGCATTTCAAGATCTATGCTGAAGTACAATGCTGTCAGTGATAGGATAATATCCATACACCTACAAGGAAGACCAGTTAATACAACTATTATTCAAATTTAAGCACCAACCACTAAGGCAAAGATGAAGAAATAGAAGATTTTTATCAGCTTCTGCAGTCTGAAATTGATCAAACATGCAATCAGGATGCATGGGTAATTACTGGTGATTGGAATACAAAAGTTGGAAACAAAGAAAAAGGATCAGTAGTTGGAAAATATGGCCTTGGTGATAGAAACAATGCCAATACCTTCTTTCACCAACATAAACGGAGACTATACACATGGACCTCACCAGATGGAACACACAGGAATCAAATTGACTACATCTGTGAGAAAAGATGATGGAAAAGCTCAATATCATCAGTTAGGAAAGGGTCAGGGGCTGAATGTGGAACAGATCATTAATTGCTCATATGCAAGTTCAAGCTGAAACTGAAGAAAATCAGAGCAAGTCCATGAGAGCCAAAATATGACCTTGAGTATATCCCACCTGAATTTAGAGACCATCTCAAGAATAGATTTGACACATTGAACACTAGTAACCAAAGACCAGATGAGTTGTGGAATGACATCAAGAACATCATACATGAAGAAAGCAAGAGGTCATTGAAAAGACAAGAAAGAAAGAGAAGACCGAGATGGATATCAGAGGAGACTCTGAAGCTTACTCATGAATGTTGAGCAGCTAAAGCAAAAGGAAGAATTGATGAAGTAAAAGAACTGAACAGAAGACTTCAAAGGGCGGCTCGAGAAGACAAAGTATTATAATGACGTGCAAACAGCTGAAGATAGAAAACAAAAAGGGAAGAACATGCTTGGGATTTCACAAGTTGAAAGAACTGAAGAAAACTTTCAAGCCTCCAGTTGCAATAGTGAAGGATTCTATGGGGAACATATTAAAAGACACAGGAAGCATCAAAAGAAGATGGAAGGAGAGGCGGGGCCAAGATGGCGGACTAGGTGGACGCTACCGCGGATCCCTCTTGCAACAAAGACTCGGAAAAACAAGGGAATCGATCACATACATAACAATCTACGAACTCTGAACAACAAGCACAGACTTAGAGACGGAAAAAGAACAAATACAGGCAGACAGCGACCGTTTTTAGAACTAGGAGCCAGTGTACCAGGCAGGTGACCTTCGGAGCCCGATCTGGGGCAGAGCCCAGGGGGGCAGACGGCACAGACAAGGGGCCCAGCCCTACCCCCCCGAACCCATCCCGGGAGAGAGTCTAGCTGGTTGGCGCGGGCAGCGTAGTGGCGCAGCCCGAGGGAGAAGCACCCGGGAGGCAGTGACTGATCTTGGAGCGGGGAGAGCAGCGTCCCAGGCGGGAGCTGTCCCGCCGGGAGTTTGGCGGGAAGTGGGCGGGGCGCGAGCAGGGGAGGGTCAGCTATATTTCCCTAAAGCGACCCCGGGGCGGGGCCCACACGTTTGTGCAGGGGGACGCCCATCCAGTTCGCGCGTGTGGCGCGGCGCACCGGAGTGAGAAGTCCCCGAAGGAAGTGACAGGTCTCAGAGCGGGGAACCCAGCCAGGGAGCCATCCCGCTGGGATTTTGGCGAAAGCGGGCGGGCGTGAGCGCGGGGTCCAATTATATTCTCCTGAATAGACCCTGGGGGCAGGCCCACCCGTTCGTGCAGGAGACGCCCACCCAGTTCACGCCAGCAGGGCCGTGCACCGGAGGGAGACGTCCCCGGGAGGAAGTGACTGATCTCGGAGTGGGGAGAGTAGCATCCCAACCGGGGAGCCGTCCCGCCCGGATTTTGGCAGACGGGTGCGGAGCGTGAACGCGGTGATCAGCTGTATATTCTGTGGTGCTACACTCCTACCTCTCAGATCCCTCCCCCACCCTCCCTAGGCGGCTCCATTAACATCTGAATACCTGGAGCCAGAGGGAGAATTCAGATAGGGATTTGACTGCATTTTTTTTAGCTGATTACCTGGAAAATCTAGTTTCCCAGGGATGGCTCGGAGACAGCAGTCCATATCAAACCAAATAAAGAAACAGACCATGACAGCTTCTCCAACCCCCCAAACAAAAGAATCAAAATCTTTCCCAAATGAAGATACGATCCTGGAATTATCAGATACAGAATATAAAAAACTAATTTACAGAATGCTTCAAGATATCACAAATGAAATTAGGATAAATGCAGAAAAAGCCAAGGAACACACTGATAAAACTGTTGAAGAACTCAAAAAGATTATTCAAGAACATAGTGGAAAAATTAATAAGTTGCAAGAATCCATAGAGAGAGAGCATGTAGATATCCAAAAGATTAACAATAAAATTACAGAATTTGACAATGCAATAGAAAGTCAGAGGAGCAGACTCGAGCAATTACAATGTAGACTGGGACTTCTGGAGGACCACGGAATCAACACCAACATAGCTGAAAAAAAATCAGATAAAAGAATTTTAAAAAATGAAGAAACCCTAAGAATCATGTGGGACTCTATCAAGAAGGATAACTTGCGAGTGATTGGAGTCCCAGAACAGGGAGGGGGGGACAGAAAACACAGAGAAAATAGTTGAAGAACTCCTGACACAAAACTTTCCTGACATCATGAAAGACGAAAGGATATCTATCCAAGATGCTCATCGAACCCCATTTAAAATTGATCCAAAAAGAAAAACACCAAGACATATTATCATCAAACTTGCCAAAACCAAAGACAAACAGAAAATTTTAAAAGCAGCCCGGGAGAAAAGAAAGGTTTCCTTCAAGGGAGAAAAAACAAGAATAAGTTCAGACTACTCAGCAGAAACCATGCAGGCAAGAAGGGAATGGGACGACGTATACAGAGCACTGAAGGAGAAAAACTGCCAACCAAGGATCATATATCCAGCAAAACTCTCTCTGAAATATGAAGGAGAAATTAAGATATTTACAGATAAACACAAGTTTAGAGAATTTGCAAAAACTAAACCAAGACTGCAAGAAATGCTAAAGGAGATTGTTTGGCCTGATGACCAATGATATCAGGTACCAGCACAATACAAGGTCACAAAACAGAACGCCCTGATATCAACGCAACTCAAATAGGGAAAGCACAAAAACAAACAAATTAAGACTAATTCTAAAAAATAAATAAATAAACAAAATAATACACATAACAGGAAATCATGGAAATCAATAGATAAAGGATCACAATAATCAAGAAAAAAAAAAAAGAGGGACTAAATATAGGAGGCATTGAACGGCCAGATGGAGAGTGATACAAGGCGATACAGAAGGATACAAGTTAGGTTTTTACTTAGAAAAATAGGGGTAAATAATAAGGTAACCACAAAAAGGAATGTCTATTCCATAACTCAAGAAAAACATAATGACTCAACAAACACAAAGTTAAACATTATGAAAATGAGGATCTCACAAGCTACTAAGAAAAATGTCTCAGCACAAAAAAGCATGTGGAAAAATGAAATGGCCAACAACACACATGAAAAGGCATCAAAATGACAGCACTAAAAACTTATTTATCTATAATTATGCTGAATGTAAATGGACTTAATGCACCAATAAAGAGACAGAGAGTCACGGACTGGATAAAGAAACACGATCCATCTATATGCTGCCTACAAGAGACACACCTTAGACTTAGAGACACAAACAAACTAAAACTCAAAGGATGGAAAAAAACATATCAAGCAAACAATAAGCAAAAAAGAAGAGGAGTAGCAATATTAATTTCTGACAAAATAGACTTTAGACTTAAATCCACCACAAAGGATAAAGAAGGACACTATATAATGATAAAAGGGACAATTGATCAGAAAGACATAACCATATTAAATATTTACCCACCCAATGACAGGACTGCAAGATACATAAATCAAATTTTAACAGAATTGAAAAGTGAGATAGACACCTCCACATTTATAGTAGGAAACTTCAACACACCACTTTCGGAGAAGGACAGGACATCCACTAAGAAGCTCAATAGAGACACGGAAGACCTACTCACAACAATCAACCAACTTGACCTCATTGACTTATACAGAACTCTCCACCCAACTGCTGCAAAATATACTTTTTTTTCTAGTGCACATGGAACATTCTCTAGAATAGACCACATATTAGGTCATAAAACAAATCTTTGCAGAATCCAAAATATCGAAATATTACAGAGCATCTTCTCAGACCACAGGCAATGAAGCTAGAAATCAATAACAGAAAAACTAGGGAAAAGAAATCAAATACTTAGAAAATGAACAATACCCTCCTGAAAAAAAGACTGGGTTATAGAAGATATCAAGGAGGGAATAAGGAAATTCTTAGAAAGCAACGAGAATGAAAATACTTCCTATCAAAATCTCTGGGACACAGCAAAAGCAGTGTTCAGAGGCCAATCTATATCGATAAATGCACACATACAAAAAGAAGAAAGAGCCAAAATCAGAGAACTGTCCCTACAACTTGAACAAATAGAAAGGGAGCAACAAAAGAACCCAACAGACACCAGAAGAAAATAAATAATCAAAATTAGAGCTGAACTAAATGAATTAGAGAACAGAAAAACAATTGAAAGAATTAACAAAGCCAAAAGCTGGTTCTTTGAAAAAATTAACAAAATTGATAAACCATTGGCTAGACTGACTAAAGAAAAACAGGAAAGGAAACAAATAACCCGAATAAGAAACGAGAAGGACCACATCACAACAGAGCCAAATGAAATTAAAAGAATCATTTCAGATTACTGCGTAAAAGTGTACTCTAACAAATTTGAAAACCTAGAAGAAAGAGATAAATTCTTGGAACAATACTACCTACCTAAACTAACACATTCAGAAGTAGAAAAACTAAATAGACTCATAACAAAAAAAGAGATTGAAACGGTAATCAAAAAACTCCCAACAAAAAAAAAGCCCTGGCCCGGACTGCTTCACTGCAGAGTTCTACCAAACTTTCAGAGAAGACTTTACACCACTACTACTGAAGGTATTTCAAAGCATAGAACAAGGCGGAATACTACCCAACTCATTCTATGAAGCTACCATCTCCCTGATACCAAAACCAGGTAAAGACATTACAAAAAAAAGAAAATTTTAGACCTATATCCCTCATGAACATAGATGCAAAAATCCTCAACAAAATTCTAGCCAATAGAATCCAACAACACATCAAAAAAATAATTCACCCTGATCAAGTGGGATTTATACCAGGTATGCAAGGCTGGTTTAATATCAGAAAAACCATTAATGTAATCCATCACATAAATAAAACAAAAGATAAAAACCACATGATCTTATCAATAGATGCAGAAAAGGCATTTGACAAAGTTCAACACCCATTTATGATAAAAACTCTTACCAAAATAGGAATTGAAGGGAAATTCCTCAACATAATAAAGGGCATCTATGCAAAGCCAACAGCCAATATCACTCTAAATGGAGAGAACCTGAAAGCATTTCCCCTGAGAACGGGAACCAGACAAGGATGCCCTTTATCACTACTCTTATTCAACATCGTACTTGAAGTCCTAGCCAGGGCAATTAGGCTAGACAAAGAAATAAAGGGTATCCAGATTGGTAAGGAGGAAGTAAAGCTATCACTATTTGCAGATGATATGATCGTATACATGGAAAACCCTAAGGAATCCTCCAGAAAACTACTGAAACTAATAGAAGAGTTTGGAAGAGTCTCAGGTTATAAAATAAACATACAAAAATCACTTGGATTCCTCTATATCAACAAAAAGAACACCGAAGAGGAAATCACCAAATCAATACCATTCACAGTAGCCCCCAAGAAGATAAAATACTTAGGAATAAATCTTACCAAGGATGTAAAAGACCTGTACAAAGAAAACTATAAAACTCTGCTACAAGAAATTCAAAAGGACATACTTAAGTGGAAAAACATACCCTGCTCATGGATAGGAAGACTTAACACAGTAAAAATGTCTATTCTACCAAAAGCCATCTATACATATAACGCACTTCCAATCCAAATACCAATGTTATATTTTAAGGGGATAGAGAAACAAATCACTAATTTCATATGGAAGGGAAAGAACCCCCGGATAAGCAAAGCATTACTGAAAAAGAAGAAGAAAGTGGGAGGCCTCACTCTACCTGATTTCAGAACCTATTATACAGCCACAGTAGTCAAAACAACCTGGTACTGGTACAACAACAGGCACATAGACCAATGGAACAGAATTGAGAACCCAGATATAAATCCATCCACATATGAGCAGCTGATATTTGACAAAGGACCAGTGTCAGTCAATTGGGGAAATGATAGTCTCTTTAACAAATGGTGCTGGCATAACTGGATATCCATTTGCAAAAGAATGAAATAGGACCCATACCTCACACCATGCACAAAAACTAACTCCAAGTAGATCAAAGACCTAAACATAAAGATTAAAACGATAAAGATCATGGAAGAAAAAATAGGATCAACCCTAGGAGCCCTAATACAGGGCATAAACAGAATACAAAACATTACCAAAAATGACCAAGAGAAACCAGATAACTGGGAGCTCCTAAAAATCAAACACCTATGCTCATCTAAAGACTTCACCAAAAGAGTAAAAAGACCACCTACAGATTGGGAAAGAATTTTCAGCTATGACATCTCCGACCAGCGCCTGATCTCTAAAATCTACACGATTCTGTCAAAACTCAACCACAAAAAGACAAGCAACCCAATCAAGAAGTGGGCAAAGGATATGAACACACATTTCACTAAAGAAGATATTCAGGCAGCCAACAGATACATGAGAAAATGCTCCCGATCATTAGCCATTAGAGAAATGCAAATTAAAACTACGATGAGATTCCATCTCATACCAACTAGACTGGCATTAATCCAAGAAACACAAAATAATAAATGTTGGAGAGGCCGCGGAGAGATTGGAACTCTCATACAGTGCTGGTGGGATTGTAAAATGGTACAACCACTTTGGAAATCCATCTGGCGTCATCTTAAACAGTTAGAAATAGAACTACCATACAACCCAGAAATCCCACTCCTGGGAATATACCCTAGAGATACAAGAGCCTTCACACAAACAGATATATGCACACCCATGTTTATTGCAGCTCTGTTTACAATAGCAAAAAGCTGCAAGCAACCAAGATGTCCGTCAACGGACGAATGGGTAAATAAATTGTGGTATATTCACACAATGGAATACTACGCATCGATAAAGAACAGTGACGAATCTCTGAAACATTTCATAACATGGAGGAATCTGGAAGGCATTATGCTGAGCGAAATGAGTCAGTTGCAAAAGGACAAATATTGTATAAGACCACTATTATAAGATCTTGAGAAACAGAAAAAAACGGAGAAGAACACATACTTTTGAGGTTACAAAGGGGGAGGGAGGGAGGGAGGGAGAGGGCTTTTTACTCATCAATCAGGAGATAAGAACTGCTTTGGGTGAAGGGAAAGACAACTCTCAATACAAGGAAGGTCAGCCTAATTGGACTGGACTAAAAGCAAAGAGGTTTCCGGGATAAGATGAAAGCTTCAAAGGTCAGCGGAGCAGGGGCTGGGGTCTGGGGAACTTGGTTTGAGGGGACTTCTAAGTCAATGGGCAAAATAATTCTATTATGAAAACATTCTGCATGCCACTTTGAATTGTGGCGCCTGGGGTCCTAAATGCCAACAAGCGGCCATCTAAGATGCAGCAATTGGTCTCAACCCACCTGAAGCAGAGGCAAAGGAAGAACACCAAGGTAACACGACAACTAAGAACCCAAGAGACAGAAAGGGCCACATGAACCAGAGACCTACATTATCCTGAGACCAGAAGAACTAGCTGGTGCCCGGCCACAATCGATGTCTGCCCTGTCAGGGAGCACAACAGACAACTCCTGAGGGAGCAGGAGACCAATGGGATACAGACCCCAAATTCTCATAAAAGACCACACCTAATGGTATGATTGGGACTAGAGGAATCCCAGAGACAATGCTCCCCAGAACTTCTGATGGCACAGGACAGGAACCATCCCCGAAGACAACTCATCAGGCATGAAAAGGACTGGTCAGTGGGGGGGAGAGAGATGCTGATGAAGAGTGAGCTAATTAAATCAGGTGGACACTGGAGAAAGTGTTGGCAACTCTTGACTGGAGGGGGGATGGGAAGATAGAGAGAGAGGGAAGATGGCAAAATTGGCACAAAACGAGAGACTGAAAGGGCTGACTCAATAGGGGGAGAGCAAGTGGGAGAAGGGAGTAAGATGTATGTAAACCTACATGTGACAGACTGATTGGAATGGTAAATGTTCACTTGAAGCTTAATAAAAATTAATTAAAAAAAAAAAAAAGAAGATGGAAGGAATGCACAGAGTCATTATACAAAAAAGATTTAGTGGATGTTCAACTATATCAACAGGTAGCATATGCTTAGGAACCAATGATACTGAAGGAAGAAGCCCAAGCTTCTCTGAAGGCATGGGATAAAAACAAGGCTCCAGAAATTGATGGAATATCAATTGAGGTGTTTCAACACACGGATGCAGTGCTAGAGGTACTCAATCATCTATGCCAAGAAATATGGAAGACAGCTTTCTGGCCAACTGACTGGAGAAGATTCATATTTATGCCTACTCCCAAGAAAGATGATCTAACCAAATGTGGAAATTATCAAACAATATCATCAATATCACATGAAAGCAAAATTTTGCTGCAGATCATTCAAAAACAGCTGCAGCAGTATATCAACAGGGAACTGCCAGAAATTCAGGCCGGTTTCAGAAGAGGATGTGGAACCAGGGATATCATTGCTAATGTCAGATGGATCCTGGCTGAAAGCCGAGAATACCAGAAGGATGTTTACCTGTGTTTTATCGACTACGCAAAGGCATTTGACTGTGTGTATTATAAGAAATTATGGATAGCATCGTGAAGAATAGGAATTCCAGAAAACTTAATTGCGCTCATGAGGAGCCTTTACATAGATCAAGAGGCAGTTGTTCAGACAGAAAAAAGGAATACTGATTGGTTTAAAGTCAGGAAAGGTGTGCATCAGGGTTGTATTCTTTCACCATACCTATTCAATCTGTACACTGAGCAAATAATCCAAGAAGCTGGACTATGTGAAGAAGAAAGGGCCATCAGGATTGGAGAAGACTCAATTAACATTCCTTGTTATGCAGATGACTCTGTCTTGCTTGCTGAAAGTGAAAAGGGCTTGATCTAATGAAGTTGAAAGACCACAGCCTTCAATATGGCTTGCACCTCAACATAAAGAAAAGAAAAATCCTCACAACTGGACCAATAAGCAACATCATGATAAATGGAGAAAACATTGAAGCTGTCAATGATTTCCTTTTACTTGGATCCACGATCAAACGCCATGGAAGCAGCAGTCAAGAAATCAAACTACAGATTGCATTGGGTAAATCTGCTGCAAAGGACCTCTTTAAAGTGTTGAAGAGCAAAGATGTCACCTTGAAGACTAAGGTGTACCTGACCCAAGCCATGGTATTTTCAGTTGTATCATAAGCATGTGAAAGCTGGACAATGAATAAGGAAGACTGAAGAAGACTTGATGCCTTTGAATTGTGGTGTTGGTGAAGAATATTGAATATACCATGGACTGTCAAAAGAAGAAACAAATCTGTCTTGGAAGAAGTATACCCAGACTGCTCCTTAGAAGCAAGGATGGAGAGACTGCATCTAACATACATTGGACATGTTGTCAGGAGGGATCAGTCCCTGGAGAAGGACATCTTGCTTGGCAAAGTACAGGGGAAAAAAGGAAGACCCTCAATGAGGTGGATTGACACCGTGGTTGCAACAATGATCTCAAGCATAACAACGATTGTAGGGATGGCACAGGACTGGGCTGTGTTTTGTCCTGTTGTGCATACGGATACTATGAATCGGAACTAACTTGATGGCACCTAACAACAACAACAAGATGAGGATTCCTGCCAACCGGAATGGACAGAGAGAACCTTCCCCTAGAACCAGTGCCAAAATTTTAGTCTTCAAGCATTCTAAACTGTAAGAAAATAAATTTCTGTTTGTTAAAGCTACCCATTTGTGGTATTTTTGTTACAACAGCACTAGAAAACTAAGACATGTTGTTTATAGAAACAGGTGACATAATGTGACCATGCAAATTTTTATTTATTTTTTCCCCAGTTGTCATAATATCTCTAGTTTTATCCCAACATTGTTCAGAACAGCCATTTATGAAAAAAAATTTACAAAAGATCGCAATAGAAAACTAACTACACCAAATGTAACAAAATACTTGTGATTTGCTCCTCCTTTTATATATTACGGAAGATTTGTTGTAAAGGAAAATGAAATACTTTGTTAAATAAATCAAGTTTACGTTCTGAGGAACCTTAGCTTTGAAAGAATGTAAAGTTTCTTCTGTAATGTTTTATAAAGTATACTATAAGCTGAATTTTTCCCATAAAAAGTAAATATAGTTTCACTGAGAGGGATTTTAATTCTTGGTTTTTTTTAATGCAAAAATTAAGAGAAAATGCATGGTAAGATTCTACTCAGATTAAAAAATCTTAGGAATTATAGTAATATTCTAGGGCAGAATCTGTTTGGTGCAGTAAATATGGAAAGGAACAAGTAAAACTATTATCCTCATTTTAGAAATGAGACAATGGGATCTGAGACTGCTTTCAGTATTCACAAAATTGGTTAAGTGTAGAAGAGGAATTCAAATCTAGAGCTCTCCAATTCTACAGCCTGGAGTTTGAAGCAACCCACTGTGCTTCCCACCACAGATAGCACATACAGGTATTCTGTTTTTATACTTTATTAGAATATCATCCATCATATTTTATAACTGTATTTCTGTGTTATTAAGGGATATTCAAGGTAGCAAATGACTTCAAATAACAATTAATGATCTTCGAGTGTCTAACAGATTTAAACTAACTACCCAATTAATCAAAAATTATTCAAAAATGCCATTTAAATTCACCAAACGTAGTACATTTTCTATGACAGCACTTTCTAACGAGTGTATCAGAACACACTGGTGATCCACTCCTGGAGCCAGAGGCCAATAAGGAAGTGGAGCCCCAGAGGCATACTGCTGTCCAGAATTTACCCTATTTTGCTGTATCATGGGATAATCCAGAGATCTGAAATAGAGGTGGAAGAGAACCCTTTGGGAAGGAGAAGCACCCAGGACATTTGTGGAAATGGCTATTCACCAAGAAGAATTGAGATATTTTAATATTTAATAAACAGTGCTAATGTAAAAAAGCATGCTGAGTGGTTATCACCCTGATTATAGAGGTTGATCTTTCTTGATGATAAGTCCAATGTAAGCAAGAAGTCTTGCCATCCATTCATGCTTCTAAGGAGCATTCTGAATGCATCCATTCATGCTTCTAAGGAGCATTCTGAATGCATGTCTTTTAAGACTGATTTCTTCTGGCAATCCAGGGTGTATTCAATACTATTCACCAACACCAGAGTTAGTTAGAAGGCATCAATTCATCTTCTGCCTTCCTTTTTGATTGTCCAGCTTAAGTACGCATATGGAGCAATTGAAAAAGAACATGGCTTGGGTCAGTTGCACCTAAGTCATCCAAGTGGCATCTTTGCTTCTAAATCTTTAAAGTGGTCTTTTGCAGCAGATTTGCTGCAAAATTTGATTTCTTAACTGCTGCTTCCATTGACCAGGTGCTATAGTCAAACAAATTTCAGGTCTGCATTCAAGTTCTAATATGTATTTCCTTGAGCAAATAATTTAGTCCATTGAATCTTCAATTTAGTTATAAATAAATTGGTTAAAATAGTACAAACGTATAGAGTTGATGTAAATATTAAATAGGACGAGGAATGCATTTAGCGCAATGGTTACTGTTCCTGGTACACAGTTGGCTCTCACTGAATATTGTTGTTATTATTATTAGAATCGTGACCCTTGCAGGGAGAGAATCATTCACATCCATGCTGGAGATTTCTTTGTCATTTTCATTAGTCACCAAAAAAGCTAAATGTATACTTGTTAAATGAAAATATATCAAATATAGCGATATTAAGTATCTTACGGTGTCTCAATTTTAAACAACTTTCTTCAAGAGTCTTGTCTGGCTAACTGAGTAGAGGCTAACTGATTTAGCCTTCGATTGTGAATGGTTACATAAAAATTTCAACTAGCTAAACCAGACTATATAAACTCTTAAAAAAGAGATGGAACAGCTTTAGAGTTATCACTCGACATATTTTATTACTTCCTTCCATTCCCAATAGGTAATTACTTCATTCCGGTGTTAAAACTCAGGCTTATAAATGCTCTTTATAAGGCTATAAAGACTCTTTTTTCTTTCTGTAATCTCTTCTTTTTGTCTTGGCAGCCAGTTCAGTCTCTCACTGTGAAAAAGAGACAGACATCAACGATATGTGGTGAAACAAGGCCTAAAAAATAGAATGTTCACTAAAATTAAATAAGATAGTTTTAGTGTTAATTACTCATAATTACTCAGATTTTTTGTTGAAATTCATCCAGTGAATAGAAGAATAGTTAGCTTGAAATTAGAGTGTTTAAAAATTTTCTATCTTTAAAAAAAAAATGCATATGTGTCATAAAAGTGTTTCTATAGATAAGACAGGCTATGCCTAAATTTCATCAATATCGTTTAGCTAAAAAGCACTAAACTGATTTTCTTATTATATATTAATAGCCAGATCATCAGAGAGTTCTATCACCCTACCCTGCTACCCTTCCTTTCTGGGCTACAGAGCAGTGACTTAAATTGATTCGCCTGACGTTGTGCAAATATTCATCAGAATCTGCAAGAGGTGGTGGGGGCCAGGGGAATTAGAGATGTGAGGAAAAATGTAGTGTTGATTTTCAGCTACAACTCTAATTAGTTAAACAAATTTAAACATGGTAAGTTCTATGAACCTCAATTTTCACATTTTAAAAACACTAAATCTGCAGCCCAAAGATGTTATAAATATTACATTATGTTGTATCAGTCCCTCTTGCAGAACCTGGTATCTAATACACACCTGATGGTTTCTTCTCACTCTTTATTGGTGAGGACAGAAATGGCCAGATCTATGTCTAAAGGGGGGAGAGATTTCAGGACGTTTTTAAAGGGTGGGTATTATTACTGTTCTCATTGTTGAAACAATAAGAACAATTGGAAGTCCAAACGGTGGGTATCAGCTACTTTTAATGTGTGACATGCGCAGTGTTTTTAGTTTGAGTGTATGGCTGCAATATTCTTTAACTATGTGAATATGATTACATTTTGAGCACCTAAATACATTACCAAATAAATAAGAGGCAGATCTTAAAATAGGATGCTTGTTTTTTTTTTTAATTAAGGAATATTCTTAGATTTGATCCACACTGACTGCTAAATTAACATACATTTTCTGGCTGAGTATGCACTCTCTAAGCATCTTGCATCCATCATAAGGGAGCAGAGCATTTTGTTTTCTAGAGAACTCTAGAAATGTCAGCCTTCATTTTTCTTTTTCAAATTAGAGATTAAAAGAATTATTACCCCAACAACGAGTTATACAGTATTTGTGTATATTATGATTCTTTGTATCCATTAATTGAAGTTACACGAAACCATTTCAGAAAATCAGCATCATTTTTTAGAAGATATTCTTGACCCTGTGATTATATTTGAAAAACACTCTTGTCTTATCAGTAAGACATAGCTAATCTCTGATGCTGGATATTTTATTCTGTTTATCAATAATTTGTCCCTTTTTATTGCTGAGTAGCATTTCATTATGTATATATCATCCTTTGTATCTCATTCCCCAGTTGAAGGACATTAAAGATATTTCCAGTTGTGAATCCAGTGATTCTGGACAAAGCTGTTACATACAGACAGGCTTTTATGTGAATGAGATTTCGTACTGTTTGGATAAATACTCAGGAGTGAGATAACTGAGATGCACAGTGAGTATATATTTAACTTTGTAAGACTGCTGAAGTGTTTTCCATAGTGTCTTAGTTACTCAGTGTGGCTGTAACAAAAATACCACAAGTCTGTGACTTTAAAGAACAGGAATTTGCTTTCTCATAGTTCAGCACGCTAGATTTTGATTTCAGGGTGTATCTCTAGAGGGAGGTACTTCTTTGTCCCTTTCAGCTTCTAGGAGCTCCTGAGCTTGTGAATCCGTCTACTCTGTCCTCATCTTATGGTCTCTGTGTTCTCCCTATATAAACTCACTCCTGTGTCTAATCTGCTCTTTTTATAATTCAGAAGTGATTAAGTTTAAAAAATACCCTAATGTCCTCATTAACGTGACAAAGAAAAACAGTATCTCCAAATGAGATTACGTCCACTGATTTAAGGGTTAAGATTACAACACAATCAATCCATAACACACAGTGTCTGTACCATTTTGTGGCTCAGTAGTTAAGAGCTACAGTGAGCTATGCCTGCTAAATCGGCAGTTCAAATCCACCAGCTGTTCCTTGGAAACTCTATGGAGCAGTTCTACTCTGTCCTACAGGGTCACTATGATTCGCAATCAACTCAACAGCAACAAGTTTGCTTTTGATTTGGTACCATTTTGTATGTCAGCAAGCAATATACAAGAGTTTCAGTTGCTCTGCATTTTTGCCAGCACTTTGAGCAATTGGTACTTTTTGTGATTGTTTGTTTTATCACAATAGGTGTGTAGTGGTATCTCAGTGGGGTTGAAATTTGCATTTTCTTAATGACTAATGATATTGAGCATTTTTGTATTTTTATTTACTCTTTCTGTATATTTTTTGGCAAAGCCCTGGTGGCACAGTGGTTAAAGTGTTTGGCTACTAACCAATAAATCAGCAGTTTAAACTCCCCAGCCATTCCTTGGAAGAAAGTTGTGACGGTCTGCTTCTGTAAAGATTTACATCCTTGCAAACCCTGTGGGGCAGTTCTCCTCTGCCCTATAGGGTCCCTGTGATCAGAACTGACTTGACAGTAGAGGGTTATATATTGTTTGTTGACATAGAAGTGAGAGAGAAAAGGTCAGAAAGATTATTTGAATAATGACTGAAAACTTCCAAAATGTGATAAAAGATGTGCATACACACATGCAGGAAGTGCTATAAACTCCAAGTAGTAAAAACATAAAGAGTTCTGCACCAAGATATGTGTTTTAGTTACCGAGTGCTACTAGAACAGAAATGCCACAAGTGGGGGTTTTAAAAAACAGGAATTTATTCTCTCCTGGTTAAAGAGGCTAGAAGTCTGAATTCAGGGTGCCAGCTCTAGGAGAAGGTTTTCTTTCTCTGTCAACTCTAGGGGAATCTCCTTTCAACATCTGTGGGTCTGGCATTCCTTGGAAATCTCCGTAAGTCTTGGCATCAATCTTCCCTTGTGGCTAGAAGGTTCTCAGCACAGGGACCCTGGGTCCAAAGGACGCATTCCACTCCTGGTTCTTCTTTCTTGGTGGTGGTCAGGTCCTTCTCCTCCCTGCTTGGTTCTCTCTCATTTATCTCTTGTGAGATAAAATATGTAACTTAAGTAAGGATGGTGACTAGAGTAAGGGTAGTGACTAGAGGAAGGGTGGTAACTATAGTAAGGGTGGTGACTAAAGTAAGGGTGATGACAAGAGTAAAGGTGTCACTGAAGTTACACCCTCTTGTAAAGCACAGCACCTCACACTGATTCCACTTCATTAACATATACAGTTCAGGATTTACAATGGATCACAAAATGGAGGATATTACATCAGATCACAAAACGGAGGACAACCACACAATACTGGGAAACATGGTCTTGACGTTCTGATACATATTTTAGGTGGACACAATTCAATCCATGACATTCCACCTTAAAAAAAAAAAAAAAAAAACTTAGCCCCCCAAAATTCATGTCCTTGCCACATGTAAAACACATTTACCCTATCATATCATCCCAAAATACCCCAAGTCCAAAATCTCATCTTCTGTATCATCTAAATCAAACATGGGTGAGATTTTGCACATGGTTCATCCTGGAGCAAAATTCCTCTTCATCTGTGAAATCTAGACTACCATTTATCTGTTTCCAAAGTACAATGGTGGAACAGGCACAAGGTAGACATTCCCACTACAAATGGGAGAAATTGGAAGATAAGAGGGGATAACAGACACCCAGCAAGTCCAAAATTCAGAAAAAAAAAATATTTACATTAGCTCTTAAGGCTTGAAATTAATCATCTGTTCTCTGAGACTGACTAGGCAATGGCCCTGTCTTCAAGACTCTGGGTGTTGGACATGCTTTCTGGATTCTGGGTGGAGGACCCTCAGCCCTGGCCTTCAGGTCCATCTTCCAGGCACACTGAGACAGCAACTCTTCTCTCGCAGTTTTGGGCAGCTCCATTCTTCTCGTCTATCTTAATGGTAATCACACCCTCTCAGCCCTGGCAGGCCCCATTCTTCTGCCCCCTGGGCATGCCATCCCTACCCTTCAGCTTTGGGTGGTGGTCCTACTCCCCCCCCCAAACACACACCTTTGAAGCAAACCTCCACTCCAGAATTGAGTTTGCAAAGATCCAACTTGTTAAATCCAGGAGGCTGTGGCCCCACTCTCTGAGATTCAGAAAATCTTGGCCCCACCCTTTGAAACCCCAGAGGCCAAAGCTGCACTGTTTGAGACCAAGACAGTTCTATTTTCTGTGCTTCTTCGAGCAGTTTTACAGATCTCTGAGCTGCTCCAGGGATGGTCTTTTCTTTCCTTGAAGGACAACAGATTTAGCTCCCTTGGCCTGTTTTCTGCCTGTAGAAATCCAAGAGGCAGACAGTGTGTTTTCCTTTCACCATTTCTCTGTCCCCTTCAGCCTAAGTTGATGGGTTTTCTGCTGTGGTATATTGGTTAGATTCATCAATCATAGGCTTAATCTCTTTAACTAAAGTTCGTGCAGGCATGTCCTTGGTGAACATTTTGGGACACACGTCCTTAGTTTGTACAACACAATTTCCCAACTCCTTAAGTTCTGCTTTTATTTTGTGCAGTCCATTTTTAAGTTCATCTCCTTTCCTCTCACATTTTACTATAAGTGGCAAGAAGAAACTACATGGCCCTTTTAAGATCTTGCTTAAATATCTCCTTAGCCAAATATTCAAGTTCATCACTTACAAGTTCTATCTTCCACTGAATATTTGAACATAATTCAAACAAGTTATTTGCCACTACATAAAAAAAATTGACCTTCTTCCATTGTCCAATCACATGTTCATAATTTTCTTTTAAAGCCTTCTCAGAAACATACTTAATGTCAACATTTCTGGCAACATTCTGTTGTTGGTGCAATATGTATTCTCTAAGACTATAGAGACTTTATCTGTGGTTTTCTTCACTTCCTTCTGAGCCCTCAACAGAATTGCCTTTGACGTCCATAATTCTACAGTATCTTCAAGGCAATCTAGGCTTTTACTATTAGGCACTTTAAAACTCTTCCAGTCTTTACCCAATTTCAAAACCGCTTCCACCATTTAGGTATCTGTTAAAATAGCACCCGATTTTCAGTACCAGATTCTGTCTTAGTTTTCTAGAGCTGTTATAACAGAAATACCACAAGTGAATGTGTTTAAGAAACAGAAATCTATTCTCTCACAGTTTAGGAGGCTAGAAGTCTGAATACAGAGCACCAGCTCTAGAGGAAAGCTTTCTCTCTGTGTCACCTCTTGGGGAAGGACTTTATCTCTTCAACATCTCAGCACAGGGATTCTGGGTTCAAAGGACATGCTCTGCTCTAGGCTTTTCTTTCATGGTGGTAGTCAGGTCTCTCTCCTCTCTGCTCAATTCTCTGTCCTTGTATCTCTTGTAAGATAAAAAGTGTGACTTAAGTAAGGGTTGTGACTAGAGTAAGAGTAGTGACTAGAGTAATGTTGGTGACTACAGTAAGGGTGTGACTAGAGTAAAGATGCAACTTGAGTCATACGTTTTTATAAAGCTGTAACTCAAGACACATCCCACACTGATCCAGATACATTATCATATAGAGGTTAGAATTTACAACACATCACAAAATGGACCATAATTGCATCAGATCACAAAAGGGAGAAAAACCACCCAACACTGGGAATCATGGCCTGGCCAAGTTGACACATATTCTTGGGGGACAAAATTCAATTCATGACAATATGTTATAATTAAATTGTCCAGAGGCAAAGAGAGAATACCGAAAGTAGCAAGAGGGAAGTGGATTGTCCTGTACAGAAATCCTCAATAAGATTAATAGTCAAGTTCTCATTAGAAACCATGAAAGCTAGAAAGCAGTGGGATGATATATTTAAAGTACTGAATGGAAAAAAAAAAGACTGTTGACCAAGAATCCTATATCTAGCTAAATTGTTCTTCAAAAATGAGTAAGACATTAAAATATTCCCAGATAAACAAAAGCTGAGGGAGTTCATTACCTCTAGACATGTCCTACAAGAAATGATACTCCTTTAGGTTGAAATGGAGCACACTAGAAAGTAACTCAAAACCCTAAGAAATTAAGATCGCCAGTAAAGATGACTGCACGTGTAGCTATAAAAGCCAGTATTATTGGATCATAACTTCACTCTTTATGTTTTAAAAGATTTAACCTTTTCATGACCTGTGGTACTTACGTTATACCATCCACTTTTTCCGTCTCTCAGGTTCTTTGGAAATATACATTTACTACTGAAAGTAGTTGCTGTCTTCCAGAGGGAACTTGAGTCATGGAGAAAAGTGAAAAAAAAAAAAATTAGTTGAAGTAAAGTAGCTGGTGTATGAGTCTTGCAAGAAAGGTATGCAAACAGGAAGTGACATTGTGTAAAAATTTGTCTTTTTAGCCTTTTGTATCTCAGTGGGTTAAAACTGCAGACGTTCTGGTTAGCAGCCAAGCTCTTAACCGCTGTGCCACCGGGGATACTTTTGTTTGTTTGTTTTTAGATAAGCCTGGTTTTAGGCATATTTAAGGTTTCCTGTGTAATAGGAGTCCCTGGTGTTTTTTTCTTTTTTTGTGTGCACGTGTGTGTGTGTGTGTGTCAGTCAAATACCTTTGCACAGTCAATAAAACACAGGTAAACATCTTTCTGGTGTTCTCTGGTTTCAGCCAAGATCCATCTGAAATCAACAATGATATCCCTTGTCCCACATCTTCTTCTGATTCTGGCTTGAATTTCTGGCAATTCCCTGTTGATGTACTGCTGCAACTGATTTTTGAATTATCTTCAGCAAAATTTTACTTGTGTGTGATATTAATGATATTGTTCAATAATTTCTATGTTTTGTTGGATCACCTTTCTTCGAATAGGCATAAGTATGGATTTTTCCAGTTTGTTGACCAGGTAGCTGTCTTCCAAATTTCATGCATCCATTTGTTGAAACATCTCAGTTGGTATTCCATCAAATCCTGAAGCCTTGTTTTTCGCTAATGCCATCAGTGCAGCTTGGACTTTTTCCTTCAATACTTCACTTCTTGATCCTATGCTATCTCCTGAAATGGTCAAATGTTGAAAAATTATTTTTGGAACAGTGACTCTCTATATTCCTTCCATCTTCTTCTGATGCTTCTTCCTATGTCTTTGCCCATAGAATCCATACTAAAGCCTGTAGCCTTTGATCTTCATCAGTAAGTGCTTCAAGTCCTCTTCACTTTTAGGAAGCAAGGTTGTGTCATCTGCATATTGCAGGTTGTTAATGAGTCTTCCCCCAACCCTTATGATATGTTTTCTTGAGATACTCCAGCTTCTTTGATTATTTGCTCAGCATACAGATTGAATAAATATGGAGAAAGGATACAACCCTGACACACACCTTTCCTGATTTTAATATACACGGTATCCCCTTGTTCTGTTCGAACAACTGCCTCTTAGTCTATGTACAGGTCCCGCATAAGCACATATAAGAGTTCTGAATTGCCTCTCTTCTCAATGTTATCCATAATTTGGTATGGTCCACACAGTCGAATACATCTGCGTAGTCAATAAAACACAGGTAAACATCTTTCTAGTAGTCTCTGCTTTCAGCCAAGATTCATCAGACATATGCAATGGTATCGTTTGTTCCACATTTTCTGAATTCAGTTCAAATTTCTGGCATTTTCTTGTTGATGTACTGCTGCAACTGCTTTTGAGTTATCTTCCACAAAATTTTACTTGCGTGTGATATTAATGATATTTTATGATAATTTCTTCATTCTGTTGGATCACCTTTCTTTGTAATGGGTACAAATATGAATTTCTTCTAATGGGTTGGACACGTAGGTGACTTCCAAATTTGTTGGCATAGACAAGTGAGTGCTTCCAGTGTAGTATCTGTTTGTGGAAACATGTCAGCTTATTCCGCCGATTCCTAGAGCTTTGTTTTTGGCCAGTGACTTCAGTGAAGCATAGACTTCTTCTTTCTACACATTTGTTCTTAGTTTTATGCTACCCCCTGAGATGGAGGAACGCCAACCAATTCTTTTTGTTACAGTGACTCTGTATTCCTTTCATGTTCTTTTAATGCTTCCTGTGTCTTTCAATATTTTATCCATATAATACTTCAATATTGCAACTCAGTTTTACTTCAGTTCTTCAGTTTGCCTACCATGTTCTTCCCTTTTGGTTTTCTAACTCCAGGTCTTTGCACATTTCATTATAATACTTTACTTTTTCTTCACAAACTGCTCTTTGAAATTTTCTATTCAGCTCTTTTATCTCATCATTTCTTTCATTTACTTTAGTTCCTCTATGTTCTAGAGCAAGTTTCAGAGTTCTAGAGCAAGTTTCTGACATCCATTCTGGTCTTTTCTTTCTTTCCTGTCTTTTTAATGATCTTTTGCTTTCTCTGTGTTTGATGTTGCTGATAGCATCCTTTAACTCATCTGGTCTTCCATCATTAGTATTCAATGCACCAATTTTTTTCTTGTGATGGTCACTAAATTCAGGTGAGGTACACTGAGGTTGTACTTTGGCTCTCTTGAACTTGTTTTAATTTTCTTCATTTTCAGCTTGAACTTGCATATGAACAATTGATGGTCTGTTCTGCAGTCAGCCAATGACCTTGTTCTAACTGATGATATTGATCTTCTCCATCGTCCCTTTCCACAGATGTAGTCAGTTTGATTCCTGTCTATTCTAGAAAGAGAGAGAGATTTATCCCAAGGAAATGGCTTTTGCTATTGTAGAAGCTGGTAAGTCCCAAGTCCATGGGTTAGGGGTTGGGTTGGAAGCTTCTCTTGACTCAAGTACCTGACGGGGCTGATGAATCCAAGATTGACAGATCAGACAGCAGGTTGCTTCCTCATGGGCTGTGGAAGGTGATAAAGCCAAGATGGGCATGTAAGACAGCAGGTTACTGCTTACAGGCTTCGGGGGTTGATGAATTCCAACTTCAGTAGGCAATACGCAGGCCACTTGCTCAAGTCCCCAAAACTGGAGATTATGAGGAACTGAATGCAGGACCCAGATCTAGCTTCACCAGAGCATCCATATATATATATTGGATGCTTGTCACACCCCCAAAGAAAGTGCCCTTACAAATGGTTGGCTGATCACATTAGGTCACGTCGAGGAGATGAGTACATTATATTACTTAACTGCCAAATTACATCATTACATAACTGCCAAACCACTGAAAATCATGGCCCCGCCAATCTGACACACAAGTTTAACCCTTGCAGTTGCCATTTATATTGTTGAAAAAAGGTGTTTCCAATGAATGTATTATTGGTCTTACAAAATTCTATCTTGCTATCTCTAATGTTATTTCTATCACCAAGGGCATGTTTTCCAACTAATGATCATTCTTTGTTTCCAACTTTCTTATTCCAGTCAATAGTACTTATCAATGCATCTTGGGTGCATGTTTGATTAATTTTAGACTGTAGAAGTTGGTAAAAATCTTCATTTTCTTCATCTTTGGCATTGATTTTGGGCCCTGGTGGTGCAGTGGTTAAGCATTTGGCTGTTAACCAAAAAGTTGGCAGTTTGAATCCACCAGCTGCTCCTTGGACACCTTATGGGTCAGTTCTACTCTGCCCTATAGGGTCATTATGGGTCAGAATCAACTTGACAGCAATGGGTTTGTGGGGTTTTTTTGGTTTGACATTAACTGCTGGTGCTTAAATTTGAATAATAGTCATATTAACTGGTATTCCTTGTAGGCTTACGGATATTCTATCACTGACAGCATTGTACTTCAGGTTAGATCTTGAAATGTTCTTTTGGACACTGAAGGCAACGCTGCTCCACTTCAATTTATCTTTCCTGGAAATAGTTAACCATATGATTGTTCAATTCAAAATGGCCAACAGCAGTTCATGCCAGCTCACTAATGCCTAGGGTATTCATCTTCAAGCATCCCTTTTCATTTTGACAACTTCCATTTTTCCTTGATTCACCCTATGTTCATTCCATGTTCCGATTATTAATGGATGTTTGCAGCTGTTTCTTCTCATTTTGAGTTGTGCCACATCAGCAGGTGAAGGTAGTGAAACTTGACTCCATCCAAGTCATTGATGTCGACTCTACTTTGACGAGGCAGTTCTTCCCCAGTCATATTTTGAGTGCCTTCTGTCCTGAGAGGCTCTTCTTCTGACACTATATCAATGTTCTGCTGCTATTCATGAGGTTTTCACTGGCCAATTTTTAAGAACTATCTTGCCAGGTCCTTCTTCCTAGTCTGTCTTAGTCTGGAAACTATGCTGAAATCTAATCTGTCCACAATGGGTGACCCTGCATGTATTTAAAATACTGTTGGTGTAGTTTCCAGCATTACAGCAACACTCAAGCCACCACAGTATGACAAACTGACAGGTGAATGTTGGAGAGAAGTGAGAGAAAGTGATATTTTGCAACAGACTTTGAGAATGGCTATTAGCTCCTCCAAATGAATAGAGTCAAATAAGTAAGATCTAAAGGCTTTGATAAAGTTGTATCTTCAAATAACCGTGGGCTTGGATATGTGATCTCCAATATAGTGGCATTCAGCCACATAGGTCTATTGAGTATTTGAAATGCTGGCTAGTGTGTTTGAAGAAGTGATTTTTTTAATATTATTTTGAATAATTTAAATGTAAATTCAGAAGCATGTTAAATGTATTTCTGTTACACACAACTTTATTGTTTGGAAAGTCTATATTTAATTTGATTAACTGTTGAAAATTAGGCATCAGAATTGAGATGTGCTATAAGGCTAAAATATACACTGGCTTTTTCAGACTTAGTATAAGCAAGAAGAAAGAACTATATCTCAATAATTATTTTTATATTTATACATATGAAATTAAGGATCCCTCGTGGAACAGTTGTTAAGAGCTCAGCTGCTAATGGAAATGTCATCTGTTCAAACCCACCAGCCACTCTATGGAAGAAAGATGCAGCAGTCTGCCTCTATAAAGATTTACAGTCTTGGAAACCCTGTGGGAGCAGTTCTACTCTGTGATATAGGATAACTATGAGTCAGAAAAAAACTTTATGGCAACTTGTTAGGTTTTTGGTACATATGAAATATAATTGTGTATTTGGGTGAAATAAAATAAATGATTAAAATTATTTTTACCTTTTAACATTTTTAAGTATGACTTTAGTAGTTTTGAAATTGTATAAATGCCCTGCATTATTGCTGGCCCATACTGAATAAACAATTGAAACTCTTTGAGAATCGAAATGGTCCTTGCACTCCCAAACTTCTGTGGATATGAAACAAGCTGAGACAGCTCTTCAACATCTAGGAAGGCATATTACCCAGTTTCCACTTCAGATATTCCCCAAACAGAAAATGGAAACAGAATCTTCTAGAGAGCATAGTCAAGGGTCACAGAAAGCAGTGGACCAGGGAACTTTTCTCAGGAAGGAATATCCTTCATCCACTCTCACAATTTCTGTCTAATGGGATTGATAAAGAACATTGACTGTTGTAATTCCCCATAGTCTCCTTTATCAAGGTATATCGTGGCTATCCCCTTCCTAATCTACCACTGTATATCAGATGAGTGAAGGCAAGATAAGCTAAATCAAGATAAGCCAAATTCTGATCTATGTTACAGATTTCTGAGCACCACCCTCTGAAATAGAAACTATTATACATCATAAGGAGATCCTGACTAGATAGGAGTGGCTTCTTTCACTCGGAATGTGTCTTCATACATTCTGATTGGAGGAAGCAGAGTAAACTAAATATTTGGTGGGCTGTAGGGTTGCTTTTAGTAGGAATCAACTAGATGGTAACAGGATTTTTGTAGTAGTTGTTAAAACTTGCTCAGGTATTTCTTGCTTTCTCCTTTTTTCTAGCATTGCACTTCCAGATACTATTGTGTGTAGCCATTAGAAAAGTTCTTACCCATGAACTGAAGTGATTTCTGTCACTTCTGAGCTGGGACATTGAATTGTTGGTTTGAGACTATCCAGAATAAAAGAATTCCTCTTTTACCCAGTAACCAGCAATTTTGTCAATGGTTGCTAACTACTTTAGCCTGTGTATCCAAGCATATATGTACGTGCAGTCTCTCTGATGAACAATACATGAGTAAAAAATAAATCTTTGTTGTTTTAAGTCACTGAGATTCTGAGGATGGCTACCTCTGCTTATCCTAGCTTATCCTCAAAAACATGCTTGACAAATTCAGTATCTAATTAGGTAATTCGTTCAACGCCCTCATCTTCATTTAGGAAACCATTCTGATTACCATGCATTGCCCCATTTATAAACTACATTCGTTTTATTTCTGAAATTGTAAACTTTGATCTTCTCTTTAATCACATCTTTTCATGTTTTCAAGAATCCATGCTACCAATAAATCCAGTAAATTTGTTCTTTGATCCTGTTGAGTTACTTAGTCTATTAACATTTTCCTTCCTCTGAGATTCCCAGAAGAATGTATTCTGTCTCCTAAAGATAGTAGTTTCCAATTTTGCCCTTGTAAAAATTTCTTTCATTTTTTACATTTGCCGATTTTTTTTTTTTTTTTTTAACCCACAACAATGTTGACCTTTAACTAGAGCCATATGATCTTGGAAAACAGTGAGGACTAAATAAATTTTCCAAGCCATTTGTGTTCTGGAATTGGCTTACTTCTCCTATGATTTAGATAAGACTCATGGATACCTCCTTTAGTTCCTAATGACAACGCTAAAAGCAGACTTCTAAATGCCTATATTTTGCCTCATAAATGATTAGATGAATTGTTTGGACTCATTAAACAATCTAGATAAAATTCTTGTTACCTCGACTTGAACAAAATTTAGTTAAACTTCTCTCTTTTCCCCAGGCTCCTGAGCTTTGATCTACCCTCAGCTTGAATTTGTCCAGAGCATCAACTCACCAGAGGGTAAAATATTCCCCGGTTAAATGTTCAGTCACAGACACCCTTTCACGCCACTTCCCCACATCCAGTTAATTGTTCACTTCTCCTTAGAATATGAAAGGTTTTTCTGCCTGAACTTTGAGAAGCCTGGTTATCTTAACAGTTCACTCCCTTGCAATAATCATTAAAAATAAAATCCTTCTTCCTTCCTTACCTAAATCTGGATTTTTTTTTGATACTCATTACACCTGTAATGGTCTTGGTGATAGACCCAACACTAGAGAACACAGGACAGAATTTTGCAATACTTATCACTTATTCATTGCAAATGCCTTTTTTCAACAACATAAATGGTGACTCTACACATGGACCTCACTGAATGGAATAAACAGGAATCAAATCAGCTACATCTGTGGAAAGAGGTAATGGAGAAACTTAGTATCTTTAGTCAAACCAAAGCCAAGGCTGACTGTGGAATAGGCCATGAATTGCTCATATGCAAGTTCAAGTTGAAGATGAAGAAAATTAAAATGAGTTCACGAAACCCAAAATATGACCTTGAGAATAAAAACCAAAAAAACCAAACCCAGTGCCTTTGAGTCAATTCTGACTCATAGCGACCCTGTAGGACAGAGTAGAACTGCCCCATAGAGTTTCCAAGGAGCACCTGGTGGATTCAAACTGCTGGCCCTTAGGTTAGCAGCTGTAGCACTTAACCAATATGCCACCAGGGTTTCCGACCTTGAGAATATCCAAAGTGAATTTGGAGACTATCTTAAGAATAGATTTGACACATTGAACACTAGTGTCCAAAGGCCAGATGAGCTGTGGAATGAAAGACATCAAGGACATCATACATGAAGAAAACAAGGGGTCACTAAAAAGACAGGAAAGAAAGAAAAGGCCAAAATGGATGTCAGAAGAGACTCTGCAGCTTGCTCTTGAATGTAGAGTAGCTAAAGCAAATGGAAAAAATGATGAAGTAAAAGAGTTGAACAGAAGATTTCAAAGGGCATCTCAAAAAATCAAAGTAAAGTATTATAATGAAATGTTCAAAGATCAGAAGTTAGAACACCAAAAGGGAAGACATCCTCAGAAGTAAAGAAAAAGATTCACGCCTAGCATTGCAGCAGTGAAGGATTCTATGGGCAAAATTTTGGACAATGCAGGAAACATCAAAAGAAGATGGAAAGAATAACAGAGTCACTATACCAAAAAGAATTGGTGGATATTCAGCCATTTGAGGAGATAGTGTATGATCAAGAACCAATGGTATGCAACAAAGAAATCTAAGTTGCACTGAAGGTGTTGAGGAAAATCAAGTCTCCAAGAATTGATAGAATACCACTTGAGAAGTTTCAACAAACAGATGCAGCTCTGAAGGTGCTCACTCATATTTGCAAAGAAATTTGGAAGAAAATTACCTAACCAACTGACTGGAAGAGATCCATATTTGTGCCCATTCCAAAGAAAGGTGATTCAAAAGAATGCAGATATTATCTAACAATGTCATTAACTTTACACATAAGTAAAATTTTGCTAAAGATCATTCAAAAGTGGTTGCAGCAGTACATCGACAGGGAACTGTCAGAAATGCATGCCAGATTCAGAAGAGGATGTGGAATGAGGGATATCTTTGCTATTATAAAATGGATCTTGGCTGAAAGCAGAGAATACCAGAAAGATGTTTATCTGTGTTTTATTGACTATGCAAAGGCATTCAACTGTGTGGATCATAACAAATAATGGATAACATTGTGAAGAATGGGAATTCCAGAACAATTAATTGTGCCCCTGAGGAACCTGTACATAGACCAAGAGACCTTTGTTTGAACAGAACAAGGGAATACTGTGTGGTTTAATATCAGGAAAAGTGTGTATCAGAGTTGTGTCTTTAACCATACTTATATTCAATCTGTATGCTGAGAAAATAATCCTAGAAGCTGGACTATATGAAGAAGAATGTGGCATCAGTATTAGAGGAAGACTCATTAGCCACCTGTGATATACAAATCACACCACCTTGCTTGCTGAAAGAGAATTTGAAGTACTTATTGATGAAGACCAAAGACTATACACACTTCACTATGAATTACACTTGATTTAGAAAATAATCTTGGAATCATTATTCCCTGTCCTTGAGCATAGACAATGTGACCCAGCTGAAGCTGAGCTCACAAGGACTCCCAAGGATATGTCAACTGGGCCCTGAGGTATCAACTGTGCCTTGAGGTATAAAGACAATAGATAGGATAATCTTGGAAAATATTCTTTTAGGAAAATTTTCACATAAGCCAATCAAACACAACACAAAAGACTTTCCACTCTTGTCTTTTTCTATTAGGATTTAGTGAATAGAAATTTGTTGGACCAATGAAGACACTACTGACTGTCTTTACTGAAACCTACACCAATGACTGTTAAGAAAAACAAATCAAAAGGTGAACCTTTCAATGGTTTTGCCCATGTTGTAATGTTAGTATACACCGATGATTCTGAAATGTTCTTGCAACTCGAGCAGATATGGCTGCAGCAGGATGCTTGTCCATTTTTCCATTCTTGCTTATTCTGTAATATTCTTTGGACTCGGGCAGACATAGCTGTAGCAGCATGCTTGTCCATTTTCCCACTTTTGTCTATTCTGTAATATTTCCTCAGATTCAGGCAGACATTAGCTCTGGCAGCATGCTTGTCAGCTTCCCACTTTTGTCTTTTTGAAAATATGTTGAAAAAAACCTTGCTTTACTAAATTTTTTGATGTTTTTACCCTACAACACACCTTAACATAAAGAAAACAAAGTACTCACAACTGAATCAATAAACAACATCATAATAAATGAAGAATATACTGATGTTGTCAAGGATTTCATTTTATTGGATACACAATCAACACCCATGAAAACAGCAGTCAAGTAATCAAAGTGCCTATTGCACTGGAAAAATTTGCTGCAAAAAATCCTCTTTAAAGCGTTAAAAAGCAAAAATATCACTTTGAGCATGAAGGTGCACCTGACCCAAGCCAAAATATTTTCAATCACCTCATATTCATGGGAAAGCCAGACAATGAATAAGGAGGACTAGAGAAGAACTGATGCATTTCAATTATGGTGTTGACAAACAATATAGTGCACACTATGGGCTGCCAGAAGAACAAACAAATCTATCTTAGAAGAACTACACCCAGAATGCTTTTTAGAAGTGAAAATAGTGAGACTTAATCTCATGTACTTTGAACACGGCCTCAATAGAGGCTAGTCCCTGAAAAAGGACATCATCGTAGGTATAGTGTCAGTGAAAGAGAGAAAGACCCTCAACATGTTGGATTTACACAGTGACTGCAAAGATGGGCTCAAGAATAGCAATGATTTTTAGTATGGCTTATAACCAGGCAGTGTTTATTTCTGCTGTGGACACGGGCATTATGGGTCAGAATAGAGTCGATGGCAACTAATAATAACAACTACACACCTTTGTAAAACATAAAATTATCACAGCATCCGTAGTGCTATTTCATATTTTAAGATAATTTAAACGTTATTACTAAAAAGAAAATGAAAGGAATTGCAGAAGAAGTAAAAGTATCTCTATTTGCAGAAGACATGATCTTATACACAGAAAACCCTAAAGAATTTTCAAGAAAGCTACTGAAACTAATAGAAGAGTTCAACAGAGTATCAGGGTACAAGATAAACATACCAAAATCAGTTGGGTTCCTCTACACCAACAAAGAGAACATCAAAGAGGAAATCACCAAATGAGTACCATTTACAATAGCCTCCAAGGAGATAAAACACTTAAGAATAAATCCAATCAGAGACATAAAAGACCTGTACAAAGAAAGCTACAAGACACTACAGGAAGAAACCAAAAGAGACCTACATAAGCAGAAAAACATACCCTGCTCGTGGATAGGAAGGCTGTACATTGTAAAAATGCCTATTCTACCCAAAGTGGTCTATAGATACAATGCAATCCCAAACCAAGTTCCATTGACATTTTTTAATAAGATGGAGAAACAAATCACCAACTTCATACGGAAAGGAAAGAGGCCCCAGATAAGTAACCAAAGACACAAGGAAAATATGATCCCAAGAGCAAGAAAGGGCCACATAAACCAGAGACTATATGAGCCCGAGCCCGGAAAAACTAGATAGTGCCCGCCTACCATCCATCACTGCCCTGACAGGGAACACAACAGAGAATCCCCGATAGAGCAGGAGAACAGTGGGATACAGATCTCAAATTCTCGTAAAAAGACCAGACTTAATGGTCTGACTGAGACTAGCGGAACTCTGGAGGTCATGGTCCCAGGACCCTTCGTTAGCCCAAGACTGGAACCATTCCTGAAACCAACTCTTCAAATGGAGATTGGACTGGGCTATAAGATAGAAAATGATACTGGTGAGGACTGAGCTTCTTGGCTTAAGTAGACACATGCGACTATGTGAGCAGCTCCTGACAGGAGGGGAGAAGAGAAGGCAGAGGGAGCAGAAGTTGGCTGAATGGACATGGGGAATACAGAGTGGAGAGTAGGAGTGTGCTGTCTCATCAGGGAGAGAGCAACTAGGAGTACATAGCAAGGTGTGAATAAATTTTTGTGTGACAGACTGACTTGATTTGTAAACTTTCACTTAAAGCACAATTTAAAAAGCCATAAAAATAAAAAAGGAATTACAAAGTAAAATTTATGTTTTATATTATCAAACTTAGCATGTCATGTGCCTACAGAAATTTTGTGATTTTAGCCCCATTTTCCTGGGCAGCTACATATTCTATTCATCCTTTTGCTAATTATATGATCCACTTTTATTTTCTTTCTACCTTCTCATTTACACAGTCCTAAATTTACACTTACTTTGTAATCTGTATGTGCTTTTGCCTTTCGTCCTATCATTGCCCACATCCTTTCCATCCCAATGCTGCTTCCTAGTTAAACCCTCAGATTGTGGTATGAATTGAATTATGTCCCACCACAATATGTGTTGGAATCCTAAACCCTGTAACTGTGACTGTAATCCTGGTAGGAAATAGGGTTTTCTTTGTTATATGAATGAGACCACACCAATGTAGGGTGTGTCCTAAAACTAACCAACTCTGAGTTATAAAAAGAACACATCAAACTCAGAGGCACTCACGCTGGGGAGAACAGATGCCATGTGAGGATTACCGAAGAACAAAATATTGTCCAGGACTACTGATAAGCAAAGAATCTGCGTGGCAATATCCTGATTTGGACTTTTAGCCTCCATAACTGAAAAAAATGAACGTCTAGTCTTTAAAGCTACCCACTTGTGGTATTTGTGTTACAGCAGCATTAGGAAACTAAGACAGCTTGGAAGTCAGTTCTGGGGATTCTTTCCTCAACACCCCAAATCTGTTTGAAGCCTGCCTCTTATATGCTGTTTCTATCTCAAAAACTTCTACCCTCTCTTCTATACATCTACATTTCCACATGCTTTCCTCATAGAAGCATCATAGCCCAGAATTGTAACTGTCTCACTTACTTCACAGAATCGTCACTTCTGTTAAAACTAAAGTCATACTAAGGCAATAATATAAATTGATTTGAAATGTATTTAATATACAGTTTGCACATCAGAAACACTTCTGACTAGAAAGTCAGTGTTCCAAAGATGACAGAACTTTCAAAGATTCATATACCCCATCTTATGGACATTGCCGTGGAAATGGGGCCAGAATAGTTTTTATAATTACAATTTACCCTAAAACACAGCTTCTTGTTCAACCCTGAAGTTTCTGTTTCTTGAAGCTGACTGCACATGAATAATTCTTCAAAAGAGCACAATGCTGATGGCAAAATGGTCTTTACTATTTAGCAAGACTATGGTTGGACTTAAAGGTGACTTTTTGGACATCAGCCTGCTCAAGTCTCAAAGTTCAAAAGGTCACTCCACGGCGATGGCCTGAGTGGGTCACTCCAAACTCCATGGAAGCCAGAAATCTAGATTCCCTGAGAGTGAAAACTCTGTTTCTCATGTCTTTCAGGGAAGAAAAAAAAAAAAAATCTCACTAAAATATAATAGACAATTTTGTGTTTTTTAAAAAATGAGGTATTCAATCTGTATCTACATCTATAAGTAATACAGTAGAAAAGTTCTGAGCAGTTGGAAATAACCAGCCTGGTCCATCCAATGTGCCACAATAATATGCGTTTAAGATAAGACCCATTTCCTGTGGTTCTACTCCTAATCTCCCAGAGAGAACACAATTGATCCTAATAACGATTTACACAGGCAATGACATACAAGTCTAGATCAAGGTAAAAAAACTTCTAAAGGCAATCATATTTGAAAGATGTTACCTATTACCAGGCACACAATAAAGAAATTTTTTTGTATTATCATGCAGAGAAGTTAGCATCCTATTGAACACTCCTGAATAGGATCTTGATTATAGCTTTGAACTGTAAAGACCCATTGAAATGTTTGATTCAAACAAGAGATTCCTTTACTCCAAAGGTGAATTCAAGCAATAGAGAGAGGCTCCTGTGCTTTTCCACCAACCTCTACTCTGTCTTTAAATGGTTCTTTTCCCTCAACCAAGCTTCTAAATGTTCACAGGCTTCAAATCTTGGTCCTAGGCTTTTTTATTCCCCTTCGATCTGCACTATTTCCTACTTCTTATGGTTCAATCCAGTTGTATGCATTTGAATACATATCCAGACACATGTTAAAAATATTACTTAATGTCTTTATTTAACTGTTAATAAATACCTCAATATGAATGTTTCCAAATTCAAACTGTAAATTTGGGTTCCCTGACTTCTTAGTCCCTTGCATAAATATATACAGCACCAACGACTCAATTGCATAACCCGAAATCTTAGGACAGAAATGGACCCAGAGTCTTGGATCTGGAGGTTTAAATCCGGTGGTTGGGATCCCAGAGAAATATAATACAAACTCATTAATATATAAGTTAGATATGAAAAATATTTGTTTGCAATGAGAGAATAATCACATCAAATTCCAAATGTAAAGAAGCTGGCAAATACCACAAACATCTTCCAAAATAGATGTTAATGGGGCAAGATGCATCAGGTATGGAAGATATATTTTAATATTTCTGGGTACAAAAAACATGTGAGTTTGGATTCAATCATACAACTCTTTGTGGTATTGCTATACATTTGCCCTTTCAAAACACAGGAATTCTGAAAAATTTAATTTCACACAATTCAAACTTAAGAAACAAAGTGTGCACTAAATTAAAAATGCATTCACAGTAATATCAAGTATATTCCTACCAGGTGAAAACTTCAGACTCAGCTGCACGTTGATGAGAATTCTATCTTCTGATGACTGGAAAAAATTTCTACTGACTACCTTCTGACCTTGTTCATCTCGAACCCTGTTTCTCCTCCACCACAATGTCTCATCTCCTGTGCACTGTCATGGCACAACGCTAGATGACTTGGCAGAGCAGCAGGAGGAACGTTCCTAGAAGTCTTTCCTACATAAGGGCAGTCAGTGAAAAATACACACCCAGTTAACATTAGGCTGTATCTAAACTAAATGTACTCACTCCCTATCAGCATCTCCCAAGTTCGATCCTAGCAAAAGCCCTGTAGTCATTCCAATACCGCCCAGCATTTAATGGAAGAAAAATATAGGATGGAAAGTGTCAATAAATGTAATAAATTACTATTGAAATAGCTTACAAAAGTAAGCAAATTTTACACAAACTTTTGACACATTGCTAGGATTCCTCCCAAAATGCTGGATCATGCCTATGAAAGAAGGAATCCAGAGGCTTAAACTTCCTTAGTTTCACAGTAAATACACCTCTGACTTCAAGGCATCTTTGATGTTTGCCTTTCCTTTCCTCCACCCCCACACAATCATCAATCCCTGACTGCCATAGACAACCTATATAGATCTAAAAATAGAAAATGCAAACTAATGCACCTACAGGCAGAAAACTGAAAACATTCTCCTGGGAAAGAGAGGATAAGGCAAAACTTGAGGTTCTACAGTGGTCTAGAGCACCTGAGCTCTAAGGCTTTACATGTTTAAATGTTAAGTTTGGTTTTTTATAGGATCTTTCTGCCTTTAAGCACCAAGTGTTCAACAGAGCCATGGAAACTTGGTAACCTGTGCTTTGGAGAATTAAAGAATGGATTTATAACCTATCTTGATACACTTTGAAGACCTGGTGGTACAGTGGTTAGGAGCTCAGGCTGCTAACCAAAAGGTAGGAAATTCAAATACACCAGCCTCTCCTTGGAAACCCTATGGCGAAGTTCTCTCTGTCCTGTAGGGTTGCTATGAGTAAGAATCAACTCGCCAGCAAAAGGTTTTTTGGTTTGACACAGTTTGGTGAAGGTCATTATACTTTTGCTTGTCTCACTCCTATGAAACCAATGTATTGAAAAACTACTCCTACATCCTCAATAAGTAGATAGAATCAATGCAAGAGGTGATCATGACATGTAGTCTTAAGGCGGAAAAAAAAAAAAAAGGAACACATAGAAACGGAAAAGAACCAAGAAAACACAGGTAGGGGAGAATATAGCAATAGAAGTGGGGCAAGCCTTTCCTTATATAATTGTCTACGGTGAAACAAGAAATTGAGACCCAAAGATAAACAGAATTAGCTAGACTGATCATTGAGCAACGACACTAAAACAATAGCAAAGAAAATCAGAGTGCATACCTGCAGGAAACGTGCAAGTAACTACAAAGATATAGTAGATTTTCAGCACTTGTTATTGTTGTTAGGTGTCGTCGAGTCGGTTCCGACTCATAGTGACCCTATGCGCAACAGAACGAAAACACTGCCCACACATGCACCATCCTTACAATCGTTGTTATGCTTGAGCTCTTTGTTGCAGACACTGTGTCAATCCACCTTGTTGAGGGTCTCCCTCTTTTCCGCTGACCCTGTACTCTGCCAAGCATGATGTCCTTCTCCAGGGATTGATCCCTTCTGACAACGTTTCCAAAGTATGTAAGACGCAGTCTCGCCATCCTTGGTTCTAAGGAGCATTCTGGTTGTACTTCTTCTAAGACAGATTTGTTCATTCTTTTGGCAGTCCATGGTATATTCAATGTTCTTCACCAACACCACAATTCAAAGGCGTCAACTCTTCTTCGGTCTTCCTTATTCATTGTCCAGCTTTCACATGTATCTGATCCGATTGAAAATATCATGGCTTGGGTCAGGCGCACATTAGTCTTCAGGGTGACATCTTTGCTCTTCAACACTTTGAAGAGGTCCTTTGCAGCAGATTTGGCCAATGCAATGCGTCTTTTGATTTCTTGACTGCTGCTTCCAAGGCTGTTGATTGTGGATCCAAGTAAAATGAAATCCTTGACAACTTCAATCTTTTCTCCGTTTGTAATGATATTGCTCATTGGTCCAGTTGTGAGGATTTTTGTGTTCTTTATGTTGAGGTGTAATCCATACTGAAGGCTGTGGACTTTGATCTTCATTAGTAAGTGCTTCAAGTCCTCTTCAATTTCAGCATGCAAGGTTGTGTCATCTGCATAACGCAGGTTGTTAATGAGTCTTCCTCCAATCCTGATGCCCTGTTCTTCTTCATATAGTCCAGCTTCTCCTATTATTTGTTCAGCATACAGGTTAAATAGATATGGAGAAAGCATACAATCCTGATGCATACCTTTCCTATCTTTAAACCAATCAGTATCCCCTCGTTCTGTCCAAACAACTGCCTTTTGGTCTATGTAAAGGTTCCTCATTAGCACAATTAACTGTTCTGGAATTCCCATTCTTCACAGTGTTATCCATAGTTTGCTATGATTCACACAGTCAAATGCCTTTGCATAATCAATAAAACACAGGTAAACATCCTTCTAGTATTCTCTGCTTTCAGCCAGGATCCATCTGACATCAGCAATGATATACCTGGTTGCACATCCTCGTCTGAAACCGGCCTGAATTTCTGGCAGTTTCCTGTTGATATACTACTGCAGCCATTTTTGAATGATCTTCAGTAGAATTTTGCTTGTGTGTGATATTAATGATATTGTTCTATAATTTCCACGTTCGGTTGGATCACCTTTCTTGGGAATAGGCATAAATATGGATCTCTTCCAGTCAGTTGGCCAGGAAGCTGTCCTCCAAATTTCTTGGCATAGATAAGTGAGCACCTCCAGCACTGCATCTGTTTGTTGAAAAATTTCAATTGATATTCCATCAATTCCTGGAGCCTTGTTTTTCGCCAATGCCTTCAGAGCACCCTGCACTTCTTCCTTCAGTACCATTGGTTCCTGATCATATGCCACCTCTTGAAATGGTTGAACGTCGACTAATTCTTTTTGATATAATGACTCTGTGTATTCCTTCCACCTTCTTTTGATGCTTCCTGCATCATTTAATATTTTCCCCATAGAATCCTTCACTATTGCAACTCGAGGCTTGAATTTTTTTTTTCAGCTCTCTCAGCTTGAGAAATGCTGAGCGTGTTCTTCACTTTGGTTTTCCATCTCCAGCTCTTTGCACTGTCATTATAATATTTTATTGTGTCTTCTCTAGAGGCCCTTTGAAATCTTCTCTTCAGTTCTTTTACTTCATGAATTCTTCCTTTTGCTTTAGCTGCTTGACACTCAAGAGCGAGTTTCAGAGTCTCCTCTGACATCTACTTTGGTCTTTTCTTTCTTTCCTGTCTTTTCAGTGATCTCTTGCTTTCTTCATGGATGATGTCCTTGAAGTCATTCTACAACTTGTCTGGTCTGCAGTTACTAGTGTTCAATGCGTCAAATCTATTCTTGAGATGGTCTCTAAACTCAGGTGTGATATACTCAAAGTCGTATTTTGGTTTTCATGGACTTGCTCTGATTTTCTTCAGTTTCAGCTTGAACTTGCATATGAGCAATTAATGGTCTGTTCCACAGTTGGCCCCTGGCCTTGTTCTGACTGATGATATTGAACTTTTCCATCATCTCTTTCCACAGATGTAGTCAATTTGATTCCTGTGTGTTCCATCTGGTAAGGTCCATGTGTATAGTCGCCGTTTATGTTGGTGAAAGAAGGTATTTGCAAGGAAGAAGTCGTTGGTCTTCCAAAATTCTATCATTCGATCTCTGGCATTGTTTCTATCACCAAGGACATATTTTCCAACTACTGATCCTTCTTCGTTTCCAACTTTCACATTCCGATCACCAGTAATTATCAATGCATCTTGATTACATGTTCCATCAATTTCAGACTGCAGTAGCTGATAAAAATCTTCTATTTCTTCATCTTTGGCCCTAGTGGTTGGTTCATAAATTTGAATAATAGTTGTATTAACTGGTCTTCCTTGTAGGCGTATGGATATTTTCCTGTCACTGATAACATTGTACCTCAGGATAGATGTTGAAACATCTTTCTGATGGTGAATGCAACACCATTCCTCTGCAAGTTGTCATTCCCAGCATAGTAGACTATATGATTGTTTGATTCAAAATGGCCAACATCAGTCTATTTCAGCTCACTAATACCTCGGATATCGATGTCTATGCATTCCATTTCATTTTTAATGATTTCTAATTTTCCTAGATTCATACTTCATACATTCCAGATTCTGATTATTAATGGATGTTTGCAGCTGTTTCTTCTCATTTTAGTCATGCCACATCAGCAAATGAAGGTCCCGAAAGCTTTACTCCATCCACGTCATTAAGGTTGACTCTACTTTGAGGAGGCAGCTCTTCCCCGATCATCTCTTGACTGCCTTCCAACCTGGGGGTGGCTCATCTTCCAGGACTATATCAGACAATGTTCCACTGCTATTTATAAGGTTTTCACTGGCTAAGGCTTTTCAGAAGTAGACTGCCGGTTCCTTCTTCCTAGTCTGTCTTAGTCTGGAAGCTCAGCTGAAACCTGTCCTCCATGGGTGACTCTGCTGGTATCTGAATACCGGTGGCAGAGCTCCCAGCATCACAGCAACACACAAGCCCCCACAGTACGACAAACTGACAGACACGTGGGGGTTTTTAGCACTACTTTTCTGTAATAAAAGCTACAGTTGTTATAGATCATTCTAGGTACAATAAGGCAGTTAATTTGTGTCAGTAGGTACATTAACCTTATTTTGACATTCTGATTTTTTTGTTTGTTTCATAATTCTTTATCAGTACCTCGTATAGGTTGTCCTGACGGTGCGTTCACTTGACAGCACATATGATTAGTCACATTCTTCAATATTTCTCAGTAAGGATAGTAAAGTGAGTTTCCTACAAACTAGCATATTCTGCACAGTGACCAGCAGTATCAGAATCACCTAGAAATTTTTTAAAATGCCAGTTGTTGGACCCCATTTCAGACCTACTGAATCAGAACTCTTGGATTGGAGCCCAACAGTCTGGGTTTTAAGGAATCTCCAGATGATTTTGTCACACCCTGAAGTTTGAGAAATTCTGGTCTATCATAACTCTTGGGTCAGAGGTATTCAACTACTTCTCTATTATTGTATCATTTTAATAAATACAGTCACACTATATCAGAGATGCTCTAACATTTCTAATCATACCAGTAACCTGAAGTTTCTGAGCTTAAAGTGTAAGCTTCTTATCAGGGCGAACTCTATTGTCATCAATATAAGAGTTTATTGAAAGAGAAATACGTTCTAGAAATAGGCAAAATTATTCTTTTTCTTCCTTTTTTTTGAGTTAACTAAGAAAAATAAGCCTTTATATTTGATTACAGAGTCTCTATATTATAAAGTGATTTAAATCTAATTTAAAATGCCAATATATTTTTAATTATAGCCACATATAACCAGAAGACCAAACTCACTGCCGTCAAGTTGATTCTGACTCATAGCAACTCTATAGGACAGAGCTGAACTGTCCCGTATGGTTTCCAAGAAGTGTATGGTGGGTTCCACCTGCTGACCTTTCTGTTAGCAGCCAAGTTCTTAACCACTGTTCCACCAGGACTCCATATACATCCTTTAAATGTTTTGAACAAATATATTGTGCTCCTGCTCCTCAAATGAACTTGATTATCAAGTTATGTGACCTTGTGAGCCCATAGTAATATGGGACCATGTCCAGGGTGCATTCACATGGAATGCTACAACAACAATAGTGAAGCAGAAGCCACAAAGGGCTATTTTATGAGTGGAAGAAAAAGGAGAGCCACTTTTGAGAAGTCTTACTGTTGTATTTCTCACAAAAATCTACAGCCTCAATTTATGCTGTCTGGTGGTACAGTGGTTAAAGTGCTCAGCTGCTAGCCAAGAGGTCTGTGATTAGAACCGAACAGCCACTACACAGGAAGAAAGATGTGGCAGTCTGCTTCCATGAATATTTACAACCTTGGAAACCCTATGGGGAAGTTCTACTCTGTTCTATAGAGTTGTCATGAGTCGGAATTCATTTAACTTGATAGCAGTGGGTTTTTTTTGTTTATAGATTTGAAGGCTTATTGCAAAGTGGGCCTTTCTTGTGCCTACTTAGAGCCAAGGCAATTTCCTTTTGAAAAGTCAACCTTTATCCCAAGTCTCAAATACTTTACACTGATAAATTTTTGATGAAAATAAGCAGCTTACGATTTAAATAAATATCACTAAATAATTGAAAGGACAAAGTCCTGCGAGCAAGAGTCAGCAGAAACAATGGACAACACAATTACAACCACAAAGGCCCTCAAAGAAATTTGATACTTAAATTATGAATGCAAAATGTATACTATTGTATTTTACAAAGTAAAATAAATTTTATTAATATCGTTAACATGTGAGTTAAAAGCAAATAAACTTGGAAAATAGCTAAATAGAATTTCTAGAAAATAAAAATATAAAAATAAAATACATACATACACCACTATTAAGTAGGATATATCCCAGGTAAGCAAGATTGTTTCAACATTTAAAAATCAATTAATGTAATTTATCATACAATACGCTAATAAAGAAAAATCATATGATCATATCAATAGATGGAGAAAAATATTTGACAAAATCTGACACCCATTTATGGTAAAAACTTTCAGCAAACTAGTAATAGAGAAAACATAAAGAACGCCTTCAAAAAACCTACAGCCACCATTATACTTACAGATGAGAAACTAGATTCATGTCTCACAAGGTTAGGAATAAGAAAAAGCTGTTCCCTTTCACTGCTCCTATTCAATATCATACTGGAAGCCCTAGCTAATACAACTGGACAAGGAAAGGCATATGTTTTAAGAAAGAATAAACAAAATTTTCTTTGTTCACAGATGATATGATTGTTTATGTAGAAAAGCCCAAAGAGTCAATCACAAAAACTTCTGGAGCTAATGAACAGTCGTAGCAAAGTTGTATGTTACAAGTTAAATATACAAAAGCCAATTGTTTTCCTAAATACGAGCAATGAACAATTGGAATCTGAAATTAACACCATTATGTCAACATTAAAAAAAAGAAAAAAAATAAGTATAAACTTAAAGAAATATGTACAAGATCTACATGATGAAGACTAAAAAATGATCAAAGAAATCAAGGATGTAAATAAACAGACAAATATTCCCTGTTCAATTAATAAGAAAACTTAATATTATTAAGGTATCTATTTTTCTCAACTTGATCAATAGATTTAATTCAATCCCAATCAAAATCCTAAAAAGTTAGTTTGTAGGTATCAACAAGGTGATCCTCAAGTTTATATGGAAAGACAAAAGACCAAGAATAGCCAAAAACACAGTTGGAAGACAGACTTGAAGACAGTATAAAGCTACAGTGATCAAAACAATATTAATGAAGGAACAGACAAATAGATGGGTGGGACAGAATAGAGAGCCCAGAAACAGACCCATACAAATATATTCAGTTGATTTTTGACCAAGGAACAAAGGCAGTTCAAGGAAGAAAAGATAGTCTTTTCAACAAATAGTGCTAGGAAAAGTGAGCATACACATGCAAAAAACTGATTCAGTGAGTCTAGACATAGAGCTTAAATCTTTCACGATATTTAACTCAAAATGGATCAAAGGCCTAAATATGAGATGCAAAACTACACAACTTCCAGAAGACAACATAGGGGAAAATGTACCTGACCTTGGGTTTGGTGATTTCTTTTGAAGTATACCACGAAATGCTCAATCCATAAAAGAATATATATATATAACCCAAGTATATATATATATATAAGCTTGACTTCATTAAAATTAAAAACTTCCTTACAATAGACACAGTTAAGAGAAAGAAAATACAAGCTACAGACTCGGAAAAAATTTTTGGAAAGCACATATCTGACGCAAGGCTTGTATACAAAATATAAGGAAACCTGGTGCCACATCAGTCAAGCGCTGGGCTGCTAACTGAACACTGAAAGGTCAGTGATTTGAACCCACTAACAGGTCCATGAGAAAAGGATGTGGCAGGCTGATTGCACAAAGATTACAGCCTTGGAAATGCTAGCAGGCAGTTCTACTCCATTCTGTATGGTTGCTATGGGTCAGAATCAATTCAATGACAATGGGTTTACACAAATATACAAAGAACTCTTAAAATCCAACAATTAGAAAACAAAACACCCAGTTACAAAATGGACAAAAGATATGGACGGAAGCCTCACCTAAGAAGATATACAGATGGCAAATAAGCACATGAAAAGACACTCAACATCATATGCTATCAGAGAATTGCAAATCAAAACAGCTTTGTGAAACCACCACATACCTATTACAATCTCTAAAATCCAAACCACTGTCAACACCACGTGCTGAGGAGGGTGTGGAGCAACAGGAGCTCTCACTCACTGATGGTGGGAATGCAAAACAGCACAGCCACTTTGGAAGGCAGTCTGGCAGATTTTTAAAAGATAAACAGACTTACCTTGTCATCTACTAATCATGCTTCCAGGTATTTACCCAAATGAGTTAAAAAATATTAAAAAGTTTTTTTTTCATAAAAGCCTTCATATGAATGTTTATAGTAGCATTATTCATAACTGCTATGAATTAAAATTAAAGTGTTGAAGAGCAAAGATGTCACCCTGAAGACTAAGATGCGCCTGACCTAAGCCATGGTATTTTCAATCACATCATGTGCATGTGAAAGCTGGACAATGAATAAGGAAGACCGAAGAAGAGTTGACGCCTTTGAATTGTGGCGTTGGTGAAGAATATTGAATATACCATGGACTGCCAAAAGAATGAACAAATCTGTCTTAGAAGAAGTACAGCCAGAATGCTCCTTAGAACCAAGGATGGCGAGACTGCGTCTTACATACTTTGGAAATGTTGTCAGGAGGGATCAATCCCTGGAGAAGGACATCATGCTTGGCAGAGTACAGGGTCAGCGGAAAAGAGGGAGACCCTCAACAAGGTGGATTGACACAGTGGCTGCAACAATGAGCTCAAGCATAACAACGATTGTAAGAATGGTGCTGGACGGGGCAGTGTTTCGTTCAGTTGTGCATAATGTCGCTAGGAGTCAGAACTGACTCAACGGCACCTAACAACAACAATAACAGAACAATTGGAAGCAACCAAGATGTCCTTTAATCCTGAGTGGACAAATAAACTGTGGTACATCCATGCAGTGGAGCAATATTCAGCAATAAAAATAAATGAGCTGTCAAGCTACACAAAAATATGAAGGTACTCACAATGCATATTGGTAAGTGAAAGAAGCCACTCTGAAAAAGTTACATACTGTGTATGATTCCAACTCTAAGACATTTTGGAAAAGGTAAAAGCGTAGAAACAGTAAAAAGATCAGTGACTGCCAGAGGTTCTGCAGGAGTGATAGAGGGATGAACAGAGAATTTATAGGGTGGTGAAATTATTCTGTGTGACAATGGTAGGTATACGACATTATTCATATTTCAAAACCCATAGAATTATATGACACAAAGAGGGAGCCCAAATGCAAACTATGGACTCTAGTTAATAATAAGTGTCAATACTGGTTCATCAATTGTAACAAGTGTACCACAGGAATGCAAGATGTTAATAATAGAAGACATTGTACAGGGAGGAGAGGGCATGTATGGGAAGTCTCCATATTTTGTGTACAATGTTTCTGTAAAAGAAAAACTGCTCTAGAAATAGTCTATCAAAAACAAAATAACAAATAAGAAGCCAGTATTTAAATATATAACAACAATAGCAAATAATTTTAAAAAGATCTTGAAAATTGTTAAAATACTCTGAGATCTTTGTCTTCAGCGGGAGTGTCCTGTTAGAGGAGTCTAGATAGTGCAGAGAGTTCCCAGGAGTGACACAATCTCCAGGGTTGGAATCATCAGAGATGAACCTAGAGGTGCAGTTGTTGGTGCTGGAGCCGTTTATTAAGCAGCACTCCAACAAGAAAAGGCAGCAACATTACCAACGGCAGGGCACCCTATAGCTAAGGGGTCATACAACCGGCTAGTCTAGTCGGCAGGTTATCAGCTGGAGGACGGGTCTCCTCTGGGTGTTCTCTGGGGCTACATTTTTGCCTCAGTGAAGCCCAGGTGCTAGTTGAAACTCCTTTGAGTATTCTACTTTGAGCTATTATAGTTTTTGCAAACAACTTGCCCACAGATAACACACATAGCGTACCTAAGAAAATAATGCGTGAGGAGGATTGAGTGGTTGGCAAAAAAAGTATAATGTGCAACTTATTTCATAAAAATACCATAATCTTGTAAGGGTAAGCATGATTTTAATCCTCTCTGAAATTTACATCTGCTGTGCTCCTGGAAAATCCTCTTGCTGTTGCCATGGGGATCTTTTCTTAAATTACCTGTTCTGGAAATTCCTTTTGCCTGTCACCAGAACAACCTGTTCTTTTCTGATTAGCTTGCAGCTTGAATGTTCTACTCTCTTGTGCATTCCAGGAACACATAGTGAAGTGGCCCTGAAAGCGGTTAATGGCCACATAGCTGCCCATGCTAGCAGCTATTTTGTGTCCTTAAAAATACTACAGAAAGAATAAATGAAAAGTTAAGCATGCATTTTAAAAATTTCAGGGTCACAAATTGGTAAAGAAATAAGAGGATAAAAAAAAGTAATATAACATAAAACATAATAAATGGGGCAAACAGGAAAAATAAACCAAAATTGTATGAGTAAAACACATTTAATAGTTATTATAATAAATGTAAATGGAATACTGTAGCTTAAAAAAAAGAGATTGTCAAATGGATAAAATCAAAACAAGCAAAAATCACTGTTATGTTACAAATGCATAAAACTAGAGGATACTCAAAGTTTGAAAGTAAAATTACAGAAATATACATGAAGCAATTGTTAACTATGTAAAGTTGAGATATCAATATGAGACAAAATACACTTTAAGGTAACATAATTACTACAGATAGAAAGAATTATTACATAATAAAAAAGAACAATGTACCAAAAAAGAAAGGCAATTATCAACTAAAATGTGCCAATAATACAGGTTAAAATAATATATAAAAAGAAGAAAATGAAACAAATACAAATTTCTTATTAGAGATTCAGACTTACTTTTGAAGTTATTGATAGATGTTTCAAGAAAAAAAGATTGGTAAGGATATAGGCAATTTGAATGACAAAAATAACAAACGTCATCTAATATACAAGTTTAAACTATGCACTAAAGAGCAGAAGATAAGTTTTTGATATAAAGACAGCATTTAAGAATGCTTATGACATACTGGATCATGAAGCAAACTCAACAAATGCCAAAATGTTGAAACCACAGGCATCTTATTCTAAACTACAATGTGTTTAAGAAAAATATTAAAATTTGGGAATTAAGATCTATACTGAGTAATACAGTTAAACACGCTGTCCCTTTCCTCATTTCAAGTTAAAACATGCATAGATGAAGCAGAAATATAAGTCTAGGACTTGTATTGTTTACAATTTCCCTTTGTTTTTTATTGTTCCTATTTCATTTAGTTTTGCTTTTTTTTTAATTTCATTTAGCAGAAATTACCTTTTTTTAGCCCAAGTATTGTTACTGAACTCAGAAAGAGGGGTCCTTGTCCGGTGCGCTCACACTTGTCAATTATCTGAACACTGGTCTCTGAGAAAGAGAAAGTAACTTTATTGCAATATGCACAGCAAAGAGCTGGGAGGAAGTTCCTCAGATCCAACCCTCTGAGCTATGCGGATGTAGGGCTTATATGTGATTTGGGCAGCAAGATAATGGCCACACAGGTGTACTGGGGATGGAAAATTCTAGTAGGCGACCAGGAAACAGGACGTGACATGGTTCTTGTCAGACCTCTTGCTTCAGAAAACGGTCTGGGTGATGATTTTCCCCGTGATTTGTTCCTCCTGTTGCTATGTCCTCTGTCAATTAGCAGTCACCGCTGCCCTTCCACACATGCAGGGTGAGCCAAACCTGGCTTGGGCTAGTTTAATTAAGGACTAATAGAAATTTACTGACATTCGTAGGGTCATGTTACAGTATGGATTTAATTACACATGCTTGTGTCTCATTTTATCTTTAACTTGATTCTTATTCACTAAACTATTGTTTTTATTGCTACATTAAAATACATAAAATTGAAGTTTCCAAGATAAATACAGAAATATTTCAATATTTTAATAATGTTAAAGGAAATAGTCTCATCAATTTTTCTATGAGGGGAAAAAAAAATCACCATCTGTTTGTACTTTTGTTTCCTGTCTTTTAAAAATAACCTAGGTTCTTTCGGACAATTTCACTAAATGCTATAACACAATTCTACAACAACAGTAAAGACAGCCAAAAAATATGTGTGTGGTTACAGGTAGATATGTAAGCATATATGTGCATAGGAGGGCATATGTGAGCACATGTGCATGCATGTATAGGTGTATCATTAGGCATATGTATATACATGTTTATGTTTGATACATTTATAATAAAGTACATACAGGACACAGTTACAGTGACTTCTTAGACATATCCAAACAACTTGTATGATTAGTTGACTGGGTTAAAGGGCTTGGGACATTGTCCTGTGGGACAACTCAATCAATTGGCATAACATAGTTCAGAAAGATAATGTTCTACATCCTAGTTTGGTAAGTAGCGTCTGGGGTCTTAGAAGCTTGCGAGCAGCCACCTAAGATACCACCTTGGTCTCTACTTGTCTGGAGAAAAAGAGAATGAGGTAAACCAAAGACTCAAAGAAGAAACTAGTCCACAGGACTAATAGCCCATATAAACCACTACCACTTCTAACCTGAGACTAGAAAACTAGGTGGTGGTTGGATAACACTACTGACTGTCTGACCAGGGACACAATAGAAGGTCCCAGGTAGAATGGGAGAATGGGAGAAAAATGGAAAAAAAAATTCAAATTCCTAAAAATGGCCAAGAAGCTGGACTATATGATGAACGGGACATCAGGATTGGAGGAAGACTCATTAACAACCTGCTGTGCAGATGACACAACCTTGCTTGCTAAAAGTGAAGAGGACTTGAAGCACTTACTAATGAAGATTAGAGACCACAGCCTTCAGTATGGATTGCACCTCAACATAAAGAAAACAAAAATCCTCACGACTGGACCAATAAGCAACATGATGATAAACAGAGAAAAGATTGAAGTCGTCAAGGATTTCATTTTACTTGGATCCACAATCAACAGCCATGGAAGCAGTAGTCAAAAAATCAAAAGATGCATTGCATTGGGTAAATCTGCTGCAAAGGACCTCTTCAAAGTGTTGAAAAGCAAAGACGTCACCTTGAAGACTAAGGTGCGCCTGGTCCAAGCCGTGGTATTTTCAATTGCATCGTATGCATGTGAAAGCTGGACAATGAATAAGGAAGACCGAAGAAGAGTTGACACCTTTGAACCGTGGTTTTGGCGAAGAATTTTGAGTATACCATGGACTGCCAAAAGAATGAACAAATCTGTCTTGGAAGAAGTGCAACCAGAATGCTCCTTGGAAGCAAGGATGGCGAGACTGCGTCTTACATACTTTGGACATGTTGTCAGGAAGGATCAGTCTGTGGAGAAGGACATCATGCTTGGCAAAGTACAGGGTCAGAGGAAAAGAGGAAGACCCTGAATGAAGTGGATTGACACAGCAGCTACAAAAATGAGCTCAAGCATAACAACGATTGTAAGGATGGTGCATGAGCGGGCAGTGTTTCGTTCTGTTGTGCATATGGTTGCTTTGAGTTGGAACCGAGTCGATGGCACCTAACAACAACAATAACAACAAAAATGGCCAGACTTACTGGGCCGAATGAGGCTAGAGGAATCCCGGAGACAATCATTCTAACTTTGAATTGAAGCTATTTTGCAGTTCACCTTTCAGCCAAAACATAAATTGGCTTATAAAATAAACACTATAACCTGTGAGTGATGTGTTCCCTGGAACAATTAACAATATGAGACCAAACGGTCAGCATATACCAAAAAGCAAAGATTAGAAGGCAAAGAGGGAAGGAAATTAGATAGATAGAAATGAAACAAATGGACTTGAAATAATAAGAATGGTGACAAATTGTGAAAATTTTAACCCATATCAGGGAAAAATTGATGCAAAAAATTGTTAAATGGGAATCCAATTTGCTGTGCAAACTTTCACCTAAAGTACAATAAAATATTTAAAAACAAATAAATAAAAACAACCTAAGTTCTTTTCCCTGGATGTGCTTTTTTTTTTCTTTTAAAGCTTCAGCCATATGCCATTAATTCGCTTTGAGGCTGGTTTTATCCAGGATCATATTAAAGTATTGATTTTACATGTTATCTTATTATCTTGCCAGATGGCATGAGAGACTGAAATTTCATCTTGGGATCTTAAGAAGTAAAATAGCCTATTTTCCAGAAATAGAAGACTGTTGCATGAGGACGCTCTTTATAGATGTTTAGTTTCTAATCCTGTGGAAATACTAAAAAACAAGTGCAGTTTAACTATAATGAAAATAAAAATTTCAAGCCAATTTGTCACATCTCTGACAAAAGCTACAGGATGATGTGGAAGTAATATAACTACTACTCATTACAGCTTCCAGAGCATAAAAATGTTGTTATATTACTTTCCATAGAAAAGCAACATCCATTAGACTACCAATTTAAAATGGCATTTGGCTTACAGTCCCTTCTGTGACAAATTAAAAAAAAAAAACCCTAAGAACAGAGGAAATGAAGATACAAATACTACTCAGGCTAAAATTGATGGTATGCCAGAATTTGCAAGGATTTTCATTTACTATATACCCAATGGGTCATAATGCAGAAACAAGCTAACCCCTTGACAGAAGGGGATAAAAAAGAGCATTTCTCCTTTGTGCGTTTGCAATCCCAGATTAATGTATCAAGAGCTAAAACTAATTGAATATTAGGGCTTCTTCTGTTAAAGAAGTGCGCGGTCATTTCCCTTTGTTCCCATATTGCAAGAGCCTAAACTGTAAAGGGGTCACTCCCAGTGGGAACTCAAGTTCTTCAAAATATAATGTTTTAAAATATAATGACAAGAGTTAGTATCAGCATATGTTTTGTGTTATTTTTTAACAGAGCAAATGATGGGAGAATAGGAAAATCCACTTCTCTAACGTAGAGACACTCTAATATATTCATCAAGGAAGTGCTTACCAGGTGACAGGTACTATCTGCCCTCTGATTAAATTTAAAAATTTACACCTCACAACAAATTATGAGTTAGGTACTACTGTGATCACCAGTTTGCAGCTGGGAAAGCTCAAGTAAGAGTTGTATAACGCATCTAAAATCTCACAACTTGTGTGAATTCTTGTCTAACACTGAGAATTAATCTGTTTGTTTCCAGATCTAATTGTTCTCCAGCGGATCTCTTGTAGTAACAGAGCCAGCATTCAGGTGGACAGAGATCACAGAGCTATGATAAAACCAAGAGGACTGTCCATAGCAAAGTACGGTCTGAATAGAAAAGTAGGTACTTAACAAAGGAAAAAATTTTCATTCTGGAAATATGCATAACAGAACACTATTTTAAACTGCTGGCATCCACTTGGATGTGCAAAAAGACACAGCCTTTTTGAAAATTTTACAAAAGGTTGTGTTAAAAAAACTTTAATAAACATGGATGTACTTCATTTTAACATAAAAATCTAAATTAATAGTAATAAAACATTTACTATTGTATTAATTGTGGCTTTTTCATAATTTCCCAAATAGCATTTTCTTTATTATTGTGCAGCTTATTCTTTTTCATAAAACTCATGCCTTTGGATATTTCCTTCTGATTTCTAAGACACCACACATTCCATTTTTAAACATCTGGGTTAATCGTTTTTAAGTAGAATAATTTTTGTATTCTACTTTGATAAGTTTTCAAAAGATGATTAATGATTAATGCTAAAGACATGTACATCCTTATCAACCAATCTTTTAAAAATACTAGCAACATTGAAAGTAGTTGTCATGGCAGCCATCTGTTAACAAGACTGTTCTCCATGGACAAAATTCGGATAAAAACTAGACACTCACTCTTACTCCCTCCCTAATATGCTCCCTTATTAAACATACTTGAGCTTAATACTCAGCAAGAACTGTTTCTTCTCACTTGCACAACTTTGCATACATTTCCTAATATCTCTCAGCTTTAGCTTTCTCATCCTTAAATTGTGTCTAATATGTAAATTGTTGGGCTGTAGTAACCACATAGTAATAAACTAGGAACTCTTAGGTGCGGTGTCTCACAAAATGTATGCAGAAAATAAGAATTACTCCTGTTATAATCTCTCCTATTTCTTATTGTCCACATTCCTATTTGGTGGAAATGTTTTTGCTTTAGTTTTTTTTTTTTTTTAATGGATTGCTTTGGATTTAATTGTGTTTATTTTTATGTTAAATCTGAGAATATTTACAAGTGTTGTAATTCACTGTTAATGCATTTAAATGCAATACTGTCAGTATTCTATTCCTTATTACATTTCAAAAAAAATCATTGCAATTCTTAAAATATTGCATATGTATTCCTATGTGAAACCCTGGTGCCGTGGTGGTTAAGTGCTACAGCTGCTAACCAAAAGGTCGGCAGTTCAAGTCCACCAGGCACTCCTTGGAAACTCTATGGAACAGTTCTACTCTGTCCTGTAGGGTTGCTGTGAGTCGGAATCAACTCGATGGCAGTGGGTTTGGGTATTCCTATGTAGATGGAAACTAGAACAGATTAAGTTAAAATCTTTTATAATATGTATTTATTTTGTTGGAAACTCTGGTGGCATAGTGGTTAAGTGCTACAACTGTTAACCAAGAGGTTAGCAGTTCAAATCCTCCAGGTGCCTCTTGGAAACTCTATGGGGCAGTTCTACTCTGTCCTATAGGGTCGCTATGAGTCGGAATCAACTCGACGGCAGTGGGTGGTGGTTTATTTATTTTGTTACATTTGACCAGTCTTAATGCAAAATTGCAAACAAAAATGTAATGTGAAATCAAGTTAATACTTCAATAACTTCAAGTTAATACTTCATTATGGGCCTATAAAGAAACGATTATTGTATCTTCAGAGGATTATATTGGAGTCAACACATTGTATTTTACTACTCTGATTTAATTACTAGTAGGAAAGTGTTAAAAAGATATCCAGGAATAAAATAATAATAAGAACAATCATATTATGAGTTTTAGTTTTAAGTTTATAAACCTGTCATAGTCTCGCCATATGCCTTTGGTTTCAAATCGAATATTTTATAAATTGAAAGGATTAAAAGTCCTTTAGTATGATCTTTACTAAGAATCCTAGATCATGAATATATACCTTGAAGTCCTGATTGTAACCTCTCTTACAGTGTTAATCACAATAGCCACTGAAAAGAAATACCAGATGTAACTGTCAGCTGTCATCTTACCTCTTTTATTTTATACTACTTACAAAATGGAAGCAAGAAATTTGTTAAATGTAAAGGTTTTATCTCCAAAGCATACAATGTCTTTTTTCTCATTAAATAATTTGTTAAATAATCAATTCTGTGAACGCAAATTTGACACTTTTTTTTTTTTTTAGAAAGTGGCTGAAATAGCAATAGTAAGAGCAAAGCACCTGACATTTTAAGACTCATTGCCTTAACACATACATATTGGTTTTCTACTGTGTGCCAGAAAACATGGAAAGTGCTTAATCTTGCTCTATTGTGTTTGCAATCAGATGAAAATTAAAACAGTCTAACAGCCCTTCCTTTTTCCCTGCAATGTGGACAAAAATGATTAGATAGTGTTGAGTTTTAATTGACTCATTCAGTGGTTCTTTATTTTCTCTTTCAATGACTTTTAATCTCCAGTTAGCCCAACATGGGTGCCTAGGAACCCCTTCTTCTGTGATCCCCTTCCTTCTGACCTCTTTCGAAGGACTAAGCTCTAGCATGCAGGGGCCTGGTATGGACCCAGCTTGGGGCACCATTCAAACTGACAGTGATAGTGAATCCTTAGAGTCCTCTATATGAGGTCAGATCTTCATTCAGGAAAGTGAAGTATCTACACCTCTGTTAATTATTTCTTCTTATAACATTGTTTAGGTATTAAGAAAAATCCCTAACAGAGATAAGAATTGACAAAGAAAAAAGACAATCCTATATTTTTACAATACACTAATATAAATTAAGGATAAAATAAGTTTTAGAACACGATTTAGGACCAACTATATTCTATCAGAACAATAGAACATTCTCGTTCTTATTCTTTATGTGCCATCAAGTCGATTCTGACACATAGTGACACTATAGGGCAGAGTAAAGCTGCCCCATAGGGTTTCTAAGGAGCAGCTGGTGGATTCGAAATGCTGACATTTTTGTTAGCAGCCAAATGCTTAACCACTGAAACGCCAGGGTTCTAGAACATTATTAAGCACTTATTATGTTCCAGATAATACACACTCATTTCATCATCAAGAAAATAAATAAATGTATGAATAAAAACCAATGGAAAATATAAATAGTCCATTTTTGTGCGTGGTAAAATTGAGTCCCAAGGACGTTGACAATTTGATCCTAAAAACATAGCTAATAAGTGGTGAAGTCAGATTCAAATGCCTGTCGTCATTATCCAGCATCTATACACTTAGTCGTCATTATCCAGCATCTATACACTTATATATTCCATAATTGACTGACTGAATGATCATCAGTGCAATATAGAGAAAAAATAAGGAAAAAATATTAAAAAAGCCAAAACATTGTCAAAGTAGAACAAGAAACAAATAACAAGATAAGTGTGATGTTAATTTTTTGAAGAATAACTGTAAGATTTTCTCAATGATAGGAGAGAAAGAATGTCCAGAGATGTCTGGAGATAAAATTGAGGAACTTTACTTTTTTTTTTCTCCTGATGGCCCAGGAAAGTAGAAAAAAAAAAAAAATTATGAGAAAACATAAGAAAAGAGGCATGATTTTAAGTTTAGACTGCAAAGAAATGGGTCTATAGTTGAGAATAATGGATTAGGTCATAACCAAATGTTTAAGGGCTGAGCAATAAAGAACTTGTTTACTATAAGAAAAAAAAGAGGGATAGATAAATTTATGCAATGATAGTTTGGTACTAAAAAAAAAAAAATTGCTGTTGATTCCGACTTATAGCAATTCTAAAGGGCAGAACTGACTCATAGGGTTTCCAAGGAGTAGCTGGTGAATTCCAACTGCCAATCTTTTGCTTAGCCACCAAACCCTTAACCTCTGTGCCACCAAATCCCTAGTCTGGTAATAGAGAAAACAAATATAACTAATTTGCCCTTTTATAAGCCTCTGTCCCTTAAAGCTCACTTATTTAGCTGTTTCTGATACTTTAGATATTGGGTTAAATGTCACATATCCAGTCAAAACCCCTTGTAGCTAATTTCACTGAATAATTTACTTTTCTTTAATAAAGTTGTCAGAGGTGTAATTAAATAAGCGGTAGTATAATTGCATTTTTTTTTTTTTTAAGTTGCTTCTTTTCCAGGCTACATTCTATGGTTATCAAAGACAGGACTATCCACATATTGTTGTGTCACAATAACCTAGCCCAGTTCCGGGCATACAGTGGCACTGAAAAATTTATTGTTTGGAGAAATGGAAAGATCATATAAAAAGGGCAGAGGGAAAACATTTTTAAAAGAACTGACAGATAAAAGGTAATAACAGCATCTAATATTTATTGAGCTCTTCCTCTGAATTTGACATTGTTTTCATAGGTCTAAGAGGTGGGTGCTATTGTTATTCTCCTCATGCAGATAAAGAAACTGAGCTGAAGTAAGGATTCAGTCTCAGGCAGTGTTTCCCAGAAAAATGGTCTCTGAATTATTGTGTTGACCCTTTCTGAGATATGGGGATCTAAAAGAGAGTTAGAGGTGAAGAATGGCAAGATTTTTAAGGGTCTATATTTTTTATATGCCAGATGAAAAAGTTGGATTTTATTCAAAGGCCAAAGCCAGCCACTATAAACATTCAACTTACATATTAGTAATACATTCTAATAATTTACACTTAAAGAAGAACTTACGCCTTCGAATAATGGTGTTGGCAAAGAATATTGACTATACCATGGACTTCCAGAAGAAAGAACAAATTTGTCGTGGGAGAAGTACTGCCAGAACCCTCCTTAGAACCGAGGATGGAGAGACCGTCTCAGGTACTTTGGCCATGTTATCAGGAGCGATCTATCTCTGGAGAGGGTCAGTGAAAAGCAGGAAGACCCTTAAAGATATGGATTGACAAAGTGCTGCAATAATGGACTCAAACATAGCAATGATTGTGAGGATGGTGCAGGACCCAGCAGTGTTTCATTATCTTGTACAAAGGGTCATCGTGAGTGGGAACCAACACGACAACACCAAACAGCAGCAATAATTAACATTTTGTGGCCAAGATGTTGGAGTGACTTATTAGTACCTTATTACTACTCTGGTAGTAGTTGTAGCATTATTGATAAGTAGATGAATATAAAAATACTGATTCAACAGAATTGACAATATCTTGTATTTAGATGAAAAGAGAGAGAGAGAGAAGTAAAAATGTCTAGTCTGGCAACTGAGTACATGCTAACGTCCTTCATGTGATCATGAAAAAGGGTGGGGCTAGTTGGCCAGGACATAATCAGATTAGGATTGGATATGCTTAATCATTCCTGGGGCCTGTGGAACATCTCACTGTAGATGCTGCTGGCAGTTGAATACGTGGGTCTAAAGCTATGGAGACACATCTGGATTGGGAATAGCATTTAGTCATCCTCAGGGTATAGACTGCAGTTGACACTTGAAAGGAAAGAAGTTAGTGCAACGTTAGCCTGAGGAGAGCTAACAGCAGGAGTTAGCATCCCAGACCAAATGCTAAAAATGAAATAAGGTGAATTAAACAAAATAGAAGCATAGAAAATATGAGTCTGAAGATGAAAAGAATTAAGAGAAGCTTGGAAAAATATTGCAAAAAGGAGGAGAATATATTTTACTGTGAAGCCAAGGGAAGAGAGTCTTTCAAGGAAAAGACTGAAAAACAAACACATGCAAGGTACAAAAACATCGTAATGAAAATATCCACCAATTAAGCCAAAGAGAAGTAATGATTTGAAGATATTTAAACATTTGATACAAATATATTTATTAAAAATATGGAAGAAGAGTGGATGTGGAAATGTAGCTAACATTTTAATCAATTTATTTGTTTCAAAAAAATAGAGGATGTCATTTGTTACTTTTTAAATAAAAAATAGAAAATAAAAAAAGTATGAATTGGTCAGAACTGTAACAAAGCAACAGAAGGCCAGGAAATGCACTACCTGTGTTTATGGGACTTGGAAGCAAGAGTTAGTTATTCTTAACCTCGGCAATAGCAGTTTTAATGGTTTAGTTGGGAGCAGAGGGCAGAGTGCAGTCCGAAGAGAAGTGATGGGAGATGAGATATGGGACCCTGTTATGGTCTGAATTGTGTTCCCAAAAAGAAATGTTAAAATCCTCACCCTATACCGGGAAATGTGATCCCATTTGAAAATAGGGTCTTTCTTTGAAGATGTTGTCAGTTAGGTTTGTTGTTGTTAGCTTCTTCTGAGTCAGCTCTGACTCATGGTGACCTTATGTGTAACAGGACAATATATTGCCGGATCCTGCACCATCCTCACAATCATTTCTGTGTTTGAGCCTATTGTTGTAGCCACGGTATATATTCATCTCATTAAGGGTCTCCATTTTCTTGCTGACCCTCTACTTTACCAAGCAAGATGTGCTTTTCCAGGGGAAGATTTATAAGAAGGACCTTTCTTCAGACCCAACAGTGAAAGAAAGCCTTCCATGGAGTTGACACCCTGAATTTGGACTTCTAGCCTAATTTACTGTGAGGAAATAAATTCCTCTTTGTTAAAGCCAGCCATCCACTTGTGGTATTTCTGTTATAGCATCACTAGATAACTAAGACATGCTCTTTTTGACAATGAATGTGACACCATTCCTCTTCAATTTGTCAATCTGGCATAGTAGGCCATGATTGTCTGATTCAAAATGGACAATACCAGTTCATTTCAGCTCACTATTCCTAGGATATCAATTTTTATGATTTTCTTTTCATTGTTGACTACTTCCAATTTTCCTAGATTCATACTTCATACATTCCACATTCAGATTATTAATGGATGTTTGCAGATGTTTCTTCTCATTTTGAGTCATGCCACATCGGCAGTTGAAGTTCCCATCCGCATGATTAAGTCCGTCTCTAATTTAAGGAGGCAGCTTTTCCCCAGTTGTCTTTTGAGTGTCTTCTGGCACTATACCAGACAATGTTATGCTGCTATTTGTGTTTTTCACTGGCCAGTTTTTCCAGAAGTAGACTACAAGGTCCTCTTCCTAGTCTGTCTTAGTCTGGAAGCTCTTCTAGAACTTGTCCACCAAGGGTGACTCTGCTGGTATTTGAAATGGTGGCAAAGCTTCCAATATTACAGCAACACTCAAGCCACCACGGTAGGACAAACTGACAGACACGGTGGGCCCAATGGATATGACCTTTGATTTCTTGGCTGCTGCTTTCATGGGAGTTGACCGATAACCCAAGTAAAATGAAATCCTTGACTTTTTCACCATTTCTTATGATGCTGTTTATGAGTTGAGTTTTGAGGGCTTTCTTTTTCTTCTCGTTCAATTGTAATCCAAACTCAAGACTGTCATCTTTTACCTTTATCAGTAAGTGACTCAGGTCATTCAGTTATATTTACATCAGGTCATATGGGTGTAGGGTGAATCCCAATTCCTTCTGAGTAATGTAAAATCAGAGAACAGACACAGAGACAAACACATGGGGAAGAATGGCCATGTGACAATGGAAGCAGACATAGCTGCAAGCCAAGGACTTCCAGAAGCCACCACAAGCTAGGATAAAGCCATGAAGCTGCCTCTCTCAAAATCCTCAGAAGGAATCAACATGGCAAATACCTTGATTTTGACTTCTTGCCTCCAAAACGGTGAGTACATAAATTACTGTTTCACTTCATAGTTTTTATTTTTTTATAGTAGCCTTAGAAAACTAAGACAGGCCTTACTACTGGAGATACCTTTCAAGAAGTGAGATGTGGAGTGGGGAAGAATGCAGGAAGTTGTATATTAAATTTTCTAATCGTAGTGAGATTTGGAGGATAAGCATGCAACTACTAACCTTAAGGTTGGTGATTCTAACCCACCCAAAGCATCTTGGAAGACAGGCTTCATGATCTGCTTCCAAAAGATCATAGCCTTGACAACCTTATGGAAAAGCTCTACTCTGTACACATGTGGCCTCCATGAGTCAACTCGGCAGAAACTAACAACAACAACATAACTTTAGTGTATTCGTTGTTGTATATTACAAACCTGAAGAAAAGAAAATTCACTTTGGAAAAATAGTTTCAAATATACATAAATCTTTATATCTTTATTTGTCAGAAAGAGCACTTTTCAGGAGGAAGAAGCTTTTCCTTTTGTTGTTTCTAGGTACACTATTCCATGTAAAACATGAGGCACAGTCTATTATGCCTGGAAAAGAGTGATCAAAGAAAAACTAACTTTATTGCTCAATTTTCATTTATCTTAGATATTAAATTAGATTCATATAAATTTGTGCATTTTTATTTTCTTTTTTCTTGTGCAATATAATAGATACATTTTAGAGAGTGATGACAGTTCCAAATTGTTAATTTTTTTAAGTAAAAGTACTCAAGTTTTAAATGACTTCATATTTTATTTATAATTAAGTTCATTCTCATTTTTGTCCATTTAAGCAGAGCAGAATTTGAATACAACTGTCATTTAATGCCTTTGATTCCTACATCTCCCCTTTTCAAGATATACATTTTAGCTCTTTGTGTGTCAACATGTATTTTGAAATTACTGTTATTCTCTCTTCTCTCCCTGTATTAACTTTCTTCTCAAAACATTCTCAAGAAACAGCTTATGTGAGAAAACTCTGCCATGTGTTCATGAGTTGTTTGCTTGAGTCATTTTTATAGCAGTGTTCAACTTGAGGCTTCCATAAATTTTCATTCATGCCTTGTTAAAAGAGCAGACTCCCAGATCATTGTGCAAAGGTTCAAATCCTGGCTCTAATTTAATAGTGTAAATTGTGGTAAGTGATTTCAACACGATTTGATTCAGTTTCTTCATCTGTAAAATAAAGATAGCACCTACGTCCTAGGATTATTATGAGGATTAAATGAGACAGTTTATATAGAACATTTAGATAGTGCTGGTAATGGTAGCTAATTAATTAACATTAGACATTGTTTTTATTGTTATCTAAATAATTTGTGAAGACTTACTATCTCATTTTCTTTTTATTTATCCTCTTGAATCTTATGGAACAGTGGCCCATATAAAGTCATCAGAATTTTTTATAAGGTTAATCATGATGTAATATTTATTCACATAAAAATTAGGCAAACTCCCAACTTTGAAGAAATATTATAATTAGAAAAAGGATGTAAAAATGTTTAAAATTATAAATTAAAATTTTCATACATTTAAAAATATTACATTTCAATTCTAGTACTTTTTTTTTTTTTTAATGATCTTAAGATGCTTATAGGAGTACTGCCAATTCCGAGGACCTCAAGTTTTTGGAATATCAACATGCTATGTTTGAGGATGATAATATTTTGAAATGTGAATAACGGTTAAACTCTGTTACTTAAGCTTGTTAATTGTAGTGCCACTGTGAGACATTTGAAATAATATTGACAGAGGAAAGGAATTAAGCACACATTTCCCAACAGTTAAAGAGATGATTTTCCAAGGAAATTAATACTTGAAAAATGTTCCCAAAATATTCTCAAATGTTCTGTCTAGAACAACTGGAAAATAAATATTTTCCAAGTATCATTAAGTAATTTAAAAGTATGTGTTTCCTTGTAAAAAAGTGATATGGTAATTAAAAATCATTTCTATTTCTTTATTTTTCCTAAGACTCTCTTCTAGTTTCCATAGATATTCTAAAATAATAAAATAATATTTTATAATGCATCTTTAAATCAGATGGTATTTTCCAAAGCTTGTTCAAGGAAGAATTTATTCCAAACAGATATGCAGAGGAAAGTGCTTAAAATATGAATGCAATGAATTTAAACCAATTTATTCATTGTTTTACAATAATGCATACTGAACGAGGTTTAAATATAAAGTTTTAGTTTTAATTTTTGGTAGTATCAATAGTATTAAACATATTTTAATGTAGAAAATTAAAATGGATAATATTTTAGTAAAATATAAGTGAAATGGAACTTTTTTTTTTTTTTTTACCAAATCATTCACTTCAAAATGAATGATTTGGTAAAAAAATTTAAAAAATCTGCAAATCCGTGCAAAATCTCAGTGGTGTTTTTCCTGGTGTTCCTAGTACACAGAGGAATTTATAGTTATTACAATAAGCGGAAGAGTATTGAAAATCTTGGGGATTGTCCAAAAATTTGATATTTTACTCCTAATCTAAATTTTACAAGATAATTAAATTAATGTTTAATATTTATAAGTCTAGGAAAAATAACTAAATTGTTTCCTTTCTAATTAAAAAAAAAAAAAAAAACAGAACTCAAGCTTATCCTGTAGAGGAAAAAGTAAATCATAATAATAGAATGTATTAGTAATCTTATGTCATTTTTATTTTAACATCAGTAGCTTTTTGGCTTTTTTTGTTTTTCCAGGACAAGTTGCTTTTTGAGGAGATTTGGAAGCTTTTTTTTATTTATTCTATTGAAATGATATTAAAGATTAAAATTTAATAGGGCAATGGTAATGTAATAGCACTCTATAACCAAAAGAAATCTCGGGTTGAGTGCATATAGATAGACTGCTCAGCTGCTTCTAAACAATAAATCATTTCAAGGTATGAAAAGTATTTCACTCTTAAAAATGAAAAATAATATGATGTTAAGTTTCATATTTCAGATATGCGTACTGAATTTTTGTAATCATCTTAAACTATTTTAGAACATATCGTAAGGTAGACAAGCTAAAAAAAAGGAGGAGAATTTTGTTTAATTTCAAAAATGTAACAAAAAGTTTACAATAACTTAGGAATGTGTTTGGATAGCATTGTTTAAATAATACTAAAATTAAATAATACATAGATTTTCATACTTGCTAAGATTTCTTTGAAAGTGATTATATGTTAGAAAACCAGCATGCCAGAAATCTGTGTCATAAAAAGTGTGATCATAAGGCACGCTGGTGAGATAATAAACATAACAGAAGTGTGGCGTATAGAAGGCAAAAATCTATACAATTTTTCATTAATATTAATATTCAAGAAATAAGGCAATTTAAAAGTACTGTGAAGTTTTTCAAAGCATATAAAACAGTTAATAATTTTAAGACACTTGAAAAAATATTATTAACTGGTGAATCAAGGAAAAAGGACACTATTTTCACTAAATAGGTATACTTTCAAGCTTTTATGATAAGAATGTTGTCAAAAAGTTCAGAATAGCATGCTTTTCATTACTGAATTAAGTTAGGAAAAAAAAAATCAAGCCAAATAAATGGCAGAGGTCAAAATTTCTAGTCCACTATAGGAAAAATAATTTTAATTAAGTTTCTAGGTGCAAAAGAAACTATATTTATTATCAAAATTTCCATAAGGAAATTGTAGAAAGAATCAGACTATTTACAACATATGTTCCAGAAGAAGCTTCATTAATTGGAGATATGGAATACAAAGGGAAGAAATGACTGCTATATTTAATTTAAGATGCTTACTTCACCTTGATTTTAAAAAGACATATGAATATTGACAGTTTCTTGGAAAATGTTGTTGTGTGTCTTCGAGTTGATTCTGACTCAGAGACCCTATAGGATAGAGTAGAACTGCCTCTAGGATTTCCTAGGCTGTGATCTTTATGAGAACATATTGCCAGGTTTTTTCTCCCCCAGAGCCATTGGTGGGTTCTAACCACCCAACTTTTCATTAGCAAACGAGTACTTAGTTAACCATTGCATCACGTTATAAGGGCTCCTTATCTTGGAAAATAGAAATCTAAAATTGTAAAAATTAAATGCAGACAATCGGAAGGAAGAAAAGTAAAATGCATTGAAGGTGCCTAAATGAAGCAATAATAAAGCAAAACATCAAACAAAAAACTAGAGCTAGAAATAGGCTAAAAATTCTCTTACAGCTAAGAGAAAAGAAAATAAATGTGATCTCAAGAGAGTTCTCAGTTATTTTATAATTTATCTGCCAAGACTTACATAGATCTTTTTTTTTCTCTTAAAATAACATCATCCAGGATTATATCACCTAATCATGCAAAAAATAATATTGAGAGGCATGTTCACCAATTGTTTTAGAGATGATTGTAAGTGCAAATTCATGGTGCCATTAAATTCAAACTCAACAAAGATATGACAGCATTTAGCCAAGTTTGGCAGTTTTAATCATGGAAGATGCAGCATTCTATCACAGATTATGATCTGAGTTAATTGTATAGCCTTGAAGCCAGTATTTAACTTTTCCAATACTTATTGTTCCTTTTTTGTAAAATTAATTGCAGAAGTCAGAATTAGAGTAGGAAAAATGTTGAAGAGATTGCCTTCAAAAAAAGCTGTTGTGGTTGTTGTTATTAGGTGTCATCGAGTTGGTTCCAACGCATAGTGACCCTATGTACAACAAAACAAAACACTGTACCTTCCTGCATCGTCCTCACAACCACTGCTACATTTGAGCCCATTGTTGCAGCCGCGTGTGAATCCATCTGGTTAAGGTCTTCCTCTTTTTCTCTGACCCTGTACTTTCTTTACCAAACAGGATATCCTTTTTCAGGAACTTATCCCTCCTGATAACAAGTCCAAAGTAAGCAAGACGAAGTTTTGCGATCCTTGGTTCTAAGGAGTGTTCTGTCTATATTTCTTCCAAGACGGATTTGTTTGTTCTTCTGACACTCCATGGTATATTCAAGAAAAGCAGTTCTCCTTTCTTTTTTCCAAGATGCATAATATGAATCACTTTCACACAGTATATACTTTCAAAGTAGTTGACTTACAGTCAATTTACAAGAAAACTACTTTGACTTCACCACTCAAGAAAAGATTAGCACGGAAGTAACTGAAATTTCTGCTATAATTTTATTATTTTCCTTTCCTTTGTACTTAATCTTTCAAAAAAATGTTTTTCCTCTTCCTTCCCTCTCATTCTGTCAATGCCTTGGACACCATTCTGGTTAAATTCATCAGTGACTTCTTTGTTGTTAAACCCCGTGAACACTATGGAGTCTCTCTTACTTGATCTCTTAACACTCCCATTTTTTAAACATTCCCCTTCCTTGACTTCCTTTCCATAATTGTGGAAACCTCCAAGCTGAATTCTTGGAATTCAGTCAGCTAAGATGTTTAAAAACCATGTGTAGAAATATTTATGCAGAATACTGCACAGTCATTTCAGAGGAAAAACAAAAAACAAAAAGAATGCAATAAGCAGACAGTAGTGGCGAAGAAAGTTCAGCCATGTTCTTAGACTGATCTCCCCACGGGGTCTAGGATCTCATCCCTGCAGACTCTGATGCCTGATTTTCCAGCCTTCATGGGGCAATTTTCACACATTGTCTACCGTCTAAACAATTTTCTAATACAGCGATTAGACAGGGAAATATGATTGCTGAGTAAAAAAGACGCAAATCCCTTTTCCTTTTGCAGAATGAGAGGTTTATTGGAAGTTAACTTTAAATAGGATGCCAACTATTAATCCAAACAAGATGATTGGATATTTACACCTACAAATCACTTTATTCTTCCTGTCAGCTGTTTTGTATACAATAGGAGTTTCTCTCCAATCTAGGCAAAAAATAAGCACATAAAAAAAAATAAGCACATAGGCAACATTTATACTGAAACAAATGTTACCTGTTTGATATTAAGAAATATCTTAGAATCTGAGTTGACAATCGCTTTCAAGTCCTTACTGCGCTTTTTATTATCTCCCTTACTTTGGCAGTTTTCTTAAATTGTCAGAGCATCAAGTTAATTATGTGTGGAATGAGGATAAGAGCACCCAGCCTGAAAGCTTCTAAGGCTCGTTCTGAGAGTCAGATGTAACAGTACGTGGAAGCACTCTATAACCTAGAATACACTGTAGAAACTGGAATTCATCTTTTCCCCAAAGAAAAGTGGTTATCGCTGTCTTAGTTATTTAATGTGCTTTAACAGAAATACCACAAGTGGGTGGCTTTAATGAACAGAAACATATTTGCTCACAGTGGAGGGGCTAGAAGTCTGAATTCAGGGTGCAGGCTCTAGGGAAATGGTCTGTCTGCTCTGGAGGAAAATTCCTGTTTTTTTCAGGAATTTTTCAGAAATTTCCTGTCTGTTCCTTGGTTCCCTGGTGATCTTTATGTGGCACCAATCTTTCTCCATTTGACTTTCCTTTCTTCTGTTCCTAATCTGCTCCTTATATATCTAAAAATTGATTGGCTTAAAATGTACCCTACACTAACATGGCCTCATTAACAAAACAAAGAAATTTCTATTCCCAAATGAGATTATACCCACAGGTATAAAGGTTAAGATTTACAACACATATTTGGAGAGGGGGCAGTTGAATTCATAAAAACTCATTGCCATTAAACTGATTCCAACTATGTGGGTAGAACTGCCCAATAGGGTTTCCAAGGCTGTAAATCTTTTTTGAAAAGCCTACCACATCTTTCTCCTGCAGAGAGGCTGGAGGGTTGGAACCACCTAACTTTTGGTTAGTAGCCAAGTTCTTAAGCACTACACCACCAGGGCTCCTTATTCAATCTATAACAACCACTGTCTCAAAAATGGTCCTAGGTTGCACTCTTAATCCTTTAGTCACTAACACATTTCCGGACTCTCAACACCTGACCATCATGTAGTGACTTTCTATTCTTTCTCCTTAAAACTTTACTACCCGTAAAAAAGGACTTCTTATTTATTTGCTAAACTCCGTATTTATTTAGGCAATTATACTCTTTCAACTCTTTTCCATTAAAAAAATGTTAAAATGTTGTTCTCTGTAAATCTATTTCCACGACAAATTTTTAGAGCAACTCCACCTAGGAAAGATTTTTATAACAGCTTCTAAAATACAATTAAATAAATAAATAAATAAAAATACAAGCAATTTTAAGCATTTTGTCAAATTAAAAAAAAAAAAAATCCAGACTTTGATAGTGGAAAGATTTATTCAGAAAGAAAAGGGGGAAAGCGACTATTGTAAATGGGAGTGGGGGCTTATTGTAGGTAATAGGGAGAACACTCCAACCATAAAATCTGAAAGCATCTCAAAGAATTAGGGCGAAAGTAATTTTCTTTTACAGAAAGTGAGAGTAAATGGGGCTAGGAAAAAAGCAGGTGTGAGGAAGTGGGCTGATGGTGAAGTCAGAAAATTTCATGTTGAGGCCAGCCTATTTTCCCTGAGGGGCCTTAAAAGAAAGGTAGTATGTTGGCAAAGAAGGAGCCCTGGTGGCCAAATGGTTAAATGCTCTTCTGCTAAAGGAAAGGTCTTTGGTTTGAACCGACCCAGCAGCTCCACTGGAGAAAGACCTGGCTATCTGCTCCTGTAAAGATTACAGTCTAGAAAACCCTATGGAGCAGTTCTACTTTGTCACATGAGGTTTCTATGAGTAGAAAATCCTGGCATAGGATGAAAGTGAGACATAATTTAAGGTCTTGTGGAAAAGAGAGAAACTTAGCCAAAGTTTAATTAACAAGTATTATGTTTCTGATCAGTTGGGATGAGCAATTAATTTATGAAACAAGAAATTTTGAATTTGGATGATCACTGTCTGACTTTTAAGTCATATGGGAAGGGTGTTTATTTTCAGTAAGCTGTGTTTTACGAACACAGAGAATGTTGTTGTCAGTGGGGGTTTCTTTAACCACCTCTGTTTTGTAATATTATAGGGTTCAGATAAAATTCAACTTTATCAGTTTTCATCTATAAATAGAAATTATATTTTCTACAAAAATGTAAAATGGGTTCAATGAAATGTAGAATGTAAAATACAAAACTTCCTAGAGAAAAAGAAGCCTTTTTACAAAAATAAATTGGAGACACTTAGCTAGATCTCTAGTATGTCCATTTAATAAAACAATTCCTATAGCTTTATTTCTCATTTAATGTGACAAAAATGCAATCATGAATATTCAGCAAACATGACCTATTTTAAATTATGACTAGGTCGATATATTGTAGAAAAAGCTTTTTTCTGTTAGAGACACATTTGCTAATGCAGAAGAGAGTCCTAAAGTCAGATGAATAATTCTTCTGAGTAACATTAAACTTTATCTAATTTCTATCAAGTTCAAGTTAGACTAGGGAGCAGGACCTGTGATCTACTTAAGTTTCCCTACAGTCTTTGATTACATAACACGTTGCTCTTGTAGTATTGAGCATATTCTGATATAAAGGTAATAATGGAACAAGCAGGTATTATATAGTGCATTTCCTCAAGGGAAACAGGGGTAGGTAATTTAATTTCTGTTGTGACAAATTGTCTTACCATGAGTGAGCAGGCAATTTCTTCCCTGAAATAAACTAAGTAAGCCAGGACAGTTTTAACTAGATGAAATCATTATCCTTTTAAAAACACAAGGGTTGAATAAAGTTAATTTTCTCTGCTTTAGTGTCTTGGTAGAAAACGGCATAAAAAAATAGCGGTGCCTTAAGATAGTGCTAAGCTGTTTAAATTCTTCCACAAGGGGATAAAAGAATATTACTTATTAAAATACATATACATTTCTAATGAATTACACCGTAACTACAGACTACTAAAAAGGCAAATATCTTTACTTTCTCACCTGTTTAAAAGATTTCTCACCCTTCTAAGTGATTACCTATACTTCAGATTTTTCTAATTTTTAAAACTAACGAGTTACAACTCTAATCTTCTTTTGGCAACTGCCTACGATATTACATGGTAGATATATACTAGGCATTCTGGGAATATACATATATATATAGAGATATAGATATAGATATAGATATATAACCCAATATAGTGAGGTTCAAAATGATACCAACAAACCTCTTCCTAATAATGACCACCTAGACATTTCTCAGTATTTTTTCCTTCTAACTCAGACCAAAAATTATTCAAATTAAAGGGCCTTACTTTATCCTGAGTTTTACGATTATGAAAGGTAAGAGTTGCTAAAATTTTAAACTTTATTGAAATCTTATAGAAATTTAATAAGGTATGGTTGGGAGAGACAAACTATCATGATCTTAAGCATCATTTCATGTTTTGGCTGGTATATTAAGTTTCAAAGGCTCTTTACCCAGGCCATTTCTCTTGGTTGTGTTTGCCTCAAGTAAATTTGAGGAATGAGGTAAACTATTTAGGCAGCCTTTCTTTCTCCTACTTACTTTAATATCAGTAAATCCCCCAGACTAAGTGTTCTCTTTAATGCAGCCCACTGCATCTTTAAGCATCTTTGATGGCCCCTTGCATCACCCCATGGGATTTGGGGTGCATGCGGAACTGGCACAAACCCATATGAAGGGCTAGCTAACTCTTTTGCTGTGAATTATAAAGCCTTTTGTTTCTGACCCAGGAATCTCATGTCCACAAAATACTAATCCATGAAGTAGTAATAGACTAGATTATTAACTTGAAAGTAGGGTAAAATTTCAAACCCTGCACAACCCTTGATGTGTAGAAATTATGTTATCTCCTTTCTGTTTGTTTCTATAGTTGAACCAATAGACAGATAAATACTTCATGTTTTTGTAATTCTTTTCTTACTTGTGTCTCAGTCATTTTCATGAATTTTGAAGAGGTGTGGAGACATGAAAAAATGCTATCTTCTTGCAATACTATATAAATGGTCCTTTGTACTCACACTGTATTTACTACTTACAAGTGGAGAAAATAACACTATATATTTCTAGGGGGCAGGGAGGGAGAGAAAGAAAAACACTTATAGATAGAAGAATTGATTTGAAATTCTCAGTTAAAGTATTTGGAATCTTTAGAAGGGCCATCATACTGGAAAACAAATTGAATTTAATAATCAGTTAGGCCAAGTTACAGATACGGAAATAAGTAAACTGAAGAAAATAAAGCTAGTGTTTATAGGGTATGATAAACTTATAAAATAAGTTTGAAAGGCAAAATGACATTTTATTGACATATACATTAATTATTGGCCTTCTTACTTTAGAACTGCAATATTCATTTAAAAAGTATGGCACAAATCTGAAAACTATTTAAATATGCATTGTATCCAGATACTATGATCTTTTCGTTAAAATGAATCATTCCTTTCAAATCTTGACCTTTATAAAACTCCACAGGAATTCCTTAAGGTGTGAGCTTAATTCTTCTGGGATATTTCTACCTTCAGCACTCATTTCTCTGAAAACTGCTACCTGCTGTATATGGAAAAAGAGCAAGATGGATGAAATATATTTGTCTTGGAGACTGTTGAGTGAGAAATTTTCCAGGGGGGAAACAAACAAACATTTAATGGCACCTTTTAGCATTTGCTGTTGTATATGTGTACATTTGTGTTATATACACCACAGCAGAGAGACAGTTACATTTTAAATGGATTTGACCTGTAAGCACTGGTATTGTTAAATAGATAAGATTTTACCTCATAAATATTTTTAATTTTTTTTTATCACTATGCTACCTAACATTATTAGAAAATTTCATTTCAACCAGTGTGTAGGTCTTCATTTTATTTGTTCAAAGAAAATTAATGACTATCTTATTGAGGATAAAGTTTATATTTCAGTTACATCATAGACTTCTCCAACAGTGAGTTAAATGACATTTTAATGTGGACAATACCTTCAGAAAACTTTGAATAAAAAGTTGAAAATAACTGTTGACTGTTTTACTGATCAGAATATTTACATTTGTGCAGTATTTGACACTCAGCTTTTTATATAATCTGACGTAAAGTAATCTTAAAGTGGGGGAAGTTAAGAGATGATAGAAAAAATGAAAGAGAGACTGAAAGCATTCCCCTCAAGAACGGGAACCAGATAAGGATGCCCTTTATCACCACTCTTATTCAATATTTTGTACTAGAATTCCTAGTTAGAGCAATAAGGCAAGAAACGGAAATAAAAGGCATCCAAATTGATAACAAAGAAATAAAACCATTCCTATTATTTTCAGGTAATATGATCCTATACACAGAATATCTCAGAGATTCTACAAGAAAGCTACTGGACCTCATAGGATTCAGCGGAGAGGTGGGGCACAAGATCAACATACAAAAATCAGTTGGATTTCTGTACGCAAAGAGAACTGCAAAAAAGAAATCAGAAAAATGATATCATTTACAACAGCCACCCCAAAAGATAAAATACTAGGAATAAATCTAACCAGTAACATAACAGACTTACAAAAAACAAACAAACAAACAAAAGACTACAAAAACACCACTGCAAGAAACCAAAAGAGACCTACCTAAATGGGAAAACATACCATTCTCAAGGATAGGAAGATTTAACATTGTAAAAATACCAGTAATACCTAAAGTGATCTTAGATAAAATGTAATCCCAATCCAAATTCCAACAACATACTTTAATGAGATGGAAAAGGTAATCACCAACTTTATATGAAAGAGGCCCCAAATAAGCAAAGCATTATTGAAGAAGAAGAACAAAATATAGTAAGAGGCCTCACACTTCCCGATCTCAGAACTTACTATACAGCCATGGTGCTGGTACAATGACAGACACATAGACCAATGGAACAGAATTGAGAACCTAGAATTAAAGCCATCCACTTATGGATAGGACAGTTGATCTTTGACAAAGGGTTGAAATCCATTAAACGGTGAGAGAGAATCTCTTTTCTGACAAAACTGGATATCCATTTTCAGAAAAATGAAACAGGATGCAGAGCTCACATTATACACAGAAACTAACTCAAGATGGGTCAAGGACCTAAATGTAAAACCTAAAATTGTAAAGGTTATGGAAGAAAAAATAGGAGCCTTAATTTATGGCATAAAAAAACTATCAAGCATAGTTTTTTGATATAACTAAAATATGCAGAAATAAAGAAGATATAGTAGACAACTGGGACCTCCTAAAAACTAAATACTTTTGCAAATCAAAAGACTTCTCGAAAAGAGTGAAAAAAAACCCTATAGACCAGGAAAAAATTTTGGCAGTGACATATCCAACAAGGAACTAATCTCTAAAATTTATGGAAAACTTCAACACATCAACAACAAAAATATAAACAATCCAATTAAAAAATGGGCAGAGGACATGACCAGACAGTTCACCAAAGAAGATATTCAGATGACAAGCAAATGCATGCAGAGATGCTTGCAGTCATTGGCTATTGGAGAAATGCGTATCAAAACTACAAGGAGAAACCATCTCACCCTGGCAATAATGCCACTGGTCAAAAAGTAAAAAACAATAAATGCTGATGAAGTTGTGAGGAGATTGAAACTATCACACACTGCTGGTAGGAATGTAAAATGGTACAACTACTGTGGAAAACAGTATTGCACGTCCTTAAAAAGCTAGAAATAGAAATACCATATGTTTCAGCAACCCCACTCCAGGTATATACCCTAGAGAAAAAAGGTAACGACATGAATAGACATACGCACATTCATCTTCGCTGCAACATTATTCACAATAGCAAAAAGATGGAAACAACCTAAGTGCCCCTCAATGGATGAAGGGATAAACTGTGGTAGATACACACAATGGAATACTGTGCAACATTTAAAAGTAACGATGAATCCCTGAAACATCTCAAAACATGGATGAACCTGGAGGACATTATACTGAATGAAATAAGTCAGTCACAAACGGACAGATATTGTACAGGACCACTATTATAAAAAGTCAAGAAAAAAGTTTACACACAAAAAGAAACATCCTTTGATGGTTACCAGGGATGGGAGGGGGAGCGAGGGAAAATCACTAACTAAATAACACACCCATATTAACTTCAGTGAAGGGAAAGACAATAAACAATATGGAGGAAGTCAGCACAAAATGACCAAGGCAAAGGAAAACACTGAGAGGTATGGAAGAGAAACAGGCAACATTAATAAATACAATCCTCCAACAAAAAAATAACAATAATGTATGAGTGGATGCATAGGTAGATATGTAAGCTGAACAGGCGTAGGATGGAGTAGGGGACTAGACCGACAAACATAGATAAATTTGCCAGTAGACATTTCTACATGCATATCTATATGTACTGCAAGCATACACATGTATACAGCAGAGCCCACAGTGGGCACAGTCATGACAACTTCTCAGCCATAACCAAACACCTCACAGGATTGCATAACTGGACTTGAAGGTTTAGGACCATAGCCTCAGGGTCATCTGGGACAATTGCCATAACATAGTCCATGAAGACAATGTTCTACATCCTACCTTGGTGAGTAGCGACTGAGGTCTTAGAAGCTTGCTAGCGACAACCTAAGAAACAATAATTGCTCTCTTCCTGCTCGGAGCAAAGAAGAGTGAAGAAAACCAGACTCAAGGAAAAATTAGTTCAAAGGATTAAGGGACTACATGAACCATGGCCTCCACTAGTTTGAGAACAGAAGAGCTAGGTGGTGCTCAGCTACTACTACCAACTGCTCAGACTGGGATCACAATAGTAGGTCATGGGCAGAATGAGAGAAAAATGTAGAACAAAATTCAAATTCAAAAATAAGACCTAACTTACTGGTATGACTAAGGCTATGGTCCTTAGACACCCTTCACACTTGGAACTGAACTTACTCCTGGAGATTGCATTATAGTCAAACAATAGACAGGCCAATAAAATAAATAGTAACACAGGAGAGGAATGTGCACCTCAGAATAATCAACTATACGAGAGCAAAAGGGCATCATTAGCCCAAAAGCAAAGTTCAGAAAGTAGGTAGGGGCAGGAAAGATTGGCAAATGGAAACAGGGAGCCCAGGGAGGAAGGAGGGTGAGTGCTGGCACAATTAGTGGATTACAACCAATGTCTTGAAATGAGCTGTGTATAAATTGTTGAATAGGAAACTAATTAGCTCTGTAAACTTTCACCTAAATTACAATAAAGTGCTATATATATTTTAAAAAAAGACAAAAGGATTAAACATCTGATTGGTAATTTCTAAATTGAGCTTATGATTAAGGGTGTGGAAAAGTCTTAGATGCCCTATCCCCACCTCCTCTATTATGTGGTTTTTGACCGCCACCCAAATCTATAGGATATTATGATAAAAGTCTTTTTTTTTTTTTAAATTTGTACTGTGATCTAGGATATATCATTCAACATAGGGATGATGGCAAAATGATACTATATAAAAAAACCCTGCATTTGTTAAAAAATATGACTTCTAATTCTAGCTCAATCTAGTTGCATGACTGGGAAATTCGCTTTACTTTCAGGATCTTGGTTTTCTTATTTATAAAACGAATGTGAGATAGTTTGCAAAACCCTTGCCAACCCTGATGGTTTTTGATATATATAGTAGACATTGTGAATATATGTGAGACATTAGGAACTCAAAAATGAGCTAGACGCACATTCGTGCAGCAGTGTAATTAGTCTGAACATCCTTTATGAAAGAACAGATGAGCAAGTAAGAGAGAAGGTTATATTTAGATTGAGTCTTAAAGAATGGTAAGATGGAAGGCATCTCAGATGGAGGGAAAACTTAAAAGTGTTGGCTTCAGGAGTACCGTCCTTAGATGACAAGGTCAAATGCAGGGGCTGGTGTCTTATTGTTGTTGACGGTGGTGGTAGTGATGTAGTAACTGATTTTTGGTTTTAAACTGTTGAAGTCTTGAACCTGTTTGTAGGGTGAGGGAGCAGGTAAGAATGGAATTAACATTAAAAACACAAAATGGAAATTTTAGCCTTACAAAACTCTTAATGAAATCAGTATATTACAAACAAGGGAAATAAATCAGAAAATGTTTTTGTAAATACTTTTTTTTTTTTTTGCTGGCTATCAGGCAAAAACATGAACATAGTTCATGCCAGAAGAAGGAAGTTATTTATTGTGAATAACTCATAAACTTCTAAGATTATATTTGGTTCTCATGTTGTTATGAGTTTAAGTAATTTTTTGATAAATTGTTTTTCATATTTAAACCTAAAATCTGACCTAAATATTTAAATAAAGAACTTTTAAAAGTGTTATTTAAAATGATACAAGGTTATTTCAAGAGATAATTTGTTGACATTGCTGTTGATAAGATTAAAGCTTAATTGTTGAACTTCTGTATCCATCTCCTTTCCAGGGTGTTCTATATCTCTCTATTGTTACTAGTTTGCTGGATTTTCAGTTTATTTTTTTTCTCTAACTGGAAAGGAAAAGTAAACAATTTTGTATAAAACAATTTCTTCCATAGAGTGTCAACACAAGACTCTTTAATCTACAGTTTCTTATATTAGGCTCCAGTTTTATTGTTGATAGGTGAGAAAAAATGTATTACCAAGGGATTATGAGGAGATATGGAACACAACAAAATTACATTGGTACCTATTATTTTGTACCAAATCAAGTTCAACTATCTCCTTGCTTAGGGTTATATTACTTTTTCCCTTCAGAACTGTATCACTTGCCTAGAAGAGTATTGACTTTGAAGGACAGAAGCTGCATAAAGAGGTTTTCGTTTTAGTTATTGTTGTTCTTTTAGCATTTTGCTTATTTCTTAACCTTGTATACATCCGTGATAGCAAAATATATATATATGTATATGCACACGACAAATTATTTTCTGATAATGTTTTGCATAAAAGTGCACGGTAAGTGTTTTACAAAGAAAATATTAGTCTATACTTTCTCTTTTTCTGAGTTGCTAAGCAGGAATCCATGGCATTGATTGATGAATCATTTTGAAATCCGCAATAGTCTTTATGGTTTTAGTTATGAATATGTATGAAAAATCAGTTTTTGTAACTGTGCTATTAGAGATGGTCTGGGACTATAATTCAATAGTAATTTCCTTAAAAGACAAGAGAACTTGCATTACAATAGAATGAGTGTTGATAGCTGAATGTCTTATTGAAAAATAGCTTTTTGTATTCAGGCACATTTTCGAATGGTGACAACGAGCAATGGCTAAAGGGAAACATATCTAGAGATATACCACCTCTTTGGTGAATTACTGAAAATGAAATATATTTAAATATTCTGTCCACTTATGCCACTTTAATTTATAGATTTAAAAAAAAATCCTTGTTTTTCTGACTGCCATAATATACAGTTTATGAAAAATGAAGTAAACTACTTTATGCCAAATAACCCATAAAGTGTTGGTATTATGTAATATACATAAGATATGTGTACACGTATATATGTATATTTATTATTATTCTATTGCTCAATTAGGCTTTTCTTTATACATATGTACCTTGTTTTGAGGATTAATTCAAAGAAACCAGGTTCAAATTAGTTGTGGAATAAACATACAGATATGCTCAGCTCAGATATCCTGTTTATTTGCCTCCACAATGTATTTTCTGTTTTGTAGTTTGTTTTTGGCTTGTTGATTTTGGTTTTCCCTTGGATTAATTAAAAGATTTTTTTTTTTTTGATGCAGACACAAATGTACATAAATGCAAAACTTCCAGATCTGAATCTCTGCGTAATCTTTTAGCTAAAATCCCTCTCTTTAACCCTATTCTTTATTAATGCACTATAGAAAGAAAAGAATGTCAGTTGTGTTTATAAACTAAGTGATGTCTTTACAGCCTTCTATTGTATATTGCAGTAAATCTTATGTACTGGAAGTAATTCATGTTAATTGTGATATATCGAAGTAGAATAACTTTCTGTTCACGTGCTCAAATCATAGTAGAATGGAAAAAAGGGAAAGGCTCTTTTCAATTGTGGAAGTTCCAGTCTTATTCTCAGGTATATGATTAAAAAGAAATAAACACAAATAACAAAAGGAAACGTATATTCATATATATGTATATATTCATATATCAGGGGAATCCAGGTGAAGAACAGCCACTGAGAGAGACTAGCAGCACTTTTGTCATGGCTAGGCCAGCTACACTGCATCTATTATTCAGGAAACAACAAAAAATGTTAGAGCTACATAATGGAAAACTGTAAATGAGTCAACCTCCCTGACACTCAGACTCTCAGGCACCAGGTGAATGTCACAGTGGCAAACTGGTCAGCATTCAGGGCAAGGAGCCAGATGTAGTATCTGAACTACGCTCTCTGAAAGAATGTAGCTCAAAGAGAAAATGGAGCAATTTCAGGAGACCCTGAGAATGTAATTTATGGTGGAATTACAATGTGGCGGTCGGGGCCTCTTCTCACTGGACAAATCTATGGAATTTTATTTCAACACTCACAGCAAATGACAGCAATTAAAATTACAGAATAGATCAGTTGCAAGATAATAAAAACAGATATTTCTCTTTAAAAGCAATTCCAATTACGTACTCAATAGTGCTATTACGCTTCTTATTTACATATAGAATTTTTATCTCTTTTGCCTAACTGCATATAATATTTCTTTTATTCAAATATGGTATTAGTAGATGTTTTCATTTACTGTACATCTGAAAAAAGTTTAAATGGTAAATATCATGTTTGCAGTCAACTTAATGACAAATTGCAGCTGCTTTTTTACTACTGATAACCAAGTTATTAATTTAAATAAAGTTACTATTTATTCTTCTTCAAGATTAGAAATCAAGTCCAAGGTACTATGACTCAACTTTTAAAAAATGGTAGCTTTCTACCATAAAAATTTAATTTAAAATGAGAAACAAAAGAAATACAGAAATTAAACAGAGTAATTCAGACCATATGTGACTCCCTAGAGTTTGTGCATCAATTTTTGATGAAGTAGGTGAATAAAATTTGACTTGTGTATTACCCACACAAGTTTGCTTAACTTCCCTAAACATGCATTCAAATTCTCTGTAGGTAATTTCCTGTGATATAAAAGCATTCGATCAAATGGAGCCAAAAATAAAAATCTTAAGTGTAGTTCAAATGTGATGTCCACAATCTGCTGATACCAGTCAACACTGACTTGGACCAAAGAATTATCTCCCCATAATTTTTTTTTAAGGTTCTTTGGGCTTTTATCTTTTCTGTTTTCCAGAAGCAGCTGGCCTTTTGCGATGAGGAGAGAAGACATAGCTATAGTGATTCATATGAGGCAGTTTGTGAGACTGGAGCATAGTCTTGCAGGATAGATCTAGTTTTGCAAGACTGAATCTATATTTCAAAGCTTGACCAGACACAGGTGTGCTGTCATTATACCATTTATCTACCTGAAAAGTTTTTTAATTAATTTAAAGAGGAGAATCTACAACTATTGACAGGAACTTTTCTGTTTTTCCCTTGTTCCTACAAATGCTGTGAACAAGTAGGTGCTTCTCCCTCTCTTGTTCAAACCCTGGTCCAGGAATACCGAGGTTGAGGTGTTATGGAGATTTGCTTTACCATTTGTCTTAATCGTCTAATGCTGCTTTAACAGAAGTAGCACAAGTGGATGATTTTAACAAACAGAAATTTATTCTCTCACAGTTTAGGAGGCTAGAAGTCCAATTTCATGGTGCCAGCTCCAGGAGAAGGCATTCTGTCTCTGTGGGCTCTGGGGGAGGTCCTTGTCATCAATCTTTCCCTGTCCTAGGAGCTTCTCAGTGCTGGAACTTTGGGTCCAAAGGCAGGGCTTCCCTCCTGGTTCTGCATTCTTAGTAGTAGGAAGTCTCCCTGTCTGTCTGCTGGTTTCTCGCTTTTATATCTCAAAAGAGATTGGCTCAACATACAACCTAATCTTGTAGATTGAATCCTGCCTCATTAACATCATGGCTCTAACCCTCCTCATTAACATCACAGAGGCAGTATTTACAACACATAGGAGAATCACATCAGATGAGAAAATGGTGGACAATCACACATAACTGGGAATCATGATGTAGTCAAGTTGACACCTATTTGGGGGGAAGACAATTCAATCCATGACACCTTTGCTAATGACTTAGTCTCAAACTGTTCTCTTTTTTCTCTCTCTAAGCCTCGGAACTTCTGAGTTACTAATTAAATTACTAAAAAGGAGGAAAATTTGCATCAGTAGACACAAAATAACTCGACTAAAATGAACACTGAGACTAGTTGCCATCTACCATTCTGATTCTCTAAAAGCGAATATGTGTCAGGTGAAATGGGAAAGGTAGGTGTAAGTCACACCATTTCCTAGCACGATTTATCATGGTAAGCAAGGGGAAATGCAGTTGCTTCTAAGTAATAAAGTCGGATGTTCCCCAGGATACTCGGAAACGCTGGTAAAGCTTCAGAGACAACTATCACAACTCTATGAAGACAATGTATTAATACAAATTTTGAATCATTTCATCAACCAAAGAAGTTTAACCATTTGAGGTGCTGGCTGAAAGTAATAGATAAGCTGTGAAAGAGAAAAGTAATAACTATAGACTTGGGGACATGTGCATATATGTGGGGGACAAAAAACACCACACATTCTTAGGTCGTTACTGATACGTCTGATGATCAATTAGACCACTATTCCCTTTAGTTTTTTTTTTCTTTTTTTTTAATTTCCAAATTCTATTCCCACATTATTGTTCAGAGATGAAATGTCCAACAGGGTGGCCACTTGGCATCTGTAGCTATTGAATACTTGAATTGCAGCTAGTGCGACCAAAGAAATGCATTTTTTAAAAATTTTAATTTATTTAAATTAAAATGTTTAAGCTTCAGTAGTGTCATCTCTTTTTCCTATTAAACTCAACTATTTTGATGGGGTTACTTTTCATGCCAACTATTGAAAATTTTGCAGCTTATTTGAAATATATGATAAATGTAAAATATGCACATGGTTTTGAGGAGTTATTTTGAAGAGAAGAATGTAGCAATCTCATTCCTTTTATCTTGATTACAAGTAGAAATGGCAATACTTCAGGTATGTTGAGTGAAATAAAACATAATATTAACGTTAATTTTACCTTTTTCTTTTTACTGTTTTTAATATGGCTACTAGAAAATTTAAAAGGTGCATCACATTATATTTCTGTTGGAAAATGTTAGTCCAAAGGATGTATACTCCATATTTTGAACATTGAAATTAAACAGTATAAGAAATGGTTTTGCTCAGATTTGGGGACCAAGAGAGTCCAGCCTCTTTAACAAAGGGTATATGAACACTCATTTGGGTGACTGGTCACCATCATGTCAACTGGGAAGCAGCTTGGCCATGTTAAAAAAAAAAAAAATCCAGGTAACATGTCATTTGGACGATCTTCTATATATGTTATAGGATATTTAAATAAAAATGGTACTGAACTTGCCTCAAAGAATTTTGCTTTTTGTTCAACTAGAGGAATTAGAAATTGATAGCTCTTCAGTTATTTTACAGTGTGCTACAATTTTATTGGCCTCGATAGGAATTTTACCTTTTGGGATTGATACACAGTTACATCCAACATTAGCATGAATTAGAATAAGGCTTCTTAAGACTAGATATGTATTTCAAAGCTTGACCAGACTCTGGTGTGCTGTTCTCATTATACCATTTTTTTTTTTGGCACTTATTTATCTACCTGAAAAGGGTTTTAATTAATTTAAAGAGGAAAATGTACAATTATTGATATTAACCTTTCTGTTGTCCCTTGTTCCTATAAATGTATCCATTTTAAATTAATTGGAAATCAGTTTCTGAGTATTGACATAAATTGTGCTTGTCTCTTATTTGTTTCTAATTTTGTTGATTGCTACTATCAATATCAATGGTGAAAAATATATTTCAAAGTAATAATAATATGTTGTTGTTGTTAGGTGCTGTGGAGTTGATTTCAACTCATAGCAACCCCACGTGACAGAGTAGAACTGCCCCATAAGACTTTCTAGGCTATAATCTTTACAGGAGCAGATCGCCAGGTGCGCTGCTGCTGGCTGGGTGGGTGCAAACAACCAACCTATTGATTAGCAGGCTACAGCATAATCTTACATCACCGGGGCTCGATTTGAATATATTGCATCTTTGTGGAAATTGTCTTGAAGATAATCGGTTCTTAAAATAATTTGTACTTGTTTCCTTATAATGTATTGGATTTCCTTATGTCTGTATCATGTGTAGATTATCATTATTAATTTTACCAAACATTACTCAAGTCACTAGTATTTGCATAAAATCATTAGACTATCATATGATGTCATCACAGCAGGTAGTAACATTTTGAGGTGTTGATGACATTATTCACTCTAAGTGAAAAGAACTCAGGAAGTGTTACACTCTTTTATCATTTTTATAAGTCACCGCACTGAACAATCAGAGGAAACTACTGTATTTTCTTCTGTCCTCTAGAGAATTCAAGTTTACAATTTTAATGAAAAGAAATTCTACTTTAAGTTATCCTTAGCATAATTTTCTTATTTGGACAGTGTTACATGGATAAAATTTAGACATTGTTGTTTCTTTATGGGGCTGTAAATCCCATATATACCTTTGAAGCAAAAACGAATGTAATATTGAAACATTGTTCTTTTTCATTTTTAAATGAGTTAAAATTTACCAAGTTATTAATTCAAAAGACACCAGTTGCTTTCAAGATGAAAGTGAAATCTCTGAGAGTGTTCCAATTAGAGAAAACCTGCAGAATCAATGAAACCAGCTTGCCCTGTACTGCTGTGATTCAGTGTGCGTCTCTTTCTGGCTGGTATAACAGAGCGCCTTTTAAAACATGCTTTCCATTGTCTTTCTATCATCTTCCTAACTGTTTTGTCTTCTTCACTGAGTTTGTCTTATACACAGCTTCTTGATGCACTGTCTACTTTCATCTGTAGAAGGTTTGCTGTTTACCAACTGTCTTAGTCATCTCGTGCTCCTATAACAGAAATACCACAAGTGGATGGCTTTAACAGAGAGAAATTTATTCTCTCACAGTAAAGTAGACTAAAAGTCCAAATTCAGGGCATCAGCTCCAGGAGAAGGCTTTCTCTCTCTGTTAGCTCTGAAGGAAGGTCTTTGTCCTCAATCTTCCCCTGGTCAAGGAGCTTCTCATGCACAGGGACCCTGGGTCCAAAGGACGTGCTCTGCTCCCAGTGTTGCTTTCTTGGTGGTGTGAGGTCCCCAACTCTTTGCTTGCTTCCGTTTCCTCTTATCTCGAGAGATAAAAGGTGGTGCAGGCTACGCCCCAGGGAAATTCCCTTTACCTTGGATCAGGGAGGTGACCTGAGTAAGAGTGGTATTACAATCCAACCCTCATTCTTGCAACATAAAATTAGCAATCACAAAATAGAGGACAACCACACAATACTGGGAATCATGGCCTATCGAAGTTGATACACACATTTTTGGAGGGACATAATTCAATCCATGACACCAACCTATGCAAAGTATTGAAAAAATTGAATCTTTATTAAACTGTTACATGCAGAATATTACTCCTTGGCCATGATCTCAAGAAACAGGAAAAAAGAAATCCTTAAATGTTAGAGTACTGTTAGTAAAGCATTAACAGTTACTTAAAAACAACTTTTGTGCTGAACAATTAAAAAAAGAAAAAAAACCTCAAGTGTAGCTGTGAGGTTTCCATTAACTTTACCTAAAGTGATTTGGTTTTTGTCCTTGGTTCCTGAGAGACAACTCTACACTCTCAGAATTTCCTGAGTAAATCAGGTGCTGTTGTTACCTATAGGCCTCCAGATCACACCTGAGAGTTTATGCTAATGAGGCAACTGGGTAGGGGCTAGCTAGGATAAAAAGATGAGCTGCCCCAGGGAAGGTAGGCTGATTCAATCTATCATGACTATGTAATGAAGTGCCAATAAACACACGAAAGTTCTGTGGGCTTCCTGGTTGGCGAAAGACATTTCTGCATGTGGGAGAGTAGCACATCCCTTTTTTGGACATGGAAGCTTCACTATAGGAAACTCCAAGAGCTCTGTATCTCTTCATTTATGTCTGATCTGCTGTAATAAAACTATAATTGCATGTATAACACTTTCTGTGAATTAGAAGAGTCATTGTAGCAAATTATCAAACCTGAAGGAGTAACAGGAGCCAGCAGGTCAGAAGTTAGGGGGGACTCCCCAGCTTACAGCTGCCATACTAAAGAGGTAGTAGGAAAACCTAAAATTTACTTTCAGTGAAACAGAAGTGAGGGTATCGAGGGGAGCCCCAAGACTGCAACTGACTTCTGAGGTCTTGAGCAGATTTGGCAATCTGGAGAATTGCACCCTATAACTTGCGAGATCTGACCTAGCTCTGGGTGGTTAGGATCAGAGGAAGAAGTGCTGCATACGCAGCTGTCTTCGGGAGAAGTGGCAGGGACTGGAGATTTATGTTTTCCACATAGTAGCATAATTTGAATAGTTTTTTAAAGGAAAGATTAAGGTTCTTTTGAAGAATTTGTTTTTTTACATCACAATGAATCAAACCATGTCATATACAGAGAAACACAGTAAAAACAAGACATTTTTTTTCTAAATACTATTTTAAAATTTGGCTTAACTCAGAATTCAGATAATCAGCATCTCTCTCTACATATATGAAGTATATCTTGTTTTTCATTAAGGAAGAATAGGCTATTTCTAACATAATATGACACTATGACACAGTTGACTTTTAAATGTAGTACCACATTCATGGAGATAAGAGTGGATTGCCTTTTCTCTTTACAAATAAGAATGCACTTTTAAATGTGTACTCTAATTTTCATATCTCATGTGAATTATCAAATTTAACAATACTTTAATCTGTAGAGTTGTGACTGAATAATAATAATGAGAAAAACTTTGGATTGTATCCCTTTTGTTCTTAATTTCCTTTCTAAGTCAGGTATTTAAGTGGTCATTAAAGTTTTGCATTTAAATGAATTTCGAGAGCATAGAAGTCAATCTTCTCATTCAGGTATGTAACAAAGATTTATTAAGAAAACTAAGATAAAAAAGCTTACATGATTTAGGCCATGTTCAACCATCAGATATTCACAGCCCAAGACTTGAATTTAAATCCTCTAAATTTCTAGCTTTCTACTCTTTCAATTCAGGCACTGAAAGACAACATAGAATTCACTTCTCCAATTATTACATATTAAAACTCTAACCACTCTCCCTATTGTCATGGCACTTTTGAGGTGCTAGGGGAATTTGTAGTAAACTATAGAATGCAGAGATGACTGGATGGTAAAGTCACAGTGGGCCTACTTCCATGCAAGTGAGACTAAATTCCAGGTGAAGCATGATTCGAGAACACAAATTTCCCCCAAGATTTTATAGCCAGGATTTTCTCTGTTCCTTCCAACCAAATATATCCTTTTCTAAAACCAGCTCCTGATGTGTCCAGAAAGTTGTAAAATTTCAAGAAATTTTAAGAACCAGTGACATCACATTGACAGTTTGGAATCAGCCATGATGGGAGTATTTTCCTCATGGAAATTGGTGAATGACAAGAAACATGGTTTTTATCAACAGTGAGCTTGCTTTCATACATTTAGCAGCACACCATTGCTAATATTACCTCTGCACAATGAGTATAAAGGAAATGTGCATCAAGGAAAGATTAGCAGAAGAACTTGTATAAATAGGTGGATGGCTACAACCTTTCATTTTTATTCTGCAAGGTCTCCAATATTTTCATTACAACTGCTTCTTTCTTTAACATTTCAAATAGTTCATGTTTAAAATCGTTGGGGCTCCATACAATACAAGAACATTTCAATTTCTTGCATGCTACCTATAAGAAGAAAAAAAAAAATACATGCCCACTTTTCAGGTAACATTGTTCTAGGAAAGCTGAAGATGGTATACAGTTTTAAAAGAGTTTTTCAATATCAATTTCCCAGGAAGAGTAAGATTATGTGTCTAGCCATTTAAAGCTTGACTTACCCTAAAAGATAGAAGAAACAACCTTGTTGAATAATTAGAAATTCTCATAATTAATATCAGATCTCCTTTATGTTAGAATATCATGTATTGCCTTAAATTATTTTCAGGCTGTAATAAAAGAGCTAGAAAAATTAATATTTATTGAGTGTCTTTTATGTGCTAGGCACAGTTCTAGGCACAGCAGATATAACAGTGGCTGAGATAGACATTTGCAATGCCTCTATTATCCCTTAGTCTGTTCTTTAATGCTATATTGTCACTCATTAATTAAGTATGCATTCCTTTACTGCTTACGAGCTGGAGACTGAGACAGGAATCACAGATACATTATATATATATATATATATATATATATATATATATATATATATATATATATCCGTTGCTTTTTTTTTTTTTTCAAGGGTCATCTACTCTAGTGAGGGAATAAGAGAGAATTTCAATTTAAGGTGATGGCTTCTATGGGATATCTAAGCCTTTGGTTCTGGGTAGCATAATGTAACGTAACCTAAATATTTCTGGGTGAATGAAAATGTTCAATACAATCTTCCAGAGGGGAATACATTCAAATTAACTTTTGAAGAGTGAATAGGAAATAACAAACCAAAGAAGGTGAAGGGGATGAACAATCAGGTTCATGAAAGTCACAAAGAGATTTGATGACTGAGGCTCAAGTTTGATTAAGTAAGTTAAATGTGTTGGGGAATGTAAAACATAGTTAGAGAAGGGTGGGTAAAATGAGACTGGAAATTAACTATGAGTCAAATCATAAAGAACTGTGCATATCATGATAATTCTGTGTTAAATTCTTGGAAAGGTTTTAAGTAAGGAAATGGCATGAATAGACTGATATTAAAAATTGTATTCAAGGCCAAGAAATAGTTAGAATGCTATTTCAGTAATCGGGATGGAAAAGAAGAGTCTTCACTAAATCTGAGGGAGTGGGATAAAATTCTAGAGATTTGTATGTGTTAAAATTGACTGGATATGTGGATTTTTTTTGTACCAAGGTAAGGTGAAAGGATACTAACTAGGTTTCTAGCATGATAAAACTGTGGATATTGGTTCTATTTCCAGTAATAGTGAAAACAGAATGTGGAATCTACTGCTCTCTGTCCAGTTTCCAAAGCTTTTTATAACTTGGCAGGTATTTATCTTGAAAATTTTATCTTTCACTACCTCCAAACCTGCTCCTCTGTTCTCCTCATCATGTTTAATGGCCCTTGCAGTGCCAACTTGTTAATCATTCAAAGAGTGTTATTGGGCCCCTCCAATGTTTCAAGCATAGTTCTTGATACTGGCAATTCATCAATGAGGAAAACAGACAATCATTCAAGGAGCATACATTCTCATCAGGTGAGAAATAGCATAAACTACATAAATGAGTAAGATACAATATGATCGTAGGTACAAGTGATAAGACAGAAGCAAAAACCAGGGAGTGGCAAAGGGACTGTAGTGTGTCAGAGTAATCTTAAGGTGGCTAGAGCCTCGGTAAGAAGATGACAATGAAACACACGCATACACGCACTCACGTACAAAACACGAAGGAGCTGATGGTGCAGGCCGTGATGTTACAGCAGGTGGGAATATGACAAGGAATACAAAGGGTCTGAGAAGCTACACTACTTGAGATCTAACATGGTAGCCTGCCACAGTTTTGTGGATCCTAGTAAAAGACATAGGAATCTTGGGTCAGAGAAAAAAGAGAACTTATTACTCAGAGAAATAGCAGTTACCACAGTTTCTATACTTTTCTTGCATCAGTTCCCAGAAGAAGCCTGATTCTCATTCAGAGAGAAAATACATAGGTGATGCCTTTACTTGCACAGGGGTACATTATAAGAGAGGAATCATGAAGTTAGGACGCTCAAATTCTGTATGTTGAGTGGCAAGAAAACTTGCCCTTTTCCTCAGAGGTAACGATTATTTTCATTATATTGGACAGTAAAGCAAATTTAAAGAAGCACTGCTGGCACGATTGTTAAGTGCTTGGATGCTAACTGAAAGGTTGGAGGTTTGAGCCTACCAGCTCCTCCACAGGAGAAAAGATCTGGCAATCAGCTCCCACGAAGATTTCGGCCTAGGAAGCAGTACGGAATGGTTGTACTCTGTCCTATACGGCTGCTGTGAGACAGAATAAAACTGTACAGCAGAAAACAACAAATCAAACTTGTCCTTTGCTTTGGAGGTTTCTCTGTCCTCCAAGACTGTATCTTATACAAAAATCTTTCAAAAGATTGTTTAGAACAAAAGGACAATTAGTCCTTTGTAGATGTGTAGAAACATTAGTGATACATGGAATGTTATCTCTCAACTACATCCACCCTGGTTTAACCTCATCTTGGTTTCTGGCAAATTTTCAGAGCACATTACTCTGTCTGCTACTGCATCAGAAGCTGAGGCCAAATTCATGTAATTTGTCATATTAAATTAAATCTAGTAGAAATGGAACTTCAAACATCGAGATGAGAACAACCTACAGTGCTGTCCTCTGCCATGATCCTCAGGGCCGTAGACCCAAGCAGCTCTACGAATTCCATGAACCATCATAAATTACATTTGGAAGTCAAGTGGTTTTCTCCTTAATTGTCTGTGTTGATGCTTCTGCTTGGCTTAAGACATCAATCCAGGTACAGAAGAATATATTAGAAATTAATACATAGACTTAACCTTGGTATTGTCAGGAATGAACAGAAACAAAGCCCTGTGCTATGCGGACTCTCTCACCGAAAACAATGGGTCAGTTTACTAAGATTTGCAAGTATGACATGCAGTGATAGCCCCTGAGTTAGAAATATGGAATCCTTTCTTTGTGCCCAGTCTACAATAATAGATGTTGTTATGGATTGAATTGTGTCCATCCCGATACGTATTGGAATTTTACTGCTATACTATGGATATAATCTTATTTGAAAATATGGTTTTCTTTGCTGTGTTTAGGGTGTGTTTTAAGCCTAATCACTTCTGAGTTATAAGGAGCAGCATAGACAGAGAGACAAGTAACACAAACGAGGTGAAGATAGATGCAAATGAAGATTGCCAAGGAACCAAAGAACATCAACAGAAAAGCTTCTTCCCCTAGACCTGACAAACAGAGAGCCTTCCCCTAGAGACAGTGACCTGAATTCAGTCTTCTAGTCTTCCAAACTGTGAGAAAATAAATTTCTGTTCTATAAAGCCACCCACTTGTGTTATTTTTGTTATAGCAGCAATAAGAGATAGGTTTTTGCCATGTTTGGCAAGATGGTGGACTGAGACAGCAAGCGAGGTAACATGGGCAGTGTGGTTTTCATTAGTAACTTGATTCCAGCTGGTTTTACCAGACAATAGACCTTTCCCCACAGGCACTGCATAAGACACCTAGACAGTGCAATCAGCAGCCGGGATCTGTTTCCATAGTCTGTGGCCCTAAATTGGGATGCATTTTATCTGCTCTCTGTAGTTTTCCAAGTGGCAGACCATACATCTTGGCTATTGGCTACAGCAGACGTGTTGGTAAAAATATATAACCTTTATCAATGAGAAAATTCTCATATCACGAATATGAGAACAGCTTTGAGCTCTGCCCACTAAACAGAGCAAACATATTGTTTTGGTTCTGCATAGGTGGTGCTGAGGTTAATTAACCATTAGCAGCAGCCTGGTGGAAACCACCAGTTTTCAGCTTAGCTCAGCCATCAGTAAATGTTGCCTAGACATTTAAGAGGACTTGTGAAGCTCCCGAGAAACCAACAGCTTTGCTTTAGGTGGTGGAGTGAAAGAGAAAATTTCCCCTCAAGGCATAGCTGTCACTATTTTTTCCTGTAAAGTTGAGATGATGCTGTGGCCAGGCCTGCTGGGTTCTCAGATACAGGTAGTCCCTGAAGTACAATGGGGTTCTCTTCCAGTGACTCATAGCCAAATACCTTGTGCTGTTTTAGTTTTTTTATTATTGCCTTTTATTATCAGTATCTTTACAAATCTGATCATTATCTGTCTTTGCGGGTTGGAAATATTATATATAAACTTACAGATATATTTTAGTACATACATACATAAAAATACGCATCAAAAATTTACCCCAATGATGAAGAAGAGTTGGATAATGTTCGCATTTTGTCAGTTGGGATAATAATTCCGCTTGAGGAAGGTTCTGGATCAAACGGGTTATCCCTGGGAATGGGGATGGTATTTCTAGTCAGAAAATTAGTGAGAGTTGTCTGTATGGTCCTTTTTCTTTTCTTTTTCATATCCCATTCCAGACCCATTGGATATACTGTATCCCATCCATTTTTTATGCCTCTGGAGTTCTTTGGAAGGCGGGGAGTCCAAATTTGACACATTTAGTCTCAAGGTGAGAGCCTTTTGGAACGCACAAAACTCAAAAATTCTGAGACGGAGTCTCCTTTTCGTGTAGATTGAGCATTGTCTTAGGTGATGCCTCTTAGATGTATGAGTTTTCTAAACATTTGACAGATTTGCCTTTGTTTCCCAGAGATAAGCATCCTCACTAAGTTTTCCAGTTACTATATTCTTGTGAGAATGAACTTATCACAAGAATAAGCTATCATCAGTTTTCATTCAGTCATAGTGGCCATTTTTTCCTTTATGCAGTTCATTGTTTCCAGGTGTTATTGGCTCCCTTCTTTTCTGTCTCCTGAACAGTAAATAATACCTTTCTATTAAGGAATAATGCTTTCAAGTGGCAATTTTCAAGAGATTGGGAAACCTGTAAATTATTCTTAACTTGCATTCAAATCTTAGGGCCCAATTATTGCTTCCACAAGCAGCAGATGAAAAGCACCCCTGGGAACAGCTCTGCAGTATTCCAGGGCAGCTGTTTCTGCTTCTTAGATGTTAGTACTGTTTTTGTTGTAATGAAGAATACACAGTAATGGTAATTTTTCTAAGATTCAATTTCTTTTAGTTTTATTTATCTTGCCTATGAATATTTCTATTGCAATAATGCAGAATCGATTGTAGTCACAATTTTCCTGAGATAAAAAAAAATCCCCTGGCTTTATTTATTTAGACTGTAAGTACTGTTTTTGCAATAAGGAAGAATGCATTGTACCATGTTTTGAAAAGTTTCGTGAGAAGTAATAAAAAGACTAAGGAGAAGAAGGCTAGAATAAAATATATATGTAGTCATTGCCAGGGGCCTTCATGTTTTACCTCATGTTTTGAAAATTTTCAAGAAATAAAATTAAAAAGACAAAACAAGAAAAGACTTTATTGTTGACTTACATCAGTAGAATTTAGGTCATCCAGGTTCTGCTGAGATACACTGGATCCCAGATAAGGGGTATCAAATCCATAACACATATCAAACATTCTGAATTATTCCTTTAATCAGCATGCCCTCATTAGTGAAAACGCATAGTATCAACAAAAAATTCAAAGGAGGAAATGATTGGGTCTTGGAAAAAAAAAAATTGCCATCAAGTCAATTCTGACTCACAGAGAAGTGTAGGACAGAGTAGAATTGCCCCTTAGGGTTTCAAACTGCTGACCATTTGGTTAGCAGCCAAACTCTTAACTCCTGTGCCATCAGGGCTCCTTCATCTTAAAAGGGCTATATTAATTGGTAGCATCTCACTGCTTCCCCAATCTCTTTTTAGCAAAGCAATCAGCATTTGGACCCATGTTTTGAAGCAACTGAAACCCCTGGTTTAGTTTAGAAAAACTTCTGCTAATCCCTTTGCTGTAAAATTTTTGACAACTTCTTTCTCTTCCCAATCATTTCTTTCTTCTTCAGCATTTCTTTCCTCCTCAAAATCCATTAAGTCCTGATCTGTCAGTTCCTCTTCTTTATGATCTATGAGCTGTTCCACATCAGTGAAGTAAAGTTCTTGTCATACGGATGATTTTTCCAAAGGTCTTTCTATTGTATTATCCTGCTCAGATGCTTGGAGAGTGTTCATGTAACTCAGCAATTTTTTTCCATGCCCTCTGCATGCATATCCCCATCACTTCCTCCCAAGAAGATGCACAGTCCCAGCCTGCTGTACAGCGGTGTTTTGTACAGTGAATCATAAAATTGAACATCTGTCAGTGAGCAGTTCAGAGTGACAACATCAGCAAGATTCGATGTACAAAAAAAAAAGGAGGGTTGCAAGTACAGTTCTTAACTTGAATACATCTTAAGTCGGGGACTACCTGTATAAAGTTTCCTTTTGACGAGTGAGGCTTGGTGAGCCCCTTTTTAGTTGTCTATTCTAAGTTGACCCAACCAAAAATGGAAATACCAGTTCTCAGAGTTACAAAGCCTGTGTGAGTCAGGTGTTTAGTTTTGACAAAAGCCTGATGACAAGTTAACAGTTTCCTTGTAAAACAGAGTGTACCTGGCAGGCCTGCCAAGAAAGCAGAAAGCCGAAAGCCTCTGGGTAATAGCTGTTCCTTTGGCAATGGCTTGAATCAGCAATACCACCATTCACCAAGATTTGTACATCAAAAATAGTATTTGTGTAGTAAGTTCCAAAATTGCAAGTACTTTTCTGCATGAGGCTTTTTATAATCGGGGTAATGGCCTCTGGCATTTATATTCGCAATACAGGCATGTAAAACATCAACACTAAGTATACATTCAACATTGGAAATCACAGCAATATTGAATTACCCTCAACACATACACACAACAAAAGTTTTCCCTCCCCATAGTGTATCCTGCACAAGCCCCATTTACTGAATCTGAGCACACCTTTCATGTTACCGGATAGGATGGTGATTTGAACACCTATGTCCAGCAAACGAAAAAAAAAAAAAAAATTGATTCTCTCTCCTCTCCATGTTCTAAGAGTATCCAGACTTGAGTTAATGGCCTTTGGTTCCCCTGGGAGACAGAGAGACTTTGGTTGCATATACAATTTTCTTATTCTAAAAGATGCTGGGCTTATAGAAAAAGAGAAAGAAGGGATTGGGGTCACAGCAAGAGACAGTATCTTCATGTCAGTGAGCAAGATTTGTTCAGTCTATGAACATGCATTAACAGGTAGAAGAGTAGGCTCATGACTCCTTACTTATTATCATTTGAGAGAGAGCAATCACTGCCACCTCTCAGGTAATCATCTCATATTCTGTAACCTGGATCTTGGGAGCCCTCATCCTTTCTCTTCTAGAAAATCATATCTCTCTACTTGCACTCTAACAAGTTAGCCCACTGTAGTTACATAGATTGATGAACACAAATTGATGATACATGATCACAGAGAAGAACATACCTCATAGAAAGGATAGCAAGTACAAAGGCCAAAAGACAGAAGCATGTCAGGTATTTTCAAGGAGTCATGAAAAGACCAGCGTGGCTGGAGTAATTTGAGCCGGAAGAAAGTGATAGCATACGAGTGTAAAGTGATTAAGTTTGGAGTTATCATTTGGGTGTCATTAGCATGTAAATGGCATTTAAAGATGTTAGAGTGGATGATATCATCAAGGAAGTGTGATTCCCCAAGGCCCAATCTCTAGAGAGTTCTAACATTTAGAGTTTTCGGAAATAGACTATGTATGCAAATGCCACCCACTGGAGTTGCACACCACATATTCAACACAACCATAGCTGGTAGCCTTGGGAATAGCTAGCAAAGGAGAAAAAAGAGGACACTGAGTTAAAAAAAATATCAGTAAGGAATGTATAGTATCATTTGGGATTCAATCAGGCTAAAAGACTATTTAAAGCAGAGTAATTTAACATAGTAAGTGGGTATGCAGATGGTAAAAGTATTATGTCCTAACCAAGAGATGAGAGGAAATAGACCCAGGAAGCTGTTAGCACCCTTTGACTGGAGTGTCAAAAGAAGAGGGCAGCGTTACATGTGGTTGGGACTTGGGCTCACCGGATGGAATTTGGAACCATGGAAGTTCTGTCAATTAGAATGCCATTGGGCTTTTAATATTCATCTTTATTTATTTTACCCTGAATGCACACGTGGGTCATTCTGAATCAGAGAATCATTATCATAATTTGTTAAAAGCAAACAATTACCTTTGGAGTAGCATGGTGACATCTAAGTTAAATATCCTATTCACACAAAATCTGTGTTGTAAGTGAGAAACTGAAGACAATGGGTTTTCTTCACTTATATACAAAATAGTGATACTGATCTCTTTCCTTTCAAAAGGAGGGTGGGGAGGAATTTGCACTTTGAGACAGCATGGAAGGGATCCTGGGTTTTTTACCTTAAACATTTGGAATGCAAATATATACTTCCAAGAGCCAGGTAAACACCAGATGTCTCTGACTTTTACGGCCTAGATATGCCTCAAATGTCTGGGGAGATACCACTCTAATGTCCCTGGCACCTTAGCGCTAACCTAAGGATCTAGTCTGGGCTGTAACTATTCGGCCCTTCTCAGATCAGGAACATTGCTTAGATAAATGGCTATAAATCTAATTCTCATATCAACAGTAAAATGCTTCTGGGATAAGTGAAAGTACATATCCCCTATATCTATGTTGTATAAGTGTTCATGTCTCAGGAACTAAGGCTTTTTTCAAGAACATGGAGAAACCAAACTAAGTTTTGTTTTGTTCTTTTTTTTTTTTCTTATCCCATACAGACATGGAGCCACAGCACTGGCAGAGCCAATGCAAAAGTTACAACCAGAAACAGTCAGAAATAAGGAGCCATATCATAACTTCTCTTTTCTTGTCTTTCAATTGCAAAACAGTGTTTCCATTGGCAGAACTATGATGAAAACTAGGTGACAATTAAGCCTGGGAAAGACAGCCTACAGTGATTTGCATCCTGGGACAAAGAACTGACATGGGGGAAAACAGACCTAGGATTGTCACACATGTCCTTGAAGAAGGTAAAGTAAGTGTTTTAAGGAGGTGGATTGATAAGGTGTGTCAAGCACTATTGATGGGTCAAGTGAGATGAAGACTGAGAGCTGACATTGGATTAAGCAATGTGAAGGTCACTAGAGACCTTAATAAGAACTGTTTTGTTGGAATGATTGAGGCAAAACATGCTAGGATAAAAAAAAAAAAAAAAAAAGGATAAGCATCTATCAATTTGGATTCAAGAAAGAATGAAGTAGATTGGCACTAGAGGCTACACACAATTTCCAAGGAATATCATTGTAAAGAGAAGTGAAAGGAAGGAGAAATAAAAGGTGATATCTGAAGGCAGAAATAAGATTTGGGGTAAGTTTTTGTTGTTACGTAACATCAGGGTGATAACAGAATGCTAATTTTAAAGATACTGTGAAGGATTAAAAGTTGGTAATTCAGGAAAGACAAGAAATGATTTCTGGAGACATGTCCTCGAGTAGAAGAGAGAAAAGGGCCTTACCTAGGAGCACCAGCTATCATTCTGGTGAATAGAGGAGAAGGTGGAATATATGGGCACTAATGCTGGTGTGTGTTCTTAACTATATCTTCGCTCCTTTATTCATGTTGTCTTTTGTGCCAAAAATATGCTTTCTTCTCTCTCCACATGTCCAGATGATTCCCACCTGTAGCTGGAATAATCATCGCACTGCTAAATGCTCATAGTATGTATAACACAACTAAGTAATTAAAAGTGGCATGGATACAAAACACATGCTAAAATATAGTTATGATAACCCTTGTGTTTCTACTACCGTTCACGGAAAATCTTCATGTTGTTCAATCCAAATCATGAGAAACCTGCATTGGAGTTATGATCATTACCCAAGTTATCATGGTGAACAAATAGGAAGGACATGATTAAAGTTGACTTAACAATGTTTCTGTGGTTTTTATATGATTATTATTGCTGATCAGTTTTAAGTGAAGGAGTAAGATGAAGGAAAGATATGTGGAAATGCAGAAATGGGCTTCTTTTTATAGGTAGATGGGAATTTGGAAATTTTACATAGCAGGTGGGAAGTCCTGGGTTTTGTCGATCAGAAGGGAAGACTTTTATATTAGTAAAAAGTAGAGGGGAATATATTAGATTTTGTAATACGTTTCTAAAAGGTACTTGGTAAGAGGTATGTACAAGTATAATTTTGTAGTTATATATGCCTGATCATTGCTTTATGTAAAGAGTAGAAAGAAAATATATGAAAGTACTGTGTTCAGAGTGCAGACTTGGTAGTCTACTACCCACCTGTCAGTTTGTTGTCCTGTGGTGGTTTATACGTTGCTGTGATGCTGAGAACTATGACACCAGTGTTCCAAATACCAGTAGGCTCTCCTAGGGTGGACAGGTTTCAGTGAAGCTTCTAAACTACGACAGACTAGGAAAAAAATGCCGGAAAATTTACTTCCAAAAATTAGGCAGTGAAAACCTTATGGAGTGCAACAGATTGTTATCTGATATAGTACTGGAAGATGAGCCCCCTGGGCTGCGAGGCACTCAAAATACACAGCAGCTGCAAAAACGGACTCTAGCACACCAAAGGCGGTAAAGATGGAACCGAACCACGTAGCGTTTTGCTCTGTTGTACACGGAGTTGTCATGAGTCAGAGCCAACACTATAGCAACTAACAGTAACAACTTGGTTGTGAGATACGTGAAGACTTGGAAGGAAAATGCGATTGCAGAGTGTTTGTATCCCGGCCACCGGACCACGGGGGTGAGCTTCTGTTTAGTAGAGCAAACATTTATTTGAATAGCACTGGTGGAAGCTGTCCTGTATAAGGGATCTTTCTTTATGTTAAGAAGATGATGACAAAAGCCCCACACAATCAAAATAAGCGAGGCTTAGGACTATATGAGTTATACATACAGATTGCTTCAAAGGCAGTCCCGGGCTTCCAAGCAGCCACAAGACTGCTAGGGTGAGGACCACAGCCAGTAGCAATGATCCTTTCATGGGACCTACGCCCATCAGGGACTGATTGAGTCACACACACAAGATGTTTACAAAGTGTTGGCAAAGTGAAAGCTATTTTTATTACTCACAGGAAGCAAGCAGCAAACAACAGGAAGAGCAAACAACAGAAAACCGATTTGTGGTAAGTTGGTCCCTCTGGACTCAGAAAGCTGTCCAGGTGAGAATGGAGGCTTCACTACTAGTGCTTCACATTGCACCGTTGGAGAAGGACCACAAAGCTTTCCCCCACCCAGCATTAAACTCTAGGGGCTGTGCAACTCACCGCACTAAGCACCACTGCTCACCGCCCAGGGAGGATAGAGGTTAGACACCTAGGCGTCAGCCAGAATTTCATCCCTTTAGCCCTGCTGCTTGTCCGGACAGGACATCAGGCTTCAGGATGAGCCGGTGTTTCTGCAGAAGCCTAACAGCAGCAGGAGGAGGAATGGGGGGCGGGGAAGCACCTTGTTGTGCTGCCCAAGGAACATCATAGGAAACGGAATAAGTAGTTCTACCTTGGGAAAAACTCTGGGGAAGTGTTTGGTATAAGGTTTTGCATGAAGCAAAGTCAGGATCCTGGAGGACAAATTTGGAATGTATATAACAGGAATTTCTCTTTGGTTGTCAGTTTGCTCATTTCTTGGGTACAGAATATACACTACCTACCTATGATGCCACCTACTTTACTGTAAAGAAACGGCATGTTAAGGATTCCACCTCGCTCCATCTGTTTAAGCAGCAAAGCTTGTAGAAGGAATTCAGGAATAGAAATATTTGAGCCCATTCCCCTGGGGTATTCTTCCCACTTGTGAAAACACAGACCTCTACCAGTCTTTTTGTCTCTTAATGAAATGCATGCGGTTTGATTTCTTGAAGAGGTAGAAAAAGCATTGACAAATAGCATTTTTTGTGCAAATTATGGTTTTTCCAAACTGTTACAGGTAGACGGCCTTCTCAGTTAGGCGATAAGCTTCTAAAGACGGTGAGAATGTTCTCTTCATGTATCTCAGTGTCTGAAGTCTGAAGGGGTTCTTTCCATAAACTTACTTGGCTTCAGCAAATACATCTTTACTTGATCTGAAGATAAATCAACAATATAACAAAGAAAAATACAACAGAATAAGCAATAATAATTTCTATCATTTTCTTCCACTCAGTGAACTCATGTTCCGAAGTTACTGTGAGATGAAAGATTTTAGTCTGTAACTCTTTAGTTAGCTTCATTTCCTACATCTCTCACAGAGTGTGAAAATCTAAAAATGCAATGAGCAAGATTTCAGTGCTTAAAGGAATAGATTTTTCTCTTCTTTCCTTTTTTTTTTTTTTACAAGTCTCTTAAGCCTAATAGGGGAAAAAAAAAAAAATAGCCATCTGTCCCAGCACTGGGCCTATAAGAGAGAAAATATGTTTATCTCAACTGTATTGCATTTGAAGGGCTTTTTTAGTAGGAAATGTGAACAATGCATTACATTTTCATGCTGACTTTAAAGCCACACTTTTCATAAGCCGTGTTGGTGTTGTTAGCTTTAGCCACAACAGCCCGACTCACAGCAACCCCAGGATCAGACCGAAGTGGTCCATTACGGTTTCATTGCTTGATTTTCAGAAGTAGATCAGTCTTCGTCTGGAAGCTCTGTCGAAATCCCTTTAGCATCACCACAACACACACCAGCCTTCACTGATAGATGAGTGGTAGCTGCCTTGAGGTGCACTGGCCAGGAATCAAACCCAGGTCTCCTGTATACGTGTTGCCAACTCGTTGATTCAGATTCATACTGACCCTTTAGAACAGGGTAGAACTACCCCATAGGGTTTCCAAGGAGTGGCTGGTAGATTCCAACTGCCGAGCTTTTGATTAGCACAGAGCTCTTACCACTGTGCTGAAGGCAAGAATTTTACCACTGAAACACGACTGCCCTCTCCGTAAGTTGTATCAACAGTATATACACTTGTTTAAGATATTTAGAAATCTTAGTCCATAAATATCAGAATTATCTCAATCTTTCTTCAGTGAAATCTGATGTAATTTGTTCCATTTTGTACTACACCAATTTCGAAGTGAAAATTCCACATTTTATTGATTTTAAAATGTCGTAAACTCTAAGTAAAACACACTATCAATTTAATAACGCAGGGAGAAATGAGGAATACTACATTAAATATTAAGATCTCTCTCTTTTATTAACCCCCCCATATATTACTGATTAGAAAATTAATTTTTGGCATGTAAATATAGCTAAAAAAAAAAAAAAAAACTAGTGCCATCGAGAAATATAATCAGGTATAAATTGAGTGGCTTTAAAATTTTAAGGTTATAACAAATCACACTAAAATCACGCAAACTTCCATTACTCCTCTTCTCACCACAAATGGTTATACTAATGCATAATTTATAAACTTCTTTAACACTTTTTTTAATCTGTAATTTTTCATCCATAAAAAAACAGCTGCGTTTTACATGATGGCCTTTTTAAAAGGTAATTGAAATCATACATATATAGCATATATACACACAAAAAAAATCCGTTGTCATCAAGTCAATTCCAACTCATAACAGCCGTATAGGACAGAGTAGAACTACCCCATAGGGTTTCCAAGGCTGTAAATCTTTACAGAAGCAGGCTGCCACATCTTTCTCCCACAGAGCAAGTGGGGTTTCAAACCCTCATCTTTTGGTTAGCAGCCCAGTGCTTTATCCACTGCGTCACCAGGGCTCCTTATATTATACATGGTTGTCATTAGGTACTGTTGATTTGGCTTTGACTCATAGCGACCCCACGTACAACAAAATGAGAACCCTGTCCGGTCCTGCAATAGCTCCTCACAGTCATCTCAATGCTTGAGCTCATCATTGAAGCCACAGTGTCATCCATCTCGTTGAGGGTCTTCCTCCCTTTTGCTGAGCCTCTCTCTACTTTATCAAGCATCATGTCCTTCTCCAGGGACTGATCCCTCCTGATAACATGTCCAAAGTATGGAGACGAAGTCTCCATTCTGGCTTCTAAAGAGCATTCTGGCTGTACCTCTTCCAAGACAGATTTGTTCTTTCTTCTGGCAGTCCATGGTTTATTCAATATTCTTCACGAATACCATAAATTCAAAGGCATCAATTCTCCCTTGGTCTTTCTTATTCATTGTCCAGCTTTCACATGCATATGAGGTGATTGAAAACACCATGGCTTGGGTCAGGTGCACCTTAGTCCTTAATATGACACCTTTGCTTTTTAACACTTTAAAGCATTATACATAGATATCCTTTTTTTTATTTAATATATTTCTGATATCTCCAGGTTGATGCATAGATATCTTCTAGTTTGCTCTGTTGAACTGAAAGGCTGTTGTGTCAGATCAACAACGCAGAGGCGTCTTGGAAGAAAGAACTGATGATCTACTTCTGAGAAAACACAGCCACTCAGAACCCTGTGGAGCACAGCTCTACTCTGAAGCATACAGGGTCACTACAGATCAGAATCGACTCCACGGCAACTGGTCTGGTTTGTTTTGACTCCGCTGAACTGCTATTTAGTTCCACTACACTTTATTTCTGAAGTTATGACTACTTCCATTTCCTGATTTTTGTTGTTATAAACAATACAGCAACACATTTCCATGAACACAGGTCTTGACATAACGTAAGTGCTTCCCTGAACTGAGACACTGGCATCCATGTTTTTAGTTTTAAGGGAGACAGACAAATTGCCCTCTGAATTGGGTGTGGAAATTTATACACCCACCTGCTGTAAACAAGAAGAACTCTGTACAAGAACTTGCCAACCCTTGATGTTACCAATTCTTTCTTGCCGATATGACACTTTCCAGAGTACAGGTAAAGTTGATCAAATTATTACATATTTACTTACATTTTCATCGAGCATTTAGATTTCCTATTTTGTAAACTGCCTCTCCAAACCCTTGACCATTTTGCCATTAAGTATAAAGATTGTTGTTAAAACTTTATACTTGCCCCTGAATATTCTTGCAGTTTTTATGTGGAGTCCGTTATAAATGTTGCAAATATTTTCTTTCAATATGTGCTTTACCTTCTAACCTTTTTTTTTTTTTAACACTGTATCTTGACAAGGGGAAAATGTGGAGAAAATTTTAATTTTGGTGAAATGAAACATATCAACGCTTTTCTTGATGTATTCTTTTTCTTTACTTAAGCAGGTGTTTCCCACCTGTAGTAATTTTACAGTAATTTTTTTTTTCTGTAATAATTTTAAAGTTTGTTTTAGATACATGTTTTTGAACCATTAGGAAATGTTCTGTTGGTATGTTTTGAGACTGATTTTTTTTTTTTTTTCCTCCAGGACAATTTATTGACAGGCCTCTCCTTTGTGTATTCCTTTTTAAATTGCCACATCTGCAAAAAGCCAACTACCCACACACAATGAAACTTTTTCTGCATTTTGACATATATGTCTTTTTCTCTGCCAAATCACACTGTTTAAATTAGTATATATTTCAATATGCCTTGATATTTGGTATGATAATTTTCCACTCTTTTTTTTTTTTCAGAATTGCACATTAAAATTGATAGGAATTTTGTAGTCAGTATGTTGGGCTCCATGAATAATCACTTTGAAATTTCAGTTGGACTTTCACTGAATTTATACATTTAGAGAGAATTGAAGTGTTTCTAATATAATGAAGAATATATACCTTTTCAAACTTGCAGCTGCTTTAAAAATCTTATTAATAAATGTATACTGTTTTATTCATAACATTCTTATATATATTTGGTTCTTTTTATATTTTATATATTTGTAACTTCACTTACATATTTGTTTCTTCACTCGTTTGACAATTATTGTATTTGTTTTCTCTTTTAGGTACTAGAGATACAGTGATGGGAAACAAAACAAATGAAAAAAACCCTCAACTCACAGAGCTTGTGTTCTAGTGAGGAAGACACAGACAATAAGAAATAAACAAGAAAATACATAAAATGTCATATGATTCCTTAGGCATTGAATTGCACCCCCCACGAAGATATGTTGAAGTCCTAACGCACCTGTGAAAATCAATTTGTTTTTGTTGTTGTTGTTATTAGTAGAGTTAAATGAGGTCATACTGAGTAGGGTGGGTCCTAATCCTATTCCCATATGAGTGGTATTTCTGTAAAAGCGGAGAACAGACATGGAAACAGAGGCACACACAGGGGGAAGTGCCACATGAGGATTCGTCTACAAGCAGGAAAGAAATGCCAAGGGTGGCTATGCAAATGGTTAACACTCTCGGCTGCTAACTGAATGGTTGGAGGTTCAAGTTCACCCAGAGGTGCCTCAGAAGATAGGCCTGTTAAGGTACTTTCAAAAAATCGATTATTGAAAACCTATGGGGCTCTACACTAACACGCACCAGGGGTCAGAATAGATTCGGCAACTGGTTGGTGAGGACAGAGGCAGGGAAGAGTTCCTGTCTTAGAACCAGCAGAAGGAATTAAAACAGCTGATACTCTAATTTGGACTTCTAGTCTCCAGAACAGTGGGATGATACATGTAATATATCTATCTCTGTCAATCTCTCTCTCTGTATCTCTATCTCTAGCTTATTGGTTCTGTTCCTCTGGAGAACCCTGAGTAAGACATGGCTAAAAGTGCTGTACAGGAAAAAAAAAAAAAATCTGGGTAAGGTAAATAAGTAATGTATGAGTGAGAGCATAGGGTTGCAATTTTATATAAGGTGGTGAAGGAAGTCTTTGATGATATTTGAGCAAGTAAGACATAAATGAGGAAAAAAAAAAAAAAACATGCAGGTACCTGGGGGACGATATTTCTAGAAAGAAGGAGCAGCAAGTGTAAATCCTCTGAGGCAGGAAATTGCTTGGCTTGATGGAAGAACTGCACAGTTTCAATGTGTTTGAAGTGGATTACATGATGGGGAGAGACATAGAAGATGAAGTTAGAGTGAAAACCATCCTAAATGTGTAAGGACTTCTTGAAAATTTAAAGAATTTTGGCATTTGGTATGAATGATGTGAAAAGTCAAAGAATGCTTTGAGCAAATTTATCTTTTAAAAGAATCCAGGCTGGTTCTTTTTGAGAAGAGAAAAAAGGGTCAAAAGGGAATGATTAGGAGACTGTGTTAAGTCTTATCAGTGTTCAGCTATGCTATCCTGAATCAGAGTGGTAGCAATAAAGAAGAGGAAAATTAATTTGATTTTGGATTTTTTTTGATAAAACATATGTGGCATATAGAAGAAGGAGGAGTCCCTGGGTGGTCAAACGGTTAACAGTCTCGGCTGTGAACTGATAGGCTGGAGGTTTGAGACCACCCAGAGGATCCTTGGAAGAACGGCCTGGTGATCTACTTCTGAAAAATCAGGCATTGTTCTGCTCTGACACACATGGGTCACCATGAGTTGGAATTGACTTGACAGCAACCGATACGGAAGAAGGAAGTCAAGGACAGCTTCAGATTTGCTGGTCTTAGCAACTGGGTGATCAGGACTGCCATCAATCTAGTTGGAAAGTCTGCAGGAGGAATAGGACCTTGGTAGGAAGCGTGCTTTGGGAAATGTGTGTGAGGTTTTTTACTCTAATTGTAAAGTTGCTGTTTGGAAACTATTGATTTTTTAAGTTCCATCTGGCTGTTTTTACCACTCTGATTAGTTATATTTGTCAGTTCTCAGCTTTTTGTTGGTGGTTGTTCATATTGCTTGCAAATACTAAAGATAAGTGAAAGATTTATAGGGTACTTACCAAGAGCTTGACTGCTAATCCAACAGCCACTCCTTGAGAACTCTATGAGGCAGTTCTACTCTGTCCTATAAGGTTGCTATGAATTGGAATTGACTTGATGGCAATTTTTTTTTTTTTTTAACAATGAAAAGTTGTTCTGGGCAAACTAATTTAATCCTCGCAACAATCTTACAAGGTAAGTATTATTACTGCCTCCATTTCACTGATGAATCAAAGGTAGGAGGAGGTTAAGTAACTTTCTCAAGATCACTCTGGCAGTAAATGACAGAGATGAGTCTGGAACTAGGCAATCTTGCTCCAGTGATAAGGGGTTATTTTAACTATTGTACTGTGCTGATATATTGTCTAAATACCTTGACTCTTCCCTTCAAATTTGTGTATCCCTGATTTTCTTTTTAATGTATTATTGCATTAGCTAGGATTACCAGAACAATGAATAATAGGGGCAAAGATAGGCACTCGTTATGTTTGATGTTATAGATCACTTTTTCAATTTAAAAAAGTTCAACTTTATTTCCAGTTCAATTTTAAAATGATGAGTTGGTAATATATTTAACAATTTTTTTTTGCATCAATGGAGATGATCACATATATTTTCCCATTAATCTATTAATGCTGTAAGTTGCATTAATATCTGTTTTCATGCCTAGTCACTTTGCAATCTGGACTTTATCTTACTTTGCGATATATTATTTTTTTCATATTCTACTGAATCTTGGAGCCAGTTGTTCATATTGCTTGCAAATACTAAAAATAAGTGAAAGCATTTTTTTTTTCCAGGAGCTCGACTGCTAACCAAAAGGTCAACCGTTCGAATCCACCACCTGTTCCTGGAAAACCCTATGGGGCAATTCTTCTCTGTCCTAGAGGGTCTCTATGAATTAGAATCAACTAGATGGCAATGGTTTGGTTACTGGATGTTATTTTTATGTGGGCTATTTTCATTTAGGATGTCTGATTCATTTTACAATCATATGATTGTCTTCTAGTTTTAGTCTCTTCTTCTGTCTTTTCCTGAAATAACTATCCTTAACGGTTTGCCAGAATTCATTCAAAAATTAGTCTGGGGCTCGTGCCACTTAAGGAGTTGCTATTTGACACATATTTTAATGTCTTTTGTTATTACTTGTCCTGGACGAATTACGTAATTTTATACAATTTTCTAGAAAAAGCTTATATATATTCTAATTTATTTTATAAAATTACTCAGAGTTGCGTCTATTAGCTGCACACTTCTTTACATAATTATGCAGACTTTTTTTTTTAATGCTCTGGATATCTCTCCCAAGGTTTAAGTCTTATTTTTATTCTCATGTGTCAAGAAATTTTGCATCTGATGTTGAATTTCACTATATTACATTTGAAGAAATTTGAAGATAATAGAGATAGCCTCACTTAAGACAAACTCCTTGTGATGCCCCAATAGAAATAATTCAATAAAGGTAACAAGTAATCAGGCTGGACATGTACTAATTTGGGCATGTGCAAATAATGGCCTTTGAACAATGGCATTGGCAAAGATATTGAATACACCATTGACTGCCATTAAAATGAACAAACCTGTCTCAGAAGAAGTTCAGCCAACATGCTCCTTGGAAGCAAGGATGGCAAGAGTACATATCACATACTTCGGACATGTTATCAGGAGGGATCAGTCCCTGGAGAAGGACATCATGCTTGGTAAAGTAGAGGGTCAGCAAAAAAGAGGAAGACCCTTAATAAAATGGACTGACACAGTGGGGGCAACTGTGTCATGCATAACCGGACTGGGCAGCATTTTATTCTGTTGTACATGGGGTCAGTATGAGTCGGAACCGACTCTATGGCACCTAACAACAACGACAAATAATGGCAATAATCTGAAAGCATAATGTACTCTCCTTCCTGGTAGCTACAGAATTTCTTCTGGCATACATTGCAAGTCTCATTGTAATTTTAGAATCTTTAAATGTGAAAAAAAATAAAGTAAGTTTTAGGCTTATGATAACATGCTAGTTTTTTATAGTGGCCAGGAAACATGCCTATGCTCAAGATCAATTTAGGCTCACTGTGATAAGATTAATGTGAGAATTTAGTCAATTGCATAGTTACAAAGCACTGCAGAAAATAACATACTTTGTTTTTTAAACTTAATATCAAAGCAAGAAAGAAAAATATTCTTTGAAAATAATCTTGTCACTATTAAAATTTAGTCATTCTTCAAATTATTCAAAATTATAATCATCAGTCTCCTTTTAGTTGTCAGTTCATTTTCCTCTTGGGAATTCAGCTAGTTAAGCACATCAAACCAGTAGTCTTTGTTCTTCAATCAGAATTAATCATTACACACACTGCAGAGGCGGGTAAGCGGCCAATTGTAAAGCTATATATAACCCTCATTTTTTTTTGTTTGTTTCATTTTGTTCTCTCTCCCATAACTTTTGATTAGTTTCTTCATTACTTGATACTTCTTTACATTTACTCTGTTTCTGGGAGTACATTGATGAGGCTAGCATTATGTACATATACTGACCGAAAAGGATAATGCCAAGATTGGGGTTTCAAAACACTCGGAAGGATTAGTAGATTTAATTTTATCTAGTTAATAAAAGAAATTACTTTCTATATCATAGTTTGCACAGTATTTGTTATGTTAGGGTTATATATGTAATTGTTTTCTAAAAGACAAATTTAAATAACAACATTTAAAATGGAAACTTCATTTGGGGATTTCGGTGAAATTACTATAGTATTAACCATACATCACCTGAATTTTTGATAAGTGTATTTGTGAAATTCACAATGTTTAATCAAAGTTCGTATACTTATAGAAAATAGAATTCATAATAAACTAACCATAAGAGGTATTTTGCCATTTATCAGTACTTTGAGTCAGAATCAGCTTGATGGCAATGGGTTTGGTGTGATTATATTACAACAGTCAAAATGTTTGCTGGAAACTGAAACCAAAACGATAATATAGGTTGGTCATTGTCTATGAATTTGTATAGAAATTGTATCTGTATTTTATATAAATAGATTATATACAGTAGCTTTAAATAACTTTTGTTTTCTTTACCTGAAATTTTAGAAATATAATTATCAAAATATCTAATTTCTACTTTTCCAGATAGTTTATCAATTATAGGGATTTGTACTGGGGAAGGAGGTTATTTATTTCTATTGAGTAACATTTAATTACCTGTGATAATGCATTCACAAAAGCTTTACAGACCAACTGTCTACCAAGCACTGCGTTTGGTACTAGAGATTCAACGACAAACAAAAACGATATGTCTCCTGTTCAGTTACAGCTTACAACCAAGTACTAATGAAAACAACAAGCTAATTTTTAATGAGAAAGTCACTGCCCTGGAGTCCCCTTGCCAGTAATTTTTAAAAAGCACATTTTGAATAGAGAATAGTAGACTTATTTATCCAAAGAATCATTTAGACAGAAGAGTAGGTATGATTTATGAAGAAATCATAAATAAATATTGTGCTTTTAGCAAGGAAAATGATGGTTTAATGCCATGAGATAAGAAACTTGAAAGGAGAGGTGTGAAGGTTGAAGGAGAATTGGACAGATTTAGGGCAAATTATCCTTTTGTTATACATAAGGTCACTATGAGTAAAAAAAAAATTTATGAGTAGGAGCTGACATAATGTCAACTGGTAAAAACAATAGCAATTTTAGATGCTAGTGCTTTATCTATATATAAATGTCCAGGCAGGAGTTGATAATCCAAATCTTCATCTAATTGTAAAATTCAGTTTGAGGGAAGGTTAAAAAAGCAACTGCCCAGGCATGAGTTGGAATCTGACTTGACGGCAAAGGGCTTTATCCAAACATATCCTATACAGGGACTTCAACTCAAAGCACAGGAGTCTCCTTCAGGGGCAAACATTCCTCATCTAAATTTTCATTCCTTAATAATGCCACCCCTGGGAGGTGATTTTTAATATCTTTTGCATACAGGTATTTTCATCCAGATGTCCCTAGCATTCTCTTTTGTCTGAAAAGATTTAACAATATTTTGTACAACTTGTTTCTACATGATTTCAACCTGACTGTTAAAGACACTCTTCTTCCTTTCTACTTCCCTCATACATCCCCACTCAATAAAGTATTATTGAGTAAAGTTATATGTTCTCCCAAAAAGAAAGCAAAAAAATCCTGCCCCAGAGCTACACCAACATTTCTACTTTCCCAACAGCCTCCACAAATTTGAATTTGAAATCTATCACTGCTTTACCACAACCATCATAACTTATCCATATACCGCATATGACATCCACGGAAGCAACAGTCAAAAAAAAAAAAAAAAAGTTAATGGGATCATCTACAGCAAAAGACCTCTTTAATGTATTAAAAAGCAAACATGTCACTTTAATGACTAAGATGTACCTGCCACAAGAAATGGTCTTTTTAAATGCCTCATATGTATGCAAAAGCTGGACAATGAAAACGGAAGACAAAAGAAGAGTTGATGCATTGGCATTGTGGTGTGGACGAAAAATGTAGACTGTAGTGTGGACTACCAGAAGAACAAACAAATTGGTCTCCAAGCAAGTACAAACAGAATGCTCCTTAGAAGCTAGGATGGCAAGATTCATCTTTCTTACTTTGGGCGTATCATCAGGAAAGAATAATTGCTAGAAAAGAGCATCTTGCTTACTAGAGGGTCAGTGAATATGAAAGGAGCTGTCCATGAGATGGATTAACACAATAGCTACAACAATGGGCTCAAACATACCAAAAACTGTGAGGATGGCTCAGGCCAGACAATGTTGCATATATATAAGATTGCTACACGTCAGAGCTAAGTAGACCAACCTACTAACAACCATAACCTTGGATTCCTTTGGTGGTGCAAACAGTTAATGTCCTCGGCTGCAAACAAAAAGGTTGGAGCTGTGAGTCTACCCAGAGGCTCCTTAGGAGAAAGGTCTGGTGATCTTCTGAAAAAAAAAAAAATCAGCAATTGAGAACACTATGAAGCACAATTCTACCTTGAAAAGAAGGGTTGCCAGAAGTCAGAATCAGTTTGAAGGCACTTGGTTTCTTGTTAACATAGCATTTAACTATTTTGGGAGGATTTACTTAACTGTATTTTCTACACAACTGAGTATTTCTCAAAGGTAGGACAGTATCATTCATGCTATTATCTTTAAATTGACTATTTCGCTTAAAAATTAGTAATGATTTATGAATGCATGGAGTCCTGGTGGTGCAATAGTTAAGCTCTTGGCTGCTAACAAAAAGTCAGAGGTTTGCACCCACTCAGTGGTTTCAAGGGAGAAAAACCTGATGATCCACTTCATAAAGACTGTAGCCTAGAAAACCCTATTGGACAGTTCTATTCTGACACATGAGGTCACTAGGAGTTGGAAAATCAACTTAACAGCACCTAACAATAATGAATACATGAATGTATTTAGCCAGTATATCTACATAAATTCTGCAAAAGAAAAAGGAAACCCATTGAAAGAAGACTACAGGATGATGTAATTTCGCAAAACATTCTGCCAAGAAACAAGAGCTGGGAGTGATGTGTCCTTTGGACCCGGGGCCCCTGCACTGAGAAGCTCCTAGACCAGGGAAGACTGAAGACAAGGACATTCCTCTAGAGCTGACAGAGAGAGATAGCCTTCCCCTGGAGCTGGCACCCTGAGTTTGGACTCCTAGCCTCCTAGACTGTGAAAGAATACATTTCTTTTTGTTAAAGCCATCCATTTCTGTCTGTCAGATTGTTGCACTGTGGGGGCTTGTGTGTTGCTGTGATGCTGGAAGCTATGCCACCAAGGCCGCCCATGGAGGACAGATTTCAGCTAAGCTTCCAGACTAAGACAGACTAGGAAGAAGGACCTGGGAATTTACTTCTGAAAAGCATTAGCCAGTGAAATCCTTATGATTAGCAGCAGAACATTGTCTGATATAGTGCTGAAAGATGAGGCCCCCAGGTTGGAAGGCACTCAGAAGACGACTGGACAAGAGCTGCCTGCTCAATGTACAATGATGTGGATGGAGTAAAGCTTTCGGGATCTTCACTTACTGATGTGGCCCAACTCAAAATGAGAAGAAACAGACGCAAACATCCATTAATAATTGGAACATGGAATGTACGAAGTATGACTCTAGGAAAATCGGAAATCATCAAAAATGAAATGGAACACATAAACATTGATATCCTAGACGTTAATGAGCTAAAATGGACTGGCATTGGCCATTTTGAATAGGACAGTCATATAGTCTACTATGCTGGGAATGACAACTTGAAGAGGAATGGTGTTGCATTCATCGTGAAAAAGGACGTTTCAAGATCTAACCAGAAGTACAACGCTGTCAGTGATAGGATAATATCCACATGCCTACAAGGAAGATCAGTTAATATGACTATTACTCAAATTTATGCACCAGTTGCTAGAGCCAAAAAATGAAGAAATAGAAGATTTTTATCAGCTTCTGCAGTCTGAAATTGATCGAACGTGCAATCAAGATGCACTGATAATTACTGGCGATTGGAATGCAAAAGTTGGAAACAAAGGAGAAGGATCAGTAGTTGGAAAATACGTCCTTGGTGATAGAAACAATGCTGGAGATCAAATGATAGAATTTTGCAAGACCAAAGACTTATTCATTGCAGATACCTTCTTTCACCAACATAAACAGTGACCATACACATGGACCTCTCCAGATGGAACACACAGAAATCAAATTGACTACAACTGTTGAAAGAGTTGATTGAAAAGCTCAATATCATCAGTCAGAACAAGGCCAGGGGCTGCCTGTGGAACAGACCATCAATTGTTCATATGCAAGCTTGAGCTGAAACTGAAGAAAATCAGAGCAAGTCCATGAAAGCCAAAATATGACCTTGAGTACCTCCCACCTAAATTTAGAGACTGTCTGAAGAATAGATTTGAGGCATTGAACACTGGTAGCCAAAGACCAGATGAGTTGTGGAATGGCATCAAGGACATCGTACATGAAGAAAGCAAGAGGTCATTGAAAAGACAGGAAAGAAAGAAAAGATCAAGATGGATGTCAGAGGAGACTCTGAAATTTGCTTTCGAACGTTGAGCAGCTAAAGCAAAGGGGCGAATTGATAAAGTAAGGGAACTGAACAGAAGATTTCAAAGGGCGTCTTGAGAAGACAAAGTATTATAATGACATGTGCAAAGAGCTGGAAATGGAAAACCAAAAGGGAACAACACGCTCGGCATTTCTCAAGCCGAAAAAACTGAAGAAAAAATTCAAGCCTCGAGTTGTAATAGTGAAGGATTCGACAGGGAAAATATTAAATGACTCAGAAAGCATCAAAAGAAGATGGAAGGAATACACAGAGTCATTATACCAAAAAGAATTAGTCGATGTTCAACCATTTCAAAAGGTGGTATATGATCAGGAACTGATGGTACTGAAGGAAGAAGTCCAAGCTACTCTGAAGGCATTGGCATAAAACAAGGCTCCAGGAATTGATGAAACATCAATTGAAATGTTTCAACAAATGGATGCAACACTGGTGGTCTCACTTGTCTGTGCCGAGAAAGATAGAAGACAGCTTCCTGGCCAACTGACTAGAAGAGATCCATATTTATGCCTATCCCCAAGAAAGGTGATCCAACCAATTTTGGAACAATATCATTAATATCACACACAAGCAAAATTTTTCTGAAGGTCATTCAAAAACGGCTGCAGTAGTATATAGACAGGGAACTGTCGGAAATTCAGGTTGGTTTCAGAAGAGGACATGGAACCAGGGTTGTCATCGCTGATGTCAGATGGATCCTGGCTGAAAGCAGAGAATACCAGAAGGATATTTACTTGTGTTTTATTGACTATGCAAAGGCATTCAACTGCGTGGATCATAACAAACTATGGATATCATTGCAAAGAACGGGAATTCCAGAACACTTAATTGCGCTCATGAGGAGCCTTTACATAGATCAAGAGGCAGTTGTTCAGCCAGAACAAGGGGATACTGATTGGTTTAAAGTCAGGAAAGGAGTGTGTCAGGGTTGTATTCTTTCACCATACCTATTCGATCTGTATGCTGAGCAAATAATCCAAGAGGCTGGACTATATGAAGCAGAATGGGGCATCAGGATTGGAGGAAGACTCATTAACAACCTGCGTTATGCAGATGACACAACCTTGCTTGCTGAAAGTGAAGAGGACTTGAAAAGCACTTACTAATGAAGATCAAAGACCACAGCCGTCAGTATGGATTACACTTCAACATAAAGAAAACAAAAATCCTCACAACTGGACCAATGAGCAACAACATGATAAATGGAGAGAAGATTGAAGTTGTCAAGGATTTCATTTTACTTGGATCCACAATCAACACCCATGGAAGCAGCAGTCAAGAAATCAAAAGACGCATTGCATTGGCTAAATCTGCTGCAAAGGACCTCTTTAAGGTGTTGAAAACAAGGAAGTCTCCTTGAAGACTAACGTGTGCCTGACCCAAGCCATGGTATTTTCAACCTCATCATATGCATGTGAAAGCTGGACAATGAATAAGGAAGACCAAAGAAGAATTGACGCCTTCGAATTGTGGTGTTGGCGAAGAATATTGAATATACCATGGACTGCCAAAAGAACGAACAAATCTGTCTTAGAAGAAGCACAGCCAGAATGCTCCTTAGAGGCAAGGATGGTGAGGCTGATTCTTACATATTTTGGACATGTTGTCAGGAGGGATCAGTCCCTGGAGAAGGACATCATGCTTGGCAGAGTACAGGGTCAGCGGAAAAGAGGAAGACCTTCAAGGAGGTGGATTGACTCAGTGGCTGCAACAATGAGCTCAAGCATAACAACGATTGTAATGATGGCTCTGTTGTGCATAGGGTCGCTATGAGTCAGAACCATCTCGGAGCCACCTAACAACAACAACATGGAGAAGAGATTTTCAATGAAAAGTAGAATATTTAAGAAAAAATGAATGAGAATTAACAGAGGGCTTTTTAAAATGACATCTTGGATATTATAATCGATTAAAGGAGATCAGTTTCACTGAATTGACTGGGGTATACATCAGATATAAACAGTGAGATTGTAAACCTTTGAGAAGAATAGAGGAGAAAGTGAAGAAACGAAGGATGAGGTTTGAAGAATAAATAAAAAAGAAGCAAACGAAGTGGGAGAGGAAAGACCTTAGAACATTCCAGGAAAGAAAAAGTAAATCCAGTAGAGTGTGACTCCAAAGGCCTTAAAGAAAGACAGCGTAATAGAATACAGCCCAAGTGGAAGCAAAAGCAGATGAGAGCAATTTTGCAGAGAAAGCATTACCTGTGGGAGGGAGTAAGGAGACTTCAGACAGAGGCTTTACTTTTGCATGCCACTTTTTCACAGTTAACACCTGATCTTTTATAATTCATCAAATGTTCTCTCCTGGGGAATCACCTGGATTGAAAACAAACTATGACAACCAGGATTTTTATTTTCATTTGTAAAATACATTTTGCCTCAAGCTCTCATCACAGTGTTATTTCATTTGGGAGTTAAAGCTCTTCTTTTTTTTTAACCTTCCCTTAGTAAGCTTGCATACATTTTTAAAAGCTATCTTCGGAGGGGGCCAAGATGGCTGACTAGGTAGACGTTACCTCAGATCCCTCTTGCAACAAAGACTCGGAAAAACAAGTGAATCGATCACATACCTGACAATCTACGAACCCTGAACAACAAACACAGATTTAAAGAGTTGACCTGAGTGACAGAGACCAAGAATGAACAACTACGGGGAAGCAGCAACTGTTTTCGGAGCCTGGAGCCAGCGTCCCAGTCAGGTAACCTTGGCGCCGGGCTTTGGACTGGATGCAGGGGAGCCGAGCATGGCATCCTGTGATGGCGCAAACACGGGGCGCAGCCCTACCCCCCTGAACTGACCCAGGGAGGGGGCCCAGCCGGTAAGCGTGGGTGGTGTGGCGACGTGGCTGGCGGGAGGAGAAGTCCCTGGGAGGCAGCGACAGGTTTTGGAGCCGGGAGTGCAGTGTCCCAGGCGGGGAACCTTGGCACCGGGCTTTGGACTGGGCGCAGGGAAACTGAGCACCACATCCTGTGACGGTGTGCACACGGGTGCAGCCCCAGCCCCCTGAACTGACCTGGGGGGGGCCCGGGCGGTCCCCGTAGGTGGCGCAGCGATGCGGCTGGAAGGAGGAGAAGTCACCAGGAGGCAGTGACTATTTTTGGATCCGGGAGTGCAGCGTCCCAGCCGGGGAAACTTGACTCTGTGCTTTGGACTGGCAGCAGAGGAATTGACTGGGGCTTCTGAGACAGCTCAAGCACGGGACGCGAGCCTGACCCTCGGGGGCAATCTCTACCCAGTCAGCACACACAGGCGACGCACCCCTCGGGAATCTCAGATAAAACAGTCATCCCAAGCAAGATAAGTAACTTTGTCTATATTCTGGGGTGCTACTCTCTCCTGTTTTTCTGAACCCTCCCCTCCCCTTCCCAGGCAGCTTCATTAACATTGGAATTTCCTGAGCCAGAGGGAGAACAGCTCCATGCTTTTTCTTTTCCTTTTTTTTTTTTTTTTTTGGTCTTTTCCTTACCCATTCTTCTGGTCTGAGAGAAGCAACCACAAAAAAACCAGGGACCAGAAATCCTCCCCTAATTGGACTAAAAACATAGAACCAGCTCTAGCCGAGCATATATGATCCAAATCTCGGGCTTTCATTCTTACAGGGAACAAGGTGGCTATTATAATGCAAAGGCATTTCTGATAGGGATCTGACTTCAATTGTTTTAGTGGATTTACAGGAAAGACAAGTTTCCCAGGTCTGATATCTCTGCGTATTCAACAGGGCCCTCACTGACCCACAACAGGAAACTGAGGGCTGAAGCTCCCCCCAGACCACCTAGCCTCCTGTCTTAGGGGTCTACAGAGGGTGACACCTACCAATCTGTAGAGGTACTTGCATTGGGGGCCTAAGGTACAGCTGCAGAGCCCACCCACCAAAGTGCTTTAGGAATAGAGACACACCTACCTCACTGGCACTTGGGGGAAGCCTGTCAGCATCCTGCTCCGCCGGAGTGTGAACCCCAGCTGCTACTATAATCTGGCGCACACAACTATCAGCACTACTTCTCAAGGTGGATAGGTTACAGGGTGCATCACACACTTGATGACCTAAAATGAGATTCCACTCAAGAATAGTGAATGGACTCAGGCATACGTATCTGGAAACAGCCCAAACCAGCTGGTAATAGGTCATAAGTAAGTCAAGGGCTACAACAATCAAGACAGCACAATCTAGTAGCCCATCCACCTATATTGAAAGAAAACAAAACAAGATAAGACTCAGTGAGCAAATATAGAATAAATCACTACAATATCTTACTGATGGCTCGGAGACAGCAGTCAATATCAAACCCCATAAAGAAGCAGACCATGAGAGCTTCTACAACCCCACAAACAAAAGAATCAAAATCTTTCCCAAATGAAGATACAATCCTGGAATTATCAGGTACAGAATATAAAAAACTAATTTACAGAATGCTTCAAGACATCAGGGATGACCTCAGAAACGAAATAAGGCAAACTGCAGAAAAAGCCAAGGAACACACTGATAAAACAGTTGAAGAACTCAAAAAGATCATTCAAGAACATAGTGTAAAAATAAATAAGTTGCAAGAATCCATAGAGAGACAGCATTCAGAAATCCAAAAGATTACCAATAAAATTACAGAATTAGACAACGCAATAGGAAGTCAGAGGAGCAGACTCAAACAATTAGAATGCAGAGTGGGAAATCTGGAGGACCAGGGAATTAACACTAACATAGCTGAAATAAATCAGATAAAAGAATTTAAAAAAATGAAGAAACCCTAAGAATCATGTGGGACTCTATCAAGAAGGATAACTTGCGTGTGATTGGAGTCCCAGAACAGAGAGGGAGGACAGAAAACAAAGAGAAAATAGTTAAAGATCTGCTGACAGAAAACTTCTCTGACATCATGAAAGACGAAAGGATATCTATTCAAGATGCTCATCGAACCCCATTTAAGATTGATCCAAAAAGAAAAACACCAAGACATATTATCATCAAACTTGCCAAAACCAAAGATAAAGAGAAAATTTTAAAAGCAGCCAGGGATAAAAGAAAGGTCTCCTACAAGGGAGAATCAATAAGAATAAGTTCAGACTACTCAGCAGAAACCATGCAGGCAAGAAGGCAATGGGATGACATATACAGAGCACTGAAGGAGAAAAACTGCCAGCCAAGGATCATATATCCAGCAAAACTCTCTCTGAAATATGAAGGCAAAATTAAGATACTTACAGATAAACACAAGCTTAGAGAATTTGCAAAAACCAAACCAAAGCTACAAGAAATACTAAAGGAAATTGTTTGGGCAGAAAACCAATAATATCAGATACCAGCACAACACAAGGTCACAGAACAGAACATCCTGATATCAACTCAAATAGGGAAATCACAAAAACAAATTAAGATTAATTAAAAAAAAATAATGCTCAAAACAGGGAACCATTGAAGTCAATATGTAAAAGATCACAATAATCAAAAAGAGGGACTAAATACAGGTGGCATAGAACTGCCATATGGAGAGGGATACAAGGAGATATAGGACAATACAAGTTAGGTTTTTACTGAGAAAAATAGGGGTAAATATTAAGGTAACCACAAAAAGGTATAACAACTCCATAACTCAAAATAAAAACCAAGAAAAAAGTAACGACTCAGCAAACATAAAGTCAAATACTATGAAAGTGAGGAACACACAATTTACAAAGAAAAGTGTCTCAGCACAAAGAAGTAAGTGGAAAAATGAAATTGTCAACAACACGCATAAAAAGGCATCAAAATGACAACACTAAACACATAATTTTTTTTTTTTAATCTATAATTACACTGAATGTAAATGGACTAAATGCACCAATAAGGAGACAGAGAGTCTCAGACTGGATAAAGAAACACGATCCGTCTATATGCTGCCTACAAGAGACACACCTTAGACTTAGAGACACCAACAAACTAAAACTCAAAGGATGGAAAACATTTATCAAGCAAACAATAAGCAAAAAAGAAGAGGAGTAGCAATATTAATTTCTGACAAAATAGATTTTAAACTTAAATCCACCACAAAGGATAAAGAAGGACACTACATAATGATAAAAGGGACAATTGACCAGGAAGATATAACCATATTAAATATTTATGCACCCAATGACAGGGCTGCAAGATACATAAATCAAATTTTAACAGAACTGAAAAGTGAGATAGACACCTCCACAATTATAGTAGCAGACTTCAACACACCCCTTTCGGAGAAGGACAGGACATCCAGTAAGAAGCTCAAGAGAGACACGGAAGACCTCATTACAACCATCAACCAACTTGACCTCATTGACTTATACAGAACTCTCCACCCAACTGCTGCAAAGTATACTTTTTTTTCTAGCGTAAATGGAACATTCTCTAGAATAGACCACATATTAGGTCATAAAACAAACCTTTGCAGAATCCAAAACATCAAAATAGTACAAAGCATCTTCTCAGACCACAAGGCCGTAAAAGTGAAAATCAATAACAGAAAAATTAGGGAAAAGAAATCTAATACTTGGAAACTGAACAAGACCCTCCTGAAAAAAGACTGGGTTATAGAAGACATTAAGGAGGGAATAAGGAAATTCATAGAATGCAACGAGAATGAAAATACTTCCTGTCAAAACCTCTGGGACACAGCAAAAGCAGTGCTCAGAGGCCAATTTATATCGATAAGTGCACACATACAAAAAGAAGAAAGAGCGAAAATCAGAGAACTGTCCCTACAACTTGAACAAATAGAAAGTGAGCAACAAAAGAATCCATCAGGCACCAGAAGAAAACAAATAATACAAATTAGAGCTGAACTAAATGAATTAGAGAACAGAAAAACAATTGAAAGAATTAACAAAGCCAAAAGTAGGCTCTTCGAAAAAATTAACAAAATTGATAAACCATTGGCTAGACTGACTAAAGAAATACAGGAAAGGAAACAAATAACCCGAATAAGAAACGAGAAGGGCCACATCACAACAGACCCAACTGAAATTAAAAGAATCATGTCAGATTATTATGAAAAAATTGTACTTTAACAAATTTGCAAACCTAGAAGAACTGGATGAATTCCTGGAAAAACACTACCTACCTAAACTAACACATTCAGAAGTAGAACAACTAAATAGACCCAAAACAAAAAAAGTGATTGAAACGGTAATCAAAAAACTCCCAACAAAAAAAAGCCCTGGCCCGGACGGCTTCACTGCAGAGTTCTACCAAACTTTCAGAGAAGAGTTAACACCACTACTACTAAAGGTATTTCAAAGCATAGAAAATGACGGAATACTACCTAACTCATTCTATGAAGCTACCATCTCCCTGATACCAAAACCAGGTAAAGACATCACAAAAATAGAAAATTACAGACCTATATCCCTCATGAACATAGATGCAAAAATCCTCAACAAAATTCTAGCCAATAGAATTCAACAACATATCAAAAAAATAATCCACCATGACCAAGTGAGATTTATACCAGGTATGCAAGGCTGGTTTAATATTAGAAAAACCATTAATGTAATCCACCATATAAATAAAACAAAAGACAAAAACCACATGATCTTATCAATTGATGCAGAAAAGGCATTTGACAAAGTTCAACACCCATTTATGATAAAATCTCTCACCAAAATAGGAATTGAAGGAAAATTCCTCAACATAATAAAGGGCATCCAAGAGCCAACATCACTCTAAATGGAGAGAGCCTGAAAGCATTTCCCTTAAGAACGGGAACCAGACAAGGATGCCCTTTAACACCGCTCTTATTCAACACTGTGCTAGAGGACCTAGCCAGAGCAATTAGGCTAGACAAAGAAATAAAGGGCATCTGGATAGGCAATGAGGAAGTAAAATTACCTCTATTTGCAGATGACATGATCTTATGCACAGAAAACCCTAAGGAATCCTCCAGAAAACTACTGAAACTAATAGAAGAGTTTGGCAGAGTCTCAGGTTATAAGATAAACATACAAAAATCACTTGGATTCCTCTACATCAACAAAAAGAAGATCGAAGAGGAAACCACCAAATCAATACCATTCACAGTAGCCCCCAAGAAGATAAAATACTTAGGAATAAATCTTACCAAAGATGTAAAAGACCTATACAAAGAAAACTACAAAGTACTAGTGCAAGAAACTAAAAAAAGACCTACTTAAGTGGAATAACATACCTTGCTCATGGATAGGAAGACTTAACATAGTAAAAATGTCTATTGTACCAAAAGCCATCTACACATACAATGCACTTCCGATCCAAATTCCAATGTCATTTTCTAATGTGATGGAGAAACAAATCACCAACTTCATATGGAAGGGAAAGAAGCCTCGGATAAGTAAAGCATTACTGAAAAAGGAGAACAAAGTGGGAGGCCTCACTCTACCTGATTTTAGAACCTATTATACAGCCACAGTAGTCAAAACAGCCTGGTACTGGTACAACAACAGGCACATAGACCAGTGGAACAGAATTGAAAACCCAGATAGAAATCCATCCACATATGAGCAGCTGATATTTGACAAAGGCCCAATGTCAGTTAATTGGGGAAAAGATGGTCTTTTCAACAAATGGTGCTGGCATAACTGGATATCCATTTGCAAAAAAAATGAAACAGGACCCATACCTCACACTATGCACAAAAACTAACTCCAAGTGGGTCAAAGACCTAAACATAAAGACTAAAACGATAAAGATCATGGAAGAAAAAATTGGGACAACGTTAGAAGCCCTAATACAAGGCATAAACAGAATACAAAACATTACCAAAAATGATGAAGAGAAACCCGATAACTGGGAGCTCCTAAAAATCAAACACCTATGCTCATCTAAAGACTTCACCAAAAGAGTAAAAAGACCACCTACAGATTGGGAAAGAATTTTCAGCTATGACATCTCCGACCAGTGCCTGATCTCTAAAATCTATATGATTCTGTCAAAACTCAACCACAAAAAGACAAACAACCCAATCAAGAAGTAGGCAAAGGATATGAACACGCACTTCGCTAAAGAAGATATTCAGGCAGCTAACAGATACATGAGAAAATGCTCTCGATCATTAGCCATTAGAGAAATGCAAATTAAAACTACGATGAGATTCCATCTCACTCCAACAAGGCTGGCATTAATCTAAAAAACACAAAACAATAAATGTTGGAGAGGCTGCGGAGAGATTGGAACTCTTATACACTGCTGGTGGGAATGTAAAATGGTACAACCACTTTGGAAATCTATCTGGTGTTATCTTAAACAGTTAGAAATAGAACTACCATACAACCCAGAAATCCCACTCCTCGGAATATACCCTAGAGAAATAAGAACCTTCACACAAACAGATATATGCACACCCATGTTTATTGCCGCTCTGTTTACAATAGCAAAAAGCTGGAAGCAACCAAGGTGTCCATCAATGGATGAATGGTTAAATAAATTACGGTATATTCACACAATGGAATACTACACATCGATAAAGAACAGTGAAGAATCTGTGAAACATTTCATAACATGGAGGAACCTGGAAGGCATTATGCTGAGCGAAATGAGTCAGAGGCAAAAGGACAAATATTGTATAAGACCACTATTATAAGATCTTGAGAAATAGTATAAACTGAGAAGAACACATACTTTTTTGGTTACGAGGCGGGGAGGGAGGGAGGGTGGGAGAGGGTTTTTTACTGATTAGTTAGTAGATAAGAACTGCTTTAGGTGAAGGGAATGACAATACTCAATACAGGGAAGGTCAGCTCAACTGGACTGGACCAAAAGCAAAGAAGTTTCCGGGATAAACTGAATGCTTCAAAGGTCAGCGGAGCAAGGGTGGGGGTTTGGGGACCACGGTTTAAGGCGACTTCTAAGTCAATTGGCAAAATAATTCTATTATGAAAACATTCTGCATCCCACTTTGAAATGTGGCGTCTGGGGTCTTAAATGCTAACAAGTGGCCATCTAAGATGCATCAATTGGTCTCTACCCACCTGGATCAAAGGAGAATGAAGAACACCAAGGTCACATGATAAGTAAGAGCCCAAGAGACAGAAGGGGCCACAGGAACCAGAGACTTACATCATCCTGAGACCAGAAGAACTAGTTGGTGCCCGGCCACAACCAATGACTGCCCCGACAGGGAGCACAACAGAGAACCCCTGAGGGAGCAGGAGATCAGTGAGATGCAGACCCCAAATTCTCACAAAAAGACCAGACTTAATGGTCTGACTTAGACTAGAGGAATCCCAGCGGTCATGGTCCCAAAACCTTCTGTTGGCACAGGACAGGAACCATTCCCGAAGACAGCTCATCAGACATGGAAAGGACTGGACAGTGGGTAGAAGAGAGATGCTGATGAAGAGGGAGCTATTTGTATCAGGTGGACACTTGAGACTGTGTTGGCATCTCCTGTCTGGAGGGGGGATGGGAGGATAAAGAGAGTTGGAAGCTGGCAAAATTGTCACGAAAGGAGAGACTGGAAGGGCTGACTCATTAGGGGGAGAGCAAGTGGGAGTATGGAGTAAGGTATATATAAACTTATATGTGACAGTCTGACTGGATTTGTAAACGTTCACTTGAAGCTCAATAAAAGTTAAAAAAAAAAAGCTATCCGATTATTTTCTCTGCTTAATATTTTCCTTTTATTAAGAGTATGGGAAATAAAAATAATTGAAGACCACAATATTTTAGCAGAGTATGTGGTGAGAAGTGCAAGTCACTGAATTTTTCAGGTGGAGTGAAAAAAAAAAAAAAATTCTCATTTTTCTAATAATTTTGAGGGCAGATGTAAACATTGAAGTTACCAAATACAAGAAGAAATGCATTTTTAAAAAAATTTAATATTTGAATTATTCACCAATCAATCAGTGTGTTTTATTTGAATTGACTCTTTTTTTGACCATTTTTAGTTTTGCAAGAAAACTGCATAAAAATACAAAGAATTCCCATATGCTTCTTCTCCCCACTCCCCTATTACTGACATCTTGCATTAGTTCTGCTGATTTGTTAAAATTGATGAAGCAATAGTGATCCATTAGTATTAACTAAAATCTATCATTTACGTTAGGGTTCTTTCAATTGTACAGTTCTATGGGTTTGACAAATGTGTAATATCAAGTGTCCACCATTACAGTACCATACAGAAACATTTCACCACCCTAAAAATACCCAGGGTATTCATCTATTCATTTCTTCCTGCACCTGTCTCCCCCAGTAACCACTAATCTTTTTGTCTATAGTTTTGTCTTTTCCACAGTGCCATATCTTTGGAATCATACAAAAAAAAAGTACAAAAGCAAACACATTGCCCCGAGTTGATTCCAACTCACAGTGACTGTATAGTACAGAGTAAAACTCCCCCATAGAGTTTCCAAGGAGCGACTGGAGGATTCCAACTGCCTACATTTTGGTTATCAGCCCAATGTTTAACCTCTGCGCCACCAGGGCTCCTGGAATCATACAGTATGTAATTTTTTAGACTGATTTATTTAACATACCAATATGTATTGTAGGTACCTGCATTCTTGATAGCTCATTTCCTCATTGTATAGACATATCACAGATCGTTTACTCATTTATCTATTGAGGGATACCTTGGTTGTTTTCATGTTTACTGATTATGAATAAATATTTATAAATACTTGTGTGCAAATATTCTTGTGGACATATATTCAATTCATTGTGGTTGCATTAGATTGGGTAAATGTCTCAGTGCACAATAGTTAGTTAGGTCTTATAGTAAATTTATATTTAGCTTTGTAAGAAACTGTAAGACCGTCTTCCAGAGTGGCCGTACCATTTTGCATTCCCAACAATGAATGAGAGTCTCTGTTGCTCTACACCTTTGTCAGCATTTGGTTTTGCCAGTGGTTTGGATTTTAGCCATTTGAATAGATGCGCAGTGCTATCTGATTGTCATTTTAATCTGCAATTTCTTGATGGCATTTTTCATAGGCATTTATTGTTTCTTTGATGAAGTGTCTGTTCAGACCTTTGACCCATTTTTTTAATTGCATGATTTGTTTTCTTATTTTTAAGTTTTAAGAATTTTTTGTACATTTTGGGTACCAGATCTTTATCAAATATGTGTTTTGTAAATATTTTCTTCCAGTCAGTGGCTTTTATTTTCATTCTCTTAACAGTGCTTCCTGAGTAGAAGTTTAATTTTAATGAAGGTCAACGTATCAATTTTCTCTATCATGACCATGCTTTTGGTTCTGTATCTAAAAAGTCGTCACCAAACCCAAAATCACTTACAATTTATCCTATGTTATCCTTTAAAATTTTATAGCTTTGCATCTTATATTTAGATCTTGTAAATGGTGTAAAATCTGTGTCTTGACTTTTTTTTATGTTGAAATCCAGTTGTTCCAGCAGCATTTGTGTAACGATTATACTTTTTTCTTTGAATTGCCTTTGATCCTTTGTCAAATATAAATTGACTGTGCTTACCTGGGTTTAATTCTGGAGCGTCTGTTTTGTTTCATTGATTTATTTGCTTACTCTTTCACCAATATCATTCTGCTTTGATGATTGTAGTGTTATAGTAAGACATGAAATCAGTCCCCTGACTTTGTTCTTCTTCAGTGTTGTGTTCATAACTGAACCAAACCCATTGTCCTCAAGTTGATTTCAACTCATAGAGGCACTATAGGACAGAGTAGAACTGCCATATAAGGTTTCTAAGGAGTAGCTGGTGGATTTGAACTGCCAACCTTTTGGTTAGCAGCCAAACTCTTAACCACTTTGCCACCAGGACTCCATAGTGTTCATAAAAACTACATGGATATATGCATGCTTTTCAGACATTCTTCTGAGATACGTGAAGGACCTTAGACAGTCTCTGAGATATGAAAAGTGGTCAAATGATGGGTATGGAACATTCTGCATTGTTACTTATTAGATTTCCTTGAGATCCTTGGAAATTATTTGAAATAATATTTCATATTTCCCTTAGAACCAAATGTATTATTTAGAATACAGTCTAACCTGTCTTAATAAATACTCTCAAAACATACACTGTTTAATTACATAAAACTTCATCTTTTTTCTCACATAACAATGCAGAAAAGGTAAGTGGTCTAGGCTAGCAGGGCAGCTGTAGTTTCACCAGCTCACTAAGGATCTCAGTCTTTCAATCTGGTTGTTCCACCTTCTGTAAGATTGTCATCTTTGCTTACATGGGTAAGGATGTTGTCACTGCCCCATACAAATTTCAGGCAACATGAAGGAGGAAGGAAAGTGAGAGTCCACAGAACAGGACCTGGAAGTTGCTTACAAGTACGTCTACTCACATTTCACAAGCAAGGACTTAGTCACATGGCTGTACACAGTCGCAAAGAAGTCTGGGTATTTAGCTGGGAAGACATTTGCATAACTAAGGTTTATAGGTAGAGGATGGGGAATATCTATAACAAAACAAAACAAAAGGATGGTAGGATAAGCATTCTCTTTTTACAAAACAAATGTTTTTGTTGTTTATATTTACAGTTCTTTTTTTATTTTTTTAAATAATAGAGAAAAAAATTGCGTAAGTTGTTGGTGTTAAAGATTTAAACAGAATAATAGATTTAAATAGGTGAAAATCTGTTATTTACTTGGAGGTAGAGATTAAACTTTCAAGCACTAAATATTATGTATTTCAGGATTTCTATGCAATGAAAGTCTTATACAGATTATATACACACACACACACACACACATCCATTTGCTTGTCAAGTCAGTTCTGACTCATGGTGACGCTATGTATATAAAAATAGAAATGAGTTCCCATAGTTCCCATTGTGTTTCAATTGCTAATTTTTCAGTAGTTTGTAGATTATCAGGCCTTTCTTTTGAAGTACCTCTGGGTGGATTCGAACATCCAACTTTTCGGTTAGCAGCTGAGTGTGTTAATCTTTTGCCCCATCCAGGGACTCGCTATCTTACCTCTCTTGTTCTGTATATACCACTTTAAATCTTTATAGGCAAGAAGCCAAAGGCAGTAGTAGGAATATCAGCACTACTGTTGCAACAAAAATATGGACAAAATTTATAATAATTGCAGGTAGTGCTTAATAGGATTGAATAAGCCATTATTCATTTATTATCTGTAAAGTAATTAAAGACTTCTGGCAAAGTAGAAATTGAATATCAAATCTCAAAAATGAGCCAAATTAAAAAGAACTATTCTGTTATATTTTTCTGTAAAATTGCCTTGGTTTGTTTAGACTTATGACTTCAGCAAAGATTAAAGCTGAAAATGCTTGAAGAATTATGTATATGTATACATATATAATTCAATGTATATGAATAATTCTCTCATATGCAGAAAAGATATCCGAACTCGTTCATTTAACATAGGTAAATGTGACAAAGACAACTTAAGGCTTAATGAGGCTAAATCAAATTAATTATAACTGTATCTGTGGCATCGAATCCCCCCCCAAACTGCCTCCTGGCATTGTAGAAACCTGGGCATATGTGAGCTTAGGTCAAACTACTCAAAATCAAAAAGCTGACAGATCAGATTTTCTCCCTGAGGTTTTGCTCATTAGCCAAACCAGAATCCGTAATACATCAGGTCACTCTGCTTGAGTTCCCAAACAACACATGACTTTGGGATATGATCCCATGATAAGTAATTGAAAGTGTCTAAAACATGTACCTGGTATAATCGGCGACGGATGACAGCTTAGGCAGAAGGATTTTTCTCCTCTCTCTGTCGCATATTTTTGACAGTTTTACAAACTGCTGTCTTACAGCACCCTTCAGTTCCAATCTTAAATTTTTGTTTGTTGTACTACCATGTACTGGGTTCCTTTGCTTTTTTTTTTTTTTTTAAATAATTTTTATTGTGCTTTAAGTGAAAGTTTACAAGTCAAGTCAGTCTTTCACACAAAAACCCATATACACCTTGCTACACACTCCCAATTACTCTCCCCCTTAATGAGACAGCCTGCTCTCTCCCTCCACTCTCTATCTTCGTGTCCTTTTTGCCAGTTTCTAACCCCTCCACCCTCTCATCTCCCCCCCAGGCAGGAGATGCCAACCTAGTCTCAACTGTCCACCTGATCCAAGAAGATCACTCCTCACCAGCATCCCTCTCCAATGCATTGTCCCGTCCAATTTATGTCTGAAGAGTTGGCTTCGGGAATGGTACCAGTCCTGGGGCAACAGAAGGTCTGGGGACCATGACCACTGGGGTCCTTCTAGTCTCAGTCAGACCATTAAGTCTGGTCTTATGAGAATTTGGGGTCTGCATCCCACTGTTCTCCTGTTCCCTTAGGGGTTCTCTGTTGTGCTCCCTGTCAGGGCAGTCATCGGTTGTGGCTGGGCACCATCTAGTTCTTCTGGTCTCAGGATGATGTAATTCTCTGCTTCATGTGGCCCTTTCTTTCTCTTGGGCTCATAGTTATCGTGTGACCTTGGTGTTCTACATTCTCCTTTGATCCAGGTGGGTTGAGACCAATTGATGCATTTTAGATGGCCGCTTGCTAGCGGTTAAGACCCCAGACACCACACTTCAAAGTGGGACGCAGAATGTTTTCATAATAGAATTTATTTTGCCAATTGACTTAGTAGTCCCCTTAAGCCATAGTCCCCAAACTCCCGCCCTTGCTCCGCTGACCTTCGAAGCATTCAGTTTATCCCGGAAACTTCTTTGCTTTTGGGTGGTCCAGTTGAGCTGAACTTCCCTGTATTGAGTATTGCCGTTCCCCTCACCTAAAGTAGTTCTTACCTACTGTTTAATCAGTAAATAACTCTCTCCCACTCTCCCTCCCTCCCCTCTCTCATAACCACAAAAGAATGTATTCTTCTCAGTTTATACTATTTCTCAAGATCTTATAATAGTGGTCTTATACAATATTTGTCCTTTTGCATCTGACTAATTTCACTCAGCATAATGCCTTCCAGGTTCCTCCATGTTATGAAATGTTTCACAGATTCGTCACTGTTCTTTATCAGTGCGTAGTATTCCATTGTGTGAATATACCATAATTTATTTAACCATTCATCTGTTGATGGACACCTTGATTGCTTCCAGCTTTTTGCTATTGTAAACAGAGCTGCAATAAACATGGGTTTGCATATATCTGTTCATGTAAAAGCTCTTATTTCTCTGGGGTATATTCCGGGGAGTGGGATTTCTGGGTTGTATGGTAGTTCTATCTCTAACTTTTAAGAAAATGCCAGATAGATTTCCAAAGTGGTTGTACCATTTTACATTCCCACCAGCAGTGTATAAGAGTTCCAATCTCTCCGCAGCCTCTCCAACATTTATTGTTTTGTGTTTTTTGGATTAATGTCAGCCTTGTTGGAGTGAGCTGGAATCTCATCATAGTTTTAATTTGCATTTCTCTAATGGCTAATGATCGAGAGCATTTTCTCATGTATCTGTTAGCTGCCTGAATATCTTCTTTAGTGAAATGTGTGTTCATATCCTTTGCCCACTTCTTGATTGGGTTGTTTGTCTTTTTGTGCTTGAGTTTTAACAGAATCATATAGATTTTAGAGATCAGGTGCTGGTCGGAGATGTCATAGCTGAAAATTCTTTCCCAGTCTGTAGGTGGTCTTTTTACTCTTTTGGTGAGGTCTTTAGATGAGCATAGGTGTTTGATTTTTAGGATCTCCTAGTTATCTGGTTTTTCTTCATCATTTTTGGTAATGTTTTGTATTATGTTTATGCCTTGTATTAGGGCTCCTAAGGTTGTCCCTATTTTTTCTTCCATAATCTTTATCGTTTTAGTCTTCATGTTTAGGTCTTTGACCCACTTGGAGTTAGTTTTTGTGCATGGTGTGAGGTATGGGTCCTGTTTCATTTTTTTTGCAAATGGATATCCAGTTATGCCAGCACCATCTTTTCCCCAATTAACTGACACTGGGCCTTTGTCAAATATCAGCTGCTCATATGTGGATGGATTTCTATCTGGGTTCTCAATTCTGTTCCACTGGTCTATTTGCCTGTTGTTGTACCAGTACCAGGCTGTTTTGACTACTGTGGCTGTATAATAGGTTCTGAAATCAGGTAGAGTGAGGCCTCCCACTTTCTTCTTCTTTTTCAGTAATGCTTTACTTATCCGAGGCTTCTTTCCCTTCCATATGAAGTTGGTGATTTGTTTCTCCATCACATTAGAAAATGACATTGGAATTTGGATCGGAAGTGCATTGTATGTATAGATGGCTTTGGTAGAATAGACATTTTTTACTATGTTAAGTCTTCCTATCCATGAGCCAGGTATGTTTTTGCACTTATGTAGGTCTTTTTTAGTTTCTTGCACTAGTACTTTGTAGTTTTCTTTGTATAGGTCTTTTACATCTTTGATAAGATTTATCCCTAAGTATTTTATCTTCTTGGTGGCTACTGTGAATGGTATTGATTTGGTTAATTCCTTTTCGATGTTCTTTTTGTTGATGTAGAGGAATCCAAGTGATTTTTGTATGTTTATCGTATAACTTGAGACGCTGCCGAACTCTTCTTTTGGTTTCAGTAGTTTTCTGGAGGATTCCTTAGGGTTTTCTGTGTATAAGATCATGTCATCTACAAATAGAGATAATTTTACTTCCTCCTTGCCTATCCGGATGTCCTTTATTTCTTTGTCTAGCCTAATTGCTCTGGCTAGGACCTCTAGCACAGTGTTGAATAAGAGCGGTGATAAAGGGCATCCTTGTCTGGTTCCTGTTCTCAAGGGAAATGCTTTCAGGCTCTCTCCATTTAGGGTGATGTTGGCTGTTGGCTTTGTATAGATGCCCTTTATTATGTTGAGGAATTTTCCTTCAATTCCTATTTTGGTGAGAGTTTTTATCATGAATGGATGTTAAACTTTGTCAAATGCCTTTTCTGCATCAATTGATAAGATCATGTGGTTTTTGTCTTTTGTTTTATTTATATGGTGGATTACATTAATGGTTTTTCTGATATTAAACCAGCCTTGCATACCTGGTATAAATCCCACTTGGTCATGGTGGATTATTTTTTTGATATGTTGTTGAATTCTATTGGCTAGAATTTTGTTGAGGGTTTTTGCGTCTATGTTCATGAGGGATATAGGTCTGTAATTTTCTATTTTTGTGATGTCTTTACCTGGTTTTGGTATCAGGGAGATGGTAGCTTCATAGAATGAGTTAGGTAGTATTCCGTCATTTTCTATGCTTTGAAATACCTTTAGTAGTAGTGGTGTTAACTCTTCTCTGAAAGTTTGGTAGAACTCTGTAGTGAAGCAGTCCGGGCCAGGGCTTTTTTTTTTGTTGGGAGTTTTTTGATTACCTTTTCAATCTCGTTTTTTGCTATGGATCTATTTAGTTGTTCTACTTCTGAATGTGTAAGTTTAGGTAGATAGTGTTTTTCTATGAATTCATCCATTTCTTCTACATTTGCATATTTGTTGGAGTACAATTTTTCGTAATAATCTGATATGATTCTTTTAACTTCAGTTGGGTCTGTTGTGATGTAGCCCTTCTCGTTTCTTATTCGGGTTATTTGTTTCCTTTCCTGTATTTCTTTATCAGTCTAGCCAATGGTTTATCAATTTTGTTAATTTTTCCAAAGAACCAGCTTTTGGCTTTGTTAATTCTTTCAATTGTTTTTCTGTTCTCTAATTCATTTGGTTCAGCTCTAATTTTGATTATTTGTTTTCTTCTGGTGCCTGATGGTTCTTTCATTGCTCACTTTCTATTTGTTCAAGTTGTAGTGACAGTACTCTGATTTTGGCTCTTTCTTCTTTTTGTAGGTGTGCATTTATCGATATAAATTGACCTCTGAGCACTGCTTTTGCTGTGTTCCAGAAGTTTTGATAGGAAGTGTTTTCATTCTCATTGCATTCTATGAATTTGTTTATTCCCTCCTTAATATCTTCTATAACCCAGTCTTTTTTCAGGAGGGTATTGTTCAGTTTCCAAGTATTTGATTTGTTTTCCCTGATCTTTCTGTTATTGATTTCCACTTTTATGGCCTCATGGTCTGAGAAGATGCTTTGTAATATTTTGATGTTTTGGATTCTGCAAAGGTGTGTTTTATGACCCAATATGTGGTCTATTCTAGAGAATGTTCCATGCGTGCTAGAAGAAAAGTATACTTTGCAACTGTTGGGTGGAGTGTTCTGTATAAGTTTATGAGGTCAAGTTGGTTGATTGTAGCAATTAGGTCTTCCGTGTCTCTATTGAGCTTCTTACTGGATGTCCTGTCCTTCTCCGAAAGTGGTGTGTTGAAGTCTGCTACTATAATTGTGGAGGTGTCTATCTCACTTTTTGGTTCCGTTAAAGTTTGTTTTATGTATCTTGCAGCCCTGTTATTGGGTGCATAAAATATTTAATATGGTTATATCTTCCTGGTCAGTTGTCCCTCTTATCATTATGTAGTGTCCTTCTTTATCCTTCGTGGTGGATTTAAGTTTAAAGTCTATTTTGTCAGAAATTTATATTGCTACTCCTGCTCCTTTTTACTTGTTGTTTGCTTGATATATTTTTCACATCCTTTGAGTTTTAGTTTGTTTGTGTCTCTGAGTCTAAGGTGTGTCTCTTGCAGGGAGCATATAGACGGATCGTGTTTCTTTATCCAGTCCGAGACTCTCTGTCTCTTTATTGGTGCATTTAGTCCATTTATATTCAGTGTAATTATGGATAAGTGTGTGTTTAGTGATGTCCTTTTGATGCCTTTTGTGTGTGTTGTTGACAATTTCATTTTTCCACTTAGTTTTTTGTGCTGAGACATTTTTCTTTGTAAATTGTGTGTTCCTCATTTTCACGGTAGTTGAATTTCTGTTTGCTGAGTCGTTATGTTTTTCTTGGTTTTTATTTTGAGCTATGGAATTGTTAGACCTCTTTGTGGTTACCTTAATATTTACCCCTATTTTTCTAAGTAAAACCTAACTTGTATCATCCTATATCGCCTTGTATTCCTCTCCATATGGCAGTCTATGCCTCCTGTATTTAGTCCCTCTTTTTGATTATTGTGATCTTGTACATAATGATTTCAATGATTCCCTGTTTTGAGCATTTTTTCTTTTTAAAATTAATCTTAATTTGTTTTTGTGATTTCCCTATTTGAGTTGATATCAGAATGTTCTGCTCTGTGACCTTGTGTTGTGTTGGTATCTGATATCATTGATTTTCTGACCAAATAATTTCCTTTAGTATTTCTTGTAGCTTTGGTTTTTTGTTTTTTGTTTTTTTTTCCCCACACTGAGGCATAAAAGCTTTAATTTCCGAGTTCAATCAGGAAATACATACCTCAAGGGAGTCTTTTCTATTATTTTGGTTTTCATTAATTATTTTTGTAATAACAGATTTATTGAAATATAACTCACCCATTGAAAGTATTCAAATCAACGGCTTTTAGTATATTCAGGGTTGTGTGACCATCACCACAATCAATTTCAGAACACTTTCATCACTCCCCTAAAAAGACCCAACCCCATTAGCACCTTTAGCATTCACTCCTCTTTTCCCCTTCAGCCCGGTTGTTGTTGTTAACTACGCTCATATCACCCCAGACTCATGGTGAGTCTATGCACAATGGACTCAGACTTTTCTGATTCACGGGGTTTTCAATGACTGATTTTCAGAAGTAGACTGTCAGGACAGTTTTTCTAGTCTGTCTTAGTCTGGAAGCTCTGCTAAAACTTGTTCAGCATCACAGCAACAGTCAAGCCTGCACTGACAGACAAGTGGCGGCTGGGCTTGAGGTACACTGGCAGGGAATTCTACCAGGGAACCACCACTGCCCTCCCCCACCTCCACTCTAGCCCTAAAAAAAAAAGCCCTAGGCAACCACTAATTTACTTTCTGTCTCTATACAGATTTGCCTATTCTGGACATATCATACTAATAAAATCACACACTATGTGGTCTTTTGTGACTGGCTTCTTTTACTTACTATCAGCTTTTCAAGGTGGTATATCTATACAATGGAATATTATTTGGTAATTAAAAGGAATGGTTTGTTAACTTTTTTTATTATTTTGAATTTGAGTTAAGTTTAAATTTTTTTTTATTAACTTTTATTGAGCTTCAAGTGAACTTTTCCAAATCAAGTCAGACTGTCACATATAAGTTTACATACACCTTACTCTGTACTCCCACTTGCTCTCCCCCTAATGAGTCAGCCCTTCCAGTCTCTCCTTTCGTGACAATTTTGCCAGCTTCCAACTCTCTCTATCCTCCCATCCCCCCTCCAGACAGGAGATGCCAACACAGTCTCAAGTGTCCACCTGATACAAATAGCTCCCTCTTCATCAGCATCTCTCTCCTACCCACTGTCCAGTCCCTTTCATGTCTGATGAGTTGTCTTCGGGAATGGTTCCTGTCCTGTGCCAACAGAAGGTTTGGGGACCATGACCGCTGGGATTCCTCCAGTCTCAGTCAGACCATTAAGTCTGGTCTTTTTGTGATAATTTGGGGTCTGCATTGCACTGATCTCCTGCTCCCTCGGGGGTTCTCTGTTGTGCTCCCTGTCAGGGAAGTCATCGGTTGTGACTGGGCACCAACTAGGTTTTCTGGTCTCAGGATGATGTAGGTCTCTGGTTCATGTGGCCCTTTCTGTCTCTTGGGCTCTTAGTTATCGTGTGACCTTGGTGTTCTTCATTCTCCTTTGATCCAGGTGGGTTGACACCAATTAATGCATCTTAGATGGCCACTTGTTAGCATTTAAGACCCCAGACGCCACATTTCAAAGTGGGATGCAGAATGTTTTCATAATAGAATTTATTTTGCCAATTGACTTAGAAGTCGCCTTAAACCATGGTCCCCAAACCCCCACCCTTGCTCCGCTGACCTTTGAAGCATTCAGTTTATCCCGGAAACTTCTTTGCTTTTGGTCCAGTCCAATTCAGCTGACCTTCCATGTATTGAGTGTTGTCTTTCCCTTCACCTAAAGCAGTTCTTATCTACTAACTAATCAGTAAATAACCCTCTCCCACCCTCCCTCCCTCCCCACCTCGTAACCACAAAAGTATGTGTTCTTCTCAGTTTATACTATTTCTCAAGATCTTATAATAGTGGTCTTACACAATATTTGTCCTTTTGCCTCTGACTCATTTCGCTCAGCATAATGCCTTCCAGGTTCCTCCATGTTATGAAATGTTTCACAGATTCGTCACTGTTCTTTATCGATGCATAGTATTTCATTGTGTGAATATACCACAATTTATTTAACCATTCATCCTTTGATGGACACCTTGGTTGCTTTCAGCTTTTTGCTATTGTAAACAGAGCTGCAATAAACATGGGTGTGCATATATCTGTTTGTGTGAAGGCTCTTGTATCTCTAGGGTATAATCCGAGGAGTGGGATTTCTGGGTTGTATGGTAGTTCTATTTCTAACTGTTTAAGATAACGCCAGATAGATTTCCAAAGTGGTTGTACCATTTTACATTCCCACCAGCAGTGTATAAGAGTTCCAATCTCTCCGCAGCCTCTCCAACATTTATTATTCTGTGTTTTTTGGATTAATGCCAGCCTTGTTGGAGTGAGATAGAATCTCATCATAGTTTTGATTTGCATTTCTCTAATGGCTAATGATCGAGAGCATTTTCTCATGTATCTGTTAGCTAATGATCGAGAGCATTTTCTCATGTATCTGTTAGCTGCCTGAATATCTTCTTTAGTGAAATCTGTGTTCATATCCTTTGCCCACTTCTTGATTGGGTTGTTTGTCTTTTTGTGATTGAGTTTTGACAGAATCATAGAGATTTTAGAGATCAGGCGCTGGTTGGAGATGTCATAGCTGAAAATTCTTTCCCAGTCTGTAGGTGGTCTTTTTACTCTTTGGGTGAAGTCTTTAGATGAACATAGGTGTTTGATTTTTAGAAGCTTCCAGTTATCTGGTTTTTCTTCATCATTTTTGGTAATGTTTTGTATTCTGTTAATGCCTTGTATTAGGGCTCCTAAGATTGTCCCTATTTTTTCTTCCATGATCTTTATCGTTTTAGCCTTTATGTTTAGGTCTTTGATCCACTTGGAGTTAGTTTTTGTGCATGGTGTGAGGTATGGGTCCTGTTTCATTTTTCTGGAAATGGATATCCAGTTATGTCAGCACCATTTGTTAAAAAGACCATCTTTTCCCCAATTAACTGACACTGGGCCTTTGTCAAATATCAGTTGCTCATATGTAGATGGATTTATATCTAGGTTCTCAATTCTGTTCCACTGGTCTACGTGTCTGTTGTTGTACCAGTACCAGTCTGTTTTGACAACTTTGGCTGTATAATAGGTTCTGAAATCAGGTAGAGTGAGACCTCCCACTTTCTTCTTCTTTTTCAGTAATGCTTTGCTTATCCGAGGCTTCTTTCCCTTCCATATGAAGTTGGTGATTTGTTTCTCTATCACCTTAAAGAATGACATTGGAATTTGGATCGGAAGTGCATTGTATGTATAGATGGGTTTTGGTAGAATAGACATTTTTACTATGTTAAGTCTTCCTATCCATGAGCAAGATATGTTTTTCCACTTAAGTAGGTCCTTCTTAATTTCTTGTAGTAGAGCTTTGTATTTTTCTTTGTATAGGTCTTTTACATCCTTGGTGAGATTTATTCCTAAGTATTTTATCTTCTTGGGGGCTACTGTGAATGGTATTGATTTGGTGATTTCCTCTTCAATCTTCTTTTTGTTGATGTAGAGGAATCCAAGTGATTTTTGTATGTTTATCTTATAACCTGAGACTCTGCCGAACTCTTCTATTAGTTTCAGTAGTTTTCTGGAGGATTCCTTAGGGTTTTCTGCATATAGCATCATGTCATCTGCAAATAGAGATAATTTTACTTCCTCTTTGCAAATCGGATGCCCTTTATTTCTTAGTCTAGCCTAATTGCTCTGGCTAGGACTTCTAGCACAGTGTTGAATAAGAGCAGTGATAAAGGGCATCCTTGTGTGGTTCCCGTTCTCAAGGGAAATGCTTTCAGGCTCTCTCCATTTAGAGTGATGTTGGCTGTTGGCTTTGCATAAAAAAAAAAAAATGTTGAGGAATTTTCCTTCAATTCCTATTTTGGTAAGAGTTTTTACAATAAATGGGTGTTGGACTTTGTCAAATGCCTTTTCTGCATCAATTGATAAGATCATGTGGTTTTTGTCTTTTGTTTTATTTATATGCTGGATTACGTTAATGGTTTTTCTAATATTAAACCAGCCTTGCATACCTGGTATAATTCCCACTTGGTCGTGGTGAATTATTTTTTTGATATGTTGTTGAATTCTATTGGCTAGAATTTTGTTGAGGATTTTTGCATCTATGTTCATGAGGGATATAGGTCTGTAATTTTCTTTTTTTGTGATGTCTTTACCTGGTTTTGGTATCAGGGTGATGGTGGCTTCATAGAATGAGTTGCGTAGTATTCCGTCATTTTCTATGCTTTGAAATACCTTTAGTAGTAGTGGTGTTATCTCTTCTCTGAAAGTTTGGTAGAACTCTGCAGTATAGCCCTCCGGGCCAGGTCTTTTTTTTGGGGGGGAAGTTTTTTGATTACCATTTCAATCTCTTTTTTTGTTATGGGTCTATTTAGTTGTTCTACTTCTGATTGTGTTAGTTTAGGTAGGTAGTATTTTCCCAGGAATTCATCCATTTCTTCTAGGTTTGCAAATTTGTTAGACTACAATTTTTTGTAATAATCTGACATGATTCTTTTAATTTCAGTTGGGTCTGTTGTGATGTGGCCCTTTTTGTTTCTTATTCAGGTTATTTGTTTCCTTTCCTGTATTTCTTTAGTCAGTCTAGCCAATGGTTTATCAATTTTGTTAATTTTTCCAAAGAACCAGCTTTTGGCTTTGTTAATTCTTTCAATTGTTTTTCTGTTCTCTAATTCATTTAGTTCAGCTCTAATTTGTATTATTTGTTTTCTTCTGGTGCCTGATGGATTCTTTTGTTCCTCCCTTTCTATTTGTTCAAGTTGTAGGGACAGTTCTCTGATTTTGGCTCTTTCTTCTTTTTGTATGTGCATTTATTGATATAAATTGACCTCTGAGCACTGCTTTTGCTGTGTCCCAGAGGTTTTGATAGGAAGTATTTTCATTCTCGTTGCATTCTATGAATTTCCTTATTCCCTCCTTAATGTCTTCTATAACCCAGTCTTTTTTCAGGAGGGTCTTGTTCAGTTTCCAAGTATTAGATTTCTTTTCCCTAATTTTTCTGTTATTGATTTCCACTTTTATGGCCTTGTGGTCTGAGAAGATGCTTTGTACTATTTCGATGTTTTGGATTCTGCAAAGGTTTGTTTTATGACCTAATACGTGGTCTTTTCTAGAGAATGTTCCATTTGCACTAGAAAAAATAGTATACTTTGCAGCTGTTGGGTGGAGAGTTCTGTATAAGTCAACGAGGTCAAGTTGGTTGATGGTTGTAACTAGGTCTTCCGTGTCTCTATTGAGCTTCTTACTGGATGTCCTGTCCTTCTCCGAAAGTGGTGTGTTGAAGTCCCCTACTATAATTGTGGAGGTGTCTATCTCACTTTTCAGTTCTGTTAAATATGATTTATGTATCTTGCAGCCCTGTCATTGGGTGTATAAATATTTAATATGGTTATATCTTCCTGGTCAATTGTCCCTTTTATCATTATGTAGTGTCCTCTTTATCCTTTGTGATTGATTTAAGTTTAAAGTCGATTTTGTCAGAAATTTATATTGCTACTCCGTTTTTGCTTGTTGTTTGCTTGATATGTTTTTTTCCATCCTTTGAGTTTTAGTTTGTTTGTGTCTCTAAGTCTAAGGCGTGTCTCTTGTAGGCAGCATATAGACGGATCGAGTTTGTTTATCCAGTCCGAGACTCTCTGTCTCTTTATTGGTGCATTTAGTCCATTTACATTCAGTGTAATTATAGATAAGTAAGTGTTCAGTGTTGTCATTTTGATGCTTTTTTACGTGTGTTGACAATTTCATTTTTCCACTTACTTTTTTGAGCTGAGACGTTTTTCTTTGTAAATTGTGAGATCCTCATTTTCATAGTATTTGACTTTATGTTTGTTGAGTCGTTACGTTTTTCTTGGCTTTTATTTTGAGTTATGGAGTTGTTATACCTTTTTGTGGTTACCTTAATATTTACCTCTATTTTTCTAAGTAAAAACCTAACTTGTATTTTCGTATATCGCTTTGTATCCCTCTCCATATGGCAGTTCTATGCCACCTGTATTTAGTCCCTCTTTTTGATTATTGTGATCTTTTACATATTGACTTCAATGGTTCCCTGTTTTGAGCATTATTTTTTTTTAATTAATCTTAATTTGTTTTTGTGATTTCCCTATTTGAGTTGATATCAGGATGTTCTGTTCTGTGACCTTGTGTTGTGCTGGTATCTGATATTATTGGTTTTCTGCCCAAACAATTTCCTTTAGTATTTCTTGTAGCTTTGGTTTGGTTTTTGCAAATTCTCTAAGCTTGTGTTTATCTGTAAATATCTTAATTTCACCTTCATATTTCAGAGAGAGTTTTGCTGGATATATGATCCTTGGTTGGCAGTTTTTCTCCTTCAGTGCTCTGTATATGTCATCCCATTGCCTTCTTGCCTGCATGGTTTCTGCTGAGCAGTCTGAATTTATTCTTATTGATTCTCCCTTGTAGGAGACCTTTCTTTTATCCCTGGCTGCTTTTAAAATTTTCTCTTTATCTTTGGCTTTGGCAAGTTTGATGATAATATGTCTTGGTGTTTTTCTTTTTGGATCCATCTTAAATGGGGTTCGATAAGCATCTTGAATATATCCTTTTGTCTTCATGATGTCAGGGAAGTTTTCTGTCAGCAGATCTTCAACTATTTTCTCTGTGCTTTCTGTCCTCCCTCCCTGTTCTGGGACTCCAATCACACGCAAGTTGTCCTTCTTGATAGAGTCCCACATGATTCTTAGGGTTTCTTCATTTTTTTAAATTCTTTATCTGATTTTTTTTCAGCTAAGTTAGTGTTAATTCCCTGGTCCTCCAGATTTCCCACTCTGCATTCTAATTGTTTGAGTCTGCTCCTATGACTTCCTATTGCGTTGTCTAATTCTGTAATTTTATTGTTAACCTTTTGGATTTCTGCATGCTGCCTCTCTATGGATTCTTGCAACTTATTAATTTTTTCACTATGTTCTTGAATAATCTTTTTGAGTTCTTCAACTGTTTTATCAGTGTGTTCCTTGGCTTTTTCTGCAGTTTGCCTTATTTCATTTCTGAGGTCATCCCTGATGTCTTGAAGCATTCTGTAAATTAGTTTTTTATATTCTGTACCTGATAATTCCAGGATTGTATCTTCATTTGGGAAACATTTTGTTTCTTTTGTTTGGGGGGTTGTAGAAGCTGTCATGGTCTGCTTCTTTATGGGGTTTGATATCCACTGCTGTCTCCGAGCCATCACTAAGATATAGTAGTGATTTATTCTATATTTTCTCATTGAGTCTTATCTCGTTTTGTTTTCTTTCAATATATGTGGATGAGCTACTAGATTGTACTGTCTTGTTTGTTGTAGCCCTTGACTTTTGACTTACTTATGACCTATTACCAGCTGGTTTGGGCTGTTGCCAGATATATATGCCTGAGTCTATTCACTGTTCTTGAGTATAATCTGATTTTGGGTCATCAAGTGTGTGCTGTACCCTAACACCTATCCACCTCGAGAAGTGGTGGTGATAGTTGTGTGCACCAGATTCTACTAGCAGCTGGGGTTCATACTCCAGGGGGAGTAGGATGCTGACAGGCTTCCCCCAAGGGTCAGTGAGGTAGGTGTGTCTCTATTCCTATAGCACCTTGGTGGGAGGGCTCTGCAGCTGTACCTTAGGCCCCCAATGCAAGTGCCTCTACTGATTGGTAGGTGTCACCCTCCTTAGACCCCTAAGGCAAGAGGCTAGGTGGTCTGGGGGGAGCTTCAGCCCTCAGTTCCCTGTTGTGGGTCAGTTAGGGCTCTGTTGAATAAGCAGGGATATCAGCCCTGGGAAACTTGTTTTTCCAGTAAATCCGCTAAAAAAAATGCTGTCGGATCCCTATCAGAACTGCCTTTGCATTATAATAGCCACCTTGTTCCCTGTAAGAATGAAAGCCTGAGATTTGGATCATATATGCTTGGCTGGAGCTGGTTCTGTGTTTTTAGTCCAATTAGGGAAGGATTTTTGGTCCCCGGGTTTCTTGTGGTTGCTTTTCTCAGGCTGGAAGAATGGGTTAGGAAAAGACCAAAAAAAAAAAGGGGAAAAGCAAAGCTGCGGAGCCGGAGCCGTTCTCCCTCTGGCTCAGGAAATTCCAATGTTAATGAAGCCGCCTGGGAAGGGGAGGGGAGGGTTCAGAAAAACAGGAGAGAGTAGCACCCCGGAATATAGCCAAAGTTGCTTATCTTGCTTGGGATGACTATTTTATCTGAGATTCCCGAGGGGCGTGTCGCCTATGTGTGCTGGCTGTGTGGAGATTGTCCCCAAGGGTCTGGCCCACTGAAGCCACGGTCAGATCCTCCACTGCCAGTCCAAAGCCCAGCGTCAAGGTTCCCCTGCTGGGACGCTGCACTCCTGGCTCCAAAATCAGTGGCTGCCTCCCGGGGACTTTTGGTCCCGCCAGCCCTGTCACTGCGGTGCCCCCGCGGACAGGCTGGGCCCCCTCCCGGGGTTAGCTCAGGGGAGTAGGGCTGTGCCCCATGTTTGCGCTGTGACCGGATGCCGTGTTCTGCTCCCCTGTGTCCAATCCAAAGCCTGGTGCCAAGGTTCCCCAGCTGGGACGCTGCACTCCCAGCTCCAAAACCAGTCACTGCCTCCCGGGGACTTCTTCTCCCACCAGCCGCATCGCCACGCCGCCCACGCGGACCGGCTGGGCCCCCTCCCAGGGCCAGTTCAGGTGGGTAGGGCTGCGCCCCGTGTTTGTGCTGTCACAGATGTCATGTTCAGCTCCCCTGCACCCGGTCTAAGCCTGGGGCCAAGGTTACCTGACTGGGACGCTGGCTCCAGGCTCCAAAAACAGTCGCTGCTTCCCCGTAGTTGTTCTTTCTCCCTCTCTGTCACTCAGGTCAACTCTTTAAATCTGTGTTTGTTGTTCAGGGTTCTTAGATTGTCATGTATGTGATGGATTCACTTGTTTTTCCGAGTCTTTGTTGCAAGAGGGATCCAAGGTAGAGTCTACCTAGCCAGCCATCTTGGCCCCCCTCCTTTGGTTTGGTTTTTGAAAATTCTCTGACTTGTGTTTATCTGTAAATGTTTTAATTTTGCCTTCATATTTGAGAGAGAGTTTTGCTGGATATATGACCCTTGGTTGGCAGTTTTTCTCCTTCAGTGCTCTATATATGTCATCCCGTTGCCTTCTTGCCTACATGGTTTCTGCTGAGTAGTCTGAACTTATTCTTATTGATTCTCCTTTGTAGGAGACTTTCTTTTCTCCCTGGCTGCTTTTAAAATTTTCTCTTTATCTTTGGTTTTGGCAAGTTTGATGATAATATGTCTTGGTGATTTTCTTTTTGGATCAATCTTATATGGGGTTTGATGAGCATCTTTGATAGATATCCTTTCGTCTTTCATGATGTCAGGGAAGTTTTCTTCCAACAGACCTTCAACTATTCTCTCTGTATTTTTTGTTTTCCCTCCCTGTTCTGGGACTCCAATCACACACAAGTTATTCTTCTTGATAGAGTCCCACATGATTCTTAGGGTTTCTTCATTTTTTAAAATTCTTTTGTCTGATTTTTCTTCAACTATATTGGTGTCAATTCCCTGGTCCTCCAGATCTCCCACTCTGCATTCCAATTGCTCGAGTCTGTTCCTCTGACTTCCTATTGAGTTGTCTAATTCTGTAATTTTACTGTTAATCTTTTGGATTTCTGAATGCTGTCTCCCTATGGATTCTTGCAGCTTATTAATTTTTTCACTATGTTCTTGAATAATCTTTTTGATTTCTTCAACTGTTTTATCAGTGTGTTCCTTGGCTTTTTCTGTAGATTGCCTTATTTCATTTCTGAGGTCATCCCTGATGTCTTGAAGCATTCTGTAAATTAGTTTTTTATATTCTGCATCTGGCAATTCCAGGATTGTATCTTCATTTGGGAAAGATTTTGATTTTTTAATTGGGGGAGCTGTAGAAGCAATCATGGTCTGCTTCTTTATGTGGTTTGATATTGACTGCTGTCTCTGAGCCATCTATAAGATATTGTTATGATTTATTTTATATTTGCTCACTGAGTCTTATCTTGTTTTGTTTTCTTTCAATATACATTGATGTGCTACTAGATAGCACTGTCTTGATTGTTGTAGCCCTTGAATCACTTATGTCCTATTACCAGCTGGTTTGGGCTGTTATCAGATATATAAGCCTAAGAGTCCATTCACTATTCTTGAGTAGACTCTGATTTTGGGTCACCAAGTATGTGGTGCAGACTGTCACCTATGCACCTAGAAGAGTAGTGGTGATAGTTGTGTGCACCAGATTCTAGTAGCAGCAGGGGGTCACACTCCAGGGGGAACAGTATGCTGACAGGCTTCCCGCAAGTGCCAGTGAGGTAGATGTGTCTCTATTCCTAAAGCACCTTGGTGGGTGGGCTCTGCAGCTGTACCTTAGGCACCCAGTGCAGGTACCTCTACAGATTGGTATGTGTCACCATCCTCAGACCACTATGGCAGGAGGCTAGGTGGTCTGGGGGGAGCTTCAGCCCTCAGTTCCCCATTATGGGTCAGTGAGGGCTCTGTTTAATAGGCAGAGATATCAGACCTGGAAAACTCATCTTTCCAGTAATCCCCTAAAACAATTACAGTCAGATCCCTATCAGAATTGCCTGTGTAGTATAATAGCCACCTTGTTCCCTGTATGGGTGAAAGCCCAAGACTGTGGATCTCATATGCTTGGCTGGAGCTGGTTCTGTATTTTTAGTCCAATTTTGGGAAGTCAGGGAAGGATTTTTGGTCCCTGAGTTTTTTGTAGCTGCTTCTCTCGGGCCAGGAGAATGGGTTAGGAAAAGACAACAAAAAAACAAAAAACAGAAAACTGCAGAACACTTCACTCTGTGGCCCAGGAAATTCCAATGTTAATGAAGCTGCCTCGGAAGGGGAGGGGAGGGATCAGATAGATAGGAGAGAGTAGCACCCAGGAATATAGACAAAGTTGCTTATCTTGCTTGGTGATGACTGTTTTGTCTGAGATTCCTGAGGGGTGTGTAGCCTGTGTGCATTGGCTGGGTTGAGATTGCCCCCGAAGGTCAGGCCCACATCCTGTGCTTGTGCTGTCTCAGAAGCCATGGTCAGTTCCTCCGCTCCCAGTCCAAATCCCAGTGCCAAGGTTCCCCGGCTGGGACGCCACACTCAAGGCTCCAGAACCAGTCACTGCCTTCCAGTGACTTCTCCTCCTGTTAGCCGTGTCACTGCGCTGCCTGTGTGCACTGTCTGGGCTTCACCCTGAGGTCACTTCTGGGGGCTAGGGCTTTGTGCCATGTTTGCGCCGGCTCAGGATGCCATCCCCAGCTCCCCTGGGCCCAGTCCAAAGCCCGGCACCAAGGTTTTCTGACTGGGACGCTGGCTCCAGACTTTGAAAACAGTTGCTGCTTCCCCGTGGTTGCTCGTTCTCTCGTTAGCCGCATCAGCGTGTAGCCTGCTTGTGCTGGCTGAGTCTCTGTCACTCAGGTCAACTCTTTAGATCTGTGTTTGATGGTCCGGGTTTGTAGATTGTCACATATGTGATCGATTCACTTGTTTTTCCGAGCCTTCGTTGCAAGAGGGATCCGAGGTAGCTTCTACCTAGTCAGGCATCTCGACCCCACCTCCTTTGCTTTTTTAAAGATCCTTGTAGACATCATTATAACACTCTTTGGACAGGTTTCAAATTGAATGAAAACATTTTATGATTAATTTGGGGAAGTGAAAAATATTTGCATTAATTAAAAGATAAAGCAGCCTTTTCTGAAGCAGCTAACATTTGTTGCACATGTTCAGTTATATTCAGTATTGATATATGGTTTACGTCTCTCAATAGTTGTAGAATTTTGAATTAATATGCAGTTTCTCAGAACATGTCTAATGCCCCTTAATATCAATGAAAGGATGGGCTATTTCAGATTGTCCATAGTGTTATGGATTGAAATGTATCTCCCAAAAAGGCTTGCTGATATCCTAACCTGTACTGTACTGTGCATGTGAGTGACCATATTTGTGGAGATAGGGCTTTTATTTTGTTATCAGTTAAGTTAAAGAAGTCATACAGGAGTAAAGTGAGACCTACTCCTATTAGAGAGCCCTGTTGGCATGGTGGTTAAGAGCTTGGCTGCCAACCAAAAGGCTGCAGTTCAAATCCACCAGCTGTTTGAATCCACCAGTGGTTGTTGGAAACCCTATGGGGTAGTTCTACTCTGTCCTACAGGGTTGCTATGAGTCGGAATTGATTCAACGGCGGCAAGTCTCTCTCATTCCTAACACTGTCTGACTGGCATCATATAAAAGGGAAAACAGACATGGAGATAGAGTGACACACAGGGGAAGACACCTGTGAGGATTCATTTACAGGTCAAGGGACCCCAACAAACACTGAGGCTACCAGAAGCTGGAAGGGAAAAGATTGACTCTTTCCCTAGAGCAGACAGAGAGGGAGAAAGAGAGGATGGTCCTGCCAAGGCCCTGGATTTGGACTTGTAGCCTCCAGAATTGTGAGACAATGAATTTCTGTTCTTTAAGCCACTCATATTGTGGTATTTTGTTACAGCAGCCCTAGGAAACTAAGGCACATAGTTTTCAAAATCTATTATAAAGAGATGGAATTAAAAATATTATGCACAATCTTAGGAGATATATAGGAATATGAGACAATATCATGCTTAATCCAAAAATGTATAGGGAATTATGAAGCCATATAGGTCTTCTAAACTGAAATCATCCAAAAAGCACTTGTCCCCTCTTCCTTATTGTCAGACAGTGTGTTCTCCTTTAGTTAAGTGAGACAATTATAGGATACTTATTCCAACTTCGTGCTTCTATGATAGGTGAAGGAGCCCTGGTGGTGGCAAAATGGTTAAAGGACTCGGCTGCTAACCAAAGGTCAGTGGTTTGAACTCATCAGCCACTCCATGTGGAGAAAAGTCCTGGGAATCTGCTCCCGTAGATTACAGCTTAGGAAACCCTATGGGGAAGTTCTGTTCTGTCTTTATAGTGTCACTATGAGTTGAAATCCACTTGATGGCACACAACAGCAACAACAATAACATAATAGTTAATAGTCATTCTTCCCCTTCCACTCTTTCTCCAATTATAGTAACCCATTGCTGTCAAGTCAATTCCAACTCATAGCGACCCTATAGGACAGAGTAGAACTGTCCCATAGTTTCCAAGGAGTGCCTGGTGTATATGAACTGCCAACCTTTTGGTTAGCAGCTGTAGCACTTAACCACTAAGCCACCAGGCTTTCCTCTCCAATTATAATAATAGAAGCAGCATATTTTCTCTCATCTAAAGCAATTTCTTAATTGTGTTTTGAGAATTTTTTTTTTTTTTTTCCTTCCCTGGCCCACCATTGACAAAACTTTCTCATTTTATATATATATATATATATATAACTCTTTATGAAACCCTTCCCTTTAAAAATTAAAGAAGTATAGATCAATCCATTATACAAATGAAAATACCAACTACAACAAAATTCTACCCTAAGTTCTCTCTAACTACAATATGGGTTCCCACTCACAATTACGATTATTCAGAGTCCTCATCTTACTACATAACTCCAAGTAATTTGAGATCTCTGCCTGAAATCACCTTAAATTATTTTTGCCAAGATAAACAATGTCCTCAATATTATTATTCAAATATAAACTTTTTAGGCATTTTCTTAATTGATCCATGACATCACCCATTGCCATTGACTCAATTCTGACTCACAGTGACCCTGTAGGACAGAGTAGAACTGCTCCGTAGGGCTTTCAAGGAGTGGCTGGTGGATTCAAACTGCTGAGCTTCTGGTTGGCAAACAAGCTCTTAAACACCGCACCACCATGAAAAGTACTTGAAATATTCTTGACCAGCCCTTCATGGTCTCCTAACTTAACTCTTGTTACAGTACATTCCTCTGATTTAGAGTCATATATTCTATTGTATTTTATTCTATTGTAACTGGACGTTCCCACTTTAATGACCAACAGGGAACTTAAAAATATCACCCTACATTTCCTAACTGACCTGAACAAATCAGTTCCTTTATGTATGTTTGCAGTCTAATGTCCACCCAATAGCCCAAGAAGCTTTTTCCACTGTTCCACTGTTGGCCTCACAGTTTTCATCACCCACTGTGATAGTTTATTCTATGTGTCAAATTCTCTAGTCTGTGGTGTAGTTGTTTGATCAAACACTAGTCTAGATGTTGCTATGGAGGTATTTTGTAGATGTGATTAAATTTACAATTGGCTGACTTTAAGTAAAGAAGATTACCTTTGCTAACGTAGGGTCGACCTCTACCAAGTAGCTGAAAGGTTTACAAGCAAAAACTGAGGTTTCTCAGAGAAGAAGGAATTCTGCCTTAAGACCAGAACTTGGAAATTCTGCCTCAGTTTCCAGCCTTTTGGCCTCTCTTACAGATATTGGACTCAAGATTGCAACACCAGCTCTTACCTGAGTTTCCCTTCTGCCCTACAGATTTTGGAGTGCTCCACAATTGCATGAGCCAGTTTCTAAACAAGTGAAAAAAAAACTCTCTGTCTCTCTCTGTCTCTGTATCTCTCTATTTCTCTTTTTTTCTCCCTCTCTACGTTGCTGCTGTTTCTCTGGAGAACTCTGACTGAAACATACACTCATGTAAAATCATTGGTCAAAATCTTTCTATTAAGTTGAAGCCAACATAGCACTATAGAGAAAAGCACCACACCACTCCTCCACAGCAAAAACCTGAAAAACTAAGTAAAACAGAGACAAACGTCAATCCTGGAACCCTAAGCATCAAATGAAGAGATAAAGAACTCGAATAAGCACTGAATGGAATAAGAAACAGAGAAGAGGAAATGAGGAGATAATATGGACTGGAGGTCCCCAGTTAGCTAAAGTAGCATGGATTCCCCATCTCGGGCTCCTCAGCCACTGAGAACAGCTGACAAAGAGTACAGGAAGACAGCTTCAAGGAGCTCCCAGCAGGAGGCAGAGCACCCGGTAACCATCAATACAAGCTTTCCCAATCCCTTCTCTCTGCTTGGCCTCTGCTGCATCCCAGCAGGCCAAGGTCTTTAGGGTGGGGAGGTGTCAGCTCATTACTGCTTGGATTTGCCCTACCCACACTTGCCTGCTACTTCAGTATCATTCTTTTGTTGCTTTTTTTGGCTTCTTTTTGATTTCTTCTTTCTCTCACCTCCTTCCCTTCCTTTCTCTGAAATACCTGGCTCTGTGGGCCATCTCCACTCCTTTTTGACAGGCTGTAAAGCACCATTCAGCTGAGGAACCACTTTCCCAGTCCTCACTGCCACACCAGTGGGATCCTTGGTGGCATTTTTTTTCTTTTTTCCTTTTTGTTTTTCTTTCTTTGTTTCTTGTCTCTCATTGATTTCTTTCTATATTGTCTCCTGAATACCTGGTGCTGTGTACCATCTCCACCCTTTCAAGATGGGCTGTGCAGTGCCATGAGGCTTGGGAGCCATTTCCCAGGTCTGCGTTGCTGTGCTACTGGGATCTCTGGGGGCATTTTTTTCTCTTTTTTATTTCTTTTTGTTTTTCTTTATTTCTCTGTTTCACATCTCCCTCTACTTCCCTTCTTTTTCTGTTTCCTGAACACCTGGGTCTGTGTGCCATCTCCACCCCTTCAAGATGGGCTGTGCAGTTCCATGAAGATTGGGAGTCACTTCCCCTGTCCGAGCCTCCAAGCCATTGTGTTACCTTGGGAATTTTTTTTTTTTCCTTTTCTCAATTTTTTTGTCTCTCTCTACCATTCTTTCCTTCTTTTCTGCCAAACAGCTGGTGTGGTGCCACCATTGCTCCTTCTAGATGGGCTGTGCAGTGTCATGCTGCTGGAAAGCCAGCTCTCCGGTGTTGGCCACCACACCAGTGAGCTCCCAAGCAGCTCTTTTTTTCTTTCATTTTTTCTCTCTTCTCTTCTCTATTTCTTGTCTCTCTCTACCTTCTTTCCTTACCTGTCACCTGAACAGCTGGTGCCATGAGCCATCTCTGCTCCTTGACAGGCTGTGCAGTGCCACACAGCTGGAGACCTGATTCTGGTGGGATTCTTTGGGACTTTTTTTAATCTTTTTTTTTTCTTTCTCCTTTTGTTAATTCCTTGTCTCTCTCTACCTTCCTTCCTTACCCTTCTCCAGGACACCTGGTGCCACGTGCCATCTCCACTTCTTGACAGGCTGTGCAGTGCTGCTCAGCTGGGGACCTGCTTCCAGTGGGCTCCCTTGGGGCATTTTTTTTTTTCTTTCTTCTTCTCCCCTCCCCCCTTGGTTTCTTGTCTCTACCTCCTTTCCTTTTCTTCCTCTAAGCCACCTGGCATTTTCTTTTCTTCTTTTTTTTCTTCTAGGTTTCTTATCTCTCTACATTCCTTCCATTCCTTTCTCTTGACCAGCTAGCTACGTGTGCCTTTCTCCCTCCTTTTTTTTGATGTAATTTCTTATTTCTCTCTCCATTTCTTCCTTCCCTTCCCCCACCCACCTATCTGTGTTTGCTGTATCTGTCCCTTCTTGATGGGCTGTCCACCACCTGTCTAGAAAGCTCCCAGCACAGGGCTTCCCAGGGTCTGTGCCACTCCAATGGCAGGCACCCTCTGCACTTTTTTCTGACTCTTATTTCTCTCTCATCTTTCTATCCTTTCCACAGCCACATAGCTCCACACATCACAATATTCCCCTTCTCTCCTGCCTAATTGCAATGTGTGCTGAGCATTGCAACACCAAGCAGCACAGGCATGGCCTACCAGAACTTGCACTGCACTGACCCCCAGACCCACCCTGTTGCCTCAGTAAATGACACAAACAATTCATCCAAGCTCCTCTCCTTCTGCTGTACCTGCCCTGCAGCACCATAACTGAGCAACTGGCCCTGCCCGTTGGACTGGGTGGTGAGAAGTATCGTGCCCACAAATGAGCAAACAACAAAAAAAAGCACAGGCTCCTGCTCGAACATAACAAAATAAAACAAAAAAGCAGGATGAAACAACAAATCGACAATCAATAAACAAAGAAAATAATTTCTGGTTGACCCGAAGACAGCAGACAATATCAAACATATTAAAAAAAAAAAAAAAAAAAGGACAGGATGATTCTGTGGATGTCCAAAATAAAACACCAAATGACTTTCCAGTAGAAGAAAAGGCACTAGAACTAACTAAAAAGAAATTCAAATCTCTAATATTCAGAGCTATACAAGAGTTGTGGGAAACAGCAGACAAAAATGAGGAAAAAATAGACAAAATCATGGGAAAGACTAAAAAACAAAGGAAGAATTCAGGAAAATAATAGAGGAATTAAATGTCAAAATAAATTCACAAGTAGAAATCATACAAAAACGGCAATTAGAAATCCAAAAAATAAACAACAATATTTTAAAAATGGACATTATCCTAGAAGGATTGAGGAGCAGGTTTGAAACAATGTTAAGACAGAATCAGTGAAATTGAAGACAAATACTTGAGTATCAATTTGTTTGAGGAAAATTCAGAAAAAAAAAGAATAAAGAAACCCTGAGAATTATATGGGATACAATCAAAAGCAAAAATTCCCGAGTGATTGGAGTTCCAGAGCAGGGAAAGAAAATGGAAAACAGAAAGGATCATTTAAGAATTACTGTCAGAAAACTTTCTTAATAACATGAAAGATGAAAAGCTGACCACCCAAGAAGCTCAGTGAACCCCATATAGGATAGATTCCAAAAGAAAATCACCAAGGCCTACCATGATCATAATACCTAAAACGAAAGACAAAGAATGCTGAGAACAGCTTGAGACAAATGACAAGTCACATACAGAGGAGAAACAATAAGAATAAGCTCTGGTTACTCCGCAGAAACCTTGCAGGCAAGAAGACAAGGGGCTGACATATATAAAATCTTGAAAGAAAAAAATTGCCAACCAAGAATAATACAGCCTGCAAAACTCTCATTCAAACACGATGGTGAAATTAGGTCATTTCCAGATAAACAGAAATTAAGGGAATACGTAAAAACAAAAGTAAACTTACAAGAATTATTAAAAGGAGTCCTTCAGTTAGAGAACAAACAACATCAGACCACAGCCTGAATCTAGGATGCAAGACCATATCAACCAGATATTAACCTAGGTAATGAACTCTCAAGAATTAATCAAAACTAAAAGATTTACAATGGGGAACCAGAAAGATTAATCTGTAAATGACAACAATGTCAGAACAATAAAAAAGGGAATAAATAGTGTAGCTGTAGACATTTCAAATGGAGAGGAAGGCGAGGTGATACCAAGTAATGAAAGACTAGTTCACACTTAGGAAAATAAAGATAAATTTCAAGGTAACCACAAAGAAAATTAACAAACCTACTCATCAAAATAAAGAAGAAAAACATAAAGTTTTACTAAACACAAAATCTACAAAAACAAAAGAAATGAAAAAACAAATCCACAAACAAAAGGAATTCAGCATAGGAGAGTAAAAGGAACAAAGAAAATGTCAGCACCACAAAAAACAAACCAAAACAAAACTACAAGACGACAGCAATAAACTCACACCTATCAATTTTTATCAATAATACACTGAACATAAATGGCCTAAATGCACCCATGAAGAGACAAAAAGTGACAGAATGGATAAATAACAGGATCTATAAATATACTGTCCACAAGAGAGATACCTTAGAAACAAAGACATAAAATTATTAAAAATCGAAGGATGGAAAAAAAATATATCAAGCAGTTACCAAAAAGAAATGGGATTGGCAATACTAACCTCAGATAAAACAGATTTTAGAACAAAATCCACCATAAAAGACAAAGAAGGGCATTATACAATAATTAAAGGGACAATTCATCATGAAGATATAACCATAATATTTATGCACCCAATGACAGGGCTCCAAAGTACATAAAACAAACTCTAACAGCACTGAAAAGAGAAATTGACAGTTCCCCAATAACAGTAGAAGACTTCAACACACCACTCTCGGTAAAGGATGGAACATCTAGAAAGAAACTCAACTAATATACAGATCTAAAGGCCAGAATCAGCCAACTTGACCTCATAGACATATACAACATAAACCCAACAGCTGTAAGATACACATTATTTCCAAAGCACATGGAATGTTCGCCAGAATTGATCACATCTTAGGCCATAAAGCAGCACTCAACAAAATCCAAAACATTGAGAAAATACAAAGTATCTTCTCTGATCACAACACCATCAAAGTAGAAATTAACAACAGGAACAGTAAGGGAAAAAAAAAAATGAATATCCAGGAAACTTAATAAAACTCTGCTTAAAAACCACTGGGTTATAGAGAAATAAAAAAATGGAATTAAAAAATCCCTAGAATCACACAAGAATGAAAACACATTCCATACCAAAACCTTTGGGACACAGCAAAGTCAAGGCTCAGGGGTCAAGTTATGGCAATATATGCAGAAATCAAAAAAGAAGGAAGAGTCAAAAATCAAAATATTAGCTACACAGCTCAAACAAGTAACGAGAACAGCAAAAGAAGCCCACAGCAACTAGAAGGAAGGAAATAGTAAAGATCACAGCAGAAATAAATTAGAGAATAGAAAAACAATAGAAAGAATCAACAAAACCAAAAGTAGGTTCTTTGAAAAGTCAAGGAAATCGACAAACCACTGCCCAAACTAACAAAAGAAAAATAGGAGAGGACACAAATAACCCAAATAAGATATGAAATGGGGGACATTACAACAGACCCAAATGAAATAAAAAGGGTCATAACAGAGTACTACGAAAAACTATACTCCAACAAAACTGAAAACCTAGAGGAAATGGACAAATTTCTAGGAACATATTACCCAGCCAAACTAATGCAAAATGATACTGAAAATCTGAACAGACCCACAACAAGAGAAAAGACTGAAAAGGTAATTAAAAAGAAACGAACAAAAAAAAACCTTGGCCCAGATGACTTCCCTGGAGAACTCTACCAAACATTCAGAGAAGAGCTTACACCAGTACTATTGAAACTATTTCAAAACACAGAAGAGGAAGGGATACTACTGAATTCATTCGATGAAGCCAGCATAACCCTGATACAAAAACCAGTCAAGGACACCACAAAAAAAGAAAATTACAGGCCAATATCACTCGTGAATACAGATGCAAAAATTTTCAACAACATTCTAGCCAGTAGAATTCAGCATCATATCAAAAAAATAATACACCACAACCAAGTAGGATTCATACCAGGTATGCAAGGATGGTTCAACATGAGAAAATCAATAAACATAATCTGGTTCAACATTAGAAAATCAATAAACATAAATAAAAGAATCACATGATCATCTCAATCAATGCAGAAAAGACATTCAACAAAGTCCAATACCCGTTCACGATAAAAACTCTAAATAAAATAGGTATAGAAAGAAAATTCCTTAACATAATAAAGGGCAACTATACAAAACCAATGGCCAACATCATTCTTAATGGAGAGAGGCTATAAACATTGCCCTTGAGAACAGGAACAAGACGAAGATGTCCTTTATCACCATTCCTATTTAACACTGTGCTGGAAGTCCTAACTAGAGCAATAAAGCAAGAAAAAGTAATAAAGGACATCCAAATAGGTAATGAAGAAGTAAAACTGTCCCCATTAGCAGATTATATGATACTATACATAAAAAAACAAAAGACTCCACAAGAAAACTACTGGAATGAATAGGAAGATTCAGCAGAGTAGCAGGATAATACAAAATAAAATAGAAAGATCTGTTGGATTCCTATACATCAATGAAAAGAACAACAAAAAGGAAATCAGGAAAAAAATGTCAGTCATAATAGCCCCTAAGAAAATAAAATACTTAGGAATAAATCTAACCAGGGATGTAAAAGACCTATACAAAGAAAACTACAAAGTACTACTGCAAGAAACCAAAAGAGATCTACATGAATGGAAAAATACACCATGCTCACAGTTAGGTAGACTCAACATTGTGAAAATGTCGATTCTACCCAAACCAACCAAAAAAACCAAGCCCACTGCCGTGGAGTCAATTCCGACTCATAGTGACCCTATAGGACAGAGTAGAAGTGCCCCATAGAGTTTCCAAGAAGTGCCTGGTGGATTTCAACTGCCAACCTCTTAGTGAGCACCCATAGCACTTAACCACTACGCCAGCAGGATTCTACCCAAAGCAATACACAAATGCAATGAGATCACAATTTAAATACCAACAGCATTTTTTACTGAGATGGAAAACTTAATCATTAACTTTACATGGAAGTGAAAGAAGCCCTGGTAAGTAAAGCACTACTGAAGAAGAATAAAGTAGGAAGACATTCACTACCTGACCTCAGAACCTGTTATAGAGCAGTGGTTGTCAAAACAGTCTGGTACTAATACAATAGATACATTGACCACTGGAACAGAATTGAGAACCCAGATGTAAATCCATCCACCTATGGTCACCTTATCTTTGACAAGGGGAAAAAGACAGAGTTTTTAACAAATGGTGCTGGCAAAACTGGATGTCCATCTGCAAAAAAAATGAAACAGGGCCCATACCTTACATGATACACAAAAACTAATTCCCAAAATGAATCAAAGACCTAAATATAAAACCAAAAGCATTAAGGATCATAGAAGAAAAAATAGGATCAACACTAGAGCGCTTAATACACTGCATTAACAGGGCACAAACCATAGCTAACAACATACAAACTCCAGAAGGTAAGTGATATAACTGGGATCTTCTAAAACTGACCACTTAAGCTCATCAAAAGACTTCACCAAAATAGTAAAAAGAGAACCTACAAGACTGGGAAAATAATTTTTGGCTATGACAAATCTAACAAAGGTCTAATCTCTAAAATCTACAGGAAAATTCAACAGCTTTAAAACAAAAAGACAATCCAGTTAAAAAATGGGCCAAGGAAATGAACAGACACTTCACAAAAGAAGACATTCAAGTGGCTAACAGACACATAAGGAGATGCTCATGATCACTAGCCATTAAAAAAAAGAGACATGCAAATCAAAACCACGATAAGATACCATCTTACCCTGCCATTACTGGCATGAATCAAAAAAATGAAAATAACAAATGTCGGAGAGGCTGCAGGGAAATTGGAAGGAACTCTTAAGCACTGCTGGTGGAAATGGAAAATGGTACAATCATTTTGGAAAGTGATATGGTGTTTCCTTAGAAAGCTAGAAGTAGAAATACCATGTGATCCAGCAATCCCACTCCTAGGAACATATCCTAAAGAAATAAGAGCCATCACATCAATAGACATATGCACACGCATGTTCATTGCAGCATTGTTCACAATAGTAAAAAGATTGAAACAAACTCGGTGCCCATCAACAGACAAATAGATAAACAAACTATGGTACATACACACAATGGAATACTACGCAATGATAAAGAACAATGATGAATCTGCAAAGCGTCTTATAACGTGGATGAATCTGGAGAGCATTATGCTGCATGAGATAAGTCAATCACGAAAAGACAAATATTGTATGAGACCACTACTATAAAAAGGCATGCAAAGGTTTATTCACAAGAGGAAACAATCTTTGATGGTAATGGGGTGGCGGGGGGGTTGAGGATGAAAAAACACCAAATAGATAATAGACAAGTGGGAACTTTGGTGAAGTGTAAGCGAGTACACAATACTGGGGAAGCCAGCACAACTTGTCCAGGCTAAGGTCATAGAAGCTCCATAGACACATCCAAACTCCCCAAGGGACCAAATTACTGGGCTGAGGGCTGTGGGGATCGTGGTCTGGGTGAACATCTAGCTCAATTGGTATAACATAGTTTATAAAGAAAATGTTCTATTTTCTACTTTGGTGAGTAGCATCTGGGATCCTAAAAGCCTGCGAATGACTAAGATACTCTACTGGTCTCACCCCATCTGGAGCAAGAGAGAATGAAGAAAACCACAAGCACAAGGGAAACATTAGTCCAAAGACCTGAATGGACCATAACTACTACAGCTTCACCAGTCCGAGTCTAGCACAACTAGATGGTGCCCGGCTACCACCACTGACTGCTCTGACAGGGATCACAATATTGGGTCCTGGACAGAGCTGGAGAAAAATTTAGGACAAAATTCTAACTCACAAACAAACAAACAAACAAACAAACAAAAAACACCAAACTAACTTGCCTGACAGAGACTGGAGAAACCCAAGAGTATGGCACCAGGCACCATTTTAGCTGAGTAATGAAGTCACTCCTCTGAGGTTCACCCTTCAGCCAAAGATTGGATAGGCTTATAAAACAACACTAGACTAAAGGGGCACAATAGCCCAGGAGCAAGGACTAAAAGGCAAGAGGGGGAAGGAAGCTGGTAATGGGAAACCCAAGGTCAAGAACAGAAGGAAGTTGACATATTGTGGGGTTCATAACCAATGTCACAAAAAAAGTGTATTAATTGTTTCATGAGAAGGTAGTTTGTTCTATAAACCTTCATCTAAAATACAGTAATAAATAAATAAAAATTAAAGATATATATATTCCCTTTCCCTAAACATGCCTCAAGTTTATCCACTTCTATTCATTACCACAATGGCCAATTTGACTCAGCTTAGATATTTTATAAACTGGTTTATTTCTGTATAATTCCTCTTACAGGTCTTCCTGCCATAGATGTTCCCAACACCAATGTCCTTTTCCCATTGCATACCTGGTAATCTTTCTAAAGCTCAAATGAAATCATGAACTCTACTATTTAGTGACTTCTCATTTTATATAACTACAACTCTAACTTTGAAAAACTGAATTCATTTCCCAAAATCCTAGATTGGTTGCTCTCTACTGCTTTTTCAGTGTTCTTGTTTACATATTGCCTGCTGCTGTTGAGTCAATTCTGACTCATAGCAACTCTATGCGACAGAGTATAACTGCCCCATAGGTTTTCCAAGGCTATACATTTTTTGGGACCATATTGCCACAACTTTCTCCCAGGGAACAGCTGATGGATTCAAACCATCTACCTTTCAGTTAGAAGCTGAGTGCTTAACCACTGCACCAACAGCGCTCTACTTCAGGTAACTTTTCTTCTACCAATTCTAAATAACTCACAAGCTGCAATCTTTTTGACTCCCTATCCCACAAACACATTTCAGTTCTTTTTCAAGGTAAAATCTGTGTTTTTTGTAGTATTTTAATCATTTAACAAGTGCATGACTGTGTTACCATAGTTTATTTGGTAGCAGCTCACATACTAAGTTGTATTATACCCACCAAAAAAAAAAAAAAAAAGCCCGTATTACAGATGTGTAATGTCACCTGTCAAATTCATAGTAGACCCTTATTAATTTGGGGGTCTTTTCTTTCTTTAATATTTTCTATTAGCTCTATAAAGTAAGACCATGCTTACAAATAAAAATTCTAAATGTGAAATCTATATGTTCCTACAAAAATTATAAATATCCCATTTCCAAATATTTCAAGGATGCCTGAGAGTATTGTCACTGGAGTTACATTAGAAAAATTTAGTCTAAAACTAGAAGAAAGCTTTATTATTTTATTTATTCCAAATATCTGTAAGATTTAAGATCTGACTTGACAGGAAGGATGTAGATATAATACAGTATTAAAACCTATTGCCATCGGATGAATGGTTTAATTTAATCCATTGTGGTGGTAAAACAACCAATATGGAGATTTTGCAAATCAGACTTGAGAATTAGGTAATGCAAAACTTGAACCCAGGGTATGCAAGCTGAGCAATTTTCCCATTTGTGTAGATGAACTAGTAGTCTTTATTGACTATTATTAAAAAAGACCAAAGTTGAAAAATTATGTTGTAAGTCTGTATCTAAAAATCTGCAATGTTGGCTAAGTCTAGTCAATAATCTCAGGCCATAGAGAAATTCACCCATGCAATTTGTGGATGGTGACCTCCATTTCCTTAGTGGACATCTTCATATTTGGGCCTTTAAAATTAAGGATGAAGATGAATGAAGTGACTCAGACACAAAGCATCAGTATTTTGTGCTTGGTGTTAGGAAAATTGTGCATTCGTATTTAAAGTGTATCTGATGCTTAAGAGATACCCTCACAGCTAAAAGAAGCCACCCTTGTTGAAATGTTTAAGACAACCTGAGATACCATATTCTTAGGATAGTTGACTATATTTACTGGACTTATCTACATAATTGGAATTTTTTTTTTTCTGGATTGGGGCATTTGAAGAAAAAATAGAGTATATTACATATATAAATTAGGCTTAGATTTCTTTTAAAAAAAGCTTACCTAAGTACAGAACACCCAAAGTGATTTGAAAGATTTGTAAGAATGTGATATAGAATGATAAGGTTTAATTTAGAAATTAAAAAAAAAAAAAACTAGCTTCTAAATTTGTTTTAGTTACTTGAATATTAATTTTTAAACACAAGAAAGTGAGAAGATTTACCACCCAGTAAACCAATTTCAAAACATAGATTAACAGGTAGGTGCTAAATATCTACTTCAAAATGATGTGATAATTTGTCACACACTTAATTACGTTCTTTTGGTTTTTATAACACTATTGACACATTCCTTTGAGAAGAACTGAAAAAAATTATGATTACATTTTTTGCATTTTTGATATGTATTAGTGAAAATTAAATTTGTGTGTTGTCATTTCCTACCAAATCTGATAATTAAATGAGCATCAACACTTTCCCATGTTTTCATTATCATATGTAGTCTATTTCTATGTGAACTTTTCTAATCTTGGATAAACGACTAGACCATGAAGAGTTTTCTCTTCTTGTCGTCTTCCACAGATTTGTTATAAGGATAATGCTGGTCCTTATATATAAAGAAGATGATAAAGATAATCTTCAGCTTTTGTGAGTTGAAAATCAAATATATCAGTCTGTTTAGCAAAGAGAAGAATATATACTACCACAGAACAAAATTCTATGTTTGCCGTATGATAATAATAGCTGTTATCAAAGAGGAGAACAAAGGATTTCATACACTAAGTACTGAGCTTACTATTTACTCAACACTCTTATAAAAATTACACTTTTATCATTATAATCAATCTTAATAACAGCTCTATGGAGTAGGTAATCTAATTATGTTGGCTTTATTTCAGTTTTGTTACAATACAAACCATCTCAAAACTTAATGGCCTGAAAAATTATCTTTTACAATTCCCATGAGTTGGCTAGTTGAACAGGTACAGGTAAGGAAGCCTTATCTCTGTTCCACAAAAGATCAGATGGGACAGCATGACTGGGAACTAGATGAGCCAATTACAAAATACTTCCTAGTTGTAAAGTTGGTGCTGGCTGTTGGCTGAGATCTCAGCCAGGGCTGAAAGCAGGAGCCTCATTTCTCCTCCACGAGGTCCTCTCCATGAGGTTTCTTTGCATGGGCTAGGGTTGGCTTCCTACAGCATGCTTGCTGGTTTTCAAAAGAAACAGTTCCAAAATAACAAAGTGATAGCTTTTATGATCTAATCTCAGAAGTAACTTATTATCACATCTACCAGTCTATATATTATGAAGCAATCACAGAGATTCAGTTAGGTTCAAGAAGAAAGGACATTTTCCCCATTGCTTGTTGGGGGGAGGGTCAAGTCCGATTGTAAAAAGAGTACATGGGAAAGGAGATAAAGTTGTGACCATATTTGGAAAATACAATCCCCATTTAAAGACTGAGGGACCAGATATTCGGATTGATAAAGTAGCCTGCTATGTAACAGTTCAGCAAGTAACAGACCTAAATGTTTTATGTTGCATAGAAACTTTTTGGAAAATTCCATTTTATTTTTATATTGATACTGAGCACAATAGTAATAATACTACTTTGACATGATTTTCATAAACCCTAGTGTAATTGGTGAAGAATATTGAGTATATGATGGACTGCCAAAAGAATGAACAAGTCTTTCTTGGAAGAAGTACAATCAGACTGCTCCTTAGAGACAAGAATAGCAAGACTATGTCACACATATTTTGGACATGTTATCAGGAGGAATCAATACCTGAAGAAGGACATCATGCTTGATAAAGTAGAGGATCAGAGAAAAAGAGGAAGACTCTCAAAGAGACGGATTGACACAATGGCTACAACGATGGGCTCAAGCATAACAATGATTGTGAGAATGGCACAGGACCGGGCAATGTTTCGTTCTGCTGTACATAAGGTCACCATGAGTCTGAACCAATTCGACGACACCTAATAACAATAACAGTGTAATTTATTCTCGTGAGGTGCTGCAGTTAACCTGTATCAATTAAACAGATGTATTTAAAACCCTTATTTAAAATGAAAATAGAGATCAATGAGATTGAATGACTTGGGTAATACCTAGGCAGTGGTTCTGGAACCCTGCCTTAGCATAAAATTAATGAGGCCTTTCTACATGACAACTTGAGTGATTATTTGTAGATGTATATATATATATGTACAAAGTGCCTATTCATTTTATTTCTTAAAATAATAAGCAACATCATGATAACCAGATAAAATATTAAAGCTATCAAAAATTTCTTTTTACTTGGATCAACAATAAATGCCCATGAAGAAATCAGTCAAGAAATCAAAGGATATATTGCACTGGGCAAATATGCTACAAAGATGTCATCCTGAAGACTAAGGTGCTCCTGACCCAAGTCATAGTATTTTCGATAGCCTCATATGCATGTAAAAGCTGGACAATGAATAAGGAAGATTGAAGAAGAATTGATGCCTTTGCATTATCGTGTTGGCCAAGAATATTGAATATACCATGGACTTTCAGAAGAAAGAACAAATCTGTCTTGAAAGAAGTACAGCCCGAATGATCCTTAGAAGTGAGGACGACGAGACTTCATCTCATGTACTTTGGACATGTTATCAGGAAGCACCAGTGCCTGGATAAGGACTTCATGCTTGGTAAAGTAGGCAGTCAGTGAAAAAGAGGAAGAAGGAAGACCTCAACGAGATGGATTGACACAGTGGCTGTAACAACGGCTCAAACATAGCAATTATTGTGAGGATGGCTCACCCTGGGCAGTGTTTCTTTCTGTTATACACCTAACAACAACACGGTAAATAGTAAGCAATGTGACAGATGGCCATTATTTCTAATGGATTTACATTGGTGAGATACAAAGTATACACACATATATACAAATAATATTAATAAAGGCATTTCAAAATGTTTATTTTGAATTTCGTAGGCAACTTTTTTATTTCAAAATTTAAATTTCATTATTTATGAAATAGCAAATTATTTGAAAATTTCTGAGAAGTGATGTCCTTTCACTTTAGAGAAATCTAAGGTGAAGATTTAAATTTAATCTAACAACTTGAAACTATTAGGATATATTATAATTATATCCAATTTAATTTACTTTTTATTTATAAAAGCAATGGATGAACTCTAAATTATTATTTAAGTATTTACAGTAGATACTAAAAAATGGGCTGATAAAACAGTTATAATTTGTTCTAAGTATAAATAAAATACTTTATTCTTATGAAATGACTTTAATTTTTTACAATGTGTTTTTTCTGGCAAAGATTTTTTTTTTTTTTTTTTTTTTAGTCGTGTGAGGTAATCATTCTATTTTACTGATATCTGGCAATTTCCCAGTTAATATAAATTCTTAATCCAAAGACGCTTATTTAAAAAGAAGCAAATTATAACAAACAAATTGTAGTAAATGTGATATTTTCATGGTGTAAGGAAGTCTATATATTAGAAGCCATCTTATCTGTTGGTGAATGGAAGTCGGTTGCCTATATGGAAAAAAAAGAGATAAAAAGAGTGAATAATAGTAATATGCATCTGGTAGCACTTTCCTGCGACTGCTTCAATAAACTACCACAAATTTTGTGGCTGAAAACAACAAAAATCTGTTCCTCCACAGTTCTAGAGTGAAAAAACAAAAACAAATTCAAATCCATAGAGTTGATTCCGACTCGTAGTGACCTTATAGGACAGAACAGAACTGCCCCATAAGATTCCCAAGGAGCAGCAGATAGATTCAAACTGCTTAACAGCCAAACTCTTAACCACTGTGCCACCATGGTTCCGCTTCCAGAGTCCAGAAATCCCAAATTAAAGTCTGATCAGGGCTGCACTACCCCTGAAACCTTTAGTGGAGACTTCTAACTTACCTTTTCAGGTTTTCTAGCTGCCTCTGGTATTTCTTGGCTTTTGGCTGCATAACCTCAATCTCTGTCTTGTCTTCACATGTACTTCAATTCTCCTTCTTTTGAAGACACTTGCCATTGGATTCAGGGCCCATTCAGAGTGATCTCGTCTGAAGGTTCTTAATTTATACAGCTGCAGCAACACTTTATTCAAATAAGGTCACATTTACAGGTTCTGGTGATCAGGGCATGGCCATATCTTTTTGTGGTCACCATTTAATTCACTATAGCTCAAACTTTTGCACACACTTTTTTTTTTTTTTGCCAATCATTGAATGCCATGTCAAATTTTCCTTCGGATGTCTGTTGTATTTTCTTTCTTAGAAAAATCAAACTCTCCTACTGGTTTAGAGTTTATGTTTTCTTAAAGTAGAGAATGCCCCTAGAGACACTTTTAAAATAATCTGAGTGAAGAGATTTTTTTTTTGAATTTTTATTCATATTGTATACAAATATTTGGAAAATGTTACAATTAGCTACAACCATGCAGTGGTTAAGAGCTTGGCTGCTAACCAAAAAGGTCAACAGTTTGTATCCACCAGCTGCTCCTTGGAAACCCTATGGGGCAGTTCTACTCTGTTCTATAGGGTTTCTGTAAGTCAGAATTGACTGGACAGCAATGGGTTTAACTTTTTTGTTTTTGTTTTTATCTCAACTTTGAAGTCCTAGTGGCTCCGTGGAAGAAAGATGTGGCAGTTGACGTCCATGTAGGTTACAGCTTTCAAAGTCCTATGGGGGCAGTTCTACTCTGTCCTATAGCGTCACTATGAGTCAGAATCAAGTCGATGGAAATGGGTTTTATTTTATCTCAACTTTAAAAAATCTTCCTCAGGCACTCAACATAGGTGCAAAACAACTCTTTACATCTTCATTTCTCTTCTCATTTTATTTATCAGTTTAATACATGCACACAATAATGCAATTATACAATGCTATATGATTACAATGTTAGGTACTACTATGAGTAACAGATTGGGGAACAAATGTAACCAATACTGATAAGCATAAACTGAACTGGTGGACGTCGATTTATTTGAGACTAGGCGAACCGTGGTGTCAGCCAGTTGTTCTGAGAAAATGGAGACTGTCAGTTTATCTGGAGAATCAGTTAAAAAGAAGTCAGTTTGGAGAGCTTTAGCTGTATTTGAGAAAGCTTTAAGAAACAAAGCCATTAATTCAAATGCTTAGGAAAACTGACTAAATCACATATAGGGTAGATAATATTTTGTATATAGGACTATTTCATTAGTCTTATCGTTTTTTGAATTCTAAAGAACTAGTTCATGATTACTGTTTCAAGATTTTTTTTTTTCCTTTCTTTTGATAGGTAGATGGTGTCCTAGATCTTCCGTGGGTTGTTTGAAAAATAGTGTCTTTCTTGTCTGTGCATAAAACAGAGATTATGACCCAATTCTCATGTACCAGGAAGGATCATCTGTCTTTCCTTTTTTGAGTCAAGGGATTTTGGCAGGAACATAATATTCCCTTCAAAATCAGTTTGTTCCCTTGACTTTTTTTTTATAGACTCCCTTTATCTGATTCTCCCTCTTCCACACAGTCTTTGGGCTGCCAGGAATGCCAGACTGATTAGATCCTAATTCTTTTGGCATGCTGTCATCATGCCCCATTCAGAATAACTATTAAGCCTTTGCTTTTTCTACGCCTCTGCAGTTTTGTTTCCTTTTCTGTGCTTCTTGTCTCTTCTTTATGATTTTCACCTATTTGGCCTGAAGCTATCTTCTAACAATGTGTTACCACCTCTCTCTATGATTTGCTTCTTCTCTGCCCAAGTAATTTATTTATGTCTTCTTCCCTAATTCTCTGTACCTCCCTCAACTCTCGATCCAAGTTATTGAATTTTTATGTAAATATTCTTTTGTTTTGTTTTAATTCTTTATTATAATACACTCAAAAATATTAGATATTTTTTCTATCTTAGTCATTTAAACAGTACATTTTTCAAGACTAAAAATCTTCATATGCAGATATCTGTGTTGCAACTACAACGGGCTAGTTGTAAATATCAAGAAGAGAATCTCTTTTCTCCTTGTATAACAGAAACATTGAATACTTGGAACTGTAAAAATAAAATGATTCATTCATATTTTATATTTTTAAATTCCAATATTTTATACCTTGCTAATAAATACTAAAAATCACCATTTAAACAGGTTTTCAAGAATTGTACATTAGTGATGTCAGAAATTTTATTCAAAAATTTGTGAATATGTTTAGGAAATAAACTCAGGGCTACAATCCACCAAAATGACTCTCTGTTACTTTCTTTTTTGTTTAATTCTTGCAGAAGGAAATTATAATGAAACCAACTAAGGATGAATTGATTAAAATTTTATTATCTTATTCAATAATGAACTAAGCTTTTGAGAACTAATGGTGATACATGCTTCTAATACTACTTAATTAAAAGAATGGCTATTTAATTATAATTTTCAGATGTTCTCAAACTTCTGCTTTCTTATGTTTTTGGAGTAGCTATTTTTATTTTTAATTATTTGGTTTACTATAAAGGAACTAGTTTTATAGTGACTTGGAAATTGCCACAGACTATACTATTACAGAAGTATAATCTGAGGTGCAGATTAGTATGTAGGAGGTTTATTAAAGACTGTTCTTGTACGCATCACATGCGAAATGGACAGAAATCAAAGAAAGCAGGATTATCCAGAGAAAGAAGCTGGACTAGGATACAATCTTAACACAGGTTTCAGCTGATACTTTCAAAACTAGGATGGCCATTCAAAATTATCCTAATTTGTATAAGGAAACTTGGAATTTTTATCTTTCATTGACTAGACATTGATAAGACTTTGGAAGAAGCAACTCTCCCTAGTCCAGGCAATTCCAAAGAGGGCCTATCGATGAGGAGTCTGGGTGGTACATTCTACCATAAATTACAGAAATAATTGGTTACACTGTAAAAATAAACACATTTTAGAAAAAAAATAACTTTTTTGGAAACTGTAGCATCAAACAATTGTTTAAAGTTGTGTGGGTATTATATCTGCAATTTACCAAGTTCACGAATTCTTAGTGTGAAGGACCTTTTGGAGCAGAGCACAGAGGAGACACTGTTCTAATATTGTGATTAACAGGCATTTATTGCTCATAGAATAAACAAGCCAGGGATGAGTAGAATAGCAAACATGATTATCAGCCAAGGTTTCCCAAAGTTAGGCTCCCTTCCCCAGGTGAGATGTTATGATCGCATCCAAGTGTGCCCCACCTCGCACTAGGAGTGAGGAACCCCTCTCTTCTAGGGTTAATATACCAGCAAACAACAATGATTACGTGCCAAACAGCAGGTACAGAAAAAGAATAGGAGAAAGTGGTAATTAAAGGAGAAGACTTCCCTGTGGCCAAGGACACTACTCATTGTCCCCGACTAAGAGTACTTTACTATCTTCCGATCAGCTATTCTAGACTTCCTGGCTCAGGGAACAGTCCTTCCTCCTTTACCACACTAAGATAGATAATATATTTTCCCCTAAGGCATATACTTTGTGTCCATTTGTAGATATTATACCATTAGTAGCTATGGAGATGGTGGGGGTTGGTTATAGTACGGCACACCTGTGCACCCAGCAATAGTCCTTAAACTTATGGAATGATATTCTAATTGTTTTCTCTGTCTCTTTCTTAATCTCTTTCTTTCTTTCATTTTTCCTATCTCTGATTTTTTATATTTCTTCCCAAATATTTTATTATAGAAGTTTTCTTACACCAAATTAAACAGATTTTTATACTGATCACCTAGATTCTACCATTACATTTATTTAATTTTCTAAAATTTATTTTTACTCACATCAAGTCAATTTAACTTTTTTTTTAATTTGTTACCCAGTTTTGTGAGTTTTGACAAATGATAGAACAATGTACCAACCACCACAATCATCTTAGATGATAATTTCCTGAAATTCAAAAATCACCTTGTGCTGCTTTCTTAGCTCAACATTATCTCCACCTCAAACCACAGGCAATCGTTGATCTGTTTTCATTCCTATTGTTTTACCTTTCCCAGAATGCCATAAATGCAATCATACAGATATAACCCTTGAGTCTGATTAATTTCACTCAGCATAATACTTTGCAATATATCCATCTTTTTGCTTGTATCAATGGCTTGTTTGTTTTAATAGGTCATTCTTTTCAAAGGAAATCCATTTGGCAAATAAGCCTAGGAAATGCAATTTGTTAGTCCCTCTATGTATTAATAAGTAGTACACAGAACCAAGAGCAGGCAGGTAAGAGAAAATAGATACATAATTGTCCAATAGAGATTAAATAATTTAATTAGAACAATATAAAATGGTGTTGCACACATAACACATTTTTGCATATGTGAACAAATTGTATATATTTCAAATATTAGTGAGGTCATATAATTTAGGAGTTTATTTCAGCAGGAAAAAATTATTAGTTTTAGGCTATATTATTTATATCAAGGTGATTGAAAAAACTTCCAATTCTTTTTGGCACAATTTCAGAAGAATATTTGGAGATGATCCAAGATAGAAAAGGGGTCCAAAGGAGGAGATGACCTAACATTGAAAAGGGGTCCAAATCATGTTAAGTAAAACAAAACTAAACAAAATTTTACTAAAAATCCTTAACCCAGCAATAACAGTTGAAGGACTGGGTATACGATTTGCACATTGTTATGGTATGCTCTGACACATATGGGATCACCATGAGTCTGAATCAACTTTATAGCAACTGGAAATGAATTGATTTGCATCCCCCAAAATGATATGTTGTGTCCTAAGCCTTGGTTCCTGTGAATGTGACCTTGATTGGAAATCGGTTCTTTGAAGACATTATGTGTTAGGCTGACATGAGTTTATATTGGAGTAGGATGAGTCCTAATACAATGTGAGTGGCATTTTTATAAAAGAGAGGAGACACGGAGAGGCACACAGAAGAAAGACGGCCATGTGAAGTTGGGGGCAGAGATTGGAATGATCGCCAAAACAAGTAAGGCCAAAGATCACCAACTGTCACTAGAAGCTAAGACAGAGACATAGAATAAATTCTCCCTCGGTGCACTCAGAAATCAACATAGCTGGTACCCTGATAATAGACTTTACACACTTTATAATAACTTCAAGAACTGTAAAACAGTAAATTTCTGTTTTTACAAGCCACCCAATATGCGGTACTTTTTATAGCAACCATAAGAAACTAATATACAAAAGTTCTAGATAATTTGGGAACCTCTTTCTGCCCTGAACATCTATGGTTTTAAATTGTGCTTTAGTGTTATATTAGTTTGAACCCTGGAATACTGGTTAAGTACAAGTCACAAAGCTCACATTTCATATGAGGACACTGAAGCATAGATTATTATGGGCCTGCCCATCAATAAAAGAATATTGCTTTTTAAGGAAAATTTACTTCCCAGTTGGGTTCTACAGGGATCATATCCTGGGTAACTTCTGTAAACTCATGCATGACATAGAAACAGTGCCAAATTTTCTCAAACAAATAAATGAGGATGAACAATTCTCATAAAATAAGTAGTAGCTTTATTGTAAAGTTGCTGAAATGATAGAGATGATCTTGCGTAACTAATTGGCTTGGAGTTCCAGCGGTCCTTGTGTTCAAGTCAAATCCATTGCAGTCCTGCCTGCAGTTGAGCAACATTAGCTTATGTTGTCTACTTTTGGTTTAATATAGGTGGGAACAATGTTGTAGTCTGTTTTCCTGGCATTTCCATGACAGTGGGAATAATTTCAGGAATCCGCCCCAGCTTGTTTGGGACCATTTGTGGAGTACTTTATGGGTAGGGTAGGCTGAGGAAATGACCAAAGAATCCACCCACTGCCTCCCTGATCCCTGAAAAAGCTATTTCTGTAGTTTCTCTGCCTAGGGTCACGTCTCCCTCTGCAGAACAAAAGAACCTTAATCTACCAACCTTACAGAAGGGGAAACAGAGTGCTGGGCAGAGGAGTAGGGGCCCTAGTCAATTAAATTCTGTTGGAATTTCTCTAGGTTTTATGGGGTCGGCTATGGTGGTACTGAAATGTGGATATAATTATGAGTAATAAGTAGAATTTACTAAGAAAGTGTTCAACTTAAGTTCAGAGTGTTTTCTGATATTTCTAACAGCAATTTTAGCAGTCAGAGTTGTTTAAATGTGTCAAAAGGTCATGTGTTATCAGAGGTGTTAGACCCCATGCTCTTGCTAACTACGAGACAGAGACAGTTTAGAAGCAATTCCAGAATTAGATGCCTGTTATTCATTTTTTTTTTTTGCCATTGATTCAATTCTGACTCATAGCAACCCCATAGGACAGAGTAGAACTGCCCCATAGGGTTCCGAGTTTGTAAGTCTTTAAGGAAGCAAACAGCTGCATCTTTCGCCCATGGAGCGGCTGGTGGGTTTGAATCATTCACTAATTTTTTGGTTAGCAGTTAAGACTTTAACCACTGCACTATCAGGGCTCCTCCCATTATTATTAATAATAGTAAAAACAAATTGTTTCCATTAAGTCTATCCTGACTGATAGCAAACCTATATGACGCAGTAGAACTGCCCCACAGAGTTTCCAAGGAGTGCCTGATGGATTCGAACTGCCGGCCTTTTTGGTTAGCAGCCGTAGCACTTAACCACTATGACAAGAAAGTTTCCCCTGTTATTAACAGATAATATTAGAACCCTTCCAAATTCTGACACCCAAAAATTCTTAGGAAGAAATTCTGAATTATGTAATTCTTTTGTTGTGAAAGTGGCTGAGATTCAGAGGTGGTACCTGAGTTTATGATGACTATAAAAAAAAAGGATCACACACAGACACACACACGCACACACACACGTGTGTTGTATATATGTATATATACATATAAACCAAAGAGAGAAACTTGTTCTAAGGCTCTCAATGTGAAAATTCCGTGAGTTAATTACAGTATATTCTTCTCTTTTTCATGATAAACTATTCACACTTCTCCTACTTCAAACCCTGGGATGACTTTGAAAATGTGCTTGAATATGTCTTGTCTGGAATAGCTACCCTTCCCTTACCTCCTTGGCAAGCTTCTATCATTCAAGATTCATGTAAAATGCCTCATAACAGCTGAAGCCTCTCTTTGACTTTTTTCTTCCTTGACTCTAGATAAAGATACTCAGTATCTCTGTTTTCCACCCAAATTCCTTGTGTTTATTTTATTAAATTGATACTTTACATCTTTTGCATTAGGATATGAGATCCAAAGACGCAGACTCACATTTCTTTTGCATTTGTTACCCTGGTACCTAAAAAAAAAAAAAATTAGTGTGGTAAATAATTAATAAAAGCTTGATGAAGTACTGAATTAATGACGGAATGAATAAAATGATATTCTGATATATATATTTCCTATCCTGCATTATTTATTTTGTATTCATGTTTAAAATTTGGATCATGATATTTTGTTTCTATGTTCTTTATTCCAACATCTGAACTGTTTTTTAGCCCCATCATCTGGGGCACATGTTGTCTAAATTTTGCTCATATTCCCCCAACCTATGGCTTCTATACTACATGTTCAGCTATTGGATTTCTGACCTGAGTCCAGGGGCTGCACAATACATGGATTCTCATTGAAAATGACAAGTTTTCTATTCGCACCATTTTCTTATAATGCATTTATTAATGATCATGGTGATAATTTTGAACACAAATTGGGGTTATATTGCTGAAGGTATTTTGGAGTCTTTTTCTCTTTGTTGGTTTCTGAGGGTGACCATCTGGTGTATTGTTCTTCGGCTCTGGTTATCATGTTATTCGAAGGGCTGTTAACATAAGGGTGGGAGGGCGAGTCAGAATTTCTTTCAGTGCTATTTCCTCAAATATCATCACCATATGCAGACAGAGTATTAGATAAAGCAAGTTAGTCATATGGTGAATTATAATAAGCTAGCTGACACACTGACACCCAGAGAAAGTGGAGAATGAGATAGTGAGCAGAAAAAGTAGCTGATATTTGGCATGCATTCTTAGAACAAGAGAAAGAAAATCCCCAAATGTATTTTAAAGTATACTTTTTAAAACAAATAGTTTAATACTGTTTTATTTTTAAAAAAGTATTAGATTTTTTTTTATTAGATTGTATTCATTTAAAACCTTTCTGCTACTGCAGACTTAGAATTGGCAATCTCTTATCTTGAGGCAACACTTATCTTTAGTTTAGAAGCAGCCTATGTCACAAAAATGGCAATAAAAATGTAACTGTTTAATAGTCAATTTATTGTTATAATAAAATGCATTTTCACTTCCAACTCACCAAACATTAAGCAACTAAGAACAAGGCATAACATAAGACACTGAAGATACAAAGATAAATGTACATGATATTTGTTCTAATAAGCTTTGAAAATAGTAAACTGAGCTTAAAATACTCTGTTCAATAAATTAAATATGATTAAGATTTGTTATAAGATAGTTAATGGAAGAGTGCTATGAGAAAATTGGAAAGAGAAAAATAACTTTGGTATGGAGAAATTGGGTTATACTATATAAGGCACTGGGTGGGTTTTATAAAGCACAGGATACATTTAAGGTGAGGATTTAGAAGTTGAAGAATGGGAAAACAAACAAACAACAACAACCCAAAAAAGAAAAAAGAGTTTTCAAACAGTATTGTGGAATTGCATGGAGCTTTGGAGTGTCCAGGGAATGAAAAATTGCTTAGTATAAGTGGAGGGCTTGATAAGGGGAATAGTGGAGATGATGCTTGAGAGATAGGTGGAAAACAGATTATGAAAAGTTCTCATTGTCGCAGCGAGGGATCTGGACTTACGCAAATTTCTGGGAGCTATTCTGATCTGGTTGATGACAAGACCTAAGTCTGTTTAAGAAAAATAATTTTGATAACCTGTGCTTAGCAAGCTATGCATCATATTTTTCTATATCTTATTGTTCACTTTCAACTTAAGAGCCTATAGTTTCCATATTTTTACTCATGTTTCCACTTTAACTACCCCAAAATTTGTTCCTTATATTTTGTTGCAATCATCTCAAATATTTATCCAGCTTTTATATATATTAAATTTACACTGAGATTTATCAGCATTAATATAGTTAGCTACACACTATTCATGTTTCTTTACTAAACAATTTTTCACGTGTATTTTCCTCTTATTTGGAATTATTTTTTCATTTTGGCTAAGAATATTTTTGTATAATTCTCTATAACTTACATGCTTCTTTAGGTAAACTTGCATTCTAAAAAAAAAAAAAAAAAAACAAAGGCTGTATTTGAATCCTTTAACTTAAATCAAAGAATTTTAAATTAAAGAGAAATTTTCCTTCAGAAATTGAAATTATAATTCCATTGTCTTCCTACATACAGATTACCCACGTATGCTCACTTTCCTCTTTTAATTAATTTCGTGACTGGTCTCCCATCGTTGTTTTTTTCTAGTTTCCACTGTTTTTGATATTTGAGTTCTTTCTCTTTTCCTGTATTGAATTTTTGGTTCTCCAGTTTCCTTGGACCTTATCTTACTTCTCTCTGCTTCATATTTTATAGAAAATCTTTATCATTCTGGTCTTCTGGTTGCGTCCCTCCATGTTTTCTATGGTTACTTTGAATTTATTCATCATTTTTCTGTATTTCACCTTGTCAGTTACATTAGATTTTGAACTTAATTTCTCCGTTATGATTTCAAGTATGCAGAATCTTTTATTTACTTCAGTTACATTGGGGTCAATACACAAACTAGTCAACAGAGTTTTCAGAATTTCATAGCCTGCATTATGACTATAACTCTCCTGGTTATATTATAGCCACCCTGGCTTGTCTTTCATTAATTGCTGATTGTAGTAAATCACTCCTCTTTTTAATTAACCAAATGGATAGTCCAGGCTTTCTCTAAAGACTAACCAGTTCCCAGAGCCCTATGGGTTATTAAGCTGTATTTTTCTAAAGTAAAGTCTTCAGTTGTGCTCTAAAATTAATAATAAAAGGGACATGGTGAAATTTATATCATCACAAAAATGTGACATCACTCAAGATTGTCCAACTTTGCAACTTAACCCAAAAAGCCAAACCTATTGCTGTTAAGTCAATTCCAACCCATAGCAACCTTTAGGACAGAGTAGAATTGCCCTATAGGGTTTCCATTGAGCAGCTGGTATATTCAACCTGCCAACCTTTAGGTTAGCAGCCATAGTTCTTAACAACTGTACCACTTTGCAATGACCAATGAAATCATTGATGATACTAAATGTCACAGGAATATACTCTTTTTCCACAACTCATATTTTTTAACACTGGTCATTACCATTCAAAGTATGTGTTGTCTGAGTACTAGCTAGGTCTATATTACTCTAATACTCTTCAGGCTCTTAAATTAGTTAACACAACCTAAGCAATTAAATAGCATAATACTAATAATATGAAAGAAATACAAACAAAATTTGTCCCTGATTGTAATGACAGGCCTAGGTAGAGGTTTTAGGCTATATTCTTTATTGATGCCACATTATACTTTTTGGAATAGCCATGACAAAAGCACAGACATGACAAAAGAACAGTGAAAAAGTTCATGTATTTTTCACACAGCAGATATGAAATTGTTAAGTGGTAAAGTGTTGGTCTGCTACAGTCTGTGGGTTCGCTTGGTGCTGTGTAGTGTGACATATTAAAGAGTATAGAAATCAATGATTTCCATGTGGTTATGTTTTCTTTCAGGCTACATTCAGCCTCAATTTATTCTTTTCCTTCCACAAGATGAAGTTAACTAAACTCATTAAACAATAAACTCTTAAGTACAGAGAAGGGACCTAGTATAAAGGATCTGATTCACAGAAATTGAAAATGTTGAGCCAAAAAGCAACTGCCCATAAAAACCAAATTCACTGCTGTCCAGTTGATTCTGACTCATCGCAACCCTATTGGACAGAGTAGAACCTCCCCATAGAGTTTTCAAGGCTGTAAATCTCTTTAAGGAAGCAGATTGTCACATCTTTCTTCTGTGGAGCAGCTGGTGGGTCCTACCTGAGAATTTACTGCTGGGGAGCCAAAATACCAGATATCTCCCATCTGCCCCACCAAATCCATCCTCTACTTGTCTCCACCCTATTCTTCCTGGTATGCTCATCTATATGGGTTGCATTGTTGGAAAGGACAGTCCTTCAAGGGTTTCTCCTGCTCTTTCAGGACTTGCTGTTTATACCAAGGAAACAACAACCTTGAGGAATGAGGTACTGTTTCCCTCTGGGACAAAGAGCAGGCTTATTTACTGCTTGCTATAAAATCAATGGCACAGTGGTACACACGTACAATGGAACTACTACTCAGCAATAAAGAAAGCACGCCAACCACTGCGTCACCAGGGCTCCTCAAAAGCAACCATAGTGGGCACTTTTTAGAGTATACCTGAAGGACAATGACTGTCTTATGTCCTGGGATTGCCCAGATCAGCTTATTATCTGTTGGAAACAGCAGCTGCTAAAGCTTGAGAAATATAGGAAAATGAAGACTTAACTGCAAAGGCAATGTAGGGATAACTGATTAAATAAAATCTGTGGACTATTTACGGTTATGCAGGAGACTCATGAAGAGCCATTTTCACAAATTTATAGAAAGATATCCATTTGTTGACCATTTTTATCTCTGTGTAATGGCTTGTGTGTATTTTTTTGTGTTTTTTCTTCTTTTATACGAATTTTCCATTTTTTCTGAAATAAGCTCTATTATACAAAGAAATGTAGTTTTTTTTTAGTCTTTGTTGTTATTTTTATTTGTTTCTCAATTATTAGTAGATAACTGATAATCAAGGAAGTAAGCAAAAGAGAACATCATAAAGGTTGAGAAAAGAGGCATTTCAGCGAAGTTATACCTGCAAAATTTGACCAGGTCCTTGGTGATAAGAAAGTCAGTGTTAGCATCAGAATTGTGCTAAATATCATTGGTAGTTTTCTGGTTACGATATTTGTAAAGTTTGTTAGCTTTCATATAATGTATTCTTTAATATGATTTATTAAACTTTAAAAAAAAATTCTTCAGTTAGTCAAACAATTAGAATGGAAGCCCTTGTGAGTACTGTTACAGCCAGATATCTGGACAAGAATGTTTCCAGTTGACAATTCAAAGTTTTGGGTCTAGTCTCCCCTGGGTGAGGTTGTATCCAGCCTCCTTGTCCAGAGATTTTGCTATGTGTCATATTTATAAGAATGGTGGCCAAAAACATCAACAACTGTCACATATCCAAATACTTAATGTGAAATACAAACTCTAGCAAATGAATAAATCTTTCTACACTAGAACTCTCCCAACCATTTTATGCATGGGTATTCATGGGCAACAACTTTTTTGTGTGTGTGTGGCAAGATCAGCGCTATCTTGAATTATGTAGTTTCTTTCTAAAGAGGTGCAGTATTAGTGAGAACTAACAATGATCAGATCACCTGAGTAAGTGCTGAAATGTTCTCTATTAAGGAATGCTAATAACAATTATGTGGCCTATAAAATTGATTTAATTCCCACAACATTTTGTGTAGGCTATGCAAATTCTTTGGGTAATGATCAAAGTAGAATAAATCATTAGCTATCTGAAGCAGCTTCTGCATTTTACCCATTTCTAGTTTTATGAGGCTGTGATGGTTCCTTTAATCTTTCATTGTTCTGACAGGATATATTATACATTTTTGTATGCAAAATTTCTATACCATATCTAAATTTAAAGTAATGTATCTATACACGCTCTTGACCAACTCTGTCACAATGAAGAAAGATTTGCAGCAAAGAGCCTATATGATCCATTTTATAGTGTATCATCTGGATGCCCAAACTATAGAGAACTCTGGGGAGTAATTAAATTTCCATATCATATGTGGAGTGACCATCAAAAAAGACAGTGCTATTTGTGGACCAGCTAGAAGGCTTGGACTTACAGTTCATTTTTTTTTTTTTTGTAATCCTGTGTGTTTCAAATGAGTTGCAATTTGAAAATCCATGACTTTAAAATATCTTCGTGTATCAAATCTATGTAGGGAATATCATACACCATATTAATAACAGTAGAAAGGTCATGATTTAATAGTAAACCAAACTAAGAATACATTTTGAAGCTCATATTATCAGACTTTGTAGTTTCCTATTTCACATTTAGCTGTTTATATTGAGAATGTGAAGATATATTATGTTAATTCTCAGAGGATATAAATATGCCCTGGAAGTCTTTAGAACACTGAAGAACATTAACTCTTTCAAGCTATTGACTTCACTTTTATTGCAATGTGTATTAAAAGAAAGTCTCATGGTCTGAAAGAGTCAAAACACCTCTAATAACTTAAAAGAGACTTGAGGATGTTTAAAATGTGGTTGAAGAAAAGGTGAGAAATGGCTAGATGAAATTAGTCAACTCAAGTAGCATCTTGTAAGATTCTCACTCCATGAAAGATTTCCTTACTTTCTCATTAAAAAATGAGGTGAATCTGTACACTTGCAAGACTTTATATACCTGTTTGACATTTATTTCAGATCTTCATATTTGAACAGCAACTTCAAATACAATCAACAGGCAAAAGGTATAATAAAGAAAACAGGTATTATGTTCTCTTAGGAGATATCAATCCAAATGCTCACTCAAATAACCTGAGTGGGCTTCAGGGAGGAGATATTTGTGATGGCCTTGAAGAAAATGCTGTGGAACACTTTCTCAACAGAAGAGTCACTTCAGCTTGCCTATACACCTATTGAGAATTAGCATGAATGATAATAAATGAACAGTCATTCATAAACTCAGAAGATGTAGGGCTACGGGAAAATGTGGTTAAAGAAGTCTGATCAACCTCATTCTTACAGCAATAAGGAAGGTTATTGAGTCGATGATAGAAATATTGTACTCAGGGATGATTACCCAATAAGCAAGGTATACATGGGCTTACTTTACTTACTGATCTGTAATGCACAATTTCACCTGGCTTATACCACATCAAAGATATGGTGAGACCCATATGAAACTGCACTACCTATTAGCAAGTAAACACCATTAAACCCATGTGTAACCTGCTTACTGTAAGTGTATACATACCTTACTTTCTCGTTAATCCACCCCTGATTGTAGATGAAATGACTGACAGTTGCATTAAAAAAATATGAAACATTTAAAAGAAATTATTCGTAGAGCAATGAGCCGGAAATGGAAAAAAAAAGTCGACATATTTGGCATCATATTGAGGAGAAAAATTTAATGAAGGCTCCCAGATACTAACCTCTGATTTAATGGAAGCATAATTATTAATTGCTGTTGGTGTTAGGTGCTGTCAAGTCAGTTCCAACTCATAACAACCATAGGTACAACAGAACGAAACACTGCCTGGTCATGCACCATCCTCACAATTGCTGTTGTGCTTGAGCCCATTGTTGTAGCCACTGTGTCAATTCATCTTGTTGAGGGCCTTCCTGTTTTTCACTGACCTTCTACTTTACCAAGCATGATATGCTTCTCCAGGGACTGGTCCCTCCTGACAACATGACCAAAGTATGTGAGATGAAGTCTCATCATCCTCACTTTTAATGAGCATTCTGACTGTACTTCTTCCAAGACAGATTTTTTGATCTTTATAAATAATAATTATTAATTACAGTTTATTAAATACACTTTGGATTCCGGAAACTTGGTATTTATTTGGCATTTAATATAAGAATTATGTGAAGTGTTTAAAGTTATTTTAAGAATGAATGTGAGTTCAAAGAACTTAGGTCACACAATTAGTACATGAAAAATATAAATCTGAACACCAAAATCCATGCTTTTTGACATTTGACTTGTACTATCTCAAATTTTCTCTGGTGAAGGGGATACAGAAGATATGGAAAGTGTTTTTAGCAGTGTCGGCTATCTACCATGAAAATCAGATACTGCCTGTAATTCTATAAATACACTTTTTTTTTTTCAGTTTCATCATCTTATATTCGTGTTAAAATAATTTAGAACAAGACTATAATTAGAAAACTTAGGAAAAGACTTGGAATATTTTCCTGTACCCAGAAATCCAATGTGAAGAAAGTGAAGAAATGGCCTTGGCATGTGGCAACTAGATCTTGATATTCCCAACCGAATGTAAACAGTCCTCAGGGAATATAAGCAATGATCAGATGGGTCACTCTGTAATTGTGGTGGAACAAGTCAGAGACAGGGACACTCTTCACCCACAAAAATAATTATCTCCTTCTTTCAACACGAATGATTGATGCTTCATTACCAATGATAACCCTGTCCTCCCCCATTCAAAAGTACCATGATTCCCAGTCACCAACTTATTCTTGTTTACTGAGAGCCTCTCTTCCAGTACTGGGACCTTTTTTCTTAAAACTTCAATAGAATCATCCACCACAAGCTCAAAGTCTCTAACAATCACCTTCCAACTACTTTCTATCCTTGTGCTCTATTTTTCTCCCTGTAGTTGGTTCAAAAAATTAACCTCTCTTTGACTTAGATATGTTCTTGGCAGTCTCTAGCTGGTAGGCTTAAAAAAAAATTACATTGAGAAGAAAGAAATTGCTTATAAATATAAAAACTGAAATAAAAATAATTGTTCACTTTAGCACACTTGTATACAGTACTGATAAGTACTAAACATTATCATTTTATTTCATTGGTGGACAAGATAAAAAAATCTATAAGCACACGTATGTTTAATTTTAAGACAATCGAGCTTTAAGATGAAGAAAACATAATTTTTGGTGTTAGAAACATGAAAAGTCCCCCACAACATGACTTGTACAAAGTTCAATGCGAGAAAATCAAAGCATAATCTTAGTTTCTTAAAGGCATTTCTTTTATTAAGTAAGTAAAAGTGATTCTACATTGACTATTTACTGACATACTCAGCTAAAGGCATTGGGTATCCTTGAGCATTCCTCCTGTTACTTATTCATGATTATTCTTTAATATATGACTTCCTCTGGTGCTATTTACATTTTCTGTATCTGTTTGCTCCTTTGTGCTGCTTTGTATTTATTCAGGAAACACAAGTGGCTGATGAAACCATAAAACATTGTTCACCAAATGTAACCAATGAATAAAAGAGCTCATTGCAAATGTGAACAGGGTTATTGTTTTCTATAAGATTCATAAATATAAATACTCAAAAAGGAAATTGGAAATGTAGCTGCTAAGTCAAGCATGTTCCTGGAGGTTTTCTTTTGTAATGCCATTCGGAAGTATTTCTATATCAATCAAGATACCAGCCCTGTTGAAATCCATTAGATATTACACTTCATGCAAAACTTTTTTTTTTTTTTTTGGCAGCAGTAATAATCTTTGTTCCTCAAAGAGAATTTTGAAATGGATTTTTATGATAAAAGCATTGGCCCACTTGAGAACTCCAGTTGATTCAAGGTGTTTTTGAAAGCAGTTTTAGCAGGTATGAAATTTATAGGGAAGTGAGAAGTCAGCGAGGTTGGGGGAGAGGGGATAACTCATATGAATTCATGTGGGCATTAACGATTGCATTTGCAGTCAATTCATTGACATAATTAAAAACGTTGATTGTCAACCTTATAAGGGTGTCTCACCTTGAGAAAATTATCTCTGTTTATAACAAGAATAATAATACTTACATGGATGCTTTGAAGATTAAATAAGATAATGTATGTAAAACAGTTTTTGACTAGCATTATATCTGCCAATATTTTGCTACATCTGTAGAGACCATTGGAAGAGTGGCCCAAACAATTGGTTGAAGGTAAAATTGACTCCAGAGTTTTCAACTGTAAATTTAATTAATCATGTGATATGTATGGAGTTAAATTGTGTGATAATCTAATCCAATAATTGTTAATGAAATTTTTTTTGTTTTTTGTTTTTTTTGCTAGTTTACAGCCTATGGGAATTTATGTGATAGAATTTAACAGAAAAGATCAACAGGGGCATTCTGACTATGGATAAGGTTTCTATTTTTGCCTTATTCTGCCCCAAATCGGTGTAAGGTGCTGCTCATTTGACAATGCAGCTAGAAACCATGTTGTCACTGTATTCTCAAAGAGGACCTTTCACACTGGAAGCCTCCTTTACCTCATCTTGAGAAAAACACTGGATTCAAAACATTTATTGCAGCTTCTTTATCTCAGGTCCTAAAGCCATTCACTTCAAAGAGGTAAAATTCCATCAGACCTCCTTAATGGCTGTGGTTATCTGCTTTAGTTTCACCTGTGGATTTTTCCTTATACTGTGTTACAATAAACGCTAGTCTGTTCCATTTGAAAGCCAGAATTGAAATGCATCTTACTGTCTCTGATGATTAAATTAAAGCCTGTGATTAGGAACAAACGTGCTAGTTGGTTTAAAAGGCCCAATAAAGTTGAGTTTATACATTTGAAATTAACATTTGACTCTAATCCTGTTGATCTTCTGAACTTGTTTGTGCTAAATATGGGTTTATCTCCAAGTTAATGCATAATTTTACACTCTGTGGACTTAAATGCCAAATAGATTTAAAAGCTATTTTAACTGCAAAGATGAAAAGAATACACACATCAAAGATTCATTTTTAACGTCGATATCTATATAACATTTTATACCCATTTAAAACTGTTAGTTTATCCCGTACTTTGTCTCCCTTCCAATTAAAAGCTTGGTAGACTGCAAGAATACATTTGTAGGAGAATAATCCCCCATTTCCCTGAATACTATAAAGTGAAAGTGTGTTCTGCAAAGTATTAATCCACTCAATTTATTCTTATGAAGTAAAAAATATGACAAAATATACATCTTTTAATTTTGGCCTTTTATTAATGTTGGGAATAAAAGCATATGAGCTAAACCAAAAATATGTAAAGTTACATTGGCCATATTATATACGAAATTTTGTTAAATATTCTTAGACATTATTTTTCTTCATATGTTGAATGAAAGTCTTAACCAGTTTGCAGGTGGAATTAATTGTCATTAAACACTAAAAAAAACACTAGAGGCAATAAAAATCTATATTTGTAGAGGAAGATTATTTTCCCCATTTCGTACCTTTCTTACAAGGTGTGGATTTATCTCTTTATCTCAGTTAACCTTTCCACTATTTGCATTTGTTTGCTTGGCCTCACTTTAATGTCATGAGTTGGTCACAAATTGTGTTATTTGATCACACGTTGCATTAAGAAAATACATAAAATTAAATAAAAGTGCATAAAATAATGATAAGAAAGAATAAAATATGAAGAAAACCAGCAAAATAAAGTGGTACTATAAATAAAATAAAATTGAGTCTCCCTCTGGCCAGAATGTGGAAGGGCAGGAAGGACTGGTACCAGTTTACCAGTTGCCATCAATTCATTTCTGACCGATGGTGACCAATGTATGTCAGAGTAGAACTGTGCTCCACAGGATTTTCAATGGAAATTTTTTTGGAATTATATTTCTAGGCCTTTCTTCTGAGGCATCTCTGGGTGAACTGCAATCTTTAACACTTTGCTTAGCAGCCAAATGCATTAACCGTTTGCCTCACTCGTGGACTCTAGAAAAACTGTTTTTCATACTAAAATGCTAGGAAATCACAGCATAAACAACAAAAATTTATTTTTTTAAAGCTATTGAAATGCTTTGGACACATGATACCTAAATTTTGGAATCACAGAAGCCATTTTTAGGGACAGAGGACACTTTTGTCCCTGAGGCCAAATGTTGAGGTTGCACAAACAGTAGGCAGAGGAAAGGCACAAAAACAAGTATTGCAAATTGGTGGTGAGGATGTGGAGCGACAGGAAGTCTCATTATCACCGGTGAGAATACAAAATCATAACACCACTTTGGAAGACAGTTTGCTAGTTTCTTACAAAGTTAAACCTAGTTTTATTTCGCAATTCAGAAACTACAAGCCTAAGTATTTCTACAACTGGTTTGAAAACTATGTCCACACAAAAACCTGCACCTGAATGTTAATAGCAGCTTTATTCATAATTTTCAAAATCTGGAAGTAATCATGATATCCTCCAATAGGTGAATGAATAAAAAAAAACTGTGGCACTAGTTAGCAATTAAAAAATAAAAGAGATATAAAATATGGAAGAACTTTATATGAATATTGCAAAGCGAAAGAAGCCAGTCTCAAATGGTAACATATTGTAAATTTCAATAGTATGACATTCTGAAAAAGGCAAAATGATAAGCACACACACACACACACACAAATATTAGTGTTTGCCAGCAGTATGAGAAGTGGGAGGTGAATATGTTAAGCACAGGGGATTTAGGGATGGTGAAAATATTCTGTGTGATAAATGTAATGGTGGCTACATGACATTATGTGTTTGTCAAAACATACAGGACTAACCACAACCTACTGAAGTTGTCAAGGATTTCATTTTGTTTGGATCTACAATCAATGTCCACGGAAGCAGCAATCAAGAAATCAAACAACCTATTGTATTAGGCAAATCTGCTGCAAAAGACCTCTTTAAAGTGTTAAAAAGCAAAGATGTCACTTTGAGTACTAAGGTGTGCCTGGCTCAAGCCCTGGTATTTTCATGCCAAAGCTGGACAATGAATAAGGAAGTCGGAAGAATTGATGTATTTGAATTATAATGTTGGTGAAGAATATTGAACATACCAAGGACTGCAAGAAGAACAAATAAGTCTGTCTTAGAAGAAGTACAGCCGGAACGGTCCTTAGAAGTGAAGGTGGTGATACTTCATCTTAGATACTTTGGACATGTTATCAGGAGAGTCCTCCCTGGAGAAGGACATCATGCTTGGTTAAGTAAAGGATCAACAAAAAAAAGAGGAAGACCCTCAACTAGATGGACTGGCACAGTGGCTACAACAATGAGGTCAAGCATAGCAATGATTGTGAGGATGGCACAGGACTGGACAGCATTTCCCTCTGTTGTACATAGGGTCACTATGAGTCAGGGCTGACTCGACAGCACCCAACAACAACAACATGGTGTCCTCTACCTTGAGAGCAGAAGAACTAGATGATGTCTGAGTATCAATACCAAATGTCCTTTTCAGGATCACAGCAGATGAATCCTGACTGAATGGAGAAAAATGTGGAACTTCAAATTCTCAAAGAACCCAGGCTTAATGGGCCCCATGAAATTGGAGGAATCCTTGAGACTATTGCTGTGAGATACTCTTTAAACGTTGAACTGAAGCTATACCCTGAAGCTACCTTTTAAATAAATATTTGGTTCATTCAAAAAAGTGTCACCCTTGAGTACTGTGTTCTTTCCAAAAATTAACTATATGAGGCCAAATGGTCTACAATTTCTCTATAACATGGAAGAGAAAGTTGGGGTGCATCTAGCTGAAGTTAATGGGAATAGAGCAACTGGAATGGAGATGAGAGTTTTGACACAATGTGAGGAATGTAACCAAAGTCACTGAATAATATGTGTAGAAATTGTTGAATGGGAACCTGTTTTGCTGTGTATATTTTCACCAAAATGCAATAAAATATTTTTCTTAAATCAAACAGTAATGTGCACAACAAAGATAATAATCTTAATGTATTCAAATTAATGGAGAAAATAATTTAGGAAGTTAGGAGATTTTTAGAAACAATGTAGACAGGAGAATCAAACTGTATTATAAATACATGTAACAACCTCAATGAAATCAGTGAGGGAAAAGGCACTGACCTATGTAACTTTTTAATGGAGTTTATAAGACTAAAGCCAAAAGAAAATGCACGTAACATTGTACTCTAGTTCATAATGTTTTGTCCCCCAGAAGTACAGCTTAACAATTCTGATAATGCTGTGTATGTATATTGGGATTGAACAATTAAATTAATGGATGTTGTATTAGTTTCATAGGGCTTCTGTAACAGAGAACCACAAAGTGGTTGACTTTAAGCAGCAGAAATTATCTTACAGTTCTGGAGGTTAGAAACCATAATCAGTATGTTCAAACCCAGGTTCCCTCCAAAGGCTTGCAGATGCAGCTTCCCATAAACTCCTTCCTCTGTGTGTCTCTGTCTCTTCTCCTCTTTTATAAGGACACCACTCAGATTGGATTAAGACCCACCCTACTCCAGTAAGTCCTCATGTTAACAACTGATAGCATCTTCAAAGTTCTTATTTCCAAGCAAGGTCATGTTCACAGGTACCAGAGGTTACAATTTCAACACGATTCAATCCATAGAAGTTATCTGGCCCCACAAAATCCATGTCCTTCCCACATGGAAAGATATTCACCCCCTCCCCCGCAGCATCATCAAAAGCCTCAACCCATTCCAACATTAGCCCTAAGTCAAAACTCATCTTCTCAATCAGAGATGGATGAGATTCTGGGTATGTTCCTTCCTTTGGCAAACTTTCTCTGCCTGTGGGCCTGTGAAACCGAGGATAAAAGTTGTCTGCTTCTAAAATACAAGGGTGGGGCAGACATTAGACGGACACTCCAATTCCAAAAGGGAGAAATTGGAGGGAAAGGGAGGATCATGGCTTCCAAGCAAATCCGAAACACAGATGTACAAATATGATTAGATTTCAAGGTTTGAAAAAATCTCTCAACTCACCTGGAGTGGAAGAATCTGCCCCTTAACTCTGGGGTGACCTTACCCCCTAGGTCCACCTCAGTTCCCTAGGCAGTGTTCCCATACCCTGGAACCAAGGAGGCAGTGACACTGACACCTTGCTAATGCCGACTGTGGTAACCCTGTGAGCCTCTGAACCACACTTGGGTCCTCCTTCCTCTTCCTTGAAGGATAATATATGTTTCTAGCTGAGTAGCTCTAACAACCTTTTTTCCTGCTTGTAGAATTCCAGGAGTCAGACAGCTTGCCTTTATTTCCTCCCGTCTCTGCACCCTTTAGTTCAAGCTGGCACCATTTCTGTTGTGATAGTCGAAAGAATCCATAAGGCACAAACCTAACGTCTTTAGCAAACGGTCGTCCAAACACAATTTTGGTGTTCTCTCCAGAGCACACTTTCTCAATTTTTACAGTGTGGATAGGTTGAAAATTTTCCAAATCTTCAAGTTCTGGTTTCCTTTTGCTTAACCCTTCATTCCTTAATTTATCTGTTTCATTTCACAGTTTACTATAAGCAACAAGGAGAAACCTGGCTATACCTTCCATATTTTGCTTAGAAACATCCTCAGCTAAATATCCAAGTTCATCATATACAGTTCTATTTTCCACAAAACATGTAAACATAATTCAGTTAAGTTCTTTGGCATGTTATATGAAGGTTGCCCTTTTTCTCCAGCGTCCAATAACATGGTCATCATCTCCTCCTAAAGCTGCACTAGACGCGTATTTAAAACCCACATTTTTATCAACATTCTGTTCACGATGATATATATTTATTCTAAGACCACAGAAGCATTCTCCACAGCTTTTCTCATTTCCATCTGAGCATGCACCAGAATTGATTTTAAAATCCATAATTCCACCAACAATCTCTTCAAAGTAATCTAAGCTTTTACTATCAAGTGGCTCAAAACTCTTCTAGCCTATACTCATTACCCAATTACAAAGCCACTTGCACACTTTTAGGTATCCATTACAATACCCAAGACCATTGTACTAAACATTGTATTATTTTCTAGGGCTACCATAGAAGTACCAAAAAAGGTGTGGCTTTAAGTAACAGAAACTCATTATTTCACAGTTATGGAGGCTGGAGTCCTTCAAAGTCTCTAGCAGAAGATCTTTTCTTGTCTCTCTCATTTTCTGGCAGCCCCAGGCATCCCTGTGCTTGAAGATGCATCTTCACATGGCTACCTTTCTTTTGTCTGTCTATCGGTGTCTCTTCTCTTTTATAAGAACACCACTCAAATTGGATTAGGACCCACTCCAATATGACCACATATTAACTTAACTGATAACATTTTCAAAGACACTGTTTCCAAATAAGGTGGCATTCATAAGTACAAGGGTTTAGAACTTCAAAATATCTTTTCGGGAGACATAATTCAATCCATTTAAAAAAAAAAAAAATGGCCAATTGTGGGAGCCAGGTGTCTCACTCTTGGAGTCACTAAAAAAACAAAAACAAAAACATTGCTGTTGAGTCATTTTGACTCATAAGGACCCTATAAGACAGAGAGCTACCCCATAGTGTTTCCAAGGACCACCTGGTGGATTCAAATGGACAACCCTTTAGCTAGCAGCCAAACTCTTAACCACTATGCCACCAGGGTTAGTTACAAATAAGGAAAGGAAAGAGGCTAGAATAATCCATGTTGTAATGAATTGGGGTTGGAGACATCTGTAAGAACCCATGTTTTAACTTCATATATGTACGGATAGTTACACATGGAAATACAAACACACACACACACACACGTACGTACACAGATCAGTTAGTAAACACACATATATTTCTTTGCTCTGTCGGCTGAGAAGGCTTAAAATTAAAAAAAAAAATTATAGTGCAATAATCATACTTGGATCCCTGGTGGTGCACTGGCTCAGTGTTGGGGTGTTAACCAAAATGTTGGCAGTTTGAATCCACCAGCTGCTACTTGGAAACCCTACGAGGCAATTCTACTCTGTTCTACAGGTTTACTATGAGTTAGCATAAACTCAAGAACAACTGGTTTAGTTTTTTTTTTTTTAAATCATACTTACTCCTCAGATCTTGCTTTCTGATTACATTCTCCAATAAAACAAATGAGATATTACTGGAGAAATGGCTTATTGTAACACTGGGCCAAGAAATATACAAGATAAACCTGGATCATTTCTTAGTTCTAGAAATTAAGGAGGTGCTCAAAAACAAAATGAAACAACAACAAAAAAAGCCCCACAATGATGAGGTCATCTTACAGTGACATTGGAGTCATTTGAAAATACTCATGAAGGTCAAAGCTGAACAAATTTTGAAATGGTATTGGTTTATAAACCGAACTGAAAAATAAGTACCATGTTTCCATAATGGTATTAATATTTTAAAAAATAATAAAAGAAGGAGAGAAATCTCTTGTGTAGAAGAAATTCACAGAAATGTTTCATCCTAAAAGTACAGGAGTGTAACACCTCACTACATAAGTGCCTGCTGTGCATAGTAATTTCTTTCTAAAGAGTAAAATATTAAAGGAGGAAAATAAAGAGTAACCTTAAGAAACCTGACCATCACTGCTCCAGCCATGTGATCAAGGTCACATCAATTGTATAAATCATGTAGATAACATATTATATATGCTTGATATGATGTGACACAAATGCCCCCATTACCTTTGTAATTTTTCTTCCCCAAAGCTCATTAATACAATCTTATCATGAGAAAATCATTAGACAAATTCCAAGAGAGGGGCATCCTATGATATTTCTGATCAGGACTTCACAAAAATCTCAAGGTCTTTTTGTGCATTGAATTATGTCCCTCAAAATGACACATTGAAATCCTAAACCTGGTACTTGTGATCATAAACTTTTTTGGACAAAGGGTCTTTGAAAATGTTGTCAGTTAGGTTAATGTGAAGTTATATTGGAATATGATCATTTTTAATCCTACATGACTGGTGCCCTAATAAAAGAAGATTCACAGAGACAAGGAGACAGAAGAAGGAAGACTATGTGAATATAGAGGCAGATCGACCCCTACAAGCCAAGAACAACAAGGATTTCCAGGAGGCATAAGATCTTAGGAAACAGGATTTGAGCAATTTCTCTCTCAGAGTCCTCAGAAGAAATCAACACAATCAATACCCTGATTTGGATATCTAGCCTCAAGACTATGAGACAATCAAATTTTGTTCTTAACAGCTTCTCAGTTTGTGGTATTTTTGTAATTACAGCAGTCCAAGGAATCAACATGGAACTGTCAGAGTCTTTGAAAATGATCAGTTAACATGGATTCAGAAGAGGACATGGAACCAGGGATATCATCGCTGATGTCAGATGGGTCCTGGCTGAAAGCGGAGAATACCAGAAAGATGTTTACCTGTGCTTTATTGACTAGGCAAAGACATTAAACTGTGTGGATCATAACAAATTATGGATAACAGTGCAAAGAATGGGAATTCCAGGACACTTAATTGTGCTCATGAGGAACCTGGACATAGATCAAGAGGCAGTCTTTTGAATAGAACGAGGGGACGCTGTGTGGTTTAAAGCCAGGAAAGGTTGTGCATCAGGGTTGTATGCTTTCACCATACCTATTCAATCTGTATGCTGAGAAAATAATCCAAGAAGCTGGACTTATGAAGAAGAACAGGGCATCAGGATTGGAGGAAGACTCATTAAGAGCCTGTGTTATGCAGATGACACAACTTTGCCTGAGAACGTGAAGCACTTATTGATGAAGATCAAAGACCGTAGCCTTTAGGATGGATTACACCTCAATATAAAGAAAATAAAAATCCTCACAAATGGACTAAGAAGCAACATTATGATAAATGGAGAAAAGATTGAAGTTGTCAAAGATTTCACTTTACTTGGATCCACAACCAACACCCAGGGAAGCAGCAGTCAAGAAATCAAAAAATGCATAGCATTGGGAAAAATTGCTGCAAAAGACCTTAAAGTGTTGAAAAGCAAAGATGTCACCTTGAAGACTAAGCTCTACCTAACCCAGGCCATGGTAGTTTCAATTGCCTGCCATGCTTGTGAAAAGCTGGATTGTGAATATGGAAGACCAAAAAAGAATTGATGCCTTTGAATTATGGTGTTCGTGAAGAATATTGAAATACTATGGACTGCCAAAAGAAGGAACAAAACTGTCTTGGAAGAAGTACACAACCAGGATGCCCCTTAGATGTAAGATTGGTGAGGCTATGTCTCATATACTTTGGACATATTATCAGTGGGGATCAGTCTCTGGGAGAAGGATATCATGTTTGGTAGAGTAGAGGGTCACCGAAAAAGAAGAAGACCCTCAACGAAATGGACTGACACAGTGGCTGCAACAATGGGCTGAAGCATAACAATGATTGTGAGGATGGCGCAGGACTGTGTAGTGTTTTCTGTTTTACATAGGATCATTATGAGCCCGAACTGACTCAATGGCACCGAACAACAACACATCCCTAGGGAACTAAGAGAATAATTAAAGATAAGAAAACTCTGAAAAAAACTGTCAGAGTCAGAGGAGCCTAATGAGACATGGAAACTAAATATGACATGGTATCCTGGATGGGATTCTTGAACAGATAAAAAATATTAGGCAAAAAATAAGGACATATAAATAAACTATTGACTAGTTAATAGTAATATATGGATAGCGGCTCATCAATTGTTATAAATGTACCACACATGTGCTGAATAGGGGCAGTACATGAGGATTCTCTGAACTGTGCAGTTTTTCTGAAAATTTTAAAATGTTCTAAAATATATGGTCTATTAATAAACACACAAACACAGTGTCAGAGTCTCTTGGTCTCATGAGCTCCAAGACTTATAGTCTCGCTGTCTTGCCATGTTTCTTTCTTGCTTTCTTATGATTCTTAAGACCAAAGACTCACTCTCTGCATTCTTGCAAGCTCAGGATATTGAGGCATATAACTAATTCTGAAAACTACTCGATTTGACTTTTGAATAGATCAAAGATATACTCCTTACAGATACACAGGAAAAGGGAAACTAGGCAGAAAAAGTAAAGAGGAATCTCCTTAGGACTGGGTATTAAAATTGCAATGCCCAATTAATGGAATTAAAGCCAAGATTATACCACAACTAAGTCAAACGCTGAGTCCATCACCCCCTTACATACCCACAGAAGAAAGAGCATGACATCTGTCTTAGTTATCTAGAGCTGCTATAACAGGAACACACAAACAGGAATACGCAGTGGGTGGCTTTAACAAATAAAAATTTATTTTCTCATAGTTAAGGAGCCCAGAAGCCCTAAATCAGGGTGTTGGCTCTAGGGGAATGCTTTCTCTCTCTGTTGGCTCTGGGGGAAGGTCTTTGTCTCTTCAGCTTCTATTCTTGGCTCCTTGATGATCTTTATGTGATATGGCATCTATCTTCCTCCATTTCTGCTTCCTCACTTGCTTAAATTCTTTTATATCTCAAAAGTGATTGACTTAAAACACATCCTATATTAACACTCTCTCATTAGCATCACAAAGAAAATCCATTTCCAAATGGGATTATAACCACGGGCATAAGAGTTAGAATTTACAACACTTTTTGGGGGGACAAAATTCAATCCATAAAAAAACATCATAAAACAAAATAAATGTAAAAATGTATGGATAGATGTGTTCTTCTTGTTGTTAGATGCCGTCGAGTCTGTTGACTCATAGTGACCCTATGTACAACAGAACGAAATATTGCCTGGTCTTGAGCCATCCTTACAATCATTGTTATGCTTGAGCTCATTGTCAATCCACCTCCTTGAGGCTATTCCTCTTTTCCACTGACCTGGTACTCTGCCAAGCATGATGTCCTTCTCCAGGGACTGATACCCCTTGACAAAATGTCCAAAGTATATAAGATGCAGTCTCACCATCCTTGCTTCTAAGGAGCATTCTTGTTGTCCTTCTTCCGAGACAGATTTGTTCGTTCTTTTGGTAGTCCATGGTATATTCAATATTCTTCACCAACACCACAATTCAAAGGCATCAATTCTTCTTCGATCTTTCTTATTCCTTGTCCAGCTTTCAGATGCATATGATGTGATTGAAAATACCATGGCTTGGGTCAGGTGCACCTTAGTATTCAAGGCGATATCTTTGCTCTTCAACACTTTAAAGAGGTCCTTTGCAGCAGATTTACCCAATGCAATGCATCTTTTGATTTCTTGACTGCTGCTTCCATGGCTTTGATTGTTGATCCAAGTAAAATGAAATTCTTGACAACTTCAATCTTTTCTCCATTTATCATGATCTTGTTCATTGGTCTAGTTGTGAGGATTTTTGTTTTCTTTATGTTGAGCTGCAATCCATACTGAAGGCTGTGGTCTTTGATCTTCATTAGGAAGTGCTTCAAGTCCTCTTCACTTTCAGCAAGCAAGATTGTGTCATCTGCATAATGCAGGTTGTTAACGAGTCTTCCTCCAATCCTGATGCCCCGTTCTTCTTCATATAGTCCAGCTTCTCGGATTATTTGCTCAGCATACAGATTGAATAGGTATGGTGAAAGAATACAACCCTGACACGCACCTTTCCTGACTTTAAACCAATCAGTACCCCCTTGTTCCGTTTGAAAAACTGCCTCTTGGTCTATGCAAAGGTTCCTCATGAGCACAATTAAGTGTTCTGGAATTTCCATTCTTTTTCGATGTTATCCATAATTTGTTATGGTCCACACAGTCGAATGCCTTTGCATAGTCAATAAAACACAGGTAAACATCCTTCTGCTATTCTCTGCTTCCAGCCAGGATCCATCTGACATCAGCAATGATATCCCTAGTTTCACAACCTCTTCTGAAACTGGCCTGAATTTCTGGCAGTTCCCTGATGATATACTGCTGCAGACGTTTTTGAATGATCTTCAGCAAAATTTTGCTTTCATGTGATATTAATGATATTGTTCTATAATTTCCACATTCGGTTGGATCACCTTTCTTGGGAATAGGCATAAATATGGACCTTTTCCAGTAGTTGGCCAGGAAGCTCTCTTCCATATTTCTTGGCATAGATGAGTGAGCACCTCCAGCGCTGCATCTGTTTGCTGAAACATCTCAATTGATATTCTGTCAATTCCTGGAGCCTTGCTTTTTGCCAATGCCTTCAGAGCAGCCTGGACTTCTTCCTTCAGTACCATCTGTTCCAGATCATATGCCACCTCTTGAAATGGTTGAACATTGACAAATTCTTTTTGGGTAATGACTCTCTGTATCCCTTCCATCTTCTTTTGATGCTTCCTGTGTCTTTTAATATTTTCCCCATAGAATCGTTCACTATTGCAAGTCAAGGTTTGAATTTTTTTTTTTTTTTTCCTTCAGTTCTTTCAGTTTGAGATATGCCGAGTGTGTTCTTCTCTTTTGGTTTTCCATCTCCAGGTCTTTGCACATATCATTATAACACTTTGTCTTCTTGAGCCACCCTTTGAAATCTTCTCTTCAGTTCTTTTACTTCATCATTTCTTCCTTTTGTTTTAGCTGCTCAACTTTTGAGAGCAATTTGCAGAGTGTTCCCTGACATCCATCTTGGTCTTTTCTTTCTTTCCTGCCTTTTCAGTGACCTCTTGCTTTCTTCATGGATGATGTCCTTGATGTCATTCCACAACTCGTCTGGTCTTTGGTCACTAGTGTTCAATGCATCAAATCTGTTCTTCAGATGGTCTTTAAATTCAGGTGGGATATACTCAAGGTAATATTTTGGCTCTCATGGACTTGCTCTGATTTTCTTCAGGTTCAGCTTGAACTTGAATATAAGCAATTGATGGTCTGTTTCACAGTCAGCCCCTGGGCTTTTCCTGACTGATGATATTGAGCTTTTCCATCACCTCTTTCCACATGGACAGATGTAGAAATGTAGATATACAGTAAAATCTGTGAAGGCTGAAACCTGTGTGAAGCAGAAACCAGTCAGAGAAAGAAAATTAAAATATTTTCCACGAATAGCAATAGAAAAGTGGTAAGGCTGCACCCCATCAAAAGTGAAAAACTGGCGAGATCTGGAAAAACAAGGCAGTCTGTCAAGTGATGGCTCTCATAGGTTTCACTGTATGTAGACAATATGTATCATAACAAAAAAAATTAAAAAGATATGAAAAAGTGAAAAAAATTTAAGTCACTGACAGAAATAAAATCAATTGAAACATACACACAGACAATCCAAATGATGGAATTATGAGAATGGAAATTTCAAATAACCACTCTCAGTATGCTGAGAAAATGTATCCAAAACCATAGCACAGTAAGTGATGAGACCAATTTATATAAAATTTGGAAGCCATTAAGAAGAACAAAGTGGAAATGTATGAAATATGGTTAAGAAAAAAATTGAATGGTATTAATAGGATTTGACTCTTCTGTAAAATTTCTAAGAATGTAAATAAAGGTCCATGAAAGTTATTCAAACTTAAATACAGACAGAAAAAAAAAATATTGCAAATAGCTATAGCTCCTCAATGCCCTGTGGCAGAGTATCAGAGTGGGTCAACATACACGTAATTGAAGTTCTAGGTTGAGCAGAGAAAGAAAGGTCTGAAAAAATATACTTGGAGAAATGTTGGTTAAACATTTTCAAATATGGTGGAAAACATCAAACAACTAATCCAGAAAACTGAGACTAAAAATTGTAATCCACTTACTTAGGATGCTCAGCAAAACCCAAGTGTGGTAAATACATATAATCTACATCTAGGCAAGTGAATGATAAAGAGATAAATAAACTATACAAAATGTTCAAAAAAAAGAATAGGCAGTTCATAATAACAGAGTTAAGGATGGCCAAAAAGCACATGAAAAAGATCTTCAAAATCAGTAATTAACATGGAAATTTATTCACTCCAAATTAAAGGGACTGACAATAGAAAACATTGAGAAGGGTGTGTAATAACTGGAGCTTTCTTGCATTGCAGGTGAAAGAGTAAAATGGAAAACTTATGAATTATTTGATATTTATCCATAAAATTAAATTCATAATTTTTTCATGAATTTTACTCCTAGGTATCTATCATGGTGAAAATAAAACATATCCACAAAGCATATTTTACAATAATATTCATAACTATTTTATTCATAATGGACAAAAATTAGAAACAACAACCTACATCAGTTGGTAAGTGGATAACCAAAGTGTACTGTAGCCAAACAATGGAATACTATTAAACAATGAAAGGGGGCCAACTACTGATACAAATTAACAAATGAATCTAAAAAAAAATGATTTTGAGCAAATAGCATGACACCAAGAATATATATGGAATTATCCCATGTATATGATATTCTGATATAATTCAGATTGTTGGTTGACTAAAAGTTGGAGATTGACAATAGGACCACAGGAGGAGAAATTTTTCAGTGTGATAAAAATGTTCTCCATTTTGTTTTGGATGATAGTTACACGAGTATATATTTGTCAAAAACATTCTGATACACTTAAAATTTAGGTACTTTATTGCATGTAAACTATGCCTTAACAAAGTTAATTATAAAAAGAACAAATAAACTGTAAAACCAAGAAGAATTTATATCGAGAAGCTAAATTAAAATAAAATGTAATAAAATAACCTAAATAATCAAATGAAACTGCTGAAAAACGAATTCTAGACAGACATTTAATATTTTAACATTACATGTATTAACAGAAATCTCTTTATTCAAAACTTTGTAAGATTTCATTTTAATTTCTGGTTTTTATGCCTGGGTTCTTCCAAGACTACATCCTTTATTCAGAGCACTTTACATTATAGTTTTTTTTTTTTTTCCTCTCTGCCATTTTCAAGTTGTTCATGTCTTTATAAAATGGAAGATATCTCCAGAGACTTTATAATCTAGCTCTGTGCTTTCAGGCAATGTTGCAAACTGAACCATTAAACAGATGGTTGTCTGCCTTATTCTTATTGATGTTCAGAGAAAGAAATTACATAAATTCCCTTGGTAGTGCACTTTTGTGTTATACAACTCTTAATGTCAATAAGTTGTTTCTTACATCTAACCTGAATCTCCTTTTCTCAAACATAAGCTCACATGCTTTTGTTTTATTCTCAGTGGAATAGGAACAGATGGCCAGTATCTTCCTTTGAAAAACTATTCATATACTTGAAGACAGTTGCTAACAAGATCCTTTACTTAATTGTAAATTTAATAATTCCAATTCACATAATGAAAAGGACAGAAATATCTCAACTTCATCTAATACCAAAAATGCATGTCATGAAACTTCTGTGCTATGACATGTTCTATTAAAATATATTTATTTCAGTCAATATGATAATAGTCCTTGAAGATTTCAGATAAGTTCACTGATTAAACAAGTCTATTTAATCCAAATATTTTCAAGCTTGTTCTCTCTTCTACCCTCCCCAATTTTTTACTGTAACTTATTTACTAATTAATATTCATTTTTTTATCCATGGAACACTATACACATCATGATATTCTGATATTTTATAATTACACTGCTTCAATAAATAACTAAACTAAAATATGTCAAAGAGATGACAATGATATAGTTCTTTAAAAAATAAGATATATATATGAAAATTGCCCTGCTTTCTAGATGCAAACTATTATTAAGAACAACCAGAAAGTTCAACACAATATGTTAAATAATATATGTTTCAAGTCTTCAAAAAACTGGTGTAGCACAGACAAAAAAAATGTATGGAACTATAACGAAAAGTACAACCAGAATGTTCCTTAGAAGCAAGAATGGCAAGAATACTTCTCATGTACTTTGGACGTGTTGTCAGGACGGATCGGCCTGCATCAATGGGCTCAAGCGTAACAATGATTGTGAAGATGGCACAGGACTGGGCAATGTTTAGTTCTGTTGTACATGGGGTCACTGTGAGTTGGAAAAATCTTGATGGCACCTAACAACAACATAATCAAAAGTAAGAAGGTGTAAGAGAAGACAAGACCTTTCCAAAAACCAATTGCCAAAACAGACAACAGAAAGATACAGAAGATAATGGATTCATCAGATGGTGACTTTTAAATAAGGAGCCATGGTTGAGAATCTAGCTGCTTATCAAAAGGTCAGTAGTTTGAATCCACTAGCTGTTCCACGGGAGAAAGATCTAGCATTTGCTTCAGTAAAGGTTAGGGCCCATAGAACACTATGAGGCAGTTCGACAATGTGCTACGAGATCACTATGAGTCAGAATCAACTTGACAGCAACGAGTTTGGTTTTTGATTTTGACTTTCAAATAAACATGATTAAAATATTTCAGGGATTAAGTGGCCATATATGGAATGTTCATAAATAACTAAAACTAGTTAAAAAGAATCAGAAGCAACGTCCAACACTGTAAAAAAAATTCTGAAATTATGAACAGAATGAATGGATTTAATAACTGATTGAAACTAGATAGAGAATTAGTGACTTGCATAACTCTTTGAGAGATCAAAATAAAATACCTTCACTAGAATTTGGAAAGATAAATTGATATGTAATTAGAAGAATAACTAAAGAAATGTGAAATATAAATTTTGAAATCTAGTATTCATGCAATTAGAGTCCCAGAGAGAGAGGAGAGAAAGAATATGGGCAGAAGTAAAGTGTGACGAAAAAAAAATAGACCAAATTTTCAAAAGTGATCAAAGCACAATAAGAGAACAGCTTTAAATCGCAAACACACATACATACATGCATACGTGCATAATGACACTTATTCATATCATAATGACCTTCTAAAATCCAAGAAAAGAAATCTTAAAAGCCAGCGGAAAAAAAAGACATATTATGGTTAAATAAACGGAAATAAGGATAGCAGCTAACTTCTCAAGAGAAAAATGGAAGCTTATGTACACATTGAAAGTGTATTAAGAAAATAACTGGTAATCTAGAATCAATATCCAGTTAAAATATATTTTACAAATTAAGACATTAGTTAATTTCCAGTCAACATGGTACCATAGACAGAAGCACCACGCTGTCCCCTCACAGAAAATACCGAAAAACTAAGTAAAACAGAGACAAACATCATTCCTGGAACCTGAAGTGCCAAATGAAGAGATAAAGAACTCACCCGAACAGAGTGGAATAAGAAAGTGACAGAGGACAGAGAGCAGAGTCTCCTATCAGATACTGCAGCATCCACCGCGGCATTGATTTGCCATCTTGGGCTCCCGTTGGAGATCGGCGAACAGGGAGCATGGGAAAGCAGCTTCACAGAGCACCCAGCAGGAGACAGAGCACCAGATAACCAGCAATACATTTCCCATCCCCATCCTCTTTTCACTGTCCTACCTCTGAGCTACCTGGCTGGCTGCAGCGGCTTGGCCAGCTGGGAAGTGCAGCCTCCGAGCTACTTGGATTTGCCTCACCCACATCAAAGATCAGCATACAGGGAGTATGGGAAACCAACTTGGCGAAGTTCCCAGCAGGAGACAGAGTGCCTGATAAGGAGCGACATGTGTTTTACTAAAACCCATCCTTCTCCCTCCCCTTAGGCCTCTTCTGCTTCCTGCCAGGGGCAGTCTCTTGGTCAGGAGGCAACTGCTTTGCCCTCAAGCTGTTTACATTACTTGCACCGCACACATTGGCCTTTTCTTCTGTGCCTCCCACCACCTCCCCCTCCTTTCTCTTGAACACCTCTCTCCATGTGCCATCTTGGCTTCTTCTTGAAAGGCTCTGAAGCCCAGCTCGACTGAGGAACCACTCTCCCAGCCTGTGAAACCACACTGGTGGTATCATAGGGGCTTTTTTTGTTTGTTTTGTTTTGCTTTGTTCTGTTTGGTTGTTTGCTTTCTTTTTCTTTTTGTGTCTTGGGAGCCCTTCTAGTCAGGCTACATTGCACAGTTTAGGAGCCACTCCCCCAATCTGTGCAGCCCCATAGGTGGAATACCTGGGTGCGTTTCTTTTTTTCTCTCTTGCATTTCTGTCTTTCATTTCTTAATCCTCATCTGTCTTTTCCTGTCTCCTGAATACCTGGTGCTGTGTCACATCTATACCCTCCTCTAGCCAGGCCATACTGTGAAGCTTGGGAGCCACTTCCCCAGTCTTCGAAATCCCACCAGTGGGAGCCCTGGGGGCTCTTCTTTATCAAAAATTTTATCTATTTTTTTTTTCTTTTTCTGTTTTTCTTTTCCTTTTTGCTTTTCTCCATTTCTTGGTTTTTCATCTCTCCACTCCTATTGCAAGCTCCTTTAGCACACTTTTTTTTTTCCCTTTGTTTGTTTGTTTTTAGCTCCTGTTTCTTGCTCCTCTTTGCCGGTCTATTAACTCCACACATCACAATCTGCCCCCTTTTTCCTGCCTGCTTATAACCTGCACTGCTGGTGGAAATACAAAATCATACAACCATTTTGGAAAATGATAGGGCGCTTCCTCAGAAAGCTAGAAATAGAAATGATCCAGCAGTCCCACTCCTAGGAATGCACCCTAGATAAATAAGAGTCATCACATGAATAGAAATATATACACCTATATTCATTGCAGCATTGTTCACAATATCAAAAAGATGGAAACAACCTAGATGCCCATTAACAGATGAATGGATTTAAAAACTGGTACATATACACAATGGAGTATTTCACGATGGTAAAGAACAACAATGAATCTATGAAGCATCTCATAACATGGATGAATCAGGAGGGCATCATGCTGAGCGAAATAAGTCAATTACAATAGGACAAATATTGTATGAGATCACTGCTGTAAAAACTCATGAAAACATTTACATACAAAAAGAAACAATCTTTGATGGTTATGAAGGAGGGGAAGAGGTGGGATGGAAAAACACTTAATAGGCAATACGTAAGTGGTAACTTTGGTGAAGGGTAAGATAGTACACAATACTGGGGAAGCCAACAAAATTTGTACAAGATAAGGTCATGGAAGCTCCATGGATACATTCAATCTCCCTGAGGAACAGAATTGCTAGGCTGAGGGCTGTAGGGACCATGGTCTCAGGAAACATCTGGCTGAACTGGCATAGCATAGTTTATAAAGAAAATTTTCTACATTCTGCTTTGGTGAGTAGTGTCTGGGGTCTTAAAAGCCTGTGAGCAGCCATCCTAGATTCTAAGATACTCCACTGGTCTCACCCTTTCAAGATCAAGGAAGAATGAAGAAAACAGAAGGCACAGGGAAAGTTTAGTACAAAGGACTAATGGGCCACATCTACCATGGCCTCCACCAGACTGAGTCCAGTAAAATTAGATGGTGCCCGGCCACCACTACTGACTGCTTTGACAGGGATCACAATAGAAGTTCTCAGACAGAGCTGGAGAAAAAAGTAGAACAAAATTCTAACTCAAGAAGAAAGACCAGACTTACTGGCATGACAGACTGGAGAAACCCTGAGAGTATGGCCCCTGGACATGCTTTCAGCTCACTCCTGAGGTTCACCCTTCAGCCAAAGATTGAACAGGCTCGTGGGAAAAAAAAAAAAAAAGATTAAAGGGGCTCACCAGCCCTGGGGCAGAGACTGGAAGGCAGGAGGGAACAGGAAAGCTGATAATAGGAAACCCAGGTTTGAGAAGAGAGAGTGTTGACATGTCATAGGGTTGTTAACCAATGTGATACAACAATGTGTGTACTAACTTTGATGAGATGCTAGTCTGTTCTATAAACCTTCATTGAAAGTACAGTTAAAAAAATTGAGACATTATCAGGAAAAAAAAAAAGCACCTTTGAGAATTCATTCTCCAGCAGTTGCTTATTAAATGAGATATTAAAACCTGTTTTTCAAGCAGGAAAAATGCTTCCAAATAGCAGGAAGGAATGATGAGAACAGGTAAAATTATGAATAATGTAAATATTTTGGCATATCTGATTACTGACTATATATAAATATTAATATATTTGAGGCTAATTTAGATACGTAAATTAATCCAAAAAAACAGCATGCTTAAGTTGAGAAGGGTAAATAAATGTTAAGTGGTCCAATTAGTCCATGTAATGCTAGTAACCACTGGTGGGACAGTAGTTAAGAGCTGTGGCTGCTAACCAAAAGGTCAACAATTTGAATCCACCAGCCGCTCCTTCAAAACCCTATGGGGTAGCTCCACTCTGTCGTATAGGGTCAGTATGAGTTGGAATCGACTTAATGTCACCTAACAGTAATGAAAATTGTTGAAATAGCAGTAAATGTACCATTACATGTAATACTTTAAAAGATAAGGGAGGCTTTTCCCTCTAAGGGAAACACATAATAGCAAAATAAAGTATAATTAACAAACCAGAAGATATCACAGAAAATATCGAAGTAGGAAGCTCTAGAAATTGGTCCATCTGCCAAAACAACTATTGTGCTGACAAAAACTATTAGAATCAATTATTTCAGAACTTAAGTCTAGCTAAACACTTACAGCATCCAAAGGGGGAAAAAAAAAATTTGAAAGCAGAAAGAGTAAATCAATTTCTCACATAAAAGTGATCCTTAAAAAGATTAACAGATGATTTCTCATGCGAAACCATGGAGGCCAGAGGAAAGTGGGATGGTAAATTCAAAGTGCTGAAAGAAAATAAAACACACAAAAAAATACTAAACCAAGAATTCTATACTTGAAAAAACTGTTCTTCAAAAATGAACTATTATATTTTTACTCAAATAATGCACACATTATACATTTGTGTTGCCATGCAACCCCCATGTATTATTTTCACAAACATGTTTTACCAATATTTTTTTACATGTTGCTGACTTCAATTTCATTTTTTTCTTCTTTCCAACAGATTTAATGTTAAGTTTTTGTCTTGGTGCCTGTTGACACTGTTCCCAGTAGCAGACCTCTATCAGCCTACACTAGAGTTTCTAAAGCAGCCCCTCTCCTGGAAGGATTCCTTCCTTGCTTTGCAAACTGGTTTCTCCAATGCAGGATGAAATCACTTTTTCTGCCCTGAAAACAGCCCTCTCTAGGACAGTCAGCCTCAACCCAGGATGTTCAAGGGTCTGCACACTCTGGGCTGCAAAGGCCACTCAGACAGCAAGGCTGGTGTGCTGCAGCTGTATGCATTCTGCTCTACCATCTGGCAGGCCAGCCACATCACTCAGGCTGTTTGAAGGTCTTGCCCCAAGACCACCAAGGGGTAGTCGAGAGAACTACAGGTTCAGAGGGGTCATGTGTCCATCACAGGTATGAGACATGTCCAAGTGACCAGCTGGGGGCTCCTTGGGGCTGGGGCAGTGTTCACCCAAACCTGCACCATCCTGCCATCTGGCTTCACATGGGGCAGGCACCATGGGACCTAGGCATGCTTAGGAAACAGCTCCCATCTGTTCGTGGGACAAGCCTATACTCAGCATATGGTAGCCCTGTACACAGACCTCCACCCATCTCCAGAGTGACATACGTGGGTGCAGATCAGCTACAAGTAATTCCACTGCTCTGAGACCCAGCCACAAACTGTCCCAGATTAAATGCACAATTTCAATTTTTTAATTTCTGATTCACGTGGGTACCACCAAACTAGATCCATGACTTTTCAGTGACGGCTTACACATTGTTATGTGAATATGTTCAAAAGTAACATTTTCAGACTATTGAATGAGGGCAAATGAGGCCAAAAGTCACTTCTGGAAAAATCATTAGACATGTGTGATGTTTGCATGGGTGCACTATCAAGATGTTTTTATATAATTTCATCATTCCCACATATTATATCTTTGTATGTATTATTTCTGTGGGTGAGCTATTTGCAAAAAAAAATATAGTAGGTTAGGACTGCCAGTGTGATGTTAAACAGCAGTGGTGAAAATGGTCATACTTGTCGTTGACCTTAGGGGGAAATATTTCAGTCTTTCATCACTGAGTATGATATTAACTGTGGATTTTTCTTGTGAAAGAAAGAAGTTTGACCCCTATCTCATTTCATTTACAAAATTAGCTTGAAATGGATCAATGACCTAAATGTAAGAGCTAAAGCCATAAAACTGTTAGAATAAAACATAGCAATAAATCTTCATGAGTTCAGACTTGGCAATGGATTCTTATATTTGACACCAAAAGAATGAGTAAAAAAAGGAAAAAAATAGATAAATTAGCCTTCAGAAAAGTAAAAGCTTTTATGCATCAAAGGGCATTCTTCAGAAAGTGAAAGGACAACTAGAGAATGGCAAAAATGATTGCAAAGCAAAATACATTCGCAAGGCTTATATCTGATAAGGGTTTTGTATACAGAATACACAAAGAATTCTTACAAATCCAGACTAAAAAGACAAACAACCCAATTAAAATATAGATGGAGAGGTTGAGTAGATATTTTTCAAAGAAGAGAAATAAATTGTCTATAAGCACATAAAACATATTTTTGAATTTATTGTTGTTAGGGAACATCCAGTTGGTTCTGAATCATAAGGACCCTGTGTACAACAGACCAAAACACTGCCCAGTTCTGCACCATCTGCATAATCTTGTTATGCTTGAGCCCATTGGTGCAACCACTGTGCCACTCCATCTCATTAAGGGTCTTCCTCTCCTTCACTGACCCTGTACTTTACCAAGCATGATGTCCTTCTCCAGGGACTGATCCCTCCTGAAAATGTCAAAGTATGTGAGACATAGTCTCACCGTCCTTGCTTCTAAGGAGTATTGTGGTTGTACCTCTTTCAAGACAGATTTGTTTGTTCTTTTGGCAGTTCATGCTGTACTCAATATTCTTGGCCAACCATACAATTTAAAGGCATCAATTCTTCAGTCTTCTTTATTCATCATCCAGCATTCATGTGTGTAGGAGGTAATTGAAAACACTATGGCTCGGGTCAGGCTCACCTTTGTCTTCAAGGTGACTTCTTTTCTTTTCAACACTTTAAAGGGGACTTTTGCAGCAGATTTGCCCAATGCAATATGGCTTTTGATTTCTTGACTGCTGCTTCCGTGGGTGTTGATCGTGGATCCAAGTTAAGTGAAATCTTTGACAACTTCAATCTTTTCTCTGTTTAACATGATGTTGTTTATTTGTCCAGTTGTAAGGATTTTTGTTTTCTTTATGTTGAGGTGTAACGCATACTGAAGGCTCTAGTCTTTGATCTTCATCAGTAAGTGCTTCAAGTTCTCTTCACTTACTGCAAGCAAGGTTGTGTTATCTGCTCTAATCCTGATGCCCCGTTCTTCATACAGTCCAGCTTCTCAGATTATTTGCTCTGCGTACAGATTGAATAGGTATGGTGAAAGAGTCTTCCTCCAATCCTGATGCCCACCAGGGTTTCCAAGTGCAGGTTCCTCATGAACAAAATTAAGTGTTCTGGAATTACCATTCTTTGCAATGTTATCCAAAATTTTTATGATCCACACAGTCAAATGTCTTTGTATAGTCAATAAAACACAGGTAAACATCTTTTCAGTATTGTCTGCTTTCATCCAGGATCCATTTGACATCAGCAGTGATATCCCTGGTTCTATGTCCTCTTCTGAATTAGACTTGAATTCCTGGCAGTTCCCTGTTGATATAGTGCTGCAGCCACTTTTGAAAGATCTTCAGCAAAATTTTGCTTGCATGTGATATTAATGGTATTGTTTGATAATTTCCACATTTAGTGGATTCACCTTTCTCAGGAATAAGCATAAACACAGATCTCTCCCTGTTGGTTGGTCAGGTAGCTGTCTTCCAAATTTCTTGACATAGTTGAGTGAGTATTTCCAGTGCTGCATTCATTTGTTGAAACATCTCAACTGGTATTCCATCAATTCCTGGAGCCTTGTTTTCACCAATGCCTTCAATGCAGTTTGGGCTTCTTCCTTCAGTAGCATTGGTTCCTGCTCATGTGGTACCTCCTGAGATGTTTGAACATCAACCAATTCTTTTTGTAATATTGACTGTATATTTCTTCCATCTTCTTTTGTTGTTTCCCACATGTCTGTCAGTTTGTTGCACTGTGGGAGGCTTTTGTTTTGCTGTGATGCTGGAAGCTATTACACTAGTATTCAAATACCAGCAGGGTCATCCAAGGTGGACAGGTTTCAGCTGAGTTTCTAGGCTAAGACAGGATAGGAAGGACCCAGAAGTCTACTTCTGAAAACATTTTTGTCAGTTAAAACCTTATGAATAGCAGTGGAACATTGTATGATATAGTGCTTGAAGATGAGCCCCTCAGGTTGGAAGGCACTCAGAAGATGACTGGGGAAGAGCTGCCTCCTCAAAGTAGAGCCAACCTAATGACGTGGATAGAATCAAGCTTTTGGAACCTTCGTTTGCTGATATGGCACAAATGAAAATGAAAAGAAGTAGCTGCAAACATCCATAATAATGGGAGCGTGGAATGCATGAAGTATGAATCAAGGAGAATCTGAAGTCATCAAAAATGAAATGGAACACATAAATATCGAAAGCTTCTCCATTAGTGAGCTGAAATGGACTATTATTGGCCATTTTGAATCAGACAGTCATATGGGCTACTATGCCAGGAACCTGAAGAGGATGACATTGCATTCATCATCAAAAAGAACATTTCAAGGTCTACCCTGAAGTACAAAGCTGTCAGTGTTAGGATAATATCCATAGGACTACGAGGAAGACCAGCTAATGAGACTGTTACTCACACTTACGCACGAACCACTAAGGCCAAAGATGAAGAAATTGAAGACATCTACCAACTTCTGCAATCTGAAATCGATAGAACATGCAATCAGTATGCATTGATAATTACTGGAGGTTGAAATGCAAAAGTTAGAAACAAAGAAGAAGGATCGGTAGTTGGAAAATTTGAAGTTGTTGATAAAAGCAATGTTAAACTAACAGATACATGAGGAAATGCTCACTATCATTAGCCATTATAGAAATGCAAATCAAAACTACAATGAGATCACCTCACTCCAACAAGGCTGGCGTTAATCCAAAAAACACACAATAATAAATATTGGAGAGGCTGTGGAGAGATTGGAACACTTATACACTGCTGGTGGGAATGTCAAATGGTACAACCACTTTGAAAATTGATTTGGCCCTTTTTTTTTAAAAAAAAAAGCTAGAAATGGAACTACCATGTGATCCAGCAATCCCACTCCTTGGAATATATCCTAGAGAAATAAGAGCCTTTACACCAACAGATATATGCACACCCATGTTTATTGCAGCTCTATTTACAATAGCAAAAACGTGGAAGCAACTAAGGTGCCCATCAATGGATGAATGGATAAATAAATTATGGTATATTCACACAATGGAATACTACACATTGATAAAGAACACTGAGGAACCTGTGAAACATTTCATAACATGGAGGAATCCGGAAGGTATTATGCTGAGTGACATTAGTCAGTTGCAAAAGGACAAATATTCTGTAAGACCACTATTATAAGAATTTGAGAAATAGTTTAAACAGAGAAGAAAATATTCTTTGATGGTTATGAGAGGAGAGAGGGAGGGAAGGTGGGAGAGGGGTGTTCACTAATTAAACAGTAGATAAGAACTACTTTAGGTGACAGGAAAGACAACACACAATACAGGGAAGGTCAGCACAACTGGACTAAACCAAAAGCAAAGAAGTTTTCTGAATACACTGAATGCTTCGAAGGCCAGCATAGCAGGGGCAGGGGTTTGGGGACCATGGTTTCAGGGGACACCTAAGTCAATTGGCATAATAAAATCTATTAAGAAAACATTCTGCATCCCACTTTGGAGAGTGGCATTTGGGGTCTTAAACACTAGCAAACGGCCATCTAAGATGCATCAATTGGTCTCAACCCACCTGGATCAAAGGAGAATGAAGAACGCCAAAGACACAAGGTAATTACGAGCCCAAGAGACAGAAAGGGCCCCATAAACCAGAGACTACATCAACCTGAGACCAGATGAACTAGATGGTGCCTGGCTACAACCGATGACTGCCCTGACAGGGAACACAACAGAGGATCCCTGAAGGAGCAGGAGAGCAGTGGGATGCAGTCCCCAAACTCTTGTAAAAAGACAAGACTTAATGGTCTAACTGAGACTAGAATTACCCCGGTGGTCCTGGCCCCCAGACCTTCTGTTGGCCCAAGACAGCAAACATTCCCAAAGCCAACTCTTCAGACAGGGATTGGACAGGACAATGCGTTGGAGAGGGATGCTGGTGAGGAGTGAGCTTCTTGGTTCAGGAGGACACTTGAGACTATGTTGGCATCTCCTGCCTGGAGGTGAGATGAGAGGGTAGAGGGGGCTAGAAGTTGGTGAAATGGACAGGAAAAGAGAGAGTGGAGGGAGGGAGCGGGCTGTCTCCTTAGAGGGAGGGCAATTGGGAGTGTGTAGCAAGGTGTATATAAGTTTTTGTGTGAGAGATTGACTTGATTTGTAGACTTCAACTTAAAGCACAATAAAAATCAAAACGAACAAAACAATGCTGGAGATGGCATGACTGAATTTTGCAAGACCAATGGCTTCTTCATTGTAAATACCTTTTTTTTCACCTGTATAAATGGTGATTATATATACGTGGACCTCGTCAGATGGAATACGCAGGAATCAAATTGACTACATCTTCAGGAACAGACTATGGAAAAGCTCAATATTATCAGTCAGAAAAAGGCCAGGGGCTGACTGGTGAACACATCATCAACTGCTCATATGTAAGTTCAAGTTGAAACTGAAGAAAATTAGAACAAGTTGACCAGAGCCAAAATAAGACTTTGAGTAAATCCCACCTAAATTTAGGGACTGTCTCCATAATAGATTTGACTCATGAAACACTAATGACCAAAGACCAGATAAGTTGTGGAATGACATCAAGGAGGTCATACATGAAGAAAGCAAGAGGTCATTAAAAAGAAAGGAAAGAAAGAAAAGTCCAAAATGGATGTCAGAAGAGACTCTGAAACTTACTCTTGAGCATCGAGTAGCTAAAGCAATAGGAAGAAATGATGATGTAAGAGAATTGAACAGAAGACTTCAAAAGGCAGCTCAAGAAGACAAAATAAAGTATTATAATGACATGTGCAAATACCTGGAGATGGAAAATCAAAAGGGAAGAACATTCTCTGCATTTCTCAAGGTGAAAGAACTGAAGAAAAAATTCAAGCCTCAAGTTGCAATATTGAAAGATTCTATGGATAGATATTAAATGACTTAAATTTATTAGTTATTAGGAAAATGCAAATTAAAATCACAAAGAGATAGCAATTTATAAACACTGCTGTTGTTTTTGTTAGGTGCCGTAGAGTTGGTTCCAACTTATAGTGACCCTACGTACTACAGAATGAAATACTGCCGGGTCCTGCGTCATTCTGGCATTATTGCTATGAAAAAGAAATTTTTTTTTTTTGAGCCCATTGTTGCTGCCACTGTGTCAATCCATCTCATTGAGGGTCTTCCTCTTTTTTTCTAACCCTCTGTTTTATTATGCATGATGTCCTTCTTCGTGGCCTAACCCCTCTTGATAGCATGTCCAAAACATATGAGACTAGTCTTGCTATCCTTGCTTTTAAAGAGCATTCTGGTTGTACTTATTCCAAGACAGGTTAGTTCATTCTTTTTGTAGTCCATGGTATATTCAATATTCCTCCCCAATACCACAATTCAAAGGCCTCTATTCTTCAACCTTCCTTATTTATTGTCCAGCTTTTGCATGCTTATGAGGCATTTGAAAACACCATGGCTTGGGTCAGGCTCACTTTCATCCTCAAGGTGACAGTTTTGCTTTTCAAGACTTTAAAGAGGTCTTTTGCAGCGTATTTGCCCAATGCAATGCATCCTTTGATTTCTTGACTGCTGCTTCCATGGGTGTTGATTGTGGATCCAAGCTAAGTGAAATCCTTGACAACTTCAGTCTATTCTCTGCTTATCATGATGTTGCTTATTGGTCCAGTTGTGAGGATTTTTGTTTTCTTTATGTTGAAGGCTTTTTACTGAAGACTGTGGTCTTCGATCTTCACCAGTAAGTGCTTCAAGTCCTCTTCACTTTCAGTGAGTAATGTTGTCTTATCTGCATAAGGCAGGTTGTTAATAAGTCTTTCTCCAATCCTGATGCCCCGTTCTTCTTCATATAATCCAGCTTCTCAGATTATTTGCACAGCATACACACTGAAGAGGTAGGGTGAAAAGATATAGCCCTAAGGTGTACCTCCCTTCACTTTAAACCATACAGTATCTCCTTGTTGTATTTGAACAACTGCCTCCTGATCCATGTACAGATTCCTCATGAGCACAATTAAGTGTTCTGGAATTCCCATTCTCCTCAACATTATTCATAATTTGTTATGATCCACTTAGTCAAGTGCCTTTGCATAGTTAATAAAGCACAGGTAAACATTTTTCTGGTATTCTCAGCTTTCAACCAGGATCCATTTGACATCAACAATGACATCCCTGGTTCTGCATCCTCTTTTAAAACCAGATTGAATTTTTGGCAGTTCTCTGCTGATACACTGTTGCAGCTGCTTTTGAACAATCTTTAGCAAAATTTTGCTTGCAAGTGATATTAATGATATTGTTTGATAGTTTCTATGTTCGACTGGATCACCTTTCTTAGGAATAGACATAAATATGGATCTCTTCTAGCTGATTGGCCAGGTAGCTGTCTTCCAAATTTCTTGGCATAGAAGATTGAGCACTTCAGCGCTGCATCCATTTGTTGAAATGTCTCAGTTGGTATTCTGTCAATTCATGGAGCCTTGCTTTTTGCCAATGCCTTCAGTGTAGCTTGGACTTCTTCCTTCAGTACCATTGGTTCCCTTTCATATGTTACCTCCTGAAATGGTTGAACCTTAACCAATTCTTTTCAGTATAATGACTCTGTGTATTCCTTCCATCTTCTTTTGATGCTTCCTGTGTCTTTTGATATTTTTCCTGTAGAATCCTTCAGTACTACAACTCAAGGCTTGAATTTTTTCTTCAGTCCTTTCAGCTTGAGAATTGCTGAGTGTGTTCTTCCCTTTTGGTCTTCTATCTCCAGGTCTTTGAATATGTCATCGTAATACTTTGTCTTCTCAAGCCCCTTTTGAAACACTAAAATGTCTACAATCAAAAAGTGGAAAATAACAAGTGCTGATGAGGATGTGGAGAAATTGGAACCCTAGAGCATTACCAGCGAGAATGTAAAATGTTACACTCACTGGGCAAAAAAATTTGGTGGTTCCCCACCTCAAAAAGAAAAAAAGAAAAGAAAAGGAAAAAAAAAATAAACATACAACTACCATATGACTCAGTAATTCAACTCTTAGATATATATCCAAGAAAAATAAAACATATGTCCACTCAGAAACTTTTACAGAAATGTATAAAAAAAGTATTATTCACAACAGACAAAAGGTGGAAACAATCCAAATGTCTATGAATGGATGTATGGATAAACAAATTGTGATAAATACATACAATGGGATATTACTCAGCCACAAAAAACAAGGAAATACTGACATATGTGAAAACTTACATGAACCTCAAAAACATTACACTAAATTAAAGAAGCTATGTAAATATGGAAGATCACAAAAGTATGGTTCCACTTATATTAAATATACAGAAGAGATAAATATATTTTGTCAGAGGATAAGAGGAGGGAATAGACAGTGATTATGAGAGGGTATGGGGTGCTCGTCTGGGATGATGAAAAATATTTAAAACAGAGATTGGGGTTGCACAATATTGTGAAGGCACTGAGTATCACTGAATTGTACATTTTAAAATGATTAATTATATGATATGTCTTTTACCTCAATAAAATTAATTAATTGATTTAAAAGCAAGTAAATAGTGGAGAAAATAAAATACTTTTAAAAGTGCCTTATCCAAAAGAAGGTCATAGTACAGAAAAATAAAAGTATATATATATTTAGTATTATGCTTTACATACATTATACGCAAACATACACAGAATACATTTTATATGTATAAGTATAGGGAGAGGTTCTCAAGGTGACATCTTTGTTTTTTAAGGCTTTGAAGAGGTCTTCCGCAGCAGATTTGCCCAATGAGATACATGGTTTCATTTCTCGGCTGCTGTTTCTATGAGCATTGATTGTGGATTTAAGTAAAATGAAATCCTTATCAACTTCAATCTTTCCCCCATTTATCAAGATGTTGCTTATTGGTCCAGTTGTGAGGATTTTTGTGTTCTTTATATTGAGGTGTAATCCATACTGAAGGCTATATAGCCTTTGAGCTTTCTCAGTAAATGTTTCAAGTCCTCTTCACTTTCAACAAGTAAGACTGTGTCATTTGCATAGCACAGGTTGTTAATTAGTCTTCCTCTAATCTTCATGAACTTTTTCGTATAGTCCCGCTTCTTGGATCACGTGTTCAGCATACAGATTGAGTAAGTACAGTGAAAGAATTCAACCCTGATGCACACCTTTCCTGATTGTAAACCACCCTTGTTCTGTTCAAACAATTGCCTTGTGTTCTATGTACAAGTTCCACATGAATACAATTAAATGTTCGGGAATTCCCATTCTTTGCAATATTATTCATCATTTCTTATGATCTACCAAATCAAACCTTTATGTAGTCAATAAAATGCAGGTAAACATATTTCTGGTATTCTGTGCTTTTAGCCAAAGTTCAACTGACGTAAACAATGATACCCCTTGTTCCATGTCTTCTTCTAAATCCAGCCTGAATTTCTGGCACTTCCCTGTCTATGTACTGTTGCACCTATTTTTGAATTATCTTTAGCAAAATTTTACTTGTATGTGCTATTAATGATATTATTTCATAATTTCTGCATTCAATTGGATCACCTTTCTATAGAATGGGCCCATATATGGGTCTTTTTCAGTCAGTTGGCCAGGTAGCTGTCATCCAAATTTCTTGGTATAGATAATGAGCACTTCTGGTGTTGCATCCGTTTGTTGCAACATCTCTATTGGTATTCTGTCAACTCCTATAGCCTTGTGTTTTTGTCCCTGCCTTCAGTGCAGCTAATACTTCCTCCTTTGGTACCATTGGTTCTTGATCATATGCGACCTCCTGAAATTGTTATAGGATGATCAGACTTTTTGGCACAGTGACTCTGTGTGTCCCCCCCATCTTCTTTTGAGACTTCCTATATCATTCAAATTTTTGACCACAGAATCCTTCCATATCGCATTCTGAGGTTTCAATTTCTTCAGTTGTTTCAGCTTGAAAAATGCCAAGTGAGTTCTTACTTTTTGGTTCTAACTCCAGGTCTTCGAGCAATTCTTTAAAATATTTTGCTTTGTCTTCTTGAGCTGCCCTTTGAAATCTTCCTTTCAAATCTTTTACTCCGTCATTTATTCCATTTCCTTTAGCTATTTGGCATTCAAAAGTAAGTTTCAGAGTCTCTTCTGATATCCATTTTGGTCTTTTTTTTCCTTCCTGTCTTTTTAAGGAAAGAAATCTTTTAAAAATCTTTTTGTTTTCTTTATGTATGGCGTCTTGATGTCATCTCACAACTCAACTGATCTTTAGTCATTAATATTCAATGCATCAAATCTATTCTTAAGATGGTGTCTAAATTCAGGTGAGATATACTCAAGGTCATACTTCAACTACCTTAGACTTGTTTCAATTTTCTTCAGCTTCAACATGAACTTGCATGGGAGCAATTGATAGTCTGTTACTCAGTCGGCCCCTGACCTAAATCTGACTGATGACAATGAGCTTCTCCATCATCTCCTTCCATAAATGTAGTCAATATGATTCCTGTGTATTCCATCCAGTGAAGCCCATGTGTATAGTCATCGTTTACGCATTTGAAAAAAAGGTATTTCTGATGAATAAGTCATTGGTCTTGCAACATTCTATCATTACATCTCTGGCATCATTTCTATCACCAACGCCATATTTTCCAACTACTGTTCCTTTTTCTTTGTTTTCAGCCTTTGTATTCCAATCACCAGTAATTACCAATGCATCTTGATTGCATGTTTGATCAACTTAAGACTGCAGAAGTTGGTAAAAATCTTCAATTTCTTCATATTTAGCATTAGTGGTTGGTGTGTAAATTTGAGCAAGTCATATTTACTGGTCTTCATTGTAGGTGTATGGATTTTATCCTATCACTGACATCATTATATTTCATGATAGGTCTTGAAATGTTCTTTTTGATGATGACCACGAAGCCATTCCTCTTCAATTTGTTATTCCAGGCATAGTAGACCATATCATTGTCTGATTCAAAATGGCCAGCCCCAGTACATTCCAGTTCACTAATGCCAAGGATATCAATCTTTATGTGTTTATTTTATTTTTGATGCTTTCCAATTTTCCTTGATTCATGCTTCATATCTTTAATGGATGTTTGTAGCTGTTTCTTCTCATTTTAATTTACCCCACATCAGCAAATGAAAGTCTTGAAAGCTTTACTCCATCTACATCATTAAGGTCAACTCTACTTTGAGGAGGCAGCTCTTCCCCAGTCTTATTTCCTGTGCCTTCCAACCTGAAGGGATCATGTTCCAGTACTATATTGGTGAATGTTTTGCTGCTATCCATAATGTTTCCACTGGTCATTTTTTTTTTTTTTTTTCAGAAGTAGACCACCAGGTCTCTCTTTTTAATCTACCTTAATCTGGAATCTCTACTGAAACCTGTCCACCATGGGTGACTTTGCTGGTGTTTGAAATAGTGCTAGTATATCATTGAGCAACACAGCAACATGCAATCCACTATAGCGTGATAAACTGACAGACAAGTGGTGGGTGCCAACATTATGCCCTGCTAGATATACAATTCTGCAGCCTAATTTTATGTCTAAATATTCAACACTATTTAAAAAGTCTTAAGCATGGGACAGCTTCTCTGAATGAATACTTGAAATGTCTTTCTATGTCTTTGAAGTCTCTCTTTTGTATTTGGTTTTCAAATCAGGCACTGGTAATCAACAGTAGTAGTGACTACCCAATCTGAGTCTCACATTGCATAGCGAGTGGTAGATAAAGACTGACAGAAAGAAAAGGAGAAAGTGACAGAGATGAATACTAAGGATAATTTACTTGGATACAAACTATTCATTCCAAAATAATTAGAATAGATAGAAAGAACTGAGTTATCTGGGTCTACCTAGGTTCAGGTACTTAATCATTCCAAGCACATTCAAGTTGTTATAATGTTGAAAAGATATACTCATAAAACAATAAATAAATAAATCTTCTAATTAACATTTTGTTTTGCCTTTAAAGTGTCAATGAAGAGTTCTTTTGTTTAAGAAAGCCTAGGGAGCATATATATCACATATGATTTCACCATGGGTGGGTATGACATTCCAGCCATGTAATAGTGGACCTTTTTATTTTCTGTGGCCTGGTTATAGAGAGAAACAGCTCATTAGAGGGAAATAAAAAAAGTTTCTTTGTTTTAATTTTTTTTTAATTTTCTATTCTCACTGTTTTAAACAAACGTACAGGAATTGAACTAAATTATATATATTTTTTCCAAGCACACACACATACATACAGATATATTAAAGAAATTGTTTTTTTTTATTCTCACTGTTTTAAACAAACGTACAGGAATTGAACTAAATTATATATATTTTTTCCAAGCACACACACATACATACAGATACATTAAAGAAATTGTGTATTGGACTCTGAATAGCAATATTGTTGATGTAATTATCAAGAGTGTATTAGTGAAAGAACATAAGTTTATATAAATACAGTTTTTTATTTTTATTTTTTGGGGGTGCCCACTAGGTCCTATCAGAAGGATGGACAGGAAGTCACTTAGTGTTGGCCTCACATTAATGAAAAGCCTTGCATGTATGATTTTTTACTTCTATAAGTTTGTTTTTAGGACTTAAATAATGTGACACAATTTTAAGTTTTTTTGTTTTTTTTTTATATAAACTCACTTTTCAAAACACAATCTTCTTTATGATAATGCATAATAGAAGTCCTCTAATAGTTTTATGATTATTGGTTTTGCTCATGAAATCACTTGCAGTTTTAAATAGTAACACTGTTGGCTCAATTCTAGGTCTTGTGACTATATAGTCTTAGGAGCTTTCTCAAATCCACTCAGGTGCTTCTAAAAGACCAAATAAAGCAGGGCCATTGAGATCTTTAACTGACATGCTGCATCAGGAGAAGAAAATAGAGACTTCCTGACTCAGCGTTTTTTGTTTATAACATCCAGCTTTTTTTTCTGTTTGGTTATTGAAAAAGACATAAAATTAAAAAAAAGGTTTATATTGTAAAAAAAAAAAAAAACTCGATTCAGATTTAGACAGAATTATCTATAATCTTATTAATTAATACATACTTTATATATTAACATGGAAATCCTGGTGGTGTAGTGGTTAAGTGCTACAGCTTCTAACCAAGATGTTGGCAGTTCCAATCCGCCAGGCGCTCCTTGGAAACTCTATGGGGCAGTTTTACTCTGTCCTATAGGGTCACTATGAGTCGGAATCAACTCGACGACAGCGGGTCTGCTTTTTGTTTTTTTAAATATATTAATATATACAAGCATTATATATACATAGTATATACTCTTATATATTGTATTTATTAGAGTTTTTATGTAAAATGGAAACCCTGGTGGTATAGTGGTTAAGAGTTTGGCTAACTAGAAGGTCAGCAGTTTCAGTCTACCAGGTGCAACTTGGAAACCCTATGCGAGAGTTCTACTCTGTCCTATCAGGTCACTAAGAGTCGGAATCTACTAGATGACAATGAGTTTTTTTGGCAGGGTTATGTAAAATATTTTTCATTCATATTTTTAAATATTATTATTTATTTTTAGAATATTTCCATATATTAAATCCTGACTTCAAATGAAAGTTTTATGAATTAAAAATCGAATATAAAATAATAAGTAAAAAAACATTCATTTGAAATAATATTCTTATTTAGCAAGTAAATGATTACTTCTTAATATAAAGGCAATTGATTGCTGCTCTTCGATTAATAATTATAATAACAATGAATAATTATGCCAATAGCTACAATACTTGTAACATATCTGATTGTTGGCTAACAAACACCACTCCATAGCATTGGGCAGAGCAAAGCCAGCACAATTTACTAATTTTTAAAGACATTTCAGTGCTTTATTTTCTATTTCTAAGTGAATAATTAAAAACATTCAGCTCTGACAATTTACCAAACATATAACCAAAAAAACTCCTCTGTCATCGAGTCCAGTCAATTCCAACTCATACTGAACTTACAGGACAGAGTAGAATTGCCTCATAGGGTTTCCAAAGAGCAGCTAGTGGATTTGAACTATTGACTTTTGATTAGCAGCCTTGCTCTTAAACACTGTGCCACCCAGGCTCCACAAAGTCACCAATAACTGTAATCCTTTCTGTCTCATGTAGAAATTATTTACTTACTTTTAATCATTAAATTATTTAATAAACTGAGGATATTTTATTCCTTAAACATGTAAATTCAAGGTCATTGCTGAACAACTAATTTACACAGATTTTCTAAATGAGATACATTGTCATAATCAAGATCAGAGTTCATAAATATATATCAACTTGGTAAGTAAAATAAACAGAAACAAATATTTAAAATATACATTAAACTGCAAAACCAAACCCATTGCTGTTGATTTAACGAATGAAATAAAAATGTTTATGCTTTTAGTAATTACTAAGAATTAGAAAACCCTGGAGCTCTGGTTGCACAGTGGTTAAGCACTTGCTGGCTGCTAACCAGCCAGTTGGTGGTTGGAACCCACCAGCAGCTCCAGGGGAGAAAGATGTGGCAGTCTGCTCTTGTAAAGATTACAGCTTTGGAAACCCCATGAGACAGTTTTCAATTGCTTTATATGCATGAGAAAGCTGGACAATGAATAAAGAAGACTGAAGAAGAATTGATGCCTTTGAACTGTGGTTTTGGCCAAGAATATTGAATACACCATGGACTGCAGAAAAATGAACAAATCTGTCTTGGAAGAAATACAGCCAGAACACACGTTAGAAGCAAGGATGGCAAGACTACATCTCATGTACTTTGGACATGATCAGGAGGAACTAGTCCCTGGAGAACGGCATCGTGCTTGGTAAAGTACAGGGTCAGTGAAAAAGAAGAAGACCCTCAACAGATGGATTATCAGGTGACTGCCATGATTTTGTGGATGTCTTAGGGCTGGGTGGTATTTCTGTTGTACATAGGGTCACTATGAGTTGGAATTGACTCGATGGTACCTAACAACAACATGAGTTGGAATTAACTCAACAGCAATGGGCTTTTGGTTAACAAGGGTCATCTTAGTTTGCACTAATTCTTGCACAATAGCTAACTGGGATATTTTAATGACTCTATCATTACACTACTATGATTAGTATCTAATAGTTAAATCTCTAAATGAGACTTTTTTTCCCCCATTTTACCTGACAAAATCCTGTAATCACGGTCATTAAAACAAGTCTCCAATGTAAACATTGGCTTAGTTTTTATAATTCCTTTTAGGATTCTGTTACTCTCATCTTGGCCTATTTAAAAACATCCATAAAACTACATTATACCCTAATTAACAATTTGAGAATAAAATACAAAAATATAAAAATCGTAACTAAATGTTTACCAATTTATCTGTGGTTACTGGCACTTTTCATTATCACTGTGTCTTTTTATGTTTTAGAAATGTAATAAATCTAATTAAGTATCATTTTGAAAGTTCAGCAGAGTGAAGTTTTAAAATATGTACTGAATTCTTTGGCATTTCTATACTAGTGAAACTATGAAATGCTCTAAAAATTATAACAGACCATTTTATTCTCTGTTCTTATAAATTCTTATAGATTAATTAAATTGTAACTTTGTGTAAATTGAGTTTTTTTCAGGAGAATATCCTTACCTTTGATGAAAGTTTTATGAACTACCAACAAAAGTACCGCTTATCAAAATTTTATAAGGCAAAACTTTATTTTACCTTGCTTTTGAATCAAAAATTTCAAGTAATTGTCCTCAATGAAATATTATAACAAACCTTGCCCCAGAAGTTTATACCTATGAGCTAATTTTTGTTTCCAATACATAGATTGTTTCTCACTCTAGTGACCTATGGAAACCCTGGTGGTGTAGTGGTTCAGTGGTATGGGTGCTAACCAAAAGGTCGGCAGTTCAAATCCACCAGCTGCTCCTTGAAAACTGTGTGGGACAGTTCTACTCTGTCCTATGAGGTTGCTATGAGTTTGAGTTGACTCAAAAGCAATAGATTTGGCTTGTTTTTCTAGTGACCTATGAAACAGTATCTGAATTTTCATTTTGTTGTTACTTATTTAGTCAAACGTAGTATTTATTGTTGGTGTTTTTAAAATGAATGTTATAATTTTGGAATGCATTTTAAAATAAAAAGATGTAAATTTTAACAATATACCAAAAAAAAAAAAAAAATCCGGTTCCATTGAGTGGATTACAACTCGTAGCAACCCTATAGGACAGAGTAGAACGGCCTCATAGGGTTTCCAAAGAGCAGCTGGTGAATCCAAACTGCCAGCCTTTTGGTTAGCAGCCATAGCCCTTAACCACTGCACCACCTACGCTCCTTTAACAATATAGTCACTGCTTTTCTTTTATCCACAAAGCCAGAGACTTAGGGTCAGTTTACTGTTTAACCATCATGAATCAAAAAATGAGTTGAATCTCTTTTAGATGATACAAAAAAGATCCCTTTTTAAAATTTCTTTATTACTTCATTTATTGCTTTTTTTGTCTCTGTTTAAAGGGAAAGCAGTTTGGAGATATTTGACCTTAAATGAAAGTCCATTTTGGAGATATTTGACCTTAAACAGGATGTATTTGCTATTACAATTCAAAAGGAACTATTTTTAAAGATAATTCCAATAAAAACTGAGATCTTTGTTAGGCCTTTTTTGCCCTGTCTCAAGCTCATTGCAGATTAGACTATTTTTTGTTGTTTGCTTCTGTATTATGACCCCACACAACACCGTAATGAAACTGAAGTTGTGGATTTCCTCAGTTCTCTTAAACATATTTTTATTAGGTTGTCTGGACAGAATAGTGAGTCAAGAAGGGAAATTCACTGGTATGGTATGGTATATATGTCTACCTGACTGCATAGATTCAGTCTCAGAACAAGAAAGGATAGACAGAGAGAAAGGCTGAGAAAGAGAGTGAGAAGAGAGACTGATTGATTTCAAGGAATATAAAATCAGCAGAGGTCAAATTAACCCTGAACATCCTGAATTGTGAGAATTATTTTGACATATCATAAGATAACCTGTTACTGACAACATAATTGCATTGTAGAAATAAATTTAATGACTTTCTTTCCATGTCTGCCTTGAGGTTAAAAAAAAAGTGTATTTTGTCATGAACATGTATCACTTTTCCATTTTGTCTTCCCTACTGCCTGCATTCAATAGGGAATTTAGATATTAGGAGTTCACTTTATTTGTGTACGTTGAAATTTGAATACTTCTTTTAAGGGGACTTAGTGATTTCTTAATATATTCTTAGCTATTTTATTTTCTTTGGGAATTGCATAATTGTAGATATGTTTCACTGTCTGTCAGTTTGTCATACTGCGGGGGCTTATGTGTTGCTGTGATACTGGAAGCTGTGCCACTGGTACTGAAATACCAGCAGAACAACCCACGGCAGTCAGGTTTCAGCTGAGCTTCCAGACTAAGGTAGACTAGGGAGAACCAACAAATCTATTGCTGAAAATATTTAGCTAGTGAAAACCTTATGAACAGCAGCTGAACATTGTTTGATATGCCTGAAGATGAGCCCTTCAGGTTGGAAGACACTCAAAAAAAAAAAAAAAAGCTTTTTTTTTTTTTTTTTAGATGACTGTAAAATAGAAGCCTACTCAAAATAGTGTCGATCTTAATGATGTGAATGGAGTCAAGCTTTTGGGACCTTCATTTGCTGATGAGACATGACACAAAATGAGAAAAACAGTTGCAAACATCCATTAATAACTGGAACATGGAAAGTACAAAGTATGAACCTAGGAAAATTGAAAGTCGTAAAAAATGAAATGGAATGCATAAACATTAATACCTTAGGCATTAGTGAGCTGAAATGGTCTGATATTGGCCATTTTAAGTGGGACAAATATGTGGTCTACTATGCCAGAAACTACAACTTGAAAAGGAATGGTGTTGCATTCATTGTCAAAAAGAACATTTCAAGATCTATCCTGAAGTACAATACTGTCAGTGTTAGGATAATACCCATACACCAACAAGGAAGACCAGTCAATTTGACGGTTATTCAAATTTATGCACCAACCACTAAGGCCAAACATGAAGAAATTCAAGATTTTTACCAACTTCTGTGGTATAAAATTGATCGAACATGCAATCAGAATGTATTGATAACTACTGGAGATTAGAATGTGAAAGCTGGAAACAAAGAAGAAGGATGGGTAGTTAGAAAATTTGGCCATGGTGTTAGAAATAATGCCGGAGATGGCATAATTGAATTTTGCAAGACCAACGACTTCTTCATAGCAGATACCTTTTTTTCCAACATAAATGGTGACTGTACTTGTGGACCTTGTCAGATGGAACACACAGTAATCAAATCGACTACATCTGTGGGAAAAGAAAATGGAAAAGCTCAATATCATCAGTCAGAATAAGGCCAGGGACCAATTGTAGAACAGATCATCAATTGCTCATATGCAAGTTCAACTTGAAACTGAAGAAAATTAGAACAAGTTAACCAGATCAAAGTAAGACCTTGAGTATATCCCACCTGAATTTAGAGATCATCTCAAGAATAGATTAGAGGTGTTGAACACTAATGATTGAAGATCAGAACAGCTGCATAATGACATCACAGAAATCATACATGAAGAAAGCAAGAGGCCATTGAAGACAAAAGGAAATAAAAGTCCAAAATGGATGTCAGAAGAGACTCTGAAACTTTCTCTTGAACATCTAGTAGCTAAAGCGAAAGGAATAAATGATGAAGTAAAAGAGTTGAACAGAAGATTTTAAATGGCAGCTCGAGATGGCAAAGTATTATAATGACATGTGCAAAGACCTGGAGATGGAAAACCAAAAGGAAAGAACACTCTCAGCATTTCTCAAGCAGAAAGAACTGCAGAAAATTTCAAGACTCGAGTTGCAATATTGAAGGATTCCATGGGGAAAATATTAAAAGACTCAGGAAGTATCCAGAGAAGATGAAAGGAATGCACAGAGTCCTTATACCAAAAATAATTGGTCACTGTTCAACCATTTCAGAAGGCACCATATGAGCAGGAACCAATGGTACTGAGGGAAGAAGTCCAAGCTGCACTGAAGGCATTGGCGAAAAACAAGGCTTCAGCAATTAACAGAATACCAACTGAGATGTTTCAACAAACCGAAGCAGTGCTGGACGTACTTAGTAGTCTATATCAAGAAAATTGGAAGACAGCTACCTGGCTAACTGACTGGAAGAGATCTGTGTTTATGCCGATTCCCAAAAAAGTTGATCCCACCGAATGTGAAAATTATCAAACAATATCATTAATATCACACTCAAGGAAAATTTTGCTGAAGATCATTCATAAGCTGCTGCAGCAGTATATTGACAGCGAACTGCCAGAAATTCAACCTGGGTTTAGAAGCAGATGTGGAACCTGGAATATCATTGCTGATGTCAGATGGATCCTGGCTTAAAGCAGAGAATACCAGAAAGATGTTTACCCGTGTTTTATTGACTATGCAAAGGCATTTGACTGTGTGAATCATAACAAATTATAGATAACATTGCAAAGAATGGTAATTCCAGAACACTTAATTGTGCTCATGAGGGGCCTGTACATAGAACAAGAGGCAATCATTCGGATAGAACAAGGTGATGCTGCGTGGTTTAAAGTCACGAAAGTTGTGCATCAGGGTTGTATCCTTTCACCATACCTATTCAATCTGTATGCTGAACAAATAATCAAAGAAGCTGGACTATATGAAGAACGGGACATCAAGAATGGAGGAAGACTCATTAACAACCTGTGATATGCAGATGACACAATCTTGGTAGCTGAAAGTGAAGAGGAATTGAAGTACTTACGGATGAAGACCAAAGACCACAACCTTCAGTATGTGTTACACCTTAACAAAAAGAAAACAAAAATCCTCACAACTGGACCAATAAGCAACATCATGATAAATGGAGAAAAGATGGAAGCTGTCAAGGATTTCATTTTATATGGATCCACAATCAACATCCATGGGAGCAGCACATCAAATCAAAGGACTCATTTTATTGGGCAAATCTGCTGCAGAAGACCTCTTTAAAGAATTTAAAAGCAAACATGTCACCTTGAAGACTAAGGTGCGCCTGACCCAATCCATGGTGTTTTCAATTCTCTTGTGTATGTGAAAGCTGGACAATGAATAAAGAAGACAGAAGAAGAACTGATGGCTTCAAACTGTGGTATTGGAGAAGAATATTGAATATACCATGGACTGCCAAAAGAAGGAGCAAATCTGTCTTGGAAGAAGTACAGTCAGAATGCTCCTTAGAAGCAAAGATGTGGAGACTATGTCTCATATATTTTGGACATGTTGTCAGCAGGGATCAGAACCTGGAGAAGGATATCCTGCTTCATACAGTAGAGGGTCAGCGGAAAAGAGGAAGACCCTCAGGGAGATGGATTGACATAGTGTCTGCAACAATGGGCTTAATCATAACAATGATTGTGAAGATGGTACAGGACTGGGCAGTGTTTCTTTTAGTTGCTATGAATCAGAACCTACTGAATGGCACCTAACAACAACATATCTTATTAGTTCAACCTGATCAAACAACACAATTCAAATATCTATATTAATATAACCAAAAAACCAAACCTGTTACGGTTGAGTCGATTCCAACTCATAGGGACCCTATAGGTCCGAGTAGAACTCCCCCGCAGGGTTTCCAAGCTGCTCCTGGTGGGTTAGAAGTGCTAACCTTTAAGTTAGCAGCTGTAGCTCTTAATAAATATGCCACCAGGGTTTCCATTTATGTGTATTATATTAATATAACTTTTCTGTTTTATTATATGTGCAAATAAAATTAAATATATAAAGCAGAAAACATTAACACTCAGTCTTTCAGAATTCCTATCATTTCTTTTTAGTAAAAAGTATTATAAAATCTGGAAACCCTGGTGTTGTAGTGGATAAGTGCTATGCCTGCTAACCAAAAGGTCAGCAGTTTGAATCCACCAGGCGCATCTTGGAAACTCTATGGGTCAGTTCTACTCTTTCCTATCAGGTTGCTATGAGTCGGAATCAACTTAACGGCGATGGGTTTTATTATAAAATCATGGGTTCTCAAAATTTCATTCAGAAAAATATTATTATTATTTTTTTTAGGAGTCACCAGATGAAAATATTCATCCAAATGTATTATTCTGGGTCAATATATTAAAAGAATGTATGTTATTATTAAAAATTAATACATAGGTCATCATCCCTAACTTATGACCGTAATTTTTTTTAAAACATCTTATTGGTACTAATATGTCGCAGCAATAATTTGCTGATGTTATCATTCTCAGATGTTTACTCACAGATTTTGATAATAAAAGGCAATAATAATGAAAACTAAAAAAAAGAAGGTATTGACGTAGTCAGAACTGACTCACAATGGAGTCATCAGAACAGAATCCCATTGTAAGCTGGGAACTACCTGTAAATCAAACAAATTATGTTCCTCTAAGATAGAATTTGGTGAAAGTTGCATTTCAGAATATTAATATTTAAAGTGCACAATACTACTTTTAAGAGACTTTACAGAAAAAAATTATTATAACTGTAGAGATAACAATAACATAAAATATTTGACCACTTAGTAATAGGTAATGCACAGAATAATAGGCACCTACATTTATGTTTTTATACAAAAAAGGCTATTTGAACTTATTAGCCTCTTACGGTTAAGCATAACCAGAAATGACGTTTACTCTTGTTAGAACTGTAATTTAGAGATCAATAGTAATGTGAAATGGAAACACTGAGTAGAATTTAGAAAAATGTAAACTTTCCCCAAACAACAGGTATATTTGAAATTAATATAAACTAAGACCTTACAGGAAACCCTGGTGGTGTAGTGGTTAAGAGCTACAGCTGCTAACCAAAGGGTCAGCAGTTCGAATCCGCCAGGTGCTCCTTGGAAACTCTATGGGGCAGTTCTACCCTGTCCTGTAGGGTCGCTATGAGTCAGAATTGACTCGACAGCACTGGGTTTTTGGGTTTAAGAACTTACATAGATCAAGAGGCAGTCATTTGAACAGAACAAGCGGCTACTGTACAGATTAAAATCAGGAAAGGCGTGCATCAAAGATGTGACCTTTCACCATATTTATTCAGTCTGCATGCTGAGCAAATAATCCAAAAAACTGGGCTATATGAAGAAGAACCGGACATCAGGATTGGAGGAAGACTCATTAACAACCTGTGATAGGCAGATGACACATTCTTCCTTGCAGAAAGTGAAGAGGACTTGAAGCACTTATTGATGAAGATCAAAGACCACAGCCTTCAGTATGGATTACACCTCAAAGTAAACAAAAATCTTCACAACTGGACCAATAAACAACATCATGATAAATGGAGGAAAGAATGGAGATGTCAAGGATTTTTTTTTACTTGGTTGAATATACAATCAACACCCGTGGAAGTAGCAGTCAGGAAATCAAAAGACAGATTGCATAGGTCAAATCTGCTGCAAAAGACCTAATTAAAGTGTTTAAAAAGCAAACAAGTCACCCTGAAGACTATGGTGCACCTGACCCAAGCCATGGTGTTTCTAATCGCCTCATATGCATGTAAAAGCTGGACAATAAATAAAGTAGACTGAAGAAGAATTGACACCTTTGGATTGTGGTGTTGGCGAAGAATATTGAATATACCATGGGCTGCCAAAAGAATGAACAAAATTGTTTTGGAGTAAATAAATACAGCCAGAAAGCTCCTTAGAAGCAAGAATGGCGAGACGATGTCTCATGTACTTTGGACATGTTATCAGGAGGGATCAGTCCCTGAATAATGACATCATGCTTTGTAAACTCAGTGAAAAAGAGGAAGACCCTCAATGTGATGAATTGACAGAGTGGTTGCAAAAATTGGCTGAAGCATAACCATGAGTGTGAGGATGGTGCAGGGCCAGACAGTGTTTCTTTTTGTTCTACATAGTTCACTATGAGTGGGAACTGACTCAAGGACACCTAACAACAACAGCAACAAGACAGTTTAGTTACATAAATATTAACTTTCAAATTCTAAGATCCATTCTGTTTTAAACTGAGAAAAGAAGACAATTCCCTGTAAGTTTTTAACTTCTTCTTTCAAAATTATTTTTTATTCCAGTTACCATTCAGTTGATTCTGATTCATGACAGCCTCATGTGTGTCAGAGTAGAACTGTGCTCCATAAGATTTTCAAGTGGCTGACTTTTCAAAAGTAGATTACTATACATTTATTCCAAGGCACCTGTGGGTGGAATTGAACCTCTAATCTTTCAGTTAGTAGCCAGGAGTGTTAACAGTTTGCACTACCCAGTGACAATACATTATAAAAGCATAAGAGTTAGAAAGCCCTGCTGAGATTAGAAGAACAATTATCCCAGAAAGCATGGCTAGTCCTTGGATGGAGTGTACAGCACAGACGACTGCTACTTAAGAGTTCCAAAAAAGAAAAAAAAGAACTAAACTAAAAAAGCCATAACTAGGAGGGGAAAGGGGAAAATCATTACCAATGTCATTTTCCCCCTTCCCACCTTATATACTAGGTATGAAATTAGTATTAAAAATAGTGTATGAAAATTATTTAGAAATGTATCAAAAATTATTTTACCTCTGCTGTAATTATTTATACTATTATAATATTATTCTATGTTACTTGCCATGTATGAAAAAAAATTGGGGTTTTTGAAAGTCTAAGTATAAAGAAAAGATATCTGGTAATGTGATAGAAGAGTAATGAGTTTAAGGTTGAAGACTGAATTATACTTCCAGCTCCAGCCCTTCCTTTTTTTTATCCCTTGACTGTATCACATAATGATTTTGAGTATGCTTTATTCTTTCTTCCACAATATTTCCTTAATCAACCCCATATTATGAATTTTACAATGTTATGAAGACCACAGGTAGGTAGGTAGTACATTTATATGCAAATAATTATATGCATTCAAGGAGTGAGCACAGGAGAACTTTAAAAGTAACTTCGCAAAAGACTTTGTGCTGTTGTGGGTTAAATGTGTTCATCTACTGGGGCAAATGATACAATGTACTCCCTCAGTGTAGGGCTGAGCTAGATGTACATTCAGAAATATGTTCAGGGTGAGCTCTTGAAATTTCCTCAAAAATGTCAATGATCAAAACATATGAATTTGTTTAAATCGGAAACAAAACATTGTCACCTCAGGATTACACTCCAAAATTCATTTGTTCATTGTTTGAATATGAATTGAGTGCCTACTGTATGCAAACTATTATAGTAGTCCTTGGAGATACACCAATAAACAATGTAAGCATGATCCTGACCTTACCCCTGTAATTATGTTGAACTTTATCTGTTGCTTGAAATTCATTATACAAAAAATACAATGTCATTGTTGGTGTAATTTGCATTTCTCTACTTATTAGTGAAATTGATATTTATTATTATTTTTATTTTTTTGCACATTTCATATTAATATTCTTTTCCCGTTTTCTATAGGATCATTCGTCTTCTTTTTTTTTTTTTTACAAGTCCTTTATTTGAGATAATACCCCTTTATTTCATGCACACCAATTTGCTTGCTCTTTTTTTTTTCTTAATTCTGAGTTTTGTGTGGATGTTGGGAATATGAAAAGTCTATTCATTAGTTAATCATTTCCAGTTAATATAAACGAATGGGGTTCCATCGGAGAAAGGGGAGCTATGTTGAAGAGAGTTGGAGAAGAATGCTTGTTGTGTGCTCTGCTCCTTCCTGCCCTTCGTTTGGGGACAGGACCACTAGACAAATATCCTTGTGAAGTGATATTGGAAGGATGAGTCCATGAGGATTGCCCTTTAATTTAAGGGTCTGACCTGGAACAAGGAATGGAACATACTCTCTGTTCTGAAGTTTTTAATGTCCATTTAATTATGGAGTTGAAATGCAAAACCAGAATTCTCTAACTCCACAGTGAAAGGTCTCAACAACAGGCAAGGCAGCATCCCTGGATGATATCATGATATATTACTTTAATTATGAGTTAAATCACAGAAATTGTTAGAATTGCCTAGCATTGAAGAAACCATAATGAAAATCATTACATCTTACATTTGCTGAGTCTGTTTCAGGTATGCTTATTTTAAATGTTTATCTGAGTTTCTTTAATATATTTCCAATGTCAGTGATGCTTGGCAGTTAGTATTTTGAAATGTCCTCCAAACATTCCTATTCAAAAATGTTATCAAAAATATATACCATCTATAGCTATGTAGCCAGGACTCAGAAGAACAAAGGTAAAATTGTGAAAAAAGTAGCAACTGTATTTTCCAAATTGTATCTGGCGGGAAAACTAAGACATTCACATCTGTTCCTGGGAATTAATATTCTCTCATCACTCACAGAAGAGAATTACCTTAGGTTATTTATTATAAAAATTTTTTTTTTTTTTATAGCCATCATAAAATAAAATATCAAAGTAAAACAGAAATCTAATGTTATATTTTCAACCCTCTGAGAATACTCTCCAGTGGCTGTAGGCCTCAAAAACACTAAAGAATGTAGTCATTTAAAACAAATGAAACATAAGGATAGACACCTTTGAACAATTCCTGCTGTCAGGGCGTCCTTGGAAATTACTGAAAATTAAAATATATTGCAATGGTATTTATTAAATTTATCTATCGTTTTCACTGTGTAGTAGTGTACCAGGAGAAATTTTCATTTTATTTTATATTAAACATTTATAGTGCATTAAAGGTTATATATTTAGTTTTCACAGTGAGGGAGAAAAGGTGCACATACGTCACCAATTGTTAGGCACCTCTGAGGTTATGATGGAGTTAAACTCACAAATGAACTTTTTATCTTTTTATGTCAAACAGTGTGACCGGCATTCGAATGAGGACATTTTTTCTTTGATTCTTCAGCATAAAACCATTGCCAAACTGTTGTACATGAGCCAGATAAGACATACAAGGCTTGGATGTCATAAATATTGCCTCTACATCTAGGAGATGACCCTATTGTTAACTTATAGGGCTTTTTAATATGACCTGGAATTACTAACAGTTCTCCAGATATCTCACCAGGTCCTTCTCAAAACAACTGCTTTTAAAAATAAAACAACAGCCAGCGTTTGTAGTCACTGTAATAAAACCCAAAATATTCTATTTCAAATCAGTTTCTGAAGAGTATTTTGATTTGTTCTGCTAATGGCATTTTCACTTGCAATTAGAACTGAGAGAAAAACTTGTGGGATGTGATCTGAACCATCAGAGAGGCAGGAAAGGTCAATGTCTAATTTCGTATTTGTGTATTTTTCTGATTCTTTTAAAAATACTAATTTTTAGTAATAATAGTAGTAAGAATATGATGATGTTGATATTAAATATGTTAAAACAGTTTTAATTGAACCCTATTTTACTACAGTGTGATATTAGGTAAGTTTAAGAAAATGTATGACAAAAACAACATTCAAGATAGATCATAATAATTTCAGATGAATTTTTAAAAATTTTTATTTGAACTTCTACTCTGATTTTTCTTATACAATGATGGAAAGTCTTTGTAATTATTAAATATCAGCATTTTAACACTTTGTATTTATGGAATACTAAAAATAATACAATAGCAGAAGTTAGAATATAAAACATTTACTTTAAAAGTTGTAGAGAATGAAAAATTTTCTTTAACTTAAAAATTTGAAGTCATTATTATCTTTTTCAAATTTTTATTTATTTTATATTTATATCTTTTTAAATATAGTATATGTGATTGTACAAATTTTAAAAGAAGAGAAAAACCCATGGTAGGAAAAAATAAAATTCATCCCAAAGTTCACAAATTGTCTAAATTTTGAAGTGTTTTTCCTTTTTTCCCTCTGATAACCTGTGGAGCCTTGGTGGTGCAGTACTTAAGAGCTCAGGTTATTAATCAAAAGGTCAGCTGCTCACATCCCCCAGCTGCTCCTTGGAGACTCTATGGGGCAGTTCTACTCTGTCGTGTAGGGTCACTATGAGTTGGAATCCACTCAATGGCAATGGGGCACAATCTGTAACTCAGTCTTATTCTATCTCTCCTTCTCTTTCTGTGTCTGCTGTGTCTCGCTCTCTGTCTCCAGCATTAAAGCTCTTTATCACAAGACTTATTTTGGGGCCTGGACTTAAACCAAGATTTACAACTTTAGCATTATGGTTTTAAACATAATACAGAAAATATTAATTAAACATATTATTTAAAATGTTATTTTAAAACAGATACTCAAAGGTAGTTCATATCATCAAATATTCTTCTGTGAAATAGGTGATGTTCCACTGTGTTGGTGAAATATAATTCAATTCAGTTTTTTTTTTTTTTTTATGATAACTTGTATTCTATATTTTTATTTTCAATTTTTTTTTTTCTTTTATTAAGCTTCAAGTGAACGTTTACAAATCCAATCAGTCTGTCACATATAAGTTTACATACATCTCACTCCCTACTCCCACTTGCTCTCCCCTTCTTGAGTCAGCCCTTTCAGTCTCTCCTTTCGTGACAATTTTGCCAGCTTCCCTCTCTCTCTATCCTCCCATCCCCCCTCCAGACAAGAGTTGCCAACACAATCTCAAGTGTCCACCTGCTATAATTAGCTCACTCTTCATCAGCGTCTCTCTCCCACCCGCTGACCAGTCCCTTTCAAGTCTGATGAGTTGTCTTCAGGGATGGTTCCTGTCCTGTGCCAACAGAAGGTCTGGGGACCATGGCCGCCGGGATTCCTCTAGTCTCAGTCAGACCATTAAGTATGGTCTTTTTATGAGAATTTGGGGTCTGTATCCCACTGATCTCCTGCTCCCTCAGGGGTCCTCTGCTGTGCTCCCTGTCAGGGCAGTCATCGATTGTGGCCGGGCACCAACTAGTTCTTCTGGTCTCAGGATGATGTAGGTCTCTGGTTCATGTGGCCCTTTCTGTCTCTTGGGCTCTTAGTTATCGTGTGGCCTTGGTGTTCTTCATTTTCCTTTGCTCCAGGTGGGTTGAGACCAATTGCTGCATCTTAGATGGCCGCTTGTTAGCATTTAAGACCCCAGATGCCACATTTCAAAGTGGGATGCAGAATGATTTCATAATAGAATTATTTTGCCAATTGACTTAGAAGTCCCCGCAAACCATGTTCCCCAGACCCCCGCCATTGCTCCGCTGACCTTTGAAGCATTCATTTTATCCCGGAAACTTCTTTGCTTTTGGTCCAGTCCAATTAAGCTGACCTTCCATGTATTGAGTGTTGTCTTTCCCTTCACCTAAAGCGTTTCTTATCTACTGATTAATCAATAAAAAACCCTCTCCCACCCTCCCTCCCTCCCCTCCTCGTAACCACAAAAGTATGTGTTCTTCTCAGGTTTACTATTACTCAAGATCTTATAATAGTGGTCTTATACAATATTTGTCCTTTTGCCTCTGACTCATTTCGCTCAGCATAATGCCTTCCAGGTTCCTCCATGTTATGAAATGTTTCAGAGATTCGTCACTGTTCTTTATCGATGCGTAGTATTCCATTGTGTGAATATACCACAATTTATTTACCCATTCATCCGTTGATGGACACCTTGGTTGCTTCCAACTTTTTGCTATTGTAAACAGAGCTGCAATAAACATGGGTGTGCATATATCTGTTTGTGTGAAGGCTCTTGTATCTCTAGGGTATATTCCGAGGAGTGGGATTTCTGGGTTGTATGGTAGTTCTATTTCTAACCATTTAAGATAACGCCAGATAGATTTCCAAAGTGGTTGTACCATTTTACATTCCCACCAGCAGTGTATGAGAGTTCCAATCTCTCCGCAGCCTCTCCAACATTTATTCTTTTGTGGTTTTTGGATTAATGCCAGCCTTGCTGGTGTGAGATGGAATCTCATCGTAGTTTTAATTTGCATTTCTCTAATGCCTAATGATCGTGAGCATTTTCTCATGTATCTGTTGGCTACCTGAATATCTTCTTTAGTGAAATGTGTGTTCATATCCTTTGCCCACTTTTTGATTGGGTTGTTTGTCTTTTTGTGGTTGAGTTTTGACAGAATCATATAGATTTTAGAGATCAGGTGCTGGTCGGAGATGTCATAGCTGAAAATTCTTTCCCAGTCTGTAGGTGGTCTTTTTACTCTTTTGGTGAAGTCTTTAGATGAGCATAGGTGTTTGATTCTTAGGAGCTCCCAGTTATCTGGTTTCTCTTCATCATTTTTGGTAATGTTTTGTATTCTGTTTATGCCTTGTATTAGGGCTCCTAGGGTTGTCCCAATTTTTTCTTCCATGATCTTTATCGTTTTAGTCTTTATGTTTAGGTCTTTGATCCACTTGGAGTTAGTTTTTGTGCATGGTGTAAGGTATGGGTCCTGTTTCATTTTTTTGCAAATGAATATCCAGTTATGCCAGCACCATTTGTTAAAAAGGCTTTCTTTTCCCCAATTAATTGACACTGGTCCTTTGTCAAATATCAGCTGCTCATACGTGGATGGATCTATGTCTGGGTTCTCAATTCTGTTCCATTGGTCTGTGTGCCAGGCTGTTTTGACTACTGTGGCTGTATAATAGGTTCTGAAATCAGGTAAAGTGAGGCCTCCCACTTTCTTCTTCTTTTTCAGTAATGCTTTGCTTATCTGAGGCTTCTTTCCCTTCCATATGAAATTGGTGATTTGTTTCTCTATCCCCTTAAAATATGACATTGGTATTTGGATCGGAAGTGCGTTAAATGTATAGATGGCTTTTGGTAGAATAGACGTTTTTACTATGTTAAGTCTTCCTATCCATGAGCAAGGTATGTTTTTCCACTTAAGTATGTCCTTTTCAATTTCTTGTAGTAGAGCTTTGTAGTTTTCTTTGTATAGGTCTTTTACATCCTTGGTAAGATTTATTCCTAAGTATCTTATCTTCTTGGTGGCTACTGTGAATGGTATTGATTTGGTTATTTCCTCTTCGGTGTTCTTTTTGTTGATGTAGAGGAATCCAAGTGATTTTTGTATGTTTATCTTATAACCTGAGACTCTGCCAAGCTCTTCTATTAGTTTCAGTAGTTTTCTGGAGGATTCCTTAGGGTTTTCTGTGTATATAATCATGTCATCTGCAAATAGTGATGACTTTACTTCTTCCTTGCCAATCCGGATACCTTTTATTTCTTTGTCTAGCCTAATTGCCCTGGCTAGGACTTCAAGTACGATGTTGAATAAGAGCGGTGTTAAAGGGCATCCTTGTCTGGTTCCCGTTCTCAAGGGAAATGCTTTCAGGCTCTCTCCATTTAGAGTGATATTGGCTGTTGGCTTTGCATAGATGCCCTTTATTATGTTGAGGAATTTTCCTTCAATTCCTATTTTGGTAAGAGTTTTTATCATAAATGGGTGTTGGACTTTGTCAAATGCCTTTTCTGCATCAACTGATAAGATCATGTGGTTTTTGTCTTTTGTTTTATTTATGTGATGGATTACATTAATGGTTTTTCTGATATTAAACCAGCCTTGCATACCTGGAATAAATCCCACTTGGTCGTGGTGAATTATTTTTTTGATGTGTTGTTGGATTCTATTGGCTAGAATTTTGTTGAGGATTTTTGCATCTATGTTCATGAGGGATATAGGTCTATAATTTTCTTTTTTTGTAATGTCTTAACCTGGTTTTGGTATCAGGGAGATGGTGGCTTCATAGAATGAGTTGGGTAGTATTTCGTCATTTTCTATGCTTTGGAATACCTTCAGTAGTAGTGGTGTTAACTCTTCTCTGAAAGTTTGGTAGAACTCTGCAGTGAAGCCGTCCGGGCCAGGGCTTTTTTTTGTTAGGAGTTTTTTGATTACCGTTTCAATCCCTTTTTTTTGTTATGGGTCTATTTAGTTGTTCTACTTCTGAATGTGTTAGTTTAGGTAGGTAGTGTTTTTCCAGGAATTCATCCATTTCTTCTAGGTTTTCAAATTTGTTAGAGTACAATTTTTCATAATAATCTGAAATGATTCTTTTAATTTCATTTGGTTCTGTTGTGATGTGGTCCTTCTCGTTTCTTATTTGGGTTATTTGCTTCCTTTCCTGTATTTCTTTAGTCAGTCTAGCCAATGGTTTATCAATTTTGTTAATTTTTTCAAAGAACCAGCTTTTGGCTGTGTTAATTCTTTCAATTGTTTTTTTGTTCTCTAATTCATTTAGTTCAGCTCTAATTTTTATTATTTGTTTTCTTCTGGTGCCTGATGGATTCTTTTGTTGATCACTTTCTATTTGTTCAAGTTGTCGGGACAGTTCTCTGATTTTGTCTCTTTCTTCTTTTTGTATGTGTGCATTTATCGATATAAATTGGCCTCTGAGCACTGCTTTTGCTGTGTCCCAGAGGTTTTGATAGGAAGTATTTTCATTCTCGTTGCTTTCTAAGAATTTCCTTATTCCCTCCTTGATGTCTTCTATCACCCAGTCTTTTTTCAGGAGGGTATTGTTCAGTTTCCAAGTATTTGATTTCTTTTCCCTAGTTTTTCTGTTATTGATCTCTAGTTTTATTGCCTTGTGGTCTGAGAAGATGCTTTGTAATATTTCGATGTTTTGGACTCTGCAAAGGTTTGTTTTATGACCTAATATGTGGTCTATTCTAGAGAATGTTCCATGTGCGCTAGAAAAAAAAGTATATTTTGCAGCAGTTGGGTGGAGAGTTCTGTATAAGTCAATGAGGTCAAGTTGGTTGATTGTTGTAATTAGATCTTCCGTGTCTCTATTGAGTTTCTTACTGGATGTCTTGTCCTTCTCCGAAAGTGGTGTGTTGAAGTCTCCTACTATAATCGTGGAGGTATCTATCTCGCTTTTCAATTCTGTTAAAATTTGATTTATGTATCTTGCAGCCCTGTCATTGGGTGCATAAATATTTAATATGGTTATGTCTTCCTGATCAATTGTCCCTTTTATCATTATATAGTGTCCTTCTTTATCCTTTGTGGTGGATTTAAGTCTAAAGTCTATTTTGTCAGAAATTAATATGGCTACTCCCCTTCTTTTTTGCTTATTGTTTGCTTGATATATTTTTTTCCATCCTTTGAGTTTTAGTTTGTTTGTGTCTCTAAGTATAAGGTGTGTCTCTTGTAGGCAGCATATAGATGGATCGTGTTTCTTTATCCAGTCCGTGACTCTCTGTCTCTTTATTGGTGCATTTAGTCCATTTACATTCAGCGTAATTATAGATAAATAAGTTTTTAGTGCTGTCATTTTGATGCCTTTTTATGTGTGTTGTTGACAATTTCATTTTTCCACATACTTTTTTGTGCTGAGGCGTTTTTCTTAGTAAATTGTGAGATCCTCATTTTCATAGTGTTTGACTTTATGTTAGTTGAGTCGTTACGTTTTTCTTGGCTTTTATCTTGAGTTATAGAGTTGTTATACCTCTTTGTGGTTACCTTATTATTTACCCCTATTTTTCTAAGTAAAAACCTAACTTGTATTGTTCTATATCGCCTTGTATCACTCTCCATATGGCAGTTCAATGCCTCCTGTATTTAGTCCCTCTTTTTGATTATTGTGATCTTTTACCTATTGACTTCCATGATTCCCTGTTACGTGTATTTTTTTTTTAATTAATCTTAATTTGTTTGTTTTTGTGATTTCCCTATTTGAGTTGATATCAGGACGTTCTGTTTTGTGACCTTGTGTTGTGCTGATATCTGATATTATTGGTTCTCTGGGCATACAATATCCTGTAGTATTTCTTGTAGCTTTGGTTTGGTTTTTGCAAATTCTCTAAACTTGTGTTTATCTGTAAATATCTTAATTTCGCCTTCATATTTCAGAGAGAGTTTTGCTGGATATATGATCCTTGGCTGGCAGTTTTTCTCCTTCAGTGCTCTGTATATGTCGTCCCATTCCCTTCTTGCCTGCATGGTTTCTGCTCAGTAGTCTGAACTTATTCTTATTGATTCTCCCTTGAAGGAAACCTTTCTTTTCTCCCTGGCTGCTTTTAAAATTTTCTCTTTATCTTGGGTTTTGGCGAGTTTGATGATAATATGTCTTGGTGTTTTTCTTTTTGGATCAATCTTAAATGGGGTTCGATGAGCATCTTGGATAGATATCCTTTCGTCTTTCATGATGTCAGGGAAGTTTTCTGTCAGGAGTTCTTCAACTATTTTCTCTGTGTTTTCTGTCCCCCCTCCCTGTTCTGGGACTCCAATCACCCGCAGGTTATCCTTCTTGATAGAGTCCCACATGATTTTTAGGGTTTCTTCATTTTTTTTAATTCTTTTATCTGATTTTTTTTCAGCTATGTTGGTGTTGATTCCCTGGTCCTCCAAATGTCCCAGTCTGCATTCTAATTGCTCGAGTCTGCTCCTCTGACTTCCTATTGCGTTGTCTAATTCTGTAATTTTATTGTTAATCTTTTGGATTTCTACATGCTGTCTCTCTATGGATTCTTGTAACTCATTAATTTTTCCACTATGTTCTTGAATAATCTTTTTGAGTTCTTCAACAGTTTTATCAGTGTGTTCCTTGGCTTTTTCTGCAGTTTGCCTTATTTCATTTGTGATGCCTTGAAGCATTCTGTAAATTAGTTTTTTATATTCTGTATCTGACAATTCCAGGATTGTATCTTCATTTGGGAAAGATTTTGATTCTTTTGTTTGGGGGGTTGGAGAAGCTGTCATGCTCTGCTTCTTTAAGTGGTTTGATATGGATTGTTGTCTCCGAGCCATCACTGGGAAACTAGTTTTTCCAGAAAATCCGCTAAAAAAAAACTGCAGTCAGATCCCTATCAGAGTTCTCCCTCTGGCTCAGGCTATTCGGATGTTAATGAAGCCGCCTGGGGAGCGTGGGGGAGGGAACAGAGAGATAGGAGAGTAGCACCTCAGAATATAGCCAGAGTTGCTTGTCTTGCTTGGAATGACTATTATATCTGAGATTCCCGCGGGGCACGTCGCCTATGTGTGCTGGCTGTGTGGAGATTGCCCCCGGGGGGTCTGGCCCGCTGGAGTCACGGTCAGATCCTCCGCTTCCAGCCCCAAGCCCAGCGACAAGGCTCCCCTACTGGGACGGTGCACTCTCGACTCCAAAATCAGTTGCTGCCTCCCGGGGACTTCTTGTCCCTCCAGCCGCGTTGCCGTGCCGCCCCAGCGAACTTTGGCCTCCTCCCGGGGTTAGTTCAGGTGGGTGGTGCAGGTCCCCGTGCTTGTGCCATGACCGAGTGTCCCAGCTGGGATGCTGTTCTCCCCATTCCAATACCAGTCGCTGCCTCCCGGGGACTTCTCCTACTGGCTGCGTCCCACGCGGCCCGCGCGACCCAACTGGGCCCCCTCCCGGGGTTAGTTCAGGGGGGTGGAGCAGGTCTCTGTGCTTGTGCCGTACCTGACTGGTGCGCTGGCTCCAGGCTCTGGAAACAATCGCTGCTTCCCCGTATTAGTTCGTTCTCCGTCTCTAAATCTGTGTTTGTTGTTCAGGGTTCGTAGATTGTTGTGTATGTGATCGATTCACTTGTTTTTCCGTGTCTTTGTTGTAAGAGGTATCCGAGGTAGCGTCTGCCTAGTCTGCCATCTTGGCTCCACCTCTCTCAATTCAGTTTTTTAAATTCTCTCTTTTATTGCATGTCATTTCTGTTGAATGTAGCAGAAAGAATGTCATGGAAGATCTCTGCAAGACAACTTTCAACAGAACTACCAAAGGCTGATTACAAAGAATTAGAAGGCCAGGCAGTGAATGAATGCTCCTGATTGTGTAATTGCTTGCCAAGGTTGAGAAAATGTAATATTTTAATTGAATCTGTTTTAAATTTTTTATTATTCCCTTGTTTTGACAATTGGCATAAAAATTTACCCTCAAAAACATAACTGAGTCTAAAGGTATTGTGTCAGAGCCACTTTTGAATATTTTCTAGATATAATACCACAGACTCAAGAATTTTTAACTCTTTATTTAATATTTTGAACAATGTAATGTATATATATTTTGAATATCTAAAAAGCATTCATTTGCCATGACAGACAATTACAGTCACACACAGTTATAGGTTGTACATGTATACATTAACCTTATGTTATCTGATACACAAAATTCCTCATTGTTTTAATTTTTGTATTATGTAATTGAATAGAACTCATGGGACGTGGTCATTGTCAGTACCACTTGGACCAACAGAGATATAGATAGACTAAGACATTCACAGGAAATCTACAAATTTGGGAAGTTATAATCTATATATCATTTTTAATCTCTTAATTGATTACATTATAAAAATTAAATATGTATAAAGTAATAATGCAAGCCCTGTTAGTATAAGAACATACTGATACATTTCAGAAGAGTCCTAGATTTTTTTTTCTTGTTGTCATGCTATTATTTCAATGAGATTTTGCAACATATAATGCAAACACATATTTTGGGGAGGTTTTTTTTTTTTAATTACCCAAGTGGTTTAAAATTAATGTTTCTTTATTAAAAACTTAAAAAGAAAACTGTATTTTTATAATTTTGGTAAACTCAATCTCATTTGTTAGAGGCCATATTCTAGAATTATCTTATAAAGTGGTGCAAATCAGAGAAGTATTAACATTGCCCACAGGAATAGAAATCAACTAGGAAAGTTGACTTGCTAATTATTCAGCAGACTTGAAGGAATCTGTATCCAAAAGGATTACTGCCCAAAAGCCTGCCCTGGGGTTGGAACAGGTGTTCTTTCATCAGAACTCAGTATCGCTGCTATTTCAAGGAGGAATTAAAAAAGACAACCCTGGGAAAGATAATCCCATCTATGTGACATGAAAATTATGACTCCTAAACTAGATTGTACCCTTTCTCTCTCTCACTTATTTCCTAGACTTTTCTCTGTCTCAAATAGATCCCTTACCAATTCCACAGCAGCTGGCATAAGTCTTCTCCTGAAGATGACAATGGCACTCTTGCAGCCAAGCTGAGGCAAACAGGTGTTTGAAGAGATCCAAATTTCAGGTAGAATCACCCATAGAGGTTATAACTATGAGCCCCAAAATTGCCTACTAATCTTCCTTCCAAAGGTTTATTGTTCAAGGCTACACTTAAGAACTTTCCTCCTCAAAGTGAGTCACCGTTAAGTTCCTCTGCAACTGTTTGGGATATTGTTTTGGTTGGATTAGAGTCATATAATGACTGTAATGCTTTTGCCTCCGTGTGTAACACCTGCAAGTTCTTTAGTCCTTATTATCTTTCAAACAGTTTCAATGACTTTGAATACTTTGCTTAGTGAGTAGGAGTAAGGAAAGGAGTCTATTGTTCATGATATTAATTGTTACAGATTTTCGATCAATCCTGACAGCAGATGATTAGTCATGTATTTTCTGTGGGCAAGAGGCTATAGTAACTTTGTTTTGGGGGGAAAAAAAAAACTTTAATTAAATTAACTTAAAAGAAATGTGTTATTTTAAGACCTTTTCCTCATTTGTACCACATAATAACCGTCCCTGGAAAGATATATTTTTGTTTTGTTTTGTTTTTACAATCATACTTGCAAACTAGCCTGTGATCACTGCCCAAATGGCACCTGACCATTTTGGCACCTGAAAAAGGACACCTATGCCTTGCATTTCAGGGAAACCAGTTTGTATGTAGGTTTCACATAAAATTAAGTCAGGGGAGTCTGTTTTTCAGAGGGTAGAATAATGAATCTGGTCAATGTCCGTGAGCATAAATTAATTTTGCTCCTCCCCATTTCTGAATTTTTCCCGATGCTTGTAAATAATTCTGACCGAAGGGCAAGCACATCCACCTTTTCCCTGCCTTCCTCATCTAGCTTTACCATTTCCAGTATTTAACTATTTAATCATGGATGTGGTCCCATCCATGATTCCCGTGTTTGTTTGCTTCAGAACTATTTGAGCTCTTCCTTGTTCCCAGGCAGGGAGAGTGACGCTGCAGCAGGATTTTTGTATCACAGGTGAGAAGTTGGTATAATAATTAACTTTGAATGCCCCATAATTTGTGGGAGTAAAAGGCGTAAATATTATCCATGCACTGAAATCTTAACACATCTCTTGTAGAACATCTTCATCTTGGGCACAGATTCAGGCATGTAACAAAGCAGAGCACAACACAAAGCTTGCTTCTTAGATCATCAGTCACTACAGGAATGTCTTTGGAGCAGGTCTTTATTGTTCAAATTATAAAATGCATTTGTTTTTGATAAGGAAGCTAATATTGTCACCCTCAATTTTAGATATCCTTAAAGGATGAAAAGATCCTTTAGTTAATTCGGTGGAAGAATTCACACCTGAAGATACCATTCAATAGGTGGGAGTAATTTTGATTTTGTGTTCTTCAGTAAACTGGGATATAATTGAACATAAACCTTTCACATGACATTGGATAGGATCAAAGGTGTGACAAACAACTTTATGCTCCCATGACAGAAACAAATTTCATTTACGTGTTCTGGTTATTTTAAATGAACCCACCTAATCAGCGGGTATGGGTAATCCTGGATTTACCCAGTACCTCTGGAAACCAGACTAACCTCTTCATTATGCCCAAAGGAGTCCAAAGAAATCTCTCTAGAGGACTATATTAGATACTTTAATATTCAGACTCTTGTCAGCAGAAACATACAGTAGACTGCTTCATATAGAAGGTATAATGGTGGGGACAAAAAAAAAATAATGGTGCGCATAAAAATCTTAAATCAAATTGCCCAATAAAAACCTACACATCTATGGTCAACTGATTTTCAAAAAGGATGCTAAGTCTATTTGATGGGGAAAGAAGAGTCTCTTCAATAAATGTTGCCTAGAAAATGGGATTTCCACATGCAAAAAAATGAAACAGGATCCATGTGCAAAGAAACAAATTCAAAAAGGATTAATGACCTAAAAGTGCAAACAAAAACCGTACAATTATTAGTGAAAAAGCAGGGACAACATTGTTAGACCTAACTTTTAACAATAGATTACCAATATAATAACAAAAACACAAATAGCAAAAGACAAAATAAATAAATAAGACCTCATAAATATTAAAAAACAAACAAAAAACTTGTTCATCAAAAGACTTTATCCAAAAATGTGAAAAGGGAAGCTACAAACTAGGAGAATATCTTCAGAAACCATATAGCCAACAAGTATGTAATAACCAAAATATGTATAACATTTCAACAGCATAACAACAAAAAGACAAATGATACAAACATAAAATTGGCCAAAGACTTGAATGGAGATTTCCCCAAAGAGGACATTAATATGGCCACCAAATACATGAAAAGATGCTCAGCATCATCAATCATCTAAACCAAAAACCAAACCTGTTGCCATCAAGTCGATTCCTACTCATAGATGCAAATCAAAACCACAATGAGTTACCATTTCACTCCCACTAGGATGAATACAAATCAGAAAATAACAAATATTGGCGAGGATGTGGGAAAATTGGAATTCTTAACCTCTGCTGGTGGCAATGCAAAATTATACAGCCATTGTGGAAAACAGTGTTATGGCACCTCAAAAGACTAAATATAGAACTATTAGACGACCCAGCAATTCTACCCCTAGGTACCCAATAGACTCAGACAGAGATTGGCACACCATTGTTTGTTGCAGCACTGTTCTCAATAGTCAAAAGATGAAAGGAACCTAAATGCTCATCAACAGACAAATGAATAACAAAATGTGGCACATATCTACAAAGGAATACCACTCAATGAGTAGGAGAAATGAACTCTTGATACATGCTGCAATATGGATGGAGCTTGAGGACATTATATTAAGTGAAATAAGTCAATCACAAAAGGAGAAATATTGTATAACCTCAGTTATATCAAAAGACAAGAAAAGGCAAAAGTATAGAGAACAAAGTTTATTAGTGGTGACTGGAGTGGGGGTTAAAGGGGTTTTAACAGTGATAGAATATTGCAATGATTAAGGGTAGGGTTGCACAGCCCATTATTATAATTGCTGGCAATAATTGTACTCCTGTAAAAAGTTGAATTGGCAAAAGTTGTGTGATAGATACATTTACAAAAATTACAAAAAAAAAAAAAGTAGCAGCTGAGGCTGCTTATATACAACCAAAAAACCTCAATGGTATTGATTTCTTGGTTTGGAGGTTCAGACCATTGCTTCATGGGACATCCCAGTTAATTGTGCTTATAACATGTTTAGTACTTCTTTTCTACCTCTATTTAACTGTGTAGTGCCTGGGGTCTTAAAATCTTGCAAGGAGGTATCCAAGGCACAATAATTGGTTTCCATTCAACTGGAACAACAGAGGAAGAAGAATAATCATGAATAGAAGAAAGATATGAAATGTATGACTAATCACTTCCATGAACAACCGCATCCTTTGCTATGAGACCAGATTAACTAAATGATGCCTGGCTCCCCCTACTGAACATTTTGATCAAAGATTCTGTAGGATAATCCTGATGAAAAGTGGGAAAATGCAGAACAGAATTTCAAATTCTCATTGACTCCCAACTGCATGGAGCCACGAAGGTTGGATGAACCCCTGAAACTATTGCCATGGAATACTCTTTGAAACTTAAACCAAAAATATTCCCTGAAGTCTTCTTAAAACCAAACAATAATTTAGCTTAACTAGTAAAAATGTCTGCATTGAGCATTATGCTCTTTTAAGAACTATCTGTTGTTGTTTGGTGCTGTCAAGTTGGTTCTGACTCATAGCAATCCTGAGTACCACAGAATGAAACACTACCCGGTCCTGCACCACCCTCAAAATCATTATGCTGAAGTCAATTGTTGCAGCCACCATGTCAGCCCATCTCATTGAGGGTCTTCCTCTTTTTCACTGACTCTTTACTTTACCAAGCATGATGTCCTTCTCCAGGGTCTGATCCCTCCTGACAACATGTCCAAAGTATGTGAGATGTAGTCTCACCATCCTTGCTTCTAAGGAGCATTCTGGGTATATTCAATATTCTTCAACAACACCACACTTCAAAGGCATCAATTCTTCTTTGGTCTTCCTTATTCATTGTACAACTTTCACACGCATATGAAGCTGTTGAAAATACCATGGCTTGGGTCAGGGGCACTTTAGTCTTCAAAGTAACATTTTTGCTTTTCAACACTTGAAAGAGGGCTTTTGCAGCAGATTTGCCCAGTGCAATACTTCTTTTGATTTCTTGACTGTGGCTTCCATGGGTGTTGATTGTGGATCCAAGTGAAATGAAATCCTTGACAACTTCAATCTTTTCTCCATCTATCATGATGTTGCTCATTGGTCCAGTTGTGAGGATTTTTGTTTTCTTTATGTTGAGGTGTAATCCATACTGAAGGCTGTGGTCTTTGATCTTCATCAGTAAATGTTTCAAGTTCTCTTTCCTTTCAGCAGCCAAGGTTGTGTCATCTGCATAACACAGATTGTTATTGAGTCTTCCTCCAAACCTGGTGCCCTGTTCTTCTTCGTATAGTCTAGCTTCTCTGATTATTTGATCAGGATACAGATTAGGTGTGGTGAAAGCACACCTTTCCTGAATTTAAACCACACAGTGTCCACTTGTTCTGTGTGAATGACTGCCTTTTGATCTATGTCCAGCTTCCTCATGAGCACAATTAAATGTTTGAAATTCCCATTCTCCCCAATGTTATCCATAATTTGTTATGATCCAGACAGTCAAATGCCTTTGCCTAGTCAATAAAACACAGGTTTAAACATCTTTCTGATATTCTCTGCTTTTAGCCGGGATCCATCTGACATCAGCAATGATATCCCTGGTTCTAAGACCTTTTCTGAATCTGGCTTCAATTTCTGACAGTTCCATGCTATATACTGTTTCAACCACTTTCGAATGATCTTCAGCAAAATTTTGCTTTTATGTGATATTAATGATATTGTTCAATAATTTCCACATTGGGTGGGATCACCTTTCTTGGGAATAGGCATAAATATGGATCTCTTCCAGTCAGTTGACCAGAGGGCTGTCTTCCAAATTTTTTGTCGTAGATGGGCTAGTACTTCCAGCACTGCATATGTTTGTTAAAACATCTCAATTGGTATTCTGTCAATTCCTAAAGTGTTGTTTTTTTGCCAATGCCTTCAATGCAGCTTGGATGTCTTCCTTTAATACCATTGGTTCCTGATCATATGCTACCTCCTGAAATGGTTGAACATCGACCAATTCTTTTTGGTATAGTGACTCTGTGTATTCCTTCTATCTTCTTTTGATGCTTCCTGCATCGTTTAATATTCCCCCATAGAATCCTTCAAAATTTCTACTCAAGGCTTGAATTTTTTCTTCATTTCTTTCAGCTTGAGAAATGCTGAGCATGCTCTTTCTTTTTGGTTTTCCTTGTCCAGGTCTTTGTACGTGTTGTTATAATACTTTACTTTGTTTTCTTGAGCCGCCCTTTGAAATCTTCTGTTCAACTGTTTTACTTCATCATTTCATCCTTTCACTTTAGCTACTCATTGTTCAAGAACTATCTATATGGGGTCAAATTGACAACAGTAACTCCAACAATTAGATAGGAACCACAGGGGGCAGTGAGTTTATGTTAATGGGGGAGGAACGACTCAGAAAAGGAAGGAGAGAATGGTTGTACAACTGTAAGAATATAATAAAAAAAAACCCAAACCCAGTGCCATCGAGTCGATTTCGACTCATAGCGACCCTATAGGACAGGGTAGAACTGCCCCATAGAATTTCCAAGGAGCACCTGGCGGATTCGAACTGACAGATACTAAATAGTACATGTAGAAACTGTTCAGTTGGTATGGGTTTTGCTGTGTATATTCTCAACAACAATAAAGTGAATAAATTAAAAAAAAAAAAACTCAATAAAAAGGTGGGAGCTACTCTCAGTCCAAAATATACAAGAATACTCTAACATATCAAGATAAACAGCCCAATTTAAAAAAAAAAAAACACTCCGGTGCACCTCTTAAATAATTTTTTGCAGTAGTTTACAGTAGTTAGGCACTTCCATGGAGTCTTCACAAACTTTTAGTTAATCTTCCCCTGACCTTTAGAATCTCTGAGTTAGGCTTAGAATTAAAATAATTAATCTCAATGCTTCTTTACTGTGTGGTTGGCATAGGCAGATGGGGAATGCTTAGCATTAGTGTTCAGTAGATCCCTATCCCAAATGAAAAACTTATTTTGATATATAAAGTACAGCTTTTTATGGCTCTTAACCCATTGTTTTGCTTTGTAGTAAAACCCAAGATGGAAGATTATAACTCAAATTTTTGTTATACATTTGTGACTTCTGTAGATGATACTACTGAAATTTGGGTTCTGGGCTAATTAAATTTGAAAATCTTTCTTATAAACACATATGCATCAGTCACGTCTTCAAATATATCACTGCTGTTTTTAAAGTAAGGCTATCTTCAGTCACTTTGGTACTGGAGGGTAGTTTAGTGGAGATTGAAAAAAAAATTTGAATGTTGTATTTTAAGGCCTTGGAAAACAGTGTAAGAAATTGACCTACAGAATGATTAGTCAGCTTATCATCTTTAGATTATGGTGTGTTACAGTATACTATCTTAGGCTGATGTTTTGAATAGATTAGAACCCCAGGCGTGGAGGAGATATGAACTCATATCATCCAGTCTTCCTGCCCTCCGAAGCATAATAAAAAAAAGGATGCCTTCTGTCTTCTTCTCCCTTTCATTTTCCCACAAACATTTGTTGAGTTCACTATTATGTGTAGATGAAATTATAAAACACAATACATAGAGTTGTAAATATAAGCTAGACGTAATTTTTTTTGTTAAATTGATAAGGCAAATTTCCATAAATATGGACTTGGAACTAGCCTGAAACGTTGTAGCATTTTCTAAGGTAAATATCGTTACATGGACATGGGTACTTTATGGGAACTCTTTAAGCACTTTAGTTTTTAATTATAAACACATAGTGTTTTCATTAAGTACACCCAACAAATAATTTGTAGTGTTTTGGGGAGGGCTCTTTTCCAGCCTTTCTACATGTTTTCCTCAATAAAATTGAGTTGAGATGCACCTTGGCCCATAACTGCCTTCATAATGACAACATAAATAATGTGTTCTAAATCATAATCAAGTACAGTCAGGCTTTATTCAATAACCCAAACAACTAATTACATGCCATGCTAGATAAATCAGTGCAAATTTAACAGAAGTTAGAAACAGCTGGGAGTTTTGAAGCTTTCTTTTTTTGTAGATAAAATCAGCATAGCATGAGCACTTTAATTTTCTTCCAAAGGATTTGAGAATCTTGAAATAGTCTCCTTAAGAGGTACCTTAAGTTCAATTTCTTTCTTTCTTTTTTTTAAGAAATAAGATATTCGATGATTATAAAAAAAAATACCCAAGCCCATTGCTGTCAAGTAGCAACTCATAGCAGCCCTACAGGACAGAGTAGAACTGCCCCATTAGAGTTTCCAAGGAGTGGCTAGAGGATTCCAACTGTTGACCTTATGGTTAGCCGCAGAACTCTTAACCACTGTGCCAAAGGGCTTATTCAAAGATTATACAATAATATAAGTTCATGATTTAATCTAAAAAATAAAGTTTTAAAATTTAATGAATTCATAATCATTCAAAGAAATAATACCACTATAAGCATTGTACATCTTACTCTGAGTTACTTTTCTACCATAATAAATATTATATTATCACATTTTTCAGGGATTATATAATTTTTTTTTTTTTACTGTCATATTTTCTTGCCTCTTTCTAACCTGAAATCCTGTTCATGGCTTATTTAGCCCTTTACCCTAGTGTCTTTAATTATTGTTTGGCACATCTATGTGTATTGAATGAATGAACAAATTCATGTGGACAACATTTTAATTGCAAGAAGAGTGAAATTAACATAATTAATTACGTTCCTCTTCTTGAAAATTTTAATTCCTTAGAATAAATTAACTCTTCGAATTTAATATTTTCCCAGTGAAACCCTTTAGCATTACAACTCAAGGTTTGAATTTTTTCTTCAGTTCTTTCAGCTTGAGAAATGCTGTGTGTTCTTCAATAGGAATCATTAAATGGGAACCTAATTTGGTGGTGCAAACAGTTAACACACTCTATTGCTAACCAAAAGACTGGATGTTAGTGTCTACCCAGAACCTCTTGGAAGAATGGCCTGGTGATCTATTCCCAAATAATCAGCCATTGAAAACTCTATTGAGTACAGTTCTGTGACACACATGGAGTCACCATGAGTTGGAATTGACTCAATGACAACAGTCGTGCTTTTTTCTTCTTTTTTTTTTTCAGTATGATCTGCTTTGCTACGTATATACACTCCTATACTCTCACATTCCTTCAAATAATTCTCAGTAATGCTGTATGTTGTTATTGTTGTTGTTAATTGATGTGGAGTTGATTTTTGACTCAGCAAATCCATGTGGCAGAGTAGAACTGTCCCATAGGGTTTTCTAGGTTATAATCTCTGTGGAAAGATGATAAACGGAGAAAAGATTGAAGTTATCCAGGATTTCATTTTACTTGGATCCACAGTCAACAGCCGTGGAAGCAGCAGTCAAGAAATCAAAAGATGCATTGCATTGGGCAAATCTGCTGCAAAGGACCTCTGTAAAGTGTTGAAGAACAAAGACGTCACCCTGAAGACTAAGGTGCGCCTGACCTAAGCCATGGTATTGTCAGTCGCATCATATGCACGTGAAAGCTGGAGAATGAATAAGGAAGATCAAAGAAGAATTGACACCTTTGAATTGTGGTGTTGGTGAAGAATATTGAATATACCATGGACTGCCAGAAGAACGAACAAATTTGTTTAAGAAGAAGTACAACCAGAATGCTCCTTGGAAACAAGGGAGGCGAGACTGTGTCTTACACACTTTGGACATGTTGTCAGGAGGGATCAGTCCCTGGAGAAGGACATCATGCTTGGCAGAGTACGGGGTCAGTGGAAAAGACGAAGACCCTCGATGAGGTGGATTGACACAGTGGCTGCAACAATAAGCTCAAGCATAATAACGATTGTAAAGATGGCGCAGGACCGGGCAGTGTTTCGTTTTGTTGTGCATAGGGTCGCTATGAGTTGGAACCGACTCGATGGCACCTAACAACAACAACAACAACAATCTTTGTAGAAGCAATTGCCAGGTCTTTCTCCCAAGGAACAGCTGGGTGAGTTTGAACCATTAACCTTTTGGTTAGCAGCCACTGTGTCACAAAGGCTCCTTAATGCTGTTATAGTGAACTTTAAAATATTGATGGAATTTGGTCATTCCTTACTTTAAAAGCTTAAATCCCATCCCAATTCTTTTATAATAAAGTCTAAAACCCTTGGTTGTTTTCTAATGACCTCATCACACAATACAAGCAATATGCAGTCACTTAGTTGGAAAAAAAAAATGTTCTAGGATGATTTAATGGATTTTCAATAGTTGTACTGATGGCATGGGCATATAATATTATAAATATATATTTTCAATGATGATTGTAGCATTTCTGTACATACTTGCTGCCTTAGAGGTAGTCACCAAGAATAGAATTCTTAAAATATATAATCCATTTTGTATTTGTTTATTTTTTCAATACAGATGTCTAGCAGAGATATGATATTTTCATGCAAAAGACCTTTAATTTCCAAAATAAATTGTCTCCAATCTCAAACCAAAAGTTTTAAAAGTTACTCATTATCAAAGCTATTTTGCTGTTTATTTTTATAAATGATAGTGTTTTGCATTCAAAGATCTATTTCATCAGATGATTAGCAAAAGCTGTTTTTAAAAACTATGCAATTCTCTATGTATTTCAAGAAAAATAAATGATATGTAATTTAATTTGGTTGTGACCTAAATAATTATCTCAACATTCTATTCTAGTTGCCAATAAGGATATATAGTCATAGAACATGGCAGATGTAAAGGCAGATAACTTATCTTTAAAACTTAAATAAAATATATAATTATGGTAACTTTTTATAGCTCAGGTTAAATTCAAATCAAACACACAAGAATACAATTGTAGTTACATCTTTTGGAAATATGAAATAAAGATATCATTGTTTAAATAGCCAGGATGATTCTTTGATTTAGTTACTTATATCTAAATAATTTTTAAAGTAATTAAACTTTTTTAGCCTTCAATTAGTAATTGCGTATATAATATGCCCAATTTTAGTCTTTTTGACAAGGTTTTCAGGGGCCTCATCAGATTCTTTAGAAAGAGGCTATCATGGTTCTTCAATTTTCACATTGTTTTGTGTAGCTTTCGGACTTGAAGGAAATCTTGGTTGAATTTAATGCCCTTGGTCTACACATTCTCTCCTGGTATTTCTTGCAATTACTGCTGCATTGTTGCCTTGCTTTCAGAGGCCTATATAAGGTGTGGCAGGCATGGCTCCACTTGAAGGGGGCACCACTGAGCAGTTTCTATTAACCATGGCAGTTTCCATCCCCAACTGTGAGAGATCGTTCATCAAGTTAAAACTAATACTTTTGAAAAGGAGAGCCTCCATACGTTCAAGGGGAACCCTAATGGTGCAATGGTTAAGTGATACGGCTGCTAACCAACAGGGCAGCAGTTCAAATCCACCAGCTGCTCCTTGGAAACTCTGGGGCAGTTCTACTCTGTTCCCTAGGGTAGCTATGGGTCAGGATCAACTCGATGGCAATGAGCTTGGTTTTAATATGAGTTCAAGGTAGGCTGCGTGGTCTTACTCTGCTGAGTGTAGAAACAGAAGAAACTGAAAAAAATTACTTTGAGCACATCATAAACCAATTTTCATCAGTGAAACAAGGAAAGTGCAGTTGTAATTTTCATGTAGTGTCAACATATGTTGAGTAAAAGATGAAAGAGCTTGACTTGTATTTTTGAGCTGATATTATGGTACACACAAAAAAATATTATGGTACAGTCATCTAAAAGGTGGGTTTCAGGTGTTTGGAGATGGACACAATTTTAGTGCTTGCCACAGGCGCTATTTTCTGTAGACACACCTCTGGTTGCTTTGTCTGTTTCCCCCCACCCCCTAAAAGTAGAATTAGAGGTAGAGGCCTTCAGTTTAGAGTCTTCCTAGAAGAATATTTATTTTATTTTTTTCTCTTTTTCTAATTCTGCATTTATTATTTTCAATTTCTTCCTTCTACATTTGTGCCTGAATTTCATCACTAGTAAAATGGGATTAATACTTGTTCAAATTGTACAACTGTAACAATCTTACTGTGAAATTGACTTTATTGGGTCAGTGTAAGTCTAAATGAGATCAAGCTGATCAAAATATCGAACATGAATTAATAACTTAATATTTACTACTAGATTAAAAAAAAAGAAATCCAAACCCAATGCTATTCAGTCGATTCTGACTCATAGATCACACATTTATCTGCCAAACCAAATCCACTGGATTCTGACTCAAAGCAAACCTGTAAGACACGGTAGCACCACCACTTAGGGTTTCCAAAACTGTAAATCTTTACAGAAGGAGACTGCCACATCTTTCTCCCATGGACAGATGGTAGGTTTGAACCACCAACCTTTCATTTACCAGGAAAGTGTTTTAACTACTGCCCCTCCAGGGCTCCTTATATTTATGTACATACATACTAACAATATTAATAATGATTTATTAGCTATAACTTGTATCTAGAAGTATATAACTAAGCATTTTAACTTGCTTTCTCTTAGATTTAACAAATGTGGTCATTCAAACTTATTCACAGCAGAAAAATGTAGATAAGAAAACAAATTCCACCTTCTGTTACTAAAAATGGAATGTGTGGTTTCACAGAAAGGTGCAACATTTACTTTTGAAGGGCATAGGTTTTATTGATAATATATTCATTTTCACAGTGATGTAACAACAAAATCTAAAGTTGCCAGTAATTATATCAGGTTACAAAGTAGATGTGTTCATTGTCATTCATTAGGTCAGAAATTTAGTTCAAACATCTTGATACAAGATAATAAAAGGAAATAAATTCACTCCTCTGGAATCAATCTGTCATATTCATAAAGAAACTTATATTCTACATCTGGCCATTAAATGCATTGTTGTTGTTTTCAATGTATTTATGAACAATGATTTATGAACAAACATGTTTAAAAGTATCTAATCAAATAACTTAGATATACTCCTTCACTTTAAATTGGTTAATAGTTACAGTTCTGCTCACACATACATAAAAAAAAAAAAACTAGCTTCACTAATTGTGGGGTTTACCTATATAAATGTTTTTGTCAGTATTGATAAAATGTAATTGCAAATAAAATTAAAAAAAAATGTGTCTAGTGTCTATTGTGCATCTGCTATGAGTTTAAACCTGTTCTTTGTCCTAGAAGAATTTGCAGTCAGCTCTGGGACAAGTCATTTATTTGTAGAAATACTTAGATAACTACACATGTGGTTTATAATTAAGCGCAAAAATAAATCAAGCAGCAAATATTTACAAAAATTCTAGTCTGGCCTGCCCAAAAAACCAAAAACCCACTGCTGTCCAGTTGATTCTGAGTCATAGCGACCCTACATGACAGAGTAGAACTGCCCGACAAAGGGTTTCCAAAGAGGGACTGGTGAATTAGAACTGTCCACGTTTTGTTTACCAGCCTGAGCTCTTAACCACTGTGCCACCAGGCCCGCAGTTGGGTAATATCAGTGAAATAAGCACAGTTTTCTACACTGCCTGAACAACTAGAGGTTTCTCATTAGTTATGGCATTTCATTAGATAGGAAACGAAAACAAGGTGGTTGATATTTAATTCTATAGGTCTTCCTTTCCCTTAAAAAATATATACCTATCCTAGGGTTATAAGTTGAGGCATTAGGTAAAGTTGCTGGCTTCATCTTTATGTTTTAAACCTAGAGAAACTTTTTTCACAGCAGCCTAGGGAACTGGCTAAATCTCCTGAGCACCTGTGATTTATAGATCGAAAAAGTAGGCTTATTCTTTACCTAGTAAATTTTAATATATTAAAAGGAGATAAACGCAAATGAATCTCATTCACTTCAGATAGCTAAACAGCTGCTTTTGTTTGAAGGAACAAAAGGTATAAAAAGTAGTTATTTTAAGCTCATGCTATTGTGATTGATTTCTTCCATTATTTCTTTCCACTACTTTTAACTCTTGCTTTCCTACTTTAATTATAGTACAATTTATTTTTATATGATAATATTCATTCATATTTGCTTTTAAATAGCAGATTCTCAGGGATTACTCCTTAGCAACACAGCAGTCCTTAAGGCAAACCCTGAGTCTTTCAGGAGGTGTTTTATTTTATAGGCAAATTTGGCTACCGTGGGACCTATTACTGTAGAGACTCCTTTTTTTTTTTTTGTTCCTTCCTCAGATTGAAACGTTAAATGTTAAGTTTTATATGTGCAGGAGTAAAATATAACTCATTACATTTAATTGACTAGTAAATTGCTTGGTGAAAAAGGAAGACCCTCAATGAGCTGAACTGACACAGTGGCTGCAACAATGGGCTCAAGCATAACAATGGTTGTGATGATGGACTGGGCAGTGTTTCATTCTTTTGTACATACGGTTGCTATGAGTCAGGAACAACTTGACAGCACATAACAACAACAACAGTGAAAAATGATATATTAAATCATAAAGGTATATTAATGTCCCCTTCCTTCTTAACTAGGTAAATTGCATTTATAAAATCTGAAAAAAATTTCCAACCGGGTTTGCAACCTTCAGGGCTGATATAAGAACAATTCTCCTGAATAACAAAACTCACTGGGGGCAGTTCTATTCTTTTCTTCATAGTATTGTGACATGAAAGAGCAAAAGATACCCATTTGTTGCTGTGAGAAGCAGCCAGTGATAGTCAAGGAGTCTTAAAGCAGCATATTAAAGCATCTGACCCTCTCCTTCCCCACAACTACTTCAAAAACATCCTCAGTCTCTTCAAGCCTCCCACTTAGCTAACTTCCCACCCTCCCAGTACCAAAGACTTTCTGTCTACCAAAAAGGGAAAAAGTAAACATCACCAAACAAGATTTTCTTAACTTTTTGGTCACTCTGGTTGGGAGAGGCCGAGTTACACATTCTCTGTGGGTGACGTTTATATTTCTTCATGAGCCACAGATTTTGATAATCAGAAAATGCGATAAGAGGGGTTCCAATGTTTTCCTTTTTGCTTGGTATACCATCAGGTAATGGAAATATTAAATCTTGCTTATGTTCCCCATGGTACAAACTCATGTACATGCACTCCCACTCGTGCGTACACTCTCCTGTTTCTCAAATAAATTTAGTCTCCCAGGTCAATGGCAGGCCCACACTTCCCTTTGAATGGTTTTCATGACCTTTTGTTTAAGATGACTCAATGCCTACAACTAGTCATTTTTCTGAAAGGAAACTCAGTCCCATCCTATCTCTGGCTTTTTTTTTTTTTTTTTTTTGAGCAAAGTTAGTTTGCACTATTTAGTTCTGCAGTTCAGCCACTTACATTATTCTCTACTCACTTAGAAAAAGATGCTACCCTAAATGGAGGCCTTGTCATACCACTCACTAATATCTTGACCTCCTATTTGGTTTATTTACACATACTCTTCCATCCCTACAAATTTTCTGAAGTGTTCAAATTGATCTAATAAGTCTGCCACTGTTAAGTCAGGTATCTGACTAAAGTAGACAATAATTGCTTATTGTGTAGGTTAAAACTGAAATGTCATTGCTTCCGGTCATCAGTGAAATGAGCACTGAGATGGACACTAACAATAACAACAACTTGTCTGTTACTTTAGTGATTCTGACCTCCCATCAGTCCCCCACGTGTAAACATTTCTCTCAAGCATGCTGAATAGTTTATTGACATGGATAGCCTATCAAAAATTTGAGGAGGCAGAGCTAAGATGGCGGAACAGACAGATTCTTCTGGTGAGCCCTCTTTACAACAAAGACCCTAAAAAACAAGTGAAACGAGTATATTTGTGACAAGCTAGGAAGCCTGAGGATCAAAGGCAAGCTTAGACAATGAACTGAGGGGCAAGGGGAGGAAGAGGCCGTTCAGAAGTGGAGAGGAGTTACCAGACCTGAATCGCGGAGGCCTCTCAGGCACCATTCCCGGAGCAACGGCGGCGGTGGTGGCCGGCTGATACTAGTGTTTGGCTGCAGTTTCCCCAGGATGAAGCAGCCAGCCACACAGTCAGCTCACGCCTCATGAACCTGAGGAGAACAGCGCTCTCAGCAAAAGCTAAGTACTTGCGTATATTTCATCGCTCCTTCCCCACCCCCAAGCTGGCTAGACCGGCTGAAATAGATGCTGGTGAGCACCTAGAGCCATCCTCCTGGCCTTGGGGAAGGAAAAAATTTGCAAGTGGGGGGAAAAGATAATTTGCTAGCTCCATTAAATGGGGGAGCTCAGGACAGAAGTGGCTCCTGTCCAGGCATAAACTGTCCATGGACCTTGAACACCTTTCCCTTCTGCATGGACCTGTATGGGCCTGTTTCGGGAGAATAGGCCCTTGTTGGCAAACTCCAACCATTTCAGCTGTGCAGTGGAGAGGTGGGTGTTTGACTTTTGACATTGCTTTGCCTATTAAACAAGGTCCTCACCTACCCACATCAGGGACCTAAGGATGGGCAGCTCCACTCAGGTCACACAGCTATCCGTGACGGGTCCAAAGATAACTGGTACCTCCCAGTCCTTACAACAAAAACTTTGGGTGCCCATGGTCCCTCTGCAGAGCCCACCCACCAGCACACTGTAGGGAACAGAAACGTGTTTTCCTCAGAGACACATGGGAGTTGGTTCTCAGCCCCCTGCCTTGTTCAGAGTGTGACCCTTTGCTGCAATCAGATACCAGTATATTCGCTATTCACCCCTGCCCCTCTAATACTGTAGGACAGAGTTTATACCACACACTTGATGATCAGCTACCTGGAAACCTAAGCTGAATTCATATAAGAAAACTGAATGGAACTCTAGACTGATATACATGATAAGAGTTCTAGCCGGCTGGGGACAGGACACCAGAGCTCCAAAGCCAACTCATTCAAGCAACCCATAGGTGTATACCAAAACAAAACAAAGCAAGCATCTATGACACAGTAAACAAGTATAAACTAATACAACATATGGTATAAATCTACAAATGTTTATTTCTTTTACTATTTGATAAGTATGAGTTGTAATCAACTTGACAGTACTAGGTTTTTTTTTTTTTTTTTTTGGTAAGCGTTTATTATTGAATAATGCCTTTTAGAAGCAATGAACTCTAGAAATAAGCAAGAAAGTCCATACTTAACAAATATAAATTTCAGAACTTCTGTTCTTAAGAAAACTTATGATGAATGTGTGATAGCCACAAAATGTTTGCAGACATTTGCCACCTACTGTGGAAGTTGCAGCGAGATCACTTACCACATTAGTGATATCCAGAAGAGAGGTTGCTCACCACAACAGTGATATCCAGAAGAGAGGTTGCTCACCACAACAGTGATATCCAGAAGAAATAACTCTGCTGAAGAAGCAACCATACCACTTCAAAAGTTAGCAGTTATGTGAAAATGAGGATGCAATATACTTAGATGAAAAATATGTATTTGCACATTACGAAGTATGACTCTACATTGAAATTAAAACGTGGGCTCTTAAAACTTTTCTCATTTTAGTTCAAAAGCTTTTGTGCAGGTGAGAAAGTTAAGGGGTAGTTTTAAGGTTTTGGCTTGATTAGTGGTGAAAAACTTTTTGTAAACAGTTAAATAACATTAGTTTTATATCAGTGCCATCAGATCTTTCAAAGAGAAAATAATTTAATTTCAATTGTAATTTGACTTTTTTTTTCCAGTTTATGGAGTCACGATTGTAATAAAAATTATGACTCCATTCTTGGAGTTTGATCACTGACAGCTTTCATGTTCCACCCCTCTTATTTACACTCTTGCCACACACCTGGCCAAATTGATGATAAAGCCCACACACTTCCTCTTCTGGTACAGCCCAAACCCTGGCCAGTGTGCTGGAGGCCCCCTTACCTTTGCCTTGACTCTTAGCCACAACAGAACAGCCATCCATTTTCCCCTCCCTTTTTTGGACCTGCTTGGGGCCCTGCCTGCTCTCCCCAGGAAGTTTTGTGATGTGTGCAATAAATTCATACCCTCGTGGTGTGAGTGTGGCATCATCCATCTAACCTCCAAACCAAATTTTCAGTTCAGTCTGTCAAGGAGAAGCATTCTAAATGCTACTGTAAATTTACTTAAAAGGTTAACATTGATTTAAAATTATTTTTTTCAGTGATGACACGAACAAAAATTTGGGAGAAAATGTATTTTGGTAGAAACAATATTCTTACTCAATTAGAAACATATGGAGTGAAAATATATTTTACATTTTATTGCACACAAAATTTATAATTTTGCCCCCCAAAAGCTGAAATATACTACTAATAGGAAGGTAGATAGATCGGTGGATAGGTGGATATGTGGTTGGATGGATGAATGGATAGATATTATCATATATGTGAGTGTAACTATTACAGTTTTGGTAACTAAATGACAAAAATTGTGTAACAGCTGTTGTTAGGAAGAAAATAGTTCAGCATAAAGTATAAGCTTCCTCTCTATGCTACCGAACATAAGTATGTTTCTAGAAATATGTGAATCTTGAAGAACTTCTTTATTAACTACCCTGTGTGTTCCACAATTATATTGATACTGTTAATAAGTGAATGTATTAAATATTGTTTGTATTTTGTTAAAAAAAACTGAAAATATTTAATCAATTTTTTTGTCAAATAGAACAGCAAAAAAATAACTCTTAGAAAAAAATTTTAGTAATTTGTGTGTTTTTAAAGCCAAGCTTTCAAAAGACAGTCCTCTTCCATGACTATACTAGCTGAATCAGGAAGAACTCATCATCTTGGCCCATGGCTTCCTTCATGCTTTCTCTATTCCATACTCATGGAACTGAGAAATGAGATGGTGATTGGTCAAACACTGTACAAAGATTTAATTGTGAAATCCCATAATTGTGATTTGAAAAATCTCAAATGATGTGAACTATCTTTAGATGAAATTCTATTTTTAACTGGATAAATTTATTTTATATGAAGTAAAATGAAACTGAAAAAGCTTAATTCCAGTAGTATATAAATTTGGCAAAACATTCATGAGTTTTGTCTTGCAAAACATGGTAGTTACTCCTGATGGTGCCATTAAAGCAGCACAAGTGCAGAGATTTTACAGGTAAGAGTCAGTTGAAGAGCTCAGTAATTTCACATTTACTAACCCTAAGATGCCACACTGATGATGAAAATTTTTAAAATAATAAGATAATATTGAAAACATACTTTTTAGGATAATAATCCATAATATTAAGGGTGTTTCTACCATCAAGGCCATATTTTCCAACTATTGACCATTTTTGTTTCTTTCCAACCTTCCCATTCCAATCACCAATAATTGTTAATGCCCCTGGATTGCATGTTTGGTCAATTTCAGACAGCAGAAGCTGGTAAAAATCTTCCATTTCTTCATCTTTGGCATTAGTGGTTGGTGTATACATTTGAATAATAGCTCTATTAACTATTCTTCCTTGTAGGCCTACAGATATTATCCTATCACTGACAGACTTGTACTTCAGGATAGATCTTGAAATACTAAAAATAATAACCACCAATGAATATTAAGGAAGCACATGGCTAAATATCTGATTAAAATATTCAAACATATAACCAAGAATACTTATTCAGACCCTCAATTTCTAAACCGTAGGTAATTATTACGAATATGTTTTAAAATTACATAACTTTAAAAATATATCTGATCAAAAATTGATTTTACTAGGTTGATGGACCTATAAAATAATTCTAATTAAATCTACTTCTAAAAATAATATATATATATGTATTTTTAAAAAGCACATGTCTCCCCATCTATGCATTATGCACTCTTATTCTTCACTTAAGGTTCTGTTCTCAGAGGTCAGAGATCCCCTTGGGATCTCTCCATGATCCTATTAGCTGGACTAAGCACTCTCCAGGCTTGTTTTTCGGCTTTTTACCACGCTACAACGAAGTAATTATTGTATGTATTTCTTACTATCATTAGATCAGGAAGCACTCAAAGTTAGGGATCCAAACTCACAGCACTCCAAGTCATGTTGTAAGTATTCAGTGTGTTCTTATTGAACTCAATTAAACAGATTTAGATGGGCACAATTTTATTTAATTTGCGTACTACTGATTAATGTGAATATAGCCAAGATGAAGAAGCAGAAATCCTTGCAAATTAAAGCTATGCTATTGGGGGGGGGGGTGGAATATGTATGTAATATATATTTGAGATATGGCATAGATACCAAATAAAATATAATACATCATTTTGTTGCCAAAAAAGTTACCCAAAAATAGTTCATTCTCACTATTTTTGATGTGGAAAGGCCATCATTTTTCCATTTTCTTTTGTATTTTGCAGCCAAATGATGCCACACTTGCATAAAGACCATTGAATGAATATCCTTAGCCATACTGAGCTGATATAAAAAAAAAAAAAACCTGGATTTTTCTTAAAATCTTTGCCAGTTTCACATATATCCTCTGAAGGGCCCAAGGTTCCTGCTATTCTACAGTGGTTATCCTGTCCAGTCAATGACAAACTCACAGCCTTTGACTACACCCCTTATCATGGCGAATAGGAACACTGAACCTAAAATTCAACAGCTGGATCTTCTTTGCCAACAATAGCCTAATCCTAAAAAACCTATGCCCTCTTAATTCGCAGAATATGAATACCTCTCCAGTATTATATTATCTGATTACCAACTGTCATTCCAACAACAGAGATCATTGTTTTCAGGGATAATTAATCCAAGTGATATATTGTTGTCGTTGTTACTGTTGTTAGATGCCAATCAAGTCAGTTCTGACTCATTGTGATCCTATGTATAACAGCAAGAAACACTGCCTTGTCTTATGCCATCTTCACAGTTGTTGGTACATTTGAGAACATTGTTGCTGTCACTGTGTCAATACATCTCATTGAGGGATTCCCCTTTTTTGCTGACCCTCCACTTTACCAAGCATGATGTCCGTCTACAGGGATTGGTTCTCCCTGGTAACATGTCCAAAGTATGTGAGATGAAGTCTCACCACAGTAGCTTCTAAGGAGCATTCTGGATGTACTTCTAAGACAGATTTGTTTGTTCTTCTGGCAGTTCATCATATATTCAATACTCTATGCAAAAACCATACTTCAAATGCATCAATTTTTCTTTGACCTTCCTTATTCATAGCCCTTCTTTCACACGCATATAAGAAGAACAAAAATACCATGGCTTGGGTCAGGTGCACCTTAGTCCTCAAAGTGACATCTTTGCTTTTTAACACTTTAAAGAGATCTTTGCAGCATACACCCAATGCAACAGAAAGATTTCTTAACTGCTACTTCCATGGGTGTTGATTCTGGATCCAAAAAAAAAAATAAAATCCTTGACAACTTAAATATTTTCTCTGTTTATTACAGTGTTGCTTATTGGTCCAGTTGTGAGGATTTTTGTTTTCTTTATGCTGAGATGTAATTCATACTGAAGGCTGTACTTTGATTTTTATCATCAGCTGCTCCAGGTTCTCTTCACTTTCAGTGAACACGGTTGTGTTATCTGCATGTCACGGGCTGTTAATTAGTCTTCATTCAATCCTGATGTTACCTTCTTTGTAAAGTTCAGCTTCTTGAATTATTTGCTCAACATGAAGATGGAATAAGTATGGTGAAAGGATGCAACCCTGACACACACCTTTCCTGATTTTAAACCACACTAACCCATTGTTCTGTTCAGATGACTGCCTCTCAGTCTGTATAGAGAGCCCTGCTGGCACAGTGGTTAAGATCTTGACTGCTAACCAAAAGATCAGCAGTTCAAATCCACTAGGCACTCCTTGGAAACCCGATGGGGGCTATTCTACTCTGTCCTATAGGGTCTCTGAGTTGGAAATGACTCTGTGGCAACAGGTCTTGTTTTTGTTTTTTGGTAGTCTACGTACAGGTTCTGCATGAAGTCAATTAAGTGTTATGGAATTCCCATTTTTTGTGAGGTTATTCATAATTTGCTTTAATCAACACAGTCAAATGCCTTTGCATAGTCAATATAACAAAAATAAACATCTTCCTGGTATTTTCTGCTTTCATCCAAAGTCCAACTGCTGTCTTCAATGACATCCCTCATTTGAGGTCCTCTTCTCAATCGGGCTTGAATTTCTGGCAGTTCCATTTTAATGAACTTCTGCACCTGTTTTTGAATTATCTTCAGCAAGCTTTTACTTGCATGTGACATTAATGATAATGTTTAATAATTTTCACTTTCTTTTGGATCACCTTTCTTTAAAAAGGACAGAAATATGGATCTCTTCCAGTAGGTCGAGCAGGTAGTTGTCTTGAAAATTTCTTGGCATAAGCAAGTAGGCACTTCCAACATTGCATCTGTTTGTTGAAACATCTCAACTGGTATTCTGACAATTCCCGTAGCCTTGTTTTTCACCAATGCCTTCAGTGTAGTTGGACTTCTTCCTTCAGGACCATCAGTTCTTGACCATATACTACCTCCTGAAATGGTTGAACATCAACCAATTCTTTTTGGTATAGTGACTCTTCTGATGCTTCCTGCAGCACTCAGTATTTTGCCCATAGAATCCTTCTAAATTACAACACAAGGCTTGAATTTTCTCTTCAGTTGTTTCAGCTTGAGAAATAGTGAGCATATTCTTACCCTTTGGTTTTCTAACTCCAGGTATTTGCACATTTCATTATAATACTTTGTCTTCTTGAGCAGCCCTTTGAAATATTCTGTTCAGCTCTTTTTCTTCATCATTCCTTCCATTTGCTTTAGCTATTCAGTGTTCAAGAGCAAGTTTCAGAGTCACTTCTGACATCCATTTTGGTCTTTTCTTCCTTTTCTGTCTTTTTAGTGACATTTTGCTTTCTTAATATATGATGCCCTTGATGTCATTCCACAACTCATTTGGTCTTCCTTCATTAGTGTTCGATGCATCAAATCTATTCTTGAGATTGTCTCTACGTGTAGGGGGGATATACTCAAGGTCATACTTTGGGTCTTTCAGCTTCAACTTGAACTTGCATAGGAGCAATTGATTGTCTGTTCCTCACCTTTATTTGACTGATATTATTGAACTTCTTCATCGTCTCTTTCCAGAGCTGTAGTCAATTTGATTCTTGTTTATTCCACCCAGCAAGGTCTACTTATATAGTCGTCTAAGCTGTTGAAAATAGATATTTACAATGAATAAGTCATTGGTCTTACAAAATTCTATCATGTGATCTCTGGCATTGTTTCTATCAACAAGGCCATGTTTTCTAAATACTAATCTTTCTCGTTTCCAGCTTTCACATTCCAATCACCAGTACTTATCAATGCATCTTCATTGTATGTTTGATCAATTTCAGACTGCAGAAATTGGTAAAAATCTTCAATTTCTTCATCTTTGGCATTAGTGCTTGGTGTGTAAATATGAATACTTGTATTAACTTCTCTTTTAGGTTTATGGATAATATCTTGTCACAGATTTGTACTTTAGGATAGGTCATGAAATGTTCTTTTTAATGGTGAATGTGACACCATTCTTCTTCAATTTGTGGTTCCCTGCATAGTATACTGTGGTTGTCCAATTTAAAATGGCTAATGCCAGTCCATTGCAGCTCACTAATGCTTAGGATATTGATCTTCAAGCATTCCATTTCATTTTTGACAACTTCCAATTTTCCTTGATTCATACTTTGTACATTCCACATTTTGACTATTAATGGATGTTTGCAGCTGTTTCTTCTCATTTTGAATCCTGCCACTTCAGCAAATGCAGGTTCTGAAAGCTTGACTACATCTGCATTATTAAGATCAAATCTATTTTGAGGAGGCAGCTCTTCCCCAGTCATATTTTTAGTACCTTCCAACCTGAGGGTTTCATCTTCTAGCACTATATCAGGCAACGTCCTTCTGCTATTCATAAGGTTTGCACTGGTCACTTTTTTTTTCAGAAGTAGGCCCCAAGGTCCTTCTTCCTAGTGTGTGTTAGTGTGGTAGTGCCACTGGAACCTGTCCACCAGGGGTGACCCTGCTCTTGCTAGAAATTCCAGTGGCATAGCTTCCAGCATCATGCAAGCCACTAGATTGGACAAACTGACAGACAAGTGGTCATTAAGTGATTCATAGCATATCGATGGCACAAATATGAAAAATATGAGCTCACTATAATATCTTTTAGTTGAGTGAAATAACGAGTTGAGTAGGACATGGCCTTTATTTAATCCAGATTTTAACACATAATGGCCATATATGTCAAATAATTTGCTAAGCTTAAAGACCCCAATGTCGGCTCCTAACCAAATTAGTAATATTTCAATATAGTCTATTGGATATAGTTTTGGAGAAAATATATGACAGATTTGTTATGACACTGAGAAACAGCTCAAAGTGGAGGTCCTGAGAAAAGTGAATCAATCATTTATTCATGAATGAGTGATAGTGCATTATGTGTGTTGTGTATATATTCATATGTCACACATTGGGAAATGTAGACCTGAAGCTTTATGACTTAAAGAATACATCATAAATCAGTGCTGCATAAAGAATTAAAATTTAAAGTATTATGCCTAACAATGAGCTCAGGCACTAAACCATTGTTTCTTTTGTTACAACATTAAAATACCATTCCAGATTAGTACCAAGGGCAGGGAAACTCTTCCAAAATACATCATGTACTCCTGAACCTGTGAAAAGTTGGCCTTATCAGCCTGTTAATGGATAAGAATATGATGAAACATGCCTAGGAGAAATATTACCTTTCTCTTTTAAAACAGAATTTATAAAAAGGTATTTTTAATTTTGTAAGTCCCAGCTACATTGATTTATAATCTTCTGTTACCTAAAAAATGACTTAATTGTAGCATGCCAAGGGGTATACTAAGACACACAATTGATTCTCAAACAATAGATATTATTTAATTTGTAATTACACTTAAAGAAATCAAATAAGCTGAATGTAATGTTTGAAGGGCTTTTCTTCTGAACAGCAAATCTTTAGTTTACCTATCTATGTATGTGTTCTGAATATTAAGCCCTCTGACATCACTGTAGAACTAGGTAAAAATACAAATGTGCTAGAATTAAATAATTTACATTAGCAAATATTTACATGAAGATAAATAAGAATCTTTAACAATTCCATATATAAACCCAAGCCATTTGAAAATATTTACCATTTATTGAGTGATTTATATGTATACAGCTTGTGGTGGGAGCTTTTATATTGTTATATCTTTTAATCTTTATAGAAAGCACAATGCTAGAGTTTATTATCTCATTTTACATGGCAGGAGACAGCAGCGCAGTGGGCTGGGAGCCCTCAGAGCAAGAAAGCTGAGTGCCTTTGGACAGGAGACTTCCTCGTGGGTCAGAGTGACTCTGGGCACTTGGTGGAGCTAGGTTTGCTGACCCATGGAGCCGAGGTACCTTCAGGCCAAGGCTTACTGGTAGAGTAGGGTGCCTCAGGGCACTTATCAGCAGAACTAAAAGAGCTTTGTAAGGATTGCCTGAGCAGGGCAGAGCCTAGGGCCAGAGAGAGCCATGCCTGCGGACACAGCTGAGAAAAGGCTGTCCTGATGGAAGAACTGTATCCTGAGCATTCCTGAACCTGAATAGTAACCTGTTAGTTCTTTAATACACCCACTAATCATGAGTATTGTCTGTGAGATCTGTGTGGGCATTGCAATGAATTATCAAACTCAGCAAAGAAGTAGAGAGTGCTTTAGGAGGGACAATTGTTAGAATTGGTAAAGATGGTGGAGAGAGGAGGCTTGTCTGACTTCCCCCTCATAGGAATCAGTCTTGGGCTTCTCGTTCCTCCTCGTGAGGATAGAGGGGGTCAGATGCCTCTGCCACACGATTTTCACGTATGATGAATTTATTTTCAAACCAGAAGTTTAAGTACATGGTGTAACAAATAGGAAACCATATAGCCATACATGGAGAGACAATATATGAGTCCTGTTCCAGACTTTCTCGGATGATAGTTTCCTATAAGCATTATTTATTTTATAGTATAGCCTCTGCTTAGAAAAAAAAAAAAAATTCTCCAAATGTAATCAATATAATCAGTAGTACAACGAACCCCAGTTAGGACCATCTTATTATTATTATTGTTTGTACATATTATCACTAGTAATATGCACTACATACAATGTTGCAGCATGTAATTTGCTGATGTTGTCATTCTCAAGTGTTCACTAGAAGGTGTTCAAAGATCAGATTTATAAAGACACTGCTAATAAAAGGTAATATGAATGGAAAGTAAAAAAAAAAGGTGTTCAACTTAACATCAGAAGAGACTTAAGATAGAGTCATTGGAACAGAATCAAGGTGTAAGTCAGGGATTACCTGTAATTAGGTAGATTATTATGAAGCTAAAAAAAAGAGGCTTGAAATTCAGGGCTCATCACCTACAATATGTTTATATGGACACTTTTTTGGAGGGAGAGTAAAACTTGCAAAAGTAAGACAACTTAAAATAGCAAATGAACAAGATTTTTGTCACTTCCCATTCCATCGCCGCTTCCCTCACAGACCTCCTGTTGTTTGATAGCATTGTAGTGGCTGATGACCTTTGGTGGGGTCTAGGTCAAGGGAAAGTTGAGTTACATATACATTTCTTGTATGGATTTTTAGAGCTACATTTACAAGGCTTACACAGTCACTTACAGCTATTATCGCATTACTCACACACTTTGCTGTTGAGTACAATAGGAATATATTTACATGTCCACCCAAAATTTGGACAAACCAACCACAAGTACCCCTCCCTCCTCAATTCCTTCTAAGCTAGAGAAAATCTGATTGATCTTTCTATTGTCTTGCCATATAAAGAGACAATCATGAGTTATACAGGCAAAAAATATGTTATTTCTGGATGTTTTTTATGTTTGTGGTAATCATCTATTTTTTTTTTAAATTTAATTGTATTTTATTTTCTCTTCCTCATTTAAGAAGATGCTTTCATACTTCATTTTGTATTTATAATTTTGCGTTCTTTTTTAAAACAGAGAACTTTAAATCATACAAGCTTCAGGGCTGAAAAACACAGATTTTGCACCTGGTTCTAATCTCAAGTCTTTGTCAACACCCTTCAATGATATTGTTCAATAAACTGTATTTCTTGCTTTGTGGGATAGGATAATACAATTTCCGTCTGAAAGGATATTTATGTTTTCTATAGCAATTCACATATGGCTTAGGTTCATTCAAATCTAGGTGGAGGCTAATATGCCCACAGGAATTTGTGTGCTGGCAATGTCATTTTCTTTAAAGACTGTTTTGATGCAGTTTTGAGGCCTTGGCTGGAGGCTGATCCCTCCCTCATTCTTGAGCAGATGATCAAGTCCACTCTCCACCATTCCCCTTATCTCTGCTGGGCCACTCTGCATCCATCTTAATCACCACAGGACCAGGTACCCAACAAGAAGGGACAGCCCCTAAGCCCCCTGAACCTCCAGAATTATTCAAAATCTCAATCCCCAGGAACCCTGCAGAACTTTGCTTGCCCCAACCTCTCCTTGCCATACATAAACCCTCTCCTACAATTCCAATTTGTTGTTACCTTGTCTCCAGGTGCAACGCCCTGTGTGGCCTTGTGTCAAGGTTGCCCTGTGCCTCCGTCTTTTCATGGCTTTCCTGATTCCTCTTTCCAGCATTGCAACTGACTTATCACCCTACAAATTTGTTAGAGCAGTACCCTACCAGAAATATATTCTAATCTAAAATGTCTAAACCATTTTAGACATAGAGTAGAGGAACAATTTACATTTACTTTTCTGGGCTCTCTTTCTTATATATGACTCATTATCCAAATAAAGGCACCATACCCCAAGGGTAACAGAATTATTAATTATGTTCATAGATTATAGCATCAAAAAGTAAACAAAGAAAAATGAATATTATTTTAAAAATATATCTCCCATAATGTATTCATTTTTCTAAAACTAAATTCCCTATTTTTACGATTTGATGTTTTTCAATTTCATGATTCTGGATGAAAGAACAATCTCATAAAATATTTGCTTTATGTCTTTCACCACCATCTTGGAAAATAGCGATTAAAATTTCATAATTACTCTATTTCTCCTTCTAAAAAAGTCCTCAAGATTGCTAGGCATAAACATACAAATTTGAAAATGCAGTAAAAGCTTCAGCTTTTCCCTTCCTATGTGAATTCTGTGTCACATAGAATAAGTCTTTCCATTTTTTCCCCTGAAAGCTGATTTAAATTTTCAGAGAGAACATGCTCTTCCTCATGCCTTTTCATATTGACTGGGGACATTTCCCCAAGGTAGGCTCTTTCTGTACAGGGGAATCTCACTGAATTCTTTCCTAATCAGAAACTCTGTGAGTTGAAAGGAAAAGTGATGTGAGGGTCTCCAGGGAAATATGAGTTCTTAGTTTTTCTTTTGAAAATTATATATATATATATATACATATACTCACATACACACATATTCTTCAAGGAAGTTTCAAAATGAAAATATTCCTATTAATAAATAAATAGCACAAAATGAAACAGAGATTCAAATACAAAACAGGTACTTTGATCAACATGGATATGAATAAATATTGTCAGTTTATAAATTATCAATTTGTCTCCATCTGTAAACTAGGTAGATATTGATTACACATGGCTTTGTTTTCTATAGATTTAGCGTTTATCAATTTACAATGAGGACATGACAGTGAATTTGCACACCCTTTAGAGCTAAATACACAAATGATTTATATAACTCTTACAGAGAGGTATATGAAGATGTAAACTAAGAAATGACTAGACCCTCGTGGCCATTAAAATTTAACCAAATGCCAACATTGCATATCTTTTAGGTACACTAAAAGTAATAATAATAATGTCTGCCTGAAGATATCTTGAGAAAAAGTATTATTATATCCATACTTTATACAATCATTTAAACTTAGTGCAATTTTTCATTTTTCTTATTTAAGTGTTTTGTGTATTTGAATATACAATTACTTTCAGAAAGTAATAAAGCTCCTGTACATATCATATAACATTTAAAAAAACATAAATAAAATATAGCAAAAATTACTTTTTATCCCATAAGAAAATGGGCATAGAGAATAGAAATATCCTATCCAAAGGCTATCTGACATATAATTACCTAACATTACAAATTGGTAATTTTGAAAGTGTATATTTATAATACTGCTAAAAATTTGGCTGGAAGGAGAGCGTGGTTTAAAATAACAGAAATCTGAAGTACTGAATATTTAATTTTTCACCATCTAACCAAATTAGTGTTTTCAGTTGCCCATATTATTCTTTAATTCTTGTCCAAATTAATATTCAAAATTCACACATATATGATATTGTTTATATAGAGTATTTTGTATTCTCTATTTTCAGTTAATCATAGAAATACTTTTTACCTTTGTTACAAGTTTTTTCTCCCCCCATCATATTCAACTATCTCTTTTAATAGCCTGGTTTGTATTTTGTAACTTTTTTTTATATGCTTATGGAGTTATTAAAAACAAAAATTCAGATATGCAAATTTTTTTTGTTGTACATTACTAAAAAAAATAAAATATGTACCTTTCTTTTCAACATCCTCCCTCTTCCCCTAAATAATATTAGATTATTGACATATATTTAAAACAATAAATATAAATAGAACCTATTTTATTTAATATTTCATAATATTAAAACTTATTCAAAAATTCTATTATTTCTAAACATCCTAAGCTTTTTGTTTTTTCCAAATAAAAAAATTGTAACAATACACATTCTTTTATATATAGCCTGATATTCTCAGCTCTTACAGAAATGTTGACTGCTCTTTTTTATTTTTTTTATCTTCATTAGCACATTCTTTTAAATTTCACCATGTCTGCTATCAAAAAGGGTTTCCCATCAACAAATTAATTTGCATTTTCTTCCCTTCTAGTGGTGGTTATTTGAGTTGGTCTGTCTATGAATATGCTTGAGTCTTCATTCAGTTTTCTACCAATACTTTAATTTTTTATAAGACACCTACCAAAATTATTTGCATAGTACATATATCTTGTTATCTGTCATATATGTAGGTAGCATATATTTTTCCCTGGCTTTCATTGCCTTAAATTTTTTAAATGAAAATATATATTAGAAAATATCTATTATCTAGTTAAAAATTACATCATAAAACATCTACATTTTACCTGATAGTTCTTTGTTTCTGGTCTTGCTTTGGAAGTTCATCTTATATTTAAAAAAAACTAAATTGGGTTTTATTGTCCTAGATATGTGGTGAATTTTTAGAGCCATAATTTTTCCATCGAAATTAAATATCATATTTCATTTATTAAATTGCTATATACATTTTGATCATTTATCAAACTCCATACATATTTATATAAATTTTTATGTGTATACATATATGTATACGGACGTATTTCTGTGCTGGTACCTTACATACTATTCATTTAGTATAGTCTCTACTGCTTAACAGCTTTTTTTTTTTTTTAATCTCCACTCCCAAATACCTCATATATATTTTGTGTACATATAAGCTATTAATTTTTCTGGATTTTCTTGTATTAAGTACACTTACCTTCTTTTACTGTACAGTCTAGCAGTTGTTTGTATTTATGTATAAACAGGTAATACATGAATAATATATACAAGTACGTAAATGATATATAACATATAAATACATATATTTCTAGTATAATGAATTATCTAGATATACAATCATATAAAAATTTTTTTTTAATACATAGTATAAATAATTTTGACTCCTTTGAAAATTTATAAAAACATTTATTCATCTTATTAAAATGTTGAAAAATAAGGATAAAAGTAGCTTTCTCTTTTTATCTGATTAAAACTGTATAAATTACTAACATTATACTTTACATAATTTAAAATTAAATATATCAGATTTTCTGAAAAAGGAAATTATATTTGTCTTCTTTCACAGCCGTGATGTTTGTGTCCTCCAGTTTCGATGCTCCAAATGTGATGAGTGATATTGTTTAAAGGTTTCTTTCAAACCACTGGTGTTTTTCTTTTTTTTCTCTATTCACTGAAGTCTTTTTTGCTCTCTTTCATTTTCTTATTTCCAAGAATCTCTATAAAATGGTACAAGAAACACTGTGAATTTTTTCTAGCAGAGATGTAGTGAATTATTATGATACAAAGCTGATTATTACTACTCTCTTTAAAACCAGGCATTCCAATATTAAAATTTTGGCTGTCCTGTCTTTTACTACTGAAGTAAGAATTCTATTTCCAGCTAAAATAATAAGTAAATTTCTAATGGTAATCATTTTAAAACAAAAAACCCCTAAATTTGTTGCCAAAATATTGATGTAATTTATCTTTAAAAATGGTAGATACAAAAATTAAACAAGAAGAAATTGTACTTAATAGAATAAATTTAATAAACCAACAGCTCTAATAAAATGTACTTGCTGGAGACAACAGTCTTACCGAATAAGATTTAACATTAATTTTTTATACCACCCAAACAATATTATAAATGAATAAAAACGTCTTTGTAGTATTTACAAATGTAAGAACTAATGTCAATTAAATTAATTAATGTCAAATTAAAATAATTCAGCGAATCAATTGAAATTTATTTATATTAGTAGAGATTTGTATAATTCTTATGAAGATGTTTTGTTTTTATATTCATGACATAAACATTTCTTTAAGGTGAAAATGGTTGGGTCAAAATATCTAGAATACGTATCCTGGATTTTTATGAAGCTAGTGGTATTGTTTTTCTAGTGGTATTGTTTTTAGCTTAATTTTTTTTAGGGAAAGATATTTGTACACCTTTGTTAGTCATGTATTTCGCACCCAGTATTTCCTTTTCTTTAGTTATAAATCAAACTATGCCATCTTAAAACCTTGCAAAAATCTTCCAAGTGGTAAGTCATTTAGGCTTATGAGTCTTCTTTTTGGGAAGTAGTTTATAGAAAGTCAAGCACACTGCCAATGTGCACATTGCTTATTTATATCCTGCTTTAAGAACTCCCTACTGATTTTTTAGAAGAGAAAAATATTGGCTTTCTGAGAAACATCATCAGGAATATATGGTGCATTTGTTTGCCTGAGCATGACATAGTACACAACATGGCCTTCGGTTACTTGTTTATGTACAAGAGACACTCCATAGTTTGGTCTTCAGACTTCACCATCTGAAACTAGTCTATGAATATAGACTCTTCTCCACTTTCTTCTCTTCGTAATACTTCAGCTCCAGAAAGAATAGACTTCAACATTTCTTGCCAATAGAGTATGAAAATTCCTCCTCCATGTGATTAGTTTCACGTAGAATGGTCATCACCTGCATCGCCTCCTTGGAAAATCTTTTCCTATTTTCCAGCTCTAGCTCAACAATCACCTTCTACAAAATGGAGTAAAAAATATAACTAATTTTCCTGTAATATGTTATGTGTGTATATGACTGACCAGCTTTAAATGTATTTTAGTGCCTTGATAACTGCAGCTAAATCTGACATCTTTGTATTCACTGAAGTTATCTATAATAATTCTTAAAGAATAAGTCAAAAGGTAAGGAAGTGATTGCACACATAAATAACGCTAACTACAGTGTTGTCAAAGCGACTCAGAAGAAAGGTGCCATCAGCAAAGTCAAGTTTTCTCCCCATTACAGAGCTAGGCTGCAGGGTATACATTATTGCCCATTTTTGAAGGTAGATGCAAACTCGTTGTATATAATTTTATCACTTGCTTTTCTCCTGTTTTCATTGGATATTTGTAAAAGTGTTTCATATGTTTATTAATAGTAATGGCTCCGCCTTCACTGTGTAGAGTGCTTTTTAATTTTCAAAGTGCTTTTTACATGTATTACCATTTTTGATCCTTACAACAATCTTGTAAATTAGGGAAAGTGGCAGTTTCTAGCCCATTTTGATCCACCATTATAAGAAATAATTTTAGCTGCAAATTCCATATAACCATTCATTTAAATAGTCCAAATATTGAAAAGGCTGCTTTATGTTTTCATTTCAAAACATGCTTTCTGTGGCCTTAGCTATAAATCAAAATATGCTATTTTAAAACGTTGCATAAATATGTGCTAACTGAGAATTCTCTATTCATTTTTTAGCATAAGAGTAACAAAAAGGTCTAGACAAATTAGAGTTCCAAGAAGTATAAATGCAATGAATAAATTAATGCCAGCACTGATAGATGAGTGGGAGAGCAAAGGAACTATGCTGTGCAGGTTGACTGAACAACTTTGTTTGCTACAGCACTTGTAAGGCCAGAGAATTGTTGCTTAGAATGTACTGGAGAATTCAAAGGAATAATGAAATTGATTCTTCCTCCATGGGATTATTGGCCACTGAATCTAATATTCCTGTGTGTTTCCTCTCCACCTCATAAAGAAACATGAGTAGAGTGGGGGTACTGATACTTTTCAATGGCATGCCTTTTTTTTTTTTTTCTCTCCAGGGATACTGCTTGAGAAATTATAAACACAGGAGGTCCCAAATGTGTGTTAACATACATACAGGGAGGTCTTCATTGAAACAAAGCATAGATCCATTTTGAATGGAAATTTGTGAAGGAAAATTTCTTTCTTATAAAGCATCAGCAGATGTGTTGTATTTTATTTAGACCTAAAGGGTAATGAGGAGTTCCTGGGTGGTACAAATCGTTAACATGCTTGGCTGCTAATGGAGAAGTTGCAGGTTTGAGTCCACCCACATATACCTCAGAAGAAAGGTCTGGTAATCTATTTACAAAAATCAGTCACTGAAAACCCTCTAAAGCACAATTCTACTCTGAAAATTATAGCATCTCCATGAGTGAAATTGATTGGATGGCAATTAGTTTCTAAAGGGTAATGAAATTAAGAAAGGGTATAGGTACATAAATACATGGTGCCTAGTTGTAATATTGAACAGAAGATTTCAGTGGGTGGCTCAAGAAGACAAAGTATTTTAATGACATGTGCAAAGAGCTGGAGATGGAAAACCAAAAGGGAAGAACACACTCAGCATTTCTCAAGCTGAAGGAACTGAAGAAAAAATTCAAGCCTCGAGCTGCAATAGTGAAGGATTCCATGGGGAAAATATTAAATGACACAGGAAGCATCAAAAGAAGATGGAAGGAATGCAGAGAGTCATTATATCAAAAAGAATTAGTCAATGTTCAACCATTTCGAGAGGTGGCATATGATCAGGAACCGATGGTACTGAAGGAAGAAGTCCAAGTTGCTCTGAGGGCATTGGTGAAAAACAAGGCTTCAGGCATTGATGGAATATCAATTGAGATGTTTCAACAAAGAGATGCAGCGCTGGAGGTGCTTACTGGTCTATGCCAAGAAATAGGAAGACAGCTTCCTGGCCAACTGATTGGAAGAGATCCATACTTACACCTATTCCTAAGAAAGTTGATCCAACCAAATGCAGAAATTATAGAAGAATGTCATTAATATCACATGCAAGCAAAATTTTGCTGAAGATCCTTCAAAAATGGCTGCAGCAGTATATTGACAGGGAACTGCCAGAAATTCAGGCCGGTTTCAGAAGAGGATGTGGAACCAGGGATGTCATTGCTGATGTCAGATGGATCCTGGCTGAAAGCAGAGAATACCAGAAGGATGTTTGCCTGTGTTTTAGCGACTATGCAAAGGCATTCGACTGTGTGGATCATAACAAACTATGGATAACATTGCAAAGAATGGGGATTCCAGAACGCTTAATTGTGCTCATGAGGAATTTTTACATAGATCAAGAGGCAGTTGTTCAGACAGAACAAGGGGATACTGATTGGTTTAAAGTCAGGAAAGTTGTGTGTCAGGGTTGAATACTTTCACCAATACCTATTCAATCTGTGTGCTGAGCAAATAATCTGAGGTGCTAGACTATATGAAGAAGAACAGGGCACCAGGATTGGAGGAAGATTCATTAACAACCTGTGTTATGCAGATGACACAACTTGCTTGCTGAAAGTGAAGAGGACTTGAAGCACTTACTAATGAAGATCAAAGACCACAGCCTTCAGTATGGATTATGCCTCAGCATAAAGAAAACAAAAATCTTCACAACTGGACCAATGAGCAACATCATGATAAACAGAAAAGATTGAAGTTGTCAAGGATTCCATTTTACTTGGATCCACAATCAACACCCATGGAAGCAGCAGTCAAGAAATCAAAAGACACATTGCATTGGGTAAATCTGCTGCAAAGGACCTCCTCAAAGTGTTGAAGAACAAAGATGTGGCCCTGAAGACTAAGGTGTGCCTGACCCAAACCATGGTATTTTCAATCACATCATAAGCATATGAAAGCTGGACAATGAATAAGGAAGACCGAAGAAAAATTGATGCCTTTGAATTGTGGTGTTGGTGAAGAATATTGAATATACCATGGACTGCCAAAAAGACGAACAAACCTGCCTTAGAGGAAGTACAACCAGAATGCTCCTTAGAGGCAAGGATGGCGAGACTGCGTCTTACATACTTGGGACATGTTGTCAGGAGGGATCAGTCCCTGGAGAAGGACATCATGCTTGGCAGAGTACAGGGTCAGCGAAAAGTGAAAGACCCTCAATGAAGTGGATTGACACAGTGGCTGTAACGATGAGTTCAACCATAATAAGGATTGTAAGGATGGCTGAGGACCGGGCAGTGTTTCGTTCTGTTGTGCATAGGGTGGGTATGAGTAGGAACCGACTCGACGGCACCTAACAACAACAAGAGTTGTAACATTTACTGGATTGTGTAATTTGTATCCAGAATGTTAACGGTTAAAAAAAAAAAAAAAAGCCATATCTCTATTTTCTTTATCCCAGGGCATTTTATAGTATCATATCATCCTTCCTGTGATCTCCATAGGGTGGGTATGAGTAGGAACCGACTCGACGGCACCTAACAACAACAAGAGTTGTAACATTTACTGGATTGTGTAATTTGTATCCAGAATGTTAACGGTTAAAAAAAAAAAAAAAAGCCATATCTCTATTTTCTTTATCCCAGGGCATTTTATAGTATCATATCATCCTTCCTGTGATCTCCAAAGTTACTAGATATGAGAACTGTTTTATTCCTTTAATTTAAGTCCATATTATTTCCCCTGGGAAATTTGAGAAATGCTGGGTGGGCTGTTTGAAAATGGATGGAAAAAAAAAATCTGGTGGAAAGAAACTTATAGAAATAAAACCAGATGACCTCTTATATCTTTGCCTTTTTTGATTCTTAAATTGAATCATCAGTGTTTATATTTACACTCAGAACCAAAGAACAGAAACTCGTTGACCTCACTTAAGTTTGAAAGTTGAGATTTTAAAAGCCATATGTTGTCTCTCGACTTGAAACTTCGCTTTTACTTTTTAATTTTATTGAAATGTTCAGGAGTACATTTTCTGTTCCCATAGTGGGAGGTTCAAATACCCGCCTCATCTTTTATTATTTGTTTCTTCAGAAGTAAATGAATCAAATCACTTTACTGTAAACTCTTTTTTTTTTTTCATAAAAGGTTTGGGTATAAATTTATGTAACCTTTTTTCTAATACAAAGTCTCTAATTACATAGGAGTATGTTCTCCTATATCCAGTGATTTTTTTTTTTGAATAATTTCTTCTATGGTATGCCAGAAATATGTCATCAATGATCTTTAATTTTCTTTCCTCCAGCTATCTAATGAAGTTTTCTACATAATAATGACCAATGTTTCTTAAATTATTATTTTTTTCCATACTTCCTTCTAAGTGATTTACACATATTGACTTGCATAAATTTTCATAAAAACTATAGGATGTAAGTTCTACTAATGAAAGATTATGGATTGCAAGATATTTGTTCAGATAGGGCTGATTGCAAGACAGAGAGAGAGAGAAAAGGAATCCCCCCTCCCTCATTTTCCTCTTTTCTAGGCAGTGTGTTGCCATGACAAAGCTCCACAGACTTCCACGAAATGCTCATGAGACCTCCTTGGACAGGCCCATATAGAATCCAGATTACACAGTCTATTCCTCTGTCTGGGTTTTTTGGGTGTGCAATGTTTTTCTGTCCCCTAAGACACACAGATACCAAGGAGAAACCCTGGAACCTGTGTACACACTTGAGATAGGGTTGTATTGGTTTCATCCTCATTCAGACTTACTCTCTAATTACTGAATTTCTTCTTGGGATCACTAATTCCATGGTTTTTTTTTGTTCGTTTGTTTTTTAGCTTTATAGACCAAAGTGCCTTCTTTCAACCCTCCTGCAAGGCTACTTTCCCATGTTGGTCTCAGTATGTGATATCCTATGACATCAGCCGAGTAATGTCTTTCTACAACCTAAAAGAGTGATTGACAAACAACTGATGCTCCATAATTTGCAAATTAGGGATAATCAATGAATAATATAAAGCAATTTGTGAAAGATATTAGGATATGTAACAATGTGGAATACACTTCACATTTTGTCTCTGAGAAGACATATTTCTTTAATGTTGTGAAAATTATTTTTAAAGCACTTACAAATCATTTAAAAAGTAATGTATCTCATGGAAATAAACTGATTTTAGTGCACCCACCTTCTGGGCTTTTGAGAAAACCATTGACATGTTGGAGCCTATGCAGATTAATCTACATGATTTAAAAAAAAAAAAAAAATTTAGCTCCCCCCAAAAAAAAGCCCAAAAGGGGGTACAAATTGATTAATATAATGACTACACATTTTTAACAAATAGAAGAATATATTACTATGCCTAACTCTCTAATGCTTTTGTTGTTTTCATTAAACAGAATATGACTAATTTGTTGACTGAAATAGGATAGTTGTCAGATTTAAGAAATCCACATTTAACAAAAGTTGACAAATGACTTTCTTAGAATTGATTTTTAAAAAATTGGAAATGAGTGGCCCTCAAGACATGAAAATATATTTATATCCTGGAATTTTTACACGGAAAATTAAACAAACGCTCCGTGTACTCTGGCATGAGCACTAGTTTCTCTTCATTAAAGGATTAACGATAAACTTCATTTTGAGAGGCCTTAGTAAGTTCTCTTTACTACATCAGATCTAGATCACTGTGCATGAATTTTTTTCTTGTCTTACACCAGTTATACTGGATTGCAAACCTTCTGTTTCAGGGACTCATTACTATTTTCATTTTTTCTGCCCTGAAGTTTTCTGCACGAGGATGGCTGACAATGTTACTGGTTAACCCCATGAATTTTTGATTCATGCCACATTCCCCCAACTGCTTCACTTCATAGCCTTACACTCTTATTTTGCTTTGCTTTTGAAAATACTTGGGATATTTAGTCAGTTGGGCTTCAGCAGGCATATTTTAAATAATCTTTCATAAAAATAGATTTTTTGTGTGTGTGTAAAATATAAACTATAGATGAATCTAAGATTACCAATCTATTTTGAACAAAATTCCTTCAACCACAGTAGCTCTGGACTTTGTTAAAGGTGGCACCATAGTGTTATGTTATATCGAATATTATGTGAATGACACTAACTTCCCCTCATTGACATTTCTGCATGATATCTTATATTATGATATCTACATGATAAGGTGATGTGAAGCCTAAAAATCACATTTTTGTTGTTGTTAGTTGTTGTGGACTTGATTCCAACTCATGGCATTCCCATGTGTTACAGAGTAGAATGGCTCCACAGGGTTTTTTGTTTTGTTTTGTTTTGGCTGTAATCTTAATAGAAGCAGATTGCCAGGCCTATCTTCTGCAGTAGTGCTGTGTGGGTTCAAACTGCCAACTTTTAGGTTAGCAGTCCTGCACAAACTGTATGTGCCAGTTTATTTTAGTAAACAATGCTGACAACATAGATATGCAGAAATATAGAGGAACTTACCTCCCATCCTTCTTTGATTTTTTCTTTCTTTCCTTTCTTCCTTCTTTTTTTTTTTTTAATTGTTATTTCTTTATCTCTCTGCATCTCTTTCTTTTATTCTTTCCTTTTATAATCAGGATGTCAGAAAAAGCACGTTGGTGTCTAAGATCTTCATTGTGGAGCTAGTAGACTCTGAGAAAAAGAGTTAATATTATATTTGGACAGTGGAAAGAGGATCAATTTTTTTAGATCAAAATAACCATTCCTTAACTCACTTTAAACAGGAATCAATGAATAATATTACATGTCAGCTTTTATACCTACCACTGAATTCATAAAATTGTCTGCCGAAATTACTTGATTACTGGAAACATTAGCTTTATTAAAATGTCATTGCAGTAGAGTATCAAGTAGCATTTTAAGAAGACAAAATAAAATTATGCAGGTTACTTTTTGGAATTTTGATCTAAGACCACTTTGCTGAATGGTAGTAAAAACCAATGATAACACAAAGGAAATAAAAATCTTTGCATTCAACATGCTGATCAGAAACAAGTCCTTAAGACCTATCATTTATCATTACAAGGTTTAATATTTATCTTATCATCTTTGAAGGTACCTGAACTATTTTTCCTTTACTTGTTCATACTATAAACTAAAAATATATTATGTATAGTCTTAATGCATTATCTATATGTATTAATAAACATCTGTTGCTTAGCTATTTGTCAAGTGTATCTGAAATAAAAATGGAGCTAAACCCTTTTCTCAGTTGGAAGTGATATGAAATCAGCAACATTTCTCCTATTTTTAGGTCTCTCCATTCATTGATCAATGTGTTATAAATGCTTTTCTTTACCATACATTTAATAATGATTGGAAGTACTGAATATCATAGTGTGAATACCTTTTACCCTTAGGTATGAAGAAGAAATTGATTTTCACTTATCCTAAACATTCCAAAAAATGTTAACACTTTCTGAAGCAAAAGATGAAGCTGTAACTTAGAAATCCTGCCATAATTTCTAAAGCAAAGTACATTAACAACTACTATCATGTAATGTTAAGGCTAGAAGATTACAATCCATAAACAGACTATGTTCTTAAACAACAAATCTCAAACTGAACTAAAAAATGCAGAGAAATAATGGACAATATTTACAAAAAGTATACATTTTCTTTTTGCATGTCTTCAGTCGTGTTATTTCTATAAGTAGAGTAGAAGTATTGCCAAACTTTTATAATAAACACTAACCAAAAATTAGGAACTATTTCCTCTATTAGCTCACTAGCTTTATGTGTAGTAGAGTTTTTAATACAGATTTTCCCTACTGTCCAAAAATACGTCATTCTTATGAAACCTATCATAAGCCAAAATGACATAAAGTGAAGAAACAATCATCCTTAATTCACATGGGAAAATGTTTTCATCAAAGGGGACTAGGTTGAAGGGTTGGGGTTCAAAGTCCACAAAACTGCAGGATTTATATTTGTCATGGATTGAATTATGTCCCCCAAAAAATATGTGTATCCAATTGGTTAGGCCTTGATTACCAGTATTCTGTCCTTTTCCTCCATTTTGTGATTGTAATTTTATGTTAAAGAGGATTAGGGTGGAATTGTAACACACTTAGCAGGCCATATCCCTGATCTAATGTAAAGAGAGTTTCCCTGGGGTGTGGCCTGCACCACCTTTTATCTCTTAAGTGATAAAAAGGAAAGGGAAGCAAGCAGAGAGTTGGGAACTTCATACCACCAAGGAAGAAGCACCGGGAGCACAGCTAGTCTGTTGGACCAGGGGTTCCTGTGCAGAGAACCTCCTGGTCCAGGGGAACATTGATGAGAAGGCCAACAGAGAGAAAGCCTTTCACCTGGAGTTGATGCCTTGAGTTTGGACTTTTATCCTACTTTTCTGTGAGGAATAAATTTCTCTTTGTTAAAGCCATCCTTTTGTGGTATTTCTGTTACAGCAGCACTAGATGACTAAGATAACATTACACTAAGTGCAACACCCTTAGGAGCTCTCTTAGGTTTTTCTGATACCTTAGAACACTGGGTGGGTTTTTTTTAGGGCACATCTTGCTATTGATGCACAAAATAAATCAAGATAAAGCATGGATGTTCACAGACACATTTAAAAGCTATGGCAGCTTAAAGCTGAGAGGCTCAGTGCAGTTCTGGGTAAGGAGCTTGGTGACACCACTCTTGCTGCTCCAGGTGTGCAAAGACTCTTTAATGCTGCAAAACAAACACTGAAGGTTGTTTCTGTTTTTTGTCTTTTCTCATAAAAGCAAAAATTTTCTTCAGATTTCTTTCAGTTAACAAAAACAAATACTCATTGTAGGTCTTTTGTAAAAGCAAAGTGATGTAAAATGAACTTTTGAAAACCTGGGGAAATCTTTATAACCAATGTGAAATTGTGTCTTTGCATATTCATAATTCTCAAAATTGTTGGCAAATAATTTATTCAAATTTGAGATATCCTACAATAGAAATCTCATAAAGGTGACAGTATTTATGAATAGGACAGCGTGACTGGCACAAGATTTCACCAAGACTTTACTGTCAGGTCACACTTCCCCTCTTCTGGTCTTATTTTCAATAATCACAATACTCCATTTAATTTAAATGTGAGCAAACAGAAGTTCAGAGAGGTAGTGTACCTTCCGTGATGTTACAAAATTAGTAGCCAAGTCATATTTTAGTAGTAGTAGTAACATTTTAATATTATTGCTTTTGAGTTCCAGAGCTAGGATTCAAATAGTGGTTCTTGCAGAATCCACAGGTTCAAGTAGGGAAACTGGGTAACGAGTTAGCCTCTCAAGCAGAGGCTTCTTTATGGAAAATAACACCCATGGCAAGCTCTGAAACTGCTCCCCCGCAGAGGCATAGTGCCCAGGGACAATCTCTAAGTTGCCTCCCATAATTTCAAGAAGAATAGATGTTGATAGTGGTGACACCTCAGCAGAAACACCTTCCCCTCTCTTGTCCTGCTGCCTCAGTCAGCACCGTTCATATTTGTTGCACCTCGCAGTGTCATCCCATGCCTCCTCTGGTGTACCAGGGGGCTTGTGTCAGGGGGCAAGTTCCCCCCTGCCCTCCTTGCTATGCCTCTCTGCCCCTGTCTAAATATCTGTCACCCATCTTTTAGAATAACTTTACCATAGTATCAGCTCAAAAATAAAAGTCAAGCTCATTCATCTCTTCCATGACACATTATGGCACTACGTGAAAATTACAACAGGATTTTTCTTGCATTCACTGATGGAAACTGGTCTATGACGTGTACAAAGTCATTTTTTTTTTTCTCAGTTTCTTCTTTTTCTGCATTCAGTAAGGCAAGATCACAGTCTGCCTTGACCCATGGCGGCTCTCAAATATGAAAGTATTAGTTTTAACCTGCTGAATGATCTCTCACAACTGGAGATGGAAACTGCAAAGGTTCATAGACTCTGCTCAGTGCCCCCTCCCCCCACCTTCAAGGGCATGTGTCATAGAGATCCCTCTCCTCTCCCAAGGAGACCTAAATGTGAACAGATCATGATTCTGTATTAAAAAAAAAAAAAAAAAAAAAGGAAGGATCATTCTGTTTCATCAAAGAGTGATAAGAGGAGGAAAAAAGGAGATGAAGTAAAAATGTTCTGGAATGACTGATCGAGCCAATTGACAGAGAGTTTAAGTCCTTTTTATGGCACCTCTGGAAACCCTGGTGTTATACTGATTAATAGCTACAGCTGCTAACCAAAAGGTCGGTAGTTCGAATCCAAAAAGTGCTCCTTGGAAACCCTAAGTGGCAGCTCTACTGTGTCCTATGGGGTTGCCATGATCTGGAATTGAATTGACGGTAACAGGTTGTTTTTTTGGTTTTATGGCACCTCTGTGTGTCTGTGCAAACGTGTGTGTAAAACAGTGAAAGGGCAGAGCTTGACACCTACACAGACATATGGCAAAACCTAAGAAGGCAAATATAGTGTCCTATCACAGTGGCAGAAAAAATGTAACAAAATAATCATTGCAAACTTGTAAAAAGCAACAAGATAATTAGATAATAATTACACAAAACCTTGGGCGTTTGAGAGATTGCCATCAATTAAAATCTGAATTACCTTGGGACGATGTCATTTGGTATGTGAAAGGACTCTGAGTTATTCATTTAAGAGTCAGTGTATGTTGTAAATGTAAAGCAATATTTCATTTGCTCCTGGTGTGTTGTAATGTTTGTGAAACATTGTATAATCACCAGTAGATATATCTTCCAGGTATTTGCTCTAAAGTTGTTTTTTCCTGGTTTAGTAGTTTTCGACAGTGCGTTACTACTTGTTGTTATTATTAGTTGCCATTGATTTCAACTCATGGCTACCCCATGTGTGCAGAGTAGAGTTACTCCTTGGGTTTTTTTTTTTTTTTTTTTTTAACTTTTATTGAGCTTCAAGTGAAGGTTTATAAATCAAGTCAGAGTGTCACATATAAGTTTATATACATCTTACTCCGTACTCCCACTTGCTCTCACCCAGTGAGTCAGCCCTTCCAGTCTCTCCTTTCGTGACAATTTTGCCAGCTTCCAACTCTCTCTATCCTCCCATCCACCCTCCAGACAGGAGATGCCAACACAGTCTCAAGTGTCCATCTGATATAATTAGCTCACTCTTCATCAGCATCTCTCTCCTACCCACTGTCCAGTCCCTTTCATGTCTGATGAGTTGTCTTCGGGAATGGTTCCTCTCCTGGGCCAACAGAAGGTTTGGGGAGCATGACCGCCGGATTCCTCCAGTCTCAGTCAGACCATTAAGAATGGTCTTTTTATGAGAATTTGGGGTCCGCATCCCACTGATCTCCTGCTCCCTCAGGGGTTCTCTGTTGTGCTCCCTGTCAGGGCAGTCATCGGTTGTGGCCGGCCACCAACTAGTTCTTCTGGTCTCAGGATAATGTAGGTCTCTGGTTCATGTGGCCCTTTCTGTCTCTTGGGCTCTTAGTTGTCATGTGACCTTGGTGTTCTTCATTCTCCTTTGCTCCAGGTGGGTTGAGACCAATTGATGCATCTTAGATGGCCGCTTGTTAGCATTTAAGACCCCAGATGCCACATTTCAAAGTGGGATGCAGAATGTTTTCATAATAGAATTATTTTGCCAATTGACTTAGAAGTCCCCTTAAACCATGGTCCCCAAACCCCTGCCCTTGCTCCACTGACCTTTGAAGCATTCATTTTATCCCGGACACTTCTTTGCTTTTGGTCCAGTCCAACGGAGCTGACCTTCCATGTATTGAGTGTTGTCCTTCCTTTCACCTAAAGCAGTTCTTATCTGCTAACTAATCAGTAAAAAACCCTCTCCCACCCTCCCTCCCTCCCCACCTCGTAACCACAAAAGTATGTGTTCTTCTCAGTTTACGCTATTTCTCAAGATCTTATAATAGTGGTCTTATACTATATTTGTCCTTTTGCCTCTGACTAATTTCACTCAGCATAATGCCTTCCAGGTTCCTCCATGTTATGAAATGTTTCACAGATTCGTCACTGTTCTTTATCGATGTGTAGTATTCCATTGTGTGAATATACCACAACTTATTTATCCATTCATCCGTTGATGGACACCTTGGTTGCTTCCGGCTTTTTGCTATTGTAAACAGAGCTGCAATAAACATGGGTGTGCATATATCTGTTTGTGTGAAGGCTCTTATTTCTCTAGGGTATATTCCGAGGAGTGGGATTTCTGGGTTGTATGGTACTTCTATTTCTAACTGTTTAAGATAACGCCAAATAGATTTCCAAAGTGGTTGTACCATTTTACATTCCCACCAGCAGTGTATGAGAGTTCCAATCTCTCCGCAGCCTCTCCAACGTTTATTCTTTTGTGGTTTTTGGATTAATGCCAGCCTTGTTGGAGTGAGATGGAATCTCATCGTAGTGTTAATTTGCATTTCTCTAATGGCTACTGATCGAGAGCATTTTCTCATGTATCTGTTAGCTGCCTGAATATCTTCTTTAGTGAAGTGTGTGTTCATATCCTTTGCCCACTTCTTGATTGGGTTGTTTGTCTTTTTGTGGTTGAGTTTTGACAGATTCATATAGATTTTAGAGATCAGGCGCTGGTCGGAGATGTCATAGCTGAAAATTCTTTCCCAGTCTGTAGGTGGTCTTTTTACTCTTTTGGTGAAGTCCTTAGATGAGCATAGGTGTCTGATTTTTAGGAGCTCCCAGTTATCTGGTTTCTCTTCATCATTTTTGGTAATGTTTTGTATTCTGTTTATGTCTTGTATTAGGGCTCCTAAGGTTGTCCCTATTTTTTGTTCAATGATCTTTATCGTTTTAGTCTTTATGTTTAGGTCTTTGATCCACTAGGAGTTAGTTTTTGTGCTTGGTGTGAGGTATGGATCCTGTTTCATTTTTTTGCAAATGGATATCCAGTTATGCCAGCACAATTTGTTAAAAAGACTATCTTTTCCCCAATTAACTGACACTGGGCCTTTGTCAAATATCAGTTGCTCATATGTGGATGGATTTATATCTGGGTTCTCAATTCTGTTCCACTGGTCTATGTGCCTGTTGTTGTACCAGTACCAGGCTGTTTTGACTACTGTGGCTGTATAATAGGTTCTGAAATCAGGTAGAGTGAGACCTCCCACTTTCTTCTTCTTTTTGAGTAATACTTTGCTTATCCGAGGCTTCTTTCCGTTTCATATGAAGTTGGTGATGTGTTTCTCTATCACCTTAAAAAATGACATTGGAATTTGGATCGGAAGTGCATTGTATGTATAGATGGCTTTTGGTAGAATAGACATTTTTACTATGTTAAGCCTTCCTATCCATGAGCAAGGTATGTTTTTCCACTTAAGTATGTCCTTTTGAATTTCTTGTAGTAGTGATTTGTAGTTTTCTTTGTATAGGTCTTTTACATCCTTGGTAAGATTTATTCCTAAGTATTTTATCTTCTTGCGGGCTACTGTGAATGGTATTGATTTGGTTATTTCCTCTTCGATGTTCTTTTTGTTGATGTAGAGGAATCCAAGTGATTTTTGCATGTTTATCTTATCACCTGAGATTCTGCCAAACTCTTCTATTAGTTTCAGTAGTTTTCTGGAGGATTCCTTAGGGTTTTCTGTGTATAAGATCATGTCATCTGCAAATAGAGATAATTTTACTTCCTCCTTCCAATCCGGATGCCCTTTATTTCTTTGTCTAGCCTAATTGCTCTGGGTAGGACTTCTAGCACAATGTTGAATAAGAGCAGTGATAAAGGGCATCCTTGTGTGGTTCCCGTTCTCAAGAGAAATGCTTTCAGGTTCTCTCCATTTAGAGTGATGTTGGATGTTGGCCTTATGCCCTTTATCATGTTGAGGAATTTTCCTTCAATTCCTATTTTGGTGAGAGTTTTTATCATAAATGGGTGTTGGACTTTGTCAAATGCCTTTTCTGCATCAATTGATAAGATCATGTGGTTTTTGTCTTTTGTTTTATTTAAATGGTGGATTACATTAATGGTTTTTCTAATATTAAACCAGCCTTGCATACCTGGTATAAATCCCACTTGGTCGTGGCGAATTATTTTTTTGATATGTTTTTGAATTCTATTGGCTAGAATTTTGTTGAGGATTTTTGCATCTATGTTCATGAGGGATATAGGTCGGTAATTTTCTTTTTTTGTAATGTCTTGCTTCATAGAATGAGTTGGGTAGTATTCCATCATTTTCTATGCTTTGAAATACCTTTAGTAGTAGTGGTGTTAACTCTTCTCTGAAAGTTTGGTAGAACTCTGCAGTGAAGCAGACCGGGCCAGGGCTTTTTTTTTTGTTGGGAGTTTTTTGATTACCGTTTCAATCTCTTTTTTTGTTATGGGTCTATTTAGTTGTTCTACTTCTGAATGTGTTAGTTTAGGTCAGTAGTGTTTTTCCAGGAATTCATCCATTTCTTCTAGGTTTGCAAATTTGTTAGAGTACAATTTTTCATAATAATCTGATATGATTCTTTTAATTTCAGTTAGGTCTGTTGTGATGTGGCCCATCTCGTTTCATATTCGGGTTATTTGTTTCCTTTCCTGTATTTCTTTAGTCAGTCTAGCCAATGGTTTATCAATTTTGTCAATTTTTTTCAAAGAACCAGCTTTTGGCTTTGTTAATTCTTTCAATTGTTTTTCTGTTCTCTAATTCATTTAGTTCAGCTTTAATTTTTCTTATTTGTTTTCTACTGGTTCCTGATGGATTCTTTTGTTGCTCACTTTCTATTTGTTCAAGTTGTAAGGACAGTTCTCTGATTTTGGCTCTTTCTTCCTTTTGTATGTGTGCATTTATCGATATAAATTGGCCTCTGAGCACTGCTTTTGCTGTGTCCCAGAGGTTTTGATAGGAAGTATTTTCATTCTCGTTGCATTCTATGGATTTCCTTATTCCCTCCTTGATATCTTCTATCACCCAGTCTTTTTTCAGGAGGGTATTGTTCATTTTCCAAGTATTTGATTTCTTTTCCCTAGTTTTTCTGTTATTGATTTCTAGTTTTATTGCCTTGTGGTCTGAGAAGATGCTTTGTAATATTTCAGTGTTTTGGATTCTGCAAAGGCTTGCTTTATGACCTAATATGTGGTCTATTCTAGAGAATGTTCCATGTGTGCTAGAAAAAAAAGTATATTTTGCAGCAGTTGGGTGGAGAGTTCTGTATAAGTCTATGAGGTCAAGTTGGTTGATTGTTGTAAGTAGGTCTTCCGTGTCTCTATTGACCTTCTTACTGGATGTTCTGTCCTTCTCCGAAAGTGGTGTGTTGAAGTCTCCTACTATAATTGTGGAGGTGTCTATCTCACTTTTCAGTTCTGTTAAAATTTGATTTATGTATCTTGCAGCCCTGTCATTGGGTGCATAAATATTTAACATGGTTATGTCTTCCTGATCAATTGTCCCTTTTATCATTATGTAGTGTCCTTCTTTATCCTTTGTGGTGGATTTAAGTCTAAAGTCTATTTTGTCAGAAATTAATATTGCTACTCCTCTTCTTTTTTGCTTATTGTTTGCTTGATATAGTTTTTCCATTCTTTGAGTTTTAGTTTGTTTGTGTCTCTAAGTCTAAGGTGTGTCTCTTGTAGGCAGCATATAGAAGGATTGTGTTTCTTTATCCAGTCCGAGACTCTCTGTCTCTTTATTGGTGCATTTAGTCCATTTACATTCAGCGTAATTATAGATAAATAAGTGTTTAATGTTGTCATTTTGATGCCTTTTTATGTGTGTTGTTGACAATTTCATTTTTCCACTTACTTTTTTGTGCTGAGACATTTTGCTTAGTAAATTGTGAGATATTCCTTTTCGTAGTGTTTGACTTTGTTTGTTGAGTCGTTACGTTTTTCTTGGCTTTTATCTTGAGTTATGGAGTTGTTATACCTCTTTGTGGTTACCTTAATATTTACCCCTATTTTTCTAAGTAAAAACCTAATTTGTATTGTCCTATATCGCCTTGTATCCCTCTCCATATGGCAGTTCTATGCCACCTGTATTTAGTCCCTCTTTTTCATTATTGTGATCTTTTACATATTGAATTCAATGATTCCCTGTTTTGAGCATTTTTTTTTAATTAATCTTAATTTGTTTTTGTGATTTCCCTATTTGAGTTGACATCAGGATGTTCTGTTCTGTGACCTTGTGTTGTGCTGGTGTCTGGTATTATTGGTTTTCTGTCCAAACAATATCCTTTAGTATTTCTTGTAGCTTTGGTTTGGTTTTTGCAAATTCTCTAAACTTGTGTTTATCTGTAAATATCTTAATTTCACCTTCATATTTCAGAGAGAGTTTTGCTGGATATATGATCCTTGGCTGGCAGTTTTTCTCCTTCAGTGCTCTGTATATGTCATCCCATTGCCTTCTTGCCTGCATGGTTTCTGCTGAGTAGTCTGAACTTATTCTTATGGATTCTCCCTTGTAGGAGACCTTTCTTTTATTCCTGGCTGCTTTTAAAATTTCCTTTTGTCTTTGGTTTTGGCGAGTTTGATGATAATATGTCTTGGTGTTCTTCTTTATGGATCAATCTTAAATGGGGTTCGATGAGCATCTTGGATAGATATCCTTTCGTCTTTCATGATGTCAGGGAAGTTTTCTGTCAGCAGATCTTCAACCATTTTCTCTGTGTCTTCTGTCCTCCCTCCCTGTTCTGGGACTCCAATCACAAGCAAGTTATCCTTCTTAATAGAGTCCCGCATGATTCTTAGGGTTTCTTCATTTTTTTTAATTCTTTCATCTGATTTTTTTTCAGCTATGTTGGTGTTAATTTCCTGGTCCTCTAGATTTTCCAGTCTGCATTCTAATTGCTTGAGTCTGCTCCTCTGACTTCCTATTGCGTTGTCTAATTCTGTAATTTTATTGTTAATCTTTTGGATTTCTACATGATGTCTCTCTATGGATTCTTGCAAGTTATTAATTTTTCCACTACGTTCTTGAATAATCTTTTTGAGTTCTTCAACAGTTTTATCAGTGTGTTCCTTGGCTTTTTCTGCAGTTTGCCTTATTTCTTTTCTGAGGTCATCCCTGATGTCTTGAAGCATTCTGTAAATTAGTTTTTTATATTCTGTGTCTGATAATTCCAGGATTGTATCTTCATTTGGGAAAGATTTTGATTCGTTTGTTTGGGGGGTTGTAGAAGCTGTCATGATCTGCTTCCTTATGTGGTTTGATATCGACTGCTGTCTCTGAGCCATCACTCAGATATAAAAAAAAAAAAAGATATAGTAGTGGTTTATTCTATAATTGCTCACTGAGTCTTATCTTGTTTTGTTTTCTTTCAATATAGGTGGATGGGCTACTAGATTGTGCTGTCTTGTTTGTTGTAGCCCTTGACTTACTTATGCCCTATTACCAGCTGGTTTGGGCTGTTGCCAGATATATATGCCTGAGTCTATTCAGTCTTCTTGAGTAGAATCTGATTTTGGGTCATCAAGTGTGTGCTGCACCCTAACACCTATCCACCTCTAGAAGTAGTGGTGATAGTTGTGTGCACCAGATTCTATTAGCAGCTGGGGTTCACCCTCCAGCGGGGGCAGGATGCTGACAGGCTTCCCCCAAGTGTCAGTGAGGTAGGTCTGTCTCTATTCCTGTAGCACCTTGGTGGGAGGGCACTGCAGCTGTACCTTAGGCCCCCAATGTGAGTACCTCTACTGATTGGTAGGTGTCACCCTCCTTAGACCCCTAAGGCAAGAGGCTAGGTGGTCTGGGGGGAGCTTCAGCCCTCAGTTCCCTGTTGTGTGTCAGTTAGGGCTCTGTTGAATTAGCAGAGATATCAGACCTGGTAAACTTGTTTTTCCAGAAAATCCGCTGACTGGGACACTGGCTCCAGGCTCCAAAAACAGTCACTGCTTCCCCGTATTTGTTCGTTCTCCGTCTCTAAATCTGTATTTGTTGTTCAGGGTTCATAGATTGTTATGTATGTGATCGATTCACTTGTTTTTCTGAGTCTTTGTTGCAAGAGGGATCCGAGGTAGCGTCTACCTAGTCCGCCGTCTTGGCCACGCCTCTACTCCTTGGGTTTTTAAGACTCTGACTTTCAGAAGTAGATCACCAGGCCTGTTTTCCGAGGCTCCTCTGGGTGGGTTCAAATGACAACCTTTCAGATAGCGGTCAAGCGCTTATCCATTTCTGTCTCTCAGGGGCTCCTAACGATCTGTTAGGGGAAGTTTTTGAAATTTTGGGGAAGTTTTTTGGTTGACAGAGAAGTAAGTTGTACTTTAATGTGCAGGACAATCTCACACACACAAACAATAATAACTTTCCCACAGCTTCTGCTAATTTCTAGTATACCAATGGACATTCATGTAAGTAAAAATGTCATCTGTTTTCTAGGTTGATCTAATTCTGTTTTATGTGAAACAATAAAGAATTTTTGCATCATTTTAATATGTACTTAATTGACCAGAAATATTTTTATATACATTGAGGCAATAATTTAGTTTGTTTTGATTTGGATGTTACATAGCTCACAATTATTTAAAATATATCACCAATGGCAGTGTTGCTCTTGTTGCTATAAAAAATATTTATTCATTCTGTATTAGAGATCCCAAGTAGAAAGGAAATGTATTGGCAATACTGACCTGAAATATGTATTATTTTTATTCAATACAAATTTTTATTTATATGTGAGTACAAGCATCTAATAACTAACACCACAGTATTTTACATATGAAATGTATAGTATTTTATTATACATTGCTCTCTTTATTTCTCTTTTATATTTAATAATTTATTGATTTTTTAAAAATACATATATATCTATGCAGATTAAATTATTGGTTAATTGCCTTTCAACATAGTAACGGGGCCATTATAAAATATACTTAAAAAAGGGCATTTAATGTGTGAAGAGCTATTGAGTACACTGGATTGATAAAATTTTTGAAATGTATCTAGATATTCCTTGCTATTTGGCTAGGATAAGCACTCCAAAGTTTCTGACCCTAATGAAACTGCGTAAATTTCAGGAAGACCAACTTCAGGCCAACGAAAACACCTAGTAACATTTATTCGGGAAACCCTGGTGGCGTAGTGGTTAAGTGCTATGGCTGCTAACCAAAGGGGTGGCAGTTTGAATCTGCCAGACCCCCCTTGGAAACTCTATGGGGCAGTTCTACTCTGTCCTATAGGGTCGCTATGCGTTGGAATTGACTTGACGGCACTGGGTTTGGTTTGGTTTTTTGGTTAACATTTATTTTTTACACAATTGTTTTGAACTGATGAGGACGGTTATTTTCTGTTAGTAGACATTTTATCCTATGGGTAACTTATTCTCATAAAATGTTATCCTAGCATACTTTCAAGCATTATGGTTTTTGGCAATTTGTTCAGCTTTTGGGGGGGAAAACTACCATCTTTTTATAACATTTGAAGCCCTGGTACCACAGTGTTTAAGAGCGAAGCTGCTAACCAAAAGTTTGGCAGTTTGAAACCATCAGTCACTCCTTGGAAACCCTATGGGATGGTTCTACTCCCTCCTATAGGGTCTTTATAAGTTGGAATCTACTTGACAGCAATGGGTTTCATTATTTGTTTGTTTAAATAACATTAACCATAAAAATACTACAAGACTTTAGGTGAGGCAACACACATGTGGCAGAGTTTGGCTAGACACTTACCACACTTATTCTGTCTTCTTGGATAAACAGCTTAAATACAATTAATCATCTGATATTTTCATGTGGTATTTGTACATCTGAGAAGTCATGTCATTAGTTATTGCCATGGAGTGTGTGCATAAGTGAGGTGTATCACTCGTGGGCCAGGATATTTAAGAAAGGGTGTATTTCTCCACTTTCTTCTCCCATGTTTAGAAACCATGGAGGTTACAGGCTAAGGGTGGTTAAATACCATCAGATGAGTGAAGTATGGGTCCCTGTATGACCATGTGGACCACAAACTCCTCCTCTGCCATCTCCCTTCTAATTTAATTGCACCATGACATGAGTGAGACCTAATATATATGATATTAAGGTATGAGTATAGTTACATATCTGTTATGGCAGCTAGCCAATCCTGACTAATTAGTTATCATCTAAGCACTTTTCACACTGCCTGGCATCAAGTGAGCTCCTCATAAAAAGTAGCTCATCATAAAAAAAAATTTTTTTTTTTTTTTCTATGACTGCTATGAGTTGGAATCAACTCGATGGTGGAGGGTTTGGTTTGGTTTATTATTAATATTTTATATGAACCAAACCAAAAACGAAACCCAGTGCTGTCGAGCCGATTCTGACTCATAGCTACCATTTAGGACAGAGTAGAACTGCCCCATAGAGTTTCCAAGGAGTGCCTGGCAGATTTGAACTGCCGACCCTTTGGTTAGCAGCCATAGCATAACCACTATGCCACCAGATGATAAAATACATTCTCTGTTTCAAATACGCCTGCAAAATAAAAACATGTATTTTTTTTTAATTAGAAACACTGTCTTTGTTTGATTTTCAATAACAAATTACATTTCAAGTAAACATAATTTTATGCAACAAAATCTTTATATTCCATAAGATATATCCAAATTATTTATAGTAATCTGTATGATTTATCCCATATGAATATTACTGGTATTTCCTATTTCTTCATTTACTGTGATTTTAAAATTAAGCCCCATGCCTGTCCTAATGATATTTAGCTCAACCCATTTAATTATTCATTATAGTCTATTCCACAGTTCAGAATTAAAGTAATTTGATTGCATAAAGTCTCAGGAATATAGATTATTTACTTCTTATTCATTCTGGATATGTTTTTGTGATTCATATCTTTCAAGAAATGATTTATAAATTATCCGTTTTAAGAAAGGGAGGGCAAACATTATGAACATCATGATCCATCAATACCGTCTTGTGTGAATTTCTTTGTACAAAATTGAATCTGTGAGTATATTTCCTCATAATTTAATATTGTGTTGTTGCTAGCTGCTGTTGGGTTGGCTCTGACTCATGGACATCTTAAATATAAAAGAACAAAACATCCCCTGGTGCTACACCATCTTCGCGATCATTGGTACGTCCATGGTTGTGGCCATTGTGTCAATCCATCTCATTGAGGGTTGCCTTCATTTTCTTTGGCCACCTTTTTTTTAAACTAAAAATGATATTCTTTTCTAGCAAGTGGTCTTTCCTTATTAAACACCTACAGTAAGTGAGTTAAAAATCTCACCATCCTTGCTGCTAAGAAATATTCTGTGGTTCAAATGCATCAAAGCTTTACTATATGGAATAATATTCTGTTGTGATCCAAGGGTTTTCAATGGTTAATTTTTAGAATTAGGTCACCTAGACTTTTCTCCTGCTCTGTCTCTAAAATTTGTCCACCATGTGTGATCTGCATGTATTTGAAATAACCAGTGGTATGGCTCAAAGGGAAACCCTGGTGGCGTAGTGGTTAAGTGCTACGGCTGCTAACCAATGGGTGAGCAGTTCGAATCCGCCAGGCGCTCCTTGGAAACTCTATGAGGCAGTTCTACTCTGTCCTATAGGATCGCTATGAGTCGGAACCGACTCAATGGCAGTGGGCTTGGTTTTGGTTTGGATAGCTCAAAGGACAATAGTATCATGCAAGCCACCACAGTATGACAAATTGACCGGTGGGCAGTGGAAGTTAATATTATATTATTAGTGAATATAAGCAGTAGAATTTCAAAATAATGTCCTAAACATTTTTATATGAACTCTTGTGATTTTAGTTAACCCCTTAAACTGAAGAAGTTATTAAGAAATATAAAACAGAATTTTCCTACTACAATATATATGCTCATTAAGATAATATTTCTATGCTAATGATATAAACAGTAAAGCTCTTGCTCATATGCAATCATGGCAAGAATCGAAGCATATAGGCAATATGCATACTAGTTAAATTAGAAAAAAATTATATTGTTTCAAAATTATTAATGGTCAAATCAGCATTGTTAGTCTGAGGATTTATATCTGAAAGTCTCACTATTCAGATTAAGAAAGTGTATATAATAGATCTTAATATAAGTACCCAGGAGCATGCTAGCATTTAATTTAGTCTTAGCATGGGCCCAAAATAATCAATAATAATTTACAAGGTAGTTAATCCAAAAGGATGTTTTAGTTCCAAGTAATTATTTAAATAGTTCAAGAGGTTCATTTTTACAGCTAACACATATTGAAGGTGTTATGTATGTGCAAATTTTACTACATATTTTTTGTTTACTTATACAGCCATTTGAATACATTTTCTTTGTGGTGCGTAGTATAAAAACAAACAGGTTCTTCTGTATTAACTACCTTGTGCTCAATAACTTTATAGCATGCAATTTTTTTTATCATAACATTTATAAGAGATAGGATCGTATACTCAAAGTATATGTAAGTAATTTGACAGATTTTTACATATTTGTATTATTGCATAATATTTAGAGTGTATTAATCTATTTATCCACCACCCATCTTTCAGTTTGTCATCTGGAGGTGGCTTGGCTGTTGCTATGACGCTAGAAGTTATGCCACCAGTATTTCAAATACAAGCAGAGTCACCCATGGTGGATATGTTTCAAGGAAGCTTCTAAACTAAGACAGGCTAGGAAAGAAGGCCCGGCAGTCTATTTTAGAAAATCAGCCAATGATCCCAAAATAGCTGCCCAGATTGGAAAGCACCATACAATGCCTACAACAATGGACTCAAGCATGCCAACAATTACGAAGATGGTGCAAGACCAGGCAGCATTTCATTCTATACATAAGGTCGCTATGAGTCAGGGCTGAATGGACAGGAACTAACAGCAATAACAATCTATTTACATTCATTACATTTTATTCTTTGTAGAATTAACAAGATTCATGACCCTGTCACATAGATTGGCTACTTAGAATGTTTGAAAATATCAGATTGCTTATTGAAGAAAATGTTAACTATCTTCAAGAGTAAAAGGAACATTAATGAAATATCTTGAAGTTACATTACACCTCCTAGACTTGCTATTATATCATTGTAGATGTGTTTCGTTAGCTCCCTGGATATTATGAAAGAGGATAGAGTGAAGAGATTGTGTCTAGTAAAATTCTTTGGTCATTTGAGAAATAGGGTTTTTTTCTGTAATCACTAATACTATCCTACTTTGAATAATTAAGAATGATTTTCAGAATTAACGACTTAAATATTACATTACACACAGATATGAAATACAAATGTCATTTAGGAGAACTTGTGAAGTATTTGAATCAGGTATAGTAAAATTTATACACTCAAAAATAAGGTGGTCAGATTAAATAGAGTCAGCCAAGTTATATTGGAATTTCGAACAAACAAACAAAATTAGTATATGTCCAAATATTACACAGAACATCGTTTTAGTTATCTAGTGCTGCTGTAAAGTAAACAGTACAAGTAGATGGCTTTAACAAACACAAACTTATCCTCTCACAGCCTAGGAGGCTAGAAGCCCAACTTCAGAGCACCAGCTCCAGGGAAGACTTTCTCTTCTGTTGGCTCTGGGAGAAGGTCCTCATCATCAATCTTCCCCTGGTCTAGGAGCTTGTCAGTGCAGGGACCCCAGGTACAAAGGACACATACCTTTCCTGGCTCTACTTGCTTGGTGGTAGTGAAGTACCTATACTCTCTGCCCTATTCCCTCTTTTATATCTCAAAATACAACCTAATTCTGTAGATTGAGTCCTGCCCCATTAACATCATAGAGGTTAGGATTTGCAACACATAAGATAATCACATCAGATCACAAAATGGTGGACAACCACACAAAGACTGGGAATTATGGCCTAGCCAAGTTGACACACATTTCTGGGGGACACAATTCAATCCATAACAGATACCCTAAAAACAGAAGTGTTATTTATCTTAAATTCAAATTTAACTAGAAGTCCTATATTTTTATTTGCTACGGCTGAAAAATTGTCCTTTATAAAGACCTGTAAAAACCACTTTTGGTGTTATTGCTCAATTTGAAGAAAAGTGTATCATTTAACTTATTAACTGAAGGGCAAGATGAACAATAAATGATATTTTGAGTGAATACGTATCTGTAAACAAGGCAACATGTGCTTAGATAAGGAAAAACTTTTGAGATATGTTTGCATAATTTACAAAATTATAACTGTACAAACTATATTAGTCTCCCATTGAAAGTAGCTTTATGGGATTTGCTACTAGTAACTAATTATTGAAAACATTTACTTTGACTACTCTTCTTGCCACTTAGCTGATCAGAGGAGTAATCTAAAGATTTTAATGCCAAATAAAATACAAAGCAAGAATGTAGTGAATCCAGTAATAATGTGTAACTTATATAAATTTCATTATATTATTTTACATTTAGTCAGTTGTAAAAAATTACATATCCTCATGGTTAATAAAATATATTATTTCATAAAAATATTTATTTTCATGAATTAAAAATATTCTTTGTTTTTATAACTTATAAACTATAATATAAAAAATAGTCATTTTTCCTGAACACTAGTATTATTTACATGTGAGGCTGTAGCTTGATGAAAATTTCAAGTTAATCTTTTAGTATACATTTTGCAAAAAACAAAAAGAATATATAATTTTTTATTACATCCTTTAAAATTAAGTGCATTAAGAAAACACTATTAAAGAGTAGTAAGAATAGCATAACTGAAGATAAAAAATTATATGACGATAAATAATAAAGTATAGACTCAACACTACCCACCTTATCTATATACCTACTAGAAAAAAAAGGTAACATTTATAGATTTTATGAGCGCATATATAGCATGTGGAAACCCTGGTGGCATAATGGTTAAGTGCTACAGCTGCTAACCAAAAGGTCAGCAATTCGAATCTGCCAGGCGCTCCTTGGAAACTCTATGGTGCAGCTCTACTCTGTCCTGTAGGGTCACTATGAGTCGGAATGGACTCGACGGCAGTGGGTTTGGTTTTGGTTTTGGTATATTGCATGTGTGTCCAATGGTTGTGAGAGGCCTTACTTGGCATTTTCTAATTTTTTTTCCTTTGATAAATAAAAGCATCCTTTTAATTTTTTTCTACCTTAGCCATGTATTTAAGCAATAGCTGGGATAGCAAATATTTTTAATATGTCAGTACAAGATTGCTCGCTTGAGTTTTAGTGAGTCTAAATTCAGGTGTAGGAACAAACAAGTGTATCAAAATTATACCTTCTACTATACTGGACTGCTATTAAGAGACACATATAAACCTAAAGGCAAAAACAAGACTAAAGACAAAAGACGCTATGTTTTATGCGGATGTTTAGGATAAAAAAGGAAACTCTATGAAGAAAAATAAGTAACTGGCTTAAATTGATTTTTAGTTTAAAAAAATGACTTTTTATGACTTCCACCTTCTTAAGCACTATTCTGGATAAAGATACATATAAAGCCAGTAGAGAGTGGTTCTGTGCTCTTGTTCACTGTGGCTTTATAATTTTATTACTATTCAATTTATTAAAAAAAATATTAATTCAAGCACTAGGGTAATCTTAAGGTTAGAGAATCTTATTTTTGTTTGTATATGTGTAGTAAATTTTAACAGTTATAATAATGGGCCTATGGTTAGTTTTTTTAAACCTATTGCCAAAAACAAAAAACAAAAAAACCCCTTGCCTTTGAGTTGATTCCTACTCATAGCGATCCTATAGGACAAAGTAGAACTGCCCCACAGGGTTTCCAAGGAGCAGCCAAGCTCTTAAGCACTGGGCCATAATGTCTCCAAACTTATTACACACTTAGCTAATTAAACACTTTAAGACATTATATGCAAATTGAATACATTTTGATTATCCCTTTAGGTATTGCAATTGCCTATTTAAACATCTTCTGAAGTACCTTAACTCTTAAGAAAATAAAGAATGTATATATATAAAATCCTCTAAAACGGTTCAATATTGTGGAAAATTTAGTAAGATTTCAAATAGAATTACAAGTCCATATTAAGTATGAAAGTACTTATTTTAAATTGAAATTAATTATGAATTTTCAATTGGAATTACAAGGTTCTCCTTTTTTTACTTCAATAGGCTAAATTTTCTTAAATATTATGAACATTTTAAAAAGTGATTAGTACAAAAATATCAAAACTATGGGTATGATTCAATAGATATGATTTATAACTTTCCAAATTTAATTCTAAATATTTCAGAGTTGGAAGTTTATTGTTCACTGAGGAAGCTACTACACCCTTCAAAGTCATCAGGGCTACATTTTATTTTGACTGAGTTTTAAAGGTCATTGTCTTCAGCAGTGAAAAGGACAGAGAGCCCGAGGAATAAGTGAGATGCCAATGAGTCTATAAACAAAAGAAGATAGCTACATAGCTCTTGTCTCTTATACTGTACTCTCAGATATTTGCGAACTTTTACCAAAGTGATTAAAAATGGAGGCAACTCTGGAAGTGCTCACTCATCTGTGCCAAGAAATTTGGAGAACAGCTACCCAGCCAATTGAACAGAAATAATCCATATTTGTGCATATTCCAAAGAAAGGTGATCCAACAGAATGTGGAAATTACTGAACAACATCATTAATATCACAAACAAGTAAATTTTTGCTGAAGATAATTCAACAAAAGTTGTAGCAGTACATCTTCAGGGAACAGCCAGAAACTCAAGCCAGGTACAGGAAAGTATGTGGAACACAAGATATCATCACTAAGGTCAGATGAATCTTGGTTGAAAGCAGAGAATAACAGAAAGATGTTTACTTGTATTTTAATGACCATACAGAAGCATTTGACTGTGTGGATCATAAAAAATTATGGATAATATTGCAAAGGATGGGAGTTCCAGAACACTTAATTGTACTCATGAGGAATCTCTACATGGACCAAGAGACACAGAACAAGGGAACACTGCATGTTTTAAAGGCAGGAAAGCTGTGCATCAGGGTTGTGTTCTTTCATCATACTTAATCTGTATGCTGAGCAAATACTCTGAGAATGTGGATTACATGCAGAAGGATATAGCATCAGGAGTGGAGGAAGACTCATTAAAAACCTGCAATATGTAGATGACACAACCTTGCTTGCTGAAAGTGAAGAGGACCTGAAGCACTGATGAAGATCAAACACTACAGCCTTCAGTAGGAATTACACCTCAGCGTAAAGAAAACAAAAATCCTCACAACTAGACCAATAAGTAATATCCCAATAAGTGGAGAAAATATTGAAGTTGTCAAGGATTTCATTTTACTTGGATCCACAATCAACACCCATGCTGTGAGCAGCAGTCAAGAAATCAAATGATGTATAGTATTGGGCAAATTCACTACAAAAGACCCCTTTCAAGTCTTAAAAATCGAAGATGTCACTTTTAGGACTAAGGTGAGCCTGACTCAAGCCAAGGTATTTTCAGTCGCCTCATATGCGTGCAAAAACTGGGCAATGAATAAGGAAGACCTAAGAGAAATTGATGCATTTGAATTATGGTGTTGGGGAAGAATATTAAATATAGCATGGTGGCACAGTGGTTAAGAGCTTGGCTGCTAATCAAAACGTCAACAGTTTGAATCTACCAGTCACTTCTTGTAAACCCTATGGTCCAGTTCTATAAGGTCACTATGAGTCAGAATCTAGCGGATGGCAATGGGTTTTATGGCCAGAAGAATGAACAAATCTGTCATGGAGAAATACAGCCAGAATGCTTTTTAGAAGCAAGGATGGCAAACTACCTCTAACATACTTTGAACACGTTATCAGGAGGGACCAGACCCTGGAGAAGGAATTAATGCTTGCTTGGTAAAGCAGAGGATCAGAGAAAAAAGAGGAAGAGCCTTCGATGAGACAGGCTGATGCAGTGGCGGAATAATGGTCTCAAACATAACAACGATTGTGAGGATCGTGCAGGATCATGCACTGTTTCCTTCCATTGTACATAGGTTCGCCAAGAGCCGGAACTGACTGCACAGCACCTAACAACAACAACAAGATGCCAAAGACTCTACAAACAAAACAAGATAGTTACATAGCCCTTGTCTCTTATAGTGTGCTCGAAAATATTTGCAAAGTTTTACTGAAGTGATTAAAAAACTTGACTGTATTTTACATTTCTGTGACTCTTAAAACCAAAAACCAAAACAAGCCAGATGACATGGAGTCAATTCCAACTCATGGCTCTTAGAAAGTGTAAATATGTTCCCTTATTATATATTAGTATGAAAACTAATTATTAATATCTTTTAAAGATTTATATGACTATCAAGCCACAATTTCTGATGTTATCCTAATTAGAGTACTTATTTGTGTTTTTTTTTTCCTGTGCCCATTTTAGTACACTGTTATGACATTTCATTAGTCCATGACAATCCACTTTGTAACAAAGAAAGCATAGTATAGAGTCAAAAACTGTTTAATTCTAGTTCTATAATTCAGTGAGACAGAAGGCAGTATAATTGTCTTGATACATCTCAGTTTCATCATCTGCAAAATTAAGTAATATTTAAGTCTTCGACTTGATGTGAGATTATATATAAAAAACAAAAGAATTTGCCAACTATAAGATAGTCTTCCACAGATGAAAAGTTTATTCCTTTCATTTAAAATTTCTTCAGTCTGAAACATACGTATCATTTATCTTATCTGATAATTTCCAGATTACAAATGACATTTTCATTTAATTTAAAAGAATCGTATAATTGAATTAATTTTAAACCACTTTTCTAAAAAAATGAACTGTACATTCTGAAGACTTTTTTCTGAGGAAGTAAACTAGCTTGTATTTTTAAAGTTTACCTTCTGCTGTTAGTAAAATATGCTCTTAGTGTCTTTAACTTGATGTCACATTAGTCTTTCCTATTACAATCAGCCATCTATTCATATGCTCTGTGACTATCATACTAAGGAACCTATGCAATGCTTTATAATGATGAATATTTCTGGGATTAAAAAAATTGGTTTTCTTTGTCACTGTCGTTGAAAAGATGAATAAAACTAACTACTTAGACCCTAAAAAGAATCAGGGAATTCAAGCAAAATCATATATTTTGAAAACAGTCAGGTAGAAATGGAAATGTTCTTATCATGAAATTAGAAGCATATTTAAGATTATTCTGCCCTGTCAATTTTGGTGTATGTGTTCGTTTTAAAGTTTCTTTAGTCCCCAAAATATTATTATTGTTATTCATTTTAATTTTTTTTTTACTGAGAAAAGCCCATTTACCTCCAGGTATTACAAATATATGTTTTTGTTACTGTTCTGTTCTATGAAATAATAGAAAACCAATGATTATCTGGCAACTCTGGTGGAGTAGTGGTTAAGGCTATGGCTGCTAACCAAAAGGTTAACAGTTCAAATCCACCTGGTGCTCCTTGGAAACCCCGTGGGGCAGTTTTATTCTGTACTATATACATAGGGTCACTATGAGTTGGAATCGATTCAGTGACAACAGGCTTTTTCTTATTGATTATCTATCTTTGGGTGAGCTATGCAATCTTAGAAGGAACAGAGGTGAAAGAACTAGGCACTGTATTCTGCTAGGCAATTTCTACTTTTCTGTGTATCCTTACTTGGGGAAAAAGTGCTTTTTGTTCTTCTAAGCTGTTTCAATTTTTGCTGTTAATCCAGCATTAAGCCAGATTGTGAAATTAAAGCATTCTGTACTTTTTACAAATTTCTTATCAAGAGAAGTGACACAATGTAGAAAAGAAGAATTCAGGTAATATTATGCAAATTGCTTATAAGATGATATTGGCTCAGTGTCTTCTTACATGTGAAAACAAAAATATATCTCAATATTTATTTACCCAAATAAAGCAATGCCTACTCATTGGTAGTCAATGTATGGCATTATTCATGGAATGAAATACAGAAGATTGCTAGACAAAATACCCGTTGAATGAATGGAGGAACACTTGAAAGAAGAAAGGCAAGTAAAGATGAAAAGGAAAAAGTTGTAGGCAAGACTGAACAGAACATTAATAAGATGCATTCCATGTTGTTGGGTTGTTGAAGAGTACACAGTCTGATGGAGAATACTACAAGTAAATAAATAATTAAATACAAATTCATAGCATCTGAGAGAATTTCCAGGGAGCTCTTCAAAAAAAAAAAAAAAAAAAAAAATTTTTTTTTTTTTTTTTTTCTGGTGGCATGGTGGTTGGAAACCACCAGCTGCTCTGAAGAGGAAAGATGTGGTAATCTGTTTCTGTAAAAATTTACAGCCTTGGAAACCCTCTGAGGCAGTTCTATTTTATCCTATGAGATCAGTATGATTTTGAATCAATGAGATTAGATGGCAGTGAGTTGTTTTTTTTTTTTTTTCTGAGAGAATTTCCTTTTCTTTTTTATAGGAATTGTTGTTTTGGTCTACATTTTATTTCTTCACAATGTTAATTTGGCACACAGTTAATGGAAGGAGTTTTGTCAAGTTTTATATGATGCATTGTAGTCTTTGTCTCATTTTAATCATATCCCAAGCTTCAATAAAAATCAGAATTATTTAAGTTAAAATTATCAGAATAATTTGAGATGAATGTTATAAAATACAGTCTGAATGTAACTACAAAAAAAGCCATAATAAGTAACATATTTTCTATATAAAAACCAAATGATAGTTGCAATCTTGCTTTAAATTCACTTAGAAAATACTTTACCTCTAAGTTTTCCACTATTTGGGAGATAGAATTAAATGTGAATGTCATATACAATATTGTCATTAAAAAGATGAATGTCTAAAAACATAATCAAGTGCTAACAATTCAAACTTTCTTTAGTCATAATATGGTATATAAAGCGATTTGTTTTTCAAGCCATAAGACATAGGAAAGCCCATTGTACCACAGATTCATTGATTCCTACGGGAAGAATATTGAGTTATTAAAAAGTGTAGTCGAAATTTAGTCATGCAAGTCAAGAAAGATGAAAAAAAATAATTGATTTGGACTTGAACAATTTATTTCCTTTGTTATTAAAAATTGAACACAAAATATTCAATTTTTATAGGTACAGAAGAAGAATGTATAACAAATAGAAAAGAATGAACAGCCAAAGGCCAAGTTTTTAAAAAATGTTATAAAAATAATGCAAGGTTTTTTGATATTATTTACTTTATTTATCATGTGCAAAAACACCACGACACTTCAGATAATTATCACGTTGAATAGTCATTAATATATTTCGGTTAAAATTGGTACACACATGATGTTACCATACTTACTTTATTATGTGGAAGTAATTCAATATAAGAAGACCACTGTATTTGTTGGAGCCCTATGGCTCAGTGGTTAAGAGCTCGGCTGCTAACCAAAAGGCCAGCAGTTTGAATCCACCAGCTACTACTTGGAAACTATGGGGCAGTTCTGGCTGTCTTATAGGGTCACCATGAGTTGGAATCAACTTGACAGCAATTTTTTTTTTAATTGTACTTGCTCATCTTTAGAAGAAGATTCTTCAAAGATCTTACATCAGTTAACTTCTTGTTTGTTTTTAATTAAGGCATTTTATGTAAAAAAATTTTTCGTTATTTTTCTCTTCTAGACTCTTCTTCCATCTCTAAGTCAAAAATTAGAATATATTCAGAAAAGAACAAATAAAATTTTACTTTTTTATTTAAAACACTAGTTGCCTTTTTTCTTTCATAAATTTTAATTTTATTTAAGAATTAACTATACCACATTCACAAAATGCTTTACCAGAGCTTTGTATCCCTGTGCTATATCTATTTTAAGCTGTGTCCTCTAATTTTGTTTAAAGTACTTTCCGTTTTTTAATGCATTAACATTAGACTGACAAATAAAAATATGTACTTTATTTCTCGTTGAAATTTTCCAAACATCTTTTAACTCAGAGAAGCAACAAGTGTTCAGGTGGCACTAAATGGAAGATACACAACCTTTCAAAAATTACGCACCTGTTCAAGAGTTAGCATAAAGATCCGTAGCATAAAGGCACAATGCTTTTTAACTTAAAAATGTTAAAAGTAGCAAGTTGCCTGTAGAAAACTCGGAGACTGAACCTTAATATGATTATTTCAGATAACGAATACAATTGTGTATAAGGCAGATATGGCCCATGCCCTCCAATAGATTATTATCTGCTGTTTCAACTATGTGAAAGTATAAAGAAATTTTGTTATGAAAAGAAGATGTTGAAAAGTATTAAAGCAATGATTCTCGAATATACTTAGAAGATGGCCTGGGGTTATATAAAATTCAGAGGTCCCCACACTTTTCAATTCATTAAATGTAGGGTGGAGTCAGCTTTCATCACCTTTTACATGCTTTTCAAGTGATTTAGTTGCTGGTAGAGTACAGATTACACATTCATAAGCCATGTGAAAGGAACAGGGAATTTAGAAAGACAAGACACGTTCTGGGAGTGGATGGTATGGCTTTATTACCTTCTGCTTTTAATGAAATATAAAATAGGAATCAAACATTTGAGGACATATTCCTACGTATTATATTTTTCTAAGCTCTGAAACCACCTACACCCAACCCACTGTCGTCGAGTTGATTCCGACTCATAGCGACCCTACAGGACAGAGTAGAACTGTCCCGTAGAGTTTCCAAGGAGCGCCTGGTGGATTTGAATTGCCGACCTCTTGGTTAGCAGCCGTAGCACTTAACCACTAGGCCACCAGGGCTTCCTGAAACCACCTACGCATACACAATATATTACTCGATGTTTTGTAACTCAAGATGTGTCAATTTGCTCAGAAAATAGCCTCATTTTTTCTGAGTGTGCTTATTATAACTATTCAAGTTTTATGAATCACTTAAGAACTTGACAAATCTATTTTGAGAGGCCACATTATTAATGCAAGAATTACTTCTGATTCAAGATAAACCTAAGCAAAATGATCAAATACTTTGCTAAGGATTATTAAATTATGAGGGATTTTCATTGTCCAGTGACAAAGGCAGACACAACCACAAATTTAACAAATGACGATTTTCTATTTTAAGATTTTAGTTCAATCTTAAATGACTAAATCATTTACTAAGCTAGCAATTCCAAATTCTACTCTGCAAAATTGAACAATTTAAGAAAATTTAAAAATCTGTTTCTGTGACCCATAGTTCCATATGTCTGGATGGGATTTAGAAACTTGGAATTGTAATTTTTAGAACAACCCTCCCCACCCTACCCCAGATTTCTTAACCACAGCACCTAATTTGTGTTTGGTTCGATGACCATGTATTTATATGTGCCACTTTTGATTTAAAATGAAAGCAATTAGAATAAATTTCTTTAATGTAAACTCAAAAAGAAAAAGAACGACAGTACGTGTGTCGAGACGTAACTGGTTTAACATTATTACGTACTCAGTTATGATGATATTAGCATTTGTTGAAAAATCAGTGACCAAGGCCTACAACACTGTTAGAAGTAATACTTTTAACCCCCAGGGAATTAACCTCCATGAGGGGACTGACCGATGCAAGCACCAGAGGGAGTTTCCCTTGAATCTGATGAAGCTCATGCTTCAAAGTTTTCTGTTCTGTTTTTAATTTATGGACCCCTTCTTAAGCCTGGAACAAGTCCTGGCAATCCTTTCACATGGACACATGTTTTTGCAGAAGTAATATATTTTAAACACAACCTCTCAAAACTGCTTCTCTTTCCACTCATCATGTTTTCCTTCCTGTTGGGTGGCAATGCAGTGACTGTTAACATCTTTTGGGATCTAGCCAAGAGGAAGTTTTAAAGATATGTCTAATCTATATGTATTTACAATTTAGAGTAACTTAATAGTGGCTAAGCGCTAGTGTTGCTAACCAAAAGGTCAGCAGTTTCAACCCACCAGCTGCTCCTCAGAAACCCTTTGGGGCAGTTCTGCTGTGTCCTACAGGGTCATTATGAGTTAGAATTGACTAGCCAGCAACAATTTGTCTGCTTGCTTTTGTTTTTTTTTTTTTAATTGAATAGCCGTTGCTAGCAGTTCTGATGCAAAAATGGCTTCCAGAGGTCTTCTGGTGGTACACCGTGCTGACTCACCTAAAATCATGACAGAGTGGTGCAAGCTGTAAAACAAGACGTGTGGCCACTTGGAACTGGATGTGTATAGAAATGACAGATTAAATTATATGGACTGGGAAGCTAATGTGTAAAAACATCTTCTAAATACCAGATACCCAAAAATGTAAGCAAATAATTCAGTTCTCAGAGATATGTAGTCAACACTGAAGTTTTCTATTTGGTAATATATTTGAAAACGGTAGCAAAATATAATTATAAATGCTTCCTCTAACTATATATTTTTTACAAGTATTACAGTAAATGGAATTAACTAGAATTCTGGCATATTTCAGGCAGTACTAAAAACAATGAGTATGTCTGTGCGTGAAGTCACATGGTCAATTCATTCTGACATATTGATCACATGTTAATGTACCCGATACATAGCGTTCTGATAAAGTTCAGAGATTTCAAATGAAATGCCATGCAAAATTGCCACTGACATAGCAAAATGATCTGAGTAAACAAGTGTTCCAGTGATAACACATTTGTACAGAGTTATCAATAGACCGATATATGCCACATAATGAAATTTGATTACACATTTATATAATTCTATAAATTATTGTGGCAATTAAAAATAAGTCTGGGCTATACTTGTAAAGGCCTAGATTTTGCTTAAGTTTGAATATTTTTTCAACTTATTGATTATAAAAAAATTGAAATGGGTAGGAATGTACTTTTCTACTTTTTCCTAGTGGCGTAGTGGTTAAGAGCTACAGCTGCTACCCAAAAGGTTGGCAGTTCAAATCCACCAGGTGCTCCTTGGAAACCCTGTGCAGCAGTTCTACTCACTCCTATACAGTTGCATTAAGTTGGAATCTACTCGATCGCAATTTTTTTTTAAGCCAAAAATAACAATTAAAAAAAAGAATCTTTAAACATTAAGACCTTATTGTATCACAACGAAAATTACTGTCATATAACAATGTGATTAAAGAGCATCCAGAAAAAAATAATCTAGAAAGTAAAAGTAGATGGAGGCACGATGAGCAATTAATTAATATAATTTTTTTTTCTGAATTTCACTTTGTCATTTAGTATGTGTGATTTTAGGCAAGTCAATTAACTGTTCTGTACTATTTCTTAATCTGTCAAATGGTATGGGGATAATAGTAATACAGTGTCCTTGGCTTTTTGTGAAGATTAAATACATTAACATATACAAGCATGTAGCCTCGTACATATTTAGTGCTATCCTTTAAAAAATAAATAAAAATAAAGGTTAGAAACATTTATATATATATATATTTGTTTTTATGTAATAAGGAAACCCTGCTGGCATAGTGGTTAAGAGCTACATCTGCTAACAAAAAGGTCAGTGGTTTGAGTCAACCGGGTGCTCCGTGGAAACTCTGTGGGGCTGTTCTGCCTTATAGGGTTGCTATGAGTCAGAATTGACTCAACGGCAATGGGTTTGGTTTTTGGTTTATATGTAAGAAAGGTGATAGACAATTGATGGGAGAGAAAAGAACACTGAACTTAGAATGGCTAAGAACCTTGTGAACTTGACTCTTTAATCTCTCTGAATCTCAGTTCCTTCATATATAAAATGCAGATAAAATGTAGATATAAAATTCTATGATAATCTAACAAAGGAAGGTTTATTAAAGTGTTTGGGAGGAGCATTTCTGGTTTGAATATAGTGGTATAAAATCGGCATTTCTGTCTTTACTTCATAGCAAAAGAAAAAAGAGAAATGAATTGAAGAAACAGCTAAAATCCATACTCCCAAGAGGGCCAAGGCTACTAAAAGCAGTAGAAATAAAGCATGGAGCTGGAAAGAGAATGTGGAGATAAGACGCAGAATGAAGCTTTTTCAGAGAATTCATATATTGGAAAAGCTATCGAATTGTAATTTATGATGAATGGCTCCCTAAGGCCAACGAAGAAGACAAGGATGTCCCTTTTCATTACTTCTATTCAAATTGACATGAAGTTCTAGCCCAGAGCAATCAGGGAAGAACAAGAAATAAAAGGCATCCAAATCCGAAAGGAAGACATAAAACTATCTCCATTTGCATATATGATCCAAAAAAATCCACTAGCAGGCTGCTACACCTAATAAAGAAATTCAGCACCATTGCAAAGTACAAGATCAACACACAAAAGCAATTGTTTCTCCATCATCAAAGAAAATTCTAAAAAGGAAATAAAGAACATAATATAATTTATAATAGCATCAAAAAGAATAGAATACCTAATGATAGATTTAACCAGGGAGGTGAAAGACTTGCAGACTTAAAACTACAAAACATTGTTAAAGATAATTGAAGGAGTCCTAAATAAATAGAAACTGGTTCCATGTTGATGAATTGGAAGATTTAATACTGTTATATCAATACTACCCAAAGCAATCTAAAGATTCAATGCAATTCCTATCAAAATTCTAACAGATTTTTTTTTTTTTTTTTTGCAGCGATGGAAAAGCTGAGCCTCTAATTCACATGGAAATGTAAGGGAAAACAATCTTGAAAACAAAGAACAAAGTAGAAGGACTTACACTTTCATATTTCAAAACTTACTACAAATCTGTGGTAATCAAAACAGTGTGGTACCGGTACAAAAATAGAAATACAGACCACAACCAAGAGAATGGTTATTATCAAACAAACAGAAAATAACAACTGTTGGAGAGAATATGGAAAAATTGGAAACCTTGTCCATTGCCTTTGGGTTCGTAAAATAGTGCAGCCTCTGAGAAAAGAGTTTGGTGGTTCCTCAAACTTTAAACATAAAATTACCATATGATACAGCAATTACACTCCTAAGTATATACCCAAAAGATTTGAAAGCAGGGGCTCTAACAGATACCTGTATACCAATGTTCCTTGCAGCATTAATCACAATAAGAAAAGATGGAAACAATCCAAGTGTCTTTCAAGATGAAAGGATAAATAATGTGTTATATACATGCAATGGAATATTATGCAGCCATAAAGAGAAATGGATAAAGAAGACTGAAGCAGAATTGATGTATTTAAATTATGGTGTTGACAAAGAATATTGAATATACCATGGACTACCAGAAGAACGAACAAATCTGTCTTGGAAGCAGTACAGCCAGGATGCTCCTTAGAAGTGAGGATGGCGAGACTTCATCTCAAGTACTTTGGACATGTTATCAGAAGGGACAAGTCCCTGGAGAAGGACATCTTGCTTGGTAAAGTAGAGGATCAGGGCAAAAGAGGAAGACCCTCAAGGAGATGGATTGACACAGTGGCTACAACAATTTTTAGGACAGCACAGGACCAGGAAGTATTTCGTTTTGTTGTACGTAGGGTCACTATGAGTTGGAACCGATTCAATGGCACCTAATGGCAACAACAACAAAAAGAAAAAATAATTTGACACACATACAACACGGATGAACCTTTGAAACATCATACTGAGTGAAATAAATCAGGCAGAAAAGGACAACTATTACATGATTCCACTAATATAAAATATTTGGTATAGGCAAATGGATAGAGGCCAAAGTAGATTAGTGGTTACCAATGACTGGGGGGAGTGGAGAATAGAGATTCAGTGCTTAATGGGTAATGAGTTTCTGTATGAGGTCCTCTCCTACAAGTTTCTATAACTCTTCAAGCATAAAGGTGCTGTTGCTATCCCTGAGTTTTATTAGTTGCTCTTGTTGATTCCCCTTAAAACTGCCCATACCCTTGTAAATATTTTCTTTATACCTATTTGAGTATTCCATCTTTGTCCTGTTCAATCTCCAAGAATTCAGTAGTTTATACCAGAAGTGGTCTTAAGACATAGATCCTTAAAATGTGATTTACAATTTGGTGTATAGGACAAAATGGGGATTATAGTATGGAATGGGACAGGACAGGATGGAATGGGATGGGTCTTTGATAATGCAAGTGATGCAGTGGGATCAGGATTACTCAGATTTTCACATGGTAGCAAGCACTAAAGTACAAGGCAATGAGAAACCAAATGGTTTTGGTACTTACTTCAGTGACAATGAGAGAAAAGAAGGTGGCAAGGGATAACAAATTCTAATTGTCCCCAGAAAGAGAATAAGACAAACCGAAAATTTTGATAGCCAATTCAGACTAGAGGTTGAAAGCAGAAATACTCTTAAACAGTTTTGAACCAAACCCATTGCTGTCAAGCCAGTTCCGACTCCTAGCGTCCCTATAGGACAGAGTAGAACTGCCCCCTGGGGTTTCCAAAGCTGTAATCTTTAATCTTTATGAAAGCAAACTGCCACATCTTTCTCCCATGGAGTGACTGGTGTGTTTGATTTTCTGACCTTTGGGTTAGCGGTTGAGCTCTTTAACCACTGCACCACCAGGACTCCTCTGTAAAGATTACAGCCTTGGAAACCCTATGAGGCAGTTCTACTCTGTTCCATAGGGTTGCTATGAGTCGGAATTAACTTGATGCCATTGAGTTTAATCTTTACGGAAGCAGATTGCCACATCTTTGTCCTGTGGAGCAGCTGGTGGGTTTGAACCATTGGCCTTTTGGTTAGCAGCCAAACACTTTAACCGCTGCACCACTAGGGTTCATTTTCTTTTACCCACAGAACAGATATGGCTGTGGACCAAGTCCAGGACCTGATTGCCAGGTTTGAGTAGATTTTCCAGGTATCCATTCATAAATAAGGGCACCGGTAGTAAATGGGGTGGAAACACTTGGGTGGACCAAAATGAGGCTGAGAACCTCCAAATATTCCTGACTATTTCTCACCGAAGGTAGGTTCTGCCTTCCTTCTGAGTTTTTCACTGCATAAATACCTTCTAATGACATTAACTGGGGTATTTGACTCACAAGAGGATGTCAGCTGTCCTCAGAACCACTGGTTACCCACTCAGCCTGACTATAAAAGTAAAGTTTTTTCATAGCCCAGATTGAGAACTATAGAACTGGTCCAGGAGAAGCAATTCATATATTGACACAGTTGCAGAAACTTACCAATTTGTACTGGCGGGAGACTTGGTATCATATAGGCCAGTGGATCCTAATATTAAATGATGAATTTTCATTCTTGTTTCAACTACATAAATAATAATAAACAGCCATGTTCTAGATCAATAAAAACTTTGCTTTGAGGTTGTCTTTTGATTGAAAGGAGGGGAAATACAGAGAGAAATTTTATGTTTCAACAGGAAATTATGGCAGGCCCACGTGGGTTATCAAATTCTGGTGGTTGGTCAACATTTTTGAGAAACTACAGACAACAAATGAGTTTGTTTTCTACTTAGAGATTAGAATTGTTCTTGTTACCTGATTTATGTTGTTCTCTATATCTCTACACAATCAATTCACCAAGAGAAAAATTTGGAAATATGAGAGCGACTAAGGCAGAAAGCCATCAAACAAATGAGTAAACTGCTATCAGATCAGGTTCCACTGACAAAAAAAAAAAAAAAGACAAAGAGAGCATTAATTTCCTGTTGTGTAATGACCATAATACCTTTGGTTACTGAAACAACTTTAAACAAAAAAAAAACCAAACCCAGTGCCGTTGAGTTGATTCCGACTCATAGCGACCCTATAGGATAGAGTAGAACTGCCCCATAGAGTTTCCAAGGAGCGCCTGGCGGATTTGAACTGCCAACCCTTCGGTTAGCAGCTATAGCACTTAACAAGTTAAGGCTATGTAAATATATATATTTCATACTTGCATGTATAAAAGTTACAAATGATATTGGACAAGGTGACTATTAATAGTCTAGACAATGCTATACTCTGTCTCCAAAATAGTGCAGATAAAGATAATTACATTGTAAAATAGATTAGCTCTTAATTATGTACCTGCTTGGCAAAGAGGAGTTTGTACTTGGGTAAAAGAAAATTGTTGGGCAATAGTTTAGCTGAGGTTCATGACCGGAGATGCAATGCATGTGGCAGATACTCCTTTTGCCTCTTCTTGTGATTTGTGGCCATAGTTAGGAAACTCAGCTTCCTGGGCCAGACAAGCCTTTCAGGCCACTGACTGTCATTCTCCTCATTCCAATCTTTTTATATTATTATCAAACTATTAAGCTGCTCAGCATCTGGGGTTTTGAAAGCTTGCCAGCAGCCATCTAAGGTACAGCAAATGATCTCATTCCAACTAGAGGAACAAAGAAGAAAAGAAGCTACAGAAACAATAAGAATACCATGTTTTACAAAAAGGTAACGCACGAGGCAGTATCTGTGAGATCAGAACAACATATATTGGTGCCTGACCAACACTTAGTGATCACAGATCATGATGGGGAAGGGATGTCAAAGAGAGAACTTGATAGCAGATATATCTTGCTTTGGGAAACCCTGGTAACATAGTTGTTAAGAGCTATGGCTGCTAACCAAAAGGTAGCAGTTCAAATCTACTAGGCACTCCTTGGACACCACATGGGGGCAGTTAGACTCTGTCCTATAGGGTCACTATGACTCAGAATCGACTGGACAGCAACTGGTTTGGTTTTGGTTTTTTATCTTGCTTTGATTTTGCGGTTTTCTTACCCAGATCTGTTTTGTGACTAGCTGTCCTTCCCCTGGTAGCATAGTGGTTAAGAACTACAGCTGCTAACCAAAATGTCGGCAGTTCAAATCCATCAGGAGCTCCTTGGAAACTGTATGGGGCAGTTCTACTCTGTCCTATAGGGTCGTTATGAGTCAGAATCGACTGGACAGCAACGGGTTTGGTTTGGTTTTGGGTCCCTCCCCCACACAACCGCATTCCACAGGATGGTTTGGAATACGATCCCTTTCAGTTTGAAGGAAATTAAGAAATGCATTGGTGAGGAAGGTCTGGGAGAAAGAATGCACCAGCATCTCTGAAAATCTCTTTTTTTTTTTTTTGTTCTTTCTAGGCAAAATATGATTATTGGCAATGGTGCAATGAAACTGGGCTCCCTGCTTTCAATGAAAATAATGAATATTCTGAATGGTAGAAGCCATTTGGTGGCACTTAACCTTCAGAGTCCAATAGAATAAACAGTGGGTGAAATTAACATAACCAGGCCACAGGGACAGGTTAGCAATCAGAGTTTTTGACCAGCAAGGCACTGTAGGGTAGATTAGTTGATTATCAGGTGCTTAGAATTGGAACAGATGGGGAGCCTACAAAGGTGCTGTTTGACATATGTAATCAGAAAAATTCTTGGTCTGATGAGAAAAAACCTAAGTCAAGTAAATATGTGTGTGCGCACATGGCCACACACACACACACACACACACACAATAAAATAGGAATAAATACTTCCTCAGCATTAAAAAAAAAAATAAGTTACTCGTTTCACTTGAAAAGCCAGCAATGTTTTAATGAGTAAACTTAAGGATTATTTTCACTAGTGTCACATTGGGTCAGATTTTCCTCTTCACCAAATTAACAATATTATCCTGAAGTTATTATCCAATATATTTAGGGAAGAGAATAAAACTGGAAGTAAACAACAAGGAGAGATATTTATTTATTTATTTTTAATTTGTAGGTGATATGATAGAAAATTAAAGTGATGGTAACAATTTATATTGCAATAATAAGACAATGCATAGCATGATAGAAAAAAGGTCAGATAAAATAACCACTAACTTCATATGAACAATAAAAACCTGTAATAGAAAGAAACTTATTTATTTCAAAATCAAGGAAATATTATTCATCAAAAGACAACTTCAAAGGAAATATTAAAGCCTACCTGAAGACATTTGTTTTCATACTCTTAAAAGGCATAAAAGTAGATTTGAATAAATGAGGAGGCAAATTAAATTATTGAATAAACATTTAATGTACATACATTTTTATTAAGTAAATCCATGCATTTACATAATACCCATAAAATAATCAATAGTTTTTTTTTGAAAATAGGTAAACTAATTCTAGATCACATAAAAAAATAACTGAGTAAAAGTTACCAAGAAAATTTTGAAAAAGAAGAGAAATAAAAGTAGACTAGCCTTACTTAATATTAAACAAAAACTCAGTGCCGTAAAGCACAGTACAATTGCAATTATTCAAACCTACTAATAAGCAGAAATATTAATGAAAAAGAATGGAAAGTAAATAAGTAGAACAAGATAGATTTAAAAAATAAATATATAATAAAGATGATATCAAATTATTTTGGCAGCTGTATGATTTAGTAAAAGATGCTGGGAAGCCTAGTGGATGCCAAATCCTAATTTTAGAATCAATATTCAAATACAAAAAATATTCCAAATAGATTATATTTAAATGAAAATTATGAAGCAATAAGATGTTGTGGAAGAATACCTAGAAAACATATTTTATAAATTTGAAGTATTGAAAATGTTTCTCCACATGAAAAAAAAAAAAAATCAGTTCTAATAAAAAAAAAGATTGATAAATTTGGCTATGTAAAATTTTAAAAATCACAAAAAAAATGTAATTAAAATAAAAAGACAAATGTTGTCCCAGGAAAATATATTTGTAACCCACCTGAAAGACGATGGGTAAAAAATGAATATGTCTTCCTACCAAGGGATAAGAAAAAGATCGGTAAACTTTTTTTTAAGAACATGATCAAAAATTCACAAAAAAAGTGACTAGAAAAGGCTTTTAAATATAAAAAGATGATAAATCTCTCTCAAAAGACCAGAAATTAAATAGTACACCTAAGCAATATTTTTAATAATTAGAATGGCAGACATTCAAGTTGGATAATAACAACAAGGTTATTAGGTAAAGTGGTACTCTCTAAAATTGCAAGTGAAAACATGAATTGATAAAGTACTCATAGGTGGCAATTATGAATTTTTTTAATTTTTAAAAATTTAATCATACTCTGATCCAGCAATTTTTCTTCTGAATTTATCCTATAGATATGTGTTCATGCATCAAAGGAGGAATAGAGAATCTTGTTCAATCGGCTTTTTAAAAAATAAATACAAAATATTGAACACAAATTAAAAATCCATCAATATGCTATAGAAAACTTAATTATGATACATTGTCACAACGCTCAGTTTACTATTGTGTATACAGGTTTTTAAAGCATATATGCTTTAAAAGAATAAGTAAGCATTTAAACTCTCTCAAAGCTTATTGGCTTAAAACAACAGTTACATTTTGTTCATAATTTTTGATCTCAGGAATTCAGCAAGGGCTCTGCTGGGCAGTTCTCAGTTGAAGTAGCTCATGCAGGGTGCAGTCATCTCAAAGTTTAAATGGGTTGCATATCAAAGATGGTATACTCACATTCCTAGCAGTTGATGCAGGCTGTCAGGTGGAGATGTTAACAAGAGGTTCTACCAGTGGTCTCTCCAGAGTGGTGGTCTCAGGTAGTTGGATGTCTTATATCACATCTGGCTTTTCCCAGACTAAGTAGGTTGGAAGCTGCATGACTTTTTCTGACCTCACCTCAGATCAAAGACTATAGCCTTCTGTATGGATTATGCCTCAACATAAAGAAAACAAAAATCGTCACAACTGGACCAATAAGTGACATCATGATAAATGTGGAAAAGATTGAAGCTGTCAAGGATTTCATTCTACATAGATCCACAATCCACACCCATGGAAGCAGCAGTCGAGAAATAAAATGGCACATTGCAATGGGAGAAACTTTAAAGTGTTAAAAAGCAAAGATGTCACTTTGAGGACTAAGATGTGCCTGGCCCAAGCCATGGTGTTTTCAATCACCTCACATGCATGCAAAAGCTGTACAATTAATAAGGAAGATTGAAGAAGAAAAGACACCTTTGAATTATGGTGTTGGTGAAGAACATTGAATATTGAATATACTATGGGCTCAGAGAAGATCGGAAACCCTGGTGGCGTAGTGGTTAAGTGGTACGGCTGCTAACCAAGAGGTCGGCAGTTCGAATCCGCCAGGCGCTCCTTGGAAACTCTATGGGGCAGTTCTACTCTGTCCTGTAGGGTCATTATGAGTTGGAATCGACTCAACGGCAGTGGGTTTGGGTGGTGAAAGAAGAGCAAACAAATTTGTCCATGAAGAAGTCACAGCCAGAGTGCTCCTTAGATAGAAGGGAGGGTGATGAGACTTCATCCTACATACTTTGGACATGTTGTCAGGAGGGACCATCTCTGCAGAAGTACACCATTCTTCGTCACTTCATCATCTCTAACATCAAATACTTCCCCTTCCCTTGGTACTCTCCCTCCCATCTTTGGGTTCAATAATTTGTTGCAACATCTCAAAACTCACAAACTGTACATACAGTTAAATGGTTTATTGGGGAAGTAATAGGGGTACAATTTGGGATTGTGATCAACTTGGAATTAACAGGAACAACGCAGGACACAATTCCTCCCTCAGTACAACTTCTTCTCTCCCTCTGCTGGCCAGCCCTGCTGGGGGTCTTCTTGGGCAGGTCTACAAGCCCCAGAGCAGCCATCTTGCACCTGTCTCCTGGTTCTTGCCACCCTGTGCTGCTATTGCTCTTAGTACTACTGCACGTCCATCTCTCACTGTCTTCCTTGTTACAGCTCCTCTCTCTCTTCATTTCTCCCTTTAAGCCTAGTGGGATGGTAAAATTGACCAATCCCTTTGTTAGGGTTCCATATACCTATTTGCATGTCCCCACCCTGACAAGGGTGCCATGAACCTTATTTATATTATTAGCAAGCCATCTAATTCCCTGGGTGGGCCACAAGCACCTCTTTTGCATAGTTCCACTCAGTCATCTGGTGGGAGTTACAAAGAATATAGCTAGGAGGACCACAGTAAGTAATTCACTGCACTGCAACAATTATAACAGAATTTCATAAGATAGGCCAACATTTTAATGTTTTATTATTTATATATCACAATTTTGTGTGGAATTGTAAATTGAAATCTGTACATAACTCAGGAAAAAAATAAATTCGAAGAGTGAGACATGAGTACCAATATAAAAAAAAAAAATTTTTCCAATATACTATGGAAGAATTTGGGTTCTGATTCTATTTGCATATAAAGTAAATGATTGCACGTATTACTGAGTTAATTTGGGGGAACAAACATGTTTTAACCTATTTGAATTTGATTATTTCAAGAAAAAGCTTTCTTTGAATTCAATTATCTGTATAGATGAATTGTTATTTATGCACTACTAGCTTAAAAATGCAAAAAAAACGTTGAAAACATCCTTATTTAAATACTGATAACACCTTTTCTATTATATGTTGCTCATATCTACATAACAGAATAAACCAGTTTGCACAAGATTAGAAAGTTGCATAGAGGTAGCATGTTTAAATGGTATCATTCAACCTTACAAAACAGTTCTGCAATTGTCAAAGACACTGAGAAGTAAAGCACAGAGAGGCTGGCACCTAAAGTCACCAATTAGCATTCATTCAAACTGTTTTATTGGTATGCCTTATTGCCTCCTTATTTCTGCCCCATCAAGGGCACTTTGAATAATGGAAAAAAGAAAGTGCTTACGATAGTCTACCCCATACCTAAGAACAAGAAAAAGAATCACAGGACAGCAAACTCTTGAATTTTCTTTTTCTTTTCTAAACAGTTTTCTCTATTGCGCTTTGACAAAACAGATACATCATCCCCATACTTCTTAATGTATATAAAACTCCATAGGGCAGTTCTTCTATGGGTCGCTATGAGCCAGAATCAACTCGATGGCAATGGGTTTATACTTCTTAATGTGACCTTTTGAAATTTCGTATGAATAACCACAGTCCTATAATAATATATGATTTATTTTCAGTAGAACATTATGACTCAAACCACACTACTGAGACATAGCTAGAAATGAGCACATTAAGTTTTTGAAATAGTACATCGTTCAGAAATCTGTCATGTAAGATGCAATGCCCAGTCAACAAATGTATAAATTAATTTAGAAGCATGATAATACTTCAACTGGCATAGATTATCAATCCTATTTTGGAGGCAAACATTGTTTTATCTAGGAAAAAGAAAAAAAACTGCAGAGAAGATGTTGTCATTTTTCATACGGAGATTATTATTCTTTCTCCTGGAATTGCATATATTCTATCTCTAGCTACAGTACAATAACAACATTCTAACCAGAAAAACCTTTTAAATTAATGGCTCACAAATGCACAGTGATATTTTTATATCTCTTCTATGGCACCTATGGTACCCTTTCCCAGTGATATATGCAAACTTGCATCAGTCAATAGAATTCCTTTGGCCGAGAAAAAAAACAAAACAAAAAACAGTAACAACTTTATTTGGTTACCAGGGAAGAAAATGATCACAATATATTGTTTCCAATTATATTTGCATTTGAATGATATTTATTGTTTTAATGTGTCAGTAATTATTTCTTTTGAAATTTTCTGGTTGAAAATCCCTTCTAGAGCTCTCTTGTTGAATAGAGGGAGTTAAGGTTTCATTCCTCACTGGGGCCTGACATTGTTAACCGTGTCTCCAGAGCTGATGCATCGTTCTGGTGCAGCCAGGCCTCACTTGCCATCTCAGCACAACCACAGGCTCTCCTGGATGTCGGGCCCTCACTTTAATAACTGGTGCTTATTTAATCGAGACAAATGTAGCTCTCTAAATGATTGGCAGCTTAAAGCCTGCCAGATCTGCCAGCTGTTATCTTTCAAATGAGAGTGAAAGCTAACACCGTAACACCGTGCAGCTACAGCGGAGCATGAAGGCTATAAATAAAAATAAAAAAAAAATTTTTTTTTTTTAAATACATATGTTTAAATGGGTACAATATACCTGCTTTTTCAACCTGGTGTGGGAAAACCGTTTTGCATTATTCATTTGTATTTATTCTTTTGAAAAGCTGTGATTAGCTAATGTGGTTTAATATTTGTAGAATTCCAGGCATGCAAATTACTAGTAATTTGATACTACAAAATAATTTTCTCCTATTCTCTATGCAGCATTAGTGGTTCAGTGGCAGAATTTTCTCCTTCCGTAAGGGCAGTGTTTGGTTTCCGGTCAAGGCACATCATATGCAGCCACCACCCCTGTGTCAGTGGAGGCCTGATTGTTAATATGGTGCCTAACAGCTTTCAGTGGAGTTTCCAGACTAAGAAGCCTAGGAAAAAAGGCTGAGTTATTTACTTTAAAAAAGTAGTCAGTGAAAACCCCATGGATCACAATGGTCCAATCTGCAACCAATCATGGGGATGGCACAGCAACGTTTGCTTGCTTTATGCATGGGGCCGCCATGAGTCAGGGGGCCTCCACTGGAAGGCAGCTAAAAGCAATTCTCCTCCAGCAGGTATGCTTGATGCAATTGAAGAAGCAAATAAGGCAGAATAAAAACAGACTCTGCTCCCGTTTTTACCCTCCAGTTTCAATTCATCTATATTGTGTAAATAATTGATGGCCTCAAGGTGGCTATTTGAAAAATAACCTACTATTTCCAGTAATATTAATACGGCAATCTACTGTTAAGAACACAGCTGCCGTTGGGTTTTCTCCTTTGGAAAGTGATTTCATCAGATGTGTGAGCCAATGTACCGAAGAGTGCGTACTGTGTAGTTTCAGCACCTGTTTATTGAACTCTTATTATACTCCAAGCAAAAATACGTGTTTAAAAAAATGTTTTAATTGGCGTAACAACTCTTTGACTTGTATATTATTTTCTCAGGCATATGCTACACAATATAGCAAAACTCACGTATCAAGTAAGCGGCCAAAATTTGACCACCAAGTTCTTTTTCTTAACCATAAAATTTTGTTCTTTCCCTGTCTAATTACATGAATGAGAGGAAGTATTACTTTCCCCTCGTTACATCTTTAGGGATTTTTGTATTGTTCAGACAATGCCAGTTGCATGACATATATCACAATGATAATGTCATGTAACAGAAATTATAAATGCGTTTCAAAAGAAGTCAGTCAGTTTTAACATTTATGAAGCTAATATTCATGCATTGGAACTCAAAATGCTCCTGAAGGATTGTGGTATTTATTACCTGATGATTTAATAGGGCTGTTAAAAAAAAGTCTGGTAATAAGCTTTGCAATGTCTTTCATTGTCCATGTGCATGGGTATGTTTGTGTTCAGCTTGTTGAAAGTGTTAAAGCCTTTAGCCGTAGAAAGTCATGGAGGGAAGTGAGAATGCCAGAACTTAGGAGATTTAGTAAGTGAACTAGTCCATTAATTTGATATAATGTTGGGTAAAATTGTGGGAAGACAATTTAAGGATTAACGTAGGCCACGCCAGTTGTAAAGCTAGGTTAACCGGATTGCACAGGGAATAATTAAGATCAGAAAACAAAATGGCTGTTGGCACAGGCTTGGGCTGACACTTATGGCTTATGGATAAGGGCGCTGAAAGTACAGATCTCCAGAAAGCATTTCAATGCCTGAGATGTGTAACACAGTGCAAGCATGAGAATCGGGAGTAGTTGAGATCAAGAGGACAAGGTTCCTGGTTTATGAAGCGCTGGTTCATCACAAAACCAGTAGATACTCATTGTGTCAGAAAAAAAAATGATTAGAAAATTCTCTAGTTTGCTGAGGAAACTGGATGCCTTGGATCTTTTTTTGTTTTTTCATTTTGATTCACTCTTCACTAACATAGTTAGACTTTTACTATAAGAAATTTCCTTCTTTTATCTAGCCTGTAAAAGTTAACTCTGCTTAATGTGAATGTTCAGTTATTGCTCTTTTGAAGTTCCCATCTTTTGAAGACTTAAATTGTTTAATTTCCTATAATCAGCCCTGGCAAGGAGACAACAAACAGCACAGGTGGAACTGAAATTACATTGTCCTTCTTAACTCTTCTCCCAAGTCTCAGAATTGTCTCTGATTTAAACCTGGATGCACATACAAAGAGGAGCCCTAGTGACACAGTGGTTAAGCACTCATCAGCAGTTAGAACTCACCAGCCTTTCCACAACAGATGTGCCAGTCTGCTTCTATAAAGATTTACAGCCTTGGAAGCCCTTTGAAACTGTTCTACTCTGTCCTACAGGGTCTCTATGAGTTAGAGTCATGTCATCAGCAACGGTTGTATGTATTTGTGTTATGGCAAATTCACGAGTTAGAGTTGTCTGCAGCAAACTGCCAATTCTTTAGATAGGGGTGAGATGAGTAGCTAGAGCTTTATTGTATATGGATATACAGGAGACAGAGGGGAATGATCTCCTCCAAAACCTGTCTCCCCAAATTAGAGATTGGCTGAAGGCTTTATAGGGTAAGATCATGGCTTTCAGGAACTTGTGAAATGTCGTTTTCTCCTAGGGTGGTTTCGGTGGTCATGGTCCTAAGGTATTATCTCATCTGCCCAGGGGGTGACTGGCGCCATCTTGGTCATAAGACTTCCAGATACACGTAGATAGTATCATTTATTTTCCACACTCCAAAAAGGACGTTAGTTATTAGTAAAAATTTAGCAAGGAAAAAGGAACTAAGAGGTCAAGAATAAATTTAGAAGAGAGAAAAACGATGTAGGTCGTGTTCACGTCATGGCCCAGCAGCCTGTTCAATTTGCATGTCCAAAATAGAGAAGACTATTAGTGAACATCTTACTTCACAAAATCTGTTGGATGAATAAAAAATAAAGTGTCTTCTGCAGACACACTCGATTGAATTTTTGTATACTTGAGGAGAAAATCAAATACCTATTGTTTTATATTTATTTTTACACTTAACGTGTTTCATTTACGTATTTGTAATTGAACTTTCCCCCACATGTCTGTCAGTTTGTCCTACTGTGGGGGCTTGCATGTTGCTGTGATGCTGGAAGCTATGACACCGGTATTCAGATACCAGCAGGGTCACCCATGGAGGATGAGTTTCAGCTGAGCTTCCAGACTAAGACAGACTAGGAAGAAGGACCCGGCTATCTACTTCTGAAAAGCATTAGCCAGTGAAAACCTTATGAATAGCAGTGGAACCTTGTCTGATATAGTGCTAGAAGATGAGCCCCCCAGGTTGGAAGGCACTCAAAAGATGACCGGGGAAGAGCTGCCTCCTCAAAGTAGAGTCAACCTTAATGACGTGGATGGAGTAAAGCTTTTGGAACTTTCATTTGCTGATGTGGCATGACTCAAAATGAGAAGAAACAGCTGCAAACATCCATTAATAATCAGACCCTGGAATGTATGAAGTATGAATCTAGGATAATTGGAAATCGTCAAAAATGAAATGGAACTCATAAACATCAATATCCTAGGCATTAGTGAGCTGAAATGGACGGTATTGGCCATTTTGAATCGGGAAATCATATATTTATCATATAGTCTACTATGCTGGGAATGACAACTTGAAGAGGAATGGTGTTGCATTCATTGTCATAAAGAACATTTCAAGATCTATCCTGAAGTACAGTGCTGTCAGTGATAGGATAATATCCGTATGCTTACAATGAAGACCAGTTAATACGACTATTATTCTAATTTATGCACCAACCACTAGGTCCAAAGATGAAGAAATTGAAGATTTTTATCAGCTGCTGCAGTCTGCAATTGATCAAACATGCAATCAAGATGCATTGATAATTATTGGCGATTGGAATGCAAAAGTTGGAAACAAAGAAGGATTGGTAGTTGGAAAATGTGCCCTTGGTAATGGAAACAATGCCAGAGATTGAACGATAGAATTTTGCAAGACCAATGACTTCTTCATTGCAAATACCTTCTTTCACCAACATAAACAGCGACTATACACATGGACCTCACCAAATGGAACACACAGAAATCAAATTGACTACATCTGTGAAAAGAGATGATAGAAAAGCTCAATATAATCAGTCAGGACAAGAACAGGTGCCCACTGTGGAAAAGACCATCAATTGCTCATATGCAAGTTCAAGCTGAAACTGAAGAAAATCAGAGCAAGCCCACAAGAGCCAAAATATGACCTTAAGTATATCGCACCTGACTTTAGAGACCATCTCAAGAATAGATTTGACGCACTGAACACTAGTGACCGAAGACCAGACAAGTTGTAGAATGACATCAATGACATTATTCATGAAGAAACCAAGAGGTCATTGAAAAGACAAGAAAGAAAGACAAGACCAAGATGGATGTTAGAGGAGACTCTGAAACTTGCTGTCGAAAGACAAGCAGCTAAAACAAAAGGAAGAATTGATGAAGTAAAAGAACTGAAGAGAAGATTTCAAAGGGCGGCTCGAGAAGACAAAGTAAAGTACTATAATGACATGCGCAAGGAGCTGGAGATGAAAAACCAAAAGGGAAGAACAAGCTTGGTGTTTCTCAAGCTGAAAGAACCAAAGAAAAAATTCAAGCGTCGAGTTGTAATAGTGAAGGATTCTACGGGAAAAATATTAAACAACACCGGAAGCATCAAAAGAAGATGGAAGGAATACAGAGAGTCATTAACCAGAAAGAATTAGTCGATGTTCAACCATTTCAAGAGGTGGCGTATGATCAGGAACCGATGATACTGAAGGAAGAAGTCCAAGATGCTCTGAAGGCATTGGCAAAAAACAAGGCTCCAGGAATTGATGGAATATCAATTGAGATGTTTCAACAAACAGATGCACTGCTGGAGGTGCTCACCTGTCTATGCCAAGAAATATGTAAGACAGCTTCCTGGCCAACTGACTGGAAGAGATCCATATTTATGCCCATTCCCAAGAAAGGCGATCCAACTGAATGTGGAAATTATAGAATATCATTAATATCACATGCAAGCTGAAGATCATTCAAAAACGGCTGCAGCAGTATATCGACAGGGAACCGCCAGAAATTCAGGCCAGTTTCAGAAGAGCACGTGGAGCCAGGGATATCATTGCTGATGTTGAGAATACCAGCAGGATGTTTACGTATGTTTTATTGACTGTGCAAAGGCATTCGACTGTGTGGATCATAACAATTTATGGATAACATTGTGAAGAATGGGAATTCCGGAACACTTAATTGTGCTCATGAGGAAACTTTACATAGATCAAGAGGCAGTTGTTCGGACAGAATAATGGGATACTGATTAGTTTAAAGTCAGGAAAGGTGTGTGTCAGGGTTGTGTTCTTTCACCATACCTATTCAATCTGTATGCTGAGCAAATAATCCGAGGTGCTAGACTATATGAAGAACAGGGCATCAAGATTGGAGAAAACTCATTAACCACCTGCATTATGCAGATGACACAACCTTGCTTGCTGAAAGTGAAGAGGACTTGAAGCACTTACTAATGGAGATCAAAGACCACAGCCTTCAGTATGGATTGCACCTCAACATAAAGAAAACAAAAATCCTCACAAGTGGACCAGTGAGCAACATCATGATAAATGGAGAAAAACCGAAGTTGTCAAGGATTTCATTTTACTTGACTCCACAATCAACAGCCATGGAAGCAGCAGTCAAGAAAGCAAAAGACTCATTGCTTTGGGTAAATCTGCTGCAAAGGACCTCTTTAAAGTGTTGAAAGGCAAAGATGTCACCTTGAAGACTCAGGTGCGCCTGACCCAAGCCATGGTATTTTCAATCGCATCATATGCGTGTGAAAACTGGGCATTGAATAGGGAAGACTGAAGAAGAATTGATGCCTTTGAATTGTGGTGTTGGTGAAGAATATTGAATATACCATGGACTGCCAAAAGAACGAACAAATCTGTCTTGGAAGAAGTGAGGCCAGAATGCTCCTTAGAGGCAAGTGGAGAGACTGCGACTTACATACTTTGTTCTTGTTGTCAGAAGGGATCAGTTCCTGGAGAAGGACATCATGCTTGGCAAAATACAGGGTCAGAGGAAAAGAGGAAGACCCTCAATGAGGTGGATTGACAGACTGGGTGCAACAAGGAGCTCAAGCATAACAATGACTGTAGTGATGGCTCAGGACTAGGTTGTGTTTCGTTCTGTTGTGCATAGGTTCGCTATGAGTCGGAACCAACTCAACAGTGCCTAACAACAACAACAACGTTAATGAGTTCATGCTGGAGTAGGGTGGGTCTTAAACCTAATTCCTTCTGAGTGGAATCTGAAAAAAGGGAAACCAGACACAGAATGACACACACAAGTATCATGTGCAAATGTATCTAAAAGCGGCAAAAATGCCAAGTATTGTCAGTAGTCCAAAAACTAGGAGAGAAGGCCACTGAATGAACGATGCAGCCAAAACTCTGGCTTTTAGCTTCCATAACTTTGAAAAAACGAATTTCTGCTATTTAAAGTCACCAATTTTTGGTATTTTTTGTTACAGCAGCGCTAGAGCACTCAGACACTGTGAATATACATATATCTGTAATTATTTCTATATGTGACTATGGTACAATGAATTCCCTTATTTCACCCCTTTTGCTCTTGGTTTTTGGAAAAATAACCTTAGAGGATTTCCTAGTAACTGAGTACTCCTAAAGATTTGTCAGGCATAGATCTGGCTAGGGAGCCCACCTGGGAACTTATAGCCATCATGCAAACTACCTGATAAAACCCCGGAACCCAGGGGCTTGGAGAGCTTTTTTTCTCTGAGAGCAGTCCTGGTCAAAAGCTCTCCAAGCAAAGACGTTTTCTGCTCTGAGAGCTGCACTGATTGACAAAGGGAGGGACATGTTCTCTACCTTGGAGGCCCTTCCAAACGTTGCTTATGTATCTCTTCTGATGCTGATCCTGAACTGTATCATGTTACTCCTAAGTTGTGTCCTTTTACCTTAGTAAAACACATAATCATAAGTATAGTTTGTAAGCTCTGCAAAAGGTTACATCAAATGACAGAAGCCAGCAAAGAAAGAGATTTTTGTGGGGAGGACTGGCTGGTGTCAGTGCTAAATGAGAAGTTGGAAAACAGGGACAAACTTGACTTTTGCCCTATGGTAACAAATGTTATGCTAATTTTTATTCATGAAGTTATCAGAAGGTGACCATATATATCTATATTAAGTTAAACATGAGTTCATACTGATTCTCCAACTCCAATCCATTATTTCGTGAATCATTCAAGTCTCTTCCCTTTGCTCATACGTAAACTCCCAATCCAAGAGTGAGAAACCTGGCTTCCACCTTTAATGATTCATTTATTTAATGATTCATGTATATCTATATCAGAATCATAACCTATGTGTCTTAGTTATCTAGTGCTGCTATAATAGAAATACATAAGTGGATAGTTTGACAAACAGAAATTTATTTTCCCACAGTCTAGTAGGCTACCCAGGGCATCAGGTCTAGGGGAAGGCTTCCTCTGTTGGCTCTGGAGGAAGGTCCTTGTCATTAATCTTCCCCTGGACTAGGAGATTCTCTGTGCAGGAACCCTGGATCCAAAGGATGTGCTCTGCTCCTGGCACCACTTTCTTGGAGATATGAGGTCCCCCTGCCTCTCTGTTTGCTTCTCTCTTACATATCTCAAAAGAGATTGGCTTAAGACACTAATCTTGTAGAGCTCATCAATATAACTGTTGCCAATCCATCTTATTAACATCATAGTTATAGGATTTACAAGACATAGGGAAATCACATCAGATGAAAAAATGGTAGACAATCATACAATACGAGGAATCATGACCTAGCCAAGTTGACAGATTTTTGGGGAGAGACCATTCAATCCATGACACCATGGGAAACAACTTTATCAACTAACATACAGTCCTTCTCTAATATTGTTTTTAAATTCACTTTTGTGTATTTTGGAAACCCTGGTGGTGTAGTGGTTAAGTGCTACAGCTGCTAACCAAAGGGTCCGCAGTTCAAATCTGCCAGGAGCTCCTTGGAAACTCTATGGGGCAGTTCTACTCTGTCCTATAGGGTCGTTATGAGTCAGAATCGACTTGATAGCACCGAGTTTGGTTTTTTGTTTTATGTACTTCACTCATTACCAAGTTACTTAGATCAACACATTTTCTCCCACTTCCTTTCAGTAAGATTGTTTCATATATTTTAATACAAATCACTAATTTGTAGTACTAATTGCTATAAATTTGCCTTCTTCAGAATAAGCAAATTTTCCACACCAGAAATTAGAATATAATTAGAATCGTGTATAATTAGAATGACTTTTTTCAAACATGCTAACAATCTATTTTAGTTGATGTAGTTAGGCTGTACACATTTAAAGTGATTAATGATTGTCTTATGTTATCTAGTGCTGCCATAACAAAAATACCACAAGCGGATGGCTTTAACAAAAAGAAATTTATTTTCTCATGGTCTAGTAGGTTACAAGCCCAAATTCAGGGAGTCGCTTCAGGGAATGCCTTTCTCTCTCTGTTGGCTCTGAAAGAACGGCCTTGTCCTGAATCTTCCCCTGGTGGAGGAGCTCCTCAGGCACAGGGACCCCGTGTCCAAAGGAAGTGCTCTGCTCCTGATGCTGCTTTCTTGGTGGTATGAGGTCCCCAATTCTCTGCTTGCTTCCCTTTCCTTTTATCTCTTGAGAGATAAAAAGTGGTACAGGCCCACCCCAGGGAAACTCTCTTTACATTGGATCAGGGAGGTGACCTGAGTAAGGGTGGTGTTACAATCCCACGCTAATTTTCTTTAGCATAAAATTACAATCACAAAATGGAGGGCAATCACATGATACTGGGAATCATGGCCTAACCAAGTGGATACACATATTTTTTGGGGGACACAATTCAATCCATGACAATGATATAGTTGAATTTCCATGGAGCAGCTGGTGGATTTGAACTGTCGACATTTTGGTTAGCAGCCCAACTCTTAACCACTGTGCTACCAGGGCTCCATAGCTGAATTAATACCTACCATATTTGTAATTATTTTCTAGTCTTTGTATTATCTTTTTAAAAATTTCCCTTCTTCTTTTTTTGCTTTCTCTGGTTTTAGTTGAGCATTTTACATGATTCTATTTTCTCTGCTTTCTTAGCAGATCAATGTATTTTTTTTAAAAAAAATTATTTTAGTGGTTGACCTAGAGTTTGCTGTGCACACACACACACACAAACACACACACACACATATATATGTATATGGATCCCTGGCGGCATAGTGCTTAAGAGCTCAGCTACTAAAAAAATGTCGGCAGTTCAAATCCACCAGCCGCTCCTTGGAAACCCTAAGGGGCAGTTCTACTCTGTCCAATACGTTCGGGGTGAGTCAGAATCGACTACCTATCTAGAAATATTCCCTAAATACAGTGATTTAGCACTTGAGGATTGAGCCAGTTTTTAGTGTGAAAGAGCTGGCAATTTCTTAATTTTCATCATATACCTTCTGTACTATCAAAGGCACGATCTTGTGTTTGTGAACTTTAACTTTGGAAGGGCCAATATTCAATAGTCTAGATAAGATGGAAATGGTATCTAAGCTGAAGTAATAGATGTAAGAAGGGAGAAAGAATTCTCTAGTAAGAGTTATTACACTGTAAGAGCTAACAGGAGTTAACATCTTTTTTGAATCTGGCAAACTATTGCTCTATATATAGCCTGGACAAAATTTTTGTTTAATTTCCCATAACTAATACTTTCAAAAGATCCACAGTGTCATTAAAATGATGGGGGGGGACAACACTGAAATGGAGGGTATAATACATACATAAAAAACATAGTAATAACCAAATAGATAATTTTATTAAAGAACCTGCAAGACTCCCTCAATGTGAAATACTAGATAACAATTATCTTCCTTCTACAGAAATTTTAGTCAGAGACTTCTTTGAAACTTTTACCTTTTATGTGTTCACTTTTATTGTTAAGGAATACGTTCAAATATAATTACAAAAGTTAATTTTGATTCCTCAAATACCCAGTGTCTTTCCAATGTGGTAGAAGCATACGTTTTGTCACGAGTACTTAAAAATGTCCAGGAAGTGCAGTAATGTTTACATAAGAAATTAATGATTAGACCCCAGGAGTATATTTTCAATGAACATATCTGTCATGAAGTTTTATGTAGGGGTATAGGTGAGGGTTCTCTATGTCTGCCATATACTTCTCAGCAAGAAGTTCCAGGAATAGACTATTCTTTGCTTTTCTAAATAGGAAAATTGTAGTCAGTAAACATTTCATCCTTTGAAGTATTCAGGTGTTTGTGGTTTACTTCTCTACATTTCCAATTAGGCAAGCCATTCTCTTTTCTCTTTGGAAATTAAAGTAATGATCATTAAAAAGAGTGGCTTGAGTTTTCTTATTTGAAAACAATGGCTTGAATCAAGATGAATAACTATGGAATTGGGGAGCTGATTTGGCCTTTCCTCTAAAACAGCATTAAATAAAACCCCCCTCTATTTGCAATCCAAAATATAATCCATCTCAAGTTTACCTTTATTGATATTCTTTTTTTTGCCTTATGAGTTTTCTTGTGAGCAAATTTGAAAAGACAATCCTGAACTTAACTCCAAAGTAGCAAGATAGCATAATCCCCCTGTAATGTTGACATCTGTGTTGAGTTTTTTGCCAAGCATTCTAATTTTACACTTGTGAACAGTCTCTCCCTGCAATATGGTGGAATAGTTGAACGGTACACAATGGCAAGAGATATCTGGTACTCATTAAACAGCTTTGAATATACTATCATTTAGTTTAGTCACTATTTTTCATGATGCATTTTTTTTTTTAAATTTTGTGGTGAGTTGTCACCCTTAATATTCTTTTTGTTGGTGAATGGCTTCATGGGTCATGAATAGGATAGTAAGAACCAGACAGTCTGACTCCAGAAAAGTGGAAAGCTTTTATGAAAGGATTTCTATTTATTGCAAGCATTTCAATTTAGTGCATGAGGGCCAAACAAGAAAATATACTTAGCAAGAATAATAGTGTGTAAGGTTAATAGCATATTATACTACACACAGAGAGAACATTTTTATACAAAGCATATACTAATTAGTACATTACTAACACAAAGTAAAATAAACATGCATGTAAAGCTCTGATTGACAGATAAGCTAAAAATAAAAAAAAGTATTGCAAGAGGATCCTTTTGTTATAAAAATGTAGATGTTTTCAATTCTCAGATCAAACATACAAGTTAATATTAAGCCTTTGAGAAGTCAATTTATTTTTCTCATATGGATTAGATGGGGCTGAGCATTGCTGTGTTTACCAATGTAGAAATATCAGAAATTTTGGAAATATGCTCTTTGTTAGAACATATGGCTTTGGATTTATCATGTGTAACCTTCGTAGTCTCCCACACTAGCCTATATTTTCCATTGTCACAAATAATATTTATTTTTAAGTTGTTAATGTAACAGTTCTATGAGGATGCTAAGGAAATATTTAGTTTAATTAGGTGCTAGAATAATAGGAGAAACATATTTTATGATACAGGAAAATACGTAATAAAGCTCACAGAATAACAAATGTATTTTGAAGCTGAATAAGTGTCATATATATCATTACACATCATATCAATATTTATGTGGGGAAGAGTGAACTAATATTGTATGTGACAAAATTCCATTATCAATCATTACTCTGTACTTTGTTACAGAAAATATAGCTTAAAATTTCACTAAAGTTTTGAATTAATAGTTTTTGAAATATGAGTCTACATATTAGCTATAATATCTTATAATGGTCTATACTGTTAAAATAAACAGCTTAGACACTTTCCTATAACCTGAATCAACTTCCTTCACCTATTTCCCTAGATAGCTACATTGGTATATTTGTGACTAAAAAGCAATGAAGGAACCATTCTATTCACTTATTGAAAAACAAAATAGAAAATAAGAACAAAAAAAAATGCCGTTATGTATCTTAATGTTTTCTTTCTTTCTTTCTTTTTGGAACAGTTGATATAATGTAGATTGAATTTTTCTCTCCTTTCTCAAAAGATGGTTTGCAAATTCTTCAAAAAGCATATAAAGGGTTGAAAAAAGATAAGAGTTATCTAAACTACACTTGGGCAATGAAGAGTCATTATTGTCTAGGTTTTAACGCAACCACTTTCCTAAGTTGCTTTATTACATAAGCTCATAACAAACTCTAATCTATTTTTCCTACTGAAACTGTACAGCACCATTCCCTTCTAGTTAAAAAATGTTTATGGTAAAAATTGGTGAGGCTATTCCTTAAACATTATATTAGTAAAGAAGAAAAAATAACTTTGTTAAAATTTTCAATGTCCAGATATTAATTCATTCTAATATATTCATGGTAATATTACCTTGACAGAGGAAAAGACAACTAAAGTTAAATTGAGAATTTTAAATGAAGGTATGTATGAGATACCTAAATTCTTATAAATGTATCTCTTTCTCTCTGATACTTGGTGCTTAGTATCAATTAGATGCCTTGGTATTTCTATCAATTAAAAAATAGAAATAAATAGCTAATATTTGATCACTTAAAAATGCTGAAGATTCTATTAAATATGGACTGTCCCATTTAATCATCATTATAACCATTATGAGTCTAGATGTAAGATCTGGTAGCCTGACTAACCAGGCCACGATTTCAATATGATATTACCAAGGAACACTGAATGTATCTCACCTTTATGGAAGGAAAGTGAAGGGAAGGCATAAAAAAAGGAGGCCATATCTTTGTAGAATTATCTAGCCAATATTTGTTGGATATTGACAAATTGTGTGTTGGTTAAGGAATGGGGAGAATCGCACACCTTTTCTGAACTACAGAGCCAAAGTTTGAAAGTGGCAGGAACTAAGTCAAGACACAGATGTGGAATATTATTATTGAGTTGGCTATTAGAATGTCCTTTGAATTGCCAAATGAGTTGCAACCTCAAAGATGCAAGCAGAGGATGGAGAAGCTTCTACACCAAGCATTACATTAATCTGGAATGTGTAGAAGTCCTGTCCACCAGTTACAAAGCTAGCCAATCTTTGGGAATTTATAAAATCTGACTGTCTTTGAGTAATGCAAATGTTTAAAATGCAAGACTGCTAAGCAAAGGTTGGATATTTGAGTCCACCCCGGCGTGCCTGGGAAGGGTCAGGCTATCTACTTCTGAGAAGTGAGCCATTGAAAACCCTTTGGAGCACTGTTCTAACCTTACACAAATGGGGTGGCCATGAGTCCTAGTTGACTCAATGGCAACTGGTTTTACTGTTTTTAACTAAGCTTGAGCTTTCTATGCTATAAACTATAGTTCGTAATGCCTTCTTTATATGGTTACTGTAAAGCTTTAATTAGGTAAGTGTGGAAAATGTTGATACTTTCTATAACATTTAGAAAGTTAATAAGTATTTATTGAAACTCTATAATTCAGTCAACAGAGATACAGCAGTAAACAAAATAGTCAACATCCCTTTCCTCAGGGAGTTTTCATTCCTTTTGGGAGAGATAAAGATAAACAAACAATCGAATGTCTAATAAATTCAAAGGCAAGAAGAACAATGGAGAAAAAATATCACAAAGGAATGGGAACAGTTGTCTCAAGGATTGGTGTGTGTGTTCATGGGTGGCTGATACCATCTCACTTCGGGCGGTGAGGGAATTCTTACTGATAAAGTATAATTTGATGTGGTGCAAAGACCTGAAGAGGAAAGAGGAAATGACATATTAAAGAATCCACAAAGAGACAGTTTTGTCTGGAATGTAGAGAGCGAAGGGAGAGAGCAAGAGATGAAGTAAGAGAGTTGAGAGATTAGAGCGTGTCCAGCCTTGGAGGCCAGTCTCACAACCCTGGATTCACTCTGAGGGCTAAGAGAAGCCACTGGAAGGTCTCGACTAGAGGAAACACATCATCTTATGGGAGCTTTAAAAGGATCACTTTGGTCATGCTGTTGTGAATAACCCAAAGAAAAAGAGAGAAACTTCCCTTAAGTGTTGACTGTTATTGTACCATCATGATCAATTTAAAATACTACACATTCAGTGCAAATTTATTTAAGCAAATTAAATAAAGTTAAATGGCATAATATAAAAATTCCTTCTCATGATAGTGAGGTTAGTTTTTTTTTTTTTTTTCCTTCATTAAGTGTATTCTGCCTACTTACAGTTTTTCTTGTATTAAATTTTCTACTTTTAGAAGCAGCTAGAGGAGCAGCAGGAAACCCTGGTGGTGTAGTGGTTAAGTGCTACCACTGGTAACCAAGAGGTCAGCAGTTCGAATCTGCCAGGCGCTCCTTGGAAACTCTATCAGGCAGTTCTACTCTGTCCTATAGGGTCGCTATGAGTCGGAATCGACTCGACGGCACTGGGTTTCGTTTTTTTTTTTTTGGTTTAGAGGAGCAGCAACCAAAACTGTATTAGAACTGGTAACTACATTTGTATGCAGTTTTCCATGTTTTACTGTTATAATTTTTGTAGATTTATTTCTTTTGGCAAAGAAGTTAGATAAAAAGAGATCAATTCATACTTCTGATTGCACCCATTATAAACAACCAAAATTGGTACTTCCCTCTTGATTTCTCTTTGCGATTCTTTGTATCTGTGTCTGTATCTTCATAAACCAATTATTTTTTGGTGTGTTCTTGTCAGACCACTGGGATTCTACAAAGACATTAGTGATTTTTATATTTGGCAGCAATCACTTCTATTGAGTCAAAAATATAGAGCTATCATTTGCGTTATTATTATTGTTTATGATTTTAGAACTAAAACATGTAAATTAGGTCACTGGCAACATTTAAAAGATATATACAATTATTTGTATACTTATTTAGGCAAACATCAATAAATGCCTGGTGTCACTTTAGTATAGATGTAATCTTAATCTGTGGATTTCTAAAAACCATCTCCTGAGAACTTTTACCACAGAATCAATATTCATGTCTAGTTCTTTACTGGTATTTTTGCATAACTAAATATTAAGGAAAGAGATTTCACGCCTAGCTACCTTCAGATGAGTGATTTCATGGGATGCTTACTTCTTTTAAAAAACAAATAATAAACAGTTTTAAAATAATAGTTTTAATATGACTGATATGAAAGAGGCCGACATGGTTTTGATATTCAAAAACAGTCTAGGAATTAGATTCTTTTTGGGTTCCAATTTGTATACCATGATGTGTGTGTTATATTTGTGTCTTTTTATGTCTTCGTACACAATGTATGCTTGTATTCCTCACTGTTTATTTTATTTAATTTCTCTGATACATTTCAAGCTCTGTTATACCAACAGCTTTGGGTACCTTTCAAAGTAAGTATAGATTTCTTCTGCTATCAGAAAGTACAGCATTCCTATGAAAACTTTCATAAGCCAAAATGGCATAAATTAACGAGGCGATCACCACTAATTTCTATGAGAAAAAACTTTCCAGCGTTCCAAGACCCAAAAAATAACCTACCATTTCACAGCAAATAACACATAAAACCTAAAATAGCACTAATGTATAGTAAAAACAAGAATGATATGATGCTCACAGACACAGTTCAAAGCTACAGCAGCCTGATGCCGAGATGCTGAGTGTAGTTCCAGGGGAAGGGGCTTGGCAATGCCCTTCTCGGTGCTTGGGATGTGCGCTGCCTCTTTAACGTCCGGCTACAAAACAAACCCTGAAAGTAATTTTCACTTTTCACAAAAGTGAAAATCCTCTTCGATTTCATTCAGTTAGTGAAAATAGGCTAATATAGGTCTTTCATAAGAACGAAGTGGCATAAAGTGACCTTTTAAAAAGTGAGGGATAACTGTATTACGTTTAATATAAATTTACAGTATGTGTGAAAGAATTAAAAAACACATTTGGAAAAACAAGATGGAGGACGTAAGGAGCCTATACAATGTTTTCCTTCTTTCTGTTTTTTTAGTGGGAAGGCATGATGTGTTCCATAATTTCCTGTACTATCAGTATCAGGGTCCTCTAATGATCCCGTGCAGAGGGCCAATTGTGGAAACCTGTTGAGGGAAACTAAGATCATCCACCCACTTCTGATGCCAAATTTCTCTTCACACGCCAGCTGCATCCTACGGAAATCTCAACTTCTCTTTCCTGTTCAATCAGACCCAAGCTGCCCACACACTCCCAGAACCTGAGGCTACGTCATCAGGTACTAGCAGCAAGCACAAGAATCCACATAACTCTCTCGACATCAGACCAGCTGACCCTAAACCTGAATTTTCTTCTTTCCCTTCAGAGTATTAACTACAAGCTTAGGATTACACTTGACTCCCTCCACTTCCGGCCTGACAGCACCCCCTGCTCTTTTGGATCCATAATCAAAGCTGGTATACTAAGACTCTGAGCAAGGGTAATCTTTGTCTAAAGGAGTGTGACACTTTTCCCATGGAGACTATGCAAGGATGAGGAAGGGATGACTGGAAGTTGGACAGGCAGGACGATGAAGAGCACTTTTCAAAATGACCCTACACGGCTATGAGATTAATACCAGCATTGAGCTGAGATCACAGTGGTGTGCCCCCTCTCCCACCACCCCTCTTTTCACTGCAGTAGTGACACTTTTCACCCTTTGCCCATTGTTCAATCTCCACTCAGTTTTAAGCATCATAAAAACAAAACCCATTGCCATCGAGTCGATTCTGACTCATATGGATACTACAGGGCAGAGTAGAACTGCCCCATAGGGTTTCAAGGGGCAAGTGGTGGATTTGAATGGCCAACCTTTGGTTAGCAGCCAAGTTCTTAACTAATGCACCACTAGGGTTCCTTAACTATCATAGCCCCTGGCATCCTTAGACAATCATTAGGCATAGAGGAGACCCACAAAGACAATTCTAAAATGCATGTCATTGAATTATTAACAGTGATGTGATATTTTTTGAATTCAGAGCTTACAGAAAGTCTATGCCACAGTTAAAGAAGGAATTCAGGTTTCATAGTATTGTTCTTACTATATCATTAAGGACCATATCAGTTCATGCATTATCCCTGGTGTTCATTCAGGTATCCACAGTTCGATTTCCAAACATCTCCTCTGTGATTCAGCCCTGCAAAATAATTGAATATATTTTTTATTTTTTTAACAGTTTTACAGTAAGAAATAGGAAGATAATTTAAATCACATGTCCTTCACTCAGGTTATTTCATCTTTATGGTAATATAGTAGATGTATTTAGTATAATTCTAGTCATTATTTTAGCAGAAAAGGATAATATTTTTTAGTACTTAATCTGACAGACATTGTGCCAGGTGTTTTACATGCATAATTTTATTTGATTCACATAAAAAATTTTGAGATAGATACTGTTAGTCTAATTCTTCAGTTGAAGATTAATTTTACCACATTCTTATTACTACCATGTGGCAGACCCAGATTTGAGCACATGTCAGTCTCATGTCAAATATATAAGCCTAACCACCTCATCTTATATTATTGCTTTCCAAATTGTTATGCCATTGAATCTTGATGAAAGGAATCTCAACCAAAATTTTCTTCACCTTGTAGTTTTTACCTTTATGGAACATGTCAATACATGCTTATATTGCTCTGTGGTAGCATGGGTGACAAAAGTTAAAGCATATAAAGTATAACCTTGCAACTAACTTTCTTCTGTTTTAACCTTTATAGTTTTGCTTTTGTACTAACCATGTCATTTATTTGCCACATAAAAAAAGAGAGCTTTCAAAAGAAAATTTCAGTTCTTTGAAAGATTGAGCAAAGAAAATGAGAAAGTAAAGGCTAGCTGCAAGTACCCATTAATAATCAGAACATGGAATGTATGAAGTATGAATCAAAGAAAATTGGAAGTTTTCAAAAATGAAATGGAACATTTGAAGATCAATATCCTAGGCATTAGTGAGCTGAAATGGACCGGTATTGGCCATTTTGAATCAGACAATCATATGGTCTACTATGCTGGGAATGACAAATTTAAAAGGAAGGGCTTCACATTCCTAGTCAAAAAGAACATTTCAAAATCTATCCTGAAATACAACACTGTCAGTGATAGGATAATATCCATACACCTACAAGGAAGACCAGTTAATACCAGAAAAGACTCTGAAACTTGTTCTTGAACATAAAATAGCTAAAGGGAATGGGAAAAATGATAAAGTACAAGAGTTAACAGAAAATTTCAAAGGGTGACTTGAGAAGACAGAGTAAAATATTATAATGAAATGTGCAAAGACCTGGAGTTAGGAAAACAAAAGGGAAGAACACGCTTGGCACATCTCGGCCTGAAAGAAATAAAAAAATTCAAGCTTCGAGTTACAATATTGAAGGATTTTATGGGCAAAAAATTGAATGACTCAGGAAGCATCAAAAGAAGATGGAAGAAATACATAGAATCACTGTACCTAATAGCATTAGTTGACATTAAACTTTTTAAGACGTAGTATATAATAAAGGGCCAATGGTATTGAAGGAACAAGTCTAAGCTGAGCTGAAGAGAATGATAAAAAACACTCCTGGAACTGAAGGAGTATCAGTTGAGATGTTTCAACAAAGAGATGCAGTGCTGGAAGCACCCACTTGTCTATGCCAAGAAATCTGCAAGACAGCTACCTGGACAACTGACTGAAAGAGACCCACGTTCATGCCTATTCCAAAGAAAGGTGATCCAGTGGAACCTGGAAATTGTCAAACAATATCATTAACATCACATGCACATAAAATTATGCTGAAGATAATTCAACAAGCAATGCATCCACAGGAAACTGCCAGAAATTCAAGCCAAATTCAGAAGAGAACTTGGAAGGAGGGATGTCGTTGCTGATGTCAGATGGATCTTTACTGAAAGTAGAGAACACTAACAACGCTGACTGTGCAAAGGCATTCAACTGTGCAGATCATGGCAAATTATGGATAATATTGCAAAGAATTGGAATTTTAAAATACCTAATAGTGCTCATGCAGAACCTGTACACAGACCAAGAGGTAGTTGTTTGAACAGAACAAAGGAATAATGCATGGTTTAAAATCAGGGAAAGTGAGCATCAGGATTGTGTACTTTCACCATACCTATTCAATCTGTATGCTGAGCAACTAATCCAAGAGGCTGGACTATGTGAAGAACATGGCATTGGAATTGGAGGAAGACTCATTAACAACCTGGGATATGCAGCTGACACAACCTTGCTAGCCTGAAGTGAAGAGAACTAATGAAGATCAAAGACTGCAGCCTTCAGTATGAATTAAACCTTAACATAAATAAAACAAAACTCCTAAAAACTCAACCAATAAGCAACATCACGATAAAAAGAGGAAAGACTGAAGGTGTCAAGGATTTCATTTTACTTGGATCCACAATTAACTCCTATGGAAGGAGCAGACAAGAAATCAAATTATATATTGAATTGGGCAAATCTGAGGCAAAAAATATCTTTATAGTGGTAAAAAGCAAAAGATGTCACCTTGAGGAGATGTTCACATGCATAAGGTGCACCTGACCCAAGCCATGGTGTTTTCAATTGCCTCATCTGTATGTGAAAGCTGGACAATGAATAAGGAAGGCTTAAGAAGAATTGGTGCCTTTTGATTATGCTGTTGGTGAGGAACATTGAATATACATACCATTGATTGTCAGAAAAAGGAACAAATCTGTCTTCAAAGAAGTATAGCCAGGATGCTGTACGGAAGCAAGGACAGCAAGACAAAGAACTTTGGACATATTGTCAGGAAGGTTCAGTCCCTGGAAAAGGGCATTATGCTTTGTAAAGTAGGGAGGGTCGGCAAAAAAAAGCTCTCAACTAGATGGATTTGCACAGTGACTGCAACAAGGGGTAAAACGTAGCAACAACTTCTCAGGATGGCACAGAACGTGGCAGTGTTTCCTTCTGTTGTACATTGGGTCACTATGAGTTGGACCAACTGGAGCAAACCAAAAAAATAAAAAGCACAGCATCTACCAAAACAACAAAGACTAGTGAACATACAGTCTTTGATTTTTTTTCCACTTATACTGTTCACATGCATAAATTTTCCAATTAAAAAAAGATTAAGGTTTAAAAAAAATTTTTTTTAATGCATATCTGTTCACTACCTATTTTAAAAAAAAAGTTACTGTCAAGTCAATTAGGACTCAAAGAGACCCCAAAGAAAATAGACTCTCAACATTTAAAATATCTGTATATCTTTGCCAAATTTTATATATCTATAAAATCCAGGATAGTATTATATATTTTCTCATTGCAGAAATCCTTGACATGATAAGTAATAGGCTTTTTTTTTTTTTTTAATGAACAGGAAACACTCCATGTGTTTTTACAGTTTTTCATTTATTGTGAAGAATTTAGTACCTGTAATTTTCTATCTGGGAAAAATTTATTTGCAATAGTTTCTAAATTAAGATGAGATTCTATTATTTGTTGAGTTTGTATAATGAAACAATTTTTGTATTAAATTGGGATGAAATTCCAGAACTGTTTGGAGAATAGAATATCAAGAAACAAATTAAATTCCCTTTGAATGGAAAATTGAACTTGTACTTTCATGAAACTGTCTATTGACGATAAACCCATTAATGAAACAGTGCTTTAATTTCACCACAGGCTTTCATTACTTTTAAAGTAAGTAGACTCAGTCTAACTTAGAATTTCATGGGAATGTTCAGTTGGATTAAAAATGTTAAAATTAAAATTGCCACCAAGTATTTTTTCTTAGATAAGAACTAACAGTGCTATGTACCATTGAGCATATGGGTTTGCCTTGCGTTTGTTTTGACATTAATAACATTAAAGATAAGCCTCTGAGGGTTTAACAATTAGTATTGTTAAACAATGAGTCTCTCCATTCTTGTATCCACATTACACAGGGAATGCAATGCATCTGGACTGCAACTCTGTCACCTTATCTAGGAGTTCTTCCTATTTTCAAAAACAGGATGAGATAGAAATACAGCTTGTTTTGAAGGGAGATACCTAAACTCCTTTTTGTCTTTGGCTTGAAGGCACCTAACGATAACAACAAACTGCTTTTGTGGAACTGTTTGTCAATACTTTAGGTATTCTGGAATCACATATCGCAAGGTGTGTAATTATCCTCTGAGATTTCCTAAATTCTTTTCTAACATTAAATAGAATATGCAGAAAAGGGGAAATTAAATTTGCTCAGATAAATGGCGTGATGAGAGAGATCTTTAAAATATTCATTTTATCTTTTTCTTATTTGCTGGGGTGTTAATTTCCTTCCAAATTAAGCAACTGAAGTTCTAATGTAATATATATTCTGTGAAAAAATCAGTAAATTAAGAGAATAAGGGTACTATTATAAAATAGAAAAAAATTAATTCAACTGTTTTTTTGAGCTAATTTTATCATACTGTCTTCAAAAAGGTGTGCTCAAAGCAACGACTAAGTGCTATTGTAGGAAGATAATAACAAAGGGCCTCTATATTAAGGTTACGGAGACACTAGTAGCTTAGTGGTTAAGAACTATGGCTGCTAACTAAAAGGTCGGCAGTTCAAATCCACCAGGTGCTCCTTGAAAACCCTATGGGCAGTTCTACTCTGTCATATAGGGTCTCTATGAGCTGGAATTTACTCGACCGCAAGGGGTTATATTAATGTGTGAAGCCCCATGGCTAAGTGGTTAAGAGCTCAGGCTGCCAACCAAAAGGTTGGGCAGTTGGAATACACCAGACCTCCTTGGGAACCCTACGGAGCAGTTCTACTCCATCCTATTGGATCACTGTGAATAGGAATGGACTCCACTGCACTCACACACACACACACACACACACACACACACACACACATTAAGGTTGCAGTCCCTGGATGGGAAAAATGGTTAAGAGCTCCACTGCTAACTGAATCTGTCTTGGAAGAAGTACAACCAGAATGCTCCCCAGAAGCAAGGATGGCGAGACTGCGTCTTACATACTTTGGACAAGTAGTCAGGATAGATCGGTCCCAGGAGGACATCATGCTTGGCAAAGTACACGGTCAGCGGAAAAGAGGAAGACCCTCAAGGAAGTGGGTTGACACAGTGGCTGCAACAATGAGCTCAAGTATAAGGATTATAAGGGTGGAGCAGTACCGGGCAGTGTTTCGTTCTGTTGAGCAGAGGGTTGCTATGAGTCGGAATCAACTGGAGGACACCTAACAACGACAACTGCTAACCGAAAGTTTGGAGGTTACAATCCGTCCAGAAACATCTTGGTGGTCTTGTTCCGAGGAGTCAGCCACTGAAAACTCTACCAAGCACATTTCTACAGTGATGCAAAAGGAGTCCTCATGAGTCAAAATCTTGCCAGGGCTTCGGTCTGGAATTAAGTTCTATCAGTTCCATTGATGTTCAGTCCTGTATGTTTCTTAACTGATTTGTCAAATGATAAATTTAATGACCCATTGCTTTAGTGGTGGAGGGAAAGGGCTTTATTCCCTCCCTTAAAATTTACATCATTGTAAAATACAAACCTGTTACCGTGGAGTCAATTCTGATTTGTTGTGACCCCATAGGACAAAGTAGAACTGCCCCATACGGTTTCCAGTGAGGGGCTGGTGGATTCGAACTGCTGACCTTTTGGTTAGCAGCAAAATTCTTAACTCCTGTGCCACCCTTTAATCTTCTCTCTATTTCACTCACCCACATTGTAACATTCCTGGAGTGATCAGTGGAATTGAAAATCAGGAAAGAGAAATTACAATGTGGATTTTAGCCCTTCCTTTTCTTCTCCCTCTTGGTAATTGACTACTCTCCTGGTTTTCTCTATCCCTCCATATCTTAAATTTTTCATCATAAATCCAGTCACTGTAATAGAGACATCTAGATGTACCAGTGCAGCTGTATTCCCGAATTCAGTCTTTGGGAATCTAATTATTTCAAATATGAGCCAAAATCTCCAACATCATCTTGGTCTCCAACAAAGGTAATCTTTTGTCTACACTATGACGTACAGTGTTGTCTAATTTCTCAGTTAGTTCATCCCTTGGGCATAGAATAAAAACAATGGTAAAAAGGAACAATAATTTTAGCTAAAAAATAAGTGCCAGTCATTTTTCTAAGCAAAGTGCATGTATAAATTATTGTGGTTCACACACTATTACCCTTACCAATAAGGTGTTATTATTATATCTACGGCCTCGCAGCTAATAAATGGAAAAAGCACGTTTTGAATCTAACCAATCTGGCTCCAGACTTCACTATATGATTTATTAGACATCCTAACTTCTAACACAGAGACAATGTCAAGGACAAATAAAAATACTTCTAATGTGCACCAACCCAAATTTGATTTGATTTCCCATCTCACCAAAGTTAAAAAAGTCAATTCTAAGTCAGTGAAACTGTGTTAATGGTTTCCCTTTTGTCAAAATTTCAGCACAACTTCTTTATTTTTTGTTGAATTTTTGTTGACTGATAAATATATCAAAATCTTAAGATGCTAATTAACAGAAATACATGCATTTATATAAATAGACATTTAGTGAATATTTTTCTGAACTTACACAATTTTTGTATAGTATACATTTAGAAAGATTTTCATAAAGGTTAAACTTATAGTAAGAAACGAAGACTTTAGTTAATAAGTACATCTAAAGCGATTGGTTGAAAAACAAAAAGATTAAACACAGACTATGTATGTACTGACATCAACTTAACGGAAGGGGTCACACTTTACATAAAACTTAAACATGAATGAAGCAAAATTAAGAATAATCATGACAATGAAAATGAAAAGAGAAGTAAGATGACAACTCATAGCAACCCTATAGGACAGAGTAGAACTGCCCATACATAGGTTTTCCAAGGAACAGCTGGTGGATTTGAACTGCTGACCTTTTGGGTAGCAGCCAAACGCTTAATCACTGCAATACCCGGGCCTCAGAAATTATGTAGCATGTATAAACCAGTTTTCTGTAAATGGGGATTAGAGAATTAATAAACAATTTTTATTGGCTAAATTTCCTGTGTAAATCCAATGTATAAAGCAGTAGTCAACTCTGTACTATGCAGACTATATGCCTCAGGAAAAAGTTAGCAAATAATAACCACAGCTGAGTTTTTTAAATGAGTAATTTGCTTTCAGCTGCATGAACTTTAAGAATTTGTCCTCTGTTTTATTCCATTGTCATTCATTGCACTGAGTTTCCTTACTATCCATAAGGCATTCACTATTAACACAGTGCCCTAATTTCTTTTTTTACCCTGAAGATGCGGAGATTGTCAGAGCGTAGCACTGAGTTGAGAGGATGCCAGCTCCCAGCACCTTCTGCAGGATGGCGCAGGAGCCCACAAAGTGCCAAATAAGAAATTCTCTCTTGCTTGCCAGGGCTTATGTGCTGAAAGATAGGCCCACATTTATTGTTCTTTATATCCTGCTGATAATTCAATAATATCTGAATTTTACTGTTCTAGATATTTGTATTTAAAAAAAAAATGTCATTGAGTCTATCCCCACTCATAGCAACCCTATAGATGTATATTTTCAATATGTTTTATGAAATTGGATATTTTTTAGATTGCCAATAGAAATAGTTCCAAGAAAAAGAATAAAATAATAAAAGACACAAAGTACACCTCCATAATCCCCTGTCCCCCACTGGAAAAACGTATTATGTTACCATCCAACTGCCTTGCCTTTGCCCGAAAAGCTATACACAGTACAACGTGTTTAAGTCCAGACATTTCCAGTTTTGTTTTATTTTTTTTCCTTGCCCTATGCACAGTCAGGGGGAACATTAAATATAAAATATGAGAGAGTGGCATTTTTGTAGTTGTGATTGCAACTTTCTGGTTATGGTTGATGTTCCATAAAACACTCCTGTAAAAGATTGAAAGCAGTTTTTATGAAATTTAAAGTATGCATACTTTTCCTGACTTTTGCATGACTGAATATAACATCCTTTCATAAATAACCGATTAAAACTTTATCTAGACAGCAAGATGAAAAAGATATATTTACAGCCTTAACTTAACTTGCAATTTATATTCTAATAAACCACTTCTAAAAGAAACAGTGTCTTGGTCTTATTGAATTATACACATTTAAATGTAGACTTTGAATAGCAGCCAAGGCTGTGTGGGAAATCTTTCCACTGATAAACAGGAGACTGAAAGCTCAGTTAACTACGGTATTTTTTCTCTAAGGTGAGGTTTTAATAGATACTTTTCAGTGTAATATTGACTTTCAGATTATAATGCTTTTAGTTCAGAGTGTTAACATGATGGAGGCAAAGGAAGAAGGGGCTAAAACTAAAATCCCGGAAAAACCAAAGCAGCTAAGTTATTTAGATTCAGTGCTTCTATCTAAACAATTTAGATCATTCTCTAAATGAGAATATTAATTCCTCTTTATTTCTTTCCTTGTGTAAGTACGGTATATTTTAATCCAGCTGTTTTTGTCTTCCTGTGAGGAAAGCAATATCCTAGAATTAAATGCATGTGCTTTGAGAAAAGGGTACCCCTGTTCTTCCTAATGATGGGAGGTAACTAACAAAAAGAAAGGAGAAAAAGTGAAACCTAAATATCCTGCCTGTTTAGTGAAACATGAGATCTTGACCTGACCATGGAAACAAGGATCTGTTTCCTTTTAGGGGTGTCCTTGCTTTCTTCTCTGAGTGGATAGGGGTCTTATTAGTTGGTTTTGTGAGGAGAAAAACAGTTCTGGGACTGCATTATAAGTCAGTCCTTTAGTTTATAAATAAATAAAAGAGATAAATACTGGCATCTGTAAAAATAATTGGGCCACAATATTTTAACCCTTAACATTTGAAATAAACACCTCTGTTCTCATACTGTCTAGACAAAGAAATGAACAGAAAGTGTCTTCTTTCACAATATTTTGTTGATTTAGGTATAATTATATGCCTATTACTGTTGATTGCAATAAATGTGTTTACATTTTCTATTTTAAATTTTATGCATTGAAACACAAGCAGCGTATGAATACGATATATTCCTGTTCATTGACCACATGCATTTATTTACATTAAGTGTAATTTTCTAAATCTCCAGGTAAGAAATCTTAGCACATACTCTTGAAATATGGACCTTATCCACATTTTTAATTTCCTCCAAGAGTTTTTATGTATTTACTTAAAATCATCAACAAGCAAGTAGTAACATAGTACTCACTACCTAATACAAAATGGCATCTATGAATCTGCTTTTGATTAAAAGCAGTCATATATAATACATATGAAGACAGGGAAAATACAGCATTATAAAATAGCATGGCTTTGATTGCCCAATTTGGCTTTATTAATGCCTTAACCAAGACAGAGTTTAATAGGATTTCTCAGTGCTATATCCATTCAGAATGACGAACTTGGCTTGTGCAGTAATGAATGCGGGATTACAGAGAGCATTCCTGATTTATGCACTTTTTAAAGAATTGTTAAAACTGGTGAATCCTATTTTATACCATTACTGAAACAAAAGTTGCCTTCTTACATTGCCCCCTCCCCTTTTTATATTTCATCCTGGAGCCCAGTGGTTCTCAGAGTTATGTTCTGTGCTGTTTAATCTATTCTCAACCACAGCATATCTGTTTTCATTTGTTGGGTATCTCCAGCCAGTTACTGCGGAGTCACTCCAGCTCGCGGTGATCTCACAGGGGTCAGGTGGAATTATGCTCCGTAGAGTTTTCAGTGCTGTTTATTTCAGAAGCAGATCACCAGGTCCTTCTTCCTAGGCACCTCCGAGTAGACGCAAACCCCTGGCGTTTTTGGTCAGCAGTCCAGCGCATTGACCCCTGCACCACACAGGGATTCCGTCTTTTAAGGACAGTGGTTTTCAATAAGATTTCATTTGATAAAAAGAATTATGCTGCTAACAAAATATGAAAGCCCCTGCTTCCATACATTTGAGATTAATTTTGGCAGGTATTGTGGTAATCCAATGTAGCTTAATTTTTCTCCAGTCCAACATTAAAAAAAAAAAAATGACTCCACCTTCTTTACTGAATAACCTTCTCCAAAATCATATATTATGATCTATTTCTGGACTTGATATTCTAGTCTATTAATATCTTCGACTATCATTATAGCTTTGGCATATGGTCTTTATTGTTAGTGTTTTAATATTTGGCAATAAAAGGTCCACATTATCACTTGTCTATCTCAAAAATCATTTTGCATATCTGACATTTATTCTTTAAAATAGAGAATTATGCAATCAGATTTAAAAAATAGTTTGTCATTTTAATCTAAAACTAATTATATTTATGCCATATTTTGTTTTCTATCATGAAAATGCTTTCTCTCTCTAATTACCCATGTTCCTTTAATTTCCACAGTACTATTTTGTAGTTTTATTTTTTAAGGAGAAGTAGAATGCTGTGATTGTGAAGAGCTTAGAAGCTGCAATCAGTATAAGTTTGGCGATGAATTCAGGTATTTAAATGTATGATCCTGAGAAAAGTGATATACCTAAATATCCCGGTATTTAAATACTTAAATACTCTTGATTTTGTATAGTTATATGTGTTTCCAGTTAATGTTTATATTTCTTACATAGAAAACAAAACTGCGCTGTCATTTCTTACAAAGAAAAAACTACGCTAATATAATTTCAAAAAATAAATGTATATGATTTAGGAAAATCAGGTCATTTTTCTTAAGTCTTATCAGGGCCTACTAACACAATAACAGACCCCAGGCCACACATACAATAAAATAAAGGTAAGGACAAGAGGGTTTGAAGTTGTTGATCAGAGATGCCTGATGCAGTCCACTTCTTCACATCATTCAAATCTCCTTCTAAATTCATTGTTACCATCTTCCATTGTATAAATGGGGACAACAAAATGCTCTTTTTTCTTCTCCAAAAGGGGCATTATGGATTGACTTGTGTCCCCAAAAATATGTGCTATAAATTCTAAATCCCAAACCTACAGGATGTAGCCCATTTGAGAACAGAGTTTTCTTTTCTATGTTCATAAAGCCATGTCAGTGCAGGCTGGGTCTTAAGTCAATCACTTCTGAGATAAAAGAAAAGCAGATTAGACACAGCAGAAGACAGACACAGGGGAAGGGCAGACACTGTGTGAAGAAGAAGGAATCAGACCAGTCTAAGAGCCCGGGAGCTCCAAGGCCAGCTGACTAGAGACGCGCTTTAGAGTACTTAGTGTATGCGAGATAACAGAGGACGTGCTCTGCTCCCAGATTTGTTTATTCTTCTAAAAACAGTCCCCAAAACATCCAGTCAACATATTTGAATTTGTTGAATTAGCTGTAGTCATGCAAACAATAAGGATTAGGGATTTAAAAGGATTAGTTACAATATTCAGATTATGATTACCAGCAATAATTTCTAAAATGCATTGTTAAATACATATATTACATAATTATAATACCATATATAGCTTTTTATATCATCATATAAGTATGTGGAAATTGTGTATTAAGCTGTTCAAACATTGGGATAAAAAGATGTGATAAAACCAGAAAACACAAACCAGTTGCCTTTGAGTCAATTCTGACTCGTGGTGACCCGTATGCTACTGAATGGAATTGTGCCCCATAGACTTTTGTTCATTGTAATCTTTACAGAAGCAGATCACCAGACGTTTGTTCCTCAGTGCTGCTGGGTATATAAAAAAAATTAATTTTTTTTATATAAGTTCAGAAACATATTTATTCATTGTCTACTTATATAAATGCATATATTTCTGTTAATTAGCACCTTAAGATTTTGATATATTTATCAGTCAACAAAAATTCAACAAAAAATAAAGAAGTTGTGCTGAAATTTTGACAAAAGGGAAACCATCAACACAGTTTCACTGACTTAGAATTGACTTTTTTAACTTTGGTGAGATGGGAAATCAAATCAAATTTGGGTTGGTGCACATTAGAAGTATTTTTATTTGTCCTTGACATTGTCTCTGTGTTAGAAGTTAGGATGTCTAATAAATCATATAGTGAAGTCTGGAGCCAGATTGGTTAGATTCAAAACGTGCTTTTTCCATTTATTAGCTGCGAGGCCGTAGATATAATAATAACACCTTATTGGTAAGGGTGATAGTGTGTGAACCACAATAATTTATACATGCACTTTGCTTAGAAAAATGACTGGCACTTATTTTTTAGCTAAAATTATTGTTCCTTTTTACCATTGTTTTTATTCTATGCCCAAGGGATGAACTAACTGAGAAATTAGACAACACTGTAAGTCATAGTGTAGACAAAAGATTACCTTTGTTGGAGACCAAGCTGATGTTGGAGATTTTGGCTCGCAAAAGACAAAGGATTATATAAACAAAAATATTCCCTTAATCTCTTCATGACTCTGGACAGATTTCTACTTAAGTTTTTATTTTTTATTTATTTAATAATACCTATAGTAAAGTGTTGGAGCCCTGGTGGTGCAGCGGTTAAGAGCTTGGCTGCTAACCAAAATATCGACAGTTCAAATCTACCCGCTGCTTCTTGGAAACCCTATGGGGCAGTTCTACTCTATCCTATAGGGTCACTATGAGTCGGAATTGACTCGAAGGCAAAGTATTTTGTAAAAAGTACTGTGTCAATTATATCTACATGGTGAATTACAGATTTCATCATTATAAAATTACCTCCTTGCCTCTGCATTATTTTTTTATTTTAAATTATACTTTTTTCCAATATTTATAAACAATAAAAACATTTTGTGAACCATTGGGAATCTATTGCTATAGTTCATCTGAACTTAAGTGATTTGAATAAAGTATTTTAGTGTATGTGAGATAATAAATGATATACTAAGCCATGATTTATTCTTTCAGGTATTTAATGCTATTGTAGGGGTTTAAGCTTTATTTTCTGTTTACTTTTAAGAGGAAGAACAGATCCTTGCTCACTTTGAGGAGTCTGGATCCAGACCAAAATACTATATGTGATCTTTCAGGTGAGACCATACCAAAACCAAAAACCAAACCCATTGCCATCAAGTCAATTCCAACTCACAGCAACTCTATAGGACAGACTAGAACTGCCCCATAGAGTTTCCAAGGAGTGCCTGGTAGAGTCGAACTGCTGACCTTTTGGTTAGCAGCCATAGCACTCAACCACTAAACCACCAGAGACCATAGGCAATTCCAAAGGTTTTACCTGGTGGGTCTCAGAAGAGAAAGCTCTCCTCCCACAGCAGACTTCATGCACTGTCGGGGGAGAGTTGCTGTCAAGGGCTCAGGACTTTGCTATTTCTAACCCTTCTTTGTACTCTCTCCTTCCTGACCTTGTGTCCATAAAATGACAAGAACCTTTTGTTGGGAGCATCCTTTGTCCTTTCTTTTGGGTTAATGCAGCTACCACATTCACTTGAGAGTAGGTTCCTTGGCTGCCCACATTTGTGCTGAACCATCTGACTCTCGCTAGTCACCTTTCCATGGGGAGAAGTAACGAAACACGGAGAAGCCAGGGCTTTTCCTTGTTTAACCTCTTGCTTATACTATTGCATTAAGTGATTGTTAATTTAACCAGAGGTTAAATTCTGACCCCAAAAAGACATGTTGAAGTCCTAAGCCCTGTACTTATGAATGTGACATTGCTTGGTAATAGGGACTTTAAAGATAATAGCCGTTAAGTTTATATAATGTCATGCCTGAGTAAGGTGGGTCCTAACCCAGTCTGAATGACTGCTTTATAAAAGAGGAAAAGAGACACAGAGAGACAGAGAAAAGGAAATCCCCAGGTGATGACTGAATTAGGCTGCAGCTGCAAACCATGGAATGCCTGGGGATAGCACAAGCTGGGAGAGACAAGAAATGATCTCCCCCTAAAGCCCTTGGAGAGAGCATAGCCCTGCTAACACCCTGAATTTAGAATGCTAGCCTCCAGAACGTGAGACAATAAATTTCTGGCTTATAAAAACAGAAATTTATTGTGTAGCCATTCCGGAGGCTTGTTTTACTAATTGACCACCTGGATGCCTGGAAGCCTAGCACTTGACACTATTATCATAGAGCAGACGGGACATCTACCAACATTTTGCCAAATTAGCAGTTCACAGAAATACAGATTAGGAAGTATATTACAGAGTATACTTAGGATACAACCCAAATGAATTAGAATATTATTTCTACCACTGACTATCTTGTGACCTTAACAAGTTGCTTAAATTTCTTACAACTCCATTTTTTTTTAATATCAAAACAGGAAAAGTAATAATATGTCCCTGAAAGGGCTATTGTAATAATATCCATATAAAATATATATTTAATGAGGTAGTACATTTTTCATGCTTAAAAGATTCTGGCAATTAATAAACATTGAATAATAAACAATCAGTAACTGTCACCCACTATTCTTGTTAAGGGATTCTTGGTGGCACACTGGTTAAGTGTTTGGCTGCTAACCAAAAAGGTTGGCAGTTTGAATCTATCAGCCACTCCTTGGAAACTCTTTGGGGCAGTTCTACTGTCTCCTATAGGGTCACTATGAGTTGGAATTGACTCAATGTTTATGGGATTTTTATTCTTGTTAAAGAGCCCTGGTGTCGCAGTGGTTAAGCATTTGGCTGCTAGCCGAAAGGTTGCAGTTCGAATCCACCAGCAGAAATACAGGAGAAAGAAGTGGAAGTCTGCTCCCAGAACGATTTACAAGCCTTGAAGGCCCTATAGGGCAGTCCTAGTCTTCCTGTAGGGGCACAATGAGTTGGAATTGACTCGATGGCAATGGGTTTGATTTGCTTTTCGGATTCTTCTGTCTTCTTCACTTAAGTTCACCTTTTAAAAGCAGAAAGAAGCATGGTAAAACAGTGACAGTTATATGACCTAGTTTCTTTGCTGGACAATATCAATGTGTTAAAGTAAAGACATTATATCCATATTTTTTTTTCTGTCTCCATTTCCCTTTCTATTTCTGTCTGTCTGCCTCTAAACTGCTCACAAGCAGAAAAAGCATGTTCTTTCTCTACACTAGTCTTCTGTACACTTACTAGGACAGTAACTCTAATACCCAAACACTTAAAAAGTAGAAGCAAATTTCCTTTCTCTATTATATTTCTGGCACCCAGTGCATAGCACAGTTAATACTCACACACTAATATTATTAGCCAAAGGCAATAGTAGATAATTTATGTTGTCCAGGGAAATAGGAGCAGAAAAAAAAAAAAATGACAGAAGAAAGAAAATATTGATTGAGCCTTGCCAGTATTTCTGATAGCCTGTGCCAGGTTTTCAGAATCCAGAATCTGTAAATATAAACAACTTAGGAAAGTCTCACAACATGAGGCTACTTGCAACATTTTACTGTGGCACCAGAGGGAAATATTCATTACAGATATTTCTTTCACTCTCAGCATCATTTGAGACATTTTAAGCATCTAACAAATGTTAGAATTGTATGCATTAACACCAACTAGTCAGTGAATTTTTACCCCTGAGATCTGGAAGAAGGCAAGACCATCCATCCTCATCACTTCTAGTCAACGTTGTACTAGAAATTCTAGTTAGTGCAATGAGGCAAGAAAAATAAATAAAAAGCATCCAAATTAGCAAGAAAGAAGCCTTTTTATTCTAATGATCATCTGTATTTTTATTTGCAGATGGCAAACATCCAGGCAGAAAAATCCAATGGAATCTAAAAAGTTACCAAAGCTAATGAGTGAATTGAACAAGGCTGTAGGAAATAACGTCTATAAAAAATCAACTGTATTTCCATATTCTACTAAAGAAAAATTAGAGATGGAAATTTAAAACACTGCCACATACAGTAGCATCAAATATAGGAAATACTTAGAGATGAATCTAACAAAATATGCAAAAGATTTGTGTAAAGAAAATTGTCAATAGTTGGTGTGATAAAGAAGAGCTAATTAGATGAAGAGATATATCATGCCCATGAGTTGGAAGACTCAATCTGCTACAGCAAATGCTTTCCAAATTGATATTCAGTTTATGAGTAATTCTAATCAAAATCTTCCCCCGCCTCAGGTGCTTGACAGACACTGAAAAATTAATTGCAAAATTCATATGGAAATGAAAAAGACTTAAAATAACCAAAACATCTTTGACAAAGAACAACTTTATAGGACCAATTCTCCCTATTTACAAGACTTAATGTAAAGCTGCAGTAATCAAGATAGGTAGCACTGATGTAAATACAAAGAGAGCAATGGAATAGAATAGAGTATTGATGAAGCTGTAAAAGCACTTCAGTGGAGAAAGGATAGTCTTTACCACAAATGGCACGAGAACAATTAGGTATCTATTTATATGGATATCCATAGACATTATGCTTATCCATAAGAAAAAAAAGTATTTAGACCCATAGTTCACGCCACATAAAAAATTAAGTCAAAATGGCCCAGAGATTTAAATGGAAAATCTAAAAAAAAAAAGAGAAGAGTAAACTTTTGTTAATTCTAGGTAAGATAAAGATTTCTTAAATACTGTACAGGAAGGAAGATACACAACAATCAAATGCAAATTGGATTTCATCTAAATTAAAAATACCTGTTCTTTAAAAGATGCTGTTAATAAAAATGCAAAGGAGAGCCATAAACTGGGAAAATGTATTTGCAAGTCTTATATATCTGACAAAGGACTTGTACCCAGAATATACAAAAATTCTCATACTCAGTAATTAGAAAATCAAAAACCCAATTAAAAATGGGTGAGCTATTTGAATAGTCACTTCAGCAAAAAACATGAACAGTGGTAAGCAAACATACGAAAAGATGCTCAAAATCATTAGTCATTGAGGAAACACAAATTAAATATGATATTTATATGCCCCTTAAGGAGTCCTGGTGGCACAGTGGTTAAAACACTGGACTGCTAGCCGAAAGGTCAGTAATATGAAACTGCCAACAGCTCCATGGGAGAAAGATGTGGCAGTCTGCTTCCATAGAGATTTACAGCCTTGGAAACACTTACTTGGTCACTAATATGATGGCAGTGGGTTTGGTTTTGGGTGTTTTATATACTTCTTCCGTACCCGTTGCAGTCGAGTCAATTGAACCCATAGTGATCCCATAGGACAGAGTAGAACTGCCCCATACAGTTCCCAAGGAGCGTCTGGTGGATTCGAACCGCCAGCCTTTTGGTTAACCACTATACTACCAGGGTTTCCATGGCGGTGTATTAATACAATGGAGTATATTTTACGTATTTTTTTTATACAGGAGTAAAATAGCTGAATCATACAAGAGGTGTGCTATTAGTTTTTAAAGAAACTGCCGAAATATTTTCCAAGATAGTTGTCTCAAGGAATATGAGTTCCTTTGCATCTTCTTGAATCTTTGGTATGTCTGGCCTTTTAAATTTTAGTACTTTGAAGAGGTGTATAGTTCGTTTAATACACTGGAATATTCCTCAAGTATAAAATGAATGGATGAATCTCAAAATAATTACGCTGAGTGAAAGAAGTCAAAGACATTCTCCCCCAAACAAGGATGCACGTGGTATGATTCCATCTCTACAACATTTTAGAGTACGTAAAATAATCTAGATAATGACAGAAAGCAGATCAGGGGATAGCTGGGAATGGAAGGAGTGGGGTGTCAGAGAAGAATACAAAGAGGCACAAGGAAATTTTGAGGGAAAATCGGATACTTTCAGTATCTTTATTTTTTGTAGTGATGTTTTCACGGTGTGTACATATGACCAAACATAACAAATTATGCCCTCTAAAGAAGTATAATTTATTGTATGTCAATTATCCTGCAATAAAGCTGATAAAAATTGCAACATTGGATATGCTAATTTTGTGGTATTTTATAATGCTTACAGCAGTGTACCATAGTGTAAAGGCCAGCCTGCGCTCCCTGAAAAAGAAACCCTGAACTAATGCACAATTTTGAATGAACTCCTTTGGCTGACACCACAAAATAAATGTTGGAGTGAAAAATCAATATCAACCTGGGAATTTAAAAATGGAAATTGTTAACAATAATGATATTTATTCAGCATTTACTACAGGCCATGCTCTTATCTAAGAAAACAAAACAAAAACCCAAGGCCGTCGAGTCAATTCTGACCCGTAGCGACCCTATAGGACAGAGTAGAACTGCACCATAGACTTTCCAAGGGGCGCCTGGTGGATTCGAGCTGCCGACCTCTTGGTTAGCAGCCATAGCACTTAGCCACTACACCACCATGGTTTCCAAGCCAAGAAAACCCCGTATGTATTATTAATGCAACACTCACAACAACTCCATGCACGTTTTTCCTAGGAGAAACTAGAATAATCCTCTTGGTAGCCAGAAGGACACTTGGATATTTTCCATGCCATAATTTTACTTTACCCTGGAAAAAGTCAGCATTAATAAACTACTTCTATTATTGCTTGCTAGAGCTTGATCCTGCAAAGTCATGACTGTTCTCTTCTAAGAAGTAATTTACATATGTTCCCCTAGTGAAGTAAATAAAAGATCAGCATTTTTGTCTCTGTTCTCTGAAAAATTATCCATGCTTACTACTTTTTAATATGTCTATTTTAGACTACAGGGACAAATAAAATATGCCTCTGAGTGTCACAATCAAAAGGGATTTAGATGGATAGGGTGTAATCAGATGTCACTATTATCAATCAACTCAAATATAAGTGTGGTTAAGGCACTTCTCATTCTTTAAAATCCTTTCTTGTTCAAGTCCATGAGGCTTGACCACTTACCAAAAAAAAAAAAACCCAGTGCCGTTGAGTAGATTCCGACTCATAGCGACCCTATAGAACAAAGTAGAACTGCCCCATAGAGTTTCCAAGGAGCGCCTGGCAGATTTGAACTGCCGGCCCTTTGGTTAGCAGCCTGTAGCACTTAACCACTATGCCACCAAGGTTTCCACTTGACCACTTACAGATGTCTTTTTGTCTGTTCTCTGAAGCTTACCTCTAAAGTTCCTGAAATAAGGATTTACTATTTATACTTGGAACACTTAAAAAAAAAAAAAAAATCTGTTGCCTTCAAGTTGATTCCGACTCACAGTGACCGTACAGAACAGAGTAGAACTGCCCCAAAGGGTTTCCAAAGAGCAGACAGTGGATTTAAACTGCCGACCTTTTGGTTAGCAACTGAGCCCTTAACGACTACACTACCAGGGTTCTTTTGAATCTTAAGATCTAGAAAAGTAAATAACACAGTGTGAGATGTGTGTGCTAATTTAACTCAACTTAATTAAAATGAAATAAATGTCTAAACTTCCTCTCCAAGTCTCTTCTTGGTCATCGTGCCCACCTTCTCCTACCTACCCCAGTTACTATGCAATGTGAGAATGTTATGGAATTTCACTGAGGATGTCACATTAAGATAGGAACATAGAATGGATAGTACATTAAGGTTAATTCACAGGCAATGATTTCCATGAGTTTTTCTAATTTCCGCTTTAGCATTTCATATAAATTTATATTGCAAACATTATTCATCAAAACCTAGAGTTTTAATTTCCTGATTGAAGCAGTGCCCTCTAGATTCCTTTCATACCTTTCATATTTAACCAACAAACGATTTACCCTAATTTTGTCAGAATTGAATTTAATTACTTTATGTATAATATTATATTATCTTTGATCTTTCATTCAGATTTTCTTTCTTTCAAATTTATGAGTGTTACTATATAAATGAAGTTTAATTACATTTATGAAACATTTATATCTTGATATGCTTTTATATTGCTGAATGTCAATTATTCAATTTTAATTCCAACTGCTCTGAAATGTTCCTAGTATTTATTTTACCTACTCCTCAAACACTCACATCACATGTACACTTAAAATTCATATCACATGATTGTTTTGTCCAACTGTTAAGCATTCTATTGCTTCTCTAGATTATTTTTTTCTCTATATGTGGAAGTTTTTATATTATGAATAAAACCAACTATTTATCTGAGAATAATGTGGGAAATGTGTTTTGAAACTGCTTGAAGATCAAAATTGAGAAGCCACATGTAAATTTGAAATGCTACATTTACTACATTTTGCTAAGGCTGAAGATACTCGTCAGCACCAAATTCAGACCATCATGCTAACTCATGTTAGTTGCATAACTGTTGAACCAAGTCCGAGAAAGAGGGATGTTAAAAGTCTCTTTATATGCCATGTAGTCTATTTTCACTGACTCTTAACAAAGTGTTTCAAGAGAGATTCATAATCAGCATATTATTGCACTAAACCAAAACAGTAGCTGTTTATTTCTTCTCTATCAAATTTACTGAGTGCCAAAATATAAGTTGAAGACAGCATGCAATGCATGCCATATTTTGAATTTTTTAAAACATAAATCTGTTGCAGAGGTTTATAAAAACATATTGCCTGACACCATTTGTGATCATTTTTTGGTAAAATGGCAATCCAAATACTTAATAAGTTGTTAGATTATAACCATCAACGTAACAATTCGACTGCTCAGTTTATTGGAAATTTTATGCCTGAGTTACAGAGTAGAGAACACTGGCATTTTGATTTTTGGAAAGGGTTTCAATTATTAAAAAGAAAAGACACAAGCCACGTTCAAATTTAAAAACACTTTAGGTACCCATTTATTTATATGATGTTTTTAAATGGTTGTTTCATTAAAAATGCACATCAAATATTTTAGTTCTCATCAAATACCTAAGGGAAAAAGAACAACAAAATTAATCTCTATAACTTTCCTGGCCAATGAAAAACTTGGCAGGCTTATTTTAAGCAAGTTGTAAATATGTCATAGGCATCAATTCTGAAATGTGCCTTTACCATGTAATTAGAATACATTATTTGATAACATTCTAAATTTCTACAAATGAATGTTGAGATCTACAACTTGAAAATAATTGTGTTCCTAAGAAAAACCCACAAGACTTAACAGTTATCATGTTCTTCTAAGGATCAACGAATCCTCTCATGTAGTTGTGTGTGTGTTTTAATTAGAAGAAAAATGAAAACTTAAATAAAAAGTAAAAGAATAAGTATCACCATTAAGTAGATTGCAAAAAGTCAGCAGTAATGTTTGGGTAAGTTATTGTATCCATGCCAAGTTTAAACTTAACTAATTATGTAGCTAACTTTCCTAGTATTTCTAAGTGATATAAATCAGAATGCTTGTTCTTACTATAAATGTTTCAACTTCTTTTGAATATATGTTTAATGCCTTACCAAGCTATTATTTAATGAAAACGTAAAAAAAAAAAAAAAAATGGATTTAAAAGTTCGTATAATAGGACAGCCATGCAAAGTAATGAAATCATTACAAAATATTAACTGTAAAAGTCTTGATTATATATGGATATATTATTGATAGAAGAATTAAAGAATCTAAATTAATTTATTCATATCAATGCTGAGTTGGATTAATTTAAAACATTGTGACTAATGTAAATATTTACATGAATAAAGTAGTTAACCCCTAATGATGGATTATGAAGTCATTCTGTCATGAAGTGTAGCTCTACAATTTAAAACATAGGGCTTTATCATAATACAACACATTAATTATATTATTTTCTCTCTAATGAAAATAAGACTTGAATTTCCAGAAGGCATGTGAGTACTCTTGTGTGGAATGACTTTTTCCATCAATGCAATATTATCGTGGACCAGTAAATACGTCTCCAGACTTACATGAACAGTCACGTGGCTGATGACGTACTGATATCTTCAGGAAAAGACTTAATTCTCTCTCTCTCTCGCTCCCTTGCTGCCTCTCTTTCTGTCTCTCTCTGTCACATCCATGTGCACACTCACACGGTGCCCTCCCTTTCATTCACATGTCTGTTATGAGTCAGGGAAACGTTCTCCCTGAAAATACTTGATTGACCCAGAAACAATCCTTCTCCTTTTAATATCAGTAATACTAGAAGGAAGTCCCAGGCTGGAGCAAATGGGTAGCATGCTCAGCAGCTAACCTGCTGCTTAAAAGGGTGGAAGTTCAAGCCCACCCAAAGGACCTCAGAAGAAAGTCCTGGTGATCCTTTTTGAAAAATCAGCACTGAAAACCTCACGGAGCACAGCTTACTCTGAGGCACGTGACCGTCACGAGTCACCATCAGCCCCACAGCACCTTGGTTCGGCTCTTTAGTAATTGAAGGGGATCATTATGCCAAGTACACAAAATGCTATAAGGATGACGTATAAACAACGAGGCAGAGCAGGGAAGAATACATGCACACAGAATTTTCTCATAAATTAAATGAAATTCATAATCAGGGTTTTCTCCAAAGAATTTGCAAATGCATACATTTAAAATAAGTTTTTGAGGAAGAAATTTTAAAGAATTACAAGAATATGGAATATAAGCTGGAAGAATTCAGAAAAGAAATTGAAGAGACTAAGTGTTTCAGAAATAAAGACTTCTTTAAGGCCCCTGTCTTAGTTATCTAGTGCTGCTACAACAGAAATACCACAAGTGGAAGGCTTTAACAAACGGAAGTTTATTCTCTCACAGTCCAGTAGGCTAGAAGTCCAAATTCAGGGCGTCAGTTCCAGGGGAAGGCTGTCTCTCTCTGTCAGCTCTGGAGAAAAGTCCTTGCCATCAGTCCTCCCCCAGTCCAGGAGCTTCTCTGCACAGGAACCCCAGGTCCAAAAGACACATTCTGCTCCCGGAGCCTCTTTCTTGGCGGTAGGAGGTCCCCAACACTCTGCTCACTTCCCTCTCCTTTTATCTCTTGTAAATAAAATAAGATAAAAGGTGATGCAGGCCACGCCCCAGGAAAACTCCTTGTACATTCGATCAGGGAGGTGACATGAGGAAAGGTGTTACATCCCACCCTAATCACCTTTACCATAATCTAATCTTGCCTCGTTAACCACAGGCAGAGATTAGGATTTACAAAACACAAGAAAACTACATCAATCACAAAATGGAGGACAACCTCACAATACTGGGAAATATGGCCTAACCAAGTTGATCCATATTTTGGGTGGGGGGCACATTTCAATCCATGACAGCACCCAAAAAGAAAATAATTCATGATTAAAACATAGTTGACAACATTCAAAAGTGAAAGTGATCAAAATAAATTGAAAACAAGCAAAAAGTAAGATGATTAGAGAGAATTTCTATAGATGTGCATGTTAGTCAAATATATCCCAATTATCTATAATTGGCACCCTGAAGAAAAACAAATAAGGTGGGTAGACACATGATGAGCATTTAATTCATGAAAGCTTTCCAAAAGTAAAATAAATAAAAAAAAAGATTTGATTTATAGCGTAATGTGTCACAAATAAAATATGCTGGACCCAACAAAACATGTGCCAGGCTTATATGCTAAAGAATGAATCCTTTGAGAATATGGAGGACAGGGGTCATCTTACCTCTTAAGAAAATCTCACATGCTTCTGATCGTGCCATTGCAAATTCAGAACTAGAAGAGAACAATTGACTATAAAGACGTCAAGGAAGGTGAGAATGACCAAAGAATTTTAAACTAAGTCAAACCATCTTTGAAACATAAAGGCAAAAGACAAACATTTTCAAACATGTTGAATCTTGTTCTAAATCTTGAAGAAATCACTGGATAAGTAATTTCAGTCGATGGACAGATAAAAAGAAAAAGCAATGACAAATATCGAAACAATATGTATTGAATTCAAATTAATATATTTATATACATGACTACACCACGAGATGTTATTTTATAAATGTGGAAGATGAAGTATGCAATGTCTTTTAGTGTGAAGGTTCAAGGCTATTATTTAAATCTAATAAATCAAGAAATGGGCGTACAAAATACAAGTAAAATGTAAAGATGACCATGAAAGTAAACAAGAACACAATATATAAATGAATTTAACTAGTTGAGAAAATAAAAAGGCTTGTGAGGAAGAAAGTACCAAAATTATAATAACTCATAAACCAAAAAACCAAACCTGTTGCCACTGAGTCAAATCCGACCACAGAATGAAGATTTGGTACGTTTCATAAAGGTAAATTTTTAAGATAACCGGAGTAAGTGTTAAGGAGTGGCTACAACATGTGTAACACATCCAGGTGAACATGGCAATACCTTGCAAGAAAAATAAAGATCATATAGCAAAGGATTGTTTTTTAAGAGTATTTGAAATAAAAGCAGAATATAAGCTCAGAGGGAAAAAAATAAAACATTTGTCAGAGCAATAAACACAAATATAATAAATGTGTCTATGAGTATAAAAGACTGAGGTTTTTTCACAAAGAAGAATCTAACGCTATCTTATATAAAAATAAAAATCTAAACAGTGACTTAGGAAAATTCAAAGAAAATAATGGGCAAAGAATACAAAGGCAACGCAAACCAGAAGCCCCAAGGGAAGAGTGTGAGATGTTGCTCTCAAACAATGTCAAATTCATGAAAAATAAATAAAATATTAAGTGCTTACTATACACCAGACAAGAGGCCCTGGTGGCACAATTGCAAAGCACTCCACTGCTAACCAAAGGTCACCTTGGGACCCACTAACCACCCTGCAGGGGAGAGATGTGGCCATCTCGGAGACAACAACCTTGGAAACCCTGTGGAGCAGTTCTGCTCTGTCCTATAGGATCTCAATCAGTCGGAATTGACTGATTACAGTGGGTTTATGTACTAGACACTCTTCTAAGTGATTAGCAAACATAGTCAGTCTTGTGAACAACCCAATGATGTAGATTTTTTTTTTTTTCTTCTCATTGAACAACAACAAAAAACCAGGACCAGGTGAAGTACTTTGTCCAAGATCACATGTTGAAGCCATTTATATGGACTGACATCAGAACCATTCTTCATAGCAATTAATTAGACAATGAAACACCTGTAGCAGTGAAAAGTTCATCTTAGAGTTGTTTAGAAACATGCAAACATCACCACCACCACAAAATACAGCAAGACGTTTAATTGCCAGCAAAACCTGTGTTAAGGGAAGTGCAAATACACAAAATACAAGCAGATAACAGGAAAATCACAGGTAAACAGCAACATATATATTTTTTAATATGATAACATAGTTACAGACCGGATGGCAGAAACAAGATCAAACATCATAGAAAATAGAAAAAGAAGCTATGGAGCATAGCAGAACCATAAGATAAAATAAGCCCTGAGTCTAATGATTTGAGGGATACCATACAAGCCCTGTTCAAACTACCTGAGTCTGATACAAAAACCTGCCTGATCCACTATTATTTTTGCTCTATTACAGCTGCCATAATTATATGAAATCTAATAATATAATTCACTAATTTAATAAATCAAAAAAGAAACCCATATTGATGTTGAACTAGTATATAATAAAAGTCAACAGCCATTTCCCCTAAGTATATTGAAGAGAAACCACTCTGATACTATTTTAACATCTTACATAAATATCACATGGCATTGTCCAATACTAAATTCAAAGTGAGACATTCATGCTTTTATTAAACTATGTTGTTTTTAGGTGCCATCAAGACTCATAGTGACCCTATGTACAACAGAACAAAACACTGCCTGGTTGCATACCATCACCACAATGGTTGTTATACTTCAGCCCATTGTTACAGCCACTGTGTCAACTCATCTCTTGTTTTTCACAGACCCTCTATTTTACCAACCATGATGTCCTTCTCCAGGGACAGATCTGATAACAGATCCAAAGTAAGTGAGAGGAACTTTTGTTATCCTTGCTTCTAAGGAGCATTCTGACTGTATATTAAAAGCATAGGTATAAGGAAAATAGTCATTATTACCAAATCAAAATGGGCAAAACATTTGGACAGACATCACACAAGAGAAAATTTACAAATGACCAATAATGACCTGAAATGTTAAAGATTATTCGTCATCATGGAAATGTAAATTAAATCCATAGTTAAAAAACAATCTGCAACCAATGGAATGGCTGGTATTAAAAGACAGAATACCAATTGCTGGCAAGGGTACAGAACAACGGGAACTTTCATCCACTGGTGGTGGGAATATTAAATTACACAGATAAGTGATTGTCAGTTTATTATAAACTTAAGCATACACTTAGCATACAACTCAGTAATTTTCCATCAACAGATGAAAGGATATGTAGATTATGATATACAGTGTAATAGTTTATATAAAATGGAATACTACTCAACAAAAAAGCAATGCAGTAGATACACGCAACATGGATGAATGAATCTCCATACATTATGCTCAGTGAAAGTAACCAGACACAACTTAATGCAAACTGTAAAATTCCATTCATGTGAAAATCCAGAACAAGCAAGTAATTTGCAGTGACAGGATGGAGATCAATGATGCCTGTGGCTTGGCAGGGTGACAGAGAAGGGGCATATGAGGACTTAGGGAATAATATAAATGTCACATATCTTGATTTTAATGGTGGTTACATGATTATATAAATTAGTCAGGATACATAAAACTATGCAAAGTTGTGTGCTTTATTTTGCATAATTTATATCTCAATAAATGTGAGTATTTAATGTTAATACACAAAATTTTCAGCAAATTTCAGAAGGAGTCATGAGGAAGTGGAGATTTTCTCCTGCATGTATAACTAAGAGATATTGTAAAGCTAGACTAATTAAAACTATTTGTTAAAATGCATGTATGTAGACAGGTAAGAAAGTGAAAAAAATATAAGGAATTCAGGAATATGCCAAATTGCATAATGCCAATTTAGCATTTGATAAGAAGAGAATTTCAAATCATTGGAAAAAATTTAAAAAATAATGTTAGAACAAATTGTTAACCACCTGGGTAAGATACACAGTGATCCTTACCTCCGTCTGTATGAAAAAAATTCCAGTTGCATTAAAGACTTAAACAAAAATTGAAATCATCAAATTTCTCGAAGAAACAGCAACCTGTGGGTGACTATATTTGGCAAGAGGCAAAATTCCAATCTCCAAAAATAAAAGATTGGTATATCAGGCAACATACAAAATAAAATATTTGCATAATATTAATGGAAAGAAAATCAATTTCAAAAATACAAGTTGGAAAGTTTTGCAATGTGTATGACAGGTGGTCATATCCTGATTAAATAAAGCAATCATACCAAATGATAAAAGTATTAACAACTCAATAGAAACATGAGGAAAACATACTTCATATGAAATAAAGTACAAATGGCCATTAAATATAACAAATTGTCCTTCATGTGAAACAGGAATAAGAAATCATGGAAAAAAAAAAAAATGGAGGGAGGCAGAGAGAGAATAATTTTTTCAAGGGAAACAGGAATTAGTGGTCTGAACAGTGAAGAAATGTATTAAGAAGGCATAGAGAAATGGAAAAAATACAAAAAGTTATTTGCTAAAATGTTTTCCTCAGTGAGGCCTATACTGCCTCCTAACAGCACTATTAAATTAACTCTTCCTTTTTTTTTTTTCCCTTGGTGCGGAAACCCTGGTGGCCTAGTGGAGGCGCTCCTTGGAAACTCTATGGGGCAGTTCTACTCCACCCTATAGGGTCGCTATGAGTAGGAATAGACTCCACCGCCATGGGTTACGGGTTTTTTCCTTGGTATAAAGAGCCCTGGTGGTTAAGTGCTTGGCTCCTAAACGAAAGGCTGATAATTCAAACTTACTAGCTGCTCCGTGGGAGGAAAATGTGGCAGTAGGCTACCTGTAACGATTACAGCCTAGGAAACTCTCTGGGCAGTTCTGTTCTGTCCTATAGGGTCACTATGAGTAGGAATCTACTCATGGCAATGGGTTTCCTTGGAGTCCACTCTAAGTTATAGCGACCTTACATAGGACAGAGTAGAACTGCCCCATAGGGCTTCCAGGGAGCAGCTGGTGGATTGGAACTGCCGACCTTTGGTTAGCAGTTATAGCTCTGACATGTAGCTTCCACCAGGGCTGTGAATCTGAACCTACTCCATGGTGACAGGTTTGGTTTGGTAGTTTTAATGTGGTTAAAGCGCTTGCTCGGCTGTTAACCCAGAAGTCCCTGGTTGGAACTCACCAGCTGCTCCAGCAGAAAGATGTGGCAGCCTGCTTTGGCAAAGATTTACAGCCTTGGAAACCCTATGTGGTATTTCTACGCTGCCCTATAGGATTGCTATGAGCTGGGATCAACTTGATGGAAGTGTTTTTTGTTTCTTTGTTTTGTTTTAATCTTTACAGAAGCAAGTTTTTTCTCCTGTGGCGATCTGGTGGGTTTGAACTGCTGACCTTTGGGTTAGCAGCCAAGCACTTAACCGTTGCACCACCAGGGCTGCTTTCCTTTTCCTTAGAACTCTTCAAAATGAAACATTCTCTATAATTTACTTATTTATTCTGTATGTTGTTTTCCTCTCATTTCTAGAATATAAAGTTTATAACGCGAAACATATTTCTTTTCTTTATCAATGCATCCCAGGTATCTGTGAGTTCATGCTCACCCATTATGCTTTTTGTTGAACAAATGTATAAATAGATACAGGGAAATAAGGAGAGTGATTGATCACAGTGATACACTTTGTATCAATTATTTTTAATATGAAAAGCAATTATCAAATCAATATAGATAAGAGAAACTCCATGTTAAGATTCTTTTTGTACAATATACATTGTAAATCCCCTAATAACTTTAAAAATGTTTTCTCTTTTTTATGAAAGTAAATGCAGTCATTAATATTTCAAAATTGACTGCACACCTATTAATTCAAGAACTCTGATTTGGTATTTTGAATTATGCTTTCACTGACAAAAGAAGACAAATAAAAGCTTAGATTATAGAGGTATTAACTAACTGGTTTTCTTAGCATGCCCATAGTATTGGTATGATTCTGTTTTTCATAAACAGATGGGATCAGAGAGTTGCATTGATATTGGACAAGCAAATGTAGACTATAGGTATAATCTAACCCCAGTTGATTGATTAACGTGTTAAACCTGTGGGGTTCATATGAATAGATTCCTTGATGAAGGTTGTTGTTGTAGTTGTTAGGTGCTGCTAAGTTGGTTCCAACTCATAGTGACCCTATGTACAACAGAACAAAACACTGCCCAGCCCTGCGCCATCCTCACAATCATTGCTATTTGACGAAGGTAGAGCCCATTTAATGATTTAAAACTAATCCCTACATTGAGAGCTTGAGTCTAAATTTAATTGCCATCTATCAGCTTTGGCAATGTGCAAGGCCGATATGATTTCTACAAATTACAACTACGAAAAATGAACACATAGAAATTAACTTGATAAGGACTCAGGTCGGATTTCTGAGTTAATTCAGTCCTGGACCTTGTCATGATTCAATAATGAGATATATATGCTTAGACATAAGATGCCAACTAAAATTATAGTTGAAATGTGAAACAAAAGAAAATATTAATTGGCTGAAGAAATCCATTTTATTATACTGACAGTTATATGTCATTCTATCCTTTGTTTTTTTTTTTTCTTTTTCACTCCACAAAAATGTATCATGAATACATTTATATGTGATAAAGGAAAGAACAATGTGAATTGCAATGATGTAGCCAGTTGAATTATATCAAAAGTGAAAAATAACGTCCTTAATCCCACATTGAGTCTATTTAATGAGAATGCTGACAGGTAGAAAGTTTTTGTTTAAATTCCTAAAGATTTTACCTATGTGACACTTTATAATATATACTAACTGCTCAACTTACAAAGGAATTGAGAATGAGATATCTGTCAAAACTGAGTTTTTTTGGTAGATTTGAAATGAACAGAGTGGTATGGATTTTTTAAAATTTTTCATGTCATCTGCTACCTTAATGAATCAAAGAGATCTGCTTGTCATTTCATTAATCTAGTCTTAAAGACCTTTTAATTCTTGAAAATCAATTTAAGATTGATAAGAGTATGGGTGTGTTTGGGCCCCATGTGGGTATCATCTCATAAGGGACACTAGTGAAGTGGCCTTTTCTTAGAATCTGACGTTAGTATTCACACTTGATGTGTACATGTCACTGGGTAGCTAACACTTGTATCCATCTGTCATGATGGCATAATGCCCAATCCTTACTCAGTTGAACCATTTCTCTGGGGCACAAATGATGACTCTTTTTGCTTTTCAGTTTTTAAAAGTGATTTCAATTTTAAGCATTCTAGCTGTTACAAAAACTTGAGTATTCTGAAGAAATAACTGTGGGAAGCATTGTATCAAAAGCAAATGCTTTTAATTTTTTTCAAATGTTACAAAATGGTCAGTGGATGCAATTTCAACTCTGACTAACGGTAAAGTTTCCTTTTTGTTGTGGTTGCCAAAAATGGATCAGTAATGGCAATATGATGATTGATCCCATTAGCTGTACACTTTCCTCTTGGAAAATGGAATGGAACAATCTATTCAACAGATGTCCCTTGGCAGTCTTTTGATGTACTCCGTAAATGATAAGAAGCATCTAAGACGTGCGGGCAGAACTGTCCCTATATCCTTCACAGAAACTCTGCTTGTTCTGAAATTACGAAGATAAGTCACTCTATATCACTGTATTTATTTTTAGGTGAGTAATTCCACAGGGACTCCCTGGGTAGCATAAACAATCAAATGCTCAACTACTAGCCAAAAGTTCGACAGTTCAAACCCACCCAGAGCACCTTGGATGACAGGCCTGGTGATCTGCTTCCAAAAGGGCACAGCCTTGAAAACACTATGGAGCAGTTCTAGTCTGCACACATGGGGTTGCCATGAATTGTAATTGACTCAAAGGAATCTAACAACAACAACAATTTTGAGAGGAAAAAGTACAGTGAGGAAAAAACAAAAGAAACGTAAATTTTGTTAAATCCCATTGTATTCAAAAACATTTTTGTTTCTCTGTGAGTGGGAACATCATGTTTGATATTCGCATCCTTTTTTTTCAATATAAAAATCTGTTCATACAGTGTACAATTTGAATGCTGCATGAATACTTTCAGTATATTTGGGTACCATTGTTTACTACAGTGCAATAAGTGATTATTTTATTCCGTTCAATGGCCTTATTACTTCTTAATGGATAGGCTTAGTGTTATTCTATTCAGTGCTGCGCACCGTGCCAAAGGAGCTTGTAATAACACCACCAGGGCTAGTAGCACCAGAGAAGACTGAGAGAAAAGTCAGACCCTCTGTGTTGAAATACATGACCTTGTTCTCCTGTTCATTAGGAATTGATGGGGGATCACCATTAACTTTAGTTCATATTTTTTTAACTCCTACTTTAAGTCACTTCTTGACATTTCTTGAGATTGTATGAATTGTTATATCAGCAGGTACGAGGTACTGAAGCATGCAATTTCATGCAGGGAAAAATCAAACAGTTAAACCATTACAATTAATGCAAATAGCCTGTTTCTATTTAAGAAAGAAAAGAAGGGTAATCTTGAGAAAGAATTATACATAATATAACAGAATTCTCTATATACTACACTTAAAATTATGTACTGTTCTAATCAAAAGCAATTACATTGTTTTGTAATGTTAAATTTTTCCACATGTATTAATTCTTTTTAAATAAGCTATAAAGAGGTCACTCCAGATTTCTAAATTTACTTTTATTTCCACTTTTCTATCAACATGTGGCTTATTTTTAACCTGTTTTCCAAAAGGCCAATAGGAACTTTTGAAATCTATTTCTTTATACTTCTGACTCTGTGCTTTAAATAATATAAGCCACACTAACCAGAAAGAAATGTTTTAAAGATTCCTTGGAGGATTACTCATTTCCTCTTGAATGCCTGCCACAATAAGATCTAACCCGCAGCCAGAAAGGGCTTCTCTACCTCTAACTTAAATCACTACTGCTTAATCTTCAGGTCCTGTTTTCAACAGAGAACGAGAAAAAAATAAAATAAAAGACCTATATTTATCCTTGTTATTAGTTGTCCTTGAGTCTGCTTTGACTCAGGGTGATTTTTTGTATCCGAAATATTGCTGGGTCCCGAACCATTTTCATCATCTTTGATATGTTTGAGCCCATTTGTTGTGGCTAGTACTTCAATCCACCTCATTGAGGGTTTCCCTTACTTTTCACTGACCCTCCACTTTACCATTTATCTAAAACCTATTAAATTATCTTTCATATTACTGTTAAAACATTTTACCAAGACGGACATTCAAATGGCAACCAAACACATGAAAAGACAGTCAGAAGCAAATAAAAACCACAATGAGGTATTATTTCACTCCCACTAGAAAGGCTAAGATTAAAAAACAACAACAACAAGAACAAAGTAACAAATGTTGGCATGAATGTGGGGGAATTGTAACCCTCACCCATTGCTGGTGGGAATGCAAAATGGTAGAGCCATTGCAGAGAATAGTGTGGCGGTTCCTCAAAAAACTAAAAATAGAACTACCATGTGACCGAGCATTTCCACTACTGGGTATATATGCAAAAGACTTAAAAGCAGAGACTCAAACAGAAACTTGTACATCAGTATTCACTGCAGCACTCTTCACAATAGCCGAAAGGTGGAAACAACGTAAATGTCCAAGAACAGATGAATGGATAAACAAAATGTGGTACATACATACAATGGAATACTACTCAGCCAGTAGGAGAAATGAAGTCTTGATACATGCTGCAATATGGATGGATTTTGAAAACATTATGCTGTGAAATAAGTCAATCACAAAAGGACAAATATTGTATGACCTCACTTACTTAAAAAGACAAGAAAAGGCAAATGCATAGAGACCAAAGGTTATTAGTGGTTACCAGGGGTGGGAGGGAGGGGAAAAAGATGGGTTAATGGTGATGGAAAAATTATTTTGATTAAGGGTAGAGTTGCATAGCCAATTATTGTAATTGCTCTCAATAAGTTATACACCTGTGGAAAGTCGAATTGGCAGAAGTTGTATAACTATTTAAAACAACAACAACAAAAGTATAGCTGCTAAGGCTGCTTATGTACAACAAAATACCTCGTGGGATTTGGTTCCTTGGTTTGGAGATTTACAGTCATGGTTTCAGAGAACATCCCAGTTAATTGGTCTAACAACGTGTTTAGTCCTTCTCTTCTATCTCCTAGTTTTTTGTGTGGTACCTGGGGTCTTTAAGCTTGCAAGCAGCCATCCAAGGCACAGCAATTAGCCTCTATTCACCAGGAGTAACAGAGGAAGAAGAAGAGTGAGATATAGGAGGAGGATATGGAACGTGCGGCTAATTGCCTCCATGAACAGCTGCCTCCTTTGTAATAAGACCAGAAGAACTGGATGGTGCCTGACTACTATTACTGAACATTTTGATTAAAGATTCCATAGAGTAATCTTTGATCAAAATGGGGAAAAATGAAGAACAGAATTTCAAATTCTCATGGACTCCAGACTTTCTGGAGCCATGGAGGGTGGATGAACCCCTGAAACTGTTTCCCTCAGATAATTTTTAAAACTTAAACCAAAAATATACCCTGAAGTCTTCTTAAAATCAAACAATTGTTTTTAGTAAAAAAAAAAAAAGTCTTCCTTGAGCATTGTTCTCTTTTAAGAACTATTTACATGAGATCAAAGTGACAACAACTTGAAAGATTAGATACCAAACATAAGGGGCAGTGAGTTTATGTTCATGAGGAAGAAACAACTCAAAAAGGAGGGTAAGAATGGTTGTACTACTCAGTGTGATCAATGTCACGAAATTGTTCATGTAGAAACTGCTGAATTGGTGCATGTTTTGCTGTGCATATTCTGAGCAAAAACAAAAAATAAATAAAATTTAGAAAAAAGAAAAGAACATTTTTATAGAACACAGACATCTATGTTAGCATTTTCATGTAGACTAACATTTTTTGACTCTTTTACTTGAGTTATATATCCCCCATTTTCCTCCTTATTTGTTACCATTTAATATGGAATTGGCTATTGTGTATATAAGCTGTTTACATGCATATTTTGTTATGTGTATCATGTGTTGTGTTGTGTTGTGTGGATTTTATTCTTGATATGGTGCTAAACCCTTGGGTTCCAGCTCCATTCTTGGCACGAAATTAGTTATGCTTTCCTCCAACAATCCACAACCCTCCAACTTTAAGTTTCCTCATACTTAAAGAAGATAATAGTCTCTGTCTTTTTCTTAAAATATGTTAAGTATGCCACTTGATAAATTTCTTAGCACCTTTTAAATTTCACAAATTATGACAGTAAAGATACTCTAAGGCAGGTCTAGGCTCTTCTACAATATTCTCATACACATATATGGTTAGTTTTATCAACATCATATTACATAAACTGAGGTCACAATCATGTCTTCATATACCTATCTTTTGCATTTTCAATCATTTTGGTTGTGGCATAGAAAACTAGTATTAGAGGATGTAGTTGAATTAGCCCGTATTATGGAAAGTTTCAAAATGCATGATATCAGGATATAAGGAGAACGGCTTATCATAATTAGTACACGGAACACAACCTCTCTCCGGCATGAGCAGTTGCTGATGTTATTGCTTACTGCTTGCTTTCTGTTGCAATATAATTATCTGGTGCAGATAAGATCACAAGCTGGTTAATATCACATGCCTGCCCCTGCCGCTGATGTGATCTTATCAACCACTAACTGATCACTTTCTGGGGGGAAGTAGCAGCGCTTGTGTTATTTTTGCTTTCTTCTACTGGTTCTAAGGTATAAATGTTATACACTACAAAAATAAAATGAGATTTTATTTTATTTTTCTTTGTTAAATATTTTGCTCACAGAGCTGTGTTTACCTCATGGGGCTGTTACCAGGAGCCCAGGTTCAATTCCATGGTGCTGAAATATAGCATTATGTTTTGGCATAATTATATGCCAAATTGTATTTTTAAGAGGCTCTTACAGAAAGAAATTCCTAAGTGCCAGTTACAACATGGTACAAAGAAAGCAACATTACATGCTCTGGAACAATCTGCATAATGGAAATATAGTCAGATTATGCTTAGTTGTTTCTTTTTCCTCTATGTGAATCTTTCTTTCCAAAAACCATTTTGTTGTTGTTTATTTACGGAATGTTCCAAAAGTCATTTGCCTGCTATAAAAATAATAATTTCCTTGCCAATAATATACATGAGCAGGTATAACCCAAGAGGCCTACCGCCTTTCTGATCATAGATTTGAAGAGCATAATTACCATGTTGCAAACCATAAGTTAACTAAGGATAACTAGTCCTGACCTAGTTGCATTTATGAGGCACATGAGAGAGTGAAACTAAGAAAACACTTCCAAAGCAAGAACCACAAATGATGATTCAAAATGAAATGTAAAGACAAGACACAAACACCAATCCGATATATAGTTATTGTTCCTGACGTTTGAAAGAAAATGCTCATTTTTGCTGAAATAAATATTACGCTTATGGATGAAAAAATAAATTGCTTATTTTCTTCAAGTCCAAATTCCTTAAAAGAGTGCAATCTCTTGAAAATGATGTGGTGAACTCAAGAGGGTGTTCATTCTAATGTTAAGCGTCAGAAACCTGCATAATGTTTTCTGATCTTTACTCTACATGACAAGTCAGAAAGAAATTTTTTGACATTAGTTTTACGAAGTCAGAAGCTATTTGACAATATGGCAGCACTATACAAAGAAGGGACCTTATTAGTTCGAGCATCTAGTTAAAGGGAGACAGGCCATAATACGTGTGTGATAGAGTGACCGCTATTCTTGGAGTGTGTCCTTGAGCAGCAAAAATTTAAATCTGGCAGTGGGGAAGAAATCGTCTTTTTCAGAATTACAGATTACTGAGTATAGGAGGAAATTACTTCATAAAACTAAATTTGTAAATGTTTACATGTTTTAAATTACCGTTTTTAAAATATATGTCTAAAACTGAATATTAAAAGAATTAGTAATGGTTGACTTTGTGTGCCAACTTGGCAAGGCTGTGGTGCCGTTATTTGGTAAAACAATAGTCCCGATGTTGCTGTGAAGGTATTTTGTAGCTGTAATAAAGATTTCCTGTCAGTAGGCTTTAAATTAAGGAGTTTACCCTCTTTAATGTGAGTGGCCCTCATCTAATCAGTTGAAAATTTTAGGAACAAAGGGTCTCCTGAGGTTTCCAGGAGAAGAGAGAATTCTGTCTCACGACTATAACATAGAAATCCAGCCTGCCTGCAGATTTTGGGCTTGCCAGCTCCCACAACTGTGTGAGCCAATTCCTAAAAATATGTCTCTTCCCACTTTCTATGAGTATATGTATGTGTATGTTGTATGTGTGTACGTGTATATAGATATATGTGTATCTATAATCGCTTTTTTAAAAAAAATTTTCTGAAGAATGCTGAAATACAATATTGGTAGGGAGAATAGTTCTAGAAAAAAAACAGAATTTTGAGAATGAGTTTTCTGAACTGGCTCTGGAGTTTTTGCAATTGGTTCTCTAACATGATTCAAGTAAAAGGTACTGATGACTCTATTCCCAGTACTAAAGATGGCACTGAGGGTCCGTGAATGATATAGCACAGAGATACATAAAATATCACCATTGGATACTCCTAATCAAATACTTCTCAGAGTCAAGGCCCTGGCTGACATGCATTGATAGCGTACATTTTTTGTCAAACTAACATGTATAATGAGATTGGCTGGTTGCTCCTAATTGCACTAGACTAAGCAGGAAAGAAAAGGATGAGCTCAGCACTTCAAATTCCCACACTAAGTCGTGAACAGCAACAACAATAAAAAACCCTTATCTACTATAGCCACAGAGTTGAGAATGTTCCTACAAGTCACTGACTTACAACACAAATTGGATTCTCAACTTTGGAGGATATCTAATATTAAAGGTATTGATTGGGAAGGAACAGGGATCCTGAGAATTAGGATGGGGACATGTGAACAGATCCTGATGAAGCTAGAGACATTGAATCACTAAATTCTGCTAAGTCTTCTTTGCCAGTAGAAGCAGCCCTTCCACCCCGATCTGAGGAGAGTGACCCTGCTTTGCCTGAGGAATATTTTTTTTTATAATTTTTATTGTGCTTTAAGTGAAAGTTTACAAATCAAGTTAGTATCTTAAACAAAAATCCATATACACCTTGCTACACACTCCCAATTACTCTCCCCATAATGAGACAGCTCGCTCTCTCCCTCTACTCTCTCGTGTCCATTTTGCCAGCTTCTAACCCCCTCCACCCTGTCATCTCCCCTCCAGACAGGAGATGCCAACATAGTCTCAAGTGTCCACCTGATCCAAGAAGCTCTCTTCTCACCAGCATCCCTCTCCAATCCATGTCCAGTCCAATCCATGTCTGAAGAGCTGGCTTTGGGAATGGTTCCTGTCCTGGACCAACAGAAGGTCTGGGGGCCATGACCACCAGGGTCCTTCTAGTCTCAGTCAGACCATTAAGTCTGGTCTTTTTATGTGAATTTGAGGTCTGCATCCCACTGCTCTCCTGCTCCCTCAGGGGTTCTCTGTTGTGTACCCTGTCATGGCAGTCGTCAGTTGTAGCTGGGCACCATCTAGTTCTTCTGGTCTCAGGCTGATGTAGTCTCTGGTTCATGTGGCCCTTTCTGTCTCTTGGCCTGTAATCACCTTGTGTTCTTGGTGTTCTTCATTCTTCTTTGCTCCAGGTGGATTGTGACCAATTGATGCATTTTAGATGGCTGCTTGCTAGCGTTTAAGACCCCAGACACCACTCTTCAAAGTGGGTTGCAGGATGTTTTCTTAATAGATTTTATTATGCCAATTGACTTAGATGCCCTCTGAAACCATAGTCCCCAGACCCCTGCCCTTGCTACGCTGGACTTCGAAGCACTCAGTTTATTAAGGAGCTTCTTTGCTTTTGGTTTAGTCCAGTTGTGCTGACCTCCCCTGTATTGTGTGCTGTCTTTCCCTTCACCTAAAGTAGTTCTTATTTACTATCTAATTAGTGAATGCCTCTCTCCCACCTCCCCTCCCTCCCCCGTCTCGTAACCACAAAAGAATGTTTTCTTCTCAGTTTAAACTATTTCTCAAGTTCTTATAATAGTGGTCTTATACAATGTTTGTCCTTTTGCAACTGACTAATTTCACTCAGCATAATGCCTTCCAGGTTCCTCCACGTTATAAAATGTTTCACAGATTCCTCATTGTTCTTTATTGATGCGTAGTATTCCATTGTGTGAATATACCATAATTTATTTATCCATTCATCTGTTGATGGGCACCTGGGTTGCATCCATCTTTTTGCTATTGTAAACAGTGCTCCAATAAACATGGGTGTGCATATATCTGTTCGTGTAAAGGCTCTTATTTCTCTAGGATATATTCCAAGGACTGGGATTGCTGGATTGTATGGTAGTTCTATTTCTAGCTTTTTAAGGGAGCACCAAATTGATTTCCAAAGTGCTTGTACCATTTGACATTCCCACCAGCAGTGTAGAAGTGTTCCAATCTCTCCACAGCCTCTCCAACATTTATTATCTTGTGTTTTTTGGATTAATGCCAGCCTTGTTGGAATGAGATGAAATCTCAGTGTAGTTTTGATCTGCATTTCTCTAATGGCTAATGATCGTGAACATTTCCTCATATATCTGTTGTCTACCTGAATGTTTTCTTTAGTGAAGTGTCTATTCATATCTTTTGCCCATTTTTTAATGGGGTTATTTGCCTTTTTGCAGTTGAGTTTTTGTAGTATCATATAGATTTGAGAGATCAGGCACTGATCAGAAATGTCATAGCTAAAAACTCTTTCCCAGTCTGTAGGTAGTCTTTTTACTCTTTTTGTGAAGTCTTTGCATGAGCATAGGTGTTTGATTTTTAGGAGCTCCCAGTTATCTAGTTTTTCTTCTGCATTCTTAATAATGTTCTGTATACTGTTTATACGTTGTATTAGGGCTCCTCACATTGTCCCTATTTTTAATTCCATGATCTTTATCCTTTTAGATTTTATATTTAGGTCTTTGATCCATTTTGAGTTAGTTTTTGTGCATGGAGTGAGGTATGGGTCTTGTTTCATTTTTTTGCAGATGGATATCCAGTTATGCCAGCACCATTTGTTAAAAAGACTGTCTTTTCCCCATTTAACTGTTTTGGGGCCTTTGTCAAATATCAACTGCTCATATGTGGATGGATTTATGTCTGGTTTCTGCCTGAGGAACATTTAATGGCTTCCCTGAGGAAGTTGCTCTACAAGACACTGATGATTCTCCTTAACCCGCCACCACCATCCTTCTTTGCTTCTCGAGCTATAACTAGACTCAATCCTCAGCAAATGTGAAAGGTGAAATACAAACTGTTAGTCAGATAGGAATGCTGTTTGGAGTCTTTGGTACGTCCATGTAGTGAATTACAGCACCAGTCCTTAGGATTTTGGATCAGAACCCTGCCATCCTCTAGAGATAACTACTCTCTTTCCCTAGTCTGCCTTCCCTGAATGAAATACTTCTGTCAAAACTACATCTGTAGACTCACAGAATACCTTATACAACATCATAGTATTCCACATAGCATTCTTTCTATTAAAGGAACTCATTTCAAAGCAAATGAAATGCAGCAATGAGCCCATGTTTATGGAATTCACCAGTCCCACCACACCACAGCCCCTATAATCCTGAAGCACCTGGCTTGATAGAATAGTGGAATGGTCTCTTTAAGAATTAGTTACAGCAACAGGTAGGTGGCAATAGCTTGCAGGACTAGGATAATGCTGCCCAGGAGACTGTCTGTATTCTAAATCAGCATCCAATATATTGTGCTGTTTCTCTCAGAGCCAGGATTCATGGACCAAGGAATCAAGGGGTAGAAATGGCAGTGGCACCACTCACTATTACCTCTAACGATCCACTAGCAAAATTTTTTCTTCTTTTTCCCAGGAGCCTATGCTCAGCTGGTCTAGAGGTCTTAGTTCCAAAGGGAAGAATGCTTACATCAAGAGAAGCAACGGTCCCATTTAACTAAAGTTAAAGCTCCTACCCAACCACTTTGGGCTTCTCATGACTTTGAATCAACAAGCAAAGAAGAGATTTACTGTATTGGTTGGGGTTATTGATCCTAATATCCAAGGCAAATTGTACTGTTATTACAAAATGGAGGTAAAGAAGAGTATGTCTGAAATACAGGAGACTCCTTAGGATGCCTCTTAGCACTACCAGGCCCTGTGATTAATGTCAATGGAAAACTACCATAACCCAATTCAGGCAAGACTAATAGTTGCCTAGAACCTTCAGGAGTGAGATTCTGTGATCACTCGCAGAAAGAAGACAGTGATTGTTATGACTATTTCCTACTTATTTTATTATAAATGTCTATGTGTCTACATAATAAGCAATCTTTGTTTTTATTTCTTCTCTTATCCACTTACCGTACAACTTAAGATGTATTAACTGTATATCATAGAATTTACGTAACAAGATATCAAGAAGAGTGAACATAGCCCAAGTGTTAGTGTGTTTTCAGTTGGACACAAGGTAGTTTTATCATGTTAGGTGAAGCTATGACTTTTTTATGTTATTATATTTGTTTGGAGAATATGAATGGTTTAAGGAGATATGTCTAGATGCCAAGCTGACAAGGGGTTGGCTGTGATGGTTAATGTTATGTGTCAAATTGGCTAGGCAATGGTACCCAGTTCTTGAATCAAACACTAATAATCTAGATGCTGCTGTGAAGATATTTTGTAGATATGATTAATATTTATAGTCAGTTGACTTTAAGTAAAGTAGATGTCCATCAATAATGTTGGTGAGTTTCATCCAATCAGTTGAAGACCTTAAGAGAAAAAACAGGGGATTCTTAGAGAAAAGGGAATTCTGCCGCAAGGCTGTACATAGCAATACTGCTTGAATTTTAAGCTTGCCAGCCTTAGTTTCTACATAGCTGGGTTACCCTCCAGATTTTGTACTTGCCAGTCCCCATAATCATATGAGCCATATACTTAACTCTCTGTCTCTGTGTATGTTGTTGTTGTTAGGTGTCTTTGAGTCAATTTTGACTCATAAGGACTCTATGTACAACAGAGTGAAACACTCCTCACAATTGTTGTCATGTGTGAGCCCATTGTTGCAGCTGCTGTGTCAATTCATCTCATTGAGGGTCTTTTCTTTTTTGCTGACCCTCTACTTTACCAAGCATGATGTAGCTTTCCAGGGACTGATCTTTCCTGATAGCATATCTGTCATGGATTGAATTGTGTCTCCCCAAAATATCTGTCAATTTGGCTAGGTCATGATTCCCAGTATTATATGATTGTTTACCATTTTATCATCTGATGTGATTTCCCTATGGGTGGTAAATCCTATCACTATGATGTTAATAAGATGGATTAGTGGCAGTTATATTGATGAGATCTACAAGATTAAATAGTGCCTTAGACCAATCTCTTTTGAGATATGAAAGAGAGAAGTGAACAGAGAGACAGAGGAATCTCATACCACCAAGAAAGCAGCCCCAGGAGAAGAGTATGTCCTTTGGACCCAAGGTTCCTGCACAGAGAAGCTCCTCCTTCAGGGAAAGATTGATGACTAGGATCTTCCTCCAAAGTTGACAGAGACAGAAAGCTTTCCCCTGGAGTTGATGCCCTGAATTTGGGCTTGTACCCTCCTAGAACGTGAGAGAATAAATTTCTCTTTGTTGGAGCCATCCACTTGTGGTATTTCTGTTATAGCTGCACTAGAAAACTAAGACAATGTCCAAAGCGTGTGAGATGAAGTCTCGCTATCCTTGCTTTTAAGGAGCATTCAGGCTTCCAAGATAGATTTGTTTGTTTGTTTGTTTGTTTGTTTTGGCAGTCTATGATATAGTCAATAGTCTTTGCCAATGCCATAATTCAAAGGCATCGGTTCTTCTTCGGGCTTCCTCATTCGTCATCCAGCTTTCACATGCATATGAGGCAATTGAAAACACCATGGTTTGGGTCAGGTGCACCTTAGTCCTTAAAGTGACATCTTTGTTTTTTAACATTTTAAAGTGGTCTTTTACAGCAGATTTTCCCAATGCAATGCGTTGTTTGATTTTATACTTTTGTCTGATTTTTCTTTGAATGTATCAGTGCCAATTGTTTTATCTTCAGTCTCACTGATTCTGACTTCCACTTCCTCAATTCTGCTCTTCTGACTTTCTATTGAATTGTCTAATTCTGAAATTTTACCGTTAATCTTCTGAATTTCTGATTGCTGTCTCTCTGTGGATTCTTGCAGCCTATTAAATTTTTCATCATGCCCTTGAATAACCTTCTTAATTTCCTTAACTGCTTTATCTGTGTGTTCCTTGGCTTGTTCTGCATTTTGCCTGATCTCCTTCCTGATTCCTTGAAGAGTTCTGTATATTAATCTTTTGTATTCTACCTCTAGTAATTCCAGGAAAACATCTTTATATGGAAGATTACTTGATTCTTTGTTTTGAGAGCTTGTTGAAGAGATCATGGTCTGCTTTGTGTGATTTGATATTGACTGTTGTCTCCGAGCCATCTATAAGTAATTGCATTAATTTATTTAATTTTGCTTGCTGTATCCTAGTTTCTTGCTTTGTTTTGTTTTGATATGCCCAAATAGGCTGCTCGAGTGAGCTGGCTTGATTATTTGTACCTTTGAAGGTCTAACATCCTGTCACCAGATGGCTAGAGCTGTTACCAGGTATATAAACCCAGGAGTCCATTCACTTCTCTGGAATGGATTCAGCTCAGGTGTCCAGAGAGTCAGTCACCAAGTGTGTGGTGCAGGCTCTGTCCTACAGTCTTAGAGGGGCAGGGGTGATTGGTTTAGGCACAGGCATCTGGTTGCAGCAGGGGGCCACTCTCTGAGCAAGGCAGGGTGCTGACAACCTTCCTCCAAGTGTCTGTGAGGAAAATGAGTCCCTGTTCCCCAGAGTGCACAGGTGGGTGGGTTCTACAGCTAGACCATTGGCATCCAATGCTTTTGGTTGTAAAGACTGGGAGGCACAACTCATCCTTGGACCTCTGTCATAGGTGGTTAGGTGGTGTGGGTGGAGCCACCAGTCCTAAGGCCCCTGAAGTGGGTAGGTGAGGACTCTGTTTAATAGGCAAAGTGGTGTCAAACATCAAAAACCCACCTCTCCACTGCACGGCTGAAGCAGTTGAAGTCAGAGCTCTGGTACATACACTATTGCAGTCTGCTAACAAGGGCCTAAGCTCCTGAAATGGGCCCACACAGGCCTATGCAGGGGTGAAAGGCATCAAAGTCAGTGGACCTTTTGTGCCTGGACAGGAGCTGCTTCTGCTTGAGTTCCTAGTTTAGGGGATCCAGCAGATTCTTTTAGCCTAATTGCTAATCTATTCCTTCTCCAAGGCTGGAAGAATGGCTCAGGGCACACAGAAGAACCTATATCTCAGGCCCAGGGAAATCGGCAGCCACTGAAGCTGGCTTAGGGGCTGCGGGCATGGTAAGTTAGATGCAAGTACTTAGCTTTTGCCAAGACAGCTGTTCTTCTCTGGCTCCAGAGGCATGAGTAGACTGTGTGGCTCACTGTCTCTCCCTGAGGAAACTGTGTCCTGAATGCTACCAACAGCCCTACCACAGTCACACCGGGGGATCGCGCCTGAGGGGCACCAGTTCCTGTGGAGTCAGGTCCGGCAACTCCTCGCCGTTTCTGAAACTTCTCTCCTTCCCTCTGCCATTCAGTCCAATTTCCTAGTTTTGCCTTTCATTTTCAGGGCTCCTAGCTTGTCATATATATAATTGCTTCACTTGTTTTTTTTTTTTTTTTGGTCTTTATTGTAAGAGGGATCACTGAAAGCATCTGACTACTCAGCCATCTTGGCCCCTTCATTTGATTTCTTGACTGCTGCTTCCATGGCTGTTGATTGTGGATCCAAGTAAAATGAACTCCTGGATAACTTCCATCTTTTCTCTGTTGCTTATTGGTCCAGTTGTGAGGGTTTTTTGTTTTCTTTAAGCTGAGATGTAATCCATACTTAAGGCTATAGTTTTTGATCTTCATCAGTAAGTGACTGAAGTCCTCTTCACTTTTAACAAACAAGGTTGTATCATCTGCATATCTTGTTTTTAATGAGCCTTCCTCCAGTCATGTTCCTGGATTCTTCTTCATATAACCCAGCTTCTTAGGTGATTTGTTCAGCATACAGATTGAATAAGTGTGGTGAAAGGATGCAACCCTGACACACAGCTTTCCGGATTTAAACCACACAGTATCCCCTTGTTCTGTTCTTTAATCTGCCTCTTGATCTATGTTCAGGTTCATCACGAGCACAATTAAGTGTTCTGGAATTCCCATTCTCTGCAGTGTTCTCTAGAAATTGTTATGATCCACACAGTTGAATACATTTGCATAGTCAATAAAACACAGATAAACATCTTCTGGTATTCTCTGCTTTCAGCCAAGATCCATCTGAAATTGGCAATTATATCCCTCATTCCAAGTCTTCTTCTGAATTCAGCTTGAATTTCTGGCGGTTGCCTGTCGATGTACTGCTGCAACCGCTTTCAAATGATCATCAGCAAAATTTTACTTGCATGTGTAATTAATGGTATTGTTTGATAATTTTCATATTTGGTTGGATCTCTATGTATTGAATATATATATATATTCTGTTTCTCTGGAGAACTCTGATTGATACAAATATTAAATACAAAAAAAAACTAAATCAAAAAGACTCATTTCATTAAGAAAGCTCAAAGAGTATACATAAGAAAATCTATACAGCAAATTTTGCAAAGAATGTCAGCAGAAATATTTAAAAGAAAATGGGGTAATGGCATTGAGGAGATGCAGGGAGAGATCAGAAATGATAGAAACCATTTTATTAATAAAGGCTATACAAAGGAGGTCTCAGGGTGGTGCAGTTTGCTCTCAACTATTAACCAGAAGCTAGGAGGTTCTAGTACACTCAGAGGAACCTGGTAATCTACTTCCATAAGATTACAACCATTGACAACCACATGGAACACCAGTTCTACTGTGAGATACGTGGGGTAGCCGTGAGTCAGATTTGATTCCATGGCAATGAGTTTTTTTGTTTGTTTTTGTTTGTTTGTTTTTTTTTAGTGTATAACTAGAAAGAAAGGTGTGGAAATCTACTTCCAAAAATTAGGCAATGAAAACTTTATGAATCACAACCGAACATTGTCTGATTCTCTTGCTTTGAACATGTCATTAGGAGTGATTCATCACTGGAAAGGGACATCATGTGTGGTGAAGTAGAGGGCCAACGAGGGTGCTGGAGGCCGTCAGTGATATGTATTAGTGTAATAGCTGCAGAGATGGGCTCAGACACGCTGGTGATATTGAAGATGAAGGAGTACCACGCAAAGTTTCATTCTGTTGTACATAAGGTCACCATGAGTCAAAGTGGACTTGACAGCATCTATCTGTCTGTCTGTCTATCCAAGTCTGTCTATCTATTTATCTATCTACCTATCTATCTTTTTATATCTAATAAGGGTTTACTTTAAGTGAAGAGATTTCGGCATCTTTAATTTAAATTTTCTATTAAATTTGGGAAATAAAAAATGAATCAATTCAATGGCTTAAATGGTGAGATATCTTACTGCTTAATCAGCAACGTTATGTTCAAGAGTCATCAAAAATTACAGGTGAATTTTAGTGTTTCTTATCACCAAATGCATTTGTCTAGATTACTTGTGATGTCATTAAGCTCTTCCTAATTAATCATATTTTATAATTGCAAATATATGACAATGTTATTTGTGTGCCAGTGTAATAGATGTTTTATAGTGATAAATTTCAAACCAAAATACTGTCAGTAGAGAAATTTTAAAAAATGTATGTAGAAGCTATATTTGCAACAATGTGTTAGTTACATATAGTGAGAAAATTCTAGCAAACATGTTGTAGATATAAAGAATAATTGCAAAGGACAAGATTTCCCTCTTTTTTCCTCCACAGATGGATGTGTTTTCTTATAGCTTTAAGTAAATACTTATTATAAAAATAAATCCTTTAATTTCTGATGTTAAAGAGTAGAGAGTATCATATGACTATTCTCTGTATTTCTTTGATACTAATAATGAATTGTAAAATATCAATAACTCTAGAATTCTTTCTGTAGGTATTATGCAAATGTTATTATGGCAACGTGTTATTTGTGCGTGTTTTCCAAAAGCAGAAGATCCATCTTGTTAACTGGCTTAACAATATTGTGAAAGCATAATTGTATTATGTGCCATCTTGGCTGAAATTAAAATGATCTGTTAGTCGTGCCTAGCAGAATGTCATCCTTTCTGTATTACGTATTCAGATAAACACATCCAACTACATCGAATCAGCGTTGTGTTCCTCCCCACCCATCTGTCTGTGAGAATGAAACTCAGAGGTAGTTTCACTAGCTAGCTTCTCCACATGTCATAAATGAAAAATACATATACATGAAAAGAACATTTCACAAATGGCTATTCTATTGTTGGAGATAGGTTCAGAAGTCTTAGATGGCCCAACAAAGATGACTAAGTCAGGGTTATTCAATAGTAGATTCTGTAATAGGGAATTATAACCACCTTTTTTTATATATATATATCAGATACATCTGATTATCTGGATCTGTTTACTAGCCTCTATTTTCTCAAAAATTAAATATTAATTTTCTTATGAAAAAAGATTTTTCAGATAATTTTTCTGTCAAAAATTTACGCTGACTCCTTATTTCTTTAAAAAAAAAATTTTTTTAGCTCCTATTAATTTTGACCTCTTTAAAATTTTCTCAGAAGGTCTCTATAATACAGCCTTCTCTCTGTTTAAATGTATTCCCTTAGAGTTACTTTGTTCAGGCTTTGATCCTCTTTATATGTCATAGCCATTTACACCTTTTTATGTTGTTTTTTCCATCTGACATTTACTCCTCAATCCTTCCACTTGTTCATAACCTTTTTATTTCTAAAAGCCCAGTCTAAATATTCCATTAGTTTTTTTTTTTTCTGTTTAACCTAGTAAAGACGCCTCTCTTCCTTCCTTGAAATTTAATCTTGTCTACAGCTATTTTCTGTCAGCAAATAAATATGTCTTTAGCAGTGCCTTCTATGTGCTTTCTTTTAAGAATTTACTAACCAGGAAATTATAATTCAAAACTACTGAACATTAAAAGTCCCATAACTAAAAGATAAATGACAAATATGGCAAGATGCTAAATATGAACTTAAAATTACAAAACAATGTGATAATACCTAAGAGGTAAATACCATTAAAAAAAAAATCTGTCTTGGAAGGAGTACAACCAGAATGCTCCTTAGAAGCAAGGATGGCAAGACTACCTATCACATACTTCGTACATGTTATCAAGAGGGACCAGACCCTGGAGAAGGGCATCATGCTCGTTAAAGCAGAGAGTCAGAGAAAAGATGGAAGACGCTCAATGAGATGGATTGAAACAGTGGCTGCAACAATGGACTCAAGCATAGCAACAATTGTGAGGATGGCTCAGGACCAGGCAGTGTTTTGTTCTGTTGTGCATAGTGTCACTATGAGTTGGGACCGACTCAATGGCACCTAACAACACAAGAGGTAAAGAGTCAAAGAACATAAACTATAAATTCATAGAACCCAAAATTGTAATAAATATATCTAAATTTTCACCATAAAAAGAAGAAATAATATATCAGTTGGACTGACATAATAGCTTTTCAGCAAGCAAATTGTGCTTTTTCATTTAAAAGGAATGTTATCATGGTTAACAGAAGAAGGCACTGTGATGCATTACCGCATGAATAGAAACTGGAAAGGAAAATGGCACTATTTTAAAGCAAAAGCTTTAAAAATGGTCATACTTCTGATCTGGCAAGGCCACATTTACGATTCTTTCCTAAAGAAATGATGAAAATATTTTGAAAGCTTTAAATATAAGAAACTATATCAAGAAATTGTGACCCTAAAATAGTCTATGGTTTTCCATAATTATAGGAAAATTATTAAAATGAATTCATGAGTATTAACTTTTAGGGATATTGTGTGATATTAAAATAATCCTAAAATGGTGGCAAATATAACCACATATCCTGAATTTCCTGATATGATTGGTATCAAATATATTTTTTTAATTATTTTATTTAATTACACTCTATAATCTAGTGTCCCGTGAACTCCCCTTACTTTAGGGGAAGGGGTGAGACCCAGAATCAGTATAAAGCTGATTTTTATGAGATTAAGGTGAAATATATCTCTGATTTCTTTTTGTTTTTTTTAACCATTTTTTGCACCAGCTGTCCTTTGTGCAGCAATCTCCACTTCTCTGCTGGGTTTCATAATTTGTTGAATGGCCACACAGAACTCACAGATTATATTTACGATTATTTGGTTCACTAGGGAAGTAAATTTTAGGGAGGTAAAAGAAACCCTGGTAGCATATTGGTTAAGCACTATAGCTGCTAATCAAACAGTTGGCGGTTCATATCCACCAGGTGCTCATTGGAAACCATGTGGTGCAGTTCTGCTCTGTCTTATAGAGCCGATGTGAGCTGAAATTGACTAGGCTGCAAAGGTTTTTTGTTGTTGTTGTTTTCAGGGAAGTAAAAAGCTATAACTCAGGATCAAAATCAACTCGGAGAAACAGGATATAACCCTAGATAGGATATAGTTTTTTTTTTTTTAATAAGACAGCTGTTAATTAAGACAATTCTCAGGTTTTTTTTTTTTTTGGCTGTGCCAGCAGGCCCACAGTACTTCTGACAGCCAAATTCACAGGCAGGATTTTTTGGGGCCATACCTGCCGCTGGGCCATCCATTGGCCTCTGCCGTGTTCCAGCAAGTGTTACAGTTCTTTAGCTCTGCTGACAAGTGGCCAGAAGTGCCCCACTTCACCAGTAAGCCTCCTTGTTCCCACCACTCATAATGTCACTGCTTTTCTCTGCTGCCTCCTGGTCTCCAGTGTTACAACTCTCTCTCCTGCGTCCAGGTTTTTGGAGTAGTGACCCCAGGCCCAAAGGATACACTCTTCTCCAGACTCTTTTTGATGATAGTGAGGTCATCCTCAACCTCTGTGAGATTGGCCCTTATGTTGAAAAAAAAACAAACAAAAAAAAACCTTTGCCAATTTTAAGGCATGGCGGTGGAAGTGGTTGAGAGCTTAGCTGCTAAGGAAAAGGTCAGCAGTTCCAATCTACCAGCTACTCCTTGGAAGCTCCATGGAGCAGCTCTGATTTGTCCTATAGTGTCAATATGAGTCAGAATCCACTCAACAGAAAAGGGATTTCTTCCCACTAGAACTACTAACTTACCAATTCCCTTGGTAGGCCACAGTCAGTTTATATAATAATCAGCAGAGTTCTGCAAGGCCACTTAATCTTATTGGGTGGTTTCAGACACCCTATTTGCATAGTAGACTGAACAATCACTGTAAGGCATGTAAAATGGACCAATCACAGGACCGACTGTGGCCTGACCAGTTATTTCTGGCAAAATTATAAACCCAAAGAAACCCTGGTGGTGTAGTGGTTAAGTACTATGGCTGCTAATCAATAGGTCGGCAGTTCAAATCTACCAGGCTCTCCTTGGAAACTCTATGGGGCAGTTCTACTTTGTCCTATAGGGTCACTATGTGTCAGAATCGACTCAACGGCAGTGGTTTTTTTTTTCTTCGTTTTTTTTTTTAGTAAACGCAAGTCCAGAATGGACATATATAAGAGAAAACCATTACACTACACACTCATTGTACTTAGACAGCATTTCTGAATTTGAGATTCAGAATATAGGCACTGATAATAATTTTTCCACTTCATCTTAATCTAGATTTAGAATCTAGAATGCCATTCTTTATCTTTTCTACCCATGATTTTTGTGCTATGTTACCTAATTATTCACTTTGTCTCGTTGTCCTAGTTCAGGTCTGCATTGCCTTTCATCTAGATCCCTTCAATGACTTCTTTGCTATTCTACATGCATCCAGACATTCTAAATTGAAATTCATCCTTCATTTTGTTGCCTGGGAGATCTATGTATAATGTAAATCAGACTATATCCCTTCCCTTAATGTTTGCCTTCAGAATAACATCCAAGTTCCTTGACCTTCCATGACAACTCTCTTCTCTTGCCTCCTCGTGTGTTTCTATTTAACCAAAAAAAAAAAAAAAAACCAAACCCGTTGTGTCGAGTCAATTCCAACTCATAGCACCCTATAGTACAGAGTAGAACTGCCCCATAGAGTTTCCAAGGAGCGCCTGGAGGATTTGAACTGCTGACCTTTAGGTTAGCAGCCATAGCACTTAACCACTACGCCACCAGGGTTTCCCTGTCTCTATTTAGGCTTCATTAATATATACACACTTGCCCACGGTTCCATGCACTACGTTATTTGCTGACTTTAGTCATTCTTTGCTTTCTCTTTGGAAGATTTTTTTCTTCTATCCTTGCCCTTATAATTCCTCCTGCTCATCCTTAATGACACATAATAAGAATTTAAAGATAATAGAAAATTATAATAAGTATAAATATAATCTTATAAAATAAAATTTTTTACTGTGTTGCAAAATATCTTCTTTTTTCCAATCTTATGACTTGAAATTGGACCTGTAAGTGAGAATTTAGAAAAATCAGCCTAGCCTCAACTGAATTCTAATTTGTCATAATATTTTTTGTTAATTTAGTTAGCATTTACAAGCCAAGAATTAATCGAGGGCCACCTCTCGTTTTAGTGATCAAATTGCTGTTTGAAATGAACATTCATGTATCTGAGTCAGTGCTTGGGCCCAAAAATGGAAAAACAAACAAACAAACAAGGAACTGACTTCAAGTTTAAGCCTTTAATGTACAAAATGTACAAAAAGATTGTTTATATTATTGATGAAATAAAGTTTCTGTCAAAAAATAAAATGTTATTTCTTAAGAATAACTAGGCAATTGGAAACCTTTACAAGCTACTATCTTGTATTATAAAACTCTAAGTGAATATTTTGTTAATTTGTGGGTGAAAGGGATACGCTGACTATTATCGCCTTCTGGGATTTATAACTAAATCAAAAAATTCTATTATTGTATTTCTGAAAACAAACCTGAGTTAAAATGAACACTTAAACATTCTTTTCCATCATTTGAGTTTCTACATCACCCAAATCGGGGGCTGGCAAACAATGAGTCCAGAGTCAGCTGTAAATAAAGCTTGTTAGAACACAGCCACAACCATTCTTCTATGTGTCCTCTAAGGCTGATTTCACGTGTAGCTAGAGTTACTATGAGTCAGAACAGACTCAGCGGCACCTAACAACAACAATAGGGTAGAGTTAAGTAGTTGCAACAGAGATTGAATGATTTGCAAAGCCTGAAGTATTTACTATGTTTCTTTATAGAACCACTTTGCTGACCCCTGACCTAGGTGATACATCTTCAATTCAGAAAGAATATGGGGGAAGCATGTTTCACTCACTATTCTTTATAAATCTTCTATGTCTTTTAAAATTGTTTTTCATAGTCCTTTATTAATATATAAACAGTGTAAAGATTTTATTGGGGGTGGTTTGAAGTGGTTATCTTCAGCCGTTCTCTTTATTTACTATAATCTTTATTTTCTTTTCCATAATTTTTTACAAACTTCGTAGAAAAAATAAGCATTTTAATTAATGATTGTAAGTACAGCCAAGTGACTGCTTTAAGTTTGAATGAGAGATTTACACACATGCCTAATCACTCAGCATATAGCCTATTACTATGCCATTCATCAGTGCTGACAACTCAGCTTCAGAACCTAAATTAACCCTCTGTTGTGACTAGTAGGAATGCCTCAGTCCACTGAGAAGCTAATTATTCTAATTTTCCTGAGTTGGGCAACACAACCAGTTTAGTTGACACTATGTATCTAACCGGTGAAGTTTAATGTGCTAATGTAAGTCAAAATATGTTTATTTTTAAATGTTTATCATTATTTATTAATAAGAGAAGAAAGAGACCTACTGATTGCAAAATCAAAGTCAAAGTAAATTCTACAATATGAGAAAGTTTAGTTATCTTCAGTTCAGTATGGTTAGGCATTTTAAAAAGTGCATTTGTTGGCTTTACAAAGTATCTGAATTTGCAGGTTGTGTTAGCTGCCATTGAGTAGGTCCCTCATTCATGGAGACCCCATGAACAATGGAATAGAATGCTGCCCCATTCTGCACCATCTCCATGATAAACATTTGAGGGTTGGTCATCACTTATTTAATATGTCTCCAAAGAAGATTGCATATTCCGTGATGTCAGAGAATGTGTCCTGCTTATCCAGAACCTGACACAGGATATAGTTAAAAAAAAAAATTGCCATTGAGTCAATTCCAACTCATAGCAACCCTATAGGACAGAGTAGAACTGCCCCATAGGGTTTCCAAGGAACCCCTGGTGGATTCGAACTGCCCACCTTTTGGTTACCAGGTGAGCTCTTAACCACTGAACCACCAGGGCCCTCAAAAATTATTTGTAGAATGAAGCAGTTGATGTTACCTAACTACCTACATTATTGAGTTAAGCATTATTTTTCTCAGTTTCCAAGAAGGTAAGCAAGACTCAGAAATATGTGAAATACAGAGCTAACAAAGATTTAAAAACTAGATCTTCAGTATCCCATGTCTGTGTCTTTTTGCCGACACAATTTTTTCATTTATTTGAGGAATAATGAAACTTCAATTGGTTAGCTTTTTTTTTAATTAATTTTTATTAAGCTTCAAGGGAACATTTACAAATCCAATCAGTCTGTCACACGTAAGTTTACATACATCTTACTCCCTTCTCCCACTTGCTCTCCCCCTCTTGAGTCAGCCCTTTCAGTCTCTCGTTTCGTGACAATTTTGCCAGCTTCCCTCGCTCTCTATCTTCCCATCCCCCCTCCAGACAAGAGTTGCCAACACACTCTCAAGTGTCCACCTGATTTAATTAGCTCACTCTTCATCAGCATCTCTCTCCCCCCCGCTGACCAGTCTCTTTCATGTCTGATGAGTTGTCTTCGGGGATGGTTCCTGTCCTGTGCCAACAGAAGGTCTGGGGATCATTGCCACCGGGATTCCTCCAGTCGCAGTCAGACCCTTAAGTATGGTCTTTTTATGAGAATTTGGGGTCTGCATCCCACTGATCTCCTGCTCCCTCAGGAGTTCTCTGTTGTGCTCCCTGTCAGGGCAGTCATCGATTGTGGCAGGGCACCAACTAGTTCTTCTGGTCTCAGGATGATGTAGGTCTCTGGTTCATGTGGCCCTTTCTGTCTCTTGGGCTCCTAGTTGTCGTGTGACTTTGGTGTTCTTCATTTTCCCTTGCTCCAGGTGGGTTGAGACCAATTGATGCATCTTAGATGGCCACTTGTTAGCATTTCAGACCCCAGACGCCACATTTCAAAGTGGGATGCCGAATGTTTTCATAATAGAATTATTTTGCCAATTGACTTAGAAGCCCCCTCAAACCATGTTCCCCAGACCTCCGCCCCTGCTCCGCTGACCTTTGAAGTATTTATTTTATCCCGGAGACTTCTTTGCTTTTAGTCCAGTCCAATTGAGCTCACCTTCCATGTATTGAGTGTTGTCTTTCCCTTCACCCAAAGCAGTTCTTATCTACTGATTAATCAATAAAAAACCCTCTCCGTCCCTCCCTCCCCTCTTCGTAACCACAAAAGTATGTGTTCTTCTCAGTTTTTACTATTTCTCAAGATCTTATAGTAGTGGTCTTATACAATATTTGTCCTTTTGCCTCTGATTAATTTCGCTCAGCATAATGCCTTCCAGGTTCCTCCATGTTATGAAATGTTTCACAGATTCGTCATTGTTCTTTATCGATGCGTAGTATTCCATTGTGTGAATATACCACAATTTATTTACCCATTCATCCGTTGATGGACACCTTGGTTGCTTCCAGCTTTTTGCTATTGTAAACAGAGCTGCAATAAACATGGGTGTGCATATATCTGTTTGTGTGAAGGCTCTTGTATCTCTAGGGTATATTCCCAGGAGTGGAATTTCTGGGTTGTATGGTAGTTCTATTTCTAACTGTTTAAGAGAACGCCAGATAGATTTCCAAAGTGGTTGTACCATTTTACATTCCCACCAGCAGTGTATAAGAGTTCCAATCTCTCCGCAGCCTCTCCAACATTAATTATTTTGTGTTTTTTGGATTAATGCCAGCCTAGTTGGTGTGAGATGGAATCTCACTGTAGTTTTAATTTGCATTTCTCTAATGGCTAATGATCGGGAGCATTTTCTCATGTATCTGTTGGCTGCCTGAATATCTTCTTTAGTGAAATGTGTGTTCATCTCCTTTGCCCACTTCTTGATTGGGTTGTTTGTCTTTTTGTGGTTGAGTTTTGACAGAATCAAGTAGATTTTGGAGATCAGGCGCTGGTCTGAGATGTCATAGCTGAAAATTCTTTCCCAGTCTGTAGGTGGTCTTTTCACTCCTTTGGTGAAGTCTTTAGATGAGCATAGGTGTTTGATTTTTAGGACCTCCCAGTTATCTGGTTTCTCTTCATCATTTTTGGTAATGTTTTGTATTCTGTTTATGCCTTGTACTAGGGCTCCTAGGGTTGTCCCAATTTTTTCTTCCCTGATCTTTATCGTTTTAGTCTTTATGTTTAGGTCTTTGATCCACTTGAAGTTAGTTTTTGTGCATGGTGTGAGGTATGGGTCCTGTTTCATTTTTTTGCAAATGGATATCCAGTTATGCCAGCACCATTTGTTAAAAAGACTATCTTTTCCCCAATTAGCTGACACTGGTCCTTTGTCAAATATCAGCTGCTCATACGTGGATGGATTTATATCTGGGTTCTCAATTCTGCTCCATTGGTCTATGTGCCTGTTATTGTACCAGTACCAGGCTGTTTTGACTACTGTGGCTGTATAATAGGTTCTGAAATCAGGTAGAGTGAGGCCTCCCACTTTCTTCTTCTTTTTCAGTAATGCTTTGCTTATCCGGGGATTTTTTCCCTTCCGTATGAAACTGGTGATTTGTTTCTCTATCCCCTTAAAATATGACATTGGAATTTGGATCGGAAGTGTGTTATATGTATAGATGGCTTTTGGTCGAATAGACATTTTTACTATGTTAAGTCTTCCTATCCATGAGCAAGGTATGTTTTTCCACTTAAGTATGTCCTTTTGAATTTCTTGTAGTAGAGCTTTGTAGTTTTCTTTGTATAGGTCTTTTACATCCTTGGTGAGATTTATTCCTAAGTATTTTATCTTCTTGGGGGCTACTGTGAATGGTATTGATTTGGTTATTTCCTCTTCGGTGTTCTTTTTGTTGATGTAGAGGAATCCAAGTGATTTTTGTATGTTTATTTTATAACCTGAGACTCTGCCAAACTCTTCTATTAGTTTCAGTAGTTTTCTGGAGGATTCCTTAGGGTTTTCTGTGTATAAGATCATGTCGTCTGCAAATAGTGATAACTTTAGTTCCTCCTTGCGAATCCGGATATGCTTTATTTCTTTGTCCAGCCTAATCGCCCTGGCTAGGACTTCAAGTACGATGTTGAATAAGAGCGGTGATAAAGGGCATCCTTGTCTGGTACCCGTTCTCAAGGGAAATGCTTTCAGGTTCTCTCCATTTAGAGTGATATTGGCTGTTGGCTTTGCATAGATGCCCTTTATTATGTTGAGGAATTTTCCTTCAATTCCTATTTTGGTAAGAGTTTTTATCATAAATGGGTGTTGAACTTTGTCAAATGCCTTTTCTGCATCAATTGATAAGATCATGTGGTTTTTATCTTTTGTTTTATTTATGTGATGGGTTACATTAATGGTTTTTCTGATATTAAACCAGCCTTGCATACCTGGTATAAATCCCACATGATCAGGGTGAATTATTTTTTTGATGTGTTGTTGGATTCTATTGGCTAGAATTTTGTTGAGGATTTTTGCATCTATGTTCATGAGGGATATAGGTCGGTAATTTTCTTTTTTTGTAATGTCTTTACCTGGTTTTGGTATCAGGGAGATGGTAGCTTCATAGAATGAGTTGGGTAGTATTCCGTCTTTTTCTATGCTTTGAAATACCTTCAATAGTAATGGTGTTAAGTCTTCTCCGAAGGTTTGGTAGAACTCTGCAGTGTCTGGGCCAGGGCTTTTTTTTGTTGGGAGTTTTTTGATTACCTTTTCAATCCCTTTTTTTGTTATGGGTCTATTTAGTTGTTCTACTTCTGAATGTGTTAGTTTAGGTAGGTAGTGTTTTTCCAGGAATTCATCCATTTCTTCTAGGTTTTCAAATTTGTTAGAGTACAATTTTTCGTAGTAATCTGATATGATTCTTTCAATTTCATTTGGTTCTGTTGTGATGTGGTCCTTCTCGTTTCTTATTCGGGTTATTTGTTTCCTTTCCTGTATTTCTTTAGTCAGTCTAGCCAATCGTTTATCAATTTTGTTAATTTTTTCAAAGAACCAGCTTTTGGCTTTGTTAATTCTTTCAATTGTTTTTCTGTTCTCTAATTCATTTAGTTCAGCTCTAATTTGTATTATTTGTTTTCTTCTGGTGCCTGATGGGTTCTTTTGTTGCTCACTTTCTATTTGTTCAAGTTGTCGGGACAGTTCTCTGATTTTGGATCTTTCTTCTTTTTGGATGTGTGCATTTATTGATATAAATTGGCCTCTGAGCACTGCTTTTGCTGTGTCCCAGAGGTTTTGATAGGAAGTATGTTCATTCTCGTTGCATTCTATGAATTTCCTTATTCCCTCCTTGATGTCTTCCATAATCCAGTGTTTTTTCAGGAGGGTATTGTTCATTTTCCAAGTATTTGATTTCTTTTCCCTAGTTTTTCTGTTATTGATTTCTAGTTTCATTGCCTTGTGGTCTGAGAAGATGCTTTATAATATTTCGATGTTTTGGATTCTGCAAAGCTTTGTTTTATGACCTAATATGTGGTCTATTCTAGAGAATGTTCCATGTGCACTAGAAAAAAAAGTATACCTTGCAGCAGTTGGGTGGAGAGTTCTGTATAAGTCAATGAGGTCAAGTTGGTTGATTGTTGTAAGTAGGTCTTCCGTGTCTCTCTTGAGCTTCTTACTGGATGTCCTGTCCTTCTCCGAAAGTGGTGTGTTGAAGTCTCCTACTATAATTGTGGAGGTATCTATCTCACTTTTCAGTTCTGTTAAAATTTGATTTATGTATCTTTCAGCCCTGTCATTGGGTGCATAAATATTTAATATGGTTATGTCTTCCTGATCAATTGTCCCTTTTATCATTATGTAGTGTCCTTCTTTATCCTTTGTGGTGGATTTAAGTCTAAAGTCTATTTTGTCAGAAATTAATATTGCTACTCCTCTTCTTTTTTGCTTATTGTTTGCTTGATATAGTTTTTCCATCCTTTGAGTTTTAGTTTGTTTGTGTCTCTAAGTCTAAGGTGTGTCTCTTGTAGGCAGCATATAGATGGATCGTGTTTCTTTATCCAGTCTGTGACTCTCTGTCTCTTTATTGGTGCATTTAGTCCATTTACATTCAGCGTAATTATAGATAAATAAGTTTTTAGTGCTGTTATTTTGATGCCTTTTCATGTGTGTTGTTGACCATTTCATTTTTCCACATACTTTTTTGTCCTGAGACGTTATTCTTATTAAATTGTGAGATCCTCATTTTCATAGTGTTCGACTTTATGTTAGTTGAGTCATTACGTTTTTCTTGGCTTTTATCCTGGGTTATGGAGTTGATACTCCTTTTTGTGGTTACCTTATTATTTACCCCTATTTTTCTAAGTAAAAACCTAACTTGTATTGTTCTATATCGCCTTGTATCACTCTCCATCTAGCAGTTCAATGGCTCCTGTATTTAGTCCCTCTTTTTGATTATTGTGGTCTTTTACCTACTGACTTCCATGATTCCCTGTTATGTGTATTATTTTATTTATTTATTTATTTTTTTAAATTAATCTTAATTTGTTTGTTTTAGTGATTTCCTTATTTGAGTTGATATCAGGACGTTCTGTTTTGTGACCTTGTCTTGTGCTGGTACCTGATATTATTGGTTTTCTGACCAAACAATCTCCTTTAGCATTTCTTGTAGCTTTGGGTTTTTTTTGCAAATTCTCTAAACTTGTGTTTATCTGCAAATATCTTAATTTTGCCTTCATATTTCAGAGAGAGTTTTGCTGGATATATGATCCTTGGCTGGCAGTTTTTCTCCTTCAGTGCTCTGTATATGTCGTCCCATTGCCTTCTTGCCTGCATGGTTTCCGCTGAGTAGTCTGAACTTATTCTTATTGATTCTCCCTTGAAGGAAACCTTTCTTTTCTCCCTGGCTGCTTTTAAAATTTTCTGTTTAACTTTGGTTTTGGTGAGTTTGATGATAATATGTCTTGGTGTTTTTCTTTTTGGATCAATCTTAAATGGGGTTCGATGAGCATCTTGGATAGATATCCTTTCGTCTTTCATGATGTCAGGGAAGTTTTGTGTCAGGAGTTCTTCAACCATTTTCTCTGTGTTTTCTGTCCCCCCTCCCTGTTCTGGGACTCCAATCACTCACAAGTTATCCTTCTTGATAGAGTCCCACATGATTCTTAGGGTTTCTTCATTTTTTTTAATTCTTTTATCTGATTTTTTTTCAGCTATGTTGATGTTGATTCCCTGGTCCTCCAGATGTCCCAGTCTGCATTCTAATTGCTTGAGTCTGCTCCTCTGACTTCCTATTGCTTTGTCTAGTATTGTAATTTTATTGTTAATCTTTTGGATTTCTACATGCTGTCTCTCTATAGATTCTTGCAACTTATTAATTTTTCCACTATGTTCTTGAATAATCTTTTTGAGTTCTTCAGCAGTTTTATCAGTGTGTTCCTTGGCTTTTTCTGCAGTCTGCCTTATTTCATTTGTGATGTCTTGAAGCATTCTGTAAATTAGTTTTTTATATTCTGTATCTGATAATTCCAGGATTGTATCTTCGTTTGGGAAAGATTTTGATTCTTTTGTTTGGGGGGTTGGAGAAGCTGTCATGGTCTGCTTCTTTACGTGGTTTGATATGGACTGCTGTCTCCGAGCCATCACTGGGAAACTAGTTTTTCCAGAAAATCCGCTAAAAAAAAATGCAGTCAGATCCCTATCAGAGTTCTCCCTCTGGCTCAGGCTATTCGGATGTTAATGGAGCCGCCTGGGGAGGGTGGGGGAGGGATCAGAGAGGTAGGAGAGTAGCACCTCGGAATATAGCCAGAGTTGCTTGTCTTGCCTGGAATGACTATTATATCTGAGATTTCCGAGGGGCTCGTCGCCTATGTGTACTGGCTGTGTCGAGATTGCTTCCGGGGGGTCTGGCCCGCTTGAGTCACAGTCAGATCCTCCGCTGTCAGCCCCACCCCCTAGGTCAAGGCTCCCCTACTGGGACAGTGCACTCCCGACTCCAAAATCCGTCGCTGCTCCCGGGGACTCCCTGTCCCACCAGCCGCGTCGCCCGCCGCCCCCGCAAACCAGCTGGGACCCCCCCGGGGTCAATTCAGGGGGAAGGAGCTGGTTCCAGCGCTCACGCCATGCCTGCATCTGCCAAAATCCCGGCGGGATGGCTCCCCGGCTGGGACGCTGCTGTCCCCGCTCCAAGACCAGTCGCTGCCTCCCGGGGACTTCTCCCACCGGCTGCGCCACCACGCAGCCCGCGCGAACTGGCTGGGCCCCCTTCCGGAATGAGTTCGGGGGCTAGGGCTGGGCCCCTTGTCTGTGCCATCTGCCCCCCTGGGCTCTGCCCCGAATCGGGCTCTGAAGGTCACCTGACTGGTACGCTGGCTCCAGGCTCTGAAAACAATTGCTGCCTCCCCGTATTTGTTCGTTCTCCGTCTCTAAGTCTGTGTTTGTTGTTCAGAGTTCGTAGATTGTTATGTATGTGATCGATTCACTTGTTTTTCCGAGTCTTTGTTGCAAGAGAGATCCGCGGTAGTGTCCACCTAGTCTGCCATCTTGGCCCAGCCCTCCCTGGTTAGCTTTTTTTATATGAAGAATTTTATGGAGAGAAAGTAAATTTTATTATTTAATTATTTTTTATATATTTTTAACCTTGATAGCTCAAGAAACAAAAATTAAAGAGGAGAAAATTCAGGTAGGCATAGGAAATTTTCTTTCATCTTTCATTCTTTTCTAGACTTGGAGTCAGTTCATCTGCTTACTTCTGCATTTTAATCACCACCACTGGTGGTGGTTACTAATACACTGTTAGCTGTATTAGTTATCAGAAAAACAGGATGAATAACAAAGTGTTGGAATGTAGTCACTCCATCTACAGAGAAGCAATGCAGGCTTAGCAAAAGATGGTTCATGGGTGCCTTAGGCTGGTTTCTCTAGGAGAGAAAAAACAGTAAAACATATACATATAAAAAAATATACATACAAATATAGAGAGAAAAAGAGAGATTTACTTCAAGGGAATGGCTCACTCAGTCGTGGGGCTGGCAAGTTCCAAATTCATAGATCAGGTAGCAGGATGGAGATTTCTGCTGGCTCACAGAATGGGAGGGTTGGTGAGTCCAAAATCTACAGATCAGGTGGCAGGCTGGAGACTCCTGCAGACCTACATCCCAGGAACCATAGATCTGACAACAAGAGGAATACATGGTCAAAGGGAGTGAGCTTTGCCAGAACATACATTTATATTCTGGAGGCAGATCACACCCCCAAAAACATCCCCCTTTTACCTGATTGGCTGCTCACATCACATCACAAAATGGAAGATGATTACATTGTATTACATTATGGAAGAGCAACTAGTCCAGTGTCTACTAAACCACTGAGAATTATAGCCTAGCCAAGCTGACATACATTAACCATCACACCAGTAGATCAACAGCTCTTCATGGCAAGGTGAAGAAGAAAGAATGCAGAAGCATTCCAAAATCACTGCATGTAAATTGCTTTTATCAAGAGTATTATATCTAAGTTTGGTTCATTATTTTTTTAATTGTATCTTTTTTATCTTCAATGCAATTTCAAGCATTTTTTTTAAGGCTGAATTATCAGTGAAGTCATCAAACACAGCCCACATGTATTTTATCTAGAATACATATTTTTCCAAGTCAAATCGCTACTGCTTTAATTATTGGATGTAATTCTCAGTTAAGAGAGCTGAAAGAGATGAGAGGCAATGTTGGACTCAAACATTCTCCTCTTGAATGAAGAACACCAAAGACATAAGGAAAATATGAGCCCAAGAGACAGAAAGGGTCACATAAACCAGAGACTCCATCAGCCTGAGACCTGAAGAATTAGATGGTGCCCAGCTACCACCAATGACTGCTTTGACAGGGAAAAAAACAGAGAATCCTTGATGTATCAGGAGAAAAGTGGGGTGCAGACCTCAAATTCTAATAAAAAGTCTGGACTTAATGGTCTGACTGAGAGTGGAGGCATCCCAGAGGTCATGGTCCCTGGACTCTCTGGTAGCCCAAAAGTAAAACCATCCCTGAAGCCAGCTCTTCAGGCAAAGATTAGACTGGACTATAAGACATAAAATGATACTGATGAGGAGTGTGCTTCTTAGCTCAAGTATACACATGAGGCTAAGTGGGCAGCTCTTGTCTGAAGGCGAGATGAGAAGGCAGAGGGGGACAGGAACTGGTTGAGTGGACACGGAAAATACAGGGTGGAGAGGAGTGTGCTGTCACATTGTAGGGAAAGCAATTAGAGTCACATAACAATGTGTGTATAAGTTTTTGTATGAAAAACTGACTTGAATTGTAAACTTTCCCTTAAAGCACAATTAAAAAAAAATTCTCTTTCTCTGCTTTCAAATATTCTTTCTACATTAGTCAAAATGGACAAAGGAGAATACAATGCAATCTATTTGGAAGAAGAAGAAAGAGAAGAGCACTAGGTTTTATTTTATAACGTTATTGAGAAAAATAAATAGATGCAACGGGTTATGACGTAAGAAAATGTGTTTCAGCAAAATAGATCCGAGAAAATATGAGAAGCTAATAACAAAAGAAACCAAAATGTATTTAAATTACTACTAAAATGGTCACCAGGCCTGGAAGGTTTTTCAGGTTATTTCTAAAAAATCATCAAGTAAAAGATGTTTTCAACAGTATGTAAGGTATACTGGAGAATGGAAAAGAGTGGAAAGTTTGCTAGTGAATTTTACCAGGTGAACCTAATCTTGATATAAATTAATGGCAAGCATAGCACAGGAAAATAAGACCATAGGGCTATCTTAATATAAACATGCAGAAGAAACAGAGTAGAATCTTTTAGTGTTGTTGTTAGTGGTCATTAAGTAAGCTCCTACTCGTAGAAATCCATAGCCCAGCAGAAACACTGCCGTTCCATTCACAATCGTTGCTATGCTTGAACCCATTGTTGCACCACTGTGTCAATTCATCTCATTGAGGGTCCTCGTCTTTTTGCTGATCCTCTTCCTTACCAAGCATGATGTCCTTCTCTAGGGACTTCTCCCTCCTGATTTTTTTTTTTTTTTTTTAAAGATACCATGTCTAAAATACGTGAGATGAAGTCTCCCATCCTGTCTTCCAAGGAGCATTCTGGCACACCTTCTTCCAAGATATACTTGCCCATTCTTCTGGCAGTCCATGATATATTCAATAATCTCTGCCAACACCATATTTCAAAAGCATCAATTCTTCTTCTGCCTTCTTTATTCATTGTCCAGCTTTCCCGTGTATATGAGACAACTGAAAATATCATGCCATCAGTCAGCTGCACCTTAGTCCTCAAAGTGACATCTTTGCTTTTCAACAATTTAAAGAGTTGTCCAATATAATACATCATTTGATTTCTGGCTGATATTTCTATGTGGTGTTGATTGTGGATCCAAGTAAAATGAAATCCTTGGCAACTTCAATCTTTTCTCCATTTATCATGATGTGCTTTTGGTCCAGTTGTGAGGATTTTCGTTCTCTTTAAATTCAGTAATCCATACTGAAAGCTGTAGTCTTTGATCTTCATCAGTAAGTGCTTGAAGTCCACTTTCAGCCAGCAAGGTCCTGTCATCTGCGTATCTCAGCTTGTTGATAAGTCTTCCTCCAATTCTGGTGTTGCATTCTTCTTCATATAGTCCAGCTCCTCAGATTATTTTCTCAGTATACAAATTGATTAAATATGGTGTAAGGATTTTAAGGATACAATCCTGACACATACCTTTCCTGATTTTAAACCAGAGTGTATCCCCTTGTTCTTTTTTCAATGACCACCTTTTGGTCTCTGTACAAGTTCCACATGAGCACAATTAAGAGTTCTGGAATTCCCATTCTTCCCAATGTTATCCACAATTTGTTATGATCCTCACAGTTGAATGCTTTTACACAGCCAATAAAATACAGGTAAACATCTTTCTGTTATTCTCTGTTTTCAGCCAAGATCCATCTGACATCAGCAATGATATCCCTGGTTCCATGTCCTCTTCTGAATCTGGCTTGAATTTCTGGCAGTTCCCTGTTCATGCACTGTTGAAATTTTTTGAATTATCTTCAGCAAAATTTTATTTGTAGATGATATTAATGATATTGTTTGATAGTTTCAGCTTTCTGTTACATTACCTTTCTGTGAAATGGGCACAAATATGGATCTCTTTTAGTCCATTGGCCAAGTACTTTTATTCCAAATTTCTTGGCATAGACAAGTGAGTACCTTCAGTGCAGCATCTCTTTGTTGAAACATCTCAATTAATATTCTGTCAATTCTTGGAGCCTTGTTTTTTGCCAATGCTTTCAGTGCAGCTTGGACTTCTTCCTTCAGTACAATTGGTTCTTGATCATATGCTAACCTCCTGAAATTTTTGAGCGTTGACAAATTATTTTTGGTACAGTGACTCTGTGTATGTCTTTCATCTTCTTTTGATACTTCTTGCATCGTTCAATATTTTGCCCACAGAACTCTTCAAAATTGCAACTCTAGGCTTGAAAATTTTCTTCAGTTCCTTCAGCTTGAGAAATGCCAATCTTGCTCTTCCCTTTTGATTTTCTAACTCCAGGTCATTGCTCAAGTCATTACAATACTTTACTTTGTCTTCTTTAGCTGCCTTTTAAAACTTTGTTCAGCTATTATACTTTATCACTTTTTCCATTCACTTTAGCTACTGTACATTCAAGAGCAAGTTTCTGAGTCTCTTCTGACATCCATTTCGGTCTTTCTTTTCTGTCTTTTTAATGACCTTTTGCTTTCTTCATGCATAATGTCCTTGATATCATACCACAATTCATCTGGTTTTCAGTCATTAGTTTTCAGTGCAAAATCTACTCTTGAGATGGTCTCCAAATTCAGGTGGGATATACGCAAAGTCATATTTTGGTGCTCATAGACACTTTTCTTCAGCTTCAACTTGAACTTGCATAGGAGCAATTGATGGTCTCTTCCATAGCCACCCCATGGTTCTATTCTTACAGATGATAATGAATTTCTCCATCATCTCTTTCCACAGCTGTAGTTGATTTGATTCCTGTTTTTCCCATCCAGTGGGGTCCAAGTACATGCTCACCATTTATGTTGCTGAAGAAAGGTATTTGCAGTGGATAAGTAGTTCATCTTCCAAAATTCTGTCATGTGAACTACTATGTCATTTCTATCACAAGGCCATGTTTTCTAACTACAATTCCTTCGTTGTTTCCAAATTTCCCATGGCAATCACCAGTAACACATCAATGTACCAATGTGTTTGATCAACTTCAGACTGCAGAAGTTGGTAAAAATCTTCAATTTCCTCAACTTTGGCTTTAATGGTTGGTGTGTAAATTTTAATAATGGTCATATTAACCAGTTTCCTTGAAGTCATATAAATACTATCCCGTCACTGACAACACTTTACTTCAGGATAGATCTTTTAATGTTCTTTTTGATGATGAATGTGATGCCATTCCTCTTCAATTTTTCATTCCCAGCACAGTAGACCATATGACTATCTGTTTCAAAATGGCCAATACCAGTTCATTTTAGCTCCCTGATGCCTAAGATATCAATCTTTATGCCTTTCATTTCATTTTTGATGTTTTCCAACTTCCCTAGATTGATACTTTGTACATCCCACATTTCAATTATTAATTAATATTTGCAGCTGTTTCTTCTCATTTTACACCATGCCATATCAGCAAATGAAGGTCCCTAAAGTTTTACTTCATCCATGTTATTAAGGTCAACTCTACTTTGAGGAAGCATCTTTTTCCCAGTAATATTTTCAGTGCTTCCTCTCAGAGGGGCTCATCTTCCAGGACTATATCACAGAATGTTCTGCTGCTATGCATAAGGTTTTCTTCACTGGCCAATTTTTTCAGAAATACACTGCCAGGTCCTTCTTCCTAATGTCTTAGTCTGGAAGATCTCCTGAGACCTGTCCACCATGGGTGACCAGGCTGGTATTTCAGATACAGGTGGTATAACTTCCAGTATCACAGCAACATGCAAGCCACTACAGTTTGACGAAATGACTGATTGATGGTGGAGTGAAATATTAGCAAAGAAATGTAGGAAAAAAATAAATACATCATTATTTTGGAATTAAAACACAGTTAAACACTAGAAAGTCAATTCATATAATTTATTATATTACTAAAGAATATAAATGACACTGTTACTGAAGAATAAAAGTCGTTAGATGGTTTAAAAAGATTTCCCCTAAGGAATTCCTTCAGGAATCTGGCAGTAAAAGAAACACTCTAATAGAATATATGCAATTTATCAAATAAACTATGATAAACTTCACACTTAATGGTGAAGCTTTATACGTATTCTCACAAAAGACATTAGCACATAAGAATATTTGTTAAGAAAGGTTCCGTTTAACATTTTACTATGAGTCCTAGCAAATGACAGAGAACAAAAAAAAAAGGTAATAAAATTTGAAAAGCAAAAATACCACAGTCAAGATTTGTAGACATTATTTCCGGTTTCTGAAAAGAGTAATCACCCATAACCTTTAATCCCGTGAATGCCACGCTGCCATAACCCCCAACCACTTGGTAGTGTATAGCCCTACAGTTTCCTCCCTCTAACCTTGTCAGTTCAGTGAAGTGACAACAAGATGCATCCCACGAAACATGCCATTAAATTTCCCAGACTGACACACGTCAGGGAGTTATAGGACTATAAACCTGCTCAGTGTCCTCTGCTACTTCCTCTGACCTGTGTTTAACTGGTGTTGTTGTTAGGTACACTCCAGTCAGTTCTGACTCATAGTGACCCTATGTAGAATAGAATGAAACACTGCCCCGTCCCGTGTCATCCTGACAATTGTTGCTATGTTTGAGCCCATTGATGTGACCACTGTGTCAGTCCATCTCCTTTAGGGCCTTCATCTTTTTCGCTGACTCTCTATTTTACCAAGCATGATGTCTTTCTCCAGGGACTGGTCCCTCTTTATAACATGTCCAAAGTACGTGAGACAAAATCTCACCATACTGGCTTATAGGGAGCACTCTGGCAGAACTTCTTCCAAGACAGATTTTTTTGTTCCGCGAGCAGTCCATGGTACATTCAATGTTTTTTACCAACACCATAGTTCAAAGGCATCAATCCTTCTTTGGTCTTCCTTGCTTATTTTCCAGTTTTCACTTGCATGTGAGGTCATTGAAAACATCATGGGTTAGGTCTGGTGTGCCTTAGACCTCAAAGTGATGTCTTTTCAACACTTTCAGAGGTCTTTTGTAGCAAATTTGTCCAGTGTGATATATCACTTGATTTCTTAGTTTCTTCTATGTGGCTTTGATTGTGGATCCAAGTAAAAAAAAAAATCCTTGACAATTTCAATATTGTCTCTGTTTATCATGGCATTGCTTACTGGTCCAGTTGTGAGGATTTTTGTTTTATTAATGTTAAGGCGTATCCATTCTGGTGATTATAGTCTTTGATCTTCCACAGCAAGTGCTTCAAATCCTCTTCGTTTTCACTAAGCAAGGTGGTGTCATCTGCATATTGTAGTTTATTTATGAGATTTTCACTGCCAATATTTTCAGAAGTAGACTGCCAGGTCTTTCTTCCTTGTTCTCTTAGTCTGGAATTTTCCCTGAAATCTGTCCTCCATGAGTGACCCAGCTGGTATTTGCAATATGTGTGACATAGCTTCCAGCATTACAGTAACACACAACTCACCATGATACTACAAACTGACAGACGAGTGGTGGTGATCATATGGGTAACCAGGAGAAATCCAAGCCTCTCAGATCTCCATAACCACACAAAATCTTTTTTTTTTTAATGAGTAAAATTTTATGTTTTATAGTTCAGTCTAACTTTCGTCTGAAGAGTTGGGTTCAGGAATGGTTTTAGCTTTGAGCTGACAGAGAATCTGGGGGCCATGTCTTCTGGGGTTCCTCTAGCCTCAGTCAGAACATTAAGCCTGGTCTTTACACTAGAACTTGACTTTTGCACCACACTTTTCTCCTGCTCCATTAGGGACTCTCTGTTGAGTTCCCTGTCAGGGCGATTATTGGTGGTAGCCAGGCATCACCTAGTTCTTCTGGTCTCAGGCTAATGGAGTCTCTGGTTTATGTGGTCCTTTTGTTTCTTGGGCTAATATTTTCCTGAGTCTTTGGCATTCTTCATTCTCCTTTGTTCCGGGTGGGTTGGGACCAATTTATACATCTTAGATGACTGCTCACAAGCTTTTAAGACTCCAGACTCTACTCACCAAAGTAGAATGCAGAACATTTTCTTAATAAACTTTGTTACACCGGTTGACCTAGGTGTCCCCCTAGATCATGGTCCCCAGATCCCCACCCCTGCTACTCTGTCCATCAAAGTGTTTCGTTGGATTCAGGAAACTTCTTAGCTTTTGGTTTATTCCAGGTGTGCTAACTTCCCCTATATTGTGTGTTGTGCTCCCCTTTGCCTAAGATAATTCTTGTCTACTATCTAGTTAGTGAAAACCCCTTTCCCTCCATCCTCTCCACCCCGGTAACCATCAAAGAATGTTTTCTCTGTGTTTAAACCTTTTCTTCAGTTCTTATAATAGTGGTCTTATACAATATTTTTCCTTTTAAAAATGAGTAATTTCACTCAGCATAATGCCTTTCAGATTTATCCATGTTGTGAGATGTTTCTCAGATTCATCATTGATCTTTATCTTGCATAGTATTCCTTCGTGTGGGTATACCATAATTTCTTTATCCATTCCTCTGTTGATGGGCACCTAGATTGTTTCCATCTTTTTGCTACTGTGAACAGTGCTACAATGAACATGGGTGTGATATATCTATTTATGCGAGGGATCTTATTTCTCTAAGATATATCCCAAGGAGTGGGATTGCTGGATCGTATTCTACTCTGCCATATAGGGTCACTATGAGTTGGAATCAACTCGATGGCAAAAGTTTTTTTTTTTTTTTTTTTGGTTTATGGTACTTCTATTTCTAGCTTTTTAAGGAAGCTCCAAATTGATTTCCAAATGGTTGTACCATTTTACATTCCCACCAGCAGTGTATAAGTGTCCCAGTCTCTCCACAACTTCTCCAAAATTTATTATTTTGTGCTTTTTGGATTAATGCTAACCTTGTTGGAGTAAGATGGTATCTCATTGTAATTTTGATTTGCATTTCTCTAAATGGATAATGATCTTGAGCATTTCCTCATGTATCTGTTAGCCTCCTGAATGTCTTCTTTGGTAAAGTGTCTCTTCATATTTTTTATCCATTTTTTAATTGGATTTTTGTCTTTTTGTTGTTGAGGTTTTACAGTATCTCATAGATTTTAGAGATCAGAAACTGCTCAGATATGTCTTAGCCAAAATTTTTTTTTCCCAGTCTGTAGGTTATCTTTCCTCTTTTGGTGAAGTCTTCTGATGAGCATAAGTGTTTGATTTTTAGGAGCTCCCAGTTATCTGGTTTCTCTTATGGTGTTTGTGCATCGTTAGTTATGTTTTGTACTCTGTTTCTGCCATATTGTAGGACTTCTAGCATCTTCCCTATTTTTTCTTTCACGATCTTTATCATTCTAGATTTTATATTAAGGCCTTTGGTCCACTTTGAGTTAGTTTTTGTGCATGGTGTGAGGTATGGATCTTGTTTCATTTTTTTGCAGATGGATATCTAGTTATACCAGCACCATTTGTTAAAGAGACTGTCTTTTCTTCGTTTAATGAAGTTTGGGCCTTTGTCAAATATCAGCTGCTCATAGGTGAATGAATTTATATCTGGATTCTCAACTGTGTTCTGTTGGTCTATGTATCTGTTGCCATTCCAGTGCCAGGATGTTCTGACTACTGTGGTGGTATAATAGGTTCTAAAATCAGGTAGTGTGAGGCCTCCCACTTTGTTCTTCTTCTTCCATAATGTTTTACTTATCAGGGGCCTCTCCCCTTTCCATATGAAATTGGTGATTTGTTTTTTCCTTTCATTAAAAAATGTCATTTGAGGCTTCTGGCCAAGATGGCTGACTAGGTAGACGCTATCTCGGATCCCTCTTGCAACAAAGACTCGGAAAAACAAGTGAATTGATCACATACATGACAATCCACAAACCCTAACGAACAAACACAGCTTTAAAGAGATGACCTGAGTGATAAAGATGGAGAAGGAACAACTACGGGGAAGCAGCGACTGTTTTCGGAGCCTGGAGCCAGCGTCCCAGTCAGGTAACCTTGGCGCCGGGCTTAGGACTGGGTGCAGGGGAGCTAAACACAACATCCTGTGACAGCGCAAACACGGTGCTCAGCCCTACCCCCTGAACGGACCTTGGGAGGGGGCCCAGCCGGTCAGCGGCTGGCGGGAGGAGAAGTCCCCGGGAGGCAGCAACTGGTTTTGGAGCCGGGAGTGCAGCGTCCCAGCCGGGGAACCTTGCCGCGGGGCTTTGGACTGGCAGCGGAGGAACTGACCGTGGCTTCTGTGGGCCTGACCCTCGGGGGCAATCTCTACCCAGCCAGCACACATAGGCGACACGTCCCTCGGGATTCACGGATCAAATAGTCATCGCAAGCAACATAAGTAACTTTGTCTATATTCTGGGGTGCTACTCTCTCCTATTTATCTGATCCCCCCCTCCCCTTCCCAGTCGGCTTCGTTAACACTGGAATTTCCTGAGCCAGAGGGAGAACTGCTCCGCGGTTTTTCTTTCCCCCCCTTTTTTTTTTTGGTCTTTTCCTAACCCATTCTCCTGGCCTGAGAGAAGCAACCACAAAAAACCCAGGGACCAAAAATCCTTCCCTAATTGGACTAAAAACACAGAACCAGCTCCAGCCAAGCATATGTGACCCACAGTCTCTGACTTTCATCCCTACAGGGAACAAGGAGGCTATTATAACGCAAAGGCATTTCGGATAGGGATCTGACAACATTCTTTTTAGCGGATTTACTGGAAAGACAAGTTTCCCAGGTCTGATATCTCTGCATATTCAACAAAGCCCTCACTGACCCACAACAGGGAACTGAGGGCTGAAGCTCCCCCCAGACCACCTAGCTTCCTGCCTTAGGGGTCTAAGGAGGGTGACACCTACCAATCTGTAGAGGTACTTGTATTGGGGGCCTAAGGTACAGCTGCAGAGCCCACCCATCAAGGTGCTTTAGGAATAGAGACACACCTACCTCACTGACACTTGGGGTAGCCTCTCAGCCTCCTGCCCCCCTGGAGCGTGAACCCCAGCTGCTAATAGAATCTGGTGCACACAACTATCACCACTACTTCTCAAGGTGGATAGGTGAGAGGCTGCATCACACACTTGATAACCCAAAATCAGATTCTACTCAAGAATAGTGAATGGACTCAGGCATATATATCTGGTAACAGCCCAAACCAGCTGGTAATAGGGCATAAGTAAGCCAGGGGCTACAACAATCAAGACAGCACAATCTAGTAGCCCATCCACATATACTGAAAGAAAACAAAACAAGGTAAGACTCAGTGAGCAAATATAGAATAAATCACTACAATATCTTAGTGATGGCTCAGAGACAGCAGTCGATATAAAACCACATAAAGAAGCAGACCATGACTGCTTCTACAACCCCCCAAACAAAAGAATCAAAATCCTTCCCAAATGAAGATACAATGCTGGAATTATCAGATACAGATTATAAAAAACTAATTTACAGAATGCTTCAAGACATCAGGGATGACCTCAGAAATGAAATAAGGCAAACTGCAGAAAAAGCCAAGGAACACACTGATAAAACTGTTGAAGAACTCAAAAAGATTATTAAAGAACATAGTGGAAAAATTAATAAGTTGCAAGAATCCATAAAGAGCATTCAGAAATCCAAAAGATTAACAATAAAAGTACAGAATTAGACAATGCAATAGGAAGTCAGAGGAGCAGTCTCGAGCAATTAGAATGCAGAGTGGGAAATCTGGAGGACCAGGGAATTAAAACCATCATAGCTGAAAAAAAATCAGATAAAAGAATATAAATAATGAAGAAACCCTAGGAATCATGTGGGACTCTATCAAGAAGGGTAACTTGCGTGTGATTGGCGTCCCAGAACAGGGAGAGAGGACAGAAAACACAGAGAGAATTGTTGAAGATCTGTTGACAGAAAACTTCCCTGACATCATGAAAGACAAAAGGATATCTATCCAAGATACTCATTGAAACCCATTTAAGATTGATCCAGAAAGAAAAACACCAAGACATATTATCATCAAACTTGCCAAAACCAAAGATAAAGAGAAAATTTTAAAAGCAGCCAGGGATAAAAGAAACGTCTCCTACAAGGGAGAATCCATAAGAATAAATTCAGACTACTCAGCAGAAACCATGCAGGCAAGAAGGCAATGGGATGACATATACAGAGCACTGAAGGAGAAAAATTGCCAGCCAAGGATCATATATCCAGCAAAACTCTCTCTGAAATATGAAGGCGAAATTAAGATATTTACAGATAAACACAAGTTTAGAGAATTTGCAAAAACCAAACCAAAGCTACAAGAAATACTAAAGGAAAATGTTTGGTCAGAAAACCAATAATATCAGATACCAGCACAACACAAGGTCACAGAACAGAACATCCTGATATCAACTCAAATAGGGAAATCACAAAAACAAATTAAGATTAATTAAAAAAAAATGCTCAAAACAGGGAATCATTGAAGTCAATATGTAAAAGATCACAATAATCAAAAAGAGGGGTGGCATAGAACTGCCATATGGAGAGGAATACAAGGCAATATAGGACGATACAAGTTAGGCTTTTACTTAAAAAAATAGGGGTAAGTATTAAGGCAACCACAAAGAGGTATAACAACTCCATAACTCAAAATAAAAACCAAGAAAAACGTAACGACTCAGCAAACATAAAGTCAAACACTATGAAAATGAGGAACACACAATTTACAAAGAAAAACATCTCAGCACAAAAAAGTAAGTGGAAAATTGAAATTGTCAACAGCACACATTAAAAGGCATCAAAATGACAACACTAAAACACATACTTATCCATAATTACACTGAATGTAAATGGACTAAATGCACCAATAAAGAGACAGAGAGTCTCGGACTGGATAAACAAACTCGATCCATCTATATGCTGCCTACAAGAGACACACCTTAGACTTAGAGGCACAAACAAACTAAAACTCAAAGGATGGAAAAAAATATATCAAGCAAACAATAAGCAAAAAAGAGCAGGAGTAGCAATATTAATTTCTGACAAAATTAACTTTAAACTTAAATCCACCACAAAGGATAAAGAAGGACACTACATAATGATAAAAGGGACAATTGATCAGGAAGATATAACCATAATAAATATTTATGCACCCAATGACAGGGCTGAAAGATACATAAATCAAATTTTAACAGAACTGAAAAGTGAGATAGACACCTCCACAATTATAGTAGGAGACTTCAACACACCACTTTTGGAGAAGGACAGGACATCCAGTAAGAAGCTCAATAGAGACACTGAAGACCTAATTACAACAATCAACCAACTTGACCTCATTGACTTATACAGAACTCTCCACCCAACTGCTGCAAGGTATACTTTTTTTTCTAGCGCAAATGGAACATTCTCTAGAATAGACCCCGTATTCGGTCATAAAACAAACCTTTGCAGAATCCAAAACATAGAAATATTACAAAGCATCTTCTCAGACCACAAGGCCACAAAAGTGGAAATCAATAACAGAAAAATTAGGGAAAAGAAATCAAATACTTGGAAACTGAACAATACCCTCCTGAAAAAAGACTGGGTTACAAAAGACATTAAGGAGGGAATAAGGCAATCCGTAGAATGCAACGAGAATGAAAATACTTCCTGTCAAAACCTCTGGGACACAGCAAAAGCAGTGCTCAGAGGTCAATTTATATCGATAAATGCACACATAAAAAAAGAAGAAAGAGCCAAAAGCAAAGAACTGTCCCTACAACTTGAACAAATAGAAAGTGAGCAACAAAAGAACCCATCAGGCACCAGAAGAAAACAAATAATACAAATTAGAGCTGAACTAAATGAATTAGAGAACAGAAAAACAATTGAAAGAATTAACAAAGCCAAAAGCTGATTCTTCGAAAAAATTAACAAAATTGATAAACCATTGGCTAAACTGACTAAAGAAATACAGGAAAGGAAACAAATAACCCGAATAAGAAACGAGAAGGGCCACATCACAACAGACCCAACTGAAATTAAAAGAATCATATCAGATTATTATGAAAAATTGTACTCTAACAAATACGCAAACCTAGAAGAAATGGATGAATTCCTGGAAAAACACTACCTACCTAAACTAACACAATCAGAAATAGAACAACTAAATAGACCCATAAGAAAAAAAGAGATTGAAAAGGTAATCAAAAAACTCCCAACAAAAAAATGCCCTGGCCCGGATGGCTTTACTGCAGAGTTCTACCAAACTTTCAGAGAAGAGTTAACACCACTACTACTAAAGGTATTTCAAAGCATAGAAAATGACAGAATACTACCTAACTCATTCTATGAAGCCACCATTTTCCTGATAACGAAAATGTTTTTGTAAAAACATCACAAAAAAAGAAAATTATAGACCTATATCCCTCATGAACATAGATGCAAAAATCCTCAACAAAATTCTAGCCAATAGAATTCAACAACATATCAAAAAATTAATTCACCATGACCAAATGGGATTTATAGCAGGTATGCAAGGCTGGTTTAATATTAGAACAACCATTAATGTAATCCACCAGCCCCACCATATAAATAAAACAAAAGACAAAAACCACATGATCTTATCAATTGATGCAGAAAAGGCATTTGACAAAGTCCAATACCCATTTATGATAAAAACTCTCACCAAAATAGGAATTGAAGGAAAATTCCTCAACATAATAAAGGGCATCTATACAAAGCCAATAGCCAACATCACTCTAAATGGAGAGAGCCTGAAAGCATTTCCCTTGAGAAAGGGAACCAGACAAGGATGCCCTCTATCACTACTCTTATTCAACATTGTGCTAGAAGTCCTAGCCAGAGCAATTAGCCTAGACAAAGAAATAAAGGGCATCAGGATTGGCAAGGAAGAAGTAAAATTATCTCTATTTGCAGAGGACATAATCTTATACACAGAAAACCCTAAGGAATCCTCCAGAAAACTACTGAAACTAATAGAAGAGTTTGGCAGAGTCTCAGGTTATAAGATAAAATACAAAAATCACTTGGATTCCTCTATATTAACAAAAAGAACATCGAAGAGGAAGTAACCAAATCAATACCATTCACAGTAACCCCCAAGAAGATAAAATACTTAGGAATAAATCTTACCAAAGATGTAAAAGACCTATACAAAGAAAACTACAAAGTACTACTACAAGAAACTAAAAAGGACCTAATTAAGTGCAAAAACATACCTTGCTCATGGATAGGAAGACTTAACATAGTAAAAATGTCTATTCTACCAAAAGCCATCTATACATACAATGCACTTCCGATCCAAATTCCAATGTCATTTTTTAATATGATGGAGAAACAAATCACCAACTTCATATGGAAGGGAAAGAAGCCTCAGATAAGCAAAGCATTACTGAAAAAGAAGAAGAAAGTGGGAAACCTCACTCTACCTGATTTCAGAACCTATTATACAGCCACAGTAGTCAAAACAGCCTGGTACTGGTACAACAACAGGCACATAGACCAGTGGAACAGAATTGAGAACCCAGATAGAAATCTATCCACATATGAGCAGCTGATATTTGACAAAGGCCCAGTGTCAGTTAACTCGGGAAAAGACAGCCTTTTTAACAAGTGATACTGGTATAACCGGATATCCATTTGCAGAAAAATGAAACAGGACCCATACCTCACACCAAGCACAAAAACTAACTCCAGGTGGGTCAAAGACCTAAACATAAAGACTAAAACGATAAAGATCATGGAAGAAAAAAATAGGGACAACATTAGGAGCCCTAATACAAGGCATAAACAGAAAAGCAAAACATTACCAAAAATGACAAAGAGAAACCAGATAACTGGGAGCTCCTAAAAATCAAACATCTATGCTCATCTAAAGACTTCACCAAAAGAGTAAAAAGACCACCTACAGACTGGGAAAGAATTTTCAGCTATGACATCTCCCACCAGCGCCTGATCTCTAAAATCTATATGATTCTGTCAAAACTCAACCACAAAAAGACAAACAACTCAATCAAGAAGTGGGCAAAGGATATGAGCACACACTTCACTAAAGAAGATATTCAGGCAGCTAACAGATCCATGAGAAAATGCTCTCGATCATTAGCCATTAGAGAAATGCAAATTAAAACTACGATGAGATTCCATCTCACTCCAACAAGGCTGGCATTAATCCAAAAAACACAAAATAATAAATGTTGGAGAGGCTGCGGAGAGATTGGAACTCTTATACACTGCTGGTGGGAATGTAAAATGGTACAACCACTTTGGAAATCTATCTGGCGTTATCTTAAACAGTTAGAAATAGAACTACCATACAACCCAGAAATCCCACTCCTTGGAATATACCCTAGAGAAATAAGAGCCTTCACACAAACAGATATATGCACACCCATGTTTATTGCAGCTCTGTTTACAATTTTTTTTACAATAGCAAAAAGCTGGAAGCAACCAAGGTGTCCATCAATGGATGAATGGTTAACTAAATTGTGGTATATTCACACAATGGAATACTATGCATCGATTAAGAACAGTGACGAATCTATGAAACATTTCATAATATGGAGGAACCTGGAAGGCATTATGCTGAGTGAATTAGTCAGAGGCAAAAGGACAAATATTGTATAAGACCACTATTATAAGATCTTGAGAAATAGTATAAACTGAGAAGAACACACACTTTTGTGGTTACGAGGGGGGGAGGGAGGAAGGGTGGGAGAGGGTTTTTTACTGATTAGTTAGTAGATAAGAACTGCTTTAGGTGAAGGGAAGGATAATACTCAATACATGGAAGGTCAGCTCAACTGGACTGGACCGGACCAAAAGCAAAGAAGTTTCCGGGATAAAATGAATGCTTCAAACGTCAGTGGAGCAAGGGCGGGGGTTTTGGGACCATGGTTTAAGGGGACTTCTAAGTCAATTGGCAAAATGATTGTATTATGAAAACATTCTGCATCCCACTTTGAAATGTGGCGTCTGGGGTCTTAAATGCTAACAAGCGGCCATCTAGGATGCATCAATTGGTCTCAACCCATCTGGATCAAAGGAGAATGAAGAACACCAAGGTCACACATTAACTAAGAGCCCAAGAGACAGAAAGGGGCACATGAACCAGAGACCTACATCATCCTGAGACCAGAAGAACTAGTTGGTGCCCGGCCACAACCGATGACTGCCCTGACAGGGAGCACAACAGAGAACCCCTGAGGGAGCAGGAGATCAGTGGATACAGACCCCAAATTCTCACAAAAAGACCATACTTAATGGTCTGAGACTAGAGGAATCCCGGCGGTCATGGTCCTCAAACCTTCTGTTGGCCCAGGACAGAAACCATTCCCGAAGACAACTCATCAGACATGAAAGGGACTGGACAGTGGGTAGGAGAGAGATGCTGATGAAGAGGGAGCTATTTGTATCAGGTGGACACTTGAGACTGTGTTGGCATCTCCTGTCTGGAGGGGGGATGGGAGGATAGAGAGAGTTGGAAGCTGGCAAAATTGTCACAAAAGGAGAGACTGGAAAGGCTGACTCATTAGGGGGAGAGCAAATGGGAGTACAGAGTAAGGTGTATATAAACTTGTATGTGACAGTCTGACTTGATTTGTAAACGTTCACTTGAAGCTCAATAAAAGTTATTAAAAAAAAAAAAGAGAAACAACCTGATTAAAAATGGGAAAACGATACGAACAGACACTTTACTAAAGAAGACATTCAGTTGGCTAAAAGATACATAAGGAAGTGCTCTTGATCATTAGCTTTTAGAGAAATGCAAATCAAAACTACAATGAGATTCCATCTCACTCCAACAAGGCTGGCATTAATCCCAAAACACAAAATGATAAATGTTGGAGAGGCTGTGGAGAGATTGCAACACTTATACACTGCTGGTGGAAATGTGAAATAGTACAATCACTTTGGAAATCGATTTGGCGCTTCCTTAAAAACCTAGAAATAGAAATATCATACAACCCGGCAATCCCACTTCTTGCAATATATCCTAGACAAATAAGAGCCTTTACACGAACAGGTATATGCACACCCATGTTTATTGCAGCACTATTTACAATAGCAAAAAGATGGAAGTAACCAAGGTGCCCATCGATGGATGAATGGATAAATAAATTATGGTATATTCACAAAATGAAACACTACACATCGATAAAGAACAGTGATGAATCTGTGGAACATTTTATAACATGGAGGAACCTGGAAGACAGTACGCTGAGTGCAATTAGTCAGTTGCAAAAGGACAAATAGGATGTTTAAGACCACTATTATAAGATCTTGAGAAACAGTTTAAGCTGAGAAGAATACATTCTTTTGTGGTTATGAGAGGAGGGAGGGAGGAGGGAAGGAGAGGGATATTTTCTAATTAGATAGTAGATAGGAACTACTTTAGGGGAAGGGAAGGACAACACTCAGTACAGGGGAGGTCAACACAACTGGACTAAACCAAAAGCAAAGAAGTTTCCTGAATAAACTGAATGCGTCAAAGGTTAGCAAAGCAGGGGCAGGGGTTTGGGGACCATGGTTTCAGGGGACATCTAAGTCAATTGGCATAATAAAATCTCTTAAGAAAACATTCTGCATCCCACTTTGAAGAGTGGCATCTGGGATCTTAAATGCTAGCAAGCAGCCATCTAAGATGCATCAATGAGTCTCAACCCATCTGGATCAGAGAATAATGAAGAACACCAAGGACACAAGGTAATTACAAGCCCAAGAGACAGAAAGGGCTACATGAACCAGAGACTACATTGTCCTAAGACCAAAAGATCTAGATGGTGCCCGGCCACAACTGATGACTGCCCTCACAGGGAGCACAATAGAGAACCCCAGAGGGAGCAGGGGAACAGTGGGATGCAGACCCCAAATTCTCGTAAAAAGATCAGACTTAATGGTCTGACTGAGACTAGAAGGACCCCGGTGGTCATGGCCCCCAGACCTTCTGTTGACCCAGGACAGGAACCATTCCACAAGCAAGCTCGTCGGACATGGATTGGACTGAACAATGGGTAGTAGAGGGATGCTGGTGAGGAGTGAGCTACTTGGATCAGGTGGACACTTGAGACTATGTTGGCACCTCCTGACTGGAGGGGAGATGGGAGGGTAGAGGGGCTTAGAAGCTTACAAAATGGACAGGAAAAAAGAGAGTAGAAGGAGGGAGTGGGCTGTCTCATTAGGGGGGAGGGTAATTGGGAGTATGTTTTTTTTTAAGCAAGGTGTACCAGAAAACCTGGTGAAGTAGTGGTTAAGTGCTACAGCTGCTAACCAAAAGGTCAGCGGGTCGAATCTGCCTAGGTGCTCCTTGGAAACTCTACGAGGCAGTTCTACTTTGCCCTATAGGGTCCCTATGAGTCGGAATCGACTCGACGGCAGTGGGTTTGGTTTTGGTAGCAAGGTGTATATGTTTTTATGTGAGAGACTGACTTGATTTGTAAACTTTCACTTAAAGTAAAATAAAAATTATATAAAAAAAATGTCATTTGAATTTGGATCAGGATTGCATTATATCTATAGATCACTTTGGGGAGAATAGACATTTTCACTGTTGAGTCTTCCTATCCATGAGCAAGGTTTGTTTCTCCCCTTATGTAGGTCTCTTTTGGTTTCTTGCAGTTTTCTTTGTATAGGTCTTTTACATCCCTGGTTAGATTTATTCCTAAGTATTTCATCTTCTTGGGGGCTATTGTAAATGGTATTGATTGGTGATTTCCCCTTTAAGCTGTCTTTGTCGGTATGGAGGAATCCAACTGATTTTTGTATGTTTATCCTGTATCCTGATACTTTGCTGAAATGTCAATTTCAGTAGTTTTCTTGTGAATTCTTTTGGGCTTTCTGTATATAAAATCATATCATTGGCAAATAGGGATACTTTTACTTCTTCCTTACTGATTTGGATACCCTTTATTTTTTTTTAATTTATTTTTCTAGCCTAATGCTCTGGCTAGGACCTCCAGCACAATGCTGAATAAGAGTGGTGATAAAGGGCATTCTTGTCTGCTTCCCTTTCTCAGGGAGGATTCTTTCAGACTCTATTTAGAATGATGATGGCTGTTAGCTTTGTATAAATGCCCTTTATTATGTTGAGGAATTTCCCTTCTATTCCTATTTTGCTGAGAGTTTTTATCATGAATGGGTGTTGGACTTTGTCAAATGCCTTTTCTGCATCAATTGATAAGATCATGTGGTTCTTGCTTTTTGTTTATTTATGTGATGAATTACATTGATTGTTTTTCAAATGTTGAATCATCCCCGCATGCCTGGTATGAATCACACTCGGTGGTGGTGAATTTTTTTTTTTTTTTTGCTATGTCGTTGAATTCTATTGGCTAGAAGTTTGTTGAGGATTTTTGTGTGTATGTTCATAAGGGATATTGGTCTGTAATATTCTTGGTTTTTGGGGTTTTTACCTGGTTTTGATATCAGGGTTATGCTGGCTTCATAGAATGAGTTCAGAAGTGTTCCATCCTTTTTTATGTTCTAAAATACCTTTAGTAGTGGTGTTAACCCTTCTCTGAAAGTTTGATAGAATATTCCATTGAAGCTGTCAGGGCCAGGTCTTTTTGTTGTTGTTGTTGGGAGTTTTAAATTACCTCTTCATTCTCTTCTTTCCTTTTAGTTTTATTTAATTGTTCTACCTCTGTTTGTGTTAGTTTAGGTAGGTAGTGCATTTTTTATAAATTTGTCCATTTCCTCTAAGTTTCCAAATTTGTTGGAGTATATATTTCATAGTATTCTATTATGATTCTTTTAATTTTAGTTGGGTCTGTTGTGAGATGGGCCATCTAATTTCCTATTGGTGATATTTGCTTCCTTTCCTGTTTTTGTTTTGTCTGTTTGGCCAATGGCCTATCAATTTTGTTGATCTTTTCAAAGAGCCAGCTTTTGGCCTTATTAATTCTTTGCATTGTTTTTCTATTTCATTTATTTCTGGTCTAATTTTTAGTATTTGCTTTCTCCTGGTGCTTGAGAGTTTCTTTTGCTGCTCTCTTTCTATTTGCTATAGTTGTCGGGATAATGTTTTGATTTTGGCCCTTTTATTTTTGTTATGTGTGCATTTATTTCTATAAATTGACCCCTGAGCTCTGCTTTTGCTGAATCCCAAAGGTTCTGGTAGGATGTGTTTTCATTCTCATTTGATTCTGTGAGTTTCTTTATTTCATCTTTAATTTCTTCTATACCCAGTAGTTTCTGAGCAAAGTGTTGTTCATCACATGTTGGGTGCAGGGACCCCCTAGATACACTGTGAGATTGACCTGAGCTAAGATTCCATCGATAACCTGGCCCCCATAAACTCCTTCTCTTACTGGTGGCCACGATGACGTCTTTAGTCTCCTGGAGTTAGCGTCATTTCAGAGACAGTGTACAGTAGTTCCCCCAAATTTAGATTATTTCCTTTTCCCCATTGAACAGTCACTATCATAAAAGGCCATAGAACCCTCTCGGGAAGGCTGGGTGGGGGAGATGAACAGTATAAATTTTTGGCAGTTTAGTAGGACCCTTCCTCAAGGAAGCTCAGCCTCCCTTTAATTCAAGGGGCTGTGTGGCTGTAAACTGCCTCAAGTCTGGGAATTCACTGAGGGGCCATAACTCTGTATTCTGGTGATTCAAGTTCAACTGCTGTTCACTTGACCTAGAATTCTTCCCTTGTACAGATCAAGTAAATATTTAATGTTTCCCATTTATTTTACTCCTAGAGACACCATGACTAAGTATCCAACACCATAAGTGCATGTGATTGATTGTTATGATTACTACTTTGATTCTGTTGTCCATTACTATAACCAGGTCCACCTTGTCTTTGATGATTATGTGCTGCCACATACCCCCTATGACCTTGGGGTCCAATTAACTCCATGTAATTAGGTGTTTTAATTCAATTAGGACATTTCCCATTGTAAAATCTGACCTACATAAAATAGCAATCACAGCAGTCTTCAAACATGCTAGGGCTCTGTCATGGATTAAATAGTCCCCCCCCCCAAAATTGTGCATATCAATTTGGCTGGGCCATAACTCCTGGTATTGTGTGATTTTCCTATATGCTGTAAATCCTGCCTCTATCATGTTAATGAGGGAGGAGAGGTGCCAGTTGTGTTACTGAAGCAGGACTCAGTCTACAAGATTGGGTTGTATATTGAGGCAATCTCTTGAGATATAAAAGAAAGAAGCAATCAGAGAGACAGGGAGACCTCGTACCACCAAGAAAGAAGCACTGGGAGCAGAGAGCATCCTTTAGACTCAGGGTTCCTGTGCAGAGAAGCTCCTAGTCCAAGGGGAGATTGACAAGACCTTCCTCCAGAGCTGACAGAGAAAGAAAGCCTTCCCTGAAGCTGATGCCCTGAATTTGGTCTTCTAGCTTACTAGACTGTGAGAAAATAAACTTCTCTTTGTTAAAGCCATCCACTTGTGGTATTTCTGTTATAACAGCACTAGATAACTAAGACAGGGTCCCTTCACAAATTTGCTGCTCACAGTTCTGGTGAGGTGTGTCCTCTGGGCACTCCCTGGGTGGGTCTATGGTTCCGACCTAATAAATCCACCCTAACATACCATTTTCTCTAAGCCTTTGGACACCTTCTTATACAGTATACCAAAATAATTCTAGCATTTCATTTTGATTTAGTGTAGGCCACCACTTAATCCATGCTTCAGACAATCAAGCAAATAAACTATTAGATCCTTTCCTAACCACTTGAGCTGAAACATTGAATGAAGAATCTGTGCTGAGTGGACTCATATCAGACTGATCCAACTTTATGTTCCTTGCACCATTATTCCATACCCTTAATAGCCACTCCCACACTTAATCCCCAGGTTTCTGTTTTTACATATTAGAAAAATCAGGAAGTTCTTTAGAAGTGCAGTGTACCTCTTCATGCGTCCTACTTTGTACTTCACTTCTTGTGGTACACTGGGACTTAAGTCTCATTATAAGTCTAGAAGCAAATGGCTGGCAGGTGTGGGTTTGGGGATACTCAGCAATGTCTTTTAAGGCATTTGGTTCAGGCGTTGCCCCAGACCATGACCCAGGCACTGCCCTTGGTGGTGTCTCAAAGACTCTTTAGACACAACTGGGTTAATTTCATCAGCTGGTGTTGGAATGGGTCATGCTTTTACTGGGGAGGGTGGCTTGTCAAAGCTCAAGTAGTCTTTTCAGATGGAAATGAGAGGGCTGGTTCTTTTGGCAGGAGTGATTCAACAGAAGTTAGTGCTGCAGTGACCCCAGCTTCCTGATTATGTGCCCATATGTCTCCATCCCAAGTTTCAGGATTCCATTTGTTCTCAATCAATGCCCTCACTTTAACTTTAGGCACCTTTTGAGGTAGGGGATTTATTTGGCATTGTAATTCAGCCACTCTTAGGATAAGACCCTGGCTTTAGTATTCTCCAATATCGGCTCTAATACAAGAAATAAGGCTTTTTTTCAGAGCACAAGCGACAACTTTCTGGTCTTTTATGTGGTGTTTCAGCTGTGACTCTGAAGCCCTAAGCTCATTCGTTTCTTATACCACTTTGTCCAGTGAAAGCAGGGCCAACCCACCAGCCTCCCTATATTTCTCAGCTCGACAGAAATGTGGAAAAGTACCAAATACACAATCACCCAGAGCCTTGTTTCTCATAAATATTTGATTCGATGGTGGTGATATTTTATGTATTTCTACTGCCACTTCATGTCATGAATTAGAAATACTCTATTCTCTACTGGAATTAGAGTCATTAGAGCCTTTAAGTCTAGCCAACCGTGAGAAAAAAAAAATTCAGAAAACTCGTCTTTAAGATTTTGTTCTTCTAGAACCACTCTCGGTACCAAATGTATTTGTCTGGGTTCTCTAGAGGGGCAAAGCCAGTGAAACTTATAAAAGTCTCTGTAGAGATTTACTTCAAGAAAATGGCTCATGCAATTGTGAGAATGTGGCTCACACAATTTTGAGAGCTGGCAAGTTTCAAAAATCTGTAGGTCCGACAACACGCTGACAACCTCCGTTGGCTCATATGGGAGTAGGGGCTGATGAACCCAAAACTTTTAAGGTCAGGTAACAGGCTAGAGGCCTCTACTGACACACAGAGTTGTGGGTGTTGGCAAACCCAAAATAAGCACATCAGGCAACAGTCTGGAGACCCCTGCTGCCTTACATCCCAGAAACGAGGCTAAGTCACCAAGAAGTTTACAGGATTGGAAAGAGAGTGAGCTTTGCCGGAACATTAGTTTATATCGTGGATATGTTGCTGAATCCTAGAAGGTGGGGTCTGTCCAGCACACTCAGACTTGTCAGTGGTCTGGACACTGGTCTTGGAGAAAGAGAAAATAACTTCCTTGCAATGCACAGAGCAAGGAGCCAGGAGGACGTTTCTCTGACTCCCTGGGCTATGGGGAAGCAGGGCTTATATGTGATTTGGGCAGCAAATTGGTGGCTACCCAGGTGTACTGTGGAGGGAAAATTCTAGAAGGAAGGTCTTACAGGAATTATGGCAGCCAGGAAACAGGAGGTGATGTGATTCTTGTCAGACCTTTCACTTTGGAATATGGTCCTGGTGATGATTTTTCTTCTGATTCATTTCACCTGTTACTGCTGAGGTCGATTAACATCACAGCTGGCCCTTCTGTACGTGCAAGGCAGGCCAAATCTGGCTCGGGCTAGTTTAAGACAGTCTTTTCTGAATGGCATTCATAGGGTCAGATTACAGATACAGGCCACACATCCAAGGAAACTCCTCTTCCATCTGATTGGCTGCTCACATCAGAAAACAAAACAGGAGATGATACATAGTGTCTGCCAAACCACAGAATTGTATCCTAGACAAGTTGACACATAACATTAACCATCACAATATCACAAACTTTACAAGTCCCAACAGGCTTATCGAATTCCTTTTCCTTCCTTCCGAACATTTTTACAACTTGCTAAATCAAATTCTCTTAGTCTCTTGTGAATCTTGTGAATTTTTTCTTTCTCTTTCTCCCTCACTCTCTCTCTCCAACCCTCTCTCCCTCCCTTCCTTCCTTTATTTCTTTATTATCTATCTTTCCATGACCTTTGAATTCCTCTCCCTCTGAAGCACTGAGTCTGTTATTAGAAAAATACACTAAATCTTCATCATCTATTTGAATGTTCCCATCTTTATCTCCTTTGGAGTGCACATGATCTCCCCGGACGGGAGTGTGTCCTCTGCTCTGTTCATGTTTTCACAACACTTCAGCCAATTCCAACAACAGACATTCCCCAGATCTTATCATTATCCATAAATATGTATTTCTACATTTTCAGGATCAACCACTTCTAGTTCCCGTTCTCAAGGGGAATGCTTTCAGGCTCTCTCCATTTAGAATGATGTTGGCTGTTGGCTTTGTGTAAATCTCCTTTCTTGAGGAATTTTCCTTCTATTCCTATCATGCTGAGAGTTTTTATCATGAATGGGTGTTGAACTTTGTCAAATGCCTTTTCTGCATCAATTGATAAAATCATGTGATTCTTGTCTTTTGTTTTATTTGTGGGATGGATTACATTAATTGTTTTTCTAATGTTGAACCATTCCTGCATACCTGGTATGAATCCCACTTGGTCATGGTGAATTATTTTTTTGATATGTTGTTGAATTCTATTATCTAGAATTTTGTTGAAGATATTTGCTTCTAAATTCATGAGGGATACAGGTCTATAATTTTCTTTTCTTGTGGTGTCTTTACCTGGCTTAGGTTTCAAGGATATGGTGGCTTCATAGAATGATTTCGGTAGTATTCCGTCCTTTTCTATGCTCTGAAATACCTTTAGTAGTAGTGGTGTTAACTCTTCTGAAAGTTTGGTAGAACTCTGTATTGAAGCTGTCCGGACCAGGGCTTTTTTTTCTTGGGAGTTTTTTGATTACCTTTTCAATCTCTTCATTTATTTTGGGTCTATTTAGTTATTCTACCTCTGTTTGTGTTAGTTTAGGTAGGTAGTGTGTTTCTAGGAAATCATCCATTTCTTCTAGGTTTTCAAATTTGTTAGAGTACAATTTTTCATAGTAATCTGATATGATTCTTTTAATTTCAGTTGGGTCTGTTTTAATATTATCCATCTCATTTCTTATTCAGGTTATTTTCTTCCTCTCCTGTTTTTCTTTCGTCAGTTTGGCCAATGTTTATCAATTTTGTTGATTTTTTTCAAAGAACCAGCTTTTGGTCTTGTTAATTCTTTCAATTGTTTTTCTGTTTTCTATTTCATTTGTTTCAGCTCTAATTGTTATTATTTGTTTTCTTCTGGTGCCTGAGGGTTTCTTTTGTTGCTCTCTTTCTATTTGTTCAAGTTGTAGGGATAATTCTTTGCTTTCGGCCCTTTCGTCTTTTTGGATGTGTGCATTTATTGACATAAATTGGCCTCTGAGCATCGCTTTTGCTGTGTCCCAAAGATTCTGGTGGAAAGTGTTTTCATTCTCATTGGATTCTTTGAATTTCTTTATTCCATCCTTAATGTCTTCTGTAATGTCCAGTCTTTTTTGAGCAGGGTATTGTTCAGTTTCCAAGTGTTTGATTTCTTTTTCCTGCTTTTCCTGTTATTGATTTCCACTTTTATGGCCTTATGGTCAGAGAAGATGCTTTGTAATATTTCAATGTTTTGGATTCTGCTAAGGCTTGCTTTATGACCTAATATGTGGTCTATTCTAGAGAATGTTCCTTGTGCAGTAGAAAAGAAAGTATACTTGGTTGCTGTTGGGTGGAGTGTTCTGTATATGTCTATACAATCAAGTCGGTTGATTGTGGCATTTAAGTCTTCCATGCCTTTATTGAGCTTCTTACTGGATGTCCTGTCCTTCACTGAAAGTGGTGTGTTGAAGTCTCCCACTATTATTGTGGAGCTGTCTATCTCACTTTTCAATGCTGATAGAGTTTGTTTTATGTATCTTGTGGCCCTGTCATTGGGTGCATAAACATTTAATATGGTTATATCTTCTTGGTATATTGTCCCTTTAATCATTATATAGTGTCCTTTCTTTTCCTTTATGCTGGATTTGACTTTAAAGTCTATTTTGTCAGAAATTAATATTGCCACTCCTGCTCTTTTTTGATTGTTGTTTGCTTGATATATTTTTTCCATCCTTTGAGTTTTAGTTTGTTTGTGTCTCTAAATCTAAGGTGTGTCTCTTGAAGGCAGCATATAGACGGATCTTGTTTTTTAATCCATTCTGCCACTCTCTGTCTCTTTATTGGTGCATTTAGTCCATTTACATTCAGCATAATTATGGATAAGTATGAATTTAGTGGTATCATTTTGGTGTCTTTTTTTGTGTGTTGTTGGCAGTTTCTTTTTCCCTCTTAATTTTATGTGCTGGGTAGATTATATATATTGTCCTTTCCTCATATTTGTTGTTGATTTTGTTTCTGCTGAGTCTCTATTTTTTTCTTGTATTTTATTTTGATGAGTAGGATAGTTTGTCTCCTTTGTGGTTACCTTATTATTTACCCCTATTTTTCTAAATTTAAACCTAACTTTTATTTCTTTGTATCGCCGTATCTTCCTGTCCATATGGAAGGTCTATGATTACATTTCCTAGTCCCTCTTTATTGTTTTAACGTTGTCCTCTTTTATATAATAACATCCCTGTTACCCTATTTTAGCTTCTTTTTGTTTGTTTGTTTTAATCTTGCTTTGTTTTTTTTGATTTCCCTGTCTGGGTTGACTTCTGATTGCTCTGCCCAGTGTTCTGGTCTTGGGTTGATGGCTGATATTATTAATTTTCTAACCAAAAAACTCCCTTTAGTATTTCTTGTCATTTTGGTTTGGTTTTTATGAATTCCATAAACTTCTGTTGATCTGGATATGTCCTAATTTCACCTTTACACTTAGGAGACAGTTTTGCTAGATACACGATTCTTGGCTGGCAATTTTTTTCCTTCAATTTTTTAAATGAGTCATCCCACTGCCTTCTTGCCTGCATGGTTTCTGCAGCATAGTCCAAGCTCGTTCTTATTGGCTCTCCTTTGTAGGTGAGTTTTCATTTTTCCCTCCCTGCTCTTATAATTCTCTATCTTTTGTTTTGGCAAGTTTGATTATAATATATCTTGGTGACTTTCTTTTAACATCTTACCTTATGTGGAGTTTGATCACCATCTTGGATAGATATCTTCTCATCTTTCACAATATCAGAGAAATTTTCTGCCAACAAATCTTCAAGAATTTTCTTTGTATTTTCTGTTATCCATCCCTGTTCTTGTACCCCAATCACTCGTAGGTTATTTCTCTTGATAGAGTCCCACATGATTCTTAAAGTTTCTTCATTTTTTAAAAAATTCTTTTATCTGATTTTTCTTCAAATATATTAGTGCCAAGTGATTTATCTTCAAGTTCAGAAAATCTGGCTTCCACTTGCTCAATTCTGCTCCTCTGGCTTTCTATTGAGTTGTCTACTTCTGTAATTTCATTGTTAATCTTCTAAATTTCTGATTGTTGCCTGTCTATGGATTTTTCCAGCGTATTAAAATTTTCATTATGTTCCTAAATAAGCTTTATAATTTCTTCAATTTCTTTATCTGTGTGTTCCCTGGCTTGTTCTGCATATTGCCTCATTTTCTTTCTTATGTCTTTAAGGGTTCTGTATATTAAACTTTTGTATTCTGTCTCTGGTAATTTCAGGAATGCACTTTCATCTAGAAGATCCCTGGATTTTTTTTTTTTTTTTTTTTTTTTGAGAGAGGTCGTTGAGGTGATTATGGTCTGTTTCTTTATGTGGCTTGATATTGATTGTTTTCTCCAAGCTATCTGTAAGTTATTGTATTAGTTTATGTTTGTTTACTGTGTTTTAGCTTCTTGCTTTGTTTTGTTTTGTTATGCCTAAATGGGTTGCTTGAGGAAGCTACCTTGACTATTTTTGCCTTTAGAGCTCTGCCTCCTGCCCCCAGATGGGTAGAGCTGTTATCAGGTGTATCAGTCTAGGAGTTCATTTACTTTTTTTGTATATTTCAGCTGAGGTGTCCAGGTAGCTGATCATCAAGTATGTGGTACAGGTACAGTCTTAGAGGGGCAGGGATGATTGGTGTACGTACCATTATCTGGCTGCAGCAGGGGGTCATGCTCTGAACAAGGCAGGGGGTGAGAACCAACCCCCGAGTGTCTCTGAGGAAAGTGCGTCCCTATTCCTTAGAGTATGCAGGTGGGTGGGTTCTGCAGACAGACTATGGGCACACAATGTTTTTGGTTGTAAGGACTGTGCGGTTCCAGTTATCCTTGGACCCCTGTCACAGGTGGCTGGACGACCTGAGTGGAGCTTCCAGTCCTTAGGCCCCTGATGTGGGTAGGTGAGGACTCTTTTTAATAGGCAAAGCAATGTCAAGCATCAAACACCCTCCTCTCCACCGCACAGCTGAAATGGTTGAAGTCTGCCAACAAGGGCCTATTCTCCTGAAATAGACCCACACAGGCCCACACAGAGGGGAACAGTGCACAAAGTCCACAGACCGTTTATGCCTGGACAGGAGCTGCTTCTGTTCTGAGCTCCCCCGGTTAGTGGAGCTGGCAAATTATCTTTTCCCTCAAATGCAAATTTTTTCCTTTTCCATGGCCGGGCTGATGGCTCTAGGCACTCAGCAGAGCCTACCTCAGGCCCAGGGAATTCCGCCACTGAAGCTGACTTGGGGGTTGGGGGGCGGGGGCCTGCCATAAAATGTACACAAGTACTTAGCTTTGCCGAGAGCGCCCTTCTTCTCTGGTTCTAGAGGTGTGAGTAGGCTGTGTGGCTGGCTGCTTCTCCCTGAGGAAACTGCGGCCAAATGCTAGAACCAGCCTGCAGCTGCCGACGCTCTGGGAATGGTGCCATGTTTTCCTGCTATTCAGGTCTGGTAACTCCTCTCCACTTCTGAACCGTCTCTTCTTTCCCCGACCCTCTGTTTTCTAAGCTTGCCTTTGATGCTCAGGGCTCCTAGCTAGTCATAAATATCCTCATTTCACTTTTTTTTCTCAGGTCTTTGTTGTAAAAAGGGCTTGCCAGAAAAGTCTATCTAGTCTGCCATTTTGGGTCTGTCTCCCTTTTTTCTTATGAGACTATAAATTTCATTGACCCTACCACCCTCACACTTTATTTCATGGGCAATTTCCTTTTGCTCATCATTACAGTTTCTCATCATTACAATCACTCTCCCCAACACCCTGATAATATCTCCCTTTATCATAGTTGAATGGCAAAAACTCAATCCTCATTACATACATTCGCTGCCATCTTATGGCTTCATCTGAGCAGTTGGATGTGGCTGGAGGAAAAACAAACACACACAACTGGCTTGACGTTTTTTCACTTTAAATTTATGGCTACTAATTACAAAAAAATTACAAAGGTGCCTTTAATTCTGCCACACAATCTGTCTAGGTGTATTTTATCCTTATCCTCTACTACTAAAATATTATTTTGTACTTTTTCTTTTCTTTGACCTCCAAGGCATCTTCCTTTGTCAATCTCAGCTGATGAATAAAAAGAAACAAACAAAAAACAAACCAAATCCATTGCTGCTGAGTCAATTCTGACTCATCGTGACCTCTTCAGGACAGGGTAGAACTACCCCAGAAAGTTTCCAAGGAGCACCTGGAGGATTTGAACTGCCAACCTTTTGGTCAACAGCCATAGCACTTAACCACTACACCACCAGGGTTTCCAGCTGATGAATACACATCATATTTTGTTGATTAAATAAAGACAACCAGAAGAGCACTCCCACAAACCTCCCCCCAATCACTATTGCCCCATTTGCCTATCTTTCCGCATAGTGCCCTTATCCTCTGAAGTCTACCCAAATACTTCAATGACCTTCCCTAATATCACCTATTCAAAACATCCTTTAAGCTGATTTTCTCACCTGACTGGATCATTCTCATCAAAATACAGACATGTTGAATTAACACCCATTTTAAACACAACATTTAACAACAACAACAAAAAAATCTCACTTCCCTTTGACCATACACCTCTTTACTACTACTATGAATTTTCTCTCTGCTCCCATTTATAGGGTAAGAACAGAAACAAAAATAAGTCACCTTGACTCAAATGTATACTGATCCTGACCCCTTCTCTGTCTTGTTGTTGTTGTTCTGACTCGTAGCGACCCTATGCACAACAGAATGAAATACTGCCCGGTCCTTAGCCATCCTTACAATAGTTGTTATGCTTGAGCTCATTGTTGCAGCCTCTGAGTCAATCCACCTCGTTGAGGGTCTTCTTCTTTTCTGCTGACCCTGTACTCTGCCAAGCATGACGTCCTTCTCCAGGGACTGATCCCTCCTGAGAACATGTCCAAAGTATGTAAGATGCAGTCTCGCCATCCTTGCTTCTAAGGATCATTCCGATTGTGCTTCTTCCGAGACAAATTTGTTTGTTCTTTTGGCAGTCCATGGTATATTCAATATTCTTCACCAATACCACAATTCAAAGGCATCAATTCTTCTTCAGTCTTCCTTATTCATTGTCCACCTTTCACATGCAGATGATGCGATTGAAAATACCATGGCTTGGGTCAGGCACTCCTTAGTTCAAGGTGACATCTTTGCTCTTCAACACAAAATGAAGGTCCTGAAAGCTTTACTCCATCCACATCATTAAGGTCTACCCTACTTTGAGGAGGCAGCTCTTCTCTAGTTATCTTTTGAGTGCCTTCCAACCTGAGGGGCTCATCTTCCAGCACTATATCAGACAATGTTCTGCTGCTATTCATAAAGTTTTCATGGGCTAATGCTTTTCAGAAGTAGATAGCCGGGTCCTTCTTCCTAGTCTGTCTTAGTCTGGAAGGTCAGCTGATACCTGTCCTCCATGGGTGACCCTGCTGGTTTCTGAATACCGGTGGCATAGCTTCCAACATTACAGCAGCACACAAGCCCCCATGGTAGAACAAACTGACAGACATGTGGGGCCTTCTCTGTCTACACCACTTTATTGTTCTCCTGGCCTTCTCCTTTATTAGCAACTTAAATTTGGTCTCATAAAAAATTGGGGAAGTGATTTTCCTAAAACCAGTCATATCATTTCTCTGCTAAAGCCCCTCTACTGGATTCTCATTGCAAGCCAAATAGCATCTACACTTCTTAACATGGCCTACGAGGCCTGAATAATGTAGCTGTCTAATTTTGAGCTTATAATATATTGATTCTTCTACTATGTTTCAGTCACACTGGCTTTGTTTTCTCCCACTTAAACACACTGACCTTATTCTGACTCAGATAAACTAAATTTGTGAGTTCTTCTTGGAAAGCATTTCCTGTGCATGTTTTCAAGCCTACCTGTTTCTCAGAATTTAGATCTCAAATTTAATATTATCTTCTCAAAGACTTTTTCCCTAAGTACACTGGCCAGAACTGTTTTTACCTGTAATTGAAAGTTCTAAAATCATCTCATTTATTTGTTAATATGAACGTGGTGACTATCTCCACAACAGTGCAACTCTTTGAAGATGAGAACTTATATATTTTGTATCATTTCTAAGGTGCCAACCACTAGAAATGTGTCTGTTATGTAATGTGTTTAACAAATTTTGATAGACAAAAATAACATATTTCTAGCTGATATTGTGGTTTGAGCAAGGTCAATTATGAAAATTATAAGTGATATGGATTATAGGTAATTTTACATGATAACTTGGCTAAGCTATGGTGCCCAGTTGTTTGGTCAAATACTAGTATAGATGTTGTTTTAGATGTTGATGTGATTAACACATGTAATCAGCTGACTCTAAGGAGATTACCCTAGACAATATGGATAGGCCTCGTCCAATCGGTTGAAGGCATTAAGAGTGAAAACTGAGGTTTCAAGAGGAGAAAGTTTCTGCTTCAAGACTGTAACATAATATTGTGCCAAAGTTTTTGCCTGTCTGACCTTCAAATTTCAGACTGAGACTTCAAGACTTCTGCCTGGTCTAGGGATTTTAGACTTGTGGTTTCCCACAATTGCGTGAGCTAATTCATTAAAATAAATATCTTTTATTCTCTCTGTCTAGCTGTCATTCTGTTTCTGTGTCTCTCTCTCGCTTTCTCTCCATATATATATATATATATTTAACACACATGCATATATACACACACATCTACATCTTCTAAGGAGCCCTGCTCATGCAGTAGTTAAAGGCTGGGCTGCTAAATGAAAGGTCAGCAATTCAAACCCACCAGCTCTTCCATGGCAGAAAGGTGAAAGATGTGGCAGCCTGCTTCCATAAAGATTTACAGCCTTGGAAACCTTATGGGGCAATTCTACTCTGTCTGATAGGGTCACTCTAAGTTAAAATTGACTGGATGGCAATGGTTAGGTTTTTGAGGTTTATTCGTCTTCTATTTGCTCTGTTCCTCTGGCGAACACTGACTAATACAGATTTTAGTACTGGGAAGTGAAGTGCTACCGTAACAAATACCTAAGGATGTAGATGTGTCTTTTGAACTAGGTAATGGTTAGAGGATGAAAGAGTTTTGAGGCCATTGATAGTAAAAGGCTAAGCTGCCTGGAAGAGACTGTTGGTAAAACTGTGGATGTTAAAGACAATTCTAGTGAGGGCTGTCAAGAAAGAAAAAGAGCTGTCAAGGAATGGAAGAAAAATTTTGTTCCTGTAAACCAATAAAGAATAATATCCACAACACATAAACCTTTTCTTAAGTTAAAAAAAATACAAAAGCAAAGAATTTGAAAAAGCAAAACTTAGAATAAAAATAAAAATTGTCAATAGACACATAAAATGGTGTAAGTTCTTATAATAAATAAATTTAAAATTTAATCTAAATACATTATTTACAACAAATTTTAAGCAATTGCTAATACCTGGTACCAATGAAGTTGTGGAGAAATGGACATTCATTTACACTGTTCGGAGGAGTGTAATGACGAGCATTTTGAAAGAAAGTATTGTAGAATTTTTCAAATTTAATTATCTATGCTCATTGACCCATTTCACCTCCATGACTTTTTTAAAGTGAATTTACAAAAAAAAAATGTACATGAAGAAATATAACATTAAGATTGCAAAATATTAGAAGCAACCTTAAATTTAAGAATGATGAAATTATAGTACATATATTATCAATTTTTATTCAGCTATTACAAATGGTGAATAATACTTTTACTTGCTCATAGAATGTTGTAAAAGATGTATTCCTAAAAGAAAATAAGTTGCAAAATATTTCCAATTTTTTAAAACCTTATTATAAATGTGAATATTTGTAGACATAGGCATGCCATTTGACAGAATAGAGCCTGGATATGTTTGTGAAGGATTGACTGTTGGGATAGGAATGGAAGTTGAAGAGAAAATCATAGATTTAACTTGTTCTCTGTGCGAGAGAGTGTTGTTTAACAAACATGCTATTGATTTGTCACATTTCTGAATACGTTTCCATTTAGGCAGAAAAAGAGTGCAGGCTTTGTCCAGTAAACGTGAACAGAATAACGCATCATTTTCAGGCCCAGGCCTGAACAATTCTTCAGTTTCTCTTTCCCTACTAGGGGGAACACAAAGTCAATTTTCTGAATAATGCCACATGTGATCGTGGATTTTCTCTATTAGCCTTTGTCACTGAATGATTATGTGGAGTAGATTCTCCTGTCAACCTGAGTTGGACATTTGGTGTCAGTAAAAAATATTTGTGCATCTGTGTGTGTATGTGTTAAGTCACCGAGACTTTTTTCCTGGCTTGTCACTGCCTCACAGCTAGCTTAAGCTGACTAATACGCACTCCATTATAGCAATCTTATCCAGTCCGTGTAAACCCAATAAAACTCATTGTCATCAAGTCAATTCTGACTCGTAGCAACCTTATAGGACAGACTAGAACTACCTCATAGGGTTTCCAAGGAGCAGCTGGTAGATTTGAACTGCTGACCTTTTGGTTAGCAGGCAAGCCCTTAACCTGCACTCCACCAGGGCTCCTCCAATCTGCATAGTACCATGTATTTCTTAATTAACACCACCAAAAATAAGAAGACTAAGTAAAGAGGAAGATTACCAGGCTGATGGAAAAATAGTAGAAAGCAAAATATATATATACATGAATTAACTCTACAGCTATCTGAATTCCCCTTCTTTGTCTTCAGACTTAGAGGATCTTCCTGTAGCTTGAGGACTGTCATTAATCTCTTACTCTTCAAATGTCTCATCCAACTCAAAATTAAACAACCCTCATATTATGCATCACACTCTTCCTTTTTATCTTTCTTTGCCAGTGAGCAAATAGATAGAATCAACAGATATACCACATTCCATGCCCTACTCTTTTTATAACTGACTTTAAACCCCACTGTACAATTTAAATCTCAGTTTAGGGGGAAAAAAAAACACTTCTATTTTTGTTGCATGAGTATCAGATGGTTTTTTTTAAGTAAGAATTGAAAATGTAGAAAGGAGTTCTGAGTTGTTATATTGCTTCTAGAATTTAGTAAGTATGATAAGGCAATATAATCATCAATAAAAAGAAAATTGAAGTCATAAAATGATTGTGAATGGAATTTATTTCCACAGCATAAATTTAAAATAATTGTTGAAAGCACCAGATCTTCTTCACTTTGATTTTTTAAAAGTAATTCACAATTTGATATTAATTATAACAATGAAAAAAGCTTAAGGTGATATAATATCCTGACAATATGCTAATATCCATGCTTTTTGCAATGTAGGTGTATCTGTTATTTAACCTTGTTACTAAGTAAAAGTTTTACAGATTTTTAAACCTCATTAAAGTGTTAAAAAGAAAAGGTTTTACTTTGAGGACTAAGGTGCCCCTGAGCCAGCCATGGTATTTTTCAATCACCTCTTACACGTGCAAAAGCAGGACAAATAACAAGGAAAACCCAAGAAGGATTGATGCCTTTGATTAAGGTGTTGGCAAAGAATTTTGAATATACCATGGACCAGAAGAATGAACAAACCTTTCTTGGAAGAAGTATTGCCAGAATCCTCCTTAGAAGCAAGGATGACAAGACTTCATCTCACGTACTTTAGACATGTTATCAGGTGGGCATGTTATCAGGTGGGACCAGTCCCTGAAGAAGGATACCATACTTGGTAGAGGGTCAGCGAAAAAGAGGAAGACCCTGGGGAGATGGGAGAGTAGAGGGGGTTAGAAACTGGCAAAATGGTCGTGAAAACAGAGACTGGAAGGAGGGAGCAGGCTTACTCATTAGGGGGAGAGTAAATGGGAGTATGCAGTAAGGTGTATATTAGTTTATATGTGAGAGACTGACTTGATTTGTGAACTTCCACCTAAAGCACAATAAAAATTATAAAAAAAAAAAAGAAGAGGAAGATCCTGAATGAGATGGGTTGGCACAGGTGGCTGCAACAGCGGGCTCAAACACTGCAATGATTGTAAGGATGGTGCAGGATTGGGCAGTATTTTGTTCTGTTGTACTTAGGGTCGCTTTAAGTTGGAGCTGACTCTACGGTTTCTAACAACAACTATGTAAAAATCTTAATGCAGAATATTTATCATGTATTCACTGACAGAAAAGATTATATTTTTGGTTATGGCATGCAGCTTTATTACAGTCCTAAAAGCCATTTTAAAAGCATTAAGTGTTTCTGGTACAGCTCAGTAGAGGATTGCTACTTTGTTGGAAATAAAATGCTGCATTTTTTTTTTTTCTGCAACTACACAGTAAAGAATGTCAAAGATAAACAGAACAAAACAAAAAAGATGTAAAAACATGTGAAATCAAAGAAAGCACAGTTTAAAAATAAGTACCTGGCTTGTATGGACTGCATATGGGCGGTTGTCTTTCTGAGAAAATCTATCCTTAAAGTTTCTGCTTAGAGTCTACCGATCTTATGTGAGGCACTCGAGTAAGATCTGTGGAGAAGTCTTATTGCTCCTGTAGAAGCAGTGTACAGGCATCTGGGTTTCAATAGATGTGAGATTTTTCAATGTCATATCAGGATTTCCCCACTAAATCATTTGTCTTCTTTTGGAGGCAACTGGAATTATTATTGTTTTCCTGAGGTTCCTACAACTTCTGAAGGATAGTGGTGAATCTGACAATTAGTGATGACATTCTCTGACCTTTGTTTTTCCAGCCTTTCTGATGGTTTTGGAACGTATCTAACTCCTTGTATTAAATACTTCTTATTTGACATACCTAGAGTGTTTTCTGTTTACTGGCTTAATCCTGAAAATGTGAGTATATTGAACTTCTATTTTAAATCCTATGAGTTCAGAATAATGGGCCAATATAAGAACAATCATCTTACATAATCAGCTGATGACAATCGTATAGATTTTTCCTGGGCAGATTTATAGTGGTCACGTGTCATCTGTGGTCAGGGTCCTGTTCAGGTATGAGTTTCGTAGTTTATTACTTTTTTTTTGATAGGTAAACCTATGTTTTATATTAGCTCCAGCACATTTTGTATTATAGTTATATCTTAATTAAAATGAGGAATTAACTGCAATAAGCATACATCTATCACCTGAAAGAGATTTTCCTTTCTCACATTACATAAACCAAATTAATTTATGAGATTCTCCTTCAGAGTAATATAGAGTGATCTAATCTATGTGCAATGGGCAATTTATAAATACTGGATTTTTTTGGGTAATCTATGTGCAATGCAACCACACGGGGTTTTTGTATGTGCAACGGGAAATTTATAAATATGTTTATTTCATTATTATTTATACTAGCTCTATATTTTACTCTTGGATTTAAAAAAAATTTTCTTTTGATAGTGATTACTTGCTTTTGTAAGATTTAAGAAAATGCTAACTTAAATCAGTGCTAACTCTTACAGAGAAATTCAGGGTCTTTCACAATATTCTCAGGCTTCTTTGCGAGCTTACTACCTATACTTGTCTGCCACTGCTGCTATCAACTCTACGTTATGCCAGTTATGAGTGAAATTGATTTTCTGCCTTGATTTTCTTTGTTGAACTCTGCATCGATCTCATCAGAGGTGAGTTTTGTTAAACTCTGAACCAATTCAACTAAACAGTTGCACCATCCAAAGACTCCATATTTAAATATTTAACAGACAGTTTCTGGTAACGGTTTCTGGCAATAGTGGATAAGGGATGGGAGATATTATATACATTAAAAAATAATAAGAATAGATAGCTCACGTTGAAATCAAACACATGGAAGCTTTTCTACTTCTTTTTATCTCCCTCTCTCTCTAACTTTCTCTCCTAATAAGTGAATTTATCAGCAAGGGCAATGAAAAGTATTTACCATTTGTTGTTTGACATGAGTTTAACTTGTTTTGAGAAATTTTAAAATAAGCAATACCACACTTCTCACCACTCCTCCAAAGAGTATTGGTTACATCAGTTAATGCTAACACAAAAATATATAGAAATATAATCATTTTAAGCATACTCACAAGCACACTTATGTATTGCAAATATTACTGTACATTGTTGGTAATTTTCCATTCATTTCCTGGCGTATAGAATAGTGTACGGTTATAATAGCAGGCCTTCAAATAAATGTATTAGTAGCTTTAGTAAAATAACCCAATGTATTAGGTAGGAAAATTAATCATCAAGAGTAATAAAAATAAAAGAAGTAAGAGTCATAATTGCTAAGTAGACAACTCCTAGTTAAGAATTATTGGTTTTCAAAGAGATAAAGTTTTTTTCTCACATACAAAGAGATAAACTTTCAAAAAACAAGTAAAATTTCATATCTCTATGTTTATTTAAATATACATAAATCTATAATAAGCTAACGTATAATATAATTTCATTTGTTTTGTTCCCAATTAAAAAAAACATATACAGTTTTATATATATATATACACACATATATGTGTGTGGGTATTTATATGTATATGTGTATACATGCATATATTGGAGCCTTGGCGGGACAATGTTTAAGATCTATGGCTGTTAACCAAAAGGTCAGCAGTTTGAATTCACCAGCTGCTCCTTGGAAATTCTATTGGGCAGTTCTACTGTATCCTGCAGAGTTGCTATGAGTTAGAATCAACTCTACAGCAAGGGATTTGATTTTTTATATATATATATTTCTAAACTTGTTGGGAGTGTTCTAATCATCAGATCTGTATTCTAGTGCTATATAACTGGCAATCTCCAGAGTACTGGTAGGAAGTTTCATCCATTCTGAATCAATTTCTATGCCACACAGTGTTTTAAAGTCAAGTCATTGTCAGACAATAACTCCTATGTGCTTCATAGAGCCTAGAACTCCTTTGATCCACCCTGGCATAGTTAATGGAGTCAGCAATATCAGAAAGTCTATTGAAGTGTTCACAGCTGGAAAATATGTTTGGAGGATATTTACAATAACTATAGTAATCAATTCTTTTTATTTGGTACAAGTTCTGTTTTCTAGTTTATTCATCTCGTTGATGCTGTCCCATTCCATTTGAAGTTGTATTTATGTTATAAATAGCTGTACATGGAGTCTTGCTTTAAATTAGTTTGTAATTCATAGCAGTTCCTCAGTATTTTTGAGACCAGTGAGGCAATTTTCATTCCTTTCCATCATGTTTCTTTGAATTCAGAAAGTTGAAAGAGTTGATGATTAGTACAGCTCCAGATTCATTTTGAACAGTCAAGTTTCCAAAGTAGAAAAAGAATCACAATGCAAAAATGTAAGAACAGATTATAGTACAGAAAGCTAATTTCCTGTTGCTGTTACAGATTCGCTCACTAAAAATGTCAGGACAATCTTATTTCATAATTTGAACAAAATAGTGGAGAGCTGTTGTAATAGACCAAGTATTTATGATAATTAGGTTTTGCTGAATAATGTGGTTCTTCAAAGATGATAGTTGTGGATATTGATTTTCCAAATGGACTGAGCCATTGATTGAATGCAATTTGAAGAGCAACCAAATTAGTCTCTTGAATGTACCTGGGGCTGTTACTAGTGGAATGCATTATCTGAAGTATCCTATATGTGTTTAATAGGTCAAGGACTCCCCCTGTCTGGTGGTTCATTTGTGAAATCATTTCTTAGTTAATAATTTTTAACTGTAAATCCACAGATGACTCCAAGGATGCTACTCAGTGATTGATTTTTCTTTTCCCCTTTGCTAAGATAAATTCTGGAGTCATATAGAGAATGCTAAACTTTTTGAATCATACAACAAAATGAGGAAGCAGAATGTTGATTACATTTTGTAAATATAAGCTTTCTTTGGGAGATAAGGTAGAAATTTTTCAGCAGCGAGAACTGCCATAACAGTAAAACCAATAAACATTCCTCAGGGAGAAGACTATGAAAAATGCCTTCAGGTGAAAAATAGCGGATTATTCTCTAATTCAAATTAAGCAAAGAAATTGTCATTCATTAAAACTGGTGTAAAAGGAATCAAAGTAACGAAGTACTATGTTTCTAAGATTTTTAAACATATTTCTTTTTCATATTTTAACCTTTCTGACATTAAAATATCGTTCAATGTGGATATTTAATATGGAATATTTTAATTTAGTGTTACTAAATTGATGGTAAACTTTATAATCAACAGAAAAACTAAATTATGTCGATATTTCATTCACTTTTTTTTCATTGTGAACTATTTATAGCATACAGAAAAGGTCAGGAAATAGTGTCAAACAATATTTTATTGTAATTGTCTCTAATAACTACAAAAATTAAAGATAAAGTTGGCTATTTCTCTCTAGTATGACTCTGAAATATTTCAAGTTTATTGTCTCTCCATTAAGAGTGACTGAAATGTATGATATCGTTTTGAAGTGTGTTTTTCTACAATTATTTCACTTGCATAATCTGTAAACGTATACTATACACATAGCATAAATTTTTTCAGTATTGTATAGGATTGATTCTGATATCCTTTTCTGTATTTAATGTCTCTGAAATTACAGTCAATGGCATCTTAAAATAACAGGTGGCAACATTTTGTTTTCTTTTAATGTGATAAATAATATGAATATTTTATTTTATCTTCAGCATTTTTATTATATTTTATTACTTTATCCCTACTAGATTTAATAGATGGTTATTTATTTTTTTTTTTTTATGAAATACTGCTTTTAAGTTTATGTCATTCATTTTAGATAATCTTTTTCTCCCCTTTCTGGTAGGTGTTATATTTTGTTTTCTGTTATAATTTATATGTTGATGTTTCATTATTACATGTCTACTGAAAGTTTCACAATAATTTATCTTTCTTAGTAAAATGAACACATGTACATGTGGTCTAATCTTGGGGACCATGATTTTCTAGTTTTGAATATTCTCGTATATTGGATAATAAATATATTTTCTTTACCAGTTCCTTCATTTTAGTATTTTGCTGTTATTCTATTTGAATCATGGGGGATCACAAATATCCCATCTAAAACCAACCATCAGGATGGCACAGGCCTGGGTAGTATTCGTTACATTGTACGTGGAGTTGCCATGAGTTAAGGGCTGATTCGACATCAGTTAACAACAACAAATATACAATCAAGACATTTTATCATCTTTTTTACTTATTTACTTTTTGTATCTCAGCACAGTGCTTTGGGATCTATCTTCCATTTCAAAAAATATTCTTTCTTTTACTGCATCATTCAGTACAAAATTTATGCTGGCAATTGATTTGGATTCCATCACCTATAAATTTTATTTGTAGCGTTTATAACTGGATTTTTTCCGTATAATTCAGTTACAAGAATACTTTTTTTTTTTCTCTTTTCCATTTCCTATTTCCTTTTTGTTGTTCCATTTTTCCTGAATACTATCTTAATTACAAATTTCTACTATTGTGTCTTGGTTACACTGGAGAATGTGTGCATTTTTGACACACTACAATACTGTAATCACTTTAAATCATACCTGAAAATACTATAACCTTAGATGACAGGTTGCATTCCTATTGTCATGCACCTTAATTGTAGATATATTCCATTTCCTGAAGAAATTACTATTAATGTTAAAATAGTCAATATAGCAACCTATGTATTTACCTTTTTCATTGCTTTTGTACTTTCTGCCCTTTATATATTCTTGTGTAGTATCATTTTCCTTATACCTGAACAATGCCCATTGTCTTGTTTGTTTGTTTTTAACTTTTTGGTACAGATATGCTTGTAAAACATTCTATCAATATAAATTTTATTAATATTCACATATATCACTTTTTTTTTTATCTAGTATTGACTTCTATATTGGTAATTATTTTATTCCGGCACTATGACGTTCAATTGTTGTATGGCTTCCTTTTGTGAAGTTGGCTGTGAGTTTTATGGGACTCTTTGAAAGTAACATGTCTATTTCCCTGGCTGTTTTTAGTATTTTTTCTTCACTTTTGGTTTGCATATAATTGACTATAATATAGCAAATTGTGCTTTCTTTATGTTGTTTTCTGTTTGGAATTCACAGAGCTTCTTCAATCTGTTGATCGATGACTTCTATTAGTTTTAGAAATTCTCAGCTTATAATGCATAAATTGTAGCTTCTTCATCATCCTTTCTTTCCACTTCCTTTGGAACTCCATTTGCATGTGTATAAGATTTTTTTTTTTTTTTCCTGTGTCCTATGAAAGGGTGATGTCTTCATCATGGCTTCCTGGCAAATTTGCACATCCCCATAGAGGTCACAGAGACAAAGCTCAACCAGCCTTGTCCAAGTCTTGGTGGAACACCCTGTGATGCCACTGAAATATAGAAAGCTTTGTGAGAACCGTCTCAGCCCATTTCTCAACTATCTCAATATTTTGTGAAAGCCTTCTATCTTTCAGGTGGCTGCTTCAAGACAGGTAACCATCTATCTTCCTGCTTCCAGTGAGCATGAAATTTTCCATTTTTTTCACTGTTTGTTATATCTGGAGACTATAAAACCAGATTCCAACATTCTAGACTATAGATATACCAGATAGGGAACACAAGCAGTGGGTTGATGTGTTATTTTGTTGTCTGTCATCTAGCCCCTCCACTTCAGGGTCATTTTGTGGAACTAGCAGCATGTGGGGGTGATGATAGGATGGTGCAGAACTGTTTCAGTTTGTACGTGAATTTAAACAGATAGTTGACTACAAGTAAAAAATAAAAATCATTTTCTTGTCTATATTAGAGTAACACAAAAGAAAGTGAAAATCACTAAATATCTATGAATAAATCTAAATAAAGACATGTAAGATCTCCACATAAAAAATATAAATACTATGGAACGTCTCCCCCATGTGTCTGTCAGTTTGTTGTACTGTGGGAGCTTGTGTGTTGCCGTGATGATGGAAGCTATGCCACCAGTATTCACGTACCAGCAGGATGATGCCTATCCCCAAGAAAGGTGATCCAATTGAATGTGGAAATTACCGAGCAATATCATGAATGTCACACACAAGCAAAATTTTGCTGAAGATCATTCAAAAGCAGCTGTAGCAGTATATCAACAGGAAATGGCCAGAAATTCAGGCCAGTTTCAGAAGAGGATGTGGAACCAGGGATATCATAGATGATGTCAGATGGATCCTGGCTGAAAGCAGAGAATACCAGAAGGATGTTTGCCTGTGTTTTAGTGACTATGCAAAGGCATTTGACTGTGTGAATCATAACAAATTATAGATAACATTGAGAAGAATGGGAATTCCAGAACACTTAATTGTGCTCATGAGGAAACTGTATGTAGATCAAAAGGCAGTTGTTTGGACAGAACGAGGAAATACTGATTGGTTTAAAGTCAGTGTATCAGGGTTGTATCCTTTCATCATACCTATTCAATCTGTATGCTGAGCAAATAATATGAGAAGCTGGACTATATGAAGAAGAACGAGGCATCAGGATTGGAAAAAGACTCCTTAACAACCTGCATTATGCGGATGACACAACTTTGCTTGCTGAAAATGAAAAGGACTTAAAGCACTTACTGATGAAGATCAAAGACCACAGGCTTCAGTATGGATTACGCCTCAACATAAAGAAAATAGAAATCCTCACAACTGGACCAATAAGCCACATCATGATAAACGGAGAAAAGACTGAAGTTGTCAAGTAAAATGTTACTTGGATCCATAATCAACAACAATGGAAGCAATGGTCAAGAAATCAAAAGACACATTGCATTGGGCAAATCTGCTGCAAAGGACCTCTTTAAAGTGTTGGAAAGCAAAGATGTCACCTTGAAGACTGATGTGCTCCTGACCCAAGCCACGGCATTTTCAATCTCATCATATGCATGTGAAAGCTGGACAACGAATAAGGAAAACTGAAGAAGAATTGATGCCTCTGAATTGTGGTGTTGGCGAAGAATATTGAATATACCATGAACTGCCAAAAGAATGAACAAATCTGTCTTGGAAGAAGTACAACCAGAATGCTCCTTAGAGGCAAGGATGGTGAGACTGCGTCTTGCATACTTTGGACATGTTGTCAGGAGGGATCAGTCCCTGGAGAAGGACATCATGCTTAGTAAAGTACAGGGTCAGCAAAAAAGAGGAAGCCCCTCAACAAAATGGATTGATACAGTGGCTGCAAAATGGGCTCAAGCAGAGCAATAATTGTGATGATGGCCCAGGACCAGGCAGTGTTTCCTTCTGTTCTACATAAGGTCGCTAAGAGTAGGAAGCGACTCTAGGGCACCTAAAAACAAATATATTCGTGTGTGTGTGTGTGTATATGCATTTGTTAAACAACGTTTTGGGTAGAAATGAAAGCTCCTTTGGAGCGTATAGGCAGGTGCTGAGTTCTCAGGATGAGAACCCCATGAAAAATTAAATGTAGAATTCCATGTAGGGCATTAACGTGGAGACCATGCAAACTATGAAACAGAACAAGAACTCTAAAATTTATTTTACAATTATGTGGAAGCCTGACAATTTTTCAGCAGTAGAATTACATGCAAAAAATAATGATTGGGAGAGAATTATGGGCAAATAAGTGCTTTCAGGTTGGTGGTTTGAACCCACCAGTCATTCTGTGGGAGAAAGATGTGGCAGTCTGCTTTTGTAAAGATTTAGAGCCTTGGAAACCCTATGGGGCATTCTACTTTGTGCTATAGGGTCACTATGTGTTGGAAAAAACTCTGGTAATAGGATGGGGTTTAAGTGCTTAGAACCTCCATTTTCTACATTCTAAATTAAAAAAAAAAAAATTCTAAAACGAGGTAAAATAATACCTGCCTCACTGTGTAGTTGTTGTCAGAACGAACCATTGATTTTAATACTTAACATCTATTGCTTCACAAAAGAAAAATGTGACAATGGCTCCAATAATTTAAATTTCCACAATTAGGAAATAAATGTGATGTTATGTACAGATAAAGGGAAAGAACAGAGAAAAGAGATAAATAGGAATAGGAGAAAAAGAAAAAAAAGAGAAAGATGAGAAGGAAAGACGAATAAGAATAAAAGAAGAAAGAGAGGAAATGGGAAAGGATGACATGGAAATAAAGAAAAGGAGGAAGGATAGAATGAAGAATTTGGTATTTTAAGTGGAAATGATAAGTTCCAATTTAGTATTATGCTTTTGAGAGGATAGCAGGGTGTCTGAGCTGAAATGTCCAGTAGACATTTATGGGACTACAGGTTAGAAATATCAGATGTGGAGATGTAGATGTGAGAGTAATCCCAATAAAGGTAGGTAAGCCATAAAATGAATGGGGTTTTAAGAAGGAGAGACTGTAGATTTAAGAGGTGAAGTAAAATAATGGAAGGAGGAAATGAGGGAAAGAGGGAGGAAGAAAGAGTGTTGGAGAAAAGGAGTTATTAACTGAGGGAAACCTAGTGTATTTTAATTTCTACACCATTACGTAACTGCCAAACCACTGAAAATCATGTCCCTGCCATGTTGACACACAACCTTAACTATTACGGATGTCAAAAAAAAGTAATATATCTTGAAGACTCAATTGATTTTTTCATTTTTAAATGCTGTGGGGAAGCCAAGCAAAATGAGGGACTTATGAGTTGTGTGTGAGTTAAGAAATAATAGTAGTATTAGAATAGTGGGTTCAGAAGCAAGTTGCAAAATATTGTGATCAAAATTTATCTGACAGACTGGGAAGAGAGTGTGCGTGACCACCTTTTAAGAAGTTCATCAGTAAAAGAAAAGAAAAAGCTTGAAGGAAAATGTAGCTTCAGGTATGAGCACAGAAAAAAATAGTAACAAGAATAAGAATGGGATCATTTCTGGACATAAGGAAAAGAAAAACAGGTAGAAGATGACAGACTACAGATATAAAACAAGGAGTGAAGAGGAACGGCTTGTGTGTAGGATAGTTGCTGAAATGATTTTTTTGAAGGAGATGGGAAGAAATAAAAGAACACAGAGCAGTCAGAATTGAAGAAGCATAAAAGGTGCTTCTAGACCTGAATGGAAATATAAAGACAAAGATCACATATTGTCATAACCCTGAGAGGCTTTCACAAGATCAGACAAGGTTAACAGAGAAATTTCCTAGCACATGTCATAATGTTGAAAAATAATGGTCTGATAATGAATTACTAAGGAAATGCACTTTTGACTTTTCTATAGCACCCCAAAGGGGAACTTCTTTATTAATTGTTCTATCTCGTAGAAAGTATAGACATTTTATTCATCTTGCAGAGAGGTGAGAAAATACAAGATTCTGAAAGGAATCTTCAGCTCTGAGACTAGTTCTTATATTTTATGCTTTAATCAAAGAAACCCCACAATTAGATCGATTACCTCAATTAAAAAAGCACCTAAGTTTCAAATAAAGTAGATTCTATTAAAGAGGATACCAAGGCCCTGTGAATCTGCCTTCCAGAAAGACCTAATCGATGTAGTTCATTCTCAAGTTCCCAAGAGAAAAACAGCATGTATTGAAATGAATTTTCTAAATTGCTCATTTGCTGTCCAGTATCATTGATAATTCATTAAGCCGGCTCAACCATAAGCCAAATAAACCTACCTAAACTATTCATTCTCTTTTATATTTTACACCATTATGAAGAAGAAAAAAAAAATGGAGAAACATAAAATCATCTTTTTTTAAGAGAACTATTATGCTTGTGCTTTTTTTTTTTATTATGCTTGTGCAGCAGATAAAAAAAAATACCCCATAATTATATTATACATTTTATTTGTACCTTAAAAATGTTCATATTTTTTTCCAACAAGACGATTACCAGAAGGTACTCTTTGCACTAATCTATTACGGACAGGGTAGGTACTTGACAGCTCTGTCATTGTATTTATAAATTGGAGAAGGTGAAGTATAATTAATAATTGCATCATGTAAATGTCTTAATCAATTTAAATTAGTCGCTGTATATCTATGTGACCTAAATGGAAGTAGATGTTTAGCAAGAAGGGAATAAGCATTACTAATATAACTCTTTGTCTAGTAAGTTCTAATCTGTACTGCAATCACTTGATAAGAATAAATTAGTTGACCAAGTTGTTGAAATTTGGGATTTAAATTTTTTTTTTCTAACTAGAAACCGGTGAGTGAAAATAAAACAAATCAGTTAACACAAACACATAAAAATTTACAAGTGTAATCTCAATGGAGTCTTGTCTAAAACTTAATATGACTTTATATGGCAAAATATTTGGATATTTTCACTGTGTCTTGAAAAAAGTATAGTATTTGTAAGCCTTTATTTCTAATTGTATATGGCTGGAATCAAGGAGCCTGGGTGGCAGTTCATGATCGGCTGCTAACCTAAAGGTTGGCAGTTCAAATCCATGCAGCAGCTGTGTGGAAGAACTCTGGCAAACTGCTAAGAGAGCCCTATGGGGCAGTTCTACTCTGTAACACATGGAATCAGCATGAGTTAGGGGCCAATTCAGTGGCAGCTAATAACAACAGCAACATATTTGAGATAATGTATTTCAATACAACAAAGGTATTATACTTGGCCATTGAAAGCATTACATACACATGCATGCACTCACATATACATTACTGTATGATCTTCTAAATTTTATGCAAATTCCAGTTCTGCTGGCCAACACCATACAGAGTTTCTAGGACTCTTTTTGCTTAGTGTAGATAACTGTGCACCACTTCTTTCTATTATGCTCTTCTCTCAGATGAAACAAGGAAGAAGAGCCTGGGGCTTGACTTACCACGGAGACACAAAGGAAGATGAGAAGGCTCCGAACAAAGGATGTTAATGGAGAGCAAAAAAAGAGGGCGACAAACAGACTTCCAGCAATAATCAATACCATGATTTTCTGATCACGTCCATATCATCTCACCTCCACTTTTTTTTTATTTTTTTGAGGGTGGTGAAGGTGTAGGAAGTGTAGCAAAAGCAAAAAAAAAATTGTAGCAGGATGATCTTAAAAAGCTTGAGTTATTACTCCTAGAAGCAGAGGTGAATCCAGATATTTGTAGGGCTTTAAATTATCGAATCGACGGCAGTGGTTGTTAAATTGATACATTTTGAGGAAGGGGGACGCTTAAAGAAAAATAATGCAAAATTATCACTAGAGAATTAGACACACAAATGGGCATGTAAATGTATAAGAAAAATCAAACAAATTCTAAACATCTTAGAAATATTCTCATTATATTGGTATATTATGAGTTTTATATCTTCCTTTCAGTATCACTGTTTCATTTCAAATGATCCAAAATGTATCTTTTTACATTTTCATATGATTCACTCATCTTCACTAGCTAAATTATCACGAAATCTAAAAATCTATTTATTACTTCTATTCAACACGGATCTATTCTCCCTAATGAATTTCAGCTTTTGGCATGATTTGAAAAAAAAAAAAAAGGATGTTATTACCATATACGTGTTAATATCATAACATATTCTACTGATTTCCTCCACTCATCTATATTATTTGCTTTCATATTCCATAAATTTTTATGTATTTTATTTTAGTTTTAGTTTTAATGCATTTTATTTTAGTTTTAGCTGATAATAGAAAGTATTCTTGACATAAACCCAAATAAGGAGTATGTAATTTTTCACTGGTTGAATTGGAACATAACAAAACATCATTTCAATTTGCAGTGAAAATGTTGTACGAAAGGTTTATCGACTTTCAATAAACTGTGGTTTTTTGTTTTTGTTAAAGTTTCTCTTTTGTGTCAGAACATTATAAAATGTTTTTTTCTTTGTTTTTAAAGAGCGTAATGCTATTTTGCAAGCATTGCTCTGTCCATTCACAAGGCATGACCAGCTTTATAGCTTCTTAATGGGACCAGTTCACCTTAAATCTGCTCCTGTTGTTTACTGTTTGCTTCCTATAATTCACTGTTCCTCTCGTTTACTGTTTACCTTTTATAAATAATGATAATGAATTTCAATTGCCAATACTGTGAAAATGTCTTGTGGGTACGACCCAAACAGGTAGGATGGTAGAGTCGTCACTAGCAGTCTTATCAATGTTTGTAATTTTGAGGCAACTGGGGTGTGTTTATGGACACAGCTCATTAGTTTTATCTACTCTCAACTTTACGCAAATGGAACATTTTCTTTGATAGGCCTTCTTCTCCTTAACATAATGTCTGTGAGATTCACACCAGTGTTTGCCTACATCCGTAATCCACTCCTTTTATTGCCGAGTAGTATTTCATGGTATGAATATTACCAAAATTAAATGATCATTTTCTTCTTGGTGAATTTTTGAATGCTTCCAGTTTTGAATCGTTATTTAACAACAACAACAACAAAAAAGCTATAGACACTCCCTTTTGAGTCTGTATTTTTTTCCTATTTCTAGATATGTATCTATGGGTGAAACTGTGGGATTAGACGCTTATTACCAGTTAAGCAGTTGCAGTCAGGTAGGTTTCGAGCCGTGGGGAGCCGTTGCGTGTTAGAGCAGAGCTGCGCTGCACAGGGCTTTCAACGGCTATGCTTTTGAAGAGCCTATCATCAGCGCTTTCTTCCCCGTTGACCCTGGGTGGGCTCCAACCTGTGACCTTTCAGTTCACACATCAGAGCTTTCTTCCCCGTTGACCCTGGGTGGGCTCCAACCTGTGACCTTTCAGTTCACACATCAGCGCTTTCTTCCCCGTTGACCCTGGGTGGGCTCCAACCTGTGACCTTTCAGTTCACACATCAGAGCTTTCTTCCCCGTTGACCCTGGGTGGGCTCCAACCTGTGCTCTTTCAGTTCACACATCAGAGCTTTCTTCCCCGTTGACCCTGGGTGGGCTCCAACCTGTGACCTTTCAGTTCACACATCAGCACTTTCTTCCCCGTGGACCCTGGGTGGGCTCCAACCTGTGACCTTTCAGTTCACACATCAGCACTTTCTTCCCCGTTGACCCTGGGTGGGCTCCAACCTGTGATCTTTCAGTTCACAGCTAGTGGAGCTAAGCGTTTGCACCACCCAGGGACTCCTATATATAGATTCTGTTTGATTATGCTTGAAGCATTCAGTTTCCATATTTACATCAAGAAAATGATAAAGATTTTCCTGAAGATTTACCTGGTTCTTCTGAGAAAGCTCCATCATGTGTGCTAACATTGATTCTGGTTTGATTTCCAGCATTTATGTATGTACATATACAAAAATTTATTAGTAATGTATATTATATCCCTACATCTCTACTTCTCTCTACATTTATTTCACAGGAACTAAAACATTTTCACTAAATCCCGTTCTCTTTTTCACCTGGGTGTTTTAGCTGAAAGCTTACAAACAAGTTAGGCTCCCTTTTAACGATTTTTATTCAAACTCTTCTGTGCTATTGGTTACAATTTTTACATGTGTCAAATTCTCATTATTTCCATTCTGTTCATTCTGTTTTCATCGATCTAGCTTCTCTTCCCCTCCTCGCCTTCTCATCTTTGCTTTTTGGTCTCATGTAGTTCATTGCTTAAGGTAACACATTGCCCATGGGTGATACTGTTTATTTTATAAGCCAATCTACTATTTGGCTGAAAGGTAACCTGCAGAAATAACTTTAATTCCATGTTCAAAGTTTATCTTAGCACAATAATATCCAGAATCCCTTTAGTCTCTATCAGTTCAGTAGGCCCAGCCTTTTTTTACAAATCTGAGTTTTGTTCTGCATTTTTCTTCTATTCTATCCGGGACCTTCTATTGTATCTCTGGTTAAAATGTTCAGTAATGGTAGCCGGGCACCATCTAGTTCTTCTGGTCTTAGGTTAGAAGAGACTGTGGTTCACGTGGGCTATATTAGTCCTGTGGACTAGTTTCTTCTTTGAGCCTTCGATTTCCTTCACTCTCTTTTGCTCCATTCGAGTTGAGACTGGTAGTTCTATCTTAGATGGCTTCTCGCGAGCTTTTAAGATCCCAGCTGCTGCTCACCAAACTAGGATGTAAAACATTATCTTTGTAAACTATTTTATGCCAATTGACTAAGTTGTCCCCTGAGACTATGGTCTCAAACCTTTTTACTCAGTAAACCAATCCCATGAGTTTTTTAAATATGTTTAGGTAGGCTCCATAAAAGTGCCCTCTGTGTGAATATATGTGCAGTGCATACAAACATATACATACATTTGCCTGCAAATATACATACATATGCTTGTGCGTTTACTTGCATACGCCTTTTGATACACATGTATGCATCCACATCTGTCTACTTAACCACACATGTTGTTGTTTTTACTGTTGTTGCAAAATTGCATGTGTTATAACATTTACTGAAACTCTTTTTCTCATGTACTTCTTAGCGTGTTTATTTACCTTGGTCAGGTTGTGATGGCTTCACCCATTTTTGGTCATCATCACCAAAAGTAAGCGTCTACAATCTAGAACGTGATTTCCCCCTCCCTCTCCCTTCCTTTCCTGGTAACCATCAAAGAACTTTGTTTTCTATATGTGTGTCTATTCTTGACTTTTTATAATGGGGGACCATGCAATATTTGTCTTTTTTGTGATTGACTTATTTCACTCAGCATAATGTCTGCCAGATTCATCCATGTTGTGGGATGTTTCCTGGACTTCTCATTATTCTTTATAGTTGCATAGTATTCCATTGTATGCATGTACCACAATCTGTTTCTTCATCCACCCACTTAGGTCGTTTCCATCTTTTTGCTGTTGTGGATAAGATTGCAAGGAACATGGATGTGCATGTGCCTATTTGTGCCACTGCTTTTGTATCTCTAGGATATATGCATCGAAGTGGGATTCCTGGATCATAACCCGTTGCCATCAAGTTTATTCCAACTCAGCATCTGTTTGGGATGGAGTAGAACTGCCCCATAGAATTTCCAAGGAGCAGCTGATGGATTCGAACTGCTGATCCTTTGGTTAGCAGCCAAGCTCTTAACCACTGTGTCACCAGGGCTCCTGAATCATAAGGTATTTCTATTTCTAGTTTTTTGAGGAAGTGCCATTGTTTTCCGTAGTGGTTGTACCATTTTACAATTCTACAAGGAACGTATAAGAGTTCCAATCCCCCCCCCAACCTCGCCAGCATTTGTTGTTTTCTGTTTTCGTGATCATTGCCACTTTTGCAGGGATGAGATGGTATCTCACTCTAGTTTTGATTTGAATCTCTAATAGCTAATGATCATGAGTATCTTTTCATGTATTCGTTGGCTCCCTGAATTTCCTGCTTAGCAAAGAGTCTGTTCATTCCCTTAGTCCGTTTTTTGATTGGATTGTTTGTCTTTTTGTTGTTGACTTCTTGAAGTTTTCTATATATTTTAGAGAGTAGACCCTTATCAGATATCTCTTTGCCAAAGATTTTTTTCCCAGTCTGTAGGTTCTCTTTTTACTCTTTTGGTGTGAGGTATAGATCTTGGTTAATTTTCATCATATAGATATCCAGTTTTGCCAGCACCGTTTGTTAAAGAGAATTTTTCCCCACTTAGTGGACTTTGACCTTATGTCCCAGACCAGCTGCCTGTAGATGGTTGGATTTGCTTCTGAGCTCTCAATTCTATTCCGTTAGTCTATGTATCTCTCATTTGCCAGTATCAGGCTGTTTTGATTTCTGTGGCTCTATAGTAAATTTTGAGATCAGGAAGTGTGAGGGCTGCTACTTTCTTCTTCTTTTTTTCAATATTGCTTTATCTATTCAGGGCTTCCTTCCTTTGCATATAAAGTTGGAGATTATTTTTTCCATTTCATTGAAGCATGTGGTTGGGATTTGAATTGAGATTGCATTATATCTATAGATCACTTTTGGTAGTTTTGACATCTCCACAATGTTAAGACTTCCAATACATGAGCATGGAATATTCTTCCATTTATGTGGAGCTCTTTTAGTTTCTTGCAGTAATGTTTTATAGTTTTCCTTGTATAAATCTTTTACATCCCTGGTTAGGGTTATTCTTACGTATTTTTCCCTTCTGGGAGGTATTGTAAATGGTATTGTTTTCATGATTTCCTTTTTTCATAGAGTCTTCCTTGTTAATGTAAAGGAAACCAACTGATTTTTGTGTTTATCTTGTACCATGTCACTTTGCTGAATGCTTCTATTAATTCCATTAACTTTCTTGTGGAGCCTTTGGGATTTTCTGTCTACAGGATCATGTCTTCTGGGAATAAAAATAGTTTTAGTTCCTCCTTTCCAATTTGGATATCTTTTATTTCCCTTTCGTACCTTAATGCTCTACCTAGGACTTCTATTGCAATACTGAATAAGGGTAGTGATAAAGGGCACCCTTGTCTCCTTCCAATTCTCGAAGGGAATGCTCTCAATCTTTTTCTGTTGAGAATAGTGCTGGCTGTTGGCTTTGCTTATATGCTCTTAATTATGTTGAGGGATTTTCCTTCTATACCTATTTTGATGAGAGTTTTTATCAGGAAGGGGAGTTGGATTTTATCAAATGCTTTTCTGTATCAATTGAGATGATCACACAATTTTTTTTCCTTTGCTTTATTTATGTGGTGAATTATGTTGATTGATTTTTAATGTTCAACCAACCTTGCATCCCTAATATAAATCGCATTTGATCATGATTCATTTTTTTTTGATATTTTATTAAATTCTTTTGTCTAGAATTTTGTTGAGAATTTTTGCATATTTATTCATGAGGGATATTGGTCTCTAATTTTCTTTTTTATTGGTGTCTTTGCCTGGATTTGGTATCAGGGTTATGCTTGCCTTCATAGAAAGAATTAGGGACGATTCCTTCCTTTTTTACATTCTGGAATAGTGTGACTAGAGTCAGTGTCAACTCTCTCTGAATGTTTGGTAGAATTCTCAAGTGAAGCCGCCTGGGCTGGGGCGTTTTTTGTTGTTGTTGGCAATTTTTTTTACAGCTGCTTCAATTTCTTCTATTGTTGTGGGTATGTTAAAACTGTCTGCCTCTTTTTGTGTTAATTTAGGCAGGTATTGTGTTTTTTTAAATTTATCCATTTCTTCTAGGTTTTCAAATCTGTTAAAGTACAATTTTTCGTAATATTCTGTTATGATCCTTTTTTTTTTTTTTTCCTGTTCTAATGTCACCCAGCTCATTTCTTATTTTGGTTATTTGCATCTTCTCATTTTTTTTTTCCTTTGTCAACATGACCAGTGGCTTGTCAATTTTATTGATTCTCTCAGTGAACCAACTTCTAGTCTTGTTGATTCTTTCTGTTGTTTTTCTGTTTTCTACTGCATTTATTTCTGCTCTGATCTTTGTAATTTCCTTTCTGTTGGTGACTGTGGACTTCTTTTGCTGCTCCTTTTCTATATGTTCAAATTGTATGGCTGTAGTATTGATTTTGCCCCCCCCTTTTAATATGTGCAGTAATTGCTATAAATTCTCTCCTGAGCCTAGCTTTTGCTGTGTCCCAAAGGTTTTTGTGTTTCGTGTTTTCACTCTCGTTTTTGCTCTAGGAATTTTTTAATTTTTTTTTTTTTAATTCTCTTTACTACCTAGAAGTTTTTAAGTCAGATGTTATTCATTTTCCAAGTATTTAATTTTTTCCTTGTTCTTACTGTTAGTGATTCTAGTTATATAGCATTATGATCAGAGAAAATGCTTGGTATTATTTTGATGCCTCTGAATTTATTGAGGTTTGATTTGGGGCCTAAAATATAGTATATTTTGGGGAATAATCTATGTGCATTGGAGAAGAATGTGTACTGTGGTGTTGTTGGATGGTGTGTTCTGTATATGTCTATGAGGTTAAGGTGGTTGATCGTGTTGTTTAGATTTTCTGTATCTTTGTTGAATTTCTGTCGAGTTGTTCTGTCCATTGTCAAAAGTGTGTGTTGCTGATTTTGTGTTTGCTAAGTCTTTTTGATTGCCTTCTTTTTTTATTTTTTGAGTAGATTTATTAATTTTCTTTGTGGTTACTCTAAAATTTAACTTTATCTTCCTAAGTTTATAACAGTCTGTTATATCTTGATAGCACATATGAAACTTCTAAGACTACACTATTATTCCCCTGTGTGTTTTGAAGTGGTCGTTATTTTCAGATTGACATCTCAGTTTCCCTGTTTTCAGTTTTGCAGCTTTATTTTGCTTTTCAGAATTCTTTATGTGGATTGTTGTCTGGATGGTGCTGCCGTGGCTCTTCACCTCAGATTATTGTCTGATGTCACTGATTCTCTGTCCAAAGGACTCACTTTAATAGTTCCAGTAAATTCTGTCTGGTTTTTACAAATTCCCTTAATTTATGTTTATCTGGGAATGCCCTAGTATTGCTGTGAAACATCATTTTGAAAGATATTTTGCTGGATATATGACTCTTGGTTGGCAATTATTTTCTTTCAGGGATTTATATATGTCATCCCATTGCCTTCTTGCCCACGTGGTTTTTGCCAAGAAATCAGAGCTTCATCTTATTGGTGCCCTTTTGTAGGTGATATTTTGTTTTTCACAAGCTGGTTTCAGAATTCATTCTTTCTCTTTGGTTTTGGAAAGTATGATTATGACCTCTTGATCAGTTTTTTTTCTGGGGTCTATCCTGTATGTTGTGTCTGTCAGTTTGTCATACTGTGGGAGCTTGTGTGTTGCTGTGATGCTGGAAGCTATGCCACCAGTATTCAGATACCAGCAGGGTCACCCATGGAGACGGGTTTCAGGTGAGCTTCCAGACTAAGACAGACTAGGAAGAAGAACCTGGCGGTCTACTTCTCAAAAGTATTAGCCAGTGAAAACCTATGAAGAGCAGTGTAACATTGTCTGATATAGTGCTGGAAGATGAGCCCCCCAGGTTGGAAGGCACTCAAAAGATGACTGAGGAAGAGCTGCCTCCTTAATGACGTGGATGGAGTAAAGATTTTGGGACCTTCATTTGCTGATGTGGCATGACTCAAAATGAGAAGAAACAGCTGCAAACATCCATTAATAATCAGACCCTGGAAAGTACAAAGTATGAATCTAGGAAAATTGGAAATCATCAAAAATGAAATGGAACTCATAAACATCGATATCTTAGGCATTAGTGAGCTGAAATGGACTGGTATTGGCCATTTTGAATGGGACAATCATATAGTCTACCACGCTAGGAATGACAACTGGAAGATGAATGATGTTGCATTTATCATCATAAAGAACATTTCAAGATCTATCCTGAAGTACAACGCTGTCAGTGATAGGATAATATCCACATGCCTACAAGGAAGACCAGTTAATATGACTATTATTCAAATTTATGCACCAACCACTAAGGCCAAAGATGAAGAAATAGAAGATTTTTATCAGCTGCTGCAGTCTGAAATTGATCAAACATGCAATCAAGATGCATTGATAATTACTGGTGATTGGAATGAGGAAGTTGGAAACAAAGAAGAGGGATCAGTAGTTGGAAAATATGGCCTTGGCGATAGAAACAATGCTGGAGATCGAATGATAGAATTTTGCAAGACCAACGACTTCTTCCTTGCAAATACCTTCTTTCACCAACATGAACGGCGACTAAATACACATGGACCTCGTCAGATGGAACACGCAGAAATCAACTTGACTACATCTGTGGAAAGAGATGATGGAAAAGTTCAATATTATCAGTCACAACAAGGCCAAGGCCCAACTGTGGAACAGACCATCAGTTGCTCATATGCAAGTTCAAGCTGAAACTAAAGAAAATCAGAGCAAGTCCACGAGAGCCAAAATATGACCTTGAGTATATCCCACCTGAATTTAGAGATCATCTGATGAATGGATTTGACACACTGAACACTAGTGACTGAAGACCAGACGAGGTGTGGAATGATATCAAGGACATCATCCATGAAGAAAGCAAGAGTCACTGAAAAGGCAGGAAAGAAAGAAAAGACCAAGATGGATGTCAGAGGAGACTCTGAAACTTGCTCTTGAGCGTTGATCAGCTAAAGGAAAAGGAAGAATTGATGAAGCAAAAGAACTGAACAGAAACTTTCAAAGGGTCTCTCGAGAAGACAAAGTAAAGTATTATAATGACATGTGAAAAGAGCTAGAGATGGAAAATCAAAAGGGAAGAACACACTCGGCGTTTCTCAAGCTGAAAGAACTGAAGAAAAAATTCAAGCCTCAAGTTGCAACAGTGAAGGATTCCATGGGGAAAATATTAAACAATGCAGGAATCATCAAAAGAAGATTGAAGGAATACACAGAGTCATTATACCAAAAATAATTAGTCAATATTCAACTATTTCCAGAGGTGGCATATGATCAGGAACTGATGGTACTGAAGGAAGAAGTCCAAGCTGCTCTGAAGGCATTGATGAAAAACAAGGCTCCAGGAATTGATGGAATATCAATTGAGATGTTTTAACAAACAGATGTGGCGCTGGAGGTGCTCACTCGTCTATACCAAGAAATATAGAAGACAGCTTCCTGGCCAACTGACTGGAAGAAATCCATATTTATGCCTATTCCCAAGACAGGTGATCCAACCAAATGTGGAAATTATAGAACAATATCATTAATATGGAAACCCTGGTGGCGTAGTAGCTAACTGTTACGGCTGCTAACCAAAGGGTCAGCAGTTCAAATCTGCCAGGTGCTCCTCGGGAACTCTATGGGGCAGTTCTACTCTGTCCTATAGGGTCGATATGAGTTAGAATTGACTCGATGGCAATGGGTTTGATGGAATCGTTAATATCACACGCAAGCAAAATTTTGCTGAAGATCATTCAAAAATGGCTGCAGCAGTGTGTCGACAGAGAACTGCCAGAAATTCAGGCCGGTTTCAGAAAATGACGTGAACCAGGGGTATCATTGCTGATGTCAGATGTATCCTAGCTGAAAACAGAGAATACGAGAAGGATGTTTACCTGTGTTTTATTGTCTATGCAAAGGCATTCGACTGTGTGGACCATAACAAACTATGGATAACACTGTGAAGAATGGGAATTCCAGAACACTTAATTGTGCTCATAAGGAACCTTTACATAGATCAAGAGGCAGTTGTTCAGACAGAACAAGGGGATACTGATTGGTTTAAAGTCAGGAAAGGTGTGTGTCAGGGTTGTATTCTTTCACCATACCTACTTAATCTGTATGCTGAACAAATAATCCGAGAAGCTGGACTATATGAAGAAGAACAGGGCATCAGGATTGGAGGCAGACTCATTAACAACCTGTGTTATGCAGATGACACAACCTTGCTTGCTGAAAGTGAAGAGGACTTGAAGCACTTATGAATGAAGATCAAAGACCACAGCCTTCAGTATGGATTATGCCTCAACATAAAGAACACAAAGATCCTCACAACTGGACCAATGAGCAACATCATGACAAATGGAGAAAAGATTGAAGTTGTCAAGGATTTCATTTTACTTGGATCCACAATCAACAGCCATGGAAGCAGCAGTCAAGAAATCAAAAGACAGACTGCATTGGGCAAATCTGCTGCAAAGGACCTCTTCAAAGTGTTGAAGAGCAAAGATGTCAACCTGGAGACTAAGGTGCTTCTGACACAAGCCATGGTATTTTCTATCACATCATATGTGTGTGAAAGCTGGACAATGAATAAGGAAGACCAAAGAAGAGTTGATGCCTTTGAATTGTGGTGTTGGCGAAGAATATTGAATATACCATGGACTGCCAAAAGAACGAACAAACCTGTCTTGGAAGAAGTGCTGCCAGATGCTCCTTAGAGGCGAGGATGGTGAGACTGCGTCTTACATGCTTTGGGCAATTTGTCAGGAGGGATTAGTCCCTGGAGAAGGACATCATGCTTGGCAGAGTAAAGGGTCAGCAGAAAAGAGGAAGACCCTCAACAAGGTGGCTTGACACAGTGGCTGCAACGACAAGCTCGAGCATAACAACGATTGTAAAGATGGCACAGGACCAGGCAGTGTTTCGTTCTGTTGTGCATAGGGTTGCTATGAGTTGGAACCGACTCGAGGGCACCTAACAACAACAACATCCTGTACAAGGTTCAGTGTGCTTCTTAGATGGAAACCTCTCATGTTTCATGATATAAGGAAGTATTCTGCCAATAAATTTTTCACAATTTTCTCTGTGCTTTTTTTTTCCTCTTCTTGTTCTTGAATTCATATTACATGTAAATTATTCCACTTAATAGTGTCCTACATTACTCTCCACTTTCCTCATTTTTCTTCATTCTTTTTCTGATTGTTCCTCAAAGCAGTATCAAAGGATTTGCTAACTACTTTGCTGACTCTTTCTACCATTGATTCATTTCTACTTTTATGTGTTTCTATTTATTTATTTATTTATTTTTGCTTTTCACAGCTCTTTATATACGGAATCTACTTGACAACAACTGGCTTGTTTGCTTGTTTTGGTTTTATACTCCAGTTACACATCATGGACTCTCAACTTTAGGAACCCTAACCCATACACACCATGTTCACATCAATGAATGTATTGAATTGCCATTCCCAGAAAGTGTTCCTAACTCTCTTCATCCTCTTAGGCAATAAATTTCCATCTCTTCCACGGAGCTTCCAGAAAGACACTCATGTCCCTCTCCATCAATTAGGGCATTTGGAGTCTGTGGAATCTTTCACTGGTTTACCTACAGATAATGAGAGGCCATTGAAGGATGTTAAGCAAAAAACTAATCTGACTTGATGTATCCTTTAGAAAAAATAATCTTAGAAAAATTGTATTGGAATAGATAAAGATTGAAAATAGTAGAAAACATGGCTTTTCTTTTACAGTTTGTAAATCAGAATTCAAATAAATTTTTACACATCACAATTAGTCAACATGTCTATTAAGCCTCATTTAATCTAGACATTCCATCCTTATCTTATCTTTGCAATTTATTTCTTAAAAGTTCCACTTGATTTGTCCTATAGTGTTTCTCCCTATCTTGATTTTGCTGATTGCATCGCACAGTATTTTATAATATTTTTTTCTGTGCTCTTTATTTAATATACTATATTATTTGGATCTAGGGTATTGGCCATATTTGGATTCAATTTTTTTTGGCAAAACTATTTCACAGTTGATATTGCAGCTGTCTCTCTTATTTGATGGTAATAATCATTAATGATCAAGGTCTAGGTACATTAGTTCACTAAGAGTTGCAAAATGATGACATTTCAATTCTAATATCCTATCATCGTTACCAGAAACTTTTCCTCACCTACAATTTCATTTCCAACTGCTTTAGTTAATATAGGAAATGTACGATAAACATTTGATTCTTTCCCTCTACTTACCAGTTTTCGATCTCATGAGCCAGTTCCCTAGCACCTTTTTTTTTGTGTTTGTGTGCTTATATGAAGGTTTACAGAGCAATTTTTTTCTCATTATACAATTAATACACGTATTGTTTTGTGACATTGGTTACCAACCCCAGGGGATGCCAACACTGTCCTCTTCTTGACTTTGGGTTCCCATTTCCATTCATCCAGCTTTCTGATCCTTCCTGCCTTCTTGTCCTTGCCCTTGAGCTGATGTGCCCATTTAGTCTCATATACATGGTTGAGCTACATGTATTATTGTTAGTTTTAGGGGCCCATCTAATCTTTGGCTAGAGGGTGAAACTCAGGAGTGACTTCAGTACTGAGTTAAAAGGGTGTCTAGGTCCATACTCTTGGGGTTTCTTGAGTTATCTATTTTTGATATTTTTAATCTTTTGCATGTTTAGTTGTTGTTTTTGTACAGTTTCTAATGATCTGTTTGTTTTGACATTTTGATCTTGTATTCTTTTCCTGAATTCTACTAGAGCTTTATCTGTTTTCCTTGATCTCTTCAAGGATCTTATATTAAGTCTTTTGAATTCCTTATAAGGTAGTTTCATTACTATTTCTTCCTCAGGAAGGTCTTTAGCCCTTTACTTTGCTCCCTTCTTTTAGCCATATTATCCTGTTTCTTTATATGATTTGTTATTGTCTCTTGTCTCCAAAGCATTAAGTTTGGTGGTAGCAGTTGGTGTGGTCCCTGGAGGTTGAGGTAGGACTTCTCTGTATACGCTGTGAGGGACTGTTACCTAGATGGATGGGGTATGCTTCCTATGCATGGAAAAATTGGCATCACAGTTGTGGTGAGATATCAAGGGGCTTCAGTGCAAGGTAAGACAACCTGTTGGAAATCTCTAGATATGGAATGTGTGGGGTTGCAGTTGGTAGATGTTAGATGAGGGCACTAGGGTTTCCTGCTCCTTGTTTGGCAAGGGTGTACCTGGCACCTGTCAGGATATGACTGGCATTGATGATCAGATGATATTCTGTCAGGCTGGTCACCCTGCATGAGTGCAGGGAGTATTCTTGCTGGTTGCTGAGTTGGGTGCTGTATGTGCACACCTCTGATTACCAGGTGACTGGGACAAGGGTGCATGGGTCACCAGTTGCTGGATGGGTGGCACAGGAGCTCATACCACTGGTCATCAGGTGGGAAGGGCAGTGCAGGGGTGATTGGAGCAAGTGAGCCCAAGCCTCCTGTTACAAGTCCGATAGTGCGTGACTGAGCACCACAGATCACCAGATGGCGTGATATAGGTAGATAAATAGAAGAATAAGGGGGGGGGAGTGAAAGAGGGCCAGAAAAAAATATAGATATAGTTTTAATTTTATACATGTAAAGTTGTACTGGGGCAGGTAGATATTTTCTGTGATACACTCATGAGCAAATTAAACTATTTCACTTCTTGATCAGGCATCTATATATGGATTTAAATACAGCCTAATAGTTAGCAATCAGCAGTAATAAAAAAATAATAGAGAATGTTATTTCTTTTTTAATTAATTTAAGAAATCTAAAATTAAAAAATATATATATGTATACAATAAAACTTTTGGAATGCAAAAATTCGTATCCCAATATCCACCTGATGGATTTATGCAGACTATTATCTGGCAAAATTATTAATAACAATGTGATAAATTAATTATTGTGTGCAATTGTCCTTTGTTTTCTTAGTCTTCATATTAGTGTTCATATATTTGTTGTAGTCACTATTTACTCTCAAAATCAAGATTATAATTTTGTATCATGTAAAAATTATTGCTTTTCCCTAAATCGGGGTATCATTCACTCTGTTTTATATCTTCTCTGCTTGTTAAATATAGATTAAATCTAATGAAACAAAAGATTAAACACAGTAGGAGGCACATGCAACCTGTCAGAAGTTTCTTACTCTCCCAAATCTATTGAAACACCAGTTCAGTTGAATTTTAAAAGACCCTTCTTCTTCCATCTTTGTCAATAGGTTATTATTAAGTTGAAAATATTTAAATAACTTTCATCATTAAAAAAAATTTGAGAGATTGTTGTTATGCAAAATAAGTATCAACATTGAAGAGAATCATGGAAACTAAATTTTCTAAGTAGAAGTTGAACAGGAAATATTATAAAGCATTTTCTCAGTTAATGTCTGAAAACCTCATATTTTACAACTCTATTACAAGAACATTTTTTCAAACTTCTATGTTTTAGCTTTCCTGTTTTCATTCTTTTACTCTATTATATTTCTGTACTCAGTTAATGTATTTATAATCTTAATTTAACACACTTGGTGAAGATTTTCTGACCCAACAACTGCTTAAAATCTATTCTACATTCTGACTTATGGCCTCTGGTCTTTGAGAATTGGTTAATCCTATTTAACTCAATGGGTGGGATCCCATGTGGATGAACTCAGTCTATAATTTATTTCATGTTCAGGAAGGGACATAAAGCCATTAATTTGTGTGACATATTAGCTAAACATTTTGCTATTTTCTGCCTCAGTAAATCTCAGATCAGCATTTCTCAGAGTAATATTTTATACCAAAAAAAAAAAAAGCAGACTTTATTCACAGCTTTTTACAATCAACAACTCTTATAATCTGTAACATTGCAAAAATATCCCTGAAAATGCCTAAATGTCAAGGATTTTATTGTTCACTGATCTTTAATTGCTCTTTGTGTCTGTATTAGTACTAGATATGTATTAAACTATTTGACTAAACATCTTCATGGGCAAGATGGTAGAGGAATCAAAACCGACTGGCACTTAGCCTTTGCCCAATGAGTATTTTAAAAGGGATAATATATCAAGTACCTTGGGTAAAGGAGCAAGACCCAAAATTACATGTCGAGTTTTGGGAATTAGACTCCTAGTAGGAAGTGTTGGTAGACTGGGGATAAGAAGTGAAGTGCCTCTAATTGCCGTTTGATTATAGTCCTAGAGACAATAGAAAATGATTGAAATGTTTAATGTAAAGAATTATATGTCCATGGATGAATCTGGAAGGCATTATGCTGAGTGAAATTAGTCACAAAAGGACAAATATTGTATAAGATCACTATTATAAGAACTCAATAAAAGGTTTAAACACAGAAGAAAACATTCTTTGATGGTTAAAAAGGTGGGAAGGGATAGAGAGGGATATTCACTAACTAGACAGTAGACAAGAATTATATTAGGTGAAAAAAAGGACAACACACAATACAGGGAAAGTCAGACAACCGGACTATACCAAAAGCTAAGAAGTTTCCTGAACACAACTAAAAACTTCGAGGGCCAGAGTAGCAGGGATGCGGGTCTCGGGATCAAGGTTTCAGGTGACTTCTAGGTTAACTGACATAACAAAGTTTATTAAAAAATGTTCTGCATCCCACTTTGGTGAGTGACATCTGGGATCTTTAAGGCTAGCCAGCAGCTGTTTAAGATGCATCAATTTGTCCCAACCCACCTGGAGCAAAGGAGGATGAAGAACACCAAAGACACTAGGAAAATATGAGCCCAAAAGACAGAAAGGGCCACATAAACCAGAGACTCCAGCAGCCTGAGCCCAGAAGAGCTAGATGGTGCCCAGCTACCACTAATGACTGCCCTGACAAGGAACACATCGGAGAGTCCCTAATGGAGCAGGGGAAGAGTGGGATGCAGAACTCAAATTCTAGTAAAAAGACCAGACTCAGTGGTTTGACTGAGAGTGGAGGGACCCCAGAAGACATGGTTCACAGACTCTCTGTTAGCCCAGAACAAAAACCATTCCCAAAGCTAACTCTTCAGACAAAGATTAGGCTGGACTGTAAGACATAAAATGATATGCATGAAGAGAGTGCTTCTTAGCCCAAGTAGATGCATGAGACTAAATGGGTAGCTACTGTCTGGAGGAAAGATGAGAAGGCAAAAAGGGACAGGAGCTAACTGAATGGATACGGGAATTCTAGGGTGAAAAGGAGGAGTGTGCTGCCACATTATAGGAAGAGCAACTAGGCTGACATAACAATGTGTGTATAAATTTTTATATGAGAAACTAACTTGAACTGTAAACTTTCACTTAAAGCACAATTAAAAAAATCCTATGTCCAAATTTATGTTTTGAAAGATTTAGTTATATCCGCAAGTTAATCCCAAAGGCTCTAATAAATTTTTCATTAAAAATATTTAAAGTCTTCTTAATTACTTTTATAAGGCAATAACAATTCTTACTGCATTAGTACTGCTGTTAAACATGCAAGATAATAAATTATTGACATTTTTTGGCAAGAAAAACACATTTTTTTATTGTGTTTTCAATGAAAGTTTACAAAACAAGTCAGTTTCTCATACAAAAAGTTATTCACACCTTGCGATGTACTCCTAGCTGCTCTCCCCCTAATGAGACTGCAGACTCGTCCTCTCCACCCTGTATTCCCTGTGCCATTCAACCAGCTCCTGTTCCCCTCTGCCTTCTCATCTCGCCTCCAGACAGGAGTTGCCCACATAATCCCATGTGTCTACTAGAGCCAAGAAGCTCACTCCTCACCAGTATCATTTTCTGTCTTATGTTCCAATCCAATCCCTGTCTGAAGAGTTGGCTTAGGGAATGGTTCCAGTCTTGAGGTAACAAAGGGTCTGGGGACCATGGCCTCCAGGGTCCCTTTAGTCTCAGTCAGACCATTAAGTCTGGTCTTCTTACTAGAATTTGAGATCTATATCCCACTGTTCTGCTCCTTCAGGAATTCTCTGTTGTGTTTCCTGTCACAGCAGTCATTGGTGGTAGCCAGGCACCATCTAGTTTTTCCAGTCTCAGCCTAATGCAGTCTCTGGTTTATGTGGCTCTTTCTATCTCTTGGGATCATCTTCACCTTATGTCTTTGGTGTTCTTCATTCTCCTTTGCTCCAGGTGGGCTGAGACCAGTTGATACATCTTAGATGGCCACTTGCTAGCATTTAAGACTCCAGACGCCACTCACCAAAGTGGAATACAGAATGTGAAAAACACATTTTGAAAAGAATCAAGAAATTTTTTTTATTAATTATTGTTTATAACAATTTTACAGAATAAAATTGCTGGCCTAACCAATTAACAAGATTAAGTCATTCTGGCCTTGTTATACTTAATGTAAAATGGAAAGAATAGTAAAAAGAGAAAGCCATATGCTTCTGTAAAATTTTTTCTCATAATTGTTAAATGATGTTTGTTTGTTTTATTTTGCTACTAGTCACTAAAGACTACTCTCATGGTATTTTCAAATTTAATTTGATACTCATCTTAGTTTCCTGGAGCTGCAGTTCACAAAACACTATAAAGTGGGTGGCTTTGAAGAACAAGGGAATTTATTTTCTCACCGTTCTGGAAGCTAGAAATTCAAATTCAGGGAGTTGGCAGAGCCACTTCTCCTGCTAACTCTAGGAGAAGATTCCTTCTTGTCTCCCTCAGTTTCTGGTAACCTGGGCATTTCTTGGCATTCCTTGGCTCATGAATGGATTGTCAAATATTTTCTGTCCCTGTGTATGATTCTGTTTCCATTTTTGTCTTTTTTGTTTATGAAATGTTGCTCAGAAGAGGTTAGGAATAGGACCCACACTACTCTGGTATGACTTCCTTAACTTAACTAACAACATCTGCAAAGAAAATCCCTATTTCCCCAAACAAGGTCATATTCACCAGTGCCAGGGTTAAGTCTTCAACATACCTTTTTGAGGAACTCTGTTACATCCATAAAAATTCTGAAATATATATAAAAAGGTAGTTGGAATTGCTTTTATTCTTCCTTCTTGGAGCTGAATTTTTAAAATTTCTAAGTCAAAATTTTTTTTTCTTATCTATGCAATCGAATTATTATCAGTGTCAAAGTTAACCCTTCTCCTTTCTGTTTCTTTTTCTTTTCTCAATATTATTTTTAGCTTTTTTGTTTTTGTTTTTTAATTTTAGCTCAAGTAAGTAAGCAGCCCCATGTAATAAAAAAAACATACCCATATTAAGGTTATGACATTAGGGAGCATATTTATAAATGCCTTTTAATGAGATGTACTTTAATAATGTTGAATCTTGATTAGTATGATAATATAAAAAGTGTGAATATTACTAAATGCTTTATTTTAAAGTATAAAATATTATAATTCAACTTATTTGGTTATGTAATTATGTGTCACAAAGGTCAGACCATGGAAACCTTAGGGAAAACAAGGATTTTTCCTTCCTTTTCACTATTGTTTCCATATAATGTATTGCAGAAAATTACTTATTATTATGAAATATCACTGTTTCCAAAGAACAGATAGCAAGCTCCTAGCATGGGGTTGTGTAATCAGCAATGAGTGAATCCTACTGAGAAAATTAGGTAAATTTATTCTCCCCCCAAATTCAGGAACATGGTGCCAAGGAAATATAAAAAAAGGAATTTTGCAGATACTTGTAAGAGTCACTGATTCAAGGTTGCATTTGACCTTTATACTGATGAAAATCTTGAGTGTAACAACATGTCCAGAGGGATATCAATACGTGTGTTTCAAGTTTGATCACTACCTATGTTATTATAATGGCTATTCCAATTTAACAACAATGAAAAAAAAAGGTGAATGATTATAATTCTTAATCAGGGTATCTTTAGATGAAAACAGGGCAGCAACAATATATATCAATAACTAAGTTTAGATAGCATAACTTCTGCGGAGACTTTCCAGATTTCTTCCAGCAGAAACATTCACTCCTCTGTTTTGGCAATCATCTGAGTGTACAAAATTGTATTTATTATTTGATTCAGAAAATATATATTAAGAAAAGAAAGTGCTTTACTAATCCCTAGCTCTTTCAGTGCCAAGCCCTGAGCCTTCACATTATATGCACAACCTAAATTATTTTAGTGGTTTACAAGTATTCATTCTTCTTCATCCAATCAATTACTTAAGTGATAGGATATCATTTATGCAACAATATTAGATTTTAATCTCTTGTAAATTTATCAATTAAGAGTTAAAACACTTGAAATAACCTGATATTTCACAAATGTGTAGGGAGATAAGAAAGCTGATTTTTACCCATTCATATTTTTAAAGATACCAAAAGAGGTGCATGACATAAAATGTTTATCTTTGGTCTCACTGTGAAATAAATTATGTATCTTATAATATGTACATTTTTATTTGTTTAAATATTTAATAGTGTTATAATCCATTAACTTTTCCTATTCCACTCACAGGTACATTGCCTTTTTAAGTGTTGCAAAATACTGTCATATATCTGAATAATCAAGACCCGGATCCTGATTTTTTTTTCCTTTCTTTTTTTAAATAGAAAATGTCTTAGTCTGTGTCTCTACAGTAGTAAAAACAGTGAAGAGTATATATATTAAGGTATACAGAGAGATTTACTTCAAGGAAATTGTTCACACACTGGTGAAAGCTGTCAAGTTTCCCATCTGTAGGTCAGGCTGAAGACCTCTGCTGACTCACATGGTTGCAAGTGCTGACAAACCCAAAATCTGCAGGTCAGGTGGCGGGCTGGAGGCCTCTGTTGGCTCACCAGGTTGTGGGGTCTGGTGAATTCAAAATCTGCAGGTCAGGAAGCAGGGTGAAGACTTCTGCAGGTTTACTTTCCAAGAACTGGAGGTCAGGCAACAAGAAGAGTACAGGGCTGAAAGAGAGATCAAGCCTTGCCATAACTTCCACGTATATACTGGAGGCAGGCCACACCTTCAAGGAAACTCCCCTTTCAACTGGTTGGCTGATTACAACAGATGGCTTCATGGAGGTGATTACTTTATATCACAGTATGGAAGAACAATTAGCCCAAAGCCTGCCAAACCACAGAGAATTGTAGCCTAGCTACATTGGCACATTCTGTGTCTATCTTAAATAGCGGATTAAAAAACAGCAAAAAAAAAAAAAAAAATAATAATAATAAATCTTGAGGAAAATATATAAACCTCTCATGTTTACAACCCCTGAATTTATATACACAGGATTATTCTACTAAAGGATATACACATGGTAGTCTGATACAAGCCACATTGTACTGCGTATATCTTGTCCCAAAAAGAAATTCAAGGGAGAGATGGTTGGGGGACAGGACTAATAATTCTTTACAAACAGCCATAAAACAGTACCCTTGGACATTATACACAGGCTGCGATTTAATCCTGGGCCAGATAACAGTGGTTAGAAATCATGCTGCCATCACACGGGCTGAGTTTCTTTTTAAAATTATGATTGATTTGGAAATGTGAAGGTCACTGGTACCCTAGAAAAATTAGATTGATTCAATATTACTTTTAGAATGCTGTATTCTGACAACTGGTAATTTCATATTACAGGTGAAATTATAACTTTAAATAAATTATTTCAAGTTTTTGTGGTTGCCTTTGAAAGTTGGAAGATATTTGCTTGTAAATTTAGTGTTTTCTAATGCTCATGGCATATGATAATTCCAACATGTCACTTATTGGCAAGACAGAACTAATACAAATTTAAACTAAAATACTTTGCATCAGCTATATTTTGTATACTTCTAAAAATAATCCATGAGGTAATGTGACTTTTCCAGTGGAGTGCCATTAATTTCCCACTAATTGATAACTTAGTCAAGCACTGCATAACGTCCATTCACCCATTCGGGTAATGTGTGATTGCACAAGTGTCAGTGGTCCCATAAGGTTACAGTAGAGTTCAGAAATCCCATTTGGGAAGTGGAACACAGGGGTCAGAACTGGACATAGCAAACACAACAGCTTCCCACGTACAACATGTGTATTTCATTTCTCTTGTATACAAAGCAATTGCACTGTCAGGCATGTAATGATACAGTACATGTATATAACCTATGATAAATATGTCTTGATAGTCATAAGACATGCTTATGTTACTGGCTTATGTATGTACTGTACTGTACTTTCTATCATCCCTGAACCAGGGATCCAATTTACCTACAACCCATAGTTATGAATCAACCCCAAAAAGCCTACTGTCGTGGATTGAATTGTGTCCCCCCAAAATACGTGTATCAATTTGGCTGGACTATGACTCCCAGTATTGTGTGATTGCCTATAAATCCTGTTACTATAATGTTAATGAGATGGACTAGCGGCAGTTAAATCGATAAACTCTACAAGATTAGATTCTGCCTTAAGTCAATCTCTTTTGAGATATAAAAGAGAGAAGTGAGTAGAGAGATGGGGGACCTCATACCACCAAGAAAGCAGCAGCAGGAGCAGAGTGCGTCCTTTGGACCTAGAGAAGCTCCTCTATCAGAGGAAGTTTGATGATAAGGACCTTCCCCAAGAGCCGGCCCTGAATTTGGATTTCTAACCTACTAAACTGTGAGAAAATAAACTTCTGTTTGTTGAAGCCATCCACTTGTGGCATTTCTGTTATAGTAGCAGTAGATAACTAAGACACCTCCTACATTCAAAGTTTGAGGTATATAGCATGGTTCGTAATAACAAACAGAGGCTATTTTATGACATGCATCAAAACATTATTATTATACTCTTTTATTATGTTAAAATGTTTTAGTGTATCTGGAAGGAAGTGTTTAATGGAACTTGTTCATAATTCAGGGACTGCCTGTATACGATATGGTGTTCACAGGACATTACCAATTATATAACATTCCATTTTGCAGAACGTATTGTGGAGATTACGCAGTGCATGACTATAAATAGTTCTGCCTTAAATTTCCAGGGCAAATCCACCTCAGTGCTGTAGTAACTAGCACTTCTTATCACCTTACAATATACTATATTTGGCATGTTTGCTGTATTAGTGATTTTTTGTTTTTTTAATACAGTTCCTTGGGTTATTTATTATAAAATCTGAATAGTCAGAATAGAAAGATGAAACCAGAAGTCTTGAAAAATAATTTGACTTTTAGTTTCAAAGACTGGGTGTAAGAAAGAGCTAATGTAGAATGAGTTGATAAATGTAATTTGTCAATTAAAGCTTCTTGTTTAAAATAACATTAGAGGAGGGAAACAAGTGATTATTATGAAATTATAGGCATTAATCTCTTCAATTTTATTCTAATTTTATCTATCTACCGAATTATTTATCTATCATCAATTTGTTTTATATTGCACCATTCTCAGGTGGCTTTTACCTTATAAAGGAAACCCTGGTGGCCTAGTAGTTAAGTGCTAGGGCCGCTAGCCAAAAGGTCGGCAGTTTGAATCTGCCAGGCGCTGAGTTAATTAGCGATGTATCAGAATTCCAATTAGATTGAACAAACACCCCAGGTTTTACTTACTTAGCAACCCACATAAGATTAATATAACTGTGAGCATAGTTGAGGATCACTTCAAAAGATAATTTAATCAGTGATGGCTAGATTTCATCAAGAATTTTAAATCAAAATATCATATTTAACCTGAACTTGATATCCTTAAGAGTATCAGGGATGAGCAAATTACCACTATGCTGCTTCTAAAATAACGGAGGCCTGAGAAAAATATTTCTGAATGTTACTGAGTGAGATAATCAGATCTCATGTGAGCCAACTCATGGAAAACCCAGTATTTAATTCCCCATGTCAATATTCTACACTGAAAATTAGGATTGAACCAAGAAAGAAAAAATTTGCTTTTTGCTTCTGATTATAATGTACTATTTCCATTTTTTAACCATGAGCACACTTATAAATATTTTAAAGGTTTATAGATATAGGATTTTTAAGAATAGAAGGCTGACTAGGACTTCAAAGAGCAATATCTCCTTATATTTCATGAACAAAATCCAAACCAAACCTGTTGCGGTCAAGACGACCCTGACTCATAGTGATCTTATAGAATGGAGTAGGGTTAGCAAAGAGCGGCTGGTGGATTTGAACTGCCGACCTTTTGGTTAGCAGCTGTAGCTCTTAACCACTGAGCCACCAGGGCTCCATATTTCCTGAAAAATTTATTAAATCATTTTAACTAATTAAACTACTGAGTATAAGAAGTAATAAACAAGTTAATATGAAGGAAACCTAAATTCCCAAAATACTAAAAAAAAAAACATAGCAATGCTCTGTACACTAAAAATAATAAAGCATTTAGCAAAATAATGAAAATCTTCAATCTCTAAAATGGGATATTTATAATAATACAGTAGTATTTAAATAATGGTTATGTATATTGTTTTTTTATATTGTTGATAATACAATGAAAAAGAACATTTCTTGTAATAAGCAAGGATTAGGTTTAGAACAAATAAATTTGTCTTGAAATAAGTACATCCAGAATGCTCCTTAGAAGCAAGGATGGCAAGACTTCATCTCCCATGCTTTGGACATGTTATCAGGAGGGACCAATTCCTGGAGAAAGAAAAAGAGAAAAGACCCTCAAGGAGACGGATTGACACAGTAGCTGCAACAATGGGCTCAAGCATAGACCTATGTAAGTGTAAGTATGTTGTTCATTTTAAGTTTGTTTTCTTCACCTAACAATTTTTTTCTCCATGATGGAAGGATAAAATAATTTTAATGGAATACAAGGTAATTACCACTAATGCAATGAATGCTACTATTTTTGGATCTTAATGATGAGCACTCATAAGCAAAATGCAACAAGTAGCTAATTGGATGACTAGGGAGCTGGTAGTGCTGTGACCAGAATCGCAAATATCTGAGTTCTTTTAATGAATATTTTGACTTTGTGATTTGCACTAATTCCAAACCTCGAATATGTATTGATTAGAAATCAATCAGTACCAAATTATAATCAGTAAAGTATAGCAATAATATTTATCAATAACAGATTATATTTTTGACTGCCGTGTGTGAAATTATAATTACTTTGCATGTATTCATTTAAAGCACCAAAGCAACCCAATGAAGTAGATATTTTTAAACATTTTACAAATGAGGAAGCTGAAACTCAACAAAGTTAAAGAATTTCTGTAATGTTAATCAAATAGAAAATGTAGGAGCTGGGATTTGAACCTGGCAGTCTGACTCCAGATTCTTTGCTATTTACTACTACACTATAATAAAATGTTTTTTAAAAATGGATACAGTGATTTATTCTTACTGACACTGAAATTTGGACAGCAGTTTTGCCAACTGACCCCCCCAATACAAATGCATTTAAATGTTCATTTATTGTGAGGCAATGTCCCATTAAGTGAAATTTATTAGTAGTAATTAGTAAATTATTTAAAATATATATAATTAAAAAAGCTAAATATACCCTGTCATGTAGGTTCATTATGAGTCAGAATCAGCTCGATGGCATACACAACATATGTACAAAGGGGAAACTATCATTTATAATGATAGAAAATGGAGTATGACCTAAGTTTGATTTTTAGGAAATGTCATACAATCTCTACATTGCTGTTAGGTGCTACTGAGTCGGCTCCGACCCACGGCAACCTTACGTATAACAGAATGAAATGTTGCCGGCTCCCATAACACACACATATCTACTAATGGGCTATTACGTACTCATGATAAATGTGAAGACTGGCAGTATAACAATTTGTTTACCCAGTAACAAACAGTAAAAAGGCGGGATTCAGGATTGTTTGCAAACTATATCTTATGTATGTATAAAATTGGCATTAAAAACTACATTTAGAAATACAATTCAAAACACAGTTAAAATGTGTGTGACTGTTTTAGTCTTTTCAAGATTCTAATCCTAACATGCAATTTTGCTTATAACAGGACATTATGGGTCATAAATTGTGAGACTCTACCTAGAAGATAGTTTTGGCAATAGTTTTCTAACCTCTAATCTATAAATCCACTTTTAGAAATTAATTCCAGGGTTCCCTACAATTGACATATGTGTATATTCATAACATAAGTATTTACAGCAATAAGACATTGGCACCAAATAAACATGCCAAAGAGGTATAATTCCTGTATCATCCACATGATAGAAATAATTAATCATGAAACTATTATAGAAAACTATTTAATATTGTAGGACCCTATCAAAAAATACTGCTAAAAAAATAAGAAAAACAAAGACAATCACTGTAATGGCACTTATCCCTGTAAGTAGAATTACAGGTAGCTTAATTTGTATTTGGAAACCCTGGTGGCATAGTGGTTAAGTGCTACAGCTGCTAACCAAAAGGTTGGCAGTTCAAATCCACCAGGTGCTCCTTGGAAACTCGATGGGGTAGTTCTACTCTGTCCTATAGCCAGGATCGACTCAATAGCAGTGGGTTTGGTTATTTATTTATTTTTTTTGGTTTAATTTTTCTTTAGCTATCCTGCATTTATCATTTTCTCTGTGATTAACATACATAGTATTACTTTCATGCTTGTAAGAAGTAAGTACATATGTTTGTGTCTCTGGTCAGTTTGAGAATATTCATTTCAATATTATAATACATTTTTAGTGTTTCATTGTAGTTTTCCTAGATAAGGGTATTATGATAAAAAACAAACAAACAAATTCACTGCCATCAAGTCAGTTCCAACACATGGTGATCCTATAGGGCAGAGTAGAACTGCCCCATAGGGTTTCCAAGGAGCAGCTGGTGGATTCGAACTGCCTACGTCTTTGGTCAGAGCTGAACTCTTAACCACTGTGCTATCAGGGCTCCAAAGGTGTTATAAGAAATACTATATATAGATATAGATAGATATAGTTATAGATATAGACATAGATATAGAGATATACGTTTATTTATATATATATATTTTTTTCAATGGCAAGATATAAAATACCATTGTTATTATTGTTGTTAGGTGTCCAGTCAGTTCCAACTCATAGCAAACCAATGCACAATGGAACAAAACTCTGCCCAGTCCTGTGCCCTCTTCAAGATCGTTACTATGCTTGAGCCCATCATTGCAGCCACTGTGTCATTCCACCTCTTTGAGGGTCTTCCTCTCTTTTGCTGACCATTTACGTTACCAAGAATGATGTCCTTCTCTAGGGATTGGTCCCTCCTAATTACATGTCCAAATACATGAGGCAAAGTCTCTTCATCCTCACATCTGAGGAGCATTCTGGCCATACTTCTTCCAAGACAGATTTGTTCATTCTTCTAGCAGTCCATGGTATATTTAATATTCTTTGCCAACACCATAATTCTAAGGCACCAATTCTTCCTTGGTCTTACTTATTCATTGTCCAGCTTTCCCATGCATATGAGATGATTGACTATACCATGGCTTGGGTCAGACATATCTTAGTCCTCAAAGTGACATCGTTGCTTTTTAACACTTTGAAGAGGTCTTTTTTTAGCAGATTTGCCCAATACATCATTTGATTTCTTGACTACTGCTTCCATGGGCGTTGACTATGGATTCAAGTAAAATGGAATCCTTAACAACTTAATTATTTCTTTGTTTATCATGATGTTGCTTTTTGGTTCAGTTGTGAGGATTTTTATTTTAAGTTGAGGTGTAATTCATGCGGAAGGCTGTAGTCTTCGATCTTCATCAGTAAGTGCTTCACATCCTCTTCACTTTCAGCAAGCAAAGTTGAGTCATTTTCATATCAACGATTATCAATGAACCTTGATCCAATCCTGATGCCACATTCTCCTTCATATAGTTCAGCTGTTCGGATTATTTGCTCAGGATATGGGTTGATTGGTCAAGTTATGCTTGTATTGGTTTGAATTCCACTGAGGAAAATAACAACCTGAATATTCACATATTGTGTAAGACTTATTTTTGATGTTTGTACTCTCACTTATTTAAACCATTCCTTAACTTTTGTCATACGTAAAATATATAAGTAGTAATTACAGCTTCATATGGTGGCCCTTCTAATGGAAAGATGATATATATTTGTTACATAAAAGCCCACTATTATCTCTGCACTCTATACCTCATAGACTATGGGCAAAAAAAAAAATTAATCTCTGGTACTTTCAATTCTTCTTATAAGCAGTGTCTTAAATGGTTTAAATTAAAACCTTTGGAATTACAGTTTGTCAAAATGTCAGCATACATCAGATTGGTACTAAAAAGTTTACATAAACATAAAATAATTATATCTCTGCATATACTCAAAATCTGTTTGCAGTAGAATCCACAGGCATTAATATACAGTTAATCTACCAATAGCAAGTAAGTATAGCTAGAATTTGGTAAATTTACACTCATAATTTCTTTGAGAGGCTATTTTTAGTTACTCTCATTTTATGTTGTAATATTACCATATTATCTACGAACACTATTTAAAAAGCTGTTTGCTAATGCATTTTCAGAGTATCTTTTTTGTTAACCAAGATATGCTTGCATGACAATATTTATATGTAAGTTGCAAGTAATTGGAATTTTTTAATATTCAAGGTCCTTGTCTATAAATATCTTTATCAACTGATACTACTTTAGAAACTGAGTAGCATTATAGCACTGTTTTCTAGGGACCTGTCTTTGAAAGCCAATGCATTTTAAGAAGGTTAATTAAGGTCACATTTATAATGGAGTGGAATGAAACCTGTAATTAAACTAAAATAACTTTACATCAAACTATGGAGTGGTTTCCCATAGAATACATTAATATTTAGGGAGGTAAAAATGAAATGGTCAAATAACTTGACCTGCACATATAGGAAGAAATTTCTTCATAGAAAGAGATACTGGTGTTTTTAGTTATTTATTTATTTATGTATTTTTTTAAGTTCAGTGACAAGCTGTAAAATTCTTTATATCATAATGACTATTGAATAAGTCTCTTAAAAAGAAAATAGTATGCTATCTATACTTGAATATCTACAGGACATTACAAGTCAAGAAATTCTTGGTCTTCATTTTCAGCAAGCAAGATTGTGTTACCTGCAAATAGCAGGTTGTTAATGAGTAATAATGCAGTTTTCTTCTTCAAACAGATTGAATAAGTAAGATAAAAGGATATGAACTTCTCTCATACCTCTTCTAATTTTGAACCAGAGAGTATCCCCTAGGTCCATTCAAACAACTGCCTCATAATCCATGTAGACGTTCCTCGTGAACACAATTAAGGGTTCTGAAATTCACATTATCCACATCGTTATCCATAATTTGTTATGATCCACACCACGTCACACTCAAATGCACTCATACAGTCAAAAAAAAAAAGTAAATGTTTCTGGTATTCTCTGTTTTGACCAAGATCCATCTGACAACAGCAACGGTATCTCACTTTCCACATCCTTTTCTGATTCCAGCTTGAATTTTTGGCAGTTCCCTGTTGATTTTTTGCTGCAATAATGTTTTACTTATCTTCAGCAGAATATTACTAATATGTGATAGAATTGAAGAGGACTTGAAGCACTTACCGATGTATGAATTACACCTAAACGTGAAGAAAACAAAAATCCTCACAAATGGACCAATAAACAACATTATGATAATGGAGAAAAAAATTGAAGTTGTCAAGTGAGTGTTTTTATCTGTAATTTTCATTTCCAGTGATTGCTGATGAATATGACAATGGTTATGGTTTGAATTTTTTTTTTTACCTCATTAAAAAGCTTTTTTTTTTTTTGCCTTTTCAAATTTTTTTGCAATTAAGCAACTAATAAGTATATATAAGTGATAAAAAATAAAAAAAAAAAATTATTTTTTACTTTTTATTGGACAGAGTAGAACTGGACCATAGAGTTTCCAAGGAGTGCCTGGTGGATTCGAACTGCTGATCTTTTGGTTAACAGCCATAGCCCTTAACCACTATGCCACCAGAGCTTTCTATATATAACATACATATGTGTAATTTATATATTAATGTATTTAGTGATAATAGCTTCAAAAACCTTTGATACAACTAGTCATATATTTAATTTGGGGACATATATATATATATAACATACAAAGTATGGGTTTGCATTTATGGGATAAATTTTGTTTGGTTATATATTCTTTAAATACACTTTAGAATTTTATATATAACATTTTAATTGGAGACCTGGTGGTACAGTGGTTAAGAGCTTGACTGCTAACCAAAAGGACAGCAGTTCTAATCTACCAGCTGCTCCTTGGAAACCCTGTGGAGCAGTTCTACTTTGGCCTACAAGGTCGCTATGAGTTGGAATCAACTGGGTGGCAATGTGTTTGGCATTTTTTTGTGATATAATGACATCACTTTTATTGATTTGTTTAAATTAGTATGAGTTATTGAAGTATTAAGGTCAATGAATTAGAGCTAGTCATAAGACAGCCTTAAATAACACAGAATTTATCATAAAGTTCTTTCATGAACTCAGTGGCGGGAATGTCAATCATTGGAACTGTGAGGCAAACATACTAATACCCATTGTAAGTGTCTATGTCTGTGTATACCTTGAATCATTATTATTAAAATATCAGGTTATGTAACATGTTGAACCTATAATTTTACATATTTATTCTTTAAAAAAAATTTTTACCCTTTGTTACTACTTGAGTTTATGTTATAAAATTAACTGAGTGGCATTCTATAATTTTCAAATTAAAGTTAAATCTTATAGATATCTGTTAGCTATTTCAGGTATTTTTCCTTTTATTCTATTTAATATAGAGAGCTCCTGAAGAATTTTGAAGCAGAGAAGTGACAAAACCACTGTGGCTGTTCTGTTGTGAAGAAAATGTGGAAAAATACTAACTAGACAGTAGATAAGTGGTAGCTTTGGTGAAAGATAAGACAGTACACAACTGTCAGCACAGCTTGACCAAAGTCAAGTCATAGAAGCTTCATAGACACATCCAGTCTCCCTGAGGGACTAAATTACTGGGCTGAGGATGGGGGACCATGGTCTCAGAGGACATCTAGCTCAATTGGCATAACATAGTTTATAAAGAAAATGTTCTATATCCTACTTTGGTGAGGAGTGTTTGGGGTCTTAGAAGCCTGCAAGCAACCATCAAAGATATACCTACTGGTCCCATCCTGGATACAGAATGATGAAAACTAAAGATAAAAGGGAAAGATTTGTCCAAAGGACTAATGGGTCACAACTACCACAGCCTCCGCCAGACTGAGTCCAGCACAACTTCATGGTGCCTGGCTACCACCACCGACTGCTCTGACAGGGATCACATTAGAGGGTCCTGTACAGAGCTGGAGAAAAATGTAGAACAAAATGCAAATTTACAAAAAAAGAGCAGACTCATTGGTCTGACGGAAACTGAAGAAACTCTGAGAGTATGGCCCCCAGACACTCTTTTATTGCAGTACTGAAGTCACCCCCGAGGCTCGCCCTTCAGCCAAAGATTAGATGGGCCCATAAAAGAAGCAATAATACAGGTAGTTCAACCATGTATAAATGGGCACGGTATCCCAGGGGCATGGATGAGAAGGCAGGAGGGGACAGGAGAGCTGGGCAAATGGAGATGGGGAACCCAAGGTCAAGAAGGGGAGAGTGTTGGCACATCACGGGGTTGGAAACCAATGTCAAAAAACAATAGGTGTATTAATTTTTTAATGAAGAACTAATTTGCTCTGTAAACTTTCATCGAAGCACAATTAAAATTAAAAAAAAAGAAACTGTGGAGTCAGAGCGACATAATCTTGAGAGATCTGTTAGTGGAAATAGCATAGTTTAAATATGATAATAGCTGTAGATTTCAAATTATCTTTACCATATTTGAACTTGTCAGACTTTTTTTTCACAGTTTCTTTAATCAGGAATGGGCTAATTTAATTTTTAGGAGTGATAAAATCAGGAATATATATTCTGTGCTCTTGTTCATATATAGAAGAGTTAAAAATATTTCTTAAGAGGAAAATTAAATTGGAGTTGTATATGTGAATGGGAAGTACATTGTACAACAGTGCTATCAGCACAATTGTGGCATCCATCTACATATAGATAATAGTTAAAGGTAAAGACCTGGATGAGAGCAAATTAGTGAATATAGTCAGAAAAAAGGAGTGGAACAAGAACTGAGCCATAAGGCAACTTAACATTAAGAAATGAGGGAAAAGAGGAAGAACTAACAAAGGAACCTGAAGAGGAGCAATCAAAGAGGTAGGAAAAAATAACCAGTTACCATTGAGTCGACCCTGAATCAAGGCAACCCCATGTGTGTCAGAGTAGAACTGTGTTCCATAGGGTTTTCAATGACTGATTTTTTAGAAGTATATCTCCAGGCCTTTCTTTCAAACACCTCTAGGTAAACTTGAACCTCCAACCTTTCGGTTAGCTGACAAATGCCTTAACTGTTTTCACACCCAGGAACTAGTGAGGTAGAAGGAAAACCAACAAAGTGTGGCATCTTAGAATCCAAATGAAGATTACATTTTAAGAATGAGAAAGAATTCATTTTGTCAAATTCTGCTGATAGGCCAGGTAAGATAAAGTTGAGAAGTTATCATTTGATTTAGCAACATGTTGGTTGGCAAGAAGAGTTTTGAATTTAGTAGTGGGACAAAAGCCTATTGAAACTGGTTTATGAAAGAATGGAAGGAGAATGCAGAGAGGATGTTTCTAGGAAATTTTCTGTGAAAAGATCAGAGAAATGGAGTAGTAGATGATATGCGAAGGGGATGATCGTGAGAAGGTTGTATCTTTTAAGATACAAAAAATAAGAACACGTTTGTATGCTGAAATACTAATTCAGTGGAAAGTAAAAACAAAAAAACCACGGTGATGAGAGAGAGAAGGGAGAGTTGCTTCACTAATTTTTTGAGTATGCAAAATAGACAAGATTGGACTTAAAGAAGAGCAAGACTAGTTCATCATGAATAATGTTCAGAGTATATGGGCACAGAAATTGATAGATGGGGGCCAAACGTGCAACTCTAGTGAACATCATTAACAATAAACTCTGTGGGTTTTTTTTCTGGGAAGTACCATTCACATAAAGTAAAATGTGATTTGTTGCCTATGGAGTTATTCAGTGCATCAGTAGTAGTTGAGAGCTGTATGCTATAATGGTGGGAGTCTGTAGAAGTTCTTTTCTGATCGTTTAAATTTGATCACTTAAGTATGAAACGAATTAGCTAGGAGTGAGAATGGGAAAAAAAAAGTGATTGTTAGTTTGAGGAGTTAAGAGCAGTAGTGGTTCAGTGCTAGAAATCTCACTTTCCACGTGGGAGAACAGGGTTTGAATCCTGGCCAATGCACTCATACGGAGCCACCACCTGTCTGTCATTGGAGGCTTGTGTGTTGCTGTGATGATGAGCAGGTTTTAATGAACTTTCCAGACTAAGACAGACTAGAAAGAATGGCCTCGAAATCTACTTCCAAAAGTCAGCCAATAAAACTCTAGGGATCACAGTAGTTTGATCCCGTTGTGTATGGGGCCCCAACAGTCAGTTGCCTACTTGACCGCAGGTAGCAGCAAAAACAATTATGAAGGGAACGTGTGAAATAGTCAACTAGGATATTGGGACCAATGGTGCATAGGACGATTTCAGAGAAGCAGGAATTGGTCGCTTGAGGCTAGTAAACATTCATTTAAAGGGCTATCACCCAGCATTTTTGGGTATGTTACTCTAGCTACATTCAGCTACAGGGTAATAAGCCTGGAATGAAAAAATACTTAATTTAACAAATAATAAAATCATGAAAAGAGCAAGTTATTTGATAATGTATGGAAAGGAGTGATTAATATGACTGGCAATGAAATTTAAGCTAGTCAAGTAAGGAAGATAGAATAGCAATAGAGTGAAAGATAATAAAAGTGTGGTAAAATGCATGGACTGGTGGTCTTATGAAACTTATGTAAGGATAATGTGACTTGGAATACTAGAGGACATGAGCTAAAATGAAAGAAGATACCGGTTAGAATAAAGGAACCATGCAATTGAAATTTAAGAGTTGAATTTTGTGATAATGATGATGTCTAGAGAATGATCATGTGAGGGATTAATCGAGGTAAACATGAGGGATTAATTGAGGTAAACGTGAGGGATTAATTGAGGTAGGGTGAAAAAAATAATTTTTGAAGAGAATAACTCAAGATACTGAGACACTCAAGTTTTCAAAGCATAATACCATTGTATGTTAGAATCCCTGAGAGTTAAGACAGGAACAGTTTTGAAAGTGAATGAACTAAAACTGAAAAGAAAAGGATTGACACATAGGTCAGATGACATCAGCAATGAGGAGTAGTAGTGGATATAAGCTAAAGTCACATGATACAAAGACGGATAGCTTTAGAAAGTTGCAAAGGGGGAAGGTCTGGGTGCAACAATGAGGAGCAAGGCAAAGAGATATTCCACTCCTTGCCCAGTGGTGTAAGGCCTGTTGGAGAAAAGGAATAAAAACACCACTAATTAAGAGAGTTGCAGAAGAAGCAGTGTTCTCTTGGAAAATTCAGACCTCTAATAGATTCAGAAGGTGGAGGGAAAAGTCAAAAGACAGGTTGAGGGGCTCTTGATGATAAGGGACCACAGTTGCCTATAGGCATAGTGGGATGTTCACGGAAGTTGGGGAGGCATGAAAATAGGGCCAGAATAGAGGATGTGCAGAGACTTATGATGGTTCAAGTCGGGAAGTTAAGAAGTGACCTGGATTTTTGGGTTTTGTCTGGGAAAGCAGGATAAAGAACATGACGAGTTTGGGTGTCCTCATGATCCAGTTCTTGGAAGAGATTTGGCATATGTTTTAGATTCAATGTGGTATATGAGGTCTCATTTTTGACCTGTGTCGGGAGTGAACCAACATATTTTCTCCCTAGCCCCATAATGGCATGAAGGACATTTCAGGAAGACAGTTGACATTTGATGCAGGTGGGTATCTTCTTGACCTCTGTGAACTATACTTTACAATATATTTTAATTCTTGCCATGAAGGTAGTGATAATCACATTAAATTTCTTTCACTGAAAATGTAAAGCTTTTAGACTACGTAGTTGTTTGCACTAAAGCTTAGACACTTATCTACATTAATAAAAATAGAGTTTCTGTGAGAAAATATATTCTCATTGAAAGTAACTGATTTAAAAAATGCTCTTTAAAGCACAGCCATTTGTAATTTAGGGATTTCTTATAAATCATTTCCTCTGAAGAAATATATTCACTAAAAACAATATCTAAATGAGATGGATATTCAGAAGTAGTGAAGTATATAGATATCTTCTTATTACTAACCAGGCGCACTGATTTTTGCATAAAGTTTTGGATGTCATGTTTTTTTCCTCAGAAATATTGTGCAAAAGGTATATTAAGAGAAATAAAAACTAGAAGATAATCAAAGAATTTAAGATTTGGTATTTTAAGAATTATATATTTAATTTAGGTACCACTTGTCTGTCAGTTTGTCATACTATGGTGGCTCTCATGTTACTGTGATGCTGTAAGCTGTGCCACCAGTATTTCAAATACCAGCTGTGTCACCCATGGTAGAGAGATTTCAGCAAAGCTTCCAGCTAAGACAGACTAGGAAGAATGACTTGGCAATCTACTTCTAAAAAAAATTGGCCAGTACAAATCTCATTGATACCAGTGGAACATCGTCTGATGTAGTGCTGAAGATAAGCCCCTCAGGTTGGAAGACACAAACTACGACTGGGGAAGATCTGCTTCCATAAAATAGAGTGGGTCTTAATGACATAGATGTAGTAAAACTTCCAGGATCTTCATTCGTTGATGTGGTACAACTCAAAATGAAAAGAAACAGCTGCAAACATCCATTAATAATCAGAACATGGAATGTATGAAATATAAATTGAGGAAAACTGGAAATTGTCGGAAATCGAGCGGAATACATAAACATCAATACCCTAAGCATTGAAACCAAAAAAAGAAAAAAAAAAAAACCTGTTGCCATCTAATTGATTCCGAATCATAGCAACTGTATAGGACAGAGTAGAACTGACCCATAAGGTTGCCAGGGAGTGCCCGGTGGATTCAAACTACTGACCTTTTGGTTAGCAGCTGTAGCTCTTAACCACTACGCCACCTAAGTATTAGTGAGCTTAAATGGATGAGTGTTTGCCGTTTTGAATCAGACAGGCATATGGTCTACTATGCGGGTATCGACAAATTGAAGAGAAATGGCATCTCATTCATTGTCAAAAAGGTCATTAAAAAGGCAAGAAAGAAAGAGAAGGCCAAAACGAATGTCAGAAGAGACTGGAAGTCTTGAATGTAGAGTAGTAAAACCAACGGAAGAAATGGTGAAGTAAAAGGTCTAAATAGAAGGTTTCAAAGGGCAGCTCAAGAAGACAAAGTGTTACAATGAAATGTGCAAAGACCTGAAGTTAGAAAACCAAAATGAAAGAGCACGCTCAGCATTTTTCAAGCTGAAAAAACTGCAAACAAACACCAAAAAAAATTAAAGCCTCCAGTTGCAATATTAAAGAATTCTATGAGCAAAATATCGACTGATGCAGGAAGCATCAAAAGAAGATGGAAGGATTATACAGAGTCACGCTACCAAAAGAAATCGGTCAACGTTCAACCATTTCGGGAGGTAGCATTGATCAAGAAGTGATGGTGCTGAAGAAAGAATTCCAAGCTGCACTGAAGGCACTGGCAAAGTCAAGGCTTCAGTAATTGAGGGAATATCAGTTGAGATGTTTTCAACAAATGGATGCGGTTCTGGAGCTGCTCACTCTTCTATGCCAAGAAGCTTGGAAGAGAGCTACCTAACCAACTAAATGGAAGAGACCCACATCCATGTCCATTCCAATGAAAAGTAATACAACAGAATGCAGAAATTATTGAATATTATCATTACTATTGCACACAAGTAAAATTTTGTAGAAGATAATTAAAAAATGATTGCAGCAGTACATTGAGAGGAAGCTGCCAGAAATTCAAGTTGGATTCAGAAGACGAAACAGAAGGAATATCTTTGCTGATGTCAGATCATCTTGGCAGAAAGCAGAGAACACCAGAAAGATGTTTATCTGTGTTTTATTGACTGTGCAGGCATTCGACTGTGTGGATCATAATGAATTATGGATAACATTGTGAAGAATGAAAATTCCAGAACACTTAACTGTGCTCATGAAGAACCTGTACATAGACTAAGAGGCAGTTGTTTCAACAGAACAAGGGATACTGCCTGGTTTCAAATCAGGAAAGGTGTGTATCAGGGTTGTACCCTTTCACCATACTTATTCAGTTTGTATGTTGAACAAATAATCTGGCCTATATGAAGAACAGGCCATTAGGATTGGAGGAAGACTCATATGCAGATGACTTAACCTTGCTTGCTGAAAGCGAAGAAGAATTGAAGCACTTACTGATGAAGATCAAAGACTACAGCCTTTCATATGATTGCACCTCAACATAAAGAAAGTGAAAATCCTCACAACTGGACCAATAAGCAACATCAAAATACATGGAGAAAATATTGCAATTGTCAAGGATCTCATTTTACTTGGATCCACAATCAACGCTCATGGAAGCAGCAGTTGAGAAATCAAATGAATATTAAATTGGGCAAATCTGCTCCAAAAGACCTCTTCGAAGTGTTAAAAAGCAAAGATGTCACTCCTAGCACTAAGGTGCACCTACTGTAAGCCATGGTATTTTCAATCGCCTCATATAAGCTGGACAATGAATAAGGAAAACTAAAGAATTAATGCCTGTGAATTATAGCACTGGTGAATAATATTGAATATACCTTGGACTGCCAGAAGAAGAAATAAATGTCTTAGAAGAAGTATGGCCAGAATGTTCTTTAGAAACAAGGATAGTAAGACTTCGTCTCATGTATTTTGGACATGGTATCAAAAGGGGCCACTCCCTGGAGAACAACATCATGCTTGGTAAAGTAGAAGATCATCGAAAAAGAAAACCTCCAACAAGTTGGGTTGTTAGAGTTGTTGTAACAATGGGCTGAAACATAGCCAGGGTTATGAGGATGGTGCACTTTATGCAGTGTTTTGTTCTGTTGTACATAGGGTTGCTAATAGGCCAAACTGACTTGAGATCATCTCATGACAACAAATAAAGAATAAACTTGAATAACTCATGTTTTTTTCTTGTAAAGGAGTATCTTTAGAATGGACTTATGGAATATATGAATACAAATTTGATAGCCAACTTTGAATTTGAAAATTTAAATTATTTTTCCCAAGAATGAAAGTAGTTGAAGGAAATACTCTTAAAGAATTCACTGGAGTAGACAGACCAAATACCCTTTTATTTTTTTTCAAAATGACACCAAGCAAAGCTTTGTTTGTTTGTTTGTTTTTGCTTTGTTTTGAGCTTAAACAAGTTTATTCTCTTACAGTTCTAGAGGTCAGAAGTCTTAAAATCAAGGTTCTGGAGGTCCACGGGAGATTCTATTTCGTGGCTTTTTCAAACTTCTAGAGGCTGCTTTCAGTTCGTGGTTTATGGCCCCATCCTTCATCTTCTAAGCCAGTAGCCTAACATCTTCCAGTCTCACTCTGACTCTGGCCTGACTACATCCCTCTTTTTTAATTTTTTAAAAAATTTTTAATTGTGCTCTAGGGGAAAGCTTATACCTCAAGTTAATTTCTCATTCAAAAATTTATACACATATTGTTTTGGGACATTTGTTTCAATCCCCACAATGTGACAGCACACTCCCCATTTCTACCACAGGCTTCCTATGTCTATTCGTACAGTTCCTGTCCCTTCCTGCCTTCTCATCCTGCTTTTGTACAGGAGCTGCCTATTTGGTGTCATATATTTGATTGAACTAAAAAGCACATTCCTCATGTGTGTTATTATTAATTTTTTATAGGTCTGTCTAATCTTTGAAAAGTGGGCTTCAGGAATGGTTTAGTTTCAGGGGTTCCTCCCATCTCTGTCAGACCAATGAGTCTGGTCTTTTTGAATTCTGTCCTACATTTTCCTCCTGCTCTGTTTGGGTCTCTCTTGTGATCCCTATCTGAAACGTTGGTGGTGGTAACTAGGCACCATCTAGTTCTTCTGCTCCTAGGCTGGTGGAGTCTCTGATTCATGTGGTCCTTTAGTCCTTTGAGCTAGTATTCTCCTTGCATCCTTGGTTTTCTTCATTCTCTTTTGCTCTGGGTGGGAGGATACCAATAGATGAATCTTAGATGGCCATTCACAGGCTTTTAAGACCCCAGAGGCTATTCACCAAAGTGGGATGTAGAACATTATCTTAATAAATTTTCTTATGCCAATTGACCTTGATATCCTCCCAGACTATGGTCCCCAGGCCCCAGCCCCAGCCCCAGCTACTTGGTACCTCAAAGTTTTGGATGTATCTAGGAAACTTCTATGATTTTGCTTTGATCCAGTTATGCTGACTTCCCCTATATTGTGTATTGTCCTTTCCTTCATCAAAGTTGACACTTGTTTACTATCTAGTAGGTGATTTCCTTTCTTCCTCCCTTCTACTCCTCGTAACCATCAAAGAATGCTTTTTCTTGTGCATAAACCTTTTCTTCAGTTCTTATAATAGTGGTTTCATACAGTATTTGTCCTTTTGTGACTGACTTATTTCACTCAGCATAATGCCCTCCAGATTCGTTCATGTTATGAGATGTTTTGCAGAGTCATCATTGTTCTTTATGGTTGCATAATATTCCATTGTGTGTGTATACCATAATTTGCTTATCTATTTATCTTTTGATGGGCATTTAGGTTGTTTCCATCTTTTAGCTTTTTAAGGTAGCCTTATATTTAGTGGTTGTACCATTTTACATTCCCACCAACAGTGCATAATGGTTCTAATCTCTCCACAACCTCTCCAACACTTCAAAAAAAATTTTGAGGCATGCAATTTCTTCAACATCATCAAAATACATATTTCTACTTCTTTGAATTTTCATGTTTCATCCAGGACTGTAACTAACTGCCATTTGCCATCTTTCTTTGGCATCCTATTCAGATATATCCCTGGAAGAATTCTACAGGTTTCTTATAAAATGGAAATTTGATCCAATAGTTCTGAAGCTAACCTCCCTTTTATTTTCACGTATACAAACACACTTAAATACTCAAGACAAAATAATCCTATTATTACTTGAAATATATTTTTAAAAATAGTAATTAATTCATCACTCATAGCTCTAATAATTTTAATTGGCTATTTTTATAATCCACTAATTTAACTTTTTATTAAATTAAATACCAACTAAGTTGTATTAAGTTGTATATGTGTATAGATACAAGTTTTAGCTAACAGAATGTCCTGTTTGCTGAACAAATCAAATTGGATATTTTACATAATTCAGCCTTAGTTGCAATTTAATTAATAAGTTATTTATCATAATTTTCTTTCCGGAAGTTTCTTTTAACCTCTCCTGTGCATAACAGACATTGATGCGTTTGCACTTAATGAGAAAATGTATTTTGTTTTTCCATAAAGAGAGTAAAAGTAGCAGTCTATTTGAAGTCAGTTTTACATACCATAATTAATATTTTCATTGTGTTTTTCTATGCCTTGCAAGACACATTCCCTTTGTTTATGAAGGTCATTGCATATTTCATTAAATAGGTGAATACATATTTAGAAGTTATTTATAAGAGTCTGTCATTGGTATTTAAAGATGTTACTGGTAGTGATTGTTCATTGGGTGTTCAGGCATGACGAAAATAATTGAAGCATGACAAACTAAATCATTAAGAATAATTTATCAAAAAGTAAATTGTTATGGATATTTTGGTGATGGCTAACAAAAGGTATTGTAGTCTAGGATTAAATTTATAACTAAAATGTTCAATAGAATCCAATTGGAGCTATAAAGAAAGATGACTATTATATATTTGTTGAATAATTGCTTATACTACCAAGATTTCTGTTAAAGTATAAGTTAGAGAATTTGAATTAGATGAAACAAACTTTTCTTAACATCTAGCTTATTCTATTAATTTTATGTTTTCTATATCAGCAATGTGGATAAGTTTATATATGAGGCTTTTAGGGTAAAGAATATTGTGCTGTTTTCTTAAACTCTCTCTTTTCAAATACCTTTACTTACATGTGCTATTTTTAAATATAAATAAATTACAAAGCATAAGGGAAATATTTCAGAGCTAGGAATGAACATTAGGCTATCCATTTAATATTCAAGGGAGGGGAACCAAACAAAACATTAAGATTTAAAAAGTTTAGGACACATAGAAAGTCACACAGCTAATGGCAAAGCAAATATTAGGCCAGGGTATCCTAACACTACCTCCTCAGATCTATCGGATTACATAGGGAATATATACTACTGTAAAAATGGTGTGGGCCCAGTGCCTGACCTCCACCAACCCCACAAGGGGGAAGGAGAACCAAGATCAGCAGTGCAAAGTTGACTCCCATGAGAAGTCCAGATAAGCCTACTCTCTCTGCCATCTTTACTAATTGTGACACCAACTGCCCCTCCTGTAGCACTCTCTATTGGGTTCAGTAATTCATTGCAATGGCTACACAGAACTCACAGACCATGCTCACAATTATGGAGTATATTAGGGAAGTAACAGTTGAAATTCAGGCTCAGGAACACTCAAGATACAGTTTTTTCATCAGGATAGCCTCTTCCTAGCTGTGTTCAAAGGCATGTCTCTCTCTGGCCTTAAGTTTCTGTCCAAAGGCACTCAGGTTTCTCTCTCCATGGGCTGGAAAACCTACCATGTCATCTCCTGCTGCTGGGTTCCTCCTGCCACAGCTTCTCACCATCTTCAGGGTTACAACTCTTTCCTGGTCCCAGGAACTCCCAGTGCTAGCTCCTGGCTATTCTTCCTTGGTGGTGGTGGGATCCTCCTTTCTGCTCTGGAATTGACTCTCTTTTAAGGCAAAACTGACCAATCCCCTTGGTAGGCCACAAGTACCCTATAACACAATCACCTGGGTGGGAGTTACAAGAGCATGGCTACGAAGCCCACACACAAAAGTAATTAATCCACCACAACTATGAACACACATGCAAGTTTGCAAAGTTATTATGCTTTCCAAGAACAATTGAGAGGTCCAAGACCTTTGAGAAGTCTGGGCCTCAATGTCTTTAGTTTTGAATTGTGGAGTTGAACTTCATAATCATCAAATTGAAAAGTATCTGGTTTTGTACGTTAATAGTAGTCTAATTCCAGATTTTAATTGTATTGATATTTTTAAAAAATTGCCAACATAATTTAGAACCATGAAAAGATTTTTGTAGGCAGCAGGGGAACAAGGAAATTCACGCCTTCCTCAAATATTAGCTCTCAAAAAAACAGGTATGAAATCGAAGACAACATAGTAGGAACTACAATAAAAAAGAAAATGTATTTATGATAATAGTGAAAAATTATGAGCAAACATATTTAAAATGGTTGGTATGAAAATTGAATTCCTAATAAATAATCTTTGAAAGAAAATGAGATGTCTCAAACAAACTTTTGGTAGTAAATTATAGGATAATTGATAAAAAGTTATTTCTAGGCACATCTCACCACGTTACTCTAATTTGTCAGATAAAATAAATACACATACACCCATACACACACATTCTAAGTATAAAACAAGCATAGTAGGCAAACATTTATTTTTAATCCTTTTTAAGAGTATTTTGGTACTTTGGTTTATTTTGAAATATTGTCACTCCTCTCCAAACTTTATAATGAAATCAGAATGAAAGAATGAGAAAACTTGTAACAAGCAAAAGAGTAGAAACAGATCTGTGGTTCTCAGGAAAACAGTGAGGTCAAGGCATTGACTACCAAAGGCATAGGAAAATTTTATAATAGAGTTGTTCTATATCTTGGTTTTGCTAGCAATTGAGCGACTATATACCTTTAAAAAAAATAGATACTTATAATAAAAAGAGTGAATTTTAATGTATCTAAATTATGTCTAAAAAACTTGACTAACAAACAAAATTTGTGAAGAAATTTGGTTACATGCATGTACACACATACAGCAAATAAACAATATTATTCCAAGGCATTTGATATTCAACAAATTTTCTAATGTCACAATTTTACTGTCTAAATCATGTAAATATGGTTTCTTAAGTACTTTTAATTGTTTTATGTTATTTAAAAATTGAACAAAGATTTAGAAAAATTATTTTTGAGTGAATTGTTTGTCTTTATTAAACTTAGCTGCAAGACTGTTTTAATAGCTGTAATTTTTTTCTTTTTCTTTACTCTTTGTCTAGGAATTAGTATTTTTCCCTCCTTTTTAAAAAACATTGATGTTTTCAGACCTTGAATTCTCATTCATAGACTCTCTTCTTATATATGCACTATGTCTTGACTTCTGTTAATACTCCATCCTGTTTGACAACTGTAATCTTCATTTTTAATGGTAGATGTTTTACCTTGAATATGTTGAACCTATGCAAAAATTCTTTTTATTTCTGGAACTCTGTTATAACATATCCTTAAATATTTACTCTTCCACAGAAAAGGTATTACTTCTTACCTTCCAAATCATGAGGGGAAGAGTTGCTAGAAATGCTTGTATAAGTATGGAATATAAACATGTACCTTATCCCTTTAACTTTCTCAGACACATGCACGGATGGTTCCTACACAAAAATGGTCACTAAATTCCTGTTGAGAAATGTAAGGTTTAAAAATACAAATAATGATGAATGAAGTTATAACAAATGAAAACTAAGTAATTCACAATAATAGGTTGTCATTAATTTTTGTCCAAGCATCAACAAAACAATAAAAACATATTTGCAAAATCTCAGTCAAATAGGTCACTGTAGAACAATTTCTTTCAAATTGATAATTTTAAATTCTCTACTTTCTATATGTAGAGAAGAAATAAATGATGTGTGTGTGTGTTTTTAAGGAATAAAAAGAAAATGCCAGGAATTATGTAACAAATAAGTCACCTCTATTTTTCCCGAAGGTATTGGTATTTTATGTTAATAAGATTCTCTTCAGGAAAGTTTTATTATGTTGCTATACTATTGGTAAAGGAGCCCTGGTGGCTCAAAGGATTGTTTGGCTGCTAACTGAAAGGTCAGTGGTTCAAACCCAGCAGCCTCTCTGTGGAGAAAGATATAACAACCTGCTTCTGTAAAGATTTCCAGCCTTGGATGAGCAGTTCTACCCTGCCCTGTGGGGTCACCAGGAGTCAGCATCAACTCAATGTCAGTGGACTATATTATTGGAAAAGTGGGAATTTTTAAGGAGAACTTTCAGATTAAGGGATAATGAATTAAATCTTCTGTTACATGTCCTAAAATATATGTGAATAACAGCAATTTGCTACTTTAACTACAGATCAGACTGAGTGTTGTGCAGCTAATTTCATAGGGAGAATTGTTTACTGTAATGAATAAATTGTCTGCCATTGACAAAGTCCATTGTAATTTTTAAAAAATTATTATTTTCTTTCTTATAAATCATTTACCTAAGATAAATTACCATCTCAGACACTAATATAATATATATATGCATGTATGTGCAGTGTAAATGTAGCTCTTTTTTTAAATATACTCTTAGATCATGATTTCATTTCACATTTGGAAAAGGAAAATAGGATACTCATCAGGGTACAGAGAAAATTAAAAAAATGAATAACTGAAAGGAACAGAAATATGCTTATTAACTTCGTTGTTTGTATCTATTTCATTTTTATTTTATGTATATTTATTTTTAAGAATCCCTGGTGTCCCACTGTTTAAGTGCTTGGCTGCACAATGAAAGGTTGAAGGTTTGAACCCCCCTGCAGCTCCGTGGGAAAAAAAACATGGTGGTAATTTCCTGTAAAGGCTACAGCCTAGAAAGCCCTACGCGACTATTCTACTCTGTCCTATGAGGTCTCTGTCACTCAAAACTGACTTGATAGCACCTAACAACAACAACAATATATTTATTTTTAGTACGAAATACGAGAAAGCTAAAGCATGAAACTGTTTTTAAGAATATATAAACGGATCAAACTATTTCTTACCTTTCTAGTAAACAATACAAAAATATATGGTTTTAAAAAGTAGAAAGGAAGGATTTTACCTCTTTAGAGGGGAAAATTGTTTATGTCTTTGCTTGGCAACTAGTGAAAATTTTCTGAGATTCAGTGGGGCCTAATAATTTTTTTTCTTGACTCTTAATTAGTTCAAAGGAAAACAAGTTCAATGGAAAATTATAATGAAAAGTCATATTGGCTCTTTTAATAGGATGAGTTCCTTCAAGCTCAGGAATGGCATAATTGTTATGTATTCTCCAGCATGTAAGCAATTGTTTAAAATAAAACAAGTGATAAAAATATTTTTGAAACTGGGTCAATAAGTTGTTTAGGCAAAAAAATATATAATATCGGATGTAACTGAAATCAGAAAGACTATGGGGGAATCTGGAATTTATACTCTTTTAAATTCAGACTTAATCTATCTTAATTTATCTAGTGCAAGAAATCACTTGTATGTTGTTAAAATATAACTCTACAATGAATAACCGTTGCCGTCAAGTCAATTCCGACTCATATTGACCCTATAGAACAGAGTAGAAATGCCCCATAGTGTTTCCGAGAAGCACCTGGTGGATTCAAACTGCCAACCTTTCAGTTAGCAGCCACAGCACTTAACCACTATGCCACCAGAGTTTCTCTATAATGAATATTCATTGAAAAAATAAACATGATCAACACATAATCCCATCAACAAGTAGGGTTGTTCTTCAAAGACAAAAAAAGGCAAGCATAGTCAAAAAATTTCATTACGATGTGGCAAATCTACTTATACCACTTCCCCCAAAGCATGGCTAAGAGTTCACAAAAAGTGTTGTTACATGTCTTCGAATCGATTTCAGCTCATCGACCCCATGCGATGATGTAGAACTGCCCCATGGAGTTTCCTAGGTTGTAATCTTTGCAGAAGCAGATCACCACATCTTTCTCCCATGGGGCCACTAGGTGGGTTTGAACCGTCCTCCTATCGGTTAGAAGGTGATGTATTAACTATTGTGCCACCGGAGCTCCTTATCAAAAATTATCCCTATCAATTTATCTTTTGTTCTATTCATTGAGTTTTTGCTCTTTCTTAACAAATTTTTCAAAGAATTTCAGCTTTTGTTCTTTTTTGTGTCTTGTCTGCATAACGAAGACACTTAGAAAATATAGCATTGGAAGTATCCCCCAAGTTTATGACAATGACAGAGTAACATTTACTTGATACTTGAATAAACCTTATTTTATTATGAGCAACAATAGCAGTTGCAACAAATATATAAATACACTCCTTGTTGGTGAAGGACCCGATTAAATAAATATGTCATAATAAAAAGATGATAGGTGTTTTATGGTTCCAGAAGGGTAAATTAGTTTAAATGGCAATATCATAATATTAATTGATGTCTAGAAAATAACATAAATGTCAAATGCTTTGGAGAATCCCCACGATATGCTTTCTCATTGACATATTAATCAGTTGCCATGGGGTCAATTTTGACTCATAGCGACACCACGTGCTTCAGATTAGAAATGTGCTCCATAGTGATTTCAATGGCTGTGATCTTTCAGAAGTAGGTCTCCAAGACCTTTTTTCTGAACTGCATCTGGGTGGATTTTAACAGTTGAACATTTTGTTAGTACTTGAGAGCTTAACATTTGCACAACCCAGGGAAGATTTTCAAAAGTTTGATTATCACTAACACTCAATGCTGAACAAAGCACAGAAAAATTAAAGAATGATAACAACAAATTAAGGAATTTGGTACTTTTCTAGAATATGAGACAATATAGGAAAAACTAGACATTTGTTATTTACTCATACATTTTTGATCAAGTATTGTTTTTGTTATGAGTTATATATGAGATTATGGTGGCACATCACTATCAGTTCCACCTTCCTTCTGATACTTTCAGAGATAGTCACCTCAATTCTAGTGTCAAATTCAAGAAAAGAACTTTTATGTAATTCAGTTGCACAGGGAAAGCTTCATGTTTCTGTCTGTTTTAACACAAAAATATCAGGACAGAAATTATACATATATATAGATACATACACAAAAGGCCAGCTTTTAAAATTAATTTTACAAATGACCAACCTAAGAGACAACAAGGCTATCAATTAGAAAAAGAAAAAGAAAAGAGTGTAGAAATAGCGGAAGAAGAAATTAAATGTCGCTTTTTTTGGGACCTAGGTTCTACTATAATTGCCTACTCACGAGTATATATAACTATTAAACTTTAAGTTTAGTGATTTGTGGGATAAAGATTGGAATTTGGGAACAAAATTTATTTACAAATGTCCATCTCTAAACAGATTAAGCATAATTTAGTGTTAGCAATCATAGAAATGTAAAAATCTAAACAAAGTCAGAGAGGAGTAAATAGAACTAGAAAATAATTTATTTTATTTTTGAGAAATCTTGTTCTAGATTTCATCCACTTCATCTGTTACTTTCCTTCTCTAAAAACTTAGATGTTTAAATGCAAGACTATTCTGAAGAATAATGAACGTGATTCTCAAAAGTAGTTTGCAATTGTAAAAAGGAGGTATAGATGTTCAATACTGGAAATTAAATCTATTTTTCAAAATATATGTCCTTTTAAATATTAAAGTCATTATTTAAAACATATATGCTGATTTACTGGGTACTAGATACTTCTTGGTCAAAAAGAATTGATGCCTTTGAATTATGGTGTTGGTGAAGAATATTGAATATACCATTGACTGCCAGAAAAACAAACAAATCTGTCTTGGAAGAAACACAGCCAGAATGCTCCTTAGAAGCGAGGATGGTAAGACTAAGTCTCACATATTTTGAGCATGTTATTAGGAAAGACCAGTCCGTAGAGAAGGACATCATGCTTGGTAAAGCAGAGGGTCAGCGAAAAACAGGAAGACCCTCAATGAGATTGACTGACACAGTGGCTACAACAATGGGCTCAAACACAGCAAAGATTGTGAGGATGGCACAGGACTGGGCAGCATTTCATTCTGTTGAACACAGGGTGGCTAGAAGTCGAACCTGACTCAAAGGCATCTAACATCAACTGGATAGGCTATCATGCTTTTTAGATGTTATGTTTATTTAGGCAATTCCCCCTGAAATGACACATAGCTGAGAGTTATCCTCTTGATGTGCTAATCAGTTTTAATCTGATTTAGGCTTTTTTTTTTTTCTGAAAGTACTGCAGCCTTTGATTGTGTCAAGATTCTGAACTAAAAAGAAATTTAATTTGACGAAATTTGAAAGATATTATACTGTTATTGAAATAAAAAAAAATATTTATGTAATACCTATATTGAAATCACTCAGCACATGCTGTTTAACAATCACTTCTTGGTATATTTGAAATTTTTAATTTTTTGCTTATTTATATATTTCCTTTAAGTTTTGTGTTATTCACTCTGATTTTATATGTATATATTGGCTCAAATAACAATGTATTCCATAAGAAACATAGAGACACACTCAAAAATCATTTGAAGACCTAAATCATAGAAAACATGATTAAAAAAAGAATTTAGTTTCTGATTCTATAGACTTACTTTCTAGCTATTGTTAAGGAGTTATTTTATTGACCTTCAGTATTTTGCTAGTTTAACCTCCTTGTTTGAAAGATTCTGTCTTTATAAGAAATACTACCATGTAGTACTAATCTCAGAAGATCCTATACTGAGGGAAGCAAAGTCCATAGTTTTGCCTTTTTGTTGTTCTTGTTGTTAATTTGTTTTACATTCAAGGATTCAAGAATTAATAATATTTTCCTCAAGAGAAAATCTTCTAGAATAATCCTAGGCAATAGACACATAGTAAATTTGGGAACCAGCAATTCTGTTTGACCTATAAATACAGGGAAAAATATATATCTACATGCAGGATAATGGGGAATTCAAAGCTTTACTAAGATATGAAAGAAAAGAAAACAGTAAATGAAGAAACTACTAATAACTGACAGACAAGACACAATTTGACAAAAATGCCAGTACTTTCATACAATATTTGTTCTTTTGCAATTGTCTTACTTTGCTTAGCATAATGCATTCAAGGTTCATCCATGGTGTGGCATGTGTCAGAACTTCATTTCTCTTCATGGCAGAGTAAATATTTCATTAGAAACCCTGGTGGCACAGTTAGCTAAGTGCTTAGATACTAACCAAAATGTCAGCGATTTGAAACCACAGGATAAAGATGTGACAGTCAGCTTTCCTAAAGATTTACAGCCTTGAAAACCTTATGGGGCAGTTCTACCCTGTCCTGTAACACTACTATGGGTTTGAATCAACTTGATGGCAACGAGTTTGGTGGGATTTAATATTTCACTGTATGTATGTAATATACTGAATGAAATAAATCAGACAGTTTAGGGCTCTTTGGATCAAAACCAATAATCACACTACTCACTGATGTGGCCATAGGCCTTTGTTACTTACATATTAATTAGGACCACTATAAACACAGTAGGGGATTACCTTGAACCTGGGTTCCCCAAAAGTCTCTTGTCCAAGCTCTCCCTGGTACACAGGGCCCTGAAACACACACACCTGCACACACACACGTTTCCTGACCCTCACCCAGCCCCCTCTACTCCAAATCAGTACAAGTCTTGTTGCAAGAAAACCTAGAGGAGAAGTAGATGGATAAACCTTTTACAAAAATATAAAGATAAAATTCACCAAGGGGCATAGATGTCCCCCAGAGGTATTTATTTAAAAATAAAGATAAATGTCACCCAGAAGGGACTTTCAATAATTAGGTCGTCCAAGCTTTAGAAAATGAACTTTTTCTTTCCCCCAAAACCCCAGAGCCTTCTCAGCAAAGCACACGCCAGGACTACATGGTGGCAGAAGAATCAGCATGGCCTTCCCTTCACTGTGACTTAGTTCTTTACATAGGCTCGGACAAGTCTATGATCTATTTAGGTAAAAGATTGACTCAATATATGTATATTTTCCACAAATAAATTGAAGATGAACACCTCTTTCACTTGGAGTTCTCGCTCCATAATGAAACAAATTATAATAATGTATATTTTGCCTCATTTTTGGTAAAACCATTTCTGTACATTTCTAATATAACTGTCAAATGGTATTTTCTTATAATTGGTTATGTTGAACTGGTGACATATTGGATTATTTTTAAAATTTCACTTTTACAAACAAATGGACATATAAATGGAAAAAAACGTGTAACACTTTCCTCTCATCCTACTGTCCTGTTTTATACAGAAATTAAAAGTAACTGAAGTCTTCTAAAAACTTTTCAAAGCGTATACCCACTGCCATCGGGTCAATTCCGACTCATAGCGACCCTATAGGACAGAGTAGAATTGCCCCATAGAGTTTCCAAGGAGCGCCTGGCAGCTTCGAACTGCCCACCTTTTGGTTAGCAGCCGTAGCATTTAACCACTACGCCACCAGGGTTTCCAAGAGTATATGTGTCCATAAATAAGGCAGGAATATAGCAGTTGTTTGAAGAGAGGACTTTTTGACATAAAAAAAAAAAAAAGGGAGGCAGGGCCAAGATGGCAGACTAGGTGGACGCTACCGCGGATCCCTCTTGCAACAAAGACTCGGAAAAACAAGTGAATCGATCACATACATAACAATCTACGAACTCTGAACAACAAACACAGATTTAGAGATGGAGAACAAACAAATACAGGGAGACAGCGATGTTTTTCAGAGCCAGGAGCCAGCGTACCAGTCAGCGGATTTTCTGGAAAAACTAGTTTCACAGTGATGGCTCGGAGACAGCAGTCCATATCAAACCACATAAAGAAGCAGACCATGACTGCTTCTCCAACCCCCCAAACAAAAGAATCAAAATCTTTCCCAAATGAAGATACGATCCTGGAATTATCAGATACAGAATATAAAAAACTAATTTACAGAATGCTTAAAGACATCACAAATGAAATAAGGCAGACTGCAGAAAAAGCCAAGGAAGACACTGATAAAACTGTTGAAGAACTCAAAAAGATTATTCAAGAACATAGTGGAAAAATTAATAAGTTGCAAGAATCCATAGAGAGACATCATTCAGAAATCCAAAAGATTAACAATAAAATTACAGAATTAGATAACGCAATAGGAAGTCAGAGGAGCAGACTCGAGCAATTAGAGTGTAGACTGGGACATCTGGAGGACCAGGGAATCAACACCAACATAGCTGAAAAAAGATCAGATAAAAGAATTAAAAAAAATGAAAAAACCCTAAGAATCATGTGGGACTCTATCAAGAAGAATAACGTGCGAGTGATTGGAGTCCCAGAACAGGGAGGGCGGACAGAAAACACAGAGAAAATAGTTGAAGAACTCCTGACACAAAACTTCCCTGACATCATGAAAGACGAAAGGATATCTATCCAAGATGCTCATCAAACCCCATTTAAGATTGATCCAAAAAGAAAAACACCAAGACATACTATCATCAAACTTGCCAAAACCAAAGACAAACAGAAAATTTTAAAAGCAGCCCGGGAGAAAAGAAAGGTTTCCTTCAAAGGAGAATCAATAAGAATAAGTTCAGACTACTCAGCAGAAACCATGCAGGCAAGAAGGCAATGGGACGACGTATACAGAGCACTGAAAGAGAAAAACTACCAACCAAGGATCATATATCCAGCAAAACTCTCTCTGAAATATGAAGGAGAAATTAAGATATTTACAGATAAACACAAGTTTAGAGAATTTGCAAAAACCAAACCAAGGCTACAAGAAATGCTAAAGGAGATTGTTTGGTCAGATGACCAATAATATCAGGTACCAGCACCATACAAGGTCACAAAACAGAACGTCCTGATATCAACTCAAGTAGGGAAAGCATAAAAACAAACAAATTAAGATTAATTCTAATAAATAAATAAATAAAACAATACACATAACAGGGAATCATGGAAGTCAATAGGTAAAAGATCACAACAATTAAAAAGAGGGACTAAATACAGGAGGCATTGAACTGCCAGATGGAGAGTGATACAAGGCGATATAGAACGATAGAAGTTAGGTTTTTACTTAGAAAAATAGGGCTAAATAATAAGGTAACCACAAAAAGGAATATCAACTCCATAACTCAAGAAAAAACCCAAGAAAAACGTAATGACTCAACTAACATAAAGTTAAACATTATGAAAATGAGGATCTCACAATTTACTAAGAAAAACATCTCAGCACAAAAAAGTATGTGGAAAAATGAAATTGTCAACAACACACATAAAAAGGCATCAAAATGACAGCACTAAAAACTTATTTATCTATAATTACGCTGAATGTAAATGGACTAAATGCTCCAATAAAGAGACAGAGAGTCATGGACTGGATAAAGAAACAAGATTCATCTATATGCTGCCTACAAGAGACACACCTTAGACTTAGAGACACAAACAAACTAAAACTCAAAGGATGGAAAAAATATATCAAGCAAACAATAAGCAAAAAAGAAGAGGAGTAGCAATATTAATTTCTGACAAAATAGACTTTAGACTTAAATCCACCACAAAGGATAAAGAAGGACACTATATAATGATAAAAGGGACAATTGATCAGGAAGACATAACCATATTAAATATTTCTGCACCCAATGACAGGGCTGCAAGATACATAAATCAAATTTTAACAGAATTGAAAAGTGAGATAGACACCTCCACATTTATAGTAGGAGACTTCAACACACCACTTTCAGAGAAGGACAGGACATCCAATAAGAAGCTCAACAGAGACACGGAAGACCTACTTACAACAATCAACCAACTTGACCTCATTGACTTATACAGAACTCTCCACCCAACTGCTGCAAAATATACTTTTTTTTCTAGTGCACATGGAACATTCTCTAGAATAGACCCCATATTAGGTCATAAAACAAATCTTTGCAGAGTCCAAAACATCGAAATATTACAAAGCATCTTCTCAGACCACAAGGCATTGAAACTAGAAATCAATAACAGAAAAACTAGGGAAAAGAAATCAAATACTTGGAAAATGAACAATACCCTCCTGAAAAAAGACTGGGTTATAGAAGACATCAAGGAGGAAATAAGGAAATTCATAGAATGCAACGAGAATGAACATACTTCCTATCAAAACCTCTGGGACACAGCAAAAGCAGTGCTCAGAGGCCAATTTATATCGATAAATGCACACATACAAAAAGAAGAAAGAGCCCAAATCAGAGAACTGTCCCTACAACTTGAACAAATAGAAAGTGAGCAGCAAAAGAACCCATCAGGCACCAGAAGAAAACAAATAATAAAAATTAGAGCTGAACTAAATGAATTAGAGAACAGAAAAACAATTGAAAGAATTAACAAAGCCAAAAGCTGGTTCTTTGAAAAAATTAACAAAATTGATAAACCATTGGCTAGACTGACTAAAGAAATACAGGAAAGGAAACAAATAACCCGAATAAGAAACGAGAAGGACCACATCAAAAGAGAACCAAATGAAATTAAAAGAATCATTTCAGATTTTTATGAAAAATTGTACTCTAACAAATTTGAAAACCTAGAAGAAATGGATAAATTCTTGGAAAAACACTACCTACCTAAACTAACACATTCAGAAGTAGAACAACTAAATAGACCCATAACAAAAAAAGAGATTGAAACGGTAATCAAAATCTTCCAATAAAAAAAAGTCCTGGCCCGGACGGCTTCACTGCAGAGTTCTACCAAACCTTCAGAGAAGAGTTAACACCACTACTACTAAAGGTATTTCAAAGCATAGAAAATGACGGAATACTACCCAACTCATTCTATGAAGCCACCATCTCCCTGATACCAAAACCAGGTAAAGACATTACAAAAAAAGAAAATTATAGACCCATATCCCTCATGAACATAGATGCAAAAATCCTCAACAAAATTCTAGCCAATAGAATCCAACAACACATCAAAAAAATAATTCACCCTGATCAAGTGGGATTTATACCAGGTATGCAAGGCTGGTTTAATATCAGAAAAACCATTAATGTAATCCATCACATAAATAAAACAAAAGATAAAAACCACATGGTCTTATCAATTGATGCAGAAAAGGCATTTGACAAAGTTCAACACCCGTTTATGATAAAAACTCTTACCAAAATAGGAATTGAAGGAAAATTCTTCAACATTATAAAGGGCATCTATGCAAAGCCAACAGCCAATATCACTCTAAATGGAGAGAACCTGAAAGCATTTCCCCTGAGAACGGAAACCAGACAAGGATGCCCTTTATCACCGCTCTTATTCAACATCGTACTTGAAGTCCTAGCCAGGGCAATTAGGCTAGACAAAGAAATAAAGGGTATCCGGATTGGCAAGGAGGAAGTAAAGTTATCACTATTTGCAGATGACATGATCGTATACATAGAAAACCCTAAGGAATCCTCCAGAAAACTACTGAAACTAATAGAAGAGTTTGGCAGAGTCTCAGGTTATAAAATAAACATACAAAAATCACTTGGATTCCTCTACATCAACAAAAAGAACACCGAAGAGGAAATAACCAAATCAATACCATTCACAGTAGCCCGCCCCCAAGAAGATAAAATACTTAGGAATAAATCTTACCAAGGATGTAAAAGACCTATACAAAGAAAACTACAAAGCTCTACAACAAGAAATTCAAAAGGACATACTTAAGTGGAAAAGCATACCCTGCTCATGGATAGGAAGACTTAACATAGTAAAAATGTCTATTCTACCAAAAGCCATCTATACATATAACGCACTTCTGATCCAAATTCCAATGTCATATTTTAAGGGGATAGAGAAACAAATCACCAATTTCATATGGAAGGGAAAGAACCCCCGGATAAGCAAAGCATTACTGAAAAAGAAGAAGAAAGTGGGAGGCCTCACTCTACCTGATTTCAGAACCTATTATACAGCTACAGTAGTCAAAACAGCCTGGTACTGGTACAACAGGCACATAGACCAATGGAACAGAATTGAGAATCCAGATATAAATCCATCCATGTATGAAAAAAATGTATGAGCAGCTGATATTTGACAAAGGACCAGTGTCAGTTAATTGGGGAAAAGATAGTCTTTTCAACAAATGGTGCTGGCATAACTGGATATCCATTTGCAAAAAAATGAAACAGGATCCATACCTCACACCATGCACAAAAACTAACTCCAAGTGGATCAAAGACCTAAACATAAAGACTAAAACGATAAAGATCATGGAAGAAAAAATAGGGACAACCCTAGGAGCCCTAATACAGGGCATAAACAGAATACAAAACATTACCAAAAATGATGAAGAGAAACCAGATAACTGGGAGCTCCTAAAAATCAAACACCTATGCTCATCTAAAGACTTCACCAAAAGAGTAAAAAGACCACCTACAGACTGGGAAAGAATTTTCAGCTATGACATCTCCGACCAGCGTCTGATCTCTAAAATCTATATGATTCTGTCAAAACTCAACCACAAAAAGACAAACAACCCAATCAAGAAGTGGGCAAAGGATATGAACACACATTTCACTAAAGAAGATATTCAGGCAGCCAACAGATACATGAGAAAATGCTCTCGATCATTAGCCACTAGAGAAATGCAAATTAAAACTACGATGAGATTCCATCTCACACCAACTAGGCTGGCATTAATCCAAAAAACACAAAATAATAAATGTTGGAGAGGCTGCGGAGAGATTAGAACTCTCATACACTGCTGGTGGGATTGTAAAATGGTACAACCACTTTGGAAATCTATCTGGCGTTATCTTAAACAGTTAGAAATAGAAATACCATACAACCCAGAAATCCCACTCCTCGGAATATACCCTAGAGATACAAGAGCCTTCACACAAACAGATATATGCACACCCATGTTTATTGCAGCTCTGTTTACAATAGCAAAAAGCTGGAAGCAACCAAGGTGTCCGTCAACGGATGAATGGGTAAATAAATTGTGGTATATTCACACAATGGAATACTACGCATCGATAAAGAACAGTGACGAATCTCTGAAACATTTCATAACATGGAGGAATCTGGAAGGCATTATGCTGAGCGAAATGAGTCAGAGGCAAAAGGACAAATATTGTATAAGACCACTATTATAAGATCTTGAGAAATAGAAAAAACTGAGAAGAACACATACTTTTGTGGTTACGAAGGGGGGAGGGAGGGAGGGAGGGAGAGGGTTTTTTATTGATCAATCTGTAGATAAGAACTGCTTTGGGTGAAGGGAAAGACAACACTCAATACAAGGAAGGTCAGCCCAATTGGACTGGACTAAAAGCAAAGAGGTTTCCGGGATAAAATGAATGCTTCAAAGGTCAGTGGAGCAGGGGCGGGGGTCTGGGGAACATGGTTTGAGGGGACTTCTAAGTCAATGGGCAAAATAATTCTATTATGAAAACATTCTGCATCCCACTTTGAATTGTGGCGTCTGGGGTCCTAAATGCCAACAAGCGGCCATCTAAGGTACATCAACTGGTCTCAACCCACCTGGAGCAAAGGCAAAGGAAGAACACCAAGGTCACACAACAACTAAGAACCCAAGAGACAGAAAGGGCCACATGAACCAGAGACCTACATTATCCTGAGACCAGAAGAACTAGTTGGTGCCCGGCCACAATCGATGTCTGCCCTGTCAGGGAGCACAACAGACAACTCCTGAGGGAGCAGGAGACCAATGGGATACAGACCCCAAATTCTCATGAAAAGACCATACCTAATGGTATGACTGCGACTAGAGGAATCCCAGAGACAATGCTCCCCAGAACTTCTGATGGCACAGGACAGGAACCATCCCCGAAGACAAATCATCAGGCATGAAAAGGACTGGTCAGTGGAGGGGAGAGAGATGCTGATGAAGAGTGAGCTAATTAAATCAGGTGGACACTGGAGAGTGTGTTGGCAACTCTTGACTGGAGGGGGGATGGGAAGATAGAGAGAGAGGGAAGATGGCAAAATTGGCACGAAAGGAGAGACTGAAAGGGCTGACTCAATAGGGGGAGAGCAAGTGGGAGAAGGAAGTAAGATGTATGTAAACTTACATGTGACAGACTGGATTTGTAAATGTTCACTTGAAGCTTAATAAAAGTTAATTAAAAAAAAAGTAAAAAAAAAACTTCAGAGAGGTGTAAATTATTGTTTGTCACTTAACAACTGACAGACGGTAAGATTTTTGGAGAAGATAAGAAAGTAAAGGGATGAGCTATTTTACTATACCTCAAAATTTTCTCCACACAGTATTTCCAGAAGCCAATATTGATGTTCTCTAATCCTGAGAGTGCTCTGAAAGAAACATAGGCAAATAATGTTTTTTTGTTTTTGTTTCTTTTACTATACGGACTTAAATTTCCTCAGATGCTGTGGGAAACTCAGGTCACTCCAGCAATGAAGACTCAGCTCAAGTATCATATTCACATATGAGCCAGGATAGGTTAAAGGGGAAGTTACCAGGCCTGCCTCACTTGACTTTCTTGATTAAAATAAATAAATAAACTGATACCATTTGTGTAAGGAAAGAACTCTTCAATTCACTACAGTTCCCTAGAATCCTTATTGCCTTACACCTGACACAGGTCAGAGAGAAGTGCCTGACACTGAAATTTTTCTCAATAGATATGTGTTGAAGAACTGTCTGTCACTTTTTTTTTCTTTATGACTTCCTGTTTTGTGCCCCATGAGTTTTACCAAATATTTAACAATGAAGTTCAATACGTAATTTTGAATGAGTGAATGAATGAGCAAAATCATACATGGTAATGAGAGTTGGGAAAAAAAGGACTATACCAAAGTTGTTCATATTTCCAAGTCTAAAAGATATTGAGACTGTTCTACCATAATCTGGTCTCTCTTCTTACACATTGACCCTAATTTCAATTACATTCAAATATTAATACAACTTCTTCATTCAAACTGATTTTAATAATGTTCAGCGTCCATACCATAATTATCTCCACTTTAACATGTTCACATAAAAATAGCATTCTCTCTCCCATACTTTCATTTATATACCCTGTTCATCTTTAAGACATTATTTAATATTTCCTCCAATAACTTCTTGATTTTTCTATTGATCTTCTTTGAGCAGCTGGAGCCTGTACTTCACAATGCATTAGATAAATACATTTTCATTTGTTTTTGCCAATTGTTTCCTGTGTCTCAGTCTTGTTTCTTTCCAATCGTTCTTTAAGGGGATATTAGCCTGGAAGGCTAGGCTGGAAGAGTTAATTGAGGCTAGTCGTAAAGGGATTTTTAAAAGAGTTTGAATTTGATTATGTGGGTAATAGTACCTATCACAATTTTATAAATGTTGAGTATTTGGGATAAGATCTGAGACTTATGATGATGTTGGAGGACAAAATTTAAGTTTTTTTTTTTTTTTTATGTTCAAGAGCTGTCTCATAATTCTTTAGATCTTTCAGCTTTCATTTCCTCTCAGAGTACTTCACAGACACTAAACACAAATCTAGTGACAGATTGATGTTTGGAGACGTTTCTGTCATTATGAAGGTGATTACAAAATCAATATTATTCATATAATGAATTGCATATTTTTTACAATGCATTGAACTGGAGAGGTAAAAATATGATATGACAGTATAAAGAACCCAAAGTTTTACTTTTAAGAAAAAGATGATGTCAATTAAATATATTTTGGAGAACTTCATGCCTTATTACTCAATATAATCAACAAATATTTATCTAAAACCATACGGTAACTAATCTGAACATATTTTTAGAATTCTACGTAGCAGTTCCAACCAGTATATGGTTTTGTTTTAGTAATTTTTGGATAGGTCGTATATTACTCCTCAAATTATTAGTTTAATTTGTCCTTTTTAAGACCATCTTTAGTCACAAACTCTCTAATGAGAAACTATTTTAAACTTTCGAGCTATTGAGAAAGTTTTCCTTATGCATAAAAAAGTAAATTAATTCAAGTATATTTCCCTTTCATCTATTATTATATTATAATGCATTATTATATTAATATTTTATTCATACTTCAAATTAACTGTAATGAAAATTAGTCTACTGTTTTATGATTTCCTGGTAGTAAAGAGATGTCATTAGATTACTGTTTCATTACATGCTAAATTTTCTAAATAGTCCAGACCTTATTTCAATTACTGGAAGAAAATGACAACAAACCTGAAAAACATATTTTTAGAAATGTGATTCATGTCTGTTACTCTTGCAGGAATGCTTAAAAATTAACAGCAACAAGATTAAAGTTGGTGGATGTGACTAAGGTTGTTGGTAAGTCTGGAGTGCCATCCAAGATGTTTATGCATTCTAAGCCAACGTATGCATATTTATGACTCAGGTACAGAAAATACAATAACTCTATAATGACTCAAGTTACATGTTGCTCAAAGGGAAATTTTTATTGGCTCAAGAATTAAATCATAGCTTTAGTTAGGATTTCTATAGGGATATTTCTGATTTCTTCCAAACTGTTTAAAGCAATATTTTTGAACATTTATGACCATCATTTTGAGGAACTCCCAAGATAGACCATTTCATCTTGTGTGCCTTGTTACAAAACCATTTATATACTAAAAATTATATGAATTAATTGGTAATCTATTTTATTCTTAAGTATAGGTTAACTTGGTGGGTCCGGGGAGAAGTAGGAGTCTTAAGGCTACCTGAACTATGTATGGATGTTTTGCCTACATGTATATATGGTTTAGGAGCCCTGCAGGAGTAGTGGTTAAGTGCTCAGCCGCTAACCTAGAGGTCAGTGGTTTGAACTTGCCAGCCACTCCATGGGAAAAAGATGAGGTTGTCTGCTTCCGTAAATATTTACAGCCTTGGAAACCCTATGAGGGAGTTCTAACCTGAATTAACTCAATGGCAATGGGGTCATATATGATATGAATGAAATAATTGATAGTTGGAAGAATCATTGCTCTTGCTTTGGTGCAATGTTTGTACTCCAAAAGGTATCACACTGAAGACTTGAACAGGAAAAAAGATATAGTGTGGATTTGCATGAGTTCCCAAACTGATTTCCTTTCCTTTTCTTTCATTATTTCCCCTTTTTTATTTGAAACTTTTTCCCCATTTCTATTATTTTGAAGTTCTACATCCAAACTCACATGTTTAAGAAGCCAACATATATATCCAAATATTCCTACCTTATTGTAATGGGCATGGAAAACAGCAAAAGCACAATAATTTAAGGTACTTAAAAAAAAAAAAACTGTTACTCTTTTAAATATAAAATATAAAGTTATGAAAGTTGTTCCAGCAAAGAAGTTATAGGATAAACATAGTACTCTAGAAAATTTGATAAAAATAATGCATTCAGTACATATGTGAGTTTAGAAATAGCAAGATTATTTAGATTGTTGCTGCTATTGATCATACATGCAATAATGACAGCCTGAATTACAGTAGTAACTATGAGAATGAAAAATTATATAAAATTAATTGTATTTATATGAAATTTCAAGATATATGTGTGTGTGCATGTGTAGAATAACTGACTCACCATTGTGAGTTCAAATAAAGCTTTTTTTTATATAAAAGATGTCTATTTTTCAAAACTAGGAGAATGAGAAAATGCATATATTTTTAAATTATGGGGAGATCATTAAAAGAATGTGGAATTTAAAGACTATAATTGACTCTACAATTGATATCTGATAAATGTTGGAAAACAGCTGTTCCAGTGACTGGACTGAATAGAATCAGCCCTGTGGAGTGACCAATGACTGAAGTTCAAGACTCACCAATCACCGTTGTCTTATTCTTCAATATTAGGTTTACTAACACTCTTCTTTTTGCCCCGCTGTACCAACCCAATGGCAACGAGAGTTTGGGTTTTTTTTTTTTTTTTTTGATGATACTTGAAACAGCAGCCTGGATGGTGCAATGGTTAAAGCACTGGGCTGTTAACCAAAAAGTCAGTGGTTCAAACACACCAGCCTGTCGGCTGGGAAAAGATGTGGCAATTTGTTTCTGTAAAAATTTACAGCCTTGGAAACCTCATGGAGTAGTTCTACTCTGTCTTATAGGGTTGTTGTGAGTTGAATGGACTGGATGGTGGTGGGTTTTTTTCAGTGTTCTTGTTGTTTTTTGTTCGCTTATACTTAAAACATTCCTACAGAAGGTGATTATTTAATATTGTTGTCGAAACCTCCTGTCTCACCCCTGCACCACAAACACTGTTTTAAATCAACTGACCGTATTCTAACTTGGGAACTGTTTGATGCCTAGTCCTAGCCACACTGGCCAGCTTTCATACCTGGGCTCACACACAGCATGAGGTATCTGATAGCTTTTGATTAATTTTCTAAACTACAAAATCGGAGTGATAGAAATTCCAAATTCTTTGCACTTTGTGCTTTATCTACCTGGCATTTCATAAGCTTGAATTAAATAACTGGTCCTATGTCATCTGTCTATTGATTATTGTTAAGCATGCAGACTGAGAGCATCTACAGTCAGTGTCCATACAGGGTAAGCTACCCTCACCACTATCCCACGAATAGAAAAAGCTTAGCTCTCAGATCATTACTTCTTTCCGTCTCTGACTGTATTGCCATAATTATACAGTGGTATATTTTTTCTGGAAATTGAAGATATGATAAAACTTTGCAAGTAACTTGAACTTGCTGAACCTGTTTCCTCTCTTGTAAAATGTAGATAATTCCTACCTGACAGAAAAATAGTAATTATTAACCTAAGATTACATATGTACATGTAATTTATAAACTGTGAAGAGAAGAAATTTCACAAGCAATAACAACAATCTTTCACAGTCTCTATTTAATTAGCAATTCTTAAAAAGAAAAGTAAGTTTAAAATGAACATGATCTAACTACTAAGACTATAGTAAATCAGGTTATGTCTACATAGCATTTTTTACAAAGCAGCCAATTCTACATTTTGTGACATAATGGAATGTTATTTTCTTATTATTCTCCATAAAAATTATTTCCTCAAGGATTCAGTTCTCAATCAGCTTCTGTGGTTTGTGGCTGTAATAAATTTCTGAAAAATGCTCAATAAGTCATTGCTTTTCCCTTAAGATATTGTTAATATAATTATCATAGCATATCTAGTGAGACCACAGACATAGATGTTGTTATCTTTGAGTTTTCAATACATTTGGTAAGATAGAAAAATAGTCATTTATGCTACAAATCAGGTTGATTTAAATATTTTAATAATGATAAACATTAAGAATGACGAAAACAGAGGGAAGTTATTGAATTCCAAAGATCCGGTTGTTTTGCAAAAATTGGCATTTTGCAAAAGCAGAAAAAGGCCACATCAGATCCCAAAATGGGGGATGACTGCATCACTACGTAACTGCCAAACTACGTCATTACATAACTGCCAAACCACTGAGAATCATGGCTCAGCCAAGTCGACACATAAACTTAACTCTCACCGTCAGCATTATTCTCAGTTCGTATCTCAGCATCTGGTACTGCCAGATGTATGTTGTTAACATGCAAAACAATCATATAGTAGGTTTCTCTTACTACTGTCATAATGCAAAAGGTTGAATAATGAGATAGTTGTTAAGTGAGGAGTAGGTATAGACTACTTCACCTGGAAGAGGTGAAAACCAAGTTCTGAAGAATGAGTAGAATTGTAATAGCAAAGAAAGTGGATATGAGGTTAAATATTGTTATGTAAGGTTCATCATTCAATTGTTGAGCAAATATACATTGATTATCTAACTGCAGCAGATGCTAGGTTAACTTGGGATATAAATATAAATAAAAAGTGGTCTTTACTCAGAAGACAGATATAAAGGACAGTAATTACAGTTCAGTGAAACTGTTTTGACAGAATTATGTTACAGGAGCACAGAAAAAAATGTATCTATTTACAGTAGTCAAGCAAGAATTGAGCTATATTTTGAAATATAAGATAGTTTATCTAGATCAAAAAAGATTGAAAGGGCCAAAGTAACAGCATGTGTGAAAGGTGTTTTTAGAAAATCGATTGATAGATTAAGTGAATAACAGTAATTTTAGAGTATTAGGGTGGTGCTGGTGAAGAATTTTGAATATACCACAGACTGCCAGGAGAATTAACAAATCTGTCTTGGAAGAAGCACAGTGGGAATGTTCCTTAGATGCAAGGATAGAGAGACTTCGTCTTGTTTACTTTGGACACGATATAAGGAGGGACCAATCCCTGGAGGATATCATGCTTGCAAATAGTGGGTCAGCAAAAAAAGGAAGACCCTCAATCAGAGGGATTGACACAGTGGCTGCAACAATGGGCTCAAAAATACCTATTAGAGTGGGGATGGCAAAGGACTGGGAAGCATTTTGTTCTCTTATACAGGGGGTCACTATGAGTCAGAATCAACTTTATGGCACCTAATAACAACAGGAAATTTAAAAAGGTGATGGGTGATAAATTTGAGATGGTAAGCTTGGGTTTTGTTCACCAAGGCAAAGAGTTTGAAGAATATCTGTAAAGAACATTGAGAAAGAGTAGACCAATTTTAAGTATGGAATTTACACTTTAAAAACTGCATTATATTTATTTTTTCAAACAATATGTATGGAACACTTACTTGGGTCTAAAGACAGTTCCAGCACTGTGGTGAACAAAAGAGACAAGGGAGGTCTTTGATGTCAGGGACCTTATAGTCTAGAATATTGGCACTGGCAGGCAACTACATGATAACTAGATTAAAGAAGGATAGAGCTGGAACATAGTGGCCAGTTAGAAATCCACTGCAGTAATATATTATTAAAAAATGAGGGCTTTATCTAAGACAGTTGAAGAGAAGATGAGAAAGGGGAGATCGATTTGTGAGTTATATGGGAAGTATAAATGACATCTCTTTGCAACCTATTTGGTGTGGTAGATGAGAGCAGAAAAGAAGTCTAGTAAATATCCCAGGCCTCTGGACTTGAAAGTGATGGAAGTTATCACCTGTAATGGGACACATGGATGTACCTCTTGATATGATGCACAGAGAAGGATACAAAATAGTTCTTATAGTATTCCTGTCAAATTATATGACCTACACTAAATCATGAGGAAACACCAGACAAACCTAAATTGAAGAACATCCTACAAAAGAACAGCCATGTGCTCTTCAAAAATGTCAGGGCAATGAAAGACAAGGAAAAACTGAAGTGGTATATATTAAAGAGTATAAAGAGCTATACCAAAAAACAAACAAAAAAACGCATCTTGAAGAAAGAGTGAATCAATGTTTGGTTGATGAATGAGAGATGTAAGGAGATCTGTTCTACTCTCCTTTCTGAAATAAGCTAAAAATAAGAAGAATTCAAACCTGAAAACTTAAACTTATCTTTTTTTTGACAAAGTTAGGAATAATCTAAACACAATATGTGAAAAATGTTGTCAAGAGCAACGACGTTGGTATTTTGTCTTCTGTGAAGCTCAGAGTGGATGGAGGCCCTTTCAGATCTTAGGAATTGAGCCAGCAACTCCAAAACTAAATTGAATTCTTTTTTTTTTTTGGTCTCCATAATTTATCTGAAAAGATTTCAAGACATCAGCATAGACACATAGCTAGTATGTTAGAAGTGTGTACTAATTAGTTTAAGCTTAAACTCTACGATAATTAGTTGTTTTAATCAGAAAAAACGCACTGCCTGGATATATGGTTAACTAAAAATCAACTGCCATCGACTTGATTCTGACTCATGGTGACACAGTATGTGTCAGAAACATGCTGCCTAGGATTATTAAAGGCTGATTTTTTGGAAGTAGATCTCCAGGCCTTGCTTCCAAGGCAACTCTGGGTGAAGTTGAACCACCAAACTTTCAATGACCAATTCAGTGTGTTAACCATTTGCCTCACCCAGAAAGGCCAAATCCAAACATAGTATTAAGCTGTTTCTATTTTATTTTCCGTAATTACATCAACAGCTGAGGATCTAGTCATTCATGAAGTCAAAGTCAAAACATCTTTTTATTAGTGAAGGCATTGTTTGTTAAATACCATGATAAGTATTACAAGTAGGTTCTCCATTTTGAATTAAAGTATTCACTAGGTATGGATTAAGAAAAAATATGTTTGGACAATCACTTTTTCCTTAAGAATGTAAGGTGTCCGGATCTAACAGGTCTGTATTCATAAATTGGTTTTCAAGGATTTCTATGTCTGTGATGACAATCTTAAGAGTGCTAGAATCTTGTCTCTAGAATATTATCCTCTGCTCTGTATTGGTCTTTCATATAAGATTCTGATCAAACTGCTGAAGGGAAAGAACTGAGATTTCATTGAGCTCCTAGAAAAGATTTTATGAAATGTTTTCTGTTTACTTGATAATAAATATTTGTTTGATTTCTATATTGGGACAATGTTTGTAATGATGTTGGCTTTTATTTTAGTGTGGTAATGAATCTTTGGGGGAGCAGCTAACTCACACTTACAGGAAACGTCCTTGGATAATACCACAAAATCTAAGAGATGAGCACTACAAATAGGCTTTGGTAGGTTAGTAGCATATACATTGAGAGGAAAAACTGAAAATATTTTGTTGATCCAGATGCACAAGAGAGGTTAGAGAACATTTCAGAATATCGTTTGACTTCTAACCAACCAGTTGCAGTCAATTTCCTCTCTTGGGGACCCCGTGTGCATCAGAGCAGAACTGTGCACCATAGGGTTTTCAATGGCTGATTTTTCAGAAGTAGATCATCAGGACTTTCTTCCGAGGTGCCTCAAAGGTGTACTCAAACCTCCAACCTTTTGGTTAGCAGCTGAGCACGTTACCTTTGTACCAGTCATGGACTCCAAAATGACTTCTAGGCTAGTTAGAAACAAGCAGATCTCCATCCGATCCCTTCAGTCCATTTTTAAGTTTCAACTGATTTAAGCAATTCATTTTAGGCAATTTAAAATGTGGTAGAGATGGAAGAGGAGGCTAAGTAAGAAAATGCACAGATTTGCTTCTTTGTTAAAAGTAGCCAAGTTGTCAACAGAGAAAGTTAGAACAAAAGCATTAAAAAATCAATGCTGAGATAAATCTTCTTCAGATCAGGAGAGATAAATGTTAAATCACTGCAGCGGATCAGTGCAAAAGATTTCAGAGAAGATGGGTAAGGTCCATGCAGCCTTCTGACCCAGGTATTTAGTCTGGCCCCCTACTCAAATCTTACTTCAACAAATTGTCAACTAGGATATAATTCCAGCATTGCAAAGACAAGTAAAATTCATACAGCAAAAAGCCTAAGACCTATGAAAAGATACTGAAAGAAAAGAGGGGAAAGGGGCATCAAACAGGGAGAGAGGATTAAAATAATACACAACAGGAAAACTATATATCAGAAAAAGGATGTCAAAGAATTATGGGTAAATATTATGATAAATCAAAGGAATTAAAGAAAATATAGTTCGAAATTAAAATCCAAAGAAAATACACTAAGAGTCAAATAAACCAATAAAATGAAACGGTTGGTAAGAGAGTTAAAAGAATGAGGAGAAAGGAAAGTAACAGTTGAAATGATATTGATATGAGGTGCAAGGAACTAGTAACAAAATAAGCATTTAGGATTTACTTTCAAATTCCATTATGTTGTGATAAATATTGTTCTTTAAGTGAAAGTTTACAATTCAAGTCAGTTTTTCATGCAAAAACTTATACACACATTTTTATGTGACCCTGTTGTTTTGCCTGTAATGTGACAGCACTAGTCCTCCTCTCCATCCTGTTTTTCACCTGTCCATTCAACCAGCTCCTGAGCCTTTCTGCCTTTTCATCTCACCTCCAGGAGGGGGCTGACCACTTAGTCTCACATACCTACTTCAGCTAAGAAGCACACTCCTCACCAATATCATTTTATGTCTTATAGTCCAGTCTAATCTTTGTCTGAATTCAGAGTTGGCTTCTGGAATGGTTTTAGTTTTGGGAAAACAGGGAGTCCAGGAGCCATGTCCTCTGAGATCCCTCCAGTCTTAGTCAGGCCATTAAGTCTGGTCTTTTTACTAGAATTTGAGTTGGCACCCCACTTTTCTCCTTGCTCCATCAGGGACTCTATGTTGTGTTCCCTGTCAGGGAAGTCATTCTTAATAACCAGGTACCATCTAGGTCTTCTGGTCTCAGGCTGATGGAGTCTCTGGTTTGTGTGGCCCTCTCTGTCTCTTTGGCTAACACTTTCTTCTGTCTTTGTTGTTCTCCATTCTCCTTTACTCCAGGTGGGTTGGGACCAATTGATGCATCTTAGATAGCTGCTTGCTAGCTCTTAAGACCCCAGATGCCACTCACCAAAGTGGGATGCAGAATGTTTTCTTACTAAACTTTGTTATACCAATTGACCTAGGTGTCCCATGAAACCACGGCCCTCAGATCCCAACCCTGATACTTGGTCCCTCAAACTGTTTGGTTGTATACAGGAAACTTAATAGCTTTTGGTTTAGTCTAGTAATGCTGACATCCCCTGTATTGTGTGTTGTCCTTACCTTCACCTAAAATAATTCTTGTCTACTATCTAGTTATTGAATACCACTCTCCCTCCTTCCCCATCCTCAAAACCATCAAAAAATGATTTATTCTGTGTTTAAACCTTTTCTTGAGTTCTTATAATAGTGGTCTTATACAATATTTGTCCCTTTTGTGACTGACTCATTTCACTCAGCATAATGCCTTCCAGGTTCCTCCATGTTATGAGATGTTTCACGGATTCATCATTGTTATTTATCGTTGCAAAGTATTCCATTGTGTGAACTGAGTATACCATAATTTGCTTTTCCATTCATCTGTGATGGACAACTAAGTTGTTTCCATCTGTTTGCTATTGTAAACAGTGCTGAAATGAACATGGGTGTGCATGTATCTGTTCATGTGAAGGCTCTTATTTCTCTAGGATATATTCCAAGGAGTGGGATTGCTGGATTGTATGGTACTTCTAATTCCAGATTTTTAAGGAAGTACTAAATTGAGTTTCAAATTAGTTGTAACATTTTACATTCTCACCAGCAGTGTATAAGTGTTCCAGTGTCTCCAACATTTATTATTTTGTGTTTTTTTGGTTAATGCTAGCTTTGTTGTGTGAGATGGTATCTCATTGTGTTTTGATTTGCATTTCCTTAATGGCTAATGATCATGAGCATTTCTTCAAGTATCTGTTAGCTACCTGAGTGTCTTCTTTGGTGAAGTGTCTGTTCGTACCCTTTGCCCATCTTTTAATTGGATTATTTGTCTTTTTGTTGTTGAAGTTTTGCAGTATCTTGTAGATTAGAGATTAGACACTGTTCGGATTTGTGGTAGTCCAAATTTTTTTCCCAGTCTGCAGGATGTCTTTTTATTCTTTTGGTGAAGTTTTTTGATGAGCTTAAGTGTTTGATTTTTAGGAGCTCCCAGTTACCTAATTTCTCTTCTGGCGTTTGTGCATTGTTAGTAGTGTTCTGTATAATGTTTATGCCATGTGTAAGGGTGTCTACCATTGTCTCTAGTTTTTCTTCCATGATCTTTATCATTTTAGATTTTATATTTAGGTCCTTGATCCATTTTGAGTTTGTTTTTCTGCATGGTGTGACGTATGGGTCTTGTTTCTTTTCTTTTTTTTTGCGGATAGATATCCAGTTATGCCAGCACCATTTTCTAAAGAGATTGTCTTTTCCCCAGTTAAGGGACTTTGGGCCTTAGTCATGTATCAGCTGCTCATAGGTGAATGAATTTACATCTGGAATCTCAATCCTGTTCCATTGGTCTATGTATCTGTTGTTAAACCAGTACCAGGCTCTTTTGACTACCATGGTGATATAACAGGTTCTAAAATCAGGTATTGTGAGGCCTCCCACTTTGTTCTTCTTTTTCAGTAATGCTTACTTATCCAGGGCCTCTTCCCTTTCCACATGAAGTTAGTGATTTTTTTTCTCCATTTCTTTAAAAAATGGAATTGAAATTCGGATCGAAATTGCATTGTTTCAATAGATTGCTTTGGGTAGAATAGGTATTTTCATATTAGTCTTCCTATCTATGAGCAAGGTATGTTTTTTCCACTTATGTAGATCTCTTGGTTTCTTACAATACTGTCTTGTTTTCTTTGTATAGGTCTTTTATGTCCCTGGTTAGGTTTATTCCTAAGTGTTTTATCTTCTTGGGGGCTATTGTAAGTGGTATTGATTGGTGATTTCCTCTTTGAAGTTTTGTTTGTTGATGTAGAGTAACCCAACTGATTTTTGTGTTTATCTTGTATCCTGATACTTTGCTGAACTCTTGTTTTAGATCCAGTAGATTTATTGTGGATTCTTTGGGGTTTTCTGTGTATAAGATCATATCATCTGCAAATAGAGATACTTTTACTTCTTTACCAATTTGGATCCCTTCAATTAATTTTATTTTTTCTAGCCTAATTGCTCTGGCTAAGACCTCTAGCACAATGTTGAATAAGAGTGGTGATAAAGGGCATCCTTATCTGCTTCCCGTTCTCAAGAGGAATGCTTTTAAACTTTCCATTTAGGATGATGTTGTCTGTTGGCTTTCTGTAAAAGTCCTTTATTATGTTGGGAATTTCCATTCTATTCCTATTTCACCAAGAGTTTTTATCATGAATGGGTTTTGGACTTTGCGAAATGTCTTTTCTGCATCAATCAATAAGATCATGTGGTTCTTGTCTTTGTTTTATTTATGTGATGGATTACACTGGTTGTTTTTCTAATGTTGAACCATACCTGCATACTTGGTATGAAACTCACTTGGTCATGGTGAGTTATTTTTTTGATGTTGTTGTTGTTAGATGCCGTCAAGTCAGTTCTCCAGCTCTTTGCACATGTCATTATAATACTTTACTTTGTCTTCTCAAGTTGCCGTTTGAAATTTTCTGTTCAGTTCTGAACTGAACAGGTTTTTTTGATATGTTGTTGAATTCTATTGGCTAGAATTTTGCCGAGGATTTTTGTGTCTAAGTTCATGAGGGATATTGGTCTGTGATTTTCTTTTTTTTGTGGTGCCTTTTTCTGGTTTTGGTACCAAGGTTATGCTGGCTTCATAGAATGAGTTTGGGAGTATTTCATCCTTTTTTATGCTCTGAAATACCTTTAGTAGTAGTGGTGTTAACTATTCTCTGAATGTTTGGTAGAATTTTCCAGTGAAGACATCAGGGCTATGGCTTTCTTTTTATTAGGATTTTTTAAAATTATCTTTTCAATCTCTTCTTTTGTTTCTGGTTTATTTAGTTGTTCTACCTCTTTTTGTATTAGTTTAGGTAGGTAGTGTGTTTCTAGAAATTTTTCCTTTTCCTCTAGGTTTTCTGATTTGTTAGAGTATAATTTTTCATATTATTCAGTTATGAATCTTTTAATTTCAACTGGGTATGTTTTGATATCACCCAACTCATTTCTAATTCTGGCTATTTGCTTCCTCTCTTGATTTTCTTTTTTGTCAGTTTGGCCAATGGTTTATCAACTTTGTTGATCTTTCCAAAGAACCAGCTTTTGGTCTTATTAACTCTTTCAATTGTTTTTCTGTTCTCTATTTCATTTAATTCTGCTCAATTTTTATTATTTGTTTTCTTCTGTTGCCAAGGGCTTCTTTTGCTGTTCTCTTTCTATTTGTTTGAGTTGCAGGGTTAATTCTTTGATTTTGGCCCTTTCTCCTTTTGGATGCGTGCATTTATTGCTATAAATTGACCTCTGAGCACTGCTTTTGCTGTGTCCCAAAGGTTCTGGTAGTATGTGTTTTCATTTTCATTTGATTCTATGAATTTATTTCATCCTTAGTTTTTCTATAGCCCAACAGTTTTTGAGCAAAGTGTTCAGTTTCCATGTGTTTGCATTTCTGTTTCTTTTTCTGTTATTGTTTTCTACTTTTATGGCTTTATGGTCATAAAATTTTCTCTGCAATATTTTGATGTTTTGGATTCTGTCAAGTTTTGATTATGGCTTAATATGTGGTCTGTTGCAGAGAATGTTCCATGTGCATTAGAAAAGAAAGTACATTTGGCTGCTCTTAGGTGGAATGTTCTGTATATATCTGTGAGGTCAAGTTGGTCAATTGTGGCATTTAGATCTTTATTGAGCTTTTTTCTGGATGTTCTCTCCTTCACCGAAAGTGTCGTGTTGAACTCTTCTACTATTATTGTGGAGCTGTCTATCTCTCTTTTCAATGCTGTTAGAGTTTGTTTTACGTATTTTGGAGCCTTGTCATTGGGTATGGAAATATTTATTATGGCTATGTCCTCCTGCTGTATTGTCCCTTTAACCATTATATAGTGTTCTTTCTTATTCTTAGTGGTGGATTTTAAGTGAAAGTCTGTTTTTTGAGAAATTAATATCGCCACTCTTGCTTTTTGGCTTGTTGTTTGCTATATATATATATACATATATATATATTTTCCATCCTTCGAGTTTTAGTTTGTTTGTGTCTTTAAGTCTAAGGTGTGTCTCTTGTAGGCAGCACATAGATGGATTATGGTTTTTTTTAAAGCATTCTGCCACTCTGTCTCTTCACTAGTGCATTTAGTTCATTTACATTCAGCATAATTATTAATAGGCATGAGTTTAGTGCTGTCATTTTCTTGTCTTGTGTGTGTGTGTTATTGACAGTTTCTTTGTTACACTTAATTTTCTGTGCTGAGTCATTTTTCTTTATATATTTTATTTTCCTCTTTTTCACTGTTGTTGATTTTGTATTTGCTGAGTCTTTATGTTTTTCTTGGTTTTTATTTTGATGGGTAGGACTGTTAGTTTTCTTTTTGGTTACCTTAGTATTTACCCCTATTTTTCTAAATTTACACCGATCTTTTATTTCTTTATATCTTCTTGACTTACTCTCCCTGTGAAAGATCAATGACTACATTTTTTAGTCCTGCTTTTTTGTTTTAATATTGTCATCTTTTACACAATGACATCTTTGCCTGTTTTGAGTGTTTTAGCTTTGATTTATTTTTGTGATTTCCCTGTTTTGGTTGATAATCTGGTTGTTCTGTCCTGTGGTCTAGTCTTGGTTTTTTATCCATTGTTATTGATTTCTAACCAGAGGATTCACTTTAGCATTTCTTGTAATTTTGTTTTGGTTTTTGCAAATTCTCTAAACTTCTGTTTATCTGGAAATGTCCTAATTTTGCCTTCATATTTGAGATAGAGTTTTACCAGATACATAATTCTTGGCTGGCATTTTTTTTTTTTTTTTCCTTTAAGGCTTTATATATCACCCCATTGTCTTCTTGCCTGCATGGTTCCTGCTGAGTAGCCTGAGCTTAGTCTTAATGACTGTCCTTTGTAGTTGACTTTTCCTTTATCCCTAGCCACTTTTAAAACTCTTTATCTTTCCTTTTGACAAGTTTAATTATGATATGTCTTGGGGACATTCTTTTGGGATCTACCTTGTGTGGGGTTTGATGAGCACCTTGGATAGATATCTTCTTATCTTTCACAATATCAATCGAGTGACTGAATTGAGTTATTCCTTTTGATAGAGTACCACATAATTCTTAGTGTTTCTTTTTTTTCTTTTTAAATTCTTTTATCTGATTTTTCTTCAAATATGTTGGTGTTAAGTTCTTTATCTTCAATCTTACTAATTCTGACTTCCATTGCCTCATTACTGCTCCTATAACTTTCTTTTGAATTGTCTAATTCTAAAATTTTATTGTTAATAATCTGTATTTTTGTTTGCTATATCTCTATGGATTCTTGCAGCCTATTAAATTTGCCATTATGTTCTTCTCTAATCAACTTATGTTCTTCTATTGCTTTTCTGTGTGCTGCTTGGCTTGTTCTGGGTTTTGCCTCATTCCCTTCCTGATCTCTTGAAGAGCTCTGCATATTAATCTTTTGTAGGTAATTCCAGGAAATTCTCTTTGTCTGGAGGATTTCTTGATTCTTTGTTTTGGGAGCTTGCTGAAGCCATCATGGCCTGCCTCTTTGATATTTGTTGTTCCTGAGCCATCAATAAGTTATTGTATGTATTTATTTTATGTTTGCTTACTGTGTTCTGATTTTGCTTCTTGTTTTGTTTTCTTTTGATACGCCCAAATAGGCTGCTTGGGTAAGCCAGTTTGATTATTGGTGACTTTGAAGCTCTAATGTCCTGTCACCAGGTGTTTAGAGCTGTTACTAGGTATATGAGTCCAGGAGTCCTTTTACTTTTCTTGTATGGATTCAGTTCAGGTGTCCAAGTAGTCAGTCACCAAGTGTGTTGTGCAGGCTCTCACATAGAGTCTTAGATGAGCAGGGGTGATTGGGGTAGGCACAGGTGTCTGGCTGCAATAGGGGGTCAGGAACTGAGCAAGGGCAGGAGACTGACGACCACTCTGAGTATCTATGAGGAAAGTGTATCCCTCTTCCCTAGAATGCCTATGTGGGCGGGTTTTGCAGCCAGACTATGGGCACCCTATGGTGTTGGCTGTAAGGAATGGCAGGCACAACTTATTCTTGGACTGTTGTCATGGGTGGCCAGATGGCATGGGTAAAGCTACCAGTCCTCAGACCCCTGATATAGGTAGGTGAGGTCCCTGCTTAATAGGCAGACCAGTGTCAAATATCACGAACCTGCCTCTCCACCACACAGTTGAAACAGTTGAAGTTAGACTTAAGGTATGTACCCTGTTATTCTGTGCTAATGAGGGCCTATGCTATTCAAATGGGCCCACACAAGTCTATGCAGGGCTGAAAGGCATTCAAAGTCCATGGACTACTTATGACTGTGCCTAGGCAAAGGAGCTGTTCTTGCTCTGATTTCCTGGCTTAGGGGAGCTGGTTGATTGTATTTCCCCCTTGTTTGTTAATTCGTTTAATCTCCAAGGCCTGGAGAATAGCTTAAGGCACGTGATGGGTCCTACTTGTGGCCCAGGAGATGCATCCAGCTGGGACCCAGTGCAAAGCGGGAGGGGAACAGGTAAGTGGGAGAGAACTTTTCCTATAAGTGGTGTTTTTTGATGTGTAACGTAGCTTAGATGGATGTACTTATCTTTTGCTGATTGAGGGCTGCTTTTCACTAATTCTGGAGATGTTGAAAGACTCTCCATTGCTCAGCCTCTCTCGATGTGGAAAATGAGTCCCAAACACCAATGCTTGCCTCACCACACTCGTGCCAGTGGATCTGGCAGCAGGGTCAGTTCTGGCAACTCCTTGTTGTTTCTAAACTGTCTTTCCGTCCCCCTGCTGCTCAGTCTTATTCCTCAACTTTGCCTTTGATGTTCATAGCTCCTAGATTGTCATATATGATTGATTCACCTGTGTTTTGGGCGGGTCCATGGTGTAAGGAGGACCACAGGAAACATCTGACTACTCTACCATCTTGGTCCCACCTCTCCTGTGATAAATATTTCAGTATAAGAACTACTTTTATTGAAGTTTTTGCCATATTTCTAGTTTTCAGTAGTCATAAGTATCCTTTGCTAAATCACACTACTGAATTATTTTAATAATAATGTAAATATTTTACATAATTGATTTTTTTGCAATTTTTCTTAGTTTCTTTTAACTAGGGATCACCTTACCATAACACAAACATAACCTCCCACACTCAGGAGCCCTGGTGGTGTAGTGGTTAAGACCTCAGCTGCTTACCAAAAGTTCGGCAGTTTGAATCCACCAGCAACTCTTTGGAAACCGAATTGGGCAGTTCTTTGTCCTATAATGTCTCTGTGAGTCAGAACTGACTTGATAACACGGTGGTTTTTTTGTTTTGTTTTTTACCACATATGGGCTTCGTGGTTGAGTCCAACCTACAGGCCAGATGTTTGCCCCATTAATGCTGAAAGTTTGCTCAGGAGGAACTTGCAATTTGACTCCCATTTGTCTTCTTATTTATCCCACATCTATTCACTACGATAGCATACAGTTGAAAGCTAAGTTTGGACAATATTCTAGCTATTTGTTAATTGAATAGTTCGCTTTAGAAACATTACTTTGGACTTGTGATCTCCCTTAACAGTGTTCAAGTTCTTAACTTGTATTTTGGTTAGAATACTGTAGTCATTCAATATATTTCAAAAGTAATATGAAAGGCAAAATACTGTTAGTGGAAAGAAAACTTCTCTACTATCCAAAGGATACAATTCCTTTCTAGTTTTGTTACTAACTAGCATAAAGCTTATTGCCTTTGAGTCAATCTTGACTCATAACAACCCTATAGGACAGAGTACAACTGCCCATAGGGTTTGCTAAGAGTGACTGGAGGATTTGAACTGCTGTCCTTTTGGTTAGCTGCCTGATACTTAACTACTGTACCACCAATGCCCACTTATTAGCATAACAGATCTGCAAAGTCACTGTTTCCTTATCTATAACACACACATACGCACACATGCACAAACATACACACACCCACATTGCACTTGCTCCTACACATAAACGGATTGTTTTGAGGCCATGTGTGTATACATTTGAAAACGTTCATCCATGAAAAAGTAAGTCAAACTAGTTTGTTATATGTTTATATCCTCCTGCCTTTTCCTGTTTTTTTTTTTTTTTAATGCTACCATCTATCTGTAAAATTTCCCCCTTATGTAAGCTTATTCATGTCATTTCTACCCTTTAAGATCCAGCTCAGATATTTCTCTATCATATTAGGAGTTCCCTCCTATATTTCCACCACAAACAAAAATATTTCTAACTTATCTGTATATGTACAAGAGCAATCTGTAGCATAGAGTTTTGAAGATGTCCCATAAATATGTGCCAAATTAAATAAGCCAATGTTAGATTAATACAATTTTTTAAGGATGAATTTTCACTTGAAAAAAATTATTCATCTGCCATAATATACCCTTCAAACAGCAAGAAAGAAAATCACTTCTTCATGTGAAAAAGTTCTTTTTTTTTCTTGCAGCTGTAGATGAGTGGATACTCTCTGTTTTCAAGGAAAAGACTGCTGGGATTTAATCATTATATCTCCAAAGATGCCCATAGTTATCTTTCAAGTATTCTTCCTTAACTCAATCATTTATTTCAAACTCAAGTGGAACGTTATCCTAAGAATACTAAAACCTTAAAGTTATTTTCCCTTGATATTTTGATAGCTTAGTGACAATGTTAATAAATATTGCATTATTTTCTCAAGACCATAATTTTTTAGTGTTCAAAATATTAAAGAAATTAACCTTGGTTAGAATCCTAAGATTTGGGGCCTCTAGCAATTTGTTACTTCTATTGTTAGAGTTTGGGTGTTATGTTAATAGAGGAATTTATTCCTCTCACTTAATGAAGTCTGTTTTATTTTAAATGATATCTCAAGGACATAATTTGAACTCATGGGATTGCTTGGTGATTCACTTTTCTCTGAGTAATTTCTAAATTGCTTTTTAAAATTTATTATATTCGGGGGAAATGGTCTGAAAACTCATAATAAATTTAATATGTTACAAAGTACACTCTTGTGAGAACAGATATGTCTGTTTTGTAGCTTGGGTGGCAGTGCATTTTGAACCTTCATAAATTCTTAGGCATAATATTTCTATTATTAGACAAACTGAAAAAGGTTTGGATATTGAATATATGAAGACAGAACCCAGAAACAATGCACTCATATGAATGAATAAAAAGGTAGAATACCTTGTTTTATAAATTTTATTATTATTATTAAAAAATCATGGTGAGGGCAGAGCCAAAGTGGCCATACTATCCCTCCATAGCAAAGACCCAAAAAACTAAGTAAAACAGAGGTAAACATCAGCCCTGGAATCCTAAGCATCAAATGAAGAGATAAAGAACTCAACCAAGCACCAAATGGAATAAGAAACTGACAGAGAACAGGAAGTGAGGAGAGATACAAGCGTAGGTTCCCTATCAGCTAATGTCACACAGATTTGCCATCTTAGACTCCTGTCAGAGATTGACAGGCAGAGAGTACAGGAAAGCAGATTTATGGAGCTTCCAGCAGGAGACAGAGCTCCCAGTAACCAGCAAAATATGCTTTTTCCAACCCCCACACTTCTTCACCCATCTTGGCCTCCTCAGCTTTCTGGCAAGCTGACTGACCACTGCCCAGGGGCACCGGCTCTGTCTCCTTGGATTTGCCCTGCTACAATGGCTTGCTCTTTCAGTGTCATTTTGTTGTTGGTGGTGTTGCTTTTTTTTTGGCTTCTTTTGGTTTCTTCCCTGCCTCTTACACCCTCCTCCTCCTTTGTCTCTAACACCTCGCTTCTTGTGCCATCTTTGCTTCTTCCTGACAGGCTGTGAAGCACTGCTTGTCCGGGGGAATTGCTTCCCTAGTCCACACCACCACTCTGGTGGAATCTCTGGGGCCTTTTTGCTTTGTTTTGTCTTGTCAGCTTGCTTGTACTGCGCAGCTTGGGAGCTACCTCCCAGGTCAGGCAGCTGCACTGGTGGGATCCTTGAGATCATTTCTTTCTTTCTTTTTTTTCCCTTTTTGTCCTTCTTTATTTCTGTTTCTCATCTCTCTCTACTTACCTTCTTTTCCTCTCTCCTAAATATCTGGCAGTGTGTGCCATCAGGCCCCTTTCTAGATGGGCTGTGCCCTGAAACCTGGGAGTCACTTCCTTGGTCACCAGTGGGATCCTTGGGGCATTTCTGAAATTTTTTATTTGTTTCCTTTTCTTTTTACTTCTGTTTTTCTTCGTTTCTCAGTTTCTTTTCTTTCCACTCCAAAGGCAAGCTCCCTCAGCACTTTTTTGCTTGTTTATTTGGCTCCTATTTCACTCTCCTCTCACTTTTCTTTCCTATACTCAGCTCCACACATCATAACCTCTCCCCTCCCCCCGCTTTCCTCCACTGTGCACTGAACATCACACACCTGAGAAGCACAGACATGGTTTACTAGAACCCGCCCTGCACTGACCCCAGGCCTGCCCTGTCGGCCCTATCACGTGCCACAAACAAGACATCACAGCCCCCCCCTCCTTCAGCTGGACCTGCCCTGTTGCACCACAGCCAAGTGACTGGCTCTGTTCATTGGACAAGGAGGTGAAAGGTATCTTTACCACAGAGAAGCAAACAACAAAGTATGCACAGCCCATCTACTCAGACATAATCAAACAAAAAAAAAAGTAGGGTGAAACAAACAAATCTACAGTCAATAAAATGAAAATAACTACTGAATGTCCTGAAGACAGCAGGCAATATCAAAACATAAAAAAAAAAAAAAAAAAAGACAGGATGGTAGCAGTAGTTGTCCAAAATTTTTTTTAGAAGATGACTTTCCAGTGGAAGAAAAGGCACTAGAACTACCTGATATGGAATTCAAATCTCTAATATTCAGAGATATCCAAGAGTTGAAGCAAAAGCTGACAAAACTGAGGAAAAAATAGACAAATTCATGGAAAAGGCAAATTCATGGAAAGTATAGAAAAAAAAGGAGAAATTCAGGAAATAATACATGAATAAAATGTCAAAATAAACTCATAACTATAAATTACACAAAAACAACAATTAGAAAATCCAAGAGATAAGCAAAGAGATTTCTGAGGTCTGAAAGAGATTTGAGAAGGCCTGAAACAATGGAAGATAGGATCAGCAAAATTGAAGACAAATATTTGGTTAGAACTTTGAGGAAAATCAGAAAAAAAAAAAGAAGAAAAATGAAGAAACCCTGAGAATGATATGGAATAAAATCAAAAGCAAAAATTTACAAAAGATTGGAGTTTCAGAACAGGGGGAGGAAATGAAAAATACAGAGAGAATTATTGAAGAGTTACAGAAAACTTCCCTAATATCATAAAAGATGAAAAAATCTGCAGCAAAAAAAAAGAAAACGCTACATAATGACAGCAATAAACTTATACCTATCTATAATTACACTGATTGTAAGTGGCCTAAATGCACCCATAAAGAGACAGAGTGTCAGAATGGATTAAAAAAAAAAAAAATCAGGATTCAGTGTGCTGTCTACAAGAGACTCACCTTAGAAAATCTGAATAGACCAATAAAAAGAGAAGATATTGAAATGGTGAAAACAAAAATTCCCAATAAAAAAAAAGCCCTGTCCCAGATGGCTTCACTGGAGAAGTCTACCAAACATTCAGAGAAAAGCTCAAAACACTAATTCCAAATGGATCAAAGACCTAAATATAAAACCAAAAACTAAAAAGAAAATTGAAGAAAAAACAAAACCAGTGCTAAACATCTTAATACAAGGCATTAACAGGATACAAACCATAATTAACAACACACAAACTCCAGAAGATAAACTAGATAACTGGAATCTTCTAAATGCTTATGCTCCTCAAAAAGACTTCACCAAGAGAAAAGACAGAGAAACTACAGAATGGGAAAAAATTTTTAGATATGACAAATCCGACAAAGCTCTAATCTCTAAAATCTAAAGGCAAATCCAATACCTCTACAACAAAAAGTCAATTAAAAAATGGCCAAAGGAAATAAAAACTTCACCAAATAAGATATTCAGGCAGCTAAGAGACACATGAAGAAATGCTCAGGATCACTAGCCGTTAGAGAAATGCAAATCAAAAGCACAGTGAGATAACATTTCACCCTGGCATTACTGGCATGAATCAAAACAGCAGAAAATAACAAATGTTGGAGAGACAGCGCGGAGATTGGAACTCTTATGCATTGCTTGTGGGAATGCAAAATGATACAACCATTTTGGAAAATGATATGGTGCTTCCTTAGAAATGTAGAAATAGAAATACCATATGACCCTGCAATCTCACTACTAGGAATATATCCTAGAGAAATAAGAGTCATCAAAAGAATAGACATATGCACACCCATGTTCACTGCAGCACTGTTCACAATAACAAAAAGATGGAAACAACCTAGATGCACATCAACAGATGAACAGATAAACTGTGGTATACACACACAGTGGAGTATAGGCAATGATAAAGAACAATGATGACTCTTGGCAACATCTCAAAACATGACTGAATCTGGAGGACATTTTGCTGAGTGAAATAAGTCAAACACAAAAGGACAAGTATTTTATGATACCACTACCATAAAAAAAATCATGAAAATGTTCACACACAAAAAAACAATTTTTGATGGTTATGAGGGAGGGGAGGGGTAGGGAAGGAAAAACACTAAGTAAACAATGGATAAGTGGTAACTTTGGTGAAGGGTGAGACAGTACACAATACTGAGAAGCCAACACAACTTATACAAGGCAAGGTTATGGAAACTCTGTAGACACATCCAAACTCCCTCTTGGACCAATTTGCTGGGCTGAGGGCTGTGGAAATCATGGTCTTAGGGAACATCTAGCTCAATTGGGATAACATAGTTTATGAAGAAAATGTTCTGCATTCTACTTTGGTGAGTAGTGTCTCGGGTCTTAAAAGCCTGTGAGTGACCATCTAAGGTACTGCACTGGTCTCACCCCTTTGGGAGCAAGAGAGAGTGAAGAATACTAAAAATACAAGGGAAAGATTAGTCCAAAGAACTAATAGATCACATCTACCATGACCTCTACCAGACTGAATCCAGGGCAACTAGATGTTGCCCAGCTACCATTACTGACTGCTCTGACAGGGATCACAATAGAGGGTATCAGACAGAGCTGGAATAAACGTAGAACAAAATTCTAATTCACAAAAAAGAAGCAGACTTACTGGCCTGACAGAGTCTGGAGAAACCCGATAGTATGGCTTCCAGACACCCTTTTAGCTCAGTAATGAAGTCACTCCTGAGGTTCACCCTTCAGCCAAAGATTAGTCAGACCCATAAAACAAAACAAAATTAAAGGGGCACACCAGCCCAGAGGCAAGGACTAGAAGGTAGGAGAAAATAGGAAAGCTGGTAACAAGGAACCCAAGGTTGAGAAGGGGAGAGTGGAGAGTGTTGACATGTCGTGGAGTTGTTAACCAATGTCATAAAACAACATGTGTGATATTTAATGAGAAGTTAGTTTGTTCTGTAAACCTCCATCTAAAGTATAATTAAAAAAAAAAAAGCCAGTGTAAGAATATTGGAGTTGCTATGCTCCTGCTAATCTATCTAACAGATTGTACAACTGTAGTAGATTTACTAACATCTGTTCTTTGCTATTGTCATGCACAATATTGGTAACAATAGCATATGGACAAAACAGATTTCTATAAATATTGTACTTTTTTTTTTAATACCAGAAGTATGGTAGATACTCAACCTGCACCGTGTGCCAATATACAGCGAGATATTTATGTAGGTAAATATGCCGAGCCTTTCCATTTCAAAAGTCTAGATGAGGACAAAAAAAGAGCCTGGGAGCAATATAGGTCAAGCTGTTAGGGTATCAGTGTTTCATCCGTAACCCCAACTTCATCTTGATTCCGTCAACTGGGAAACTAGCAGCTGTCAAGGAGCTTTCATTCATACTGTATAATGCCCCTGTCAAGGAATTATCAAACACCTTTCTGATTGTTACCAAAGAGTGGAAGTAAAATATTTGGGTTCATAACAGAACATTTATTGAAACAGACAAGGCTAACAATGTTTGAGAAACAGATTGGCTCCACACATGCCAAACATTTGCTACCATCTCATTAGGCTAATATCTCACTGCAAAAGGCCAAGTAAATATCATCTGAGGCCATGCATTTTGAAAATTTAGTTTTTACATTTTGCTTCAGAATCATCTAAAATGCTGGAAATAATGGGCTCCAAAAACAGACACCAAATTCCTTTCCAGAATTTAAATTTTACAGAAAGTTTCCTAAGACACATCTGAATAAATTAGGGGAAAGTGTACATTTTTATCTGCTATATATACTTAATAAGACAACAGTTGCTATAGTTGGTCCATATTAACAAATGAATTATTGCATTGTACTTGTGATACTTTTATGTTCAGCCAAGATTGTTTTGTAACCTGATCTTTTTGTAGCTTTTTAGGGTGCAGAGGCAGTGCAAAGAGTAAATGGTCTCCCACCTCAAAACCCTAACCTCCCAAAAAGAAAAACATCCAAGTGATTATGCATTTATTTACTTGCTTTATTTTTGCATATTTTCAATGCTTTGGGGGAACTTTTAATAGTGTAAATGAGAGATTAAAATTAAAATGTAAACAGTCATGATATGCCAATATATAAACTCTTTAGCATTGATTCAATTCTGACTCATAGTGACCTTACAGGGCAGAGTAGAACAATCCATAAGGTTTCCAAGGTTGTAATCTTTAAGGAAGCAGATCCCCAGGTCTTTTCTCCCTAGATGCAGTTGGTGGGTTCAAACTGCCAACCTTTCATTAGCTGCCGAGGGCTTAATCACAGTGCCACCAGCGCACCTATGAAAAAGGGAGTCAATGATGGGCTTTATAACATGAAGGTACAGGGTCATTCATCCTCTACTATGAGAGAAAAGCAACTTGAAAATATTTTGAGATCATATAATTAAGTTCCATAAAATTCAGGGTCTCAACTTTTCCAACTGAGCTCAAAGGTTCAAGTTGACAAAACACACAAAAAAAGCTAAGTTCAATTCAATGTATAGTCACTAATCTTAAAAACAACCAGTGTCTTAATTCGTGTATGTGTATTCATATCCAGGTTACACAAATTAAAAACAAGAAATCTAAGTGGAGTACATAAAGGTTCTATCATATATGCTAAATGTAGTTGTATTATTCTAAAAAACTAACTGAGGAAATGAGCCTTTAAAGATAATTCATTTCAAACTTCTGCCTTACAAGGCATCACAACTAAATCATTCCAGATCAATGAAAAAAAGGGTCACCTCAGTTGAAGAGGCATTGCTTTCTGTGTTAGATCACTTGTTTTATAGTAGCAGAATTCAGCAAATGTTGATCATTTATAAAGTGTAAGACAGTGCTAAATGTTTTATATATACATTATCTCATTGCATCTTTACTACATACTGTAACTCCTAAGCACCAAAAGTGATTCCTGGAGAGGTCACATAACTTGTTCAAAGTAACACAGGCAGAATGGATTTGCTAATTACGTTTGTTGGTCTGATATGATTGGTTCTGATGATCTGAACTAAGTTCGTTTTATTTCCTCATATGATTCCCCAATGTTATATTGATTACAAAATAACATGCAATTCAGAAAAATACACAGCAAATAGGTGCTGTCATACTGTCGAAACAACTAAAAGGAATAAACAGAAAACTTTATGGAACTTATTTGTCTCAAAATGGGATGAATTTTACCCTGAATCATTGCAGGAAGCATCTCTCTTTGTCCACTATTATACCACATGGCCTAACGTATTGTAGGCATTACTACATATTTGTTGGAGAAATGATGAATTAAGTATCAATAAAAGTATGAGACAGAGAAAGAAAGAGTGCAAAATGAGGAAGGGGTGAAAAATTACTCAAGAAGTTATTTTCAAGTTGTTTAAAGATAAGCCAATTGAATTCAAGAAATTAAAGTTCACTTATTCACTTAACACATTATTTGTGGTGGTGTTGTTCCTTTTTTAACCTACTTTATTGCATTGTAACTTCTCGTTGGTATTTTGTGCTACCCAGTCTATTCGGACTCATAGCAACCCAATATGACAGAGTAGAACTGCCCCATAAGGTTTCCTAGGCAATAAGCTTTACGAGAGCAGATCACCACATCTTTTGTCCCACGGAGCTTCTGGTGGGTTTGATCCACCAACTTTTCAGTTAGCGGCTGAGTGCTTAATCGTTGTACCACCAGGTTCCTTCATTGTAATTTAGATATAGTAAAATTTATTTTAAACATGTAATCCTAGTAGTTTTGACAAGTATATTAAGTCTTGTAACCACCACCACAATCAAGATATGGAATATTTATTTCCATCACACAAAAAGTTCCCTCCTAATCCTTCATTGGCAGTTCTCTCCCACCACTCCCAGCCTGAAAGTTAAATTCCCATTCTTCATTATCAGTATCACCACTGCTTTCTGTTTATTTGCCTGATATTGCTCCCATATCTTTATTTTGAACCTTTCTTTATCACTTTGCTTGAAGTGTATGTGTGTGTTTTAGCTCATAACTTCATTTTATTAAGAAAAAGGAAGAAAGAAAGAGATAATAGGGTGGGAATATCTACATTTTCAAAAGTAGAAAAGAATAAAAGCCTGCCTCCCTCATATCATCCCCTAGAGTTGACTGGCCACTCCCAACACACTCTGTCTATCCATGATGTAGCAGCAGGTAAAGACTCGTGGCCTTGACATTTTGGTTGTTCTCCCTGCAGTGAGGAGCTAGAGGAGCTGCACTCCAAAGACACAGATTCAGATGTGCTGGAACAGAGGGACCGCAAGTGCAAAATCAAGGGGACCCACAAATAGGTGACTGACATGACAGCTGGAGGCTGGCTCGAGTATATTTAATTTCTAACATTGTACTTACCCATTGCCGTCAAGTGGTTTACAATTCATAGTGAATCTATGTGACAGAGTAGAACTACCCTATCAGGTTTCCAAGACTCTAAATCTTTATGGGAGCAGACTGCCACATCTTTCTCCTGCATAGCGGCGGTGGGTTTAAGCCATCAACCTTGGTTTGCAGGCAAATGCTTAACCACTTGTACCACCAAGACACCTGTGTAACACTGTATTAAACTCAAACCAAACCAAACCAGTAGCTGCCTAGTTGATTCCGACTCATATTGACTCTACAGGACAATGTAGAACTGCCCCATGTGGTTTCCATGGAATGGCTGGCGGATTTGAATTGCTGACCTTTTGGTTAGCAACCGAGGTCTTAACCACTGCATCACCAGGGCTCCAACATTGTATTAAACCACAGGAATTTAATGGTGAGCAAGATAAAGAAGCTTTCTGAGTGCACAGAGATTAGAACCCAGGAGAAGAAGAGAGAGAATCAAAAATGCAGTCACTATTTAGTGTGTTAAGTGATAGGAAAGGGGAAATATGATTTTCTAAGATGAAGGAAAAGCAAACAAACTCTTCTACTTGGAGACAAATAAGACTTTTCAGAAGAAGTAACATTTAAGCCTAAACCTAAGGTTTGAGATGAGTTAAGTTTTGAGCACTTTTACTCGAGCAAAAGAAGAAAGATCTGCTAAAGAATCACCTCATTGTTTCAGAGTCTTCAAATGTATTTCCTTTTCCTTATTGGGCCTGTAGCAGTTTCTACACAGCACTACCTAATTCAAAAGTCCACGTAAGTTTCAAAGGAATTGAGAGAAAAAAAGAATCAACTATGATTTTGTAAATATTTAGAAAATGTCTGGACCCTGCCGCATTGCTTCCTGTGCTCCTCCCACTCAAACATGAACAAAGGTTCTAACATAAACATGTTGCTCCTGATAGTTCTAACATGCTTTGCTGTTGATGTAATTCCTCTCTGACCTGACAATACAAGACATGTTTTACTGGACAAATTATTTTTAGGGCAATGCTCTGTGTGCAGCTGTGAAACTACTGATGTTACAGTATGCAGATAACATCTCTTTTGGCAACAGTGTTTATTATTTCAAAAATGCAAGATGAAAAAACCCCATGTAAGAAAGTCAGGAAAGAAAAACTTTGTTGATAAAAATTTCAAAATAAGGGAGCAGTGTAGCAAAATATGTGAAAAATGCAACAGGCAATATGGAAAAAAAAAAAAAACCTACTGGCATATGAGCAGTCTTGTCAAAATGTTTTAATATATTTCTCTACGAAATAATAGACTAATTCCATCACTATCAATAATGGAGTATTCTAGATGGACATTTTCTGATTTTGATGTAGTGTGGCTACTCTGTCCGTTAAAGCGTCTTACTACTTATTTAAAAGGTTACCTTGCTGCTCTTTTATGTCTCTCCCCATGGACGATGTTGCTTGAAGGCAATCACTGGCCAACACAACTCCACATCTACTGCCTTGTTTAGTCCGCTGACTTGCTGTGTCAAACTGATAAAATTGTAATGAAACTTTATTCCACTTTTTAAAACATCTATGCTGTTTATTCATATTTTTCAATAGTTGAAGATCACTAAATAAGAAAAAGAAATGTGACCTCTTCAAAATATTTTTAATCAAAATTATCTGGGAAAAGAAGTTAAACATATGAAACAAAAGATATATCACATATATCTAAGAACTATATAAACATACTCTAAATAGGAGATGAGACGTAAGTGAACAGGACAGGAAACATGGTGGTCCGTTAAGTAGTCATGGGAATTTCAGGCTGGGATTGCTTGTTCTCATCTTTGAAGAAGTCTGAAACCCATGGAAGCAAATTCTTAGAAATTCCTTCACAAAATCTCATATCTTCATCCATCTTATTTCTAAAACTCACCCAAATCAGTTCCCTGAGAAAATACAGGAAAATTATAAAGAAAATGTAGGCTTTCCTGGTAGCAGAAGTCAAGTAGTGAGTATGCTTAAACAATTTTTGTAATTTACTCTTAGAATTAGAGGCTAGAGAAATGAGCAGGTTTCCATTAATTCTTTCTGAATATCCCCTTAAGACATTCTAAAACTATTACCATTTATTTCTCTACCCTGAGTTAAGCTCTACCATAAACTTTTTCTTTTTTTGGAGGGGGGAAGCTGGGAATTGATTTAAAGTACACAGTCACTAATGGATGTTAGGTTGTTGTTAGGTGTCCTAGAGTCAGTTCTGACTAATAGTGAACCTATGTACAATAGAAAAAACACTGTCTGGTCCTGCACCGTCCTCAAAATCATTGCTACGTTTCAGCCTATGGTTACAGCCACTGTGTCCCTCCATCTCGTTGAGGGTCTTCCTCTTTTTTGCTGACCCTCTACTTTACCAAACATGATATCCTTCTCCAGGGACTGGTCCCTCCTAATAACATGGCCAAAGGAAATGAGATAAAGTCTCATCACCCGTGCTTCTAAGGAGCGTTCTGGCTGTACTTCATTCAAGACATTCTTTTTCTTCTTTCTTTCATTCATTCAAATCTTCTTCTGGCTGTCCATGATATGTTCAGTATTCTTCACCATAATTCAAAGGCATTATTTCTTCAGTCTTCTTATACATTGCCCAGCTTTTGCATGCCTATGAGGTGGTTGAAAATACCATGGGTCGGATCAGGCACACCTTAGTCTTCAAGGTGACATCTTTGTTATTTAAGTCTTGAAAGAGGTCTTCTCGGCAGATTTACCCGATGCAATAAGCTAATTGATAAAAGGAAAATCCTAAGCTCTTCTGGTTTGCCTAGGTTTGTATACCCATACAGCCTTCAGTACTACTTCCAACACTTTCAACGCTCTAATTGGGGAAATAATTTTCATGGCATCATTATGTTTGAAAAGGAAAAAAAAAAAGGTAGTATAAAAACAGGAGAATAATTTCTACAACAATATTAATCCAGTATATAGTTTTATGTTTTCAATGTTTTTATATTTTACAGTGCCACAGATTGAATAACAGCTATGATGAATAGCACCAAGAAGCAAGTCCATTATGGCATATCTCTCCCATAAAAAACAAATTCATGACTACTGAGGCAGGTATAAATATGTATATATATCGAGTTATCCCAACACAACTATCTAAGTAACCACAGTTATATTTACTTTTATGCTTTTAGTAAATGTTCAAAAAGGCATCACCAAAATTATTTTTAAAAGCAAACATACAAAAGTAACTACAGATTTTCCTAAAGGCAATGTTTTGCTATTCTTAGATGAGAATGAAAGCTACCTCTTTAAAGTTGTTCAATGAAGAGCTACGTGCATATAAACTTCAATTAAAATAACAATAACCATTTCTCCTAAGCCATAATATTTCTAGAAGATAATGGATATTGTGGTAAAAATGAATAAATATGAGATGCGTGTAGGAGTATTCAGGGTGTATTTCTATATAGTTTGTCAACCAAATTTGTGTAAGTGCTTCCAGAGGACAACTTCAAACACTCTATTAATATTTTAGTAAGACTTGTGGTTGCTGTTTTGGTGGCGTCGTAGAGGCCTTACGGACAACAGAGCGAAACACTTTCTGGTCCTGCAGCATCCTCACAATTGTTGTTACGCTTGAGCCCATTGTTGCAGCCACTGTGTCAATCCATCTTCTTGAGGGTCACTTCTCTTTTGCTGACCCTCTACTTTGCCAAGCATGATGTCCTTCTCCAGGTACTGGTCCCTCCTTATAACACATCCAAAGTATGTGAAAAGAAGTCTTGCCATCCTTGCTTCCAAGGAGCATGCATTCTGGCTGTACTTCCTCCAAGAGAGATTTGTTTGTTTGTGCGGCAATCTGTGGTATATCAATATTCTTCACCAACACCGTAATTCAAAGACATCAATTCCTCTTTGGTCTTCTTTATTCATTGTCCAGCTTTCCCGTGCATATGAGGTGACTGAAAACACCATAGCTTGGGTCAGGCGCATCTTAGTCCTCAAAGAGACATGTTTGCTTTTTAACACTTTAATGAGGTCTTTGGGAGTAGATTTACCCAACGCAGCACATTGTTTGATTTCTCGACAATTAGTAAGACTTAAGCATCTTAAAACAATGAGAAATTTGGAAAGTCTATCCAATTTTCTACAAAATTTTACTTTAGATAACCCTTTACAATATGCTTCATTTTTTCAGCATTAACATTTTCTTTAAGGTGTTAAGGAGCACTGGTGATAATATTTTAATATATGTACATATATTTATACAATTATAGATATCATATATAATTGTATGTAGTTCGTATATATATATATATATAAACAGGGAGAAGGTCCACAAATTCCTTAAATCAAGTGAGGTAACAGAAAGTCTAATTTAAAAATATGTTATATTTTAGACTTTATGTTATAGTTTATTGGTAAAGACTTATTTCTTAAGCAAAAATATCTGAAATAAAACTGGAATGACATTTTAGGTAGGCTTATGCTACAGCAAAATCAGTCTGAAGTCTTGACCAATAAATGAATCACTGTCCTTTTAACTAGGTAGCCTTGTAATATTAATTTATGAGAACCTGGAATAAATACTAGAAATCACTCCAATATCACCAGGTGTAGCTTTTTGTTAAATTATCACTGAAAGCAATTCTTGGGATTGTTCTTAGCGATGATTTTGTAATTGTGGGAAAAACACAACTACTTTTTGTTCTAAAACATGTATTTGAGTCATTATATCACTGATATTTATGGTGCAAAATGATTTGAATTTCATAGGAAGTTTTTATAGTAAGAACATTATTTAAAATATTGTCCAATTTCTTGCTTTTTTGGCCAGTAATTATACAGTTTTATCAAATCGAATAAAACAAGCAAACAAACAAACAATAATTTCAGGATCAGAGTGTCCAAAAAATGTCACATTAGTGTCTGAAACCACAAAATTACATCTTATACTGCCAAGTTTAAAAATGTTTTTGTAAGAATTATTACTGAAAAAAAATTTAATTGTAGTGATACGTAGTGACATATAAAACCAAACCCACTGCCGTGGAGTAAATTTCGACCCATAGTGACCCTATAGGGCAGAGTAGAACTGCCCCATGGGGTTTCCTATGCTGCAATCTTTACAGAATCAGAAGGCCACATTTTTCTCCTGAGGAGTGGCTGGCAGGTTCAAATCATTGACCTTTTGGTTAGCACCTGAGCAGTTAACCGCTGTGCCGAATTACAACAGTAGCTTATCACAGATATTATTATTCTAATTCAGCAAATATTTATTATTTAATAGGGAATATTAAAGTTATTGAATTGTTATATCCAATAATGATCAATAGTAGAATTCTCTCTAGTAGTAGCAACAGAAATTTTTCTAAGGGAATGACATTAAACTATTTAAGAACTGGTACCAGCAAAATTGTCTAGCAATTTGAATGACAATAATCTCCCTTACTACTCTACATCCCATCAGTTTACATAAAAAAAATAAATAATTACTGCAAAAAACACCATAAAATAAATGATGAGTTAAAACAAAACAAAAATAATATGTTTATGTGACAATTGGTATATATGGTCCTATGGTCCTTTGCTAGGGGTAAACAGCATGAACAACTTCTGGATTTAGAATGCCAGTATGTGACAATTGGTAGAAAAATTGTTCATAACCATAAGATAAAAAAAAAAAAAAAGAAACTGGAAATTGGTAAGAAAATAATTTAACAACTCAGTGGGAGAAAAGGCAAAGGATATGCACTGACAATTTAAAGAAAAGGAAATCAAAATCAAAATAGGATATAAACCTTGGAGTAGATTCTCAAGCCACATTACCTAGTAATTAGAAAAATGCTAATTTAGTAAAAAATGGAATTAGCCCCACTTTTCCTTAAACATATTGACCACATTTGAACCAACCAAATCCTGAGCTAACTAAGATCTAGGGAAATGACACTCTCATATATCTCTGGGAGGAATGTGTCTTTTCATTACTCCTGTGGAAAGTAATCTGGCAGTAGTTATTACATTTAAAAAGGGACAGTAATCCCACTTTTTGGCAACATATTATATAGAAATCAAAATACCATTTATAATGACATAGAATATTGCAGCCGTCTTTGTCATGGCCAAACAAATAGCAACAAAAATGGAGATGAACCATCAATTTGAGCATTTGTTAAATGAGTTATGGTACATCTATGTTTATGAAATATTATGCAACTATTTAAAGAACATGGAAAAAGTGATCAATATTCACTGACTTGAAAGATATCTTGATATATTTATTTGCTCACTCAACACATACTTTGTTGAGTGCATATTATGTGCCAAGTAACATTCCAGGAAATGAGGACAAATTGAGCAAGAGAGATTAAGAAAAGGCTAGACAGAGAAAGAGATAAAGACCAGTCTTTGCCTTTGTAAAACTTATACTCTAGTGTGATTTAAGTGAGAAAACACATTGTAGAATACTTTATAATCATGTTTTGTTAAAATAAAACCTTTATGTGGAAGTATAAATATGTGTGTTTGGATGAAAAAAGAGAACATTGCAAAGAACACACACATACTTATTTTGACAATTTTTTATCACAGGAAGAATGTGGAAATGGATACAAGTGAAAGAAATGTAAATATTTTCTTTGTATATTGTGTGTGTGTGTGTGTTTTCTTGATTGAGGGAACTTAGACTATATCTGTAATTTCTGAAGAGATATTTCATATAATATTTTTAAAAAAATAAATTTTGCTTAATACTTATTTTGCAAGGACCTTTGCTATGTGCAAATAATTTTGATATCTTTTTGAATAGATTGTTCAAAAACTAGAATTACAAAAAATCATTCTATGATACCTTCTTATGTAGTGCCATAAAAGGAATTACTCTATTCCAATTAGGGGCAGCTGAGAGTTGCTATGTTTGACTGTTTTAAAATTTTCTAAGTTGCAGTCTACAACAAAGTAGGCAATGAAGGCATTTGGACAATAACACAAAAACACTTTTCATACTGTAAATATATATTTAACAATGTTGCCAGGGAGTCATCTCAGAGTTATCTCTGAGATAACCTCTGCTCTTAGTGCACTTTTTGTAACCAGTTTGCTTTTTAAATATATATTTTAGCTATGTTCTGTCTACTAGATAACATACTTTTTGAAGCCAGGCACTGTGTATTATTTCCTAGTAGTGAAAGGTGTTTGAGAAATAGCTGGAGCTCAACAGATATTTATTTGATGAGCAATGGAAATAAATAAGACCTGAAGAAAATGGAAAATCTGAGTTTTAAAAATATTAAAAGAGATTTAACAGTTGAATTGAAAAACTATTTATACATTTGCTATTTCACTTTATCTTCAAATTTTCTTTAATAACCAAATACTTTATGAAGAAAAAATATTAAAAAAGCATAATGTTGGAAATATACGAAAAATGTGACTTTTATGCATGGAAGATAATTTTGAAAAAGCAAAAATAATAAAAATGAACATTTATTTATGAGTTATGTACAGGATTATCAAGAAATTTCTGTTGATTGTTTTTTTTTTAATTATTAGTGATATATTATGATGAACAGAAAGGTTTGCCATTTAAGTAATGGATTCCTATTTGACTGCATGAAATAAAGGATAATCATAGAAGAAATATGCTTTTTGTATGTATATATACATACACATATATGCATATAAAATATGCATATATACATATACATATACATATACATATACATATACATATACATATACATATACGCATACGCATACGCATACGCATACGCATACGCATACACATATACATATACATATATATAAGCCAGTAAACACACTACTGTTGAGTGAATTCTGACTCAGAGTGACCCTACAGGACAGAGTAGAACTGCCTCATAGGGTTTCCAAAGCTGTATATCTTTACTGAAGCAGCCTGTCACATCTTTCTCCCACAGAGCAGCTGGTGGGTTCACGCTAACCTTTTGGTTAGCAGCCGAGCACTTTAACCACTGTATCACCAGGGTTTCTTGTGTATATATATATATATATATGTATGTAGACATATATATATACACATATGTATGTGTATATATATATACATCAGAGAAAAAAATATTTATATCACTGCTATTAGGCAAGTTCTGATGAATGGAGAATTACTTAACAACTTAATTCCTCTATTTCCAGAATAAGAATACAAAAGATAAAATGAAGTGGGGGTCAAACTTCATACTCTTAAGAGTAAAATGAATTAAGAAAAAAGACCAACATGAGAGAATAATAACATAAAAAACCTCCCATTAGAATATGTTGAAGAAATGGCAAAGAGGACAAAATCAAGGCCATATATATAGGACCTCTCTTTTGAGGCTATATAAAACCTCAAAATAGACATTAGGGGTTAGAAAAATTTAGTTCAATTTTCATGTAGTATTAAAAGTCTTTTCAACAAGATGCTAGTTAAAGCAAAAATAAATTTGCAACCAGAAGAGCCTATGTAAGAAAAATAGATGAGGAAGAAGAAATCAAAGTATTTCCTGCTTTTTAGTAAGTCCAAGGGGACAAAATATTTTATTTCAAAATTTCAGGAAGAAATAAATGAATGATTTAGTTATACCAAAAAAAAAGAAAGACAACTTATTTTTGTGAGGGATTCTGAACTGTCATCACAAAGATCTTCCTTAATTTTCCAGAATCACCTGCAACACCACATTTTCATGTGATGATTTATACAGAAGCTTATTTCGTTGCCCCACTAAGGTGCATTTGGAAATATGTGGGCAGATTTTCACTACCACAATGACCTATGAACCTGGGCCTCTACTGGAATCTAGGACCGGGGTAACAGAGAAACTAAATGAAGACAGTGAAGAGGTTGTAACTACAATAAAGAATTATCCTTAAAAACCAGAGCCAAACATTCAGCCATGGAGTCGATTCCGACACAGAGTGACCACCAAATGCCAATAGCTCTTCTGAAAAGACACACAGGGCTGAATGATCCCTTAAATCATGAACATAGCTATCATTCTAAGATTCCAAAATTCTGGGGCACTGTTAAAAGGAAAGAGAAAATTGGAAGTTCAATGGAGCTTGATCATTTCAGCAGAAACACTGAGATACATAAACTTTCCGCCAGTGTAGGAGACGGAGTAAGCCTGAAAGAAAATCCTTTCTGAAATTGGGTAAAACTATGAGTTTAATGTGCAAATGACATTCATATGCAACAATTGTACCCTTATAGAAATGTTGGCATGATAGTATGTCAAGAATTGAAAATAATCTGGTATTTATCAGAAGAAAATATCATTTTAATGTTGCTTAGTATGATATTCAAGGTTGTGTGTCAACTTAGCTAGGCCATGATTCTCAGCGGTTTGGCAGTTAGGATGTAGTTTGGCAGCTATGTAATAATGTAATCACCTCCATAATGAGAGCTGATATAATGTAATCGCATCTGTGATGAGATCTGCTATGAGGAGCCAATCTATTGAAAGGGAGTTTCCTTGCAGGGGCGACCTGCATCCAATATATGTGGACATTCTGGAAAGGCTCTAGGGGCTTTTACTCACCCTGGATCCTGCATCTGATCTTCAGTTCTTGGGACTTGAGATAGCAGCTTACCTGCTAATATTGGGGTTGGTTTGCCTCTGCAGCCTGTGAGCCAGAGGCCTGCTGTCTGACCTGTCAATCACCAACCCCTGAAGCTACATAAGTCAGGAGAAGCCTCCAACCTGACTCACAGACTTGGGGCTTTCCAACCTCTATAACCACATGGGCCATTTCCTTGATATTAATCTTTCTCTCTCTCTCTCTCTATATATATGGTTAAGAGCTATGACTGCTAACAAAAAAGTCGGCAGTTCAAATCCACCAGCTGCTCCTTGGAAACACTATAGAGCTGTCCTACTCTATCCTATAGGGTCTATGGTCAATATGATTAGGAATCAACTTGATGGCAGTGGGCTTGGTTTTGGGTTTTTTGGTATATACATATACACTTCACTGGTTTTGCTTCTCTAGAGAACCCAGCCAAAACACTTAGAAAGCATCCCATCCTTTTTATTTTAGAGATGAGAAAACTGAGGTTCAGAGAGTTTATGTGACTCAGCCAATAATACACAGCAAGTTAGATCCAGATGTCTTCCCTTCTTTCCAACAATACTCTTTTTGTCTCAATAATAATACCTTGAAGACGCAATTCATAATAAAAATGATTAAATATTTTTTTTCTAAATATACTTCAGTAAGTTAAAATGGTGAATAATCTAAGAAAATCATTTTCTCTTGCCAACTAAGACATGGACTGTCCAGGGGTTCAAAGAATATGTATGTGAAGTATATTTTGGGGATGAGAATGTCTCCTAAGTTTGTACTGGATGCAACAACAAAAAAGCAATTAATATTACCCTTCCTTTTGATTTTTTTTAAAAAGATATTTCAGCCAAAAATGCATTTCAGAGAAATTCCTGTTCAGTTGAATTTTCAGTTCTTCCACACAAACACTGAATGTCTTATGAGTATGGAAAAGTTGCTGGCAGCCCTGAAGTCATGACTCATTTAGAAGATAAGTGGCTGTGCAAAAGGCTTCTACCATCAGGATTCATATTATTACTGAATGTCATAATAGTAATTCTATTCCGCAGTCAGACAAACGTTTACTTTACATTATAGTGAATATATTGTGGAGACTACTCTGTTTTCTTAAAGAAGCGACAACAGGATGTGTTATTGGTATTTGCAGTAATCTAATTAGGGAATTTACGTACTGACTGCCTCTTGAGCAACTTCCTTCTGAAAAGGTTTTCTGCATAAAAAGTGGATGTACATTTGGAAGACAGAAGAAAGCAAATGATTCAGCCAGATGCATTTTCACTTTGGGATTTAAAATAAAAGTTTACAGACCGTTTCAGAAGCTCTAAGTATTTTACCCTCTGTTTCTACATTGACCTGCAATAAATGATTTCAATTAACTAGCCTGGGCATATCATGTACAATTATTAAAGGTCAATGCACCTTTCAACATTATTTTATTTTTAAACATCACATTGTATAGTCCTTTAAGCTCTGATTTGAGAGAGTTAATGCACACTGTTGGACATAATTCAGTTTTAAATGATCGAGGAGTAATTTCTTCCGTAGCAACAGTCATTCTTTGTCCAGGACTCTAATAACTTGAAGTTTTGGGACATCTGTAAATTTCACGTGGTTATCACTTTTGAAAAATACACAATTACAAATGTACAGCATTTAAGTAATTTTAAATGTTCAACACTGATATTCTGCATTACTGAAATTAAAGTGAAAAGGTTTTTTAATAACTTTAAATTTTTAAATTTTTTTTTTTCAGCTACAGCTTAGGTTTGGTACCTGCAGGAAAACATATAACCAAACCAAACCAGCTGCCTTAGAGTCAGTTCTGACTCCTGGCAACACCATGTGTGTCAGGCCAGAGCTGCATGCTCCATGGGGTTTTCAGTGTCTGATTTTTTGGAAGTAGATCTCCAGGCCTTTCTTCCATGTGCCTCGGGGTAAACTTAAAACTCCAACCTATTGGTTATCAACTGAGTGTGTTAACCTTTTGTGAAACCTAAGGACTCCAATGAAAGCACATACCTAGTGGTTAAACCCAAATGCAGGTAATAGAGTCAGGAAGACCTGGGTTCACATCCTGACTCTGCTACTTAATATCTGCTGATCGTAGGCAAGTTACTTAATGTCTTTGGGTTTCTGTTTATACTTCTGTAAAGTAGGAATAACAATCCCGTCGTAGAGGTCAGTGAACTGGGTGTTCCACTTGATATCACTGCTACCCTTTTCATAGGTCTCTTCTTTATTGTCCCAGGGAATTTGGAAATTGCACTTGTCTAAATCCTTTTTTCATATAGTTCTTTTTGCCAGATGGCAGGTTCACCTGAGTTCTCAAAGGAGGAAGAGAAAGTTTTTACTCTCTGCAGATAGTTGCTGCAAAATGTGTGGGTGGACAGGAGATGCATATCAGCTTCCTCATGAGCTCTTTGGAACTTCAGCACCAGATCTTTGATGGTTTTTATTAAAAAAAAAAAAAAAAAATTTTTTTTTTTTTTTTTAGTGATCACTTCTCTGACCAAACCCTCCCAATCTTTTCATAGTTTTGTAAGTTCCTGATTCCTGTATTAAAGCCTCCATTTCTGAATTACTTAGAGTTGCTTTTGTTTCCCTGAGTGAAATAGACTAATGCATCAGTAACATAAAAGAACAAAATAAAAAATAAATAAAAGCCTCTTTTGTTGAGTCAGTTCTGACTTATAGTGAACCTATAGGACAGAGAACTGCCCCATAGGGTTCCTCAAACACTGTCACTTTACAGAAGCAGACTGCCAAATCTTTCTCTGGCTGATCGGCTGGCGAGTTTGAACCACCAAACTTTCATTCAGCAACCCAGCACTTGACTGCTGTGCCACCAGGGTTCTTCAAAACAAGACAGAAACAGCAAATATTTAAAATTAGTTGGTTCAACTGTGAACAGAATTATACTTTTTCATTAAGAGAGAAAATTAGACTTATCATTTGCTGTTCAAACAATAATATTAAATATTTATTTAGCACTTATTATGTCTAACTACTTTAAATTGTTTACCTATTTAACACTTAAAAATAACATAAGTGGTAAGCACTGTAATAATACAATTAATTAGGAGAGGAAACTGAGGCACAGAGAGGCTAAGCAACTTGCCTCTCATATGGCACTGTGGGCACATGTGGGCTATGAGTGGAAGAAGAAGAATTTGAAATTAGAAAATTTGGCTATAGATCCTGCACTTTTGGCTACAATGATGTCTTTCTTTGATGCTTGCATTTAGCCTTATGACCAATAATTTATACTCCATGCCCATAATAACTACCTCATAAAAAAAAAAGATGGTTATATTAAATTAGATAATATTTCTCAAATATTTAGTAAACCATGTCTTCCATAATAGGTATTAAATAAGAGGACATCTGTTGAGTGTTATTAACATTAATTTTAATGTTTAGACTTTCTTTAATAAATACAATAGTGAGTTCTCTGAAGGAAGAAATTGGCCTTGATCATTTCCCTACCTTAAACAAACTTAATTTGCATAATTAAAATAGTTACGGTGTTGCACAAAATTGTATTCAGAAATAGTAATGGAGCAAGTTCAAGAAAAGGTTTGTGAATGAAAAGATGAAGTTTGCATTGTAGGAGACTAATTAATTTGCAGAAATACGGTTGGTTGGTATTTTCTGTGTTTGAAATAAAAAGTGTAAGATTTACATGTACAAAACAAATGAAATGTGTTTAGATAGCATTATGATACTATATTGGAAAGAGGGATTGCTTTGGATGAACACATATAAAAAAATTTATATTAAATAACATTATTTTAAAAACAAAATATTAATACAGCATTTAAAAAAGAGTTATATTGAGTCCCTGGGTGGTGAAAATGGTTAAGTGCTGGACCACTAACTGAAAGACTGGCAGTTGAAACCCACCCAAAGGCATCTCGGCAGACAGGCTTGGTGATCTGTTTCTGAAAGGTCACAGACCTGAAAACTCTATAGAGCTGTGCTACATGGGGTCACCACAAGTCGGAATTGACTTAAAAGTGATGACAACATATACATATGTGTGTATATATGCAAACACGTTACATAGGTATGTGCCATGTATTTAAATAAACATATTTATATAAATATATATACATATATATGAATTGTACAGTTTAGGAAGTATAATCAAATCAATCAATACTTTTCTATACTCTTGTTAAATTAAACATATAATGTTGGAAGACTTTAATCTTATTTTAAGGTAGTTGCATATGTTTTGAAATAATGAACTACAATTTTAATTAGGAAGATAATATACACCTGGGATTATTTTTTAATTTCCCTTTTATCTTAGGCACATGAAAAGAGAGAACTGCACGGTACTCAGCTTCCATTACAGAACATTTTGATCAAATAGTCTATATAAGAATCTTGATTAAAAGGGGGAGAATATAGAAAAGAAAATTAAATTCTCATGGATTCCAGATTTTCTGGAGCCATGGAGGCTGGGTGAACCCCTGAAACTATAGCCTTGATATAATCTTTAAACCTTAAACCAAAAAATATCCCCTCACATCTTCTGAAAACCAAACAATAGTTCAGCTTTACTGGTGAAGAATACATATCTTGAGCATTGTGCTCTTTTAAGAACTATATGGGATCAAATTGTCAACAGCAAGTTGAAAGATTAGATAGGAAGACTAGAGGGCAGTGAGATTTTGTTAAAGTGGGAGAAACAATTTGGAAAAGGATAGTGAGAAAGGTTGCACAACTTGAAGAATGTAGGTAATGTCACTGAATTGTACATATAGTAACTGTAAAATTGGTGTATGTTCTGCTGTGTATATTTTCAACACCAACAACAAAGAATAAAATGATTATGAAAAAGCAAAAAACTGGAGTGTTAATCTAAAAGCAAACCAAACCCATTGCCATCGAGTCAATTCCAACTGATAGTGACATTATAGGACAAAGCAGAACTGCCCCATAGGGTTTCCAGGGAGTGCCTGGTGGATTTAAACTGCCAATCTTTTAGTTCAAACTCTTAACCACTGCGCCACCAGAACTCCATGTTAGTCTAAGGCCTTCAAAAACGTTGCGTGAAATTTCATTATTTTTTTACCCCTCTTTCACATCAATACTTTGATTATCTGATAAACTTACTCGAGACCATTTTCTCTATAAAAATAGCAGGAATTATAGATACTGGAAACCCTGGTGGCATAGTGGTTAAGTGCTACGGCTGCTAACCAATGGGTCGGCAGTTCGAATCCGGCAGACACTCCTTGGAAACTCTATGGGGCAGTTCTACTCTGGCCTATAGGGTCTCAAAGAATCGGATTCGACTCGACAGCACTGGGTTTGGTTTTTTGTATAGATACTGCATTTTTATAATTTTTTTTATATTGGTTTTTGGGTAGTGATGATTATTACTTTTTTTTATTACTTTATAAGGTTGTTGATTTAAAGGGTAAATGGGATAAAATGGAAATGGATTGAAATCTCAAATCTGCAGGCTGTATTATATATATAGTTTATTTAGGAAATCTCCAGGCAATTTCCATGACAGCTGAAAACTATATGATAACATAAATTATTTAAAGTTAAACTTCCCTGAAGATATTAGAGTGCATAACTCTGGAAAGACAGGAAAGAATGATTAATGTCTATTTGACAGGTTCGCGTGTATGTAGCTTATCAATGAGTACATTTTATATATTAAAAAAAGTAGATATATTTAAATTTAAAGAAAAAAAAAGTAATATGATACATTGGAGACTTCAAGTTCCAATTAGGACACCTGTCAAGTGGAATATATATTTCATATGTACCCAATATATTTTAACTTCCACACTCCTCTGCGTCTCCAAGATACCAGAATACCTGTGGTTTTTATATCTTATAGCCCACGCCTGAGCCCTCTAGTCACTATGGTAACTAAACTGTCTCTTACATTAGTACAAGGTTCTACTGCCATGCATTGAATTGTATGCCCCAAAAATATATGTATCAATTTGGCTAGGGCATGATTCCCAGTATTGTAATTGCCCACCATTTTGTCATCTGATGTGATTTTCCTATATGCTGTAAATCCTATCACTATGATGTTAATGAGATACATTATTGGCAGTTATGCTGATGCAAGATTAGATTGCGTCTTAAGCCAATCTCTTTTGAGATATAAAAGAAACAAGCAGAGAGACAGGGAGACTTCATACCATCAAGAAAGCAACACCTGGGAGCACAACGTTTCTTGTGGACCCAGGGTCCCTGAGCCTGAGGAGCTCCTCTACCAGGGGAAAATTGATGATAAGGACCTTCCTTCAGAGCTGACAGAGGGAAAGGCATCCCGTGGAGCTGATGCCCTGAATTCGGGCTTCTGGCCTACTAGACTGTGAGAGAATATATTTCTCTTTGTTAAAGCCATCCACTTGTGGTGTTTTTGTTATAGCAGCACTAGATGACTAAGACATCTACCCATGACCGTATAATCTTGAATAAGTTTCATGAATAATCCGTATAGAAGTATACCTTGCTGTCACATTAACTTCTGGCTAGCCTGCTTTTGACAAGTATATGATAATGTTTATGAAAGTAGTTAAGGAGATGGTTTGCTCTGTCTTCAGTAATGATGTAATATGTAGTGACAGAAACAAAGAAGTCTTATTGTCCATCATGGCTATAAAATGAAAAAAAAAGTTATTTTTTCCTGGAAATACATTTACTAATTGAGGAGTGAAAGGGTGGGTGGAAAGGCTGCTAATCCAATAGATCTGTTTTAAAATCTCTAGGTTCCATGCTGCAGACTCAATTATTTTGATAATCATTCTCAATATTTCTCAAAACTTTCAAAATATGTATTTGTATGCATATTTATACATGTTTTTGTTAGGTGCCATTGAGTCAGTTCAGACTCATAGCTATACTATGTAATATAAAACAAAATACTGCCAGGTCCTGCACACCTCTCACAATCATTTCTATGTTTGAGCACATTATAGCAACAACTGTGTCAATCCATTACATTGAGGGTCTTCCTCTTTTCCACTGACCCTCTACTTTATCAAGCGTGATGTCCTTCTTCAAGGACTAGTGCCTCCTGATAACATGTCCAATGTATATGAGATGAAGTCTCGCCATCCCCACTTCAAAGAAGCATTCTAGCTGTACTTCTTCCAAGACAGATTTGTTCATTCTTCTGGAAGTCCATGGTATATTCAATATTCTCTGTCAACACTGTAATTCAAACAAATCAATTCTTCAGTCTTCTTTTTCCATTGTCCAGCTCTCAAATGCACACGAGGCAATTGAAAAGACCTTGACTTGGGTCAGCTACATCTTGGTCCTTAAGGTGAAATCTTTACTTTTTAACACTTTAAAGAGGTCTTTTGCAGCAGGTATTCCAGATACACTGCATCATTTGATTTCTTCACTGAGGCTTCAATGGGCATTGACTGTGGATACAAATAAAATGAAATTTTTGACAACTGCAATATTTTCTCCATTTATCATGATGATGTTGCTTATTGGTCCATTTGTGAGGATTTTTGTGTTCTTTATGTTGAGGTGTAATCCATACTGTAGCCTGTAGTCTTTGATCTTCATCAGTAAGTGCTCCAAGTCCTCTTTGTTTTCAGCAAGCAAGGTTGTATCATCTGCATATCTCAGGTTATTAGTCTTCTTCCAACGCTGAATCCACATTCTTTTTCATATAGTCCAACTTCTTGAATTATTTGCTTAGCATACAGATTGAATAAGTTTGGTGATAGGATACAACCCTGACACACACCTTGCTGGTTTTAAACCAGATAATATCCCCTTGTTCTATTGGAACAACTGCCTCTTGTCTATGTACAGGTTACCCATGACCACAATTAAGTGTTATGGAATTCCCATTCTTCACAATGTTATCCATAATGTGTTATGATCCACACAGTTGAATGCTTTTGCATAGTCAATAAAACATAGGTAAACATCTTTCTGGTATTCTCTGCTTTCAGCCAAGATCGATCTGACATCAGCAAAGATATTCCTCATTCCATGTTTTCTGAATTCAACTTGAATTTCTGATTGTTCCCTGTCAATGTACTGCTGAAACCATTTTTGGATAATCTTCAGGAAAATTTTACTTGCATGTGATATTAATGACATCATTTGATAACTTCTGTATTTCATTGGATCACCTTTCTTAGGAACGGGCTCCTATATGAATCTCTTTCAGTTGGTTGGTGAGGTAGCTGTCTTCTAAACTTCTTGGCAAAGACTAGTTAGTTATCACTTCCAGTGTTGTATTCTTTTGTTGAAATCTCAATTAGTATTCTGTCAGTTCCTGGAAACTTGTTATCCACCAATGCCTTCAGTGCTGCTTTGACTTCTTCCTTTAGTACCATCATCTGCTACCTCCTGATATGTTTGAACATTGAACAATTCTTTTGAGTATAGTGATTCTCCATATCTCTTCCATCTTCCTTTGATGCTTCCTGCATAGTTCAATTTTTTACCCATAGAACCCTTCAATATTTCAACTTCTTTCAGCTTGAGAAATGCCAAGCATGTTTTTCCCCTTTTGGTTTTTAAACTCCAGGTCTCAGCACATTCATCTTCTCAAGACACCCTCTGAAATCTTCTGTTCAGCTCTTTTACTTCATCATTTCTTCTGTTCTCTTTAAGTACTTTACATTCAGCAGCAAGTTTCAGAGTCTTTTATGACATCTATTTTTTTTTCTTTCTTTCCTGTCTTTTTAATGACCTTTTGTTTCCTTCACGTATGATGTACTTGTCATTTCATAACTCTTCTCGTCTTCAGTCATTAGTGATCAATGCACCAAATCTGTTCTTAAGATAGTCTCTAAATTCAGGCTTGATGTACTCAAGGCATACTTTGGCTCCCTGGTTTTGTTTTAATTATCTTCAGCTTCAACTTGAACATGCATGTAAGCAATTGGGGGTCTATTTGACTATTGTCCATTGGCCTTGTTTTGACTGAGGATATTTAGCTTCTACATCATCTCTTTCCACAGATGTAGTTGATTGAAACTGTGTATTCCATCTGGTGAAGTTCAAGCATATAGTGTCATTTATATTGCTGAAAAAAGATATTTTCAGTGAATAAGTTGTTGGTCTTGCAAAATTCCATCATGTAATCTCAGGCATAGTTTCTATCACCAAGGCCATATTTTCCAACTATAGATCCTGCTTTGTTTTCAACTTTTGCATTCCAATCACCAGTAATTATCAATGCATCCTGATTGCATGTTAGATCAATTTCAGACTGCAGAAGTTGGTAAAATCTTCAATTTCCTCATTTTTAGCATTAGTGGTTGGTGTGTAAATTTGAATAATAGTTGTATTAAGTGATCATCCTTGTGGGCATATGGATATTATCCTGTCACTGACAGTATTGTACTTCAGGATAGATCTTGAATTATTATTATTATTTTTGACAATGAATGTTGCACTGTTCCTCTTCAATTTATCATTCCTGGCATAGTAAACAGTATGATTGTCCAATTAAAAATGGCCGGTATCAGTCCATTTCAACTAGCTCATGCCTAGGATATTGGTCTTCAAGTGTTCTATTTAATTTTTGATGATGTCTAATTATTCTAGATGCATACTTCATGCATTCCATGTTCTTATTACTAAAAGATCTTTGCAGCTGTTTCTTCTCATTTTGGGTCATGGCACATCAGCAAACGAAGGTCTCAAAAACTTACTCCATCTAAGGTCAATTCTTTGAAGAGGCAGCTCTTCCCCAGTCATATTTATTGTTTTTATCATCAAGGTCAGACCCTTGCTGGTACAGTGTTCAAGCTCCTGGCTGCTAATCAAAAAAATAGCAGCTCAAAACCACCAGCTGCTCTAAGGGGAATAGATGCTTCCATAAAGATTTACAGCCTTCAAACTCTATAGAGCAGTTCTATTCTGTCCTATAGGGTCTTTTATGAGTTGGAATTGATAGGCAACAGGTACCATGAAGAGAAATCATACCCTTACCGGTAACATTGTATTGTCCATTATTATTTAAATATATTATGATATTGTTTTTTATCTACCAAGTCATTTCTGCTTTGTCACATAGGGTTGCTGTGAGTAGGAATTTACTTCCAGGTGCACAACAACAATAACAACAGCTTAAAAATAGGAATATAGTATTAATGTTTTAGTTAAACATTAGGCATGTGTTTTCTTTGTTTAAACATATTATGTCATGTTTGCCATTTTATGTAATGTCTAATATGTTTGGAAGCCGTGGTGACATAGTGGTTAAGAGCTATGGCTGCTAACCAAAAGGTTGGCATTCAGATCCACCAGACGCTCCTTGGAAGCCCCATGGGGCAGTTCTATTCTGTCCTATAGGGTCACTAGGAGCTGGAATTGACTTGACAGCAATGGGGTTTTTTTGGTTAATATGTTTATTAATTATTATTTTAAATACCATAAATATCATATGTAACAATACACTTGACTGCACTATTCTAAGAATAAATTTAGAATTTTTCAGAAAATAAAATTGGCATAAATTTTTATGAATTACACCCAAATTTCTGAGCTAGAAGGAAAGAATTTGAAATTAAGTTAAAAATTTAGAATAAAATATTTAAACAAACTGATAAAAATCAAAAACAAACCAAAACAGCATCATCCACAAAATCAAAGTATCTGTTTAGTTTCTTCCTATAAATAGTATAAATTTTGAAAACATTTTAACAGTAGCGCTTCTGTATGTCTCTTTCTGCAAGAAATTGATAGCTTCTTAAAATTGAACATTATTTTCAAATGATAAGACTCTGGTTATTAAGTAATGTGACTCACATGCTGGTAATGCTGGATGCATTTTAATTGTTATCACATGAAAATTAAATGGGTCCTTCAAGGGATTCAAGAAAAGAGAACGTGTTAAAGAGGTTTTTAAAAATTAAAAACCCACTAAAGAAAACACTTGCAACATCTGTTATTTTAAGTATACAATATTTTAAGGTCTTTAAGCCCATATGCCAGGAAAGTACTAGGCAAGCCAAATCCTAAACAATCTGATTTTATAGTAGAGTAGGGCGAATGAAATATATTCAATTGCGTTTCAATTCAAGCTAGTACATAAAACAATAATTTTGCTTTAATAAGGCAAACTCAAAGCCTCATATTTTAAAAATATATTTGGATTTGTAAATAAAAGGTCGGGAAGGGAACAGTACTTTTGTAACCAATCTATGACACTATAAGATTCTGATCAATACATAATTAAAATTCAAATGAGAAAACAGTTTAAGTGATTTTGAGAGTGGACTGCTGTAATAGCTCAGTGAATAAATAGACTTACTTAGCTCTGATGACCTACTTTGTTGTCAGAATTTTTAGTCACAAAGATGATGACATAAAAACTACTGAAACATTTTATAAGTATTAAAAATATAAATAGAAACTAAAGTGGCATTAGACATACCTTATAAACCCCCCCCCCCCAAAAAAAAACCCAAACCCAGTGCCATCGAGTCGGTTCCAACTCACAGCGACATACTCTATGCTTAGTATTATATTCTGTTGAAAAACGCAAAAGGTTAAAACAGGTGAAGAGGAATCTAGGCTGAGTCTATCTTAGCCAAGGAAGGGAGGTTCTGGTTCAGGAGTTTAAGCTAGTTTACTACCTCAGGTCTACAAAGAAAGATTTTAAAAATGAGATCTATATTTCCCCACTCACAACATTTCCTTTTGGGTTGTACAAAAGCCCTGCTTATGTATTATTATGTATTATTTAAGCCTCTCAAATGTGGAAATCCACCACCTGGCTGTCAGTTTTTTGTACTGTGGTGGCTTGCATGTTGCTCTGATGTTGGAAGCTATGACACAGGTGTTTCAAATACCAGCAGGGTCGCCTGTAGTAGACAGGTTTCAGCAGACCTTCCAGACTAAGAGAGAATAGGGCAAAAGGCCTGGCCATCTACTTCTGAAAATTAGCCAATGAACTTGGTCCAGTGTGCTTGTTTAAAAAAAAAAAATGTCATTAGAGGGGATCAATTGCTAGAGGACATCGGGTTTGGAAAAGCGGAGGGCCAGGTAAGGTGGGGGAGGCCCTCAGTGAGATGGATCAGCACAACCGCTGCAATAGTCTAAAACATGGCAGCAATCATGAAAATGAAACAGGACTGGGCAGTGCTTTGTTCTGTCGTGCATAGTGTCACCACGAGTCAGAGTGGCCTGGGGAGCTGCTATCTGTTCTGCTAATGTGGAAATAGTTGTAATTACATAAATAGTTTATATTCTTTCTCACTCTTGTACCTTTGAAGTGGTAATTCACTCCATATGGATTGACATTCCCTTTATCTGTCTGTTAAACGCATGTTTAAAATGCAGTCAATAGCTTATCTCCTCTAAGAAATATTTTCCAGTCTCGGGAGGTAAAGTTGACAATTCTGTGGAAAACTGCTATGGTAACATTTACTAAGGACTTACTATATGTTCTTGGTAAAGGTTAAAAAAGAGTAAAATAAAAAAGGGCGACTCTAGCAGGAGCCAGCTTCAAACTCTGCTGGGCTTTTAACGTCCAACTTGTCATGTGTCCCAACATCACCCTTGGGCTCAGCTCTTCACTAGAAGAACTCAGAGTTTCTTACGATCAAAGGATAGGGACTAAAATTAAGAAAGGAAAAGAGTTCATGAGGACAACCTAGGAGAAACCAGGCACAGCCCTCCCGGTATCCTTGCCCAGACGAATCACGTGGACACACTTAATTCTTCGGCCACAATGTGTGACAACACATGCAGCATTTTACCAACCAGGAAAGCTCGCCATGTCTTGATGTCTGCGGTTTCTACCGGTGGTGAGTCAGATCGGCATGTAGCACTGGTGTAACTCGCCTAGGCTACTCAGACTCCGGTCCCCCAGCACAAAATCAGGCATTCACCAAGAGTCACATTGTTAGCATCCACTATTTGATCAAACTAGTACTATGTGGCCCAGGATTTTGGAAATGTAAAAAATAATTTAAAAAACTCAGAATATTACAGAGCTCAGAGCTCATCTCCTAGGAGCTGGTCAAAAGCCAATCCTAAAGACATGACTTTCTTGGAAATGTGTGGGGTTTGAATAACCTAGGCCTACTGAATTAACTCTTTCCTGCACTGTAACCAAACACCTCAAAATTTACTGTCCTGCACATAGTCCATAACCACCATTTTATCTAGTGTAAATATAAATACAATATAAAATTGCAATGTTTTATTCATTCAACAAAAAGACTCATAAAACAATCTCTCTGTCCAAGAGATTAAAGTTTGATAGGTGAGATATTTACAAAATGGTATCATTACACCATCATGATAGCACATCGTATAGAGCCAGTGGAAGAGTGATCTGCTGTGGTGAGTGGTTTAAAGCTCACGAGACACAAACTGTCTGAGCTTACATCTTGGCTCTGCCAACTGGGTAAGTTACTTAAATTACTAAGCCTCAGATGCTTAACTGACAAATGCAACTATTAATAGCACATACTCCATGAGGTTTGGTGGGATTTAAATATAATAACACAAAGCCTTTTATCAAGGTATACCATCCAAAGACCACAAGAAATCACTTATAGTATGCTGTTTAGGTCAGCTGACATTTCAATGGTACATTCTGGTGTGAGTTCTTTATCTTTCATTAAAAAAAAAAAAAAAAAAAAATTTTTTTTTTTTTTTAGCTGGGAAAAATTAATAATTTATGAGTCACTTCTTTTGAGAAGTATAAACTCATAAAACTATTTTGGGTCACTATGAAATTGTATACCTTTAAAAAACATTTACCTAATTCCATTTGCTCTGCTTCCACACTCGACAACAGCCCTTTGATTACAATTCAGTTTCCCATGTAAAATGTTCAACAGAGAAAACTTGGATGGATCAATTGAATTGAATATTCTGGTTAATTTATTGCATATGTTTTCAAACTAAGTTAATAAATTGTTCCTCTGATTTGTACATCAATACTGTGTGAGGCTTATTAGTAGATCAGGTTCCCAAAAGACTTGTTACCTGCAGGTGTGCTGATGAAATCGAAATTATGGGCATCTTCGGCAGTTGGAATCCTCCAGGCGCTCCTTGGAAACTCTGTGGGGCAGTTCTACTCTGTCCTATAGAGTCGCTATGAGTCAGAATCGACTCGACGGCACTGGGCATAGATTATTACTGGATGTTGACGTATGGTGGTCAGTTTGTGAAACAATGTCTGGGAGGTCAATATGTCTCCAGGTGTGATTCTTCCACATTCCTCTGCAACAGGAATGGAGCTTATGGCAGGAGCTTAATGGAAGGATTTATTTCTCCTCCTACTTCTAGAATCTAGAATAATACAGTGGTTCTTAGAAGATTATTGATATGGTTATGCATAGTCAAAAGCACCTTTGAAAAGTTGTCTATGGCTGTTAATGACATATATGGTCTTATTATTCTTTTTTTTAATTTTCAAAATTTTTTCAGTAATGAGGAAACTGATATCCATAGAGGTGAAGTTAATGGGCCAAAATCATTTAGTTATTGAATTTGGGGACTCATAATATTAAGTAATTTTTTTTTGAGCATCAAACCTCTGAAAAGTACCTCATTTTGTTTGTTATAACATAAATGAGTAAAACATGCTCCCTAATCTCAAGGAGAAGTCCCTGGTGGTGCAAATGTTTAAGGGCTCAGCTACTAACAAGAAGGTTAGCAGCTCACATTCACACAGAGGTGTCTTGGAAGAAAGGCCTAGTGATCTACTTCCAAAAGGTCACAGCCATTGGAAAACCTATGAAACAAGTGGAGTTACCATGAATTGGAGCTGACTTTATTACAACTTGTTTTTGAGTTATCATCAAAGAATTTTTAACCTATTAAAAAAGTTGAAAATAGCTACATAAATTAAGATATCAAATAAGCGATATAAAAGGGTGGGAAACATTTGCTATGCAATACAGCAAGGGAAAAAGGGACTATATTGTTTAAATGTTTCAACCAAGGGATTTCAGATGGTTTCTTGTGTTGAACAAATCATTCTTTTTCCCGTTCATTCTCTGCCTAACCATTCCCTTCATTTGGAAATGTTCTTCAAGTAGAACAACCACATGGTGGTACACTGTACACCTTACTGAGCGTGGATTTACTCGCTGGTCCCCCTTACTGAGGGCAGATGCCACACACGTTTAGTTTCACCATTCTGACACTTTTGCGTTACTTAATGTTCACCCGTTAGCACATAGTCCATTAGCTTTGTACCACAGAACTGATCACACAACTGTGTGAGGTTATTTTTCTCTCCACATTCTCTCCCTTGATAGTTGCATTCACATCAATAGAAATTCACACTAAAAGCGTTTTAGACCTCAGAAGGACCATAAAATATCATCTTATCTAGCCCCTTATTTTACAAAAAAAGATACCCAGTGATTAATCTAGAACTCTAAATTAATTTTCTTTAGTGTATTTTCATGCTTTCCAGAGCCTATGTTTCAGTCTGTTCTAATCTCTGAAATTAAACATGAATTTTCATCTACATTTAGAAAAGCTACAAATGAGAAATTAATAGTATGTATTAAAATTATTTCTCTCTCCCATATTCTAAATAAAATAAATGAATAATTACAATACTTACAGAATTTTATTATTATTACATCCTTTTAAATACACCTTATTCCTGATAAATAAGGTGCTATTTTAGAATTTTACATGAAAGTCACTGGATATGCATTCATTTGTATGCATACTAATTTGGGTGACTCATTCAGTCTATTTCTAGATAGAGAAATGAGACAGCAAATTTCTCTGTCTCTGTATGTGTATATGTATATATATATATGTTTTTGTTTGGTTTTGCTTTGTTTTCTTACTAAGTCTTTCAGTCATGGAGACTGTTATAAAAAAAAATCACTCCTAGTACCTGAGTCGCTTATAGACATGGAACTAGCTCCTAGAGAAAGAAGTAAGTTTGGTTTGATTTAGTACACACTAAATGGTTTAAAGATTTAACGATATAATCTGTATATTTGCCCGTTTCATTAAATTATTATTCACTATGCAAAAGTTTTGGTAGCCCTGATAGTGCAGTGGTTAAGAGCTCCATGACTAACCAAAAGGTTGGCAGTTCAAATCCACCAGGCGCTTCATAGAAACCCTATGAGGCAGTTTTACTCTGTCTTACAGGGTCGTTACGGATCAGAATTAACTCGATGGCAATAGGTTTGGTTTTTTGTCTTTATATATGTGTATATATATATATAGGTGTGTGTGTGTATATATATATGTATATATTCCCCTCCCCCTGGGAGGCTTTAGTTTGATAACGGATATAAAGCACTGGAATAGGTTATCAAAAACTTTGGATTTAAAACTTTATGTAATTAACTAAATTGTTTTGGCCCATTAACTTCACCTCTTTGAATATCAAATTCCGTATTTGATAATTATAGGGAAATTTTTGAAAGCTAAAAAAAAAGATTATGTATTGGAGAAACTGCAAATGGTCTCATAATATCAGCTCTCTCCATTGCAGCTCATTATGGACAAGACATAGATAAATACTTTTTGATCAATGGCATGTGAGTAATATTGCAGCTTTCATGAATATTCCATGAAAGACAATTAAAGTCCACTTTGCCCCTTGCGGCTAGATCCAGAACACTTTGAACCATGAAATGAAACAAAAAATGAATTTAAAAACAAGACAAAATAACACAAAATCTTAAGACATATAAGCCAATGAGAACTTTAATGAGAAACATATTTTTTTTTCTCAAAGTCACTAATTCTTAGGCCATTCTTTTTTAAAAAAATAATTTTTATTGTGCTTTAAGTGAAAGTTTACAGATCAAGTCAGTCTCTCACACAAAAACCCATATACACCTTGCTACACACTCCCAATTACTCTCCCCCTAATGACACAGCCCGCTCTCTCCCTCCACTCTCTCTTTTCGTGTCCATTTCACCAGCTTCTAACCCCCTCCACCCTCTCATCTTCCCTCCAGGCAGGAGATGCCAACATAGTCTCAAATGTCCACCTGATCCAAGAAGCTCACTCCTCACCAGCACCCTCCTCCAACCCATTGTCCAGTCCAGTCCGTGTCTGAAGAGTTGGCTTTGGGAATGGTTCCTGTCCTGGGCTAACATCTTAGGCCACTCTTACAGCTATACCCAACCTTAACTGATACACCATGCACATAAGATTACCATATTTTTATACAAATAACGTACACCTTGTACGTTTGTTTGCCACCTGCTCCCTCCACCTGCAAGATGTTTTGGTAAGCACTGCTATGCTGGTTTTACTTTATGTGTTGCTGTTAAAAAAAAAAAAAAATTACAACACACTTAAAAAAATACCTCATGGGGGAAGGGAGCAGTTGAAAAATAAGCTTAGAAGGCGTGTGTTATTTGTGTAAAAATACAGTACTGAAAGTCATAGCAGACTTATCTGAAGTAAGTGTGATGACAATGGTAGAATTTCAGCATAAAACACTTTTTGATTTTTGAGTAATCTCCATGAACCTTTAACATATTGATGAAAGATTTAGCTTATATCTGTTCACTATCTATGAATTTTGATTCTAGGCAATTAGATTCAAATCCTGCTTACATGACTAACTCCTCTGTGATATGGGTCGAGCTGCTAATATCCAAGTATCTCAATTTACTGGTCCGTAAATGGCAATACAAATGTAAAAGCCATGCTGAAGAATAAAGGAGATATAGTAAAAAATTTCACATATTTACCTAAAGTATAGCAAGAGAGTAAGTATGTGACAACTATTATTATTTATTTTTCTATGTATATCTAAACATATTATTTATTTACGTGATAATCAAATCACTTCACGAGTGACTGGGAATACAATGGAAAACTAATACATAGCTTTAAAGCATATGTGACCCAATAAGAAAGATAGGCATTTGGAAAATAATTTAACAGGTGGGACAATTTCTATATAAACCCATTGCCATTGAGTTGATTCTGACTCATAGTGACCCTATAGGACAGTGTAGAACTGCCCAGAGGGTTTCCAAGAAGCTATTGGCAGATTTGAACTGCCAACTTTTTGGTTAGCAGCTGAGTTCTTAACCATTTCACCATCAGGGTGCCATTTCTATGATAGTGACATGCATATGATAAACAACATGCAGGAAAATCGTTTCTGGAAAGAAGTCAGAGAATATGACACTTCAGCTTAGACATAGCAGACAATTGTGTCAGGGGAAGGGAGACCATTCCCTGAAGAGTGAGGAATGTATGCTAAAATCCGGAAGTAAGGGGGCTATGTGTTATCATGGGACTTCATATAGTTCAGTAAAGCAGAGACACAGCAGGCCAGAAAGAGCTGTAACTTCTATACAGTGGTTGAAGAGATAGGTGAGGGTAAGGACATGTCGTGCTTCGAAAGTTTTGCTAAGAAAATTGCACTTTATCTTGACCTTTGTGAAAACCACTGTGAAACTGGCCATGGGAGAGCAAAAACCACTGGGGAAGGGAACCAGTTAAATTTGCAAAGGGCCTGAGTAAAAGTAGAGACGATAAATGACACAACTTCTAAAAAGTTGGTTTTGAATAGGCATTGAGGAGACAAAGACCGTGAATCAAATGGCCAATCAACAAGGCTGAATTACTACAGTATTGGTCAATATGAAAAAGGAGGTAAAAAAACATAAAATAGGCTGGTGGAATTAGTTTCAACAGGATCTTGAAGTGGAGTTCAGTTAGAAGCATACCCAATCTCTTGCACCGAAAGCAGACGAAATTATGAAATATTTGAAATTTTGAAAACTGTCTTTGGAAGCCACAGTGGTAACTTAGTAGGATCAAAGGGAAAATAATTTCTTAGAGCGGAGACAGGATTACACTGTAAAAGGGTAAGGGCAAGAAAAGATATGCAATTCTGAGAAAATTCTTAAAAGCGAGGGAATTTTTTAACATATACCATCCTCACAATCTTTACTATGTTTGAGCCCATTATTGCAGCCTCTGAGTCAATCCGTCTTGTCGAGGGGCTTGCTCCTTTTTGCTGACTCTCTACCAAGCATGATGTCTTGCTCCAGGGACTGTTCCTTCTGATAACGTTTTCAAAGTATATGAGATGATGTCTCACCATCCTTGCTTTTAAGGAACATTCTGACTGTGCTTCCTCTTGTTCATTCTTCTGGCAGTCCATAGTATATTCAATATTCTTTGCCAACACCATAATTCAAAGGCATCAATTTTTTCTTCAGTCTTGCTTACTCATTGTCCGGCTTTCCCATGCATATGAGGTGATTGAAAAGACCATGACTTGGGTCTGGCTCACCTTAGTCCTCAAAGTGACATCTGTCCTTTTTAACATTTTAGAGAGGCCTTCTGCAACATATTTTCCCAATGCAATACATCATTTGATTTCTTGCCTTTCCTGAGAATGTTGATTGTGGATCTGAGTAAAATGAAATCCTTGACAACTTCAATATTTGTTCCATTTATCATGATGTTGCTTACCGGTCTAGCTGAGGACTTTTGTTTTCTTTATGGTGCGGCATAATCTGTACTGAAGGCATACTACAGTCTTTAATCTTCATCAGTAAGTGCTTCAAGTTCTCTTCACTTTCGGCACACAAGGTTGTGTCATCTGCATAGCAAAGGTTATTAATGAGTCTTCCTCCAATCCTGATTCTGCATTCTTCATATAACCCAGCTTCTTGGATTATTTGATCAGCATATAGATTGGATAAGTATGGTAAAAGATACACCCCTTTCCTGATTTTAAACCGTTTAATATATATAAGGAAAACCTGGTGGCGTAGAGGTTAAGAGGTAGGGCAGTTCAAATCCAGCAGACGCTCCTTGGAAACACTATGGGGCAGTTCTACTCTGTCTTCTAGGGTCACTGTGAGTCACAATCAACTCGACAGCCTTTTTTTTTTTAAGATATGCCAATGGACAGAGTGGAAAAGATTTTTAAATAGGGAATTAGAGGAGATTGAATCAGGGAATAGTGAAACACTGCATAGAAGAGGGGAATAAATATAGGAAACTAATATCATGTTGCATAATTTCTAGTGTTTTCAGGGATTTCAAAGATTTTAATATCTGAATTTCCAAAAGAATAATTGCCAGCAGATGGAGTCTTGTTCGATTCAGTTTCAGAGGAAAGCTGTTTTAAAACTTTGCTGGGATTTTTAACAGATGGATTGGGAGTAATGAAGGGTGGCAGCAACCCCTTCCCAGAAAAGGGTTTAGCCTTTGCCTATGTTAACTGAGGTAATTTAGGGATCTATGTTTTTATGTTTTAAGCAAATAGCTTAATAAGTTCATGAAGAAATGTTAGAAATCCTTTGTCTATGATGGTGTCGGATACTTAAATTCCCTAATTTTACAAGTTTTTCACAGATGAAGTTTTTTTTTTTCCAATTATAGTCCCCCTTTTTTGTTATTTATTAACCTCAATTATATATATATGTATACACACACACATCTATAAACACAGCTTCCTTGGAGTCCCCCAGGACTCACGGTGACCCTGTGTGTGTCAGAGCAGAAGCGTGATCCACAGCGTTTTCTTTGCCTGATATTTTGGAAGTAGATGATCAGGCCTTCCTCCTGAGGATCCTCTGAGTGGACTTGAACCTCCAGCCTCTCGGATAGCAGCCGAGCATGTTAACCATCTGCACGACCCAGGATTCCAGTGTGTACATTTTGCCGCTGTTGTTGTTAGGTGCTGACTCATAGTGACCGTAGGTAGAACAGAAGGAAGCACTGCCCGGTCCCGAGCCATCCTCACAACCACTGTTATGTTTGCACTCATAGTTGCAGACATTGTGTCCATCTATACTGTAGGAAAAAAAGTATTTCAAATATAAAGATCAATCAGATACGTACTTTCACTTTTGATAAAAATTTATTTTCTTTGTGTTTAACTATGAAAATAAATTTTTTACAATGCTATATTGGGTGCTTTGTCAACTTCTTCTTATTTCCAGAGAAGAATATTTATTCCTCACATACTTATTTAAATAAAAAGAAACATTTTTAGAAGAGGCCTTGAGAAGTTTGTGTAGGCCCATGAAGTGCATTACCACAATGATGGTGTTTATCTGCCAAAATTTGATCTACACTGACCTAAATGTCAGCATGAGTTCAGAGTCTCAGTATTTCCTAGTCCTTGTGTACACACACACGCACACACACACACACACAAGCAGACATAAATGATTATCTCATGTAATATTAATTATAAAATAGTTGTATACTAAAAACTGGTCATGATATTTCAATTACGGGAAAATACAAACGAAGAGCAGAGAATTCTCAGTGGTCTTTATTTTAGCCCATTTCCACTTCTGTGTTCTTCAGAGGGTAGTAAAACCATACTCTGACATAATAGTGATTTCCCACACAGTAAGAGGTAAAATACTACCTAAAGGGCTTATTTAAAAAAAAACAGAAAATTTGATTTCTGTTTAGTGGGTCCAAAATCCACCAGAAATACAGAGTAATAAACGGTAGTTCAAAGAAGTGCATGCATGCTATATGAAGCATAACTAATGTTCCTTGAAGTGAAGACAGTCTATGTATCCAGGAGACTTCGCTGAGGTATGTACTTGTTACATTTAAGCCTTTGCAAGTTTTGATTCCTAGGCCATGTATAGTTTACAAATATTTAAAGGGTATCCTTTCCTTAAGTATAGCAATATACTTTATGAGAGTAGAGCATATTCTAAAGAGCATGGTACCACTCCTCTAAACATCCCTCCCACAACTCATCCAAATGCTGTACTAAACGATAATGTCTTCTAAATGATAAAAGTTTTCTAAAAATGTATATGTGTATATACATACGTATAGTGAATTAGAGTTTGGAAAAGATTTGGGGACAGTTATGATATAAAGTGATAAATAATTAAACAAAATTTGTTATTTGCCTTGGAATAAGTGTTTACAATGGAGTATTTCTGCTTTTACTTATTCTTATCCTTTCTTCTTTGTCATCAACCAGGAGTTAACTAAATGAGAGTGTCCTCTCTCTCATTTTGTCCTGGAAAGGAAAATCAGTAAATAAGACAAGTTCTTCTTAACACCCTTACTGTGCTCTAGATTTGCTCTAATGAAATGGGTATCGCATCAATCTCCAAACAATCATTTTCCTGACATGGTAAAGGTATTTGAAATTTATTCATTCTGCTTCATCGCATCCTGACACAATTGTATTGTCATTTATAATCATCATAGCATACTTCAATCCTATTTCTACATATATGTTAATAACCAAAACCAGACCCAGTACTGTCGAGCCGATTCCGACTCATAGCGACCCTGCAGGACAGAGTAGAACTGCCCCATAGAGTTTCCAAGGAGTGCTTGGTGGATTCGAACTGCAGACCCTTTGGTTAGCAGCCATAGCACTTAACTGCTACACCACCAGGGTTTCCATATTTTAATAAGAAGTATTTTATTTAAAAAGATAACACAGGAGTTAAATATTTGCTGGAAAATATGTATATGGATTTTTTTCTGTATCAGAAATAACAGAATATACAATTGCATTCCTACCACTGACAATTTTATCAAAGTATTTCAAATTATTCAACATTTACATAAAATTAGTATACTCTGTTTTACAATTGTACCTGCTTAGATTTGTATGTTTTCATTGTATTCCACATTTTTTTCTATTTTTTAAATATTATAATGTAATAGCCATTCTAAAATTTAAAGTATATTGGGCTATGGCTAGTTTTTATGATTTCATAATCTTTTTGTGTGGGAATGCAATTTCTTTTCCTTTACATTGAAGAAAGTGTCTCAAATCACAGAATTTATCTTGCCTTTGTACATAGGCTAAAGTATTTGGTAATAAAATAGGTTAATTTAAAATGACTAGTACAGCCTGTCACAAAATTTTAGGAAACTTGCTGGCTTAGAGACCTGACTAGTGCCTTCAATAAATTTAAATATCAGAATTAAGTATTGACACAATATAGTAAAAAAAAAATTCAGAGAATAGACATAAAATCCTTTTGTTCCATACAATTTAGTTTAAAAAAATGTTTAGCCTTCATTTATTAATAATCTAAATTATATGTGATAGTAACATATTGAACTTTATTTTCATGTTGGAAAAAATAAAGAATTATCATTGCAAAAAGGAAAAAAAAATTGCTCAAAAAAAAAGTTCTAAGCGTATAAGAAAGAGTACATCATATAGGAGAAAGCAATATCTGGGGCCTACGAGGTATGATATCTGATGGATTAAACAATAAGTAAGCAAGCAGTATAAGAGAGAAAAGTGGGCCCTGGAGTCTAAGAACAAAAAGACAGATAGTGCTTTAAAAATACACAAAAAGAAGAAAAAGGTATAGTTTAGAAACAATCATAATAAAGTCAGTAAATAAAAGAGAAGGATGAAGACAAGTAAGCCATGAAGACTGAAGTGTCATGGGAAGGTGATGTTCAACAATAATGAAAAGTGAGAAACAACTCCAAAAATTATCAAGAAAGGCAACATTCTTAGAAGAACAAAAATGTTTTACAGACTGCAATTTAATATTTGAATTACCTCCCTGGAAACCTTTTGAAACATGCATCCAACCTATAAATAAGAAGCGTACTATAATCTACATAATTAGCTAAGAATTCCTATTTGCTTCCTAAAATTCATAATTTAAGAAAATCGTGCATGCCACACATTATGAAAATATCTTAGAAAAATCTCAAGTGAACCAAATGAAATTTGTCCATTGAAACAAATATGCTGTGGTCACCGCATGAAGGTGATGGCCCTTCACCCCAAAGATGGTTCGAATGTTGAGAATGATCCGGCTACATACACACCAAGATGTTGTGAAAAGGTTTATTACTCATTCAATGATGTTTTCTGGAGAAATCTGGGCAGACTCTCACACAGGTCCAAAAATGACTTGAAAGGCCAAGAAGAGTGACTGGCTTTGGAGTTTTATTGCAATTTAGGGTGATGATAGAGCTTATATGGTTTGCATAATTTAACAGTACCAAAGGAGGGAGCATGTGGGCTTTCTTATTGGCTTGTCCAATTTTACAGCAAGAGAGAAAGAGGTAGGAGTAGTGCTCAAAAGATGTCAGCAGTTAAACTTCAAAAACGGAGCTAGGCTCTGAACTGCGGACTATCACACTTTAAGCACACCGGCTGCCATTGTGTCTGACCCTAGGCAGCCCCGTGTGTTGGAGTAGGACAGCACTCCACAGAGACTTCAACGGCTGCATTTTGGAAGATCGCCAGACCTTTCTTCTGAGGTGCCTCTGTGTGGATTTGAACCATCAACCTTCTATTAGCAGCTGAGCACAACTATGTGCACCACACAGGGACTCCATTGTAAACATATACACTGTATCAAAATAAATTTAAAATTTAATTTTGACAGGTATTTTAGAGAAAATCAAAGTATATTATTACTTATTACATAAGCCTGTAAAATCTTGGGGAAATAATTAACAATTAAGGACACAGGCCACATAAAAAAAAAAATTAACCTCTTTTCTCTGCTAGTACAACCTTGGCGATAAAAATACATTTTCATCAGTAACTATATATTATTTGCTTACTGTTTGCAAATGGGATGGTGAAATTCAATAACAGGAAAGCATCAGTCCTTTGTAAGCGGTGAAATTTTTTTAATAATCCCAAAATGATCATAATTTATCCCCGTATTGGAAAGTTAATACTTCCTCTCCTTGTAGGGTTTGAGGATAACTGATATGCATGAAAAATAAACTAATCATCTTGACAAAACCCTAGACTGGTCTGCTGAATTAGGATTATACCCTCAACAGTTATTTTCTTTTTCATGAAAGCCATGTACATTGTAGCATTTCTAAGAATGAGTGCCACACAATAGAGGAAAAGCGATGACATGTATTAGATCCATGTTGTTGCTGGATAGTTTTCTGTCTAGTTGATTCCGACTCATGGCGAAACCATTATGTGTCAGAGTAGAACTCTTCCATAGTGTTTTCAAGGCCGTCACCTTTCTAAAGCAAATTGCCAGGACTGTCTTTCAAGGTGCCTCTGGGTGTGTTGTACCATCAACCTTTTGGCTGCTAGTGGAGCACTTAACAGTTTCCACCACCCAGGAACGCCTATTTAGATCCATGGTTAGCTGCTTCTCCTTACTCTATTGTCCATTAATCTGAGCGAAGTTCTTTTTTGTCTGAAACTCTCAAAAGCCACCTGTCTGGCTGTAAGGGAGGCACTCTATTGAAAGCTGGAATAATGGGTACTCTTTGTCACTCATTTTCATTTCTATACACATTTGATGGCATAGGGCTATGTTATTCCTGGAGCCCTGGTGGCACAGTGGTTTAGGCCTCGGGTGCCCTTAACTGCCGATAAAGATAGGCAGTTTGACTGTTCAAATCCACCAGCCACACCTTGGAAACCCTGTGGGGCAGCTCTACTCTGTCCTATAGGGTCACTGCGAGCCGGAATTGACTTGACGGCAACAGGTTGGTTGATTTGTTTGTTCTTTTGTTTTGGTATGTTTTAGCTAGACAGACCTACCTATGAGAATTGACTGACTCTGAAGGGCCATTGATAGCCTCTCACTTGAAGTAGGTTCAGTGTCTGAATGCCTGGATAAACTTATCTTGCCTACCCGGCTTTGGTTTCTGTTGTTTGAAAACTGTATGCACAATAGCTTTCGTGCTCCTCTCAGTCTGCATATTGCTACTCACTTTATTCTTCCAGAAACTTTATTTGCAGTGCAAAATCCTCGTGGGATTACAACCCCTTGCCTGGTTCACTGCCTCACCTAACCCTGGTGTGATCTGTTCACCCATGTCGAACCCTGTCTTATTTTAAACAGCTTCCTAGTCACTCTGCCCCCAAGAGGAAGTTATTTTGTTTCTTTTCCCTGCTCTTTGCTGCCCTCATTTGACTGATCACGTCTTGGTAAAAACATTTGAAAACAGTATAACCTGTTGCCATCAAGTCTATGCCGACTCATAGTGACCACTGTAATGCACAGTGTCATAGTTAGCTGAAAGCTTAACCACTACAGCACAAAGGCTCCTTTAGCTGGGTCAAACCCAAGGAGTAGAATGGGCTAATAACATTAGAATTCATTTATTTTAAGGAAGTAAATCAAGAGAAAAAGCATACACAGCTAAGGAAAGTCAGAAAAAAATAAACCCTGGAGTCATAAATCACTACTAGAAAATGCTGGACAAATTTTAACTTCTCAATGGAGTAATTCTGCCCTATTTAGTGCTGTTCCTATGAAGCCGCTCTTGTAGACAGAGAATACCGTATAAAACCAGAAACTAAACCTGTCTCCATGGAGTCGATTCCAACTCATAGCGACCCTATAGGACAGAGTAGAACTGCCCCACAGGGTTTCCAAGGAGCAGCTGATGGATTTGAACTGCCAATCTCTTGGTTAGCAGCTGAGCTCTTAACCACTGGGCCACCAGGGCTCCAGCATACCATACAGAGTATAGTAATCCCAAATATTGTGGTAACAGGATTTATTACTTTTAAGTAAATTTTGGTGCATATTGTTAATGTGTTTTTTTCTTTGTGTTCTAGGAACACAAAGGATTGTTTTAAAGAGTCCGTGTTATAAAAAGAAACAAAATTACAAATAATTCCACTACCTAAAGATAATAAATTTACATTTTTTCGTGGTAATCTCTATCCTTTAGTCATAAACATATAAATATTACATATAAAATAAGTGACACACATGCACAAATGATAGTACATGTTTCTGAAAATAAGACAGTGCTGGAATTTTGTTTTCATGCATTTTGGACAAAGTTCAAGTCATTTATATTTTGTGTAGATTTAGATTCAAGCCATCTATTATTCAAACATTCATCTAAGTGCACTGCACGTTCAAACATATAGAATTTCACAACCTTGTTTTGTGTGTATTGGATGTTAAGGACATATAGGCTGGGAAACTACTAACATCTCAACACCAAATGTCTTTCTCAGTTAAAAGGTTTGCGATTTCTCTGAAGGAGAGCAGTGGCAATACGGGTCCTTGCACAGAAGACTGCTAACCGGCCATTTGACAAAGTTCCTGGATGCTTCCTTGACTAACATTTAGATTGTTTGAGTGCAGAATAAGATCATTCTATCATGACTCAATATTCCAATTTTACGAACATATATGATCATATAACATAGTATCTAATAATATAAGAAGGTTGAAATTTCATAATTTTCTTTTTGTATACTCAAAAACATGTTCTACACCATCACTTTACTTTCACTCAGCCCACATTCAATGTGAACTGGAGCATGAAAAACACTTTTAACGTAGTGTAAGAAACAAAGAATACTTGTAAGTCATAGAGTGAGACTCTGAACCGTAATTTATCCTTCTTATTTCACACAGATAATGGCTTGACGACACTTGTCTCAACACAATAGTGTTTGGATTTCAGTATTGGCAGATGCCCCCACTCAGGTGGTAGTGCTACCGAAGTGTGAAATCCTCAGTCTGGGCAAAATTAGGAAACACATTATGACATATCTTACTGCCCAGGATTAGCCTGAAGGCGCCAACTTATTATTAGCAGAGAATGATGCATGCCAGCAACTACAAAACTCCGATTGTCAAAGCAAACACCTGCATCTGTTCACCTGAAACAATGATTCCTACTTCTCCAATTAGTCACAGAAACTTGACCAAGCTCCATTTTACACACTGAAAATTATCTCAAGCCTCCATCTCTGTCCTCAAGCAAGCATTTTCCAAGATAGCACAGGTACCACAGACTTTACCCAAATTTCACTAAATGTGTGCTTTACCTATCATGTACGACTTCAGGAGGGTCAGAGCTTTGATGAGGAAGAAGTAAAACCAGAAAATACCAGTATTTCTTTCTGCAGAATCCTTCAGGCTTCCATTGCTTCACAATTGGTTCCATATTATACATGGAAGACATCTTAAAATTAAACGACAGGGAGTAGAAATGTGAGTACTGTTACTGGCTTGGGTGTCCCTACTCTCCACCAATATCTGTCTACAAAAAAAAAAAAAAAATTAAATGAAGGTGGTGATAGCCATAAAGAGATCTGAGATACGGTCGCAATTGTAATTCCACTGTCCACATTCACAAGGACTGTGAATTCCTTTATGCTAATATGGACTACACCATGTTCCTTTAGTAAAGAAAAATACTTCTCAGATTATTTGCATGTATAACTTAGGTTACTTACATTCCATTTCACAGGAGAAGGAGAAGTGTTTATAAGACTTTTTAAATTATGCGAGGAAAAGTTCCTGGGAGGAGCCAATGGTTAACATGCTGGGCCGCTAACCAAAAAGCTGCAAGTTCAAGTCCACCCAGAACCCCCTAGAAGAAAAGCCTGATGATCTACTGACAAAAAAGAATCTTCCACTGAAAATCCCACGGAGTACGGTTCTACTCAGACACACATCAATCACCATGAGTCGGAATCGACTCCATGGCAGCTGGTAGAGTTTATGTGAGGAAAACTCATTTCAAGTCAATTCATTTTTCAGACCATTCTAACAACTTTAATTAATCTTAGCACCAAGAAACTCTGATTAGAAACATCTTAGCTTAAAGATTAGGACATTGTTATGCAGAGATAAAAATATTTTGTTAACATTGTCCAATACGTTAGTAGTAAAGCCAGATCTACAAGCCAAGTTACCTGATGTGAGTCCTATTTTTTCTTTTTTTAGCATGCCATGCATCTTGTACGAGAAAGTCTACTGCCTATATGTAAGTAATCTTTAAACACCTGATGCTTATATGCATTTTGAATTGTTATTTTATCTAAGGTAAAAAGGATACATCTTGCTGATGCTATTTCTTAACAGATTTTTCAGCCTCATATTTAAGATTCACTATGCTCTGAATTATAAATTTAAAATGTTACTGTCATATGCAAATATATAATGTATAATAAAATTAACATTAATATTGATACAACATATATTTCTAATACATTGAGGGTTTTTTTTTCCCCAAAAGTGAAAATAAAATAAATAAGATAAAATGCACCAGGAAAATCTAACTGATATATTTCTCAGTCAGTTAAGAGGAAATGTCATAACACCCCCCAAATAAAAAACTCATTCAACACATTTGAAGTGATATATTAAAGAACAATTTACCCAGCTCTTTCTAATACCTGTCAATTAGCATGAGAATTAAAGAACAAAAAGGAGTGCTGAGTGGGACTGATCATAACAGTTATCAATTAATTCTCTTTCACGTTCAGAAAAAAAATATGTTTGCAGTAAAATCACTTTAATGCTGTTTAAAAAACTGGTTTTCTCTTTAAATGTTTGTCAAATTTTTGCTTTAGAAGAGATACAGGCCCTTTGAGAAAACCATTTTTCAAATAGGCTCAGAATTTTGTAATTCAAACCTGCTCTTCTGAAGTAGACTGCTAAAACTCTTATTGGTAGTGAAACAATTGAATTCAAATTTCAGTTCTCAATAGATCTAGCTAGGGAAGATCAAAGGAAGAGAAGCCTGGGTTAAGTTACCAATGTTGCTGTGAAATTTATTTCAGACTGGCAGGAAAAAAAAAAAAATCAGAAAAATACCTGGGATTTTGTATACATAGCTGTTCTATAATTCCTCTCACTATTTTGTTTTAATTTATTATAAAAAATGGTATGATAGGAAAACAGAAATTCAAATGGTAGCAGGAAAATTCCTTTCATGAGAAGAGTTTAAAATAAACTCTCACGGAAAAAATGCTGTTGTGATTGGACAATTCCTGTCTTGATTGTCCATTACTGCATAAGAAACACACCCAAAACATAACAGACTAAAACAGAAAGAACTTCTTGTTATTTACAATTCTATGTAGTGAGTATGCTATTCTGCCGGTATTGCCTGGGCTGGCTCATGTATGTGGCTGTATTCAGCTGGCGGGTTGTCTAGGACCTGTTTCAGCAAGGGAGGCTGAGGTAACTTTTTTTCCTGAGTTGACTTCACCTCATGGTTACCCCATGGGAGTCAGAGTAGAACTGTGCTCCACAGGGTTTTCAAGGGCTGACTTTTTAGAAGTACATCATGAGGCCTTTCTTCCAAGCCATCTCTGTGTGGACTTGAATCTATAACCTTTCGTTTATTAACCAAGTGCATTAATTGTACCAGCGAGGGACTCTTCTTGAACAAAGAGCCTTGTATCTTCATTTTGCACTGGTCCCCACAACTTCTGTTGCCAACCCTAGGGCTAATGGAGGAAACATGGAGATCAGTTAGAAAGGAAGAGAATCTAGATATGAAGAGATGATCACTTTGAATAGAATGGTAGCAGAAGAGGTGGTGCAGTCATTTGGACTCTGAATATATTTTGAGTCCAGAATATTGGACTCAAGAATATTAGAGTCAAGAGTATTGTCTAATGAATTTTATGTAAGTTGTAGGAAAGAGAAAGCTTCGTTGTCAAGTTTTAACATTATCCAGATTTACTTTTGTCTTCAAGCTAAATTTTCTACATGCAGGAATTCAAGATATACTATATATATATATATAGTATCACAGCAAAAGTTTATTAACTCTTGATAACAAACTGTAAAAGGAAAAGTTCCAAAATGAAGGCACTCATGTCAAACATAAGAATGATGAGCCGACATGCATTCCCAGGAAGCAAAAAGTCAGGAGGTAAACCATTTGTTCATTGGGATAATGTCTCAAGATGTAAATAAATTTTTACTGGGAAAAATGTTCATAACTGCAATGATGTATAACTTAACTGGCTGGCTCCACTCTCCTAAGTGGTAACTTGCTCTCTCCTAGACAAGTGGCCAACTTTTATATTTCGAAGGACTTCAAGTTCAAGTTGATCTTATCTATAATCATTCATTATCCCCCTACCTTTCCTTTGTTCTCTACAAATACAAACCCTTCCCTCCACTTGAAGGGCAGTACAGTGGTTAAGAGCTACAGCTTCTAACCAAAAGGCTGGGAGTTCAAACCCACCAGCTGCTCCTTGGAAACGTTATGGGGCAGTTCTACTCTGTCCTATGTGATCGCTATGAGTCAGAATTGACTTGATAGCATTGGGTTTGCTTTTTAGTTCTCCACTTGAATGGCAGAGTGCTTTGTATTTTTACTTAGCACTGCTCAGCTCAAGCTGTGTTATTCTTCAGTAAAACTCATTTTATTTCACTGCTAACAGAGTACAAGATTTTCTTCTTTGACAAAACTCAAATGTACTGGTGTTGTGAGTACTATTAAGTTATTTAATATCCCATACCTTAATCACCTCATCCATAAATTTGCAATATGTTGTTTTGTTGTAGGATTAAATTATTTACTTGACATACACATTAAGTGAAATATAAAAATTACTATTCTATTGACCCTGTATTTTATGACAATATATGTTTACCTCATTATAAATACATGAGTGACATTAAGATTCTTTTCCACTTACAATCATTACCTCTTCTGTGTGCTGTTTCTCAATAATAAGAACTATCTTTCTCCCAAATCACTTCGATATTAACATTTGTTTTTATCACCCCATTTAGCCTTGTATTATTCTAGAGGGAAATAAAATCAATCACTGCTAATTACATATTATTTATTCAATGCCGGCCTAGTTGCTGTGCAGATATGGAATATATCACTAAGGTTCCCAGAAATCTCTTACTCTCCAGATTCAGTTCTCTGATTAGAGTGGCTTGTTTCTTTCAAGTCACTTATGTTTATTTATTAAAAGCCTTGCTCTCCCTTCACTAGATTTTGAATCTCCTATCTCTGAAGTGCCCTTTTACTGATGTTTCAATTGCAGATGACCTCCACATCTGGATGAAAATTTCTTTCTTCTCTTAAAACCTCATACATTAAAGATGAGGATTTGGAAGGTACCTATAGGAATAACCACCATTTCCCCTCCAAACAAAACAAAAATGCTTAGAGATATATTTTTATATGGTTAAACATCATCTTATGGGATAAGGGGATAAAGGGAACTTCACCATCAGTTTTTAATCAAAAGGTAGAATTATTGGGTAGGCAATAAATAAAAAAAAAATGAGAAGTAGTGATTATTAGATTATTTCAAATACGATCAAATGATATCACTGTTGAAACACCGATTTTTAAAAAAATATTATTATTATTTTTAATTATTTTATTTTATTTTACTTTAATCCAAATTCTTGAAACCAGGCAGAGGACTGATGCGGCTGAAGTGAAAGGTAGAATGTTCAACTATTTTGGAAGGATGCCTCTGTAATGATGATATAACCCATTGTGGCATCTCAGGAACCTTATAATCTAGTTCAGAAACTGACTGAAGAAAGTCACAGCATCAGGGACCTGGGGAGCCATCTCTAGGACAATAAGCTGAAGCAGCGTGACTAGAAACTGGACGGTCAAAGTCACATTAACACTTGATAAGGAAAAGCCAGGTCATTGAGAAAAGGCTTAGACAGGTCTGGGGTAAAAATAATAGAGTTACGGAGCAAAGAAAATCATATTTACAACTACATAATTCTTGGACAGTTGTTTGTCATATGGAATTTTTGTAAAGATTTTAATATGATCTGATAATAAGCTAAAAAATGATAAAAAAATGATAATCCTTTATTATTTAGTTTCCCAGAAATACCAAAAAGTTTTAGTCTATTATCTATAAGGAATTTTAAAAGACATCATCATGAGAAATTTCACAAAGGCCATGGACTGTGAGCTCATTTGGGCAGGTCTGTATCAGTCTTCATCCCCACTCTCTCCACATGGCTCTAGGATCTGATGTATAGAAACACTCAACAATATTTTTTAGGTGAACCTGTGAATGTCAATTTAAAGGCGGGGGTGTACTGAAAGCCAGGTCAGGTAGACAAGATAGCCTATAGTTAACTTAGGATGTTAACACGCAAATGGCCGGAAAAAGTTTGAAGGGAAAAACACGGCATTAATACTTTTATATCAGAATTTATAATTGGTATTGTGAAATAGAACAGACATTGAAAAGTGCATAGAACAAGTACACACAGTTTAGCAAATGGTTATAGAGAAATACATATTAGTCACTATTACGGTATACTTATATATTTTTTCAAGGTTGTTCATAATATTTAAGTTATTCTAACTCCCTTTTACAAAACGGATGATTATTAGGTATCTCTTAAATTGGCAAGAGTATATCAAATGATACATTTTTGGCACACCAAGAGATAAAATGGAGTAGTGGATTGACATGATAAAAAGTCTAAATTAGTTAAGTGAATGTATTTGTGTCAATTAATCCCACACACTTTTTATTGAAACTACTCTTTAAAGTGAATTCCTGTGAAGGGGATAAAATTTATTAGATAAACATTTTTGCTAAAAGAGTATATGGATAATATATTATACGTCAACATTTTGAAATGCAAAAAAATGCAAATGATGATAAATACAGGTTTGTTGGAAAAGTCCCTCGGTTTTGGATAGATCTAAAAATGTCTGTTACTTGCAAATAAACAGACCTTCTAAATATCATCAAAACTGGTTTGTGTTGAGTACACTGACATTGTGGAGAGTATATTGGACTGAAACATTATTTGTTGATATATTCTCATTGGTCTCTTACATATAAAAAAGGAGAGAGAAAGCTAAAGTGATTTCAACACTTTTAAAATAGTCAAAAATAAATGTTATTTAAAATATTTGCTTAAAAGGCCATTGACATAGCACAGTGTTGTAAAGCTATCAAGGGGTACTGCCAAAATTCTTTAGGATATATATATTTACTCAGAATTATAAAATATAAAAAATATACACAGGTAATTTGTAACTGTCAAGTAGAGAAAATTTTCTGCTGCTTTATCAGTAAGAATCAGTAAGTTGAACCAGATTTCTCTGCTTTCCTGAAATGTGAACTAGTAATGTCTTTATAGGAGCACTGGTGGTATTGTGGTTAAGAGCTTGTGTGCTAACCAAAAGTTTGGCAGTTCAAATCTACCTGCCACTCCTTGGAAACCCTATGGGACAGCTCTGCTTTGTCCTATAGGGTCACTATGAGTCGGGATCGACTTGTCGGCAATGGGTTTGGTTTTTTTAAAGGGGTTTTTACCCTTAAGATCCTCCTCTGAAAATATATAACTGAATAAAAAAATCTCTTGGGTAGCTGTTGGAAGATCGTGCTGATGAAAGATCATTTTTTTCTAGCTTATATATTTTTTCTGCTCTAATTAGTACCTTTAAATGGGGCACATATTCCAAATAATTAAAGAAGAGTTAGTCCAGTAACTCCCACAGCAACATTAGAAATGACATTTACACACTTTTTCCCATGAATCAAATGGAAAACATAGCACATATAGACAGGCATTGCATATTTAACGAGGACGCACCTATTGAAGGAAAACTCCCTAATGAACTTCAGTGTGGGGACTCCCCTTCTTAGGGGAATAGTGAGGTGGAAAGTCCTTTTAGCAACTTGACGCGTGTGTTCTGTGCCGGGATTCCCCACGACTCTGGGCACCTCTGTGGAAAACACTCACTCACTGGGGAAGACCCGGAGGCATCAGTACTCGCTGGGGAATCCAGGAGGCATCAGGAGCAAATATCAAAGATAAAAACAGTTGAAATTGTTTTCTAGCAGCAGTCCTCAAGAAAAAATATTTGCGTGTTTCCGGCCCATGGAACAAAACAAGACTAAAGTGGTGCACTAACCCTGGGGCACGGACTAGAAAGTAGGAGGGAACAGGAAAGCTGGCAATAGGGAACCCAGGGTTGAGAAGGAAGAGTGTTGACAGGGCCTTGGGGCTGTTATCCAGTGTCATACAACAATGTGGGCACTGTGTGATGAGAAACTAGCTTGGTCTGTAAACCTTCATCTGAAGTTCAATAAAATAAATAAATAAATAAAGAGGTCTTTTGTAGCAGAAAAAAGAAAAATAGTTGCGTGTTTCCTATGCTTTCTTTGACCATATTTAAGGCCTCTGAATCATTGTTAATAGTCCATAATAATTCCCAAATCCAGCGCTCACGCTGAACGCTCCCTGACTTCAGTTTGATATATTTGGCAAAGTCAGCATGAGAATTTCTACCAATATTAATATGGCCAGAGGGACCTCTGAAAACATATGAAATTATTGTTTATATATTATATAAAAGATCACTTGTACCCTGTGCATAGTTTAAGGAAACATACTATGTAAGAGGCACAGTGTTGTTATGTCCCATACATTTCTTTTCTGCCAGTATGAAAAGTGTCTCCCGCTGGAAAATCTGTTATCATAATGCATAACTGTGAAGGCAAAGGAGCTCTGAGATACATTTATTCCTACACCACTCAAGTAGAACCATCCTAAGAAAGCTCAGGGTCCTAACCTCACCTGCAGTGTAAATGATAAATGTGCCACAATGCTTCCTTCCCGTGTTTCCAGCTTCCCATGGCTTTCATGTATATGTATATATATAGGGTTACAGGACCTGTATCTTAAGATTGCTGACAAGATGTCCGGTATGGTACTTTCCTATTTTATGACTTATTGAACTATGATTTTAAATATGTTCAGCCCATCAACAGGTTAAGTGAATTCCACATTTCAGAATTCTTTTTCGTTACATTTCATTGAGCTGTGTATCATTTCAGAATGGCTTCATGTGCACAAGCATGGAAAGAGTTCTGGATTTAAATCTGTACTCATCAGACCTGAAAACAATACAATTAAAATTAAAGAATTTCCCCAGTGCCTTAAAACTAAGCTGATGATTAAAAATAGCTGTTTGTGAGGCCAGTTAATACAGGGAAATCTGTTTACGGCACTGTGAGAACCTCCAAGGAATTCTTGCTTGCTGTGTGCCTGAAGTGATGTGTTTGAGAGACTCATTCTCCGTCTCTTCAGTTTAGATTAGCAAACAAAAACTGTTACAAAAAAAGAGGTTAAAGAAATGTAGACACCCAGGTGTATTTAGGGTTAACACATAGCTAAAAAAGGTTGATTTTTTCCAATTTATCTTGAGTGTTTTTGTGGCTTATTTTATGCACAGTTTCTAAAAACACTCTGACTACTAACGATACTACTAGGAAACGTGCACCTATGCCATGAGGTGCTCCTGTAACAACTGCAGCCAGGAAGACCCTGTGGGGCAGTTCCCCTCTGTCACATGGGACCACTGTGAGTCAGAATTTACTCAATAGCACTCAACAATAACAATAACAGGATACTCATACATATATAGAACTTTGTGTGTGTGAAAGTAACCTGTAAAACTTCTCTGGACTCACTATCCAAACTATAAGATATATATATGTCCGGGGATGCCATTCATTGAGGGGAAAATATCAGAACTCCTAGCATTATAATTATTTTTAATCTATAAACTATACAGAAACTGTGGGATTCCTACTGCATATGTGTGTAGTTGGAATCATTATGTAGTATTAACCAAATAACCACTGCAATTTGTCCAAGGGTCTTAATAGGTATCTGGAAAGTTAACACACATCCACTATGACAAAATACTGCAAACACAGGTATCACTTACTATAGTCTCTGCCATCGAGTCGATTCTGACTCATAGTGACACTACAGGACAGAGTAGAACTGCCCCATAGGGTTTCCAAGGAGCACCTGGCGGATTTGAACTGCCAGCCTTTTGGTTAGCAGCCATAGCACTTAACCACTATGCTACCAGGTTTTCCAACACAAGTACACAATGAGAAAATAGAACTGAATCTTCTGCTCCCAAGGACCACTTTTACGGTCATTATCTTCATATTAAGTAAAAACAATGATTAGTGAATCGTATCTGATAAGAACTTAGGCAAAAACATCTGTATTTTTTTAAATGTGAATTTATATCCATTTTCATTAAGGATGAAATTCACCTAAAGTATGTTTTGTATATTTTATGTTTATAAAATGAAAATTTTCCAAATTTACTGACCATCTCAGTGATAACAAGTGTCTATCAGTAGTGTTCTATCTGGTGACTATTAAAACACAAACACAAACACACATGCACACACAGCTATCATCTTCCTTTAAGATAAAGATGACATTTTTTTAATGATGAAAAAGAAAACAATGTTTCTTCCTAAACAGGTATTATGGAGAATGTATTTGAACTTGTTTTAGTTGATGTAATATTTTATTGCCAAAGACAATAAAATGTATTACATACAAAAACTCATTTTTGCATGTGTTATAAAAAGCTTTAAGACATAATTCTCTAAGCTACTTAATTTATTTAAAAAAAAGAGTTTGAAGGATTTAGAACTCATTTCCACATGTAGAAAAGCATAATACTTTTTGACGAGTTTGCAAGAAAAACCAGCTTACGATGGCAGAATAGATGGCAACTGAGAGCCTGAATTACGGTAAGTAACTTGCACAAGATTGAAAGATGAGAGTCCTGTTCCAGTAAGTGCAGACAATGCTGTACTTTTCACAGTTGGTCTCACATATCATTGTCAGAGAAGTTTGTCTCTGGTAGAAACAAATACAAACCAAATCTGAAGTCATTTCCAATGAACATTTTGATTCTCTGAGTCATACATTTTTAAATTCAGATCAAATTATTCTTAATAGTATTAATGTAATAACTCTGCTTGGTGATTTTAAAAATATGTCATTCAATCATTTAAGGAAACCTATGGAGTTTCGGAATAGACTCGATGGCACCGTTTTTTTTTTTTTTTTTTATGGAGTTGGTAATATTATTGTTGCAATTTTACAGATGAAATGAAGAAAAACAGAGCGTAGTAACTTAGGAAGGTCACACAGAAAGCCACAGGGTGGAATTCCTACCTCGGTACTCTGGCCCAGCGAGCCTGATCACAGTCATGGCACTCTTCTGTGTATTATTGATAGAATAATATTTCCAATTAGAGCAACAGATGATAGGTAGATGATAGATAGATGACAGATAGATGATAAATAAACACACAGTTGATACTCTTTATTTGCAGTAGTTATGTTCTATAAAGTCTTCTGGAATACTGAATTTGAAAACATTGACCCAGCCTTGCTCAACCCTAGCTACCTATTTTTCAGCACTCTGTATATGCATGTCTGCAAACAACCTCAGAATCAAACACCGTATTTTTACACCACGTGTATCTATATCAATCTACATACATACATACATATGTATATACACATGTGTGAGAGTGAAAGACTTAAAAGATACATTTTAAAATACTTTAGTATCTTTGCTTCATTCTTTCAGTTACAATTTTGTGTTTGCTTTATGATGGACACAATATATCAGGGCAGAATTATACATAAATGATTTCCATTTGGGAAGCTAGATACGAAACCCTCTGTGGCTGCTAGGGACAGATCTATTACAGCCCTGCAGTTCATGACACCTCTTCTTTTTTTTCCGTTTTTATTTTCTATTCCACTCTTCTACATTTCTATTTCTACTCTAGTGTCCCCTTTTTTTTAATGGATCAACATGAGCTTATATAAAACATTTCAATCTATTTACTGTGATAATATATTTTTATAAATAAATAAAATATGAAGTACTTTATATTTTAAGTATTGCATTAATACCATTCAATATATTTAATAAATATCCAAGGCTGTAACTCCTTACAGAAGCAGACTGCTACATCTTTCTCCTGCAGAGTGGCTGATGGATTCAAACCACAGATTTTTCGGTTAGCAGCCAAGCATTTAATCACTGTGCCAGCAGGGCTGTCCGTAAATAAAATACATGAAGGTGTAAATTTATCTTTTAAGGGATCAAATTCCTGAAGGGTCAGTGATATGCAGTGTTTCACAGTAACATAAATGAAAACATTTACTATTTCTCTTCACCATGATACCCCAAAACCAGCTGGAGTAAAGACATATCTATTTCTTACACTCACTGAAATCTCACTGCTATAGGCCATGCAGTTTCATTATTTAATGATTTTATTTATGGGCACATTTTCTATATAAAGTGCTATGTCTTGACTCTAAAACATTATATTTAAGTGATACGTAGTTAAGGTTCTATTGCAGATAAACAATGTGAAATAAATATGTGAACAACAAGAAAGGTTTTCAAAGTTTCCATTTTTATTTATTTTATTTTGATGTAGAAAAGTAAGATTAAAGATGAGATCCATTGTGTGCGACTAAAAACCTTCTACTCCTAAAAGAATATGACATATAAATTTAAAAATTTTATACTATAACCCTTCTTCTATGATTTGAAATTACCCATCTTTCATATGACTTAAACTCCATTAGAAAATTGTTGTTGTTAGGTACCATTGAAGTCATTTCAGACTCTTAGCAATCCTACAGGACAGAATAGAACTGCTCCATATTGCTTCCCAGGAGCAGCTGGTGGATTTGAACTGCTGACCTTTTGATTAGCAGCTAAGCTCTTAACCATTATGCCACCAGGTCTCCCATTAGAAAATAGATATACATTATTTCATAGGGAAATTATAGAAACCTTGAGAATTCTATAGATGGATTTCTGTTTCAGTTTCCTTCCTTTTTACTCAATCTCTTTCCTTCTTGCACCTCCGTGCTCCCAATCCAGCACCATATTAAAGAACACATGAAAAAGCATATCTTTTTTTTTTTGGCTTCACAGGAAAGGAAGAAAGGGCATTCCTTCCTGAGAATTCACAGTTTATGATAGCAGATTTTCACTGCTGTAAGTTAAATTGGTTGCATAGCAGCTAGAAATAAAATGCGAATAGTTAATTAGAAGGGGGACAGCAACAAGTCCCTTAAGATCTTCACAACTGTATTCCCTGGGCCTTTGATTCAGCTTCTGGAGAATTCTTTCATTGTCAGAGTGCGCTCCCTACTGACAAACCACAAATATTCTGTAAAACTGTTAAACTAACAAAACCTAACTGGTTGCTCTGGAGTCGATCATGCCTACCCACCTTATAGGGCAGAGGAGAACTGCCCCATAGGGTTTCCAAGGAGTGGCTGGTGAATTTGAACTGCTAGCCTTTTGGTAAGAAGCCGAACTCTTAACCACTGCTCCTAATGTCATTTAGATTATTTAATTTTATATTCCAGTCCTACAAGCTTTAAGACTGGGCTATAGAGATATTTGTAAAAAAATCTGATTAATATTCAATGGCAAAGCAGAGAATTATATAGGGAGAAATGAAGTTACTTTGAGGCATTAGGTGTACAAGCAGAATTGATCTGTTCAATAAATATTTATACCCTTTTTGTGTAATTCTCACTTAATGCCTACTCCATAAAACTCTATTAAAAATTTCTCTCCTCTTTTCTTTTTACTTAACACCTTCTAGTTTTTTAGTATAGGAGCCCTGGTGGTGTAGTGGTTAAGAGCTACAGCTGCTACCCAAAAGGTCAGCAGTTCAAATCCACCAGCCACTCCTTGGAAATTCTATGGGGCAGTTCCACTTTGACCTATAGGGTTGCTATGAGTTGGAAATGACTTGACAGCAGAAGTTTTTTTTTTTTTAAATGATGGAATTTGACATAACATTTGTTTATTTTCATAACTCATTTGTGTAATCCTAACGTAATGCCTAATGCCTACTCTGTATCACTCTATTTAAAATCTCTCTCTTCTATTCTATTTCCTTAGCATTTTCTAGTGTACTAGGTTGTGTCTTAATTCATCATGTATATTGCTTTGCCTGTCTCCCTAGGCGTGAATGCCAGCTTTCAGCCGACAGGAATATTGTTGGTTTTGTTCACTGATTTAAGCCAAAGACCTAAAACAGGACTCAATTTATTTGTAAAATAAATGAAAGCTTCCTTTAATCTCTTTGTAACATGGATTCCATCATTTCTCTTTATTATAGAACTTCTATTGTTGCTGTTCTTGTGTGCCCTCCTGTTGATTTCAACTCATAGCAAACTTATAGGATAGAACAGAATTCCCCCAGAGCATTTCCAAGTCTGTAATCCTTATGGGAACAGATCACCAGGTCTTTTCTCACATGGAATGGCTGGCGTACCCAAACTGCCAACCTTTCAGTTAGCAGCCCAGTGCTTAACCATTGTGCCACCAGGGCTTCTTAGCACTTATCTAGGGCATCTTATTTTCCTAGTGCTGCTATAACAGAAATACAATTGTTTGGCTCTAAAACACAGAAATTAATTTTCTCACAGTTGTATAGGCTAAAAGTCGGAATTCAGAGTGTGGTTCTTAGGGGAGGTCCTTCCCAGTCTATGTCAACTTCTAATAGTTGCCAGCAATCCTTGATGTTCCTGGATTTGTAGATGCATCTGTCTCTGTCCTCCGTCTTCCTCCTTCCCTGTGTCTGTGTCTATTCTCTTTATATTATAACTCAGAAGTGATGAGGTTTAGGACCCATATGACCCTGGTCCTACCCCTTTAACATAAGAAAAGAAAAGCCCCTTTTTCCAAATAGGACCACATGCAGGTACAGAGCTTAGGATTTCAACACATATTTTGGGGGGACACAATCAGTCCATAACATGGGGTTTACTGTATGTCAGTCACTGTTCTACACATTTCAAAATATCAATTTATTTAATTATAACAAAAATTATTTGAGGTGGGTAGGATTATTATTCACATTTTACAGACACAGGGACCAAGGTAAATTATCTAAGATTGCACAGCTAGAAGCCAAGTAAACAGGCCAACCATGCTGGGTCCTGAGTCTGATGAGGAATTTCAGTAGTATCCTAACTGTAACAATTAACAAAGGACATACTGAATTATTTTTCTGTGTATTTCCCTCCAAAATGCTCACTTATTGTTTGTTACAACCTGTCAGCACTGATCACTATAGTTTCTAAAGTAGAATTTTCTATTTTAATTTCTAATCTTTTATCAGATGATACTTGTTTGTAAATTAAAACAAGTTTAAATTAGCTATGTTATTTTTCATTTGAAAAAATGTTCTTTTTAGCACTAGCCCTAATATTTTGAGCTTTGGGAAAGCTGCCTATCTTGAAGAATGTACTGGGTTCATCCACTTAAAATCCCTTAGTACATACTGCAGCAGAACAATGTGGCCACTTGAAAGTTTGAATCAAAATATAAATAGCAGACAGTCAAACCGAATCTAAGGGGTGAGAGGATGGAGGACATTTGAATCCTATTACCAGATGTTCAGCCTCTACTGTGAATTCAAAAGCAAGGAAAAATGCTGTTAATTGGAAATGCTGTTTTAGGTCATCATGCTTTTAAAAATACAATTCAGAACTTCATCTCATAAGCAACTGCAACTCTGAAATTAAAAAAAAATATATTAAACATGAAACACTGCAAGGAAAATATAGAAATAGTTTGATTTTTCGGAATTACAAAAGGATCTCACCTGTAAAAAATAGGCTTTTTATTCTCTTTGGCTTTGCATGGCAAACTTTCATTATTTAGCATTCCAACTATACATGCAATAAGCAACCCAGGTATCAAAAATTCAGTCATTTCATTGTAGTAAGCTGTGGTCCCTACAATCCAGTTCATTAGTGGTTAGACAGAGAGAGAGTTCAATACTAAACCCTTCATTTTGAATCAGTTTCAGGTGGTTCTATTTCCAAAACTGTCGAATCAAATGCATTAATTATACATTTCCGTTATGGCAGAGCCAACATCAGCAGCAACTAAGGCATAATTTCTTTAGGAGGCAATGCAGCCTGTTCTCTGATCAAGTTTTGTTTCCCACAGGGAGGCATCAGTCTTAAATTACATAGCAAGCAGGCAAGAGAAAGGAAGCAAACAATAAAGCACTTCCCAGGGGAAGAAAGAATGAGGATCGGACTTGGGGTATCCTATTCAATAAATAAAATTCTATACTTCTGTCAATTATTTCCACTCAAGCACGCTTACATGCACATATACACACAAACAAGGTCTGAGATATTTACAAATTTCATTTTATTCCCATGGGTGATTTTACTTTAGGCAAGAAACTTCTACCTGTCATTTGGAGGATCATTATGTTTTCCTTTTACTCCCTAAAAACTAAAGAAGTATGGGGTGATTAATTCATATTAAGGATAGCTTTTTCTCATTAAACAAACAGATGTCTATTGACAGTGATATTAGTCAAATTTTCAAATAAGTCTCCACAATACTGCCATAACTGCTAAGAACACAGATGCCCATAAACACTACCTGAAGCATTGCTAAAATGAAAGCAGAAAAGACATCTTAACGGTCAATCAGTTTTTCACAAATACAACTTGTTAATTGATATGGGTGATTTAACTATACAGACTATATCAAACCCTCTATCATAGTATATTTACTTTGATATTAAGGAAACCAATTGAAGACACGACTTTCTGAACTCTAAGCCCGATGCTGATGCTAAAACTTTACTAAAGTTTCCTAAAACAGGAGCACTAAGAGAGCCACAAGTTCATCTGATGTGGAATTCTGGAAGTGTATCTTCTGTAGACTCTCTCAACATGAGGCCTTAACAAACGTGGCACTCCAGTTAAAGCTTTCCTCAGTGGTGGCAGCAGGCCACTTGAGTTGAATAATTAATTCATTAAGAGCTTCCACCTCTCATTCTACTCATTAATAAATTACTATCAGAGAGGATATAATAATTATAAAATACAAAAATAAGAATTCAAATGGAAGCCAATTTTAAGAGATTGTTTAAAGGCTAACTATTATGCTAGACCATGAATCTCACTATAAACTTTCACTTGGCACCACCCAAATCTACAGATAAGAATAAAAAGCAAATCTCTTCCTTACCAAATACTTATAACAGTACTTGTGCCATGGGGCATCAGGACCTGGTATGCTACACTGTAGGGCCAAAAACTAACAAAACAAAAACTAGCCTTAAACTTCAAAATATCAGTGACTTCAAGTAAAAAGATTAATTTTCACCCACACTGCAGGTCCAAAGCTACTGGCAGGTGAGACTTTGATAATTTTAGTCCCTTCGGAATCCAGACTGAGGGATAGGAGGCTCCATTTTGACACACGCTACCACATATCTTTAGTAGGAAAAGGGAGAGTATCTAAAAATATGCCGCCCTCTTAAGTTTTCTACCCAATAATCACATGTAACACTTGTGCACACATTTCATTACCTAAAGTAAATCACATGGATAAGCCTAATATCAAAAGGGGTGGGAACTGCAATCTACAATTCTATTAAGCACTGGAAAGAAAGGGACTGAAAATATTTGATAAATAGTATGAACATCAGGCACAGAGACCATCAGGATGGAGTGATTTTGGAAACTAAAGCTGGCTAAACACATAAGTCATCTATTTTTGGTTCAATACCACATGCAGGCTACTTCCATGATACTCTGTATTTTCTCTACCTTGAGTTTGTATTCCTTCTTACTTTATCTCTAAAACCCTTCTAAATATTTCTCTCTGGCACTCCGATTATATGACTGATATACTGGTCTACATCCTCAGCTTATCAGCATCATCACTAAAAGTTTCCTTCTTCTCTTTCCTCTCTTATCCTTATCTAAAACCTTAGTTTGCCTTGCACACACACCTCCTTTGAAGGCCACCTCACAGGTATCTAAGGGAGGGTCAGGAAGGTTAAAGAAGTAGCTCCTACAGTCAGTTAAAGATGGCCACAAAGGTTGTGCCACTTCCCATCTGAAAAAGCAAAGTCAATTTCCTTTTCCTTATGTGACTGGCCTTGATTCTTGTTTTAACCAATAGAATGTAGCAGATGAGATGTTCTGACACTTCCAAGGCCATGTTCTAAGAAAACTGGCAGCTTTTATTTCTGTTAGCTCCAAGGAAGCCAGTTGTCATGCTTTAAAGAAGCTCAGGCAGGACTCATAAATGATGAGGCACCTCAAGGAGAGGGAAAGGCCAGGTAGAGGAGCCCCAAGACCCCAGCTGTATGAATGAAGACTTCTTGGACATTCTAGCTCAGCCTATTTTGCCTGCTGAATCAGTGGGTTATTTATTTATTTTTGAAGCACTATTATTTTTTATATATATAAATAAATAGTTCTTTACTCTGGCTGAGAATTTGAATCACCTGAAGGGTGATAAAAATTTTAGATGTCTTGGGGCCACAGCAAACAGCTTAAATTACCTGGGGCTGGAACCCTAGCATCATTATTTTTAAAAGCTCAAAAGGTGATTCTAAGACTGTGTCAGGTTTGAGAGCCATGGAGTTAGTTTAACTTGTTCTCCAGTTCTGCTTCCAACTAATCTCTCCTGGAACAATTTTTAAAATACTCACTTATTTTAGCTTTATGCCATCTAGGCCTACTGCTTTCTATTCCTTAATCTGAAAGACTTGTTCTTCAGAAACACTCAGTTCCAAGCATTCTGAAAACGTTTCTGTTCCGTGAGAAATGTGATTAAAGGATCATTAATTCAGTGAATCGGTTTTCTTTGAACAAGCCCTTCTGCGTATCTGGCTATATCTCAATGGGAAAGGCTTCAAAATAAGAATATTTAACCCATTTATGACATATGGGTCACTCACCTTATATTTGAATCTTCAGAACTTTTCTGGTCCTGTTGGACCCTACTATTTTAACTTGAGAAGTTGTCAATAAATAATTCAGCATTCCTACAAGTAGCTAATTTCTGTATTCTAAAATTTTTTATATACTGGGGAGAAATAGAAATCTTTCCCAGGTACTAAGTGGAAATATAAGTATGAACCTAGATCAATTAGCAAATGCAATAATGGCTTAAGCCCTGGTGGCACAGCAGTTAACTCTTCCGCTGCTAACCGAAAGGTGGGTGGTACAAACCCACCAGCTGCTTCACTGGAGAAAGATATGGCAGTCTGCTTCTGTAAAGATTGACAGCCTTGGAAACCCTGTAGGGCAGTGCTACTCTGTCCTATAAGGTCCCTATGAGCCAGAATTGACTGGCCAGCAAGGGTTTTGGTTTGGATAGTGAATATCTGTTATATATTAAATTAGCTGATATTTCAACTTTTTAATCAAAACATACCTTCCATAAAGCATTCACACATCCTTTACTGAGAATTAATTCTCCTGAGTTCTTAAAAATATTGAGAATGAGGAAAAAAAAAAAAACTTAACAGTTCTAGTTTAGGATTGATTTCTGAATTGATTACTTACATTTAAGTGCTTTGGAAATGGACAATTATTTGAATCTTGGCTCCACCAATTACTGCCTGGGTGAATTTGGCGAAACCATTTAAACTCTCCAAAGCCTCAGTTTTTCCTTTACAGGAAAAATCATTCCTGCATCTCAGAGCTATTTTGAGGATTAAAACAAGATAACATTTAAAGTACAGTTTATATAGAAGGAAGTAGGCACTAAGTAAATATTGTCTCTTTTAATTGTGTCTCAGTATTGTAATAATGAGTTCACTAAATATAGCTAGAGAACACCTCTGAACCATCATATCTCTCATCATCCACTGTGCAGGAAACTAAGAGAGGCCGGAGATATTCGAGAAGGGATTCATAGATGGTAAACTGAATTGACAGCCCACCCATTAATGAACAACAAAATAAGTAAGATACAAAAAGTGAGAGAGCATTTACTGAACGCCCACTATATACACAAAGTTATTTGCTAAGAGTCAACAAAAAAGTTAATAAAAGCCTAAGTTAGAAAGAGAGATCATTGTCAGGTCTTATCAATTGCAGACAGTATTGGCTCAAGACTTTTTTATGGGAACCAAAAACTCCTGCCAAATGGCCGTAGCTAGTAGAGTCCTTTTCATTGGGCTCCCCTCATTTACACTCATTTAGTATCTGAGAACCTAATTTAGTTCCCAACTATTTAGGCATAGAACCATGCATAGAATCCAAGACTCTTGAGTCCCTGAGAGGTACACTTTCCATTACATCTTGCAGCTGTAGGAATAAAAGAGAACAGTAAATGCTACTTGAATTTCATGATTTCAAATATCTAGTAAAGATGAATTCACTTGCTGCACCTGCTTGTTGTTTTATCATTCCATTTCCTATCTCCCTTGTGAATTGGCCCACAGACACAACACCTATTTAAAATGATTGGATCTTGAAAGAACGTAAATTGATAATTCATAACCCATAGTCTCTTCTGCAATGGTAATATCCATGCTATATGCACATTGCAAATCAAATCATTTTTAAAGCTAGCATAGGGTCTGTCTAATAAAAAACCCTTATGAATCCTACTGTGCCTGCTCAGTAGCAGCTTTTCACAGTGAAACATTTAAGCTTTTAAAAAAGAACAGAACAAATGTGATTGATTATCAGTTCACTTGCCAGATTCTACATTGAAATTAAAGAAAGTAAAAGCCCTTTTATGAAAGTGATATAACCACCTGCAATATTAAACCAATAAAATACTTTCAGCTGTTTGTGAACTGTCTTGACCCAGATGAATAAAGCAGTCTTCTAGAGCGTAGGAGCCTTCCATAGTAACTGATCAATCCTCCCTAACTGTGGAAAAGCAGTTAAAAGCATTCCAAATCGACTAAAAGGTCAAAACACTCTGAAAGATTTCCATCCTTGAAGCAACTATGAAGTTAGCCACATTCGTGATAAGCAGAACAAATGGAAAAATGCAACTTATTAGTGTGTACTTGGGAGATATTCCAAGAATTATTGACTCATTAAAAACAAGTTCCCAGTGCCTGAAACATAACAAAACTGGATTTGATTGAGCATGTGTTTTTCTGCTTATCTAAACATTAGCCAAGGCCCAGGTGATTTTGAATGAGCTGATACACACCTTTACAGATAGCTCTGTTATCTATAAATATTCTACTTTTACTTAAAGTCTCCGTAGAATCCATTTTAAATAACTATAGATAATATTTGCCTATACTCTTTTGTTTAAGAATCATAAACCTATCCAAAGAGAAGGTTCTTTAATAGTTACCTTAGGATTCAGTTTACAGAAGGCATATCAGAGGCTGGGATGAACCTGTTCAGTAGATCTATTCTCTTTGGAAAGTAAGATTTAGATCAGCCGGAGAAAATATAATGTAGTCTAGAATATAGTGATGTCAACAACAGAGTTCTGTCTACTGATGACTGAGAATTTTCAGGGTGATGAAAAGTATTAAAAATATCTTGTAGCTGTGGGTTGTTTCAATTTATGCAAACATGTGACAATTAAAGGGCACGGCTTTATTAATTAGGAGGGCCATGTTAAAAAACGCAATGACTGTGCCCTAGACAAGCAGAGTGATTGGATAGGGAGACAAAGAGACAAAATGAAATGTTGGAAGAAGTCAACATGGGTGTAACTCAGAGAGTCAGTTACAAGGAAGAAAGACATTTCTTATTTTATGAGAATCAGGAAACAATGTTAAATCAGCGGCAAGAGCAGCAGACAAATAAACCAATTGATTTACTTGGTCCCTGGGGCTTGGTTAGGTTTGGGCCTTTCATGTGGTTTATGAAGCCTCACACATGTAGCTTGCAGAGATTATGGCAGGGATCAAGACAAGTATCTAGCAGGAAAATTACATTTTTTCCGCTTATGGTAGAATTTTTCAAAGAAAATTTTTTTTTTAGCAAATTATCCCTGGGAATTGCCTCCTGAAATTGACATTCATTGTTTGCAAGTCCTACATGAGGGCAAGTCTTTATTTCTTGAATATAAATATAATTTTTGAAACAAATTAATTTTTTCCATAATATGAATTATAAAGCCAATTTATCATCATTGTGAGTAGATATAAAACACAAATATTAGAGAGAGACAAAGATATGTAAATCATAGTATATATGACTAATATTCTGGTAACATTTCTGAATCATTGCTGAGACAATTCCAAAACAGGAATTCAAAAACATTTTAACCAATGACTACATGATGGTAAAATATAGAGGGTGTCACCAAAATGGCCATTTTGCTTGACAACAAATTTTGGTTACTATGAAAAAAAAATTTCATTACTATCTAATTGCACCATAAATATCTCCAATTCTACACAAAATTGGAATATACAACCTACTCTTTTCTCCTCTACCTCAAAATTGCTTATACTAAATGTTGCCATTGGATTACATATTATAAACAAAAACATGGCAAAAATAAACTTAACAAATTAAAATTGAACATCTTTTTTTGAAAGTTCATTTATTCATATATGGAATAAATACCCAAGAATAAATGCAAAATATTGATTATTCTGGTTAGCATAGTTTCAGACATAGACACTGAATTTTTCTTCAAATGTGTAGTATTCAGAGTTGGTACTCCATATATGCCCTTTCCTAATGGTAACCTAATGCATGAAGCTATTGCCCTATGCTTGAGCACCCCCTGCTGGTAACTCTGGAGACCCATTCCAAATATTTTAAGAGTAATTGATTTGAAATATTCTGCAGTTAAACTCTTGGCTGCTAACCCAAAGTGCAGGGATTCAAACCCACCAGCAGCTCCACAGGGGAAAAGACCTGACAATCTGCCTCTATAAAGATTACAGCTTAGAAAACCCTATGAGTCAGTTCTACTGTGCCACATGGGGTCACTATAAGTTGAAATTGACCTGATGGCACCGAACAACTACATATTTTAGATTAAAAAAAAAAAAAAAAAAAAACACCATTTTTTAAAGATATTTTAGATATATGCTTGCCTATGTGAATATTTACACTGATATAGTACACATTTTTATAAAAAGACATCATGTCAAGAACACAGCACAAAAAAAAACCAAACCCATTGCCATCGAGTCAATTCTGACTCATAGTGACCCTATAGAACAGAGTAGAACTACTCTTTAGAGTTTCCAAGGAGCGCCTGGTAGATTTGAACTCCTGACGTTTTGGTTAGCAGCCATAGCACTTAACCACTACGATGCCAGGGTTTTCAACATAGCACAGGCGCTGTTGGTATGTCTCATCTTTTTAAAGTCTGTAACTGTAAACAAAATTACAAAAACTAAACATCTCTGTGTTTCTAATATTTAAAAAGTCAAACAGATTAATTTATAACTGCATTAGTTTTATATTACTACTGTAACAAATACCATACATTTAGTAGCTTAAAAAGCACAAATTTATTATCTTAGAGTCCTCTGGGTTAAAAGTTTGACACAGGTCTCACCAGGCTAAAATCAGCGTCAGCAGGGCTGTCTTCCTTTTTTGGTGACTCTAGAGTAGATTCCGTTTCCTTAACTTTCCCACCTGGAGTCCCTGGATGGCACAAATGGTTAAGAAGCTTGGCTGCTAACTGAAATATTGCAAGTTCGAGTCCACCCAGTGGTACCTCAGGAGGAAGTTCTGCTGATCTACTTCCAAAAAATCAGCCAGTGAAATGCTGCGCAGCGCAGTGATACTCTAACATACGCGGGGTCAGCGTGAGTCAGAATCCTCTCCGCGGCGACTGGTTTGGAAACCACCCACATGGTCTCGGCTCAGAGTCACCGCCTGCAGTCTTCAAAGAGAGCATGTCGCGTCTCACCGATCCTTTCTTCTATGGTCACGACTCCTTCTGACTCTCCTCTTCTACCTTCTCTACCACTTTTAAGAGCTTAGCCAGATAATCGAGCTACTCTGGCCTTAAGGTCATCTGACTAGCCACCTTAGTACCCTTTTGTCATGTAGACCGCCATATTCATGGGTTAGGATACCGGCATCGTTAGGGGAAGGAAGCATTTCTCTGTGTATCACGATAATCTATAATTACTTCTTTATTATGAAAGTAATGTGTGGTTAGGAATTTAGAAACATGCATATTGCTACCTTAAGGTAAAAAAAAATACTAGATTTTTACTATTTTCTGAAATTAAAAAAAAAAAAAAAAGCAAATTTCTTACCACCAAAACATGTTTCCTTTACCTTGGGATGCAGAAAGATGAAAATGAGACAAAGGAGAGATGGTCCGGTATTAAAGGAAAGAGAATGAGATTAGAAAATCTATCTTCTTACAAATGAAATGTTCAAGATTCCTGAGATAAAAATATACCTTTAGAATTGTACTTCACATGTAGTACAAATAAAACGTGCTTTAATTTAATAGAGAAAATAACGTACCTGTAACTTCATTTCCTTAACTTTTATTGCTTTTTGAAATTAATGAGGTAGGAGTAATAAGGAAGACTGGTTAAGGAAATACTTGTATTATTCAGATTGTTACTTTTGAATACTTGTGTTACAGTTTAGCAGCTGCACTATTCTGGCAAATTTTTAACTTCTCAATGTTCAGATACTACATCTGTAAAATAGAGACAATAACAGTAGCCCCTGTCTCAAAGACTTGCTGTAAGAATAAAGCTGGTGTCAGAATTAGATAAAATAATTCATCAAATTAACAACCTGTGGGTGCAACATTCATAATCAAAGAGATTATCATCTTTAACCTTTAAAAATCTCTGTGTATGAGAAAATGGTGGTTTGCACCCTTAACAATTAACCAGTATAAAGCTAGCAATGTATGTACAGAGCATGAAGGCCTTTGGATCTGTTACAAAGAAAGAACATGTAATTTTAAATTTTTAACACATCAGTTGGTTGGCAGTCATCTATCAACCAACCACATTAAGTCTCTCTGGCCATTAGCCTTTCTCTTTCCTAAACCATTAAAGTGAATAAATAAAAATATTTTATGGATCAAAGCCAATTAACTATACCCTGGTATGCACAAAATTAAGGACAGACTTGTTTTATCTGAATAGTCACAGTCAGAAAATTTCATGCTAATTCTTTCTGTCCCCAAAGAGGTACATCTTAAATGCAAATCCTCTCAGGAAATAAAAGGAGCACTCCTACCAGATACAGATTGATTCTAATTCCTTATTGCTTTTCCCTTTCCTTGTTTATATTGGGCAACATATTTTTCTATCTTTAAGAAGGTTTAATTGAGGGCCTCTACCAGGCACTGTGAATGAAATAATTAAAATATATATATATTTAATTAAATATAATATATAAATAATTAAATATCTATATTTTTAATAAACGGAAACAACAAAAAACAACAAAAGATACACTGACCCATCTCTGAAGCATCATTCTAATGGGGTGGGAATATATTTAAATAAGCAATTAAATACATTGTCAAATATCTGCTGTAAGTTTAACGAGAAAACACTAACAGAAGAGACTTTTAGAGAATGAGAGGTTTGAACTTTCCCAGAAGAGTAACATAGCTCCAAGTCTCTAAGAACGAGTGAGATACTCTGAGGAAGATAGAGGTGCAGGAGGGAGGGCAGTAACTGCAATGAAGGGGCAGAGGAGAAAAGAATGTTTTCAGGGGAGTAAGAATTTTGATGTGAAACAGGAATTAGGCAAGGCTGGAAAGAAATTGTACTTCGAGATACATGTTTAGTGCTCCTTTTGAGGGGGAAAAAAAACTGGAAATCATTATCCGTATGTATATAAAGAAAATAAATTCCTCTGAATCCATTGCAAAGAACAAAGTTGGATTTTTAAATTTTAGCCCACCAATTGGTTGGTAGCCATCTCAGTTATCTAGTGCTGCTATAACAGAAATACTACAAGTTGATGGCTTTAACAAAGAAGCTTATTCTCTCACAGTCTAGTATGCTAGAAGTCCAAATTCAGGGTGCCAGCTCCAGGGGAGGGCCTTCTGTCTCTGTCAGCTCTGGAAGAAGATTCGTGTCATCATCAAGGAGCTTCTCAATGCAGGGACCCCAGATCCATAGGACGCACAATTCTCCTTGCACTTGTTTCTTGGTGATATGAGGTCCCCATGTTTCTCTGCTTACTTCTCTCTTTTATATCTCAAAAGAGATTGGCATAAAACACAATCAAATCTTGTAGATTGAGTCCTGGCTCATTAACATAACTGCTGGTAATCCCATCTCATCAGCATCATACAGATAGGATTTACAACACATAGGAAAATCACATCAGAAGACAAAATGGTGGACAATCATACAGTACAGGGAATCATGTCATAGCCAAGTTGACAGATATTTTTTGGGGACACAATTCAATCCATGACAGTAGCCCATCTTTCAACCTATCTCATTAAGCCTTCCTTGTTGTTAGTCTTTGTACCATAGCAACATTGTAGTATTAAAATTGAAGCATTGTCTCAGAAAGAAAAAAAAAAAAATCAATGTTTTAGTAGGTACTTGACTTGCTCATATTTTTAGGCCCATGGATCTTGCTCCATTTATTGGCCACAGATTGCAATCTAGTCTAAGGACATTATTTAGATTACTTGACAAGACAGTGTTTTCAAAACAGGCAGAACCATAAGAATTATCTCAAGAAACAAAGAGAGCAAATGCTCTTTTTCTTCCTTTTCTTAGTTTTGTCACTTTTAATGTAAAAGTAAGATTTTTCCTTTCATAACCATTGCTAGTTTCTGCTCTAGTTCTTGGCTAGGAGAATCTCAATAAACAGTAACCCAATAATTGGCCACTGTTTTGGAATTTTCCACTCAATGGAAAGTATAGTCAACATACATTTTATGAACTCCACTCATGCCATGTCTCTAAATAGAAATTCTACTCATTCATTTAATCCTTAGAAAATGTTTCTAAGCACCAATTATAAGTACAGTACATTTCAAGCTCCACAGAAACACAAAGATTATATGCCACAAAATAGAACTTCTTGGCATATGATGGGCACTAGGTAGTCAGAACAGATAATCAATCAAAACAAATTTTGGCTGGTATGTTGCATAGTTCTTTCTTTCAAGAGTTTACAGTGAAGTAAGGAAAGAGAGGGAAATCTAATTGGTTATAATACAAGGCAAACAGGTAAAATATCCAAAGGATGACATACACAAGAGTAAGCAGGCAACAGAGAAGGCAGTTAGAGTGTTTTCAGAGAAAAGGAAGGCTTCAAGTTGAATACCAACAAAGTTCAGCAAGTAAAGAAAAACAAAACAAAACACATACTTATTAATAAATGTATATTTAAAACAGTATCTTACTCAACAAAAATCTAAATAAAATGTAGGCCTGGTCATTAAAAAAGGTATAGTTTAGTGAAACGTTTGTGGTATCCGTATATTGAGGATGAAAATACACTTCTGTGTACAATCTATAAATTGCTGTTCATGGTGGTGTGTTAAAACAAAAAGCAAAAACAAAATGACTAAAGAACTAGAAACGTGCATTAAGAACCAAGGTAACTGTCCTTCACGAATTCAGACTCAATATTCCCAAATAGTTTTAAAATGTATAGTTTCAAAGAAAGAAGATAGTTTATACACATACAAACACAGAGCATATTCCTATAAGAAATAAATTAATTAGGATAAATCAACTTATGCTCTCATGGTAGCACAATGAACTTTTATATTTCACTCACTCAGATTCTGCTCTGACCTTGATGTATCATCAGGACAACTCAGTAATCCTCTCTGCTTCTATCTTACAGTGTCAACATTTCAGAGGGGCTACAGAACATGGTGACAAGAAAGAGGGTGGGAGAGCCATACAGGGTTTTTATTGGCCCAGTCCTAAGGAGACACAGTTCACCTATTCTCAAAGTACATTGGCCAAACTACCTAACTGACCATCTCTTAAAGGGAATTGAGTAGTGTGACCAGGTAGGAGAGGGTGATCAGATATTGGTAATCCGTAGTAATGTCTACCATAGACCTACATTTTCCTCTCATGACATCTACTTTGATAAGTAAATATAAAGGGTAGGTTTACTTAATAATCAAAAGTGTGGGAGATTTGAAAGTCCAGGATTTTACTGTTAAAAAAAGAAACAAACAAAAGAAATTGTTGGCACAAGCCAATGATAGAAATATTTATGATCACCTAAAATTATTTACCTCAAATTACAAAAGTGCCAGTTCTATAGCAATGGAATTCCTCAGTTGTTTCCCTGGGGTATGGAAGGATGTGACCCTTTAAGTGCCACTTGAAGTTTCAGGGTTCTTTGGCATAAAAATGGAGACATACTCCATTGTACTGTGAGTGAGGAGCTTTGTGTTCTCTTTCTGGCTCTGCCACTAAGTCTTTTTGATTCTAGGGGAAAAAAAAAATTACTTAACTTTTCTAGATCACAGGTTTTGTTTTTTTTTTGGTAAAGAATTCTCAATAAGGGGGTTAGCAAAGTTTTTCAAGCTCAAACATACTATGCACAGCATGGTCGATTTTAAATCAGCTTGTTTAATTTCTACATAGGAAAATGTGGCTAATCAAAATGGTGGTTGAAAGAATAAGTACAACTTGAAAAATACTAAAAAGTATTCTTTATGCTTCCTTTAGGATCTTTGTTATGTGACATTTTTATAATGAGAACACCTTTTAATAAGACCCTTCTCATAGTATGAAAATTAAGTCTGCCCAGGGTTAGATCCCAGATGGACCCACTTTGTTCAAATTAGAGTCCCGCGATAAATACTGTAATAACGTAGGCATTTCAATAGTTATTCTCAGGTATGTGTAAATGGGAAAACGATCATCTTTAGAAAGCTTTTCTTTCAAAGAGCAAGCATGCTACTCTATGGTAGATTTTATCTTAAAGTTCTCAAAACATTTTAAAATTTTGGTAAACTTTCTTACAAGTGCTAAATAATATGTTGTTATTGTTGCATCCCTTATTAAAACATTTCTCTTTAATACAGAATCATGGATCAGGTAGCTCATTTAATATGCCATATTGTTTTTTTTTTTTTTTTCTTCAGAATAAAGGTAGAAAAGACATGTTAAGAGATAAAATACAACTTTTCTTTATATTAGGGGGGAGAAACAAGCCCATGAACCTAAAATGACACCTTAGAAAGGATATTATTTATAGAAGCTAGAATATGAAAGAAAATGCTAGGAGATGTCAAAATTGATTGAAACACTCAACCTTGACAGCTCTGAAATTTGCAGGTTGAATACCTGCCACAATTTGTGAATGATCATCTACATTCTTTAACTGCTTGGTTTAGCTCGCATGGTGATGCAAACGGATGAGAGAAGCCAAGAAACTCTAAGCCATTTCATTCCTAAAACTTAGCCTAATGTATGTTATTCTGCACTAGAAAAAGGCTGGAAAAGAATATATTGATGGTGAGAGTACCTTTTCCCTTTTAGTGACTATTCTTTATGTTACAGATAATGAATATCAAAATGTAAACACTGTTCAAGAAATTTTGTTCTACTAAGTTGTGCGTCTACCTACAAATACATACTCTTATTGAATATTTACTTATTGTTACAAGTTACTTGGTTATTATTGTGTGTGTGTATGTGTTAAATATTCATCCAACCTGTGGTAATGAAGAATTTGTGGCAGCTTTGTTAATTAAGATCGGCTGAGTTGCAGAATGCTCTAAATAAGCAGGCAAGGAAATAATAAATGAACGTTGCCAAAAGAAAATGCACAGAAGACCGTCAGGCTCTCTTGGCTAATAAAGGGTAACACAGGCTAATTAAACCCTGCTGATGGGAATGTTTGCAAGATTCGGAATAAAACTGGAATGGAAATGAAATTACTTGATTTCAATTAGATCAAAAACAAGATAAATCGTAAACCATGGAGACTCTTTCATTGATTCTTTTCAGCTTAGCCAAAATCTAAACTTACCTCACTCTCACGCCAACCTTTATATTTTTTAAACGCACACACACACACACGAATGCAGAGTTTCTGGAATAGAGATAAATCTAACTACAGCTGTTTTGCTTAAAAAAACAGATCTGAATACACATCTCTACTAATATTTGAATTAATTATTTAAATGTGACCGGCATTTTCTCAAAATTTAACCTTAAAATTACACATTATGAAACATACCTTCAATTTTTAAAAATAGATCTTTATCAGTGTATCTGCATTATCATTTAAATGCCAACTGCTTTAATACCACTAGTCTTATATAATTCTGAGAAATAGATTCTGAACATCCCACTATCACCACCAAAAAAAGCCCTCATCTAATGATTATTCAAGCATATAACTCACTTGCTCTACCTAAGCAAGAAACAGGAAAAAAAGAAAAAGAATTTGACAAAGAGATAAGAAATACAAGTGTTTCACTTTCCTTTTTGAATAGTGTATCCATTCTATTTACATGGAATATACGGTTATTCCTCCTTTAGCGTCTATTTACCACTCCATACTCGTGTAAACCCAGTACTGCTTACACAAACACTTCCAAAACACCCATCTCCACTGGAATAACCATCCCTTGCCCATGATTTTGTCCTTTTATTCTATCCCTTATTATTCCTCGATGTCACTATTCCCCTGCTCAGTGCCTATATCTCAAAGATTGCAACTCTGGAGACAATTACACTACACGGCAAATACCAAATTCTCAAAGATGTTTTTAATAAGTGGGAAAAAGTCATGCAGTAATGTGAAACCTTTTTGTTGGAAACAATATATGTCCAAAATGAACTCTCTATATTCAAAATTATTTTTAAAGATTCAACATAGGTCTAAAAGATATGCAGATGACACAATCTTGCTTGCTTAAAGTGAGGAGGACTTGAAGCACTTCCTGATGAAGATCAAAGATGACAACCTTCAGTATGGATTACATCTCACCATTAAAAAAAAAAAAAAATCTGGAGGCATAGTTATGGGCGGCTGTGGTGTCAATAGCCAAGATGTCAAACAAGAATTTCCCAGTCAGTGATGGGAATTGGATTTGTCCTGACAAAAATGTGGAAATGTAAATTTTGCTAGAAGAGCCAGTTATAATTTATGTGGATGAGAGAAAACAACTGAAGGCAAGATGATGAAAGCTGAGGGCATAGAAACAGGAAAGACACTTGCAAAAAGGAGCCAAACCCTATTTAGTGCTAATGATTGGCAGTGTAAAACTTGCAGTAACGCGAATTGGGCCTGATGATCAGAGTGCAACATGTGCAATATTCCAAAGAATGCCAGATTAGAAGAAAGAACAGGATATGGTGGTGGTTTTAATGAAAGAGAAAATGTTGAGTATATAGAAAGAGAAAAATCTGATGGTGAATATGATGAGTTTGGATATAAAAAGAAAAAATATAGAGGGAAGGCAGTTGGTGCTGTGTCTATTCTAAAGGAAGATGAAGAATCAGAAGGAGAAGAAGAGGACAAAGATGAAGATCTTTCTAAATATAAATTACTTGAGGATGAGAACGAAGATGATGCTCATCTCTCAAAATATAATTTTGATGCCGGTGAAGACGATAATAATAAAAATAAATCCAATAAATGAAGTCACGCGGAGTGTCAACCTTCACATTCACAATCTTCATCGTGCTTATCCTCGCCCTGAAGTTCAAGAACTAGATCCAGGTTCTGGGCAAGAAGTTCTTCCAGTTCACAGTTAAGATCTTGTTTCAGCTCCAGAGAATATTAGAGATCTCGTGAGGCGAAATCAAGATCCAACTTCAGGTTCCACAGGGGCTCTTCTTGCCCATGAAAAAGACCTTTTTCAAGTTCATCATCTTCTTCTGAGAGGAACAGAAAGAGAATTCTTTTAGAGCTTCTTCATCTGGTGATCACAAAAAAAGATGAGGAAGGTCACGGTCACCTGAAAGTAGGTGCTTGGTGAAAACACTGAACAACCCTGCGCCCAGGGCCAATCCCCGTGGAATGACACTATACCCAGGCGCCACAGATCATCTTCTGGGTCATCTCATTCTTTTTCCCGTTCAAGTTCAAAAGAGAAATAATGTATTAAAATTTATCTCTTGAAAAAAATCAGTACAGTGCATGAAGCATATTTTTTAAGAAATTGATGTCTTACTTGGTCAGATGTGCTGAATCTGCTAGGTGAACGCCTTTCATTGCTTCTCAGAGCAATACAGCTGTGTTTATTTGTGAAATTAAAAGCAAACAGCATTTTAAGCCATAATGTCCCAAAATAGATGCCATATTTAGCATTCATTATTTAAAACTATTTTCTTTATCTAAAACTATATCAGCTATAACAAAGAGCTTTGTTTCCTAATTTGAACTGTTTCATTTGTGAATATTTCCCTTCTGTTGACTAAGACAGAATTGCTAGCCTTGCCTGAACTTTGGGCATGGAGGCAGCGATTGGTAACTTAGTTGGAACTGGCTGTTTATGTTAACCTGAGAAAAGAAGCCAACCTGTTTATGTCAACTTACGTCTAAGTGACTCTCTTAAAAAAAAATTTAAGTTAAGTTGCAAAACAGCCAACCAGAAACATTTTTAAATTCCCTGTGTTAAGGATTCCTTAGAATCAGTCTTCTATTCAGTTTTACTTTTTATACCACCACATTTAGTGTAAAAGTATCTTGTGACTTATAGAAGAGGAAAGATGTTGTTACTCATTTCTCTCTTACTGGCACGTAATTTTGGGCAAGAAAAAAACTCAGTCTAACAATTCATCTCTTCTATTGATATGGTTGGCTGATGAGAAAAAAATTAAAATGTTTATCTTAATAGCTTAAGATGTTTTATGTGGTATCCTTTATCTAGTTGTCACAAGCGATGGGGTAAACAAGGCTAAATCATAGTTGTTAATGAGGAGCAAATTGAAGAAAGCTGAAGTATATTCCTCTTTGGGTGAAAAGCCAGCAGAGACATTGTGAATTCGAATGAACATTTGCCTTGAGATTTTTAACTTTAAATGCACTACATAAAATTTTCTTAAGTATAAATGAATGGTTGTTTCATGTGATGTAAATGGAAATCATTGTTCTCATTCACTTACAGTTACTTATGGCTTAAAATGCCTTCAGAGTTTATTTCTCAAAATTAAAATCTGATCAGCTGAGCTCCAAAAAAAGAAAACAAAAATCCTCACAACTGGGCCGATAATATTATGATAAACAGAGAAAATATTGAAGTTGTCAAGAATTTTGTTTTGCTTGTATCAACAATCAATGCCCATGGAGTCGGCGGTCAAGAATTCAAATGAGATATTACATTGGGCAAGTCTGCTGAAAGCAACCTCTTCAAAGCTTTAAAAAAACCAAATATGTCACTTTGATAACTAAGGTGCTCCTGACCCAAGCCATGGTTTTTTCAATGGCCTCATACACATGTAAAAGCTGGACAATAAAAAAGGAAGACAGAAAAAGAACTGACATATTTGAATTATGATGTTGGCAAAGATAATTGATTGAATACCAAGGACTGCCAGAAGAGCCAACAAATCTGTCTAGGAGCTGAGAAGAGCCAGAATGCTTCCTGGAAGCAAGGATGGCAAGACTTTGTCTTGCTTACTTTGGACATGTTATCAGGAGGGACCATTTCCTGGAGAGGGTCATCATGCTTGGGAAAGCAGGGGCTCACCTTTAAAGAAGACGACACTCAATGAGATGCACTGACACAGCGCCTGAAGCAATGTCCTCAAACATATCCATTATTGTGAAGATGGCACAGGACTAAGCAATGTTTTCTTCTGCTAATACGTAAGATTGCTATGAGGCAGAACTAACTTGATGGCACCTAACAACAAAAGATGGCCAGATTTCTAAAGATATCTGTCAAAGAAGAAGAAAAAACTTGCTGTCATCTAGCTGGTTCCAACTCATAGCAACCCTATAGGACAGAGAAGAACTGCCCCATGGAGTTTCCAAGGAGCACCTGGTGGATTTGAACTGCTGACCTTTTTGTTAGCAGCCGTAGCACTTAACCACTATCCACCAGGGTTCCTAAAAGAAGAAGAAGAAGGGGGGAAAAAGATCAAAAGAAGGGAAGTCAACTGGAACTAAGTATACAGAGAATGTTTAGAAACATTTTTGATCAGAGAAATGCTAGCATTTTGTTTTACATAATAGCTAAGCTTTAGTTTATTTTTTTAAACAAATTGCACTAAATATGGAAGAACAGTGGTATAGCAGTAAGCGTGTGTTTTTGCAACCAGTTAGACCTGATCTTGAATCTCCCTTTTGCTATTTTGTTGCTGGGTGACCTCGGGAAAGTTATACATATTCTCAAGTTTTCATTTACTTTCATGTTATAACCAGCTGCCATCAAATTGATTCTGCCAATGGTGACACCACAGTGTCAGAATAGAATTTTGCTCCATAGGGTTTTCAATAGTTAATTTTTTCAAAGGTAGATTGCCAGGCCTTTCTTCCTAGGAGCCTCCAAGTGGACTTGAATTTCTAACCCTTGGGTTAGCAGCCAAGCATGTTAACTGTACCACCAAGGGTCTCCTCAGTTGGACAACTGGTATCTAATTACTAATGTTTTAAAAGTGGAAATATTCCCCCATAAGTGCTTATGTTTGGAAGGCATTTGGTAATAGTTGGTATCCTCATTAATTTTCAACTCATGTTTTTTATGATTTTACTTAATTTTTTAAGTCCTTAGATTCAAATGCGAGATAGTGTCAATATCTGACATAGGACTAAGTAAAGACAGGAGTTTAATATCACCTCTGCCTCTTGATGACTGTATGATATGGAGGAAGATATTTTAAAACATGACCAGTTTCCTTAACTGTAAATCAGAGTCCTGGTAGTGCAATGGTTAAGAGCTCAGCTGCTAACAAAAAGGCCAGCAGTTTGAATCCACCAGGTGCTCCTTGAAAACATTATGGGGCAGTTCTACTCTGTCCTATAGGGTCCTATGAATCTGAATCGACTTGATGCGAACAGGTTTGGTTTCTTAACTGTAAATCAAGGACAAAAAAAAAAAAAAAAAGTAGCATACTTACCCACGAGAATGCAGTGAGAATCAAGTGAGAAAAAAAAGGCTTTGTAAACTTAAAGAATTATATTGGTGTTAAATGTAAATGTCCGACTAAATTACCAAACTAAATGCAAAAGAAAAGTTATAGAATAAGACTTTACTGGCTGATCTTTCTGTTGAAAATCTCCTTTCTACACATTTTATCAAACAAATGTTTATTTGAAATAACAATCACCTTTTTAAAATACAAAGTCAATTAAATGAAAGTATTTATTCAATCAGACAATAATAAATTGAACCTGAAGATGATTCTGTAACTAGGAAGAGTGAAGGCAAAAAGTGTTACAGGAATCCGAGACAAAAAACATGGCAGCATTTCTACCTCATCAAAGGAAGAAGTGTTTAGCAGGCCTATATAAAGTCAAAGACTTAAGGTAATAGGTAATGAAATGAGTTTAAGTGAAATTAAGAAACTACAAATAGCCAAAAACTGCTAGTCCCAGGCCAAGAAATAGTGAGTTGACTTATAAATTCATGGAAGAAGGGTCAAAGTTTGTATCAAACAGAAGTGCTGATCTCAAAATCAGTGACACAGGAGCTGGGATGTAAGGACAGGAAAGCTATAGGTGGAACAACGTAACCTTGTGATTACTAACTCATAGACAGACAGAAAGTGGTGGGCGAATGACATCTTTCTGCGGAAGATGCTTCACTAGTGGAGAGATATAGGAGAAACAATCTAGCTCTGAGGCAGAAGAGATGGCAGGAGGCGCCATTTTATTGGTACACTGTAGGGAAACTAAGAAGCAACTATCAAATGTATTGTCCCGTAGAAGCCTAATTATACGGAGAGGCTCAAATCAAGAGAGAGTTTAGCACATGTGAAATGAAAATAATGGCACTTGCCTGGCTACATGTTCGTCAGTCATGTACAGCTAGATTTCACAGGAAAGTCATGCTAGGTGACGTATGCATGCAAAAAGTATCTAGAAGGAGTATATGTCGCTTTTCACTGAAACCTATTGAATTGTGAGATAATCAGGACACTTTCATCATAATCATTTTCATTATGTGTATTATGGGGCAGCACTGGGCTGGGTTGGGCATTATGGGGATTCTAACAAACTTTCATAGATACCGTTCATCTTTTCATAATCCTTTTTTTTTCTTGTCTCATGGTAAAATTGTATTAGAGCACATGATTTAGAAGATAGCTAATTTATTACATATGTATTAAGGGAAATTAGTTATATACATGAGATAAAGTTTGCCATGGAGGCATAAGCTCTGTTAATCTCTAAATATATAAAATCTTTCATTTATTTAATTCTTCCCCTAAACCCCAGTTATGGTGTTATTACTTGTTAATTCATTTTATTAAAGGAACTGAAACCTTAAAATTACTCAAGACTTTAAGAGTATCAAATTCCTGACTTATTAATAATAATAGAAGGAATAAGGTAAGATTTTGTCACTTTCACTAAAAACATTAAGTTTGTGACATCACTCTCTTACTTCCTCTGAATAAACTTAAAGCTCCTTAAAGAACTCCTAGCCATAATGTTTTCAAACATCTTTTAAATGTAGATATTTCTATACAATGTTACAAAAAGAATATAAAAATAATTTATATTCACACATGTACAACTAGAGTGTCCATGGGATATTAATTTTTTAAAGATGAATTAAAAATATTACTGACCTTAAAATCACAATATAAATGTTTATATAAATAGGTACTCCTCTGAGGAAGTCACTAGCCCTTGTGATCAAAATGAAAACAAAAAGTTACAGCTTGTGGCTTAAGGAATAGATTTTTATTACTGTAGTAAGAATTAATCAAAATGTTAATACACAACCAAAATAACTCATCTGTACACAAACTATAAGTATATAATTGATTCTAAATTATTTTAATTATGTTTTATAAATGCCAAATTTCTCCATAAATTAGTAAAGCCGTGTTTCAAATGACTGGCACATTGAATATCCTAATGATTAGAATTACATAATCATTCCATAAGTACATTTTACTGAGTTATTTTAAATTATAATAATCTAAAAGCCTAAAAATAATAATCACCTACATTATATGTTGGCCTCAAAAGTCAAACACAAAAACGAAACACCATTATTATTGAGACTTAAAAGTGGCTTTCATTCCAATGCCTTCTGCATCTGATAGTAAGAATAACCAATTCTAGTCTGTGTTGCTAAGTTTTTACAACATTCATAACATTAATTTCTCCTTAAGTCAAGAATCATAGTAGAAGCTCGGGATAAAAAAAGATGGATAAGAACGGTTTTAGCTCTCAAGGAGTGAATAGACTGTTGAGGTCCATATATTTAAAATAGAGTATCAAAATTCTGCGAGAAGAAGCACAAATTCCTAAGTGTGAGGGAAAAACAGACAAAAATTAGGAATAGTTAAATATGCCTTTGTAGTCCAGGAAGGCTTTCTGGGTGGCTGGGTTAGTTTTAAACATACATAAGAGTGAACCATGTAACATTTTTCCAAGAAAGAGGAAATATCAAAAATTTTTGGAGACTTTGGAAAAGCAAATTCTATGTCTTTTAATTGAAAGTAATTTAGCACATCTAGAAAGTCTACTTAAAATGAAGAACAATGATAAATGAGTCCACTTAATAAGGGCCAGATCATGAATGGTTTTGTAAGATTATCTTGGGAGTTTAGATTTTATGACTATTTTAATGTTTAGTATAACTTCATAAACGATATAACGCATAGAATGTATCATATTTTACATGTAATTTACAGTGCCCAAAACATTTCTAAAGTTATGTTGCCTGATTCAATCATTGCCTGATTTCAATTTTAACTGAAAGGGCACCTTTTTTTCTAACTTACCTGTCCAAAAGTGCTGGTTTTTACAGTGCACGGAATTGTGTCATATACATCAAATGATGTCTTGGGTACTATTATCTTCCCCATTTTACAAATGAGGAAATTGAGACTGAGGTAGTAAGAGAGAAGGGACTCAAAGTAAAGCAATTTTAGAGCTTACAATTTTAATGTTTCAATCAATGTTTTTTAATAATTTCTTATTACATGTCAGAAATTTCTATAGGTGCCTGAGATACATCAATATATGAAACCGATAATTTTTTTCTTAATTTATTTTTGTTGTTGTTGATAATATACATAGTAGAATATGCACCAATTCAACAGTTTCTACATGTGCAATTCAGTGACATTGATTACATCTTCAAGTTGTGCGACCATTCTCACCTCCCTCTTCTGATTTGTTTCTCCCCATTAACATAAACTTACTGCCCCCTAAGCTTCATATCTAATATTTCGAGTTGCTTTTGTCATTTGATGTCATATAAAAAAAATCACATAGATAGGTCTTAAAAGAGCATAATGCTAAAGGCAGATATTCTTTACTAGTAAAGCAAAACTGTTTTTTGGTTTTAAGAAAACTTGAGGGAATATTTTTGGTTTAAGGTTTGAAGATTATTCTAGCGCAATAGTTTCAAGGGTCCATCCAATCTGCATGCTCCAGATATTCTGGATTACATAAGAATTTGAAATTATTTTCGGCATTTCCAGTCTTTGTATCAGAATTCTTCTATAGAATTTTTGATTGAAATGTTCAGTAATAGTAACTGGGCACCACACCATCCAGGTTCTCTGGTGTTATTGTAAAAAAGGCAGTTGTTCATAGAGGCAAATAGCCACACATTTCATTCCCTCCTCCTATTCCTAACTGTCCTTCCTTTGTTGATCCAATAAATAAAGACCAATTGCTGTACCTTGAATGGTCACTTGCAAGCTTTTAAGACCTCAGACTCTACTCAACAGAACTAGGAGGTAGAACAAAAGCACTACATATGTTATTGGGTCTTACTGGGTCAATTAACTGGGATGTCCCATGGAACCGTGACCCTAAACCTCCAATCCTATTTATAAATGGCACTCTATAAAATGGATCCAGTATTGTCTTTCCCATCCCAAGTACAAAAATAACAACAATAAAGAATGCTGTTACTTTTGCAATCATATCTGGTCCTTTTTTTCTAGTTAAGCATGGCCAATTCACTAGCAATGGTAAATAATATAGAAACAAGGGTACTATGTGCCACTTTAAATATGTACCTTTTCTTGATGAGAAGACCTAGGAAGCCACAGATTCCAGATATTGTAGCTAAATGGCTGGATTACGGCATTTTGGATGGCTGACCAGGAGAGGGTCCATTGATAATTACATGTTAAGTTAGAAATACATCTTCGTTTTGTTAAATCAATGCAATTTTAGATTGTGTTATATTAGTATAAGCTGCAACTATGAATGAATGTAATAGATTTTATTTAAAAGACCAAATACCTAAATGGTTTAAATTTAATAAATAAAATTAATTAAAAAAAATTAATAATCACTTCCTGAGGTTTCTGAGGTAGATAACGTATAAAGAATTTTCCTTCTTAAGTTGTCAGGGTCTATTTTGCAAAGGATGTCTAAGAGAGGTGAACAAATACCAAAAGAATTTACAAGAAGAAGAAGCATTTATATTCAATAACATCAAGTAAAAGTTCATGAATGGAATGACACAAAAATGGAATGACATTTGGTCTATATCAGTTCTTTTATATTATCTCCATATATTAAACTTTTGAGCCTACCCTTTTCTAGTTATTCCACTTAATTACACATAACTACTTGATATCTTTCTCTCTCTGACTCCTTCTAGTCATCCTGAAATATAAATTTAACCTTTTGAATGCAAATTTTATTAAAATTAGACAGTGATATATGAAGAATTGTTACTCACTTTCCCTAGATAACTGCGTACATAGTTTCCTCACTTCAGTCTCAGCTTAAATGCACCTTCTTCATAAAGGTCTACTTTTAGGGCCTCGATTTTTCTTCCTGAAAATAATAGTTCACTGCCATGACCTTACATTTGATTTTTTGAAAATTCGTGGTGTATCTCTTATACTTGAATGTAAAACTCCATGAAGTTAGTTTATTTGGTCCATTATCACCCACACTGTTTCAGTCTTTGTCACATAATATTATTGACTGAATTAATAAACAGCAAATCAATTAGAGATATTATAATGGTAAGATCGTATAGACATAGCTTAAATTCTGAGGTATTACATCAGTTCCCTACATCTACTAGCTAAAACTGGAGACCTTTTCAAACAGGAAAAAATCAGGCATAAAATACATGAAGACTTTGCCATCTAATATATCTCAATAGGCATTACAATATTTCTTCCTAGTATCCTCTTACATTTCATATGTGTGGCAAAACATAAATTGGTGAATCAGACTTGTACTTTTGCAACCCTAAATCAACTAAAAGCTGTATATTTTTGTGTAGTTTAAAAAACACAGCTGGAATTGTTTATTCTCTAGACAAGTTTTGATGGCAAATAGTAGACTTCTCTTTTTCAGTCTCCTAAATAAAGCAGTGGATGACAGCTATGAAGTCAGTCAGGGGGGTGAGTAGGATTAGAGTAGAAATAATAGCACTGATATTACTCATATCATTTAACTTGCTATGAATCTAAATTTAATATGTTTATAAGATAACCTTGAACAAAATAAAAATTGAATGTTTAAACATTTGTTCTCCTTTTTCAATTTTCTAGTGGTTGCATGTATGTACATGGATTTAAGAAAAAGTGAATTCCCTGTTAATTGTTGTTGTTAGGTGCCGTCGAGTCGGTTCCGATTCATAGCGACCCTATGCACAACAGAACAAAACACTGCCCGGTCCTGCGCCATCGCCATCCTTACAATCGTTGTTACGCTTGAGCTCATTGTTGCAGCCACTTTGTCAATCCACCTAGTTGAGGGTCTTCCTCTTTCCCACTGACCCTGTACTCTGCCAAGCATGATGTCCTTCTCCAGGGACTGATCCCTCCTGACAACATGTCCAAAGTATGTAAGATGCAGTCTCGCCATCCTTGCTTCTAAGGAGCATTCTGTTTATACTTCTTGCAAGACAGATTTGTTCGTTCTTTTGGCAGTCCATGGTATATTCATATAATTAGGATATTTAATTTGGCTAGAATAGTGATGCACTTGGGCTACTAAAATTAGATTTGCCCACTCTACAGATACTCTAGATACAGATTTATGGAAAAGGCATAGCTTTCTCAGCAGATAACCTGGAGAATTAGGAAATCTAGCCACGAGATAATTCTAGTGTGTCAACAGTCGCTGTAACACCCCAACTGGAATATTCAGTCACTCCCTCATCAGAGGCATTCATTTGGCCTAGAATTTCCTATTGTAATGCATCAGTTAAACATGGCCTGTTCGTCTGGACATTTTTTTTTTTTTTCCTACACCATTACCTATTAATTATACAGTGAAACCTGTAAGAGTTGCAACTCGACAGAACTGCCTTGTTTTTCCTGGTCTCCTTGAGTTTTCTGCCTTTGATAGGGTGCAGTCTTACCTCTTGTCTATCACTCTCTATTAAGAATCCTACCTCATAAACAACCAAAAACTGTTTCTTTTCAATTTTATAGAATTGGCAAAGAAACTAAACCATTTTTCCTGATTTGCATGTTTATTCAAATTATGTACAGATATGTGCACATGCTATTCAAACAAAGATATGGGTAAAATTAATGTTTTAATAAAAAATTTAAGGCCAACTGTTTGGTCTGATTTTTTGACGAAATTACTGAAACAAATTTCTAAGTCTGTAGCTTTTTCAAAAACGTTTGCAAATTCCTTCAAAGCCTTTATGTAGCGGAAAACTCGTGTTTGATTTAAAGCTTAGGCTCTTCTAACGTTAGGTCTTCATCATCTTCATCGTTGTCATCTTTAGATTGCAAGTCCACAATTTCTTGCAGGTTTATACTGACTACTTCTGTGCAATTTCCTTGTCGATATCAGTGGAACACGCTGCATTGACCCTATTTTCTGAGAAACCTTTCAGTGCCATTTCTTGTGTCCTGAATCTGCATGATGTTATCAGGCTGGCTAACTGTTTCATTTTCTACACTGTCATCACTGCCAAATATGAAATCTTTGTCTTTAAGACTTCTTTTCTGGTTTTTTCATTAATCATTTTGATTGTTAGTTTAAGAAATGAAATTGCAAGGACGTCGATTTTCCCCAAAATCTCAGATGCTATCTTGCACATCCCAATGTTGGGAATCACTTTTCATAGCAATAGTTTCCTGTAGTTTAATATTTTGGATAATGTCATAATTCAGAGATTGTAGGACTGACATTGTGGGTGGTGAAACATAACTTAATGTCGGACGAAGGCAGGGACCAATAACAAGTAGCAATGTTAATGTATGAAAGGATGCTTTGATTTTGTTCAAGGTATAAAAAACCAAAAAAGAAAAAAAAAAAAAGGTCCAAGGTATAGTTGAGTTTACTTAACAGCTCTTCATAAATTGCTTCCATCATCCAATTCTTTATCCTATTTCCATTCTACTGAAAGCCAATTAATTTTGATATTCTTGAAGCACCATGTTTTCTTGCTCTCCCCAATTACCCATGGTTTCACAAATGTCTGATCCCAAAGTGTGTTTAAGAGGATGGTAACCAAAAAACTGACACTGAGCATATTTCTTTCCCCTCTATTTTCAGGGTCCTATTAGGCATTGCCCTGTAAAACAGACCGGTCTCATCAGGACTTGCAATGTCTTTAGGATCATACTCTCTTATAATCTCTTTTAAGTCTGTTAGCTAATTTTTAATAATGTCTTTGTCAACCTCATTTGACTTCCCACAAGCTACATTACAAGTGATACTATAGTTTTTTTGTTTTTCTTTGAAGCTCTGAAGTCACCCATTAGATGCTGAAAATTCATCAACTTCTAAAAGTTTCACCGTTTCCTTCACGTTTGCTTTCAGGGTAGGTCCTGAAATGGGAACATTTTTGGTGGAGGCTGGAAGAAACCACTCAAATGGAGAATTGTTGATTTCTGCATAATTTCTATCCCTTTGTTTCCTGATGTGTATGTTGATGCTGCTTATGCATTTTTTATTATTTTATCATTTTCTTTCATAATTGACTAAATTTACGTTTTACGTCACTTGAGCTTAATTACAGCTTTCTTGATGGTCTTTTTCTCTTCAGTTATCATCTTGAAAACATCAAACTCTTCTTTCAGAGATAAATTTCTCACTCTCTTGTCCATGCCTATGAATGGATACACTTTATTTTTTTTTTAAAGAAACAAAAAAGGAAATAAGTTCTTATAAAAATTAAGGAATTTATGATCTTATAGAAAACACGAATGTCTCAAACAAAAAACTATAAACATCATTTTATGATCAAGTTAGCACGCTTCCATAAAAATTTAAGAAAAAAAGAAAACCACATGAGAAGAATGTTTTTGCTTTGTACACACATTGAATGCGTTAAGTGAGGAAATGCTTCTCTATTGATTGGAAAGAATTTTGAAGGAAAAAATTTCAAGCAAATGAAGTAGTAAGTTTTGAAAATTGTAGTAATGTGCATCAAAATTGAAATAACTAAAGGAAAAACTAAAAATTAAAGGTAAGGATGAGAGGTAAAGCCTCTCCAGGTAAAGAAAAAAGTGTGCTTATCCACATTTTAATGAAAATAAAGAGATTTATTAGTGTCTCTTAACTTCTTCCAAACCTATGGATGTTGTTTTTTGCTGGAAAAAATTTACGGGCAAAAAAACAGGCAAAATGTAAAGAATAGATGTAGTCAGAGAACAGTTAACGGTTCACAGTATGTACTCACACACGGTAGCAATGCGGAAGGGGGTGGAAGACTAAGCCCTTATTTCTGATTCTTGTATTTCTTGGCGCTATTCCCAGCTTTTCTGTCTGCATTTCCTCCTATTTGTGCTGTAATATCAACAATTTTCTGATTCCGTCCACTTCTTATAGGTTCCGGCTTTCAGAGAATATGTATTAGGCTGAAGTTATTAGTTTAGTGAAAAATACTAGAGTTTGCCTTTTTTGATAGGTTTCCACTTTACACAGGTTCTGGCTTTTGCACGTTTTCCATACCTTATTTCTCCTACACAAGGCTTTTGCCTACTCATGACTTCTACTTTTGTGAGTCTTTAGCTTCCTGCTTTCTCTGAGCTTCCATATTTCAAGTTGTAGCTTTTCAGGGTAACGTTTATGATGAGTTTGGCTGGTCAGCCACCAACCAGTTACACTGCATGTATTGGTGAGGCATTCTTTGCCCTTCTCGTGCTGCTGGCCAACATTCTGTGACTTTTTTCTTTCTTTCTTTCTTTTATCAGATGGTAATTCCTTTACTATCAATGTGGACAGTGTAAAAGCTTGGTTTAATTACACAAAGCAGATTAGTAAGCACAAGCAACCCTTGTAAAGAGAACTCAGTCATTCAACATAACATCTGTTTGTTTTCATGTTCAGAGTATGATAGATTGAGTGAGGTGAATCTAATTTTAGCTGCAGGTTTGAGGGTTGCCTATGGGTTTAGTCTGACCCAAAGGCTAATTGTTGAGGTCAGAAGATTACAGAAAGTTGGGTAGAATATTTGCAGGTTGCTTTGGTGACAGAGAAAATGCTCAGTGTTAAGTTTTGACAGTGTACAGGCTTTTTCTGCAAGGCCTGGGATTCCATATTCCCCAGTGAACTGAGAAAGAGCCTATTTAATGGTACCATCTCCTCCTGTAATATCTGAATTTTGGGAAAAACAACCACTACAGGGATTTTCAAATATACTGGAGCTGCTGTCCCAACATATTTCTCTAACTTTTCATTCAGTCAGTGTCCTCTGAATCCTCCCAGGGCACATGTGTAGGTTTGGGTGAGCAAGTTGAATGTAATAAATCACATACCCTCTCTCTCTCTCTAAATGTTTAGATATCTTCTCCAGCATTATACTAACGAAAAATCTGCGTATCAACTTTATATATTCTATGTCTCCACTGGGTGCTAGTGTAAACCAATTAAACAAACAGCATCACTTCAAGTAGCTTGACCTAATAAACTGTATCCAGGCTCTAATTAGTGTGCCTATATGAAAAAAAAAAAAAAAATTAGCCTGATCCAGAATTATATTTCTATTACTATGGTCTACATCTTTTAAATCAGTCCCACATATGTTCCTTGTTTTTTGCCAATGCCTTCAGAGCAGCTTGGACTTCTTCCTTCAGCACCATCAGTTCCTGATCATATGCCCTCTTCAAACGGTTGAATATCGACTAATTCTTTTTGGTATAATAACTCTGTGTATTCCTTCCATCTTCTTTTGATGCTTCCTGAGTCATTTTATATTTTTCCCATGGAATCCTTCACTATTGCAACTCGACACTTGAATTTTTTCTTCAGTTCTTTCAGCTTGAAAAACACTCAGTGTGTTCTTCCCTTTTGGTTTTCCATCTCCAGCTCTTTGCACATGTCATTATAATACTTTACTTTGTCTTCTCGAGAGGCCCTTTGAAATCTTCTGTTCAGTTCTTTTACTTCATCAATTCTTCCTTTTGCTTTAGCTGCTGGACACTCAAGAGCCAGTTTCAGAGTCTCCTCTGACATCCATCTTGGTCTTTTCTTTCTTTCCTATATTTTCAGTGACCTCTCACTTTCTTCATGGGTGATGTCCTTGATGTCATTCCACAAGTTGTCTGGTCTCCTGTCACTAGTGTTCATTGCGTCAAATGTATTCTTGAGATGGTCTCTAAATTCAGGTGGGATATATTCAAGGTCATATTTTGGCTCTCGTGGACTTGCTCTGATTTTCTTCAGTTTCAGCTTGAACTCGCATATGAGCAATTGATGGTCTGTTCCACAGTCGGCCCTTGGCCTTATTCTGACTGATGATAATGAGCTTTTCCATCATCTCTTTCCACAGATGTAGTCAATAACTGATAGTGCTGAAGGAAGAAGTCCAAGCTGCTCTGAAGGCATTGGCAAAAAACAAGGCTCCAGGAATTGATGGTATATCAATTGAGATGTTTCAACAAACAGATGCAGTGCTGGAGGTGCTCACTCATCTATGCCAAGAAATATGGAAGACAGCTTCCTGGCCAACTGACTGGAAGAAGTCCATATTTATGCCTATTCCCAAGAAAGGTGATCCAACCGAATGTGGAAATTATAGAACAATATCATTAACATCACACGCAAGCAAAATTTTGCTGAAGGTCATTCAAAAACGGCTGCAGCAGTATATTGACAGGGAACTGCCAGAAATTCAGACCAGTTTCAGAAGAGGACGTAGAACCAGAGATATCATTGCTGATGTCAGATAGATCCTGGCTGAAAGAAGAGAATACCAGAAGGATGTTTACCTGTGTTTTACTGACTATGCAAAGGCATTCGACTGTGTGAATTATAAAAAAGTATGGATAACACTGTGAAGAATGGGAACTCCAGAACACTTAGTTGTGCTCATGAGGAACCTTTACATAGATCAAGAGGCAGTTGTTTGGGCAGAACAAGGGGACACTGATTGGTTTAAAGTCAGGAAAGGTGTGTGTCAGTGTTGTATTCTTTCACCATACCTATTTAATCTGTATGCTGAGCAAATAATCCCATAAACTGGACTATAAGAAGAAGAATAGGGCATCAGGATTGGAGGAAGACTCATTAACAGCCTGTGTTATGCAGATGACACAACCTTGCTCGCTGAAAGTGAAGAGGACTTGAAGCACTTACTAATGAAGATCAAAGACCAGAGCATTCAGTATGGATTACACCTCAACATAAAGAAAACAAAAATCCTCACAACTGGACCAATGAGCAACATCATGATAAATGGAGAAAAGGTTGAAGTTGTCAAGGATTTTACTTTACTTGGATTCACAATCAACACCCATGGAAGCAGCAGTCAAGAAATCAAAAGACGCATTGCATTGGGCAAATCTGCTGCAAAGAACCTCTTCAAACTGTTGAAGAACGAAGATGTCACCCTGAAGACTAAGGTGCACCTGGCTCATCCATGGTATTTTCAATCACATCATATGCATGTGAAAGCTGGACAATGAATAAGGAAGACCGAAGAAGAGATGACGCCTTTGAATTGTGGTGTTGTCGAAGAATATTGAACATACCATGGGCTGCCAAAAGAATGAACAAATCTGTCTTGGAAGAACTGTGGCCAGGATGCTCCTTAGAAGCAAGAATGGCGAGACTGTGTCTTACATACTTTGGACGTGTAGTCAGGAGGGATCAGTCCCTGGGGAAGGACATCATGCTTGGCAGAGTACAGGGTCAGAGGAAAAGAGGAAGACCCTCAACGAGGTGGATTGACACAGTGGCTACAACAATGAGCTCAAGCATAACCACAATTGTAAGGATGGCACAGGACCGGGCAGTGTTTCGTTCTGTTGTGCCTATTTATAGGGTCACTATGAGTTGGAACTGATTTGACAGCACCTAACAACAACAACACGTATGTTCCAAGGCCTCTGCCGATATAAATTTGCGAATCTTAAAATTATTTAGTATATATGGAGCTTCTTCCCAGGTCAGACTTTGCATCAGTTCTCCTGAGGCTTGCTGGGATTTGGGTGAAGAAGTAACCAGGGACGATGTGAGCAGGTTTTAAGAAGAGTCACCATTTCCATATAAAGTGACTACCTCCAGAGAGCCTATTATGGTATCCTCAGGCAAGGAGAGGCTGACCTACTCTGACAGGAACAAAGTGCTGCTTTTATTGGAAAGGAAGGATTAGCAGAATTCAGGCATTCAGAGTCCTCAACTTCCTTGCAATATACCAATTGTCTCTATCCCAATTTTCATGATCGATTTATATTCCAATAATTGTGCTAAATTAAAACATTATGGACCCTGTGAGACTGTGAATTCTATTTGTTTCTTAGGCTAGCCACACAGAGGATTAGACTTTTGGTTCTACGAAATCTATTTCCTGCTGCTACAAAACATAAGAGGTTCTTTCAGAGGAGTCAGAGAAGCTTTCTCATTTCTCATCTGGACCTTGTGGTGGGAATTTGAATTTCTGAGATCGTGAGATGAAACTGCCTCTGGCTGCCACCGCAAGAGACAGAGAAGGCTGAGAAGCTACTAGACCTGATTGCCAGCGTAATCTTCTTAGAATAACGACTTTCACTTCATTTCTGGTTTTCATATCTCACATTCTGTTACCTCCTTGGCAAACTCCACCATGGAGCCTTATGGAAGGGTATTTTGGAAATCTTTAGAAGGTACTGGTTGTTGTGCTGAGTTAACTACAGATTATCTAACTGAGGTAGTTGTGTCATTCTTTGGATCTCAACTTGTTCTCTTGGGGGGTAAGGGAATATAGGGAAATTTAGTTTTCTAACATAAGCCAGAGGTAGAGATAAAGGCACTTCAGTAGTATTAATTTCAGATAACTAAAGATTTCTAGAATAAGCTTGTTAACAAGAATTTTGTGATGAATGTCTAAGTAGCTAAGAGGTAAACATGGATAGATACAATCTGTATTTTGCAAAATTACTATAGCGTTAATTAAAATTTCTCTTATGAGTGAGATTCCCACAGCTAAATCAGGTCTCAAGCAGGCATTTACTTGAACCAACCAGAATTTTATATATAATGGTATTGGAAATAAATGTGTATAATGTAAATTGAATGAAGCAGGGTTTATTTAGAGCTGAAAACGGCGCATGGAAAAATATTTTGAACTTCAAATGCCTTGTGATTTTTGAGTTTAAGAAAGTGGGTGCTACAATTTTTTTATATATATATATATATGGCAGACATCATTACAATGTAAACCTATGCACAAAGTAGTCTTATTCTATACTAAATGCATTTGTCATTAATTCTATTTCTTGTTTTCTAAATATCGCATAGTTTCACTTCATCACTACTGTAAGTTAGACCTTGGGAATGTTGTAAAACCTCCTCCTGCTTTGGATTTCTCATGAATAAAATAAAGAGTGAATGCATAGAAACTCTTAGAAGAGTGTCTGACACATATTACGGTGGTAATCTGTGTCATTGTTATTAACAGTTTTATCATTGTTATTATCATGGCCTTGTTTCTACATCAGGATAACACTAGTAACTATATTTAAAAAAAAAAAAAAACCTTCGCCGTAGGGTCAATTCCAACTCATAGCGACCCTGCAGGACAGAGTAGAACTGCCGCATAGATTCCAAGGACCACCTGGAGGATTTGAACTGCCAGCCCTTTGGTTAGCACTTAGTCATTACACTGCTAGGGTTTTCATCTATGTTTAAAGAATGCCTAATCACATATGTAAAATATTCAAAATTCAAATAAAATAATGACGATGAGTTTAAAAAAAACGTTAGAAAAGCAACAGTCAGATCTCTGGAAAAAAAAAAAAAAAACAGACGGAACTCTTGTACTGTGTAATTTGAGAGGAGTTAATAGAGGCAATATTGACAAAGGGTCAGGCAGTATCCAGGGGATTCCACAGCTACTAACAGTAGGATGTTATTTCAATCAGTAGACCTAAAAAGTTGAAGGGAAGAAGCAGTTACAGAAACTCAGGAAGAGAGAGAGCTGTGTGAAGAGGCTCCTTCGTGGGAACTATAATTTTAGTCATATTAAGGAGCAAATCTATAGTAAATCCAAAGAAGGGAAGACAGGGAAATGAAAAACCAGACTCATTCATGCCCCTCTCACTGATCTCCTGCTAGTACTCCTCAGTGATTGAATTCAGAATTCACTTAAAAGTCAAAAAAAAAAAAAAAAGGGAACCCTTAATGCAATGTACATATGTCATTTTCCTGGGACCCAGAACAGCAGAAGAAAGGTGTTGATCTTGAACGAATAATAGATATTATACAGCATGTGGTTTTAACGCTCTTATTTGATTAACAGAACTATGAAATGGAATATTTTATTGTATCAAAATTTTAGTCAAATAACAATGGCTAAACTTGAGCATGTTTAATAAATTAGACAGAACTAGGTAAGTGTATGTATTCTGTGTTAGTTTTATAACAGGAAAATTGGTATTAGTTTTGTTAGGGAAAAATGGCATTTAAATACATGTATGAACAACTACTGAAGAAATTTTTGTTTTCTTAGTGAAATCAGTTATATTTATGGCCTTTGGATGTATGTAGACATTTTCCATTTTTAAAATTTTCCCTTTGAGATAAATCAAATTACTATATTTAGAAAAACTTTTTTCAAGATTCACTAGCAAGATTTCAAGTTTTGCTATATTTACTATAATTATAGAAAAAAAAATTTTTTTTTTAATGGTATGTAGCCAGGTTTAATTTTTTTTTTTTTTTAGCCAGGTTTCAGTAGTCATTAAATTACATAGTTTCCTAAATATTAAAAGAAGCATGCATAGAATGCATAGAAAGCTATAGTTAACATGTGAACTCTGTGTTTTAAAACTATTAGGTTATCATTGCTAACAGGTTATTTATTCAAACTGTATGCGTGTGTGTGTGTGTGCGTGCGCATGTGTGCATCCATATATATGTACATACCAGCGAGAATATTTGTAGTTTTTCTTAAATATTGACTAACCAAGTAAGGAAGGTTTATACAATTTTGGGTGCCTTGGTAGAATTCAAATATGGGCTCACTGAGCAGTTTTACTGTAAAAATTCACTCATTCATTAGTGAAAAGAAAGCAACGTCTGCAAACATTGATCATTTTTTATTTATTAAATATTCATTTTTGAAACTGTTTTCAATACCACATGAGCAAACGACAGATGATTAATTCCCCTAAAGAGGATGCTTCTAATTTTATCAGCTCTATTCAATTTATGTGATTATCATAAGTTAGTTTGTTAATATACCTCTGCTATTGAAGACAAAATAAGGGTTGGCTGGTTAGAGGACAGGACACAAAGTCTTTGTTTAATGACATATTTACATGAATGTATTTTAGGAATTTTTGTAAGACATTATGAAGTTATACTCTCTGTTTTTTATGTCCAAAGTCTGAATTTAGATTTAATCATGTATTTATTTTAAATGTTTAAAATCTGCACCCATAAACCCAATGCCATAGTAGATTCCAACTCTATAGGACAGGGTAGAATTGCCCCAAGTGTTTCCAAGGAGCAGCTGGTGAATACAAACTACCAACCCTAGCTTTTAACCACTATACCACCAGGGCTCCAGATAACAAAATACTGACATAAACCAGATTTGATACTTGACTGAAGAGTCTCTCATAAAAGTAACCTAATAAAGACATTCACTCCCTTGCAACAAAAACAAAACCCAAACAAACAATAAAAGATATTAACACATGTTTTAACTGAATCATACTGAAGAGTATTTATGATTTCATAGCAATTACTTTTTTCTGCTACTGAAGTCAATCAACAAATGTATGGATTGTCTCTGAGCATGAAAAAATAATATGGCTTTGCATATTCATTGGTTTTTAAATACATTTATAATAGGAAAAGCAAACATGTAAGAATAGGTACAAAATTGTGGAAAGAGCACTGAAGAAAGAATTAAAGCAAATCACATTCCTATCACTTATTAGCTATGGGGTAATAAGGTAATAAATAACCTCATTTAAGTTTCTTATTCACATCAAGTTTATTTCTCTATAAATTTGAATTGTGTTTACTTAAGGTGATAATCAACTGGGGAACTATTTTAACTTGTAAAAGTATATGTAAATTATCTTCCTTCTCTTTATTTGATGCTGATTAATAGGAAAATGTAAGTGACTTTTTAATACTTGATGAAAAACCAGAGGGGATTTATTGTGGTGGTTTTCTAACCAAATGATTTGAAAGTATGCTGTCAAACACAAGAATAATAAACTAAGAAATGAGCTTGGCTTTGGAGGGAGAGTATTATTTTCTTGTTGATTATGAGGAATAAATTTTACTTGTAATAATAGATAATAAGAGCAACAATAAAGTGATGATTCATGTTTATTAATTTATTCATTGTTCTTTAAAACTGTTATTGTGGACTTTTTGTGTACCAGACTTTGTTCTATTTGGTGGGCATCAAAACATGAGAGTAAAATCCTATCTTCATGATTTTACATGTTAATGGTGCCAGATGGCCAATAAACACATGAAAAAGTAGAACACATTGTATGTCAGACAATGACAGGACTATGGAAAAAATACAACAGGGAAACAAGGATAAGTTGCAATAAGATGAGTGATGGTCTAACTTTGCAAATCTCATGTTAACCTGATAATTACAGACTTAAAGGAAGTGAAGGGGCACCATTTAACAATCTTTTTGTTGTTGTTAGGTGCCATCGAGTTGGTTCTGACTCAAATCAACCCTATGTACAACAGGACAAAACTCTGCCCAGTCCAGCCCTATGCCCACAATTGTTGTTATGCTTGGGCCCATTGTTGCAGCCACTGTGACAATCCATCTTGTTGAGTGTTTTCCTCTTTTTGGTTGACCCTGTACTTTGCCAAGCATGATGTCCTTCTCTAGGGACTGATCCCTTCTGACAACATGTCCAAGGTATGTGAGATGTAGTCTCTCCATCCTTACTTCTAAGGAGCATTCTGGTTGTACTTCCTCCAAGACAGATTTGTGCGCTCTTATGGCCGTCCACAGTAAATTCAATATTCTTAGCCAACGCCATAATTCAAAGGCATCAATTCTTCTTCTGTCTTCCTTATTCACTGTCCAGCTTTCACATGCGTATGAAGCAATTGAAAATATCATGGCTTGGGTCAGGAGCACTTTGGTCTTTAAGGTGACATCTTGGCTTTAAAACACTTTAAAGAGGTCTCTTGCAGCAGATTTGCCAATGCAACGTGTCTTTTGATTTCTTGACTGCTGCTTCCATGAGTGTTAATTGTGGATCCAAGCAAAATGAAATCCTTGAAGGCTTCAATCTTTTCTCCGTTTATCATGATGTTGCTTATTGGTCCAGTTGTGAGGATTTTTGTTTTCTTTATTTGAGGTGCAATCCATACTGAAGGGTGTGGTCTTTGATCTTCATCAGCAAGTGCTTCAAGTCCTCCTCACTTTCAACAAGTACCTTTATGTCATTTAACAGTCTGGGGAAGGAATATTCAAGGCACAGAAAACACACACACAAAAAAGTTTTTGAGTTGATTCTTGCCGTCCGTATACCACATAGTACAATACAATTTTGAATTCAATTTAAAATTTCTCACTCTTATCTTCAAGGTTTTGACATCTTAGCAACTATATAACTATGTTCAACCTCTATAGTCTCTGATCTACTGATTCACAACGTTGTCTATTCCTAAGGTTATTCTTAAAGGAACTTAGAAAGGAAACTTCTTTATTGCTGTTAAAGGTCAGAACCTATAAGACAGACTTTTCTTGTCCATCTTCCAATTTTTCTCTGAAATTCATTTATGTGTGGATTCAGTAATTTTTTTTGAGAAAAAAAAGTCTCAGTGCTCACACCCAGTTAGTTAAGAAGTTTAATAGTTCAGACTTTCCCACACTTTAGTATTTTTCTCAACCTCGTCTATATTCTTTCAATAAAGACTTCTCTAATGGATATTTCAAAACATCTACCTTACTTGTAAAACCTCCTGTCTTATGCTGGGTTCTCTAGAGAAGCAAAACCAGTAAAGCATATAAATAACTATATAAAGAGATTTGTATCAAGGAAATGGTTCACGTGGGTGTAGAGGCTGGAAAGCCCCAAGTCCGTGGGTCAAACTAGAGGCTTCTCCTGATTCATGTAGCCACAAGCATATAAATAACTATATAAAGAGATTTGTATCAAGGAAATGGTTCACGTGGGTGTAGAGGCTGGAAAGCCCCAAGTCCGTGGGTCAGACTAGAGGCTTCTCCTGATTCATGTAGCCACTGGGCCTGGCAAATACAGGATGGGGGAGGTCAGATAGCAGGGCTCTTGCTCACAGGCTATGAAGACCGATGAACCCCAAGATCGGTAAGCAAGATGGTAGGTAAGCTGGTAGCTCAAGTCCCAAGAACAGGAAGCCAGACAAACAAGAACCAGCTGCAGGACCAGAGTGAGCAAATACCTAAGAGCTTTGCCAGAAAATCTACTTACACTGGATGCAGGCCACACCCCAAGGAAACTTCCTTTCAACCGATTGGCTACTCACAGCAGATTCCATCATGGAGATGTTCACATTGTATAAAATAGCATCATGGAACTGAACACATCATTATAGGACTGCCAAACTACATCCTAACTGCCAAACCACTGAGAATCATGATCCAGCCAAGTTGACACACAACCTTAATTATCATACCTTCTCATATGTATTTTTTTTTTTTTAATCTAGGTTAGTCATCATCTGTTCACAATTTAATAAGCCATTTTAAAAATATTCTATAAGGATCCATAATATAGAGATTGGTGATAAAGAGTTAAAATATAGCTAATTCCTACCTATCCAACCCAGTGCCCACTAACACTAGTGATATGAGTGGTAATGTGATCAGTGTTTGCCAAAATGTCATCTTGCATACAGACATTACCATGCAATGTTATAAGTTTTATTTTGAAATAGTAATTTGAAGCAGTGATTGGAAGGTTTGAAGTCTGAAGACAAAACAACATTTTGTTTGACTAATTTTAGTCACATCAGGAGTTAATTTGGCCAAAATGAGATTAGCCATGCAAGCAGATTTAAGTTTTAACTGATATTAATATTGTATTTTTGTTAAGTATATATCTGGTTAGGCACATAAAATAGAAATTATGAAAACATCAGGGAGATAAAAAATAAAAATACATAAAATATACATTAAAATAAATCCATAGGGTAATTTATCAAAACAGTCTAGAAAAAGATGAATTTGAAACTAACATGCATGTATTATATAACAGAGCCCAAGACTTGTAAACAGTAGATTACATTACAGAACATAATTGCAGCATGCTGTCAGATGAAAAGGGTCAAAGAAAACAACAACAGAAAATACTGGCAATTTACTCCCATCATGCATCTCATTACTTATTTCTATTCCTTTCTATTAAGGCCACCAACTCTCCTATTAATTGACCTTCCAAGAGTTGGTGTAATTACACAGCATGTTTGGAGATGATATATAGTCAGGAAAAAGACAAATTAGTCTCAGTGACAGAAACATTTATACAAATGTTGAGAGATGTATGATGTATGGTAGCTGTGAGAATGCATATTTCAAATCTCTGATTGCCTGGAGCATAACTGAGCTAAGAACTCAGTTGCTAAGCTTTGAACTCCATCATCACCTTACTGCTAAGATTACCCTTTTCACCAACTGCTCCCAACTAATGACCGAACATGGCAGGAAGGCTTACACAGGTCCATTCCTCGGAGACACTGGTATCCTCTGGGTGACTGGGTGACAGGCTCAAAGTCTCCATAAAAACTTACCAAACTCTTAGAACATTGCACTCTAAGATACATCTTGTCTTCGCTTATTGACTATCTCGTTATCTGACATTTTACATTTACCACAATAGTAAAAAATCTACTATCTGACTATTTTGTACATTAACAACATACATCTGGCAATAATGAACACTGAGGTGAGAGGTAAGAGTAAAGCTGGTTTTGATGGTTAAGGTTATATGTCAGCTTGGCAAGGCCAGGACTTTCAGTGGTTTGGCAGTTACATAATGATGCAACTTGGCAGCTATGCAATAATGTAGTCATCCTCCATTTTGTGATTTGATGTGGTCATCCTCTATTTTTGCATAATACCAGTTTCTCATGACAATATTGTCTTTGGAACCTAATTATGTCAATAAGAGAGAAAGGGGTGTACTTCTATTCAACTTTCCTTCTCTCCTTTTTTCTTGGGGGGTCAGAACTAAATCTTGGTCTAATGGCTCTCTTGGCCTCTGACTCTCTCATTTTCCCTAGCAGACCTTGTTCCTAAAAAATCTTTTCCAGGGTTAACCCCACAGGGTCCTCTACTTCTCAGATGACTCAAGGAATTACATTACGTGACTAAATTAATCAAGATATTGCTTTTGTTTTAGACTTCTAACTTCAAATTGCTGCTTCAAATGACTGTTTCAGAATAAAAAAACATAGGAACACAGAATAAAAACAAGAAACCCGTACTTAAAGAAATGTGCGAGCTTTGTGACATTGCTACAAGGAGGTGTGTGAGCATTGTGTTACTAGTATTGCTATTTCTTTGTGCTTCTCTCCTTTTTTTGTTGTTGTCTTTAGCAGTACCATCAAAGATGAAAGCTAAGAAAATGGGCTACTACTTAATCTGAATGTGCTGAGAGAGAAGAAGAGCAAACAAAAAAAGACAGAGTAAAAGATGATGGTTTTGGAAGGAGAGCAAAATAGAATAAACCCCTCCAACAGAAAGGAAGGGGAGTGCAGTGAGTACTGCACTGAGAAGGAGCCTCATCTTAGCGTAGGAGTTACCTATGAAGGGATTTCCCAGCACAACTTGAACAAGGAATAGCATATTCAAATATTGTATAAATACTGTGTACTGGTTATCATATGCATATTTACCCCAAATATCCCCACTAAAACATTAATTTCAATAAAATTCAACAAGATCCAGTTTCTTCTAAGTTAAGAAGCTTGACTTAGTAACATCTGCACAGCTTCCTCTTGCAAATCGATGCACAGTAGCTTAAGCTGAATTTAAGCTTCTTTGCTGCAGACGGAAGTTGTTATACATAATCGTCTTAGTCACTTCAGAATGCTTTTAAATACAATAATAACATAATTATTTCTATTTATTTGGCAAAAAGAAAATCATTACTAATTAAAATTAAGTGTCTTAACTAAGTATTTAATTAATACAGAAAACATATTCACTATTTATAAAGATGTAATTATGTACCAATAAACACATTAAAATGTAATAGTTGTAAAGTAAAGCTGAAAGGTCAATCATACAATAAAAACCTGAAACAAAGCTAAAAGAAAAAAGAACCAATACAATAACTTCTATTACTTAATGTAATTTCTAACGAAGATTATTTAAAATTAAACTGCTGATATAAAGAGATGATGTAAGAATTAAAACCGAAGCAGTTTAGAGAAAACACAAATTTGTTATGTTAAATATATTCCTGTGAATTTTTCTTCAAAAAGCAGTGTCCTTAATCAGTTTACTTTTGTTAATGCTAAATGATTTTCATTCCATTGGAGAGCCATATAACACATTCGTACACTAAAAGCACTTTGCACATAAACACGTGCAACACACATATACCACACACGTAAACACATACCCAAACCTATTAAACTTTTTATTTTAACTCATTGCTTCCTAAATTTATTTGTACAATAAACTCTTTATTATGTGTTACTTATTAATATATACCACAAAAATGAGATCCTACAGTTCAACATTTCTGTGTGTATGTGTATGTGTGTGTGCAGAGTATTATGTATGCACATACATACATATACATATGTATATACACATAATATAAAACTGTCCAATGTTACTGAAATATAAACTCATTATTATTTAGCAATATATTAGAATACCTTGTGTCTTACAAAATTTTTTATTGTGTTGATAAGGTTAAAAATCATATACATGCATTCCCCGAATTGTGAACCAGTTCCATTCCTAACTTTGTCTTTAACTCAAATTTGTACATAAGTTGGAACAGTTAGGTATGGTTCTTATCTAATGTCAATAGGTCAGATGTTTGTCTTAGTATATAGTGTACCTTTGTATGCATAAAAATATTAAACACTTCTAGATACACTAAAACATTTTTAACATAATAATACAGTAATAATAACTATGTTTTAATGCATCTTGCAAAGTAGCTCCCATTTGTTACTACAGACCAGTGTGTAACTACGAGTGGTAAGTAAATTGGACATTCATAACTCGAGGACTGCCTGTACTAAAAATATGGTGTAGATTAAACTAGGTGACTTATGTTTGAATTAAGGTAGGTTACCTATAATCCAAGGATCCCTGATGGCACAGTGTTTAAGCCCTCGACTGTTAACCGAAAGGTTGTTGGTTTGAATCTATCATCCATTTCCCTGGGGAAAGATCTGCCAGTCTGCTTCCATAAAGACTACAGCCTGGGGAATCCTATGAGACAGTTCTACTCTGTCCTGTAGGGTAGTTATGAGTTGGAATCCACTCGACATCAACAGGTTTGGTTTCTTTGATTTACATTTGACAAATACATACAAGATAAGGTCAGGAGAAAATCCACAGCTTCCTGTGAATAAACATGAAAAAAGGGAGGGACTTGTTGAGCAAACAGAAAGAAAAAGTAAATGATCCTGAAATTAGATGATGGAATACTTACATGTGGCAGCACTTGACCAAGAGAAATAAGTGTCTGTGGTGCCACATAATGTATAGTGGTCAGGTGGTTTTTAGGAGCTGCCATGCCCCTCCTCTAGCCTAGTGATGTCAAAAGCCACTGAGTGAACACTTACATTTAGACGTGATCCTCTTGAAATAAGGAGGCTGTTGAAGTGACAGAAGTTACCTCCCATGTAGAAGCATCCCACCGTGTGGAGGATGGCAAAGAGCATGCCACCAGGAGCAGCAACCCTAGGATGTCAACACACTCCAAGGTTTGCAGGTGTAGGGGTCACCAAGAGAGACAAAACTCACACAGACACTGGACAGAATTGCGTTTACCTAAGGGGAAGAGAAGCAGAGTAAGATCAGCTTTAATAGTGGCAGTTGGTTCCCCATAGCCAGCAGGTCATTCCCTGCAGCCATCTCAGGATGCTGGGCCACATACACCCCTCTCATGCTGCAGGTGAAGAACCTCATTCCCTCCCCACCAGGAACAGATACAGAAGTGGGGTTGCCCAGGTGCCATGTGATGCACACAGGTAGGCAGAACAAGTGTTCATTGGGCCAAGAACAGGGAAATACCACCAAACCTGATAAGGTGCTCAGTACAAGCTGTGCTGTCCTCAGTGAGGGCCTGAGGCCCAGGCTGGGCAGCCCAGACAAGGGGAAGAGAATTTCTTGAGTTCTGCTTTTTTTCAAAGAGGCATTTTGGGATGTGCTTTTATTCCTTTTGTTCTTATATCCTTTGAATTTCCTATTTACTGGTCTGATAGAAATTGAAGCAAAAATGACCTTAAATGGATTCCAGTTATCATTTCCATCAATTATTAAATTGGAACTTTTTCTGTGTAGTATGTCTGGCTCATGGGGTAGAGTTAAGCAGGACTGATAAGATTGAGTTTATGAGTAATTAGGGCCGAGTTTAGTATCTCTCCTCTTATTTTCTGGGTTGACTGGTGAGATGTCCATGTTATTTTCTGTATTTGGACTGTTTCCCAAGGGAAGGTGGAAGGGAGTAGTCACCTATAGAGCTTTGATGGCCCTGCAGTAGATTTGGGTTAATTTCTTTCTTTTATGGGATACTTGAAGGGTGTTTGTATTGACAGCAGCTGAGCTTCCTCATCCTAGGAATCTCACAAAAGCCCAAGTCTTGAGAGGTGGTGCCAGTTTTATATCTCTGTTGGAGGTATGCCAGTAGTTAATGGGCCAGAAGGCCCACACTAACTAATACTTGGTGAGGCAACTGTCCTTAGCTGCCCATGTTATCTCCAATGAGCCAGTGACCATAATAGGGCATTAGATGCAAAGCCTGGCAAAGAGGTTGCTACATGTAATAGGACAACAGAATGAAATGCCCTGTGGTATTAGATTACTTCTTCTGGTGGGCAGAATAATGAACTCACAAATATGCCCGTGTTGTAATTCCTGGAAACTGTGAAAGTGAATTAATGTTGCAGACAGAATCAGCTGACCTTAAGAGAGGGAGAGTATCTTGGATAATACAGGTAGGTCCAATGTAATCACAAGAATCCTTTAATATAGAAAAAGGAGGCGGAAGTGTCAGAATTAGATGTGATATGAGAAATATTCTACCAGCCTTTGCTGTCCGTGAAGAGAAGGAGGACAAGACGCAAGGAAGGAAGGCAGCTTCTAGAAAACTGATAAAAAAAAAAACTGATAACAGCAGTAAAATGATCTTTCCACTGAAGGCTCCAGAAAACAATACAGTCCTACCAACGTCATGATCTTAGCCCAGTGAGGTCTATTTTGAATTCCTTAACTACAGAACCGTAAGAAAATAAATTTGTGTTTCTTTAAGCCACTTAAATTAGTTTGTGCTAATTTGTTATAATAGCCATAGAAAACTAATATACTCCTACGGAGGAGGCTTGGGGGAGATCAGACAGATCACTCATTTCTAATATATATAATAGGAACCCTAACTATTTATTATTAACAGCACCCTAGACTATACTTCACCCCATCAATACCTGAGTCTAGACATCAAACAATATACTGTCACTAACTACATTTTATTTATTTTTAATTTCTAAGGGCAAATAGTAGAGGACCTGCTGGGTTGGACTTTGCTGCCCTGTCCGTAGGAATGGCTGACCCTGAGCACAGTGCAAGCACCTCTTAAATTCAGATTACCTTATTCTTTTTTGGATGGTTTATGAAAATCTTTTCACTTTCCAGTTTAGCCATAAGAGAAAAGGTAAATATGGGCAAATGGTGTAATTGGAATATGAGTGAGTGTGTGCAAGTCCCTTAGGGTTCTTCTAAGAAAAAAATGAGTAACAAGGCAAGAGTTAATTGGTGGAAAACTTCTGGTTAATTCAGGGTGCTTTGTAACATAAAAGGCCTCCATGAAGGCTATCATGGACCACAGCACTAAATACAGCATATACAGAAATCCACCACTAACCAGGTTATCTAAACAAGAAGAAGAAAGATTGAGCAAAGATTTAATGCCCGCTGGCAGTGCAGTGGTTAAGGACTCAACTGCTAACCAGTAGGTTGGTGATTGGAACCCACCAGCCACTCTGTGGGAGAAAGATGTGCAGCCTGCTTCTGTAAAGATTACAGCCTTGGAAACACTTTGGGGCAGTTCTACTCTGTACAATAGGGTCTCTATAAATTGGAATCGACTTGATGGCAATGGATTCGGTTTTTTAGATCTCCACACTGCTGTCTGGATTGCAACCCCTTTGAGTCCACTATGTCTTCTGTTTATTTGAGCAAAGCATATACTTATCTAAGTCTCTATACAATGAAAACATTCAGTAATGGTATCATGATTTGCTAAATACTTGGCACCTGAAGGATCTTTTAAAGGATAAGTGCTGGAATCTAAATGCTTATTTGAATTTATAATCTGGGACAGCTTTTTCTGGCATTTTTCATATCCTTATCCAGAATTTGAAGATAAAAATTGTTCTTCATATAAAGAAAAACTTCTTGAAGTACATGGCAACACAATAGATGAGAAAGAAATCTGCTGGGATTCGGAGTCTTGCAGTGACTAATAATAGATGACAGATTAAGGATAATTGACAGTGTCACTGTGAAGTGTTTATAACAACAGAAGAAGGGGCTTCAACAGACAGCTGGAGGAGAAGGTACCGTATTATCAGAGGGAATTAAATGCTTTCATGGTGAAAGTAGGCAGTAGGTTTCAAATCTAGCTTTAATAAGCTTCCATTTCTTGTGGTAAATGGAGAATATTCTGTGGTTTTCAGGCTAGAGTTTTCTCTTTCCATTTTGTCACATCATAAGCCTCATGATATGCTGTAATAAAATTCAGGAGAGTGAGTAATTTCTACTTTGACTATGGCTAAAACAGGCCGGTAATATATTTATAAATTATGTAGTTATCACAAGCTTATAAGTTATGGAGTTATTAAGGACAAGTATATATTACATTTAAGCATGGATTGAGGTAGAGTTGAATAATTTTTTACAAACTACCTGCTCGCACTCTCCTTATCTTAGACACTAATATGAAATACAAGTTTTAGAAAATGGCATTATTCTAATTAGTACCCTTTTTTTTTTTTTTTTTTATAATGATTGGAGCAAAGTGTTAATTAGTTCAAATCCATTAACTCTTTTATTTTTTTAATAATTTATTGTGGTAAAAATATATAAACAAAAACATAATCATTTCAATCCTTTTTTTAAAAGATCCATTTCATTTTTGTTGTTGAGAATATACACAGCAGAACATACACCAATTCAACAATTTCTACACTTACAATTCAGTGACATTGATTACATTCTTCAAGTTGTATAACCATTCTTGCCCTACATGTCTTAGGCTGGGTTCTCTAGAGAAGCAAAACCAGTGAAGCATATATATAGAGAGGGAAACAAAGAGAGAGAGAGAGATTTATAAGGAAATGGCTCATGAGGTTGTAGAGGCCAGAAAGTCTCAAGTCTGTGGATAGGGTTGGAGGCTTCTCACAACTCATGTAGCTGCAGGTACTGGCAAACCCAAGATCCAGGCTGTGGAGGCTGACAAATCCCAAGATCAGCAGGCAAGCTGCTAGCTCAGGTTCCAAGAACTGGAGGCCAGATGAACAGGAGCCAGCTGCAGGATCCAGAGGGAGCAAAAATCTGTGAGTCTTGCCAGAAAGTCCACCTATATTGGATGTAGGCCACACCACCAAGGAAACTCCCTTCAACTGATTGGCCTCTCACAACAGACCCCATCCTGGAGGTGATCACATTATATCAGATCTCATCAAGGAGGTATTATATCATTATACTGTTGTCAAACTACATCATAACTACAGAACAACTAAGAATCATGGCCCAGCCAAGTGGACACACAATGGTAATGATCACACTCCTTTTCTGAGATTTTCTTCTTCCATTAACATAAATTCACTGTCCCCTAAGTTTCCTATCTAATCTTTTGAGTTGCCGTTGTTATTTCCATCCCATATAGATGAATCTTAAAAGAACACAATGTTCAAGGCAGACATTCTTTATAAGTTAAACTATTACATGTTTTTTATAAGACTTCAGGGGACATTCAGGTTTAAGGTTTAAAGATTATCTATCTCAGGGCAAGAGTTTCAAGGGTTCATGTAGTCTCGATGACTCCAGAAAGTTTGGACTCCCTGACAGTTTGAAATTATGTCCTGCAATTTTCCCCCTTGTGATCAAAATTCTTCTATAGAATCTTTGACCAAAATGTTCAATAATGGAAGCCAGAAACCATCCAGTTTTTCTGGTCTCATGGCAAAGGAGACAGTTGTCCATGGTGACAATTAACTACAAATTCCATTTCCTCTTCCTATTTCTGACTCTTTTTCTTCTTTGATCCTCCAGGTGAATAGAGACCAATTGTTGTACTGTGGATGGCTGCTTGTAAGCTTTTTAAGACCCCGGGCATTATGCAGAAATGAACTAGGAGGTAGAACAGAAGCACTAAACACATTTTTAGACCAATTAACTGGGATGACCCATGAAACCATGACCCTCAACCTTCAACCCAAGGAACCAAATCCCATGAGGTACTTGGTTGTACATAAACAACCTCACCAACTACTGTTTTTTTTTTTCTGTCATTTTTGTAAATATATCTATCAAACAACTTCAGCCAGTTCACTTTTTACAGGTGTACAACTTCCTGACAGCAATTACATTAATCAGTAGTGCAACCCTACCCTTAGTTAATGTGAATTTACATCACTGTAAACAGAAATTCATTACTTCATGAGCAATAACTACCCTTCTCCCCTCCCTTCTGCCCCTGGTAAACACTAAGAAACTTTGGTCTCTATACATTTGCCTTTTTATTTTTTTTTTATATAATTGAGGTTGTATAATATTTGTGCTCTTGTGATTGACTTATTTCACTCAGCATAATGTAGCTTTTAAACAGAAAGCATTAATGCAAAACTGCACAGTATGTACTTGGAATTTAGAAATGGAACACAATAAATTATAGCTTATGTCAAGAATATATATACCACGAAAAAAAATAATCAAGATATTTTTACTACATCTTTCTCCAGCGGGGTTGGCTGGTGGGTTCGAACAGCCAACCTTTAGATTAGCAGCCGAGCTCTTAACCAACTACACCAGCAGGGCTCCTCATACCCTACAAAATACTATATAATTGTGCCAAAGATGACCACCCATCAACAAAAGTTCATGGTATCCCTTCTATAGTATATGATTCTTTTGCCTCTAGCTAGGGATTGTATCTTTTTTTCTCTTTTATATAGAGAGGGTTTAGTTCTCCTCAGTGGTGTGTGAGTGAAGTGTTGTGTAGCATTCCAGGTTTGGGCCTGAGGAAATAAGTGTGCCTTTTCCACAATTTCTTTATCCATCTCTTTTCTGAATACAGTGGATTTGAAAAAGCTGAAAGAACCTAGGTCCTTGAGTCATCACATGGAAAATATATTCTAAGCATGCATATCAGACTTAATGTGAGTGAGAAATAACTTCTAAAACAGTTGAAATTTGGGGTTTTGTTTGTCACAGGATCTAACATTAGCTTAGCTAATACATTTATACAAGTTTTTTTAATTGCCCTTCATTTAGCTAAGTATTAACACATTTATCTGCACTAAATATGTACAGTTTTCAAAATGCTTATGTCATAAAGAGATGCCAGGGTTGCTGTATATCACATAGGGAATCGTTTTGAAAGATTTGTTGTAAATCTCAATTTTATAATCTGTGAAATTAAAACATTTAAAAGTATAAAGAAAGTAATTGAAATGGCTGAGACTTTAGGAAGCCATAAGTATAAATATGGTCACATTAATATGACGGACTAAATTATTGTAGCTCTTCTCCCCAACTTAATGACCCTTGGTATCAGAAATATGCTAAGTTACCCATTTCCATGTAGCGTTGTTGCTACCCAAGGAATAATTGAGCCATGTTCACACTGCTTCACTTGACTCGCATTTTCTACTCCTGCTGACTTTTTCTTTTGAACACTACGCATGAAATCCGCAGACATCCCTGCTAGCTTAGCTATGACTCTCCAGTGGCCTCCTTGAAGGCACAACCGACATGCCACTGCAGACCAAGTTTCAATTCAAGCAACAGATGAGCTGAGTTGTAGATTCCTGGTGCCTTGTTTAACAACACTTTTGCAAAGTGAGAACAAGTTTCCTTCCCTCTGCGTTGAACGTGATGAAAGGATAAAATAATGTACTCAATGTAAGGGCCCATGTAAATTTATAATTTTTCCCAGAAAGTGCAACATCCCAAAAAGTAAAAATTACTTCAGTTTTCAAGTAGACACTTTTTTTTTTTTTTAAACATTTTGCTCTGGATATACATAATTTTTTTTTATATACATGTACATCCTGTCAAGGTACAGCCACATGGTAAATCCATCCACAGAGCTGCCCTTCAAACTCTTGAGCTGTTTTGCTAGCACTGGCTTTTAATTCCAGACTCCTCTTACTCAGAAGCCTCATTGTAACTCCTTGTAAAGTCCCTAGTTCCTTCTACCAGATCTTTATAGGTCTGAATTCTATATATGGAATAGAGTTCACATGTCTTTCCTCCTCCTACGTATCAAGGAGGCTTTATGCAAAACTGTTTCACAGTTGGAGAGTTAGGGAAGGAATGTTCCATATCTTCATTTGACAGATGAATCCAATCCTCTTCTCTGGCCCGAACTGTATAATGTGTTACAAAAATGAATTGCTGTCTGAATTTATTTTTTCTTTTCTTTCATAAAATATTTAAGATTTCATTGCTTCTTATGGAAGAAAGCTTAATTGTAAGCTAATTTTCTCGAAAGTAGCTCACCCATCTCTAATGTTGACTCTAATTTCATTCAGGGTGAGGATGAAATATGCACATCTCATGTGGAAATAATCTTTTTCAGGAGTGAAATCAAATTAAAAGGAAAAAAAAATTAAGTAACTACCTATGAGGGATAATCCTTTAATGCATTAACTAGCTGACAACTCATGAAACACTAAATTCTTTAAGTTTTAAAAAAGAGTATCTCCTTATTTCTCTATTCCCCTTTATTCTTTATCCTAAATTTAAATCTATAGAAATTGATTTTAAAATATACAAAGGAATACTTGAACCCTACCAGTAGAAATTCCACTTTAGAAATGTTATCTCCTAATTATTAATTGCATCTGATGTTTTTAAATACACAGATGTAGGAAAAAAATGGCAAAGAAGCAGCTGTTAAAAATACCTTTGATTCTTAGAAGTATAATTCTTTAAAACACATTGACATGCAAAGAACATTTCTCAGACTCTTTCAGGAAAAAGTGTAAGTACCAGTTCATTGAAAGGCAAGTTTAAGTTATTCAATTTCACATTTCCAGAAACTCTTGACATTTACGTATTGCCACATTGGCAGCACGTTGAATATTTCCGAAGGAAGACAGTGAGTCTTATGATGCACTCAGTATTATAAAGGAGACTCATTTTGTAATTTCAGATTAAGTCAATAAGTGTATTACCATGTAAGTGGTTTTCATGACATAAACTCAATAATTGCTTGTTTAACCTAGATTTCACACCATGGAATTGGCCAAGCGTTATAACTCGTCTAGTAAAATGAGTAAGTAAGGATACATATCTGGCAACCTTGTTTTTTAATGAGAAAAGATTCAAATAGGAATACCCAGATTATACATGAGAAATAAATTAGAATTATTCTGAATTCATATACATAAAAATAGCTACTATACTTATATACTATATTTATATATTATACTTAAAGTAGCGATTTTTGTGCATATGCATTACTATATCAATACACAAAGCCCCGCCCGGTGGCACAGTGGTTTAGAGCTGTGATTGCTAACCAAAATATCTGCAGTTCAAATCCACCAGCTACTCTTTGCAAATCCTATAGGGCAGTTCTACTCTGTCCGATAGGGTCGCTATGAGTCAGAATCGACCGCACAGCAACAGGTTAGGTTTTTTATACCAATACCTAAGAAGCCCTGGTGGCACAGTGGCTAAGTGCTCAGTTGCTAACCAAAAGGTAGGTGGTTTGGACCCACCAGCTGCTCCATGGGAGGAAGATGTTGCAGTCTTCTCCATAAAGATTTAAAGGCTCGGAAACCCTAGGGGGGTCTCTATGAGTTAGAATCAACTTGATGGCAATGGGTTTGGTTTTATTTATATGACTACATGGTTTCCAAATTAGGAGAAGTAGTAGATATTAGGAAAATTGGTAATTCTGTAAATGGAAACCTTCAGAGAAATGTTCAAGGAGAAAGATAGATTTTGTCATATTGCCCGTAATTTGAATCCACATGGTAGAAACCTTCTATGCAAGATATCTTTATCTTTTATAATGATGTATTGGTTATACAGTACTCATATAAACCTAATATCTCATCTGATTGTCACAGAAACTCTGTGCGAACAGCAAGGCAGCTATTTTCACCCCTACTTTTTGGGGGAGGCTGCCAGGTCAAATGGCTAAAAAACAGAATATTCTTTCCCAAGACTGTTGTTTTCCTCTGAAAGTAGAGGTTTCTACTGATAGGAATGTACACAGATAAATACATACTGTCAATGTGGCCTGACAGATGCAGGAAAGAGAGGTAAGAATTTTATCTCATACTAGGTTAAAATAAAATGTTTTATGATTGCCGATAAACATATCTAAAGGAGATTTTTCAATAATGATAAATATTTCAATTCAGCTAGATCCCTCTCTAAACATAAAAGAGATGAAATCAATGGGCATTATTATTTATTAAAAGTATAGGGAAACATTTTTCAAAATAAAAATGATTATATTTTGGTAAATATTACATACTTTTTATATTTAACGTTTTTCAGAACAAACTTATTTATGAATTTCAGTTTATAAAATTTGGTATAGAATCATGAGCCACATAATGTTCCTTTGGGCAACATCTAACTCCATATACATCCTTGGTCCTATACAGTTATAACAGAGTCCAGAAATCCTGATCAGAGAACGGGGGAGGTAGCAGACGTAATTAGACCTAGTGAATGTAACAGCTTCCAGAAGGCCACACATGTATCTCATGTCTCTTGTACACAACAAAGTGATTGCACTGCCAGGCATATGATGGGACATATATAACCTGTGGTACATAGGTCTTGATAGTCATAATAAATGCTTATGTTACTGGTTTATGTATATTACATACTGTACTTTCTACCGTTATTTTAATGTGGAATTTTCCTACTTACAAATAAAAAGTTTACTCCGGAACAGTGCATGCTTTGATTCATAGGCAGAGACATCAAATCTCACGTATAGCATGTCTCCTGAATGTTGTAGCATTATCTCTCTGTTTAATTTTCTTTCGAAAATATTACCGTGAAGTGCATCATGGCTCCCAAACGCAGCAAAACCAGTGCTGGTGATAGAAGCAGCAAGAGGCAAAGGAGAAGGATAGATTTGGAAGTGAAAAAAAAAGGTTATTACACAATATTAAGGTGGAAAATCAGGGAATGCTGTTGCTGGATATTCAGGCAAGTTCCCACAACGACCGAATCATATAACACTCTGTTTCACAGAATGTACTGTGGACTGCATACTTAATATGAATTCAATACACAAGAAGAACGAGGGTATTTTGATGAAAACATATTTTAAAAAGAGTGTCGTGGATGAATTTAGGTACTTTGTACTAGTTTACTTCTACATTTTATTTCGGTTGTTTAGAATCAAGAATGTACTGATTCAAGCCCATAATAATAGAACTATTAGCAACTTTTAAGAACTCACAATGTTTGGAAAATTTTAGTTAATTAGAACTCAAAATAACCGAATGAAGAATAACAGAAAATGTTTGCTTATTTAATAGCTGGTTTTAGCTCTTAAATAAACATTGAAGTAAGCCAACAGGCCCTCCCAAATTATACTGAACTATGAAACTATGTGTAATGTGATATTGCCGTTACAGGACATGCTGTTTACTGGTCAACTGACAATTACTCCTTGATGATATCATGGGAAAAAAGGGTTATATGTAAACCATGTTCTATATATATATATATATATATATAGAATTTTATATACAGACATATGATACCATTTGGTTCACTTGTCTGAAACAAAATATTGCTGTACAACTATAAAGTTTCTAATCAATGACATTTATGTAAAATAAAAAAAATATGCAAAGAAAAGGAAAGAGGTTGTACTCCAAAATAAGCAGAAATAATATTAATGTAACAGAACAAGTTAGTAAGTTCATGGTTTCCAATGCAATGTGACTTGGGATGTAGGTCAATTTAGTGTGTTTATGTCGTTGGTAATAGTGTGGGTGAAAGCTTTAAACAGTTAAACATATTTAAATGTTTAAATTTGTAACAAAGAACATGAGAACAAAATAAACAGAAAAATACCCCACCATTTTATAGCTTGAGAAAATTTTATTCATACCTTAGAAATAAAGGAATAGAGATATACATTAAAATGCATTCAAGCATCAAGGTCACTACTGAAAAAAAAAAAAGTCTGAAAGAATTAAAATATGCCCCTAATCACATAGTTCTTGCTAAAGAATGACTAAAGCACAGGTGGAATAATGTCCAACATTATTTTTTAATTTTCTGTAAGTAAAGTGGGGATTTTTAAATGACATAAGTGCTGGTAATACAATTTTGGTGTCTTCTGTCCTATAATAAAAATACAGAAACCAATACTTTTATGATTGGGAGACCTTGTCTTAAAATTTTGTTACCCATTAACCACTAATGTTTTCTTTTCAGTACACTTTAAACAGCCTGTCCTTGATCTTCTCTTTCATTTCTACCTATTTCCTTTCCTATATACTCTGCTGCACACAAATCCACCTCTCTAGTGGCCTCGTTGCTTTTTCCTGCTTTTGTTTGCTGCATTATTGTCCTCCATGACTTTGCTCACTTGAGAACACTCCTCTGTTTCAGTTTGATATGGTTTACTAGCGATAAATAGTTGCAGGCAAATGATTTTCAACTATCTCTTAACATCAAGAAATACTTGACGAATGATAAGCTCTGAAAGCAAAAATTCTTAAGATTATTATGTCATTTTACCACAGATTAATTTTTTTCATCAGTCTGATAAACCAACTATCCTTAATTATTGATTGATTTTGAGCAATTTGCTATGAAATTGGTTAATGAGGAAATCATATTAACTGTTGATAAATAAAACAGCTTTGAAAATCAACTAAATTAAAAAAAGAAAATAGAATATAAGAAAGTAGAATAGCGTACAAAGTGTAATGAACCCAAAATTTATTTTGGTAAAATGTTGATAACTTTCATTAAACGTTTTGATGCCTTTAGAAAACAATTTGATTTTAAGTTCTTAACCATATAATTTTTCTGTTTCACAGTTATATAGTTTACATCCTGATGAGAATGATCAATCAATACAATGAAACCACTATTTCCAAAGCTGTTCACTATGCTGTACTATTTAGAATACAGGCAGAATAATCCTTTGGAATTTTGAAGCGTTTTTCTTCCTCTTTAGATATTAATTCTTTGTACTGAAAATTCATTTCCATTTCAGTTTTTACTCTTCTTGACCTAAGCCCTTAAATAATAAATTCTGCTAAATCTACTCTTCTGTTCCAAATATCAGTTAGCAACAAAAATAATTTAACAATAAATTAAAGTGACAAGAGCTAAAAACAGTGACACACATATGTACACACGCAAAAACAACTTCTAAAGATTGTGATCTATTATTGTGTATTTACTATGAAACCTAAGCATTAAGGATTAAACTGTGCTCCCCGAAAAATATCTGTGGTGAATCCTAACCTCTATGCCTGTGGTGGTGGCATAGTGGTTAAAAGTTGGGGCCGCTAATCAAAAGGTTGGCAGTTCAAATCCACCAGGCGCTCCTTGGAAACCCTATAGGGCAGTTCTAATCTGTCCTTTAGGGTCACTATGAGTCAGAATCCACTCGACGACGGCAATGGGTAGTGGGTAATGGTGGTATGCCTGTGGTTATAATCCTATTTGTGAATGGGTTGTCTTTGTTATGTTAATGAGATTAGTTAATGGATTAGTGTACGGTGTATTTTGAGTCCATCTCTTTTGAGACATAAAAGAGATTAAATGCAAACTAGCAAGCAGAGATGGGGGAAGAAAGATGCCAAGCCACATAAAATCTGCCTGGGAGCAGAAGTTACAAGAGACAAGGACCTTCCCCCAGAGCCAACAGAGAGAGAAAGCTTTCCCCTAGAGCCAGCACCCTGAATTTGGACTTCCAGCCTTCTGAGCTGAGAGGAAATGTATTTCTATTTGTTAGATAACTTAGGTATCAAATGTAACTAGAAATCATTGTAGCAAAATCACAATTATTATGCTGTTAAAATTAACAGACAGTGAAAGGCCCTGAAGATCAAGATTTTTTTCTCCCTAGCCAATATTCATTCATTCATTCCATTTTGAAAATTATTAGATACATATCCCATATTCCTATTAAAGTAATTTCAATTAACTTGAATATTGCAATCTGCTGGTTTATATATTATAAATTTCCTACGTACATGCAAATACTTTAAAATCAGAGAACTTGAAATCTTATATTTCTGATTGTGATTATTTTATTCACAGGTCAATGAAATTTATTATTGTTAACACCTCATGTTGTCAACCAAGCTGTCTTAGAGTCTCAAAGGCTTGTGTAAAGAAAACCTATAGTGACAAGATAAATCCATCAACGTGTTCTAGTTAGCGGTGCGATACAGAGCAGCAATATATTCCCTGCCCGAGAGTCATGAATACGCTAAAACAGCTTTGCCCTGTCATGCCTAATAATTACATAATAAAAAGCCATATTATTTCTGCACATAAAATGGTTTAAAGTAATTAATTTTCTCAAAACTTAAATTGAAAATGCATGAGAACGATTAAGGCTGTGACTGACCTGGGTTTGTGAAAACGCGTCATCGTAGTCATATGAAATATCTTTTAAAATCTCTCACATTTTGTTTGTGTGCTTCTTTTAAATTAAGAACTATTTTTTATATGTGTATCTATAATTTCATTACGAACATTTTAATTCTCACATGAAATATATTGTTCACACAAAATTTATTGGTAAATTTTCCTTCTCTCTAATTCTATTGCTCTATTTCTTTCTTAAAACTACCCAGACCTCTCTTCTGAATATTTTCTCATTAGAAAATATAAAAACAGAAAAAAGATGGTTCTCTGATGGTGTAACATTAAATGAACAAGGACCATGGAGAACTGTTGACCCTCCTAGATACTGCCTCAGATGTTGGACTACTATAGCCTCTGTGCCTTTTGCTCATTGCTCTGTCTATACATTTCTGGAAAAAGAATTTATTGATCTTGGGGCAGTTGAGGCTTCCATCTATTACTCAGTAGTTAGCAGTTTTCAATCACAACCCTGGCATTGGTATTAGGCTGCTGTTTACACTGCTGCTGAACATCAATAGAACCTCCTGGCCCACATTCTCACTTCCTTCGTTGCCTAATGCATTACTGAAAAGTATTGTTGTATGTAACATATCATTGCTGAATGCCTGGCAGTAAAAGAAGTTATTACAACACAGAAAATAACTTCAAACTGAAAGCTTTGTGTCATTGTTTCTAAACTTTCGGTGGTCCTGCCTTGACAGAATGGAAGCAGGTTCAATCATCCAACATGGCTGTCTTCACCCTGCCCAACCACACCCCCGCCCCTGCCAGCCTCACTTCATACTCTTCCTATTTTCTCCCAAGATACCTACTTCCTTTTTAAAGCATGACTTGTCAAAGCACAAAATCCCTGGTATATCATTTTGCAGAGCAATTTAATAACTTTTTATCTGAATATCTCCTATGTAGATAATAGCAAAGGTGCCTTGCCTTTCTTCGCCAAAAATGCCAATCAAGGTATTTTTTCCAGCAATGCTTAATTCTTTGTATGAATAATAATTCTCCCACCCTCTCAGATCAAGTCATTTAAACTACAAGCAACTTTGATAACTTTCAAATAACATTTTGTCTTCCTTTTTACAAATGATCTGAGAGGCACAGATCATTCAGTCAAATGCTGATTTACTCATTCATTAGCGTTGCACTGAAATGTGAGTGTATACCCTTTTCACAACGTGAAAAGGATGATCTCATATTAAAATTTATGACTATTTTTTCTTTCTCAAAGGGAAATTTAATTTTTTAAAATATATTTGTAGAGGAACACTGTCAACCTAAATGAAGCATTTTCAACATTTAAATCTTTTAGTATATTCAGTGACATCACCATGATATTTGTATTGACATGTTAGTTGTAACATAACTACAGCAGAAACGAGTAAAATATAACTGGATCTCTCTCTTTGGGCATTGTCCTAATAACATCAGCTTGATTAGTAACATTGTAACGAGAATATGAATGTAACATCTCTAATAATACATTTCTGGTGGTGGCAGTATTGGTACCCAGAGGAGTAGATCCTGACTCATAGTGACCCCATGTTTTGCAAAGTAGAATTGCTCCATAAAACAAAACAAAAACCTGCTGCCGTCCAGTTGATTCCTACTCATAGTGACCCTATAGGAAAGAGTAGAACTGCCCCACAGGGTTTCCAAGGAGTGCCCTGTGCATTTGAAGTGCTGACCTTTTGGTTAGCAGCCATAGCTCTTAATCACTACGCCACCAGGGTCCCAGGCCTGCCTTCCGAGGTGTCTCTGTGTGGGTTCAAACCTCCAACCTTCTGGCAGGTTGTCCACCACTTAACTGTATGCACCACGCAGGGACCTTCTAATAACACCTTAATAACATTTATTTATAAATCTAATTTTTCAATAACTTCAGGTGCTGTATCTTTTAGTATTCATCATACAAATTCACATGTAGATAGCCTTTATTATTTTGATCATAAATGGCAAGCTTGTTGTCCTAGTTTTATTTCTTGCTGCTGTCCTATTAAAATGTTTTCCAAAACAGGAAGGTACTCTCAATGAAGATTTTGACATATGCATCAAAACATTAATCTTTCTTCTGCAGTTGTTGATTTTTGACAATTTTTTTTTTAAGTTCTTTTTAGTCAAACACTGGCATATAGTTTACTGATTGGCATTATCACATGCCAGGCATATCTGAATTAAGATTAAAAAAAAAGAATTAGCCATAACATATTACAGAAGCCATTAATTAATTCTATTTTTAATAAACAACAAAGCCAACAAACAAGCATGTGCATGGAAGACTGCCTCCGTGGAGAGGTGCTAATTGAAGGATCGCTCAAATGATGGCAAGTTTTAAACATCAAAACTAAAAGAAGCAAAAAGTGATAGAATGCCTGAAGAGAGTCATCATAGTTGCACAGGGGGATTATTTAATACATCAGAACCAACTCAAATAAATAGAAATGAGTGATGAGAAACCATGTTTTTGCTGAATTGCTACATAAAACTTACCACATGGTAAAGTGTTGATTGGAAATACTCCAGTAAACCCTCCTCTTCAGCCCCAGTGTTTGGAATTTATATTAAGATCACAACTCTACCTGCTAGCATAGGGCTTGGGCATACTATGACTAATATTTAAAATGAGTAAGCTATGTTATGTTTTCCTTATTTCCTAGGTAGTTAAAATAAGCAGAAGGATTGTGCTAATGCATGAAAAAGGAACTGAGTGCACTTTTCATTTGCCTTTGAAAACTGGTATTGTGGAAGTATAGCATCTAAACCTTTAACTAAATTGGCAATAAAAGTCAATTTGTGGCATAAATCAAGCCTTCATCAAGCCTTCTAACAGAAGATATTAGCTCATCTAATTATTAAATGGCCACTGTGAGTCAGAATCGACTCAACAGCAACAGGTTTGGTATTTGGTTTAATTACTAAAAAAAAAAAAAAAAATTTTTTTTTTTTTTAATTACTAAACAGTTAAAAGGAAGATTGCATGTACATAGTGTGGTAAAGTCCCATGGAGAAAGTACACCCAGAACGCTCCTTAAAAGCGACGATGGCGACTTCGTCTTGCTTACTTTGGACATTTCCTCAGAAAAGATCAATCTCTAGAAAAAAGACATCATGTTTGGTAAAGTAGAAGGTCAGTGAGAATGAAGGAAACCCTTCATGACATGGACTGACGTGAAGACTGCAACAATAGGTTCAAATCCAACAAAGATAGTGAAGATGGCAGACGACTGAGCAATGTTTTGTTCCGATATACAAGTCATCATGAGCTGGAGCCGACTCGATAGCAACTAATAACAACAAAAAAGTGCCATCCATGGTCATTTTTCAGTCTTTTTAATCTTCCTTTTTAAGAAAAAGCATACAGCTTCTTCTAAATATTAGAAAATTATGCATGGGGCAATAACCCTATCTAGGACAATAATTGAGTGAAAGTTTTTGAAGTACAAACAATGATAAGACTATATTCACTTGAATCATATTCAGGCCCAATAAACATAAAAAAATATATACATATAGGCCATGTTCCTTCACAGGCAAAAGTTTCATTTTCTCAAAAGAAAAAAAAAAAGAAGTTCGTGAACATCCACCGCACTGATTTCAGCATTCTTTATTATCTACTTTCAATTGTCCATGTCAAGCCTGTCTTTTTGCTAAGGGTCTCTGTCACCTGAGGAATCTACTTAAAATAATTTGTATTCTGTTGGTGTTAGAAGCAAACATGTAAGACGGAGATATAACTAGAGACATTATCAGCATGACTGGGCCTCCTCAACAGTGAGTGTACTCAGTTTGATATGTTTTGTAGTTCAAACAGTGCTTCAGGCTAATACAATAGACCGCCAGGTATTAGTCTCTACATTCTGAATGCCTGCTTTCCTGTCTTAGTTAGTCATACCATACTTTCTCAAAACTGTAGTAAAGTGTTCCCCCCCTTCTTTTAAACTTCATAATCCTTAAAATGAACATCACTGTGATTATTTTTAAAGGGAAACAAACAAACAAAAAGAAACCTGTTGCCGTCGAGTTGATTCCAACTCATAGCGACCCTATAGGACAGAGTAGAACTGCCCCATAGAGTTCCCAAGGAGGGCCTGGCGGATTCAAACTGCCGACCTGTTGGTTAGCAGCCGAAGCACTTAACCACTACGCCACCAGAGTTTCCTTCGTAAGCCTGTTTTCTATACTTCTATATAAAAAGTTGTAGACACAGTGTCTGTAATGAATGAGATGTTGTTTTGTGCCTTCACATGTTATTTTCTTTAACCTTGACAACAAATCCCTGAGTAGGTATTGTAATGTTCTTATTTCATTTTTCAGAAAAAAAAAAAAAATTAAGCAATTTGTTGCTTATTTTGTTAGATAGTAAAGTATCTGTAAAGAGCCCTGGTGGTGCACTGTTTAAAGCACTTGGATTCAAGCCGAAAGGTTGTTGTTTTGAACCCCTCAGCTGCTCTGCAGTAGAAAGATGTGGCAGTCTGCTTCCACAAAGATTACAGCCTCGGAAACCCTATGGGGCAGCCCTACTCCGTCTTAAGGGGTTGCTGTTAGTTGGTATCGACTCGATGACAGAAGGATTGGATTTGGGTTCTGGAGAATCTGTAATTTTGACTGGTGCCTGTCTAGATAATTCAATGATCTAGTAACTAGACTAAAATGAATTGTTTTTCTGTTATCTGACAATTTTTAGTGAACTATACTCAAGTCTCATTGAAGAAGGGGAAAGAATCAGGCTGATTCACAAGAGAAATATTATTCAGTAGCACAGCTGGTTGAAAATCAGTTTAATATAAAGTCCAGCTTCTTAGTGTCAGTATCCTAAGATCCTACAAGGCTGAATCAGAAAGACATAAGTCAGGGATCATTAATGCAGTGCTTGTTTTAGTCACTGTTATATTAATAACCAAAAGACCAAAAGTCCCTTATTTCTTTTTTTTTTTTTCATTTAATGCAGGAACCATCTTCTATTTATTTACTGACTCGGCACATACATTCAACTGTACCGTATAGCAGAATTTGCTAGAAGTGCTATTGATCAAGAAGAAAACACAACAGACAGCGTTCCTTCTCTCAAAGAAGTTATAATCTATTAGGATGAGACAGAATATAAACAGAATATTCAAATTATTGAGAGTATGAAATGTGCTCATTTTATTATTGTATATTTAGTACCTAATTTGGACATGTTGTCAGGAGGGATCAGTCCCTAGAGAAGCACATCATGCTTGATAAAGTACAGGATCAGCGGAAAAGAGGAAGAACCACAACGAGATGGACTAACACAGTGGCAGCAACAACAGGCTCGGGCATAATAATGATCCTAAGAATGGCGCAGGACCCGGCAGTGTTTTGTTCTGTGGTGCATAGGGTGCTATGAGTCAGAACCTACGCGACAGCACCTAACAACAACCACGGTCTAAACTGTACTGACACCGTTGGTGGAGGGCAAAGGGTAGCCTGCTGCACAAACACAGACTGAAGAAGTTTAAAAAAATAATCTTATTAGATACTTCTGTTCCCACAAGTTTCTTTTCTATCACCCTATGCCATGTGTTCACCTGGGTCACCAAACACATGTATTTTATGTCCCTAAGTAGGCATAGCCATCTACTTTAAGAATAGATATTTAAATGCTATCTGCTGTTACACACGTATGACTCTTGTTAAGAGAAGTCACATGGGACGTTCAAGTTCTATAACAAATACCTAACCATTGTATTTACAATAAAAATGATTCTCTCTGTAGGATGAATTTTTGGCTGAAAAAATCTTGTATTTGAGTTAGAAAGAAAGTGCAGAAAAATAAAAGAGTGATATCTGGCACCTAAATATTTCTTCTTTTTTTAAATAATTTTTATTGTGCTTTAAGTGAAACTTTACAAATCAAGCCTGTCTCTCACACAAAAACTTACATACACCTTGCTACACACTCCCAATTACTCTCCACCTAATGAGACAGCCGGCTCTCTCCCTCCACTCTCTCTTTTCGTGCCCATTTCGCCAGCCTCTAACTGCCTCTACCTTCTCATCTACCCTCTAGGCAGGAGATGCCAACATAGTCTCAAGTGTCCACCTGATCCAAGAAGCTCACTCCTCACCAGCATCCCTCTCCAACCCATTGTCCAGTACAATCCATGTTTGAAGAGTTGGCTTTGGGAATGGTTCCTGTCCTGGGCCAATAGAAGGTCTGGGGGCCGTGACCACCAGGGTCCTTCTAGTCTCAGTCAGATCATTAAGCCTGGTCTTTTCATAAGAATTTGGGGTCTGCACCCCACTACTCTCTTGCTCCCTCAGGGGTTCTCTGTTGTGTTCCCTGTCAGGGTAGTCATGGGTTGTAGCTGGGCACCATCTAGTTCTTCCAGTCTCAGGATGATGTAGTCTCTGGTTCATGTGGCCCTTTCTGTCTCTTGAGCTCATAATTACCTTGTGTCCTTGGTGTTCTTCATTCTCCTTTGATCCAGGTGGGTTGAGACTCATTGATGCATCTTATGGCCACTTGCTAGCATTTAAGACTGCAGACAATGCTCTTCAACGTAGGATGCAGAATGTTTTCTTAATAGATTTTATTACACCAACTGACTTAGATGTCCCCTGAAACCATGGTCCCCAAACCCCTGCCCCTGCTACACTGGCCTTTGAAACATTCAGTTTATTCAGGAAACTTCTTTGCTTTTGGTTTAGTCCAGTTGTGCTGACCTCCCCTGTATTGTGTGTTCTCTTTCCCTTCACTTAAAGTAGTTCTTATTTACTATCTAATTAGTGAATATAGTGAATACCCCTCTCCCTCCCTCCTTTCCTCCCCCATCTCGTAACCACAAAAGAATGTTTTCTTCTCAGTTTAAATGGTTTCTCAAGTTCTTATAATAGTGATCTTATACAATATTTGTCCTTTTGCAACTGACTAATTTCACTCAGCATAAGGCCTTCCGGGTTCCTCCATGTTACAAAATGTTTCACAGATTCATCATTGTTCTTTATCGAACAGTATTCCATTGTGTGAATATACCATAATTTATTTATCCATTCATCCATTGATGGGCACCTTGGTTGCTACCATCTTTTTGCTATTGTAAACAGTGCTGCAATAAACATGGGTGTGCATATATCTGTTCATGTAAAGGCTCTTATTTCTCTAGGATATATTTTGATGAATGGGATCTCTGGATCATATGGTAGTTCTATTTCTAGCTTTATAAGGAAGCGCCAAATCGATTTCCAAAGTGGTTGAACCATTTTACATTTCCACCAGCAGTGTATAAGTGTTCCGATCTCTCCACAGCCTCTCCAACATATATTCTTCTGTATTTTTTGGATTAATACGAGCCTTGTTGGAATGAGATAAAATCTCATTATACTTTTGATTTGCATTTCTCTAATGGCTAATGATTGTGATCATTTCCTCATGTATCTGTTAGCTACCTGAATGTCTTCTTTAGTGAAGTGTCTGTTCATATCTTTTGTCCATTTTTTAATTGGTTTATATGTCTTTTTGTAGTTGAGTTTTTGCAGTATCATGTAGATTTTAGAGATCAGGTGCTGATGGGAAATGTCATAGCTAAAAACTTTTACCCAGTCTGTAGGTAGTCTTTTAGTCTTTTGGCGAAGTCTTTGAATGAGCATAGGTGTTTGATTTTTAGGGGTTCCCAGTTATCTTGTTTTTCTTCTGCATTCTTAATAATGTTTTGTATACTCTTTATGCCATGTATTAGGGCTCCTAAAGTTGTCCCCATTTTTTCTTCCATGATCTTTATCATTTTAGATTTTATATTTAGGTCTTTGATCCATTTTGAGCTCGTTTTTGTGCATGGAGTGAGGTATGGGTCTTATTCATGTTTTTGCAGATGAATATCCAGTTATGCCAGCACCATTTGTTAAAAAGACTGTTTTTTCCCCATTTAACTCTTTTGTGACTTTTATTACATATCAACTGCTCATATGTGAATGGATTTATTTCTGGATTCTCAATTCTGTCCCATTGGTTTATGTATCTGTTGTTGTACCAGTTCCAGGCCGTTTTGACTACTGTGGCTGTATAATAGGTTCTACAATCAGGTAGAGTAAGGCTTTCCACTTTGTTCTTTTTTTCAGTAATGATTTACTTATCCGGGGCCTCTTTTCCTTCCATATGAACTTGCTGATTTGTTTCTCCATCTCATTAAAGAATGTCCTTGAGATTTGGATCGGAATTGCATTAAATGTACAGACTGCTTTTAGTAGAATAGATATTTTTATAATGTTAAGTCTTCCTATCCATGAGCAAGGTATCTTTTTCCACTTATGTAGGTCTCTTTTGGTTTCTTACAGAAGTATACTGTAGTTTTCTTTGTATAAGTCTTTTACATCTCTGGTAAGATTTATTCCTAAGTATTTTATCTTCTTGGGGGCCTGAGTAAATAGTATTGATTTGGTGATTTCCTCTTCGATGTTCTTTTTGTTGGTGTAGAGGAATCCAATTGATTTTTGTATATTTATATTGTACCCCGATACTCTGCTGAACTCTTCTATTAGTTTCAGTAGTTTTATTGAGGATTCCTTAGGGTTTTCTGTGTATAAGATCATGTCATCCGCAAATAGAGATAATTTTATTTCTTCCTTACCAATCTGGATACCCTTTTTTTCTTTGTGTAGCCTAATTGCTCTGGCTAGGACCTCTGGCACTATGTTGAATAAGAGCGATGATAAAGGGCATCCTTGTGTGGTTCCCGTTCTCAAAGGAAATGTTTTCAGGCTCTCTCCATTTAGGTTGATGTTGGCTGTTGGCTTTGTATAAATGCCCTTTATTATGTTGAGGAATTTTCCTTCTATGCCTATTTTGCTGAGAGTTTTTGACAAAGTTTGTTGAACTTTGTCAAATACGTTTTCTGCACCAATTGATAAAATCATGTGATTCTTGTCTTTTGTTTTATTTATATGATGGAGCACATTAATTGTTTTTCTAATGATGAACCATCCCTGCATACCTGATATGAATCCCACTTGGTCATGGTGAATTATTTTTTTGACATGTTGTTGAATTCTATTGGCTAGAGTTTTGTTGAGGATTTTTGCGTCTACATTCATGAGGGATATAGGTCTGTAATTTTATTTTTTTTTTTGCTGTCTTTACCTGGTTTTCGTATCGGGGATACGCTGACTTCTTAGAATGTGTTTGGGAGTAGTCTGTCATTTTCTATGCTCTGAAATACCTTTAATAGTAGTGGTGTTAACTTTTCTCTTAAAGCTTGGTAGAACTCTGCAGTGAAGCCATCCGGGCCAGGGCTTTTTTTTGTAAGGATTGTTTTTTATTACCTTTTCAATCTCTTCTTTTGTTATGGGTCTGTTTAGTTCTTCTACCTCTGTTTGTGTTAGTTTAGGTATGTAGTGTGTTTCTAGGAAATTATCAATTTCTTCTAGGTTTTCAAATTTGTTAGGGTATAATTTTTCATAGTAATCTGATACAATTCTTTTTTTAATTTCAATTGGGTCTGTTGTAATATCGCCCATCTAATTTCTTTTTTTTTTTTAATTTTTATTGTTCTTTAAGTGAAAGTTTACAAATCAAGTCAGTCTCTCACACAAAAACCCATATACACCTTGCTATACACTCCCAGTTACTCTCCACCTAATGAGGCAGCCCGATCTCTCCCTCCACTCTCTCTTTTTATACCCGTTTCGTCAGCTTCTAACCCCCTCCACCCTCTCATCTCCCCTCCAGGCAGGAGATGCCAACATAGTCTCAAGTGTCCACCTGATCCAAGAAGCTCACTCCTCACCAGTATCCCTCTGCAACCCATTTCCAGTCCAATCCATGCCTGAAAAGTTGGCTTCAGGAATGGTTCCTGTCCTGGGCCAACAGAAGGTCTGGGGGCCATGACCACCAGGGTCCTTCCAGTCTCAGTCAGACCATCAAGTCTGGTCTTATGAGAATTTGGTGTCTGCATCCCACTGCTCTCCTGCTCCCTCAGGGGTTCTCTGTTGTGTTCCCTGTCAGGGCAGTCATCAGTTATAGCCGGGTACCATCTAGTTCTTCTGGTCTCAGGATGATGTAGTCTCTGGTTCTTGTGGCCCTTTCTGTCTCTTGTCGCCCATCTCATTTCTTATTCGGGTTATTTGCTTCCTCTCCTGTTTTTCTTTTGTGAGTTTGGCCAATGATTTATCAATTCTGTTGATTTTTTCAACGAACCAGCTTTTGCTGTTGTTAATTCTTTCAATTGTTTTTCTGTTTTCTATTTCATTTAGTTCAGCTCTAATTTTTATTATTTGTTTTCTTCTGGTGCCTGAGGGTTTCTTTTGTTGCTCTCTTTCTATTTGTTCAAGTTGTAGGGATAATTCTTTGATTTTGGCCCTTTCTTCCTTTTGTATGTGTGCATTTATTGACATAAATTGACTGCTGAGCACTGCTTTCACTGTGTCCCAAAGGTTCTGATAGGAAGTATTTTCATTCTTATTTGATTCTATGAATTTCTTTATTCCATCCTTAATGTCTTCTATAATCTAGTCTTTTTTGAGCAGGGGAGCAGGGTACTGTTCAGTCTCCAAGTGTTTGAATTCTTTTCCCTGCTTTTTCTGTTATTGATTTCTACTTTTATGGCCTTATGGTCAGAGAAGTTGGTTTGTAATATTTCAATGTTTTGGATTCTGCTAAGGCTTGCTTTATGACCTAATAAGTGGTCTATTCTAGAGAATGTTCCATGTGCACTAGAAAAGAAAGTATACTCGGTTGCTGTTGGGTGGAGCGTTCTGTATATGTCCCTAAGGTCAAGTGGCACTTAGATATTCTGTGTTTTTATTGAGCTTCTTTCTGGATGTCCTGTCCTTCACTGAAAGTGGTGTGTTGAAGTCTCCTACTATTATTGTGGAACTGTCTATCTCACTTTTCAATGCTGATAGAGTTTGTTTTATGTATCTTGCAGCCCTGTCATTGGGTGCATAAGTATTTAATATGGTTATGTCTTCTGGGTATATTGTCTCTTTAATCATTGTATAGTGTCCTTCCTTATCCTTTCTGATTGATTTAACTTTAAAGTCTATTTTGTCAGACATTAATATTGCCCCTCCTGCTCTTTTTTGATCAGTGCTTGGTATATTTTTTTCCATCCTTTGAGTTTTAATTTGTTTCTCTAAGTCTACGGTGTGTCTCTTTTAGGTATCATATAGACGGATCTTGTTTCTTAATACGTTCTGCCACTCTGTCTCTTTATTGGTGCATTTAGTCCATTTACATTCAGAGTAATTATTGACAGGCATGAATTTAGTGCTATCATTCTGATATCTTTTTTTGAACGCTGTTGACAGTTTCTTTTTCCCATTTAATTTTGTGCTGAGTAGATTATCTTTATATATTGCTCTTTCCTCATATTTGTTGTTGATTTTGTTTCTTCTGAGTCTCTATTTTTTTCTTATATTTTATTTTGATGAGTAAGATAGTTTTTCTCCTTTGTGGTTACCTTATTATTTACCCCTATTTTTCTAAATTTAAACCTAACTTTTATTTCTTTGTATCGCTGTATCTTCCTCTCCATATGCAAGATCTATGATTACATTTCTTAATCCCTCTTAGTTGTTCTAACGTTGTCTTCTTTTATATAATAACATCACGGATACTCTGTTTTGAGCTTTTTTATATATATATATATACTTTTGCTTTGTTTTTTTTATGTCCCTGTCTGGGTTGACTTCTGATTGCTCTGCTCAGTGTTCTTGGGTTCATACTGATATTATTGATTTTCTAACCAAAGAACTCCCTTTAGCATTTCTTGTAGTTTTGGTTTGGTTTTTACGAATTCTGTAAACTTCTGTTTATCTGCAAATGCCCTCATTTCACCTTTATATTTAAGAGACAGTTTTGCTGGATATATGAGTCTTGGTTGGCGATTATTTTCCTTCAAGTTTTTAAATATGTCATTCCATTGCCTTCTTGCCTGCATTGCTTCTGCTGAGTAGTCTGAGCTCATTCTTATTGGCTCTCTTTGTAGGTGACTTTTCGTTTATCCCTAGCCGCTCTTAAAATTCTCTCCTTATCTTTGATTTTGGCAAATTTGATTAAAATATGTCTTGGTGACTTTCTTTTAAGATCTACCTTATGTGGAGTTCTATGAGTATCTTGGATAGATATCTTCTCATCTTTCACGATATCAGGGGAGTTTTCTGCAAACAAATCTTCAACAATTCTCTCTGTATTTTCTGCTATCCCTCCCTGTTCTGGTACTCCAATCACTCATAGGTCATTTCTCTTGATAGAGTCCCACATGATTCTTAAGGTTTCTTCATTTTTTTAAAATCTTTTATCTGATTTTTTTCTTCAAATGTATTAGTGCCAAGTGATTTATCTTCAAGTTCAGAAATTCTGGCTTCTACTTGCTGAATTCTGCTCCTCTAACTTTCTATTGAGTTGTCTATTTCTGTAATGTTATTGTTAATCTTCTGAATTTCTGATTGCTGTCTGTCTATGGCTTTTTCCAGCTTATTAAATTTTTCATTATGCTCCTGAATAATGTTTCTAATATCTTCAATTGCTTTATCTTTGTGTTCCTTGGCTTGTTCTGTGTATTGTCTCATTTCCTTCCTTATGTCTTGAAGGGCTCTGTATATTAATCTTTTGTATTCTGCATCTGTTAATTCCAGGAATGCACTTTCATCTAGAAGATCCCTGGATTCTTTGTTTTGAGAGCTTGTCGAGGTGATCATGATCTGTTTTTTATGTTACTTGATATTGACTGTTGTCTCCAAGCCATCAATAAGTTATTGTATTAGCTTATGCTTGCTTGCTGTGTCATAATTTCTTGCCTTGTTTTGTTTTGATATACCTAAATGGGTTGCTTGAGTTAGCTAGCTTGATTATTTTCACCTTTGGAGCTCTGACATCCTGTGCTCAGATGGTTAGAGCTGTTTTCAGGTATATCAGTCTAGTAGTCCATTCACTTTTCTTGTATGAATTCAGCTCAGGTGTCCTGGTAGCTGATCATCAAGTGTGTGGTACAGGCTCTGTCCTACAGCCTTAGAGGGGCAGGTGTGATTGGTGTACGTACCAGTATCTGATTGCAGCAGGGGGTCATGCTCTGAACAAGGCACAGGGGTGAGAACCAACTGATTCTGAGGAAAGTGTGTCCCTGTTCCCTGGAGCATGCATCTGGGTGGGTTTTGCAGATGGACCATGGGTGCCCAAAGTTTTTAGTTGTAAGGACTGGGAAGTACCAGTTATCCTTGGACCCCTGTTTCAGGTGTCTGGGTGACCTGAGTGGAGCTACCAGCCCTTAGGTCCCTGACGTGGGTAGGTGAGGACCTTGTTTAATAGGCAAAGCAATGTCAAAGTTCAAACGTCCACTTCTTCACTGCACAGGTGAAATAGTTGGGGTCTGCCAACGAAGGCCTGTTCTCCCAAAATAAGCCCTCACAGGTCCATGCAGAAGGGAAAGTTGCTTAAAGTCTATGGACCATTTACACCTGGATGGGAGCCGCTTCTGTCCTGAGCTCCCCTGGTTAGTGGAACTGGCAAATTATCTTTTCCCTGAATTTCAATTTTTTTCCTTCTCCATTGCTGGGTGGATGGCTCTAGGTGCTTCAGCAAGGCCTATCTCAGGCCCAGGAATTCAACCGCCGAAGCCAGCTTGGGTTTGGGGTGGGCACGGTAAAATATACGCAAATACTTAACTTCTGCTGAGAGCGCTATTCTTCTCTGGTTTTGGAGGTGTGAGTAGGCTGTGTGGCTGGCTGCTTCTCCCTGAGGAAACTGCGGGCGAATGGTAGTGCCAGCCCGCCGCTGCCACCGCTCCGGGAATGGTGCCTGAGGGCTCCCTGCAATGCAGGTCCGGTAACTCCTCTCTGCTTCTGAGCAGTCGCTTCCTCCCCCTGCCCCTCAGTTTGTTTTCTATGCTTGCCTTTGAAGCTCAGGGCTCCCAGCTTTTCACAAATATACTCGTTCCACTTGTTTTTTCAGGTCTTTGTTGTAAAGAGGGCTCCCCGGAAGTGTCTGTCTATTCTGCCATCTTGGCTCTGCCTCCCTAAATCTCTTTTGACTCATCCACTGTAATCTCATAAATCATTGTTGTCCAGACACCTTTGCAATTATAAAATTATTGAAGATTTCAAAGTTCTTGTTTATGTGGGTTATTCTTATTGAAATTTGTTGAATTAGAAATTAAAATTAAGAAACTTTTTACATGCAAGAATATGCAAACATGTATTTTATTAGCCTTCTGAGCAATGGTATCATTTCATGTCTTACCGAATTTAAAATCAGAGACTGGGGTACTGTAAATGTTTAAGGCATTAAGTTGTTAATTGAAAGACTGACAGTTTGAGTCTACACAGAGATGCCTCTGAAGAAAGACGTAGTCATCTACTTCCAAAAAACCAGCCATTGAAAACCCTATGAAGCACAGTTCTTCTCTAATGCATGTTGGGTCTCCACAAGTCAGAATCCACAAAAAGGCAATCTGATACCTCTAGAATCTAATATTACCTCTTATTATTATTATTTTTATATACTTGTATACTTGTGAGAGAAAGGCTTAAGTACTAAAACTAATCTTGAAATCTGATAGTGTAAGTGTTCTGGCTTAGTGTGTCTTCAAGATTCTTTGGCTTAACAATCTAATATAAATCAATATACATATCCTCTTTCCCCAAAATACACCATCCCTAAAAACTTTAACTTAACATTCTTTCATCTTATGTGTTACTGTGTCCACAATTTTGGTCCCACCTTGTTATTTTAAGTCTTATTATATGTAGTTATTTCTATAATTACTGTTTCATGTGGTTATTAGGTAAACTCACATTTTCTTTGATAACTTTCCCTTCTTGCTGCTCATTTCACATCATCCTGAAACACATTCTTCAAAAAGCCCTTTAATGACAATCTTTTGATAGTAAAATCTCTCAGTTTTTATATTTGAAATATGTCTTTATTTCATACTTATCCTTAAACCTTTGTGTATTGGACATAAAATTACAAACTCTGTCATTTATTAGACATTATTCTACTGCCTATGGTTTTAGTTGCTGCTGTTGATAACTCAGGAACCCTGGTGGTATAGTGGTTAAGAGTTTGGTTGCTAACCAAAAGGTCAGCAGTTCAATTCCACCAGGTGCTCCTTGGAAATCCTATGGGGTAGTTCTGCTCAGTTCTATAGGGTCACTATGAGTTGGAATCAACTCAAAGGCAATGGGATTGGGATGATAAATCAGAATAATTGCAATTTTTGTAGGTGAATTTATCTATTTTAATTCCACTGGTGCTTCAAAGGTTCACTGCCGTATTTTAAGATGTAGATATATATATATATATTTTTGTAGTCTACTTGGAAGTAGTTGTACTTCCTAAATCTGAAGTTTCATGTATTTCATGTTGTCAAGTTATACATTCTTAGTGAGTATATTTTCAATATTGCTCTCCATTCCCTCATGTTGATCCTATTGTATATATTGGGGAGTTTTTCTTCTGGTTGCCTTGGATCTTGACATTTTTTTCCTAACTCTTTTATCTTCTTATCTTTCTTTACTACATTGTAGGTAATTTCTTCAGTTCTCCACTAGTCATTAGTTGTTCATCGGTATGCAATCATGTATTCAATATTTCCACTGAGTTTTTAATTTATGTGTTATTGTATTTCTTTTTTTAAAACAGCATTGTAAGCTGATCTTACAAATGCCAGTAGATTTCTGTTAGTCCTTAAACTAGCCCAAGCCAGATGTGGCCTGTGCCCACATGCACAGAAGGGACAGCTGTGACTGTTAATTGACTTCAACAGAGGACACAACAACAGGTGGAAAGAATCAGAAGGAAAATCATCACCTGGACTCCATTCCAAAGCAGGAGGTCCAACGAGAACCATGTTACCTTCTGTTTCCTGGTTGCCATAATTCTTGAAATGTCTTCCTTATAGTATTTTTCCTCCCCATTAAGCCTGTGTAGCCGCCATCTTGCTACTCAAATATAAGCCCTGCTTCCCCATAGCTTGGAGAGTCAGGTCTGAGGAGCTTCCTTCCACTGCAATAAAGTTATTTTCTCTTTCTCAAAGACTGGTGTCCAGATCATTTCCAAGTCTGAGCATGCCAAACAAGGATCCACCTTTCCAGATCTGGCAACATTCTACTTATTTATTTTTATATATTTTTCTTGTCATTCATGTATAAATATGCTCTTCTCTCTTTGGTGTAAAATTCCATGATATCCCATGCTTTATCCATTACATTATTTTAAACATACTTGTTAAAGCAATTGCTTTAATTCTGTTGATTTTTTTTTTCTGCCGAACCTTGCACATAATTGCTTTTTTAGTTTGTGTGTGTGTGTATGTATGTGTTTGGTTTGTATTTTGAGTTTATAACAGGAATGATCTGAGTTAATCTGGAAAGCTGAAAAGATTTGCTTTTGTTCCTGCCAAATTTAGGTCCCAGAGCTTTTATCAATCCAGCACCATTTTTTAATGCTATCTTCTTGGCAAGAGTTATCCCACATTGTACAGATAATACACTTTAAAACCTAAGCTTCTATGATGGTCGGCCTGTGGTTCTGAATCTTCAGATAGGTTTTCCCCAGTCAGAACCTTGGTTGGGACAATCAATTTTAGAAATTGGGCAGATATTTTTATTAATTATGTCTGTGGCTGTTCATGATCCCTCTTCTATTTAAATGTAGCTCTAACATATGGCTTGTGAGGGTGTAGGCCTTATTATCTGACCTTGGATGGCCAATACGCTACATTTCTCAGTTCCAGACATCTGCAGTTGCAACATGATTTTACTCCTCTGGGTTCGGCTCCCCTTGTTCCCACATTCTTTACTCTTAGGGTTTTCGTTATTCTTTGGTGAGATCCCCTCTTTCTAGAAAGGTTCTTTGTTGTATTTTATCCGGAATTTGTAAATAATTTTATAGCAGGATGTTTTTCAAGATATTTGAGCCACTAACATTGTAAATTCCACTTAGTTTTGTGTGTGTGTTTATGCATGAAATGCCCTTGTGTGAAAGATAGACAGCATTTACTACCAAACATCACACAGCAAAGATATTAATAAAAATTTCATTAAATGATTTGTAATCCTTCCCATAAGATCTGGATTCTATTTCCCTGCCATACATATATATTGCCTTGCAACCATTCCTGTGTTGAAGAGTTCATCTTAGGGAGAAACAAATCATAAAATGTATCTTATCTTGAAAGGGCCAAAACTATTCCTGGAAATTGTTCCCAAGGAATTTGCTTCCTATTATAAGAGGTTCTTCAATGTATTCACCCACCAAAAAGTTTTTTTTTTCCCTAATATCAGCAAAATTGGAAAATCCTCCACAGCATTGCCAAATACTTTCCTTTGATTTTCTGCTCAATTTTGTAGGAAATCAGTAATATTTTTGTTACACAAATTGTTAGAGGCACAAAGAAATCATACAGTTGCTATTCAAATTCTCAAAGCCACTGTGGATATATATTTTTTCATTTTGAGATAATTAAAGAATCACATGTAGTTAAAGAAATAATATACAGAGATTCTGTGTATCTTTTACTCAATGTTTCCCACAAGGGTAACATCTTGCAAAGGATTTTACAGTATCACTACCAGGATACTGATGTGATACAATAAAGATACAAAACTGTTTCATCATTTCAAGAACCCCTCACGGCACCCTTTTATAGCTACATTCATCTCACTCCTCACCCCTTGTTCCTGATCCCTGGGAAGTACCAATCTGTTCAAGAATGTATATAAATAGAATCATGCAGTATGTGGTGTTTTGGGATTGGCTTTTTTCATTCGACTTAATTCACCACAGATTCATTCAACTTGTGTGTGTCAACAGTATGTTCTTTTGATTGCTGAGTAGTCTACCATTGCATATATTTACCACACCATAAAATAAAAAACCAGTCTATTTAATTATTCACCTGTTGAAGGAAATCTGGGTTGTTTCCACTTTTTGGGCGTCACAAAGAAAGCAGCTATGAACGTTCATGTACAGGGATAAAAGCCCGAGATTGTAATTGCTGGGTCATATAGTAGTTTATTGTTTAGTTATGCTAGAAACTGCCAAACTGGTTTTCAGAGTAGCTGTACCATTTATATTCTTGCAAGCAATGTAAGAGTGAACCAGTTTCTCTGCCTTCTAATCAGAATTTGGGGTTATTGATTTTTTTTTTCTTTTTATCCATTCTGCTAAGTTTAGTGATATTTCATTGTAGTTTTAATTTAAAGGCTAATGATGTTGAACTTCTTACTATGTGCTTATTTGCCATCTCAATATTGATGAAGTATCTGTTCCTTTCTTTTGTCAATGTTCTAATTGGATTTTTTGCCTTTTTACCGTTCAGTTTTGAAAATATTTTTTAAATTCTCAGCATAAATTCTCTTTCAAATGTTTTCTTCAAAATATGAAAGTATTTTCTCCCTGTTTGTAATTTGTCTTTTCATCCTCTTTCATGTAAACTCTTTTGATTTTGATGATTCTAATTTATCGGTTTTTCCTTTTATGAATCGTGCTTTCTGTGTTAAATCTAAGAACCATTTGTCTATCCTTCGGTCCAACAGATTGTCTTCTACAATTTTTTCCTTAGTTAATAGACTTTATTTGTAGGATTTGTAGCTTTAGGTTTACATAAAAATTGAACCGATGGTACACAGGGTTCCCATCTATTCTCTCTCCTAGACACAGTTTTCCATGCCTTGCCTTAGTATGGTACATTTGTTACCTTTGATGAACCAATTCTGATACATTATAAAATCACTAAAGTCCACAGTTAAAATTAGGGTTTACTCTTTGTGTAGTACAGTTCCACAGGTTTTGAAAAATCTGTAATGTCTTATATCTGTCATTATAGTATCATACAGAATAGTTTCATTTCTCTAAAATCTTCTATGCCCTATTCATGCCTCCTTTGCTCCCACTGAACCCATGGAAACCACTGATATTTTCGCTGTCTATAGATTTGCCTTTTCCAGAAGGTCATATAGATGAAATCATTCAGTATGTAGCCTTTTCATTTGTTCTCTTTCATTTAGCGATATACAATGAAGATTCTACTACCACTTTTTGCTAAATTTTATTTATTTTGTTGTTAAGAATATACACAGCAAAACATACACCAATTCAACAGTTTGTACATGTACAATATAGTGACATTGATTACATTCTTCAAGTTGTTTTTCCTCATGAACATAAAATCACTGACCCCTAAGTTTCTTATCTAATCTTTTGAGTTGCTGTTGTCAATTTGATTCCATAACAAGCCAAGCCCAGTGCCGTCGAGTCGATTTCGACTCATAGCGACCCTATAGGACAGAGTAGAACTGCCCCATAGAGTTTCCGAGGAGCGCCTGGGGGATTCGAACTGCTGACCCTTTGTTTAGCAGCTGTATCACTTAACCACCGCCTCACCAGAGTTTCCTGATTCCGTACAGATAGTTTTTAAAACAGCGTAATGCTCAAGGCAAGACTTCTTTACTAGTTAAGCTGAACTATTGTTAGGTTTTGAGATGACTTCAGGGGATATTTTTGGTTTAAGTTTTAAAGATAATCTCACAGCAACAGCATCAGGGTTCATCTACCCACCATGGCTCCAGAAAGCCTGAATTCTACTAGAATTTTAAATTCTGTTCTTTGTTTTTCACCTTTTGATCAGGATTCTTCTATGAAATCTTTGATCAAAACGTTCAGTGATGGTATCCAGGCACCATCCAGTTTTGTGACTTGATAGCTAATTTCTTTTCACATTGCTCTAGTGGTACAGTGGTTAAGCACTCAGCTGCTAACCAAAAGGTTGGTGGTTCAAGGCCACCAGCCTCTCCATGAGAGAAAGATGTGGAAGTCTGCTTCTGTAAAGACTACAACATTGGTAATCCTATGGGGAAGCTCTACTCTGTCTTATAGGGCCAAGCTGAGTCAGAATCAACTCAACAGCAAAAGATCTGGTTTTGGGTTTTGGTATGGATGTGCCAATTTGTTTATCCATTCATCTGTTGAAGAATATCTTTGTTTTGGCAATTATGAGTAAAGCTGTTATAAGCATATGTGTGCAGGTTTTTGTGTGGATACAGGTTTACAACTAATTTGGGTAAATATCTAGGATGTAATTGCTGGAGTGTATGGTAAACCTATGTTCAGCTTTGTATTAAACTGCTGAAGGGTCTTCTAAAGCGGCTGTACAATTTTTTTATTCCCACCAGTAATGAATGCACATCCCCACTGCTCCACAACCTTGTCACCATTTGGCGTTATCAGCATTTTGGATTTTAACCATTATAAATGTTGTATAACGATACCACACTGTTGTGGCAATTGGCAATTCCCTAATGACACAATGTTGAACATCTCTCCATATGCTTAATTGCCATATCTATATCTTCTAAAGTGAGCTGTCCATTCAGGTCTTTTACCTATTTTGAGATTAGGTTCTTTTTTTTTTTTTTTTTTTTTTTGTGTGTGTGTGTATTGCCGAGTTTTAAGATTTCTTTGCATATTTCAGATACAAGTCTTTTATCAGATATGTGTTTTGCAAATATTTTCTCCCAGTCTGTGGCATGTCCCTTAATTCTCTTAAGTGTTTTTTGTAGAGCAGGAGTTTTTAATTTTAATTAATCAAACTTACCATTTTTTTCCTGCACAGATTGTCTTAATTTATCTAAAATCCAATTGCCAAACCCAAGGTCACTTAAATTTTCTATTATATTATCTTCTAAATATTTTACAGTTTTGTGTTTTACATTTAGGTTCATTTTAGATTAATTTTGCGAAAGGTGTAAAGTCTTCATCTTTAGGATCAGTTTATCAATACCAACAAAATAACATGCTGAGATTTTGGGTGGTATTGCACTGAACTGCACATCAAGTTGGAAAGAAGTGACATGTTAACAGTACTGAGTTGTCCTATCTATGAACATGGAATATACCTCCATTTATTTAGATCTTTGATTTTTCATCACAGTTTTGTAGTTTTCTTCATATAAATATAAATCTTGTACATATTTTGTCAGATTTATTTCATTTTTTGGTGTTATTTTAAATAGCATTTTGTTTTTAGTTTCAAATTCTGATTGTTCCTCGCTGGTATATAGGAAAATTATTAGCTATCATATAATCACTTTGTATCATGAACACTTAATATAACTTTTAGAAGTTTTGTAGTAACTTTAGGATTTTGCTACATAGACAATCGTCATATACAAACTAAACAGTACTTTGATTTCCTTTTTTTCTATGATGATAAATAGTGTTGATGAAAATAGACATCTTTAACTTGCTACTGATCTTAGGAAGAAAATCACCTAGCTTCTCACCATTAAGTATGTCAGCCTTAGGTTTTTTGTAGATGTTCTTTATCAAGTTGAGGAAGTTTCCCTCTATTTCTTATTTGCTGAAAGCTTTTATCACAGATGGGGACTTTGTTAAATGTATTTTCTGAATATTTTGGTATAACCATAGGATTTTTCTTCTTTAGTTTGTTGATGTGATGTATTACATTAATCGATATTCAAAATATTGAGCCAGACTTGCATGCCTAGAATAAATCCTACTTGATGTAGTATATAATTTCTCTTACACAATGTTAGATTTGCTTTGCTGAGATTTTGCTGAAGATATTTGTATGAATTTTCTGGCAAAAGTGTGGCACCGACTCATACTACTTTCTTGCAAAAGAGTTGAGTGGAAGTTCACTTTTTCCCCTCATACTCACTGACAACTTCTGCTTGACAGTGGGAAACTGTCATACATTCCTTGTTGCCCCAGTTGTTTTATTAGCACTGTATAGGCCACTTTGCAGCCAGGGAGATGGTAAGTGGAAGGCTATATTATACCACTTTGTTGCTGTAAGGTGCAGCTGGAAGTTCTGAACTTCTCTAGGCCCCTGTGACACCAGAGAAGAGGAAACAAGGAAGCAGATTGCCAACTAGCCTTGCATCCACACTACTTTCTTCTTAAGATGAAGGTTCAACCCTCAACTGGTTCTTAATGGCACAGGGGATGAGAACAGAACTAATAGGCTAGCCCTATTTTCCAACACTATTATTCATTTTCATGGCTGTCAGTACCCTATAGGGTCTCATTGATAACAAGTGCAGGATGACACTGGAATTCTTACTAGCCCTGACTTGAAATACATTTTCCAGCCTTGCCAATGCCCGGTGGGGGTGGAGGTTCGCCTCACCAATGCACCTCCACTGACACTACACAGTGGAGGGGAAATTGTAGTACCTCATGAAACTTCTGCCAGGCAAGAGACAGAATAATAGCTCCCTGCTAAGCCCTGCCAACACTGTGGGGAAATGGAAGTGTAAAAATGGTTTACACAGGATAGGGGAGTGGGATTGAAGATCAACTTCCTGTTTAGCTAGATCTAATTGAAATAGCAGTTTTTGGTTTTTTTTTTTTTTCCTTTGTTTCTTGGCTTGAATACGGCAGATTATTGCTAAAAGGTTTTCTGTTTTTAGGCTGACCTTTCCTCAAGCCTTTGATTACAGACAGCAAACTTGTCTTGAAGCTTTTTTTGTTTGTTTGTGCCAGTTGAAGGTGCCAAGTTGCTGGCTTCTCCAGCATTTGGTCTGGGATATACAGGAGGCAAAAAGGAAAACAAAATAACCACTGTGTTGGTGCGAATGTCTCCAGGTCCCTTAAGTGCTCATCTTCTTTGTATCTTTCAGAGATCTGTGCTTTTTGTGTCATGTCCAGACATCTACAAATAAATGTGATTTAAACTGAAATCTGATTTGTTTTTTCAGATAATCTATTCTCTTCTATCACTCATCTCAGTAACGGACAATTGCACTTCCGTCAGAATCATTCAGGAAAAGCGTGTGTGGGGGTTGTATCTTTTTGCCAGAGTTATTCAATCTGTACGTTGAACAAATAACCCGAGAAGCTGGACTGTATGAAGAAGAACGGGCAACAGGATTAGAGGAAGACTCATTAACAACCTGTGTTATGCAGACAACACAACCTTGTTGCTGAAAGTGAAGAAGACTTGAAGCACTTGCTGATGAAGATCAAGTACTACAGCCTTCAATATGGATTACACCACTACATAAAGAAAATAAAAATCCTCACAACTGGATCAAAAGGTGACTTCATGATAAATAGAAAAAATATTGAAGTTGTCAAGGATTTTGTTTTGCTTTGATCCACAATCAATGCCCATGGAAGCAGCAGTCAAGAAATCAAAGGATGTACTGCATTGGGAAAATCTACAGCAAAGGACCTTTTTAAAGTGTTGAAAAGCAAAGATGTCACTTTGAAGACTCAGGTGCACGTAACCAAAGCCATAGTGTTTTCAATTGCCTCATATGCATATGAAAGCTGGACAATGATTAAGAAAGACAAAAGAAGAAGTAATGCCTTTGAATTATGGTGTTGGCAAAGAATATTGTATATACCATGGTATGCCAAAAGAACAAAAAAATCTGTCTTGGAAGAAGTACAGCAGAATGCTCCTTAGAAGCCTTGATGGTGAGACTTGTTTCAAGTACTTCGGACATGTTATCAGGAGGAATTAGTCCTTGGAGAAGGACATGACTTTTGGTAAAGTAGAGGGTCAGCGTAAGAGAGGAAGACCCTCGATGAGATGGACTGACACAGTGAGTGCAACAATAGCCTCAAGCATTACAGCGATTGTGAAGATGGTGCAGGACTGGGGAGTATTTCCTTCTGTGGTACATAGGATTGCTATCAGTTGGAACCGACTTGACAGCACTTGACATCAACGGAATCGTGATTACCGTCTTGACTCCTCCCTTTCCTCCCACCTAAAATATACTCAATAGTTAAGTCCTATATTTGCAAACAAATAATAAGCTAACTAAAATATTTTAGCAAATATTTTGTCTGAAATTATCTCCTCTTTATCATTAGCATCTCTCATCTGGATGTTACAATAGTTTCGTTATTGAACTCTCCATTCTCATTCTTAATGATCTCCCCCACCTTGTGTAATTAAAACAACTAATATGATCATGTCTTTCTCCTGTGTAAATCCCACAATACCATTCGATTGCTCCCAAAACATGGCTGAACATAATCTACATGATGTATATCTTCAAATGATCTGGCCTTTGCTTATTTACCTCTTGCGTCATATATGACACTCCAGCCTTTTATTTTTTTTCCTAAAACATTTCAGGCTCCTCCTTGCTCTGAACATTCACAGATTCTCTTTCTTCTGTCTGAGGCTTTCATTTTCTCACCTCTTTGCCCTGTAAACCACTCATGTAGTTCTTCCTCTAAATGTCACCACCTCTAGGTAATCTTTCATGTCACGTTGTATTTAGTTAGCCACTCCCTTTACCTTAAAATATACATTTATTGCATCTTGTAATTTTGTTTTTAAAACAATGGTTGTTAAATATTTTATTTATTTATTCATTTAATATTTGTATTCTAACTCCATAAGCTCCATGACAAAAGGAACCAACTCCATGTAGCTTACAACTGAAAGGATCAGTCTTAACAATATTATTATTATTTTTAATTATTAAAGACATCTGTAATTGGATTTAGGTATGTATATTTATGTTATTATGAATACGTTAGGAGTCTAGGTGGTACAGTGGTTAAGCACTTGGCTGCTAACCAAAAGGTCAGCTGTTCGAACGTACCAGCAACTACACAGTGGTAGTCTGATTCTTTGAAGATTATAGCCTTGGAAAACCTTTGAGACACTTCTCCTCTGCCCTGTAGAGTCACTATTTGGGTTGCTACGTACTGGAATTTACCTGAAGACAATGGGTTTAGTTTTTGTTTTTTAAGGTATATGTTGAATAAATGATGCTCAGAAACTCATATATCAAATATTTTGGTATGAGTATTGAGATATTCCAATAACATATTTTGTGAGTAAGTTAATCCATTAAAAGTCAGCTCTCAGTAGAATTGTTTACCAAATTAATTTTAAAGTATGCATTATAATTTTACTGTGTTTACACATTGCTTATTTTAACACACTTACATGAAGAAATATTAAAATTTAGCAATATTCATTCTTTAATACTGAGCATAAATTGGATTCATATTTTATAATATTGGTACTCTAGATTGTATTCACAGGGAGTACTATTTGCTAATAATCTTGTCATTGACTTTATTCCTTTCAATGGTCAAAATACTTCAGGGAATGCAATTGTAAAAGCTCAAAGGTAGGAAATCAAGTCTAATTTGAAAGTGCTAGTGTAGTGTATTTCTATGATTTCATTACTTATAATAAAAAGTCCTGGAATGTGTCCAATGGGTAAGAGGTTTTGCTCCAGGAAATACATTAGGAAAAAGAAAATGCTCAAAGTAGTTACATTTAAATGGATTTTATCAAGGATGACATAAAAATGTCTTCAATAAAATGAGCTTCCTTTATTCTGTATCTCACTAACAGTTGCCAAATTTTAGATTACAATATGTTGCCTATATTTATAGTGTAGTACTTTGTCTATACATTTTCATAATACTGGAAATATATTTGTCATGATATACTAAACATTTTATTTTTTAATTGTGGTAATTTGTTAATTTGGGAGCACACCTTTTTATACTCATACAGAAAATTTCTAGTATAAAAAAATGAAAAATACATTGTTTTTCCAATAATACATTTATTCCAAAATTTTCAGGAGACAAGGTAATGATATAAAGTAGATATAAAATATATAGTTATTTACTCATAGCAATTAAAATAAAAATAACTAAATGAATAATCCATTATAGAAATAGTGAATGTTCATCTTTGGGCCGTTCTCCTCTGTCACACGGGGTCACCATCAGTCAGAATCAACTCAATAGCACCTGATAACAACTGTTCATCTTAGCCAATGAATACGGAACAGAAAATAATCACACAGAGGTACACAGGGATTCAAATACACACTTAAAAATAAAAGAAACTAGAACATTTTAGTACAGAAAATAAGTTTGATATCATGCAAATTTTAGAATAATGAATAACAAGTATCATACCATAGAGACAAATCTTACTGGTACAAAACATGTGATTTAAAAAGTGTACTTTATTGGAAAGAGCAGGGCTAACTAGGGAATGGCTGGAATCAGTCTTTAAGAATACGACAAATATTCTAGAATCTGATTAAAATATGCTGTAAAATATTTCATAATTTGCATCTTTTTTATTAAAATAACTTTATGAAACATCTTGCTCCTTTATGAGCATGAAGGACCCAGCAGTGTGTGTGTGTCGGGGGGAGGTTATTTTTAATACTTTGCCTGTTGTAACAACCAGAGAAGATAAGTCTCCCACTTAGAGATAATATATGTTCAGGAACTTTGAGCCGAATTATATTGAACATTTTATGAGAAATTTAAAAGGCTCTGATTCACTTATTCATGTAAAAATACAAATAAGTAAACTGGATGTTCTTCTGGCTCACCTGGTTGGATACCTGCATGCACATGTTTCTTTATCTAAACAATTTTGCACTTTGCTTTAATGAATTTCACCATATTTATACCTGTGTATAAATACAATGTAACTTTTAACTATTTACCCATTCTAAGATTAGTAAACAGGGGCCCCTTGGTGTCACGAATGGTTAAGTGCTGTACTACAACCCCAAAGTTTGGTAGTTTAACCCACCCAGAGGTGTCTCAAAAGACAGCCATGGAAATCGGCTTCGGAAAGCTCACACCGTTGGAAACCCTATTGAGCAGTTTCTGCACACATGGGGTTGCCTTGAGTTGGAATTAATTTGATGGCAACTAACCACAACAAATAATTAGTAAAGATTTTTGAATGTAGTGTTTAGAAAGTATTTTAGTTAAATGTACTCTTTAGACTATCTAGTTTATTAAGAATATAGTTATAAAATCTTTGAGAATTCCAAACATATATTGAAAATACTGTTTAAGCCTTTCTAAACCTCGAAGCAAAATGAAATAAATTTAGGGCAATGAAGAACCATGCAAACATATCTATACCTAAATTATAATATTTTTAAGTGTACTATAATGTCTCTATGAGTCGGAATTGACTCAAAGGCAATGGCTTTTTTTCTTCTTTTTTTTCAGTCAACCAGGGGTGACCTAGTGGCACAGCAGTTAAGAGCTACAGCTGCTAACCAAAAGGTCAATGGTTCGAATCCACCAGCCACTCCTTGAAAACCCCACAGGGGAGTTCTACTCTGTCCTATAGGGTTGCTGTGAGTCAAAGTTGACTCTGCAGCAACTTTTTTTTTTTTTTATTCAACCGACATTTCCTACAATTTCCTGAAAATGTATCAGATATTCATTTATGATTACTGTAGAAATTTTTATTCATATGAAAATCAGTAGCCCTACATCAACAGCAACTTACAGAAATTCAAACTGGATTCAAAAGAGGACATGGAATGAGGAGTATCATTGCTGATGTCAGACGGACCTGGCCAAAAGCAGACTACCAGAGAGATGTTTACCTGTGTTTTATTGACGATGCAAAGGCATACGACTGTGTGGATCGTAACGAATTAAGGATAACGTTGTGAAGAGTTGGAATTCCAGAACACTTAATCCATCAGACATAACAAGGGGATACTGAATGGTTTAAAATCACAAAAGGTGTGTGTCAGGGCTGTATCCTTCCGCCATACTTATTCAATCTGTATGCTAAGCAAATAATCTGAGAAGACTCACTGACAACCTGTGACATGCAGAGGACACAACTTTGCTCACTAGAAAGCAAAGAGGACTTGAAACACTACCGATGAAGGTCAAAGACTCTGGCCTTCAGTAAGGATTACACCCCAACATAAAGAAAACAAAAATCCTCACAACTGGACCAATAAGCAACATCACGATAAACAGGGAAACAGTTGAAGTTGTCAAGGATTTCATTTTACTTGGATTTACAATTAATGCCGATTGAAGCAGCAGTCAAGAAATCAAACAACTTATTGCGCTGAGCATATCTGCTGCAAAAGACCTCTTTGAAGTGTTAAAAAGCAAAGATGTCACTTTGAGGACTACAGTGTGCCTGACCCAAGCCATGGTATTTTCAAACACCTATGTGCACGCTAAAGCTAGAAAATGATAAGGAAGGCTGAAGAAGAATTGATGCCTTTGAATTACGATATTTGCTAAGAATATTGAATGTACCGTTGACTACCAAAAGATGGAACAAATCTGTCTTGGAAGAAGAACAGTCTGGAAGAAGAATGCTTCTGAGAAGCAAGGATGATGGGACTTCATCTCATGTGTTTGGACATGTTATCAGGTGGGAAAAGTCCCTGGAGAAGGACACCATGCTTGGTAAAGTAGAGGGACAGCAAAAGAGGGGAAGGTTGTCAATGAGATGTATTGACACAGTGGCTGCTACAGTGGGCTCATGCATGCCTTGTCCTGCAAGGATGGCACAGGACAAGGCAGTGTTTTGTTCTGTTGTACATAGAATCATTATGAGTCAGAACCAATTGGATGGCACCTAACCACCACCACGACAGCATGTTATGTAGGGAATAAACCATTTATGTTTTGGTGAAACTTTTTCAACTTCTAAAATATTTTTGAAACGTGTTCCATAAATAATATAATTGAAGGACTGAAAAAATACAGCCTAATAAATAAAAAATCTGACTGACAATCTGCTTCCAAAACATTAGCCATTGCAAACTCTGTGGAGCAAAGTTCTCCCCTGACACACATGGGGTCACTGTGAGCTGGAATCGACTGGATGGGGACTGGCTCCTTTTTCTTGGGAGCATGGAAAGTACTTCATAACTACCTTTAGATTAGTGTTTGACAAAAAAACTGGGCATGATAGCCTAACAAATTTGACACCTTAATTCACCCATCACAAATTATAATAACACTCTATTGTGTAACTGTACCACAGTTCGTGTCCCATTTTCCTCTGTACAGATCTGAAGCTGACTTTTATAGGGTATTTGACTTGGTTATAGGGTTGCTATGAGTCGGAATCGACTCAGCGGCACTGGGTTTGGTTTTTTTGGATAGTGCTACTATAAATATACTTAAGGATGCCTCCTGGTGAACTGACTCAAGAGTTTCTCTTAGGTTTATACATAAAATTATGGTAAGTTGTATGGTATGAGAATGATCAACTTTATACAATATTTTCAAAGTGTTTAACAGAGTTTTTATGAAGATTTTATAAATAAATTAAGAAAGGTAAATTACTAAAGGTTGGAAAGGATAAGTAGATTATTAACAGGGAGGAACATATTAAAAAAAAAAAAAAAGACATTTTCAGAAGTGTGCCAGGTAAGAAGGGAACACATAGTCTTTCTGTATCAATTAAACATATCATACCCCTGTCTTACAAAGTTTTCTTCCTTAGATACTTCTACTTTCCCAATACTGGAAATTGGATCTTGGCAAACATTGTGACAAAGATCTGGAAGATATGCCACTAGCAGATTTTACCTCTAGACCAAAAGAAATGCCAAGTTGTGAAAATATATAAAAATGTAATAACTCAAAAACATTTTTCAAAAGAAATATAAAATACTTCAATATGTTTTGTTGTGCAATTTGAAGATAATACAAATAATCTGACAAAGGGATTTATAAGGGGCTCTTATTATTATAATGTTTTCAGAACTTCCTTAGTATAACATTTGTGCTGCTCAAATTCTGGCTAAAATAGCCTCTTAATTGATATGAAAAAAGAGCTTTGGATATGGAGCACAGGGTAGGTCATATTTCGCGAAGTATTTGCCATTTTTATTAAAAAGTGTAAATAAATCATGACAAGAACAAAACAAACAAAAATATAGAGTACATATAGCAATAATTCCAACTGTAAAAATCCAGGGTAATTTCTGAACTGCAAACCAAGAAACTAATCAAAATAATTTGTCTTGATATCATGGGGCAGAAAAAAAAATAGATTTCTCGTACTAAGCCTATCATAAAAGTAACATTTAACAATGACATTTTTATTTTGTAAATTATCACACTTTAAAGTATGACCAGGAAAGAGAATCTATGCTATTTTAACAGAAAGAATTTAATTTGACAATAGATTATATGATTTTACAAGACTCAAAGAACAGTACCAAAACAATGAAGTACACCACAGGTAACTGCAACAAGTAGCTACCAGCCCTAAGGCGGAGATTCAAAGGGAAGACTTGACTTTATCAGATTCTAAAAAGTTGGTGGAGACACCCTTCTGTGCTAGGCCCTGCAGGGGTGGGGCTCAGGATGGTCCTGGTCCCTCTGAGGGAGTACGTTAAGGCTGGTTCTGGAAACGCCAAAAGCCAGAGGCTTCTAACTGCTGAGGATAGACCTGTGATGGGAACAATATTTACACCTGCAAGCGAACAGGAAAATAAAGCCTCTTTTCCTCTACTTCCACCTTTCAGTCACTCACTAGCTCCCCTGTGTTAGCACACTATAGCAAGAAGCCAGTTGCCAAAATTGATTGTAATTTATACAACCTCAGCCTTAGTATCATAAAACAGAGTATAAAAAAATAATAATTCAGCCTAGAGTGAGGCCATAATTTCATAAACACTACATTTTCTAATTTCATGTAGGTTTCTATTACGGTGTATTCTTGCAGTGTAGTTCCATCAAAATTCAAAAGATGATATTTCTTAAAGCCTGACCCTGCTAAGTATTTGAAATTTTTATTCTTACTATCAAGTATATTTCTCCACCCTCATCACTTGCCATTGTCTTTTTCACTCTCTCCAACCAGGTGCCTTCACTATTTTCCAGGCAAATTAAGCTCCAGGCAAATTAACTTGTCATTCTGTCCCTCACGTTGGAACACTTGCACACACCCTCCCTCTGCATGATATTCTGTTCCCTACTCTGCAGCTGGTTAACTCTTAAATGTCCTTCATGACTCAGCTAAGCTATCACAGTCCATTGGCTCTGGGTAACAGACAACCTTCTTATTGTTGTTGTTGTTGTTGTTAGGTGCCGCTGAGTCGGTCCCGACTCATATCGACCCTATGTACAACAGAACGAAACACTGCCTGGTCCTGTGCCCTCCTAACAATCGTTGTTATGCTTGAGCTCATTGTTGCAGCCACTGTGTCAATCCACCTCGTTGAGGGTCTTCCTCTTTTCCTCTGACCCTGTATTTTGCCAAGCATGATGTCCTTCTCCAGGAACTGATTCCTCCTGACAACATGAACAAAGTATGTAAGACGCAGTCTCGCCATTCTTGCCTCTAAGGAGCATTCTGGCCTCATTTCTTCCAAGACAGATTTGTTCGTTCTTTTGGCAGTCCATGGTATATTTGATATTCTTCACCAACACCACAATTCAAAAGTGTCAACTCTTCTTCGGCCTTCCTTATTCATTGTCCAGCTTTCGCATGCATATGATGGGACTGAAAATACCATGGCTTGGGTCAGGTGCACCATAGTCTTCAGTGTGACATCTTTGCTCTTCAACACTTTGAAGAGGTCCTTTGCAGCAGATTTGCCCAATGCAATGCGTCTTTTGATTTCTTGACTGCTGCTTCCATGGCTGTTGATTGTGAATCCAAGTAAAATGAAATCCTTGACAACTTCAATCTTTTCTCCATTTATCATGATGTTGCTCATTGGTCCAGTTGTGAGGATTTTTGTTTTCTTTATTTTAAAGTGTAATCCATACTGAAGGCTGTGATCTTTGATCTTCATTCGTAAGTGCTTCAAGTCCTCTTCACTTTCAGCAAGCAAGTTTCTGTCATCTGCATAATGCAAGTTGTTAATGAGTCTTCCTCCAATCCTGATACCCCATTCTTCTTCATATAGTTCAGCTTCTCAGATTATTTGTTCAGCATACAGATTAAATAGGTATGGTGAAAGAATACCACCCTGACCACACCTTTCCTGAATTTAAACCAATCAGTATCCCCTTGTTCTGTCCAAACAACTGCCTCTTGATCTATGTAAAGGTTCCTCATGAGCACAATTAAGTGTTCCGGAATTCCCATTCTTCGCGGTGTTAACCATACTTTTTTATGATTCACACAGTCGAATGCCTTTGCATAGTCAGTAAAACACAGGTAAATATCCTTCTGGTATTCTCTGCATTCAGCCAGGATCCATCTGACATCAGCAATGGTATCTCTGGTTCCACGTCCTCTTCTGAAACTGGTCTGAATTTCTGGAAGTTCCCTGTCGATATACTGCTGCAGACGTTTTTGAATGATCATCAGCAAAATTTTGCTTGCGTGTGATATTAAAGATATTGTTCTATAATTTCCACATTCGGTTGGGAATAGGCATAAATATGGATCTCTCCAAGTCAGTTGGCCAGGAAGCTGTCTTCCATATTTCTTGGCATAGATGAGTGAGAACCTCCAGCACTGCATCTGTTTGTTGAAACATCTCAGTTGATATTCCTTCAATTCCTGGAGCCTTGTTTTTCGCCAATGCCTTCAGAGCAGCTTGGACTTCTTCCTTCAGTACTGTGAGTTCCTGATCATATGCCATCTCTTGAAATGGTTGGATATCAACTAATTCTTTTTGGTATAATGACTCTGTGTATTCCTTCCATCTTCTTTTGATGCTTCCTGCGTCATTTAATATTTTCCCCATGAAATCCTTCACTATTGCAACTCGAGGCTTGAATTTTTTCTTCAGTTTTTTCAGTTTGAGAAACGCTGAGCGTGTTCTTCCCTTTTGGTTTTCCATCTCCAGCTCTTTGCACATGTCATTATAATACTTTGTCTTCTCGAAAGGCCCTTTGAAATATTCTGTTTGGTTCTTTTACTTCATCAATTCTTCCTTTTGCTTTAGCTGCTCGACGCTCAAGAGCAAATTTCAGAGTCTCCTCTGACATCCGTCTTGGTCTTTTCTTTCTTTCCTGTCTTTTCAGTGACCTCTTGCTTTCTTCATGGATGAAGTCCTTGATGTCATTCCACAACTCGTCTGGTCTTTGGTCACTAGCGTTCAATGTGTCAAATGTATTCTTGAGATGGTCTCTAAATTCAGGTGGGATATACTCAAGGTCATATTTTGGCTCTCAGTGACTTGCTCTGATTTTCTTCAGTTTCAGCTTGAACTTGCATATGAGCAATTAATGGTCTGTTCCACAGTCAGCCCCTGGCCTTGTTCTGACTGATTATATTGAGCTTTTCCATCGTCTCTTTGCACAGATGCAGTCAATTTGATTTCTGTGTGTTCCATCTGGCAAGGTCCATGTGAATAGTCTCCGTTTATGTTGGTGAAAGAAGGTATTTGCAATGAAGAAGTTGCTGTCTTGCAAAATTCTATCATTTGATCTCCAGCATTGTTTCTATCACCAAGGCCATATTTTCAAACTACTGATCCTTCTTCTTTGTTTCCAATTTTTTCATTCCAATTGCCAGTAATTATCAATGCATTGCATGTTCGATCAATTTCAGACTGTAGCAGCTGATAAAAATCTCATATTTCTTCATCTTTGGCCCTAGTGGTTGGTGCGTAAATTTGAATAACAGTCTTATTAACTGGTCTTCCTCGTAGGCTATGGATATTATCCTGTCACTGACAGTGTTGTACTTCAGGATAGATTTTGAAACTTTCTTTTTGATGATGAATGCAACACCATTCCTCTTCCAGTTGTCATTCCCAGCATAGTAGACTATATGATTGTCCAATTCAAAATGGCCAATACCAGTCCATTTCAGCTCACTAATGCCTAGGATATCGAAGTTTATGTGTTCCATCTCATTTTGGACGATTTCCAATTTTCCTAGATTCATACTTCGTACATTCCAGGTTCGGATTATTAATGGATGTTTCCAGCTGTTTCTTCTCATTTTGAGTCATGCCACATCAGCAAATGAAGGTTCTGGAAGCTTTACTCCATCCATGTCATTAAGGTCGACTCTACTTTGAGGAGGCAGCTCTTCCCCAGTCATCTTTTGAGTGCCTTCAAACCTGGGGGGCTCATCTTCCAGCACTATATCAGACAATGTTCTGCTGCTATTCATAGGGTTTTCACTGGCTAATGCTTTTCAGAAGTAGACTGCCAGGTCCTTCTTCCTAGTCTGTCTTAGCCTGGAAGGTCAGCTGGAACCTGTGCTCCATGGGTGACCCTGCTGGTATCTGAATACCGGTGGCATAGCTTCCAGCATCACAGCAACACACAAGCCCCCACAGTAAGACAAACTGACAGACACATGGGGGAAACCCTCTTATTGACTCCCGTAATAGCATCTGCTTAAGAGGTAAGGTACACTACTGCCACTAACCAAAAGGTCTGCAGTATGAATCCACAGCAGCTCCTTGAAAACCCTATGGAGCAGTTCTACTCTGTCCTATAGAATCACTATGAGTTGGAATTGACTCAAGGGCAACCAGTTTGGTTTGGGTTTTTTATCCTCTTGTAGGATGTAAGGCATTGACCAATAATGGATACATTACTTATCTCTTTCAGTAATCCATAAGCTACTGGAGTGAAGTGACCATCTTCTCTTCATCCTGGCTTCTGTAAAATAGAATATATTCAATATATATTTATTGGCTTTTTTAATTAAAAAAAAAAGCCAATGTTAATCATATGAGCTAATATGGCTGCTGTGTTGAGTGCCAAATTTGCTCTTAAGCTTTCTAGACATGAAGGAGGAAAAAAATAGCTAGCTAAATTGAAGCTAGATGTTATGTCTACTATGAAAAATGACAAAGGCATCAATGAATAGAAAATCTAGAAAAACCTATTAAATGTCAGTAGGCATACAGAAATTTATGTGAACACCAAAGAATGCAGGAGCAAAAACACGATTATAACTAAAATATATTATCAATACCCATCTTTGTCCTCCTTTATCTAACAGAGCTATCAATAGAAAGCAGTAAGAACAACAAAACATAAAGAGAACTCAATCAAATAAGTAGATAAATTATCAGTATATACCAAAATAGACTTCTTTTGATATCTAATCAAATGGCAGTTAGTCTTGCAGTTGGTTAAACAAGAAACATTGGAGGAATGAATTAAAGAACAAAGAAAAGGAAAAAAATAAGGAAATATGCATAGAAAAAAATTAAAAGGATGATGGTTTAGGATGTTTTTGATGGGCCATGATTTGTCAGAATGCCAACTGATATACTTAAGTCCTTCTAGAGGAGGCCCTGGAAATTTCTAGAATGTCTGAATACAGATGTTGTGTCTGAGTTTATAGACATCCAACTTTAGCCAGATTGCCTTTATAGGCATCTCTCATTAACTCTAGATCAAAACCATTTCTTAAATAATTTCATTTTCCTTTTGCTAATGTCATATAAAATTTAAACTTAATATTCTCCTATCTTGATTTATGAATGTCATTCCTCATGCAAAAAGATAAGCTTTATAATTGAAGAAACACATACACCATTTTATTGGCATAAGTCAGATCATTAAAAAAGAGCTCATTCTTGCTTCTATAACAAAAAGAAAGAAAAGTGAAATTTTACATTTGATAAAGGCTTTTAAGAATGACTATGATAGGCAGGTCCTATGCCTTGGAGACTAATTTGGGATTGTGGATTGTTTTGAGTTGAGAGTATTCTGAGGAACCTTGACCCTTTTTTAACTCTCTCCCCTCTAATCCCAAACTGCGTATTTCACTTTCAGATATGCTGAGGCTAATTATTTCCTGATTGATCTTTTTAAATGAGCTTTTCACTGTCTCCTCTAATGGATGTGTGCTCCTCCCTAAATCTTTTGTCAAACCTGCTTATATAAAGAAATATCCCCCAGAGGTGACTTAGCTTTCTGTGAAACAGGTCAGCCTGAATCAGAATTAAGACCAAGAACTCAAAATTTTTAAAAAAGTCAAATTTGATGTTATATTTACATTACTATGGTATATTTTTCTGAGAAGGTGAATGAATATGAATAGGGACTTCCACAACAGCAAGCCAAATTACTTTGAGATTTGTTTTGACAAAGTAGGTTGTTGAGAAAATCTATTTTGAAAGCGAGCATGTTTTTATTGGAATCTCTGTAGTGGTTATTAAATTAATGCAATGACCTTCAATAATATAATCTACATTTGCCTTTCCTGAACTGCAAGTATTGAAATCCTATCAATCATACTTCAAGGCTAAGTTCATAGAAAAAGTTTATAAAATTCTGTTTTATCTTAAATTCTCTTAAACTTTTGCATCGGGTTTTAATTTTACACTTTGTTAAATACAGGAACTTTATCGCCAATTGTTGTTTGACTATATACATATATATGTGTGTGTGTATACATGTATATACATACATACATAATACATAGATATAGAACATTGGACCAGAGTTGTATGTTTTCCAGGTAAATATCACATAAATAACACTATGAAGACTGATTTAAAAATTCTCTTAAAAGTATCTACCCTTAAGCCCATACGTACAGCAATCAGGGCTGACTTCACGGAGTGCGGCCAGTGCAGTTACACGGGATACCTTAGTCAAAAGAGCCTTGTGCTTGGGATTAAATGTTTTTTATAGTTGCCATTTTGAATTTATCTTTGGATTTCTGTTTTTTAATGAAGTCTGAGGAGATAATTGAGCATGCACCAGGAGTTTGGAGATTTGGATCACAGGTGGTCCCAACTTCAGGCATCTTTCCTTCACCTCCCAGGATATTTTCTTGACAGTTTTTTTCTCACCGTCTGGTATCACAAGTCCTGCCTAGCCTCCTCCTCTCCACTCCAGGTGCCAACTTGTTTATGTACTTAGGGAAGTCCTGCACTCTGCCTTTGCCTTCTAACCCTCATGGGGACCTGGGCACAGGTGTGGAGACGGTTCGTATAGGTTACATTTATTTCATGCCATCTCAAGGAAGAACATGGTAGTGACCATTTATACCCTGGGCTGGCAGTCCCATGATATTTTTGGTGAGAAATCTGGCACCTATTACCTACTCTCAACCAAGATATTGATCACATCCTGGCGCAAAGGTTGCAATTCCTTAGAGATTACCCTCCATCATGGACTGAGCTGGTGGCCTGCACTCAGGTAAGGCACAATGCCTCAGTCCAGCTGCTGGAAGGAGAGGGAAACTGGCAGTTGGTGGGCCAAGTGTTTGCATATAAGCATGCTAAGGGCAAGGCCACAGATGCCTGTGAGGATCTTCACTTACTCTGGGACTATCTCCATTACTGAAGGAACATAACAGTAAACAGTCAACAAAAAAATAAAATAAAAACTATGACAAATACTGCAAATGGACCCTGGGGCTCTATTGTTAGTGATCAAACAAGTTAGAAAACTTATCTATGTAAAAGACATATGCTACAACACACAAATATCGTATTAAAACACAATATCAGATCCACACCAGCTTGCATAAAGTTCAAAGCAGGCATCTATATCAGTTAGAATTTGACCAGAGGAACAATTATGATGAGTGCTCTGTAATATGGGAATTATTGTAGAGATTAAAACTGATTTAATTTGGGGATTTGATGAAGAAGTTTGTGAATGTTTGTTGCCTCTGCCTCTGTTAGTGAGCTTGAGGGCACCGTGGGTGAGCCAGACTGACAGTCAGGGAGAAACCTGGACACGAAGCAGATGAGACTGAGGACAAATTAGGATCTACAAGGACTAACTGAATTCCTCATCTGTTTCTCCCTGGCGTAATGATGTGGTTGATTTACAGAAGAAACTGGGTTCCTTTACCACAGAGCTTCACAGGTAGTCATCTCAGAACTTAGAGTACCCGATGGAGAAGACATGACCCTGAACCCTCTTGCTTCCCCTATCAACAAGGTAAACCAGCACAACGTTGACAAGGTACATGACTCTAGTGACACTTGGCCTTTCTATAACATACTTAAGAGTGCACTGCCTGCTACCTCACTTTCAATTTTAAAATCTCATGCAAATTTATTTTATAGTCAACTTCCATATGGAACCACAAATGAAAAAATAAAATAATAGTGCGAGTTTAGCTAAGTGAACATAGTACAAAGCCACTACTGATTCTTACAATTTCAAATTGTTCTGTATTAAAAATACAGTTATTTTTGAGTGTTGAAAATTAAAAAAATATTTGAAAAGGAAGATTTCTTTCAAGACAATTGTGCTGCGAGTCTTATTTTCCTAACCCTCAAGTGAAAACAGTGGGTGGGCTAGCTACAAAATCTGAGATTACTGAGACAGGCTTTGAGTGGACCACTAGTTGACCTTGAAAAAAAAAGTATTTATTTATTTTTTTAGGTTGAATGAATGAATACCTGACTTGCATATGAAAAAGTGAAAGCAATTCTATCGATAAGTGCTCGGGGAAGTAACTATACAATAAAAAAAAAAAAAAATACAATACGACAGGTCAAATAAACATGAATCCTGTGTATCAGATGAGCAATCACAGTAGAAATGAAAAGGGGATCCATGTCATGAAACTGTCTTTTTTTTTTTGCCTGGGATTTTTTTTTAATTGTACTTTATGTGAAAGTTTACAGAGCAAATTATTTTCTCATCAAACAATACACAATTTTTTTTGTGACATTGGTTGCCAACTGCACAATGTGTCAACATTCTCCCCTTTTCCACTCCAGATTCCTGTTTCCATTGGTCCGGTTTTCCTGCCCATTTCTGCACTCTCGTCCTTGCTTTTGGGCTGGTGTGCCCATTTAGTTTCATATACACGATTGAACTATGAAGCAGATTCCTCACCTGTGTTACTTTTTGGCCTATACAGCTGTCTAAACTTTGGCTAATTGCTGAACCTCAGGAATGACTTCAGTACTGAGTTAAAGGGGGCTCGGGGGCCATGCTCTTGGGGTTTCTCTAGTCTCTGTCTGACCGGCAAGTCTGGTCTTGTGTGTGTGTGTGTGTGTGTGTGTGTGGATGTGAATCTTGTTCTACATTTTTCTCCCACTCTGTCCAGGACCCTCTATTGTGATCCCTGTCAGAACATTCACTGAAAATGATGTTGGCTGTAGGTTTTGTACACGTTCCCTTTATTATACTGAGGAATTTCCCTTCTATTCCTGTCTTACTGAGAGTTTTTATCAGGAATGGATGTTGGCTTTATCAAATGCCTTTTCTGCATCAAATGAGATGATCATGTGATTCTTTTGTTTTATTTACGTGATGTTGATTTTTTTTTTTTTCCTAATATTCAATCATCCTTGCATACCTGGTATGAATCCCACTTGGTCCTAAAGTATTATTTTTTTATATGATGCTGAATTTTACTGGCTAGAATTTTGTTGAAAACTTTTGCATCTATATTCATGAGATATATTGGTCTGTAATTTTCTTTCTTTTTATTTTATTTTATTTTTTGTGGTGTCTTTGCCTGGATTTGGTATCAGGGTTATGCTGGCTTCATAGAATCAATTCAGAAGTATCCCTCCCTCTTCTGCGTTCTGAAATAGTTTGAGTAGTACTGGTGTGAGTTCTCTAAAAGTTTAGTAGGATTCTCCAGTAAAGCCATCTGGGCCTGGATTTTTGTCGTTGTTGCTGTTGAGTTTTTTTTTTTTTAATTACCTTTTCAATCTCTTGTTATGTGTCTGTTCAGATTTGCTACCTCAGTTTGTGTTAATGTAGATAGTATGTTTCTAGAAATTTTTCTATTTCCTCTAGGCTTTCAAATTTATTGGAGTACAGTTTTTAAGAGTACCCTGCCACGATTCTTTTTATTTCGTTTGGGTCTGTTGTAATGTCCCCCATTTCATTTCTTATTTGGATTATTTGTGTTCCCTCCTGTTTTTCTTTTGTAATTTGGCCAATGATTTGTTGATTTTATTGATCATTTCAAAGAGCCAGCTTTTGGTTTCTTGTTTCTATTGATTTTCTATTCTCCAATTTATTTCTGCTCTGATCTTTATTATTGTCTTTCCTCTGGTGGCTCTGTGCTACTTTTGCTGTTCTCTTTCTATTTGTTCGAGCTGTATAGCTAATGTTTTGGTTTTGTCCCTTCTTTTTTGATATGTGTGTCTATTGCTATAAATTCATCTCTGAGCACTGCTTCTGCTGTGTTCCAAAGATTTTGGATGTATTTGCATTCTCATTTGATTCCAGAATTTTTTTTTTATTCTATCTTCTATTTCTTCTATTATTCGGTGGTTTTTAAGCAGAGCGTTATTCAGTTTTCATGTTTTTGATTTTTTTTTCTCTGCTCTTTCTGTTATTAATTTCTGCTTTTATTGTGTTGTGATCAGAGAAGGTGCTTTGTATTATCTCAGTGTTTGGGATTTTGTTGAGGGTTGCTTTGTGGCTTAAGATGTGGTCTATTCTACAGAATGTTCCATGTGTGTCAGAGAAGAATATTTAATTTGCCACTGTTGGGTGAAGTGTTCAATATATGTCTGTGAGGTCAAGATGGTTGATTATGGCCTTTAGATTTTCTGTATCTTTGATGAATTTCTTTCTAGATGTTCTGCCTCTTATTAATAGTGGTGTGTTGAAGCCTCCTACTATTATTGTCAAACCGTCAGTTTCTCTTTTCAGTGCGGTTAAAGTTTGTTTTATGTGTTTTAGAGCCCTGTTTTTGGGTGCACAGATATTAACTATGGTTATGTCCTCATGGTGGATTGTCCCTTTAATCATTATATAATATCTTTCATTGTCTTTTATGGTGGATTTTGTCTTAAAGTCTACTTTATCTGAAATTAATATTGCCACTCCTGCTCTTTTTTGGTGGATGATTGCTTAATAAAAATTTTTTTTTTCCATCCTTTGATTTTTAGTACATTTATGTCTTTGTTCCTAAGGTGTGTCTCTTGTAGACAGCATATTGATGTATCGATGGGTCCTGCTTTTTTATCCATTCTGTCACTCTGTTTCCTTCTGAGTGAATTTAATCCATTTACATTCTGTATGATTATCAATAGATGTGAGTTTATTGCTGTCATTTTGTAGTGCTTTTTTGTGGTGCTGTTGTTTTCTTTTGTACCTCTTACTCTCCTGCCTGAGTTCCTTTTGTTTGTGGAATTTCTTTGTTATTGTAGATTTTGTTTTTATTGAGACTATGTTTTTCATCTTTATTTTGATGAGAAGATTTGATATCTTTCTTTGTGGCTACCTTGAAATTTTCCCCGTCTTCCTAAGTTTGAGTCAGTCCTTTATTACTTGATATCACTTTGACTTCCTTTCCATTTGAAAGTTCTGTACCTACGTAGTGTGGTCCCCTTTTATTGTTCTGACGTTGTTGTCATTTACAGATTGACGTCTCTAGTTCCCTTTTTTAAGTCTTTTAGTTTTGTTTTATCCTTGAGAGTTCATTACTTAGGTCAATGTCTGGCTGATATTGGCCTGTGTCCTAGATTCAGGTTGTTGTCTTCTGATCTAATACTTTATCCCTTCATTTAAGTTTCAGGTTTCCAGGACTGATATCTGTATCTGTTTTACTTGGTTTTTTGGGTCTTTGTTGCAGTGAGATGGCTTAGTGTGTTGGATTAGCCAACCATCTAGGCTCCCCCCCATCATGATAATGTGTCTTAATTAAGATTACTAAGAACTAAAAGTTGAGATGGGGATTCTTGTCCAAGTAATTTCTCAATGGAGTGTTTTCAGGAAAAGATGGGTTATATTAGTTTTCTATTTCTGTTTAATGAATTGCCACAAAGTTAGCAGCTTAAGAATATACCACCATTTATTATCTCACAATTTCTTTAGGTCAAAAGTCTGGGCATAAGTTACTTGTGTTGTCTGATCAAGGTCTCACAAGGCTGAAACCACATACTGAAGGATAGTGTCCCATCCTCACAAAGTGTTCTCTTTAAGCCAATCTCTCCTCTATACCCTCAAGAGGTCATTCGTATGCAGTATATATTTAGCAGCTTCTGGATGATGTAACATGTGGTAGACCACTTGATGCCATGTTTTGTAACCTCTGTGGCTTCTCCTTTTCTGAAACTGTGTCCCTTAGGCCAAGGAGATATTATGAAACATCCCGTACCATAATACTCTCTTTGGGCACATGGATAGTGGTTTGACTGAGGTACTATGAAGAATAAAGGCAAACCCATACCCTCCCAGTCAGAATGAAAAATTGCCATTTCCAAAGATAAAGGTATCTGATGCTTGGAGCTTTTACCAAGTTGCTGGCTGATTTCTTCAAAGGCAAGTATCATGGGCTCAACATTGGTCTCTCTTGCTTGTAAATCAGAAATTCAGGAGCATTATTCTCTAATGCAAAGCTTTAATCTGTGCCACCATGGATACTCCATTTATGAGTCCACTGTAAAAGCCCTGCACTGGCTCAGAACAAAGGATTACTGGTCAAATCATTCTACTCACTTTGTAGTGAAGTGATTCTTCTGTTGTACGTATTCTCTGATGGGTGAAAAATAAAGCTTCACACTTTGTGCTCGTTATCTTTGACTCATATTCCTGCCTTTTCTTGGCCTCCTTGACCCTAATTCAATCTTGTTACCTCTGGTAAGTCCATATGTATCTTTATTATAGGTCCCTTGTCAGTTTGTAATGTCTGCATAGTAGAGTTGTTTGTTTATTCCTGCTATAAATACCTTTCTTACTCCGGGTTTTACTTAAATTTAACAGCCTCCATTTTACTCAGTAAGTGGGTCATATCTGCATTACTGGGTATGTGTTAAAATTTGCTTCCATCAAAAATCAAAGAAAGAGAGGTGGGGCAAAGACTGTGAAGTAGTCCAAGCTCCCAGTGATCCCTCTTACAACAAAGACCCAAAAAAAACAAGTGAAACAATTATATATATGACAGCTAGGAACCCTGAACATCAAAGGCAAAGTTAGGAAATCAGACCGAGCAGCACAGGGAGGAAGAGACAGTTCAGAAGTGGTGAGGAGTTGCCGGAGTTGACTTGGTGAGAACCAGAGCCCCTCAGGTGTGATGCCTTGGCATGACCACAACAGGGTTGGTGGTAGCATTTGGGATGCGGTTTCCTCAGGGAGAGATAGTGAGCCACATACTTTAGTCACACCTCCTGAATCAGAGAGCAGTGCTCTCACCAAAAACTAAGTACTTGCATCTATTATTTTACTGTGCCCCAAACCCCCAAGCAGCTTCTGTGAATATCGATTTCCCTGGGTCTGAGATAGGTTCCAGCGTGCATGCTGAGTCATTCTCCCAGACTTGGAGGAGGAATAAATTAACAACTGAGGGAAAAGATAATCTGCCAGCTCCCCTAAGCTGGGACATCAGGGCAGAAGTGGCTCCTGTCCAGGCACAAACAGCCTATGGATTTTGAATACCTTTCATCCCTGCATGAACCTGTGTGGGCCTGTTTCAGGAACTTAGGCCCTTGTTGGCAGACTGCAATGGTGTATGTGCCTGACATCTGACTTTAACTGTTTCAGCTGTGTGGTGCAGAGGTGGGTTTTTGATGTTAGACACTGCTTTGCTTATTAAACAGGGTTTTTTTCACCTACCTGCATCAGGGAACTAAGGACTGGTGGCTCCACCCATGTCACCTAGCCACTCATGACAGATGTCCAAGGATAAATGGTGCCTCCCAGTCCTTAGAACCAAAAGCATTGAGTGTCCATGGTCCAGCTGCAGAACCCACCCACCTGTGCACTCTAGGGAACAAGGACTTACTTTCCTCACAGACACTTGAGGATCAGTTGTTAGTCCCTTGCCTTGCTCAGAGCATGACCCCCTGCTGCAACCAGATACCTGTGCCTACTCCAATCACTCCTGCCCCTTTAAGACTATAGGACAAAGCCCGTACCACACACTTGGTAACCAACTACGTGGACACCTGAGCTGAATCCACTCAAGAAAAGTGAATGGACTCCTAAGCTCATAGGTAACAGCTCTAGCCATCTGGTGACAGGATGTTAGCGCTTCAAAGGAGCACATAATCAAGCTAGTTCACTGAAGCAGACTATTTGGGCATATCAAAACAAAACAAAGCAAGAAGCTAGGATATAGTAAGCAAACAAAGTAAATTAATACAATAACTTACAAATGGCTCAGAGACAGTAGTCAATATCAAATCACATAAAGAAACAGAGACCATGATCGCTTCAACAAGCTCTCAAAACAAAGAGTCAAGGAATCTTCCATATGAAGATATATTCCTGGAATTACCAGATGTAGGTACAAAAGATTAATACATAGAACTCTTCAAGAGATCAGGTAAAATGAAGAACAAGCCAAGGAACACACAGATAAAATAGCTGAGAAAATTAAGAACATTATTCAAGAACATAGCAAAAAATTTAATAGGCTGCAAGAATCCCTAGAGAAATGGCAAAAATCAAAGGGACCTATCAAAAACTGTGCTTTTTTGTCTGGGGTTTTTTAAGCTTGTAAGCAGCCATCTAAGATCCAATGCTGCCACCCCACGTGGAGCAAAGGAGAATGAAGAAAACAAAAGACACAAGGAAAAGATTAGTCCAAAGGGCTAATGGACCACAATGACCACAGCCTCCATAAGACTGAGTCAAGCATAACTAGATGGTGCCCAGCTACAACCACCGACTGATCTGACAGGGGATTTAAAAAATGACCACCAGGTAGACCTGTGAAACTAGTGGAACCACCACGGCTCAGATTCTTGGGCTCAAATTCTTGTCTGACCCTTATACGACCCTACCATAATGAAGTGACAACAATGACACTTTGGTTTCCCAGGTATCAGCACCAGTGCACACCCTATATCCAACATTCCTTGAAATATCTGGATATTCACCTTTCCCCAGTGTACAGTTACCTGAGTAAATTCCAGCAGTCACTTGGGAAAATCACTACTGTACAAATTTGTACATGGGAAACTACTTCCGTTTCAGTCCACAGGTTCTGGGCTGAGGACCTGGCTAAAATATGAAAACTGGCCAAGACATTATACCTTCCTATTGAGGCAATTGACCTCAACATTTTGCTCATCTATTTTCAACCTCTTTTATTACATATACTAAGCACTACCCTGGTTGGTTGCACAACTATTTTAGTACTACCATTTTACCCTACTAAAATCATGTTCCATGAGCCATACCAATAGATCCATTTGGACATTTCTCCTTCCTTGTCTTTATTTTCATCTTTCTGACCAATAGAGTAATAATGCCTACCTAGCTACTGATGATGATTAAGCACTGCCACTTGTTCTCTGCTATCCCAGGACCTTATAATTTTCAATGGCTTTTAAGTATTCTAGATTTTTAATAGTACAGTATCTCTAACCATCAGTTCCAGCCTAGAGAGTGCAACCATTACTGAGTTTCTCAACAACACTGAAATCACCAAATTAGGTTTCATAAAAGAGCTACTAGGATGAGAATTCCTGATGAAGTGATTTATTGATAGTAAATTCAAATTTTGGAAGTGGTCAGTGAGGAAGTTGAAGGGAGAGGCATATAGCACGGCAAATAAGAAAAATAATAACATTAAAAAATAACATAGCCTGAGATAAATATTAGTTTTGGTCTGATTTTCATAGAGAAGCTCTAGAACTCATATTGCACCACAGAATTCATCCTACATTGAGGGGATGAAGGCAGCATTTTGTACCTTAGTACTTGTCAATCATTGGCTTAAGGCTGCATCCCTGGAGAATGGAAAGTGTAGGGAAAGATATTATTTGTTCAAGAACAATTTTCTAGAGGAGGGAACAGCAGTGAGCTGTTAAAGTCAACACCTACAGAAGCTAAGGACTGGCTAAAAAACTGATGAAAGAGATGTGGACAAGGAAAAAAGAATATCCACAACAGAGAACAAAGGAGGAGTCTGGAGAATCCTCAAGATAAAGACAATGTGGTGTTCTAAAAAGGGTAGAAGCTTAGAGAGATCGGTATTGGCCAGCCAATACATGCAGTACCATGAGATAAATATGTTTAAATATGTTCCTAGCTGAAAAGAGGGGACGGCATGTTGCAGTCCTTGTTGTTAGATGCATTTGAATCAGCTCAACTGATAGCAACTCTATGCATAACAGAATGAAACACTGCCTGGTCCTGAGCCATCCTCACAATTGCTGCAAAGTTTGAGCCCATTGTTACAGCCACTGAGTCAATCCATGTTATTGAGGGTCTTCCTCTTTTTTGTTGACTTACTACTTTACCAAGCATGATGTCCTTTTCCGGGGACTGATCCCTCCTCATAACATGTCCATGGTACATAAGAAGAAGTCTCACCATCCTAGCTTCTACGGAGCATTCTAGCTGTACTTCTTCAAAGAGACATTTGTTCATTCTTACAGCAGTCCATGGTATATTCAATTCTTGTCAATATCACAATTCAAAGGCACCAATTCTTTTAGACTTCCTTATTCATTGTTCAGCTTTCACATGCATGTGAGACAATTGAGAATAACATGGCTTGGGTCAGGTGCACTATAGTCCTCAAAGTGACATCTTTGCTTTTTAACACTTGAAAGAGGTCTTTTGTAGCAGATTTGCCCAATGCAATACATCATTTCATTTCTTGACTGCTGCTTCCATGGATGTTTGCTTTGGATCCAAGTAAAATGAAACCCTTGACAACTTCAATTTTTTCTCTGTTTATCACAATGTTTTATATTGTCCAGTTGTGGGGATTTTTGTTTTCTTTATGTTGAGTTGTAATCCTTACTGAAGGTTGTAGTCTTTGATCTTCATAAGGAAGTGCTTCAAATTCTCTTCACTTTCAGCAAGCAAGTTTGTGTCATCTGCATACCTCCAGTTGTTAATGAGTCCTCCTGAAATCCTGATGCCACATTCTTCTTCATATAGTCCAGCTTCTTGGATTACGTTCCCACATACAGATGGAATAAGTATGTTGAAAGGATACAATTCCGATGCACACATTTCATGATTTTAAAACACACAGATTCCCCTTGTTCTGTTAGAACAACTGCTTCTTGGTCTATGTATAGGTTCCACAGAAGCACGATTAAGTGTTCTGAAATTGCCATTCAATGTTATTCATAATCTGTTGTAATTCACATAACCTAATACCTTTGCACAGTCGATAAAACACAGGTAAACATCTTTCTGGTATTCTCTGCTTTCAACCAAGATCCATCTGACATCATCGATGATAGCCCTCGTTCCACACCCTCTTCTGAATCCCGCTTGAATTTCTGGCAGTTTCCTGTAGATGTACAGTTGGAACTCTTTTTTGAATTATCTTCAGCAAAATTTTACTTGTGTGTCATATTAATGTTATTGTTCAATATTTTCTGCATCCTTTTGAATCACCTTCTGTTGCAATGGGCACAAATATGGATCTTTTCCAGTCAGTTGGCTAGGTAGCTATCTTAAAAATTTCTCGGCATAGATGAATGAGAGCTTTCAACTTTGTAACCATTTGTTGAAACATCTCAGTTGGTATTCTGTCAATTCCTGGAACCTTGTTTTTTGCCAATGCCTTTAGTGCAGCTTAGATTTCTTTCTTAAATACCATCTGTTCTTGATCATATGTTACCTCCTGAAATGATTGAATGTTGACCAATTCTTTTTGATACAGTGACTTTGTGTATTCCAACCATCTTCTTTTGATTCTTCCTGTGTCATTTAGTATTTTGCTCATACAATCCTTCAATGTCACAACTCGAGGCTTGAATTTTTTCAGCCTGAGAAATACTGACCTTGTTCTTCCCTTTTGATTTTCTAACTCTAGGTCTTTGCCCACATTTCATTATAATACTTCACTTTTTCTTTTCAAACCACCCTTTGAAATCTGTTTAGCTCTCTTCATCATTTCTTCCATCCACTTTAGTTACTCTACCTTCAAGAGCAAGTTTCAAAGTATCTTCCGACATCCATTTTGGTCTTTCCTTTCTTTTCTGTCTTGTTAATAACCTTTTACTTTACTTATGTGTCATGTCCTTGATATCATCCAATTACTCATCTGGTCTTTGATCATTAGCTTTCAATGTGTCAAAACTATTCTTGCGATGGTCTCTAAATTCAGGTGGGATATACTCAAGGTCATACTTCGGCTCTTGTGGACTTTGTGCAGTAGTCCCAGTTAAGGTATCCTATTCCCTCTTTATGCTTCAATTTCTCAGATATCAGGAAACCTGAGTGAGAAACAGAAGATATTAATTTAGACTCATGCTAGGAGTTTTAATTATTATTCTAGTCTTATTTATTGAATTGAAGCTACATTTGCAACTCAAATGGAGTGCAAGTTCCTGTATTGCTTGGGAGTCCCCAGAATCCACATGGAATACAAGAGTTTTTATTCACTGGCAGGGGAAGAACAACCAACTACTATCTCTTGAGTCTCATTCAGTTGAAATCTCACTAAATCTGATTTAGTTCAATATAATTGAATACAAAAATATGTCCCATAGATTAGAAATTAACAACATTGTTGAAAATAGAAAGAAAGAAGATACAATGTAAGAGTTTTTTCTTAGGCAGAATTTTGACAATTATTCTTCAAACACTGTAGAAGATGAAGCTCAGAGGTGGCTGACCAGGATTCCACAGACTTAGCAATAATCTTATGTGGCCCTAGACCTCAGCTCAGCAAGAGTTACAAGAAAAGAAAGTTGATGTGTTTTGTCTTATTTATTGCTTTGCCTAATTGAAGCCTTAATTCTTGGTCATAATGAGGCAAATGTGTAGTATGTAAGCCTCATTTTCCTTGTAAGCCTTTTTTCTCCTACTGCCTAATAGGTGTGTTATTTGGTACAAGGGAGTAATATCTGAAACATAATGTACAATGCTTCTTGGCAGTTCATTGTAAATTTTCCACTCTTTTTTTGTCATATACACTGTCTTCAAACCATGACTTATTTTGTCCTTCTTCATTTTCTTCTAAAAATAGCAACTTTATTTTTTTTTCTTATTATTCATTCACTTATATTTTGGAAAATGTATTCTTAAAACAACCTGCATTTTTTTTCTTCAAAAAATATAGCTTACCTCTTGGATTTAACCAACTTTAATACAGTAAATTATTTATGGAGATAAAGTTGGGTTTTTTCATGAGTCTGAAAAAGGTGAATATGATTAATATCCCTGACTGTTACTTGGTCATGTACTGAAATTAGAGCATGCTTCTTGCAATTAATTCGTAGTGTCATAAATACAGCATTTACATGACCAGTTTATGTTCTAAAGAGCAAAAAGCACTTACAAACTTTTCTGAACAATATTATTAATAAATAGGCAAAAAATGAAAGCAAATATTTAATTGCAACTGTTGCTATGGAAGAAGACTTTGTGTATCAATCCATCTTCTTTATTTGTACCCACCTTACATTATAAACTCCTACACAAATGTATGTCTGTGTTTGCTTTTGCTGTGATGGAGAAATAGTACAAAATGTTTCCACCCTCATAAAATTTTAAAATTGTATGTTAATATTTATTACAATATGCAAAAAGAAGCAATGAGTAACATTTTATAAAGAGATATGTTTTCAAATTTGACATTGATGTAAATATTTTTATAATTTAAATTTTATTTTCCAGAATTTATTGCCAAAGCTTATTGCCAATACTTTTTAATTTTTTTTCACTTTTCTATGCAATTACTTGTACAACCAAAACACTCCTTTAATTTCCAATGCTAATAAGTGACATTTGTAAATTAGTAAATATTTTTCTTTTCTTTTTGCTAGAAAATCAAGAATGTAAGGATAAATAATCCATAGCTGCAAATTTACATAATCTTGAATCAAATGTTGGAGATGAAATTATAGAAAGAAAATGTGCAAATTGCCCGGAAACTATCATATTCTCTAGAATTCAGGAGGCAATAATCTCTTCCACGTGAGGTTGTCAGTGAAGATTTGAACGTAAGGATGCCCTTTCAGTAAGATATAAAATGGTGGATCAGATTTTAGGAAGTGGAGATTCAGTATTTTAGGTAGAATAGTTGGACTCGAGGGCACTGGGAACTGGGAGACAAAATGTGTTAAGACATAGAAGCATAAATAGGTTAAGATTTGGGTTCGGAATATCAAAAAGTTCAACTTCGTTGACCTTTGTAATAATTTTTAAGGAGTTTTGGAAAGCCAGTTGGAGCAGACTGTGGAGGCTTGTCCTCAAGTTAGTTCTGTTCTGTTATGTAGAACAGAATGAAAGATTGCATGCTCCTAAGCCATCTTCATGATCGTTTACATGCATAAATCCATTGTCTTGGCTATTGTGTCAATTCATCTCATTGAGGGCTTTCCTTGTTTCACTAACCTCTATTTACCAAACATGATGTTCTTTTCTAGAGACTGGTGTTTTCCTGATGACACGTCCACAGTAAGAAAGAGGAAGAGTCTCCATCCTCACTACTAAGGAGCATTCTGACTGTATCTCTTCTAAAACTGATATGTTCATTTTTTTTTGGCAATCATGGTACATTTAATACTGTTAACCAATGCCATATTTGTATGTATCAGTAATCTGCTGTTTTCCTTCTTAATTACCCAGCTTTCACATGCATATGAGGCAACTGAAAAAAACCATGCTTGAGGCAGGCTCACATTAGTCATCAAAGTGGTATATTTGCTTTTTAAACCTTTAAAGGTGGTCTTTGCAGCACATTTGCTCAATACAATATTTAGTTTGATTTCTTTACTGCTGCTTCTATGGACACTGAAATTATTAACAACTTCATTGTTTCTTTGTTTACCATGATGTTGTTTATCAGTTTAGTTGTGAGAATTTTCATTTTCTTCACTGTCAGGCATAATCCGTATAGAAGCATATAGTTTTTGACCTTCCCTCAGTAACTGCTTCAAGTTATCTTCATTTTCATCAAGCAAGTTTGTGTCATATGCATATTATTAATCAATCTTTCTCCAATTGTGATGCCCCATTCATCTTCATATAATCTGATTTCTCAGATTACTTGCTCAGGCTACAGACTGAATACGTAAGGTTAAAAGATACAACCCTGCTGCACAATATTTCTAATGTTAAACCATACAGTGTCCCCTTCTTCTGTTTGAACAACTGACTGTTACAGGAAAATAGCATTGGTTCTTGTCTTTGGTGCAGGAGAGAATTCAAACGCTGAGACAAATAATGTCAAGCAAGCAGAGGTTTATTAGCAAGCAGAGGGTTAGTGGCGAAAGTACACTTGTCAAGTGGACTACTCAGGTAGAGAGAGTCTGAGAGCCCCAATAGTCATTTTCTGAGGGTTTTATACCCTTTCTCTCTTATCTCTTCCTGTTAACATTTAACAGCCAAGTCAGGGACCCCTATAGACAATATTTCCTTGGCTTAACGTTTAATTACCAAGTTAGGGACCTTAGCAAGTTAGGTACCCCTATAGGGACCATTTCCTTGGCTTAACATTTAACTAAGTAGGGACCATCTTATTGAGGAATGTCACCACCCCTTGTCTCTTCCTCTTCCCGAGTGCAAGCTGTCCCCCTCCCCCCTATGTCTTAATCCATGTACAGGTTCTGATTGAGCACAATTAAGTCTTTTGTATATATACGTGTGTGTGCATGTGTGTGTGTGTGTGTGTGTGTGTGCGAAAGGAATATATAAAATATATTTGAAGAGAAACAAGTGACACTGGAAGAGTGTAGATAAATCTGCACACTACACCAATATTTTGATATTAACCACCTGTAGGGTAGGTAGAGGGGAAAGTCCCACAGTGAAAGAAAGTATTTTCCTTATGAAAATAAGAAGAAAAAAATGATGAAGATAAAGGGGTAGTTATGATGAGAAAGCAGAATAACAGTAGATCTTTTGAAATGCAAAGATGACAGAAATTTTTAGCTAGGGTCTTATTTCCTTTTAATAAAAGATATAGCAATTTTAAGTATGTGTGCATGTCTGTGTGTGTGTATGTATTTGTATGGGACTTAAATCTGTGTGTTTTTGGTTATCTCTGTACAAGAGTGTGCTGAGGGTAAGTTGAAAAAGAGAGTTCATTTAAATCCTTATGGGAATGGATGCTTGGTCAAATTTGATATGATTTAATGGAAGCATTGTTGAGTATAAATGAGTACTCATATGGTGATATATTACAATTCAGTTCATACATATTGCTTTTTTGTCACTCCTCACATGATTTGATGTTTTTATAAATGGGTTGCTTCTTACAAGTTCATGATATTAAAATGAATGTCAGCATACTATATTCTCTGTATTTTTGTTTGGTTAAGTTTCCATTAGTTCCACTGAGCTGCCTCTGACAACTAGAATGTGGAGGAAAACGATGGAAAGGGAGTTTTTTATTCTCCCACTGACCCTCCCTGTCAAGCAGAGCAAATCTGATTTTATATCTTTACACAATAGTGTTCTCTAAGATTTCTTTTGAACACAGGGATGTATAACTTAAAAATAAAAATAAGTAAGCAAAAAAAAAAAAAAAGATCTTGAAAACTACTGCTAATAGTCTCTTTATAGTGAAAACTTCAAAACCCTCAAATACTAGGTAATGATTGCCTACCAAGAAGAGGTGACAATTACCTAAAAATATTAGGTAAATGTCATCCGCATGAAAGAGGAATGGTCAGAAAAACACAATAGTTTGAACCAAAAGAGCAGCAGAATAACTGAAAATTACTGTTATTGTCAAAAATGGCTGCAGATATATATCAGAGCATTCTTTCATCCTGACCCAAAAGTGAGAGAGTGACTTTCCTCACAGGGTTAGTAGTACAAGGCGGAGGTCTGTTCAGAGCCTCCCTGACTGTCATCTTATTGTAGAAGGGCCAGCAGGGGTTGCTATCTTTGTGTGCTTCAGGCTGGCCTGCCCTCAAAGAAGCTATTATATTGCCCCCACAGCGGGTCATACAACCAACCTGCTTTGTGTGCACATCAGTTCAAATGGGCCACTTGCTCATAATTACTCCAGAGCACATGGGTTTATGTCACAGCACAGAGTTGAATCAAAGTAGTTTTGTAAAGTGATGTCTAAACATATCCCTGCTGGGGCCTAATTAAACATCAATGACTATAAAAGGCTGTACCATAATAAGAAACATTGTTAAACCAGTGATGTGCACGGAACTGCTAAACAAACTGATCTAGGCATATATGTGAACGTAAGGTTACGTGTTTCTTATTAACAGCCTATAGGTATCTCCACTTTTCAAAATACATAAGAAGTTCCCCTTTTATATGATTTCCACGATCTAACTTTTTTTTGGCACTAAACTTTTCCCCAACTCAGATTATTTTTTTCTTTTCCCAATCGACCCATGATGATTTCTTAGTATTTTTCCTTGATGTGCCATTGATCTGTAGCATATATTGAAATCAACACTCTTGTTAAAAGCAGGTAAAACTATAATCATTAACAAAACTAAAGAGAGAAAATATCTACTTTTGAAAATCTCTGGAGTTAGAAAATATTGTGATTCTATCAACAACAACAAAAATTGTTGTTTAAGATGGTATTGACTATGACACGTCAAATTGAAGGGACTTTTTGAACAAAACGTGGTGTTTAGGTTTACAGTCATAAACACATGTGTATATTAAGGATTGGTGTCCTGGAGATTGTTACATTGTTTTTTGTTTATTTCACTTGGGAACAATACACACACACACACACACTCAACAATTTTTTAAACTTCAACTTTTAAATTGAATATATCAGTTTCTATAATTCTCCCAATTCCTAAAAATGAGTTTTTTTCTTAATATACTATCTGCAAGTTTGAAAATATCTTTTTCTATTTGAAACATATACTACTGAATGTTCTTTTATGAACATCTGTGCTACCATCTACTGGAAAGGTAAGTATATATCAGCAATCATGTTCTTTTCAGCTATTCAAAACATAATTCAATGAATTTGAAACACAATGCATAAAATCAATGTTTTTTTTTTTTTAATTAAAATGCACCAGTTTTTAAAAAGGAAACAATAATAGCTTGTAAATACATATATAATACTAAAAATGTATGCCCGTGAATATATGTATTGCATATTGTAAAAGCAAGTTGGTACTGATGATAAACATCCTGAATTAAATTGTAAAATTATTTAATATCACCGATTGATCATTGGAGCTGTCCTGGCATAATGGCGAAGAACTTGGCTGCTCATCAAAAGGTCAGCAGTCCCGAACTACCAGCTGATCCTTGGAACCTCAACGAGGCTGTTCTACTCTGTCCTATAGGGTCACCGTGAGTCGGAATCAACTCGAAAGCAATGGGCTTAACTGATCATTAAATATTTTACTTTTATGCCATGATTTAACCGTTACTTTTTAAATAGTTTCTAAATATAGAGGTCAAGTGAAGTTTGGATACAGTGTATTAACATTTCACCTGCCAGTGTTCATATACTTTTGTTTCCTTTATCACATAGTCTTTAAAAAAAATGCAAGTTGTCAGTAAAACCAAAAAAAAAAAAAAAGCCAAACCCATGGTCGTCGAGCCGATTCCAACTCACAGCGACCCTATAGAACAGAGTAGAACTGCCCCATAGAGTTTGTAAGGAGCGCCTGGTGAATTCAAACTGGCGACCCTTTGGTTAGCAGCCGTAGCACTTAACCACTGCGCCTCCTGGGTTTCCACCTGTCAGTAAGTGTCAGATAAAGGAGAAATGCAAAATACAGCACTGTATTTCTAAGTAGGGATAGGCAGATAACATGCTTATTTTCATGAGTGTCTAAGCTATATGAGGAGACCTGATGGCACAGTGGGAAAATTGCTCGGCTGCTAACCAAAAGGTCAGCGTTTGAATCCACCAGCCACTCCTTGGAAACCGTATGAGAAGGTTATATTCTGTCCTGTAGAGTCGCTATGCGTTGGAATCAACTCGATGACAGTGTTACGGTAAGCTACACAAATTCACGTTTATACACTACAAGAGTTAAGTGTTCATATCAGAAGAATGAGATATAATGTGAAGATGTGGAACTTGCACAAGTGTTGTGTTGTTTAAGAAGTTTGGACTCCTATCCTTACCCTCCACTAAACCCAAACCCATTGCCCTTGAGTCGATTCCAACTCATACCAACCTGTAGGGCAAAGTAGAACTGCCCCATAGGATTTCCGAGGAGTGACTGGTGAATTCAAAATGCAGAACTTTTGGTTAGCAGCCGAGCTCTTAACCGTGCACCACCAGGGCCCCACTCCTCCACTAAGGTATTGTAAAAGTTTGAGCAATTTAATTAGCATTTTCATTCTCAGAATAATACATATTAGGACTTTGGAGAATATCAGAGATAACTGATACTAAGTGCCCATTAGCTCTTATTATGATATAAGATAATTAGCAAAATTCTAGATGATAACAGGTAACAAATATTTCATAAGTATCTTTGAATTTTTTTTGCATTGTACAAAACACTTCTTGAAACATCAACGTATGCTAGTAATTGTGATTAAATTCAACAAAGTATCAAAGTCGACAATAAATTATTTTTTTGAAATAAGAAATAAAAGTTGAATTATTTTTCTTTATACATTCAATGAGAAGATATGTGTGCTTTATACACACTTCCTTTGGTTCCAAAAATAGAGTGCTTAAATAATGCAATTAAAGGTAGACAATGTAAATAAGATAATAAAATAAATTTTATATAATTGTACATTAGTTTCAATAATTAAAAGTTATATCTAATTAAATGGTAGATGGGCCAAATTATATTATAATCACTGTTGTTAGCACTAGTTATTGTTGTTAAATAAAACTTAGTAAATAATAGCAACATACATTCGAGTTTAGAATTGGTTTGAGAAACAACTCCTTTGGATGGCTGCCACACATTGTTTCTTCTGGGTCAGTAGATATGAAGTTTATTGGTAGAACTGTAGAATTTGTAAAAAGCAACTACTTAAAGTCAAGCATATTTACGGGAGCCCATTATTCTCTATAAGTACTCACTAAGTCTAGTTGGAAATCAACGTTTAACGATTTTGGTCAAACATCAGAGTAAAAAGGTAGACTCTCAAGTTATAGAATCTATATGCTGCTTTATTAGGAGTTAAAATTAGAGTAATAGAAAAGAAAAATTGTTTTGTTAGAAAGTGTAACTACTGAGGTTAGCAAGTAATAAAATAAATGTTGATTTAGAATTATTTACTAGAACAATGCCACCCAAATAGCTATAGTTACTATAATTTTGAGTTTTTCTGACTGATAATGAGTGCTTTAAATGTGTTCTAATAAATTAAATGATAACTTTATGTGTTATTCACAATGTTCTTTTATTCCACTTGTGATAAGTAAATCCTGAAAATACTAATTTTAAAAGGCAATTTACATGAGATTCTAAGAATCAATCAAGTTTTTAACTCATATAAGAAATTAAAGCAATGTGAAATACATTACAAAAGAAAACTTACAACAAAAATTGTTACATCAACTCAATAAAAATCTTATTATAAACAAATTAAAGTACCATAAAATTTTTTTTTTTATCATAAGTAATCCTAAAAATCATCCTTCAAAAAAAAACATTCAAATAAACAAAAATAAAAAATTATTTCTTCTAGCAAACCTACACATTCCATCTTGGTGCGTATTCTCTTATGATTGGTGACAAAATGTGTTAAATATACTTTTGTGAGCCTTGCTCTGCAAATTTTGATAATATCACTCATTTAAGTACTATTTCATAGAGCCGTACACTTTATAAAGAGAGGAGGCCATTAATGAGATGGATTGACACAGTGTCTGCAACAATGGGTTCGAACATAGAAACAATTGTGACGACGACGGTACAGGACCAGGCAGCTTTCTTTCTGTTGTACATAGGGTCGCTGTGAGTTGGAAGCAACTCGGCAGCAGCTAAAAACAACATGCTGTATAAAACATTTTTAACAAATCTTTACACATCACATGCATCTTTGGATTTTTTTCCTACGTTCTCAATTTTTTTTCCAATCACCCATCTTTACATTTTTTCCCCAATCTTCAACATCCTAATTTCTATAATATACCTAAGAAAAATAAAGAATAAACATAATCAAGAGTGAATAGCCTGCTCATACAGCAAAGAAATAACATTTGGCTGATTATTTAAGGTCCCTGAATTTCAGTTTCCAGGTGATAGCATGTAGGCTAAACTTACTTCTAAGAAATCAAACTTTAACAAACTAGCAGAATTTCTCATCTCATAGTGGTTATTTTATGTACGTTAGTTTCATCTTTTCCTTTCTGAGAAGAAATGATCTGGAAGGTTTTTTTTTAAATGTTTCAAGCAGATATTCTCTCCTTTATTACCCTCACTCTGTGGAGATTTGAATGACGTATGGTCCCAGCATCTGGATATTCTCTGTTTCAGGAAATTAGTGAAGACATGTCACATGAAGGAATAGGTCTATGGTTAAACAGATAATATAAATACCCTCAGTGTTAAAATTATTCTCTCAGTTATGAAACCTCTTCATTTGAAACATCAAAATAACATTGATTCAAGTTAAAGCTAGTTGATCCTTGGATTTATTTATACATCTACATAGTCAATCCCAAACTCAGGTAGGTTATAGTTCTTGTTCATAAATTCATAATTTTGTTTTTGATTTGCACATCCCAAGGAGCAATACACTACACATAAAATTTTAATCTGTCTGATGCATCCTTCTAATAATAAAAACAAATAAAAAACTATAATCAATCAATCAGAAAAGTGGTAAACTTGAGGTTTGACCATGAGCTATCTTAGTGTGTGTATGTGTATTTGTTTTCTCTTTATATTTGAATGTTATCTTTGTTTTTCAAAGCACATAAATACTATTTTTGTGATCATATACCCCTAATAAAAAGAAAGACAGAATTGCCACAATCATCATCCAATCCAACTGTGAGCAAATTAGTTTCTGTAACTCACCCATGAGAGACAAAAATCTTCCAGAATACCAGAGTTTTATTTCCATTACCTCTTCTGGTACACTAAATGGCACTCAGGTACCCTGACAGAGTTCATTTTTCTCTTAGGTATACCTTACTCACTGAAGCATTACACAATAATATTAACTTGGATTGTAAATTCAATGAACTATGCAGGACACACCATCACCAGCTCTATGCTATGCATAGCGGCTAATTGACTGTAGAAAACTGTCTTCATTGTGAATTTTGTCCAAGGACAAGAATTAATTTTACAAGAACAAAGATAGGCAATCATGAAAAAATTGCATAGGGAACATTAAGGTATACTTTAAGTTTTCCTTATCAATTGTATATGTGATATTCATAATCCTCCTATTTTTTTAGAACCAGATTTAGAAACTAGTTGATTGCTTTTCTTTCTCTGAGCATTCTTTGTCTTTCTTGTTTTGCTTTGTAGGACTTTTTTATTAGTGTTCATCTCATAATCCCTGTAGCTCATTTTGTTTCCAATCATCCTTCACTTTTCTTTTTAGACACAAAATAGGAATGTAGTAGAAAGCTGAAATAAGAAAATTGCCTCTTCAACCCATATGGAAAAAAAAAAAAATTAGTTTTCAGCCTACAGACATTCCTTGTATGCCCTTTTCCTGCCTTATTTGAAAGAAAAAAAAAAAAGAAATCAGCATAGTAGGATTTATTTATGCTTTCTAACCAAAACAATCTATTTTCAGAAAATTCATGTCACATTTTAACCCTCATACATTTATTTGTGCAAAATATTTTCAGAAATGCAAAAGAGGAACAAAAAATAAGCTAATCTGTAAGTATAGAACTTTAGTATTTTTGGAAATACTACATGTCCATAAAATGGTTACAATAAAGGTAGTGCGAGCATTCATAACATAAGTGTGTGTGTGTGCATGTGTGTGTGTGTGTGTGTATGTTAAAGGGAATGAGTAAGGTGATGCCAGTAGACTAGGAGAATAAGGAAAAATCTTTGTAAAATTGTTTAAGTTGCTCTTGGGAAATAAACTCTAGAGAGTATGAGCCTTTGGTCTACCTTAGGTTGATGACAAGGATTTCTGCCAAAGTCAGACAGAGACTGAAAGGCTTTCCCTGGAGCTGACACCCGGAATTTGGACTTGTAGCCTACCAGACTGTGAGAGGATAAATTTCTGTTCATCAAAGCCATTCACTTGTGTTATAGCAGCACAATGTAGCTAAGACAATAACTAAGGCAGTCTCTTTGGGAGAAAAGACAAAGGTCCACTAGGTTCTCACAGTCACATGGAATATAATGAATGATGTTGAACTTATTTCAGAATGATGTTTATTAAAGGAGCCCTGATGGTGTAGTGGTTAAAGTGCTCAGGTACTAACCAAAAAGTTGGCTCCATGAAAGAAAGGCGTGGCAGTCTGTTTCCTTAAAGACTGCAGCTTCGGAAATCTTATGGGACAGTTCTATTCTGTCCTATAGGGTCACTATTTGCTGGAATCCACTCAACGGCAACAGATTTTTTTTGGGGAGGGGGTTGGTATTTATTTTATTATGTTCGAAATATAAGTATGTGGCTCCAGGTCTCTCACCTTAGAATAAGTGGAGCAAATGGTTTTGGGGAAAAAGAGATATTTAGATCACATCAATGTTCTTTGCTCAGAGAGGCCAGATTATGCAGAAAAATGAAACTATGCATACTGTTTCTGGTCAGGAGAACACCACCTTCACCATGTCTCAGTATACACCCTAAAAAGGATGAGCAAAGTTGGGATATTTATTAAGTTTTTGAAGTCTTATTTAAGTGAATCTTTCCATAGATACCCATTGCCTTCGAGCCCGTTCCAACTCATAGCAACCCTATAGGACAGAGTAAAACTGTCCCATAGGGTTTCCAAGGAGCAGCTGGTGGATATGAACTGATGGCGTTTTGGTTAGCAGACAAGCTCTTAACCACTGAAACACCAGGGCTCCAGTAGAGCATTACATATGTAAAATGGATAAGACACCAAGACAAGGAGGGTAGAACAGAAACGAAACAGTTATGAGCCTGAGTGTTTATGAGACATGACCACACTTAGGAGAGCTTCAGAATATATACAGTCAGTAGTGTAGGGAATGTCAGAGACGGTTCTGCAGTCCTACATGAGGTAGCAGAATTCAGAGCTGTCATAACATGGACATCGATATCAAATGAATTTTGGTTCACCTATAGGTTGGTAAGGCCTGGCACATGTGAGGTTCATCAGTGGTTTCAGAAGAGGTAGTTTTGCTATGGGCAATTAAGAATTTTCATCCACATAAAATTTTATCTGATTAATGTTTAACAAAGCTTTCAAAACTTTTTTCTGTTAACAAAACCTCAGTGTAACTTTTTGGAAGAAATGTTTGTCTCATATTTTATGTATTTCCAAAAATGTTGATAGAAGATAACATACCACCAAACAATATATTTTTAAATTATGCAAAGAAATTTAAAAAAGTGTATATGGAAATACTGTAATGAAAAACAAAGACAAAGAATATTTTTAAGTATAAACAAAACAATTATATATATATGCAACAAATAATTTTACAATGTAAAAGCGTGATTAACTTGATATTCATAACACATATTTGAATCTGTAAATAATTTAGGATTACCAATTCATGAATCAGATTAGGAATGGAAAACACAGCAGTTAAATATTTCAACCAAAATTTTAAACTCTTAAGCAAGTAGGAAAGACGATTTGAAGATAGCTCAACTTCTGCTTCAGTGTCAGAAAGTGGGTCTTGCAAATCGCGAATGCTGTAACATGCTCCATGAAAAACAGGGTTTAGAAAGAAGTAACTTTTAAAAAAAAGGGTATTAACTCTGAAAAATTCTCTAACTATGTTTAATTAACCATTGAATCATTTATGCTCTTTTAACACAGAAGAACTAACACAGATGATATACATGGTATATCCAACCAATATTTACTGCGATGTAGTGGTATCATGAATTTGAATAGTAATGTCTTGCTATGAAAATGTGGACCAGCAAGATTGGCATCCTATGAGACCATGTTAGAAATACCAAGTTTATTATCCCAGACAAGCTGAGTAAGAATCTGCATTTTATAAAATGCCTAAGTGATTCATAAGCATAATAAAAGGAGAGAAATAATATAAAGGATGGGTTTTCAACCTTGGTCGAACATTAGAACAACTTGGATATCTTTTTAAGATATCAATCTCTGGGCCCTACACTATGAAACTAATCTAAGCAGTCTTGGGTGGAACACAGGCATTTTGAAGAAAACCAACTGGATGATTCTAGTTTTCAGCCAGTTTTCATAACTGTACTGAAAGAGTAATGCTATATTCTATGAGGTTTCATTAAAGAGTCTTTCCTGTGTGAATTAAGAACAACTTCATAGGTACAGTAGTTCAAGCCATAACCTTACAATCATTCTTGACTTTTCACATTTTTCACACTCCACTATCAGTCCATCAGAAATGTTATAGGCAAAGGACTTTTGCTTTCAGCTAAGATATAGTATCAGGAACCAGGTTTAACCTCCACCTGTAAAAAGTAAAATAAAACTAAAGAAACAAAGAAAAAATATGTGATGTAACAATATTCGAGACACTAGACATCAAGAATCAAATGATAATGATCTCTGAGAAATGGTAAACAAAAGAGGAGAACCCTACTCTTGTCCCAACTTACACTTAGAAATATTTCCAGGACACAGTGCAAGGAATCCAACTCTTGCTTGGAGTTTTCTAAAGTTTCTATCTCCATTTCCTCAATTCTCGCTCACATCAAAAAAAAAAAAAAAACCTTTTCTAAAACAGATCCTGGTCCTATTACTTCAATGCATCACAGCTGATTTCTGTGTCACTAACTAGATTGTATGGAGTACTTCCACAGGTCTTATATTCTATACAGTTCTTCTATTTTACACTGTTCTTCCATTCCATACAGTTCTTCTATTCGGTTATCTATCTCTCCTCTCTGAGATAAACATATGCTAAATCTCTGGGTGTCTGAGGAAAATTAAAGATCTCTGCTCTGTGAGTATTATGGCAAATCAAACTTGTCTGGGCCCATTTCACTGACCTTCTACTTTGCCAAGCATGATGTCCTTCTCCAGAGACTGAACCCTCCTGACAACACGTCCAAATTATATGAGACGCAGTTTCGCCATCCTTGCTTACAAGGAGCATTCTGGTTGTACTTCTTCCAAGACAGATTTATTCATTCTTTTGGCAGTCAGTATTCTTCACCAACATCACAACTCAAAAGCATCAATTCTTCTTTGGTCTTCCTTATTCATTGTCCAGCTTTTGCATGCATATGAGGTAATTGAAAACACCATGGTTTGGGTCAGGCACACCTTTGTCTTCAGGGTGACAGCTTTGCTTTTTAACACTTTAAAGAGATCTCTTGCAGCTGATTTACCCAATTCAATGTGTTTTTTGATTTCTTGACTGCTGCTTCTATAATGGGGAGGCAGAGAGCTTTCACTAAGAAGAGGAAGAAGCAGAGGATGGTGACATTCCTCAATAAGATAGTCCCTACAAAGGAAGAGATGGGGTGGTGACATTCCTCAATAAGATGGTCCCTGCATAGTTAAACTTTAAGCCAAGGAAATGATCTTTCCGGGAGTCCTTAATTTGATTAAGTCCTTAACTTGATAAAGTCCCTAACTTGGTAATTAAACCTTAAGGAAATAGTCTTCCTAAGGGCATCCTGTCTTGGCTGTTAAATGTTAACAGAGAGAGATAAGAGACAAGAGGGGTATAAAACCCCCCAAAACCACTATTGGTCCCTCAGATTCTTTCTCTACCTGAGCAGCCCGCTTGACGCTTCCTAGTCAAGTGTACTTTTACTACTAACCCTCTGCTTACTAATAAACCTCTGCTCAACCGGTACTGTTTGTCTCAGTGTTTGAATTCTTTCCTACACCGACAACAAGAACCAAGGCCATTCACTTCCAAGGCTGTTGATTGTGGGTTCAAGTAAAATGAAATCTTCAATCTTTTCTCCATTTATCATGATGTTGCTTACTGGTCCAGTTGTGAGGATTTTTGTTTTCTTTTTGCTGAGGTGTAATGCATACTGAAGGCTGTAGTCTTTGATCTTCATTAGTAAGTGTTTCAAGCCCCCCTCACTTTCAGCAAGCAAGGCTGTGCCATCTGCACAACACAGGTTGTTAATGAGCCTTCCTCCAATCCTAATGCCTCATTCTCCTTCATATAGTCCAGCTTCTTGGATTATTTGCTCCACATGCAGGTTGAGTAAGTAGGGTCAAAGAATACCATCTGATGCACAACTTTCCTGACTTTAAACCATGCAGTATCCCCTTGTTCTGTTTGAATGATTGCCTCTTGATCCATGTACAGATTCCTCATGAGCACAATTAAATGTTTCGGAAATCCCATTCTCCCAAATGCTATCCTTAGTTTGTTATGATCCACATAGTCAAATGCCTTCTCATAGTCAAGGCACCATAATAAAACGAACAAACAAAAAAAACAAAACCCACTGCCGTTGAGTCGATTCCGACTCATAGCGACCCTATAGGACAGAATAGAACTGTCCCATAAGATTTCCAAAGCTGCAATCTTTGAGGAGTGCCTGGTGGATTTGAACTGCGGACTTCTTGGTTAGCAGCTGTAGCACTTAACCACTAAGCCACCAGGGTTTCTGGCACCATAATAGGTCAGTCTAATGAGTCGGAATCTCGATGGCAGTGGGTTTTTGGGTAGTGCTATTTAAACCAAATATTACCCTCTTTTTTAAAGCGTTGTTATGTTTTCTCAGGAGCCTTGGTGACACAGTAGTTAAAGCACTCAACTGAAAACAAAAAAGCAAATGGTTCGAACCCAACAGCTGCTCCCTGGGAGAAAGATATGGCAGCCTGCTTCCGTAAAGATTTAGTCTTGGAAACCCTATGGGACAGTTCTACTCTGTCCTATTTGGTTGCTATGTTTTCTCAAATTAGCATATGTTATATATATCTATGGTGATGGATGGAAGAAACACTTCTATGAAAACGTTCAGTGAAGTTTACTGTGTGATTTGATACACAAAATTAGTGTAAGTAATTATCAGCCTTGTTGTGGCTGGAGAAAAAAAAAAAAAAGACCAATGTGGTCAATTTAAAAACTTATGTACCGGACTTATTTCTGGAACAGCCTGTTTTTGGCAATTAGACAAAGACTTAGGTTTTTAACAATATTAAATTTCAGTACTTTTTTCTAAAATTAGGTCTCTTCAAGCTGACCAAATTTTCTCATTTTAACAAAATTACTTTTGTAATAAATAGAAGCGTTGGGTTTTATAAGAATTACGTTTCTAATCCAACACAGGTGAACACATAGGCAATTAGAATAGGGACACAATCACTGATTTTCTGAGGGAAAACTCCACTTGCCAATAATTGTCATGTTAAGATTAATGAACTCATGTTCACTTAGTCTGCAATAAATAGGTAAACATTATAATAACAGAACTATTAGTCTCTGCATATAAATGTTGTTTGCATTGTATATCATAAGTAGATATACTAAGCAGTGTAACAGTTGTGGTAATTCTGGCAATGTTAGTAACAAAAAAGAGAACTTGGAGTCAGATAGCTTCCCTGCTTTTTGATTTAGCTGGTTATAGTTTCACTTCCCTGGCCACTGGTGTCCACTTGGTAATGCTGGCTGCCAGAGTCAACCGAACTGCATGGCCCTCAGGAGTGCACTTTACTTTTGATTATTCTTTCACCCTGAAAAACTAACTTTAAAGAATTTGAATAACAATATGATCCCCCAAGCCCATGGATATATCCCATGGTGATAATGTGGAGAAAATAGCTTTTTTTTTTTTTTTTAATAGCAGTTTCTTTTTCCAAAGAACTCTTGAGCTCTGATCTTTTTAGATCCTGGTGCTGTTCATATTCAGGGACACAATGCCATAGATCTGCAGGGTTATAATTCAGGCGTTCCCCTGTGGCTCTAAACCAGAATGAAACTCCACAGCCGGCTGATCATATGGCGTGTTTTTTAGACTTAGAAGATATAGAAGCATCACTTTTTACTGAGTATTACCAACTTATATTACGCAAACTGTACTCTTACAGCATTGAACTTGGACAACTTATATTTAATTTGATTTAAAATAGAGAAGTGCAGTCTACACTCATTAAGTCATCCTGCAGGTCTTTGAAGAAGTACTAAATTTTGAAGTGCTAGTGGCCCAGTTTTAATTTTAACCAAGCATGGCATGAAATAAACATGCAAATGGCAAACAGAAAGCTGTTAGTTTGCAGGAGAGGTTGAAGTTAAAACAAAACGAGAGGATGAAAGCAGTTAGTTTGTGTTACTACAGCGTGGAATCCACAATTTTGATCCTCAGGGAGTGACAAACCAGTCATTTAATGCTATGTCAACACATGGATCTTGTCTTTCATTAGTAAACTCTCCTGCTGGTTCCTACAGCATCAGAAGCAGACCACCTACCGAAACTCATAGAGGTGTGGAAACTGGGATGGTTTAATAATTCTGTTTGTTTAACTTTCTCCCTTATCCTGCTTGAAACCAGTTTTTTTTTTTCCCCTCATTGCTTCTAGAACAAGTACATATTAGCTTCATTTATGAAGTAAATGTTTAAAATGTTTATGATTCAAATGACCTACTTTCCTCTTAATTCCCTAGTTCACTATGAATATCTTAGCCAATGGAGGGTTACATCTGCCTGTAAATTACCCATGCTTTATCTCTGCACACAGTCTGCCCACATCATCTGTGAATAAATAACCATAAAAAATAAATGGAGAGGAAAGACGACAGCATCCATCTCCTATTCTTTCTGAAAAGTGTTCTACTGAGATCTTGGTTAATGACCTAAGCAGTATTAATAGATCCAAGGTATTTTCTACCCCTCCGCTCCACCCCTGCAGCTATAAACCTGTTCAGATCAAAAAGCTATCTGTTTCTTTCCATGGCATTGTTTACATGCAGTTGATAAGTGAATGAATTTTAAATAAATAGTTTTATAAATCAAGAGTACCATGTAAAATTCCTGAAAATGTAAAGTTAACTAGATATAGAACTTTCACATGCGATATCATTTCTTCAGACACTTGCTGATGATAGACAAGACTCATAAAAGTTGTTCCAATTTTCCATTTTAAGTTACAAGGCTATATTTAATGTATGAAATGTTACACCGCCTGTAAAATTAATTATTGGGGTTTTTTTGCATTAATAAATTATCATGCAGTTTTAATTTACACCGAACTCCAGTGTATTTAAACATAAAAATTATCATGGGGCTGCTTCATTTACATCTTTAATAGTGGTGTCCATGAGTTAAACTTTTAAACATCAATTTCAATCAAACGTGATATTTCCCTTTAAACTGATGATCCCTTTTCTTACAAGAAGGTCTTTATAAATGTTTTCGTTGTTGCCTTCTTAGAACTGCCTCAAAATCCCGTACTTCATTTTCTTTGTTAGTTTGTTGATTTTAGCAAGAAACAAATTAGAGTAGCATGGCTTAATAAAAGGCATTCCAATGAAACCAAGCAATGGCACAGTAAATTTACATACTTGACTATGTATGTTATGGGAAGAATGTAAGGAAACTCTAAAAGAGGAATATCAAAATGTTTGACGTATTAGTTGCATTATTGAAATACATATATAACCATACAAAGTGATTTCAGGTACGTTTTTATTGTTAGGTTCTATTGAGTTAGTTCCAGGCCACAGCGGCCCTGTGTGCAACCAAACCAAATGCTGCCTTGTCCTGCACCGTCCTCACGATCTTTGCTATGCTTGAGCCAGTTATTGCAGCCCCTGTGTCAGTACTTCTTGAGGGCTTTCCTTTTTTCACTGACCTTCTGCATTACTAAGCATGATGGCTTTCTCTATGGATTGGCTCCTGCTGATAACATCCCCAGAGTACATGAGACAAAGACCAGCCATCTCTGCTTCCAAGGAGCATTTTTCTGTACTTCTTCCAAGACAGATTTGTTCGTTCTTCTGCAATCCGTGGTATATTTGGTATTCTTCACCAGCACCATAATTCAAAGGCATCAGTTCCTCTTTGGTCTTCCTTATTGATTGTCCAGATTTCCCATGCATATGTGGCAATTGAAAACGCCATGGCTTGCTTCAGGTGCATCTTAGTTCTCAAAGTGACATATTTGCTTTCGAACACTTTAAAGATGTCTTTTGCAGGAGACTTTTGAATACAGTATGTCACTTGATTTCTTGACTGCTGCTTCCATGGGTGTTGATTGTGGATCCAAGTAAACTGAAATTCATGACAACTTCAATTTTTTATCCATTTGTTATGATGTTGATTATTGGTCCAGTTGTGAGGATATTTGCCTTCTTTATGTTGAAGTGTAAATACATACTGAAGGCTGTGGCCTCTGATCTTCATCAATAAGTGCTTCAAGACCTCTTTACTTTCAGCAAGCAAGATTTTGTCATCTGCATAACATAAGTTGTTAATAAGTCTTCCTCCAATCCTGATGCTGTGCTCTTCATACAGTCCAGCTTCTTGAATTATTTGCTCAGTATATAGATGAATAAGTATGGTGAAAGGATACGACCTTGATGCACATCTTTCCTGATTTTAACCATGCATTATCCCTTTGTTTTGTTTGAAAGGCTACCTCTTGGTCTCTGTACAGCTTCCTCATGAACACAATTAAGTGTTCTAGAATTCCTTTATTGGCAATGTTATCCATAATTTGTTATAATCCCCACAGCTGAATGCCTTTACATAGTCAATAAAACACAGGTAAATATCTTTCTGGTATTCTCTGCTTTCAGCCAGTATCCATTAGATATCAGCAATGATATCTCTGGTTTCACGTCCTCTTCTTAATCTGGCTTGGACTTCTGTCAGTTCCATGTGGATGTACTGCTGTAGCCACGTTTGAAGGATCTTCAGTAAAATTTTACTTGTGTGTGATATTAATGATATTGTTCAATAATTTTCACATTCTTTAGGATCATCTTTGTTTGGAATAGTCACATATATGGATCTCTTCCAGTCGGTTGGCCAGTTAGATCTCTTCCAAATGGCTTACCATAGACTGGTGGGCACTTCCAGTGTTGCACTCATTTGTTGAAACATCTCAGTTGATATTCCATCAGTTCTTAGAGCCTTGTTTTTCACCAATGCCTTCAAAGTAGCTTGAACTTCTTCAATACTATCAGTTCCTGATCACCTCCAGAAATGATTGAATGTCAGTAAATTCTTTTTGTTACAGTGACTCTGTGTATTGGATCCATCTTCTTTTGATGCTTCCTGCATCATTCAATATTTTCCCATAGAATCCTTCAATATTGCAGCTTGAGGCTTGAATTGTTTTTTTCAGTTCTTTCATCTTGAGAATTGCTGAGCATGTTCTTCCATTTTGATTTTCTAGCTCCACGTCTTTGCACATTTCGTTACAATGCTTTGTCTTCTTGAGCTTCCCTGTGACAGCTTCTGTTTAGTTCTTTTGCTACATCATTTTGTCCATTTGCTTTAGCTTCACTATGTTCAAGGGCAAGTTTCAGAGTTTCTTCCAACATCCATTTTGTTCTTTTCTTTTTTTCCTGTCTTTTTCATGACCTTTTGTTTTCTTCATTTATGATGTCTTTTGTATGATTCCACAACTCATCTGGTTTTCGGTCATTAGTGTTAAATGTGCCCAGTATATTCTTGAAATGGTCTCTAAATTTACATGGGATATATCCAAGATTGTACTTTGGCTCTTGTGAACTTGCTTTAATTTTTTTCAGTTTCAACTTGAACTTAAAAAAAAAAGAAAAAAAAATTTTTTTTTTCTTTTTTTTTTTGACTTAAACTTACATATAAGCAATTGTTGGCCTGTTCGGCAGTAAATTCCTGGCATTATTCTGACTGATGATATCGTGCTTCTCTATTGTCTCTTTCCACAAAGGTAGTCGATTCAATTCCTGTGTATTCAATCTGATGAGGTCCACTTGTATAGTTGCAGTTTATGTTGTTGAAAAAAGGTATTTGCAGTAAATAAGTCATTGGTCTAGCAAATTCTATCATGCAATCTTCAGCATCATTTCTATTGCCAAGGCCCTATTTTTCAACTATTAATCCTTCTTTGTTTCCAACTTTCACATTCCAGTCAATGGTAATTATCATTGCACCTTGATTGATCAATTTCAGAATGCAGAAGTTGGTAAAATCTTCAACTTCTTCATCTTTGACCTTAGTGGTAGGTGTGTAAATTTGAATAATAGTCATACTAATTGGACTTTCTTGTAGGTGCATGAATTTATCCTATCACTACCATGTTGTACTTTGGGATAGATCTTGAAATAATCTTTTTGATGATGAATACAATGACATTCTTCTTTGTTTTTTCTTTCTTGGCCTAGTAGACCATATGATTTTCTGACTCAAAACGGCCAAAACCAACCCTTTTTATCTCACTAATGCCTTAGATATTGATCTTCAAGTGTTGTATTTCATTTTTGACAACTTCAATTTTCCTATATTTGCCCTTCATACATTCTGTGTTCTAATTATTAATAGATATTTGCATCTCTTCTCATTTTGAGTGATGCCACTTTAGCAAATAAAGGTCCCCAAATCTTTACTCCGCCCACATCATTAATGTTTACTTTGAGGTGGGAACTCTTCCCCAGTGATATTTTCATTGTCTAAACCCTTGTGGAGTAGTGGGTAAGTGCTATGGCTGCTAACCAAAGGGTCAGCAGTTTGAATCCACCAGGTGCTCCTTTGAAGCTCCATGGGGCAGTTCTACTCTGTCCTATAGGGTCACTATGAGTTGGAATCGACAGCACTGGGTTTGGTTTTGGTTACTGTCGTGGATTGAATTATGCTCCCCCAGAAATGTGTGTATCAATTTGGCTGGGCCATGATTCCCAGTATTGTGTGGTTGTTCTCAATTTTGTAATTGTAATTTTATGTTAAAGAGGATTAGGGTGGAATTGTAACACATTTACTAAGGTTACATCCCTGATCCATTGTAAAGGGAGTTTCCCTGGGGTATGGCCTGTACCACCTCTTATCCTACAAGAGATAAAAGGAAAGGGAAGCAAGCAGAGAGTTGGGGGACCTCATACCACCAACAAAGCAGTGCCAAGAACAGAGCGTGTGCTTTGGACCTGGGGTTCTTACATAGAGGAGCTCCTAGTCTGGAAGAAGATTGATGAGAAGGATGACAGAGAGAGAAAGCCTTCCTCTGGACCCAATGCCCTAAATTTGGACTTTGAGCCTACATTACCATGAAGAAATAAATTTCTCTTTGTTAAAGCCATCCACTTGTGGTATTTCTGTCATAGCAGCTCTAGACTAAAACACCTACTAACCTGAAGGGCTCATCTTCATGCACTATATCAGGCAATATTCCACTACTATTCATAAGGTTTTCACCAGTTAATTATTTTTAGAAGTAGATCATCAGGTCTTCTTTCTAGTCTGTCTTAATCTGGAAACTCCATTGAAATCCGTCCACCATGGATGACCCTGCTGCTATTTGAAATACCAGTGGTATAGCTTTCAGCATCACGGCAACTCACCAGCCAGTACAGTACAACAAACTGACAGAGAATTGGTGCAGTTAAGGTATGATAAATATTTAAGAACATAAAATCTATATATTTGTTAATATAGAATCTTAAATTTTTTTAATATGTTGGTATACTTCATCTTATTATTTTTTTTAATTAATGTGATATATTAATATTTCATTCTTAGAAGAAGGCGAGCTTTATATTTTTGGAGAGCCCCAAGGAGCTACTCAACTTCAGGTTAAAAAATACAAACGAATCGAATTTTAATTGAGTTAAAATTAAATGAATATTGACTATTAAGTCCCAGTGGTTAAGTGCTTGGCTGCTAACTAAAAGGTTGGTGGTTCAAACTCACCAGCTGTCTGGCAGAAGAAAGATGTGGTGGTCTGCTTCTATAAAGACTTAAATACTTGGAAACTCTGTGGGGCAGTTCTGCTCTGTCCTATAGGGTCTCTGTGAGTCAGAAACAACTGGATAGCAAAAAGAGAAGTAAAATGGAGTCCCTGGGTGGTGCAAAGAGTTAATACACTCAGCTGTTAACCAAAAAGTTGAAGATTCAGATTCAAATAGAGTCCCTTGGAAGAAAGGTCTCAATATCTACTTCCAAAAAAATCAACCATTGAAAAACTTTGGAGCCCAATTCTACTCTGACACACATAGGATCATTATGAGTAGGACTGACTGAATAGCAACTAATATGAAGTGAAATATGTTATTAAATGCTCAAATTTAAAATATTATAAATTAATTTAAAAAAAAAATCCCCGTGGTTCTAATGTATGGGACATTTTATAAAATTATTGTCTTAAGAATTTTAGCATTTATTTTGAACAAAACATTTATTCATCACAGAAAGTAAAGTTTTTCATAAAGATACTTTATTAAAAAGTGTAAACTCATTAAAGGAGAAAGCACAACTTATTTAAAATATTATGTTGTAAAATACAGTTTAATCTCATTATGTGGGAAAAGGAACTGTTTTGAATTTCAAACTTTTAAATGGAGAAATATTTTTATTTAAGTAATTAAACATTGGATTTGTAATATTTGCACTGTTAGCTTTTTCAAAAAAGGCTTCAGCTTGGTCAGTTCAAAGCTATTACTAATTTTGATTTATTGGAATTCAATTTTAAGATTTGCATCCAGATTTCTAAACAAATTTTTTTTTTTTTAATTTTTGGGTGAAAAAACAGGAAAAAAATTTATCTTTACATTCAGGAAAATTCGTATTTACAAAAGACTTAGAAATATTACCTTTAAAAAAAGTCCCCAGAGCTCCTAAGATTTTGCCTAGTTTCTCATATTTTAGAAATCTCTTATTTTAAGAGAGCTATATTAATAATCAACTTCCTTAGCCTATAAAGAAATGACCAATATTTCAAATAAACTGTTATTTCTAAAAGGCATTCCATACAATTTCCATCCTTTAGAAATAAAATTTTTATCTCTGATAATATATGTGAGCTTGTTCACATCTAAAGGTCCACTAATTTTTCACTATAAGCTAACACTGATTCAGAAAAGAATACATTTTAGTAATTTTTAAACTCACAGCTTTTCCTCACATTCCAATTTTACGGAATTTAAGCATATGCTATTTTGAGGATTTTTTGTTTGTTTTTCTGCTTGTTTTTAGCATAGGGAGTTTGAGGCTTTGTCTTTTCCTTCTGTCTATGGTTCTTAAATTGATTTTAGACTTCCCATAGGAAACATAATGCATAAGATTATGATGATAAAGTTTTAAGGCAAGTCTGTTTCCTCAGCAAGAATAAAAATGTTGTGTGTGTTTATGATTAAAAAAAGTTGGAAAGTATCTGATATTCAAACAATTCAAACCTTAAAACAATAGTGATCATGAGATCTGTCAAGATGTAGCCAGGTGTATTTCTTAGAGACCCACAACTCTATTTTTCACTTAATATATCTGGTTTTGGTTGACTAGAAGTTGTCTATAACAGAGCATTAACAAACACTGTAATTTGCTGGGGTCAGCCAGGTCTGTAGCTTTGAGAGTGAAAGTCTTCTTAAATTACGCTATCAGCTTTCGAAACCTCATTAGACTTAACCCATTTAGGTTCCACTGACTTCTCGGAATCACTGATAGAAGCCTAATCAGAAAACCACAGAGCAGCCAGTTTTCTGCTATCAGAAACCTCAGTACAATTTTGTGTATTAATATTTCAGAAAGTTTGTAGGAGCAGATACTCCCTGCTGAGCATGACAACCAGACCAGATACAGTTACATGCAGTCGACCTGGCTAGAGCAGCTGACTGGCCCCTGTCTGTCTCTGGACTTGGCAACTGGAGGGAGGAAAAGAAGAAAATGAAATGAATGCCTTCATTTGATTTATGATTAATAAATTTCCATAATTGGAGAGTCAGATAACCAGTAAATAGAAGGATATAAGGTTACAGGAAAATGAGGATTTTATCCTGTAATATGGCCAGGGACCTACGGAAATAATATTACTTTGATTTTCCAGGAGAAACAATTTTTGAAGCTTCAGTTCTAACATTCTTCAAAGCATTTAATTTTTACCATGCCTTGTTAGTAACTAAAATCTAAGAGATAATCAACAAAGTGGTGCCATTAAAAATGTTTTATAGCTTATAGACAATGAGCTTATTAATGAAAACATAATATAGTACATGAAATTTTTAGTGACTTTTAGAAATACACACAATAGACAAATGAAATTTGTGTAATAAAAAGCAGGGACCAAGTTCAAAGAAATACAGTAAAGCTAATTTTTTTCTAAATAAAAATAAAACAGTAACTGCAAGTTCAAAGGATGATTCAATAAACATGCATGCTTTTCCTGTATATATACTTTAAAAAAATTATATACATAAGGGATCTGTCTGTATGTAATGGGGGACTGATATTAAATTTACCTTATTACATGACTCACATTTTCAGGTGCCCAGGAGGGAAAAACTTACAGAAACTTTGAAAGAGAATCTTGAAATCATACTAAAACAAATTAAAAATTATTCTTTTTAAATTAAAATTTTAATACTTAGCATGTTATCTTAAATAAATGACAACAAGGGTTTGGTTTCTTTTCAATTTTCTTTAAACAGTGTTTCTGACAGGCATATTTTCCACACTATGTAAATTTAAATATGGCATTTTGCTTACTGTATGTAATTAGAAAGGGAGGGTATTAAATATATCTATTACATTACATGAGCCATAGTCATTTGATGATGATTTATTAATATATTTTTTTTTTAGTTTTTCTTACAAAAAGGTAGCACATAGGTAGTACCAGGAATCAGGCTTATCTAGTCTAGTGCTAGCTTTGCCATTAGCTATATGGGCAGAATCAACAAGTTAGTCAATTTCTTAGCTTTAACGCAGGCTTAAATCTAAAATCTCTCAAAACCTTACTATTCTATGATGACCTTAAAATTTTACACGTGCATGCACACATACACAAATATAAATATTCTCGTTTACTACTGACATTCAAATTTCTCTGAATATGGTTCATATTAGGCTTCATAGATATTTAGTTTTAGAGTATGATGGTATATAGAAGAATATGAACACAAACCAACCTTTGGCAACTCAGATTTTAAAGGGGCGTTCCAAATTGTTTCCTACTCTTCCACTTGTAGAAGCTGCCCATTGCATAGCTAATGAAGTGAGAAATTCACTGTTTCTTTGGCACACTTTGACCCACTATCTACTTTTGGTCTGGTTGATAGTGCTGCAATATAAGTACAGTGGATAATACTCCTCATTGCGCAAACAAGAAATTGAATAAGACTATAATAATATAAAATATAAAATAATATAGCTTTATTTTGGCTACTTCCCCCAAGTGTTTTTCAGCCTTGTGTGCTAGTGTTTTAGTCATTAGAATAAAAGTTGTTCTTCGCTTACTTCTATTTTGCATAGAGACGATATGCCCCTCAATCTGTTTTCCTTTATCATCTTTTTAAATCTTGAGTACATTAAAAGAATGTATAACGTATCTAATGATTAAAAAAAATAATAATAACAAATGAACATCTGTGACTTGTCCAAGAATTAGAACACAACCAATAATTGACATCTACCAAGTATAGCCCCCTGCCAAATTCATCTCCCTTTCTTTGTCCACCATCCCCTAAAAATAAACATTATCCCAAGTTTTATATGAAGAATCATTTTGATTTTTAAAATTAACTTCATAAAATATGCATGGATTGTTGAACAATTGTTGTGGTTGTTAGCTGTCATTGAGCCTGCCCCCTACTCATAGTGAACCTATGTACAACTAGATTGGGCCTTGTGATCCATACAGTTTTCATTGGCTGATTTTTTTAAGTAAATTGCCAGTCCTTTCTTCCCAGTCTACTGTATGATCTATTGCTGTTTTCCTTGCATTGTGCTTTATAAAAATGCTTTTGTTGTATATGTTACCTTGGGTGTTTTGCTTTTTTAATGTAATTTATTTTTCAACACAATCTATGTCATAAATCGTATAAACTAAAAAACCCCTTGCCATCAAGTTGATTCCAACTCATAGCAACCCTATAAGACAGAGTAGGACTGCCTCATAGGGTTTCCAAGGAGCAGCTGGTGACTTTGAACTGCCAATCTTTTGGTTAACAACCTGAGCTCTTAACCACTGTGCTGCTAGTGGTCCATATACAGTAGTAGCTTAATTATCCTCATCGATGAATAATATTTCTTCAAGTGATTACCCAATGATATCTATTGATTTTACATATTCATTATATATAATGTGTGTGTGGTTTTTTTTTTTTTTTTTTTTTGCTATTACAAGAAATGCTGCAGTAAAAAATGCCTTTATTTGTATCTTGGCATAAACTTACTAGCATTTCTCTGTTATATATTTCTAGAGGAGAATTGTAAATGCATAACCTTTCAAAAGAATACCAAATTACACACACACACACACGACTTCAATATGTTTGACCCTGTACTCTTAAAATACATTGTAGTCTAAATAATATTTTTCTAGACAATTCTAGTATTGAATCATTTTCTTGTTTTATATACAAAATAATTTTGTTTGTGTCCACTTGGGAAAATAAAGTATCTCCAAATGCCAAATGATACAAACAGAAAATGAAATGGCAAACACTTCTTACCCCTTATGTTTACACCTACCTCTATCCTCACGTTAAAAGAAAAATAAAATAATCATTTGATAACCTTAGATCTTGTAGAAAATTTAATCTTAAAATATTTTCAATAGAGCTACTGCATTAATCTTATACTGAACAATTTGAAATCAGGAAAACAAAAAAGAAGATGAAATAAGAAGTAAATTAAGTTAAATTTAATCAATGCGCATGACTTATGAAACGTAGGTTAATCACAATATGTTTTTACTTTAAATTTAATATTTATAATTAATAACATTTTATTTGTCATATAGTAATATATTATATATATATACATTTGTTAATATTTTTATATATTTATGTATTGTGCATAAGGATAATGAAATGAGTTGTTATTGTGTGCCATTGATAAATTATGGTGCCACCATGACTCACCATTGTCAGATGTTCTTTATAGATTTTTCTGACAGCTAATATTAAAATTAATCTACTTGTATCAAATCATTTTATTTTCTTTATACATGAAAGAATGAAATAAAATTGTGTTGTCATATTTATAAAACACAAAAATCCAGCTTACTCCAATCCTAAAAATTTTTCAACTTGTTCCAAATTCTTCCAGTTTATCTTTAAGAATATCTTTATAGTCTGTTTCTTTGAGATTTTCCGTAAATTATTCTGATGACTTCCAAGTTTATCTTCATCACAATTTCTCTCCTGAATTCTGGTCTATTTTTTTCCATAGTCTACTCAACATCTTCACTTGAATGTCTGATGATAGTTCCTCAGACTAGACGCTCAAAACTATAGTAAAGAATCTAGCCTTGCCCAAAGGGAGATTTAGTCTTTGTCCTCCATTCCTAGGAAATAATCTCTAAACTCTTGAAATGTCCTACTTGATAAGATAGTTCTTGTTTATCGGGGGTTTATGGAAGACTCCAAAAGGTCAACAATACAATTTCTGGTGGGGACTTTGGGTCACATAATATCAGTTTGACCTCCAGAGAGACTGGAGATTGAGATCAGCCATGTGAGTGGCTGTGTTGTGTGGAAATCTCAGAATCCCACTATTCTGTCCTCAACTATGAGGATATAACGAATTCTCACTTTTTACTTCTGTGTTGAGTTCTAACAGCAGCCACTCATGAGATCATTCTTTCTCTGACCATAGCCACTCGGAGCTAGATCAGATCTTACAAGTTAAATAGAAACTGTCCTTCAGATTCCCAATTACATAGAAGACAGCCATAAATTTGGAAGTCCACAGGACACCCTACACTTTTGATCTGCTGGCTCCCACTACTCCCTGAAGCTCAATACTTCACTGGAAGAACTCATAGAACTCACGAAAATGCTATATTTACAACTATAAATTTATTATGATGAAAAGGATACAAATCAGGATGAGCACAAAAAGATGTATAAGGCAAGGTATCGGGGAGGGTTTCTAACACATAGCTTCCACGTCCAAAAACAGGGCACAATACCCTCACATGTAAATGGATGCTTTTAACCAACCAGGAAACTCATGGAGCTTCTATGTGCAGAACTTTTATCGGTCTCCCAGAGGTCAGCTGATATTAGGCCACCAAATGGTCTTTGTGGCCTGTCCAAGCACCCACTTATTTGAACACATCTTCAAGTGCCGTCCAGTGGATTTAGATAATAAAGACACCTAAGTTATTCAGGAAAACCTAAGCATTTAGACCTAACTCTCAGGAAACCCTGGTGCGTAGTGGTTAAGAGCTACGGTTGCTAACCAAAGGGTTGGCATTTCGAATCCTCCAGGCACTCCTTGGAAACTCTGTGGGGCAGTTCTACTCTGTCCTATAGGACCGCTATGAGTCGGAATCCACTGGATGGCACTGGGTTTCGTTTTTTGGTTTTTTCTCAGGAAACAAGGGCAAAGACCAAATTAGTTTGGGTAAAGTTGAATTCTTTACCTATCGATGACTACCAGGTTTATGAGGTGAAGCCCCAGTAAAAACTCTGGAAACCATGGCCAGCTTTGCTGGCTGGCAATATTCAATGCATACTGTCATATGCTGTTATCCAAAGGAGATGACATGCCCGTGACTCCATGGAGCAAGGACAAGTGACAGCTCTGTGGACTGTTTGAAATCCTCCTCAATTCTGCCTCAAATGTCTCTTCCCTTAACTGATTATAAGCTTTCCCTGTAATAAGCTATATCCATGAGTGTAACAGCTTTTAGTGAGTTCTATGAGTCCTTCTAGTGAATTATCACCCAGAGGCTGGTCTTCGGAACTCTCAAATTTGCAGTTGGTGTCAGCACTGAGTGTGATCTTGTGAACTGTTCTCTAACTTCACAACTATTCATTTAATTGGATCACCACAGCTCATTTGCATTCTTCTCCCAAAAATGCGACCATATTTATGTGCTTAATTTTTGATCTTTATTATCTATCCACTAATAATAGACAGAAAGTACACATCAAACTCTCATAATAATTAATGCTTCAATGAACACCCTCAATTATATTTCTTTATGGACTAGTGTGGGAATTTCCCTGGGATATATATTCAACACCGTATTTGCTGGGTCATAGAATATCCATAGAATTAATTTCACAGTGTGGTACCAGAATGTTGTTCAGAATAGCTGCGTCAATTTACACTCCCACCTGAAATGGTTAAGGATTATGAGGACCCCACATCATAACAATCCTTTGCATTTCAGGCTCTCTAACTTCAGTCAGTATGACTGAGGTAAAGTGATAGCTGATTTATTTTTTTTTTTAATTTTGCATTTCTCTGATTACTAATGATTTTGAGAATCTTTTTGTACTCTTGCTTATTTCTTTGGTTTTCTTCTTCTGTAAATAGATGATCCATTTTCTCTCTTTTTTATATATATGTATATACAAAAAACAAACCCACTGCCGTTGAGTCAATTCCAACTCATAGGGACCCTACAGGACAAAGTAGAACTGCCTCATAGAGTTTCCAAGGGACACCTGGAACTGCCGACCCTTTGGTTAGCAGCCATAGGACTTAACCACTACACTACCATGGTTTCCATATATATATATATTTCTTTTTCACTAGTGGCTTGCATGTTTTAGAAAACAGGTATTTCTTAACACTTTCACTGTTGCCACCCTTGTTAAGTAAATATTACCTCTGTTCTCCTTGTTTTTATCCTTGCCTGTATCCCCTATAGTCTGTTCTCAATAAAGTATCTAGAATGACTCTGTTAAAATGTTAGAAATTTCTGCTGAGGACTTTCCTTATCTTCTCAGCTTACATCAGGATAAAAACCAAAGGCATGTTGTGTGCATTTGTACCAGACTTTATTTCACTGGTTTTCACTTCCTTGTCTATCTAATTCTTCCCACACTGTTCCTACTTCCATCGTACTGATCTCCTTAGTATTCTTTGAATATGCCAACCTCACTTTCATCTCAGGGTCTTTGCACTTACTGTGTCTGCCTGGAATACTAATAACTTACTCTAACCTCCTCTAATCATTGCTCATGTGTTGTCGTCTTGTGAGTTTTTTTCTGAATAGCCACTTAAAGTTGCACCTTTATCCCTGGCATTTCCTTTTCTTCTTTTCTTTTAAATGTTTTTCCTCATTTTATAATTTTTTAAAATATAACATAGTTAACTTATTTATCATGTTTATGGTATTATTCCCCACACTTGAATATGCAGTCCATGAACAAAGGCTGTTTTTTTTTTATTTCAATTTTGTTTACTCATATATCCACTGTTTAGAAGAGTGTCTAAAACATAGCAAAAAAAACATTGCCAATGAGTCAGTTCTAACTCATAGTGGCCCTATAGGACAGGGTAGAACTGCCCCACAGGGTTTCCAAGGAAGCCTGGTGGGTTCGTACTGCCGACTTTTTGGTTAGCAGCCAAAACCTTAACCACTATGCAACCAGGGTTTCTAAAACATAATAGGTGCTCAAAAAATATTTGTTACATTAAAATAACTTTTATTTTTTCAGGAATCCCTTTCATCTGAATTTAGAACTTAGCTAGATCTCAATATATTTATATCCTGTCATTTTTATACTCCTGCTAATAAACCAAAAATCAAACCCATTGCCGTTGAGTTGATTCTGACTTATAGCGACCCTATAGTGACCCAAAATGAGAATCAATGTAACTTTGTTTAAGTTTTGGGTAATGATAGGGCTACCACGTTTTTGTTTTGTTTTCAGATTTTGAATGTTTTACTAAATAAGGAATCTCCACAGCATTGCTCATAAAAGCTTGTATACAAATATAAGAGCACATCGCTTATTTGCAGAGATATGAGCTGAACAGTAGGTTGACAAGTCTAACAGACCACTTTTAGCCAAATAAAAGTTCACAAACATTCAAAGAACAGACAGTAGACAGTAAAATTCCTGCAAGTGCTAGAATGGTGAATAATAGCATAGCTTACTCATTTCATTTTTGTATAAAAATGCATGCAATATCTTTAGCTAGAAAAAAATATAAAAATTAGTGAGTCGTCACTGGTCAACTACACATTTCATTCGGTAATATTAAACTTTTACAACTCAATGGCTCTTTGTGAACTACTCAATCGTTACCAAAGAAAAGAGTTTTTCCAAAGGCTTTTACTTGTGTAAAACATATGTCCTTTATTATTATTATGCCTTTCAGTCACTGAGTTGTCATTAAGGTATGTATGCATGATACCCAAACCCAGGAGTCTTAGTTATGACCTTTTCACTTAGCTAAATATTAGTCCATTATTATGAAATTGAATGTTTGTCTAAATTCAGACAAACATGTGCTCATGGGCACCCTTTCTCATTTTCATTATAAAGTGGAGATAATTCTAATATCTATCAATAAAGTCATTCTTGACTATTAGAAGAGAAAGCACAAATGAAATAACTAGCTTATCATTCTCCGCAGGAATAAACCGTCACTCAACTTGAGTGACCTAATTTTTTCTCTTGACTCCTGATTGAAGATATGAATGGCATTCTAAACCTTCCGTTCTTATATCTGCCGCCTCATTTACGGAAATCATTGCCAATTGGGTATATTGAGGAAGGGTTAAGAGAAAAATAATCTGTGTAATTATTGTGGTCTCCAATTACCCGTTTCCTTAGTCACAGAAGTTGAAAAAAAAAAAATCTCTCTGAGTTTCTATACATAGTCAGTCATTATATGAACACAATTGATCATTTTGTCACCTCTCCTCAGTGCATCCAAAGTTTGACCTGGAGCATGAGGTTGAATATAAATAGCTCCTGTTTTTTAGTTCCCGTTGTTAGGTGCCATTGAGTTGATTCCGACTCATACCGACCCTATATGACGGCGTAGAACCTTTCCATGTGGTTTCCTACACTATAATCTTTATGGGACTAGATCACCAGGTCTATTCTCCCACAGGGCCACTGGTGGGTTTGAACTTCCAATGTTTTGCTTAGCAGCTGAGCGAGCGCTCAACCACTGTGCAACCAGGGCTTCTAAATAACTCCTAGGGCCAGCATATTAATTGGATAGCTGTAAAGTACTTAGCACCCCGTAGTTAATGTATCATAAAAATCCCAAACAGAACCCTCAGCCCTTTAGAAAATGTGGTTATAATTATCAACATCACAGCTAATGCCTATCATTAGGCATCATCTTAAATTCAGGGAATATCAATTTGGTCAGATTACCAAGAGAACCTTCAAGAAGTCCATTAAAATATCAAGACCTTGCTTATCTCCATTAACAAATCAAATTGTTCTATTCTCCGCTTCAATGGTAATGCTCTTCTCTGATTATATCAAAAGGTTAGAATATTCTGGATACATTAGAAAATTCAATTTCCAAAGGAATTTTTGAAGATTACCATTGTTACCCAAGTTTATTACAGATACACTTGTAAGTATATATTCCAGAGAGTGTTTAACAATATAAATACCTGAAATCTAATATATTGTGTTATTTGAATCAAGGACTTTACATGACTTTGTTAACAAGTTATTTTGGAAATCTGAATGTTGTGATCCGGTAATCTAACAAATGTGTGTATTCATTTTTCCTTTCCATTTGAATTCCTTTTTTGTATGATGTTGGCAATTGCTTTGAGAGACACTGAATGGTCTCTCATTAGTAAAGTTACAAACATTTCTCCTCATCAAAATCCAATTTTGTAGTATTTTATAGGCCTGCTTAAAAAGTAAAGAGTTCTTTACACTTACTTTGGAAGATTTTTACATTTTGAAAGAAAGCTTTGTCATAACATATAACTTACATAACACTTATAAATTTAAACTATATTCAAGCAATTAACTAGACAGTTCTAAAAGAAATAGAGTAGACGATTTCTAATACTATTAAAATCTCCATATTTAGATGTGTAATGTATCGAATATGCTTGCTCTTCAGTGGTAAACGCGCCATGTCTATCCCATTGCTGTAAAAATATGGATAAAGGCAGGGAGGGTTAACTCAAGACCTGTGCGGAATTTTTAACTAAAAGACTTCAGATGACTGAAGACAACACTGAACCTGCTCCGTAGCTGTGTGTCAAGGGGTCTAATTTTAGATACATTTAGAGTAATTCAGTGAGTGAAAAAGAACGAAGTGATTGCTGAGGGAAAAGGATGCTTTCAAAAAAGTGTTCATGAAACTCCACAGTATGGCTTCTGGAAGCTGGATTTTAAGTGAGAAAAGTCAAATTTTTCAGAGAAACAAATTATGAGCTGGATAATTTTCAATTACATGCACCATGTAATTTTTCCTTGCCAAAATGTGTTAAACGTATTGATTTGATTTACTGTAAAAAAAAAAAAAAAAAAAGGCACTGAAGGCTTTTATTTGCCAAAACTAAGTTAGTATAGGTTTTCCAAATAATATACTCTATTAAGAAGTTCGAATCCACCAGGAGCTCCTTGGAAACTCTGCCGCAGTTCTACTCTGTCCTATAGGGTCGCTATGAGTCAGAACGGACTGGACGGCAACGGACTTGTTTTTCTTTTCTTTTCGTTTTTTTTATTAAGAAAGCTTAACACATTCACATTGTGATTTTTTCCCACCTATATTAATGTTTGGAAACCCTGGTGGCAGTAGTGTTTAAGTGCTACGGCTGCTAACCAAAAAGTCTGCGCTGTTCCAGTCCACCAGGCACTCCTCGGAAACCCTATGAGGCAGTTGTACTCTGTGCTATAGGATCGCTATGAGTCAGAATTGACTCCGTGGCAATGTTTTTTTTTTTTTTTTTAAGTACAATAGTGTTTAACCTAATACCAAAAAACTAAATCCTTTGCCATGGAGTTGATTCCGACTTATAGCAGCCTTATGGTCATCCTTTATTCATTTAGACTCACCATTAAGTCACATAATTGATCAGGTAGAAAAAGTGTTTTCGGTAAACAACAACAGCAACACTAAAACAAAGGTAGCTAGTTGGGTATGGATTGGCACCTAACTTCGTTGCATGAAAGGCTCTGAACCAGCTGAATCAAACAGGTATGGCTCATCCATTTACTATGATTCACCTGACTATGAGTACATGGGGACTGATTCTGGCAATAACTATTTATGCTGTGATTCTTGGAGCACAGGTGTTTTCATCTATAAAAAGAGACAGCTGATTTATATAATTAAAAAATTGATTCTAGTGTTTGAGTCCAATCTAATTTCTCATTTAAAATTTTTTTTTTTTAAAGAAAAGGAGAGAGACTACCTGAATATTGTCCATAACATTTTAGAAAAGTAATACCTGAACTTCTTCTGTAACATTTTAGAAAATATGACCACATTTTTAATATAATTTTTAAGAATGTGTATCACATGTTCAAACACCATATATTAAACTGATGGACCACTAGGTTATTGTTCTACTAGATGATTATAGAAGCAATAGTTCCATGGTAATAATATTTATTTTTGGTATGTGGCTTTATTATCTGTGTCCCTCAAACCAATTATTACACTTAAAAATACATTTGTAAAATTCTTACATTTGCCTTACTTTACACAACAGATGTTCTCCAGAAAAGCTGTGAAAAATGTAATCCTGTCTTGCCATAAAATTGCATTATAATCACAGAAGTGTATAATCTTCATTTCTAATGTACCTTTGATTCACCACCTCCTCTAACACTTTGTGTTTTTCCTTGCTACAAGTGAGATAATAAAAGATTTTATGATCTAAAATTGATGTTGTCAACCCTGTTTGAGCTGTTAACTGCCCTGAGTATTTAAAAAATACTGATAGTTTCTACATACAGACACTTTGATTTACTTATTTGGACTAAGACTCAAGCATCTGCGTTTTTTAAATGCTGCCCAGTTCATTCTAATCTTTAAAAAAAATAAAAAAAAAATTTTTATTTTTTAGCTAGAGTTAAAAACGACTTATCTAAATACATTAGAGAAAACAAATGTAAATATATATATACGGTTACTTGTTTCATAAATCAGACTTCCTTGGATGCAGGTAAAATAATTATAATTTGTATGTTGTGTATGTATGGAGTTTTATTAGTTTTTCTTTTTCTTCTTTATTTAAAATATTTATTTTGAAATAATTTTAGATCTACTGAAAAGCTGTGAAGATAATGTTAAGAGTTTCCATATATCTTTCACTCAGCTTCTGATAATCTTAACATTTTATGTTACCATAGTACAATTATTAAAATTAGATGTTAACATTAGTATTATACTCTTAACGAAACCACATATTTTATTAGATTTTATATTTTTCCATTCATGTTCTTTTTCTCTGTTCCAGAATTCAGTCGTGGATCCCACCTTATGTTTAGTTGATATGTCTCGGTAATCTTTTCTAATGTGTGTCAGCTTCTCAGTTTTTCCTTGTTTTTTATGATCTTGGCATTTTTGAATAGTTCTGGTCAGCTATTTGCAGAATGATCCTCACATAATTTTTTTTTTTAACTGTTTTCTCATGATTAGGCTGAGGTTATGCATTTTGGGAAGGAATACCACAGAACTGATGTTGTCTCTTACCCCATCCTCAGTGTAGCATATCAGTGGGCAGGAGTAGAAGGCGGTGCATGATGTCTCTATGTCCTGTTATTACTGATATGACCTTTATCTCTTGGTTAAGTTCGTATGTGTAAGTCTCTCTGCTTTAAAGTTATTACTTTTTTCCCTTTGTAATTAATGAAATTTTAAGTGATACTTTTTGTTGTGATGCTTAACTAGTGATGATTATTTATTTTCTTATTTCATTCTACATTTATTAACTGGAATGATTTTATTTAAAAAAGCTAGCTCTTCTTTCTTTACCATTTATTTATTGATTGATTTATTTCTTAATATCAATATGGTTTATTAATATTATTTTTCCCCCTAGGGTTATAGTCTATTACTATCATTATTACTTTGTTATTTAAATAGGTCCAGCTTTGGCCTTTAGAGGCTCCTGTATAGGTTGATACTATCAAACAATATCAGTAATATCACAAGTAAGCAAAATTCTGCTGAAAATCGTTCAAAAGCAGCTGCAGCAGTATATCGACAGGGAACTGCCAGAAATTCAGGCCGGATTTAGAAGAGGACGTGGAACCAGGGATGTCATTGCTGATGTCAGATGGATCCCGGCTGAAAGCAGAGAATCCCAGAAAGGTATTGACTTGTGTTTCATTGACTACACTAAGGCATCCGACTGTGTGGACCATACCAAATTATGGATAATATTGCAAAGAATGGGAATTCCAGTACTCTTAATTGTGCTCATGAGGAATCTGTATATGGATCAAGAGGCAGTCATTCAAACAGAACAAGGAGATACTGCTTGGTTTAAAGTCAGGAAAGGTGTGCGTCAGGGTTGTATTCTTTCACCATACCTATTCAATCTGTATGCTGAGCAAATAATCCAGGGAGCTGGACTATATGAAGAATGGGACATCAGGATTAGAGGACAACTCATTAACAACCTGCGTTATGCAGATGACACAACCTTGCTTGCTGAAAGTGAAGAGGACTTGAAGCATTTACTGATGAAGATCAAAGGCCACAGCCTTCAGTATGGATTACACTTCAACACAAAGAAAACAAAAATCCTCACAACTGGACCAATAAACAACATCATGACAAAATGGAGAGGAGATTGAGGTTGTCAAGTATTTCATTTTTCTCAGATCCACAATCAACACCCACGGAAGCAGCAGTCAAGAAATCAAAGGACAGATAGCATTGGGCAAATCGGTTGGAAAAGACTTCTTTAAAATGTTGAAAAGCAAGAATGTCACCTTGAGGACTAAGGTGCACCATACCCAAGCCATGGTGTTTTCAGTCGCCTCATATGCATGCGAAAGCTAGACAATGAATAAGGAAGATCGAAGAAGAATTGATGCCTTTGAATTGTGGTATTGGAGAAGAATATTGAATACACCATGGTCTACCAAAAGAATGAAAAGATTTGTCTTGGAAGAAGTACAGCCAGAATGCTTCTTAGAAGTAAGGGTAGCGAGACTACATCTCACATACTTTAGACATGTTATCAGGATGAATCAGTCCCTGGAGAAGGACATCATGCTTGGTAAAGTAGAGTGTCAGCAAAAAAGAGGAAGACCCTCAATGAGATGGACTGACACAGTGGCCACAACAATGAGTTCAAGCATAGCAACAATTGTGAGGATGGGCAGTGTTTCTTTCTGTTGTGCTATAAGTTGGAACTGACTTGATGGCACCTAAAAACAACAAGTAAGTTGAAACCTGTGTGCTTTTGATATGTCCCTATCCTTTTCTGAACATTTCCTTATTTTCTGATGCCATGAAATTTTCAAGGCCCATCTTCTTTTTTTCTTGACCAGCCCTGGCTTTAACCACTTCTCCAGGGATATTTAGTTCTTTTATATAAGGAAATGATATTTAAAAAGCAATATCTGGGTGCTAGGTGTGTTCTTCTTTAATGAGATTTCATTGCTTCTTGACCATTTCAGTGGGCGGAGATATAAATGTATGCATGTTTATTAACCCACACGTACACAAAGGTATATTTATTTTTGCAATTATCTATATGTATGTGCATACGTGTGTATTTCTTTGTAGTTTCTTTCTCTGACAGTGAAAAACCAGAATTTAATTATCTACAATATATTTATATGTTATTTGATGCAATTATAAACATAAAACAGTTTCAGAATTGCTAACCCATAGATACATTTAGGTGAAACAAATTTACCAGCTGGAATACAGAGTTTATATACAGTTGCCCTTGTCTTTAGTTTCACAGTGTCTTGTCAAAATTCTGTTTTCTAAAGATATTTACATTAGTTCCTTTCATGGCCACCCTCATCAGTATGATTATGTTGTTCATTTGTAATACATTTGTACTCATTTATTACTGTTTTTATGCTACGTGTGGTTCCCTCCCTCACGTATTCTAGTTGATTTTAATAGTTTATTTATGATTTGGTTATGTGAAACATTAGCTTTCATATTAATATCCATAGTAATATTTCACATATCCAAAATCATAAATAAATTATTAAAATTAACGGAGATATGGAGAGGGAGGATGCTAGGCCCCTGGGTGGTGCAAATTGTTTAAAGTTGACTAATTAATAACCTAAAGATTGGTTGTTCTAATCTACCCAGCAGCATCACAGAAGAAAGGACTGACAATCTGCTTCCATAAGGACTACAGCCAAGGAAACCCTACAGAGCAGTTCTACTGTGTAACTGTGTAACACACAGTGGCAACACAACTCGACTAGACAGCAACAGGTTTTTTACAGTAAGAACTATTCACCTATTTGAGGAAAACGAGTTTGCCACTGTGGGGGTGCCTCATCAGCCACTCTTGCTCCATACTCACCGCTGTTCCCTCTTGCTGAGGAACAAGTCAGTCAGAAAGACATGCTGAAGCAATGGGTTTAAAGGAGAGTGGAACCATGGAATCAGAGGTGGCCACTCACTGTTAGAATTACTCTAACCAGCTGGGATGTAAAATCCATGGAGGTGTGTGCTAACTTGATTAGAGGCAGAAAGGAGAAGAAACTCAAAGTAAAGAGACCGATTAGTTTGCCTACCAAGATTCTGAGATTCACTATGAGGAAAACTCCTTGTAGAAAGATTCTAAAACCTGGGATCATTTCCAGATGAGAATCTTCAAGTGGGCTCTCCAACATGTACCGTCATTCCAAAATTGTTAAGCAGACCACTTCCATCAGTATCCAGCCTGGAGTAGAGGTTGAAGTCACTATTGCAGATTTTTAAATCAACTATTTTAATAAAATATCAGTTGGTAAAAAAAAGAAATACACAAAAAGCTTTACTCAGAGAACTATTACCCCCTCTGTCTCTAGTCTTCCAGTCTCATTTTCCCTTTCTTTCTACCACTCTTCTACCCCTCCCAGGTAGTTATTTATTTTTTGTTTCTTTGTTTTACTCTTCTTGTATTATTTTTTTTGCTAAGTGAACAGATACTGTTTTCTTAAACCTTGTAATATCTTACATGAAGTGTAGCATGCTATAATTTTCTGAGCTTTGCATTTAAACTGAAGAGTAGTACATCCTGAAAATCATCTGTACCAGTTTTTAGAGACTTTTTTCATTATTTTTATTACTGCATAATACTCCATTGTATGACTATACAATAGTTTTTTCAACCATTCTCCTATATAGAGCATTTAGGCCGTTTCCAAAATTCTCCAATTGTAAAAAAAGTTGTGATGAATAATCTTATGTGTGTGAGTATGTGTGTGTGTACATATGTAATTAAATATGTATATAAGTCAGTTTGTTGTGTTCTGGGGGCTTGTGCATTGCTGTGATGCTGGAAGCTATGCCACTGGTATTCAAATACCAATAGGGCCACCCATGGCAGACAAGTTTCAGCTGAGCTTCCAGACTAAGACAGATTAGGAAGAAGGACCTGGAGTTCTACTTCTGAAAAGAATTAGCCAGTGGAAATCTTATGAATAACAGTGAAACATTGTCTGATATAGTGCTGGAAGATGAGCCACTCAGGTCAGAAGGCACTCAAAATACAACTGGGGGAGAGCTGGCTCCTCAAAGTAGAGTCAACCTTAATGACATGGATGGACTCAAGCTTTCAGGACCTTCATTTGATGATGTGGCACTACTCAAAATGAAACCAAACAGCTGCAAAAATCCATTGATAATAGGAAACTGGAATGTGTGAAGTATGAATCTAGAAAAACTGGAAATGGTCAAAATGAAATGGAATGCATAAAGGTAGATATTATAGGCATTAGTGAGCTAAAATGGACTGGTATTGGTCATTTTGAATTGGATAATCGTGTGGTCTACTGTGCCGGGAATGACAACTTGAAGAGGAACAGCATTGCATTAATTTTTGCCAAAAAGAACATTTCAAGGTCTATCCTGAAGTACAACACTATCTGTGTTAGGATAATATCCATACACCTACAAGGAAGACCAGTTAATATGAGTATTATTCTTATTTAAGCATCAATCAGTAAGGCCAAAGATGAAGAAATTGAAGATTTTTTACCAACTTCTGCAATCTGAAATTGATTGAACATTCAATCAGGGTGCATTGATAATTACTGGTGATTGGAATGGGAAAGTTGGGTACAAAGAAGCATCGGTAGTTGGCAATACAGTGTTGGTAATACAAATGATGCCAGAAATCGAATGATAGAATTTTGTAAGACCAACAAGTTCTTCATTGCAAATACCTTTTTTTCACCAGCATAAACAGTGACTATTCATGTGGAACTAACCAGGTGGAATACCCAGGAATCAAATCGACTATATCTGTAGAAAGAGAGGATGGAAAAGCTCGATATCATCAGTCAGAAAATGGCCAGAGGACCATTGCGGATCAGATCACCAATTACTCATGTGCAAGTTCAAGTTGAAACTGAAGAAAATTAGAACAAGTCTATGAGAGCCAAAGTATACCTTGAGTATATCCCACTTGAATTTAGAAACCTTCTCAAGAATACATTTGATGTATTGAGCGCTATGACCGAAGACCAGACAAGTTGTGGAATGACATAAAGGGCATCATACATGAAGAAAACAAGAGGTCGTCAAAAAGACAAGAGAAAAAGAAAAACCAAAATGGGTGTCAGAAGAGAATCTGAAACTTGCTCTTGAACGTCAAGGAGCTAAAGCAAAAGGAAAAAATGATGTAAAAGAGCTGAACAGAAGATTTCAAAGGGTGCCTTGAGAAGACAAAGTAAAATATTATGATGACATATGCAAAGGCCTGGAGATAGAAAACCAAAAGGAAAGAATAACGCTTAGCATTTCTCAAGCTGAGAGAACTGAAGAAAAATTTCAAGCCTGGAGTTGGAATACTGAAGGATTCTACAGGGAAAATATTAAACAAGGCAGGAAGCATCAAAAGAAGATGGAAGGGATACACAGGTACACAAAGAATTGGTCGATGTTCAACAATTTCAGGAGGTAACGTATAAACAGAAACCAATGGTACTGAAGTGAGAAGTCCAAGCTGCACTGCAGGTATTGGCAAAAAACAAGCCTCCAGGAATTGACAGAATACCAATTGAGATGTTTCAACAAATGGATGCACCACTGGAAGTGCTCACTCATCTATGCCAAGAAATTTGGCAGACAGCTACCTGGCCGACTGACAGGAATAAGTCCATATGTATGCCTATTCCCATAAAAGTTGATCCAACTGAATGTGTAAATTATTGAACAATATCATTAATACCACATACAACCAAAATTTTGCTGAAAATCTGTCAAAAGTGGCTGTAGCAGTATATCGACAGGGAACTTCAAGAAATTCAAGCTGAATTTAGAAGAAGACATGGAATCAAAGACATCATTGCTTATATCAGATGGATCATGGCTGAAAGCAGGATTTGCCTGTGTTTTATTGGTTGTGCTAAGGCATCCGGCTGTGTAGATCATAACAAATTATGGATAACATTGTGGAGAATGGGAATTCCAGAACACTTAGTTATGCTCATGAGGAATCTGTACATGGATCAAGAGGCAGTCATTCAAAAAGAACAGAGCAAGGGGATACTGGGTTGTTTAAAGTCAGGAAAGGTGTGTGTCAGAGTTGTATCCTTGCAATTGTGGTTGGTGTGTAAATTTAAATAATAGAGTATCTGGTCTTCCTTGCAGGAGTATGGATTTTATCCTATCAGTGACAAAATTGTAATTTAGGATAAATCTTATTTATTTATTAATTTTTTAACAATGAATATGACTTCAATCCTCTTCATTTTGCTATTATCTGCATAATAGACCATGTGATTGTCCTATACAAAATGACCAATACCAGAAATAGATCACCAGGTACTTCTTCCTATTTGTCTTTGTAATCTAGTTATGCTGTAACAGAAATACCAGGAGCGGATGGCTTCAACAAAGAGAAATTTATTCTTTCACAGTCAAGGAGGCTTAGAAGTCTGAATTCAGGGTGGCAGCTCCAGGGGAAGGCTTTCTCTTTCTGTCAGCCCTAGGGGAAAGTCACCATCAATCTTTCCCTGGTCTAGAACCTTTTCATCTCAAGGACCCCAGGTCCAAAGGATGCCCACTCCTGGCTCTTCTTGCTTGGTGATAATGAGGTCTCCATGTCTCTTTGCTTGCTTCTTTCTTTCATATCTCAAAAGACATAGACTTAAGACAAACCTAATCTTGTAGATTGAGTCCTGCCTCATTAACATTACTGACGCTAATCCCACTTCGTTAGTATAATGGAGGTAGGATTTACAACACATAGGAAAATCACATCAGAGACAAAATACTGGACAATCACACAACACTGGGTATCACAGACTAGCCAAGTTGACACATTTTTTTTTGGGGGGGGCACAATTAAATCCATAACAGTGTTCTATCTTAGTCTGAAAGCTCCACTGAAAACTATCTATGGACCACCCTGGTGATATTTGAAATACTAATGACATAGCTTCCAGGATCACAGCAACATGCAACAACCACAGTATGACAAACTGACAGATGAGTGGTGAGAATTATCTGGAGGGGTTGTTAAATCACAAATTTTTAGGTAAGGCACCTAAGCCTAATATTAAAGTCTGTGATGGAGTTACAGAATTTGCTTGCCTAAGAAGTTCTCCAGGAATTCTGAGCCAACTGCCTCAGGAGTTGCACTTGGGGGATCACAGTTCTAGAGTAAGAACGGCAGATCATTTTACACCCCTATTCTGATTAAGGAAATTAGTAATGCTTACTCTTTAATGAATTACATGTTTTCTTTTGACTGAAAATGTGAAAAAAGTGATTGTAAAATTTTTCTACCTCTAGAGAAAGACAAAATATATATAGTTGTGGGATATATATATATATATATATATATTTATATATATTTAGTAGTTCCTTGCCTTAGAGTTTAACAAAAAATTAGTTGTTTTCTGAAATAAAGTTCATTTTATGTTTTTGGTTTTAGTTGACATTGAGCTGATTCTGACGCATGGCAACTGCTCACAGGGTTTTTAAGACTGTGACCATTCGGAAGCAGATTACCAGGCCCTGTCTTCTGAAGCACTACTGGGTGTGCTCAAACTACCAAACTTTTGACTATTGAGTTGAGTGCTCAGTCATTTGCTCCACCAAGAAGTTCCATTTTATATTATATGACAAAGATTTTTCACAGTAATACAGGATTAAAGTTGTTGATGCTATTAGATTTATAAATTTGACATAAAGATTACAATCAATCTAGTAAAATCACAAATGGAGTTCAATAATCAGTAAACATACTTTGAATCAGTGTATTTTAGTATGAAACATCTGAATACTTATTTTTGTCTCCATATTGAAAAAGAAAACAATTTCTTCATACGTATAATTGACCATTACACCTTAAAAAATGACATATGAACACAAAGTAATGCTTAATCTCTGAAATAAGGTTTTATTTTGTCAATTCACTTCCTCTGAGTATTCAATTCCTGGTATTCAGGCTAGGAAATACAGTGCTAAATAAAATGTCTGCCTTAGTTTATAGGATACAGTTTAGAAGACTGTGCTGTTATCCAGTGTGACAGTGACTGTTACCTGTCAACTTGGATAGGCCACGATTATCTGTATTAGTAATGGTCTTTCATTTTTTGATCTGATGTTAGGGGAGTTTCCTTGGCGGTGTGGCCTGCATGCACTGTATATGGATGTTCTGGCAAAGCTCTCTCTCTCTGTCAATCCTGCATCTGACTTGTTATCATCTGACCTCTGGTTCTTGGGATGTTAGCCAGCAGTCTGCTGTTTGACCTGTTAATTTTGGATTCCTCAACCCCTGCAACCATGTGAATCAGGAGAAACCTCCAGCCTGACACCTAACCCATAGGCTTGGGACTTGCCAGCCTCCACAAATGTTTGAACCATTTCCTTGAAATATCTATCTATATATCTATCTGTCTGTCTGTCTATCTATCTATCTACCATCTATCTATCTGTCTGTCTATCTATCTATCTATCTATCTATCTATCTATCTATCTATCTATCTATCTATCATCGTCTATAATTTCCCTGGTTTTGCTACTCTAGGGAACCCAGCCTAAGACATTTAATATCAAGAATGACTCTAGAGAAACAAAATCATAAGGATGATTTTCTGTATTTGTTCTCAAGTCTGGCTAGTATTAAAGGCACTGATGACTCTGTTCCTAGTAGTAAAGGGGGCACTGTTATTCCATGACATGAGGTAGAAATACAAATACACAAAATATCACCACCCTGGATCAAATATTTGAGAAACAAGACTCTGGGTGATTCCATATTTGATACTTTTATACAATTTTGCCAGAATGAGAATTATAAGAAAGTTGGTTGGTTGGTCCTACTTTCTCTAGACAAGGTGGTTAAAGAAAAGGATGAGCTCAGGTCTTCAGAGTCACAGCACAAGCACAATATAAAAGACCTCAAACTTGCCACTTGTGCCCTGAAAGAAACCGTTATTTATTGTAATAACAGAGTTGATATTGCCAAACTCAAAGCCAGAATCTTATTGTAAGAGTGACTAAATTACAACACCAATTGAATTCACAACCTTAAATGGTATCTAAAGTTAAAGTGAGGGCATTGATTAGGAAGAAATGGGATCCTGAAACCTAGGATGGGAACATAAGTTCAGACGATCAGGAAACTGGGGATATTGAGCCCCTAAATTCTGTTGAATTAATCCAGTCAACAGAACTAGCCCTCTAACTCCCATCTGAAGAGTTTATCCCATCTTTGTCTGCTAAGCCAACCTCCACAGTAAACCTTTATCCCTTCTACCCCCAACTGATAAGATTAACCCTGCAGTGTCTGAAGAGTATTTGTCTGAGATGTCTCCTGGGATGAAGCCTGGGTTGTTGTCTAGGGCATTGTCTAAGGCAGATGCCTTATAAGACATTGATGAATGTACCCAATACCCTCCCTCACCACCCACTTTTGCTTCTAGAACTATAGCTAGACTTCAGTCCCAGGGAGCTCCAAGAGGTGAAGGAAAAACTGTGACCCAAGAGGAGGTATGCTACACACCGGAAGAACTGATTTTTCTAATATATACAAATAGAAACCTGGGGAATATGTGTTGGAATGGCTATTTTTGGTGTGAGGTATTGGTGTAAGGAACTTAAAGATGGATCTGCCTGAGTTTATTGGTATGGGTCCACTAAGCACACATTCTTCATTCAATGTTTTAGCTGGAGAGGTTAGAAGAAGATCTAATAATTTATTTGATAGCTTCACTGAAGCATGGATTAAGTGGTGGCCTACACTAAATTAAGTTGAAATGCCAGACTTCCTTAGTATAATAGAATAAGGTATTCAGAGGCTTAAGGAAATTGGCATGTTAGAGTAGATTTTTCAGGTAGGACCCACAGACCCACCCAGGAAGTGCCCAGAGGACACACTTTTCACCACAATGGTGAGGAACAAGTTTGCGAAGGGAGCTCAAGCACCCTTGAAGATTGTTGTGATTTCTATTTTATGTAAGTCAGATTTGACAGTGGAAATTGCCCTAACTGAATTAAGACACCTAACTACACTTGGATTGATTGGACTCTGTGGTGCTAGGGGCCGAGTGGTGGTACCTAATTGAAAAAGACAAGGTGAATGTGGTTACTGTAACAGACAGCAGAATCAAAGCAGTAATCAGAATAGTTTGAGTTGTATGGATTTACGGTGTTTGGTACTTAGTCATGGTGTGTCCATAGGAATGAAATTGATGAGAAATCTACTAAATATTTACTTGATCAGTACAAGCAGAAAATTCTAGGTCAAGTGAGTGGCATTCTAACCTGAATCACCAGAATAGAGAGTCACAGCCCCTCTATCCTTTCCAGGCTTTAGCAAGTTTATAGACCCACAACCACTTGAATGAAGGTGAGGTCAGATCCCCTTAAGGAAGGACCCCACTACAATGCCAAAAATTTATACTGTTAATCTTTCTCCCAGCCTTCCCCAGAGAGATCTGTGGGCTTTTACAAGAGTGACTGTTCATTGTGGGAAAGGAAATAATCACCCTTTTCAAGGATTACTGAACACTGGCTCTGAACCAACACTAATTCCAGTAGACCCAAAATATCACTGTGGCCCACCAGTCACAGAAGGGGTATATGGGTGTCACGTTATTCATGGAGTCTTAGCTGAGGTTCATCTCACAGTGGGTCCAGTGTGTACCTGAGCCAATCCCATAATGATTTACCTAGTTCCAGACTGCATAATTGGAATAGATATGCTCAGCAATTGGTAGGATGCCCACATTGGCTCCTTGACATGTAGGGTAAGGGATATTATGGTAGGAAAAGCCAAGATGAAACCATTAGAACTCTGTCTACCTAGCAAAATTGTAAAACAAAAGCAATACCACATTTCTGGAGGGATTTTAGAGATTACAACCAATATCAAGGTGTTGAAGGATGCAGGTGTGGTGATTCCTACCACATACTGTATCCCCATTCAACTAATCGATTTGGCCTGTGCAAAAAAAAAAAAAAAAAAGAAGGATATTGGAGAATGACAATGGATTATCATAAACTTAATCAGGTGGTGACTTTAATTGCAGCTCCAATTCCAGATATAGTTTCATCGCTTGAGCAAATTAATACATCTCCTGGTACTCAGTATGCAGTTATTGATCTGGCTAATGCCCATTTCTCCATACCTGTTTTGAAGGACCACCAGAAGTTTTCCTTCAGCTGGCAATATCAGCAATACACCTTCACTGTCCTACCTCAGAGACATATCAACTCTCCAGCCCTTTTTCACAATTTAGTCCATAGCTACCTTGATCAACTTTCCCTTCCACAAGATGTCACCCTGGTCCACTACATTGATGATATTATGAGTATTATGATGATTAGATCTCGTAAAGAAAAAGTATCAATTGACTCTAAACTTATTAGTAAGACAATTACCTGCTAAAGGGCAGAAAATTAACTTGACTAAAATTCAGGGACCTTCCATCTCAGTAAAATTTCTAGGAGTCCAGTGGTGTGGAACATATTGAGATATTCCTTCTAAAGTGAAGGATTTGTTGTTGCATCTGGCTCCTCCTACAAGCAAAAAGGAGGCACAATGCCTAGAGGGCATCTTAGGATTCTGGAACCAAGTTATCCATAATTCAAAGGCATTTGAAAACACCATGGCTTGGGTCAGGAGCACCTTAGTCTTCAAGGTGGCATCTTTCCTTTTGAACACTAAAGAGATCTTTTGCAGCAGATTTTTCCAATGCAATGCGTCCTCTGATTTCTTGACTGCTGCAACCATGGGTGTTGATCGTGGATCCAAGAAAAACGAAATCCTTGACAACTTCAGTCTTTTCTCCGTTTATCATGGTGTTGCTTATTGGTCCAGTTGTGAGGATTTTTGTTTCCTTATGTTGTGGTGTAATCCATGCTGAATGCTACGGTCTTTGATGTTCATCAGTAAGTGCTTCAAGTCCTCTTCACTTTCAGCAAGCAAGGTTGTGTCATCTGCATAACGCAGGTTGTTAATGAGTCTTCCTCCAATCCTGATGCCCCATCTTCTTCATATAGTCCAGCTTCTGGAATTATTTTCTCAGCATACAGACTGAATAAGTCTGACTTTAAACCAAGTTTTATCCCCTTGTTCTGTTCAAATGACTGCCTCTTGATCTCTGCACAATTTAAGGCCACTGTGCATTGTAATCAACTTGATGGCAACAGGTTTGGTTATAGAGAGAGAGAGAGAGAGAGCCCTGGTGGCACAGCTGTTAAGAGATACAGCTGCTAAACAAAAGGTCAGCAGTTCCAATCCACTAGCCGCTCCTTGGAAACCCTATGGGGCAGTTTTACTCTGTCCTGTAGGGTCGCAATGAGTCAGAATTGACTTGATAGCAGTGAGTTTGGTTTTTGGTATATAAATATATACATATACACACACAACATACACATGTGTATGTTGTGTGTATTTTGCTTTATACAGCTATCTTTTGAAGAAGCTTTAAAATGGTAACAAATATCTCTTATACTTATCCATGTATTTACCATTTCTTGTGCTTTTATTTTTTATTTATCTTAAATCATTTTCTTCATCTTCAATGCCTGAGCTATTTCATATATTCAGTCAAGTGTTCTCTTGGATTATGATAGGACACCTAGTCTGCTACCAGTTACTCTATTTGGACAGAATTATAAATTCTCTCTCTCTTTATTTCCTTCTTTTACTATTTTCCACTAGATTCAAGAGAGTGAATATGGAAGGCTTAAATTTGATTACTGTTTATTAAGTTATGTTAAAAAACATTTTCTATAGTATGGTTTCTTTTTGGCTATAGAGTTGTTCATTATATAACTTTTAACTATCAAGTTATATTCCAGCAAGTGAAATTGTAGATTCACCCACAGAGGGATGAAATACTGTATTAATAAACAAATAAGAAAAAACAAACTATCTTTGTGAGTTTGAATTCATCACAACGAAAATACTACAAAATCAAACGTATAAAGTGGAACTAAATGGGCCTATCTCTGGAAAATTCTGTCTCCACAGTTTTTTCAGAAAATCAAGGAAACCTAAAGTGATCAGAAAGTATAGTTTACTGTTACCATCAAGATAAGGGTAAAATGAAAGAATGATAATGAAATATCAGTACACAGATGGTTACTGTCTGAGCTAGAGGAAAAGATATATATACATATTTTTTTAACCAAGAAGTTTGTTATATTAGAGAATAGTTTGTGATAAGGTAGAGAAACAAGATATAGATGAACAAGCTCACACATATTAAAGGGAAAAAAAAGGGATGAAATAATTTTAACTGCTATAAATGAGTTATTAGAAAATGGGGTGATGTTTTGTTATCAAGAAATTGATACTGGGATCAAAACAAGTCAAATGGAAGAAGTAATATCTCAGATATTACTTCTCCAACAGAAGCAAGATTCTAAGAAAATAACTGTATTAACTCTTTCATGAATGGATTTTTTTTTTTCTTTTTTAGTGAAGCTATGTTTTTTCACTAATGGAATGGATGTTAAATCATTGTTTTTTTTTTTTTGGTAGCTTTTTTTTATTATTTGAAAAAATGGGATACCAATTGCAAATGGGGTATATTGGCCCCATATTTCATAAAACACATCACAAATGCAGGACCAATTGGTACCATGGCCCAGGAAGTTAATCACACTTCCTGATTACACTTAAGCCATACAATATCTTACTCAACTTTCCAAAAATAAACGCAAAATACTAAATAAATATTGTACTTGCTGCACATAATTGTTATCAGTTTGATTTAGAATATGTCATATTGGTACCGTGTTCCATGAAACACATCACAGTCACGGGACATATTGGTCCCATGGCCCAGGAAGTGCATCACAAAGTGTTTTCACCCCCAAAATAACTCATTTACTTGAATATTTCGGAATGTAGGAAACTGTACCTTTCCAATAACACAAAGGAAATAGCAAACATACTTGCAAGCCTTAACTCACTGTACAGAAGCCAAAAGACACAAAATTTTCACACAATCAGTCCTCCCACGAAGCATCTGGGAAGCATCCTCTCGTAAGAATGGTTCTCAACACTCAAATATGCTGCAGACCAACTTCCTTGTTTTTTAGGCAGTTGCACCGACATCCGCCACCATATCAGAATGTACTAAAGTGGCCCAAATGCCTGCCAAGAAATGTCCAGGGGTAGAAAATGTAACTGGGCTATATATCTCCCAGTGCTCTGGACATATTTTCTTAAAGATGGATATAGAGTCCATAGAAAGAAAGAAAAAAAAAAGTAATAACTCTTTGAATGTAGGAACAGACATACCAAGATGTTTTAAGGTTTTCAATCAAAAAGAATGGAAGTCTGAGAAAATCTAGCTAAAGTTTTCAAAAAATTATTGAATGACATGTAAGGTTATAAAATTGTAGATGGAAATGAGAATACTGCTTTAACATGGAGGAAACTTTTCTGAGAAAACTCATTGAATAAGAATTCTAAAGTGAGTTACAGACAAGAGAAGCCATGCTGCACAATCATAGATTCAGGCCAGACTTGGGTTAAATGATGGTCTGATGAAAGGCTTCCCTGGGTGGATGTATTCACCTTAGTGAGGTGAAGGTGAACATACATATTTTGACTAATGGTTGTTTTTGCAGACACAAAACTCATTTACTTTAACCTGTCACTATTCAAGCACCCACTGAAGGATTCGTGGACGAATATGTTAGAGCAGTGAATACCTGGGCCTGGAAACAAAGGTAAAGAATAAGTGAAGAAGACACTAAAAGTCCACAAATAATACATGTCCAACATTAGGGAGAGACACAAAACAGACAACACAAAATGTAAACTTTTACAAACTAAGCTGAGCTTTCTTGAATGGGGAGATAGAATAACAGGAGATTTTAATGGACATGTGAAATTTTGAAGAATGTGTATCAGAAGTACTGGCCCTGCCTGGTCCCTAGGGTCACATCTTCAGAAGCATGATAGCTGTCTGAGTTAGGGATCAGCTAAGCATGGGTCTTCAAAATACACATGTGAAGGGAAAAGGAAAAAAAAAAAACTGTCTTTCGAAGACACATTTCATAGAGATAAGCAAGCAATTATCTATGAGATGAGGTAGTAACTATTATAACAAACAATGGAAAATTCCTGCATACAAGTGTCTACAGAAGTTATGCTACTAGATGAGGATATAATCTCAAATATCCCCAACATTAGTAGTTAATGTGATACTAATTTTGTTGTAGTTTCTACATATAAATATTTTTGTTCACTGCTTTCTGTGGAGAGAAAATTGTTAAGCGGTGAAACACATTCACTTAATTTTTTTTTCAAGTGCAACTTGTAAATATACACATTAAAAAAATTTAAATTAGGAGGTTCTCAATACAAAATGTTTGATATTGTATTCCAATATCCAAAAAATCTAAACTGTATAGTACGTATAAAAATATGCTTAGGATAGATCTTCAGCAAGACGGTGGAATGAAACCTCCACGTTCCTAACACCCCACAAACACATATACACGCACACGCATGATCAAGCAGAAATTCTAGAACTAATTTCTCAGAACTCTGGGAACCAGTCAAAGGATTACAGCAAGAATAGAACACTGAATAAAGAAAAAGTTGATGTCAAAACGTATGAAAGCGTTGGTTTTCTGCGTGCCATGCCCCACAGACTTCCTGGCTTGGTACTGTCTTAAATTTGCAGAAGCCCCCACATTCCTAATGCGGGAGTAGAACAGAATTTATTTGCAAATTATTGTATGCATTCATCACACCCTTTCCAGAGGCTGTCTGAAAGACCGAAGTAAGGAACTCATCTCTATTTGGCCTATATCAAAGCTCCTATGAGGCAGAAAGGCAGTGGGCAATGCCCAACTGCTTCAGCTGCCTGTAGCCACCTCGTGCTAAAGAGCACAACTGAGGAATTCAATAAATGCGTAAGGACAGGAAAGAGAAGTCAATATAGAAAACACTGTGTATCCAGAGAAATATAGAAAGTAGCAGGCATGTCCAGAGCAAGACGCATGTTCAGAAAATACCTGAAAAGACCATGGAGGTGAAAACTTTGTACACTGAAAACTGAAACATACTGAAAGAAATTAAAGGAGATCTAAATAAATGGAGAGACAGCTCGTGTTCCTGGATTAGAAGACCTAACATTTTTAAAATGTAATAACACCAAAAGAAATCTACAAATTCAACACAATCTCTATCAAAACTCCAACGACATTTTTTCCAGAAATGGACAAGTTGATCGTTACTTTCATCTGAAATTGCAATGGCCTAGAATAGCCTAAACAATCTTGAAAAAGAGCAAAGTAGAAGATCTCATACTTAACAATTTCAAATTGTATTATAAAGCTACAGTAATTTAAACAGTGTGATGTTGGTATAAAGATAGACATATAGACCAGTGGAATAAAATTTGAGAGTCCAGAAATAAACCCATATATTCATGGCCAATTGATTTTCAATAAGGGTGTCAAATCCATTCAATGGGAATAGCATAGTCTTCCACCAACGGTACTGGGACAACAACTGAATTTCCTCATGCAGAATAACTAATATGGATCCATGCCTCATAATACATACAAAAATTAATTCAAAATGAATAATGACCTAAATATGAGTTAAAACCACAAAAACTTAGAAGAAGAAAAAAAAAAAAGAGGTAAATCTTCATGACCTGTTATTTGGCAAAAGATTCTTAGATAATAGCAAAAAATGTACAAGCAGCAACAGAAAAGATAGATAATTTGGACTTCATCAAAACAAAATAAACAAAAGTCTTTTGTTCACCAAAGGACATTATCAGGAAAGTAAAAAGACGACCTACAGAATGGGAGAATATATTTGGAAATCATATATCACATGAAGGTGTAATATCCAGAATATAGGAATAATTCCTACAACTCAAACACAAAAAGACAAACAACCCAATCAAAAATGGACAAAGGACATGAATAAGCACTTCTCCAAAGAAGATATACAAATGGCCAATAAACACTGGCAAAGATGCTCAACATCATTAATCATTAGGGAAATGCAGATCAAAACCACAATGAAACACCATTTGGTACCCACTTGGATGGTTAGGTGAAAGGTGAATGGATACCACCATTTCATGTTCTTATTCAATCTGTAGTCTGAACAAATTATCCAAGAAGCTAGACTCTGTGAAAATGAATGGGTATCATGACTGGAGGAAGACTCATTAACAGCCTACAATATGCAGATGACACACCTTTGTTTGCAGAAAAGGAGGATGACCTAAAGCACTTACAGCTTTCAGTTTAGATTACAACTAAATGTGAAGAAAATGAAAATCTTCACAATGGGACAGATAAACATCTTATGAAGCAGAAAAAACTGAAGTTAACGATTTCATTCTACTTGAATCAACAATCAACGTCCATGGAAAGAACATTCACAAAATTAAACTACATATTACATTGGTTAAATCTGCAGCAAAAACCTCTTTAAAGTTTTTAAAAGCAAAGATGTCACTTTGATGACTAAGGTGCACCTGACCTAGGCCATGGTCTTTTCAATTACCTCACATACAAGGGGAATTTTGATAACGAAAAAGGAAGGCAGAAGAATTGATGTATTCAAATTGTGATGTTGGTGAAGAATACTGAATATAGCATGAACTGCCAAGAACAATGAACAAATCAGTCTTAGAAAAAAAAAATCTGAAAAACAAAAACAGAATGTTCTTTAGAAATAACAATGGTGAGACTTCGACTTGCTTACTTTGGACTCATCATAAGAAAAAACAATCGCTAGAAAAGGACATCATTTTTGGCAAAGTAGAGGGCCGGTGAAAATGAGGGGAACTCTCAATGAGATGGATTGACACAATAGTCACAATAACGGACTCAACATACACTCTCTATGCATTGGTTTATTTGTATCCTTTATGCTATAATAAAACTGTAGTCATAATAGCATAACACTTTCCTGAGTTCTGTGAGTCATGGTAGTTTATTATACAATGAGAGGAGGGAGGTTGTGGCAACCCCTAAATTTATAGCCAGCAGGTTAGAGGAAGTAGATGGAGTCCTTGAGCAGCTTTTGGCTGGCGTCATGAGGAGGTAGTCATAATTCCCAAACTTGTAGCTAGCAGGTAAAAAGTGAGGATATCTTGGGGACCCCTAAGCTTATGGCTGCCATCTGAAGTCTTTGGCAAAATCGGCAGTCTGGAAGACTGTGCCCTTTTACCCTGTGATAGCTGACCTAACTCTGGTAGTTAGGGTCAGAATAAGAAAAAGTGCATTCGTTGTTAGTGTCAGAGAGCATATATAGTGTCTATTGAAAGACAGGAGCCCTGGTGGCACAGTGGTTAAGTGTCCGGCTGCTAACCAAAAGATTGGCAGTTTGAATTCACCGACTGCTCCTTGGAAACCCTATGGGGCAGTTCTACTCTGTCTTACAGGGTCACTGTGAGTCCGAGTTGACTTGACGGCATTGGGCTTGGTTTTGGTTTATCGAAAGATACACATGCAGTCATAGACACTGTAAGTATCACACTGTGTTAGGACCAAAGGTATTTGGTTTCTGTTCCATGTCCCTTACTTTAGATTCCTTGAGGCTGTGGACTCTATATTTTTCGTCTGTGCATGGCAAAGTTTACACATTAAATAAATATTTGTGAAACTGATTTGTAAATTTAAAAATGAACAAATGAACAAAGAAAGCTTCACTTGCCATTAGAGGCTCATCTGATGTTTGTGTACACATCACTCCTTTCTTTTCCTTTCTCTTTTTGATCTCTTCTATTCCTACTCTTGTCATCAGTCCCTAGAAATGGACATCATGCTTGGTAAGGGACAGGGTCAACGGTAAAAAGGAAGATCCTCAAGGAGATGGATTGACACAGTGGCTGCCACAATGGGCTCAAGCATAACAATGGTTGTGGGCATGGCACAGGACCAGGCTGTGTTTTGTTCTGTTGTACATAGGGTCCTCATGAGTTGGAACTAACTCGATGGCACCTAATAACAACAACAACATTCCTACTCTGTCCCTATCAACCTTCCTTCCCAGGAGTACCAGTCCTTTCTCTTGCACTGTTTCAAAACGTTCTCCCCAGTGCAGAAAATAATTGTAACAGCTGGTACCACAAAATCCTATTGCTTAAAATGGGAAAATAATAAATCTGAACAATGGAATTTTGAGAGTAAGAGAGTGAGGAGAAAGGAGATTTATTGAAGTTGGATATTTTTTCACTACTGAAAACACAGATCATAAAAACCTTTTAAATTATGCCTCTTGCCTGATATTTTCAGAAAAGACAGGGTAATAAGAATTCTTTTGAGCTACATTATTTGATTGTATCATTATAGTTCATAAAATATGTCTGATTTGTTAAAAAGCTCATTATATGTGTTTGTGATGCAAAAATATAATTTCAAATTCTATTGTATTAAATGGCTAGATCATTGAAGTATCCTACAAATACTGACAGATATTCTTTCTTTATGTAGCAGTCTACGTTAATAGATAGTTTATATAACTGGGAAGACTAAATTAAAGAATCAATAGTGGATGCTGTAAATTAGTTCAGAAAATGGAAAAGAAAAAAATAGGAATGAGTTTGCATGTATTATTTCCATATACCAATGTATTCATTTATGTCAATGCAAATAATTGAAATGCTAGTTAGTTTCTGGATTGAATTTGAAAGAGTGGGAACTTTCCTAAACTATTCATTTGTTACTGAAATTATAATATGATTTATTCAGAATCACTTTCCTCATCTAAACTAATAATCAGTATTATAGGCAGAGAATATGATAATACGTCATCTGCAATGAATAGCATTTGGAAGTTAGGCATTTCATAAATGTAACCAGCTTTGCTTTTTTCTTTTATGGCTGATTATTATATTTCCAGTTGTGGAATCTGCACATGAATCTTAGAAAACAGAAGTAGGTAGTGGGTGTAAAATAACAGAGCCAAAACAACAGTGAGATTTTATAAAATAGTTTCCCATCTTGGAAGATGAAACTTGGACTTCATTTGTAATTAAAGCACAAAGAAGATATCAAGACTGTACTTAAAAGTAAAAAGTATAGCCTGGATTGTTTATATAATTCAAATTCAGTAGAAAAATTCAAATGTTGACTTCGTTTTACTTATGTGAAATGAGAAAAATTGATTTATTTACCTTAGATGTTGAGGCACTACAGAGAGAGATTATATGTCTGGTATGCACATACATTGTTAATTGTATTTTTGTTTCTAACAGACTATAAGTTTCCAAATATAATGTTTTCTCTGAAACTATTATCACACTTCATTTTATTTGATGTTTTTCCATACACATAAATTTAGTTTTTAACCCTGAGGGATAAGGCAAGGTGCACTTCTGGGAGACCAGGTCCAGCCAGTTATACCTAAATGATAACAATCAGGAAAGTTAGCATAATATGGAAGGTCTGCAGTATATCAGGGACATTGATACTTATCCCCTTACACCATTTCCTGTATAGGGCTTTGGAGTACAGGCAACTAATGGAATTCATCAGTGAGTATACCGGAAGTCTTACTGGCTACACATATATAAAATATCTCGTATCTGTCTACTTTTATCTTCACCACTACCTCCTTAATCCAGCCTATCACCATCATGAAATCTCAATTTCTGCAGAGCTTCCAACGTGTGTTCCTTTTCTTTCTCCTAATTCCTTTCACTGATTCTTCACATGGAAGCCATAGTCATCTTAAAAAAAAAAAAATTTTTTTCATAAGGTTTCTCCCTTGCTTAAAACATTTCATTGTCATTAACGTCTCTAATTACATTAAGGATAAAATCCAAACCCCTTCCCCTGGGTAGCAGGATGTATATAACTTGACTTCTGCCTTATATTTCAAGCTCATCTTGAAACTTTCTCTTTCTTACTCATTCCAGGCTTCTTGGCCTTTTTCTTGTTCTCCAGGTATCTCAAACCTCTTCCAATATTAGGCCTAGAGCTTTCTATTCCTACAGCCTGGAACATCAACACTAGATCACTGCATGCCTGGCTACCTCTCACTTCAGGTCTCAGCCAATTGTCTCGTTCTCAGTAAGAATTTCTCTGGAATAACCTTCTCTGAAATAACTCAAAGCCCTTGACATGTTGCAACTCTTATTTACATCATCTACTTTTGCATAGTGGTTAAGTACTACGGCTGCAAACCAAAGGGTCAGCAGTTCAAATCCGCCAGGTGCTCCTTGGAAACTCTATGGAGCAGTTCTACTCTGTCCTATAGGGTCGCTATGAGTCAGAATTGACTTGACGGCAAGGGTTTGGCTTTGGTTTACTCTTATTTTTATTTACTAATTTTCACAATATTTAATATCTGGATTTTTTTTTCATGTTTTGGTTTATATGATTATTTTCTTTCTTAGCTCATCTGAGTGCTACTTCCACGAGATAAAAGGAGATGTATCTGTATACACGTATCTATCCATATATTTATAGGTATGTAAATATATAGACTTATAGTGACCGTATATACAAAAGAACAAAACATGCCTCTGTCCTGTGCCATCCCCCAAATCGTTGCTCTGCTTGAGCCCATTGTTGCAGCCACTGTGTCATTCCATCCCGTTGAGGGTCTTCCTCTTTTTTGCTGACCCTCTACTTTACCAGGCACGATGTCCTTCTCCAAGGACTTGTCCCTCCTGATAACATGTCCAAAGTATGTGAGTTGTGGCCTTGCCATTCTTGCTTCTAAGGAGCACTCTGGCTGTATTTCTTTCAAGACAGATTTGCTTGTTCTTTTGGCAGTTCATAGCAATCGATACTCTTCACCAACACTGTAAATCAAACAGGTCTTTTTTTTTTTTCCCAATTTTACTGTGCTTTTTTAGGTGAAAGTTTATAACTCAGGTTAATTTCTCATTCAAACATTTATACATGTAATTGTTTTGTGATATTGTTTGCAATCCCCACAACGTGACAGCATGCTCCCCTTTTCCACTTCGAGTTTCCTGTGTCCATACATCCAGTTCCTGTCCCTTACTGCGTTTTCATCTTGCTTTTGGACAGGAGTTGCCCATTAGTACTTTCCTTATGTGTGTTATTTTTTGTTTGTTTGTTTTATAGTCCTGTCTAATCTTTGTACGAAAAGTGTGTATCAGGAGTGGTTTCAGTTCTGGGTTAGTAGAGTGTCAGGGGGCCATAGTCTCGGGGGGTTCCCCCAGTCTCTATCAAACAAGTAAGTCTGGTCTTTTTTCATGAGTTTGGATTCTGTTCTACATTCTTCTCCCATTCTGCTCGGAGCTTTCTGTTGTGATCCCTGTGAAAACAGTCAGTTGTGGTAGCTGGGTACCATCTAGTTCTTCTGGGCTCCGGCTGGTAAAGTCTGTGGTTCGTGTGGTCCATTAGTCCTTTGAGCTAATATTTTCCTTGTGTCTTTGATTTTCTTCATTCTCCTTTGCTTCAGGTGGGATGGGACCAATATGGCCACTAGCAAGCTTTTAAGACCCCAGATGCTACTCACCAAAGTGGGATGTTGAACATTTTCTTTATGATCAATTTTCTTTAAAAATATATAAAAAGAATAATGTTAAAAGACTAGAAGGAAATATGTCAAAATGTTTGCAATGATTATTCCTTTTATTTTTTAATTTTTATGGTGTTTTATGTCAAAGTTTACAAATCAAGTCAGTCTCTCATACAAAAATTTATATACACCTAATTGTTCTGCCCCTAATGAGACAGCACACTTCTTCCCTCCACTCTCTCTTTTCGTGTCCGTTTGCCCAACTTCTGAACCCCTCTGCCCTCTCATCTCCCCTTCGGATAGGAGACGCTAACATAGTCTCATGTGTCTACTTGATCCAAGAAGCTCATTCTTTGCCAGTATCATTTTCTATGTTTTAGTCCAGTCTAATCCCTTTTTTTTTTTTAATCCCTGTCTGAAGAGTTGACTTTGGGAATGGTTCCTGTCTTGGGCTACCAGAAGGTCTGGGAGCCATGACCTCTGGAGTCCTTCTAGTCTCAGTCAGGCCATTAAGTCTGGTCTTTTTATGTAAATTTGAGGTCTGCATCCCACTGCTCTCCTGCTCCCTGAGGGGTTCTCTGTTGTGTTCCCTGTCAGGGCAGTCATCGAACAGCTGGACACCATCTAGTTCTTCTGGTCTCAGGCTAATATAGTCTCTGGTTTATATATGGCCCTTTCTGTCTCTTGGGGTCATAATTACCTTGTGTCTTTGATGTTCTTCATTCTCTTTTGTTCCAGGTAGGTTGAGATCGATTGATGCATCTTACATGGCTGCTTGCTAGCATTTAAAACCCCAGATGCCACTCTCCAAAGTGGGATCTAGAATGTTTTCTTAATAGATTTTATTATGCCAGTTGACTTAGATGTACCCTGAAACTGTGGTCCACAAACCCCCACCCCTTCTATGCTGGCTTTTGAAGCGTTCAGTTTATTCAGGAAACTTCTTTGCTTTTGGTTTAGTCCAGTTGTGCTGACATTTCCTATGTTGTGTGTTGTCTTTCCCTTCACCTAAAATAATTCTTATCTACTATCTAATTAGTGGAAACCCCCTTTCTCCCTCCCATCTCTTATAACCATCAAAGAATATTTTGTTCTCTGTTTAAACAATTTCTCCAGGTCTTATAATAGTGGTCTTGTACAATATTTATCATTTTGCAACTGACTAGTTTCACTCAGCATAATGCCTTCCAGATTCCTCCATGTTATGAAATGTTTCACAGTTTCATCACTGTTCTTTATTGATGCATAATATTCCATTGTGTGAATATACCATAATTTATTTATACATTCATTCATCGATGGGCACCTTGGTGGCTTCCATATTTTTCCTATAGTAAACAGTGTTGAAAAGAACATGGGTGTGCATATATCTCTTTGTGTAAAGGCTCTTATTTCTCTAGGATATATTCCAAGGAGTGAGATCACTGGATCATATGGTAGTCCTATTTCTAGTTTTTTAAAGAAGCACCAAATCGAATTCCAAAGTGGTTGTACCATTTTACATTCCAACCAGCACTGTAAAAGTGTTCCAGTCTCTCCACAACTTCTCCAACATTTATTATTTTGTGTTTTTTGGATTAATGCCAGCCTTGTTGGAGTGAGATGGAATCTCATTGTAGTTTTCCTTTGCATTTCTCTAATGGCTAATGATTGTGAACATTTCCTCATGTATCTGTTAGCCAGCTACCTTAATGTCTTCTATAGTGAAGTGCATGTCCATATCTTTAGACCATTTTTTAATTGGGTTACTTGTCTTTTTGTAGTTGAATTTTTGCTGTATCATGTACATTTTAGAGATCAGGTGCTGATCGGAAATGTTATACCTAAAAACTTTTTCCCAGTCTGTAGGTAATCTTTTACTCTTTTGGTGAAGTCTTTGGATGAGCATAGGTGTTTGATTTTTAGGAGCTCCCAGTTCTCTAGTTTCTCTCCTGCATTGTTAGTAATGTTTTGTATACTGATTATGCTATGTATTAGGGCTCCTAGCATTGTCCCTATTTTTCTTCCACCACCTTTATTGTTTTAGATTTTATATTTATGTCTTTGATCCACTTTGAGTTCATTTTTGTGCATAGTGTGCACGGTTTCATTTTTTTGCAGATGGGTAATCGGTTATGCTACCACCATTTGTTAAAAAGACTTTCTTTTCCCCATTTAACTGACTCTGGGCCTTTGTCATATATCAACTGCTCATATGTGGATGGATTTATGTCTGGATTCTCAATTCTGTTCCATTGGTCTATGTGCCTGTTGTTGTACCAGTACCAGGCTGTTTTGACTACTGTGGCTGTATAATTTGTTCTAAAATCAGGTAGAGTGAGGCCTCCGACTTTGTTCTTCTTTTTCAGTAATACTTTACCTATCTGGGGCCCATTTCCTTTCCATATGAAGTTGGTGATTTGTTTCTTCATCTCATTAAAAAATGTTAGAATTTGAATCAGAATTGCATTGTATCTATAGATGGCTTTGGGTAGAATAGACATTTTTACAATGTTAAGTCTTCCAGTCCATGACCAAGGTATGTTTTTCCACTTATGTAAGTCTCTTTTGGTTTCTTGCATTAATGTCTTGTAGTTTTCTTTGTATAGGTCTTTTACATCTCTGCTAAGATTTATTCCGTAGTATTTTATCTTCTTGGGGGCTACTGTAAATGGTATTGATTTGGTGATTTCCTCTTAGATGTTCTTTTTGTTGGTGTAGAGTAATTCAACTGATTTTTTTATGATTATCTTGTGTCCTGATAGTCTGCTGAACTCTTCTATTAGTTTTGGTAGTTTTCTTGAAGGATTCTTTAGGGTTTTCTGTGTATAAGATCATGTCATCTGCAAATAAAGGTACTATTACTTCTTCCTTGCCAATCTAGATGCCCTTTTTTTTTCTTTTTCTAGCCTAATTGCTCTGGCTAGGACCTCCAGCACAGTGTTGAATAAGAGTGGTGATAAAGGGCGGTTCCTGATCTCAAGGGGAATGCTTTCAGGCTCTCTCCATTTAGGATCATGTTGACTATTGTTTTTGTATAAATGCCCTTTATTATTTTGAGGAATTTTCCTTGTATTCCTATTTTGCTGAGAGTTTTTCCATGAATTGGTGTTGAAATTTGTCAGATGAGTTTTCTGCATCAATTGATAAAATCATGTGGTTCTTGTCTTTTGTTTTATTTATATGATTCATTACATTAATTGTTTTCCTAATGTTAAACCATCCCTGCATACCTGGTATGTATCCCACTTGGTCATGATGAATTTTTTGATATGTTGTTGAATTCTATAGGCTAGAATTTTGTTGAGGATTTTTTCGTCTAAATTCATTAGGGATATAGGCCTGTAATTTTCTTTTTTTGTGGTGTCTTTACCTGGTTTTGGTATCAGGGACATGGTGGCTTCATAGAATGAGTATGCTCTGAAATACCTTTAGTAGTAGTAGTGTTGACTCTTCTCTGAAAGTTTGGTAGAACTCTGCAGTGAAGCCAGGGCTTTTTTTTTTTTTGAGAGTTTTTTGATTACCTTTTCAATCTCCTCTTTTGTTATGGGTCTATTTAGTTGTTCAACCTCTGTGTGTGTTAGTTCACGTATAGTGTGTTTCTAGGAATTTATCCATTTCTTCTAGGTTTTCAGATTTGTTAGAATACAATTTTTCATAGTAATCTGATATGATTCTTTTAATTTCAGTTGGGCCCATTGTAATGTCGCCCATCTCATTTCTTTTTCGGGTTATTTGTTTCCTCTTCTGTTTTCTTTTGTCAGTTTGGCCAATGGTTTATCAATTTTGTTAATGTTTTTGTAGAACCAGCTTTTGGTCTTGTTAATTCTTTCAATTATTTTTCTGTTTTCTATTTCGTTTAGTTCAGTTCTAATTTTTATTGTTTGTTTTCTTCTGGTGCCTGTGGGTTTCTTTTGTTGCTCTCTTTCTATTTGTTCAAGTGGTAGGGATAATTCTTTGACTGTGGGCCTTTCTTCTTTTTGTATGTGTCCATTTATTGATATAAATTGACCTCTGAGCACTGCTTTCGCTGTGTCCCAAAGGTTCTCATAGGAAGAGTTTTCATTCTCATTGGATTCTATGAATTTCTTTATTCCTTCCGTAATGTCTTCTATAACCCAGTTGTTTTTGAGCAGGGTATTGTTCAGTTTCCATGTGTTTGATTCTTTTCCATGTTTTTTCTGTTATTGATTTCTACTTTTATGGCCTTATGGTCAGAGAAGTTGGTTTGTAATATTTTGATGTTTTGGATTCTGCCAAGGCTTGCTTTCTGACCTAATATATGGTCTATTCTAGAGAATGTTCCATATGCATTATAAAACAAACTGCCAAAAAATCTTCAACAATTCTCTCTGTATTTTCTGTTATGCCTCCCTGTTTTGGTACTCCAGTCACTGGTAGGTTATCTCTCTTGATAGAGTCCCCCATGATCCTTAAGGTTTCTTCATTTTTTTTTTAATTCTTTTATCTGATTTTTCTTCAAATATATTGGTGCTTTATCTTCAAGTTCAGAAATTCTGCCTTCCAATTTCTCAATTCTGCTCCTCTGACTTTCTACTGAGTTGTCTACTTCTATAATTTTATTGGTAATCTTCTGAATTTCTGATTGCTGTCTGTCTATGGATTTTTGCAGCTTATTAAATTTTTCATTATATTCTTGAATAACCTTTTTAATTTCAACTGCTTTATATGTGTGTTCTTTGGTTTGTTCTGCTTATTGCCTGATCTCCTTCCTAATCTTGTTCTTGATGTCTTAAAGAGACCTGTATATTAATCTTTTGAATTCTGTGTCCGGTAATTCCCAGAAAGCACCTTCATCCAGAGGATCCATTGATTTTTTGTTCTGAGAGTTCATTGAGGTGATCATGCTCTGTTTCTTTATGTGAGTTGATATTGACTATTGTCTCTGAGCCATCTATAAGTTATTTATGAGTTTATTTTATGTTTGCTTATCGTATCCTAGCTTCTTGCTTTGTTTTGTTTTGGTGTGCCCAAATGGGTTGCTTGTGTGAGCTAGCTTGATTATTTTCACCTTTGGAGCTCTGATGTCCTATCCCCAGATAACTAGAGCTGTTACCAGGTTTATCGGTCTAGGAAACCATTCACTTTTCTTCTAAGACTTCAGTTTAGGTGTGTCCAGGTAGCTGGTCATCAAGTATGTGTTGCAAGCTCTGTACTACAGTCTTGGAGGGCAGGGGTGTTTGGTGTAGGTACCAGTATCTGGTTGCAACAGGGGGTCTCACTCTGAGCAAAGCAGGGGGCTGACAACCATCCCCTGAGTGTCTCTGAGGAAAGCGTGTCCCTGTTCCCTAGAGCGTACAGGTGGGTGGACCATGGGTACTCAATGTTTTTGGTTTTAAGGACTGGGAGGTACCAGTTATCCTTGGATCTCTGTCGTGGGTGGCTGGGTGACCTGAGTGGAGCCACTAGTCCTTAGGCCCCTGATGTGGGTAGGTGAGTACCCTGTCTCAGAGGCAAAGTGGTGTCAAATATCAAACACCCACCTCTCCACTGCACAGCTGAAACAGTTTTAGTCTGCCAACAAGGGCCTTTTCTCCTGAAATAGGCCTACACAGGTCCACGTGGGGGGAAAAGTATTCAAAGTCCACGGACTGTTTATTCCTGGACAGGAGTCGCTTCAGTCCTGAGCTCCCCAAGTTAGTGGAGCTGGCAAATTATTTTTTCCCCAATTGTAAATTTATTCCTTCTCCAAGGCTGGGAGCATGGCTCAGGGTGCTCAACAAGGCCTATCTCAGGCCCAGGGAAATCAACAGCTACTGAAGCCAGCTTGGAGGCGGGGTGGGCGGGTGGCATGGTAAAATACATGCAAGTGCTCAGCTTTTGTTGAGAGCACTGTTCTTCTCTAGTTCTGGAAGCATGAGTAGGCTGTGCTGCTGATTGTTTCTTCCTGAGGAAACTGTGGCTGAACGCTATTACCAGCCCACCACAGCCACTCCTGGGGATGGTGCCTTAGGGATCCAGGCAATTCAGGTTCGGCAACTCCTCTCCACTTCTGAACCATCTCTCCCTTCCCCGGCTGCTCAGTCTGTTTCCTAAATTTGCCTTTAATGTTCAGGGGTCCTAGCTTGTCATAAATATAATCATTTCACTTGTTTTTTCGTGTCTTTATTGTAAGAGGGATCACCGGAACTATCTGGCTATTCCAACATCTTGGCCCTGCCTCCAAACATGTGAATTCCTATTTGTTTTTCCTTATTCATTGTCCAGCTTTCATGTGCATATGAGGTGATTGAAAACAACATGGCTTGGGTCAGGTGCACCTTAGTCTTCAAGGTGATATCTTTGCTTTTCAACCCTTGAAAGATGTCTTTTGCAGCAGATTTGCCTAATGCAATACGTCATTTTATTTCTTGATTGCTGTTTCCATGGGTGTTGAACTTGGATCTAAGTCAAATGAAATCCTTGACGATTTCAATCTTTTCTCTGTTTGTCGTGACGTCGTTTATTGATCCAGGTGTGAGGATTTTTGTCTTCTTTATGTTCAAGTGTAATCCATACTGAAGGTTGTGGTCTTTGATCTTTCAGTAAGTGCTTCAAGTCCTCTTCCTTTTCACCAAGCAAGGTTGTGTCTTCTGTATAATGCAGGTTGTTAATAACTCTTCCTCTAATCCTGCTGCGCCATTCTTCTTCGTATACTTGAGCTTCTCAGATTATTTGTTCAACATACAGATTGAATAGGTATGGTGAAAGGATACAACTCTGACTCACACCTTTCCTGACTTTAAACCATGCAGTATCCCCTTGTTTTGTTTGAACTACTTCCTCTTGATCTATGTACAGATTTCTCATGAGCACAACAAAGTGTTCTGGAATTCCCATTCTTCAGAATGTTATCTGTAATTTTTTATGATCCACATATTTGAATATCTTTGCTTAGTCAATAAGGCACAGGTAAGCATCTTTCTGGTATTTTCTGCTTTCATTCAGGATCAATCTGACATCCCTCATTCCAAGCTCTCTTCTGACTCCTGCTTGAAGTTCTGGAGGTTCTTTGTCTATCTACTGCTACAGCCACTTTTGAATGATCTTCAGCAAAATTTTACTTGCATGTGATATTAACAATATTGTTTAATAATTTCTGCATTCTGTTGGATCACCCTTCTTGAGAATAGGTATAAATATGGATCTCTTCCAGTTGGTTGGCCACGTAGCTGTCTTCCAAATTTCTTGGCACAGACGAGTAAGCACTTCCAGTACTGCAACTATTTGTTAAAACATCTCAGTTGGTATCCTGCCAATTCCTGGAACCTTGTTTATTGTCATTGCCTTCAGTGCAGCTTGGACCTCTTCTTTCAGTACCATAGGTTCCTGATCATGTGCTATCTTCTGAAATGACTGAACATCAACCAATCCTTTTTGTTATAGTGGCTCTGCGTATTTCATCCATCTTCTTTTGATGTTTCCTGTGCCAATTCATATTTTCCTTGTAGAATCCTTCAATAATGCAACTCAATGCTTGAAATTTTTCTTCAGTTCTTTCAGCTTCAGAAATGCTGAGTGTGTTCTTCCCTTTTGATTTCCCAACTCCAGGTCTTTGCACATGGCGTTATAATACTTTACTTAGTCTTCTCAAGGCACCCTTTGAAATCTGTTCGGCTCTTTTACTTCATCATTTCTTCCACTTGCTTTACCTGCTTAACATTTAAGAGCAAGTTTCAGACTCATTTCTGACATCCATTTTGGTCTTTCTTTCTTGTCTTTTTCTTCGTGTATGACGTCCTTGATGTCACTCTACAACTCATCTGGTCTTTTGTCATTAGTGTTCATTAATTCTATTCTGGAGATGGTCTCTAAATTCAGGTGGGACATAGTCAAGGTCATACTTTGGCTCTCGTTGACTTGTTCTAAATTTCTTCAGTAGGTGATCAATAAATACTGAATGAAAAAATAAATAGATAACTAGAGGTGTTTCCTGGTTTGTTTTTATTTTTTTCCTCCTTGATTTTTGCCTCCATGTTGTAAAGGAACTAGTTACAAGTGTCCTTTTCTCAGTGACATTCTTAATGGCTAAACTCCACACTTGTGAATATGTAGGTAGATTCTCCAGATTAGAAAGTGAGCTCATTCAAATAATAAAACCCAAGTATAATTATGAGATCTACCTTTTGCCAGTTTGGAAACAAATATTGAGTCTTCTTAGAAACTCGCTCAAAGAGACAATCCACAACCTCTCTGTATTTCAAATACCAACGGTGTCACCCATGGTGGACAGGTTTCAGGTGAGCTCTTAGACTAAGCCAGACTAAGCCAGACTAAAAGGAAAGACCTGGTAATCTGCTTCCTAAAATTAGGCAAAGAAAGCCCTATGAATCACAACAAAATATTAACTTATATAGTGCTGGAAGATGAGCCCCCTAGATTGGAAGGCACTCAAAATACACAGTGGTCACAATGAACTGGCACATATCAATGTGAGAATGATGCAGGACTGGGTAAATGTTTTGTTCTGCTGTGTATGGAGCCACCATGAGTCAGAGTTGACTCAACGGCAACTAACAACATCAAGTAAGAGACAGTAGAATACTGTGGGTAAAAATTAATACAGAAATCAAATTACCTGTGTCTAAATCTTGAATCAGCTACAAACTAGTGATATGACCTTGAGCACATTACTAAATCCTTCTCCAGTTTCTTGTTTTGTACACTGGGTGTCACTATGGAATCTATATCATGGAGTGGTTATAATAACTTGAAACAACATGTGTAAAGCTCTCAGAACAAAGTCTGAAGTACGCGAAGCATTCATTAACACTTTGCTATTATCATTTTACTGCCCCATATCAACCCATTATTGGGGCGTAAATCGCTAAGTGCAAAAAGCCAAGCCCAGCAGAAATAGTGGTAGCTGCTGGCTCAACTTGCTCAACAGAAAGTCCTAGCTCTGCAATAGAGAAAAACTCTGGTCTTAAGCATCATTATGTCTAGATAACATTTTGATGTCGTATTCATTAAGAAGATAAAATGAATATCTCCTAAGGAGTCCCTGGGTGGTGCAAACAGTTAAGTGCTCAACTTACTAACAGAATGGTTGGTGGTTCAAACCCACCCAGAGGCACCTTGGGAGAAAGCCTTGGTGATCAGTTTCTGAAAGATTACAGCCTTGAATACCCTATGGAGTGCGCACATGGGGTTCATCTGAATCAGAACTGAGCCTATAGTAACCGGTTTAAGAATGTACTAGCTTGTGTTTGCCCAGGAGCAGACCAGAGAATGGGATTTAGTTTTTTTTTTTATGTTATTTGGGCTCTGGAAAGGATTACTAGCAGGGAGTGACAAAATGATACAGAGAAGGAATAGTTAGGAAGCAATAATGAGAACGCTACTAAGCCAGTTTAAAAAAAATGAGCAAGCAGAGATTACTTTCACAGTAAAACACTGAAGCTTTGTGTAAAACATCTCAGAAATACTTTTTTCAAAGGAGGGAGCTGATGTATTTACACGCACTGGCTGTAGGGTACTCTTGAGGGATGTTAGTTCCCTGAGACTAAAGGCTTTGCCATGTGTTCAGGCAGAGTGGCTTTACAAGATTTTGGGAGTGGGAGCATGGTTCTCAGACACAGGTGCAGATAATAGTGGGAGACACAGAAAGACCTGAGGTTATGGGCAGGGTACGGAAAAGTCTGCTGCAAAGGGAAGAGCAGTTCACAAGGTCAAAGTTTTGTTCCACAACTTATGGTTCCAAAGGACCAATGTAAGGATAGCTCAATATTTCCAATGCTCTTAAGCCTCAGTGTAAATGTTGAACCAGAACGGGAATTCCCCATCTCAGTGCTGGGGAAACCAGCCCTGGGCACTCTGACAGGGATCTCAGTGACTACAGCTTTTGGAAACTCACTCAACTCATGACCAAATGATTCACCCATTTTTGAGCCAAAACTTGCTTCCTAAGTTTCTGAAAGGAAATGTAGTAGCTTTATCACATCATTAGCTGAGGAGAACTTGTTCATTAGGAGACCCCTTTCTATTCCTCTAGCCAGCAAGATAACCAGTGGTGTTGAGACTCTACTGAGTAAGTGGCCCATAAACAAGCCCACAGGAGCAGTTTAAAATAATTACCCATTCCATTTTGTGCCAGTGAATAGATTCTTATTTATAGTGATTAAGAAAAATAAACTGGTATTCTAACTTCAAAGTTTTCCTTTTATAATAATATTTCTAACTTTTCACTTAAGTTGATTCTCTGTATTTTTTTTTTCTTCTTATTTCTGTTGTTGAAGAAGTTTACATTGTTTATTTGGCATTTTCTTGTTGCTTTATATGATTATTTTTCTTCAGCTTTCAATGGCTTTAAACCTTTTATACGTAGAATGTTATTTGAGAAATATGAGATGGATAGAGTCCCAATGACATCACAGGCAACAAAAATACCTATATAGGTATTTGAGAGGGAAAGATCTGTATTAACTAAAGTAATGTTAATGTTCTAAATAAGTGCCCAAAAGTGCAAAAAAAAAAAAGTTGATTTTTTTAAGAGAATCTAAAAAATTTCCAGCAGCATTGAAATTATTTGTCCGTGTACTAATATATGCAATAAATTCTTCATACAAGGTTTAACTAAGAGATGACTCTTTTTCTTTTTAACAACCATAATTTGATGTTTATTTCAGAGTGAGGACAAACAATCTTTTTCTCTTAGACTGTTCTAAAAGATTTATAACTTCACTACAAAATTCAATGCAAGAGTCTTTTTTTTCAATTTTCAGAGGCAGTAGCACTCTTAGGTGCTCCTACTTGCTTTCACAGGAGGTTCATTTATTTATGTAGCTCTTTCTCCACTAGCCATATTCTCTAAATATCTAATTAGACAAAACACACAATACCATGTGATAACAAAGCATTTGTTTATTTTAAGCAAAATGAAGTTTTGGGCTACTTTAAAGGGACTTTAGTGATCACTCTAAAGGAGGAGGCAAATTTAGGTACACATTTGAATATGGTCTAAAGACTATTTCATACTACGAAAACATATTTTTAAATGTAACCTCAACACTCCATGGAACATCACAATTGTTCTGTCTCAGGAGGAAAATTCAGCAAGTAAATTGTTTACGCCTATAGCAAAATGCTGAAATTTTTACTAGATGCCTGCTCTCCAGGAAGTTTTGCAGGTTGCTGAGTGGGAGGCTGACAGACACAAATATCTTCGTGCCAATCAGACACTCCCTTGAAGGTTCTTGGCACCTCTGAGGCTCAACAACTAACTCACATGCTGAGTAACTGAGGGCCCAAGAAGCATCCATAGCCCTGGCCAGAGGCCTACCTCCAGGATCCTCGGGTTCTCAAACAATCCCTGTGATAAAAAAGCACCTGGAAATTCTTCACATCTTACAGTTCTCTATAAGCACCAGAGAGAAAGTGCTGGAATCCACACACATGAGCAGAAGGGGTGTGAAGAGAGTAGTTTAAGGGATTAAGTAAATATTTTTTATATTACCATCACCCTCTGATGATTACATGAGAAACTTTCTCATGTTTTAAAACACATATTGTGTCCAGACAGTAACATCAGGTTTTAACAGGAAGCATAAACTCAATTGTCTACAATTCATACGTAGTTCACTTTGTAACTCTTTCATATATATTGATTTTGTTGTGTGTCATTGAGTTGATTTCTACTCAGTGACCCTGTAGAGCAGAGTAGAACTGCCCTATAGATTTTTCTAGGCTGTAATCTTGACAGATGGATCCCTGGTAGTGCAGTGGTTAAGCACTGGGCTGCTAACTGAAAGGCTGGAGGTTCAAACACACCAGCCTTTCAGCAGAAGAATGTGGCAATTTGTTTCCAGTAAGATTACAGCTTTGGAAAATTTATGGGGTAGTTCTACCCTGTCCTGTAGGGTCATTATGAGCTGGAATTGACTTGAAGACAATGGGTGGTAGTGGTAATCTTTATAGGAGAAGATCACCTGGTCTTTTCTCCCTCAGAGCAGCTGATGGGTTCAAACCACTGACCTTTCAGTTAGCAGCAGAGCGCTTAACTATTGTGCCACCAGGGCTCCTTCTTTCAGCTATATCTATAACAATATATGTACGTATTTGTATGTGTGTGTGTGTATAGACATAACACGTTCATATATGTATAAAAAAAGTATACATACAAATAATATATAAGTATATGCATATATAATAGTTTATATTTTATGCATACACATGACAATATGAATTTTTTAAATTTGATATTTAGAGGATATACCTATATATATACATGGAGTGATTTTCTATATGAGGAAATGCTTATTAATAAAAAAATCACTTACATAGGAAACTCAGTGTGCAGAACATGAATGAAAATTGGGAAACCATCAAAACATTTCCAAGTAAATTCTATATATGGAAAGGGTCTTGCTGATTTATGGTGTGATAGATGTGATTGATTCAACAAAAACAAAATAACATAACACCTTCCATGTTCCAGCCATTATGCTGTAGGTTGAAACGGTTATATCGTCTTTTAGCAGCTTGACTCTGGTTGAAAAGATGAATGATTAAATAACTAACTACGATATTATCTAATTTTTGCTACTATAAATGTAGGTATCAACTATAAATATTTGAAACAATTGAATGAAACTAAAGTGCTTTTTAAACCTACTATTTAATTTTTTTTTTTTTTTAATTAAAGGGGAGTTTGAAGAAAAAAAAAAAAACACAGAGAAATGACCTGAAAGAACTTATTTCCTAAGTCTACTGTACAATGTCTACTGTTAAATATATGATAAAAATCATTTCTAAAAAGTCTTACTTAGGACTTATCTGAAAGAAGTTTACAAAGAGAATACTTGATTCTTCAAACTTGGGTCTGCTAATTATAATTCAAATTCACCATAAAAATGTAAAGATTTTTTAAAAACATTTTTTTAGGAAGATATAGTAACAACAGTTTTTCAGGCTTTAGATGAAAAATGGCTGTTTTCAACATGTTTTTAAATAAAAACCTGCTACTTTAAAAAAAATTTTTTTACTTGAAAAATAATAAATTATGTGCATATATAAACATACACGGCACCTTGGTGGTGTAATGGTTAAGACCTATGGCTGGTAACCAAAAGGTCACCAGTTCCAGTCCACAAGCCATTCCCTGAAAACTCTATGGGGCAGTTCTACTCTGTCCTCTAGGGTTGCTATGAGTCAGAATTGACTCCACGGCAATGGGTTTGTTTTTTGGTTTTGCTATAAACATACACACACACATATATACATCAACAATAACTGATATACTCCTGAAGTGCTTAAACCATTTAAGCATAATGTATTTTCAACAATATTGTTCAAACCCATACTATATGACACACACTGTGATATGTTCTGGTGATTAATAACAAAGAAAAAAGACAAAATTCATGCTTTATGAAGTTTACATTTAGTTGTAGGAGGACAAGAAAGTTTTTAAAATATAAAATATATTTTAAATAATAATAATCATAACAGTATCTAATTCTCACATAGCTCCTGAAATGTGTGGCAAGTTTTTTTTTTTTTTTTTTTTTTCATAAGTGCTGTAAGTAAATTAGCTCTTTTAACGTGTTTGAGAGGATAAAGACTACAAAGAAACACCTGGCAGGGCAGAGAGAAAGGATGGGTCCATGGTAGAGATGTCCATTGAAGATAGAGTGGCCAGGGAGGTCCTCACTGAGAAGGGGACATTTGACCCTTGGAGTTTTCCAAGCAAACTTTCCAGATAGCTGCATGGTCAAATGCCTGTTATGTTCATGAAACATTAAGCAAGCCTTGGCTAGAAGGGAATGAGGCAAGGGAGAGTAATAAGACATGAAATGAGGAAGGGGGTCATAACAAATATGGATTTATGCCACTGATAGAACCACGGCATTTACTTCCATCTTAGCAAGGAGTCCTTGAGGGTTTGCCTAGGGAAGTAGCGTGGAAGTAGTCTTTTGATTGTGACTATTTTGTCGATGAAATAAGAAGTATATCCGATGAGAATAAAGATGGAGGTATTACAAGTTAAAGGAAAGAGGAGAAAGTATAAAGAAATTGTCTAGGAGTATGAGAAGTGAACACACTGGGGAATGCAGTAGCATTAACTGTAGGGTTAAGGGTCGAATAGAGATGATAGATATAAATCGGAAGTGAGACCAGTCAGCATGAATAAAGTGAAAACCAATCAGATGCAGAGTAGGCAGGTGATAAGATTTAGTCATGACTGATTTGTTTGTGTTTTCCAGGAAAGTATGATGAAACAAGAGATAGACTAAGGAAATATGAGTGTGCGAAGGAGTGATTATAGTGATGGACCCAACTCTAATCTGGTTAAGGATGGAAATGAGGACTCCAATGTTCTCCAGCTTCTATGATGACATTTTGATATTTTCTAAGCATACCCATTGCCTAGCTATGTGAAATAGATATTTATTACAATATGCTTTACCAAGACTCAGGTAATATGGAGAAATTTTAAAGAAATCCAAAAAATATAGGTTAAATTATATTGTGTTCAAACTTATTTTCAAGACAACCACATCATCTAAACCCAGAGAAGCTGTAAAACCTGCAGTTTATTTGTCATACTGCAGAAATCATGTTGGATATATCTGGTTTATATCAAAGGAACTTTTATTAGTAAATCTCTGAATGAGCAGATATATTTTTCTTGAGGACTCGAGACAGTTCATCCACATTTTTCCAAACAAAAATTTGATTTCTGACACCTACATCAAAAAGTTGTTCTATCTGAATTGACATTTCTTTTATATTTCTGGTTTTCTCCTGTATATTTATGCTTTACTTGTGTACAGAGAACGTATTTTATTAAAGTCTCTACTCAAATTCTCTCTTTGCTCCTTGCCTCTGCGGAGCTAAGTTTGGAACATCTGCTGACATCAAGGCAAACAGCACGTGCCTAACATCAAAAGCAGTCCTGAGTTGGAATCAATAGGTACTAGAATCAGAGCAAAACATGAAAAAAAGGAGCAGAAATTTAACAGTTTCACACCAAATTTTTGAGGTATTGTTATGAATACTCAGGAACATGTTTTATTATTAGGACAATTAGAAAATTGCCCCAAAGATTAGGGGCAGGATTATTCTTTATTGCCAGCTGTCTCCTTTCATTACCACTCTTCTTCTTCCCTTCAATTCTCTCCCATATCCCAGATTCATGATATGTTTTCAAATCATGTTTATATGCTGATGGTGAAAGAGTTACTTTAACATGAGATAAGCTCACGGTTTATTGGCTCCACATTGACTTTTTAAAAAATAATTTATTTTATTTCTGTTGTTGAGACTATACACAGCAGAAGACATACCAGTTCAACAATTTCTACATGCACAATTCAGTGACATTGATTACATTCTTTGAATGGTGCAACCATTCTCACTTTTTCTGAGTTGCTCCTCCCTGATTAACATAAACTCACTGCTCCCTAAGTTTCCTATCTAATCTTTCAAGTTGCTTTTTTCAATTTGATCTCATATAGACAGATCTTCAAAGTGCACAATGCTCAAGGCAGACATTCTTCCCTAGGTAAGCTAAATTATTGCTTGGTTTTAAATAAGAACTTCAGGAGGTATTTTTGGTTTAAGGTTTAATTATTACCAAGGAGATTTTAATTAATACTCTTATATTTGCATATTTTCACACTATAGATTGATCTCTAATTTGTTTCCATGTGCTAAAAAAAAAAACATAAAAATCATATTTTTTTTAGTTCAATTTGAAACTACATTTTGCCTACATATAAATGAGTATCTGCCTCTCATGTCTTTGCTGATTTCATTTCACATTTTTACTTGCCTCATTACCTTAGAATGTCTTTTTCGTTCTGCTCAGAGAATTTGTCTTTAAATGATGTAAAATGCATTTTGATGAACTGCATACACTATTCTTTACATACACTATTCAACAACTCTTTCTCAGATCTGTTCCTGTAAATACACTCTCTCCCTTTCTCACACTCACCCAGCTGAATGCCTTTTGCCTGAGCACCATATTACTTTAATTTTCTGTTAATCACCAGCTTAGTGGGAATCCAAATTTATTGGTCCTTTTCTTAAGTAAAGAATATTTCAATGCATAATAAAAAGTTGAAGAGAAAGATATTGCTTTAAAGCTATGTTTAGTTTCACTAAAACAAGAAATCACTATTTCCCTGTGGCAAATTTAAAATAATATTAACCAGAAATTAAATATATAATCATGGTCTATTTTAACATTTATAAACAGATTAAGTATCCTTGAATGATAAACTAGAAAATAAACAAAATAGTGTAACATTTCAACACATAATTCATAATTGAAACTTTCTCCTTGTCTTGTTTGCTCAGGTCTATTATGAATTTCATCGTTACTGCTGGTGGCTAAATTTAGTAGCAATGACAAAAATGTATAAATGGAGCATCCCAAAACCAACAGATTGATTAAAGAAATAAATTGATATTACCACATAGTAGGTGATATTTATAAGAAATAGATTATGAACCATCTACTATCTATTTATACCACTATGTGATAATACATTTTTATTTCTTGTAACAAAATAGTTTTATAGCACATGGTCATGTTTTTGTTACACTTGCATTTTTTTTAATTTGAGAAAGAATTGTATTATTAAGAAACAGATAAGACAAGTTATATTAATTTGGGAAGAAATCCCCAGTATTTCTTTAAAAAAAACTGGCTCTCTCTAAGTATTGTTCTATTCCTTATATCTTTGTAATTGTTAAGGCAACGGGAAAGATACACTATACATTGTTCCCTTATTTTTGGGTGGTATCTCCCCACTATACGTTTGTTTTCTATTGCTGCTGTAACAAGTAACCACAAACTTTGTGCTTTAAAACAACATAACTTTATTATCTTCCATGGGTCAAATTCTGACATGGGTTTCACTGGAATAAAATCAAGGTGTTAGCAGGACTATGTTCCTTTTGGAAACCCTAGGGTAGAATACATTTTCTTGCTTTTTCAGCTTCTGGTGGCTCCTTCCTCTATCTTCAAAACCAGCAACATTGCATTTCTCTGACCATTCTTCCGTTGTCACACGTCTCTCAGGAGAGCCAGAAAAAGTTCTCAGCTTTTAAAGACCCATGTGATTAGATTGGACCCACCTGGGTAATCCAGGGAAATTTCTCCACTTGAAGGCCCTTAACTTAATCATATTTATATCTATCATCTAGTTGTCTATCAATCACCTTATCTATCATCTATCTACCTTTCTATCATCTATCCATCCAGAAATGAGACATTTGTGTTTTGTAATGTAAACAAGACAATCACTGTTTGATAAATCAATCTGTGATAATTTGCTATAAGTTTATGACTTTAATGTCAAGTTACCTGAGTTTCAAACTTAATTATTATTATCCTAAATGCATGTGATACTGGCCATCAATTCTTGCCTGTTTTCCAGAGTAGAAAGATACATCATGTTTTAATGTGATGTATTTTAAACACCTTGACATGTGCTCCTTTACTGTATTAAGCTGCACAAAACCCCAGTAAAAGCTGCACAGGATACTCAAAATGCCATAAAAGTGTTTTCAGACTATGCATGTTTTAGCATGTCATACTGAAAACAAAAGTTTCATTCTATCATGACTTAACATGGGTTGTACAAAATATGTAGTTTTTCCTTTCTTTAATATTGTAAAAGTCACAGAGGTTAATGGGAATGTCAGGTTCATGAAAAAATGTCAGCTGAAAAACAGACTAAATAATCTTTGGATATTGACTGATTGCAATAGACTAGTTGGTTTATTTTATTTTTGTTATTGTTGTTGCTGTGTTTTCCCTTTTTTGTTGCACCTGCTTTGCACTGCCCATCACTCAGTTAATGATGTTAAAACCAGTAATTTCAAAGTAAGACAAATGATTGGCTACCAATAGTCTCCAGCTTCACGGACTCACTCTTGTACAGTGTTAAGTGCTTGATTGATGTGCTCCCGTGTCACTAGCTATTTCCTGTAGCTGCTTTAATCTTTCTCCTATCACTTTTCACCACCTGAGAGATGCATTTATCCATTTGTTCATTTTCTGAGAGCTAAACTAGATTATAAAGTCCATGAAGAAAGGAAGTTTGTTCCTCTTGCTCACCACTGTATCTCCATTGCTTCTAGTAACAAGCATAGAGTCCCACCCACTGCCATCAAGTCAATTCCGACTCATAGTGGCCCTATAAGACAAAATAGAACTGCCCCATAGAGTTTCCAAGGAGTGCCTGGTGGATTTGAACTGCTGGCCTTTTGTTTAGCAGCTGTAGCTCTTAACCACTACGCCACCAGGGTTTGCAAGCGTAGAGTAGGTGCTCACAAAACATTTGGTGAATGACTGCCTTCTTGCTTAAAGATGTATAGCCAATTTTTAAGTCAAAAATGTTGAAGAAGGGCCATTTCAAAGACCACATCATCTGCTTGTTCATATTCCTTGAAAATTTGGTTTTGTGCCGTAAGTGTTATAAACCTATATGTAGAATAAATGCTTTCATAAACCTATATGTAGAATAAATGCTTTCATTAATGTGAATTTCTCACACATTTTCTATGCAGTAGTGATTTTGTTAACTCAATTACTTGCATGTCCTTGCCATAATGAATTCACACTTTCATGTTTTCAAGCTACGTGATTGTGTGTAAATGAGAGTTTGTTGCAGATGTGCTTTGAAAAATCCTTCCCAGTGAACCAAGTATTTACTGCTACTGGACAGCAATACAATTTAGTATCTGACTTGTGTTCCTTTGAATTTGCTTGATGCCCAAATTTTTCCATGGATTTCTTAACAGTTGACAATGAATTACAATCATGTAAAATCATTTCTATGTCAACTTGTATAACTATAAAAAAAAATTTTTTTTTGTATAACTGTAGTTAGTATAAATTGATCTACAATTGCCAGGAAGTCTAGTGTTGGATATTAGATCTGAGGGATAAAATTATATTATAATTATACAAAGCACATGTACTCAAAATGTCATTTTAAAAAATAACCATTCAGTATGATACACTTTTTGACAGTTAAGGCTGGTAAAAATAGCAACGCTGATAACTGTATTTTAATGCAAATGAGATTTGCATATTCAAAGATTCACCTTTCTGAAGTGAAGCCTCACATACAGTGTTCTTCACAATGGGACTGACTTGAAGATTTTAGCTTTTAGCCTGTGTGCCTGTGAAGGAAAAGAGACTGATTTTATTACAGTTAAAATTTTCTTTACTCAAGCTTCAGAACTTTTAAGTTGTACAGATAGTACACACACATCATAACATCAAATACTTTGACAACTTAAAATTATTCAGTTTTCCCATATACTTTTCTTGACTTTTTGCCTCCACGTTAAAGCATATGAGAAAACAAAAATCTTAGCGTTATGTTTATTCCGTATAGCTACAATATATTTTCTTCAATAATATTTAACACTACAAGCACTTCCCACACCATTCCATCAAATAATTTCATAAAATTATAATATGGCATGACATATTTTGAATATATATATTCCTACTAGAATTTAGAAACTTCAAAAGTTTCCTCCACACTTTCAGACATTCCAAAACATATTCTTAGGTGTCTTCTCCACATTCCTCCTATTCCTCTTATCACATCTTCCATCCACACACTCCCTCGGCTAATAACATACTTTATATGGCTTTTAGACATTAAAATTACTCATCCTTCCTTATTTTTCAACTGCTAACTCTAATTAGGAAAACTTGGTAGCATAATGGTTAAGAGCTATGGCTGCTAACCCAAAGGTCAGCAGTTCAAATCCACCAGTCGCTCTTTGGAAACTCTTTGGGGCAGTTCTACTCTGTCCTATAGGGTTGCTATGAGCTGGAATCAACTCAATGGCAATGAGTTTGATTTTGGTTTTTATCTTTTAATTGCTTTGTTTAGACCATTTATTCTTAATGTAATTATTGACACAATTGGATTTAGGCCTACTATTTTATTATTATTATTGTTTCCTGTTAGCTCTCTCTCTTTTTCATTGTTCTGTTACCCCTCTCCTTCTTACTTCTGAATTTCTTTAATATATTTTAGCATTCTGATTTACCTGTTTGTTTTTTACTTATATATCTTCATATCATATTTTAAGAGTTTACTAGTTCTTAAAATATCCATACTAAATTTATAGTAAATATTTTGCCACTTTAAGTGAAACTTAAGATTACGTAGGTCCCTTTACTGCTTCCCTTCAATGTATTACAGTTGTTATAGGTATTAATTTTACATAGATTGAAAATTCCATCATAGAAAGTTAGAGATTTTGCTTTCAGTAGTCATGTATATTTATACAAAATTCTTAACAGGTAAAAATAGTCCATTCTATGTCTCAGATATATAGTAAATATGTTGCTTTCATGCTTGAAGTTCCAAGTTTCCTTCAGTATCATTTTCCTTCCACCTAACAAACTTTCTGTACCATTTGTGGTAAAGAAAGCATGTTGCTGATGCATGCAGTTTCTCAGTTTTCTTCCATTTTTATTCCTGAATCATCTTTTACATCACTGGATATAGAATTCTAGATTGACAGTTTCATTATTACAGCATTTTAAAAATGTTATTTTACTGTCTTCTGGTCTACATGGTTTCTGATGAGAAATACATAGTCATTTAAACAACTTTATCTGAAGTGTGTCATTGTTCTCTAGATATTTTAAAATTGTGTCCATTATCTTTGTTTTTGGCAATTTGATTATGCCGCATCTAGGTATGGTTTTAATCAAGTTTATTCTAAACATTTTGAATATGTAAATACATGACTTTCAACAACTTTGGGAGTTATAGATTTTTGCTTTCCAATGTTTTCTTTTTACCAATTTGTTTTTCTTTTATACCTGGGATTCCAATAATACGCATACTTTTTTTTTTTTTGGATCTTTTGTTTTCTTTGTTCTTCAGAGTAGATAATTTTTATTTCTCCGTTTTTAAGTTCACTGCTCTTTACGCCATCATCTCCATGCTGCATTCAGCTCGTCCAGGGATTTTTATTTTCTAAATTTCACAAATAACATATCATGAATTTAACATTTACAATTAGTTCATTTTTATAGTTTCTAAATTTCTACTCTGAGCCTTTATACAAACTCTGTGTAGTTACCTTTACCTACAGGAGTGGTTATAATGGCTTTATTTGCTTTTTCCGATTAGTCTAAAAGACGGGTTATGGCCAGGTTAGCATCTGTTGATTGTCTTTTATCTTCAGAATTGTTCATATTTTCCTGTTTTTTTTTTTTTAATATCCAATAATTTTGTATTTTATCCTATACATTTTGAATATTATGCCTGTCAGGCACAAACCACACACTCTTCTGAATAAAAGGGCTCTTTTTTTCTCAGTTCCTTTGTCCTTTTTTTGGCCAGAAAGTCATGCTTTTACCAGGGATTTCTCTGTCCATGATGCATCTGCCCTGTTGCTCCACAACTGGGCTCTGCCATCAGGACAAAGCCAGAGAATAAATAAATAAAAATAAAAAAGAAGAAACAGAAATTCATTCTTTGCAATTTGTTCCTTCGGGCTTTGACTGTTTTCCAAGATCTATAAGGTTTATACATTTTGAGCTGAGCTTTGTAGTCATAATTTGTTGAAGTGATAGGTTAGAGTAGGCTTCTGTTAGTATAAGGCACTGCCAACATTTTGAAAGTTTCTTATATCAGTTGTCATATACTTATTTTCTTTCAGTTTTTAAGCAGGCAATAAGTCTCTCTTTTCTTTAGGGTAGCACTATTGCTTAAGAAGATCTCTTGTAACTCTAGTTTCTATACTGTCTTTTATTTGCATACTGTTATTTTGGCACTTTTTATTACCCGTTTATTATCATTCTAAAATTTATTTTAGAATATCTTGGGTTATAAACCTGTTGCCATTGAGTCAATTCCAACTCATAACGGCCCTATAAGACAGAGTAGAACTGCCCATAGTGTTTCCAACGAGCAGCTGGTGGATTCGAACTGCCAACCTTTTGGTTAGCAACTGAACATTTAACCACTGCACCACCTGGCCTCCATCTCAGGGTATAAAACCCAAAAAAACAACCAAATTCTTTACTTACTGTAGAGTCAATTCCTACTCTTAGTGACCCTATAGGACAAAGTGGAACTGCCCCATAGGGTTTCTAGGGAGCACCTGATGGATTCAAACTGCTGACCTTTTGGTTAGCAGCCGTAGTACTTAACCACTTCACCACCGGGTTCCTATCTGAGGGTATAGGACTCTTGAATTGTTATTAATATAGTCTGTGTACAAATAAAACATTTTTCCTACTTAATTTAAATAACGTTTTTTTCATGTTTCAATTTTTCTTACATACTACAATTTTTTTTCTTGAATTTCTATTGATATGGATATATCTCCATTGTACTTATTCCTTGGCCACCATACTTGTTTGACTATAGTGGCTCCAGTGGGTTGTATTTTGGCCCCTAAAATATATCTGCACCTGAAGCCTGTGAATGTCACCTTATTTGGGAAAAGGGCCTTTGTAAATGCAATTAAGGTGAGGATCTCAACATGATCCTGGATTTAAGATGGACCCTAATTCTAACGATATGGGTTTTATAAGAGAAAAGATAAAGGAGACTTTAGACACAGAGACACAGATAGAAAAAGGCCATGTGAAAACTGAGGCATTTGTTTTTACTTTAATAGATTATTATTTTTTCTTTATATTAAAACATCTTGGATGCCAGGATAAATGCTCTTTATTCACAAAGGATCATTTATTGTATTCATTGTTGGATTGGATTTATACTTTGCATTGAATTTTGTGTCAATATTCATTAGTGAAATCGACCTATGATACTTTTTATTCTCAGACTAATTTTTTTTTATTTGACTGTAAGCTTCTTTAATGAAGGAAGACATTTTTTAAAATGTTGCTACTAAACTGTACAGTAAGTAATCTCAAGGGTCACAGCTGAACTATTTTAATATTCTTCCTTTGCCTAGCACATAATATGTGCTCAATAAATCTTTCTTAAACTGAGTGAAAACTAAAAAACCCTAAAGCAATACCAATGACTTGCTGTTGAGCCGACGCCAATCCGTGAGGTGTCCATGAGTGTTAGAGTAGAACTGTGCTCCATAAGGGTTTCAACTGCTCATTTTTCGAAAGTAGGTCACCAGGTCTTTCTTTCAAGACAATTTTTTTTAAATACTCATACCTTCTTCAAAAATGAATATAAGAGGATTTTACCCATTTTTATGATCTGAAAATTTTTAAATAATGAGATTATCTGTTCTTTATAATTTAAACAGAAATTATAAAAAAATTTATTTCTTGTACCACTTGTAATAGAGTTTTTCAATCCTTTTTACTCTCATTAACTGTAATTTTTATTTTCAAGTTCTTTTCTTCTTATTGGGTAGTTTTGGGCAATTTTACTTTGTTAAAATTATCATATCTACTTTTTAAAATGGTCCTTAAGATACTGTGGTATTACATAATAAATCACTTATAACTTTATAAGCTTTTAACTATGTCTTGTTTTTATTACAAGACTTGTGTAAGTTTGTTCATTCTATCTTTTCTGAAAACAGACTCAAAGAGAGTTACCAATTTTGACAGACTTTTCAATGACCATATCAGATAAACATTGTTGCAAAACACACCATTCTAAAATCCAGTGACTTTCACAATTCACCCAATATAATCTATTAGCATTGCCATTATTTTTTAATTTACAGTATTATTTTCCCTCATCAAAATCACTAGAAAAGGATATTATACTTGGTAAAACTGCAACAATGAACTCAAATATACCAGTGATCATGAAGATGGTCATTCATTCAACCCTCAGGATCATGCAACATTTATTCTGTTACACAAATGGTCACTATGAGTTGGAGACAACTGAATGGTAACTAACAACTGTATCATAAATTAGAATTATTTTGCAATTACTCTTTTTCTTATTCATTTCTTTACTAGATTTCTTTTCCATACAGTTGAAGTTCTGGAAAGGCAAGGACAATGTCTGTTTTGTTCATTGTTCACAGTCTGTAATACAGAATTGGATCATAGAAACTAGCCAATAAAAAAATTCTTTTATGAATATAACACATTTTTTTAAAAGCAGGAGCTCTGATGGTAAAATAGTTAAGAGTTTGGCTGCTAACCAAAGGTTCACTGTTTAAACCCTCCCAGCCGTTCCATGGAAGAAAGACCTGGTGATATGTTTCCGTAAAAATTACAGAGAAGAAAAACTTATGGGCAGTTCTACTCTGTCACATGGGGTCACTATGAGTGGAAAATCAACTAGACAGTTCCTAAAACAGCAATATTTAAAAAATGCAAATTACTGAAAAAGTTTTTTTTTTTTTTAATATGTGACATCATAGCTATCAATCTTTGGTGGTTCAAACTTGGTAAGAAAATTGGAATTATTTAATAATCAATTTAATGTGCTTTTTAAACAGTACGTTATATGACTTCTTCACTTAAAATATTTATCAATTAAATCATTTAAATATATTTATTAACTGTCAATCATATTTCAGGTATTCAGCTAGGCTCTAAAAAATAAATAGAAATAGGTTTACTCTGACATCAGGAAGCATACAGAAAAATCCTAAAGACAATTGTTGAATAGTAATTCACTTTTCTAAGCACGTCATAAACAAACTGGAGAGGAAAAAAGTAAACATACTACAAACTTTAGCATATTGCTGATTAATTCTAAGGATTTTTTTAAAGTTTTGTTAATATTTTTGGTCATGTTTTCAAAGATGTAAACTAAAACAATTAAAAATAATAATTAATAGAAGAAGCCTAAAATATGACCCAGTTTATTTAAAGTTCAAACCTGTACAAATGTAATCAAGGGTCATCGATATCAACTCCTTCAACCTTCATTTTTCTATCACATTAAAAATATTTATTATTATAAAAGAAATCAGGAAATATACAAAGTTATAAGTAGAATGTTGAAATCATCTTCGATCCTTATGTCTTATAATTATGGTCAGCATCTTAATGTATGTTTTTTAATTTATACACAGATAAACATATGTGAAGATGTGTGCATGTGTGTTTAATGCAGGCCTATTATAAACAAAATTGCATTAAGCTTATAAGACATTTATAAACCTGTTTCAATAGGTAAATGAAATTTTATGAAAAAATTAATATTTTTTACCTGTATCTACACATTTTTAGAGAAGGACCTACAGTGGTTCTCTGAATCTTAAAAGAAAATGAGACTCAAAAAAAAAAAAAAAAGTTATGCTGCACTATAAGATTGTATCACTTAATATGCCCTGACAACATTTTCATGGCATGAATTAAAATTATAAACATAAAAAATTATAATTATTTATATTCTATATGATTTTAGTTTTTACTTAATCTTTAATTCATTACCATTCTTATCAAAAAAAAAAAAAATCCAGTGCTGTTGAGTCTATTCTGACTCATAGCAACCCTAGAGGACAGAGTTGAACTGCCCCATAGAGTTTCCAAGGAGTGCCTGGTGGATTCGAACTGCCAACCCTTTGGTTAGTAGCCGTAGCACTTAACCACTACACCACCAGGGTTTCCTTACTATTCTTATTACCCTTAAAATATAAAACTTGATCAACCTCACTCATAAGATAAATGCAAATTGGTACTAAAATATACTGTTTCTCAGTTATCAGAATGGTACAAATTAAAAAACTGGATATTACACTCTGTTGGGGAGTGTGTGGGAATTCAAAATCATACAACTGCTGAGTTGAATTTGACAGTATGTAACAAAATTATTTATCATTCTCTCCAATATTATGATTTATTATTTGACCTAGTAATCTTACTTCTAGTAATCTAAAGTCAAATACCTGTAAATATAAGTTTATTCGTAATAGAAAAAATATTGTAAACAATCCCAATGTCCATCAGTAAGGAGATGGTGTATCTGCCTAAAATAAAACCTATAAATTAACATGAAGTGATTTCAAAGATCTTTAAGTAAAAAAAAGAAAATATATAACCACATGTATTACATATTAATATTTTTGATATATATGTATACCCATTGTCATCATTTGGCTCGGACTCATAGCCATTTTATAGGACAGAATAGAACTGCCCCATAGGGTTTCCAAGGAGTGGCTGGTGGATTTGAACTGCTGGCTTTTTGGTTAGTAGCCAAACACTTAAGCATTGGAAACATTATATATATATATATATGCGTGTGTGTGTGTGTGTGTGTGTGTGTGTATATATATACACATGAAACAGTGTAATTACAAACTAATGAAAATTGTTACCAATAGAAGACAGACAGGAATAGGATGCAGGAGAAAGAGATGAGGGAGAAATGAAAATTCTCAAAGCATGAATTTTTACATAGATCACATTTTAAATCTTATAAGTGTTTTAAACGTTTAAAAAAGAAGATCCCAAAAGCAAAAACAAATCAAAATAACATTCTATGTCTCCATTTAAAGTAAACTAAGGGAGGTTTTTAAGGGAGGTGGAATTTTCAGTTCAGTGAAGTAAATAGAACCAACATATTTTTTTTTTTTTTTTTCTCATACTGAGGAAGCTGAGGAAGGTTCAGTTTGGAAAATATTCTCAGAGTGCTGAAGCAAAGATGGAGCAAGAGAGAAGAAAGGAAGAGGGAAATGAGGGATTAACTGAATGTGTGTATAGATAAGGAGACCTGCCGGAACAGTGGTTAAGTACTAGGCTGCTTACTGAAAGGTCGGCAGTTCGAACCCACAGCTCAGTGACAGAAAGATGTTAGCAGTCTGCTTTCCTGAAGAGTATAGCTAGCCTTGGAAACCCTAATTCCTACACTGTCCTATAGGATCTCAATGAGTGGGAATTAACTCAGTGACAACGGGTATTGTTAGATGGCTGTAGCCAGGTACTTAGTTCCAGGTTTTTAAAAATGCAATTGTTTAAATTATCATTTTATTTTCTTTGGAAAATGACTTAATTATCTTAGTAGAACTAGGTCAGCTCTTTTGCATGCTAGATGATCTATCTATCAGGATCCTGCAAGGAATGGTATGGCACATTCCACCAGGGTAATGGAGGGGATTGTAATGACAGGACTAATTACAAAATGTCAGGCAGGATTAATGAAAGCCAGTTAGGAATATTAAAGTACCTGTGTCTAGCAACAGCAGGGAGCTCTTATCACCCAGTTGCCTGGAGGTGTGAAGGGCCAATGGGAGCAAGGCTATGTACAGGAATTGAAGCAGCAGTTATAAGGTATAGAGTAGATATGGATAAACAAACAGAGAAGATCCAGCACAAATACTTAGTGCAGTGCTTCTTGTTTCTATATGTACATGTTCTTCACTGTAGTGGTTGACTCCTCATTTGCTCGTCAAAGAAAAAGACAACCAGTTGTCAAACTGTCCAGTGTACAGTTTAAAGTTGTGGAATCTCATTCATAAGTACTTGTGGATAAACCAGAATCATCAGGCACTCGAAGTAAGTCTGTAACATGAGTAAAAGACCAGGAGGTGGGAAAGAGGTCAACAAGAGAAAAACTGACCCTCTGAGGATATTGTGATAATTTAGGGTATTTAGGAAAAGTCAGAAATTAACATGAACAAATGCATTATTTTCTCACAAAGTTTTAAGTAAATCTTGAATTCATAAAACAAGAAACATTTACTAAAACAAACTACTAAAGAGAAGTAAAGGATCTTTGGCAATAAAAGAAATATACTGTTTCTAACCAAGAGAAGAAATCACTAGAAAATTTAAAATACAAAGTTAAGGACACCTACCAAAATAAACAACTAAAAACAATGGGAGTAAAAAATGTATAAAAGATGAATGCCACAGAGAAACAGTCTAGGTAATCCAAAAAGTAAGTAGTAAGGGGTCCGGAAGAATTGAAGAGGAAAAAATTATGAAATATATCATATAATAAAATAGCATTGTTGAAAGAAGGCACAAGACTTCAAATTAACATCCTCCTACAAATACTAGTCAGGATTAGTAGAGGAAAAATATTGTGATACTTTGAACATTAAGAATAAAGAGAAGAAACTTACTTCTTCCAGGGGAAAATCTAGTCACTCATAAAGAAATAAAAACCAGACCATTATGAGATTTTGGGTGATAAAAGAAGAGGGAATTATACCTTTTCAGACCTTAAGAAAATTGTTTTCAGCCTTATGTTCTCTAAGCCAATAATTAGTTAAAGTGACTTTAAAACAGTGGTACTTAAGATTTGTAAATCATTCAGAAATTTGCCACCTAAGCATTTTTTCTTAGAATGTTATGTTAGCATTTACTCCAGTCAAATGAAAGGCAAAACACAAAAGGAGAAAAACATGGATTCAGGAACCATTTGATAAAAACCTGGAGGAGAGGCGGGGCCAAGATGGCGGACTAGGTGGACGCTACTGCAGATCCCTCTTGCAACAAAGACTCGGAAAAACAAGTGAATCGATCACATACATAACAATCTATGAACCTGAACAACAAACACAGATTTAGAGACAGAGAACGAACAAATACGGGGAGGCAGCGATTGTTTTCAGAGCCTGGAGCCAGCATACCAGTCAGGCGGCTTCATTAGCATCCGAATAGCCTGAGCCAGAGGGAGAACTCTGATAGGGATCTGACTGCATTTTTTTTTAGCGGATTTTCTGGAAAAACTAGTTTCCCAGTGACGGCCCAGAGACAGCAGTCCATATCAAACCACATAAAGAAGCAGACCACGACAGCTTCTCCAACCCCCCAAACAAAAGAATCAAAATCTTTCCCAAATGAAGATACAATCCTGGAATTATCAGATACAGAATATAAAAAACTAATTTACAGAATGCTTCAAGACATCACAAACAAAATAAGGTAAACTGCAGAAAAAGCCAAGGAACACACTGATAAAACAGTTGAAGAACTCAAAAAGATTATTAAAGAACATAGTGGAAAAATTAATAAGTTGCAAGAATCCATAGAGAGACAGCATGTAGAAATCCAAAAGATTAACAATAAAATTACAGAATTTGACAACGCAATAGGAAGTCAGAGGAGCAGACTCAAGCAATTAGAATGCAGACTGGGACATCTGGAGGACCAGGGAATCAACACCAACATAGCTGAAAAAAAATCAGATAAAAGAATTAAAAAAAATGAAGAAACCCTAAGAATCATGTGGGACTCTATCAAGAAGGATAACTTGTGGGTGATTGGAGTCCCAGAACAGGGAGGGGGGACAGAAAACACAGAGAAAATAGTTGAAGAACTCCTGACACAAAACTTCCCTGACATCATGAAAGACGAAAGGATATCTATCCAAGATGCTCATCAAACCCCATTTAAGATTGATCCAAAAAAGAAAAACACCAAGACATATTATCATCAAACTCGCCAAAACCAAAGATAAAGAGAAAATTTTAAAAGCAGCCAGGGAGAAAAGAAAGGTTTCCTTCAAGGGAGAATCAATAAGAATAAGTTCAGACTACTCGGCAGAAACCATGCAGGCAAGAAGGGAATGGGACGACGTATACAGAGCACTGAAGGAGAAAAACTGCCAGCCAAGGATCATATATCCAGCAAAACTCTCTCTGAAATATGAAGGAGAAATTAAGATATTTACAGATAAACACAAGTTTAGAGAATTTGCAAAAACCAAACCAAAGCTACAAGAAATACTAAAGGATATTGTTTGGTCAGAAAACCAATAATATCAGATACCAGCACAATACAAGGTCACAAAACAGAATGTCCTGATATCAACTCAAATAGGGAAATCACAAAAACAAACAAATTAAGATTAATTAAAATAATAATAATACACATTATAGGGAATCATGGAAGTCAATAGGTAAAAAATCACAATAATCAAAAAGAGGGGCTAAATACAGGAGGCATTGAACTACCAGATGGAGAGTGATACAAGCCGATATAGAACGATACAAGTTAGGTTTTTACTTAGAAAAATGGGAGTAAATAATAAGATAACCACAAAAAGGTATAACAACTCCATAACTCAAGATAAAAGCCAAGAAAAACGTAACGACTCAACTAACATAAAGTCAAACACTATGAAAATGAGGATCTCACAATTTACTAACAAAAACGTCTCAGCACAAAAAAGTATGTGGAAAAATGAAATTGCCAACAACACACATGAAAAGGCATCAAAATGACAGCATTAAAAACTTATTTATCTATAATTACGCTGAATGTAAATGGACTAAATGCACCAATAAAGAGACAGAGAGTCACGGACTGGATAAGGAAACACGATCCATCTATATGCTGCCTACAAGAGACACACCTGACTCAGAGACACAAACAAACTAAAACTCAAAGGATGGAAAAAAATGTATCAAGCAAACAATAAGCAAAAAAGAAGAGGAGTAGCAATATTAATTTCTGACAAAATAGACTTTAGACTTAAATCCGCCACAAAGGATAAAGAAGGACACTATATAATGATAAAAGGGACAATTGATCAGGAAGACATAATCATATTAAATATTTACGCACCCAATGACAGGGCTGCAAGATACATAAATCAAATTTTAACAGAATTGAAAAGTGAGATAGACACGTCCACATTTATAGTAGGAGACTTCAACACACCACTTTCGGAGAAGGGCAGGACATCCAGTAAGAAGCTCAATAGAGACACGGAAGACCTACTTACAACAATCAACCAACCTGACCTCATTGACTTATACAGAACTCTCCACCCAACTGCTGCAAAATATACTTTTTTTTCTAGCGCACATGGAACATTCTCTAGAATAGACCACATATTAGGTCATAAAACAAACCTTTGCAGAGTCCAAAACATCGAAATATTACAAAGCATCTTCTCAGACCACAAGGCAATAAAACTAGAAATCCATAACAGAAAAACTAGGGAAAAGAAATCAAATACTTGGAAACTGAACAATACCCTCCTGAAAAAAGGCTGGGTTATAGAAGACATTAAGGAGGGAATAAGGAAATTCATAGAATGCAACGAGAATGAAAATACTTCCTATCAAAACCTCTGGGACACAGCAAAAGCAGTGGTCAGAGGCCAATTTATATTGATAAATGCGCACATACAAAAAGAAGAAAGAGCCAAAAGCAGAGAACTATCCCTACAACTTGAACAAATAGAAAGTGAGCAACAAAAGAACCCATCAGGCACCAGAAGAAAGCAAATAATCAAAATTAGAGCTGAACTAAATGAATTAGAGAACAGAAAAACAATTGAAAGAATTAACAAAGCCAAAAGCTGGTTCTTTGAAAAAATTAACAAAATTGATAAACCATTGGCTAGACTGACTAAAGAAGTACAGGAAAGGAAACAAATAACCCGAATAAGAAACGAGAAGAACCACATCACAACAGAACCAAATGAAATTAAAAGAATCATTTCAGATTACTACGAAAAATTGTACTCTAACAAATTTGCAAACCTAGAAGAAATGGATGAATTCTTGGAAAAACACTACCTACCTAAACTAACACATTCAGAAGTAGAACAACTAAATAGACCCATAACAAAAAAAGAGATTGAAACAGTAATCAAAAAACTCCCAATAAAAAAAAGCCCTGGCCTGGACGGCTTCACTGCAGAGTTCTACCAAACTTTCAGAGAAGAGTTAACACCACTACTACTAAAGGTATTTCAAAGCATAGAAAATGACGGAATACTACCCAACTCATTCTATGAAGCCACCATCTCTCTGATACCAAAACCAGGTAAAGACATTACAAAAAAAGAAAATTATAGACCTATATCCCTCATGAACATAGATGCAAAAATCCTCAACAAAATTCTAGCCAATAGAATTCAACAAAACATCAAAAAAATAATTCACCCTGATCAAGTGGGATTTATACCAGGTATGCAAGGCTGGTTTAATATCAGAAAAACCATTAATGTAATCCATCACATAAATAAAACAAAAGATAAAAACCACATGATCTTATCAATTGATGCAGAAAAGGCATTTGACAAAGTCCAACACCCATTTATGATAAAAACTCTTACCAAAATAGGAATTGAAGGAAAATTCCTCAAGATAATAAAGGGCATCTATGCAAAGCCAACAGCCAATATCACTCGAAATGGAGAGAACCTGAAAGCATTTCCCTTGAGAACGGGAACCAGACAAGGATGCCCTTTATCACTGCGCTTATTCAACATCGTACTTGAAGTCCTAGCCAGGGCAATTAGGCTAGACAAAGAAGTAAAGGGCATCCGGATTGGCAAGGAGGAAGTAAAGTTATCACTATTTGCAGATGACATGATCTTATACACAGAAAGCCCTAAGGAATCCTCCAGAAAACTACTGAAACTAATAGAAGAGTTTGGAAGAGTCTCAGGTTATAAAATAAACATACAAAAATCACTTGGATTCCTCTACATCAACAAAAAGAACACCGAAGAGGAAATAACCAAATCAATACCATTCACAGTAGCCCCCAAGAAGATAAAATACTTAGGAATAAATCTTACCAAGGATGTAAAAGACCTATACAAAGAAAACTACAAAGCTCTACTACAAGAAATTCAAAAGGACATACTTAAGTGGAAAAACATACCTTGCTCATGGATAGGAAGACTTAACATAGTAAAAATGTCTATTCTACCAAAAGCCAGCTATACATATAACGCACTTCCGATCCAAATTCCAATGTCATATTTTAACGGGATAGAGAAACAAATCACCAATTTCATATGGAAGGGAAAGAACCCCCGGATAAGCAAAGCATTACTGAAAAAGAAGAAGAAAGTGGGAGGCCTCACTTTACCTGACTTCAGAACCTATTATACAGCCATAGTAGTCAAAACAGCCTGGTACTGGTACAAAAACAGGCACATAGACCAATGGAACAGAATTGAGAACCCAGATATAAATCCATCCACGTATGAGCAGCTGATATTTGACAAAGGACCAGTGTCAGTTAACTGGGGAAAAGATAGTCTTTTTAACAAATGGTGCTGGCATAACTGGATATCCATTTGCAAAAGAATGAAACAGGACCCATACCTCACACCATGCACAAAAACTAACTCCAAGTGGATCAAAGACCTAAACATAAAGACTAAAACGATAAAGATCATGGAAGAACAAATAGGGACAACCTTAGGAGCCCTAATACAAGGCATAAACAGAATACAAAACATTACCAAAAATGATGAAGAGAAACCAGATAACTGGGAGCTCCTAAAAATCAAACACCTATGCTCATCTAAAGACTTCACCAAAAGAGTAAAAAGACCACCTACAGACTGGGAAAGAATTTTCAGCTATGACATCTCCGACCAGCGCCTGATCTCTAAAATCTACATGATTCTGTCAAAACTCAACCACAAAAAGACAAACAACCCAGTCAAGAAGTAGGCAAAGTATATGAACACACATTTCACTAAAGAAGATATTCAGGCAGCCAACAGATACATGACAAAATGCTCTTGATCATTAGCCCTTAGAGAAATGCAAATTAAAACCACGATGAGATTCCATCTCACACCAACAAGGCTGGTATTAATCCAACAAACACAAAATAATAAATATTGGAGAAGCTGCGGAGAGATTGGAACTCTTATACACTGCTGGTGGGAATGTAAAATGGTACAACCACTTTGGAAATCTATCTGGCGTTATCTTAAACAGTTAGAGATAGAACTACCATACAACCCAGAAATCCCACTCCTGGGAATATACCCTAGAGATACAAGAGCCTTCACACAAACAGATATATGCACACCCATGTTTATTGCAGCTCTGTTTACAATAGCAAAAAGCTGGAAGCAACCAAGGTGTCCATCAACGGATGAATGGTTAAATAAATTGTGGTATATTCAGACAATGGAATACTACGCATCGATAAAGAACAATGACGAATCTGTGAAACATTTCATAACATGGAGGAACCTGGAAGGCATTATGCTGAGCGAAATTAGTCAGAGGCAAAAGGACAAATATTGTATAAGACCACTATTATAAGATCTTGAGAAATAGTAAAAACTGAGAAGAACACGTACTTTTGTGGTTACGAAGGGGGGAGGGAGGGAGGGAGGGAGGGAGGGAGGGAGGGAGGGAGGGAGAGGGTTTTTTATTGATTAATCAGTAGATAAGAACTGCTTTAGGTGAAGGGAAAGACAACACTCAATACATGGAAGGTCAGCTCAATTGGACTGGACCAAAAGCAAAGAAGTTTCCGGGATAAAATGAATGCTGCAAAGGTCAGCGGAGCAGGGGCGGGGGTCTGGGGAACATGGTTTGAGGGGACTTCTAAGTCAATTGGCAAAATAATTCTATTATGAAAACATTCTGCATCCCGCTTTGAAATGTGGCGTCTGGGGTCTTAAATGCTAACAAGCGGCCATCTAAGATGCATCAATTGGTCTCAACCCACCTGGAGCAAAGGAGAATGAAGAACACCAAGGTCACACGACATCTAAGAGCCCAAGAGACAGGAAGGGCCACATGAACCAGAGACCTACATCATCCTGAGACCAGAAGAACTAGTTGGTGCCCAGCCACAATCGATGACAGCCCTGACAGGGAGCACAACAGAGAACTCCTGAGGGAACAGGAGATCAGTGGGATGCAGACACCAAGTTCTCATAAAAAGACCATACTTAATGGTCTGACTGAGACTAGAGGAATCCCGGCAGCCATGCTCCCCAGACCTTCTGTCGGCACAGGACAGGAACCATGCCCGAAGACAACTCATCAGACATGAAAGGGACTGGTCAGCGGGGGGGAGAGAGATGCTGATGAAGAGTGAGCTAATTATATCAGGTGGACACTTGAGATTGTGTTGGCATCTCTTGTCTAGAGGGGGGATGGGAGGATAGAGAGAGAGGGAAGCTGGCAAAATTGTCACGAAAGGAGAGACTGAAAGGGCTGACTCAAGAGGGGGAGAGCAAGTGGGAGTACGGAGTAAGATGTATGTAAACTTATATGTGACAGACTGATTGGATTTGTAAACGTTCACTTGAAGCTTAATAAAAGTTAATTTAAAAAAAAAAAAAAAACCTGGAGAGCAACAAAGGGAAGTTCTAGAAGGGCAACAAAGGAATATTCTGGAGCGACAGCTTTAAAAAATGACTGCAGAATATGAAGTCTACTGTGAAGAAGAACAATGGTGACCTGCAGGAATAAAACTCCGAAGAAAAAGAAAAATGTGTGTTTGATAATGATATAGAATTATGATTTGGAAAAGTACAAGACGAAAGGAATAAAAGGTAACTAAAAACTTTTAAAAAAAGGAAAGAAGGAAAAAATCTATAAAAGAAAGGCATGTTTCATACATAAACAAATAAAAGTAGTGATTGAAAGAGTTTAAGGAAAAAGAATCAATTTCAACTTCTTGTCAAGAAAACTCTCCTTTATGTAGATTAGTGGTTTTGACTGGATCCCTTGAGAACAAGATGTAGTGAGAAACTACTTGGTGCAGCATTAAATATTTACAATAACTCTGTGCAAAAATTTTGCTGTTTATTGATTTTTAACTTATGCTCTTAAACAAAATCACTAAGTAGCCAGTTATCATCATATAACAAATGCAAATGGTTAAGCCCTCAACTACTGGCTCACCCATACGTGCCTCGGAGGACAAACCTGGCCATCTACCTCCGAACGGTCACAGCCTTGTACCTGTACTATGGCGTGTATCTACTCTGCACACATGGGGTCAGCACGAGTTGGACCAAGGCTAGTAAGAACAACATGGGTAGAAAAGTAAAATGGGGAAAATGAGGAGGAAGGAAAAGGAAGGACATTGATACTTTTGCTTTTATCTTATGAAATGGAGATTAAAAGGGATAATATTTATTATTGATAAAGTAATGCAACTTCAGTATATGTTTCCAAATTTTACAGGTGACTTTAGGAATGTAGAGGTTATAGCAGTTTGTGAAGATTTTTTTCACTACATAAATCAATAGGTAATATCTAACTTTGATAAATCAAAAATATCTTGGGATGCAGATGTTATTTAGAGATAAATAACCACAAGAATTAAGAACAGAAATACATAATTAGAAGTGTTGTCTCTGGGTAGTGAGACTAAAACTAAACAAGTGTAAGAGAAGAAATTGCTGTTCTTCTGATCTAAATTTTAAACTCTGTTAAAATAATTTACTTAAATTTGCTTAAAATTTACATATAGAAAAAGGAATCATATATGAGCAACAGATGGACTACAATAATAAATTATATGCACATGTATTTTATAATTTGTTATCTCCCACTAAATTTAAAATTCCTTTTCTTCAAGATATTTTTAATCAGCAACGCAGACATTTGAACAAATGTTTACACAAAAAACCTTTAAAAAGACTATGTGAGTGTTAGGAAGAAATTCTACTGGGTCACCAACAATTAAGAAAAAAAATATATATGTGTATCAGAAGAACTCACTGCTGTTTAAGAATTAAAAGGCAAGTTCCACCATACCTCGGTTGACATTTTATCCTCTTGCCTTACTATTCTGTTTTACCCTACATTAAATTCTAAGAGTGTCTGAATCTCCACATGCCTTTTCTCCACTTAGTCTTATTCTTCAAAAACATAGAAACGAGTTGCTAGCAGGGTGCATTTTTACTTTGAGAATATCTGTCTTTACCGCCCTTCTATTATTTATGTTTCCTGTGATACCGTTATATATCAATAAAGGGCATGAGAAGATGGCTTCTGCAGAGACATTCATGTTTTCAGAATTGCCTGAGTGTTAAAAACCCATGGCACTTAAAAAAAAAAAAAAAAAAAACAGAGTTGCTCTTTTGTAGTATCAGTTCTAAAGGGAAATAATCACTTGGGAAATTCTACTCTGTACCTGCTGCAAAGAAACCCAGCAGAGAAGAAAGGCTTGAAAACCATACAAGGCAGTAAATGTCAGAAAAGGTGGGTCATTCTTGCTTGTAGCCATAAGGGCAGTTCACTTATACGCAAACTCATTGTTATGCTCAGTCAACTATAACCTTATGTCAAGCTGATATTTGCTCTGTGAAACTTGACAAGTAACTACAGGTAACAAACTTTGAAATTATACCTTGCTCCCCATTTGGATTAGAACTTTACAGGAGTTTAACCTTGAATGAAACTTAATTGCATGTAAGCTATAATAAGAAAAATTACTTCCTATGATTCTGTAATATCTAAGTTTCATTGTGTGAATTTTTCAAACGTTATTTCATTAATTATTTAGCTAAATTTTGCAAACTCAAAAGGATATTCTGATATGATAAGCAAATACAAGTAACTCTGTATAATCTAATACATTATCTGCCAATGCACAATCAATGCGTATAGCAATTATATAGCATGCAGAAGAAAATGACAGGCTATGAACTTCCAAGAGGAACAAAAAAATATACTATTTTAAAATTTATATTTTATTTGTTTAATTTTTTTAGCTCCATGAAAAGGCTAACATTTGAAAAATCAACAGTTCAAATGACAGTAACAGAATTATAAAGGTCAAATATATTTTTGTCTTGTTTTACAAAATCGATACAGATAAGACAAATTAGATTTGTTTTAAATCTAAAAATGCTCTGAAAAATGGATAGCAGGGCTCTTTAAAATGTGAAATTGAATCAATTGGGTGAAACTTCTTGTCATTTCTGTCACACTTTACCAAGCAAATAAATTGTACAAATGTATCATTTTTATTTCATAATTTATAGAGTTAGGAAACATCACTGTAACATTAAGAAGATGGTTCTTAATTGTTTTGTTTTGTTTTGAAATATATTCAGAAATCAAGTATGTAGAAGAAATTTTCTGAGTTATAAGATGGCATAAAATGAGGAAATGATGAAATTGTTGAGAGAATTTGATTTGTTAAATCTTCTCATGTTTGTTCTGACATTATACATATGTTCCATTAGCTGGAGGCATATGCGTGTAATCCTGGAATTGTTGTACACAACAATTAAATTATTTACTTTGTTTATGCCACTGACTCAGTGACTAGTAAGTATAGTTTAATAAAATTCAATACTACACACTGTAATTTGATTTTATATGTAGTGAGCCCTGGTGGCAGAGTGATTAAGCACTGATTAATCACTGGTAGTTTGAACCCAAGAGAAAAGACCTGGCAACCTGCTCCAGCAAAGATGACAGCATAGGAAACCCTGTGGGGCAGTTCTACTCTGTCCTGTAGGGTCATTAGGCGTTAGAATTGACTTGATGGCAAACAGTTACATATATACTGAGGTCAAGTCATTCACTCATTAAGTCAAAAATATTTTTTTGAGTGCCTACTATTTATCATTCTCTGTTCTAAATGCTGAGGGTACAAGAATGAACAAAACAGACAAGACTCCCTGTCCTCTTAAAGGTTATAAGTTATTTGAAGAGAGGGGGAAAAAAAAAAAAAAACTCACACAGAAACAGGAACAACACAAAACTATGTTAGTAAATTTAGTGGTCAAGGATATGGAGGATCCAGTGAAGAGATTAAGAAGGAGCAGCTATTGAAGCATTAAGAAAATAAGAGCGTATGATGTACTTGAAGCCAAGAGAGGAGGAAAGAAGGTGTCATGGATTGAATTGTGTCCCCCCAGAATTTCTGTCAACTTGGCTAGGTCATGATTCCCTTGTATGATTGTATCGTTGTCTACCATTTATCTTCTGATGTGATTCCCTTGTGTGTGGTAAATCCTATCACTACAATGTAATAAGATGGATTAGTGGCAGTTATATTGATGAGGTCTACAAGATTATACAGCATTTTAAGACAATCTTTTTTAACATATAAAAGAAAAAACCAAGCAGAGAGATGTGGGGACCTCATACGACCAAGAAAGAAGCACCGGGAGAAGAGCACGTATTTTAGACCTGGAGTTCCTGTGCAGAGAAGCTCCTGGTCCAGGAGAAGATTGAAGAAAAAGACCTTCCTCCACAGCTGACAAAGATAGAAAGTCTTCCCCTGGAGCTGAGGCCCTGAATTTGGACTTCTAGCTTACTAGTCTGTGAGAAAATAAATTTATCTTTGTTGGAACTATCCACTTGTGGTATTTGTTATAGAACCACTAGATGACTAAGACAGAAGGGATTGAAAGAAACAGATGCTGCTGATAGATCATTTAAGGTATCGACTCTAAACTGACTATTGAGTTTATCATTTGGTCACCTAAAAATAAATTTGTGAAGTGATGCAGATCAAGTGAGGATTTGCATAGGTTCAAGAAAGAATTGAAGGAGAGAAAGTGGGAACAACTAATAATATTATTTCATGAAGTTTTATCAAAAAGAATTAGAGAAATGAGGGTGGTAGCTGGATGGAGAACAGAGCTATCCATGCATATAGCCCCACATAGAAGAATTGTATCCGATAACTTGATAACATGACAAAAAGCAGTAAAACGATTGCTTTGAAACGATTCTGACATTTGTAAGTCCTGATTTTTTTTTTTTTTTGGTCTGATTTATCTCAATCCCCTCAAAAATCGACACCTTTTAGATAGAAAATTAATGGCTTTTTCTCTGTATGGGGAGAAAAAGCCATTAATCCACTGCGACTGTCATGCAGCAAGTAAAAATCCATTTTCTAGAAAAATTTTCAGTCTCTCTGATCACTAAGTTTACTTATGTAGTTTTACGGGTTTTTTTGTTTGTTTCTGTGTGAAGTTTTTTCCCCTCTCCAAATAAATTATAATTTAATTTATAATTTATAAAGAGGACAGAGGACAGAGAGTTTTGTCTGTTTTTTTTCATCCTTGTACCCTCAGCTTTAGAACAGTGAATGAACAATCCTGAGCATAATGTTACCCTCCTTCCACGATGATACCTGGGTGTCGTGTGGGGTAGATGTGTGTCTGGAGAGTTTCTTATTGTCTTAGAGTTACAACTCTTCCACACGGGGAGTCTCTGGAATAACTCAAGTGTATTGTTTTTGTACCCTGGAAATAGTTGTGGAGATAGTTACTCTATTAATGCCACTCCCTGCAGCCTGTGGCTGGTATAACCTTTAGCGTGGACTATCTCCCCATGAGGTCGGATACTAGTGTACACTCTGATTAACTTCAACTCACCAAGGCTCTTGTTATTGTTAGAAACACTGAGTTTTGCCAGGCACACTCTGGGAGAACTATACCCCACAATCTCTGTTCCTAGGCACTTTTTACTCAGCATAGTATACACTTAGCAGTTCTCCAGGCACTCAGTGCAATTGCCTTTAAGATACCTTCATATGGGAATGAAGGATATGAGTCTTGCACATATCCTTACATAATCACAAGGCTAATAACAGCCTTGGCATCTTATGGGTGCTTATTGGAAATGCAGAATCTCAGTCTCTTCATACAGACCTACTGAACCAATATCTGAATTATAGTACAGTGTGATAAGCGCTGACCTAGAGAACTAACTCAAACCCTACTTCTGCACAACTACTCTATTCTGCCACTTTTACCCTATTGTACTTGCCTCTATGTTGATGCAATGAAAACCTGTAATGGAGTCTCACTCCAAAGTTTTAAATGAAAAAATGGAGTCCTTTTTAAAATAAAACAATACTTCCTCACCGAACTCGAGGCTAAGATTTAATTGTGGACTGAAGTAGTTTGTCTATACTGAACTCTGTGAAATCATTCCTCCAGTCTTATACCTTAAAGGACTGTTTCCCATGCTATATTACACTACAAAACCTGACTACAGAATCTGTGGTCTGGCCTAAGCAATATATCACATGACTGAGCCTAATGAAGGAGAAGCTAAAATAGAACATGATTTAAGGAAGGAAAATAAAATGTATGATTTATCAAGTAATTAATTATAGCTATTTTAATGTAGAAAGGTATAGGTGAGACTGCAATGCAGTTTTCAGGCAGTCATCACTCTAACCCAGAGGCCAATCTTAGCGGCACTGATGATGGACTATCCTGATGTTCTGTGTCTTCAGGTGTGATGAAAGATGAACTACAAACCAACTCACCTATAGAATATTTTAATGAAAAATGTGTATCTTGAATGCATGGAGTCTTTTGAAGTAATTTCCCACCGAGAGGGAATTAAGAGGATAGAGGAAACAGCTCGAGAACACTATAAGGAAGCAATGAGAACAATTCAGAAGGTGGGATAATTGCCTGGGTTTCTCCAGCAAGCCCATGCAATAAAAAGTAAAATGAAGGGCATTTACTGTTAGATTAAAAGAGACAAAGACTACTCTTAATGATTTGTTGATGATATAATTTTACTTAGTCCACCTTTTTTGTTCAATTGAATAAAATCATTTCAAACACTACACACTTTTTAAAAAGAGATACAGCAGATGGGAAGATAGGAAGAAAATATTGTTATCTGTCCCAATGATCTACATGTATTTCATTGAGGATGGATGTGGCTCACAGAGAGTTCAGTGTTAATATCTCCTCCTACACTAAGACTCAGTTACTCAAATGCCTGTAGTTCTTTCCTCTTCTTCTAGGTAGAGCCAAAGGTATAGTGCTGAATCTTTGTAGAAAACCTAGGTGCAAAATAAATATTGCCAACTTCAGCCTCAATGATTAAATATTAAAAAAAAAAAGTCCATTGACCTCATTTAGTCAAGGTTGTCATTGGTTACTCACTTTTCATATCTACATGTTCTCTCTGTGTTCATTTTTGCCTCTCGCTTCTCCAGCACATGCTTTTGCCCTCATTCTTTCCCTCTTGTACTCTCACTCAAATCAGACTCTCTTGATTAGATACAAAAAGAATGGAGGGAAATCATATGCTCCCATTGTAAATACTCATTTTACTTAGGGAGAAAATGGAACTAAATTGCAATTATCTTCTAGCTAATGTCATTGAATGATAAAAAGATAATCTTTTTTGTTGTTCCCTTAATTTAAAAAAATAGAATGGATTTATTTTAAGAAAAGTTACAAAGATAGTACAGAGAGTTCCTCTATACCCTTGATTCAGTTTCCCTATTTTAACATCAACAACATGGCATAATGAATCAACATTGATACATCATCTAAAATTAACTGAAGTCCATAATTTATTCAGATTTCTATTGTTTTTGCCCCATGCCTTTTTACTGTCTCAAGATCCTATTGCGGGTACCATATTACATTCAATTGTTATGTATCCTTAGACATCTCATGGCTGTGACAGTTTCTCAGACTTTTCTTGTTTTTGATGACCTTGACAGTTTTGAGTAGCACTTCCCTGGCTGATACAACAGCCATTGCACGTGACTGATAAGAGAAAGTTTAGTGATTAGAATCAACCCCAAGGCACTTAGGCAGAAAGACCTGGTGATCTAGTTCTGAAATAGCAGCTGTTGAAAACTCTAGGGAGTACAGTTCTACTCCGACACACGTGGGGTTGCCATGGGTCAGAATCAACTCGGCAGCAATTTTTTTAAGAAAGATTCTAATGGAAGGGGAGGCATCAGGTATTTTGTAGAATGTTCCTCTAACGGTAAATGTCTGATGCTTTTCTCATGATTAGACTGGGGTTATGGGTTTTGAAAGACCATCCAAATAAAGTGCTATTGTCATCATATCTCATCAACTCTATAGACTATCAGCATGACTTATCACTGTTGATGATAACCTTGATCACCTGGCTCAGGTACTGTTTATCAGGCTTCCCTGTTATCAATTTACTCTGCCTGCTTAGCATCCTGTTTTCTTTTTGGAGGGAGTAAGGATGTGAGGCCCACACTTAAGAAGTGGAGATTTATGTTCCACTTCCTTGAGAGTAGGGAATCTACATAAATTATTTGAAATTCCTCTGCATAGGAAATCTACCCACTCTCCCCATTTATTTATTTATTCAATCATTTTTTTTTATCAGTACAGATGTATGGATATTTATTTTATACTTTGAACTATAACCATGGCAATCTTAATTGTGATCATACTCATTATCTGAGCTTTTACCTAAGGGTCTTTCTTTTCCAAAGCTCAGTTGAAAATTTGTAGAGGAAATGTCCAGTGCTTGTTGATATAATAGTGGGAATAATAATGCAATTCTCAGTACATAAAGGTATAGCTATTTAACTAATTTTTTCTTGAAATGTTCAATTTGTTTGAATTTATTCCTAATTATATACACTTGTCTAGTAAAATTTCTCATACCTATTTTTATTCTCATAGCTATGATAATAAGAATAAATTCTCCAGATTTAAATTGCTGTTAGAGATTTTAGGAAAAGTTAAGTACAGCCCAATTCAACTCCAGAATGTACAAAACAACTTACTACTCTATGAAGAAGTGGTATACGTATAAGTATCCATTCCTACACTCACTACTTGTAACCAAGTGTAGGCCATCAACACAATAGTCATTTACTCTTTTTTCTCACTAACAGTATCTTGAATTTGTTCAAATGAAAATTTTCTCAACCACCAGACAAGAATAATAAATTGTCTTTGTCAATCAGTTCAAACCCAATACCCTTGGCTAATAATTGATTTGAGTTTAGCATGTGATTCTGTTTTGTGGAATAAGATCTTGGAGAAAGTCGAATGGGCCATTTTGGGAAAAAATTTTTTCCTTCCTGATAAAAGAGTACTTTCTTGCAGAGATGAAACATTTATCACATTCATTTAGTTGTCTGTTTGTTATTGACCTCTTTTTTCTTAATTTTGATCTGGTCAGGTCAAATTTGGATTATTGCAGATACTATAATTATCATACGTGAAGAAAAAGCCAAAGGAATCAATAGCAATTCACCATAGTACCCTGAAGTGATAAAACCTCAAAATCAATACTTGAGTTACCTAATTCCGGACATTTGCATTACGTATTTAAATGAATTTATCAGTTTAGCTGATATTGTTTCAGGGTCCTGTCACTTTTAGTAGAAACATCATAACTATTAAACCCTCAGATATCATGTATTAAGATATCTGCACATGTTTATCAGAGTATATATGCTCCTAGTTGGTATTGGGTTTTGAAAGACCAGCAAGATAAAGTGCCATTCTCATCATGTCAACTGTGTAGACTATCAACATGACTTATCACTGTGAATTATTGATATTTTAATCTAAAGGTTAGTTGTTTGAACTCACTCGGTGGTACCAAAGAAGAAAAGTCTTGATGATCTTCTTCCATTAAGATTACAGGCAAGAAAACCCTATGGAGAAATTCTACTGTATAGCACGCAGGGGTTGTCATGAGTCAGAATCAATTGGATACCAACTAACAACAACTTTAGAGCACATTAACTAGAAAAATGCTTCTTTATGAAGGAGCTCCTTGTGCATGCATAATATACACAATCACAACATATAAATGGTAGACTTAAATATTTTGGGTTGATGTTTTTATCACTATTCACCCTCAAAATCAGGAGTAAACCAAATTCTGTAGATTCTCTTCCTATGCTGTCTTTCATGTACACTTCCATGATATCTTTCCCATTAGTCTACTATGTGTTCTACTATCTCCTCATATCTACAGTAACCATATGACATTTGTCAAAGGCCTGTCTCAAGTCTCTGTCCACTCCAACGTTCATAATATCAGTAAATCTTAGATATCTCAAAATACCACTTTTTCCCCTTACTGCCATATTTAATATTTTCATTTGACATCTAAATCTCCACACAAATCAGTTAAAGTTCTTGTCTCATGACTCCTTTTTTTCTAGTGATTCTTCCAGCCTTGAGAAAACAAGATCTATTTTGTTATTACTGGAGAATTTGGTAGCTGCCACTTTTAATGTGTCTGTGACATTTGCCACCAATAAAATCATATCCAGCTTGTAAAGCATACACCCAAGAGACTTATTGCTTCCTCTTCTGCTGTATATCTATAACCCAGGGGTGGTTTTCAAGTAGATACTGTTGCTTTAAATTATATAGTGAAGGTCAGAACCCCAAAATAATCAAATCAAATAGTCTGTTTGCATGTTTGAATGAGAATGTTAAGTTAAGCAGTTTTAATTGTTTTTTTCTCTACAAAATCTGAGCATATTCATTAGAAACCTAAACATTATAGAACCTGGTTAAATACAGAGATATATTTTGAAAGCAAGAAATTTAAATGATATTAAAGATACAAAAATCAGTTAGTGCTTTCTAAATTCATCATGCTTGCTAAACAAAATTTCTGCTAGTTTACGATAAGGAAATGCTGATTTATCAATAAATAACTTCTTTGATAAATTCATTTAAAAAATATTTTGAGACTTAAAAACAATCCATTTTTTGCTTACATAAATTCCTGGTTAATTACTAACAGTTATAGTGCCTGACCAGAAAGAAAATATGAGAACAAGATGCTGTAATATATACTTGCAATATATATTTTTTGCTAGTGGAAAAACAGCTTGATGATATTGAACATTTTTAGGTCCAATAACTAATGGAGAATATGCTCTCATCTCTTCTGAATAGTATTTTTTTTTTTCTTTTAAGAGGATCAAGATAAAATAAATATAATTTTGCTATTGTTTCTTACCAGCAGACAGGTGAAAAGAAACTGTATGTCCTCTAGAATTGTGTATAGATTTAAAAAAAAAAAGGAACCCTAGTGTGCTATTGTTAAGCGTTTGGCTGCTAATGAAAACATGGACAGTTTCAACCCACCAGACTCTCAGTGGGAAAAAAAAGATCTGGAGATCTTCTCCCATAAAGAATGCAGCCTAAGGAAGCCCAAATCTACACTGTAATATAGGGTCATTATGGGTCGCAATTAATTGGGTGGCCCACAACAACAAGTGCACTAAGTCTCAGACTGATGCTTCATGGTAAATATCTCATAATATGGCTCCTGGCACTAGTATTATTTACTTTTACTGGTCTCTTATTATTCATATTCCTTCACTTTTCTTTATATACAGAACATCAAATTGATAATGTAATGCCTGTTGTTCACCTGACTATAAACTTCAACTATATTTAATACACATTGTTCTTGCTTTCTGATGGCAATGGTTTACAGTTGGGCAGTTTGGATTTGTCACACTAGGTCATTAGAGTGCTATGACAATATCAACACACATATTTTGTGAAATTTTGCAAGAATTTTATGTTCAAACATGTATGTTGTGGTTAATCAGCCAAGTTTATACTAAAAGAAAAATAATTAGGGTAATATAATGGAATAAAAAAAGTCATTTATATTATTTAATATTATAAATATTCACTTGTTATCTTATACCATAAGGGACAAATACGATTTAGAAATTAATGTTAGTCAAAAGAACCTTGGTTCTAGAGGAAGAGACACTTCCAAATCATTCTATGAAGCCAGCATAACCCTGATGCCAAAACCAAGCAAAAACACCACAAAAAAAGAAACAAAAAAAATTACAAACCCACATCTCTCATGAATATAGATGCAAACACTTCCAACAATGTTCTAGCCAATAAAATTCAGGAGCGTCTTAAAAAAATAAATAATACACCATGATCAGTGGGATTCATACCAGTTACACAAGGATGGTTCAAAATTAGAAAATCAATCAATATAATCTACCACATAGATAAAACAAAAGAATCACATGATCATCTCAATTGATGCAGAAAAAGCATTCTATAAAGTCCAACACACAGCCATAATACAAAACTCTCAATAAAATAGATACAGAAGGAAAATTCCACAACATAATAAAAGGCATCTGTACAAAATCAATAGCCAACATCATTCTTAAATGGAAAGAGGATGAAAACATTTCCCCCGAGAACAGGAACAAGACAAGGATACCCATTATCACCACCCCTATTTTTTTCATTGTGCTGAAAGTCCCAACTAGAACAATAAGGCAAGAAAATTAAATAAAGAGCATCTAATTTGGCAAGGAAGAAATGAAATTATCCCCATTTGTGGATGACATGATACTATACGTACAGAACCCAAAGGACTCCACAAGAAAACTATTAGAACTAATAGAAAGATTCAACAGAGTAGCAGGACACAAGATAAACATGTAAAACTATGTTGGATTCCTATACACCAATTAAGAGAACTAAGAAAAGGAAATAGGAAAGCAATACTGTTTATAATAGACCCTAAAAAAATAAAATAAAACCCGTTGCTGTCGAGTCAATTCTTACTGATAGCTACCCTATATGACAGAGTAGAACTGCCCCATAGAGTTTCCAAGGAGCACCTGGTGGATTCGAATTTCTTACCCTTTGGTTAGCAGCTGTAGCACTTAAACACTACACTACCAAGCTTTCCTAAAATACTTAGGAATAAATCTAAACAGGGATGAAAAAGACCTATACAAAGAAAACTATAAAACACTACTGCAAGAAACCAAATGAAACCCACATAAATGGAAAAACATACCATGCTCATGGATAGGTAGCCTGAACTTTATGAAAATGTCAGTTCTACTCAAAGCAATCTACAAATACAATGTGACCTTGAACCAAATGCCTACAACATTCTTTAAAGAGATGGAAAAAGTAATCATTAACTTTACATGGAAAGGAAAGAGGCTCTGAATAATTAAAACAATATTGAAGAAAAAAAATAAAGTAACACTTGCACTACCTGACTTCAAACCTACTATACAGCTATGGTAGTCAAAAGAGCCTGGTACTGGTATGACAACAAACACCTTGATCAATGGAACAGAATTGAGATCCTCGATGTAAATCCATCCACCTAAGGCTGCCTGATCTTTAACAAAGGTCCAAAGTCCATTAAATGAGGAAAAGACAGTCTTTTTGACAAAATGTGCTGACAAAACTTGTTGTCCATCTGCAAAAAAAAAAAAAAAAAAAGACAGAAACAGGACCCATACCTCACACCATACACAAAAACTTATTCAAAATGAATCAAAGACCTAAATATAAAAGCAAAAACAATAAAGATCATAGAAGAAAAATTAGGGCCAATGCTAGAGGCCCTAATATAAGGCATAAATAGCATATAAGCCTTAACTACAACACACGAACACCAGAAGATAAGTTAGATAACTGGGATCTTTTAAAAATTAAAAACTTGTGCTCACCAAAAAATTTCACCAAAAGAGTGAAAAGAGAATCTACAGACTGGGGGGAAAAAAAAAACTACCTATGACCAATCTAACAAAGGTCTAATCTCTAAAATCTGTAGAAAAATTCAACACCTCTTCAAAATAAAGAAAAATAATCCAATTAAAAAACGTCCAAAAGATATCAACAGACACTTCACCAAAGAAGACATTCAGGTAGCTAATAGATGCACGAGGAAATGCTGCCACTCACTAGCCAATAGAGAAATGTCAATCAAAACTGCAATGAGATACCATCTCATATCGCCACTACTGTCATGAATCAAAAAAAAAAGAAATTAACAAATGTTGGAGAGGCTACATGGCGCTTGGGACTCTTATACACTGCTGGTGGGAATACAAAATGGAAAAGTGATATGATGCTTCCTTACGGAGTTAGAAATAGAAATACCATATGATCTGGCAATCCAAATCCTGGAATATATCCTAGAGAAATAAGAGCCACCACAGGAATAGACATGTGCACATCCGTGTTCATTGCAGCATTATTCACAGCAGTAAAAAGGTGGAAACGACCTAGGTGCCTATCAACAGATGAATAGATGAACAAACTATGGTACATGCACATAATGAAATACTAAGCAACGATAAAGAACAATGATGAATCTGCGAAGCATCACACAACATGCATGAATCTGGAGGGCATTATGCTGAGTGACATAAGTCAATCACAAAAGGACAAATATTATATGAGACCACTATTATAAAAATTCATGAAAAGGCTTACACACAAAAAGAAACAATCTTTGATGGTTACAAGGGAGGAGGAGGCTGGGCAGAGAAAAACAAAGTAGACAATAGATAAGTGGTAACTTTGGTGAAGGCTATGACAGTACACAATACTGGGAAAGTCAGCACAACTTGTCCAAGGCAAGGTCATGGAAGCTTCATAGACACATCCAAACTCCCTAAGGGACTGAATTAATGGGCTGAGGGCTAGGGACCAGGGTCTCAAAGGACATCTAGCTCAACTGGCAGAACATAGTTTACAAAGAAAATGTTCTATCTTCTACTTTGGTGAGTAGTGTCTGGGGTCTTAAAAGCTTGTGAGCAGCCATCTAAGGTACTCCACTGATCCCAACCCATCTGGAGCAAGAGTTGCTGAAGAAAACTAAAGACACAAGAGAAAGATTTGTCCAAAGAACTAATGGTCCAAAACTACCACAGCCTCCACCAGACTGAGTCCAGCACAACTAGATGGTGTCGAGCTACCACCGCCTACTAATCTGACAGGAATCACAATAGAGGCCCCGGACAGAGCTGGAGAAAAATATAGAACAAAATTCTAACTCACAAAAAAAGACCAGATTTACTGGTCTGGACAGACTGGAGAAACCCCAAGAGTATGGCCCCCAGAACTCTTTTAACTCAGTACTGAAATCACTCCTGAGTTTCAACCTTCAGCCAAAGATTAAACAGGGCCATAAACCAAAATGAGGCAAAATGGGCACACCAGCTCAGGGGCAAGGATGAGAAGGCAGGAGGGGACAGGAAAGCTGGTAATGGGGAACCCAAGGTCGAAAAGGTCAGAGTGTTGACATGTGTTGTTTACAACCAATGTCACAAAACATTATGTGCGTTAATTGTTTAATAAGAAGCCAATTTGCTCTGTAAACCTTCATCTAAAGTACAATTAAAAAAAAAAAAAAACTCGGTTCAAATCAAAACTACAATGAGACACCATTTTCACCCACAAGGATGACTATTATCACAAAAAATGATAAGTGTTGACAAGGATGTGGAGAAATTGGAACCCTAGTGTTTTGTTGATGTGAATGAAAATGGTGTGGCTGCCTATGTAAAACTGTTTGGTCGCCCTCTGAAAGTTAAATATAAATTTACCATGTTACTTGCAATTTCACTTCTAAGTATGTATCCAAAGACTTGAAAACAGGAGCTCAGACAGATGTTTGTATACCAATGTTAATTGAAAGATTATACCCAGTAGCCAAAAGGTATAAACAACCCAAGTATCTGTCAACTGATGAATGTATAACCAAAATGTGGTCTATACACAAAATAGAAGATTATTCAACCATATGGAGAAGTGGTGGCATAGTGGCTAAGTGCTATGGCTGCTAACCAAAGGGTCGGTAGTTTGAACCCACCAGGCACTCCTCGGAAACTCTATGGGGCAGTTCTACTCTGTCCTATAGGGTCACTATGAGTCGGAATCGACTCGACGGCACAGGGTTTGTTTGTTTTTTTTTTTAATAAAGAAGTAAAATTCATACACATGCTATGGCATGGATAAACTTTGAAAACAGTGTGCAAAGTGAAAGATAAGACACAAAAAGACAAATACTGTATGATCCCACTCATACAAAGTATCTAAATACAACAATGCATAGAGACAAATTTTTATTAGTGATTGAGGAGGAGGGATGGAGAAATGAGAGTTATTAGTGAAGGGTACTTTCTGTTTGGAGTGGTGAAATTTTTTTTGGAAATAGTAATGATGATTAAACAACATGGTGAAAGTAATTAATGTCACTGAAATGTACACTTGAAACTACTAAAATGGCATTTTTTGTTATATATAATAAAATAATTTTACTGTTACATACAACAAAATTAAGACAAAAGAGAGACTTGGGTAAGTCATTCTAACACCTTAGTTCTGTTTCATCACTGAAAATTATGTGTGATCAAGATGAAAATTTCTGGAGTTATTTCCAGGCTTAATTTCTAATTAAAAGAAGGGGATTCTTGGCTGTTGAAGATAAGCATTCACATTTTATAATAAATATCTATGAGCGGAATCAACCGTAGGCAATGAGGCTTATTCGTTCATTCATTCAGTGTATGTAGAACATGAGAGCTCACACATCTGGTAGATAATGTTACACCACTTTGTTTTTATAAACAGTTCCCAGAAAAAAATGTAAAATTCATTAAAAAATTGCCAGCTATTGAAAATCAAGATAAAACCAACACATAACAGGAGATGGAATCAATATCTAATGAGAGACCACTATGTGGAAGATACATATGTTTGACTGATTTTCTTTACCAGTAAATTTCCAAATGTCTAGCTGATGATGCCCCAATGTCTGGCACCTGGTATTCATTTGTCTAATATTTGTTAAAAAGAATGTGTAAAGCATGTTAGTAAACTTTTTATGACAAATGGCTGATGTAGTTGTTATCAACCTAGTAGCACATGAGAAAACTGAGGTCCAGAATTACAAGATGTTAATTAATTCTGATAGCTTACCAAGTTTGTAAGGCTAAAGCTGGCACTTAAACCCATGGCTGTCTTGTTTCAAAAAAACAAAATTTTACCCAAGATAATTAGATAAATACTGTGAATGAGTCAGAAACTGTCTCACCTCTGTAACCACTGCACTCACTTTAGATGAGCATGTAATGCTTCTGGTAATTTCTATCCCAGTTTGACCAGCAGGAAGTAGTCACTTGGATATTCATTTTCCTTCATGTTTCTATACATTTTCAAAATTACTCTCTGAGTTCTACCTTTTCCCAACACATTCTTTCTTCTCCAGCATCTGTGTACTTTGTATGTTTTTGTATTGTACCATTTTTCCTTGTTGGATGCCTGCATTACTTATATGAGAGGGAAAACACTCGGATAATATTAACAATAATAGTGGCTGGTTTTTATTCACAGAAACTGTTCAAGACACCTACATGTTTTATTTCATTTCATTTTTATTTTATTTCATTAATCCTAGGAACAATAATTCTACGTAGTTTTTCTTCTTCTGAAAGGTAAAGAAAGCCCACTTTCACCCTGTTTCATAAGACATGTGCTTTGCTGTACTTGTCTAGCTCCAAGCAAGAAAGTATATCATAAACTTGATTTAGGAATGAAATCATTCCATTTGTCCAATTTCCAGTGAGTATTCAACAAGCTAAAAAGCCTCCAGTTCTTCTCCTAAGCCTATACTCAGGATACAATTGGTGGCCATAGAGGGATAAAATGCAATCCTTGCATTAATTTTTCCGTATAATTTAGCTCTTATTGAGGCTTTTAAGATTGGGTAAATTTTCTGATCTATTTATACTCTGTGGAGTCTTTAAAACAGAGGTTGATGCATAATTTAAGTTTCTGACTAGGCTACCACACATTTCTAACTCGTAAATTTTTCAAATATTATAAATTTTATCCTTACTTTATTTTTTATCTGAAACTAACATTTTGTAGACAGTAAGTAGAACAAAATTTTTAATGAAATTGTGCCATCTTCTTTGCTTTCCTATATCCAAGACTATACAACTAGAGACTATAAGAGGGGTATGCTTCAGCACAACGAACATGTGATTAAAACAAAATCCCTAATGTTTTTGGCCTTACATCATCCCATCATCCTGGAATTCCCAGACACGATTAAACAGAGGGAGCTACTAATATATCGTGCCCTATTCATTTCTATCCTTAAAAAAAAAAAATTTAGCTGATGTTTTCTTGAGCAGCATTACAAAAAAAAAATTATTAGAATATTGCTATTCTCTTAAGGATTTCAAACATTTCTCAGACAAAATATTCAATCATTCCTAACTCAATTCTACCTTACAACATCAAACAAAGTACTCCGTTAGAACTTAGAGTTAACTGAATAGATATTTAATTTATGCTTTCATGGGTGGAGATAAAAAGACTAATCATTTTTAAACTCAATATGTATAATAGATAAGGCAAAAATACATGTAATAATTTCTTTTAAATGCGTTTTAACTTTATGAAACAGCCAGAAATAAAAAAACCAAAAGCATAGTAAACTTTTTCTTTTTAAATCTTTCTGAATTTAGGTTTTAAGATCTTCTTAATATTAGATATAAAACCAATTTTATTTTCCGTTTCATCACTTTGCTTTTGCTATAAAATTTTAAGTGCTTTGTACTCTTGTTGGATATATTGAATTTGAAATTATAATGAGGTAATGATTTTTTTAACTTGGTATTTATCTTTAAAGATTACATTTAAAAACAATAATCTGACAAATTTTTTAATTGTATTTTACAAACATATGATGATTGACGTTTCTTCTCATTTTTTTTTTTTCTATCAACCATTCTACAACAGATGAAACCCATTTTTATCCATCGGGGACAAATTATTTGTTCTCAATTATTAAATTCTCTGTTTCAGAATCAAAGTGCTCATAGTCATTTTGTATAGTGTCTGTTCAAACAGGTGTTTAACAATTAACTTTAATTAAAAGATAATTGGTAATTATAATTTAGCACTCAGTATCTTTTATGCTTTTTTTTCTTTTTTTTGCTATATTCCTGAAATTATAGGGTTTTTTTTCCTGCATACATAAATTAATATTAAATACCTTAAGCAATAACCGATCAAATAATACATTCCCTCTTGGTCTAGATTCACATCCTGTAGAGACATGCACATTCTTGGGGACCCCAGAATGCCATCCGCTCAGATTGCCACCTATGTGCTTCCATAGAGCTGCTCCTATAGTAACTTTCAGTGTTTGTAATTCTCATCCCTGCTGGGAGCTGAAAGGCATCTGTAAGAGACTACAGCCACTGCATCAATTTGGGATAAAAAACGCTGAACTCCTGAGGATTAAATACAACTTTATTTTCCAAGGATTTACTCTGAAGAAGAGAGAATTATTTTAGTTGTACTAGGGAATCAAAATTTTATTTGAAATTTAATAAAAGGCAGAAATATGCTTTTAAAAGGAACCTAAATATGTGCTTAGATTGTTAATATTCTGTATAACCATGGTGTTTCAATTGTTTTCAGCTAACAAGAGCTTCTCAGTTCTGTGTTTAGCAAAGTGATAGATGTGTAAATTTTTCTGCTCATTTATGAAAAAGACTCATACTAACATAGAGATAAGGTTTTAAATAACTCCTCATTTTATATGGTCAGAATTCCTTCTTTGTTATATTTTAAAAATTTACCTTTTCATTAAAAAGATCGTGAATCAAAGAGCTGAATTGTTACTACCACAATTCGTATTATATTCATTTTATCTTTTAGCATATGGAATAACTCTAGTAAACATTTTGTCAGAAATATACACTGTCTTCAGTTTTCCCCAGGGTACACTTTGTCTAACTGTTCCATTTAAAAACAAATATAAGCAGTGTGCTCTTTTAATGAATTATCGATGTGAGATCAAATTGACAATGGTTACTGGAAAGATTGCATGGAAGGCTTGGGGGTAATGAGTTCAATACAATGGCTGTGGAATAATGTGGAAATGGATAGCAAGAATAGTAACACAACTTAGAGAATGTAAACAATGCCATTGAATTGTACATGTAGAAATTGTTGAGATGGTGAATCTTCGGCTGTGTGTGTTTTCGTTCTTGTTACCCTCTTGTTAGGTGCCATCAAGTCGGTTCCAACTCATAGCAACCCTATGTATAACAGAACAAAACACAGCCAGGCTCTGCACCATCCTCATGATCTTCGTTCTGTTTGAGCCCATTGTTGCAGCCACACTGTCAATCCATCTTATTAAGGGTCTTCCTCTTTTTCGCTGACCCTCTACTTCACCAAGCATGATGCCCTTCTCCACGGACTGATACCTCCTGACAACATGCCCAAAGTACATGAGAAGAAGTCTTGCCATCCATGCTTCTAAGGAACACTCTGGCTGCTCTTCTTCCAAGACATTTATATGTTCTTCTGGCAGCCCGTGGTATATTCAATATTCTTCGTCAACACCATAATACAAATGCATCAATTCTTCTTTGCTCTTCCTTATTTATTTTTCGACTTTTCACAATTGAACACACCACGACTTGGGTCAGGAGCTCTTTAGTCCTCAAAGTGACATCTTTGCTTTTTAGCACTCCAAAGAGTCTTTTGCAGCAGAATTATCCAATGCAATGCATCTTTTGGTTTTTTGACTGCTACTTCCATGGGCGTTGATTGTGGATCCAAGAAAAATGAAATCCTTGACAACTTCAATTTTTCTCCATTTATCATGATGTTGTTTATTGGTCCAGTTGTGAGGATTTTTGTTTCCTTTATATTGAGGTGTAATTCATACTAAAGGCTGTAGTCTCTGGTCTTCATCAGCAAGTGCTTCAAGTCCTCTTCACTTTTGACAAGCAAGGTTGTGTCATCCGCATATTGCAGGTTGTTTATGAGTCTTCCTCTAGTCATAATGTTCTGCTCTTCTTCATATAGTCCAGCTTCTCAGATTATTTGCTCAGCATACAGATTAAATAAGTATTGTGAAATGATACAACCCTGACTCATGCCTTTCTTGACCTCAAACCACGTAATATCCCCTTGTTCTGCATGAACAACTGCTTTTTAATCTATGTACAGGTTTCTCATGAGCACATGGTTGTGTATACTCTTAAAAAAAAAAAAAAAAAAAACTCTTAACCCCCAAAAAAAGAATTAAAAATAAATACATAAATTTAAAAATTACAAACTTTTTAAACAGTCACAGATATAAAGTTTTCAGTTTAGGACACATTCTACTGTTTTAAGCATTTATTATGAACATAGCTAAACCAGATGGTATAGAGTCTACTCTGTTCCTACACTTGTTTTCTTTGACTATTGGCTCCCTGCTAATCCTTCCTTACAAGTACAAACCAGTTGTTGTCCAGCTCATTATGACTTACAGTGACCCCATGTGTCTTAGAGTAGAACAGTGTTCCACTTATGGATTACAAGGACTCTTTTTTCTGAGGCAGATTCCCACGTATTCCTTCTGAGGTACCTCTGTGTGGACTTGAACCTCCAACCTTTTAGTTAGCAGTTAAGCTTGTTAACCCTTTGCACCACCAGAAACTCCAATCTTTTCTTTGTTGTTGTTGTTGTTAGATGTCATTCAGTCCATTCCAACTCATAGCAACCCCACGTTCCCCATAGGGTTTCTTTGGCCATAATCTTTGTGGAAGTAGATAGCCAGATATTTCTCCTGCAGAGCCAATGGGTGCATTCAAACTGCCAACATTTCAGTTAGCAATTGTGAGTGGAACTCTGGGGTCCCTTAATCTGCTCTTAGAGTTCTTCAGTATTAAAGCCAAAGACTACTGATTTCAGACATTTGTCCCAATATAGGACAAGGTACATAGATGTTCTATTACCCTAAAGGCCCATATTATACATGGATTTGTTGTCCTGTTTCTCTCACACTGAAATACTAACATGCAAACACAGAATCATAAATAAATGGCTGGTGTTGTGCTTCTGGTAATAGTTTTCATCATTTTAATGGGCCATAAGACACGTAACTACATGAGAGCTATTTGACAGTAAAACTTTCTGATCCCATCTTATGCAAACAACCTAACGCTACCTTCAATTATTACACACTACCATAATTTCACTAAGAGAACCAAACTGAAATATGACACATCATTTCTCAAATAAACCATTTTACAGTGTTAGTATGGAATTTAGATAGTATCAAATATTGAACTCTGATTAGGGCTCTGAAGTCATAATTGCAGCTTTGCCTTTTGTTGATATGAGCATGAGCCAATTAATTCTGCTCCCCTTTCTTTATAAAATAAATATGTTTTTACAATGCAATTGTTAGTGGACTTGTAATATTGCTTAAAAAAATTGTATATGAAACTAACTTCAGGCTACTGAGTTTAAGTTGTTCTTTCTTACCTAAGATGATTCAAAAGCCCTACATCAAAGACACTTCTTGATATCTTGGTATAAAATTTAAAATATGGTCTGGTCTTTTATTCAGAAGTTCTAGGTATAAACCTTGGTGTCTGTCATTTATTGAGTTGTGTGTCCCCCAAAATATGTGTCGAGTTGATTAGGCCATGATTCCCAGGATTGTGGTTGTCCACCATTTTGTGAGGATTAGGGTAGGATTGTAATACCACCCTTACTCAGTCACCGCTCTGATCCAGTGTAAAGGGAGTTTCTCTGTGGGATGGTCTGCACCTCCTTTTATCTCTCAAGAGATAAAAGGAAAGGGAAGCATGCAGAGAGTGGGGGACCTCATACCACCAATAAAGCAGCACCAGGAGCAGAGCACGTCCTTTGGGTCCAGGACCCCTGCATCTGAGAAGCTCCTCAACCATGGGAAGATTGAGGACAAACACCTTCCTCCAGAGCAGACAGAGATAGAAAGCCTTCCCCTGGAGTCGACGCTGTGAATTTGGACTTGTAACCTACTAGGCTGTGAGAAAATAAATTTCTCTTTGTTAAAGCTATCCACTTGTGGTATTTCTGTTACGGCAGCACTAGATGACTAAGACAGTGTCACAAACTACGAACAATAAACCCTAGGCAAATTACTTAAAATACTCTGTCTCAGTTATCTCATCTTTAATACGAAGTTAAAACTCTCTGACAGGGAGTGGTGGTAAAAATATAATTAACATTTTAGAAGTTCCCCCACATGTCTGTCAGTTTGTCGTACTGTGAGGGCTTGTGTGCTGCTGTGATGCTGGAAGCTATGCAACTGGTATTCAGATTCCAGCAGGGTCACCCATGGAGGACAGGTTTCAGCTGAGTTTCTAGATTAAGACAAACTAAGAAGAAGGACCCGGCAGTCTACTTCTGAAAAACATTAGCCAGTGAAAACCTTAGGAATAGCAGGAGAACATCGTCTGATACAGTGCTGGAAGATGAGCCCCCCAGGTTGGGAGGCACTCAAAGGTGACTGGGGAAGAGCTGCCTCCTCAAAGTAGAGTCGACCTTAATGACGTGGATTGAGTAAAGCTTCCAGAACCTTCATTTGCTGATGTGGCATGACTCAAAATGAGAAGAAACAGCTGCAAACATCCATTAATAATCGGAACCTGGAATGTATGAAGTATGAACCTAGGAAGATTGGAAATTGTCAAAAATGAAATGTAATGCATAAACATTGATATCCGAGGCATTAGTGAGCTAAAATGGACTGGTACTGGCCATTTTGAATTGGACAATCATATAGTCTACTATGCTGGGAATGACAATTCGAAGAGGAATGGTGTTGCATTCATTTTCAAAAAGAACGTTTCAAGGTTTATCCTGAAATACAACGCTGTCAGTGATAGGATAATATCCATATACCTACAGGGAAGGCCAGTTAATACGACTATTATTTAAATTTATGCACCAACCACTAAGGCCAAAGATGAAGAAATAGAAGATTTTTATGAGCTGCTGCAGTCTCAAATTGATCGAACACGCAATCAAGATGCATTGATAATTACTGGTGATTGGAATGCAAAAGTTGGAAACAAAGAAGGATCAGTAGTTGGAAAATATGGCCTTGGTGATAGAAACAATGCTGGAAAACGAATGATAGAATATTGCAAGACCAACGACTTCTGCATTGCAAATACCTTCTTTCACCAACATAAACGGCAACTATACTCATGGACCTCACCAGACGGAACACACAGAAATCAAATTGACTACATCTGTGGAAAGAGACAATGGAAAACCTCAATATCATCAGTCAGAACAAGGCTGGGGCCAACTCTGGAACAGGCCATCAATTGCTCATATGCAAGTTCAAGCTGAAACTGAAGAAAATCAGAGCAAGTCCACGCGAGCGAAAATATGACCTTGAGTATATCCCACCTGAATTTAAAGACCATTTCAAGAATAGATTTGAGACACTGAACACTAGTGACCGAAGATCAGACAAGTTGTGGAATGACACCAAGGCCATCACCCATGAAGAAAGCAAGAGGTCACTGAAAAGACAGGAAAGAAAGAAAAGACCAAGGTGCATGTCAGAAGAGACTCTGAAACTTGCTCTTGAGCATCAAGCAGCTAAAGCAAAAGGAAGAATTGATGAAGTGAAAGAACTGAACAGAAGATTTCAAAGGGCCTCTCGAGAAGACAAAGTAAAGTAATATAATGACATGTGCAAAGAGCTGGAGATGGAAAACCAAAAGGGAAAAACATGCTCAGCATTTCTCAAGCTGAAAGAACTGAAGAAAGTATTCAAACCTCGAGTTGCAATAGTGAAGGATTCCATGGGGAAAATATTAAATGATGCAGGAAGCATCAAAAGAAGATGGAAAGAATACACAGAGTCATTATACCGAAAAGAATTAGTCGATATTCAACCATTTCAAGAGGTGGCATATGATCAGGAACCGATGGTACTGAAGGAAGAAATCCAAGCTGCTCTGAAGGCATTGGCGAAAAACAAGGCTCCAGGAATTGATGGAATATCAATTGAGATGTTTCAACAAACAGATGCAGCGCTGGAGGTGCTCACTCATCTATGCCAAGAAGTATGGAAGACAGCTTCCTGGCCAACTGACTGGAAGAGATCCATATTTATGCCTATTCCCAAGAAAGGTGATCCAACCGAATATGGAAATTATAGGAAAATATCATTAATATCACACGCAAGCAAAATTTTGCTGAAGATCATTCAAAAACTTCTGCAGCAGTATATAGACAGGGAACTGCCAGAAAGTCAGGCCGGTTTCAGAAGAGGACGTGGAGCCAGGGATATCATTGCTGATGTCAGCTGGATCCTGGCTGAAAGCAGAGAATATCAGAAGGATGTTTACCTGTGTTTTATTGATTATGCAAAGACATTTGACTGTGTTGTTCATAACAAACTACGGATAACACTTCAAAGAATGGAAATTCCAGAACACTTAATTGTGCTCATGAGGAACCTTTACATAGACCAAGAGGCAGTTTTTCGAACAGAACAAGGGGAAAGGTGTGCGGCAGGGTTGTATTCTTTCACCATACCTATTTAATCTGTATGCTGAACAAATAATATGAAAAGCTGGACTATATGAAGAAGAACAGGGCATCAAGATTGGAGGAAAACTCATTAACAACCTGTGTTATGCAGATGACACAACCTTGCTTGCTGAAAGTGAAGAGGACTTGAAGCACTTACGAATGAAGATCAAAGACCACAGCCTTCAGTATGGATTACATCTCAACATAAAGAAAACAAAAATCCTCACAACTGACCAATGAGCAACATCATGATAAACGGAGAAAAGATTGAAGTTGTCAAGGATTTCATTTTACTTGGATCCACAATCAACAGCCATGGAAGCAGCAGTCAAGAAATCAAAAGATGCATTGCATTGGGCAAATCTGCAGCAAAGGACCTCTTCAAAGTGTTGAAGAGCAAAGACATCACCCTGAAGACTAAGGTGCACCTGACCCAAGCCACGGTATTTTCAACCACATCATATGCATGTGAGAGCTGGGCAACGAATAAGGAAGATTGAAGAAGAGTTGATGCCTTTGAATTGTGGTGTTGGCAAACAAACAAATCTGTCTTAGAAGAAGTACAGAAAGGTCCTTAGAAGCAAGGATGACGAGACTACGTCTTACATACTTTGGACATGTTGTCAGGAGGGATCAGTCCCTGGAAAAGGACATCATTCTTGGCAGAGTACAGGGTCAGCAGAAAAGAGGAAGATCCTCAACGAGGTGGATTGACACAGTGGCTGCAACAATGAGCTCAAGCATAGCAAAGATTGTAAGGAGGGCACAGGACCAGGCAGTGTTTCATTCTGTTGTGCATAGGCTCGCTATGAGTCAGAACCGACTTGACGGCACCTAACAACAACAACACCAGAGTATTTAGCACTCAAGGAATGATTTATTAATTTTGATTTTCTAAGAGTCAAAGGCCATTTCAAAAAAGGAGGATGGAAGAGACAGAAATTCATTAGAAATATAAAGAGCAGTTGCCAAAAATCTATGAAGCACAAAATTCCGCTTTCAAGCTTTGTGTACCCCTATATCTCCTAAAAGTCCTGGTGGTGCATCATTAAGTGCTCTGCTTTGAACTGAAAGGTCAGAGTTTCAAACCCACCAGCTGCTCCATGGGAGAAAGCTGTGGCAATCTGCTTATCTAAAGGTTATAGCCTTGGAAACCCTGTGGGGCAGTTCTACTTTGTCACGTAGGATCGCTGAGTCATAATCAACTTGATGGCAGCAAGCTTTGGTTCTGGTATATCCCCTGAGCCCCAATTGCCTGTACAGACCTTAGCTGGCCTTGCAGTGTCCTAGACGGGATGCTTCCACAAAGGCTTGCACTGTTTCTATGGTTGTAAAGTCCTGGCAGTCACATATGTAGCCTCATCACAAAACACCACCAGTTGTTCAACATTTCCCAGGAGTGAGGGCAGGGCTTCAGCCTGGCATCCGTTGGGCCTTTCAGAGTGAGACCCCAGTAGCTCCTAGCTTAGACCTAACATTTCTGGAAATGCAGAAGTTCTGGCTTTGCTCAGAGTCTGTCTGAAGAGCCTGTTCTACTCATTTGAAAGTGTCAGGAGTTAATGACTCCTGGAACAAACTTGAGAGACAAGAGAAAAATTTATTACTCTTCCTTCTTCTACCAAATTTTCTAAAAAGGCACTGGTTTTGTATGGCCAGTCTGGAGACATCCTGTGTTACTCACTGAACCAAAGTTTCGTAGTCAAGCAGTGGGGAGCACATCGACATTCCATATTGTAAGTGTTTTCACCCTTTCCTGCTTTATTTTCCTTTTCCTCTGAATTTTTCTTTGCTTGGGTTGTGCTCAGATTCCAGATAAAGTGATGTCTCAGGTAAAGTTTTTGTTTGTATTGTTTTAGTTAACTTTAATTAAGAAAGAAAATAGATCTTTGCTGAGATAACTCAAATTCTGACCAAAAGATTCATAGATTTTTGTCTTATTTTGTACTTTTGCCCTTTGAGGGTGTCTCTTGGTTCATTAATAAGAATTAATTAAAAGATATTTTCATTTGAAATTTATAATTTATTTAATAGTTTTTTTTTTAATATATTTTTTAATATATCTCATGGAGTTCTGGTGGCACAGTGGCTCAGAATTTGGATGCTAACCAAGAGTTCAGCAGTTCGAATCCACCAGTCACTCCTTGAGAATTCTATGGAGCAGTTCTACTCTGTCATATAGCATCACTATGAGTTGGAATCTACTCAACGACAATGGGTTTTGGTAATATATTTCATAAAATCTTTATGTTACAGGCACAGAATAATGAGAAGTATCTTGAAACCTTATTTAAATTATTTGTTTAATGTGATGTGGAGACCTGAAACACCTGTATGAAGTGTCTGACCAGAGTAAAAGAAGCTGAAGTAGGATCCAGGTCTAGAAATTCATTCTATGTAGAAAAACCGTAGAACCAGAAAACTGAACTGATTACGGCAGTTCTGCCGTACAAGAACAATGCTGTTAGTTTGTTCCTAAGGAGGCTTTACGCAACCTCTACATTTCCAGAGCTGAATGTCTGGCAAAATAGTCACTAAGCAGTGACTAGTCAACAAAAACTCTTTAAACCTATCACCAAGTGATAACTAAGTCAACTAAAACTCAGTGTAAAATCCCAGCTTCTGTCACTCTACCTTTGACAGTGATGTGTTGATGAATAACAAATCAGAATTTTTCTCAACTTCCCTTCCTTCTGTATCAACATATTAGCTGCTCTCTGCCTGTGATTCAGTGAATTCTGCTAGTCTCTTGTGCTCAGTGCATGCTGGGAGATCACTCATTCAAATGATTGTCTTTGTCTTAGCTCAATAAACACCTCTTACAATTAAATTTGAGTCTGGGATCTTTTCCGCTACAACAAACTAATACTCAAAATGGCAAAATTATCCACTTAGCCATATATATCAATAATCATTAAAGTCATCATTTCATTAACACTATTTGGCACTATTTTTTTCAATATTTGAGAATGTGGTAAGCGTGATATATAGTTCAGCATAATTTTAATCAAAAGTGTTAATTTGTAGACTGACAATTCAAAAATAAAAAATAATATTAAAGACAGTCATTTAATGATATGGCATTTTTTTCTGGAAAATGTGGTGATGCAAATTGCCCAATGATGACATGTAAGAGATATAAATGTTTATTTTTGACAGACAGACATCAGACTTAAAAGATTTTATCTTGTGACTATGTGTATGTAATCCTAATATTTAAACATCAGAATGCATTTTCAGTTAAAAATAATATGCAGAATAATTAAGTCATCAAATGGTACAAAATAAAAAAAAAACATTTTTATGGGTAATTTTATTGGGAGTTTTAGTTGGAATAGGCAAGGAAATGTCTCCCCTTGTTTCCAGCTCTTATCACAAGACCAGGACTTCTCTTTCAGTGATGTGTTCAATTGTCAGCATCTAGTTCTTGGATTCCTTTAATTCCACGTTTTCTCTGAGGAAAAGGCTATGGTACATTAAGTCATTGATCTCCAAAGAGACCTGTGCGTGATAATCTACATTAAGAAAAATATTTACTTGTTATCCTTTCACAAGTGTCTATTTTGTTTATGTCTGATTATTTATATATTGTGTATTAGTAACATCCATAGAATAATAAATGTATATACTATGTTATGGAAGCCTAATTATATTTGTTCATTTTGTTCTTTGTAGATATCATTGTTGAATTTAAAAAAAAAAAAAGTTTATACACCCCTAGATTAGGAGATCTTGGGGCATACTTTTGAAAAGAAATTGGGTCATATTTCTAACAACTGGGGAATAGTGCTCATAATTACCATTGGGTTGAGGCCACAAAAACATAATTTGACTCTAGCGTTTTAAAATGAGACATAGCAATTTCCTTTTTATGTGTTGCTTGGTTTGATTTTCAATGGAAGAAAGAATTTTGCAGAAATACATAGTAAAAGAACCAAACCCAAAAACCCATTGCAACAGAGTCGATTCTGACTCATAGTGACTCTATAGGACAGAGTAGAGCTGCAACGTAGGGTTCCCAAGGCTGTAATCTTTGCAGGAGCCAGCTGCCACATCTTCCTCCCGCAGAGTGGCTGGTGATTTGAATTGCCAACCTTTTGATTAGCATCAGAGTATGTTAACCAGCTCACCAGCAGGGCTTCTTAGTAGAAAAATGGGATGGATTAAAGATAAGTTAACAGCATGAATGTAGCAAATAGCAAGCTTTGAGATTATAGAATAGACCTCAGCCCAATATCTGCTTTTTGAATATTTGAAACTTAGAAAGGAAAAAGTTAATGGCATATGTACCATTTCTTCTCCTTGTATCAGCAAATTGACTCTATTTCTGGTGGCACAGTGCTTAGTTAAGAACTCAGCTGCTAACCGAGTCAGCTGTTCCAACCCACCAGTTGCTGCTCTACAGGAGAAGGATGTGGCAGTCTGCTTCTGTAAAGATTACAGCCTTGGAAATCTTATGAGGTAGTTCTACTGTGTCCTACAGGTCACTATGAGTTGCAATGGACTGTATGGCAATGGATTCGGTTTGGGTAGAACTCCTTCTGAAGACCAGTCTTACTAGCAGTATGTATTTATACACTATTTTGGAGCCCCTGTGGCATAGTGTTTAAAAGCGTGTCTGCTAACCAAAAGTTGGCAGTTAGAATCCACCACCTACTCCTTGGAAACCCTATGGGGCAATTCTACTCTGTACTATGGGGTCACTGTGAGTCAAAATTGACTCAAAGGCAACAGGTTTTTTGTTTGTTTGTTTGTTTTTGTATACTATTACACTTTCTATCCTTGTTAGAGATTTTGAACCTTGAGATTTTCTATCTAACAGAAGAAATAAGAAAAAAAAAATTATGTCAGCCTACAGCAGGCACAGATTCTAATCACTAGATACATCTTGATAAGCTCCTTGAAATTTAGGTTGACAGGTACTTAAAACTGCTTTGGGACCATTTACTAAAGAACATTTTACAGGGAACTATCTTATGCAGCCCATATATTCATTTTATGACTAAATAGTTACATATTCTGACTCTATGAGCAAAATGAATTAAAATATTTAAGCTACTTTGCATTTCTATCTCATCTACCAGGTGTTCGAGCATCTTGCAGGAGCTTGAGGACTCTATTTGTAAGTATTATAAAGTTTAAGTGTTATACAGCTGTGGATGCACTTGTTTTCTTCTTACACATTCAACTAGGTTTCTATCCTCTTACTAAATGCTGTAATCGAGTCAGGCAGAAGGGATGTAAGAATAGAACTTTGAATGAGGCAGTACTCTGTGTATTTATAAATGTAAAACAGATGTGCAGGAAATATTGTGAGCTTTGAATCAATAGGACACCATATAAATACAAAGGAATGAAAGAAGAGATATAATTTGTCAGTGGTTTTTGCTAAATGTCTCATCAGTAATGGAGAAGCTAAAGCTTCCTTACAGGACTTAATGAATAGCTTCCTACTTGCATTTTTTCCTATTACTCCTGAGTAGCAACTAAACTGCAAACTGTAAATAAAAGTAAATTTTAGCAAATAAGAGATGCAGATACTCATAAAAAGGAAATTCAAAATACTTAAAAGCATTTTTAAAACTCAAAGTAAATGTAGGAAAGTACTTTTATAAAATAAACTTTCAGAATGTTCAAAAAATATTACTAATCTCAAACTATAAAAATGATATAACTTACATTTCAAGTTACTAAATATAGATAATTTTAGAATAGGAAACCTATTAAGACAGAAATAATTCATTATAATTTAGAGAAAAAGAAAAGTAAAGTTAGGTGTCTCATGTTCTCCAAAGTTTTCTGTTTTCCCTTCTCAAAATCTAACAATGGCATTATTCTTTATTGAATAATGCAGGCTCAAAGACTTCATCTCTCTTCACCTTCACTGCATAACTAAGAACTAGTGAAGCTACACTGAAAAACTTAATGTCAAATACTTCCAAACTTCTCGTTCCCATTGTTTGAGATATCTGCAATCAATTTCTTAATTTAGTGAAATAATTTATTATTTCTCTACAGTTGCTTTCTTTCTATATTAATCCACACTAAAAAGCATCACCTGCTTAATATTTTTGAGCCACAAACTTACCAAGTTCTCTTTGCTGGAAAATATTTAATAGGTGTATGCATTGCATTGGGTAAATCTGCTGCAAAGGACCTCTTTAAAGTGTGGAAGAGCAAGGATGTCACCTTGAAGCCTAAGGTGCACCTGACTCAAGCCATGGTATTTTCAATCACATCATATGCATGTGAAAGCTGGACAATGAATACCGAAGGCCGAAGAAGAATTGACGCCTTTGAATTATGGTGGTGGCAAAGAATATTGAATACACCATGCACTGCCAAAAGAATGAACAAACCTATCTTAGGAGAAGTACAAATAGAATGCTCCTTAGAAGCAAAGATGGTGAGACTGCATCTTACATACTTTGGGCATGTTGTCAGGAGGGATCAGTCCCTGGTGAAGGACATCATGCTTGGCAGAGTACAGGGTCAGTGGAGAAGAGGAAGATCCTCAACGAGGTGGAGTGACACAGTGGCTGCAACAATGGGCTCAAGCATAACAACAATTGTAATGATAGCTCAGGACTGGGTAGTGTTTCATTCTGTTGTGCACAGGGTCGCTATGATTCGGAATTGACTCAATGGCACCTAACAACAACAACAACATCTTTGTATGACTACTAGTTTCTTTGCCCTTCATTCAAGTAGATTCTCTAACCAAACACCAAAGTTTCCAATATAATGATTTATAAATTATATCTTTTGGGTGCAATGGACTAGGTATTTGTTTTAGGCTGAGTCCTCTAGAGAAGCAAAACCAATAAAACATATATATATATATGTAGTGATTTATATCAAAGAAATGGCTTAAGCAATTGTAGAGGCTGAAACATCCCAAGTCCGTGGATCACGATAGAGGCTTCCCCTGATTCATGTGGCTGGTGAACTCGAGATCGGTAGGTTGGCAAGCAGGGCTCTAGCTCACAGGCTGTGAAGGTAAATTAAATCCAAGATTGGAAGGTAAGTTGCTAGCTCAAGTCTCAAGAACCAGAGGTCAGATGAACAAGAGGCTGCTGCAAGATCCAGACAAGGCTAAAGCCAGAATACCCACTTATGTTAGGATGCAGGCTACGTGCCCAGGGAAACTACCATTCAACTGATTGGCTACACACAGCAGATCCTATCATGATCACATATAAACACTGAGAATTATGGCCCAGCCAAGTTGGCACATAATCTTAACCTTCACAGTATTATTTCCCAAAGTAAGTCCATTCTTATCAATTTCTTTAAATTTTTGTGTGTTATCCCCCATGTGTCTGTCAGTTTGTCTTACTGTGGGGGTTGCATGTTGCCGTGATGCTGGAAGCTATGCCACTAGTATTCAGATACCAGCAGGGTCACCCATGGAGGACAGGTTTTGGCTGAGCTTCCAGACAAAGACAGACTACGAAGAAGGACTCGGCAGTCTACTTCTGAAAAGTATTAGCCAGTGAAAACCTTATGAATAGCAGCAGGACATTGTCTGATATAGTGCTGGAGGATGAGCCCCCCAGGTTGGAAGGCACTCAAAAGATGACTGGGGAAGAGCTGCCTTCTCAGAGTCAACCTTAATGACGTGGATTGAATAAAGCTTTCAGGACCTTCATTTGCTGATGTGGCAAAACTCAAAATGAGAAGAAACATCTGCAAACATCCATTAAAAATCAGAACCTGGAAGGTATGAAGTACGAATCTAGGAAAATTGGAAATCATCAAAAATGAAATGGAATGCATAAACATCGATATCCTAGGCATTAGTGAGCTGAAATGGACTGGTATTGGCCATTTTGAATTGGACAATCATATAGTCTACTATGCTGGGAATGACAATTCGAAGAGGAATGGTGTTGCATTCATTTTCAAAAAGAACGTTTCAAGATATATCCTGAAGTACAAAGCTGTCAGTGATAGGATAATATCCATACGCCTACAAGGAAGGCCAGTTAATACGACTATTATTCAAATTTACGCACCAACCACTAGGGCCAAAGATGAAGAAATAGAAGATTTTTATCAGCTGCTGCAGTCTCAAATTGATCGAACACGCAATCAAGATGCATTGATAATTACTGGTGATTGGAATGCAAAAGTTGGAAACAAAGAAGAAGGATTAGTAGTCGGAAAATATGGCCTTGGTGACAGAAACAATGCTGGAAATCGAATGATAGAATATTGCAAGATCAACGACTTCTGCATTGCAAATACCTTTCACTAACATAAACAGCAACTATACACATGGACCTCACCAGATGGATCACACAGAAATCAAATTGACTACAACTGCGGAAAGAGACAATGGAAAAGCTCAATATCATCAGTTAGAACAAGGCCAGGGCCCGACTGTGGAACAGGCCATCAATTGCTCATATGCAAGTTCAAGCTGAAACTGAAGAAAATCAGAGCAAGCCCATGAAAGCCAAAATATGACCTTGAGTATGTCACACTGGAACTTAGAGACTATCTCAAGAATAGATTTGATGCATAACTGAAGACCAGATGAATTGTGGAATGATATCAAGGACATCATACATGAAGAAAGCAAAAAGTCATTTAAAACACAGAAAAGAAAGAAAAACCAAGAGGGATGTTGGAGGAGACTCTGAAACTTGTTCTCGAACGTCGAGCAGTTAAAGCAAAAGGAAGAATTGATGAAGTAAAACAACTGAACAGAAGATTTCAAAGGGCCTCTCAAGAAGACAAAGTAAAGTATTATAATGACAAGTGCAAAGAGCTGGAGATGGAAAACCAAAAGGGAAGAGCACGCTCGGCGTTTCTCAAGCTGAAAAAACTGAGGAAAAAATTCAAGCCTCGAGTTGCAATAGTGATGGATTCCATGGGGAAAATATTAGACGATGCAGGAAGCATCAAAAGAAGATGGAAGGAATACACAGAGTCATTATACCAAAAAGAATTAGTTGATGTTCAACCATTTCAAGAGTTGGCATATGATCAGGAACCGATGGCACTGAAGGAAGAAGTCCAAGCTGCTCTTAAAACAAGGCTCCAGGCATTGATGGAGTATCAATTGAGATATTTCAACAAACAGATGCAGCGCTGAAGGTGTTCACTCATCTATGGCAAGAAATACGGAAGACAGCTTCCTGGCCAACTGACTGGAAGAGATCCATATTTATGCCTATTCCCAAGAACGGTGATCCAACCGAATGTGGAAATTATAGAACAATATCATTAATTTCACATGCAAGCAAAATTTTGCTGAAGACCATTCAAAAACAGCTGCAGCAGTATATTGACAGGGAACTGCCAGAAATTCAGGCCGGGTTCAGAAGAGGACGTGGAGCCAGGGTTGTCATCGCTGATATCAGATGGATTCTGGCTGAAAACAGAGAATACCAGAAGGATGTTTACCTGTGTTTTATTGACTATGCAAAGGCATTCAACTGTGTGGATCATAAGAAACTATGGATAACACTGCAAAGAATGGGAATTCCAGAACACTTAATTGTGCTCATGAGGAAACTTTACATAGACCAAGAGGCAGTTGTTCAAACAGGACAAGGGGATACTGATTGGTTTAAAGTCAGGAAAGGTGTGCGTCAGGGTTGTATTCTTTCACCATACCTATTTTTTTTTATTCAATCTGTATGCTGAGCAAATAATCAGAGAAGCTGGACTATATGAAGAAGAACAGGGCATCAGGATTGGAGGAAGACTCGTTAACAATCTGTGTTATGCAGATGACACAACCTTGCTTGCTGAAAGTGAAGAGGACTTGAAGCACTTACGAATGAAGATCAAAGACCACAGCCTTCAGTATGGATTACATCTCAACATAAAGAAAACAAAAATCCTCACAACTGGACCAATGAGCAACATCATGATAAATGGAGAAAAGATTGAAGTTGTCAAGGATTTCATTTTACTTGGATCCACAATCAACAGCCATGGAAGCAGCAGTCAAGAAATCAAAAGACACATTGCACTGGATAAATCGGATGCAAAGGACCTCTTTAAAGTGTTGAAGAGCAAAGATGTCACCTTGAAGACTAAGGTGCTCCTGACCCAAGCCATGGTATTTTCAATCACATCATATGCATGTGAAAGATGGACAATGAATAAGGAAGATCGAAGAAGAGTTGATGCCTTTGAATTGTGGTGTTGGCGAAGAATATTGAATATACCATGCACAGCCAAAAGAATGAACAAATCTGTCTTAGAAGAAGTACAGCCAAAATGCCCCTTAGGGGCAAGGATGGCGAAACTGCGTCTCACATACTTTGGATAGGTCGTCAGGAGGGATCAGTCCCTGGAGAAGGACATCCTGCTTGGCAGAGTACAGGGTCAGAGGAAAAGAGGAAGACCCTCAACGAGGTTGATTGACACAGAGGCTGCAACAATGAGCTCAAGCATAACAACGATTGTAAGGATGGCTCAGGAACGGGCAGTGTTTCATTCTGCTGTGTGCCACAAAGATTAGCCTCTTTATCAAAATTGTACATAGTTCTTTTACTAAGTAAAATATTAACAATTGTTGTATGTGTTCCCAAAATACATATTATCATTCGTATGTTTGTATATTTCATAAACAATGCCAACAAGCAAATTTTAAAATATACACACAGTGAAATTTTAATATGGCATTAAATAATAAACATTTAACAATATTTTAAGTACAAGATCTATAGTAAAATTGAAACATGCTTCCACATTTATCACTACATACTTTTTACTCTTTCTTTTTCTCTGCTTTGTTTTATCCACTATTGTATTTTAAATTTATAAAGCTAAATTTTAGAATAGCTTTAAATTGGGTTTAAGAGACATTTATTAATTTTTAGCTTGAGTAGTACATACTCAAGTAGTACATACAGATATATGAAGATCTGTATGTGCGTTCTGAAATTTAACATGAGGAACAGGAATACTTTTATTCTAAGCTGTTCTGATTATTTCTGGCTGACCAATCACCTCAAAATTTAGCTTCTAAAAACAACAATTTTGTTATATGTTATAATTTGTGGAACGCAAATGTAGTACGGCACTGCTGGGTGAGATTTCTGTTTCCACTGGTGTCAATGAAGGACACACAGTGGAAACTACCTGGCTAATGGTTTGACCTGAAATTCTAAGGCAACTTCTCTCATAAATATGGTGCCTTGGTAGACATGACTGTAAGGCTTTAATAGCTTAGCTGGAAAAGTTAATTGGAGTTGCTAAATATATCCTTTCCCACGTGGCAGTCTCAAGGTATTTGGATATTGTATCAGTAAGAGTTCTTCAGACAAGTAAATATATATATATATGCAGATGATACAACCTTGCTTGCTGAAAGCGAAGAGGACTTGAAGCACTTACTGATAAAGATGAAAGACTACAGCGTTCAGTAAAGATTACGCCTCAACATAAAGAAAACAAAAATCCCCACAACTGAACCAAAAAATATTGAATTTTCAGCTCATCTCTTCATTCATATATTATCATATACAACTAAAGAAACGAGTTGATATTTTCAACCAAATGCTTTAATATGCCCTTGGTTAAATCTACCAGTTCATTAAGTATATTTTCTATTACACATGTTACTGCAAATGACAGAATGGCCATACTTTCTGCTACTACATAACAAAGTTCAGCTTTTTTTTTTCCTCCCACCAAATACAATTTTCTCCCTTTCCTATCAGCATTTCCCAATAATCTCCGTGGTCATTTTTCATTCTTTACAGTCCCCTTTGATATCCTCATCTTTTACGTACAGTCTCCTCAAGGGTTTTCCAGCTTGTTCCTACGACCTGGTTCCAAAAGAAATTGTCACATAGTTTATTATAAAACATTTCTTTCCTGGAACAAAATTTGCTCCTGTTTTCTATTGCTCTATAGAAAATTATGTTAGGTGCTATCCGGTCTGTTTCAACTCATAGCCACTATATGTACAATAGAAGGAAACACTGTCTGATCCTGTGTCATCCTCAAAATTGTTGCTATGTTTGAGTCCATCGTTGCAACCTCTGTGTCAGTCTGTCTCGCCAAGAGTCATCCTCTTTTTCTCTGAAAACTATATAAGAGCTTACTGATTTATATCCAGATACATCTTTTTACATAATACAGTTTTATGACTTAGGTACCTAGCCATCATTTAAGAAGGTGATTATTTTTTTTCCATGTGGCATCAACAACGCTTGGCTAGGAGAAAGATTCTTGTCTTATTAACAAAACAAGGACAGCGCATTTCAACTGGGATTATAACCACAGCCATAGAGATTAGGATTTACAATACATATTTTGGGGGCCCATAAATCAATCCATAATAGCAGGTGCCACAACCTTGGCTTGCTGAAAGTGAAGAGGATTTGAAGCACTTACTGATGAAGGTCAAAGACTACAGCCTTCAGTATGGATTACACCTCAATATAAGGAAAACAAAAATCTTCACACCTGAACCAACAAGCAACATCATGATAAACAGAGAAATTATTAAAGTTATCGAGGATTTAATTTTACTTGGATCCACACTCAACACCCAGGGAAGCAGCAGTCAAGAAATCAAATGTGTCATATTGAGCAAATCTGCTGCAAAAGACTTTTAAAGTGTTCAAAAGCAAAGATGTCACTTTGAGGACTAACGTGCACCTGACCCAAGCCATGGTGTTTTCAATCGTTCTCATATGATTGCAAAAGCTGGACAATGAATAAGGAAAACCTAAGAAAAACTGATGCGTTTGAATTATGGTGTTGGCAAGGAATATTGAATATACCGTGGACTGACAAAAGAACAATCTGTCTTGGAAGAAGTACAGTCAGAATGCTCCTTAGAAGTTAGGATGATGAGACTTTGTCTCACATACTTTGGATATGTTATCAAGAGGACCAGTCCCTGGAGAAGGACATCACATTTGGTAGAGAGCCAACAAAAAAGAGGAAGACTCTCAATGAGATGGATTGACACAGTGGCTGCAATAATGGACTTAAACATAGCAAAGACTATGAGGATGGTGCAGCACCAGGCAATGTTTTGTTCTGTTGTACATACTGTCGCTATGCATAGGAACTGACTCAATGTCACCTACCAACAACAACAAAAGCACTAAGTTCCTCCAAATCTCTTCTTCTTTCCTCTCTAGACAGCTTGCTGTGTTTTCCTGGTGAAATGGCTCATTTCCACATGTAGAAAGACTGAGACACCAATGACATGATTTGTTCTACAAAGCTAGAAGGTCCACACCTGGTACTGATTAGCAAGAGAGACCACTGTATGAACACACACATGGATGAACACTGAGATGGGGCTCTGGAATCCCAAAGACTGCAGGAGGGGTCAGATAAAGAAACTAGGATTACAGGCAAGTTAACATTTCTTGAAGCCAACATTGACCAATGAAACTCTGCTTTCAAGATGGAGTCAAAAGAAGATTACTTACTTTTCCTCCCTCCAAACAAGAATGTGGAAATGCAGGTATTCCATGTGGCCTTCCATGTGGAAGACCTAACAAGAGCAATATTGTGTGAAGCTGTGGTCCGTTCAGAAACATGCCACCTGATAGGTGATTTTTCTCTCCTTCACAGCTTCACTTTCCTTTTCCTCTCATTCATAGCTACTTTTTTGGGGAAAGTTTGACTAACAAAAGAGGATAATCAGAATATTTGTAGTAAAATGACTTCTTTACATTTTTAAATTCTTGGCTTTTTAATTTTCAAAATTATACATTTTCTTGTAATTAATTTCTTACAACTATACCTTGCATGCATTAATGTATGTATATTTGTATTAATTACAGCTGGGTATTGCAAGCAGCTTTCTCAGTTTTAAAGAACATTCATAATGATATTTTTAAGCTAACTCTGTGTAGGAGGTAATATAAGAAATTATCTTCACTGGAGATTGAGAATTTTAAATATTCACACGAGTAATAGCTTTCCCTTTTGGGTTATAACATACATATATAGATTTGTAAGCTACAATTGACAAGAAAGCTGTCGATTTTAACGTGCTTAGGACGTGTTGATGTGTGCCTTCAATACAATTTCAACTCATAGTGACCCTAGAGGACAGAACAGAACTTCCCCAAACATAGGATTTCCTAGGCTGCAATTTTTATGGAAGCAGATTGTCAGGTCTTTTCTCCCACGAAGAAGTCAGTGGTTTGCATTGCCAAACTTTTGTTTAGCATCCTAGCGCTTAAACATTGCCCCTTGTTTAGCACATAGTAGAGTCTTAATGCATTAAATCAAAAATGAAGCAGTCGAAAAATATGCTGTCGTATCAATGACTTCAGTTCTTATTAGCTGATCATCCCCCTTAATCAACTAGTTATTTGTTTTGAAAAGGCAAAGCAAATGACTACTTAGTAATTTTAATTTTCATATTTGGGTGATTTAAATTGAGATAAATGGGGCTATGAAATGTATTGAATAGACTACTAACTCCAGTCACATACTTAAAAATATTTATTTCAGAAGTCAGTATTTTGTATTATTGATTTCTGCAAAGTTAGTGCTTTCTGTGTTGAGGGATAACATATCTAGGACAGTTGCTTCCTTGCCTTCTGTCCCCTATGACTTCTACACATCCTAAATATGTGGCTTGTTGCAATCACTTGTTTATGTCACTAAAACATTTGAGGTTTGTTTATTTTCTAACATAATTTTCAGTTCTTTCTTGAATTCAAAGCTAATATAACAGGGTTAAATGCAAATATGTTTTAGGAAGAAGACATTTTTAATTAACAGTTTGATAATGAATGGTAATAAATTGACACCCATTTTTATTTCCCTGAAAAACACTCTGGCATTCCTATGCTTCAAATCTAAAATTTTGTCATTTTTAGGAGAAAAGCTTGATGCTTATGCTGGCAAATTTTGTTAAAATGTTTACTGTTAATATTAATTCCTATTTTGAACAATAGCTCATTTTTAAGGGATGTTATTGAGCTTCATTCTTTAAATATTTTCTTTGAGCAAATAAATCAAATTTTATATGCAAATATACATTTTGGTGTCTAACTTAATACATATCTTTAAGTCAATACACACAAAATCATCTTTAAGCAAAACAGACCGACATGTCCTATAAGCTCTGGATCATTTGTAAGGCATGTGACAACCTTCCCACATGTTTTTATCTCTAAGTGCAAATCACTATGTTAAAAAAAAAAAAACAGACATTTTTGCCTGAAGGTATTCAAAATTATGTCCTTGTATTGAATCATCTATTAAAAAAAAAAAGATTATGGAACTGATCCAGGTGATCGTGTGTATTTAAGGCTTTTCCTCCTAATACCTTTAAACTGAAGTCAACCCTGGAGGCGTGCTGGTTAAGAGCTTGGTTGTTAACCAAAAGGTCAGCAGTTTGCATCTACCAGATGCTCCTTGGAAACCCTGTGGGGTAGTTCTACTCTGCCCTATAAAATCACTATGAGTCGGAATTGACTCAAAGGCAATAGGTTTTTTGTTTTTGGTTAAATTGTTATTTAAAAACAAACAAACAAAAGGAGGGTGGAGTTAAACCCACAGAACAAAGAGAATGAAAAAGGAGACACAAGCAGCAAATAAATTTCAATACATTTTGGGGGAAGATTAAAATCAGCTAGAAGAGTAGTGACTATTTAGCTGAGTTTAGGTAGCTATACTGTAATGGACTGAAGAGAGAGTTGATCTTGAAATGAATCAAGTTTACCCCCTGCCAAAGGATTCCTGAAAGGTACAAACAGAATTCTGTGTAACCAGGCAGTGCGTATTGTGGAAACTGGTGGTGAGGCACAGTGTTGAGGGATTTATTGAAAGTAACCCTGGAGTGAAATTATAAAAACTGGTCCTGCCCTAACCTCTATTTCCCAGACAGGGAGGTGTGGGTGGGTGTTGTTTTCTGCAAAACGAAAAAGACTATTTTGTGAAGCTACATACATGTTGGGTAGGTGAAGCACAGGGCTGATATGATAAATGCGGTGACTAGGAATTGACATACTCTTTAGTGGGCTCTCCTCTGTCTCCTTTACCCTTCCTAGTCCCAGAAAATAGATCCAGAGGCATTTCTTTGTGGGAGAAATTAAGTAGCATCTGTAAAAAGGTATTTGGATACTCTCACTTCTGGTGTGGGGCACACAAGATGGCCTGCTTGATAGCTTTCTAATCACTCTTCCACCAAAAATGATACACAAAAAACTGTATAGATTATACATATATAGAGATTATCTACTTGCAAATTACACTTCAAAGTTTCCATTTATAAATTAAATGTTTATTTAAATATCCACTGTCTCCTCCTACCATGTTGAACTCTATCATATTATCCTGCTTTATTCTTTTTTAAGCTCACACAAGATTCTGGAATTATTTTCCCCATTCATGCGATTGCTTGTCTATTGTCTTTTCTACAGTAAGACAAAAGCTCCATGAGTTAAGGGGCTCTTTTTGTCTCATTCATTGCAATAGTGTTGGATAGAATGCACCTGGGAAGTGAGGAAGGGTGGCTGTTCTAAATTTTCAAGTAAGATTTCTATATTAGACATGAATAAAGAGGCTGGTTTTGTTAATATGTGGATTGCAGAGAGTTCAAGGATAAACAGCAAACAAATCATACAAAATTCTTGGGGATGATCCAATAGGTAAAAGGCCTGTGTGGTTGGAATAGAATGAATAAGGTAGACAATAGCATGGAACAAGTAGAGAAGAGAGAATCATAGGCTAGCCCATTTGAGCAGAAATTGCACAAGCCAGAAGTCTTCAACACTGGACTGCGTTTATCCCTTTTTACTTAAAATACATACATTACAATATTACTGCATTCATTATAGTATTACATTTGTTTCAGCACTTTTCATTTGAATATTTTCATCATGTATCCCAGCAATCCAGAAAATAGCCTTCACTCTCCGTTTTGAGAAAGTAGACAGCTTTTTTTTTTTTTCCTTATAATCTTGGACTTTTTTTCCCTAAGGCAGTAATATAGTCTATCCCCTCTTATGACACATCTTGGGAAAGGATAAATTGGCAATGACGGCAGACAATCATATTTCTATTACCCACTTGAGGCAGTATTAATGACAGGAAAGTTCCTCTCTAATTTTTAGTGGCAACATCAAATTGCAAGCTGGCACAATTTTTCAACAAAAATCATCACTATAACTTGGCAAACTGTTACATCTTTCATTTTTTACAATAATGTGAAATTTATGTTCTAAAACAGCTGCACACAGGGCATGTCTAGATGGAATTTACTTAAGAACATGGGTTCTTCTCCTTTGTATTTATTTTAATAAAGAAGACATAATTAGATGTATTGTGGTAGTTAAGGAGTCTTCAGAGCTACTGTTTTAGGCTGGGTCCTCTAGAGAAGGAAACCCAGTTTTATATATATATATATATGTATCCATGAACTTGAGATGGTCCAGTCTCTACAATCGCATGAGCTGCTTCCTTGATATAAATCAATATATATACAAGGGCTGGCAAACCCAAGATTCACAGGTCAGAGAGCAGAACTCTTGCCACGTGGCTGTGAAGATTGACAAATCCCAAGAATGGCAGGTAAGCTGCAAGCTCAAGTCCCAAGAACAGGAGGTCAGATGAACAAGAGGCAGCTACAGGATGCAGAGAGGGCAAAAGCCAGAACATCCACTTATATTTGGATGCTGGCTACATGCCCAAGAAAACTCCATTTCAACTGATTGGCTACTCACAGCATATCCCATCATGGGGGTGACCACATATAAACATTGAGAATTATGGCCCAGCTGAATCGACAAAGAATCTTAACCATCACAGTCCACCTCTTGTCCAGTTGGCACCTGTACACATCTCCCCAAACCATGCATAATCTCTGAAAACAGACAAAGACATACTTGTGCCTAATATGATACAAATAACACATGTACAGCTAAAAATGCTAGCCCCATTTACATCTTTTATTTTATAAGAGAAAAGAGAAGAAAACAAAAATACTTGATTGCACACATACAAAGCAGAAATACTCGTAACAATTACAGTCTTCTTTTCTGTAACAGGTCACATGGCCGTAATGTATTGAGAACTATGTTCTTCCACCGCCCATTCCGTATTCCCTTTGTCCTCAGAAAGCACCTCAGCTGGTCGTGGTTCTTTACCTGGTGGGATGACACAAACTTTCATTCCTGAAGGCTTTGGGCCATCAGTAGTCATGTCAGAATTGCATGGCTGTAGTTTCCATTGGCTTTAATCACTGGGCTTGGTAGTACTGAGAGATGCCCCAAAGGATCTCCTGCATTCCTGACATACTCTTCTTTACCTCCATTATGTAACATCAATCCAATTTCCTCTTGGTAATCAGGATAAATCACACCAGCCAGTATGGTAACTCCCTTCTTTGCCTGTTGATTCAGAGGCATAAGGAGCCCAAAGTGACCAGGTGGTGTTCTTAGCTTCCAGTTCAATGGAATCAGTGATGTATCTCCAGGTGAGAGCATTCCTCATTCTAGAAGTAAGACCTCTAGACCTGTAGAGCATAAGGTCACAAGAACAGGAAGCAAAAATCTTCCAAGAGGATCACTAGGGATAATAGTGAGTGGTGCCACTCACATTTCCATGTTTTGATTCCTGGACTCATGAATCCTGGCTATGGGAGAAAGAGCACCATATATCGGACTCTGGTTTAGAGCATATACACCCTCTTGGAAAACATTGTCCCAACCCTGCAAGGTGTTGGCACCTAGCTGGCACTGTAATTGTGTCTTTAGGAAGCCATTCCATTGTTCTATCAAGCCAGCTGCTTCAGGATGATGGGGAACATGGTAAAACCAGTGAATTACATGAGGGTGGGCCCACTGCAGCACTTCATTTGCTGTGAAGTGAGTCCCTTAATTTGAGGCAATGCTGTCTGGGATAACATTACAGTGGAAAAGACATTCTGTAAGTCCACAGATGGTAGTTTTGACAAAAGCATTGTGTGCAGGGAAGGCAATTCCATACCCAGAGTAAGCGTCTATTCCAATAAAGACAAAATGCTGCCCTTTCTATGATGGAAGTGGTCTAATGTAACCAACCTGCCACCAAGTTGCTGACTGATCAACTCGAGGGATGGTGCCATATCAGAGAGTCAGTGTTGGTCTCTGCTGCTGGCAGATTGGGCAGTGAGCAGTGGTTGTAGCCAAGTCAGCCTTGGTGAATGGAAGTCTATGTTCTTGGGCCAGGGCATAGCCTCCATCCTTGTCACCTTGGAAACTTTGTTCACGAGCCCATTGGCAATGACGGGAGTACCTGGGGAAAGAGGATTAGTAGTTTCTGCAGAATGCGTCATCCCCTCCACTTGATTGTTAAAATCATCCTCTGCTGAGGTCACCCTTTGGTGAGGATTCACATGAAACACAAGTATCTTCACTTCTTTGGCCCATTCAGAGAGGTCTATCCACATACCTCTTCCCCATAAATCATCTCCAATTTTCCAATCATGTTACTTCCAAGTCTCTGACCATCCGGCCAAACCACTGGCTACAGCCCATGAATCACTGTACAGTTACACATCTGGCCATTTCTCCTTACAATCAAACTGAACAACCAGGTGTACTGCTTGAAGTTCTGCCCATTGGGAGGATTTCCCTTCACTACTGTCCTTCAGGGAGGTCCCAGAAAGGGGGTTCAGTGCTGCCTCTGTCCACTTTGAAGCTGTGCCTGCATATCATGCAGGACCTTTTGTAAACCAGGCACAAGTTTTCTCTTCTTCAGTCAACTGATCATAATGAACTCCCCATGAGGCCATAGGTACAGACTGGAAGATGGAGAGTAATGTGACAGAAGTGAAGACCGTGGGTATTTGGGCCACTTCCTTATGCCACTTACTTGTGCCTTCGAGCCCTCTTGGGCCTAATATTGTATATACCACTTCCATTTAATGATGAAGTACTGCTGTGCTCATCCAACTTTAGGACTCTGTGGGTCAGACAACACCCAGTTCATGATGGGCAGATCAGGCCACGTGGTCACTTGATGTCCCATGGTTAAGCATTCAGTCTCTACCAAGACCCAGCAACAAGCCAAAAGCTGTTTCTCAAAAAGAGAGTAGTTATCTGCAGAGGATGGCAGGGCTTTGCTCCAAAATTCTAAGGACCTGTACAGTGATTCACCAATAGGGTTCTGCCAAAGACTCCAAACAGCATCTCTATCTGCCACGGGCACTTCAAGCACTGTTGGATCAGCTGGATCATATGATCCAAGTGGCAAAGCGAGTTGCACAGCAGCCCAAACCTGTTGTAGAACCTTCTGTTATTCTGGGCCCTACTCAAAACCAGCAGGTATTTGAGTCACTTGATAAAGACTAGAGTAGCACATCCAAATGAGGAACATTTTGCCTACAAAATCCAAAGAGGTCTGCTAGGCATTGTGCCTCCTTTTCAGTTCTGAGAGCAGCCAGATGCAGTAACTTACCTTTCATTTTAGGAGGGATATCTCAACATGCTCCACACCACTGGACCCCTGGAAATTTCACTGAGATGTAAGGTGCCTGAATTTTCATTGAATTAATTTCCCATCCTGTACCACACAAATGTTTTACCAATAAATCCAGAGTCATTGTTGTGGATTGAATTGTGTCCCCTAAAAATATGTGTCAACTTGGTTAGGCCATGATTCCCAGTATTGTGTGGTTGTCCTCCATTTTGTGATTGTAATTTTATGTTAAAAAGGATTAGGGTAGAATTGTAACACTCTTACTAAGGTCACATACCTGATCCGATGTAAAAGCAGTTGCCCTGGGGTATAGCCTTAGCCTGGACCACCTTTTATCCTACAAGAGATAAAAGGAAAGTGAAGCAAGCAGAGAGTTGGAGACCTCATACCACCAAGAAAGAAGAACCATGAGCAGAGGGCATCCTTTGGACCTGAAGTTCCTGCATGAAGAAGCCCTAGACCAAGGGAAGATTGACAAGAAGGACCTTCCTCCAGAGCCAACCAAGAGAGAAAGCATTTCCCTGCAACTGATGCCTTGAATTTGGACTTTTAGCCTATTAAGCTGGGAGAAGATAAATTTCTTTTTGTTAAAGCCATCCACTTGTGGTATTTCTGTTATAGCAGCACTAGATGATTAAGACAGTCATTGGCACTTCGTCCTTACTAGACCCAATCAGCATAATGACATCAATGTGATGTGATGTCTTGTGGAACGGAAAGGCAACCAGGGTCCCTTAGGACTAAATTATGACGCAGGGCTGGAGAGTTGATATAACTCTGAAGTAGGCAAGAGAAGGTGTATTGCTGGCCTTGCCAGCTGAAGACAAACTACTTCTGGTGGTCCATTGAAACAGGTATGGAGAAAAAGGCATTAGGCAGATCAATAGCTGCATACTAGGTAACAGGTTGTTGTTGTTAAGTGCCATCAGGACAGCTCCGACTCATAGTCACCCCATACACAACAGAACGAAACACTGCCTGACCCTGCACCATCCTCACAATTGTTGTATGCTTGAGCCCATTGTTGTAGCCACTGTGTCAATCCATCTCTTTGAGGGTCTTCCTATTTTTTGCTGCCCCTCCAGTTTACCAACTATGAAGTCCTTCTCCAGGAACTGATCCTTCCTAATAACATGTCCAAAATATGTGAGACGTAGTCTCTCCAGACTTGCTTTTAAAGAGCATTCTGGTTGTATCTCTTCCAAGACAGGTTTGTTTGTTCTTTTGGCAGTCCACGGTATATTCAATATTCTTCACCAACAACACAATTCAAAGGCATCAATTCTTCAGTCTTCCTAATTCATTGTCCAGCTTTCGCATGCATATGAAGTAATTGAAGACACCATGGCTTGAGTCAGGCACATCTTAGTCCTCAAGGTGACATCTTTGTTTTTCAAAACTTTAAAGAGGTCTTTTGCAGCCAATTTGCCCAGTGCAATGCATCTTTTGATTTGTCGACTGCTGCTTCCATGAGTGTTGATTGTGGATCCAAGTAAAATGAAATCCTTGACAACCTCAATCTTTTCCTTGTTTATCATAATGTTGGTTACTGGTCCAGTTGTGAGGATTTTTGTTATCTTCAAGTATTTTTTTTTTTTTCATGTTAAGGTGTAATCCACACGGAAAGCTGTGGTTTTTGATCTTCATTAGTAAGTGCTTCAAGCCCTTTTCAATTCCAGCAGGTAAGGTTGTATCATCTGCACAACACAGGTTGTTAAGGAGCTTTCCTCCAATCCTGATGCCCTATTCTTCTTCATATAGCCCATCTTCTTGAATTATTTGCTCAGCACACAGATTGAATAGGTATGGTGAAAGTATATAGCACTGACACACACTTTTGCCATATTTAAATCATGCCAGATTTAGAAGAGGATGTGAAACCAGGTATATTATCGCTTCTGTCAGATGGATCCTGGTTGAAAGCAGAGAATAGCAGGTACCAGGAGATGTATTAATTTGCTCAAGCAATGAAACTACACCTGGAACAGCAGCTGCAATTGGGGCCACCTGGTTAAGTTTTCAATAATATACTGTAATTCTCCAAGATCCATCTGTTCTTTGCACAGGCCAAATAGGCGAGTTGAGTAGGGATGTGGTGGGAATAACTATCCTTGCATCCTTCAAGTCCTTCAAGGTGGCAGTAATCTCTGTGATATTGCTTTTGGTTTACTATTTTCCTGGGCAGAACAATTCTAACAGCTTGCACTTGGCTTTCCTAGCATAATCGCCCTTACTTCATTTGTCAGGGATCCAATGTGGGGGTTCTTCCAGTTGATGAGTATATCTTTTCCAATTATGCATTCAGGAACTGGGGAAATCACTAAAGAATGATTTCGGGGACCTACTGGACCTACTGTGAGATGGACATGAGCCAAGACTCCATTAATAAACTACCCTTCAAGTGGCACCAAGACGGCAGAGTAGTCAGACACTTCCTCTGGTCCCTCTTACAACAAAGGCCCCCCAAAACAAGTGAATCGATTACATATGACAATCTAGGAACTCTCAATATCTAAAGCAAAGTTGAAGAATTGGACTGAGTGGCAGGAAGAGGGAGACAATGGTACAGAAGCAGAGAAGAGTTGCCAGAGCTGACCTGCTAAGAATTGGCACCGTGCAGGCCAGACTGGCTGGAGTGCATGGTGGGGCAAGCAGTGGTATTCAGGACGCATTTTCCACATTGGGAGAGATGGAGGAGTGGAGAGTCCACTCAAGCAACCAGAACCAGTGAAAAATGGCACTCCATTGGCAAAATATAAGTACAGGCCTCCAATCTACCATGTGGATTTGAAAAAAAAAAATTGGGGAAGAAACTTTCTCCCGTTTACCTGTTCCCTTCCTGCTCTGCACCGAGTTCCAGGCTAGCTTCAGCAATTGCCACTTTCCCTGCACCAGAAGTAGGACCCATTACTTGCCCTGAGTCAATAGCTTTCATGAACATAGTCGCAAAAATGCCCAATAAAACTCTAGCCAATAGAATTCAACAACATATCAAAAAAATTATTCATATGACCAAGTGGGATTCATACCAGGTATGCAGGGATGGTTCAACATTAGAAAAGTAATCAGGAGGTGGGGCCAAGATGGCAGACAAGTTTGATGCTTCTGGTGCTCCCTCTTACAAAACAGACCTGAAGAAACAAGTGAATTGATATGACAAGCTACAAACCCTGAGCAACAAGAGCAAAGTTAAGAAACTAGACCAAGTGACAAGGGGTGGGAGAGACGGTGCAGAAGCAGTGAGGAGTTGCTGAGTCAGTGGCAGCACCTCAGCCCCTATTCACCTGTGGTGGGGCTGGCAGTAGCGTTCTGGGATGTGACTGCTTCAGCAAAAGAAGGCAAGCAAAGTGAAATACCCCTAACTCTCTGGCGTGACTGCGGTGGGGCTGGCGGTGATGTTTAGGACACAGCTGCTTCAGTGAAAGAAGACAATCAAAGTGGCACACACCTGACCACCTAGTTGACCACAGGTGGGCTGGCAGTGGTGTTTAGAATGCAGCTGCTTCAACAAAAGAAGTCAAGCAAGGTGCTGCAGCCCCGACCCCCTGGTGCAATTGCAGAGCCAGTGCACGCAATCTACACACGCCTCCTGAATCTGAGAAAAACAGTGCTCTCAGCACAAGATAAGTGATTTTGTCTAATTTACCATGCAGATCTAATAGTGCCTCCTTTTGAAAGAACTCTCTCATATCTACCTGATCCTTCCTTCCTCTGCCCATGCAAGCTTCATTAACACTTGATGTCCCTGGGCCTGAAATAGGTCCTGCTGTGCTCCATGAGCCATTCCCCCGACCTTAGAGAAGGAACAAATTAACAAACAGGGTACTCTGCTGACTTCCCTAATATGGAAACTCAGAGCAGAAGCAGCTCCAGTCCAGACACAAGCAGTCCATAGACTTTGTCTTTACACCTACATAGATCCAGGTGACCCAGTTACAGCAGTTAGGATCTGGCTGTTATACTGCAAGAGCAAATCTATTTGAGGTCTGACTGTAACTGCTTCAGCTGTGCTGTGGAGAGGCAGGTTTTTTGATGCTTGATACTGCTTTTCCTATTAAACAGGGCCTTCACCTACCCACAGCAGGGGCCTGAGGACTGGAGGCTCAAACCATGCCACCTAGCTACCTACAAAAAGGCTCCAAGGATAAGTGGTGCTTACCAGTCCTTACAGTTAAAAGATTGGATGCCTATGGTACAGCTGCAGAGCCAACCCACCAGAGTGCTCTAGAGAACAGGGATGTGCCTTCCTCACAGACATGCAGGGGAAGGTTGTCAGCCTCTTGCCTTCCTCAGAGTGTGACCCCCTGCTACTACCAGAAACCTGTGCATACACTAATCACCACTGCTCCTCTAGGATCGTAGCTGAGAGCCTGCACAACACACTAGGTGACCAACTACCGGGACACCTGCGATGAATCTATACAGAATAGTGAATGGACTTCTAGACTCATATACCTGGTAACAGTTCTAGCCATCTGGTATCAGGACCTCAGTGCTTTAAAGTCTCCAATAATCAAGTTAGCTCACTCTGGTAGCCTATTTGGGTATATCAAAACAAAACAAAGCAAGAAGCTAGGACATACTGAGCAAACATAAAATAAATTAATACAATAACTTATAGATGGCTCAGAGACAACAACATAAAATAAAATAATACAATAACTTATAGATGGCTCAGAGACAACAGTCGATATCAAATCACATTAAGAAGCAGACCATGATTGCTTCAATAAACTCTCAAAACAAAGAATCAAGGACTCTTCTGGATGAAGATGTATACCTGGAATTACCAGATGTAGAATACAAAAGATTAATATACAGAACTCTTCAAGACATCAGGAAGGGGATCAGGCAAAACACAGAACAAGCCAAGGAACACACAGATAAAGCAACTGAGGAAATTAAGATTATTCAAGAACATAATGAAAAATTTAATAAGCTTCAAGAATCCACAGACAGACAGCAATGAGAAATTCAGAAGATTAACAAAAATATTCAGAATTAGACAACTCGATAGAAAGTCAACTGAATAGAATTGAGGAGCTGGAAGTCAGAATTAGCAAGATTGAAGATAAAACATTGGCGACAATATATTTGAAGAAAAATCAGATAAATGAATTTAAAAAATGAAGAAACCCTAAGAATCATGTGGAAATCTATCAAGGAGAATAACCTACGAGTGATTGGAGTACCAGAACAGGGAAGGATAAAAGAAAACACAGAGAAAATTGTTGAAGATTTGTTGGCAGAAAAATTCCCTGACATAGTGAAAGATGAAAGGATACCTATCGAAGATGCTTGCCGAACCCCAAACAAGGTAGATCCCAAAAGGAAGTCACCAAGACATCTTATAATCAAATTTACCAAAACCAAAGATAAATAGAAAAACTTAAGAGTGGCCAGGGATAAGCAAAAAGTTACCTACAAAAGAGAATCAATAAGAATAAGCTCAGACTACTTAACAGAAACCATGCAGGCAAGAAGGCAATGAGATGACATATATAAAGCATTATAGGAGAAAAATTGCCAGCCAAGAACCGTATATCCAGCAAAACTATCTCTCAAATACAAAGGAAAAATTAGGACATTTCCAGATACACAGAAGCTTAGGGAATTTGCAAAAATAGAACCAAGACTACAAGAAATTCTAAAGTAAATTCTCTGGTTAGAAAATCAATAATATCAGATATCAGCCCAACACTAGACCACAGGAGAGAACAACAAGATATCAAACCAGATAGAGAAATCACAAAAATAAATCAAGATAGAAAAACTCTCAAAACAGGGAATCAGTGATGTCATTATGTGAAAGATGACAACATTAAATCAATAAAGAGGGACTAAATAAAGCAGTCATAGATCTTACATATGGACAGGAAATCAAGGCGATATAGGGAGATACAAGTTAGGTTTAAACTTAGAAAAATAGTGGTAAATATTAAAGTAACCACAAAGGAGACTAACAATCCTGCACGTCAAAATAAAATACAAGTAAAATGTAAAGACTCAGCAAAAACAAAATCAACAACAATGAAGAACATACAATTTTCAAAGAAAAACTACTCAAAACAGAAAAATATGTGGAAAAATGGAACTGCCAACAACACACAAAGAAAGAAATCAAAATGACAGCACTAAACTCATGCCTATCTGTAATCACACTGAATGTAAATGGACTAAATGCACCAGTAAAGAGACAGAGAGTAGCGGGAAGGAAAAAAAAAACAAGATCTTCTTATATGCTGTCTACAAGAGACACACCTGAGACTTGACATGAACAAACTAAAACTCAAAGGAAGGAAAAAAATATATCAAGCAAACAACAATCAAAAACAGCAGGAGTGGCTATATTGATTTCTGACAAAACAGACTTCAAACTTAAATCTACCACAGAGGATAAGGAAGGACAGTATATAATGATTAAAGGGACAATGTACCAGGAGGATATTACCATATTAAATATTTATGTACCCAACAACAGGACTTCAAGACCGTAAACTCTAACAGCATTGAAAAGTGAGATCGACAGCTCCACGAGAATAGAAGACTTCACTTTCAGTGAAGGACAGAACATCCAGAAAGAAGCTCAATAAAGACACGGAAAAGCTAAATGCCACAATCTACTTGACTTCATAGACCTATACAGACACTCCACCCACCATTATCTAAGTATATTTTCTTTTCCAAAGCACATGGAACATTCTCTAGAATGGACCACATATTAGGCCATAAAGTAAGCCTTAACAGAATCCAAAACATCAAAATATTACAAAGCATATTCTCTGACCATAAAGTCATATATCTAGAAGTTAACAACACAAAAATCAGGGAATAGAAATCAAAGACGTGGCAACTGAACTACATTTTTCTCAAAAACAATTGGATTATAGAACAAATTAATGGTGGAAGAAAGAAATTCATTGGATCTAATGACATTGAAAACACTTTCTATCAGAACCTTTGGGACACAGCGAAAGCAGTGCTCAGATGTCAATTTATATCAATAAATGCACACATACAAAAGAAGAAATTATCCTTCTTATCCAAGAATTATCCTTACAAGAGAGCAACAAAAGAAACCCTCAGGCCCCAGAAGAAAGCAAATAATAAAAATTAGAGCAGAATTAAATGAAATGTAGAACAGAAAAACAATTGAAAGCATTAAGAAGACCAAAAGCTGATTCTTTGGAAAGATTAACAAAACTGATAAACCACTGGCCAGACTGACAAAAGAAAAACAGGAGATGAAGCAAATAACTCGAATAAGAAATGAGATGGGTGACATCACAACAGACCCAACTGAAATTAAAAGAATTATAAAATAATACTATGAAAAAATTGTACTCTAACAAATTTGAAAACTAGAGGAAATGAACAAATTTCTAGAAACACATTACCTACCTAAACTAACGCAGAGAGGGAACAGCTAAATAAATCCATAATGAAAGAAGAGGTTGAAAAAGTAGTTTAAAAACTCCCAAGAAAGAAAGCCCTGGCTTCATTGGAGAATTCTACCAAACTTTCACAGAATAATTAACACCACTACTGCTAAAGGTATTTCAGAGCATAGAAAAGGATGGAATACTCCCAAACTCATTCTATGAAGCCAGCATAATGCTGATACCAAAACCTGGTAAAGACAGCACAAAAAAAAGTACAGACCAACATCTCTCACGAACTTAAATGCAAAAATCCTCAACAAAATTCCAGCCAATAAAATTCAGCAATGTAACAAAAAAATATTTCACCATGACCAAGTGGGATTCAAACAGATATGCAGGGATGGTTTAACATTAGAAAAACAATCCGTCAGCCTAATACTGAGAAACTAGTTGGTGCCCAGCCACCACCGATGGCTGGCATGACAGGGAAAAAAAAAGAGAATCCTGATGGAGCAGAAGAATAGTGGGATGCAGATCTTAAATTCTTGTAAAAAGACCAGGCTTAATGGTATGACTGAGACCAGAGGGACCCTGATGGTCATGGTCCCTGGACCTTTTGATAGCCCAAGGTTGCAACCATTCCCAAAACCAACTCTATAGACAGGGATTGGCCTGGACTATAAGACAGACAATGATGCTGGTAAGGAGTAAACTTCATGGCTCAAGTAGACACATGAGACTATCCAGGTGAATCCTGTCTGGTGGTGAGGTGAGAAGGAAGAGGGGGAGAGGAGCTGGTTGAATGGACATGGGGAGTAGAGAGTGGAGAGGAAGAATGTTCAGTCTCTTTAAGGGGAGAGCAGCTGGGAGCACATGGCGGGGCGTGTATGGCTTTTTGTATGAGAGACTGACTTGATTTGTAAACTTTCACCTTAAAGCACAATGAATAAAAAACACATAGAAAAGCAATAAATATAATCCATCACATAAATAAAACAAAAGAAAAGAACCACACAATCTTATCAATTGATGCAGAAAAGGCATTTGACAAAGTCCAACTCCCATTCATGATAAAAACTCTCAGCAAAATAGAAATAGGAGTATTCCTCAACATAATAAAGAGCATTTTTACAAAGCCAACAGCCAACGTCATCCTCAATAGAGAGAGTCTGAAAGCATTCCCCTTGAGAACAGGAGCCAGACAAGATGCCCTTTATCACCACCCTTACTCATCATTATGCTGGAGGTCCTAGCCAGAACAATTAGGCAGAAAAAGAAATAAAGAGCATCCAAACTGGTAAGAAAAAAGTAAACGTATCTCTATTTGCAGATGATATGACCTTATACAGAGAAAAACTCAAAGAATTCAAAACTACTGGAACTAATAAAAGATTACAGCAAAGAATCAGGATACAGATACACCAATAAAGAAAACTTTGAAGAAATCACCAAATCAGTACCATTTAAAATAGCCCCCGAGAAGATAAAATACTTAGGAATAAATATAACCAGAGACGTAAAAGATCTATACAAAGAAAACTACAAGACAGCACTGCAAGAAACTGAGAGAAACATATATAAGTGGAAAAACATACTTTGCTCGTGGATAGCAAGATTCAACACTATGAAAATGTCTATTCTACCCCAAACGATCACAGATACAATGCAATCTGGATCCAAATACCAGTGACATTTTTTAATGAGATGGAGAAACAAATCACCAACTTCATAAGGAAGAGAAAGAGGCCCTGGATAAGTAAAGCATTACTGAGAAAAAAGAACCAAGTGGGAGGCCCCACGCTACCTGATTTTAGACATATTATACTGCCACAGTAGTCAAAACAGCCTGGTACAACAACAGATATATAGTCCAATGGAACAGAATTGAGAATCCAGACATAAATCCATCCACATATGAACAGCTAATATTTGACAAAGGTCCAAAGTCTGTTAAACAGGGAAAAACAGTCTCTTCAACAAATGGTGCTGGCATAACTAGATATTCATCTGCAAAAAAATGAAACAGGACCCATACCTCACACCATGCAAAAAATCCAACTCAAAATGGATCAAAGATCTAAATTTAAAATCTAAAATGATAAAGATCATGGGGAAAAAAAAAAACTAGGGACAACTCCAGGAGCCCTAATACATGGCATAAACAGTATACAAAACATTACTAACATTGTACAAACACCAGAAAAGAAATTAGAAGCCTGGGAGCTCCTAAAAGTCAAACACCTAAGCTCATCCAAAGACTTCACCAAAAGAGTGAAAAGATTATCTACAGATTGGGGGAAAAAAATTTCGCTATGACAAATGTGATCAGCATCTAATCTCTAAAATCTACAAGATACTTCAAAACCTTAATAACAAAAAGACAAATAACAAAATTATAAAATGGGCAAAGGATATGAACAGGCACTTTATAAACAAGACCATTCAGGCAGCTACCAGATACATGAGGAAATGCTCACGAACATTAGTCATCAGAGAAATGCAAAGTAAAACTACGATGAGATACCATCTCACCCCAACAAGGCTGGCAGTAATCCAAAAAACACAAAATATTAAATGTTGGAGTGTTTGTGGAGAGACTGGGACAATTATACACTGCTGGTATGAATGTTAAATGGGTACAACCACTTTGGAAATTGACTTAGTGCTTCCTTAAAAAGCTAGAAATAGAACTACCATAGGATCCAGCAATCCCACTTCTGGGAATATATCCTAGAGAAATAAGAGCTGTCACATGAGTAGATATATGCTCACCCATGTTCATTACAGCACTGTTCACAATAGCAAAAAGACAGAAACAACCTAGGTGCTCATCAACAGACAAATGGATAAACAAATTATGGTATATTCACACAATGGAATACTATGCAAAAATAAAGAACAATGATGAATCTGATTAAATATCTCATAACATGGAGGGTCTGGAAGGCATTATGCTGAGGGAAATTTGTCAGTTGCAAAAGGACAAATGTTGTATTAATCCACTATTATAAGAACTTAAGAAAAGGTTTAAACACAGAAGAAAACATTGATGGTTACGAGGATGGGGAGGGAGGGAAAGGAATGCTCACTAAGTAGATTGCGGATAAGAATTATTTTAGGTGAAGGGTAGGACAACACACAATACAGGGGATGTAAGCACAACTAAACTAAACCAAAGGCTATGAAGTTTCCTGAATACAACCAAACACTTCCAGGGACATAGTAGCAGGGACAGCGTTCTGGGGACCATGGTTTCAGGGGACAGATAGGTCAATTGGCACACCAAAGTTTATTAAGAAAATATTCTGCATCCCATTTTGGTGACCGACATCTGGGGTCTGAAAAGCCAGAGAATGGCTATCTAAGATGCATAAATTTGTCCTAGCCCACCTGGAACAAAGGAAGATGAAGAACACCAAAGACACAAGGAAAATATTAGCTCAAGAGACAGAAAGGGACACATAAACCAGAGACCAGAAGAACTAGATAGTGCCTGGCTACCACCAGTGACCACCCTGACAGGGAACACAACAGTGAGTCCCTGATGGAGCAGGAGAAAAGTGGGGTGCAGAACTCAAATTCTAGTAAAAAGACCAGAATTAATGGTCTGGCTTAGAATGGAGGCACCCCAGAAAATATGGGCCCTGGACTTTATGTTAGCCCAGAACCAAAACCATTCCTGAAGCCAACTCTTCAGACAGATGAGACTGGACTGTACAACATAAAATGATACTGGTGAAGAGAGCGCTTCTTAGCTCAAGTAGATACATGAGACTACATGGGCAGCTCCTGTTCACAGGCGAGATGTGAAGGCAAAAAGGGACAGGAGCTGACTGAATGGAAATGGAAATGTGGGGTGGAAAGGAGGAATGTGCTATCACATTATAGGGAGAGGAACTAGGGTCACAAAAATGCGTGTATAATTTTTTTTTTTGTGAGAAATTAACGAACTGTAAACTTCCACTTAAAACACAATAAAAAATAAAATTATAAAATGACCTGACCTTCCTATGCCCCTACTCTGCCTGGAGGACCACAGTGACATTTTTGGTCTCCTGGAATTAGTGTCAGTTTAGAGCCAGTATCCAGCAATCCCCAAAAAGTCTGATTATTCCCTATTTTCCAACGAACAGTCATTCTCATAAAAGGCCAGAGATCCCTTTGGGGAAGGCTGGGAGAGAGACTAACAGTATAAATTTTTGGCAGTGAATTGGAGCTCTTCCTCAAGGGGACCTGGCTTCCCCTTCATTCAACGGATTGTGGGTTTTAAACTCACTTGTGTGGGAACTGATTGAGGGACTGTGACCCTCTATTCTTGAGATTTGAGTTAGGCTTCTGTTCATCTGACCTAGAATTCATCTGTTCGTAGAGATCAAGTAAATATTTAGTAGATTTCCTATCTATTTCACTACTCGGGACACCATGACTACATAGCCAATACCACAAGTCCATATGAGTTAGATTATTCTGATTACTGCTTTGACTTCACTGCCCATTACTGTAACCATATGTACCTTATCTTTGTTGATTGAGTGCCACCACTTGGCCCCTACTGCCAGGGAATCCAATCAGCCCCATGGTATTTAGGTGTCTTAATTCAGTTAGGGCAGTTCCCGCTGTCGAATTTGATTGACATAAAATAGCAATCACAGCAGTTTTCAAGGATGCTGGAGTTCCATTCACAAACTTGTTCCTCACAGTTGTGGTAAAAGGTGTGTCCTCTGGGCATTCCCTGTGTGGGTCCATGGGTCTAAAGTGATAAATTCACTGTAGCATGCCAATTTCCCTAAGCCTTTAAATACCTTCTTCTACAGTATACTGAGGCAGGTCTGGTACTTCAACTTGATTTAGCGTAGGCCACTTTGTAATCCACACTTCAGGAACCCAACTAAATAAACTATTAAATCCTTTCCTAACTTCTTGAGCTGAAACATTGAATGAACAATCTGTGCTTAGTGGACCCATATCAATAAACTCAGACTGATCCATCTTTGTGTCCCTTGCACTATTATCCCACACCCTTAATAGGCATTCCCACACATATTCCCCCACGTTTCTGTCTGTATGTATTAGAAAAGTCAAGCAGATCTTTTGGAGTGTAGTGGACCTCCTCCTGGGTCACACTTTTTACTTTACCTTCTGGGGCCCGCTGGGACTTCAGTCTAGTTATAGGTCTAGAAGTCAGAATCAGTAGTGTGGAATTGTTTTGAGACTATTCAGCATTGTCTTGTGAACCATCTGCCTCAGGCAATGATCCACGCAATAACTCAGGCAAGGACCCTTTAGAGGCAGCTGGCCTAGAGCTAGAAACTCTGGTGACATAGTGGTTAAGAGCTACAGCTACTAACACAAAGGTCAGCACTTCAAATCCAGGAGGTGCTCCTTGGAAACTCTATGGGGCAGTTCTACTTTGACCTATACGGTCACTACAAGTCAGAATTGAATCTATGGCCATTTTTTGTTTGTTTGTTTGTTTGTTTGGGACTAGGGTTAATCTCATTAGATGGGAGTGGAGGGCCTAATGGTTTTTCTGGGCAGGGTGGTGTAGCTGACAAATATGAAGTAAACTCTTAAAATGCAAGGGGTTATGCTGGCGGGGTAATTCAATGGAATTTAGGGATTGAGTGTCTCTAGTTTCCTGATTATCTGTACATATGTCCACATCCCAAGTATCAGGATCCCATTTCTTCCTAATCAACACCCTCACTTTAACTTCAGATACTCTTGAGGTTGGCACTTGAGCTGGTGTTGTAATTCAGCCACTCTTACAGTGAGACTCTGAGTTAGGTTTTCGGCAATGTCAGCTCTGTTACTACAAGAGATAAGGTTTTCTTACAAAGCACAAGTGGAAACTTTGAGGTCATTTATGTGGCACTTGCGCTCTGGCTGAAGCTCTAAGTGCATCTCTTTCTTTCACCAGTTTGTCTAGTGAAAGTAGGACCAACCTACCAGCTTCCTTATACCTCTCATTATGACAAAATTTTAGAAAGGTATCATATATCCAATCACTCAGAGCTTCGCCTTTCACCCATACCTGATCTATTGGTGATGATATTTTTGCATATTTGAATTGCCACCTCACATCATGGATTAACAGTGTCCTCTTTACTATTGGAAGCAGATTCATCAGCATCTTCAAGACTAACCAGTCTTGAGAACCAATTTAGAAAACTCATCCTTATAATTTTGTTTTTATAGAACCACTCTTGGTACCAAATGTCTTAGGATGGGTCCTCCAGAAAAACAAAACCTGTAAAGCATATAAATATAGAGAGAGAGAGAAAAAAAAAAAAAAAAAAAGAGAGAGAGAGATTTATATCAAGGAAATAGCTCACAGGATCGTAGAGGATGGAACATCCCAAGTCCATGGATCAGGATAGAGGGTTCTCTTGATTCACATAGCTGCAGGGGCTGGTAAACCCAAGATTGGCAGGTAAGCTGCTAGCTCAAGTCCCAAAAACTGGAGGTCAGATGAACAATAGGCAGCTGTAGGATGCAGACAGGGCAAAAGCCAGAGTGTCCACTTATATTTGGATACAGGCTACATGGTCAAGGAAACTCCCTTTCAACTGACTGGCTACTCACAGCATATCCCATCATGAGGGTGATCACATATAAACACTGAGAATCATGGCCCAACCAAGTTGACCCACAATCTTAACCATCACAGCTATAAAAAGGATTATTATCAATGGCAATCTCAACCAATACTTTTCTATGGCATACAGTGTGAGAACTACAGGTGGCCATCATTTTAAACAGCATTTATTGTCTTGCAGTGAAACACAGCTTGTGTATTATTGCAGTGATGAAAATCAATCTACAAAATATGCTATGAACTTCACCTGAAACTAGAAATTCCATAAATATCACTTCAAGACAGAACATCCCCGTCCACTACCCACACCACGAATACCATCATTACTATGATTTACAGCATATTGATCTCTAAAGCAAAATTTGCTCTGAAGGCAATAAGCATAATAGTTTCATTTTGGTACATCTCTCTAGAGCCGCATTTTAGCCATTTCTAATGTGCAATTTTGCAGACACAGGTACTGAAAAGGTTGACAAAGTGGCAGGAAATAAAAGAGCTCACATCAGAGCACATATTTAATGATACAAGCTCTGCCCTGAGGACTTGCTTGCTTTCAAGGGAGAACATTAGCATAATTAGAAGATTTTTGAGGTATACTATAATGAAAATAAAAGATTGATCTACATCAGTGTAATGTTGGGGTTTTCTACATGTTGCATCTTTTTAAATCACTGTGAACTAATGTAATGCATTGTTCTGAGCACACATTTTTCTTTGCAGATTTTGTGCTATATCCAAGACAGAAATGTACAACTCTGGGAGTTTGATTTGTGAAAGTAGCTTCTTTTAGGTAAATTGTGATGATAAATCCTGAGCCAGGGGGAGGGCGTGCCCCAGCAGATGAGCTGACCAATTCCAATGATAAAAGTCTTACTCATGCTCTCTATTTCAGAATTTGTGATTTTTGGGATTCTTACCATAAATACAGCCATTAAAAAATGTAATCCTATGAAAGCATTACCACTTGTCTGTCAGTTTGTCCTACTGTGGTGGCTTGTGTATCAAGTACAAGCAGGGTCACCTCTGGTGGACAGGTTTCAAGGGAGTTTCCAGACTAAGGCAGATTAGGAAGAGGGACCTGAAGATCTACTTCTAAAAAAGCTGGCCAGTGAAAATCTTATGGATAACAGCGGAACATTGTCTGATCTAATTCTGGAAGATGAGCATCTCAGGTTGGAAGTCATTCAAAATACGACTGGGGAAGAGCTGCCTACTCAAAGTAGAGTCGATCTTAATGACGTGGATAGGGTAAATGTTATGAGACCTTCATTAACTGACGTGGCACAACTCAAAATAAGAAGAAACAGGTGCACAAATCCAATAATAATTGTAATTTGGAATGTAGGAACTATAAATCGAGAAAATTGGCAGTTGTCAAAAATGAAATGGAATGCTTGAAGTCATTAGTGAGCTGAAATGAACTAGTATTGGCCATTTTGAATCAGACAATCATATGGTCTCCTATGCTAAAAATGACAAATTGGAAAGGAACAGCATCTCATTCATTGTCAAAAATAATATTTCAAGATCTATCCTGAAATACAAGGCTGTCAGTGACAGGATAATATCCATACGTCTACAAGGAAGACCAGTTAATATGATTATTATTTAAATTTATGCACCAACTATAAATGCCAAAGATAAAAGGAATTGAAGATTTTTACCACTTTCTGTAGTCTGAAATTGTTCAAACATGTAATCAAGAGGCATTAATAATTACTGATGATTGGATTGCCAAAGTTGAAAATAAAGAAGGATCAAGTTGGAAAACATGGCCTTGGTGATAGAAGATTTGCCAGAGGTCGCATAATAGACCAAGGATTTATTCTTTGCAAATAACCTTTTTTTCAACAACGTAAACAGCGACTATGCACATGGACCTTACCAGATGGTATACACAAGGATGAATTCAACTACATCTGTGAAAAGAGACAATGGAAAACTCAATATTGTCAGTCAGAGCAAGACCTGGGTCTAATTATGGAAAAGACCATCAATTCTTCTTATGCAAATTCAAGTTGAAGCTGAAGAAAATTAGAACAAGTCTACAAGAGCCAAAGTATGACTTTAATATGTCCCACCTGAATTTAGAGACCATCTCAAGAATAGATTTGATGCATTTAACACAAATGACAGAAGATCAGACAAGTTGTGGGATAAATCATTGACACTGTGTATGAAGAAGGCAAAAGGTCATTAAAAAAAGAAGAAAAAAAAAAGAATCAAAATGGATGTCAGAAGAGACTATGAAACTTGCTCTTGCACATTGTCATGGATTGAATTGTGTCCCCCCAAAATATGTGTCAGCTTGGTTAGGCCATGATTCCCAGTATTGTGTGGCTGTTCTCCATCTTGTGATTGTAATTTTATGTTAAAAAGGATTAGGGAGGGATTGTAACACCCTTACCCAGGTCAAGTACCTGATCCAATGTAAAGGGAGTTTCCCTGGGGTGTTGCCTGCACCATATTTTATCTCTCAGGAGATAAAAAGGAAATGGAAGTGAGCAGAGAGATGGGACCTCATACCACAAAGAAAGCAGTGCCAGGAGCAGAGCACATTCTTTAGACCCTGGGTCCCTACTTGGAGAAGCTCTTAGTTCAGGGGAAGATGGATGAGAAGGCTGACAGAGAGAGAAAGCCTTGCCCTGAAGCTGATGCCCTGAATTTGGACTTTTAGCCTACTCTACTGTAAAGAAATAAATTTCTCTTTGTTAAAGCCATCCACTTGTGGTATTTCTGTTATAGCAGCACTAGATGACTAAGATACCCATAGAGTAGCTAAAGCAAATGGAAGAAATGATGAAGTAGAAGAGCAGAACAAAAGATTTCCAAGGGCTGCTCAAGAAGACAAAGAAAAGTATTACGATAAAATGTGCAAAGACCTGGAGTTAGAAAACCAAAAAGGAAGAACATGCTCAGCATTTCTCAAGCTGAAAGAACTGAAGAAAAAATTCAAGCCTCAAGCTACAATAGTGAAGGATTCTATGGGCAAGATACTGAACGATACAAGAAGCATCAAAAGAAGATGGAAGGAATATACAGAGTCACTGTACCAAAAAAAACTGGTCAACATTCAAACATTTCAGGAGGTAGCATATGGTCAATAACAGATTGTATAGAAGGAAGAAGTATAAGCTACATTGAAGGCAATGACAAAAAACAAGGCTCCAGGAATAACTAAATACCAGTTGAGATGTTTCAACAAACAGATGCAATTCTGGAAGCGCTCACTCTTCTCTGCCAAGAAATGTGAAAAACAGCTACCTGGCCAACCAACTGGAATAAGTCCATATTTGTACCATTTCCAAAGAAAGGTGATACCGTAGAATGTGGAAAATATAGAACAATATCACTAATATCACATGCAAGTAAAATTTTTCTGAAAATATTTAAAAAAATGGTTGCAACAGTACGTAGACAGGAAACTGCCAGGAATTCAAGCCAGATTCATAAGAGGACATGGAATGAGAGATATCATGGCTGATGTCAGATGATCTTGGCCGAAAGCAGAGAATACCAGAAAGATACCTGTGTTTTATTGACTATGTAAAGACATCCAACTGTGTGGATCATAAATGATTATGAATAACATTGCCAAGAATGGGAATTCCAGAACACTTAACTGTGCTCATGAGGAACCTGTACATAGATCAAGGAGCAGTCCTTCTACCAGAACAAAAGGATACTGATTGGTTTAAAATCAGGAAAGGTGTGCAGCAGGATTTTATTCTTTCACTATACTTCTTCAGGAAGCCTGGGTGGAGTAGTGGTTAAAAGCTACAGCTGCTAAGCAAAAGGTCTGCAGTCCAAATCCATCAGGCTCTCCTTGGAAACTCTATGGGACAGTTCTACTCCGTCCTATAGGGTCAATATGAGTCAGGACTGACTCGATGGCAACTGGTTTTATACTTCTTCAAACTGTGCTGAGCAAATAATCTGAGAAGCTGGACCGTATGGAGAAGAATGTGGCACCAGGATTGGAGGGAGACCCGTTAACAACCTGAGTTATGCAGATGACACAGTCTTGCTTGCTGAAAGCAAAGAGGACTTGAAGCAATTACTGATGAAGTTCAAAGATCACAGCCTTTAGTATGGATTATACCTCAATATAAAGAAAACAAAAATCTTCACAACTGGACCAATAAGCAGCATCATGATAAAAAGAGGAAAGATTGAAGTTGTCAAGGATTTCATTTACTTGGATCCTCAATCAGCACTTGTGGAAGCAACAGTCAAAAAATCAAAGAACATATTGCACTGGGCAATTCTGCTGCAAAAGACCTCTTTAATGTGTTGAAAAGCAAAGATGTCACCTTGAAGACTAAGGCACACCTGACCCAAGCCATGGTTTTTTCAAATGCCTTATATGCATGAGAAAGTTGGACAATGAATAAGGAAGACCAAAACAGAACCAATGCCTTTGAATTATGGTATTGGTGAAGAATTTTGAATATACCATGGACTGCCAGCAGAACAAACAAATCTGTCTTGGAAGAAGTACAGCCAGAATGTTCCTTAGTAGTGAGGATAGCTAAACTTTGTCTCACCTATTTTAGACATGTTATCAGGAGGGACTAGTACCTGAAGAAGGACATCATTCTTAGCAAAGTAGAGGTTGAGCAAAAAACAGAAAGATCCTCAATGAGATGGAGTGACAGTGCTGAAACCAGGGGCCGATTACCTAATAAGCAAAGTAAGCACAGGCTTATTTGTGTTTACTTCCTAATTTGTAGTGAGTCTTACTTCCTAATCTGATTTCGTGAAATCCATGCAAGATTTTTCATCACAGATTAAGAAGTAAGCACAAGTAATCCTGTGCTTACCTCTCTCCCTGGGTAATCTGTTCCTATGATAGATTGTAAATTTGAAAAGAGGCTTTGATTCTGTGGGAAGGCACTGTGGGGTTGGGAGGAAGACAGATGCCAGTCGTATCAAAAGCAGAGTCTTTGACTTGGTGAAAAAATATGAAATTGTGCACTACAGATGTGTGGTAAACAAGGTAAACACTGTTTACGTTTCTTATTGGATAACCTGACCCTGGCTGCAACAATGGACCCAAACATAGCAACAATTTTGAGGATGGTGCAGGACTAGCCAGTAATTTTCTTTCTGTTGTACCAACTTGAGGACACCTAACAACAACAACAACAAAGTCATGAAGGCAATGTATGTGGGCCGCCATATTAAAAAGTAAAAGGGACAAATATTTGATGACATCGTAGTATTCATTTAGTAAACATTAAACTCATAAATTGAGTTTGATTTAAAATCTCAAGGACTGAGATAGAATAGAATAGAATAAAGAGTGATTAAGACTTATCCAAAGAATTTTAACTCACTGAAAAAAAAAATTCAGAATGAGATTTACAAATGCAGGTCTAACAGCCCAGCATTTGTATATTTTTCTTTTTTTTTTTTTTTGACTTAGGGAATGTCGGGGGACTTTATGAAAGATGTGAACACTGAATTAGTCATTTAGGCAAAGGACTAGGCATCACTAACATTTAAAGACCCACAAGTGTACTCATAGCAGATAAGCCCATGAAGCTCATCTCTGACCCGGACAATTCATACCAAGAAAGCATCTGTTTCCCCATCTTTGTTGAAACACGCATTGTAGAAATAGTTCCTGCCATTTCTACCATCATTTCACGTTTCTACCCAGCAATTAATCATCCTCAAAACCCATTGCTGTCGAGTCGATTCTGACTCATAGTGACCCTATAGGACAGAATAGAACTGCCCCATAGGATTTTCAAGGCTGTAAATCTTTATGGGGAAACCCTGGTGGTCAAGAGCTTGGCTCATAAACAAAAGATCAGTAGTTTGACTCCACCAGACACTCCTTGGAAACCGTATGGGGGCAGTTCTACTCTGGTCTATAGGGTCACTATGAGTCAAAATCGACTCGATGGTAATAGGTTCAAATCTTCATGGAAGTTGACTGCTACATCTTACTCCCACAGAGTGGCTGGTGGGTTGGAACTGCTGAACTTTCAGTTAGCAGCCAAGTGCTTAATCGCTGTGCCAATGAGGCTCTTCATCCTTATAGAGTAGAATAAAATTTAAACTTCTTAACAAGGCCTAATCCAAACACAGGTTTTTTACCTGTCATTTCATGCTTCAGGACTTTTACATTTGCTTTCCTATTTATCCTTAAACTGTCTGCTACTCTTGTCTTAGTTAAATTGGCTTCTTCTCTTCATTTAAGCCTCAATTTATTTGTCACTTCATCTTGGAACTCTTCCTTGACAGCCCACCATAACTTATCAACCCCTCGTTGCACCATAGTTACACTTATCACATTATTTTGTTTCACTCTTTTCAAAGCAATGTGGGGATCTGAAATCATTTTTCTTATCCATTACTTACTTGTTATATCACTATAATATGATGAAAGTGTCTTTTGTTCAGGGCTCCTTGTTTATTGCAACAGAATAGGATACAGTTGTTGGGGCTAGCTGCCTTCTAGTCAGCCCGTGGCTCATGCTGACCCACGTGTGATGGGGTAGAACATCTCCATAGTGTTTTCTTGGGTGTAATCTTTATGAAAGCCAACAACCAGGTCTTTCTTCCATGGAGTTGTTGGGTGGGTTCAAACCACCAACCTTTCAGTTAGCAACTGATCACAAACTCCTTGTACCTCCAGACTCCTACAGGGCACAGAGTAGGTAATAAACAACCATTTGTTTAATAAGCATATATTTATCTATCTTTTTATTGCTCTTGAATTCTGTAATTCTTGATCCTGAATGTGCATAAAAGGTCCCTTATTTTCCTGAATATTTGTGACATAACAGTACCAGTTTGAAAATAATATTGGAATCATTGAATGTGAAAAGGGGGAATAAACCAAACATGAAGCTGATGAAGGAATTCCACGCCTTTTTCTAAGTAAAGTGTGGTGATATAGAGAAAAGGAGATGGCCTTTGCTTTCAGTTATACTAGGTTGGAATTTCATCTTTGCCTGCTGTGTGATTTGAAAAAGTCATCCTATTTGAATCTCTGTCTCTCATCTAAATAAATGAAAATGAACACCTTTTCCAGCTGTGCAAATTAAATGAATTAATTTACACGAAAGCATATATCAAAAAGCTTTCTGATACATAGTTAATATTCAATAAGTATTTCCTTCTTCCTTTCCACTTTTGCCTTATTCCTTCAGGCTAATGAAAGTTCCAAACTCAACTTGAATCAGAATCCTAATTTGCATTAGGCCTAGAGGGTGACGCCTAATAGGCCTGAAGGTAAACCATTTTGCCTTGGGCCTGCCAGGCAAGTATTATTTTAGGTGACTGCCTTAGAAATGTTGGAGTTATAAATGAAACTCAGGGAAAGTTCATTAAATTAATGTCTACACCTCAATTTAAGAAAGCTAATTGATTTGTGAAGAAAAAGCTGTTGCTTGAACATCTTTGGTTTTGGAAGATACAATTCATCAAGTGCTTAGAGAAATCATTAATATCCTTGAGGTTTCCAAATGCCTCTTTACACTGTAATAAGTTCTATTTCCTGTTAATTATTTTATAGTCACCCATATATTTGGATATGTTACCTTTCTTATTTTAATCGGATATGTTTGTTTTGCTTTTTCTATTTTTTTAAATTCATCTCAAAAGAGATTTATCCATTTTATTCTTCTTATCAAAAAATAAGCTTCTGGATTTATCTTTCAAAAATTTTAGTTGTCCTCAATTTAGTTCATTTCAGCTTTTGTATTTGTTATATTCCTTTCCTACTTTTTTACTGCTCTCATTTTTTGCCAAATTTATTAAAATATATCACTTTTATTTAACAATTGTGTCATTTTTTAAGTCGCAGAGCTTCTGAGGTGTACCTTTGCCAGGGGCCTTGCTTGCTTGCCTCCAAATGCCAGCATTTCAAGCCTCAGGTGAGGAACATTAACTGGATTAAATCTAAGGAACAAAATAACATGGATTCATTCCAGGTTTCATCTTCCCAGCATGGCTAAACTTGACTCAAGGAAAACAGGAAATACAAATTACCTTGAAACAGATCACAAATATTTGTAGAAATTTACCATTAAGAGAAGGCATAAGCATATGCCCAGTAGTCTGGGGAAAAGCTGACAGCTGACTTTTTCATAAGCACCAGACATCAGAAGATCCTGATGAAAGTGTTCTGGAGAGTAGGTTTTGACACTTTAAGAAAAAAAAAAGCTTTAAGGAACCTGGGAGGATGAAATTTGTAAAACTCTATTTCAGAAATATTAATCTACTGACTGAACTTACATAGAAGCCTGAAAACAAGAAGGCAAATTTGAAGTATATTTGAACAGCTAAAGCAAGAAATATATAGACTTAAAAAATGGTAAGACAGGAGGTGGAGCCAAGATGGGGGAATAGACAGATGCTTCTGGCGAGCCCTCTTTACAACAAAGACCAGAAAAACCAAGTGAAATGAGTATATCTATGACAAGCTAGGAGGCCTGAGCATCAAAGGCAAGCTTAGAAAACAAACAGAGGGGCGGGGGAGGAAGAGAGGGTTCAGAAGTGGAGAGGAGTTACCAGACTTGAATCATGAGGAGCCCTCAGACACCATTCCCAGAGCGGTGGCAGCAGGCTGGTACTAGCATTCCCCTGAAGTTTCTTCAGGGAGAAGCAGCCAGCCCCATAACCTACTCACACCTCAGGAACCAGAGAAGAAAGGTGCTCTCGGCAAAAGCTAAGTACTTGCATATATTTTAACACAACCCCCACCCTCAAGCCCGCCTCATTAGCTAAATTCTCTGGGCCTGAGATAAGCACTGTTGAGTGCCTAGAGAGATCCTCCCAGCCTTGGAGAAGGAAAAAATTTGCATTTGGGTTAAAAGATAATTTGGCAGCTCCACTAACTGGGGTAGCTCAGGACAGAAGCTGCTCCTGTCCAGGCATAAATGGTCTGTGGACTTTGAGCACCTTTCCCCTCTGTACGGACCTGTGTTGGTCTATTTCAGGAGAATAGGCCCTTGTTGGCAGACTACAACCATTTCAACAACCATTTCAGCAAAACTGTGAAATTAAGACTTTTACAGATAAACACAATTTTAGGGAATTTGTAAAAACCAAACCAAAACTACAAGAAATACAAAAGTGAGTTCTTTGGTTAGAAAATCAATAATATCAGGTATCAACTCAAGACTAGAACACTGGGCAGAGCAATAAGAAGTCAACCCAAGCAGGGAAATAAAAAAAAAAAAAAAAAAACAAGGTAAAAAAAAGGCTCAAAACAGGGTAACAGCGATGTTATTATATAAGAAAACATTAAAACAATAAGGAGGGACTAAGAAATGTAATCATAGACCTTCCATATGGAGAGGAAGATACGGCAATACAAAGAAATAAAAGTTTGGTTAAATTTAGAAAAATAGGGGTAAATACTAAAGTAACCACAAAGGACATAAACTGTCCTACTCATCAAAATATAATACAAGAAAAAAAATAGAGACTCAGCAGAAACAAAATCAACAACAACAAATGTGAGGAAAGGACAATATATAAAGATAATCTACTCAGCACACAAAATTAAGTAGGAAAAAGTAACTGTCAACAACACCCACAAAAAAAAAAATCAAAATGATACCACTAAATTCATACCTATCCATAATTATGCTGAATGTAAATGGACTAAATACACCAATACAGAGGCAGAGAGTGGCAGAATAGATTAAAAAACAAGATCCGCCTATATGCTGCCTTCAAGAGACACACCTTAGACTTAGACACGCAAACAAACTAACTCAAAGACTGGAAGAAAATATATCAAGCAAACAACAATCAAAAAAGAGCAGGAGTGGAAATATTAATTTCTGACAAAATAGACTTTAAAGTTAAATCTATCAAGAAGGATAAGGAAGGACACTATACAATGATTAAAGGGACAATATACCAAAAAGATATAACCATATTAACTATTTATGCACTGAATGACAGGGCTGCAAGATACATAAAACAATCTCTATCAGCATTGAAAAGTGAGTTAGACAGCTCCACAGTAATAGTAGGAGACTTCAATACACTACTTTCAGTGAAGGACAGGACGTCCAGAAAGAAGCTAAATAAAGACATAGATCTAAATGCCACAAACAACCAAATTGACCTCACAGACATATACAGAACACTCCCCCCAACAACAACCAAGTATACTTTCTTATCTAGTGAACATGGAACATTCTCTAGGATAGACCACATATTAGGTCATAAACGAAGCCTTAGCAGAATCCAAAACATTGAAATATTACAAAGAATCTTCTCTGACCATAAGGCCATAAAAGCGGAAATCAATAACAGCAAAAGCAGGGAAAAGAAATCAAACACTTGGAAACTGAACAATACCCTGCTCAAAAAACACTGGATTATAGAAGACATTAAGGATGGAATAAAGAAGTTCATAGAATCCAATATGAAAGAAAACATTTCCTATCAGAACCTTTGGGTCACAGCAAAAGCGGTGCTCAGAGGTCAATTTATATCAATAAATGCACACATCCAAAAAGAAGAAAGGGCCCAAATCAAAGAAGTATCCCTACAACTTGAACAAATAGAAAGAGAACAACAAAAGAAACCTTCAGGCACCAGAGGAAAACAAATAATAAAAATTAGAGCAGAACTGAAATAGAAAACAGAAAAACAATTGAAAGAATTAACAAGACCTAAATCTGATTCTTTGAAAAATTCAACAAAATTGATAAACCATTGGCCAAACTGACAAAAGAAAAACAGGAGAAGAAGCAAATAACCTGAATAAGAAATGAGATGGTCGATATTACAAAAGACCCAACTGAAATTAAAAGAATCATATCAGATTACTATGAAAAATTGTACTCTAACAAATTTGAAAGCCTAGAAGAAATGGATGGTTTCCTAGATACACACTACCAACCTAAACGAAAACAAACAGAGGTAGAACAACTTAATAGGCTCATAACAAAAGAAGAGCTTGAAAAGGTAGTAAAAGAAACTCCCCCAAAATAAAAGCCCTGGCCAGACAGCTTCCCTGCAAAGTTCTACCAAACTTTCAGAGAAAGGTTAACACCACTACTACTAAAGGTATTTCTAAGCATAGAAAAGGACGGAATACTCCCAAACTCATTCTATGAAGTCAGCATAATCCTGATACCAAAACCAGGTAATGACACCACAAGAAAAGAAAATTATAGACCTATATCCCTCATGAACATAGATGCAAAAATCCTCAGCCATATTCTAGCCAATAGAATTCAACAACATATCAAAAAAATAATTCACCATGACCAAGTGGGATTCATACCAGGTATGCAGGGATGGTTCAACATTAGAAAAACAATTAATGTAATCCACCACATAAATAAAACAAAAGACAAGAATCACATGATTTTATCAATTGATGCAGAAAAGGCTTTTGACAAAGTTTGACACCCATTCATGATAAAAACTTTCAGCAAAATAGGAACAGAAGGAAAATTCCTCAACATATTAAAGGGCATTTATACAAAGCCAATAGCCAACATCATCCTAAATCGAGAGAGCCTGAAAGCATTCCCTTTGAGAATGGGAACCAGACATGGATGCCCTTTATCACCGCTCTTTTTCAACATTGTGCTGGAGGTCTTAGCCAGAGCAATTAGGCTAGGCAAAGGAATAAAAGGCATCCAGATTGGCAAGGAAGAAGTAAAATTATCTCTATTTGCAGGCAACATGATCTTATACACAGAAAACCCTAAGGAATCCTCAAGAAAACTAATTAAACTAATAGAAGAATTCATCAAAGTAACGGGATATAAGATAAACATACAAAAATCAGTTGGATTCCTCTACACCAACAAAAAGAACGTCGAAGAGGAAATTGCCAAATCAATACCATTCACAGTAGGCCCCAAGAAGATAAAATACTTCGGAATAAATCTTACCAGAGATGTAAAAGACTTATACAAAGAAAACTACAGTACACTTCTGTGAGAAACCAAAAGAGACCTACGTAAGTGGAAAAACATACCTTGCTAATGGATAGGAAGACTTAACGTTATAAAACTGTCTATTCTACCAAAAGCAATCTATACATTTAATGCAATTCTGATCCAAATCCCAAAGACATTCTTTAATGAGATGGACAAACAAATCACCAACTTCATATGGAAGGGAAAGAGGCCCCGGATAAGTAAAGCATCACTAAAAAAGAAGAACAAAGTGGGAGGCTTTACTCCACCTGATTTTAGAGCCTATTATACCTCCACAGTAGGCAAAACAGCCTGGTACTGGTTCAACAACAGATATCTAGACCAAGGGAACAGAATTGAGAATCCAGACATAAAACCATCCACATATGAGCAGTTGGTATTTGACAAAGACCCCAAAACAGTTAAATGGGGGAGAAGACAGTCTTTTTAACAAATGGTGCTGGCATAACTGCATATCGATCTACAAATAAATGAAACAAGACCCATACTTCACTCCATGCACAAAACGAGCTCAAAATGGATCAAAGACCTAGATATAAAATCTAAAACGATAAAGCTCATGGAAGAAAAAACAGGGACAACGTTAGGAGCCTTAATACATGGGATAAACAGTATACAAAAGATTACTAACAATGCAGAAGAAAAACTAAAAATCAAACACCTATGCTTATCCAAAGACTTCACCAAAAGAGTAAAAAGACTACCTACAGACTCGGAAAAATTTTTAGCTATGACATTTCTAATCAGCGCCTAATCTCTAAAATCTACATGATACTGCAAAAACTCAATGGCAAAAAGACAAATAACCCAGTTAAAAAATCGGCAAAAGATATGAACAGACACTTCATTAAAGAAGACATTCAGGTAGCTAACAGGTACATGAGGAAATGCTCAGGATCATTAGCCATTAGAGACAGATTTGTTCATTCTTTTGAGAATCAATGGTATATTCAATATTCTTTGTCAACACTATAATTCAAATATTTATATATTTATAATTCATCCTTACTGTGGGAGTAAATTTTTCTAATTATAGTAAGATGACATAAGTTGAAGAACTGGGTTAAATTTTCTGCACAAGCAAAAATATTACAGTATTTAAGAATATCTCAAGCTCTGGGTCTTTCCATATTTCTCACTATGGCATTACCAAATATATATATATGTTTATGTGTGTATGGACATAGATATATACAAAAACATGTATATACAATATATTTATTTATTTATATTTATGCCTTGGAGCCCTGGTGGCATAGTGGTTAAGAGATTGGCTGCTAACCAAAAGGTTGTCAGTTTGAATCCACCAGCTGCTCTTTGGAAACCATGGGGGACAACTCTACTCTGTCCTATAGGGCTGCTCTGAGTTGGAATCAACTCCACGGTAAAGGGTTTGTTTTGATTTATTTGTATCTTAAGTACACGTATATATGGGATATACATACATATGCAATACATATATGATACATACATATGATATATACATATGATATATACATATCATACATATACACACACACAAGTGTATGTGTATGTATTAAATTCACTAGAGAGTTTTGACTTTCTTTCCCAAAGGCAACTATCATTAAACAGTACAGGGAGTGAAATTATTAGAGGGCCATATTATATATTATATGATTCATCTGTGAAGGAGAAACTAGCTTTGTGAGGCCAAACATGAGCACCCTCATGTGGTTCATCAGTTCACTACAGTTTGCATTCTTATGTAAGACCTTGGCATGGAGCCACTATTGTCGACCACCACTATAAAATCTCTGTCCTCCCACTGTGGGGCACAGAAATCTGCCTCGTGTATCAGTCTCCCTAATAAACTCCCTTCTGCCACCTTGAAGTTTCCCACCTCTTTCTTCGATCTCTCGGCACCCTCTATTTTTGGAGGCAAGTTTCACATTACTGGTCCATGTCTGGAAAGTTGGCCAGTCAGCCAGGAGACAGAAGAAATGATGAGTGGGAGTGAGGCATCTGAGTGAGAAATCTTGGGTTGGCCAGCAACCTCCACATGGGGAGGTCTGACCAATATGGTTTTCTGTGGGGGAAATGACCTCCATGTGAAGGCCAACGACCTCCATGTGAAGAAGTCTTGCCTGTATACTTCTCGGAGGGGTGGATGTGAGCGGCATTTTCAGGAAAAGAAGCTAGGAGAACAGCAGCTGCTGTGGGATGGCCACTGCTCCGGGCTGTTCTATTAGCCATTGAAGCCCAGCTAGCTGCTGAAGCTGTACAAGAGCTCTGCATGAAGAATTACAGTTAGAAAGGTTGAGCTGCAGTCATGTGTGGCCATGATTGAAGTACTGAGCAGCCGTGTCCACGAACAGAATGAACAGCTAGAAATATTTGCCTGCAGGTTTGTAAAGAGATGGGATTCCAGGGCTATGGGAACAATTCCCTAGCTATTGCCCAAAGCCCTCTAACAATGGGCCTGGAGATAGTCGGAGGGCTAAGCAGGTCCCTGGCACTAAGAACACCCTGTGACACCCACCACAAAGCAAGAGTTAAAACAGCAGAGAAAAAAATAAAAGGAGTAAAAAGCTCTTCAAGATAACTTGTGTTGAGTGGCCTTGAAGAGGCCTGAGAGGCTCTCTCTGGAATTCTCTGATAAATGCACAAGCCAATATAACTGAGCAGTAACATAGTCATAGCTGTAATAGTAAGGGGAAAACTAAAATAGGAGGGACTACTTCCACGTTACCAGGCAACTGGGCTGAACTCTTGCTTGCACTTGGTATGGTGGAGGCAAGCCTCCACAAATAACTGAGGCCTCTGTCAACTTTGCCTAGACCTTCCAACTTTCAGAAGCAATTAAGACTGAGGATTAAGCCTAGGTCCCTGTCATCAAGGAGAACCAAAGGTCTTGCGTTACAATTAAAGTTCAAAGAGTAAATGAAAAGAATTGTATGACTTAGGTTTTAAATATCATTGCAAAGCTGACTGTGATCTGGTATAATACTTGGCACCAAAATGAAGAAAATTTTGGGTCTGAGGTCATCCTCATTGAGACCCTTTCCCAATCCGACTATGGATAAGTCCCTTCGAGGTCCCTACAAATCTCTATTATATGTATTCACATCTTTGTAAACTTTAGCCTCCAAGCCCTGACAGGAATTGCTGCAGCTGGGGCCATTTTAGTGAGGCACATGGAAACCATGATGTGGACTACAGCTAATAGCCTGGTCATTTAGCCTGGCCACTGACAACCCTCAAACTGACATGTAAAGCAAGCCCCTATGGATTGAGACATCTGGCCAAAAAAAAAAAAAAAAAAAAGGTTCTGCTCCTGGTAAGACAAGAAAACAACCAAAGGTCAGACCACTCTTGCCAACTGACTGCAGAGGCTGAATAATCCTCTGCTCTAGAGGAAAGAGATGTGCAACCAACCGCCTCCTGGATTAAATATAGGACATCCCACAGAGATTCACACACCATCCTAGACTGGGCCTACAGGCATGGACTGCCACTGTCATCAGAAAACACTGGACAACATGGAAAAGATGACCTACCTATGAGACTCTGGCAAAGGTTAAAACCTGTTCAGGGACAGATTCTTGAGCCAACATACCAGGGTGTTCACAGCAGATAAATCATATCAAGGCCTCTTTATCTTATACAGAGGCTTCCAATGGATCTTGAATGTACTCTTCAAACTGCCATAGGGACGGTTGAGTACTTCTGTGGACAAGCTTAAATGGTTGACGGTAGGGGACAAGACAACTGCATCTCAGCCTAGCAGTCCGGGGTCTCAGTGTGGAAGTTCTACACAAGGGCATTTTTCATTTGCCCCGTATATTTGTCAAACTCTCTATTCTATAAAATGTACTTCTTTTGTATACAGCAGTTCCTGACAAATATGTGGGTTCTCACAGAGGTCACTGCTTCAAGACTAGGGTAGACAGCCTGGGTGATAAAACCTGGGCAACTCTTGCCTCAAGTTTCACGGGAAATAAGAGAAGGGGGAATTGTTAATGCTGTTTCTTTTTCCTTCTCAGATTATCTCACAATGATGCACAGGTCCCTCATCCACGGGCATGAATAGTATGGGCTTTTTCTAGAGTTACCAATTAGACCAACTGTTGGCTCTGTCAATATTTGAACCCAGATGACAAGTCATCTCCCCACATTTTTCCAGCTGATCTGTCAACATGTGAAACACATCGTGGATCAATTGAATGTGTAGCCTGGCATACTGAGGAGATCATGTGGTAAATGAATAGAGTTGATTCCACTACTCATGGAAAACATCTTTTGAAGTTATAAAAGCTTCCTCTGGTGGTGGTGTTGCAAATTTAGAAATTAATTTGTCTCTGTTTATTAAAAATATTAATGGCAATGGACTGGATGGTTTGACTCTCAGAACAGTACTTTTACAACTGAATTTGACGTTACTTTGGACGTAGAGAACTTGGAGAATATGTCCAGGTAGTCCAGTGTACATTGATTGACTGCATCAAGTTTGAATTAGCCTGGTCTGGCAAAGCCTTGTTCAACTGTGCTGAAAAAGGGAGTGTCTTAGATATCTAGTGCTGCTATAACAGAAATACAAGTGGATGGTTTTAAGAAACAGAAGCTTATTCTCTTACAGCCTAGTATCCTAGAAGTCCAAATTTAGGGCACCAACTCCAGGGGAGGGCTTTCTCTCTCTGTTGGCTCTGGGAGAAGGTCCTTATCATCAGTCTTCTCTTGGTCTAGGAACTTCTCCACATCAGAAAGTCAGGTCCAAAGGATATGCTCTGCTACTGGCACTGCTTTCTTGGTGCTATGAGGTCCCCTTTTATCTCTGCTTGCTTCTTTCTTTTATATCTCAAAAGTGATTGTTTTAAGACACAACCTATCTTGTAGATTCAGTCCTGCCTCATTAACATAACTACCTCTAATCCTGACTCATTAACATCACAGAGGTAGGATTTATAACACATAGGAAAATCACATCAGATGACAAAATGGTGGATAATCACACAACACTGAGAATCATGGCCTAGTCACATTGACACATATTTTTTTGAGGATACAATTTAATCAATGACAAGGAGCCTTTGTGTTACTTCTATGAAAATGTGTACTTTTCATATAAAGTACCGTGTTGACAGAAATATGCTGTTTTTACATAAACGAATCAGGACATGTTATACATACCTAAGATTGGACAGATGCAGCCCTTTGATCAATTCAGTTGGCTTAGATTAAGTCACAACTGTGGTGGCTGGTTGGGATCTTTCCTCCAAGCAGTTCTGATCAATCTTCTAGGGGCAGCCATACAAGTAATCTTCATTAAATGCTGTGCCAAATGATGCACAGATATAATATCAACCAGAGTTATGCACCAAACCATGGTCACGCAGCTCTAAATGGCTGATGGGCATACCAGGATTGATACTGCTTTGCTTCTTTTTCTGGCGCCCTGATGGAAGCTAGGGTGGGGTGAACCATTGGATAAATGATATGCCTCTATGCCTCCCATCCAGGCTTCCTAAGTAAATGCCTTGGGCTTAGAACATTCTCTGAAAAGGAACCAGGGAATTGGGTTGCCTTCTTTCTCCTGGTTCCTTCTCCTAATCAGAGAAGCCTTCTGCCTGTTATGGGCACACACTAACTTTCTCTGTCTCTTGAACATGCGTGGGCACCATATAGCACCTGAATGACTCCACTTTTATACTAACTCCCAGCAGGGAGGAAACAGGGTCTCTTGTATTACAGCACAAGAAAGAAAATGTGCCAGACTGAGATAGCTTGTCTGAGGGGCTGAGCTGAAGTGGATACAAGCTTTGTGAGGTGGAACAGGAGCACCTTCACACGGTCTCCCAGTTCACAGCAGTTTCCATTCTTATGTAAGCCCCTGGTATGGCACCACTGTTGTCCACCACTATCATAAAACCACTGTCCTGCAGGGCATGGAGATCTGCTTTGGTCCTGTGACTGCCCAGGGCTGCTACTTATGGAAGTCTCCCAAATAAACTCCTTTGCTGTCACCTAGGAGTTGTTCACCTCTTTCTTCGGCCTCTTAGCATCTTTCATTTCAGAGGTAAGTTTCATGTTATTGGTCATGCCTAGACAATCTGCATTATTTCATTAAATTCTCACAAACCTAGAAAAGGACATATGGAGATTCTTGTGATTCAGATGAATAATGTAAACTGTGGAGAGTTTCAGGAAAATGCACAAGGACAAAAAGTCAGCAAAATACATAAAATGATTTTATACAAATAGGATTCTGTGTTCGGGGAATCCCACTCAGAGAACAATGAGGAAAAAGTTTTTAGTTTTAGCACTGCTTGTGATAATAATTGTCTCATCAATGGGAAATTAATACATTCATATGGACCTCAGTTTCTTTATAGCTACATGATAAATTTAGATAGAATCTTGACTGAAATCCACTAATCATTTACTATCATTTAATTTAAAAATTCATGGTCAATTATGTAAAGTGTTATAAATTCTAGATGAATTTGAATCAAATAAAAACTTAAAATAGTAGCAGAAAGATTTCAAATCCTAATTGAATGATTACATTATTTTCTGAAGAAAATATATTGATTTGTAACTCAAAACTATTATAAATGGTGAAGTAATAAAGTTAAAAGAGTTGGTGTCAAGAAACAAACGAAATGCATGATTTAGGTCTTAAAATATTCAAAAGAATCGCCACTTTGTTTAATGTTTCTTCCCAGCAGTATATTATAGAGGATCTCTTACATATTTTACATTGAATCTAAAACTTAACACATTCACGCAACTCAGTCATACATGGTTCCAATCCATTAGTTTTCACTCTCTGGGCTAGTAATCTATGCTGATACATGATTTTCCTCAGAAAATGAGTCTTCTTTAACATGCTTCTTTTTCTCCTCGTTCTTATTTCTCATAACATCTCTTTCTCCTCTTCTTCATGTATTGTTATTTATGTTGTCTTATTTTGACACTTATTTATTTTATATTTGCTGGATTTATTTTTTCTTGTTTACCTGCTCAATTTTGCATTTCTTAAAAAATGTTTGGCAGGGTGTTTTCATCAGAAGGATGAGAAGTCTTACTTTCAATTTATATTTATTTATTTATTTATTTTTTTTTCTGGTCAAGTTGTCTCCTTTATTGCTTATTGTTTCTAATTCAAATATTTTCCAAATTTTTAACATGGTCTCTAGAAATTGTTTAATAATTAGGAAAACATACCGCTTCCAATGGTAATGAGTGTGAAATTTTATGTATGTATGTAAATGTGTGTTAATTTAACCCAATCTAAATATTTATCTATTTCTATACAGTATAATTATGATATGGAAAATACCAATATAACATGTCTGTTAAAAAAAAAAAAAAAAACCCAAACCTGTTGCCATCAAGTCAATTCTGACTCATCACAAACCTCTAGGACAAAGCAGAACTGCCCCATAGAGTTTCCAAGGAGTACCTGGGGGATTTGAACTGTTGACCTTTTGGTTAGCAGCCGTAGCATCTAACCACTATACCACCAGGGTTTCCAACATTCTATATACATGTGCTAATAAAATCATGATAAATTATGGCATATGTGGGGTGCATGCAGAAAATATGTTTCACGATTTTTTTTTAATTTTAACTATTTATAATAGTCTTCTGAGAATATTCTTTGGGGCTAAATTATTTGTGTCTTTTTTTTTCTAACTAAATCAAAGAACACTATTAGAGTTATTAGTGAGAAGTATTAAAGTTCAGAAATAATTATATTTTTAAGACCTACTTAAATTAAAAAAGCCAAAACCAAAAAATAGTAAAAGTATAGAAAACAATTAGATAATCAGATAATCTAGCATTAGGAATAACCAGACCATAAAAAGTCACGATGAGCTTCTTAATCTTTCAAATCTTACTTACACTTCTGAGTAAACTAGCGTTTTCCTTTTGCTTTACTTTTTCGTGTTTTTTACTGGAAGCTGTAAGCATATGTTTCCTTAAATATTTTCAATGAATGGCTATAACCACTTTCTCGTTTCAACATATTACATTTTATAACCAACTCAAAAGATTGAAATTAACAGTTATTTAGAATATCCATTATATGTCAGCCACTTGAGCTCCTAAAAAATAAATATAAAAATGATAGATATGGATTCTACCTTCTCAGAGTTCCTTGTTATGCTCTGTCTAGACACAGAAAACATATCCATTAAACACCGCTTCTGGTGTCTGTTACTACAGGCGGCAGCCTGATTAACTGGTCTTCCATATATAACAGGAGATTCCTGTTCTCCAGCTTCCAACAGCAATTCCTTCACTACTTCTTCATCTCTTAGTTTCTTTTCGTTCCTTTTGCTCCTGCCTGTTTCCTGGCCCCAAAGTCATTGCCACTTGTTTTAGGTTTTTGTTATGTTGGCACTCCAATTCTATGTATCAATTTCTGTATCAGTTGTCTATTTCTGTGTAACAAACACCCCAAATCTTGGTGATTTAAAATAACGATGTATTATATTTTTATCACATTTTATGGGTAGGATTAGGCTCACAATGGGCAAATCTGCTGATTTTGCTTTGAGTCCCTGATGCAATGCTATTCAGCTGGGGCTGTAACATTTCAAAATGGCCTTCATCTTCTAAGATCCCCCTAGAGATGTCTCTAAACATTCTTTAGTCTAGCCTACACTTCCTTATGAGATGGAGACTGGATTCAAGTGGGAAAAAAAGAATTCTTAGATTTTAAGATCTGGTCTTGGGAGCCCCAGAATGTCATTTTTACCATATTTTGTTGGTAAAAACAAGTCTCAGATATCTAGTTTATTTCTGGCATAGTGCCATATAGTACACAATGCATTAATTAGATGTTGTTAATGGAAATAGCAAATGAATTTAAAATAAAACATAAAAAAACTTTTTTTTTTTTTGGTCTCACTTGCCTTCTTAGCTCTAGTCCTATATTGTATTTATATTTGTAGGTTCTAGTGGAATTTGAAATTCAATGTGTTCACAAGTGAGTTAATTTAGAAGCATTGAATTCTAGAAATTCTTAATTTCTTCTCCTTTGTTCCTTGAAGTGATCTAGACCTGAAATTTCAGAATCATCCTATTCTTTATTTGCTCTACTACCCTAGTCCCAGCCCTCCTTAACTTTAATCAGGAACCGTTTATTACTCTTCTAACTAATATTCCTGCTTTGGCCGCCACTCTGGTCTATCTGCTTTACAGCCTACATTCATATTCTTAATTTTAGTGAATGAATCTGATTCATTTTTCAACTTCAAAAAAAAAAAAAAAGAACACTTAATTACCTAGTAATAAGCTGTGGAGTATTTAAAAATTATTTAAATTCCTATTGAAAATATCTTTAATCTAGCCATATCTTTTCAACAGTGTAATTCATAATTCAACAAATAATTCAAACCAGTATCTTTCTGGACATTAAGACCTAAATACTCTTCCGTGTCTTTGCTTTTGCTTCCCCTCAAATTGGAATTCTCTCCCGATTGCACCTCTGCGTGTCTAAATATTGCTTATCTTTCCGTCTGCACTCAAACCCTGTTGTATTCATGATTCTCAAGGCTAGCATCTAACTACCTGCTAACATTAAATTGGTAAGAGAAAAGAGTAATTACATGCAGGGTATGGCAAATCACTGAAAAAACAATATAGCTGTAAATAAGTGAAAAGTAACAAAAACAGAGAGTCTACCCTAGAATGTGCTTATATTACATTTTTTTCTTTTCAGCAAATCTGTCCTTGATTCTATGAGCCAGAGAATCACTTCAATAAATATCTAAGCAACTAATAAAATCTAAAATCTATAGACGTATAACATGAAAGCATTCAGGTAAAAAAGATACAAAAATGTTTGAAATATGTAGTTGTGTTTGTTTAGCTCAGATCTTAAAAAATCTAGGATTAAAAAAAAAAAAAAAAAAAAAACCTGGATTTAGAACTTACCACTGTAAAGCAAAAAATATAATAAAACTGGGAAATCAGGGAAGTGGTACTGAGATTGATATGAAAGCACAACAGTGAAAATTCAAGAAACTTTAAAAAGATGAATATTCCAAACAAACCACACATTCTGACCACAATGATATTTAATTCATTCTTGTTGGAAATGCTGAGTCACTGTTGTCAGGTTTTGAACTTTGAGTGGGGCCAGGATGTCTTGAAGCTGATCCTAAGTCCAGTAAACCATTTATTTTGGCTAAGACAAGGTTTCCTGAATTTCTGCAACAGGCATTAGTAGTTCTGAAACACACACATATTTTTTCCTTCATTAAGCCATAAATTTTTTATATTGTTCACATGTGAGTACATTTTAAATGTAGCTAAATAGATAGCAAGAAAAACTCATATTTGTTTTGACTAAAACCGTGAAAAAATTACTTATTTCACTTTTCTAAAAAGAAATCACAATTTTGAACATAAGAGCTATACAGTATTGTCAAATACTCATTATTATTTTAGCCATTGAAGATTTTCTGCTGTATTTAATACACAGCAGATGTGTTAAAGCATGTTATAAAAACATATTAAACATATGCTCTACTAGAAATAGCATAAAATAATACAGAAACATTTTCTTTCTAGAAGAATTTCTGTAGCTAATTATAATAAAATAATTTATTGTAATGGGGTATATTCTGGAAAAAATCTGGAGAGCCTTTAATCTTATAAACTTGTTCCAATGACATTTTGGTAAGTGTTCCGTAATTTTGAAGGCTATCAGCAGTTTAAAACACTTGAGATATTTTAAACATGAGAATTCACAATGTAATCATGGCTACTTAAGATCTCATATAATCACGCTGTCAATCATCACAACAAATACTCGTTTCAGGAGATTTCAATATCAGTAACATTTGGGTGAGGATCAGTCCAATTTTCCTCTTTGCCACCAGACAGATATAAATAACAACCCCTACAAATCTTTTTACAAATCTAGGAGAGAGAAGAAATCTCAAGTACTTCCTTTTAGATAGACTCTTGAGCTACATTTCTCTTGGCAATCATTCAAGGAGAAATAAAAAGTGTTCTGCATATAAGCAAAATCCATAACCTCCAGTTTTAAAATATAAGATTTTGATGTGCAAACTTGTTGATGGAAAGCATTTTTAGTAAGTAAATGAAATAATGACAAATACATGTTACATTGAAGTTTTTGTGTGAGACAAAACTTTCCAAAAATATCATTTATTTGATTAAGTCCATTTTTAACTTTACTTTTCACATACCAGTAATATTTATTTCAATCTAACCATCACCTTCAAGTTGATTCTGACTCATGGTGACCCTATAGGACAGAGAACTGCCCCATAGGATTTCCAAGGCTGCAATCTTTATGGAAGCAGATTGCCACATCTTTCTCCTGAGGAGTAGTTGGTGGGTTCAAACCACTGACCTTTCAGTTAGTAGCCAAGCGCTTAACAGATGCACAACCAGGGCTGCTTTTTTTTTTTTTAAATCTAGTGAGTATATAAATGATGATATAGATTTATAACGAATGGAATGGAGGGACAATCTATTTTAAAGATCTATTAGGCATTGAAACTATCCCAGAAGTATTTATGGAACATCTGCTATTAGCCAAATTCTGCGCTATGTGAGGAAACCCTGGTGGTGCAGTGGTTAAGTGCTATGGCTGCTAACCAAAAGATTGGCAGTTTGAATCCACCAGGAGCTTCTTGGAAACTCTATGGGGCAGTTCTACTCTGTCCTATAGGGTTGGTATGAGTTGGAATGGACTCGAGAACAACAGATTTTTTTTTTTTTTGGTGCTATGTGATGAGGAAAATGAATAAATAAATACTTATAGCAAATATACCCTATCTGTATGTTTATATGTGTGCTTAAATTATAGAAAATATTTCTGCAGATAGGCTGTAAAATTCTCAACACTATGGCAATTTCAATTACATGTTGTCATATTCATAATACTCACACATATGTACAAACTTAATTTGTGGCCAAAGATACATGATTGCTTTATTGTCAAGTTTATTAAATTTATGTATTCAAAGACAGCACATTATTTTGACAGCATACTAGAAAGCCAGGCATTGTTTTCTGCACAGGAAATCCATGGCTGCCTAACTGCTTGTATATATCAGGTGCAAAGTCCATACGTTGGGAGAACAGTCCTCACGTACCTCTGCCTCTCGTCTGGGCTGTGCAATCGGGGCCGCAAGCCTGGAATACTTTCTTACAAGGAGATAACGCAGTTTGTACAGGGTATTCTGCTTCTTTGGCGATACCTTCTTGTTAAGTACTTCTTTGTTCCACTCATGCATGTGCATCATGTGGCACCTGGCCAACCTCACTGATATACCTGTTCCCAGTGGGGAAGGAACAGAGTCCCTCACCTGCAGCAGGAGGGAGGTGTGTGCAGCCCAGAATCTGTTGCTGACTGCAGAAGTGATCTGCTGGCCATGGGGGAGCAAGCCTGTTGTTAAAGCTGATCTTATTTTGCTTCTCTTCCCTGTAAGTAAATGATTTCTATTTAGTGGCTGTGTGAGTTTTATTTTTATTGATGGCCTCAACACTTGCTTGGCACTGTATATGATGAAAATATTTTTCATTTTACACTTAATAATAGGGATAAACTTTAAAAATATACAAATGTAAACATTTCTATCTGTATCTATATTTATCTCCAGCTAGCTAGAGATATAGAAATAAACATACATGTATATATGCTCACACGCAAATATGTATATATGAATAAAAAAAAAAAGAATAGACTCTTAAAAATATGAAGTGGAATTAAAATGAACAAATAGGTTCTGCATGTCAAATATATGAAGGGGAATTAAAATGAAGAAATAGATTCTGTATGACAAAGAAAAAAATTTTATTTTTTTTTTATTATTTTTTTAATGATGGACTATAGCTGTTATGACTACCTAAAGATCATTTCAATTTCTTGGCTAAGATGTATCTAAATTAAAAATTTTTATTTAAGGTGGCTTAAATTATATATATGACCTCTGTGGAAAATTAAGACAGAAAGTCATTTTCACAAGGCTTTTCTGAAAATAAGTTTGCTCAATTTATTCTCATTAAATGTCAAATTCTGATGTTTAAAGTGTTAAGAAAATATTGAGCAATCAATTAGAAAATTATTCTACACCAAATTTTTTTTATACTATCCTATAAAATGTTGCAGTGACCTTAAAAGATTATTAAGATCCTACTTAGATTTCAAGTTTTATGATTTTTTTTTTTAAATTTCTTAGAAATATCATTAAGATTCTATTGTCAAATGTGAGAGAGCTCTTGTTAACTTAAAAATACTTTCATTAAAAGTCTAACTTATGAGGTAGGACCAAGATGGCAGAGTAGTCAGGAGTTTCCTGTGGTCCCTCTTACAACAAAGACCCACCCCCCAAAAACAAGTGAATAAATTATATATGACAATCTAGGAGCCCTGAACATCAGAGACAAAGTTGAAGAGTCAGACCAAGCAGCAGGGGAAGGGAGAGACAGTTCAGAAGCAGCAAAGATTTGCCAGACCTGACCTGGCTGCCTCCCTGCAGGCTGGATCAGCCAGCACTCACAGGCTGAGGCAAGCAGTAGTGCTCGGGATATGTTTTTCACACCAGAAGAAACTGAGTGGCAGAGAGTCTGTTCAAGCCTCTGGAGCCAGGGAGAAGTGGTGCCAAATCTGTGAAAGTTAAGTGCGAGCGTGTAACCTACCTCACGGGATCAAAAAAAACCCTTACCCCCATTGGGAAGTACATCTCTCCCATTTAATCTCCCTCTCTCCCCTCTGCTTCAGTTCCAATCTGGCTTCAGCAACTGCTGCGCCCCCAAGGCTGGAAGTGGGACCATTCTCCTGGCTTTGGAGAGGGAACAAATTAACAAACAAGAAAAAATAATCTGCCAGCTCCCCTAAGTTGGGAAGCCAGGGCAGGCACATCCCTTTGCCTAGGTGCAGGCATAAGGGATCCACAGACTTTGAATGCCTTTCACCTGTGCTTAGACCTGTGTGGCCCTGTTTCAATAGCATAGGCCCTCAACAGCACAGTACAACAGAGTATATACGTGAAGGCTATTTTCAATTGCAACAGCTAAGGAGGAGTGGCATTTGACAGCAACTTGTGCATTAAGCAGAGTCCTTATCTACCCATATCAGGGGCCTGAGGACTGGCGATTCCACCCACTCCACCTAACTACCCACAACAGGGGTCCAAGAACAAGTAGTACCTTCCAGTCCTTAAAGCCAACAGTTTTGGGTGCCCATAGTCTGGCTACAAAATGCACCTACTACTTGCTCTAGGGAACAGGGTTATGCTTTCCTCCCAGACATTCAGGGGCAGATGTCAGCCCCATGCTTGCTTAGTGCATGACCCTATACTGCAGCCAGTTTACCTGTGCCTACTTCAATCACCCCTGCCTGTCTAGGACTGTAGGTGAGAGCCTGGTCCATGCACTTGGTGACCAACTACCTGGACACCTGAGCTGAATCCATACAAGAAAAGTAAATGGACTCCTGGGCTCACATACCTAGTAACAGCTCTAGCCACCAGGAGACAGAACATGAGAGCTTTGAAGACATGATTAATCAAAGTGGCTCACACGACCTACTTATTTGGGCTAATCAAAACAGAAGAATACAAGAAGCTAGGACACAGTAAGCAAACAAAATAAAAAGAATATAATAACTTATTGTTGGCTCAGAGACAACAGTTTATATCAAACCACATAAAGAGGCAGACCATGATGGCTTCAGCAAGAGACCAAAACAAAGAACAAAGAAATCTTGCAGAGGAAGATAAATTATTGGAATTACTGGAGGTAGAATTCAAAAGATCAATATACAGAGCTCTTCAAGAGATCCGGAAGGAGATCAGGGAAAACACAGACCAAACCAAGGGACACAGACAAAGCAACAGAGGGAATTAAGAACATTATACAAGTGCATAAGAACAAATTTAACAGGCTGCAAGAATTCATATAGAGACAGCAAACAGAAATACAAAAGATTAACAGTAAAATTTCAGAATTAGATAACTCAATAGAAGGTGATGGGAGCAGAACCGAGGCAACGGAAGTCAGAATTAATGAGAGTGAAGATAAAACACTTGACACCAATTTATTTGCATAAAAATCTATATAAGAATTTAAAGAAAATGAAGAAACCTTAAGAATTACGTGGGACTCTATCAAGAGGCATAACCTAGAAGTGATCTGAGTACTAGAATGGGAGGAGGGGCTACATAAAATACAGAGAGAATTGTTGAAGATTTGTTAAAAGAAAACTTCCCTGATAATCATGAAAGACAAGAAGATACCTGTCCAGGAAGCTCAATGAATCCCATACAAGGTAGATCCCAGCAAAACTGTCTCTCAAATATGATGGTGAAATTAGGGCATTTCTAGATAAACAGAAGTTAAGGGAATTTGTAAACACCAAACTAAAATTACAAGAAATGCTAAAGGGAGTTGTCCTTTTAGAAAAATCAATAATATCAAATAACAACCCAAGACTAGAACACAGGACAGAACAACCAGATATCAACCCAGATAGGGAAGCCACAAAAAGATTTCAAAGATAAAATACTGAAAATAGAAAAACAGACACTTCAATATGTAAAAGATGACAACATTAAAAGAGAAAAGAGGGACCAAATAATGTAGTCATAGACCTTTCATAGGAAAAGTCAAGCAATATCATGAAATAAAAGATGGGTTTAAGCTTAGAAGAATAGGGGTAAATATTAAGGTAACCCACAAAGGAAACTAACAATCCTGCACATCAAAATAAAATACAAAAATAAATAAATAAAGACTCAGCAAATACAAAATTAAGAACAAGGAAAAAGAGGGGAAAAAAAAAAAAAATATATATATATATATATATAAAGTTGGCATAGAAAATTAAGTGTAACAAAGAAACTGTCAATGACACAAAAAAAGACATCAAAATGACAGAACTAAACTCATACCTATCAATAATTACACTGAATGGACATGGACTAAATGCACCAATAAAGAGACAGAGAGTGGCAGAATGGATTAAAAAACAGGATCTGTGCACATGCTGCCTAAAAGAGGCACATCTTAGACTTAAAGGCACAAGCAAACTAAAACTCAAAGGATTAAAAGAATACATATCAAGCAAACAATAATCAAAAAGAGCAGGAGTGACAACATTAATCTCAGACAAAATAGACTTTAAAGCAAAATCCACCACAAAGGATAAGGTCAATACACCAAGAGGACAAAGCCATAATAAATATTCACACACCCAACAACAGGGCTTCAAAATATATAAAACAAACTCTAACAGCGTTGAAAAGAGAAATAGACAGCTCCATAATAATAGAAGGAGACTTCACATGCCACTTTTGGGGAAGGACAGAACATTCAGAGAGAAGCTCAATAAAGACACAGAAGATCTAAATGTCGCAATCAACCAACTTGATCTCATAGATATATACAGAACGCTCCACCCAACAGCAGCCAAGTATGCCTTCTTTTCTGACGCACATGAAAAATTCTCCAGAATAGACTACATATTGTACCACAAAGCAAGCCTGAACAGATTTGAAAAAATTGAAATATTACAAAGCATCTTTTCTGACTGTGAAGCCATAAAATTAGAAATCAATAACAGAAAAAGCAAGGAAAAAAAAATTCATGGAAAATGAACAATACCTTCCTCAAAAACTACTGGGCTATAGAAGAAATTAAGGATAGAATAAAATTGGAATGAAAACACATCCTACCAGAACTTTGGGACACAGCAAACACAGTGCTCAGAGGTCAATTTATAGCAATACATGCACACATTCAAAAAGAAGAAAGGACCAAAATCAAAACATTAACCCTATAACTTGAACAAACAGAAAGAGAGCAGCAAAAGAAGCTCATGGGCACCAGAAAAAAAAAGGGAATAATAAAAATAAGAGCTGAAATAGATGAAATAGAGAATAGAAAAACAATTAAAAGGGTTAACAATACCAAAAGCTGCTTCTTTGAAAAGATCAACAAAATTGATAAACCATTGACCAAACTGACCAAAGAAAAACAGGATGGGAAGCAAATAACTTGAATAAGAAATGAGATGGGTGATATTACAACAGACACAACTGAAATTAAAAGAATCATAACAGAATACTATGAAAAATTGTTCAGTAACAAATTTGAAAACCTAGAGGAAACGGACAAATTTCTACAAACATGCTACCTACCTAAACTAACACAAGCAGAGGTAGAACAACTAAATACACCAATAACAAAAAAAGAGATTGAAGAGATTAAAAAACTTCCAAAAAAAAAAAAAAAAAAAGCCCTAGCCCTAATGGCTTCTCTGTAGAATTCTACCAAACTTTCAGAAAAGAGTTAACACCAGTACTACTGTTACTGGAGAATGGCCTCAGTTCTTGTCTTCGGTGTAGGAAAAAATTCAAACACTGAGACAAATAGTGCCAAGCGAGTAGAGGTTTATTAGCAAGCAGAGGGTTAGCAGTAAAAGTACACTTGACTAGGAAGCATCAAGCTGGCTACTCAGATATAGAGAGAATCTGAGAGCCCCGATATTTGGTTTCTTAGGGTTTTATACTCCTTTTTTCTCTTGATCTGTCTCTATCAACATTTAAAAGCCAGGACAAGACCCTCTGAGGAAGACTATTTCCTTGGCTTAGGGTTTAATTACCAAGTTAGAGATCTTATCAAGTTAGGGACTTTATCAAGTTAAGGGCTTTATCAGATTACAGACCCCTGTAAAGATTATTTCCTTGGCTTAAAGTTTAACTATGTAGGGACCATCTTATTGAGGAATGTCACCACCTCCTGTCTCTTCCTTTATTGGGATTGTCTTATTGAGGAATGTCACTACCCGCCTGCGTCTTCCTCTTCCCGAGTGCAAGCTCTCCTCCTCCCCCTTACACTACTAGAGGTATTTCAGAGCATAGAAAAGGATGGAATACTCCGGAACTCATTCTTTGAAACCAGCATAATGCTGATACCAAAACCAGGTAAAAACACCACAAAAAAAAGATTACACACCAATATCCCTCATGAACATGGATGTGAAAATCCTCAATAAAATTCTAGCGAATAGAGCTCAACAGCAAAGACAAAAAAAAAAAAAAAATTCACCATGACCTTGTGTGGTTCATACCAGTTATGCAGGCATTTTTCAACATCAGAAAAACAATCTATGTATGCTATCATGTAAATAAAACAAAAGATAAGAACCACATGATCTTACCAATTGATGCAGAAAAGGCATTTGACAAATTCAACGTCCATTCATGATAAAAACTCTCAATGAAGTAGACACAGAGGTAAATTCTTCAACAAATTAAAGGGCGTTTATAAAAAGTCAACAGCTAACATCATTCTGAATGAAGAGAATCTGAAAGGATTCCCCTTGTGAACAGGAAACAGGCAAGGATGCCCTTTATCATCACTCTTCTTCAACATTGTGCTGAAGGTCCTAGCCAGAGCAATAATGCAAGGAAAAGAAATAAAGTGCATCCAAATTGGTAAGGAAGAAGTAAAAGTATCTGTTATTGCAGGTGATATAATCTTATACACAGAAAATCCTAAAGAATTCACAAGAAAGCTACTGGAATTAGTAGAAGATTTCAGCAAAGTATCAAAATACAAGATAAACATACAAAAACCAGTTGGATTCCTCTACACCAGCAAAGAGAACTTCCAAGAGGAAATCACCAAATCAATACCATTTACAATAGCCCCCAAGAAGATAAAATACTAAGAGATAAATCTTACCAGGGACGTAAAAGACCCATATGAAGAAAACTACAAGACACTACTGCAAGAAACCAAAAGAGACCTACATAAGTGTAAAAACATACCTTGCTCAGAATAGGAAGACTCAACATTGTGAAAATGTCAATTCTACCCAAAGAGATCTACAGATACAACGCAATCCAGATCCAAAATCCAATGACATTATTTAGCGAGATGGAGAAATAAATCACCAGCTTCGTATGGAAAGGGAAGAGGCCCCAGATCAGGAAAGCTTTACTGAAGACGAAGAACAAAGTGGGGGGCCTCGCGCTACCCGATCTTAGAACCTATTACACTGCCACAGCAGTCAACACAGCCTGCCACAGGTACGAGAGAGACATAGACCAATGGAAGAAAATGGAGAATCCAGACATGAACTTATCCACTTTTAGCAGCTGATACTTGACAAAGGTCCAAAGTCCATTAAATGGGAAAAGAGAATCTCTTTAACAAATGGTAATGGCATAACTGAATATGCACATGCAAAAAAAATGAAACAAGACCCATACCTCACACCATGTACAAAAACTAACTCAAAATGGATCAAAGGCCTAAATATGAAATCTAAAATGATAAAGATCATGGAAGAAAAAACAGGGACAATGCTAGGAGCACTAACGCATGCCATAAACAGAATACAAAACCACCAATACACAAACACCAGAAGAGGAACGAGACAACAGCGAGCTCCTAAAAGTCAAACACTCTTCAAAAGACTTCACCAAAATAGTAAAAAGACAACCCACAGACTGGGAAAAAAATTTTGGCTGCTATATATCCGATCAGGATTTAATCTCTGAAATCTACGAGATGCTGCAAAACCTCAACAATAAAGCCAGGAAGTAGGTTGCAGTGAGAACTCCAGGAAAAGCCCCACTGGGGCTAGTAGAGCAGGAAAGGGAATACATAAACGTCGGAGATAGTGTACAAACCTTGTGCTTTTTCTTTTTCATGTCTCTGTTCTCCCACACCCCACTGGTCAAGCACCTCAAGGCACTGGTGGTAGTAACTAGTATAGGGAGTCAGCACATATCAAAATTCTAAGGCAAGGCTAGTCGTCTATGTTTGACAGGCCTGCGGGTCCAAATCCTGATGGTTTTTCTCTTTCTGTCCCTCTGCTTGATCCTGGAAGTGGGTGCAGTTGTGGAATTTGCATAGCAGATCCCAGTAAATGGTAAACAAAGCCCCAGCTCCCTAGACAGAGGACAAATAGAGGAGCTCAAAAGTATGGATAGACCTCAGAGAGGGAGGCGCACGGGAAAGAGACCTCCTAAAGCCGTTGATGAACTCTTGGTCACAGTCGCATGCTGCGCATGTGTGGATCTGATCCTACTCAGCATATCAGAGACCTGAAAACCGAGCTAATAAGTACAGCCCTGTCCAGGTCCCAGTCTGGCCATTGGACACTTCCTCTCTGAATAGCACTTGAAAGCTTTAAAAACTGAACTGATATTGGAAGCACAGTCCATAGGAGGTCTGTTGAATGTGTGGCTGTATTGTCTGCTAAAACAAACTAACATTCTCTACAGGGTTTAGGAAAACAAACAAGAAACCTCAAAGACTCAAAACATAATATGCAAAATATGTTGGACAACAACCCAAAATTCTCAACTGACACAGGAATAATTTTTTAGAGTAGGGGTTGCTGTATGGTTTGATAGTATCTAAGATGCATCTTGTTTATTTTCTCAGAACACACCCTGATCATGTCACAATCCTAGAAATAACTATTCTCCTTACTGTTGTTTACAATATTTTCAGTATATGGTCCCTGACTATCTTGCCTACTAGGTCTTTTCTTTCTAGACCTTTCGTTTCACTCTCAGCTATTGTTATTCTATGTTTCTTCTTGTTTCTCAGATGTACAAATTATCTCTTATGTCTTCTAATATGGCGTTCCCTGCTGGGACCATTGTTGGTGCATTGCCTCAATCTTCTACTAACTCCTCTCCTCCACCCCTGCTTGCAGAACTACTTTTCTGTAAATAACATTAGACATAACTTTCACAGGTAGGCTTGCCTGATCCATTCTAGGCTAGGCTACTAATATTGACTGTATGCCTGCAAAGAATAACGTAATTCCTTTCCCTCCTGCAATTTTTAAGCATGATGAGGCCATTTTTCGTCTATGTTCTTTCATGTCTGGGGCTTAGTACAGTGCTATACACACAATAAGTCTGTAAATCAATAAGTAAATGATTAAAAAAACAGAAATAACAATGTTGATGGTCAATTCTTAAAATTAAACTACTTTAGAAACTATACAGATTTTATAATCTACATTGAAATAATAATATGCTATATCACCTACTTTAATATGTTTGCAGAACATACAGCTAAAAGGAAGCTATAAGTGATGTTTTAGGGAGTACAGGGGGATTATCAACTCTTCCATTTAAAATATATCTCAAACTTACACGATTTTTAACATTGTACATTAAACACATTCGGCCTGATATTCCAGCAATTTTAAAATGTCTGCTGCCTATTTTCAACATGAAACATTTGCATTGGTCTTATTTTCAAAGGAAGTTCAAGGTTTTGAAAATTTTACAGAATGCATCATTTTTGCTTATAAAATGTTATAGGCCAAGATATATTCATATTAAGAAAAGCTATCTTAAAGGAATGATACATTTTCCCTTGGGGAAAAATGTCAAACATGCAAACATCAATATACAAACTTTTCCTCAGGATTTAGCCATTCACAATGTGGCTTATCAAAATCTACCTTTGTTTGAATCTAGAGATTAAGGAGTGAGATACTGAATCATGTTTGAGAAAAACATCAAGTGAAAATAAATAGTTGTGATGCTAAGAAATTAATTTTATTTTTACCTGTCAAGCAAAAATGTTTTGTAGGTTGGAGAGGCTGCAGAGACATTGGAACTCTTCTACACTGCTGGTGGGAATGTAAAATGGTACAACCACTTTGGAAATCTATCTGGCATTATCTTAAACAGTTAGAAATAGAACTACCATACAATCCAGAAATTCCACTCCTCGGAATATACCCTAGAGAAATAAGAGCCTTCACACAAACAGATATATGCACACCCATTTTTATTGCAGCTCTGTTTACAATAGCAAAAAGCTGGAAGCAACCAAGGTGTCCATCAATGGATGAATGGTTAAATAAATTGTGGTATATTCACACAATGGAATACTATGCATCGATAAAGAACAGTGATGAATCTGTAAACATTTCACAACATGGAGGAACCTGGAAGGCATTATGCTGAGTGAAATTAGTCAGAGGCAAAAGGACAAATATTGTATAAGGCCACTATTATAAGATCTTGAGAAATAGTATAAACTGAGAGGAACACATACTTTTGTGGTTACGAGGGGAGGAGGGAGGGAGGGAGAGGGTTTTTTATTGATTAGTTAGTAGATAAGAACTGCTGTAGGTGAAGGGAAGGACAATACTCAATACATGGAAGGTCAGCTCAACTGGACTGGACCAAAAGCAAAGAAGTTTCTGGGATAAAATGAATGCTTCAAAAGTCAGCGAAGCAAGGGCGGAGGCTTGGGGACCATGGTTTAAGGGGACTTCTAAGTCCATTGGCAAAATAATTCTATTATGAAAACATTCTGCATCCCGCTTTGAAATGTGGCATCTGGGGTCTTAAATGCTAACAAGCAGCCATCTAAGATGCATCAATTGGTCTCAACCCATCTGGATCAAAGGAGAATGAAGAACACCAAGGTCACATGATAACTAAGAGCCCAAGAGACAGAAAGGGCCACATGAACCAGAGACCTACACCATCCTGAGACCAGAAGAACTAGTTGGTGCCCGGCCACAACTGATGACTGACCTGACAGGGAGCACAACAGAGAACCCCTGAGAGAACAGGAGATCAGTGGGATGCAGACCCCAAATTCTCACAAAAAGACCAGACTTAATGGTCTGACTGAGACTAGAGGAATCCCGGCGGTCATGGTCCCCAAACCTTCTGTTGGCCCAGGACAGGAACCATTCCGAAGACAACTCATCAGACATGAAAAGGACTGGACAGTGGGTAGGAGAGAGATGCTGATGAAGAGTGAGCTATTTGTATCAGGTGGACACTTGAGACTGTGTTGGCATCTCCTGTCTGGAGGGGGGATGGGAGGATAGAGAGAGTTGGAAGCTGGCAAAATTGTCACGAGAGACTGGAAGGGCTGACTCATTACGGGGAGAGCAAGTGGGAGTAGGGAGTAAGGTGTATATAAACTTATATGTGACAGACTGACTTGATTTGTAAATGTTCACTTGCTCAATAAAAGTTAATAAAAAAAATTTTGTAAATCAATGAATATTTTTTAATACATGTTTTTACAACTACAGGGTACCATTTGCTCCTCATTCCTCCTTAACCATAAAATATTAATTTGCCAGTTCATTCGTCTTTTCAGAGGTTACTACATTCAGTTTTAATTGATTCTGTCCTTTGCTGTTCTGTCAGATGTAGCCTAGGAAATCCTGTTCAAATGTTTTCTCCTCTTTTCTGTTAAAATTATGTACTTTTTTAAAATGCACCCAGATGTTTCCTTCTAGTTTTAATATTCTATGATTCTGTGATTCTATAATCTGGTTATTTATTTGCATCATCTCACAAAATGCATGCATACACAAAACTTAACAATAACGGGAAAAACGATGAAAATACTTTTTACCTCATCGCTGTGATTTACCCTTCTTAGCTGGCTATATATATATAACCAACCAACACCAACCCATTGCCGCTGAGTTGATTCCACCTCATAGTGACCCTATAGGACAGAGTAGAACTGCCCCATAGAGTTTCCAAGGAGCATGTGGTGGATTTGAACTGCTGAACTTTTGGTTAGCAACTGTAGCTCTTAATCAATATGCCACAAGGGTTTCATATATATATACCACACATATATATAAACACACACACACATACATATATACACACACACATATATATGCATATATATATAATATTTATTTATATAATTTTCACATGGCCGTAAGGGGAAACTCAGACGGCTATGGTAAGTCAAAAATGTCATATTTGAGTTTATGGCAAGAATTGCAATGGAATGAATTTTTGCACTAGTCAGGAATCTCTTTGGAGTAAATGAAAGAAACAGCTCTATGGTAGCTTAATTCAGGAAGGGAATTTATAAAATGTGTACTGAGTAGCTGGTAGAATCAAAGAAACAACTGAAACAAATGGTATCCAGAAGAGCAGAGATGACAGGAAACTAGTGTTGCTTAAGGCTCTCCATGTCAGACCCTACCTCCTCACTGTATAGGTGGCTTCATTCATTTTCACCGGTGTTTCCTCAAAGTGAGGATACACCACTGTTTTACTTGCTTTTCAAACAGAAAAGGAGGAACAGCTATCATCAAAAATCAGCTGATGAGCTCAAGAAAAAGGTTGTAATTTCTCCGTTTTGAGTTAGTGGCCACTTGCGTGGGACTCTAAACTTTTCCCACTTTGCATCATGGCTGTAGCTAGGGATACAGTATCTGTGACAAAAAGAGAGAAGACCTAACAATATTTACTTCTGATTTTAAAATAAACAAATACAGTATTTTGATTTTTTACCTGCCAATGTAATTGAAATGACACTCTGGTATTTAGAAAATCGAGTTTTTAAAAAATATCTACTATGAGTCAGAATCGACTGGATGGCAATGCGTTGGATTTAGAATATACACTTCAAGTTAAATTTAGCAATAAAGCCTACCGCAGTCCAGGCAGTTCTGACTGCCACCCTTTAGCAATAGCCGCACTGATAATAGCCTGTTGTCTTTGCCCCTGAAGACTTTTAAATCTCTGTTAGTGCCCCTTAGTGGATGCTATTCTGATAGTTAAGCATTGCGTGTATCTTTCTGAAATCTCTAATATACAAAACATCACAGGATTCAGTCTGATCCTACAATTTTCATATCATAAGTTTCATAAGAACTTCATCCTAGAAGTCCATTGAAGTGAAGACTACAGGGGTTCTAAATATATTTATGATTTCATTACTCATGTCAAGCAAAGATGGCTTTCAAGTCTTCTATTTTAAATTTGCATTTCAACACCTTCAAAACAATACTAATTTTCAGCAGTATTTGTCTACTCAGTGTACTTTAAATCCATTTCCAATCTTTTCAATTTTGTAAGGAGGGACATTTTCCTCCCATTATTACCGTAAATTGACCATCATTCAATATTTGGTCCAGATGTTGCCTTTCTTTATCAACCAGAACTAAATAATGCTTATCTCCCCAGCCTCACACTTTACCCCATAAACTATGCCCTCACGGAAAGTTTTTTTTTTTTTTTCCATTTACTTCATGGTACTTTTCATTTGTTCATTTGTATTAACCTATTATATTCATGCCTTTTCACTCATGAAAGTTTTTTACAATTTATATGCAAAGATGAAATAATCTGTATCTTTGGATACAGATCAAAGCCTTCCAAAAAATAGAGAGTCAATAAATAAATTGACAAATATTTGCATTGAATTTGGTCCTTAAAATACTCCAGTGAAGGAATCTCTTGCCTTAGTGGTATATTCAAATGAGATTCAAGGGAGAAAAACAAGAATAAGAGATGAGTCCTGAGTTTTGTGCCAGATCCACTTCATTATGTCAACTTGAATAAAATTTTTTGTGTTTGTTGCATTTTCTTAATTTATGAAATACTTTCTGACTTTAGTGTTGATTTTCAAGCTCTTTCTTTACGTTGTCATACTTTGTCTTCAAAATGAATTAATACCTAAATGGATAAAGGCAAATCACCCCTAGCTGGGCAGGGTTGGAGGGCCTCAGGCCAGCTTACTCAGTCTACCTTTACTTCCTCTATACGGTGGCCCGTTGAATTCCAATCAGCACACTTTGGACACCACAGGATTTCAAAATAATTGCTACTTGATTGCATATTACAGCCTCTATTTATGGATGAATTTTGATAATAAGGAAGGCAAAAATTACACTTTTAGCTATTTGCTCTAATCATAACTGAAGGCTCTCTAGTCATTTAATGAATGAATCATCATTATTATAGAAAATGGCATACAGAGCAATACGTGTCTGTATCTAGTATTTATCAATAAAGCATTAATAACCACAGCACTTTAGTATACTGACGCTAATTTTCTGATAGGGCACATTCTGTTGTAAGCAATGAGGGACTAAAAATAATCTGGCCAGGATTAAATTAATGAGCAGTTTGAGTCAAAACTATGTAGCATATAGAAGCATTACAAAATGCATAGGAATTCAAATATAAAATTATCACATGAATGTTTATGGAAGCTGCTCCTTTTATTGAATTGTTTTAGTCTTTATGTCAATTTTTAAAGGTGATTTTATAAAATATATTATTCATTCCTAATTTATTTTATTGTCTGTATCGTAACAGAAATTTATTTACTTGAATATAATTGGTGTGTTTTTATGCTTCGGCTCATTATGTTAGATATGTAAACCTTTCATGATTCTGTTTTGGTTCCTGAAATGGAAATGTTTTCATTAAGAGACAACGTAATTACAAAATTTCACATCAGATATTTTTTACAAGATTCATTTAGCTCAGATGAGTAACATGTTAAGAAAAATATTATTGTTTTATGCAACTAGAAGAGGGTTTCTCAACGTCAGAGCTATTAACATTTTGGGCTAGGTAATTCTTTGTCGTGGTAGGTTGTCTGGTGTATTGTAAAATATTTAGCAGCAGACTGGCCTCTATTACTTGAACAACCACTCCAGACTCCCCTAGCTCTTCACTTCAGTCATGAAAACTAAAAATGGCCCCAGGCATTGCCAAATGTCCACAGAGAGGTACAATCACCCAACTAGAACAACTGAACCAGACCAGTGGAAAAATCGCTTACCTTAGAAAAGTTCCCTATACCAGTAATTATGACTGTTGCCTTAATATGTTAAAATATTCAACAGTTAGTACCAATCAGTATAGTATTTCTATGCTTTTATACTTTGAACCTATGACCCCTTAAGCAGCATATAATTTCAGTGGCAGTTTTTTATTAACCCAGTATTCTCTTTTTGTTTGTTCTAAGTAACGTAGTATAACATAACTAATTTAAAAGTGGTTTTCTTTCCAGGGCTATGCTCTGAGCTGCTTCTTTCCTAGACTACACACTCTTGATTACAAATATAAATTTAGTTTATAATTACAATATTAGAGAAAGTTATTTTGATTTGGTAATTTATAAAAGAAAACATCGCGACTATATCTACATTAGAAAGGATAGTTTTTCAATAATACAGTTTGTAGTTCTCGTTTAACTCCAATCCCTGTCACTGAGGAAAAGGTAAAATCATTAGTATGGTCAGAATAAAAGGAATATTGCAATACTGGTCATTTCCAAACTATGTTTTTATTTTTTAGGTATAGTACTGCATTACCTTTGGAAAAATCTTGTTCCACTCCTCGTGTTTTTCTTTCCGTTAGGGTTGATTCTTTACATCAGATACACAAAGTTATATAATGATTATGATCAACAGACCTTATTTCAATTGTTGGTTCTGCCATTCATTAGCTAGGTGACCCGTAGTAATTTATCACACCTCTTTTAACTCAAATGTCTTTATTTGTTAAAAAAAAAAAAAAGGATAATGTTGTTGTTGTTAGGTACCATCGAGCCAATTCCAACTCATAGCAGCCCTGTGTACAACAGAATGAATCACTGCCCAGTCCTACAACATCCTCACAATCGTTGCTATGCTTGAGCCCATTGTGGTAGTCAGTGTGTCAATCCATCACATGGAAGTTCTTCCACTTTTTCTCTGACACAATACCTTACCAAGCATGACATCCTTCTCCAGGGACTGGTCCCTCTTGATAACATGTCCAAAATACGTGAAATGAAGTCTCATGATCCTCACTTCCAGAAGCACTCTAGCGGTACTTCTTCCAAGACAGACTTGTTCAATCTTCTGGAAGCCCATGATATATTTAATATTCTTCATAACTCTTAATTCAAAGGCAGCAAGTCTTCTTCAATCTCCCTTAATCATTGTCCAGCTTTCACATGCATGTGAGGCAATTGAAAACATCATGGCTTCAGTAAGTGCACCTTAGTCCTTAAAGTGACTTCTTTGTTTTTTAACACTTTAAAGAGGTTTTTCTTTGCAGCAGATTTGTCCAGTGCAATATGTCTTTTGATTTCTTGATTGCCACTTCCATGGGCATTGATTGTGGATCTAAGTAAAATGAAATCCTTGAAAACTTCAATCTTTTCTCTTTTTTTTTGTGATGCTACTTTTTGGTCCAGTTGTGAGGATTTTTGTTTTCTTTACATTGAGGTGTAATCCATACTGAAAGCTGTAGTCTTTGATTTTCATCAAAGTACTTCAAATCCTCTTCATATTCAGTAAGAAAGTTTGTGTCTGCATATGGCAGGTTATTAATGAATCTTTCACCAATCCTGATGCTGTGTTCTTCATATAATCCAACTTCTTGGGTTACTTGTTCTGCATACAGATTGATTAAGTATGGTGAAAGGATGCAAGCCTGATGACACCTTTCCTAACTCTAAACCATGCAATATCCCCTCGTTATGTTCCATCAGTTCTTCATTGTATTCTAACTCCAGAAATGATTGAATGTTGACCAATTATTTTTGGTACAGTGACTCTGTATTCCTTCCATCTTATTTTGATGCTTCTTGCATTATTCAATACATTGCCCATAGAATCCTTCAATATTGCAACTTGGGGCTTGAATTTTTTCTTCAGTTCTTTCAGCTTGAGAAATGCCAAGCATGTTCTCTCCCTTTGGCTTTCTAACTCTAGGTCTTTGTAGATTTCTTTATAATAGTTTACATTATCTCCTAGAGCTACCCTTTGGAAATATTCTGTTCAACTCTTTTCCATCATCATTTCTTCCCTCTGCTTTAGCTGCTCTAAGTTCAAGAGCACGTTTCAGAGTCTCTTCTGACATCCATTTTGATCTTTTCTTTCTTTCTTGTCTTTTTAATGGCCTCTTGCTTTCTTCATGTATGATTTCCTTGATGTTATCCCACAACTCAACTGATCTTCAGTTATTAGTGTTCAATGTGTCAAATCTGTTCTTGAGATGGTCTCTAAATTCAGGTAGGATATACTCAAGGCCTTAATTTGGTTCTTGTGGACTTGTTTTAATTTTCCTCAGCTTCAACTTGAACTTTCATACAAGCAATTGATGATCTATTCTGCAGTCAGCCCCTCACCTTGTTCTGAATGATGATATTGAGCTTTTCCATAGTCTCATTCCAAACATGTAGTCAATTTGATTCCTGTGTTTGCTATCCAGTGAGGTCCATGTGTATAATGCTGTTTATGTTGTTGAAAAAAAAGGTATTTGGAATGAATAAAGTCATCGGTCTTGCAAAATTCTATGATGTGATCTTAGGTATTGTTTCCATCATGAAGGTCATATTTTCCAACTACAGAGCCTTCTTTATTTCCAACTTTCACATTCCAGTCACCAGTAATTATAAATGTGTCTTGATTGAATGTTTTATCAATTTCAGACTGCAGAAGTTGGTAAATATCTTCAATTTCCTCATCTTTGGCATCAGTGGTTGGTGCGTATATTCGAATAGTTGTCATATTAACTATTTTTCCTTGTAGGCTGCCATCGATTGAATTGTGTCCTCCAAAAATATGTGTCAACTTGGTTAGTCCATGATTCTCAGCATTGCGTGGTTGTCCTCCATTTTGTGATTTTCCTATGTGTTATAAATCTTTGCCTGTGCTTAAAGAGGATCAGGGTACAATGTAACACCCTTGCTCAAGTCACATCCCTGATCCAATGTAAAGGAAGTTTCCCTGGGGTATGACCTTTAGCACCTTTTCTCTTACAAGACATAAAGAAAAGAAAAAAAAAAAAGAAGCAAGCAGAGAACTAGAAACCTCATACCATCAAGAAAGAAGAACTGGGGGCAGACTATATCCTTTGGACCCAGGGTTCTTGCATGGAGAAGCTCCTAGTCCAGAGGAAGAATGACGAGAAAGATCTTCCCTCCAGAGCTGACAGAGAGAGAAATTCTTCCCCTGGAGCAGACACCCTGAATTTGGACTTGTAGCCTACTAGATTGTGAGAAAATAAATTTCTCTGTGTTAAAGTCATCCACTTGTGATATTTCTGTTATAGCAGCACTAGATAACCAAGACAGAAATTTGATAAGAGGAGCTGGGTGCTGATCTAACAGATACCTAAAATGTGAAAACAGTTTTGAAATTATGAAAGGATAGAAGACTCAGAAGATAGCGAGGAAACTTGTAACGCCAGAGAAGGCACAGATGGTGAGAAACAGCAACAGAAGACTGCGGCAGCAGTGAACCTGCAGCACCATAGAACATGCAGTGGCAGAGAAGCAATAGCTGCAGTGAACCAGCAGCAACAGAACCAGGAGACCAGCACCAGACCGCACTGGAGCTGACCCACAGAGCAAGACAGTTGAGTGTCTGTATGCAGGAGGCTTCCTGATAGAGTGGGGTGCCTCCAGGGACTTATCGGTCGAGCTACTGAGCTTTGGAACACTTGCCTCAGCAGTGCAGATGCGAGCATGAGGCTCAAGATCTGAAGAGACAAGGAACACAGGAAACTGAGTTTCCTCAGTCTCAAAATGTATGACCTCTGGGGGTTTCAAAGGTGGAGCCATGGTCTCTGGTGTTTCAAAGGGTGGAGCCTCCAGTCAGGTAGACTAGGAGAATCAGAGAATCGTGGCCCAAAGCAAGGGAACAGTTACTATCCCAGTGGGCCTGGAAGTTGGAGCTGAAGCCCAGAGGTGAGGGCCCCCCCCTCAGAATCTGGAAAGTGTGGCCAATACCCAGAGTCTGGAGGGCAGGACCATTGCGTAAATGGTCTCAGAGAACAGATGACTATTTTCAAGCCTTGAGGGTTAAGGTCATATGTTCTGCTGATTTGATTTGGTGCCTGTTGTGGCTACTTTCCCTCCAGTATCTCCCATTTGTAATGGGAATGTGTAGCTTGTGTTTGTTCTGCCATTGTACTTTGGAACCAACTTGTATTCTAGATTTTGCAGATGAAGAAGAATGTTTGGATTTTGAACTTGGAGTTGATTTAAGACTTTTGCTATGATATGATGGGGTGAATAAGTTTTACATGTGACAAGGACACAAGTTTTGGGGACCAAGAAAGTAGTGCCAGGAACACAGTGCATCGTTTGGACCTGAGGTTCCTGTGCAGAGAAGCTCCTAGACCAAGGGAAGACTAATGACAAGGACCTTCCTCCTGAGCCTACAGAGACAAAAAGCCTTCTCTTGGAGATAACACCCTGAATTTGGACTTTTAGCCTACTAGGCTGTAAGAAAATAAATTTCTCTTTGTTAATGCCACCCACTTGTGGCATTTCTGTTGTAGCAGCACTAGATGACTAAGATATAGGTGTATGGCTATTATCCTAGCACTGACAGCCTTGAACTTCAGGATGGATCTTCAAATGTTCTTTTGGAGATGAATGCAGCAGCACTCTTTTTCAGTTTGTCATTCCCAGAATAGTATACAATGTGATTGTCTGGTTCAAAATAGCCAATATCAGTCCATTTCAGCTCGCTAATGTTTAGGATATTGACATTTATTCATTCTATTTCATTTTTGATGACTTCCAATTTTCCTAGATTCATATTTGTACATGTTCTAATTATTAATGGGTGCTTGCAGCTATTTCTTTACATTTTGAGTTGTTCCACACCAGCATATGAAGGCCCCAAAAGCTTGACTCCATCCACGTCATTGATGTTTATTTTGGGAGGCAGCTCTTCCTCAGTTATATTTTGAGTGCCTTCCAACCTGAAAGGCTCATCTTCTGGCAGTGCATCTGACAATGTTCTGCAGCTATTCATAAGGTTTCCCCTGGCCAACTTTTTCAGAAGGAGAGTCATCATGTCCTTCTTCCTTGTCTGTCTTAGTCTGGAAGCTCTGTTGAAATCTGTCCACCATGGGTGACCCTGACAGTATTTGAGATACCGGTGGCATAGCTTTCAGCATCACAGCAACTTGCAAGCCATCATAGTACAACAAACTGACAGACATCTAGTGTGGGGTAATGGATAAAGTTAATTTAGTTTAAATAACATACAAATAAAATCTAGTACACATGAGGTGCTTAGAAGAGTATTAGCACACAACAAGTTTCTATAATTGTTAGCTGTTATTATCATAGCTATTGCTATTATATGTATTTGATGAAGCTTTCACTTTCACTGAAGGTCCAATGGTTCAAAATATGGAGCTTTCTGTAATTCCAGTTATTGCTGTTTAATTTTATAGTACAAGTATTTGCAATGGTAGCTTTTAAAGATGTTTCTACTTACCCAATTAATATTTGTAAGAAGACACATTGACAGTTGTACATTTTGGAATGGACAACACACACATATACTGCTTTCTTTTTTCCAGCAAGAACATTTCTAGTATGGTACAAACTGAAAGTCTTAGCCTCTATGCAAAAATCTGTGCTTCTACTTCTTTTTTCTACTGTCTAGATCCGTTCCTTTAGGATTTTGTTGTTTGATTTCCACAATAGGTAAACTATGATGATTTTAAGATTAATGCAGTTTTTAATATCTTTAAAATACTTTGTGAAAGAATAAATGAATGAATCAGGATACCTGTTGTTTTAGATACTAACTTTTGAAAAATAAAGAAGACATATTAGAATTTGGATTAATTGGAATAATAAAGAGAATATTATTTTTTATCAGAAGAAGTCATTGTTGTATACTGTAAGGCAAGCATACAAGGTTGAATATTTCCAAAGAGATAGATGAGGATTAAAGAGGAAATGGAAATTAAAAACAATAAGGTAATAGAGGGATATGAGAAAAGATATTCATGGCCATAAATATCTAGTTAATCTTTCATAAAAACTGAAATTACAGGTTAAAATAAAATAAAGTAGGCATTGTGACCATATGTCACATCCTTTTAAGTGGAATTTAGTGTGTAAGAGGTAAAAAGCTTTGGTAGTTTCTCAAAAGTTTAAACCTAGCAATTCCACTTCTAGGTATAAACTTAAGAGTAATGAAAACAGATACTCACACAAAAACTGGTATACAAATGTTTGCAGTAACATTCATAATACCCAATGAGTGGAAATAACCCAAATGCCAATAAAATGAAGAGTGGCTTAAAAAAAAAAAAGTGGTATACCCATACAGTGGAATGCTATTCAGTAATAATAAAGAATAAAATGTTTCTACATTCTATGTATAAATAACCTCGTATCATGTATGTAAAAAAAGTCAGTTACAAAAGACCACAAAGTGTATAATTTTACCCAGAGGCACCTCAGAAGAGAGACCTGGTAATTTGCTTCCAGAAGGTCACAGCCTTGAAAGCCCTACAGAACAGTTATGCTTTGCACACATGGGGTCACCATGAGTCAGAATCAACTAGACAGCAACCAACAACAACTACTTATATAAAATGTTCAGAATAGACAAATCTACAGAGATTCATTACAGAAAATTCAGCAAAGCAAACCCTGTGGATCACAATAGACTATTGTCCTATCTAGTGCTGGAGGATGAGTCTCCTATGTTGGAAGGCGCTCAGAATATGCAGCTGCAAAAATGGACTCAAGCATACGAAAGATTATGAAGATGTCGCAGGACTGGTCAAAGATTTTTTCTGTTGTAGATGGGATCATCATAAGCCTGAGCCAATTTGATGGCAACTAACAACAGCATAGTGACAAAGTTGATTACTGTTTTCTTTGGGTGGGAATAAGGTGGAAAAGGATAAGACTGGGGAGTGACTGCTAATAGATACAGTATTTCTATTTGAGGTGATCAAAATAATATATATTAGATTATAATGATTGTTGCCCAGTTCTGTGAATATACAGAAACCACTCAACTGTATACATTTAATGTATCAATTTTATAGTATCCGAATTATATTTCAATTAAAATGTTAAAAATAATACTTAAAAATATTTTAGTCCTATAAGATTATTTTACTGGGTTTCGTCAGAGCTCTCATAGGCATCTAGAAATAATTAAAATGTAGTAGAAAATTTAAGCTTAATCCTTTCATCAATGCTATGTCAAACTGTTATGGAGCTTAAGGAAAATGTAACGTTTGAACTTCATTCATTTATTAAGCATTTATTCATAACCCTAATGTGTAATATCATCAATAACCCCTTTGTTATATGAAAAGTTAAACAAAGATTGATTTTGTGCCCTGCCTTGGATACTATATTCTATCCTAGTGTTATTTTCAGAATTAAAAGAAAATTTTCATCCTTTTGAAACATGTTGGTTTTAATCCATATCACGTGTGGCTTGGGGTAAGACTTTAAAATCTTTATTATGCTTCTTTTCCTGATTTTAAATTTAAAAGAGAGTTTAAATGTAATATATCCATAACATATAGCATTTATAAGGTAGAGAAATACTGTATTATTTATACATTATGCCATAAACCCAAAAAACCTCATTGCTGTTGAGTGGATTCTAGCTCATAGTGAACTTATAGGAAAGGGTGGAGCTGCATCATATGGTTTCTTAGGCTGAAATCTTTATGGAAGCAGAGCGCACACCTTTCTCTAGAAGAGCTGGTAGGTTCAAACTTTCAAACTTTCTGTTAGCAGCCAAGCACTTAACTACTATGCCACCAGAGCTCCTTTTGTTATAGCATAAACTACCTACTTATCTTACTTAATGATATTAAAAATCAGCCTGTATGCTATTCTATTTAATTATAGGTCCTGAAAATAAATTATTCTTAAAACAGTTACTATAAGGTTTTCTTTTGGAAAAAAACAATTGCATGAACTCAAGACCTTGAAAATTAATACTTTGTTAGCAATAATTAAAATACGTATAGACAAAAAGGAAACCCTGATAGCATAGAGGTTAAGCACTACGGCTGCTAACCAAAAGGTCAGCAGTTCAAATCCACCAGGCGCTCCTTGGAAACTCTATGTGGCAGCTCTACGTTGTCCTATAGGATCGCTATGAGTCAGAATCGACTCAATGGCAATGGTTGGGTTTATAGACAAAAGAGGTAACTATTGAATTGATTACCCAGAAACCCAAAAATGGTTAAAAATGAAAAATTAATTTGTGCTTCTATTTCTTAATATTTAGTATGATTTTTTTGCTGATATCTCAGAAAAAGAAATTCATATTACCTTGACACATTTAACAATACAGAAAATTCAATTTATTCTTGTAGTAAATTTAATTGGGATTTCCTTCAAATTATGTCAAATATTTTGAGAAAAAAAATAACCTGTATTAGATGTAGAAATAGTAACATAATGAAGCAATACAAATAATTATTTATATTAATAAATTATAACTTTCTCATAGAAGCGTGCAAAAATATAGATATACATGGATCTGGCTTAATGATGGAGCCCTGGTGTCTCCATGGTTAAAGAGCTGAGCTACTACTGAATGTAAATGGCCTAACAGCACCCATAAAGAGACAGAGACTGACAGAATGGATAAAAAAAACATGATCTATCAATATGCTGTCTACAAGAGACATACCTTAGAAACAAAGACATAAATTTATTAAAATTCAAAGGTTGGAAAAAAATATATCAAGCAAACAGCTACCAAGAAAGAGTACAAGTGGCAATAGTAATCTCAGATAAAATAGACTTTAAAACAAAATCCACCATAAAAGACAAAGAAAGGCATTATATAATGATTAAAGAGACAGTCCATCATGAAGACATAACCATAATAAATATCTATGCACCAAATTACAGGGCTCCAGAATGCATAAAACAGCATTGAAAAGAGAAATTGACAGTTCCACAATAATAGTAGCAGACTTCAACACACTGCTCTCAGTAAAGAACAAGACATCTAGAAAGAAACTCAGCAAAGGTAGAGAAGATCTAAAGACCACAATCAGCCAACTTGACCTCATTCTTTTCCAACCCACATGGAACATTCTTTAGAAAAGACCACATCTTAGGCCACAAAGCAATCTCTAATAGGATCCAAAACATTGAGGTAATACAAAATATCTTCTCTGATCACAGTGCCATCAAAGTAGAAACTAACAACAGGAAGAGCAAGAGAAAAATCAATTATATTGAAACTGAATAACACCCTGCTTAAAAACCACAGGGTAATAGAAGAAATCAAAGATGGAATAAAAAAAATTCCTAGAATCAAATGAGAGTTAAAACACAACATACCAAAATCTTTGGGGCATAGCAAAGGCAGTGTTCAGAGGTCAATTTACGGCAACAGATGCACACATCAAAAAAGAAGAAAGGGATAAAATCAAAACATTAGCTACACGACTCGAACAAATAGAAAAAGAACAGCAAAAGAAGCCCACAGCCACCAGAAGAAAGGAAATAATAAAGATAAGAGTAGAAATAAATGACACAGAGAATAGGAAAACAATAGAAAAGATCAACAAAACCAAAAATTGGTTCTTTGAAAGGATCAACAAAATCAACAAACCTCTGGCCAAGTTGACAAAATAAAAACAAGAGAGGACACAAATAACCCAAATAAAAAATGAAATGGAGGACATTACGACAGACCCAACTGAGATAAAAATGATCATAACAGAGTATTATGAAAAACTATACTCCAAAAAATTTGAAAATGGACAAACTTCTAGGAACACACTACCTACCCAAACTAACAGAAAATGATGTTGAAAATCCAAGCAGACACATAACAAGAGAAGAGATTGAAAAAAAAAATAAAAAAATAAAAAGACAACAAACTCCCCCCCCAACCCCAAGGAAAGCTCTGGCTAAGATGGCTTCACTGGATAATTCTACCAATCAGAGAAGAGCTTACACCAACACTACTCAAGCTATTTCAGAACATAGAAAAGGAAGGGATACTTACAAATTCATTCTATGAATCCAGCATAACCTTAATACCAAAAACAAAGACACCACAAAAAAAAGAAAACTACAGACCAATATCTGTCATAAATATAGACACGAACATTCTCAACAAAATTCTAGCCAATAAGTTGAAATCAGCTCAATGGCACTGGGTTAGAATTCAGCATCATATCAAAAAAATAAGACACAGCAAAGAAGTACAATTCATACCAGGCACAAAAGGATGGTTCAATATTAGAAAATCAATCAACATAATCCACCACATAAAGAAAAGAGAAGAATCACATGATCATCTCAATTGATGCAGAAAAGGCATTTGACAAAGTCCAACACAAATTCCTGATAAAAACTCTCAGTAAAATAGGTATAGAAGGGAAATTCTTCAACATGAGAAACCAACAGGCAACACTCTCAATGGAAAGAGGCTGAAAACATTCCCCTTGAGAACAGGAACAAGACAAGGATGCCCTTTATTACCACTTGTATATAACATTGTGCTGGAAGTCCTAGCTAGAGAAATAAGGCAAGAAAAAGAAATAAAGGGCATCCAAATTGGTAATGAATAAGTTAAACTATCCCTATTTGAGGACGATATGATACTATACATAGAAAACCCAAAAGACTCTAGGAGAAAACTACTGGAGCTAAAGGAAAGATTCAGCAGAATAGCAGGATACAAGATAAGCATTTGAAAATCAGTTGGATTTCTATACACCAATAAAGAGAATGATGAAAAGGAAATCAGGAAAACAATATCATTTAACGCCTAAAAAAGTAAAATACTTAGGAATAAACCTAACCAGGAATGTAAAAGACCTATATACAAAGAAAACTACAAAACACTACTGCAGTGGAGCCAAGATGGCGGACTAGGCAGACGCTACCTCGGATCCCTCTTACAACAAAGACACGGAAAAACAAGTGAATCGATCACATACATAACAATCTACGAACCCTGAACAACAAACACAGATTTAGAGATGGAGAACGAACTAATACGAGGAAGCAGCGATTGTTTCCAGAGCCTGGAGCCAGCGTACCAGTCAGGTACGGCACAAGCACAGAGAGCTGCCCCACCCCCCTGAACTAACCCCGGGAGGGGGACCAGCCGGTTCCGCGGGCGGCGTGGGACGCAGCCGGTAGGAGAAGTCCCCGGGAGGCAGTGACTGGTCTTGGAGCAGGAAGAGCAGCAACCCAGCCAGAGAACCGTCCCGCCGGGATTTAGACTGGACTCAGGTGGCTTCATTAACATCCGAATAGCCTGAGCCAGAGGGAGAACTCTGATAGGGATCTGACTGCGTTTTTTTTTTAGCAGATTTTCTGGAAAAACTATTTTCCCAGTGATGGCTCAGAGACAACAATCCATATCAAACCACTTAAAGAACCAGACCATGACAGCTTCTCCAACCCCCCAAACAAAAGAATCAAAATTTTCCCAAATGAAGATACAATCCTGGAATTATCAGATACAGAATATAAAAAACCAATTTATAGAATGCTTAAAGATATCACAAATGAAATTAGGATAACTGCAGAAAAAGCCAAGGAACACACCGATAAAACTGTTGAAGAACTCAAAAAAATTATTCAAGAACATAGTGGAAAAATTAGTAAGTTGCAAGAATCCATAGAGAGACAACATGTAGAAATCCAAAAGATTAACAATAAAATTACAGAACTAGACAACGCAATAGGAAGTCAGAGGAGCAGACTCGAGCAATTAGAATGCAGACTGGGACATCTGGAGGACCAGGGAATCAACACCAACATAGCTGAAAAAAAATCAGATAAAAGAATCAAAAAAAATGAAGAAACCCTAAGAATTATGTGGGACTCTATCAAGAAGGATAACCTGCGGGTGATTGGAGTCCCAGAACAGGGAGGGGAGACAGAAAACACAGAGAAAATAGTTGAAGAACTCCTGACAGAAAACTTCTCTGACATCATGAAAGACGAAAGGATATCTATCCAAGATGCTCATCGAACCCCGTTTAAGATTGATCCAAAAAGAAAAACACCAAGACATATTGTCATCAAACTCACCAAAACCAAAGATAAAGAGAAAATTTTAAAAGCAGCCAGGTAGAAAAGAAAGGTTTCCTTCAAGGGAGAATCAATAAGAATAAGTTCAGACTACTCAGCAGAAACCATGCAGGCAAGAAGGGAATGGGACGATGTATACAGAGCACTGAAGGAGAAAAACTGCCAGCCAAGGATCATATATCCAGCAAAACTCCCTCTGAAATATGAAGGCGAAATTAAGATATTTACAGACAAACACAAGTTTAGAGAATTTGCAAAAACCAAACCAAAGCTACAAGAAATACTAAAGGATATTGTTTGCTCAGAGAACCAATAATATCAGATATCAGCACAACACAAGGTCACAAAACAGAACGTCCTGATATCAACTCAAATAGGGAAATCACAAAAACAAATTAAGATTAATTAAAAAAAAAAAAATACAGATAACAGGGAACCATGGAAGTCAATAGGTAAAAGATCACAATAATCAAAAAGAGGGACTAAATACAGGAGGCATTGAACTGCCATATGGAGAGTGATACAAGGCGATATAGAACAATACAAGTTAGGTTTTTACTTAGAAAAATAGGGGTAAATAATAAGGTAACCACAAAAAGGTATAACAACTCCATAACTCAAGATAAAAACCAAGAAAAACGTAACGACTCAACTAACATAAAGTCAAACACTATGAAAATGAGGATCTCACAATTTACTAAGAAAAACACCTCAGCACAAAAAAGTATGTGGAAAAATGAAATTGTCAACAACACACATAAAAAGGCATCAAAATGACAGCACTAAAAACTTATTTATCTATAATTACCCTGTATGTAAATGGACTAAATGCACCAATAAAGAGACAGAGAGTCACAGACTGGATAAAGAAACACGATCCATCTATATGCTGCCTACAAGAGACACACCTTAGACTTAGAGACACAAACAAACTAAAACTCAAAGGATGGAAAAAAGTATATCAAGCAAACAATAAGCAAAAAAGAAGAGGAGTAGCAATATTAATGTCTGACAAAATAGACTTTAGACTTAAATCCACCACAAAGGATAAAGAAGGACACTATATAATGATAAAAGGGACAATTGATCAGGAAGACATAACCATATTAAATATTCATGCATCCAATGACAGGGCTGCAAGATACATAAATCAAATTTTAACAGAATTGAAAAGTGAGATAGACACCTCCACAATTATAGTAGGAGACTTCAACACACCACTTTCGGAGAAGGACAGGACATCCAGTAAGAGGCTCAATAGAGACACGGAAGATCTAATTACAACAATCAACCAACTTGACCTCATTGACTTATACAGAACTCTCCACCCAACTGCTGCAAAATATACTTTTTTTTTCTAGCGCACATGGAACATTCTCTAGAATAGACCACATAGTAGGTCATAAAACAAACCTTTGCAGAGTCCAAAACATCGAAATATTACAAAGCATCTTCTCAGACCATAAGGCAATAAAACTAGAGATAAATAACAGAAAAACTAGGGAAAAGAAATCAAATACTTGGAAAATGAACAATACCCTCCTGAAAAAAGACTGGGTTATAGAAGACATCAAGGAGGGAATAAGGAAATTCATAGAAAGCAACGAGAATGAAAATACTTCCTATCAAAACCTCTGGGACACAGCAAAAGCAGTGCTCAGAGGCCAATTTATATCAATAAATGCACACATCCAAAAAGAAGAAAAAGCCAAAATCAGAGAACTGTCCCTACAACTTGAACAAATAGAAACTGAGCAACAAAAGAATCCATCAGGCACCAGAAGAAAACAAATAATCAAAATTAGAGCTGAACTAAATGAATTAGAGAAAAGAAAAACAATTGAAAGAATTAACAAAGCCAAAAGCTGGTTCTTTGAAAAAATTAACAAAATTGATAAACCATTGGCTAGACTGACTAAAGAAATACAGGAAAGGAAACAAATAAACCGAATAAGAAACGAGAAGGACCACATCACAACAGAACCAAATGAAATTAAAAGAATCATTTCAGATTACTACGAAAAATTGTACTCTAACAAATTTGAAAACCTAGAAGAAATGGATGAATTCCTGGAAAAACACTACCTATCTAAACTAACACATTCAGAAGTAGAACAACTAAATAGACCCATAACAAAAAAAGAGATTGAAACGGTAATCAAAAAACTCCCAACAAAAAAAAGCCCTGGCCCGGACGGCTTCACTGCAGAGTTCTACCAAACTTTCAGAGAAGAGTTAACACCACTACTACTAAAGGTATTCCAAAGCATAGAAAATGACGGAATACTACCCAACTCATTCTATGAAGCCACCATCTCCCTGATACCAAAACCAGGTAAAGACATTACAAAAAAAGAAAATTATAGACCTATATCCCTCATGAACATTGATGCAAAAATCCTCAACAAAATTCTAGCCAATAGAATCCAACAACACATCAAAAAAATAATTCACCCTGATCAAGTGGGATTTATACCAGGTATGCAAGGCTGGTTTAATATCAGAAAAACCATTAATGTAATCCATCCCATAAATAAAACAAAAGACAAAAACCACATGATCTTATCAATTGATGCAGAAAAGGCATTCGACAAAGTCCAACACCCATTTATGATAAAAACTCTTAGCAAAATAGGAATTGAAGGAAAATTCCTCAACATAATAAAGGGCATCTATGCAAAGCCAACAGCCAATATCACTCTAAATGGAGAGAACCTGAAAGCATTTCCCTTGAGAACGGGAACCAGACAAGGATGCCCTTTATCACCGCTCTTATTCAACATTGTGCTGGAAAGTCCTAGCCAGGGCAATTAGGCTAGACAAAGAAATAAATGGTATCCGGATTGGCAAGGAGGAAGTAAAGTTATCACTATTTGCAGATGACATGATTATATACACAGAAAATCCTAAGGAATCCTCCAGAAAACTACTGAAACTAATAGAAGAGTTTGGCAGAGTCTCAGGTTATAAAATAAACACACAAAAATCACTTGGATTCCTCTACATCAACAAAAAGAACACCGAAGAGGAAATAACCAAATCAATACCATTCACAGTAGCCCCCAAGAAGATAAGATACTTAGGAATAAATCTTACCAAGGATGTAAAAGACCTATACAAAGAAAACTACAAAGCTCTACTACAAGAAATTCAAAAGGACATACTTAAGTGGAAAAACATTCCCTGCTCATGGATAGGAAGAATTAACATAGTAAAAATGTCTATTCTACCAAAAGCCATCTATACATTTAACGCACTTCCGATCCAAATTCCAATGTCATATTTTAAGGGGATAGAGAAACAAATCACCAATTTCATATGGAAGGGAAAGAAGCCCCGGATAAGCAAAGCACTACTGAAAAAGAAGAAGAAAGTGGGAGGCCTCACCTTACCTGACTTCAGAACCTATTATACATCCACAATAGTCAAAACAGCCTGGTACTGGTACAACAACAGGCACATAGACCAATGGAACAGAATTGAGAACCCAGACATAGATCCATCCACGTATGAGCAGCTGATATTTGACAAAGGACCAGTGTCAATTAATTGGGGAAAAGACAGCCTTTTTAACAAATGGTGCTGGCATAACTGGATATCCATTTGCAAAAAAATGAAACAGGAACCATACCTCACACCATGCACAAAAACTAACTCCAAGTGGATCAAAGACCTAAACAGAAAGACTAAAACGATAAAGAGCATGGAAGAAGAAATTGGGACAACCCTAGGAGCCCTAATACAAGGTATAAACAGAATACAAAACATTACCAAAAATGATGAAGAGAAACCCAATAACTGGGAGCTCCTAAAAATCAAACACCTATGCTCATCTAAAGACTTCTCCAAAAGAGTAAAAAGACCACCTACAGATTGGGAAAGAATTTTCAGCTATGACATCTCCGACCAGCGCCTGATCTCTAAAATCTACATGATTCTGTCAAAACTCAACCACAAAAAGACAAACAACCCAATCAAGAAGTGGGCAAAGGATATGAACACACATTTCACTAAAGAAGATATTCAGGCAGCCAACAGATACATGACAAAATGCTCTTGATCATTAGCCATCAGAGAAATGCAAATTACAACTACGATGAGATTTCATTTCACACCAGCAAGGCTGGCATTAATCCAAAAAACACAAAATAATAAATGTTGGAGAGGCTGCGGAGAGATTGGAACTCTCATACACTGCTGGTGGGAATGTAAAATGGTACAACCACTTTGGAAATCTATCTGGCGTTATCTTAAACAGTTAGAAATAGAACTACCATACAACCCAGAAATCCCACTCCTCGGAATATACCCTAGAGATACAAGAGCCTTCATACAAACAGATATATGCACACCCATGTTTATTGCAGCTCTGTTTACAATAGCAAAAAGTTAGAAGCAACCAAGGTGTCCATCAACGGATGAATGGGTAAATAAATTGTGGTATATTCACACAATGGAATACTATGCATCGATAAAGAACAGTGACGAATCTCTGAAACATTTCATAACATGGAGGAACCTGGAAGGCATTATGCTGAGCGAGATTAGTCAGAGGCAAAAGGACAAATATTGTATAAGACCACTATTATAAAATCTTGAGAAGTAGTAAACCTGAGAAGAACACATACTTTTGTGGTTATGAGGGGGGGAGGGAGGGAGGGTGGGAGAGGGTTTTTTATTGATTAATCAGTAGATAAGAACTGCTTTAGATGAAGGGAAAGACAACACTCAATACATGGAAGGTCAGCTCAATTGGACTGGACCAAAAGCAAAGAAGTTTCCGGGATAAAATGAATGCTTCAAAGGTCAGCGGAGCAAGCGCGGGGGTCTGGGGAACATGGTTTGCGGGGACTTCTAAGTCAATTGGCAAAATAATTCTATTATGAAATCATTCTGCATCCCACTTTGAAATGTGGTATCTGGGGTCTTAAATGCTAACAAGCGGCCATCTAAGGTGCATCAATTGGTCTCAACCCACCTGGAGCAAAGGAAAATGAAGAACACCAAGGCCACACGACAACTAAGAGCCCAAGAGACAGAAAGAGCCACGTGAACCAGAGACCTACATCATCCTGAGAGCAGAAGAACTAGTTGGTACCCAGCCACAATCGATGACTGCCCTGACAGGGAGCACAGCAGAGGACCCCTGAGGGAGCAGGAGATCAGTGAGATACAGACCCCAAATTCTCATGAAAAAACCAAACTTAATGGTCTGACTGAGACTAGAGGAATCCCGGCGGCCATGCTCCCCAGACCTTCTGTTGGCACAGGACAGGAACCATCCCCGAAGACAACTCATCCGACATGAAAGGGACTGGTCAGCGGGTGGGAGAGAGACGCTGATGAAGAGTGAGCTAATTATATCAGGTGGACACTTGAGATTGTGTTGGCAACTCTTGTCTGGAGGGGGGATGGGAGGATAGAGAGAGAGGGAAGCCGGCAAAATTGTCAAGAAAGGAGAGACTGAAAGGGCTGACTCAAGAGGGGGAGAGCAAGTGGGAGTAGGGAGTGAGATGTATGTAAACTTATATGTGACAGACTGATTGGATTTGTAAACGTTCACTTGAAGCTTAATAAAAATTATAAAAAAAAAAAAAAACTACTGCAAGAAAACAAAAGAAATCTACATAAATTGAAAAGCATACCATTGTCATGAATAGGTAGACTCAACATTGTGAAAATGACAATTCCATTGAAAACAATCTACAAATATAATGCAATCCCAATTCAGATACCAACAACATTCTTTAAAGAGATGGAAAAACTAATCATTAACTTTATACGGAAAGGGAAGCAGCCCTGGATAAGTAAAGCACTACTGAAGAAAAGAAATAAGGTAGGAGGACACTCATTACCTGACTTCAGACCTACTACACAGCTACAGTAGTCAAAACAGCCTGGTACTGGTACAAGGACAAATACATTGAGCAGTGGAACAGAATTAAGGACTTAGATGTAAATCCATCCACCTATGGTCACCTGATCTTTCACAAGTACCCAAAGTCCATCAAATGAGGAAAAGGCAGTCTTTCTAACTAATAACGCTGTCAAAATTGGACATTCATCTGCAAAAAATGGAACAGGGCCCCTACCTCACACCATATACAAAAACTAATTCAAATGGATAAAAGACCTAAACACAAAGCCAAAAACTATAAAGATCTTTGAAGAAAAAATAGAATCAATACTAGAAGTCCTAATACACTGCATTAACAGGATACAAACCATTACTAACAACACACAAATTCCAGAATATAAGCTAGATAACTGGAATTTTCTAAAACTTAAACACTTACGCTCATCAAAGCACTTCAACAAAAGAGTACAAAGAGAAACTACAGATGGAGAAAAAAAATTTGCCTATTACAAATCCAAGAAAATTCTAGTCTCTAAAACCTACAGGAAAATCCATCACCTCTACAACAAAAAGACAAATACCTCAATTAAATAATGGGCAAAGGAAATGAGCAGACACTTTCACCAAGGAAGACATTCAAGCGGCCTACAGACACATGAGGAAATACTTGTGATCACTAACCGTTAGAGAAATGCAAATCAAAACCAGAGTGAGATATCATCTTGCCTCCAGAGTTACTGGCACTAATCAAAAAAATAGAAAATGATAAATATTGGAGAGACTGCGGGGAGATTGGAGCTCTTATGCATTGCTGGTGGGAGTGCAAAATGGTTCAACCACTTTTGAAAATCTGACACTACCTTAAAAAGCTAGAAATAGGAATACTATATGATTCAGCAATCCCACTCCTAAGAATATATCCTAGAGAAATAAGACCCATCACACAAATAAACATATGCACACCCATGTCCATTGCAGCACTGTTCACAATAGCAAAAATGTGGAAACAACCTAGATGTCCATCAACATATAAATGTATAAACATACTATGGTACATACACACGATGGAGTACTACACAATTATAATGAATCTGTGAAGCATCCACAGCATGGATGTATTTGGAGGACATTGTACTGAGTGAAATAATTCAATCACAAAAGGACAAATTTTGTATGACACTTCTACTATAAAAACTCATGAAAAGTTTTACACACAAAAAGAAACAATCTTTGATTATGAGGGAGGGAGGGGTGGCGATGGAAAATCACCAAATAGACAATAGATAAGTGGTTACTCTGGTGAAAACTAAGACAGTACACAATACTGGGGAAGCTAGCACAACTTGTAGAGGGCAAGGTCATGGAAGCTCTATAGACCAAACTCCTTGAGGGACCGAATTGCTGGGTTGAGGGCTGTGGGGACCATGGTCTCAGGAAACATCTAGCTCAATTGGCTTAACATAGTTTATAAAGAAAATGTTCCACGTTCTACTTTGGTGAGTGGTGCCTGGGGTCTTAGAAGCCTGTGAGCAGCCATCTAAAATACTATGCTGGTCTCACCCCTTCCAGAGCAAGGGAGAATGAAGAAAACTAAAGACACAAGGGAAAGATTAGTCCAAAGGACTAAGGTACCACAACTGGTGTGGCCTCCACCAGTCTTGAGTCCAGTACAACCAGACAGTGCCTGGCTACCACCATTGACTGCTCTGACAGGGATCACAATAGTGGGTTCCAGAAAAAGCTGAAGAAAAATGTAGAACAGAATTCTAACCCACAAGAAAAGACCAGACTTACAGACTGACAGAGACTGGAAAAGCTGTGAGAGTATGGCCCCTTGGACACCCTTGTAGCTCAGTGACAAAGTTACTCCTGAGGTTTACCCTTCATGCAAATTTACTCACTGAATGAATTATGTGTCAAAACTCAGTATTTCAATGTATGTACCACAAGTATTTATAAAAATCTTACATGTTATTTACATAAGCATTGTTATTTTTATTTGCCATCAAATTGATTGTGACTCATGACGATGCCACATTTGCAGATTAAAACTGCTCAAGAGAGCGTTCAAGTCCGTGACCATTTGGAACCAGATCACCAGGTCTGTCTTCCAAGGCATCTCTGGGTGGGTTCGAACCACCAGCCTTTTGTCTGGTAGCCCATTGTTAACCATTTTATGTAATCTAAAGAGGACGCAAAACAAAGGATATCATTGCTGATGTCAGATGGATCTTGGCAGAAAGCAGAAAATACCAGAAAGATGTTTACCTGTGTTTTATTGACTACACAAAGGCATCCAACTGTGTGGCTCATAACAAATTATGGATAACATTGTGGAGAATGGGAATTCCAGAATACTCAGTTGTGCTCTTTTGGAACTTGTAGCTAGATCAAGGAATAGTGGTTGTCATGAATTGAATTGTGCCCCCCAAAAATATGTGTCAATTTTGTTAGGCCATGATTCCCAGTATTGTGTGGTATCAACTTGGTTAGGCCATGTGTGTTTGTCCTCCATTTTGTGATTATAATTTTATGTTGAGGGGATTAGTGTAGGAACAGTAACACCACCCTTACTCAGGTCACCTCCCTGATCCAAGGTAAAGGGAATTTCCCTGCAGTGTGATTTGTACCACCTTTTAGAGATAAAAGGAAAGCGAAGCAAGCAGAGAGTGGGGGACCTCATAGCACCAAGAAAGCAGCACCAGGAGCAGAGAGTGTCCCTTGGACCTTGGGTCCCTGTGCCTAAGAAGTTCCTCGACCAGGGAAGAGTGAGGAAAAGGACATTCCTCCAGAGCTGACAGAGAGAGAAAGCCTTCCTCTGGAGCTGACATCCTGAATTTGGACTTGTAACCTACTAGACTGTGAGAGAATAAATTCCTCTTTGTTAAAGCTACCCACTCGTGGTATTTCTGTTATAGCAGCGCTAGATGACTTAGGCAGTGGTTCAGACAGAACAAGGGGATACTGTAGTTTAAATCAGGAAAGGTTTGTGTTGGGGTTGTATCTTTTCACCGTACTTATTCAAATTGTATGCTGAAAAAATAATCTGAAAAACTGGATAATATAAAGAAAAATGTGGCACCAGGATTGGAGGAACACTCTTTATCCACTTGCCATACACAGATGACACAACCTTTCTTGCCGAAAATGAAGATAACTATGAGCACTTACTGATGAAAATCAAAGACCATAGCCTTTAGTATGGATTACACCTCAACATAAAGAAAATGAAAATACTTATACCCGGACCAGTAAACAATATCATAATGGCAAAGAAATTGAAGTTGTCAAGGACATCATTCTTCTTTGATCAACAATCAATGCTGAAGAAGCAACAGTTGAGAAATCAAATGACAAATCTGCTGCAAATGAACTCTAAAGTCTTAAAAACAGAGATGTCACGTTGATGACTAAGTTGCACCTGACACAGGCCATGGGATTTTCAATTGCCTTATATTCATGTAAAAGCTTGGCAATGAAAAAGGAAGACCAAAGAAGAATGGACACATATGAATTGCAGTGTTGGCAAAGAATATTGAACATACATACCATGGACTGATAGAAGGACAAATGAATATATCTTGGAGGAAGTACAATCAGAATACTCCCTAGAAACAAGGGTGGGAGACTTTGCCTCCCTTACTTTGGCACGTTATCAGGAGAGACCCATCTCTGGAGAAGAACATCATGCATGGTAAGTAATGAGGGGTCAGTGTAAGGGGAAAACTCTCAGTGAGGTGGATTGGCAGACACAGTGGCCTCAACAATGTACTCAGACATAGCCAGGACTGTGAGGAAGACACAGGACAGTACAAAGCTTTGTTTTGTTGTACATAGGGTCTCTGTGAGGCAGAATCCACTCAATGGCTGCTAACAACAGCAAATCTACCTATCTGATATCTACCTATCTGTCTGTCTGTCTGCTTGCTTGCTTGCCTGCCTACCCGCCTGTCGGCCTGCCTATGTATAAAAAAAATTTTTTTTTTTTTTTTTTTGTATAATCTCCATAAAAATCAATAACTTCTCTGTCTTCTGGGATCACAAAGCATCTTTGTCCTAGAGGACATAAAGCACATACATTATAGTAAGAAACACCATGACATGTACAATGACAGGTTTAAAAAAAACTGTTGTTTTTGTTAGGTGCTGTTGGGTCGATTCCAACTCATACAGACCTTATGCACAACAGTAGGAAACACTGCTCGGTCCTGTGCCATCCTCACACTGATTCCTACATTTGAGTTCATTACTGCAGCCACAGCATGAATTCATCTGTTGAGGGTCTTTCTCTGTTTCACTGACCCTCTGTTTTACCAAGTATGATGTCTTCCTCCAGGGACTGGTCCCTTCTGATAATGTGTTCAAAGTATGTGAGGGGAAATCTCTCAACCCTCCTTTCTAAGGAGGATTCTGGCTGTACTTCTTCCAAGACATATCTGCTTGTTCTTCTGGCAGGCAGTCCATGGTATATCCAATAATCTTTGACAAAATTGTAATTTAAAGGCATCAATTCTTGGGTCTTATTCATTGTTCAGTTTTTATATGCATATGAGGTGATTGAAAATACTATGGCTTGAGTCAGGGGTACCATAGTCCTCAAAGTAGCATCTTTGCTTTTTAAAGCTTTAAAGAGGCATTTTGCAGCAGATTTTCCCAATGCAGTATGTCATTTGATTTTTTGAATGCTTCAAATAAAGTCCTTTTGTTAAAGAGTTACTAAAATTACTATAAATGACTATGACGTATTCTTTATTTTAGGGCTTCAAAGAATAGTTGTCTTTTGTGACAGGATTCTCAATTTTCATTCCACCTCTGTTGATAAGCTGATGCCATCATGACTATCCCCATGTCCTTGAGAGTGATGTATTAATGAATGAGTATTTGACCCTATCTTAATCCGTGAAGTTTGAGAAGAAATCTGGGGTGCTGTTTCTAGGATTCTTTGCTTTTAAGAAGGAGAGAGGAAGAGATATCACTCTGATTGTTTTCTTGTCGCTATAAAATACCTACTAGTGCCATAGTTACATACCAATGATCATGAATATAACATAGGATCAAGCACCATTTTCTTCTGTTGTGCATAAGGTCACCATGAGTGGGAGCTCACTTAATGGTAACTAACAACAACAACAAAACAAGAACAGCAACAACAAAACATGAATAACAACAACAGAAGAAATGAACTTATTCCTGATGAGTAGATCCAGACTCATGGCAATGCCGTGTGTTGCAGAGTACAGCAGAGCTCCATAGGGTTTTCTTGGCTGTAATCTTTAAGGAAGCAGATTGCCAGAACTTACTTACACGGAACCACTGTGTGGATTCAATCTCCTTTTGGTTAGTTGCCAAGTACAAACCATTTCTGTCATTCTGGGACCTTTACAACAACAACAACTGCTACAGTAATCTTCCTACTAGATTGAGAATTAAGCTAACATCACAGATACATTAGTAAACACATGAAAAACTTGGTGTCCTTGAACTTTCTTAAGAACCGATGTGTGGACTGCCCTAACCTTGGATATCTGATTACATAAAATAAAATTTTTATTATTTAAATGAGTTTGAATAAGTTGCATTTTCAGTTAGTTTTTACTCTAAATTTTCACAATTGATGCAGCCAATTTTAGGAGAGAAATTTAGGGTCAAGTCAATTTCGTGATGTTCTTTTCTCAGTATTTTCAGTAAAAACACATCTAAAATTCCCTCTGGGGGAAAAATGTAAGGTTACTATTAAAAAGTAAGAATCCTATTTCTACTTTACTATAACATACTGAGCCCATAAGTGTGCCTTCTACAAGGTCTTTTTGAAACACCAGAAAAGAAATACAGTGATAAAGAATAATAATAGCAGGGAATGAAACAGCTATAGAGCTGAAAAACATATTTAGGAGACACAAAGAAAAATAATTAAAAAGTAAATGAATGAGAAATTGGAAAAACCCTCTCAGTTAAAAAAAAAAAAGTCTTAATGCTCCCAAGAGTCAAGAGAAAAATCTCATTAGTAAGAAAAAAAAAAAAAAAGAGAGAGAGAGAGAATGAAAACCAGCACCCATAGATCAAATTAAGGCTTGAATTTGTAAGCTGACTTTTGTGGATTATCCAATATCTATTGACCTAGAACTTTACTTTCCTGTTCCTACAAAGCAAGACTACATAAAAAGTTACCTATTTCAATCATACCTCTATGCATAGGAATTCAAGTTAAAACTCTCCCAGAAAAATAAGAACCGGAAACCTTGCACAGATTTGGAGGCAGAATTAATAATTCCAGTGTAGGAAGCTAAGACAAACAAACGAAGCCTCCAAAGCAAGAATTACATTTTAGAATTCCCTAATCTCATGTCAACCCACCCATTGGCACTACGTAAGAAAGTCTTGGTGATCCACTTCCATAAGGTCACAGCCGTTGTAAACCCCATGGAACGCAATCCTGCTCTGAAACATGGGTTCACCATGAGTCAGAATCAACTCAATGGAAAAGGCTTAGTTTGGGTTTCGTTTAGTTTTTTTTTTTTTTTCTTTTGTAATATTTTTTATTGTGCTTTAAGTGAAAGTTTACAAATCAAGTCAGTCTCTCACACAAAAACCCATATACACCTTGTTCCCGTTGCCATCGAGTGTTGCATACTCCCAATTACTCTCGCCCTAATGAGACAGCCTGCTCTCTCTCCCCACTCTCTCTTTTCATATCCATTTCGCCAGCTTCTAACCCCCTCCACCCTCTCATCTCCCCTCCAGGCAGGAGATGCCAACATAGTCTCAAGTGTCCACCCGATCCAAGAAGCTCACTCCTCATCAGCATCCCTCTCCAACCCATTGTCCAGTACAATCCACATCTGAAGAGTTGGCTTCGGGAATGGTTCCTGTCCTGGGCCAACAGGAGGTCTGGGAGCCATGACCACTGGGGTCCTTCTAGTCTCAGTCAGACCATTAAGTCTGGTCTTACTAGAATTTGGGGTCTGCATCCCACTGATCTCCTGCTCCCTCAGGGGTTCTCTGTTGTGTTCCGTGTCAGGGCAGTCATTGGTTGTAGCTGGACACCATCTAGTTCTTCTGGTCTCAGGATGATGTAGTCTCTGGATCATGAGGCCCTTTCTGTCTCTTAGGCTCGTAATTGCCTTGTGTCCTTAGTGTTCTTCATTCTCCTTTGATCCAGTGGGTTGAGACCAATTGATGCAAATTAGATGGCTGCTTGCTAGCGTTTAAGACCCCAGACACCACTCTTCAAAGTGGGATGTGAAATGTTTTCTTAATTAGATGTCCCCTGAAATCATGGTCCCCAGTTCCCTGCCCCTGCTACACTGGCCTTTGAAGCTTTCCGTTTATTCAAGAAACTTCTTTGCTTTTGGTTTAGTCCAGTTGTGCTGACCTCCCTTGAACTGTCTTTCCCTTCACCTAAAGCAGTTCCTATCTACTATCTAATTAGTGAATGCCCCTCTCCCACCCTCCCTCCCTCCCTCACCCTACCTCCCTCCTCTCATAACCACAAAAGAATGTTTTCTTCTCAGTTTAAACTATTTCTCAAGTTCTTATAATAGTGGTCTTTGGTTTGGTTTAGTTTTCAATTCCATTTATGAAAAAAATTCCTAAAGTGTCATTGATAAAAATCTTAAAAAAAAAAAAAAAACTTAAAGAAAACACTGCCATTTGCAAGAATCAGCATAAAAAACAAACATGGAATCCAATCTACATAGAGAATAACACACAAAAAAAATCCAGTGCCGTCCAGTCAATTCCAACTCATAGCTACCCTACAGGACAGAGTAGAACTGCCCCATAGAGTTTCCAAGGAGTGCCTGGTGGATTCAAACTGCCAACCCTTTGGTTAGCAGCCATAGCACTTAATCACTACGTCACCAAGGTTTCTATATAAAGGATAAAAAAAAAAAAAAAATGCATTTGCTTAAATTTTAAAGAAAGAGAAGCATCAAAATTTTTACTTTAGAAAGTATGAAATATGAATGTATCAGAAATAAATATTATGGACCTACCCTGATATTCTTATGCCTTACAGACTAGGCTGCTGTTTCTGAGGCTGTTCCATCAATTTCCACACAGAGTGCAGGTCTCTCCCCTTTGGCTTCCATTTCATCATTATATGCAGGGTGTTCCCGTCTCATTTCACCTTTCCCATTTCTTGGATAAACACAATACTACAAGGCATGGAGCCTGGCAGCCCAAGTGATTCCCAAAGAGGCCAGATGATAGAACCTTGATGTGCACATACTTTCACCTGTCTGTGTGTGTGTGTGTGTGTGTGTGTGTGTGTCAGGGGTATCTGGTAGTGAATAGAACAGATAAGTTCTCACTCCCTACTTATTTCCCAAGGACTACTCCAAGGTATGGATTCTCCATGAAACCTATCCAGAGAAATCTGGCATGCCAAATGGGTACACCTATTGAGCAATCTGCTGTTAGTTTTCAGAGCTTACTATGAATTTTAGCATAGTATTTAAACACTTAAATTTGCTCTAGAAATTCTATTGACTTACGTCTGTTTTTTCTTCATCTTTAACTATCTGGAATTTGCACTGCACAAATAAAGAGTACACACATTCTTATCTTAGGCTCTCATTTATAGAGAACCAGGAAAAGACAGACATGTACAGAATGCAATTTAAAAGTTCCAACCCAATGATTTGCAAGAGGCAGTGCATAAAAACAAATCTAAGAAGTAATTGATGAGGTCCATTTTGGATTAAATCATAAAACTTTACTGCACAACTCTTAACACCATTGACATAATGTTTAATAACTTTTTGTTGTTGTTATGCTTTTGTCTGTTCCTTCATTCTAAAAAGTAATGTCCAAGTTTGGGATAATTTTTTTTTTCATCCTTTTCTTTTGTATTCTTCAAACACCTGAAACAACCATTCATTACTGAGAGAATAATGAATGAATGAATAGATTACTAAATCAGTCTATCAATCATTTTTCAGTATATACATTTTAGACTTTCACACATGATAAATAAATAAAAACATCCCATTCTACTTTTTTTACAACAGAATTGAAACATTATGCTACTATAATAATTAAATGGTCATTTCATTGGTTACTTTTTCTATTTATTTTCCAGAAACATAGATAAGGATTTCATTTGCAAAATAATAGTGTTAAGCAATTTTCTGCAAAGAAGAAGCATGAAAATTCAATGCAGTCTCAGCAAATGTCTTTGAGAGTAGTAACCTTCACCCAAGTTGAAGGACTGCAGTCAATGTTATTTAATGAAACAGACTATGAGTTTGAAAGTAGATTCGAATTCTTATTGCCGACTTCCTGAGCGATTACAATCCTTATATTTACTTTGGTCATTCATCGAATTTACCATAGATGAAAACAGTTAATTTTTTTACAAAAGATAGCTTGTGAATGATATTATATGTTCATGGAACATTTTGAGTGTTGCTGGGAAAAGTGGTAAATAACATTTGAAGAAGACTATTCGGGGTACACAATGGTTAATAAAAGGTTCTAGCAAAAAAAATGCTTGTTCTATCTCCCTACATGAGGAAACACTCTTGATGTTTTAAGGTCAATGTTGTTTTCAACACGCTTTTTAACCATTTCTGTCACCACCACTATAATACTTTTACATTAAGTGACTACAGGTAAGAATTAGGATAGGAAATGCACATACTCTTATATGTTCTCTCATCACCAGGACATGTTTCCTAAAACTCATTCAAATAACTGTCTTCTCACATAGCTGCCACTACCAATATAAGATGAAAGGTTTACAGGCTGTTTCAAAAAAGAGCGAAAGGCAATGAGATAAATTTAAGAGGTGATCATTATTTTCTCAATAATTAAAAATTGGGGTGGAATAGGATGATACTGGATTAAATACTGTATTTTAACAATTTGCTTAATCTTCATTATTAAACCAAAAAACACAAACCAAACCCATTGTCATTGAATCAATTCTGACTCACAGTAACCCTACAGGACAGTGTAGAACTGCCCCATAGGGTCTCCAAGGATTCTTGGTTAGCAGGTGGGCTCTTAACCACTTTGCCACCAGGGCTCCAATCTTTATTTTACTTCCCTGGTAATAATCTTTATTATTAAGGAAGTAAAATTATTTTTATCTCTATCATAAAAATGACTTTTATTTAAAATAATAATACTAATATAAATACAAGTAATAATACAACCAATTTAAATTGGAATAAGTTTATTAATGAATAAAGGTAATTTTAACAGTACTTTTTCATAGTCATGTTTTTTTAATTAGATAACTGAAAATATTAATACTTTGCACAAAGAGAAATAAAATCTTAAGAAGATGTTTTTCCACATAGAAAAAGGTAGATGAAGAATTCAGATGAACTCTGAGGTATTATTATGTATTTTTAAGTCTATTTACCATGTATTGTTGAGCCTTTTGCTCTAATTGACTATATAAATAAAAAAACTATTAAATTCATTTTGTTTGAAAATCACCTTGTTTGAATAAACATGTAACTTATAGGCTATTGCTGCAGAAAAACCAGGAGGTGTTTTGATTATCTAGCTCCAAAAAACCAAACCAAACCCAGTGTCATCGAGTCGTTTCCGACTCAGCGATTCAAGATTACAAAAATGTCACTAAGTAAAGAAGCAAGAAAAGTACATTCATCTATGTTTTCTTCGACTATTCATGAGTTTTTTCAAGTGTATTTTGGAAGAAAGGCTCATAATTGTACTTCAGGACACAAAGCTTTGGTCGGTATATTACACTTCTAGTTCAAAGCATGTAAGAAAGGCAGCAAAGCAAAGTTATTTGATGTCACTTTGTGTTAGAACCCAGGGAAAATAATGACTTTGATCAATTTGTTGCCTTGAAAATGTCCTCTGGTGGAACTGCTCAAGGTATCCATTGACAACCATCGCGTAGTAAATGTGTCAAGCCTCAATTGAGTTTGGCGCATAGGTTTTAAAAAAGGAAAGCAGGGCCAAGTTCTCCAAGATGCATATACTTTATTCATTTCAATCTTGACAAAATAAAAAGTTCCTTCCCCTTTTTAGTCTCATGACCCTCAATTAGAGATCGTGTAAATTTAAATTGTGTGAATTCACATAATTGCATGACGCTAAAAACAACTGCTTTTAATTACCCATTACCATCAAGTCGATTCCAACTCATAGCGAAACTATGGGGGTGATTATTACAGGAATCCTGCATCTGGCTTGTAAAGAAGCTCTTAGGTAATTACTTTACACTTTCATTTGACATAAACATTCCCTTCTAAATCATGTCTTACAGTATTAAACACCAGAACTTTTATTTTAACATGTCAGAACTGTATTTTACATTTTTAAATACTTATGTTCACTTGCACATATGATCTCTTTTCTGCAGTTGGGGTTAATAAATTATAAATATTTCTAATTAGGGGTCATGAGACTAAAAGGCAGAAGGAACTTTCATTTGGATGGTTCGAGAGCAACCATTTTGTCCAATACATATATAACTGCTTATTTCTGTATTAATCTAGTGAGATGACTTTTTAAAAGGCCAGAAACATGATATTTCACATCTGGAAAGTATAAAAGTTACTATGAGTTAGAGATAACATTTATTATGTGTCCATCTATTCCAGGTACAGGCTTCTCAACAATCCTCAAAACAATTGAGAAGTAGATATCATTATTCCAAATTTACAAGTGAGAAAAATATTAAGATATATAAGAGGTTAGTCAAAAAGCTAGTAAGTGACTTTGCAAAAATTTGAAACAGTGTGCCTGGCACAAAGGACAGCAGACCCGTCCCTTTCCTTCTCCTACCCAGAAAGGAAAATTCTAAGATGTAGAAAATTGTATGATGGTTGAGACAGCACCAGCATCTGCATCTTATTTAAAGTATAACTTTTAGCTTATGGAATTATCCAAAGTCATCATGTCCAATTCTGAAGACAGTTCGTTAATGGTAAGAGTAGAAGTGAGGAAATAAATACCTTGGTTGAAATTTTGTTGTAAAAACACAAGACAATGCAAGGAACCAAAGTCACTTCTTGTAATTTGCTGAATGCATGTAAACATTGATGCCTCAATGCAGAGAATTGTTGCCACTTTTTCATTTTGCTTTTATGGGTTTTGCAGTGCAGCAAATCAATTTATATGGCCCTTCGAGCTACAGTCTTTGTAATTCCCACCAAATGTTTGAAGGGGACCATGCAAATGAGGTGGTTAGGCCCACCAAGGGGATTGGATAGCTTGCTAAAACTGTAAATAAGGTGCATGGCCCACTTGTGGGGGTGGGACAATGCAAATAATGTGTATGAAACCCTAACAAGGACATTGGTTGGTTTTGCCATCCTGCTAGGCTTAAAATGAGCCATCCCAGAGGTGGGAAGACAGGATCCTACCGCCATCAAGAAAAAAAAGAGTCAAGAGTGGAGTGCATCCTTTGTGCCTGGGATCTCTGCACTGAGACCTTCCTAGAACAAGGAAAGAGAGAATAAGAGAGGAACAGAACTGTAACACTGGAGACAGGGAGAGATGGTAAGAAACAGTGACAGAGGAATGGTGGCAGTAGAGGCAGCAAATGGTATGGGGGGCTTCCTGGCCCACTGAAGGAGAAAGCTGAGTGCTTTCAGGCAGGAGGCTTGGTAATGGAGTGGGGTGCCTCTGGGCAATTATTGACAGAGGTCAAGGGGCCGAGGGCCAGAGAGAGGCATGCCTGTGGGCATGGCAGAGAAGATGCTCTCCTGACTGAAAAATGTATCTTGTGTCATTTCTGATCCTGAATTGTAACTTGTTACCTCCCTAATGGGAGCCCTGGTGGTGCAGTGCTTAAGAGTTCAGCTGCTAACCAAAAGTTCTGCAGTTCAAATCCACCAGCCGCTCCTTGAAAACACTACGGAGCAGTTCTACTCTGTCCTGTAGGTTCACTGTGAGTTGGAATGGACTTGACAGCAATGTTTTTTTTTTTTTTTTAATGCTGCCCTAAGAAGCCCCATAACTGTGAGTATTGTCTGTGTGTTTTCTGTGGCCATTGCAATGACTTATTAAACCTAGCAGAGAAGTAGAGAGTGCTTTGGGAAGGAAAGTTGGTGTCAAAATTGATAAAAAACAATTTAGAGGGAGGGGGCATATCTGACCTCCACCTCATAAGAATGAGCCTTGGGCTGCTGATTTTGATTCTCTTTCTTCCTTCCTTGTGAAGTTAAAAGAGGTCAGATGCTGCCCCTTGTGCCATTTTTACAGTTTACATCAGAAAGGGCATTTGTTGCAATGACCCCAGACTCAAGGAAACATGGAAATTTGTAAGAGAAAGAACAAAGAGGAATGGAAAGGGAAACTTCTGATTACTTTGGTTGTTGTTACCTGTACTGGCTGAAGGAGGAGTAAGAGATGTTATGCTGGAGCATCAGGTGGGGAAATCAAAGCTAGAAAAGTCCCTTCTGGAATGGCTTAGGGCAAAAGCTTGGGCAGATAAGCAAGAGGATTGATAGAGGTCAGAGTCATCTGATTCCATCCAACCAGAGGCCAAAGCCATATGCATATAATGAGAAGATAATCAAGAGGTAGAGAAGATGAAACTGGAATGTTTTAAAAAAGGGTTATGTGTTTATTGGAATGTACTGTGGGTATTGAATGTTTCTCCTACCTAGTATTGTAAAGCAGACCTAAGTGTATCATACTCTTTAAAAACTCTTACTGTTGAGTTGATTACAACTCATAGCAACCCTATAGGACAGTGTAGAACAGTCCCATAGTTTCCAAGGAGAGACTGGTGGATTTGAGCTGCAGGCCTTTTGGTTAGCAGCTGAATACTTAACTACTGTGCCAAGAGAGCTCCAAGCGTATGACAGAAATAAATATTGGGTATTACAGATAACTGAGAGCATGTAACTCTGCCTTTAAAAATTTAGCCAATACTTAATTGGATATGCTAAAAGGGGAACTAGGATTTGCTCAAAAGAAACACAGACTGTTGGCTTGAATACAGTAGTTCTGTGTACAGAATATTGGGGACTTAGGAGAAAAATCTGATCCCCACCCAGAATCTTTCCAGTCAGGAAATTGTTTTTTAAAAGACATGTAGACCTATCCAGAACTGCTACGAGAGCTGGAGATTTGCATTTGAAGGAAGGACCTGCAAAAAAAATAAATAAATGACTTTTGCTTTCTTAATTTCAAGCAAGTCGTTTGCCTTCCAATGCTTGGAGGCAGGAAAAGTCAGTGCCCATCAGAAGAACTCACTTCTAGGACTGGAAGTTAAAAGGCACCAGCGAGTAGACTACCTGGTATGCTCGCTTGTGGTGACTGCCTGGGTCCGCTTAAAGAGTGGAATTGGGGAGATGCATCGATGAAGAGACAGGCTGAGTTTGTATATGTTCCATTTCTGTCCATCGACCTAGCCCACAGGGGTTAGGGAGGACAGAAAGAGAGCAAGTGCTGGCTTGCCTGAAATGCAGGGAGTTGTGTGGACCCCTGAGCCTACAGATGGCGCCTGTTGACCTAGATCATAGGCGATAGGGATGAGAGAGAGAGGAGCTGGCTGGTCTGAAGAGCTAGAGGGTGTGTGGACTCTCAAGCCTACAACTGTTGTCCACTGACATATCCCGTAAGGGCTAGGGGTGAGCTGACTAGAACCAGATCTAATGAAGAGAAAGATGTTTGATACCTTGAGCTGGTATATATTGTTATAATTTGATGGTTTGCTGTGGATTGGAATTTGCTTATGGATGTAGATGCCCAAAGTTCCAACCGGAACAGAAGATTCTTAGACCAAGAAACATGTCTCCAAAAAGTACTAGTTTGATAGGGATGGGCAGTTTAAACAGTGGCTATCTAAAGTGAAGGGACATAAAGACATGAAGTAGCTTTTATGGGTGTGCTTAGTCTCAAAATAAGGGAGACAAGGGGGGATCTCCACTGAATAATTTCCTTTTTTTTTGTGGGTCTGGGGAAGAGAGGGTAGGGGAAGATGCTGATACGATTATATGATTCACCTGTGAACAATGATTGTTAACAGCATTAATTATGATTGTAAAAACTGTGAAGCTGTAAGTGTGAAAGAATGGACTAAGGGGGAGGCACTGCTGGACTCGAGTACAGTAGTCAAACCTAAAGTCCCTTAAAGATTTTGCTATGCAATACCTCGTGAGGCACAGAGCAAGGGAATAATCTCTCAGTTAAATTTTATCAGAGGTCAGAAAGAATGAAGATGAAATGAACTTTTGGAGAACCTCACCGGATCAGATAGACACCTGCATGGCTGGTACCTGAGTAACCTCACTCTTAGGACTCTTTGCCCTACTGAAGAGCTAATTGTTAATGACTGTTTTGGAGTGGTAAAATTATTAGCAGGGGAAGTTAATCCTTTAAGTATGAAAGGGTCAATGACCAGACTTGCCAAGGCATGCCTGGGTGCAGGGAATTATTTATCTGGCTCTTCTCTGTAATTCCCACCAAATGACTAAGTGGGACTACGCAAAAAAGACCCACCAAAGGAATCGGATAGCTTGCTACCCTGTGTGGGTGGGACCATGCAAGTAAGGTGTATGGAGCCCTAACAAGGACATTGATCAGTTTTGCCATTCTGCTAGGCTTAAAATAAGCCATCTCAGAGGTGGGAAGAGGGGATCTCACCACCACAAAGAAGGAAGAGCCAGGAGTGGAGTTCATCCTTTGATCTGGAATCCCTGAGCTGAGAAAATCCTAGACCGAGGGACAGAGAGAGAGAGAGAGCTATAACACCAGAGATGGTGAGAAGTAATGGCAGAGAAATGGTGGCAGCAGGAGACTGGCAGGAGACAGTGCAGTGTGTGGGCTTCCTGGCCCACTGAGTGAGAAAGCTGAGTGCCTTCAGGCAGGAGGCTTGCTGGGGGAGTGGGGTCCCTTTAAGCAATTACTGGCAGAACTAAATAGCTTTGTAACAGTTGCCCAAGCAGGGCAGAGGTTGAGGGACCGAGTGGCTGCAGGGCTGAGAGGTCAACGGTCAATGAGAGAAGTGCCTGAGAGCAGGGCTGAAAAGAAGCTGTCCTGAGTGAAGAAATGTATGCTGAGTCTTTTTAAACCTAAATTGTAAACTGATACTTCCCTAATAAACCCCATGATTGTGAGTATTATCAGTGAGTTCTGTGTGGCCATTGCAACAAATTATCAAATCCAGCAGAGAAGTAGAGAATACCAAGGGGGGGTGGTTGATGTCAGAACTGGTAAAAAAGATTGGAGGAAAGAGGCATGTCTCACCTCCACCCCATAGGAATCAGCCTTGGGCTGTTGATCTTGATTCTCCTTCCCCTTCATGAAGTTACAGGAGGTCAGAAGCCACCTCCATGCTGTTTTTACAGATATTATTCAACATCTAGATAAATACATATTTTCAAAAAATAGAGATCTTAATGCTTATACTCAATGTACAACTAATTTTCATAAACAAAAAATAATACATTCAAACAATTCACTATGATTATGTTGGAAAAACCCTGGTTCTTTACTGTTTGTATAAAATTATGCTTTTAGTATAAAAGCAAAGTGCAAGCTTTTAAGCTCTCTGATTGATATTACTAACATGCAAGTAAATCACTTCTATGCCTCCTTAAAATATCTTCTTATTGCATAATAGTACAATCCATTTATCCAGTACCTTTTTAAAGAGTGAGTGTATTTGAAAAGTCAAAATGCAAAGGACTTCAGTTCAGAAAATGTTCAAAATAAAACAAGATGTACTATTTTAGTTTATAGCCATCAAATGCAGTTTTACGTGTCTCATTTTTTTAAAGATAGATTATTAATGTGGCTACGTAAGAAATTTTTTTAGTATATTCAGAGAAAGGCCTAAATTATGGAAAAGATGCCAAACATATTTACCAGCAATTTCCTACAATGTCAAATCATCAGTTTTTAGGATATTATACTGAATAATAAAAACTAGTATTTATATTGACAGATGTTTTTCTAGAAAACTGGTGCATTGATTAATATTCATTATATCTAATTTTCTTTTCTCTTAAGGTCAATGATAGCACCAGTAGCATATAAACTGTATAAAAATCACTAAATGTTTTAGTACCAAAATCTTCATTGACTGAACTGTCTTTTTCTAAAGTTTTGCTATGGAGCCCTGGTGGCTCAAAAAGTTATTTGCTACCCTACTAACCGAAAGGCTGGTGGTTCGAACCCACCAGCTGCTCCGCAGGACAAAAGACCTGGAGATCTGTTCCTGTAAAGACTACAGTTTAAGAAACCATACAGGGCAGTTCTAACCTGTCTTATAGGGTTGCTATGAGTCAGAATCGATTCAACAGCACACAATAACAGCAAAGCCTTACTAATTCCATTTCAATATGCCATTATACTAAATTAACATGTTCTTTGTATGTTTTGTACACTGTTGTTTTTAGCTGCCATTAAGTCAATTTCGACTCATCACAAACCCATGCATGTGCTTTCAAAGCTGTGAACTTGTGAAAGCAGATCGCAAGGCTTGCCTTTCTAGATACCTCTGGATGAGTTCAAACCACCAAACTTTCAGCTAGTAGTTGAGCGCTTAACCGTTTGTGCCATCCAGGGACTCCTGTTCTTTGTGTAAACCTTAGAAATATTTGAAAAAGTGATGATGAAAAGTTATTAATAAACAACACTCCAGAAACTTTTTTCCAATACTGTTTCTTTAAAATATTCATTTTTCTAGCCAATATTTAATTGTGTGAATCTAAAAACAACCATTTTTAATTATCTTTAATCAATATTGTCCAAAAAGACATACCAACTTTTTTATTCATTTTAGCCCCTTTCTTGCAATATAATGAAATAGACTGATGCAGCAAATGAAAACAGAAAGAACAAAGCTGGGCTCCCATGCTTCCAAATAGACAACATTGTTAGTTGCCGTTGAGTCAGCTCCAATCTTATGTACAACAGAATGAAACAATACCCAATCTTGTGCCATCTTCATGATCATTGGTATGTTTTAGTCCATTATGGCTATTGTGTCAGTCCATTTCACTAAGGGTCTTCATCATTTTTGCTCATCCTCTATTTTACCAAGCTTAATGTCCTTTTCTAATGTTTTTTTTAATGGTTGGTCATTCCTGATGACATGCTTGAAGAAAGCAAGCCAAAGTCTTATCATCCTCTCTTCTAAGGAGCATTCTGGTTGTATTTGTTCTAAGACTGTTTTGTCTCTTCTTCGGGCAGTGCATGGTATATTCAATATTCTTTACCCACACTGCGTCCTCTTCTACCACCACCACCCATCTGTCAGTTTGTCGTATTGTGGCAACTTACATGTAGTACTATGCTGGAAGCTATGCTATGCAGTATTACCTTGTTCTGTCACTATGAGTAGGAACAGACTCGATGGCACCTAACAACGAAGACGACAACATGCTGTTGGTATTTCACATACCAGCAGGGTCACCCACAGTAGAAAGGTTTCAGCAGAGCTTCCAGACTTAGACAGACTAGGAAGAAACCCTGGCAATTTACTTCCAAAAAAGTAGCCAATAAAAAATCTGTGTATAAAAATAACATACAACAGAATGTTGTGTTTTGGTGAAATAGACCATGTTGATTTTGTTGTTAGGTGTCATTGAGTCAATTCCACAACTCATAGTGACCCTGTGTACAACAGAGTAAAACACTGCCTGGCCATACACCATCCTCACAATCACTGCAGTGTTTGAGCCCACTGTTGAAGCCATCTCATTGTCAGTCCATCTCATTGAGGGTCTTCCTCTTTTTCACTGACCCTCTACTTTACCAAGCATGATGTCCGTCTCCAGGGACTTGTCCCTCCTAATAATATGTCCAAATTATATGAGACGAAGTCTCACCAACCTCACTTATAAGGGGCATTATGGCCATACTTCTCCCAAGACAGATTTGTTCTTTCTTCTGGCCACAAAAAAAAAAAAAAAAAAAAAAACCCCTTTGCCTTCCAGTCAATTCCAACTCATAGTGACTCTACAGGACAGGGTAGAACTGCCCCATATCGTTTCCAAGGAGCACCTAGTGGATTTGAACTGCTGACTTTTTGGGTAGCAGCCATAGCTCTTAATCGCTATGCCACTAGCGTTTCCTTTCTTCTGGCAGTCCATGATACAGTCAATATTCTTTGTCAACACCGTAATTCAAATGCATCTATTCTTCTTTGCCTTCCTTATTCACTGTCCAGCTCTTGCATGCATTTGAAGGGATTGAACATACCATGGCTTTGGCAGGTGCACCTTAGTCCTCAAAGTGGCATTTTTGCTTTTTAGCCCTTTGAAGAGGTCTTCTGCAGCAGATTTGCTCAATGTAATATGTGGTTAGATTTTTTGACTGCTGCTTCCATGAGTGTTGATTGTGAATCCAAGTAAAATGAATTTTTTTACAACTTCATTATTGGTCCAGTTGTGGGGAGTTTTATTTTCTTACGTTGAGGTGTAATCCACACTGAAGGCTCTCATCTTTGTTCTTCATCAGTAGGGGCTTCAAGTCCTCAACACCTTCAGCAAGAAAGGTTGTTTCATCTGCATATCACAGGTTTTTAATGAGTCTTCCTCCAAGCCTGATCGCGTGTACTTCTTCGTATTGTTCACCCCCTCAGATTATTTGCTCAGCATACAGATTAAAGAAGTATGGTGAAAGTATACAATTCTGATACACACATTTCCTGATTTTAAAACATGTAGTATCACCTTGTTCTGTGCAAAATAGAACATAGATTTTCCTAAATAAAAAATATGAGGAAAATATACAAGAATAGAAATTAGAAGAATTGAAGGTATCTGTATCAGTACAGGAAAACCCGGTAGGATAGTGGTTAAGACCAAAAGGTCGGCAGTTTGAATCCACCAGTCACTCACTCCTTGGAAACTCTATGGGGAAGTTCTACTCTGTTCTATAGGGTCGCTATGAGTCAGAATTGACTCGATGGCAAGGGGTTTGTTTTTTGTTTTTTTTTTTTTGGTATCAGTATTGAAATTAAATTTGAATATCACTGAAAAATAAAAAAGCCAATTTTGCATCGATATTTTCCACATACTAAACTTAGTATATTATTGACAATAAAGTTTATTTTTAGTCTTAATTTTTGCACTACACTACTTTGACTTTAGGGGGAATGTACAAACTTTAAAAGAGTGTTACTGTTTATATGAAAACCAGTGAATCCTGCTTTCTACTGTAAAGGAAAGATAATTTTAAGAGGTCTTCCTTCTCTTTGTAAACACAGGCCCCCCCCCGCCCCGCCAAAAAAACACAGGGGCAGCATCTGCAAATGCTCTCTGAGTGAATTTTTAGGATTACTGAAAAAGTCAACATTTGTAAAAATCAACATAAGGTAATAATTTCAATGAAGTGCAATTATATTATTTGCAGCAAGAGGAAATCATCCAATGAATATTAACATTTTCCCTTTAAATGTCTCTGAGGGACAGAATGTCAAACTAGAAATTAACCAACCATAACATAAACACTTGCATTGCAATAATGTTAAGAAATGGTTTGGGGTTCAGGAACTCTAATTTTTAACTTGATATCTAGCTATTTGATGGAGAAAAAAATAATAATTATTTCTCTTAGATCTCAGTTTGCAAGTATTTGAAATCAAAAGTATAGATTAAGATTTGCAGTTTCAAAATGTTTTCAAAGCTACTATAACCCCCCAAGTACCTTCTTGGTTTATTTCTGAACTTCTAATATCTCTTTCTGATGTTTGACTATATATCTCTTTTTAAAACGCAAATTTATGACTGCAGCATAAGCTTTTAGATTACTGTAATTTTTTACTGTTTCGATGCATACAGATATAAACTTTTGCATTTGCGCACGCTATTATTCGTGGAAAATTTGTACCAATTCAGGTTTTAATTATCTCATGTGTGTGTGTATGTATAAGCAACTCTATTTCATTTCTAAACAACTCTATGAAAAAGATGTTATTTTTATTGTTACTTTACTAATGAAGTAATTACATCAGAGAGAAAAATATATTGCTCAGATACACATATTAATTAATCAAAGAAGTTAAATTTTCATTTGATGTTTTTCTCTCAGCAGCCTTTTTCTACTGCAAAGTACTTACGCAATATGCAGCTATGTATTTGTTTATGTAAAGTCTGTTGATTATATTGATGTAAAGTTTCCATAAGCCTTTTAATTCTTTTTTTTTTTTTTTTAATTCTTAGCCTCACTCCTCATAGGCAATCAGTATTAATAATATCTTTTGCTTCCTTCTATTAATATATATGTATCTACATATATACACACACTCACAATAACACGTACAGATATATACACATATGCTTATATATATACATATTTATTTATATTTCTTTAAAATCATTTTATAATTTGTTTTTTTGCACAAATATTTTAAACATATACATGTACACCTATCTTCTTATCAATTTTTATATACATCTACCTAAGTATTTTAATGAATTCAAGGCAATCATCTGTATAGGGATATCATTCCCTATCTAACCAGCAATTTTTATGCCTATTGAAGTTTACTTCTAAATGTTTTCCTTTATAAAAGATGCTATATATTTATAAAATTACTGGAAATATTTACATAGACATGTAAATATTTCCAGTAATTTTATTGTCTCAAGTCTTAGATGTCTTACAAGGTATGTTAGATAATGCCAAATTGTTCTTTAAAAAAAAAAAAAAAAAGCCAATTTTTATGAGATATACAAATTTTCTTTTTCCAGAGGAAAATTAGTGAATATGGGTGTCCAGATGCCTCTGGAATATTTTTACTAAACTTTTAATTTGTGACCTATAAAGGAATACGGTTTGTTTAAATGATTACTTAATAATATTGCATTTTAAAACTTGTATTGAAGGATTTGAATCAGCATATGAAATTTAGTTGATGCTAATGCAATCTGATGCCTGAGTTATCGAAGAAATTTTAAGTTTCCTTGGGTGTTAACGGAATATATAGTCAGTGCCTGGCATAAAGTAGGAGTAAGAACGTTGAATAGATGGAGGCATGGATGGATGGATGGATGGAAGGATGGATGGATGGATGGACGGATGGGAGGATATTATCTGGATATAAAAACACTGAGAAAACCAACTAAAAGCTCTCATAGCTTTCAAAGTCATAATCAATTCAGTTCAGGGACGTTCTGAACTTGAAAAGGCAGGTGAAAAGAAAAACAAACTTGATTTTTTTTTTTTTTTTTTAAGATTTACAAATTTTAGATTCACTGTGGATAGGTACACTGAAATATTTCCCTGTTGATAAAAGACTCTGAAATCAGTGATCTCACAGCACTGAGAGAATTGTAGAGCTTTTGAATAGAAATGAAGTCATTATTCAGAAGATTCCCAGAGTGTTTTGACTGGATCGTGTTTAATTTTTTGTGGCTTTTTTTTTTTTTTTTGTCAAACTTAGGTTGTATTTGAGTTATTTAAATTTTGCCCTTTTAGTGCAGCTCATATTTAGGTGGAATAGATGAAGTTGTAAGTAGTTTATACCCATCAACGTGTCACACATTTTCTCTAACTTTTAAATAAGTCCATGAGCATTCCAGAACTCTATGTTTGTGGCTATATTTTCTTTGCTAATTTACATATAGTCATTAAGTACACCCACTTGTTAAATTAGTTTTTCTTCCACTAGAATGAGAACTCATGAGTAGGTGGGTTTTGAGTTTTTGTTTGTTTGGTTTTGTTTTTTCGGTCTATTATATTTAGGCTACACACTTAGTGCCCAGAAAAGTACCTGAAATGTACTTACTAAATATTTATTGAATAAGTCTACGAATGAAACTAGCTGCAGAGATGATCAATGATATAATATAAACTTGAATTTCAATTACATCATTTTTTAATGTTTCACCCAACAATTTTTATCTCCAATTCAGAAAAAAAAAGAAAATTGTCAATGTATTACACATCTGGATTAACGTTTGAAATATTCAACCTGTCAAGAGATCCTTTTCTTTCTGTCTTCCACATGTATTTAGATTCCTGCCACTTCACTGCTACTGTAAGCAAAGCTGCCAACAACCGGAAGGTTTCTGTAGCCTCCTAACTGAGCTTTCCAATTTGGCTTTTGCTCCCCTTTAGTCTATTCTCATTCCAGCAATCTGAGTGATTCTTTCAAACTTAGTCGAGCATGTCATCTTCTGCTTAACAATCTTCAATAAACTCACAACTTATTATAATAAAAGCCCCAATTCTACAGTGGCCTACAAGGTGCAGACGAGAGATTCCTGTGCCATGTCTAACACCAGTTCCCATTATTCTTAGCCTCCTCCCTCTGCTTCAGCCACACTGGCCTCCTGGCTGTCCGTTTAATTCTCTAGGCAGATGTTCACCTTAGGCCATTTTCAGTGATATTACTTTTACTGGAAGGCCCGTCTCCATAGAGGTTTGTGTTTCCTCCCTCACTTTCTTCAGAACTTTATTCACCCTACTCTTTCTAGATTGCTTTTTTAAAAAATGTCAATTCCGCTCACTCCCAGGACTTCCTATCCCCTTGCCCTGCTTTGCTGATATCTTTAGCAAGTATCACTATTTAACATATTTGATACTTATGTTTTTATTTCCCTCATCGTTAGAATGTAAACTCTAAAGAGCAGGAACTTTAATTTATTTTTTTTTTAAACTGCTATAACTCCATGCCCCTCAAAAGACACACAAGATACTCAAAAATTATTTGTAGAATGATAGAACAAATTAATGAGCTTTCACAGTTCTTAGTTCTCTTCCTGGGGATTTGTATGTCTGGCCTGTTACATGTTTAATTACCCACTGAAATGTCAAACTCAAAGGCCTTCCCTGTCCAGCTTATCTCTCATTTCCAATACCCTCTATAGTCACACACAGCTTACATTGTTTTCTATAGAGAAATTATTACTTTTTTAATTATTGTTTAATTTTTTATTGTCTTTTTGTTATTGTATTCTTTTAGTTTCCTTCTCCCTCTACTACAATGGCAACTTCATTAGAATAAGGACAGTATGTCTTGCTCCCCTCTGTCTCCCCAGCACCTATAGCACTGATAAGAAAATGATTCGCAATCAAGAAACACTTTTTGCATATGCAAAGGAGCTGGACCTGGAACTGCACACTTTTAAATTTTAAAAATGTAAATATTTTTGGACTCTTCTGTAATCCTGAAAAATAGCTAAGAAGCTGCACTGTACCTTTTTGTCAATTATTAAAATTCAGATTAGTCTCCTAAAAAAAAAGATTTCATATTATTTATTTTTTATCATGTTACGTACTATTGAAAAAAGTTCATATTATTACCGAAATCCAACACCAAAAAAAAAAGGTTACTGTCAAGTTGACCGTGACTCATGGTGGCCTCATGTGTGTCGGAGTATAATTGTGTGCTCCATAGGATTTTCAATGTCTGATTTCTCAAAAGTAGAGCACCACAGCTTTCTTGTGAGCAAGTCTGGGTGGACTCAAACCTGCTCTTGATTACAAACCAAGCACGTTAACCACTTGTACCACCCAGGGAGTCCTATCTCTACCAAATCTTACGTTAAAATTGAATTGCACTGATTATTAATATCTGAACCCACATTATGATTACAGAGCTTTATTTTTAAATTTCATAACATTTCCTACTTATTTTATATTATCATGTTTGTATTTTGAAGCATTATTATTTTAGTATCTAATTAGCAGTAAGATAAGTAAGAAATATGAGCATGATTTCATCATATATAGACATATTTAGTGGTATATGTAAATCACTATGAGATGAGACAGACCTGCCAGAGGAGACTTCTATATTATTTACCCAGACCCAGTGCCGTCGAGTCATTCCGACTCATAGCGACCCTGTAGGACAGAGTAGAACTGCCCCATAGAGTTTCCAAGGAGCGCCTGGCGGATTCGAACTGCCGACCTTCTGGTTAGGGTGATTCAAAATATATGCATTCAATAACACCATAAAAAAAAAAAAACCATAGCAAGTCTTAAAACAGGAAGTCAGGAGATATTTATTAGAGGTTTTCAACGTGGTATCCTCTTCTTAACAGTTCTCTTCCCATCCACTACCCGCCCCCCCCCCATCAGATTATAACAAGAAATTCTTGTCTCTCTAGCTCTTGATCCCAAATTGAGGTTTTAGGTCAGCTTTGCATAGGCTAGGTCTACCGGCAAACAAAAAGCCTTCAATGTTACCAGGACACAGCATCCCCTTAATATTCCTTTTTTCAGTGTCCATCCTCCTTTGAAGGCAATTTTTATGTCTCACTTATAATTTCCTTTTTTTATTACTTTAGAATATAGGGAAAGAGTTAATAAAGTAGTGTTCTGTAAATGTGCAAAGGGGAGGGTAGTCAAATACGAATCTTATTTTTCTAAATATATTTCAACCAAGGACATTACAGTGCGTTATTTTTAAAATGTTTTAGATTTCTTCAAACATGTATGAAAGCATCTAAAGTTAATAGAATTGTGAAGTTAATTTGTTATAATCTGAAATAAGCTAACCATTGGGAATATAACATTTTCCCAAAGATTTTAGATATTTGAATATATTTTCTTTAAAAATCCATCAAATATATCAAATATTTAAAATTAAAAAAAAAATTGGAAACTGGCATTGTCTTTCTCTAGTACATCTGTACCATTTACAGTCTACTGAATTTAAGAAAATATCATGTGTTTACCAATACTGATTTCAATCAAGTTGAATTTATACTGTATTTATTTTTTCTATATCTGAGCATATTATTGAAGTGTATGTCAGTTTTAAGAAGAGATAGAGCAGTGTTTTCCATTAGCATCTCATCATGGTACTCCTGCTGAGTCACCTTACTACAGTGATAAGCCAAAAACACCCCAAACCCATTGCCATCAAGTTGCTATCAACTCACAGGGATGATGAGGTCAAAACGATTACCAACAGATCATGTTTTAAAATGGTTCTAAGAGATTACTTTGGGTGGATATTTTAGTATTTTAAAAACTTAGTATTTTATTTTTAAAAAATGAGTCTTTTTTAATTTAATATTTTAAAATTAATTTAAAAATTAGACTTAAAATATAGCAACAGCAATGCAATAATGTATTACGAACATTGTATATAATGTTGATTTTAGTATAATTTGATCTTTACATGAAGGTTAAAATATCCACTTAAAATATGTATCTATTAACCTTTTCTAAATTTCAAAGAAGAATCTCACGATTCTGGCGTTAAAATAAAATAAGAGAACCCAAGAACAGAACAGAATAAACCCTTTTATGTAACTCTTGGTGTTTCCCTCATAAATATCTAGTAAAAATATTTAATCTGGTTTATATTTAACATTGAAAATGAGAGAAAAGGACAAAGAATTGTGTACTTCAACATATACAAATATGTAAATAGCTGTTAAATTTAAATGTGTGGAGAAAAGTGGAGATGTTATCAGAGTCTGGGAAGGAGGAAGCTTGACTGCAAGTTAAAAAAAAAAAAAATTAAACCTGTTGCCATGGAGTTGTTTCCAACTCAAAGACTACAAGCACAAGGATCAAAATCCTAGGTGTGAAATGCCTACAAGAGCCAAGTAAGAAGCACGTTTACCCATGCCGTGGAGTTGATTCCGACTCATAGCTACCCTTTAGGACAGAGTAGAACTGCCCCATGCAGTTTCCAAGGCGCGCCTGGTGGATTCGAACTGCCAACCTTTTTTTAGCAGCCGTAGCTCTTAACCACTGTACCACCAGAGTCTCCAAGAAGCATATATAGTGAAATCAAAAGAGGTAAGTGGATACACAGATTGTCTTTAGTGGTGGGGACTGTAAAGCCAATGCCTTTTCCTGAGATAAGGGAAGAAGCTGCTAATCATGCCACGATAATTGTTCATTTATGATCACGCAGACAATGTGGCCAAATCACCTGATTTCTCAAGAGAAGTCAGAAATTGGAATTAAGTGTAACATTCAAATTATTAAATGTTAGTTCAAAAAAAAGAAGGCTAAAAAATAAAAATAAAGTAATGAATAAAAAAGCCCAGTGGGAAGTCAATTAAAAAATTGCACAAGAATACCTTTTGAAAGAGGGTAACAGGAATATCTGTGGATTTTTCTTAATGGTTTAGTACTTCAGCGGAGTAGTTCAGGAAATGTTTAAATAAGTGGGATGAGTTGATAGGAGCTTGGCTCTGAAATATTTTAACTGATATGAAATGCTTTTGAACCAACTCTGCATGTATAAATTTAACTCCTTAAGCCCTTCAACACAGAAGGAAATCACGACTTGAAAGCTGGGATTTGAGAGCTTAGATTCAGTAGAGAAAAGTTAGAAGCATGTAAAATTTTGCATATGGAGCGAGGAGCTATGGAAAATTACAGAAACCCAAAACCATGCTTTGAAATTCTAAAAATTCTGTAATGGGGTTGCAATTTTACCATTATTATTACAGAAAAGATTTCAATGCAATATTGTCCTTATACTTTTTTTTAATTGTATGTTTTGAAAAGATGGGTCATGTTATCAAGTATGAGTTTCTTGATGCTTGGGGGCAATATTAACTTACTGACAAAACATGAGTTTCTTACAAAAGAAAGAAATTCTTCATTTAAAATAAATAAAAGGAAAACTTTAAAAGATGACCTGAATAGGTGAGTAATTACATAATTTTTTATTCAGAATCTATTTCAAACCAGTGTGATGTGGCCTAGCTTTTACACATATACAAACGTTTCAAAAGACTCTGATGCAGGTAATGGGAGGTCTGAGCAGAGAGGGTCACAGGTCTCTGTCCAATTCCAACCTCTGCAAATTTTGAAAACCTCAGATTTTCAATTGTTTACTTTTTAGTTCTAACTTGCCTATCATTTCTCTATTTTTCTTTTTATTGAGCAGGAGTTTTTTTTTTTAATAACTTTTATTAAGCTTCAAGTGAACGTTTACAAATCCAATCAGTCTGTCACATATAAGTTTACATACATCTCAATCCCTACTCCCACTTGCTCTCCCCCTCTTGAGTCAGCCCTTTCAGTCTCTCCTTTCTTGACAATTTTGCCGGCTTCCCTCTCTCTCTATCCTCCCATCCCCCCTCCAGACAAGAGTTGCCAACACAATCTCAAGTGTCCACCTGATATAATTAGCTCACTCTTCATCAGCGTCTCTCTCCCACCCGCTGACCAGTCCGTTTCATTTCTGATGAGTTGCCTTCGGGGATGGTTCCTGTCCTGTGTCAACAGAAGGTCTGGGGAGCATGGCCGCCGGGATTCCTCTAGTCTCAGTCAGACCATTAAGTTTGGTCTTTTCATGAGAATTTGGGGTCTGTATCCCACTGATCTCCTGCTCCCTCAGGGGTCCTCTGCTGTGCTCCCTGTCAGGGCAGTCATTGGTTGTGGCTGGGCACCAACTAGTTCTTCTGGTCTCAGGATGATGTAGGTCTCTGGTTCATGTGGCCCTTTCTGTCTCTTGGGCTCTTAGTTGTCGTGTGGCCTTGGTGTTCTTCATTTTCCTTTGCTCCAGGTGGGTTGAGACCAATTGCTGCATCTTAGATGGCCGCTTGTTAGCATTTAAGACCCCAGACGCCACATTTCAAAGTGGGATGCAGAATGATTTCATAATAGAATTATTTTGCCAATTGACTTAGAAGTCCCCTCAAACCATGTTCCCCAGACCCCCGCGCTTGCTCCGCTGACCTTTGAAGCATTCATTTTATCCCAGAAACTTCTTTGCTTTTGGTCCAGTCCAATTGAGCTGACCTTCCATGTATTGAGTGTTGTCTTTCCCTTCACCTAAAGCAGTTCTTATTTACTGAGTAATCAATAAAAAACCGTCTCCCACCCTCCCTCCCTCCCCACCTCGTAACCACAAAAGTATGTGTTCTTCTCAGGTTTACTACTTCTCAAGATCTTATAATAGTGGTCTTATACAATATTTGTTCTTTTGCCTCTGACTAATTTCGCTCAGCATAATGCCTTCCAGGTTCCTCCATGTTATGAAATGTTTCAGAGATTCGTCACTGTTCTTTATCGATGCATAGTATTCCATTGTGTGAATATACCACAATTTATTTACCCATTCATCCGTTGATGGACACCTTGGTTGCTTCCAACTTTTTGCTATTGTAAACAGAGCTGCAATAAACATGGGTGTGCATATATCTGTTTGTATGAAGGCTCTTGTATCTCTAGGGTATATTCCGAGGAGTGGGATTTCTGGGTTGTATGGTAGTTCTATCTCTAACTGTTTAAGATAACGCCAGATAGATTTCCAAAGTGGTTGTACCATTTTACAATCCCACCAGCAGTGTATGAGAGTTCCAATCTCTCCGCAGCCTCTCCAACATTTATTATTTTGTGTTTTTTGGATTAATGCCAGCCTTGCTGGTGTGAGATGGAATCTCATCGTAGTTTTAATTTGCATTTCTCTAATGGCTAATGATCGAGAGCATTTTCTCATGTATCTGTTGGCTGCCTGAATATCTTCTTTAGTGAAATGTGTGTTCATATCCTTTGCCCACTTCTTGATTGGGTTGTTTGTCTATTTGTGGTTGAGTTTTGACAGAATCATGTAGATTTTAGAGATCAGGCGCTGGTCGGAGATGTCATAGCTGAAAATTCTTTCCCAATCTGTAGGTGGTCTTTTTACTTTTTTGGAGAAGTCTTTAGATGAGCATAGGTGTTTGATTTTTAGGAGCTCCCAGTTATCGGGTTTCTCTTCATCATTTTTGGCAATGTTTTGTATTCTGTTTATGCCTTGTATTAGGGCTCCTAGGGTTGTCCCAATTTTTTCTTCCATGATCTTTATCGTTTTAGTCTTTATGTTTAGGTCTTTGATCTACTTGGAGTTAGTTTTTGTGCATGGTGTGAGGTATGGGTCCTGTTTCATTTTTTTGCAAATGGATATCCAGTTATGCCAGCACCATTTGTTAAAAAGGCTATCTTTTCCCCAATTAATTGACACTGGTCCTTTGTCAAATATCAGCTGCTCATACGTGGATGGATCTATGTCTGGGTTCTCAATTCTGTTCCATTGGTCTATGTGTCTGTTGTTGTACCAATACCAGGCTGTTTTGACTACTGTGGCTGTATAGTAGGTTCTGAAGTCAGGTAAAGTGAGGCCTCCCACTTTCTTCTTCTTTTTCGGTAGTGCTTTGCTTATCCGGGGCTTCTTTCCCTTCCTTATGAAATTGGTGATTTGTTTCTCTATCCCCTTAAAATATGACATTGGTATCTGGATCGGAAGTGCGCTAAATGTATAGATGGCTTTTGGTAGAATAGACATTTTTACTATGTTAAGTCTTCCTATCCATGAGCAGGGTATGTTTTTCCACTTAAGTATGTCCTTTTGAATTTCTTGTAGTAGAGCTTTGTAGATTTCTTTGTATAGGTCTTTTACATCCTTGGTAAGATTTATTCCTAAGTATCTTATCTTCTTGGGGGCTACTGTGAATGGTATTGATTTGGTTATTTCCTCTTCGGTGTTCTTTTTGTTGATGTAGAGGAATCCAAGTGATTTTTGTGTGTTTATTTTATAACCTGAGACTCTGCCAAACTCTTCTATTAGTTTCAGTAGTTTTCTGGAGGATTCCTTAGGGTTTTCTGTGTATATAATCATGTCATCTGCAAATACTGATAACTTTACTTCTTCCTTGCCAATCCGGATACCTTTTATTTCTTTGTCTAGCCTAATGGCCCTGGCTAAGACTTCCAACATGATGTTGAACAAGAGCGGTGATGAAGGGCATCCTTGTCTGGTTCCCGTTCTCAAGGGAAATGCTTTCAGGTTCTCTCCATTTAGAGTGATATTGGCTGTTGGCTTTGCATAGATGCCCTTTATTATGTTGAGGAATTTTCCTTCAATTCCTATTTTGGTAAGAGTTTTTATCATAAATGGGTGTTGGACTTTGTCAAATGCCTTTTTCTGCATCAATTGATAAGATCATGTGGTTTTTGTCTTTTGTTTTATTTATGTGATGGATTACATTAATGGTTTTTCTGATATTAAACCAGCCTTGCATACCTGGTATAAATCCCACTTGATCAGGGTGAATTATTTTTTTGATGTGTTGTTGGATTCTATTGGCTAGAATTTTGTTGAGGATTTTTGCATCAATGTTCATGAGGGATATAGGTCTGTAATTTTCTTTTTTTGTAATGTCTTTACCTGGTTTTGGTATCAGGGAGATGGTGGCTTCATAGAATGAGTTAGGTAGTATTCCGTCATTTTCTATGCTTTGGAATACCTTTAGTAGTAGTGGTGTTAACTCTTCTCTGAAAGTTTGGTAGAACTCTGCAGTGAAGCCGTCCGGGCCAGGGCTTTTTTTTGTTGGGAGTTTTTTGATTACCGTTTCAATCTCTTTTTTTGTTATGGGTCTATTTAGTTGTTCTACTTCTGAATGTGTTAGTTTAGATAGGTAGTGTTTTTCCAGGAATTCATCCATTTCTTCTAGGTTTTCAAATTTGTTAGAGTACAATTTTTCGTAGTAATCTGAAATGATTCTTTTAATTTCATTTGGTTCTGTTGTGATGTGGTCCTTCTCGTTTCTTATTCGGGTTATTTGTTTCCTTTCCTGTATTTCTTTAGTCAGTCTAGCCAATGGTTTATCAATTTTGTTAATTTTTTCAAAGAACCAGCTTTTGGCTTTGTTAATTCTTTCAATTGTTTTTCTTTTCTCTAATTCATTTAGTTCAGCTCTAATTTTTATTATTTGTTTTCTTCTGGTGCCTGACGGATTCTTTTGTTGCTCAGTTTCTATTTGTTCAAGTTGTCGGGACAGTTCTCTGATTTTGGCTCTTTCTTCTTTTTGTATGTGTGCATTTATTGATATAAATTGGCCTCTGAGCACTGCTTTTGCTGTGTCCCAGAGGTTTTGATAGGAAGTATTTTCATTCTCGTTGCTTTCTATGAATTTCCTTATTCCCTCCTTGATGTCTTCTATAACCCAGTCTTTTTTCAAGAGGGTATTGTTCATTTTCCAAGTATTTGATTTCTTTTCCCTCGTTTTTCTGTTATTGATCTCTAGTTTTATTGCCTTGTGGTCTGAGAAGATGCTTTGTAATATTTCGATGTTTTGGACTCTGCAAAGGTTTGTTTTATGACCTAATATGTGGTCTATTCTAGAGAATGTTCCATGTGCGCTAGAAAAAAAAGTATATTTTGCAGCAGTTGGGTGGAAAGTTCTGTATAAGTCAATGAGGTCAATTTGGTTGATTGTTGTAATTAGATCTTCCGTGTCTCTATTGAACTTCTTACTGGATGTCCTGTCCTTCTCCGAAAGTGGTGTGTTGAAGTCTCCTACTATAATTGTGGAGGTATCTATCTCGCTTTTCAATTCTGTTAAAATTTGATTTATGTATCTTGCAGCCCTGTCATTGGGTGCATAAATATTTAATATGGTTATGTCTTCCTGATCAATTGTCCCTTTTATCATTATATAGTGTCCTTCTTTATCCTTTGTGGTGGATTTAAGTCTAAAGTCTATTTTGTCAGAAATTAATATTGCTACTCCTCTTCTTTTTTGCTTATTGTTTGCTTGATATACTTTTTTCCATCCTTTGAGTTTTCGTTTGTTTGTGTCTCTAAGTCTAAGGTGTGTCTCTTGTAGGCAGCATATAGATGGATCGTGTTTCTTTATCCAGTCTGTGACTCTCTGTCTCTTTATTGGTGCATTTAGTCCATTTACATTCAGGGTAATTATAGATAAATAAGTTTTTAGTGCTGTCATTTTGATGCCTTTTTATGTGTGTTGTTGACAATTTCATTTTTCCACATACTTTTTTGTGCTGAGGCGTTTTCCTTAGTAAATTGTGAGATCCTCATTTTCATAGTGGTTGACTTTATGTTAGTTGAGTCGTTACGTTTTTCTTGGTTTTTATCTTGAGTTATAGAGTTGTTATACCTTTTTGTGGTTACCTTATTATTTACCCCTATTTTTCTAAGTAAAAACCTAACTTGTATTGTTCTATATCGCCTTGTATCACTCTCCATATGGCAGTTCAATGCCTCCTGTATTTAGTCCCTCTTTTTGATTATTGTGATCTTTTACCTATTGACTTCCATGGTTCCCTGTTATGTGTATTTATTTTTTTTTAATTAATCTTAATTTGTTTTTGTGATTTCCCTATTTGAGTTGATATCAGGACGTTCTGTTTTGTGACCTTGTGCTGTGCTGATATCTGATATTATTGGTTCTCTGACCAAACAATATCCTTTAGTATTTCTTGTAGCTTTGGTTTGGTTTTTGTAAATTCTCTAAACTTGTGTTTGTCTGTAAATATCTTAATTTCGCCTTCATATTTCAGAGAGAGTTTTGCTGGATATATGATCCTTGGCTGGCAGTTTTCTCCCTCAGTGTCCTGTATATGTCGTCCCATTCCCTTCTTGCCTGCATGGTTTCTGCTGAGTAGTCTGAACTTATTCTTATTGATTCTCCCTTGAAGGAAACCTTTCTTTTCTCCCTGGCTGCTTTTAAAATTTTCTCTTTATCTTTGGTTTTGGCAAGTTTGATGATAATATGTCTTGGTGTTTTTCTTTTTGGATCAATCTTAAATGGGGTTTGATGAGCATCTTGGATAGATATCCTTTCGTCTTTCATGATGTCAGGGAAGTTTTGTGTCAGGAGTTCTTCAACTATTTTCTCTGTGTTTTCTGTCCCCCCTCCCTGTTCTGGGACTCCAATCACCCGCAGGTTATCCTTCTTTATAGAGTCCCACATAATTCTTAGGGTTTCTTCATTGTTTTTAATTCTTTTCTCTGATTTTTTTTCAGCTATGTTGGTGTTAATTCCCTGGTCCTCCAGATGTCCCAGTCTGCATTCTAATTGCTCGAGTCTGCTCCTTTGACTTCCTAGTGCGTTGTCTAATTCTGTTATTTTATTGTTAATCTTTTGGATTTATACATGTTGTTTCTCTATGGATTCTTGCAACTTATTAATTTTTCCACTATGTTCTTGAATAATCTTTTTGAGTTCTTCAACAGTTTTATCGGTGTGTTCCTTGGCTTTTTCTGCAGTTATCCTAATTTCATTTGTGATATCATTAAGCATTCTGTAAATTAGTTTTTTATATTCTTTATCTGATAATTCCAGGATTGTATCTTCATTTGGGAAAGATTTTGATTCTTTTGTTTGGGGGGTTGTAGAAGCTGTCATGGTCTGCTTCTTTAAGTGGTTTGATATGGATTGTTGTCTCTGAGCCATCACTGGGAAACTAGTTTTTCCAGAAAATCCGCTAAAAAAAAAATGCAGTCAGATCCCTCTGGCTCAGGCTATTCAGATGTTAATGAAGCCGCCTGGGGATGGTGGGGGAGGGAACAGAGAGATAGGAGAGTAGCACCTCAGAATATAGCCAGAGTTGCTTGTCTTGCTTGGAATGACTATTATATCTGAGATTCCCACAGGCGCGTCGCCTATGTGTGCTGGCTGTGTGGAGATTGCCCCCGGGGGGTCTGGCCTGCTGGAGTCACTGTCAGATCCTCCGCGTCCAGCCCCACGCCCAGCGTCAAGGCTCCCCTACTGGGATAATGCACTCTCGACTCCAAAATCAGTCGCTGCCTCCTGGGGACTTCTCGTCCCTCCAGCCACGTGGCCATGCTGCCCCCAAGAACCAGTTGGGCCTCCTCCCGGGGTTAGTTCAGATGGGTGGAGCAGCTCCCCGTGCTTGTGCCGTGACCGAGTGTCCCGGCTGGGACGCTGTTCTCCCCGCTCCAATACCAGTCGCTGCCTCCCGGGGACTTCTCCTACCGGCTGCGTCCCACGCCGCCCGCGCGACCCGGCTGGTCCCCTTCCCGGGGTTAGTTCAGGGGGGTGGAGCAACTCTCCGTGTTTATGCCATACCTGCATCCAGTCCAAATCCCTGCGGGACGGTTCCCCGGCTCAGACGCTGCTCTTTCTGCTCCAAGACCAGTCACTGCCTCCCGAGGACTTCTCCTACCGGCTGCCTCCCACACCGCCCGTGGAACCGGCTGGTCCCCCTCCTGGGGTTAGTTCAGGGGGGTGGAGCAGCTCTCTGTGCTTGTGCCGTACCTGACTGGTACGCTGGCTCCAGGCTCTGGAAACAATCGCTGCTTCCCCGTATTAGTTCGTTCTCCGTCTCTAAATCTGTGTTTGTTGTTCAGGGTTCGTAGATTGTTATGTATGTGATCGATTCACTTGTTTTTCCCTGTCTTTGTTGTAAGAGGGATCCGAGGTAGCGTCTGCCTAGTCCGCCATCTTGGCTTCGCCCAGTTTTTTTTTTTTTTTAATGGGCTTTATTTCATTTTTTGTTTTCCAAAGGAGTTTTAGTTTTACAGAAAAAATTGTGCAGAAAATTCTCATATATTCCCTTCTGCCTTGCACACTGAAGCCTTGGTGGCACAGTGGTTAAGAGCACAGATGCTAACCAAAAGGTTGACAGTTCGAATCCATCAGCTGCTCCTTGAGAACCTTATGGGACAGTTCTACTCTGTCTTACAGGCTTGCTATGAGTCAGAATCTACTCAACGGTAACGGGGTTTTTTTAATCCTGCACACTGTTTCTCCTATTACATCTTGCATTTCTGTGGTACATCTGTTAAAATTGGTGAACCAATATTGATATAATTAATTTAAGGCTATAATTTACATTAGGGTTCACAATTTATTTATTTTTTTAGTCCTGTGGATTTTGATGAATGCATAATATTATGTGCTCACCATTACAGTATCATACAGAATAGTTTCAATGTCTAAAAATGCACTGTGGTCCATTTCTTTAGCTCTTTCCCCGTCCCCCAAACTGCTGACCACTACTGATCTTTTTTTCACTGTCTCTACAGTTTTGCCTTTTACAGAATTTCATGTAGTTGGAATCATTCAGTATGTAGCTTTTCCAGACAGGCTCTTTCGCTTAGAAATAAGAATTTATGGTTCCCCATGTCTTTTTGTGACTTCATACCTCATTGATTTTTATAGCCGAATAATACTCTCTTGTATGGATGTACCACAGTTTATCATTAAACTATTGGAGGACATCTTGGTTGCTGCCAATGTTTGGCAATTATGATTAAAGCTGCTATAAAAATTTGTGTCCAGGTTTTTGTGTGGACATGGATTTTCACATCATTGGGTAAATACCTAGGAGTGCAATTAATTAGATTTCAGTCTTTTAGTGAGCCTGTGTCCCTAAATTGTGACCTTCCCTAAAGTCTTCTCAACATTTTTTTTTTTTTTTCACCTTAAAGTGAAACAGATAAGCTAGGGTGCCTGGAGTTTGGTAATTCTCTTTTCCCAAGTGGAAGGGTAGAGGAGGCTGTATTTGGTTATTCCCCTTGTTCAGCGATCCTTAGACTCTGATAAAACCCGTTTCCATCAAGTAGATTCAGACTCATAGCACCCTACAGGACAAAGTAGAACTGCCCCATAGAGTTTTCAAGGAGTGCCTGTCAGATTTGAACTGCCAACCCTTTGGTTAGCAGCCATAGCACCTAGTCTCTACGCCACCATGGTTTCCTCACCTTGTATAGGCTCTGGTAAAATAGTTTCCCTTGAGGTCAGGCTGTCGTTAAGGAAATCACAGCACTATTTCAAAATGGTTAACTTTCCCTTCCGTCACAAGGGATTTTTGTTTTGAGCTTTACATTGAAAAGCTATTTTTGCTCCTGGAGGTAAAATTCATTAAAGTGTGGGGGTCCCACTAAGGCTGGACCTCCAGCAGATTTTGTCTCCCAAACTAGTCCACATTCAGTCCCAACAATTAGTAAATTTCCCTTTATATTTTCTGTCAGATGCTAGGTCCCATGGAAACCCTGGTGGTGTAGTGGTTAAGCGCTACCGCTGCTAACCAAAAGGATGCCAGTTCAAATCCACCAGGCACTCCTTGGAAACTCTGTGGGGCAGTTCTACTCTGTCCTACAGGGTTGCTATGAGTCGGAATCAGCTCAACGGCAACAGGTTTGGTTTTTTTGGTTTTGGTGGCTAGGTCCCATGGTGGCAATGGCCGGAACTGTAATGAAGGCATTTTCTACTCCCGGTAAGAGGGCAGTCTCTTTCCAGTTTCGAAGGTAGCAGTTTAGCCTGAGACCTCAGTTCTCTGAAGGATCTAAAAAAAGTTGTTGGTTTTCAGTTTTTAAGGTTTGTTTCTTGTTTTGAGAATGGGATGTATAACTCCCAAGCTTTTTATATAAAGGCTTAGAAACCAGAAGTTTCCAAACAGGATCATCTTTTTTAAAAGAGCATTCAGAGAACAAAAGTAACTACTGGGAGGAAAAAAAATTGCAACATAAGTGTACCAAAAGTACAATAGAAGAATTGAAATATAAAATTATGCATTCCACAGAAAGTACCAAAATAAGTAGGTCTTGGTACAAAAGAACGTCCAAAATTGGAGTCAATTAATATGATCTAAAATTGAAAAAAAAAAAAAAAAACCACTATATATATATATACACACACACATATATGTATGTATATATATATATATATATACACACATATATGTATGTATATATATATATATAAATGCTATTGTTTAGGGTTATTTAGCTAAATGAAGGTAAATAACAAATCTGATAAAACATTTGAAATTGCTTTCTCTGTGGAGCAGAAGATATTCTACTGTGCGAATGTGTGTTGTATATGTGTGTCTTTAAGAAGCCATGTAGAATTTTTAATATAGGAACATTTTTAAAAATGGACCCTGTCTTAGTAATCTAGTGCTGCTATAACGGAAATACCACAAGTAGATGGCTTTAACAAACAGTTTATTTCTTCACAGTAAAGAAGGCTGAAAGTCCAAATTCAGGAAGTCAACCCCAGGTGAAGTCTTTCTCTTTTTGTTGTCCTTCTCATTAGTTTCCCCTGGACTAGGAGCTTTTCCCTGCAGGGACCCCAGGTCCAAAGGACCTGCTCTACTCCCAGCACTGCTCCCTTGGTGCTACGAGGTGCCCCGCCTTCTCTCTGCTCACTTCTCTCTTTTATATGTCAAGAGATTGCCTCAAGGCACAATTCTATCCTGTAAATTGAGTCCTGCCTCACTGACACAACTGCTGCCCATCCTCCCTCATTAACATCATAGAGGCAGGATTTACAACATATGGGAAAATCACACAATACTGAGAATCATGGCCCAGCCAAATTGATACCTATGTTTTGATGGAGGTTTGAAGAAACCACTCAAAAACAGATTGTTGATTTCTGCATAATTTCCAAATCTCCCATCCTTGATGTTTATGTTGGTGTTGCTCATGTATTTTTTCAATTATTTGTAGGGGGTCTGTCATGGATTGAATTACGTCTATTTTTTTTTATCTATCTATCTATCTATCTATCTATCTATCTATCTATCTATCTTTCTAATCTATCATCTATCTACCTACCTATCTATCATCTACCTATCTACCTATCATCTATCTATATCTATCATCTATCTACCTGTCATCTATCTATCATCTATCTACCTACCTATCTATGATCTATCTATCTATCATCTATCTATCATCTATCATTATCTATTCTATTCTACTCTATCTTGTTCTTCTTGATCATTTTTTAAAATTTTATATTAAACACTATTTTTATTTTATATTTACAAAGTTATTTGTCAAATGACTAAATGCATCACTACTCAAAAGAGTTAGTAGTGTCACATATAAGAACTGGTGGTTCTTTTCAAAATGACTATTTTTAAATACGGAGAGAGAGAAAAGTGTTAAAAGAAAGCACTCTAATTCTATTTACTTGTATTGTTAGTCTTTATAATTCTGCATATTTTTGTAGTAATAATAACCTTTTCCTTCAAAACAAGGTTCAGTAACTTTCAACTGAGTAGCAGTGTGGACTTGATCATGCTGCTGGGATGAATCATGGTGGATACATTAGAAATGCTACCATTTTTCTCCTCAAATAATGTTCCCAGAAAGCATTTCAACTACTTTAAATATATTTTATAAAAACATATTTTTATAGCTATATTATGTTAGAAATGAACCAATTTTATGTAAATGAACATTCTGCATTCTGCAGATAAAACATGCTAATTTTAACAATTTCAGACGTCTGTGACAGAATTTCTAAACTACCCAACTGGATTAAACTGAGAAACATGAAAAAGTAATACATGGTTAGTCACCTTTTAATTCTTACATTTACATTAAAACACCACCTCAAAGGGCAAGGGTAATTTCACACTGTTAAAGTTTTAAATAGCTTTTATTTAAACTTAAACAAAATATGCTATTATTGAAACACAGTTATAATGATTCTTTTTTAAGACTTCCATTTTAAAATACATTGAATAATATAACTTTCTCCTCCCAAATAGCTAACACTGAAATGATTCTGTGAATATTATTATCTCATAACTATTTATTTCCAAAATTTTCTAAGTTAAAAATGTGTACCTCTAGGGGTATGTTTTCAATATTATACGTATAAACTTGCCCTTAAAACTGATTTTTTTTAATTGTATAATACCTATTTATATAAAATTTACATATTTGAATAGGTAATTACAGTGTATCCTCCAATCATGGAATAATAAGAGTGTTCCCATGTGTATAAGATTCAATACGTTTCAGGCATTTTCTAAGCAGTTTTCGTACATTTAACCCTCATAACTATTAGATTGTTGTTGTCAGCTGCTATCATTTCCACATTCCTTTTACAGAATAGGAAACTGAAGAATAGGAAGTTTATGACTTTGCCAAGGTCATGCAACTAGCACCTGCACCAGTATCCAAAACAACATGCATACTTCAGTCATCCGAAAGAAAAATAGTTTTTGGTAAGAAATTTTACTTTTCAGCTGAAATTTTGTATTCTGCGGTAATTTTTGGATTCTAAAAGTATAAATGCTTCAGGTAATATTAACTTTTTTTTTTCTACACATGACGTTTAAGTATCATTAAGTTCATGCCTTAGAAAAAAATTATTTCCCTTTAAAAACAGCTCTCAAATAGTATAATAAAAGTCAATGCTAAAATAGATTTAAAATATTTGCCTTAGATATCACACTTGATGGTTTGTGCCATTTGGTGTACTGTAGCTTAAAACAAAAATGAGATTGATCTGCAGAAATTTTTTCCCATTAAATGAAAATTTATTTCCTTTTTTCCTTAAGTGTCATCAATTTATGTTTGCAATTATTTTAAGTTAATGACTTATTTTCATTTTGCAAATCCCTGCACACTTGGCTACTTAGGTAACAACTACATTTTAGGCTTTCTAGTTAATGTTGAAAGGGTGAGCAGTCAAGAGATACCGCTTTCTTGCCCCCAGGTCGACCATGAAGTTGGAAGGAAACCATGTACTTACAAAAATAAATGAACGAATAAATAAATAAATAAATGCTGTGAGTACATGATATCTAAAGACATTAGTGTGTTGTAGCTAGTCATGCTGACCAGCAAGAGCTAAACCTTAGAATTTCAGGATTTTAAAAGTCAGCTAAATCTCTGATACCTTTAAACTGTCCATGGTAGAACTAATCATGACATGGAAATTGGCAAATACTGCAAATAAGGATTTTTTTTTTTTTTTTTTTTGAGATCCCATTATTATTCATTTTCTAGCACTTTACCCATCAGAGCACTACCTGATGATAGTTCAGGATGGAAATAGGTGGGTTTCAAGGCCTTCCAACCAAAGACCACTAAGAACACACTTGTACAAGTTGGAGAATCTCAGAGAGGGAGAATGCACACTATGGGGAACCAGAGGGTGTCTCAGTATAAGGGTGTTAGAAATGAGTGAGTGTGGGATATGTGTTCATGGTAGATGATAATAGGTTTTAGGAACAAATGCTTTACCGTAAATTGGATGCTTTAAGAAAGTAGAGGTCATTAAATGATTGGTACCATAATAAATCATATCTAACAAGATGCAAGAATTGATTGAGGCTAATGCTGAATTTGACGGCACTGGGTAATGCTGAATTTGGTGACAAAGCAGCAATCACTTACATTAACTGAAAGATAAATTTGGGGAATCTATTCAATGGCAATGGTTTGGTGTTTTGAGCAGTGTTCTTATTTTGTCTATATGTATACATGGTTATGTGATAGTTTTATTTTTGTCTTGATTCATCGTGGTCAAGAGTGGCCTTGTCTGATGTTATTGTTTTGTGAAATTATTCATATTCAACAAGAAAACACCAATGCTTAGCTGATAATGCCAGGCCAGGTCATGAAAGTCAGGAACTGCTTTTTCTCTTTCTTTTGTATTACAATGAGGTATTTAAAAGTGTTTAATTTTTGACCCCGCCTTGCTGCCTTCCCTTGAGAAAACCATTGTATGCCACCCTCACCACAAAACGTCTATAGCAACGGCACTAGTCTTTGTTCCAAAGTGGGGATAATAGTAGTTCAGTACAATCAGTTCAGGACACCTCATGGTCTCTTGGAGTGAGGAGGGATAGCCTACAGACTATCACTCTCTCAACCTTGCCAAGTGATTATAACTTACCAAAACCAAAAACCAAACCCGTTGCCTTCGAGTCGATTCTGACTCATAGCAACCCTACAGGACAGAGAAGAACTGCCCCATAGAGTCAGCAAGGAGTGCCCGGTGGATCCAAACTGCTGACCCAGTTAGCAGATATAGCTCTTAACCACTATCCTACCAGGGTTTCTGATTATAACTTAGGGAAGCTGAATCCTTGAAAAGCAGCTTTTGCTTCTTAACGGTTTGACAGCAAAACTGATTAGAGAAGCTTCCTGGTGGAAAGCCAGGCAGAATGAGAACGATCAACAATGTCTGCCTCCTTCCTGTTTATTGAACTCATCTGTGAGAACGTTGACCCAATCATAGCCTCCAGCATGAGATTTAGAAAGCTTATAGGCACCTCATAGGAGTAATTTCACATCCAAAATAACTAGACACTAAAAGAATATTATTTCCTGGAAAGAAAAATGACAAACAAAATAATTACTTCATTCAACAGATATTCATTTGGTGCATGTTACATACCAAATCTATTACAGGTGTTGAAGGAAACATCTGTTTAAAAAACAAAAAGGCAAAATTCTGTCCTTGTAAAGCATACATTCTAGCAGAGTGAGGCAGACAATAAATATAAAAACAAGTGGATTTATTTTATGAGATGATAAGTACTATGGGAAAATGAAACATTTAAGAAGGCATCAGGGTGAATATTACAATTTTAAATGAATGTTTACAATATGACTCACTAAAAGGGAAACTTTCCAGTAAAGACTTCAATAATGAGACCATGTAGGCAATACGATTATATTAATTATATTGGATTAAAAAAAAATTGAGAAAGTAGAGAAAGCCAGTACAGGTGCTCAGGAAGAAGCATGTTTGCCATGGTAGGGCAGTAATAGGCCAAAAATTTGGACTGTGTGAGCAAAGTATAGTAGGAGTTCATAGAAATATGGAGAGTTTTTTAAAGCCTTGGAGATAATTCTGAGAATTTGAGGGTTTTCTCTGAGAAAATGGAGAATCCCTGAATTTGAGCAGAGACTAAAGTAACCTGATATGTATTTTTCAAAGGATCTTCAGATTAATGAGTGTGAAACAAGCTGATGGGGATATGGTAAACACATGGACCCCAGGTTGATGGCTATTACAATAATCTTGCTAAGAGATGATGATGCCTTCATTCAGAGAGAGCGTTAGAGATAGTAAAAAATGGCTATATGCTGGGAATATTTTGAAGGAAGGTCCAAATTAATTTCCTGGGGGGGTGGGGGGAAACACATGTAGATTATTAGAATCCAAAAGAAGCCAAGCATGACTACACCACTATTGTCAGAATTAACGGAAAGGATGAAATTGAAATTATTAGAAATGAGGAATATGATCAGTAGGTTGAATTTAAATGATGTAGAAAGTTAAAGATCTGAAGTATTATTGGAAGAGATCAAGAAATAGAAAGACTAATACTTTAAAATTAGCCTGACACATTTTATTGGGAAGATAAAGAAAGATATTAGCAATTTGAAGAAGAATAAGAAATCATTAAAAAACAAAGGGGAACTATTTGTTATAAAAAACATAAATAATGAAGTAAATTGATGGGATAGGTTGTTGGATAAATCTAAATGAGGAACAACTGATTGAACAACTTGCAACTCAGCAAAATATCCAAAGGAAAGAAGAAGGAAATAGGAAATATAAAAGTCTAGAGATATAAACCCCACACATCTGTTTGTCTTACTGTGGTGGTTTGCTTGTTGCTGCGATGCTAGAAGCTATGCCACCAGTATTTCAAATACCAACAGGGTCATGTTTGGCTGTCAGGTTTCAGCTGAGCTTCAAAACTAAGACAGTCTAGGAAGAAGCACCTGGTGGTCTACTTCTGAAAAAAATTAGCCAGTGAAAACCTTATGAATAGTAGTGGAATGCCGTCTGATGAAGTGCTGGAAGATGAGCCCCTCAGGTTGAAAGGCACTCAAAATATGATGGGAGGGAGGGCAGGATAGGGTTATTTACTGATTAGATAGTAGATAAGAACTACTTTGGGTGAAGAGAAGAACAACACTCAATACAGGGGAGGTCAGCACAACTGGACTAAACCAAAAGCAAAGAAGTTTCCTGAATAAACTGAATGCTTTGAAGGTCAGCAAAGCAGGGGCAGGGGTTTGGGGACTATGGCTTCAAGGGACATCTAAGTCAATTGGCAAAATAAAATCTATTAAGAAAGGATTCTGCATCCCACTTTGAAGTGTGGCATCTGGGTCTTAAATGCTAGCAAGCTGCCATCTAAGATGCACCAATGAGTCTCAACCTACCTGGATCAAAGGAGAATGAAGAACACCAAGCTTACAAGGTAATTATGAGCCCAAGAGACAGAAAGGGCTACGTGAACTAGAGACTACATCATCCTGAGACCAGAAGAATTAGATGGTGCCTGGCCACAACTGATGACTGCCCTAACAGGGAGCACAACAGAGAACCCCTGAAAGAACAGGAGAACAGTGGAATGCAGACCCCAAATTCTCGTAAAAAGACCAGACTTAATGTTCTGATTGAGACTAGAAGGACCCTGGTGGTCAGGGTCCCCAACCCTTCTGTTGGCGCAGGACAGGAACCATTCCTAAAGCTAACTCGTCATACATGGATTGGACTGGACAAAGGATTGGAGAGAGATGCTGATAAGGAGCGAGCTTCTTGGATCAGGGGAACTCAAGACTATGTTGACATCTCTTGTCTGGAGGGGATATGGGAGGGTAGAGGGGGTTAGAAACTGGCAAAATGGTCACAAAAGGAAAGACTGGAAGGAGGGAGCGGGCTGACTCATTGGGGGGGAGTAAATGGCGCATGGGGTGAGGTGTATATAAGTTTATATGTGAGAGACTGACTTGATTTGTAAACATTCACTTAAATCACAATAAAAATTATTTAAAAAAATATGATGGGAAAAGCTGCCTCCTTAGAGTCGACTGTTATGACATGGATGAAGTCAAGCTTTCAGGACCTTCATTTGCATGACTCAAAATGAGAAGAAAAAAACTGCAAATATACATTAATAATAGGAGCATGGAATGTATGCAGTATGAATCTAGGAAAACTGGAAATCATCAAAAAATGAAATGGAGCACATAAACATCCATATCCTAGGCATTAGTTAGCTAAAATGGACTGGTATTGGCCATTTTCCGTTGGACAATCATATCGTCTACTATGTCGGGAATGACAAATTGAAGAGGAATGGCATTGCATTCATCATCAAAAAGAACATTTCAAGATCAGTCCTGGAGTACGATGTTGTCAGTGACAGGGGGATATAAATATACCTACAATGAAGACCAGTTAATATGACTATAATTCAAAGCTATGCACCAACTGCTAAGGCCAAAGATGAAGAAACTGAAGATTTTTACCAACTTCTGCAATCTGAAGTTAATCAACCGTGCAATGAAGACGCATTGATCATCGCTAGTGATTGTAATGCTAAAGTTGGAAACAAAGAAGAGGAAATAGTGTTTGGAAGAAAAGGGCATGATGATAGAAACGATGCCAGATATTGCATGACAATTTTGCAAGACAAATGACTTTTTCATCACAAATACATTTTTTCAATAACATAAATGGTGATTATGCACATGGACCTCACTGGATGGAGTACACAGGAATCAAATTGGCTACATCTGTGGAATGAGACTGCGGAAAAGCTCAATATCATCTGTCAGAACATGGCCACGGGCCAAATGCAGAACAGACCATCAATTGCTTGTATGGAAGTTCAAGTTGAAGGTGAAGAAAATTAAAAAGATTTCACTAGGGCCAAAGAACAACTTTGAGTATATCCCAACTGACTTTAGACACTATCTCGAGAACAGATTTAATGCACTGAACACTGATGTCCGGAGGTCAGAAGAGTTGTGGAATGACATCAAGGGCATCATACGTGAAGAAAGAGGTCATCGAAAAGACAGGGAAGAAGGAAAAGACCAAAATGGATGTCAAAAGAGAATCTGAAGCCTGCTCTTGAACATAGAGTAGCTAAATCAAATGAAAGAAATGATGAAATAAGAAATCTGGACAAAAGATTGGAAAGGGCAGCTTGAGAAGACAAAGTATTACAATGAAATGTGCAAAATCCTGGAGTCAGAGATCTAAAACGGAAGAACAAGCACAGCATTTCTCAAACTGAAAGAACTGAAGAAAAAATTCAAGCCTCGAGTTGAAGTATTGAAGAATCCTACAGGGAAAATATTAAATGACATTCAACCACTTAAGGAGGTAGCGGATGATCAAGAACCCACGGTACTGAAGGAAAAGCTCCAAACTGCACCGATAGCATGGGCAAAAAAAACCCCTCCAGATTCACAGAATACCAATTGAAATGTTTCAATAAATGGATACAGAGCTAGAAATGGTCAGTAATTTATCCCAAGAAATCTGGAAGACAGCTACCTGGTCAACAAAGTGGAAGAAATCCATATTTGTGTCCATTCCAAAGAAAAGTGATTCAACAGAATGAGGAAATCATCAAGCAATATCATTAATATCACAGACAAGTAAACTTTTACAGAAATCATTCAAAAGTGGTTACAGCAGTACATGGACAGAGAACGGCCAGAAATTCAAGCTGGATTCAGAACAAGAGATATCATTGCTGATGTCAGATGAGTCTTGGCTGAAGGCAGAGAATAACAGAAAGATGTTTACCTATGTTTTATTGACTATGCAAATGCATTGGGCTCTGTGGATATAACAAATTACGGATAACAGTGCAAAGAATAAGAATTCCAGAGCGCTTAATTGCGCTGATGCAGAACGTGTATATAGACCAAAAGGCGTTCATTCAAACAGAACAAGGGGATGCTGAGTGGCTTAGAACCAGGAAAGGTATGAGTCAGGGAGGTATCCTTTTACCATATTTATTCAATCTGTATGCTGAGGGAATAATCCAAGAAACTGTACTATATGAAGAAGAATGCAGCATTGAGATTGGAGGAAGATTCATTAACAACCTATGATATGTAGATGACACAATAATGTTTGGAAAATGAGGAGGACATGAAACATTAATTGATGAAGATCAAAGCTACAGCCTTCAGTATGGATTACATCTTAACATAAAGAAACAAAAAACCTCGCAAATGGATCAATAAGTAACATCATGACAGATGGAGAATAGATTGACTTTGTCAAGGATTTCATTTTACTTGGATCCACAATCAACGCCTATGGAGGCAGCAGTCAAGAAATCAAAAAATATATTGCATTGGGCAAATCTGCTACAAAAGACCTCTTTGAAGTGTTAAAAAGTGAAGATGTCACTTCAAGGACTAAGGTGCCCCTGACCCAATGCATGATATTTTTAACCACTTCATACGCAGGTGAAAACTGGACAATGAAAAAAGAAGATTGAAGAAAAATTGATGCCTTTGAATTATGTTATTGGTGAAGTATATTGAATACACCGTGGACTGCCAAAAGAACAAACACGTATGTTTTGGAAGAAGTATAGCCAGAATGCTCCTTAGAAGCAAGAATGGCAAGACTTCCTCTCACATACTTTGTATGTGCCAACAGGAGGGACCAGTCCCAGGCAAAGGACATCAAGCTTGGTAAAGTAGACGGTCAGCGAAAAAGAGGAAGACCCTCAATGAGATGGATTGACACAGTGGTTTCAACAATGGGCTCAGACACAGAAATGATTAGGCTTATTAACAGCAAAACTAGCTACAAAACAATATTTACTTTTGTATATTCAAAAAATGTAATAAGAAAAAAGATTACTAAGTGTCTCCAGTGGAAAATTATGGATTGTATAGGGCACACTCTTCTAGGTTCAAGGATTCTAGCCTTTGCCCTTAAGCTAATTTACAACTCTAAATTGTAGGCAACTGAAAGTCACAAAAAATAATTCTTGTCTAAGAACATATGAATGAATTATGTTCAGTGGAAGTTCAATTAACTTTCTTCTCTTTCCTCATCTTCCCTTGAAAAAGACAATTTTAAGTCCATTTGTAAATTATTTTCAACATTTCTTTAAACAAATATATGCTTCTTTCAATTCTCCTTTGAAATTGTTGGCATATCTCCCTGGCTTTCTCATTAATACTGAATTAAATAGAATTTGTTTTAAAGGATTAATTTCGTACCTGAATGAGAGGAATGCTTTTGCCTTTTTTGAAACATTTTCTCTAAGAATTTTGGATGTTTTCTTTGTTATCTAGTGCTGCTGTAACAGAAATACCACAAGTGGATGGCTTTAACAAAGGGAAATTTATTCTCTCACCTAAACTGTCTGGCTAAAAGTCCGAATTCAGAGTGCCAGCTTCAAGGGAAGTCTTTCTTCCTGTGTCAGCTCAGGGGGAAGGTCCTTGTAATCAATCTTTCCCTGGACTAGGAGCTTCTTAGCTTGGGGACCCTGGATCCAAGGACATGTTCTGTTCCTGGCACTACTTTCTTGGTGGTCCCCCATGTCTGTCTGCTCAATTCTCTTTTTTGTATCTCAAAAGAGATTGACTTAAGACACAACCTAATCTTGTAGATTGAGACCTGCCTCATTAACATAACTGCCACTAATCTTGCTGCATTTACAACATATAAGAAAATCACATCAGATGACAAAATAGTGGATAGTCAAGTCATACTGGGAAACATGGCCTAGCCAAGTTGACACATGTTTTGGGGGGACACAATTCAATCCATAACAGAAGTCTTCCCATCTGATAGAGCTAAAGAAGTGTATGTCATATAAACTATTTAAATCCAGGCACATTATTTTTCTTGGTTTCCAGGGGTGAATTGAAAGTGCCAATAGAATTTTGTTGACTCTTTATTTTTCTAATTTTAGTTTTCTTCTTTATGGATTTTGTTAGTGGCTAACAAATGGAAGCAATGATTAAGAATTTGGATTTATGGGCTGATCGTTTGTGATCTCTACAAATGGATTGATGGTTTATGGACATCAGTTCTGAGCTGGATAAGAGAAGATAGAGAAGATAAACAAAAGTTGTCTATTTGTTTACTGTTTGCTCAAATCTATTAAGAATTTTGTGACTCTAGGTAAAGAGAACAATTCTTTTATATCTGAATCAATGAATTTTTGTGTTTTCCTATCTACTCTTGAATGATGGCTGCAACTATAAAATTTGAGATATAAAATATCTTTAAGTCTCCTGTATATGTGTCTATAATTTAGAAGGAACTTTACCTCTCATTGTGTGGATGAATAATCTTTTATCCTCTCTGGAAGGTAATTGATAAATTTAATTATATGTTCTCTTAAAGTAAAAGAGTCCTGTTATAATTGGCTTATGGAGATAAGCACTTATGTAAGTAATCAGTTGCTAAAATCCACAGATTATAAGGAAATTAAACTTTGAAAATTTTAATGTGCTGTAATTAAAAGGGAAAACCTGGTGACATAGTGGTTAAGTCCTATGGCTGCTAACCAAAGGGTCTGCAGTTCAAATACACCAGGCGCTTCTTGGAAACTCTATGGGGCAGTTCTACTCTGTTCTATAGGGTCGCTATGAGTCGGAATCGGCTCGACGGCACTGGGTTTGGTTTTGGTTTTGGTAATCAAAAGATAAAAATATTTTTACAGAAACATAAAATAATTTAAATATACATAATTTAGGTAAAATTTTGGCAACAAAAAATTTATTAATTTTTATTTAGTAAAAATAGCTATACCTTTTCTGATTGATTAAGTAAAATGCTATCATGCCTTTTTAGTCTACATCAGTATGATTTTTATAATTTCAAGCCATGTTTACTGATCAAAAATGTTAGTGTATAAAACGATTGCCAATATTTTTTACCAATTGCCATTGAGCCAGCACTGACTCATGGCTACCTCATGTGTGCCAGAGTAGAACTGTGCACCCCTGGGTTTTCAATAGCTGGTATATTAGTGGTAGATCACCAGGCCTTTCTTTCAAGGCACCGCTGTGTAGACTGGACCTTTTAATCTTTGGCTTTGCAGTCAATTGCATAAAGCATTCATGCCACCCAGAGAGTCTCTTATGGTGATTAAGAGTATGAAAAATGTAAATGTGTGTTTAACTAAATTGGATCATTATTCTGACAAGCTCAATGCTAATTATGCTTTGTAGCATGTCAACATAATGATAATTTTCAAGATCTTAAGATAATTTACAAACAAGGACTGATGCAATTGATTTAATTAATTGTTTATCCAGAGTAGTTCTTGGCGAAAAAGAAGATAGAAATATTGATTATGAAGCAGAATTTTAAGTTAATATACTTTTGCTTCTTATGTTTCTATGCTACAAAAAGACCATTCGTTTGGTCTATGCTAAGGAAAATGTTCATTTTTTTCTGCTTTGAGAGGTTGTCTGAGGGACATTTGTGTCTGTAGAAAGTAATGGTATATGTATTCAGAACCTCTGCTTATCTGCTAAAATTCTGATGTATGATAGACATTTCTTAGCTACCTACTCCTTCATCAGTGTTCTCTATAAAGTACAATGTAGTTACTTTGACAAAAGTTATACTAATTAACATAAGTCAGAGTATACTAGAGCAAAAGGGACCAAACTAAACCCAGTGCCGTCGAGTCGATTCCAACTCATAGCGACCCTATAGGGCAGAGTAGAACTGCCCCATAGAGTTTCCAAAAAGCACCTGGCAGACTCGAACTGCCTACTTTTTGGTTCACAGCTGTAGCACTTAACCGCTACGCCACCAGGATTTCTGGAGCAAAAGGGACAGATAGGCAAAATATGTTCAGGCTTCTGATTTGTTCAGTTTTTTTTCCCCTACTGCCAAATACCTTTATAAAAATTTATTGAGCTTTTTTTTTTGTGTGTTACAGCTGTAAATATTTACTGTATTAGAAATCAAAACTGAGAAAGTTTGTAAATTCAAATTTGTTGATTTCATTGTAGACAGTAATGATGGACGCATTCTATGATTATAACATGATAGTAGTATTATACAATTGCTTCTGACTTCATGGACTTTTCGAGAGCTATCCTAATGTAAAGTATCTGTTTTAGAATATTAGAGCATACTGGAAGACAAAACTTAAAAAGCAAGTTTTATTTGCACTGGTTTATAACATTTGAGTTAGAAAACCCATAAAATACGTTCAAATCTCAGCACAGTGCTCATTTGACTTCACTTTTTTCTTTGGTTTACTGTTTATTGACTTTCCTTGCAATATGAGGGGTTATTTTTTGTTGTGTGTTTTTTTTTTTTTTTTCCTGCTTCGATGACAGATACCCTGTGCCTATCCAAAATAACTTTCTGAGCTTTATATTTATTTTATTGTTTCCTTAATTATTTAAGAAAACAAACAAGTTCCTTGCCTACAAAAGAGCTAAGGTTGTTTAAGGTTGTATTAAATTCTGTTTTTATTTTTAAAATATCTTATTGTTACTTCGATTAAATCGGTAACGAGGTATTGTTTTTCAGCACCCCTGATCCTATCTTAATCAAATCTTCAATTTCCTCACAATGATTTTGTATTTGCATTTTAAAAATCTGCTTCCTATATTAGGAGAAAGAAATGAAACGTTAGGGCATCATTTACAGCTAAAACTATCTTTGATATTTCCCAAAGGGCCTCTGGAAAATGACAAAGATTTGTTCTTTTACCTTATAAAACTAGTTCCTAGAAAAAATATGTTTTATATGTTATTATTTACAAGTTATATGAAAAATATTGTCATATTAGACGAGATGGTCAGCCTTCCCTAGGTTAAATTTGTGTAGGTAAATTGCTACTAATATAAATATTTCAGAAATGTATGTTTTATGCAAATGTGGGGATTCTCTGTATTTCCTTATATTTCTGTGCTTCTGGAAAAAGCCCTGAACTCCTGAGACAGGACCATGTGTATGATATAAAGATACAAGATGTTTGCCTTCACTTCTCCCAGAAATATTCTACTCTTCATATATCATGGAGTTAAATCTGTAAATATTTATCTAGTCAATTTCTCTCATCCAAAAGGATAGTAAACTTTACCTATCTCCCCTACAGAACTAAATTTTTACAGACAAGTCTAAGACCTTTGGTTAAATCTCATTGTGCCAAGGAGCACTGCTTCCCAAAATGAAGACATCTCTAGGCTGTAAAAGCTGGAGACACTCAGGATTCATTTGCCCTTGTAAAGATGTTTTTACATTTCTAGAAAATTAGGATTAGAACCAGCCTCAAAGGAGTCGAAGTTTTTTGTTTGTTTTTTCTTTTTTTTTTTTCTCTCCTTTCTGCAGAAGAGGGGTACAGCTGTCTCTCTATTATACAAAATTGGAGAAAGTTTTTTGTTCTCCATCCTCATCTATGGGGTGTCATCTCTTTTCGCATCTCCTTCAGGACTAAAGTGTGTGAGACTAGTGCTGTGATGTTACTCTGGCTTTTACTTGACGTTAACTGTGCAAATGAAGTAACATGTCAGACCCTTCACAGTTCTAGAAAAATATGAAATTTCCTAAGAATATATCAATGTTCATAGTTTTCTATTTATCAGAGTCCTGGTGATGCTTTGCCTGATATTAGACAATAAGAATTAAGTGTTACCAGACATCAATTATTATTTAAATTTTTATAAGGCCTCAACCCTAATTTATTAGTTTGAATCCAGTATCTTCTAAGCCAATGTTTTCAATTGTGGGTGCATATCGTAATTATGTATAAAGTTTCATAAAATACAAATGTTTAGGTCCTAATTCAGAATCACTGAATATCAGTACTTGACTACATTTATGCATTTTTGGTATTTTCTTAGTATATCATGTCTTAGTATATTATATCTCAGGATTACTCATTTTTACAAATTACCTCTACCACAAGCTGAATCCTTTGAAAATCGAGTTAATACTTTCCATGCTACAGAAATATACATTGATTAGCCAGTTGCATTATTCCTATATGAACTCTCAACAGAATTTTTATATTTAAAAAGGTATTAACCAGGGTCTTATTAAGATTCTTTCATTTACAGATAGATTTTGTTTTACTCTTGTCTTAGTTTCTTAGTGCTGCTATAACAGAAATACCACAAATGGGTGGTTTTAAAAAACATGCATTTATTTTCTCATGGTTTAAGAGGCTAGAAGTATGAATTCAAGTGCAGACATAGGAGAAGGCTCTCTCTGTCTGCTCTGGAGAAAATGCTTCTCTCAGCTTCTGTAGCGTTCTTCACAGTGTTTCTTGGAGATCTCCATGTGACATTTATCTTCCTTCCATTTGTGTTTTCTTGCTTGCTTGTCTGTCTCTGTTTCTATTCTGTTCTTTATGTATCTCAAACATGATTAGGTTTAACTCTTTGGTGACCTGATTATTTCGTGATTTAAATTTTTTGATGTGTTTTCATTAATGGAACCATGCTGAATCATTGAGTGTATCTGAATTTTTGGAAAGTAGTATGAATTTAGGAAACTGTCGTGGCGTAGTGGTTAAGTGCTAAGGCTGCTAACCAAAAGGTCTGCAGTTTGAGTCCACCAGGTGCTCCTTGGAAACTCTATAGGGCAGTTCTACTCTGTCCTTTAGGGTTGCTCAGAGTTGAAATTGACTTGATGGTAATGGGTTTGTTTTTTTTTTTTTGTTTAGTATGAATTTATTTTCTTGCCCCCTTTCACAAGCCTACCTTAAGTGTTTAGTGATACATATGTTGTTGTTGTTATTATGTGCCATCGAGGTTAGTTTAGACTGATAGAGACCCTATGTATAACAGAAAAAAACAGTGCCCGATCCTGTGCCATCCTCACAATTGTTTATGAGTTTGAGCCCATTGTTGCAGGCACTGTGTAAATCCATCTTGTTGAGAGTCTTCCTCTTTTTCCTTGACCCTCTACTTTATCAAGCATGATGTCTTTCTCCAGGGACTGATTTCTCCTGATAACATGCCAAAATACACGAGACAAGTCTTGTCATCCTCGCTTCTAAGGAACATTCTGGCTGTACTCCTTTCAAGACAGATTTGTTCATTCTTTTTGCAGACCATGACATACTCAGTGTTCTTCACCAACACTACCATTCAAATGCATCAATTCTTCCGGCTTCCTTATTCATCCTGCAGGTTTCACATGCATATGAGGTGATTGAAAATACCATGGCTTGGGTCAGGCTCACCTTAGTCCTCAAAGTGATATATTTGGTTTTTTTAACACTTTGAAGAGGCCGTTTGCAGCAGATTTTCCCAATGAAATACATTGTTTGATTTCTTGACTGCTGTTTCCATGAGCGTTGATTGTGGATCCAAGTAAAATGGATCTACTACCCATCTCTCAATTCGTTCTACTGTGGTTGCCAACATTATGTCAAATACCACCAGGATCATCCATGATGGACAGGTTTCAGCAGAATTTCCAGACTAAGGCACACTAGAAAGAAGGACCTGGGAATCTATATCTGAAAAAAAAAAAAAAATTACCCAGTGAAAACTTTGTGAATAACAGCAGAACATTGTCTCATATAGCACCAGGAGGTGAGCCTTTCAGGTTGGAGGATACTCAAAATACAACTGGGGAAGAGTTCCCTCCTCAAAGTGGAGTCGATCCTTATGGTACACATGAAGTAGCACTAATTATACTAATTATACCCCGGTATATTTTTATATAGTACATATGTGTAACAAATGCAAATTTTGAAAATTTCTATTTTTCTTTCCAAAAATTCAGACACTTCATATAATACCCTGTGAAAACAGTAGTTTGTAGCACATGCCCATTTCTTCAGTTTCAAACAGTCATAAAGGCCTCTGCCTTGTGCAGCATGCCCTGTCAGTGGGACACCAGCTTCGCAATAAACCCCAGAGGATGAAAAAGTTCATGGCCGCCATATGTGCCACCAGGCCCGAAACAGTTAAGGCACACCCTACAGCGATACGGCATCACTAACATAACAAAGAAAATCCTATTCCTGAGTAGGATCAAAACCACAGATATGGGTGTTAGGATTTCAACACATATTTTGGGGGAACAAAATTCAATCTATAACAACTCAAATGCTTGCTTAAAATCACTGCAATCAGCTACAGGACAAGATTTCTTTCTTCAAAGGTCTGTCTCAGAGTTCTGTGGGGAAAAAAAAAATTCTAGCAGGTATCTCAAACGACTGACACTGCAAAGAATAGTTTTTTGAGTACAGAGGTACAGGGTTCTGATATCATTGTTTAGACAACATTCAGACAATACCTGGGCTGCTAGGATTTCCAGAACTCTTTTTAGTTTCAGCAGATTGCTTTGTGAAACTGCTAATAGAAGATCAAGGTGAACAAGTATTAACTACATAAAGCCTAATAAACTGAAGGACATTAAATTATGTAGTTTGTTTGGATTATTGATAACATTATTTAATGTTTTATTTTCTGGATATATAAGGAAGCCCTTTTTCTTTTGTCTTAAGTTGTCTGTAACCCATAACTATTTAGTAGGCTCTGCTTCTGGAAACTGAAATGAAGTATTTTAAAATAACATTTCATTTTCACTGACAATTTCCCTTCTACAATTCTTAAATTTTTTTATTGACTTCGTGGTTTTTTTTAATTATTTTTATTGAGTTTTAAGTGAACGTTTACAAATCAAGTCAGTCTGTCACATATAAGCTTATATACACCTTACTCCATACTCCCATTTATTCTCCCCCTAATGAGTCAGCCCTTCCAGTCTCTCCTTTCCTGACAATTTTGCCAGTTTCTAACCATCTCTACCCTCCTATCTCCCCTCTAGACAGGAGATGCCAACACAGTCTCAAGTGTCCACAAGTAGCTCACTCTTCATCAGCATCTCTCTCCAACCCTTTGTCCAGTCTCTTCCATGTCAGATGAGTTCTCTTCGGGAATGGTTCCTGTCCTGAGTCAACAGAAGGTTTGGGGACCATGACCGCCGGGATTCCTCTAGTCTCAGTCAGACCACTAAGTCTGGTCTTTTTATGAGAATTTGGGGTCTGCATCCCACTGATCTCCTGCTCCCTCAGGGCAGTCATCAGTTGTGGCCAGGTACCAACTAGTTCTTCTGGTCTCAGGATGATGTAGGTCTCTGATTCACGTGGCCCTTTCTGTCTCTTGGGCTCTTAGTTATCGTGTGACCTTGGTGTTCTTCATTCTCCTTTGCTCCAGGTGGGTTGAGACCAATTGATGCATCTTAGATGGCCGCTTATTAGTATTTAAGACCCCAGACGCCACATTTCAAAGTGAGATGCAGAATGTTTTCATAATAGAGTATATTATGCCAATTGACTTAGAAGTCCCCTTAAACCATGGTCCCCAAACCCCCGCCCTTGCTCCGCTGACCTTTGAAGCATTCAGTTTATCCCGGAAACTTCTTTGCTTTTGGTCCAGTCCAGTTGAGCTGATCTTCCATGTATTGAGTATTGTCCTTCCCTTCACATAAAGCAGTTCTTATCTACTAACTAATCAGTAAATAACCCTTTCCCACCCTCCCTCCCTCCCCACCTCGTAACCACAAAAGTATGTTTTCTTCTCAGTTTATACTATTTCTCAAGATCTTATAATAGTGGTCTTATACAATATTTGTCCTTTTGCCTCTGACTAATTTTGCTCAGCATAATGCCTTCCAGGTTCCTCCATGTTATGAAACGTTTCACAGATTCCTCACTGTTCTTTATCGATGCATAGTATTCCATTGTGTGAATACACCACAATGTATTTAACCATTCATCCCTTGATGGACACCTTGGTTGCTTCCAGCTTTTTGCTATTGTAAACAGAGCTGCAATAAACATGGGTGTGGATATATCCGTTTGTGTGAAGGCTCTTATTTCTCTAGGGTATATTCCGAGGAGTGGGATTTCTGGGTTGTATGGTAGTTCTATTTCTAACTGTTTAAGATAACGCCAGATAGATTTCCAAATTCGTTGTACCATTTTACATTCTCACCAGCAGTGCATAAGAGTTCCAATCTCTCCGCAGCCTCTCCAACATGTATTATTTTGTGTTTTTAGATTAATGCCAGCCTTGTCGGAGTGAGATGGAATCTCATCGTAGTTTTAATTTGCATTTCTCTAATGGCTAATGATCGAGAGCATTTTTTCATGTATCTGTTAGCTGCCCGAATACCTTCTTTAGTGAAGTGCGTGTTCATACCCTTTGCCTACTTCTTGATTGGGTTGTTTGTCTTTTTGTGGTTGAGTTTTGACAGAATCATATAGATTTTAGAGATCAGGCGCTGGCCGGAGATGTCATAGCTGCGAATTCTTTCCCAATCTGTAGGTGGTCTTTTTACTCTTTTGATGAAGTCTTTAGATGAGCATAGGTGTTTGATTTTTAGGAGCTCCCAGTTATCGGGTTTCTCTTCGTCATTTTTGGTAATGTTTTCTATTCTGTTTATGCCTTGTATTAGGGCTCCTAGGGTTGTCCCTATTTTTTCTTCCATGCTCTTTATCGTTTTAGTCTTTATGTTTAGGTCTTTGATCCACTTGGAGTTAGTTTTTGTGCATGGTGTGAGGTATGGGTCCTGTTTCATTTTTTTGCAAATGGATATCCAGTTATGCCAGCACCATTTGTTAAAAAGACTGTCTTTTCCCCAATTAACTGACACTGGGCCTTTGTCAAATATCAGTTGCTCATATGTGGAAGGATTTATATCTGGGTTCTCAATTCTGTTCCATTGGTCTATGGGCCTGTTGTTGTACCAGTACCAGCCTGTTTTGACTACTGTGGCTGTATAATAGGTTCTGAAATCAGGTAGAGTGAGGCCTCCCACTTGCTTCTTCTTTTTCAGTAATGCTTTGCTTATCCGAGGCTTCTTTCCCTTCCATATGAAGTTGGTGATTTGTTTCTCTATCACCTTAAAAAATGACATTGGAATTTGGATCGGAATTGCATTGTATGTATAGATGGCTTTTGGTAAAAAAAAACATTTTTACTATGTTAAGTCTTCCTATCCATGAGGAAGGCATGTTTTTCCACTTAAGTAGGTCGTTTTTAGTTTCTTGTAGTAGTGCTTTGTAGTTTTCTTTGTATAGGTCTTTTACATCTTTGGTAAGATTTATTCCTAAGTATTTTATTTTCTTGGGGGCTACTGTGAATGGTATTGATTTGGTGATTTCCTCTTCGGTGTTCTTTTTGTTGATGTAGAGGAATCCAAGTGACTGTTGTATGTCTATCTTATAACCTGAGACTCTGCCAAACTCTTCTATTAGTTTCAGTAGTTTTCTGGTGGATTCGTTGGGGTTTTCTGTGTATAAGATCATGTCATCTGCAAATAGAGATAATTTTACTTCCTCCTTGACAATCCGGATGCCCTTTATTTCTTTGTCTAGCCTAATTGCCCTGGCTAGGACTTCTAGCACAATGTTGAATAAGAGCAGTGATAAAGGGCATCCTTGTCTGGTTCCCGTTGTCAAGGGAAATGCTTTCAGGCTCTCTCCATTTAGAGTGATGTTGGCTGTTGGCTTTGTATAGATGCCCTTTATTATGTTGAGGAATTTTCCTTTTGGTAAGAGTTTTTGTCATGAATGGGTGTTGGACTTTGTCAAATGCCTTTTCTGCATCAATTGATAAGATCATGTGGTTTTTGTCTTTTGTTTTATTTATATAGTGGATTACTTTAATGGTTTTTCTAATATTAAACCAGCCTTGCATATCCGGTATAAATCCCACTTGTTCATGGTGGATTAATTTTTTGATATGTTGTTGAATTCTATTGGCTAGAATTTTGTTGAGGATTTTTGCATCTATGTTCATGAGGGATATAGGTCTAAAATTTTCTTTTTTTGTGATGTCTTTACCTGGTTTTGGTATCAGGGAGATGGTGGCTTCATAGAATGAGTTAGGTAGTATTCCGTCATTTTCTATGCTTTGAAATACGTTAAGTAGTAGTGGTGATAACTTTTCTCTGAAAGTTTGGTAGAACTCTGCAGTATAGCCATCCGGGCCAGGGCTTTTTTTTGTTGGGAGTTTTTTTATTACCATTTCAATCTCTTTTTTTGTTATGGGTCTATTTAGTTGTTCTACTTCTGATTGTGTTAGTTTAGGTAGGTAGTGTTTTTCCAGGAATTCATCCATTTCTTCTAGGTTTGCAAATTTATTAGAGTACAGTTTTTCATAATAATCTGATTTGATTCTTTTAATGTCAGTTGGGTCTATTGTGATGTGGCCCTTCTCGTTTCTTATTCGGGTTATTTGTTTCCTTTCCTGTATTTCTTTAGTCAGTCTGGCCAATGGTTTATCAATTTTGTTAATTTTTTCGAAGAACCAGCTTTTGGCTTTGTTAATTCTTTCAATTGTTTTTCTTTTCTCTAATTCATTTCGTTCAGCTCTAATTTTTATTATTTATTTTCTTCTGGTGCCTGATGGATTCTTTTGTTGCTCACTTTCTATTTGTTCAAGTTGTAGGGACAGTTCTCTGATTTTGGCTCTTTCTTCTTTTTGTATGTTTGCATTTATCGATATAAGTTGGCCTCTGAGCACTGTTTTTGCTGTGTCCCAGAGGTTTTGATAGGAAATATTTTCATTCTCGTTGCATTCTATGAATTTCCTGATTCCCTCCTTGATGTCTTCTATACCCCAGTCTTTTTTCAGGAGGGTATTGTTCAGTTTCCAAGTATTTGATTTTTTTTCCCTAATTTTTCTGTTATTGATTTCCACTTTTATGGCCTTGTGGTCTGAGAAGATGCTTTGTAATATTTCGATGTTTTGGATTCTGCAAAGGTTTGTTTTATGACCTAATATGTGGTCTATTCTAGAGAATGTTCCATGTGTGCTAGAAAAAAAAGTATACCTTGCAGCAGTTGGGTGGAGAGTTCTGTATAAGTCAATGAGGTCAAGTTGGTTGATTGTTGTAATTAGGTCTTCCATGTCTCTACTGAGCTTCTTACTGGCTGTCCTGTCCTTCTCCAAAAGGGGTGTGTTGAAGTCTCCTACTGTAATTGTGGAGGTATCTATCTTACTTTTCAGTTGTTAAAATTTGTTTTATGTATCTTGCAGCTCTGTCATTGGGTGCATAAATATTTAATATGGTTATATCTTCCTGGTCAATTGTCCCTTTTATCATTATGTAATGTCCTTCTTTATCCTTTGTGGTGGATTTAAGTTTAAAGTCTATTTTGTCAGAAATTAATATTACTACTCCTGCTCTTTTTTGCTTATTGTTTGTTCGGTATATTTTTTTCTATCCTTTGAGTTTTAGTTTGTGTCTGTAAGTCTAAGGTGTATCTCTTGTAGGCAGCATATAGACAGATCGTGTTTCTTTATCCAGTTTGAGACTCTCTGTCTCTTTATTGGTGCATTTAGTCCATTTACATTCAGTGTAATTATGGATAAGTATGTGTTTAGTGTTGTCATTTTGATGCCTTTTTGGTGTGTTGTTGACAATTTCAGTTTTCCACTTACTTTTTTGTGCTGAGACATTTTTCTTTTTAAATTGTGTGTTCCTCATTTTCATAGTATTTGACCTTATGTTTGCTAAGTCGTTACGTTTTTCTTGGTTTTTATTTGGAGTTATGGAGTTGTTATACCTCTTTGTGGTTACCTTAATATTTACCCCTATTTTTCTAAGTAAAAACCTAACTTGTATTGTCCTATATTGCCTTGTATCCCTCTCCATATCGCAGTTCTATGCCACCTGTGTTTAGTCCCTCTTTTTGATTATTGTGATCTTTTACATACTGACTTTAATGATTCCCTGTTTTGAGCATTTTTTTTTTTTTAATTAATCTTAATTTGTTTTTGTGATTTCCCTATTTGAGTTGATATCAGGATGTTCTGTTCTGTGACCTTGTGTTGTGCTGGTATCTGATATTATTGGTTTTCTGACCAAACAATTTCCTTTAGTATTTCTTATAGCTTTGGTTTGGTTTTTGCAAATTCTCTAAGCTTGTGTTTGTCTGTAAATATCTTAATTTCGCCTTCATATTTCAGACAGAGTTTTTCTGGATATATGATCTTTGGCTGGCAGTTTTTCTCCTTCAGTGCTCTGTGTATGTCATCCCATTGCCTTCTTGCCTGCATGGTTTCTGCTGAGTAGTCTGAACTTATTCTTATTGATTCTCCCTTGTAGGAGACCTTTCCTTTCTCCCTGGCTGCTTTTAAAATTTTCTCTTTATCTTTGGTTTTGGCCAGTTTGATGATAATATGTCTTGGTGTTTTTCTTTTTGGATCAATCTCAAATGGGGTTGGATGAGCATCTTGGATAGATATCCTTTCGTCTTCCATGATGTCAGGGAAGTTTTCTGTCAGCAGATCTTCAACTATTCTCTCTGTGTTTTCTGTCCTCCCTCCCTGTTCTGGGACTCCAATGACACGCAAGTTATCCTTCTTGATAGAGTCCCACATGATTCTTAGGGTTTCTTCATTTTTTTAAATTCTTTTATCTGATTTTTTTTTAGCTATGTTGGTGTTAATTCCCTGGTCCTCCAGATTTCCCACTCTGCATTCTTATTGCTCGAGTCTGCTCCTCTGACTTCCTATTACGTTTTCTAATTCTGTAATTTTATTGTTAATCTTTTGGATTTCTGAATGCTATATCTCTGTGGATTCTTGCAACTTATTAATGTTTCCACTATGTTCTTGAATAATCTTTTTGAGTTCTTCAACTGTTTTATCAGTGTGTTCCTTGGCTTTTTCTGCAGTTTGCCTTATTTCATTTCTTAGGTCATCCCTGATGTCTTGAAGCATTCTGTAAATTAGTTTTTTTATCTTCTGTATCTGATAATTCCAGGATTGTATCTTCATTTGGGAAAGATTTTGATTCTTTTTTTGGGGGGGGTTGTAGAAGCAGTCATGGTCTGCTTCTTTATGTGGTTTGATATCAACTGCTGTCTCCGAGCCATCACTAAGATATTGTAGTGATTTATTCTATATTTGCTCACTGAGTCTTATCTTGTTTTGTTTTCTTTCAATATACGTGGATGGGCTACTAGATTGTGCTGTCTTGTTTGTTGTAGCCCTTGACTTACTTATGCCCTATTACCAGCTGGTTTGGGCTGTTGCCAGATATATATGCCTGAGTCTATTCAGTCTTCTTGAGTAGAATCTGGTTTTGGGTCATCAAGTGTGTGCTGCACCCTAACACCTATCCACCTCGAGAAGTAGTGGTGATAGTTGTGTGCACCAGATTCTAGTAGCCAGCTGGGGTTCACACTCCAGGGTGGGCAGGATGCTGACAGGCTTCCCCCAAGTGTCAGTGAGATAGGTGTGTCTCTATTCCTAAAGCACCTTGGTGGGTGGGCTCTGCAGCTGTACCTTAGGCCCCCAATGTGAGTACCTCTACGGATTGGTAGACCCCTAAGGCAGGAGGCTAGGTGGTCTGGGGCGAGCTTCAGCCCTCAGTTCCCTGTTGTGGGTCAGTGAGGGCTCTGTTGAATACGCAGAGATATCAGACCTGGGAAACTTGTCTTTCCAGTAAATCCGCTAAAAAAAAATGCAGTCAGATCCCTATCAGGAATGCCTTTGCATTATAATAAGCACCTTGTTCCCTGTAGGGTTGAAAGCTGGAGACTGTGGATCACATATGCTTGGCTGGAGCTGGTTCTGTGTTTTTAGTCCAATTAGGGAAGGATTTTTGGTCCCTGGGTTTTTTGTGGTTGTTTCTCTCAGGCCGGAAGAATGGGTTAGGAAAAGACCAAAAAAAAAAAAAAAAAAAGGAAAAGAAAAACCGTGGAGCAGTTCTCCCTCTGGCTCAGGAAATTCCAATGTTAATGAAGCAGCCTGGGAAGGGGAGGAGAGGGTTCAGAAAAACAGGGGAGAGTAGCACCTCAGAATATAGACAAAGTTACTTATCTTGCTTGGGATGACTATTTTTCTGAGATTCCCTAGGGGCGTGTCACCTATGTGTGCTGGCTGGGTAGAGATTGCCCCCGAGGGTCAGGCCCGTAAAAGCCGTGGTCAGTTCCTCCGCTGCCAGTCCAAAGCCCAGTGTCGAGGTTCCCTGGCTGGGACGCTGCACTCCCGGCTCCAAAACCAGTCGCTGCCTCCTGGGGACTTCTCCTCCCGCCAACCACGTTGCCGTGCCACCCGCACGGACTGGGTAGGCCCCCTCCTGGAGTCAGTTCAGGGGTGTAGGGCTGCGCTCTGTGTTTGCACCGTCACAAGATGTGGTGCTCAATTCCCCTGCACCCAGTCCGAAGCCTGGCGCCAAGGTTCCCCGCCTGGGATGCTGCCCTCCCGGCTCCAAAACCAGTCGCTGCCTCCCGGGGACTTCTCCTCCCCCCAGCTACATTGCCACGCAGCCCACGCTGACCGGCTGGGTCCCCTCCTGAGGTTAGTTCAGGGGGGTAGGGCTGCGCCCCTTGTTTGTGCCGTCACAGGATGTTGTGTTCAGCTCCCCTGCACCCAGTTCTAAGCCCGGCGTCAAGGTTACCTGACTGGGACTGTGGCTCCAGGCTCCGAAAACAGTCTCTGCTTCCCCGTAGTTGTTCGTTCTCCGTCTCTGTCACTCAGGTCAACTCTTTAAGTCTGTGTTTGTTGCTCAGCGTTCGTAGATTGTCATGTATGTGATCAATTCACTTGTTTTTCCGAGTCTTTGTTGCAAGAGGGATCCGAGGTAGCGTCTACCTAGTCAGCCATCTTGGCCCTCCTGAGTTCGTTTTTTTATCGTGAGAATACAGGTGCTCAGAGAAATCTACCCTACTTTTTACCAGGATAGATAGGAAAGATAAGTTATGCAACTAAGACCTTGCCTGGAATGTCATATTTGACAATGATAATCATTTAATCAGGCTTGTTAAAACACTTTTAAAGAACAAAGCTTTTCTTTATGGAGTCAGAGTTTACAAAACCCTACCAGAAAACTGGGCTTGCACCTGTCATACAGGGCTCTCAGACTTACTGAATCTAAGACACACTACTTCCTGGCAGGCCCAGGATCCTAAGGATATTTCATTGCTGTTGTTAGTTGCTGTTAAGTCATCTCTGACTCATGGTGACCTTGAGTATAGGTAGCCCCAAACTTAGAAGATATTTGAGTTATGACAACTACACTTAGGACTTTCCATTTGTTTGTTTGTTTGGTTTTGTTTGTGCATCTTATCATTTGTTATACGTACTATATACTACATTGCAGCATGTAATTTGCTGAGGTTATCATTCTCAGATGTGCACTCCTAAATGTTCAATTTTATGATTTACTCTTCAAAACACTGCCATATACATTTAGTTTTTTAAACTAAATCAAGAGCTTCAGTTGCTTGAAAATATGGACCTAAATGTTCATTATTTTGCTTAAAGAAAGGCAGATTCGGGAAGCAGTGAGATGTTACTAAATATATGAAGAAAAAAAGAAAAGGATTATACAGACAAGTCTCACTAATTTTCTGACTAGATCGCCCATCCCCGTTCCCAGGGATAATCCACACGATCCAGAACCTTCCACAAGTTGAGTTATTATCTCAACTGACACAATGCCAACATTGTCCAACTCTTCTTCATTGTTGGACAAAATTTTTATGATTTGTGTATTTTTTATGTACATATGTTAAGTATTAAAATTTATATGTAAATTTATATGCAATGTTGCCAACCTCCAAAGGTAAATAAAAATCAGATTTATAAAGATACTGGTAATAAAAGGCAATAATAATGAAAAAAAAAAAGGCTTTCAACTTACGTCAGAACTGACTTCAGATGGATGGAACCATGTGAATAGAGCCCTGTCATAAGTCGGGGACCACCTGTCATATAACAAAGCAAAAAGTTGTGCAGTCCTATACCACCTTTATGATCATTGGTATGATTGAGCTCATTGTTGTGGCTACTGTATCAATCCATCTCATTGAGGGTTTCATGGTTTTTGCTGACCTTCTAATTAGAGACTTCAAAAGGGTCAAATACGTTGGAGAGAGTTTATTAAGCTTGGTTTCCTAGCCTGTGATAGCAAATAATAAAAGTTTTTAAGTCTAAATCTAAGGCTTTTATGAAAACTTTTAGCATAGCAAATTTAAGTGGGTCCATATGATAAATTACACTCTGGCTGCATCTATGTAATCAAGCCATAGATATTGAAACCATTCTTATTTTGTAATTAGGAATAATGTTTCCATGAGATTGTTTTTTTAAAAGGGAGAGACGACTATAAGAAAACATGGAATAAATAAAAAAAGATTACTGGGTATATTCAAAGAGAATGTACACATTGACAATGCATTGATTACTTACTTGCTATTTAGTTTACAATTCTGTGAATTATAGGTAAATGATAACAATACAAATAAAAATTGTGTTTATTTACACACAAACATATTCTGGCCCATGAAGCTTCAATTGACTCCCCTCTCCACAGAAAGAAAAAAGTTTCTCTTGCATTTGTGAATTTATCTTAACAGTCCTTTACTACATTCAGAATTGTGCTTCTTTGATTTCTCCTTTGATTCCCTTGTAACACCTGCCTGGTTCCCTTGTTAATGAGTTAAATAAAACCTTGAATACGTGTTCATTTTCTTGAAAAATTCCCTTCCACTATATGTCGTTTAACCTTGTCCTTCTCTGTTTCTCTCTCTTTCTATCTGTATATGAATATACATCACAACATTGAAGGAAAGGATATATCAACCTACAATGTTACAACCACTACAGTGTGATTAAAATTTAATACTGGGATAATTTAATTCTCAAAGATAAAGACCTCAGAAATTTTGCCATGAAAAAATCTTACTAAAACAATTTTTGGAAGAAGTATTCAAAGAAGAAGAGAAACAAATTTAAGAGGAAGCTGAAATAATGTAGGAATTAAGGCTTAACAAGTATACTGATAATGGTTACTGTTGTCGAAAACAAACAAAAAGCTGCCTAAAAAATATAGATACAAAGTCTAAAAATCTAGACATAAAATTGTATATATATTTCATTTTAAATTCTGCATTGTCTTAATTATCTATTAGAGCGCTGAAAATATTACTTACAGATATAAAAATAGCCATCAGTAGGCTTCTTTTAATCTTTAAAATGATTTGCTTGGGCAATAACATTCTGTGATGGTTGAAGTTGGGCGCCAACTGGGCTGGCCTGTTGTTCTCAGTGGTTTGGCAGTCATGTAGTATGTATTCTGGCAGCCATGTAATGATATAGTTATACTGCATTTTGTGATATAATGCAATCACCTCCATGATATGATCTGATATACTCAGCCAATTGGTTATAAGGGGATTTTCCTAGAGGATATGGCCTGAATCCAGCATATCTATGGATGTCCTGGCAAAGCTCACTGGCTTTTGCTTGCTCTGGATCCTGCATCTGGCTCATCATCTTATCTCTGGTTCTTGGGGCTTGAACCAGGGGCTTACTGTATTGCTTGCCAATGTTGGGATTCTTTGGCCTATGCAGACTGTCAGCCAGCAGCCTGCTATGTGGCCTGCCAATCTTGGGTTCATCAGTCCATGCAGCTACATGAGTCTGGAGAGGTTTCCAGCTTGACACCTGACACCTGGACTTGGGACTTGCCAGAATCTACAACCACATGAGCCGTTTACTTGAAACAAATCTCTCTCTATATATATGTGTATACATGTATACATCTACATGTGCGTACATCTACATGTGCGTACATCTACATGTGCGTACATCTACATGTGTGTACAACTGTATGTGTATACATCAGTGTGTGAATCTGTGTATGTGTGTGTATATATATACATATAGGGGCCCTGGTTAAGAGTGGTGCACAGTGGTTAAGAGCTCAGCTGCTAACAAAAAGGACAGCAGTTGGAATTCACCAGCCACTCCTTGGAAACCCTATAGGGCAGTTGTAGTCTGTCCTCTAGGGTTACTATGAGTTGGAATCAGCTCGACAGCAACGGGTTTAGTTTGGTTTGGGTTGAGATATATATACACACACACACACACACACACGTATACATGTATATATATATGTGTGTATATATATAATATACATATAAACATATGTATACATAAGTTTATATATATATATTTATATATACTTCACTGGTTTTACTTCTCTAGAGTACCCATCTTAAGATACATTCTAAGTGTCAATTTATAATTTAAATTTCAAGACATAAATTATTTAGGACTTGGGGTAAATTTCTATGGAGAAACTATTTTAGTCTAATGTATCAATTACAAGACATTCACATGAGAAAATACTTTCCAATGAGAAAATACTTTCTAATATCAGTATATAAAATACATAATAAACTTGCATATCTGTATGTATCCACTTATTCATTTTACAACCCAAATCTAAAGATCCTGTGAATAAAATAAATACGTATTTATATTTTTCAAATAAAAACTCAAAATGAAAGATCCTGTGCATAAAAAAAAGTTCAAAAATAGACTAATGGGAACAATTTTTGTATCTTTCAGAATATTTTTTAATACTGTTTATAAACTTACCCAGCTAACTCAATTGGAATTTATTTTGGTCATCATATGAATAGATAGAAATGGTGATAAAAATATGTATAAATCAATGTACTTTTTGAAGAACTTACTTTCAATATCTTAATTTTACAAACAAAGCTATGAGAATGTAGTTTTCACTAGTTATATAATGTAAAAAAAAAACTATCAATGTGCTTTTGATTTTATAGACATTGGCTGCTTTATTGAAGATGTCTAGCTAATATTATTTACTAATTTCTAGGAAAATAAATAAAACATGACATTCTTTCAGAGTAAATATAAAATATATTCCCTAATTATTAAGTATTCAAGTTGAAATTACTTTCTATAGTTTCTCTAGTTTTATTAATCTGTCTTTATCCACACAATTAATAGTTTGAATAATGAGAAGGCATCTGGACTTTATATACTTGGCATGGGATGTGATATTGTTCACCCACCAGTCAAGCTAACACCAGGAATAATATAGGAAATTCTGGAAACACCAATCACTTTTAACTCACTCATAATGGAATCATAACAGCAGAGATGGAATGAACCAAGACAGGTAATAGTAACTAATTTGGCTACAAAGAAGTTTTGTTTTAAGTTTAAAAAGAAGTAGATAATTAAATGAATTTTAAATTAACTGCTTTGGTAACATGGACTTATATGCTTTTTACCTCAATATTTGGTGAAATGTTACTTATTTTAATAAAAAATGAAGTGTTTTACTTGACAAATATTCATGCTTCGCAAAGTACGGGGCCAGCGGAAAAAAGGAAGACCCTCAACAAGGTGGATTGACAAAGTGGCTACAACAATGAATTCAAGCACAACAACGATTGTAAGGATGGCACAGGACCAGGCAGTGTTGCATTCTGTTGTGCATAGGGTCGCTGTAAGTCAGAACCAACTCCACGGCACCTACCAAGAGCAGGGCCATATTGTAACTGATCTCAAAAGCAGACCTTCAAATTGGCTTTTCATTCCTCCTTGTCTCATTTTTCCTGCTTCCTCACTTCCACTTTCTGGAACTACCTCACAAAGAAACACTTAGTGTCAAAGTCCTATACTCAGGCTCTGTATTTTAGAAAATGTAAAGCTAAGACCGAATCCCTAGTGGCGTAGTGGTTAAGAGCTATGGCTGCTAACCAAAAGGTTTGGCAGTTCGAATCCACCCGTCCCTCCTTAGAAACACTAATGGGGAAGTCTACTCTGCCCCATAGGGTCACTATGAGCGGAAATTGACTCGATGGGAATGTTTTTTTTAAAGCTAAGACAGATAATAAAAAATTTTAATAACAAGAAATTTTCCATCAACATTGAATTTACTTTTTCATAACTTTCAATACTCTAAATTATTAGCAAGAATAGTGGTTTTCAACATAAAAACTGAATAGCATTTGAAATCTGCCTTTAAATCTCAAAATACGGCCAGAGAATATAAACCATCCTTATTTGTGATGGTGTATGACTGGCATAATGCAATTGTTAATTTTATGAGTCTGCTTGGCTAGGCTATGGTGCCCAGTTATTTGGATCAAACACTGTTCTATATGTTGCTGTGAAGGTATTTAGTTTAAGTGATTATTACTTGTAATGAGTTTACTCAAAGTAAAGGAGATTGACAGTGTGGGTGAACCTCATCCAATCAATTGAAAGCCTTAAGAGCAAAAATTGAGGTTTCCAAGAGAAGGATTTTGCCTCAAGACTGTCATATAGAAATTATGCTGGACTTTCCAGTTTTCTTGGCCTATGGATTTGGACAAGCCCTCTCCCACAATTACGTGAGCCAATTTCTTAAAATAAATGTCTCTAGATAGATAAACAGATTGATATAAACCCACTGCCGTCAAGTCGATTCCGACTCATAGGGACCCTACAGGACAGATTAGAACTGCCCCATAGAGTTTCCAAGGAGCATCTGGTGGATTTAAACTGCCAGCCTCTTGGTTAGCAGCTGTAGTACTTGACCACTACACCACCAGAGTTTCCAGATTGTTGTTAGTTGCCATCAAGTCAGCTCTGATTTATGATGACCTTGTGTATAACAGAACTGAAGGCTTTAGCCTTTGACCTTAAACAGGAAGTGTTTCAAGCCATCTTCTTTTTTGGCAAGCAATATTGTGTTATCTGAAGCTTGTTATGTAGTCTTCCTTCAATCCTGATGCCACCTACTGAATTAGAAAGGCAAAAGGATGCAACACTACCACACACCTTTTACAATTTTATACCACAGAGTAGCCCTTTGCTATGCTCTGGTGACTGCCCCTTGACTGTATGCACAGGTACCACATGTGCACTATTAAGTTTCGTGTAATTCCCATTCTTCATAATATTATCCATAATTTGATATTATCGACATGGTTGAATAGCTTCATGTAGTCAATAAAACACAGGTAGATACCTTAGTGGTATTCTCTGCTTTTAGTAAAAATTCATCTGATAGCAGCAATGATATTCCTTTATATCTGAATCCAGCTTGAATTTCTGGCAGTAACCTGTTTTGTGTGTCTGCAGTCATTTTTTCATTATCTTCAGCAAAATTTTGCTAGCATGTGATATTCATGATATTTGGTAATTTCCATATTTATTTAATTTCCTTTTTTTGGGGTAATGGGCATGAATATGGATTTCTTCCAGTCATTTGGCCAGGTAGATGTCTTCTAAATTTCTTGACACAGATGAATGCACCCTTCCAGCATTCTATCCATTTGTTGAAGCATCTCAACTGGTATTCCATCAATTCCTGGAGCCTTGTTTTTTTACTAATGCTTTCAGTCCAACTTCAACTTCTCCCTTCAGTACCAGAGGTTCTTGATCATACGCATCTGAATTGGGTGAATGCCAGGCAATTCCTTTTTATTCAAGACTCTATATTTCCTTCATCTTCTTGTGATGGTTCCAGTATCATTCAACTTTTTGCCCATGGAATCTTTCAGTAATGCAGCAGGTTAAGCTACTTGTCAAAGACCACACAGAAAGATTTGAAGCCAAAACTCAAACATAGGCAGTTAGAAATCACTTGTCTCTGTTTTAACCACTACATCTTGCTGTCTCCCAGAATAAGGACAGAGACACATTGACAGAGTCTGGAGTCTTTAAGAAGGGAAATTAATAAGTTTAGTAATTGATTGGATTTATGCTTAGAAAAAGATATTTTGTTAGATATATTGATCAAGAGTTGCTTAACCTTATAAATATTTTGAATTATTTTCTCTCTCTGGGTGTCCCTGGCCCAAATCCATTCATCACTGCAGAACTGATGACAGGTGCTATCTACATGACTGTTTCCATTTCTTCTTGCTTCATCTGGAGTTTCTTATTTGAGAAGATGGGTACTGTGTTACTTAGTGAAGAGGTATTCATACTGATTACATATTTTTTTATAAACTGTGTACTTTAGCATTAAAAAGTGTGCAATTGTTAAAGTTTTTTTTTCTGAATCTGAATTTGACTATCCTTAATGACAACAGGATAAGACACCTTGTATTTACTGTCATGTGTATTTTGTCTCAACCATAATTTCTTATTTTGTGTCACATTTACTGCATGCATTATGTCAATTTTCTCTGTGACTTTATATAGTTGGCAGAAAGTTTTTTTTAACACACTTGAGCTAAGAAGCACTCTCCTCACCAGCATCATTTTACGTCTTATAGTCCAGTCAAATCTTTGTCTGAAGAGTTGCCTTCAAGAATGGTTTAGTTTTGTTCTGTTCCAATGTTTTTATTTTACTAATTTATTTGTAATGTCATTTATCCCTTTTGTCTTACTTAGGTTTCTATCATAATTTCTTCTTATGTATTTAAATTATTATCTTTTATGCCCATGTAATACTTATCAACCCCCATGTGTCTGTCAGTTTGTCATACTGTGGGGGCTTTTGTGTTGCTGTGATGCTGGAAGCTATGCCACTGGTATTCAGATACCAGCAGGGTCACCCATACAGGACAGGTTTCAGCTGAGCTTTCAGACTAAGATAGACTAAGAAGAAGGACCCGGCAGTCTACATCTGAAAACCATTAGCCAGTGAAAACCTTATGAATAGCAGAGGAACATTGTCTGATATAGTGCTGGAAGATGAGCCCCCCAGGTTGGAAGGCACTCAAAAGATGAGTGGGGAAGAGCTGCCTCCTCAAAGTAGAGTCGACCTTAATGACGTGGATGGAGTAAAGCTTTCGGGACCTGAATTTAGAGACCATCTGAAGAATACATTTTATGCATTGAATACTAGCGATCGCAGGCCAGACGAGTTGTGGATGACATCAAGGACATCATGAAGAATGCAAGAGGCCACTGAAAAGACAGGAAAGAAAGAAAAGACCAAGGTGGATGTCAGAGGAGACTCTGAAACTTGCTCTTGAGCGTCGAGCAGCTAAAGGAAAAGGAAGAATTGATGAAGTAAAAGAACTGAATGGAAGATTTCAAAGGGCCTTTCGAGAATACAAAGCAAAGTATTATAATGATATGTGCAAAGAGCTGGAGATGGAAAACCAAAAGGGAAGAACACGCTTGGCGTTTCTCAAGCTGAAAGAACTGAAGAAAAAATTCAAGCCTCGAGTTGCAATAGTGAAGGATTCCATGGGGAAAATATTAAACGATGCAGGAAGCATCAAAAGAAGATGGAAGAAATACACAGAATCATTATACCGAAAAGAATTAGTCGATATTTAACTATTTCAAGAGGTGGCATATGATCAGGAACCGATGGTACTGAAGGAAGAAGTCCAAGCTGCTCTGAAGGCATTGGAGAAAAACAAGGCTCCAGGAATTGATGGAATATCAATTGAGATATTTCAACAAACAGATGCAACACTGGAGCTGCTCACTCATCTATGCCGAGAAATACGGAAGAGAGCTTCCTGGCCAACTGACTGGAAGAGATCCATATTTATGCCTATTCCCAAGAAAGGTGATCAAAACGAATGTGGAAATTATAGAAAAATATCATTAATATCACACTCAAGCAAAATTCTGCTGAAGATCATTCAAAAACTGCTGCAGCAGTATATCAACAGGGAACTGCCAGAAATTCAGGCTGTTTTCAGAAGAGGACGTGGAACCGGGGATATCATTGCTGATGTCAGATGGATCCTGGCTGAAAGCAGAGAATACCAGAAGGATGTTTACCTGTGTTTTATTGACTATGCAGAGGCATTCGACTGTGTGGATCATAACAAACTATGGATAACACTGCGAAGAATGGGAATTCCAGAACACTTAATTGTGCTCATGAGGAAACTTTACATAGATCAAGAGGCGGTTGTTCGGACAGAACAAGGGGATACTGATTGGTTTAAAGTCAGGAAAGGTGTGCGTCGGGGTTGTGTTCTTTCACCATACCTATTTAATCTGTATGCTGAACAAGTAATACGAGAAGCTGGACTATGTGAAGAACAATGGGGCATCAGGATTGGAGAAAGACTCATTAACAACCTGGGTTATGCAGATGACACAACCTTGCTTACTGAAAGTGAAGAGGACTTGAAGCACTTAGTAATGAAGATCACAGACCACAGCCTTCAGTATGGATTACACCTCAACATAAAGAAAACAAAAATCCTCACAACTGGACCAATGAGCAACATCACAATAAACGGAGAAAAGATTTAAGTTGTCAAGGATTTCATTTTATTTGGATCCACAATCAACAGCCATGGAAGCAGCAGTCAAGAAATCAAAAGACGCATTACGTTGGGCAAATTTGCTTCAAAGGACCTCTTCAAAGTGTTGAAGAGCAAAGATGTCACCCTGAAGACTAAGCTGCGCCTGACGCAAGCCATGGTATTTTCAATCGCATCATATGCATGTGAAAGCTGGACAATGAATAAGGAAGATCAAAGAAGAGTTTATGCCTTTGAATTGTGGTGTTGGTAAAGAATATTGAATATACCATGGACTGCCAAAAGAATGAACAAATCTGTCTTGGAAGAAGTGCGGCCAGAATGCTCGTTAGAGGCAAGGATGGAGATGCTGCATCTTACATACTTTGGACGTGTCATCAAGAGGGATCAGTCCCTGGAGAAGGACATCATGCTTGGGTCAGCGGAAAAGAGGAAGACCCTCAACAAGGTGCATTGCTGGCTGCAACAATGAGCTCAAGCATAACAATGATTTTAAGGATGGCTCAGGACTGGGCAGTGTTTTGTTCTGTTGTGCATTGGGTCACTATGAGTCAGAACTGACTCAATGGTACCTAACAACAACAACAATACTTATCAATTAGGAAATTTGAGTTTTTCTTCTTTCTCACTTTTTCTTCTGTTTTTAATAATTGTGTTATTTTTGTACAGCAAACCATATGTCATTTATATCATATTGTTCTCTATTTTTTCCTAATCATTGTTTATATCTTAGATCTCCAGGTAGGTACATATTCAAATTTTACCACAGACGTTTGTCAGGTATTCTTTAGTCATCTATTACTCGAATGATGCTCATCCTTTAGTGGATTTGCTGGTATATGTACAGGCATAGAGATAGAGATGACAGAGACAGAGGTAGAGATTAAGAGAGATGGAGGAATAGAGAGAGAGAAGAACTATTATTTCACTTTTTACAGGGACTTCAATGACGTATGTGAATACATGATGAATCATCCGTCTTCTAGAGCAATTTTTCACTAATAACTTTTACCTTTTTACTTTTTTTTAACCTTGGCTTTTTTTTTTATTTCTTCTCCTTAACTCTCATATTTTCAGTTGAATCTCTTTTTCCTGGGCATCTTGTAATTTAGTTTTAATTTCTGGGAGAATTTTGTCTTTTTCTTCCTATGTTTAATCTACTGTTATTTCACGTGTCTCAAGTATTTATTAATTTTTAAAAAATTTCAAATTAGAATTATCCTTGCATATCTGCAAATGCTTGTTTAATGAGGTGCAACTCATGTTCAGCAGCAGTAGTGGTTCAGAGGTAGAATTTTCACTTTCTGTGCAGGAAACCTGGCTTAGATTCTCTGCCAGTGTACCTCATGAACAGCCGTAATCCATCTGTCAGTTGAGGCTTTTGTGTCGTTAAGATGCTAAATAGGTTTCAGCAGAGCTTCCAGACTAAAGTGGATTAGGAAGAAAGGTCTAGTGATCTAATTCTGAAAAAGACCATATGGATCACAATCTGATCATGGGGATGGCACAGGACCTGGCAGTGTTTTGTTGTGCTTGGGGTTGCCATGAGTCAGAGACTAACAACAACAAACATGCATGTTCAGTATTATGTTAGAGTTATCATTTGATTAATGATTAATTTAGAGGTTGTATTTATGAACTGGACTATTTTTCTTCTTTTTTTAATTTTTTTAAAATTGTGCTTTAAATGAAAGTTTATATTTCAAGCCAACTTCTCATACAAAAACTAATACACACATTGTTATGTGACCCTAGTTGCTCTCCCTACAATGTGGCAGTGCACTCCTCTCTACCCTGTATTCCCGCGTCCTTTCAACCAGCTCCTGCCCCCCTCTTCCTTCTCATCTTGCCTCCAGACAGGAGCTGCCCACAGAGTCTTATGTGCCTCCTTGAGCTAAGAAACAATCTCCTCACCAGTATCATTTTATGTCTTATAGTCCAGTCTAATATTTGAAGAGTTGCCTTCAAGAATGGCTTAGTTTTGGGATAACAGAGAGTCTGGGGCCATGAACTCTGAGGTCCCTCCAGTCTGTCAGACCATTAGGTGTGTGTATGTGTGTGTGTTTTTTACTAGAATTTGAGGTCTGCATCCTACGGTTCTCCTGCTCCATCAAGGATTCTCTGTTGTGTTCCCTGTCAGGGCAGTCATCGGTGCTAGCCAGGCAACATCTAGTTCTTCCAGTCTCAGGCTAATGGAGTCTCTGGTTTATGAGGCCCTTTCTTTCTCCTGGGCTCATATTTTCCTTGAGCCTTTGGTGTTCTTCATTCTCCTTCGCTCTAGGTGGGGTGAGACCAATTTATGCGTCTTAGATGGCTGCTTGCTAGCTTTTAAGACCCCAGATGCCACTCACCAAAGTGGGAGGCAGAACATTTTCTTAACACACTTTGTTATGCCAATTGACCTAGATGTCCCCTGAAACCCTGGCCCCAGACCCCTGCCCCTGCTACTCTGTCCCTCGAAGTGTTTGGTTGAATTCAGGGAACTTCTTACCTTTTGGATTAATCCAAATGTGCTGACTTTTCCTGTATTGTGTGATGTCCTTCCCTTCACCCAAAATAATTCTTGTCTACTATCTAATTAGTCAATACCTCTCTCCTTCTCTCCTTCCCCACCCTCATAACCATCAAAGAATGTTTTCTTCTGTGCTTCAAACTTTTCTCGAGTTCTTATAATAGTGGTGTCATACAATGTTTGTCCTTTTGTGACAGACTAATTTCACTCAGCATGCCTTCCTGGTTCCTCCACGTGTTGAGATGTTTCCTGGATTCATCATTGTTCTTTATTGTTTCATAGTATTCCATTGTGTGAATATACCATAATTTATTTATCCATTCATGTATTGATGGGCACCTTGGCTGTTTCCATCTCTTTGCTATTGTAAACAGTGCTGCAGTGAACATGGGTATGCATATATCTACTCGTGTAAAGGCTCTTATTTCTCTAGGATTTATTCCGAGGAGCGGGATTGCTGGATCCTATGGTAGTTCTACTTCCAGCTTTTTAAGGAAGCACCAAATCAACTTCCAAAATGGTTGTACCATTTTACATTCTCACCGGCAATGTATAAGTGTTCCAGTCTCTCCACAACCTCTCCAACATTTATTATTTTGTTTTTTGGATTAATGCCAGCCTTGCTGGGGTGAGATAGTATTTCATTGTAGTTTTGATTTGCATTTCTCTAATGACTAATGATCGTGAACATTTCCTTATGTATCTGTTAGCTGCCCTAGTGTCTTCTTTGTAAAGTGGCTGTTCATATCCTTCGCTCATTTTTAAATTGAGATATTTGTCCTTTTGTTGTTGTGTTTTTGCAGCATCATGTAGATTTTAGGGATTAGACGCTGATCGGATTTGTTATAGCAAAAATTTTTTTTTCCCAGTCTGTAGATAATTTTCTTACTGTTTTGGAGAAGTCTTTGGATGAGCATAAGTGTTTAATTTTTAGGATCTCCCAGTTATCTAGTTTCTCTTCTGGTGTTTGTGTACTGTTAATAATGTTTCATATACTATTTATGCCATGTATTAGGGCTCCTATCATTGTCCCTATTTTTTTCTTCCATGATCTTTATCATTTTAGATTTTATATTTGGGTCTTTGATCCATTTTGAGTTAGTTTTTGTGCATGGCGTTAGGTATGGATCTTGTTTCATTTTTTTTTTTCAGACCTATATCCAGTTATCTCAGCACCATTTGTTAAAGAGACAGTCTTTTCCCCATTTAAAGGACTTTGGGCCTTCGTCAAGTATCAGGTGTTTGTAGGTGGATGAATTTGTGCCTAGATTCTCAATTCTGTTCCATTGGTCTATGTATCTGCTGGTATACCAGTACCAGGCTGTTTTGACGACTGTGTTGGTATAATATGTTCTAAAATCAGGTAGTGTGAGGCCTTCTGCTTTTTTCTTCTTTTTCAGTAATGCTTTACTTATCCAGGGTCTCTCTGTTTTTCTTTTTTTAACTTAAAAGAGCCTTATATGTGTATTCATTTTTTTTCTCTCTTTATTTTGAAATATTCTGGGTTTGCCAGGGCCAGCAATAATATTTGTTTCTGTGTAGAAGGCCTGAGGAATTTAGGGGAAACATTGGGCTACTTAATTCAAATTTGCTTTTTTATCTTGCAACAGTAAAGAATAATTTTTAATTTATGGAGGTGATATTTTCCAAAAGTGTGAGGGTATTAGTATGTGCATTGATTTTGCTATTGTTTTGTTGTTGCTTCTTTTGGCCTTTAATTTTCATTTCTTTCCTTTTTTAACTTTTACCACCAAAGCTCTAGAAGGGTTCCTCTTTGCAAATTGTTTCTTGCCTCAGAAGGGGTGATTTCCTGAGGATGTTCCTCTGCTTCTGTGCATTTTTAAGCCTATTCCATGTGATTTCCCAGATGCTGGTGCTCTGGTCCCCCAGGTCACAGATCTGATTTCTAAATTTTTTTTTTTTTTTTTTTTTTTCAGTCAAAGTGAATCCCTTGCTTTCTGGTTCTGATTTTGTATGTTTTCTAACCTCACATGTAGTAGCCACCCTCTTCTTTTTCACATAGCTTCCACTTAGTTCTGCACTGAAACTGACTTTGCTGACTTCAGGTATTTATCTCTCAATTTAAAAGTAAATTGAAAATTTTAGTATTTTTTCATTCCTCTTTATGCTGTCAATACGGGTTATGGATGGATCTACTTGCCTGTTTCTTTTCTTTTCTTTTTTTGCTGATCTGGATAATTATCGGAAGCTCTATGGGAAGATTAGAATTTAAAATGCTGTTATAGTTTTATAGAAACATTTCCCATTAAATATCTATTGTTTTGACAAAGATATGTAATTATCAATATAGTTTTATATTATTTTTCAATTTTATTTTATAACAGGCATCTTGTTGAGAAAATAATTATTTTAGCATATTTAAGGTAAGGCTTATCACTATCTTCGGTGATGAGACAAGTAGAAGTTCTTTAATTGAGAGAGGAATAAGTAATCCCTCTTATTCTTTTTTTGAATAATTTTTATTATGCTTTAAGTGAAAGTTTATAAATCAACTCAGTCTCTCACATATAAGCTTATATACACCTTACTACATACTCCCATTTACTCTCCCCCTAATGAGTCAGGCCACTCCCTCCTTCCAGACCATTTTGCCAGTTTCTAACCCCCTCTACCCTCCCATCTCCTCTCCAGACAGGAGGTGCCAACATAGTCTCAAGTGTCCACCTGATACAAGTAGCTTACTCTTCATCAGCATCCCTCTCCAACCCATAGTCCAGTCCAATCCATGTCTGACAAGTTGGCTTCGGGAATGGTTCCTGTCCTGGGCCAGCAGAAGGTTTGGGGACCCTGACCACAGGGGTCCTTCTAGTCTCAGTCAGAACATTAAGTCTGGTCTTTTTATGAGAATTTGGGGTCTGCATCCCACTGCTCTCCTGCTCCCTCAGGGGTTCTCTGTTGTGTACCCTGTCAGGGCAGTCATCGGTTGTGGCCAGGCACCATCTAATTCTTCTCGTCTCAGGATGATGTAGTCTGTAGTTCATGTAGCCCTTTCTGTCTCTTGGGCTCATAATTACCTCGTGAGCTTGGTGTTCTTCATTCTCCTTTGATCCAGGTGTGTTGAGACTCATTGATGCATCTTAGATGGCCACTTGCTAGCTTTTAAGATCCAAGATGCCACAATTCAAAGTGTGATGCAGAATATTTTCTTAATAGAATTTATTTTGCCAATTGACTTAGATGTCCCTTGAAGCCATAGTCCCCAAACCCCTGCCCCTGCTTTGCTGACCTTCAAAGCATTCAGTTTATTCAGGAAACATCTTTGCTTTTGGTTTAGTCCAGTTGTGTTGACCTCCCCTGTATTGAGTGTTGTCTTCCCTTCACCTAAAGTAGTTCTTATCTACTATCTAATCAGTAAATAACCCTCTCCTATCCTCCCTCCCCCCTCTCGTAACCTCAAAAGAATGTGTTCTTCTCAGTTTAAACTATTTCTCAAGTTCTTATAATAGTGGTCTTATACAATATTTGTCCTTTTGCAACTGACTAATTTCATTCAGCATAATGCCTTCTAGGTTTCTCTATGTTATGAAATGTTTCACAGATTCATCACTGATCTTTATAGATGTGCAGTATTCCATTGTGTGAATATAACATAATTTATCCATTCATCTGTTGATGGACACCTTGGTTGCTTCCATCTTTTTGCTATTGTAAACAGTGCTGCAGTAAACATGCAGTAAATATATCTGTTTGTGTAAAGTCTCTTATTTCTCTAGGATGTATTAAGGAGGAGTGAGATTGCTGGGTTATATGGTAGTGTGATTTCTAGCTTTTTAAGGAAACGCCAAATCGATTTCCAAAGTGGTTGTACCATTTTACATTCCCACCAGCAGTGTATAAGCGTTCCAATCTCTCCACATCCTCTCTAACACTTACTATTTTGTGTTTTTTGGATTAATGCCAGCCTTGTTGGAGTGAGATGGAATCTCATTGTAATTTTAATTTGCATTTCTCTAATGGCTAATGATTGAGAGGATTTCCTCATGTATCTGTTAGCCTCCTGGATGTCTTCTTTAGTGAAGTGCCTGTTCATGTCCTTTGCCCAATTTTTAACTGGGTTGTTTGTCTTTTGGTAGTTGAGTTTTAGCAGAATCATGTAGATTTTAGAGAAAAGGTGCTGGTCAGAGATGTCACAGATGAAAATTTTTTCCCAGTGTGTAGGTGGTCTTCTTACTCTTCTGGTGAAGTCTTTAAATGAGCATAGGTTTTTGATTTTTAGGAGCTCCCAGTTATCTGGCTTCTCTTCATCGTTTTTAGTAATGTTTTCTACTCTGTTCATGCCTTGTATTAGTGCTCCTAATGTTGTCCCTATTTTTTCTTCCATGATCTTTATCATTTTAGACTTTATGTTTAGATCTTTGATCCATTTGGAGTTAGTTTTTGTGCATGGTGTTAGGTATGGGTCCTGTTTCATTTTTTTGCAGATGGATATCCAGTTATGCCAGCAACATTTGTTAAAAAGACTATATTTGGGAAGTGGAGCCAAGATGACAGAATAGACAGACACTTCTGGTTAGCCCTCTTTGCAATAAAGACCCAAAAAAACAAGTGAAACGAGTATGTTTGTGACAAGCTGGGAACCCTGAGCATCAAAGGCAAGCTTAGACAATAAACTGATGGGCAAGGGGAGGAACAGACCATTCAGAAGTGGAGAGGGGTTACCTGACCGGAATCACAGGGATCCCTCAGGCACAATTCCCGGAGCAAAAGTGGCAGTGGAAGCCTGGTACTAGCATTTGGCCGCAGTTTCCTCAGGGAGAAGCAGCCAGCCACACGGTCTACTCACACCTCTGGAACCTGAGGAGAACAGCACTCTTGGCAAAAGCCAAGTACTTGAGTATATTTTACTGCCCTCCTCACCCTCAAAATGGCTTCAGCAGCTGAATCCCTGGTCCTGAGATAGACCCTGGTAAGCACCTAGAGCCATTCTCCCAGCCTTGGGGAAGGAAAAAATTTGCAACTGGGGGAAAAAGATAATTTTCTAGCTCCATTAACCAGGGAGATCAGGAAAGAAGCAGCTCCTGTCCAGGCATAAACCATCCATGGACCTTGAGCACCTTTCCCTTCTGCATGGACCGGTGTGGGCTTATTTCGGGAGAATAGGCCCTTGTTGGCAAACTTCAACCATTTCAGCTGTGCTGTGGAGAGGTAGGTGTTTGACGTTTGACATTGCTTTGCCTATTAAACAAGGTCCTCACCTACACACATCATGGACCTAAGGACTGGTAACTCCACTCAGGTCACCCAGTCACCTGCGACAGGGGTCCAAAATTAACTGGTACCTCCCAGTCCTTACAAACAAAAAATTGGGGTGGCCATGGTCCCTCTGCAGAGTCCACCCACCAGCATGCTCTAGGCAACAGAGATGCGATTTACTCAGGGAAACTTGGGGGTCGGTTCTCAGCCCCCTGTCTTGTTCAGAGCGTGACCCCCTTCTGCAATCATATACCGGTATATACGACAATCACCCCTGACCCTCTAAGACTGTAGGACAGAGCCTGTACCACACACTTGATGATCAGCTACCTGGAAACCGGAGATGAATTCATACAAGAAAACTGAATGGACACCTAGACTGATGTACCTGATAACAGCTCTAGCCAGCTGGGGACAAGACATCAGAGCTCCAAAGATGAAAATAATCAAGCTAGCTCACTCAAGCAACCCATAGGAGTATACCAAAACAAAACAAAGCAAGCAGCTACAACACAGTAAGCAAGCATAAAATAATACAATAACTTATAGACGGCTTGGAGACAACAGTCAATATCAAGTCACATAAAGAAACAGACCATGATCACCTCAACAGGCTCTCAAAATAAAGAATCCAGGGATCTTCTAGATGAAAGTCCATTCCTGTAATTACCAGATGCAGAATACAAAAGTTGAATATATAGAACCCTTCAAGACATCAGACAGGAAATGAGGCAATACTCAGAACAAGCCAAGGAACACACAGATAAAGCAACTGAAGAAATTAGGAAGATTATTCAAGAACATAATGAAAAGTTTAATAAGCTGGAAAAATCCATAGACAGACAGCAATCAGAAATTCGGAAGATTAACAATAAAATTATAGAATTAGACAACTCAATAGAAAGTCAGAGGACCAGAATTGAGCAAGTAGTAACTAGAATTTTTGAACTCAAAGATAAATCACTTAGCACTAATATATTTGAAGAAAAATCAGATAAAAGAATTAAAAAAAAATGAAGAAACCTTAAGAATCATGTAGGACTCTATCCAGAGAAATAACCTATGAGTAACTGGATCACCAGAACAGGGAGGGATGACAGAAATTACAGAGAAAATTGCTGAAGATTTGTTGGCAGAAAACTTCCCTGGTATTGTGAAAGATGAAAAGATATCTACCACAGTGCTCATCAAACTTCACATAAGGTAGATGTTAAAAGAAAGTCACCAAGACATTTTATAATCAAACGTGCCAAAATGAAAGATAAAGAGAAAATTATAAGAGCAGTGAGGGATAAATGAAGCCACCTACAAAGGAGAGCCAATAAGAATAAGCTAGGACTACCCGGCAGAAACCATGCAGGCAAGAAGGCAATGGGATGACATATTTAAAAACTGAAGGGAAAAAATTGCCTGCCAAGAATCATATATCCAGCAAAACTGTCTCTTAAATATGAAGGTGAAATTAGGAAATTCCCAGATAAACCAAACCAAAACTACAAGAAATACTAAAGGGAGCTCTTTGGTTAGAAAATCAATAATATCAGGTATCAATCCAAGAATAGAACACTGGGCAGAACTACCAGAAGTCAACCCAGACAGGGAAATCCAAAAAAACAAAGCAAGATTATTTAAAAAAAAAAGCTCAAAAGAGGGTAACAGTGATGTTATTATGTAAAAGAAGACAACATTAAAATCATAAAGAGGGACTAAGAAATGTAATATTACACCTTGCAAAAGGAGAGAAAGATATGGCGATACAAGGAAATAAAAGTTAGTTTTCAATTTAGAAAAATAGGGGTAAATAATAAGGTAACCACAAAGGAGACAAACTATCCTACTCATCAAAATAAAATACAAAGGAAAAATAGAGACTCAGCAGAAACAAAATCAACAACAACAAATATGAGGAAAGGACAATATATAAAGAAAATCTACTCAGCACATAAAATCAAGTGGGAAAAAGAAAGTGTCAACAACACAAAAAAAAACATCAAAATGATAGCACTAAATTCATACCTAACCATAATTACCCTGAATGTAAAAGGACTAAATGCACCAATAAAGAGACAGAGAGTGGCAGAATGGATTAGAAAACAATAGCTATCTATATGCTGCCTACAAGAGACACCTTAGACTTAGAGACACAAACAAACTAAAACCCAAAGGATGGAAAAATATATATCAAGTAAACAACAACCAAAAAAGAGCAGAAGTGGAGATATTAATTTCTGGCAAAACAGACTTTAAAGTTAAATCCATCAGAAAGGATAAGGAAGGACACTATATAATGATTAAAGGGACAATACACCAAGAAGATATAACCATATTAAATATTTGTGCACCCAATGACAGGGCTATAAGATACATAAAACAAACTCTATCAGCATTGAAAAGTGAGATAGACAGCCCCACAATAATAGTAGGAGACTTCAACACACCACTATTGGTGAAGAAGAGGACATCCAGAAAGAAGCTCAATAAAGTCATGGAAGATCTAAATGCCAAAATCAACCAACTTGACCTCGTAGACATATACAGAACACTCCACCCAACAGCAATCGTTTACTTTCTTTTCTAGTGCACATGGGACATTCTCTAGAATAGATCACACATTAGGTCATAAAGCAAGCCTTAGCAGAATCCAAAACTTTGAAATATTACAAAGCATCTTCTCTGACCATAAGGCAATAAAAGTGGAAATTAATAACAGGAAAAACAGGGAAAAGAAATCAAACACTTGGAAACTGAACAATACCCTGAACAAAAAAGACTGGATTATAGAAGACATTAAGGATGGAATAAAGAAATTCAGGGAATCCAATGAGAATGAAAACACTTCCTATCAGAACTTTTGGGACACAGCAAAAGCGGTGCTCAGAGGCCAATTTATATCAATAAATGCACACATCCAAAAGGAGAAAGGGCCAAAATCAAAGAATTATCTCTACAACTTGAACAACAAAAGAAACCCACAGTCAGCAGAAGAAAAAAAATAAATAAAAATTAGAGCTGAACTAAATGAAATAGAAACCAGAAAAACAATTGAAAGAATTAACAAGACCAAAAGCTGGTTTTTTGAAAAAAATCAACAAAATTGATAAATCACTGGCCAAACTGACAAAAGAAAAACAGGAGAGGAAGCAAATAAGCCAAATAAGAAGATGGGCGATATTACAACAGACCCAACTGAAATTAGAAGAATCGTATCAGATTACTACGAAAAACTGTACTCCAACAAATTTGAAAACCTAAAAGAAATGGATGAATTCCTAGAAACACACTACCTACCTGAACTAACACAAACAGAGGTAGAACAACTAAATAGACCCATGATGAAAGGAGAGACTGAAAACGTAATCTAAAAACTCCCAACAAAAAAAAAGCCCTGGTCCGGGCTGCAGAGTTTACCAAACTTTCAGAGAAGAGTTAACATCACTACTACTAAAGGTATTTTAGAGCATAGAAAGGACGGAATACTACCAAACTCATTCTATGAAGCTACCATATCCCTGATACCAAAACCAGGTAAAGACACCACAAGAAAAGGAAATTATAGACCTATATCCCTCATGAATGTAGATGCAAAAATCCTCAACAAAATTCTAGCCAAAAGAATTCAACAATATATCAAAAAAATAATTCACCATGACCAAGTGAGATTCATACCCGGTATGCAGGGATGGTTCAACATTAGAAAAACAGTTAATGTAATCCACCACATAAATAAAACAAAAGACAAGAATCACATGATTTTATCAATTGATACAGAAAAGGCATTTGGCAAAGTTCAACATTCTTTCATGATAAAAACTCTCAGCAAAATAGGAATAGAAGGAAAATTCCTCAACGTAATAAAGGGTATTTATACAAAGCCAACAGCCAACATCACTCTAAATGGAGAGAGCCTGAAAGCATTCCCACTGAGATTGGGAACCAGACAAGGATGCCCTTTATCACCACTCTTATTCAACATTGTGCTGCAACTCCTAGCCAGAGCAATTAGGCTAGAAATAAAGGGCATCCGGATTGGCAAGGAATAAGTCAAAGTATCTCTATTTCCAGATGACATGATCTTATACACAGAAAACCCTAAGGAATTCTCCAGAAAACTACTGAAACTAATAGAAGAGTTCAGCAGAGTATCAGGATACAAGACAAACATACAAAAATCAGTTGGATTAATCTACACCAACAAAAAGAACATCCAAGAGGAAATCACCAAATCAATGCCATTTACAGTAGCCCCCAAGATGATAAAATACTTAGGAATAAATCTTACCAGAGATGTAAAAGCCTTATACAAAGAAAACTACAGTACACTTCTGCAAGAAACCAAAAGAGACTTACATAAGTCGAAGAACATACCTTGCTCATAGATAGGAAGGCTTAACATTATAAAAATGTCTATTCTACCAAAAGCGATCTATACATTTAATGCAATTCTGATCCAAATCCCAACGACATTCTTTAATGAGATGGAGAAACAAATAACCAATTTCATATGCAACGGAAAGAGGCCCTGGATAAATAAAGCATTACTGAAAAAGGAGAACAAAGTGGGAGGCCTTACACTACCTGATTTTAGAACCTATTATACAGCCAGAGTAGTCAAAACAGCCTGGTACTGGTACAACAACAGATACATGGACCAATGGAACAGAATTGAGAATCCAGACATAAATCCATCCACATATGAGTAGCTGATATTTGACAAAGGCCCCAAAACAGTTAAATGGGGAAAAGATAGTCTTTTTAACAAATGGTGCTGGCATAGCTGGATATCCATCTGCAAAAAAAAGAAACAAGACCCATACCTCACTCCATGCACAAAAACTAACTCAAAGTGGATCAAAGACCTAAATATAAAATTTAAGACAATAAAGATCATGGAAGAAAAAATAGGGACAACGTTAGGAGCCCTAATAGATGGCATAAACATTATACAAAACATTATAAAGAATGTAGAAGAAAAACTAGATAACTGGGAGCTCCTAAAAATCAAACACCTATGCTCATCCAAAGACTTCACCAAAAGAGTAAAAAGACTACCTACAGACTGGGAAAAAGTTTTTAGCTATGACATTTCTGATCAGCTCTTGATCTCTAAAATCTACATGATACTGCAAAAACTCAACTGCAAAAAGACAAATAACCCAATTAAAAAATGGGCAAAAGATATGAATAGACACTTCACTAAAGAAGACATTCAGGTAGCTAAGATATATGAAGAAATGTTCATGATCATTAGCCATTAGAGAAATGCAGATCAAAACTACAATGAGATTTCATCTCACTCCAACAACAACAACAACAACAACAAAAAACAAGGCTGGCATTAATCCAAAAAACACAAAAGAATAAATGTTGGAGATGCTGTGGAGAGATTGGAAGATTTCTACACTGCTGGTGGGAATGTCAAATGGTACAACCACTTTGGAAATGGATTTGGCGCTTCCTTAAAAAGCTAGAAATAGAACTACCATAAACCAAACCAAACCAAACCCAGTGCTGTCGAGTCGATTCCAACTAAGCCACCCTATACAATACAGCAATCCCACTCCTTGGTATGTATCCTAGAGAAATAAGAGCGTTTACATGTACGGATACATGCACTCCCATGTTTATTGCAGCACTGTTTACAATATCAAAAAGATGGAAGCAACCAAGGTGCCCATCAACAGAAGAATGGATGAATAAATTATGGTTTATTCACACAATGGAATACTATGCATTGATAAAGGACAGTGAGAAATCTGTGAAACATTTCGTAACATGGAGGCACCTGGGAGGCATTATGCTGAGTGAAATTAGTCAGTTGCAAAAGGACAAATATTGTATAAGACCACCATTATAAGAACCTGAGAAATAGTTTAAACTAAAAGCATATACTTTTGTGATTACAAGAAGGGAGAGGCAGGAAGGGTGGGAGAGAGGCATTCATTAATTAGATGCTAGATAAGAACAACTTTATGTGAAGGGAAAGACAGCACACAATACAAGGGAAGTCAGCACAATTGGACTAAACCAAAATGAAAAGAGTTTCCTGAATAAACTAACTGCTTCGAAGGGCACCAGTGTACCTAGGGCAGGGGTCTGGGGACCACGGTTTCATGGGACATCTAAGTCAACTGGCACAATAAAATCTATTAAGAAAACATTCTGCATCCCACTTTGAAGAGTGGTGTCTCAGGTCTTAAACGCCAGCAAGCAGCCATCTAAGATGCATCAATTGGTCTCAATCCACCTGGATCAAAAGAGAATGAAGAACACCAAGGACACAAGGCGACTACAAGCCCAAGAGACAGAAAGGGCCACAGGTACCAGAGACTATATCACCCTGAGACCAGAAGAACTAGATGGTTCCCAGCTACAACCGATGACTATCCTGACAGGGAACACAACAGAGAACCCCTGAGGAAGCAAGAGAGCAGTGGGATGCAGACCCCAAATTCTCATAAGACCAGACTTAATGGTCTGACTGAGACTAGAGGGACCCCAGTGGTCATGGCCCCCAGAATTTCTGTTGGCCCAGAAGCCAACTCTTCAGACACGGATTAGACTGGACAATGGTTTGGAGAGGGATGCTGGTGAGGAACGAGCTTCTTGGATCAAGTGGATACTTGAGACTATGTTGGCATCTCCTGCTTGGATGGGAGATGAGAGGGTGGAAGGCGTTAGAAGCTGGAGCAATGGACACGAAGAGAGAGTGGAGGGAGAGAGCAGGCTGTCTCATTACGGGGAGACTGTTTGGGAGTGTGTAGCAAGGTGTATACGGGTTTTTGTGTGAGAGACTGATTTAATTTGTAAACTTTCACTTAAAGCACAATAAAAATTGTTTAAAAAAAATGATCTTTTCCCCAATTAACTGACACTGGGCCTTTGTCAAATATCAGCTGCTCATGTGTGGATGGATTTATATCTGAGTTCTCCATTCTTTTTCACTGGTCTACGTGTCTGTTGTTGTACCAGTACCAGGCTGTTTGGACTACTGTGGCTGTATAATATGTTCTAAAAGGAGGTAGAGTGAGGCCTCCCACTTTGATCTTTTTCGGTAATGCTTTACTTTCCGGGACTTCTTTCCCTTCCATTTGAAGTTGGTGATTTGTTTCTCCATCACATTAGAAAATGTGGTTGGAATTTGGATCGGAAGTGCATTGTATATGTAAATGGCTTTTGGTAGAATAGACATTTTTATAAGTTAAGTCTTCCTATCCATGAGCAAGGTATGTTTTTCCACTGAGGTAGGTCCCTTTTAGTTTATTGCAATAGTACCTTGTAGTTTTCTTTGTATAGGCCTTTTACATCTTTGGTAAGATTTATTCCTAAGTATTTTATCTTCTTGGGGGCTACTGTGAATGGTATTGATTTGGTGATTTCTTCTTCAGTGTTCTTTTTGTTGATGGAGAGGAATCCAACTGATTTTTGTATGTTTTTCTCGTAACCTGAAACTGCTGAACTCTTCTATTAGTTTCAGTAGTTTTCTGTAGGATTCCTTAGGGCTTTCTGTGTATAAGGTCACATTGTCTGCAAATAAAGATAATTTTACTTCTTCTTTGCTGCTCTGGATGCCCTTTACTTCTTTGTCTAGCCTAATTGCTCTGGCTTGGACTTGCAGTATAATGTTGAATAAGAGTGATGATAAAGGGCATCCTTGTCTGGTTCCCGTTCTCAAGGGAAATACTTTCAGGCTCTCTCCATTTAGGATGATGTTGGCTGTTGGCTTTGTATAAAAAAAATAAATAAAGCCCTTTATTATGTTGAGGAATTTTCCTTCTATTCCTATTTTGCTGAGAGTTTTTATCATGAATGGGTGCTGGACTTTGTCAAATGCCTTTTTGCATCAATTCATAAGATCATGTGGTTTTTGTCTTTTGTTTTATTTATATGGTGGATTACATTAATGGTTTTTCTAATATTGAACCAACCTTGCATACCTGGTATAAATCCCTCTAGGTCATGGTGGATTATTTTTTTGATATGTTGTTGAATTCTATTGGCTAGAATTTTGTTGGGGATTTTTGCATCTATGTTCATGAGGGATATAGGTCTGTAACTTCCTCTTTTTGTGGTGTCTTTACGTGGTTTTGGTATCAGGCATATGCTGCCTTCATAGAATGAGTTAGGTAGTATTCTGTCATTTCCTATGCTTTGAAATACCTTTACTAGTACCGATGTTAACTCTTCTCTGAAAGTTTGTTAGAACTCTGCAGTGAAGCTGTCCGGGCCAGGGCTTTTTTTTTTTTTTGGGAGTTTTTGGATTACCTTTTCAATCTTCTTTTTTTTTTTTTTTTATGGGCCTATTTAGTTGTTGTACTTCTGATAGTGTTAGTTTATGTAGGTACTGTGTTTCTAGGAATCATCCATTTCTTCTAGGTTTTCAAATTTGTTAGAGTACAATTTTTTGTAGTAATCTGATATGATTCTTTTAATTTCATTTGGGTGTGTTTTGATAGGGCCCATCTCATTTCTTATTCAGGTTATTTGTTTTCTTTCCTGTATTTCTTTAGTCAGTCTGGTCAATGGTTTATCAATTTTGTTAATTTTTTCAAAGAACCAGCTTTTGGCTTTGTTAATTCTTTCAATTTTTTTTCTGTTCTCTAATTCATTTAATTCTGCTCTAATTTTTCTTATTTGTTTTCTTCTGGTGCCTGATGGATTCTTTTGTTGCTTGCTTTCTATTTGTTCAAGTTGTAGGGACAGTTCTCTGCTTTTGGCTCTTTCCTCTTTATGTATGTGTGCATTTATGTATATAATTTGACCTCTGAGAACAGATTTTGCTGCGTCCCAGAAGTTTTGATAGGAAGTGTTTTCAGTCTTGTTGCAGTCTATGAATTTCTTTATTCCCTCCTTAATGTCTTCTATAACCCAGTCTTTTTTGAGCAGGCTATTGTTCAGTTTCCAAGTATTTGATTTCTTTTCCCTGATTTTCCTGTTATTGATGTCTACTTTTATGGCCTTATGGTCTGAGAAGATGCTTTGTAATATTTCAATGTTTTGGATTCTGTTAAGGCTTGCTTTATGACCTAATATATGATCTCTTCTAGAAAATGTTCCACGTACACTAGAAAAAAAAAGTATTCTTTGCAGCAGTTGGGTGGAGTGTTCTGTATAAGTCTATGACGTCAAGTTGGTTGATTGTAGCGATTAGATCTTTCAGTGTCTATTGAGCTTCTTACTGGAAGTCCTATCCTTCACCGAAAGTGGTGTGTTGAAGTCTCCTACTGTAATTTTGGAGCTGTCTATCTCACGTTTCAATTCTGTTAAAGTTTGTTTTATGTATCTTGCAGCCCTGTCATTGGGTGCATAAATATTTAATATGGTTATATCTTCCTGGTCAATTGTCCCTTTAATGATTATGTAGTGTCTTTATCGTTTGTGGTGGATTTAACTTTAAAGTCTATTTTGTCAGATATTAATATCGCCACTCCTGCTCTTTTTTGATTTTTGTTTGCTTGATATATTTTTTTCCATCCTTTGAGTTTTAGTTTACTTGTGTCTCTAAGTCTAAGGTGTATCCCTTGTAGGCAGCATGTAGATGGATCGTGTTTTTTTATCCAGTCTGCCACTCTCTGTCTCTTTATTGGTGCATTTAGTCCATTTACGTTCAGCGTAATTGTAGATAAATAGGAGTTTAGTGCCGTCATTTTTATGCCTTTTTGTGTGTGTTGTTGACAATTTCATTTTTCCACTTACTTTTTTGTGCTGAGAAGTTTTTCTTTGTAAATTGTGTGTTCCTCATTTTCATAGCACTAGAATTTATTTTTGCTGAGTCATTATTTTATCTTGGTTTTTATTTTGAAGTAAGGACTTGTTAGACTTCATTGTGGTTACCTTAATATTTACCCCTATTTTTCTAAGTAAAAACCTAACTTGTATTGTCCTATATTGCCTTGGTTTCCTCTCCATACGGAAGATCTATGCCTCCTGTATTAACCCCTCTTTTTTGATTATTGTAATCTTTTACATAATGACTTCAATGATTCCCTGTTTTGAGAAATTTTTTCTTTTTTTAAGTTAATCTTATTTTGTTTTGTGATTTCCGTACTTGAGTTGATATCAGGATGTTCTGTTCTGTGACCTAGTGTTGTGTTGGTATCTGATATTACTGATTTTTTGATCAAAGAATTTCCTTTAGTAATTCTTGTAGCTTTGGTTTGGTTTTTGCAAATTCTCTAAGATTGTGTTTATCTGTAATTGTCTTAATTTCACCTTCCTATCTGAGAAAAAAAAAGGAACTTTCCTTTTTACATTTGAGAGAGAGTTTTGCTGGATATATGACTCCAGGCTGGCAGTTTTTCTCCTTCAGTGCTCTACATATGTCATCCCATTTCCTTCTTACCTGCATGGTTTCTGCCGAGTAGTCTGAACTTATTGATTCTCCTTTATAGGTGACTTTTCGTTTATCCCTGGCTGCTTTTAAAATGTTCTCTTTATCTTTGGTTTTGGCAGGTTTGATGATAATATGCCTTGATTGTCTTTTGGGATCTATCTTGTGTGGTGTTCGATGAGAATCTTGGGTAGATTTGCTTTCATCTTTCATGATGCCAGGGAAGTTTTCTGCCAACAGATCTTCAACTCTTCCTTCGGTATATTCTGTTAACCTTCCCTGTTCTGGAACTCCAATCGCACATGCAATTTATTCTTCTTGATAGAGTTCCACATGATTCTTAGGGTTTCTTCATTTTTTTTTTAATTCTTTTATCTGATTTTTCTTCAACTATATTGGTGTCAATTGCTTTATCCTCTTACTCCCCCACTCTGCATTCCAATTCCTCGATCCTGCTCCTCTGACTTCCAATTGAGTTGTCTAATTCTGTAATTTTATTGTTAATCTTTTGGATTTCTTAATGCTGTCTCTGTATGGATTCTTGCAGCTTATTAAACTTTTCACTATGTTTTTGAATAATCTTTTTGATTTCTTCAATTGCTTTATCAGTGTGCTCCTTGGCTTTTTCCGTAGATTGCCTTATTTCATTTCTGAGGTCATCCCTGATGTCTTGAAACATTCTGTATATTAGTTTTTTATATTTACATCTGGCCATTATAGGATTGTATCTTCATTTGGGAAAGATTTTGATTCTTTATTTTGGGGATTTGTAGAAGCAATCACGGTCTGCTTCTTTATGTGATTTGCTGTTGACTGCTGTCTCCAAGCCATCTATAAGATATTGTAATGACTTATTTTATATTTGCTCAATGAGTCTTATCTTCTTGTTTTGTTTTCTTTCAGTATACACAGATGGGCTACTAGATTGTGCTGTCTTGATTGTTGTAGCCTTTGAATCACTTATGTCCTATTACCAGCTGGTTTGAGCTGTTATCAGATATATATAAGCCTGAGTCCATTCACTATTCTTGAATAGAATCAGCTTAGGTGTTCTGATTTTGGGTCACCAAGTGTCTGGTGTAGACTGTCACCTATTAGAGGAGTAGTCTTGATAGTTGTGTGCACCAGATTCTAGTAGCAGCAGGCAGTCACACTCCAAGGAGTGCAGGATGCTGACAGCCTTCTCCCATGTGCCAGTGAGGTAGGAGTGTCTCCATTCCCAGAACACTTTGGTGGGTGGGCTCTACTGCTGTACCTTAAGCATTCAATGCTTGTACCTCTAAAGTTTCATAGGCATCACTATTCTCAGGCCCCATTAGCAGGTGGCTAGGTGGTGCAGGTGCAGCTTGAGCCCTCAGTTCCCCGCTGTGGATCAGTGAGGGGTCTGTTTAATAGGTAGAGAGATATCAGACCTCCAAAACTTGTCTTTCCACTGCTCTGCTAAAACAATTACAGTCAGATCTCTATCAGAATTGCCTTTGCATTATAATAGCCACCTGGTTCCCTGCAGCGATGAAAGCCAGAGACTGTGGATCTCTTTTGGTTGGCTGGAGCTGGTTGTGTATTATTATTCCAGTATAGGGAAGTCAGGGAAGGAGTTTTCTTTCCCAGATTGTTAATTGCTGCTTCTCTTAGGGCAGAAGAATGGGTTAGAAAAAAAAAAAATCCCTGCCAAGCACTTCACTCCCTGGCCCAGTAAATTCCAATGTTAATGAAGCTGCCTGGGGCAGGGAGAGGAGGGATCAGATAGATAGGAGAAAGTATTGTGGCAACATAGACAAAGTTACTTATCTTGTTTGGTGATGACTGTTTTATCTGAGATTCCAGAGGGACCTGTAGCCTGTGTGCGCTGGCTGGGTCGAGATTGCCTCCAAAGGTCAGGCCTGCATGCCATGCTTGTGTCATCTCAGGAAGCTGTGATCAGCTCCTCCACTCCTATTCCAAAGCCCAGCACCAAGGTTTTCTGGCTGGGACACTCCACTCCAGGCTCCAAAACCAGTCACTGCTTCCCTGTGATTTCTCCTTCTCCTGTCAGCCATGTTGCATGTAGCCTGTGTGTGCCAGCTAGGTCAAGATTGCCTCTGAGGGTCAGTCCTGCGTCCCATGCTTGCACCGTCTCAGGAAGCCGTGATCTGCTCCTCTGGACTTAGTTCAAAGCCCAGCACCAAGGCTTTCTGACTGGGATGCTGGCTCCAGGCTCTGAAAACAGTCATTGCTTCCTCATGGGTTCTTGTTCTCCTGTCAGCTGCGTCAGTGTGTGGCCTTCTTGCACTGGCTGAGTCTCTGCCGAGGTTATTCCAGGGGTTAGGGGTTAGGGCTGCGTCCTGTACTTGCCCCATCTCAGTAAGCCATGATCAGCCTAAGCACTCTGGCACCAGGGAACCACGAGGGTCAAGGCTGTGGTGGGGCATGCTGGTTCCAGAAGCGGTCGCTGCTTCACTGCACGACTTTTTGCTCCCGTCTCTCAGGTCAACTCCTTAGTTCTGTGTTTGATGGTCAGGGTTTGTAGATTGTCATGTATCTACAAATGTGATCGATTCACTTGTTTTTCCGAGTCTTTGTTGCAAGAGGGATCCACAATAACTTCTACCTAGTCAGCCCTCCATGTCCCCTCTTATTCTTGGAGGCATGTTTTAATATAGATCCTCTATCTCTATCTATTTTACCAATAATGATATATTACATCACAATTAGATATATTTTATTTCTGCAATGTAATTGTCATTATTAAAAGCATAAATTTTGAAAGTAACAAAAAAAGTATCTGTCTTTTTCTGTGTGTGTGTGTGTTTATATTCTTCTAATGCAACAGTAAAAATCCTATCTCTCCCCAGAGAAAAAATAACAAAGAATTAATTCCTCTCAAGCTTTTCATTTTACTCTACAATTCATTTAACCTATGATTAAATTAGTTTAAGGTTATAACTCCACACATACACAGTGAAAGTAATGGAATTTTGCTCATTTGCTCCTTTTGTTTAGCTCCATTCTTATTTCCAAGGAGTCGTGCCTTCCCTTGCTTGAAATGATGAAATGATTCTCCTGTTGCAAAGGTTTTTCAATAGGCATCCCTTTTGCAGTTCTGCTCTGTCCTATAGGGTCACTATGAGTTGGAATCGACTCGAAGGCAGTGGGTTTGGTTTGGGGTTTTTTTCCCTCAATATGTACTCCATCTCGTCATTTCCTCCATGCCTACAACTAGAAATCTGGTATCTGTGTGGCTGATAAGAAGAAAAGTACCACAAGGTGTGTCCATAAAAGGTCTTGACAATTTTAATCTTGCAAAAATGTTAAGAAAACTTGTGCTGTCTACTAAAGCATAACTTAATCTATATTTTGGGAAGTTTTTTTTCCCCTAGATTTAGTGGACAGGTATCTGATTAGATTGATTACAATTAAAAACCAAGACCATGCACAAATTATCAGATCCAAAAAAGTTCTTGTGTTTCTTGTTTTAAAGTTAGACTAGTTTCAAGAAAGGGAAAAAAAAAAAAAAAGAAAAGAAAAAACTTCCTATATTGCCTGCATTGCCATAAGTCTATACTGTAAAAATGGTTCTTAAAAAAAGCCTTCCTCAAGGGAACTTGCTTAGGATTTTGACTTGACTGTGCATTAGGGAATTGGAAATACTCATGTTTTGTTAGGTGACATTGAGTTGGTTCTGACTCATAGCGACTCTACTTACAACAGAACTAAACACTGCCTGGTCTTGTGCCATCCTAACAGCAGTTGCTATGGTTGAGCCCATTATTGCAGCCACTTTGTATCTTTCCATCTTGTTGAGATTCTTCCTCTTTTTTGCTGATGCTGTACTTTACCAAGCATGTCCTTCTCCAGAGACTCGTTCCTCCTGATAACATGTTCAAAGTACTTGAGACAAAGTCTCTCCCTCCTCACTTCTAAGGATACAACTCTGACTAACACCTTTCCTGATTTTAAACCATACAGTATTTCTTTGTCCAGTTCAAATGACTGCATCTTGGTGTATGTACAGGCTCCACATGAGCACAATTAAGTGTTTTGGAATTCCGATTCTTTGTGATGTTATCCAGAATGTGTTATGATACACACAGTCGAATGCATTTGCATAATTAGTAAAACACAGGTAAACATATTTCTGGTATTCTCTGCTTTTAGCCAAGATCCATCTGACGTCAGCAATGGTGTCCCTTATTCCAGGTTCTCTTCTGAAGCCAGCCTGAATTTCCAGCAGGTCTTGTTCAATATACTGCTGCCACCATTTTTGAATTATCTTTAGCAAAATTTTACTTGCATGTGATATTGATGATATTGTGAGATAATTTCCACATTCTGATGTATCACTTTTTTGCGGGGGAGGGGGGAACGGACACAAATGTGGGTCTCTTCTAGTCAGTTGGCCAAGTGGACTTCTTTCAAAGTTCTCAGCATAGAAAAGGGAGCACTTTCAGCATTGCACCCCTTTGTTGAAACATTGCAATTGGTATTCCATCAATTCCTGGAGCCTCCTTTATTGCCAGTGCCTTCAGTGCAGCTTGGGCTTCTTCCTTCATTACTATTGGTTCTTGATCATAGGCTATCTCCTGAAATAGTTGACTGTTGACAAATTCTTCTCAGTAAGGTGACTCTATATTTCTTCCATCTTCTTTTGATGCTTCTTGCATCATTCAAAATTTTGGCCAAAGGACTTTTCAATACTGCAACTCAAGGATTGAATTTATTCTTCAGTTCTTTCAGCTTGAGAAATGCCAAGTGTGTTCTTCCCTTTTGGTTTTCTAACTCCAGGTCTTTGTACATTTCGTTGTAATACTTTACTTTGTCTTCTTGAGCCACCATTTGAAAACTTCTGTTCAGTTGCTTTTCTTTCATCATTTCATTTCCTTTTAAAAAAACAAACCAAACCAACTGCCATTGAGCTGATTATGACTCATAATGACCCTATAGGACAGAGTAGAACTGCTCCGCAGAGTTTCCAAGAAGCCCCTGGTAGATTCGAACTACAGACCTTTTGATTAGCAGCTGTATCTCTTAACCACTAAGCCACTAAGGTTTCCTCGTTTCCTTTAGATACTCTAATTTCAAGAGCAAATTTCAAAGTATCTTCTGACATCATTTTGATCTTTTCTTTCTTTCCTGCCTTTTTAATATCTTTTACTTTCTTCGTGAATGATGTTCCTAATGTCGTCCCTCAACTTGTCTGGTCTTCTGTCATTAAAGTTCAATGTGTCAAATCTGTTCTTGAGATGGTCTCTAAATTCAGGTGGGATATACTCTAGATTGTGCTTTGGCTCTCTTGTTTTAATTTTCTTCTATTTCAACTTGAACTTGCATTTGAGCAATTGATGGTCTATTTTACAGTTGGCCACTGGCCTTGTTCGCATGCATTGGGGGATTATTAAATAGCAAATTTGAGTAGACACAACCTGGTCCATAGGTCTAAGTAGGGTACAATGAACATGGTGTTACAGGTTTTATGATAGAGTGGCTTCATTGGATTCACACTTCAAGCTTTTTCTTTTCTCCCAGTTTCTAAGACAGATTATATATCAATATAGTTATAATTCCTAGCACTCCAATTTTTTTTTTTCCTTTTCTTTTTTTTGGAGTGTCAATTGGAAGGCCCTAGTTCTGATCTTTGCTATCAAAGGACTAAGTCAAAAGAAGTACTGGATTAAGTATTTGTGGGTAGTGATATCTATTATATTCCTGTAAAGCTGGAAAATAGCTATGGATTATCTCAAATTTAATTAAATGGTGACTTCAGTTGCAGTTGTTATTCCAGTTTTGGTTGCTGGAGCAAATCAGTATGCAGCTGTTGATTTAACAATGCATTTCTGTCCATATAAATCATCAAGAGCTTTCAGAAATAGTGCACATTCACTGGGATGCAGAAAAATCGAGCTCCATGATGTAAATTTAGGAGTATGTCACCTGTTCTGCTCTCTGTCGAAATATGGCTTATATAGTTACTGATTGTCCAGACATCCCATTAAACATCACTACATTAATGATATCATGCTATTTTCTTTTGTGGTAGCAGGAAGTAGTAAATAACCTAGATGCTTTAGTAAAACATATACGTACCTGAGCGCACATATGTGATAAAACCTCAAGATTTAAGGCTCTTCCACAATAGTGAAATTTCATGTTGTCGTGGATTGAATTGCATCCCCCAAACATATTTATCGACTTAGCTGGGCCATGAGTCCCAGTATTGTGTGATTGTTCACCATTTTATGTGATTTCCCTATGTGTTGTAAATCCTATCACTATGAAGAAGTAAGATGGATTAGTGGCAATTATATTGATGAGGTCTACAAGGTTAGGTAGTGTCTTAAGCCAATCTCTTTTGAGATATAAAAGAGAGAAGTAAGCAGAGAGACATGGGGATCTCATACCACCAAGAAAGCAGCACTGGGAGCGGAGCACATCCTTTGGACCTGAGAGTCCTGTGTCGAGATACTCCCAGACCAAGGCAAGATTGATGACAAGGACCTTTCTCCAGAGCTGACAGACAAAGTCTTCCCCTGGAGCTGATGCCCTGAATTTGGAGTTGTAGCCTACTAGACTGTGAGAGAATAAATATCTCTTTGTTAAAGCTATCCACTTGTGGTATTTCTGTTATAGCAGCACTAGATGACTAAGACACATAATGGTCAAGGGCTTCTTAAACCTAAATTACATGCACACAAATCACCTGGGGATTTTGTTTAAAGGCATTGTCTGAGCAGTAGCTCTAGTGTGAGGCTTGAGAATCTGCATTATTCACAAGCTTCCAGGTAATGCCAATGCTTCTTTTGGGAAACCACACTTTAAGTAGAAAGGCTAATCTTTTCTATTTTTAATTTTATTTATTCTTTTGTTATTGACAATACACACAGCAAGACATACACCAATTCAACAGTTTCTACATGTGCAATTCAGTGACATAGATTGCATTCTGTCAGTTGTGCAACCATTTTCTCTCTCCTTTTCTGAGTTGTTCTTCCCCCATTGACATATACTGGCTGCCCCCCTAACGTTCCTATCTATTCTTTCAAGTTATTGTTGTCAGTTTCATTGCATATAGATACATCTTGAAAGAGCAGAATGCTCAAGGCAGACACTCTTTACTAGTTAAGCTAAACTATTGTTTGGTTTCAAGAAGGTTTCAGGGATATTTTTGGTTTAAGGTTTAAATATTATCTCAAGGCAATAGTTTCAGGGGTTTGTCCAGTCTCCAGGCCTCCAGAAAGCCTGGAGTGCATGAGAATTTAAAATTCTGATCTGCATTTTCCCTTTTTTGATCATGATTCTTCTATAGAATCTTTGATCAAAATGTTCAGTAATGGTAACCAGGCACCATCCAGTTCTTCTGATCTCATGACAAAGAAGGCAATTTGTTGTTCATGATAAATTTAAAAACTAGTTACTGCACCTTTCACTACTTATCTGTTAGAAAGAAGCACAATGCTAAATAAGTCTCTTTGAATTTTGGAAGCAAAAGGTATCATATTTAAGCGTGTTGCTTCAAATCATTTGTCAAGTAATTTATGAGGTTTCTAGTCTGAGGGACTAATCTACAAGATTCATTACATGCTTTGAACTAAATGTGCTTTGTAAAGATTCTTATACCAAAAGAGGAAGTAAAAGAACCTTGAACCCAAGAGGTTAAAGACGAAGTAGGCATTTTTCCACCAAATAAGTCCCTGAAAGAGTTTTTGCTTCCAGATTCTAACAACTTGAACACTTCTGATTTAGAAGTTTTACTTCTCACAGGAATATTGCTTCAACCAGTGAACACATATTAGGCTGGGGTCCAAGATGTCCACTGGGGAATGCCTTAGTACTTTCCTTTGTAAATTTTCAGTTCATTCTGAAGGTTTTGTTTTCTCACAGGGAGAAGCATCCTGAGCAGTTGGGGTCCTAAGTGAAATGGATAGTAGTCATGGTTAAGAGTGAAGCTGTGATACTTTAGAAACAATTAGCAGCCAGTAAAAATAAAATTTTCCTGAGGAAACTCTATAGATAATAATACAAAGTATACAACATTGTTTTCAGCCCTTGATATCCTTTTCCTCTTTTACAACCATTCACCCATGTTAGTAATACTATTCAAACGTTAATGACAATTCTCAGGTGGACCTACCTGATCATTAGTGAAAAGTTTTAACACAAGCTTGAATTTATGTGTATATACTAGGCCACAATGCCTAAACAATGACACTATGTAATAATGATAATGATAAATGAAGGTTTTTAATTATATTATATATACTAAGCAATTGATACTGAAAGTAATCTATACAGTAAATCAAATATTAAAATTAAAAAGATAAGACGTTTAAGTATCTCTGCCAAGAAATCCAAGTAGTGCTTAATCAAAGTGCCACCTGAGCTCCTTACTATATGTCCAGAGAGAGGAAAAAAAGAAAATTTAATACAGCAGTATCAACACAGTACTGGAACACTATATCACTAAACATTTAAGGTTCTATTAAAAAAAAACCCAAACCGATGAAAGGTCATTTAAGTCACACTTATGAAAAAGCTTAATGAAGCTGCTAGATATGTTATCAGATAAAAGGACTGGAATTAAGAAAAAGACAGAAGATATGCTTTTTTATTATTATTATCAAATTGCTAGTATTACAAAAAGGACATCATTCGGGATTGTTATTATTAATGTGAGTTGATCTTACGTGTCATTTACTTCATATCTAATGAAAAACTAAATTAGACTGGTCCACTGATGGTGGTCACAAGGTGAACCTGTGCCAAGTAAAACCTCTAGACCTTTAAGTTCAAGTTCTCATAATTAGTGAAACCATAGACATTCACATTAAAGAAAAATGCAGTTTGTTATATATTTTAATCATTTTATATCTCTGGATATCAATTTAGGATTCAAACGTGAAGGTAGCCAAGGAGGTAATTTATGCCTTTCATTAGATTGTTTAAAGTAATTATGTAATGTCCATTTGAGCTCTTTTCTGTTCAACCAAATTCGGTTATATAAACTAATAGAAATTATTAAACTCAGATTTCCTTCCTTCACTTTTGTTTCCTAGTCATCACTGTTCTCAAAAATAGTGCACTTGTTTGTCCGTCAATATTGTCTACAGTTGTAAAAATAAAGGTCACAATATCCAGAGGCAGCACATAAAACACCGACCCCTCCTCTTATGGACTGAATTGTGTCCCCCCCAAAATATGCGTTACAAATCCTAACCTCCATGCTTGTAGACCTGGTGGTGGGGTGGTTAAAGGCTTGGCTCTAACAAAAAGGTCAGCCGTTTGAATCTACCAGCCAACCCTTGGAAAACCTATGGGGCAGTTATACTCTGTCCTGTAGGGTCTCCATGAGTTGAATCAACTTGCTAGCAACAGGTGTACCTGTAGAAGCAATCTCATTTGGGAATAACGCTTTCTTTCTGAGTTGGAATTGACCTGATGGCAATGGGTTTGTTTTTTTGTTTGTTTTTTGCTATGTTAATAAAGGTCATATTAGTGTAGGATGTCTCTTAAACCAATCACTTTTGATCTGAAAGGAGGAGATTAGGCATAAGTCACAGAAGCAACCACAGATGGGGGAACAAAGATGCCATGTACATGAATATCCCCAAAACCAAGCAACAGAAGCTGAAAAGAGATGCGGACGTACCCCCAAAGCCGACACAAAGAGAAAACCTTTCCCTAGAGCCAGCATCCTGGATTTGGATTTCTAGCTTCCTAAACTGTGAGAAAATAAATTTCTATTCCTTAAAGCCACCCACTTGTGATATTTCTGTTATAGAAGTACTAAATAACCAAGATATCCACCCCCCCAAAAAAAAAAAAACTGTAACGATGTTTCTGGTCATCATTAACAAAATCAGAGTAGTATACAAGATATCTCACTATCATCTTTATGCAATGTGTTAAGATACTTGCCTTTAAAGAGATTTTACATGTATTGTTTACATATTTCCCTATATCCCATTTTCTTCTTTTTATTATACCAGTCTATTAATAATTTTACCCTAAGCTGGGTTCTCATTTTATTAGGGTTGCTTATTTTGTTTTTTGCCGTCAACTTTTGACTGGTAATTTTTTTTTTTTTTGAACTGACAGTATTCTTTAACTTCTTTTGAAAACCGACTTTATTCATTATGCTTGCTAATCAGCTCAACGATAGATTTGACTTCCTCAACCATTATAAAAACCATTATAGTTATCTCCAAAATATGTAGAACTGAAAATTAAAAAAAAAAAAAAAAAGGGAAGAAAAAAGAGAGCTAAACCATGATCTCGTTACTTTCTTTTCTTGGGCCTGGCTGTCAACCTTGACAATTATGCTGCTTTTCTGTTCCTTTTCTTTCCTCTTTATTATGATCATAAGTAATATAAAAAGCACTCAATTTACTTTGTTGGCTAATAGTGGCAGAGCCTTCCCTGAGGTATTTCATTTTGCTTTCCGCTCTGGTTTCTCAGTCAGCAGGTAGTATTTCTTTTCATTGTTACAATTCTACTCTCTCTCCTTGATAGATGACATGCTCTTTTTGTGTCACAGTCTACAGCTAATCTGAGCTTCACCTCCATAGTTCCTCATGCTGGTTTACCCTTTACATCTGTAAACCTCTCTTTTGTATCACAACCTTTTGCTGTTCTTTGAAGTCTTCTCATTTTGAAGCTCACTAACTCAGGTCATGCAGCTGTCATGGCAGTGAGGTAGCGGGGTGGGGGGCTTTGATGGCAGTGTGGATCTTTCTTTTAGGATACGCTAATTGACGATTTAGAGGGTAACACAGATAAAGGATATTGTCACCTAAATTAAGGCTTTACTAAATCCACTGAAATTATTTTTATTTAGCTAACACATTAGATCCTGGAATATTATCTCATTGAATAATAGGTATAATTTAAACTATTCAACGACCAAAGGATAAAATAATTTAGAAAGAAACAAAAATGCATGCTTTATATGGATATTAGTCTCTTTCAGGACTGACAATTTACTTCAAAATGTTAATAAAGAGATTCCATGAAATAGTATGGAATCTCTTTATTTACCTGCCTTGTAGAAGATACTAGTGTATCAAACCATCAATAGAGGCCACATGTGTATATGTATTTTACAATTTCTCTTAGTCTATATATTTTATAGAAATAGATATAAATGCCTATTGATATTTCTACTAATTCAATTTTACTCTGTGCTTGTACAGACAAAATTGGATGTTGTGAAGCCAACAAAACTTCATGATCTTATTTTAGAATCCTGTTTTTTATGTGCTGATTTAGAATAAGAGTGGATTACCACCTCTTTGTCAAGAGATCACTCTATGCTTTATGTGTAGATACATATATAAGTTAAATATATATGCATACCTTCTTTCAAGTAATTTCCAACTATCCCTGTTATTGCTTTTCCTCTACATTTTAAAAAAAGATGAAATGAAATCCTCTTTCCTGTCTTTTGAAATTTTTCTTATGACAGAAAAATACCTTACCCTCCAGTACTCCCCCAATACTAAAGAATATTCTCTAACACTCTTCTTTCCACTGACTCTAGACTCTTATAATTAACTGCCCAATTTACATCTTCATTTACACATTTAAAAGATTTTTAGAGGTTAAAGAGTCCAAAAATGAGCTCTTGATTTTCCCCTAAAGAAAAAAAATCCCTTAGTGGTTTCCACATAAGAAATTGATATCATCATACTTTTAGTTGCTCAGAACAAATGTCTTATACCTTCTCTACCCAAAATTCATCAGCTATACATGTGGACTCTATTTATAAGCGTTTACATCCATTGTCATTTTACTTACCCAAATTATTTTCACAACTTACATAAACCAAAAAAAATCCAAACCCACAGCTGTCGAGTCGATTCCAACTCATAGCGACCCTACACTGTGATAATGTGAATCTGACTAGTCTCTGCTTCTTTTCCTGACCCTGAAATCTTCTCTTTCTAAAGCAGGTTTAGTTTTTTGTTTTGTTTTGTTTTTAGTAAAATCACACATGCACTATCCTGCTTAAAACCCACCAATGATTTTCCACCTTAAGTAGAAAAAAATAATTATATCATGGTCTGAAAGAAGTTAAATGATTGGGATCAACCCACCTCTTTAACTTTACTTTGTTCCACTCTACCGTGTTCTCCACACTCCATTCACATTGGCTTTTCTCTGTGTTTAGAACATGCCAAGTTATTTCTCACTTTAGGACTCTACATTTGAAGCATGATCCAAGTTCCATACTCTACTACTGCTGAATGAGCAAGCCTTAAGGAATACTTTATTAAAAACTTTCTTTAAGTCAAATTTTTGGTTGTACCATTGTACAAATTTGAAAGATCTAAATTATCATTTCCTGTGTATTCCATCTGGTGAGATCCACATGTATAGTTGCTGTTCATGTTGGTGAAGGCAATTGCAATGAAGAAGTCGTTGCTCTTGCAATATTCTATCATATGATCTCCAGCATCATTTCTGTTGCCAAGGCCATAGTCTTTGTTTCCACCTTTCACATTCCAATCACCAGTAATTATCAATGCATCCTGATTACATGTTTGATCAATTTCAGACTGCAGAAGATGATAAAAAATCTTCGACTTTTCATCTTTGGCCTTAGCGATTGGTGCATAAATTTGAATAAGAGTTTTATTAACTGGTCTTCCTTGTAGGCATATGGAAATTTTCGTATCACACACAACATCGTACTTCAGGATAGATTTCAAAATGTTCTTTATGACAATTCCTCTTCAGTTTGTCATTCCTGGCATAGTAGATCATATGATTCTCTGATTCAAAATGGCCAATACAAGTCCATTTCAATTCACTAATGCCTGGGATATCAATGTTTATGCATTCCAGTTCATTTTTGACTATTTCCAATTTTCCTAGATTTGTACTTCATACATTTCACCTTCTGATTTTTAACGGGTGTTTGCATCTGTATCTTCTCACTTTGAATCATGTCACCTCAGCAAATGAAGGTCCTGAAAGTTTGACTCCATCAATGTCATTGACCCTGTTTTGAGGAGGCACCTCTTCCCCAGTCATCTTTTGAGTGCCTTCCAGCCTTCCAGCCTTTAGGCACTATATCTGACAATGTTTTGCTGCTGTTCATAAGGTTTTCACTGGCTAAATCTTTTCAGAAGTAGACTAGGTTCTTCTTCCTAGTCTGTCTTAATCTGGAAGCTCAGCTAAAACCTGTCCACCATGGGTGACCCTGCTGTTATGTGAATACAGGTGACATAGCTTCCACCATCACAGGAACCCACAAGCCCCCACAGTATGACAAACTTACAGACACATGGAGGCATTAACCATTAGAGAAATACAAATCAAAATTACAATTTTGTATTTATGCCTTAAGGAGTTTTTTTCTTTGATAATTTGTTTTTGCTAGGTACCTTTGAGTCAGTTCCAACTATGCAACCCCATGTACAGTAGAAGGAAACACTGCCTAGTCCTGTGCCATCATCATTATTGTTGTTATGCTTGAGCCCATTATTGCAGCCACTGGATCAATCCATCTCATTGAGGGTCTTCCTCTTTTTTGCTGACCCTCTACTATGCTAAGCATGATGTCCTTCTGTAGGGACTGATCCCTCCTAATTGCATGTCCAAAATACGTGAGATGAAGTCTTGCCATCCTTGCTGTAAGGAGCGTTCTGGGTATACTTCTTCCAAGACAGATTTATTGGTTCTTTTGTCAATCCACGGTATATTCAATATTCTTCTCCAACACCGTTAGTCTAATGTTCCAGTTCTTCTTCGATCTTATTCGTTGCCCAGCTTTCAAATGCATATGAGGAGATTGAAAACACCATGGGTTGGGTTAGGTGCACCTCAGTCTTTAAAGTGACATCTTTGCTTTTTAACACCTTAAAGAGGTCATTAGTAGCAGAAATTTGCCCAGTGCAAAGCATTGTTTAATTTCTGGACTGCTGCTCCCATGGATGTTGATTGTGGATCCAAGTAAAATGAAATCCTTGGCAACTTGAATCTTTTCTCTGTTTATTATTATGTTGCTTATTGAACCAGTTGTAAATATTAATGAGCTGAAATGGACTGGTGTTGGCCATTTTGAATTAGACAATCACATGGTCTACTATGCCAGGAATGACAACTTGAAGAGGAATAAAAAAAAGAGGAATAGCATTGCATTAATCATCAAAAAGAACTTTTCAATATCTACCCTGAAGTACAACACTGTCAGTGTTAGGACAGTGTTAGACCAGTTAATACAATTATTATTCAAATTTATGCCCCAACCAGTAAGGCCAAATATGAAGAAATTGAAGATTTGTACCAACTTCTGCAATTTGAAATTGATCAAACATATAATCAGGATGTGTTGATAATTACTGGAGATTGGAATGCAAAAGTTGGAAACAAAGAAGAAGGATCGATAGTTTGAAAATATGGCCTTGGTGTTAAAAATGATATCAGAGACCATATGACAGAATTTTGCAAGAACTACAAATTCTTCATTGTAAATACATTTTTTCACCAGCATAAACAGCAATTATACACATGAACCTTGCCAGATGGAACACACAGGAATCAAATTGACTACATCAGTGGGAAGACACAATGGAAAAGCTAAATATCATCAGTCAGAACAAGGTCAAGGGCTGACTGCAGAATATACCATCAATTGCTCACATGCAAGTTCAAGTTGAAACTGAAAAAAATTAGAACGACAAGAGGCAAAGTATGACCTTGAGACCTTAGCGACCATCTCTGTAATAGATTTGACTCACTGAACACTAATGAACAAAGACCAGGTGAGCTGTGGAATGACACCAAGGACATCATACACGAAGAAAGCAAGTGGTCATTAAAAAGACAGGAAAGAAGAAAAAGACCAAAACAGATGTCAGAAGAGACTCTGAATCTTACTTTTGAATGCTGAGTAGCTAAAGTGAAAGGAAAAAGCAATGAGGTAAAAGAGTTGAACAGAAGATTTCAAAGGGTGGCTCCAGAAAACAAAGTAAGATATTATAATGACATGTGCAACAGACCTGGGGATGGAAAATGAAAAGTGAAGGACATACTCTGCATTTCTCAAGCTGAAAGGACTGAATTAAAAATTCAAGCATCAGGTTACAACATTGAAGGATTCTATGGGGAAAATATTAAACAACTCAGGAAACATCGAAAGAAGGTGGAAGAAATACACAGAGTCATTGTACCAAAAAGAATTGTTTGACATTTCACCATTTCAGGAGGTTCCATATGAGCAGGAACCAACGTACTGAAGGAAGAAGTCCAAGCTGCACTCAAGGAATTGGAAAAATACAGGACTCCAGGAATTGACAGAATACTAATTAAGATGTTTCAACAAATGGATGCAGTGTTGGAAGTACTCGCTTGTCTATGCCAACAAATTTGGAAGACAGCTACCTACCTGGTCAGCTGACTGGAGAAGATCCATATTTATGCCTGTTCCCAAGAAAGGTGATCCAATTAAATTTGGAAATTATTGAACAGTATCATTAAAATCACACACAAGTAAAATTTTGCTGAAGATCATTCAAAAATGGCTGCAGCAGCATTTCAACAAGGAACTGCCAGAAATTCAAGCTGGATTCAGAACAGGATGAGGAACCAGGGATATCATTGCTGATATCAGGTGGATCCTGGATGAAAGCAGAGAATACCTGAAAGATGTGTAGCTGTGTTTTGTTGACAGTGCAAAGGCATTCGACTGTGTGGATCATAACAAATTATGGATATCATTGGGGACAATGGGAATTCCAGAAAACTTAATTGTGCTCATGAAGAACCTGTACCTATATCAAGAGGCAGTTGTTAAAACAGAACAAGGGGATACTGTGTGGTTTAAAGTCAGGAAAGGTGTGCGTCAGGGTTGTATCCTTTTGCCATAACTATTCAATCTGTATGCAGAGCAAATAATCCGAGAACCTGGACTACACGCAGAATAACAGGGCATTAGGATTGGAGGAAGATGCATTAAAAACCTGCATTATGCAGATGACACAACCTTGCTCGCTGAAAGTGAAAAGGACTCGAAGCACTTACTAATGAAGATCAAAGGCCACAGCCTTCAGTATGGATTGCACCTCAACATAAAGTAAACAAAAATCCTCACAAGTAGACCAATAAGCAACACCATGATAAAGAAAGAAAGATTAAAATTGTCAAGAAGTTCATTTTACTTGGATGCACAATCAACAGCCATGGAAATAGCAGTCAAGAAATCAAAAGACACATTGCATTGGGCAAATCTGTTGCAAAAAACAAACAAACAAAAAAACCCCACTGCAGTCGAGTTGATTCTGACTCATAGCGACCCTGTAGGACAGAGTAGAAATTCCCAATAGTTTCCAAGGAGCACCCGGTGGATTTCAACTGCCTACCTCTTGGTTAGCAGCCGTAGCACTTAAGCACTACACCACCAGGGTTTCCATCTGTTGCAAAAGACCTCTTTAAAGTCTTGAAAAGCAAAGATATCACCTTGAAGACTAAGGTGCACCTGACCCAAGCTTTCATGTTTTCAATTTCCTCCTAAAAGCATGTGAAAGCTGGATGATGAATAAGGAGGACTGAAGAAGAATTGATGTCTTTTAATTGTGGTGTTGGAGTAGAATATTAAATATACAATGGGCTGCCAAAACAACAAACAAACCTGTCTTGCATGAAGTACAACCAGAATGCTTAGAAGCAAGGATGGTGAGATTATGTCTCACATACTTTGGACATGTTATTAGGAGGGATCAGACCCTGGAGAAGGACATTATGCTTGATAAATTAGAGGGTCAGCAAAAAAGAGGAAGGTCTTCAATGAGATGGGTTGACACGGTGGCTGCAACAATGGGCTTAAGCACAGCAACGATTGTGAGAACTGTGTAAGACCAGGCAGTGTTTTGTTCAGTTGTACATAGGGTCACTACGCATTGGAACTGACTCCATAGCACCTGATAACAACAACAACTGCTAATGCTTTCAACCATTTCCTCGTGTGTCTGTTATCTCCCTGAATGTGTTCTTTGGTGAAGTATCTGTTCATATCCTCTGACTCATTTTAAATTATTTGTTTTTTTTGTTGTTGAGATTCTTAATTCTTTTGACTAAATGTTTGAGTTATGAATATAATTTTCTACAAATTCTCAACATAACTACATATTCCACAAAACACATCCTTCCTTCTTTACTCATATCACAAAAACTTGCCAGTTGAATGTGTATTTGACTGAATACTTAATTTTAGCTTCTAAATTGTGTCCTAGTTCTGTTGTACTTTCACTGCTCTTAGAACTTTCCACTTAAAAATATCCATGTGATGGTTTCATGGGGCATCCCAGTTAATTGGCCTAAGGACATGTTTAGTGCTTCTGCTCTATCTCCTAGTTCATTGTGCAGTGCCTGTGGTCTTAAAATCTTGCAAACATGACAATTGGTCTCTATCTACCTGGAGAAACAGAGGAAGAAGGAGAGTCAGAAATAGGAGGAAGATAAGCAATGTGTGGCTAATTGCCTCCATGCACCTCCTTTGCTATGAGACCAGAAGAACTGGACGGCACCAGGCTACCATTGACGAACATTTTGGTCATAAAACCTATCAAAAATCCTTATCAAAAGAGGGAAAATGCAGAACAGAATTTCAAATTCTCATGGACTTCAGACTTTGTGAAGCCATAGGGGATAGATGACCCCCTGAAACTATTGTTTGAGATAATCTTAAAAACTGAAGTCTTAAAAACAAACAATAGCTTAACTAGTAAGGAATGTCAGCCTTGAGCACTATGCTCTTTTAAGAACTACCTGTGTGGGATCAAATTAACATCAACTTGAAAGATTAGATAGGAACTTTAGGGGGTAGTGAGTCTACGTTAATGGGAGAGGGACAACTCAGAAGAGGAGTGGGAGAATGGCTACACAACTCGAAGAATGTAATCAATGTCACTGAATTGTACATGTAGAAACTGTTGAATTGGTGTATGTTTCACTGTGTATATTCTGAACAACAAAATTCTATGTGTGTATATATATATGTATACATGTATACTGTGAGCAGATACCATAAGACAGACCCATGACAAAACCTCTTTGATTTTACCTTAAATGTGATTTTTATTGTGTTTTCATCTCTCAGTTTGTTATTTTATAAAATGAAGGTGATTTATTATATTTATTTTACAGAACCCTTAACTCATCAATGTCCCCTGTCCATAATTCCTCTTTCTAGAGTTCTCTTCTCAAAAGTCCTCTGTCCTGTTAATATCAGTCCATCATACTTATAGAAAAAGGAAGCGAACCCCTTTCCTTTCTAATTTTTTATTTTAATATGTGGTTATTGAATCTAGGCCAATCTTATAATCCAGGATATTATGTTTTCATATAGACCCAAATAATTATAACCTGACCTAGTCCTCAATGTCTAAGGTAATCTCAATTGTTAACTGCCTGCCTACCTAATACCATGGATGTTTTCATTGCACTCTAGATCAATTCTCTGTAATAATCAAGGAAGAAGCTTGACCTTTGCAGTCATTGATAACCAAGCAAAAAAAAAAAAAAAAACACTATAGCTCTATGTATATAGTTCTTTTTATAAATTTCAGCTATGAAAATATTTTCCTCATTGCTCATTTTTCTCTTCCTCTTCCTCTCCCTCCCCCCTTCCTCCCTCTTGCCTTAAAGTCATTTTGATTCCCAAATATATGACCTTCATGTTCTCTTGTTAAGAGAGGCACTTTCTGTTAAATGGTAACCTCTTGATTATCAAAAATAAATAATTAGGTTGGGAATACACTTACAGGTATAGAAATGAAACTTTCCTATTGTGAATTTTGATGAACATTGGTCTGGCGCATAAGAATTATGTCATTTCATTTATTTAAAGATTACATTCCACTTTTTTTGTAATATATAAGCAGTTACTACATTTCGTACTACCTGTTATGCATTCTTATGATGTAGACCAAATGATTTCATTTCTGTATCATAGCTTTTTGTGCCTAAACATATTTTGACTTTTTTTTTTTCAAATTTATTAAAAGCTAGTACTTTTTTTTCTTTTTTTTTTTAGTGCCAAAACAAAAGAAAACAAAAAACTCGTTGCTGTCAAGTCAATTCTGAATCACAGCGACCCTACAGAACTGAGTGGGACTGCCCCATAAGGTTTCCAAGGAGCAGCTGGTGGATTTGAACTGCCAACGTTTTGTTTAGCAGCCGTAGCTCTTAACCACTGAGGCACCAGGGCTCCATTTGTGCTTATTTTAACTTACTCTCAAAGGAAACATTTTTCTCATAGCTTAAAAGAATGATGAAATGAAATATTTTGCCTTTATTAACTTTTAAGTTTAATATTTGTCCTGATGAATAAAACAAATTAACCAGTATCAACATTAAGCGTAAAGCTAAAGTGTAACTTCTTATAAATTATAATTGAAATAGATTGTGTGATCATTTGTAAGATCATCTAGCTTCAGAAGCAGGTGAAAACAGCACTCAGATAACATGTATTTTACAAATTGATGTTAAATTATATGAGATAGTCTTCACATAGTATTTTAGTAGCGAAAATAACATACTTAAAGTGAGTAACTAAGGAATCTCCAAGTTAAAGGATAAACAATTTTTCTCACTAGTAATTTAGCAGTAAAATCTATAATTTCAGTTCCTTTATTTATATTAATATTCTTAGGATTAAACTATACTAAGGAGAAATATTTTTGTAAAACTAGATTCCATTGATACAGCATTATTAGACTGCTCACTGATCCTTTAAGATATATAAAAATGTCTGTAGTATGCTAAATTTATGATTAAGAGTTATTCATTATATACATTTAAAATAAATCATGATCTACTTAGATCTTGTAAAATTTATACATTGAATATAACACTCATGTGTGTATGTGTATGTCTGTGTTTCTACTTTGGTTTTCAAAATGTTTAACTTTTAATATTTCTGTGTTATAACTCATCTAAATTAGTATAATTATTTATATTTTATGAGCGAAAAATAAGCCACTACTATAAATCAGGTGGCTCCCAAACCCCAGAAATTATTCTACATTTGGGATCTCATTTTCTTAATTATTTTATAATCTTTATTTTATAACTTAATTAGAGGCATATCTCAGAGATATTATGGGTTCCATTCCAGAACACAGTAATAAAGTGACTATTGCAATAAAACAAGTGACATGAATTTTTTGCTTTTCCAGTGCATATGAAAGTAGTGTTTACACTATACTATAGTTTATTAAGTGTGCAATAGCATTAAGTATAAAAAATGCACATATCTTAATTAAAAAATACTTTGTTGCTAAAAAATGCTAACCATCATCTGAGCCTTCAACAAGTTGTAAGCTTTTTGCTGATGGAGGGTCTTGCCTTAATAATGATGGTGGTGGTTGCTGAAGGTTGGAGTGGCTGTGGCAGTTTTTTAAAATAAGACATCAATGTTTGCCATGTCCATGTCCATTGACTCTACCTTTCATGAAAGATTTCTCTGTAGCATGTGATGCTGTTTGATAGCATTTTACCCAAAGAAGGGATTCTTTCAAAATTGGAGTCAATCCTCTCAAAACTTCCTTCTGCTTTATCAACTAAGTTTACGTAATATTCTAAATCTTTCGTTGTCATTTCAACAATATTCATAGCATCTTCACCAAGAGTAGTTTCCATCTTAAGAAACAACTTTCTTTGCTCATCTATAAGCAGCAACTCCTCATCCAATAAAGTTTTATCGTGAGATTGCAGCAAATTCAGTCACATCTTCAGGCTCCACTTCTAATTCTAATTCTCTTGCTATTTTCACCACAACTGCAGTTATTTCCTCCACTGAAGTCTTGAACCTCTCCAAGTCATCTACGAGGGTTGGAATCAACTTCTTCCAAGCTCCCGTTAAGGTTGCTATTTTGACCTCCTTCCATGAATCAAGACTGTTCTTAGTGGCATCTGGAACAGTAAATTCTTTTCAGAAGATGTTCAATTTACTTTGCCAAGATCCATCAGAGCAATCACTATCTATGACAGCTATAGCCTTACAAAATGTATTTCTTAAATAATAAGACCTGGAAGTTGAAATTGCTCCTTGACCCATGGGCTGCAGAATGGATGTTTGGTTAGCAGGAATAAAAACAACATTACTCTCCTTGAACATCTCCATCAGAGCTCTTGGGTGACCAGATGCATTGTCAATGAACAGTAATGTTTTGAAAGGAATATTATTTTTCTGAGCTGTAGGTTCCAACAGTGGCCTTAAAATATTCAGTAAACCATGCTGTAAACAGATGTGCTGTCATCCAGGCTTTGTTATCCCTTTTATAGAGCACAGGCAGAGCAGATTTAGGAAAATTCTTAAGGGCCTTAGGATTTTTGGAATAGTAAATGAAAATTGGCTTCAGTTTAATATCACCAGCTGCATTGGTGCCTAACAAGAGAGTTACCTTGTCTTTTGAAGCTTTAAAGCCAGGGATTGGATTCTCCTCTCTAGTTATGAAAATCCTAGATGGTGTCATCTTCCAATATAAGCTGTTTAATCTACATTGAAAATCTATTATTTAGGGCAGCCACCTTCATCACTTACTTAGCTACATCTCCTGGGTAACTTGCCGTAGCTTCTACATTAGCACTTGCTGATTCATCTCAAACTTTTTTGTTATGGGGACAGCTTCTTTCTTGAAACCTCGTGAACCAACCACTGTGTCATGGATTGAATTGTATCCCCCCAAAATATCTGTCAACTTGGTTAGGTCACAATTCCCAGTATTGTATGATTGTCTACCATTTTGTCATCTGATGTGATTTCCCTAAGTGTTGTAAATCCTATCACTATGATGTAATGAGAAGGACTGGTGGCAGTTATATTGATGAGACCTACAAGATTAGACAGTGTCTTAAGCCAACCTCTTTTGAGATATAAAAGACAGAAGCAAGCAGAGAGACATGGGGCCCTCATACCAGCAAGAAAGCAGTGCCGGGAGCACAGCACGTCCTTTGGACCTGGGGTTCCTGTTTTGAGATGCTCCCACCAAGAGAAGATTGATGACAAGGACCTTCCTCCAGAGCAGACAAAGAGAAAAAGCCTTTCCCTGGAGCTGACACCCTGAATTTGGACTTCTAGCCTACTAGACTGTTAGAAAATAAATTTCTCTTTGTTAAAGCCATTCGCTTGTGGTATTTCTGTTATAGCAGCACTAGATGACTAAGACACACTGCTAGTTTCAAATTTTCTTCTGCAGATCCCTCACCTCTCTTAGGCTTCAAAGAATTGAAGAGAGTTAGGGCCTTGCTCTGGATTAGACTTTGGCATAACGGAATATTGTGGCTGGTTTGATCTTTTACCCAGACTGCTAAAACTTTCTCCATACCAGCAATAAGGATGTTTTGCTTTCTTGTCATTCCTGTGTTCACTGGAGTAGCATTTTTAATTTTCAAGAGCTTTTCATTTGCATTCAGACTTGGCTAACTGTTTGGTGCAAGAGGTCTAACTTTCAGCATATCTTGGCTTTTGACATGCCTTCCTCACTAAAGTGAATCATATCTAGATTTTGATTTAAAGTGAGAGATATATGACTCTTCCTTTCACGTAAATATTTGGAGGCCATTTTAGGGTTATCAGTTGGCCTAATTTCAATATTGTTGTGTCTCAAGGAATAGGGAAACTCAAGAGGTTAGAGAGAGACAGGGGAACTGCCAGTTGCTGGAATAGGCAGAATAAGTCAACATTTATCAGTAAAGTTCATCATTTTATATGGGCATGGTTTGTGGAGCCCAAAAACAATTACAAAAATAGCTTCAAAGATCACTTATCAGAGGTCACCATAACAGATATAATAATAATGAAAAAGGTCGAAATATTGGGAAAAGTAAGCGCGTGCTATTGGAAAAATGGCGGCGATAGGCTTGCTCAACACTAGTTGTCTTAAACCTTCAATTTGTGAAAAACAAAGTGTCTCCAAAGCACGATAAACTGAAGCACAATAAACCGAGGTATGCTTTTATAAATACCACATAGTCATTAAAATATAGAATAGCCTTTTGCATTTCTTTCCACTATCATTACTTTGCTTGTTAAATACACTTACCTGTAACAATCTATTACTTTATGGTGAGCTTCTCATAACGAAAAATAAAGAGCTGGTGGAGAAATAGTCATAGACATGATAAAAATACTTACACTTAAAGATAAGGATAAATGTAAAAATATAAATAAAATATGTAGATATTAAATAGAAGCTGATTGTTCAAATAATGGTACATCCATGTTACTGTTCTTATTATTTGACGTCAAGTTGGTTCAGACTCATGGCGACTTATGTATAGCAGAACAAAATGTTCTATTCCCAATAAGTCTTCAAATGTTTAAAGGACAATAGTAGATGCCTTAAAATACTTTCCATTATTCAATTTTAGATTGTTTAATTCTTTCAAAGTTTTACATTCCGTTAAAAAAAAGAGGCTTTTTATAGTTATAGTTACTCTTTTTTTATTATGTGACTCTTATACAATAACTTTGAACATACAATTATGTTAGGTATTATGTTTCTGTTCTATAACATTTATTTTTTTATAATTTCTCTTTCTTGAGATTTCACCATCAATTGACTTAAATCCGTGTATATATTCATAATAGCTATTTTAATGTCCTTGTCTGACAATTACAAAATTTGTATTATCTCTGAGTTAGTTTCTATATATTGATCCTTATCTTGATTATGGATTCACTTACATGTATCCTCATCTTTCTTTTTTGTGGGGTGCACATTTTAGATAATTTGTTGAGATTTAAATTCTATTGTCTTTTTGTTTTGTGGAGTTTTTTTGTAACAGAAGTTAATATACTGGCAGCTCAGCTCTCCTGTGCCAAGGTATGATTTTGTATTTTGCTGAAACAGATCTGGAGTAGTCCATAATGGTGACCTAGATTGGTCTTATTCCTAAAGCATTGTATTTCCAGTCATTCAGTTGAATGTCTGGAGTGGTTAGCAAGGTTTTACCACTTAATAACTTCCAATACTGTGCACTCCCTAGAATCTCTGTTTCTTTCACAACTGTTAGTAATATTCTTTGAGATTAAAGGAAAAAAAAAAAAAAAAGCCCTTATAGTGTAGCCCTATGAATCCAGAGTTTAGTGTTTGTCTATAGACTCAAGGGGCCCTTATGCGGTTTTCTGGGGCTTCTTTCCTGAGCAGCTTCCTCCTTTCTGGTACCCTATCCTGCAAATTTCAGCCTAACTCAGTAGCCCCAGTCACCAATTTCTTTTTCTTCCCAACAAGACTCCTTTTATCTGGGCACCACTTACCTGTGAATGGTTTGAAAACTGTTCTAGGTAGAAAGCCATGGTGAATATGAAGTTAACTTTGTACTTTCTTTCCATCAAGAATCATAGCTCTGAATTGTTAGATTTCTAATTGCTGCACTTAACCAAGTTTTATAACTGTTTTCATCATGTTGGTAAGTTAGAACCTTGTGAGTATATAATTACAAAAAAATATTTTTTAAGAATGGAAATTGAAACAACCATTTTTTATATATGTTAGTCACTTTAGGTGTGGAGTTTTGTGAGAAGACTTTTTACATTCATTTTACATAAATGGAATCTGAAGTTCAGAAAAGTTAAGTAACACTCAAGAATCAGTCACCATTAGAAAATTAACCAACAAAACCTTTACAGTTTACACCAGGGTATTGTTTGATATAGTGTTGGAAGATGAGCACCCTAGCCTGTAAGACACTACACAATACCCCCAACAATAGACTCAAACATACCAGTGATTATGAAGATGGCTCAGACTGGGCAAAATTTTGTTCTGTTATACATAAGGTCGCCATGTGTCTGCTAGAGGAAAACTGACAAGAGCAGAGTCAGAATTAGGACCCAGAAATTACTGGTTGCAAAGCTTGTGTGCATTTAATTACTGTATCTCATAATTACCTCTTTGACATACTTTTCTTTGTCACAGAATCAAAAAATTGGTTTGCTTAAGTTTTAGACAATTTTTTGAACATACTATTTTCTGTAGTTCTACGCTGTGATTATTTTCACTATCTTGACACTCCACCCCCCAAAAAAACCAACCAAAAAAAAAAAGTATGACCTTAAACAATAGCAATAAGTATGTATGAAAGAAAACATTTATAAATTATTTGTTTTATGCCAGCCAGTGTTCTAATTGCAATGTGTGAAATTTTTAAAAGAACATTATGAAGGAGATGCTATTTATTCTGAAAAACAAGAAAATAAAGGTACGCAAAGTTAAATAATTTGCCCAAGTTACATAAATAATAAGTTCAAAGACAGGTTTTAATATTAGCTTGGTTGTGGACTTCATCTAATTAAATATGCAATGGAATAAGAGCATAAATTGAGAATAATAAAGAGAATAGGATAAATAGGATTATTCTCTTGGATGTAGGTACATGTTGTTGTTATCTGCCTTCAAGTCAGCCTGCACTCATGGCAAAATTATGTAAAACAGAAAAAAACGTTGCCTAGTCCTGCGCCATCTTCAGGATAATAGAAGTGTTTCATTCTATTGTTCTAGCCATTGTGTCAGTCCATCTCACCAAAGGACTCCCTCGCCTTCTTTTACCCTCCAATTTACCAACCATGATGTGTTTTCCTAGCGATTGGTCTTTCCTGATGATGTGTCAAAAGCAATCCAGTAGAAGTCTTGTCATTTTCATTTCTAAAGAGCATTCTGTTTGCATTTCTTCTAAGACTGGTTTGTTCATCCCTCTACCAGTCCTTAGTATACTCTACATACTCCATTAACACAATTCAGACGGATTAATCCTTCTTCTGTCTTCTTTTTATCATAGTCCAGCTTTTGCATGCATATGAGGTAATTGAAATGTACATGATTGGGGACAGGTGCACCTTAGTCATCCAAGTGATATCTTTGGTTTTTAAAAACTTAAAAAAAAAAAAAGCTTTAAAGAGATATTTCAATCATAATACAAGTTAATAGATTTCCTCTGCTATAGGACAAAAATGAAAAGAAAGAAAGAAAAAAAACCAAACCAAACCTGCTGCCTTTGAATTGATTCTGGGTCATAGCAACCCTATAGGACGTAGTAGAACTGCCCCATAGGGTTTCCAAGGAGCAGCTGGTAGATTCAAACTGTCAAACTTTGGCTAGCAGCTGAGCTCTTAACCACTATGCCATCTGGGCTCCAACTATAGGACCATGTTGCAATAATTAGTTTATATCAACTTTGGCCACCATGAGCTTCTTCAGGCAAGCTCTGTGTCTCTAAGTCCATGTCTCACACACCCAATGCTTAAGCCTTGTATGGAATACATGTTGCATACTTTCTTCCTCCTCCTCCCTCTCTTTCTCTTTCCCTACCCTCCTCATTCTTCTTCTGCTATCTTTCTGTTCCTCCTCTTCCTCTTTCTTTCCTTTTTTGTTTTCTTTTCCTTCTTCCTTTTCTTTTACTCTTTACTACTTATTTTTTTGTTGTTCTACTTCCCTCTTCTGTCTCCTTTTTCATTCCTTCTTCTCTCTCTCCTTCTTCTTCTCTTCCTTCTACTTCAATTTCTTTCCTGGAATCAATGGCCTCAGAAGTTTCTGCATAATGCATTTTCTAAACAAAATTTACATGTAGAAATCTTGAGGAATTTTAAAATATGACACACAGTTGTATTATTTACTGAAAACAGAAAAATTTACATTTTGGCTCTTTTATCACATATGTGGGATAACATGCCATCATAGTTTTTCTTTCAAATATTTTACTTTCTGGATATAGCATAGAGAACTTTTCTTTATGACCTTCCACCACAGGATGGAAAAGTTTTCTAATTATGCATACAAAAATAATACATTCAAATATGTTTGTTAGATAACGTACACTCATTTTCCAAGAAAAAACTCTCCTGACTTCAATTTGTTAGGAAACATTACTTGAGCAGCTATTACATGCAAAAGAACTGTCATATGTAGAATAAATGATTCTAGGGCTCTTCACTCTTAAACATTCTTTTGCATTACAACCAATTGAACTTATAGTCCATCTTTATTTTCCTATTAGCAAAATGTATTCAGCTTTGAAACTGAATATTGCTATGTCTTCCCTCTCACCATCTTGCTAACTTTTGATTATTTTTCAAAATGATATTGTGATTCTTCCCCTCCCTCCAGTATTGGTTAGTAAATAATACATATATATCACATTTGCAATAAATTTTAGTTACGATTAGGAATATAACAGGTATTTACTGCAAAATAATTAAGAAATACGGATTCTGTGTCTTTCAGAAACTTATCTTTCTCTATTTTTATATTATCTATCTATGTGACTTAGCCATATTGACCGTATATAAGGAGTCCTGAGTGGTGTGAATGCTTAAGAACTTGCCTGGTAACTGAAAGGTTGGCAGCTCAAGTCCACCAAAAGGTGCTCGGGTAGAAAACCCTGGTGATCCACTTCCTAAACATCAGCCTTTGGAAATCCTATGAAGAACAGTTCTACTCTGACACATGTGGCATTGTTGTTTTCTGCTGTTGTCGTTTTTAAGAGTATGTAATGTGTAAATCTTTGTCATGTGCATGTATTTATAAAAGAGTTCACTATTTAAAGAAATTTTCATATTGATTTCTCTTTCAACATATTGATATTGAAATTTAATTGTTCAGATACATAAAAAAAAACAGACAATGAATAGGAATGTATGAAGAAAGCAATAGTCATCACACATGATAATTCAGGTTTATAAAGGAAGGTCAATGTGGAAACACGTCATGTGCATTATTAAAGCAGTATAACACACTGTGCCAGGTGCAGAAATTGATTTGGAAAGCAAAATATAAATGTTGGAAATGTACTTGAATTTTTGGCCCCTGCTTGTGTCCCAGTGGGCTCCAAATGCAACCCCTTATTGTGTTTTTCTGTAATATATCTTGGAGCTGTCAAGGGTGCAAGTTGTGAGTCACAGCTTGCATGCAGTGTGACAGGATGACAAAGCTCAATAAAAACAATTATTTCAAAGCCCGTATCTCATCCATTATTAAACCTATGAAAAGAGTTTTAATTTCCTGTGCAATTACATAGTGAAATGTCATACTCTGGATGAGAAAAGATTAATTGCTTTTGATAAAAATACTTTGTAGTGTTATTTGACTTTTTGGACATCTATTTAATGTAGTAATATCATTTCAGTCTGATGTGCTTCATATCATACAAAATTATTGTAATTTTGCATAGGAAACACTGTTTCTTTTCTCGTAAAGAAGTGAGAATAAAATATTAATTCTCCTTGACTCAAAGCACCAGAAGCCAAATTTTATTTTTTAAATCATATCGGAGACTCTTTTACCAATGAGAAACAGCAAAATACGATTAAGGTATTTTGCAAGACAGTCACAAGGTTACCTCAAGTAACATTTATGTCCTGTGCATGAATTAGTTTCTATCATTTGTACTTGTTTTCTACTTACCAATGATTATTAAGCAATCCGTAACAATGATCAGTCGCTCTCTTCTTGTCACAAATATGACATCAATTTATTCTCTCATAAAGGCTAAACTAATGGCAAATGCATCTTCAGGAAAATAAACTGTCCTAATAGTGTGAGCAAAAAGCTCTGTAAAGTAACAGAACCGCCAAGCCCCTGTGAGAGTTTGAATCACATTTGAGAAAAAATGAGACTAGAGGAGAACCATGACATTTCTGCCTTTTGCATCCAGCCCATTAAATGCTAGGCACTCCTTGCAAACTCTATGGGGCAGTTCTATTCTGTTCTATAGGGTCGCTATGAGTCGGAATCGACGCAACGGCAGTGGGTTTGGTTTTGGTTTGGCTTGGCATAGAATTTAATTATTCTCCCATATACCTGAAAAGAGCTGGAATAGGAATTTGATAGGAAATTAATAGTTTAACAATTTCACCTTTCCACAGAGAAAATGTAATTTTACATTTGACAATAGACCGGTCTTCAAGTGCCTATTATATTTACTGATATATATATAATATATAGAATTTTCTGAATAACTGTAATGCAAACAACAGACAACACTACTTATTCACAACAGTTTAATATGGTTGGCACTCTGGGATCTGGCAAAAAGTGTTTTAGGCCAGGAATGAATTTGATTGGCACATTTGCTTGGGAAAGCATATATTGTGCCTCATCCATCAAAAACTAATGTAGGAAATTGTAAGTCTTAAAATTAGTGCATTTATTTTTTCCCCCAAATTACTAACTGAATTCATTTTATATCGACATTTTCTTCCCTGTGTGCTTAATAAAAAAAAAAAGGTGAAAAAGAAATACTGAGTAGAAACAGTGCATTTTCAGAGGTGACAAGAAAGAGTGTTTCGGAGAAATCATATTAAGTTCATATTAAGAAACAAATTTCCTTATTCAGTTATAGTTTTGAAATACTCATTTAAGTAAAACGTGAAAAGTAAAGCGTAATTACATCTATCGGTCATTATTTGCTAGTAATAAATTATTGGCCACCTCCCTATTGATATTATTAAAGGAATTGTTATTCAGATATATCTGTCCTAAAAGTGTGAACTGGAAATTGAACAGTTATTTGATTTGATGTTTATATAAATTAAATAATTTCATTCATACTGTAAAAGAAAAAAAAGTAAACTTACATAATTTTAAAAAAGTACTTTCAAGTCTCCATGTAATATTTAGGTTTTGATAACAAATATTAAGCATAGATTAATTGAAATGTTGCAGTTTGTATATCTGAGCTCACTATAATACAAAAATTGAGACGCTTAACCTAAAATTATACATGATGTTTTTAAGGTATTTGAATTTTTAGTACAAAATGTGAAATGTAAGTATATTAGGTTCTTGTGAATCTTTAAGACATTTGTACAACAGATATGTGATTGTAATTATGTAATTTTATTTCAAACATTTACATAAGTCAATGTAGTTTTTTTAAAGAATTCATATGTAAATACAATAAATATATGAGGGTCTATATAGCACTGTTTTTTTTTTATCATACAATTTATATTTAATTTTATGTTCTTATGAGCAGCACTTTGCTTGGCCCAAAGTAGACCTTCTCTATAAAAAAACCAGAAACCAAACCTGTTGCCACTGAGTTGACTCCAACTCATAGCGACCCTGTATAAGTAGTAATTGGTGAAAGACCGAAAAAATAGAAGTCATTCCTAAACATATTTCAATAAAATAATGCGTGCTGGTTTTTCTTAACCTAAAAAATATTGTGCATAAAATTATGTTTTTTCCATATTATTCAGTTCACTAGTCTTGCAACCCTAGTATAATCATTGAATCACTACCAGTATCTTTAAAATTCAGCTTTCTTTTCATCATAACATTAAAATTCCTTTTTCACAGTCAGTAATAATATTCTTCTTGCAAAATCCAGTTTTTAATCCTCTTTCTTCATCATATTCCATATATCAGGTTGATTCTCAGCATTCATGTCTTTTCCAACAATTGTCTCTGTGTAGGTAATCCAATGTTTTAAATATCGTTTATATATTGATGACTCAAAAATTTCTATCATAGCTTTTTCCTTGCTTTCTATACCTATGTATCTAATTGCCTACTCAGTATCACTACTTCAATATCTAATGTTCATCTCTATATCAACAGGTCAAAAGCAGAACACACAATCCCAGCTCTACCAAACATTCTCCTACCTAGTATCTGTTATCTCAGTAAATCTCAATCTCGCAGTTACTCACAGCAAACATATTAAGACATCTTCAATTTCTCCCGTGCACTATATCCAATTTATCAGCAAATTTTTGGTACTGTCTAAAATATATACGTGCAAACCCTGGTGGCGTAGTAGTTAAGAGCTATGGCTGCTAAGCAAAAGATCAGCAGTTTGAATTCACCAGGCGCTCCTCGGAAACCCTGTGGGGGCAGTTCTACTGTGTCCTATAGAGTCACTATGAGTCAGAATCAACTCAATGCCAAGTTTGGTTTTGGGTTTTACAATACATACACCAAATATACACCAGCTTCAGTATTATCACATATATTCAAATCACCACCATCTCTTGCCTGCATTGTGGTAATGAACTCTTAACTGATTCCTCTACATCCACATTTATCTGCTTATTGTTCTTTTCCTCACAAAATTGTCAAAGCTGTATTTAAAAACAAAAATGAGAACACAATATCCCCCTCCTTAAGACATAGCAATGAATAGCCAATTGCATTTAAAATAAAACCTGGGTCACTTCTAATGATCTACAAGGAATTGCAAAATCAGAAGCTGCCACCTCTCTGCGATTATTGCCATCAATTATCCCCTACCCCTCTGCTCCTACTAACTATGCAAAGCCTGCACTAAATTTCTTGGTAAGATTTGAAAATTCCAAACACTTTCTTGACTTAGGAAACACTGCCTTTAAAGTTCTTTCTTTGAAACTTTGCATGGCTTGCTCCTTAAGTTCATTTCTTCTTAACATTCAGGTCTTGGCCTAAATACCATATCCTCAGAAAACCCGATAATAAATACCTTTATAAAGTTAGGTTGCCCCTTCAGTCGCTCTCTTTCCAATTATAACAGGTACCTCTATATAAAATTGTCTTCATTTTTTCCTGTCTCCCTCTCTGAGAGGACATAAGCTTATTCACTACTATATCCTCCTGATCATACTTGACATATTACTGCAGTTCAGAATACATTTTTTGAATAAGTGAATGAATGCATGTATAAATGAACTTATTTTACAATGCTGAATTGAGTCAGATATTGAGTATTTTTAATACACTACTGAAAAACTTCCTGCCATGGCATTTCAATAAGGTCCGTTATGACTGTTTGACCACAAAATATCCACCCATCAACAAGAACTTTCTGGGAAATAGCTGGCCACAGAAAACTCTCCAACAATTCTGTCTTTTCTGAAATATCCTGAAACTTGCTCATTTAGCCACTTGTAGTCAATCAAAACTGGTAAGTGTACCTAAAGATCAATTAGAGAATCTTTACTGCTTCTAAATATTTCAGCTTAAGGGGACACTTAACTGACACTGTCCCCGTATTTCATCTTTTTATTCTGTAAAACATACTCTGTAACACCTTCGAACTCTTGTTGCAACTAAAATGGTGACAGATAGGTTTCCTTGCCACAAGCTTATCTCTTGTGTCTCAGGCTTAGTTTTGTATTTGACGTTACTGAAGTCAAATTTAGAAGGCCTTATTTGCCTTCTTAAGGCATCACATAAACACAGATTTTCTAGTATTCCTTTACCTTCAATTTTGTTATCAACATTACAATTCTCAGCCTGATAAATAGGTAGATGCAACAATGTGAATTAAATGAATAAAATACATTAATCCTTTAGTTAAAAAAAAAAAAAAAAACACTGCCATCAGGTTGATCCCAAAGCACAGCAGCCCTACAGGACAGAGTACAACTGCCCCATAAGGTTTCCAAGGCTGTAAATCTTAACGGAAGCAGACTGCCACGTTTTTCTTCCCCAGAGGGACTGGCGAGTTCGAGTATTTATTTATTAAATGGGGTATAACTTCATCTATACATAGCTAGTGATGTTACTATGTCGATTCCACTCAAACCGATCTCCCAACAGACTCTTTGTTGCCACAGTCAATGAATATATATGCTTTAATCCTGTCACTGTCTCTGCAACATTTAAAATATTGACTTCTCCCTCTGCCTTGAATATTTCTTCTCTTTGATTTTCGAATACTATGATCTCTTGAGTTTTTATCAATTTTTTGGAAAAAAAATCATTGGTTTTGTTTGTGTGCGTGGGTTTTTCTGGCCACTTCAGATTTCTAACCTTATCCAGGTATTCCAGACCACAGCAACCTATAGAAATAGAGGAAATCACATCAACAGTGATGTATCAGTATCACTGACTTACAAACATACTAATCAATTAAGGGAATACAGCTTTTGCCAAAAAAAAAAAAAGAAGAAGAAGAAATTGGTTCATATGAATGAAAAGTCTGATCATTACACTGAAATCAGATTCAGTTGAATCTAAATATTCAAATGTTAGGATATTGTCATTTGGATTCTGTGCCAGTTTGTCTTTTTGTTTGTTTGTTTTTCTTTCCTGTGTGTTGTCTTCATTCTCAATCAGATACCACTTGACGGGAAATACGACTAATAGCAACCCTAGGCTTACAGGTCTTATACTTCGTCAACAGTCATACAAATTCTTAATTAAAAAAAAAATATTAGTCCTTGTTTTTGCTTCTTGACCACGTGCCTCTACATCTTCCATCCTTTGATCAATCACTAAATTCAGAGATAGGGTGTTTGAGTTTGTTTTTTTTTTTTAATAGTGCTTTAGGCAAAAGTTCACAGCTCAAGTTAGTTTCTCATAGAAAAATTTATGCGCACCTTGTTATGTGACCTTAGTTGCTCTCTCTGCCTGTAATGTGACTGTACATTGCTCCTTTCCACCTCGGATTCCCCTTGTCCCTTCAACCAGCTCCTATCCCTTTCTGCCTTCTCATCTCACCTCCGGACAAGGTATGCCCAATTAGTCTCCTGTATATTCTACTTGAACTAAGGGAATTATTCCTCACGAATTTCATTTTATGTCTTATAGTCCAGTCTATTTGTTGTCTGAAGAGTTGGCTTCAGGAATGGTTTTAGTTCTGGATCAACAGTCCGGGCGCCATGTTTCAGTCAGACCATTAAGTCTGATCTTTTTACTAGAATTTGAGTTCTGGACCCCGTTTTTCTCCTGCATCGTCAGGGACTCTGTGTTGTATTCCCTGTCAGGGCAGTCATTGGTGGTAGCTGGGCACCATCCAGTTCTTCTGGTCTCAGGATGATGGAGTCTCTGGTTTACATGGCCACTTATGCTTCTTGAGCTAATAGTTTCCTTTTGTCTTTGGTGTTCTTCATTTTTCTTTGCTCCAGGTGGGTTGGAATCAATTTTAGATGGCCGCTCACTAATTTTTAAGACCCAGACACTGCTCACCAAAGTGGGATGCAGAACATTTTCTTCATAAATATTGTTAAGCCAGTTGACCTAGATGTTACCCGAAACCATGGTCCCCAAACTCCTTCCCTGCTACACTGTCCCTCGTAGTGTTTGATTATGTTCAGGAAACTTCTTAGCTTTTGGTTTAGTCCAGCTGTGCTGACTTCCCCTGTATTGTGTGTTGTCTATCCCTTCACCTAAGATAAATCTTGTCTGCTGCTTAGTTAGTGAATTCCCCTCTCTCTCTCCCGCCTCATAACAATCAAAGAATGTTTTCTTCTGTGTTTAAACATTTTCTTGAGTTCTTATAATAGAGGTCTCATACAATATTTGTCCTTTTCAACTGACTAATTTTACTCAGCATAATGCCTTCCAAATTCATCTATGTTATAAGATGTTTCTCAGATTCATTGCTTTTTTTTTTTTTATCATTGCATAGTATTCTATTGTGTGAATATACCATAGTTTGTATATCCATTCATCTGTTGATGGGCACCTAGTTTGTTTCCAATTTTTTCCTATTGTGAGCAGTACCGCAATGAACATGGGTGTGCATATATCTATTCCTGTGAAGGCTTTTATTTCTCTAGGATATATTTCAAGGAGTGGGATTACTGGATCCTATGGTAGTGCTATTTCTAGCTTTTCAAGAAAGCACCAAATAGATTTCCAAAGTGGTTGTACCATTTTACATTCCCATCAGCAGTGTGTAAGGGTTGCAGTTTCTCCACAACCTCTACAACATTTATTATTTTGTATTTTTTGGATTAATGCCAGCCTCATTGGGGGGAGATGGTAATCTCATTGTAGTTTTGATATGCATTTCTCTAATGGCTAAAGATAGTGAGCATTTCCTCACGTATCAGTTAGCCGCCTGAATGTCTTCTTTGGTGAAATACCTGTTCATATACTTTGCCCATTTTTTTAACTGGGTTATTTTTCCTTTTGTGGTTGAAGTTTTGCAGTATCTTGTAGATTTTAGAGATTAGACCCTGATCAGATATGTCCTAGACAAATTTTTTTTTCCCATTCTGTTGGATGTCTTTTTACTCTTTTGATGAAGCCTTTTGATGAGCAAAAGTGTTCGATTTTTAGGAGCTCCCAGTTACCTAGTTTCTCTTATTTTGTTTGTGCTTTGTTAGTTATGTTTTGTATTTTGTTTATGCTATGTATTTTTGTTTATGTATTAGAGCTTCTAGCATTGTCTCTATTTTTCTTTAAACAATCTGTATCATTTTAGAGTTTATATTTAGGTCTTTGATCCATTTTAAGTTAGTTTTTGTGCATGGTATGAGATATGGGTCTTGCTTCATTTTTTTGCAGGTGGATATACAGTTATGCCAGCACCATTTGTTAAAGAGACTGTCTTTTCCCCATTTAATTGACTTTGGGCCTTTGTCAAATATCAGCTGCTCATATGTGGATGGATTTATGTCTGGATTCTCAATTCTGTTCCATTGGTCTATGAATCTGTTGTTGTACTAGTACTAGGCTGTTTTGACTACTGTGGCAGTAAAATTGGTTCTAAAATCAGTTAGTGTGAGGCCTCCCACTTTGTTCTTCTTCAGTAATGCTTTACTTATCCCGGGCCTCTTTCCTTTCCATATGAAGTTGGTGATTTGTTTCTCCATCTCATTAAAAAATGTTATTGGAATTTGGATGGGGATTGCATTGTATCTGTAGATTGCTTTTGGTAGAATAGAAATTTTCATAATGTTGAGTCTTCCTATCCATGAGCAAGGTATGCTTTTCCACTTATGTAGGTTTCTTTTGGTTTCTTGCAGTAGTATCTTGTAGTTTTCTTTGTATAGGTCTTTTACATCTCTGGTTAGATTTATTCCTAAGTATTTTATCTTCTTGGGAGCTGTTGTGTAAATGGTATTGATTTGGTGATTTCCTCTTCAAAGTTCTCTTTGTTGGTATAGAAAAATTTGACTGATTTTTGTATGTTTATCTTGCATCCTGATAAACTTTGCTGAAATCTTCCATTAGTTCCAGTATTTTTCTTGTGCATTCTTTGTGGTTTTCAATGCATAAGGCCCTATCATCTGTAAACAGAGAAACTTTTACTTCTTCCTCACCAATTTGGGTTCTCTTTATTTCTTTTTCTAGCCTAATTGCTCTGGCTAGGACCTCCAGCACAATGTTGAATAAGAGTGGCTGTAAAGCCCATCTTTGTTTGGTCCTTGTTCTGAAGGGGAATGCTTTCAGACTCTCCATTTAGGATGATGTTAGCTGTTGCCTTTGTAAAACATTTGTAAAAATGCCTTTTATTATGTTGAGGAATTTCACTCGTATTCTTATTTTGCTGAGATTTCATCAGAAATTGGTACTGGACTTTGTCAAATGCATCAATTGATAAGATCATGTGTTTCTAGTTTTTTGTTTTATTTATATAATGGATTACATTAATTGAACCATCCCTGCATACCTGGTATGAATCCCACTAGGTCATGATGAATTATTTTGTTGATATGTGGTTGAATTTTATTGGCTAGAATTTTGTTGAGAATTTTTGCATCTGTGTTCATGAGGGATGTTGGTCTGTAACTTTCTTTTTTTGTGGTATCTCTGTCTGGTTTTAGTATCGAAGCTATGCTGGCTTCACAGAATCAGTTTGGGAGTATTCCATCTTTGTCTATGCTCTGAAATAACTTTACTATTAGTGGTGTTACTCTTTTCTGAAAGTTTGGTAGAATTCTCCAGTGAAACTGTCAGGGCCAGAGTTTTTTTTTGTTGTTGTTGTTGTTGGGAGACTTTTAATTACCTTTTGAGTCTCTTATTTTGTTATAGGTTTATTTAGTTCTTCTACCTCTATTTGTGTTAGTATTGGTAGGTGGTGTGTTTCCAGAAATTTGTCCATTTCCTCTAGGTTTTCAAATCTGTTGGAGTACAATTTTTCATAGCATTCTGTTATGATTCTTTTAATTTCAATTGGTTCTGTTGTGATATCACCCACCTCATTTCTTATTCAGGTTATTTTCTTCTTCTCCTGTTTTTCTTTTGTCATTTGGGCCAGTAGTTTATCAATTTTATTGATCTTTTCAAAGAACAGGCTTTTGGTCTTGTTAACTCTTTTGATTGTTTTTCTCTTCTCTCTTTCATTTAATTCTGCTCTGGTTTTTATTATTTCCTTTCTTCTGGTACCTGAGGGCTTCTTTTGCTGCTCTCTTTTTACTTGATTGAGTTGTAGGGTTAATGTTTTGATTTTGACCCTTTTTTTCTTTTTGGATAAGTACATTCATTGCTGTAAATTGACCTCTGAGCACTGCTTTTGCTGTGTCGCAAATATTCCAGTAGGGCGTGTTTTCTTTCTCATTTGATTCTGTTAATATGTGGCCTATTCTGGAGACTATTCCCTGTTTGTCAGAAAATAATGTGTACTTGACTGCTGTTGGATGGGCTGTTCTGTGTATGTCTATGAGGTCAAGTAGGTTGATTGTGGCCTTTAGATCTTCCATGTCTTTATTGAGCTTCTTTCTGGATGTTCTGTCCTTCAACAAAATTGGTGCGTTGAAGTCTCCTACTATTGCTGTAGAGCTATCTATTTCTCTTTTCAATGTAATTTAGAATTTGTTCTTTGTATTTTCGAGAACTGTTTTTGGGTGTGTAAATATTTATTATGGTTGTGTCCTCCTGGTGTGTTGGCCCTTTAATCATTATATAGTATCTTTCCTTATCCTTTGTGGTGGATTTACTTTGAAGTCTGTTTTATCGGAAATTGATATTGCCACTCCTGCTCTTTTTTGACTGCTGTTTGCTTGATATTTATTTTTTTTCCATCCTTTGAGTTTTAGTGTGTTTGTGTCTCTAAGTCTAAGGTGTGTCTCTTATAGGGCATATGGACAGATCCTGTGTTTTTTTGTTTTTTTTTTTAATCCATTCTGCCACTCTCTGTCTCTTTATTGGTGCATTTAGTCTGTTTATATTCAGCATAATTACGGATAGATATTAGTTTAGTGCTGTCATTTTGATGCCTTTTTTCGTGTGTGTTGTTGACAGTTTCTTTGTTCCACTTAATTTCCTGTGCTAAGTCGTTTTTCTTTCTGTATTTTCTTTTCATCTTTTTCCTTGCTGTTGATTTTGTATTTGATGAGTCTTTATAGTTTTCTTGTTTTTTACTTTGGTGTGTAGGATTGTTAGTTTCCTTTGTGGTTACCTTAGTATGTATCCCTATTTTTGTAAGTTTAAACCAGTCTTTTATTTCTTTACTACTTTGAATTCCTCTCCTTATGAACGGCCTTTGGCTACATTTTTAGTCTCTCCTTTTTTTTTTTTTTTAATGTTGTCATCTTTTACATATTGACATCTCTGTTTCCTATTTTCAGTGTTTTATCCTTGATTTATTTTTGTGACTTCCCTGTCTGGGCTGATATCTGGTTGCTCTGTCCTGTGTTTTAGCCTTGAGTTGTTATCTGATATTGTTGATTTTCTAACTGAAGGACTCCCTTTAGCATTTCTTATAATTTTGATTTGGTTTTTGCAAATTCCCTAAACTTGTTTGTCTGGAAATGCTCTAATTTTGACATCATATTTGAGATACGGTTTTGCTGGACATACAATTCTTGGCTAACATTTTTTTTTTTTTCTTCAAGATTTATATATGTCCTCTCATTGCCTTCTTGCCTACATGGTTTCTGCTGAGTAGTCTGAGCTTAACGTTATTGACTGTCCTTTGTAGGTGGATTTTTGTTTATCGTTAGCTGCTCTTAAAATTCTCTCTTTATCTTTGGTTTTGGCAAGTTTGATTATAATATATCTGGTGACTTTCTTTTGGGATTTACCTTGTGTGGGGTTCGATGAGCTTCTTGGATTGATATCTTCCCATCTTTCACGATATCAGGGAAGTTTTCTGCCAACAAATATTCAACAATTCTTTCGTATTCTCTGATTACCCCCTCCCTCCAGTGCTGGTACTTCAATAACTTGTAGGTTTTTCATCTTGGTACAGTCTCACATAGTTCTTTATTTCTTTAAAATTATTTTATCTGATTTTTCCTCAAATTAGTTGGTGTCATGTGCTTTATTTTCAGTCTCAGCAATTCTGACTTCCATTGCCTCAATTCTGTTCCCAAAACTTTCTATTGAGTTGTCTAATTTTGAATTTTATTGTTAATATTTTGTATTTCTGTTTGCTGTCCTTCTATGGATTCTTGCAGCCTGTTAAATTTATCATTATGGTCTTGAATAATCCTAAATTCCTCTGTTGTTTTGTCTCTGTGTCCCTTGCCTTGTTCTGTGTTTTGCCTGATATCTTTCCTGACTTCTTGAAGAGTTCTGTATATTGTTTTTTTGAATTCTACCTCCAATAATTCCAAGAAATTTCCTTCCTCTGGAAGGCTTTTTGATTCTTTGTTTTGGTGATTTGCTGAAGCCATCATGGTCTATCTCTTTATGTGATTTGATACTGAGTGTTGTCACCTAGCCATCTATAAGTTATTATGTTTACTTATTTTATGTTTGCTTACTGTGTCCTAGCTTCTTGTTTTGTTTTGTTTTGATATGCCCAAATAGGCTGGTCGTGTGAGCTATTTTGATTATTGGCATCTTTGAAGCTCTCACATCCTGGCTCCAGGTTGCTAGAGATGTTTCTAGGTATTGAGCCCAGAAGCCCATTTACTTTTCTTGTATGATTCAGCTCAGGTGTCCAAGTCATATGTCGCCAAGTGTATGGTGCAGTCTCTCACCTACAGTCCTAGAGGAGCAGGGGTGATTTGGAGTAGGTACACGTATCTGGCTGTAGTAGGAGGTCATGTGCTGATCAAGGGAGAAGGCTGGTTGCTACCCCTGAGTGTTTGGGTGGAAAATGTATCCCTATTCCCTAGAGGGCATAAGTAGGTGGATTTTGCAGCTGGACTATGGACACTTAATACTGTTGGCTATAAGGACTGGGAGTCACTTCTTATTCTTATACCCCTGTCCCAGATGGCTCAGTGAAGTCGGTGGAGCCACCAGTCCTCAGGTCTCTGAGGTAGGTAAGTGAGGACCTTGCTTAATGGATAAGATCTTGTCAACTGTCAAAATCTGCCACCCCCCCCTTATAGGAGATACAGATGAAAATAGGCTTTAGGTACACACCATGTTGTACTGTGCAAATTAGGGCCTACATTGTTGAAATGGGCCCACACATGTATACGCAAGGGTGAAATGCATTGAAATTTTGTGGACCCCTTATGCCTGTGCCTAGGCAAAAGAGCTGTGCCTGCCCTGAGTTTCCTGCTTAGGGGAGCTAACAGATTATTTTTTCCTGTGTGTTCATTTGTTCCCTCTCCAAAGCTGGGAGAATGGCTCAGAGCTCATGATGGGTCCTAATTCTGGCCCAGGGAATGCAACAATCTCTGGAGACAGACCAGAGTGGGGAGAGAGCAGAGTAGGGAGGGAGCAGGTAACTGGGAGAGAGGTATTTCCCAAAAGGAGGGTTTTTTTTTTTTTTTTTTTTGGGTCCACCTGGTAGGTTAGATTCTTATCTTTCACTGATTTCCAGTTGAGCTCCATTTCTCACTGGTTCTGAAAATTTGAGCCAGCTCTCCACAGCTTCGTCTTTCCTGATGTGGAAAATGTGTCCCGAGTGCCACTGTTTGCCTCACTGCTTGTGCCAGCCAATTCAGCCTGCAGGGTGCCAGTACCAGGCAGGTCAGGTCTGGCAATTCCTGGCTGCTTCTAAACCGTCTCTCCCTCCCACACCACTCAGTCTAATTCCTCAACTTTGTCTTTGATGTTCAGAGCTCCTATATTGTCATATATAATTGATTCACTTGTTTTTTGGATCTTTGTTGTAAGAAGGACCACAGGAAATGGTCTCCCAGAGGTGTTTTTTATTGACCAAAATCAAAAAACCAAACTCGTTGCCATTGAGTTGATTCTGAATCACAGTGAAGAGTAGAACTTCCATAGGGTTTCCAAGGAGCAGCTGGTAGATTCAAACTACAGACCTTTAGGTTAGCAGCCAAATGCTTAAACCACTGTGCCACCAGGGCTCCTTTGATTGACCAGAAGGAACCAGTCATTTTATCTATTCCTACTTCCTTGGAAGGGAAAAGGTAGTCATGTGGTGGGGTGGGGAGAGACAAACCACAATCATTAGAAAGGAAGAAGAAGTGAAATTCTTAACAGGGAAAAGACTAGCTCTATAATATATTCAACCTCTCAGTTGTTAAGCATTCATCAAAAGTTTTGTCATAATTATTTTCAGTAATCTACCTAACAAAATATCACATACAAGCTTACTTGTTTTTCTTGGTGCTAAACAATCCAAAGACTTTTCCAGTTACTGCACCAAACCCCAAGCATAGAGCTTCTGAATGTTATGCACTCCTTTTTGTCAGGCCTAGGTGGATATTTTTATTATTCCTCTATACCTCCTAAGTTATAAATTATATGACCATGGAAAAGACCTCATATGTATTAAAGGAAATACAATTACTTGAAAAATACCATGCCCATTTTAATAGATGGGAAATTAAAGAAATATACCCCTTTGCCAAAAAGAAAAAAAAAAAATCAAGAACTTGCAACTGTAATAGCATAATGAGCTTATTAGTAATTCAATCTGTCTGATTTCATTTTTATTTCTGGGACATTCTTTTTGTTAGAGCCAATTGTGTGGTGGCTCTTGGAGACAATTCTTTTTTTTTTTTTTTTTTGACCTATGTATTTATTGCCTCAGGTACTTGGAAAGGTTGACTTCAACTAGTCAATTGAGTGTTTTATCAGAAATGTACCTTTCTTTAAGCTGAAGTGTGTTAGCATTTCTTTAAATTAGTAGCTGCGAACTTTTCTTTTTGTCTCATGGCTTTTGAAATTAGGCTTTTCCACCAGGATTCTAAATCTTGGCAATAGGCTTCAGAACTTTGTAGCTTCCAGTTAGCCTACTGTAGGAGAATAATCTCATAGAGACATTACAGAGACTCTGTAGGGTTGCTACGAGTCCACTACGAGTCAAAATATACTTGATAGCAATGGGTTTGTTTGTTTGTTTGTTTGTTTTTTGGTTTTTTAGGAGAATAATTGTATAGGCTGTGGTGGGATAGCAGATCCTTCTGGCTGGGCAGCTTTACTGTGAGGGTAATTATCTATCTACTTTGTCAAGAAAATGATCTTTGTGATCTCGTTTCTTCTGTTGTCTGGTCTCTTACCTCCTTGCCTCTGCTCTGAGAACAGAATTTGACTTTTACAAATGTTAAAAGCACATGATTATCTGGCAACTCTATCCTGGTGTGCTATTACAAGAGTAAGGACCTAACATAGCAAGGCATACTTTTTACACTGATACTTATGTCATATTTGTGGAATGCTACTAAAGGCCACAAGAGGTAGCCAACAAAATCCAACATCTTTATTTTTTCTGGCAATTTACCTTTCGTTCCAGTCTCAATATGTACACTGTCTGAGTCCCTAAATACAAAAGTATACCATTTAGGAAGGTGTTTTGCCACCATAGAATGCAGAAATACTCACTGAAGTATCACCATCAGCAGTGTGATGGATGGCTTTCATATGGTCTTTCTTGTCATGGTCTTATAACTCTCACCAAATTATTGGGTGGGTCCATGCTTGTGGCTCACCAAGGGGCTTGGAAAGCTTGTTAATAGTGTAAATAAGGTGTATGAAACCCTTGTTGGCGTGGGGCCATGCAAATAAGGTGTATGGAACCCTAACAAGTGGGTTGGTCAGTTTTGCCATCCTGTCAGGCTTAAAATGAGACATCCCATGGGTGGAAAGAGGGGGACCTCACTACCACAAAGAAGAAGAACTGCGAGTTGAGCATATCCTTTGGACTCCGGGTCCCTATGCTGAGAACTTCCTGGACCCAGGAGACTGAGAGAGAGAGCTGTAATACTGGAGACAGCATGAGGCAGTGAGAAACAGCAACAGAGAGGTGCTAACAGCAGAACCAGGAGACCAGCACAAGATTGGAGAGTAGAGGCATGCCTGACCTCCACCTCATAGGAATCAGCCTTGGGCTGATGTTGGTGGTGATTCTTTCTTCCCTCTCTTGAAGTTAGTGAAGGTCAGGCGATCCCAACACCGTTTTTAGGCCATCCAAAACTCTAAGGAACATTCTGATTGTATTTATTATAAATTTGATTTGTTCATTCTTCTGGAAATCCATGGTATTTTCAATCTTCTTTGCCAACAACACATTCAAATTACCTGAATTATTGAAAAAGCCTCCCAATTGATTTATCAGCTTCTGGACCAAGCACGTCCTAATCCAATTCTAAAATGAACTGTACTCAGAGTGATTTTTCCAAAATTCAATTCCGATCATATTGAAACTTTGTTTAAAAATCTTCAGTGGAGACTTTGCTCATTGTTGCAAAGATAAAATGCAAACTACTAATGTGACTGGTTAGGTTCTTTTTAAAAAAACATTTTGTTATGTTTTAGGTGAAAGTTTACACAGCAAATTGGGTTCCTATTTAGCAATTTCTATACAAATTATTCCATTACCCTGGTTACAATTTTCACAATGTGTAAGCATTCTCATTATTTCCATTCCTTTTGTTGTTTCTATTGATCTCAGTTCCCTCCTCCTCCTTATCTTCTCATCTTTGCTTTGGGTAAATGTTAACCATTTGGTCTTATATAGTTGATTGTTTAAGGGAGCATGTTTCTCACGAGTGATATTGTTTGTTTTATAAGGCAATCAATTATTTGGCTGAAAGGTGACCTCCAGGAGTAGCTTCAGTTCCAAGTTCAAAGGATATCTTAGGGTGATAGTCTCAAGGGTTCCTATAGTCTCTATTGGTCCAGTATGTCTGGTCTTATTTAGGAATTTGAATTTTGTTCTACAATTTCTACCATTTTGCACATGACTTTCTATTATGTCCTTGCTCAGAACAGTTGGTAGTGATAGCTGGCACCATCTCTTTCTTCTGGTCTCAGAAGAGGCCATAGTTCATGTGGGTATTAGGTCTTTCTTGATCTAGCCTCTGCTATCCTTCTGGGTTCCATACCTCAATACTCCTTCTTTCAGACTGTGAACGTCTTCCAGACTTACATCACTTCTCTTAAGTGCTGCCATCTTTCTTGCTGCTGCCCTTTGCCTATTATTCTTCTTCCTAGTATATTCTTCCCATTCTTCTTATGATTTATTCATGTAGTTGTTCTTAGTTGCTGTCAAGTTGATTCCAACTCACTGCAATGACACGTGTGTAGAGTAGAACTGCTCCGTAGGGTTTTCAAGGCTGTGACCTCTTGGAAGACAGGCCTGTCTTCCAAAGTGCCTTGGTTGGGTTAGATCCTCCAACCTTTCAGCTAGTATTGAAACATATAACTTTTTATACTACCTAGGTAAACTGTTCCTACTTCCTATTAAAGTTTCATCTTAGTTATTATTATTTCCTCAGGAAAATTTTACTTCCTCTCAATAGCAACATTTATTTTTTTTTTCTCACTCCATTGTACTAATTTCTAAATACCTATACATTTGTTTCTAAATGTTATATTTGTATTGACTCTAAGTTGTATGTAATCTGGAACTTCATCCTGCTTAATACTGTATCCTTAAGTCTTATAGCATACTGGTTAGCACATCGTAGGATCTCACTTGTTATTTGTAAATACATATATAATGAATGAATGAATGAATACGATCCATGTTTTCGTTAAACCTGGCATTAAATTAACAGTTATAAACTTCAGGTTGTCAGGGTTGTTGGTAAAATTTTTATTTGGAAATTCATCTTAACTGGTAAGAAAGTATAAACATTGCAGAATCAAGAAGGTGTACATTCAATTTTGGGGCAGGTTGAACCTCATTATTTGTAAAGTGAATTCATTTTGAGGTCAGGGGCCTAACATTTGATTTTCAAGACATATTTCCTTGTTTGTTGCTTAAGATCTTATCTGGTGTACTTTCAAGTACTATAATAAGGTTGTATCATGTTTATTATTTTCTAACTACAATGTCTATTTATTGATCATAGAATAAAATTAGACTGTCTATACTGACATCATTTTTCACCTAATAATACTCATTATTACCCAGAACTCCAAATATTGCTGGAAGCTTAGAATTCCATTCGTTTTTTTAAAATCCTGTCCCAGATTCCTTGATGATTTGTTTCCAAATTCCAAATGATGAATTATCCTTTTTCATTTTATACTATTTTTAACAGTTGCTTAACTTGTAATTAAAATATTCAACAGATTCTTATCTAGATTCAGGTAAGATGTATATTCACCTTACACATTCATGACAAGATGATGTAAGTGGAAACATACACGATAATTAATACAAGAGAATTCGAGTACATTATATTTCATTTTCTTCTTTATTCATCCATGAAGGGATTTTAAATTAATATTTGTAGAATGAATACATGAATAAATAATAAATGAATGGATAGATGATCGAAGCAAGCTCTATTCCCAAAACATAATTCAGAAATATGGAACTTATATCTGAAGTAGCACCAAGAATATTTAAGATTTGCTTTTTTTCCCTCTAAAGCTAAATTCACCTCTATAGATTAAGATGATTTATGCGATATTAATCAGTCCCTTTTCATGCCATGTAAGTTGCATCTTTTTTGAAAACTAACAGGTTTTTTTTTCTTTTTCTGTAGTATGTTTAGCTAGGAAGTTTGATACTGTGAGATATTTTTGCTAACGTGAGTTAGAATGATTTATAACAGCCTGGTATTATAAAAATCTTTGACCAAAAATTCATCATTTCCTAGAATAATGTTACATAAGCATAAAATCTTGTTCTGGTTATAGTTCATTTAAAAGTAAACACTTATGCTCACAAAGATTAGGAAAGTCTCTGCTTTCCAATGTTACATATGCTTAGCTTTCTTTATCCCTTTCTCTATAATAACAGGACAGTCAATTTAACACAGGCTTTTTCAAATGGTTACTTTTATATATCTTCTTAGATTAGGAATAATTATAAAAATGAAATATCTGGTGTTAAAAAAAACTGGACTGTTTAATTAACCCCCATTAATTGGACTATATTCTTCTTTTATTTTCATAAAAATAGTATGTGAATTTTCTCCAGTATTATTCTTACAATTGTAAAGAGGAATAAGTGAGTGACTGAGTATAGATGATTAGAGACAAAAAAAATATTTAATGAGGACAGTGGCTTATGCCCATTTAAAATACTTACTGATGCAAAAAAAAATGATAATTTTGGCAAATAATTTTTTAGTTGTGAAATTAGCCAATATTTTTTCTTTCTTTTTTTTTTGTGCTTTAGATGAAGATTTACAGAGCAAGTTAGTTTCTCATTAAACAATTAATACACATTCTGTTTTGTGACGTTGGTTCCCAACCCCACAACCTGCAACACTCCCCCCTTCTCAACCTTGGATTCCCCATTACCAGCTTTTGTGTCCCTTCCGACTTTCTACTCCTTGTCTCTGGGCTGGTGTGCCCATTTAGTCCCATACTGTTTCATGGACTTATCTAATCTTTGGTGAAGTATGAACCTCATAAGTGACTTCAGTACTGCGTTAAAAGGGTATTTGGAGGCCATTTCTCTTGGGGTTTCTCCAGTCTCTGTCAGACCAGTCTTTTTTTTGTGAATTAGAATTTTATTCTACATTTGTCTCCAGCTCTATCCAACACTCTCTATTGTGACCCCTATCTGAGCAGTCGGTAGTGGTAGCTGGGCACCATCTAGTTCTTCTGGGCTCAGGCTAGTAGAGGCTGTGGTAGTTGTGGTCCATTAGTCCTTTGGACTTATCTTTCCCTTGTGACTTTGATTTTCTTCCTTCTCCCTTGCTCCAGATGGGGTGGAACCAGAACAGTATCTTACATGGCTGCTCACAAGCTTTTAATACCCCAGATGCTGCTTACCAAAACAGAATGTAGAACAATTTTCTTTATGAACTATTGCCCTAGATGTCCCCCGAGACCATGGTCCTCAGCCCTGATTCCAGTAATTAGGTCCCTCAGGGAGTCTGGATGTGTCTATGAAGCTTCCATGACCTTGCCTTGGTCAAGTGGTGCTGAATTCCCCAGTATTGTGTTCTGTCTTACCCTTCATGATAGTTACCACTTATGTATTGTCTTTTTAATGTTTTTCCTTCCCCATCCCTCATCTCCCTACCAGTTGTTACCCATTGCTCTGGAGTTGATTCTGACTCATAGTGATCCTATAGGACAGCTTAGAACTGCCTCATAGAGTTTCCAAAGAATGCCTGGTGGATTCAAACTGCTGACCTTTTGACTGGCGGCCATAGCTCTTAACTGCTATGCCACCAGGGTTTCCCTCACCTCCCTAACCCACCAAATCCATTGCTGTTGAGTCGATTCCAACTCATAGTGACCCTATAGGACAGAGTAGAACTGCCACATAGGGTTTCCAAGGAGGGCCTGGTAGATTCGAACTGCCGACCTTTTGTTTAGCAGCCATAGCTCTTAACCACTATGCCATCAGGGTTTCCTCACCTCCCTAGTAACCATCAAAGATTGTCTCTTTCTGTATGTAAACCTTTTCATGAATTTTTATAATAGTGCTCTCATACAATATTTGTCCTTTTGTGATTGACTTATTTCACTCAGCATAACGCCCTCCAGATTCGTCCATGTTGTGAGATGTTTCATAGATTCATCATTGTTCTTTATGATTGCATAGTCCATTGTGTGTATGCGCCATAGCTTGTTTATCCATTCATCTGTTGATGCCCACTTAGGTAGTTTCCATCTTTCTGCTATTGTGAAATAATGCTGTAATGAACATGTGTATGCATACATCCATTTGTGTGACAGCTCTTATTTCTCTAGGATATATTCCTAGGAGTGGGATAGTGTGATCATATGGTATTTCTATTTCTAGCTTTTTTAAGGAAGCACCATATCATTCTCCAAAATGGTTGTAACATTTTACATTCCCAACAGCAGTACATAAGAGTTACAATCTCTCCACAGCTTCTTCAATATTTGTTCTTTTCTTTTTTTTTTTTTGATTCATGCCAGTAATGTTACATGAGACGGTATCTCACTTAGTTTTGATTTGCATGTCTCTAATGGCTAGTGATAGCGAGCATTTCTTCATGTGTCTATTAGCCCTTGAGTGCCTTCTTTGGTGAAGTGTCTGTTCAAATCCTTCACCCATTTTTTAATTGGGTTATTTGTCTTTTTATTGTAGAGGTGTTGGATTTTCCCATAGATTTTAGAGATTTGACCTTTGTAAGACATGTCATATTCAAAATTTTTTTCTCAGCCTGTAGGTTCTCTTTTTACTCTTTTGGTGAAGTCTTTTAATGAGTGTAAGTGTTTAATTTTTAGAAGATCCCAGCTATCTAGCTTATCTTCTGGTGTTTTTGTATTGTTAGTTGTCATTTGTATCATACTTACACAGTGTATTAGGGCCTGTAGCATTGATCTTATTTTTTCTTCTATTAAGTTTATAGTTTTTGGTTTTGTATTTAGGTGTTTGATTCATTTTGAATTAGTTTTTGTGTATGGTGTGAGGTCTGAGTCCTGTTTCATTATTTTACAGATGGACATTCAGTTATGCCAGCATCATTTGTTAAAGGCTATCTTTTCCCCATTTATTGGACTTTGGGCCTTTGTTGAAGATCAGGTGATTGTAGGTGAATGGGTTTACACCTGTGTTCTCACTTCTGTTCCATTGGTCAGTGTGTCTGTAGTTGTACCATTACCAGGGTGTTTTGACTACCCTAACTGTAATTGACTGCAATGTTTTCTTATTTGTTTGTTTTGTTTTTGTTTGGAAGTCAGGTAGTGTGAGTCATCCTACTTTATTCTTTTTCTTCAATAGTGATTTACTTCTTTTGTGCCTCTTTTCTTTCTATATAAAGTTAATGATTAGTATTACCAACTCATTAAAGAATGCTGTTAGTGTTTGGATGGAGATTGCATTGTATTTTTAGATTGCTTTGGGTAGAATTGAGATTTTCACAATGTTGGGTAAAATTTCTGTTTTGATATTTTTGTCACAATCTGAACCATTCCCCCTTTAAATATCATCATGATCAATATTAGTCAACAGAATAGCTCAGACTAAATTCTGTGGTGATTTATGTACTTTTGAGATGACCTAAACTCTTTTTCTCATGTTGATACAGAATAAGGAGCATGGACTGTGAATGAGACTCAAGTCCCAGTGTGACATCATTTGAGTTTTTTTAGTTTTAAATATTCTTTGAGTTTTTTTAATCAATTTAACATATATGGTTAGTCTGCTTAGACTTTTACTGATTTCTGTTTCCTTGGAGTATTCCCTAGATTTCTCAAATTCTAACTGCTTGTCAAATAGAATAAGCTGAAACTGTTCTGAAAAGCATCTGTTTAATCACCTGTAGGAAGCTAACACTGACAGTCTTCTCTGCTCAGAAAGTTGGTCTCATAACCCAAGGCTCTTTCTCTGATCTTTTCATTTAGCTCTAAAAAATACACCCCTCATTATTTCCCTTTATACTGCAATTGAACATAATATAAATATATGAAAATAAGATCATTGAACAATGATTTCATTAGGTGAAGTCTTGGTTTATATCTAAATATATCACATTATATTGATCTCCAAATACATGTAAAGGCAGATGTGGGAAAATTACATCTCCTATTGAGTTTCCTGAGATCAACTCATTGTGAATGTGCAGATACACTAACAATTATTTTGTATAATCTAAACCTATTCTGTTAATAGCCAAGTCATTAATTTTTAATTAGCATCAAAAGTATATAAAATATCATTTCCACAGATGATTTACTTTCATATGTTACTATATTAAAATAGAAAATCTTTCAATCAGATGACTGAAGTTCAAACAGTACTCGTGCCTTGATTTTTGTTCTAATTGTTAATTTTTTATTCTTCTTGTTGAAAAATCCACTTGAAATGAGTAGGAATGTTTACTGTGATATAAAGAATTTATTTAATATTTTTAAAAGCGACACTTCTCTCATTTTGCCATATAGTGTTAGAAAGGCATATGTATAAAAAGCATTTGATAAAATAAAACGTAAAATAGATTTAAGAATTCTTTTTGTTTCCATTGCTCTCAAAAACATTTGATGGCACTTAGATTTTACTTTAGTTAGTTTATTTGATCAAATATTTAGAATTTTGTTGTGTGTCCTATTTAATTTTCCTCACATTTCCACTCCATGCATGACATCTAGAATATATTTAGGTAAGAAATCTAAGGCTTGCCTCGCCAATTTATCTGTCCCGCTTGCTGTGCACAATTTCCATCTCCAAATCAATCACAAACTCCTCAACTTTCCATTGGATTTGAAATTGAAACGTAAACCCTGTATCGTGGCCTTACTTTTTTGATTTCTAGGTAATGCAAACTCAGAGCTTTTGTGTATGCGGTTTACTCTGATTGTCTGTAGCTTCTTCTTCCTCTGTTTTAACCTGGACCACAGATCTCTATAGTACAGATCTAAGTTTAAAAACACTCCCTCAGAAAGTTTCTCTCAGTAACTATCATCATGTCTCCAGACTTCAGATTATTGCTTGATGCATGGTAGACAGTTATTAAATATTTTTGAATAACATTCAGGTACAAGCACTGGTGTACCAAGTATGGGGCAATGGCTACAAGAAATAAGTTGGCATAGAATCTACAAAAAATTTAAAAACAACATTAAAATCAACAAAGTTTTCATCTGATTTTTATAATCGCATTATGCCACCAATTCTAAACAACTTTGATGTTGAAACTCTGTTCAATGGGAAAATATTTCTGATGGCCTAATTTCTAAATAATTATTGTGGTTAGTGTTAGTTTTAATAATACATATGTCAACATTCTTTGTTTTTTTGCTGGATTCTCATACTGTAACTTCAAAACACGGGTATTATATATAAAGTGAGGGACTTCAGAATACCACTTGGACAAGTTGCCAGTTTGTAAGGTCCGTATATCCTCAGATATGTTCTTTGTTTTAACCCTTTATGAATGCATTTGTGGTTCCTTTTTTATCCTCTCAGATTGCTGAGATGTGCAGATTTGGACAGACAAAGTCCTAGACCAGTGGTTCCTACTTTTGGAACACATCAAATCACCTAGGGTACTTGATAATAAGGTGAGTTTTTAGGCCCACAGCCCACTTCTTATGAGTTGCTCGTTGCTACACAAGTGTCTTTGCTTCTAGGCAAAGGCAAGTTTTAAAACACTCAGTGAGATTGAAGAGTGCTGTTTTAGGTTGACTGTATAAATGGCTGAGGAAAGGGCCTTTCTCCTTTGCATAAAAAAAAAAAAAAATTATAACACCAGCATTATTTCAGCACTAGTGAAGTGGGGATTTTTAAAGCTTCGGGAGACAGCATCTTTGGTGCAGACACCCAAACTCCCAGGCAGGGCACTGTCTATGGTGGCAGTGGTGAAAATCCTTTAGCCAGCTTCAGAGTGAAGGAGATGGGGTGTATCTTACAGAAGACCTGAGGCAAAACAGGAGAACATGGTGGCATTCAATGAAGATTTTATTGAGCAGACTTAGCTTGTGACCATGTGGGATGCACCCATTTGGGAAAACCAGAAGAAACTAGGAGACAATTTTTTTGTGTGTGCTTTAAGTGAAGCTTCACACTTCAAGTTAATTTCTCATACAAAAATTTATACACATATTGTTTTGTGATATTAGTTGCAATCTCCACAATGTGAGAGTACACTCCCCCTTTCTACCCATGGTTCCCTGTGTCCATTCTACCAGTTCCTGTCCATTCCTGCCTCCAGGCAGGAGCCGCCCATTTGGTCCCCTGTGTCTGATTGAACTAAGAAGCACCCTTCTCGTGTATTATTTTTTGTTTTATAGTCCTAACTAATCTTTATCTCAAGAGTGGGTTTCAGGAATGGTTTCAGTTCTGGGTTAACAGACCATCTGGGGGGCCCCAGTTTCAGAGATTCCTTCATTCTCTGGGCTTTTTACATGAACTCGAGTTCTGTTCCACACTTTTCTCCCGCTGTGTCTGGGACTCTGTTTTTTTGTTTTTTTTTTTACCTGTCAGGGTGATCGTTGGTGGTAGCTGGACACCGTCTAGTTCATCTGGTCATAGGCTGGTGGAGTCTCTGGTTTATGTGGTCTTTTAGTCTCTAATATTTTCCTTATGTTTTTGATTTTCTTCATTCTCCTTTGCTGCAAGTGGTTTGGGACCAATTAATGCCTCTTAAATGGCTCCTCACAAGCTTTAAGGCCCCAGATGTCACTTACCAAAGTGGGATGCAGAACGTTTTCTTAATAAGCATTGTTATGCCAGTTGAACTAGATGTCCCCTGTAATTATGGTCCCTAAGCCCCCCAGCCCCAGCTACTATGTCCCGCAAAGCATTTGATGTGTCCAGAAAACTTCTTAGCTTTTGCTTTGGTCCAGTTGTGCTGACTTCCCCTGTACTGTGTGTTGTCCTTCCCTTCACAGAAGTTTATCCTTGTCTACTATATAGTTAGTGAATTCACCACCCCCCACCCCGCCACCCTCGTAAACATCAAAGAATGCTTTCTTCTATGTTTAAACCTTTTCTTGACTTCTTATACTAGTGATCTTATACAGTATTTGTCCTTTTGTGACTGACTAATTTCACTCAGCATAATGCCCTCCAGATTCATCCATGTTGTGAGATGCTTCACAGATTCAGTATTGTTCGTTATCCTTGAATAGTATTCCATTGTGTGTATGTACCATAATTTGTTTATCCATTCATCTGTTGATGGGCATCTAGGTTGTTTTTTCTTTTTGCTATTGTGAACAATGCTGCAATGAACATGGGTGTTCATATATCTATTCATGGGAGGTCTTTTATTTCTCCAGAATATGTCCCTAGAATTGGGATTGTTGGATTGTGTGGTATTTGTGTTTCTAGCTTTTTAAGGAAATGCCGAATCATTTTCCAAAGTGGCTGTACCACTTTACATTCCCAACATCAGTGCATAAGTGTTTCGATCTCTCCACAACCTCTCCAACATTTATTGTTTTGTTTTTTTGAATTAGTGCAAGACTTGCTGAGGTGAGATGGTACCTCATTGTAGTTTTGATTTCCATTTCTCTAATGGCCCATGATCCTCAGCATTTCCTCATGTGTCTGTTAGCCACCTGAATGCCTTTGGTGAAATGTCTTTCAGGTCCTTTGCCCATTTTTTAATTGGGTTATTTGTATTTTTGTTGTTGAGATGTTGTAATATCTTATAGATTTCAGAGATTAGACCTTTGTCAGATATGCCATAGCCAAAATTTTTTTCCCAGTCTGTAGATTCTCTTTTTACTCTTCCAGTGAAGTCTTTTGATGAGTATAAGTGTTTGATTTTTAGTAGATCCCAGTTATCTAGTTTCTATTTTAGTGTTTGTACATTGTTAGTTATGGTTTGTATAGTATCTATGCCATGTATTAGGCCTCTTAGCATTGTCCCTATTTTTTTCTTCCTTGATCTTTATTGTTTTAGATTTTATATTTAGGTCTTTGACCTATTTTGAATTAGTTTTTGTGTATGGTGTGAGGTATAGGTTCTGTTTCATTTTTTTGCAGATGAATATCCATTTATACCAGCACCATTTGTTAAAGAGACTGACTCTTCCCCATTTAATGGATGTTGGGCCTTTGTCAAGTATCAGCTGCTCATAAGTGGATGGATTTATGTCTAGGTTCTCAATTCTGTTCCATTGGTTTATGTATCTGTAGTTGTACCAGTAACAGGCTGTTTTGACTACTGTGGTGGTATAGTAGTTTCTAAAATCAGGTCGTATGAGGTGGTGGTATAGTAGTTTCTAAAATTAGGTAGTATGAGGCCTCCCACTTTGTTCTTCTTCAGTAATGCTTTACTTATCTGGGACCTCTTCCTTTTCCATATGGAATTGGTGATTTGTTTCTCCATCTTGTTAAAAAGTGCTGTTGGAATTTCTATTGGGATTGTGCTGTATCTGTAGATTGTTTGGGGAAGAATTGATATTTTCACAATGTTGAGTCTTTTTATCCATGCGCATAGTATGTTTTTCCACCTTTGTAGGTCTCTTTTAGTTTCTTGCGTAGTGTTTTGTAATTTTCTTTGTATATGTACTTTACATCTCTGGTTAATTTATTCCTAAGTACTTTATCTTCATGGGGGCTATTATAAATGGTATTGATTGGTGATTCCCTTTTTGAAGTTCTCTTTGTTGTTGTAGAGGAATCCAACTGATTTTGGTATGTTCATCTTGTATCCTGATACTTAACTGAAACTGTCTATTAGTTTCAGTAGTTTTCTTGTGTATTCTCTGGGACTTTCTGTGTATAAGATCATGTCATTCGTGAGTAGGGATACTTTTACTTCTTCCTTACCAATATGGATGCACTTTATTCTTCTTGCCTTCTTGCTGTGGCTAGGACCTCCAGCACAATGTTGAATAAATGGTGATAAAAACATCCATGTCTGGTTCCTGTTCTCAAGGGGAATGCTTTCAGTCTCTCTCCATTTAGAATTATGTCAGTTGTTGGCTTTGTATAAGTGCCTATATGTATGTCACCTTTAAATTATCAATGCTTATTATTCTTTAATAAACATTGCATTCTACAAATAATTTAATTTCTAGAATTTCTATTTATACAGTCAGTCCCCAACACACCCAGCCTCAGCTATAGATACTTATTTTGAAAGTAGGTTTGAAATTGTTTAGAATCATTTAAGTTCATGTTGAGTACGTATTATGACACTAACTCCTATAGTGCTTCAGTAGACTTTAAACAAACACAAAGTTTGTAAATATGGAGTAACCTTTTTTTTTTTTTAACAGAATGTGAGATACTTTACTTCTTTCATTCTGTGTGAACATTTGGAATTTTTATTGATGTTTAATATTTAAAATGGTGAAAGAGTGCAATATAAGGTATTTTTTCTCTTAAAAATACCTAATGTAATTTAGAACCCCTGGTGGGTCCTATAGTTAAGAGCTTGGCTGCTAACCAAAAGGTCTGCAGTTCATATTCACCAGCCACTCCTTGGAAACCCTATGGGGCAGTCACAATCAACTCAATGGCAACGGGTTTAGTTTTTGGGTTTAATGTAATGTAAAACAATAATGTATTGGTTTTTATAATATATTTTTAAACCTTTTACTTAAAATTAATGTCTTTATTATGCATATGAAGTTTAAGAAGAGAAATTTCCACTCAATTTCTTTTTTGTTAATTAATGTTTTTATTTTAACTTCATGATAAAGATAAAAGTAACTTTGTCTGTAGAGGAAGTGAGTGTTATAAAAGATCTGCTCTAAGCGTAATTCAAGTTCTGAATTTTACTGTTGTGATAACCTTGGCAATGGCATGCAACTTTTTGAGCCTCATATTATCACCTGTCTAATATAGCTTTTTGAAACCCTGGTAGCATAGTGGTTAAGTGCTATGGCTGCTAACCAAAAGGTTGGCAGTTCAAATCCGCCAGGCGCTCCTTGGAAACTCTAAGGGGAGGTTCTACTCTGTCCTACAAGGTCGCTATGAGTCGGAATTGACTCGACAGCTTTTGAATGTTACGTCTCCTTCCCAGAATTATTGTGAGACTCAATTGAATTAAATTTTAAGCACTATATGTAAAATATAACAAATACACTCACTCTAATTATCAAAGCACTTCATCAACACATTTATGGATATTACAGTGTATTTAATACTTTTATAGGTGTTTGAAATATATATCTTAGCAGTTCCTTTTTGATAATTAACACAAACTTCTCTTATTTTATGCATTACCAAGATGAACTGAAATGCAGTATACAAGTCTGTAACCTTTGTTCTTCAGAATAAGGGAAAAAACTTTGTAGTTTATTCAAGGATTATATTTCTTCACTTTTTAGCTCAGTGTAGTATTGCACAACATAAAATAAATACTGAGGTTCATAGAAAACAGGTCTGTAAAATAAGTTTGAGCTTCACAGAAATTTTTGAATTATATACAGAGAATCCAGGAGACTACATTCAACTTTTAAACTTTAACCTTTCTGAAAATTGTGTTTATACAATAGAAATAACTATCCCTTCAAATTTCATAGAAAGACTCTGAACAAATAAAAAAAAAAAAATTAACACACTTAGTAAGATTAAAAGTGAAACAAAACCTTAGTTTTAATATTACCAGGCAACATAATACTATTGAAATTTGAATATCTCTTAATTTATAAATCAAGTGCTTCTTTTTTTTTTCCTGCCGAATTTCCTATTCAGGATATCACGTTGTAAATCAAGAGAGTAAAATTATATAATCTACTGCAGATTTTAAATAGTAAAACTAGCCTCTGCCTGCCATTTTCGTTTGTTTGTTTTTTGTTTATTTTTTCCTGAGTAGGTATACTGAAGACGGATGTTGCTAACAGGATTAGCTATAAATTTTGATGTGTTTCCTGCATTTGTTGATAACAGATTAATTTATCCCACCTAGTTTTTGATCCACTACCTCTAGTAAAATGACGTACAGTGCTCTGCAGTATAGACAACCACATAAAGACACTACACAATATCACAGCAGCATCTGCCATTATGAAACAGAGAACAGAGATAAAAGCTTCAGTAATAGGCTTAATAGAAGCTAGAGTTTTGTGTTTAGAAATGATAGATGACAATGAAAGAAAAGAAGTACAAATTGTGTATTGTATCATTACTGGCTGTTATTCATCTACTCTCAGTCTGCACTGTGGGTGTGGGTCATGTAATCCTGAGCCCCTTTGCGGTACTTGGCAAGTGAATTATTTTAACATCTGAATATTTAAAGCTCTACTAGATGCAGAGAGCTGCCTGAAGAATGGAGGAACTATTTTTAGGATAATGCATTTGTGATCACGTATAGCTTATAAACAGAAATGTGAAAGTTTTACTTTTTTATATATTCTGTGAAATGTGTGGTAAACCAGCTAAAGCTATTTATTGTATGCATTGGTTATACTAAACCCATTAAACATTTTTGGTAAAATCAGAATACCTGAGATGAAAAGTGATTATATGTTTTAAGATGAAACTTAATTGAATGAATTTTTCAAAGTATAATTTAGTAACAACTAATGCTTAACAACTGTACATTTTTTGCCTCTGTAATGCCTCAGTTGATAGTGTTTAAAAGTTTAAAGATGATAGCCGTTCTTCTTCTGCAACCATAACAATACATTACTTCCTTTTTTCAGGCAGAGTCAGTTATTTTTCTGCATTCATTTTGTTTTATTCTCTGGTTGCAGGGGATGAATCCTTTATTTTCCTGGATTTGACCCTTTTTTTTTTCACTCTCTTTGCATCAGAAATGCATGTCATGTGAAACCAAGCTGTAGCTTTCAGTGATTTCTTAACACAGCCATTTAGTAACAGGACACAGAAAAAGCTTTTGTGTGTTCATTAGTCACTTACAAAAAGAAATCTGAGTTCAGTGACTAGCAGGGAAAGATATTATTCCTAGGTAGACACTATTTAAAAGAAGAGTCACTGTAATATACTTCAAACATCAAGCCTGTATATACACAGTGTATGGAATTCAACACTAATCACTCTGATGTACAGTAGAAATCAGTACCATGTGTGTAACTTTGGTATCCTTACATTATTTCACCTTTCAAAAAGCTGAGACACATCTCCAAATCATTGCTGTTGAAAAATCCAAGCAGACTCAGCAGGATATCTCAAACTTTCTCCTCTTCGCCTGCTAGCCAAGGAGCCAAAGATATCTTTGCTCGGTATGCAAAAGAAGGCCTTATCATCTTTCTCCTAGGGAGTGTTCTTGGTACTCTCAAACAGGGGAGAATCTAGGGATGATTCCCAGACTGTGAGAGTTCCCTGCAGTGAGAAGGCACTGGAGATATATTTAACTCCACAAGCTGTCACACCGAGAAACGATGGAGAGAGAGACCTGCAGAGGTCTCATTATGAAAATCTAATGGTGCTACAGCAGCAGTAACACACAATGAAACCCGGTGTCATCCACAGGACTAAAACATTATTTCGGAGTTCCAATTTCCCATCTTAAAAGACAGGTCTATTTTTCTGTATTTCTTCTGGAAACGTCTAGCTTATTATTTTATAGTCATATCATAAATTCCCCCAACCGGGAACTTTGTACGCCTAGATAAATGATGCCATCTCTTTGGCAACCTGAAGGGAAGACTTAAAGTTGATCACATGAGACATTCAGGAGGAATATAAAAATAACTCCTGTTACAAATGAAATTAACATTTAAGAATTCAAACTTGGTTAGCAAACAAATGTACTTTCCATGGTTAAATTTCATAATTTTGAAAATGTCTTTCCATCATTCCTTCTTCCTATATCTGTTTCTCATTCTTATTTTCCTGCTGTTTAATTCCTGCCGTGAACTTGGCAGAGACTTATAGGTGAAGGACAACAATTATGCCTGATACACATAAGGGCATGAAAACTTTTTAAATACTCCGTGCTTATTGTCTCAACATGTGCAGTTTTTCAGTTAAAACTTAAGTGCATTTCCTAAGGGAATTGCGTACTGTACATATATTCAAAAAAAAATTCTGTCAGAATTTTGGAACTTAATAGCTTTTTTTAAAAAAATATATTTTTCCTATGCCTACTTTCCATAGTTTTTTTTTTTTTTTTTTTTTTTTTTTACAAGGGTTGCTTTTCTTATTGTAAGTCATAGAGATACAGTTTGGATATAAATGATTAAAAAATATTCACTTCTACAAGAAATATATTTTTTCTTTTTAAGCACATGGCATTATCAGTCTATCTTGTTTTCACAACGTATTTTCAGACCTTTACCTGATCTGAAATAATTAACACCAAAACTCAGAAACATAGTATTGTAACACAGCAAAAAATTTGCTTTCGTGAATACAGGTATAAAGGGGGACCCATCACATCAGCTGTCTATCCTTTCCCATTCCTCTGCCGTGGTATGTACCGTGATAAAAGACAGAGAAAACTAAGGTTGTGGATTTAACCAAACTTGAGAATTTGCACACTGTGAGGCACTTTGTACATATATCATTTTCTGGGGCATGTGTATTTTGACTAATGGACTGAAATCTGTGATATTTACTTGACTAAGGTTGGTATTATTTGCTGTTGCAGGAGAATACAAGTTGATAGTTGTAATTTAGGGGTCCACACAGCTCTACTTCCCATTCTCCAAGAAAATTCCATTTCTCTTCCCTGTTGACTATTTTCTGTGAAAGAACTATTTATTTGGTTTCACAATTTAAAGATAACTTGTAAGTGCTATGAATCAAGCTCAGCTTTCTATATATGGCTTGTGCTAGACATGGCAGACTACATAAAATGGAGACTCAGAAACTGGTATGTTTTTCTCCCAAGTCTGGAATATTTTTTCAATTCCAACTACTGTAAACTTGTATGGATGGAGTTAGGAAACATGTGATACCCTTTAAGTCTCACTCTGTCTATAAGCCACCTCCCCCTTAAAAAAAAAAATTGCTGTCGAGTTGATTATGACATATGGTGACACAGTAGAACTGCCCCATAGGGTTTCTAAGGCTGTAAATCTTTACAGAAGCACATAGACCCATCTTTCTGATGCATCTTTCATCCTCAGATCAGATGGTAATTTTGACCTGCTGACCTTTTGCTTAGCAGCCCAGCACTTAATCACTGAACAACAAGGACTCCTTCATTCTATCTATACCAAAAGCCAAACTTGCTGCCATTGAGTCAATTCCAACTCATAATGACCCTATAAGACAGAGTAGAACTGCTCCATAGGGTTTCTGAGGAATGTCTGGTGGATTTGAACTGCTGACCTTTTGGTTAGCAGCAGTAGCTCTTAACCACTACGCCATTAGGGTTTCCATTCTATCTATAAACAAACAAACAACAGTTGCCTTTGAGTCAATTCCGACTCATAGCAACGCTATAGGACCGGGTAGAACTAACCCATTGAGTTTCCAAAGAGCACCTCATGGATTGGAACTGCCAACCTTTTGCTTAGCAGCCATAGCTCTTAACTACTATACCACCAGGGTTTCCATTCTATCTATAATCCTCCCTAATTCAATGAAAATTAATTTTAGTAGCAGAGGTAAAAAAAGATAGCACCAAGGCACCATACGTAAGACAGGTGGGGATAGAGCAATTTAGTTCCAGGAAGTTAACTTCAATTTTTTTCCTTTCAAGTTTATCTTTACCAGCATTCTATTTCAGCTTTCTAAAGAAAAGATTTCAAAGGGCAGATCGAGAAGACAAAGTAAAATATTATAACAGCATGTGCAAAGACCTGGAGTTAGAAAACCAAAAGGGAAGAACACACTCAGCATTTTTCAAGCTAAAGAACTGAAGAAAACATTCAAGCCTCATGTTGCAATAGTGAATGAGTCTACTGGGAAAATATTAAATGACACAGGGAGCATCACAAACAGATGGAAGGAATACACAGAGTTACTATACCAAAAATAATTTGTCAACATTCAAGCATTTTAGGAGGTAGCATATGACCAGGAACCTACGGTACCGAAGGAAGAGATTCAAGCTTCACTGAAGACATTGGTGAAAAACAATGATGGGATATCAGTTGAGATTTTTCAACAAACAGATGCAGCCCCGGAAGTACTCACTCCTCTATGCCAAGAAATTTGGAAGACAGCTACCTTGCCAACTGACTGGAAGAGATCCATGTTTATGCCTATTCCAATGAAAGACCATCCATCAAAAGGTGAAAATTATCCAACAATATCATTAATATCACATGAAAGTAAAATTTTGCTGAAGATCGTTCAAAAGAGGCTGCAGCAGTACATCTACAGAGAACTGCCAGAAACTGAAGCTGGAATCAGAAGAGGATATGGAACCAGGAACATCATTGCTGATGTCAGATGGATACTGGCTGAAAGCAGAGAATACCAGAAAGATGTTTACCTGTGTTTTATTGACTATGCAAAGACATTTGACTGTATGGATCATAACAAATTATGGATAACATTGTGAAGAATGGGAACTCCAGAACACTTAATTGTGCTCATGAGGAACCTGTACATAGATCAAGAGGCAGCCATTTATACAAAACAAGAGGATACTGGGTGTTTTAAATTCAGGAAATGTGTGTGTCAGGGTTTTATCATTTCAGTGTACATCTTCAATCTGTATGCTGAGCAAATAATCTGAGAAGCTGGACTATATTAATAAGAACAGGATTAATATAGTCTTCCTTAGGATTGGAGGAAGACTCATTTATAACCTGCATTATACAGATGAACCAGCCTTGCTTGCAGAAAATGAAGAGCTCTTGAAGTGCTTGCTGTTGAAGATCAAAGACTGTAGGCTTCAGTATGGATTACACCTCAACATAAAGAAAACAAAAATACTCACGACTGGACCAATAAACAACGTCATGATAAATGATGAAAAGATTGAAGTTGTCAAGGATTTCATTTTACTTGGATCCACAATCAACACCCATGAATGAAGCAGTCAAAAAATCAGAAGACTCATTGCATTGGGCAAGTCTGCTGCAAAAGACCTCTTTAAAGTGTTAAAAGCAAAGATGTCATCTTGAAGACTAAGGGGTGCCTGAACCAAGCCATGGTGTTTTCAATCACCTCATATGCATGTGAAAGCTGGACAATGAATAAGGAAGACCGGAGAAGAATTGATGCGTTTGAATTATGGGGCTGGTGAAGAATGTTGACTATACCATGGACTGCCAAAAGAACCCACAAATCTGTCTTAGAAGAGGTACAGCTGGAACACTCCTTAAAGGCAAGGATGGTGAAACTGCATTTCACATACTTTGGATGTGTTATCAGGAGGGACTATCCTTAGAGGAGAAGATCACGCTTGGTGGAGTAGAGGGACAGTAAAAAAGAGGAAAATCCTCAATGAGATGGACTGATACAGTGACTGCAGCAATGGGGCTCGAGCATAACAATGATTGTGAGCATGGCACAAGATGGGGCAGTGTTTTGTTCTGTTGCACACAGGGTTGCTATGAGTCTGACTCGATTGCACCTAACAAAAACAACAAAGAAAAGGAGAGGGGGCACTTGTCCTAGATGAGATAATGTCTTTATAATTCTGTCTCCAGGAGCCAATCTAATGAAAATGATTATTTGTCAAATAAAAAAGACCAAATGATATGTTTGATTTTTTTTAAAACTAGGAACCAATGTAATATATTTAAAATAAGGTTTTTGTATAAACGAATACTCATTATTTGTCAGTTTGTTGTACTGTGATGTCTTGCATATTTCTGTGATTCTGGAAGCTATATCACCAGTATTACAAACACCAACATGATCGCCCTGCTCTTGAATGTGTAGAGTAGCTAAAGTGAAAGGAAGAAATGACGAAGTAAAAGAGCTGAACAGAAGATTTCAACAGGTGGATCTAGAAGACAAAGTAAACTGTTATAATGAAATATGCAAAGAACTGGGGTTAGAAAACCAAAAGAGAAGCACTTACCTGACATTTCTCAAGCTGAAAGAGTTGAAGAAAAAAAATCAAGACTTGAGTTGCAATATTGAAAGATTCCGTGGGCAAAAAAATCAGCAACACAGTAAGCATCAAAAGAAGATGGAAAGAATACACAAAATCACTGTACCAAAGAGGTAGCATATGATTGAGAACCAATGGCACTGAAGGAAGGAATTCAAGCTGCACTGCAGACATTGGTGAAAAACAAGGCTCCAGAAATTTGTGAAATACTAATTGAGATGTTCCAACAAACAAATGCACCACTGCACGTGCTTCCTCACCTATGCCAAGCTACCTGGTCAACTGACTGGAAGAGATCCATATATATGCTTATTCCTAGGGGTGGTGATACAACAGTATGCTGAAATTATTGGACAATATCATTGATATCAAATGCAAGTAAAATTAAGCTGAAGATAATTCAAAAAAGTTGCAGCAGTGCATCAACAGGGGACTGCCAGTAATTAAAGCTGGAGTCAGAAGAGGATGTGGAACCAGGGATATCATTCATTGCTGATGTCAGATAAACCTTGGCTGAAAGTGGAGAATATCAGAAGGATGTTTACCTGTGTTTTATTGACTATGCAAAGGCATTTGTGTGGACCTTACGAAATTATGGATAATATTGTAAAGAATGGGAATTCCAGAATGTTTAATTTTGCTCATGTACAGCATGTACCTAGACAAAGAGGAACTTGTTCAAAGAGAACAAGGGTTTAAAACCATGAAAGGTATGCATCAGTGCTGTGTACTTTCACCATACTTACTCAATTTATATGTTGAGCAAACAATCCAAGAAGTTGAGCTATATGAAGAACGTGGAATTGGGATTGCAGGAAGACTAATTAACAAAATGTGTTATGCAGATGGCACAACCTCATTTGCTGAAAGTGAAGGGGGCTTGAAGCACTTACTAATGAAGATAGGACTACAGACTTTAGTATGGATTATATCTTAACATAAAGAAAATAAAAATATTCACAAATGGACCAATAAGCAACATCATGATCAATGAAGAAAATATTGAAGTTGTCAAGGATTTAACGTTACTTGGATCCACAATCAATGCCCAGGGAAGCTGCAGTCAAGAAATCTAACGATGTGTTGCATTGGGCAAATCTGTTCCATAAGACTTCTTTAAAGTGTTAAAAAACAAAGATGGCTCTTTGAGGACTAAGTTGTACCTGACCCAAGCCATGGTATTTTCGATTGCCCCATATGCATGTGAAACCTGGACAATGAATAAGGAAGCCCAAAGAAGAATTGATGCAGTTAATTATGGTGTTGGAATAGAGTATTTAATGAATCATGGGCTTCCAGAAGAATGAACGAATCTGTTTTGGAATAAGTGCAGCCAGAATGTTCCTTCGAAGTTAGGGTGGTGACACTTCTTCTCATGTACTTTGGACATGTTATCAGGAAGGACCAGTCCCTAGAGAAGGACATCATACTTTGTAAAGTAGAGGGTCTGCCAAAAAGGGAAGACCCTCAATCAGAAGGATTGACTCGGCGGCTGGGACAATGGGCTCAAACAATTGTGAGGATGGTGCAGGGCCAGCAGTAATTCATTCTGTTGTACATAGAGTCACTATGAGTTGGAACAGACTAGACCACACTTAACAACAGCATGATTAAATATACGTTCTCAAGGAGAATATCAAATAACTGTAATTCTCAAAACCACTAAAACCTTAATACATATTTCCCCTCTGTGACTGAAAGGGAACTGCTATAAAATAGGAATGAAACTACATGCTTCAGAAACTTGGATTTAACAAGGAGTGCTGAAATTCAACCTTGCATTAGTCATTATCATTTTTTGACACTGTGTTAATGTGTGAAGGAAGACTTGAACTCTAGAGCTAGAAAGGGCATCGTTAAAAGACAAGATTGCCTTTCTATATGACAGATATTAATATCAGATCATTTACTTGGCTAGGAGGAGAACTTACGAGGTGTATGGAAGCCACACAAACATGGATGAGATTGAAAGCTTTTCTTGTTATATTTCTCCCTCCTTCCTCTATACTTTACCAAGGAGTTAAAAGAAATATGACTGAGTATTAATTGGTTTTCTTGCTGTATTCCGTATTTGTTACAGAAAAGATATTCCCTTGAAATGCTTGATTCAAATAAGCCCTTCTGTCCTATCCTGGAGATTTGCTTTATGTTTTTCAGAAAATCCAGTTAAAACAGAAGCTGAGAGATTCTTATTTGTCATGCCTCATGACTGCCTTATGTACACACACCTATACACACACACACATATATCAATCCAACAAAACCCAGCCAGTATATTCCTTCAATAGTTCCTGATTTTCTGTGTTATTACCTTCATCAAAGCACACAATTAAACCGGGAATTGAAATTAAGCTGGCCAAGAAAATATTCATATTTTCTTTTGCAAGTACAGCTAAGAAAAGGAGAAAAATTAAAAAAAAAAAAGAAAGAAAGAAAGAGGAGGGGGAAGTGAATGATTTTAAGCACACACACATTCTCCAGTTTGCCACAGTCCATGTTATATAAGCCAAGGAGAGTTGCAATGAAGAGCAAGAAAGCTGAACTCTGATTGCCTGTGTTCAAAACCTGGTTCAGCTGCTTATTAGTTACATGACCTGGTACAAGTTACTTACCCTCTCTATGTTTCAGTTTCCTCTTCTGAAAAATAGGGAAAACGATGAATGTTACGGATTGAATTACGGCCCCCAAAAAGTGTATGTTGGAATCCTAATTCCTGTACCTGTGGATATAATCCTAAAAAGGAATTTTCTTTGGAATGTTAAGGAAAGCATTATAGGCTGTGTCCTAATCGCTTCTGAGTTATAAAAAGATCAGGTTAGACACAGATGCAGGCACATTAGGGGAAAGACAGATGCCATGTGACGGTCCTGTACAAGCTAAAGAATGCCAGGAACTACTTGCAAGGAAGAATTCACAAGGCCAAGATCATTTTAGCCTCCAGAAGTGTGAGAACATAAATTTCTGTTCTTTAAAGGCACTCACTTGTGGTATTTGTGTTACGGCAGCCCTAGGGAAGTAAGACAATAATGATAACAAAAATCTTCCCTCCTAGGGTTATTTTGAAAACGAAATGAGCTAATATTTCTAAAGCACACAGTACTACACTTTTTAAAGATAAATAATTGCCCCCCCCCCACTGTGCCTCACACAGGTTGATTTATGATTTTTCTAACTTTCCTACCTTCTGAAGGCATTTGCGTTCATAATGTCTGATATAAATTTTTCCTTGAAATGGGTGTTGACCTTAATGTCAAATAAAGAAACCTTGATACTGCTGGTACCTGATGGGAAACAATTCTCCATGGGTCCCTAGTACTTCTGCACATTGTACTACAAGAGGCACTGACTGTCCCTTTTCTAGATTCTCCTTGCAAAAATAACTGGGTAGTGAGTAGCCTTCGATGGCAGGAAGAAAGTTCAGGCATGCTTCTATCCTGTATAAAAGATTCCAGTCCCTAAGCTCATAGTCTCCCTCCTGTAATGCAACCCATTGCATGCGAAAGCATCCAGCTAGGTCCATCCTCATTGACTCTCTGGGGCTTGCATAAAAGTGGAACTGACACAACTATTCTGATGCTGATAGTTTGTGCTGTGTCTGGAGTAATAAAGTCCTTTCTCTTTGTTCCAGGAGCTTGCTGTCAGTATCCTTGAAACTGATGCGGGTTAACTTGTTAGCTTGCAAGTAGATTAAACTTTCAGATCCTTTGCAATTCTTGACAGAACCTTCCAGAAATCACAGTGTAATGTTGCCACCTATGCATTGGCATACTTCTCCACTTTTTACAAACAACAAAATAAAACCCAAATGTAAATGGACTTTGAAAAGGCAAATATTACCTTGAATAGACATAATGACCTTTGGTTAATGAATACCTGTTTATCAGCAATGAATAAGGTCAATGTGTAGAAGTGATAGTGTTGTCAAATGCAGTTTCCCAACAACATGCTGTGTGGCTCATAGCTACGCTGTGGCTGGCTGGTGAACACAGTTCACAGATGTGTGATGGTTCACAGGTGCCAGCAATAGTTCTCATTTGTTCAGACGTATTGATAACTTCAGGACTTGGACACTAGGTAGGGCCAGGGGCTATCAAAGCTGCAGCCAGCAGTCTTTGGCAGGAGCATTTTTCTCAGCTTATGCCAGTGAGGCACACATAAATATTCATTTTCTATGTATATCATGACGATTTTTTTTTAAATTGAGAAACATAACTCAGTTCATAAATGCAGAGCTAAGGAAAACTGTAAAATCATATAAACATTAAACATGGGCTGAAATTAATTCTAATGTTATTTAATATAAAAAATTGAACATCAAGTTCCCTGACATTTTATGTGTCATATTATCCAAAGCGGCAAATAAAAATAATGCTTGAAAAAGCCATCACGTTTATTTTATTTAAATGTCCTTTTTTGCCTAAATTTGTAATATTTTAAAAATTAGATCTTTACTATTTAAAGTTGTTCTGTGGTATTAATTAGTTAGAAAGTTTAACACTTCTACTGATTCTTTTAAAACTGTTCTTCAGGAGGTGACACTATTTAATAGGTAAGAGCTCCTTTTGTTAAAACGTAGAGTATGAATCATTTTCTCCACATTAGTTAAGTATTCCCAGGGAACAGGGGAAGAATAATTTATTTTACCTTCCTGTTGCATCCTTTTATTAGTAGAATGATAGTGATTACTTGCATTTATCACCCTCCATTCTACGGAAACCCTGGTGGCGTAGTGGTTAAGGGCTATGGCTACTACCCAAAAGGTCAGCAGTTCTAAAGCCACCAGGTGCTCCTTGGAAACTCAGCGGGGAATTCTACCCTGTCCTATAGGGTCACTATGAGTTAGAACCCACTCGATGGCAAAAGGTTTGTTTTTACTCTCTGGTAGGCACTATGGAAGTGCTGTATACACTTTATTTATTAAGTATTTGCTAAAACTTTGTGTACTGGGTTGAATAGTGTCTCCTCAATATTCATGTCAATCTAGAATCTCAAAATGTGATCTAATTTGGAAATAGGATCTTTGTGGATGTAATTAGGTACAATGAGGTCATACTGGATTAGGGTGGGCCTTAATGCAATGACTGTTGTCTTTATAGGAAGAGAAAGCAGACATACACACACACACACACACACACACACAGAGCAAGGTTGCCACTTGATAGCAGAGATAGAGATTGCAGTGAGGTGTCTAAAAGTCAAGGAACACCGAGATTGACAACAGCCTCCAGAAGCAAGGAAGAGAACAGGAAAGATCTACCACCAGAGCCTTCAGAGGGAGCATGGTCTTTTAACACCTTAATTTCAGACTTCTAAACTCCAGAACAGTAGCCCTGGGGTTGCAATGGTTAATCGCTCAGCTGCTAACCCAAAGGTTCGTGGTTCGAACCCACCCAGTGGCTCCATAGGAAAAAGACCTGACTAGCTAATCTCCTAAAGATTACAACATCAAAAACCCTATGGGGCAGTTCTATTCTGCCACATAGTGTCGCTAAGAATCAAAAACTGACTTGAAGGCACACAACAATGACAAACAACAACCTCCAGAACGGTGAGAGAGTTTTTTTTTTATCCACTGAATTTGTGGTTATTTGTTGCAGCAGCCCTGGAAAGATAATACATCTTGTAAGTTATGCAGTATTATTACTACCAATTGTGTGACCAAAAGGAGGTTTAAAGCAATTAGCGGGTTTAATGTCACACAGCCTGGAGAGAGGGGTGGGTGGTTGTGGGGTAAACGGGCAAAATTTAAAACCAGGGCTCTCTGATGCCAATGTAGAAGCAGCAGCTTATAAGAGACACTGACCCCAGTTATCTAAGAGTAATATAGAATAATCTCAATGAATGAGAAAATGTCTTGCCTGCATACTTAATATTGCAAAGCAGAAATATGCCATTGAGATTGTCTCTCTATTCCTGGCCTAGGTATTCACTTTCCCACCTAGAATGGGGAACATGAACCTGGAAACTCTAAAAGGGGGTGCCTCCCTTAAAGTTTATGTGATTCTGATCTTCAAAAAATGAACTATTCTGGTATTTAAGTGTGTTTAATATTTCATTGTCACACAGTTGAACCTCAATAAATAATTGTTGATTGCATTTCCAAATGATCTGTAACTAAGGCTTTAAAAAAAAAAAAAGGCTTTAGTTCAGATCAATTAGTTTCTTGCAGCTGATTCACTTTATTATACTTGTTGGGGAGGAGACCTCGAGTTTTTTGGCAAAGAGAAAACATTTTAAAGTCATGCATAAACTGGAATGCTGCTAGATGCCAATTACTAATGATTGACCGCAAAGGACACTTAGCAGACAGTAAAAATACAGAAGGGAAAATATCAGGGTCCTGTACAGTGGATGGGATAGCAGGTGCTCTGCTAAGTATTTCCCATGTCTCCTATGTGTTGGAAGAAATACTTCTGCTCTTTTTTTTCCAGAGTCTCTCATCTCTAAAATGGTGATAATACTGGTGCCTACGAAACTGACCATTATGTGGGTTACGTAAGATCAGATGAGCAAGGCATTTGAAGTAGTGCCTGACTCTCAAGTTTACACATGACACATTTGATAAGAATTACTGTTATTTTTATTCTTAAATCTTCATAATAACCCTAAGAACAAAGTGGTCTTCAGTTTGCAAAAAACAAAATTTAGACTTAGAAAGATTAAGTAACTTACTCACTGTTTAACAGCTGGTATGTGGTGGAGCTGAGAATCAAAGACGGCAGCTTGAAGTGACTGCATAAATGGAAGCCTCCTAGAAAGCTTGCAAGCGCTTTGGAGTGTGAGGCCATCATGCTTTCCAACAATGTGTTGCTTTGGTAATTACTCTGGCACCCAGAAGTATATTCCACAATCTTTAGGCTACCTTCAGTCTACTGTTGTTTATTTTGTTTTCATATAAGCAATATATATTAAATCTTTTTCGATATTTTCCCAAAATATCAGCAGTAATTTATGAGAAGAGGCCACGTTTCTCCATATTTATCAGTGCTGTAGTAGTGTAATCATTATATCTCTTCCTAACAACTGTAGAAAACTGCATAATTAAATATTAATTTGAAATTCCACATGAATATAATTCAATGATGCTGACAAACCAGAGTTCCCTAGTGTAAATCTGCTCAAGTCAAAATTTTGCCACAAGAAATTATTTCTGATCAGTAATTTCCTTTAAAATCAATCATAACGGTTATTTATTTAGACTCTGGATTACAGACTCTAATCTGTAAGGGTGCATTGCACAATCTAAATGAGATACCTATAAACTCACTATAAAATACAAAGACAAAGATACTAGTAACCACTACTGTCTGATTCAGAATTAGTGGCCTTAGACACACTGTTATATGTTTTAAATGGCCATCACTTAAGTAGATTCTATGCTTTCCTTTCTCCTCACTATTGTGCTTGCTGTTCTTTCCAATTTGTGAGCCAACTCTGTGAGCCAACTCTCTGACATATACCTTACAAAATCAAGCCCTAGATCAAACCCCATCTTCTATGTGTACCAAAGGTGGTGTTTCTTCATATCACAGACAATCACGTAAAAGCAAAAACAAAACAAAAAATAGAGGCGAAAGAAAAACTTCCTAAAGGAGGAAAAAATGTTTCTTCTTTATAGTATAATATGTAATATATTAAAAAATACATTAAACTCAATAGTATTATATAGTCAAGTGTATTTAATCTGAATGTATATATGTTTTTTTATATATGTAATGTAAAAGACCCACTGACTAATCAACTAATCAAGATTTTCATTCAATATGTGAGATACACACATACACACATATACACATATATACATATACACATATCCACACATACATACATGAATTACTATACTGAAAATGAAGAGAGAGTTTTGTAGATTATTGAAAATTAAAAATAAATTCAAATTTACCAAGATATCATTTTGTAATGCCTTGGAGGATTTTAGCGTCTCTAATTATTTTTCCTTTTGGCTACTGTCTTTACTAGGCTGAAGGATGAAGGGACCTATTCTTTTGGATCATTTTTCCATTTGTGCCTGCCAGAATGGAAAATTGTTTGCCAGATTTGCTTACATACTTTACTAATGATTTTCTGCTTCAGTTATATCAAATCGATTTTGATTCCTAAGTACAGTGAAAAGCAGAGCAAGGCAAACCACCAAATTTGACACAAACATATTTCTTATACGAATGTCTCATTTCATTAATTCAATAGACAAAGGCTTGTATTTGGTAGGCTATGCAACACATAGTAGGTGCTTTATATATGATTTTGGAAAATGATCATTGTTTCAAGCAAGGATATTGCCAATTATGTGTTCTGTAGTCTCCAGCAATTTTTTGCCTTCTCAAAATAATGAGTGCATTTTGATTGGTGCCAGTCTTGAAAACGACTACCAGTAATGATCATCACAATATTTCCATTATTTCCATTGCATGCTTACTATGCGTCAGGCACTGAGCTAAGCACCTTAAATGATTGCCTCTTTGAATTTAATCCTCACGTTAGGTACTATGATCATGTTGATTAAAAAATAAGCAAAGACATGTGGTAGTTAAATTGCTTTTCCAAAGTCAAATAATTAATGAATGTGAATTGGCATTAAAATCCAATCAATACCATACTAGAAATTTGATACTTACCCACTGGGCTTCTCTGTCTCTATTAAGGGAAACAATGAGGAGCGATATTAAGTGAATTTTCCAGTGAATTCCTAGGAGATAGCTGTGATACAAAGAAAATTGAATGACTTTTGTTTCTTGCTAACCAGGCAACTTTGGCAATTCATGAGAACCTGAAATTCTCAGAGCTCCACAGTGAAAGAGAGGTAAAGCTCACAGAGTTGTGAGGGTTTAAAGGTAAAAAAAAAAAAAAGCAAATTTTAACATCTGGAAGAAAAGTTAGAGTGCCTTTATATGTTCAAGGGATAATGCCTTCCTCAATTATTTCCTCAATAACCTCTTCAGTTTTATCTTAATTGCCTTTAGTTCACCTTCCTGAAATTTTGTAGCAAAGTACCCTGAGTCACACAAAAAAGCTGACAGTCTCTGTTAAAACTTATGATCACCAACCTTTAATAGTTCTTTAATATTGTCTGACAGGCCAACTCAGTTTCTCACTCCAACTCACTCTTTTAAACTTCATGGCCCTTTAAACCCCTTCCCGTCTCTTAAAATGTCTAGCCCCCTTCCTTTTCCTTCACATATAGCTGACAATTCTGTCTCCCACTTTGGAGAGAATATTGAAGCCATCTAATAAATATATCTTCCAGGATTAAAGATACAAACCTAAGTATATTTGCATCCATCCTCACTCCCTTTTTTCCTGTTATACCAAAAAATCTTTGATCCCTCCTATCTAAATACAATCTGCCCAGGCCTTTGCATATTCTCTGAAATGTTGAAAAATTGATTTATCCCTCTCAGATATTGCAACCCCCAATTGGCACATTTGTATTGGTTTCTACACAACGTAGCTGATTTTTGTATTTGGTGGATCCCCAATGACCCACATCTCCTGATAGCCACACTGTTGTGGCTTGGTTATGTGATTTGCTTTGGTTAATGACACATTAGCAAGTGTGAGGCAAGCAGAGGCTTCGTAAACACTTGGTCCTTAGCATTTCTCTTGAAAAACTACTTCTTGGAATCCAGCTGATAAACCGTCAAGCAAACTAAATTTAAACCTTGTGTTGAGACAGAGACCATGCCTGAGGAGTACTGACTGAGACACCAAACATAAACTTGGACCTTTTAGGTAGGCCCAGGCACAAGCTGAATATGGCTGTGAATGACCAGTGATTTATCACTGGAGCAGACAAATCACTCTCCGAGCCCTGTCCAAATTTCAGACTCATAGAGATATGAGAAACAACAAATCATTGGTGTTTTATGCCACTCCATTTTTGGTGGCTGTTTATACAACAGAGTCCCTGTGTGGCACAAAAGGACAAGCTCAACTACTAACCAAAAGGTTGAACTCGCCCAGTGGTGCCTTACATCTGCTTGCAAAAGTCACAGCCTGGAAAACTCTATGGGGAACAGTTCTGCTTTGAAACACAGGCAGTTCCCATGTGTCAGAATCAACTCAAGGGCAACTAAATTCTTTGTTTTTTTTTTATTATGTAGCACCACATAGCTAAAATAAAAACAAAATATTTCCTCTTGAGAAAACAAAACTAACATAAAATATAACAGAAAAGCAGGCATCAAAACACAAAACGCAATTTGATGTCATATTTTAACAATTACCATACATACACACACTTTAAAAAAGAAAAGTTTGCAAAATAATTTTCACCACTCACTATCTGAATATTTTATAATCACCAATTCAATCTTCAACTCAAATAGATATGTCTTATGTCCCTGCTACTCCTGAAACACATCTCTATTACAAGGGAATTAATGACTCCCTTTTGCTGAACTCAGAAATGCTGGTGGTGCAGTGGTTAGCAGTGGTTAAGAGCTAAAGCTGCTAACCAAAAGGTCAGGAGTTCGAATCCCCCAGGCACTCCTTGGAAACCCTATGAGGCAGTTCTATTCTGTCCTATAGGGTCACTGTGAGTTGGAGTCAACTTGACAGCAGCGGGTTTTTCGGTTTTGCTAAACAGTTTTTGTTCTCTTGCAAAATCCTGTTACTGCAATTTCGTGAGTTAGAGCTGCCTGCCGCAAACAGCCAATTCTTGAGACAGCAGTGAGGTGGGTAGCAAGAGCTTTATTATCTATACACCAGTACATAGAGACAGACCGGAATGATCTCATCCAAAAGTTGTCTGTCTTGAGAAACAGCAGTCCAGCTGGGGTTTTAGAAGGAAAAGTGGACATGGGTTTCATGAACCTGTGGAATGGCCATTCTCTTTCTGTGTGGTTTAGGTGATCACGTCTCAAACATGTTTATCTTTTCCTGCCATTATCCCATCAGTCCAGGTGGTGACTGGTGCCATCTTCATAAGCATCATCCTGTTTGACAGACTAAGAGAGATATCACTTGTTTTTCCACGGTCCTAGGGGAAACGTTCATTAACATTTAACTTTTAGAGGAGCTAAGAACAAAATCATATTTGGAGGCAGAGACAGGCTAAGGAAGGGGAAAATGGTGCAGATTCTGTTCAAGATATGGCCGAGCAGCCTGTTCCAGTCCCACCTTGGAACACTTTCTTCCTTTGCTTTCCTTGACATTTCCTGACTGTTTCTCTTACCTCACCGGTAAATTGAAGAGTATCTCTCAAAACTTTTTTCCTCCCTTACTCTGAAATTAAATGTTTATGTTTCAACAAAGGGATCGTCTCATCTTTTTCCTCACACTGTAGAATCTACTTCCTTGCCTGATGTATGCTTACTACCTACACACCAATGGCTTACAAATAATCTTTTAAAGCCCAGACTTATAATCAAATTATCTAATTGACATGACCTGATAGAATTAGCATGTATCCCGATGTTCCATATTTTAGTGAAAATGACCACGACCTAATTATGCAAACCAAAAGTTATACTTTCTATCTTAAATTTCATATCGAATAAGTCCAAACATTCTTTCTGATTTTCCTTCTTATATATTTTTAAACAATCCATTTTCTTCACAATCAAACCATAGTCAAAGTGCTCTCCCTCTATCTTTCTATCTCTATCAAGACATTCAATAAAAATAATCATGTATGAATGTCCTGTATACTACTAGTGCTCATTTCAATTGTGCACATTTTGCTTGATCTATTAAATATAATATTATCAATAAAAAAAAATAGATATTGAAAATCAAAAAAAAAATTAAAGAAGAAATAAGTGATGAGTTACATATTTTTGATATTAAGTGAGATGTTTGACCATCCCCCAAGAGGAGGTAAAGGTAAGGCTTTATTCTTCACAAATGATTGCATGTATGTTAGCACGTCAAGTGCTAATGATTGTTTATATTGAGGATCGCCTCTTAAACTTGCTAATAATAAAATTGAGGCTCAATTGTCAGAAGCCATAGGAACAGTTTTGTCAGAAATTTCAGAAGAAAGGAAGAAACTGCTCTTCCCTTTTTATATGAGCCTGCTATTGACAACCTATCGGTATACACGCAGCCCTGGTGGCTCAGTGGTTAAGTGTTTGGCTGCTAACCCAAAGGTCAGCAATTGGAATCCACCACCCGCTCCTTGGAAACACTACGAGGCTCTTCTGCTCTGTCCTTTGGAATTGCTATGAGTCAAAATCAACTCAATGGCAATGGGTTGGGTTTGGTTTTTTGTTTTTGGTTTTTATCTGCATACAAAGTGAAAAATCAGGCTGCCCAATAATTGATATTTTTTCTCTATAACAACAACAAATTTACATAATCACAACTGTATTCCACTTCTTGGCTAACTCATTTTCTCGCAACCGTGTGTTTCTAGTTTAGGAATAAATTTCAAACTATCTGATCGTAAAACAATGCACTGTTGACAGATAGTTATTTGGCCTTCTATTCTTGCAAGTAGTCAGAGACACCAGTTGCAAAATATGTTTTTAAAATTGTCCTTTCCAAAGCTTGGCAGCTATGTGAATTCTTATTAAATTTGTTTGTAATATTTATGACAGAATGCATGCATGAAAAAACCTTTTGTTAATGCTATGTATACAGTGAAGCCTACAAAAAAACCTGTTTCTTTGGCTACAAATATAGTAAGAATGCTAACAAAAAAGTACTGTGACAGTAAATCTATGTAATGACTGCAAAACTCTACTTTAAATTGCATAAAACTAATGTGCTTATTCTTGAGATACTCATCAAACTATGATTAACATATATTTAACTTTATATCACGTGGGAAAAAGATGGAATTATGGTTGAGCCCGGATTTGTGTTTTGTATGTTAGTGACAAAATAGAAATATAGAAAACCACTGTATCAATGAGACAGCTAAAAGTTAACAGCTAAAATTATTTTGTTCTTTCCACAAAAAAATCATGAACAGATAATAAATTCCTTAAGTGTTTTTTTTTTTTTTTTTGGAAAAGGAACACCCATACTCTTGTTTTAGGTTTCTGTTTGGATTACAGATTGTACTTAAAGAATTTATCAGATCTCTGATGTTGTTGTCATTGTTGTTAGGTGTCATCCAGTCACTTCCAAACTCCCAGTGACCCTATATACAACAGAAGGAAACACTTCCTGGTCCTGTGCCATTTTCACAAATGTTACTATGTTTAAGCCCATTGTTGTAGCCACTGTGTCAATACATCTTGTTGAGGGTCTTCCTTTTTTTGTTGTTGGCTCTGTACTTTTTTTTTTTTTTTTTTACTTTACCAAGCATGATGTCCTTCTCCAGGGACTGATCCATCCTGATAGCATGCCCCAAGTATGAGAGATGAAGTCTCACCATCCTTGCTTCTAAGGAGCATTCTGGCTATACTTCTTCCAAGGTAGATATATTCATTCTTCTAGCAGTCCATGGAATATTGAATAGTCTTTGCCAACACTGCAATTCAAAAGTGTCAGTTCTTTAGTCTTCCTTATTCATTGTCCAGCTTTCACATGCATATGAGATTACTGAAAATACCATGCTTGGGTCAGGTGCACTTTTGTCCTTAAAACGACATCTTTGCTTTTTAGCACTTTAAAGTGGCCTTTTACAGCATATTTGCCCAATGTAACATGTCATTTGATTTTTTGACTGCTGCTTCCATGGACATTGATTTTGGATCCAAGAAAAATGAAATTCTTGTCAAATTCAATATTTTTTTTCCATATATCATGGCATTCAATTATATACTTTTGATTTAATAGAAAGAGAACCATCTGATATAGTTTGATTTGTGTCCCCCCCAAAAAAGTTATGCTGAAATCCTAACTCTGGTACCTGCGAATGTGACTTTGTTTGGCATAGGGTCTTTGCAGCTATTATCAGTGAAGTTAACATCAGGACAACTGGAGAAAAGTGTTTCCTAATCCAGTATGACTGTGTCATTATAAAAAAGAAGAAGAGACACAGAAAGACAAACAGAAGGAAAAATACCATGTGATGATGGACAAAGAAATTGGAGTGATGCCAAGGAGTGCTGGCCTCCACCAGAAGTTTGGAGAGTTACATGGGGCAGAGTATTCCTCTGAGGTCTACTAGCCTTGTTGATACCCTGCTTTTGGACTTCTGTAGTACAGATTTTCTCTCAGAACCCTCCTAAGAAATCAACACAGCCAACACTTGATTTCGGACTTTGAGTTTCCAGAACATTGAGACACTAGATGTCTGTTCTTAGAAGCCACCCATTTTGTGGTACTTTGTTATGGCAGCCCTAGGAAACTAATACTATCTGACCCTAGAAATCACCTGCTTTGGGGGAGTTTTCAGAAAGATTTAAAAACAATTTGAGAATGCTTATTTAGTAGCATGAATCATATCATTTTCCTTTAAAGATAAATTGCTAGAAAATATTATGTTTGGTAAAGTAGAGGGTTATTGAAAACTAGAGAAACTTTCTATAAAGTCGATTGACATGGTTGCTGCAACAATGAGCTCAAACATAACAAAATTGTGAAGATGGGGCAGGACCTGGCGATGTTTTGTTCTGCTTCACGTACGGTTGCCATAAGTCATGGCCACTCTACATCAACTAGCAACAACAAAGACGGCTGCTTTTACTTTCCCATTGCCTTCTCCTGAAAAGTTAGTTATCTAAGACTTGAATAGACTATTTTCTATGGCACTCAAGGTAAATATTCGGATGTATAACCTTTGTACACATATACATATATGTTTTATGAAAATGTCTATATTTCTTGTAAAATGTTCCTATTACAAAATAAGATAATGACAAATTTTGATTGAATTGACTGAAGAAAAAGACATAACAAAATTCTGCCTCGGTAGGAAAAGTTTTCACAAAGTAGAGGAACCTAACAATGCATACTACAGATTTTAGATGGAAACTTACACCTATAGATACATCACACACTCACACATATTGCAAAATCTGAGTCTTAGCGCAAAGGCCAACAGTCTGTTTAAGAGCAGTTTTAACAGGGTTGGATTGACTTGTTGAATTCACCATAGCATAAATATCTCCAAACTCAGAAATCTGAATACTCAGCTCACTAATGTTAGATCATTCTTTTTAAAATAAAGACCTATTATTATGCTCACAGAGATGGATATAAATGCTAGTTTATTAATCTTCAACATGGACTACATTGGTAAAAGGATTTCAAGACAAATTCCTTGCAAAGTACAGGGTCCTTGGTGGCACAAGAGTTAAGCAGTCAGCTGCTAAGGTTGGTGTTTAGAGCCCATCCAGATGTTCCAAGAAAGTCCTGGCCTTCTGCTCCTGAAATACTCTAGCCTAGAAAACCCTATAGGGCAGCTCTGCTCTGTCACATGAGGTCACTTTGAGTTGAAAATCAACTCAAGGGCACTGAACAACAACAGCGTAGACTAATCAAAAGAAGAACAAAATTATAATCATAACTTTATAAACATGGATTCAGAGGACGGAAGTTATCTTTGCCAGAAAACCTACTGTTGCCTGAGAGCCAAAATTAATTTTTGAAAACATTTTGACTGGTTCTAATCTAACCTGATGATTGATTTTCATATTTTAATTTTCAGGAGACAGAATAATTCTAAATTCATGGCGGGGAGAGCGATCTCAATGATGTTCACAAGCTCCTACCTCTTGTGTGTCTATGCCTGACACACATATGTTTTTATTAAAAGGTTCAATAAACAAATGAGTGAATAAAACATTTTTCTCATTTATATCTATATGTCAGATAACATCCTTATTGCTATAATTCTCTAATTTGTCTAATCATTAAAATGTGCCTCTCAGAATCTTTCTGCTCTGACTCTTCAACTTTGGTTCATGTGTTCATTTACCAGCTTCGCCTTGTATTTTTTAGAAAAAATATAGCTACATATATAAATTGAAGGTTTTCAGCCATTCTAAAGGATGTTGAGTCATTCAGTTCCCTGAAAACCAAACACAAGAAGAGTTAACCTGGATGCTTTGCATAATTGGGCATTATAGTTAACTGATTGCAAGTTGTTTCCCAAATATATAAGCAAAAATAGAAACGAGAATTTAATCAGAAATTTAGCATAGATTTCCTTCCACTCAAAAAGTCAAGTGTATAAAAGCTTTTATGTATTTCTATATGAGCCATTTGTCATTAAAAACCTAGGAATAAGTTTTATTTTTATCTCCACTTTTCAGATGTAAAAAAAAAAAATGACCAAGTGACTTATCTCCATAACAGCAGAGGGAATTCTTTAAAAGAATCTCCAGGAAGACCAGGACCTATCCTAGTTACTAATCTTTTATGACTGATACATATTCAGCCTGATTGCACAATCTACTGTACCTCTGTCTCTTTCTCTCTCCTCTCTTTAAGCAAAATGCTTAAACACACACACACACACACATATATTACTATTGTTGTTGTTAGGTGACATCGAGTCGGTTCCAACTCATAAAGACCCTATACACAACAGAACAAAACACTGACCAGTCCTGTGCCATCCTTACAATTATTGCTATGCTTGAGCCCAGTTTTGCAGCCACTGTATCAATCCACCTTGTTGAAGGTCTTCCTCTTTTCCACTGACCCTGAATTTCACCAAGCATGAAGTCCTTCTCCAGGGACTGATCTCTCCTGACACATGTCCAAAGTAAATAAGATACAGTCTCGCCATCCTTGCTTCTAAGGAGCATTCTGGTTGTACTTCTTCTAAGACAGATTTGTTCAATCTTTTGGCAATCAATGGCATGTTCAATATTCTTTGACAACATCACAAGTCATAGCTGACAATTCTTCTTCATTCTTCCTTATTCATTGTCCAGCTTTCACATGCATATGATGTGACTGAAAATACCGTGGCTTGGGTCAAGCGCACCTTAGTCTTCAAGATGACATTCCTGATTTTTCCACACTTTAAAGAGGTCCTTTGGAGAAGATTTGCCCAATGCAATGCGTCTTTTGATTTCTTGACTGCTGCTTCCATGGCTGTTGATTGTGGATCCAAGTAAAATGAAATCCTTGACAACTTCAATCTTTTCTCCGTTTATCATGATGTTGCTCATTGGTCCAGTTGTGAGCATTTTTGTTTTCTTTATGTTGAGGTGCAAGCCCCACTGAAGGCTGTGATCTTTGATCTTCGTTAGTAAGTGCTTCAAGTCCTTTTCACTTTCAGCAAATAAGGTTGTGTCATCTGCATAACACAGGTTGTTAATGAGTCTTCCTCCAATCCTGATGCCCCGTTCTTCTTCATATAGTCCAGTTTATTGGATTATTTGCTCAGCATACGGATTGAATAGGTACAGTGAAAGAATACAACCCTGATGCACAGCTTTCCTGACTTTAACCCGATCAGTTTCTCCTTGTTCTGTCCAAACAATTGCCTCTTGATCTATGTAAAGGTTCCTCGTGAGCATGATTAAGTGTTCTGGAATTCCCATTCTTCACAGTGTTATCCATAATTTGTTATGATCCACACAGTTGAATGCCTTTGCATAGTCACTAAAACACAGGTAAATATCCTTCTGGTATTCTCTGCTTTCAGCAAGGATCCATCTGACATCAGCAATAATATCCTTGGTTCCATGTCCTCTTCTGAAACTGGCTTGAATTTCTGGCAATTCCCTACCGCAGCCATTTTTGAATGATCTTCAGAAAAATTTTGCTTGTGTGTGATATTAATGATATTGTTCTATAATTTCCACATTCAGTTGGATCACTTTTCTTGAGAATAGCAATAAATATGGATCTTTTCCAGTCAGTTGGCCAGGAAGCTGTCTTCCATATTTATTGGCAAAGAAGAGTGAGCACCTCCAGCACTACATCTGTTTGTTGAAACAACTCAATTGATATTCCATTAATTCCTGCAGCCTTTTTTGTCGCCAATGCCTTCAGAGCAGCTTGGACTTCTTTCAGAACCATTGATTCCTGATCATATGTTACCTCTTGAAATGGTTGAGTATCAACTAATTCTTTTTGATGTAATGACTCTGTGTATTCCTTCCATCTTCTTTTGATGCTTCCTGCATCATTTAATATTTTCCCCATAGAATCCTTCACTATTGCAACTCAAGGCTTGAATATTTTCTTCAGTTCTTTCAGCTTGAGAAATGCTGAACATGTTCTTCCCTTTTGGTTTTCTGTCTCCAGGTCTTTGCACATGTCATTGTAATACTTTGTCTTTTCAAGCCACTCTTTGAAATCGTCTGTTCAGTTCTTTTACTTCATCATTTCTCCCTTTTGCTTTAGCTACTCGATGTTCGTGAGCAAGTTTCAGAGTTTCCTCTGACATCCATCTTGGTCTTCTCTTTCTTCCCTGCCTTTTCAACTACCTCTTGCTTTCTTCATGGAGGATGTCCTTGATATCGTTCTACAACTCGTCTCTTCTTCAGTCACTGGTGTTCAATGCATCGAACTTATTCTTGAGATGGTCTCTAAATTCAAGCTGGATATACTCAAGGTCATATTTTGGCTCTCGTGGACTTGCTCTGATTTTCTTCAGTTTCAACTTGAACTTGCATATGAGCAATGGGTGGTCTGCTCCACAGTCAGCCCCTGGCCTTGTTCTGACTGATGATGTTGAGATTTTCCATTGTCTCTTTCCACAGATGTAGTCATTTTGATTCCTGTGTGTCCCATCTGGCAAGGTCCATGTCTATAGTCACAATTTATGTTGGTGAAAGAAGGTATTTGCAATGATGAAGTCGTTGGTCTTGCAAAATTCTGTCATTTGATCTCCAGTAGTGTTTCTATCATCAAGGCCATATTGTCCAACTACAGATCGTTCTTCTTTGTTTCCAACTTTCACATTCTAATCACCAGTAATTATCAACGCATCCAGATTGCGTGTTTGATCAATTTCAGACTGCAGCAGTTGATAAAAATCTATTTCTTCATCTTTAGCCTTAGTGGTTGGTGCATAAATTGAATGATAGTCATATTAACTGGTCTTCCTTGTAGGCATATGGATATCATCCTATCACTGACAGTGTTGTACTTCAGGATAGATCTTGAAATGTTCTTTTTGATGATAAATGCAACACCATCCCTCTTCAAGTTTTCATTCCCTGCATAGTCACAATTTATGTTGGTGAAAAAAGGTACTTGCAACGAAGAAGTAGTTGGTCTTGCATTCAAAATTGCCAATACCAGTCCATTTCAGCTCACTAATGCCTAGGATATTGATGTTTATGAATTCCATTTCATTTTTGATGATTTCCAATTTTCCTGGATTCATACTTCATACATTCCAGGTTCCGATTAGTAATGGGTGTTTGCAGCTTCTCATTTTGAGTTGTGCCACATCAGCAAATGAAAGTCCCAAAATCTTTATTCCATCCATGTCATTAAGGTTGACTCTACTTTGAGGAGGCAGCTCTTGCCCAGTCATCTTTTGGGTGCCTTCCAACCTGGGAGGCTCATCTTCCAGCTCTATGTAAGACAATATTCCACAGCTATTCATAAGGTTTTTACTGGCTAATGCTTCTCAGAAGTAGGCTGCTGTGTCCTCCTTCCTAGTCTGTCTTATCCTGGAAGCTCGGCTGAAACCTGTCCTCCATGGGTGACTCTGCTGGTATCTGAATACTGGTGGCTGAATACTTCCAGCATCACAGCAACACGCAAGCCCCCACAGTATGACAAACTGGCAAACACGTTCTAAAATATATGTAGTTCTAATTTCAGAATATAGAATACATATTCTTTCTTTCTCTCTTTCCTAAAGTTAATACTTACTAAGCAACAACCCAAACATTACTGCTATAACCCTTTTGCAATTTGTGAAAATACAGTATCTGAAAGGCTTTTTATACCTCTGGAGTTGTTTGAGAAGAAGATATCCTGATTTTAACCCATTTAGCCTCAAGGTGGGAGTCTTTTTAAATGCCTGAAACTCAAGAACCCTCAGTTGGAGCCTCATTTTTGTTTAGGTTGAGCATTGTTTTAGGTGATGCCTCCAGGATGTGTAAATTTTCTAAACTTTTGGCAGATTTGTCTTTATTTCTGTGAGATTAAGCCTCCTCACTGTGTTTTCCAGTTACTATGTTCTAGCTACTATACATGTGACATGGGGCTCTGATGGCACAGTGGTTAAGAGCTTGGCTACTAACCAAAAGGTCAGCAGTTTGAATATACGGTTACTCTTTGGAAACCCTATGGGGCAGTTATATGCTGTTCTAAAGGGTCACTATGAGTTGGAATCGACTCACTGTCAACTTTTTAAAAAATTTTTGTTGTAGTTAAAATGCACTTAGCATGAGAATAAGCTATTTCTGGTCTTCATTCAGTCATTGTGGCCATGTTTTTTCTGATACAATCCATTTTCACAGGTGTTACTGGCTTCCTGCTTTTCTAGCTTCTGAGCAGTACTGGATGCCTCTGCAATCAGGAATGATACTTTTCAAGTTATTCTTACCCTGCATTCAATCTTAGGGCCCAGTGATTGCTTCCACATGTAGCAGGTGGAATCCGCCGCTGGGAGCAGTTCTGCAGTGTTCCAGAGCAGCTGTTTCTGCTTCTTAGCTGTTAGTACTGCTTTTCTTATAATAAAGGATACATCATTACACACACCCATTGCTGTTGGGTTGATTCCAACTACTAGCAACCCTATAGGACAGAGTAGAACTGCCTCATACAGCTTCCAAGGAGCACCTGGTGGATTTGAACTACCAACCTTCTGGTTAGCAGCCTAGCTCTTAACCACTACAGCAAAGGATACATAACCAAACCCCAACCAAACCCACTGCCATCAAGTCGATTCCAACTCATAGAGACCTATAGGACAGGGTAGAACTGCCCAGTACAGTTTCCAAGGAGCACCTGGCGGATTCAAACTTCCAGCCTTTTGGTTAGCAGTCATAGTACTTAACCACTACACCACCAGGGTTTCCAAAGGATACGTAGTAGTGGCAATTTTCCTGAAATTCAAATTCTTTTAGTTTTATTCATTTGGCTTGTCAGTACTGCTTTAGCAGTAATAAAGAATGCATTGCAGCGGTAATTTTCTTGAGATTAAAAAAAAAAAAAATCCCTTGGCTTTCTTTATTCGGGCACCAAGTACTGCTTTTGCAGTAAGGAAGAATGCATTGTACCATGTTTTGAAAAGTTTCAAGAAAATTTTAAAAAAGCCTAAGAAGAAGGATACTAGAATAAAATGTATATGCATCCATTACCAGGGGCCTTCATGTTTTGCTCCATGTTTTGCAAATTTTCAAGAAATTAAATAAATAAATAAAAGATTTTATTGTTTACTCATATCAGCAGAATTTGTGATGTCCAGCGTCTGTTGGGACACATGGGATCCCAAAAAATGGGTATCGAAATCCATAAATCATAACAAAAATTCTGAATTGGCCCTTTAATTAGTATGCCTTACATTAGGGAAAACACATGGTATCGATAAAAAATTCAAAGGAGAAAATAATTAAGTCTTAAAAAGGTTTTAAACACCTAGAAAGGAGGGCCCTGAGTAATCATTATAGGCAATGTTCTGATGCCCATAACAGGGAGAGTCAGGTAACAAGAAGAGATTGCTTAATGGCTCACTTAGTTTTAGTGTTCTACCCACTACACAAGCAAATACAGCATTTGTGTGATTATGTATTAAATGAGTAGTAACTTAGCAGAAAGGAAACCTCAAGACAAAGTTTAATTACCTATGCAGTTTGTTTTATTTAGTTTTCCCTCTTCAACTTACTAAACGGATATGAAGCTGCTATGTAGAAAGTAGGATAAATAGTAGGATTATTAATCATTAACACATTAAAATGAGTGCTCTAATATAAAATTATATCTTAAAACAGTAGTTATAATTGCCATAAACTGGCTACACAATGGGCAGATAACAGACAGTGTAAAAGTCTTAGACTAGAAGATCGCCTCTTAATATATGGCATGAAAACTTATTGCCATGGGGTCGATTCCAACTCATAGCAATGCTATAGGACAGAGTAGAACTGCCCCATAGGGTTTTCAAGGAGCAACTGGTGGATTTCAACTGCTGGCCTTTGGGTTAGCAGTAGAGCTCTTAACCACTGTGCCGCCAGGGGTCCAAAGGTGCTATACAAATACATTTCTGCAACTGGTTCTATTTCTTTTGCCTGTCTCAGGCCACTGATACATTTATAGGTTAAATGGGTTCTCTTACAATTTCAAAGGGCCAATTCTTTGTTCATTGTCATCCCAATAGAAGAAAGAAAAGTTTTAATACATCAAAAGTATTTATTTCTCTGTTTAGTTTTTCTGTTAATTTAATGTCCTAAGAATTCACACAGGATTTGGCAGGGGTTCTGGCATTAAACTGCATTTTTAGTGCCTACATAAGATGCAGCCACATCATTACCTTGAATTAAAGTGCAAGAAGAACACTCTACTGGGAGCATTATAGTATCCCACATGAAGAAAATAATTCATGACTACTCTTCATAAAATTTGCTTTATTTCTCCATTCTAGAGTGAATGATAGAACATTCTAAGGAATATGTCCTAAATCAGGAGCAAGCTGCCCCTCCTAAATCTCAATAACTGTCTAAGGTAATCTTCGACAGCTGGGTGCTATTAGGATTTGTTCTAATGGTGACAATGTGGAAAACGCTAACACAGGGCTTATTGCCACTTATCCAGCAGGGGCATGAAATGAGGTGACATGGTAATGAGTTGATACAGATGACTTTTGTAACTTTCACACTGCTACCAGACTGAGGCAGGCAATCAGAGGGAAACTATTGTCTGCCTTTCATGATGGTTTTAATGTGTTCCATTTGATTTAGTACTGCTGGTAGGCAAAATGCTAGACGAAAGTAGGTCACTGCCTCTTTGCTTTGCTTAGATAACAGGGCAGTCCTTACCTGGTTTATCCTAAGAGTTATATTTATTTTTGCTGATGCCAAAGAGATATATTTTGAACTAGGACTTAAACAATTCATTGTAGGTATAGCTATCTAATAATGCTAAAAGTAATTATCAGGTGATAAAAAGAAAGATAGCATTTAGAAGTGAATAAAATGTATTGGTGTACAATTCAATTTAGCTACCTCCATACTCTTTTAGAATAAAGAGCTGTCATATGGATAATTAGCATTGTCACTTAGAGATTTAAGTTGTAGAAGCCTGATATAGTTTTGGAACATACGTAGCTGTCAGCCTTTTTATAAGTGTCCCCTTATCAGAGATAAACTTCTAAATTAGGAAATTTGTTCAGCGTGAATGTATCATTTTTTAGATTAAAATTAAAAGAATATTTTTTCTGATAGTCTTCTATTTTCTTTTGCTTGTCCTTTGAATAAAAACTTGACATGGAATAATTAAATCAGCAAATGTACAAAACTCTGAGCTCAAAAGGAAAATACTTCACATGTGCTTACCCAATTCTCTCTCTGCTTGCAGCTCTTATTGACATTGTTTTTATAAATGTCTTTTAATGTAAAAGTTAGTATCGAATTTAAAATCACTAGATTTGGTTTTGATGTCTTCATATGAATAAATAATATATTATGAAAAGGAATCACTTAAATTTGCAATGATTTTGCATGTGTGCTTATATTTTATGTATCATAGCAACTTGAAAATTTTTAAGAAAATAGCTCAAAGACAGCTTCCATAATATTGGCAATTTTGAGTACAAACATTCATAATAAAAATAGCACATGTAGTTTAAATAAAAATTTAACTTTTTTTTTTTTCCTCCTTCCTAGCACAGGAATAGTAGGCCTGTGTTAAATTTGTTGTTTAGATGCTGAATGTTGTATGCCCACTTACAGAAGGAAAGCCAGTTCTTGCCGTTTGCATAAGAAGTCACAGGGAGGCTACAAGCTTACCTCTGTATCTATACCATCCATGGGATTTAAAAAGTCAAATCGAACACAGCCTGGGACAAATTGGGTGCAGAGCTGCTGCTGCTGCTCAGTAACTTCCCTGTCCCATTGCTCTCCTGTGGAAAAAAGTATATTCTCTTAAAAAAGAGCGATAGCTATTTACCCTCCATTGGAAGCTTCTCAGTGAGGGATAGCCAGGCTTTAGTATTCATCATAATGAGAAAGATTTTGTTTGATATGGGAGCCTGGCTAGAGACAGGAGAGATGAGACAGAGGTATGGGAGAGTTAAAACACCTTCTTCTTTTTTTGTGAAGGATAAATCAAGAATCTCTTCTTTTTAGACAAAAGAAGTAATTGCCTACATAGTAAGCTTTAGGAAGATAATTCATTTATAGCTTATCAAGTTTCCGTAGACTATATAGGTAAAAGGCAGTATATAAAATACAGAACATGTTAGAATGGGCATTATGCAAACAAAGAAAAATTCTGAATTCAGGCTTCAGAAGTTTCAAGAAAACTGTGTTCTAAAAAATCCTTAATGATAATTTAAAATTAACCTCATGCCTTTTTTGTGAGTTTGACCATGATTTGAAATGGTTGGAAAGGTTTTCACCAAAATTTGAGGGTATGTTAGATATGATTTTGAATTCAAGCTGACTGGTATACCAAAAATTCCCTTTGGGGAGGAAAGCTTTTAATGATATCCATAAGGGGCCATACTCCAGAAAAAATTTTACTAACTGTTGGCTGCAACCAGTTCTTGAGTAGTGAATTCTATTTAATTGATCAGAACAAACATTTAAGAAAAAAAAAATTAAATAAAAAAATAATATTATAGAACGGTAAATTAAACTGCAATGTTATAATAATAATAAAAAAAACTCATTTGACCCCCATGCAGCAAATTTAACTTTATTTCCTGTGTATATGTACGCATGTGGTGTGTTTGTCCTAGTAACAACCTAAAACATATTTCGGCTGTGGTCAAAAAGGTTTAAAACTCTTTATTGCAGAATATCAGAAACTGGAGTGAAGGTAGTATTTCTGACTGCTGACAACCACAGTCTGCATGTACGTTTTATGATGTTACAAATGTAGAAAACAAGTCCTGGTTTAAAGTGGAGACCCAAACAGAATGTCACAAGGCCAGTGTTCTGAATAGCCAGACTTGACCAACAACCTAGGGGCTCCTTCAACAGGAGACCCACTCCGTGTGCTGTGAAGTGAGTAGCTATTGGAATTTACTCATTTTGCCATGGATAATTATTCCCCTGAGTAATGTATGGAAAACCAGCTGGGAAAAAATATAGCTTTTCTTTTTTCTCAAAACAATGCATTTTTGAAATTCATCTCTGGCCTTAGGACTCATGTTTTAAGCTGTAAAGTAGTAAAAGCTATGCTGAACTTTGTTCACTTCTTCAAAAATGTGGAAAATAAAGGAGACTTGTTTACTGAACACTTAACTTTAATGCCATGAATGAGGCTAGGGTCCCTACTTTCAAAGAAGATGCTATGTAGAAGTAAATATAAATCCACTGATAAATTTGGAAATTCTAATACTACATGTTAAGTATAAACACAACACATTTAAAAGCAAATATAAGAAAATGCCTGAAACATTAAATAAATCAGTGAAGCATCACAGATAAAGAAATATTTGATATAAATATTACAAAATTATTGGAATTTGAATGATAAAATGGGAGAAGAAAATTGCAAGAACTGGGAACGGCAAAAGCACTTAGGTACGTGTATCTTCTGGGTTTCTATAAGTTGTCTAGTACTTGTATATGTTATATATGTACACATATGAAGACCTTATATATTTTATATCATGTATTGCATGTTATTGATTTTTATATATTATGTACTAGAAATATTACAATTAAATACCAATGAAACCTTTCTAAAATGATGGTGATTTTTAATTTATTTAGCAGTTTCTTGTCATGTGCCAGGCATTATACCAAAAACTTTACAATAATAACCCTCATCAATATTATCCCATTTACAGATGAGAAATCTGATCCACAGAGCATGTAATTAATTTGCCCAATGCCAGCCAACTAGTAAGATGGAATTCTAGTCTCAATATGTAATATAAATCAAAATGTGCTATTTTGTCCATAATCATGATCAGGTACATTTCTCTTTATATTTTCTATTCTTCAGTATTGTGCATTTGCAATCACTCAAGTGCATATAGGCATTAGTAACATATATTTTCACAATATTAAAAAAATAGGTATGTGTCCAAAGAGCACTTTGAATCCATGAAATTCTGAATAAGACCACCTTTGCTAGCCTTCAGAAACCCTGGTGGCAAATTGGTTAAGTTCTATGGCTGCTAACCAAAGGGTTGGCAGTTCGAATCCACCACGCGCTCCTTGGAAACTCTGTGGGGCAATCCTACTCTGTCCTATAGGGTTGCTATAAGTCGGAATAGACTCGACGGCACTGGGTTTGTTTTTGGGGTTGCTAGCTTTCATTTTCCACGATGAAACACTAGGTGCAGACTAAATTTGTGCATCAGACAAGCAGATACAGCATTTTGGAAACTATGAAACCATTTAATAACCAATATATATACTGAATTTCCCAAAATGTAGAGTTGTAATTTAATTTTATTCATAGCTGTCAAGTACAAAAGGCTACAAATAAAATCATAGTTTTAAAAAAATATATATATATATATATATATATAAAAGCTAGAGTTTAAATAGAGTACTGGCCAGATGTTTGCAAGATTAATAGTAAGTTATTAAACTTTTGTGGAACAGCACAATACAGAAACAATGGTTCTAAATAAAAGTCTTTTGGTTACATGTTATTAAGTTATGAACCATTTTGTGGTCACTTTTATACAAGTAATTGAACTCAGAAACTTTTATCTAATGCTTCTGGTTTTTTATCTTTTTTTTTTTTTTTTTGGGGATCAATATTTGAATTTTACCAACCCCTTTGTTTTCTATCGTACATGTCTAAACTGCTTTCCCCTCTTTTTTTTCTTCCCTTCTGCTCTTGCCTTTTACTATATCTTTTGGACCAAGTAAAAATCAACAAATGTCATCAAATTGATACATTCTGTAACTATATTATGCCATTGCAATGTATTAAAAGTCTTAATTCCCTCCCACAGCCCGCCAATTTCTACCTTCTTTAACACACAACAAGGATGAAGCACCGTTCCTTACGCTCACGTGCCCCTGGCCGTCATGCAGAAACTAATGCATCTGTGGGAGGAACCTCAGCTACCTTTAGTCAACCGTCCATATTTCTCTGTAAAATCGGTTCTGGAGATGACAAGAACTTTCTGTAGACTATTTTTGGCTCTTTCTTGAAATCATGTATTCGGTTTATCAATGCTATGGCTTTGTCTCATTTGTATGAGCAACAAAAATGCCACAATTATATTTTTGTCCAAGAATAAATCAGAAGACTGAAAGCATAGCAGAAAATTTGAAAAGTTCCCAGAATCTTCTCAGAGAGTAGCATAAATTTTGGAAGATTGCATCTCAGCTTTAGGACTTTTTAATTTACAAGATTTAAACATGAGGTCTTGAACTTTCTAGAATAAGTTCTGTCACTGTGCCAACAAAGGGACCAGAATAGACGGAATATAGTTAAAGGTTAATGTTTGCATGCCACCCAGGTCACAAATAAATGTTTTATTTCTTTGAGAATCCAAACTTCATTGCTATAAATAATTAATCGTAAGCAGTAGATGATGGTTGTTAAAGGTCACAATGGAAAGAGAATTTCCATTGTAGTTGTAGAATTGTGAAAATGACTTTAGAAATGGAGAAACTACCCAAGCATCGGCTCTATACCATTAATTAAACCAAAGAGCCTTGGGAAAGAAAGCTTTTTTGTTTGTTCTTTGTCAGCAAAATGGGAGCCAAGAAAAGAAACCTTCATAAGGAGTTCTTTTTTTATGTTCATGGCTTCTTGTGTGTAAAATTTTCTCAAAAGACTATTTACATTTCATTTTTATTTATCTATTTATTTTGGCCCTTACTTTTTGAAGTGCCATTCCCATACCCATAGCGCTTCTGTCTATCTCCTTACATATGGTCCAATACCAATATATTTTAATACGTTACCCAGGACTTACTGCCACTGTGTATACCCAAACTTTATCCCACCCTCCAGAAGAAAAACTAGTTAATGTAACAATAAAATATTCATTTTTAGGGGAAATTAGAAGGATAATCTTTTTTTTTTTAAGTTTGTTCTTTGCACCTCAAATATGGACACTATATAAAATTTAATTGCTTCATGAAATACTCTTTGTTTCGTTTTCCAAAGCCAGAGAGGGGAAATTTTAGGCCTACTAGTTTTTTAGTTACAAAAGACTACTTAGGACAGCTATAACCGTCTAGTTTAGGAATTGCCTAGACTAGGAAAGATTTTATGATATCCTGTGAATAACAACATGTATATATGGTTGACATTTTTTGCTGATTTGTTAGTTTAAAAACACCGTCCTATTACAGCCTTTGTATGTACATCCTTTTCTTTCATTACCTTTGAATTTATGGCTAAGAACATACAATTTGTAAAAGCTTAAATCTATATATTCTCTGAAAATATACCCTGTACAGATATCCTGGAAACCCTGGTGGTATAGTGGTTAGGTGCTATGGCTGCTAACCAAAAGGTCAGCAGAGTTCTCCAGGCATTCCTTGGAAACTCTGCGGGGCAGTTCAACATTGTCCTATAAGGTCGCTATGAGTTGGAATCGACTCAGCAGCAATGTGTGTAGATATCCTATGCATTTTCCCAGAATTTAAGCCGCCGTACATTCAAAAGTTGATAATTTGCTATCTAATCAAAAACATATCTAGACAGATAAAATATTACAGTCCTGCATTTTAAGAGTTATTTTGTGCAAAGTTACTTTCCCTCTGTCAATTAACATGGCACTGGATTAAATATCATAGTATTAACAGTTGAGGTTAGTAGGGTTCATTGATATCTGAGGAACATGAGGTATATTAGAACTCAGTAAGCAACTAATTTATAGAAAGCTAGACCACTATTAGAGCCACTAATTATGTGTTCCAATTTCTTTGCAAAACATTTTTTTTTTCTGTCCTCCATGGATCCATTAAAGATACATAAATCTTCTAACAGTGGCCTAAATGATTAAATTGTTCACTTGTCTCACACAGTAAGGAGTCCTGGAGGTAGGCAGTGCAGGCTTATGTGGTGCCTGAGTGATGACATCAGTAACCCAGGTTCTCTCCCAAACAAACTTGGGGTTCTGTTTGCAATAAAGAAGAATAGGTATTAGCTGACTGGTAGTATATACCACATAACTGCCTATTACAATCCAAATAATCATGTTATAACTAAGATTAGCACAAAGCAACTTTTATTTTTGTTGCTGTTACATAGACAATTTTGTTATTTATTTGAGGACTCCAATGACTACCTTCAAACATCATAAATAATTCAGAATCTATGATGGTTAAGGTTGTGTGTCTACTTTGCTGGGCCATGATTCTAAGTGGTTTGGCAGTTATGATGTGGTTTGGCAGTTATGATGTAGTTTGGCAGTCATATGATGGTACAATCACTTCCATAATGAGATTTAATATAATGTGATAAACTCCATGATGATATCTGCTGTGAATAGCCAATGAGTTGAAAGAAAGGTTCCTTGGGAGGTGTTCTGCATGGAATATGAGTGAACTCTGCTAAGTCTCACACTGGATCCTGCAGCTGGTTCCTCCTCATCTGACCTCTGGTTCTTGGGACTTGAGCTAGCAGCTTACCTGTCTTCTTGCCTGCCAATCTTGGAATTTGTTGTTCTTCATAGGCTGTGAGCAAGAGCTCTGCCCTCTGACCTGCCGATCTTGGGTTCACCAGCCCCTGTGGCTATGTGAATCTGGGGAAATCTCTATCCTGACTCGGGGACTTGGGATGTTACAGCCTCTACAATTGTGTAAGCCATTTCACTGATATAAATCTCTCTCAATATTTATGCACATTACTGGTTTTTCTTCTCTAGAGAACCTAGCCTAAGACATCTACCTAAATCAAGATCTGTTTAAAATGTATTTCTTGACATATCACATTAAAATAAGAGGGTGGAGGTGATACAGCATGGCTGTGGTGTATATGGGGCTTTAAAGTCAGACGACGCTTGGCATAGATCCTGTCTCCTCAATTTTACAGTGGGACAATGATACCCATCATTGCCTTTTAGGAGAAGAGATTTATATTAACTCATTTTCTGCTTTCCTTATGAAAGATGAGTCAGGAGGAAGGTCAAGGAAGAGAATTGATAGGCTTTTAAAACACACTGTGTGGGATATATTTCCTAGGAGTGGAACAGAGTGAGGTGTCTCTTTCTATTCCTTCCATAGGGATTGTGAGCTAGATTTCAGGGCAACCCCAGGGCTGCCTTTGTTTTTCTTCTGTTCTCCCTGGATACTGTTTCTCACTTGTAGCAACAGATTGACACTGTTGTCCCAGTCTGCCTGTATGGTGGCTTAAGCCAGCTGGGAAGCAGGCAGTGGGACAAACTCAGTTTCTCACTGGCCATCGCTTGCTTTTCTGTTTCTCTTTGTTGCAGCTTAGGATACCCTTAAGTATCTTTCCCTTAAACTGCTCTAGTTAGGCTCTGACATTCAGCTGTGAGTTAGGATACACTGACAGATGACTAAGCTTAGGTAAGGGAATTCCCCACAGGGTTCAGACTCATTCACTGACATTTTTCAAAGACATTTGAACTTAGAACCTCTGTTAATAAAGAATGCTATTTTGCCTTCCTTTGATCATACATTTCTTTTGAGGACCTCATTACCACCAAGAAAGAAGTTCCAGGAGCAATGCGTACTTTGGATCCAAGGTCCCTACACTGAGAAGCTGCTAGACCAGGGGAAGATTTATGACAACGACCTTCCTCCAGAGCCAACAGAGAGAGAAAGCCTTCCCCTGGAGCTGGCACTCTGAATTCAGACTTCTAGCGTCCTAGACTGTGGGAGAATACATTTCTTTTTGTTAAATCCATCCACTTGTGTTATTTCTATTAAAGCAGCACTAGGTAACTAAGAGAGAATCCGAATTAAGAAAATCTCACCAAGTCTTAATGCCTTTGGTTACAGTTCAACTCCATTACATATATATTTGTGTGTGTGAATGGTCATACTTGAAGAAGAGGGCCATAAGCCAAGAACCCTTCTACAGGACTATGAGACTTCGTTCTACTAAACCCGAATCCGTGCAGTAATTTCTTGATTCCTTATGATTACTACTTTTTTGTAGCTTCTCTGTTGTTTCCCCAAACCATGAGATGCCTATTCTAAGACCGGAAAATGTTAAGCATCATTAAAATTTAACTTACCTTGCTTTTCTCAGGCCTAAATAGGCTCGCGTGTTTTAAAAGTTTCTATTATGTGGCTTTTAAGGAGCTTTATTAGTTTCAACAATCCCCTCAATTCAATAACTGAATTATCCCACTATGACTAGTAGTTCAATAGTTTTTTTATTATTATTTTAATATAGATATAAAACCCATTGCCAAACCCGTTGCCATCGAGTCAATTCCAACAGAGTAGAACTGCCCCATAGGGTTTCCAAGCAGTGCCTGGTGGATTTGAACTGCTGGCCATTTGGTTGGCAGCTGTAGCTCTTAACCACTACACCACCAGGGTTTCTAGGTATAGATATAGAGTGTGCACATTTGCATGTTTTAATATAAGTGAGAACCTGTTATAGAAAAATTCTGAAACGTGTATATTTCATACTGTTAAAATTATTCATGCTAATCCCTAGCATGAATGGCAGGATTATTACATATTTACCTCTCAGTCATACACAATTGGAAGATTGTACTTCCTGGCTCCTTAAATTAAGTTGTGATCATATGACTAGTTATAGCCAGTAGATTTCAAAACAATGTATCATGCATTACCTTTTCTTGGAGCATTTAATTGTTGGTGTAGGACCTTCCATCCCAGCTCTTCCCCTGCCTTACAGACCCTGGAGGGGTCCATGGTGACAGGAGTATTCATCAGCCTGAGTTCCTTGGTACAGCAAATAGAGTCTTTGTCTATTACTAATTGAGATAAAGTGTGTGTGAGAAATAATAACCCTTTCTTTTAAGCACTGAAAGCTTGAGTTACTTTATTAAAGGCAGCATACCTTGCTCTTTCCTAACGAATACAGTATTTGTACTCTATACATATATTTTTAATTCCTGTTATTTACAGATAACAATGTAATTATCATCTTTGTAAACTCTGCTTTTGGCACATGCACTTATTTTTTTCAGAGATACATAGAAAAGTTGAGTTAAAGATGTGAAAATATAAATTTTGAAGGTTAACACAAAATATCATTTAAAAATGGTATCCTGATTTCCATACTCACCAATTCTCCTCCTTTAATCTTGCTAGGGAATAAAGACCTGGTGATCCACTTCTGAAAATTAGCCAAAGAAAACGATATTAGCACAATGGTCTGATCTACAACCAATCATGGGGATGGTGCAGAATTTTGTTCTGCTGTGATGGAGTCACCATGAGTCAGGGGCCAACTTGAAGGCAGCTAAAAACAACATTATTTCTATTAAAAAATATTTCAGCTACAATACACCATTTATTATTGCTCATTACTTTTGGAAACCCTGGTGGTAGTGGTTAAGAGCTATGGCAGCTAACCAAAAGGCTAGCAGTTCGGATTCACCAGGCACTCCTTGGAAACCCTATGGGGAATTGATTCGATGGCAATGGATTGTTTATTATTATTATTATTACTTTTAGGAGTAATTTATTAAATTTCGTTGGAGAGGGATTGAATTTTTCATTGGAGTTGTATTGAATACCTTGAAGAATTTTGGAAGATTTATCATCTTTATATTTTCAACTACTTACATGCTTATTTCTTAGTTGATTCAGGCTATCTTTACATATACACACAGAACAGACCTATTTCATAATTTCATAATAGTCAGGCACATATTTATATAAATTTGAGTGAAACAGAGAATTTAATCACTTTGTACATTTTCTTAATGGTTCTTTCTGGTTTATAGAAATATTTATTTTTGTCCATATATCTTATATTCAGCAGTATTCTTGATATCATAGCATTTTTAATAATTTGTAGTGTCTTGAACATTTTAATGAATAATAATGCCATCTACAATAGTAACAGTTTTTCTGCTTTTCATTTCAAAGATATCTTATTTAGATTCATCATTTTATTGCATGAGCTATAACAGTAGTGAATAATTGATGCAATGGCAATCATCCTCTTATTTCTGGTTGAAAAAAAACTCTAAACATTTCATAAGTAAATGTAAGGGTTACATAGGCTTCACTATAGATATCCCTTTTAAGATTAAGAAATTTTCTTTCTAGTTTTTAAAAAATGTTTTCTATCATGAATGACTGTTTAATTTTATCAAAATTTTTTCTTCTCTTATGAGATAATGAAAGAGAATTTTCCTGTTCAATCTTTTAATTTTCTAGATTACATGTCTGTATTTTATTCATGATAATAAATTACATGATGCATTATATTTTATCATAATAAATTATTTTTATATGCTGCTGAATAAGATTTGTTAATATTTTATTTACATTTTTACTATGTGTATTCATAAGTGTTAATGGACCCTAATCTTATTTTCTTGAACTGCCCTTCTGTGAATTGCATTCAGAGAATGCAATGGATTGAATGGTGTTCCCCCAAAGTATGTATTGTAAATTCTAACCTCTATGTCTGTGATTATAATCCCATTTAGGAATGGGCTGTCTTTGTTTTGTTAATGAGGCAGGATTAGTGTAGGGTGTGTCTTGAGTCAATCTCATACAAGATATAAAAGGAGCAGATTAAGAAAGCAAAGAGAAGATAGATGCTAAACCACATGGAGACCTCCAAGGAACCAGGAAACAGAAACTGAAGAGATAACGACCTCCCCTTGGAGCCGCCAGAGAGAGAGAGACTTCCCCTAGTGCCAGTGCCCTGAATTTGAAGTTTTAGCCTCCTAACCTATGAGAGTCTTGGTGGCATAGTGGTCAAGAGCTCAGCTGCTAACCAAAAGTTCAGCAGTTCAAAGCCACCAGTGGCTCCTTAGAAACCCTACAGGGCAGCTCTACTCTGTCCTTCTACAGGGTGGCTATGAGTCAGAATCAACTCGAGGGCAACAGGTTTTTTAACCCGTGAAAAAATAAATTTGTTTGTTAAAGCTATCCACTTGTATTTCTGCTATAGCAGCACTAGATAAAGAAGACAGAATTTGACACCAAGAAGTAGGGGTGCTGCTCTAACATACCTAAAGTGTTGAATTGGTTTTGGAATGGAGTAATAGGTACGGAGGCTGGAAGGGTTTTAAGGTATGTAACAGTAAAAGCCTAAATTGCTTCGAAAAGACTGTTAGTAGAATTATGGACATTAAAGGCAACTCTGGTGAGGGCTCAGAAGGAAAATGGGGAGAGCCATAGAGAAAGTCTTCCCCCTCTTAGGGAATACATATGGCGCCAGCAACAGAACGCTGCTAGAGCTGTGGAAGTTTAATGTGCTTCTGGTGAGGCTTCAAGAGGAAATGATGAACGTGTGATTGGACGATGGAAGAAGGGTGTTGCTTTTTATGCAGTGGCAAAAAACTTGTTTGAATTATGTTCAAATGTTTGGTGGGAGGTAGAACTTGTAAGTGATGAACTTGGATATTTGGTTGAGGAAATTTCTAAAAATGATCTTAAAGACGCCACATGGATTCTCCTTGCAGCTTATAGTAAAATCTGAGAGGAAGAGATGGGAGAAGACAGGTGCCAAGCCACATGAAATCGACCAGCAAGCAGAAGCTCAAAAGAGACAAGGACGTTCCTCCAGAGCGAACAGAGAGGCAAAGCCTTCCTCTAGAGTCAGTACTCTGATTTTGGACTTTCCATCTCCTAAATTGTGAGAAAATAACTATCTATTTGTTAAAGCCACCCATATGCAGTATTTCTGTTGCAGTAGCATTAAATGCTACTGGGTTTGGAGCATTAAATAGATAAGACAATATTGTAATAATTTCAAAAAGCTTTTTAATTATTTTTCTTGTTTCATTCTCCAAAATTTTTTTTTTCTTTTTTAAATAAATAGGATTATCTCTTCCTTGTTTTGTTCAATTTGCTTTTAAAATTACTTGGGCTCCACAAAAAGACAAACAACCCAATCAAAAAGTGGGCAAAGGATATGAGCACGCACTTCACTAAAGAAGATATTCAGGCAGCTAACAGATACATGAGAAAATGCTCTCGATCATTAGCCATTAGAGAAATGCAAATTAAAACCACGATGAGATTCCATCTCACTCCAACAAGGCTGGCATTAATCCAAAAAACACAAAATAATAAATGTTGGAGAGGCTGCGGAGACATTGGAACTCTTCTACACTGCTGGTGGGAATGTAAAATGGTACAACCACTTTGGAAATCTATCTGGAATTTTCTTAAAAAGGTAGAAATAGAACTACCATACAACCCAGAAATCCCACTCCTCGGAATATACCCTGGAGAAATAAGAGCCTTCACACAAACAGATATATGCACACCCATGTTTATTGCAGCTCTGTTTACAATAGCAAAAAGCTGGAAGCAACGAAGGTGTCCATCAACGGATGAATGGTTAAATAAAATTGTGGTATATTCACACAATGGAATACTACGCATTGATAAAGAACAGTGACGAATCTGTGAAACATTTCATAACATGGAGGAACCTGGAAGGCATTATGCTGAGAGAAATGAGTCAGAGGCAAAAGGACAAGTATTGTATAAGACCACTATCATAAGATCTTGAGAAATAGTATAAACAGAGAAGAACACATACTTTTGTGGCTACGAGGGGGGAAGGGAGGGAGGGTGGGAGAGGGTTTTTTACTGATTAGTTAGTAGATAAAAACTACTTTAGGTGAAGAGAAGGACAATACTCAATACATGGAAGATCAGCCCAACTGGACTGGACCAAAAGCAAAGAAGTTTCTGGGATAAACTGAATGCTTCAAAGGTCAGAGGAGCAAGGGCGGGGGTTTGGGGACTATGGATTAATGGGACTTCTAAGTCAATTGGCAAAATAATTCTATTATGAAAACATTCTGCATCCCACTTCGAAATGTGGCGTCTGGGGTCTTAAATGCTAACAAGCAGCCATCTAAGATGCATCAATTGGTCTCAACCCACCTGGATCAATGTAGAATAAAGAACACCAAGGTCACACGATAACTAAGAGCCCAAGAGACAGAAAGGGCCACATGAACCAGAGACTTACATCATCCTGAGACCAGAAGAACTAGTTGGTGCCCGGCCACAACTGATGACTGACCTGACAGGGAGCACAAGAGAGAACCCCTGAGGGAGCAGGAGATCAGTGGGATGCAGACCCCAAATTCTCATAAAAAGACCATACTTAATGGTCTGACTGAGACTAGAGGAATCCCGGTGGTCATGGTCCCCAAACCTTCTGTTGGCCCAGGACAGGAACCATTCCCGAAGACAGCACTTCAGACACGGATTGGACTGGACAATGGGTTGGAGAGAGATGCTGACGAAGAGTGAGCTACTTGTATCAGGTGGACACTTGAGACTGTGTTGGCATCTCCTGTCTGGAGGGGAGATAGGAGGGTAGAGAGGGTTAGAAACTGGCAAAATGGTCACGAAAGGAGAGACTGGAAGTAGGGAGCGGCTGACTCATTAGGGGGAGAGTAAGTGGGAGTATGGAGTAAGGTATATATAAGCTTATATGTGACAGACTGACTTGATTTGTAAAAGTTCACTTAAAGCTCAATAAAAATTATTAAAAAAAATTGGGCTTATCAACTTTTTTTTTTTTTTACTTCAGATGAAGATTTGCAGAACAAACTAGCTTCTCATTAAACAATTAGTACACATATTATTTTATGACATTGGTTAACAACTACAACGCATGTCACTACTCTCCCTTCTTGACCCTCGGTTCTCTGTTACCAGCTTTCCTATACCCTCCTACCTTCTAGTCCTTGCCCCTGGGCTGATGTGCCCCTTTAGTCTCAATTTGTCCTATGGGTCTGTCAAATCTTTGGCTAAAATGTGAACCTCTAGAGTGGCCATATTACTGAGCCACAAGGGTGTCTGGGGGCCATACTCTTGAGATTTCTACAGTCTCTGTCAGACCAGTAAGTCTGGCCTTTTTTTTTTTTTGAGTTAAAATTTTGTTCTACGTTTTTCTCCAGCTCTGTCCAGGACCCTCTATTGTGATCCCTGCCAGAGCAGTCAGTGGTGGTATCTGGGCACCATCTAGTTGTACTGGACTCAGTCTGGTGGAGGCTGTGGGAGTTGTGGTCTATTAGTCCTTTGGGCTAATCTTTCCCTTGTTTCTTTAGTTTCCTTCATTTTCCCTTGCTCCTGAAGGGGTGAGACCAGTGGAGTGTCTTAGATGGCCACTCACAGGATTTTAAGACCCCAGACACTACTCATCAAAGTAGAATGTAGGACATTTTCTTTATAAACTATGTTATGCCAATTGAGCTAGATGTTCCCAGAGACCAAGGTCCCCACAGCCCTCAGCCCAGTAATTCTGTCCCTAAGGGAGTTTGGATTTGTCCATGGAGCTTCCGTGACCTTACCCTGAACAAATTGTGCTGGCTTCCCCAGTATTGTATACTGTCTTACACTTCACCGAAGTTACCACTTATCCATTGATTATTTAGTTTTTCCACCTCCACTCCTCCCCTCCCTCGTAACCATCAAAGTTTGCTTCTTTTTTTGTGTAAATCTTTCCATGAAATTTTATAGCAGTGGACTCATACAATATTTGTCCTTTTGTGATTGACTTATTTCACTCAGCATAAGGCCCTCCAGATTCATTCATGTTGTGAGATGCTTTGAAGATTCATCATTGTTCTTTATCGTTGCATACTATTTCATTGTGTGTACCATAGTTTGTTTATCCATTCATCTGTTGATAGGCATCTAGGTTGTTTCTACCTTTTTGCTATTGTGAACAATACTGCAATGAACATGAGTGTGCATATGCCTATTTGTGTGATGACTCTTATTTCTCTAGGATATATTCCTAGGAGTGGGAATGCTGAATCATATGGTATTTCTATTTCTAGCTTTCTAAGGAAGTGCCATATTGTTTTCCAAAATGGTTGTACCATTTTTCATTCTCACCAGCAGTGCATTAGAATTCCATTCTTCCTGAAGGCTCTCCAACGTTTGTTATTTTCTTTTTTATTGATTTGTGCCAATAATGCTGGGGTGGTTTTGATTTGCATTTCTCTAACGGTTAGTGATTTTGAGCCTTTCCTCATATGTCTGTTAGCTACTTCAACGTCTTCTTTGGTGAAGTGTCTGTTCATTTCCTTTGCCCATTTTTTAATTGGATTACTTGACTTTTTGTTGTAGAGGTGTTGGATTTTCTTGCAGATTTCAGAGATTAGACTTTTGTCGGATTTGAAATAGCCAAAAAATTTTCCCACTCTGTAGGCACTCTTTTTACTCTTTTGTTTTTTTTTATTTTTATGATGAGCGTAAGTGTTTAATTTTTAGAAGATTCCAGTTATCTAGCTTATCTTCTGGAGTTTGAATGTTGTTAGTTATGGTTTGTGTCCTGTTAATGCCATGTATTAGGGTATCTAGCATTGATCCTATTTTTTCTTTTATGATCTTTATAGTATTTGGTTTTGTATTTAGGTCTTTGATCTATTTTGAATTAGTGTTTGTGTATGGTGTGATGTTGGCATCTTGTTTTATTTTTTTGCAGATGGATATCCAATTTTGCCAACACCATTTGTTAAAAAGACAGTCTTTTCCCCATTTAATGGATTTTGGGCCCTTGTGGAAGATCAGGTGTCTGTAGGTGATGGATTTACATCTGGTTCTTGACTCTATTCCATTGGTTGACGTATCTGTTGTTGTACCAATACCAGGCTCTTTTTGACTACTGTAGCTGTGTAGAAAGTTCTGAGGCCAGGTAATGTGAGTCCTCCTACTTTATTCTCCTTCTTCAACAATGCTTTACTTATCTGGGGCCTCTGCCCTTTCCATAAAAAGTTAATGATTGTTTTTTTTCCTTTTCTTTAAAGAATGTTGCTGGTATTTGGATAGGGATTGCATTGTAGTTTTAGATTGCTTTGTATAGAATTGTCATTTTCACAATGTTGAGCCTCCCTATCTGTGAGCATGGTATGTTTTTCCATTTATGTAGATCTCTTTTGGTTTCTTGCAGTAGTGTTTTGTAGTTTCCTTTGTATAGGTCTTTTATATTTCTTGTTCATTCTTTCTATTGTTTTTTCTATTCCCTCTTTTCTTTATTTCTGCTCTGATCTTTATTATTTCTTTCTTCTAGTGGCTGTAGGCTTTTTTTGCTGTTCTCTTTCCACTTGTTTGAGTTGTGCAACTAATGTTTTGATTTTGTCCCTTTTTTCTTTTTGTATTGTGTCATCTATTGCTGTAAATTGACCTCTGAGCACTACCTTTGCTGTGTCCCAGAGGTTTTGGTATGTTGTGTTTTCATTCTCATTTCATTTTAGGAATTTTTTTAATTTTATCTTTGATTTCTTCTATTACTCAGTGGTTTTTAAGCAGGGAGTTATTTAGTTTCCATGCAATTGATATTTCTTCCTTACTCTACCTGTTAATTTCTACTTTCCTGATGTTGTGGTCAGAGAAGATACTTTGTATTATCTCAAGGTTTTGGATTTTGTTGAGCGTTGCTCTGTGGTCAAAGATGTGGTCTATTCTGAAGAATATTCCATGCGTGTCAGAAAAGAATGTGTACTTTGCAGCTGATGAATGGAGCTGATTGTGGCCTTTAGATCTTCTGTATCTTTGTTGGGTTTTTTTGTAGATGTTCTGTCTTTTACTGAGAGTGGCGTGTTGAAGTCTCCTACTATTATAGTGGAACTGTTAATTTCTTTTTTCAGTGCTGTTAGAGTTTGTTTTATGTATTTTGGAGCTCTGTCATTGGGTGGGTAGATATTTATTTTGGTTATGTCTTCATACTGGATCATCCCTTTAATCATGATATAGTGCCCTTCTTTGTCTTTTATGGTGGAATTGGTTTTAAAGTCTATTTTATCTGAGATTAGTATTGCCACTCCTACTTTTTTTTTGGTGGCTGTTTGCTTGATATATTTTTTTTCATCCTTTGATTTTTAATAAATTTATGTCTTTGTTTCTGAGATGTGGTTTTTTAGACAGCATATTGAAGGACCCTGTTTTTTTAATCCATTCTGCCACTCTCTGTCTCTTTATGGTTGCATTTAGGCCATTCACGTTCAGTGTAATGATTGATAGGTGTGATTTTATTGTTGTCATTTTGTAGTGTTTTGTGGTGCTGATGAATTCTTTGTTCCTTTTAGCCTCCTGTGCTGAATTCCTTTTGTTTGTAGGCTTACGATTTTTTAATGTTTGTTTATCAATTTAATTCTCTTAATAATTTGTTAATTTAACTTTTTATTCATATGTCAAATTAGATAATTGATATAGGGTTAGCAGTTCAAATCTACCAGATGCTCCTTGGAAACTCTATGGGGCAGTTCTACTCTATCCTATAGGGTTGCTATGAGTCGGAATTGACTCGATGGCACTGGGTATATTACCTCTTATTATTATTTAATTTTTTTATTCATCATGAAGATATTCTTTTACAATATTTTAATTACCATTCTTTATTTTTCTCATCTTTTCAGAATCCCAGTGTTCAGTTTCACTGACCATTTAAATTTTATTTCTGTTTTGCTATTATTAATGGATGCTCTTATCTTCATCTTGTTTATTTTTTTAATTTACTTGCTTACCTTTTTTTGTTACCATTGTGTTTATTGAGTCATTTTCAGTGATTTTTTTTTCTATATTTTACTAGTTTATTTTCAGTTTTGCTTGGTCCCTAATGTAATTATTAAAAATTTTAATGTATTTTAATATAAAATCAGAGTCTTTTTTGTTGTTTGTTTGTTTTGTTTTACTGTTTTGCTTGGTTATGTTTGTGAATCATCTACGTCAAGTGAATTTCAGTTTCAAGTTTTCCATAGAGCTTGCTTGTGGTTAAATTTCTTTGCTGATTGAATAATGGGATGGGTTTATTTCAGACTTATACTGACCTTGTGATCACAGTCCTTTGGGGTTACAACTTTATAGTGAGACAGTTTTCCATTAGGCATTCCAACTTTATGAACACTGGGATGTCACATTAGTTTCCTGTACATCTGTTTGAAGCCTTCAGTACCAAATTTCATGTTATTCTCTTTGGGGAAATGCCCTGCTTAAACCTCTGGTTTCTGAGTTTCATCAGTTTTATTTTGAATAACCCAATCCAACCCAATGCCGTCGAGTCGATTCTGACTCATAGTGACCCTATAGGACAGAGTAGAACTGCCCCATAGAGTTTCCAAGGAGCACCTGGCAGATTCAAGCTGCTGACCTTTTTGTTAGCAGCTGTAGCACCTAACCACTACTCCACCAGGGCTTCCATAGTAGACAGTTAATGGCCAATAGGACCATTCCCAGTTGCTTCTTAAACTAGGACTTAATACTCATCTGTTGGTTCTCAAATTCTCAATTTGATCTCCTGAAACAAGATAGCCTCTTTGTTCCTTTTATTAGTAATCTCGCTTTATAATGTAACTTAATTTTTCAGGTTCTCTTTTTGTTCATTCCTTAGGTGTCAACTACTACAGCTTCTGGTTAAAATCATTCAGGTTTGGTCCAATGAATGGCTTCCATGGCCTTCCCAAACTCCCTAGCATATTAAAAGTTTCAGATAATGTATAAGGGATCCAGCATTCTCACTGCTTTTCACCTGACACCCACTTCATGGGCAGCGAATGAAATAGGAACTACAGTGCACACCTGGAAGTCTCTGGAAAACTCTAGCTTGATAGAAATTGAAAATTAACCTCATTATAATGATAAATAAGATTTTTTCATACCTAGATGAAGCTTGATTTTCTGTTATCAGAATGCTCTCTTGCCTTAAACTTCAATGTCGGTCATTCTCTCATCAGCATTTTCTAACTATTATGGATTGGATTGAGTCTCCTAAAAATGTGTGCCAAATTGGCCAAGCCATGATTCCTAGTATTGTGTAGTTGTCCTCTATTTTGTGATTGCATGTGATTATCCTGTATGTTGTAAATCCTAACCTTTATGATGTTAATGAGGCAGGATTAGAGGCTTTATGTTAATGAGGCAGGACTCACTCTACAGGAATTTGTTGTACTTTGAGTGGATGTCTTTTGAGGTATAAAGGAGAAATGCAGAAAGGAGAGGGACCTCTTTACCACCAAGCAAGAATAGTTTGGTTCTGAGGTCCCAGAGCTGAGAAACTCCTAGACCAGGAGAAGATTGATGACAAAGGCCTTCCCCCAGAGCCTATGGAGAGAGAAAGTCTTCCCTTGGAGCTGGCATCTTGGATTTGAAGTTCTAGCTTCTTAAACTGTGAGAAAATGAATCTCTGTTTGTTAAAGTAATTCACTTGTGGTATTTCAGTTATAGCAGCACTGGATAACTAAATCACAACACAATATTTGTGCGTGTGTGTGTGTGTGTGTGTGTTGGACTATAAGTTGGGCTGTACCAAACTGCCGACATACTACCATTTTGGCCTATAAAAATAATAATTTCATACAGTTCAAACTACTGTTTCAATTGTTTCAGAATTAACATATTCCTGTCATGCAAACCTCCAACTGTGGGAGAATCCTGTGCCTTCACTTAATGCTCCAGAACCACTACTGCCACCAATTGTCCTATGCTATAATCTTCCCATTACTGAAACTATGTGGAGTTGTTTTCAGTAATTTTTCAAAATGCACTCTTATAGATGCCTTAACATTGTAGCATTATGAGTCCACATTCAGAACAGACTTATGGATTCCTTGATGTCATTGCATTCTCAGTTATGTGTTTTTATTGAATTTATAAATGGTTGACAATTTACCTAAATATAAAATTCTCGTGTCTTTCACCTATTTCTAGAAAATAGAGGTAGACTTTTAGGTTTAATTTGTCAATTATTTCTGCATGTGTTTCATATTCTAGACACTAGCTAAACCTAAATGGATATGTCATATCATATTTTTTCTGGAATGCCATTTACCCTTTACCTGTAAATTGATATTTGCTTTTATTTTGAGAAATTTTTATTTATTTTATTTTTTATGTACTTTTGGTTCATTTTCTATTTATAGATCTATTCTTCAACTTCAAGGACATCTATTATCTACCTCTTGTATATTCATCATCTGTAAGTTAATTTATTTTTTGTACTATTTTTACTACCACAACATACACCCTCTGTTAATATTTCAAGCCTTTATACAATGCCACTGGCTATTTTCACCAGAATCAATTTTAATTCATGCTGAAACTAATGCAGTTTTTATTTTTCAGATGATTTCATAGTATCTCCAGCCTAGTTTCTCAACTTTTTCCAGACCTTCTTCTTCTTTCTTATTGATTTCTTTATTTGTTTTTACTTGAGCCAATGTGATGAACTCAAAAATAGCTGGAGTTTTAAAACCCTATCTGAGTTTTCAGCAATTCAGTGTCTTAATCTATCTACATGTATGAGAATGTTGATATATTTTTATTTAATTCTACTATTATGATGTTTTGTTTTCTGTTTTTGTCAGAGCCTCCACTCATTCAAACCACTACAAAAAAAAAATGGTCTCCACTTCACTTCTGTATTCAAAATATATGTGAAATTGTACAAATTGGCAGAAGCTACTTCATTTCAGAACCCTACAAGCAAGGTAATTGGGATATGAGGAGTTTAAGGTGGGGAAACAATTCACTGTGTACCACACATACATAAATTTAAAAAAATGAAAGTTAATCTTGATCTAGATCCTCCTTCTCATTAAGGCAGCTTACTTAAAACAGTGCAATTCAACTGTAAATGCCTTCCATTCTAACATGTATTGTTTGTATCAGTTGCCATCTACTCAATTCTGACTCATGGCAATTCCATGTGGGAAGAGTTGAACTGCTCCATGGGATTTTCAATGCTGTGACTTTTCAGAAACTGATCAACAAGCCTGTCTTCCAAGGCACTTCCTCTGCATGGGTTTGAATAGATAGCCTTTCAACTTGTAGTCATAAGCTTAACCACTTATACCACTCAGGGCCCAAGCAATTAAGCTTATGACTACTAGCGGACAGCTTATGACTACTATTCCACTCACTACTGCATTTATTACTGTTGATATGAATTCAGCTTTATATTTTCATTTCTTTCTAAGAAGTCCACTCTTCTTTTCTGGCATGTTCAATTTTTTGTCATTATCTTTGTTTTTGTTTTTTTTTAACTTGTAAAATTAATATGTGATAAAAAGAGAGAAAAAGACGAATATATAAATTTTGCTGAGAACTCTGTGTCTTCTTTCAGTCTGAGAACTTATGCTTTCTTTCAGTTCTGGGATATTCTTAGTCTTTTTTTTTTTAAAAATATTGCTTCATACCTAATGTCTCTATATTCTACCTAATACTCTTAGAAAGCATATGTCGGATATCTTTAAGCTAGTCTTCATTTTTCTTCATTTCTTTCATAGATTCCATGTAACTATCTCTCTGTTTCTATTATAAATGAGTTCCCTCGAATTTGTTTTCCAGTTTTCCAATTTTACCTTCTGCTTTGCCTTACCTGTTGATTAATTTATTAACTTATTTTGATGACCATCATTTTTATTCATAGTCTTCCTTTTCATTTTTTTTTTGTTGTTGTTGTCTCTTCTTTTTTTCCAATTTCTTGTTCTTTTATTGATTCTATTCTATTTTTTCTTGTCTCTTTGGACATTATAAACATATTTATTTCAAACGTATTTGAATATTGTGCTATTTTCTTAGGATGTAATGGTGCTGTTTGCTGACTGCTCGTTATATTTTGTGGTACTTTATTTCTCCATATGGTTTGTATGTCTTAGTGAGCTTATCTACAGGTTCAGTTTTTCTTCTTTAAGATCCCAGAATACTTTGAGTTGTTATTGCTGTGTGTCGCTGGGTCAGTTGTGACTCACAGTGACCCTGTAGGGCAAGGCCCTGTAGGTTCTCACGGCTGTAAATCCTTATTGGGGCAGATCACCAGGCCAACTGATGCACTTTCACCAGCACCTCTTCCTGGGCTCTATTCTACAGCTCCCATGGATTTAAAGCTAATTATGATATCGATTTTTCTTAAGTTGCTAGTCAGAAATGGTAGTGAAAATTTAGATCTGCATGTGTGCATGGTGCAGGTTTGGGTTTTTAATTTCTCATCCATTCATAATTTGGGCAGATAGCCAAGATCCTTGCCAAATCTCTAGTTTTGTAAGCATAATTTTTCAAGCCCATATATCTAGATAGAGCCCTTAATTCTTTCCAGAGTTATGCAGGAAGATATTTCTAACATAACTGCACACAGATCAGGGCCCTCACTTATTTTCCTTTTGCAAGCCTTAAATGGCATGGACAACTCTGATGCCACCACAGTAAATATCTTTCCCTTGGCTGAATTTCAGAATCACCTAGGGGGGTTTACATTTACAAGTTATTTATTTCAGTTTGAATATGTTTAAAGCTGAAAACATTAAATAGTATTTTTCTGATTACAAAAAAAAAATATTGTAATGATAAATAATTAATTGCATTAGCATTAACAAATGAATTATATGGTTTACCATAGGGGTTCTTGAATCTGGAAATGTGTTTGAATCACGTGGGAGCATTTTAAATATTCCAACTCCAAGGCCACAGAATTTCTGGATGTGAGTCTGGACATTGTTTTTTAATCTCCTCAGCTGATTTTAGTAGGTAGATTGAGATCACTCAAGCTATAATGAATCAGAAATTTTTAAAAGTTACAGTATTTTTACTAATGTCATGGATACAGAATTCTACAAAATATGAGAAAAATGGGCTAGGGATTAAAAATAATAAAGCATAAATACTCATTAGGCATTCTAAGGGACTTGACCCTGATGCTGAAAGCAGGAGATGTACAACAGGAATGATCAATTTCAGGGAAAATTAATACCAGCTTAAGAGTTTCCACAAGGGCTTAATACTCTCTGTTCTAGAAAGATTTGTGTATTTCCAGTGACTAAACTTTCTGATATATTGTTATTTAGGGAAATCAGGCCAATGGTCAGGATTTTAAATACAGCTCAGACAATAATTTACCAGTAAATTTAATATCAAGGACATACTCCATTCATTTCCTACCTGGGTGACCTTAAACCAAGTTATTAAACTTTGGAAGATTCAATTTCTATATCAACAAGAATAGATAATAATAATGCATACTGCATTAAATTTTTGTGATTATTGATTTTCAGGGTTTCCTTTATGTAAGCAATTGTATCATTTGCAAATAATCTTATTTGCATCTTTACTCCAAAATATGTATCTCGGCAATATATTCTGTTTTCTCGATTATTGCGTTGGTTCATCAAATCACTGGCAATCTGTTTTCTTTCTCTTCAAAATCTATCTTCCATTTGATTACTTCTCACCTGAAGACTAGATAAACTGAAGCTTGGGAGTTGGAATCAGCTGAAGCCTCACACTCTCACATATCTCGCTGTTGATCCTGACAATAAACTTGACCATCAATAGGAGCTGTGCCTGAACAATTACAAGTTGTTTCATGTGGTTGCTTGACTTCCTTACAGTGTGGTGGCTGGGCTCCAAGTGAGATCATCACAAGAAATAGGAGCAAGAGCCTGGCAAAAGTATGTTACATTTTATAATGTGGACTTGAAAGTCATAGAATGTCATTTCCATCTCATTCATCAAAATGACTCACTAAAGTTGGTTCATATTCAAGGGTAAAGAAATTAAGCTCTAGGTTTGAATGGGAGGGGTGTCAAATAATTTGTTGTCATATTTAAAAACCATCATAGAGTACATTGCTATTTTAGCCCTCATTTTAATGGAATTGTCTTTAGGGTTTTCCCATCATGTCTATTTTCTGCTTCTGTTCAACAATAGAGAAGTCAAGATCAATAGGCCAGCTTAACACAAGTGTGTTAATGAATATGACAATTTTGTATATATATAGGTATATACCAAAAACCAAACTCACTGCCATTGAGTCAATTTCAACTCACAGCAACCCTGTAGGACAGAGTAGAGCTGCCCCTCAGGATTTCCAAGGCTGTAAATCTTTACGGAAGCAGGCTACCACGTCTTTCTCCTACAGGGTGACCAGTGGGTTCAAACTGCTGACCTTTTGGTTAGCAGCCTAGCACTTTCACCACTGTGCTACCAGTTCTCCTGCATAGATATATAGATTTATGGATGTATAGGTGTATGGATGTATAGGTATACAGATATATGTATATATATATCTCAATCTTTCTCTCTCTCTTTGTTTCTCTTTCTCTCTATGTATATCTATCTATCTATAAACCAAAAACCAACAAAGCAAAACCATACCCATTACCATCCAGTCGATTCTGACTCATAGCAAGCCTATAGGACAGAGTAGAACTGCCCCACAAAGTTTCCAAGGAAAGGCTGGTGGTTAGCAGCCAAGCTCTTAACCACTAAACCACCAGGGCTTCTCTCTATAGAGAGATACATAGAAAGATAAAGAGAGATTTAATTTCATGTGTCATCAAACAAAAATTACATCTAAATAACTAATGATGCATATTAAATGAGTAAAAAATCTGGGGAAATATTTTAAATATTTTGTAATATAACGCTACAAGCAACGCATTAAGTACAATTTCTGCTTGCTGGCCCACTATATGCACACATTCACCTCACCCACATTGACTTCTCCTGTTCTACTTTTTTTTTTTTGTAAACCATTAACACGATAGCATCTGTAAATTTATTCAACATTATCAGGACTGAGAAAGTTTTCAGTAAAATAGAAAAATTTAATCTGTTACTTTTCAGTCTGTTGTTATACCTGAAAAAGGTTTCAAGCATCAAAGAGACCATTTAGTTTACTCTGATTTGATAATACCTATCTTGGGACTTATCATCTTGGGACTTAGGGGTGCAATTACTTACCGTTCTTTTTCAAAAAAGCCAACCCATCTTTCAGCAATGCCTGAAAAAAATTAAAGGTATTGGCATTTCAGGAGAAAAAGAAGAATAACATTTTTTGTTTCTATCATTGAATTCTTGTTAGTTTATTCACATACAACAACTATGTACGATAGTTATTCTCACAGAACATCTCTTCTTTCCTCATCAAGGAGTGACTCCTTCACGACATCAGCAACTCTCTTGTTTCACTTAGTTCTACAATGTTCATATATTTAGGCTTCTATGTAGAGGTGGTGCCTAAGTGAATGTATAAATTTTATATAAGTAGAAAGAAAGGTCAACTTGGAAAGCATTTAGAAATGTTGCTTCTCTGTTAAACAGATTCATTATATAAGAAATATTATTAGCTTTAATAGTATATCTCCTCATTAAAAAATCAATATTAACTTTAAAAATGAAAATGTAACTACAAAATGAGACTAGTGAACAATTAAAGAAACACAATCAGAAGTTTTCCTACAGATCTGAGATAAATATTATTTCAAACTATGAAGAAAATAGTAATGTGAATATTTCCATGGTTTAAGATGCATTAATGTTTTGTAGTATAAATTGCAAGTGGTGAAAAGAGTACTACAAACACCCTTTCCTGTTACTTCTTTATTTACCTTCTTGAAAAGCAAAGATAATTTGTAGAATACTGAAAGGAAGATTTGATTCTTACAGGAGATTGAGTAACACCTGTCTTTTTTTTTTTTTTTTTGAGGAGTTAGAAGTAAACTTCTGTCCTAAAAGGGAGATTTTTAACATTAAAATTTTAACAGACAAAAGATGTGTGCAGCTTCAAAAACCCAACACGATTTTAGCTTCAAATTATTTTTCCTCCTCAAATATTAAAGGTATTTGCAGATCCTTAGACCTGTTTGTCTACTTAGCCAAGTTAAATTAAAATGCAAGATGATAATCTATTATTAGATTATTTTTCCAGTATTGACAATCAGTTCTTTTCCATAATGAACTTTTCTTTGCGCTAGCTACTTCAAATCTTTTTATCCTGTACCCACAGGATTGAACATGATTATGAAAGATAAACCTTAGTAATAAAAGATGAAAAGAGGTTATGACATTCTTATTAAACAGAAAAGGTAACTTCTTTGATTCTAATCTTTAGTTACCAGCATTATTAGAATGTTATTAGAAGTACAGAAAATAGGAATATTTCTTCATAAGGCTTGCTCTCATAAATTATAATTTGTGGAGAGTAGAACTTTTACAAAACTACTGTATTATGACTCTTTTTTGTCTTATAAAACACAGAATATGTCACTTTTTCTATAGTGGAAATGTTTAAAATATAAATAAGTTTCAGAAATAAACTAAGACAGTGGAAAATCAGTAATTTCCTTTAAGTGGTAAAAGTAATGGGAGAGAAGAAAATTAATATTTCTTGAGCTTGTATATTCCAGATAATTAATAGGATTTTTTTTTTTTTTTTTTTTTTTAGTACTTCCAAGGACCAAAGAAGTCAAGGTTCTTACTTGTAGACACTGGACTCCAAATTAGTTAATTTAAGTAGAAAGGGATTTATTAAGTGGTCAAAATAGCTCACCAAGGTGCTGAAAGTAGTAAGAAGACTCTAGATTCAGCTTGTAGGATTACAGAAATGGGTCCCCACAAGAGTTATTGTCAAGAAACTGCAAAATCAGGAAACAGTAATAATGTTGTAAACTCCAGAATGACTCACTTTCTGTGACAAACTAAAGCTACTAAATTGGAAAGCCTTCTGAAAAATTAGAAACTCATCGCTATGGTCATCAGTCTAGAATCATATTGTTCTGCTTATATTACTCAACTCTGAAATAAGTTCATCATGAGTGAATCTAACTACAGGAATCAAAACAACATCCGGTACCTTAGCTGCAAGGAGATAACGGAAATGCAATTTAGAAACCTGATTCTATATGCTTGGAGTAGATATCGGAAAAATGCATAGACAATATCCACCATGCACCCCCCCCCCGACCTCTTTGGATATACAATACTAATAAAAAAAATTTCCAATTACTGTAGCTGAGAAACAAATTATTCCAAAGTTTAAAAGCCTAATACAACCATTTTATTTTGTTTATAGCTCTCACATAAGTCTCTATGTAATTGCGATCAGATATTGGCTGTTGCTGCAACCAACTGAATTCTAAACTGAGTTAGATATACAGGGTGGCCCGCTCACCTGGATGGGATTTGGAATATATGTTGGAGTTGTAGACCAAAGCTGCTAAAGTAGTCTCTTTATGCGGCCTGAGCTTCCTCACAGTGTGGCAGCTCAAGATAGTTAAGCTCAGCGTTCAAAGAACCAGTGCTCTAGGGCACAAGGAAGATGCTCCATGACTTTTTACAGAACAGCCTCAGATGTCACATAGTATCACTTCTGCTATATTAATCTCAACACTTCCTTGTTTCAAATGAGGGGATGTAATCCTCACATCTCAATGGGAAGACTATCAAAAGTTTAAAAAATATTGACACCTTTTTCCTTTACTTACAAGAGCCCTGGTGGCTCAGTGGTTAAGTGCTCAGCTGCTAACCAAAAGGTGGCAGTTTGAATCCCTCAGCTGCTCCTTGGAAACCCCATGGACCAGTTCTACTCTGTCATAAGAGTTGCTATGAGTTGGAATCAACTCAATAGCAACAGGATTGTTATTTGTTTGTTTTTCCTGTAGTTAAACTTAAAAAAAAAATCAAGAATAACATTTTTCTTGATTAAACTAATTCAGCTATCTGAAAAGAGGAGATATTCACCTTCTTCCCAAAAGGCAAGATCCATATTCCTCAATCATTGAAAAATCTTTAGGGATAAAAAAGAGAGAAGAAAAATATATACTTGTATAATATATATAAATATATGTAAGTGAGAAAGGAGGAAAATATCCATAACAACAGGCATCTTCATTCTTTTAAGGGCTCTCAAGACTGTGGTATTTATAACATCATTTTCTATACACACATTTCATGTTCCATTTACTGTTTGTCAGCATCTAAGCTTGCCAGTATCCTTTATCTGGGCATGCAGGAGAAGTTACTGAAAATTTCAGTCCTAGGAGTTCAGAGCTCTTGGTTGTCCTGTCAATTTTGGGATATGGCTAGCCTAACATTGACTATGGCAGGACTAAGATGCACTCAGGTTGATCCTCTCGGCTTGAGAAATACTACTCCTTCCCTTGATTTTATTGCAGAAAGCAAATTAAAAATTGATTTAAAGGATCAAGCACCAAAGAAATGGAATAATGCCATCTGTTGGGTTATTACTCTAGTAGCATGAGATTCCCAAAATTGCCTGGTGGAAGTTTCAGTTTTCATTCTAGTAAACCCATGCTTAAGTCCCTGTGGAAGCATGACACTCCTGGGTACCAAATTATCAATATGACAGCAAAGCTGAAAGGATAAAAAGTAAGCATTTCTTTTTTAATATTTATTTTTAATAATATTATACAAAATGTACATAATTTTTGGAAGTGTTACTGTTAATTACATCTCTTAGTACCAGAACGCATATTCTCTGGCTATAGAGAATAACACCACAGAGTAGAAAACTCTAAAGATACAAGAGGTTTTTTTCCCATTATTTGAGGCTAGTGGTTTTTTAAATTTTCTATGCTCCAGTCTCTAATACTAGCTACTTCTTAATAAATCCGTGGACCCCGTATTAGCCCATTGCCTCATTTATATTGTGATAAAATACTTTGATTACAAAAAATATTATGTGTGATAAATTTATGGTATATAAGATATTTAGTAAATCAATTAGAAGTTTGTTTGCAAAAGCATAGTGGGCAGAAAAAGCATAATTTACAAATGTTTATTTATTACAGTCAGGAAAAATTATCACATTTTCCCTGAAAAAAGATGCCCAATACAGCAGTTTTGTGACTGCATGACGCTCGGGCTCCCCCCAAGATATATGGCACCAGATTGATAGTTTTATGCAATTTGTAAATTGGACACTTAGCTTTAGCAGTATTAAAGATGCCTGAGTGTGAGGAAGTTCGTAATATTGGACCCATGTATCATCTCTATGCTTGACACTAAAATCACATTATTTATGAACCCATTGAGTTGACAGAGATGTAGAAAGTAGCTGACTGAACTCCTCAAGACAGAATACCTTGTACATCCAATTTTTGAGAGCTTCCTCTACAGAGGAGACCTCTTGGTGAACATTCACATCAGCTGTAAATATTCTCACTTTCTGGGCCATTTTACTGAGGTTTATCCACATTTTTTCTTCCACAAATGGCCTTGGCCTGGTTGCCAATATTCCAATCTCGTTTCTTCCAAATTTCTGACCATTTGGACAATTTATTAGCTAATTTCCATAAACAACTCTTATCTCTTGTTCCAGGAATCTCTGATTCCTGGAAAAATGAAAAACAATAAATTTAAGTTATGCTTGGAGTATTTTTTTTCCCCCACTCTTTCCTGTACAACTGTAGCATTCTGGGTCAGAATTTGTATGCTCAGTTGTTGCATGAGGACATCCTTATGAGACTGTAAGTGTGGGTTCAGAGAGTAGGGGCAGGAGTAAGTTCAGAGGGAAATATTACAACTTGCTCAAACTGAATCTTGATAATACCACACCAGGTGCAAGAAAGTTCTGGGTATGACTTGCTTTATAGCTTTTGAATGAAATAACACCCAGTTTATGATGGGAAGTTCAGGATGCCTGATCACTTGGTATTCCATCCTCAGGTGTTCAATGTCTGCCATGGCAAAATAACAAGCTAAGGATTATTTCTGGTCACTTTCAAAGGAAGTCTGTCTTTGCTCCAGAACTCAAGCAGCCTCTGTTCTGACTTGCCTATCTAAGCCAGCAATAAACTTCATGAAGTGTCCTATCGGAGAGACATTTCAAGTACTGTAACATTCAGAGGTTATCTTATAAGGACTAAGTGGAAGCAGCCATTGAATGTAAAAGATCGAGCCTGGATCAGCTAGGGAGTCTTGCTCTCAGCCCAACTCAAAACTGGCAGTCTGATAGGCCAGTTAGTAAATGTGCCAGAGCAATAAAGTTAAATTTAAGATCTGTTCTCCCCAGAATCCAAAAAGGCCCATCAACCATTATGCCTCATTCTCAGTGGTCAAGAAGTAAATTGAATCAACTTGTCTTTTACTTTGGAGAATTCCAACGTAGGTAGAACTACAGATGTCAGAAACTATCAGCTGCCAGTGTTGTTGAATATTACTCCTACACTCTGGTATCCATGAGCTGTTACTTCCAGATCACCAGGTACCGTCAGTAATATGACATTGTGGTGCACCATGTCATATCACATAGTGTGGGAAGGTAGTTAAAGCCCTGCAGACTAAATTATGGCAGAGACGGATTGTGTTGTATAGCCCTAAGCAGACCAGTGGAGATTTACTGCTATACCTGCTGGAGAAAAGAATACTGCTTTCTCTGTTCTGATTGTTTGGATAGGGGGAAAAAAATTCCACAGATTGATAGCTGCATAGAAGTTATCAGGGATCATATTATTTTTTTGTAATAAAATAAATGCAGATGGTCACCATCTCATTAAGTCACAAATAATCTTTTTTTTTTTTTTTCTGGGACACATTTTTCTTCTGCACAGGTCAAAGAGGAAAGATTAACAGGGGTGAGAGAGAGGTCATTTTTTCTCCCTCTTTGATGTCTTTGACGATGACCTTACTCTCTGTAAAGCCTCCAGGGATTCACTGTTGCTTTTTGATTTACTATTTTGGTATGGACAGAGAGATCCAAAGGCTTCCAATTAGCGTTTCCAACCAAGAGCCCACGCTCCACGGGGAGCTATTGTGGGGATTTTGCCAGTATCTGAGCATTTATATTTTAACCATACACTCAGGAACAAGGGAAATAAGCACAGACTGGGTTCATAGACAGAATAAACTCTATTTATCTCCTGACCCTTATAAGCCCTCACTGTCAACAATGAAGCACTGTAGCATTCTGAGTTCAAGGGAATAGTTTAGAGCCAGTGTTGAATTACTCCAGAGAAGTTGACAATTTCCCTTTCCGGTGCAAGCTGCACCCGTACATCAAAATAGATCCCTAGAGCATGTGGGAAGAAGATGTACTGTATATACTTAATGTTTTTGTAGGGTCCTTTAACCAGGTATGTGGCTTTCTCTTCATTAAAAGGACACTGTTTCTATGAGGGGCACAAGTCTGGGTATTTGGTGAGGTGACGTGACTTTCCACCTGATGAATCAGTTAAAGACTCTCCCTTCACCAAACATGGAGAAGATCCAGCACAATGCTCTCTCTTCCATGGAAACTTACCTATTCTTTCTAATTAATTTAAACCATTCCACCACTCCTTCCCACTAAGCCACACACACATTCACACACATAATTGAGTATCTCATTTTGCTTACACATTATTAGTGATACTTTGCATTCTGTATTCCTTCTTAGGAAACCCTGGCGGTGTGGTGGTTAAGTGCTACAGCTGCTAACCAAAAGGTTGGCAGTTTGAATCCACCAGGTGCTCCTTGGAAACTCTATGGGTGAGTTCAACTCTGTCCTGTAGGGCTGCTATGAGTTGGAATGGACTCGACAGCAACACGTTAGGTTTTGGTTTATTCCTCCTTAAGTACGTTATATAGTGCAGACACTTTAACTTATTATTTTAATTGTTCTTGTATTTGCAGTTGATTTTATTTCATGAAATACATAATCAAGTACTTAATTCTATCTTGTGAGAGACATTTGCAGCACCAAACTTTTCTTCAGCGACTTCATAGGCTCCACTCTATGTTGATTAAACATTGATTGATTTACCCCTTGACTTCAAAATGCAGAAGTGTCTGCACCCTACTGTAGCATCCAACTAATTTTAGAATGAACATTATGTTATTTTCTCCACTAGACTTTATTTAGATAAACTTGCTCCTGTGGAGTCTATTCTGACTCATAGAAACCCTATAGGGCAGAGTAGAACTGCCCTGCAGGGTTTCCAAGGTGGATTTGAACTGCAATCTTTTTGTTAGCACCCTAGTTCTTAACCACTGCACCACCAGGGCACCTTTTGTTTAGACAGTAAACAGCTGTTGTTTAGACAGTAGAGGGGGAAAAAAAGAAAGCAGAAAGTTTTTTTTTTAATAAAACAAGTATGTAAGTATGTGATTCAAGCAAGGTGCTAGAAGATACACACAGATATTTTGGCTTGAGATAATTACGTGAAATACTTTTTATTTTTTTCTTTTCATCTTTCTCTCTCTTTTTCTTTTTTTTAAAATGATGTGTTATTTTTTTTTTCCTTTCTACCTGAAACCTGAGTAGAGAAGCGTGGGAAGGTAGCTACAGATGCCAAAGAAGTTAAAATCTGTCATCAAAGCTACGCCTGCTGTTTCTTTACATCCTCCCTATGTTATTTATCCTCATCCATAATTCAGTCTTTAAAAAAGGAATATGAAACAAAGCGAGGAATAAATGGTGACACGATGTCAAAGATCCCTTGGGAGTCTGACATTAGAACACAGTTCATTTTGCATCTTCTGATCACCTTGTCAGATAAACATACAATCTCAGTACTTCCTTATTCATTGTATAAATAAGCTGAAGATTGGATTACTTTTATTTTTCAGCAAAACAGAGTCCAAAATGTTATTTTTACTTTTGTTTCCAAGGGTGGAAAAAAAAAAAGAATCAACAACGCTGTTATAATTTTTATGCCTTGTTTATATAAAGCTATTTTTTTTAATTTTGGAATAATACGTGTTAGATTTCATAAAGATAAACAGAAAGCACACATTTTCAAACAAATGCTACTATAGTATAGGTGGTAAAGCCATATCAGGAAGATAGGATAATAATTAGTCTCAGGCCTTTGTCTTACCAGGGTCCAGCATTCCAGGTTGGGTGCCAGAAAAATGTCCGCTAATGGTGGAAGTGTTGAAAAACAAATTTTCTGTTCATTTTCAAAAGATAACTTATGAAGTGATGATATGCTGTAGGAACAATAGGACAGCTAGCAGTCAGTGGAACATATGAATTCTCCAGTTTCATCCCTACAATTCTCCTTGATTTTGGGCGGAGGTGGTATAGGATTATTTAGACCTTCCCTCTATTTAATGGACACATTTTAAGATATCCAGAGACGTGAACTGTTAGATGGTCAAACATTAATATTTATAGCTTATACAGAAAGAAAAGTCAAAGAAAAAAATTATAACTTTCAAAAGACCACAAAACTGGGTAGTAACAGAACCACCTTCCACTGTGGGACCTTTTTGGATGAAAATTCTGGAGTCTGGAGGAAAAAAAAAAAAAAAAAACTCATTCTGTTTTACTTGAACTCTATATTAAAGTGCCAGCAATGTCTTTAAATCCTAATGTTCTGTTTTGGTAAGGAAAATGAGAAACCATTAGTACTTACTTCAACATTGTAATCCCAAAAGCAAACTATGCAAATAGAAAAAGAGACCCAAGATTGTATTCTCTTGAAAAGAACAGATAAGATATAAGCCATGTCCAATTTAATGAAGTGAAGGAAAAAAAAAAAAAAAGGCTATCCAAATATATTAGAAAGGAAAGTGATTTACTGATGACAAATAGTTGTAATAATTTAAGTGATTCGAGATATTATTTCTTTTAAGTATATGTTCAATTATTTAAGTTTTACACTGATGATGTTTGATAAAGTTACCATGTTCAGGCGGATTTGTGGCTTTATTTGTTTAGATGTCTTCCAAATTATCTTTATGGCTCCCTGTAGCATAAGCCTTTAAGGTGACACTCTAGAAAAAAAGCAGCTGAATTGGAGCTGTTGTGATCCATTTTCAACCTTGAATACTATGGAGTGACTTGTAAAACTGGTACAGAAACAGCAATATTAAATTAATCTCTAGGAAATCAGTCTAAATAACTACTTATATCTCAATGTAATCTGGTAACTCTTAACATAAATCTAGTTTAAGCATCTACAAGGCTAAATTATTAGAGGAAAGAGTGATCTCTTTTCAATGGATAAAAATCAATAATTTAGCATTATTTGACTCCAAAGAAAACAAAACTGAACAATTGGCTTAACAAAATAAAATTATTTTAAAATTAAATAGGTAAATTTTCCACACTGATGCTTTAATAATTTTTCTCCCTTTCTTGAGGAGAAAACAAAACAAAACAAAAAAAACTCTTTAAGTAGTCAATTTAAAAATTATGGAAGATTTTTTGTTATTGAGAATCTAAGATAAATCAAGATGCCTAAGTGGAGATAAATAGTCGGGATTCTGTTTCAGCGGCATTGAAGTGCACATGAGCACACACATAATTACTGGGGTTTCTGGAAACAGTGAAAAGCTGAAGAAAAATCAGTTCAGAAATATATGAAATCCACCTATGTCAAAGTAAACTTCTGTAAAATATTAACTAAAATTGACTATATGAATAAAATGTCTCATACATTTCTGATAACTTGAATATGGTAATTTTAATTTGTTTCTTATTGATTTTAGCAGATCGACCAATAAGTAATATTTTATTAAATTTGTTTAAAAAGAAAGATTATCTTGATTCAGTTTTACAAAATGGCAAAAGTGATAGAATTTCAGCTTTTATTTTCACTGTTAAATTTGTTCTTTATGAACTTTTTAGGATGAAAATTGAAGCAAATGTAGTTAAAGATAATATTTTGAAATTAAAAAAAGGTTTTTTTTTAATGCTCTTATTCTACTGTATTTTAAAATAAGAGCCAGTAAAGGATTTCAAGCACTTGTCATCAAAAGTTTCATACAGAATATTTGAAAATAATGATACAAATTAAAGAGGAAAATAATTTAGAGAAGTCTAGAAAGGGAAAATTAAATTAGATATTGAATCTAAAAGCATGCATTGTAATTAATTACACATAAAAATATAATGCTGAAGAAAATTTTCAACTGAAAAAGCTTTAAATATATGAGTTCTTTGATGTACTTAAATTTGATGAAAATTGTAAAGAATGAAATTTAAAATCATTACTAGGGAGATTAACAGAGATTATCTTTGGGCGGCAACATTAGTTACCATTTATACTGTTTTTTGAGTTTGCATTTTTATCTCCTAAATTATCTCCATGGCCACAGTACTTTCATAATTTATTTTAAAAATAAAGGGAAATTAATTTGAAAGTATTTTGATCATATTATAAATACGCCCATGTTTCTGGCCCCTAATAGAATCTGGATTCCTCATCATGGAACACAGAGTGACTGTGCCTGGAACTACTCATCATGAATTAAATACAATGAAATAAATTGAGTAAGATAGTTGTTGTAATAGCAATCCACAAAAAAATGGAAATTATACAATCTGGATCAGGCCTAAAAAGTTTAAGAAGGCAATAAAAATCTACATGACCTTGTGTCTCATACCTCCATGTCACTTCCCTCTGTTACATACATGCCTCTTTTTAACTCACATCTCTGCCCTCAGGAAAGGTTCACTCAAGCCACTGGCAGAGAAGGAAAGTAGTTGAGAATGACTGACAAATGACTCTTCATATTCTTTTGGCATTAGTTGAAAATGGAAAGTTGCTATATTACAGCCCCACTCAGCAGTGGTCTGAAAGAATAGTAGTGAAAGAACTCCTAATAGTCTGGGTTTGGGGCAGTACGTTTGGTCACTCAGATTGTACAGAGGAATCAGTTGGCTCAGTCACAGTTATATGGGTACGTTAGTCCCTGAAAGTAATAGCAATGAAGATACAGGAAGATACTGGAGAAGTGGCACGTGGATAGACTGATGGGTGTGGTGGACTCAAAGTGTATGGAACTTTGTGCCACATGTTAACGCTCACCTGAGACTATCAACTGCAGAGACGACTCTCAACAACCAGGTTTGCAGGGTGAGTTCTCTTGTGTATATCATCTCTGTCCTCTGGCGCCAGTGTTTGTCAATGGGCTCATGAATGGAATAGCCCTGGAGACAGGGATAGAGGTTATACAAAGGTCCAGGAACCTGGGTTCTCTTTCATGAAGGCTAATCTATCTAGATTCACTGCAGAATGTGAACAGTGAGCAGGGACTCACACAGAGACCATAATATTGCCTCACGCCCCAAGTCAACACAGTCGGTTACCTGCTAGAAGGTATTTTATATCAGACTTCTTTCTCTGAAGGGGCAGTGGTTCATCCTAACCTGAATCCATACTTTCTTAAGATATAGGTTCGTTCTCCCTGCCCGCAGTGTCTCTGTCACCCAAAGGCTCTGGAAGCTTGATATAATTCAAGGGTATCCCACATATTACCTAAAACCAGAAGGTGAATTTTACAGTGAAGATGGCAATATGTGCATGACAATGGAATCCAATATTCTTACCATGTATCTCATGCAACTAACAATATAACATGGTAAATTGACTTGTTAAACACTCATTTAAAGTGCCAGCTTAGAGGCAACATTCTGTGGGGAAGGATGCTGTTCTATAGGATATAGTATGTGCACTAAAAGCCAATGATGTTGAGATTCTGAGGATATTTTCATGAGATTTCTTGGTCCAGTGTTCTCCAGCAGGAATTCTGTCAATGTCTGCATCTTGTTGCCCTGAAGGCTTTCTCAAAATTTGTTTGCAAAGCAGGCCTCTCATGCCTCTGAATTAACATTCACCCCCAGAAGCAACCATTATCCACTGACATGATTAAAAAAACCAAACCCATTGCTGTTGAGCTGAATCCAACTCCTAATGACCCCATAGGGTGTCCAAGTCTGTAAATCTTTACAGAAAAAGACTGCCATATCTTTCTCCTGCAGAGCCACGGGTGGTTTCAAACCACCTACTTCTCAGTTAGCAGTTGATTTTGGTTAGCCTTACACAACCAGGGCTCTTTGCTGACATGATTAGGTATATAAATATTCCAATTTGCTTGCCCCTTGTATGGCATATTTCCAAGGGTTTTTCTGTGGGGATTAAGTTCCAGTGGCCACAGAGGGAAATGACTTGATGAAGCACCTTTTCTTTTTCCTTGCTTTTATTTCCCTTATTCATTTCATCACTCTCCTGCCAATGTTTCCTTCATTTCCCAAAAAACATGTATGCACCTGAAACATCTCAATTAACACCAGGATTAAACCCATGGCTGACATATAGTGGTGGATGTGGAAACCAATGTGTCAATTCTCCTAAATGCTACCTCCTAAGGGACAATTCTTCTGCTAGGGGAAATATTTAAATGATCAATTTTCACCTGGCTAAATACAGATGATCAATTATCAAAGAAAGAAGAAGGTATCCTAGCGAAGTAATCAACTATGAGGAGATAAAACTGAAGATCAAGGGAAGTATTTGTGAAACTCAAAGCTTTCACTAGGCATCTCTTTACTTCTATACACCAGGATAATGGCAAGTGGGAAAATTACAGTAACCAAGATCTAACAAGTTCACACCAATTAAACTATTCTCTTGGTGATAAAAGTTCAGGACACTCTACTAGGCAAAACAAAACAAAACAAACAAAAACCAAAAATTGTGCTCCTTATTTCTCAGGGAAATCTGAAATTAGTGAAGGGAGGTGGGGTGGGGAGAAAATGAAGAATTTCATTCACTGTCTTTAACAGTGAGGATTGTTGATTGTTTACTAACTCTGTGATCTAAATGGATTTAAAGAATCTGCAAGTTACTCTGTGACTGACTAGATTTATAGATGTCTTCTCAAGGAAGAAAAGAAGCCATTTTATTTTTAGAAAAAAATGAAAGTCCCATAATACAATGTAAAGTGGAGGACATGAGTAATATGAGACATGCAAGTTAGCACCCTGTGATGATTAAGGTTGTGTGCCAGCTTGGCTGGGCCATGATTCTCAGCAGTTTGGCAGTTATATAATGAAGTAGTTTGGTAATTATGTAATGGTGTAGTAATCCTTCATGATGTGATCTGATGTGATCAACTAATCAATTATAAGGGGATTTTCCCAGGGGTGTGCCCTACATCGTATATACATATATATATATGTATATGTATATATATATTTTATATATAGACGTTCTGGCAAAACTTGTTCGCTTGATCTGGATCCTGCACCCAGCTTGTCATCATCTGACCTCCAGTTCTTGAGACTTGAGCAATCTTGGGATTTTTCTCCCTACACGCCCTGTGATCCAGCACTCTGCCACCTAACTTGCCAATCTTGAGTTCAACAGCCCCTGCAGCTATGTGAGTTAGGAGAAGCCTCCAGCCTGACTCCTTACCCACAGACTTTGGACTTGTCAGCCTCTATGACCTTGTGAGCCATTTCCTTGAGATAAATCTCTCTATATCTATCTGTCTACCTGTCTACCTGTCTGTCTGTCCATCTGTCCATCTCTCTACCTATCTCTCTACCTACCTATCTACCTACCTACCTACCATCTGCCTATCTCTCTGCCTATCTCTCTACCTGTCTCTCTGCCTATCTCTCTACCTGCCTACCTGCCTATATGCCTACCTGCTTATCTACCTGCCTATCTGCCTGCCTATCTACCTGCCTATCTATCTATCTATCTATCTATCTATCTATCTATCTATCTATCTATCTATCTATCTATCTATCTATCTATCTATCTATCTATCTATCTATCATCTATCTATCTATCTTCTATCATCTATCTATCTATCTATCTATCTATCTATCTATCTATCTATCTATCTATCTATCTATCTATCTATCTATCTATCTATCTATCATCTATCATCATCTATCTATCTACCTGCCTATCTATCTATCTACCTGCCTATCTTCCTGCCTATCTATCTATCTGTCTGTCTGTCTGTCTATCTACCTACCTATCATCTATCTATCTATGTATCATCTACCTACCTACCTACCTATCTGTATGTATATATATGCATCACTAGTTTTGCTTCTCTAGAGAACCCAGCCTAAGATACACCTTACCTCGAATGCAAACTCTGTAACTTTCACCACCTACCTCCTATCTTTGTGCTTTCTTTTTGATTCTGAATTGTGAGATGCCAGTGTCACAGGACCACTTGTTGCATGTACATGCACAATTTAAAAACGTAGAAGAGTTAATTCACCATAAGGAAAATCTTTGACAGAGGGGAGATATGAATTGGTGGAGAAATTCTTTCCCATGCAGGACATGTGGCCTTTCAGAAGGTAGTGAAATCAAATAGTATCATTTAATACCAAATTGTTGCCAACTTGCAAGGTGTCCTTATATTGTTTTCATTCCTTCCTTGCCTCACTGCCTTTTCTCACATTCTTTCCTCTCTGGAATTTCACTTCTTAAAGATATAATAGCCCATTATCTTTTGCCTCAGGCTCTATTTCCTGGGGAACTCCGGCGAAGACAGAAGCACCTCATCCATCAGTGTTTTTATAATCCTTAAGTGGACAATAATGATTTAATAAATTTAAGCGGAGCAATCCATTCAATATTAATAAGCATCTTAAATTATTTATTTTTATAAACATCTTAAATCTATTAGCTTAATTTTTCTCTAAAACATTACACTTGTGTGAGACATAGTACTTTAAGTCACTAATAATTTTCCTAGATTTCTAATTAAATTATGTTTATCTGTGGCAGATATTTACCTAAAAAAAAATTTTTTTAATTTAAATTAGTTTCTAAGAGTACTGCCTATGATTTAAATAGCTATGAGTCCCTGGATGGTACAGTTAGCACATGACTCCTAAGGTTGGCAGCTTGAAACCACCCAGAGGCACTGAACACACCCTGCGGCACCTTAGCAGACAGGTGTGATGATCTGCTTCTGAAAGGTCACGATCTTAAAAACCCTAGGAGTAGTCCTACTCTGCAAACATGCTGTTGCCATGAGGTGGAATTTTTTCTCCTGTTGTCTCCATATGAATTTCAAAACATCTGTCATCACTTCGCTCACAATAAAATGATGGATAAAATATATAAAGTATTTTACACTAATGTAATGAAGAAGAAACTCAAACTCAAAGTATTTAAAATATTTTGTTACACAGGAGAGAGGACACTTTTTCTACTGCCTTGCTTGGAGAAATGGTACCGATTTTTTATTGTCTTAACTTTATCTTGCTCAGTGAAATGAAGTTCAAGTTACTGGGAAATAATAAACTTCTACAGTCAATTGTTTCTAAGCAATAAAAAGATTTCTGCTAAATTTTGCTAGGTTGACGTTGTTGTTACTCTTGTGTCACCGAGTCGATTCCAACTCATAGTCACCCTGTCAGACAGATGGGGTTTCCTAAGGACTTTTTTTGTGTGTGTGTTTAATCTTTACAGAAGCAGATCACCAGATCCTTTCTCCAGCAGAGCCACTGCTAGGTTGGAACTGCCGGCCTTTTGCTTACCAGCTGAGTGCCTAACCTTTGTGCTACCAGGATTCCATATTGATATTATCAACTATTTTTTTTCACATTGAAATGTATAAATATTTTAGCCCAAATACTTTCACATGTATTGGCTGCTTTAATTAAGCAAAACTTTCAAAATTTTTACAGAGAAAATCCCCATTAAAAAGTTTTATTGATGTGTAAGATTTTTTTTTTTTGAATGTTTACTGCATTTAAATGTTGAAAATCATGGGCTTTCTCTATTTAATTCCATTTCAGTGTAGAATATTTAAATTTATGTAGTGAAATGGGTGCTACTTCAAAATACTTTCCCACAAGTGAAGATACTAATAGAAAAAAAAGTATACAATTTATAAAGAAAATCTTGTGTATGGTTGTAGATTTTGTCATGTAATATATCTTTCTTTTTATAAGCTTTGTTTTCAATAAATACAGTTATCTAAAGCTCAAAAGCTATAATTTTGATGTTGCATATGTTATCTATTTTGGTTAAAATTTTCCAACTCATTTTGAAAAAGGAACTTAAACTTAGAAGACTCATTAAAATTAGTAGCATTGTAGTATAAATTAATTGAACATAAATAAATTAATTGAACAAGTAGTTCTTCAAAGGCTTAAAGATTTCTAAAATATAATTGATGATGGTAGTGAGGACAAAATGGTTTTAATATATAAAATAATGGTTTGTTCTAAAATTTTGTAATTTAGTTACGAAATTACATTTTACGACTATAGCTTCTATTTTGATAGGTAGAATTTTACATCTTATTGAGATGCACAACTGTGTGTTTACCACAACCAATTCCTTACATGTTTCTTTTTATAGGCTTCTCAATTTAGTAGAAACAGGAATTTTACCATGATACCGGGCTCCACCAAGATATATTTTCTGATTATCATCTCACAGACAAGGAGTTTTATCTTCAGTGTTCAACCTTTTAACTGGCTTGTGATAGAATCATAACAATAATAAATGGTTCTCCTTTGAGGAACGAAGTTTCAAAAGTTTTATGGGGATTGCATGACAATATCAAACCATTATTGGAACTAAGTTAACTGCTTTTATATTTGAAGCATCTGTTATGTAATTTGTTGACAAAACTGGCAATATTTAGCTGTTCTTCTGCTAATGCAGCTAAGACGTTAACAGCTATTGTTTCGTATTTCATATGTGCACTAGACAAATAGAAATTAAAAGTGAGCAAAATACAGATATAGTGTCCCCATTTTACGATGAAACAAAGTGTTCTTCAAAGGACTTATGTTACGCGCCCAGAGTAACAGAATTAATTGATGAAGCATGCAGATCTTTAAAACCCCATTCCAGTATTGTTTTAATTAACTATGATACCTCTCGTAAATAAAACCATTCGAGCAACAATTCTGTTCTCAGCCCATGGACTATATCCCCCTAGGGGGTGTTACAGTTCTCATAAAAGTCTACAAACTCATGCAAGCCTTTTTTTTTGTAAACTGAGTTAATAAGATTATATATGTATATGTATGTCGCTTTTTTTTTTTTTTTTTTTAGCAAACACAGATGTTTTTGTTACTAATTCAACAGAGAATCGTTTTAGTGAAGTGGACATGCTGATAGGCTGAGAAGAGAGTGATATGCAGGCCTTAACAGTGTAGACGGTTTAGAAGAAAAAGCTTTCCATAGTTTACTAGGGAATCGATAAGGTACAAGAAAGTGCTTTTTGAAAGCAATTAAATTCAAATAGGATGGAATTGCTGAAATCAAATTTAATTAAAAATTGCTAAATGTATTTATTTTAGTAAGGTGACTTTAAACATATTTCCAGCTGCTACCAAAATGTTTAACTCTTTTTTTTAATAATTTTTATTGTGCTTTAAGTGAAAATTTACAAATCAAGTCAATCTCTCACACAAAAACCCATACACAACTTGCCACGTACTCCCAATTAATTTGCCCACCATGAGACAGCCCGCTCCCTCCTTCCACTCTCTCTTTTTGCGACCATTTTGCCAACTTCTAAGCCCCTCTACGCTCTCATCTCCCCTCCAGGCAGGAGATGCCAAAAATGTTTAATTCTTAATGAGAAATAATTTTCTAGCTTAATGACTGCCTGCTGTCAACGTGGTATTCTCCTCCCTATCCCGCACATGCCTTTATTATGGATATAAAATACTTGTGCTTGGCTAGGCACCCTAGGTTCAAGGGCATAGCTTAAATAGTAATGCTTTAAAATATGTGTGCTGTTTGCATCAGTTTGTTTAGCTGTTAGATAAGAAAGCTGTGCATTCATCTAATCCTTTGGCAAATATTTACTCAATACTGTGAACCAGACCCTCTCCTAGGCCCTGAAAATATAGCTGTGACTAAGCAAAACAGACAGGGCTTCGGGCCTGGTGGTGCTTGCTGCCTTTTAGTAGGGGAGATATAATATAAGCATAACGAACATGCAAATAGATACTTATAACGCTAGATAGGAGTAAGTGCTTAGAAAAAAAGTTAGGAAGAGAGAATAGAAAGTGATGCTTTCTATTTTAGAAAGAGTTGTCTAAGAAGGCCTTTCCAAATAGACACTGGAGAAGAGACCTAGAATGAAGTGAAGGAACTAGACTTCCAGACAGAGGGATAACAAATGCAGAGCCTTTCAGGGAGGAGTGTGCGTGGCCTGTTCACGGAACAGCTAAGGAGGCCAGTGGATCTGGAGCTGTTGAGAAAGGATAGAATAGGAGGAGGAGAAGAGGCTGGAGAAGTAGTCAGGGATTGCTCATATAAGGAGCCTCAGGTTTCATTCTAAGTGTAACATAAACCTTGGGGTGGTTTCTAGTAGGAGGATAAAGTTATCTGACTTAAATTTAAAGGATGACTCTAACTGCTTTGTAAAGAACAGACTCTACGAGAAAGGAAGCAGGGAAATCAGTTAGGAGGTGGTGATTATAGACCTCTAGGTGAGAGATTTTGGTAGACTAGTGATGGAGGTGGTGAGATGTAGTCAGATTTGATATATTTTGAAGTTAGGGTCAATAGGACATACTGATCGATTGCATTGTGAAAAATAGCAGTCAAGAATAACTCCACGGTTAAAAAATTGACTTGAAGCGTACATACAAGGCATTTTCACTGGCTATCCCTGAACAGTGGTCTTGTTAAAAAGTCAAATCAAACCCATTGCCATTGGACAAAAAAAGAAAAAAGAGCAAAAATAATCGTGGCTGCCATAGAGATGTGCCATTTTGATCTGCCTTCAAGAAACAACTTGCTTTTCTGCTGACAGGAGTGTAATTAGTTGACAGGCTCCCGCTGCTTTGCCTTTGGGATTTTTTTCCCCCCCAGCATTTGAGCTTAGGGAGGGCTGTTCCAGGAAAGTCAACAGCCAATGACTGGGCACTATGGTGACACTAACACCAAAACCAAAGCTGTTGCCATCCAGTCTATTTCTATTCAAGTCGATTACACAGTAGGGGTGCTCCACAGGGTTTTCTTGGCTGTAATCTTTACAGAAGCAGATCACCGGGCCTTTCTTGTATGGCTTCAATGGGTGAGTTCCAACTACCAACATTTAGGTTAGTAGTGGAGTGCAAACTGCTTGCAGTACCGGGGACCATAGGGGATACTAGGGTCTGGTTATTTGTGGCTCAGTTTAGGACTCCTCTATCAGGCCATCTTTGTTCCAGACAATGGATACCACTAACACTTTGTCAGATTTGTATGGAAGTTTCAGGTTTTCTTTGCTCAATTTTCTTCCACCACTGTTTTTTCACAGGTGTTTTATCTGCAATGCAGTCTGAAAACCTTTCCTACCCGATCCTATTTTCTTTCACAGGTTGTTTTGGTTTCCTACTGATGGTATAACAAATCATAACAAATTTATAGGCTTAAAACCACTTGAATTTATTCTTACAATTCTAGAAGTCAGAAGTCTGATACGGGTTTCACTTTGCTAAAATCAAGGTGTCAGTAGGGCTGCATTCCTTTTGAAGACTCTAGGGAGAAACTTTTCTTACTTTTTCCAGCTTGTAGAAAAAGCTTGTAGTAAAAAAAACTTGGGCGCCTTAATTCCTTGTCTCATTGCCTCTTCCTAAAACTTCAAAGCCAGTAACATAACATGTTAAAGTCTCTCTCTAACTCTGACTTGCCTATTTTATAAGGAAGGACCTTTGTATACACTGGATCCACCTAGATAATTCAAAATAATCTCCCTATTTCAAGATCTTTAACTTAATGAGAAATTCAAGGGCCATTTTTCCACGTCAGGTAATACATGTACAAATTCTGAGAATTGCAATTAGGATGTGGATATCTTTAGTGGGCTATCATATCATTTGCCTAGCACATAGACATCACCTGTCCCCTCCTCAAATAAACCATTTGCCCTCCTATCGCTCTGTGGGAGGACCCAAACTGACACATTATAAAATAACCGTTTACTTAGATGGAAGCAATACACGTTTTGCAGAGTGACATGTAAAGACACCTTTAGCAGTTGTACATTTAAACAATTGTCTCTGGATAAAATCATATTACAATAATAGGAAATTTTGAAGTTCAGGAGTCACGTAGTGGTCTAAAAGGCTAACGTGCCCTGCTTCCAACTGAAAGGTTGGACTCCACCCAAAACATCTCAGAAGAAAGTCCTGACAATCTATTTCCAAAAAAATCACCCTCAGAAATCCCTATGGAGCACAGTTCTTCTCTGAGACTCATTGGGTCACCAGGAGGTGAAATCAACCGGATAGCAAGTTTTATTTTATTTTATTTTTTGGAAGTAGATGCTGATACATCTTCAAATGTTTACATAGTACCTGATATCATTGCAACCCGTGTGGTAGCTAATAAATGTCAATAAAAGGTGTGTGCAAATTACATGTTAAAAATCAACTTGTGTAAGAAATAAAAGTTAAGTATTAAATATGTATTTTCCTTTTTATTTTAGCTTATTACTGCTGAAAGCGTTTATTGCAAAATGAAAGTGTTGGCAAGCAATAAAATAAATAAAAATGTGTAGCTCGATCCATTGTACAAATGAGAAAAAAAAAAAAAAACACCGTAATATGAAATCTAGACTTTTTTTCTCAGACTCTGTTTTCTGAAGAAATTTCACATTTACCCTAAAATATTATTTCTGACATTCTCACTGATTCTTCTACCAGATGACCTAGAGGTAAGCGACAGTTCAAGTCACAGGACGACTGGCTGCTACAGCAGCTTTCTGACAGGGACAACAGTATCAAACGGTCCTACCATCATAGCCTAGATGAGGAGATAGCTCTTCCTAGTAGCCTGTGTCCAAGCACACTTTATTAGTGAGCACCTTGAATATTATTATTTATGTCACATCTGGAAAGCAAAGGATTATCACTAATTCTCTCCTGAATTAACTTCATCTTAAAAGGAGAAATTAGTTCACTAAAATTTCCTGTCCAATGTTACTGGGCATGACCTTGGCATGGCTGGGAGTCTACTAAATTCCTGCTGACTTATTTTATTGAAACTAATCTAAAATAACAGATTCTAATGAAAGCTCTGGGACAAATTTCACACTGGGTAAGAGGCCAGAACAGTAGGAGCCTAACCATACCACTCCCATACCCACCTTGATGCTGTTGTCCCCCCATTGCCAGAAACTACACTTACCTCTTCACAGTGTAAATGGTTGGTGTGATTCTACACAAGTTCCATTTCTTTCTAAATAACTGATGTCTCTTAGGTTGAAAAGGCGATAAATTGAACATTTACCATTTATGCCTCACTGTGAAGAGTATCTTCTGTTAAATATGTAAAACGATGTTGTCCATGTTTGTATCCTATGGATGGCTTTCCCCCTAGAGATCAGTTGAAACTTTCCAAGTGTATCTGGAGTGGGTGGAATGCTTAGACAACCATGTTCCTATTGTTATCTTTTAAGTGTTTTTAATCGGAAATTATTTCTCAATTGTCATCTATCTTGTCATTAACCAAATGACTTGATCATGATTCATGCCAGGGTACAAAAAAAGTAAATTCTATCTATATATAATCTTTCCTTTGAAAATATTTCAAAATGCACTATCATAAAAAAGCAGTAATTTGTACATATAATGCAAATACCATTTTACTGACATCTTATTTATTGTTCAATAATTCCAGGGACACATTGCTTATGTGGGAATATCCAGGTTATTCTTTTATGATCTTGTAATTTAATATATAAATATTTTATACACCCTTGGATATTAGTCAATAATACTGAGTACATTTTCATAAATAATTAAAATGACTAAATAAGTAAGACTCTATTTCACAAATTAGTTTCCTTTCAGGACAAATTTTAGTTCAAAGTGATGATAGCAAATTACAAAGGATTACTCTACTCTAATTCATTTTTATACTAATATGAATTAAAAAAATCTCTACTGTGGATTTCTTCACATAATTTCTTTACATATTTTATTTTACTCTTTAAAAAAGCCTTTTGGGCATATGCACAAGTATATCTGTTTTAGGTTAAAGGATTATGAACAAATTTAGAATTTCAGGCCTCACATTCATGGTGATCTTTACTGTGTCACAATAAGGAAACTCATTTAGTGTTCTAAGAGTTCAGGCTGCTAACAAAGAGGTCAGTAGTTTGAATCTACCAGCTGCTCCTTGGAAACCCTATGGGGCAGTTCAACTCTGCCCTGTAAGGCCTCTATGAGCTGGAATTGACTTGATGGCAACAGGTTTTGGATTATGCTATCTAGAGGTACAATGGGATAATAATCACTAAATGATTATTAAGAAATGGTAGTAACAAAAAAATCATTATTGAAAACCTTCCGTATGTTTGACAAGGAGTTGACATCATTAGCTTAGAGGGGCAGGAATTAATAGCCTATTTAATGGCTAAGGCACTTATCTTTGTTGGCTCTTCTTAGAATATCCACAGGTAAAGGATAAAAAGCAAGTAGCTGTCCAAGACATGACAATTAGGCCCTATCTGCTGGAGAAACAGAGGAAGAAGAAGAATCAGGGATAGGAGCAGGATATAGAAGGTAGAAATAGTTGCCTCCATGAACAACTGCTTCCTTTGTCATGAGGCCAGAAGAACCGAATGGCGTCTGAATTCCATTACTGAACATTTTGATTAAAGATTCTGTAGAAGAATCCTGATCAAATGGGGGAAAATGCAGAACAGAACTTCAAATTCTCATGAACTCCAGAATTTCTGGAGCCACAGGGATTAGAAGAACCCCTGAAACTATTGCCCTGAGATAATCTTGAAAACTTATTCCAAAAATATCTCCTGAAGTCTTTTTAAAACTGAATAGTTCAGCTTACCTAATGAAAAAAAAAGTCTGCCTTAACCATTATATTCTTTTAAGAACTATATACATGAGATCAAAGAGAGAACAGTAACTTGTAAGATTAGTTAAGAACCTTAGGAGGTAGGGAGTTTATGTTAATATGGAGGAAAAAGTCACTAAAGGAGGATGGGAATGGTTTTACAACTCAAAGAATGTAATCAATGTCACTGAATTATACATGTAGAAAATGTTGAATTGGTGTATGTTTGCTTTGTATATCATCAACAACAACAACAACAAAAAGCAATAACAGCAGTAGCAGCAGCAACAACAACAATAAAACCCTACTACTCTGTTTAAAATCATGCCACTCTATCCCAAAACTGATAGGGAACTTAGGTGACAGGTTTTGAGAACTAAGGTCAGCCCTTTAAAAGACAGAAACCTCAGAAGACTAATCTGAAAGTGCTTGTTTTTCTGAAATGTTTTACTAGGAAGTGACAGTTTGCCAAGACTTAGGAAACCTCTTAAGTTCCACCTTCTTCTGACTGACCCAGGCACAAGTGGTATACCTAAAATAAACATTCAGTCTTACCTAGTAATACATGAATTTATTTAGAGGAGACCCAGATGGTGTTTTTAATCGCATTTTCCCTCTGAATAATATGACTTTGGAAGTGAAAAGTGTGTATGACAAGTGAAACATTGGCTAGATAGATGGTGTTGAAGAACTGGATTTGATTTGGGGGACTTGGCATGGATTGGACATTCCTCACAAGGCCCAGCAGGAAAGTCTCTGGCAACGATTTGATGGCCAGATTAAGAAGATTTTCAGCCTAAACGTGCCAAAAGGAAGAAACTGTAATACTGAATGTGAAGGCGTTGTATAGCTAAGGAAGAGAAAGAACAGTGTAAGAATTGCCTGCTAATCACCCAAAAGAATTATTCAGAAAATATTGAGGAAAAAAAAAATTTGTTATTTCTCATGCTTATAAATAATGAAGATAAATAAGAGAAAGATGAAAAGGATATTAAATGCACCAAAAGTCTTTGCGTGAAGTGGAAACTGAGGTCTGATATTCTAAGGACCCCTTCAACTGTATGGGTCCCCTCAACTCAACCCTGTATGAACAATGATCGTTTCTTAACTCACTTTCACATAGTCACATAGTCAGGCTTGATAAATCTTCGAAAGATAGAAGAGTGAGCACAGCTACAGAAATCAGTGGAATTAAAACTAACTGGATTCCCTATTGAAAGGTCATTTTGATGCCTTTATTAGAATAATCCAGAGTTTATGATCATTTTAGAGTTTTACTTAACATTGAGCCTACTAGGTGCAAGATTTGGCAACTGTTAAAAGACTGACTATTGATGTGGAGGATAGAAAGAAAACAACAGTAATTGAAAATTTCAGCTAAAAACTTGAATGGTTCACTCCACTTCCTCATCATTCCTTTCAGTATCCTGAAATCCACCAGATATTTTCTCTGCACTTTAAATGATGTTGAAACACACTCATTTATTCATGCATAGCGCTTATTGTTTTTCTTATACTTCTACAACACTTGGCTGTTAGAGCAATTATAAACACAAACAGGCATTATAGTATTGTTTCTTTTGTAATTCAAGCAGTCAAATAGTTTACTCAATTAATTATTTGTTTCAAGGAAATCAAGCATGATTGGGAAGCAAAAAGAAATATGAAAATGTGAATAAAAGTGTCTTGTTAACTAACTCATGAGCAAAACGTTCAGGGCCTACCAAATCAAAATCTGTACAGTAAATTAACTCTCAGTAAAACTTCTTCAGACAGAAAGGGTAATAATAAATTGTCTTAAGCATGTACATGAATGCAGGGACTTCTCATAAAATACTTGACCCAATAATGTTCAAAAACTTGCTGATCTCAATTGAGCAGAAAGACGGCCAAATTTAAAATCCATTCAAAAGATGATTGCACCTCCTATTTCTGTCATAGACTCATGGTAGAAAGACTCTATTAACTTGCACATGTTTTAGAAGAACTACCTTCTTTTATGTCCTGGTACATAGAGCTAGTCCAATAAATCCAAATGTATCAGGAACACTGAGACAATTAACTACAGATTATTTGTTACCTAGGAGAGAGGCATGCTTTATGGAGCTATATGACACCATTATAAGTTAGAAGCAATATTTGACTTTTTTGACTCACAAAATGGAAAAAGAGTGTAATATAAAATGTGGACAGCCTTATGTAACTAAGGTCTAATTTAAAATACATTTGAATATTAGACTTAAGCATTTATGTTAAATAGAGACTGAAGAAATGACTCCAATTTTCCAGGTTTCCTAGACTCTAAATAAGTTAAAGCAAAATTAATATCTGAGGTTACTTTGGAAAGGATTAGTCTTTTATAAGCCAGCAGAACTAACCAGGGAAGCTACAGCATTTATAGCACTAATAATTTAACCATAATATAAAACAAAACCAAACCCACGGCCGTCGAGTTGTTTCCGGCTCATAGCAACCCAATAGGACAGAGTAGAACTGCCCCATAGAGTTTCCAAGGAGCACCTGGCAGATTTGAACTGGTCCGATTTTGGTTAGTAGCCATAGCTCTTAACTACTACGCCACCAGGGTTTCCAACCATAATATATAGAAGGCAAATCTATATGATTTTATTTAACTTGATTAATCTTTTGTGTGCCTTTTTAAATTATTCATTTAATATTTTATGTTTAAAATCCTGTTTGTTTTGCAGACTTACAATATTTTCAGGCATAAACAGACTCAGTAATTAGGCTTAGGTGTGCAAATTGATAATTAGACAACTCTCCAAGTTAGGTCATTTTGGTATGTGAAATATCTCCCAAGAGCTAGTCATCAAAGTAATTAATGTTGAAGTGTAAACATGGCAGACTTTTTTTTTTCAAATTCTTTAAGCAACTACTTTTTTTTTTTTTTTTGAGAAAGAGAATTCACAGACCTATATATTCTGGTGGCTGTGAGGACTCTGCCAATCTACCACACCCTACTAGCTCCTTCCTTCAAAATCAGTCCTGAAGAAAATCTAGAAGCAAGAGGAAAATAAGCATGAATTCCAGGAACTTCGATAGCATCCAAAAACTTGAAATATCTCTGGGGAGATTAAAGACTTCTTTGAATTAATATGTGTGTGGAAATTGAGTTGCTGCAGCCAAGATAAGAAAGATTTCAAAGGCAGATGTAACAGAATGGATCGGAAGGAAGTTTTTTAAAAAATAATTTTCTTGCCTCTTCCTCATGTTGCCTTTGACAAGCATTGCTGGTTTCCTCCAGGTGATATCAGTATAGTATAAAACCTGGGCTTGGATGACAAGTTGAAGGGAAAATTTAATGACCAACTACACCCAGGCATTCACTGTCACCACTCCTCCATTGTCACCACTCCTCGTGGAAGTTCGTGCGGCTGATGATTGAGCCCTGTAGAGGTAACTTCTCAGTGCTACTTCTCCTTAATAATTTAAAGGTTAAACATTCCTAGGATGTTTTCCTTGTCTGTGTGGTCCATGGTGGCTCCTTGCCTTATAAATGTTACAAATAGCAGAATTGGAGAGGTAGAAAGAGATTCCAGACATTTCACCTCCAGAATTACCTCACATCTTATTGGACATAATTAAGACACATTGTGAAAAAGGTATCTATTAAGTTCATGTTAGTAGAATCACATAGAAGATGACAAATTCAGTAATCGGATTTTGAACATAAACTGTAGTCTGAGGAAAGGACAAGAGTTTTTTCTTTCCATAGGTGACAGGAGAAAGCCATACAAAACGAAGAGTAATATTGTGATGATATGTAAAAATAACTGAGAAAGGCCAAGTAATTACAAAGAGGTACCAAAGTATGATGATAATTACGACTACCTGAAAATCGAAGGGGAAATAAGCAAAGAAATTTATCAGGAAATTGTTTTTGCACCATTTGAGTGGGAGATGTCTACTTGTCCTGTTATCTGCTTGATCCGAGAATTTTAGTTAGCTGTCATCTTCTGAACATCGTGTACTTCTGGAGAATTTCTAAGAATTCTCAACCTAAAGTGTCCCAAAAGAACAGAAACAGAACAGAAGAGAAGACAGTGGTGTTTTGGTATATATAAATCTAAGGAATAGTATCGTGAAGATTTATTGCTATGGTAGGTGTTAACAGTAAATGGAAAGGTCATGCCCATTGATGATTAAAAGTTTTTCTTTAGTGTCTCATCTGGAAGGTGAGTCTCCAGATTTCAGGATTTGCAGAGATTTTTTAGTTGGATAACTTGGACAGGATGATAATACCTATTGATGATGATCTTTTGCAGTATTTAGCCATTCAAGAGGGAAGATACAAAGATCAGTGTTGGCATTCCCAAATATCCTGTTATTTTCTGAAAAATGGTAGTCTATAGATCCCAGCATAAGTTTACCTCATTTTTATGAGATTAATGGAAATACATAGGCTTGTGAAAGTAGAGGGTGAGGCTTGCGGAAGTTGAGGTTATAGGAGTTCTTTGCCATTGTTAATTTAATACAATTTTTATATTAATGCTACTTTTCTTTCTTATTTTCTAAATATTTAGGAAAACCCAAACAATAAACTTTTGAGCAAATGTCAAAGCTTTAAAAAAAGAAATGTTCTTTAGCCCCTCTTAAATACATTATGTAATTAAAACAAATAGACTAGGATTCTCAAAGTCAGGAGTTATATTTTAAACGCCTTCTTGTGATACACTGTGTTCCAAAAAATTTGGACAGAATTTTAATTTCTCTTTTTAAACTTTCTATCCCTTTTGAACTAGGACATTTAACAAAAATAGTCATAATAGAACTTTGAGAATAGAAAGATTATTCATTTATTGATATAAATATGTTTCATAAGAGAATATTAAGTCTGTCTTGATAGAATTAAGAAAGGGATTTAGTAGATTATATGGGCATATCAATACAGGAATATTTTTATCCCACCATGAGATTGCAAATAAATATTGATTGTGTGAATGTATGGAAAGCTAAGAAAGGTAGAACAAAGTTCCAATACAGTTAAGTGCGCAGTCCCAGGCAGCACTAAGGACAAAACCATATTTGGGTAAGAACCAACCAGAAAGTAAACAATCATAAATGGGTGTGTACTCATGAAGCCTTTTGACAGGCAATACAGGCGTATTAAATATCAAATGTAAGGATAACGAGTCCCCTTCTTTTATGAAATCTTCCACAATAGGCTTCGGTTCTTTATTTTAGGTCCATTTGGACTAGTAATGATTCATGTATGGTATAGTCCTCATGTATTTCTAAAAATTTTACAGCCACATTTCCATACAAGTTTTCTTCCTATTAAATTTGCTGGAGTGGCTAGTAAGAGGGCCAAAAGGGCCAAGAATTACAGTTCCAGGTTGGGTAGGAAGGAGAGTTTGAGGGGTGCTTTAAATCCCTGCCACATAAAGTATTCTTAGGACTCAGAGGAAGTGGTATAAAAAGAATGGTATGATTTATAGTTCTAATTTATATCCACTAGAAAGTTATTCCTTCTTATAATTTTAAGCAAAACAACAAATACTGAAAACGCTAGTCTTGCTTAAACCAAACCGTACTCATTGCTGTTGAGTTGATTTCTATTCATACAGACACTAAAAGTCAGAAAAAAAAAAAAAAAAAAAAAACAGCAAAACTATTTGCTGTTGAGTCAATTTTGACTCACAGGGACCCTATAGTGACTCTATAATATATTCCCTCAGAATTAGGGGTCTTCTGTTACTTTTTTATACCACAGTAGGATGAGATAATTAATTTTATACTGACCATTTTGTCCATAAAATCAAGTGTTTCTATAAAAAGTTTGTTCCTATCGTTGCTGCCTCTTAATGAAAGGCAGATCCATTTAGATACTTCATTCATAAAGCTGTGATTTCAGTTTGAGCTCTGTTTTTAAAAATGCTTTTCTATCTAAAATCTCTTAATATTGTTCAGCCAAGGGCTGAAATTCATGTACTGAAGCCATCTTACAACCTATCTTTTGTTTATACACTAGAATTTCAATTCTGGTTTCAAGACATCCACTAAGAGTTGAAAGTGTGATGAAAACATCAGCATCACAGGCTAACCAAAGACTGTCTTAACATTATGGCTAATTCTATGGATTTTCTTTTTTACCATTTGCAAGACTGAATTAATGTGAAAGTATGATTAGCAAAAAAACAAAAACAAAATCCACGCAGTATAGTTCCTACAAGTTTTCTATCTAATGTGCTCTCAGATGTACTAATTTAGTAAAGTTTATTTCATTATTTTCAAGGGATATTGGTTGTTTGTTTTTACCAGGTTGAAGGGCTTGATCTAACGTGCTGTCAGTGCTGAATTTTGGTGGAACCAATCAAAACAAAACCCACTGCTGTCAAGTCAACTTCAACTCATGGTGACCCTACAGGACAGAGTAAAATGGCCCCATATGGTTTCCAAGGAGTGGCTGTGGATTTGAACTGCTAATCTTTTGGTTAACAGCCAAGCTCTTAACCACTGTGCCTCCAGGGCCAGTACCTAGTAAAGCCCAGAATAAAGGCCACCCGGAACACATCTTTTATTAGTCAGCTTGAGTGTATTACCTTACTGTACTGTGGAACATCTTGGTGAGAATGACTTGAGAGAGAGACAGTTAACTGACTGGGTCTGTTAATAATTTTTGTCTAGAAAGTGAGAGGAACCAGAAGGAGGTAAAGCATTTTCACTGAAAAAGAAGCAGTAGTTGTTTATGTTAGCCAAAACAATGTTTATTTTGTGGTGATATTTTGTACCTGTAATATCCATGTTCAGCTGTGATTACAACATGATCTTGCATTTGTTTTGCTTAATCATGGTTTTGGAGTGACCTTGTCTGCTTATTACTGATATTCTTAAAATTGTTTTTGTTCAATAGACAATATAAACTGTGAAGTTACATATTTGCTGTCATGACAATTTTTTTTAATCTCATCACAGACCTCTGCTTACCCTTCTGTCTTATTGAGGTTTTTGTGCCCACTTTCTCTTTGATGGTTAATAATTACTGCCTGTTCTCTACCACTTTGAGCTTGCATTATATTCACTAAGACCATGAAACTGAGTTCCATTTTGGTATTCCCCTCAGTAATCTCTACCCTAAATTGTAAACCACCTTCAGATCTTAGTCCAAATGAGGATGCCAACGTATTTACTCAACAACTTAATTATTAATTACTCGGTGATGGGTGTGTTTTTCATACCCTTCTGTGATGACTAAGGTTGTGTGTCAACGTGGTTGGCCATGATTCTCAGTGATTTGGCAGTCATGATATAGCTTGGCAGTAGTATGATGTTGTGATCATTGCCATGATGAAATTAGATATAATGTGATCACCCATGATGAAATCTGTTGTGAGTAGTCAGTCAGTTGAGACGGAGTTCCCTTGGGGTGTAGCCTGCACTGAATATAAGTGGACTTTCTGGTGAGGCGCATAAGTTTTGCTCACTTTGGATCCTTCAACTGGCTCCTGCTTCTCTGACCTCTAGTTCTTGGGACTTGAGGTAACAGTTTACCTATTGTCTTGCCTGCCAATCTTGGAATTCTTTGGTCTTCACAGCCTGTATGCAACAGCCTTGCTGTATGACCTGCCAGTTTGGGGTTGGTGAAACCCTGTGTTAAGTGAATCAGGAGAAGCTTCAAGCCTGACCCATGGACTAGGAATGTTTCAGCCTCTACAACAATGTGAGCCATTTCATTGGTATAAATCCCTCTCTCTATATATTTGTACACTTTACTGGTTTTGCTTCCCAGAAAATCTAGCCTAAGACACCTTCTAAAAGGATATGGTTAAGAATGGTTAATCAGATTGAAAATAATAGATTTATTCAAATATTCTTATATCCCTGAACCTTTAGACCCCTTTCTTTAGCTTAAGCCTGGACATCTCATTGATTGTAGGCCATTTCTAAGTACAAATTTTAATTAACCAACCTAGCAGATTATTCACCATTCTCTTATGCTTGAGTCAATACAATAAATCTTGAATGCCATGTTTATATATGTAGCCCAAATCAAGATTATATTTTAACCTCCTTTATCTAATACTGTTAGAATTTAATCCAACACAGACTCCCTAGACTCCTATTGATACATATTGATTAAAAAAAAAAAAATTTCTATATACAGTCTACCTACTTAGAGTTGGCATTGTACTTCTTTGCTTAATGTTGAATTTGCCTGCTGTATATTGGGGAATTTGGTATAGTGTGAGAAACAATGGTATTGTCTTTAGTTTCTTGCCACTTGGGATATACAGTTGCCCACCAAAATTTTCCAACTCTCAGGTTTATTGAGCAGCTGCTTTACCACTGACAGTGTGGGCTGCCATAAGGCAGAGGTCTTTATGACTATTTGAAACTGAAGAAATGGGCAGCGGCAGCAAATTACTATTTTTATGGGGTATCGTATGAGGTGTCTGAATCTGTGAGAGGAAAAATAAAAAATTTTTGTTTGGGACACATATGTCCCAGTGGACTTTGGTGTGACTCTGGGACTCTGGGGATACAGTTAGTAGGTCTGTATACCATCCCAGTGGACCCATCATGTAGAAAAAAAATCCATACTACCCACCAAAAATTCAGACACACTCATAGATTCAATGTGCTTCTACTAATGAAAACACATGGTATCAACAAAAAACTCAAAGCAGAAAAAAATTGGATCTCAAAAGGGTTAAGAGAATATAAGTCTACTCGTGAGGGAACTGCACTTAGGGAACCAATGAAAAACATTTATGCCAGGAAGGCTAACATTTCCACCATTGGGGTATGGCTGGGTTGTCTTCATTGGCAGTGGAGGGTAAATGTAGTTTATAAATTCAAATTTTTATCCTGATGTATGTCAATCCCAATATTCCCACATCAATTTTCCTTTATCACTAGAGCTTTTACCTCTTATTTTAAGGGGTGAGAGGTCTAGAAGTGTTAACATTTTAATTGGCAATATAACTTTAGAGCACTTACAATCAGACCCTTAACTTGAGCCTCAATCTTACCTGCCTTGAACTATATAGCAGGCAAGGGACTCCTTCAAATATGCTTTAGAAGGTTTCTCATTTTTTTTATTTGTGTTTGGAGTCAGAAATTCACAGTTTTCTGTTTTCTTCACATACATTCACAAGGGAAGTCAGGAAAAGCCAGTTAACATTGCATTCTTTGTAATCCCTGTTTTTACCACAATGACTAAGTATCCTTGACCACCAATTGCTTTTTCCTCCATCTGTACTTTGTAAATATGATACTACTCTACATAATAGAATACTAATGCCTCATCTTCCTTCCTGGCAAGGGGAATATACTCCTATGCTGTTTATAAATTCCAGTCATAAGTTCCTGATTTCTATTTTCAAGGTCTGATATTTTGTAAAATCCTCCTGAAGGAACGATTCCGTTAATCAGTTGCACACTAATAAACAGGTAGAATACTAATACTGGATAATCTGAGGAGAGTTTGCTATAATAACTATGTACAATGATGAGTTAGTTCTTGCAGAAACAAGCGATAGGGCGCCCTACCATCCTGGTCCCCCAGAGGCCAGTTAAATAAGCAGTTTCTAGTACTGAAAAAGGGGTCTCTGGGTGGCACAAATGGTTAAGTGCTTGACTACTAGCCAAAAGGTTGGCAGTTTGAAGCCACTCATGGATACCTTTGAAGACAGGCCTGGTGCTCTGCTTCAGAAAGATCGCAGGCTTGTTGAAAACCCTATAGAACACAGTTTTACTCTGCACACATGGGGTCACCATGAGTCAGAATCAACTTGATGGCAACCAACAACCCCAGTACCCAAAAAGTGAGCTGAGTGGAGAGCCCTACTTTTGGCAGATAAGAGCAACCAGCTCAAAAGAACCTGTCAAAAATGGAGCAGAAGTAATAAATACCCTTCCTCACATCACTTCCTGCCCTTGGGATTTGCTAATGGTGCCCTTTATGGGTCAAATTCAGCTTAAGATGGACAATCAGGGAGACCATCAGAACAGGATGAGGATCACAAGTGGATCTGGAGGGGAAAATAGAAGATATCGAGCATAGTCAGAAAAACCAAGGAATATAAACAATGAGAAAACTACAGGAAAATAAAAAGTAGCAGCAACATAAAATAAAATGAAAGTGATAAATTTGTGTATATCAATTATCATACTAATTGTGCATGCAGCACCTCTTCCCTATTAAAAAAAAAAAAAACCCTTAAATTGATGAAAAGGCAATATCAAGATCTATATTGTTCAAAAGGAGGAAACTGTGAGGAAAAAAACCAAAAGATTGAAAAGAGAGATCAGACAATTACACACACACACACACAAATTTTAATGAAAATGAAGGTGAAGCATCAAAAAACAAAAAACAATATACGTGGACAAAAACCAAAAACACTGAATAAAACCATGCAGGAAATGATGTGAAGGTTAAAAAAAATGAAATAAGGAAGACTTAGCAGATATAATATCTCTGCAAAAAGGAAAATGGCACCTAAGTTTGTAAGGCAAAAATTCTAGAAATAGAAGATTTTTTTAAAGCTTAAAACAGCATAAACACACTCACACAATGAAAAAAAACAAAGCTTATACAACATTCAGACTGTCTGATAAACTACTCTACAAAAAGTCCAAAAATCTAGAGACATATACCAAAAACCAAGCCCATTGCCACTGAGTCCACTGTGACTCATGGTAATCCCATAGTACAACTGCCCCACAGGGTTTTCAAGGCTGTAAATCTTTACGGAAACAGACTGCCACATCTTTCTCCTGAGGAGTGGCTGGTAGGTTCAAACCATCAACCTACACTTAGCAGCTAAGCTCATTAACCACTGCACCACCAGGGCCCATATAATAAGCTATATGATAAGAGACTATAAGAGATACATAATAAACATTAAATATTTTATCTCCCAGGGAATAAACATTATTTTGTATTCATGGAACACTTACAGAAACTAATCATATACTTGGGCAATAAGAAATCATTAATATGTTCCTCCAAAGAGCAGTTCTGCAAGTCTTATTTTCTGATTATAATACAATCATGTTAGAAGGCAATAATTTTTTTTATAATTTTTATTGTGCTTTAAGTGAAAGTTTACAAATCAAGTCAGTCTCTCATACAAAAACCCATATACACCCTGCTACACACTCCCAATTACTCTCCCCCTAATGACACAGCCCGCTATCTCCCTCCACTCTCTCTTTTCGTGTCCATTTCACCAGCTTCTAACCCCCTCCACCCTCTCATCTCCCCTCCAGACAGGAGATGCCAACATAGTCTCAAGTGTCCACCTGATCTAAGAAGCTCACTCCTCAGCAGCATCCCTCTCCAGCCCATTGTCCAGTCCAGTCCATGTTTGAAGAGTTGGCTTCAGGAATGGTTCCTGTCCTGGACCAACAGAAGGTCTGGGGGCCATGACCACCCGGGTCCCTCTAATCTCAGTCAGACCATTAAGTCTGGTCTTATGAGAATTTGAGGTCTGCAGGTCTGCATCCCACTGGTCTCCTGCTCCCTCAGGGGTTCTGTGTTGTGTTCCCTGTCAGGGCAGTCATAGGTTGTAGCCGGGCACCATCTAGTTCTTCTGCTCTCAGGGTGATGTAGTCTCTGGTTCATGTGGCTCTTTCTGTCTCTTGGGCTCCTAATCGCCTTGTGTCCTTGGTGTTCTTCATTCTCCTTTGATCCAGGTGGGCTAAGACCAATTGACACATCTTAGAATGCTGCTTGCTAGCGTTTAAGACCCCAGACGCCACTCTTCAAAGTGGGATGCAGAATGTCTTCTTAATAGATTTTATTATGCCAATTCACTTAGATGCCCCCTGAAACCATGGTCTCCAGACCCCTGCCCCTGCTACACTGGCCGTCAAAGCGTTCAGTTTCTTCAGGAAAGTTCTTTGCTTTTGGTTCAGTCCAATTGTGCTGACCTCCCCTGTATTGTGTGCTGTGTTTCCCTTCACCTAAAGTAGTTCTTATCTACTATCTAATTAGTGAATGCCCCTCTCCCACCCACCCATCCTTCCCCCTCTCGTAACCGCAAAAGAATGTTTTCTTCTCAGTTTAAACTATTTCTCAAGTACTTCTAATAGTGGTCTTATACAATATTTGTCCTTTTGCAACTAATTTCACTCAGCATAATGCCTTCCAGGTTCCTCCATGTTATGAAATGTTTCAGATTCCTCACTGTTCTTAATCGATGCATAGTATTCCATTGTGTGAATATACCATAATTTATTTATCCATTCATCCGTTGATGGGCACCTTGGTTGCTTCCATCTTTTTGCTATTGTAAACAGTGCTGCAATAAACATGGGTGTGCATATATCTCTTCGTGTAAAGGCTCTTATTTCTCTAGGATATATTCCAAGGGGTGGGATTGCTAGATCATAAAAAAAAAAGATCATATAGTAGTTCTATTTCTAGCTTTTTAAGCAAGCGGCAAATTGATTTCTAAAGTGGTTATACCATTTGACATTCCCACCAGCAGCGTATAAGTGTTCCAGTCTCTCCACAGCCTCTCCAACATTGATTATTTTGTGTTGTTTTGGATTAATGCCAGCCTTGTTAGAATGAGATGAAATTTCATTGTAGTTTTGATCTGCATTTCTCTAATGGCAAATGATCGTGAACATTTCTTCATATATCTGTTAGCTACCTGAATGTCTTCTTTAGTGAAGTGTCTATTCATATCTTTTGCCCATTTTTTAATTGGGTTATTTGTCTTTTTGCAGTTGAGTTTTTGCAGTATCATGTAGATTTTAGAGATCAAGAGCTGATCAGAAATGTCATAGCTAAAAACTTTTTCCCAGTCTGTAGGTAGTCTTTTTACTCTTTTAGTGAAGTCTTTGGATGAGCATAGGTGTTTGATTTTTAGGAGCTCCCAGTTATCTAGTTTTTCTTCTACATTCTTCGTAAGGTTTTGTATATTATTTATGCCATCTATTAGGGCTCCTAACATTGTCCCTATTTTTTCTTCTGTGATATTTATCGTTTTAGATTTTATATTTAGGTCTTTGATCCATTTTGAGTTAATTTTTGTGCATGGTGTGAGGTATGGGTCTTGTTTCGTTTTTTTTGCAGATGGATATCCAGCTATGCTGGCACCATTTGTAAAAAAAAGACTATCTTTTCACCATTTAACTGTTTTGGGGCCTTTGTCAAATATCAACTGCTCATACGTGGATGGATTTATGTCTGGATTCTCAATTCTGTTCCATTGGTCCTTGTATCTGTTGTTGTACAAGTACCAGGCTGTTTTCACTACTGTGGCAGTATAATAGGTTCTAAAATCAGGTAAAATAAGGCCTCTCACTTTGTTCTTCTTTTTCAGAAATGTTTTATTTATCCAGGACCTCTTTCCCTTCCATATGAAACTGGTGATTTGTTTCTCCATCTCATTCAAGAATGTCATTGGGATTTGGATCAGAATTGCATTAAATGTATAGATCACTTTTGGTAGTCCAGACATTTTTATAATGTTAAGTCTTCCTATCCATAAACAAGGTATGTTCTTCCACTTATGTAAGTCTCTTTTGGTTTCTTGCAGAAGTGTACTGTAGTTTTCTTTGTATAAGTCTTTTACATCTCTGGTAAGATTTATTCCTAAGTATTTTATCTTCTTGGGGGCTACTGCAAATGGCATTCATTTGGTGATTTCCTCTTCAATGTTCTTTTTGTTGGCATAGAGGAATCCAACTGATTTTTGTATGTTTATCTTGTATCCCGATACTCTGCTGAACTCTTCTATTAGTTTCTGTAGTTTTCTGGAGGATTCCTTAGGGTTTTCTGTGTATAAGATCATGTCATCTGCAAAGAGAGACACTTTGACTTCTTCCTTGGCAATCCAGATGGCCTTTATTTCTTTATCTAGCCTAATTGCTCCGGCTAGGACTTCCAGCACAATGTTGAATAAGAGTGGTGATAAAGGGCATCCTTATCTGGTTCCTGATCTCAACGGGAATGTTTTCAGGCTGTTTCCATTTAGGGTGATATTGGCAGTTGGCTTTGTATAAATGCCCTTTATTATGTTGAGGGATTTTCCCTCTATTCCTATTTTGCTGAGAGTTTCTATTATGAATGAGCATTGAACTTTGTCAAATGTCTTTTCTGCATCAGTTGATAAAATCATGTGATTCTTGTCTTTTGTTTTATTTATGTGGTGGAAGAAGGCAATTTTTTAAAAAAATCACAAAAAAATTCTATGAGAAATAGAAAAATATTCTGTAAATAACGATTTATCAAAGAAAAATGAGAAAAGAAACAGAAATTAAAATTACTTCATGAGAATTAGGAAATATCACCAAAAGTAAAATCAGAACTAAATGACAAATTACCCATAAAATAATGTAATGGAAATCGTGTCTTAGGAAAACCTAAGAGAAAGTGCTTAGTCTGTTTTTAGAGGAAATATACATTTTTAAATGCTTTAATAAGTTTAACAAATAATCAAAATGAGTTAACTATCACTAGTAAGTGATTAAAAAACACAAAATAAGCACTTTTTGTGCAACTTAAATTAATGAATCAGGAAATAGCAGCAATAAGAACAAAACACTTCTTCATTCAATATACTTGAGTGCCTACTATTTGCATGAACCATTCTGGGCCTTGGGAAACAGCATTAAATAAAAGATTAAAAATAACTGATTTCATAAAGCTTACATTCTAATGGGGTGTAGCAAGATATTATGAATCTATCAGTGATTATTACTATGCAGAAAATTAAAGAGTATTGGTTAGTCTAAGGATATAATTAAAAAAAACAAAGATGGTCAGCAAATATCTAAAGAATATGTCATGAAGTAGATTATATTTGGGTAAGATTTGACTATTTGGAAAAAACTATAAAATGACCTAGAATAAACACATTCTAGTAATAAGCATTGTTTTAATGGATAATAGTAAGCTAATCCTTACAAAAAATAAAACATCCCAAAAAATGTTTAATTTTCAAATAAGAGTCATTAAGAAAGTTTGAATTAAAAACAAGGGAGAGAGAAGACAAAATGAGTCACTAACTATATTGAAACGACTCCATGGCATCTAACAACAACAACGCATTATCACTTGTAATGATCGTAAGATTATATTATGTACAAATTTATGGAAATAAATTCTATATCATATGGATGAATTCCTAGGAAATTATAGATTACCCACACTGACTTAAAAAGAATAAAAAATAAGTAGAACAATAAACATGTTTGATATTATAAAGTTAAAGGCCTGTCATTAATTTAAAAAGGCAAATATATTAGGTACTTTATATGTCAATTTTTCTAACCTTAAATGAAATGAAAATTTACATGGAAAAATGAATGTATGTTTTAAATTAAAAATTATTTAAAAATTGCTTGGTTTAGACTCAATAAAGTTGAAATATCCTTAGAAGACAGAGTAATATAAAAGTATAACACTAACAAGGAGAAAATTAATTGAAATGAATTTAAAAAGATGAAGTGATACAGTCTTGACATGATATGGGAAAATGGACACTTTTGTGTAAGTCTGATGAAATTTTAAATAAATGACATGACCCTTTTTTTCCTGTGTCTGACAATATTTTAAATTTCTAGGGATTTATCCCACAAAAATATTTGTCCATCCTCCAAATATAAAAATCACAAAATGTTCATTGCAGTATATAAAATATGGTACAAGTATAAATGTCTGTCATAAAGACAAATGAAAAAAGAAGATTCATCTATACTAATGAATAGTATTCCCTGAAGAATAGAAATATTTCTAAAACCTATTCCTAAGATGGTACCCTAGTGGCACAGTGAGTGTTTAAGTGCTCAGCTGCTAACAGGCTGTTCCATGGGAGAAAGATGTGGCAGTTCTCTCCCTTAAAGATTAGAGCACTGGAAACCGTATGGGGCAGCTGTACTTTGTCCCATAGGGTCACCATGAGGCGGAATTGTCTCTATACTAATTGCAATAGAAAAAAAAAAGAAGTATATGAATTTATGAATTCAATATTAAAATGCATCAACATTTCTGAACAATTACACAAAATTTCAGTGGAGTCTGTCTTAGTTATCTAGTGCTACTAAACAGAAATAGCATATACGGGTGGCTTTAACAACCAGAAATTCAATTTCTCACAGTTTAGGAGGCTAGAATTCCTAATTCTGGGCTCCAGCTCTAGAGGAGGGATTTCTTTCTGTTAGTCTTGGGGAAAGGTCCTTATTCCTTGGCTTCTTGGTGATCTCCGTGTGGCATAGTGTTGATCCTCTCCCATCTCTGCTTGCTTGTTTGCTTGTTTGATAGCTTTTATTTCTCAAAAGAGACTGATTCAAGACACACCCTACCCTAATTCTGCTTCATTTGCATAACAAAGACACCCATTTCCCAAATGGAATTATAACCACAGGCATAGAGATTAGGATTTACAACACATTTGTGAGGGACATGAGTCATTTTGTGACAATCTCTTAATGGAGACAAAGGGTAACAGGATCCTTAAGGTTTAATCTATAATCTTTTCTAATTACATTTTTTTTTTAATTTTGAACTGAGAATTACATAACTGAAAATGGAAATAAGAAACAAAGAAAAACCTACAAGCTAATGCAGATGATATAAATAACAAAAATATTCCAGATTAAACATAATCTAGTAGAAAATCTTGTTATTCAAACCCTGTGCCTTTAAATATCATCTTGATAAAGAAAATTGATTTTTTTAAAAAAAAATACTGTCATGGCGATTCCAGCTTAAGTAAAATTTGATAAGAAAGTTCATGACTATTCAAATGAGCTACATGAGCAATCAAACATCTAGCATAGTTCTGAAATAAGAGTTTAGCATATGCTGTCATCACATGATAAAAACATTTATGTAATAACATATGAAAATATTATTGAGCCATTAGGATAATACTAGTCTAAGAGCTTATTAAAATATTTGTTTCTTCTTCTTAGCCTCATACATTTGCAAATGTGTGTATATTTATTTGATGTGAAAAATATTATTATTAACACTAAGTGTATTTTAAAGGGAATTTTAAAAGTAGATGTCATAATGAGTATATCAAGATTGATCACCACCAAATGAATCATTTCACTTTACTAGCAGTGGCTTACTTTTTCAAATGGTCTGTTTCAATGGCTATCAAATTCGTAACAAAATTGAAGTATTAACAACTATGGTGAAATATTTAAAAATGGCTAGAAAATGATGAGAAAAAACTTGAAAACGGGAAGTTAACTGTCGTGGTTAATTATGTATGTCAACTTGGCTAGGCTATGGTGCTCAGTCATTCAGTCAACCACTAGTCCAAATGTTGCTACAAAGCAGTTTACATGTGATGAAATCAGTTGGTCTTCAGTAAAGCAGATTATTCTCCACAATGTGGGTGGACTTAATTCAATCAGTTGAAAGCCTTAAGAACAAAAGAGACTTTTCTTTACTCTGCCTCTATAAATAGATATCTTGCAGAGGAATTCTGGCAAGATATCTATTTATAAAAAGAAAAAAAAAAAGATATCTTGCCAGAATTCCTCCACTCTGCCCTTTTTCTGTCCCCTGACCTACAGGTTCTGGGACATGAGACTGACAGAATCATCAGTCTATATAATCTGATCTATAGATTTTGGATTTGCCAGTCCCCACAACTGTGTAAGCCAATTCCTTAATCTCCCTCTCTCTCTCTGTCTCTCCCTGCCCTCCACCCAAGGCCTAGGGGGCAGGGCCACTGAAATGATAAGTCTGGAAAAATGGAACTACCACCCAAAATCCAAGGGAGGAAGCCTACATCCTGAAGGGCTGAGAATGGGGGCTGGCTCCAAGTGCCAAGGGGTCCCTTCATAGAATCTGAAGGAAAGAGTCTTCTGGTCTCAGAGGATACAAGATAATTGTTTAGCCTTGAGATATAATGTGATTTGTCCTGTTGTGTTTTGGGGTATTCTCAGTACCTGTGACCTCTTGTTTCCCTCCAATTTTTCTTTTTGGGAATGAGAATGTCTCCTTCATGCCTTTTTCTCACTGTATTTTGGAAGCAGATAACTTGTATTCTTTCACAGATCCACTGATGGAGAGGAATTTTGTCCCAGGTTGGAATATACCCAGAGCTTCATCCATACTTGATTTGTTGTTGTTCTTGTTAGGAGTCATCAAGTTGATTCTGACTCATAGCGACCGTATGTACAACAAAATGAAACACTGTCCAGTTCTGCACCATTCTTACAATCATTGTTATGCTTGAGCCCATTGTTGCAACCATTGTGTCAGTCCATCTTGTTGAGGATCTTCCTCTTTTCCACCTGATTTAGATGATATAAAAGATGATATTTGAACTTAGAGTAGACGCTGGAATGGATTAAGACTTTTGGGGATACTAAAAAAAAACACCCATTGTCATCAAGTCGATTCTGACTCATGGCAACTCTATAGGACATAATAGAACTGCCCCAAGGAACGCCTGATAGATTCATTGCCGACCTCTTGGTTAGCAGCCATAGCACTTAACCATTACATCACCAGGGTTTCCTTGGGAATACTAGATGGGGTGAATATATTTTGGACACAGGAAGGATGTAAACATTGGAGGCCAAAGGGTAGTGTCATGAATTGAACCGTATCCCCCAAAAGATATGTTTTAGTCCTAACCCCTTTACCTGTGTATGAGACCCTGCTTGGGAATTTTTTTGTTGTTGTTGTTATGTTATTAATGGTGTCTTATAAGAGGTTGTGATCATTAAGACTGAGTGTCAACTTGGCCAGGCAATGATTCTCAGTGTTTTGGCAATTATGATGTAGTTAGGCAATCATATAATTTTGTAATCACCTCCACGATGTGATCTGATATAATCACCTCCATGATGGGATCTGCTATGAGTAGCTGATCAGTTGAAACGGAGTTTCTCTGAGGCCTGCATCCAATGTAGGTGGGCTTTCTGGCAAAGGTCAGGGGGCTTTTGCTTGCTCTGGATCCTGCAGCTGGCTCCCATTCATCTGACCGCCAGTTATTGGGACCTGAGCTAGAAGCTTACTTGTTGATCTTGGGTTCTTCAGCCCCTACAGCTGCATAAGTCAGGAGAAACCTTCAGCCTGACCCAGAGCCTTGGGACTTTTCAGCTTCTACAACAGCATGAGCCATTTCCTTGATATAAATATCTCTGTCTATATATGTGTGTGTGTGTATGTGTGTATATGCATGTATGTATATAAATAGACACTTTACCAGTTTTGCTTCTATAAAGAACTCAGCTTAAGACAGAAGGGAATATAGACACAGACAGGTACAAACACAGGGGATGACAGACTCCATGTGATAACAGAAGAAGATATATCTACAAGCCCAGCATGCCAACGATTGCAAGCAGTTGCTAGAAACTGAAAGATAGAAGGTCCTTCCCCTACAGCCTACACCTGAATTTGTACTTGAGTTTCAAAACTATGAGAAAATAAATTTCTGTTCTTTAAAGGCACCATTTTGTTATTTTTGTTAAGGCAGCTGTAAGTAAATAAAATGGCAATATGTATCACTGGTATTCTTTTCTTAAAGCAATGCATATCGACGGGATTCTCAACGTGTTTTAAATAATTTTGCAAAATCATTCCATGATTCCGAGCAAGTAACTGTGTCACTTAAAGTAAACATAAAAATAAAGATTGCCTTTTCATCCTAAACTGAACTGCTTAATAATATAAATACATTGTTGTTGTTGTTGTTAGGTGCCCTCGAGCCGGTTTCGACTCATAGCGACCATATGCACAACAAAACGAAACACTGCCTGGTCCTGTGCCATCCTCACAATCGTTGTTATGCTTGAGCTCATTGTTGGAGAGACTGTATCACTCCACCTCGTTGAGGGCCTTCCTCTTTTTCGCTGACCCTGTACTCTGCCAAGCATGATGTCCTTCTCCAGGGACTGATCCCTCCAGACTACATGTCCAAAGTATGTAAGACGCAGTCTCGCTATCCTCGCTTCTAAGGAGCATTCTGGTTGTACTTCTTCTAAGACAGATTTGTCCATTCTTTGGGCAGTCCATGGTATATTCAATATTCTTCGCCGCCACCACAATTCAAAGGCGTCAACTCTTCTTCGGTCTTCCTTATTCATTGTCCAGCTTTCACATGCATATGATGCGATTGAAAATACCATGGCTTGGGTCAGGTGCACCTTAGTCTTCAGGGTGACATCTTTGCTCTTCAACACTTTGAAGAGGTCCTTTGCAGCAGATTTATCCAATGCAATGTGTCTTTTGATTTCTTGACTGCTGCTTCCATGGCTGTTGATTGTGGATCCAAGTAAAATGAAATCCTTGACAACTTCAATCTTTTCTCCGTTTATTATGATGTTGCTCATTGGTCCAGTTGTGAGGATTTTTGTTTTCTTTATGCTGAGGTGTAATCCATACTGAAGGCTGTGGTCTTTGATCTTCATTAGTAAGTGCTTCAAGTCCTCTTCACTTTCAGCAAGCAAGGTTGTGTCATCTGCATAACGCAGGTTGTTAATGAGTCTTCCTCCAATCTTGATGCCCCGTTCTTCTTCATATAGTCCAGCTTCTTGTATTTGTTCAGCATACAGATTAAATAGGTATGGTGAAAGAATACAACCCTGACACACACCTTTCCTGACTTTAAACCAATCTGTATCCCCTTGTTCTGTCTGAACAACTGCCTCTTGATCTATGTAAAGGTTCCTCATGAGCACAACTAAGTGTTCCGGAATTCCTATTCTTCACAGTGATATCCATAGTTTCCTATGATCTACACAGTCAAATGCCTTTGCATAGTCAATAAAACACAGGTAAACAACCTTCCAGTATTCTCTGCTTTCAGCCAGGGTACATCTGACATTAGCAATGATATCCCTGGTTCCACATCCTCTTCTGAAATCAGCCTGAATTTCTGGCAGTTCCCTGTCGATATACTGCTGCAGACGTTTTTGAATGATCTTCAGCAAAATTTTGCTTGCACGTGATATTAATGATATTGTTCTATAATTTCCACATTCAGTTGATCACCTTTCTTGGGAATAGGCATAAATATGGATCTCTTCCAGTCAGTTGGCCAGGAAGCTGTCTTCCATAGTTCTTGGCATAGATGAGCGAGCACCTCCAGCACTGCATCTGTTGGTTGAAACATCTCAATTGATATTCCATCAATTCCTGGAGCCTTGTTTTTTGCCAATGCCTTCAGACCAGTTTGGACTTCTTCCTTCAGTACCATCGGTTCCTGATCATATGCCACCTCTTGAAATATTTGAACATCAACTAATTTTTTTTTTTTTGGAATAATGACTCTGTGTATTCCTTCCATCTTCTTTTGATGCTTCCTGCACCATTTAATATTTTCCCCATGGAATCCTTCACTATTGCAACTTCAGACTTGAATATTTTCTTCAGTTCTTTCAGCTTGAGAAACACCGAGCGTGTTCTTCCCTTTTGGTTTTCCATCTCCAGCTCTTTTTACATGTCATTATAATACTTTATTTTGTCTTCTCAAGAGGTCCTTTGAAATCTTCTGTTCAGTTCTTTTACTTCGTGAATTCTTCCTTTTGCTTTAGCTGCTTGATGCTCAGGAGCAAGTTTCAGAGTCTCCTCTGACATCTATCTGGGTCTTTTCTTTCTTTCCTGTCTTTTCAGTGACCTCTTGCTTTCTTCATGGATGATGTCCTTGATGTCATTCCACAACTCGTCTGGTCTTCGGTCACCAGTGTTCAATGCCTCAAATCTATTTTTGAGATGGTCTCTAAATTCAGGTGGGGTATACTCAAGGTCATATTTTGCATATTTTGGCTCTCGTGGACTTGCTGTGATTTTCTTCAGTTTCAGCTTGAACTTGCATATGAGCAATTGATGGTCTATTCCACAGTCGGCCCCTGGCCTTGTTCTGACTGATGATATTGAGCTTTTCCATTGTCTCTTTCCACAGATGTAGTCAATTTGATTTCTGTGTGTTCCATCTGGCGAGGTCCATGTGTATAGTCACCATTTATGTTGGCGAAAGAAAGTATTTGCAATGAAGAAGTCGTTGGTCTTGCAAAATTCTATCATTCGATTTCCAGCATTGTTTCTATGACCAAGGCCATATTTTCCAACTTCTGATCCTTTTTCTTTGTTTCCAACTTTCGCATTCCAATTACCAGTAATTATCAATGCACCTTGATTGCATGTTCGATCAATTTCAGACGGCAGCCAGTGGCGCAGCAGCTGATAAAAATTGTCTATTTCTTCATCTTTAGCCCTAGTGGTTGGTGCGTAAATTTGAATAATAGTCGTACTAACTGATCTTCCTCATAGGTGTATGGATATTATCCTATCACTGACAGCGTTGTACTTCAGGATAGATCTTGAAAAGTTCTTTTTTTTTTTTTATTAACATTTATTGAGCTTCAACTGAACGTTTACAAATCAAGTCAGTCTGTCACATATAAGTTTATATACATCTTACTCCATACTCCCACTTGCTCTCCCCCTAATGAGTCAGCCCTTCCAGTCTCTCCTTTCCTGACAATTTTGTCAGCTTCCAACTCTCTCTATCCTCCCATCCCCCCTCCAGACAGGAGATGCCAACACAGTCTCAAGTGTCCACCTGATACAATTAGCTCACTCTTCATCAGCATCTCCCTCCTACCCACTGTCCAGTCCCTTTCATGTCTGATGAGTTGTCTTCGGGGATGGTTCCTGTCCTGTGCCAACAGAAGGTTTGGGGACCATGACCGCCGGGATTCCTCTAGTATCAGTCAGATCATTAAGTATGGTCTTTTTATGAGAAATTGGGGTCTGCATCCCACTGATCTTCTGCTCCCTCAGGGGTTCTCTGTTGTGCTCCCTGTCAGGGCACTCATCGGTTGTGGCCGGGCACCAACTAGTTCTTCTGGTCTCAGGATGATGTAAGTCTCTGGTTCATGTGGCCCTTTCTGTCTCTTGGGCTCTTAGTTATCGTGTGACCTTGGTGTTCTTTATTCTCCATTGATCCAGGTGGGTTGAGACCAATTGATGCATCTTAGATGGCAGCTTGTTAGCATTTAAGACCCCAGACGCCACATTTCAAAGTGGGATGCAGAGTGTTGTCATAATAGAATTATTTTGCCAATTGACTTAGAAGTCCCCTTAAACCATGGTCCCCAAACCCCCGCCCTTGCTCCTCTGACCTTTGAAGCATTCATTTTATCCCGGAAACTTCTTTGCTTTTGGTCCAGTCCAGTTGAGCTGACCTTCCATGTATTGAGTATTGTCCTTCCCTTCACCTAAAGCAGTTCTTATCTACTAATCAGTTAAAAACCCTCTCCCTCCCTTCCTCCCTCCCCGCCTCGTAACCACAAAAGTATGTGTTCTTCTCAGTTTATACTATTTCTCAAGATCTTATAATAGTGGTCTTATACAATATCTGTCCTTTTGCCTCTGACTCATTTCGCTCAGCATAAGGCCTTCCAGGTTCCTCCATGTTGTGAAATGTTTCACAGATTCGGCACTGTTTTTTATCGATGCGTAGTATTCCATTGTGTGAATATACCACAACTTATTAACCCATTCATCCGTTGATGGACACCTTGGTTGCTTCCAGCTTTTTGCTATTGTAAACAGAGCTGCAATAAACATGGGTGTGCATATATCTGTTTGTGTGAAGGCTCTTGCTTCTCTAGGGTATATTCCGAGGAGTGGGATTTCTGGGTTGTATGGTAGTTCTATTTCTACCTTTTTAAGAAAATGCCAGATAGATTTCCAAAGTGGTTGTACCATTTTACATTCCCACCAGCAGTGTATGAGAGTTCCAATGTCTCCGCAGCCTCTCCAACATTTATTATTTTGTGTTTTTTGGATTAATGCCAGCCTTGTTGGAGTGAGATGGAATCTCATCGTGGTTTTAATTTGCATTTCTTAATGGCTAATGATGGAGAGCATTTTCTCATGTATCTGTTAGCTGCCTGAATATCTTCTTTAGTGAAGTGCGTGTTCATATCCTTTGCCCACTTCTTCACTGGGTTGTTTGTCTTTTTGTGGTTGAGTTTTGACAGAATCATAGAGATTTTAGAGATCAGGCACTGGTCTGAGATGTCATAGCTGAAAATTCTTTCCCAGTCTGTAGGTGGTCTTTTTATTCTTTTGGTAAAGTCTTTAGATGAGCATAGGTGTTTGATTTTTAAGAGCTCCCAGTTATCGGGTTTCTCTTCATCATTTTTGGTAATGTTTTGTATTCTGTTTATGCCTTGTATTAGGGCTCCTGACGTTGTCCCTATTTTTTCTTCCATGATCTTTATCATTTTAGTCTTTATGTTTAGGTCTTTGATCCACTTGGAGTTAGTTTTTGTGCTTGGTGTGAGGTATGGGTCCTCTTTCATTTTTTTTGCAAATGGATATCCAGTTATGCCAGCACCATTTGTTAAAAAGGCTGTCTTTTCCCCAATTAACTGACACTGGGCCTTTGTCAAATATCAGCTGCTCATATGTGGATGGATTTATATCTGGGTTCTCAATTCTATTCCACTGGTCTATGTGCCTGTTGTTGTACCAATACCAGGCTGTTTTGACTACTGTGGCTGTATAATAGGTTCTGAAATCAGGTAGAGTGAGGCCTTCCACTTTCTTCTTCTTTTTCAGTAATGCTTTGCTTATCCGAGGCTTCTTTCCCTTCCATATGAAGTTGGTGATTTGTTTCTCCATCGCATTAGAAAATGACATTGGAATTTGGATCGGAAGTGCATTGTATGTATAGATGGCTTTTGGTAGAATAGACATTTTTACTATGTTAAGTCTTCCTATCCATGAGCAAGGTATGTTTTTCCACTCGATTATGTCCTTTTTAATTTCTTGTAGTAAAGCTTTGTAGTTTTCTTTGTATAGGTCTTTTACATCCTTGGTAAGATTTATTCCTAAGTATTTTATGTTCTTGGGGATACTGTGAATGATATTGATTTGGTTATTTCTTCTTTGATGTTCTTTTTCTTGATGTAGAGAAATCCAAGTGATTTTTGTATGTTTATCTTATAACCTGAGACTCTGCCAAACTCTTCTATTAGTTTCAGTAGTTTTCTGGAGGATTCCTTAAGGTTTTCTGTGTATAAGATCATGTCATCTCCAAATAGAGATAATTTTACTTCCTCCTTGCCAATCCGGATGCCCTTTATTTCTTTGTCTAGCCTAATGGCTCTGGCTAGGACTTCCAGCACAATGTTGAATAAGAGTGGTGATAAAGGGCATCCTTGTCTGGTTCCCATTCTCAAGGGAAATGCTTTCAGGTTCTCTCCATTTACAGTGATGTTGCCTTTTGGCTTTGCATAGATGCTCTTTATTATGTAGAGGAATTTTCCTTCAATTCCTATTTTGGTAAGAGTTTTTATCATAAATGGGTGTTGGACTTTGTCAAATGCCTTTTCTGCATCAATTGATAAGATCATGTGGTTTTTGTCTTTTGTTTTATTTATGTGGTGGATTACATTAATGGTTTTTCTAATATTAAACCAGCCTTGCATAAAAAAAAAAATAATACCTGGTATAAATCCCACTTGGTAGGGGTGAATTATTTTTTTGATATGTTGTTGAATTCTATTGGCTAGAATTTTGTTGAGGATTTTTGCATCTATGTTCATGAGGGATATAGGTCTATAATTTTCTTTTTTTGTAATGTCTTTACCTGGTTTTGGTATCAGGGAGATGGTGACTTCATAAAATAAGTTGGGTAGTATTCCGTCATTTTCTATGCTTTGAAATACCTTTAGTAGTAGTGGTGTTAACTCTTCTCTGAAAGTTTGGTAGAACTCTGCAGTGAAGCCGTCCAGGCCAGGGCTTTTTTTTGTTGGGAGTTTTTTGATTACCGTTTCAATCTCTTTTTTTGTTATGGGTCTATTTAGTTGTTCTACTTCTGAATGTGGTAGTTTAGGTAGGTAGTGTTTTTCCAGGAATTCATCCATTTCTTCTAGGTTTGCAAATTTGTTAGAGTACAGTTTTTTGTAATAATCTGATACGATTCTTTTAATGTCAGTTGGGTCTGTTGTGATGTGGCCCTTCTCGTTTCTTATTTGGGTTATTCGTTTCCTTTCCTGTATTTCTTTAGTCAGTCTAGCCAAAGGTTTATCAATTTTGTTAACTTTTTCAAAGAACCAGCTTTTGCCTTTGTTAATTCTTTCAATTGTTTTTCTGTTCTCTTGTTCAGCTCTAATTTTTATTATTTGGTTTCTTCCGGTGCCTGATGGATTCTTTTGTTGCTCACTTTCTATTTGTTCAAGTTGTCGGGACAGTTCTCTGATTTTGGCTCTTTCTTCTTTTTGTATGTGTGCATTTATCGATATAAATTGGCCTCTGAGCACTGCTTTTGCTGTGTCCCAGAGGTTTTGATAGGAAGTATTTTCATTCTCGTTGCATTCTATGAATTTCCTTATTCCCTCCTTCATGTCTTCTATAACGCAGTCTTTTTTCAGGAGGGTATTGTTGAGTTTCCAAGTATTTGATTTCATTTCCCTAGTTTTTCTGTTATTGATTTCTACTTTTATTGCCTTGTGGTCTGAGAAGATACTTGGTAATATTTCGATGTTTTGGATTCTGCAAAGGTTTGTTTTATGACCTAATATGTGGTCTATTCTAGAGAATGTTCCATGTGTGCTAGAAAAAAAAAGTACACTTTGGAGCAGTTGGGTGGAGAGTTCTGTATAAGTCAATGAGGTCAAGTTGGTTGATTGTTGTAATTAGGTCTTCCATGTCTCTATTGAGCTTCTTACTGGATGTCCTGTCCTTCTCCAAAAGTGGTGTTGAAGTCTCCTACTATAATTGTGGAGGTGTCTATCTCACTTTTCAGTTCTGTTAAAATTTGATTTATGTATCTTGCAGCCCTGTCTTTGGGTGCATAAATATTTAATATGGTTATGTCTTCCTGATCAATTGTCCCTTTTATCATTATGTAGTGTCCTTCTTTATCCTTTGTGGTGGATTTAAGTCTAAAGTCTATTTTGTCAGAAATTAATATTGCTACTCCTCTTCTTTTTTGCTTATTGTTTGCTTGATATATTTTTTTCCATCCTTTGAGTTTTAGTTTGTTTGTGTCTCTAAGTCTAAGGTGTGTCTCTTGTAGGCAGCATATAGATGGATCGTGTTTCTTTATCCAGTCTGAGACTCTCTGTCTCTTTATTGGTGCATTGAGTCCATTTACATTCAGTGTAATTATAGATAAATAAGTGTTTAGTGTTGTTATTTTGATGCCTTTTTAGGTGTGTTGTTGACAATTTCATTTTTCCACTTACTTTTTTGTGCTGAGACATTTTTCTTAGCAAATTGTGAGATCTCATTTTCTTAGTGTTTGACTTTATGTTTGTTGAGTCGTTACGATTTTCTTGGCTTTTATCTTGAGTTCTGGAGTTGTTATACCTCTTTGTGGTTACCTTAATATTTACCCCTATTTTTCTAAGTAAAAACCTAACTTGTATTGTTCTATATCACCTTGTGTCACTCTCCATATGCCACCTGTATTTAGTCCCTCTTTTTGATTATTGTGATCTTTTACATATTGTTTTCAATGATTCCCTGTTATGAGCATTTTTTTTTTAATTAATCTTAATTTGTTTTTGTGATTTCCCTATTTGAGTTGATATCAAGATGTTCTGTTTTGTGACCTTGTGTTGTGCTGGTATCTGATATTATTGGTTTTCTGACCCAACAATATCCTTTAGTATTTCTTGTAGCTTTGGTTTGGTTTTTGTAAATTCTCTAAGCTTGTGTTTATCTGTAAATATCTTAATTTCACCTTCATATTTCAGAGAGAGTTTTGCTGGATATGTGATCCTTGGCTGGCAGTTTTTCTCCTTCAGTGTTCTGTATATGTCGTCCCATTGCCTTCTTGCCTGCATGTTTTCTGCTGAGTAGTCTGAACTTATTCTTATTGATTCTCCCTTGAAGGAAACCTTTCTTTTCTCCGGCTGCTTTTAAAATTTTCTCTTATCTTTGGTTTTGGCCAGTTTGATGATAATATGTCTTGGTGTTTTTCTTTTTGGATCAATCTTAAATGGGGTTCGATGAGCATCTTGGATAGATATCCTTTCATCTTTCATGATGTCAGGGAAGTTTTCTGCCAGCAGATCTTCAACTATTCTCTCTGTGTTTTCTGTCCTCCCTCCATGTTCTGGGACTCCAATCACACACAAGTTATCCTTCTTGATAGAGTCCCACATGATTCTTAGGGTTTCTTCATTTTTTTTTAATTCTTTTATCTGATTTTTTTCAGCTATGTTGGTATTAATTCCCTGGTCCTCCAGATTTCCCAGTCTGCATTCTAATGGCTCGAGTCTGCTCCTCTGACTTCCTATTGTGTTGTCTAATTCTGTAATTTTATTATTAATCTTTTGGATTTCTACATGCTGTCTCTCTATGGATTCTTGCAACTTATTAATTTTTCCACTATGTTCTTGAATAATCTTTTTGAGTTCTTCAACTGTTTTATCAGTGTGTTCCTTGGCTTTTTCTGCAATTTGCCTTATTTCGTTTGTGATGTCTTGAAGCATTCTGTAAATTAGTTTTTTATATTCTGTATCTGATAATTCCAGGATTGTACCTTCATTTGGGAAAGATTTTGATTCTTTTGTTTGGGGGGTTGTAGAAGCTGTCATGGTTTGCTTCTTTATGTGGTTTGATATCGACTGCTGTCTCCAAGCATATAAAAAATAGTAGTGGTTTATTCTGTAATTGGTCACTGAGTCTTAACTTGTTTTGTTTTCTTTCAATATACGTGGATGGGCTACTAGATTGTGCTGTCTTGTTTGTTGTAGCCCTTGACTTACTTATGCCCTATTACCAGCTGGTTTGGGCTGTTGCCAGATATATATGCCTGAGTCTATTCACTATTCTTGAGTAGAATCTGATTTTGGGTCATCAAGTGTGTGCTGCACCCTAACACCTATCCACCTCGAGAAGTAGTGGTGATAGTTGTGTGCACCAGATTCTATTAGCAGCTGGGGTTCACACTCCAGAGGGGGCAGGATGCTGACAGGCTTCCCCCAAGTGTCAGTGAGGTAGGTGTGTCTCTATTCCTATAGCACCTTGGTGGGAGGGCACTGCAGCTGTACCTTAGGCTCCCAATGCAAGTACCTCTACTGATTGGTAGATGTCACCCTCATTAGACCCCTAAGGCAAGCAGCTAGGTGGTCTGGGGGAAGCTTCAGCCCTCAGTTCCCTGTTGTGGGTCAGATAGGGCTCTGTTGAATAGGCAGAGATATCAGACCTGGGAAACTTGTTTTTCCAGAAAATCCGCTATAAAAAAAGTGCAGTCAGATCCCTATCAGAACTGCCTTTGGATTATAACCACCTCCTTGTTCCCTGTAAGGATGAAATTCCAAGATTTGGATCACATATGTTTGGCTGTAGCTGGTTCTGTGTTTTTAGCCTAATTAGGGATGGATTTTTGGTCCCTGGGTTTTTTGTGGTTCCTTCTCTCAGGCAGGAAGAATGGGTTAGGAAAAGACCAAAAAAAAAAGGGGGGGGAAGCAAAGCTGCCACAGAGCCTGAGCCGTTCACCCTCTGGCTCATGAAATTCCAATGTTAATGAAGCTGCCTGGGAAGGGTGGGGGAGGGTTCAGAGAAAAAGGAGAGTAACACCTCGGAATATAGCCACAGTTGCTTGTCTTGCTTGGAATGACTATTTTATCTGAGATTCCCGAGGGGCGTGTCGCCTATGTGTGCTGGCTGTGTGGAGATTGCCCCCGAGTGTCTGCCCGCTGAAGCCATGGTCAGATCTTCCGCTGCCAGTCCAAAGCCCAGCGTCACGGTTCCCCTGCTGGGACGCTGCACTCCCGGCTCCAAAATCAGTAGCTGCCTCCCGGGACGTCTCGTCCCACCAGCCGCATCCCTGCACCGCCCCCGCGGACCAGCTGGGTCCCCTCCGGGGCTTAGTTCAGAGAAGTAAGGCTGTGCCCCATGCTTGCGCCGTGACAGTGCCCAGTCAAAAGCCCGGCGCCAAGGTTCCGCGGCTGTGACACTGCACACCCGGCTCCAAAACCAGTCACTGCTTCCTGGGGACTTCTCCCACGAGCTGCGTAGCCACGCCACCTGCGCAGACCGGCTAGGCCCCCTCCCAGGGTGAGTTCAAGGGGGTAGGGCTGCTCCCCTTGTTTGTGTTGTCACAAGATTTTTGAGTTCAGCTCCCCTGGGCCCAGCCCTAAGCCCGGCGCCAAGGTTACCTGACTGGGACGCTGGCTCCAGGCTCCAAAAACAGTCCCTGCTTCCCCGTATTTGTTCATTCTCTGTCTCTAAATCTGTGTTTGTTGTCCAGGGTTCATAGATTGTTATGTATGTGATCGATTCACTTGTTTTTCCAAGTCTTTGTTGCAAGAGGGATCCGAGGTAGCGTCTACCTAGTCCGCCATCTTGAAAAGTTCTTTTTGATGGTGAATGCAATACCATTCCTCTTCAAGTTGTCATTCCCAGCATAGTAGACTATATGATTGTCTGATTCAAAATGGCCGGTACCAGTCCATTTCAGCTCACTAATCCCTAGGATATTGTGTTTATGTGTTCCATTTCATTTTTGATTGATTTCCAATTTTCCTAGATTCATACTTCGGACATTCCAGGTTCCAACTATTAATGGATGTTTGCAGCTGTTTCTTCTCATTTTGAGTCATGCCGCATCAGCAAATGAAGGTCCCGAAAGCTTTACTCCATCCACGTCATTAAGGTCGACTCTACTTTGAGGAGGCAGCTCTTCCTCAGTCATCTTTTGAGTGCCTTCCAACCTGGGGGCTCATCTTCCAGCACTATATCAGACAATGTTCCGCTGCTATTCATAAGGTTTTCACTGGCTAATGCTTTTCAGCAGTAGACTGCCGGGTCTTTTTTCCTAGTCTCTCTTAGGCTGGAAGCTCAGCTGAAACCTGTCCTCCCATGGGTGACCCTGCTGGTATCTGAATACCAGTGGCATAGCTTGCAGCACCACAGCAGCACACAAGCCCCCACAGTATGACAAACTGGCAGACATGTTGAGTATAAATGTATATATTTAAATAAAACTTGAAAATAGCAAAAAAAAAAAAAAAAAGTTTAGTATTGGTTCTTACTTAACATTTAGGTTTAGTTGCTGTTAACGACTAATAATAGTAGACAATAGGTATATCATTTACTGCCACTCTTGTATAACATGGACAAGAATAAGGAGTTCTTAGCTAAAAGGGGAAATCAGTGGTATACTCAATTTGAAACTTGTAGAGTACTACCTTTCATAAATTTTTGCCCAAATATACGTAGTCAATGATGCCTTCACTCTTTTTTCTGCATCTTTAGCTAAAGGGAAAAATAAAATATTGAGAAAGAGGAGTATATGCTACTTTCCAGTAAAAGTATACAAAAAATTGCATGCATTTTTTTTTTCTTCATCTTCTATTGTCAGAATGTGGTTACAGAGTTCAGTCACATATAGCTGGGAGACCAACAAAGAAATGTAGCTCTAATTGGGGTCTCAGGGACACAACTTTTCTATAATCCTGGTAGAAGACTAGAAGGGTTTTGAGGATAAAAAAAAAATTCATATTGCACAAGAAGAATAATTATGGTACCACTGGGATTGGAACAACTATTTTAAATTAGCTGAGTTGTAAGAAAAATTCTAGAAGGATATGTATTAGTCTACATGAAAATTAGCTCCTTTTCCTTTCTTCTCCCCCGTTATTCCATTGTCCATCTTATTTCCCAACATTTTTATCTAAAACTTTTGATTACTATTCCTCTGAGTTAAATAGGCTGACTACATTATTATAGGAAAGATTAATCAGTTTTGTTAGTTTACAATAATGTAAAAAACCTAAGCCTCTTATTTTTTCTTCCTCTTCTTATTCACAAGAAATATAACTTATACAACTCTATACACAACTGTATAGATGAATACATTGATTTAGAAAATAACTGATCTTTCCAAACTTTTTGTTTTGAAGAGTCCTGCATGGCTTTTCCATTCTAATGTATTAGAGATAGAATTCTAATTGAAGAACCCCCCACCTAACACTTTAAATATGCATTTTATTGTCATCTGCCTTGAGTTCTTTCTAACAAGAAGAGTTTGGTTGCCATAAACTTTGACTTGTAGGTATTACGGATTGAAATGTCTTCCCAAAATATGTGTTGGAACACTAACCCCTATACCTGTAGATGTAATGTAGTATAGTATAATGCAATCTCTTTGCGTAATGTAATCTAATGTAATGTTGTAAGCTTCCATAATGCAACCTACTGTAGTGTAATCAGTCAATAGTTCAGGTCATACTAATATAGTTGTTGATAGTTATTGTTAGTTTCCTTCAAGGCAGCTCTGACTCATGGTGCTATTACATATTTTACTGTTATTTTGTGCAGTCCAGTCAATTCTGACTCATAGAGACCCTATATGACAGAGCAGAGCTACCCCATAGGCTGTAATCTTTACAGGGGCAAATTGCCAGGTCTTTTCTCCCATGGAGCCACTGGGGGTTTCGAGCTGCCAGCCTTTGGGTTAGCAGCTGAGTGCTTAACCATTGTACCACAAGGGCTCCTTGAAGTTATGTGTAACAGAAGGACTTGCGTGTGAAGGACGAATCCTAAAACTAATCACTTCTGAGTTATATAAGAATCAGAGTAGACACAGAAGCATGCATACATGGGAGAAAGAGTGAGAGAATTGTCTAGAAGTCAAGGACCTAAGGAAGGCCTAGGACTCTATACAAGGAAGAAATCAACATAGCTAAGACATTGGTTTGGACTTTTAGCCTCCAGAACTGTGAGAAAATAAATTTCTGTCTTTAAAGCCACACATTTGTGGTATTTTTGTTAGGGTAGCTCTAGATATCTAAGACAATAGGCTAGAATGTGTCTTTTATAGTGGGGAGTGGTAAGAACTGTTGTAAACTGATGAGCAAAGCCTCAATGCAAGTGCAGCCACATTTCAGAACTTTCTCATTTCTTAATAGAAGCCCAAAATCTAGATATTTATGCTATATTCCCTGACTTCTAAATCTTAATTTATTAAGCATTGTCTGCTATATCTGTTCACTGAATTTATTCTAAGAACCTATAGATTGTAACTTTGCTGTACATGTATCAGTGTTTCCCTTCCAGTTGTATGCGTATTTGTGCTTAAGTTTCTTAACTGATATTGTCTAATTTAAAAAGGAACATAACTGAAAAGTGAAGCTATGCTACTGTATGAAAAATATCTGGGCAGATACTTCCAGAAATTTGCAAATATTTATCTCCTCATTTATTATTCAGTTAGTGCTATCATCATTGCTATTTAAGTAGTTGTTCAGTTAAGAAGCGTCTAACAATTGTCAAATTCAATGAACTCAGATACTATATTAATGGATCAAAATGATCTATCATGTCTCAAATTGGAACATAATTTTCTTTTGGCTGTTTCCTAATCTCAGCATGTTGTTATTATCAGCTACCAGCCATGATTCCCACCAAGATATGAAAAAAAAAAAAGTTATGTTAATTATACAGCAACATTTCTGCTATACATTACTGACCTTTTCAAAATTCTTTTTTTTTTTTTTTTTTTTGGTCAGTGTTTCGTAAACCATTTCTGCAAAGACATAAAAAATAAATAAAAAGTCATTATTTTTAGGCTATTTTTCATAAATGATTAAGGGAAAGGAAAAACTACCTTAGTTCTGCATTTTGCAGCCTTGTGCAATTGATTATTTTTAGTTAAAATTTTGGGATTTTATGTTAAGTTTAAACGTAATTATATATACAGAATAACAATGGCTCAGTTTTAAAGCCCTTTGGATCAGCCAAATCATTGATGGGTTTCATGTTAAAAAGGAACCTTCCCTTTCTTTCTGACATGAAGACTTATATTTTCGGAACAGATTTTTGCACTTTCTAGTGGCATAGTAGCTAAGTGCTATGGCTGCTAACCAAAAGTTTGGAAGTTTGAATCCACCAGGAGCTCCTTGGAAACTCTATGGGGCAGTTCTACTCTGTCCTATAGTGTTGCTATGAGTCAGAATAGATTCGATGGCATAGGGTTTGGTTTGGTTTTTGGAATACCAGTTTGGAGCCCTGGTGGCTCAGTGGTTAAGAGCTTAGGCTGCTAACCAAAAAGTTAGCAGTTCAAATCCACAGCTGCTCCTCAGGGACCCTGTGTGGCAGTTCTACTCTGTTCCATAGGGTTGCTATGAGTCATAGCAAAATTCAGTTGAAGAATTCTTATCAAAGTTATTGACGAAGCAAAAAATTGTGTTAATTTTATAAATTAGCTAATTATAAGATACACTTTTCATCTTTATATATAAGCAAGCACACACACACATAAACCTGTAGAAACCATTCCTTCAATTTATATTTTTTGGATATCTGTCAATAATAGCCAGAAAAGACAGTTTGTAACACTGCGGATACTACAGTGAAGAAAAAAAAGAAGACAGAAATTATGCCTGATGAGAATTCATTCTAATATTGGAGACAGAAAAACATGGAATATATATTATGTAAAAATGTAATATGTATTTATTACGTTGGATGGAAAGAGAAACTATAACTTGCAAATAAAAACCTAAAGAAACTGAGGTATGTGGTAAAAAACACTTCCAGCAGAGTGAAATGCTCTGAGGTGTAGGGAAATATACCTGGAGTGTATGATAAACAAGGAGCCAGGTAGAATTGTACAGACTGACCTACGGGGAGAGCTGTAGATCAACTCCAAATGGCATTGCAGATCAGATAGCATTAAAAAAAAAAAAAAAAGACCATAGAGTTAATTCCAATTCATGGTGATCCTGTGTGTGTCAGAGCAAAGCTGTGCACTATTGGGTTTTCAGGGGCTGATTTTTCAGAAGTAGATCACCAGACCTTTCTTCCATGGTGCCACTGGGTAGGTTCAACCCACCAAACTTTAGGTTTGCAGTTAAGTGCAAACTATTTGTGCCAAGGATTCTGCATATAGCATAGGAATAACATATTCTACGCTGAGATAATTAGATTTACATGGTAACAGGATCACTCTGATTACTATGTTGAAAATACATGAACGTAAGTTTGGGCAGAAGCAGTGTACTAATGAGAAGATTTTTACAATAAACCAGGAGAGTGATAAAATTATGGCTTGGACCTGGATTGTGACTAGTGGTTAAACTCTAGACTTATATGTAAGGAAAAGTCTCCAGGATTTAAATTAATAAGTGAGGAAAGTGAAATAACTTGCCATGTAGGTATCTGGGGAAGGAGAGACAGAGCAGATTTCAGTTGCAAGTGCTTTGAGGTAGGAATTTACCTGGAGTAGAAGAACAGCAAGGAAACTTATGTGTTTGGATCAATGTGAATGACTGGATTATGCAGTTCTGTAGCAGTTGAGATTAGAGATAGCAAGTGCCAAAGTAAGAAGGACAGGGCGTGGGGAGGCAGAGAAAAAGAGGACTCAAGGATGACACCAAGGTGTGGGACCAAAACAATAAACCATGAGCTGCCGTTAACTGAAATAGGTAAGAATAGAGGTGGTGTTGGTTTAGGGGGGAATATATGAAGCTTAGTTTTGGGCATGATAAGGTTGAGAGGTAGAGGTCCAGATATGCCACTAAATGTTCTGATATAAAATTTCTGTAAGGGAGAACTGGCCTGATAATACAAATACGTGTGTTATCAGCATTTGGATGAGATCACATGGGGAGTAAGCTTGAAAGACAAGCAGTCCCATTACTGAATTCTAGGCTTCCAAGTTTGGAGAGATAATGAAGAGCCATGTAAAGGGATTGGTTAAAGCCTGATCTGTTAAGTGAAACCAATAATAACAGATGACTCCCTATTCCAAATGTTTGATTTATTTTCAAGTGATATTCTATGTATATTGATGTGCAATTATCCATACTCTTTCATAAAGTGCTTTTAGGGCATATCAAACAAGTAATATTTTATGAATACAGTTGTTTTTATGTAAGAACAATTAGAAAGCAATAAAAAAGTTACCTATAAGATTGGAAAACACGGGGAGGGGGCCTAGATGGCTGACTAGGTAGAAGCTACCGTGGATCCCTCTTGCAACAAACACTCGGAAAAACAAGTGAATCGATCACATACATGACAATCTACCAACCCTGAGCATCAAACACAGAACTAAGGAGTTGACCTGAGTGACGGGAGCAAATAGCCACGCCCTGAATCAGGGACCTTTTCTGGAACTGGTGTCCCAAGCCACAGCCTTGAGCCCTTGTGGTTCCTTGATGCCAGGGTGGTGGGGCTGATTGTAGCTTACTGACATGAGGCAAGCACAGGACGCAGCCGTAACCCCTAACTCCCTGGAATAACCTCGGTAGAGACTCAGCCGGTGCAAGCAGGCTGCACACTGATGCAGCTGACAAGAGAACAAGCAAGCACGGGGAAGCAGCGACTGTTTTTGGAGCCCGGAGCCAGCATCCCAGTCAGAAAGCCTTGGTGCTGGGCTTTGGACTAAGTGCAGAGGAGCTGATCATGGCTTGCTGAGACAGTGCAAGCATGGGACACAGCCCTAACCCCCTGAGGTAACCTTGGGGGAAACCCATCCAGTGCACACAGGCTGCACAACAACATGGCTGACAGGAGAAGGAGAAATCACGGAGAAGCAGTAACTAGTTTTGCAGCCTGGAGTGGAGCATCTCAGCCAGAAAGCCATGGTGCTGGACTTTGGACTAGGAGCAGAGGAGCTGATCACAGCTTCCTGAGACAGTCCAAGCACAGGAAGCAGGGCTGACCTTTGGGGGCAATTTCCACCCAGCCAGCTGCACACAAGCTACACGTGCCTCTGGAATCTCAGATAAAACAGTCGTCACCAAGCAAGATAAGTAACTTTGTCTATATTGCCTTGCTACTCTTTCCTGTCTATCTGACCCCTCCCCTCCTCGCCCCAGGTGGCTTCATTAACATTGGAATTTCCTGGGCCAGGGAGTGAAGTGCTCTGTGTTTTGTTTTGTTTTTTTTTTTTTCCTAACCCATTCTCCTGGCCTGAGAGTAGCAGCAATTAACAACCCAGGGGGAAAAATCCTTCCCTGACTTCTCTAAACTAGAATAAAAATACAGAACCAGCTCCAGCCAAGCATATGAGATCCACAATCTTTGGCTCTCATCCCTACAGGGAACAAGGAGGCTATTATAATGCAAAGGCAATTCTGATAGAGACCTGACTATAATTGTTTTAGTGGAGCAGTGGAAAGACAAGTTTTACAGGCCTGATACCTTTCTACCTATTAAACAGAGCCCTCACTGATCAATAGCAGGGAACTGAGGGCTGAAGCTCCACCCAAACCACCTAGCCACCTGCTAAAGGTGTCTGAGGAAAGTGACGCCTACCAATCTTTAGAGGTACAAGCATTGGGTGCCTAAGGTACAGCTGCAGAGCCCACCCACCAAAGTGCTTTAGGAATAGAGACACACCTACCTCACTGGCACGTGAGGAAAAGCTATCAGCATCCTGCCCTCCTTGGAATGTGACCACCTGCCACTACTAGAATCTGGTGCACACAACTATCACCACTACTCCTCTAAGAGAATAGGTGACAGTCTACACCACACACTTGGTGACCTAAAATCAGAGCACCTAAGCTGATTTTATTCAAGAATAGTGAATCCACTCTTAGGCTTACATATCTGGTAACAGCTCTAACCAGCTGGCAATAGAACACAAGTGATTCAAAGCTACAACAATCAAGACAGTGCAATCTAGTAGCCCATCTGGGTATATTGAAACAAAACAAAACAAGAAGATAAGACTCAGTGAGCAAATATAAAATAAATCATTACCATATCTTATAGATGGCTCAGAGACAGGAGTTGATATCAAATCACATAAAGAAGCAGACCATGATTGCTTCTACAAATCCCCAAATTAAAGAATCAAAATCTTTCCCAAATGAAGATACAATCCTGGAATTGCCAGATGCAGAAAATAAAAAAAAAAAAAAAAAAACTAATATACAAAAATGCTTCAAGACATCAGGGATGACCTCAGAAATGAAATAAGACAATCTACAGAAAAAAACAAGGAACACACTGATAAAGAAGTTGAAGAAATCAAAAAGATTATTCGAGAATATAGTGAAAAAATTAATAAGCTGCAAGAATCCATAGAGAGACAGCACTCAGAAATCCAAAAGATTAACAGTAAAATTGCAGAATTAGGCAACTGGGTAGGAAATCAGTGGAACAGAATCGAGGAATTGGAAAGCAGAGTGGGGGAGTTGGAGGATAAGACAATTGGCACCAATATAGTTGAAGAAAAATCAGATAAAAGAATTAAAAAAAATGAAGAAACCCTAAGAATCATGTGGGACTCTATCAAGAAGAATAACTTGCATGTGATTGGAGTACCAGAACAGGGAAGGATAACAGAATATACAGAAGGAAGAGTTAAAGATATATTGGCAGAAAACTTTCCTGGCATCATGAAAGATGAAAGCATATCTATCCAAGATACTTGTCAAACCCCATACAAGACTGATCCGAAAAGAAAATCACCAAGGCATATTATCATCAAACTTGCCAAAACCAAAGATAAAGAGAAAAATTTTAAAAGCAGCCAGGGATAAAAGAAAAGTCGCCTACAAAGGAGAATCAATAAGAATAAGTTCAGACTACTCAGCAAGAAGGCAATGGGATGGCATATATAGAGCATTGAAGGAATAAAACTGTCAGCCAAAAATCATATATCCAGGAAAACTATCTCTCAAATATGAAGGTGAAATTAAAACATTTACAGATAAACGCAAGCTTAGAGGAACTGCAAAAACACAACCAAAGCTATAAGAATTACAAAGGAAATTCTATGGTCAGAAAATCAATATTATCAGATTCCAACACAACCCAAGGTCACAGAACAGAACATCCTGGTACCAACTCAAATAGGGAAATCACAAAAACAAAAGAAGACTAATTTAAAAAATAAAAATATGCTCAAAACAGGGAATCATTGAAGTCATTATGTAAAATATTACAATAATCAAAAATGAGGGACTAAATACGGGAGGCATAGATCTTCCATAAGGAGAGGAAAACAAGGTGATATAGGAAGATACAAGTTAGGTTTTTACTTAGAAAAATAGGTGTAAGTATTAAGGTAACCACAAAGAGGTCTAACAATTCCATACTTCAAAATAAAAACCAAGATAAACATGACGACTGAGCAAAAATAAATTCAACTACTATGAAAATGAGGAACACATAATTTACAAAGAAAAACTCAGCACTAAAAAATTAGTGGAAAAATGAAATTGTAAACAGCACACACAAAAAGACATCAAAATGACAGCACTAAACTCATCCTTATCTATAATTATGCTGAATGTAAATGGACTAAATGCACCAATAAAGAGACAGAGAGCCTCAGACTGGGAAAAAAAAAAAAAAGATCCATCTATATGCTGCCTACAAGAGACACACCTATGACTTACAGACACAAACAAACTAAAACTCAAAGGATGGAAAAAAATATGTCAAGCAAACAACAAGCAAAAAAAGAGCAGGAGTGGAAATATTAAATTCTTACAAAATGAACTTTAAATTAAAATCCACCACAAAGGATAAAGAAGGACACTACATAATGATTAAAGGGACAATTGACCAGGAAGATATAACCATATTAAATATTTATGCACCCAATGACTGGGCTATAAGATACATAAAACAAACATTAACAGAATTGAAAAATGAAATAGATACCTCCACAATTATAGTAGGAGACTTCAACACCACTTTTGGAGAAGGACAGGACTTCCAGTAAGAAGCTCAATAGAGACACGGAAGACTTCATTGCTACAATCAACCAACTTGACCTCATAGACTTATACAGAACACTCCACCCAACGGCTGCAAAGTATACTTTTTTTTCTAGCGCACATGGAACATTCTCTAGAATAGGCCACATATTAGGTCATAAAACAAACCTTTGTAGAATCCAAAACATTGAAATATTACAAAGCGTCTTCCCAGACCATAAGGCCATAAAAGTAGAAATCAATAACAGAAAAGTCAGGGAAAAGAAATCAAATACTTGGAAACTGAACAATACCCTGCTCAAAAAAGACTGGGTTATAGAAGACATTAAGGAGGGAATAAAATAATTTCATAGAATGCAACAAGACTGAAAACACTTCTTATCGAAACCTCTGGAACACAGCAAAAGCAGTGCTCAGAGGTCAATTTATATCGATAAAGGCACACACACATAAAGAAGAAAGAACAAAAAGCAGAGAACTGTCCCTACAACTTGAACAAATAGAGAGTGAGCAACAAAAGAATCCATCAGGCACCAGAAGAAAACAGATCATAAAAATTAGAGCAGAATTAAATGAATTGAAAAACAATTGAAAGAATTAACAAAGCCAAAAGCTGGTTCTTTGAAAAAATTAACAAAATTGATAAACCATTGGCCAGACTGACTAAAGAAATACAGGAAAGGAAACAAATAACCTGAATAAGAAATGAGATGGGCCATATCACAACAGACCAAACTGAAATTAAAAGAATCTTAACAGATTACTATGAAAAATTGTACTCTTAACAAATTTGAAAACCTAGAAGAAATAGATGAATTCCTAGAAACACACTACCTACCTAAACTAACACAATCAGAAGTAGAAAAACTAAATAGACCCATAACAAAAAAATGATTGAAAAGGTAATCAAAAAACTCCCAAGAAATAAAGCCCTGGCCCAGATGGCTTCACTGCAGAGTTCTACCAAACTTTCAGAGAAGAGTTAACACCACTACTACTAAAGGTATTTTAAAACATAGAAAAGGATGGAATACTACCTAACTCATTCTATGAAGCCACCATATCCCTGGTACCAAAACCAGGTAAAGACACCACAAAAAAAGAAAATTACAGGCTTGTATCCCTCATGAACATAGATGCAAAAATCTTTAACAAAATTCTAGCCAGTAGAATTCAACAACATATCAAAAAAATAATCCTTCACAACCCAGTGGGATTTATACCAGGTATGCAAGGTTGGTTCAATTTTAGGAAAACAATTAATGTAATCCACCATATAAATAAAACAAAAGACAAAAACCACATGATCTTACCGATTGATGCAGAAAAGGCATTTGACAAAGTCCAACACCCATTCATGACAAAAACTCTCTGCAAAATAGAAATTGAAGGAAAATTCCTCAACATAATAAAGGACATTTATACAAAGCCAACAGCCAATATCATCCTAAATGGAGAGAGCCTGAAAGCACTTCCCTTGAGAAAGGGAACCAGACAAGGATGCCCTTTATCACCACTCTTATTCAACATTGTGTTGGAGGTCCTAGCCAGAGCCATTAGGCTAGACAAAGAAAAAAAGGGCATCCAGATCGGCAAGGAAGGAGTAAAATTATCTCTGTTTGCAGATGACATGATCTTATACACAGAAAACCCTAAGGAATCCTCCAGAAAACTATGGAAACTAATAGAAGAGTTTGGCAGAGTTTCAGGTTACAAGAAAAACTTTAAAACCAGTTGGATTCCTCTACATCAACAAAAAGAACATCAAAGAGGAAATCACCAAATCAATACCATTCACAGTAGCCCCCAAGAAGATAAAATACTTAGGAATAAATCTTACCAAAGATGTAAAAGACCTATACAAAGAAAACTACAAAGTACTACTACAAGAAACTAAAAAGGACCTACTTAAGTGGAAAAACACACCTTGCTCATGGATAGGAAGACTTAACATGGTAAAAATGTCTGTTCTACCGAAAGCCATCTATACATACAATGCACTTCCGATCCAAATTCAAAGGACATTTTTTAATGTGACGGAGAAACAAATCACCAACTTCATATGGAAGGGAAAGAAGCCCCAGGTAAGTAAAGCATTACTGAAATAGAAGAACAAAGTGGGAGGCATTAGTCTACCTGATTTTAGAACATATTATACAGCCACAGTAGTCAAAACAGCCTGGGAGTGGTACAACGACAGGCACATAGACCAATGGAACAGAATTGAGAACCCAGATATAAATCCATCCACATATGAGCAGCTGATATTTGACAAAGGCCCAGTGTCAGTTAATTGGGGAAAAGATAGTCTTTTTAACAAATGGTGCTGGCATAACTGGATATCCATTTGCAAAAAAAAATGAAACAAGACTCATACCTCACACCATGCAGAAAAACTAACTCCAAATGGATCAAAGGCTTAAACATAAAGGCTAAAACGATAAAGATCACAGAATTAAAAATAGGGACAATGTTAGAAGCCCTAATACAAAGCATAAACAGAATACAAAACATTACTAAAAATGGTGAAGAGAAACCAGATAACTGGGAGCTCCTAAAAATGAAACACCTATGCTCATCTAAAGACCCCACCAAAAGAGTAAAAAGACCACCTACAGACTGGGAAAAAAATTTCAGCTATGATATCTCAGACCTGCGCCGGATGTCTAAAATCTATATGATTCTGTTAAAACTCAACCACAAAAAGACCAACAACCCAATTAAAAATTGGGCAAAGGATATGAACACGCACTTTACTAAAGAAGATATTCAGGCAGCTAACAGATACATGAGGAAATGCTCTCGATCATTAGACAATAGAGAAATGCATATTAAAACTATGATGAGATTCCATCTCACTCCAGCAAGGCTGGCATTAATACAAAAAACACAAAATAATAAATGTTGGAGAGGTTGCGGAGAGATTGGAACTCTTATACACTGCTGGTGGGAACGTAAAATGGTACAAGCACTTTGGAAACCTATCTGGCATTTTCTTAAAAAGTTAGAAATAGAACTACCGTACGACCCAGAAATCCCACTCCTCAGAATATATCCTAGAGAAATAAGAGCCTTTACATGAACAGATATATGCACACCAAGAAGCTAGAAGCAGCCAAGGCTCCATCAATGGATGAATGGATGAATAAATTATGGTATGTTCACACTATGGAATACTACGCATCGATAAAGAACAGTGATGAGTCTGTGAAACATTTCATAACATGGAGGAACCTGGAAGGCATTATGCTGAGTGAAATTAGTCAGATGCAAAAGTACAAATATTGTATAAGACCACTATTATAAGATCTTGAGAAATAGTTTAAACTGAGAACACATTCTTTTGTGGTTATGAGAGGAGGGAGGGAAAAGTGGTGGGAGAGGGTTATTTACTGATTAGATAGTAGATAAAAACTACTTTAGGTGAAGGGAAGGACAGCACCCAATACAGGGAGGTCAGCACAACTGGGCTGGACCAAAAGCAAAGAAGCTTTCTGAATAAACTGAAAGCTTCAAAGGTCAGCGGAGCAAGGGCAGGGTTTTGGGGACTATAGCTTCAGGGGACATCTATGTCAATTGGCAAAATAAATTCTATTGAGAAAACATTCTGCTTCCCACTTTGAAGTGTGGCGTCTGGGGTCTTAAACGCTAATGAGCAGCCATCTAAGATGCATCAATGAGTCTCAACCCACCTGGATCAAAGGAGAATGAAGAACACCAAGGTCACAAGGTAATTACGAGCCCAAGAGACAGAAAGAACTACATGAACTAGAGACTATATCATCCTGAGACCAGAAGAACTAGATGGTGCCTGGCGACAACTTATGACTGCCCTAACAGGGAGCACAACAGAGAACCCCCGAGGGAACAGGTGAACAGTGGGATGCAGACCCCAAATTCTCATAAAAAGACCAGACTTAATGGTCTGCCTAAGACTAGAAGAATCCTGGCGGTCATGGTCCCAAAACCTTCTGTTGGCCCAGAACAGGAACCATTCCTGAAGACAACTCATCAGACATGGAAGGGACTGGACAATGGGTTGGAGAGAGATGCTGATGAGGAGTGAGCTACTTGCATCAGGTGGACACTTGAGAATATGTTGGTATCTCCTGTCTGGAGGGGAGATGGGAGTGTAGAGGGGATTAGAAACTGGCAAAATGGCCACAAAAGGAGAGACTGGAAGGAGGGAGCGGGCTGACTCATTAGGGGGAGAGTAAGTGGGAATATGTAGTAAGGTGTATATAAGTTTATATGTGAGAGACTGACTTGATTTGTAAACGTTCACTTAAAACACAATAAAAATTATTTGAAAAAAAAGGATTGGAAAATATGGGGAGAGGCATAGGATATCTAAGTGGTATTTTTTTATAATGCTGAAACTTTTGAAAAAAAGAAAAATATTATCCATTTGAAAATTAATATCTTAAAGACAAAGTTAAATTCTTTTTTTTTCCTTGAAATTTATTGTGTTTAGGTGAAAGTTTGCAGTGCAAATTAGTTTCTCATTCAAAAATTTATACACAATTTTTTTTGTGAAATTTTTGCAATCCCCACAATGTGCGAGCACTCTCCTACTTTCCGTTTCCACCCCTGTTCATTCATCCAGTTTTCCTGTCCCTTCCTGCCTTCTAGTCTTTGTTTTGGGGCAGATGTTGGCCAATTGTTCTTATAGATTTGATTGAACTAAGAAACACATCGCTCATGTGTGTCATTGTTTGTTTTATAGTCCTGTTTAATCTTTGGCTGAAAGGTGTTCTTCAGGAATAACTTCAATTCTGAGTTAGATGATCTCCAGCCCTCAGCTCCAGTAACTTGGTCCCTCAAGGTGTTTGGATATGTCTGGTAAGCTTCTATGACTTTGCCTTGGTCAAGTTGTGCTGCCATTACCCATATTTTGTGTTGTCTTTCCCTTCATCAAAGTTAACACTTGTTTACAATCTAGTTAGTGATTTTCCCTCCCCACCTCTCCCTTCCCTTGTAACCATGAGTTTTGTTTTCTTTCTGTGTATAAACATTTTCTTGATCATTTATAATAATGGTCTCATAAAATATTTGTCCTTTTGGGATTGACTTATTTCACTCAGTATAATGCCCTCCAGATTCATCCATGTTGTGAGATGTTTGGTAGGTTCATCATTGTTCTTTATCATTGCATATAATTCCATTGTGTGTATGTACCATAATTTGTTTATTCATTCATCTATTGCTGGGCACTTAAGTTGTCTCCATCTTTTTGCTATTGTGAATAATGCTGCAATGTACATGGGTGTACATATGTCTATTTGTGTGAAGGTTCTTATTTCTCTAGGATATATTACTAGGAGTGGGATTGTTGGATCATATGGTATTTCTATTTCTAGCTTTTTAAGGAGGTACTATCTCATTTTTCATAGCGGTCGTACCATTTCACAATCCCACCAGCAGTGCATAACAGTTCCAATCTCCATAAAACCTCTCCAACATTTGCTATTTCCTGTTTTTTTTTTTTTTTAATTAGTGCCAGTAATGTTGGAGATGGTATCTCATTGTAGTTTTAATGTGCATTTCTCTACTGACTAATGATCTCGAGCAATTCCCTCGCGCGACTGTTAGCCAGCTGAATGCCTTCTTTAGTGAAATGTCTGTTCATATCCTTTGCCCATTTCTTAACTAGATTATTTGGGTTTTTTGTTGTTGAAGTTTTGAAGTATTCTGCAGATTTTAGACATTTGATACTTGTCAGATACGTCATAGCCAATTTTTTTTCCCAGTCTGTAAATTCTTTCATTGTTTTAAGTTTGCTCCTAAAACCTTCTGTTGAGTTATCCATTTCTGAAATTTTGTTTTTTTATCTTTTGGGTTTCTAGTTGCTGTTTTTGTAAGATTTTTAAATGTTTATTTATTTCTACACTTTGTTCTTGTATTATTTTCCTGAATTATTCTATCACTTTGTCTGTTTTTCTTGATTGTGGCTATGTTTTCATTGGTTTTGTCTGTGTTTTCTATGATTTTGTATATTTTTTTCTTGGTTTTGTCTGTATTTTCCTTGATCTCTTTCCTAACCTTTTGGTGAACCATAAATATTAGTTTTTTGAATTCTATATCAAGTAGTTCTGCTGACTTTTCTTCCGTTGGACGGTTATTTGATTATATTGGTCACTTGCTGGAGCCATTTTGTCCTACATTTTTGATGTCTTGAAATTGTCTGCTATCTATAAGACATTATGGTATTATTTTATTTATTCATTTATTTATTGTGTGTTTGCTTGTTTCATTCTGCTTTTTTTGTTTTGTTTTGATGTCGGGACAGGTGGGCTGGGGGTATTTTGCTGCTTGGTCTTCTGTGGGCAAGATAGCTCTCACCACTGTGTGTGGATGGGCAGGGCAGCAGCAGACAGAGTGAGCCCACCTCATTGTATACTAGATTGGTGAGGTGGCTGAGGTCAGACTGGGCAGGTGCTATCTTCCTCCTGATGTTGGTCCAGTGGTGTGGGAACATGCAGAGCCCCCCACCAGATGGGTGAGCATGTCAGACAGGCAATAGTACAGTCTCGCTTCACACCATTCAGCAGCTTGTCAAGTAGCAGGAGGAAAAGGATGGTGCAAGCCCAGTGCAGTGGCAGACGAGCAACAGTGACCCTCTAGCTGCAGTGGCATGGTAGAGGCTGGTGGAATGTGGGGGATGTTTGTGTGGAGGACTGGATGGGAGGGAGAAATAAAATAAAAGGGGGGCATCTTGATGGCAGCCAGTGGGTATGTGTGGGGTGGACCCAAGGGCTGGTGGGAAGGGGGAGGGAATGGTGTATGGGGTTAGGTGGGAGGGAAAAATAAAAGGAAGAAAGAAGAAGAAAAAAGAGAAAAAAACAGCTGCACAGTAGGGGCTGGAGTGTGGTGGCAGTGTATACCCAGGTTAGCAGCAGACTGGTGCATTGTGGTCACTTTATCTGTGGTGGTGTGGCAGAAGCCAGCTAGGAAGGGGGAGGGGGGTTGTTTACTTATGGCGATAGAAAGGAGGGAGAAGAAAAGAAAGAAAAAAATTAAAATGGGGCAGCATGGTGAGAGCCAGTAAGTGGAGGTTGGGCAGACTTGGGGGCTGGTGGGAAGTGAGGGGAGGTGACATATGGGGCCAGGTGGAAAAGAGAAAGAAAAGAAAGAAAAAAATTGTGGTACAGTGGGAGGCAGCAGCTGGGGGCAGGGTGGATCCTTGGCAGCAGTGGGCCAGTGGTCTTCTAGCCATGGTCATACAGCAGGAACCAGCTGACGTAGGGAAGTGGCATACTGGGATAGGTGGAAGGGAAGAAAGAAAAGGTAGAAAGGGGGAAAAAAAAGAAAAAAAATGGCAGCATTGAGGGAATCAGCAGGTTGGGCAGAGAGGACCTGGGGCAGTAGCTTGCAGGTGGCTCTCTAGCTGTGGTGTCATGGTAGGAGCCAGTATGACGAGGCAGAGGTGGTATACAGGGCTATGTAGGAGGGAGAAAGACAAGGAAGAGAGAGAGAGAAAAAAGCTACATGTCAGGAGGGTGAGGGGCTTGCTTAGGATTGGGGGGGCTTGTATTGTGAACCCTGGTCCATGGAGGCTGCCAGAATGGGAAGGGGAGTTTTTGCTTCTACTCACTAGAAAGTTGAAAGGTGGGAAAGCATGTTTCTGTGTTACTGGGTGCTCTGTTTCCCTGTTTTGAGCTGCAAGAAGTTGCCTTCCCATACTTCCTGTCCAGGTTCATTGCTGGCTGTTCTTCAAGATGGCAAGGCCACATTAGTTGGCTGGGGACCTCCACTCCATATCTTTTGCCATTCTCTGTTATCCATCTGATTCTTCTTCCATTTTGTGTTTGATATATCTCTTTATCCCTTCTTTTGAATCTTAGAGTTCCAGGATTGACATTTGCATGTTTTACTTAGTTTTTTGAGTCTTTACTGAAGAGGGATGGCATGGTGTGTGTGCCTAGGGCACAATTTTGGCTCCACCTACAGACACAATCAAATTTTTAATGTTAGCAATAGGTGATTTTCATGACTTGTTTTCCTGTTAATTTTACCACCAAAGTGAAACCCACTTATATTAAAAAAAAAAAAAAAATCCTTTAGAAGAATTTGCATAAAGTGACACTAAACTTGATTTGAAGTTTAAAAGATTTCCCAATTTTTTATGTATTATATATTCGAATTATTCTGTCTACATTTAAAGATGCTTTAATAAATTATTTTCACTCTCTAAAAAGAAAGATCTAGTTATCCTTTCTAGTAGTGTATTTTCTATTAGTTTTGACTTCTCCAAGGGTAGTGGAAACATATTTTAAATGCTTGGTTTTTTTGTGTGAAGTATTTTTAAAGTTAACGGACTTACCATTTCTGTTTTACGTACTTTCCACATCTATAAGCTTACCATTAACTATTTTGTTGTTTAAATGAAAGACTGTATGAACATTAAATGGACACACATGTATGAACATACATACTTCATTGCCATATCTCATTATCATCAAGGTGAGAATAAGCAGAATGCTGAAATTACAGGTTTAGCCTTCATCTGCATGGCCTTATTATCCCTAGCAAGCTGAAAATGTTGACTTTGAAGAATGGAATTATATAACAAACTGCAGTGGAGGCAAGGTTAAATTCTTGCCTTACTTATCTTAAAAGGAACTATAATTTCTAGATCTGGAAGTGTCTTTTGTTTGTGAATATGATTTCCCAGTTTTATTCCCTATGCTAAATTTCTCTTAGGTAAGGTTTTCAATACCAGTGTTAACTCAATATAAATTTTTGAATTTTTTCAGTATCACTCTCTCTAATACATACTATTTCCAACAACCAGAAGACATGCAGGATATTTTTTATTTGACTGCTGCCTTTTAGCAGATCAAGTGCAAAATGCATTCTGAGATTGCTTGAAGTAAAAGAACACAAGTTATTTGTCAATAATTTCAATTTGATGTTATAAATTACAACCTAGTTTAGTAAACATATTTTATGAAAATGATTGCTAGAAATTTAATGTCTTAGTTAAACATTTTATCATCTATTAAAAATTCAATTTTGCCAACAGTTCCTTTCATTTAAAAACTTTTTAGTAATTTGAAATTTAATTTTTAAACTCTATTTGACTATGTTAATGTATGGCCTGAAATAATAATTTTAAATTAAATATAAATTTAAGCTTTTATATGAAATCATTCATAGCCCTACTAATATGTAATGGGAAAACATCATGACTCTCAAGTATGCATCTTAATGAGTATTATATTATATATCTTAATATCAAATATGTATCTTAATAAATATATATTATATGTAACATTAAGTATGTACTTGGTGCCTGGCTCTGAGGAAAATATGAAGTGTAAACACCATTCAGATTATGTAAAGAAGTTGTCAAGGATTTCATTTTACTTGGATCCACAATCAGTCAGGAAATCAAATTGCACATTGCATTGGGCAAATCTGCTACAAAAGACTTCTTTAAAGTGTTGAGAAGCAAAGAGATCACCTTGAAGACTAAAGTGCACCTGCCCCAAGCCATGGTATTTTCAATTGCCTCACATGCATGTGAAAGCTGGACTATGAATAAGGAAGACTAAAGAATTGATGCCTTTGAATTATGGTGTTGGTGAAGAATGTTGACTATACCTTTGGATATACCAAGGACTGTCAAAAGAATGAACATATGTCTTTGAAGAAGTACAGCCAGGATGCTCTTTACAAGCATGGATGGTAAGACTTTGTCTCACATACTTTGGACATGTTATCAGGAGGGATCAGTTCCTGGAGAAGGCATTATGCTTAGTAAAGTAGAGGGTCAGAGAAAAAGAGGAAGACTCTCAATGAGATGGATTGGTACAGTGGATGCAACAATGGGCTCAAGCATAACGACAATTGTAAGGATGGTGCAGGACTGGGCAATGTTATACTATAGGGTCTCTACGTGCAGTCTGTTGTACACAGGGTCTCTATGAGTTGGAATTGACTCGATAGAACCTAACAACAGCAATAACAACATTTAAAAATTTCTCAAGGACGTGCAATATAGGAACCATACATCTAATGCAAAGCATTGTGAATAAGTTCAAAGAAGGATGAGGGAACTTCCAGCCATAAGTATTCATGAATGATTAGTAGAGTAAGTGTCAGTTAAAAAGGGTCTTACTGTTTGGGTCTTGCTGAATGTAGCAAATGGGAGGAAAGATGGTGGTGCAATGATTAAGTGCTCTGCTGCTAACTGAAAAACAGAGGGTTACAACCTACCAGCAGTTCAGTGGGAGAAAAGACCTGGTAAACTGCTCCCTTAAACTATACAGTCTAGGAAAGAAATCCTATTGTGCAGTTCTACTCTCTCATATAAGTTGCTATGGATTGAATTGACTGGACAACACACAATAACCATGGTTGGTGGTGGAAGAATATGTCCGAGAGTGACATATTATGTGTCTAGTCTGAGCACAGAGCAGCATTTTCAAATGTTTATGACCGGAATACACTTTTACAAACAAAATCTGTAGCTAGTTTACCCACAGGCTATGTAAGTTACAATGATAAATAGATTTATGTAAGTAGCCAAAATGTGATCTAAAAGATGTATTAATTGTTGCCAAAAAGATAAACTGATTCATCATTTATATATTTTATATGAGAAAAAATATATTTTCAAAAGAAATTTTATTTTAAAGGTAAAAATAATAAAATATTCAAAGATAAAATTCAACACCTTCAATTTACATTTTATTTTTTAATATGGCATAACATACATTTAGGAGCCCTGTTGGTACAGTGGTTTAGAGCCTGGCTGCTAACCAAAAGGTCAGCAGTTCAAATCCACCAGCCGCTCTTGGAAACCCTGTGAGGTAGTTCTACTCTGTTCTATAGGGTCACTATGAGTTGGAATTGACTTGACGGCAATGGGTTTTGTTTTGTAACATGCATTTACTAAAAAGATAAAATATTTTTATATATTATATATTTATGCATAATTTTTAAATGACACCCACTTGCATTAGAAATATCCACTGCCTTAGGGAGGATTGGGATCACAGAAATTGAAAAACAGTGAATATTAAGCTTTTTATGTCAAAAATAAGAATTTGAAGTAAAGCCATTTCTGTGCCAGTAGTATGAGTCAAGTTTGCTAAACAGAAAATGATGGGTTTATATATATATATATATATATATATATATATATATATGAATATATCTGAAAATATCTGAAATGTCTGTGTGGTGCAGACAGTTAACTTGGTCCCTGCTAATGGGAAGTTTGGAAGTTTGAGGCCACACAGAGGCAGCTTAGAAGAAAAACCTGGGGATTTATTTCCAAAAAGTCAGCTATTGAAAACCCTATGTAGCACAGTTCAACTCTGAAACACATGGGCTGCCATAACTTGGAATCAGCTCCATAGTTAGGTATAAATATATATCTTTCAGATAGCATCGAGCATGTTAACTTCTTGCACCAACCAGGGACTCACTTTTTTTAGGAGACAGTTATCATAGGCTGTCCCTGCTATAAACACTCTTGGTCTTATGCCCATTTATTAGTCATTCTACCCAAAATGGAGATGCAATTGGTTGTGACAGACTTGGGCCCATATTTCTCTTTGAATATCATCTATTTAAAAGCCTGTGTCTGGTGAGTTGCTTGTTTTGTCCTTTCCTTTTGTGGGCAGCAACTTACTTGTGAATTGGAAATTCCAAGTTATGGCTCTAGGGAGTAACAGCAGTAGGTCATTTAACAAGCCCATTTAGCCCCTCTGAAGCCATTGAACCAATAAGCAACATCACGACAAACAGAGAAAACATTGAAATTGTTGAGGATTTCTTTTTTACCTGAATCCACAATCCATGCAGTCAGTCAAAAAAGAAAACAATGCATTGCATTAAACAAATCTGCTGCAAAAGGCCTCCTTAAAGTATTAAAAAGCAAAGATGTCACTTTAAAGACTAAGATGTTTAAGACCCAAGTCATGGTGTTTTCAGCTGCCTCACATGCATGCAAAAGCTGCGCAATGAATAAGGAAGACCATAGTAGAATTGATGTTTTGGAATTATGGTGTTGGTGAAGAATATTGACTAATACCATGGATTGCCAAAAGAATGAAAAAATCTGTCTCGGAAGAAGTACAACCAGAATGCTCCTTGGAAGCAAGGATAGCAAGACTTCATCTCACAGACTTTGGACATGTTATCAGGAGGGATCTGTCCCCGTAGAAGGACTTCATGCTTGGGAAAGCAGAAGGTTAGCGAAAAAGAGGAAGACCCTCAATGAGATGGATTGATACAGTGATTGCAACAATGGGCTCAAACATAACAATGATCATGAAGATGGCACAGGATCAGGCTGTGTTTTGTTCTGTTGTGCATAGGGTCACTATGTGGTTTTAATATGCGTGGTCATTGTAGAAGGCATATGGTACATTAAGTCTGAAATAATGAGGGATGACCATCATTATCTGGTGCTCTATTGGGGGTGTGTAAGATGTAAGGGAATGTTAGAGGTTTGTCAGAGCATCATGAAACACTGAATTCTCATTTCAGCTTAGGTCCTAAAAGAGAAGTGACTTATTTTTTTAAAAAATAAAACAAGACAATATCTTATCTTTGATTAAGAATGAAGGAAAATGAAGATCACAGGAAGAGAATAGAGGTAGGACATACATTCCAGTCACAGAGAGAACAGCAGAACAAACAAAATTAATCCCCAGGGATGACAGGAATAATAGATGGTCAGCTTTATAAAGAATACATTGCAAGAGAGCAATGTTACATTTAAAAGCCAAATGTGATTTTTGTTTTTCAAATGTGAAGATTAAGGGCTATTCATATATATATATATATATATACACATTCTAGGATTCTGAAAGATATTGGCATCTGAGGGAAGGAGGCCGGTAGTTACACAAGATACCATGTAGAACATAGATGATGAACCAGAATTAAAAAAGACTAAGAGAATTTTTTTTTTAAGAGAAAAGAAATTGATACAGGATCAGAACCTAGCTATGGCAACCCCAAGTGTGTCAGAGTAGAACTTTTCTCCAAAGGATTTTCAGTGGCTTCAATTTTGGAAGTAGATATCCAGGTTTTTCTTCTGAGGTGCCTCTGGGTACTCTCAAACCTCCAACCTCTCAGTTAGCAGCTGAACATGTTAACCCTCTGCACTACCCGGGGCCTCCGTGGGGTCTACATGAGTAACGATTTACTCAGTGCCAACTGGTCAGAGCTTAGCCACACAGATCAACATTAGCTGGCTCATAATGTGAACAAATCAGAAGTTTATAAAAAATTTACTCAATTCATTACTAGTAGCTTTGAATCTCTGTGTGTAGAATATACGTTAGGGTTAATGTGTACTTTGCACTTGTATAATTTAGTTGCTTTTTTTTTTTTAGTTATTCTCAATAAATAATTTTGTTGATTTTAGAAAACAAGTTAAATTTCTTCAGACACACATGCCCAGACACCTAAGGAAGGTGTCCCATACCTCATTATTAAAATAAAAATCTCTGCTTGAAGGAAAACAAAAGCACACTTTAATAATGCTCTTTACAGAATGGCTATTCATTTCTAGTGTTATGGTTTATTATGCCACACATATGTTCAACATAATAAATCTTATTTAAATACTTGGATTGAAGTACCATGAACTAAGTTTGATTCTGGGCTCTGCCCTTTACTACCTGGTTGACCTTTGAGAAATTACATAAATTTGCTGAAACTAGGTTTCCTCATCTGTAAAATGAGGATAATAATATTTCCTACCTAAAGGACTTCTTTCCATATTTAAATGATATGATCTTTTCAAATCACTTAAAAGAGAGTGCGTCACTAAACCAAACCAAATCCATTGCTGTCCAGTCGATTGTGACTCATAGTAACTCTACAGGACAGAGTAGAACTGCTCTATAGGGTTTCCCAGGACCTGCTGGTGGATTTGAACTGCCAATCATTTGTTTAGCAGCAGAGCTCTTAGCCACTGGACCACTAGGGCTGCTAAAAAAAAAAAGTGAGGAATAAATAATTGTTCTTATATTTAAGTAGTTCCACATATAAAAATATTTTGAAATTAAAAAAATGTACAGATGCATATTTATAGCAAAAAGTACCCTTTGCATTTTGCATTTCTTGGGCACATTTTTCCAGCAGGTATAACAAATCATATTTCATTGTGGGATAGAAATTTGTTGGGAAGAAAATATTCAGAGACTTTGAAAAGAATGATTTGTTTCAGCCCTTGGCTTGACCTACATTGACAGGTAAATCAGGTATTCCTTTATTCTCCCGAGTACAGCCTTTCCAATTGTGCGTTCAGCTTGGTATTCAAACTTGTAATTGATCCTTTGAAGTTGTAGACTTGTCTTTTTCTTGATAGATCTTAAGCTTTTTTTAAACTGGAGTGAAGTTTGGGTAACAGTTCTAATTGCCAAAGAATTCCAATAAGTATGATTTTTTTTTCCTTACACAGTACAGGCTTTATATCACCTTATAAAGCAAGAATAGAGGACTTTTACACTTTACCATTGATGTAAAACTTTACTTACATTTTCAGACTTCTGATCATTCTAGTCATTCTTAAATAATATGGTTTTAAAAAGAAAGCTATAGTTTTTCTTTTCATACAAAAAGAAATCTATAGTTCTTATAATGGTTTCCAATATGTTGTTGTTGTTGATAGATGCCATCAACTTGCTTCCTACCCATAAAAAAAAAAAATTTTTTTTTTTTTTACCCTATTTACAACAGATTGAAACACTGCCTGGTCCTGTGCCATCCTCACAATTGTTGCTATGCTTAAGTCCACTGTTGCAGCCACTGTGTCAGTCCACCTCATTAAGGGTCTTCCTCATTTTTGTTGACCCTCTACTTTACCAAGCATGATATACTTTTCCAGGGTCTGATCCCTCCTGATAACATGTCCACAGTACGAGAGGTGAAGTTTTGCAACCCTCACTTCCAAGGAGGACTCTGGCTGTACTTGTTTCAAAACAGACTTGTTCATTCTTCTGACAGTCCATGGTATATTGAGTATTCTTTACCAACACCATAATTCAAAGGCTTCAATTCTTCTTTGGTCTTCCTTATTCATTGTCCAGCTTTCAAATGCATATGAAAAAATCATATGAGGTAATTGAAAATACCATGGCTTTAGTCAGTTTTTTTTTTTTTTTAGTCAGGTGTACCTTAGTACTCAAAGTGACACCTTTGCTTTTTAACACTTTAAAGAGGTCTTTTGCAGCAAACTTGCCTCATGTAATACATAATTTGATTTCTTGACTGGTGCTTCCATGGGCATTGATTGTGGATCTAAGTAAAATGAAATCCTTGACAACTTCAATTTTTTCTCCATTTATCATGATGTTGCTTATTGGTCCAATTGTGAGGACTTTAGTTTTCTTTATGCTGAGGTATACCAAAGGCTGTAGTCCTTGATTTCATATGTAAGTGTTTCAAGTCCTCTTCATTTTCAGCAAGCAAAGTTTGTCATCTATATGACACAAGTTGTTTAAGAGTTTTCCTCCAATGCTGATGCCACATTCTACTTCATATATTCCAGCTTCTTGGGTTATTTACTCAGAATACACACTGATTAAGCATTGTGAAAGGATATAAGCGTGATGCACATCTTTCCTGATTTTAAACCATGCAGTATCTGCTTGTTCTGTTCAAACAACTGCCTATTGGTCTATGTACAGGTTCCTCATGAGTATAATTAAATGTTGTGGAATTCCTATTCTTTGCAATGTTATCCAAAATTTGTTATGATTCACACAGTCAAATGCTTTTGCATAGTCAATAAAACTCAGGTAAATATCTTTCTGGTATTATCTGCTTTCAACCAAGACCCATCTGGCATCACCAATGATATCCCTAGTTCCATGTGCTCTTCTGAATCAGGCTTGAATTTCTGAAAAATTCCCTGTTGATGTATTTCTGCACCTGTTTTTGAATGATCTTCAGCAAAATTTTACTTACTGGTGATATTCATGATATTGTTTAATAATTTCTGCATTCTGTTGATTTCCAGTAGACAGCTGTTAAAAAAAAACCTACATTTATTTGTTGTATATAAAGAATATTTCTAGAATATTTGTTTTAAATATCATTAAAGGAATTTCTTTTTTTTTAAATCTCTGTACTTTCCTAGAAACGTTGCAGGGATGTTCTCCTCTTTTTCTTAGTGCCCTAATTCTTCCATAGTAGGCAAGAACCCATCTCTTCAAAATAATTTTATATGATAGAATGTATGTTCTGCTATTATTTGGAAGAAGTACAGCCAGAATGCTACATAGAAGCAAATACGGGGAGATTATGTCTCATATACTTTGGACAGGTTATCAGGAGGGACCAATCCCTGGAGAAGGACGTCATGCTTGGTAAAGTAGAGGGTTTGCGAAAAAGAGAAAGACCCTCAATGAGGTGGATTGATACAGTGACTACAACAACGGACTCAAGCATAACAAGATTGTGAGAGTGGTGCAGGACTGGAGTGTTTTGTTCTGTTACACGTAGCGTCACCATGAGTTGGAAATGACACAATGGCACCTAACAACAACAGCAACATGATAGAATTTTAGAGTACAAATCATTTTTAAGTTATTTTCAACCACTACAATTTTAGGAAGAGAATGCCAGATACCAAAGGTGATAATAGAATTATGTGACAGAGCTAGAATTTAAGCTTTGTTTTCTAGAGTATGTACGTGTACAAGCACACACACATACACACACACACTTCTCTTTTTTATTTCACCACAAAGAGCAGCATAATAAATGAATTACTTTGCATGTTGCTTTTGTACTTAACCAAATACGTGATATACCCTGGAAATCAATCCATATTAGTTCACAGTGTTTTTCATTTTTATGACTACATTGCACTTCCTTTTCGGTGTGCTATAATCTATTCCACTGTTCTATAGATACAGGTTTAGGAGTTTTCCAGTGGTATGCTGTTACAAATAACACAGCCATAAATAACCTGTGGTTATGTTATTTCATGTGCATTGTAGGGGTTCTTCTGGGAAAATTCCCAGGACTGAGATTTCTGGATCTAAATGTAAATGCATATGTTATTTGTTTTAGATTTTGCCCAATTCCTCTCAATGGGATTGTGCCTTTTTGGATTCTCAGCAGCAGTGTATGAGAGGGAATGGTACCCACAGATTCACCAACAAAGGATGTTCTCAGTTTTGCACCTTTGCCAATATTAAAGATGAGAGATCACAAACCAGTGTAATTTTCTTCTTTATAATACCTCTGTAGAGGTATACTTAACATACTATAAAATTTCTCCATTTAAAGTATGTAATTCAAAGGTTTTAATATATTAATAGGGTTGTGTAATCATCACTGTTATCTAATTTTAGACCATTTTAATAACTCCACAAGAAAATCATATACCTATTACTAAGCACTCCCTGTTCCTCTTCTGCTTAGCTCCTGGCAACTACCAATCTTATTTCTGTCTGTGGACTTTACTATTCTGGACATTTCGTATAAATATCGTCATAAATTACTGGACATTCTCTCTCTGGATTCTTTCACTTAGCATAATACTTTTGAGACTAACCCGTGTTATAACATTTTTCAGTACTTCATTCCTTTCTATGGCTGCATGATATTTCATTGCATGGATATATCACATTTTCTTTATTCATTCACAAGTTGGTGGACATTTGTGTTTATATTTTTTGGCTACCGTGCTGCTACGAACATGAGTAAACATGTTTTTGTGTGGACATATTTTTATTCCTTTTAAGGATATACCTATCCTTATCTAATATTTTGATTCTAGTCCCTAGTGGGTATGATGTGGTATCTCATTGTGGTTTTGAATTGTGTTTCCCTAATGTCTAACGTTGAACATCTTTTTCACATTTGATTAGCTATCTCTATATATTCTTTTCAAGGATTTCATTTTACTTGGATCCACAATCAACACCCATAGAAGTAGCAGTCAAGAAATCAAAAGACACATTGCACTGGGCAAATCTGCTGTAAAGGACCTCTTTAAAGTGTTGAAAAGCAAAGATGTCATCTTGAAGACTAAGGTGCACCTGACCCAAGCCATGGTATTTTCTATCTCATCATTTGCACGTGAAAGCTAGACAATGAATAAGAAAGACTGGAGAAGAATTGACACCTTTGAATTGTGGTGTTGGCAAAGAATATTGAATATACCATGGACTGCCAAAAGAATGAAAAAAATCTGTCTTGGAAGAAGTACAACCAGAACGCTCCTTAGAAGCAAGGATGGCAAGATTGTGTTTAACTTACTTTGGAAATGTTGTCAGGAGGAATCAGTCCCTGGAGAAGGACATCATGCTTGGTAAAATACAGGGTCAGTGGAAAAGAGGAAGACCTTCAATGAGATGGATTAACACAGTGGCTGCAACAATGGGCTGCATAACAATGATGGTAAAGATGGCGCAGGATTGGGCAGTGTTTTGTTCTGTGATACACAGGTTCACTATGAGTTGGAACTGACTCGATGGCACTTAACAACAACAACCACATATATTCTTTGATGAAACAACTATTCAATTCATTTGCCCATTTTAAAATTGGGTTAATTTTGTTTGTATTACTGAGTTATAAGAATTCTTTTTATGTATTGTACGTATAAGTCCCTTACTATATTATTTGAAAATATTTTCTACCATTGTGTTGCCTTTTCACTGTCTTGATGGTGTCCTTTGAAGCTCAAAATTTCTAAATTTTTATAACGTCCAACTTATCTATTTTTGCTTTTGTGTTCTGTGCTTTTCACGTTTTATCTAAAAAGTCATTGCCTAATCCAATATCACTTGGGTTTAATCCTAAATTTTCTTCTAATAATTTGGTAGTTTTTGTTCTTATGTTTAGTTCTGTTATCCACTGTGAGTTAATTTTTGTTTATGATGGACGTTAGAGTCTGATTATTTTTTTTCAGGTAAATATCTAATTGTTCCAGAGTTTTTTGTTGAAAAGACTGTTTTCCACATTGAATTGTCTTAGCACCCTTGTTGAAAACCAGTTTGTTTTAAGTGTCAGGGTTTATTTCTAAGATGACCCAGTGTAGTTTTGGTTTTCACTTTCTTCTTATGCATGGAGTTATCTCCTTTTTTTCTTTTTGTAGGCTTAAGAAATGTTTCTATAACACTTTTGTGCCAAAAACAAAAAAACAAAAAATCCAAGGCTGTACAGTCAATTCCAACTGATAACGATCCCATAGGACAGAGTAGGACTGCCCCATAGGGTTCCCAAGACTGAGATATTTATGGAAGCCAACTGTCACGTTTTTCTCCTGTGAAGCTGCAGTTGGGTTTGAACAGCCAACATTTTGTTTAGCAGTGGAGTGCTTTAATCACTGCATCACCAGGGCTTCTCTTTTCATGTACTGTCAGGTATATTGCTCACTTTTTTCTATGAGGATTTTGGTGTTTTTTCTATATTTTTAAGGTCTCTTCATAAATTAGTGAGAAAAGGCTCAGGAAACAATAAAAACAACTTAACTTTCATCTAAAAATGAAATTATTTCTATTCTACTGCCTTTTAAAATTGTAGCCCAGTAATCAAAAGTAGGTTGTTGTCATTTAGTTCCAGACTTGCAAAAGCATCATATTAATGTTTATTCACCAAAGAAACAGTTATATTTTGCTTTGATTTCTGTCTTCCTAAGAGATTTGTTTTTTTAACTACATTAATTTATCTGAGCACATAGTAATCAAATCCAAGCAAACCTATACACTCTTATTTTTCCCAGAGAGAATATTTTGTTTATCTCCTTTGATAGAACAGTCCCATACAGAAATAAAAACTAGCTGTGGAAGTCTAGTCTACAAAAGCCCCATCTGTACCTACAGCCAAGTAAACTCTGGTGGCACATAAGAATTTGTTTTTTGAGAATGGTTTCCTTTTTGCTTAAGACACTTGATGGGGGCTATGTTGGGCACTGAAATTGGTTGAAAACAATTTGTTGACTCAAACAGCCTTCTTTCATTCAGTCATGAACATTAAAGCCATATAGGTAGTAAAGGTATTATTAACTTGAGCGTGAAAAAAATAAGAAAAGATAAACATTCAATATATTCTGATGGCAACAAAAGCATGTTTGCTTATTGACAATCTGATGACAAAGCCTGAGCATTAATATAAACAGCAATTCCTGTATGGTTCAATAAAAAGTAAGCCCATCGACAATAAACATAATCCTCTTAAGTTACTTGTTAATGGCTTCTGACATTGACTTTCAGGATTTCATAACCTCTCATCTTGAAGATTCCTACAAGCCTGGTAATATTTTTTTAGCATGCTCTGAAAGACAAACCAAACAAAGGGATTACTGCAATAATACACTCAAAAATAAAATGCTTAACACTACAAAACTGTACATAAAAGACAGTAAAGAAGCATACAACATCCAATTGAAACTACATTAAAAATTTAGGACAACAGGATTATCCAGCCTGGAGCAGGATAAAGCGTTTAGAATTATTATAGTAGAATAATGTGGAAATATTGACCATTAACCAAAAATGTCAAATTCAGCTAATAAAAAAAAAATAAAACAACTTTCTGTCAGTGCTGGTAAATCATATATATATATATATAATGGTGTGTATGTATATATATATATATATACACACATACATACTAATTATTATGACATAGTAGATATTATGAATGATGCTTTACTGTAACTATAACTGAAATTAAGGAATATTATTTTTTTGGATACTTTACCTAAAGTTATTTAATCTAAATTTTATTTTTTCTTCTAATTCATTAATTTTGTTTCTATAAAAAAACAAAACAAAACCCTTTGCATAGGTTTGATTTTGACTCATAGCAACCCTATAGGACAGAGTAGAACTGCCCCATAGAGTTTCTAAGGAGCGCCTGGTGGATTTGGACTGCCAACCTTTCGGTTAGCAGCTAAAACACTTAACCACTACACCACCAGGGTTTCCTTTATTTCTATAGTAAATGATTAACTTAAAATTAGATGATGTAACATTTACTGCAAAAAAAATCAAATTTGACAGGCAGCAAAATAACTTTTTAACAGTTAACATTCGCATTATTAGCATTCTAACAAATTAATTTCCATTATATAGTTTCTTCTGATCTATATCTATATGGGAAATCCGGGTGGCATAGTGGTTAAGAGCTACAGCTGCTAACCAAAAAGTTGGCATTTTGAATCCACCAGGTGCTCCTTGGAAACCCTGTGGGACAGTTGTACTCTGTCCTGTGGGGTCAGTATGAGTCAGAATCGACTTGACTGCAAAGGGAAAATAATACTAATTAAAGAAAACCAACATAGGGCTAAAAATAATACAATAATAAGATAATATATTGAAAAGAGAAGGCAAGGAAAATAGTGCAGGTGAGCTATAGCCTCATCTTTTGATACCATGGTGTCAGTAGAACCTGTCAGAGTGTTACAGATCAAGTTATGGATAACGAGCATAGAAATACTGTGTAGCTATATCTTCTCAAAGAAGTAAACGGACAAATGGTTCAAAAGTTTGCCTATGACAAGAGACCCGAACTGGGTAGAAATATTGCTTTCCAACTAAGCTTTATTAAATGATACACTGCCATGAGCATATATCACTTTGACTAAAATTAAATATTTGTAAAAGGTAAATAGAAAATTATTTTGGATTTTATTGATGGGTAACTCCGTAACCAAGTAGAGTAACAAACTGATGATGAAAGGATGATATATATTGTACTAAGGAAACATGTTAGAGAGGAGAGTCTAACAAAATTTTATACATGAAGATTTTCTCTGAGGGAGACACTGAAAGACATCCAAGCCAGTCAGAGCACTGATATAGGGATTTCCTTTAGGTGATAGGTCAGGAAGCCAAAAAGTTGTCTGTCTTGGACTTAAACTTCAAACTTCTATTAGTGAAAATTCTATAAAAGTTCACATTGATCAACATAATATCACATTAAGAAATAAGTTATGTTAATGTTCATGATATCCAAATGGAGAGAATTTCTAGGTTATTAACAATTTCAAGCTATAGAAAGAATAATGATTGAGAATATTAGTGAATTTGAATTTACTAGAGCTTTTTTTTAGAGCTTAGTAAATTCATAGAAGATTTGAAAATCTCTTGTAGTGTTGTTTTTATTTGGAAAAATGTATTTTCTACAGCAATTTTTTTTGTTGTAAAATATGGAAAATACAAGTTTTGCCAATTCAATGTTTTTATGTGTATATTTCAATTTCAGTGAGATCAATTCTATCAATTATGTTGTGCAACATCCTTTGCCAAAGTTTCCATTGCCTTAAACGGAGACTCACGGCTTCCTAAACAATGACTTCCCTTTGCCCCTCCTTCCTGCTCCTGGTAACCACTACTCAACTCTGAGCTCTACCTATTTGCCTATTCTAGGTATTTTCTGTTAGTGAGATCATACACTATTTGTCCTTTTGTAGTTTTTCCCCAAAATGGAAGTATAAAGATAAATCCTAACCTAATCTTCTGCCATTGAAAAGATTCTGGTAATAATCAGGACAATGCTTTAAACTCAGAAAACTAAATCATAAAAAAAAAAAAAAAAATTTTTTTTTTACATAATATATATTAAATGTCAAATATACATGTAATTGGTCTTCTTTTTTTCAGTTGTAGCTGCCAAGTTTAAATATATTGAAGTTGTAAATAAATAGAATCACATAGGAATAATAAAAAAAAAAAAATCCTTCAAATATGTCATGATCGTTGGTAACAGAGGCATATTATTAACTAAAAACCTTTGATATAACACACAAGAGAGTCTAATTAGGAAAAAAATAACATGAAAAACAAACCTCTACAAATAATAACCAAAACCTTAATTCCCACTTCACGTGTAATAGAGGAAAAACAAAAAAAAAAACAAGGAGCCCTGGTGGCACAGTGATAAAGAGCTTGGCTGCTAACCAAATAGTCAGCAGTTCAAATCCACCAGCCACACCTTGGAAACCCTAGGGGCAGTACTACTCTGTCTTATAGGGTCACTATAAGTCCAAATCTATTTGACAGCAACAAGTTTAGTGTTTTTTTTTTTTTTTTTTTGGTTTATATATATATATTGGAGCCCTTGTGGCACCAGTGTGTTTGGCTGCTGACCAAAAGGTCAGCAGTTTGAATCCACCAACTGCTCCTTGGAAACACCATGGGGCAGTTCTACTCTGACCTATGGGGTCACTATGAGTGCAAATCAACTCGACGGCAATAGGTTTCAATATATATGTTGTTGTTAGGTGCTGGCTTCTACTCATAGCAACACTATGTACAACAGAATACAATCATTACAAAGCATAGTGCCCTTATGTGTGTATATATATGTATGTATATATATACACCAAGTGTTTGACATATACATATAGATGTAGATATTTAAAACAAAAAAATACTGTGTCCCTTTCTGTCTTCCAGATGGATGATATAAATGTTTAAAGGACTTCTCATTTCTGTGTAGAAGAACAGGTTAAGAGGAAATGAATGAAATTCCAAAAGATCTGCCAGCTTTTCTGGGCTGCTAACAGCTGGATATGCAAAGATGTGCATGAAGCCAATGGAGGAAGTGAAAAGAGAACTTTCTTTGAACAATAAAATGAGAGCACCAGAATTTGATTAGATAAACCTAAGGCATACAGTGTGATGACAGGGAAATAGATTATGTTGGTGGAAAAAAAAAAAAAAATCATGATCATGTAGACAAAGGACTTTTCAGTTTTGCCCAACTTTCACTCCAAAGAATCTAAACATCAGCTCAGAAAACTCCCTCCAGCTCTACCACCTTTCTGTATGTGCTTTAACTTCTATAAATAAGTTTTTCTTTCCTTTTTTTTTTTTGTAGAAACCAATAGAAAGAGGATAAACTTTTGTTTTGTTTCCAGTGTTTTTAATTGTATTTTAGATGATAGTTTACAGAACAAATTAGTTTCTTATTGAGCAATTAATACACATACCCTTCTGTGACATTAGCTGGCACCTCCACGACATGTCAACACTCTTCCCTTAAATTTGTGTTCCCTGTTACCAGCTTTCCTGCCTCCTCCTGCCTTCTCATCCTTGCCCCTGGGCTGGTGTGACCATTTAGCCTCATTTTGTTTCATGGGCCTGTCTAATCTTTGGCTGAAGGGTGTCTTCAGTACTGAGTTAAAAAGGAATTCTTGGGGTTTCTCCAGTCTCTGTCACCAGTAAATCTGCTCCTTTTTTTTTTTTTTGAGTTAAAATTTTGTCCTATATTTTTCTACAGTTCTGTCCAGAACCCTCTATTGTAATCCCTGTCAGAGCAGTTGTTGGTGGTTGCCAGGCGTCGTCTAGTTGTGCTGAACTCAGTCTGGTGGAGACTGTGGTACTCGTAGTCCATTAGTCCTTTGGGCTAACCTTTCCCTCTTGTGTTTCGTTTTCTTCATTCTCTCTTGCTCCAGCTGTGGTGAGACCGGTGTTGTATCTTAGATGGCCTCTCCCAAGCTTTTAAGACCCCAGACGCTACTTACCAAAATAAGATGTAGGACATTTTCTTCACAAACTATGTTATGCCTGTTGAGCTAGATGTTCCCCAAGACCATGGTCCCCAGCTCTCAGCCCCGTAATTTGGTCCCTCAGGGAGTTTGGATGTGTCTAGGAAACTTCTATTCCCTTGCCTTGGTCAAGTTGTGCAGGCTTCCCCAGTATTGTATACTGTCTTACCCTTCACCATTGTTACCACTTATCTATTGTCTACTTAGAGTTTCTCCATCCCCACCATTCCCCTCTCTTGTCACTATCAAAGATTGTTTCTTTTTGTCTGTAAATATTTTCATGAGTTTTTATAATAGTGGTCTCATACATTTGTCCTTTTGTGATTCACTTTTTTCATTCAGCATAATGCCCCCCAGAGTCATCCATGTGAGATGATTTGCAGATTCATCATTATTATCATTGAATAGTATCCTATTGTGTAGATGTACCACCATTTGTTTATCCATTCATCTATTGGACACTTAGGTTGTTTCCATTTTTTTAATATTGTGAATAATGCTGCAATGAACTTGTGTGTGCATATGTCTATTTGTGTGACAGATCTTATTTCTATAGGATATATTCCTAGGAGTGAGATTACTGGATCATATGGTACTTCTATCTCTAGCTTTTTAAGGAAGTGCCACATCATTTTCCAAAGTGGTTGGGCCATTTTGCATTCCTACAATCTCTCCAACATTTGTTATTTATTTATTTTATCTGTGCCAGAAATGTTGGGGTAAAATGGTATGTCATTGTGCTTTTTATTTGCACTTTTCTAAATGGCTAGTGATCATGAATGTTTCCTCACTTGTCTCTTAGCCATTTGAATGTCTTCTTTGGTGAAGTGTCTGTTCATATCCTTTGCCTTTTTTAAAAATTGGATTATTTGTCTTTTTGTTGTAGAAGTGTTGGCTTTTCCTGTAGATTTTACAGACCATAACTTTGTCAGATTTTTCATAGTCAAAAAAATTTTCCCCACTCTGTAGGCTCTCTTTTTACTCTTTGGTGAAGTCTTTCGATGAGCATAAGTGTTTAATTTTTAAGATCCCAGTTATCGAGCTTATCTTTTGGCATTCGTGCATTGTTAATTAAGGTTTGTATTCTGTTAATGCTGTGTATTAGGGCCTCTAGCATTGCCCCAAAATTTTATTGTGTTAGGTTTTATATTTAGGTCCTTGATCCATTTTCAATTAGTTTTTGTGAATAGTGTGAGGTATGGGTCAGGTTTCATTTTTTTTTTTTTTTTGCAGATGAACATCAAGTTTACCAGTACCATTTATTAAAAAGACTGTCTTTTCCCCAGTTGATGGATTTTGGGCCTTTGACAAAGATTAGGTGACTGTAGATGGATAGACGTACATCTGGGTTCTCAATTCTGTTCCATTGGTCAATGTGTCTGTCATTATACCAGTACCAAGCTGCTTTGACTACCGTAACTGTATAATAGGTTCTGATGTCAGGTAGTGAATAAAAAAAAAAAAAAAAAATTTTTTTTTTTTACTCTTACTTTATTCTTCTTTTTCAATAATGCTTTACTTATCTGGGACTTCTTTCTTTCCATATAAAGTTAACACTTAGTTTTTCGATACCATTAAAGAATGCTGTTTGTATATGTATCTGGATTACATTCTATTTGTAGAATGCTTTAGGTAGAATTGACATTTTCACAATGCTGTATCTACCTTCCATGAGCATGGCATGTTTTGCCATTTATGTATGTCTCTTATGGTTTCTTGCAATAGTGTGTAGTAGTTTTCTTTGTATAGGTCTTTTATTTTCCTGGTTAGATTTATTCCAAAGTATTTTATTTTTTCAGAGGCTATTATAAATGGCATTGTTTTTGTGATTTCCTTTTCATCATTCTCTAATGGTGTATAAACATAAAGCTGGTTTTTGTATGTTTATCTTGTATCCTGCTACCCTGCTGAAACTTTCCATTATTTCCAGCAGTTTTCTTGTGAAGTCTTTTGGGTTTTCTGTATATAATATTGTATCATCTACAAATAGGGAGAGTTTTATTTCTTCCTTACCAACACAGGTACGTTTATTTCTTTTTGTTGCCTTATTTCTCTAGCTAGGTTTTCCAGCACAGTGTAAAATAGGAGTGGTAATAAAGGACAACCTTGTCTTGTTCCTGCTTTCAAGGGGAATGTTTTCAACCTCTCTCCATTAAGGATGATGTTGGCCATTGATTTTTGCATAGATGCCCTTTATTATGTTGAAGAATTTCCCTTCTATACCTATTTTACTGAGATTTTTGTCAGGAAGCGGTGTTGAACTTTGTTGAATGCCTTTTCTGCATAGATTGAGATGGTCATGTGATGCTTTTATTTATGCAGTGGATTACGTTGATTGATTTTCTACTATTGAACCATCCTTGTGTACCTGGTATGAATCCCACTAAACCCAGTGCCATCAAGTCGATTCTGACTCATAGTGACCCTATAAGACAGAGTAGAACTGCCCCATAGAGTTTCCAAGGAGTGCCTGGCTGATTTGAACTGCCAACCCTTTGGTTAGCAGGTGTTGCGTTTAACCACTACACCACCAGGGTTTCCGAATCCCTCTAGGTAGTGGTGTATTAGTTTTTTTATATGATGCTGAATTTTATTGACTATAATTTTGTGGAGAATTTTGGCATCTATATTCATGAGAGATATTGGTCTATAATTTTCTTTCTTTTTCTTTTTTTTTGTGTTGTCCTTGGCTGGTTTTGGTATCAGAGTTATGCTGGCTTCATATAATGAATTCAGAGGTACCCCTTCCTTTTCTAAGTTCTGAAATAATTTGAGCAGTACTAGTGTATAAAATAGAAAATAAAACCCTTCTCTAAATGTTTGGGAGAATTCTTCAGTGAAGATATCTGGACCAGGGTTTTTTTCTTGGATTCTTTTTTTGTTTGTTTTTTACCTTTGCAATCTCTTCTCTTGTTATAGGTCTGTTCAGATTTTCAATTTTAGTCTGTGTTAGGGTAGGTAGGTAGTGTGTCTCTAAAAATTTGTCCATTTCCTCTAGGTGTCCAAGTTTGTCTGTGTATAGTTTTTTTTTTTACTGTGCTTTAAGTGAAAGTTTACAATTCAAGACAGTTTCTCATTCAAAAACCTATACACACATTGTTATGTGACCCTAGTTGCTCTCCCTATGATGTGACATCACAATCCTCCTCTCCACCCTGTATTTCTCGTGTCTGTTCAACCAGCTTTTGTCCACCTCAACCTTCTTATCTTGCCTCCAGACAGGAGCTGTCCACATAGTCACATGTGCCTACTTGAGCTAAGAAGCACAGTCCTCATCAGTATCATTTTATGTCTTATAGTTCAGTTTAATCTTTGTCTGAAGAGTTGGCTTTGGGAATGGTTTAAGTTTTGAGTTAACGGAATGTGGGAGCCATGTCCTTTAGTGTCTCTTCTGTTTCAGGTACACCATTAAGTCTGGTCTTTTTACTAGAATTTGAAATCTGCACCCCACTTTTCTCCTGCTCCATCATAGATTCTCTGTTGTGTTCCCTGGGTAGAATAGATATTTTCACAATGTTGAGTTTTCTTATCCACAAGCAAGGTATGATTTTCCACTTATGTAGGTCCCTTTTGGTTTCTTGTAGTAGCGTCTTGTAATTTTCTTTGTATAAGTCTTTTACTTTTTTTTTTTTTACATCTCTAGTTAGATTTATTCCTAAGTATTTTATCTTATTGGGGGCTATTGTAAATGGTATTGAATTGATGATTTCCCCTTCTATGGTCTATTTGTTGGTGTAAAGGAATCCAACTGATTTTTGTATGTTTATCTTGTATCCTGATACTCTGTTGAACTCTACTACTGGATCCAGCAGTTTTCTTGTCGATTCTTTAGCTTTTTCTGTGTATAAGATCATATCATCTGCAAAAACAGATACTTTTACTTCTTCCTTACCAATTTGGATGCCCTTTATTTCTTTATCTAGCTTAATTGCTCTGGCTAGGACGTCCAGCACAATGTTGAATAAGCGTGGTGATAAAAGGCATCTTTGTCTGGTTCCCATTCTAAAGGGGAAAGCTTTCAGACTCTCTCCATTTAGGATGATGTTGGCTCTTGGCTTTGTATAAATGCCCTTTATAAAGTTGAGGAACTTCCCTTCTATTCCTATTTTGCTGATAATTTATTATCACGAATGGGTGTTGGACTTTGCCAAATGCCTTTTCTGCATTAATTGATAAGATCACTTGGTTCTTGTCTTTTGTTTTATTTAAATGATGGATTATATTGATTGTTTTTCTAATGCTAAACCATACCTGCATAAGTGGTATAAATCCCACTTGGTCATGTTGAATTATTTTTTTTTGTTATGTTGATGAATTCTAGTGGCTAGAATTTTGTTGAGAATTTTAGCATCTAAATTTCTGAGGGATATTTGTCTGTAATTTTAGTTTTTTGTGGTGTCTTTTCCTGGCTTTGATATCAGGGTTATGCTGGCTTCATAGAATGAGTTTGGGAGTATTCCATCCTATTCTATGCTCTGAAATACCTTTAGTATTATTGGCGTTAACTCTTCTCTGAAAGTTTGGTAGAATTCTCCAGTGAAGCTGTCAGGCCAGGGATTTTTGTTGTTGTTGTTGGGAGTTTTTTAATTACCTTTTCAATCTCTTCTTTTGTTATGGTTTCTTTAGTTGTTTTTCCTCTATTTATGTTAGTTTAGGTAGGTAGCATGTTTCTAGAAATTTGTCTCTTTCTTCTAGGTTTTTAAATTTGTTAGAGTATAATTTTTCATAGTATTCCATTATGATTCTTTTAATTTCAGTTGAGTCTGTTGTGATATCACCCATCTCATTTCTTATTTGGGTTATTTGCTTCCTGTCCTGTGTTTCTTTTGTCAGTTTGGCCAATGGTTTATCAATTTTGTTGATCTTTTCGAAGAACTAGCTTTTGGTCTTGTTAGCTATTTCAATTGTTTTTCTGCTCTCCGTTACATTTAATTCTGCTCTAGCTTTTATTATTTGCTTTCTTCTGTTCCCCGAGGGCCCCTTTTGTTGCACTCCTTCTATTTGTTCAAGTTGTAGTGATGATTCTTTGATTTTGGCTCTTTCTTCTTTTCGGATGTGTTCATTTATTGCTATAAATTGACCTCTGAGCACTGTTTTTGCTGTGTCTCAAAGGTTCTGGTACAATGTGTTTTCATTCTCATCTGATTCTGTGAACTTCTTTATTCCATCCTTAAATTCTTCTATAACCCAGTAGTTTTTGAGCAAGGTGTTGTCCAGTTTACATATGTTTGATTTTTTTTTTCCTTGCTTTTTCTTTTATTGATACCTACTTTTATGTTTTTACGGTCAGAAAAAGATTCTTTGTAACATTTCAATATTTTGGATTCTGTTAAGGCCTGCTTTATGGCCAAGTACATGGCCTATTCTGGAGAATGAAAGTATACTTGTCTGCTGTTGGGTGGAGTGTTCTTTATATGTCTATGAGGTCAAGTTGGTTGATTGTGGCATTTAGATCTTCCATGTCTTTATTGAACTTCTTTCTGGATGTTCTATTCTTTACTGAAAATGGTGAGTTGAAGTCTCCTACTATTATTTTGGCACTATCTCTCTTTCCAATGCTGTTAGTTTATTTATGTGTTTTGGAGCCCTGTTATTGGATGTGTAAATATTTATTACAGTTAAATCCTCCAGGTATATTAACCCTTTAATCATTACATAGAGTCCTTCCTTAACCTTTGTGGCGGATTTAACTTTAATGTCTATTTTATCAGAAATTCATATTGCCACTGCTGCTCTTTTTTGATTGTTGTTTGCTTAATATATTTTTTTCATCCTTTGAGTTTTAGTTTGTTTATGTCTTTAAGTCTAAGGTGTGTCTCTTTTAGGCAGCATAAAGACAGATCGTGTTTTTTAATCCATTCTGCCACTCTTTTGTCTCTTTGTTGGTGTGCTTAGTCCATTTACATTCAGAGTAATTAGTAATTTTTTTTTTATGAGTTTAGTGCTGTCATTTTGTTGTCTTTTTTGTGTGTGTTGTTGACTTTTCTTTGTTCCACTTAATATTCTGTGCTGAGTCATCTTTCTTTATGTATTTTCTTTTCCTCTTTTTCATTGTTGTTGCTTTTGTTTGCTGAGTCTTTATGTTTTTCTTGTATTTTATTTTGATGTGTAGGATTATTAGTTTCCTTCATGGTCACCTTAATATTTACCTCTAATTTTCTCAAATTAAACCCATCTTTTTTTTTTTTTTTTTTATTTCTTTATATCACTTTGACTTCCTCTCCTTGTGAAAGATCTATGACCACATTTTTTATTCTCTCTTTTTTTGTTTTAATGTTGTCATCTTTTATGTAATGATGTCTCTGTTTCCCTGTTTTGAGTATTGATTTCCCTATCTGGTTTGGTACCTTGTTGCTCGGTCCTGGGTTGTTATCTGATTTTATTGATTTTCTAACCAGATGACTCTCGTTAGTATTTCTTGTAATTTTGGTTTGGTTTATGTATATTCCCTAAACTTCTGTTTATCCAGAAATGTCCTAATTTCTCCTTCATATTTGAGAGAGAGTTTTGCTGGATATATAATTCTTGGCTGGCATTTATTTTTTTCCTTCGAGGCTTTGTATGTCATCCTGTTGCTTTCTTGCCTGCATGGTTTCTGATGAGTAGTCCGAGCTTAGTTGTATTGACTTTCCTTTGTAGGTGACTTTTCATTTATCCCTAGCCACTCTTAAATTCTCTCTTTATCTTTGGTTTTGGCAAGTTTGATTAGAATATGTCTTCGTGACTTTTCTTTTTGGATCTACCTTATGTGGGGTTCAGTGAGCATCTTGGATAGATATCTTCTCATCTTTCACAATATCAGGGACGTTTTCTGCCAACAAATCTTCAACAATTCTCTCTGTATTTTCTGTTCTCCTCCCTTATTCTTTTACTCCAGCCACTTGTAGGTTATTCCCCTTGATAGAGTCCCACATAATTCTTAGGGTTTCTTCATTTTTTTTTTTAACTATTTTATCTTATTTTTACTCAAATATGTTGATGTCAAGTGCTTTATCTTCAATCTCCCTTATTCTGACTTCCATTTCATCAATTCTGCTCCTATGATTTTCTATTGAGTTGTCTAATTCAGAAATTTTATTGGTAATCTTTTGGATTTCTGTTTGCTGTCTCTGTATGGATTCTTGCAGCCTATTAAATTTGTCATTATGCTCTTCTCTAATCTTCTTAAGTTCCTCTAATGTTCTGCCTGTTTGCTGCTTGGCCTGTTCTGTATTTTGCCTGATCTCCTTCCTGATCTCTTGAAAAGTTCTATATATTAATCTTTTTATTCTACCTCTGGCAGTTCTAGTAATTTTTCTTCCTCTGGAAGATGTCTTGATTATTTGTTTTTGAAGCTTGTTGAAGCCTTCATGGTCTGTCTCTTTATGTGATTTGATATTAACTGTGTTCTCCAAGCCATCAATGTTATTGTATTTATTTATTTTTTGCTTTCTTACTGTGTCCTATCTTCTTGTTTTGTTTTATTTTGAAATGCCCAAATAGGCTGCCCGAGTGATCTAGTTTTGAGTATTTGCACTTGGAAGCTTTAATGTCCTGTCATCAGGTGGTTAGAGCTGTTACTAGGTATATAAGACCAGGAGTCCACATACTTGCAGGGATTCAGCTCAGGTGTCCAGATAGTCGATCATCAAGTGTGTTGTGCAGTTTCTTACCTACAGTCGTAGACAAGCAGGGGTGATTGGTGTAGGCATAGGTATCTGGCTGCAGTAGGGGGTCACATGCTGAGCCATGAAGGAGACTGACAACTGCCCCTGAGTGTCCGTGAGAAAAGCATGTCCATGTTCCTTAAAGCACATAAGTGGGTGGGTTTTGCAGCCAGACTATGAGCTCCCAATGTTGTTGGCTGTAAGAACTGGGAAGCACCACTTATCCTTGGACCCTTGTTGCAGGTGGCTTGGTGGTGTGGGTGGAGCCATTGTTCTCAGGCCCCAGATATGGGTAGGTGAGGACCCTGCTTAATAGAGTGGTGTTAAATGTCACAAACCTACCTCTCCACCATATAGCCGAAACAGGCTTAGTTAGACTTCAGGTATATACCCTATTGTACTGTGTTAATGAAGGCCTACGCTGTTGAAATGAACCCATACAGGTCTATGCAGGGGTGAAAGGCATTCAAAGTACTTGGATCCCTTACGTCTATGCAAAAGAAATGTTTCTGCCCTGAGTTCCCAGCTTAGGGGAGTTGGCAGATTATTTTATACCTGTTTTTTAATTTGTTCCTTCCCCAATGCCAGGAGAATGGCTCAGGGCATGTGTCTGTTCCTACTTCTGACCCAGGGAAAGTGGTTATCACTGAAGCAGACCTGGTGCAGAGCAGGGAGGAGTCAGGTAAATGGGACAGTGTTTTTTCCAAAAAAGGTGTTTTTTGCTCCATGCAGTAGATTAGACTCAAGTACTTGTCTTTTGTTGATTGATAGCCGCTGTTTGCTGATTCTGGAAGCATGAGTGGACTCTCCATCACTTGGTCTCCACCAATGTGGAAAATGTGTCCTGAATACCAGTGCTTGTATCACCACACTTGCACCAGATCTGGCCCTTGGGGTGCAGGTTGCTGCCAGGTCAGGTTTGGCAACTCCTCCCTGCTTTTGAAATGTCTCTCCCTCTCCATGCTGCTCAGTCCTATTCCTCAACCTTGCCTTTGATGTTCAGGGCTTCTAGATTGTCATATATAATTGATTCATTTGTTTTTTGGGGTCTTTGTTGAAAGAGGGACCACAGGAAGCATCTGAGTTGTCTGCCATCTTGGCCCTGCTGCCCGGAGTATAGTTTTTCATAGTATTCTGTTATGATCCTTTTTATTTCAGTTGGGTCTGTTATAATGTCCCCCATTTCATTTCTGATTTGGGTTATTTGCATCTTCTGCTTTTTGTTTTGTCAATTTGGCCAGTGGTTTGCCAATTTTGTTGATCCTTTCAAAGAATCAACTTTTGATTTTGATTCTTTCTATTGTTTCCTATTCTTTATTTCACTTATTTCTGCACTGATTCTTATTATTTCCTTTCTTCTGGTGGCTGTGGGCTTCTTTTGCTGTTCTTTTTCTATTTATTTGAGTTTGTAGCCAATGTTTTGATTTTTCCCCTTCCTTCTTTTTTGATGTGTGCAACTATTCCTATAAATTGACCTCTGAGCACTGCCTTTGCTCTGTCCCAAAGGTTTTGATATGATGTATTTTCATTTTTGTTTGACTCTAGGAATTTTTTTTATTCCATTTTTGATTCCTTCTATCAACCAATGGTTATTCAGTTTCCATGTATTTGATTTTTTTTTCCTTGTTCTTTCTGTTATTAATTTCTACTTTGGTGACATTGTGATCAGAGAAGATACTTTGTATTATCTAAGTTTTTTTGATTTTGTTGAGGGTTGATTTGTGGCCTAAAATGTGGTCTATTCTAGAAACATTCTATGTGTCTTGGAAAAGAATGTATATTTGCTGCTGTTGGATAAAGTGTTTTATATATGTCTATGAGGTCATTAGATCTTCCGTATCTTTGATGAGTTTCTCTCTAGATGTTCTGTCCTTTACTGAGAGTGATATATTTAAGTCTCCTACTACTATTATTGTGGAGCTGTCATTTTTTTTTTTTTCCGTGCTGTTAGAGTTTGTTTTACATATTTTGGAGCCCTGTCATTGGGTGCATGGATATTTATTATGGTTATGTCTTCACGTTGAATTGTCCCTTTAATCATTACATGTTTTCCTTCTTTATCTTTTTTGGTCGATTTTGTTTTAAAGTCTGTTTTTTTCTGAAATTAGTATTGCCACTCCTGTTCTTTTTTGGTAGCTGTTTACTTGATATATTTATTTCCATCCTTTGATTTTTTAATATAGTTATTTCTTTATTTCTATTATGCGTCTCTTATAGACAGCTTAAAGATGGGTCCTGTTTTTAAATCCATTCTGTCATTTTCTGTCTCTTTATGGGTGCATTTAAGTAATTTATGTTTAGTGTGATTATTTGTAGCTGTGAGTTTATTGCTGTCATTTAATAGTTTTTTTTTTTTTTTTTTTTTTTGTAGTGCTGACATTATCTTTGTTTTTCTTACTCTCCTGTGCTCTGAACTCCTTTTGGTTGTGAAATTTTTTTTCATTTCTTTCATTTTTGTAGAGTCTGTGTTTGCTGAGGCTTTGTTTTTCTTCTTTATTTTGAATAGTAAGTTTGCTAACTTTCTTTGTGGTTGCCTTGACATTTACCCCATCTTCCTAAGTTTGAACCAGTCTTTTATTGCTTGATATCACCTTGACCTCCTCTCCATTTGAAAGTTCTATACCTACAGCATTTATTCCCTCTTTTATTGTTCTGATGTTGTCATTTACAGATTGATCTCTCTGGTTTTCTGTTGTAAATTTTTTGGTTTTGTTTTATCCTTGAGAGCTCATTACCTATGATGAAAGAGGCTAAATTTACTGTCTGGTTTGGTGTAGAATAAGCAGATAAAATAGCAAAACAGACAGCAACATCCAAATGAGATTACAAATCCAGCAAGACAGAAGAAGAGTTAGAACAGAACATGAGGCATATGCCTCTGAAAGTACACGGCATTCTGGTGAAGGCATTAGATTTCCTTACGAGTGTGTGATCGGAGTCCCTAGATAACCTCATCTCTATGACAGGTGTTAGGATCCTTTTACACTGGATTAGACGGCAGTTAGGATTTTAAAAAGAAGACTGTGATTCTTCTTTCTTTTGAACTAGAAATCTCCTCAATCTCAGAATAGAAAATCACATCAAACATACTGCAAATCTCCCATCCACGTTTGCATGTTTGTAATCTTAAAAGGAATACAGTCAGAAGAATGCTGCAGTTTTTAGAGCAAGCAAAGCACTATAAAGTGACAATAAAATTGAAGAGGCAACCTTCACAAAATATCACATTAAAAAAATATTTTATTCAGTGTAGATGCTATTTAGGTTTAGATTAAATAAGTCATAAAATTCTAGTACTTATACTTTTTTAGGAAAAAAAGTGGAAAACTGATCTATATATATCTGATACAAAAATGAAAGCTTTTTGTTTTGGGGAGGTGACAAAGACCATTTTTACCAATGAGACAATTAGTGTTAAACTAAATAAACCAAGGAAAGTTGATAAACAGTGAATTTCAGTAGATCCTCTGGTTCCTATTAACTGTGAGTACCACACCTAAAGGGGGCCCTGGTGGCACAGTGGTTAAGAATTCAGCTGCTAACCAAAAGGTTCACAGTTTGAATCCACCAGCTGCTCCTTGGAAACCCTGTGGGGCAGTTCTACTCTGTTCTATAGGGTTACTATGAGTAACAATTGACTTGACGGCAACAAGTTTATAAAGATGATATATCTGGATTTTAAAAAGCCATCCTCAAAAACCAAACACTTTTATGGATATTAAATAAATGCAAAATTAATTCCTTGAGCAAATTACAAATTAGTGGAGGAAACAGCAAACATTTATGAAACTGCTGAACAGCATTGTAAGTCAATACGATTACTTAGTACAACATTTACATGGCATTGTGTCTTTAAAAATCTTGTTCACATTATCTCAAAATACTTGTTCTTAAAAGAGGCACCAGAAGAATTACAGAGAGCTAGACAGCCCACTGTCATAGTGCATAAAATTCAAACTCCCAGGGCTGACAGCGGCAGGGAGCAGGGTGGAGAATGGATCTCAAAGGCATTGCAGTACATAATATTTAACTGATAAATTCCAACTGTGATAATTTCTTGCAGCAATTATAATCCATCTGTGAGATGACATTAGACTACATACTTTACTAAAAAGAAATCTTATATCATGTGAGCTCCTGTGGATCTCCCATCAATGCACTATAATTCAAAAAGACATTCATGGTCAAATAAATTGTAGAAATGCTGTTGTAAAACAGCAAACATAATGACAGATTTAAAAAGGATAATACATACCTTTCAACCCAGAAAAAATCCAATCCTGTATTCACAAAACTCCTCCACTGGTTCACTCTATGTCTTGTATCATACTCCCTTGTTCACTTTTTTTTTTTTTAACGATTTTTTTTTTAAAGTTCTGTGGCAGAAAGACTTGGTTATCTGCTCCTGTAAAGATTACTGTCTAGAAAACCGTATGGGGTAGCTCTACCCTGTCACATGGAGTTGCTGTAATTAAAAATCATCTTGATGGTACCTAACAGCAACAACAACATACCTGTTTCAGACATATATACAATGTCAAATGTGGTGCAGAACATAGCATACAAATTCTCTATTTGTCTCCATTTTTGTGAAGAGATTAAGAACATATTATTAAATAAAATATACCATATCAAAGCACATTTTTATTAGTGTGGATCATAAAATATCCTTAAAAAGATTTTAGCATTCTTTATTATACCCAAACCCATTGCCCTTGAGTCAATTCCAACTCATAGCAACCCTATAGGACAAAGTATTACTGCCCCATAAAGTTTCCAAGGAGTGGCTGGTGAATTTGAACCACTGACCTCTTGGTTAGCAGCCATAGCTCTTAACCACTTCACCGCCAGGGCCCCCCTTAATTATACAGTTAGAGTCAATATAATTTTGTTGACATGATAAGGAAAGCTTTTTAATGATTGCACATTCAAACCTATGTAATATATGGCTCAGTGTTTAAAAAAAAAATGCTTCTTATAAGTGTTTTTACATTATATTGGAGTAGAAAGGATGATTCTAAAAAAATGTATATGTAATTACTAAAAAGAATCAGATTACTAAATGGAATCATCAAGAACTTAGGGATTTTTAAAATATATTTTTCATCAAAGCAAATGATAACAATTATTGTTTCTTAATTTGTAAAAGCTCCTCAGCTCATGGCACTTTTTTCTGCTCTGTGAAAGACAGAATTCTGTGTTATTTAAGCAGCCTGCCATGGAACAGCTGGCGAGGATGTGAAATTAAAATTTACATTTTCAAAGAAAATATTTTTATTGGGAAAGAAACTAACTTCTACATGTTAATTTGACTTGTGAAAAAAGTAAAGGTAAAGGTATTTAATAACTTTCTGGTTCTTTCTTATTTCTTTATGTAAGTATGCACTCTGGAAAAAAGTTTACTCTGTTAAGGTCCAGTATTATTTACATGCTGATATTTAACTTTTCACCATGAAATCCTAAGTTCTACATTGATCTCATTCTTCCTACAGTTAGATCTTTTTTTATTAGCACATTTACTGAGTAGCATGAAACTGAAGTAAAATATTTTTGGATAACTTCTTTTACCTCACCAAACATATTGAGACTAAACATGTCTTTAGAATTGAGCTTCGGAGATGATTTACACGAGGTGGTTGATATTCATTTATCTATTGATGTCTACTTAACAAATTATTACAAATATCATTGAATTAATTGTTTTGAGTTTCCACATCACCCCTCTTAAATTGGCAAGAAACTCTTCTCAAAACGAAATCCTAATAAGGCAATCTTATAAAACCAACCAGAATACATATATATATATATAAATATATCAAAAACACAATGTTAGGGCTACAGATTTGGAATGCCCTCTATAGTCTACTGGAAATCCTGGTGGCATAGTGGTTAAGTGCTAAGCCTGCTAACCAAAATGTAGCAGTTTAAATCCAACGGGAGCACCTTGGAAACTCTACAGGACAACTCTACTCTGTCCTATAAGTTTCCTATGAGTCAGAATTGAGTCAATGGAAACAAGTTTGGCTTTTGGTTGCTATAATCTACCATGATGGAAAAAGTAAAGGCTAGTGTCTAAGTAATTCTAGATATTTTACACAAAGTTTGCATGAGGTTGTGGGCCTATTCATGCTCCCCCAAATCCCAGAATGGAATGTTTAGATTACATACAATTGAACTATTGTATTTATACCAACATAATGCCTATAACTTCAAGGAATTTCTCTTTGAAAAATATCAGTAGACTTGAAAGAAAACATAAGCTGTGAGAAGAAATACTTTTATAATAATTCCATGAATATTATAATCATCTGTAAAGTAAGCCTGGAAGTGCCAACTTTATGAAAGTATTTCTGTCTGTAAGATCCATAATTCCATATCCAGGTTATCCTTATTTTCGGCAATAGATAAACTGGGAATCTCTCATTCTTTCTGTGGTAAATTAACAAAAGATGAATATTCAGTCCAGTGAAGTATTGTTATTTCATGGGGAAAAAAATAATTGTAAGAAACCCAGATATTATATTTAGTTTTCTCTCCCTATCTAAAATTTCAACATGCTAGAATCAAGTTACTATGATAAAAAGATTTTTATTAAAAAAACCAAAAAACAAAAAACATTGCCCTCGAGTCTATGCCTACTCATAGCGACCCTATAGGACAGAGTAGAACTGCCCCATAGAATTTCCAAGGAGCGCCCCGTGGATTCGAACTGCTGACCTTTTTGGTTAGTAGCCATAGCACTTACCATTAGGCTACCAGGGTTTCCAAAAAAACACTTCTCAACCACGAAGGGGCTATATTTATAAATATAGTGGACCACAAGCCACAATATATATATATTTTTCTGTAAACTAATATATTAAATAAGTTCATTTGGGCAATCTCTCAAAATGTACAAAATCCTAGGAACTTCTGTCATTAATCACATTTTTAAATTTATCAAATTTGTTGAGTACAAAGTTTCAAAAATTGCAGAACAGTATGCAAAATTGCCTTTAACTTACTATACTACACAGAGAGACTCTAATGTACACCTCTGTATAGCAGGCTTTATGAAGACCAGAATGGGATTTACACGTTTCACACACATCGGCACTTTGAGATAGTGACACAAGTATTTGAATTAACATCGCTTTGTTTCCCACTATGAATGGCTAATATTCAAATATAAATAAATATTAAATCAGTATTATGGCCCAGGCCTTTAGTTATCTCACAAAGTTGTTGTAAAGATAAAATGATAAATGGCTTCTGAGACTTAAACATATTGTAAGATATAAATTATGTTCATTTTATAAAGTTACATTTGCCTAAAATCTGCTGCATTATTTTTTCTTTTGTCCTTTCCCACTCTTTAGACTCCCTGTAGCATTTCAAAGCGGTTAACTTTAAATTCTGTGCTCCAAGAGATCTTTAAATTGTCTTCAAATGCACAAATCCTAATGTATAATGAAGAGGGCTTACAAAACCTCCAAGAATTAAAACAAACACTGCACCAGGGGATGAATAGCTTGTAAAGTATACCAGATGTCTTAGAAACTAACAAGAAAGTCATTTTTACTTGGAATAAATTGGTGCTGTCTTTTGAGGACAATTCATCAGGATTAAAAATGAGTAGAGCAGCTAGAGTTCGTGGAGTGGCCTGATGATCTAGAGAAGAGCTCTCGGGAGTGTATGTGTCCCCCCTTATTCAACCTCTCCACACTGTCTCCAGAGCCTCTTCTTCACACTGTTTTAGCTCACCGCCTACTGATTCCTGGAAACAGAAAATAGAAACAACAATATAAAGACAGAGAAGAATGTGAAAGATTAACTGGCAGGTCCTATTCTTCTTTGACACCATACTTTAACCTCTAACCCAGCTAACAATTATTATTAAAGAAAACAGATATGACAAGGACTTGAAGGCATTCTTTTCTTTGTGTGTGTTAATTGGCTGACTGAAAAATAAGCTAATCAAATTTAGCCCGCCATAAAAAGGATATATTAGCATAGATCTGATAGTTTCATAGAGAAATAAAGGAAAAACAGAAAAAAAAACAACACATTTGTTTCAATTGTAGCTTAAATTTTTCTTAATACACCAAGTATATTTGAATGTGTCAAATTCTTTATCACAAAGACCTCTTTCAGAAGGCGAAAATTTAAATGACTTCACTTTTAGGACAAAATACATAAAATTAAAGGAGATTTTAATTTCACTAACGAAAATGGCTGGAGGAGGACAATTATTTTTTATCTCCAAGCAGTACTGGAAAAAAAAAAAAAAAAAAGGTCAAACAGAAAGAAGTATTTAGGACTCAGGTGTGAAACGTAAAATTTCTAAGAGCAATTTAATATGTACAATCTTTTTTCATGGAATTTTTAAAAACAGAAAATCTTTGCACTAAAGAAAATTAAGCCTCATGTTTTAATCATTTTCCGCTCCTTTCTGCGCATCTCTGACTTGAGTTGTGTGCTCAAGTAACACCAGCTATTAGTGTTGGAGACTTGGTGGCACAGCGGTTTAGAGCTACAGATGCTAACCAAAAGGCTGGTAGTTTGAATCCATCAGGCACTCCTTGGAAACTCTAGGGTGCAGTTTTAATCTGTCCTGTGGGGTTGCTATGAGTCAGAATTGACTTGATAGCGATGGATTTGGTTTTATTGGTGTTGTTAATTCTACCTGTCTTTCAATGATTCATAAAGGTAATTTAAAATAATAATTTAATCAAACATATTTTTTGATATTTTAAGCAAATCACAAATATTTCGGTACATATTTGTCAGTATATAGCTATAGAGATGAAAATGATGATAACTATACTTTTTGCAAGTTAACTATACATATTAAGTATTGATTACTACATGAGAGACATTTTTCAAGTACTGGGAATACAGACAACATCAAATTTCTGCTTTAGTGAAGCTTACATTCATATACTTAAATTATACCACTGAGCATAAACCACTTAAAATCTGGAATTGGATTTTCTAGTTTAAATACACAACAAAACTGACCAAAAGATATTATTTTAAATATAAATGAGAAAACTCCAACAATTTAAATTAGATCTTCAAGATTATATTGCTATAAGAGAGAACTACCCCAAGATTTCAACCTCTTCATACAGAAAGACATACCTCATATATTTTTAAAATGTTAGCCTTGCTTATAAATGACTCAATCAATCAACATTTTTTATCAGATGAACAGTTGAATTTACATTGATATTAGTGAACTTTGGCATCAATAGAGAAAAATTAAAATATTACATCCTATAAAAGGTAACTGGAAAAGAAAGTATTAGGACAGAGGGAAAGGCAATTTTGAGCTGGAAAAATGAAAAGCTATTTTGACTAAAATATACTTGAATGCAATCTTAGAAATATTAGTTTTCTATAGCTGCCATAATAATTTACCATAAACTCAGAGATTTAAAACAACACTAATTTATTATCATATAGTTCTGTAGATTAGCAATCTGATATTGTTACCACTAGGCTAAAATTAAGGTGTTTATAGGAGTAGTTTCCTGACTAGAGGTTCTAGAGGAAAACCCTTTTCTAGATACTAGGTATCTTCTCCAGTATCTAGAGGCTGCTTGTGCTCCTTGGCCCTTGGCCCTCTTCCTCTATCATCATAGTTAGCAACATCAAATCTCAATCTGATCCATCTTCTGTAGTCATGTCTACCTCTGACCACAGACAGAAATGGGTCTCCAATTATAATGACTCACGTGATTAAACTGGGCCTAAAAAAAAAAAAAAAAAAAAAAATTTTTCCCTAGGGTAATCTTCCAGTGTCAAGATTTTTAATCATATCTTAAAAGCCCCATTTGTCACACAAAGTAATATATCAACAGGATCTAGGTATTGTAACATGAACATCATTGCAGGGTCACTATTCTGCATCTCACGAAAGTTATTTAGCCTACTCCTACTTATTTCATGACAAATGAGAAAATTGTGTTATCAGTGTAAAAAATAATTTCTTCCAAGCTATTTAACAAATGAATGACAAAACCAGGAGCAGAACTTAAGTTATAAATTTGAAATGCACAGTTTTAATTATTTATTATACTTCTCAGTGCATTTCTGATACAAATTCTGGGAGACATTCACACAGAACAGAGCTACTTTAAGTATTTGGCTGTCTTACCTCTTTTAAAATGTATATTTTAACTTTATCAAAATGCATTCTCATTGTAATTAAATAAAAGTGTCCACTTATATACAGTTCATGTTTCTTAATTCACATTCCCAAATCTACATCTTGTCATTTCACTTCAAAGCTAAACATATTAATACCCTGATATGTATCTTTCCACATTCTTCATCCAGTTAAATTCTCCATGAATATGCAAAATGTACTGTGCGTGCATTACAATTCATTCTTTTTATACCTGCTTGTTATGGATTGGGAGAGCTTGTTGCACAGTGGTTAAGGGCTCAGCTGCTAACCAAAAAGTTGGCAGTTCAAATCCATCAGCTGTTCCTTAGAAACCCAGTGGAGCATTGCTACTTTGTCTTACAGGGTTGCTATGAGTCAGAATCCACTCAGTGGCAACATGTTTTGGTTTTGGGTTGAATTGTATGCTCCAAAATATGTTTTGAATTACTAGCCCTTGTACCTGTGAATGCAATCCTGTTTGGAAATAAGGGTTTTCTTTTGTTATATTAATAAAGTCACACCAGTGTAGAGTGGTTCCTAAACTCAACCATCTCTAAGCTATAAAATGAGTAAACAGACACGCATGGGGGAAGACAAATGCATGTGAGGATAATCTACAAGCCTAGGAATGCCAAGGATCCAGGGAATGACCAGGGCTAATAATATCCACGTGGAATATATTTGTGTGTAGCGTGAGGTAGAAAAATGTCTTTGATTTCTTTCAAATAGGTAGTTAACAATTTCAGTTTCATTAAATACCAAAAAATTTCCTTTCACAATGATGTAAAACATCATATTTACAACACTTTGTATTTTGTTCCAGCAATCTATCTGTCTCTTCATAATACCATTCTATTGTGTATGCATTGGCTACATAGTACAAATGTGTTAAATCTAGTATAACTTCAGTATTATTTTTCATGACTTTCTTATCTAGCTTCAGACAATTAGGTTACCATAAAAAATTAAAATCGTTCTATTCATTTTCACCATTAGGAAAATTGAAAGTAAAGTACATTGTATATTTCTTTGAGAACTGATATTTTAAAATTATTAATATTTTATATCCAGAATTATGATATGGTTCTGAATTTACTCAGGTCTTGTTAGTGTACTTTAAAAAGGTGTTCTAGCACTAGGTATGTCTTAGACCTTTCTAGTTAGAAAGGATTCTAGCTCCTTTCTATTTTTATCCTGAGTTCAATGAAATATATTGCTTGACTATGAAGAAGAGCAATTGATTTTGCTTATAGATCTTTCTTCTCAGCCCTCTTATTTCCAAATGCATGTGCAGGTCTCTACCATCTGACCACCTCAGGGCCCACAAATCTCTATCTCAGTTCCAGACTTCCGGGAGACAAAATTTCTCTTCCATTGCTGATTCCTCCACTGTCACATTATCAAGTGGAATAATGTCTTGGACCTCCTTATTCTTCTAGGCCTCAGATACTATCTTTAGTGTCAGTTTTTCAGACTTTACAACAGAAGAGGATTAGGTTACAAAAAAAAAAAAATTCCATTGAGTCAACTCTGACTCATAACAACACTGTAGGACATAGTAGAACTGCCCTATAGGGTTTCCAAGTTGCAGGTGGTGGATTTGAAACGCCAGCCTTTTGGTTAATGGCTAAATGCTTAGCCACTGTGTCACCAGGGCTCCTATGCATAAGGGAGCCCTAGTGGCACAGTGTTTAAACACTGGGCTGCTAACCAAAGGGTTCGCAGTTCGAACTCAACAGGGACTCCGCTGGAGAAAGGTGTAGCAGTCTGCTTCCGGGAAGATTACAGCCTTGGAACCCTATGGGGAAGTTCTACAGTGTTCTGTTCGGTCGCTTTCAGCCAAACTGACTGGACAGCAATGGGTGTGCGTAACCCACTACTCTTTAAAAAGAAAAATAATATTTACACTCCACTGAGCAAACAAAAAACTAACAAGAAAATTTTGATGTAAGACATTATCAATTGATTGACCTGTTGGAGCACTGTGGATGCCTAAAGTGCTAAATGTAAGACACCCTCCAGCATTAACTGATTTTGCTATATCTCTGCACAGGTCAATGTATGTATGTATGTATGTATGTATCTGTCTGTCTGTCTGTCTGTCTGTCTGTCTGTCTATCTATCTAACCTATCTCTCTCTCTCTCTCTCATCTATCTATCTATCTATCTATCTGTCTGTCTGTCTGTCTGTCTGTCTGTCTGTCTATCTATCTATCTATCTACCTATCATCTATCTATCTATCTATCATCTATCTATCATCTATCTATCCATCCATCTATCATTATCTATTTATCTATCTATCAATCTATCTACACATAAATATCATTAGTATAAACTAGTGTTCTTTGGTTCTGAGAAGGAAAACAAAATAAAACAAAACAAACACAAAAAGATTAGAAATATACGAAGTATCTCTCATAAAATGAAAAGCTGAACAACCAGGCATAGGGAAGGGACAAAATGTAGCTTTTTGAAGACCTATATACAGACTATATTCTTGCAATACTTGTTTCTGTAATGAGAAATATCATATATGCAACTGATAAAGAGGGAAGTGGTAGCAATATAACATATATATCACATTGGTACAAAGGTAATCATTTTCTAGGCGGTAGGAATAAGAATGTCAAAATAGACTATAATGCTCAGCAGAAAAGATTGCAGTGGCGGCAGGAATCATTTTGGCTACATTAAGAAAATGAGCACCTGAAACCTGGACACACCCCCAGTTTTAATAGATCCCAGTTCACCTCATTATCTGACAGCCAACTTTAAGGGCAGAACCAGTAGTTCCTTTTCTATATTGTCATAGCACCCATGAGTCTTGCTCTAGTTAAGAAGTTGTCATTATTTCCACTCCATTTTATTTGTGCAGCTGAGATGCTTGTCTGATCAAAGTTACCTCACAGATATCAACTATTTCATGTGTGTGTGTGCGCGAGTGCCTCTTGGTTGTATAATTTAATTGCTCCAACTCCATATGTTCTTTTTAGTTTCAGTGCACAGATTTTGAAGGACATTTTTTTTAAGAGTACAAATATTGTTTAATAACAGAAACACTTGTATCAGAAAATGGGTACTAGATCATCAAAATGAACTAGTGTTCACATTGCCATTAACACACGTTCAATGTATTCTAAGCTAAAACCCTACTTTCCCTCTCTCCCACCCCTGTAACCACTAACTACTTATAAAAAAAAAAAAAAAAAACTACTTATACCCAGTAAATTTAGGAAATATCAATTTCCCCAGAGCCCCCAGTTCAATCTTTGTTATGCGTGTCTTTCTTCATCCCCCGCCTTTTAAGCTCCTTTATATAACATTTAAAAAAAAAAAAAAAAAAAAAACTTCGAGTAGTTAACATTATTTGCTACTTTTTTTTTCTTCAAATTGCAGGAGAAATCTCCTTTCATGGTAAAAACGGGCATTCTGTCACCTTCTTACAGACTGGGGTCAGTATGAGAATATTATTCCGATTAGTCTTCTAAAAACACCACTTAAAAATCAGCTTTTTAAAAAGTTATTTTCTTTTTATGAAGCATAAAGTAGGAGTAGTACCTTCTTCTGAATGCTAGGTTACCAGTTTTACTCACCTTATCTCCATTATCCTCTTAAGGACTAGATTTTTAAACAACTTTACTAGTATGCCTGCTGTGTAAAGCCTTTTTCTTCTTTTGAATTTGATTCTGAAGACGTATCTTGAGTTTCAACGCTGCACAATGGATACTTGATGTTGGGAGCAGATAATAGTGGCCTGGAAAGATTTTAAGGACTTTACTGTGTCTCTTGGAGTAGCCTTTATCCTAGGACCAGACAAGTAAGATTCAGAGTGGAAAACACAAAGAGGAGTAAAAGATGGAAGAGAAGATGAAGTAATAAGTCATGCATACATGCAGAAAATTAGTAAAATAAATGAGAATAATTTCTTTCCTATAGCTTTCTAAATTTCAAATTTGTTAAAGTGTATTATAAGTATGTATTATATTTCCCTCTGTATAATCAGATAATTCACATAACACATAATCATAATTCAGATAATACATGGTTGGAAAATTCTAGAATCATTGTCAAATTCTTTATAATCATTGTTTCAGATAATAGTCTAATGGTTCCCTCTAATTGGGTTATGTGCAATTTTAACAAATGGGGGATATTATTCTTTCAGTTACATCAATGCCGTTGATGGCATATCCAAAATTTCATTGAAAGAGTTCCAGTAATAATGAGGTTTTTACTGTAACTGGCTTGGATGCTTATTTTTCTGAGCCACACATTTAACTGCCACTTTAATTTCATTGTGAACTTGTTTCTTTTTTTCTAAGCCAATATTTTTTTTTTTTGCCTTTTAATTGTTTTAAGGAGCCCTGGTGGTACAGTGGTTAAGAGCTCCACTGCTAACCAAACGGTCAGCTGTTCAAATCCATCAGCCACTTCTTGGAAACTCTGTGGGGTAGTTCTACTCTGTCCTATAAGGGCACTATGACTTGGAATCAACTTGATGGCAATGGGTTTGGTTTGGTGGTGCAGTGGTTAAGTGCTTGGCTGCTAACTGAAAAATCAGCAGTTTGAACCCATCAGCAGCTCCATGAGAGAAAGATGTGGCAGTCTGCTTCCCTAAATATTACGGCCTTGGGAAGCTTGTGGGACAGTTCTACCCTTTACTATACGGTGGCTATGAGTCAAAACGGACTTGATGGGAACAGGTGGAGTTATTGTTTTAAGATAATTGAAAGTGTGCCACTATACATGGAAGGGAAAAACACATGCACAGACTCAGAAAAAAATCCTTCAGAGAAAAACAAAAACAAAACAAGGATGAAAATTGGTTAATTAGCCTTTCACATGGCCCAGGACACACACCTGTAAAAAATCTGAGAGTGAGCATTACAATGCTACTGCTTGCAAGTTGCTGCAGCAAGGTTATTGATTGATGACTGCTAAAAGCCATATCTTTCCAACCTCATTTATGAATAACCTGGGAGTTGTAAACCAGAACCATTGGTTCAGGATAGGAAACTGTCCACAGGACTTCTGATCTGTCACCCTGCTCTTTTCACTCGAAGGTATTAAATCATTCAATAAAACATTACACTGATGAAATGGTGAATGGCCAATAATTCAACTACATTAAAAGAAAAAAAAAAATCACTGACCTCAGATCTCCAGAATATACAATATATGGATTCCAAAATGGAATAGCAGTTAAGAGCTATGGCTGCTAACGGAAAGGTAGGCAGTTTGAATCCACCAGGCGCTCCTTGGAAACCCTATGGGGTAGTTCTACTCTGCCCTTCAGGGTCGTTATGAATCAGAATGGACTGACAGCGACTTTAATTCCAAAACAAAGTTGTGATGAATTCTGCTGGTACTCTTAACACAGAACTATAGGGATTTGAAAACAATGTAAAAATAGTATGTGTTTCATTAGAAAGAAAAATCTTTAAAAAATGAGATACACTTGTGTAGAAAGAAAATGCTGGAGTCAAGATTTCGTATTTGTTGAGCAAAATTAAGGGCCAGAGGATTAAAAATAATTTTTTTTTTACCTATCTCAAGTTGCTTCTGAAAAGCGAGTCTTGAAAAACCTATGGAGGCTTTCAATTCTGCTAACATGGAGTCACCATGAGTTGGAATCAACTGGAAGGCAACTAAAAACAACAGGAGCTTTAAATTATATATATATATATATATATATATATATATATATATATATTATATCAAATGTATAAAGATCATGCAAATTTGCTGTTATTTTTTGTGTATGTGAGAGACAAGTGTTAAAACATGGTTCTTTGTAAATTATAACTACAGATTCCCTTACTACAAAAAAAAAGGTATTTATATCTGTATCCATATATCTCTATCTCTATATGCTTATTTTTATCTCCACCTTCATAGTGTCCCCTAGATTAGCTAGCATTAGCATCAAGTAACAATCACTAAGAGATATCGATAGTTCAGTGGTAGAGTTCTCGCCTTCCATCCCTGAGACCTGGGTTTGACTCCTGGTAATGAGCTTCTTGTGCAGCCACCACTTGTCTATAAGCAGTTGCTTGCCTGTTGCTCTGATACTGGACAGGTTTCAGTTGAACTTCTAAATTAAGATAGACTTGGAAGAAAGGCCTGGTATTCTACTTCTGAAAATCATCCAATGAAAACCTTATGGATCACAAAGATCCAAACCACAACTGGTCATAGGAATGACACATGACCAGGAAGTGTTTTACTCTGTTGTGCACAGGGACCTCATGAGTCAGGGTCCTACAGCAGCTAACAACGACAATAACAACAATCACTAAACCAGAAGAAACAGACTGACATAAAGCTGAGCTTGTGGTTCAAAACCTTGTTTCTGTTCTAGAAACAATTATGTCACTTAGATTACACCTTTTGAGATTCTGATCTGTGTATCTGCTTTGGAGCACCAGTATTTTGAATAAACTTCATAGGACATTCTAATAGGTAGCTTAATTTGGAACCACTTTAATATGCAGGAAAAAATTCCAATAATTTATAACATTACAGATCTAGTTGTTAGATTATACTTTCTAATGTCAAAGGTATATCTCCAGAGGTATTGATGCATGAGAATCACAATCCCAGTAAATCAGCTGTACTATGGCATTTTAATATTATATCATTATGAGAACTGGAATTTACAAATAAATTATCTCATCCACAATATTTTTTTTTTTTTTTGAGCTCTCAGCCATCTAAAATACATGTATTGGTCCCACCCTATTCTGAGCAAAGGAGAATGAAGAAAATCCAAGACAGAAGGAAAATATTAGCCCAAAGGATTACAGGACCACAGAAACCTGAGTTTCCACTAGCCTGAGCCCAGAAAAACTGCATGGTGCCTGGCTACCACCACCTACTGCTCTGACAGGGATCACAGCAGTCCTGGACAGAATCGGAGAAAAATGTAGAATGGAGTTCAAATTCATGAAAAAAGACCAGGCTTACTGGTCTGACAGAGACTGGAGGAACGCCCGTATCTATGGCCCCTGGACACTCCGCTAACTCAGAACTGAAACCACTCCCGAAGTCCACTTTTCACACAAAGATTAGGCAGACCTATAAAACAAACAATAACACACGTGAGGAACGTGCTTCTTAGTTCAATCAAGAAGTCCAAGTGGGCACCTCCTGTCCAAAAGCAAGATGAGAAGGTAGGAAGGGACAGGAACTGGATGAATGGACATAGGGAAGCCACTGGAAAAGGGGGAGCATGTTGTCACATTGTGGAGGCTGCAACCAATGTCACAAAACAATTTGTGTATGTAAGTTATTGAATGAGAAATTCACTTCAGCTGTAAACTTTCACCTAAAATACAATAATACTATTTTTTTTTCTTCTCTCTGTCTCAGAGTTACATAGAAAAAACAGCAGATTTTAAAATTACCTGATCATTCCAATCTCCATTAATTGCAGATGAACTTTCATGGGATTCTAGGATGATATATAACTGCGAATTGTCCTTTTCTGATTGTTTTGGCTCCCTGAAAAAATAGATAGCATAATGCTATGATACTTCCTTACAAGGGTATGCTTCAGGTGTCTAGCTTCGGTTTGACAATTTTTATTTTTATGTTGGAATAAATGAATGATGTAAGATCTTCCAGGGTATGGCTTTGAGGATCATGTGTATTAAGGAATTTAAATTTCCATCAAAAAGTCATGTAATCCGGAGAGGCGGGGCCAAGATGGCGGACTAGGTGGACGCTACCGCGGATCCCTCTTGCAACAAAGACTTGGAAAAACAAGTGAATCAATCACATACATAACAATGTACGAACTCTGAACAACAAGCACAGACTTAGAGACGGAAAATGAACAAATACGGGCAGACAGCGACCGTTTTCAGAACTAGGAGCCAGCGTACCAGGCGGCTCCATTAACATCCGAATACCCGGAGCCAGAGGGAGAATTCAGATAAGGAGCTGACTGCATTTTTTTTAGCTGATTACCTGGAAAATCTAGTTTCCCAGGGATGGCTCGGAGACAGCAGTCCATATCAAACCACATAAAGAAACAGACCATGACAGCTTCTCCAACCCCCCAAACAAAAGAATCAAAATCTTTCCCAAAAGAAGATACAATCCTGGAATTATCAGATACAGAATATAAAAAACTAATGTACAGAATGCTTAAAGATATCACAAATGAAATTAGGATAAATGCAGAAAAAGCCAAGGAACACACTGATAAAACTGTTGAAGAACTCAAAAAGATTATTCAAGAACATAGTGGAAAAATTAATAAGTTGCAAGAATCCATAGAGAGACAGCATGTAGAAATCCAAAAGATTAACAATAAAATTACAGACTTTGACAATGCAATAGAAAGTCAGAGGAGCAGACTCGAGCAATTAGAATGTAGACTGGGACTTCTGGAGGACCAGGGAATCAACACCAACATAGCTGAAAAAAAATCAGATAAAAGAATTAAAAAAAATGAAGAAACCCTAAGAATCATGTGGGACTCTATCAAGAAGGATAACTTGCGAGTGATTGGAGTCCCAGAACAGGGAGGGGGGACAGAAAACACAGAGAAAATAGTTGAAGAACTCCTGACACAAAACTTCCCTGACATCATGAAAGACAAAAGGGTATCTATCCAAGATGCTCATCGAACCCCATTTAAGATTGATCCAAAAAGAAAAACACCAAGACATATTATCATCAAACTCGCCAAAACCAAAGATAAAGAGAAAATTTTAAAAGCAGCCAGGGAGAAAAGAAAGGTTTCCTTCAAGGGAGAATCAATAAGAATAAGTTCAGACTACTCAGCAGAAACCATGCAGGCAAGAAGGGAATGGGACGATGTATACAGAGCACTGAACGAGAAAAACTGCCAACCAAGGATCATATATCCAGCAAAACTCTCTCTGAAATATGAAGGAGAAATTAAGATATTTACAGATAAACACAAGTTTAGAGAATTTGCAAAAACCAAACCAAGACTGCAAGAAATGCTAAAGGAGATTGTTTGGCCTGATGACCAATAATATCAGGTACCAGCACAATACAAGGTCACAAAACAGAACGTCCTGATATCAACTCAAATAGGGAAAGCACAAAAACAAACAAATTAAGACTAATTCTAAAAAATAAATAAATAAACAAAATAATACACATAACAGGAAATCATGGAAATCTATAGATAAACGATCACAATAATCAAAAAGAGGGACTAAATATAGGAGGCATTGAACTGCGAGATGGAGAGTGATACAAGGCGATATAGAAGGATACAAGTTAGGTTTTTACTTAGAAAAATAGGGGTAAATAATAAGGTAACCACAAAAAGGAATATCAATTCCATAACTCAAGAAAAAAGCCAAGAAAAACGTAACGACTCAACAAACACAAAATTAAACATTATGAAAATGAGGATCTCACAAGCTACTAAGAAAAAGTCTCAGCACAAAAAAGCATGTGGAAAAATGAAATGGCCAACAACACACATGAAAAGGCATCAAAATGGCAGCACTAAAAACTTATTTATCTATAATTACGCTGAATGTAAAGGGACTAAATGCACCAATAAAGAGACAGAGAGTCACGGACTGGATAAAAAAACAGGATCCATCAACATGCTGCCTACAAGAGACACACCTTAGACTTAGAGACACAAACAAACTAAAACTCAAAGGATGGAAAAAAATATATCAAGCAAACAATAAGCAAAAAAGAAGAGGAGTAGCAATATTAATTTCTGACAAAAGAGACTTTAGACTTAAATCTGCCACAAAGGATAAAGAAGGACACTATATAATGATAAAAGGGACAATTGATCAGGAAGACATAACCATATTAAATATTTACGCACCCAATGACAGGGCTGCAAGATACATAAATCAAATTTTAACAGAATTGAAAAGTGAGATAGACACCTCCACATTTATAGTAGGAGACTTCAACACACCACTTTCGGAGAAGGACAGAACATCCAGTAAGAAGCTCAATAGAGACATGGAAGATCTACTTAAAACAATCAACCAACTTGACCTCATTGACTTATACAGAACTCTCCACCCAACTGCTGCAAAATATACTTTTTTTTTTCTAGTGCACAAGGAACATTCTCTAGAATAGACCACATATTAGGTCATAAAACAAATCTTTCCAGAATCCAAAACATCGAAATATTACAAAGCATCTTCTCAGACCACAAGGCAATGAAGCTAGAGATCAATAACAGAAAAACTAGGGAAAAGAAATCAAATACTTGGAAAATGAACAATACCCTCCTGAAAAAAGACTGGGTTATAGAAGACATCAAGGAGGGAATAAGGAAATTCTTAGAAAGCAACGAGAATGAAAATACTTCCTATCAAAACCTCTGGGACACAGCAAAAGCAGTGCTCAGAGGCCAATTTATATCGATAAATGCACACATACAAAAAGAAGAAAGAGCCAAAGTCAGAGAATTGTCCCGACAACTTGAACAAATAGAAAGTGAGCAACAAAAGAACCCATCAGGCACCAGAAGAAAACAAATAATCAAAATTAGAGCTGAACTAAATGAATTAGAGAACAGAAAAGCAATTTTAAGAATTAACAAAGCCAAAAGCTGGTTCTTTGAAAAAATTAACAAAATTGATAAACCATTGGCTAGACTGACTAAAGAAAAACAGGAAAGGAAACAAATAACCCGAATAAGAAACAAGAAGGACCACATCACAACAGAGCCAAATGAAATTAAAAGAATCATTTCAGATTACTACGAAAAATTGTACTCTAACAAATTTGCAAACCTAGAAGAAATGGATAAATTCTTGGAAAAATACTACCTACCTAAACTAACACATTCAGAAGTAGAACAACTAAATAGACCCATAACAAAAAAAGAGATTGAAACGGTAATCAAAAAACTTCCAACAAAAAAAAGCCCTGGCCCGGACGGCTTCACTACAGAGTTCTACCAAACCTTCAGAGAAGACTTAACACCACTACTACTGAAGGTATTTCAAAGCATAGAAAATGACGGAATACTACCCAACTCATTCTATGAAGCTACCATCTCCCTGATACCAAAACCAGGTAAAGACATTACAAAAAAAGAAAATTTTAGACCTATATCCCTCATGAACATAGATGCAAAAATCCTCAACAAAATTCTAGCCAATAGAATCCAACAACACATCAAAAAAATAATTCACCCTGATCAAGTGGGATTTATACCAGGTATGCAAGATGCAAGGCTTGTTTAATATCAGAAAAACCATTACTGTAATCCATCACATAAATAAAAGATAAAAACCACATGATCTTATCAATAGATGCAGAAAAGGCATTTGACAAAGTTCAACACCCATTTATGATAAAAACTCTTACCAAAATAGGAATCGAAGGAAAATTCCTCAACATAATAAAGGGCATCTATGCAAAGCCAACAGCCAATATCACTCTAAATGGAGAGAACCTGAAAGCATTTCCCTTGAGAACGGGAACCAGACAAGGATGCCCTTTATCACCGCTCTTATTCAACATCGTACTTGAAGTCCTAGCCAGGGCAATTAGGCTAGACAAAGAAATAAAGGGTATCCAGATTGGTAAGGAGGAAGTAAAGCTATCACTATTTGCAGATGACATGATCATATACATGGAAAACCCTAAGGAATCCTCCAAAAAACTACTGAAACTAATAGAAGAGTTTGGCAGAGTCTCAGGTTATAAAATAAACATACAAAAATCACTTGGATTCCTCTACATCAACAAAAAGAACACCGAAGAGGAAATAACCAAATCAATACCATTCACAGTAGCCCCCAAGAAGATAAAATACTTAGGAATAAATCTTACCAAGGATGTAAAAGACCTATACAAAGAAAACTATAAAACTCTGCTACAAGAAATTCAAAAGGACATACTTAAGTGGAAAAACATACCTTGCTCATGGATAGGAAGAATTAACATAGTAAAAATGTCTATTCTACCAAAAGCCATCTACACATATAACGCACTTCCAATCCAAATACCAATGTCGTATTTTAAGGGGATAGAGAAACAAATCACTAATTTCATATGGAAGCGAAAGAAGCCCCGGATAAGCAAAGCACTACTGAAAAAGAAGAAGAAAGTGGGAGGCCTCACTCTACCTGATTTCAGAACCTATTATACAGCTACAGTAGTCAAAACAGCCTGGTACTGGTACAACAACAGGCACATAGACCAATGGAACAGAATTGAGAACCCAGATATAAATCCATCCACGTATGAGCTGATATTTGACAAAGGACCAGTGTCAGTCAATTGGGGAAAAGGTAGTCTTTTTAACAAATGGTGCTGGCATAACTGGATATCCATTTGCAAAAGAATGAAACAGGACCCATACCTCACACCAAGCACAAAAACTAACTCCAAGTGGATCAAAGACCTAAACATAAAGACTAAAACGATAAAGATCGTGGAAGAAAAAATAGGATCAACCCTAGGAGCCCTAATACAGGGCATAAACAGAATACAAAACATTACCAAAAATGATGAAGAGAAACCAGATAACTGGGAGCTCCTAAAAATCAAACACCTATGCTCATCTAAAGACTTCACCAAAAGAGTAAAAAGACCACCTACAGACTGGGAAAGAATATTCAGCTATGACATCTCAGACCAGCGCCTGATCTCTAAAATCTACATGATTCTGTCAAAACTCAACCACAAAAAGACAAACAACCCAATCAAGAAGTGGGCAAAGGATATGAACACACATTTCACTAAAGAAAATATTCAGGCAGCCAACAGATACATGAGAAAATGCTCCCGATCATTAGCCATTAGAGAAATGCAAATTAAAACTACGATGAGATTCCATCTCACACCAACTAGACTGGCATTAATTCAAAAAACACAAAATAATAAATGTTGGAGAGGCTGTGGAGAGATTGGAACTCTTATACACTGCTGGTGGGATCGTAAAATGGTACAACCACTTTGGAAATCCATCTGGCGTTATCTTAAACAGTTAGAAATAGAACTACCATACAACCCAGACATCCCACTCCTGGGAATATACCCTAGAGATACAAGAGCCTTCACACAAACAGATATATGCACACCCATGTTTATTGCAGCTCTGTTTACAATAGCAAAAAGCTGGAAGCAACCAAGATGTCCGTCAACGGATGAATGGGTAAATAAATTGTGGTATATTCACACAATGGAATACTACGCATCGATAAAGAACAGTGACGAATCTCTGAAACATTTCATAACATGGAGGAATCTGGAAGGCATTATGCTGAGCGAAATGAGTCAGTTGCAAAAGGACAAATAATGTAGAAGACCACTATTATAAGATCTTGAGAAATAGAAAAAACGGAGAACACATACTTTTGTGGTTACAAAGGGGGGAGGGAGGGAGGGCGGGAGAGGGCTTTTTATTGATCAATCTGTAGATAAGAACTGCTTTGGGTGAAGGGAAAGACAACACTCAACACAAGGAAGGTCAGCCTAATTGGACTGGACTAAAAGCAAAGAGGTTTCCGGGATAAAATGAAAGCTTCAAAGGTCAGCGGAGCAGGGGCTGGGGTCTGGGGAACTTGGTTTGAGGGGACTTCTAAGTCAATGGGCAAAATAATTCTATTATGAAAACATTCTGCATCCCACTTTGAATTGTGGCGCCTGGGGTCCTAAATGCCAACAAGCGGCCATCTAAGATGCATCAATTGGTCTCAACCCACCTGGAGCAAAGGCAAAGGAAGAACACCAAGGTCACACGACAACTAAGAACCCAAGAGACAGAAAGGGCCACATGAACCAGAGACCTACATTATCATGAGACCAGAAGAACTAGTTGGTGCCCGGCCACAATCGATGTCTGCCCTGTCAGGGAGCACAACAGACAACTCCTGAGGGAGCAGGAGACCAATGGGATACAGACCCCAAATTCTCATAAAAAGACCATACCTAATGGTATGACTGCGACTAGAGGAATCCCAGAGACAATGCTCCCCGGAACCTCTGATGGCACAGGACAGGAACCATCCCTGAAGACAAATCATCAGGCATGAAAAGGACTGGTCAGTGGGGGGGAGAGAGATGCTGATGAAGAGTGAGCTAATTAAATCAGGTGGACACTGGAGAGTGTGTTGGCAACTCTTGACTGGAGGGAGGATGGGAAGATAGAGAGAGAGGGAAGATGGCAAAATTGGCACAAAACGAGAGACTGAAAGGGTTGACTCAATAGGGGGAGAGCAAGTGGGAGAAGGGAGTAAGATGTATGTAAACCTACATGTGACAGACTGATTGGAATGGTAAATGTTCACTTGAAGCTTAATAAAAATTAATTAAAAAAAAAAAGTCATGTAATCCTGATGTTGCAAGTATGTTTAATCTTACATGTTGACTCCAATCAATTGGTAGAGGTTGGCTTGAGTACTCTACTGATGAGTGTTCTGAACCTGCTTTAGATTTAATGTGTTTGATGAGAGAGTGCTAGCTGTATCAAATAGTAGTGCTGACACCAGAAATATGCATCTGTAAATTCTGACTCAAGCATAATTATAAACAGAAATCTCTGGCCAATTTTATTTTCAGACTGAATTCATATTGCTAACAATTGGATATCGAATTTGATTGTTCTTTGGAAAACTACCAATTTTAGGGGTGCGGGTGGGCTTATTCCTGTTTTTCTGGTATCCCCATAGGAACCGTTTTCCTCTATGAAAATATATGTACATATCTTTTCATTTCATGTTCTTCAAATAAGGAATAATTGGGGAAAGCCCATTCCTACCTCAAGGCATATCTATTCATATGATCTACCCTCTGGCCCCAAAGTCTTACCAGTTTGTGACCAATTGACCTAAACCAAGGCAATAAGAATTATTTTTTAGACATTCTTATCAGAGCATTTTATCATGTAATCACTAGTTTGTAGGATCATGAATGTGGAACTTCTAGATGTTACTTATGCCCCTACTTAATAATGAAGCTATCAATGAGAAAAACAGAGGTAAGAGATAGTAAAAAGGAAAAATTCCTGACATGATAATTTGAACACCTAACAATAATTTACTCCCTGGTGGTGGAGCGGTTAAGAACTACAGCATGCTAAAGCTGCTAACGAAAAGGTTGGCAGTTAGAATCCACCAGTTGCTCCTTGGATACCCTATGGAGCAATTCTACACTGTCCTATAGGGTCACTATGAGTCGGAATCGACTCAACGGCAATGAGTAATGGGTGAAGTAAAACTGAGCCTTTCCTTTTGAATTACTTGAACTTATACATTTTTCTTCCTTTCCCCTCTTTCATAGTTTCTACACGAATTTCTGTCACGTATAACCAAAAGCCTTCTAACTAATAAAATTTCTAATAGACTTTATCAGTTCCATCCTCAATTTTTTTTGAATAAACTAGGAATACTGTATGCTTTCCAAAAAGATTATTTGCTTATGCCAAACTAGAGAATCTTTCTTTTTTAAATATCCATATCGTTGAAAACTATGCAGGAATTTTGTATCATAGTTCTCCCCCAATTATTTACCATCATCATTATGTTATGTTTATGGAACTATAGCAAACCAACATAACACTTTATAATTTTATTTTGTTCATTTTTGATAGATAATCTCCTAAACTAAGAGGCAAGATTCAGTTTTAAGAAGATAGAAGTAAAGTGTTCTTGACATCTGTGAGCTATTTCCTCCTACCTGAACACTTCCCAAGAAATGCATACTTTTCAAGTCCTACAAATTAAGTGTCTAACCCAGTGCCATCGAGTCAATTCCGACTCATAGCGACCCTATAGGACAGAGTAGAACTGCCCCACAAAGTTTCCAAGGAGTGCCTGGTGGATTCGAACTGCTGACCCTGTCTATAAACTAAAAATTCACCCATATTTTGGAAAATGGAGGCTACATTCTCCCAGTAAGTTTTTTTAAAAATATAGCGGTTAGAGAAACTGTATCACTCATACATTCTTGATAATGTAAAATGGTACAGCTACTACAAAAAAGAATATGCAAGTTTCTTACAGAACAAAACATGTGTTTACCATATGCAATTACATCTTGGTCATGAGCCTAGAGAAATAAAAACTGATGTTCACAGTAAAGCCTGTAAATGAATATCCATAGCAGCTTTATTTCATAATAGCCAAAAAAACAGGAAGAAATATCCTTCAGTGTGTAAATGGTTAAATAGACTGTGGTACACCCATACCATGGAATACTATTCAGCAATAAAAAGGAAACAACTATTGCTACATGCAAAAACTTGAATAGCTATCAAGGGAATCATGCAGAATAAAAAGAGCCCACCTCAAAAGTTACGTATTACATGATTCCATTTTATAATATTCTTAAATTAAAAAATTCTAGATATGGAAAACTGATTAGTGGATTCTAGGCATTAGTGTTGAGTGTGTGTGGAGAGGATGGAATAAGGGGTTGGCTGTAACTATAAGAAGTAGCACAAGGATTCTCTGTGATAGGACTCTTCTATATCTTGTCTGTGATGGTATTCACATGAATCCACACATTTAATAATCTTGCATAGACTTAAATACACACTTACAGGCTCACTCATACGCACACACACATGCATGTAAAAGTGGTGAAATATGAGTAAGATTGATGGATAGTATGTCAGCTTTTTGGTTGTGATACTATGCTACAGTTATACAAGATATTACGCCTGAGGAAAACTGGTTGAATATACGTAGTATCTCTTTATATTATTTCTTATAACTACATTAAAACAAAACAAAAACAAACTCATTGCTGTTGAGTGTATTCTAACTCATAGGGACACTTCAGGACTAAATAGAACTGCTCCATAGGGTTTCCAAGGAGCACCTGGTAGATTAGAACTGCTGGTCTTTTGGTTAGCAGCTGAACTCTTAACTACTAGCCACCAAGATTTCCTCTATAACTGCATGTGAACCCCAAATTACCACCAAAAAAAAGTTTAAATAACATGGCATTTAGAAAGTAAAAGAAGAGGAAGGAGGAGTAGGAAGGGGAAGAGGAAGAAGAAGAAGAAAAAAAGTTCTTTGAAGGCAACTACAAGAACAGTGCACTATAAAATTTATGAAATATTTGGTAAAATTCAGTAGCCATGGGATATTAGATTCCATGGTGGGTTTGATAATTGTCACACAAAGATTTTCCCCCCACCAACAGTTCCATGGGCTTTGGCCATATGATTTACTTTGGCACATGGGATGCAGGATAGATGTGAGGAGAAACTTCAAATGCACTTCTGTGGTTGGACTTTCCTATTGTGCTTCTGTCTTTGCTATGAAGAGTGTGCCTCGGGAAACCCACTGGTCTCTGAAGAAAGAGAAATACAAGAAATAGAAGTGAAACAAACTCATCCTCAGGAACTGACCACAACTTGGGTCAGCTGAATGCTGGCCAAACCACAGACATAGTAGCTATAATAGATCAGTGCCTTATTGCGGCTATAGTTAACTAACACAGAACAAATAATTAATGAGAATAGATTTTGAGATGCTTTTACTGAAATTATGTTTTAGTTGAAACAGAATATGATGTAGAAGCATATATCACAACTGACAACCACCCAAAGTCTGCCTTTTCAGACTTTACCCTAAAAACATAGGTTAAATTAAGTACAGGACTTTGTGCACACTATTTCTTCTCATACCTCTTTGGGTGTTTTTTTATCCTCTGCTCCCAGCTTCATGTGGTTTAAAAACAAATTTTAATGGGTAAGTATGGCCACACATTGACCAAACCGAAAACCAAACCCACTGCCATTGACTCAATTCTGACTCATAGTGACCCTATAGGACAGAGCAGAACTGCCCTGTAGAGTTTCCAAGGAGCGCCTGGTGGATTCAAACTGCTGATCACTCGGTTAGCAGCCATAGCACTTAGCCACTATGCCACCAGGGTTTCCCACACAGTGACAGTGATCATTAATTAACAGGGGAGGAGAGGTAAGTATAACTTAACAATCTCCACCCACAACAATTTGATCTTGATTTTTTCACTGATGCACTAGAATAGCCACGAGGAGAATAACTTTGTCACATTTGTTATTGTAGTGTCTCAAGTACGCTCAAGTATGGATTGAATGAGTATTCAATCACCTTAGATTCCTGTTCCCCTTGAAGTTTGTTTACAGAGGTACTTTTTAATATTTCACTCTAATCTTCTATTGGGTGATATAACTGTACACATTTTCATGAAAACATTGTTGAAAATTTTGTTCATTACACTACCCTTTGTAGTCACTGACATGACAATTTCTCTCAAATTTTACCCAACTGGAAACAAGTATTTCTTCTCATGAACTGGTATGTTTTTTATCCACTAATAAACCAAAAACAAACAAAAAAGACCTGTTGCTGTTCCATCAATCCCAATCCATAACGACCTTTATTCACTAATAGAAGAAACAAAAACGCTTAAAATTTCACTATTTTTTCCTGGGTTCCAGGAATATGAGTCCAATTTAGCGCTCAATTATTGTAACTATATTGTTGTTGTTGTTGTTAACTGATCTTGAGTAAATTCCAACTCATAATGACCCCATGTGTTACAGAGTAGAACTGTTCCATAGGATTTTCAAGGCTGTGACCTCTCGAGAGCCAACTACCAGGCCTGTCTTCCCAAGTGACTCTGGGTGACTTTGAACTGCCAACCTTTCTATTAGTGGTCCAGTGCTTAACCATTTGTGCTACCTACGGACTCCATAGTGACTTATACATTTAGTTCTACTAAATATAAGTAGCATAATTTTATTTAAATTATTTCTTTTAAGTAAATAATGTAAAAAAAATTATTGTCTACCCCTTACAAAAGAGTTATATATAAACTAACCAAAATCTTTAACTTCTAAATTTTGTGAATTAATTTTTTTTATCATTTTAATGTGCTATCTTTCTAAAAAATACTTCTGAAGACCTACAATGTGTTTCAGGCACTGTGCTAGGCCCTGTAAAAAAAATTATGGAACTTACATTCTTTGGTGCAGACTACAAAATACTATTTGGTAAACACAGAAATCATTTTGTGATTTTTTTTTTTTAAGTCAAATATTGTTAAAATAACTTGCCAGGTAATGTGGGTGTTTGGAATGGGGATGTGAATTAGGATGAGGCAAAGTGTGGCAGATTTGTGTAGGACTTTCCAAGCTGAGATTGGAAAAAGGGAAGAATTTTGAAAATAATTATAGCCTTCTGGTAGAAGTACTAGCATAATGAAAGACAATAAGCTAAGAAAAAGCATGTGTTGCTCCAGGAACTGCAAATGTAACCAATAACGTTTGTATGCTAACAAGGGATTATATGAGTTGAGGTAAAGTGTAAATGGTAAACAAGGGTCAAGACATGTAGGACCAGGTAAGCCCTGCCAAGGGTTTAATTTTAAGTACCATGGGAATTCATTGAAGAATTTTAAGTAGAAAACAAACATGAACCTGTTTATATTTTTATAAAATGACTCTGCCTTCTGTGGGGGAAAAAATGATTATATCAAAGTAAGTGGAAAACTACTGAAACCCCCCAGGTGAGAGGTGGCGATGGTCTGAACAAGTTTTTTGGAAGAAGAAAAACTTGGTTTAAAAAAAGTGACCTTGAATAAGTGATAATATAAACCAAAACTAAACCCGTTGCCCTCAAGTTAAGTCAGATTCATAATGGCCCTATAGGATAGAGTAGAACCAGACCATAGAGTTTCCAAGGCTGTAGATCTTTACAGAAACTGACTACCATATCTTTCTCCCACAGAGCAACTGGTGGGTTCAAAACACCGACCTTTCAACTAGCTGTCAAGCACTCAACCATGGAGCCACCAGAGCTTCTAAGTTATAGTATAATATTATTAAATAAAATGACTAATTTGCATATTTGTATTAATGCATGAGGTTAAAGTTTTGAAAATAGTTTATGGTAATTTTGAATACGTATTTAAGAAATAAATAAATAAATTCCATCCTAGCCCAGAAAAATAATGACAATGATAAAAAAAAAAGCACTTCAACCAAATCCAAAACAATTATCAGAAAATTCTCTTTAACCTTACATTAGTGATTATGATATTTAATACAAAATTGATGATAGATATTAGAAGTTAATGGCAATCAACTGAACAATGCTATTATAGTGAAAGCCCTTTCATTTTATCTGTGTTAGGCAATTCCAAATATAATTTCAATTTATTTAAGAACTATTGGCAAAATAAGCTGTGGAGAGAAAGAGTAACACCTATTTTAAAAAGGACATTTAAATAAAATGAAAAAGTACTGATAAGGTTGTCTAAGCCTTCTTCAGTTTATCTTAAGGAAGGAATACTGAGTAAAAGTTAACACCCTTTGAGTCATCATTTATAATTCAAACATTAAAGGATATTATGGCCTGTGGGTTTAGAATTAAAGAGATTAATACTGGTTAAAAATAAATGGCTGGATTTAAGTAAATGACTTGAACTATAGCTAACGTTTAGTGAACAGAAGAACATTCTGGCATTATGGTTTAGCTCGATGGGTTAATTTTAATAATTTTCAAATTGTACAATAAGTGTTGAGATCCTCAAAAACAAGGCTCTAAGAGAAAGGACTCTTACACAGCATTTCTACATGATTTATGTTTAAAATTCAGATTATTTTTTATAGGGGAAAAATGATTTAACTTGGTCTGTAATCTAAACCTCAGGGCTCTTCTGTAGTAAAAGGGAAAGCTGAAGGATTTGAAATCTATCATAATCCCGAGACTAAGACTGCTAAAATTATTCCCCATGCAACCACATTTAAGCCCTCTATCACACTGAACAGTCAAATTTATAATGGGGGAAATAAGTGGGGAATCATAACTGGCTAAATATGCTTAGAAAGTATCTATTACCAATTTTGACAACTGGATGAGTATAGAATTGCTCTTTTCAACTTGGATGTGCCTGATTTGAAGTTCATGGTTATTATTTCAAATCATTTTACATTTTTATTTTTAGAACGTGTTTTCAACTTAGAAAAACGTATTTTCTTGTGACACCATAGAGAATATATAGAAAGACTAGAGTTGAGACTTAATAGTAATTAGTAATGTCTCATTAATTAATAATGTCTCAATGGAAAACCTGGTGGCATAGTGGTTAAGTGCTACAGCTGCTAACCAAAAGGGTCAGCAGTTCAAATCCGCCAGGCGCTCCTTGGAAACTCTAATGGGCAGTTCTACTCTGTCCTATAGGGTCGCTATGAGTCGGAATTGACTCGACGGCACTGGGTTTTGGGTTTAATGTCTCATTTATAAATAGTGAATTTCATCTTTGAAACTGAAGTAAAAATTTTGCTTCTAATCTTAATAATAATTTTAAATACCAACTACAATTCTTTTTGAGGTTTATCAAGCTTATTTTGCCATACGGAATGAAATACGGAATTAGAGAAGAAATTAAGAAAAAATACCTGGATTAAATTGGAAAGACCTCTAGGATGATACCCATATCAGTTACAAAAAAAGTCAATGGATTTATATTCACATTTTCATGAAATTACAAAATTAAATCTTATGTAACTGTATTGTAATTTTTTCTAATATCTTCATTTTATACTCCTCACAATCTCAACTATAAAGTTGAATGAAAATCTAAATGCTTTAAAATACTTGTAATTAATTTAACATGAAAGTTAATTCCAAAGTGGGGTGCAGTAACTTAATCAATATACCAATACACAAATGAGTGGAAACAGACACTTGTATTTTTATTTGCACATTACTCAACATTATTCATTTTATTTTATCCTTATGGACACAGATCAATTCCCCCTTTTTATGTATATTAATCCTCTCATGAGGTTTAAAGATCAATCTTAAGATATTAGTTGAATAAAGTTGATATTTATAGTCACCTGACTTTCACATTTTTAAAATTCATTCACACATAAAATTTCTATTGTTATTTTATTAACATTATGTAGTTTTCTTAGATCCTAATTTTTAATTTTGAGTAATCAACAGCCAGATTAGCAATGACCTATTGCCAGTGGTTAAGTGTTTGACTGCTAACCAAAAGGTAGGCAGTTCGCATCCACCAGCTGCTCCTTGGAAACTCTGTGGGGCAGTTCTACTCTGTCCTATATGGTCACTATGGATGGGAATTGACTGGATGGCAATATTTTTTTTGTGTGTGTGTGTGTTATCTGGTATTTATTTCCCATCACTGCTGTTAAAATCAAACTTGTATCATGTTACCACTAGAACAATTTATTTTGTTATTTGGACACTCATACTTAATTTACTTAATTGAATGTGTAAATTAATAACAGAATACAGGTTTTTCCCCACAACCTGAAAATAGACCATTCCTATGAAATCTTTTGTAAACTGAAATGGCATAAAGTGAAGAAACAATTACCATTAATTTACATAGGAAAAATTTTTAAGTTTTCCTACACCCAAAAAGTAACCTACCAAATCATGCCAAATAACACATAAAATATAAAATAACTCTAATAGGAATGATAACCCTAAGAGGAATAAAACTAGTAATATGATAAATACACAGCCTATATAAAATCTAAATACTGTATGTACACTGTAGTTCCTGGTAAAGGAGCTTGGCAATGCCACTCTCACTGCTCCATGCAAGCTGCCTCTAATGGCTAGTTGCAAAACAAACACTCAACACTAGTTTTGCTCTTCCCTTTTTCCTTAAAATCAAAAATCCTCTTCGACGTTCTTTCGGTTAGAGAAAACAGGTATTAATGCAGGTCTTTCGTAAATGCCAAGTGGTGTAAAGCAAACTTTCAAAAAGCGGGGATACCTGTGTGTGTTCTTGGTTTTCTCAATTCATGAAGTAAATTGGAAACCCATGGGATCTCACACTGAACTAATGAATTTTTCATTAAAAGGTTTATACATTTTTTTATCTTCTGAGTAAATACTTAAGTTAAAATCTAGCATTCACCAAGCAGCTTACTGTTAGTTCTTATGTTAATGAGGAGGCTAAATGCAAATTTCCCTAGGTAATCTTGGTGTCAATTATTCATGAACCACTGACAACAGACATGACATTTCCGAATGACAGCTCTCAATCCTTTTGTTTACAAGTTTAAATATGTGCAGGGTGATTTAAAAGACTTTAAATGCTAAGGTTGCCAAAACTATGTTTAAAGGGGAAAAAAAAAAAATCAAAATTTCTGAAACATGAAAACCTGGCATATTGGTTTTCAGTTTATTTATGGCCAACATAATTTGAAAATGAAAAACTTTAAGAAACAAACAAAAAAAGAAAGCTTTACTTCAAATTTCTTTTTAATTACATTATTGGATTGGTGTTCTTAAATGAAAAATATGTCATTCCAAAAGGATTCCATCTAATTGATCTCTATAATTACAGCTGTTTTCTAAATCACCAATAAAAAAGATTAAATTGCAATACAAATTAATGCAAGGACACTAATTGAAATGTGGCTCAATAATGTTTTCGAGTCCTTTTCTTATAGCTGTTTTTCCATATTCAGTGAGTTCTGAATTCTGCTATTTGTTGCATCTGCAGACTCTCGTATCAGTGTCTTTTAGTTATGGTGTGTTATTTGGGAAGCTGAGTTTATCTTCAGTAGCTGTTTTCTTGTCCCAAGTACTTGTATTCTTTGGGGTAATTTCATGTTTACCATTGTCCCTTAGGTTTTCTTGTTTTCCAAATTTTTTTTAATAATCTTATGGCTTCAAGTGCTTGCTAACATTGAATTTAAAATTTCACTGTACCATTTTCAACCTCTATGGATCAGGTTTTTATTTTGTTATGGGTACTATTTTTTTTTCTACCCATCATATAGACTGTTCTTTTTACTTTCTTAGGGCATTCTTAGACCAGGGGACAGAATTTGTCAGATTCTCCTTTTAAGAAGTCAGCCCGTTCCATGAACATGGGTCAATGGGTCAATTGACTTTAACTTCCAACCCAAACTTATTTTTAATATTATATTTTATCAGCCTTTATGAGTCGGAAGCGACTTGACGGCAGCAGGTTTAGAGGGTTCTGTGGCTCATGGTGATTTTATGTATATGTGTGTGTGTTTGTGCACGTGTGTGGAAATTATTACCCTAATGTTTTCCAGCCATGTTAATTAGAAATCCAAATAATTTTTTTAATTATTTCAATTTTTTCTATAAGAACAACTAAATCAAATTGTTATCAAAATAGATTAATGCTATAATAAAAAGTTAATCTTTTCAAGATATAGAAATATATAACTGTGTACTTTTTTATGAAACTACATTGATCAAAGAATATTCTTAGTAAAAAAAACTATTAAATATTAAAAATCCACTTTTTCAGATTTAAATATATACAAAGTCCTGGTGGTACAGTGGTTAAGCACTCAGCTGCCAACTGAAAGGTTGGAATTTGAACCCACTAGCCACTGCTCAGGAGAAAGCTGTGGCAGCCTGCTTCTGTAAAGATTTATGGTCTTGGAAACCCTACTCTGTCCTGTACGGTCGCTGTGAGTCAGAATTGATTTGACAGCAATGGGTTGGGTTTTTGGAAATTATAAATTTTATGTAAAGGACAATAGATTATGAGTCCAACATGCCTAGTTTAAGGTCCCTGGGTGGTGCAATTGGTTTGAGATGGGATGCTAACCTAAAGGTTGGCAGTTTGAACCCACCCACTATCTCCACAGAAGAATGGCTTCTATAAAGATTATAACAAGAAAAGAAAATCCTTTGGAGCAGTTCTACTCTGTAACACATGGGATTACCATGAGTCTGAATTGACTCAAACAGAATGGGTTCGTTTTGTTGGTTGGGTTTTTTGTTTGTTTATTACTAGTATTATTATTTTATTTGATGCGGTTCAAAGCATTAGCATGCCCTATTTTTTTTTTTTTACTGGCACAGGTCTATAGTCACTAATCACCTCTATACTTTTATGTTTAGCCAAATTTTCATTAAGTGTCAATTTAACTCCCGGTTTTCCTAATTTCTAATTCCTTATTTCTTGATGTTTCTGGCCCTCCAGCTTTTCCTATTATAATTTATTAACAGAGGATTTTTTTCAGACATACATGATTGTACTTTTAAAATTATTGCCATTTTACGTAAGTATAAAATGTTTGGATATTAGCATTTCAAAAAAATATGTAAGGCTTTTTTGGGGAGTGGTTGTGCAGTTCTTAACGTCTAAGAATAGTAGATAGCTGAATGCATATCATATTCCCAAGAACCAGTAACTCATTGCGCTAGACAAGATTCCCATGCATAGCGACCCTACTGAAAAGAGCAGAATTGCCCCATAGAGTTTCCAAGGCTGTAATCTTTGTGGAATTAGAATGCCACATCTTTCTCCTGAGGAACGGCAGGGTTCAAATCACTAACCTTTTGGTTAGCAGCCCAGCACTTCACCACTGGGTCACCTATACAATCAGACTATATTTGAGCTATCCCTTAATGCACTTTTCAGGTTAGATATAGATGTATCATTTCAGTGAGAGATAATGTGACTTACAGAGTTTAAGGAATTTTCCCAGGATTCCATAATGGAGAGGTGGATTAGCCTGTGTTCAAATCCTCATCAACCTAAAAAAAGACTGTGCGTTTATTTTTATTTATTTTTTACTTACTTATATCTTTTTCATTTATTTTTATTCTGGCTAGTTTAGGTAAATATAATTTTACTGGCAAGTTTTAGAGTAGTTAATACAAATGAAGAAAAAGCCTGAAACACCAGGCCTCAGGAGACACAGGAACAAAGACAGGGCTAAAGATTGAAGAAGCAGAAACTAAGGAGATATCTATTCAGGGTACTGCTGTGTTTCACTCGATAGCCAAATTCCCTGGAGAAAGCATGTCTTAGGCTGGGTTCTCTAGAGAAGCAAAACCATATGTGTGTATATATATATATATATATATATATATATATACACACACACACACACACACACACACAGAGACAGAAACACAGAGAGAGATTTATATTAAGGAAACAGTTCATACAGTTGTAGGGGTTGGAATGTCCCAAGTCCTTAGATCAGGGTAGAGTCCTTTCCCAATTCACAGAGCCACAGAAGCTGGTGAACCGAAGATGAGCAAGTTAGAGAGCAGGGACCCCACTCACAGGCTGTGATGGTCGAGGAATCCCCAACTTCAGCAGGCAAGACAGCAAGGTTTCTCCTGAGTCACATAGCTGCAGGTGCTGGCGAACCCAAGACAGGCAGGTCAGAGAGCAGGACTCTTGCTTGCAGTCTGTGAAGACCTGGGAATCCCAAGATGAACAGGTAACCTGCTAGCTCAAGTCCCAAGAACCAGAGTTCAGGCAAGAGATAGCTGCTGAATCCAGAACAAGCCATCAACCTTTGCAAGGCAAGCAGGCAGGAAGTAGGTGGCAGAAGGCAGAGAGGTAAAGGCTGAGGGGGCATTGATCCACCACAGGCCCCACCCCTGCCAGAACCACTCAGCAGATTCTATCATGGAGGTAATCACATATCAAATTTCAACAGGAAAGTGATCACAACATTATACAACTGCCAAAACACTGAGAATCATGGCTCAGCCAAGTTGACACAGAATCTTAACCATCACAAAGCATATGATTGGCCTTTCTTTGGTAATGTGCCCTTCTCTGAGCCAATCACTAGGGAGAAGTGTTGCTTCGATTACTCAGTCCTGAGAGATGCTTGCGGTTAGTTTCATAAAAACCACATGAAAAGATAATGGTAGAAAAGTCCCCAAGGAAAACAAATACCAGAGGAGGTAGCCACACATGTTGGGCAGCCAAAAGTAAGATACTTAGAGATAATTGACTTTTTTTGTGTGTTTCTTTTCTATTGGAGTATTAGTCCTTTTCTTATTGCTATATTGTAAAAATTCCAAATATCATGACATGATTCTGTTTTTGTTAGAAATGTCGGTTTTTGTCATCAATATTGCAAACATATTTGCAGTCTAATTGCTGGCTTCTCCTCTTATTATGTTAAAGAAATTATAGAACTTTTTCATTTAAAAAATTGAATTCATTACTCTGCAATTTCTTCTACTACATTTACATTTAGAAATTCCCTGTTTAACTATCACATAAATATCCATGAGTCGGAATGGACTCAGCTGCACACAACAACATGAGATAAAGGGTTGTCTGGATGAAATAAATGGATAAGCATTTGACTACGAGCTGAAAGGTTGGCAGTTCAACCCACCCAGAGGCACCTCGAAAGATAGGCCTGGCTGTTTCCTAAAGGTCACAGCCTTGAAAACCCTATGGAGCAGTTCTACTTTATACATATGTGGTCACCATGAGCCATAATCAATTTTATGGCAACAAAAATACACCAACAATGAGACAAAATTATAACTATTGTACCAAGCACTTAGCAAATTTTAATAGCACAATTTATAATCTTTCCATTCCACAATGATTACAAATATAAGAATAAAATATGAACATCAAAAGCAAACTGGAATGTTTTCAGTTTTTAGAAATATTCTCCATCTATCTACTTAAGAAAATTGCAGAACAATACACAACATATACACAAACGTAACAATAAAGAAAATGAGATCTGTAATTATTAGCAAGCTTTTCTTTTTTTTGCTATCAGATTTTTATTACTAAATTTTTCTTGCACTTTTAACGTTCCTTTGTTGTAATGACTTTTTTTTTTTCCTTCCCTGGAGGAAATGTTTCCTTTAATCTCTCTAAAAACAAACAAAAAAAAACCTGTTGCCATCAAATTGATTCTGACTCATGGCGACCCCATGTGTTACAGAGTAGAACTTCGTAGAGTTTTTTGGCTGTAATCTTTAAGCAGATTACCAGGTCTTTCTTCCTCAGTGCTGCTGAGTGGGTTTGAAATGCCAGCCTTTATATTAGCAGCCCGACATTAACCATTGTGCATACAGGGACCTTTAATCTCTCTAGGGCATATCAATTATGATATATTCAAATCTTGTTATCCCTGGTTAGGTCTTCGTTCTCATCTTGGTCATTCTTCCTCCCAAATGGCTGATGAGCCTTTATTTTTCCATTCAAATTTATGTAAAATTGGTAGTGTGTGTTTCTTCTTCAGTCGTGTAGGTCTATTTCCTGTGGAAAATGCAAACTAAACAAGAACTTTGTGTATGCTTTTAGGGTATATGAATTAGCCCAAATTTGTTGGTGTGGAGTGCATTCTGACTCATAGCTACCCCCTCTGTGGTGAACAAGTCATGCTAAGGAATTCATATTGCTAGTATTGTAAAAAAAAAAAAAAAAGGAGCAATTTACTCCAGGATAACATGGTAATAAGCCCAGTCCTCTGCACAGTTATCAATATTTTAGTTAGCAGTTTTGAATCTACCTTGAGAGAAGTCATAGTACTTTCAAATACTCTTTATGTAGTGGAAGGGAGAGGTGTGGTGAGGAATAAAAAAGAGGGCCCAAAGAGCCCAGGTGTTCCCTAGACATTCCTTCAATTTATTTCACATTTTATTCACGCTTTTCAAATCTGATACCAATTCTTCAAATTTTTGGTCAGAAAAATGATTTTATACATGTTCTGAAGTATTTCTTGAAATTCTTGAAAATTTTCACCTCTTATTTAGACCCATGAAGGCCTTTTTTTAGGCTCATGGCCTTTTTCAGAATCTTGTCTTTTATAAAAGCATTCCTTAGGATAATATTTCTAGTCTTATATCAAAGGGATTTGAAAGAGGTGGGTGCTCATTCTACAATTTTGATCTCTATGCTTTCTGTCTAGTGCCAAAGCAGGAACAGAGGAGTATCTAAGTATGGCAGGTGCCCTGGGAGCTACTTGAAGGGGGTCAGGGGAGACGCTGCACTAAGCAATTTCTATTAACCATCAGTTTCCATCTCCAGCTGTGAGAGATCATTCAGTAAGTTAAAACTAATACTTTCATACTTGAGAGCCCTTTCTAGACCTCAGGGTTCAGTTCTCCAGCTGCCCTCCTATCTAGCCCATGCTCTTTTTCCTTCTGGTCCCCCCCCTGCTACTACGTGGCTTCTGCAGCCCATCGCTCTGCCCCACCCGGGTATTCTCAGCTCCCCCTCCCCTGGCCCAGGACTCCCATCCACTCACCTGCCCTTCAAACACCCTCTTTTCCCCTGAAAAGTTTCTGGATGGTAGGAACTATTTTCTCCTAATGTAATCTTCCACCAAACTGGAGAGAAAAGTTACCTGAGACTGGAGAGTGGCCAAGGTGATGTGGAGCAGCGAGAATGGGTTTTTTTTTTTTTTTTTTTTTTAATAGAATGATCTCTCTTCCATGAAAATAAATAATTGGGCCCCCAAGGCAGAGTTTTGATTGTTGGGTTAATTGTCCAAATGCACGATAATGCTAAATATTTGTGATAGGTGTCAAATGTTTGGACAGGAGCACGATTTCAACGCTCAATTTTCCATAGCTATGCCTCTGACCAAGAAGTATAAAGTTTTCTTTTTTCTTTCATGATCCTCCTCTTTACCTATTTTCATTATGTATTTAGAAGAGTAAACATAGAAAATAAAACCTACAGTTGCAAGCCCAAGTTTTTCTTTCATAAACGGGTAAAGGAAAGAAAGAAAGAAAAAAAGACACATAAATAAAAGATTTTTGAATTAAATGTACTCTAATTGAAATAAGTACTGGAAACCAGTCAACACACACACGTGTGTATTTTAAGTAGAAATTTTGGCAACCTAAGAAATTACGTCACAGCAGAATGTGCTTATGCAAGTATTGTGAGGAGATTGGCAATGATTTGGAGACACGTCTCATCACTCCGGATGAACTACAGAAAACCGTCTTAAGCAGGGACCCTTAAGGAAAATGTAGGCATGACCCTCAATAACAGATCAAACAACTGGTACTAGCCATCATTTAATTAACCAATTAGTCTAATCCAAGTTACCTGCAATTTCACATTCATGTCATGATTTTTTACATTTGTGAGCCTTTGCCTAAGAACCTTACGCAGAAAAATCATTTGCCCCTTTTATGGCTAATACCTACTTATCCTAAAACTTCTGGAATGTCACCGAAAACCAACCCATGTTCCTGCAAGATGTACGTAGGTTTCCGAACCTATTTGAAACGTATTTACCAGTGTCGTATAGTTGCCTGATATATATATATTTTCTTGGCTCATGCTCTCTTTGAGAGCTAGCCCTTTATCTTAATTGATTTTGCAGCTCCAGACTCCGCATGGAGTTTTTTATATCCCTTTAAAAACCTCTTGCTGATTGCAGCTCATAGCAACCCTTCAAGACAGTAGACCCGACTCAGTGTTTCTTAAGAGCGGCGAGTGGATTTGAACTGCCGATCTTTTGGTTAACAGCCAAGCTCTTGACCACAGCACCACCAGGGCTCCTTTATACACAGTAGCCATCAATAAGTTTGTGTTGAATGAGTACATGAACTGTGCTGCTATTCATTCCTTCCCTTTTGAATCCATGTTTGCGGCTTCCTGCAGTGTGTGTCGCTTTCCTGGCTGCCCCATGCACTTAATGTTTTGCATTTGCCACACATGTATTCTCTATCTCTTGCCTATACTCATGCTGCAGGCATTAACATGACATCATTCTGGTTCTCTTTGCTTCTGGTCTCAAAGTCGCACTTGCACTTTGCCCATCCGCTCATTAATAACTCTCTGGGCTTTGGGGAATTTAACCTTTGGCCCTAGAACCACAGTTTTAATTACCTCACTCTTCACAGTAATGGTCTTCGAGGGAGCTCTCAGTGATCACAGAGCTACAAGGTCATGCACTTTTCAGTTTGTATATGCTGTTTGGATTTACGAAACACCTTTGCTACCCAGACCAGAAATCAAAATGGCCACTGTGGTTGCTACAGTTTCTAGGACGGTAAAGTATTGAGACAAAAAAGCTTGAGGTGAAAAGTTAAAGACAGTTTCCCGTCCAATTCTTCTTCATTTTCCTTAGACCCTGGAGTATATGCATAGTCATGCTCCTTTTCCTGTATCGTGTTTCTAATAAGGGAGGAATACTGGTGAATGATGTCTGTGTGTGTGTGTGTGTGTGTGCCTGTGTGCATTTGTTGTCATCATTGTTATTGTGGTTATAGTTTAATGACAAAAAGAAATGTGGCCTGAAGAAGAGTGGTGAACTCATGTCGAATGCCACGTTTCTCTTAACTCAGAAATTTGATTCCCACTATCCCATACTTCTCTGTTAGAAGCAAAGTGCCCAGTGCTATTTATAGAACAATTTTCCTAGTATTAAAAGTCATTTAATTCTTTTATTTAATACATCTGTGTTACAATAACATTATCAATTTTATACAATAAAGTTAAGAGTTAGGGTGTATTAATGGTTAAGAGCATGGGTAAGGTGGTAAGACAGATATAAGTAAAATTTGGCTCTTAATTGTGTATCCGTGGGCAATTTTCCTAAACTCTCCTTACGCTTCATCATTTGACAAATTAGTGATGAGTGTAACAGCGATCTTCAAAGCTGTTTGCTATAAACTGCTGCTGAGTGGTCCCCAGACTCATGGTGACCCTGAACGTTGTGATCTGCAGGGTTTCACTGATTGTACTGATTATTTGAAAGTAGATCACCAGGCCTTTCTTCCTTCAAAGAGGGTAATCCTAGGAAACATAAAGCCTTAACAAGGGAACTCAGCCAGGAACCTGAAAATAAAGCAGCTTCCCTGAAGTAGTCCTTCTTGAAATTGACAGGACTGAGACAATGCCTGTGATCAGGGCCTCTTTTGGGCTCTTCTTTCTCATCGACCTTTCACAATTTCCTTCATTCCACCTTAGAAGAGAAATGCATGCTCCTAACCCATGTGGACTCTTACCAAATAATGTTTGTCTCTAGGTGGGAAAACTTAAGGTCACTAAAAGAGACAACGGGAAATACTGATATGCCTCCTTTGATGAAGGCATCATACAAATTTTGCTTTCTGTTTGAAATAATCATTAATCCAAATTTTTTATATACTTACATATATTTCCCCAGCCACGTGTTCAAATAATTATTATAAAATGAAATCTGCTAGGAAGAATTTTATTTCATTAAAATTTGGACAACCTTAATTGTAATTTAGATACATATTTGTGTTACAGAGAAGTTTGATATATGGTGGTTGATAAGACTTAAATGTAAATATAGAACATAAGAATAAAATTCTGTGGGAAAAGTAAAATGGAAATATGATTTAAGGGCAAAATGAAAAGATTAAATTTTTAACTATTAAAGAAGAGCTATTTTTTATTTTTTAAATAAATGATGATTGACATCAAATTGCTATGGTGTTTATATTTCATTGAATACATTTAAACCAGTGATGTCAGTATTTATTTAAAATGCTCATAGATTTGGTGCAATGTTTACATGATACAATGCAGAAAACGGAACAGAACCTATCTTAACCAGTTGCTATGGAGTCAATTCCAATTCATAGAGACCTTATAGGACAGAGTAGAACTGCCCCATAGAGTTTCCAAGACTGTAGTCTTTACAAAAGCAGACTGTCACGTTTTTCTCACGTGAAGGGGCTGGTGATTCGCAACTGCCAACCTTTCAATTGGATTAGCAGCCCAAAGCTTAACCATTTTGCCACCAGGGCTCCTTAGCACAGGCTGTAGCACATATTAAATACTTGGATATTGTAGCTATTTTTTTAAAGTAAATTAACCATTATAACTAATTTTAGGAGAAAATAACATGGCGTTGAAAAAAGGACATTTTTTTATGCATCATCTAATAAAATCATGGGCAGTGGTGGTTTAGTGGTAGAATTCTTGCCTTCCGTGCGTGAATCCTGGGTTTGATTCTCGGTCAGTGTACTTCACAACACAATCACTACTGGTCAGTGGAGGCTTGTGTGTTTCTGTGATGCTGAGTAGGTTTAAGTGGAGCTTTCAGACTAATACAGACTAGGAAAAAAGGCCTGACAACCTACTTCTGAAAGTTAGCCAGTGAAAATCCTACAGACCGTAATGGTTCAATCCCATTGAGTATAGGGTCACCATGAGTCAGGGGCACACTTAATGGCAGCCAACAACAGCAGCAACAATAAAATCCCAACATACACAGTAGTTTCTTCCCTTAGTTAGCTAGGCATGTTTTAGGAATTATATGAACTGCTATTTATAAGAATGATATTTATCTTCAAAGTGTGATATTAATCATTCCTATTTAATATCTTTTGGTTGTAAAAGTAAGACAAAAATTGTAGCAGATACTTACATTTTGATCTGCCCAACACAATTTGCCTCAGGCTTCATAGTTACACCTCCCTTCTTTCCTAGGGCCACTTGTTCTCCAAAACTCCTTCCAGATGTTCCAGGCAAAGCTGCCTATTAACAACACCCTGACCAAAATGCTAGGCCTATGACCAGAAATATGCAGGTAAACTTAAACCTGATTAATACAAATCCCTCTTCAGGTTTTTCAAAGTGGGCCTAGGAACGAAATGTCCTTTCCTAGCTGGTGGCGCAGCTGAAGAAAGAACCAATTTTGGAGAAATTCTAATATGCAGCAAGGGAGAGTCAAAAAGCAAGGTTAAATAACACCAGTAACAAAGAGATCAAACCCAAACTAACACACTGAATGAGGGAGGCAGGCAGAAATCAGAGTGGTCTTGGTTAGTAACTTCTACACTTTGTAGCTACTGTTTTCACCACTGTATGATCTTACTTGGTGTGGATGATACGTGCTTCATGCTGGAAGTAAGAGAAGGGTTTATTCCACACCTGGTTAAAACTGTACTGACTTCAGACACAATGAAGTCTATTTCCAAAGAGGAAATTTAAAGTTACATAATATTAAAATCAATATTAGATTTTCTTAATCTAGCACCCTCTAGAACATCATGCCTTACAATTTACTCAGATTTGGAAAGTTAACATACCATAAGAGGGATGATGGTAAACATGTGAATTGGTAGTTTAACAATTTGCTCCTTGGTATTCAAATAACTAATTATATTCTTCTGTTTAAATTGGTTTCTAAGACAAGCATGTTTTATTTAAATAGCTAGGGACTATCAACTACTACAGGTAAACTTTATTCATTATTTTCTGAATGATTAAGATAACTTAAAAATTTAGTTTATAATGCAAATATAAAAAAATAGACATATACAGATAAAAAAATAACATATGAAATATTAAACATTTTATAGTAACGTCATTATATTCTGGGTCACATTAATAGAAAATAAATTATACTTCTGAATCTCAATGTGAAATTCCATCATATATTATAATGGATATGTATATATTTTTTTAATCTATGCAGAAATAAAAAGTCAACCAGTTTGGTCAGAATCTTCTCATTCCAACAGAATAGAATTGTGAGTAGAATCTATTCCCCAGTAAAAGCTGCTGATTGAAATATTCAGCCCCCATGAGTTGAGAAACATTGAGGCATCTAAACCAGTGGCTAAGGGTACTTATACATACATATTTTAGTGGAGTGGTGAGTAGAAGCATTATTGCTTCTGTAGCCAACACTGCCACTTGACAATAAAGAGATCGTGAGGTTTGAATTGTGCTATACTCAAGTCTATCAGCTTCAGAGCCTATGGAATTGAATTGTCAACAAACGTAGTATAAAAGAAATGAAAAATGTACCAACACCCCAACATGGCTACGTTGCTTTATTAAAGCATTGTCCATATCTACGGCAAACTGATTCAGTAGATCTGATGAATGCACATATTCAAGGTTGTGAGTAGAAATTTTGACCATTGAAACAATTTCAGTATCAAGGCCTGAATAATATTTTCTATTCACATTTGACTCATTTTGCACTGTGGTAGAGTCTAAACGCTTTTCTAACTTTTTTATATAGTTCTGAATAACAATACTTGCAATTTCCTGTGACTAATCAGAGCAAGAGAGACATCTGTGTGTCTAAGAGAAAGATCATTCAGAGGTTAAATATATTTTGGTCCATATTGTATGGTTATTGAAAGCACTAATCTTAATTTTGAATTTTCTAAGCTGTCTGGCTTATACTATGAGGCTAATAAATATGAAATTTTTAAGTGTTTCTATCTTATGAAAATTTTAAATTGTAGCTGTGTAAATATTGATTTTCATAAATAAGATTACAGAGAATATTAGAAATATAGTAACACCACTATAGAAAAATAAAAAAAAATCCAAACCCAGTGCTGTCGAGTTGATTCCGACTCATAGCGACCCTATAGGGCAGAGTAGAACTGCCCCATAGAGTTTCCAAGGAGCACCTGGCAGATTCGAACTGCCGACCTTTTGGTTAGCGGCCATAGCACTTGGCCAGTAAGCCACCAGGGTTTCCTACTATAGACATAGCATGTAACTAATGTCGGTGTTTCCATTTCTTAAAAAAACAGAACAAAGCTACATTTGATTATAAATTGTGATCATTTAAAAATTTTAAAATAGTATTAGTGTTTAAATTTGATTTAGTTTTTCATAATGTTTTCTTTTTGGCAACTTCTTAAGAAACATTTTATTACTGCACTTTGTATTTAATAAGACTTACTACAAATACTCCTCATTCTCGTAAACATAAATATATAATTCTATCTTTAGGTAAGCAGCACTACCATACTAAGTGGGTAACCAAATGATTTCAGTTGCTGCCCACACAAGAGATCTTTGTTGACTAATCCAAACCGCAAAATGCAGTGTAATCTTGACCTATTACAATATATTTACAAACCTCTACCCAATTGAGCACTCAGATGAAAATTTTTATCTAGGCCATCAAGAGAAAACAATAAATATACAAATTTTGTGTGATTAAATGTGACGATATGTTTCACATGTTGGACTCCAAGCAGTAGCCTTAATATTAGTGTTAATATGGCCTCCAAAACTCTGCTGTGAACCTAGCTAATAGGAAGACGTTTTGTAAATATTTAGCAAAAATCAAGGAAAGACATGCAAAAAGAAAAGAAAGATTTAGCCAAATACTTATTTGAAATTGAATTTGATCTTAGACAATTAAACACAACCAAACCAATTGCAAGCTTTGTACAGTTACCAAGGTTGAGCCTAAAATATCACTCCCTGATTAGAAATGTTGAGAATATCTCAGATGTTGAGTTGTTTTGGTTATTTCCAAAGATAGATTAAACACACTGAAAAATAAACACAGGCTAGGAATCCATGTGCTTCCAACAAGTAGATAGATCTTACTCAAAACAAAAAAAAAAGGACAACTAATTTAACAGCAGGCTTTTAAAGTACTTTCTAGGGTGAGGTGTTTATAATTCAAGATGGAGTATTTAAAAGTGCATTAATCTACAAGATATATATATTTCTTATTTTACATCTTTGTAAATCCAAATGGACAAAATTCTTCCTTTGTTCGCAGAATCTACTTCACCAAAGTACAGGCAACTTAGTATATAGATGAAAACTGTGAAAACTGCCAATCAAGTAAGAAAATCTGCAGTCACAATCCCTTTGCTGTGAAGGGATGGACAGAAATGTAAAATAAAATGTATTGAATTTGCTGGCTAAGCAGAAACAATGAGTTTTAAAAAATGCTCACTCTCTTTACTCTTTTACAGAGTTTTTCCAGAAACTTGAGGAAGCCATGGAAGTTGCCGAAGCATATTATTCGAATGTCCATAATTTTCAGTCTGAACTTTTAGTACTAATATAAGAGAGTATTTCTTAATGAGAACTTGACACGTGAAATTATATTTAAGCTGAAGCAAATGTTTAGGCCATGTCTTCTTTTCTGAGATATGAATTAATGAGGACCTGAGTTACAGTTATATTTTTAAATACTAGCTACTTATAACTAAACATTTGTCATTCTTTATCTTATCTCTTATAATGCAGTTCAAGTACTCTTCATATTATGTTGAGTTTGGCAATATTCCATATCATTTTGCTTCAAAAATGCAATATCCTGAATATTATATCTGCAACAACATCAATGGTAAAGTTTTTGTGGGATATGGAAAAAAAATCTTAATAATAAAAAAAAGATAAGAAATTCAACATCAGAACTTGATTAGACTAAAATCCCCATAGTATAGAAAAATAGATAACCGTGAGAACACAAAAATTAATTCTCTGTATCCCACATGTTAAAATTCTAGTAAGAGTCAGTTAGGGGTGGAGGATCATGAAATCACAGCTTTGTACAAAGCTTGCAAAATCATTACGAATTTGTAGCCTTAGTTAATATATTAAAAGAAAAAAATCTTACATTTCATATGTGTGTATATATATATATGTATATACACACACACATTGACTCGAAGGCACTGGGTATACATTTATATTCAGGTGTACCAAGAGAATGGGACCTCCCCCAAAAGGTTATGGGCCTGGGCTGCCATCCCCAAGTGCTGGAAGAATGGAATCTTTGCCCGAAGACGAGAAGGCAGGGCTGCCAGGAGAATAGAGCTGGCAAGGGACCAGAGGCTGATGTCACCATTTAGGTGGACTAGTAGAATGAGGCCAGCCAAAGTTGTGGGGAGAAAGTTAGCTGTCCCAGTGGGCCAGGCAGGTGGAGCTGACACCTAGGGCTAAGATGCCTCCACACAGAATCTGTGGCCAATACCCAGAGTCTGGAAGGCAGGGACATTGCCAAATGGTCCCAGAGAACAGATGATTATTTTCAAGCCTTGAGAGTTAATTTATTGTCTGGGTATTTGACTTGCTTGGTGCCTATGAGCCCTTCTCTTTCCACCTCCCCCCCACCACTCAATTTTTTCCTACTTATAATGGAAATGTTTATCTTGTGTTTGTTACAGAATGACACTTTGGAAACAGCTTATATTCCAAGCATCACTGAGAGAGAGGAATAGTCTCACCCATACTTGGTTTAGATGATTCAGAAAATCAGATTTTGGAGTTAAATTTGATGCTGGATTAGGAAATATTTTGGGAATGATGTGATAGGATGAATGTGTTTTGCATGTGGGAAAGACATGAATTTTGGAGAACCAAATGGTGGAATGTTATAGATTAAAATTTTTTTCCCAAAAATATGTCTTGGAATTCTAACTTCTATATCTGTGAATGTTAATTCCATGTAACAATAGAGTTTTCTTTATTGTCTTAATGATGTCATATCAATGTAAGGTATCTCTTAAATTTACCTACTTTTGAGATATAGAAAGAGCAGATTAGGTACAGAAAAGAAAGTAAGAATGTGGGGGGATCAATAATTGATGGAAATCTTCAAGGAATGCCCAGAAGAACATTAGAGAAGCTGAGACAAAGAGTGGACAGAGGAAGCCCTCCCCTAGAGCTCGTTGCTTAAATTCGGACTTCAAGTCTCCTAATCTGTGACAAAATAATTTTTTTTTTTCTTTAAAACCATCCACTTGTATATTTCTCTTACAATAGTGCTAAGAAGCTAGGACAATATTTGATTCAAACTGATAAAACACAATGAAAATTTTATGTAGTAAATGGAAATTTCAAGTTAATTTTACAAGTTAAAGGCACGACAATCACTAACATATCGCCTCAAATGTATTGTTTGATGTTTTCTGTTTGTTTTTATCATGATGCAGAAATTAAAATATGAGAAGGGAGCTGTTTCTACTACAAAGAAAGACCATAAAAAATAAAAGACTGTTATTGTCTTAGACTGGGTTCTCTAAAGAAACAAAACCCTAAAAAAAAAAAAAAAAAAAAGCATATCTAGAGAGAGAGAGAGAGAGATCTATCTCAAGGAAATGGGTCGTGTGATTGTGGAAGCTGGCAAGTCCCAAATCTGTGGGTCAGGCACAAAAAATATATTTATATTTACTTTCTTGACAATGTCTTAAAAATCTTAATATTACTTTGATCATTAAATAAATAGCTAAGAAATTAAAATTATTTCTGATAAATATAAATTAGACAAATTCCTAATGGGATTCAGTTAATTTTATCAGAGTTTCAAGCTAGAAAAATGAACTGACTTCATTAATTGATAGGAGAATAAATTGTAATGTTATACGAAGGCCAAACCTATAGGAAAATATGGTTTAAATATTTTACTGTTTCTGCATTTTTTCCTACTTAAATATGTATTGGTCTTTTACATACAAATATTTGGCATTCTAAATCGATTAAGGCAAATAAAGTCATTAAAACACTTCAGGTATTTTGTAAGAATCTTATTATATTTTGTTTCTCTCCTCCTGACTTTTACACTACTTTTGTCATACATTTTACCTTAAAATAGGTTATAAAAACTCAATACATGGCAATTATTTTTATTTGTTTACACTGTTGTTTTTATTTATGTTTGTTACATACTCTGCTTCTATTTTTATTTGAACAGGCAGTCCCCTTTTAAAGAGGTTAAAATAGTAAGGAAATACGGAACATTGCATGCCATTGTTAATTTTGGTGTTTCTCATTCCTTTGTGTGGATCCATATAACCATCTGTTCTCATTTTTCTTCTCTTCAAGGACTTACTTTAACATACCTGGCAGTTTTGTCTGCTGCTGATGGATTCATTCAGGCTTTGTACATATGGAAACATTTTTAAGATGATTTTGTTTTTAAAAGATAGGTACTTCTTGGGAAATGAAATTATAGAATGACTTTTTTTTCTTTCAGTATTTAAAAATTGTATATAAAGTGTTGTTTCAATGTCTTCTTATTTGCATTATTTCCTATGTAAAATATATCACCTTTATTTTTGTTCCTTTCATGTAAATTTTCCCAGACCCATGTCCAGTTTTTAATATTTTTCTCTTTATCACTGTATTTAAGCAATTTGATTATAATGCATTTTGGCATAATTTTCTTTATGTTTCTTTCACTGGTGATTTCTTGAGCTTCTTGGATCTATGGTTTTATAATCTTAATCAAAATTGGAATTATTTTGGCCACTATTTCTTTGAATATACATTTTTTTTGTCTCCTCTTTCCTGTCCAAGGGAACTTCAATTACATGTACATTGCTCAGCTTGATGTTGTCTCACAGCACACTAGTGCTTTTTTAATTCTTTTTATTTTTTTCTCTTTGTGTTTAATTTTGGATAGATTTATTAGTAAATACGCAGGTTCACTAATCTTGTTTTCTGTAATGTCTAATATTAGTTTACCTCATTTAGTATCTTTTGTATTACACATATTTATTTACTCTCTAGAAGTTTTATATAGATTTTCTTAAAATATATTTTATGTCTGTAATTTGCTTTTCAAAAATGTGGAATGCAATCCTAAGAGCTATTTTTAGTGTCCCTGTAAGTTAAATCTAATGCCTGTGTCAGTTCAGGGTTTGTTTCAATTTATTTCCCAACTAAGGGTCATGTCTTCAAGTTTCTTTGTCCGACAGCTAATTTTTGATTGAATGGTAGACATTGGAATTTTTACAGTGTTCAGTGATGGATATTTTTGCATTCCTCTAACTATTCTTGAGCTTTGTTAAGTTAGGCAGAGTCTCTTGTGCACAGTTAACTTCTGCAGGAACTGTTTAATTTTTTTAGGTCTTAGTTTTAAGATTTGTTAGGCAAGATTGAAGTAGTGCTCAGTTTAATGCTAACTATTCCCCAATACTGAGGCATGATCTGTGTGTATTCTTCCTTAGGCCTTCCAGATCTTTCCCTGTGTGGATAAAGGGAACAGGTCTTATCCCTGGTCCTGTGTAAGCCCCAGGAATGGTTACATCTGTTTCTTTTGGATGATTGTGTCCTCGGCCTTGGGTATTTTCCTCACTCACATCCATGTGTATATTTCTCTGCTAAATCTGTAAAAGAGACCCTCTGCAGACCTCCAGAGTTCTCCTTATCTGCACCTGTCTCCTATCTAGTTGTTTGTCCTGGGAACTTTAGTCTTGTTAGTCACGCCAGAATCTCAGCTCCATCTTCTTCAATCAAGGCATCGGTCAGTCTCCGCTTAATTTTCCCCTTCCATAACCATGGCCTGGAAACTCAGGACAGTAAGCTGGGGCGACAGTGGTGTTCACCTCGTTTGACTCCCAGTTTCTCAGGGATCGCTATCCTTTGTTACCGTATGTCCAGTGTCTTACAAACCGTTTTTTCATATATTTGGTCTGATTATTTTTATTGTTTCGTGCATTACAGTAAGTACATTCTTTATAATACTACGTTTCTTTGAAGCAGAAGTTGTCAGTAACGTGGAATTTAATTCTACCATTTTTTTTTGTACTTATGAAGATGATTGTATGATTTATTTTCCTTTTGTATTCTTAATGTAATATATTATTTCAATATATTTTACAGTGTTTCATAACCTTTATGCTTTAGGAATAAAAGTTTACTCAGTTGCTAGATTAATTTTAATATTTTGTTTTTATAATTTTCAGTATATTTTAGGTTTTCAATATAAAAATTTCATTTTGGGGTTTTTTTTTTTCTCTCATTTTGATTTAGAGTTATGTTTGGCTTGTACAGTAGGCTGAATAATACCCCCCAAATATCTTCATTCTAATCCCCAGAGCCTGTGAATATTATATGGCAAAAGAGACTTTGCAGATGTGATTAAGATAAAGTCCTTGGGATAAAGAGATTATTTTAGATGATGCTGGTGGGTCCAATATAATCACAGGAATTGTTATAAGGAATAGCAGGAGATCAGAGAAGGCAATGTGAGGAGAGACACAGAGACTGAAAAGATGTACTTCAAAGATGGAGGGAGGGGCCAAAAACCAAGAAATACAGAAGGCCCCTAGAAGCTGAAAAGAGGAAGGAAACAGTTTCTCTCTTCAGACCTGCCAGAAGGTACCAGTCTTCTCAATACTTTGACTTTAACCCAGTGAAATTTATTTGAGACATCTTACCTCTAAACCTGTAAGAGAATAAATTTGTGTTGTTTTAAACCACAAGTAATGGTAATTTGTTATAGCAGCAATAGAAAACTAATGCACCTTGTGTTTTTTTTTTTTTTTTTTTAATATTTATTCTGGGATAAAATAAATAATGCTGAATTATTTCTTATGACTTTTTGTTTTTGTCCATAACCCATATGGACCTACAAGACATTTTAAAGAAAGTCTGAATATTTATTTATTTATTTATTTTCACAGCTATATTTAATATTTCCATTCCTTTCTTGGCCTATATAAGGAGGATCCCCAGTGGTGCAGTGGTTACATGCTCAGCTGCGAACCAAGAGGTTTACAGCTCTGGAATCCTACGAGGGAGTTCCACTCTGTCCTACAGAGTCGCTATGAGTCAGGATTTACTTGATGGCAACGGATTTGGTTTTTCTCGGCCTATAAAAAAAATATATCCCTCAAAATGATGTTTCTATATTCACCTTACTTTTTCACAGATAGAAAATAGTGCATGGTAAAGTAGTATAACAAATGCTATTCTTTTGGATATGCTTCTGAAGTTTAGTAGTTAAAAAAAAATTTTTGCTTTTGAGTGAATTCCAACTCATAGTGACCATATAGACAGAATAGAACTGCCCCATAGGGTATCCAAGGAGTACCTGGTGGATTTGAACTTCTGACCTTTGGAGTAGCAGCAAAGCTCTTAACTATGTGCCACAGACATCTAAAAATACATTTAATTCTTATTGGCAGAGTCATACAGTAGTCATGAAATGAGAACTTTATTGAGATCTGCACAAAGACACCAGATCTACTAGATAATATCTCTAATTGAAACTACTTCCTTGTCTCATTATGATAAAGGTTGCATATATCACAGTTACTATGCTTGATACAAAAACTGAAATCCCAAGTACTCCATGCATATCTCGGTGATTTCATTGAAGAAAATCCAAAAGCAAAGCATATATAATCCTATATACTCATTTAATATGGATAGTCATACATAATGTGGATGTAAGCATTTGATCAAAAAATATACACGTATGACTTTCTAGGAGACACTGATATATATATATATATATATTAAACTTAATTTCTCTATTTGATTCAACATATTCTCTTGATTATAGACAGATATTTTAGCACCAGAACTTAACATTAAAAAAAAAAAGTCACGTGGCTTCAGAAAAGTTTTTACCTGAAGTACTATTTAATCACAGTACTGTGTAAAATAAATATAAAAATATTGTTAAAGTATAAACCAACCGAAAAAAAAAAAAAAAAAAACTTCGCACTTTAAAAAAACACTGAACTAGCTTTTTTATTTTATTTTTATATGGCTTGTGTATTTACTTAGGTTAATATTTTTTAAATGTAATTTGAAAAGCACCAAAGTATTTTCCTGACTTTCAGTTTTCATTCAAGAAATTTTCAGCTAGCACTGAAATTTCAATAGTAATGCACTGAATTATCTGTACACCATTATGATCGTATATATCAATTTAAAAATATTATGTTCCACTAATTAGTTTCCCCCACTCATCTGTCAGTTAGTCTTACTCTGGGGGCTTGTGAGTTGCTGTGATGCAACTAGGAAGAAGGACGTGGGTTTTACTGCTGAAAAGAATTAGCCGGTGAAAACCTTATGACAGCAGTGGAACATTGCCTGGTATAGTGCCAGAAGATGAGCCCCTCAGCTTGGGAGGCACTCAAAAGACGACGGGGAAGAGCTGTCACCTCAAAGTAGAATCCACCTAAATGATGTGGATGGAGTCAAGCTTTTGGGACCTTCATTTACTGATGTGGCATGACTAAAATGAGAAGAAACAGCTACAGACATCCATTAATAACCTGAAAGTGGAATGTCAAAGTATGTCTAGGAAAATTGGAAACCATAAAAAATGAAAAGGAGTGCATAAACATCGATATCCTAGGCATTAGAGAGCTGCAATGGACTGGTATTAGCCATTTTGAATCAGAAAATGATATGGTCTACTATGCCAGGAATGACAATTTGAAAAAGGAATGGTGTTGCATTCATCATCAAAAAGAACATTTCATTATCTGTCCTGAAATACAATGCTGTCTGTAATGGGATAATATCCATATGCCTACTAGGAAGACCAGTGAATACGACCATTATTCAAATTTTACTCACCAGCCACTAAGGCCAAAGAAGAAGAAATTGAAGATTTTTGCCAACTTCTGCAGTACGAAATTGATAAAACAAGCAATTAGGATGCATTGATAATTACTGGTGATTGGAATGCCAAAGATGGAAACAAAGAAGAAGGATTGGTGATTGTAAAATATGGCCTTGGTGATAGAAACAATGCCAGAGATCACATGAGAGAATATTGTAAGAACAATGAATTCTTCATTGCAAATGCCTTTTTTCACCAACATAAACAGTGACTATACACATGGATCTTGCCAGATGGATTATACAGGAATCAAATCTACTTCATCTGTGGAAAGAGGCTATGGAAAAGCTCAATGTTATTAGTCAGGACACGGCTAAGGGACAACTGCGGAACAGACCACCAATTGCTCGTATGCTATTTTAAGCTGAAACTGAAGAAAATTAGAACAAGTCCATGAGAGCCAAAGTACAACCTTGAGTATATTCCACCTGAATTTAGAGATCATCTCAAGAATAAATTTGACATGTTGAACACCAAAGACCAGATGAGTTGTGGGATGACATCAAGGACATCATACATGAAGAAAGTAAGAGGTCATCAAAAAAACAGGAGAGAAAGAAAAGACCAAAATAGATGTCAGAAGAGACTCTGAAATTTGTTCTTGAATGTCAAGTAGCTAAAGCAAAAGGGAAAAATGGTAAAGTAAAAAAGTTGAACAGAAGATTTCAAACGGCAGCTTCAGAAGACAAAGTAAAGTATTATAATGCCATGAGTAAAGACCTAGAGATAGAAAGCCAAAAGAGAAGAACACTTGGCATTTCTGAAGCTGAAAGAATTGTGGAAAACATTCAAGTCTTGAGTTGTAATATTGACGTATTCTACAGAGAAAATATTAAATGACACAGGAATCATCGAAGGAAGATTCAAGATGGAACAGTCACTATACTAGAAATAATTGGTCAAGGTTCAGCCATTTCAGGAGGTAACATATGATCAGGAACCACTGGTACTGAAGGAAGAGGTCCAAGCTGCGCTGAAGGTACTGACAAAAAACAAAGCTGCAGGAATTGATGGAATATCAGCTGAGATGTTTCAACAAATGGGTGCAGTGCTGGCATTGCTCAGTCATCTGTGCTCATTCGTCTGTACCAAGAAATTTGGAAATCTACTACCTGTCCAACCAAATGGAGGAGATCCATTTTTATGCCTATTCCAAAGAAATGTGATCCAATGGAATGGGGAAATTATCAAACAGATCATTAATATCACACACAAGTAAAATTTTCTGAAGATCATTCAAAAGCAGCTGCAGCAGTACATCAACAGAAAACTGCCAGAAATTCAAGCTGGGTTCAGAAGAGGACGTGGAACCTGGGATATCATTACTGATGTTAGATGTATACTGGTTGAAAGCAGAGAATAGCAGAAATATATTTACCTGTGTTTTATTGACTACACAAAGGCATTTGACTGTGTGGAACATAACAAATTCCAGAATACTTAATTGTGTTCATGAGGAACCTGTACATAGATCAAGACATAGTCCTTCGAAAAGAACAAGGGGATACTGCGTGGTTTAAAGTCAGGAAAAGTATCCTTTCACCATACCTATTCAATCTGTATGCTGAGCAAATAATCCAAGAAGCTGGACTCTGTGAAGAAGAACAGGGTATCAGGATTGGAGGAAGGCTCATTACCAACCTGCGTTATGCAGATGACACAACCTTCCTTGCTGAAAGTGAAGAGGGTTTGAAGCACTTACTGATGAAGATCAAAGACCACAGCTTTCAGTATGGACTACACCTGGACGTAAAGAAAACAAAAATCCTCACAACTGGACTAATAAGCAACATCATGATAAACAGAGAAAAGACAGAAATTACCAAGGGTTTCATTTTACTTGGATCCACAATCAATGTCCATGGAAGCAACAGTCAAGAAATCAAATGACACATGGCACTGGGCAAATCTGCTGCAAATGACCTCTTTACAGTGTTGAAAAGCAAAGATGTTACCTCAAAGTCTGACCCAAGCCATGATGTTTTCAATCTCCTCATGTGCATGCGAAAGCTCTATGATGAATAAGGAAGGCAGAAGAAGAATTGACGCCTTTGAATTGTGATGTTGGTGAAGAATATTGAATATACTATGGGCTGTCAAAATAATGAAAAAATCTTTCTTTGAAGAAGTACAGTCAGAAAGCTCTGTAGAAGCAAGGATGAGGAGACTTTGTCTCACATACTTCGAATTTATCAGGAAGGATCAGTCCCTAGGGAAGGACATCATGCTTGGTAGAGGGTCAGCAAAAAATAGGAAGACCCTCAAGAAGATGGACTGACACAGTGGCATCAACAATGGTCTCAAGCATCAAACAGTTTAGAGGATGGAGCAGGACCAGGCAATGTTTAGTTCTGTTGTATGCAGGGTCACTATGAGTCAGCATTTAACAACAACAATTAGTTTTCACATAAACAGAAGAAAATTAATAATTCAATTATCAGTTAATATCTATGATACATTTGTGGCAAAAGCTTGTGGAATCCCCAATCTTTCCTGGGTCACTCCTGACTGCCCTCAGACAAAGGAATACCAGTTGACAGATTTTCCCATTGAACACTCTTTTGGACTCTACCTTTTCCCTACTTTGTAATCTTACTTTGCTTTTTTTTATTTTTAATTTTTTGAAGCCATCCAGAAAATAGGGACATTTGATTTAGATATTTTTGTGTTCAATGATTTGTGAGATGTCTCATGTTTGTTAATGGCAATAGTGGGATTTACATACGATTTTCCTGACAAACATTTCAGGATCCCATTTTTGCCCACATACAAAAAGGAGACTGTCATTTCCACATCTACAAGTCAGCATTTATCATGGATTTTTTATTAGTTCAATTTATTTTTGAGCGTGTGTTTGCATGCTAATTTTTTTTTGTTGATGTTTCCCATAAAATTAGTATAAGAAAATTAATGATCTCGGCAGTGGTAGGGATTACCAGGCAAAGATTTCGACAACCATACACACAGTAAAATTTGGTAGAGACCAGGGATGTGTTTTTACCAATGGTCAAAAATAATTCTTTGAATCAGAATCTATGTTGCCTATCAATGTTTAGGGGCTTAGGATTGAAGCAAAGTTCCATCAAGCTTGGGAATTAAACATTACATTCACCTTTGCAACCCATCTTGAACTAAATATACTAATTATATCTTGTTTTTCTCAATTCTTATTAGACATTTTAGCCATGTTTTGAAAACAATGGAGATGCCAAAACTTTTGGAAAATATAACTTTAAAAATATCTGTTTTGCTATGCAGTCCACTTAATTTGCACAATCTATCAGGAAATATAGCTTTCTCCCTCACACAGAGTGCAGGTTAGAGAAAACAAGATATAGTGTTAAAATTGTGAACTTAAAACTCTTTTTATTCCATGCTATCTATATAGGTATACATCCCAACATCATTGTCATTATCATCATCACCATCATCAAACATTTTCTGATTACATATAAAGTTCTGACTCCTTTGAATACGTTTTCGACATCTACAAATATTTATGGAAATTCTTTCTCCTTCATATATCTTTATCAGCAAATTAAAATGTCATTCTTCCTCATTCTTCAGATGTCAGAACATAAATATACATTCTGCTAAGAATTAAGAAAATGATCAGTCATGAATAAACAAAACATGCATAAACCATCTAGGAGACCATAAAAACTCTCAAATCCAGCAAGATAGCTGTTACATAATTCATTAAAATAAAAAATGCATTGTATACGATTATGAAATGTATTTAAAATTTTCCCATATCCTTGAATCTGGAAGACCTAGGGTTATGTTTTAAGAAAATGCTTAAAGCAAGAGTTAGTTAATAAGTTAGACTGACAAATTTGATGATATTCTTAAAAATTTAAAGTAAGAATTAATTTGTTAATTATCATAACAAATTGGATGGTGCCAATAATGATAAGCTTATGAAAGAATAAAAGCTTGATAAATTAGAGTTTTCCTGGAGAATTAGTAGCTCTGGAATTCCTACTCTAGAGAGTAGAAGGAATGTATTTCACATTCCAATGCATGTTTTATGATCCTATAAACAAACAAACAAAAACTTATTCCCACCAGTTGCCATTGAGTCTGTTCTAACTCATGGCAACCCCACGTGTATTGATGCAGAACTGTGCTCCATAAGGTTCTCAGTGGCTCACTTTTTGTAGTAGATTACCAGGTATTTCTTCTTAGGCATCTCTGGGTGGATTCAAACCTCCAGCCTTTCAGTTAGGAGTTGAGTACATGAACGCTTTGCACCACTCAGGGACTCCAACTTACTCCTAGATACCTGTAAAGAACATCTAATCAAAATATTTGCATGAAATATGAGGATTTGTATACCAGCATACACAGATTCTTCCCCAACACATATAGACAATATACATATACACATACATTCTCTCTCTCTAACACACACACACACCACACTCAAACATACACTTTATAGCTTATCTTTCAAAAAAAAAATTGATAAGGAACAACTATCGAAGAACATATGCCAACACTTTTTTTTTTTTTAGCATTGCTATTCATCAACTTTTTAGTAGTGTTTAACACCCCCCCCCCATAGTGTTATTCTACACCTAATTATTTGGGAATGCTAAGAAGGAAATATGTATTCTAGACATAAATATTTGGGAATGTTAAGAAGGAAATATTTAGGGTTTGTCTAACAACAGAAAAAATAGAGACAGATATAAAAGTCTTCAGTATATTCTAATTCTCTATGCCATGTAATCTTAGACAATAATTCTTTGCTAGGCTGTGTTATGACTAATTTTACCTCATTCTTGCTTTCTGAAGCTAGTAACATAGAACCATGATGGTATGGATAACGACTGTGATATCACATGGTTTTTCAATGAAGTCATGTAACCTAACCTCAAAATGCTACCACAATCTTCAAGTACTAAAAATTAAGAGCAGCTAGCACATGAATGCTACAAGAGGAATAATATTCAGATATTCTCCATAGACTGAAGGATATTTGTGTCTTAGAATGTTTCCATATAAATGATCTAAAAGACAATTAGGAAGTATTTTGTAAGAGTGTAAGAAAGTATTTTTTTTTATGGGGAAAACAGTTCATTTTAGCTTAGGACCTTTAAAAAATTATGAAGCAAATATGAAGGAATTATTTTCCAATCAAGTTTTACATTAAACAGTACCAATTAAAAAGCTCTGAAGCATATCTGAGGGCAAATTTGGAAGTATTCTACTGAGGGAATGTGAAACCACTAAATTACTAAAACTATACTTGCAAGTATGTCTTTATTTTTCCTAAGAAATAAAAAAAATAATAACCCAAAGAACAATACTTTCTTTTTTAAATGAACAACACACTTCCCAATGTATCCTTTTGCAAATTCAATAATATATTTGTTATATTACAATAAAGTATAATTTCTTTACATTTCAATGTAGAGTATTGGTGCATTGCTTTGGAAAGCTATCCTTTTTCCTTCTGAACTTATTTTTGTTTGAGAATGTCTACTTTTTTTTTTTTCATAATGTCAAGACCATTTTAAAGTTGAATATATTTCCTACACATTATTCAGTTGTTGACACTGGGAAATTTATAGAGCGGCACCACCACCATCATACTATTACATTAGCCATGTTACTTGTGCCTGAACACTCACAAAGTAGCTGTAAACATTTACATTTATCTTGGTTATCTATGTTGTAAATATATTGTAAACATTTACAATATAGATAACCAAGATAAATATAAATACGTCTTGCAGTAACTTTGGTACTTTCATAACATCATACAAAGTAACTGCAAAATAGGAACCATATATTAAACACCTCTAGTTCAACTCAAAAGAATTTTTACTGTCACGTACATTACTGAAACGTCTCCCAGATGTATCAAGAAGAGAAGTCTTGATTCCTTTTTAGGTTATAATTTTTCCCTGATGGTCTGTGAGATGCAGCATCACCAATAGCTCTTTGAAATATCTGATAATTCTAACTCCTCCATAATTTCTTTTTGTGCTTTTAAGCAGCAGAACTTAGTTCAATTTTACGTATCAGAGAATGGAATCTAGGATCTTGCATATCAAAATAAGGGAACTGGATTCCTCTCTGAGAATCTTCCATTTTCGTGATTTGTTCACTATTTCATCCACAGCAGTAGGCACAATACCTGCAGAGTACACAATCATCAAAAACTGCTGATAGAATGCATTTGTGAATGAGGAAAATGCAGGATACATTAGTGGTATTTCAAAGCAATTAACTGGGAAAACAAAACGACCAAAGCAAGTCCATTATGTAATCATCTAGCCATTCAGGGCTAATCTGTATTGAGAAATGACCTCGGATCTCTGGAAAGGAAATGAAGAAAGAGAAATAGGTGGAGATTGATAAAGTGCATGTTCTATTGGCACATTGCAGTGCAATTTTGTTTAATAACGAGCTCTCTTAATAACCCTCATTAAAAATTAAAATCATTGTGATAGTGTTGATTAGTCTTGCCTGCACCAATAGACTGAGGACCTAAGAGGAATATCAATCTTACAATTAGGAAAGGAAAAATCTTCTAAAGTGTCTGGAGGGTTACCATGTACAACAGGATTGGCAGAGAATATGCTCTGAATAAGAAAAATGCATTGAAATAATGCCAAGCCTTTAGTAAATCAGGGGAGTTTCTATTGTGGGGTAAATATTGTCCCTGAAGAGAAACACCCAAAACCAAATGAACTGCAAATGCTTGGAGCTCCATTGTCTACACTGGCTAAACCAGTTGCCTCCAGTCAATGATGACTCCTGACAACCCTGTATATGTCAGAGTAGAATTGTAATCCATTGGGGTTTTGTTGGCTGGCATTTTGGAAATAGATTGCAAGGCTTTTCTTCTGAATTGCCTCTAATTGGACTCAAACATCCAAGCTTTTGATTAGCACCTTTTGTACCACCCAGGCACTCTACCTTGGCAACCCCTGCCTTTTCATGAAAATTTGGATTTTTTATTTACTTTTATTGACTACCCCAAATTTTTCAATTTCTTGAAATTATAAGTTAAAAATAAGTGGAAAATTAAAATCTAGTTGGGAAGCTCTCACTTGAATTTAGCATAATCATCAATTTTGTCCAAAGAGTAAACTAGAAGAATTTCCTGGACATCAAAATTTTCACTGGTATTTATTGGTTCTCTCAGTGTCTAAATAGTGTCATAGCGGTTAATTTACGAAATTATTTACCAACACCCCTCACGTTACGGTAAACTTCCATACTTTTTTCTTGTTATCCGCTTAATTAGGTACTAGCTGAAAATTACTTTTCACCTGATTTCCAATGATACATTTTTAAACATAGTTGATATTCTGGCCATACATTTTCTTCCATTAACAAACTGTGTAATATGTCTGTGTTGTATAAAGTTGACAGCTAAAACGGTTTGTATAACAGCACACCAGATCCATCTGGGTTATAATGCAAGAAATACAAACTAATAAAAGACTTCACAGAGCAGTAACTAAAACATGAAGAAAAAAAGTTCAAAAAGACCTAATATTCCTTCTTAAACATTCATTACCATTAACTATTCCTCTTTGCATTAAAAATAATTCAATAGAATGCCAATAGGATGTTTTCAATATTTTATTACTTTTTTCCTTTTCTCTGATTTCTTCTTCCTTTGAAGATAAAAGAGGTATTTTAATTAGGATGCAATGGGAATAAATTCAGAATTAGCATAAGCTGGTGTTCAATAAATGTGGTTATAATTATAACCTTTTCCTGTTTGTTTCAAAGATTTGGGAGGAAAAAAAGAGGAAAAACAAAAATTTCTTAATATTTTATATTTAATGATATACTGCCTGGAATTTCATTTTGATGTGTGTACGTGTATTTTAAATTCTAAAAGCCTGATTATCCTCCTAGGTGGGGAGAAAACTGAAGAATACGTAGAAGCCTTCTCGTTGCTTTTCATGGACTAGAGAAAATTATTTCCTATCTGAGCACAGGCAGAACTATTCTGCTTCATAAAAAGGTCCTGGAATCAGTTAGTCAGCTCCCAGGAAAAAAATCTGTTGTAGAGGAAACCACAACCAAGAGGCTACCTATAGAGCTCATGGACTACAATAGACTATATTTTCCCAATGAACTTGGAGTCATCTCTACAGGTTATCTAACATTAGGAAATAGAAAACTTTTTTTTTTTTTTTAATAAACACTACACAGAGAGGAATAAAGCTGAGATGAAGAATGTGAAAGGTCTAGATATCCAGAAGTTCAAGCATTTGCAGAAATTTTAGAAAAACTGAAGCAAGCATTTTCTTCAAAATTTTGAAGGCAGATTGAAGATAGTAGTTACAGAGGTGTATCAGGCTATTAGGAACACATACCTCCTGTTATGTCTAATTAGAATTTCAGACAAATTGTCTCTGGATATTTATATGGAGAACACCATTCTACTTTTGATAGATATTCTCAGTTTCAAAACACATGTAGATATCTAGGATTTTCTCTTGCATTTTATGCTTAATTTTAATCTGTATTGTCTGGCCTCCAGATATCTTTAAGATCATCATTCCTTATTTGTTGGTGATGAAATCAGACTTCGGTGGCCATTTAAGTTCCATTAGCTCACATTTTCAATAAGCTATGGAAAACCAAACTGAATAGAGTTTCAGTCTGTACCAGTTATTGTAATTGTTTAAAAAACAAAGAATTCAGTATCTCTATCTTTAGACATAGTGAGGAAAAACAAATTTAGGTCTAAATATAAGAAATCATGGAGAAATCAAATCATACTGTAGGATTGATATAACTTGCCAATGATTTGTGTTTCCAACTATATTCCTAAATTGACTGGGCCTTGAGAAGAATTTTGACATAGAAAAAAATATTATATATGGATGTTAGGCTTCCTAAGTAGGTAATTGGCCAATTAGTTGGCAAAAATACTATATTACTATATATTCGCAAATAAAATTAGTAGGAAGAAATACAAATGTAGTACAAATAATAAGAAAGGAACAATAACAAGAAAAAAAAAAGGCCATTGAAAGGAAATGAGGTGAAAACAGTTACTAGAGATAATCAGTTAAATGCAATTTTAGTAATGATTCTTAAGACGACTTTATATATTCCTAAAGAGTGCTAACGATTTATTACACTTGTATATTTAATTGAACTTCAAAATTTGTCACCTTCATTTTCTTAAATTGAGGTCTATCTCTAGAACTATCCCAAAGTTCTCAGGATGGATTGATCAATTTATCTACCTACCCATATTTCATGCATACATTTTCTCTAATGACAAGAACAGGATTTATAAACAGTGTATTTTCACATATGAGACGAGGTTGCCTGAGAAGGAATCGAGTTCAATTTTGTGAAAACAGAAGGGCGCGTCACTGTGTTTACACCTTCCCTGTGAAGAGGATGAGAATTGCCATTCTGAATGAGCTTTATTATGTGATATCATAAGGCAAACACAACCTGATTTTTATGCAGGGGGGAAAGGAAAGCAGAAAAGACTGTAAAAGTCAGTCTGGCCTAAACAATACGCAGCCAGTTCCTTGAACATTTGTAGTCACTTTTTAAAATGTTCATTGGCCAGTGCTATGTAAGTAACACCAGTATTTATCAATGCATCTTGACTGCATATTTGCTCAATTTCAGACTGCAGAAGTCAGTAAAAACCTTCAGTTTTTTCATCTTAAGCATCAGTGGTTGCTGCATAAATTTGAATAATAGTTGAATTAGCTGGTCTTCCAAGTAGGTGTATTCATATTATTCTATCACTGACAGTGTTGTATTTCAGGATAGATCTTGAAATGCTCTTTTTGACTAGGAATGTGACACCATACCCCTTTAATGTGTCATTTCTGGCATAATAGGCCATATGATTGCCCAATTCAGAATGGTCAATAGCAGTCAGTCCATTTAGCACAGTAATGCCTAGAATATGGATTTTCAAGCATTCCATTTCATTTTTGATAACTTCCAATTTTTCTTGATTCATACTTCATACATTCCATGTTCCAATTATTAATGGATGTTTGCAGCTGTTTCTTCTTATTTTGAATCATGCCACATCAGCAAATGAAGGTCCCAAAAGCTTTCCTCCATCCAAGTCATTATGGTAGGCTACTTTGAAGAGGCAGCTCTTCCCCAGTCATATTCTGAGTGACTTCTAACCTGAGGGGCTCATTTTCCAGCACTATGTCAGACAGTGTTCCATCACAATCCATAAGGTTTCACTAGACAATTTTTTTTCAGAAGTAGATTGCCAGATCCTTCTTTCCTGTCTGGCTTAGTCTGGAAGGTCCTCTGAAACCTGTCCACCATGGATGACCCTGCTGGTATTTGAAATACTAGTGGAATAGCTTCCAACATCACAGTAAAATGCAAGCTACCGCAGAAAAACAAATTGACACATGAGTGATGCACTGAAGGCAATGGCGAAAAACAAGGCTTCAGGAATTGATGTTTCAACAAACTGATGCAATGCTAGAAGCACTCACCGGTCGATGCCAAGCAATTTTGGAAGACAGCTACCTGGCCAAACGACAGGAAGAGATCCACATACATGTCTTTTCCAAAGAAAGGTGATCCAACAGAATGTGGAAATTATTGGACAGTATTTTTTTTATTATTAATATCATATGCAAGTAAATTATGCTAAAGATAATTAAAAAATGGTTGCAGCAGTACATTGACAGAGAGTTTACAGAAATTCAGGCTAGATTCAGAAGAGGAATGATGTATATCACTGCTGATATCAGATGGATCTTAGCTGTAAGCCAAGAATATCAAAAAGATGTTTACTTGTGTTTTATTGACTATGCAAAGGTATTCCACTGTGTGGATTATAACAAATTATGGATAACATAATGAAGAATAGTAGTTACAGAACACTTAATTGTATTCATGAGGAACTTGTACATATAATAAGAGGCAATTTTTCTAAAAGAACAGAGGATACCGCATGGTTTAAAATCAGGAAATGTGTGTATAAGGGTTGCATCCTTTCCCCGTACTTATTCAATTTGTATGCTGAGAAAATAATATGAGAAACTGGACTATATGAAGAAGAACACAGAATCAGGATTGGAGGAAGACTCATTAACAACCTGCAATATGCAGATGACACAACCTTGCTTCTGAAAGCTAAGAGGACTTAAAGCACTTACTGATGAAGATCAAAGACTATAGCCTTCAGTATGCATTACACCTCAACATAAAGAAAACAAATACCCTCACAACTGACCCAATAAGCAAATCATGACAAATGGAGAAAATATTGATGTTGCCAAGGACTTTGTTTTACTTGGATTCACAATCAATGCCCCTGGAAGCAGCTTTCAGGAAATCAAATGACACATTGCATTGGGTTAATCTGCTGCAAAGGACTTCTTTAAAGTGCTCAAAAGCAAGTGATGTCATCTTGAGGAATAAGGTGTACCTGACACAAACCATGATATTTTCAATCACCTCATATGCCTGAGAAAGCTGGGCAATGAATAAGAAAGACCAAAGAAGAATGATGCATTTGAATTATGTTGTTGATAAAGGATATTGACTATAACACGGACTGCCAGAAGAACGAACAAATCTGTCTTGGAAGAAGTACAGGCAGAATGCTCTTTAGAACTGGGCATGGTGAGACTTTGTCACATGTACTTTGGACATGTCTTCAGGAGGGACCAGTTCCTGGAGTAGGACATCATGCTCTGTAGGGTAGAGGGTCAGTGAAAAAAGGGAAGACCCTCAATGAGATGGATTGATACAGTGGCTGTAACAATGCGCTCGAACATAGCAACTACTGGGGGGATGGCGCAGGACTGGACAGTGTTTCCTTCTGTTGTACATAGGGTCGCTGTGAGTTGGACCTGACTCAATGGCACCCAAGAACAACAACAAATGCAAGTATCAACAACAGAATAAGACTTAGTCTAACATTCTTTCATAATTTGATAGTTAGATTGAAAGTAATTGCTGATTTTGTTTTAGAAAAGATCATGGTGATAGTAGAACTGATGGGTTCTAAACATGTCCATACATTAAATAAAATATAGGTCAACTGTGTTTCTGTTCTGTGGGAACCTAATGAATATGAAGGTCATTTCAGTGGTAATCATTAGTTTAATATCAAATATGGTAGATAAATATGGATATTCTTTTAATAATTTGGCCCTGGATCCAGTGATGTAAACATTTAAATCATGAAATACATGATAGGACATAATGTATTTTAAATAAGTTTATAGATGACTGTAACCTGGATAGAATGGATAACATCTTGACAGAGAGCATTATAGCTAAAAATAGACTTGATAATTTGAAAAAATAAGCAGATAATTCTAACATATTTATGTATGTATAAACATACACATGCATGTATATAATATACACAGCTATATATCTTTGTTGCTGTTGCTAGTTGTCATGGAGTTGGCCCCAACACTTGGGAATCTCACATACAAAGGAGCATGAATGTTTGTGGATTAGCTGATTGCTATTCACAGGGTTTTTATTACCTCATTTTCCAAAGCAGATCTCCAGGACATTCCTTCTAGTCTGTCATAGTCCAGAAGCTCCACTGGAAGCTGTTCAGCATCACAGCAACATGCAAGTCTCCACCCAAGAAGGGTGGGCTGAACATAGGGTGCAGGGCCAGGAATCAAACTCAGGTCTTCTCATTGGAAGGCTAGAATTCTACCGTTGAACCACTAATACCTCTATATGTATATATAGAAGGTCTTTTGTTTCCTTTTATCAATCTAAAAGTTTTATGACTGTGCAAAAATTGGCTAATCAACAGGACCATAAAATTGGATGAGAAAATCTAATTTTTTGAGTTATCCAGCAGCAGCAAATTCATATTTCTTATCATTTTTATGGAAACCCTGGTGGTGTAGAGGTTAAGTGCTATGGCTGCTAACCAAAGGGTTGGCAGTTCAAATCCAGTAGGGGCTCCTTGGAAGCTCTATCGGGCAGTTCTACTCTGTCCTGTAGGGTCACTCTGAGTCAGAATCGACTCAACGGCACTGGGTTTTTGATATCACTTTTATTAGTAATACATTTTTTTATAATAACTTTTATTAAGCTTCAAGTGAACGTTTACAAATCCAATCAGTCTGTCACATATAAGTTTACATACATCTCAATCCCTACTCCCACTTACTCTCCCCGTCTTGAGTCAGCCCTTTCAGTCTCTCCTTTCTTGACAATTTTGCCGGCTTCCCTCTCTCTCTATCCTCCCATCCCCCCTCCAGACAAGAGTTGCCAACACAATCTCAAGTGTCCACCTGATATAATTAGCTCACTCTTCATCAGCATCTCTCTCCCACCCGCTGACCAGTCCCTTTCATTTCTGATGAGTTGTCTTCGGGGATGGTTCCTGTCCTGTGTCAACTGAAGGTCTGGGGAGCATGGCCGCCGGGATTCCTCCAGTCTCAGTCAGACCATTAAGTTTGGTCTTCTTATGAGAATTTGGGGTCTGCATCCCACTGATCTCCTGCTCCCTCAGGGGTCCTCTGCTGAGCTCCCTGTCAGGGCAGTCATCAATTGTGGCCGGGCACCAACTAGTTCTTCTGGTCTCAGGATGATGTAGGTCTCTGGTTCATGCGGCCCTTTCTGTCTCTTGGGCTCTTAGTTGTCATGTGGGCTTGGTGTTCTTCATTTTTCTTTGCTCCAGGTGGGTTGAGACCAATTGCTGCATCTTAGATGGCTGCTTGTTAGCATTTAAGACCCCAGACGCCACATTTCAAAGTGGGATGCAGAATGATTTCATAATAGAATTATTTTGCCAATTGACTTAGAAGTCCCCGCAAACCATGCTCCCCAGACCCCCGCGCTTGCTCCGCTGACCTTTGAAGCATTCATTTTATCCCGGAAACTTCTTTGCTTTTGGTCCAGTCCAATTGAGCTGACCTTCCATGTATTGAGTGTTGTCTTTCCCTTCACCTAAAGCAGTTCTTATCTACTGATTAATCAATAAAAAAACCCTCTCCCACCCTCCCTCCCTCCCCCCCTCATAACCACAAAAGTATGTGTTCTTCTCAGGTTTACTATTTCTCAAGATCTTATAATAGTGGTCTTATACAATATTTGTCCTTTTGCCTCTGACTAATTTCGCTCAGCATAATGCCTTCCAGGTTCCTCCATGTTATGAAATGTTTCAGAGATTCGTCACTGTTCTTTATCGATGCGTAGTATTCCATTGTGTGAATATACCACAATTTATTTAACCATTCATCCGTTGATGGACACCTTGGTTGCTTCCAACTTTTTGCTATTGTAAACAGAGCTGCAATAAACATGGGTGTGCATATATCTGTTTGTATGAAGGCTCTTGTATCTCTAGGGTATATTCCTAGGAGTGGGATTTCTGGCTTGTATGGTAGTTCTATTTCTAACTGTTTAAGATAATGCCAGATAGATTTCCAAAGTGGTTGTACCATTTTACATTCCCACCAGCAGTGTATGAGAGTTCCAATCTCTCCGCAGCCTCTCCAACATTTATTATTTTGTGTTTTTTGGATTAATGCCAGCCTTGCTGGTGTGAGATGGAATCTCATCGTAGTTTTAATTTGCATTTCTCTAATGGCTAATGATCGAGAGCATTTTCTCATGTATCTGTTGGCTGCCTGAATATCTTCTTTAGAGAAATGTGTGTTCATATCCTTTGCCCACTTCTTGATTGGGTTGTTTGTCTTTTTGTGGTTGAGTTTTGACAGAATCATGTAGATTTTAGAGATCAGGCGCTGGTCGGAGATGTCATAGCTGAAAATTCTTTCCCAATCTGTAGGTGGTCTTTTTACTCTTTTGGTGAAGTCTTTAGATGAGCATAGGTGTTTGATTTTTAGGAGCTCCCAGTTATTGGGTTTCTCTTCATCATTTTTGGTAATGTTTTGTATTCTGTTTATACCTTGTATTAGGGCTCCTAGGGTTGTCCCAATTTTTTCTTCCATGATCTTTATCGTTTTAGTCTTTATGTTTAGGTCTTTGATCCACTTGGAGTTAGTTTTTGTGCATGGTGTGAGGTATGGGTCCTGTTTCATTTTTTTGCAAATGGATATCCAGTTATGCCAGCACCATTTGTTAAAAAGGCTGTCTTTTCCCCAGTTAATTGACACTGGTCCTTTGTCAAATATCAGCTGCTCATACGTGGATGGATCTATGTCTGGGTTCTCAATTCTGTTCCATTGGTCTATGTGTCTCTTGTTGTACCAATACCAGGCTGTTTTGACTACTGTGGCTGTATAATAGGTTCTGAAGTCAGGTAAGGTGAGGCCTCCCACTTTCTTCTTCTTTTTCAGTAGTGCTTTGCTTATCCGGGGCTTCTTTCCCTTCCATATGAAATTGGTGATTTGTTTCTCTATCCCCTTAAAATATGACATTGGTATTTGGATCGGAAGTGCGTTAAATGTATAGATGGCTTTTGGTAGAATAGACATTTTTACTATGTTAAGTCTTCCTATCCATGAGCAAGGTATGTTTTTCCACTTAAGTATGTCCTTTTGAATTTCTTGTAGTAGAGCTTTGTAGTTTTCTTTGTATAGGTCTTTTACATCCTTGGTAAGATTTATTCCTAAGTATCTTATCTTCTTGGGGGCTACTGTGAATGGTATTGATTTGGTTATTTCCTCTTCGGTGTTCTTTTTGTTGATGTAGAGGAATCCAAGTGATTTTTGTATGTTTATTTTATAACCTGAGACTCTGCCGAACTCTTCTATTAGTTTCAGTAGTTTTCTGGAGGATTCCTTAGGGTTTTCTGTGTATATAATCACGTCATCTGCAAATAGTGATAACTTTACTTCTTCCTTGCCAATCCGGATACCTTTTATTTCTTTGTCTAGCCTGATTGCCCTGGCTAAGACTTCCAACACGATGTTGAATAAGAGCGGTGATAAAGGGCATCCTTGTCTGGTTCCCGTTCTCAAGGGAAATGCTTTCAGGTTCTCTCCATTTAGAGTGATATTGGCTGTTGGCTTTGCATAGATGCCCTTTATTATGTTGAGGAATTTTCCTTCAATTCTTATTTTGGTAAGAGTTTTTATCATGAATGGGTGTTGGACTTTGTCGAATGCCTTTTCTGCATCAATTGATAAGATCATGTGGTTTTTGTCTTTTGTTTTATTTATGTGATGGATTACATTAATGGTTTTTCTGATATTAAACCAGCCTTGCATACCTGGTATAAATCCCACTTGATCAGGGTGAATTATTTTTTTGATGTGTCGTTGGATTCTATTGGCTAGAATTTTGTTGAGGATTTTTGCATCAATGTTCATGAGGGATATAGGTCTATAATTTTCTTTTTTTGTAATGTCTTTACCTGGTTTTGGTATCAGGGAGATGGTGGCTTCATAGAATGAGTTGGGTAGTATTCCGTCATTTTCTATGCTTTGGAATACCTTTAGTAGTAGTGGTGTTAACTCTTCTCTGAAAATTTGGTAGAACTCTGCAGTGAAGCCGTCCGGGCCAGGACTTTTTTTTGTTGGGAGTTTTTTGATTACCGTTTCAATCTCTTTTTTTGTTATGGGTCTATTTAGTTGTTCTACTTCTGAATGTGTTAGTTTAGGTAGGTAGTGTTTTTCCAGGAATTCATCCATTTCTTCTAGGTTTTCAAATTTGTTAGAGTACAATTTTTCATAATAATCTGAAATGATTCTTTTAATTTCATTTGGTTCTGTTGTGATGTGGTCCTTCTCATTTCTTATTCGGGTTATTTGTTTCCTTTCCTGTTTTTCTTTAGTCAGTCTAGCCAATGGTTTATCAATTTTGTTAATTTTTTCAAAGAACCAGCTTTTGGCTTTGTTAATTCTTTCGATTGTTTTTCTGTTCTCTAATTCATTTAGTTCAGCTCTAATTTTTATTATTTGTTTTCTTCTGGTGCCTGATGGATTCTTTTGTTGCTCACTTTCTATTTGTTCAAGTTGTAGGGACAGTTCTCTGATTTTGGCTCTTTCTTCTTTTTGTATGTGTGCATTTATCGATATAAATTGGCCTCTGAGCACTGCTTTTGCTGTGTCCCAGAGGTTTTGATAGGAAGTATTTTCATTCTCGTTGCTTTCTATGAATTTCCTTATTCCCTCCTTGATGTCTTCTATAACCCAGTCTTTTTTCAGGAGGGTATTGTTCATTTTCCAAGTATTTGATTTCTTTTCCCTCGTTTTTCTGTTATTGATCTCTAGTTTTATTGCCTTGTGGTCTGAGAAGATGCTTTGTAATATTTCGATGTTTTGGACTCTGCAAAGGTTTGTTTTATGACCTAATATGTGGTCTATTCTAGAGAATGTTCCATGTGCGCTGGAAAAAAAAGTATATTTTGCAGCAGTTGGGTGGAGAGTTCTGTATAAGTCAATGAGGTCAAGTTGGTTGATTGTTGTAATTAGATCTTCCGTGTCTCTGTTGAGCTTCTTACTGGATGTCCTGTCCTTCTCTGAAAGTGGTGTGTTGAAGTCTCCTACTATAATTGTGGAGGTATGTATCTCACTTTTCAGTTCTGCTAAAATTTGATTTATGTATCTTGCAGCCCTGTCATTGGGTGCGTAAATATTTAATATGGTTATGTCTTCCTGATCAATTGTCCCTTTTATCATTATATAGTGTCCTTCTTTATCCTTTGTGGTGGATTTAAGTCTAAAGTCTATTTTGTCAGAAATTAATATTGCTACTCCTCTTCTTTTTTGCTTATTGTTTGCTTGATATACTTTTTTCCATCCTTTGAGTTTTAGTTTGTTTGTGTCTCTAAGTCTAAGGTGTGTCTCTTGTAGGCAGCATATAGATGGATCGTGTTTCTTTATCCAGTCTGTGACTCTCTGTCTCTTTATTGGTGCATTTAGTCCATTTACATTCAGGGTAATTATAGATAAATAAGTTTTTAGTGCTGTCATTTTGATGCCTTTTTATGTGTGTTGTTGACAATTTCATTTTTCCACATACTTTTTTGTGCTGAGATGTTTTTCTTAGTAAATTGTGAGATCCTCATTTTCATAGTGTTTGACTTTATGTTAGTTGAGTCGTTACGTTTTTCTTGGTTTTTGTCTTGAGTTATAGAGTTGTTATGCCTTTTTGTGGTTACCTCATTATATACCCCTATTTTTCTAAGTAAAAACCTAACTTGTATTGTTCTATATTGCCTTGTATCACTCTCCACATGGCAGTTCAATGCCTCCTGTATTTAGTCCCTCTTTTTGATTATTGTGATCTTTTACCTATTGACTTCCATGATTCCCTGTTACGTGTATTTTTTTTTTAATTAATCTTAATTTGTTTGTTTTTGTGATTTCCCTATTTGAGTTGATATCAGGACGTTCTGTTTTGTGACCTTGTGTTGTGCTGATATCTGATATTATTGGTTCTGTGACCAAACAATATCCTTTAGTATTTCTTGTAGCTTTGGTTTGGTTTTTGCAAATTCTCTAAACTTGTGTTTGTCTGTAAATATCTTAATTTCGCCTTCATATTTCAGAGAGAGTTTTGCTGGATATATGATCCTTGGTTGGCAGTTTTTCTCCTTCAGTGTTCTGTATATGTCGTCCCATTCCCTTCTTGCCTGCATGGTTTCTGCTGAGTAGTCAGAACATATTCTTATTGATTCTCCCTTGAAGGAAACCTTTCTTTTCTCCCTGGCTGCTTTTAAAATTTTCTGTTTATCTTTGGTTTTGGTGAGTTTGATGATAATATGTCTTGGTGTTTTTCTTTTTGTATCAATCTTAAATGGGGTTCGATGAGCATCTTGGATAGATATCCTTTCATCTTTCATGATGTCAGGGAAGTTTTCTGTCAGAAGTTCTTCAACTATTTTCTCTGTGTTTTCTGTCCCCCCTCCCTGTTCTGGGACTCCAATCATCCGCAGGTTATCCTTCTTGATAGAGTCCCACATAATTCTTAGGGTTTCTTCATTTTTTTTAATTCTTTTATCTGATTTTTTTTCAGCTATGTTGGTGTTGATTCCCTGGTCCTCCAGATGTCCCAGTCTGCATTCTAATTGCTCGAGTCTGCTCCTTTGACTTCCTAGTGTGTTGTCTAATTCTGTTATTTTATTGTTAATCTTTTGGATTTCTACATGTTGTCTCTCTATGGATTCTTGCAACTTATTAATTTTTCCAGTATGTTCTTGAATAATCTTTTTGAGTTCTTCAACAGTTTTATCAGTGTGTTCCTTGGCTTTTTCTGCAGATATCCTAATTTCATTTGTGATATCATTAAGCATTCTGTAAATTAGTTTTTTATATTCTGTATCTGATAATTCCAAAATTGTATCTTCATTTGGGAAAGATTTTGATTCTTTTGTTTGGGGGGTTGGAGAAGCTGTCATGGTCTGCTTCTTTAAGTGGTTTGATATGGATTGTTGTCTCTGAGCCATCACTGGGAAACTAGTTTTTCCAGAAAATCCGCTAAAAAAAAACTGCAGTCAGATCCCTATCAGAGTTCTCCCTCTGGCTCAGGCTATTCAGATGTTAATGAAGCCGCCTGGGGAGGGTGGGGGAGGGAACAGAGAGATAGGAGAGTAGCACCTCAGAATATAGCCAGAGTTGCTTGTCTTGCTTGGAATGACTGTTATATCTGAGATTCCCGCGGGCGCGTCGCCTATGTGTGCTGGCTGTGTGGAGATTGCCCCCAGGGGGTCTGGCCCGCTGGAGTCACGGTCAGATCCTCCGCTTCCAGCCCCACGCCCAGCGTCAAGGCTCCCCTACTGGGACGGTACACTCTCAACTCCAAAATCAGTCGCTGCCTCCCGGGGACTTCTCGTCCCTCCAGCTGCGTGGCCGTGCCGCCTCCGTGAACCAGGTGGGCCCCCTCCCGGGGTTAGTTCAGATGGGTGGAGTAGCTCCCCGTGCTTGTGCCGCGACCAAGTGTCCCGGCTGGAACGCTGTTCTCCCCACTCCAATACCAGTCGCTGCCTCCCGGGGACTTCTCCTACCGGCTGCGTCCCACGCCGCCCGCGCGACCCGGCTGGTCCCCTTCCCGGGGTTAGTTCAGGGGGTGGAGCAACTCTCCGTGTTTATGGCGTACCTGCGAGCAGTCCAAATCCCTGCGGGACGGTTCCCCGGCTCGGATGCTGCTCTTTCTGCTCCAAGATCAGTCACTGCCTCCCGGGGACTTCTCCTACCGGCTGCGTCCCACGCCGCCCGTGGAACCGGCTGGTCCCCCTCCCGGGGTTAGTTCAGGGGGGTGGAGCAGGTCTCTGTGCTTGTGCCCTACCTGACTGGTACGCTGGGTCCAGGCTCTGGAAACTATCGCTGCTTCCCTGTATTAGTTCGTTTTCCGTCTCTAAATCTGTGTTTGTTGTTCAGGGTTCGTAGATTGTTATGTATGTGATCGATTCACTTGTTTTTCCGTGTCTTTGTTGTAAGAGGGATCCGAGGTAACGTCTGCCTAGTCCGCCATCTTGGCTCCGCCCTAGTAATACATTTTATATGAATGATTATATCTTATATGTATGAGCTATGCCCCAAAATATTTGACATCATGATATTTTATTCCTATGTCAGAGTTTGTATAGACAGTTATTATGGGATTTATCATGTTACTTTGTGATCATTTTGTTTGACCGTTGTCAGCAAGTAGTAGGAGTGTACATAGCGTGAAAGAAAGGGTTGTATTAAATCAAACAGTAGAACCTCTCATTGGAGAAACATTTTAAAGAAATGACCTAGGAATGAACTTCTGTCCTGGTGCTTTGGCTTAGTTTGGTTTCATCTTCTCTTATATTCCCTAATACCATAGAATCCATGAAACAAGATCAAACGTGTAATTGGTGGCTATGCCAACCAGCCATAAGCCGGGAAACGTAATGCCCAATACGGGGAAGAATAGAAAGCTATAGTAAACTTTGTTATTCCTGGAAGCCTACTCCCTTCTCAGAGGTTAGCTAAGCATTGCCATTTTATAACATTAAGTCTTTGATTGTAACTTTTTAAAAACAGGTGAGATAAAATAAGAACATGTTAAGTTCTTATTTTAAAACCTTCGAAGCCTGTACTTTATAACAGTGATGTGTGAATTGTGGTTTTCTTACAAAGAAGAAAAAGACAAAATATTACTGTTCTATTGATTTTGTTCCTCCCACAAAACCATATAAAATATGCTATTAGTGTTTCATTACATTTTATGTTGAAAATACTGGTCATTTGGAGATGGTTATATCATCATGTTTTCACATTAATAATTACTAGAATATATTGTTAAAATAAGGAAAAGGGACACTGTTATTAAAAAAATAACCTAAATAATCTGAAATTTATTTTTTTTCTTGAAAAACACCCTGTATTTTGACACTGGTAAACATCCAAATCTTTTAATCAGTATTCCTTTTTTAGGTAATGAGGTACACATATAACTGTCACTGTTAAAAAAAAAAAAAAGTTAAATACTTCAATTGTTGGAAAATATTTTTTGCAAGTTAGAGGATAGTTTTCCAGCAAAGTTTATTTTGTCATTTCAAAAATAAATGAATTCCAGAAGAATCTGGCATCTCTATGAATTGGTTGTTATTATTATTACTATTTTTTTAACCATCCAAAATTTTCTACCAACCTCTGAGAGATAAAAGGAAAAAAAAAAAAAAAAGATGTACAATGTGGAAATTTTAACAGTTCTTTCTAAAAAATGGTAACATCACATAGTCATTATTAACAACAAAACAACTAAACCTGATAGATAGGACTATTTGTATTGTCCTGAATTACTTCCTCTCAGCTCATCAGCACAACAACTCTTGGTTTTCCGTGATCTCTTTGTCCGTGTGGTTGCACCTTAATTTTGCCAGTGAGAAGAACATGTGTGAGATTTTGAAGGCGAAGGCAAAACAGACACCATTATTATATGGACATGGTTGCAGACAAATGGACCAGGAGACAAGAGATTCATCGCTTATTTCAAAAAGCCTCTTAAGAACCTCTATTAAACACTGCAAACTGAAATAATTGGCGGCAGCTTCCAGCAACTTCTGGGCAAGCTTTGGGTAACCAATCTCTTCAGTGCCTCATTCTGAGTTCTTCAGTGTAACTCCTCTAACTTTGGTGGAACCTCCCCTGACTTTCAATGGCAGCTTCCTTACCCTCCAATCCACTTGTTTCCAACAGTTGTTTAAGCCCTTCATTCAATATTAAATATTTAAAGCCAGAATGCTTAACGTGGAAGTGTTATTTTCAAGATTGGGACCACCCAATATCTGAAAGAACAAGTAAGCTATATAAGCAATGGCTCAGGCTCCTATGTCACACCTATTCCTATTTTATTGCATCCCCTTCCTCAAAACATAGTCATGCCTTCATAGGGAGTTTCCTATGTCTATTTGACAGAAGAAGACACATTTCCTGCCTAGTTTACATGATAAGCTAACTCCACCTGAAAGTATACGGCTGCATCATTGCAGCCCGAGTCAAAAGTGGTCACAAATGAAATTCTCATAGTGGGCATAACATTGAGCAATGCATCTAATTGTTCATTTGTTTTTATTTTTTAGAAGCCACGATGACTACAGGTATAAAGCTACATCAATTCATGGGCAGTGGCTACATGTTAAACTTCACTCTCAAGGATTTAGGAAGAATAAGATTGGAACTAGTGACACAGGATATCTGAAAAGTGGTCTGTGGATGTATCTCTTGGAATGAGTACAAAGTGTGAGGATGTTTATGTTCCCCAACTGAGGAAGACATTAATAAATATGTGATAAGGAGACCCATTCTGTTGTTGCTGGTTAGCCTCTTTCACTCTATCTCTGTCTTTGCTCAAAAGGGTTGTTAAAAAAAAAAAAAAAAAGACTCTGTTGGCAGTGACAGAGATTAAGCATGGACTTTGCAACAAGGGTTTATACTTACTAGGGATTATCTGTCTGTAACCTCTACTCAGTCTATGTATACCAACTTTAGAGACAACCAAAGTGCCCACGATATGACACCATTACCCAGCTGGACCAGCTGTCCACTTTGTGGCAGGTTGAATACATTTTACTACTTTCATCATGAAAGTTTCATTTTTTTTTTCTCTTGGAAATAGATACTTTTCTTTATATGGATTGTCACTCATACCTACAGCATGATTACTAAAACCACTGTCCATAAACTAATGAAATGCCTTATATATTTTCATGATATTCTACACAGCATTTCTTCTGAATGAGCGTTTTATTTTGTGACAAACAAAATGCTGAATTGGACTCATGCTCACAGAATTCACTGATCTTATCATGAACTTTATTACACTAAATCAACCAGTTTGATGCAACGGTGAAAGGGCCTTTTGAAATCTCAATTTTGGTAGTAGCTGAAACTCACTGACAAAATTTCACCTTGGATAAATGCCATAAAGTATGTGTTATTTGTTATGCTTCATCAACAAATATATAGGGGTGTTTCTTCCATAGCCAGAAAACACTTGTCCTGATCAAGGGTAAAACTGGGAATGAACTATGCTCTAGTTATCTATTTCTGTATAATAAACCACCCAGAATTTAGTGGTATGCAACAACAATAAATTTATTACACTTTTATTATAATGCTTTGGGTCAGGAAATTGTAAATGGCAAAGTATGAGTGACTTGTCTCAGCTTCATGATGTCTAGGACTTCATTCTGTAACTTGAAGGCTGGCTGACTGGATGCCTGGAAGCTGGAATCATCACTCACATGTCTGGTGGTTGACACTGGTTTTTAGCTGGGACCTCACCTGGACTATTGGCCAGAACTCTTACACTTGGCCTCTTCATGTGGTCTGGGATTGCTGAGATCAGAGTAACTTAAGGAGATTAGGACTGCTTATTCATCAGGGCAGAAACCCTGGTGGCTTAGTGGTTAACAGCTATGGCTGGTAACCAAAAGGTCAGCAGGTTGAATCCACTGGACACTCCTTGGAAATCTTATGGGGTGGTTCTACTCTTTCCTACAGGGTCGCTATGAGTTGGAATCAACTTAACAGCAATGGGTTTAGGTTATTCATGAGAGCTACAAACCTCAAGGATACAAAAATTAGTACCCCAATAGAACCAGGCCAAAACTGCCTCACCATTTAAGATTACCTAACAAGTCATTCTGTGGTACCTCCATTGTAGGCACAGCCCACCCAGATTCAAGGAAAGGAAAGGTAGATCCTACTTACCGACAGAAATTGAGACTGCCACCTGGACGCTTTGGGCTTCTCATGACACTATACCAATACCAAAGGAAAGAATTGTTGTATTGAAAGGGATGATTGAATTTAATTGTCAGGGAAAACACAAGAGGATCAAGGGAAGTAGTGGCCAATAAGGAATTCCCTGCAGTGCTAAGTACTTCTATATCCTATGGTAAAAATGTAACGGTAAACTAGAGCATCTAGATACAACCAAAACTGAAACCAATTTTGTTATTCTGACTCATGGCAACCCTCATACATTTCAGGGTACAACTGTGTTCCATAAAGTATTCAATGGCTTATTTTCAGAAGCAGATTGCTAGGATTTTCTTCTGAGGTGACTCCAAGTGGATTTGAACCTCCCACCTTTCAGTTAGCAGCTGAAAACTTTAACCATTTGTACCACTCAAGGATTCTCAGCCCAATATAAAATAAAGATAAAAAAATAAATAAAAAACTTTGCCGTGAAGGTTATTTCAACTCATAAGATTGCTCCATACAGCTGTCCGAGACTGTAATCTTTACAGAAACAGACCGCCACAACTTTCTCCCCAGGAGCAGCTGGTGGATTCAAACTGCTGACATTTTGGTCAGTTACCCCACGCTTAATCACTGTGCCACCAGGGCTCCAAGCCAATACTCCAACCTAATATATCACCAAAAAAAAAAAAAAAACACCTTAAGGATGAGTTGATTTCAACTCATAGTGACCCTATAGGACAGAGTAGAACTGGCCCATAGGTTTCCAAGGAGCAGCTGGCAGATTTGAACTGCTAACCTTTTGATTAGCAGCCAAGCTCTTAAGAACTGCTCTACAAGGGCTCCCCAACCCAGTATAAACATTTCTAATTGCACAGAAGGAGCCCTGGTAATGCAGTGTTTAAACACTTGGCTCCTAACCTAAAGTTTGGCCTTTCAAACTCAACAGGTGCTCTGCAGGATTAAAATGTAGCAGTCTGCTTATGTAAAAGATTTACAGCTTTGGAAACTCTATGGGGCAGTTCTATTCTGTCCTATAGTTTTGCCAGGAATCAGAATCTACTGGAATGCCATGAGTTTTTTTTTTTTTTTGAATTGCACAAAAATTTTTACTCCTTCAGGAGTAAAAATGTGAATTATCTTTACAAGGCAGAGAATCATAATGAGTTAGATGCTTAATTTCTTAGCTTGTGTCTTAGGCTGGGTTCTCTAGAGAAGCAAAACCAGTAAAGCATATAAATAAATATATATATATATATAAACTCAAAAAAAAAAAAGTTGCTGTTGAGACAATTCCAACTCATAGTGACCCTATAAGACAGAATACAACTGCCCCATAGAGTTTTCAGGGAGGGGCTGGTGGATTTTAACAGCCCACCTTTTGGTTAGCAGACATAGCTCTTAACCACTACACCATCAGGGTTTCCAAATATATAGAGAGAGATTTAAATCAAGGAAATGGCTCACGCGCTTGTAGAGGCTGTAACATCCCAAGTTCATGGGTCAGGAAAGAAGCTTCTCCTGATTCACATAGCTGCAGGGGCTGATGAACCCAAGATTGCAGGCCTGAGAGCAGGGCTGTTGCTCACGGGTTGTAAAGATTGGCAGATAAGATCACAAGTAAGGTGCTAGGTCAAGTTCCAAAAACCAGAGGCCAGACAAAAGGGGCCAGCTGCAGGGTCCAGAACGAGCAAAAGCCCCTGAGCCCTGCCTCAACATCTGCCCACACTTGATGCAGGCCACACACCCAAGGAAACTCCTCTTGAACTGATGAGCTTCTCACAGCAGATCTCATCATGGAGGTGATCACATACCAGATCTCAACAGGGAAGTGATCACATTAAATGACTGCCAAAACACTGAGAATCATGGTCCAGCCAAGTTGACACACAATCCTAACCATCACAGTTATCTAGTGCTGCTATAATAGAAATACCACGAATGGATGGCTTTAACAAACAGAAGTTTATTCTCTCAGAGTCTAGTAGGCTAGAAGTCCTAAGTCAGGATGCCAGCTCCAGGGGAAGGCTTTCTTTCTCTGTTGGCTCTGGAGGATGGTCCCTGTCATGAATCTTCCCTTAGTCTAGGAGCTTCCCTGTGCAGAAACCCCAAGTCCAAAGGGCACACTCTGCTCCCAGTGCTGCTTTCTTGGTGGTATGAGGTCACCTTCTCTCATTGTTTGCTTCTCTCTTTTATATCTTAAAACAGATTGGCTTGGGGTTTGGGCCAAGATGGGTGACTAGGTAGATGTTACCTCGGATCCCTCTTGCAACAAAGACTCGGAAAAACAAGTGAATTGATCACATACATGAAAATCTACGAACCCTGAACAACAAAACTCAGATTTAAAGAGTTGACCTGAGTGACAGAGACAGAGAACGAACAACTACAGGGAAGCAGCGACTGTTTTCGGAGCCTGGAGCCAGCGTCCCAGTCAGGTAACCTAGGTGCCAGGCTTCGGACTGCACTGGGACTGGGCGCAGGGGGGCTGAACACGACATCTGTGATGGCGCAAACACGGGGAGCAGCCCTAGCACCCTAAACTGACCCCGGGAGGGGGTCCAGCCGGTCCGCGGGGCAGCACAGCCACGCGGCTGGTGGGAGGAGAAGTCCCCGGGAGGCAGTGACTGGTTTTGGAGCTGGGAGTGCAGCGTCCCAGCAGGGGAACCTTGGCGCCAGGCTTTGGACTTGGCTCTGGGGAGCCAAACGCGGCATCCGGTCATGGTGCAAACACAGGGCGCAGCCCTACTCCCCTGAACTAACACTGGGAGGGGGCCCAGCCAGTCCATGGGGGCGGCGGGCAATGCGGCCTGGGGGGAAGAGAAGTCCCTGGGAGGTAGCGACTGATTTTGGAGCCGGGAGTGCAGCGTACCAGCAGGGGAACAGTGACGCTGGACTTTGGACTGGCAGCGGAGGATCTGACCACGGCTTCAGCGGGCCAGGCACTCGGGGACAGTCTTCACACAGCCAGCACACATAGGCGACACACCCCTTGGGAATCTCAGATAAAATAGTCATCCCAAGCGAGATAAGCAACTTTGGTATATTCCGGGGTGCTACTCTCTGCTGTTTTTCTGAACCCTCCCCTCCCCTTCCCAGGCGGCTTCATTAACATTGGAATTTCCTGAGCCAGTGGGAGAATGGCTCCGGCTCCGCAGCTTTGCTTTTCCCTTTTTTTTTTTTGATCTTTTCCTAACCCATTCTTCTGGCCTGAGAGAAGCAACCACAAAAAACCCAGGGACCAAAAATCCTTCCCTAATTGGACTAAAAACACAGAACCAGCTTCAGCCAAGCATATATGATCCAAATCTCGGGCTTTCATCCTTACAGGGAACAAGGTGGCTGTTATAATGCAAAGGCAGTTCTGATAGGGATCTGACTGCATTTTTTTAGCAGATTTACTGGAAAAACAAGTTTTTCTTGATATCTCTGCTTATTCAACAGAGCCCTCACTGACCTACAACAGGGAACTGAGAGCTGAAGCTCCCCCCAGACCACCTAGCCTCCTGCCTTAGGGGTCTAAAGAGGGTGACACCTACCAATCAGTAGAGGTACTTGCATTGGAGGCCTAAGGTACAGCTGCAGTGCCCACCCACCAAGGTGCTTTAGGAATAGAGACACACCTACCTCACTGACACTTGGGGGAAGCCTGTCAGCATCCTTCCCCCCCCTGAAGTGTGAACCCCAGCTGCTAATAGAATCTGGTGCACACAACTATCACCACTACTTCTCAAGGTGGATAGGTATTAGGGTGCAGCACACACTTGATGACCCAAAATCAGATTCTACTCAAGAATAGTGAATAGACTCAAGCATATATATCTGGCAACAGCCCAAGCCAGCTGATAACAGGTCATAAGTAAGTCAAGGGCTACAACAAACAAGACAGCACAATCTAGTAGCCCATCCACGTATATTGAAAGAAAACAAAACAAGATAAGACTCAGTGAGCAAATATAGAATAAATCACTACTATATCTTTTGGCTTGGAGACAGCAGTTGATATCAAACCACATAAAGAAGCAGGGCGTGACTGCTTCTACAATCCCCCAAACAAAAGAATCAAAATCTTTCCCAAATGAAGATACAATCCTGGAATTATCAGATACAGAATATAAAAAACTAATTTACAGAATGCTTCAAGACATCAGGGATGACCTCAGAAATGAAAGACTGCAGAAAAAGTCAAGGAACACACTGATAAAACAGTTGAAGAACTCAAAAAGATTTTTCAAGAACATAGTGGAAAAATTAATCAGTTGCAAGAATCCATAGAGAGACAGCATGCAGAAATCCAAAAGATTAACAATAAAATTACAGAATTAGACAATGCAATAGGAAGTCAGAGGAGCAGACTCGAGCAATTAGAATGCAGACTGGGAAATCTGGAGGACCAGGGAATTAACACCAACATAGCTGAAAAAAATTCAGATAAAAGAATTAAAAAAAATGAAGAAACCCTAAGAATCATGTGGGAATCTATCAAGAAGGATAACTTGTGTGTGATTGGAGTCCCAGAACAGGGAGGGAGGACAGAAAACACAGAGAAAATAGTTGAAGATCTGCTGACGGAAAACTTCCCTGGCATCATGAAAGACGAAAGGATATCTATCCAAGATGCTCATCGAACCCCATTTAAGATTGATCCAAAAAGAAAAACACCAAGACATATTATCATCAAACTTGCCAAAACCAAAGACAAAGAGAAAATTTTAAAAGCAGCCAGAGATAAAAGAAAGGTCTCCTTCAAGAGAGAATCAATAAGAATAAGTTCAGACTACTCAGCAGAAACCATGCAAGCAAGAAGACAATGGGATGACATATACAGAGCACTGAAGGAGAAAAACTGCCAGCCAAGGATCATATATCCAGCAAAAAACTCTCTCTGAAATATGAAGGGGAAACTAAGATATTTACAGATAAACACAAGCTTAGAGAATTTGCAAAAACCAAACCAAAAACCAAAGCTACAAGAAATGCTAAAGGAAATTGTTTGGTCAGAAAACCAATAATATCAGATACCAGCACAACAAAAGGTCACAGAACAGAACATCCTGATATCAACTCAAATAGGGAAATCACAAAAACAAATTAAGATTAATTAAAAAAAAAATGCTCAAAACAGGGAATCATTGAAGTCAATATGTAAAAAAAGGTCACAGAACAGAACATCCTGATATCAACTTAAATAGGGAAATCACAAAAACTAATTAAGATTAATTAAAAAAAAAATGCTCAAAACAGGGAATCATTGAAGTCAATATGTAAAACATCACAATAATTAAAAAGAGGGATTAAATACAGGTGGCATAGAACTGCGATATGGAGAGGGATACAAGGCAATATAGGACAATACAAGTTAGGTTTTTACTTAGAAAAATAGGGGTAAATATTCAGGTAACCACAAAGAGGTATAACAACTCCATAACTCAAAATAAAAACCAAGAAAAACGTAACGACTCAACAAACATAAAGTCAAATACTATGAAAATGAGGATCTCACAATTTACAAGGAAAAAGTCTTAGCACAAAAAAGTAAGTGGAAAAATGAAATTGTCAACAACACACATAAAAAGGCATCAAAATGACAACACTAAACACTTATTTATCTGTAATTACGCTGAATGTAAAGGGACTAAATGCACCAATAAGGAGACAGAGAGTCTCAGACTGGATAAAGAAACACGATCCGTCTATATGCTGCCTACAAGAGACACACCTTAGACTTAGAGACACAAACAAACTAAAGCTCAAAGGATGGAAAAAATATATCAAGCAAACAACAAGCAAAAAAGGAGTAGCAATATTAATTTCTGACAAAATAGACTTTAAACTTAAATCCACCACAAAGGATAAAGAAGGACACTACATAATGATAAAAGGGACAATTGATCAGGAAGATATAACCATATTAAATATTTATGCACCCAATGACAGGGCTGCAAGATACATAAATCAAATTTTAACAGAACTGAAAAGTGAGATAGACACCTCCACAATTATAGTAGGAGACTTCAACACACCACTTTTGGAGAAGGACAGGACATCCAGTAAGAAGCTCAATAGAGACACGGAAGACCTAATTACAACAATCAACCAGCTTGACTTCATTGACTAATACAGAAATCTCCACCCAACTGCTGTAAAATATACTTTTTTTTCTAGTGCACATGGAACATTCTCTAGAATAGACCACATATTAGGTCATAAAACAAACCTTTGCAGAATCCAAAACATCGAAATATTACAAAGCATCTTCTCAGACTACAAGGCAATAAAACTAGAAATCAATAACAGAAAAACTAGGGAAAAGAAATCCAATACTTGGAAAATGAACAATACCCTCCTGAAAAAAGACTGGGTTATAGAAGACATCAAGGAGGGAATAAGGAAATTCATAGAATGCAACGAGAATGAAAATACTTCCTATCAAAACCTCTGGGACACAGCAAAAGCAGTGCTCAGAGGCCAATTTATATCGATAAATGCACACATACAAAAAGAAGAAAGAGTCAAAATCAGAGAACTGTCCCTACAACTTGAACAAGTAGAAAGTGAGCAACAAAAGAATCCATCAGGCACCAGAAGAAAACAAATAATAAAGATCAGAGCTGAACTAAATGAATTAGAGAACAGAAAAACAATTGAAAGAATTAACAAAGCCAAAAGGTGGTTCTTTGAAAAAATTAACAAAATTGATAAAACATTGGCTAGAGTGACTAAAGAAATACAGGAAAGGAAACAAATAACCCGAATAAGAAACTAGAAGGGCCACATCACAACAGACCGAACTGAAATTAAGAGAATCATATCAGAATATTACAAAAAATTGTACCCTAACAAATTTGCAAACCTACAAGAAATGGATGCATTCCTGGAAAAACACTACCTACCTAAACTAACACAATCAGAAGTAGAACAACTAAATAGACCCATAACAAAAAAAGAGATTGAAACGGTAATCAAAAAACTCCCAACAAAAAAAAAGCTGTGGCCCGGATGGTTATAATGCAGAGTTCTACCAAACTTTCAGAGAAGAGATAACACCACTACTACTAAAGGTATTTCAAAGCATAGAAAATGACGGAATACTACCCAACTCATTCTATGAAGTCACCATCTCCCTGATACCAAAACCAGGTAAAGACATTACAAAAAAAGAAAATTACAGACCTATATCCCTCATGAACATAGATGCAAAAATCCTCAACAAAATTCTAGCCAAAAGAATTCAACAACATATCAAAAAAATAATTCACCACAACCAAGTGAGATTTATAGCGGGTATGCAAGGCTTGTTTAATATTAGAAAAACCATTAATGTAATCCACCATATAAATAAAACAAAAGACAAAAACCACATGATCTTATCAATTGATGCAGAAAAGGCATTTGACAAAGTCCAACACCCATTCATGATAAAAACTCTCACCAAAATAGGAATTGAAGGAAAATTTGTCAACATAATAAAGGGCATCTATGCAAAGCCAACAGCCAACATCACTCTAAATGGAGAGAGCCTGAAAGCATTTCCCTTGACAACGGGAACCAGACAAGGATGCCCTTTATCACCACTCTTATTCAACATTGTGCTAGAAGTCCTAGCCAGAGCAATTAGGCTAGACAAAGAAATAAAGGGCATTCGGATTGGCAAAGAGGAAGTAAAATTATCTCTATTTGGAGATGACATGATCTTATAAGCAGAAAACCCCAAGGAATTCTCCAGAAAACTACTGAAACTAATAGAAGAGTTTGGCAGAGTCTCAGGTTATAAGATAAACATACAAAAATCACTTGGATTCCTCTACATCAACAAAAAGAACACCGAAGAGGAAATAACCAAATCAATACCATTCACAGTAGCCCCCAAGAAGATAAAATACTTAGGAATAAATCTTACCAAGGATGTAAAAGATCTATACAAAGAAAACTACAAAGCTCTACTACAAGAAATTAAAAAGGACATACTTAATTGGAAAACATACCTTGCTCATGTATAGGAAGACTTAACATAGTAAAAATGTCTATTCTACCAAAAGCCATCTATACATACAATGCACTTCCGATCCAAATTCCAATCTCATTTTTTAAGGTGATAGAGAAACAAATCACCAACTTCATATGGAAGGGAAAGAAACCTCGGATAAGCAAAGCATTACTGAAAAAGAAGAAGAAAGTGGGAGGCCTCACTTTACCTGTTTTCAGAACCTATTATACAGCCACAGTAGTCAAAACAGCCTGGTACTGGTACAACAACAGACACATAGATCAGTGGAACAGAATTGAGAACCCAGATATAAATCCATCCACGTATGAACAGCTGATATTTGACAAAGGCCCAGTGTCAGTTTATTGGGGAAAAGATAGTCTTTTTAACAAATGGTGCTGGCATAACTGGATATCCATTTGCAGAAAAATGAAACAGGACTCATACCTCACACCATGCACAAAAACTTACTCCAAGTGGATCAAAGACCTAAACATAAAGACTAAAACGGTAAAGATCATGGAAGAAAAAATAGGGACAACCTTAGGAGGCCTAATACAAGGCATAAACAGAATACAAAACATTACCAAAAATGATGAAGAGAAACCCGATAATTGGGAGCTCCTAAAAATCAAACACTTATGCTCATCTAAAGACTTCACCAAAAGAGTAAAAAGACCACCTACAGATTGGGAAAGAATTCTCAGCTATGACATCTCCAACCAGCGCCTGATCTCTAAAATCTATATGATTCTGTCAAAACTCAACCACAAAAAGACAAACAACCCAATCAAGAAGTGGGCAAAGGATATGAACACACACTTCACTAAAGAAGATATTCAGGCACCTAACAGATGCATGAGAAAATGCTCTCGATCATTAGCCATTAGAGAAATGCAAATTAAAACTACGATGAGATTCCATCTCACTCCAACAAGGCTGGCATTAATCCAAAAAACACAAACTAATAAATGTTGGAGAGGCTGCGGAGAGATTGGAACTCTTATACACTGCTGGTGGGAATGTAAAATGGTACAGCCACTTTGGAAATCTATCTGGCGTTATCTTAAACAGTTAGAAATAGAACTAGCATACAACCCAGAAATCCCACTCCTCGGAATATACCCTAGAGAAATAAGAGCCTTCACACAAACAGATATATGCACACCCATGTTTATTGCAGCTGCGTTTACAATAGCAAAAAGCTGGAAGCAACCAAGGTGTCCATCAACGGACGTATGGTTAAATAAATTGTGGTATATTCACACAATGGAATACTACGCATAGATAAAGAACAGTGATGAATCTGTGAAACATTTCATAATATGGAGGAACCTGGAAGGCATTATGCTGAGTGAAATTAGTCAGAGGCAAAAGGACAAATATTGTATAAGACCACTATTATAAGATCTTGAGAAATAGTATAAACTGAGAAGAACACATACTTTTGTGGTTACGAGGTGGGGAGGGAGGGAGGGTGGGAGAAGGTTTTTTACTGAACTGCTTTAGGTGAAGGGAAGGACAATACTCAATACAGGGAAGGTCAGCTCAACTGGACTGGACCAAAATCAAAGAAGTTTCCTGAATAAACTGAATGCTTCAAAGGTCAGCGGAGCAATGGCGGGGGTTTGGGGACCATGGTTTAAGGGGACTTCTAAGTCAATTGGCAAAATAATTCTATTATGAAAACATTCTGCATCCCACTTTGAAATGTGGCGTCTGGGGTCTTAAATGCTAACAAGCGACCAACTAAGATGCATCAATTGGTCTCAACCCACCTGGAGCAAAGGAGAATGAAGAACACCAAGGTCACATGATAACTAAGAACCCAAGAGACAGAAAGGACCACATGAACCAGAGACCTACATCATCCTGAGACCAGAAGAACTAGTTGGTGCCCGGCCACAATCGATGACTGCCCTGACAGGGAGCACAACAGAGAACCCCTGAGGGAGCAGGAGATCAGTGGAATGCAGACCCCAAATTCTCACAAAAAGACCAGACTTAATGATGTGACTGAGACTAGAGGAATCCCGGAGGTCATGGTCCCCAAACCTTCTGTTGGCACAGGACAGGAACCATTCCTGAAGACAACTCATCAGACATAAAAGGGACTGGACCGTAGGTGGGAGAGAGATGCTGATGAAGAGTGATCTAATTATATCAGGTGGACACTTGAGACTGTGTTGGCATCTCCTGTCTGGAGGGGGGATGGGAGGATAGAGAGAGATGGAAGCTGGCAAAATTGTCACGAAAGGAGAGACTGGAAGGGCTGACTCATTAGGGGGAAAGCAAGTGGGAGTACGGAGTAAGGTGTATATAAACTTGTATGTGACAGTCTGACTTGATTTGTAAACGTTCACTTGAAGCTCAATAAAAGTTAATTAAAAAAAAAAAAAAAAAACAGATTGGCTTAAAACACAACCTAATCTTGTAGATTAAGTCCTGCCTTGTTAACATAACTACTGCTAATCCCACCTCATTAACATCATAGAGATAGGATTTATAACACACAGGAAAATCATGTCAGATGACAAAATGGTGAACAATTACACAATATTGGAAATCATGGCCTAGCCAAGTTGACATATATTTTGGAGGGACACAATTCAATCCTGGATACTTGGTAAAGGGAAATAGAATATACGATGAAGAGTGAAAAAATATATTATAAATACCAACTAAAGCCATGGGAAAGTTACAGAAATAAAGTCTGAGGAAGTGACACATACTTTCTCCTTTTTTTTTTTTTTGTATGAATGTTGTATATATTAAGTAGCTTTTATTTTTCATTTTCTCCCACTCACATCCTATCTAACGTAAGGAGTATTGATACTGGTTAATTCTCTATTTCATGTTTTAAATTACAGGTTCTCAAAGTGTGATTTTGATTTAGATACAGGAGGAATGAACATCAACCAGGGAAGGATAAGGTGATGTAGGGGGCTTTGTGTCTTCTCTTTGGGGAAGAGAGTTTGTATAACTTCAGTTGTAAAAAAGCATGGTTACATCAGATTGTGTGGAAGCATAATACTGCCAATGTGTAAATATCTATTTGAATTTATGTATCATTAAAGTATGCTTATGAAAGCCAAGTTGACAAAGATAAGGTACAGTGTGCTGGGCAGATTTGCTTTCTGTCAACATGGTACCACCACCACTCCTTTCCATGGTTGTCATTATGTTTTCCAGTATCCCCTTTCCTTTCCTTTTAGAGTTTCAGGTAAGAGTTTTTTAACTATAGAAACTTGGGTAAGATTTGTAAGGCAAAAGTGAAGCTTAAGCCAGTATGCTTCACAGACAGTTGCTACTAGATATGTAGGCAGATGTGAAATTTTCTTTGATTTCCTTTCAACTGTTTGAGAACCACCTACTTTGACACTGTGTACTGAGAAAGATGGTAGAAGCCATTCCAATAGATCCAGGATTTTCAGTATCATCCAGAAAATCTTTTGACATCTGTTGTTTTCAATATATTAGGCTGAGGTCATCTACAGTTACTTCCACTTCTTCAGTTCTTTCAAAGTGGTGTAAGCCACTAATTTGATATTGAAGTTTTATACCTTGAACACAGGGAGTACCTTTAGTTTTCCTTATTATATACCCTGACTAATTGTCATATTCTCTTTTATACTTTAGTGGAAATGATAATGACAATATAAAGCAGTTATAAACTGAAATGGATCAAGCATCTAACATTGGCCCTGGAGCTGTAGTTCTGCCAAGATTATTTGTTAGGCCACAATAATATTAAATATTTATAACATGTCATATGATGTGCTAAAGACACAGGAAAAACATGATAAAAACTGCACTTATTAGCTTATGGAGTAATTTATAGTTTATAAAGTTTATTTTTTATTTATTTTTTTAAACTTTATTTAAAAAAAATAGTAACTTAAATTGCAAAATACCAACTAAGAAAGAAGTAACAAAGCAGAAATTCATAGGTTTATACAGTGAAAAAAAAAGAGATTAGAATTAGTCATAAAGTTAAGGTAAGCTTATCTTTGGAAGTAACAATTGAGCTGATATCACAAAAACAAGGAGATGATATCTCATCCAACAAAATATGCAACTTTAATAGTTTCAAATATTTCGTGTTCTCAAGGAGAAAAAATAATATGCTAATTTCCTTTTTAAAATTTTAGTATTTAGTTGTCTATTTTAAAAACAATTATTGTTTCATAGTCTAGAAACAGAGGTTTTAGAGAAACAACATTTTTTTTTTTTTAAGAGAGAATTTTACCTTTAGAGTATTGCTATGGCTTGTTCCACAAATTTACCTGTGAGATACAAATTGAAACTTTAAATTAAATGCATACAAATTTTACAAGAAGTTATTATTATATGTTATTATTATATGTATATGTATATGACTGCAGTATAATTTCTTATATCTTATCCCCACAGTATTGAAATACTGACAATTTTCTAAAGGTAAGTTTTGCCTATTTCAATTGATATATTTAGATCAATCAGTTTTTTTCTCACTGTATTTTTGTTATTTAAATAAATACTTAGAATGTTTCGCTTGCACCAGGTTTCCAGAAAAATGTAAGTTTTATGTTGATAATGGCATTATATGAGTCAAAGGGGATTTTTTTTTTTTTTAATTCTACAGCAACGTTGTGTCACTAAGAAATGAATTTCTTATAAGTATGTCTGGGAAGATTTATTTTGCTTATAGAATTTATTTCGGGTTCATATTCAAATTTTTTAAATGACTTCTCCTCTTTCATCTGAACATTTTACAATTGTATACCTAGTTTCTTGAGTGATTTGTTAACCTAACTTGATGAAATTCTGAACCATGAGCAAAATACAATTGGTTCTAATTCAAGATAAAGCTTTAAGTGCAATATTCAGCCTTCGGAGTGATCATAGTATTATTTTTCTCAGTATTCTTTATAATCCTAAGAAACATTTTTTCCCCCCTTGGAATCTGATACCACTATTACAATACAAATATGCCACCAACTGTGTGGACAGCAGAGAAAGGCTCATTTCATGATTATATGTTCAATAATTTTTAATATTTTTACTGGTTTTCCAATAAATTAACTTTAAATTCAAAGTTGTATTAATATGCATAAAGTTAATTCATTTATTCAGTTAGTACATATTAAACATCTACTATTTTCAAGCAATATTTTTGTTGCTGGTTATACAACAGTGAATGGGATAGGCTGGGTGCCTGTCTTCTTAATTTGCAATGATCAGTGAGGTGGGGTAAGGATAAAGATTATATCAAAGGCAATTATAATACAGAACTATGTCAGGAAAGTGAAGCAGAGGAAGTGGACTATTTAGAAATGTAGCTTTATAGGTACACAAGGAATAGACTCTGAAGGGCATTTTAAGCACTACAAAAGGGAATGATTTTATTTGTAGAACAAGTTTTGTTCTGAACGTTGAGCCAATTAATGAAGTGTGACCTCATCAACAGAGTCCTGAGTAACCAGTGCAAGTAATATGCTTTTTACTTAATCCTTTCTTGGGAGGAAGACAAAAGAACTCTTTTGAAAATCATTTCCCACTGTTATCTGTCTTTAGAGCTTTGATCACAAACTGACTTATTGAAATGAATTGATAAGAGATTAAGGAAAAGGAAGACTCCCAAAAATTTCTCCAAAAATTCCTTTAATACACTGAGGCATTATTCCAGGGAAAATGTCTCATAGATACTTTACTCAGATGGTTGGGAATAATATTGGTGCAGGAGGTAAATTCAGTGGTAATTGAAAACATGGGAGGAGATAATATTTCCCAGGGAGAATGTGTTAAATGAGAACCAAAAAACCAAACCAAACCTGTTACCACTGAGTCAATTAAAGAGATAATGATATATGAGAAAACCCTAAAAACTACGCAAGTATAATGGATGAGTAGAGGAAGAGCACCATAAGAAGATTAGATGTTCTGACCAGATTGGCACAAGAAAAACCAGCAAAGAAACAAGAAAAAGGGCTGAGAGATGATGCATAGACAGTTTGTTGAATTAAACCACAAGGTGAAAAGGGTTCCAGCAGAGGGATTGGGGCTGAGTCCAAGTTTCATCACTCATAGCATAAATAGAATATGAAACAGTGAACATAGAAAGAGTAAAAAACTTAGCCGTGAGGAAGAAAAGAGTGAATCATAGCTGAAAGGTGGTGCTTAGCACAATTTGTTAGTTTTCAAAGAAGCTAATTTTGGCAAAAGCCCAGCAGAAAGGGTTAAATTCTAGGTAGAATAGAACAGAAGAAAACTCAATTTATCAAGACCCAAAAGTAAAAAAATAAAATGCATAGACACCATAGTATGACTTTTTTTTTTTTTTTTTACTACATTTAAATAGAATAAAAGAGAGAAAAGAAAGGATTTTTGCCAAAGGATATTACTTTGTAGGCCTTATGACCAGACATTATTTATTTGATATTTTATTTGTCAAATAAAAACATGCCATCTGTGAAAGTAAGGGGCTGATATATCTGGAGATGTATAGATAAATATCACAAAGGAACAGTGTGGTGCAAAAGGTTTCTCATTACATATGGCCTTTCTGGCCCTGGATCTGTACTTCTGCCAAGATTACTTGTTAGGCCACAATCTTGCAGGAACTGGGACATTTACTATGCAAATAAGGTGTGTACAACCTTTGCAAGGATTGGCCAATTACTATGCAAATAAGGGGCCTTCGGCAAACCTAGGGGATCAGATAGAGAAAGCTGAGCTCTTTTGGGCAGGAAGCTTCCTGGCAGGGTGGGGTGCCTCTGGGCATTTATTGGCAGAGCTAAAGAGCTGTGACATTTGCCCATTAATAGGCAGTAGGCCAAAGCAAATGGCCCGGCAGCAGTAGGAGTTGAGGGCTATCTTGAGTGGGAGCCCTCCTGACTGATGAGCTGTATCCTGTCTCCTGAATTGTTCCTGTTACTTGCAAGTTGATCCTGATCTTGAATTGTAGCCTGTTACTTCCCTAATTAGCCCCTTAATTGTAAGTATGATCTGTGAGTTCTCTGTGGCCATTGCAGGGAATTATTGAACCCAGCAAAAAAGTAGAGAGTGCCATAGGAGGGATGGCTGGTGTCAGGATTGTTGAAAAGTTTAGAGTGTAGGTATGTGTGACCTCCACCTCATAGGAATCAGCTTTGGGCTGACACTGATTCTCATTAACCTCCCTGAAGTGAGAAGACTTCTGCCACTACGCATTGCAAGCAGTACAAGACACTATCATTATAGGTGATTTTACTGAAAGTATTATAACTTATAAGATAATAAGCTTGATTACTGCCCCCTTGTGTAATGGGAAAATTCAGTCATGGATGGTTAAGTAACTCCCCAAATGGTATACAGCCAGGAAGAGTCATCAGAGTCTGTGCTATTTACACTTATTCTGTAGCAACAAACCTAGACACTTTCTAGTCTAGGGATTTTAGGATGTGATGTATCCTTGTATAGAAAAAAACGGATGGAAAATTGGATAACTGACGTTCTAGTCACGACATACTATTAATCAGCTATATAAGCTGGGAAGTCCAAATCACTTGATCAAGTTAATCTCTTTGGGTATCAGGTTCTTTAATTATAAAATAATGCATTTGGATTAGATTGTATCTAATATCACTTCTAATTTTATAATTCTATGAGCCTATGATTATAAGGATCAAATAGTGCTTTTCATTTTTATTTGTAGGCATTGTCTACTAGTTGAAAAGAATTAGGTAATAACAAGACTATCAGTTTCAACATTTACCCCTACACAATTTCTCCTGAGAATTACTTTAATTCTTAACAGGGTGATCTTAGAGTAATAAAATGCCTCTGTGTCCTAAGTATTGTTCAAAGTTATAGTAACTTAAATAAATTAACCAGCTTTCTAAAGGTCACTTTTCCATTAAATGGTAGTGGAAAAAAAAAAAAAGGTTAATAAAATGATTCAGGCTCATTTCTTGTTACGTAAAAGGATTATTCTGTCTGACATCTCTATGTGCATAATTATAAGCAAAACTCTAAAATTGTACAAAAAGCTTTTTGTCTTTTTTTTTCCCCCAGTCATCTAAGCAAGATTATCTCTAATGGCTGCATTTTTCACTTACTGGAAAATGACCTCTCTCCTTATATAAATACAGCTTTTCTGGTTTGAAACAACTGCAGCTGCTACTGAGTATTTCCTGCTTAGAGACGTTTGACAGAGAGCGTGAAAAATTTAGAATAGTTTGCACATTCGGAAAGAGTGCCTAGTTTGGGGTTGTGAGTGAGGTGATGAAAATAGAACCAAAAACAAAAATCAAACCCATTAAGTCGGTTCCAACTTATGGGAACCCCATGTGTTATAGAGTAGAACTGCTCCATATGGTTATCTTAGTTGTAATCTTTATAGAAGCAGATCGCCAGGCCTTTCTTCCACGGTGCCATTGAGTGGGTTGGAACTGCCAACCTTTAGGTTCATAGTTGAGTGCAAACTGTTTGAACTACCCAGAGACCTTGATGAAAATAGAAGACAATTATAACAGGTAAAAAGAGGCAGAAACCATTAATGTGATTCATATCAAGTCTGATACACAAGTTCAAAATTTGGAATCCAATTGGAAGAACTCAGAAGGTAATATAACCTCTTTCTTTCTGTTTGCTACCACCTGGGTATTGTAGTAGGGTCCAGGTTGGCAACATAAAAAAACACCTTTGGAAGGTTTCCATTATAATCCCTAGGAATGTCTTAGAGTTACTTTGAGGAAAATCATCAATATAAATTCCTACAGTATTCGGGAAAGAAAGAAATATTGTAGTTTGCAGCTTGAAAGCAAATTGTATGTATTAAAAGTTAGATATATCTTTGTAAACCTAAAATTTGGTGTGGAAGTTTTATCTGGAGCCTTTTTGCAAGGAAATCTCATTAGTTACATGGAGAGTTCTCACCTTCAGGAAGCAGAAATTTAAGGTAGACAATTTGGATCTGAGAAAAGGACTCAAAGCCAGAGGAATGGGACAGACCTGAATATCTCCTTGTGTCTGCCTACCTGCTGTTTCCTTATTCCTCTACAGGAGGCTGGGGAAAAAGAGATGAAATAGAGATATAGAGATTGAGAGAGAGATGGAGAGACAAAGGCAGGGAAGAGAAATAGAGAGAGACTAACATTTCGAATTCCAATCATGTATTAGGCACTGGAAAACAGCCAAGTAAGACCTAGACTCTAAGATGTTCTGTACAAGACAGGTAGATAAGCAGACAGAAATTCTGTAGTTAGTTTTATGTCAGTGTTATATAAATGAATCAAAAATGGTCTCTCTGAATTGGCCCCTTAGTTGTTTACTTCTTCATAGCAAACTGAGGCCCGCTAGCCCAAAATGCCTGTCAATTTTTTTCACATTCAATTGTTTTAAAAATGGCCTAACTAAGCAAATTTTTAGCCATTTAGAGCCCACCTGCTTTACATGTTTTGCAATACTGCACCCAACATCTGGTAATCCAAGTTAAGAAAAAATCTTGTAGTTACAAGGACCCTAAGGTGCTGCTGATTTTCGAGCTTTCTGACTCCCCAACTTTTTGTAAAGAGACATTATCTTAGGTGAATATAACTCCCCCCCCCATCCCTTCTTCTCTTCCCAGGGTTTGGTCCTGCCTTTTCCCTTTCTGGTGGCCCCCTGCCTCCGTCATCACATGGCACCTATCTTCTCCCTATGTATGACTCTGTTCTTAAAAAAAAAAAAAAAAAGAAACTCCAATTAGAAGGAATTATGATTAGGACATACCCAAAGAACCATAATGACTAGAACACAGTCTTAGTTATCTAGTACTGCTATAACAGAAATACCACAAGTGCATGGCTTTATCAAACAGAAGTGAGGTGAAAGAGTCAATGGTATATGTGGATACTTATAAGCAGTGGTGTAGTGGTTAAGTGCTAAGGCTGCTAACCAAAGGGTTGGCAGTTCAAATCCGCCAGGTGCTCCTTGGAAACTCTACGGGCAGTTCTACCCTGTCCTATAGGGTCGCTATGAGTTGGAATTGACTCAATGGCACTGGGTTTCTTCTAGGTATAAGTAGTTTGGTACTTTTGTCTCTTGATTTGAAATTAATTGGAGATAACATGGAAGAGCTAAGCAAAAATTCTTGAAGGGCTCCAGAAAATTGCTAAGTATTTGAAATTTATCTTAGCTTTATGAGAAAACAATGAGTGGACATATGATCAGAATTCTTTCACTTGAGGAGTTGGGTATATGATGGAGCTAAGAATAAGTTTGGTTTCATTAAAGACTCTAGAGAGCTTAGTTCAGTCTAGTTTAATAGTAACATTGGCTTGGTGAGTGGCTTCAGCTAATCAGCACATCTTTAATACAGTATCCCATTAGTGAAGCTATATTTAGTAGCAGCAGCAACAGCAGTAAAGAGGGACACAACCTGTGTGAATGCTAGGGATCTTGGCACTAAACCCCTTAAACAAAAAGAACAGGAGAGAAGAAAAATAGTGACCGTCATTCATTATCTACGAGGGCTAATTGTGAATTTTTTTAAGAAACCACAGAATATTTCAGAAATGTGGAGGGGATATATTGAAGAATGACTAGCAGTCCCACAAAAATTAATGAATGTGAGGCGGGGCCAAGATGGCTGACTAGGTAGACGCTACCTCGGATCCCTCTTGCAACAAAGACTCTAAAAAACAAGTGAATCGATCATGTACATGACAATCTACGAACCCTGACCAACAAACACAGATTTAAAGAGTTGACCTGAGTGCCAGAGACTGAGAACGAACAACCATGGGGAAGAAGCGACTGTTTTCGGAGCCTGGACCCAGGGTCCCAGTCAGGAAACCTTGGCGCTGGGCTTTGGACTGGGTGCAGGGGAGCTGAGCACGGCATCCTGTGATGGCGCAAACAAGGGGCACAGCCCTACCCCCCTGAACAGACCTCGGGAGGGGGCCCAGCCAGTCCGCGCAGGCGGTGTGATGAGCGGCTGGCAGGAGGAGAAGTCGCCGGGAGGCAGCGACTGGTTTTGGAGCCGGGAGTGCAGCGTCCCAGGCACGGAACCTTGACGCTGGGCTTTGGACTGGGAGCAGAGGAACTGACCACAGCTTCTGAGACAGTGCAAGCACAGGACGTGCGCCTGACCCTCGGGGGCAATCTGTACTCACCAGCGAACACAGGTGACGCGCACCTCGGGAATCTCAGATAAAACAGTCATCCCAAGCAAGATAAGTAACTTTGTCTATATTCCGGGATGCTATTCTCTCCTATTTATCTGAACCCTCCTCTCCCCTTCCCAGGCGGCTTCATTAACATTGGAATTTCCTGAGCCAGAGGGAACTGCTCCGCAGTTTTTCTTCCCCCCCACCTTTTTTTTTTTTTTTTGGTCTTTTCCTAACCCATTCTTCTGGCCTGAGAGAAGCAACCACAAAAAACCCAGGGACCAAAAATCCTTCCCTAATTGGACTAAAAACACAGAACCAGCTCCAGCCAAGCATATGTGATCCACAGTCTTGGGCTTTCATCCCTACAGGGAACAAGGTGGCTATTATAACACAAAGGCATTTCTGATAGAGATCTGACTGCAATTGTTTTAGCGGATTTACTGGAAAGACAAGTTTCCCAGGTCTGATATCTCTGTGTATTCAACAGAGCCCTCACTGACCCACAACAGGGAACTGAGAGCTGAAGCTCCCCCCAGACCACCTAGCCTCTTGCCTTAGGGGTCTAAGGAGGGTGACACCTACCAATCAGTAGAGGTACCTGCATTGGGGGCCTAAGGTACAGCTACAGAGTCCTCCCACCAAGGTGCTATACGAATAAAGACACACCTGCCTCACTGACACTTGGGGGAAGCCTGTCAGCATCCTGCCCCCCCGGAGTGTGAACCCCAGCTGCTACTAGAATCTGGTGCACACAACTATCACCACTACTTCTCGAGGTAGATAGGTGTTAGGGTGCAGCACACACTTGATGACCCAAAATCAGATTCTACTCAAGAATAGTGAATGGACTCAGGCATATATATCTGGTAACAGTCCAAACCAGCTGGTAGTAGGCCATAAGTGAGTCAAGGGCTACAACAATCAAGACAGCACAATATAGTAGCCCATCCATGTATATTGAAAGAAAACAAAACAAGATAAGACTCAGAGAGCAAATATAGAATAAATCACTACAATATCTTAGTGATGGCTCGGAGACAGCAGTCGATATCAAACCACATAAAGAAGCAGACCGTGACTGCTTCTACAACCCCCCCAAACTAAAGAACCAAAATCTTTCCCAAATGAAGATACAATCCTGGAATTGTCAGATAGAGAATATAAAAAAAAACTAATTTACAGAATGCTTCAAGACATCAGGGATGACCTCAGAAATGAAATAAGGCAATCAACAGAAAAAGCCAAGGAACATACTGATAAAGCAGTTGAAGAACTAAAAAATATTATTCAAGAACATAGTGGAAAAAATTAATCAGTTGCAAGAATCCATAGAGAGACAGCATTCAGAAATCCAAAAGATTAACAATAAAACTACAGAATTAGACAATGCAATAGGAAGTCAGAGGAGCAAACTCGAGCCATTAGAATGCAGAGTGGGAAATCTGGAGGACCAGGGAATTAACACAAACATAGCTGAAAAAAAATCAGATAAAAGAATTTAAAAAAATGAAGAAACGATAAGAATCATGTGGGAATCTATCAAGAAGGATAACTTGAGTATGATTGGAGTCCCAGAACAGGGAGGGATAACAGAAAACACAGAGAGAATAGTTGAAGATCTGTTGGCAGAAAACTTCCCTGACATCATGAAAGACGAAAGGATATCTATCCAAGATGCTCATCCAACCCCATTTAAGATTGATCCAAAAAGAAAATCACCAAGACATATTATCATCAAACTTGCCAAAACCAAAGATAAAAAGAAAATTTTAAAAGCAGCCAGGGATAAAAGAAAGGCCTCCTACAAGGGATAATCTATATGACTACTCAGCAGAAACCATGCAGGCAAGAAGGTAATGGGATGACATATACAGAGCACTGAAGGAGAAAAATTGCCAGCCAAGGATCATATATCCAGCAAAACTCTCTCTGAAATACAAAGGCGAAATTAAGATATTTACACAAAAAACAAAAGCTTAGAGAATTTGCAAAAACCAAACCAAAGCTACAAGAAATACTAAAGGAAATTGTTTGGTCAGAAAACCAATAATATCAGATACCAGCACAACACCAGGTCACAAAACAGAGCATTCTGATATCAACTCAAATAGGGAAATCACAAAAACAAATTAAGATTAATTAAAAAAAAAAAGCTCAAAACAGGGAATCATTGAAGTCAATATGCAAAAGATCACAATAATCAAAAAAAGGGATTAAATACAGGTGGCGTAGGACTGCCATATGGAGAGGGATACAAGGCGATATAGGACAATACAAGTTAGGTTTTTACTTAGAAAAATAGGGGTAAATATTCAGGTAACCACAAAGAAGTATAACAACTCCATAACTCAAAATAAAAACCAAGAAAAACGTAATGACTCAACAAACATAAAGTCAAATACTATGAAAATGAGGAACACAATTTACAAAGAAAAACGTCTCAGCACAAAAAAGTAAGGGGAAAAATGAAATTGTCGACAACACACAGAAAAAGGCATCAAAATGACAATGCTAAACACATATTTATCTATAATTATGCCGAATGTAAATGGACTAAATGCACCAATAAAGAGACAGAGAGTCTCAGACTGGATAAAGAAACACGATCCGTCTATATGCTGCCTACGAGAGACACACCTTAGACTTAGAGACACAAACAAAAACTCAGAGGATGGAAAAAAAAATATATCAAGCAAACAATAAGCAAAAAAGAGCAGGAGAAGCAATATTAATTTCTGACAAAATAGACTTTAAAGTTAATTCCACCACAAAGGATAAAGAAGGGCACTACATAATGATAAAAGGGACAATTGATCAGGAAGATTTAACCATATTAAATATTTATGCACCCAATGACAGGGTTGCAAGATACATAAAACAAACTTTAACAGAACTGAAAAGTGAGATAGACACCTCCACAATTATAGTAGCAGACTTCAACACACCACTTTCGGAGAAGGACAGGACATCCAGTAAGAAGCTCAACAGAGACACGGAAGACCTAATTACTACAATCAACCAACTTGACCTCATTGACTTATACAGAACTCTCCACCCAACTGCTGCAAAATATACTTTTTTTTCTAGTGCACATGGAACATTCTCTAGAATAGATCACATATTAGGTCATAAAACAGAATCCAAAACATCTACATATTACAAAGTATCTTCTCAGACAACGAGGCCATAAAAGTTGAAATCAATAAGAGAAAAGTTAGGGAAAAGAAATCAAATACTTGGAAACTGAACAATACTCTGCTCAAAAAAGACTGGGTTACAGAAGACATTAAGGAGGGAATAAAGAAATTCATAGACTGCAACGAGAATGAAACCACTTCCTATCAAAACCTCTGGGACACAGCAAAAGCAGTGCTCAGAGGTCAACTGATATCGATAAATGCACACATACAAAAAGAAGAGCCAAAATCAGAGAACTGTCCCTACAACTTGAACAAATAGAAAGTGAGCAAAAAAAGAATCCATCAGGCACCAGAAGAAAACAAATAATCAAAATTAGAGCTGAACTAAATGAATTAGAGAACAGAAAAACAATTGAAAGAATTAACAAAGCCAAAAGCTGGTTCTTTGAAAAAATTAACAAAATTGATAAACCATTGGCTAGACTGACTAAAGAAATACAGGAAAGGAAACAAATAACCCGAATAAGAAACAAGATGGGCCACATCACAACAGAACCAACTGAAATTAAAAGAATCATATCAGATTATTACGAAAAATTGTACTCTAACAAATTTGCAAACCTAGAAGAAATGGATGAATTCCTGGAAAAACACTACCTGCCTAAACTAACACAATCAGAAGTAGAACAACTAAATAAACCCATAACAAAAAAAGAGATTGAAATTGTAATCCAAAAACTCCCAAAAAAAGAAAGCCCTGGCCCGGATGACTTTACTGCAGAGTTCTACCAAACTTTCAGAGAAGAGTTAACACCACTACTACTAAAGGTATTTCAGAGCATAGAGAATGACAGAATACTACCTAACTCATTCTATGAAGCCACCATCTCCCTGATGCCAAAACCAGGTAAAGACATTACAAAAAAAGAAAATTACAGACCTATATCCCTCATGAACATAGATGCAAAAATCCTTAACAAAATTCTAGCCAATGGAATTCAACAACATATCAAAAACATGATCCACCATGACCAAGTGGGATTTATACCAGGTATGCAAGGCTGGTTTAATATTAGAAAAACCATTAATGTAATCCATCATATAAATAAAACAAAAGACAAAAACCACATGATCTTATCAATTGATGCAGAAAAGGCATTTGACAAAGTCAAACACCCATTCATGATAAAAACTCTCACCAAAATAGGAATTGAAGGAAAATTCCTCAGCATAATAAAGGGCATCTATACAAAGCCAACAGCCAACATCACTCTAAATGGAGAGAGCCTGAAAGCATTTCCCCTGAGAACGGGAACCAGACAAGGATGCCCTCTATCACCACTCTTATTCAACATTGTGCTAGAGGTCCTAGCCAGAGCAATTAGCCTAGACAAAGAAATAAAGGACATCCGGATTGGCAAGGAGGAAGTAAAATTATCTCTATTTGCAGATGACATGATCTTATACACAGAAAACCCTAAGGAATCCTCCAGAAAACTACTGAAACTAATAGAAGAGTTTGGCAGAGTCTCAGGTTATAAGATAAACATACAAAAATCACTTGGATTCCTCTGCGTCAACAAAAAGAACATCGAAGAGGAAATCACCAAATCAATACCATTCACAGTAGCTCCCGAGAAGATAAGATACTTAGGAATAAATCTTACCAAAGATGTAAAAGACCTTTACAAAGAAAACTACAAAGTACTACTACAAGAAACTAAAAAGGACCTACTTAAGTGGAAAAGCATACCTTGCTCATGGATAGGAAGACTTAACATAGTAAAAATGTCTATTCTACCAAAAGCCATCTATACATACAATGCACTTCCGATCCAAATTCCAATGTCATTTTTTAATGTGATGGAGAAACAAATCACCAACTTCAAATGGAAGGGAAAGAAGCATCGAATAAGTAAAACATTACTGAAAAAGAAGAAGAAATTGGGAGGCCTCACTCTACCTGATTTCAGAACCAATTATACAGCCATATTAATCAAAACAGCCTGGTACTGGTACAACAACAGGCACATAGACCAATGGAACAGAATTGAGAACCCAGATATAAATCCATCCACATATGAGCAGCTGATATTTGACAAAGGCCCAGTGTCAGTTTATTGGGGAAAATATAGTCTTTTTAACAAATGGTGCTGGCATAACTGGATATCCATTTGCAAAAAAATGAAATAGGACCCATATCTCACACCATGCACAAAAACTAACTCCAAGTGGATCAAAGACCTAAACATAAAGACTAAAACGATAAAGAGCATGGAAGAAAAATTAGGGATGTTAGGAGCCCTAATACAAGGCATAAACAGAATACAAAATATTACCAAAAATGACAAAGAGAAACCAGATAACTGGGAGCTCCTAAAAATCCAACACCTATGCTCATCTAAAGACTTCACCAAAAGAATAAAAAGACCACCTACAGACTGGGAAAGAATTTTCAGCTGTGACACCTCTGACCAGCGCCTGATCTCTAAAATCTATATGATTCTGTCAAAACTCAACCACAAAAAGACAAACAACCCAATCAAGAAGTGGGCAAAGGATATGAACACACACTTCACTAAAGAAGATATTCAGGCAGCTAACAGATACATGAGAAAATGCTCTCGATCATTAGCCATTAGAGAAATGCAAATTAAAACTACGCTGAGATTCCATCTCACTTCAACAAGGCTGGCATTAATCCAAAAAACACAAAAGAATAAATGTTGAAGAGGCTGCGGAGAGATTGGAACTCTTATACACTGCTAGTGGGAATGTAAAATGGTACAACCACTTTGGAAATCTATCTGTCGTTATCTTAAACAGTTAGAATTACCATACGACCCAGAAATCCCATTCTTCGGAATATACCTTAAAGAAATAAGAACCTTCAAACGAAGAGATATATGCACACCCATGTTTATTGCAGCTCTGTTCACAATAGCAAAAAGCTGGAAGCAACCAAGGTGTCCATCAACAGATGAATGGTTAAATAAATTGTGGTATATTCACACAATGGAATACTACACATCGATAAAGAACAGTGACGAATCTGTGAAACATTTCATAACATGGAGGAACCTAGAAGGCATTATACTGAGTGAAATTAGTCAGATGCAAAAGGACAAATATTGTGTAAGACCACTATTATAAAATCTTGAGAAATAGTATAAACTGAGAAGAACACATACTTTTGTGGTTACGAGGCGGGAGGGAGAGAGGGTGGGAGAGGGTTATTTACTGATTAGTTAGTAGATAAGAACTACTTTAGGTGAAGGGAAGGACAATACTCAGTCCATGGAAGATCAGCTCAAGTGGACTGGACCAAAAGCAAAGAAGTTTCCTGAATAAACCGAATGCTTCAAAGGTCAGTGGAGCAGTGGTTTGGGGACTATGGTTTTAGGGGACTTCTAAGTCAATTGGCAAAATAATTCTATTATGAAAACATTCTGCATCCCACTTTGAAATGTGGCGTCTGGGGTCTTAAATGCTAACAAGCGGCCATCTAAGATGCATCAATTGGTCTCAACCCACCTGGATCAATGGAGAATGAAGAACACCAAGGTCACACAATAACTATGAGCCCAAGAGACAGAAAGGGCCACATGAACCAGAGACTTACATCATCCTGAGACCAGAAGAACTAGTTGGTGCCGGGCCACAACCGATGACTGACCTGACAGGGAGCACAACAGAGAACCCCTGAGGGAGCAGAAGATCAGTGAGATGCAGACCCCAAATTCTCACAAAAAGACCAGACTTAATGATGTGACTGAGACTAGAGGAATCCCGGAGGTCATGGTCCCCAAACCTTCTGTTGGCACAGGACAGGAACCATTCCTGAAGACAACTCATCAGACATGAAAGGGACTGGACAGTGGGTAGGAGAGAGATGCTGATGAAGATTGAGCTACTTGTATCAGGTGGACACTTGAGACTGTGTTGGCATCTCCTGTCTGGAGGGGGGATGGGAGGGTAGAGAGGGTTGGAAGCTGGCAAAATTGTCATGAAAGGAGAGACCAGAAAGGTTGACTCATTAGGGAGAGAGCAAGTGAGAGTATGGAGTAAGGTATATATAAACTTATATGTGACAGACTGACTTGATTTGTAAATGTTCACTTGAAGCTCAATAAAAATTAAAAACAAAAATTAATGAATGTAAGATAAATCAATGGTTTTTGTACTTCTGCTGTAACCCTGTAGAGGGTAATCAAAAGAGAGGAAGACCCTCAACGAGATGGATTGACACAGTGGCTGCAACAATGGGCTCAAGTACAACAATGATTGTGAGGATGGCACAGGACCAGGCAGTGTTTCATTCTGTTGTGCACAGGGTCTTTGAGTCGGAACTGACTGGACGGCATCTAACAACAGTAACGACAATTGGAACCCTAAATTTTAAACCCCTGGGTTATGTGATCTAGAATATCATGATCCACATAAAATCATTTCAACCTTAGTGCTTTTGTTATTACTATTTTTAATATCTTATGGTAAAACGGAGGGTAATAAGTACTTTTTTAAAAATATTGCAAACTATAAGAATATGGATTCTCTCTTGACTCTCAACTCTTTTAGTACCCCTCTGATTGATCCAGCCTTCCTCAGTGGATTCCAAACTTCCTTGGGATATAGTAGAAAAAAAAGAAGACATTCAACTTTCAGTCAACCTATATGTTTCCCATATTCACTCCCACAGGAACATGATCTACCCTTACCCAGTCCATGATTTCTGCCAAGTAGAGATTCTGTTCAGCTGATTACTCCTTCTTCTTGAATTTAATTTCCTTATTTAGCTTCTCTGTATACAATAGAGGAAACCCTGGTGGCATAGTGGTTAAGAGCTAAGGCTGCTAACCAAAAGGTCAGCAGTTTGAATCCACCAGGAGCTCTTTGGAAACCCTATGGGGCAGTTCTACAATGGAAGGAGCCCTGGTGGTACAGTGGTTAAAGTGTTAGGATGTTAACGGAGTTTGGCAGTTCGAACCCACCAACTGCTCTGCAAGAGAAAGATGTGCCAGTCAGCTTCCTTAAAGACGAAAAAAAAAAAAAGGTTGCCATAGAGTCTATTCCGATTCATGGTGACAGCATAGAACTGAGTACAACTGCCTCATAGGATTTCCAAATCCACAGTCTTTACAGAAGTTGACTGTTATATCTTTCCCCCGAGGAGCTTCTGCTAGGCTCAGACCGCTGACCTTTCAGTTAGTAGCCCACCGCTTAACCACTGTGCCACCAGGGCTCCTTTCAAAAAGATTACAGCCTTGGAAGTGCTAAGGTAGTTCTACTCTGTCTTATAAGATCACTATGAGTTGGAAATGACTGGAAGGCAAGGGTATACAGTAGATTCTCTTTCTGTAAGCAGTCCCTTCACTGCTGCCCACTCAACCATTGTGTTTGCTGGCCATTAATTTTCTTTTCTTTTTTTGTTGGTATTGATTCTACTATATTATTATTATTGCTAATACTATTATGATTTTTTTTTTCTGGTAAAAGGCAGTACAACTTCAGAAAAGACTATAGTTTATATACAAGTTCTTTTGTCCCTAACTGTACCCATGCAAACACACGTGCTAACATTGTCAGCAGTGCTATTTTTGAATACAAATTATGAGCTACATTGCTTTGAGTGAGTTTGCATCTGTATTTCTTATTCTGTGAGATTAAAAGTTACTGGCCATTATGTGTGTGCTTGTATCAAGCACATTATTTTGGCACTTGAGTAACAATGCTAATAATGAGAATAACAATGACAACAGCAACTATGTAAAAGATCACTTTGACAGAGAGAAAAGGAAGTGCAATGCGGCAATTCTCAAATTTCCCTTTCCAGCAGTTAAAAATCATTTGGGGAAGATAAAGGAGCAAAGCAAACTTACTTGCAGAGTTCTGAGATGAAGTCTGGCTAGAAAATTCTTTTAAAGTGTTAGTTTGCAATGCTAACATTATGAAATAATTTTTTGATCTCCAATTGACATTGCTGTCATGTTCTATTACTTTTTTTTTTTTGTAATTGATGCGTGAAAAAATACAACCTCTATGTTTGTGTTGCACTAAGCACATATATGAGGTACTAAAATTGGATAATTTATATACCTTTATAAACTTAATGATATAATGTTAGGAAAGGTTTAAAGATCTTTAGAATCAATATTTAGTATTGGAGATCAGCCAATCTCTGAAAAGAGTACTCTTAAGAAACAGGGATATGAAAAATAAATATTTCTCTTTAATATATGGCCTAATTGTACAACACTGAATAAAGGGACAGTGCTAAAGAATGACTTGAAATTAAATGTGTCATACTTAATTTACCTTGCACTCTCTTTAATATTGGCAATAGAAGTCAACCTGCCCATGACAGTAAATAAAACGCAAGCAAGGGAAATACTAAAGGATTGTAAATGGGAGAAGTATTTTTATACCTATTGGGAATATATCTTTACATCTGTTGGATTGTTCAACATCTTCCGTTTTGGTTTGAATATGCTAACTTCATACTCAATTCTTCATTATTTGAGAATAACTATGCTAAGGTAGCACAGTGGTTAAGAACTTGGCTGCTAACCAAAACGTCGGCAATTTGAATCCACCAGTCGCTCCTTAGAAACCCTATGGGGCAGTCCTACTCTGCCCTATAGGGTCACTATGAGTCGGAATCGACTTGGTGGCAACAGGTATGCTAAAGCTGCTAAATGCAATTTTTATGTATCTTTTGCACGTTGTAGTATGGCTAAGTGTGGAAAACAACCCAGGAGACAATGCTGCAGAATTACTGTAGCTGTGAAGTTGCTATTCTGCACCTACTCTAGTCCATGTCGGAGGCAGATTAAGGATTTAGGAAGTCAAATAGAGCTGAGTGCAAATCCTACATTTGTTGTCATATTATTGCATCATCTTAGCCTAGATCCTTGCTTGTTATGAATTTTTTTCTCCTTTTTGTTAAACAAAATGGCAACTTTAGAAAGCATTTATTTCATTTCACATTAAATCATCCTAATATTTTATATTACAGTGTCTTTTATTAAAATTCCAACATTCAGTTAAGCTAAGGATGAGATTTAATACATTTCTTAGAATTTTTTCAACCTTCTTTATACCTCAGAAAATAGATAAACTCCATTCCTGCATCAACCCTGGCCAAGTATAGTTATGGGAAAGATAGTGAGGACATTACTTTTTCCAGGTTCAGCAGGAGATAATATGGTGATTAATTAGTGATGTCCAAGTTTCCACTAAAACAAACAAAAGAACAAAACCCAATTCTGACTCATAGTGAGCCTACAGGATAGTGTAGAATGGCCCCATAGGGTTTCCAAGGAGTGGCTGGTGGATTTGAACTGCCAACCTCTTGGTTAGCCACTGAGCTCTTAACCACTGTGACACCAGGGCTTCAGGGATCCACCAGAGCTGTGCATTTGCTAGTCTTGGAAACCATTAATCATGGCCTTAGTGAACGTGTTGTTTAATGATAGCATGTAATTTCCTATTGATATCGTATAAGTTTTATTAGGGTACAATGGGAAAAAAATAATGGACCTAAAACCACAAGACTTGTATCCAAGTGACAAGACACTCTTTACTAGCTCTTTGATTTTGGATATATTTTAATTCTTGTTGACTGTTTTTGTTTATCTCTGTAGTTTGTAGGCAAAAAACTGCAAGCAAATATTTAAAAGTTTTCTAATGTAATGAATAGTATTCAAATGTTTGGGAAAGAATTTTGATAGTATTTTCTCACCATCTTATTCAGACACAATTTTAACTTGGTACTTCACTCTTTAAGTAATGAAAGGTAGATCTGGTTTTTTGCTCTGTTTTTTTAGATCATGGGATCTTTCTTCATGTGTGCTATATCTCCTGGTGACAAGTACTAGATTACACATTAGGGATTAAAATATTAATAAGGAGAGTGTTCTAATTTTCCTTTTTTTTTTTTTTGTCTATTCAGAGAAACAGAACAGATAACAGAGCAGATTGATAAGTGTATAGAAAGGAGTTATGTACTCAAGAAAATTTTTCAGAACCAATAATTGTTGACCAGTTAAAAATGGAAAGATGGATTTTTTTCTTCTCCCTCTGTAGAATCATAGAATCATAGGAGTTTTCATTTGTAGGACCAAAAATAATTTATAGTGTTTTTTTTTTATGTTATATGACATATTCACCTACTTGTTGCATGAAGTCAGAAAGATGGGTTTGGTCTTAGTGTCAAGTGAGGCTAAAAAATGTTAGCATTGGTCAGGTAATAAAAAGGCTTGATGTTGTGATAAAAGTTGTCAGGTTTTTCCTGAAACAAATAGGTATAAAAATATGAAGGAGAAGAATGACAAATTTGTATTGTTATTTGAGTAAAATTATCTTTGGGAAGAGTTTGAAGATAGGTAGAGATGGGGGGATTGTAGTAGGAACAGCAGATAGAAGGCTATTTTGGTAAACCAAAAACTATGATATTTGTACTAAAGGTGTTCCATTAGGTCTGGGAAGAAATGGAAGAATCTGTGAGATATGGTGTTATTTAAAATGGATGATGAGGGAAGGGAGGAAGACAAAGATTAATCCCAGTATTTCAATTTAGGCCAAGGAGCAAATGGGAATGCTATTTCTAAGATATAGTTATTTAAAAATGTATTTATTTACATAATATACATTTGTTTATATAACACATATTTATGTTCATTTTAAAACGTCTATTAAAGCAGGCTAACACTAACGCCCACAACCAAAATGGAATTGGCATATATTTTCATATCTGAATACTATACAGATCTTTACATTGTTTTCCTGGCTTGTTTATTTGCTTATTTTTACTGAAAATTATATATGTTGCAAAGTTACACTTATAAAATGGATCTGTCAAAAGAAGTTATCAAAAGACATATTTCAGTTGATACCTGGAAGCTTATTTTTTCAGCCTTAATGCCTCTTGGGAAACCCTTATGGCATAGTGGCTAAGTGCTACGGCTGCTAACCATGAGGTTGGCAGTTCGAATTCACCAGGTGCTCCTTGGAAACTCTATGGGGCAGTTCTACTCTGTTCTATAGGGTCACTATGAGTCAGAATCAACTCAACAGCAGTGGGTTTGGTTTTGGTTTTGGTTTTTGGTAATGCCCCTTGAAAACAGCCTTAAAATTTTTGCACTCCTCCCATCTCCTGTTTGTACTTGCTTTTGTGTCTAATCTGCTCTTTTTATAACTCAGAAATGATTGGATTTAAGACACAGTCTACACAGATATGGTCTCATTAGCATAACAAAGACAACCTATGGTCAAACTGGTTTATCACCACAGGTACAGGAGTTAGGGTTCCAGCACGTATTTGGAGGGAACACTATCAATCCATCACATTAACCCTTGTCAGTTTATTTATTCCTATGCAATTAATTCTTTAAGGAGCACTGGTGGCACCATGGTTAAGTGCTCGACTACTAACCAAAAGGTTCATACCCACCAGCTGCTCTGCAGAGGAAAGGTGCGGCAGTCTGCTTCCATAAAGATTATATATGGGCTTGGAAACCCTATGGGGCATTTCTCTGTCATATAGGGTTGTTATGAGTCAGAATTGGTTTTAATTAATTCTTGTTCCACTCAATCTTGGTTTAGCAATTTTACAAACCTGTCAGCTACTTGAGGACAGTTTTGGAAATACTGATTCAGTCCACTTGTATTGTCTGCAAGTTGTTTAACCAATGCCATCAGAAATCTGACATAGGCCTTCAAAACTACCTAGTACAGACCTTTTCTGTGGGGCGTGTAGTTGAGTGCAAGGACTTTTAGGGAAGCACCAGAACAAAGCAAAAACCTATTTGTAGATGAGAAAAGATTTTGGCAAGGCAATTTGTTGTTTCTATGGCATACAAAATAAGATCAAGTAAATCCCCAAAAATAAGAGGCAAAATGTTTATGAACTTAAAATTATGTTTCAGAATTAACGTTTCATCATTGTATCTTATTTAGTAAAGATTAAAAAAAAAAAATGTTGCCATTGAGTCAATTTCGACTCATAGCAACCCTGTAGGACAGAGTAGAACTGCCCTTTAGGGTTTCCAAGGAGCACTTGGTGGATTCGAATTGCTGACTTACTTGTTAGCCACCGTAGCTCTTAACACTATGCCACCAGGTTTTCCATTAGAAAAGACAGAGGTATAAATTTAATATCCATCAAGAAACTTTTGTATCAATCTGAGATTTTAAATTACCAAACAGTGTTGAAAACTACCTTAAACTGAGATACTGCAAAACATCTTTGTTGTCAAAATAAAGTTTGTAAGAATGGTTCAGTTTGGTTAAGTACAAATTTATAAAACATTAAGTAAAATAACACTAGTTTATTTGTTCAGTAAATCTGTATGTGATTAGGAAGGACATACAGAAGTTGAAAAAAGATATATGTTTGAATTTCATTTAACATTGATAATTTAGAGCAACGTTGTCATCTTTATTAAACAAAAAAATATTAAAAGTCACCTTTGCCAAATATTTACTTAAATTATTTGAACTTGAGTTCTTAAAACATTAGAGATAGTTTCTGGTAGAATACTTTTCATTCCATTGAAAGTATTTGTTCATTATCTGCAAATTTTAAGAGTATTCAGTTAAAATAAGTGCCTATATATCTCTAACCAATTCTGATAGAGCTCCTTTAAGAGATTTTATAACCTAATTGGGTAATATTATCCAGAAGCAGTAAAATATTACACACCTGCGCAATGAGAGGTAAAGGTATTTCTGGCTTATAAGTGTATAAACAAGACTTATAAACACACAGATGTAGGGAGAGAGCTTATAAGCTTCAATTCTAAAATTTCAACTATAGGTCAAATATAATCTCAAAAAATATCAAACATACTCTAGATATCCATTTCTTGGTGGCCGTGAAATTTTTAATTGATTTAACTCAAATTAGACAAACAAGAAAGCTAACAAACCACTTCTCTTGACTTTTACCTAAGAAAGACAAGATCTATATAAGCATTAATTCATTTATAGAAATCACCAAATGGCTAGACCATAAAACCAAAAAAAGCTGGCACCATAAATAAAACAAGTAGTTTAAAGGATTCAAAATCAAATCTTTTGCACAGCCATAAAGATAAATAAAATTCTAACTACAACATAGATGAACCTTGAATACATTATTTTGATTGAAATCAGTCATGCACAAATGACAAATATTGTATAATCCACTTCTATCAAATATCCTGAATAGGCAAAGGCATAGAGACCAAAGTGTATTACTGGTTATGAGGGGTGGATGGGAAAGGGAAATGGAAACGTATTGCTTCCAAAGTTTCTGTTAGGGTGATGAAAATTTTGGAAAGGAGTAATGATGATAGTTGCACAACTTAATTCATGCCAGTGAACTGCATGTGTAAAAATATTTAAAACGGCAAGGCTGAAACAATGGAATAGGAGTTGTTGTTCACCATTGGATCCCCAATTTGCCAGTCAAGAATAGAGCACAAGGGTCTCTGAGAAGCCTTGTTTCCTGGGTGGGGGAAATGGAAAGCCAAAACTCAGGCCTAATCCAATCTGAGTAACAGCACTAAAACTGTAAAAGACAAAATCCACTGGATGATTATGGATGTAATTTTATTCAGGTTATTATAATAGGGAGAACATTGGTTAATGAGATGTGTTTCAAAGAAAAGGAAGGAATTTAGTTTTAAAGGGACAGATAAACAGGGACTCATCAATGAGTCTTATTGGACTCACTCCCAAGGAAGGAAATGGGTCTTATCTGAGAATTAGAGTTAGTTTGTGGAAAGTGCAAAAGCAGTGTGTTCCTTTGTGATTAACAGTCTTTTGAAATATACAAGGGTGGGTAAGATTTCTAAACCATCACTGCTTTGCAGAAACAACAGAACCAGATAGAACTAAACATTGTCATCTGCTACAGTCAGCCATGAATCTGTCAGTTTTTCATACTGTATGCCAACAATATTTCAAATACCAGCAGGGAAACTCATGGTGGACAGGTTTCAGTGGACCTTCCAGATTAAGACAGGTTAGGAAGAAAAACCTGGCAGTCTACTTCTGAAAAAATAGGCCAGTGAAAATCTTACGATTAGCAGTGGAAAATGGTCTGATATAGTGCCAGAAGAAGAACCCCTCAGGTTGGAAGACACTCTAAATACAACTGGGAAAAAGCTGCCTCCTCAAAGAGTCAATTTCAATGACATAGGTGAAATAAGGTTTTCAGAACCTTAATTTCCTGATATGGCACAAACCAAAAAGCTGCAAATACCCATGGCATGCACAAATTATGAATCTAAGAAAATTGGAATTCATCAAAAATGAAATCATATGCATAAAAAATTATTGATATCCTAGGCATTAGTGAACTGAAATTGACTGGTATTGGATATTTTGAATCAGATAATCATATGGTCTACTATGACCAGAGTGACAAATTGAAGAGGAATAGTGTCACATTCATCGTCAAAAAGAACATTTAACATCTATCCTTAAGTACAACACTGTCAGTGATAGGATGATATCCATACACCTATGAGGAAGACCAGCTAATAGGACTATTTTTCAAATTTACACACCAATTTTAATCACTAATGCCAAAAAGAGGAAATTGAAGATTTTTACCAACTTCTGCAGTCTGAAATCACACAATCAAGATACATTGATGATTACTGGCAATTGGAATACAGAAGTTAAAAAAAAAAGAAGAAAGAATGGTAATTAGAAAACACGGCCTTGGTGACAGAAACAAGCTGGAGATTGCATGGTGGAATTTTACAAGACCAACTGCTTCCTCATTGTAAATACCTTTTTTTAATGACATAAATGGCTACTACACACGCGGACCTCACCGGATGAAAAACACAGGAATCAAATCGACTACATCTGTGGAAAGATATGATGGAGAAGCTCAATATCATCAGTCAGAACAAGGCTGGGGTGACTCTGGAACAGACGATAAATTGCTCATATGCAAGTTCAAGCTGAAGCTGAAGAAAATTAAAACGAGTCCACGGAAGCCAAAATACGACCTTGAGTATATCTCTCCTAAATTTGGAGACCATCAGAAGAATAGATTAACTCACTGAATGCTAATGACCAAAGAACGGACAAGTTGTGGGTGATGTCAAAGATATCATACATGAAGAAAGCAAGGGGTCATTAAAAAACAGGAAAGAAAGAAAAGACCAAAATGGATGTCATAAGAGACTGAAACTTCCTCTAGAACATAGATAGCTAAAGCAAATGGAAGAGACGATGAAGTAAAAGAGCTGAACAGAAGATTTCAAAGGGTGATTTGAGAAGACAAAGTAATATACTGAAATGTGCAAAGACTTGGGGCTAGAAAACCAAAAGGGAAGAACACTTTTGACATTTCTCAAGCTGAAAGAATTAATGAAAAAACTCCAATTTTGAAGGAATCTTTGGGAAAAATATTGATACAGGAAACATCAAAAGAAGATGGAAGGAATACACAGTCACGTGCCAAAAAGATTTGGTCGACTTTGAAACATTTCAGGAGGTAACATGTGATAAAGAAAGAAGTCCAAGCTGCTCTAAAGGTGTGGGCAAAAACAAACCCCCGGGAATTAAAGGAGCACCAATTCAGATGTTTCCACAAGTGGATGCAGAGATGAAGGTGCTCACTCGCCTATGCTGAGAAATTTGAAAGACAACTACCTGGGGAATCAGCTAGAAGAGATCCATATTTGTGCATATTCCAAATAAAGATGATTCAAACAAATGCAGAAATTATTGAACAATATCATTAATCAATACCACTTGCAAATAAAATTTTCCTAAAGATAATTCAATAGTACACCTACAGGGAACTGAGAGAAATCCAAGCCAGATTCTGAAGAGGAGATGGAATGTGGGATATTATTGCTGATGTCAGATGGATCCTAGCAGAAAGCAGAGAATACCAAAGAGATGTTTACCTGTGTTTTATTGACTATACAATGATTGCGTGGATCATAAAAAAATTATGGATAGCATTTAAAAGAATGTGAATTCCAAAACACTTAAATGTGCTCATGCAGATCCTGTACATAGACCAAGAGGCAGTCATTCAAACAGAACAAAGGGATACTACATGGTTTAAAATAAGAAAAGGTGTGTGTCAGGATTGTATCATTTCATCATACTTATTCAATTTGTGTACTGAACAAATTATCAGAGAAGCTGGACTATATGAAGAAGAATGTGGCATCAGGATTAGTGGAAGACTCAAAACCCTGACATATGCGGATGACACAACCTTGCTTGCTGAAAGTCAAGAGGACTTGAAGCACTTACTGAAGAAGATCAAAGACTACAGCCTTCAGTATGGATTACACTTCAACATAAAGAATATGAAAATCCTCACAACTGGACCAATAAACAACATCATGACAAAAGGAGAAAAAATTAATTCAAGGATTTCATTTTTCTTGAATCCACAATCAATGCCCATGGAAGCAGCATTCAAGAAATCAAATGATATATTGCATTGGACAAATCTTCTGCAAAAGACCTCTTTAAAGTGTTGATAAACAAAGATGTCATTTTGAGGACTGAGTTGTGCCTAACCCAAGCCATGATATTTTCAATTGCCTTATATGCATGTGAAAGCTGAACAGAGAATAAGGAAGATGAAAGAAGAATTGATGCCTTTGAATTATGGTATCGGTGAAGAATATGAATGTACCATGGACTGCCAGAAGGACAAACAAGTCTGTCTTGGAAGAAACACGTTCAGACTGCTCCTTGAAAATGAGGATGGAGAGGCTTCATCTCGTGTACTTTGCACATGCATGTTATCAGGAGGGATCAGTTCCTGTAGAATGAGTTCATGCTCGGTAAGTTAGAAAACAAAAAAAAAAGTTAGAAGGTCAGCAAAAATGAAGAAGGCCCTCAATGAGATGAATTGACACAGTGGTCGCAACAATGGGCTCAAACATTAAAACGATGGTGAGGATGGTGCAGGACCTGGCAGAATTTCATTTGGTTGAATACAGGGTCATTATGAGTCAGAACTTACTGGACAGCACCTAACAACAACAACATCTGTTACTAAATTAAAATGATCTATTACAATAAAATAACTAAGCAGTAACAATAATTTAGCTGTTCATGCTAAACTGATGATGAAAACATTTCCAGTAATCTCAATTATTATAGTTATTCTGTATGTACACATATAACTGTCCCCCCTCCCCCCCAAAAAAAAACCTCACTGCCAGGAAGTCGATTCTGACTCATAACGAGCATATAGGACAGAGTAGAACTGCCTCATAGGGTTTTCAAGGCTGTAAAAATTTATGGAGACGCAAACTGCCACATCTTTCTCCCTCAGAGCAGCTGGAGTTTTGAATAGCTTTCAGTTAGCAGTCGAGCGTTTCAACCACTGCACCACCAGGACTCCTATGTGTACATTAAACAACCACAACAACAAAAAACCTGTTTCCATCCAGTCTATTCGAACTCATTGCAACCCTATAGGACAGAGTAGAACTGTACCACAGGGTTTTCAAGCATTCCAACTGGCGGATTCGAACTGCCAACATTTTGGTTAGCAGCCAAGCTTTCAACCACTTTGCCATTCCAAAATATCCACCTTTGGCACAGGACTGGGAAATGTTTTACATAAGGTCACCACGAGCCAGAGCCTACTGCAGAGTAAATAACAATAAAAAACCTGTTCCCTATTGCCACTGAGTTTATTCCGGTTTATAGCGATCCTATAAACAACAATACCAGGCTTCAAAGCTCGTTTTCTGCTATGTGCTAGATGCTTCTACATTTGGGAACTTCAGTCTCAATATGCTCAAAATTGAACTCATTAATTTTTTTTTCATCAAACAAGCATGTTCTATGTTATGTCTACTAATAAATGTCAATTCCATCCGTGCACATTCAGAAAATTTAGAGTAACCAGACTCATCCCATTCTCTCACCCAACGTGAACGTTTAATAGAAAAAATACTATTGATTTTACTGCCTGAAGAGCTCCACAGTCTATTCTTTTTCCAATATACCCACTGCAATTAGTTTAGACATTCATTTGAGTAGTTGCCTTGTTCTTCATACACTCATATCAGCCTTAGACCATCCTGTTCCATCTACTCTGATGCCAGTTAAGTAATAATTGAAAATACTTGTTGCCTGCTAAAGCATAACAAAATAAATAATAATAATAATAACAGATTATTTATTTTTCATTTCTTCTGCCAGAATTGTATTTTCTTGATGGACTGTAATATATAAACATTTATTTTAGCGTGGACCACAAAGCCCTTTATACGATGACCCCAAATTGTTTTTCTATCCTCTGACACTTCACTGCCAACCCCTATTATTTCTCATTAGAAGTTCACATTATTTTAGCCTGTAATCTTGCATCTAATGTACTTGTATGTACCAGTCACAGTATGTCTCTCATTCCTGGCATACAAATGCCCCTTCTATCCATGTGGGAAATGTCTATGCATCCTGTGAGACCCAGTTCACTTTTAACCTATTTTCAGATGCCTCTCAATATTACTAGAAATACTGATTATTTTCTGTTTTTACATATTGCTATGAATATAACCTCGTATGCATTTATGTTCCATTGTAATGTTTTATTTAGCCTCCTCTGCCCTGGTGGCACAGTGGTTAAGAGCTTAGCTTCTAACCAGCAGGTCAGCAGTTTGTATCCACACACTATTCCTCGGAAACCCTATGGGGAAGTTCTACTCTGTCCTATAGGGTCTCTATGAGTCAAAATCTACTTGAAGGCAATGGGGTTTGGTTTTGGTTTCCCTTATCTAAACTGTGGATTGGTTGAAGGAAAGGAACATGGAGGAAGGCAGTATAAGAACATGGATAGTTATGGATATAGTCTCCAGAACCACAATGATCGGATTCCTCTTCTCATGATGAATGTAATGCCACTCCTCTTCAAGTTGTCATTCCTGGCATAGTAGACCATATGACTACCTGATTCAAAATGGCTAATACCAGTTCATTTCAGCTCACTAATGCCTAGAATATCAATGTTTATGCATTCTATTTCAATTTTGGTGATTTCCAATTTTCCTAGATTCATAGTTTGTACATTCCAGGTTCTGATTATTAATAGAAGTTTACAGCTATTTCTTGTCATTTTGAGTCATGCCACATCAGCAAATGAAGGTCCCAAAAGCTTGACTCCATTCACATCATTAATGTTGACTCTACTTTGAGAAGCCAGCTCTTTTCCAGTCGTCTTTTGAGTGCCTTGCAACCTGGGGGGCTCATCTTCCAGCACTATATCAGACAATGTTCCCTGCTATTCATAAGGTTTTCACTGGCTAATTCTTTTCAGAAGTTGACTGCCAGGTCCTTCTTCCTAGTCTGTCTTAGCCTGGAAGCTCAGCTGAAACCTGTCTGCCATGGGTGACCCAGCTGTTATTTGAATACTGGTGGCATAGCTTCCAGCATCACAGCAACATACAAGCCCCCTAGTACAACAAACTGACAGATGCGTGGGGGCTGTCATACATAAGCACTGGTAATTTACTGCCTCAATAAGGAACAAAATGCTTGATTTTGAATGAGATTATCAAGTAAGACTTAATAAGACCAATATTTAATGTACCTAATCCTATTATCTATACTACAACTATTATCTATACCACAACTATTAATAGTTTCTAGGATATTGACATTGCGTAGAATGGGAATTCCAGAACACTTAATTGTGCTCATGAGGAACCTTTACATAGATCAAGAGGCAGTTGTTTGGACAGAACAAGGGGATACTGATTCGTATAAAGTCAGGAAAGGTGTGCATCAGGGTTGTATTCTTTCACCATACCTATTCAATCTGTATGCTGAGCAGATAATCCAAGAAAATGGACTATATGAAGAAGAATGAGGCATCAGGATAGGAGGAAGACTCATTAATAACCTGTGTTATGCAGATGACACAACCTTGCATGCTGAAAGTGAAGAGGACTTGAAGCACTTACTAATGAAGATCGAAGACCACAGCCTTCAGTATGGATTACAGCTCAACATAAAGAAAACAAAACTCACAACTGGACCAATGAGCAACATCACAGTAAAGGAGAAAAAATTGAAGTTGTTAAGGAATTCATTTTACTTGGATTCATAATCAACAGCCATGGAAACAGCAGTCAAGAAATCAAAAAATGCATTGCATTGGGCAAATCTGTTGCAAAAGACCGCTTCAAAGTGTTGAAGAACAAAGATGTCACGTTGAAGACTAAGGTGCGCCTGACCCAAGCCATGGTATTTTCAGTTGCGTCATATGCATGTGAAAGCTGGACAATGAATAAGGAAGACCAAAGAAGAATTGACGCCTTTGAATTGTGGTGTTGGCGAAGAATATTGAATATACCATGGACTGCCAAAAGAATGAACAAATCTGACTTGGAAGAAGTACAACCAGAACGCTCCTTAGAAAGAAGCAAGGATGAAGAGACTGCGTCTTACTTACTTTGCACATGTTGTCAGGAGGGATCAGTCCCTGCAGAAGGACATCATGCTTGACAGAGTACAGGGTCAGCGGAAAAGAGGAAGACCCTCAATGAGGTGGATATACTCAGTGGCTGCAACAATAAGCTCAAGCACAGCAATGATTGTGAGGATGGCTCAGGATCGGGCAGTGTTTCGTTCTGTTGTGTATAGGGTCGCTATGAGTTGGAATCGATTCGATGGCACCTAACAACAACAACAACAACAGGATATTGACTCCATACAGAGGCTGAAATTACAATAAGTAACTGTTGCCTGCGGGTCTAATTTGTCAGATTAGCTACTTAACTTGAATCTCAGACAGATATTTAGGTTAAACAAGCAGAAGGATTAGTTAAGATCACTCTGTGTCAGTGGATGATATAGATCCCCATGATGAAAGGCCTAGTGTGATTCAACTCCAGGTGTGTAAATCAGGTACCTTCTAAGGAGATGAGTCATCAAATGCGAGAAGCTGCGACATTTCATGAAATTAAATTTTTTTCAATAAATTAAATAAAATTTCCGAAAAGGGTTTGCCCATCATAAAATTTAAAATGCTATTTCAGTTGGTATACAGGCTTTCCCCGGTTATGACCGTGTTCCATTCCTAAATCTCCCTTTAAGTAAAATTTGTGTGTAAGTTGAAACAGTTAGGTACAGTTCATATCTAATGTCAATTAGTCAAATGTTTTCTAAGTATGTAGTATATAGTGTACCTTTCTATGCATACAAGCATTAAAGAAACACTTCCAGATACACTAAAACATCTTTAATTTAATAATACAGTAATAATAATAATGTTTTGATGTGATTCACAAAGTTGCACCCTTTTATTTTTAGGAACCATTGTATGTACTCCAAATTTTTAATATAATAGGCTTTATGGGGGTTGGTTTGTAACTACTGGTTATATGTCAATCAGACATTTGTAACCCTGGGACCACCTATATAGTACTATTCTTTCATGTCTCTATTATGTTAAGGTTTATTTTGGTTAAATACATTCAAAGCATTGTTTTAAACTGATCAATTGAAGCCTAGGATTTTCAAAAGCAATTCTTTATTTTTGTGACCACATTTTAGACAAATTTGTAACAGTATGATCTGTAAGCCATTTCCTTACTTTTAAACTCTATCCCTGATCCCATCCCTCAGATTAAACACTTGGAGCACTGCATTATTTTAGCGCTTGCAAATGTAGAAACTGGAAACTAAGGAAAAACAATTCATCCAACTTAGTCATCAATATTTTTTTAAAATCCTTGTACCACATAAATGAAATATGCATAAAAATGTTTATAATCTTACATTAAAAATAAAATTGTGTCTCAGTCAATGGTACTATAGATATGGCCATGTAAAATGTTGCAAAAACTTATTTTGTAGTATTTAAACTTTTGTTATGCATGTACATATGTGTCATGCTTATTTACTTTACGGGTATTATCACACTTGTTCCTCACAACAACCCACTTCCCAACCCAAAACCAAATCTGCTTTCCTCAAGTAGATTCCAACTCATAGTGACCCTATAAGACAGAGTAGAACTACCCCATAGGGTTTCCAAGGCTGTAAATTTTTATGGAAGCAGACTGTCTCATCTTTCTCTTGCAGAGTCACTGGTCAGTTCTAACAACCAGTCTTTCAGTTAGCCATTGACTGCTTTAACCACTGTACCACAATTGACTTAGGTATTTGATAGAGGTATACCTCAGATATATAGTGGATTCAATTCTAGACCACGGCAATAAAGCAAGTATCACAATAAAGCAAGTCACATGAATTTTTTGGTGTTCATGTAAAAGTTATATTTACACTATACTGTAGACTATTAAGTGTACGATAGCACTATGTCTAAAAAATGTACACACCTTGACTAAGAAACACTTTATTGCTAAAAAATTCTAATCATCCTCTAAGCCTTCAACTAGTCATAATACTTTTGCTGCTGGAGGGTCTAGACTCAATGCTGATGGCTGCTGACTGATCAGGGTGGTGGTTGCTGAAAGATGGGGTGGCTGTGGCAATTTTTTAAAATAAGAAAACAATGAAGTTTGCTGCACCAATTGAGTCTTCCTTTCATAAAATAATTTTTTTTTGAGATGCTGTTTAATAGCATTTTACTCACAGTAGAACTTCTTTCAAAATTGGAGTCAATCCTCTCAAACCCTGCCACTGTTTTATCAACTAAGTGCATGTAATATTCTGAATCCTTTGTTGTCATTTCAACAATGTTTACAGCGTCTTCACCAGGAGTACATTCCATCTCAAGAAACCACTTTCTTTGCTTATCCATAAGAAGCAACTCCTCATTCATTAAAGTTTTATCAAGAGATTTCAGCAATCCAGTCACATCTTCAGGCTCCACTTCTAATTCTAGTTCTCTTGCTGTTTCCACGTCATTTACAATTATTTCCTCCACTGAAGTCTTGAACCCTTCAAAGTCATCCATGAAAGCTGGAATCAACTTCCTCCAAACCCCTGTTAATGTTGATATTTTGATCTCCTATGAATCACAGATTTCTTAATGACATCTAGAATGGTGAATCCTTTTCATGAGGTTTCCAATTTGCTTTGCTTGGATGCATCATGGGACTCACTATCTATGGCAGTTATAGCCTTACTAAATGTATTTCTTAAATAATAAGACTTTAAAGTTGTAATTACTCCTTGACCCACGAGCTATAGAATGGATGCTCTGTTAGCAGCCATAAAAACATTAATCTCCTTGTACATCTCCATCAGAGCTCTCAGGTGATCAGGTGTATTGTCAATGAGCAGTAATATTTTGAAAGGAGTCTTTTTCTAACAGTAGGTCTCAATGGTGGGCTTAAAATATTCAGTAAACCGTATTGTAAACAGATGTGCTGTCATCCAGGCTTTGTTGTTCCATTTATTGAATACAGGAAAAGTAGATTTAGCATAATTCTTAAGGGCTGTAGGATTTTAGGAATGGTAAGTGAGCATTGGCTTCAACTTACAGTCACTAGTTGCATTAGCCACTAATAAGAGAGGAAGCCTGTCATTTGAAGCTTTGGGCCAGGCATTGACTTCTCTCTAGCTATGAAAGCCTAGATGACATCTTCTTCCAATACAAGGGTGTTTCATCTGCACTGAATATCTGTTGTTTAGTGTAGTCATCTCCATCAATCTTCTCAGCTGGATCTTCTGGATAACTTGCTACAGCTTCTACATCAGCACTCACTGCTTCACTTTGCACTTTTACGCTATGGAGTTGGTTTCTTTCCTTAAACCCCATGAGCCAACCTCTGCTAGCTCAAACTTTTCTTCTGCAGTTTTCTCACCTCTGTCAACCTTCATAGAATTGAACCGAGTAAGGACATTGCTCTGGATTAGGTTTTGGCTTAAGGGAATGTTGTGGCTGGTTTGATCTTCTATCCAGACCACTAAAACTTTTTCCATATCAGCAATAAGGTTATTTCACTTTCTTATCATTCATGTGTTCACAAAAGTAGCACTTCTAATTTCCTTCAAGAGCTTTTCTGTTGCATTCACAACTTGACTAACTGGTGCAAGAGGCCTAGATTTTGCCCTGTCTTGGCTTTGTTTTTTTTTTTGTTTTTTGGCTTTAGACATCCCTTCCTCACTAAGCTTAATCATCTCTAGCGTTTGATTTAAAGTGAGAGATATACAACTCTTCCTTTCACTTGAACACTTAGAGGCCATTGTAAGATTATTAATTGGCCTAATTTCAATATTGGCATGTCTTAGGGAATAGGGAGGCCAGATGAGAAGGAGAGAGATGGGGGAACATCCAGTTGGTGGAGTAGTCAGAACACACACACCATTTATAAATTAAGTTCACTGTCTTATATGGGCACGGTTTGTGGTGTCCCAAAACAATTACAATAGTAACATCAAAGATCGCTGATCACAGATTATCATATGAGATATAATAATAATGAAAATGTTTGAAATATTGCAAGAATTAACAAAATGTGACACAGAGAAACAAAGTGAGCACATGCTGTTGGAAAAATGGAGTCAATAGACTTACTTGACACAGGGTTACCACAAACCTTCAATTTGTAAAAAATGTGGTATCTGTGAAGTGCAATAAAATGAAGCACTATAAAATGAGTTATGCCTCTATTCCTATTTCCATTTTACAGATGAGCTTCCTGGGGCTTAGATCAATAAATGATTACTAAAGAGTACTCAGAAAGTTAATTGGCAGAGCAAGGATATGAACCCGGGTACTTTGATTAAAGAAAAATAAAGGTTTTTTTGAATCCTCATATGCTTTCGGCATGCCATTTGAAATCTTAAACATCATCTAATTTATGTTAAAAATTATTTATATTATTTTAAAATAAGCAACGTAATTCATAGGAATGCATATTGTCTGATAGAAATGTTAGATAATGAAATCTAACTTAATAAAATTCAGATTTCATAGAACACTTGTTTGGTTGTGTTATTTACTGAACTGACCCATTTGTAGAAAGAGAGTCTTGATTAGTTGAGTTGAAGAAAAATGTTTTCATTCCAACTCTACTGAGATTCTTTTTTTTTCCTCTTAGATTCAGCCATTCGTTTTTATGTTTCTTCATTTATGGCCTAAATATTTTCGTGTATAAACTATAGGCACTCTGCTTGGAGTATTTCAGACTAAACAAAACTAACACAATTTCTGTTATCATGAAACTTTAACAGATTTTTATTTTCTATCTTCATAGAGAGAAAACAAGTCATTCAAGAATTGCAGGAAGTGGGTATTTTAAATACTTAATCAAGTGGGAAAGTATTACTGTGGATAATGATAATCAGATTCTGTATAGTTTTTTTTTTTTCTTTTGTCATCTTGGTTCTTAGTCTTTATTTTGTCCTCTCTTGAATTTTTTTTTCTTCTTCTAAAGTTACTTTATTGAACTTTTATGCAAAATGAGAGAGCTGTCATTCTCTCTTTGAAGTTCTGTTTTACATTTAACGCCCAACAATATAAAAATGTTTACCTTCCTTCCTGCAAATTTTTGTTGTGTCTGTTTCCTAAGGTGGCTCTCTCTGACCTAGGTAATCTCTACCTCTAATTTTGCTGATGATTCAGGTATTTAAAGTGAAAATAACCAAAAAATAAACCCACTGCCATCCAGAAGATTCTGACTCATAGCGACCCTATCAGACAGAGGAGAACTACCCCATAGGATTTCTAAGGCTGTAAATCCTTAAGGAAGCAGACTACCACATATTTCCTCCCCTGAGTAGCTGGTGGGATGGAACCGGTGACCTTTTGGTTAGCAGATGAGCTCTTTAACCACTGTACCACCAGGGCTCCTCTTTATGCCTAAAGGTCAAAATTATCATCGGGAACCCTGGTGGTATAATGGTTAAGAGCTATGGCTGCTAACCAAAAGTTGGCAGTTCAAATCTACCAGGCACTCCTTAGAAACTCTGTGGGGCAGTTAGACTCTGTCCTATAGGGTCGCTATGAGTTGGAATCCACACAACAGCAACAGGTATTGTATTAATAACTTTAAAATACATATTAGAAGATAATGGAAAAAGTTATTATCAGGCATGCATTTTTCCTTATCAATTTATAATTATATTTCCTAAAACAAACAAACAAAAAAACAGTAGTAACATTCAAGGGGTAGATAAACCCAAGAAAAATTCGCAATTAATTACTCACTGGAGTTATGTAAGTAAGCAAAAAATACATCATACTACACCCTGTTTAAAATGTAGAACTTCATAATTTGTGCTAAACAGGTAGTATATAAACTAAGAACATTTTAAAGAACATTCCTTCTACTTCCATTACATAGAATTATAATTTTTATTGTTTTGGGAGGTTAACATAATATAGTGCAAAGTATCAATGGATCAATAAAGATTCACAGATATAAAAACGCTATCTTCCTAAGCAAGTTACCAAAATGCTAAACGTTCTGTGCCACATTTAAAGTCTTTAGGATGTGACTGGTGATGAAAAGAGCACTGCTTAAATTTTTTGTTCTTCCACAGAACTTAATTACTTCCATTAAGTTTAACTGCAAATAAGAAATAATTTGGCTTTGTTTAACTGCATGAATATTTTTGCTCAAACAGCTCCATTTCATATTGTTTTGAGACTTATAACTACAATAATAAGTTCCCGTGTTATTTATTGAATTGAGAAAATGGTAAGTGGAAAATCCCTACAGATTTCTTTATTATTAATTATTTATAATACTTTTTTACTTCTATGTCTATAAAAGAACTTGGTTATACCCATCTCCTCCTCCTATCGTAGCTCCTGGTCCTTATCAGATCCAATTAACCACACCTCCAGGAGATCTGAGACAGAACAGTGAGTTTCTCGAATCACCCCCACAGCTTTGCACTATACATCTGCTCCTTTATGCAGAGTCTTCTGGTTCTCCTGGCTCACTATGGATTCAAACAGTAACAGTTGCCTCCTGAAGTCCTGTAAAATGATCTTCCTAGGTAAATGAAGATCCCCAGTGTGAATGTTTAGGTAAGGAAATCTCTTCCTCCCCTTAAGGCCCCAATCTCTTACTGTACTCTATAATTATCATTCATTCATTCAATAAATAATATATTAAGAACCTAATAAGTTCCAGGTATTATTCTAAATCACGGGCATAAGCGGCATAGCCACGTCCTTTTCCTTATGCCATCAATATTCTTGTGGATGGAGACAAAAATAAGGAAATAAGATTCTTTTAGATAACCATAGTGCACTCAAGAAAAGTAAAGAAGAAGGGGTAGATGGGCTAGGAATCCCCATGAAGGTGACATAGAAGATAAGAATTAAATGATAAGTAGAAGGAAATCACATGAAGATCTCAAGAAAGAATTTTTCAGCTTTTGGAGTTTTAAAAACCCCAGAGAGAGAAAAAAAAATTCTGACTTGTCCAAGTGAGAGAAGGCAAGCCAAAGTGACTGAAATTAAATGACTGAGAGGTGCATGGTAGAAAACGAATTTGGAAAGGGTTGTGTGGTCAGGACCTGTGTGTCCCTAGGAGCAATGATAAGGCAATTGCAATGTTTTAGATGAAGCTAAGAATTACTTTTAAAGTGACTTCCATGAAGTTTCCAGAAAGACCATCCTTTATTATATATTCAAATGAAAGAAAAGTTTTTTGTTTTTTTTTAGTTATTACCTCCCGTCAAAGACATACCTCTATTCATGTACACCTATACTTGCATAGGTAGTATGTTGTTGTTGTTGTTGTTGTTGTTAGCTGCTCTCTAGTAAGCCCCTGGGTCATGGTCACCCCATGTACAAGAGGACAAAAAATTCTTTGAACTGTTGTGATCCATAGAGTTTTAATTGGCTGATTTTCCAAAGTAGATGGCAGGCCATTTTTGCTAGTCTGTCTTTGCCTGGGGCACTGCTGAAACCTGTTCAGCAACGTAGCAACATGTAAGTCTCTACAGACAGACGAATGTTGGTTTCTCAGGAGTACATTGGCCGGAAATTGAACACGGGACTTCTGCGCTGAAAACAAAAATTCTGCCACTAAACAACCACTGCCTACGTGTCCACCCTGTCTAAATGCATATTATCTGTTTATGTATAAGTAAAAGAGCCCTGGTAGTGCAATGGTTAAGCAAGGCTGCTAACCAAAGTGTCAGCAGCTGGAACTCATTCAATGGCTCTGCAGAAAAAAGACCTAGCTATCTGCTCCTCTAAAAATGATATCCTAGAAAACGTACTGGGCAGTTCTGTCACATGGGGTCACTATAAGTCAAAATTGACTCAAAGGCACCTAACAACAGCAATATGTATAGATAGACATACAAAACGCATCTATGTATAAACAGATAATTAACATGCACATTGCTAGGCAGGACTACCCAGAATGGAGTTGGTCTTCTGGAAACTTCTGGAAACAACTTACTTGTGGCTGAGAGGCTGATGCTACTCCCAGTCACAAACGCTGAGCTATTCAATAGAACTCAAGCCAAAATTTTGCCCCAGCATATTGCTAGCGTATCCTGGGTCTAGATCACAATTGGGGAGTAGCTAGATCAGTGCTTTTTATGTACTTTAAGTACCTCACCTCTTAAGAAAGCTCTTCCCTAAAGTCCTCTTAGCCTAGTTCTGCTAGACTTATGTGTGTTTCCCTAGAATGATAAGGGCAAAGGGAAGCTTTCACACTAGATACTGCTTACATGTCCCTGTGATTCCTTCAACGATTATTGCTCTAACAAGCCTGCTATGGGTCCTACTTGGTCATTGTCTTGGCTATCTAGTCCTGCTATAACAGAGAAAACACAAATGGATGACTTTAGCAAACAGAAACTTATTTTCCCACTGTTTAGGAGGCTAGAAGTCCAAATTCACAGCCCTGGCTCACAGGGAAAGCTTTGACTCTGGAGGAAGGTTTGTGTCTATCAGGACAGCCTCTCCCTAGCTGTGTCCACAGGCAAGCTTCTCTCTGGCCATTGGCCTTTCGGCCCAGCTTCTGCCCTGCTCACGCAAGTGTTATAAAGCTCTGTACCTCTGCCAATAAGTGCTCAGAGGCAGCTTATTGTATCAGAAAACCTCCTGCCCAGAGGCACTCAGCTCTTTCGGTTACTGGGTAGGATCCCACATCCCACACTGGTCTGGTTATGCTGCTACCATTTTCCAGTCGTCACTTCTCACGGCCTTGCACCATGTCCAGTGTGACAGCTCTCTGTGTCTCCTGGTTCTTGGAGGTTCTCAGCAAAGGGATCAAAGGACGTGCTTTACAGCTGTCTCTTCTTCTTGGTGATATGGTGGTCCCTATCTGTTCCTGTATAATAAAAGGTGTGATTTGAGTAAGGGCGTGCCTTGAATAAGGGTGACAAGGGTGGTGACTGGGGTAAGGGTAGTGACTTGAATCACACCCTCTAGTGAGGGGATGATGCAAGATACATCCCACCCTAGTACTGCCTCATTAACATAACAGACAACTCACTCCTAAATGGGACCATAACCATAGGCATAAAAAAAACATAGAAGCTAGGAATTACAACACATCACAAACTGGAGGATGATTACATCAGATCAGAAAATGGAGGACAACCACGCAATACTGGGAATCACGGCCTAGCCAAGTTAACACATATTTTTGGGAGACGTGATTCAATCTACAACAGTCACTGTCCTTGTTTTCCCAGTATGTATGCATTTATGTTGATAGCTGCTAAAATAGAATGGTATTGCAACATCAAAGGAATGCTAGCTTTCGTAAGCAAGTTCTACCTGGAGACGATTATTGACCTAGAAATGATCAGGCTATTGTAGACTAAGTATATACAATAAAAAGTAAAAGAACACCAAAGGGTAGAAGGAAATCCTATCAAATTTTGAAAGTGTCAAGATTTATGAGAAAGAACACCAGATGGAACATGGCAAAACAAGTGGTTAGCTCTCACTGAGGCCCTGAGTCACTTAAGGAAATTACTGAGTTTCTTAATAGCCACTGATTTTAGGGAAAAGAAACAAATACATTTTGATCCTTTAGCTTGCATAACTGTGTTGGAATTGAAGACGTTAAGTGCTTGGCCAAGGTCACAAAAGGATAAACTGAGGAAAATAAAATAGAAGTCCTTAACCTCCAGTCATCTTATCCAGTGTTCTTTTCTATATTATACTGTCATAGCTAAAGTTAGAGGTATAGAGTGCCTATGATATTTTCAGGTATATGAGCAAAGAATCAACTTTTTAATCAGTTGAAATGTTTACTTACAAAACTGCTTACATATTCCACTATGTAGACGAACATCAAGAAAGTTATAGGCACAAAAGCAATGTTTAATTTTTGATTTCATTGAACTTCAAAACAAGCTGCCTGGAAATGTTTCTGTTAGGTTGGAGAACTAATGAAATTTCCATGACAATATTCATGCTGCCTTAAGTGAACCATTTTCTACCTTCCACCTAACGTGCAATTTGCACTGCTAATTTTTTCCAATTTGATTTTCAGAAAATAACTCTCCGAATCTTTTTTTTTTTTCAGTTCATTTTTGTGGATGCGTATTCATTATTTTTCTTTTTAAATTTCATCTTAGTTTATCTTTGTTACTGGAAAAATGAACATTTTTAATATATTGGGTATTTTCATTTGATGTCTAACTGTGATATGTTTATGGTATCTCTGTGTTTTATCTAAAAAAATATTTTTATGTATTAAAATCTATTAATGCCTTGCTCACCAAGACCCTTCCTACTCTGAAAGTACATCATTTTTGCTTATGTTTTATCCTAATAATTTTTAAAGAAGTTAGTTATTTTTGGATTTAAAATTATAATGGGGTGATGTATATCTCAATGTTTCTGCCCTCAATACATGAAATTATTAAGCAACTATGGGAATTTTGCTAATTAAATGCTCTATCTTGTTTAATATTTTCAAATGACATATTTATTATATACTCAATTCAAACATAAAAATATTTCCATCTCTGGATTTTCTTTTATGTTTAGTTGTCTATGTATTCTAACTCTTTACCATACAGAGTGTTTATGCCCTTTATTAGGTCATCTATGTATCTCAAACTCAACATGTCCCAAACCAAATTTCGCCCACATCCTGCACGTGCCCAGCACTCAGCAGAGCTGATCACTGTCTCAGGTGTTGTTGTTGTGAGTTACTATCAACTCATGGCTCCAAATCATGGCAACTCCATGTACAACCCAATGAAACATGGTATGGTCCTGTGCCATCTTCATGATAGTTGGTATGCTCAAATTCCTGGTTGTAGCCTGTGTGTTCTGAGTCCCTTCCAAACTAGGGGACTCATTTTCTAGCACTATTTTGGATAATATTTTGTTGTGACTCATAGAGTTTCCATTGGCTACTTTTTAGAAATAGATCACGAGATCTTTTCTCCTACTCTGTCTTAGTTTAGTTTAGAAGCTCCATTGAAACCTGTCCACCATGGGTGACCTTACTGGTATTTTAAATACCAGTGACATAGCTTCCAGCATTACAGCAACATGTAAGTCATCACAATACAACAGGCTGAAAAACAGGTGGTGGACTCTCTCAGGTAGATGGTCACTCTTGACACAGATCCACAGTCGATTTATATAGGTCTGTGTGCTGCAAGAAGATCGTCTGTAGACTTCGTTCTCTAGTTTGGTAGGCATCCTTGTGATGTAGATGTGGCAGGTGGACATCTTTCTTGTCTGTGTGCTGCTATTGATATTCCAGATCCAGGTACAGAGCCATTGATTACTGAGAACTCATAGCAGAGGATGTGTGATTACAGGTTGTAAGGGCAATATATTGAAACTACAATGCCCCGCAGAGCTTTCTGACCTTAATATTAAAAAAAAAAATCAAAGAGCTTCAGATTATGTAATTTATTTTTACTAAATTATGACCCAGAGACCAGATTCAATCCATCTTTTAGCCTCTTACCATACACAAAGACAAATTTCTCTTATAGTTCTAGTACCAAGGGCAATGTAAGAGTTCAAAAATTATATATATAATGAATGAATGAACTTTTACTGTCTTTCAATTTTAAAGTACTTTCTCCGGCGTAAATTAAAGAGGTGAATTAAAATCTTTGGACTGTTTTACCTTTTATTGCCTGTAGTTTTTCTTTTACTTAAATTTTGATACTATTTATATAAATATTTTATACAATATTTTTCCATATAATCATCAAAATAATTATATATTCACAATGGTTCATACCTTCCTGCATTACAAAATTCTTTTCTTTTTCTTGTTAAATATATTTTCCTTTTATTTCAATTATGTCTTATTTTTAAACAAGGATTAATGTTTCCTTCACTTTTGCATTTCCTGATTAATTGTTGTCAATTGTTTAACTTTTTAACTTTTTGATTTATTATATTTTAGTCATGGCTCTTGGTTAAATTTCCCTTTTCTTTTTTTTTCCTTGTGTAAATTTACATTTTTTTGTTAATAGCTAAACATACTTAGTTGATTTAATTGATTTAGAAATATATGATCTGAGCTATGCCATTTATTCTTTTATTGATATAACTTTCTACTACATATATTAAACTTTTTTATTTTTCTGTGTAGCTGTGTCTTGTGTCAGGTATATGATATTTTTGTTCTTACAACATTGATTGATTTAATAAATGTATTGCTTCTATGAATTCCATAAGCATTCACATATTTAACTATAAGAAATATGTTTAAACCTACGTTTTCATTTGCACACTTCTGAAAATTCAATTAATTGATCTTTCATATGAACAATAAAGAAAATAATACACCATTGTAACCTTGTTCCTTCTTTCCTTCATAAGTTCTGTAACTTTTGTTCACATTTTTTTATAAATTTTATGCCAGATCATATTTTAAAGTAATATTCTTACATTATGTCATTGTATTTAATTAATTATAGCAAGTTATTTCATAACTATATTACTTTAGCTTAATTCTGTATTTAAGTGAACCGACCTTGCAGTTTTTTCTTCCGATCTCTCTTTTTTAAATTCTTTATCTTAATTCATCTTTAATTTTTAATTTGAATATTTAAGAGTTTTTTTTCCAAAAGGGTAAATCAAAGAAAGTGGAGTCTCATGTGTTTGAAAATGTGTCTTAGTTTCCAATTTAATTTAAATTTATTGTGAAATCCTTGGCTACAATATGTTCCATGTGAAACTCTATAGATGTTTCTTCACTATTTCCTGGCATTGAAGCACTAAAGAAATCAAATAATTCTTCACACATCATATACTAAATTACTTCTTTCATCTTCTGGAACACTTATACTCCTTTTTAATTATTAAAATTCAAGGTGGCAATGCTAACATCTATGTTTATTCACCTTTTCTTGGCCCATATCTGAACTATATTTCCCATGCCTTCTTACAGTTCATCTGGACCATATCACTGCGTTGTGTTAAATAGAATGTAGGCAAAAGTGAAACACCATATCATTTGGCTTTGCTTAGAAAAGTTCCCCATGAGTTGTACTTCATTCTCTATTTTTATTTAGCAGTGACCTTGGAGATCCCAAATTAAAGAGAGAGTCAACCAAAGATGCAAGCAACCTAGCTCCCTGAATTACTCCATGAAGATTTGCTTGACATGTATTGGACAAAATATTCCCTAATACTATATTTCCTTGCCCTCTTGTAGCTTAACTGGACCACATGACTGGGTTATATCAAATAGAATGAAGGCACAAGTGGCACACAACACTTTTTGGATTGGCTTAGGTAATTTTTCCTTCTCGACTCATTGTTTCTATTTTTTAATGAACTTGCGTGCAATATATTGGTTGTGATACGTAACACCTTTTAAATATATGGCTGGTTTCAGTTTCCTAGTGTTTTGTTGAAGACTTTTATTTCTATATTCACATTGTTCTGTATGTTTTCTCTTCCTGTGATTTTTCTTTTTTTCTGGTTTTTGCATCAAGGGGATACTGATCTCAAAGTATGATTTGAGTAGTGTGCTCTTGAGGTGAGGCAAAAATGAAAATTGAACACAGGCCGGGCTGTGGGTTATCACCAAATAATTGATATTACCCAGTGGTGTGATCACAAGTTTTATTACTTACACAGTAATGAGGATGAAGAGAACTAGGATAAGAATTATCTCAGGCTGGTAAACCTAAATAAGCCCTTGCCCAGGGTAATGTTTTCTACCCACCCCAACAATTTCCTGTAGGAGAAGAGACAAAGGGAACTGAGGCTTATATAGTATGAAACCGGAGGGGTATACATAATGGGAAAAGGCGAAGAAGGGAAAGAAGAAGGCATTCAGGGTGTGTGATGGTCTTTTAGTTATCATCCCTAGCCTTGATGGTGTCAAAGGAAGAACATTCTCTCCTTCTAGGATATAAGATTAGATCTTGTAAGCATGCAATTGTATAGATAATTATATACCTTAACACTGAGGGACTAGGGGCTAGGGGAGGGGTCTACTTCCCCAGGATACACTCTTTCAGTACAAGTTCAGGTGGGGAGCAAAAAACTCATTTCTTTTACCTCTGCATCCATTCTCTTGTATTGTTTCAAAGAGTTTGGGAAGGATTGGTAGTAATTATTCCCTAAATGTCTCATAGAATTTGTCAGTATAGGTATCTGAGATTGTACTTTTCTTTGTAGAAAGTTTTGAAATTACTAAATTAACCTCTCTACTTGTTATAGGTCTATTCAGATTGTTTATTTTTTCTTGAGTCAGTTTTGGTAGTTTTTGTCCTTCTAGGACAATTTGTCCATCTTATCTATTTATCAGTTTGTTGGCATACGATTGTCCATAGTGTTCCTTTATATTTCTTTGTATTTACATAACATACTGATATTTGATCTTTCATTCCTAATTTATTAGAGTTTACTCTCTTTATTCTTGGGCAGTCCGTTTCAAGTTTTTTCAATATTCTTTGTCTTTTCAAAGAATCAGATTTGGTTTCATTACTGATTATTGCTTTTTTATTCTCTTCATTTATTTACTCTCTATTAGTGGTTAAGTGCTATGGCTGCTAACCAAATGGTTGCAATTCTAATCCACCAGGCGCTCCTTGGAAACTCTGTGGGGCAGTTCTACTCTGTCCAATAGGGTCGCTGTGAGCCGGAATCGACTCGACGGCACTGGGTTTGGTTTGGTTAATCTTTATTATCTTATTTCTTCTTCCTTTTTGTTTAGTTTTCTTTCCTTTCCTACTGTTTTAAAGGTGAAAGTCTGTCATTGATTTTTAGTTTTTATATAGGTATTCACAGTCACACATTTTCCCCTGAGTACTTCTTTGGCTGCATACCAAGCCAAATTTTTATTTATTTATTATTATCATTGTTTGATTGTTTACTTTCATCTCAAAATATTTTCTGATTTCATTTGAGATTTATTCTTTGACATATAGATATCTAATCGTATGGTGTTTAATTTCTAAATTCCCTTTTATTTTTGATTTCTAATTTAATTCCATTGTTGTCCAAAAATATACTTTATATGATTTTATTTCTTAAATTAAGATGATTGTTTATGACCTAGGAGACTTGGTGACACAGCACTTGGTAAGCACTTGGCTGCTCACTGAAAGGTTGGTGGTTCTAACTCACCAGCCACTGTGCAAAAGAAAGATGTGGTAGTCTGCTTCTATAAACATTTACAACCTTGGCAACCTTACATGGAAGTTCTACTTTGTTCTATAGGGTCTCTCTGTGAGTAGGAATCAAATCAGCAGTATTGGGTTTGGGCTTGAGTTTATGACTAGCTGGTGTTCAATTCTGGAGAATGTGTCACGGTAGCTTACGCGGAATATGTGTTCTATGCTTGGTGAAGTGTTTTATAGATAGCTCTTAATCCTAGTTAGCTTATAGGGTTGATCAATTGTTATATCCCTTTGTTGATGTTTGGGCTAGTTGTTCTATCAATTATTAAATGTGGAATAATGAAGTCTCTAAGTATTGTTGAATTATTGGTTTCTCCCTTTAATTTTATCAATATTTACTTCATGAATTATAGGACTCTGTTTTTTGTTACATATGTTTATAATTTCTATATCTTCCTTATGGAATAACCTTTGTACCATATATAACCCCCTTCTCTGTCTCTAGCAATACATTTTGTCTGAAAGTCCATTTTGTCTTTTATTAGAATAGTCACTCCAGTTTTTCTTTTGATATTGCTTACATCATGCATCTTTTCTATTCTTTTACCCTCCATCTATTTCTTTGAATAGTAAATGCATCTTGTAGTCAACATCTAGTTTCGTTATTTTTATTTTGATACATTTTTTTCACTTTCCATTGAAGCATTTAATCCATTTACATTTAATGTAATTACTGATAAGGCAAGATTTATACCTGCCATTTTGCTATTTTTTTATATGTCATATATTTTTTGTGTTAATTTAATCCTTCCTATCATACTCATTTGTGTAAAATAGGTATTTTCTATTCTACTATTTTAATTCCTTTGCTTCTTCAAATTATTTTTTTAATGATTGTTTGGAGATTATAATTATCAACTTAATTTAAAACAATCTAATACTAAATTTCAACAGTATACAAAAAACTTCAATATACTTTCATTTTCTCCTCCCTCCTTCTTACTATTATCATCATGTCTCTTTATACTTTATAAGTCCCTCAGCATATTTTGATAAACATTAGTTTATGTGGTTATTTTGTAAAACAGATAGAAGAAATGAGTTAAAGACTATATATATTTAAATTGTCATTTATATTTACCTATATGATTTTCCTCATCAGTACTATTTAGTACTACATATGAGTTCAAGTTACCATCTACTCTCTTTTCATTTCAGCCTTAAGAACTCCCTTTATCATTTCTTGTAAGGCAAGATTACTAGCAATAAATTATTTCATTTTTTGATTTTTGGAAATGTCTTAATTTCTACTTCAGTTTTGAAGTAGATTTTTGCTGGATATGGAATTCTTGATTAGTGGCTTTTATTCCAACACTTTGAAGATGTCATCTCACTGTCTTCAGTCCTTTGTGCTTTACGATGAGAAGTCAGGTATTAATCTTAGAGAAAATCTCTCTATATGTGATAACCCATTTTTCTATGGGTGTTTTGAAGAATTTCTCTTTGCCGCTTTTGTTTACTATAATGTTCCTGAATGTGGCCCTCTTTGAGTTTATTCTGCCTGAAGTTTCTGGTGTTCTTGGATGAGTGGATTAATGCTTTTCATCATATTTAGGAAGTCCCTAACCAGTATATCTTAAAACATTGTGTTCTGTTCCTTTCTTTTCTTTTCTCCTTTTGGGACTTCTATTATACATGTGTTGTTACCCTTAATGGAATCTTGATGATCTGATTCTCTGTTAATTTTTCTGTATTCTTTTTTTTTTTCCCTCTTTCTTTTCTTCAGACTGAAATATCTTTATTGGTTCTTTTTTTAAAAGCTCTGTATTTCTGTTCTCAATAGAATGAGAGATCACTGGCATAATTTTCTTTAAACCTTTAGGCATAATTTCTTTAGTTTTTTTTGAACATGCCTATAAAAGCTCATTTAAAGTCTTTGTCTACTAAGTGCAATATCAGGGCTCCTTTGGGGACATTTCCTCTTGGCTGCATTTTCATTTTTCCTTTTCTGTGTATGTGGCATTCGTTTTTACTTATTTGCAAGCTTCATAATTTTCTTTTTTGTTACAAATTAGTATTTCAAATAATATATTGAAACAACTCTGAAATTGGATCCTTTTCACCTTCCCCTCCCCTGGGTTTTTTGGTTGTTGTCGATAGGCTCTTTTTTTTGGCTGCTTATTTGTTTAGAACCTTTCCTAAGCTAATTCTGTGGATTCTCTATTCCCTTCTGTGTGCAGCCACTGAGTTCTCTCCTATTTTTTTTTAATTTCTTGTTTTTATTTTTATGCCTTGCTTCCTATGTGTCATGCCTGATTAAATATAATTCTATGGTGAGTCAATGATTTCTCAGATGATTTGCCAAAGGAACGTGTGAAAGAAGACAAGCCTTCAAACTTCACACAGTTTACAAGATAGCCTTAACTTCTTGTCCAGGACCTCAAGGTCAGCCAGAGCTGAGTGGCGACTTTCCCTTTGCCAGGTCTTTCCTTGACATGTGCATAATATTGCCCATGCACTCAGCCTTTTAGATCCCCAGCGATATGTCAGAGCTTTGAAAAGTTCCCTGTGGTCCTCTTATTCTCTAGATTTCCTTTTAAATTCTCAGCAAAGCTCTTCTTTGCCCCAACAGCCTTGGAAAGCTGTGAGGTTACCAGAAGAATGCTATTATTTTAGTGTTGCCTGAGGGTAGGCTCTCCTCTCTCTCTCCAGTCACTGACCTGAGCCATGAATTAAAATATATATATTTTAATTATATAATTACATTTTATACATATATCTCCATAACTTCTAAGGAATAGATATTTTTCAGGGAACTGGAGTTTGGACAAAATATTGATGGTACTCTGGGGCTACTGCTTTTAGTGGAGCTTCAGAACAGATTATTCTTTTTTGTTGACTTTAAGGCTGTTGGCTTTTCACGGCTACTGACACCACTGAGATGGAGAGGAAAGAGGGAGAAGAATAACACCAAGTTAAATGATCATAAACCCTGATTTCTTACAGCGGTTTAGTAATTTCTCTTGCAGAGACAATCCTCAATTTTCAGTCTGTTTATGAGTTTGATTAATTTATAAATTTCTGAAATGGTTAATTTTCATTGTGACAGTATTTTTATTTTTCTTGTGGAAGACTGATTCGCTAAGGTCTTCACCTCACCATTCTGAAAGACAATCTACACCTGTTGCTTTCTAAACAAAATAATTTTACTAATTTAAGATACCATCTGTTGTTTTAGAGTTATCAGTATAGCTTATCTATGTGTAATATTGCTTTCTTTTTATTATTTTAATTACAGTACAAAATAAAAGGCCCAAAAGGTATAACACAGAAATATAAATCATGGATATTATATCTTAACAAAATAGTATGTATTCAAACTATACAATGTTGTTGAAAGTACATACAGTCTACTTATCAATTGTTTGCAAAAGAAAACTGCTGCTGTCTTATTAGAAAGTGAACAGTATTTTGGACAGGTTCCCTATGGTTTTCTCTTAAAAATCCTAGGTTCTTTAAAGGTCAGCAACCAACTGTTTGTTATTTGATACATAGGTGACTTAAAATAAATCAAAACAAGAAATAGAAACATTTATTTCAAAACGAGAATTGCGTACTGAGCATCCTACAGAGAATCCTTTATGTACTTCAGAATCCTGAAAATATAAGGGGAGGAAACTGTTCTGAAAAACATCTGTAGGGTGCTCAAAGATAATAAAGTTCAAAAATACAATTTGTAAAATATCACACAAAAGATTTATGTAGCATTCATAATGTAGATCTTTATCTTAGAGCAATTATTCAATGCCGAGGCATTGCTCTAAAAAGAGTAAGTCCGTATAATAGAACCTCCTGTTGTGTCATCTGAGAAGGTAACTCAGTGAGGATCATAAAATGAAAGAACAAAGCTACTTTCACTTAGTGCCTTTAAACAACTAGCTTATTTCCTGGATTAGATTTAACTTTTTTCTTGGATATGTAGTCATGGCCATGAAGATATGAAAGAGCCTCAGTTGATAGCTATAAGAATAAATAACTTTATTAATGTGAAGAGTCAAAGGTATGCCTGAAATGTAGGTCATGCATTCATTCAATTAAAAAAATTAATTAAAAAAATATCAAAATCATGATATAGTAAATGTTGGGTGACAAAATTAAAGTGCTCATTTATGCCAAATAGGGCATTGTACTCAGAGAATACAGTTAATGCATATTTTTCAAATAAATATTTTTTAAATCAAATATTGCTCACATGAACACTAATACAAGTTCCAAAAGAAATAGGACTAAAGTTAAATTTATTTGATTTGATATATTTATTTAGGAATACACTCTGTTATTTTGTTTACTAAAGGCATCATAATGTAATGATTATATATATATATATGCATATGTGTATGCATATATATATATATATATATATATATACAGCTGGATGAAGCAAACGATTTAGCACTTGACTACTTCCCTAAAGGTTGCTGTTCAAAACCATCCAGTGTCATCTCAGAAGACAGGCCCGGTGATTTGCTGCTGAAAGGTCACAGCTTTGAAACCCCCCTGGAAAAGGTCTACATGCACACATAAGATTGTCATGAGTTGGAGTAGATTCAACAGCAATGAACAACAACAGTTAAAGAAGACACTCAAGTACTTCTGTAGAGTTCACATTATTCTAGAGCTGCCTAAAATATTTTTTTAGGAACTATCTGTGATGTTTTATTTTACATGTCCAACTGGCTAGGCTATGGTGGCCAACTGTTTGGTCAAACGCTAGTCTAGATATTTAAAGTAGTTCAGCTTAAGTAAACAGATTACCCTCAATAATGTTGATGGGCATCATCCAATCAGTTGAAGGCCTTAAGAGAAAAAACTGATTGTCTCCTAAGGTAGAAGAATTCTGCCTCAAGACTGTAAATCAACATTTTTCAGCCCACCACCTGGCATACTGTTTTTGAACACTAATTTGTGGGAGTTTTCAGGCTGATGCTTGACCTACAGATTTTAAACTTATCAACCCCTACAATCATGTGAGCCAACTCTGACTTTTGTAAAATCTCTCTCTCTATATACATGTGTAATGTGTTCTGTTTCTCTGGAAAACTGTAATTAAGATGCTAGCTGGAAGTATAACATCTGGCAGTTTTTTTAATCCCCATGTGTGTAAAAACAGTGCAGGAGCAGCACCTGAGTTCCTCTAACTTCACCAAAGGGAAACAGAATCAGGATCAATAGCCCAAGGCTGATCCCCATGAGGTGGAGGCCAGATATGCCTCCTCTCTCCACCATCTTTACCAATTCTGATGCCAACTGTCCCTCCCATGGCACTCTCTACTTCTCTGCTGGGTTTGAAAATTCATTGTATTGGCCACACAGAACTCACAGACAATACTCATGATTATGGGGTCTTTTTAGGCAAGTAACAGTTACAATTCAGGCTCAGGAACACCCAGGAACAGTTCTTCCATCAGGACAGCCTCTTCACAGCTGTACTTGCAGGCATGCCTCTCTCCAGCTCCTGGCCTCTACCCAAATGCACTCAGCTTTCTCAACAGGCTGGGAAGCCTACCACAATGACTCCTGCCGCCAGGTCTCTGCCACTGCCTCTCATTATCTTCAGAGTTAAAGCTCACTTTCTGTCTCCTGGGTCTGGAAGCCCCTCAGTGTAGGGATCCTGGGTCCAAAGGACATGCTGGCTCCTGGCTGTTCTTCCTTGGTGGTGGCGGGGTCTTCTCTTTCCCACCTCTAGGGTGGCTCATTTCAAGCCCAGAGGGATGGCACAACTAACCGAACCCTTTGGTAGGCTACAATAATCTTATCACACAGTCCCATCCAATCACTTGAGTGGGAGTTACAAGACCATAGCAAGAAAGGCCACACAAAAGCAATCCATCGGACTGTAATGTGTATAATGTATTCAACTATAAATCAAAGAAAATACTGAAAAATCTTCCATGTTTTCATGAAAAATGACTTTTTAGCATCAGAGTAATATCAATTGTTTCAGGCTCATAATTATTATCACAATGAATTACATACTTTATGTGACTAAGGAAAGGGATATGGGAAAATAATATATTCTATTTTGTTAAAAAAAGATAAATATATTTTTCAGGAATAGATTAAGGGATAATAATGAGTTTATGGGGACATTTATTTATTACAGAATCATCATTAATATGCCAAGAGAGAGAAACCACAAAGATTATGCCATAGAATAGTTTCAGGCAGGCTGACTTGGCAGCTCCCTGCAAAGGGTGCTATGGTGAACATCTGCTTTCAACAAAGAAAGGCAAATATCATGACACCAACAATTCTAGGCATGTTGACAAGAAGTCTCTTTGCTCAAAATAATTCATGTTAGATGCACATTTCCAGTCACTGCTGGAATTGTAGACAGTGTGTTGATTTGGTTAACAAGCTGATGGCAGGAGAACAGATATAAATCTAACTAATTTTCTTCCTCCCTGCATACATAGATAAACTATTCTACAGGCCTGAAAAGATGTTCTTGGCTACTTTTGAAAACTACACACAGCAGAAAGAGAATGGACGCAAGGCTGAGCACAAATCCAGCAGGTCTGAAGTTTAATACTGTTTTAGATATTAAAAATAATATCTTATATATATATATATTTTTGGCTATAGCTGCTATGGAAAAGTTTGACACTTATGCAGAAAATTAGACACACAGCTACCATACAACCCATCGATTCCACTCTTAGGTATAAAGCCAAAAGACTTGAAAGTAGTGACACAGACAGACACGTGTACACCAATGTTAATTGCAGCACTCTTCATAATAGTCAAAAGGTGAAAAAAACTTAAATGTCCATCAGCAGATTGTACAGAACATGGGAGCTTTCAGAGGGCTCTCACTAAAGGGTTAACACAAAGCATTCTTGGGAAAACAAGGAAAGGGGCAAAGGAGAAGTGAAAGTTCTGGAAAAATATTTACAACGAATGTCCCAGGAAGATTGTAACAAAAATGTTCTCAACAATTGCTCACTTAAACTGTTATCAGGAAATGTTTGTCAGAAAATAGATTAACCAATATGAATAAAGAATCATTTCTTTTGAAATGTCTATGGTATTGGTCATGCTTAACCCTGTGTATAAAAATTCTGTCCTTTTTCAGTATTTTTCTTTTAATCTTGATATTTTAATAAAGCATTTGATGGTCTTTCTTTGAAGATATTGAACTTTTCTACTTAAGCAAGTGTTACAAAAAATACTGTAAATTCATTATTTTCAATCGTATAAAGAAGTATTTGAGGACACCAACATTCTGTATGAAGAAATATTGTGTTTCTAAGCAAGACTGCTTTTCTTCTTGAAACTTGACACTCAATCAAATCAAATGAGTAAGAGACAATCCTGGAATGAATTTGTCATAAACAAATAACATTATAAATCACAGAATAGCATTTCTACCTGCCAAGATGATTCATTAGTTATTATTCCATTTATAGCTGTAAGCCATTGACATATAATCAAAAATCAGGCAAAGAGACTGGATAGTTTGCAAAGCTATGAATCTATCCCCAAGAATCCAGGCTGGTCAATCGCAGACTACTTTTGCAATCTTTATTTTGTACATCGAGGAGTCCAGCTCCTAGCTAAAACCGTGTATTATCACTCAGGCCTGAGAATACCAAACCAAACCCAGTGCCCTCGAGTGATTCCTACTCATAGCGACCCTCGAGGACAGAGTAGAACTGCCCCACAGAGTTTCCAAAGAGTGTCTGGCAGATTTGAACTGCCGACCCTTTGGTTAGCAGCTGTAGCACTTAACCACTATGCCACCAGGCCTGACCATAAAAAAAAAAAAAAAAAAAAGGCAGTTACAAATGCTTTACCTGGCAGGTCTCTGGGGAAAGCTGCCTTCCCCAACCAGACTTGGAGCACAGACATTGCATTGCAGTCTTTGAAGACAGTCAGCCAAGGACTCGGCAGCCCCTTATACGCCCCCGCCAGCCATATTCTTTCCTATATCTGCATTCCTAGCCCAGGCACCTTCACATGTAAACGTTTTTATCAAAGGTCTTTGGCAAAGGCCTTCCTCAGGTGCTTCTGCTGAAGCTTCCTTATCAGAGAGAAGAGGCTGGAACCCTTTTTCCCCTTTTTCCCGTCTGACACAGTGCACAGTGCTTTTCCATCATAGCCTTACCCTCTTTTTGTGAGAATTTGGGGTCTGCATCCCACTGTTCTCGTGCTCCCTCAGGGGTTCTCTGTTGTGCTCCCTGTCAGGGCAGTCATCGGTTGTGGTAACCTTTATTTTTAATATTCTTCCCAAATTATTTCTGCTGATTTGTCTTGGCTGAGACAAAATTTTCCCATATTTCAAAAGTGCTAAATATTCCTAAGAAAACGGCCATGCAAAATGGGATATTCTTATTTATGTTTCATAGGATAGATTCTTCTGTTCTTTTTCTTTTCACTGAACACTTGCAATGTTAACCTCTTTTTGTATTCTTAGAACAGTATACGATGGTTTCAATTTTTCTACATCCTCACCAATACTTGTTATTCTCTTTTTTATTATAGCCATCCGAGTGGGTGAGGAAACTCGGGTGGTATAGTGATTAAAACTACATCTACTAACCAAAAGGTCAGCGGTTCAAATTCACCAAGTGCTCCTTGAAAACTCTGTGGGGCAGTTCTCCTCTGTTCTATAGGGTCAGTAGGAGTCAGGATCGACTACATGTCAATGGGTTAGTGAGTGTGAAGTGGTATCTCATTGTGGTTTTGATTTACATTTCCTTGAGACTACTGACCAGGGCAGTGTTAGTTCTGTTGTACACAGGGTCTCTATGAGTTGGAACCTACTGGAAGGCATTTAACAACAACTGATAATTATCTTTCCATAAGCTTATTGGAATTTGTATGTATTCTTTGAAGAAATTTCTATTCAGGTGTTTTACCCATTTTCAATTGCATTATTTGCCTTTTTAATGTTGTGTTGTAAGGATTCTTTATATATTCGCGATACAAGGTCTTCATCAGGTACATAATTTGTAAATATTTTTGCCTCTCAGCCTGTGGGTTGTCTTTTTACTTTCTTTATGGTGTCCTTTAAAGAAAGAATTTTTAAATTCTTTTTAATTTTGTGCATGTGATTTTAAATGTATTTTAATGAATGTTGTGTTAATTCTTTTGGATAAATAGAGTTTATTGATGTTATTGATATTTTTTCCATTTCATTTCTCCATTGGGTTTGTGATAGTGAAATTGCACGCCTTTTCCATGTCCCCATTTCTTAAGTCATAAAGAGCTATTTAAAAACTTAGTGACAACTTGAAGTAAAGACAGTGGCTAAATTTCCTGTTTGCTTTTCAAATAATCCCTTGAAGGTCCCTCTCTTTTCTAGTAAAGACAGAAAAAGTAATCAATAGTTGCCCTAGAGGAAGGGTGGATAAAGCCTCTGTTTCCCTCTTGATTGATAAAACCTCTCCATTCCCAAAGGCTATAATTATTGTAATCAGTATTTGTATTTCACTCCAAAACTTGTAATGATCACCACTGAGTAGTTGAATTAATTGACACTGTCCTTGTTACAGGCATGCTGAGTACAATATATTACATAAAGGAAAGCTCAGAATAAATACATATGTAGGTTGCTAAAGTCCAGTCAACAAATATTTCAGAATATCTCTAGCAAGTGTTTCAAAATATTCCTAGCATTTGCATAACACCTTATGATATTCCATGTCACCTCAATGGGCTCTGAGTTATTTGGCAGTCACGGGCACACGCCCAGCTGAATTAGCCAACGTTTACTGTAAGGACACTGCATTTCAGAGAGATAGAAATAGAGATATTTTAATTTGCGTTAGTGCTTTACGGTTTATAAAGCGATTTCACTGGATGTCTCTCTTCATCTTGTCACAGATTCTGTGAGGTGCCCGTAGAATACTTCAATTTCTAGGGCAAATTAAATTGCTATATCTTAGCAATAAATTACACAGCCCTGAAAAACCCATTGCTGCCGGGTCAATTCAGACTCATAGCAACCCTATAGGACAGATTAGAACTGTCTTATGTCGTTTCCAAGGAGCGGCTGGTGGTTGGAACTGCCAACCATTTACTTGGTAGCCATAGCTCTTAACCAGTGTGCCACTAGGGCTCCAAATTAAAGACATATATATAAACATAAGTTTTTAAAAAAAGAAATCCTCTTTGTTCCTAATTAAGAGTATTGTATTTTTGGAAACCCTGGTGGCCTAGCGGTTAAGTGCTAGGGCAGCTAACCAAAGGGTCGGCACTTCAAATCTGCCAGGCTCTCCTTTGAATATCTATGGGGCAGTTCTACTTTGTCCTGCAGGGCTGCTATGAGTCGAAATCGACTCAACGGCACTGGGTTTGTTTTTGTTTTGTTTTTTTTGGTATTGTATTTTTATTACATATTAAATAAATGGGGGGGGATTCTTATTTATTTTCGCATTACATAAATACCTGGTCTTAATATCTTACTTTCTGTGTGACCCATCTAAAACTATGCTCTGCTATTAAATAAATAAATATATATATATATTTATATATATATCTTAAGACTGAAATGTTCTAAAAATCTCTCCTTTTTCTTTCTACTTGGATGTATTTCTGACAATTATGAAAGTTATTTTTCTTTAACTGATTTGTTATCATGCTGGTATCTCATCTTTAAAACATCAGAATGTGATGGCCTTTATTGCTTTAAGGACGCTAAAAGAGCTCCCTATGCACTAGCCATTTTTCATTGTTAATGTATCCTCACAACAACACTGTGAATCCAAAAAGAATTTGATATTGTTGAAGTAGCAGGAAATCCAAAATGAGAGTGGCTTACTATAGACAATACAGATAAAAGTTTATTTTTCTTTCACATAAAATAAGTACAGACACGGTATACTGGCTTGGCTCTAAAGTCTACAGAGACCTGAGCTCCTCCCAATTCTCCACTTTATCATTCCTGGGATATGGAATGTATTCTTATGGTCCAAGATGATTGCTGGAGTTCCAACCATCATATCTGCCTTACACTTTCAGATTGGAAACAGGAATAAAGGAAAGCAAAGATCCTCGCTTCTTAGAGGACTCTGATAAGAGATTGCACATAGTACTTTCACTTACATATACATGGTCATATCGGAGAGAACACAGTGTTTTATCAGAGGAGCAATTTGCCGAAAGATTGAAGTTTTTTTTTTTTTTTTTTTTTTTTTAGTTACAGGAAAAACAGAAGAATGGGTATTTGAAAGGAGTGAGACCTTTTACCATGGTATCATTGTGTGATGGTTAAGATTGTGTGTCAACTTGGCTGGGCCATGATTCTCAGTGTTTCAGCAGTTGTATAAAGTTGTGCTCATTTCCCTGTTGAAATGTGATATGTGCTCACCCCATGATGGAATCTGCTGAGTGGTACCGGCAGAGTGGGGCCTGTGCAGCTGACCACCCCCTCAGCCTTCAGCTCTCCACCTTCCTCCCTACTTCTTTCCTGCTCCCCTTGCAAATGTTGTTGGCTTGTTCTGGATCCAACAGCTGTCTCTTGTCTGACCTCTGTTTCTTGGGACTTGAGCTAGCAGCTTATATGTCCATCTTGGGATTCACCGATCTCACAGCCTGCGAGCAAGGGTCCTGCTCCCCAACCTACCCATCTTGGGTTCGCCAGCCCGTGCAGCTAAGTGACTCAGGAGAAAACTTGTGGTCTTGCCTGCCGACCTTGGAGACTCCTTAACCATCACAACCCGTGAGCGGGATTCCTGCTCTCCAACCTACTCGCCTTGGGTTCACCAGCTTCTGCAGCTCCGTGAACTGAGAAAGGACTCTGTCCTTATCCAAGGACTTGGGATGTTCCAACCCCTACAATTGCGTGAGCTGTTTCCTTAATATAAATCTCTTTCTGTATATTTATATGCATTTCTGGTTTTGCTTCTCTAGATAACCCAGCCTAAGACACATTGTTTCTGTTTATTCAGGACATAAAACAAAGCCTCACAGGTGTTAAACTGTCTTCAATTTTACACAACAGAATGGCAGAGATTCATTTTAATTTTAGGATTATCTAATTATACGGGCTGATCTTATTTCTATAGCATGTGTATATGCTTTCTCACTCTTTCTATTTTATATTTCTAGGGCATAAGAGCTGTCTCCCACATAGTAGTCATTTAATAAGTATTCAGTGAGTGGAATTGTCTTATGTTATGCAACTCTCTATTTTTTGGTTGGCTTGTTTCCTTTATATATATACATATACACACACACATACATACATGTATACATATATATATTTATAAACACAGATACATAAAGCCCTACTTGAGATAACAAAATATCTATATAAAAAATTAAAGTAAGTTTATTGCCGTAGGTGTTGTAACATCAAAGAGAGAGAGAATACCTTTGCAAATTTATCACCATTCTTGACCAGAAATGTACCCAAGAATCTGTACTATACGTTTTCTTAAAAGACCATTTATAGTTTGTAATATGAATATTAATTAACTTCTTTATTAGTCCAATGGAACATATTTTCCTGGTACTTTTTCATCCTTTTGCCCTTAAATGATTATTACATTTCAAGAATTAAGCGTATCAATGTCAGGCAGGACTGGATGAAAATTTGCAGAACTCTGTGTAAAATGAAAATGCAAGAGCCTTTGTTCAAAAGTTATTAATAATTTCAGGACGGCAACAGTGAAGCATTCAACAAAGAATGGATCCCTTCTGCATGCAGAGCCTGGTGCCAGGTTATGGACAATGGCAGAGTTAATGTATGGTTTACCACCAACAAATGGGTACATTATTCCTTCTCCCTCTGGCAATTCTTCAGCCTGTTGATGACTAGTACTAATTACTCTAAGGTTCCTTTTCCCAGCATTATTTTCTTTGCAGCACATTTCCAAATAAATTAGAATAAATATCTTTTCACAAAGGACTATACCTACCTCTTCAGGATCTTCTAAACAAAAAAAGACCCAAACTCATTGTTGCTGAGTCAGTTCTGACTCATTGCAACCCCATGCATCTCTGAGTAGAACTACTCCAGAATTTTTTCTTGGTTGTGATTTTTATGGAAGCAGATGGCCAGAGCTTTCCTCCACAGCACCTCTGGGTGGGTTTGAATTATTAACCATTACATCAACAGTCCAGAGCAATTGGTTTGCACCACCCAGGAATACCCCAGGTCTTCTAGAATACCTGAATTGCTTATACTTTACTCTCCAGTACAGAATGTGTGTGAGTGTGTATAAAATTAAAAAAAAAAAAAAAGTGAAATTCAAAAAACACCATGTGTTACACAAATCAAAAACAAATTGGAGAAACATTTCGTAACATGGAGAAGCCTGGAAGGCATTATGCTGAGTGAAATTAGTCAGTTGCAAAAGGACAAATATTGTATAAGACCCCTATTATAAGAACGTGAGAAATATTTTAAACTGGGAAGAAAACATTCTTTTGTGGTTACGAGAGGGGGGAGGGAGGGAAGGTGAGAGAGGGGTATTCACTAATTAGATAGTAGATAAGAAGTACTTTAGGTGAAGGGAATAGATGATACACAATACAGGGGAGGTCAGCACATCTGGACTAAACCAAAAGCAAAGAAGTTTCCTGAATAAACTGAATGCTTCGAAGGTCAGCGTAGCAGGGGCAGGGGTCTGGGGACCATGGTTTCAGGGGACATCTAAGTCAACTGGCATAATAAAATCTGTTAAGAAAACATTCTATGTCCCACTTTGGAGAGTGGCGTCTGGGGTCTTAAACACTAGCAAGTGGCCATCTAAGATGCATAAATTGATCTCAACCCACCTGGATTAAAGGAAAATGAAGAACACCAAGGACACAAGGTAATTATGAGCCAAAGAGACAGAAAGGGCCACATGAACCAGAGACTACATCATCCTGAGACCAGAAGAACTAGATGGTGCCTGGCCACAACCGATGACTGCCCTGACAGGGAACACAACAGAGAACTCCTGAGGGAGCAGGAGAGCAGTGGGATGCAGACCCCAAATTCTTGTAAAAAGACCAGACTCAATGGTCTGATTGAGACTAGAAGGACCCCGGTGGTCATGGTCCCCAGACCTTTTGTTGGCCCAGGACAAGAACCATTTCTGAAGCCAACTCTTCAGACATGGATTGGACTGGACAATGGGTTGGAGAGGGATGCTGGTGAGGAGTGAGCTTCTTGGATCAGGTAGACACTTGAGACTATGTTGGTATCTCCTGCCTGTAGGGGAGATGAGAAGGTAGAGGGGTTTAGAAGCTGCTGAAATGGACACGAAACCAGAGAGTGGAGGGAGGAAGTGGGCTGTCTCATTAGGGGGAGAGTAACTGGGGGTATGTAGCAAGGTGTATATAAGTTTTTGTGTGAGAGAGTGACTTGATTAGCAAACTTTTACTTAAGACACAATAAAAATTATTAAAAAAAACAAATTGGATGACATATAGAAAATCATAACTCAAAGGAAATTCTATACTTCTTACAACATAATTATGTTCTACATTATATCTGCTTTTTATTTTTTTTACTATTCAACACTTTGTTGTTAAATTGATTTGAAGTCAGGAAAATAGTACACTAATTTGCATTTTTAACTCGGTAAACTTTTTTGAAGTATAGCATCTATATGTGGCAAATGAAATGCCTGTATGTTCTTAAAGTTGTAGGCTGTATATGACTCAATGTCAAATCACTATTAAGCAGCTGTAAAATTTAAAATTCTCATAAAGTGTTCTTCTAGCAATCTTCTAATGCTCTGATAATGAAATAGGAACACCTTTAAAGTGTTTACCTTAGGAAAAAACAAAAAGGAAGGAAGAAAGAAAGATTGACTTTGTACACTATTTTCAGAAATAAATTATCTGGCATTGCTGCTAAGTTTCTCTGAAAGCTTCTTTCTCAAAGATATTAGATATTATGCACCCTACTACAATGCAAACAAAAGATTCTTCCAGCATAAGAGCATAGGTAAAGTGGTATTTTGTGAAAATAGGTTTTTGATTATTTTTAAGTTAGAACAATGAGCTTAAAAGTAGCATTTATATATATATCGTATTACACACATACATAAATCTGTATTAATATAGAGTATATTCATTTCTTGTCTTGCAATGCAGTTAGAAAGAAATGTCAACCTTTGAATAAAATTGCCTTAAAAAAAAAAAAAAAGAAAGAAGTTTGATTATTTTACTTCAAACATGTCTATAGAAAGAGAGAACACAGGCTCAGGAAATCAGTACTCTGGTTTCAGATTTCTATGATTCTCTGTGCTTTGTTTTCCTCTATATATTGGTTTCATATCCATTTAGTTATAAGATGGCTGTACCATTTCCAGGCATCACATCAAGAACACCAGAATGACAACAGACAGCCCCTTCACCTACAGTGTCTCCAAACTGAAGTAAAGAAATCTTTCCCAGAAGGCTTCTAGCAGCACTCCACATGGAATCACACGTGGATTCCTAAACCAATCAGTGGCGAGAAAAAGCTAATAATTTGCAGTAGGGTATAGGTCAGTTAGTTTAATCTAAATTATGCTATAGTTCAAGGCAAAAACCTCAGGAATGTCCCACTAAAATATATATATATATTTCTTTACCACATTACGTGTCCATCCTGACTCCACTTCAGCTCTGCCTCATGTCATCATCAGACTGGTTCTAAAGCTGAAGGAGCACCTTAGATATGGTAGAGAGTAGAGAGGGGCAGGCATACACTGGCTCTTAGGTTCCACTAGGAAGTGAGGACTTCTCATATTTTATTGTCTAGAGCATGTCATAGCCGAGTTCCAACATCAGTAGATTTGGGCATAATTATTCCTCAGAGTGAAGCCCCACCAAAGGGAACCCGATTAGGGCAACTGCAATGTTAACATCAGTAGAGTCTATCAAAGGCAGTCAACACCAAAAACATCACCCTTCCCCTTCGGTATCTCTTTATACATCCATGGTTGCTCTTTAGACTAGCTGCGTCTGTAGCACAGAATGTGGTACCATAAAAAGGGGCCATCTCAGGCTTGTTTAGAAACTATCAGAATAATCTAACTCTTCAAACCTTTTGTTGTGAACACAGATAAAGGGAGTATTTTTCCCTTAGATTAAAGTAAGGCAAAAGAACCTGTTTATAACCGCCTATTTCTGAAGTTTCTGATTTAGGCTATTCCATTTTTTTTTTTCTCTCTCTCATTTACTACCTATTGATGGAATCATTATTTTTTGAATTTTTCAAAGTGACAAAATGCACCATACAAGTAGAAATTTTCCAAGTAAATATCAATAGCACATTGTCGGTTGTTAAATGTAATTATTTTAAAAAGTAAGCTTTTCCTTATATGTTTCCTAACAAACGTGTCTAACTTTTCTTCACAAAAATGCCATTATATTTATATTGATTTCTAGTGACACATATTTCTTGTAATATTAAGCCATTTTATTTAAGTCCTTTTCCTTTGTGGTTAAAATGTTTACCTTTGCACATATGCAATACATTCTAATACTGGAATGCTTTATTATTATTATTCATGTGTGTTGTTTTCATCATCATGAATTATTATAAGTATTTAGCAAGAAAAATGTTTTTCAAATTTTGATAATTCAAAGTCATTCCTATACCCTATATGTGTATACACACACACATACATTGCTTATAATAATGAATTCTCATTACTTAAAATTATTAAAACATAATTTTAATTGGCGCCCTGGTGGCACAGTGGTTAAGTGTTTGGCTGCTAACCAAAAGGTCAGCAGTTCGAATCCACCAGCCATTCCTTGAGAATCCTGTGGGACAGTTCTTCTCTGTCTTATAGTGTCTCTATGGATCAGAATCAACTCAACCACAATGGGGTTTTAAATACATTTTTTTGAAAAACAAAATAATAGCAATCAACAAGCAACTCATGAAAACTCTTCGTGAAGTTTATAGTGTAATGATGAAATTGGAGTTTTTCCTTACACGATTTCAAAGCAAAAGAAAAAAGTTTTACCGTGAAAGGTTGTTTCATTTCTCTTTACATTTTCATGAGGAATGTGGCATCTTTTCAACGTTTTCTATTGTGATCTATAGACATACAATGATTATAAAAATATGTATAATGTGAATGATGTGGAGCTTATAAATAAGCCTTCAATACACTCTAGTTGAACCAGAAAGGGGAAGAGAAAGTCTAAGTTCTTCTCTGCTTCAGGCCATGATGGAGTGAGTGGTACTAGACTTAACCTCTCACAGTGAACAATGATAAAATGTGAAAAAATATATAAGGCTTGTTTTTCCAATATTTAAAATTAGTGTCTTCAAAAAGGAATTACCTCTGCTTGATACTTAATTTTGTACAGTGTATAGGTACAACATGAATTTCAAAGACACTCCTGTAGTTTATTTTTTATGTCCCATATTTATTACATATGTAGAAACTTTGGCATTTTCAATATGCTTTTTTTCTGAAAAAATTAATTTGCTATCATTAGGAAAACAAGACAAAGGGAATTATCCACGTACACTAAGCTAGCATTGGCTATGAAATTCAAAGTTCAACACTCACACACACAAACACAGAAAAAATAAACACCTTCAATCCATTAGCTGCAGCAAATCTGAAGCTCAAATGATAATTGAATTTCATGGGCTTTAACTTTTTCTTGGATGATGCATATTCCATACTTAAAACTTATAATTATAAAGTAAATGAAATAATTTCCTAAGCTAAACCCAAATTGATTTAATTCTCTTTAGGCTCAAACAAATACGCCAGTACACATATAAGCCTTTATAAAAGCATACTACTCTGTGAAAAAGAACCATTTAAAAACAGAATGTTATTATGAGTCCTAACAAGAAAATCATTTTGAGAAAATGTTAACTCAATTTTGTGATTGTTTTTTAACTTATATCCTGTGTTAAATAGAGTTTAAGATTAAAATTGCACAAAGGTATTTTACAGCCTTTACTTACTGATTTTTTTTTTAAGGTAGATCCTATTTAGAAAAAGGTTTAAGGTGTATTTTAAATTAAAGCAGCCCAATAAGATTAAAAATAAAGAGAGGGTTAAAATATTTCACCTTTAAGGGGATGATTACCTAATGCACATTTCTGTTTTTACTGCTTCCTTTGCTTCCTTTCTATATTTGCATGCCTCTTAAACATATTCACATAAATGTGTTACTGTCCTCTCAAAAACTAAACCTATCCTATTTGCCCCCCAAAACAACTGTGCTCTTTGTCCTTTCGTGACTAAGGCCTGACTAATGCCATCTAGTTGATTCCAACTCATAGCAACACCATAGGACAGAGTAAACTGCCCCATAGGATTTCCAAGGAGCGACTGGTGGATTCAAACTGCTGACTTTTTGGTTAGCAACTGAACACTTAACCGCTGCATCACCAGGGCTCCTTTTATACAGACTTAATATTAATGGTATATTCATGATAGTGATTTATGTTGATGCTTATTTTTATACTTTTTCCTTCTGTTTTTATTAGTGCCTGTTCAAATAGATTAAATTGAGTTCATCTGATTTTACGCCTGGTGATGAATATTGCAGTCACCTGGAATAGACCATCTTGTTCAGGGATAATCTCTTGAGTGCTTCCTCTTAAGCAAACTTCAGGAGCAGACAACATTTATCATGGAATCCCAGTCTAAAAAACTGTCTGATATATTTGGGATTCCATGCCATTCTGAGTTGAAACTATTAACTGGAAAAATTAAAGTTGTGATTTTTTTTATCCTGAGATTGTGGAAAAACAGTATTTTAAGGTCTTAATTAGGACTGTTTACAAACCTTATTGCCTAATTCCAATCAGTAGTACAGGAGCCATCTGATGTTAGAAAAATGGCATATGCTGTTGAATGATTTTTGCACAGATGTGTAAGAAATTTACAACTGATTTTGGAGGTAGAAGTAGACTGTGATGAACCCTAGCTCTTAAGAATCCTACAGAATGTTTTAAAATTCATTGTCAAGACAAGAATATAACGTTGTTTTTGTTAGGTGCTGTAGAGTCACTTGCAACGCATATCAACCTTATGTATAACAGAACAAAATGCTGCCCGATCTAGTACCATCCTCACAGCCACCGCTGTGTTTGAGCCCATTGTTGCAGCCACTCTGTAAATCCAGCCCATTGAAGATCTTCCTCTATGTCTCTGATCCAGTGCTTTACCAGCCATGATGTTCTTCTCTAGAGACTGGTATCTCCTGATAACATGTCCAAAATAAGTGAGATGAAGGCTCGCTATCTTCACTCCTAAGGAGTATTCTGGCTGTACTTCTTCTAAGACTGATTTTTTTCATAATTCTGGCAGTCCATGGTATATTCAATATTCTTTGCCAGCCTATAGTCGCTAATATAGTAATCAGCCTAATATTTAATATGGTAGAGTATATGAATACAACCTTATTAGGTTATGAATAGCATGTTCATTTCTCTGTTATATTTAAGGAATGCAGAAACACAAAAGGTGATTTTAAAGACTCCTAACTCAGCTTCATTTTTTTTCCCTGATGGAGAAAAAGGGGTACATAAGGTTGGCATTTATAAGTCTAAAAACATGAGAACAGTCCGCTCAATAAACAAGTTGGAAAAGGTGTGAAATAATTGATATCAAAGACAGAGTATTTTATGATATTTTATGTAAAAGACTTTTAAAATTTTTCTGGTGCTGTTTATTGAAATGATGTAAGGATAGCTGATGTCAGAAAGTCATGGTACGTGTGTGTACAACCTGAATCTTAAATTCGTATACCAACCAAAACCAAACTTGTTGCTATCAATTCAATTCTGACCCATAGCAACCCTATAGGACAGAGAAAAACTGCGCCATAAGGTTTCCAAGGAGCATCTGGTGGATTCAGACTTCCGAACTACTGGTTAGCAGCCGTAGCTCTTAACCACTATGCCACCAGGGTTTCCAAAATTCATATAGGAATGCAAAAGACCTAGAATAATCAAGACAATATTAAGTAAGGAAAGGAAAGTTGGAAGAGCTATGCCACCACATGTCAAAACTTATCATAGAGTTACAATACTTTAGTGTGTTTAGTTGTATGTATAAACATATAGAACAATAACATGAAACTGAGAGTCCAGAAACAGACCCACATATTTATTCACTATATTTACAACAAAATTTCCACTGCATTTCAGTGTGTGTGTGTGTGTGTTTGTGCGCACATGTGTGTGTGGTGGGGGAGGTAGGGTGGTATTTTCAATAAATGGTGGTAAGTCAGTTTGCTATCCATAATGAACTCGTTGCCGTCTAGTCAATTCTAACTCATAGCAACCCTATAGGACAGAATAGGACTGTCCCACAAAGTTTCCAAGGAGTACCTGGTGAATTTGAACTGTCGACCGTTTGGTTAGCAGCCTTAGCACTTAACCACTACGTCTCCAAGGTTTCCTAACCGTAAGGGGAATTAAAAAGAAGACTCTTGATCCTTATCTTATAATAAATTAATTAAATATGTTTTTTTTATAGACCTAAATGTGGAAGATAAACCAATTAAGCTTCTAGAAGAAAGCACAGTAGAATGTTTTCAAGATCTTGGGATAGGACACAAAGCAATAACCATAAAATAAAATGTTGATAAATCAGCCTTTATTAAATTATGACTAAAAAAAAAAAGGTGTTTGCTGTGCATATAGTAAGGAACTCTGGTGGTACAATGGTTAAGCTCTTGGCTGCTAACTTAAAGGTGTGCAGTTCAAACCCATTAGCCACTCTGTGGATGTAAAGCAATTTGCTCCCGTAAAGATCACAGCCTAGGAAACTCTATGGGGTAGTTCTCTTCTGTCATATAGGGTCCCTATGAGTAGGATTCAACTTGATGGCACACAACAGCAACATGTATATACCTGACAAAATAATCATATCCAGAAAACATAACAAGTTCTCACAAATCAATACAGAAATTGCAGACAACTCAAAAAATGGCCAAAAATGTAATTTTTTATCAGAGAATTGAAAATTAAACCAAAACAAAATTTCAATACAAAATCCACAAGAAAGGCTAAAAGCGAAAAAAAAGATCAAACAAATGCAGGAGAGAATATGGAGCAACTAGAAATTGATTCTATTATGCGTGATAGCATAAATTGAAACCACTACTTTGGGAGGTGTTTAGTGTAAACAACTAAAATTAAACATACATGTATAGAGTTAGTCAACATATCATCTTTTGGAGATATACCCAACAAAATGATTGCTTATATCCACCAGACTACATGCAGCAATATTTATAGAAGCTTATTTGTAATGGTCAAAAACTAGGAAAAAATCCAAATGTACACTATCAGTAGAATGTGTTATTTATATTATGTGCATAAAACAGAATGATGCATGGCATCAAGAAAGTGTCCATGATTCTCTAAATAAATGTAGAGATATTTTGTGTTGAGGAATTAGAATACTCGATATTGTTAAGACGTCAATTCTTTCCAAATTTATCTATATATTCAAATTTCAATCAAACTTTCAACAAGTCATTTTGTGGATATCAAGAAACTGATTCTAAACTTTATATGGAAAGATAAAAAAAAAAACAAACCTAGAGTGAACAACAAAGTACAGAACAGCAAAATTGTAGATCTGTTATCATCCCACTTTAAGACCTACTATAAAGCTATAATAATCAAAAGACAGTAATATTGGTGAAAAAATAGCCACATAAAACAATGGAACACAGTAGAGTGATTAGAAACAAATATAGACAAATAGAATCGACTGATCTTCCGCAAAGGAGCAAAGGTAATACAATGGATTAAGTATAGTCTTTTCAATAAATAGTACTAGAAAAATTGGATGTCCATATTAAAAAAAATAAAAATAAAAGGAGGAGGAGGAGAACCTAGACACAGAACTTTCACGAAAATGAACTACAAGTGGAACATAGACATAAATGTAAAACATATGACTACGAAACTTATAGATGATAACGCAGTAGGTGTATATACTTCTCGCAGTTTCATTAGTAGGCGTGCATGTTTGAAGGATCTTTGTACAGGTACGTCAGAATCCGTGTAGACGATGTTCATAGCAATACTGTATATAATAGCTCTCAATAGGAACGAACCAAATGTCCATCAATAGAGGAGGAATAAGTAAATAATATCACATTCCAAGACTGGAATATTGAGCAGTAGTGCAAATAAACCATGAATAGAGTCTTCGACATGAATTACTCTAAAACATAAGGTTAAGCTAAACTGTCAAGTTCAAGAAAAATGCACAGGTCAAAATTTAGTCTAACATATATGCTTTTTCCTACACTAATTTTTGTAATGTGTAAGAAGTAACTCTTCAACATATTCTTGCATATGACTATGGTAAGCTAAAAAATTAGCTTACCCTTTTTTTTTCCATGGCGAAGTATGTATTTTGATTTTGATTTATGAGAATGCATACTTACAAATGAAAGAACAGATCATGTTCAATTATTTACCTAAAAAGGAATGTTGTTGTTAGCTTCCATTGAGTCAACTTCAACTCATGCTGACCTTATGTACAACAAAAGGAAACTTTGTTAGATTCTGCATCATCCTCACTCATTCACATGGTCAATTTCATCACTGTGGCTATTGTGCCAATCCATGTTATTGAGGATCTCCCACACTCTCGTGAGCACTCGGCATCACCATCACGATGGTCTCCTCCAGTGATTGATCCCTTCTGATAACATGTCCAAAGCTATCAAGTCAGATAATGTTCTATTGTGATCCAGAAACTTTTCATTGATTGATTTTCAAAAGTGGACCAGTAGGCTTTTCTTTCTTGTATGCCTTAGCCTGCAAGCTTTGTTGAAATCTGTCCAAAATGGGTGACCCTACTGGTACTTGAAATACCTATGACATAGCTTCTAGTATCACAGTAACATGCAAGCCACCCTAGTACCATCAACTGACAGTTAAGTGGAGGGAAATAATATGGTAGACAAATAACCAAACCCACTGTCGTCAAGTCGATTCCGACTCATAGCAACCCTATAGGACAGAGTAGAACTGCCCCACAGAGTTTCCAAGGAGTACCTGGTGGATTTGAACTGCCGACCCTTTAGTTAGCAGCTGTAGCACTTAACCACTATGTCACCGGGGTTTCCGGTAGACTAATAAAGGATTCATTAAATTACATTGTGTCAATTTAATAACATGGTATTGTAAAATAAATGTTTGAATATAGTGTGTTATGTATTATGCCACATACTCCTCCTTCTCCCATTTTTCATCTTTTTCCTTCCTAAAGGAACTTGAACTTTTTGACCAGATGGTCTTAGCCTGAATGTACAGATGATTCATTCTTTTATAAAATTCACAAATAAATAGAATATCAAGTATGTAGTATTTAATATTATAGAACAGAGGTTGACAAGCTATGTCTTATAGGTCAAATCTCCCTGCTACTTGTTTGTGTCCTATTTGTGAGTTAAGAATTTTTTAAAAAATATTTTTAATGATAGGAGACAATTAAATGAATATTTATTGACACATAACAAATACATGAAATTCAAATTGGAACACAATCATATTAATTCATTTACATATTATCTCTGGTAGAGCTGAGTAGTTGTGACAGTTGAATAGTTGCCTACACGGTATGAAATATTTACTCTCTGGCCCTTTCTAGAAAAGTTTGCTGATGCCTAGTTTTGGGTTAGTGTAGAACATATTACGGCAATATCTACCGAATTTTTTTCTCATTGAAAGCTGAAAATTATTTTATGTTTTGTCTCTGGAAGTTAATTTTATGAAGAAGTTAATTTTCATAATTTTATGAAGAAGTTAACTTTTTGTTTGTTTTGGGAATCTGTTATTGTTCAATATTAAGGATATTTTAGTATGCTATAATTGCTTGCAGTTTTGTATTTTACATTCTCATCCTTTGGGAAATAATGCTTAGTAATGTTGATCGGTGTCTCATGAAAAGAAGGAGTTCTTAGTGGAAACTCAGAGTTAAACAAGGTTACATGTTTTCACTGTAGAATCTTTTCTTGCTTTTAACATTCCCATTTGTTTTGTGAATTCTTAGTGTGGGACATTGCATGTAGCATTTCTAAATTTATTTAATCACAAAGTCTTTTTTATGTGGTTATACTCTGTGAAATACCCCTGAGGAGAAACTACTCTGGGCATAGAAAATTTATAAGGGAGGTAAACTCCTTTTGAGGATTCAACCATATTTTTTCCTTTGAAACAGAAATAGAATATTGTTGATTAGTAAAGTCCTTAAAATACTATGAATACAATTATAGCAATGGTTATCCATCCCAGTTTGGGAATATACTTGATGTAATCATCTATATTTTCATTTGCTGTTACTTAATAATGAATTTTCAAGTATAGCTAATTATTTCATGCCTAATATATTTTAATGGAACTCCTCAGTAGAAAGGCTTGGCTATTTGATTCCGAAAATTCAGCCTCTGGAGCACAGCTATACTCTGATAGGGGTCGCCATGAATCAGAATCAATTCAAGAACACCTTTTTTGTGTGTGTGTGTTAGAGTGATTTAATTTTCTTTGTCAATGAAAAACACTTAAAATAATCTGTCTCCAAAATTTTGATTCATGTAAAATCATATCATTTATTGTTATATTGTTAAATTCCTCTAGAATTTTTTCTAGCCAAGGTTGTACAGAATGAAAAGTTTCCATTATTTAAATGTTTAACTGTTAAAGATTGCCATCTCAGAACAGATGAACATTAAACCTTTGCCTTTTCAAACTTAATGACAAAAATGTCTTTATGCCATACGCTTTCCTGTAAAAAAAGTAAAAGTTGCACCGTCTTAACACGTGTCTTCCCTTTTTATGCAGTTACTTTATTTGGCAGGAAATGAGCATATATTTCCTTCTGCTGGAGAAAGCAATTTGTGAATCATATATAGCTTGAAGAAAGCACCACCTTATTCAAAATATAAATCATATGATATTGTTATACAGGATGAATAAAGCAATGAAGAAAGCATGGACTGAGAATAGATTAGATTGCATTATAAAGACATCAAAGTAAACTGATCTAAAGGGTGTAGTGTGAATGGACTGAAATTCAAAGATATTTCATTGCTACTTAAGTCAATGGGAATTTAGTGAACAAATGCTCATTTTCTATTATAGATTTTCTTGAACACTGAGAATTAATGTGAGACCTTTATCAGAAAGTCTATTATATTATTATACTAATTGTATGTTGGATCATGTGCTTAACTAAATGAATTTTCCTAGTAAGATTTTTCTTTAAAACTCATGCTTTAAATGATTAAATAAAAACCATTGCACTTTTAATACTTTAGTGATGCTCTTCTACTTCTAGTTGTGCCATTGTAATTGTCTCCAACTTAAATATCAACTATGACAAAGTTCATTCTATATTTTTTAATTGAAATTTTAATGAATCCAAAAAATATCCTCACAAATTCTATCTGAACACTCTGATGCCTTCACTGTATCGACTTTTATTTTTCACATTCTCATTGCACTGTCATCCTATGGCTTTTGTAGCTACTGGCAAAACGCCTGCTTACAGAAATCAAAAGTAGAGAAGGCATCAATTTTTTTCCATCAGCTAAGTTAAATTCTTCTTAGATCCCCCTACCATAATTCCTCTTAGGCTCAAATGCCAGGATCTAGCAAAGGGGCCAAAGAAAATTCAGAGTGATTTAGAAATCATGAGTCATTTCTTGCTTTTCGATACATTAGCCGCTAAAAAATTCAGGGTTCTGTTAGCATGAAAAAAATGTAGAATGTCTCTATTGAATTAACAACTCACAGTATCTACCCTACCCACTGTGAAAGTTGTTACAAGGAGAATTTGATAGCATTTGGTGAAATTTTTTAATCCTTTCCTTTACTGCCAATGCCCATCAAGTTAGCCACAAATTGGATTAAGGAAATGGACACAAAAAGTGGATCCTGAAGACCTGAGGGTAATATCTTGATGTTAGAAAAGAATTTGTAACAGTAGTTAAGCAATCATTTCATCATCTGCATATTTTAAGTTATACTGAGTGTTTACATACAAAATATGAAAATGCGTGAAAGTATGTGAAGATGCTGTTATTTATAAAACAACATACATTTAATGTTAAGTATATTGTCTTAATAAATTGAAAAATGTTTACTCCTAATGATGCATTTTTAGCAAGTCTCATTTCTTTTAATATGTAGAAAATATAACAATTTAAATATTATAAAGAAAAACAAAATTTCTTAAAAATCATTTCAATTTAATAGGACTCTTAAAGCTTTTCATCAGTCTAGTTCACCACTCTCCATTATGACTAAACAGAGATAAATTCTAGAATTTCATATAGAACAAAATTGTTATGTTGTCATTCCCATATACCAAAGAGCTTTATGTTTTATTTTAGCATATTTGTGAAAAACTTTCTGGGTGATAAAGCATATTTATATTTGGTTTTTGTCAGGATAAAACAAAAGCAAAAATTCCACGTCTGTAAAGTTAAAAAACAAAACAAATATCAAACGCCTATATGCCAGATACCAACTAGAATTGAGTCTCTTCAGCACAGACAGAAGTAAAAATAAATGGCATTAAAGTTAAACACTATTGTTGAGAAGAGAGCTTAGTGAAAACAGTGAATCAAAAATAAGATGTCTTCAGGGAAGTAAAATGTCTAAGATAACTTAAGGCTTATATCTTTGGCTTATATTATTTCATATATATCATATAGATGGTGTTGCCTGTTCTGGGAAAAATAGTAAGTGATACAAAAAATAGTATTTTTTTTGGTAAAGACAATGTCTAGCTACAATCAAATATAACATATCTAGATGGTTCAGCAATTCAATAAAATTGATTGCAAATAATATGAAACAAGTTATATCAGAAAGAATAATTCACAACCAGAAACAATTTTTACAAAATACTGCTTCAAACATAAATTTGACAGAGTACAGTAAAATATCCACTTATAATTTTAACTATAAAATATTACAATCAAAGATGACATGAACCATCATTTGATATGTGAAACCTCATAAATCTTCCATAATTTTCTCCTTTTACAGACATTCACTATTCTATTCAAACAGCTACAGCCAACATCATCATTTCAGTTGAAGGAAACATGTAATCGTAAAATATCAGGAGTTTGTCCCTGCGGATATGAGACTTACTTTTAATGTTCATTTTGTTTTCAGTACAAACGTATGTGACATTTTTGTTGTTAGGTGCCCTCCAGTCAGTTTCCACTCATAGTGACCCTATGTACAACAGAACGAAGCACTGCCTTGTCCTGCACCATCCTCACAGTTGTTGCTTTGTTCGAGCCCACTGTTACAGCCACTGTGTCAATCCATCTCATTGACGGACATACGTGGTACATGTATATACAATTTTAAACTGTCTCTGCTTAGTATAAATAGTTCCTAAAATTATCTTACTATTTTAGAGGGGAGTCTAAATTCAGAGATGTATCATGAAAATATTTTTTCCAGAAACCATAAATAGTGCTATTTTGAACTCCACATTCCATTACATATAAACCTGTTGCCATCGAGTCAATTCCAACTCATAGCGACTCTATAGGACAGAGCAGAACTGTCCCACAGACTTTCAAAGGAGCACCTAGTGGATTCAAACTGCTGACCTTTTGATTAGCAGCTATAGCTCTTAACTACTACGCCACCAGACTTTCCTCTATTACATATAACCCAGTGCTGTCGATATAGGTTGCCTGAATTAAAATATTTAGGAATTACCTCATGAGATACCTAAAAATAATATTTTCAATAAGGTTTATCAATCACTGTAATGATCCCCTGTTTAAGTAAAGTATTTAAACAGTAGTTCAGCAGAAAATGTTTGTTAATAACCAATTCAGAGTAGGAAACAGCTCAAGGTTTTGGATACAAATAGAACTTAGTTCAAATTCTGGCACTGGCAATTTACTAGGGGTATAACCTTGGACAAGTTAAAATTTTCTAAAACATCATATATTATGTTGTTGTTAGTTGCCATGGAGCCAGCCACTGACTCGTAATGACTCCACACACAGTGGAATTGAACTGTTGTGATCTACAGGGTTTTTATTGGGTGATTTTCAGAAGTAGATTGCTGGGGCTTTCTTCCTAGTCTGTCTTAAGTCTGGAAGCTCTAGTGACAGCTGTGTTCAGCATCATTGCAACATGCAAGCCTCCACTGACAGACAAGAGGTAGCTGTGCTTGCACCCACTGGAATCAAACTCAGGTCTCCTGCATGAAGGCACATATTCTACCAGTAAGCTACACTACCTTCCTTAATATTTTAAGTGTAAAATCAAAACAATTGTAATACCTACCTTATAGGGTGAGAGTGACTATTTAGCTGAAATTATGTATGTAGATTAAATGATCAAAACCTGGCACACACACACACACAAATGACTTAGTAAGTTATATTAAGACTTTAAAATTGCTGAGTAAGAAAATCTGAAGATTCTTTCAGAAAGTTATAAAAATAATTGAATAAGTAACTAACATATCTAAGCATTCAAAGGATCACACACACAATACTAAGATTCATCAATGGTTATAAGAAGCATCATTTTCCCCTTGGATTCTAGGTATTATAATGAACAATAAATTTTTTTTTCTCTGTGAAGCAATAGTGAGCAATATTAAAATCTATGTTTTTGTAATACTATTGGTAAAACTTGAATTCAGTACATATAAATTAATGCAATTTTAAAACTTACATAAACTATCAAGACTTGGTTAAAAAAAAAAAAACAACCTTCACATTTCATTTATCCATTTCATTTTTATTATTCTCAGTAAATACAAATGTATTGTCTATCAACAAATCTGCTAACAAAAAAAGTAATAAAATACATTATGTTATATTGTCTATCTGTCCACCTGATTTCACTGCTGTGTAAAATCTATAAATAAAATTCCTCCTGGATATTAAAGCAATTTACTTCAGTTATTTTTAATGACTTTTATTAAATTTTACCAAATACTTGATATACATAAGTATTAATATGAATTACATTTACACATTATTAGAGATGTTTGTAGTGAATTATATTGATTTAGACAGACTATTCAAGACATTCATTTTAGGGTATTTAACATGGGTAGATGTTGAGATTAAGATATACTATTTATAGAAAAATTGTGGGTGAAAAGGCTTATTTATATGAGGAAATTAAGCAAAAATGGCTTTTTCAGGTAAAACCCATCATGGCATGTGTATTTTTGTATATTTTTGAATAGAGAAAGAGAGGGAGAGAGAAAAAATAAATGAAAATCTGATCTTATCTGGGATTTTAATTTGTATATAACACTTACTATCTTAGAGAAGACAGAAACCAAGTCCAGCATTCAAAAGAATGAATAGCCCAACCAGAGAAGAGAGCTGTGTGCATTTAGGGCTATGAAAATAGCAAGAAAATACACAAAAACAACCCTTTTCTGCAGCAATGAATAACTGACGGAGGGAGGTATTTTGCAGAACATGTTAGAGGAAAGTAAATAACCTATGCAAGAATAATATTGGTAAAGAAGTTCCATTTAAAATGTTCTTTTGAGGGTGACAGATGCAGAGGTAGGATTTTTGACCAGTAACTATGAGTGTGATGTTTCAAGAAAGGAGAATTGAGTATTTCATTCATCTGATGGGAAGGAGAAAATTTAGGAAAAATATAAGAGAGTCTGCATAACTTGGATAACACAAGAAAAAGATGAATCATGGCCAGACTGGAACAGATTCTTTCAGCCATTATCAGCCTCAGAATTTTCACCAATTGTGAAAAATGTTTATCAATACGAACCTCCTCCCTCATTTGTAGTTCGTTTTATATAATCACTATTATGTGAAATGTATGACAATACTTACAGATTTTTTTTCTTTTTTAACAATAAAGGATCATAGTTGGTGCAAACAGTTAATACGCTCAACCGCTGATCAAAAGGTTGAGACTTGAGTTCACCCGGAGGCTCCCAGGAAGACAGTCCTGGTGACCTATTTCTGACACAGCCGTCGTTGCAACCCCCCTGGAGCATGGTTCTTTTGGTAAACACATGGAGTCCCCACAAGTCACAGCCCGTTTTTTGTTTTCTTTTCTTTTAATCAAAAGTAAAATTGAGCACTTGTTATGTGCCAGCAGGGATACTAATATCCAACCAGTCCATTAACAGGTCTTGCGAGCTTTTTTGGCATTCTGTAGTTAAATCAATAAACGATAAATGTGTGCTTAATTATTATTATTTTTACTTTAACTAGCAACACTCCTTTACCTGCTACCCACCTATCAATATGCCAAAAAAGAAAAAAAAAAGGAGTGAAAGGAACTGAACTAGAGTTGGACCATACCTCCGGAATAAAATGTATAGAGTCATTTACAGCTAATGGAGGCTCTTGAAATGGAGGGAGGTTTAGAAATAGAGTACTGTAAGCGCTCCCCTGCATAAGGGTGACATTTGTTGCTACAGAAAAGGCAACGTGACAGCCAAAGTAATGGTAGGAATATACTTTTATTCCTCATGTAATTAGTCTGTGGGTTTTTCTTTTGGTGGTTTGAGGTTGTTTGTTTTTCAAGGAATTTTTTATTTTTATACGTTGCAGAGGTGTGTGTACTTGGCTCTTAACATAACTACTTTAAGAATCTAATATCTGCTAAGGAGACTGAAGAGATCTTTAACCACCCACCTGTATTTCAACCATGGAACAAACTCTAAACACCATCCTCATTAAGCACTAGTAACTGAGTAGATGATTTGAAGAGTGCCTCTGTGGCTTCTGGTCAGTTCCAGAAAAATCTAATATTTAAGAGACAAGCAGGACAGAGAAACTAACGGGAATTCCATTAAGAAGGAGAGTGGATGGAGAAAAGAGGAAGAGATAATAAAGATATAAGTGATGCACATAATTTGGAATGACCTTACCTTGTGTGCTACGGAGCTCAATATATGTTGTTCTATCACTGTGCAACTATGCTGAAATCTACCTGACCCTTCAACAAAGAACTTCAAACAATCCCCATTCGCCGTTGTGCAAGTTTTCTCTGAGGGAACATGGCAAGACACAACAAACAACAATAGAAGATGACAGCAGATTAAGGGAAGTAGACTTCCACGAAACAGATGGTCAGAGTCATCATACACCTCTGTGGATTACAACAGAGTAAAAATAATTCTTGATTATTATTCCTAGATTAGTAAATTTAACCCTTCAAGAACATGAAATAATGTTTACTCATGATAAATTACTCAGCCATATATTCTGAAGTGTAAAAATGAAAAAGGTTAAAATGATGTTTTTCAGTGACTAGAGAAATGAATATAGAATATAGTTATTTTATTTGAAACAATGAAATATCTATAGTATTTCACCTCTATTAAAGAAAGTACACACATAAAACATTCAATGTACTGTAAATTTTAGGCAATGTATCAATCAGTGTTTGCCAAATTACTTCTTCCAACTTTTTTTTGTAATTATGATCGATCCTCTTAAGAATATTCAACTGTATTACATTTGTGAAAATCAGTTGAAGTTTATATTCTCCCAGACAACTAAATGAGTTTTCTTAATGACTTATTTTTTAACAAAAAATATTGAAAACACTATATAATGTAGTAAATAATTGAGAAACTGTAGAAAAGTTAGAAAAATGCAAAGCTTTGAGGATGGGCACTAAGACTTTTTGTGAAGCAAGAAAATAAACCTCACCCAATATTTACCACCCAATACTAGTAATAGGAACTCTGGTGAGCAGTTGTGTAGAAGCTTGATGAATGAACTCTTAAGTATTACAAGCAGGTGAGCGTGTATCTAGAGCTGGCAGGAGGGAGTAGATCCAGCAAGTTGTCTCAGTTTGACAAATAATAGTTAAGTTTTATTCTCAACAAAAGTTCTTCTAAATTCTTTGCCTTATTAAATAACTAATTAAATAATCTTTACAACATCCATATAAAGTAACCCATAACCCATTGCCAACTAATCGATTCTGACTCATAGCGACCCTATAGGACAGAGTAGAACTGCCCCATAGAGGTTCCAAGGAGCACCTGGCGGATTCGAACTGCCGACCCTTTGGTTAGCAGCCATAGCACTTAACCACTACACCACCAGGGCTTCCTCCATATAAAGTAAAAAAAGAAAAAAAATTTTTCTTTTAGTTAGTAGCTACTATTATTTCCATTATTAGAAATCACGGAACTGAGCTACAGAGAACTAAAAGAGCTTTCTTGAGATTACACAGCAAATAAGTGATAGAACTACTGAGACACCTAAATATATTACAAACAAAACATGCAAGATTAAAGTTAGGATGTTGTTCTGCAATTTACCTTGATTGCATAATATGCAATAATTCCAATGTGAGGGGGAACTGAGGCCATATACATGATTAAAGTTTTCAACAGTATAGGTGGTGTGGGCAGGGAAACTTAATTACATTTAGAAAAAGAAAGAACTGTGATTTTTTCTTCAATTTTAATTCATGAGTCAATGCATAAGTGATATAAATCAATATGAGTTTCTGTTTTTAAGTGTTAAATTTGTATATACACACAGGTTGATTTCATTTTTTTTTTATATCTATGTCTATGTCATGTCTATATCAGTCATCTATATTATCTATTTTTATATCTACCTATACATATATGCAGAGATTGATTATATATATATATGTATGTATTTTATGATCGAGGAGTAAAGGTGGTGTTATCTTACAAAAAAATATACTGCAAACTCATTCAGCCCATTTGGAAACTCTAGGAGGTATGGAATCCTTTCTCCACCCTCAAAAAGCATTGTGAATATAATCACCTCCTAGAGTTGTTTATCAAATCAAATATCCTGTGATTTTTATACTATTATGGGATTTCTCTGCTTAAGGGTATGATTGCAAGTTAATACATCATATGATAGAAACTTGCCATAATCTAGTGATTATAAATCTTTTAGATTTCTGTTCAAAAATAAAGATTTATGAGCAAGAGTTGCATTCTTCTTTTCTTTCATGTATAGTCTTAGGATTCTATGAATAATTCAATATGGAAAATGTCACTTTCAAAGATATGGTAAATAGTAAAGTTGTGTGTGACTTTATGCAAGTGTGTCTATGTATACATAAACAACTTAAGGTATAACATGTATCAAAATTAGGAAATCTTATTTAAATATTTTCTGAATTTTGAATATATCCTTAAAATGTTATATGCAAAAACATACTTTGTGTTTTTTCATCAATTCTATAGAGTTAGGTAATTTATGAACTAAACATTTTAAGATATTTAAATAATTATTTTCTGTGGTAATATTTCTGTTTCTAAATATTTTCCAATTTATAAAATTTAAGCATGAGCATTTTTAAAATAAAAATTTCAGTTTAAAATAAGACTATTGTTTGAGGCATCAGTTCACACTACTGCCAATTGTCTTATAATAGAAAGAGTACTAAGGAAGTAAAGCTTTGGGAATTAGCTCAATCAATTTCACATTACCCATAAATTTTATTTTTGCTTGAAAGAAATTATTTTTAAGTCAGATCTAGACTATATTTAAAATACTCATATAATATTAAAAAAAAAAAGTCCTTCTTCCTTCACAAATACTATTGCCTATGCCTAACTAAGTATACTAAATCTTTACACTTACAGATTACAAAACCCATTGCAGTCGATTCTGACTCATAGCAACTGTATAGGTTGGAACAGTTAAAGATGGAAATTCTTAAAGAAAATGCTCTTAATTTCAGTTTAATCTCTACTTTTTCTAGTAAAAGCCCGTTGCTGTCCAGTTGACCCTATAGGACAGAGTAGAACTGCCCTATGGGATTCCAAGGGGCAGCTGGTGGACTTGAACTGTCAACCTTTTAGTTAGCAGCTGAGCTCTTAACCACTGTGCCACCAGGGCTCCACTTTTTCTAATACTCTCCAATAATTAATATTTAACTTGTATAGGACACATTGCAGAGTGCTGTGGCAACTAATTTTTAAAGCAGTGTACCCTGCAGACCTTGAACACAGAATTTGTAATTCACAAACACATTGGAATTCTCACTTTGGATACTTACGTAACATCTCTAGGCTCTGTTTTTTCTTCTATAAAATGAAGATAATAGTAGCACTTATCTAGCTGCATTGTTGTGATGGTTAAATGATACAATGTAGGTAAACCACTTTACAAAGTAGCTCATAATATTCATAAAATTATCAAATATTAAAAATTAAATGTTTTTTTTTTTTACTTTCCTGCAAAAATGGTCAAGTAAATCTTGTAGCAATGGCAACAACGTTAAAGTAAATTTATATTCTTGAACATTTGTTCTTGCTTTTTATAAAACTTTTTATAAAACTCATCATTACTGATATATAAAGAGGGTTGCTAGTAGCAAGAATTGACTCAATGGCAACTGGCTTGGTTTTTGTTTCTGTTTTTTTTTTAAATAAAACTAAGAGTTACAACATTAATAATAGCAATAATAATACTATTTTGCCTTTGTTAAACAATTAGCATTAAAAAGCACATTACCTATTTGTTTCACTGAATCCTTACAACCAACTTCTGCAGTTTACAGATTTAAAAACAAACTAACAAAAACACAGACATTTCGAGATAACATAGTAAAAGCCAGAGGAATTAGAATTAAAACTGTAGAAGACTTCTTTCAGAATGTGGTTTTAACTAAATCATGCTATGCAGACATCCTATACTGTATATTGACCCCTCCCACTATTTATGTACGTACATCCACACACACAAACACAGTAGTATTGAAACTAAAGTGATTATAAGACAAAATGAGAAAGAAGAGAATGATTTCCTTCAAGATTTTTATTCAAGACTACTTATATGACTCCTTCATATCCTAGTGGCAAATGCTTAACAACAGCTGCTGGAGGCTGGTAGAGGCGAGCAAGGTCCAGATGGGTAGTTTTGCTAATTTCCATTTTCGTTGGTGTGAAATATCCCCCATATGACTTTCTTTAAGCTACCAATGATTGAAAATTAAAACAGATTTCAAAATTGCTGAAGACATAATAATCAATTCTAGTAAATTGGTAAGCTGGTATGAATCTGTTCAGTAACACCATTAAATTACCTTGCTTCATTTTATCTTAAAACTCTATTGGAGGTGGAGCCAAGATGATGGAATAGGCAGACGCTTCCAACAAGCCCTCTTTACAGCAAAGACCTGAAAAAACAAGTGAAACAAGTATATTTATGACAAGCTAGGAGCCCTGAGCAGCAAAGTCAAGCTTAGAAAATGAACTGAGGGGCCGGCAGAGAAAGAGACAGTTCAGAAGAGGCGAGGAGTTACCAGACCTGATTCACAGGGAGCCCTCAGGCACCATTCCCAGGAGTGACAGGGTCACACTGGAGCTACCTTTTGGCCACAGTTTCCTCAGGGAGAAGCAGCTAGCCACACAGACTACTAATGCCTCTAGAACCAAATAAGAACAGAGTTCTCAGCAAAAACTAAGTACTTGCCTGTATTTTACCTTGCCCCGCCCACCCCCGGCTCCCAAGCCGGCTTCAGTGGCTGACTTCCCTGGCCCTGAGAGTAGGCCTGGGTGAGCACCTAGAGCCACCCTCCCAGCCCTGGAGAAGGAATGAATTTGCAACTGGAGAAAAAGATAATTTGCCAGTTCCACTAACCAGGGAGCTCAGGACAGAAGGAGCTCCTGTCCAGGCATAAACAGTCCGTGGACTTTGAGTACCTTTCTCCTCTGCATGGACATGTGTGGGCCTATTTCAGGAGACTAGGCCTTTGTTGGCAGACTCAAACTGTTTCAGCTGTGCAGCGGAGAGGTGGGTGTTTGATGTTTGACATTGCTTTGTCTATTAAACAGGGTCCTCACCTACCCAAAATAGAGGCCTTAGGACTGGTGGCTCCACTCAGGTCACCCAGCCACCTGCAACAGGGGTCCAAGGATAACTGGTACCTCCCAGTCCTTACAACCAAAAACATTGGGTGCCATGGTCTGTCTGCAGAACCCATCTACCTGTATGCTCTAGGGAACAGGGACATCTTTCCTCAGAGGCATGTGGGGGACAATTCTCAGCCCCAGCCTTGTTCAGAGTGTGATATGCTATTGCAACCAGATACCAGTATTTACACCAATCACCCCTGCCCCTCTAAGGCTGTAGAACAGAGCCTGTACCACACACTTGGTCAACTACCTGGACACCTGAGCTGATTTCATACAAGAAAAGTGAATGAACTTCTAGACTGATATACTTGATAACAGCTCTAGCCATCTGGGGACAGGACATCAGAGCTCCAAAGGTGAAAATAATCAAGCTAGTTCACTGAAGCAACCCATTTGGAAATATCAAAACAAAAGAAGGCAAGAAGTTACAACACGGTAAGCAAACATAAAATAAACTAGTAGAATACCTTATACATGTCTTGGAGTCAACAGTCAATATCGAGTCACATAAATAAACAGACCATGATAGCCTCAAGAAGCTCTCAAAACAAAGAATCAAGGGATCTTCCAGATGAAAGTGCATTCCTGGAATTACTAGGAGCAGAATATAAAAGGTTAATATACAGAACCCTTCAAGACATCAGGAAGGAAATGAGGCAATATGCAGAACAACCCAAGGAACACACAGATAAACCAACTGAAGAAATTAAAAGGCTTATTCAGGAACATATTGAAAAATTTAATAAGCTGGAAAAACTCACAGACAGACAGCAATAAGAAATTCAGAAGTTTAACAATAAATTACAGAAGTAGACAACTCAATAGAAAGTCAGAGGAGCAGAATTGAGCAAGTGGAAGGCAAGATTTCTGAACTTGAAGATAAGGCACTAGGCACTAACATTTGAAAAAAATCAGATGAAAGAATTCAAAAAAAAAAATGAAGAAAACATAAGAAACATGTGGGACTCTATCAAGAGAAATAACCTACGAGTATTGGAGTACAACATCAGGGAGGGATAACAGAAAATAAGAGAGAATTCTTGAAGATTTGTTGGGGGAAAACTACCCTGATACCATGAAAGATGAGAGGATGTCTATCCAAGATGCCCATCAAACTCCAAATAAGGCAGATGTTAAAAGAAAGTCACCAAAACATTTTATAATCAAACTTGCCAAAACCTAAGATAAAGAGAGAATTTTAAGAGCAGCTAGGGATAAATGAAAAGTCCCCTACTAAGGAGAAACAATAAGAATAAACTCAGACTACTTGGCAGAAACTTTGCAGGCAAGAAGGCAATAGGATGACTAATAAAAATTTGAAGGAAAAAAACTGCAATCCAAAAATCATATATCCAGCAAAACTGACTCTCAAATATGAAGGTGAAATTAGGACATTTGCAGATAAACAGAAGTTTAGGGAATTCATAAAACACCAAACCAAAACTAAAAGAAATGCGAGAAGGAGTTCTTTTGTTAGAAAATCAATAATATCACAATCCTAGACTAGAACACTGGGCGGAGCAATCAGATTTCAACCCAGACAGGGAAATCACAAAAATAAAGCAAGATAAAAAAATAAAGGCTCAAAAGAGGGTAACAGCAATGTTATTATGTAAAAGAAGATAACATTAAAACAATAAAGAGGGACTAAGAAATGTAGTCACAGATCTTCCATATGGAGAGGAAGATAAGCTGAAACAAAGAAATAAAATTTAGGTTTAAATTTAGAAAAATAGGGGTAAATAATAAAGTAACCACTAAGGAGAGAAACTATCCTACACATCAAAATAAAATACAGGAAAAAAATAGAGACTCAGCAGAAACAAAGTTAACAACAATGAATATGAGGAAAGATAATATATAAAAACAAGCTACTCAGCACATAAAATTAAGTGGGAAAAAGAAACTGTCAACAACACACAAAAAAGACATCAAAATAATAGCACTAAATTCATAAAACTACCCATAATTACGCCAAAAGTAAATGGACTAAATGCATCGATAAAGAGACAGACAATGGCAGAACGGATTAAAAAGCATCATCTGTCAGACACACCTTAGACTTAGAGAGATAAACCAACTAAAACTCAAAGGATGGAAAAAATATGTCAAGCAAACAACAATCAAAAAAGAACAGAATTTGCAATATTAATTTCTGACAAAATATACTTTAAAGTTAAATCCATCATAAAGGATAAGGAAGGACATTATATAATGGTTAAAGGGACAAGATACCAAGAAAATATAACCATATTAAATATTTATGCACCCAAAGACAGGGCTGCAAGATATATAAAACAAACTCTATCAGCATTGAAAGGTGAAATAGACAGCTACACAATTATACTAGGAAACTTCAACACACCACTTTCAGTAAAGGAGAGGACACCAAGAAAGAAGCTCAATAAAGACACGGAAGATCTAAATGTCACAAACAACCAACTTGACCTCATAGACATATACAGAACACTCTACCCAACAACAACCAAGTATACTTTCTTACCTAACAAACATGGAACATTCTCTAGAATAGACCAGGTATTAGGTCATAAAGCAAGCTTTAGCAAAATCCAAAACATTGAAATATTACAAAGCATCTTCTCTGACCATAAGGCCAAAAAAGAGGAAATCAATAACAGGAAAGGCAGGGAAAAGAAATCAAACACTTGGAAACTGAACAACACCCTGCTCAAAAAACACTGGATTATAGATGACATGAAGGATGGAATAAAAAAATTCATAGAATTCAATGAGAATGAAAACACTTCCTATCAGAACCTTTGGGACACAACGAAAGAAGTGCTCAGAGGTCAATTTATATCAATAAATGCACACATACAAAAAAAAAGAGCCAAAATCAAAGAATTATCCCTACAACTTAAACAAATAGAGAGCAACAAAAGAAACCCTCAGGCACCAGAAGAAAACAAATAATAAAAATTTGAGCAGAACTAAATGAAAGAGAAAACAGAAAAACATTGAAAGAATTAACAAGACCAAAAGCTGGTTCTTTGAAAAAGTCAACAAAATTGATAAAGCATTGGCCAAACTGACAAAAGAAAAACAGGAGAGGAAGCATATAACCAGAATAAGGAATGACATGGGCGATATTACAACAGACCCAACAGAAATTAAAAGAATCATATCAGATTACTATGAAAAATTGTACTCTAACAAATTTGAAAACCTAGAAGAAATGGATGGATTCCTAGAAACGCACTACCTACCTAAACTAACACAAACAGAGGTAGAACAACAAAACAGACCCAGAACAAAAGAAGAGATTGAAAAGGTATTTTAAAAAAACTTCCAATAAAAAAAATCCTGGCCCTGAAGGCTTCACTACAGAGTTCTATCAAACTTTCAAAGAAGAGTTAACACCACTACTACTAAAGGTATTTCAGAGCATAAGCATGGAAAACATCAAAATACTCCCAACCTCATTCTATGAAGCCACCATGTCCCTGATACCAAAACCAGGTATAGACACCACAAAAAAAGAAAATTGCAGACCTATATCCCTCATTAACTTAGATGCAAAAATCCTCAACAAAATTCTAGCCAATAGAATTCAACAACATATCAAAAAAGTAATTAACCAAGACCAACTGGGATTCATACCAGGTATGCAGGAGTGGTTCAACATTAGAAAAACAATTAGTGTAATCCATCATATAAACAAAACAAAAGACAAGAATCATATGATTTTATCAATTGATGCAGAAAAGGCATTTGACAAAGTTCAACACACATTCATGATAAAAACTCTCAGAAAATAGAAGGAAAATTCCTCAACATAATAAAGGGCCTTTATACAAAGCCAATAGCCAACATCATCCTAAATGGAGAGAGCCTGCAAGCATTCCCCTTGAGATCAGGAACCAGATAAGGATGCCCTTTATCACCACTCTTATTCAAGATTGCGCTGGAGGTCCTAGCCAAAACAATTAGGCTAGATAAAGAAATACAGGGCATAAAGATTGGCAAGAATGAAGTAAAATTATCTCTATTCGCAGATGACAGGATCTTATTCACAGAAAACCCTAAGGAATCCTCCAGAAAACTATGGAAACTAATATAAGAGTTCAGCAGAGTATCGGGATACAAGATAAACATACAAAAATCAGTTGAATTCCTCTACACCAACAAAAGGAACATCGAAGAGGAAATCCCCAAATTGATACATTTTACAGTAGCCCTCAAGAAGATAAAATACTTAGGAACAAATCTTACCAGAGATGTAAAAGGCTTATACAAAAAAAACTACAAAATACTACAAGAAACCAAAACGGACATACCTTGCCCATGGTTAGGAAGACTTAACATTATAAAAATGTCTCTTCTACCAAAAGCAATCTATAAATTTAATGCAAAAAGTGATCTATACACTTAATGCAATTCCAATCCAAATTCCAATGACATTCTTTAATGAGGTGGAGAAGCAAATCAGCAACTTCTTATGGAATGGAAAGAGGCTCCAGATAATAAAACATTACTGAAAAAGAAGAACAAAGTGGGAGGCCTCACTCTACCTGATTTTAGAACCTATTATACCACCACAGTAGTCAAAACAGCCTGGTACTGGTACAATAGATATGCAGACCAATGGAACAGAAGTGAGAATCCAAACATAAATCCATCCACATATGAGCAGCTGATATTTGACAAAGGCCCCAGAACAGTTAAATGGGAAAAGATAGTCTTTTTAACAAATGGTGCTAGCATAACTGGATATCCTTCTGCAAAAAAATGACATAAGACCCATACCTCACTCCATGCACAAAAACAAGCTCAAAATGGATCAGAGGCCTAAATATAAAATCTAAAATGATAAAGGTCATGGAAGAAAAAATAGGGACAACAGTAGCAGCCCTAATACATGGCATAAACAGTATACAAAACATTACTAACCATTCAGAAGAAAAACTAGACAACTGGGAGCTCCTAAAAATCAAACACCTATGCTCATCCAAAGACTTCACTAAAAGAGTAAGAAAATTACCTATAGACTGGGAAAAAGTTTTTGGCTATGACATTTCTGATCAGCGTCTGATCTCTAAAATCTACATGAAAATGCAAAAACTCAACTTCCAAAAGACAAATAACCCAATTAAAAAAATGGACAAAATATATGAACAGCCACGTCACTAAAGAAGACATTCAGGTAGCTAACAGTTACATAAGGAAATGCTCATGATTGTTAACCATTAAAAAAGAAATGCGGATCAAAACTACAATGAGATTTCATCTCACTCCAACAAGGCTGGCATTAATTCAAAAAAACACAAAATAATAAATGTTGGAGAGGCTGTGGAGAGATTGGAACACTTATACACTGCTGGTGGGAATGTCAAATGGTACAACCACTTTGGAAATTGATTTGTAGCTTCCTTAAAAAGCTAGAAGTCCAATACAACTCAGCAATCCCACTCCTTGGGATATATCCTTTACACGAACAGATATATGCACACCCATGTTTATTGCAGCACTGTTTACAATAGCAAAAACATGGAAGCAACCAAGGTGCCCATCAATGAATGAATGGATAAATAAATTATGGTATATTCACACAATGAATACTATGCATCCATAAGGAACAGCAAGGAATCTGTGAAACATTTCATAACATGGAGGAACCTGGAAGGCATTATGCTGAGCGAAATTAGTCAGTTGCAAAAGGACAAATATTGTATAAGGCCACTATTTTAAGATCTCAATAAATAGTTTAAACAGAGAAGAAAATATTGTTTTGTGGTTACTAGAGTGGGGAGGGAAGGTGGATGGGAGAGCAGTATTCACTAATCAGATAGTAGATAAGAACTACTTAGGTGACAGGAAAGACAACACACAATACAGGTGAGGTCAGCACAACTGGACTAAAGCAAAAGCAAAGAAGGTTCCTGAATAAACTGAATGCTTCGAAGGTCAGCGCAGCAGGGGCAGGGGTCTGGGGACCATGGTTTCAGGGGACATCTAAGTCAATTGGCACAATAAAATCTATTAAGGAAACATTCTGCATCCCACTTTGGAGAGTGGTGTCTGGGGTCTTACATGCTAGCAAGCAGCCATCTAAGATGCACCAATTGGCCTCTACCCACCTGGATCAAAGGAGAATGAAGAACACCAAGGACACAAGGTAATTACAAGCCCAAGAGACAGAAAGGGCCACATAAATCAGAGACCACATCAGCCTGATACCAGAAGAACTAGATGGTGCCCAGCTACATCTGATGACTGCCCTGATGAAGAACATAACAGGGAACCACTGAAGGAGCAGGACAGCAGTGGGATGCAGACCCCAAATTCTCATAAAAAAGACCAGTCTGACTGAGACTAGAAGGACCCTGGTGGTCATGGCCCCCAGAGCTTCTCTTGGCCAAGGACAGGAACCATTCCTAAAGCCAACTCTTCAGACAGGGATTGGACTGGACAGTGGGTTGGAGAGGGTTGCTCGTGAGGAGTGAGCTTTTGGATCAGGTGGACACTTGAGACTATGTTGGCATCTCCCGCCTGGAGGGGAGATGAGAGGGTAGAGGGGGTTAGAATTTGGGATGACATATGTATACAAGGACATATGTATACTTTAACTCTCAATTAATGTTAGTTCACTTCCACATTATATATTTTTTTTCTTAAAGCATATCAGTCACAAAAAAATAAAAATAAAAACATTACCATCAAGTCAATTCTGACTTATAGTGACCCTACAGAACAGAGTAGAACTCCTCCATGGAGTTTTCAAGACCGTAACCTGTACTGAAGCAGACTCCCACGTCTATATCCGCGGAATGGCTGGTGGGTTTGAACCACTGATCTTTAGGTTAGCAGTCCAGAGCTTAACTATTGCACTACCTGGGCTCTTTATATTGGTCACAGATTGTGCTAATCATGATTATGCTACGAAACGTTTTATGTAATTTCTCAGTCTTTGCACAGTACCTCTGGAATCTGAAATAATGAAAGCGTTTACAATCTTCCTATAAAAGCTTCGGGTGTAAACAGTAGAATAATGAAGTAAAATAAATTTGAATTTGTATTTACTCGGCCATCTTGCTCAGCATTTACTGGGTGTTACTTGATGATGAATATGAAACAAAATAAGCTGAGCGGGCTTGGAGATGATCTTTAGTTATTTACATGTCTGGGCTTACTGTCAGGTTATTTTATGCGCATATGGAATGAGAGTGAGGATGAAGATGGCACCCACAGAGATCTTGTCAACAAACCTGTGCACAGTGCTGTCCCTTAAGCAAAGCACTGCCTATAAACGTAAGCCAGGTGACCCAGATACAGTGCTTGACGTTTCCTTATAATGACTGGCCGGATTTGCTAAGATCCCTGAATACTCATTTATACAGAACAGCAGTTATAGGGGTAGATTCACTACACGGGAGAAACAAACCTAACCAAAAAGATATTATTTAAATTTTGTTGGTGAATAATTTAACAGTGGTATATTAAAACAAGACTTTTCTATGAATGTTAAAGTCTGGGATTTACTAAAAACGAAATTTAATAATTTTTTTTTTTAAATTAGACAAGAACTTATTAAATTATAGCATGGTGCTACTTTTCTATATATGTTGACAAGAAGAAAAAATAACTGATGCCAGCTAAGCAAGCTAGGGATCTGATCTTTTCTATGTCATTTACTTCAGTATAAGCTTTCTTCTCCTTCTTCATAATTTGCAAAAATACTGATAAAATTGCCAGTTGAATACTTTTGCCTTAAATGTAGGTATTTTTGCAAAGAATTTCTGTAATAAAACCTTTTTTATATATTTTAAAAATTAAGTCATTGGATGCTGTTGGAGGTAATGTGCACCAGTGAGCTGTTTACACTAACAGTGTTTCAATCAGAATGGACCACTAATGTGTAATGATAAAAATCAAAGCTATTCTACAATCAACAACTATTTTCAACTATTGGTAATATGTCAAAAGCTGATCAAAATTAGTGATTTTTTTTTTTTGAAAAGCTCATTTATTCAACTACTACTAACCATTGAAAGCACACTGGCAACAATTGGAACTCTGCCATTCTTGGGCAAAAGATTCATATGAGTTGCTGGCTTAAAATACAGGTTCCTAGATCATGCCATGATTTATTCTTTAGTATGTATAGGGTGACATCAAGAAATCTGTATTTTTAACAAGCACCCAAAGATATCATGGTGCAAGCAGCCCGCAACTCGCACTTTGGAAAAGACAACCATTCTCTGTTGAAAATACTCATGTAAAAGCATAGAGATGGCTGTTGTGATGAGTGACCAAGTCATATTCTGGGAAATTTCCTCAGCAATTTGGTATTTGTATCAATGAGAAGACCATTTCAAGATAGACTTTACCATAAATGGAAAGAAAATGTAAACAATACATGAAATCCCAATATAATGAACATCCAGGTTTATGACTTGTTTTAGTAGATGCAAATTAACATCTGCACAAGCGCACACACACACACAAAAAAAAAAACGAGCAGAAAACCCCTTGCCGTGGAGCTGATTCCAATTCATGGCGACACCATGTATCACAGAATAGAATATAAGATTTGTTGTTGTTAGCTGCCGTCAAGTTGAACCCCAACTCATGAAAACCCCACGAATGACAGAGTAGAACTGTTCCATAGGTTTGTCTTGATTTTAATATTTATGGAGCCCAGGTGGCACAACAGTTAAGCGCTTGGCTGCTAACTGAAAGGTTGGTGGCTCAAACTCACCTAGTGGCTCCACAGGAGAAAGATGTGACAATAGTACCTGTAAAGATTATAGCCTAGAAAACATTATGGGACACTTCTACTCTGTCACGTGGGGTCACTAGGAGTCAAAAATTGAAGAGACAGCACCTAAAAACAATAATAATCTTTACAGAAGCAGATCACCTGGCCTTTCTTCCAAAGTACCACTGGGTGGGTTCAAACAGCCAAGCTTTGGGTTAGTAGTGGAGAGCAATCCATCTGCACTACCCAGGGACCTTTATTAGCATCTATAAGAAACCCCAGTGGCCTAGTGGTTGAGAGCTACAACTGCTAACTAAATGGTTGGCAGTTCAAATCCACCAGCAGCCTCTTGGAAACCATACGGGGCAGTTCTAGTCTGTCCTATACGGTCGTTATGAGTCCGATTCCACTGGACAGCAACGAGTTTCATTCTTTTTTATTTTTATTTCTAAATAAGACAACCAGTTCATTCACATTCCAGTCATAGAGCTGGACAGAGAAGCCTATAATGTCAGTTATTTTAACAGTATTTTTGCAAGCTTTAATTCCAAATATATAAAACATTTAATTTTTTTGAAACTTAAATAACTAATTTATAAGGCAACAATGATTTTGTATAATAGAAATGTCAATGCCAGCCTGTATTGTATATAGTTAATATGAGAAAACTGGATGAGTGAAATTACAAAATATGGATTTTTATCTTAGTAATTCTCTTTTGTTTTTCATAAGCTATGCACCACGTGCTAACAAAAGCTGCCTTCTATTGTTTTCATTTATCCTCTAAGCAGAAATCAGGCGCTCCTATAAGAAAGAGCATAGCTCCTTTTTGAGAAGCTGGTTAAATATAGCCACTGCGAAGCAGTCTGATTCAAGGTCTCTAAGATTCTGCACAGGTGAATAGCATTGCTAAGGTACATACTAGCTGTTCCTACAGGCAGCACAAACTTTACCTACTGGATAAAAGATATAAATTCAGGTCAATGCTTTAGTACAAAAAATATTATTACCAAGCCACCAATTTTCCCTTCCCTACTTGAAGTACTCCTCCTTGTCAGTACTTTTATATTTTTAAAGGGCAGGAACTTATAAATGTTAATTCATCACAACTATAAAGCATATTTTATGAAATTTCAAAGTCAGTTCAGGGAAGGCAAATGGAAAATACACTTATGAATTAGAGGACTGAGAGTTATGCCCATTTTTTTAAAAACTGAAACACTATTAGGATGTAATCACTTAGAATAATATTTTAACTTACTTGTACTATCTCTTTAGCAGGATAGAAAAAGGCCTGGAATTAAAATCCTTTTTAAAAATCCTGTGTACAGTATACCAAAAACCGGTTGCCACCAAGTCGATTCTGACTCATGATTACCCTAGAAAACAGAGTGGAACTGCCACGTAGGGTTTCCAAGGAGCGGCTGGTGACTTCGAACTGCAGACTTTTTGGTTAGCAGCTGAACTCTTAACCACTGTGCCACCAGGGCTCTGTGCACAGTGTAAACCAAAACCAAACCGGTTGCTTTCGAGTCGATGCCCCATAGGGTTCCCAAGGAGTGCCTGGTAGATTCAAACTGCCAACCTTTTGGTGGTTAACAGCTGTAGCTCTTAATGACTAGGCCACCAGGTTTTCTGTGTACGGTATAGTTCTGTTTAAATATAAACTTTCTTTCTTTTTTTTTTTTTTAAGGAAAGGAGAGTCCCCAATGTAAATGTATACCTTCCCCAATGCAAAGGTATATCCGCCTCCACAATTTCCCATCATGCTGGCACATCTTGGGAGAGTTTACATTGTTTTCTTGCAAACAAGAACGCCCAAGGAATTTCAAAGAGTACCTCAAAATATTTCACTACTTAGCCTGTATGTGGTCACATTCTAGAAAACACATAAAAGTAAAAGGCAACCAAGGAAGAACTTACACACTCACCAAGTATAATCTACTTGACTATTATAAAGCTAACTGACGCAAATGTAGGAGGTAATACCTTTACTACAGTTGTCTTACTCTTAAGTAGTAAGGGTAAACGAAGCTTTCTCTAAGACTGTATACTGTAGCCTATGAATTTCTTCCAGATTTGATGATCATGAGAATGCTATTCTCAGATTTCAGACTGCAACTAAGTTAATTGATCAAGGGTATTTTTCTGCACTCTGTGTTTGCACTGAGGGCTGAGACCACATTTCCCAAATATGCTCACATCCAGTGCTTGAGATACTGAAGCAAGGCTGTTCCTGGAAGAAGGAGGACTCCTCCGGTAGGTAACTTTGGCTCATGTGCTCCCTGGTGGGCTTGCTGAATTTATCATGGAATTACACAGCCGTCTAAAATACTTCCACCTAGTCTTCCTTTTTCCTTCTCTCCTTCCTGCCTCTTTCCTTTTCTCCTTCACCTGAAGTCTGACTTGCATTGTGGCCTCATGGCTCTCCAGCTTTCCTAGGCTCCCTCTCCAAATTCTTTCATAGATATTTCCCTTCGTAAGTTTTGCATATGCTTATTTCCATCTTAGTATCTATTTCTCAGAGCACCTAAACTAAAATACCAGAAATAAAAAATTAATTTTGAACTAAAACTTCTAACATGTAAAAACAGCTGTCAAGGATTTCTCAATTATTTCTTTCTGAAGAAGCCAAAACTAAGGTGGGAAGTAAGAAAGCACACTCGTCTCTGGTGTTACTAAATGTGTGTCTGCCTGTTGGGTGGATTGGGGCTTGCATAATTTTTGCAGCATATAAAACGATCAGTGCAAGTGTAAATATAAATAATATTTCTTCTTCTAATCTTTACTACTTGTGCTCCCAGATTTGAAACACTGCACCCAGGTCTTTTAAAGGAACAAAAACAAACTAAAGGGACAGTACATTATTATTATTTTTTTTAACTTTTATTGAGCTTCAAGTGAACGTTTACAAATCAAGTCAGACTGTCACATATAAGTTTACATACACCTTACTCCATACTCCCACTTGCTCTCCCCCTAATGAGTCAGCCCTTCTAGTCTCTCCTTTCGTGACAATTTTGCCAGATTCCAACACTCTCTATCCTCCCATCCCCCCTCCAGACAGGAGATGCCAACACAGTCTCAAGTGTCCACTTGATACAAATAGCTCACTCTTCATCAGCATCTCTCTCCTGCCCACTGACCAGTCCCCTTCATGTCTGATGAGTTGTCTTCGGGAATGGTTCCTGTCCTGGACCAACAGAAGGTTTAGGGACCATGACCGCCAGGATTCCTCTAGTCTCAGTCAGACCATTAAGTATTGTCTTTTTGTGAGAATTTGGGGTCTGCATCCCACTGATCTCCTGCTCCCTCAGGAGGTCTCTGTTTTGCTCCCTGTTAGGGCAGTCATCGATTGTAGCCGGGCACCGACTAGTTCTTCTGGTCTCAGGATGATGTAAGTCTCTGGTTCATGTGGCCCTTTCTGTCTCTTGGGCTCATAGTTATCGTGTGGCCTTGGTGTTCTTCATTCTCCTTTGCTCCAGGTGGGTAGAGACCAATTGATGCATCTTAGATGGCCGCTTGTTAGTATTTAAGACCCCAGACGCCACATTTCAAAGTGGGATGCAGAATGTTTTCATAATAGAATTATTTTGCCAATTACCTTAGAAGTCCCCTTAAACCATGGTCCCCAAACCCTCGCCCTTGCTCCGCTGACCTTTGAAGCATTCAGTTTATTCAGGAAACTTCTTTGCTTTGGGTCCAGTCCAGTTGAGCTGACCTTCCATGTATTGAGTATTGTCCTTCCCTTCACCTAAAGCAGTTCTTATCTACTAACTAATCACTAAATAACCCTCTCCCACCCTCCCTCCCTCCCCCCCTCGTAACCACAAAAGTATGTGTTCTTCTCAGTTTATACTATTTCTCAAGATCTTATAATAATGGTCTTATACAATATTTGTCCTTTTGCCTCTGACTAATTTCACTCAGCATAATGCCTTCCAGGTTCCTCCATGTTATGAAATATTTCACAGATTCGTCACTGTTCTTTATCGATGCGTAGTATTCCATTGTGTGAATATACTACAATTTATTTATCCATTCATCCATTGATGGACACCTTGGTTGCTTCCAGCTTTTTGCTATTGTAAACAGAGCTGCAATAAACATGGGTGTGCATATATCTGTTTGTGTGAAGGCTCTTATTTCTCTAGGGTATATTCCGAGGAGTGGGATTTCTGGGTTGTATGGTAGTTCTATTTCTAACTGTTTAAGATAACGCCAGATAGATTTCCAAAGTGGTTGTACCATTTTACATTCTCACCAGCAGTGTAGAAGTGTTCCAGTCTCTGCCCAACCTTTCCAACCTTTATTATTTTGTGATTTTTGGATTAATGCCAGCCTTGCTGGAGTGAGATGAAATCTCATCGTAGTTTTAATTTGCATTTCTCTAATGGCTAATGATGGAGAGCATTTTCTCATGTATCTGTTAGCTGCCTGAATATCTCCTTTAGTGAAGTGCGTGTTCATATCCTTTGCCCACTTCTTGATTGGGTTATTTGTCTTTTTGTGGTTGAGTTTTGACAGAATCATATAGATTTTAGAGATCAGGCGCTGGTCGGAGATGTCATAGCTGAAAATTCTTTCCCAGTCTGTAGGTGGTCTTTTTACTCTTTTGGTGAAGTCTTTAGATGAGCATAGGTGTTTGATTTTTAGGAGCTCCCAGTTATCGGGTTTCTCTTCGTCATTTTTGGTAATATTTTGTATTCTGTTTATGCCTTGTATTAGGGCTCCTAAGGTTGTCCCTATTTTTTCTTCCATGATCTTTATCGTTTTAGTCTTTATGTTTAGGTCTTTGATCCACTTGGAGTTAGTTTTTGTGCATGGTGTGAGGTATGGGTCTTGTTTCATTTTTTTGCAAATGGATATGCAGTTATGCCAGCACCATTTGTTAAAAAGGCTATCTTTTCCCAATTAACAGACACTGGGCCTTTGTCAAATATCAGCTGCTCGTATGAGGATGGATTTATATCTGGGTTCTCAATTCTGTTCCATTGGTCTATGTGCCTGTTGTTGTACCAGTACCAGGCTGTTTTGACTACTGTGGCTGCGTAATAGGTTCTGAAATCACGTAGAGTGAGCCCTCCCACTTTCTTCTCCTTTTTCAGTAATGCTTTACTTATCCGAGGCTTCTTTCCCTTCCATATGAATTTGGTGATTTGTTTCTCCATCACATTAAAAAATGAGATTGGAATTTGGATTGGAAGTACATTGTATATATAGATGGCTTTTGGTAGGATAGACATTTTTACTATGTTAAGTCTTCCTATTCATGAGCAAGGTATGCTTTTCCACTTAAGTAGGTCCTTTTTAGTTTCTCGTAGTAGTACTTTGTAGTTCTCTTTGTATAGGTCTTTTACATCTTTGGTAAGATTTGTTCCTAAGTATTTTATCTTCTTGGGGGTTACTGTGAATGGTATTAATTTGGTGATTTCCTCTTTGATGTTCTTTTTGTTGATGTAGAGGAATCCAAGTGATTTTTGTATGTTTATCGTATAACCTGAGAATCTGCCAAACTCTTCTATTAGTTTCAGTAGTTTTCTGGAGGATTCCTTAGGGTTTTCTGTGTATGAGATCATGTCACGTGCAAATAGAGATAATTTTACTTCCTCCTTGCCAATCCGGATGCCCTTTATTTCTTTGTCTAGCCTAATTGCTCTGGCTAGGACCTCTAGCACAATTTCGAGTAAGAGCGGTGATAAAGGGCATCCTTGTCTGGTTCCCGTTCTTAAGGGAAATGCTTTCAGGCTCTCTCCATTTAGAATGATGTTGGCTATTGGCTTTGTATAGATGCCCTTTATTATGTTGAGGAATTTTCCTTCAATTCCTATTTTGGTGAGAGTTTTTATCATAAATGGGTGTTGGACTTTGTCAAATGCCTTTTCTGCATCAATTGATAAGATCATGTGGTTTTTCTCTTTTGTTTTATTTATATGGTGGATTACATTACTGGTTTTTCTAATATTAAACAAGCCTTGCATAAAAAAAAATCTTTTTTTTTTTTTTAGCCTTGCATACCAGGTATAAATCCCACTTGGTCATGGTGGATTATTTTTCTGATATGTTGTTGAATTCTATTGGCTAGAATTTTGTTGAGAATTTTTGCATCTATGTTCATGAGGGATACAGGTCTATCATTATCTTTTTTGTGATGTCTTTACCTGGTTTTGGTATCAGGGAAATGGTGGCTTCATAGAATAAGTTAGGTAGTATTCCGTCATTTTCTATGCTTTGAAATACCTTTAGTAGTAGTGGTGTTAACTCGTCTCTGAAAGTTTGTTAGAACTCTGCAGTAAAGCCATCGGGGCCAGGGCTTTTTTTTTTTTGTTGGGAGTTTCTTGATTACCGTTTCAATCTCTTTATTTGTTATGAGTCTATTTAGTTGTTCTACTTCTGATTGTGTTAGTTTAGGTAGGTAGTGTTTTTCCAGGAATTCATCCATTTCTTCTAGGTTTTCAAATTTGTTAGAGTACAATTTTTCATAATAATCTGATATGATTCTTTTAATTTCAGTTGGGTCTGTTGTGATGTGGCCCATCTCGTTTCTTATTCGGGTTATTTGTTTCCTTTCCTGTATTTCTTTAGTCAGTCTGGCCAATGGTTTATCAATTTTGTTAATTTTTTCAAAGAACCAGCTTTTGGCTTTGTTAATTCTTTCCATTGTTTTTCTGTTCTCTAATTCATTTAGTTCAGCTCTAATTTTTATTATTTGTTTTCTTCTGGTGCCTGATGGATTCTTTTGTTGCTCATTTTCTATTTGTTCAATTCGTAGGGACAGTTCTCTGATTTTGACTCTTTCTTCTTTTTGTATGTGTGCATTTATCGATATAAATTGACCTCTGAGCACTGCTTTTGCTGTGTCCCAGAGGTTTTGATAGGAAGTATTTTCATTCTCGTTGCATTCTATGAATTTCCTTATTCCCTCCTTAATGTCTTCTATAACCCAGTCTTTTTTCAGGAGGGTATTGTTCAGTTTCCAAGTATTTGATTTCTTTTCCCTAATTTTTCTGTTATTGATTTCCACTTTTATGGCCTTGTGGTCTGAGAAGATACTTTGTAATATTTCTATGTTTTGGATTCTGCAAAGGTTTGTTTTTATAACCTAATATGTGGTCTATTCTAGAGAATGTTCCATGTGCACTAGGAAAAAAAGTATACTTTGCAGCAGTTGGGTGGAGAGTTCTGTATAAGTCAATGAGGTCAATTTGGTTGATTGTTGTAATTAGGTCTTCAGTGTCTCTATTGAGCTTCTTACCGGATGTCCTGTCCTTCTCCGAAAGTGGTGTGTTGAAGTCTCCTACTAGAATTGTGGAGGTGTCTATCTCACTTTTCAGTTCTGTTAAAATTTGATTTATGTACCTTGCAGCCCTGTCATTGGGTGCATAAATATTTAATATGGTTATATCTTCCTGGTCAATTGTCCCTTTTATCATTATGGAGTGTCCTTTATCCTTTGTGGTGGATTTAAGTCTAAAGTCTATTTTGTCAGAAATTAATATTGCTACTCCTCTTCTTTTTTGCTTATTGTTTGCTTGATATATTTTTTTCCATCCTCTGACTTTTAGTTTGTTTGTGTCTCTAAGTCTAAGGTGTGTCTCTTGTAGGCAGCATATAGACGGATCATGTTTCTTTATTCAGTCTGAGACTCTCTGTCTCTTTATTGGTGCATTTAGTCCATTTACATTCAGCATAATTATAGATAAATAAGTGTTTAGTGTTGTCATTTTGATGTCTTTTTACGTGCATTGTTGACAATTTCATTTTTCCCCTTACTTTTTTGTGCTGAGACATTTTTCTTTTTAAATTGTGTGTTCCTCATTTTCATAGTATTTGACTTTATGTTTGCTGAGTCGTTAAACGTTTTTCTTGGTTTTTATTTTGAATTATGGAGTTGTTATACCTCTTTGTGGTTACCTTAATATTTACCCCTATTTTTCTAAGTAAAATCCTAACTTGTATTTTCCTATACCGTCTTGTATCCCTCTCCATATGGCAGCTGTATGCCACCTGTATTTAGTCCCTCTTTTTGATTATTGTGATCTTTTACATATTGACTTCAATGATTCCCTGTTTTGAGCCTTTTTTTTTAATTAATCTTTATTTGTTTTTGTGATTTCCCTATTTGAGTTGATATCAGGATGTTCTGTTCTGTGACCTTGTGTTGTGCTGGTATCTGATATTATTGGTTTTCTGACCAAACAATATCCTTTAGTATTTCTTGTAGCTTTGGTTTGGTTTTTGCAAATTCTCTAAGCTTGTGTTTATCTGTAAATATCTTAATTTCGCCTTCATATTTCAGAGGGAGTTTTGCTGGATATATGATCCTTGGCTGGCAGTTTTTCTCCTTCAGTGCTCTGTATGTGTCATCCCATTGCCTTCTTGCCTGCATGGTTTCTGCTGAGTAGTCTGAACTTATTCTTATGGATTCTCTCTTGTAGGAGACCTTTCTTTTATCCCTGACTGCTTTTAAAATTTTCTCTTTATCTTTGGTTTTGGCAAGTTTGATGATAATATATCTTGGTGTTTTTCTTTTTGGATCAATCTTAAATGGGGTTCGATAAGCATCTTGGATAAATATCCTTTTGTCTTTCATGATGTCAGGGAAGTTTTCTGTCAGGAGATCTTCAACTATTCTCTCTGTGTTTTCTGTCCTCCCTCCCTGTTCTGGGACTCCGATCACATGCAAGTTATCCTTCTTGATAGAGTCCCACATGATTCTTAGGGTTCCTTTCTTTTTTTTAATTCTTTTATCTGATTTTTTTTCAGCTATATTGGTGGTAATTCCCTGGTCCTCCAGATTTCCCAGTCTGCATTCTAATGGCTCGAGTCTGCTCCTCTGACTTCCTATTGCATTGTCTAATTCTGTCATTTTATTGTTAATCTTTTGGATTTCTGAATGCTGTCTCTCTAAGGATTCTTGCAACTTATTAATTTTCCCACTATGTTCTTGAATAATCTTTTTGAGTTCTTCAACTGCTTTATCAGTGTGTTCCTTGGCTTTTTCTGCAGATTGCCTTATTTCATTTCTGAGGTCATCCCTGATGTCTTGAAGCATTCTGTAAATTAGTTTTTTATATTCTGTATCTGATAATTCCAGGATTGTGTCTTCATTTGGGAACGATTTTGATTCTTTAGTTTGGGGGGTTGTAGAAGCAGTCATGGTCTGCTTCTTTATGTGGTTTGATATCGACTGCTGTCTCCGAGCCATCACTAAGATATTACAGTGACTTATTCTATATTTGCTCACTGAGTCTTATCTTGTTTTGTATTCTTTCAGTATACATGGATGGGCTACTAGATTGCGCTGTCTTGATTGTTGTAGCCCTTGACTTACTTATGACCTATTACCAGCTGGTTTGGGCTGTTACCAAATACATATGCTGGAGTCCATTCACTATTCTTGAGTCGAATCTGATTTGGGGTCATCAAGTGTGTAATGCACACTGTCACCTATCCACCTTGAGAAGTAGTGGTGATAATTGTGTGCACCAGATTCTAGTAACAGCTGGGGTTCACACTCCGGGGGGGGCAGGATGCTGACAGGCTTTCCCCAAGTGTCAGTGAGGTAGGTGTGTCTCTATTCCTAAAGCACCTTGGTAGGTGGGCTCTGCAGGTGTACCTTAGGCTCCCAATGCAAGTACCTCTACAGATTGGTAGGTGTCACCCTCCTTAGACCCCTACGGCAGGAGACTAGGTGGTCTGGGGGGACCTTCAGCCCTCAGTTCACTGTTGTGGGTCAGTGAGGGCTCTGTTGAATAGGCAGAGATATCAGACCTGGGAAACTTGTCTTTCTAGTAAATCCGCTAAAACAAATGCAGTCAGATCCCTATCAGAAATGCCTTTGCTTTATAATAGCCACCTTGTTCCCTGTAGGGATGAAAGCCCGAGACTGTGGATCACATATGCTTGGCTGGAGCTGGTTCTGTGTTTTTAGTCCAATTAGGGAAGGATTTTTGGTCCCTGGGTTTTTTGTGGTTGCTTCTCTCAGGCCAAAAGAATGGGTTAGGAAAGGACCAAAATAAAAAAGGAAAAGAAAAACCGCGGAGCAGTTCTCCCTCCGGCTCAGGAAATTCCAATGTTAATGAAGCAGCCTGGGAAGGGGAGGGGAGGGTTCAGAAAAACGGGAGAGAGTAGCACCCCAGAATATAGACAAAGTTACTTATCTTGCTTGGAATGACTGTTTTATCAGAGATGCCCGAGGGGCATGTTGCCTGTGTGTGCTGGCTGGGTAGAGATTGCCCCCGAGGGTCAGGCCCACGTCCTGTGCTTGCACTGTCTCAGAAGCTGCGGTCAGTTCTTCCGCTGCCAGTCCAAAGCCAGGCGCCAAGGTTCCCCAGCTGGGATGCCCCACTCCTGGCTCCAAAACCAGTCACTACCTCCTGGCAACTTCTCCTCCCTCCTGCCAGCCACGTCGCCACGCCACCCAAGTGGACCGGCTGGGACCCCTCCCTAGGTCAGTTCAGGGGGGTAGGGCTGCACCCCGTGTTTGCACCGTCACAGGATGTTGTGTTTAGCTCCCCTGTGCCCAATCCAAAGCCCCGCACCAAGGTTCCCCAGCTGGAACACTGCACTCCCGGCTCCAAAATCAGTCACTGCCTCCTGCGGACTTCTCCTCCCTGCAACCACGCGGACCGGCTGGGCCCCCTCCCGGGGTCAGTTCAGGGAGGTAGGGCTGCGCCCCCTGTTTGTGCCAACACAGGATGTTGGATGTTGTGTTCAGCTCCTCTGAGCCCAGTCTTAAGCCTGGTGCCAAGGTTACCTGACTGGGACACTGGCTCTAGGCTCCGAAAACAGTCACTGCTTCCCCGTAGTTGTTCATTCTCCGTCTCTGTCACGCAGGTCAACTCTTTAAATCTGTGTTTGTTGGTCAGGGTTCGTAGATTGTGATGTATGTGATCGATTCACTTGTTTTTCCGAGTCTTTGTTGCAAGAGGGATCCGAGGTAGTGTCTACCTGGTCAGCCATCTTGGCACCCCTCCAGGAAATAACAACAGCACATTATTTAAAGACCATCAATCAGAGTGTCTCACACGTTTTTAATCCTTTATTTTATTATTCACTGAAGCAACAGTTCTGGCATGCTTACTCTGTGCCACATAATGCTAGATGATAAAAATTGACAAAAGTTTTACCCTTGCAATGTACATATTCTGGGGTATGGGAAGAAAGAGGAAATAATAAATAGAAGTGTAATACAGAGTATGTTAGATAGAAATAATTGCTATAAAGTAGATTAAACAGGGTACGAGGGATGGGGAGTCTACATGGAGGAGACTGGGAGGTTGAACTTCTATAGGGTGGCCAGAAAAGACCACATGAAAAGGTGAACTTTGAGCAAACAGCAGAAAGAGATGAGAGATTAAGCCATGCAGATATCTGAGCATGGCTTCTGACATTCCAGGCAGAGTAAACAACAAGTACAAAGATTCTGAGGTGAGAACATGAATAGAATGGCTCAGAAGAGAAAGAACAGAGTTACTGGGACAGAGTGGAAAATATGTTAGAGTCAATAAAGACTCTAAATCTTCTAGACTGTTACAGACAGTCGCAAGGATTATATCTTTCTGTCAGAATACAAGGGAAAGTCATTAAATTATTTGAGTAGAGATAGACTTATTCTAAAAGAAACATTTTAACACACGTGTATTGCATAGTCTTTAGGGAAACAGGGCAGGAGGAGAAGGCAAACTTGTTAGGAGGCTGCTTTTACACCAGGTGAGAAGTGAGTGTGACTTGGGAAAAAAGCAAAATCAGTGGAAATGCTGAGAAGTAGAAAAGTGCTGAATATATTTTGATTGTAGAACCAGCAGGATGTTCTGAATGGATCAGATATGGTATGTAAGGGAAAACAATGGGTCAAGGATGACTCCAAGTTTTCTGGTCTGAGCACCTGGAAGGATGGAGTTGCCATCATTTAGGCTGAAGTAGGAGTATGAAGAGTCGGTGTGTATGTGAAGGGATATAGTGTGAAAGAGATCTGAAGACGAATTTGAACATGTTAAGTCAAAGATGTCTATTAAACATCAAAATGAAGATGTCTAAACCAGGGAAAAACCATCAATGTCATTAGTGTACAAACAATATGTAAAGTCATAAGATCCCCTAAAATGTCCAAGGGATTAAGTAAGGCAAAAAGCAGAAGAGGTCTAGAGGCTAACACTGAAATTTGAGGGAGATCCTTCAACAAAGACAGCAAAATAGCAGCCAGTGAGGTTAGGAGTTAAACCAGGAAAAAATGGTTCCCTAAACTTCTGTTCAAGAAGGAGGAATTGAAGAACTGTAATGGGGCAGTTCTACTCCGTCCTACAGGGTCACTATGAGTCGGAATCGACTCGACGGCACTGGGGAGGGGGAGTTAAGGAATACTGATGGCATGAAGTCAGATAAGAACTGAGACTCGCACATTCAGTTTAGCTATGTGTAGGTCAACGTTAACTTTAACACACATGAGGAAAAACTTAAATAGAAGGAGTTTAGAGAGAAAAAGAAGTTCTTGAAACTGTAATTATAGACTAGTTTTTCAAGCAGTTTTTCTATGAGAAGTAGAGAAATGCAGAATACTTTTTGGCAAATGAACTCAACAGAAGTTTTTATTTTTTAATTTTTATTTTTCTTAAGGGGAGAAAGAAAAAGAATTATGAAAAAATGGAAAGAGAATTACTGGAATCTGTATTCCCTTGAATACATGATATAAGAAAAAAAAGAAATGGCTTAATGCACACTCGTTTAGGACTCTACCCATATGCTTCAAAACAACCTAATTTTATGCTTCCAATTAACAACTTCCATCTTTCAGTATTTGTATTGCTATGCCTGAAGATCTCTGCCCGCCCCCTGCCCCTTTTTTCCCTGAGTACCACAGAATTCTCTATCTAAAATGGGCTAAAATTTCTAGGGAATTAATATCTGATAGGTAGTACAGTGGTCAAAGCACTCACCTGCTAACTCTAATTTGTTGGAGGTTCAAATCCACCAGGTGCTCAGTGGCAGAAAAATGTAGCAGTCTGCTTCAGTAAAGATTACAGACTTGGAAATTCCATGCAGCACTTATACTCTGTCCTATGGGTTGCTGTGAGCCAGAATCAGCTTGATAGGAAAGGGCAGAAATCTTAAGGGAGACCCTGGGTGGGGCAAACACTTATGCTCTCGGCTATTAACTGAAATGTTGGTGGTTCTAAATCTACCCAGAGCTGCCTCAGGAGAAAGCCTTGGTGAGCTACTTCTTAAAGGATCACAGTCGTTGAAAACGCCAGGGAGCGCAGCTCTGCTTTGAAATACGTGAGGTCATCATGAGTCAGAACTGACTCAACGGCAACTGCTTTGCTTTTTTTTTTTTTTTTGGTTCTGGACTTTTAGTAGTTTATTTATATATCAATTTTCCTTACCCCCTCAGGTGAAATACTTCTAAAGTATGTGCTTTACACTATTTCCTAGAAATTTCCTAGATAACTAAACTCTGGTATCTGGCTTAATAGTGCACCCTGTATTGGTGGTCATCCTTTCCCTTCATCACGTCCCATTTTTAAATTTTATTCCCTATACCGTCCTTCCCTAAAGTGCTCTTTACATTAATATTATTTCCTCAGGGTCTGCTTCTTTTTAAACCTAGACTAAGCAGGACGATAGTGTATAATGGAGACTTTGAACTTGGCTGTAAGTACAGAGCCACTCAATAGTACTGGAGGAGAAGTGGTGTACATTGGTGGAGACGCGCAATGGTATATAGATAAATTCATGGGAGCCTGTGTAAATTTTCTTCTGATTGCTTCTATAATTTGAATGAACTTAGGATCTCATCAACTGAGACTGAACATGATGGGGAGATTCTGGAGGTTGAGGGGATGAGACTAAAAAAAAAAAAAAAAAAGAAGGTTTTAAATACTAACCTAGGGGATGGGAACAGTGGACTAGAAGAATAATGATTCCCAGAAAGTATTAAGGACCCACATGAAATTAGTTATCTTAATGTTAAACTGGAACCATTTTCATCATCGTGCCTACTCTTCAACTATATTCTGCTACACATAAACAGATAGTTCAAAAGTTGGATAACCCCAGGTTAGGCTGTAATACTCTTGTCTTTATAGTTCTTGGATATATATTTATGCTCAGTGTAATCCAAAAACCTCTTCTCCCTAGGGTTCTAGCCCATCCTACATAAGAAAAATGTGAGGCTTCAAGAGACCTTTCTAGCTAGTCCCCCATCCCTCTTTCCCGCAATAATCTCACAATTTTTACAACTCTTCAGACTATCAGCATTAATCTCATGATGCCCTTTTCTCCTGTTTACATCAGTCATCCAAACAGCCAGATTTTTCCTCATTCCTGAGCACTGATCTACCTATAACCCTGTATTTTCTTCTCTTTTCCAACCTACCTCCCATTGTTCCCAATTCCTGAAAACTTTCCAAAGTGTCCTTTGAAATTCAAGGCTAGTCCATAGCTGCATACTGTACATCCTCAATCTCTTTTTGAAAAAATCCCTTCGTGCTCTTTTCTAGCTGAAAACAATCTCTCTTTTAAGGCACTGCTTTTACTAGGGCCTTCTCAAGTGGTAGCTATTTTCTCCTTCTCCCTTCCTTCCCTTTCCATTTCCAGTGGGCCTGGATGTGTGGTGATTGCTCTTTTCAAACCCTAGAAGTTCTATGTGATTTGGTTTTCTTCCTTCATAGGAATCCCAAGATATGAATTCCATGTCATCAAACTATGCTTTCTATTACCTTTGCTTGTTACAGTTAATCACAAATGTTTGGCTCATTTCTTGAGATTTTACTTTACTGCTTCTGTAATGACAGTTCTTGTCAGTTCTTGTTTTCAATAGCCATATAGATAGTAATCACTTGAATTCTAATTTCAGTTACTTTTTTTTTCCTCAAGTGATCTTGTGTTGTAATGCTAATAAGCCACTTTCTTCCATGGTCAAATCCTAGATATAAACCCAAAAAACCCAGTGCCCTCAGTCGATTCCGATACAGTCATTACCAATAACTGCTCCACCTCCTTAATTTCAATTGAAATCATCTCATTTTCAGATCATCATCCTTATTTTCTCTCTCTCCCTGCTTCTCCTACTTGTATAATTATTCAACACTCAGTGTGATATTAAAACCTATTGATCATAGTACCATTTATTTTATTTTTTACTATCCATCACCCTTTCTGTGTCATCATTTCTTATTCAACTGAAACTGCATGGTTCTTTATATTTACCTAATCTTTATTAGCACACTTAACTCCCTAGTCTCTCTGGCAATGGGCCATACTTACCTTAAGAGATCAATCAAAGCAAGGTATAATCAAGAAATCAGCAGATTTTCTTTCTAAATATGAAAGTTGATAAATGATAAAAATACAGCTTTCTATTAATCTATCTCTATTTATAAAAATGATTATATGTGCATTGTCTTAAACACTGGGACAGAAGCAGCACAAGACAGGAACTTTTCAACAAGAAGCTTACAATTAGTTTATGTGTAGATGTGGTTCACAGGCCTATACACAAAATTATTTTTATGAAAAAAAAAAAAGCGAAAGATGGACTCTCGTAATCTGGCCAGGGGATCTAAGAAATGATCTTGAGAGAGTGTATAGTTGGAGAAAAACAATATGAATGCTGATAAAACCAATATTGAAGAAACCAGCAAAGGGGAAGGAACATTTTAAGTAGCCTGAGAAAGATTTACCAAAGAAAGAGAAGGGAAAAAAATGTGAAATAGGAAATTAAAATAAGAAAGCATTTCAAGAATGAGAAGGTATTCAATAAGGATGAAATAACGCAAGTGAATGTAGAAGTGTGAGAACCAACAAAGTTTCTTAAATTTTGAAGTATTTCATTGAAAATTTTTACAGAGAGTTTTTTGTAGAAAGCTATATTGAAAGTCAAATTATAGTGAGTGGTGGAATGAATGGGAAGAAAGAAGTGAGAAATACAAATACAAACTACTTTGTCAAGATATTTGGTAATGGTGAAGGGAGAAAACATATTTGATGAGAAGGCGAAGGTTATTTTATAATGGGGATTGCTGGTTCACTGTACATCCTGTACTAGGAAACTCAGTGAGCAGCAAATGATTAAAGTGTTAATGCTTTAAAACTTTGATCAATTCCTTGGCAACCGCATGATGATGCTCAGTCATTTGATGTTGCTAGGGATTGCACCCTTAGACAACAAATATTTGTTTATCCTTGTACAGTCCACCTTGAATCAAGGCTTTTTCCACATTGCTGATTATAGAGTTTTTCACCTCCTGGGAAGACACGTGATTGATAGCCTAGATTGTGACTGTTCTCTCACAAGAGACCCTGACAATTCTATCACAAGAGATGATTTATACAAATTACCATAAGAGGAAGAAATGGAAGCACATAACATGCTGCTAAATTTTTATGCACTCTTCTCTGAGGAAAAAACACACACATATTTTGTTATAAGTAATGGCTCAGCTGGAGAAAATATAAAGGTGACCATTTGTGCCCCAAAGGAGAAAAGCTTCAGTCATATGTCATAACCTTCAGTTATAAGGTAATCCCTTATTTGGGATTACCAAATCACATTCTTATAGTGTGTCAGTAACCAATATTTATTTTTGTCTCCCACTTCACTCCAGGAAATGAGGCAGAGTTTTCAACTGCCCAGATATTTGAAACAAAAAATAAACTAGGTTAGGTAACATTTGATTATTATTCAAAATTGTATTTAATGGAAAATTGAAGGGTTTTGTAAAATAAAACCTAAAGTAAATTAAAAACCCTTTTGATTTTTTTTTTCTTGTTGTTATACATGTGCGCATTGTACTCTATATAATACAAACTAATTAAATAGGACTTAGAGAAGGGAATCACCCTGGAACTCTGTCAAAGTTTCTAATAGTGACATATACTATATATCTGGGGTAAACAAAAAGAAGGTGAGTATTAATAAGGTGAACTGATAGCAGAAATGTCAATACCACCCTAGGAAGGTCTTCAGATGATGCCTACCTTTTTTTTTCCTTGCAGCTTTTGATTTAGAGCATAACAAAGTATTGTTTTGGAACCAGTTTTTCTAAAATATGTATCTTACATTAACATTCACAAAACTTAGCTGATATCTCCATGAATCTTTGTATCATGCCCCAACTAGTGTTGACAAAACCTTATCTACATTTTAATGAGGAATGACTGTCTTAGCACCATGGAGTATATAAAAAATTCAAGCTCTAATAGGGTGTTAATGAGTTTAATTGAATTAAATGGACTTAGTGTTCTTTTCCCTTGAATTTATTATTTTAGTTTTAAAATGTTAATCACATGGTAGGAATAAAAATTAGTACGCTTTGGAAGGTAATCTTGTAGCTTTTTACAGTGCTAAATATAGGCTTACCATATGATCCAGCGTTAACTCTTCTAGGCATTTACCCAAATGAGTTGAAAATATATGTCTACATAAAAACCTATATGTGAATGTTTATAGCAGTTTTATAAAAATTGGAAGCAACCAAGATATCCTTCAATAGATGAATATAAACAAACTGTGGTATATCCATACAATGGAATATTTTTCAGCAATAAAAATAAATAGCTATCAAGCCCAAAAAAGACAAGGAGAAACCTTAGATGTGTATTGCTGAGTGAAGGAAGCCAGTCAGACAAAGCTTCATACTGAATGATTCCAAGTACACAGGAAAAGGCAAAACTATCAAAAAGGCGGTAAAATGATCAGGTTTTGCCAGGGACTCAGGGGTCAGCTAAAACTTCTGGTTTATGTGGCATCATAGGAACTTGTTTGGTTTTCTTTCTTTTGACCTCATTGACCATGTCTCAGTTTCTTTTGTAGGTTTTTCTTTTTTTTAACCTATAAATGTTGGTGTACTCAGATCTTAATCTTTGGCCTTATTTTTCATGTTTCTCTCCTTTTGTAACCCCACCAAGACTTTAAATACTTTTTTTTAATCTGCTGAGTACTATACTATGATTTATAACCCAAACTTTCTCTCACCCCCATGAACTGCATTATCTCTTTACACGTTTCTCACCTGACGTTACAAATTAGATATCTAATATGTGCCGTAACTTAATACGTCCAAAGCAGAATGCCATTTCCTTGAAAACCTGCCTGTCTCTTAGTTTTCTCATCCCATTATGTTCTACTACCATTGAGCTGAAGAGTAGGCCTCAGATAGGATTCACTTGTTCTTAGCACTACATCAGCAAGTTCTGTTGGCTCTTATCTGTTCCAAATACAATCATGTCTCGCCACTTCACATACAAAATTACAGTCCAAGATACAATCAGATTTTTTTACTTGCATTGATGCTATTACCTCAACCTAGTCTTCTTTCTTTCCTACCACATCACTGCTCTACTTTACTTCTTCACAAATTAGGGTGATTTAAAAGAAAAATAATAAATTTGATCAAATTTATTCCTTCCTAAAACGCCTCTAAGAGCAAATCCTTACATTCAGAGAATGTAAGGTCATGACCTACCAGCTCCTACATGATCTTGTCCCAGCTCTCTCTTTGACTTCATTATCTCTTTCCCCCACTGAATCTCTCTAGGCATGTTGGTGCTTCTGAGAAATTCAGTAAGAAGAGGCTGAAAAAATTGAAAATTTGATTTGTAACATAAAAGTCATTTTGTTTGTAATTAAAACTTCATTTTTTGGTCCTTGACATATAGGCTGCAAAGGCTGCAGTCATATTGATTAGCTGATCAAAATTTAGATATTAAAATTCTAACAATATATTTCTTTCATCAATAAATTCATGACTAAAGAGTTTTATTCTATTTTTTTCTTTTTCTTTAGTCACACAATAAGCATGGCACGACACTGCCCCATCAAACCCTAACAGAGGTACTTTCATCGTCATCGCCATATCCCAATTTTTCCTTCCTGCTGTTATCTCCAGGCCAATGCCTATATGTCCTGGAAGCAATTAACAAGTCAGTTACTATCAACAGAAGAATAATGTAGAAATAGTTGAAGCCAGACAATCATCATCTCAGTTGCATAGCTTTGAGGTTCTCAGAAACATCCATCCTTCATATTAAAATGGAGATAATAATAATATCTCTGACTCAGAGAAACTATATACCTAACGTCACCAGCCCAGAGTAGGGATTTGTGTATGTTTGTTCCTATCGTATCTCCCACCATCTTTTATTTATTAATTTCATAGTCCTTACTTCTACATTCCATCACCCAACTGTCAGTTTATCTGTCGTTCTGTGGTGCCTTCCATGTTGCTGTGATGCTGGAAGCTACACTACAGGTAGTTTAAGTACCAGCAGGGTCACCCCTGGTGTACAGGTTTCAACAGAGCTTCCAGGGTAAGACAGGCTAAGAAGAAGGACCTTGAAGTCTACTTTCGAAACTGACACCATGAAAACCTTACGGATCACAACAGAACATTGTCCAAAGTAGTGCTGGAAGATGATGGTGCAAGACCAGACAACATTTTGCTCTGCTCTATTCTGTTGTTTATAAGAAGGTTGCTATGAATCAGAGCTGACTCGATAGCAACTAACAATAACAACAACTCATACATTATACAATTAAATAAATAAAATTAAACAAAAGTTCTACTCTGTAGAGAAAAAAAGATGCAAGTAACACCCTTAGTAGTAAGAAAAACAATTGTAAAGTAGCTTTCAGGTCTAGGAGTTTAAACTGGGATAAAGCTAAAGTCATTTCTTTCATATTAAAAATGTTGTTTGTATGGAGACAAGGAAGAAGCCTGTAATTTAAAGCCTTGCTGTGATATTCTGTATTGGATCACTAATGTTGTGGCTTGTTAATTTAGCATCTTTATTCCCATAACTTCCTTGAATAATTAAAGAATGTAACATGGAGGATACTCAAACATTTTATTACTGTACACTCTAATAGCATCTCCCACTCTAATTGCCAAAGATCATCTTCATGTATCCATTACATTTCAATGTTCACCGTCTTCAGGAAGCTTTTTGTAATTATCTACACCTGCAGCTCCAGCCACTAGCCATATAAATATCCAACTTTATTTAATAACCTACCATAATCCATATCACTCTTTTTCAAAAGTAAGCAAAACTGTTTAAGAAAAAGAATCAAACTAATAAACTAAAAAAGAAAAAAAAAGTCACGAAGTTTTTTTTTTTTTTTCTTTTGATTAGTACAGCAGATGTAGAGAGGAAGCAAGTAAAAGGAAACTAACGTTTATTGAGCAACACTTTTAAATAACAAGCATTTTAAGGATGGCGTGCAATTTCATCACTGCAACACACCAATATGAGTGTTATTTCCCCCCATTTTAAAGATGTCAAACATGAATGTTAGTGAGATTAAGTAGATGAAGGTGTCAGCTTTGAAGTAGTGGAGCAGAGAGTCAAACCCAAAACTCTCTGACCTTGGTGAATCTAAGGTACAATCTATTTTACTAAACTGCAAAGTGGTTATAGGAAAAATAATATATCACTAATATGGGCCTGATAGATAGTATATACTCCCCAACTATAATTGCTTTATTGTGGGGAAAAACATGAATAAGTGGTCAGGAATGAATAGGTTTTAGCATCACCTCACTGAAATCAAGTTATCGATCAGACTTTAACGGATCCGCTGTTCATTCTTGTTTTTTCACAGGAAATTTTGCATCACTTAGAAAACCACTACCCTAATCTTCACCATTTTAGAATTGCTTTGCTGTCTTATTCCCTCTCTTTTGTAGTTGTGTAGCATGTTTTACCTTTTTTGTAAGCTTTATGCAATTACAAACTCAGAGGTTAGTTTGGCATCAATAATTAATTATTTAAGTTTACTAGCAAATAACACAAACGATAACTAACTTACAGCATTTTATACTACAAATAACAATGTTTGACAGTGTCAGTTCTAACTAACACACTTTTTTGATCAAAAAACTTTATATTAATTTGATTTTCTATCTCCTGTTCAGGAAATAATATTATGTATCGTGAATGCTATAACATTATTTATGAGTACAGGTTATTTTTGTTGTTGTTGTTTTAAAATATGCTTCATTCCACTGATATAAGAGGGCTGACTATGAACTTCCAGGCATACAGTCAATAGATGGAAACAGAGAGCGGGATGGCCCAAAGGAAAATGATTACAGTCAGTCATTCATTACAGAATTCCGTTCAGAATACCAGAGAGAGTTGAATCTCAAAGCCCAATCTACATACAACTCAAACAAGGTGAAAACCTTCAAATGGGAAAGAAAAAAAATAAAACAATGCAAAAAAATCAGCCTACTGACACAGGAAGAAATTCAGGCCAGTATCAGATTCAGTTCAGATTTCTCAGCAGCAGCACTGGATTCTGAAATGCGATGGAACTGTGTCTTCAAATTTAAAGGCAAAGTAAATATATAGTTACATAGAAATCCTTGAAAATATAATTAGATGTGAGAGCCAATTAAAGTCCTATTGCTCATTAAAGCTGCTAGATACTACATATACATCTGATAGGAAAACAAAACAAATCACAGTGAAATCTGTGAGAGCCGAAACTCAACGGGCCTGCCTTATTTTTCCTGGCTTCGCAAGTTGTTTCGCCTTTGAAGGGTTGCAGTCCTGCCACTTTTCTGTGGCTTGTCTCAGTGGAAAATACTTGTGTTTTCCTTCTCTGACAGGTTTCTGCCTTACAGAGTTACTGGCTTTTGCAAGTTCTACTGTATCTCAGGACAATGAAAATGTAAGTAAAGGAGGAGGTTGGTAGAAGAGACAATAAACCATTTAGACTATCATTATCCACATGCAGTAAAGAAGAAATTGTAAGATCTTGATTCCTGATAGTGTCCTTTGAACAGTAATATTTTAATAATCTGTATATTTAATAAGGAGCCCTGGTGATGCAGTAGTTAAAGCTCTCAGTTGCTTACCGAAAGGTTGGCAATACAAATTCACCATCCGGTCCGCGGAAGAAAGATAGAGCAGTCTGCCCCCATAAAGATTTATAGCCTTGGAAATCCTACAGAGCAATTCTACCCTGTTCTGTAGGGTCGCTATGAGTTAGAATTGACTCAACAGCAACAACAGTAAATAATATACACAGTCGTATTAAATGTTTATTTTTATTTAACAGTTAGAATCAAACCAGAGGAAATAATCACTGAAATTTGAATGTCACCATTTTGTCTCCTCCAGTCAATTCTGACTCCTAGTTACCCGATATGACAGAGTAGAATTGCCCCATAGGGTTTCCCAGGTGGTCATTTTTAAGGAAGCAGATGGCCAGGTCTTTTCTCCCTCGGAGTTGCTGGTGGGTTGGAACAGGTATTTCAGTTAGCAGTGGAGCACTTAACCTTTTCGCCACCACTGATCCTTACTAACACAAAATAAAGAAGTTCCTATATGATGCAAATGGTTAACGCCCTCGGCTGCTAATCAGATCCACCCAGGGGCATCTCAGAAGCAAGGCCTAACAGTATACTTTTGAAAAGTCAGCCCATGGAAATCCTATGGAATGCAGTTATACCCTGATGCACACAGGGTCTTTATGAGTCACAATTGACTTAAATACAAATGGTACTTGTTAACACACAGTAAATATATATGTTTGACAATGTAAGACATTAATATGGCTAACAAACTTTGTGATTTAGAGGTTATGAATTTGGGGAGAAATCAGTGGTGTCAGTAGGATTGGTGTCACCCAGTACGGCAACTCATGGTGTCACATCCCACCATGTCACACCTCCCCTACCAGACCTAATTACCATAACGTTGTAGATAAGACACCAGAAAATTTGGCAAAACCAGCTACTATAAAAACACCAACAGCAATGAAAACAGCAACAGGGCATGCTTATAATGCTTACAGACGAAACTATTGTGACTGGGTAACAATGACAGCTCTGACCTGAGCGCGTTGTTCTTGTTGTTATTGCCAGGTGCTTTCGAGTCAATACAACTCATAGCAACCCTATGCACAACAGACCAAAACATTACCTGGTCCGGTGCCATCCTCACAACTGTTGCTATGCTTGTGCCCATTGTTGCAACCAGTGTCAATCCATCTTTTTGAGGGTCTTCCTCTTTTTAGCTGGCCCTGTACTTTACCAAACATGATGTCCTTCTCCAGCAACTGATCTCTCCTGCTAGCATATCCAAAGTATGCAAGACGTAGTCCTGCCATCCTTGCTCCTAAGGGGCATTCTGGTTGTATTTCTTCCAAGACAGATTTGTTAGTTCTTTTGCCTGTCCATGATATATTCAATGTTTTTCACCAACACAACAATTCAAAGACATCAATTCTTCTCCAGTCTTCCTTAATCATTGTCCAACTTTCGCACGTATATAAGGCGATTGAAAATACCATGGCTTAGGTCAGGCACACCCTTACTCCTCAAGGTGACATCTTTGCTTTTCAACACTTTAAAGTGTTCAACACTTTGCAGCCAATTTGCCCAATGCAATGCGTCTTTTGATTTCTTGACTGCTGCTTCCTTGTGCGTTGATTGTGGATCCAAGTAAAATTAAATTCTTGACAACCTTAATCTTTTCTCCGTTCATCATGATGTTGCTTATTGGTCCAGTTGTGAGGATTTTTGTTTTCTTATGTTGAGCTGTAATCCATACAGGAGGCCGTGGTCTTTGATCTTCATCAGCAAGTGCTTCAAGTCGTCTTCATTTTCAGCAAGCTAGGTTGTGTCATCTGCATAATGCTGGTTGTTAATAAGTGTTCCGCCAAAGCTGATGCCCCATTCTTCTTCATATAGTCCAACTTCTTGGATTATTTGCTCAGCATACAGGTTGAATAACGTGTAGTGAAATGATACAGCCCTTTTCCACATTTTTCCTGACTTTAAACCATGCAGTATCCCTTGCTCTGCTCAACAGGCACAGATCCATGAACAGATTCCTCATGAGCACAATTAAGTGCTCCAGAATTCCTGTTCTTCCAAATACAATCATAATTTGTTATGGTCCACATAGTCAAATGCCTTAGCATAGTCATTAAAACACAGGTAAACATCTTTCTGGTATTCTCTGCTTTCAGCAGGATCCATCTGACATCAGCAATGATATCACTGGTTCCATGTCCTCTTCTAAATCTGGCTTGAATTTCTGGCAGTTCCCTGTTGATATACTGCTGCAGCCATTGTGAATGATCTTCAGCAAAATTTTGCTTGCAACTGATATTAATGATATTGTTTGATTATTTCTGCATTTGGTTGGATCATCTTTCTTGGGTAGGCATAAATACAGATCTCTTTGAGTCAGTTGATCAGGTAGCTGTCTTCCAAATTTCTTGGCATAGACAAGTGAGCACCTCCAGTGCTGCATCCGATTGTTGAAACATCTCAATTGGTATTCCGTCAATTCCTGGAGCCTTGTTTTTTCACCAATGACTTCAGAGCAGCTTGGACTTCATCTTTCAGTATCATAGGTTCCTGGTCATCTGTTACCTCCTGAAAAGGTTGAACATAGACCAATCCTTTTTGGTATAGTGACTCTGTGTATTCCTTCCATCTTCTTTTGATGCTTCCTGCGTTGTTTAATATTTTCCCCGTAGAATCCTTCAGTAGTGCAACTAGAGGCTTGAATTTTTCTTTAGTTCTTTCAGATTGTGAAATGCTAAGTGTCTTCTTCCCTTTTGGTTTTCTACCTCTGGGTCTTTGCGTATGTCATGATAATACTTTACTTTGTCTTCTCGAGCTGCCCTTTGAAATCTTCTGTTCACCTCTTTTACTTTATCACTTTTTTCCTTTTGCTTTAGGTACTCGATGTTCAAGAGCAAGTTTCAGAATCTCTTCTGACATCCATTTAGGTCTTTTTTTTCTCTTCCGTCTTTTTAATGACCTCTTGCTTTCTTTATGTGTGATGTCCTTGATGTCATTCCACAACTCTTCTTGTCTTTGGTCTTTAGTGTTCAATGCATCAAATCTATTCTTGAGGTGTTCTCTAAGTTCAGGTGAAATACAGTCGAGGTCATAATTTAGCTGTCATGGACTAGTTTTAATTTTCTTCAGTTTTAACTTGAACTTGCATATGAGTAATTGATGGTCTGATCCACAGTCAACTCTTGGCTTTGTCTGACTGATGATATTGAGCTTTTCCATCATCTCTTGCCATAGATGTAGTCGATTTGATTCTTGTGTATTCCATTTTGCAAGGTCCATGTGTATAGTCGCTGTTTAAGTTTATGAACGCATTAGAAGATTCAAAAGTAAATTAGCATAGAATTTTAGCCTTTTAGGTATATTGATACATGCAAGTCTGGCTTAAGAAAAATAAATGTTTTTATTGTTATAAATAACTACAAGGATATTTTTACAAAAACTAATAAATTTCTGCTGAAACACTGCATGAAAATGTCATTTTGGTATCACTTCTTCTGACACTGTCTGCTCCCCACATTCAGTGACACCACTGGGAGAAATACTAATTTTCTTGCTTTGATAATAGGGTGTGGATAAGATAAGATTACCTTACAGCTGAACTGGCACAGCTTACCCATACACATCTCCAAGAATGCCTAGAAGTCTGATAGAGGCTCCTGACCAAGATAAGAATGACAAATGTCAATTAGTGATTTTGGAATTCCTGGGTGGTGCAAAAGGTTAAGTCTTCAACTAGGAAAGAAAAGATTGACAGTTTGAACCCACCCAGAAGTGCCTGAGAAGACAGAGCTAGTGTTGTTTCAAAAGATCATATCCTTGAAAACTCTATGGAGCCATTCTGCTTCACATACATGGAGTTGTCAAAAGTCAGAATCAACTCCACGGCAGCTAACAACAACAATTAGTGATTTAGAATGTACTATTTTTTTTTTTTTACTTAAAGCCTGGGTTGCTATGAGTTGGAATTGACGGCAACAGGTATTTAAAGCCTGAGACTCCCTTGAAGTCACCTGAGACTCCCTTGTATAGATTAATTGTCTACGCCCGGTATAAAGAGTTGTATAGTCTGGCTTTAGTTATGTATCCAGCGGAATATAGAACACTCAGCTGTAAGCTTTTGCCTTTTGGGAAGGTAACAAATACTATAGGAAAAAAAAAATACCTTAAACAAGTAAGTGGCACCAGCTAATACTCTTAGTTGGATCATGGTGCTATAAATATGGTCTTTCAAATGCTAACAGAGAATGCGATATTTGCTGAAAGACTTGAATGAGATGAAGAAGTTAGTCACTTGATACCTATGGGACAAGTTTTCCAGGAAGAGGGAAAAGCTGGAACACAGGCTTCTAAGAATTGGAACCAGTTTGGCAAGTCCATGAAATAGCAAATATGTCACTCTTTGGTCACAGTGAGCGGAGCTTGGTTTTCACTATTACAAAAACAGATCCATTGCAGAGATTTGGGGTAAGCTATAACACAGATTTGTCATATTTTTAAAGTCTGTGCTACTTGGAGAATAGAAAGTAGAAAGGCAAGGGGCACAGTAACGAACTAAAACAATAATCCAGTTACCAGAGCAAGGTCGCTCAGAGCAGAGTGGTTATTGTAAAATGTTTGAATTGCAGGTACATTTTAAAGAAACAGCTAAAATAATTTGCTGTTATGGTCCCACAAAAACCCACTGCCCTCGAGCCAGTTCTGACTTATAGCGACCCTATAGGACAGAGTAGAACTTTCCAAGTAGCGCCTGGAGGATTCCAACTGCCGACCTTTTGGTTAGCAGCCATAGCACTTAACCACTAAGCCACCGGGGCTGTTATAGTAGATATGAAAAAAAAGTAATCAATGCGACTTCAGAGGAATTGGAAGGATGGAGTAGAAGTTGCTGGAAAGAACAGAATTTTATCTTTTGATATATTAATTGTTAGATTTTTACTTTATGCCTACATACTAAGAAGTTGCAAATAAGAAATCTGGAAAAAAAAATTAGAAATACGAATGGCTCATTTCGTATCACCACTCCCTGATATGTTTATCAACGCATTAGAAGATTCAAAAGTAAATTAGCATATCTTAGATGGGGAAACTGGTTGCATAGTGGTTAAGTGCTACAGCTGCTAACTGAAAGGTCGGTAGCTCAAGTCCACCAGGCACTCCTTAGAAACTTTATGGGGCAGTTCAATTCTGTCCTATAGGATCTCTGTGAGTTGGAATCTACTTGATGGCAATTTTTTTTTTTTTTTAATCTTAGATGATCTTGTCCTGAACTAAGGTAATAGCAGTGGGAATGACGAGAACAGGAAACTATTTAAAAGCACAGCTGATGGGTCTTGATGACTAATTCTATGTGAAGAATGGGAGTATAAAGGAGAAAGGGAGAGTTACCCATAGCATTTGTTTAAAAAAGATTTTTTTTTTCATGGAAAGTTTTCAAATTATCACAAAATCTTTAGGCTGAGATCAAACTCTGTTGGTCTTGTTTTTTTCTTACTTTTGCCTCCAAAAAAAAATAATAATTTCCATTGCCATATTTGGGAGCTACCATTTGTGAGTGTAAGAAATTATCAGATTTCCATATTGATTTATACAATAGCAACTCTACTTTCTCTGCCCCAATAAAATACGTTATACCACTTGCTGTATAATATTCTGAGTGAGGGAGTCAATCCCATTATTTTATTCTCTGGGATAGATGTATGTTTATTTTTAAGAAATATTTATAAAATATTGAAATTATGGTTTGTGGTTTATGCACAGGAAGCACTGTCTGCTTAACAATATTGAACACAAGGAACGTTCTGCAGCGGACACGTGGTTATACATTAAGTATTAATATTTGAATAGGATAAAATTCAAATACAAAATAAGATGAAAAACGGAGGTGTCAAAATCCAAGTAGTTTTTAGATAAATGTTTTTGGAGAGGATTCTGTGGTTTACTCACTTACTTTCATCGTAATCTCCTTTGAGAGTGATTTTATGGAATGCAGAGGCTAGAAAGCAAAAATCTGCATTCTACCAGCTCCATGGCAGTTAACATTTCAAGTATGACCTTCAGGAGAAGTGTTCATAACTGAGTAAAATGGAGATAGAGTTTGGATGTGAATAATGACTTTCTCTGGTGCATATCTTTTCAGAGGCAAGGCAGTGCTGTGTTTATCGGCTTCCTGATTTGGTTACTTCTTTAGATGGCAGCAGCTTTCAGCAGCTTTTTAGCACTGGCAATGTGATACTGTAACTGTAGATCTGTTCCTCTAGACATTGCAGCAATTTTCGAAGACCGCTTACATGCCATTTTATAAATTACATATGAATACATGATTTTATGATTCATATACGAGTACGCTTTAAAATTAACAGCGAGGAAGTACACTCATCCCAGAAACCACGTTATAGATTTGCAAATTTACCTGTTCATGTTAAGATTACCCATATATCTTTATACATTGTATTAAAATTTAATTTCCTGTGAATTATATTTATCACTTTTTATGTCTTATAGATCTTTCCATGTCTGTACCAACATATATGTTATCACATTTTTTTTAATTGCTGATAAGACAGAACAGAAAACTTGTTGCTGTCAAGTCAATTTCAATTCATAGTGGCCCTATAGGACAGAGTAGAACCGCCCCATAGGGTTTCCAAGGAGCAGCTGGTGGATTTAAACTGCCAACCTTTTGATTCACAGTCATAGCTCTTAACCACTGCACCACTAGGCCTCGACAGAAGTACCATGATCTATTTAATTGAGCCCATTTTTTGTATGTAAATATATTTTTAAAAAAGACTTTAAGAAAAATCGCTATGCCAGAATATGAGCATTCCAAATGTAAAAGATACTGATAAATGTGCTCCAAAGGGCCATAAGAATTTATATTATCACCAGCAATATATGAGTGTACACATTTTTCTATAGCCAATTTACCATTGACAACATTTTGAATATTGTAGAGCCAAGATTAAAACCCCTAGTATCTTAAGGGTTTAAACACTCATTATCTAGAATGATAAAATAAGGGACTTCTTGCTTGCATTTATTTTCTCTGAATTTAGAATTTCTGATAGATTTTATTTATTTTTTTAATATCCAAAAGTGTTTTGAATGATAGTATTCCATTATTGTTTCTTCACCAAAATGATCTTGTCTTGTATATTAATCTTATAAAAATATTAATCTTATAAAAAATAGAGATCCCAAAATACTTCTGTCCTGCTAATAAAATCATTCCATTTATCCCCCTGAGTTTATGCACATTTATTGACTTTACATAATTTCTTTTATTTCAATGGCTTTCTCCACAGAAAGAGTGATGGGCTTGTGGGATCTGTCTATTCCATTAAATGAAATTCTCACTTTTATCATTTTTACTTTGTTTTGGGCAGTACAAGATATATTTTATAATTATAAAACATTATATTTAGGTAATTTAATGCATATAACATTAATTTTACTCTCTTTGATACCCATTTTTCACACTGATATTTTTGCTTCATATATTCTGTTATATTATTGACTAGTTATTTCTAATGTGTATTAATTTTAGTTTTCTTTTTATAGGTCATTTTTAATAGCAAAATTTTGAATTGTTTACCCAAGTTATTAAAATAATAATCTTTGTCATTAGGAAGGTAATACTTGGTTGCAATTGGTATTTTAGTTTCTAATCTAGTTAAATATACTTACATTACTGTAAAGTAAGTGGAATTAACACTTATTTTTCACATTTTGCATAAAAGGTCATATGTACTGTCAAGTTTCATGTTTAACCATGTTCAAAAATGTATAAATATATACTATTTCCCCAGTAGGTGAGGTGGCAATTTATGTTGTAATTTTAGGATGGTGAGGAGGAGATTCCTTAAACACCGAGAAGAGGTTATCTACTATTATGCCACTAGCAACAAATTAACCAATTATATTTGAGCATAAAATGACAATAAGCATAGCAATCATTTTTATAGTAACTGATTTAATTCATCCAATAACCCTATGAGGACTGTAGCCTTGAATCTCCCTTTTACCGGTAAAAAATAGAGAGGCTGGATGATTAATTAGCACAAGAACACTCAACTGAACTAAAAGTTGGAAAAGCAAAGATTGAACCCAATGTCCAAGTGGGCCTTACTAGGAAATTCCGCCTCTCAGTAAATGATGACGGAATTTGAGCCAGTAAATGATAATTTTCCTCTCAAGTAATATGGAAACACTTCTATAGTGAAAGTTATGACTGATGTCTGAGTTTTCCAGAAGCCCTAATTACTAGTATCAGAAATTGTATTGTGTTTCATGGTTAAGACTGTCAAACATCTGACAACTTTATAAGTGAATTAAACCAATATATATTTAATAAGTGAATTATTAAATATATAATAACTTTATATTTTACAATGAGTTTTACTAAGCACTTTGACTTTTACATCACATATTAAGAATCAAAATATGTGCGCTTTGTACATATAATATTGAAATTTCCTTTTTTTTTTAAATAGTGGGTTTTGACCCTTTAGTCATTTGTTGTGACTGTCCCATCACTCTTGTATGTGCTATTTTGTTGATGTGAAAACTGTTTAACCAAGTAATGTGTTAGGTAAAAATGATTTTCTTAGTATTCTTTTTATTTTCTGCTAACATTTAACATAATATTTAACTTAATATTTCTTTCTATTGAGTTTTGGTGTACTAAATGAAGCAATACTTATTGTGTTTTTGGTAATGTTAAACATTCTGATATAAGCCAAAATGACGATTGTATAAATTAGAATTGAAATGAGAGGATAGGATGGTTTGTGCATAAAACACTAATGATATGCAATTATTCACTCACAACAGACATTCTTTGTCTTTCTGTATATTCATTCATCCCCGAGTTTCATCTATATCAGCACAACGCTCCAGTATTTCAGTATCCAAGTGATTTATGATGCTTAGAATTGCATGCATTGGCAGACTATTTTTACAAGTTTTAAACAGATGGTTTTATATCAGAGATTTGTATAAAGACAAAGAACAAATAGAAATAAGTTCTTCATAGCCAAATTGTCTTTCACTGTATGGCTTCCTGCCAAGTCAACCATATTAAGTGTATTTCTCCCTGAAATTCTATTTCATAACTTATAAATGTGTATGTGTCTGTTTCAAAGACTGAAATGGCTTTGCACAAGGGAAAAAAGTTGGATTTTTTAAATAACTTATTCGTTAACATTTTTTGCATGAATTTGCAGGATAATTACTCTATTAAGAATCCTGTTGCCTTTGAGGTGAGAAAATTCCCCTTGGGAGGGTTACTTTTCTGTGAGTGAATTATAGACTCTGCTAGGAAAACGGGCTATTCCAAGCCTTGTGCCTTCAGTCCCGACTGAGTATGCAGCACCTAGATTATGTTAGTGAGATGCTGTCATGAAATAGGAAAACAAATGCATAGCTATGGAAGAGTATAAAATTATGATAACCAAAAAAAACCAAACCCAGTGCCGTCGAGTTGATTCCGACTCATAGCGACCCTATAGGACAGAATAGAACTGCCACATAGAGTTTCCAAGGAGCGCCTGGCAGATTTGAACTGCCGACCCTTTGGTTAACAGCTGTAACACTTAACCGCTATGCCAAAATTATGATACATTATGGAATTAAATCAGGAAAATTAAGGCCGTACCAAAGTGATAATTCAATAACTTTACATTGATGCAATATTACTCATTTTTTAGACATAAAAACTAATCTACAACGTCATTTAATTATTTTCAAGCTTTAACAACATATTTTTACTCAAATGACATGTGCCTTCTACATTGTTTGCCAACCATTTCCGCCCTCCGTGAGGTATTTTCATTAGCACTGTTTTGCCAATTTGTTTTCATATGTTGCTATTAAAAAAAAAAAAAAAGATAGTATAGTGTGCTTATGAAAATACCTCACGGAGGAAGGGAGCAGTTGGCAAACGATCGAAGAAGGACAGCATTATCTGCATAAAAATATGACAGGCCATAATTCCCTACGTAACTAATAAGCATATAGAAAAGTTGTGATTTTTATTCTGCCTCATAAAATGCTACATTAAAATGTTTGAAAACACTCTCTAAAACATGCTTAAAAAGACTTGTCTCATGTAAACATTATTTGTGCATTAGGATACAAAGTTTCCTGTCATAACAAAATAGAAAATTTTACAATAAAATTAAAACTCTAAATTCTTTATACATTGGTGATGTGAGAACAAAAATAACATAAAATAACTTATGGTATAAAAATATTGTAGATTTCTATCATCCATTCAGTACTCCCACACCACCCCCAACATTTGATCTGGTAAGAAAAATTGCCACACACACTAACAAACGTAAAAATCAGTGACATCTATATAAGCTTTACATAATATAATATAATGTAATATATTATATATACACATATACATATAAATAAAAACACATATATTTATATATATGTATGATACGTCTGTTAGTTTTACAGATTCAGCATATGCTTTGAATGATAATTGTTTTATAAATTCAAAAGTCTCTCAACAAGTTTGATAAATAGAAAGAAACTTTGTTTTGGGTTTCTTTGATAGCATTGGGGTAGAGTGGACTAGATGAGTGTGGTATTAAAATTCAGATCAAGTTATTGAGACAGGGAACAATGTTTTGTAAATTGAAAGCAATAAAATGTTTACAGGAAAAGCTCAGAGGATGCTTGACAGTGTGTATGAAAGGACAGTTGCACTTCCAGGCCTGCCAGTAACCCCTCACAATGAGACGGGGTTCTGCGTATTTTTTATCTTAATTTGAACATTAAGGCTGTTGCTAAATCGTCTAGTATACCTTAAATTCCTAAAATAACTTTATTTCTATTTAACACCAAATTTTCAGATGTTTCTACTCAATAGATAAATGGCTACCATCAAGACGACTCTCACTCATGGTGACTCTCTTAGGCTGGGTTCTCTAGAGAAGCAAAACCAGTGAAATACACACACACACACACACATATATACATATATTCATACATATGTACACACACAGACAGAGACAGAGACAGATTTATCATAAGGAAATGGCTCATGTGGTTGTACAGGCTAACAAGGCCCTAAGTCTGTGGGTCAGAGTTAGGCTTCCCCCAACTCACGTAGCTGCAGGGGATATGAACCCAAAATCAGCAGTTCAGATGATAGGCTGCAGAAGCTGACAAATCCCAAGATTGGAAGGGAAGCTGCTAGCTCAAGTCCCAAGAACCAGAGGTCAGATGATGACGACCTGATGCAGTACCCAGAGTGAGAATCTTGCTGGAACATCCATTTATATACTGGAGGCAGGCCACACCACAAGGAAACTGCCTTTAAACTGATTGGCTGCTCATAGCAGATCTCATCGTGGGGTTGATTACATCATTATATAAGTGCCAAACTACATCATAACTGCCAAACCACTGAGAATCATGGCCCAGCAAGTTGATGTACAACCTTAACCATCACAGCCCACCCCTTGTCAGCTTGGCACCTTTACATGTCTCCTTAAACCATACACAATTTCTAAATTAAAAAAAAAAAAATTACAAAGTCATATTTGTACCCATATTACTGAAAACTCATAGCCCCATTTACATCTTACATATTATAAGTGAAACCCCCCCCAAAAAATGAAATCCATTGCCATCAAATCAACTTCTGCTCATAAGAAAACAAAAATATTTGATGCATATATCCAAGTAAGAAATTCTCAGAACAATTACAGTCCTCATTTCTCCAACTGGTCGTGTGGCTATAGCTTCCACCATCCATTCTGAACTCCCTTTACCCACAGAAGCACTACAACTGATTGTGGTTCTTTGCCTAGTCAGGTGACCCAAATCTTCATTTCTGAAGAGTCTGGACCATTAGTTGGAATTGGGTTGCTGTAGTTTTCCATTAACTTTAATCACAGGGCACAGGTAACACTAAATGACATTTTAAGGGATCTCCTGCATTCTAGATATACTCTTCTTTACCTCCATTATGTAGTAGCAGTGCAATTTCCTCTAGATAATCAGGATCAATCAAACCAGCCAATATGGTAACTCCCTTCTTTCCGTGTTGATCCAGAGGCATGCAGAGCCCAAAGTAGCCAGGAGGCAGTCTTAACTTCCAGTTCAATGGAATCAGTGATATGTCTCTAGGTGGGAGCATTCCTCCCTTTGGAACTAACACCTCTACACCCACAGACCATAGGGCCATGGGGACAGGAAGCAAAATATTATAAGTGAGTCACTAGCAGTAATAGTGAGTGGTAGCATTCCAATTTCCACCCCTTGATTCCTGGATCCATGAATCCTGGCTATGGGAAAAACAGTACCGTATAGTGGACAGAAGGTTAGAGCATATACAGTTTCCTGGAGAACATTGCGGCAACCCTTCACGGTATTATCACCTAGCTCAGACTGTTACTGTGTCTTTAGAAGGCCATTCAATCATTCTATCAGTCCAGCTGCTTCAGGATGGTGGGGAACATGGTAAGATCAGTGAATTCCATGAGCATGGGTCCAATGCCACTCTTCATTTGCTATGAAGTGAGTCCCTTGATCTGAGGTGATGCTGTGTGGGATACCACCATGGTGGATAAGACATTCTATAAGTCCCCAAATTGTAGCTTTGGCAGAAGGATAGCAGGCAAGGAAGGCAAATCTGTATCCAGTGTAAGTGTCAATTCCATGTTGGATGTAGTTCAATGCAATCAGCCTGCCACCAGGTAGCTGGCTGATCACTCGAGGAATGGTGCCATATCAGGGACTCAGTGTTGGTCTCTGCTGAGGGAAGATTGGGCACTCAGCAGTGGCTGTAGCCAAGTCAACCTTGATGAATGGAAGTCCATGTTGCTGAGCCCATGCATAACCTCCATCCTTGCCACCATGACCACTTTGTTCAGGAGCCCATTAGGCAATGAATGGAGTGTCTGGGGAAAGAGAATGACTGGTTTCCATAGAACACGTCATCCTATCCACTTGATTGTTAAAATTGTCCTCTGCCAAGATCATCCTTTGGTGAGTGTTCACATGAGACACAAATATCTTCACTTATTTTGGCCCATCCAGAGAAGTCTATCCACATACTTCTTCAGTAATTTTCCAATCATGTTCCTTCCAAGTTTCTGACCATTCATCCAAACCCTTGGCCATAGCCCATGAATCAGTATACAATTGAACATCTGGAAATTTCTCCTTCCAAGGAAAGGGAATAACCAGATGCACTGCTCAAAGTTGTGCCCATTGGGAGGGTCTTTCTTCCCCACTGTCCTTCAGGGAGATCCCAGAATTGGGTCGTGGTGCTGCCAATGTCCATTTTCGAGCAGTGCCTGCATGTCATGCAGAACCATCTATAAACCAGGCATAAGTTTTCTCTTTCTCAGTCAACTGATCATAAGGAATTCCCCATAAGGCCATAGGTGCAGACTGGGAGAGGGCAGGTTATGTGACAGGAGTGGAGACCATGGCCATTTGTGCCGCTTCCTCATGCAACTTACTTGTGCCTTCAGGTCCTGTTCAGCCTCAATCTCACATATACCATTTCCATTTAATGATAGAGTGCTGCTGTACACATCCAACTTTATGACTCTGTGGGTCAGACAACACCCACTTCATGATGGGCAGCTCAGAGTGCATGGTGACTTAATGTCCCATGGTTAAGCGTTCACTCTCTACTAAGGACTGATAACAAGCCAAAAGCTGTTTCTCAATAGGACAGTAGTTATCTGCAGAGGATATCAGGGCTTTGCTCTAAAATCTCCACTGTGATCACCAATAGGGGACTACCAAAGGCACAGACAAGATCTCTATGTGCAAATGACACTTCTAGCACCATTGGATCAGACAGATGATATGGCCCAAGTGGCACAGTGACTTGCACAGCAGCCTGATCCTGTTGCATAGCATTCTCTTTTTCTGATCCACACTCATAATTAGCAACTTTTTGAGTCACGTGATAAATAGGCCTGACTAGCACACCCTAATGAGGGGTACGTAGGCTCCCATAACCAAAGAGGCCTGCTAGGCTTTGTGCTCTTTTTAGTTGTAGAAGGGCCCAGATGCAATCCTTAATGAGGGAAGGAATTTCTCAACATGCCCCACACCAATAGATCCCTAGAAATTTCACTGAAGAGGAAGGTATCTGAATTTTTGTCAGATTAACTTCCCTTTTGGCAGTGTAATGGGGTCCTTCCTCAAGGAGACCCATCCCCCCTTCAATCAAGGGGTTGTGGGTCTGTAAACTGTCTCAAGTCTGGGAATTGATAAAGGGGTTGTGACTCTCTATTCTGGCAGTTCAAGTTAGACTGCTGGACACTTGACCTACAATTCTTCCACTTTTACATACCACGTAAATACTTCATAGATTTCCCATCTATTTCACTCCTAGAGGCTCCATGACTAAGAAGCCCAAGCTATAAATCCATACCAGTCAGACTATTCTGATTACTGCTTTGACTCTGCTGTCCATTACAGTAACCATATCCACCTTGTTTTTGTCTACTCAGTAGAGCCACTTCACTCCTACCACCACGAGGTCTAATCAGTCCCATTTTAGTTAGGTGTCTTAATTCAGTTAGGGCAGATTCCACTGTCAAATTTTTTTTAAAATAATTTTTATTGTGCTTTAAGTGAAAGTTTACAAATCAAGTCAGTCTCTCACACAAAAACCCATATACACCTTGCTACACACTCCCAATTACTCTCCACCTAATGAGACAGCCCACTTTCTCCCTCCACTCTCTCTTTTCCTGTCCATTTCCCCAGCTTCTAACCCCCTCCACCCTCTCATCTTCCCTCCAGGGAGGAGATGCCGACATAGTCTCAAGCGTCCACCTGATCCAAGAAGCTCACTCCTCACCAGCATCCCTCTCCAATGCATTGTCCAGTCCAGTCCATGTCTGAAGAGTTGGCTTCGGGAATGGTTCCTGTCCTGGGCCAGCAGAAGGTCTGGGGACCATGACCACTGGGGTTCTTCTAGTCTCAGTCAGACCATTAATTCTCATCTTATAAGAATTCGGGGTCTGCATCCCACTGGTCTCCTGCTCCTTCAGGGGTTCTCTGTTGCAGTCCCTGTCAGGGCAGTCATCGGTTGTAGCCGGGCACCATCTAGTTCTTCTGGTCTCAGGATGACGTAGTCGCTGGTTCTTGTGGCCCTTTCTGTCTCTTGGGCTCGTAATCACCTTGTGTCGTTGGTGTTCTTCATTCTCTTTTGATCCCATGGATTGAGGCCAATTGATGCATCTTAGATGGCTGCTTGCTAGCATTTAAGACACCAGACACCACTCTTCAAAGTGGGATGCAAAATGTTTTCTTAATAGATTTTATTATGCCAATTGACTTAGATGTCCCCTGAAACCATGGTCCCCAGACCCCTGCCCCTGCTACGCTGGCCTTTGAAGCATTCAGTTTATTCAGGAAACTGCTTTTTGTTTAGTCCAATTGTGCTGAACTCCCCTGTATTGTGTGCTGTCTTTCCCTTCACCTAAAGTTGTTCTTATCTACTACCTAATTAGTGAATGCCCCTCTCCCACCTCCCCTCCCTCCCCCCGTCGTAACCACAAAAGAATGTGTTCTTGTCAGTTTAAATTATTTCTCAAGTTCTTATAATAGTGGACTTATACAATATTTGTCCTTTTGCAACTGACTAATTTCACTCAGCATAATGCCTTCCATGTTCCTCCATGTTATGAAATGTTTCAAAGGTTCCTAACTGTTCTTTATCGATGCGTAGTATTCCATTGTGTGGATATACCGTAATTTATTTATCCATTCATCCATTGATGGGCACCTTGGTTGCTTCCATTGTTTTGCTATTGTAAACAATGCTGCAATAAACATGGGTGTGCTTATATCTGCTTGTGTAAAGGCTCTTATTTCTCTAGGATATATTCCAAGGAGTGGGATTGCTGGATAGTATGGTAGCTCTATTTCTAGCTTTTTAAGGAAGCACCAAATCGATTTCCAAAGCAGTTGTACCATTTGGCATTCCCACCAGCAGTGTATAAATGTTCCAATCTCTCCACAGCCTCTCCAACATTTATTCTTTTGTGTTTTTTGAATTAATACCAGCCTTGTTGGAGTGAGATGAAATCTCATTGTAGTTTTGATCTGCATTTCTCTAATGGCTAATGATCGTGAACATTTCCTCATGTATCTGTTAGCTACCTGAATGTCTTCTTTAGTGAAGTGTCTATTCATATCTTTTGCCCATTTTTTAATGGGGTATTTGTCTTTTTGCAGTTGAGTTTTTGCATTACCATGTAGATTTTAGAGATCAGGTGCTGATCAGAGATGTCATAGCTAAAAACTTTTTCCTAGTCTGTAGGTAGTCTTTTTACTTTTTTGGTGAAATCTTTGGATAAGCATAGGTGTTTGACTTTTAGGAGCTCCCAATTATCTAGTTTTTCTTCTGCATTCTTTATAATGTTTTGTATACTTTTTATGCCATCTATTAGGACTCCTAAAGTTGTCCCTATTTTTTCTTCCATAATCTTTATCATTTTAGATTTTATATTTAGGTCTTTGATCCATTTTTAGTTAGTTTTTGTGCATGGAGTGAGGTATGGGTCTTGTTTCGTTTTTTTTTGCAGATGGATATCCAGTTATGCCAGCACCATTTGTTAAAAAGACTGTCTTTTCCCCAGTTAACTGTTTTGGGGCCTTTGTAAAAAATCAGCTGCTCATATGTGGATGGATTTATGTCTGGATTCTGAATTCTCTTCCATTGGTTCATGTATCTGTTGTTGTACCAGTACCAGGCTGTTTTGACTACTGTGGTGGTATAATAGGTTCTAAAATCAGGTAAAGTAAGGCCTTCCACTTTGTTCTTCTTTTTCAGTAATGCTTTACTTATCTGGGGCCTCTTTCCCTTCCATATGAAGTTGGTGATTTGTTTCTCCATCTCATTGAAGAATGTCCTTGTAATTTGGATTGGAATTGCATTAAGCGTATAGATCACTTTTGGTAGAATAGACATTTTTATAATGTTAAGTCTTCCTATCCGCGAGCAAGGTATGTTCTTCCACTTATGTAAGCCTCTTTTGGTTTCGTGCAGAAGTGTACTGTAGTTTTCTTTGTATAAGTCTTTTACATCTCTGGTAAGATTTATTTCTAAGTATTTTATCTTCTTGGGGGCTACTGTAAATGGCATTGATTTGGTGATTTCCTCTTCGATGTTCTTTTTGTTGGTGTAGAAGAATCCAACTGATTTTTGTATGTTTATCTAGTATCCCAATACTCTGCTGAACTGTTTTCTTAAGGATTCCTGAGGGTTTTCTGTGTATAAGATCATGTCATCTGCAAATAGAGATACTTTGACTTCTTCTTTGCCAATCTGGATGACCTTTATTTCTTTATCTAGCCTAATTGCTCTGGTAGGACTTCCAGCACAATGTTGAATAAGAGTGGTGATAAAGGGCATCCTTGTCTGGTTCCCGATCTCAGTGGGAATGTTTTCAGGCTCTCTCCATTTAGGGTGATGTTGGCTGTTGGCTTTGTATAAATGTCCTTTATTATGTTGAGGAATTTTCCTTCTATTCCTATTTTGCTGAGAGTTTTTATCATGAATGAGTGTTGAACTTTGTCAAATGCCTTTTCTGCATCAATTGATAAAATCATGTGATTCTTGTCATTTTTCTTATTTATGTGGTAGATTACAATAATTGCTTTTCTAATGTTGAACCATCCTTGCACACCTGGTATGAATCTCACTTGGTCATGGTGAATTATTTTTTTGATATGTTGTTGAATTCTATTGGCTAGACTTTTGTTGAGGATTTTTGCATCTACATTCATGAGGGATATAGGTCTATAATTTTCTTTTCTTGTAGTCTCTTTACCTGGTTTTAGTATCAGGGATATGGTGGCTTCATAGAATGTGTTTGGTAGTATTTCGTCCTTTTCTATGCTCTGAAATACCTTTAGTAGTAGTGGTGTTAACTCTTCTCTGAAAGTTTGGTAGAACTCTGCAGTGAAGTCGTCTGGACCAGGGCTTTTTTTTGTTGGTCGTTTTTTGATTACCTTTTCAATCTCTTCTTTTGTTATGGGTCTATTTAGTTGTTCTACCTCTGTTTGTGTTAGTTCAGGTAGGTAGTGTGTTTCTAGAAATTCATCCGTTTCTTCTAGGTTTTCAAATTTGTTTGAGTATAGTTTTTTACAGGACTCTGATATGATTCTTTTAATTTCTGCTGGGTCTGTTGCAATATCGCCCATCTCATTTCTTATTTGGGTTATTTGCTTCCTCTCCTGTTTTTCTTTTGTCAGTTTGGCCAGTTGTTTATCAATTTTGTTGAGTTTTGAAAAAAAACAGCTTTTGGTCTTATTAATTCTTTCAATTGTTTTTCTGTTTTCTGTTTCATTTAGTTCACCTCTAATTTTTATTATCTGTTTTCTTCTGGTGCCTGTGGGTTTCTTTTGGTGCTCTATTTCTATTTGTTCAAGTCGTAGGGATAATTCTTTCATTTTGGCCCTTTCTTCTTTTTGGATGTGTGCATTTGTTGACATAAACTGGCCTCTCAGCACCACTTTTACTGTGTCCCAGAGGTTCTGATATGAAGTGTCTTCATTCTCATTGGATTCTATGAATTTCTTTATTCCATCCTTAATGTATTCTGGTTTTGGGTTTAATGTCTTCTATAACCCAGTCTTTTTTGAGCAGGGTATTGTTCAGTTTCCAAGTGCTTGATTTCTTTTCCCTGCTTTTTCTGTTATTGATTTCTACTTTTATTGCCTTATGGTCAGAGAAGGTGCTTTGTAATATTTCAATGTTTCGGATTCTGCTAAGGCTTGCTTTATGACCTAATATGTGGTCTATTCTAGAGAACATTCCAAGTGCACTAGAAAAGAAATTATACTTGGTTGCTGTCGGGGGGAGTGTTCTGCATATGTCTACGAGGTCAAGTTGGTTGACTGTGGCGTTCAGATCTTCCGTGTCTTTATTGAGCTTCTTTCTGGATGTCTGGTCCTTCAACGAAAGTGGTGTGTTGAAGTCTCCTACTATTATTGTGGAGCTGTCTATCTCACTTTTCAATGCTGATAGAGTTTGTTTTATGTATCTTGCAGCCCTGTCATTGGGTGCATAAGTATTTAATACGGTTATATTTTCTTGGTGTATTGTCCCTTTCATCATTATATAGTGTCCTTCCTTACCCTTTCTGATGGATTTAACTTTAAAGTCTCTTTTGTCAGAAATTAATATTGCCACTCCTGCTCTTTTATGATTGTTGTTTGCTTGATATATTTTTTTTCCATCCTTTGAGTTTTAGTTTGTTTGTGTCTCTAAGTCTAAGGTGTGTCTCTTGTAGGCAGCATATAGATGGATCCTTTTTTTAGTAGTTTGATTATAATATGCCTTGGTGACTTTCTTTTCAGATCTACCTTATGTGGAGTTCAATGAGCATCTTGGATAGATATCTTCTCATCTTTCACAACCTCAGGGAAGTTTTCTGACAACAAATCTTCAACAATTTTCTCTGTATTTTCTGTTATCCCTCCTTGTTTTGGTACTCAATCACTAGTAGATTATTTCTCTTGATAGAGTCCCACGTGATTGTTAACGTTTCTTCATTTTTTTTTAATTCTTTTATCTGATTTTTCTTCAAATATATTAGTGCAAGTGATTGATCTTTGAGTTCAGAAATTCTAGCTTCTACTTGCTCAATTCTGCTTCTCTGACTTTCCATTGAGTTATCTAATTCTGTAATTTTATTGTTAATCTTCTGAATTTCTGATTGCTGTCTGTCTATGGATTTTTCCAACTTATTAAACTTTTCATTATGTTCCTGAATAATCTTCCTAATTTCTTCATTTGCTTTATCTGTGTGTTCCTTGGCTTGTTCTGCATATTGCCTCATTTCCTTTCTGATGTCTTGAAGGGTTCTGTATATTAAACTTTTGTATTCTGCATCTGGTAATTACAGGAATGCACTTTCGTCTAAATGATCCCTGGATTCTTTGTTTTGAGAGCCTGTTGAGGTGATCATGGTCTGTTTCTTTATGTGACTTGATATTGACTGTTGTCTCCAAGCCATCTATAAGTTATTGTATTAATTTCTGCTTGCTTACTGTGTCATAGCTGCTTGCTTTGTTTTGTTTTGGTATACCACTATGGGTTGCTTGAGTGAGCTAGCTTGATTATTTTCTTCTTTGGAGCTCTGGTGTCCTGTCCCCAACTGGCTAGAGCTGTTATCAGGTATATCAGTCTAGGACTCCATTCAGTTTTCTTGTATGAATTCAGCTCAGGTTTCCAGGTAGCTGATATCAAGTGTGTGGTACAGGTTCTGTCCTACAGTCTTAGAGGGGCAAAGGTGTTTGGCATATATGCTGGCATCTGATTGCAGCAGGGGGTCATGCTCTGAACAAGGCAGGGGCTGAGAACCGGCCCCCACGTGTCTCTGAGGAAAACGCATCTCTGTTCCCTAGAGCATGCTGGTGGGTGGGTTCTGCAGAGGGACCATGGGCACCCAAAGTTTTTGGTTGTAAGGACTGGGAGGTACCAGTTATCTTTGGGCCCCTGTTGCAGGTTACTGGGTGACCTGAGTGACCTTAGGCCCCTGATGTGGGTAGGTGAGGCCCTTGTTTAAGAGGCAAAGCGATGTCAAACATCAAACACCTACCTCTCCACTGCACAGCTGAAATAGTTGAAGTTTCTCAACAAGGGCCTATTCTCCCGAAATAGGCCCACACAGGTTCATGCAGAAGGGAAAGGTGCTCAAGATCCATGGATGGTTTATGCCTGGGCAGGAGCCGCTTTTATCCTGAGCTCTCCTGGTTAATGGAGCTAGCAAATTATCTTTTCTCCCCAGTTGCAAATTTTTCCTTCCCCAAGGCCAGGAGGATGGGTCTAGGTGCTCACCAGGGTCTATCTCAGGCCTAGGGATTCAGCCACTGAAACTGGGTTGGGGTGGTGATAAAATATACGCAAGTACTTAGCTTTTGCCAAGAGCACCCTTCTGCTCAGGTTCCGGATGTGTGAGTGTGCTGTGTGGCTGGCTGCTTCTCCCTGAGGAAACTGAGTCCGAAAGCTAGGACCTGCCTGCTCCCGCCACCGCTTCTGCCACTCCAGGAATGGTGCCTGAGGGCTCCCTGCGATTCAGGTCCAGTAACTCCTCTCCCCTTCTGAACGGCCTCTTCCTTCCCCTGCCCCTCAGTTCATTGCCTAAGCTTGCCTTTGATGCTCAGGGCTCCCAGCTTGTCACAAAATATACTCATTTCACTTGGTTTTTTTTTGGTCTTTGTTGTAAAGAGGGCTCGACAGAAGTGTCTATCTATTCCGCCACCTTGGCTCCACCTCTCCACTGTCAAATTTGACTTAAGTAAATTATCAATCACAGCAGCCTTCAAGGTTGCTGGTGCTCCCTTCACAAATTTGTTCCTCTCCATTGTGGTAAAAGGTGTGTTCTCTGGGCACTCCATGCATGGCTGTGTGTGCCTAACCTGATAAATTCACTGTAATATGCCAATTTCCCCAAGACTTTGGATACTCTCTACAGCATACAAAGTCAGGTCTGGTATTCAGCTTGATTTTGTGTAGGCCACCACATAATCCACACATCACCAACCCGGCCAGACCCTTTTCTAACCTCTTGAACTGAAACACTGAATGAAGGATCTATGCTTAGTGGGTCTGTATTAAAAACAAACTCATATTGATCCAACTTTATGTTCCTTGCACCATTATCCCACACTCTTAATAGCCATTGCCACATACATTCCCCAGATTTCTGTTTGTATGTATTAGAAATGTCAAGCAGTTCTTTTGGAGTGTAGTGTTCCTCCTCCAGGGTCACACTTTGTACTTCACTTTTGGGGCTCACTGGGAACTAAGTCTAGTTATAGACCTAGAAGCAAAAATGGATGGTGAGAATCTGTCCTGAGAACATTCAGCAATGTTTTATAAGTCATCTGCCTCAGATGATACCCAAGGCAATGATTTAGAGGCCTCCCCAGGCAATGACTCAGGCATCTTCCTGGGTGATATCTTAGACAAAGGATCTTCAGACACAGTTGGGTAGATCTCATCAGATGGATGTGGGGAAGCTAATGGTTTTACTGGAGAGGGTGGCTTAACAGACAAAGATGGAATAATTTCTTCAGATGGGTGTGAGAGGCATGTTTCTGTCAGCAGAAGTGAGTCAACTGAATTTAGGGCTTCAGCTTCCTGATTTTCTGCCCATATGTCCCCATCCCAAGTTTCAGGATCCTATGTCTTTCCAAGCAATGCCCCTGCTTTGTCTTCAGACACCGTTCAAATTCAGCCACTCTCACAGTAAGACTCTGGGCTTGGTTTTTGGTAATATCATCTCTTTTACTACAAGAAATAAGGTTTTTTTTCAGGGCCCAAGTGGCAACTTTGAAATTGTTTATGTGGCACTTGAGCTGTGACTCTGAAGCCCCGAGAGCAGCTCCTTCTTTCACTACTTTTTCTAATGAAAGCAGGACCAACCAACTTCCTTATAGTTCTTATTTGATAAAATTGTAGAAATGTATCAAATATGCAATCACCCAGATCCTTGCCTCTTACCACTACTTGATCTATAGGTGGTGATATTTTACCTATTTCTATTGCCACCTCATGCCATGGATTAGTAGTGTACTCTTTACTACCAGAAGCAGAGTCATCAGTATCTTTAAGACTCACCAGACTTGAGAACCAATTTAGAAAACTCATCCTTTCAATTTTGTTTCTCTAGAACCACTCTAAAAAAAAAAAAAACTATTGCTCTAGATAAGCAAAACCAGTGAAGCATAAACATACATATATACGTGTGTGTGTGTGTGTGTGTGTGTGTGTGTGTGTCAGACCGTAGCCTCCCCCTGGCTTATATATAGCAGGGAATGGCAAAACCAAGATCAGCAGGTCAGATGACAGGCTGCTGCCTCAAAGTCCGTGGAGTGTGGCGAATTCTAATATCAGGTAAGCTGCTAGCTCAGTCCCAAGAACCAGAGGTCAGATGATGATGAGATGGATGCAGGATCCAGAATGAGAGCCTTACTTGAACATCATTTATATACTGGAGGCAGACCAGACCTCCAAGGAAACTCTCTTTCAACTGATTGGCTGCTCATAGCAGATATCATAATGGAGTTGATTATATCATTCATTACATAATGTCAAACTAAATCATAACTGCGAAACCACTGAGAATCACAACCCAGCCCAGTTAACACACAACCATCACAAGGACATTATATACAACATATCGAGGCATGGCTGAGTCATTGCAAGCATCTTTGAGTCCATTGTTGTGGCTAGTGTGGCAACCCATATCAGTGAAAGTTTCCCTCACTCTTGCTTGCCTTCTATTTCATCAGATATGACCTTCTCCTCCACAATTGACCTGTCCTGATGACATTTCCAAAGCAAACAAATGGGACAGTGTTCTCTTGTGATTCATAAGGTTTTCATTTTTAATTTTTTGTAAGTAGATCATCAGGCTTTTCTTCCTAGTCTGTCTTAGTTAGAAATCTTTGCAGAACTTGTCTACCATCAGTAATTCTGCTGTATTTGAAATACCAGTGACATGGTTTCTAGCATCACAGCAATATAAGAGCCACTGGAGTATGAAAAACTGACTGACAGGTGATGGTCGTTAAGATCAAACATGTAAATAATTGCGTTTAGCTTTTTTTTGCCTTTAAAAATGTGATTTTTTTTTAACTCTCTAAATACGGTAGAGTAAAACACAGGATAACATAAACTTACAGATCAACATAAATAGTATAGCCCCAAGCCACTTACTATGCATTCGTATTCATGAAGCTCTGTCAGGCATTGTATTAAGCAATAAAGATATGAACCCGACCTTCTACATGCTTTTCTAGGAAAGTTTCTCAGCTGGTTGGAAAAAATAATATGATGCATTTACATGTCAGCACTAAATATATGTGGATTTCAGCATTGTCTATTTAGAGAAGACAGAAGAAAAATACGCATAAAAAATGCATAGATTAGAAATATTCAGAGTGGCATGGATAGCTAGGAGCGCTAGAGTACATATGGCATTTAAATATGTTTATTATCCAAATGGAAACCCTGGTGGCGTAGTGGTTAAGTGCTATGGCTGTTAATCAAAAGGTCAGCAGTTCGAATCCGCCAGGCACTCCTTGGAAACTCTACGGGGCAGTTCTACTCTGTCTTATAGGGTCACTATGAGTCAGAATCAACTCCATGGCAGTGGGTTTGGTTTTGGCTTATTAACCAAATATGTGATATTTTATAATATAGCTACATATGAACTAGTAAGAAAATTACATCCCTCAATATAGGAGAATCCTTAGTTTGAGAAGCCTCCAATACTTAGGGAAATATTAATCTTGGATCAAGTATTTGATCAAATGAATGATATACACAAATAATAGCATACTTTGAGCATTTCACTTTATCTCATGTGAGAACTGTATTCATAAAAACTGATAAAGTAAGTAAAATCTGATTCATAAAAATGATAAAACCCACTTAATATAAAGCCACCATTTTAGTGTTCCCTGAGTCATACAAATGGTTAACAAGCTTGACTGCTGTCCAAAAGACTGGAGGTTCTAACCTACCCAGAGATAAAGGCTTTTTGATCTCCTTCCAAAAAGTCATACATTGGGAAATGTACGGAGTACAGTTCTATTCTGACATACATGGGATTACCATGAATAGGAATCAACTTGATGGCAAATGGTTTCAGGTTTTTGTTTTTTGATTTTTAATAAAAATCTCAGTATTTTTCTGCTGTTTCCTAACATGAGGTCAAAATATATGTTGCAGTTAATTCAGTGGGATTTTGCATATCAACATACATCAATATTTAAAAATCCTCCGTGAAAATTAGATGAGTGCGGCATCTCTACTGTTGAACACCAAAAAACAAACTTGTTGTTATGAGTCAATTCCAACTCACGGTGCTCTCAAGTGTTACAGACTAGACCTGAGTTCCCTAAGGTTTTCTTGGCTGTAATTTTTACAGAAAGGAGTCCTGGTTGCCCTGCGGCTAAGTGCTTGGCCGCTAACTGAAAGGTGGGCGATTCAAACCCACCAGGCGCTCCAATGAAGAAAGATGTGGCAACCTGCTTCCATAAGATTACAGTCTTGGAAACCCTATGAGGAAGTTATATCCTGTCCTATAGGGTATGAGTTTGAATTGACTCAAGGGCAATGGTTTACCTTTACGGAAGCAGATTAACAGGCCTTTCTTCCATAGTGTCACTGGATGGGTTCAAACCACCAATCATTTGATTAGTGAAAATAAAAAACATGGAGTGCAAATCATTTGTGCCACTCAGGGAAATTTCTCTACTGTTAGGGTAGTTACTCTCCAAGTTTATACATACTGCATGATATGAATATATTTCAGTGAATAAAAATATCAATATTCAATATTTTATGACATTGATTTTTTTTTTTTTTAAATCAAGCAATGCAAGGAACTCTGAGAAGTAGGCCACCTTCTAAGCACAAGGAGAATTGTATGTAGTAGAACTTTAACCAGCACGACATTTCATTCAAGAAGACTGCTTCAAGACTTCATTTAAAATTATCAGGGGCACATTATCTTCGTGCACAACAAGAAGCAATTATTGGTTTAATTAGCCTGCATTCACCACATCGCCCTCTTTCTCTTTGTTCGATTGCCAGGCAATTTTCTACAATCATTAAGCAAGGGAACTATAATTCCACAATGACCTAATCTGCAGCTCCTTGTTATCACCCTGGAATATTGTAGAGTTATTTATGACTGTCCTCAATAAGAGCTAAGCCCACCGGACAGAAAACATTCCAGGCTTAAAAATCCAATATTCATTGCCACATTCTAAATCTTGATTATATTTAATTGTCCTCTGTATTTTATTTTGGAAAAAATATTTCCCTTGAAATTAGATATGATTGAATGAAAACTTGTGATCTCTTTTACATTTGGTTGAAATTCTGCAAGTAATTTATATATTTTCCACAAAGGTACATGTATAAGACTGAAAATGTAAAAGTAGATCTTAAATTGAAAAATATCTAATATATAACTACTCATAATAAAATATACACATATAGGAACTTTCTATAATTATCAAATTTTTGCAAAGGGTGAAAGTGAAATTTTTGCTCACAATGTTAAAAAAACTTAGGTAAATTCCTAAAATTAGAATCTTAATGACAATTTCCAAGTCTAATAAGGGAAAACAAAGGAGAGTTAAAAGGGGGGAAAAATACTTCCTCTTGAAGCCACAGCCGATACAGGAGCCTCTGTCATTTAGGAACATTCAGTAGAGAATTTAGAGGAAGTAAAAATTGTGTTGTATATTAAATAATTCACAAACCAGGGATAAGGCCATGAACTGTTCTACAGGTAATTTCCCGAGTGATGAAAGGTAGAGAATACCTGGACTCCATAATTCTTCCCAATTATGCCTCATAGTTTATGAATATATTTTATAATGTTCTCTAACACATAGAAACACTGAAAAGGTAACTACTCACTGGAATCCCATAGTCATGTAGGGGTATCAGTCTTGCTACATTCATCAGCTTTAGTGTCTGGAATGTTCTCATTTGGGGCTCAACTCTATACCTCAGTAAGTTTTTCCTCTCCCCAGTCCCAAACTAAAGAACACATATCTTCCCAGTCCGGTTCACTGCCCAGTCCTCCCATTACTCCCAAGCCTTGCCTGACCCAGTTCTAACTCTTGCCAATCCTCCTTGAAGCTGAAAAAATAGCTCAACTTACACAATGTTTTAGAATCAGCTTTACAACTGTGAAGTAGTGAGCAACACATTTATTGTAAAATTTTTTTAATTCGTTATAAAAGTAGTAAAAAGGAGAAATAAAAGTGATAAAGTTAGAACAATAAATATAGTGTCTGAAAGAAACTGTCGAGATTTTGTCAAAAAAAAAAAAAGTATGGTATCCAAATAAAAGTTGATGACCACTGCTTAGTAACAACTAGTGACGGTCTCTACCCAGTAGTTGTCAATTACACATCTAGGTGTTTTCTGTGTCTGTGTGTGTTTTTCATATGCTTAATTATTGAATCATTGTCCCTTGTAAGAAGTGCAAACAATGTGGAAATCTATTAAGATAAATGTGAAAACCCTATTTCTAGTGGCTTCTCTTCCACTACCCTCCTGAAAAGCTAACTACATGAACACTGGTCCAAAAAAAAAAAGCCCAGTGCCGTCGAGTCGATTCCGACTCATAGAGACCCTATAGGACAAAGTAGAACTGCCCCATAGAGTCTCCAACTGGCAGCTAAGCATTATTCCAATCAAGCATCAATGTATTTACTACAGACAACTTATGTGTGGGTGTATAAGTTTTACATGTATGGCACTGCCCTCAAAATATTTTTCATTCATGTTTGTTTTAGAGATCTTTCCCAGCAGTTCATTTACAGCTAGACAACTGTTTTTAATTGTAGAACAGTATTTTATAGGTAGAATCTCATTACATAGCCTATTGTTGTTAGGTTCCACTGAGTTGACTCCAACCTTATGTACAACAGAACGAAACACTGCCAGGTCCTGTACCATCCACACAATTGTTGCTATGTTTGAGTCCATTGTTGCAGCCTCTGTGTCAATTCATCTCGTTGCATAGCCTAGATGTGACATGTTTTATTAATTCTCCCCCATATTGACAAACATTTGGGTTTTTAATGTTGCACTGAATATATTTTTGCCTAACTCTTGGGCACAAATACAATAAATTATTTATGAGATAGTACTTAACACTTAGCAATAGTCTTGTAATTCTTCAGAATTTGTAGGTATTTTGCAATATTTTCCTTTAAATTCTAATTTCATTATACTATTAGAATATAAATTAGACTTCATTATTCCTTATTTTTGCCATTAATAAAAATTAGCCAAATTTTTAAATGCCTACAGAAATTAGTATTTTCTGTCTGTTGAGTACTATGTGTTATACATAGAGAAGCTTGTTAATTATGAGTGTATTACATAGATTAAACATTTTTCACATCTTCTATATACTTATTTTTGAGACATCTTAAAATGTACTACTATGATGTTGAATTTATTATTTTTCCTTATATTCCTAAGAGCTATTTTTTAATTACATTAACAGTTATTACTTTATCATTTTTATTTCAGATTTGAAACTTATAGGAGTATATAGTTCTTATTTTTGTTTTAATTTGTTCCAATCCTGAACATTTTGATTACTAATGAGTTAAGGCTTTTTCTCCTTTTATTCCTGCCATCTTGTTTTGTTTTCTATTTGACAAAATTTCTTCTTCCCTTTTTCCCTCCTTTTCTTCAATCATTACTTTTCCTCCTCCTCCTCCTTCTTCTCCTTTTTTTTTTTTGTCTTCCTCATTTTTTTATGATGGATTGAGTTTGCTTTTATCCTTTCTTCTCACCCTTATTGGTTCCAGAGTTGTATATCTCATTTTTTACCTTTTCATGGTCAAATTTTCATTATTCATATTACAGGAAAAAAAGTCTATTCACACCTAGTGTTATTAAGTCCAAGTTACAAGGACAACTTTCACAAACTGAATTTCTTTGTTAATTTAACCTTTAAGATGTTCAGATTATTCTCTATAATACTGGTATAATGATACCTACATTATATGACTGTTGTGATAATTAATCAAGGTAACAGGTGGCTGTGCCTATGTTAATCATCTGAAATATGGCAGATGGTTATGAAGTGATATTTCTCCTTTCTCCATTTATAGAGTTTTGGGTGTCATTTTCTTTTCAATAGAGTATAGAGTTATAAAATTTGTATGCTAACACTGAGATTTACTCTCCAAATTTTATATTACAAACATATTATTTTAATAACTTTCTTTACTGTACTGGATGATAAGTTAATGCAAAGGAAATAAGATTTTGGCACTCCTCTGATTTTTCATAAGGATAATAATGACTCCAATATAAAGTTTTTTAGAAGATGAAATCAGATAATCTGTATATAAAACATAGTACAGTATCTACCACACAGGAAATACTTGGCAAATGTTAACTATAGTAAATCTTTTAATATCATTGTATCATTTGAACTTTTGTTTTAGCACAAACTTTGGCTGAATTTCTGAGTTTTACATAATACAAGATATAGGAGAATATATGCTATTTGATGTCTGAAAGGTATAGAAAGAAAGAATTATGAGGAAACCAATGCAGCAAGAGACCCATAAAATATTCAAGGTGCAAATATGTCTCCTAAATAACCAAGGGAAACATCACATGAATAGGAAATAGAAAAGAGGCTTCCAAGTCAGAAAGGTGATGAGAGGGAAACAGCAGATCTACTTCATACATCCCTTGGGAAAACTGCTTTTTTTTTTTTATCTTACTTTTAAGTTTTACATGAAAATTGATATCCTGGGACGTGGAATCGTGCTGTTCCCTGGAATTGGAGATGAAGGGCATCTTTTGGCATAGATGTTCAGGGAGGTGCAATTTTTCAGAATTGGAGAAAAATATGATCCCACTGGACAGTATACTGAGGTATTAAAATGTGATATCCCCCAAACGAGAAGCCTTGACAAAGAACAAAATATTCCAGCCTGTGTGATATTTGGATACAAAATGGTTACAATGTAACATCTCAAACCACTATGGCGTGGGGAAATTTAAGGCCAATGCAATTAAATGATATTTCAGAATTATAAAGTATTTATTGAAAGAATTTTAGTTTATACATCCATAATTCCAAATGTCTTTTTTCTTTTTGACAATAATTCATATTGAATTTTGTTACAGAGTAACTGTGTGCTAAGTATAGCATTGCACACTGTTGGAAATCAAGCATTAGAACCAATGTTTATCATGTACTTGTTGTTGACAGGCGTCACTGAGTTCATTCTGACTCATAATGAACCTAAGTACAACAAAACAAAACAGTGCCCGGTCCTGAGCCATCTTCACAGTCTTGGTTATATTTGAGCCTCCTGCTGCAGTCACTGAGCAAATCCAACTCATTGAGAATCTTCCTCTCTTTAAATGACCCCCTGCTTTACAAGCATGATGTTCTTCAACAGGGACTGGTACCCCCTGGTAACATGACCAAAGTACTTGAGATGAAGTCTCACCATCCTCACTTCTAAGAAGCATTCTAGCTATAACTCTTCCAAGACAGATTTGTTCATTCTTCTGGGTGTCCATGGTATATTCAGTACTCTTCACCAACACTATAATTCAAACGTCAGTTCTTCTTCAGCCTTTCTTATTCATTGTCCAGCTTTCACATGCATATGAGGTGATTGAAAATACCATGACTTGGGTCAGGGGCACCTTATTCCTCAAGGTGACATCTTTTCTTTTTAACACTTTAAAGAGGTCTTTTGCAGCAGATTTGCCAATGCAAAACACCCTTTGAATTCCTGACTGTTGCTTTCATGGGTGTTGATCATGGATCCAAGTAAAATGAAATCCTTGACAACTTCAATCTTTTCTCTGCTTATCACGATGTTGCTTATAGGTCCATTTATGAGTACTTTTGTTTTCTTTTTGTTGAACTGTAATGCATACTGAGGAACATATACATGAGGCAGTTACTGGAACAGAACAAGGGAATACTGCATGGTTTAAAGTCAGGAAATATGTGTGTCAGTGTTGTAACTCTTCACCATACTTATTCAATCTGTATGCTGAGCAAGGAATCCAAGAAGCTGGACTATATGAAGAAGAACATGGCCTCAGGATTGGAGGAAGGCTCATTAACAACTTGCAATATGCAGATGACACAACTTGCTTGCTGAAATCGAAGAGGACTTTAAGTACTTACTGATGACGATCAAAGATTATCACCTTCAGTATGCAGTATCCTGGAATTCATAATTTTATTTTGAATATTATTCATAATTTGTTATGATCCACACAGTCAAATGTCTTTGCAGTCAATAAAACAGATAAACATCTTTCCGGTATTCTCTGCTTTCAGCCATGATCCATGTGACGTCAGCAGTCATATTCCTTCCTCGTTCTGTGTCCTCTTCTGAATCCAGTTGAATTTCTGGCAGCTCCCTGTCAATGTACTGATGCAACCATTTTTGAGTTATCTTCAATTTAATTTTACTTGCATGTGATATTAACAATATTGTTCGATAACTTCCGTATTTCATAGGATCACCTTTCTTTGGAATGGGCAATAATATGGACCTTTTCTAGTTGCATGGCCAGTTAGCTGTCTTCTAAATTTCTTGGCATAGATGAGTGAGCACTTCCAGATTTACATATGTTTGTTGACAGTTTTCAATTGGCATATCGTCAATTCCTAGATCCTTTGCTTTTACCAATGCCTTAGTGCAGCTTGGACTTCTTCTTTCAGTACCATTGGTTTTTGATCATATGCTACCTCCTGAAATGGATGAATTTAACCAAACCTTTTTGGTACAGTGACTCTGTGTATCCCTTCCATCTTCTTTTGATGCTTCCTGCTTCATTCAAATTTTTGCCTATGCCAAAAAACCAAACCCATTGCCATCGAGTTGAATCTGACTCATAGCAACCCTATAGGACAGAGTAGAACTGCCCCATAGAGTTTCTAAGGAGCGCCTGGTGGATTCGAAATGCCGACCCTTTGGTTAGGAGCTGTAGCACTCAACCAATATAAATACTTTAAAATTGTAATTCAATGCTTGAATTTTTTCTCCAGTTCTTTCAGCTTGAGAAACGCCAAGTGTGTTCTTCCCTTTTGGTTTTCTTAATCCAGGTCTTTGCACATTTTATTATAATACTTTACATTCTCTTCTCAAACTGCCCTTCAAAACCTTCTCTTTGGCCCTTTTACATCATCTTTTCTTCCTTTTGCTTTAGCTATGTACATTCAAGAGTGAGTTTCAGAGTCTCTTCTGACATTCATTTTGGTCTTTTCTTTCTTTCCTGCCTTTTGAATGTCCTTTTGCTTTCTTCATGTACAATATCCTGATGTCATCCCACAGCTCCTCTTTGGTCTTTAGTATTCAATGTGTCACATCTATTTTTGAGATGTTCCTCAAATGCGGGTGGAATATGCTCAAGGTCATACTTTAGCTGTCATGGACATTTGCAGCTGTTTCATAAGGTTTCGATTTTCTTCAGCTTCAACTTGAAACTGCATATGAGCAATTCATAGTCTGTTCCACAGTCGGCCCCTGCCCTTGCTCTTACTGATGGTATTGAGCTTCTCCATGGTCTCTTTTCACAGACATAGTCTGCCTGATTTCTGGGTATTCCATCCAGCAAGGTTGACATGTATAGCCTCCGTTTATATTATTGTAAAAAGGTATTCACAATGAACAACTCATTGCTCTTGCAAAATTCTATCATCTGATCTATCACATCTGTTATATGTTTCTATCACAAAGTCCATATTTTCCAACTACTGATCCTTCTTATTTGTTTCCAGCTTTTGAATTCCAATCACCAGTAATTATTAGTGCATCTTGGCTGCATGTTTGATCAACTTCAGGTTGCAGAAATTGATATAAATTTTCAACTTCTTCATCTTTGGCCTTAGTGGTTGGAGAGTAAATTTGAATAATAATCATATTCACTAGTCTTCCTTGTAGACATGTGGCTATTACCCTATCACTGACAGCATTATATTTCAGGATGGATCTTGAAATGTTCTTTTTGACAATGATTCTTGTTGTTCCTCTTAAATTTGTCATTCTCAGCATAGTAGACCACATGATTGTACTATTCAAAATGGCCAGTACCAGTCCATTTCAGCTCAGTAATGTCTAAGATACAGATCCTTAAGAGTTCCATTTCGTTTTTGACAACTTTCAATTTTCCTTGATTTGTGCTTCTACATTCCATGATCCAATTATTAATGGATGTTTGCAGTTGTTTCTCCTCATTGTGAGCACTACCACAAGAGCAAATGAAGGTCCCAAAGTTTTACTCCCTCCACATTATTAAGATCAACTCTACTTTGAGGGGGCAGCTCCCCCTTAGTTGTATTTTGGGTCCTTTCCAACCTGAGGGGCTCATCTTTTGTACTATCTCACACAATGTTCACTGATATCCATAAGGTTTTCTCTGGCCAATTTTTTTTTTTTTTTTCAGAAGTAGATTGCCAGGTCCTTCTTCCCAGTCTGTCTTATTTTGAAACCTTTGCTGAAACATGTCCACTATGGGTGACCCTGCTGGTGTATGAAATACTGGTGGCATAGCTTCCAGCATCACAATAATGCATAAGCCACCACAGTATGACAGACTGACAGATGAGTGGTGGTATCATGATATGTGAAAATTGAAAGTCAGCTCTCCCATGCCTCATTTTTTTTTTTTCCTTTCTTTCTACTATGGGTAATAAGGTCCTAAGGGGTATAGTGATTTTGTTCAGTAGAGTGCCTGACACGTATTTGGCTCCTAAGAAATCAGTTTCCACACTCCCCACCTACCACTAAAATTATTGTTAATCACAATATGAACAGCATATAAGTCTCCATTCAAATTTTTGCAAACTTGAAATAATTTCGTTTTCTTAGTTACATATGCCTTTCTTGGCCTTGACACAACCTGCATTTTCTCAGAGCAAACATCATCTATATTAAAGTTCTCATGCAGCATGCTAGTTGTGCCCTACCTTTAACCACTCATTCTTAGCACTTTAATGCATGTAAGACTGACTTCCAAATACCAGCTGCATCACTTTGTCTATTGTCTTTCTCATGCTTGTAGAGCCTAATTTACAGACAGGCGAGGTGTCCCAAAGAATTAACACTGAGCTCCACTAAGGCAGAACCACGGGATTTGATGTATAAATCCCTCAGCTCTCTTACCCTTCCAGTGGGATAACTGTGACTTTTCATCCATTAAATCTTTGCTTAAATACAGACCTTCAGCAGTCAGTATAACATCACACCATTTATTTATTACATGTTGTTTTTGTTAGGTGCCACCCAGTCAGTTCTGCCTCATAGCCACCCTATGCACAACAGAAGGAAACACTGCCCAGTCCTGTGCCGTCAGCACAATTATTATTACGGGTGAGCCCATTGTTGCAGCACTGTGTCAATCCATCTCATTGAGGGTCTTCCTCTTTTTTGCTAATCCTTTACTTTACCAAGCATGATGTCCTTCTGCAGGGACTGAGCCCTTCTGACAACATGTCCAAAGTATGTGAGGCTCAAAATAATAATAATAATAGCACTCATAATAATAATAATAGCACTCATAATAATAATGAACAAATTTTTACAATCTTTGCTTGCTTATTATATTTCTTGTATCATGAGATTGTAAAATCCATTTGCTGAATCCCAGCATCTAGAAAAAGTGTCTGGCACATAATGGAGCTCAATGAATATTTGGTAAATTAAAAAGCAACTGAATGAACAAAACCTAACCTTGTTAGAATTAATTTTTAATTCCATCCAAGTTTGTTCATAAGGAGAACTGGTGGCACAGTGGTTAAGGGCTTGTCTGTTAATGGAAAGGTCAGCAGTTTGAATCCACCAGATGCTCCATGTGAGGAAAATGTGCAAGTCTGCTTCTATGAAGATTATAACCTTGGAAATCCTATGGGCCAGTTCTGCTCTGTCCTGTATGGCTGCTATGAGCTGAAATCAACTTGTGGGCAATGGGTTTTAACAGGTTTAAGTTTGTTCATTAGAACCATTCAAGGTTGTCATTGTTTTGCTTTATGTGTCACTATAAACAGACACTAAAATTTTAGAGCTTGAATAGATTGTTTCTTAAAGGAAGATCTAATGGTAACAATACATGTTATGCCATTAAAAAAAATTAAACAGTAATTTAAAATTTTCAGTACCCATTGTTGAAAATAGAAACCTACGTCTTAATTAAAAATTCAATCTACTGTTAACTGATGTTGATCATCAAAATTCCAATATTTTATACTGATTTTAAAATGGACTGTCTGTTAAAATACAAATCTTTATCTTCTAAAATATGTAAATACCTTATTCCTAATACCAGTTGCCATCAGGTCAATCCTGACTCACAGCAACCTTATAGGACAGAGTAGAGCTGCCCCAGAGGGTTTCCAAAGAGCAGCTGGTGGATTCGAACTGCCGACTTTTTGGTTAGCAGCCATAGCTCTTAACTGCTATGCCACCAGGGCTCCTATTCCTGATATATAGACAAATAATTCCCCCAAACATATAAACTTGGCTTGGATATTAAACCTTGATAAAAATAAATTTGCTTTATTTTCTGAGTTATTAAAGTAAAACTCATTTGTTGAAATTAAGCCAGCTGAAGCTTTAAGCATTTCTTGCTATTTTTTATAAGACAACTGAGTGTGATGAATTTTACTGGCACAATTTTTTATGTGAAGAAACTTAGAGTGCATCTAAATTTACCAGAAACAGAAGGAAATCTTCATCTAAGGTTGTCCTCCAACTCTGTATAATGTTCAATGATGGATAAAAGCACTGAATTACTCTGTTATTTATTCATTTATCTCTCAGAAGGAAATACATATCTAGTGTACAAAGCACCAGGATGAATAAATAAATCTCTGCATGTAAAACATGTAAACAAATTTGAATCTATATGTTTCTCAGTGATTTATTCTTTCAGTCACCAAATCATTCAAATGATGTTTATTAGATGAATTCTAATTGCCTGGCACTCTTCTAGGACCTGGAGACTCAGCAGTGAACAGAACAGATAAAACCTCTTTCATGGACCTCGCAAGTTAGAGGGAAATGAAGCAAATATGTAGCATGTTGGGTAGTGAGAAATGCTAAGAAGTGATAAAGCAAAAAAGAGATGGTGGAAGAATGAATTTATAGATGGAGTAATTAGGAAATGCAGAACACAATCAAATGATTAAGCTGTCAGATTGCACTGATCTAGGTAGCAATTGATAATTGTTCAACATTGATAATAAATTCAAGACTGTCTCTCTAAACAGATAAAAATGACAATTGGCTATCAAATGGGATTAATGTAAGACAAAACAGTTAGGAAAAGTAATTCATGTAATAGTTTCACAACTTAGTTTCTGCCTACCAATTATAATTTAAGCAGAAATTCAGAATATTGGAGACAACCCCGGTGCCTCGTTCTCCAAAATGCTTCTCAGAGAATGCTAATGTTTCATGAATATATACAAGTTTTTGATTAAAAAAAATACATGTCATCAAATTTTAGTAATTTATACACATATACATATATCATAAAATGTATAATACATTCATATAGATATGTGCAAATATAATTTTAGAAATTGTTGTGTGAGATGACTGAATACAAAGTATTTTTCATATCCTAATGACCTATTCAGTAACCAGTTGTAGATGTTATGAACTTTGTCTACCAAAAAAATCAATACACTATTTGATATTATTTCATATGTATTGTGTATTAAACAGCACTGTGCTGTCTAAAATAAATGGTGATCATTGTTGCACCAACTCTTTTCTTGTCTGTATTAAGTTTTTAAGTTTTCCTGTCTGTGTTAACCCCTAGTTTTTAGCAACTTCTTTTGGTTATCTTGACTGTTCTAATAATGCATTATAGTTTGAATGAGACCAAATTTCACAAAAATAATGGAGTTCAAAAGGAAAAGTAGTAAATAAGAAATGTAAAACTGAATTCTAGCAGATTAAGCCTTCTACATGGGAAATATTACTCTACTTCCCATTAGTGTGCATCAAGAAAAAGATTTTTAAAAGCTGGGAAAGCCACTAAAATGATCAGAGTTGATCACTGAAGACATGTAGATCAATTTAAAAAAGACTTTAATTATTATGATCCAAATTATCCTTGATTCCATTTTATCTGTTAACTATTAGCCAATTATCAAATTAATATATGAGTTGGTCAGTGTTTCTTTCACTGCAACTTATTTATGCAAGTTTATGATTAGTACGTTTGAATCAGAAACTTACAGCTGATACAATGAGGCACAAGGTACAAAGCTAGAAGAGTCAGCAAATCGTACACCTGTATGTGGTCAAGAATATTAGAAGCTAAACCCCTCCACCCAAATTTTTTTCTTGTCCTTTAGTATGGTCGTTCCTACAAAAGACATTTTCCTTATGATATTATAAAAGTGGTAACTACAAAGTAGCAGAAGGTGATATAGATAATTAACTAGTATATCCCAGGTCATTAATATAAAAATGATTATAACAATATTTAAAAATAAAGTACTTTAAATTTGTACACTTTAAAAATAGACAAATGATTTTATATACAATATTTTCTTTAACTCTCATACAAGCTTTTTCTACAAAAAGAGGAGGATTTGCTATTTTATTTTATTATTTGCCCTAAGGTATAGAACTAATAAGGCAACTAGTCATATAACTCTTTGGTCCCTATCAACATGTCAGTCTTGAGTTGTACACCTATTCTTCCAATTAATTGGCAAGCTTCTAAACCTGGTACCTGAAGTCCTAAACATGCCACTCATTAACATAATTAAAATAAACCTCTCAGTGTTGAGTATTCTTATTTACAACTTGCCCTCATCATAGAAATCTTTGATTAGAAAACTACTACTTAATTAGATTTGTTAGTGGTAGGTCACATGTCCTACTGTATATAAGTAGAGATAAAAGTTATTTAATCATACGGCCAAAAAATCTCAGAGTTTGATGGACTTAAAGGTCATGTCACCGAACCATCCAGTAAGACTTAAGACATGTGTGTAAGTAAATCCAAGTTATATTAACATACCTGCCCTTTTATTTAAGAAATAGCATGCTTTTATTTGACAAGAAACTGTTTAACCTTTACCAGGGGAAGTAGATGGTTTTTAAAACATATTTTCTCATATTTTGAATTAATATTGCTCCAGGAAGAAAGATTAGTATTCAGAAGTAATATATAAAATGAAAGATTTATCATTTATCTATCATATTTGGAAAACTATTCAGCAGTTGAACTTTCACCATGTGCATACAAAATTCGCTCCTGCCTTTCCCTGACATTTGCTCCTCAATGATATATGTCAGAGCAAGGTCTGAAGGTCTGAGTCTACTGGGGAACTTAGACATGGGCTTAATAGGCTGGTGAAGTATATAACAAATCTGTCTTATCCAGCTCATTTCCTTTGTGTGGCCCCATCAGTAAACTTTAAGTTATGTAATGTTTTAACACTTATTCTTCTGCTTGATCCAACCCACCTGTTTGTTCCTCTTGCTTTCAATTTTCCTCTCTTTGCTTTCTAAGCTGGCAATTGCTCATTTCATAAATTAATCTAACACACTCTATTATATGAAGAAAATTAGTTCATTAGCCTTTGCTCTTCTCCTGGATAACACCTATGTTTTTAAAAGGGATCTTCTGTACTATTTATCATTTCCATTTTTGAAGTAACTCAAATGGTTCGATTTTATATACAGAGGAACAGGTAATGTTTAGGGTTGACAGAATCATCTAGGCTTCTTCAAATCAGTGCACTTAGGTAACTTTCCCCTATTCCTTTGCTATTATCATTCCAACATAGGTCTCATCAGGATATATAGTTCTATGTACTAAAAGAATATTAGGTAAACCTTGATTAAGATTGATTGTCCTGCTTCTTTCCGTGTACACTGTGTTTTTTGCTAAAATATTCAAGTTACAAGGTTTGTCAAACTTTGTTTTTCTTCAAAGCTACTAATGTGATGTGGAAGTTTAAGCATTTAGATGCATAGAGGATTTCAATAATCACTTGGGTGTTGGGTTATATGTAATTCAATATTTTGAAAGTTTGCTTTGTATTACATCTTATCAATTTTAATGATGCTGTTAGAAGCTGTAGAAATCAATAGTTTTATTGTGATCACTGGATTCTTTTCAGAAGTTTATACATTTTGAAAAGTGATATAAATTTATAGTAATATGTTATAGACAATGATTTTAATTTAATATATTTCTGATTCGAATGGTTATGTATTCAATGTATAGTTTTGTCTGAATTAGTGGGCGATGATTTAAGTTCTGAATAGATGTTAATATATTCACTATGGCTTCAATTAAATTGAGATATTTCAACAAATTGATACAATGCTAGAAGTGCTCACTTGTCTATGCCAAAAAATTTGGAAGACAGTTACCTGGGCAACTGACTGGAAGAGATCCATTTTTGTGCCCATTGCAAAGAAATTTGATTTAACAGAATGTAGAAATTATAGAACAATGTCATTAATATCACATGCAAGTAAAATTTTGCTGATAAGTCCAAAATTGTTGAGGTAGCACACCCACAGGACACTGATAGACATTCAAGCTGAACTCAGAAAAGGATGTGGAATGAGGGTTATCATTGCTGATGTCAGATGGATCTTGGCTGAAATCAGAGAATACTAGAAAGGTGCTTACCTGTGTTTTATTGACTTTTCAAAGGCATTTGACTGTGTGAGCTATCATAGGTTATGGCTAATATTGCAAAGAATGGGAATTCCAGAACATTTCATTGTACTCATGAGGAACCTATACTTAGACCAAGAAGCAGTAATTCAACAGGGATACTGCCTGATTTAAAGTCAGGAAAGGTATACATTATGACTGTGTGCTTTCACCATACTTATTCAATCTGTATGCTGAGCAAATAATCTGAGAAACTGGACTATATGAAGAAGAACGGGGCATCAGGATTGGAGGAAGATTCATTAACAACCTGTGTTATGCAGATGACACAACCTTGCTTGCTGAAAGTGAAGAGAACTTGAAGCACTTACTGAGGAATACCAAACACCTTTAGTATGGATTACATCTCAACACAAAGAAAACAAGAATCCTCACAACTGGACCAATAAGCAACATCATGATAAATGGAGAAAAGACTGAACTTGTTAAGGATTTAATTTTATGTGGATCCACAATCAATGACCATGGAAGCAGCAGTCAAGAAATCAAATGATGCATTGCATTGGGCAAATCTGCTACAAAAGACCTCTTTAAAGTGTTAAAAAGCAAAGATGTCACTTTAAGGACTAAGGAGTGCCTGACCCAAGCCATGGTGTTTTCAATTGCTTCATATGCACGTGAAAGCTGGACAATGAATGAGAAAAACCCAAGAATTGATGCCCTAGAATTATGGTGTTGGCAAAGAATATTGAATATGGCATGAATTGCCGAAAGAATGAACAAATCTGTCTTGGAAGAAGTACAGTTAGAATGCTCCTTGGAAGCAAGAATGAAGAGGCTTTGTCTCATTTATTTTGGATATCAGGAGGGACAAGTCCCTGGAGAAAGACATGATGTTTGGTAAAGTAGAGGATCAGCTAAAAAGAGGAAGTTCCTTGTCATGGATTGAATTGTGTCCCCCCAAAATATTTGTCAACTTGGCTAAGTCATCTCTCCCAGTATTGTATGATTATCTAACATTTTGTAATCTGATGTGATTTTCTTATATGTCATAAATCCTATTACTATGATATATGAGATGGATTAGTGGCAGTTAGATTCATGAGATCTACAAGATTAGATAGTGTCTTAAAGGCAATCTCTTTTGAGATATAAAAGAGAAATGAGAAGAATTAAAGGGGGACTTCATACCACCAAGGACACAGTGCCGGGAGCAGAGTGTGTCATTTGGACCTGAGGTTTCTGCTCTGAGATGCTCCCAGACCAAGGAAAGACTGATGCATCACAAGGACCTTCTTACAGAGCCAAAAGAGAGAGAAAGTCTTCCCCTGGATCTGGCGCCCTGATCCCTACTGGCACACTTCTACCCTACTAGAATGTGAGAAAATAAACTTCTCTTTGGTAAAGCCATAAAAAAAAAAAAAAAGCCATACGCTTGTGGTATTTCTGTTATAGCAGCACCAGATGACCAAGATATCCCTCAAAGAGATGGATTGACACAGTGGCTGCAACAATAGGCTGAAGAACAACAATGATCATGAGGATGGCACAGAACTGGACAGTGTTATAGATATCTTACTGGTTCTGCTTCTCTAAAGAATCTTGACTAAGCCAGCTAGGCATCAGGGAACATATCAAAGACCAGACACAGTAATCGTTGATCACAGCCTCTAATATCCACTTATCTTTCCTTCACTGAGTCATGACATAGAGTGTGAGTATGTGTGGAAGAGGGTACTGAGAAATATGAGATTGTCTGAGCAAAATAATGTGTCTGGTCCTCGGGCAGTGGGAATGGAGATAGTGGAATGTGACATAAACCATATAGATGCTTGGCCAGAAGTAGTGAGGCTAAAGCAGGGTCCAGGGATTACAGTCTATTTTTATAGAAAAGTCTGTTAAGGTGTGTCTTAGTGACCTAGTGCTGTTATGACAGAAATACCACCAGTGGCTGGCTTTAACAAACAGAAGTTTATTCTCTCACGGTTTAGGAAGGTAGAAGTATGATTTCAGGGCTCCAGCTCCAGAGGAAGGCTTTCTTTTTCAGTTGGTTCTGGGGGAAGGGCCCTGTCATCAATCTTCCCCTGGTCTAAGAGCTTCTTATTGCAGGAACCCTGGCCCAAAGGACATGCTCTGCTCCTGTCACTTCTTTCTTGGTGGCATGAGGTACTCATAACTCTCTACTTGCTTCTCTATCCTTTTACCTCTTTAAGATAAGTGATGATGCTGGCCACATCCTATGGAAAGTCCCCTTACACCTGGTCAGGGATGTGACCTGAATAAGAGTGTTACATCTCACCTTAATCCTCTTTAACATAACCTAATTTTGCTCATTAAGCACAGGCAGAGATTAATATTTACAACACATAGGAAATTACATTAGATCACAAAATGGAGGACAACCACATAATACTGGGAATCATGGCCTAGCCAAGTTGGCACAAATTCTTGGGCAACCCTATTCAAATCATGATAAGGGGTTATAGTTAATGCTGGAATCCACTTTGTGTGAGCATTTATTAAAAGTTATAGTTAATCATTATGAAAAGTTCCAGAAAGAAATGAAAGTATAAGCTAGAACTCATTGTTTCCCTTACCTTGGGGAGGAATGTTTTGTGAAAGGTACTAAATATTAAACAACAAAACGGCTATGCTATAGGGGAGTTATGCTCTCACAAAGGAGTGTATTTCAATTTCCTTGTGACTGACCTGGGAACCTGTTGCAAGTCACTAAAGCAAGAACAGTTGTTGCTGGGTCATTCTCAAGAAACCTCCTCATTGTAAATAAATGTTACCTAGCCAGCAAAGACACTTTAAACCAATTGTGTGTTCCCATATGTTACTTTTCCCACCTTTGACAATGATTTAATTTTTCTGAATTTACTTTCTTCTGCAACAGTACATTAGAGACTCCCTGACTGTGATTCGTTAAATTCTGCTAGTCTTTTGTACCCAGTCCATGCAGGCAGATCCCTCACTGCAATGATTGTCTTTGTCTAGCTTAACAAAAATCTCTTCTGATTAAATTTGATTCTGGGCTCTTTTTCCCCTACAACATTTTCATAATGAGGATGGGATCCAAAGCTAACTTTCTTTAGCAGGACCCTCAAGGGCCCAAGGACAGGAATAAGCACCAGTGATAGGCCTTCTTGTGCCTTACCATTTCCATGGACCCCAGGGACTCTGCAGAAGTAAGAGTTCTTGGACCTGAACTCAGTGATTTATGTATGGTTCTCTGAGATTTTTGTGAGCCTTTTGTTGTGTTTTTCTGTTCACAGTCTCTCTGAAGTCTTGGTAAGCTTTACTTGTTTTGATTGTTGAAATTTGAGCATCTCGGTCAGTACAGAGGTAAATCTATTTTCTAAAAGTATTATTTTTGTTTTGGGAAAGCTAAAATAATTCTGTGTATGGGTGGTTTGCTTTAAATTGCTCAACTGTGAAGTTTGTGCACCATCTACTGATGAGTGTTTGTATCTGCAAATTTCTGAATTTTGAGTTGCATGTGCTGAAGCTCTGGCAAAATGGGGAATGACACTTATAAGACACATTAAAATAGCATCTACTTGGAGAAACAGTTTCAGGAAATTTTGAGTTCTGTAAAATTAACTTTTCTGTACAATAGATTGGAAAAAAAATGAGGTTCTAAAATTATTAGCAAAGTTGTTTTCAGGTGCTTAATAAAATTTCCCTTTTGCTTCTTTGCTGGCTGTTTTGTTTTTGCATTTTACTCTCTCTCTACTGCCTACTGAAAAATTACTCCTTCTGCCAAGATTAACAGGTTTGACTCATAAAGGAGTTCCAACCAAAAAACTCCTTGACAAGTAAATTAATGATTCACAGCCATGCAGCAATTACAAATCCAGCCAAGCAAGAAATTGCACACTGGCTGGAAAGATGCCCAGGACAGTCTTGCTTTAAAACAAAATGGCTCAAGAAATACTTAAAGAAGTCTTAGAAATAAATGAGTTCTATTTAAGACTCTAAACCTGACTGCCCAGTTAAGAAAGGGAAAAAACTTCATTTTGAAATTTCTTTTAAAATTAAATACCCTAAAGAAATAGGTAAATTTCCTATGGTACAGTTATAACACCTGTATATACGGCACTTGTGCAAAACTTACAAGCCTAGTTTATCAAGATTTGCTTTAATTAATTAATATATTAGGAGGACCTAGAAAATCCAAGAAATAGGCTGAAGAGTTATTAAGCCCAATGCATCAGGCATTGAATTATTAGATTGAACAAAAGTAGTAGCTAAGTTTTTTAAATGTCATCCCTCAGGTTTTTTTCCCAGAAACATTAATTGGGCAAAAATTCAAAGTTTCAAGTGAAAAAAGGAAAATCATTTATTGTTTACCCAAACTGTTTACTAAACACTCTAGTTTAATTCAAGCATTACAGACAGGACTAAGAAACAATTCCCCTTATAAGCTAAGTAATTCAACTTTTAAACACTGGATCATTTTAATTATCAATGAGCAGTCCTTAGAGTGGAATTTATGAGTTAGCAGTTATGTACTACCAGCACCCAACCACTAAACTTTGGTGAGGACCTAATAGCAAAATTATTTATCAAGTTATTACATCTTCCCATAATTCAGATTTTACATTTATCATTACATTTTAAAAAGAGTTAAAATAGGAAGGCAGGGCCAAGAAGGCAGAATAGTCAGATGTTTCATGTTGTCCTTCTTACAATCAAGACCCAAAAAACAAGTGAATTGAATATAGGACAATCTAGAAATCCCAATCATCAAAGACAAAGCTGAAGAATCTGACTGAGGAGCAGAGGGAAGGAGAGACAATTCAAAAACAGTGGAAACAGGGAATTATGGATTGTGGGATTGCAGATGTCCTTGTAACTGAGTCTGCATAGTGCACACAGACTGAAGCAAGCAGCAATACCCCAAGCAGAAAAACCACCACATCCAGTGCAGCCAAGCAGCAGCGAATTGCACACACCTCCAGAACTAAACAGGAGCAACATCAGACCTGTGAAATTAAGTGCAAGCTCCCAAACCATCTTGTGCCCTTCCTACACCAGAGCTCCATGTCTGAGGAGCACTCCCTTTCCCTCACTTATCCCCCTCCCTACTCTGATATCAGTCCCTCAGCATTCAACAATGCCATGCCCCTTAAGCTGAGAACTCATGGCCAGGTCCAGAGGCACCAGCTCCTTCATCCAGTCAATGGTATAGGGGTTCACAGACTCATGGTGCCATTTCCCCATGTCCTTAACCCTCACCCTCGTGCCTTGTGGGCTAATCCAATACCACATGCCCTCATTAGGACAACACAGGCAGGGCATCTACCTGAAGCCCGTTTGCATCTATGGCACCCAAGTTGGACTGCAGATTTGTGACGTTCAACACTATCATACCCTCTAAGAATGAGCCTACCCAACCCACACCAAGGGCCTGAGGGTTGGTGATACTACACACACACCCAAAACCCAAACCTACTGCCATCGAGTGGATCCAATTCATTGCAACCCTATAGGACAGAGTAGAACTGCCCGATACACATACACACACACAAAAAAATACATCAAGCGACAGCAGTAAACTCATACCTGAATATAAATGGCCTAAATGTACCAGTAAAGGGACAAGAGGGTAGCAGAATAGATTAAAAACATGATCCATCTATATGCTGTCTACAAGAGTCACACCTTAGACACAAAGACATAAACTTAAAACTCAAAGAATGGAAAATTACATATCAAGGTAACAATAACCAAAGGAAAAAAAAAGCAAGAGTGTTAGTATTAATCTCAGATAAAATAGATTTTTAAGCAAAATCCACCATAAAGGATAAGGAAGGACACTATATAATGATCAAAGGGTCAATACACCTGGAGAACATAATCATAACAAATATATATGCACCACTGACATGGCCCTAATATACATGAAACAAACTCTAACAACACTGAAAAGAGAAATAGACAGTTCCTCAATAATAGTAGGAGACATCGATATGCTTCTTTCAGTGAAGAACAGAAGATCTGGAAGGAAACTCTTTAAAGATATAGAAGATCTAAATGCCACAATCAACCAATTCAGTTGAATAGACATATACAGAACATTCCACCCAACAGCAGCAAAGAATACATTATTTTCCAAAGCTCAGGGAACATTCTCCAGAATAGGTCACATTTTAGGCCACACAGCAAGTCTCAACAAAATCAAAACATTGAAATAATACAAAGCACCTTTTCTGATCATAATGACATAAAAGTAGAAATCAATAACAGAAATGGCAATGAAAAAATCAGATACATGGAAACTAAACAACAACTTGTTTAAAAACTACTGGCTATTAGAAGGAATCAAGGATATAATTAAAGCATTCACAGAATCAAATGAGAATGAAAACACATCTTACTGAATCCTCTGGAACATAGTAAAAGCAGAGCTTAGAGATAAAAGTATAGCAAGAAACACACACATCCAAAAAAGGAGAAAGGGCTAAAATTAAAACATTAACCCTCAAACTTGAACAAATAGTCAAGAGCAGCAAAAGAAGCCCTCAGGCACCAGAAGAAAGGATATAATAAAGATTAGGGCAGAAATAAATGAAATAGAGAATAGAAAAACAATTGAAAGAATCAACAAGACCAAAAGTTGATTCTTTCAAAAGATCAACAAAATCAACAAACCATTGGCTGAACTGTAAAAGAAAAACAGAAGAGCAAGCAAACAACCTGAATAATAAATGAGACAGGTAATATCACAACAGACTCAACTGAAATAAAAAGGATCATAATAGAACACTATGAAAAATTGTACTCCAACAAATTTGAAAACCTAGAAGAAATTGACAAATTTCTAGAAACACACTACCTACCTAAACTAACACAAGCTGACGTAGAAAATTAAACAGATTTTGTAACATAAGAAGAGGTTGAAAAGGTAACAAAAAAATTTCCAATAAAAAAAAAAAAAAAATCCCTGGCCTGGAGAACATCACTAGAAAATGCTACCAAACTTTCAGAGAAGAGCTCACACCAATACTACTCAAGATATTTCAGAGCACAGAAAAGGAAGGAATACTCCCGAACTCATTCTATGAAGCCAGCATAACCCTGATGCCAAAGCCACATAAAGATATCAGAAAAGAAGAAAACTTCAGATCAATATTCCTTGTGAACACAGACACAAGTATTCTCAATAAAATTCTATGCAATAGAATTCAACAGCATATCAAAACAATGATACATCATGACCAAGTGGGATTCATACCAGGTATGCAGGGATGGTTCAACATTAGGAAATCAATCAATGTAATCCACCACATAAATAAAACAAAAGAAAACAGCCACATGATCTTATCAATCTGAGCAGAAAAGCATTTGACAAAGTCCAATACCAATACCCATTCCTGATAAAAAGCCTCAGCAAGATAAAAATAGAAGGGAAATTCCTTGACAAAATAAAGGGCATTTATACACAGCCAACAGCCAACAGCATTACAAACAGAGAGAGACTGAAAGCATTCCGCTTGAGAATGGGAACCAGACAAGCATGCCCTTTATCACCACTCTTATTCAACATTATGCTGGAAGCTCTAGCTAGTGCAAGAAGAAGAAGAAGAAAAAAAGGCATCCAAATTGATATGGAAGAGTTAAAACTATCCATAATCACAAATAGCATTATCTTATACACAGAAAACCCCAAAGAACCCACAAGAAAGCTACTGGAACTAAAAGAAGATTTCAGCAAAATAGCAGCATACAAAATTAATGTACAAAACTCAGTCGGATTCTTCTACACCAAGAGAGAGCTTTGAAAAAGGAATTCACCAAATCAATACCACTTACAATAGCTTCCCAAGAAGATAAAGTGCACATGTACAGGTGTTTCTGTAGGCAAACGTATATACGTGTTAGTGGGTGCTGCATATATAACCCATTGTTATCAAGTTGATTCCGACTCATAGAGAGACCCTATAGGGCAGAGTGGAACTGCCCCAGAGAGTGTCCAAGGAGCTTCTGGTGGATTTGAACTGCCAACCTTTTGGTTAGCAGCCATTGCACTTAACCACTATGCCACCAGGGTTTCCACCGCATACATATTCATACATAAAATAAAGCACAGAGGGGGCACATGCTTCCTAAACATAACCAACAACCATGCAGAATTGGGTTACTGGGTTTAAGGGATTAGGACCATAGTCTTGGGGCCCATCTTAGTCTATTGGCATAATATAGTTCGTAAAGACAATGTTCTACATCCTGCTATGGTAAGTTGTGTTTGGTGTCTTAAATGTCCGCCAGCAGCCATCTAAGATACAACTATTGGTTTCTACGTGTCTGGAGCAAAAGAGAAAGAAGGAAACAAAAGACTCAAAGAAGAAACTAGTCTACAGGACTAATAGTCCTCACCTACCTTGAGACCAGAAGAACCAGATGGTGCTCAGTTACTGCTACCCACTATTCTGACCAGGGCCACAATAGATGGTCCTGGGGAGAACGGGAAAAAACGTACGGAACTCGAATTCCTAAATAAGGCCAGACTTACTACACCAGTAGAGACTAGGGAAAACCCGAGCCTATTGCTCTTGGATACCCTTCAAACTTCAAACTTACATCACCCCTGAAGCTCACCTATCAGGCAAAAGACAGAGTAGACTCATAAAATAAATAATATCACCCTTGAATACTGTGCTCCTCTAAACAATCAACTAAGTGAGACAGTCAACCTTTACCTTAGATCAAAGATGAGAAGGTAAAGAGGGACAGAGAAGCTAGATTAATGCAAACAGAACAACCAGAGTGGAAATAATGAGAATGCTGGCACATTGTGAAAAGTGTAACCAATGTCACTGAACAATACGTACAGAAATTGTTAAATGAGAATATATTTTGTTATGAAAATTTTCTCTAAAATCACTATATTTGAAAAAATAAAATAAAAAATTTAAAATAATTCTTTTATTAGAAAAATACTGGTAAAGTAAGAAATCATTTGAATGTATCAATTCTGTAATTTATCATTGCTCTGATTGCCAAAAAAGAGGTAAGTAAAGCCTAAGAGGGTTTTCTCTTTGTGCTCTAACAAATATTTTTGGCTTAATTTCCTGTTTCCTCTCTTGCAGATGGTTTGTTCTGGGATGCAGGCTTTAAAATTTCCACTTTGCAGAGAGAGGCCTTAGAAAATATTTGCTCCATTTTGGATGCAAGTGTTACTTGTCCCAGGTTTGGGGCAGGGGTCACTTGTCCAAGTTTGAGGCAAGAGGTCTCACTGAATCTGAGGGAGATCTTCAGTAATTTTAAAATAGATTGACCTGACTGAAACAGCTTGAAATTGTGTGGCTATTTGAGCGTATGTGTGTGTTGCCTTGTTTTGTGTTGTGCTGTTTAAAGAATGATATGCTGCTGTTAATCACCATTAAAAAAAACAAAACCCACAGACTGTATAAGTTTATTATTCGCACTACTCAAGAGACCCAGTTTGTGTGTGATTCTTACCCAAGGTTGCATGCACATAGACGAAGTCTTCAGTAGGTCACCTAGAAAGGTAGATAAGATTCTGTCTTGAGAACTTTACGTCTAATCTAGAGAGAACATTTAATCTGGGTTTCCTTTTATTCTTTTTCCCTCTGTGTGCCGCCAGTTTCAAATAAACCTAATTCTTGTGTCTGTCTTATGAATTGGAAACCCTGGTGGTATAGTAGTGAAGTGCTATGGCTGCTAACCAGAAGGGTGGCTTTTTGAATCCACCAGGCGCTCTTTGGAAACTATGAGGCAGTTGTACTCTGTCCTATAGGGTCGCTATGAGTCTGAATCAACTGAACGGCAACGGGTATGTGTGTGTGGTTTTTTTTTTTGGTCTCATGAATTAGGCTTTCAATAGCTACCATAAAAAACAAAACAAAACAAAAAAAACTCTGAATTAGTCTATTTTAAAAAAGTGCACTGATAAATAATAGATTGTTTATTTTAATTGATATAACAAGTCCTTAAAAAGCAACTAATTATTCTAAATTGTTTTTGTTAAAGAATCCTATGAAACATGCAAAAAAAAAAAAAAACTGGGTTACAAAAATATATTAATTTTCTACCTCCAGATGGTATTACTAAATTAGATTATAATATTTCCTCAAAGAACTTACTCTGATTATTTTAATAGTAAATAAGCATTTCTGCAAGTTTAATAGTTCAAATATTTCCTGGAATTAATAAAGATGAATTTGTTCTAATAAGGATTTTTATGTTTTAAAATATGTCAATCTTAAAAACAAAGCCTTTCTGAGTAATTTAAGTATTATATGAAATGTTTTATTTAGAGAAAAATAGTAATTTTATTCATTACAGAATAAGAAAAAAGAAGGTTAAACTGCTTATAGAAATTATACTTCATAATATATAAACTTAAATTACTAGGTAACTTACTATTATGTATTAGACTAAGTTGCAATATTCATTATAATTAAATTTTATAGACTTTTACTTGTATGCCACAAAAAAGGATAATAAATATGTTCATTTTATACCACTTAAATGGATATACTATAAGACATGATGTAACCAAAGACAAGAAATTTGAAAGGTTTATTAAATATTTTTGTTTAACATAATCAATGTTCTGGTTTATTGTGAATGAAGGTTGAATGAGTTAATGCATAAAAATTCTTAAGAACTTAATGTCGAACAGCATATAAAACAAATAATTTGATTTTTCACCATTAAGGTAACAAAATTTTTCTTAATTGCTACATTAAAAGGTTAATTTTATTCTTTATGCAATTTGCCTTCAAGGCAAAGTTCAGCAAAATAAATTCCAGAATCAAAAACAAAGCCACATAGTTTTGAAAAAAGCTAAGATTTTTATATTTCTAAAATTAGCTTTAAATAACTTAAGTGTTTTTTCTCCTAAACTTAAAAAGCAAAAAAAAAAAAAAAATTGTTTTTATTTTGTAAAAAGGAAAATGCAAAAAAGGATTTATTTAACATGTTATAGATTATTTAAATGTAGTGTCAAAATCTGGAAAGTTCCAAATTTCCTTTAAATTAAAACATTTATATGTCAATAATGTTTACTTAATGATGGACAACAAGCACATGATTTTATGTCATAATTTTATTATTGCAGTTGCTAACTTGGTCACAACTTTTTTTCCTCTAAATTTAGCATCCTCAAGCCAATAGTTTCAATTAAAGAATTCACACCATTTATCTACAAGTCTGTTATTTCCATTGAAATGTTTAGCTTAATATATTCTTGATGTATCCTGACTATATGGTATCATATCTCAAGATGACTATGTGTTACATCTGACTCTTTAGAAATGAGAATAATCATTATGTTAAAGATAGGTTTGTCTAATGTTTTTATTTGACTTTTCTGGCTTTATATCTGTAATTGATGCCTATCAAGTCCTTTCACTTTTGAGAATTATTATTATAAATTTACCATAGCCATTTTTAAGTTTATCATTCAGATAAATTTTACCTTGCTAATTAACTGAAAATGCAACAAAATGGATTGTATCACACTAATAAACACTATAAACATTTTTAGCATAAATGAAATTGGACTGAATCAAGATTTTAAAACTCTTATGTAAAAACTGAGAGTTTTTCCAAGTTGCTGGTAATCCAGAATAATACCGAACCAAAATTAGATACCTGGCCCTGAATAAACTGAAAGAACTACTATGAAATTTATATAAGAACATTGCTAATGTTCAATGTTCTATTGTTTAGGTATTTAAAAAAAAAAAAAATTTATTTTCTTTCTCTTGTCAATCCAGATCTGTATTTCAATGGTGTTTTTATTTAGCTTCTATTTTTGCACATCAAATAAGATTAGAAGGTGTCATAACACATACCAAAATTCTAACAAAATATATTCAGAGTGTTTTAAATGATTCCACCTGTAGCGTTCAAAAAATGAATGCTGAAATGACTATAATGAGGAAAGTAATTCTTCAAAACCAAATGGCCCTCCCTTGTTTATACCAACTTAATATTTTTAAATATTGCCAATTTTTTAATTCAATACTTTAAGGAACGGTTTTACACGTTAAAATGGCTTTTGAAACCAATATCCAAAATCTCCAAATCTGTCTAATATTGTTCCAGGGGGCTGTAAAAAAAACTTTAAGGAACGCTTTTACACGTTAAAATGGCTTTTGAAACCAATACCCAAAATTTCCAAATCTGTCTAATATTGTTCCAGGGGGCTGAAAGAAAAAAATAAATAAATAGGCATCAGTTAAAAAATTCCCTGAAGGCTTGTTGGAAAGGACTATATGTAGTTCTCTTTGCTAATCCTCATGCTGCTAAATTACAGGGAGTCAAACCCAGAGTACATGTTTCTCAACTAAAAGAAGACTTCCATCCCTGCTTGGGCAGCAGAGTCTGCTAGAGAATTAAAATTGAAACTTAAGAAATGTTTAAGAGATGAACCTGACATCCAGACACAGATTTCCTGAGGAATCCAGATTGTCAGATCAGGCCTGTGCACACACCCCATGTTGATATAGCTGGACTGTATATTGCTGTACTATTTACTACTGCTGTTCTATATCTGTTTTAGGCTTTGAAAAATGTTTTTCTATAAATTAATACATCTTTTAGAAATGTTTGGTATAAGTTTAGTGGCAGCTGGTGTACTCATTCTACTCATTCTGACAGGTTATATTTTGTATCACGCTTATTTTGTGTAAAATGCTTTTTCTGCTACTCCTAATGTTGTCCGCCTTTTCATCCTCCTACCACTGGTGGGTAAATGGATTTGTAAAACTAGCCCGATCTGTTTCCAGTACAGGAAATTTAACAAGTTGCTGGGCTTGTCATCAGAACCCTTGATCAGTACAGGAAGATACTGACCCACTGGTTTTCCTGTATTAAACTATCATGTTATTCTCTTGCCAGTTATTGATTCTACTTCAGTATTTAGAAGAGCTATTAAACTTTGGAATCTCCCTGAACTATCTGTATATCCTCATATATCATGCTTTAAACTGACTGAACTTAGAACTATATCATGAATGTAAGGAAGCAAAAGAGATCTATCTAATCTAGAAGTCCCATGTAAGGGAAATGTCTTTTTGGGACAATATATGAAGATTCCCTGAGATTACTTTTCATGGTATAAAGCATGTTTAATGAGATTGGAAACTGCTTGCCCTAAATATAATGATCTCAGTTATCCTATGTATGAGAATCCTTGTTTACACAATTACACTAAGTCAGAATTAAGTTTTGGAAGATTGCCTATTTACAACAATAGTATTTTTGAAACCTGGATAACACATGTATACTCCTCCATTTCTGAGCCACAGACCAAAAATGTAATTTGTACACCCTATGCATATGTGTTTCTCTGTGGAAGACAAAATTATAGTCATCTTTCTGATCCATCTCCACATGATTGTCCTTATGCTTGAGCTATTTCTTGTATAGATAGTTGGAAAATGAAGGAGCAGTGTACTCTAGGATATTTGGGAGTTCCACTTGATATTTATATTCATAAAAACAGCAAGCATTGGATAAGTCATACTAAAATATTACTATGTCAAAGAGGGATGATTGTATGGAAGATAATCCTATAGTTGATAGACCTGAATGGATATGATTACTTTTGCAAGATTTTATTCTTCCTTATGGAGTATTTGGGTTAGAAATATCAATCAGAAACTTGTCAGCAACTACGGCTCAAATAGCAGATAGTGTAGCTAACGGTATGGATGCTGAGAAAAATTCCTAAACTACTTGGTTAAAGTGATGCTGGATCAAAGAATAGTATTAGATTTTTTATTAGACCAACAAGGAAGTCCCTGTGCCATAGCAGATACTATGGCTGAACAAAACAGAAAAATCCACCAAAAAGATGTTGGGTTACTCACCAGTGGTGAGTCCCCAATGGTGGTGCCATACTTCTCCAACATTTTTAGTTGACTACACCAAAGTATTGGATCACGGCTATGAAATTTGTTGCAAATAGAAATGAAGTTTTTTAATACTAATTGTGACAGTCATTGGAATTGTAAAACGTGCTACAAAATGTATTTCTAACCTAGGTACTTGCTCTTGGCCTCTTCCAAAGAAAATTGTGTATATAGATTCAGCCTAATTTTATAACATAGATGGTTCCTGCACCCTTAATCAGCCTAAGACTCCTGGAAACTCCAGAAGGGATCACTGAAGATAGATACTTATGACATGACATGGTGAAGAACTCCAAAGCATAATGCAGAAAACTAGAACTGTCTAGCAACTAAAGTACCAATGGTGGAATAAGCAGCCTAACAGCAGCACGTCCTAAAAAATAATCTAGCTCACACAAAAGGAAACATTCAGGTAAACATATAGCCCATGCAGAAGAAAGTATACACATAAGTGTGATCAAAAGAATTTCCATAGAAATCTCTGATGAAAAGAAGAAAATGACATAGGGGATCTTAAAATCATATAGGTGTTTGGCCAGAAGTAGTGAGTCTGAAGCAGAGTTCAGGGTCTAGAATCTATTTTTGTATAAAAGTCTGTTAAGGGGTTATAGTTAATGCTGGAATGCATTTTTGTGTGAGCATTTGTCAAAAGTTATAGTCAATCATTATGAAAAATTCTAGAAAGAAATGAGATTACAAGCTGGATCTCACTGTTTCCCCTACCTAGGGAAAGACTGTTCCATGTAGGGTACTTTGTCTTAAACAGCAAAGAGGCTATGTTCTTTGTTATGTTCTCACAAAGGAGCTTATTGCAATTTCCTGGTGACTGACCTGGGAACTCATTGTAAGCCACTAAGCCAAGAACAGATGTTGCTGGGTCATTACCAAGGAAACCTCCCCACAGTAACTAAATGACATCTAGCCAACAAAGACTCTTTAAGCCAATTGTGTATTCCCACATATTATGCTTCCCACCTTTGACAATGATTTGATTTTTCCTAATTTACTTTCTTCTGTACTAGTATATTAAAGATTCCCTGATTGTGATTCAGTGGATTCTTCTAGCCTCTTGTGCCCAGTGCATGTAGGCAGATCCCTCATTGCAATGATTGTCTTTGTTTTTGTCTTGGCTTAATAAAAATCCCTTTCGATTAAATTTGATTCTGGAGCCTTTTTCCCCTATGACAGGTGGATCTGGCCCCTTAGGATTTAGACTTCTAAATCAAACATCCAGCACGTACAGAAAATTAGAAGCGTTATTGTTGGCCTTAAATATATCCCAACTGGATTTTGAGACCATCTGAAAAATCAGTTTGATACATTAAATACTGACTGAAGTCTGGACAAGTTGTGTGATGATATCAAGCACATTATACATAAAGAAAGCAAAAAGTCACTAAAAATACAGGAAAAAAAGAAAAGACCAAAATGGATGTCAGAAGAATATCTGAAACTTGCTCCTAAATGTGAAGTTGCTAAAGTAAATTTAAAAAAAAAAAGTAAATTTAACAAACGATAAATTAAAAGAGCAGAACAGAATACTTCAAAAGGTGTCTCAAGAATACAAAATGTTATGATGAAATTGCAAAGAACTAGAGTTAGAAAACCAAAAGGTAAGACCATCCTTGGCATTTCTCAAGCTGAAAGAACTAAAGTAAAAATTCAAGGTTTGAGTTGCAATATTGAAGAATTCTGTGAGCAAAATATTGAATGATGCAGGAAGTATCAAAAGAAGATAAAAGGAATACAGAGTAACTGTACCAAAAAGAATTGGTTCATGTCCAAACATTTCAGGAGGTAGCGTATGATCAAGGACCAATGTTACTGAAGAAAGAAGTTCAAGTTGCACTGGAAGCATTGGCTAAAAACAAAGTTCCCGGAACTGACAGAATACCAATTGAGATGTTTCCACAAATGGATGCAATACCGGAAGCACTCACTCATCTGGGCCAAGAAACTTGGAAGAGAGCTACCTGGCCAACTGAGTAGAGAAGATCCATATTTATACCCATTCCAAAGAAAGAGGATCCAACAGAGTGTGGAAATTATTGAACAATATCATTAATAGCACAGGCAAGTAAAATTTTGCCAAAGATAATTGAAAAGTATTGCACCAGTACATCCACAGGGAAATGCCAGAAATTCAAGCCAGATTCAGAAGAGGACATAGGACAAAGCATATCATTGCTGATGTCAGATGGATCTTGGCTGAAAGCAGAGAGTACCAGAAAAATGATTACCTGTGTTTTATTGACTATGCAAAGCCATTGGACTGTGTGGATCATAACAAATTATGGATATCATTGCAAATAATGGGAATTCCAGAATACTTAATTGTGCTTGTGTGGAAGCTGTACATAAATCACAAGGCAGTCATTTGGGCACAATAAGGGGGTACTGAATGGTCTAAAATCAGGGAACGTGTGTATCAGAGTTGTACCCTTTCATCATACTTACTGCATCTGTATGCTGAGCAAATAATTTAAGAAGCTGGGCTATATGAAGAAGAACATGGCATAAGGATTTAAGGAAGACTCATTAATAGCCTGAGACATGCAGATGATACCACCTTGCTTGTTCAAAGTGAAAATGATTTGAAGGACTTACTGATGAAGATCATAGACTACAGCCTTCACTGTGGTTTACAACTCATCATAAAGAAAGCAAAAAATCTCAGAGTTGGACCAATAAGGAATATCGTATTAAATGGAGAAAACATTGAAGTTGTCCAGGATTTCATTCTACTTGGATCATAATCAATGTTCAGGGAAGCAAAAGTCAAGAAATTAAATGAGGTACTGCATTAGACAAATCTACTGTAAAAGGCTTCTTTAAAGTGTTAAAAAGCAAAGACGTCACCTTGAGGACTTAGGTGAACCTGACCCAAGCCATGATATTTTCAATCGCCTCATATGCATGTGAAAATTGGACAATGAAAAAGGAAGACCAAAAAGAATTGATACCTTTGAATTATGATGTCATTGAAAAATAATGTTGAGTATTTTTGAGTATTGGACCTGCCAGAAGAAAAACAAATCTGTCTAGGGAGACGTACAGTCAGAATGCTCCTTAGAAGAGAGGATGGCGACACTTCGTCTCATGTACTTTGGACATGTTATCAGGAAGGACTAGTCTATGAAGAAGGACATCATGCTTGTTATAGTACAGAGTCAGTGGAAAAGAGGATGACCCTCAAGGAGATGAGTTGACACAGTGGTTGTAACAATGGGCTCAAACACAGCAACAATTGTGAGGATAACACAGCACCAGTGTTTCGTTTTGTTGTACATAGGGTCACTACGAGTTGCAACTGACCGGTTGACACGTAACAACAACATGATAGTTGCAGTGAGGAACCCTCGTGGTGCAGTGGTTAAGTGCTCAGCTGCTAACCAAAATGTCAGAGGTTCGAACTCCTCCGCCACTCTGAGAGTGAAAGATGTGGCATCTGCTTGCCAAAGATTTAAAACCTTGGAAACACTACGGGGCAGTTCTACTCCTGCAGAGTTGCTGTAAGCTGGAATAGACTCAGTGGCAATGAGTATTGTTGGAGTATGTTAGATGTTTGACATTAACAAAATACCAAAAGTTCACCAAAATTAGGAAACAGTTTAAAATTTGGTAACGTAATTAAGGTGACTATGTAAATGTGTCACCTGTGTCTGAAAACTGCTTTTATCTCTTAAGGTGCAGAAACGGGGAGAATAGGATGCATATCCAGTGAATTAATATTTAATTTACCTAACCTTGAGAAATATAAATTATTTAGTTTTATGATATACCTATGTTTTTATAATACTACAATTTTAGCTCACATACAGATATATTGTTTAATGACCACAGAAGAAAATTATATTTATATTCCTTTTGTGAAATATAGGCATTAAATATTTAGTAACTAGCTAAAACATAAGCCCTTTTGGTAAACTGAAGTTCATTAATTTAGTACTTATAACCAATAATTTAAGTAATTACAAAATTTCTTTAATATAAATCAACAGTATTTTTTTGCAAATTATCTATATTTTCAGGTTTAAAGAGAATATCAGAGATAAAATATCTAAGAAATGCAAACGTGCCACCTCATAAAAACTAATTATTTTTTGCCAATTTGTTCTATTACAAAAGTTAAATGTGGTTCTACTTTACAAAATCATTAAAACCACGTTAGTATTATTGAATAAAAGCTATTAAAAATAGAATTATGGTTAACCATGAGTTTTTTTTTTTTAAGATCCAACATTTATCGAGGCTTTCCACATACCATGTTGCCAATTCATTTAGCGCTCACAACAGCAGTTGTAATTCTACCATTATCCCACTTTTTATAGATCAGAAAGCTGAGGCACAGAGAGGCTGTGTCAAAACTGTGGCGGGTCTGAGATTTTACCCTACTCACAAGCTAACAATTGTGCCTACCATGCTTTTCCGGATGCTGGTAGAAGACTCAAGATCCCTGGGTCAGAGACAAAGGACTTTTATTACTCACGGCACAGATGGCAGCATGAACTTCATGTTCACACTGGTCCCCCATCCCTTATGGGACAATGTAGGTGAACCTATATGGATGTTGTGCACACAATAGGTTCACATCACAGCCAAGGAACCGTGATCTTAGGAAACCTGGTCTCATATAATGTACTGCAAACAACCCGTCCAACTTTTCCTCCATGAGGGAGGCATTATCTTATTATACTGGTCAGCTAACAAACCTGTCCTGTGCTCCAGCGGGAAACACTTTACAAGGCTGATCACCAGCAAACATGTGTGAGAAAATACTCCTAATAAAAGCTGCCAGTGCTTCTGCTCCTGAGATGTGCAAAAACAAGAGACCCACGGGAAGTCGTCACTCAATGTTAAATAACTTGCCCAACATCACACGAAAGGTAACAGGTACAAGCAGGGTTTGAATGAGCTCTTCTGGCAGAGCCCATGCCCTTGACCAATAGGTGATACTGCCTCTTAAGGAGGGTGGACTTCTTTCCATAAATAATGGAGAGCCACTGACAGGTTGACAAGAAGGGGAGTGATATGTTCACATCACATGTTTAAAAAGTCATTCCACCAACTGTATGCCATTCTGAAAAAGGCAAAACTACAGAAGAGCGTAAAAAAAATCAGTGGCTGTCAAGGGCTGGGGGATGGGGGCTGGGGGAGGGATGAATAGGTGCAGCACAGAGCATGTTTAGGGCTGTGAAGCTATTCTTCAAGTTACTCTCATGGTGAATACATGACATTATCCATGTGTTAAAATCCAAAGGACTACCCTGTTATTGTTAGGCGCTGTCTAGTTAAACCATGAGTTTTGAGAAGTGTTTCACCTTATTCAAGTCTAGTCACAATTCATTTGTTTAAATACCGTGACTTTAGCTCAGGCATCTTGAACATTTTTTAGTCATTTAATACTTAAAACCAAAATTAAAGAATTTAAACTGTCCTCTAAAGTATGCAACTAAGATATACACCTTAGCTTAATATATGAACCAAACTATCGTTTGGCATCTCAACCCTTAATCCACATATTACTGCAGTAGAATACCAAATATTTTCTCCACCAGAAAGTAAATAAATGTGATTATTTTTTTATGTATAGGGGAAAAAAACTTATTTATCCTATCCTCTCCTGGTTACATTCAATTCAGGTATATAAAAGATAGAAAACATGCATTTTATCCCTTGCTTTCTATTCACTATGAATTAGAACTGAGCTGTGATTATGTGATACTTTTCTCAGATATAGGTTTACTGTTATTCCAAAATTTATAGATTACTAAATTTAGAGAAATATTCTAAAGCTGGTCATAACCTGCTATTAAGACATACACAAAATAGATAGTATCCTGCTAGTCCTCATGGGTATCAAAAAACTTTCAATAATTCAGAGTAGGAGATTTTGTTGAACTGCTAATTGCATACAGGAAACTAGGTCATATAATTTGCCATTGAATTAGTTATATAAATACAAATGAATGGTGCTATATTTTGTATTTTTGCATGTTAGCATCTTGGTTTGCACTTGGAAAAAATATCTGTGTTTAATCAAAGCAAGTTTTGTCAAGAACTTAAAATTAGTGTTATTTATTTAAGACAAAAATTCTAAATAACGTTCTTCTCATATCTACCATTTTTGCTTCTCCAAACTCCTCCGTAAACATAATACAGATTGAAACTTGAAGGTTTAAGTTAAATTTTACTCACTATTAAAGAAAAAATGATATTATTATTGTGACAGATGGAGAAGTGACATGCTCAAAATGACTTTAAGATGGTTTTGAAGCCAAAAGAGATATTGCTATGATAAGCCAATTTTCATTTTCGATTTGAGAAATAAATGCCATCTATGTATGACAGAAGACAGTTCCATTTACAAAAGAAAAGAAAAAAAAAAAGCTACTCAGAAGCTCCCAAGGTCTTTAGTCTGTGCTCTTTAAGTCATACTCTACAGTAGTACATTATATCCACAGGAATCAGGTTTGGTCGATTCTTTCTAATTTGGTAAAGCAATATCCCACTTTTGAAATATAAGGGCTTTTTGAAAAATGTGACAGAATTTTAAAAATAGAATATTATTCATACTTCAAACAAAAAGCAAACCTGTTGCCATTGAGTCAATTATGACTTGTAGCAACTCTCCAGGACAGAGTAGAACTGCCCCATAGGGTTTCCAAGGAATGGTTGGTGGATTCGAACTGCTGACCTTTTGGTTAGTAGCCAAGTTCTTAACCACTGCTCCACCTTTAAGCACTATTTCAGGATATTAATATTCTAGTAGTTCATAAAGTTAAACAACATTGGAATTCCAATTACTGTAAAGATATGTCTTATATTTTATCTTTTCCAAAAGAAATTTCTATCAGGAATTTTTTGAAATTTTATTTTTCTTCATTTCTAACATTTGGAAGTTAAAAAAAAAATACAAATCAAATTTAAGTTTCCATGGTTGAATTATTTAACAATTAATATTTCCTTTATAAGTACAATCATAACGGTTGGTTTTAAAATACTAAAAAATGGAGAAAAGATGGGAAAATATTTGAGCATATAAATTCACATTATTAAGAATTTTCAAAAATACAAATCATTCCTAAGTTAATAGTACTTGAAGATAAATATGGGAAAAAGAAAGTAAAAGTAAGTATATGTACAAAAACATAAATTATGAATGGTCTTTGGTAGTAGTGATCAGTTTACCATTTTCAATTAATAAATCAAAATACAAATATTTCCTTTAATGAGTATTAATGTAAATTACAATCAGCCTACTTCTTCACTACTTACCTAAATACATTGTGTCATTTGACCTAAATTATCCAAATTAATATGTACTAATTTTAATGCCAAGCATTCATTTCCCCTAGAAACATACCACATTTTTAAAGTTTTCATGTAAATTTTAAAAATTAAGCTTTAAACTATTTGAATTAATGTGAAAAACAATTTAACAGGAAAGCCACATTATAAAGTTTTCACTCATCCACCAGTAGAAATTTATACTCAGACCCAATTGTTGATATGATTTGAGGTATTATGGATATTTGGTCAAACTTGAGAAGGAGTGAGAGCTTTATTATTTAAATACAGTGTGAGTAAAATACGGCAGACAATAAATTAGAAAATACAAACAGAATTGTTAAAAACATTTAAAACTTTATATAAAATTTCGTAAACAGAGAGAAGTCGGATTTCATTATATGATTGGGTCTAACTTGTGGCAATGACATAGAGGAGAGTTTAAATCACATTATAAAAAATTCTTTGTTCATTGTTTACTTTTTACCACAGATTTACCGTATAATCCAGAACAAAAAACTCTGTGATTCTTAGTTTTCTCTCTTGCAAAATAAGTGTAATATTAATTTACTGGAGTTACTGAAGGTTGAATACGATAAGGACTATGAAAAAGTTTTTTGAAGGATAGTCTGTTTTCCAGTTTTAAAAATAATAATGATAATAAAGTTGTACATGGTCAGTAATGCTGTCATTACTTGCCCTTTCTCTCTCTAATAATTTGAAAAGCAGAGGAATATATTTATAGATCCTTGCAATAGTCGTCTTTCAAATACTGATGCTGAAAGAAACAGTCATCCAGACCTTAGTGAATATTCTAATAACAGGAATGATGATGATGATGATGAAGAAGGAGGGGAGAAGGAGGAAAAGAAGCCGTAGCCTACCATTTCTGAAGACTTTAGGATACTACAGTCTTTATACTGTGTGTTACAGATCTATTATAACCTTAAATTTTCTTAACCACACTGTAGGGTGGACAGATAAAAATCAAAGACAAGAAAGTGAGCCTCAGAAAGGTTAGGTGATTTTTAAAAATACACAGCATGCAAGTGGCAGACACATAATTTAAACAATGGTTACTTTAACTCAAAAGTTCATGCTATTTCCCCTACACCACTTTTAATCTTCCTGTGAATTAATCTGATAAAACATGCAAAGGCTGTTTATAAGTTTTAATATTAGTATTAATATGATAAACTTAACTTGCAGAAAAAATTGTGCTTTAAAAAGTTAAAATGAATCAATCTTGAGTAAATAGCTAAAATACTTCAGTTTTATAAACATTACCTATAATTGAGAACAAATAAAATGTACACACAGAAATATTTATTTTATTGTCAAAATAAATTTACTACTTGGGCTTTTCAAGGACTCTTAACACTTCCAAGTCTCTCTCCTGTACGCACACATGAGCCTCTTAACTGGTCTCCATGTTTCCTCTCCTGCCACCTCATGCCTTTTCCACATACTCAGTTCCGAAAGAAAAAAATGAATACACACATACATACATAAATACAGTGGATGGAACAGAAGCATAGTTGTCTTTTAGAAACCAAATTAGCTCACATCACTCCCTTTTGGGGAGTATCCATCATAAAAAAAAAACTTAGGATAAAATACAGATTTCATATCATGGGGTGTAGTCAGTGTAGAAGTTTGACTTACTACTCCCAAGACACTTTTGGTTTATGCACGTTGTTATTCAAAACTGTCCTCATTTGATTTGTGAATTATATGGACAGCCTACCTTATTCCTGTCTTCCTGTCACATCTCAATTTTCATAATTTTTCCTAAGCTTTCCACATTCCAGCCATGTCAGGCTAATTCATGTCTCATATTTACCTTAGAATGCTCCCACAAAAACCAGATTTTAGAATGGCTTTCTCTTCTACATTATCTTGTCCCTGGCAACAAATGAGTAAATAATTCCTTTCATCCCTAGTACACCCTGGTCACATGCTCGGGTTTATTTTCTTAGCATCTATTGCTTCATAAATTTAATTTATATTATTTTAGCTGATTTTTAGCGTCTCTCATTAGAACATGAGCAAACTCTCTGAGGGACACTAACAGGCTTAGTCTTTCTTACTAATGAATGTATTTCTAGAACTGAGGTAGACACAAAGAAGGAGCTAACCAAATGATTTTTAAATGAGTGCATAATAAGTGATCCGAAGGGAAAAAATGGCTAACATTTTTATTCTCTTAGCTAAATATCTACAGATAATTTTTGGTACATATTTTTTTTTGACCTCTGAAATTACTTTAAAAAGTAATTTGACATTAAAAAAATAACTTAATTTTCCTTTTATGCTTTATTTAATCATTCCTTAATGCTTACAGTTATATTAAATATCATTTAAAATATTTATTTCTCACTAAAATTATGAAAATGTTTCTTTTGCAAACCTTAACGCATCTGAAGCAATATTAACATTCTTTTATGATTAGGTCACTCAAAATGGGATAATGTAACAATTATGCCACATTGTTAAAAGATTTAAAACAAAAATACATGTGTCAATACTACCCAAGGTGACCTATAGATATAAAGCAATCTTGATCCAAGTCTCAATAACATTCTTTAATGAAACGGAAAAATTATTCTCCAACTTTATATGGAAAGGAAAGAGGTCCCAAATAGCTAAAGCAATATTGAATAAGAAAAACAAAGTACAAGGCCTCATACTTCCCAATCTCAACACTTAATATACAGCCACAGTAATCAAAACAGCTTGGCACTGGTTCAACGACAAACACATAGACCAATGAAATAGAATTATAAACCCAGAAGTTATTCATCTATCTATGGGTAGCTGATATTCAACAATGGGTCAAAGTCCATTCAATGGGGAGAAACGGTCTCTTTAACAAATGATGCTGGCAAAATTGGATATCAATTTGCAGAAAAACAAAACAGGATCCATACCTCACACCATACACAAAAACTAACTCAAAATGGATCAAACAGCTAAATGTTAAACTAAAAATTTAATGTTCCTGCAAGATAACATAGGGACAAAATTAGGGAACATGATTTTGGGCATAAATAGTCTATCAAACTCAAGTAAAAATTCATGGACAAGAGAAGATACATTAGATAATTGGGACTTCCTAAAAATTAAATACCTATGCTCAACAAAAGACTTTACCAAAAGAATAAAAAGAGAACGTACAGACTGGGAAAAAAATCTTTGGCAATGACAGATCAACATATCAACAACTGAACACCAAAAAGGCAAACAACCCAATTAAAAAACGGGCAAAGGACATGAACAGACACTTTATTAGAGAGGACATTCAGACAGTTAAAAACATATGAAAAGATGTTTGCGATCATTAGTCATTACCAAAAACCCTTTGTCATTGAGTCAATTCAGGCTCATAGTGACTTTACAGGACAGAATAGAACAGCTCCATACGAATTTCAAGGAGTGGCTGATGGATTCAAACTGACGACGTTTCGAAACAACAAATGCTGGCGCTATTGTGGAGAGATTGGAACACTGAGACACTGCCACTGGGATTGTAAAATGGTAAAACCATGATGGAAAACAGTATGGCGCTTCCTCAAAAGGCTAGAAATAAGAATACCTTATGATCCAGGAATCCCACTCCTACATATATATCCTAGAGACATAAGAGCAACAACATGAAGAGGTATATGCACAACTATGTTCATTGCAGGATTATTCACAATAGCAAAAAGATGGAAACAATGTAAGTACCCATGAAAGAGTGAATAGATGAACAAATTGTGGTATGTACATTCAATGAACTGCTATGCAACTACAAAAAATAATGAGGAGTCCACGAAACATCTTATAATATGGATGAATCTGGAGGACATTATGCTGAGTGAAATAAGTTAATCACAAAAGGACAAATACTGTATGATCTCACATTTATAAACAGTCAAGAATAGGTATACACACAGAGAGTGATGTTCTTTGATGTACCAATAATGGAAGGAAGAAAGAAGGGCAATCACTTTCTAGATAGTAGATACTTGGTATTTTAGGTGATTGGAAAGTCAACACCTAATACGAGTGAAGTCTGAACAACTCAACCAAAGCAAATTAAGACACCTAGAAGTATAAAAGAATAAGGGACAATTTCAGTAAATGCTAAAGCATGTATGGCGTAGTGGCTAAGTGCTACAACTGCTAACCAAAGGGTCAGCAGTTTGAATTCACCAGGCTCTCCTTGGAAACTCTATGGGGCGGTTCTACTCTGTCCTATAGGGTCACTATAAGTTGGAATCCACTTAACGGAACTGGGTTTGGTTGTTTTTTTTTAAAATATAATTTTGCAATAACAGTAATAACAACCAAAAATATGAGTGGGGTTCCATAGGTATATGTGTATGCACATATTCAAATGAGGAGGTGCATGTCCATGTATAGGTGTGTCTGTAGACGTATGTATATATGCATTCTGCATATATATTGATATATAATAAAGCAGCTGGTTTCATACTTCGTATAGTCCACATTGCAATTATTAATGAATATAAAGGGCATGCGGTGCTGCTGCACAGATAAACAAATAGATCACCAGGACAGGAGAGAGAGCCTAGAATCCCACAAATAGGAATATCAATAAAATAATTTGCCATGCTGCACAATATACCAAAATTAGTCACTGTTTTCTGCCAATATAAATAGCAAGATTTGAAAATATACACACAAAATTACAAGGGGCGTTTTCATAAAAAGTATTAGCAATAAAGAAAAAATATAAACTTTGATTAGATTAAATGATTAAAAAACACCATAATAAAGTTAAAAGGTAGTTATATTATCTTGCAAATGATCGGTGTCAGTAATATTGATTATATATACATATATTATAAATTTAATAATATATAAGGAACTATAAAATCAGCAAGAAAAACAGACAAAATATAAGGCAATGTTATACATAGGAAAGGAAACCTACATAATCAATAAATGTGTGAGATGAACCTTAAACATCACTTCAGGAAGCCAGAAAATAAAACTGTAAATAGATAAGATTTGCAATGCAGAAGATGGGCAAAATTTAAAACCTTGAAATTGTGCATGTGGCACTCCAACGGAGCAATGAGAAAGCTCATACACTTCCAGATAGAATATAATTTACAACCCTCTTTTGAAAGCCCTTACGCAAGATCTATTCAGTTTCAAGATGCCCTTTTCTTAGTTATCAGTAATTTTACTCATAAGACTGCATGCCAGAGAAATTTTCACATGTGTACAACAGAGAAATAGAAATAAAGCAACAAAACAGTGAAACATGAATGAAATAGAATCACACATATCAACATGGATGTACCTCACAAACAAATTTCGTGGGAAGAAAAAAGACACTTTGCAGACAGATTCAGAGAATATTGTACTAGCCACATAACATTTTAGAACTTGCAAATTAATAATGTCTTCCTTAGAAAAAAAATATCTAAATATGGCCAAAATATAAAGAAATGTGTTGAAATGATAAACCTTAAATTCACATGAAAGACATCATACTTGGTAAAGTAGAGGGTTAGCGGGAAAAAAAAAGAAGACCCTTGATGAGATGCATTAACACAGCAGCTGCAACAATGGGCTCAAGCATAAAGACGATTGTGAGAATGGCGCAAGACTGGGCAGTGTTTCCTTCTGTTGTGCATAGTGTTGCTATGAGTGGGAACCGAGGACAACAAATACAAGACTGTTTTTACCCTTGATTTGGGAACAGGAAGCAGAAGTCTTAATCCTTTTTTTGTTTGTTTGGTGGTTGGTATTTAATAAGCATTTCAAATATAACAGGGCTAAAATTAAACACACACAGAAACAAAAACAAAACCTGCTCCTCCCAAAAACTTGCACACCTAGAAGTGACTTTCTTCCCGTCGCTGGGGTCCACTTCTAGTTTTCATTTTCCCTTAACAGTGTTCTTTTCTTCTCCTCAGCATTTACTGTAATCTAAAGTTGTATATCTTTCCTTTTTTGTAGTGGTTGTTGGTGCCTCATCCTTCTAGGCAAGCGAGCTCCTCCAGGGCAAGGGGCTTTGTTGGTCTTGTTCATGTCTTATCTCCAGCACCCAGAACAGTGCCAGAGGCACTGGTGTGGGGTCTCAACATATATTGGTTGGATGAATGAATGAGTGAATAAATGAAGGGGAACACTAGCCTTCCAGGATTGCTATAAGGATAAAAGGATGTGTAAGGGGATCTGTAGGAGCCCTGATGGCGCAACAGTTAAGCATTTGGCTGGTAATAGAAAGGCTGGTAGTTCAAACCTACCTAGTGGCTCCATGGCAGAAAGACTCAGCAATCTGCTCTCCTAAATATTACAGCCTAGAAAACCATATGGGCCCGGCTACCATTACTGAACATTTCTATCGAAGATTATATAGAGGAATCCTGATCAAAAGGGGGAACAAGCAGAACAGAATTTCAAATTCTTTCAGACTCCAGACTTTCTGGGCCCAGGAAAGTTGGACGAACCCCAAAACTATTGCCCTGAGATAGCCTTTAAGCCTTAAACCAAAAATATTCCTGGAGGCCTTCTTAAAACCAAGCATTAGCTGAGCTTAACTAGTAAAAAAAAGTCTTCCTTAAGCATTACGCTCTTTTAAGAACTATCTATATGGGATCAAATTGACAACAGCAACTCAAAAAATTATATAGGAACTTAGGGGTCAGTGAGTATACATTAATGAGGGAGGAACAACTCAGAAAAAGAGGGTGACAATAGTTGTACAACATGAAGAATGCGATCAATGTTATTGATTTGTACATGTAGAAACTTGAATTCGTGTGTAAGTTTTGCAGTGTATATTCTCGACAACAAAATAGATAAAAATTAAATTTAAAAGAAGCTCTATGGGGCAGTTCTACTCTGTCACATTGGGTGCCTTGAGGCAAAATCAATTCAACAGCATATAACAGCAATGGGATCTCTAACTCCTCTCTTAGTTCTGGGGGCCCTAGCTTGTTCAGCTGAGGAGCCTTCTCCAGCACCCACCCTACAAGGTGTATTCACCCTCCCCTGCCTTTGAACTCAGGGGGATCCTGAGATTTATCAGGGGGTGTCTTGTGTCATGGAGGGATATCACTACTTAGAATTCCCATAGCACACCCTCTTTATCTTCTCTAACTCCCCACCTCCCTGCCCCCCAAAACCCAGCCCAGCCTCTCTTGTTCTTTCACACACACCTAGAGGTAAACACAGAAAGCTCAAACAGCAGCTGAAAAACTGGTTTTCTGGAAGACAAGGAGACCTTAATATTATTATCATTATTATTGGCAATTTCAAACTTACAGAAAAGTTCCAAGTACAGTACAAAGAACTTTTTAATGCCTGAACCATCCGCATGTGAGTCACTGTCCTGATGCTCCCTTCCCTCCAAATACTTTAGAATGGGCTTTCTTCTAACTGGGACCCCTCCTACAACTGTTGTTGGGTGCCCTTGAATCAGCTCCTACTAAAGGTGACCTTACCTATGACAGAATGAAACATTGCCTGTCCTGCTCCACCCTCACAATTGCTGCTATGTTCAAGCCCATCAATGCAGCCACTGTGTCAATCCATCTCGATGAGTTTCTTCCCTTTCTGTTTTGCTGACCTTCTACTTTAAATTCTCAAGTGATTGGACTCTTCTGATTATGTGTCCAAAGTAAGTGAGAAGTCTTGCCATTCTAACTTCATAGGAGCATTCTGACTGACTTCCTCCAGGACAATATTCTTCGCCAACACAAGTATTTGCTTTTTTGTTTGTTTTTAATTTTATTGTGGCTTAGGTGAAAGTTTACAGCTCAAGTTAGTTTCTTATCAAAAAATGTGCACACGTATTGTTTTGTGAGGTTGGTTGCAATCCCCACAATGTGACAGCTCTCTCTCCCTTTCCTCCCCAGGATGCCCGTGTCCATTCTTCCAGTTTTGCTGACCTTCCTGCCTTCTCCTCTTGCTTTTGGGCAGGAATTGCCCATTTGGTCTCCTATATTTGATTGAACTAAGAAGCGCATACCTCGTGTTTGTTATTGTTTGCTGTATAGGCCTGTCCAATCTTTGAAAAGTGGGCTTCTGGAGTGGCTTCAGTTCTGAGTTAGCAGGGTGTCCAGGGGTCATAGTTTTGTGAATTTGAATTTTATTCTACATTTCTCTCCAGTTCTGTCCAGGACCCTATATTTTGATCCCTGTCAGAGACATCCGTAGTGGTAGCTGGGGTACCATCTAGTTGTTCTAGACTCAGGCTTGTGGAAGCTGTGGTTCATTTGGTCCTTTAGTCCTCTGGGTTAATATTTTTCTTGCATCTTTTGTTTTCTTCATTCTCCTTTGCTCAAAACAGGATGGAACCCAGAGATGTATTTTCGACGGTTGTCCACAAGCTTTTAAGATCCCATCCTACACCAAAGTAGGATGTAGAACATTTTCTTTATGAATTATGTTATGCCAATTGATCTAGATCTCCCCTGAGACTTTCCCTTAGCTCCAGCTACTCGGCCCCTCAAGGTGTTTGGTTGTGTCTAGGAAACTTTTATGACTTTCCCTTGGTCAAGTTTTGCCAAATTTCCCTATATTGTCTATATTGTGTATTGTCTTTCCCTTCATCAAAAGTGCTGTTTGTCTAATGTCTAGTTAGTTATTTGTCCTCCTCATCCCTCCCCATCCTCATAACCATCAACAAATATGTTGTTTTTCTGAGTTCTGAGTGTAACTATTTTTTTGAATTCTTATAATAGTTGTCTCATAAAATGTTTGTCCTTTTGTGATTGAATTATTTCACTCAGCATAACACCTTCCAGATTCACCAATGTTGTGAGATGGTTTCATGGATTCATCATTGATCTTTCTTATTGCACTGGTGGAGCAGTGGTTAAAGCTATCTACTGTTAACCCTGCAAGGTCAGCAGTTTGAAACTACCAGCAGCTCTACAGGAGAAAAATGTGGCAGTCTGCTTCTGTAGGGATCTACAGCCTTGGAAACTCTATGGGGCCACTATGAGTCAAAATTGACTCAAAGGCAATGGGTTTTAGTATTATTCTATTGTGTATATTACCATAATTTGTTTATCCATTCCTTGTCTGATGGGCACTTAAGTTGTTTTCATCTTTTTGCTTTTGTGAATAATGTTGCAGTGAATATGTGAAGGCTCTTATTTCTCCAGGATATATTCTCAGGAATAGGATTGCTGGATCATATGGTATTTCTATTTCTAGCTTTTTAAGGAGGTGTCATATTGTTATCCATAGTGGTTGTACCAATTTACATTTCCACCAACAGTGTATAAGAGTTCCAATCTCCCCACAACCTCTGCAACATCTATTATTCACTTGTTTATTTTTTTCAATTAGTGCCAGTATTGTCAGATTGCAATTGTATCTCATTGTAGTTTTGATTTGCATTTTTCTAATGGCTAATGGGTATTTTCAATCTCATTATATGCATGCAAAAGCTGGACAATGAATAAGGAAGACCGAAGAAGCACAGACGCCTTAGAATTGTGATGTTGGTGAAGAGTATTGAATATACCATGGACTGCCAAGAGAACAAACAAATCTGTCTTGGAAGAAGTACAACTAGAATGCTCCTTAGAAGCAAGGATCATGAGCCTGCATCTTACATACTTTGGACATGTTGTCAGGAGGGATCAGTCCCTGTAGAAGGACATCACACTTGGTAAAGCACAGAGTCGGCAGAAGAGAGGAAGATCCTCAATGAGATGGGTTGACAGTGGCTGCAACAATGGGCTCAAGCATAACAATGATTGTGAGCATGGTGCAGGACAGGGCAGTGTTTCATTCTGTGGTACATGGGGCCACTATGATTTGGAACTGACTCGAAGGCACCTAACAGCACCAACAGCAATGGCTTGATCTTGAGTATTTCTTTATGTGCCTGCTAGCTGCCTGAATGTGTTCTTTGGTGCAGTGTCTGTTCATACCCTTTGCCCATTTTTTAATTGTATTGTCTTTTTGTTGCTGAGGTTTTGAAGTGTTTGTAGATTTTAGAGACTAGATACCTATCGGATATGTCATAGCCAGAAAATTATTCTCTGTCTGTAGGCTCTCTTTTTATTCTTTTGATGAAGTATTTCCATGAGCGTGTTTAATTTTTAGGAGCTCTCAGCTCAGTTATCTAGTTTCTCTTCTGGTGTTTGTGGGTTGTTATTTATGAATGTATTCTGTTTATGCCATGTGTTAGGGTCCCTAGCATTGTCCCTATTTTTTCTTCCACGATCTTTATCATTTTAGGTTTTGTATTTAGGTCTTTTATACATTTTGAGTTACTTTTGTATACAGTGTGAGGTATTAATCTTGTTTCCTTTTTTCACAGGTGGACACCCAGTAATGCCAGCACCAGTTTGTTAAAGAAACTGTCTTTGCCCCATTTAATGAATTTGGCCCTTTGTCAAATATCAGGCACTGAGAAATGGACCGATATACATCTGGGTTCTCAATTCTGTTCCACTGGTCTCTGTGTCTGTTGTTGTACCAGTACCAGGCTGTTTTGACTAGTGTGGCTGCATAGCATGAGATCAGGTAATGTGAAGCCTCCCACTTTGTTCTTCCTCAGTAATGCTTGTTTATCAGGGACCTCTTCCATTTACATATAATACTGGTGATTAGTTTCTCAATCTTGTTAAAAAGAATGCTTTTGGAATTTGGATCATGATTTCATTATATATGTGGTAGTTTTTGTTAGCATTGACATTTTCACAATGTTGAGTCTTCGTATCCATAAGTACGGTACGTTTTTGCATTTATGTAGGGTTTTTTGGGGGAGGAGGTTCTTGAAGTAATATTTTGTAGTTTTCTTTGTATAGGTCTTTAACTAACCTGGTTAGATTTACTCCAAAGTATTTTATCTTCTTGAGGGCTATTGTAAATGGTATTGATTTCCTGATTTCCTTTTCAAAGTTCTCTTTGTTGGTTAAGAGGAATCCAACTGATTTTTGTATAATAACCTTGTATACTGCCACTTTGCTGAAATCTTCCATTAGTTCTTGTAGTTTTCTTGTGGATTTTTTGGTGTTTTCTATGTACAGGATCATATCGTCTGAGAATAGGAATAGTTTTACCTGTTCCCAATCAGTCTGGATGCTCTTTATTTCTTTTCTTGCCTTATTCCTATAGCTAGGACTTCCAGCATGATGTTGAATAAGAGTTGTGATAGGGAACACCTTGTCTGGTTCCTGTCCTCAGGGGAATGCTTTCAGTCTCTCTCTGTTGAGAATGATGTTGGCTGTTGGTTTTGTATAAATGCCCTTACCATGTTGATGCATTTTCCTTCTATTCCTATTTTCCTGAGAGTTTTTAACAGGAACGTGTACTGGACTTTTCAAATGCCTCTTCTGTATTGATTGAGATGATCACGTGGTTCTTTTGGCTTATTTATGTGGTGGATTACATTGATTGATTTTATAATGTTGAACTATCTTTGCATACCTGGTATGAATCCCACTTGGTCATGATGTATTATTTTTTTGACATGCTATTGAATTTTATTGGCTAGAATTTTGCTCAGATATTTTGCATGTGTATTCATGAGGGATATTTATTTGTAATTTTCATTTTTTTAGTGATCTCTTTGCCTGGCTTTGATATCAGGGTTATGCTAATGTCATAGAAGGAATTTGGGAGTATTCCTTCTTTTTCTATATTCATAAATAGTTTGAGTATTTGTGTGAATTCTCTGAAAGTTTGATAGAATTCTCCAGTGAAGCCATCTGGGTCAGGGCTTTTATTTTGTTGCGAATTTTTTTTTTTTTTGAATTACCTGTTAAATCTCTTCTTTTGTTATGAGTCTGTTTAGTTTTTCTACCTCAGCTTATGTTAGTGTAGGTATGTAGTATGTTTCTAAAAATTTGTTCATTTCTTCTAGGTTTTCAAATTTGTTGGATTACGGTTGTTCTTAGAATTCCATTATTATCCTTTTAATTTCAGTTGATTCTGTTGTGATATCACCTGTCTCATTTCTAATTCAGGTTATTTTCTTCCTCTTTTGTTCTTCTTTTGTCAGTTTGGCCAAGGGTTTGTCAATTTTGCTGATCCTATTGAAGAAACAACTTCTGGTCTTTTTAACCCTTTCTATTGTTTTCTGTTCTTTATTTCATTTATTTCTGCTCTAATAGTCATTATTTCCTTTCTTCTTGTGACTGCGGGCTTCTTTTGCTGCACTCTTTCTCTCTTTTCCAGGTCTAGGGTTTATGTTTTGATTTTGGCTTTTCTTTTTTGATGGATGAATTTATTGCTATAATTTGACCTCTAAGCACTGCTTTTGCTGTATTCCAAGGTTTTTGGTAAGATGCATTTTCTTTTTTATATGATTCTGTGAACTTTTTTTATTCCATCCGTAATTCTGTCTATTACCCAGTAGTTTTTAAGCAACGTGTTGTTCAGTTTCCATGCATATGATTTTTTCTGTTGCTATTCCTGTTACTGATTTCTACTTTTATGGCTTTGTAATCAGACAAGACACTGTATTATTCTGATGTTTTGGAATTTGTTGAGGCTTTCTTTGTGGTGTAAAATGTGGTCTATTCTGGAAAATGTTCCATGTGCCTTGGGAAAGAATGTACACCTTGCTGCTGTTGGTTGTATTGTTCTGTATATGTCTATGAGGTTGAGTTGGTTGATTACGGCTTTTAGATTTTCTGTATCTTTATTGCATTTCTTTCTAGAAGTTCTGTACTTCAACCCAATTGGTGTGTTAGTCTCCTACTATTATTGTGGAACTGTCTATTTCTCTTTTCAATGCTGTTAGAGTTATTTTTTGAGGATTCATCATTGGATATACATATATTTATTATGGCTAAGTCCTTCTGGTGTATTGGCCCTTCAATCATTATATAGTGTTCTTTCTTATTCTTTGGGTTGGATTTTGCTTCAAAGTCTATATTATCAAAGACTAATATTGCCACTCCTGCTCTTTTTTGTTATTATTTGTTTGATATATATATTTTTTCCTGTCCTTTGAATTTTAGTTTGTTTATGTCTAAGGTGTGTCTCTTGTAGATAGCTTATAGACAGATTGTGTGTGTGTTTCCATTCTGCCCCCCTCAGTATCTTTATTGGTGCGTATTTAAGTTATTTACATTGTGTGATCATCCACAGGTATAAGTTTACTGTTGTCTTTTTTTTTTTTTTGGTGTTGACGGTTTCATTGTTCCACTTAGTTTTCTGTGCTGAATTCTTTTCGTTTACAGATTTTCTTTTCATTTCTTTCATTATTGTTGATCTTGTGTTTTTTGAGTCCTTATGTTTTTCTTCTTTTTTATTTTGATGGCTAGGTTTGTTGGCTTCCTTTGTTTGAAACTTACCTTCATTCCCTTATTTAAAACAGTCTTTTATTTCTTGATATCACTTTGACTTCTCCACGTTGAAGTTTTATAACTCCACCATTTATCATTCTCTTTTTTTTTTTTTTCACGTTGTTGTCATTTGCATACTGCTGTCTCTGGTTCCTTATTTCCAGTCTTTTAGCTTTGTCATATTTTTAAGCATTCTGTATTTGAGTTAGTATCTGGTTGATCTGTCCTATGTCCTAATCTTGAGTTGTTTTCTGATGTCGTTGGTTCTCTAGCCAAAGGACTCCTTTTAATAATTCTTATACTTTTTGGCTGGTTTTTATAAATTCCCTTTATTTCTGTTTATATGGAAATGTCCTAATTTTGCCATTATATTTGAGAGACAATTTTGCTGGATATATAATTCTTGGCTGGCAGTTTTTTTTTTTTTTTTTCATTCAAGATTTTATGTATGTCATCCTATTGCCTTCCTGCCTGCATGGTTTCTGCTAAGTAATCAGACCTTTGTCTAATTGGTTCTCCTTTGTAGGTGGCTTTTTGTCTTTCCCTAGATGCTCTCAGGATTCTTTCTTTGTCTTCAGTTTTGGCAAGGTTGGTTCTGATAAGTCTCAGTGATTCTTTTGGGATTTATCCTATATGAGATTTGTTAAGCTTCTTGAACCGATATTTTCTCATCTTTCATGGTACTAGGGAAGTTTTCTGCCAGCAAATCTCCATCAATCTCTTGTGCTTTCCAATACCTACCCCTGTTCTGGAACTCTGATCACACAGAATTTTTTCCTCTTGATTGTGCCCCACATAATTCTTAGGCTTTCTTCAGTTTGTTTTTTTTTTTTTTTTTTTAAATTTCCTCAAATTGGTGTCATGAAATTTGTCTTCATTCTCATTAATTCTGTCTTCTATTGTCTCCATCTTGTTCCCATGACTTTCTATTGAGTTGTCTAATTCTGAAAATTTATTGTTAGTCTTTTGAATTTCTAGTTGGTAGTATTGTATGGTTTCTGGTAGTCTATTTATTCTGTCATTTTGTTCTTGTATTTTTTTCCTGAATTCTTCTATTGGTTTGTCATTGTTTTCCTTGGTTTTGTCTGTGTTTCCCCTGATCTTTTTCTTGATATCTTGGGTAGGTTTGTATATTAGTCTTTTGGAATTCTTTATCAGGTAGTTCCATTGCTCTATTTTCCTCTAGAAGGTTTTATGCTTCTTTATTTTGGTCACTTGCTGGAGCCATCTTATCCTGCTTTTTTTTTTTTTTTTTTATGTGAATTGATATTCATTATTGTCTCCGAGGTATTAAGACATTGTTATTTTTTTATCATAATTTTGTTTACTGCCTCCTGATTTTTTTTTTTTTTTTAATCTGAGTAGGCTGGGCATGTGTGTTAATCTGGCCACATAGAAGCTCCCACTTCTTGTGTCCATATGGGTGGTGCTGTGACTAATGGGGCTGTTGAGGACATAGTTGGTGTTTTTGGTGAGGTGACGTATCTGTTCTACTGGTCACCTGGCCATGGGTTCAGAGAGACTTCTCCCTGGTTGTTGGGTCAAGAGTTGTGTGTGTCATCCGCTGCTTGTTAAATGGTTGGGGCAAAGGTGCCCGGGTCATCAGTCATCAGTTCCGTGGTTCAGAGACTTGCTTTGACAGTCCTGGGTGGGCAGGGCTCTATGGGAGGCATTCAGAGCAGGTATAAGCCTCCTATTGCAGTGGGGGGGGGCAATGCAGGGGGCTAGGCAGGGGGTATCAGTTTCCCACAGGTGCCCGTTTGGAGGCTGTGGCTAAAGCTCTGCTAAAGCTAATCATGTGGGAGGCTATGCAGTCTGTCCTTGGGCACCTGGTGCAGTTTGCTGGAGGGATGGGGGGTGCTACCAGTCCTCCAGCCCCCATCATTAGTGATAGATGACATGTGTGTCACTGACAGTCTTCAGGCCCCTGGCTTAAGTGGATGAGCTCCCATCTTAGCGGAAGGGGTGGTGGTAAATGCCACAGGTCTGTAGTTCCTGCTTTGTAGCTGCAGGTGAAGAGGACTTCAGCTGGGAATGCTGCCCACCTTGACCCAATATAGCCATGCTGTGCTGTTTTGACCATCCAGGCACTTGTACAAGTAATCAGAGTGAGAGAAAGGTGATGCAAGTCCATGGAAAATGTGCACCAATGGCTGGGTAAAGGGGCAGGTGCCTTGGACCAGTCTGAGAGCTAATAGCTTAGGAGCTGGGGTAGTGTTGAATGCCACACATCTGCAGCTCTGTTTAGCTGCTGCAGGTGAAGTGGGATCCATCTGGGAATGCTGTCCACCTTTACTCAATATGGCCATGTTGTGTCAGTTCAGCCAGCAAGGCACTGGTATAGGGGATCAGAGAGGGTGGAGGGCATTGCAAATCCTTGGACCCCAGAACTGGTGGCTGGGCTAAGTGGCAGATGCCTCTGGGAGGAGGCCATGAGTTCCCAGCTTAGGGGCTATGGTGGTGTCGAATGTCACCGGACTGGTGTCAGAGCAGAGAGGGGTGAAAGGGAGGTAGTGCTCCTTGACCCAGGGAGCTCTGGTAAGGAGAACAGGAGTGCACATGGTGGGTTGGGTATGTGCACTTAAATTTTGTAAGGTTGGAATCACTCATGGCTGGCTCTGGAGATGCATGCAGAGTCTCTCTTGCTTAACCACACCAAGTGGGGTGGGTTTTAGCTGGGGATGCTACTGCTTTTCTCAATGCGTCTCCGCTGTGCAGGCTCAGGTAGCAAAACACTGGTGATTTGTAGTTCTCTGTTTTTGCAGTTTCGAGCTGTTTCTCCTTTTACTTGTGGCTCTGATTCTTTACCCTAGTCTTTGATGCTTCGGGTTTCTAGATTGTCATTTACATTTGATTCACTTGTTTTTCTGGGTCTTTGTTGTAAGATGGATGACACAAAGCATCTGACTACTCTGCCATCTTGGCCTGCCTTCCCAGAAGTCTTAATTCTTAAGTTCAGTGGCGGATACATCAGTATTTGACATATAATTCTTCATACAATATACAAAATAGTTAATTTAATAAGCAATAAAAATATTAAAACTGTGATTGACACCTCAACTTTCTTTTCTGGTAAAAAAACTCTACTCTCAACTTCCACTGAGAGAAGTAGCGTTCCTCTTTTCATTTTTCCAAGGAATGCCACTGGATCTGAAGTTATTACATCATTCCAAAGCAGTTTGTATCTTGACTTTTGCTCAAACAGAGCTAATCATTACAACTATCCCAATAAATTTCAAGGCCCTCAGCATATAATCTATACAAGAACACATTAGATATCCTTGTGAATATGGTTAAAGGATCCTTGGCAGCACAATGGTTAAGCATTCACCAATTCAAACCCAGCTCCTCCACAGGAGAAAAGACCTAGTGATCAGCCTCTATAAGGATTTACAGCCTAGTAGGCAGTGGGTTAAACACACAATGATCAGTTCTACTCTGTCCTGTGGGGTACTTATGAGCTGGAATCGATTTGATGGCACAGAACAACATGATTAGGTTTAATGTTTTAACAGATACAGCAAATAATCCTTAATACTTTTCTTTTTTTCATAATTTCCCTGCTTAGTTTTGAATGGAGCTCTGGTAATGCAGTGGTTAAGAGCTTGGCTGCTAACTAAAAGGTTGATGGTTCAAATCCATCAGCCACTTCTTGGAAATCTTATGGGGCAAGTCTACTCTGCCCTTAGGATCACTATGAGTCGACGTCAATGGATTTGTTTTTTGGTTTATTTTTTAATGTTTTTCTTGTACAATTCTTACAAACTATAGTATCAGCTTTTCTACCATCAGCTTTTCTAATTCTAAAAGAAAATGCCCTGTACTGACATCTATTGGAGTTGTTTTAAATTTAGTAATGGAATTATGAAATGTATGTGATACATACAAAGTGATATGAATGTGTTTTTTTGTTCTTCCTCATCTTACTCCCATTTCTGTGCTGTAAAGCGAGTCAAAAGAAGCTGCTTCTTCTACCCTTTGTACTCTAAACCTATTGATTTTGGCTTTGCCCACTTTGAAGTTAAAACTAGATCATCTTCCATTTGTCTGATATCTGTGGCATCAAACGTTGTCCTTAGGACTTTTTTTTTTTTTTTTACATTCCTGCTTGATCTTGCTTGAACATGGCAGCTACCCTTCATGAATTTTGAGAAAAATAAAAGAGCAGGGATCTCTGCACTCCACTATATTAAATATAAAATTCTCTATTTCTTGTAGCAAGAACTCTGTGATATTTTACTATCGTTTGAAAGGAATATTAGGTATGACATACATTTCAAAGTGGGAAAGAAGAAGTATCAAGTCACTGAAGAGTCTCTTCTAGACTTGGAGAACTTTGATGCTATTATAATATGTATAAAGACAGTGGTGATTGTGGGGTCCTTTTAAGTACCATCTTGCTGTTGTTTGATGCATCTTCTCTATTATCAGTGATAGTATTCAACATATTTAATGAGCACTGACCAATCAGAAACAAAGATGGTCTAATCCTAGAGCATTGGAATGTAATGATCCTATGGGACAGGATCATATGGAAGTCGGGACATTCTTTGGGAAATTTTCAGGTGACTTTTGAGGGGCTGATATTTGAGGACTCAGCCAATGACTATCTGTCTCATCTACTAAAGTATTTTAATATATATTAACCGGTATAGCTGTGCCAAACCCTACTGCTAAATATAACTCTGAATATAATAGCAACTAAGGTACTTGTTTTCCACATTTCTAAAACCTTTAATCCTTTGATTTACATGTTATAAATTGAACATTAATCTTGGAAAAGGAAATAAATATTCATAGCTTTTGCATGAAAAAGACACTTTCAATTATTATTCTAATGTGTGCATGTATAAAAAATATATTCTTGGTCAATTAAAATATTTGGGTGGTATTTTTTAAATTTAAAGTTTTTTATATTATATATAATAAGTGTGTGACTTCAAAGTGTATTTAAAAGTTTCAAATGCTGTAAATGGAAAATATACACCGTACCCATTTAAATCTAATGTGTATGATAGTGGTGTAAAAAGAACTGATTACTTACCAAAACAAAAATAAAAAACTTCTGAGCCCCTGGGAAAACAAAAGTAGGAATTATTATTAGCATTTGTGGGAGGACATTTTTAAAATGCAATTGAGGCTTCATTATAATACATTCAGTTACAAACTTTATTTATTACAAAAACAACTGCCTATGTCTGATACCTTGGGGAAGAAAATCAACCATGAAGACATCTCTGAAGACAATTCGAAATACTTTAGATAACTTTTGTTAAAGCTGCCACTTCGAACCTGACTTCACTATTTCCTTACTGGTGAAAATAAACTATATGTTTTGACTTAAAATGTTCTTTCTGTCTTGGCAATGATTTTCTGCATGACATATTTTAAATCCCACAGCAACCATGTAGCCCATTTTATTATTCTTGTCACTATTCAAATATTCAGGTTTACCATGGAAATATGAAATTATTAGTTAAAAGAAATATGCAATAAATATTTGTTGTAATTATGGTCTAGTTACTTTATAGACCCAGTAGATAAAAAGGAAAGGTGAAATGCAACAAAGTGATTTGAGAAGAAAATAAACATTAATTGGTTGTTTAGAATCGATTTTCTTTCTTCATAATCGTGTTATAAGGCCAACATAAAAGCCCAATTGCAGTGAGAACATGCAGAATTGTCCATAAAAGGACAGAAAGGAGGATAAGATTGGGGGTAGATGGTTGAAGAAATTTGATTTTAAAGTTTGGGAAATTCTCCTCAGCCGTAGACGGAGACACAGGTTTAGTTGGTTTTGTTATCCCTGTTCCTAAAAAGGACACTGGATGTCCCTCTCTCATCAGACTCAAGTCTTGCCTACCTAACCACTACAAACAGCCTAAGAGGTTAATCCTAGGAAAGAGGGTGTGCTTAGAATGTTTACCAACATTCTCCAGAGACTATAAGACGTAATCTCGTCTTCATTCACATTCTTCTTTATGCAAAACTGAAAGTTCAAACTTTTGTGAGGGATGATTATCTACCATCTTATTGCACAGATCAGCACCTCTCATAATCTAATTGCTGACACACATGTGTGCCATTTCGTAGTTCAGAGTCCATCATAAGCAAAATCACCCTTTACTTATCTAAATGTTTGCTTGGCCTTCACATTGTAGGTAAAACTGGCTCCCTCCTGACTATTCAACTTACCCTGATGTCCTCTTAATAATTAACTCTTTTATATTTTCTATAAACAAATTAACATAAGGTCTAGTTATATGTAGATATTTCATTGCTCATCTTAACTGATTCATACATTTTCCTCTCTCCTTTAACAAACAAATCCAGCTAGTATATGGCATGCCATCAGACCATATGATTCACCACCACTCATTGGCTGACAACTACCAAATTTTGTCTTTTAGTCTTCAAATACTTATCAACATTTTCAACATTCTACCAACACTCATGGAAACCCTGGTGGCAGAGTGGTTAAGTGCTACAGCTGCTAACCAAAAGGTCAGCAGTTTGAATCCACCATGCTCTCCTTGGAACTCTATGGGGAAGTTCTACCCTATCCTGTAGGGTCAATATGAGTCTAAATCAACTCAACGGCATGGACTTGTTTTTTTTTTGTTGTTGTTGTTGTTTTAATCAACATTCATGGTCATGTAAACATAAATGCAAAAAAATTAAAAAAAATTATAATTTGACACTCTGGCCCTGCAGTTTCTTGCACTATTAAATTTCAAATGCTTTTTATTCTTTAACAGTGCTGGATATTTTATACCCTACACACTGCCATTACCAATAAACCATCAATCCATTGGCCCTACCACTTTTCATCTTCTGTTATCCCCCTTCCCTCAGTATCAGCCAATGATAAAATACTGATGAATAAATCTTATCAGACATGTAAAAGACCTATACAAAGAAAACTACAGGATACTACTGTAAGACCAAAAGAAACCTACATAAGTGGAAAAATATACTTTGCTCATGGATAGGAAGACTTACCATTATTAAAATGTCTATTCTACTAGAAGCAATCTACAGATACAATCCAATTCCAATCCAAATTCCAACAACATTTTTTTAATGTGATGGGGAAACAAATCACCAACCTCATATAGAAGGGAAAGATGCCCTGGACAAATAAAGCATTACTGAAAAAGAAGAACAATGTGGGAGGCCTCAGTCTACCAGATTTTAGAAACAATTATACCTCCACAGTACTCCAAATAGCCTGGTACTGGACAGCAATAGATAAATAGACCAATGGAACAGAATTGAGAATCCAGACATAAATCTATCCACATATGAGCAGCTGATATTTGACAAAGGCCCATAGTCAGTTAAATGGGGAAAAGATAGTCTTTTTAACAAATGGTGCTGGCATAACTGGATAACCACCTGCAAAAAAATGAAAAAAGGCCCATGCACAAAAATAAACTCAAAATGGATCAAAGACCTAAATATAAAATCTAAAATGACAAAGATGGTGTAAGAAAAAATAGGGGCAACTTTAGGAGCCTTAGTACATGGCATAAACTGTATACAAAACATTAGTAACAATGCAGAAGAGAAACTAGCTAACTGGGAGCTCCTAAAAATCAAACACTTATGCTCATCCAAAGACTTCTCCAAAAGAATAAAAAGATTACCTACAGACTGGGAAAAAGTTTTTAGCTGTGACATTTCCAATCAGCGTCTGATCTCTAAAATCTACATGATACTGCAAAAACTTAACTACAAAAAGACAAATAACACAATTAAAAAATAGGCAAAGGATATAAACAGGCACTTCACTAAAGAAGACATTCCGGAAACTAACAAATACATGAGGAATTGCTCACGATAATTAGCCATTAGAGAAATGCAAATCAAAACTACAATGAGATTCCATCTCACTCCAACGAGGTTGGCATTAATCCAAGAAACACAAAATAATCAATGTTGGAGAGGTTGTGGAGAGACTGGAACACTTATACACTGCTGGTGGGAATGTAAAATGGTACAACCACTTTGGAAATCGATTGGGGCTTCCTTAAAAAGCTAGAAATAGAACTAACATACTATCCAGCAATCCCACTCCTTGGAATATATCCTAGAGAAATAAGAGCCTTTACACAAACAGATATATGCACACTCATGTTCATTGCAGCCTTGTTTACAATAGCAAAAAGATGGAAGCAACCAAGGTGCCCATTAATGGATGAATGGATAAATTATGGTATATTCACACAATGGGATACTATGCATCAATAAAGAACAATGATGAATCCGTGAAATATTTCATAACATGGAGGAATCTGGAAGGCATTATGCTGAGTGAAATTAGTCAGTTGCAAAAGGACAAATATTGTATAAGACCACTCATATCAGAATCGACTCAACGGCATCAGTTTTTTTTTTTTTTATATATATATAGTTACTGGAGAAATAGTTTAAACAGAGAAGAAAATATTCTTTGATGGTTACTAGAAGGGGGAAGGGAGGGAGGGAGGCAGAAGGGAGAGGTCAGCACAACTGGACTAAACTAAAAGCAAAGAAGTTTCCTGAATAAACTGAATGCTTCAAAGGCCAGTATAGCAGGGGCGGGAGTTTGGGGACCATGGTTTCAGGGGTCATCTAAGTCAATTAGGATAATAAAATCTGTTAAGGAAACATTCTGCATCCTAGTTTGGAGTGTGGTTTCTGGGGTCTGAAAAGCTAGCAAGCGGCCATCTAAGACGCATCAATGTGTCTCAACCCACCTGGGGCAAAGGAGAACGGACACCAAAGACACAAGGTAATTATGAGCCCAAGAGGCACAAAGGGCCACATAAACCAGAGAATACTTGAGCCTGAGACCGGAAGAACTAGATGGTGCCTGGCTACAACCGATGACTGCCCTGCCAGGGAACACAAGAGAGAACCCCTAAAGGAGCAGGGGGGCAGTGGGATGCAGACCCAAATTTCTTTTAAAAAGACCAGACTTAATGGTCTGAGACTAGAAGGACCCCGGAGGTCACAGTCCTCAGACCTTCTGGTAGCCCAATACAGGAACCATTCCCAAATCCAACTCTTCAGAGAGGGATTTGACTGGACTATGGGATAGAAAATGATACTGGTGAAGAATCAGCTTCTTGGTCAAGTAGACACAAGAGACAATGTTAGCAGGGTGATAAGAGAGCACAGGGGGTCAGAAGCTGGCCAAATGGACAGGAAAATAGAGAGTGGGGGGAAGGAGTGTACTGTTTCATTAGGGGGAGAGCAATTAGGGTTATATAGAAAGGTGTGTATGAATTTTTGTATGAGAGACTGACTTGATTTATAAACGTTTGCTTAAAAAAAAAAAAGCACAGTAAAAATTTAAAAAAGTCTATCTTTCTCTCCCCTCTTAGTTATGGCTCTATTTCTCCCCATCGTTAAAACAAAACTGTCAAGCAATACTAATAAAATTACCTAACACTTTTTTTTTTTTTTAATTAGTCCTTTGGCTCAATCTTTCCCTCACTTCTTTGGTTTTCTTCATTCGCCCTTGTTCCCAACAGGGTGAGACCAGTGGAGTATCTTAGATGGCTGCTCGCAAGCTTTTAAGACCCCAGACTCTATTCGCCAAAGTAGAAAGTAGAACATTTACTTTGTACAGTATGTTATGCCATTAGAGCTAGATGGTCCCCCAGTCATGGTCCCCACAGCCCTCAGCTCAGTAATTCAGTCCCTCATGGAGTTTGGATGTGTCCATGGAGCCTCCATGCCCCTGCCCTGGACGAGTTGTGCTGGCTTCCCTAGAATTGTGTACTGTCCTACCCTTCACCAGAGTTACCACTTATCTATTGTCTATTTAGTGTTTTTCCCTCCTAACACTTCCCCTTCCTAACTGTCAAAGATTTTTTCTTTTTGTGTGTAAAACTTTTCATTAGTTTTTATGTAGTGGTCTAACACCGCATTTGTCTTTTTGTGATTGACTTATTTCACTCAGCATAATGCCCTCCAGATTTATTCATGTTGTGAGATGGTTTGCAGATTCATCATTGTTTTTTTATCATTGTATAGTAATCAATTGTGTTTAAGTACCATAGTTTGTTTATCCATTCATCTGGAATTGCCTAATAATTTTTGTATGTGTACAGTAGACCTCACACTATTTTATGTACTTCACATGCTCTAACTCACCTGTCTGTGTGTTCTCTTTCAATTCCTTGCCTCTCATTTGTCTTTGAACCCACTACAATCAGACTTTCTTCCTTACCACTCCACTGAAAAAGCCCTTTAACAAAGTCCAAGTGAGCTTCATCGTGTCGTATCAGATGTGCAATTTTTAGTCTTTCCCTTATTCTACATACAGGCAGCATTCGTTACTGTTGACTATTTTCTCCTTTTTGAAACTCTTTTTTTATGTGGTTTTTGGAGTCCCACAGACTGCTAGTTTTCATCATGTCTAACCAGCTGTTTATGAGCTAATTTTCTAATTTGTGACCTGTTTCCTTTTTCCAGCTTTAAAGGGGAAAGTACTTGGAAAGGTCTTTATGCCTTTTATCCATCCACATTCACTGTCTAGGTGATACCACTTAATATCATAATTTTGAAAAATATTTATGCATTGAAAAGCTCACTTTTCTTTCCCCAGTTCTAATCTCACATCTGTTCTAAATTTCTGTATCAACCACTTACTACATAGCACCATTTGGAGGTGTACCAGACATATGTTGTTATCAAATGTTATCAGTGATTTTTTTTTTTTTCTCATATTGAAGCCTTCTGGGAGAGTTTTTTATTTTTTGTTTTTGTCACAGGTTATGCTCTTATTTTATCAGACATTCTTTACAAAACCAAGGGGTTTCTTCAAAAGTGTGTTATGCAAGCCTCCCCACCTCCCTTCCCATAGTTGCCAAGATTCTCCAAAAAGAAGGTCTTTACCCAATAGCATTATCTATTATAATCATACCTTTATGCAAAGGCTTAGCAAGGTCAGGTAAGGATGAAGGAAGGGTCAGGGTAGAGAATGAGACAGGGCTATTTTTTGAGGAGGAAACAAGATTTTTAAAAAATAAAAAGCTCTGTCCTTTGTTGAAGTTTCAGTAACCATCTCCTTTGGAGCACATGGAAGACTGAACATCCCAGCACACTTGCATTTTTGTGGGGCCATTCTGTCAATAGCCTAGGAGAAGAAATGAGTGTCTCTTCTAAGACTAAGCACAGCAGAATGACTGTGAGATCTCCATGTACTCTTTTCTTCTGCTTTAGGAGAAAAAGAAGGCATTGTGGTCAAGAAACTTTGGCTATAAGAAGGTGGAGTCTGCTTCAGCCTGTGTGGAGCAAAGTCCTTTACTGACACACATTGGATACATTCCGTGAGAGAAATTTACCATTGTTGTGACAATATATCGGGATTTTGGATGAATTACTGAACCATAATCTAGAATATTCATATTAAATAGTTTCTAGAAATAAGCATGTACGAAACAGACTACTGATCTCCTCCATAAAAATATTGTTTCTCCAAACTTCTAATTTTATATGCATCTTCCTTACACAATTTAATAGGCTAAAACATCTAGGAGTCATTTATCACATGCTACATCGAATCAAAATTATTTCATGAATACCATATGCTTCATCACTGTTATCACAGGCATACTTGTGTAAGCCATAAACACCTTTTGCCTAGAAGATACCAAGAGTCTCCCAAATGATCTGTCATTCCAATTTTATCTCTCATACAATATTCTCTATAAATTATTCCATTTATGGGGTTTCCTAAAAACATAATTGTTCTCTTTTAAAATTCTCCAATAAAAAAAAAAATTCTCCAATCATTTCTCATCACATGTAGAAGACTTTCCATGACCATAAAGCTGTATTATCTGTCTCTGTCTACAAGTATCTTGTCATCTCCATTGGGTCCTGTCTTTGCTCAGTGTGCTTTCTTGATTGTTCTTAAACATGCAAAGCTTACCTCTGTCTGAAGTTTTTAATTTTCTATTCCCAGTCCCTCAAATGCTCATCGATCCACTGAATATTCTGTCCAAATGTCATATTTTTAGACTGACAATCTATGTCACTTCACAAACTCTCACTATTCACTCTTCCCTTATCCTGCTTTTTTTTCATTTTTTTATAGCACATTTCACACCATAGGTATATGTGCACGTGTGTGTGAGTGTGTGTATGTGGTATGTGTACTTCTTTTTGTCTATTCACACCATTGAATACAAACTTCTTAAGAGATTTTTCTTATATGGTTCACAATTTTTTTCCTAAAATTAGAACAGTGCCTGAAAAATGAGTGGGTGCTTAGTAAATATATGTTGAATGAATAAGTAAATAATTACCATTCCCAAATATCCATCTCCAAATAATAAGATAAAATTGCAGAATAATCCAAAACAATAGTATTCAGTTAAACCTATGAAATTATTTTTTTCTCCCATTTAAAGCAATAGTTTCTGTTTAATCCTATGAATTTAAATTAGAATCTCAAAATGCTTGGATTTCACAATTTGTCATATAACAGCTTGTTTATTCTTTCTGTTTGGTAGTCAATTACATAGAGTTTTAGGCAAGCATAGAGAAAATGATTCAGCTACGATATTCACACTGCATTATTTATGCATAAAATGCATAGGATGTATTATTCATATAAAGCTATATGCTTTTGAAATCACCAGTCATGCTTGCCTGTATTAAAATACCTTTACAAAATTAGAATTGATAATCTATAGGAAACAAATTCAAGAAAAGTTTAAAGCTGGAGGTAAAAGAATTGTGCTTTTTTGTATTTTTCTAATGAAAAATTTGAAATAATACATTAGCCATATACACATTTTTCGAAGACTTCAATGACGAAAAGGATTATCCTTATCTTCCAGCATATTCTTAATCTGCTGAAATCTTCAAAAGATTTTTTCAAAGCCCACTTACTTTGTCTAAAACAAGAGGAAAAACCAGCTCTTTACTTATTTGACCTCTCTTCATCATATGACACTGCTATTCTCTCATGGAAATATTCTCCCTTTGGCTTTCTTAATACTATAACTCTCTTCTGATTTCTGGTCTAATATCCTCACGGCTTCTACTAAATTTGTTTTGCTGAGAAATATCAGTATTCCTCAGAGTTCTTTCTTATGTTTTTTTTTTCTATTTTTGCCCTGCACATTCACCTTAGACCATAGAAAATCTCTTCTACTAACATGAGTCTAGTTACATCTATAGAAACCAAAAAACTAAACCTGATACCATCAAGTTAATTCCGACTTGAAGTGAACTGCTCGTATACCACTAATAAAACCTTAATATTATCCAAATGTGATCAAGTGTTTGCTCTTGGCTGTTCTATCGGCTATATAAAATCCAATGTGTCTAAAATTGATCTCATTATCTAGGCTCCAGAACTATCTTCTCTTCCTTTTGCTTTCATTGTCTTCAAATTCCATTTAGTAGACACCAACCTTGACTCCTTTACTGCTTCCCATGTGCAATAACCATATTTTGAGCATTCTGTTCTGTAAATATATTTGGATTCTGCTTATGGTAAAAATTTTGAATGCATAATATCAATTCTCTTTTCCTTCTATAAGACTACGTCAAAGGGAAAAGTTATTTGCCTACAATTTTTCACACTTATAATTGATGAAGAGTGTGTCTCAGGAAGAGTAGAAGGACTTTTACGATTTGATTGGCTGATAGAATAGCCGGCAAAAGGATGCATTGGCAATGCACAGAAAAAGAAACAAAACAACTATATATATAAAGATGCGCTCTATCCCAGCAATAATCAGCCAAATGAAAATCTGGGCCCAACACAATATTTTACAGCCACTAAATTTATAAAAATTAAATAGCTTGGATATACTAAATATTGGAGATATGTTGATGATTTTATAAGCACGTTAGAACACAGTTTATCATCATCATCACAAAATTTTTCTGTTCCATGACTCAGCATTTCCACTTCTAGATAGTTACCTAGAGAGATAGTTCTGCATGTGTGCATTAGAAAATGTGTGAGTGTGCTTATAACAACACAATTTAAAATAGAAAACAAAACAAAAACCTGAAGAAAAACAACAACAAAAAAGGATCGGTGATATGAGAACAAATAAATACTTGTTGGTATCTTTATGGGAGGAAACCCTGGTGGTGTAGTGGTTAATTGTTATGGCTGCTAACCAAAGGGCCGGCAGTTCAAATCCGCCAGGCACTTCTTGGAAATTCTATGGGGCAGTTCTACCCTGTCCTATAGGGTCACTAGGAGTCAGAATCGATTTGACGGCACTGGGTTTGGTATCTTTATGGGAATCCCTGGGTAGTGCACATGGTTAAGAAGCTCAGCTACTAATGGAAAGGTTAGAGGTTTGAGTCCACCCAGTGTCACCTCAGAAAAAAGACCTGGAGATAGCCTTCCAGAAAATTAGCCATTGAAAACTGATGGAGCACAGTTCTACTCTGACACACATAGTCACTATGAGTCTGAGTCAACTCCACAATGACTGTTTGGTATATTCACACAATGTACTATGTAAAGCACTGAAAATACATAAACCGTAGGTATATATAAAATATATGAGTGGATCTTTGTAACATAATGTTGAATATAATAAGCAAATCCAAGATGACTACATGTAATACAGAATTAAAAAAAAAATTATTTTTATAAAATTCAGTACCTAGTAACAACTGTGATGTTTTGTCAAAAAGAAACTAAAGAAAAAACTTAAAATTAATGCATATCTAGAAAAAAATTTTGAACGCTCACATGGAATTTCTCTTTAAACAAGAAATACTTTCATAAAAGACAGATATAAATTAATATTGGAATCACTGTATTTTATTACCCATATATGTTTAGAGAATTAAATGTTTGTTATTTTATTAGTCCGGAATTTATTAATATCATTTAGTATGTGTTCAACATCACTGAAAAGTTCTATAAGTGTACCATTTTTAATCACTTACTAAACAAGATATGTAAGAATAACATTTGTCATCTGAGAAATAACTGAATTTTATGTTTACAAATGTCACAAATCAAATTTACATAAATCATGAATTTAAGAAGAATAGATTTAGATTTGTTCTTATTTGAAATTTAGTTTGATTATGACTTTTCCACTTGACTCAGGTAGAATAATCCAGGGGAAATCGCTTTTTAAGCCAGGATTCTGAACCAAACAAGGCAAATGGCAATGATTTTCATTGAAAAGATCCTTTGTTATCACAGATGAAATCCAATTGAGTTGAAAATGGTACAAGAATAGTAAAATTTCAACTTCTTTTTTAAGTAGTAAAGACTAATTTGCTTTACTACGAACTATTATGGAAAACTACAAATGTAACTAACATCATAGAAGTTACTGCAGAGGATTCATGTTGAAATACTCTGTACCCCAGCATGTTTAGTCCAGAAGATTTTAAAGGCCATTGCCAAAGGAATTTGCCAGAGCAAAACTAAGAACACAGGGAGAGCCTCTAAATAGCTGAAAGTTCAATGTTTTTATAGATTTGTTCTATAATATTTTGCCTTTGATTTTCTTGCTTTTCATATTAATTTTAATCATGTAATTGACATTTTTCTAAAATAATTTATAAAAATGTTAGATAATTGTCAAATAAGTAAAACATAACAATAGATTGGATTTGATGGGTTCTAAACATCTGTCTATAGCTGTGTCTTTTCTCCTGGACAGTTCCTCCTGACCTCTGACCTCTATTCTGACTTAACTTTCTACCAGAGTCTAATAAAAATCTCTAGTGTATCACTTGGTGACGTGGTTGTTAAAAGCCACGTCAAGTCAATTCCAACTCATAGCGACTCCGTTTGTGTCAGAGTAGAACTGTGCTCTATAGGTTTTTCGATGACTGAATTTTCAGATATAGATCTCTGGCACTTTCTTTCAAATCTTTTGGTTATCAGCTGAGAACATTAACAATTTGTACCACCTAGAAACTCCATATGATTTTTATAAGCTACATAATATGCTGTGATTTTTAATAGTTATTTTTAAAGAATCAAAAAAAAAAAACATTACCACTGAGTCAATTCTGACTCATAGCCACCCTATAGGACAGAGTAGAACTGCCCCAAGGAGCAGCTGGTGGATTCAAACTCCCAACATTCTGGTTAGCAGCCAAGCTCTTAATCACTACACCACCAGGACTCCAATTTTTAAATAGTGATTTATATTATAAGATCAAGTGTAAGTTTCCCTTTCTATGTATCCCAGACATCTCTTAATGTCAATAATACATTCTGTAAAATAGGATGTTATGTGACTTGGATGTTGTGCAAATACCATGTAATATACAGGAGAGAGGCAGGCAGAAAGATCACTGGTCAGGCCTTGACCTGTGTCACCTCTGCCACACCCAGGGACTATATAAAATCTTTGGCTTTGCTGCCATCAGTTCTGTGTGTCACCTCCCAATCTCCAAGATCCACGCTCCACTCCCGCCTGCCCCATGGGGCGCACACTCACCATCCAGCCAACAGCCTTTCTTGATCCTCCTCTGACCACTGCCACAGCACAGACCCGTGGTGGCCACCACTGTGAAAAGAGCCACAGCCTCAAGTAGATGTGTCACCTGCAGAATGCTTGGGCCAAATGGGGCAGTGGCCTTGGTGGGGCATCTCCCCTCATGGGCTCCTGTGGCATCTGTACAGTCTCTGCCTGAGGTGAGTGTGGTGGGACAGGGAGCCCCAGATGGATGAAAGGACTGCTTTCTCCTGCCCCGCCAGGGCCAGGCCAAATGCAGGATGAAGAGAGCTAATGAGAGACAGATTTGATCTCCATAACTCAGTGTCTAGCAAGGTACGCCCACTATGTCCCATTCTGGTTTCTATTACAACCTCATGGGACCACCGACCTACATGTGGTCAGACGTTGCCCAAACAGACGTTACCTGTGTGTGTGTATGTGTATACGCACACGTATATATACAGTAAATCTGTGAAAGGTGGAAACCTGCCAGAGAAGAAAAACTTAGATATTTTCCACTAAAACCAGTGATAGGAAAGTTGTATGAATGTATGCTCTCAAAGGTGGAAACCTTGCAAGACTAGGGAAAACAAGTAGTCCTGTGGAATTCTGGCTATCACAGGTTTCACTGTATATGCTGTTATTGTTGGGTGCCATGGAGTCAGTCTGACTCACAGAGACCCCATGTGACAGAGTATAACTGCCCCATAGGGTTTTCTAGGTTGTGATCTTTTAGGAAGCAGACTGTCAGGTCTTTCTCCCGTGAACCCACTGGATGGGTTCAAACCACCAACCTTTGGGTTAGCTGCATAAACATACACACATTTGTCCAGGTAATATGTTTGCAAGTAATAAAAGAACACTCTGAATAACTTTGCAAAGAGAAAGTTTCTGCAAAATTTAGGAAAGAAGGATTTGGAGTACCACTGGGAATCTATGTAGAAGGGCACTGCTTTGGACTGTTCAGTTGTAACTCTTTTCCATCCTTTAGTTTGTCCGTACAAGATTCAAGTTCCAAGGACATACGTAATAATAACTTCAGCTTTACTCAGGTGCCTTCTGTGATAGTTGGGATGTGAAGTAATGCTGGGGAAGATCCCCAAACGAAGGGATGATGCAGAGTTCAAAATAGCTGATACCTACTAAAAACAAGACAAAAGTCAAGATACTAAAAAAAATAACTTTTTTTCATATGACTATACTTGATTGTGTACCTAGTACAAGTTAAAGCTGATATGAAAGAAGATTATTTGGAAAGTGGCAGATGTTTTCTTGAAGATTTGGCTGGAAGACTTTTTTATTGGGTATTCTGAGCACCTTCTCTTGTACAAGTCATTGTCCTGTATGTGGAATTTTTATAGGATAAATAATACTGATAACAATTAGGTAAACTGGGATATCATATGAAATCCTGAGATTTCTTTTACCAAAAAAAAACTGTATGCCAATATTTTACAGTGAAATTTGAATTTTAGCTAAATATATATTACTGCCTTTCACAGAGTGATATGACGCTACTAAGTTATTAGTCGGAAAGACCCATGAGTAGGCAATTTACTAGTGTTTTTAAAGGCCTCAGGCATCCCAGTCTCTTCCTCTAGACATACTTGCAATCAAGTTGTGTGGCGTAGCTTGCCAGTATCATAGTTTCAGTCTGAAGTTAATCAGTGGAATTAACTGAAATTCAGCTATTTGGCCCCATAAGCTCTCATGCTTATTTAACCAGCCTTCTCTTAATTGAAGGGAGAGCAATGATACGGTAAGAAAATCTTTTCTTTCATTTCAGAGGGTATGCAAATGATTCTAAAATTAGTAATTAACCAGTTCTGACAGAAACATTTACCATTATGTGGAGCTACAGAGACAACTGAATGGTGGTACATATGTTATCACTTTAAGCATGTTTCTTGTAATGACAATTTGTGTAGTAATAGATGCTCATTGCGGTTTTAAAAAATACTCTAAAGACATGCAACAGGGTAAAAGAAATCATCTATAAGCCCATCACATCAAGATATAATTAGCAGAGGATGAAACAGAGATTAAGAATGTCCAAGAATTTATATCAGGAGCTGCTACTCCTTCAGCTACATGTATTCCCTTATTTTAAATATAAAATGCACCCTTCTACAAAAAGAATCACATTTAATGAATAGTGCAAAATTTTAATTTAATACTTAACATTAAACTGTGATAATTTCCATATAATTAAATATTTTTCCAATGTATATGAATTTTTAAAGGTTTTAGAGTTACATGTGTTATCTTTTAGTCTCTGGGTGGCTTGAAAATCTTTCTAAGCCTCATGGAGTCTTCAGCTTCTTCATCTGTAAGGTGTTTAACATTACCTGCCTCACTGGGTTCTTATTAGGATTACAACTAATATCTTAAAAAAAAAAAGTTAATACACACTAACTTCCAGAGGATAGGCATTAAAAAAATAAGTGCAAATATTATTTCAGTTACATGCATAAAATTATACTAAGTCTATATGCTAACTCTATTTTTTTAAACATAGTTTTGAAATTTAAGTTACAGGTTTTTTTTTAATGATAACTTAATTCTTTTAAACAGAGCATTGAACAATATTTGATGCTTTTAGATAAATGTATGTATTTGTTCATTATTCACTTTCAGAATAATTCAGGCTAATGTTCTATTACCTTAGCTAAGAAAATGAAAATGAAAAATTAAACAAATTGGAAATGTTTTTATGCTGTAAATTTATGTATAATTTAGTTTCAGAAATCTAAAAGCAAACTATCAAAAGTAAATTATACATGAATATAATTCTGAAATTTGAATTATATTATTCAACAATTCCTAGCATACTCAAAAACATCTCTTCCTTCTTTCTGTTATTTAACTCTATTTCATTACGAATTAGAATATAGTTAATATCTTTTGAGGAACATCTAACAAAATTACAATTAAAATTGTAAACTTTTTTTTTGCATATAATAAACATAAATATTAACCAAAACCAGTTGCCATTGAGTTGATTCTGAATCATAGCAACCCTACAGGATGGAGTAAAACTGTCCTATAAGGTTTCCAAGAAGCAACTGGTGGATTACGTTTGCCAGTTTTTTGGTTAGTAGCTAAGCTTTTAACCACTGCACCCCTAGGGCTCCAAAACAGTGGAGTGATTTTTAGCATAAATTATCTGTGATATGATTCAAAGAACACTTATTTAAAAAAAAAAAAATTGAGGTGGTGAGCCTAGGTTGGTGATTGTAGACAAACACTGTGTGAGCCACAAAGCTTTGATTCTTTTAACCAAACTGAAAGAGCGTTGTGCCACTTTCATGGCCTCTTTTATACATGACTCTCCAGATCCCTAGAACAGGTTGCTTCTGATCCGCACGCCCCTAAAGCTCCCTAACCCTTGAAAGAATTGGTGCCACTTCTAGCCTGTGGGCAGCCACTTCTATAACATCCCTAAAAGAGGTGATCCAAAACCAGCATGAAGCTATAGAGACTGAATTTGTGAAAATTATTTTTGAAGTATGCTTGTAATTGCTAATTGCACAGGTTTAGAAGACTGTTAGTGGAAAATATCACCCAAACTGTGGAACAGACTTACTTATATTGAAATCGCCTAAAAGAATGCATTGTGCAAAGGGACCGAATTTAAATTAAAATAATAATAATAATAATGATTTTCTAATTTTAAGGGAACATTTTCATAGAAGAAGAGTAGAAGATCAGATTGAGCAAGTTAGAGGAAAACCCAGAAATCAAGTCTTACTTAGCATTTTTGTACTTACTACGTGCCTTTGCACCCACCGTTGTACTTCTCTGAGTTCTCAATCTTTAATTTATCTCACAGAGACATACTATCAATCTTATCTATTTTACAGAATTACATGCAATAATAGTGGAGTTTCATAGTGTGTGGTCATGGATTACATACTAACTATGTGGTGAATCAAGGTTATAAGAAAATACATCAAAGAAAAATTATGAAGATGTATTTTGCTTTCTTAGGAGGTATATTTTATACTAACTCTTCTTTGTTATGTTTTTTTTTTTTCTTCTTCTTTGGTATGAGCACAATTTTAACCAGCTACAAAGATCTTATGAAAGATGCTCCAATTTAAGAAAAAAAAACCTATCATATACGTCTCTCTTTTGAGCAATTGATATATTTAAGATAAACTGAGAGCTTCATTTACTTTTGACAACTTCTAGGTAATGTTTTGTAAGCTCTTCTTTATTTGGCTCTAATTCTTATAATTCTTTCTAACGTGTCTTCTTTCTCTAACCTATTTTAAGACTTTTTCTGTAATTTAGCTTTTCAATTCTTTATATATGTGATGTGTGGACGTGTGTGTGTGTTCTAACGGTACTTATCCAGCTTGGTATTCTGTGACCTTTTTGGCAGTATGTGGTTGACATTTTCCTTTTCTTTTTTTTTTTGGAAAAATGTTCAGCCATTATCTCTTCCACTATTTCTTCTGCCGCATTCCCTTTCTTCTCACTGCTTTCTCTGGGATTCCAATTACAGAATTGTTAGATCATCAGAAGTTGGGCCACCGCTCTTCAATGGTCTATTTTGTTTGTTTGGTTCTGTTTTTTTTTTTTTTCTTGTCAGTGGATTTTCTTTGCTTCTTAGAGTTTTGTAAGTTTCTTAATTTTTGGCTGAGAGTCAAACATCATATATACAACATTTGAAACAGAGGTTTCAATTTTCTGCCTGAAAACTGGTACAAATCTTCTCTTGCTTAGCTTTTCATGAATGGGGTTTAATCAATTTAGAGCAGCTGAGTTGTGTTTTGCTTTTATTGTGAGTGTTGTTACCTTCAGTGCTTCCCTTGATCCAAATTCCTCTAGAGTTACCTTGTGCTCAAGGTGGGATCACGTTTTCCACTTGTGTGCTCCTCCATCTGTTCTAGGCCTTCCTATACATTTTTGCTTTAGAAATAGTCTATTTCCACACCTTTGCACCTGGCCCAATGGTATTCACTTTCTTACCAGCTTGGTGATGGGTGTTGTCCTGGGTAGCCTCAGTATTAAACAGACCTCAGATCTTAGGAATAGGGCTTTCTCAGTGTCTTATCCCTTACAAAGCAGTCTGGGTTTTTCTGGCCATCTCTGAGTGCCAGAGAGTTGTTTTCCTTTCCTCTTCCATGATGAGCCTTTTCCATGTTCTGTGTGACAAGGTTTATTGTTTTCTCACAGTGTCTTCTCTTTAGTTCCATAGAGGAAAAGTATCCAGACAGGGCTTTTTGCTTTTTCCACTGTAACTGCTCCATCCCTGCTTCAAGTTTGTGCAACTGTCATTTGCATATAGCTATGAATAAAAGTTTTCTTCTTTCTCACACTCTGCCCTAAATCTTTATGATGAGCACCCATTGACAGCCTTGGGAGAACAGCCTAGGACTGTTCTTGTGCCTGTGGTTCCCAGAGCTACTGTTGTGTCATACTAGCACACACTCTTTCCTTAGCAATTTGTCAAAAACAATTTAGCTGAATATCACTTACCTATTTATATGGCAGCCCTATATTCCTCCTGCACACTGTCTTATTTCCTGTCCCACTGGAGGCACTTATCTTTCCTTAGACTTTAGACTGGTTGATCGACCTGTCACTTCAGTGTTTTGAAGGATTTAAAAAAGTTTAGGATTGTATAGATTTCTTTCTTTGTTGTTCATTCATTAGTGTGTGAGCTGTGTTCATTTCTGTTTTCTTCTAACTATGCAGAAGCTGAAAGTCCCCGTGTATATGTAATAACATTGTTGGTTATAGACAATTGTTAATTAAATGATAACGAGAGCTAATTTATAAGAAAAATTGTATATAGCTAATTTTAGTCTGGCCTGCTGTTATTTTTTGGTTTGTTTTATTCTAATACCGAAAAAAAAAAATAAGGAGTTGAAGTATTATTTAGTAAGTGATAAAAAAATGAATTTAAGAAGTAACAACATTAATCAAAAACAAGAATAAAATAGAATGTGAGTAAACATGCTGAAGGTGTTAGTAAAATAAAGTCAAGGGTTGTTGTTCTTCAATTTGCAGTCATTCTTTATTTTATTATGGAGAAGAAATTAGCACATATTTAATTTCTTATTGCTAGTGAAATATTGTTTTTGTATATAAACTGATAGATGTTCTCCAACAGCTTCATTTACATAAAGAGATATTATGCTTGTCATGTGTATTGTTTTTTCTCATTACTACTGTTATAATTATTAACCATCACTAATCTGTCAGTTTGTCATACCGTGGTGGCTTGCATGCCGCTGTGCTGCTGGAAGCTATTCTACCAGTATTTCAAATACCAGCAGGGTAACCCATGATGTAAAGGTTTCAGCGGGGCTTCCAGGCTAAAACAGACTGGGAAGAATGACCTGGAGATCTACTTCTGAAAAAATCGGCCAGTGAAAACATTATGAATAGCAGTGGAACATTGTTTGATACAGTGCTGGAAGGTGAGACCCACAAGTTGAAAGGCACTCAAAATATGACCAGGGAAGAGTCACCTCTGCAAAGTAGATTTGAGCTTAATGACATAGATGGAAGAAGGCTTTCTGGACCTTCATTTGCTGATGTGCCACAACTCGAAATAAGAAGAAACAGCTATAAACATCCACTAATAATCAGAATGTGAATGTACAAAGTATGGGTCAAGGAAAACTGGAAGTTGTCAAAAATGAAATGAAATTCTTGAAGACTGATATTCTATAATGGACTGATATTGTTCATTTTGAATAAGACAATTATATGGTCCACTGTGCCAGGAATGACAAACTCAAGAGAGACAGCATTGCATTCATCTTCAAAGAACATTTCAGATATATCCTAAAATGTGATAGATAATATCCACACACATACAAGAAGACCAGTTAAAACAAATATTATTCAGGTGTATGCAACCAAACACTGATACTAAAGAGGAAGAAATTGAAGTTTATACTAACTACTGCAGTCTGAAATTGATCAAGCATGCAACCAAGATGCACTGATAATTATTCATGACTGGAATGTGAAAGTTGGAAACAAAGAAGAAAGTTCAGTTGTTGAAAAATAATAGCCTTTGTGATAGAAACAACACAGGAGGTCACATGATAGAATTTTGAAAGACCAACAATTTGTTCATTGGAAATATTTCTTTTTTTTTTTTTTTCAACAACATAAATGGCACTACACATGTGGACCTTCTCCAGTGGAATACATAAGAATCAAATCAACAAGATCTGTGGAAAGAGGCAATGAAGGAGTTCAATATCATCAGTCAGAACAAGACTAGGGAGCAACTGTGGAACAGACCATGAATTGCTTATATGCAAGTTCAAGTTGAAGCTGAAGAAAATTAAAACAAATCCATGAATTTAGAGACCATCTCAAGAATAGATTTGAAGCACTGATCATTAATGACTCAAGACCAGACAGGTTTTGGGATGACATCAAGTACATCATACACGAAGAAAGCAAAGGATCATTAAAAGGACAGGAAAAAAAGAAAAGACCAAAATGGATGTCAGAAGAGACTCTGAAATTTGCTCTTGAACTTGGAGTAGCTAAAGTGAGTGGAAGAAATGAGGAAGTAAAAGATCTAAACAGAATATTTCAAAGGGCAGCTCAAAAAAAATAAACTATTATAATGAAATGTGCAAAGACCTGGAGTTAGAAAACCAAAACCAAACACAAGCTCAGCATTTCTCATGCTGAAAGAATTGAGGAAAAAATTCAAGTCTCTAGTTGCAATTTTGAAGGGTTCTATGGGCAAAAAATTGAATGACACAGGAAGCATCAAAAGATGTAAAGAATACAGAGTCATTGCACCAAAATAATTGGTTGACTTTCAACCATTTCAGGAGGTAGCATATGATTAAGAATCAATGGTACTGAAGGAAAAAGTCCTACCTGCACTGAAGGCATTGGCAAAAAACAAGGCTCCTGGAATTGAAGAAACCCCAACTGAGATGTTTCAACAAATGAATACAACACTGGAAACACTCCCTTGTCTATACCAAGAAACTTGGAAGACAGCTACCTGGCCAAATGAGTGGAAGAGATGCATATACATTCCTGTTTCAAAGAAAGATGATCCAATGGAATGTGGAAATTATTGAACAGTATAAATAACACACGCAAGTAAAATTTTTCTGATAATCATTCAAAAATAATTGCAGCAATACATCCACAGTGAACTGCCAGAAATTCATGCCAGATTCCAAAGAGGAGGTGGAATGAGGGATACCATTGCTGATGTCAGGTGGATCTTGGATGAAAGCAGAGAACACTAGAAAGATGTTTACCTGTGTTTTACTGACTATGCAAAGGCATTTGACTGTGTGATTCATAACAAACAACATTGAGAAGAATGGGAGTTCCAGAACACTTAATTGTACTCATGAGGAACCTGTACATAGACCAAGAGACAGTCATTTGAACAGAACAAAAGGATAGTGCATGGTGTAAAATCAGGAAAGTGTGTGTCCGGGTTGTATCCTTTCACCATACTTATTCAACCTGTATGCTGAGCAAATAATCAGAGAAACTTGTCTACCTGAAGAAGAACATGGAATCAGGATTGGAGGAAGACTCATTAACCATCTGCAGTATGCAGATGACGACAGTGCATTGCTTGCTGAAAGTAAAGAGTACTTGAAGCACTTACTATTACCAATGAAGATCAAAGACTACAGCCTTCAGTACATATTACACCTTAGCCAAAAAAAAAAATCTCACAACTGAACCAATAAGCAACATCACAATACAAGGAGACAATATTGAAAAAACTGAAATTTCAGGCTTAAATCCAGATATGAAATCAATTCTGAAGGCCCCAGAAGCACCCAAGATATTCAGAGAAACCCTGGAGTGTTCAGAAAACCTTTGATTTCATTTAACTTGGAACCGCATCAATGCCGACAGAAGCAGCAGTCAAGAAACCAAAAGATGTATTGCGTTGGGCAAATCTGTGTAAAAGATCTCCTTAAAGTGTTAAAAAGCAAAGATACCACATTGAGGACTAAGGTGTGCCTGGCCCAAGCCATGATATTTTCTATGACATCATGTGCATGTGAAAGCTGGACAATGAATAAAGAAGACCAAAGAAGAATTAATGCATTTGATTTATGGTGTTGGAGAAGAATATTGAATCTACCATACTGCAACAGCCAGAAGGAACAAATCCGTCTTGGAAGAAGTATGCTCCTTAGAAGCAAGATGGCAAGTCTTCATCTCACTTACTTTGGACATGTTATCAGGGAGGATCAGTCCCTGAAGAAGGGCATCGTACTTGGTAAAGGAGAGGGTCAGTAAAAAGAGGAAGACTGCCACTGAGATGGACTGACACAGGGGCTGCCAACGAGGAACTCAAACAATAACAATGACTGTGAGGATATTGTAAGATTGGGCACTGTTTTGTTCTGTTGCACACAGGGTCTCTATGAGTTAGAACCAACTCAAAGGCACCTCACAACACCTATTATTAACATTATGTAGGTCATCAACCTAATTGTATTAGTTATATACTTATTTAACAAATTGCCACAAACAGTGGCTTAAGGCATCACCCATGTATTAACTCCCGAGGGGGTTAGGAACACAGGCATAGATTAGCTGAGCCTGCTGTTTAGCATTTCACAAGGGTGCAGTTTTGGTATCAGTCTGGTTGTGATCTCATCAGAGGCTCAGAATTTTTTTTTTTTTTTCCAAACTTACTCTGTTGCAAGAATTTATTATTTGCAAATGTACGACTGAGATCTCAACTTTCTTGCTGGGTATCCCATTTCCCAAAAGTTGGGATATGGGAACATCTTCTTCTTCAAGGCAAGCAGAAGTACTTCTCTTCCTCAAATATTTCCACTGACTTTTAAGGGCTCTCCTGACTGGATCAGCCCTCATGATAATCTCCCTTCCAGTTAACTAAAATTAAAGTGATTAAGGATCTTACCTCTGCAAGCCATTTCTACCATATAATATAACATAATCATGGCAGTGATGTTCCATCATATTGACAAGTTACACTCACATTTCCAGGAGGGGTAATTCCAAAGCGTGTGTATAATAGGGGGCAGGAATATTGGGGGCCAATTTAAAATTCTAAGGTGTGGGGGTCTACCACAGTAACCTTATTTTTCCAAGTGGTAACAATTATATAGAAGTCAAACATTCTTTGCAATGTATCAAATTTATTATATGAAGATATTGATGAGGTGATATTTGTGATTGTTCACAAATATTTGTTGCCTCTCTGTGGTAAAAAAAAAAAAAAAGTGGTAGAAGATAACTAAATGTGAGGCAAAGTGACATTTTCCCCATCTGAGCAGATTTTATATAAGAGCTGGCATATACTTTACATGTTTCTTTTTTCCCTCCCCTGAGCTCAGTGATGTTTCACTTAGTGCCTTGTTCATTAGTCTCTGGGTCCCAAGTTGAACAGATATGGACAGCCTATCCTCAATAGACCTGCAGCATAGCAGAAAATTGTTCTCTAATATGCTTAAATGGTTACAATTATGGGCTCACTTGTTACTGTAGTATAAAAAAAAAAGTATAAGTTAGTCTAAATGTAATGATATTTTGCTTTACAAATAAGAAAAAAGACTTTATAGTAATGAACAATGCATATTATTCAAAATGTTGGTGTTCACAAAAAATGGCCAGACTTAATGGACTGACAAAGACTGGAGAAACCCTGAGAATATCACCCCCAAATACCCTTTAGCTTAGTAATGAAGTCACTCCTGAGGTTCACCCTTGAGCCAAAGATTGTTGTTAGATGCCGTCAAGTTGGATCAGACTTATAGCAACCCTATGTACCAGAAAACAAAACACTGCCTGGTCCTGCTCAATCCTTACAATCATTGTTATACTTGAGCCCATCGTTGCAGCCACTGTGTCAATCCACCTCATTGAGGGTCTTCCTCTTTTCTGCTGATCCTGTACGTTACCAAGCATCATATCCTTCTCTGGGGACTGATCCCTCCTGACAACATGTCTAAAGTATGTAAGACTCAGTCTCTCCAACCTTGTTTTAAGGAGCGTTCTGGTTGTACTTCTTCCAAGACAGATTTGTTTGTTCTTTTGGCAGCCCATGGTCTGTTCAATATTCTTGGCCAACACCGCAATATAAAGGTGTCAATTCTTCTTCAGTCTTCCTTATTTATTGTCCAGCTTTCACATGCATATGATGTGATTGAAAATACCACTGCGTGGGTCAAGCACATCTTATTCTTCAAGGTGATGTCTTTGCTTTTCAACACCCTAAAGAGGTCCTTTGCAGCAGATTTGCTCACTGCAACGTGTCTTAATTTCTTGACAGCCGCTTCCGTGGGTGTTGATTGTGGATCCAAGTAAAATGAAACCCTTGACAACTTCAATCTTTTCTCCCTTTGTCATAATGTGGTTTATTGGTGCAGTTGTGAGGATTTTTGTTTTCTTTATGTTTATTTGTTATCTGTACTGAAGGCTTTGGTCTTTGACCTTCATCAGTAAGTGCTTCAAGTCCTCTTCACTTTCAGCAGGCAAGGTTATGTCACCTGCATAACACAGGTTGTCAATGAATCTTCCTCCAATCCTGATGCCCCATTCTTCTTCATTTAGTCCAGCTTCTCTGATTATTCGCTCAGCATACAGGTTGAATAAACCAAAAAAAAAAAAACAAACCCAGTGCCATCGAGTCGGTTCCAACTCATAGCGACCTTATAGGACAGAGTAGAACTGCCTCATAAAGTTTCCAAGGAGCTCCTGGTGGATTTGAACTGCCGACCTCTTGGTTAGCAGCCATAGCACTTAACCACTATGCAACCAGGGTTTCCACAGATTGAATAGGTATGTTGAAAGGATGCAACCCTGACACACACCTTTCCTGACCTTAAACCACTCAGTATCCTCTTGTTCTATCCAAACAACTGCCTCTTGATCTGTGTATAGGTTCCTCAATAACACAATTAAGTGTTCTAGAATTCCCATTCTTTGCAATGTTATCCATAATTTGTTATGATCCACACTGTCGAATGCCTCTTTATAGTCAATAAAACACAGGTAAACTTCCTTCTGGTATTCTCTGCTTTCAGCCAGGATCCATCTGATATCAGCAATGATATCCCTGGCTCCACATCCTCTTCTAAATCTGGTCTGAATTTCTGCAGCCACTTTTGAATGATCTTCAGCATGATTTTGCTTGCATGTAATATTAATGATATTGTTTGATAATTTCCACATTCACTTGGAACACCATTCTTGGGAATAGGCATAAATATGTATCTCTTCCAGTCTGCTGGCCAGGAAGCTGTCTTCCAAATTTCTTGGCATAGACGAGTCAGCACTTCTAGCATTGCATCCATTTGCTGAATCGTCTCAGTTGATACTCCATCAATTCCTGGAGCCTTTTTTTTTTTGCCAATGCCTTCAGGGCAGCTTGGACTTCTTCCTTCAGTACCATCGGTTCCTGATCATATGCTACATTAATTTTTTTTGGTATAATGACTCTGTGTATTCCTTCCATCTTCTTTTGATGCTTCCTGCTTCATTTAATATTTTCCTCATGGAATCCTTCACTATTGCAACTCGAGGCTTGAATTTTTTCTTCAGTTCTTTCAGCTTGAGAAATGTCAAGTGTGTTTTTCCTTTTTGATTTTCCATTTCCAGCTCTTTGCACATGTCATTATAATACTTTACTTTGTCTTCTCAAGAGGCCCTTTGAAATCTTCTGTTTGTTCTTTTACTTCCACAATTCTTCCTTTTGCTTTAGCTGCTTGACGCTCAAGGGCAAGTTTCAGAGTCTCCTCTGACATTCACCTTTGTCTTTTCTTTCTTTACTGTCTTTTCAATGACCTCTTGCATTCTTCGTGTGTGATATCCTGGATGTTATTCCACAACTCATCTGGTCTTTGGTCATTAGTGTTCAGTGCATCAAATCTATTCTTGAAATGGTCTCTAAATTCAGATGGGATATACTCAAGTTTGTACTTTAGCTCTCTTGGGCTTTCTCTAGTTTTCTTCAGTGTCAACTTTAACTTGCATATGAGCAATTGATGGTCTGTCCCACAGTCAGCCTCTGACCTTGTTCTGACTGATGATATTAAGCTTTTCCATCATCTCTTTCCATGGAGGTAGTCCATTCAATTCTTGTGTCTTCCATATGGAGAGGTCCATATGTATAGTCACCATTTACATTGGTGAAAAAAGGTATTTGCAGTGAAGTCATTGGTCTTGCAGAATTTCCTCATTCAATCCCTGGCATTGTTTCTATCACCAAGGCCATATTTTCCAACTACCAATCCTTCTTCTTTGTTTCCAACTTTCACATTCCAATCACCAGTAATTATCAATGCATCCTGGTTGCATGTTTGATCAATTTCAGACTGCTGAAGCACAACTTAAAATGAGAAGAAACAGCCATGAACATCCATTAATAACCAGAACCTGGAATGTATGACGTATGAATCTAGCAAAATTGGAAATCATCAAAAATGAAATGGAATGCATAAACATCAATATTCTAGAAATTAGTGTGTTGAAATGGACTGGTATTGGACATTTTGAATAGGACAATCATATGGTCTACCTTACTGAGAATGACAACCTGAAGAGGAATGAAGTTGCTTTCATTGTCAAAAAGAACATTTCAAGATCTATCCTGAAGAACAATGCTGTCAGTGACAGGATAATATCCATATGCTTACAGGGTAGACCAGTTAATAAGACTATTATGCAAATTTATGCACCAATCGCTAAGGCCAAAGATGAAGAAACTGAAGATTTTTATCAGTAGCCAAAGATTAACCCACTGCCAAAGATTAGACAGACCCATATAACAAAATGAGACTAAAGGGGCACACCAGCCCAGGGGCAAGTACTGGAAGCCAGGAGGGGACTGGAAAGCTGGTAATGGGGAACCCAAGTTCGAGAAGGGAGAGTGTTGACATGTCATGGGGTTGTTAAACAATGTCATAAAATAATATGTGTTCTAACTGCCTAATGAGAAAAGAATTTGTTATGTAAATCATCTAAAGTGGAATAAAAAAAATGCTGGTGTTCAAACCATAAGTATAATAAAAAATCTGGAGAAGTGGAAAAACATAAGAGAAATTACAAATTCTTTATGTGCTATGTGTTGCCTCCCCCCCCACTGAACACATTCACCATTAACTAATTTGGAATAGAAGTTTTACGCACAGTGGTATTGCATTGCCTTTTAATTTTGTCCTGACTATATTTTCAGGTAATTAAAATGACTTCAAAATATCACCCACATCTGTTTATTATATCTTCTAGATATATCATAATTTATTCAACACTCTTTAATTTTGGGGTATTTATGTTGCCATTGAACTATATTGTATATTATTTTAAAAAATACAGATGGCATTCCATGATTTTCTATTTTTGCTATAGCCTTAAAAATGTTTTTTCTAACTTTTTTTTGCCTTCTATAGGTTAACAAGTTAATAGCTGATCTCTTATTTTATATAAGGTTATCTTATTCCTATATTAAAAATCCTTAGCAAACAAAAATCAAACACAAGAAAGACTACATGAAATAGACATTATGGTTTACAGTCCCATTCTCATTCCATCTCTCCCACATTTTGGACTATCCATGCCATTTTGTAGTGCTTATCTCAGTTATAGGAGTGGCTCTTAATTAACCCAAGCTAAAAAAAAAAAAAAAATTTTTTTTTTAACCAAGATAAATTTCAAACTCTGAGTTTATTTGTTTCATGACCTTCACCTGGTTACAGGAATTGGTTAAAGAATGGATTGACCTTCTATTATTTATTTTTTTTCCCCCTCCCCTCTCAGGTCTTACGATGAAGAGCTAATTAACACTAGTTAAAATATCAGTTTTAGATATCTGGCTTTGGAAATATGGAAAAGCAAACATTCTGAAACCCCACATTGAAGATGGCCAAGAAGTCAGATGCTTCAGGTGATCCTTCTTACAACAAAGACTGGAAAAGACAAGTGAAACAATTATGTATATGACAAGCTAGGAGTCCTGAACATCAAAGGCAAACTTAGTAAATGGACTGCACAGCAGGGGGATGGAGAGACGGTTCAGAAGTGCAAGGAGTTGCAAGACCTGAATCATTGAGAACTCTCAGGCACGATTCCCTGGAGTGACCATGGAGAGGCTGGCTGTAGCATTCTAGATGGGTTTCCTCAGGGACAGACAGTGAGCCACACAGCCTACTCACACCTCCAGAACCAGAGAAGAATTGTGCTCTCTGAAAAAGCTAAGTACTTGCATTTATTTTACCAGGCCCCAGGCCCCAAGCCAGCTTCACTGGCTGTCGATTTCCCTAGGTCTGAGATAGATCCTGCTGTGTGTTTTGAACAATTCTCCCAGCCCTGAACAAGGAATAAATTCACAATTGGAGGAAAAAATAATTTGCCAGCTCCACTAAACCAGGGAGCTCAGGACAGAAGCAGCTACTCTTCAGGACTAAATGGTCTGTGGACTTTGAATAACTTTCCACCTTCATGGATCTGTGTGGGCCCATTTCAGGAGAATAGGCCCTCATAGGCAGACTGCAAGTGTTCAGTAATGTGGTGAAGTGGGTGTTTGATATTTGACACAACTTTGCCTATTAAACAGGGTTGTCATCTACCCACATCAGGGGCCTAAGGACTGGTGGTTCCACTAGCCACCCATGACAGGGGTCCAAGGATAACTGGTTTGTCCCAGTCCTTACAAACAAAAGCATTGGGTGCTTATGGTCTGACTGCAGAACTTACCCATCTGTGCACTCTAAGGAATGGGAACAGACACTCAGGGGATGGGTGTCAGCCCCCTGGCTTGTTCAGAGTGTGACCCCCTGATGCAACCAGATACCTGTTCCTACACCAATCACCCCTGCCCCTCTAAGACTGTATGACAGGGCCTGTACCACACACTAGATGACCAACAACCTGGATACCTGAGTTGAATACATATAAGAAAAGTGAATGATCTTTTAGGGTCATATACTTGGTGACATCTTTAGCCATCTGGTGACAGGACATTAGAGCTTCCAATGTGAAAATAATCAAGCTAGCTCACTCAAGCAAGCTATTTGGGCCATACCAAAACAAAGCAAGAAGCAAGGATACAGTAAGCAAACACAAAATGAACTAATAAATAACCTATAGATGGCTCAGAAATAACTGACAATAGCTAATCACATAAAGAAGCAGACCATAATAGCTTCAACAAGCTCTCAAAACAAAGACTCAAGGAATCTTCCAGATGAAGGTGTCTTCCTGTAATTACCAGATACAGAATACAAAAGATTAGTGTACAAAACTCTTCAAGACATCAGGAAGGAGATCAGGCAAAACAGAGAACAAGCCAAGGAACACACAGATAAAGAAGCCAAAGAAATTAAAAGGGCTATCAAGAACATAATGAAAAATTTAATATGCTACAAGAATCCATAGAGAAACAACAATCAGAAATTCACAAGACTAACAATTACAGAACTAGGCAACTCAGTGGAAAGTCAGAGGAGCATAACTGAGGACATGGAAAGAAGAATTAGTGAGATTAAAGATAAAACACTTGGCACCAATATATTTGAAGAACAATCAGACAAAAAAATGTAAAAAAAAAAAAAAAAAATGAAGAAACCCTAAGAAACATGTGGTACTCTTTCAAGAGAAATAACCTACGAGTGAGTGGGGTACCAGGACAGGGAGGGAAAACAGAAAATACAGAGAAAATTGTTGAAGACTTGTTGGCAGAAGAATTCCCTGATCTTATGAAAAATGAGAAGATATCTATCAAAGCTGCTCATCAAACTCCACATAAGGTGGATCTCAAAAGAGAGTCACCAAGACATATTATAATCAAACTTGCCAAAACCAAAGATAAAGAGAGAATTTTAAGGGTTAGGGATAAATGAAAAGTCACCTACAAAGATGAGTCAATAAGAGTAAACTTGGACTACTCGGCAGAAACCATGCAGGCAAGAAGACAATGAGATGATTTATACAAGCCATTGAAGGAAAAAAATAATTGCCAGGCAAGAATCATATATCCAGCACAATTGTCTCTCAAAAATGAAGGTGAAATTAGGAAATTTCCAGATAAATAGAAGTTTAGGGAATTCATAAAAACCAAACCAAAACTACAAGAAATACTAAAGGGAGTTCTCTGCTTATCAATAATATATCAACCTAAGACTAGAACATAAGACAGAGCAGCCAGATGTCAACCCAGATAGGGAAATCACAGAAATAAATCAAGATAAAAAAATGCTCAAAACAGGGAAACAAGGATGTCATTAAGTAAAAGAAGACAAAATTAAAACAATAAATAGGGACTAGGAAATGTAGTCATAGATCTTTCATATGGAGAGGAAGTCAGGTGATATAAAGAAATAAAAGATAGGTTTAAACTTAGAAAAATGGGGCAAATATTAAGGTAAACACAAAGGAGATTAACAATCTTACTCATCAAAATAAAATACAAGAAAAACATAAAAACTCGGCAAAAACAATGTCAGGAAAAGACAATATATAAAGATAAACTACTCAGCACAAAATAATAAGTGGGAAAAAGAAACTGTCAACAAAACACAAAAAAAGACATCAAAATGACAGCACTAAACTCACACCTATCCATAATTATGCTGAATATAAATGGATTAAATGCACTAATAAAGAAACAGCGAGTGGCATAATGGATTAAAAAAAAAAAAAACATGATCCATCTATATGCTGCCTATAAGAGACATACCTTAGACTTAAACACACAAACAAACTAAAACTGAAAGGTTGGAAAAAAATACATCTAGCAAACAACAAACAAAAAAGAGCAGGAGTGGCGATATTAATTTTGAACAGAATAGACTTTAAAGTTAAATCCACCACAAAAGATAAGGAAGGACACCATATAATGATTAAAGAGACAATATACCAGGAGGATATAACCATATTAAATATTTATGCACCCAATGACAGGGGTGCAAAATACATAAAACAAACTCTATCAGCATTAAAAAGTGAGATAGACAGCTCCAGAATAATAATAGGAGACTTCAACACACCACACTTTAGTGAAGGACAGGACATTCAGAGAGGAGCTTAATAAAGACAGGGAAGATCTAAATGCCACAATCAACCAACCTGACCTCATAGACATACACAGAACAGTCCACCCAACAGCAGCCAAGTATACTTTCTTTTCTGGTGCACTTGGAACATTCTCTAGAATAGACCATATATTAGGTCATAAAGCAAGCCTTAGCAGAATCCAAAACATTGAAATATTACGAAGCATCTTCTCTGACCATAAGGCCATAAAAGTAGAAATCAATAACAGAAAGAGCAGGGAAAAGTAATCAAACACTTGGAAACTAAACAATACCTTGCTCAAAAAAGACTGTGTTATACAAGACATTAAGGATGGAATAAAGAAATTCATAGAATGCAATGAGAATGAAAACACTTCCTATCCGAACGTTTGGGACACAGTGAAAGCAGTGCTCAGAGGTCAATTTATATCAATAAATGCATATTTTCAAAAAGAAGAAAAGGCCAAAATCAAAGAATTATGCTTACAACTTGGACAAATGGAAAGAGAACAATAAAAGAAACCCTCAGTCACCAGAAAAGAGTAAATAATAAAAATTAGAACAGAATTAAATGACATAGAGAGAAGAAAAACAATTGAAAGAGTTAATAGGACTAAAAGCTGGTTCTTGAAAAAAACTAACAAAATTGCTAAACCATTGTCCAAACTGACAAGAGAAAAACAGGAGATGAAGCAAATAACATGAATAAGAAATGAGACGGGCGATATCACAACAGACCCAACTGAAATTAAAAGGATATCAAATTACTATGAAAAATTGTGGTCTAACAAATTTGAAAACCCAGAAGAAATGGATGAGCTTCTAGAAACACACTACCTACCTAAACTAACACAAACAGAGGCAGGACAAATAAATAAACTCATAACAAAAGAAGAGATTGAAAAGGAAATTAAAAAACTGCCCCCACCCCAAAAAAAAACCCTGGCCAGAGCAGCTTCACTGGAGAGTTCAATCCAAGTTTCAGAGAACAGTTAACACCACTACTGCTAAAGGTATTTCAGAGCATAGAAAAGGATGGAATAATCCCAAACCCATTCTATGAAGCCAGTGTATCCATGATACCAAAACCAGGTAAAGATACACACAAAAAAGAAAATTACAGACCCCTATCCCTCATGAGGAAACCCTGGTGGCATACTGGTTAAGTGCTACAGCTGCTAACCAAAAGTCAGCAGTTCGAATCTGCCAGGTGCTCCTTGGAAACCCTGTGGGGCAGTTCTACTCTGTCCTGTAGGGTTACTATGAGCCAGAATTGACTCGATGGCAATGGGTTTTGGGCTATCCCTCATGAACTTAGATGCAAAAATCTGCAATGAAATTCTAGCCAATAGAATTCAAGTACATATCAAAAAAATAATAATTCAGCATGACCAAGTGGTGTTCATACCGCACATACAGGGATGGTTCAACATCAGGAAAACAATTAATGTAATCCATTATATAAATAAAACAAAAGAAAAGAATTGCGTGATCTTATCAATTGATGCAGAAAAGGCATTTGACAAAGTTCAACACCCATTCATGATAAAAAGCCCCAGCAAAATAGGAATAGAAGGAAAATTCCTCCACATAATAAAGGGCATTTATACAAAGCCAACAGTCAACATCATCCCAAATGGAGAGAGTCTGAAATCCCATTCTCCCATTGAGAAGGAGAAATAGACAAGGATGCCGTTTATCCCCACTCTTATTCAACATTGTGCTGAAGGTCCTAGCCAGTGCAATTAGGCTACATAAGGAAATAAAGGGCATCTAGAGTGGTAAGGAAGAAGGACAAGTATCTCTATTTGCAGATGACATGACCTGAACTACTGAAACAAACAGAAGAGTTCACCAGAGTATAGGGATAGAAGACAAACAAACAAAAATCAGTTGGACTCCTCTACACCAGCAAAAAAAAAATTGAAGAGGTAATTAACAAATCAATACCCTTTACAGTAGCCCCCAAGAAGATAAAAAGTTTAGGAATACATCTTACCAGAATAGAAAAGACCTATATAAAGGAAACTACAAGGCATCACTACAAGAAACCAAAAGAGACCTTTATAAGTGGAAAAACACACCTTGCTTATGGATAGGAAGACTTAAGATTGTAAAAATATCTATTCTACCAAAAGCTATCTATAGATGCAATGCAATTCCAATCCAATTTCCAATGACATTTTTTAATGAGACGGAGAGACAAATCACCAATTTCATGTGGAAGGGAAAGAGATTCTGAATAAATAAAGCATTATTGAAAAAGAACAAAGTGAGAGGCCTCATAATACCTGACTTTAGAGCCTGTTATACCACCACAGTAGTCAAAACAGCCTGGTACTGTACAACAAGAGACACATAGATCAATGGAATAGGGTTGATAATTCAGGCATAAATCCATCCACATGTAAAGTGCTGATATTTGACAAAGGCCCAAATTCAGTTAAATGGGGAAAAGACAGTCTCTTTAACAAATGTTGCTCGCATAACTGGATATCTATCTGCAAAAAAATGAAACAAGACCCATACCTCACACCATGCACAAAAATGAACTCAAAACTGATCAAAGATCTATATGCAAAATCTTAAACTATAAAGATCATGGAAGAAAAAATAGGGACACTGTTAGGAGCCCTAATACATGGCATAAACAGTATACAAAACATTACTAACAATGCACAAACACCAGAAGAGAAACTAGGTAACTGGGAGCTCCTAAAAATCAAACACCAATCCTCATCCATATTCTTCACGAAAAGAGTGGAAAGATTACCCACAGACTGGGAAAAGGTTTTATCTATGACATGGTTCCGATCAGTGTCTGATCTCTAAAATCTACACGATACTGCAAAAACTCAACTACAAAAAGACAAATAACACAATTTAAAAAATGGGCAAAGGATATGAACAGGCACTTCACTGAAAAAGACATTCAGGTAGCTGACAGATAGATGAGGAAATTCTCATGATCCTTAGCCATTAGAGAAATGCAAATCAAAACTACAATGAGATTCCATCTCACCACGAAGAGGCTGGCATTAATTCAAAAAACACAAAATAATCAATGTTGGAGAGGTTGTGGAGAGACTGGAATACTTATACACTGCTGGCGGGAATGTAAAATGGTACAACCACTTTGGAAATCAATTTGGCACTTCCTTAAAAAGCTGGATATAGAACTACCATAGGATCCAGCTATCTCACACCTAGGAATGTATCCTAGAGAAATAAGAGCCTTTACACAAACAGATATATGCACACCCATGTTCATTGCAGCCCTGTTTACAATAGCAAAAAGATGGAAGCAATCAAGGTGCCCACTCATGGATGAATGGATTAATAAATTATGGCATATTCACACAATGGAATACTATGCGTTCATAAAGAACAAGGATGAATTCGTGAAACATTTCATAACATGGAGGAATCTGGAAGGTATTACACTGAGTGAAATTAGTCGGTTGCAAAAGGAGAAATATTATTTGAGACGACTATCATAAGAACTGAAGAAATAGGTTAAGCAGAGAAGAAACTATTTTTGGTGGTTATGAGAGTGGGGAGGGAGGAAGAGGGGTGTTCACTAATTAGGTAGTAGACAAGAACTAATTTAGGTGAAAGGAAAGACAACACACAATCCAGGAGAGGTCAGCAAAACTGGACTAAACCAAAAATAAAGAAGTTTCCTAAATAAACCAAACATTTCAAAGGCCAGAGTAGCAGGGGCAGGGGCTTAGGGACCAGGTTTCAGGGGATATCTAGGTCAGTGGGCATAATAAAATCTATTAAGAAAGCATTCTGCATCCCACTTTGGTGAGGGGGTCTGGGGTCTTAAACCCTAGCAAGGGGTCATCTTAGATACATCAATTGGTCTCAACCCACCTGGGGCAAAGAAGAATGAAGAACACCAAAGACACAGATAATTATGAGTCCAAGAGACAGAAAAGGGCCACATAAATCAGAGACTTCATCAGCCTGAGGCTAAAACTAGATGGTGCCTGGCTACAACCGAAGACTGCCCTGACAGGGAACACAACAGAGATACCCTGAAGGAGCAGGAAAGCAGTGGGATACAGAACTCAAATTCTCATAAAAAGACCAGACTTAATGGTCTGACTCAGATTAGAAGGACCCTGGAAGTCATGGTTCCCAGACCTTCTGTTTGCACAAAACAGGAACTATTCCCAAAGCCAACTCTTCAGGCAGGGATTGGACTGGACTATGGAATAGAAAATGATACTGGTGAGGAGTGAGCGTCTGCGATCAAGTAGACGCATGAGACTATGTGGGCAGCTCCTGTCTGGATGGGAGATGAGAAGGTGGAGACAGAAGCTGGCTGAACGGACATGGAAATACAGGGTGGTGAAAAGGAGCATGCTGTCCCATTACGGGTAGAGCAACTAGGAGTATATGCAAACCAAATCCAGTGCTGTCAGTCGATTCCAACTCATAGCGACCCTATAGGACAGAGTAGAACTGCCCCATAGAGTTTCCAAGGAGGGCCTGATGGATTCGAACTGCCAACCCTTTGGTTAACAGCCATAGCACTTAACCACTACGCCACCAGGGTTTCCAGGAGTATATAGCAAGGTGTATATAAATTTCTGTATGAGATACTGACTTGATTTGTAAACTTTCACTTAAAGCACAATAAAATTAAAAAAAAAAAAAAGAAACCCACATTATTATACATCAAGAAAATATTTGCCCCTAAGAAACAGAATAAGATACTTTTAAATTACAATCTGAGCCTTTAAGAAATCAAGGAAAACTTCCAGGGACAAAATCCCAAAAGTACATAAATGTATGCTGTACTTACACTAGAGCAGTATGCCATTCCTAATATTAAAGTATCTCCCTCTGAATTCACAACCATAATCCCAGAAATTGAGCTTTACATTTATGGGACCCACATGGATCGAGTACTCTGCAGACAAAAACATATAAAATGTGGCCCAAGGCTAGTGATATGCCTGGAATACAGGTACCCAAAAAATCAAATTTCTCTTGAGGGACATACCCAGGTTTTCCACAGGTAAAGATTAATCCTAACCCAAATTATAAAACATGCAAGAAAATAAATCTTCTTAGTCAAAATCACCAGCCATTACAAGTAGTAGTATCAGGTATTTATGAACTTCTGGCAGTACAATTATTAGATAGAGGTTACTTGAATATGTTTAACTTTGTTAACATATTGTGGATCATACAGATCACGTCTGCGTTGAAACCTGACCTACAGGGCTACCAGTTTATGACCTTTGCTTAAGGAAATGCTACGTTTTGTGACCTCTGGATACTGAGTCAGAATTGACTGGATGGCAACAAGTTTTTTTTTTTTTTTTTTTTACAGCTGTGAATTAACAGCTTCATAGCTACGTCCTCAGCTCTTATTTTTCCTCCATTGTATTTACAGAGCTACTATGTAAACTGTAGTTTCATTTGGATTATTTAATTCTAAATAGGAGCAGGCATAGTTTGTGCAACTAGCATCAGAAAATCCAATTCAGATTAGCTTTCTTAAGGCGGTCTTTCGTCTCAGTTTGCCTGGGATAGTCCAACTTTAGTTCTGGTGTACTAACGACATTCACAGTAGTGCTGCTTTCATTTTCAAACCTTTCCCAGTTTGAATGACAAATGCTTCAGTAATTTTTTATTTTTAAAATCATAGTGGACATACAATCTCCTATTTAATTGAAAAAGTTTACAAGCAAGGTGAGCTGCAGGCAGCGGTGTGGTGGAACTGCCCTTTGTCAGTTAGTGAGAACCAATTTTTATCTTCTCTTTGCAACTTTGTATCTGTTGACAAATATGTTATCTTGGAATTGGTAAAGATAAGAGTGTTTGCACTCTGGAGTTGCCAAAAGCTACAAATCGGAGCTTTTCACTTTCTACCTAATACTGTATACACCACTGCCATCAAGTTGATTCCCACTCATAGGGTCGGTCGATGGTTATGAGTTTACTGGGTACACCACTGGCTTTAGGAATGCTATGTTTACTTATTTTGCTTTGTTTTACTGTTTTGATTCTGTTGTTCAGTGCCCTTACTTTTTTTTTTTTTTTTTCTGTCTTTTAGATCTTTCCAAAATTTTAGCATTATTCTCAGGCTGGCTTTTCTCATGTTAACAAAATGGCTACAGAACTTCTAGGCATATGTTCCTCTAATCATACTGTCCAGAGCAAGAAGAGGTGATGATCATTGCATGATTCTCTGATATGAGAGACGTACTTAGGATTCTTCTGTCTACCTTCCCGCCATTCACCTCAGAGTCTCTGGTGATCTTTCTTAGCTGGCATCCATCTTGTGTTATCTGTTAATCCTCTTTTCTGACTTGCTACCTTCTTTCTGTATCCTAAAATTTCTTGTGTGTTTTCTCCCAAGTCCTCAAATAGCTACATTCAAAGAGAAAAATCATCAAAGATCTATTGCCTGAGCAGATAATTCAGTGAGGCTTCACTGTCAGCCCCTTCTTCCCAATAAAAACTTCAGTCTTTACAATTGATTCTCTTAGGGGTTGTCTTCCTCAGGGTGGTCAAAAGCCACAACACTTTTCTTCCCTAAAAATTCTGAGCCATTGGCTCCTAATTCCTATATTTTTATCTATGTTACTTTATGTATACTGATTTCGCATGTTATGGTAAGGTAGTTAGGCCAATTCTATTACCTTTTGACCCATTCCACTTAGAATATGAAGGTATTTAGTCTCCAAGATTTTCAGTTGTAGGGCTTTACCTAAAAATTTAAGACAAACACAAAACTCTTTTCATCACTGTGACAAAAGCAATTACCCATAGGTGATCTCTTTTGAATATTTTCTGTGTTTAATCCACATCCTTGGAGTATTTTTCTCACTCCACTGAGATTTTTCCCATATGACTTCATGGACCTGTCTGTGGTCCTACCCCTCCTCCCTTGTTTTCATTGAGATGATATTTATATAACATTAAATATTTTAAACAAGTCAGTCAGGGCCTTTTGTACATTTGCAATGTTGTCGAACAACTGCCTTTATCTTCCAAAGCATTTTCATAATGCCCAAAGAAAACTCCGTACCCAATAAGCAGTTAGTCCCCCTTACTCCTTTGTCCAACCCCAGACGATGGCAACCTCCAGTCTGCTTGTTGTCTTTATGGATTTACCTGCTCTGGATATTTTATGTAAATGGAATCATAGACTATGTGCCCCTTCGTCTAGCTTCTTTTAATTAGCAGTATGTCTACCAGGTTCATCCACATTGTAACATATGTCAGTAATTTATTCCTTTTTATGTATGAATAATATTCCATGTTATGCATATACCACGCTTTATTTGTCCATGCATCCGTTAATGAACATTTGGGTTGCTTCCACCTTTTGGCTATTGTAAATAGTGCTGCCATGAACATGCATATACAAATATTTGTTTCAAATATTTTGGGTATATAACATTGTGGTTTTTAATTACCGCAAAACACATCTGTAGTATTTGCACTGATTTTTAAGAGAGCCCTGACCATTTCAAGAATATCAACTTGTGGTTTTAATCTTTTCAGCTCTGAATTATTCCCTTCAGGTATGGTCATATTAACATTTCTGCTCCAATTATTCCTCTGTTTTCTTGGGTGACTGATGTATTTAGCAGTCTGAACTTAGAGGGATATAAAAATAAAACAGACCTATATTTTTTCAATGACTGCATTGAAACGTGCTCTTCCAAAAGTTAATTCCTGACCCTAGAGATATTTTTGGCAGATTCCAGAACTTTTTGATTACTCTTTGTGATAAAACACCCATTAAATTTAAAATGTCAAATTCACATCCTATTCAAAATTAATCCTTTGTCTTTCCTCCTTCTCTCAAGCTGAAGCCACACTTGTCATCTTGGAGACTTGGAGTGATGAAGGATGTCATCTCAATTTCCCTCCAGTCAAGACCGTTGGAGTCTGAGATGGATATGTGTGGGTATGGTTGCTTCAGGAAATACCTACCTACACTTCCTTTCTTTTCAAGGCCTTAATTATAAGAGAAACTTGAATTTAACTCATCTGTCCATGGTTTTAATTACATTCTTGTTTACAATTGTTTCGTCTCTGGCTAACACTGATTGCCAATTGATGTCTTTTGAGAAAGGGTATTCAAATCCCGTCTCTCATGTGACACCACAGAGTTGTATAACTACGCAGTTCCTGCTAAAGAAAATCCATGTTCAACTCCATCACTTTTCTGTCCATCAATCCCCATGCTCTTGTTGCTGGATTTCCCCTCACCAAGGTGACCACCTGTTGGAATTAGGTAACCAGCAAGACAGCTCAACTTGGCCGTCTTCTGCAGTGTTTCCAGATCCTAGGGAAAATGATAAATCTTCACTGTTCTAAAATGTGCAAAAGCAGAATATTGCAATGCTAATCACTCTCTTTACCCCACTAACTCTCTTCAAATGCTGTTTTCTTTTGTTTCTTTAGAGAAGCATACCAATTCTGTAGGGTAAGCAGACTTCTACTTGGTAAACAAAATGCCAGGCTTCCATTCCTGAAGGCACCTTTAATCTCCTCATTATTTTAGGGGAGAGCATCCTCCCCACCTGACTTGAAGATGTGTCTAAAGAATAAACCCCTTTTATGGAAATCAAAACCCTCCCAAATAAACCAATGACTCATGATTCCAAAAGTTCCCACCCCTCAGCCTCCACCACGTCTTCTGCAGTATCCTGTGTGTGTGGTATTCAGTGATGATGGAACAGGAGGGAAAGGGGATGACTGGTGATGATGAAGCCCTAACAAAATTTTCTATGCCTGATTCTTAGCAGCTCCTTTGCAGCACTGTTTTAGATGGAGGTTCTTCATGAATCTTTTATGGGTTGTTATTGCCAACTTCAGGACAATAGGCAAGTTACCACTTAAATATCTTGTTAAACTTAAAAAATTTTAATTTAGATTTCTATTCTCTACCCTCAAGTTATTTTTTATCTTTGCCATCCCTTTGCCTTTTATTTTTCAGATTTTTAGAACAGTCCTAAGTTTTCCTTGTATATCTCTGATCCAATATTTTATGTTATCAATTCTGATTTCTACTGCTGTAGTAAGATTTTAATTTTTCTATAATTATTTCTGTTTCCCAGACTCAGGCCATTTCATATAATTATAATCCTTCACTTCAACTTGTCATCTTCTTATCTTTGTGCTTTTTCTTTAGGATTTTCTACAGAAATTTAATGGGAAACCTATCATATATTTTGAATAGGTACCACATTCATAAGGCTAAAAACTGGGAAGTACAGAATAGTAGATAATGAAAAATGTCCTTCTCACCTTTGTTCCTGAGTGTCTGAGTTATTTTCTCTGGAAATGACTTTGTTACACTTTAGATACATAAGGAAAATTACACATATTTTTACAAAATGGTTGTATATCAGACATACTTTTCACTTGTTTCACCAAATAACATATCTTGGAGATCCTTTCTTATCAATACATAAAAATAGTTTTATATTTCTTTAATGGTTGCATAATACTCCATTACGTGTTACAAAAAATTCAACCAGCCCTGTACTCATAGACAACAAAATGAATGCCAGTAAATTATCCTATATTAGTGTTGTAAATTTAAGCTCTCTCATAGGACACATAAGTGCCTGTTCGCCAATATAATTAGCTATTCTTGTATTTGATAACATGGGATCTTTGCTAATATCATAGGTTTAGAAATGTTATTTCAGGGAGGCGGGGCCAAGATGGCAGACTAGGTGGACGCTACCGCGGATCCCTCTAGCAACAAAGACTCGGAAAAACAAGTGAATCGATCACATACATAACAATCTACAAACTCTGAACAACAAACACAGACTTAGAGATGGAGAACGAACAAATACGGGCAGACAGCGATCGTTTTCAGAACGAAGAGCCAGCGTACCAGGCAGGTGACCTTCGGGCTGGGGCAGAGCCTAGGGGGGCAGACGGCACAGACAAGGGGCCCAGCCCTACCCCCCCGAACCCATCCCAGGAGGGAGTCCAGCTGGTTGGCGCGGGCAGCGTAGCGGCGCAGCCGGTGGGAGAAACACCCGGGAGGCAGTGACAGATCTTGGAGCGGGGAGAGCAGCGTCCCAGCCAGGGAGCCATCCCGCCGGGAGTTTGGCAGGAGGCGGGCGAGGTGCGAGCGTGGGGATCAGCTATATTTCCCTAAAACGACCCGGGGGGAGGGCGCCCAGACGTTCATGAGGGCCACGTCCACCCAGTTCGCACCAGCGGTGCGGTGCACCGGAGGGAGAAATCCTCGGGAGGAAGTGACTGGTCTTGGAGCGGAGAGAGCAGCATCCCAGCTGGGGAGCCATCCCGCTGGGATCTTGGCGAGAGCAGGAGGGGAGTGAGCGCATTCCCCTGAATAGACCCCGGAGGTGGGCCCAGCTGTCCGTAAGGGCCACGCCCACCCAGTTCACGCGAGCGGTGCGGCTCATGGGACGGAGAAATCCCCGGGAGGAATTGACTGGTCTTGGAGTGGAGAGAGCAGCGTCCCAGCCGGGGAGCCGTCCTGCCGGGATTCTGGCGGATGGGGGCGGAGCGTGAACGTGGGGATCAGCTCTATATTCTGTGGTGCTACAATCCTAGCTCTCTGATCCTTCCCCCACCCTCCCCAGGTGGCTCCATTAACATCTGAATACCCAGAGCCAGAAGGAGAATTCAGATAGGGATCTGACTGCATTTTTTTTTAGCTGATTACCTGGAAAATCTAGTTTCCCAGTGATGGCTCGGAGACAGCAGTCCATATCAAACCACATAAAGAAACAGACCATGACAGCTTCTCCAAGCCCCCAAACAAAAGAATCAAAATCTTTCCCAAATGAAGATACAATCCTGGAATTATCAGATACAGAATATAAAAAACTAATTTACAGAATGCTTAAAGATATCACAAATGAAATTAGGATAAATGCAGAAAAAGCCAAGGAACACACTGATAAAACTGTTGAAGAACTCAAAAAGGTTATTCAAGAACATAGTGGAAAAATTAATAAGTTGCAAGAATCCATAGAGAGACAGCATGTAGAAATCCAAAAGATTAACAATAAAATTACAGAATTAGACAACGCAATAGAAAGTCAGAGGAGCAGACTCGAGCAATTAGAATGTAGACTGGGACTTCTGGAGGACCAGGGAATCAACTCCAACATAGCTGAAAAAAAATCAGATAAAAGAATTAAAAAAAATGAAGAAACGCTAAGAATCATGTGGGACTCTATCAAGAAGGATAACTTGCGAGTGATTGGAGTCCCAGAACAGGGAGGGGGGACAGAAAACACAGAGAAAATAGTTGAGGAACTCCTGACACAAAACTTCCCTGACATCATGAAAGACGAAAAGATATCTATCCAAGATGCTCATCAAACCCCATTTAAGACTGATCCAAAAAGAAAAACACCAAGACAAATTATCATCAAACTTGCCAAAACCAAAGACAAACAGAAAAATTTAAAAGCAGCCAGGGAGAAAAGAAAGGTTTCCTTCAAGGGAGAATCAATAAGAATAAGTTCAGACTACTCAGCAGAAACCATGCAAGCAAGAAGGGAATGGGACGATGTATACAGAGCACTGAACGAGAAACACTGCCAACCAAGGATCATATATCCAGCAAAACTCTCTCTGAAATATGAAGGAAAAATTAAGATATTTACAGATAAACACAAGTTTAGAGAATTTGCAAAAACTAAACCAAGACTGCAAGAAATGCTTAAGGAGATTGTTTGGCCTGATGACCAATAATACCAGGTACCAACACAATACAAGGTTACAAAACAGAACGTCCTGTTATCAACGCAACTCAAATAGGGAAAGCACAAAAACAAACAAAGTAAGATTAATTCTAAAAAATAAATAAATAAACAAAATAATACACATAACAGGAAATCATGGAAATCAATAGATAAACGATCAAAATAATCAAAAAGAGGGACTAAATATAGGAGGCATTGAACTGCCAGATGGAGAGGGATACAAGGCGATATAGAAGGATACAAGTTAGGTTTTTACTTAGAAAAATAGGGGTAAATAATAAGGTAACCACAAAAAGGAATCTCAATTCCATACCTCAAGAAAAATGTAACGACTCAACAAACATAAAGTTAAACATTATGAAAATGAGGATCTCACAATCTACTAAGAAAAACGTCTCAGCACAAAAAAGGAAGTGGAAAAATGAAATGGCCAACAACACACGTGAAAAGGCATCAAAATGACAGCACTAAAAACTTATTTATCTATAATTACTCTGAATGTAAATGGACTAAATGCACCAATAAAGAGACAGAGAGTCACGGACTGGATAAAGAAACATGATCCATCTATATGCTGCCTACAAGAGACACACCTTAGACTTAGAGACACAAACAAACTAAAACTCAAAAGATGGAAAAAAACATATCAAGCAAATAATAAGCAAAAAAGAAGAGGAGTAGCAATATTAATTCCTGACAAAATAGACTTTAGACTTAAATCCGCAACAAAGGATAAAGAAGGACACTATATAATGATAAAAGGGACAATTGATCAGGAAGACATAACCATATTAAATATTTACACACCCAATGACAGGGCTGCAAGATACATAAATCAAATTTTAACAGAATTGAAAAGCGAGATAGACACCTCCACATTTATAGTAGCAGACTTCAACACACCACTTTCGGAGAAGGACAGGACATCCAGTAAGAAGCTCAATAGAGACACAGAAGACATACTTAAAACAATCAACCAACTTGACCTCATAGACTTATACAGAACTCTCCACCCAACTGCTGCAAAATATACTTTTTTTTCTAGTGCACATGGAACATTCTCTAGAATAGACCACATATTAGGTCATAAAACAAATCTTGGTAGAATCTAAAACATGGAAATATTACAAAGCATCTTCTCAGACCACAAGGCAATGAAGCTAGAAATCAATAACAGAAAAACTAGGGAAAAGAAATCAAATACTTGGAAAATGAACAATACCCTCCTGAAAAAAAGACTGGGTTATAGAAGACATCAAGGAGGGAATAAGGAAATTCTTAGAAAGCAACGAGAATGAAAATACTTCCTATCAAAACCTCTGGGACACAGCAAAAGCAGTGCTCAGAGGCCAATTTATATCGATAAATGCACACATACAAAAAGAAGAAAGAGACAAAATCAGAGAACTGTCCCTACAACTTGAAAAAATAGAAAGTGAGCAACAAAAGAACCCATCAGGCACCAGAAGAAAACAAATAATCAAAATTAGAGCTGAACTAAATGAACTAGAGAACAGAAAAACAACTGAAAAAATTAACAAAGCCAAAAGCTGGTTTTTTGAAAAAATTAACAAAATTGATAAACCATTGGTTAGACTGACTAAAGAAAAACAGGAAAGGAAACAAATAACCCGAATAAGAAACGAGAAGGACCACATCACAACAGAACCAAATGAAATTAAAAGAATCATTTCAGATTACTACGTAAAATTATACTCTAACAAATTTGAAAACCTAGAAGAAATGGATAAATTCTTGGAAAAATACTACCTACCTAAACTAACACATTCAGAAGTAGAACAACTAAATAGACCCATAACAAAAAAAGAGATTGAAACGGTAATCAAAACACTTCCAACAAAAAAAAGTCCTGGCCCAGATGGCTTCACTGCAGAGTTCTACCAAACCTTCAGAGAAGACTTAACACCACTACTACTGAAGGTATTTCAAAGCATACAACAAGACGGAATACTACCCAACTCATTCTATGAAGCTACCATCTCCGTGATACCAAAACCAGGTAAAGACGTTACAAAAAAAGAAAATTTTAGACCTATATCCCTCATGAACATAGATGCAAAAATCCTCAACAAAGTTCTAGCCAATAGAATCCAACAACACATCAAAAAAATAATTCACCCTGACCAAGTGGGATTTATACCAGGTATATCAGAAAAACCATTAAGGTAATCCATCACATAAATAAAACAAAAGATAAAAACCACATGATCTTATCAATAGATGCAGAAAAGGCATTTGACAAAGTTCAACACCCGTTTATGATAAAAACTCTTACCAAAATAGGAATTGAAGGAAAATTTCTCAACATAATAAAGGGCATCTATGCAAAGCCAACAGCCAATATCACTCTAAATGGAGAGAACCTGAAAGCATTTCCCCTGAGAACGGGAACCAGACAAGGATGCCCTTTATCACCACTCTTATTCAACATCGTACTTGAAGTCCTAGCCAGGGCAATTAGGCTAGACAAAGAAATAAAGGGTATCCAGATTGGCAAGGAGGAAGTAAAGCTACCACTATTTGCAGATGACATGATCGTATACATGGAAAACCCTAAGGAATCCTCCAGAAAACTACTGAAACTAATAGAAGAGTTTGGAAGAGTCTCAGATTATAAAATAAACATACAAAAATCACTTGGATTACTCTACATCAACAAAAAGAACACCGAAGAGGAAACAACCAAATCAATACCATTCACAGTAGCCCCCAAGAAGATAAAATACTTAGGAATAAATCTTACCAAGTATGTAAAAGACCTATATGAAGAAAATTATAAAACTCTGCTACAAGAAATTCAAAAGGACATACTTAAGTGGAAGAACATACCCTGCTCATGGATAGGAAGACTTAACATAGTAAAAATGTCTATTCTACCAAAAGCCATCTATACATATAACACACTTCCAATCCAAATACCAATGTCATATCTTAAGGGGATAGAGAAACAAATCACTAATTTCATATGGAAGGGAAAGAACCCCCGGATAAGCAAAGGATTACTGAAAAAGAAGAAGAAAGTGGGAGGCCTCACTCTACCTGATTTCAGAAGCTATTATACAGCCGCAGTAGTCAAAACAGCCTGGTACTGGTACAACAACAGACACATAGACCAATGGAACAGAATTGAGAACCCAGATATAAATCCATCCATGTATGAGCAGCTGATATTTGACAAAGGACCAGTGTCAGTCAATTGGGGAAATGATAGTCTTTTTAACAAATGGTGCTGGCATAACTGGATATTCATTTGCAAAAGAATGAAACAGGACCCATACCTCACACCATGCACAAAAACTAACTCCAAGTGGATCAAAGACCTAAACATAAAGACTAAAACGATAAAGATCATGGAAGAAAAAATAGGGACAACCCTAGGAGACCTAATACAGGGCATAAACAGAATACAAAACATTACCAAAAATGATGAAGAGAAACCAGATACCTGGGAGCTCCTAAAAATCAAACACCTATGCTCATCTAAAGACTTCACCAAAAGAGTAAAAAGACCACCTACAGACTGGGAAAGAATATTCAGCTATGACATCTCAGACCAGCGTCTGATCTCTAAAATCTACATGATTCTGTCAAAACTCAACCACAAAAAGACAAACAACCCAATCAAGAAGTGGGCAAAGGATATGAACACACATTTCACTAAAGAAGATACTCAGGCAGCCAACAGATACATGAGAAAATGCTCTCGATCATTAGCCATTAGAGAAATGCAAATTAAAACTACGATGAGATTCCATCTCACACCAACTAGGCTGGCATTAATCCAAAAAACACAAAATAATAAATGTTGGAGAGGCTGTGGAGAGATTGGAACTCTCATACACTGCTGGTGGGATTGTAAAATGGTACAACCACTTTGGAAATCCATCTGGCGTTATCTTAAACAGTTAGAAATAGAACTACCATACAACCCAGAAATCCCACTCCTCGGAATATACCCTAGAGATACAAGAGCCTTCACACAAACAGACATATGCACACCCATGTTCATTGCAGCTCTGTTTACAATAGCAAAAAGCTGGAAGCAACCAAGGTGTCCGTCAACGGACGAATGGGTAAATAAATTGTGGTATATTCACACAATGGAATACTACGCATCGATAAAGAACAGTGACGAATCTCTGAAACATTTCATAACATGGAGGAATCTGGAAGACATTATGCTGAGCGAAATGAGTCAGAGGCAAAAGGACAAATATTGTATAAGACCAGTATTATAAGATCTTGAGAAATAGAAAATACGGAGAAGAACACATACTTTTGTGGTTACAAAGGAGGGAGGTAAGGAGGGAGGGAGAGGGTTTTTTATTGATCAATCAGTAGATAAGAACTGCTGTGGGTGAAGGGAAAGACAACACACAATACAAGGAAGGTCAGCCTAATTGGACTGGACTAATAGCAAAGAGGTTTCCGGGATAAAATGAAAGTTTCAAAGGTCAGCGGAGCAGAGGCTGGGGTCTGGGGAACATGGTTTGAGGAGACTTTTAAGTCAACGGGCAAAATAATTCTATTATGAAAACATTCTTCATCCCACTTTGAATTGTGGCGCCTGGGGTCCTAAATGCCAACAAGCGGCCATCTAAGATACATCAATTGGTCTCAACCCACCTGGAGCAAAGGCAAAGGAAGAACACCAAGGCCACACGACAACTAAGAACCCAAGAGACAGAAAGGGCCACATGAACCAGAGACCTACATTATCCTGAGACCAGAAAAACTAGTTGGTGCCCAGCCACAATTGATGTCTGCCCTGCTAGGGAGCACAACAGACAACTCCTGAGGGAGCACGAGGCCAATGGGATACAGACCCCAAATTCTCATAAAAAGACCATACCTAATGATATGAAAGCGGCTAGAGGAATCCCAGAGACAATGCTCCCCAGAACTTCTGATGGCACAGAACAGGAACCATCCCCGAAGACAACTCATCAGGCATGAAAAGGACTGGTCAGTGGGGGAGAGAGAGATGCTGATGAAGAGTGAGCTAATTAAATCAGGTGGACACTGGAGAGTGTGTTGGCAACTCTTGACTGGAGGGGGGATGGGAAGATAGAGAGAGAGGGAAGATGGCAAAATTGGCACGAAACGACTGAAAGGGCTGACTCAAAAGGGGGAGAGCAAGTGGGAGAAGGGAGTAAGATGTATGTAAACCTACATGTGACAGACTGATTGGAATGATAAATGTTCACTTGAAGCTTAATAAAAATTAATTTAAAAAAATGTTATTTCAGTGCATATTAATTTGATGATAAATACACACAAAGACATGTATACATACAGACATGCACACATATAGGATGTTTATAATTATTATTCTGGCACTATATTTTCATATCGTTTGTCTACGGCTCTATTTAACAGTGTTTTTTTTTTTTTTAATTGAGTATAAAAAACCCCAGTGCCGTCGAGTCGATTCCAACTCATTGTGACCCGATAGGACAGAGTAGAACTGCCCCACAGAGTTTCCAAGGAGCACCTGGTAGATTCAAACCGCCAACCCTTTGGTCAGCAGCTGTAGTACTTGACCACTGTGCCACTAGGGTTTCCATTGAGTGTAAGAGTTCTTTTTTATTTCAGAAAAAAAAATATTTATGTCTGACAGGAACCCCAAATATTATTCCCTTTGTTGATAAATTAATTGGAATTTTTTTCTTCTTAAGGGTAATTTTGCCATGTGGATTTTAGTTTTATTTTCATGGATTTGAAATTATATATATTTTCCTTTAACTTTTGGGTTTAATACCATAATTACAAAGACATTCCACACTTGAAGGTACTATGTACATATGGCACTGTTCTTGTTCTACATATATACAAATAAATCTTTTATTACTTAAAAAATGTGTTGATCTGTTGTTTTTGTTTAAGCTTCAGTTCATCTGAAATTTTTGTTAGGTAAAGTGTGGAGGAATAAACCCATATTGTTTTCCAGATGGTAATTCAAGTTTTCCATCATTTGTTTTACATTTTGAAATGCCATCTTTGTAACAAGGCGTTTGCTTCTTTGTTCCCTCAAAACAACATGTTTTCTTCTGACTTCTAAAGAAAATAATTTTCATATATCATGTTCTTTGTTTATTGGTGTTATTCTGTTTCCTTATTTGAAGTAATTTTTACAAAAATCCAAAGGCTTCACAGTGGACTTTCATAACCAGGAAATTCAAACCCGTTTCCCTCGAACTGATTCTAACTCATAGCGACTCTATACAACAGAGTACAATTGCCCCGTAAGATTTCCAAGGCTGCAATGTTTATGGAAGCAGATTTTGACATCTTTCTTCCACAGAGCAGCTGGTGGGTTTGAACTTGTAATATTTCAGTTAGCATCTGAGTGCTTAACCACTATGAGTGCTTAACCACTATGTTTCCATAGCGCACATACACACACACACACACGTATCGCCAACAACAAAATAATAATAATTAAAAAAAGCATAAAACAAGATTGAAAGAGTCAAAAGAGTTGAAAAGTGCCATAATGGGAAAAAGAAAATTGCTGGAAACAATAAAAAAAGAAAAAGAATAATTTTTAAACAATTTGTTGAACACAGCCATAGCCTGATAAGAAAGACAGGAGGAATCTTAGAACTTAGTAGGAAGGTGTACATGAAGGCCGGAACCCAGGCACTAGTGAAGAAGTAAAGAGAGTACACCACTATGGAGGGAGATAGAAAGAGAGAGAGAGAGAGAAGGGGGGAAGAAAAAGAGATTAATTTTTAGGAATTGACTCATGTCACTGAGGGGGACTGGCAAGTCCAAAATCTATCAGGAGAGGGCAGTGTGGAGATCGTTCACTCTTACTGCCTAAAATCTGTTTGACAGGAGTCAGGAAGGCTGATTTGTGAAGGAGTTCTGACAAGATGTCTATTTATAATCTGGAGGCAGAATACACTCTAGGGAAAACTACCATTTTTGCTCTTAAGACCTCCAACTGATTGGATGAGGTCCACCCACGTTATGGAGGGTAACCTGCTCCACTTAAGGTCAACTGATTTAATCACACGTAAGTACTTCATACAGCATCTAGACAAGTGTTTGACCAAACAACTGGACACCATAGCCTTGCCAAATTGACACATAAAGTTATCCATCCCAATGTGCATAATTGGTTATGGTCCCTTTTGGCTTGTTGTTAGGTGCCCACAAGTTGGCTCTACTCGTAGAGAACCTATGTACAACAGAACGAAATATTGCCGGGTCCTGTGCCATCCTCAAAACCATGGCTATGTTTGAGCCAATTGTTGCAGCCACCATGTTAATCCATCTTATCTAGGGTCTTCCTCTTTTTCGCTGACCCTCTACCTTACCAAGCATGATATCTTTCTCCAGGGACTGGTCCCTCCCCATAACATGTACAAAGTACTCGAGAAGAAGTCTTGCCATCCTCACTTCCAAGGAACAATTTTGCTGTATTTCTTCCAAGGCAGACTTATTCATCCTTCTGGAACTCCATGATGTATTCAATATTCTTCACCAACACCTTAATTCAAAGTCATCAATTCTTCAGTTTTCCTTATTTGTTGCCCATCCTTCACATGTTTTAAACACTCAAAAGAAGTATTTTGCATCAGTTTTGCCCAGTGCAATGCCTCCTGATTTCCTGACTGCTGCTTGCATAGGTGTTGATTGTGGAGCCAAGTAAAATGAAATCCTTGATAACATCAATCTTTTCTCCATTTATCATGATGTTGCTTATTGGTCCAATTGTGATTTTTGTTTTCTTTACGTTGAGGTGTAATCCATACTGAAGTTTTTGTTCTTCATCAGTAAGTGCTTCAAGCCCTCTTCACTTTCAGCAAGCAAAGCTGTGTCATTTGTATAACATAGGTTGTTAATGAGTCCCCCTTCAATCCTAATGCCTCTTTTTTTCTTCGTATGGTCTAACTATTTGGATTATTTGTTCAGCATACAGATTGAATAAGTATGGTGAAAGGATACACCCCTCACACACACCTTTTCTGATTTTAAACCACTTAGTATCCCCTTGTTATTTTCAAATGACTGCCTTTTGGTCTATGTACAGGCTCTTGATGAGCACTAATAAGTGTTCTGGAATTCCAATTCTTTGCAATATTATCAATAACTTGTTATGATCCACAAAGTGGGATGCCTTTGTATATTCAACAAAACACAGTAAACATCTTTCTGATATTCTTTGCTTTTACCCAGGATCCATCAGATGTCAGCAATGATATCCCTTGTTCCACATCCTCTTCTGAGTCTGGCTTGAAATTCTGGCAATTCGCTGTCAATGTGCCGCTGCAACTGCTTTTGAATTATCTTCAACATGATTATACTTTTGTGTGCTATTAGAAATATTGTCTCATAATCTCTGCAATCTGTTGGATCCCCGTTCTTTGGAGTGGGCACAAATGTGGATCTCTTTCATTTGCTTGGCCAGGCAGCTGTTTTCCAAGCTTCCTGGCATAGATGAGTGAGCACCTCCAGTGCTGCATGTTTGTTGAAACATCTCAATTGATATTCTGTCAATTACTGGAGCCTTGTTTTTCACCTATGTCTTCAGTGCAGCTTTTACTTCTTTAGTAACATAGGTTCTTGATCTAATGATACCTTCTGAAATGAAATGACTCTGTATATTCCTTCCCTCTTGATGCTTCCTGCGCCGTTCAATATTTTCCCCATAGAATCCTTCAATATTGCAACTCAGGGCTTGAATTTTTTCTTTAGTTCTTTCAGCTTGAGAAACACTGAGCCTCTACTTCCTTTTTGCTCTTCTAACTCCAGGGCTTTGCACATTTCATTATAGTATTTTACTTTGTCTTCTTGAGCTGCCTTTTAACCTTTAAAATCTTCCTTTCAGCTCTTTTACTTCATCATTTCTTCCATTCACTTTAGCTACTCTACCTTCAAAAGCAAGTTTCAGAGTCTCTTCTCACATCCTTTTTGGTATTTTCTTTCTTTTCTGTCTTTTTAATGACCTTTTGCTTTCTTCATGTATGATATCCTTGATGTCATCCCACAACTTATCTGGTCTTCAGTCATTAATATTCAATATGTCAGATATATTTTTGAGACAGTCTCTAAAATCTGGTGGAATATCCTCAAGGCCATACTTTGGTTCTTGTGGACTTGTGTTAATTTTCTTCAGCTTCCACTTGAACTTGCATATTAGCAATTGATTATCTTTTCCTCAGTTGACCTCTGGTCTTGTTCTGACTGGTGATATTGAACTTTTACATCATCTCTTTCCACAAATGTAGTTGATTCGATTCCTGTGTATTGCATCTGGCTAGGTCCACGTGTATAATTTCTGTTTATGTTGATGAAAAAAGATATCTGCAATGAAGAAATCGTTGGTCTTGCAAAATTCTATCATGTAATCTTAGGTTTTGTTTCTGTCACCAAGGTCATATTAAGCTTAGGAAGCAGAAAAAAACCTGAGGAATATCTATGGTATAGAATGTAATAACAGATTCCCCTGTAAAGGATGGGACTTAAATATATACTTACCCTGAGAGAAAGTATAAATGAAAAATAACCTTGCTACTCTCACCCCACCCCAAACAAGAAAATTTGCTTTTCTGTACATCTAGTGTAAGCTAGAGGAGTTAAAATATTCCCAGGGTAGGGTATGTGAAGTCCCTACTCATTTATACATGTTTAAGTGTTGCCTGACTATTCTATAAAACCAAGTCCCATTAATTGTTGACAGATTCCAAGGGCATTTTCACAAACCAGAGACAAAAGCCCAATCAACTTCTCTGTCTTACATAATAGATTAATACTCATCACCTGCCAGTTTTTACCTCTTTCTTTTATATGTCTAATATCATTATTCTTTTATAGTCTTATATACAGCTCTCAAGATCCCTAAGTGGCAAAAATAGTTTGCCACCAACTGCTAACCTAAAAGTTGGTGGTTCAAATCCATCCATTGGTACCACAGAAGAAAAGTCCTGGTGATCTGCTTTCATTAATATTACTACCAAGAAAATCCTTTGTAGCAATTCTGTTTTGCACACATGGGATCACCATGAGTCAGAATCAACTCTATGGCAGCTAACAACAATATATGATTTTCATGCCTCAGATAATTCTTTTTAAAATTTTATATGTGTTTTCATTCCAATGACTATTTCTATTTCAGTAAGGTGTGTGATTTTGGTGACCGCTTTTTCATTAGTATGACAATTACATTTGAAGGAATTTGTGAACCATTTATCATTCCTTAAAATTTCTTAGTGTTCCACGGAGAGAATTGAAGTCATACCTATAAACTCTTAAAACACATTCACAAACTGTACTGGAGCTTGCATTTCTTGTGTCTCTTTTTCAGAGGATATTTAATGCAAGAATTGAACCTTGAATTTGTTGACCCCTAGACCTAGGCTTTTTAATATTACAAGCATTTCTTTTTCAAAATTTTGAGGTTAGAGAATGTGTCTTATTCTCATGTTAAGCTTCCTTCAGTTGAGTATAATCTTGGCAACTCAATATTAAATTACTAAATATGCAAAAGGCTGTGGTGATATACATAGCTTATCTTGTTTCTGTTTTCAGTATAGATAATTTTTAACTCTAAATTCAGTTTATGAGTGCACCTACATAATTTATTTCTTTATTATGTTTTTTTTTTTTTTTTCCTTTTGGCCAATGTACAAGTCAATTCCCCTCAAAAAATAAAAACTATCCTAAATATTTCTACCAGAGAATTAAAAAATAAATAAATCTAAGGAATAGGTTACACAGATGAAGGAAATAATGATGAGCTAAACAGGGAAGGTGAGGCAATTCAGATATTTGCAACAGAAAAATGCTACTACCATCTTTAAGGACACTGTAATTGCCTGGGGAAATGGGTTCCCTAGGTGTATAATTAAACCATTTACCCATGATGTGTGAAGTGTTGCAGGGAGCTAAGTATAGGCCACCACAATTCATAGAATCAAAATACCTCTGTTCTGTCTCATTCATTCTCCAAAACATGCTTTTTCTCAACATTGTTTTCCCAGTACTGCCCCTAACCCTTTTTTTTCTTCTAGGAATTCTAATAACCAAAAAAAAAAAAAACCAAACCCGATGCCATCAAGTCGATTCTGACTCATAGCGACCCTATAGGACAGAGTAGAACTGCCCCCATAGAGTTTCCAAGGAGCACCTGACGGATTTTAACTGCTGACCCTTTGGTTAGCAGCCATAGCACTTAACCACTACACCACCAGGGTTTCCAGGCATCCTAATGTAATCTCTTTCATGAGATTAGATTTCAACAAAAGATAAGACTTTAGGCTGTTTTGGGTTTCTCTCTTGCATAAACATCTGAGAAAAAGAATCTTGAAACTCAGTTACTGGCATGAAATGAGAGGGCAGGCCCACATACGAAAATAAAACATTTAATATTTCCACACATTGTATTGCAACAGGTTTTTCACAGAAAAGTGGCATTCACATACACAGAATTAATTTCTCAACTGCAAGATTGAAACTCCTCCATACAAAGTCAGCTATTTGTGATTCTCAGAGGCTTCTAGATCAAGACCAAGGAGATGAATCTGAATATATGGTGAGTTTCCCATCTCCCATTCCCAACCCATCTTGTTTCATTCCAGGAACTAAACTCCAGGTACAACTTCACACTACTTTGAATAAGCCTCTGAGTGTGTTCTTAAATTTAGACTGCTTCAAGATTAACTCCTTACTTCTTTCTATTCATTGTCTTCACAATGAAACCTAACCAAGCCACCTGTGTAGGCAACACCTATTCCTGCCTACACACGATCATCCTTGCTCTGCTGTCTTTTTTTTTTTTTTTCTCTTCCTTAGCTCTTATAATATTATAAATAGGAAAATTGGAAGTCATCAAAAATGAAAAAGGTTATATAAAGATCCATATCCTAGGCACTAGTGAGTTGAAATGAATGGGTATTGGTTATTTTAATCGATCAGTCATACGGTTTACTATGCAGGCAATGACATATTGAAGAGGAACTGTGTTGTATTCATTGTCAAAAAGAACATTTCAAGATCTTATGGAGAAGTACAATTCTGTCAGTGACAGGGTAACAGCCATATGCCTACAAGGAAGACCAGTTAATATGACTATTATTCAAATACACTCACCAAAGACTAAAAAATTGAAGGTTTTTACCAACTTCTACAGTCTGAAAGTGAACAAACATGCAATCAAGATGCACTGATAATTACTGGTGATTGGAATGAGAAAGTTGGAAACAAAGAAGGATTGGTAGTTGGAAAATATGGCCTTGGTGATAGAAATGTGTTGAAGATCACATGATAGAATTTTTCAAGACCAACAACTTCTTCATTGCAAATACCTTTTTTAAACCACATAAACAGCAATTATACATGTGCACCTCGCCAAATGGAATATATAGGAATCAACTACATCTGTAGTAAAAGACAATGGAAGAGCTCAATATCATCAGTCAGAACAAGGCTAGGGGCTGACTGTGGAACAGACCATCGATTGCTCATATTCAAGTTCAAGTTGAAAATAAAGAAAATTAGAACAAGTCCAAGTGAGCCAAAGTACGAACTTGAGTGTTTACCACCTGAATTTGGAGACCATTTTAAGAATAGATTTGATGCATTGCACACTGATGACCAAAGGCCAGATGAGTTGTGGGATGACATGAAGGACATCATACATGAAGAAAGCAAAAGGTCATTAAAAAAACAGAAAGCAATGAAAACTCTGAGACTTGCTTTTGAACATAGAGTAGCTAAACCAAACAGAAGAAACAAAGTAAAATAGCTGAACAGATATTTCAAAGAGTGGTTTGAGAAGACAAAGTGAAATATTATAATGAAATGTGCAAAGACCTGGAGTTAGAAAACCAAAAGGCAAGAACATGCTCTTCTTCAGGATTTCTCAGGCTGAAGGAACTAAAGAAAAAACTCAAGCCTCAAGATGTAAAATTGAAGGATTCTATGGGGAAAACATTGATTGAAACAAGAAGCATCAAAGGAAGATGGTACAGTGACACAGAGTGACTTTACCAAAAAAAATTGATTGACGTTCAACAATTTCAGAAGGTAGTGTAAGACCAAGAACTGATGGTAGTGATGGAAGAAGTCCAAGCTGCACTGAAGGGAATGATAAAAAACAAAGCTCCAGAAATTGATGGAATATCAATTGAGATGTTTCAACAACCAGATGCAGGTCTGAAGATGTTCACTCATCTATGTCAGGAAATTTGGAAAACAGCTACATGGCCAACTGACTAGAAGAGATCAATATTTGTGCCCTTTCAAAAGAAAAGTGATCCAACAGAGCGCAGAAATTATCCAACAATATTGCTAATACCACACACAAGTAAAATTTTGCTGAAAATCATACAAAAGGGTTTGCAGCAGTACATTGACAGGGAACTGCCAGAATTCAAACTAGATTCAGAACAGGACATGAAATGCAGGATATCATTGTTGATAATAGTTGGATCTTGGCTGAAAGCAGAGAATACCAGAAAGATGTTTACCTGTGGTTTGCTGACTATGCAAAGGCATTCCACTCTGTGAATCATGACAAATTATTGATAACATTGAGAAAAATGGGAATTCCAGAATACTTAACTGTGCTCATGAAGAACATGTACTTAGATTAAGAAGCAGTCTTTCAAACAGAACAAGGGGATACTGCATGGTTTAAAGCCAAGGAAGGTGTACTTCAGGGTTGTATCCTTTCACCACACTTATTCAGTCTGTATGCTGAGCAAATAACCCTAGAAGCTGGACTATATGAAGAAGAACATGACATCAAGATTGGAGGAGGACCATTAACACCTTGTTATGGAGATGACATATTTCTTGCAGAAAGTTGAGAAGACTTGAAGCACTTACTGATGAATATCAAAGACTACAGCCTTCAGTATGGATTACACCTTCACATAAAGAAAACAAAAATCCTCACAACTGGGCCAATAAGCAACATCATGATAAACAGAGAAAAGACTGAAGTGGCAAAGAATTTAATTTTTCTTAAATCCATATTAATGCCCACATGAGCAGCTGTCAGAAAATCAAATGATGCATTAGACAGATCTCCTGTAAAAGACATTTTTGAAGTGTTGAAGAGCAAAGGTACTACTTTGAGGACTAAGGTGTGCTGACACAAGCCATAATATTTTCAATTGCTTCATTCACGTGTGAAAACTAGACAATGAATAAGGAACACCAAATTAGAATTTTTACCCTTAAATTATGGTGTTGGCAAAGAGTATTCAGTATACCATGGACTGCCAAAAGAACGAACAAATCTGTCTTGGAAAAAGTACAGGCTGAAAGCTCCTTATAAGCAAGGATGGTGAAACTTTGTTTCATGTACTTTGTTCATGTTATCGGGAGGGACCTGGAGAAGGACATCAGGCTTGGGAAAGTAGAGTGTCATTGAAAAAGAGGAAGACCCTCAAAGAGACAGATTGACACAGTGGTTGCAAAAATGGGCTGAAACATAACAATCATTGTGAGAATGGTTCAGAAGCAGCAGCATTTTGTCCTGTTGTACACAGAGTTGGTATGAATCAGGATTGACTTGATGGCAACCTAAAACAACAACAACAACACGGTGTGTAATATCTGTTGTTTACTTTCTGCCTCCCCCCACTAGAATGTTAGCTCTGCAGGGACAAGGATTTTGTCTATTTGCTCTACTGAACTATGACAAATGCTTAAAATAGTGCCTAGCATATGACAGGAACTTGATGAATATTTGCTGAATAAAGAAAGAAGGGGACAGAGAATTAGAGAGAGAGTAAAGGAAGAGGAGGGCATGGAAGGAGGGAGGGGGAGGAAGGAAGGATTTTTCTTGTAGTTTCATAGTCTTATTTCCAGAAAACATACTCCGTTTCAATATATTACTCAGTATAGACAATATATCCTTCCTGCAACCTGTCCCAGCTTCACAACCTGACCTCTTGAAGTATGTCCAGATTTAGACTTTTAAGGAAATTTTTTTTAGTAATTTTTATTGTGCTTTAAGTGAAAGTTTACAAATCAAGTCAGTCACACAAAAACCCATATACACCTTGCTACACAGTCCCAATTACTCTCCCCCTAATGAGACAGCCTGCTCTCTCCCTCCACTCTCTCTTTTTGTGTCCATTTCACCAGCTTCTAACCCCCTCCATCCTCTCACCTCCCCTCCAGGCAGGAGATGCCAACATAGTCTCAAGTGTCCACCTAATCCAAGAAGCTCACTCCCCACCAGCATCCCTCTCCAACCCATTGTCCAGTCCAATCCATGTCTGAAGAGTTGGCTTCGGGAATGCTTCCTGTCCTGGGCCAACAGAAGGTCTAGGGGCCATGACCACCGGGGTCCTTCTAGTCTCAGTCAGACCATTAAGTCTGGTCTTATGAGAATTTGGGGTCTGCATCCCACTGCTCTGCTGCTCCTTGAGGGAATTTTTTAAACATAAGATTTCAGAAGCATATGATATTGTATATCTCTCTCCTCAAAGAATTTTTTTTTTTATTATTGTTAATAAATTTGGAGAAAGTTATCAGAAACTCAAATTGCTACTCATTACAGTTGTAAAATATCTTTTGGGAATCTCAGACAAATTTGGGGGGATCTCTTGCTATCCAATTCAAACAATGCTGTAATTCCCTTTTTCCTGCTTATGCATACCCATCATTTGTTTGGTATTCTAATGTACTCCACAATTATATTTAATCTAGTTTTCTTCACAGTCCACCAAGATTTCCAAAATCAACAGTGACTTCTGACACTCCATAATCATATCCTCGGACAATCCATTGACAGAAACCTGCTGGTTTCAAAAATTACATACTCCATTTCCAGATAAACAGTTCATAATACAAAATGTTTAGTATTTATGGATAAGGTCACTAGCTCTGTCCAGATCTCAGGGCCACAGGAAGCTTTAAGTCTTTGGGAAGGGCCCTGCTATCACTAATAGGACTGCACCAGCCATTCTCCCAACCATAGGTGCCGTCACGTCCAGAAACTCATCTGCTTCCTTTCTGCTCAAGCAGTGCCTGCTTAAGAGAGCAGGCTGTATGGTCATACTACTGATTATTTCCACGAATCATCCATCCCTTCTTCACTATGTCTGGATTTACTGGATGTGTATGGGGGAGGGTGGGAGGCCTTAAAAAACTGATTGCAACTTGATGTTTTGTAAAACTCTTAGCATTTTTGTGCCATGGTTTCCTCATCTGTAAGTTGGGGAATGATAATAAATATAATTACTATATAGGGTTAATGTGAATATTAAAGGAAATTAAAAGTAAATCATATGTATACAAATTCTAGAAAAATACCTGTCAAGCAGAAAATGTTCTATAAGTTGTTGCTGTTATTATTGCCAAATTTAGAACATGTGACTGGTGAAAAGCCTTTTAGTGGTCTAGTGTCTGAACTTCCTAAGCAAACCACAGTTAACACTCAGTTAAATATGAATTTCAGATAAACAATAAATATTTTCAGTATAAGTATGATCCCAATATTGCATAGGACATAGTTATGCTCAAAAAAATGCATGAGGTGCATCTGCAATCCAAATTTAATTGGGCGTCAAAAATATTTTATTTGTTCAAATGGCAACATTAACATGAGGCAATTCATCCTGATCTCTTGCCACTTCAGAGCTACTGCTTTTCTTTGGGTTCCTGGATCTCTGTCCACCTCTCAAGATCTTGAAATGCTCCCTCCCTCTGCTTTGCAGCATTTCCAAGTCACTGGGAAATCTAGGAAAAATGATTCCTTTAGTGGGTTTTGGCAGTTACTCATTTTAATAAATTTTGACTGTAGGCATTTTAGGTTTTCTGGCTATCCCAAATTCCTGAAGCATGAAATTACAAAAAATGGCTAGGACTTGAAATCCTGGGAAGAAAAAAAAATAGGACAAAAAATATGTCAATACAAACTTTTATTTTTTTTTCTGTCTTCATGTTTTACCTGTCACTTTTCTTTTTCTTTCTTTCTTTTTTTAACCAATTATGGTATTACCTTAAAATTTCATATGTAATTTTAGAAAAACATGGATAGAAAATGAAATTCTAAATTTTTATTATTCAAAATTGAGAGAGCAAAACATGTTACATTTAGTTAACGATGGGTCACTAAACACTCGCAGTTAGAATATATATTTCTGATATTTTTCAAAATTTATGATGTAAAATTATTATGAAATACAAAATAATAAATTCATGAAAGATGGATCCCTATTTTATTAATTATAGTATCACGTGAATAAAATAAAGGTTATTGCACATATTGAGTTTTCAACATTTGTTAAATAAACGAACATTTTACATTCGGTTATTTGTAGGGCAAATGATTATTTTTCAAATTTATCATAAATTAATATTTTACTTTTAGAAACTAAACAGTATGGAAATAATTAAATAGTCACAAATAATTCTTCAAAAATAATCAGAATGTACAACAAACTCTGTTATTGCTCCTACTTAGTCAATCACTGTGAGTTGGAATTGACTTGATGGCAACAGGTTTGGTTTTTAATTTTAATGTATATTACCAATGTAGATTATGTGCAAAAATCACCACACAACTGAACTCCTGAGTAGTACAAATGTTCTTCTAATTTGTCCTGCCTCTCTCTTTTTAAAAGTTTTTAGGAAGGACAGGAAGTTGTGTTTATTATATTTTTATTTCCATAGATAAAATAATGAAAATGTCCTTAAGATTTATTTAGATAAAATGTCTAACTTTACCTTAAAAATCACCAAGGCTTTAATCCTAGTGTTATAATAAAGAAAAACATTAAAATATATGTGGTCATTGTCTTGGTCAACTTGCGCTGCTATTACATCCGTAACACAAGCAGACAGCTTTAACAAATAGAATTTTATTGTCTCACAGTCCACCCAGTAGGCTAGAAGTCTGAATTCAGGGTACCAGCTCCAGGGGAAGACTTATCTCTCTGTCGGTTCTGGAGGAAGGTCCTTGTCATCAGTGTTCCCTTGGTCTAGGAGCATCTCAGTGCAGGAAGCTCAGGTCCAAAGGATGCACTCTGCTTCTAGCATTGCTTTCTTGGGGGTATGAGGTCCCCCTGTTTCTCTGATCACTTCTCTCTTCTCTAGCTCAAAGGAGATTGGCTTAAGACACTATCTAATCTTATAGATCTCATCAATATAACTCCTCTAACCCATCTTATTACATCATAGTGATAGGATTTACAACATATAAGAAAATCACATAAAATGGTGGACAATCACACAATACTGAGAGTCATGTCCCAGCTAAATTGACAGATATTTGGGGGGGGGGGGGACACAGTTCAATCCATGACAATCATGGACATCAACTCATCTAAATTCAAGAAAGAAAAAATTCATCATGTCCTTAGGCAGACAATATGTTGGTCACTGAAGATACAATAGATGAGTTACAGTCCTTGAGATATAACGGACTAGATAAAGTTCCTGTCTTAATGCAGAATAGATGTCCAGCATTCCAATATGGCTGGAACTCAGACAGACAAAGCAGTAAAGCTGGAGAGTTAAGCAGGGGTCAGGAGTTAGTATTTTGAGGACATTTTAGGTTGTATCAAAACTTCTAATTTTTATCCTAAATACACTAGAGAACCATTGAACAGGTTTAGGGAGAAAAAGAGCATGATTAGGTATTCATTCTAGAAACTCCTGCCTGGCTATTGCCTGGGAACTAGGTTGGATTACAGCAATTTTTAAGGTATGAAGATCAGTTAGGAATTGTTCTAGACGTCTAGATAAAACTTTATGTTGCTCTGAAGTAGTCTGGTAGCAGTGAAAAAAGGAAGTAAGTTGATGAATGTAAAATACACTTTGGAAGTTGAAACAATAGGACTTAGACTCAAGATACACAAATAGAAAGATCAGTAGTTGGAAAATATGGCCTTGGTGATAGAAACAATGCCAGAGATCTAATGATAGAATTTTGCAAGACCAATGACTTATTCATTACAAATTCCTTCTTTCACCAACATAAACAGCAACTAAAAAAAAAAAAAAATTTTTTTTTTTTTTTTTTTTATGCACATGGACCTCACCAGATGGAACACACAGAAATCAAATTGACTACATCTGTGGAAAGAGATGATGGAAATGCTCAATATCAACAGTCAGAACAATGTCATGGACCAGTTGTGGAACAGACCATCAATTGTTCGTATGCAAGTTCAAGCTGAAACTGAAGAAAATCAGAGCAAGTCCAGGACCTTAAGTAATAATAAATAATATCCCACCTGAATTTAGAGACCACGTGAAGAATAGATTTGACGCATTGAACACTAGTGACCAAAGACCAGGTGAGTTGTGGAATGACATCAAGCACATCACACATGAAGAAAGCAAGATGTAATTGAAAAGACAGGAAAGAAAGAAAAGACCAAGATGGATGTCAGAGGAGACTCTGAAACTTCCTCTTGAACATAGAGCAGCTAAAGCAAAAGGAAGAATTGATGAAGTAAAAGAACTGAACAGAAGATTTCAAAGGGCAGCTCGAGAAGATAGAGTAAAGTACTATAATGGCATGTGGAAAGAGCTGCAGATGGGAAACCAAAAGGGAAGAACACGCTCGGTGTTTCTCAAGCTGAAAGAACTGAAGAAAAAATTCAAGCCTTGAGTTGCAATAGTAAAGGTTTCTATGGGAAAATATTAAACGACGCAGGAAGCATCAAAAGAAGATGGAAGGAATATGCAGAGTCATTATACCAAAAAGAATTAGTCGATGTTCAAACATTTCAAGAGGTAGCGTATGATCAGGAACCGATGGTACTGAAGGGAGAAGTCCAAGTTGCTCTGAAGGCATTGGCAAAAAACAAGGCTCCAGGAATTGATGGAATATCAATCGAGATGTTTCAAAAGACAGATGCAGTGCTGGAGGTGCTCACTCGTTTATGCCAAGAAATATGGAAGACAGCTTCCTGGCCAACTGACTGGAAGAGATCCATATTTATGCCTATTCCCAAGAAAGGTGATCCAACCAAATGTGGAAATTATAGAACAATATCATTAATATTTCATGCAAGCAAAATTCTGCTGAAGATCATTCAAAAACGGCTGCAGCAGTATATCAACAGGGAAATGCCAGAAATTCAGGCCGGTTTCAGAAGCGGACATGGAACCAGGGATATCATTGCTGATGTCAGATGGATCCTGGCTGAAAGCAGAGAATACCAGGAGGATGTTTACCTGTGTTTTATTGACTATGCAGAGGCATTTGACTATGTGGATCATAACAAATTATGGATAACATTGTGAAGAACGGGAATTCCAGAACACTTAATTGTGCTCATGAGGAACCTTTACATAGATCAAGAGGCAGTTGTTCAGACAAAACAAGGGAATAATGATTGGTTTAAAGTCAGGAAAGGTGTGTGTCAGGGTTGTATTCTTTCACCATTCCTATTCAGTCTGTGGAAACCCCGGCTGCCTAGTGGCTAAGTGCAATGACAGCTAACCAAAGGGTCGGCAGTTAGAATCTGCCAGGTGCTCCTTGGAAACTTTATGCGGCAGTTCTACTCTGCCCTATAGGGTCGCTATGAGTCAGAATCGACTGGATGGCACAGGTCTTTTTTTTTTTTTTTAAATCTGTATGCTGAGCAAATAATACGAGAGCTGGACTAAATGAAGAATGGGACATCAGGATTGGAAGAAGACTCATTAACAACCTGCATTATGCAGATGACACAACCTTGCTTGCTGAAAGTGAAAAGGACTTGAAGGCCGAGGAAGAATTGACGCCTTTGAATTGTGGTGTTGGCGAAGAGTATTGAATACATCATGGACTGCCAAAAGACCAAACAAGTCTGTCTTAGATGATGTACAACAGAATGTCCTTTAGAAGCAAGGATGGTGAGACTGCATCTTACATACTTTGGACATGTTGTCAGGAGGGATCAGTCCCTGGAGAAGGACATCATGCTTGGCAAAGTACAAGGTCAGCGGAAAAGAGGAAGACCCTCAATGAGGTGGATTGACACAGTGTCTGCAACAATAAGCTCAAGCATAACAACTATTGTAAGGATGGCTCAGGACCAGGCAGTGTTTCATTATGTTGTGCATAGGGTCTCTATGAGTTGTAACTGACTCGAAGGCACCTAACAACAACAATTATTTTTGGAAGGCAAACGCCAGGAAAGGACTTGTCAGTTTGCTTTCTGGTATAGTATCACTCTTCTTTGAAGCAAAGACCACAAACTTGCCAGATCTCTAGGGGAGATAATGGGAGAAAAGAAAAGAAAAAAAATCTACCAAAGAGAGAGGTTATTATTTCAATAACATTATATGTCTGAAAATCTGCTTTTTAAAATTTTAATTATTTTTAATTATTTGCTTTTTGGGGAATCCTCCTAACTTCCTTAGGGCAAAGTCTTCATTTTATTCAGTGCTTAGGGGCTGATTCCAGGAGAGTATTCAGAAAATAAATATGGGTTGATTAAATGGGTTAAATTCACGGTTATACAACTGAAATGATGAAAGGCCCCATTCTAGGACCCAAAGTGTCTATTCAGCCCAGTCAAGGTTGTTGAAAAGAACATACAAGAAATTTTTTTGGCAGTGTTTTTCAAACAGTTAAGGGCAATAAAAATCTGAAATATTTTATTAGAATATAACTTATCTGGGTATACAGGTTAAAATAATCGCAGTAGCATTAAAAAACAACAACAAAAAAGCACCATTCTATTCCACATTTATTTGGAAGACCCACAAAATTCTTTCCTCACCTATTTATTTTAAATTACATAGGGTGGTTTTTTTGAGGTTTTCCTGTGATTGCTCTCTCTTTTCAAAAATGAGGTTCTACTCACATGCAACTTTTACATCAGATTTTATTAAGCTCGAGACCTTATACACACCAAAGTCTATGTCTCTGAACCTCTGGATATGAGAAAGGCTGCAGTAAACGTTAAACAGTGGTAATTTACATGATTAGTAAGTACTAGTATGAGTCAGAATCGACTTGACAGCAATGGGTTTAGTTATGATAATAAATAAACATGGGAAACTACAATTGGTCATCCGGATGATCAGGGCACTTTTTATTTTACTATATTATATATCACAGAAATAAAATATAATATTAAAAAAATAAGAATGCAATAATCTGACAAAACTTTAAGAGTTTTCGGTTTCTTGTCTGATTTGAGAAATGCTGTTCTGGGTAAAACAGCTTACAGTACATAGGTAAACATTCAGGGTAAACAGTGCAAACTGTATGAACAAGCACGCCTCAAAGTGCTTTCTGGGGGCAGGATGAACTTTTTTTTTTTTTACACTTTGTTCTCCCAAGAGCTTCTTGATTGATAGAAAGGCCATGAACTCCTGTTTATCTTGAAGCTAGTATCTTGGAATTTTAGATCTCACTGTCCTACCAACCACCTCGTGTGGTTGAGTTAGCTTATAAATGACTTTGAATTGAAACAAATTTGTTACATCTCTGAAGGCTTTGTTGAACAAACTCATACTTGCATACCTGGTTGTCTTCCTGAATTGTGACCCTGGTTTTAATCAATGGACTCTTGACAGCAAATTCGTTTGTTTTCTTTAGGAAAATGAAATGCTGCCAGTCAAACAAGTGAGCCCTTTTCAGCCAAATCTTTAACTTAGAATAAGCAAATTCAGGCAAATTCCAAGGTTTCTTCCACCTACATCTGCCCTGCTTTGGTCACTGATAGAAACTAAAACTTTCTACGGACATTTCAAAGCTTATGAATCCATTCATGGAAAAACTCTTCCGGCTGCCTTTTATGTCCTAGGGTTCAGAACACGCATTGTAAGGATTATGAAATGTGTGCATAGCAAAAAGACCTTTGAATGACCAAGAATTCCTGTTTGTATATAAAATAGACTCCACTTACCTACTGAAAGAAAAATAAAAACCTATCACTTTTGAGTTTTTTTTGTGTGTGTGTGTTAGCAATTAAATATTATCCCTCAGTTGTGACACATGATTCAGGATAGGTTATATCATTTTGTTCAAAACTAAATTTTTATTTAAATCTTTGGTAATTATAAAAAGAGGAAACCCTGGTGGCATAGTGGTTAAGTGCTATGGCTGCTAACCAAAAATTTGGCAGTTTGAATCCACTGGGTACTCCTTGGAAACTCTTTGGGACAGTTTTACTCTGTCTTGTAGGGTCGCTATGAGTCAGAATCGACTTGACAGCAATGGGTTTGTTTTTTTGTTTGTTTATTTCTAATAAAAAAAAGATTAGTTTGTCTATAACTCATAATTGGCAACGGTATGTAAATACTTAGGAGTTGTGAAATTTAGACAAAATCTAAGTTCGTTTCATATGTGAGCTATAAGTTTTCAGGGCACTTCAAGTTTTTTTTTTTTTTTTTAGTGCAATGGTAAATCTTAAAAACTGTTTGAATTCTGATGCTTATGAACTAGTGTGCTCTCAGTGTTCTCGTTGTAGTGTTCTATGCATTTAGGTGAAGTCCGTAGGGTAGGACAGGAATTAAATGGAATCCCCTTTTTCTCCTCACCAAATGTACATTCTGAAAAATAGGAACCAGGATGAGTCTGGTATTTGCTATCACTGAACTGTGATCACCATTTAGAATTTGACAACTGATCACTTCCAAAAGACACACAATCCCAGACCCTGCACAAAAATAGATGCAGTGAGAACTGGCATTGAACACAGGATTGAGTGTCATGGTCTTAATAGTTATACATACTATCCTTTAGAGCACCTATTATTTTGACAATTATCATTGGACTATGTGTTTTATACATGTTATCTAAGAAAATGTCACAAACAAACTAGAAACTCCAATTAAAAAAAATTTCCGTCTGATTCAACCTGAGGCTTAGAAAGATTATATGTATTTTCCATAGTTCTGCAGGAATCAAGGGCGGAAACTAGACTCAGACCTAACACATTTTTACAATATTCTTTTTTTCTTTTTCCCCTACATTCATTTTTTGTCGTGACAAAGATTTTCTGATATTTTTTATAGAAAAAAAGAAAGTTTACTGTTTTTCTTTTATCTTTTTGTACAAAACTAAACTTTTATTTAAATTGTTACTCTAAGATTTTTTTGTCTATAACTCATAACTTGCAATGGTATGTAAATATTTAAGAGTTGTGACATTTAGACAAACCTACATTCCTGTCATATACCAGCTGTATGTTTTCAGAGCATTTCAAGTTTTTATATGCAGTGGCAAATATTATAAATTGAGTTTCAACACTTATGAACTAGTTAGTTATCAGTATTCTCATCCCAGTGTTTTATGCATTTGTGTGATCTCCATCAATGTTGGAATTTCATGTAAAAGCAGGAAGAAATGCTGATATTGTCTTCAAAGTGTTTATATGATTCATTCATCTTCACAGTTGGATTCTCAAATAACATAAGCTTTTTTGTTACGTGTCTTAAAATTTTCCCTTCCATTTAATACATTACTACTTCTGATCTAACCTAAATTTATGCTAACTTGTTTCTTGTTTTCCAAATAATTTTGACTGATGCCATTGTTTTTACATTTTTTGTATTCTATTTTAAGATTAATTTCCTCTTAATTTTGTAGAAAATGATTTTAAAAGTGAATAAATGGGTTATGCTTCATACATGAATAAGTCAGGAGTCTATAATTTCTTCTAGCATTTTGAAATGTTCCAAAATATTTTTTCTACTGCCTATTTTCTATTCACAGTTCCTTTAGCTGGAGATCAGAAATGTCACTCTACACAAAAGATAGCATAACTGAGGGAAATTTGTGGTAGAAAGATTTGATTGTCTTAACCAATTGCAGTTTAAATGTCCTAATTCTGCAAATTTTATAAAAACATATGACCATGAAAACATGCCGTTATGTCACTTCCTGGGGCCTTGGAAGGGAAATACGCCAGTGAGGAGCCAGAAACTGAGACTTCCTGCTAGATCTTCCTTTGCCTGCCACACTTTTTGAGTTTTTCTCAATATATGCTATTCTCTTCTTTGTAAACATTTCGTTTTCTTAAGCATCTTGTGAGTTCTGAAAGTCCTTCACATCCCAGTGTGGCAGACACTGCCAGCGTCCTTTTGGTGCTTCTTCCTGACAAGCAGAACACTAACATCCTTTGAGGCAACAATTTGTCCATTTGTCAAACTAAATATACCCACTTCTTCAACTCACTTGAAGCTTAAAACAAAAAACAAAAATCTGTTTCCGTCAAATAGATACCTACTCAAAGTGACTCTATAGGACAGGGTAGAACTGCCCTGTAGAGTTTACAAGGCTGTAATCTTTACTGAAGCAGACTGTCATATCTTTCTTCCATGGCAGTGGTGGGTTCGAACTGTGAATCTTTTGGTTAGCAGCTGAGGACTTTACCCACTGTGTCACCAGGACCTCCCTTGCAACTAGCAGTAGCCGATTCTGGTGATGGAGAAGTAAGTGAAAGTTATATTAAGCTTCAAAGAAAGCTTTTTAAAAAGGGGTAGACCTGAGGGAGCAGGAGAACAGTGGGGCACAGACCCCAAATTCTCATAAAAAGACCAGACTTAAAGGTCTGACTAAGACTAGAAGAATCCCGGCCGTCATGGTCCCCAAACCTTCTGTTGGCCCATGACAGGAACCATATCCAAAGACAACTCATCAGACATGGATTGGACTGGACAATGGGTTGGAGAGAGATGCTGATGAAGAGTGAGCTACTTGCATCAGGTGGACACTTGAGAGTGTGTTGGCATCTCCTGTCTGGAGGGGAGATAGGAGGGTAGAGAGGGTTAGAAACTGGCAAAATCATCATGAAAGGAAAGACTGGAAGGAGGGAGCGGGCTGACTCATTAGGGGGAGAGTAAGTGGGAGTATGTAGTAAGGTGTATATAAGTTTATATGTGAGAGACTGACTTGATTCGTAAACTTTCACTTAAAGCACAATAAAAATTATTGAAAAAAAAAAAAAAAGGTGGCAAGTGACCATCTAAGATGCATCAATTGGTCCCAACCCACCTGGGGCAAAGGAGAATGAAGAACACCAAAGACACCAGGGAAATATGAGCCCAAGCCCAAGACCAGAAAAACTAGATGGTGTCTGGCTACCACCAATGACCGCCCTGACAGGGAACACAACAGAGAGTCCCTGATGGAGCAGGGGAAAAAGTGGGGAACTCAAATTCTAGTAAAAAGACCAGACTTAATGGTCTGACTGAGACTGGAGGGACCCCAGAGGACAGAGTCGCCAGGTTCTCTGTTCCCAGCCAGTGCTGTCGAGTCGATTCCGACTCATAGCGACCCTATAGGACAGAGGAGAACTGCCTTCTCTGTTAGCCCCAAACTAAAACCATTCCTGAAGCCCACTCTTCAGACAAAGATTAGACCGGACTATAAGACATAAAATGAAACTGGTGAGGAGTGTGCTTCTTAGCTCAAGTATACACTAGACTAAATGGGCAGCTCCTGTTCGGAGGCGAGATGAGAAAGCAGAGGGGGACAGAAGCTGGTTACATGAACATGGGAAATTCAGAATGGAGAGGAGGAGTGTGCTGTCACATTATAGGGAGAGCCATTAGGGCCACATAACAATGTGTGTATAAGTTTTTGTATGAGAAACAGACTTGCAGACTAAAAAATTAAAAAAAATAAAGGGGGGGTTAGATAGGCGTAGCTGCCTTGTCTTTGGTCTTTTCTCCATTTCCGCCTTAAAATTTAGCTTCTTTCCTAAATTTCTGTTCCAGAATTATTACTGTTCAATCGTGAGATGAACTTCTTTTGGTTTTGGTTGCATTCCTTGTAGGGGAGCCTTTAAAATACAACCTATTAGATAGAAAGCTGATACAGGCCACTCTGAGCTTCCTAGTGGTTACGTTGAGGCTGGCTATTATTGTTCTCCAGTAGTTTACGTATCTTGCCACTTCATCGTCAATCGCTAGTACCATTCTCCTGAATTGTAATAAAGATACTGAAAACACTGGAACCAAACTTATAGCTCACCCAGCTGAACCTTGCTTCTCAGTTCTGACACCTGGCCAACTCTCAGATTTAGAGGTGGGGTTACACGCATACCTTTTCACTTTCAATTCTATCTTTCAGACCAAGGTCAAATGCTGTATTTTTAAGTGATTATCTTATTTTAACGATAGAATTTTATGGTTCATAACATTTTATCACTTTGTGTTTTAGAAACAAAAAGTAAGATCAAAAGAGCTAAATAATCTATTTCTGTAACAGAGCTAAAAACCAAAACCTTTTGCTGTCGAGTCAATCCTGACTCAGAGAAATTGTATTTAATTGAAAAAAAAATTGTATTAAATTGTGGAAATATTTGTATTACATAATTTCTTATCAAAATGATAAACATTATAATGGAGATACTTAGTAGAAGAAAGTGTAGCTTTCTGATTAAGTTCTGTAAAATTTCTAATTCTGAATTTTCTTGTCTTTAAATGAGGACGACAACATCATATTGGATTATTGTGAAAATTTAATGAAATTACCCATGTAAAAATTTAATGCCCAGTCTGTAATGTTATGTAATTAATAAATGCTTGTTTTTATTTAATATAATATTTATATTTACATGTAAAACAGAGTAAAATAATATTAACTCAATATCATAAACGCCTAGATGCTCTTTCTGAAAATAGGAAGTACAATTGTGTTCTCACTATTTTGTGAGAGACGTCATATGAGCAAAAGGACAATACAGCAATCAGTTTATGAAATTTTCACCACGTAACTTACTTCTTCCCAATTATCAGTTTTTTCCCCAATGATGCTACCTGTGAAATCTGATGTCAAACAAGTAGAGAAGTAAGAATATTGAAAACTGAAGTAATAAACATAATGTTTATTGTATTTAAAAAAAAAAAAAAACCTTGCTATCAAATCAATTCCAACTCATAGCAACTCTGGTGGCCTAGTAGTTAAGAGCTGTGGGTGTTAACTAAAAGGCTGGCAGTTTGAATCCACCAGGCGCTCCTTGGAAGCCCTATGGGGCAGTTCTACTCTGTCCTATAGGGTCACTAGGAGTCGGAACTGACTCCACAGCACTGGGTTTTTGTTTTGTTTTGGCTTATTGTATAGTAGTAATGAAATGCAGATAAAAAAATGTAATCATTTGATTTTAACACTGAATTTTACCCACCAATAATACATATTTTGTTACAACAGTAAATAATTTTTCATGAATAAAGTTTCAGAATTTTTTTGGAATAATTAAAAAAATTTCTAGATTGCACTCTTGCATATTTCCTCATGGTAATAGACTGCTTTGGCTTTTTCTTTTCTTTTCAGTCTATGTATTTGTTTACCTGAGTATCTTTCACTATTATATCTACAATACTACTTCGCACAGTTCAAACTTATAGTAGGTACATAGTGAATATATTTATTTGAAAACAGGAGTAAAAGTCGTGTTTTGGATCTCTCCATGACATATATATGGACACTGCCAGAGCCACAATATCTATTTCTGTGACAACTATAAATCAACAGTTTAAAAAACAAAGTTAGTTTTGAGACTCATTTTTTAGAGTCTGTATATAATATCTTTCTATATCTTCAGCACATTGAAGGTTATTACTAAATTCAGTGATACATTTTTATAACTCTGAGGAAACGTACACTAAGACCAAGTTTATGCACTCCTTTTATTATTATTTGAATGATAAAATGCATAGGAGAAACAGGGAACTTTATTTGTCCAGTTTACAATTTAAGTCAGGAATTTAAGAATGACATTTCTTGCATGAATTTAGGCAGACAATGTGTGTTTAAAATCAGGGGCTTGTAACTGTATTTAAGTAATTAAACTTGATAGTTTAATCAATTACAGGCATCGAATTTTTTGTGTTCCTATTGTATAAAGTATTTTTAGAAATGCCATGTATTTATTTCACTAATAAAATGCTAAAAATGTTATCTAAGACAATAATATAATTTAATGCTCAAATACATGATTTATTAATAAATAATATTCTTAATATTGAATTCTGGTGTTAAAGCATTGTACAAAGTATGGCAACAAAGTAATGGATACAATTTTTACTCTAATATTTCTCATTTATATGAAATATTAAAAATTTACACATAAGAAAATATCACTGTTTATTCCTACCTATTCACATGAGAAAATTAAAATGCATGCCACACCATACATTTTAAATTATAATATTATTTCCAAGTTGCTATGTTTGGGTGCCACATAAGTTTAACTTTCCCAAATTTAAAAATATACATTCTATATATTTCTAGAAAGTAAAACATAAAAAAGCCTAATTTTAGAATCAAAACCTTAACCTCTATTTCATCAACCATAATATTTCAATAACACTGAATTGCTAAATATTTGATGCTCATTTTTCCTCTTTTTTGTCTTTTCTTATCTGAATAGAAAAAAAAAATTGATTATTTGATTCCTTGTCATATCGTTTGGCATTTATTACGTTTTGAACCTTTACAATTGAATGTATCTAATTTTAGTTGTTACATAATACTTTTCTTCAGTTCTGAAAAATAGTCCAGAGTACAGATGAAACATACTTTTAATATACTGGACACAAAAGGTTGCAGACTTGATAGTCTAATATTATTCTTTGTATCAGTGGGGTGTACCTTTTCACAAAAATATATTTGATATACTTATAACAATCAAACTGCTTCACTAAACTAATAGATACACTGAAACAATATTTGCATCTAGAGATTTCTGAAATTAGAAAGAAGCATTGGCTTAATCCTCAGATCCCTAGGGCCCAGAGAAAGTAAAGCTATTTCTACACAGGTAAATTGAAGAGTCAGAGCAATTACATGAACGATTCAGGCTCAAGAAATTACCCTGTCAGTTAGCAAGAATGGTTGGAGCCTAAAATTAGATATTCTGATTGTCTACTTTTATCAAATATACTGATATCTACCTAAATGAAAATCACTTTTACTTCATTTTAGAGCATTCTTCATTGAAAATATACTTTGTCAAGCAAATTAACTCAAAGCTCAGAACTTGTTACCTAAATAGCCACTGCATTTTTAGTGTAACTAGGTAAAGTTACATTATTAAATTGTGAAATATGAGCCTATCCGTAGTGGCATGGAATAATAAGCATGTCTGAATTCATAATCAGACAAAAATGCTTGACTTTCAACAAAGTAGTCTGCATTATTTTCACAGTGAATTTTTAAACAAATTATAAAGAAAAAGCAAACGTAAGTATTGGTGTTATATGAATTACATCCTCAGTCCAATTCTCCATCATTCTCTATGGAACTGAAGCAAAAAAATTCCTACATCCATTCCTTAATTAACATTTATGTACTGTTAAATCTCACTTTTTTTTTTCCTCAAGTTTAATTTTCCTCCAAGAAGAAACACATAGGTACATACAGGACATCTTAATACATACATGTTCTCAAAATTTCTCAAATGCAATATATTCAAAATATACCATTACAATTTCTTTTCCTAAATAGTCTTTATTCTCAGTTCTCTATCTCAAGAAATGGCACTCATTTGTGGTGCCCAATTGCGTAAGCAAGGAATCCAGGCATTAGTCATGAGTCTTTCCTCTTTTTTTTCCCACACTTGCAATTTTGCTTCTTCTTAACTCATACCCTCACCACCCACTCTTTAGACTTTATCCACACAGAATGCTGAGTTCCTTTGTTATGCTGTTATCTTTTCTTTTGCTATTAACTTTGGTTTTACTATTATTTCTACTAGTTATTTTCTCCTTATCTTCTCTTAACCTACTTCAGCTAATCACTATTCATGTCAGAGGGATGACATTTTAGACACTACTTCCTCCCATTTGTCATTATTAACCACCAAATGAGCTTAAGTGTTTCCGTATGAGCTCCGGGAGTATCCTATATTGTAACTATCTTATTACTCCCGTAGAAGAAGCAATCGTTCCAGTAGCTTATAAGTTCCTTTATGTCAAGCAACACATAGAATGTTCAACATAGAAATTCTTATTTTTTCACCCTTCAACCAAATATTCTAATGTTATCTAAGATTGTGATAAATGGAGGTCAACTCCGTGAGTAAGTACTCCCTGAGCCCACTGGTTTTAGGAATATCACTCTCATGCACAAACTATCAAGCTTTTAGAGCCATTGCAGGTACCCTCCCTCTCAGCATCCTCAAGAACACACACATATATTCTCCATTTACTCGCTCTCAGCTTCCTTTATGTCTCTCTAGGAGTCATGACACAATTGTATTCTCCTCTTCAGCCTTATTTTGTGTGCCTCTTTTTTCCACTTGCAGTTCTTTCCTTTCCTGGTAATCCTTCAGAGTAGTGACACACACACCTGTTTATTGCAACCCAAGTTAGTACAGTTGTGAGATTCATTTATATCAGTAAACATTTCCACATAAATATTATGAAGGTAAGCTCCTAGTCGCGAAAGCACAATGCTTTTCACATAAAATTAGCATGTGGCTTAGTTCAGATATAACAATGGGCTTCTCATGATGTATTCCCTTGAAATCTAAAAGAAGGTAATAATATAGTGTTAATATGCAGGTGACATGCATAGGCTTTTAGTAAGTATTGAAAGAATTGAATTTACTTATAAAACTAAGCTTGAAAGTTTGATGAAAAAGAAGCTGATCTCATTACAGATATTTAATATATAGTTGCAGAGAAAATGGAACAGATTCAATTCAGGAAGCTATAGGCCATACGGGAAAAGACTTGCGGTGGTTAAAGAGTTTTCCAAAGGAGACTTTGCTCACTGATGTACAATACTTTAAGAAAGGCAGTCTGCACTGACTGTTATTTTAAGAGACTAGTCTACCTCTGAGTCCCCTGGTCCTCATACAAAAGAAACCTAAGTATCCCTTCTACCCCCTCCTCCCAAAAAAAGATAATTAAAGCTCTCTGTCACCTGTCTCCTGTCTTTATTCATATACATTTTCTTCTACCCATCTTTAGATCTTACTCATTTTTTTGACAGATATATCAAACATCTTGCTAATAAAATTCAGACAAGTAGGATCTAGTCCACATTAACAAGGTGTAGACTGTTGTTTTATTAGGTGTACTAATAAGGTGCAGTCCTGATCATGAGTCATTGAGTGGAATGGTGAGAAGGATGCTACATTGTTGTTTTTTGTTGTCAGGTGCCATGGAGTCCTTCCAACTCATAGAAACCCTAAGTAAAACAGTATGAAATACTGCTAGGTCCTGCATCATCCTTACAATTGTTGCTGTATTAACATAAAATATGACTTTATCTATCTACCTACCTATCTACCTATCTGTCATCTATCTATCTATCTATCTATCTATCTATCTATCTATCTATCTATCTATCTATCTATCTATCTATCATCTATCTATCTATCTATCTATCTATCTATCTATCTATCTATCTATCATCTATCTATCCAGCATCTATCTTCTATCTATGATTTGATGAATTTTATTATATTAATTGATATTTTTACTGAATACAGTAGGTATTATACTCATACACATATATACACACATATACACACACTAGAAAGTAGGCTAGATAGTAGGATAGCTGCCATTGTCAGAATGGAAACCGTGATGGTGTAGTGGTTGAGTTCAGCTGCTAACCCAAATGTCGGCAGTTTGAATCCACCACATGGTGTTCAAAGTAGTGTGTACACCAGAGGGTATGCAAGATGTTCCACTATGATGGAGGAGAAACAAAAAAATATATTTCTGGTCATTTCCATATAAAAGTGAATAACTTTTTTCAACATTTAGTAAATAGATTTGCATTGATTTCCCCAAACAACCTGTATGTCAATCATGTTCCAGGCACAGCACACAAAGCAACCTGAGAGGAAAAATAGCAGTTCTTCCATGGGGGAAGAAAGGCTATTATTAGGAAGGTGTTCTCCTTTCCAGTCACAAAAAATAAAGGATATTTATGTAAGATATCTCAGACTTATTAAATTTTGAAAACTCAATCACTTAAACTTATATAATACACTTATTATGAAATAATATCCTACATTTTAAAGCTCACTTAAAGGACTTCATTGAAGAATGGACTATAAGAATACTATAAGAAATATTGACTATCCTGAAATTATATGAGATCCAAATTGCCTTTCTGTCTCTATAGTAACCCAGGAGATGACTGTTTTACCACTGACACCAAATCAAAATATGGGACTTGAAGAACATTGAAATCACAGAGACAACACAAAATAGGTTCAGGATTATGTGTCTGCATAATTTTAGAATTAGAGCAGAAAATATTTAGAGATATGTTGCAGCATAACTTCCATACTTGAGAAAGTAATGACAAAATTTCTAGTGGGTATAATAAGGAAACCTCTAAGGTTCCTGGGAAAAAGACAGAATGATCCTCAGGTGAAAAATCATTATAACTGATATTGGATCAAAATGCTATTATTAGGTTATTAGGAAGAAGTTGTTTTCATTTCCAGTCATGAAAAATAAAGGGTATTTATATAAAGTATCTTGGGTCTGTCTATCATCTATCTATCTATCTGTCTGTCTGTCTGTCTGTCTATCATCTATCTACCTATTATCTACCTGTCTATCTATCATCTATCCATGCATCCATCCAACTGTTTATCTATCAATAACACACATAAATAAACTCAAATAAATCTGCTGGAGATAGGCAGATAGAAAGAAAGAGAGATGATATATAGACAGACAGACAGATAGACAGGAAGAGATGATAGACAGACAGATAGACAGGTAGATAGGTAGATGGATGGATGGATGGATGGATGGATGGATGGATGGATGGATGGATGGGTGGATGGATAGATGGATGGATAGAAGGATAGATAGACAGACAGATGGATGATGATAGATAGATAGATAGATAGATAGATAGATAGATAGATAGATGATAGATAGATAGATAGATAGATAGATAGATAGATAGATAGATAGATAGATAGATGATAGATAGATAGATAGATAGAAGATAGTTAGACCTACCAGATTTCTTAGAGTTTGTGTATATAAGGACTTAATTATTGTAATTATCATTGCCTATTGGGAAATTTAACTTCATTTGATGCTAAATGTTTGGACATTATCTGTGCCATGTATCAAAATAGAACTGCATAGCAAGCAAAGCACACAAGTTCAGGATCAAGCCATTTTCCACAATGTCTGAAATGTACACATACATGTGTAATCCAGATCCAGTGACTATATCTCTGCTTACTTTTAAATGTTCTTCTTCCATCATTTGAGAAATGCTTCACTGAAAAATTATTCATCAACTCATACGTTAATACATTATGCTATATGCCATTTTTAAATGATATCTATATAAGGTGTATAATGAAGTATTAGATGATATAGTTAAGACTATATACAAAGTAATTTATTTTCTATACAATAAACATTTTTCTATGGATTTTTAAAGTTATAATTGAACATCAATTTGAGTTCTCTAACTCAATATTTTCAATTCCTTAACCATAATTTATTTGAAATTTATATGCATGAGTTAATTTTTTCCCAGACATCTTTTAATATAATATTACTGAAAACTTAATTTCTTAACTTACAATATAGTAAAAATTATTTCAAAAAGAAATTCATAAAGAAAAAACAGTTTTGAAATAGCCCCCTTTCCTTATAAACTTCCATAAAATATATACTAAAATCTAAATACATTTCCTTAATATGCTTAAAAACATTATTATAAAACAAAAATTTCAACCTCTTTATTATGCAAGGTTAATTTTTAATTCTATCTTATTGAACTATGTTACTGAACATTAAGAAACTGAAAAGTATTCAGTTTCAATAATAATATGGCAAAGTGTAGGCATTGAATAATCAAGTAAATGAAGAGATATCATATCAAACGAAAATAATATCATTTGCATAAAAACCTACCAATTACTGAAAATGACATCTTTCTTGTTTAACACATTTAGTGTATTTTTGTTTCTCACTGAATATTCTTATAAGATTAACACTATAGTAATCCAGATGAATGCTAGCGAACAAAACAAAATCAAGTTGATTGATTCCGTTAAAAATTCATGCTATTCAATTCAGTCTTTTTCTTCTTCACAAATGACAATAATCTCTAATTAGCACCCAAAGATATTTTTCACATTTTGAACATGATCCATTGTCCCCAAATCTTTATCCACTCATTCTCTGTAGACAAATGTGTCTGTAGTTCATAGAGATGACAGTAGCCATCTCTTGTTGTTGTTGTTAGGTGCCATCAAGCCAGTTCCTACTACTAGCAACCCTGCGCACAATAGAATAAAACACTGCCCAGTCCTGAGCCATCCTCATAATCATTGTCTTTCTTGAGTCCATTGTTGCAGCCACTGTGTCAGTTCATCTCATAGAGAGTCTTCCTCTTTTTCACTGACCTCTTTTACCAAGCATGATGTCCTTCTCCAGGGACAGGTCCCTCCTGATAACATGTCCAAAGTATGTAAGATGAAGTCTTGCCATCCTTGCTTCTAAGGACCATTTTAGCTATACTTCGTCCGAGACCAATTTGTTCATTCTTTTGGCAGCCTGTTGTTTATTTGGTATTCTTCTCCAATGCAAATCAAAGGCATCAATTTTTTGGTCTCCCTTATTCTATGGCATTCATTTTGGATTCATTGTCCAGCTGTAGCATGCATATGAGGCTACTGAAAACACCATGGCTCGGGCCATGCACTCCCTAGTCCTTAAAGTGCCATCTTTGCTTTTTGACACCGTTAAGGAGGTCTTTCGCAGCAGATTTGCACAATGCAATGTGTCATTTGATTTCTAACTACTGCTTCCATGGATATTGATGGTGGATCCAAGAAAGGTGAGATCGTTGACAGTGTTAATATTTTCCTTGTTTATCATGATGTTGCTTATAGGTCCAGTTGTGATGATTTTTCTTTTCTTTATGTTGAGATGTAATCCATACTGAAGGCTGTGATAAATACAGAAGACTGTGATTTTCCTCAGTAAGTGCTTCAACTCCTCTTCACTTTTAACAACCAAGTTATGTCTGCATAACACAGGTTGTTAATAAGTCTTCCTCTAGTTCTGGTGCTCTATTCTTCTTCATAGAGTCCAGCTTTTCGGATTTTATCAGCATATAGATTGAATCCCCCATATGTCTGTCAGTTTGCCGTACTGTGGGGGCTTGTGTGTTGCTGTGATGCTGGAAGCTATGCCACCAGTATTCAGATACCAATAGGGTCACCCATGGAGGACAGGTTTCAGCTGAGCTTCCAGACTAAGACAGACTAGGAAGAAGGACCCAGTAGTCTACTTCTGAAAAGCATTAGCCAGTGAAAACCTTATGAATAGCAGTGGAACATTGTCTGATATAGTGCTGGAACATGAGCCCCCCAAGTTGGAAGGCACTCAAAAGATGACTGGGGAAGAGCTGCCTCCTCAAAGTAGAGTTGACCTTAATGACGTGGAGTGTAAAGCTTCCGGGACCTTCATTTGCTGATGTGGCACAACTCAAAATGAGAAGAAACAGCTGCAAACATCCATTAATAATTGGAACCTGGAATGTATGAAGTATGAATCTAGGAAAATTGGAAATCGTCAAAAACGAAATGGAATGCATAAACATTGATGTCCTAGGCATTAGTGAGCTCAAATGGACTGGTATTGGCCATTTTGAATCAGACAATCATATAGTCTACTATGCTGGGAATGACAACTCGAAGAGGAATAGTGTTGCATTCATCGTCAAAAAGAACATTTCAAGATCTGTCCTGAAGTACGATGCTGTCCATGATAGGATAATATCCATACCCTACAAGGAAGACCAGTTAATACGACTATTATTCAAATTTACACACCAACCACTAGGGTCAAAGGTGAAGAAATAGAAGATTTTTATCAGCTGCTGCAGTCGGAAATTGATCGAACATGCATTGATAATCACTGGCGATTGGAATGCGAAAGTTGGAAACAAAGAAGAAGGATCAGAAGTTGGAAAATATGGCCTTGGTGATAGAAAAAAATGCCAGAGATTGAATGATAGAATTTTGCAAGACTTTATTGCATATACCTTCTTTCAGCAATATAAACAGCTACTATACACATGGACCTCGCCAGATGGAACACACAGAAATCAAATTGACTACATCTGTTTAAAGAGATGAAGGAAAAGCTCAATATCATCAGTCAGGCCTACTGTGGAACAGACTATCAATTGCTCATATGCAAGGTCAAGATGAAAATGAAGAAAATCAGAGCAAGTCCATGAGAGCCAAAATATGACCTTGAGTATATCCCACCTGAATTTAGAGACCATTTCAAGAATACATTTGACCCATTGAACGCTAGTGACCTAAGACCAGACGAGTTGTGGAATGACATCAAGGACATCATCCATGAAGAAAGCAAGAGGTCACTGAAAAGACAGGAAAGAAAGAAAAGACCAAGATGGATGTCAGAAGAGACTCTGAAACTTGCTCTTGAGAGTTGAGCAGCTAAAGCAAAAGGAAGAATTGGTGAAGTAAAAGAACTGAACAGAAGATTTCAAAGGGCCTCTTGAGAAGACAAAATAAAGTATTATAATGACTTGTGCAAAGAGCTGGAGATGGAAAGCCAAAAGGGAAGAACATGCTTGGCGTTTCTGAAGCTGAAAGGACTGAAGAAAAAATTCAAGCCTCGAGTTGCAATAGTGAAGGATTCCATGGGGGAAATATTAAATGATGCAGAAAGCATCAAAAGAAGATGGAAGGAATACACAGAGACATTATACCAAAAAGAATTAGTCGATATTCAACCATTTCAAGAGCTAGCATATGATCAGGAACTGATGGTCCTGAAGGGAGAAGGCCAAGGTGCTCTGAAGGCATTGGTGAAAAACAAGGCTCCAGGTATTGATGGAATATCAATTGAGATGGTTCAACAAACAGATGCAGTGCTGGAGGTGCTCACTCATCTATGCCAAGAAATATGGATGACAGCTTCCTAGCCAACTGACTGGAAGAGATCCATATTTATGCCTATTCCCAAGAAAGGTGATCCAACCAAATGTGGAAATTATAGAACAATATCATTAATATCACACGCAAGCAAAATTCTGCTGAAGATCATTCAAAAATGGCTGTAGCAGTATATCAATAGAGAACTGCCAGAAATTCAGGCCGGTTTCAGAAGAGGACATGGAACCAGGGATATCATTGCTGATGTCAGATGGATCCTGGCTGAATGCAGAGAATACCAGAAGGATGTTTACCTGTGTTTTATTGATTATGCAAAGGCATTTGACTGTGTGGATCATAACAAACTATGGATAACACTGTGAAGAATGGGAATTCCAGAACACTTAATTGTGCTCATGAGGAACCTTTACGTAGATCAAGAGGCAGTTGTTCCAACAGAACAAGGGGATACTGGTTGATTTAAAGTCAGGAAAGGTGTGTGTCAGGGTTGTATTCTTTCACCATACCTATTTAATTTGTATGCTGAACAAATAATACGAGAAGCTGGACTATATGAAGAAGAACAGGGCATCAAAATTGGAGGAAGACTCATTAACAACCTACATTATACAGATGACACAACCTTGCTTGCTGAAAGTGAAGAGGACTTGAAGCACTTACTGATGAAGATCAAAGACCACAGCCTTCAGTATGGATTGCACCTCAGCATAAAGAAAACAAAACTCCTCACGACTGGACCAATGAGCAACATCATGATAAACAGAAAAGATTGAAGTTGTCAAGGATTTTGTTTCACTTGGATCCACAATCAACAGCCATGGAAATAGCAGTCAAGAAATCAAAAGACGCATTGCATTGGGCAAATCTGCTGCAAAGGACCTCTTCAAAGTGTTGAAGAGCAAAGATATCACCCTGAAGACTAAGGTGAGCCTGACCCAAGCCATGGTATTTTCAATCGCATCATATGCATGTGAAAGCTGGACAATGAATAAGGAAGACCGAAGAAGAGTTGACGCCTTTGAATTGTGGTGTTGGCGAAGAACGAACAAATCTGTCTTAGAAGAAGTACAACCAGAATGCCCCTTAGAAGCAAGGATGGCGAGACTGTGTCTTACATACTTTGGACATGTTGTCAGGGAAGATCGGTCCCTGGAGAAGGACATCACGCTTGGCAGAGTACAGGGTCAGCGGAAAAGAGGAAGACCCTCAACGAGGTGAACTGACATAGTGGCTGCAACAATGAGCTCAAGCACAACAGTGATTGTAAGGATGGCGCAGGACGGGGCGTGTTTTGTTCTGTTATGCATGGGGTAGCTATGAGTCAGAATCGATTTGAAGGCACCTAACAACAACAACAGATAGAATAAATATGGTGAAAGTATATAACCCTGATGCACACCTTTCCTGACTTTAAACTATGCATTATCCCCTTGATCTATTCAAGCAACTGCCTCTACAGATTCCTCATAAGCACAATTAAGTGTTCTGGGATTCTCATTCTTTGAAATGCTATCCATAATTTGTTATGATCCACACAGTCTAATACTTTTGCATAGTCAATAAAACATAGGTAAACATCTTTCTAGTATTCTCTGCTTTCAGCCAGGATCCATCTGACATCAGCAATGATATCCCTTGATCCATGTCCTCGTCTGAATCTAGCTTGAATTTCTGGCAGTTTCCGGTTGATGTACTGCTGCAACCACTTTCTAATGATCTTCACCAAAATTGTACTTGCGAGTGATGTTAATAATATTGTTCGATAATTTCCTCATTCTGTTTGGTCACCTTTCTTTGAAATAGGCATATATATGGATCTTCCAGTCAGTTGGCCAGGTACCTCTCTTCCAAATTTCTTGGCATCGATGAGCGAGCACTTCTAGCACTGCAGATGTTTGTTGAAACATCTCAGTTGGTATTCCTTCAGTTCCTGAAGGCTTGTTTTTCATTGCAGCTTTAGCTTCTTCTTTCACTAACATAGGTTCTTGATCAAATTCTACCTCTGAAATGATTGAACGTCCACCAATTCTTTTTGGTACAGTGACTGTGTTTTCTTTCCCTCTACTTTTGGTGCTTCCTGAGTCGTTCAGTATTCTGCCCATGGAATCCTTCAATATTGCAACTCCAGTCTTGTGCTTTTTCTTCAGTTTTTAAGGTTGATTATTCTTCCCTTTTGGTTTTCCAACTTCAGGTCTTTGTACATTTTATTGTAATACTTTACTTTGTCTTCTGGAGCTGCTCTTTGAAATATTCTCTTCAGCTCTTTTACTTCATAATTTCTTCCTTGCTTTAGCTACTTGACATTCAAGAGCAAGTTTCAGAGTCCCTTCTGATATCCATATTGGTCTTTTCATTCTTTCATGTCCTTTTAATTTTTTTTTAATAATTTTTATTGTGCTTTAAGTGAAAGCTTACAAATCAAGTCAGACTCTCACACAAAAACTTATATACCCCTTGCTACATACTCCCAATTACTCTCCCCCTAATAAGACAGCACACTCTCTTCCTCCTCTCTCTATTTTCCTGTCCATTTCGCTAGCTTCTAACCCCCTCTACCCTCTCATCTCCCCTCCAGGCAGGAGATGCCAACATAGTCTCAAGTGTCTACCTGATCCAAGAAGCTCACTCCTCACCAGCAACCCTCCAACCCATTGTCTAGTCCAATCCCTGTCTGAAGAGTTGGCTTTGGAAGTGGTTTCTGTTCTGAATCAACAAAAGGTCTGGGGACTGTGACCACTGGGGTCCTTCTACTCTCAGTCAGACCATTAAGTCTGGTCTTTTGATGAGAATGTGGGGCCTGCATCCCACTGCTCTCCTGCTCCTTCAGGGGTTCTCTGTCGTGTTCCCTGTCAGGGCAGTCATCTGTTGTAGCCGGGCACTATCCAGTTCTCCTGGTCTCAGGGTGATGTAGTCTCTGGTTCCTGTGGCCCTTTCTGTCTCTAGGGCTCATAATTACCTTGTGTCCTTGGTGTTCTTCATTTCCCTTTGATCCAGGTGGGTTGAGATTCATTGATGCATCTTAGATGGCTGATTGCTAGCATTTAAGACCTCAGATGCCACTCTTCAAAGTGGGATGCAGAATGTTTTCTTAACAGACTTTATTATACCAATTGACTTAGATGTCCTCTGAAACCATGGTCCCCAAACCCCTGCCCCTGCTACACTGGTCTTTGAAGCATTCAGTTTACTCAGGAAGATTCTTTGCTTTTGGTTTAGTCCAGTTGTGCTGACCTCCCCTGTATTGTGGGTTGTCTTTCCCTTCACCTAAAGTAGTTCTTATCTATCATCTAATTAGTGAATACCTCTCTGCCACCCTCCCTCCCTCTCTCCTCTCATAACCACCAAAGAATGTTTTCTTCTCGGTTTAAACCATTTCTCCAGTTCTCATAATAGTGGTCTTATACAATATTTGTCTTTTTGAAACTGACTAATTTCACTCAGCATAATGCCTTCCAGGTTCTCACTGTTCTTTATCGATGAGTAGTAATCCATTGTGTGAATATACCATAATTTGTTTATTCATTCATCCACTGATGGGCACCTTGGTTGCTTCCAGCTTTTTGCTACTGTAAACAGGGTTGCAATGAACATGGTGTGCATATATCTGTTAGTGTAAAGACTCTTATTTTTCTAGGATAGATTCCAAGGAGTGAGATTGCTGGGTCGTATGGTAACTCAATTTCTAGCTTTTTAAGGAAGCCCCAAATCGATTTCCAAAGTGGTTGTACCATTTGACATTCCACCAGCAGTGCAGAAGTGTTCCAATCTCTCCACAGCCTCTCCAACATTGATTATTTTGTGTTTTTTGGATTAATGCCAGCCTTGTTGGAATGAGATGAAATCTCATTGTAGTTTTGATCTGCGTTTCTCTAATGGCTAATGATCGTGAACATTTCCTCATATATCTGTTAGCTACCTGAATGTCTTCTTTAGTGAAGTGTCTATTCATATCTTTTGCCCATTTTTTAATTGGGTTATTTGTTTTTTTGTAGTTGAGTTTTTGCAGTATCATGTAGATTTTAGAGATCAGACACTGATCGGAATGTCATAGCTAAAAACTTTTTCTCAGTCTGTAGGTAATCTTTTTACTCTTTTGGTGAATTCTTTGGGTGCACATAGGTGTTTGATTTGTAGGAGTTCCCAGTTATCTAGTTTTTCTTCTGCATTCTTAATAATGTTTTATATACTGTTTATGCTATCTATTAGGGCTCCTAACGTTGTCCCTATTTTTTCTTCCATGATCTTTATCGTTCTAGATTTTATATTTAGGTCTTTGAACCATTTTGAGCTTGTTTTTGTCTTTCATGTCTTTTTAATGACCTTTTTCTTTCTCCTTGTATAACGTCTTTGATGTCATTTCACAACTTGTCTGCTCTTCGGTCATTAGTGTTCAATGAGTCGAATCTATTCTTGAGATGGTCTCCAAAATCAGGTGGAATATACTCAAGGTCATACTTTGGCTTTTGTGGACTTGTTCTAATTTTCTTCAGTTTCAACTTGAACTTGCATGTGAGCAATTGATGGTCTGTTCCGCAGTTGGCCCCTAGCCTTGTTCTGACTGATGATATTGAGCTTTTCCAATGTCTCTTTCCACAGATGTAGTCAATTTGATTCCTGTGTACTCCATCTGGGGAGGTCCACATATATAGTTGCCATTTATGTTGTAGAAAAAAGGTATTTGGAATGAAGAAGTTGTAGGTCTTACAAAATTCTGTCATGTGATTTTAGCGTCATTTCTATCACCAAGTCCATGTTTTCCAAATACAAATTCTTCTTCTTTGTTCCCAACTTTCACATTCCAATTACCAGTGGTTATCAATGCATCTTAATTGCATGTTCAATTAATTTCATACTGCAGAAGTTGGTAAAAATCTTCAGTTTCTTCATTTCGGCCCTAGTAGTTCATGCATAAATTTAAACAATAGTCAAATGAATGCCTTATGAAGTTTCCATTACTATTCTATTTTTCCATTTTTCTATTATTCCAGCATTCCTATATAAAAGTGGGATCCTTTCTTCCCTAAGACCTCATTCAACATACTTGGTCACCAGAAACCTGGAACTGGTTTTCATTTTTTTTTTGGCCTTAGTAGTTGGTATATAAATTTGAGTAACAGTTGTATTAATTGATCTTCCTATAGACTTGTGGAAACTGCCAGCCTTATGTTTCTTAGTTCTTAACTGCATGCATAGTCTTATCTGAAGGACATATTCCCTTCTTCTTTAAAGCCAGTCTGTCTACTAATACTCCTGGTCCCATGTCTATACTAGATTACAAATTTTGCTCTTACAAAAATGTTTTCTTAGATCTTCCATCTCTTTCTCCTTTGTATCCTTTCCTGAGTCTGACATAAATAAATTCCCCCATGCCAAACAAACAGAAAAAAGACAAAATTCATTACAATCTGTAGGCCCTATCCTTCCAACTCCACTAAGGACTCAGTCTCTCCTTATCTACACGGGCATTCAACATCTTTCAATGTAACATAGTGATTGAAGTTTGGATCTGATATCAGCACTAACTAGCTTTGAAAGGTGGGGAATGCTATTCAATCTTGCTATACCTCCATTTCCTTGTCTCTAAAACAGTAATAATGATAATATCAACCTCCTAATGTTGTTGTGAGGATTATTAAACATTTTCTTTTTTTTTTTAATCAAGATTCAGTGCCTGGCATACATAAGGCACTATACAGATATCTTGGAGCCCTGATGGCATACTGGTTAAGAGCTGAGCTGCTAACCAAAAGGTCGGTAGTTCAAATCCACCAGTCACTCCTTGGACACCCTATGGGGCAGTTCTACTCTGTCCTATAGGGTCACTATGAGTTGGAACCAATTCAACTTCACCTAACAAGAACAACATAGAGATAGATGTTAGTCTTTACTATTAAAAATCATACTACTTTTACTGACTCTGCTATTTTACTATTTAATATGACTGCAATTTAATATGTTTACAATCTGATTTACCATTGGTATTCCCACTTTTTGTCTTGGTCCCCTTATCCTCAGTTTCACAGACAGACTTTATTCTCTAAAACATATGTCACTATGGACAGCATTATTGAATCTTTCTCCTTGCATCCATGGACCTCGAACTCTCCTTGTTCTATCACTAAGCTACTTCTGTGACATACTGTCTGCTCTCTACCAACTTTCCCTTTAAACATACAAACTTTGTCTTAGATTCTACGCTTTACCTTTTCCTCCATGTCTACACATTCTTCTTCTCTTCTAATCATGATAGGTTAACATTAAAACTTGATATTTAATAGTACAAGTAATTTATAGTTGTTCTTCCTCAAAACTGGCATATTAAACATAATAGAGAAGTTGTGAGTATTTCTTTAAGCCTTAGTCCTCTCTTTTCCCATCCTGGGAACAAGAAATCTCTTAACCAGTTACATAAGTATACAAATTATTCAGTAATTTTTGTGTTTTGTTTTTGTGTAGATGATATCAAATCGTACATTTTCTGTATCTTGCCTTTCATCCAGTAAATGATTTTGAGGCTAATCTATAGTGGTTGAGTACATCTAGTGCACTCCTTTTTACTCATGTGTAGTATCCTACATACCATCTGTACCACATTTTACTTAACTATTCCCCTATTAATAAACATTTCATAGTTTTTACAAATTTTACAAAAATAATCCATGGTTATTTTTTAATATGTTTCCATGTCCATGTTTGTGTATATTTGAATGAGATAAAGCAATATTGAATATTTTTATTAACTTAATTTTACAAAACACTTATAATTTCTTCATTTGATATAATTTATTTGTATCTTTTTTTTTAGTCACATTTATCGAGGTCTTGTCTATTTTGGAAATTTCTCCCATATTTTAACTTATTGCAATTAAATCTTTGATATATTTGGAACTTCTTTTGTAGTGAGAATGAAATAAGAATTCAACTTTATATAGAGCCTTGGTGACACAGTGGTTAAGAGCTCAACTGTTAACCAAAAGGTCGGCAGCTCGAATCCACCAGCTGCTCCTTGCAAACATTATGGGGTATTTCTACTCCGTCCTATGGGGTCACTATGACTCGGAATCAACTCTACAGTAACAGGCTTTTTTTTTTTTTCTTATTGTTGCTTATATATGTTTAATCTACATCATTCTAATTGCCCCAAAACTACTTATTCAATAATTCATATAACACGCAAAACCTATTTTAATATACTAAATTCACTATGAATGTGGGTATATTTCTGGACTTTTTATTCTTATATATTAATCTGATCTTATTTCTAGGACAGTATTATTCTGCTTTAATCACTGTTTAAATATTTGGATGTTTACAAAATTTACTCTTCAAGAGTAAATTACAAAATAACTTTTCATTAAAAAAATCTACTTCTCCATATAAATTCCCAAATTAGCTTGCTAATGCTTCTTACAATATCCTACTGTTATTTTCATCCTGATTGCATTAAATGTAGAAAAGTATTTAATGATACCGATCTTTGAGTTCTAGACAATCTATTTCTTTCCATTTACCTTATGTATTGTTGTGTTCCTCAACTAGAGCCTAATGTGTGTTTGTGTTTTTATATAGGTTACTACATTCTTTTTAGTTTACTGCAGATTATTCTATCTATCCTCTTGATATTAAAAAATTATAAAGATATATGTAAATCTGATTATGTCATCATCTGTTCAAGAATTTCTAATACATTTCTGTTTCGATTATAATGTATTTCAATGCTAATGATTATAACTTATTTCCTGCCTTCCTAAACCTAGTGAAGATCCTATTACCAGCCTTTCTAAAGTTTTTCCAAGTGTTTTTAACCACTGTGCAACCAGGGCTCCTCAAAAGCTTATAAAGGTGACAAAATATATTTTAAATAAATTAATTAGTAAAGATAATTTCAAATAGAGATAGAAGAAGTAAATTAAACAGGTTGATGAATAAACGGTTATTGTGTGAGGAGGTTTAGATCCCTTTTAGATTGGTTTATTAGGTTAAATGAAAGCTATAAGTAGCTTGGATATATTTTATGATAGTCAGGGAGAAAATAATTTTAGAGCTGCAAAAACTCAGGCCTGAAATGATGTATAAATAGCGCATCCAATTTAAAGGGAGGAAAAGAACAAAGACATGATAGAAACAAGCTTGGTTGGTACCAAGGACAGAAACATCTAGTGAAATAATGTGGAAAAATTCAACAGGTAACTATAAATGATTTAATAATATTTGAATAACTTGTAATATCATGAGATAGTTAAAAGGAATGAAATATATATTAAAATGCTGTACCAAGACAGTCGTTACTCTTTGGTTCATTTTAGTTCCTTTTAATAAAGTCAATAGTCCGTAAACCTCCTTCTCTACTATAAGAAAAAACTAATTTGCTAGATTTAACTTTGTGAAGAGTAGATATGGGAAGTAATAAGAAGCATGGCAAACTAAAGAGCAGCTGCCCCTTCAGAAGAGGAAGCCATCACTCTATTACAGTTGATTGTTACCAAAGGGGTAAAGGGTCAGTTTTCAAAAGATGTCATAGCTTAATTTCAAAGCATATATGTACATACTTTTCTGCTAGAACTTTTGTAGCACAATTACAAAATGTTAGGTGTTGTGTTTTTATCTACAACAGTGTCTTATTAGGTTCACAAGTTATTTCCTTGTTATCGTCTTAGTTTAGAACTGGTTAGGTGAGATCTGTTCATGTAGATCTGTGGTTTTTGCTTGCCCAACATATTTTCCTTATTTTTGTCAAAGTATTCAGGCTACTCCACAAGATATTTCTCGATTGGTATTAGAGGGAGCTATTACATAACAATACTTTTTCAGACCTGAGATATAAACCAATTAATACATGATACAAAAGAAGTGATACACGTGTGAATTAATACACCTGTTTTATAACCAGTAGGGTTTTTGTTTCTTTGTTTTTCTTCTCTGTCTCTTTTTTTTCTTTTTCCTCTTTTTGATTTTTAATTCCAAGTATTTCAGGGAGCACTAAGAGTGAACGTATGACTTAGCCCTTATGCAGAGGAATATTTTACTCCCTGGCCATAATTATTTCCTCAGAGATAGGCTTATAACCCAATTCTTATAAATGAAACTCATCTTGTAAAATGTTAGTTAATTGGCTAAAAAGAAATGTACTATTTTTAACTCTCTCTTTGCACTATTTTAACAGGAAAATGTTAGCCTGAGACAGATAACATCTATCAAAATTTGCCTGAGAGTAAAGTCATCCTAAAGGAAAGATGGAAGATGAAACCAAGAACAGACAGAGAGAAGAAGGAGAGATAGGGAGAGAAAAATGCCTAATGCCATGATGTGGTATGAGTACAGGCACCACTATACTTTCCAGATACTTACAGAAGATGATATAGATGCTTTTATTTCAAAGCTCATTTGAGTTGGAATTTTCTCACTTGCTGTGGAAACAGTTTCATTGCTATGCACATCTCAAGACAGAACAAGAGCTTTCTAAGGTCATAAATAGAACCCAGGCAAAGGATTAAGAGTTGCATCTAAAGTATGTCCTATTTCTTGCAAGTATGAACTCATTAACAACTCCTTTTAATCTAAACTTAGCTTCTGGTTCCATCTTTATTTTGTTTATTTCTTATCAGTGTTCTTAGAAAAATTGGGATAATAAAAATACATAACATAATTGTTATTAAAAAACAGATTCTGAAATATTAATCATGAACAAGATATTGATTTTTTAGAATTTACAAATCTTATTTATTCTGAAAACATTTTATTTTAAAACAACTTTTGCTAGTGATTCATGCATATTCAGAAAATTATTTTAGTATTTTTTTATTTCACACATGATATAAAAAATAAATCTTCACTTGATTAAATGTCATACTTGTGATTACAAGGAATTTTAATGCATTAACATTTAAACAGTAGTCTATGGCAAATCAATTCCATAGTAATTTATCCTGTAATTGCTAATTGGCATTTGATAAGTTTGTTAATTGATATAAATAGCGTCATAGCTTATATGTTAAATGTCAAAAGTGTAAGTAGTTCTTACAATTAAAATTTATTAATAATAAATTAATTACATATATATAGACCCCATCATGTAATGTTAATTATATTTGATTTTTATTTCAGATTCTTGTTTCCCTTGAATGCTTTTAAAAGCTAGTAAATAATGAACTAATTTTTCAGGTTATTTAATAGGTTATGACTTTTTAGGTTTACCTGTACAATTGAAAAATAATAAGTAGAAAAAAATATGTAAAAACTACTCTATTTCTTCCTATTAGGAGATCATGTAATAAGTTTTTAAATCCTGCAGATTTTTCTGTTTCCCTTAATGTCTATGTTAACTGTATATATATTTCTTTGAGTGAAGAGAAAGTAAACACAAATAATAAAAGTGAAAATGCATATGAAAGTCTTAGAAACTATTAGCAACTCCCTCTCTTTATGAATATATACATAAACAATAGATTCTAAGTATTGAGAAGAATAAATAGAAAAATTTTGATGCTACAAAAAGTACAGAATAAAAGCAAGATAAATAAATGTAGGCTTCTGTCTTTTTTTTTTTGTCTTAGTTATCTAGTGATGCTATAACAGAAATCCCATAAGTGGATGGCTTTAACAAAGAGAAATTTATTTGCTCACAGTAAAGTAGGCTAAAAGTCCAAATTCAGAGCATCAGCTCCAGAGGAAGGCTTGCTGTCTCTGTTGGCCTTATCATTAATCTTCCTCTAGACTGGGAGCTTCTCTGTGCAGGGACCCAGGGACGCACACTGCTCCCAGCACTGCTTTCTTGGTAGTATGAGGTCCCCAACTCTGTGCTTGCTTCCCTTTAGATAAAAGGTGGTGCAGACCACATCCCAGGGAAACTCCCTTTACATTGGATCAGGAGTGTGACCTTAGTAAGGGTGTTACAACACCATTCTAATCCTCTTTAACATAAAATTACAATCACAAAATGGAGGACAACCACACAAGACTGGGAATCATGGCCCAACCAAATTGATACACACATTTTTCGGGAGACATAATTCAATCCATGACAGCTTCACTATTTCCAAATAAAATTTTTTGCATTGAGTGTATTATTCAATTTGTAGAATTTTTTTTTTTTCTTTTTAATGAGGTTATGTTAAAAGAAAAAAAAGCCTTTGAAGTTGACACTTGTAGTAAATTGTAACCTGTAGACCACTTTGAATTTGTCTCACTTCAAAGCTCTTATGGTTTTCATTTACCAGGCTATTAAAGGAAGACAAACATAATGTTATGTAAATATATTTAAATTTAAAAGCGAATATGCTACTTAAACTGTAAATGTGTACACAATCTGAAAACCCAATACCTCCCATATAATCACATTTGAAAACAAGTAATAAAATTAGGTTGAGAGTGATGTCACATGCTATGAGCACAGTAAGGAGCCTAGGCAGTGGAGCATAAAAACCCAAAACCAAAAATCAAACCCACTGCTATGGAGTCTATTCTGACTCATAGTGAGCCCATAGGGTTTCCAAGGCTGTAAATCTCTACAGCAGCAAGTTGCCACATCTTTCTTCCTTGAAGCTACTGGTAGTTTCAAATCACCAACCTTCTGGTTAACAGTTGATCACATTAATCACTGTGCCCCAAGGCTTCTTAACATAAAAATAGTGAATTAAAATTGAGTTGCATGTAATACGAGCCGATCAATTTGACAGGAAATAAATATATGCATTTTTCAACACTTCATGCTTCAAGAAAAGTTGATACAAAGTTTACAATACTGATATGTATTAGGTTGACATATGGCCCCTGAAAGGTATGTTTACCTAGAACCTCAAAATGTTTCCTTATTTGGAATAAGTGTCTTCACAGGTATAATTAAAAGAAGTTTCTCAAGGTGAGCTCATCTTTGGTTAGAGTGGCCCCTCGCTCTAATGACAAGAAGAGTAGAGTAATAAACACAGTCACATGGAGAGAAGAAAAAGTTCATGTGAAGCTGGAGTCAGAGTTTGTAATTAAGCAGCTCCAAGGGCAAGGAACACAAAATAACAACAGCAACAAAGTTCTGTGGGTCAGTTCTACTGTGCCCTAAAGGGTTGCTATGAGCTGGAATTGACTAGATGGCAATGGGTTTGTGTCTTAGTCATCTATTGTTGCTATAACAGAAATAACACAAGTGGATGACTTCCACAAAGAGAAATTTATTTTCTCACAGTAAAGTAGGCTAAAAGTACAAATTCAGAGTGTCAGCTCCAGGAGATGGCTTTCTGTCTCTATCATCTCTGGAAGAAGATTCCTTGTCCTCAAACTTCCCCTGGTTGAGATGCTTCTCAGGTACAGGGACCCTGGGTCCAAAGGAAGCACTCTACTCCTGGCACTGCTTTCTTGGTGGTTTGAGGTGCACAACCGTCTGTTTGCTTCCCTTTCCTTTTATCTCTTGAGAGGTAAAAGGTGGTGGAGGCCACACCCCAGGGAAACTCTCCCTTTACATTGGATCAGTGAGGTGACCTGAATAAGGGTGGTGTTTTAATCCCACCCTAATCCTCTTAATATAAAATTATAATCACAAAATGACAGGCAACCACAGAATACTGGGAATCATGGCCTAACCAAGCTGACACACACATTTTTTGGGGGACATAATTCAATCCAAGACAGTTTGGTTTTTGGGTTTTATAATAAAAATAAGAACTCTGGAGTTTAGAGTAAAATATCCAAAAGTTATTAACTGATAGATCTGGGATTTAAACTCTGGTCCAAGACCAATGCAGTCTAAAATTAAATGTGGGTAGTACACCTTTTTCCTCATACGCATTTTACTGATGAAGAAATTGATTGTAATTAGCCATATATTTTTTTTTACCTGACTGACAAACAGAATTAAAATTATGTTAAATGTAATGTCTGTCTCATATAATATTAATCAAAATATAGTCTAGGACACTATAGGTGAAAATACAGAAGAACACAATATCAATGTGCTTGCTAGTAAATGAGACCAAACACTATAGAAAATAATATATTTTTACAAATCATAAAGAAAGAGAAGTTTTAGGAAGCCACTCCAATGAAGCTATACTCATCTTCAACATACTCGCTGGCCAAAAATATTTTTGGACTTCATTGATGAAAGCAAAACAAATAAAAAACTACAACAACAAAAAATCCAACATTTATTTCTACTCTTCCATGTTTAATTTTAAATTTAATAACTTTTTTTTTTAAGAAAAAAAAGTTGTCATTTTTATCCCTGGAACTTGAGCCACCTGTGTCTAAGAGTTGGGTAATAGAAATGTATCAGATAACAGACAGTGAATTTGGGCTTAAAGCAGAAATTGAGTGTATACAGAATTTATTTTATATAGGCAAAAATTTAAACATTTTTTAAAAGTGAATTACAATAATCTGTTTTGTGGAAATTATTTTCTATTAATAAAAGTGGTGGATGCAATATGTATATAGATACATAACAAAATTGGTAAAATATATGCATGCTTTTAAATACAAAAACAAAATTAAAATAAAGTTATGGGATAATCTTAGTAGAATTTTAGTGTTATTTGGGTTGTGAGTCTTAACCCTTCAAAGGCTGATTTTTAAAAAAATTTTTGGCAATGCCATGTTTTTTCACTAATGGAATGGATACTGAATCATTGTTTGTTGGTAGTTTTTTTTAATTATTTGGAAAAAAGGGGTGCCATCTGCAAGTGTGCTACATTGGTCCCATGTTTCATGAAGTACATCACAAACGCAGTACATACCAGTCCCATGGCCCAGGAAGTACATCATACTACCTAGTTATACTTGAGCCATAAACTATCAGGGAGGCAAGCACTTCATGACAGTTGTCATCAGGGAGGTTACTAAAGCAAGCAGGCCATATCAGTCCTGTGATTCATGAAGTATATCACACGCGCAGCACACATTGGTCCCTCGACCCAGAAGGTGCATCACAAATTGTTTTCACCCTGAAAATAACTCATTTACTTGAATATTTCTGAATACAGGTAACTGTACCCTCCCAATAACACAAAGGAAATAGTAAACATGCTTGCAAGACTCATCTAGCTGTACAGAAGCCAAAAGACACAAAAGTTTCACACAATCACTCCTCCAGGAAACATCCGCTCGTACAAATGGCTGTCAACATTAAATGTGGGGAAGACTAGCTTCCTTGTTTTTTAGGCAGTTGCACCAGTATCTGCGATGACCCCCTAATGTACTAATTGGCTCAAACACCTGCCAATGAACTTCCAGGGACAGAAAATATAACTAGAACATACATGTGACAGTGGCCATAAAGGGATTAAAGTTTTATTGCTGTGAGTAACTGACTATGGCCACATGTTATAAGAAGAGTGCCATTAATTCCTTCTCTTCCCCATCAGAAAGTAGAATCTACTTTTTCTTTCTCTTGAATCAAGGCTTGAGCAAGTACTTACCTGGCTAATTTGATGTGGAAGTTAAGATGTTCTTGTCTTTCAAGCCTAGGTTAAAAGAATCTTGCAGTTTCCACCTGGGGTCCTTGTAACACTCACTTGTAGATGCCTAAGAAGATTTATAAGAAGCTTAACTACCCTAGCAAGTGTATATGGAGAGGCTTTGAGACTATAATGAGAGGGGGGAGATCCCAGCAGCAAATAACCATCCAGTTATTCCCTTCAAGACATTAGGCAAGGGAGTTTACTTTTCTTTGATCCTCCAGACAAGACAGCTGAATACCACTGAGCAAACCTAACCCTTGCTTCATGGATCTGAAGACTCATCCAGCAGAATTAAAAAAAAAAAAAAAAAATCTTGATCAAGTTGGGTTTATTCTAGGAATGCAACTATACAATGGACATTTATTTATCTGCTTAGATTTATTTATCTGCTTAAATTCCTGACCCACAAAATTATGAAATATAATAAAGTGGCAGTTATTTTAATTAAATAAGTTTTGGGGTAGTTTATTATGAGCAACGAATAACCAAAGCACTAACAAAGAAAAACAAGTTATTTGATTTTATAGGTATTACAATGGTACATTCTAACTACAAAACGAATGGGATAATTAAATAAACTGCCTTAGTATCTCAGACCTGGCATTGAAGCTGAACTGTGAAAGTGGTTTAACACAGTATCTTAGGTGATCTCTGTGTTCAGTTGTTTATTTAAAAGATTTACTTATAGTCTGAAGTAAGTTTCCAGATGATCAATATTAATTATGTAAATATTTGACATGATAGAGGGTAAAGGCAGTAAAGAACCACCTTAAATTTTATAACTAGTTGGAATAAAATAGGCTTCTATTTAATGTATTAAAATTTGCATTCGTTCATTCATGCATAATGTACTCATTTAATCTTTGATGGAATCCTGACTCCTAGTTGAGGATTTTAAGACACCTAGGTATTTATCGCATAAGTCTGCCAATTACCTTGAATAGTGTTATAACTCAGGATGAACATTTTTGAAGAAACTGTAGTTGGCTGGGACACCCTGGTGTCATAGTGGTTAAGTGCTATGACTGCTAACCAAAAGGTTTGCAGTTCAAATCCTCCAGGCACTCTTTGGAAACTCTATGGGCCAGTTTTACTTTGTCCTATAGGGTCTCTGTGGGATCACTATGAGTTGGAATCGACTTAACGGCAACGGTAGTTGGCCTTTGTTTGATGGTTGTGGAGATAAAGTTTTAGAAATTTCTTGAGGGAACAGACAGGTCAAAATGATCATCATCAGCGAGAATAAATCATTTTACAAATTCAAAATAAATAAAGTCATGTCAGCAACTGAGGTAAAAATAAATAAATAAATAAATAAGGTAGACTGGTTAATCACAGCGAAGAATATGTCAGAAGAGAGAAATCTCATATTCATTGTATGCTGGATAAGCTTACTCAGTTAACTGCTTCTGAAGCTTTTATCTAAATATTGTTGCTCCCATGTATTTGGGTCATTATTTGATTAAAATAGTAAGAAAATACATTTATGGCACTTCATCCTAAAGCAGGGACAGTCCTATTCCTAAAGAAATATTTATAATTGAGAAATCTAGAGCTAATTTGTTTAATGTTACTGTGCAAGAATACAGAGACATTAGTACATATCCCTGATGCCATATTGTATATATGAATCAAAAGCATGTAAATACACTGATATAAGAGCAATAATAAATTTATAGTAAAAGGAAGAGTTGATAAACCATGTTGCAGTTGTTCAAAGATGAATTCACAGGCAAGGAAATAATTTAAGCAGGATTCTGTAAGTAGAAGAGAACGTCAAGAACCATATAAGAGATGAGAAAGGGTGCAAAAATTTTCAAAGGCAATGTCAAGTATAAATATTTGGAGGCAGAAAGAATATTACACACTCAGGAAATACCTGAGAAAACAATGCTACAGATGAAGGGATGGAATGTCTGGAGGAAAGCCTAAAGAGAAAGCGCTGTGACATAGTATAGAGAGAGAGCTAGCTTTTTAATCATGGAAGACCTACACACTAAGGGAACTAATTTTTTAAAAACAGAGATGATATAAAGAGGGGTCAAGAGTTCATTATTGAATCCCAAAGTTTCTGATTTTTCATCTCACCTCCGCCACTTGTTACCTGAGTGACAATGGACAGGTTACCTAATTACTCAGGGTCACAGTTTTTCTTCTCTGAATCAGCTCGATGGCACTGGGTTGTAACGTAACACACAGGGCAGTTTTGTGGATAAACTGAAAGAATCCAGGTAAAGCAATTGGTACAGTGTCTGGGACATAGGATATACTCAATAAATTTTAGACAGTATTATAAGCAAATACTTTATTCTCTAGCCAGTTTTTCATTTCCTTGTATGTTTGTTTTTGAAATATTAAAGGCAAAAGAAAGTCATGATATGAAATAAGCAGTAGCATTGGAGATGGAAAGAGGAGGACAGATGGGAGAGATGTTAAGGAGAAATAAGACAAAAGGGTTAGTGATTGGCCAAATCTAGGTGTTGTTTAAGGAGAGAATTTTATAATTAAATTTTGTAGTTGATTTCTTATTTGGGTAACTTGTCTAATGATGTTTTCATTAATAAAGAAGAAAGACGGTTTGTGGAGAAATGAGTAGAATCAAAAGTATTGATTCATCCATTTCATGGATGAAAGGAAGAAAAAATTAACATTTATTTCTACTCTTCTAGATTCTAAACTATATATTTAGTGTGTGTATATATATGCACATACACTGTGTGTGTGTGTGTGTGTATATATATACATATTAAAGTGAATATGTTTCATGGACCCTTAAAAAATTGTGTGCTCAATCTCAGGCAAAACTCTGTCAATATTCATTTTTGAGTTGTCTTGGTTGAAACCAGTTCTTTAAGGAAACTCATGTAAAGAGAGTAAGGAAATTAAAAAATAATTGATGACCAGAACATTAAAATATACCATTTAACGGTTTCATGAAAGAAGAGACAATTTGAAAGGAATAGTTGAGGAGTAAGGGGAGGTAGAAATAGTGTTAGCATAGAAACAAAAGGATTTAAGAATTTCAATTTGGAGAAAATGCTTAACACTGCCAAATGCTCAATAGAAAAGTAAAACAGGACTGAGAAGTATTATTTGGATATGAACTTAGGAAAAAATTAATGCCAATAAAAATAGATTGTTAAATATTCTTAGAAACATTGTTAAAATCTGAAATAAACCAATTTTAATTTGTCAGTTCACTTTAGTGTACTTTTACTCTTTCTTACCTACCAGGAAGCAGATGCCTTTTAATAATTTTCAAATATGTTTAAGTAATTTGAAATTGACATTTATTTTATTTTTCAAAACACAAAGCCATTTGATGTAGGAAAACGTATAGACAAAGATATTTTCTAAAATCTATATCATGTCATTTGCATTCAACTGTGTGGATTTTAACAAATTCTGGATAACATTGTGAAGAATGGGAATTCTAAAACACTTAACTGTGTTCATGAGGAGCCTGTACATAAATCAAGAGGTAGCCGTTTGAAAAGAACGAGGGAATACTGCATGATTTAAAGTCAGGAAAGGTGTGCATCGGGGTTGTGTCCTTTCACCATACTTAATCTGTATGCTAGCATATAATTTGAAAAGCTGGACTATATGAAGAAGAACAGAGCATCAAGATTGGAGGAAGACTCATAATGACCTGTGATATGCAGATGACACAACCTTGCTTGTTGAAAGTGAAGATGACTTGAAGGGCTTACTGATGAAGGTTAAAGACTACAGCCTTCAGTATGGATTAGACCTTCAACATAAAACAAAACAAAACAAAAAATCCTCACAACTGGGCCAATAAGCAGCATCATAGTTAACGGAGAAAAGATTGAAGTCATCAAGGATTTCATTTTACTTGAATCCACAAGCAACAATCATGGAAGCAGTCGTTAAGAAATGAAAAGATGCATTGCATTGGGCAAATCTGCTGCAAAAGACCTCATTAAAATGTTAGAAAGCAAAGACGTCACTTTAAGGGCTAAGATGCTCCTGATCTAAGGCATAGCGTTTTCAACCACCTCCTATGCATGCAAAACCTGGGCAGTGAATAAGGAAGACCCAAGAAGAATTGATCCCTTTGATTGGATTGCCACAGTGACTACAATAATGGGCTCGAGCATAACAATAACTGTGAAGATAGCACTACCTGGCAGTGTTTTGTCCTGTTGTACATGGGGTCACTATGAGTCAGAATTGACTTGACAGTACCTAAAAACAACAATACACAGTTATCACTTTAAAAATTTATATAAAATAATTTTATAGAGAATTTCCTAGGAACTATGTACTGAATCTAACCCTGGAAAAAATTATCTGCAATGATTTATTCTAATTCAACCTTAATATTGTTCAATTTATATGTACTTTAAAAAAAATTATCATTTTTTTCCAAATGCAGGCTTTGAAAGACCCATGATATTATTTTAGGAACTATAGGGTGCCAAAAATCAAACACAGATTTTGAAATCAACAGTGAAAATATAATTGGAGAGGGCATCCAATTTTTATTGGAAAAACTGTTTCCTCAATACATACATATACTTCTAAATATACATATACTTGTAAATATAAATATAAAAGGAATCCATGTGGGTCTTTATATATATATATCTACCTTTCAATATGAAGCTATATAATTCTATCACTTCTAAAATCCCATTAAGTAATTTCTGTAGTTTACTCCCATTGGCATAACTGAATTATATTTTCTTTTTAGTAATAAACTGGAATTAAATTAAGTTAAATTTTAATAATACAATTTTGGATATTATGCAGAAATTATGCATAGTAATTTTGGTACTCCATTAATCAGGAAATAAAATGTACATATAAACTATGATTTATTGAGGAAAAATGCCATCTTACATCTGGTGCATGGTCTAAGGTCTAATCCTGCATGCAACACACTAAGAAATCTCACACTAACCATGGATTAAAATTAAAATTAAACTGCATAATGAGGCATATATTTAAAAATGATCTTTTATTTGTGATTTCACTTGGAAAATATCACTATCCAAACTGTTGCAATACACATCTTTTAAAAATATAAATCATTTTTCAAAATGTATGAAAAATAAGCCTTAATATTTTATGAACCTGCAATAATTTAGTGAGCAATACATTTCTTTTAGAATAGTACTTATATATTCTAGGAGATACTCATTAAAAAAAAATCACAATAGTTTTCTACATACAAGGTTATGAAACAGGGAATGTTTCAGGGCATCTGAAATTTCAGTTAGGTTTTTAATTCCACTGTCTTGGAAAACACTTCAAGGGATACCTACAAATAGTCTCTTCATGTTTGGAGCATATTGATTGGTCGTCAAGGTAGTGTTGTTTTCAGATTTGATGGTGATTATCCTTCTTGATGCATTTGAATTATGGTGCTGGTGAAGAATACTGAACATACCACGAGCTGCCAGAAGAACGAACAAATTTATCTTGGCAGAAGTACAGCCAGAATGCTCCTTAGTAAAGAAGATGGAGAGATGTCATCTTACATACTTTGGGAATGTTATCAGAAGGCACCAGTCCCTGAAGAAGGACATTAGGCTTGGTAAAGCAGAGGGTCAGCAAAAAAGGAAGACCCTCAAAGAGATTGATTGACAAAGTGCTGCAACAATAGGCTGATACATAGCAAGGAATGAGAGGATGGCAGGAGACCATCAGTATTTGGTTCTGTTGTGCATAGGGTCCCTATGAGTTGTAATCAACTGGAAGGCATCTAACAACAAACAACAAATTGCTTTATATTGTTAATGGATTTTAGTGAACACACAATTAAAAAATACCTGGATAAAACATAGCTATCCATTCCATAGAAAACATGTTTCTTTTTTACTGCTAATCTATTTTGAAGGACAAAATAATTAAGCACTTTATTTTCTTTTTGTCTTTTAAGTTACAATCCCAAGTTACAATACAAGTCATATATTTGAAATCATAAAATTTAGATATTTATGGAATAATATCAAACCATTACTTAACCAAAATTATCTCTGTTTGAAATAGAAAGTAATGCAAACATGCAAAACCATAAAGGAATTTTAAATAAATATAAAGCATTCTCCTCTTTTTTTTTCTATGTCTATGTTGAAAAGAAAATGCACAGTCTTATTCAAGAATTTTCAGAAGTAGTGAAAAGTTGTATTTTAATTAATGCCAACTTGTTGAAAATATAATAGGAATGTCTTAATCACTATTTACCTTAAATATTTTACACTAAATTATGTATGTCTTCCAATTAAATATTTTAAGTCTTTAGATATTTTAAAATGTAAATTATAAATTGTGTACCAATTTTGTATTAATTATGCTTAAAACATAAATTACATACTTCCAAAAATATTATTTGCAGTTTAAAATTATGACAAGTTTCTAATATAATAATATTTCCACAATGACTAATTTCAGCTCATTGTAATTCTTATTAATAACTCATTGCAGTAGAGTCAGTTAGGCTCATAGCCACCCAACCGGACAGAATGGAACTACCCCAGAAGGTTTCCAAGGTTGTAACGTTTATGAAAGCAGACTGCCACATCTTCCTCCTGAGGGGTGGCTGGTGGGTTCAAACCGCCAACCCTTAGTTAGCAGCCAAGCGCCTAACTACTGCACCACCAGGGCTCCTTATAAATAGAGTTTGTTTATATCAAAACATAAATATTAGAAAGAATGAGGAGGAGGAGGAGTGAATCGTGAGTTATGGAAATGTAAATAAAAGATAATTAAAGGAGAAAAAGAGATATTATGCAGTAACTAATTGATGCCAAGCTAATTGAACATGTTGCATGTGTGAATGGTATATTTTAAAACTAAGATCAAATACTTTTGCCTTAATAATTTGATGGCTACAACATTTTTGCCAGTATACTGCATAAAATATATATTTTTAAAGTGCCTCCATATGTTTCCTGTGAGTTTGTGGAACTTACAAATACAGGCTCTCCACAAATAGTCATTTGGGTTGAATGAGTCCTTTTGTATTATTTTTGTCTTCTTTAGTATTTTTTAGTCATAACTTATCATTATTGACAGCAATGGGTTTGGTTTTATTTTGGTTTTTTAATCATAAACTTAGTCATGCCATGAATAGTGTCCAGATAAAGAAAAAGTTGCCTAAATAGCTATTCTATTTACTTATAATTTTAGCAATCTAAACAGATTATATGAAGCTATGAACTCTGTATTTTCCTTTGCATGACTTCTTTACATACTTATGAATTAAGGTAATGTCATTCAGTTCTCTAAGATATCGATATTCTGGAAAAGTACTTATCCAAGACACATGTTGTTGCTGTGTGCTGTTCAGTTGATTCTGACTGAGAGTAATCCTATAGGACAGAGTAGAGTTGCCCCATAGGGTTTCGAACGATGTAATTCTTATGGGGACAGATTGCCACATCTTTCTCCTGAAGAGCAGCCTAACTTCTGGTTATCGGACTAGCACCTACCCCTGAGCCACAAGGGCTCCTTTACAGAACACGTAATCAACTACAAAATAGAGATGTGTCAACTAAGTGGAAATAAATAATATCTTTTACACATTATTCATATATATATATCTATAATATAAAATTATTGAAACATAATTTTATACTAAATAAAATTTTGCACTTCTGATTTAAATAAAATGTGTTTTAAAAGATCTATTGACTTTAAGATCACGTTCTAGTGTAAAAGCAGAATGAGTTTAAAACAGATTAATGCAATGGCACCTTTATGTAACTCTAATGATACATGTTAATACAAAATACTTGCTGTAGTTTATTTGCCATCATAGTTAATTTAACTATACATATGTATGCACATTAATAGTATATTTCCTTTGAAATTCCATGAAAAAAATGTAGTTTAAAATACCATGAAACTACTTTAAATATAGTTAACTACATATCTGGTAAATTACTTAGGATAAAATAGAACAATTTGATTTTATAGCACCGTAAGTAACTATGATTTCCTAATGAAAGACACTTTCTAAATGCATCATTTTTTTTCCTCCACACGAAACACAATTATGTTAATAATTTGTATTTAAGGCACAGAGAACACCTGTGGCTTGAAATTTGAAATGATATATTGAGTTTCAATTGTTATTTTAATGCGTTTTTTCTTCTGTACAAAGCGTGGAATACAAAGCATCAATATAGCTTTCACACTGAGCTGAGATGCAATCACTCTAGGCTCAAGTGAGGGTCTCATAGTGTTATCACAAGATTGCAAACAGCTTCTTATGCACTACAGCAGTATGGACACCTTAAGAAAGCTTTCAAATGATAACCATGCTGAGCTCAAATGAGACAATTACGGATTTAAATGGATTTAGTAGTAATAAGAAAATTATGAATGTGCTGAACAGTAAAAGAAAAAAGTCATTCTAACTACGGAAAATGTGGAATATGCATTTTTTCTTGCTAACGTTAATTTCTATATTTTATTTTTTATATAATCAAAATTAAAAATTATTTGATAGGCCATATCTCAAATAAGGATGTGTAATAAGATTCTAAATACAGTTTAAGAAAACCTGTACAGTTGATTAAATACATATTTTTTAAGGAATTTTAGGGTTCTGTTGTCACTGTATTTTTTTTTTTTTTTTAATTTACTTTATTAGGCTGGTAGTAAACATTTGAGCCTCTTACACAAGAAGACTGCACTAGAAGTTTGGTTTTCTAATAGCAGAGAATGGCTTACCTTTAACGTTCATGATTATTGCTCTTTATTTGTCTTCATCATCTAGTGTCGAAGCAGGTCTTTTGTTGGTGTTGTCTGCAGTGTATTCCACAGACTTCACACAGCATTTCTGAAGTGCACTCACCTTTGTGGCGAATGTATTTAGCTGAAAGTTCATATATACATGTTTTCTAAAAGTTTATCATCATAAATTTATCTTGAGCTCTATAAGGTTATATAAAAATCTTAAAGTTTTTTTTTAGGCCCATAGTCAGGAATTGTCTCTTATTTCTCTTAAGAAGTATTGATTAGATCTTCATTTTCCCTTAAAATGATTGTACCAAAAAATGAAAACCACAGATAGCCAGTCGATTCTACCTCATGGCAGCCTCATGTGTTACAGAGTAAAACTGCTCCGTTGGGTTTTCTTGCTTGTAATATTATAGAAGAAGATCACCAGGCCTTTCTTTCTTGGTGGCTCTGGGTGAGTTCTAATCACCACCCAGTAAATTAGTGAAAAAAAAACCTTTGCCATTGAGTTGATTTCAACTCATAGCAACCCTGTAAGACAGAGTAGAACTGCTCTGCATAGTTTCCAAGGACTGCCTGGAGGATTTAAACTGCTGAGCTTTTGGTTAGCAGCTGCAGCTCTTAACCACTACGCCACCAGGGTTTCCTTTACGTGAGTAATTGAGTGCAAACTATTCACTCCACCCAGTGACCTAAAATGATTGTAATGGCCTGGCTTATCTCTGAGCTCTCTTACTGGGTTTAAAAAAAAAAAAAAAAGATTTGAGGTTAGTTTTTTCATCAGAGGAAAAATAATTCATCCTTGGGATTTATTTTGCAAGAATAATTTTTCTTCGTGTGTTAAGTACACATAAAAAGGTTAGAGCTTCATGAAAAGTGTTTGGGAAAAAAAAAAAAAAAGCTCAAGACCATGGGAATACGAAAGGGGTAGAGGGAATAGAAAGAAAATGTGATTCTGAGGTGCTTCTCAGCCAGGGAAATACCCTTGTCCTCGTCCCCTGATTTGTACGGAGAATGAAAAGAGCAATAATCCCTTGCTCTGGGGATCTGATGTCACCAGAAAATTCAGTTAAAGGCCATGAATAATTCTAAGAACTGATGGGTTCTTGGCCTGCTCCTAACTTGGGTTTCTAGTATGAGACTTCTGGGCAGGCTAGACTCAGGTAGCTAGGGTATAGGTGGTGAGGCCAGAGAAAAAGATGGCCTGGTTTGTTGTCAGTTCCTGTGTAGTACAGATAATGTATGGAGAGCCAATGGACCTACCAGCCTATGGGACAAGGACACAAAGTGAAACAGTAAACAGGTTTCTGATTTATTTAGAAAAAGATTCATTTAATATAATGAGCTAACATCTGAGGTCGTTACTATAGCAAGCACATCATAGAATTTGCTAGGTAGTGCCCACCCGTGCACAACCATGAAGCCAGAATCTCACCTTCTCTCCAAAGTCAGGACCTCATGTAAGCCTCTTTCTTATATGTCCAGATGCCATTTTGAAGGAGAAGAGAGGTCTGAAAAACTGGTTTAATTTATACTAAACACACTGACTTTAAACCTAAATATAGTAAATTACTATATCAAAATTATTTTAAGCCCAGATTAGAAGTGAATATGTCTTTTTTTTTTTTTCTCTATACTCCATAGCAGCGCTTGGCTCATCTGATAGATCACATCTGTTACAGAGACTAAAGTTGCTAATTTATTTGCACATCCGAGTTGTAGTTGTGAACAAAACTCAATGCTGCTACTCATGAATAACGCCTTTTAAACTAAAATTTAAGCAATTCGTAATAGAAAGAGACTTTGTGGAGACTTTGTGAGTCCCATTGTGATATTTGAACCTTGCATTAGTTAGTCAAAGAAGGAAATACATTAATTGTGCCAGGAGCAGTATTGCCTAAGAATGGCCCTGGGTGCTCAGGACAAGTCCTTCAGTGGTGCAAACTGTTAAAATGTTCAGCTGCTAATCCAAAGTTTAAAGGCTCAAGTCCCCCTAGAGGTTCATCACAAGAAAGGTCTGGAGATATATTTCTGAAAAATCAGCCATTCAAAACCCTACGGGGCACAGCTTCACTCTGACCCACAGTTGGCCATGAGTCGGAATGGACTCCATAGCAACTTGTTGGTCAGAACAAGGAAGGCATGTTTTCCCGGTTACAGCTCACTACCCCTAGGCCAAGGGGATGTAATGTTTCAGGGCACCACAGGACTTAGGTCCTCAGAAGCATCGTGGTTGGAGTTTCCAGGCAACTCCTGTAAATAGTAGGCATTTCAGTCTAACTGATACCAAGCAACCATGTAGACCATTTCACTGCCCATCTCCCCTCACTCCCACTTGTAAAAATGGAGGCCCATGTTGCAACATGGGATCTCTCCAGTGGAAGGAAACTAAGGACAAGTATAGCTGAGAGCTGGCCCTGGCAAGCCAGCCCATTAGATGATGTCAAGCCTGAAGAACTGTGTGATTCTGTCTTGCTGATACTACCCTTGTGAGTTTTGTCCTTTTCCAATGAACCCTATTCCTTATCCATGGTTTGTGACTTTATAGAAATCTTCCTGAGTCTTGGTGGAACTAGTGAAGGCTCTGAAGGGACTCATCCAGAACAATGCATTTTAGACCCTAAATAATAAAAAAATTCCACTAAGTAGATGAATTACTGTTTCGGCTACATCATTTTGCATATTTCTATTTAAAGGGCAATTCTTGGAAACTTTTCGTTACTTAGGCCTTATTTGAGAAATAGAAGAAATTTTTAAAAAGAGAAGAATATTTTTAAATTAGTTAATTCTACAAGTTCTATTCATTTTGTAGCCATGCTTTCTAAAGAAAATATTACTAAAGTAATTATTGCCTAGTGGAAGACATTCTGCTTCAATGTCAAAATAAGTTTCATTTTATAAAATGAAAGAGGAACACAAACTGACAGATATGCATGATCACAAATGTAAAATAAACAGCACGACCTGTCTTTTTACCCCCTTTAGTTGTAAAACTTTTCCTTGTACCTGCAGATTGTGAACTAGAGGATAATCTGATATTTAGCAGCCATCTTTACATAAGAAATCAGAAATTTTCTTAGCTAGTTAAAAATCGCATCAGGTCCATACTTTAACCCATGTTATGGTTGTTGTTAGTTGCTATCAAATCGGCTTCCACCGTGGTGACTTCCTGTATAGCAGAACCAAACGGTCTTGTGCCATCTGCATGATTGTTGGTATGTTCTGGTTATTATGTCAGTTCATCTCATTGAGGGTTTCCCCTATTATTATTTTTTTTGACCCTCTACCAAATATGAGGTCCTTTTCTAGTGATTGATCTGTTCTGATGATGCATCCAATGTAAGCAAGCTGAAGTCCTGCCATTCAAACTTATAAAGAGCGTCTGGGTTGTATTTCTTCAAAGGTTTATTTGTTCATTTATTGTGGTAGAGCAGAGTATATTCAGTATTTATCCCCAAATCACAGTTCTAATGCACCAATTCTTCTTCTGTCTTCACTTTTCATTATCTAACATTTGCATGCATATGAGGTAATTGAAAAAACCACAACTTGCTTCACCAAAAAATTAGTCATAAAACTGACACCTAACACTGTTGTTGCTGGTGGTGCCATGGAGTCAACCCGATGTGACAGAGTAGGACTGCCCAATAGGATTTTTTAGCTGTAATCTTTATGGACGCAGTTTGCCAAGCCTTTCTCCTGCTAAGCCTCTGGGGGTTCTAATGACTAACTTTTGGGTTATCAGCCAAGTACTTAGCCATTGTGTCATCATCTAACCCTATTCCCTTTCAAATTAAAAAAAAAAAAAAAAAAAACTGTTATTACACCAATTAAGAAAATCTAGCTCTGTAAATTCCAGGGAGTGCAGGAGAAGTATGATGAATTAAAATTTGATTCAGTGTTTTATAAGTCTTCTTGAAATTAGACAATGTTCCACTGTTTTTCATAAGGTTTTTACTGGCCAATTTTTTCAGAAGTAAACTGCCAGGTACTTCCTCCTAGTCTGTCTTAGTCTGGAGGCTCTGCTGGAACCTGTTCACCAAGGATAACCCTGCTGGTATTGGAAATACTGATGACAAGCTTCCAGTATCACAGCAACACACAATGCATGTATTGTGTTGGGCAAATCTGCTACAAAAGACCACTTTAAAGTGTTAAAAAGCAAAGATGTCTCCCCTGATAAGCCATAATATTTTCATCACTTCATAAGCACAAGAAAGCCGGACAATGAATACGGAAGATCAAAAAAGAATTTATGCCTTTGGATTATGGCGTTGGTGAAGAAAATTGAATATAGTATGAACTGCCAGAAGAATGAACAAATCTGTCTTGGAAGAAATACAGCCAGAGTGCTCCTTGGAAGAAAGAATGGTGAGACTTCTTCTCATTTACTTTGGATATGTCATCACAAGGGACCGGTCCCTGGAAAAGGACATCATGCTTGGTAAAGCAGAGGGTCAGAGAAAAAGAGGAAGATTCTTTACAAGACAGATTGACGCAGTGGCTGCAACAATGGGCTTAAACATAACAATGATTGAGAGGATGGTGCAGGACCATTCAGTGTTTCATTATGTTGTACACAGTGTCACTACGAGTCAGAACCAAAAACGACAACAACTTGAAATTAGACAGAAATATTGCTTTGTTCTAAAAATAACCTGAGCTTTTACTGGAAGATGTCAGTGCCCTTGCATTTTTTGATGTGGACCAGGGGGCATGATAACAGTAGGTGTGATAGTCTCATGATGTTGTTGTTAGATGTCATCAAGTCTGTCCCAACTCATATCTACCCAGTGTATAACAGAAGGAAACACTGCCCAGCCCTGCACCATCCTCACAATCATTGCCATGTTTGAGCTCATTTTAGCCACTGTGTCAATCCACCTTGTTGGGCGTCTTCCTCTTTTTTGCTGACCCTCTACTTTACCAAGGATGATGTCTTTCTCCAAGGACTGGTCCCTCTTGATAACGTATCCAAAGTAGGTAAGATGAAGTCTCCCCTTCTACAGACCATTCTGTTGGTACCTCTTCCAAGACGGATTTGTTGGCACAGAGGCTAAGAGCTCAGCAGCTACCTGACAGGTCATCAGTTTGAAACCACCAGCTACCCTGTGTGAGAGAGACACGGCAGTCTTTTTCTGTAAAGATTACAGTTCTCTTGTGATATCTAATTTTTCAGGATCATATAAAGAACCTAGAGAACTCGAATAAAAACAAATTAATTGAATGTTGTTTTAAATATATTTTCTATGTTAATAACCACTACTAAAATATAGATAAATTCAAATTTGTTGATTACAGGAGAAATGGTGACGTAAATATGCATATGAAGAATTATTTTTTTTACCATTTGGTTCAAAACTTTTAAAATAAAACAAGAAAAAATAAATTAAGATTGTTCAGATGGTGTTTAATCACTTTATTTTATTCAATAACCCTATTTGAACTGCATTGAATGACTAATTTTAAAAAAATTATTTTATTTTCATGTTATAGTGTTAGAGACCTCATTTTAATGTGCAAAGTTATAAGGCTAGGTATCAAGATTATTGATAGAAACGTATCTCTTTTGTCATGACTTTTTGAAGTTAAATACCATTACAAAATGATATAGGAAAAACAGGTATTTATTCTTTAATAAAAGTAAAAATGTATAAAAATTATAAACTAAGATAAAAAAATAAGATACACACTTTTAAAATGATATTTTGTTTGCTTCAAGTTCGTTACAGGATTGAAGAATCAGTAATGGTGCAAAATATTTTTGAACTTTGATTTTTTAATAATATCATCCACTTAATAAACAGTGTCAGTACTGAAAAAAATGTGTTTAAAGACACCTTTAGTGTCACAATTCAACTAAAAATAAAATAAATCCCTGAAAGGAAATGTGCTCTTTTTTCATTATTCAAAGAATGTATTATTTAAATAACTTGCTTCAATTACTGTAGACATTGCAGGGGCATATCCAAATCGGATAATGAAATCAATTATATGGATTTTGACAGAAAACATTTGAGTATTTACATCCTGAATCTGGTGATGCCAAAATCATCTAAGGATATTCTAATGTGCACAGAGTTCATTGCTTAAACTGAACTCCATTCAGTTGGGAAATGCCTATCAGCACTGTGTTTTGTGACACACACTAATTACAAAGTTAATTTTGCAAATCTCATAAGCTTAACACTTTAAAGATTTATTTGAATTCTTTAAATGATATGCCTAACAATGTTCTGAGCATATTAAGCAACTTTATTAAACTCAAGTAAATTATTATTTTAGCTAAAAATGACATTGGGTTTCTTTAAAATTAATTTCTATTTTTGGCACCCTAAATATTAAAGAGAATGTTTAAGCTTAAGAGATCAGTTGAAAGAAAAGAAAAAGAAAAAATTGAAACAGTCAGTCTAACCTCAAAAATATCTTCTTAACTAAAATATTTTGAACTCATCTCTCTTTCTTCCTTTAAAACAGCAGTTTGAGAGGAGATCCTATGGTGTTTCCATAGATTACCTTTTCTTTTTTTTTTTCATCATTACCAATAGTAGCCTTTCCAAGTCCAGTTTTATCTCATCATGGTACTAAGTATCCTATTATAATGCCAATTTTTGAGGAAATAAAGCTATTAAAATACATTTCTGGGAAGGATTTCAACTCAGCATTGGAGTCATGATGTTATTAGAGTAAAACAAAGGCATTGACCGGAACTATTTATTAATTTGAAAGTGTTTGTCAATCTTGTTTGATTGAAAAAAAGGGGTATAGTTGGCTTGAGAATATACATACACACACATATATATACATGCATAATATACATATAATATATATATTATATATAATATAATATATTATATTATCCTTGGGTAGTGCAAATGGCTAATATGCTTGGATGTAAGCAAAAGATTGGAGGTTGAGTTCACCAAGGGATACCTCAGAAGAAAGTCTTGGTGATATGTTTCCAAAAAATTAGACAATGAAAACCCTGTGGAGCAGAGTTCTACCCTGACACCCTTGGGGTTGTCATGAACAAAAATTAACTTGAAGACAATTTTTTTTAACATAGACAATATGTTTAATATAGGCTAAAAAAAAATTTTTTTTTAATATGTTACAAGATAAAGGTAACATGGTAAAATAATAATAATCATTCCATCCTATCATCTCTATTTGTATCAATTTAATAATCTAGCACAAATAAACTGTTCTATGATGCTCTTAAATCCTGTAAGGTATAAGTCAATACTATGCTTTAAAAATACATATTATAAGCACTCATAATATAAAATTAGAAATAGAAATATGTCTTGCTTTGTGAGGCTCTCTGTTATTAACAATAAATCTTTAGAAACCCATGTCATTACAAAATTATTCATAAAATCTCTGAACTTAGACATAGAACCAGGTGAAGTATGTAAAAATGTAAACAATTCTAAGTTTATTTTGATCTGACGCACTGGGGTTAAAAAAATAATAAATAATAAAGTAATAATAATAATAAATAAATAAAATAAAAATAATAATAATAACAGTTAATCTTTGTAAACTAGCTCTGAGAAATAAATCTAAACAACCCCCCTAATCTCCACCCTTGCAGAAGAATGGTACATTTAGCTAATTCTCTAACCTTGGAGAGAAGACTTAACATACCAGTCTGATGTCACACTCGTCCTTATCCTGGGAAGCAAAGGTAAGAATTTCACAAACCCTGAATTTCTGCTCACAGAATGCCACCCTGTCGATTATGACACTTTCCAAAGAGAAGTCCCTGCCAGAGGTGTGGGTTGAGACTCTGCTAGCTTCCTTCAACCTCAGACCCTGGCTATGAGAGACCTCTGCCAAGTTCAATCCCTGGTCAAGCCTTCCTCCAGAGACTTCTCCTTAAATACAAACACCTGAAGTCTAAAGATTTTGACTCTAACCATTGCATTAACATTGTGATTGTAATAGTTAATTCTGATTCCCTGGTTCTGAAGGAGAATGGTGAGGTTTTATGTGTGTGCTTTGCCATGATCACCTTTCAATGTATGTCAAAGTGGAATATCTCTCTATTGATTTCCAAGTTTAAAATAAAAAATCCTACAGGACATAAACCTTTTTCTATTATATTCCAATTACCTTATCAGACATAAAAAATAAAAAGGCGACTTCAAAAAATGAGCATGACTCAATTAGACCCTCAGAAAAATATATTTTACTGCCATTCTTGCACATTATGTATTTGCCAGTGGCTCCAAATTGGAAAAGGTCATCCCCCTATTACTATTATTAGTGTTTAACAAAGAACTCAGGTCAGGTATTGAATAACTGGATCATTAGTAATAGAAGTAACAACCAGCATTTCTAGTTATTATGTATGTGAGCTAAAGATCTCTAAAATTGCTAGTTTTAGCACTATATTCGAGAGAAAGTTATTTTCTCAGCCAAATGTACTTTTTTGCAGTTTTCAAATTGGGATTTTATTTTTAATACTGACTATTTTTATGGCATAAAACTTAAGGAGGAATTGCATAGTAAAATTAGTTTTCTAGTGTACAGTATTTTATGTTTTGACAAACATTTAAGTGATACTTTTGACACTAAAATAAAGATATGGAACTGTACTATCATCCCCCACCTCGCATCTCAAATTCAGATACCCCTTTGGAATCAAACCTTTTCTCATGTTCTGCCAGTGGTAACGTTATTTCCCTAATATTTTGCTTTGCTGCCATGTCATATAAATAGACTAATACAATATGTAGCCTTTGAATCTTAGTTTAATCCATCTGAGATTTATTCATGTTGTTGTGTGAATCAATAGCCTGTTCCTTTGCAATTGATAAGTAGTATTCCATTGAACCGACTCAACGGCACCCAACAACAACAGTATTCCATTGTTTGACCATACAACAGTTTATCTGTTCACCAGTTGAAGGAGATTTGGGTCGTTTCCAGCTTTGGACAATTATGTATGACATGATTGTCAGAGTTTGCATACAGGTTTTTGTATGCAATAATTTTTATTTACCTTGGGATAGCTGCCTCATATTTTAAGTATGTGTTTAATTTTATAAAAACTGCCAAACTGTTTTCCAATATGTCTGTAACATTTTGCATTCGTATCAGCAGTATATGAGAGTTCCAGTTGCTTCAGACCTTCTAGTTACGTTATTACATATTTATAATTTATATAGAAACACATATCTTAGATTATTGTTGTTGTTAGGTGCCATAAATAGGTTCTGACTCATAGTCCCCCTATGTACAACAAGACGAAACACTGCCCAGTCCTGCGTCATCCTCGCGATCTTGCTATGCTTGAGCCTGTCGTTGCAGCCACTATAGCAATCAATCTCCATATGAGTATCTTCCTCTTTTTCAGTGCCCTGTACTTTACGAAGTATGATGTCCTTCTCCAGGGGCTGGTCCCTCCTGATGACATGTCCTAAGGAGCATTCTGGCTGTACTTATTCCAAGATATATTTGTTCATTCTTCTGGAAGTCCATGGTATATTCAGTATTCTTCACCAACACCATAATTCGTAGGCATCAATTCCTCGGTCTTCCTTATTCATTGCCAAGGTTTCGTGTGCCTATGAGGTGACTGAAAATGCAATGGCTTGAGCCAGGCACACCTTAGTCCTCAAAGTGACATCCTTGCTTTCTCATACTTTAAAGAGGTCTTTTGCGGCAGATTTGCCCAATGCAATAAATCATTTGATTTATTGACTGATGTTTCCATTGGCGTTGATTGTGAATCCAAGTAAATCCTTGATTACTTCAATCTTTTCTCCATTTACCATGATGTTACTTATTGGTGCAGTTATGAAGATTTTTGTTTTGTTTATGTTGAGGTGTAATCCAACTGGAGGCTGTGGTCTTTGATCTACATCAATAAGCGCTTCAAGTTCTCCTCACTTTTAACAAGGAAGGCTGTGTTATCTGCATAAATGTAGGTTCTAAATGACTCTTCCTCCAATCCTAATGTGACATTCTTCTTCAAATAGTCCAGCTTCTCAGATTATTTGCTCAGCATACAGTATTTATTACATTATTAAAACAAAAAACAAACCAGTTGCCATCAAGTCAATTCTGACTCACAGTGACCCTAGAAACACTGGTGACATAATGGTTAAACACTCAGTTGCCAACCAAAATGTCAGTGATTAGACAACTCATCATTGTTCCTCAGGAGAAAAGATCTGGCAATCAGCTGTGGTAAAGAATATAGCCTAGGAAACCCTATGGGTAGTTCTACTTTGTAGTATAAGGTTCCTATGAGTCAAAATCAACTTAATGACACACAAAAACAACAACACACACACACATATGTAGTAGCTGTGGTAGCAAAGTGGTTAAGGACTCCACTGCTAACATAAAAGTGGACAGTTCGAAACTACCAGCCATTCTGCAGGACAAATGTGGTAGTCTGCTCTGTAAAGATAAATTTACAGCTTTGGAAAGCCTATAGGAAAGTTCGACACTGCCCAATAGGGTCACTATGAGTCAGAATCCACTCAGTGGTGATAGTATGGAGATATATATATATACACACATATATATAATATTATATTATCAATATATATAAAGAGAGAAAAAGAGAAAGAAGCCTTTTTAATGGGCGTAAGGTAGTATTTCTTTGAATTTTTATTTTCCTAAGGACTGATGATGTTGAATATCTACCAAATCTTTTTGGTGCAATGACTTTGTGCATTGCTTCCATCTGCTTTTGATATTTTCTAAGTCATTCAATATTTTGCCCATAGAATCCTTCAAAATTGCAACTTGAGGCTTGAATTTTTTCTTCAGTTATTTCAGCTTGAGAAATGCTGAGCATGTTCTTCCCTTTTGGTTTTCTAACTCCAGGTCTTTGCACATTTCATTATAGTACTTACTTTGTCTTCTCAAGCTGCCCTTTGAAATTTTCTGTCCAGCAATTTTACTTCATCATTTCTTCCATTCACCTTAGCTACTCTATGTTCATGGGCAAGACTCAAAGTCTCTTCTGACATCCATTTTGTTCTTTTCTCTCTTATTAACGACCTTTTCTCTCATCATATATGATGTCCTTGATGTCATTCCACAACTCATTTTGTCTTCGGTCGTTAGTGTTCAATGTGTCAACGCTGTTCTTGAGATTGTCTCTAAATTCAGATGGGGTATACTCAAAGTTGTATTTTGGCTCTTGTGAACTTGTTTTAATTCTCTTCTACTTCAACTTGAACTTGCAAATTATCAATTGATGATCATTTGAAACAATTGAAGGAATACACAGTCACTGTACCACGAAGAATTGACTGACGTTCAAATCTTTCAGGAGGTAGGATGTGATCAAGAACCGATGGCATTGAAGGAAGAAGTCAAAGCTGCACTGAAATCATTGGTGAAAAACAAGGCTTCAGGAATTAAGAGAATATCAGTTGAGATATTTCAACAAAGGGATGCAGCACTGGATGTGCTCACTTATCTATGTCAAGAGATTTGGAAGACAGCTACCTGGCCAACTGACTAGAAGAGATCCATATTTGTGCCCATTCCAAAGAAAAGTGACCCAAGAGAATGCAGACATTATTGACCAATATCATTAATGTCACAAGCAAATAAAATTTTGCTGAAGATCTTTCAAAAGTGGTAGCAACAGTACATCCACAGAGAACTGCCAGAAATTCAAGCCAGGTTCCTAAGAGGATGTGGGACAAGGGATATCATTGCTAATGTCAGATGGATCTTGGCTGAAAGCAGAGAACACCAGAAAGATGTTTACTTGTGTTTTATTGACTCTGCAAAGACATTCAACTGTGTGGATCATAACAAATTACAGATAACATTGCGAAGGATGGGAATTCCAGGACACTTAATTGTGCTCATGAAGAACCTGCATATATATCATAAGGCAGCAATTAGAACAGAATATGGGATACTGCATGGTTTAAAATCAGTAAAGGCATGCATCAGGGTTGTACCCTTTCACCATACTTATTTAACCTGCATGCTGAGTTGAAATTGATGCACCAAAGCCAAAAACTTGTTTCAGAAGTTGAGATTGATGATGTTGCACAGGAACACCAGGACGGTATGAAAAAGTTAGTAAGTCACAAAATGAGGCTTCACTAGAAGAGCATGGCCAGCTAACCAACCTGGTCTGAAAACAGCTCGAGAAGCAAGTACAGGAGACTGTTGTGGGGTATTTATGGTTGTTAGGTGCTCATACACACGCTGGGCTTATGTGCTTCAAATTTCATGCCTATGTCAAAGGAGAAAACACCAGGCTGTCCCATCAGCTTGCCCAGATGTGGGATAAAAAGGGAAGACAGAAAGATGTGAATTAAAAGCAGTCAGCAGTTGAACATTAAAAATGGAGTCGAACATCAAAAATAGAGTTGAACTCTTTATTACAGTAATGCTGGCAGAACAAACAATTGGGAAGTGTTTTTTCTTTGCAATTTCCTGGAAGGGTTTGCTTTACAAAAAAATAATAAATATCTCACTGTCGAATTGATTCTGACCCATAGCGACCCCATAGGACAGACTAGAACTGCTCATAGGGTCCAGGAAGCAATTTTCTGGAAGAGTTTGCATACGGTTAGTATTATTTCTTCCATGCCAACTTGATTGTTTTACAAGTGAAGTCATCTGATACTGCAGTTTTCTTTGTTGGAAGGTTATTAAGAACTAATTTGTTATTCTTTAATAGCTATGTTAATATTCAGATTATCAGTTTATTCCTTAGTGATTTTTGCAAATCATTGTGCTTATCAGTATGCATAAATGCAAAAAGTCTAATATTTTCAATTTGTGGACATAATATTGTTTATAGTGTATTCTTATCCTTTATTGACCATAAGGTCTGCATTGATGTACTGATGTCTTTTCTTTCATTAATGTTTTTGGTAAAGTATGGTTTCTCTGTCTCTGTTTTCCCCCATGTTTCGTCTGACTAGAGGTTTATCAGTATCATTGATTCCCTCACAGAGCCAGCTTTTGATTTCATTGTTTTTTTCTTTATTGTTTTACTGTTAAATATCATTGATTCCCACTGTTTTATTATTAGTTCTTTCATTCTGCCTATTTTGGAATTAATGCGCTCTCTATTTCAAAAAAAAAAAAAAAAAAAATTTTTTTTTTTTCTATTTCTAAGTTTTTATGGTAGAAACCTAGGTCACTGATTTATCACCATTCGTGTTCTCTGATATGAACACTGAATTCTGTAAATTCTCTTGTTTATAGTTTTAGAAATTTTGGAGACTCCTGTCTGGAGTAATCATTGTTGTATCCTCTTTTTTATTCTCTCCTTGGACAAAGTCCTCAATTCTATTTACCCTCAACACTGAAACCTGCACATCTGTACTGTTACACCCATATATATTGTGTCTCCTAGGAAATTACTATGGCATCAGCCCTATGACAAAGAATGCCCTGGGTCACTCAGTGAGCCAATAGGAAACCTTTTTTTTTTGGAGATTTCCTTTTGAATATTTATATTGACTTCCATTTACCGTATTTTCTTTTGGGTTGTTAGCAACAGTTGCATTCATTTTTTTTAACAATAAGTAAATGTGTTATATATGCAAAATTACCATTTTTTTTTTTTATACGTACAACACAGTATGTCATACAAAACAACTTGGGTTAAATAATTTGAAATTTTTTTCAATTGGGGGGGTTTTGGCAAGGAGGTGGTACTTGTTTCCTGCAAAAAAAAGTCTTTAATATTGGAGCATCTTGTCATTCCCTTTGTGAGTATGAAGAAGTCAAGAAATCAATGAGAATTATTAAAATAGAGCCCACGTGCTTGGAACATTCTACAAACACTACATTTTAAGTGCTATCTCTGGGAATATTTCCATTCTCACAAGAGACTCAATCTTTGCATAAAGATAGTTCCAGTTTCTGGGGTAGGAAAAGGTAATAACATGTATTATAACTGACTTTTTTACCATCAGAGAATTTGTAAAATTTAAATTTGTGTTATAATCACTGAGAAGGATTTTGTTGCTCTTAATGTCATGCAGCTATTAAAATTCTTCAGAGTACAGAAAGCTTAGAAAAAATAAAGACAATTCTATCTTTTAAACATTAGTTATTTCAAGAAAGATGATGGTAAAATAAGGTATTAAATTATTATTTCAATTTGGAGTTTGGAAATGTACTATTAAACAAAAATATATGTATATAGTTTGAGCCTAAAACTAGTCATTCTTTCCACATTATTACACAAGTCATTTTTACATCTCATAGACTAATTTGTATTTTTATTCTCTGCCTAGATTTTGATAGTTACAACCCAGTGTCTCAAAGTTTTTTTTTTTCTTTTTTTTATGTTTGCCAAATAATGACATTAGGAAATAAAGATTTTAGAATTTAGTACAGAAAACATCATTTTTTTTCTAATGTCAGGATTTAAACATTATTTTGTGATAACATAGACATTAAAAAGAGAAAACTCAGCTCTTTTTTCAGATGACAACACATTAAAAGTATATTTGAACCACCACACAAGAAATATTTGAAGCTATATAATAAAAAGATTAAAACTATAACATTATCTCAATCTATCTCTCATTTAAAGAGATATCTTTCTTTGTGCAAAGATACTGAAATCTCTCTGAAATTACGATGTTAGTGCTATAATTGTCACGAAACTTGCCTTTGAAACACCAGAGACTTTCACAGATTCATGCAGAAGTGAAATGCTCAAAGGCCCTGTAAAAATATTCATGGGACGGTTTCACAATTTAAACCATTTTTCTATACTATATGCAACATTTTTGTCTATTTAAAAAAAAAATCAAAGAAAGAAAAAAAGTAACTAGATGATTTGACATGAAAAAATATATTAGTATAACTATTGGGAGTTGATTTATAAAAGGAAATCTGGGTCAACCAAAGTGAACTCTTTTTCTTTTGCAATCCCTATGTAATTTCTAAAGTAGACAAAACACCCTTGCAGACATATTATCTTTTATCATAATAAGTGAGTCTGAATCACTTAAGTAAACTTTCCTTCAACTTTCCAAATGATTCTAGGATTCTACTATATCTGCACTCCTAGAAATATTTGGATGAAGCATTTTATAAAATTGAACCAGTTTGTATGTTATGAAACTAACATCCACTTCCATATGCTCCTGTTGATTAATTTTCAAAGTGTTAGTTTACTGTCATGTAGACACATCCATAAAAGAGCATAGACCACTCCACCTGTGAGATAACAAATGACAAGACGCTGGCAGTAGATGATGACAAGGTCATTTCTTTTTCCATCTGGAATCATACCTGACTAGATTAGAAAACCCAGAAATATTGTGAAAATTATCATCTGCTCTCTATGCCCAGGGCAGGGGTAATATTTAGAAATGTCTACACAATGTTAGATGGCTGATTAAAATTAGTTTAATTGATGCTACCTTTGATTTTGCACCTTATATTAAATGGCCTATCTTGTGACTATCAGACTTATTTCCTAATATTGAGGAGAAAATTCACCTGAACTTTTATCAAAAGTTAGACCATTTGTGAGCAATTTCTCCAGTTTTCTGGAAGGAGCTAGTAAGGCTGAGATTGGGAGGACCAAGACTTCCAGAAATTGTTCATGAGTAAATTTGCAATCTGACTCACAGAGTAAATATGAGAGTTCCAAATGAATCTTGATCATCTGTATTGGTAGCCAAAATTACTTCTCTAAACACATAAAGCTAGTAGTGAAAAATGTTTATTTACTCCTAGCAAAATGAAGGCTTGAGTGAAGGAAAACATGGAAACTTAACCAGGCCTACAAGAGAAAAATTACTGCTTTGGGATTTTTTTTTTAAGCGATTCATTAAAATATAGCCCATCTTAAAAAAAAAAAAAATTTAAAAAGGGATAGTGGTGGTTCAGTGGAAATATCTGACCGTATGGCCGTGAGAAGCTTTACGGGAAATCATTGTTTTGCGTATAAATAATGTCTCTATAAGAAGGCATATATATATACATATACATATATTTATATTTATATACACATATACTTTTAAAAATCCATATAGCACATAATAATAACTGAAGATAAAATAATTTTATGAACCTTTCTCATTGAAAATATCATTAACAATTACAGGATGCAATGAATATTAGATGACTTAAGTTAGCTTCTATACTTGTTTAACCGATAATTCTTAACAGGCAGCATTTATAATTAGCCTTTTTCTTCCTCTCTTTTTTGGCATTTAAAATTTTTTTTTTTTTTTTGATTAATTTTGTTTTTTGTTGAAGCGCTTCTTGTTGTTCTTAGGTGACTTTGAGTCAATTTACACTCATAGTGATCCCATTTGACAAAGTAGAACTGTCCCATAGGACTCTCTTGGCTGTAATCTTTACAGAAGAAAATCTCCAGGCCTTTCTCCTCTGGAGCAGCTGGGTAGGTTTCATTCACCAACTTTTTGGTTAGCACCTGAGCGTTTAACTGTTTAGCCACCAGGGCTCCTATTGAAGTGTTTAAACATAGGTCTATTTTCTTCTCTTTGTCCTGTTGTATAGTTGTTGTTGTTCTTGCTGTTGATATTTTATTTGTTCTGATTTGATTGAGAAGTTGAAAGTCTTAGTTATTAGTTTCCCAAGTACAATGTCCATTAAACTTATTTATATTGTTTAGCAAGAAAACTGAATTACAAAGTTTGAAGTATAATGGAGGGGATGACATTGACATGCATAATGAAATAATTCATTTTTCAAGAATTAAATTCCCCTTGAAATGACAATATCCATTATATATATTTAATTATTTATAAATTGTTGAAGACTGTATTTCTTTTGAGAGTCATCGTAATTAAAATATAGAGCTAGGAAAATACCCTGATGGATGGCCTCATAAAAAATTTCTGAATATATGAATTTATAAGGGAACTACATCTTAAAAAGAAAGTGCTAAATAAGAGAGACAGCATTTATTTTATACCACAAAAATAACATTAAGTTAATATTCCAATATAAATGTAATTCTTAGATTTTATTTTTAATCAAGAAGAATACTTTTTCTTATGAAATTTAAAAATATTACACAAGGAGAAATATCTTTTGTAACATAAATGAAAAATCAGTTATATTTTATAAATGTATATAGTAATTACATAAGCATAAATGCAATTTGTCATTGCTTTCAACTGTCCTCAATTATGGTCTCACTTCGTTTAGTAACATACTAAATGTTACAGTAATAAAAATTACAGGAAAAAAATTAAGATTTTTCTTAATAAAACCCACTGCCATCGAGTCAATTCTGACTCATAGGGACCCTGCAAGACAGAGTAGAATTGCCCCACAGGGTTTCCAAGAGTAAATAAGCCAATATATAAGCAAAGTTACATATGATTTTTTTCTCTTAGCTCTCTCTTTTCTATCTCCATTTTGTTCTCAAGAATTCACTTCAGAATCACAAAATAGAACAATCTTGGTGACTGAAATTTGCTTAAACATATGCTAGCATTACACCTAAACGAGTACTCAGGGTTGTGAGAATCTACCCAGCAGTCATGTGAAAAATTTAAAGAAAATTTTTGCGGATGTTTATTTTAGCTACCATATTTTAAAATGTGTTAATATAGACAGTATCCTTAGTTATAAATATTTGTTAAATGATAAAAAGTATTATTTTTTATACAATGAATTAAAAAAAAATTAGGCAAGTTAATTTTAAAGTCTCACTTCAGACTTTAGAGATCTAAATGAAGCTAAATATAATAGATAACATAACTTTGAACCTCTATTCTAGTCCTTTTAGAAGGAATCTTCAGGATACAAAGCCAGGAACATATGTTTATACATCTAAAAATGTTCTTTCTGTTTTTTTTTTTAATGTCTTATTTATTTATTTATTTTTTGGTCCAGCTATTTATACCCTGTGTTAAGAGTACTTCTCAGTGAGGTATGTCCTTAAATAAATGCAAGGATCATTTGTTTTTGTGCTGAAGCTCTAGCTTTGTTTTGTAGTTTCATACAATTTTTCTACAAATTTTCAAAGTTTGTTGCTTGTTTAAAGCCTTTTGTTATTATATTTATTGTATATATTCAGTTAGTAATTTTTGTTTATAATTGAAATGTTATATAATTTTAAACCACATTTTAAATGCAAATAATGTTTAACTATATCATTTCTATTTGCATGTATTAATTTATTATTCTTATAAAAATACAGATTTCTGTATTAAAGTCAATTGTAATGAGAGTAGACAAACTTGGTTATTTAATTGATTTAAACTCTTACACAGATTTAACTTGATTTTATTATTCAGAGCTGTCATTTATTTGATTTTATTATTGAGAGCCATGATGGATTTAAAAGGTTAACCAAAATATAAGCAACAAAAAACAACTTCTAATTTCTTAATTGTATAAAACTATTGGAATCTAATTTGGTCATAATCTTTAATTGGGACATTTGTTCATAAAAATAGAACTTTTGTGGTCTAATTTCACATATCTTAACTTTATTTTAAATGGACTGATTGTGTTAGCTAATATCTATGCTTTAGGTATGTTGTTAAACCCAATGAAATCACAAGAAATTAAATTCGTTCAATTTTAATGAACAATTCTATCATCATAAACATGAATGATTACATTTAGAAAATTTATGGATACCACCTAATAAAGCAAAATACATTGGTCTTATTACTTTCAGCTGTAAAATAACCTATAAGTGCCCTTTCCCCATTAGCACAGATAGGGCTTTTTTAATATGCAGTGTATCTCAAAACACGTGACTCAGTTTTTGCTTTAAATGGATCAGTTCTATTTTCCTGGCTTAAAGAACAATTTTTTTTTTTTTTTCATGCCAAAAAGCTCCTACTTATCATGTAATCATCTAAGATGGCTACAGTGATAATTCACATCAGTGGTACCACACATCATTAGGTGGAAAGTTAGTATAGTGGAGCTAACTAATTTTTCTGTATCACTTAATCAGGGTCATTATATCACTGCTCATTAATTTCTAAAATTAATAGCATGATTTCAAATGATATTTCATATTTTGGCAATAATATTTCAGATCATGTCAAAACACAATCCTCATTATTCCAAGTGTTGTTTTACTGTTTTAATTCTCATACCTGATCTGCAAAACATAACTTATATGCATTCTGTTGAAATGTGTATTGCTGTGGGTGATGTTATTTTCCCATTAGTATTTATGGGAAGAGTTAACATCATAATACAATTAAATAATATGAGTGATGACAATCATTTATTGGGGCAAATCCCACTTAGACTAGTTCCTGAAGGTCACCAAATGGTAAAGACACATTGGCAGTTAAACTTTTTGATTTTGTGCTCTTACCTCCAAAGAACAGCCTGAGGGGCTATTACGCAAGCCATAAAAAAGCTAAGTTTAGTAAAGTTAAAAATAAGATGTAAATTTTATGATAAAACTGCACGCTAACTTTTGGATTTGTTTCAGAATTTCCAGGATTTTTTTTTTCCCTTTCACATATGCATGGCATTATCATGTATTCCTTTAAAAATATCTCACACAGTTATTCCTAAGAGGAATAAATGCCATTATTTTGTTGGCTATCATAACTTCATATTTTAAATGTCTAATATACTTCACTGGGTTGGGAATATACTTCAAGAACTCTAGCATTTTTCATTCCATTGATTGGCATCTGATCCTTCACCACATTACAAAGAAAGCAACACAGATTAATTTTCATGACAAAATCTTCGGTTAACACAAATACTCTCTTCATATTTCATTTATTTCTTTGTATTTGCTCTAGCAAGAGTTTGTCTTTCTATTAGAATATCAAGTTGCCTTCAATTATAGCATCGAATCTGGTTGAGCATGCAGGAAGAACTCCTAAGTACAGGAGAACAATCCACTCAATCAGTAAGCTGTTAGCTTTGCCCTGCACTATGAGAATTCTTCTAGACTATCTATAAATGTCTCTCAAGTTATTAATTTGCACATGTACTTACTTGTTTAAGAAAGAGTATGATGTCCTCTAGTGGCCCAGAAAAAAAAAAAAAATCAATGCTTATGTGTTCAAAGCAATGATTGTAAAAGTATTTTTAAATAAAAATAATTTTTTTATGGAGCTGATGCACATGCTCTTTATAGCATATTTTAAGTTTTAAAATAATCACTCTCAAAGCATTTAAATGTTTTAACATTTGATAAAGTTGCACTTAATTGTCATATATATTTGTAATTATTGATGGGGTATTGCAAATTTAAGAATTTTAAGTGATTTATTCACATTTTAAGAAATGTATTGAAAGATAGCTTTAATTGTGAGCAATGGTAATTATATCTAGTTTTTTAAAATGGTTTTCATATTTACAAAAAAACTGTGAAGATAGTTTCCATTTATCTCACACACAACTTCTTTCATTATTAACGTTAAACTCGTTGCTGTCAAGTTGATCCCAACCTATGCCTGTCAGAGTAGAACTGTGCTTCCTAGGGTTTTCTGTGGCTGAATTTTTTTTCTAGAAGTCAGCCCCAGGCCTTCCTTCCTCTGGGGAGGGTTGAACCACCAATTTTGGTGAGCGGTGGAGTGCTGTAACCATGTGCACCACCTAGGGACACCATTGTTAACATTCATATTGTTAATATTAGTATGGTACATTTGTTACAATAAAGGAACTACTATCGTTATTGTTATCTAAAGTTCATACTTTATTCAGTATTCTTACTTTTTAGCTAATCTATTATGTCTTTTCCAGGAACTCATCCAGGATACTCCATTACGTTTAGTTATCCTGTCTCCTCAGGCTTCTCTTGGCTATGATAGCGCCCCAGACTATCCTTGTTTTGGATGACCTTGACAGTTTTGCCAAGTGTTGGGCAGGTATTTTGTAGAAAGTACCTCAATTGGGTTTTGTCTCTTGTTTTTCTCCTGATTAAACTGGTTATGGTTTTCTGGAAGAAAGACCACAGAAGTAAAGAGCCATTTTTATCATATCTTATCAAGGGTACATACTATCAACATGATTTATCACTGTTGATGTTAACCTTGATCGCCTGGCTAAGGTAGTGCTTGTCAGAGTTCTCCCTGCAAAGTTACTCAACATTACTCCTTTCCATACTATATTCTTTGGAAGAAAGTCACTGTGCACCGCCCATACTTAAAGAATAGGAAGTATATTCCTATTCCTTGAAGACAGAGTATACATATACACATAAGTTCTTTGGAATTCTTCTGCACAGGACATTAGTCTCTCGTCCCTCATTTAATTATTTATTTATTCAAGCATTTAATTACAGCACTAAAAATTTATGGACATTTATTTTATACATTTGGTTATAATCCAATACTATTTTTTTAGTTTTTTTTTTTTTTTTCCTCATGTTCTTCCATCTTTGGCCATTTGGAGCTAGTTCAGCTGGTTCCAGTTTCCTTTTGACATGACCCATCTTTTAAATTATTTTATAATCTTTTGTGGTTGTTGAAAATATATACAGGTGAGTATATACCAAGTCAACAATTTGTGCATGCACAATTCAGTGACATTGGTTGCATTCTTCAAATTATGCAAACATTCTCACCCTCCTTTTTGAATTGTTCCACCCTTATTAACTTAAACTCATTACCCTCTAAATTCCCTATCTAACCTTTCAATATGCTGTTGTTAATTCGATCCCATATAGACACTGTTCTTTAAAAAGCAAAATGCTCAAGGAAGACATTCTTTATGCTAAAATATTGATTGTTAAAGAAGACTTCACAGGATATTTTTGGTTTAAGGTTTAAAGTTTATCTCAGAGCAATGATTTCAAAAGTTCATCCAGCTTCACTGGCTCTATACATTGTAGACTCAATGAGAACTTGAAAATTTATTCCACATTTTCCCCCTTTTGATGAGGATTCTCTTATATATTCTTTGATCAAAACATTCATTAATGGTAGCTAGTCACCATCCAGTTCTTCTCGTTTTATGGCAAAGGAGGAAGTTGTTCATAGAGGCAATTAGGCACTCATTCCATTTCTTCCTCCTATTCCTGACTCTCCTTCTTATCCTGTTGCTCCAGGTGAAAAGAGACTAATTATTGTACATTGGATGGCTACGTAAGCTTTTAAGACCCCAGTAACTATGCAACTAGCTAAGAGGTAGAACAGAGGCACTAAACATGATATTAGGCCAATTAACTGGGATGTCCCATAAAACCATGACCCTAAACCTCCAACCAAGAAACCCAATTCTGCGAGGTATTTGGTTTTACATAAGCAAACTCAGCACCCCATTTTTTCAAAGTGTTTTCTCTGAGCTGGTGCTTCAGCTGCATCTTTAGAAAACTATTTCAACATCTCTTAGGTCAGCAGCTTCTGGATGATGTGGTACATAATACATCTATGGAAATCCAAGATCATGAGCCCACTCCTACACCTTCTTAACTGTAAAGTAGGTTTCATGGTAAGGTTCCCTGTTATGCTGTGAGAGATTTCTTGCCTGTGGATCAAGCATTTCATGAGACTCTAAGTAGTAGTGCTGGTTGAGGCTTCACAGACAGAAAGGGCAAACTTATGTTCCGAATAGGTATCTAGCTCTTTGGAGATGAACTATTGTCCCTTCTAGGATAGAAGGGGTCTCCTACATTTAACCTGTCACCAAGTGACTTGTTTGTTTCCTGAAGGAATAGTGTTATATTGAATGAGAATTCTGCTGTTAACAGGTTAAACTTTCAGAGGCAGCAGTAGCTTGGCTGGCCTTGGTAAGTAAAAGGACATGATGTTTAACCTATACACAGTCTTCATCTCTGCCGTCCTGATGTATCCTGTCCATGTGTCATCATGCTAGTTGTGTGGTGGTTGATGACAATGGCTGGCTAATGAGAGCTTCCAAAGACATTTTTTTCTACTCAGATTTTCAGTGCTTCGTCCTTGGTGGATAATTTCTAATGGGCTACAATGTGTGATACCAAAATTTTCATACTTAAGCTCACTTTCATATATCCATCTACATGCTTCTACCCAAGGTCTCCTTGACTCGCATCTTCTAGTCCATTTCTTCTCAGGTCTATGACAAAGCAAGTAGGTCTGTGACCTCTGTCATGAATTATGTATATATTTTCATCTTAAACCACATTTTCTTCCACATAAAGTGAATGAAAAGTGTGCTATTCACAGATAAGCCATTGGAAGATTCTCTTTCTCCACTGTCTTCCAGGGCCACCCTTGAATATAGCTGTAATGAAGTCACTATCCATTTTCAGCTTATACCCATTTCCTGAGATGATCTTTGTATAAAACCAAGTTTAGGCTTTCCTTCCCCAATTTATTTGTAAAAGACAACCTTTCCCCCCTGTAATACAGTCATATGTGCAAGATGAATATGGGATATTAGTACAACTGTGGTGGAGTCTATTACTAGTGAAATGGGGTTCTGGACCACTGGTTCATCCAGCTTCCTTTTCCCACTGATCCAGCTTGGGCTAAGTCCAGAATGTTCCTGCTATGCATATCTGAATTTATGACTTGGTGGGTAAGTATAGCTCACCACATTCTGGGAAGTTTCAGCTATATGATAACTCAATTTCCCATAATCAAGGATCACAAGTCTACCAAGGTCCATAATAAACCAAAAACTTTTTTCTCAAATGTAGTATAATACTCTGCTGCAAATAATATGGCTTTTCTTCAGAACACAAGGGGCCTGAATCGTGACTCACCCACTGGAGATTGCTGTAGGCTCAATCCTGCAACTTTCCCCCCTACTGCCACCTCCAATGCAATACAACATGGTGGATCATATGGATGATTACATAGTGCCTTAAACTTTCTGCAGGGCCTTTTCTTGCTGCAGACCCTTATTCAAAGCTGGTAGTCTTCCATCTGACTAGACGCATGGGTCAGAACAATATACCTATATGTAGAAAGTGCTGCATTCATAACCCATGGAAGCCTACAAAGTGCCTCTTCCTTTGTGGTGTGATGCAAGATTCATCACATAGCACTTGTCTTTTACTTTGGAGGAGATATTTTAGCACTTCCCTGACCAGTGAACCCTTAACAACTTCACTTATAGCAGGTCATTTTTTTTTTTTTTAATTTGCAAGGATTTTATTGGGTAGAATCCCTTTTGTGACAGCCACCAGTAAGACTGCAAAGCAAGTTTGACTCTGAGGAAAGGAGAGAGAGAAAGAAGTTGTGATGGCTGTGTACTAGATCACTGTACAGTCTAAGAATGATTCAGCAAAGGTATGGAATATTTCAAGCCAAAGTCAGCCATCAGAAGATACATGTTCTAGTAATAGGTCAACCTTGGTCTCTGAACTGTTGCCTGAAAATTACAAGCATTAATTAGACTGCTGTGATGAGGACTCCACTATCTGATCTGATTGGGTAACACACACAAGAAACTTACACAATGTTGTCAATTGAAAGCTGTTTTATTATTTATAGAAGTTAAACCCCAAACAAGAGCATATTACTTATAGAAAGCAAATAGTAAACAGCAGGAACAAATCGGTGATGAACCCATCCCCACCACCCCTGCAAGTATCCCATTTAGCATGGCAGAGAGGAACCCACTTATGTGTAAAAGGAGACCCACTCACCCTTCTCAAATTACCCACATCCATTTCTGTGTCACTGGGCAGGCACGCCAAGAACTGGGTTTCAGCAGGTGTATCTCTCAGCAGGTGTGTGGTCAGGCCATGTTGAGTGTAGCACTGCTGTGTTCATTGTCTATCTGTCTCTGTCTCTCTATATAGGTTTTCTTGGCCAGGTCTGGCCCCCTCTGCTTGCTGGTCTTGTTCTCATCCAGAAGCTTTGGGACAACCCTGGGCCACTGCCAGGGTGAGGCCTTCATTATGACATCTCTCGAAGCAAAACCACTTTATGGGCACTCCCAGTATGTTGCACGCCTAAGCCTCTGTTCTGTGGCCAACCTCCTGCTTGTAGGTGTCCAACTCTGTTAGTGGCTTCCTTGCAGGAGTTACCCATCTTTGCACCCTGGGCTGAATCTTCCCACTGCAGCTGTCTGCTCGTCTCATGGTTCCTGACACTAGCACCTCTGCCGTGTTTCTCTGCCACTCATGCCTGTTATACTTGCCACCATTTCTCTAGGACTTTAATGTTACCAGCTCAGCCTTGACCTATATTATTACAACTCTTCTAGGAGGTTCTCAGCAAAAGGCTCCATTTCCAAAGAACACGCTCTCTCCTGGACATGCTCCCGTCCTGGCTGTCTTTGATTAGGAAGATCTTAGCCTCCACCTTGTAAGGTTTTATCAGTCACTGGGCCCTGGTAAAGGTTAGACTGGTCTGGGCTTCCCAGCCACCAATTCTGATTAATGTCAACTACTGGGTGGCTTCCCCCACTAATCCATGAAAAGGTGGATCATAAACTCACCAATTCCTTGAAAGCCATTTATATGGATGTAAAACCAACTAATCCTTTAGCAGATTGCAGCCTGATCAATCGTTTTTTGGTAGAACTACAAACCCAGGGCGGAGAATTCACAAAAAAGAAAACGCATTGCACCACATTCTCCCTGCCATGCTGATTCTTTGGGACACTGTCTTGGTGCAAAAATTTTGAGGGATTCAGAGTACAGCAGTTGAAACTTTTGGTCAATTACACTCTTTGCAGTTGGAGGTTTAAGGGATATATCCTCATGGACACCACAACACATTTTCTGGCATTAGCAAATATGTGCCTATTAGGAAAATGTACTTGACATGGTCTATGATGTCTGACAGAAATAACATTAAACCCTCCTTCCACCAATTGTAGCAACATGACTACAAGTTAGACCATGTACATCTCTGAGAGGTTTCTTCAGCTGAATAAATGGGTATAATAATATTGCACTGCATGAGGAATAAACAAATAATGTATTTTAAGTACCTGGCTCAGGATAGGTACACAGACGAATGTTACATTGCATTAGTTTTAAGATTTCTTGGTTTGCAGAGTAAGGCTAAAAAGTATGATCAATTTTGAATCTGAACATGGCTCAAATATTTACTAAAATGATACCCTGGAAACCACATGCATAGATGAAAAAAACAAAAAAATTAAAGTGTTTAAAAAAAAAATTAAAGGGTTTTAATTGCTACAATTAGAAGACCAGCTCTCAGATACAAACATATTTTTCATCTTTGTCTATGTATGGGAAGAATTTATTGATGATAAAGAATTCTGGGTACACAGAGAGATATAAAATGAAGAGCTAAACGACTCAGGGGCACACAGTAAAATCAATAGTAAAGTGTCAAGGCATTTTTAAGCCTACTTATATATCAAAAAAAAAAAAAAAAAAAATATATCAAAGGAAGAACAAAATTAAAGGGGGGAAAGCATTTGTATATGCAACAAATACCAAACATATTTATCAATGCAGTCTGAATTAAAATAAGCTCTCATAGATTTTATATGTATCTCTTACTTTAATCCTCATTAGATTTTTTAAAATAATTTTTATTGTGCTTTAAGTGAAAGTTTACAAATCAAGTCAGTCTGTCACATATAAACTTATATGCACCTTACTACACACTCCCATTTACTCTCCCCCTAATGAGTCAGCCCGCTCCCTCCTTCCAGTCTCTCCTTTCGTGACTGTTTTGCCAGTTTCTAACCCTCTCTACCCTCCCATCTCCCCTCCAGACAGGAGATGCCAACACAGTCTCGTGTCCACCTGATACAAGTAGCTCACTCTTCATCAGCGTCTCTCTCCAACCCATTGTCCAGTCCCTTCCATGTCTGATGAGTTGTCTTCGGGAATGGTTCTTGTCCTGGGCCAACAGAAGGTTTGGGGACCATGACTGCCGGGATTCTTCTAGTCTCAGTCAGACCATTAAGTCTGGTCTTTTTATGAGAATTTGGGGTCTGCATCCCACTGATCTTCTGCTCCCTCAGGGGTTCTCTGTTGTGCTCCCTGTCAGGGCAGTCATTGGTCGTGGCCAGGCACCATCTAGTTCTTCTGGTCTTAGAATGATGTAAGTCTCTAGTTCATGTGGCCCTTTCTGTCTCTTGGACTCATAGTTATTGTGTGACCTTGGTGTTCTTCATTATCCTTTGATCCAGGTGGGTTGAGACCAATTGATGCATCTTAGAAGGCCGCTTGTTAGCATTTAAGACCCCAGATGCCACGATTCAAAGTGGGATACAGAATGTTTTTGTAATAGAATTTATTTTGCCAATTGACTTAGAAGTCATCTTAAGCTATAGTCCCCAAACCGCCCCCCCTTGCTCCGCTGACCTTCTAAGCATTCACTTTATCCCAGAAACGTCTTTGTTTTTGGTCCAGTCCAGTTGAGCTGACCTTCTGTGTATTGAGTATTGTCCTTGCCTTCACCTAAAGTAGTTCTTATCTACCAACTAATCAGTAAATAACCCTCTCCCACCCTCCCGCCCTCCCCACTCTCCTAAACACAAAAGAATGTGTTCTTCTCAGTTTATACTATTTCTCAAGATCTTATAATAGTGGTCTTATACAGTATTTGTCTTTTTGCATCTGACTAATTTCACTCAGCGTAATGTCTTCCAGGTTCCTTCATGTTATGAAATGTTGCACAGATTCGTCACTGTTCTTTATCGATGTGTAGTATTCCATTGTGTGAATACACCACAATTTATTTAACCATTCATCTGTTGATGGACACCTTGGTTGCTTCCATCTTTTTGCTATTGTAAACAGTGCTGCAATAAACATGGGTGTGCATATATCTGTTTGTGTAAAGGCTCTTATTTCTCTGGGGTGTATTCCGAGGAGTGGGATTTCTGGGTTGTATGGTAGTTCTATTTCTAACTTTTTAAGAAAACGTCAGATAGATTTCGAAAGTGGTTATACCATTTTACATTCCCACCAGCAGTGTATAAGAGTTCCAATCTTTCCGCAGCCTCTCCAACATTTATTCTTTCGTGTTTTTTGGATTAATGCCAGCCTTGTTGGAGTGAGATGGAATCTCATCGTAGTTTTAATTTGCATTTCTCTAATGGCTAATGATCGAGAGCATTTTCTCATGTATCTGTTAGCTGCCTGAACATCTTCTTTAGCGAAGTGCGTATTCATATCCTTTGCCCACTTTTTGATTGGGTTGTTTGTCTTTTTGTGGTTGAGTTTTAACAGAATCATATAGATTTTAGAGATCAGGTGCTGGTCAGAGATGTCATAGCTGAAAATTCTTTCCCAGTCTGTAGGTCGTCTTTTTACTCTTTTGGTGAAGTCCTTAGATGAGCATAGGTGTGTGATTTTTAGGAGCTCCCAGTTATCTGGTTTCTCTTCGTCATTTTGGTAATGTTTTGTATTCTGTTTATGCCTTGTATTAGGGCTCCTAATGTTGTCCCTATTTTTTCTTCCATGATCTTTATTATTTTAGTCTTTATGTTTAGGTCTTTGATCCACTTGGAGTTAGTTTTTGTGCATGGTGTGAGATATGGATCCTGTTTCATTTCTTTGCAAATGGATATCCAGTTATGCCAGCACCATTTGTTAAAAAGACTATCTTTTCCTCATTTAACTGACGCTGGGCCTTTGTCAAATATCAGCTGCTCATATGTGGATGGATTTATAACTGGGTTTTCAATTCTGTTCCATTGGTCTATGTGCCTGTTGTTGTACCACTCCCAGGCTGTTTTGACTACTGTGGCTGTATAATAGGTTCTGAAATCAGGTAGAGTGAGGCCTCCCACTTTCTTCTTCTTTTGCAGTAATGCTTTACTTATCCGAGGCTTCTTTCCCTTCCATATAAAGTTGGTGATTTGTTTCTCCATTGCATTAAAAAATGTCATTGGAATTTGGATCAGAAGTGCATTGTATGTATAGATGGCTTTTGGTAGAATAGACATTTTTACTATGTTAAGTCTTCCTATCCATGAGCAAGGTATGTTTTTTCTACTTATGTAGGTCCCTTTTAATTTCTTGCACTAGTACTTTGTAGTTTTCTTTGTATAGGTCTTTTACATCCTTGGTAAGATTTATTCCCAAGTATTTTATCTTCTTGGGGGCTACTGTGAATGGTATTGATTTGGTGATTTCCTCTTCGATGATTTTTTTCTTGAGGTAGAGGAATCCAAGTGATTTTTGTATGTTTATCTTGTAACCTGAGAGTCCACCAAACTCTTCTATTAGTTTCAGTAGTTTTCTGGAGGATTCCTTAGGGTTTTCTGTGTATAAGATCACGTCATCTGCAAATAGAGATAATTTTACTTCTTCCTCGCCAATCCAAATGCCCTTTACTTCTTTGTCTAAGCTAATTGCTCTGTCTAGGACCTGCAGCACAATGTTGAATAAGAGCGGTGATAAAGGGCATCCTTGTCTGGTTCCCATTCTCAAGGGAAATGCTTTCAGGCTCTCTCCATTTAGACTGATGTTGGCTGTTGGCTTTGCATAAAAAAAAAAAAAAATAGGTAGGGTTTTTTATGTTGAGGAATTTTCCTTCAATTCCTATTTTGCTGATAGTTTTTATCATGAATGGGTGTTGGACTTTGTCAAATGCCTTTTAGGCAACAATAGATAAGATCATGTGGTTTTTGTCTTTTGTTTTATTTATATGGTGGATTACATTAATGGTTCTTTTTAATATTAATCCAAACTTGCATACCTGGTATAAATCCTACTTGGTCATGGTGGATTATTTTTTTGTTATGTTGTTGAATTCCATTGGATAGAATTTTGTTGAGGATTTTTGCGTCTATGTTCCTGAGGGATATAGGTCTGTAATTTTCTTTTTTTGTGGTGCCTTTACCTGGTTTTGGTATCAGGGATATGGTGGCTTCATAGAATGAGTTAGGTAGTATTCCATCATTTTCTATGCTTTGAAATACCTTTAGCAGTAGTGGTGTTAACTCTTCTCTGAAAGTTTGGTAGAACTCTGCAGTGAAGCCATCCGGGCCAAGGCTTTTATTTGTTGGGAGTTTTTTGATTACCTTTTCAATCTCATTTTTGTTATGGGTCTATTTAGTTGTTCTACTTCTGATTGTGTTAGTTTAGATAAAAAAAAAAAAAAAATAGGTAGGGTTTTTTCAGGAATTCATTCATTTCTTCTGGGTTTCCAAATTTGTTAGAATACAATTTTTCGTAATAATCTGATATGATTCTTTTAATTTCAGTTGGGTCTGTTGTGATATGACCCATCTCGTTTCTTATTCAGGTTATTTGTTTCCTTTCCTGTATTTCTTTTGTCAGATCGGTCAATGGTTTATCAATTTTGTTAATTTTTTCAAAGAACCAGCTTTTGGCTTTGTTAATTCTTTCAATTGTTTTCCTGTTCTCTTATTTATTTAGTTGAGCTCTAATTTTCATTATTTGTTTTCTTCTGGTGCCTGATGGATTCTTTTGTTGCTCGCTTTCTCTTTGTTCAGGTTGTAGGGACAGTTCTCTGCTTTTGGCTCTTTCTTCTTTTTGTATGTGTGCATTTATCGATATAAATTGGCCTCTGAGCACTGCTTTTACTGGGTCCCAGAGGTTTTGATAGGAAGTATTTTCATTCTCGTTGCATTCTATGAATTTCTTTATTCCCTCCTTAATGTCTTCTATAACCCAGTCTTTTTTCAGGAGGATATTGTTCAGTTTCCAAGTATTTGATTTCTTTTCCCTGATTTTTCTGTTATTGATTTCCACTTTTATAGCCTTGTGGTCTTAGAAGATGCTTTGTAATATTTCAATGTTTTGGATTCTGCAAAGGTTTGTTTTATGACCTAATATGTGATCTATTCTAGAGAGTGTTCCATGTGCACTAGAAAAAAATTTATACTTTGCAGCTGTTGGGTGGAGTGTTCTGTATAAGTCTATGAAGTCAAGTTGGTTGATTGTAGCAATTAGGTCTTCCGTGTCTCTATTGAGCTTCTTACTGGAAGTCCTATACTTTTCCGAAAGTGGTGTGTTGAAGTCTCCTACTATAATTGTGGAGGTGTCTATCTCACTTTTCAGTTCTGTTAAAGTTTGTTTTATGCATCTTGCAGCCCTGTCATTGGGTGCATAAATATTTAAAATGGTTATATCTTCCTGGTCAATTGTCCCTTTAATCATTACATAGTGCCCTTCTTTATACTTTGTGGTGGATTTAACTTTAAAGTCTACTTTGTCAGAAATTAATATTGCTACTCCTCCTCTTTTCTGATTGTTGTTTGCTTATTTTTTCCATCCTTTGAGTTTTAGTTTGTTTGTGTCTCTAAGTCTAAGATGTGTCTCTTGTAGGCAGCATATAGATGGACTGTGTTTCTTCCAGTCTGAGACTCTCTGTCTTTTTATTGCTGCATTTAGTCCATTTACATTCAGAGTAATTATACATATGTATGTGTTTTGTGTTGTCATTTTGATGCCTTTTTTGTGTGTTGTTGACAATTTCATTTTTCCACTTACTTTTTTGTGCTGAGACATTTTTCTTTGTAAATTGTGTGTTCCTCATTTTCATAGTAGTCGAATTTATGTTTACTAAGTCGTTATGTTTTTCTTGGTTTTTATTTTGAATTATGGAATTGTTAGACCTCTTTTTTTTTTTTGTGGTGACCTTAATATTTACGCCTATTTTTCTAAGTAAAAACCTTACTTGTATTGTCCTATATCGCCTTGTTTTCCTCACCATATGGCAGTTGAATGCCTCATGTATTTAGTCCCTCTTTTTGATTATTGTGATCTTTTACATATTGACTTCAATGATTCCCTGTTTTGAGCACTTTTTCTTTTTAAAATTAATCTTAATTTGTTTTTGTAATTTCCCTATTTGAGTTGATATCAGGATGTTCTGTTCTGTGACCTTGTGTTGTGCTGGTATCTGATATTATTGATTTTCTGACTAACTTCCTTTAGTGTTTCTTGAAGCTTTGGGTTGGTTTTTGCAAATTCTCTAAGCTTCTGTTTATCTGTAAATGTTTTAATTTCACCTTCATATTTGAGAGAGAGTTTTTCTGGATATATGATCCTTGGCTGGCAGTTTTTCTCCTTCAGTGCTCTATATATGTCATCCCATCGTCTTCTTGACTGCATGGTTTCTGCTGAGCAGTCTGAACTTATTGATTTTCCTTTGTAGTAGACCTTTCTTTTATCCCTGGCTGCTTTTAAATTTTTCTCTTTATCTTTGGTTTTGGCAAGTTTGGTGATCATATGTCTTGGTGATTTTCTTTTTGGATCAATCTTATATGGGCTTTGATGAGCATCTTGGATAAATATCCTTTCATCTTTCATGATGCCAGGGAAGTTTTCTGTCAACAGATCTTCAACTATTCTCTCTCTATTTTCTGTTATCCCTCTCTGTTCTGGGACTCCAATCACACACAAGTTATTACTCTTTATAGAGTCCCACATGATTCTTAGGGTTTCTTCATTTTTTTAAATTCTTTTTTCTGATTTTTCTTCAACTATATTGGTGTCAATTGCCTTATCCTCCAACTCCCCCACTGTGCATTCCAATTCCTTGATTCTGCTCCTCTGACTTCCTATTGAGTTGTCTAATTCCGTAATTTTACTGTTAATCTTTTGGATTTCCGAATGCTGTCTCTCTATGAATTCTTGCAGCTTATTAATTTTTTCACTATGTTCTTGAGTAATCTTTTTGATTTCTTCAACTGCTTTATCCATGTGTTCCTTGGCTTTTTCTGTAGATTGCCTTATTTCATTTCTGAGGTCATCCCTGATGTCTTGAAGCATTCTGTAAATTAGTTTTTTTTATTTTGCATCTGGCAATTCCAGGATTGTATCTTCATTTGGGAAAGATTTTGATTCTTTAATTTGGGGAGTTGTAGAAGCAATCATGGTCTGCTTCTTTATGTGGTTGATGTCGATTGCTGTCTCCGAGCCATCTATGAGGTATTGTACTGATTTATTTTATATTTGCTCACTGAGTCTTATCTTGTTTTCTTTCAATATATGTAGATGGGCTACTAGATTGTGCTGTCTTGATTGTTGTAGCCCTTGAATCACTTATGTCCTATTACCAGCTGGTTTGGGCTGTTACCAGATATATAAGCTTCAGAGTCCATTCACTATTCTTGAGTAGAATCTGATTTTAGGTCACCAGGTGTGTGGTGCAGACTGTCACCTATCCACCTAGAGGAGTAGTGGTGATAGTTGTGTCCGCCAGATTCTAGTAGCAGCAGAGGGTTACACTTCAGGGTGGCAGGATGTTGACAGGCTTCCCCCAAGTGCCAGTGAGGTAGGTGTGTCTCTATTCCTAAAGCGCTTTGGTGGGTGGGCTCTGCAGCTGTACCTTAGATGCCCAATGCATGTACCTCTACAGATTGGTAGATGTCACCATCCTCAGGCCCCTATGGCAGGAGGCTAGGTGCTCTGGGGGGAGCTTCAGCCCTCAGTTCCCCATGGTGGGTCAGTGAGGGCTCTGTTCATTAGGCAGAGATATCAGACCTGGGAAACTTGTCTTTCCAGTAATCTGCTAAAACAATTACAGTCAGATCATTATCAGAATTGTCTTTGCATTGTAATAGCCACCTTATTCCCTGTAGGGGTGAAAGCCCAAGACTGTGGATCTCATATACTTTGCTGGAGTTGGTTCTGTATTTTTAGTCTAATTTCGGGAAGTCAGGGAAGGATTTTTAGTCCCTGTTTTTTTGTAGCTGCTTCTGTCAGGCCAGGAGAATGGGTTAGGAAAAGACAAAAAAAAAAAAATCGCAGAGCACTTCACTCCCTGGCTCAGGAAATTTCAATGTTAATGAAGCTACCCGGGAAGGGGAGGGGAGGGATCAGATAGATATGGGAGAGTAGCACCCAGGAATATAGACAAAGTTACATACCCTGCTTGGTGATGACTGTTTTATCTGAGATTCCCGAGGGGTGTGTAGCCTGTGTGCCATGGCTGGGTCCAGATTGCCCCCGAGGGTCAGGCCTGCGTCCTGTGCTGGTGCTGTCTCAGAAGCCGTGGTCAGTTCCTTCTCTCCCAGTCCAAAGCCCAGCACCAAGTTTCCCCGGTTAGGACACTGCATTCCAGGCTCCAAAACCAGTCGCTGCTTCCTGGTGACTTCTCCTCCTGTCAGCCACATGGCTGCACTGCCTGCGTGCACTGGTTAGGCTTCCCCCGAGGTCACTTCTGGGGGCTAGGGCTGCGTCCTGTGTTTGCGCTGTCTCAAGATACCATGCTCAGCTCCCCTGCACCCAGTCCAAAGCCTGGTGCCAAGGTTTTCTGACTGGGAGCCTGGCTCTAGGCTCCAAAAACAGTCCCTGGTTCCCCGTGGTTGCTCGTTCTCTCATTAGCCGCGTTAGTGTGCAGCCTGCTTGCACAGGCTGCGTCTCTGTCACTCAGGTCAACTCTTTAGATCTATGTTTGATGATCCGAGTTCATAGATTGTCATGTATGTGATCGATTCACTTGTTTTTCCGAGTCTTTGTTGCAAGAGGGATTCGAGGTAGCTTCTACCTAGTCAGCCATCTTGGCCCCGCCTCCTCTCTAGATTTTATTTTCCACTTAATGGTGAATTTTGAAGTTTGCAGTATGTGAGTTATAATTCAGTATATAAAATAACATGGGAAATATATCCTCCACATTCACTTTTGAAGCATACAGTTCTAGATCTACCTGGGCTTAGAGGAAAGGGAAAAGAAAGAGATTAGCTTCACCCATTACACATAACAGTTACAATAAAGAAAAGATTAGGTGAAATAAGAAATTGCATTGCCCAAGTACCAGAAGTATACAAAAAACCAAACCTAACCCACTATGGTCTAATCGATTCCAACTCATAGTGACCCTATAGGACAGAGTAGAACTACCCCATAGAGCTTCCAAGGAGCACCTGGTGGATTCAAACTGCCAACCTCTTGGTTAGCAGCTGTAGCACTTAACCAGTGTACCACCATGGTTTCCTACCAGAAGTTTAAGAGGCATTTGTCAAGAGGATTAATTCTTCATAATAAAAAAAAAAAACATTTTTTTTTTAATAGCAGACTCTTAATGGTAACAAGTGTGAATGGTTTAGAATGAAACATGTAAACTTTCTGAATAGAATATTTAGTAGCCTGCAATGATTTCGTCAGTATAATTTTCATATAATTAACCATTTAATACTGATACTTCTACTAACACAATAGGTGTTAGGAAAATTCCTTTGGTCTGGTTATGTACATGTTGAAATTTCAAAGCTAATATTAATTAACTTACAAAAATCTGAATCAGAGGTTATTATATTCATCCAGTTGTTTATTAAATGCCTTTTAATTTATCTTGGCTTTAGTTAGACCTTATTGTATGCAATAAAGTGTGCAATTACAAATGCTGCTGGCACAGAGATTTTATAAACAATGAAAAATCTGAGAAGATAAAGTTAAAAGGAAAAAGGAAAAAATGTGCTGCATTTTCAAAAAAAATCCTGAATTAAATTTTATCTTTTCCTCTGTTTTGTGGCAATAATGTGCTATGTCTGATTTTAAATCCATTTGTGTCATGAGTTTTGTCATCTTTGGGCTATATTTTGAATAGTTTTATGATGTCTTATTTTTCTGTTGTTATTTTTCATCAAAACTAAAAACTACCATATCCCACAGTGAGATTTGTATAAATATCTGGATCTTGATAATTAAATATTTAACTTCTTATGGATTGGTTTGTTGGGTAATTCATTTTTTAGGTAAACATTTAAAGAATTTTTTTTCAATGCACACATACTGTATCCTATTTCAAAGGATATTATACCCCATATAAAGGATAATAAATTTTGAGACGTGGCTTCTGATATTAATAGATTCCATTGTTTTATTCCCCAGAATCTTGAACACAAGTCAGCTGTAATGACTTTTCCCAAGACTGACTTCTTTTGTGGGGGAAGGAAAATTAAAAAATATTTAAAAAAGGAATTGAAAAAAATGTCCTAGGACTAATGTAAGACCCAAACATATATGAGAAAAAATAATCAGACTGCCAGGAATATTTCAAAATGTTTTAGTAAGGACATATATTTAGCTTTTAACTTTATTTTGGGAAGCAAGAGGGTATTAAATTGAGAAGAGAAATTGGAAAGCCTGAGTTTCTACATAGTATGTACTCATTGAATCAATCCCATTAAAGGAAAAAAAATAGAGATAAACAAGAGAGTTTTACATTTGAATGTTAAGTCTAACAGAAAAAAAAAAAATCATGAACTTCTTGCAGATCAAAGTTGTTATTCTGTTGAAAAAAAAATTGATGAGCTTCACCACACCTGAAAAGATGAGGCTCTATTTTCACTGGGTCATCAGAATTATCACAAATCAGTTGTTCTTAATCAGAAATTCAGCTTGAAAAACAACAGTAGAAAAACCAAGATTGTGGCTTAGACAGACACACCTTGCTGTCTGTCTTCAGAAAAGACCTGAGAAACCAAGTGAAATGGATACAAATGGCAGTCCTGGAACCCTGAACATCAAATGGAAGGACAGAGAATTAGATTGAATACTAATTGGAAGAAGAAACAGAAAACTGCCAACAAGGAAAGATATGAAATGGAGGGGCCCTGCCAGCTGACCTGCCACAGAGAGGCCATCTTAAGACGGAGCTGACAATAATGCTGGGTGAGGAGCAGAGGAAGGCAACTTCACAGAATTTCCAACAGGAGATAGAAAAACTGTGTTAACATACCTAGAGTGAGCAAGACATGAACCCGATGTAGGGAAGAAGGGTGCAGGGGGGAGGGCAAGAGCTCTGGGGATTCCAGAGTCCACAAAGCAGGGAGAGAGCCAGGACACAGGAAGGGCAGCTCACCAGGAGCAAGCCCTGGCCATTGGGGTGGGTGATATACATAGAGTGATAGACCCACAGAGTGTTAGCAGGAGGTTCCCCCACTGGACTGGACCACAGGTAGCCCAATTGCTCACTGCAGCCAATGGGAAACACCCAGGCACCCTCACTCAATGACTTGAGAAGCACACTCCCCCTCCCCAGCCTTTTGACCATTAGCGGCATAAACCTCCCCATTCCTGCAGTCAACAACTGCTGGTGACATAATCTGTGCTTTCCTTTACCTTCACCCAGCCCCATCCACCATCCCCCTCTTGCCCACCCACTGAGCAGCGGTGGCTGTGGTTTTCCCGACTGCCTAGTCACACCCCCTGCCCTTCCTTTCCAAGTGGTGTGGGATTACTTTGGCCACCCCACCTGCCCACCCACACACTCCAATCAGCACCCCACCCACCTGAGCACCTGGAGACTACTCCAGTGACCCTGCCTACCTGAAGCTAGCAGAAGACAGTGTACTCTTATGCCCCCTTCTCACACCACACCCACCACCCACCCACTGCCCCACCCACTCAGTGAGTGCCAATGCCAGCTCCCGCATCACTGGACCAAGGACAGAGAGAGGCCAACACCCACACAGCCCATACTCAGCAGCCCCACACAACCAGCAAATAAAGATCTGCATGCACACTGTCAGCTGCTGCCCCACCCAGTTGGAGCCAGGTTGTGAGTGCTCTGGTTCTGCCAGACTAGTAACCAGTGTGGCTTTTCCACCTAACCCATCCAGGTATATCAGAACAAAACAAAGAATCAGGGTGCAACAAACATACAATCAGTCAAGAAATATAAACAACTTAATGCCTTGGAGATAACAGACAATATCAAATCACATAAAGAAGTAGGACAAGATGCCTTAAGCAAGTGACAAAAATAAAGGCCAGAAAACTACCCATAGGAGGAAATGGCAATGGAACTACCAGATAAAGAAATGAAAAAAAACTTATATATACTATCTTCCAAGAGATCCAGAAAGAAATCAAGAAAAACACAGACAAAATGAAGGAAAACATCAACAAAACTCTAGAAGAATTTGGGAAAACAATACAAGAAAAAAATTACAAAATAAATAGACAATTAGAAACCATGTAAAAAAACAACTAGAAATCCAGAATATTATAAAATTTCAGAAGTAGATAGATCAATGGAAGGACATAGGAGTAGAATTAAAAAAAGGAAGACAGGTTTGGTGAAATAGAGGAAAAATCCCTTGACACTAATTTGTTTAAGGAAAAATCAGAAATAAAAGCATAAAGAAGCCTAAGGGTTATGTGGAACACTATATAAAGGAATAATTTATATGTGATCAAAATTCCAGAAAGAGTAGAGGCAAAAAAAAAAAAAAAAAAACAGAATTTTTGAAGATTTGCTGGCAGAAAATTTCCCTAATATCATGAAAGGTGAGAAGATACTGATCCAAGAAGCATAATGTACCCTAATCAAGATAGATTCCAAAAGAAAGTCACCAAGACATATCATAAGCAAACTTTCCAAAACCAAAGACAGAGAAAGAATTCCCAGAGCACCTCAAGAAAAATGGACTCTCACCTACAGAGGGGAACCAAGAAGTCTAAGTTTTGATTCCTAGGCAACATGCTGTCAGGGTGGAGTCAAGATGGCAGAATAGACAGAAGCATCCGGCGAGCCCTCTTTACAACAAAGACCCAAAAAAACAAGTGAAACAAGTATATTTGAGACAAGCTGGGAGCCCTGAGCATCAAAAGCAAACTTAGACAATGAACTGAGGGGCAGGAGAAGGAAGAGACCATTCAGAAGTGGGGAGGAGCTACCGGACCTGAATCGCAGGGAGCCGTCAGGCACCATTCCCTGGGCAGCAGCGGCAGTGGTGGGGGGCTGGTACTAGCGTTTGTCTGCAGTTTCCTCAGGGAGAAGCAGCCAGCCACACGGCCTACTCACACCTCTGGAACCTGAGGAGAATGGCACTCTCAGCAAAAGCTAAGTACTTACATACATTTTACCATGCCCCCCCACCCCCAAGCTGGTTTCAGCACCTGAATCCCTGGCCCTGAGATAGACCCTGCTGAGCACCTAGAGCCATCCTCCCAGCCTTGGGGAAGGAAAAATTTGCAACTGGGGGAAAAGATAATTTGCTAGCTCCATTAATCGGGGAGGCTCAGAACAGCAGCAGTTCCTGTCCAGGCATAAACTGTCCTTGGACCTTGAGCACCTTTCCCTTCTGCATGGACCTCTGTGGGACTATTTTGGGAGAATAGTCTCTTGTTGGCAAGCTCCAATCATTTCAGCTATACTGTGGAGAGGTGGGTATTTGAAGTTTGACCTTGTTTTGCCTATTAAACAAGGTCCTAACCTACCCACATCAGGGCCTTAAGGACTGAAAGCTCCATTCAGGTCACCCAGTCACCCGCAATAGGGGTCCAAAGATAACTGGTACCTCCCAGTCCTTACAATCTAAAACCTTGTGTGTCCATGGCCCTTCTGCAGAACCCACCCACCAGCATGCTCTAGGGAACAGATATGCGTTTTCCTCATAGACACGTGGGGATCGGTTCTCAGCCCCCTGACTTGTTCAGAGCGAGGCCTCCTGCTGCAATCAGATACTGGTATATACGCCAATCACCCCTGCCCCTCGAAGACTGTAGGACAGAGCCTGTACCGCACACTTGATGATCAGCTACGTGGAAACCTGAGCTGAATTCATACAAGAAAACTGATTGGACTCCTAGACTGATATACCTGATAACAACTCTAGTCAGCTGGGGACAGAACACCAGAGCTCCAAAGGTGAAAATAATCAAGCTAGCTCACTCAAGCAATGCATAGGGGTATACCAAAACAAAACAAAGCAAGCAGCTAGGACACAGTAAGCAAGCATAAGCTAATACAATAAACAATAGATGGCTTGGAGACAATGCTCAATATCTAGTCACATAAAGAAGCAGACAATGATCACCTCAAAAGGCTCTCAAAACAAATAATCCAGGGGTCTTCTAGATGAAAGTGCATTCCTGGAATTACCAGATGAAGAATGCAAAAGTTTAATATACAGAACCCTTTTTTTCAAGCCATCAGGAAGGAAATGAGGCAATACACAGGACAAGCCAAGGAACGCACAGATAAAGCAACTGAAGAAATTAGAAAGATTATTCAGGAATATAATAAAAAGTTTAATAAACTGGAAAAATCTGTAGACAGACAGCAATCAGAAATTCAGAAGCTTAACAATTAAATTACAGAATTAGACAACTCAATACGAAGAGGAGCAGAAATGAGCAAGAAGCAGCTAGAATTTCTGAACTTGAAGATAAATCACTTGGTACTAATATCTTTGAAGAAAAATCAGATAAAAGAATTAAAAAAATGAAGATACCTTAAGAATCATGTGAGACTCTTATCAAGAGAAATAACCTACGAGTGACTGGAGTACAAGAACAGGGAGAGATAACAGAAAATACAGAGAGAATTGTCCAAGATTTGTTGGCAGAGAAACTCCCTTATATTGGGAAAGATGAGAAGATATCTATCCAAGATGCTTATTGAACTCCACATAAGGTAGATGTCAAAAGAAAGTCATCAAGACATATTATAATCAAACTCTCCAAAACCAAAGATAAAGAGACAATTAAAGAGCAGTGAGGAAAAAATGAAAAGTCACCTACAAAGGAGAGCCGATAGAATAAACTCGAACTACTTGACAGAAACAATGCAGGCAAGAAGGCAATGGGATGACATATTTAAAAAATTGAAGGAAAAAAATTGCCTGCCAAGAATCATATATCCATCAAAAATCTCTTAAATATAAAGGTGAAATTAAGACATTTCCAGATAAACACAAGGTTAGGAAATTCATAAAAACCAAACCAAAACTACAAGAAATACTAAAGGGAGTACTTTGGTTAGAAAATCAATAATATCAGGTATCAACCCAAGACTAGAACACTGGGCAGAGCAACCCGAAGTCAACTCAGACAGGGAAATCCAAGAAAACAAAGCAAGATTTAAAAAAAAAAGGCCAAAACAGGGTAACAGTGATGTTATTATATAAAAGAAGACAACATTAAAATAATAAGGAGGGATTAAAATATGTAATCATACACCTTCCATATGGAGGGGAAGATATGGCGAAAGAAAAAAATAAAAATTAGTTTTAAATTTAGAAAAAAAAGGGGTAAATAATAAGTAACTAAAAAGGAGACAAACTATCCTACTCATCAAAATAAAATGCAAGGGAAAAATACAGACTCAGCAGGAACAAAATCAACAACAACAAATATGAGGAAAGGACAATATAAAAATATCTACCCAGCACATAAAATCAAGTGGGAAAAAGAAACTGTCAACACACATAAAAAGACATCAAAACGATAGCACTAAATTCATACCTATCCATAATTACCCTGAATGTCAATGGACTAAATGCACCAATAAAGAGACAGAGAGTGGCAGAATGGATTAAAAAACAAGATCCGTCTACATGCTGCCTACAAGAGACACACCTTAGACTTAGAGACACAAACAAACTAAAATTCAAAGGATGGAAAAAAATATATCAAGAAAACAACAATCGAAAAAAAGCAGGAGTGGCAATATTAATTTCTGACAAGATAGACTTTAAAGTTAAATCCATCAGAAAGGATAAGGAAGGACACTATATAATGATTAAAAGGAGAATACACCAAGAAGATATAACCATATTAAATATTTATGCACCCAGTGACAGGGCTGCAAGATACATAAAACAAACTCTATCAGCATTGAAAAGTGAAATATACAGCTCCACAATGCTAGTAGGAGACTTCAACACACCACTTTCGGAGAAGGTCAGGACATCCAGAAAGAAGCTCAATAAAGACATGGAAGATCTAAATGCCACAATCAACCAACTTGACTTCGTAGGCATATACAGAACACTCCACCGAACCGCAACCAAGTATACTTTCTTTTCTGGTGCACATGGAACATTCTCTAGAATAGACCACATATTAGGTCATAAAGCAAGCCTTAAAAAAAAAAAAAAAACTAGTGCCTTAGCAGAATCCAAAACATTGAAATATTACAAAGCATCTTCTCTGACTATAAGGCCACAAAAGTGGAAATCAAAGTCAGTAAAAGCAGGAAAAAGAAATCAAACACTTGGAAACTGAACAATACCCTGCCTAAAAAACACTGACTTATAGAAGACATTAAGGATGGAAAAAAGTAATTCAGAGAATCCAGTGAGAATGAAAACACTTCCTATCAGAACCTTTGGGACACAGCAAAAGTGGTACTCAGAGGCCAATTTATATCAATAAAGGCACACAACCAAAAAGAAGAAAGGGCCAAAATCAAAGAATTACCCTTACAACTTGAACAAATAGAAAGAGAGCAACAAAAGAAACCCACAGGCATCAGAAGAAAACAAATGATAAAAATTAGAGCTGAACTAAATGAAATAGAAAACAGAAAAACAATTGAAAAAATTAACAAGACCAAAAGCTGGTTTTCTGAAAAAATCAACAAAATTGATAAACTACTGGCCAAACTGACAAAAGAAAAACAGGATATGAAGCAAATAACCCAAATAAGAAATGAGATGGGTGACATTACAACAGACCCAGCTGAAATTTAGAAGAATCATAACAGATTGCTATGAAAAACTACACTCAAATTTGAAAACATAGAAGAAATGGATGAGTATCCTAGAAACACACTACCTACCTAAACTAACATAAACAGAGGTAGAACAAGTAAATAGACCCATAACAAAAGAAGAGATTGAAAAGGTAATCAAAAAGCTCCCAACAAAAAAAATCCCAGGTCCGGGCAGCTTCTCTGCAGAGTTCTACCAAACTTTCAGAGAAGAGTTAACACCACTACAACTAAAGGTATTTCAGAGCTTAGAAAAGGATGGAATACTCCCAAACTCACTCTATGAAGCCACCATATCCCTGATACCAAAACTAGGTAAAGACACCATAAGAAAAGAAAATTATAGACCTATATTCCTCATGAGTGTAGATGGAAAAATCCTCCAGAAAATTCTAGCCAACAGAATTCAAAAACATATCAAAAAAATAATCCACCATGACCAAGTGGGATTCATACCAGGGATGCAGAGATGGTTCAACATTAGAAAAACAATTAATGTAATCCACCACATAAATAAAACAAAAGACAAGAATCACATGGTTTTATCAACTGATGCAGAAAAGGCATTTGACAAAGTTCAACACTCATTCATAATAAAAACTCTCAGCAAAATAAGATTAGAAGGAAAATTCCTCAACATAAAAAAGGGCATTTATATAAAGGCAACAGCCAACATCACCCTAAATAAAGAGAGCCTGAAAACATTCATGTTGAGTTAGGGAACCAGACAAGGATGCCCTTTATAACCACTCTTATTCAACATTGTGCTGGAAGTCCTAGCCAGAGCAATTAGGCTAGATAAAGAAATAAAGGGCATCCAGGCTGGCAAGGAAGAAGCCAAAGTATCTCTATTTGCAGATGACATGATCTTATACACAGAAAACCCTAAGGAATCCTCAAGAAAACTACTGAAACTAATAGAAGAGTTCAGCAGAGTATTCAGCAGTATTCAGCAGAGATACAAGATAAACATACAAAAATCAGCTGGATTCCTCCACACCAACAAAAAGAACATCGAAGAGGAAATCACCAAATCAATGCCATTTACAGTAGCCCCCAAGAAGATAAAATACTTAGGAATAAATCTTACCAAAGATGTAAAAGACTTATACAAAGAAAACTACAGTACACTTCTTCAAGAAACCAAAAGAGACTTACATAAGTGAAAAAACATACCTTGCTCATGGATAAGAAGACTTAACATTACAAAAATGTCTATTCTACCAAAACCGATCTATACATTGAATGCAATTCCAATCCAAATCCTAACAACATTCTTTAATGAGATGGAGAAATAAATCAGCAACTTCATATGGAAGGGAAAGGGGCCCCGGATAAATAAGGCATTACTGAAAAAGAAGAACAAAGTGGGAGACCTTACTTTACCTGATTTTAGAACCTATTATACTGCCACAGTAGTCAAAACACCCTGGTACTGGTACAACAACAGATACATAGATCAATGGAACAGAATTGAGAATCCAGACGTAAATCCATCCACATATGAGCAGTTGATATTTGACAAAGTCCCCAAAACAGTTAAAAGGGAAAAAAGACTGTCTTTTTAACAAATGGTGATGCCATAACTGAATATCCACCTGCAAAAAAATGAAACAATACCCATACCTCACTCCATGCACAAAAACTAACTCAAAATGGATCAAAGACCTAAATATAAAATCTAAAACGATAAAGATCATGAAAGAAAAACTACAGACAACGTTAAGAGCCCTCATACATGGCATAAACAGTATACAAAACATTATGAAGAATGTAGAAGAAATACAGGTAGTTGGGAGCTCCTAAAAATCAAACACCTATGCTCATCCAAAGACTTCACCAAATGAGTAAAAAGACTACCTACAGACTGGGAAAAAATTTTTAGCTATGACATTTCTGATCAGTGCCTGATCTCTAAAGTCTACATGATAATGCTAAAACTCAACTTCAAAAAGACAAATAACCCAATTAATAAATGGGCAAAAAATATGAATAGACACTTCACTAAAGAAGACATTCAGGTAGCTAACAGATACATGAGGAAATGTTCACGATCATTAGCCATTAGAGAAATGCAGATCAAAACTACAATGAGATTTCATCTCACTCCAACAAGGCTGGCATTAATCCAAAAAACACAAAATAATAAATGTTGGAGAGGCTGTGGAGATATTGGAACACTTCTACACTGCTGGTGGGAATGTCAAATGGTACAACCACTTTGGATATCAATTTGGCGTTTCCTAAAAAGTTAGAAATAGTATTACCATACGATCCAGCAATCCCACTCCTTGAAATATACCCTAGAGACATAAGACCCTTTACACAAACAGATACATGCACACCCGTGTTTCCTGCAGCACTGTTTACAATAGCAAAAAGATGGAAGCAACCGAGGTGCCCATCAACGGAGGAATGGATAAACAAATTATGGCATATTCACACAATGGAATACTACACATCGATAAAGAACAGTGACGAATCTGTGAAACATTTCATAACTTGGAAGAACATGGAAGGCATTATGCTGAGTGAAATTAGTCAGTTGCAAAAGGACAAATATTGTATAAGACCACTATTATAAGATCTTGAGAAATAGCTTAAACTGAGAAGAACACATTCTTTTGTGGTTATGAGGGGGAGGGAGGGAGGGTGGGAGAGGGTCATCCACTAATTAGATAGTAGATAAGAACTTCTTTAGGTGAAGGGAAGACAGCACATAATACAGGGGAGGTCAGCACAACTGGATGAAACAAAAGCAAAGATGTTTCCCTAATAAACTGAATGTTTCGAAGGCCAGCATAGCAGGGGCTGGGGTCTGGGGACCATGGTTTCAGGGGATATCTAAGTCAATTGGCATAATAAAATCTATTAAGAGAACATTCTGTATCCCCCTTTGAACTGTGGCGTCTGGGGTCTTAAACGCTAGCAAGCAGCCATCAAAGATGCATCAATTGTTCTCAACCCACCTGGATCAAAGGAGAATGAAGAACACCAAGGACACAAGGCAATTATGAGCCCAAGAGACAGAAAGGGCCACGTGAACCAGAGACTGCATCATCCTGAGGCCAGAAGAACTAGATGGTGCCCAGCTACAACCAATGACTTCCCTGACAGGGTACATAACAGAGAATCCTTGAGGAAGCAGGAGAGCAGTGGGTTGCAGACCCCAAATTCTCATAAGACCAGACTTAATGGTCTGACTGAGACTAGAAGGACCCTGGTGGTCATGGCCCCTAGACCTTCTGTTGGCCCAGGACAGGAAACATTCCCAAAGCTAACTCTTCAGACATGGATTGGGCTGGACAATGTGTTGGGGAGGGATGCTGGTGAGGAGTGAGCTTCTTGGATCAGGTGGACACTTGAGACTATGTTGGCATCTCCTGCCTGGAGGGGAGATGAGAGTGTGGAGGGGGTTAGAAGCTGATGAAATGGACACGAAAAGAGGGAGCTGATGGAGAGAGTGGGCTGTCTCATTAGGGGGAGAGTAATTGGGAGTGTGTAGCAAGGTGTATATGAGTTTTTGTGTGAGAGACTGACTTGATTTGTAAACTTTCTCTTAAAGCACAATAAAAATTATAAAAAAAATAAAACACACTGTCAAGAAGGCAGTGGGATGACATATACAAAACCCTGAAAGAAAAAAATTGCTAACCTAGAATTATATATCCAGAAAAATGATCTCTCAAACACAGTGGTGAAACTAGGACATGCCCAGATAAACAGAAAATAAGGGAATTTTTAAAAAACCAGGTCAACCTTACAAAAAATATTAAAGGGAATCCTTCGGACAAAAAACAGACAACATCAGACAAAAACCTGAGATAAGACGCGTGGCAGCAACACTCAGACAAAAACCCAGATAAAGAATTCTCAAAACAAAAATAGAACTGTGAGACAGAAAAGACAGAACTAGAGAGATCAATCTGTAAAGGATGACATTCAAATGGAAAAGGGAGGAATAAATGATGCTGGTACAGATCTTCCATACAGATAGTAAGTCAAGGCAATAGCAACATATAACAGGCTGTTTCAAACTTAGCAAGATAAAGGTAAAAAGTTCAGCGTAACAAAGAAAACTAATAAACCTACTCACCAAAATGAAGAAAGAAGAAAATCATAAAGACTCAGTAAACACAAAATCAACAACAAAGAAAATGAAAAGAAAATCTATAAACAAAGAAAACTCAGTACGCCAAATAAGTGGAACGACAAAAGTGTCAACAGCAGAAAACAAATGAATAAAGAAAAAGACAGCAGTAAATTCATATCTATGGATAATCACACTGAATGTCAATGGTTTAAATGCATTTGTCAAGAGAAAGAGAGTGGCATAATGGATAAAAAAGCATGGCTCTTCAATATATTGTCTGTAAGAGACACACCTAAAACACAAAGATAAAAATAAACAAAAGTCAAAGGATGGAAAAAAAAAATATGAAGCAAACAGTGGCAATATTATTCTCTGATAAAATAGACTTTAAGGCAAAACTCAGCATAAAGGATAAGGAAGGACACTACATAATGATTAAGGGTCAATCCAGCAAGGAGACATAACCATAATAAATATTTATGTACCCAACAACAGAGCTCCTAAATATATAAAACAAACCCTAACAATATTGAAAAAAGGAAGATACAATTTCACAATTACATCAGGAAACTTTAACACACTGTGTTCAATGAAGGACAGAACAACTAGAGAGAAATCAACAGATATACAGAAGACCTAAACAACACAATCAAACAACTTGACCTCATAAACATTTTCAAAACACTTCACCCAACAGCATCACAGTACACATTCTTCTCCAACACTCATGGATCATTCTCCAAAATAGACCATATTTTAGGCTGCAAAGCAAGTCTCAATAAATTAAAAAAAATATCGAAATAATAGAAAGCATATTATCTGAATAAAATGTTATAAAAATAGAAATCAATAACAACAAGAGGGAAAAAATCAGATACCTGGAAACTGAATAACACCTTGCTTAAAAACCACAAGGTAATATAAGAAATTAAAAATGAAATAAAAATTTCCTAGAATCAAACAAGAATCAAAACACAACATATCAAAACCTTTGAGATACAGCAAAAGCAGTGCTCAGAGGTCAATTTATAGTACTAAATGCACACATCAAAAAGGAAGAAAGGACCAGGGTCAATACTTTACCTTATAACTCTAACAAATAGGAAAAGAGCAGCAAAAGGAGCCCACAGTTACCAGAAAAAGGAAATAATTATCACAGCAGAAATAAATGAAATGGAAAACAGAAATACAATCGAAAGAATCAACAAGACTAGAAGTTGTTTCTTTGAAAGGATCAATAAAAATGACAAAACACTGGCCAAAAAAAAAAAAAAAAAAAAATGAGAAGATGCAAATAACCCAGATTAGAAATGAGATAGGTGACATTACAACAGAATCAACTTTAACAAAAAGGACCATAACAGAATATTACGAAAAATTATATTCCAACAAATTTGAAAACCCAGAAGAAACGGACAAATTTCTGGAAGTATGCTACTTACCTAAAGTAACACAAACTGAGGTAGAAAATCTGAACAGACACATAACAAAAGAAAAAAATGAAGGGGTCATAAAAAAATTCTCCCTCCTCCAGAGAAGAAAAAAATAAATCTGGCCCAGTCAGCCTCACTGGAGGATTCTACCAAACATTCAGAGAAGAGTTAACACAAATACTGCTCAAACTATTTCAAAACACAGAAAAGGAAAGAATATTGTCAAATTCATTCTATGAAGCCAGCCTGACCCTGATACCAAAGTCAGGCAAAGACATCACTAAGAAAAGAAAGGTACAGCCCAATATGATTCTTGAATACAGACACAAAAATTCTAAACAAAATTCTGGCAAACAGAATTCAACAGCATATCAAAAATATAATACATCATGACCAACTGGGATTCATACCAGTTGTGTAAGGTGGTTCAACATTAGAAAATAAATCAACATAATCTAATACATAAATTAAACAAAGGAAAAGAATTACACGATCGCTTCACTTGATGTAGAAAAAGCATTTGATAAAGCCCAACTCCTGTGTCAGATAAAAACTCTCAGCAAAATAGGGATAGAAGGAAAATTTCTCAACATACTTAAGGCATATATGCAAAACAAACAACTAACATTAATCTCAGTGGAGACACAGAAAGCATTCCCCTTTAGTACCAGAACCACACAAGGATGCCCTTTATCACCACTTTTATTCAATACTGTACTGCAAGTCCTAGATACAGCAATAAGGCAAGAAAGGGAAATAAAGTGTATCCAAATTTGTAAAGAAGTAAAACTATCCCTATTTGCAGATAATATAATCCTATCCATAGAAAATTTCAGAGATTCCACAAGAAAACTACAGAAAGTAATAGAAGGATTCAGCAAAGTGACAGGGTACAAGATCAACATACAAAAATCAGTTGGATTTCTTTACACTAACAAAGAGTTCTCTGAAAGAGAAATCAGGAAAACAATACCATTTACAATAGCCCCAAAGATAAAATACTTAGAAATAAATCTAAGAGTGTAAAAGACTTATGCAAAGAAAACTACAAAACACCAAGAAAACCAAAAACCCATTGCCACTGAGTCAATATCAACTCATAGTGACCCTATGGACAGAATAGAACTGCCCCATAGAGTTTCCAAGCAGTGTCTGGTGGATTTGAACTGCCAACCTTTGGTTAGTAGCCAAATGCTTAACCAATGTGCCACCAGGGCTCCAAGAAACCAAAAGACCTACACAAGTGGAAAGACATACCATGCACATGGATAGGAAGACTTAACATTTTCAAGATGTCAATACTATCCAAAGCAATCTGCAAACACAATGCAATCTCAATCCAAATTCCAACAACATTCTTTAATGAGATGGAAAAACTAACCACCAATTTACATGGAAAGGGAAGAGGCCCAGGATATCTAAAGCATTATTGATGAGAAGAACAAAGTAGGAGTCCTCACACTTCTCAATCTCAGATTCAGCCACAGCACTCAAAACAACCTGGCGTTGGTACAATGACAGACACATAGACCAAGGGAAGAGAATTGAGAACCTAGGAATAATTCATCACCTATGGACTGCTGGTATTCAACAAAGGGTTGAAGTCCATTAAGTGGGGAAGAGAAAGTATCTTTAACAAATTGTGCTGAAAAACTAGATATTCATCTGCAGAAAAATGAAGCAGGATCCAAACCTCACACCATACAAAAAAACCAAGTCAAAATGGATCATAGACCTAGATGTAAAGCCTAAAATTATGAAGAAAATAAGGACAATGCTAGGGGCCCTAATATATGGCATAAATACAATGCCAAACACAAAGAAAAATGCACAATTAGAAGATAAACAAGATAACTGAGACCTCCTAAAAATTAAAAACGTATGCCCATCAAAAGACTTCTCCAAAAGAGTAAGAAGAGAACCTACAGAGTTGGGAAAAAAAATTGCTACAACAGAGCACGCCGATGTTCATTGCATTATTCACAATAGAAAAAAAGATGGAAACAACCTAAATGCTCATCAACAAATGGATAAAAAAAAAAAAAGAAAAGAAACTGGTACATACATACAGTGGAATACTACACAAAAAAGAATAATGATGAATTCGTGAAACATGTCACAACATGGATGAACCTGAGGACAGTATGCTGAGTGAAATAAGTCAATCAAAGAGAACAAATATTGTACGAGACCACTATTATAAAAAGTTTAAAAAAAAGTATAAAAAGTTATACACAGAGAGTACCATTCTTTGATGGTTACCAGGGATGAGGGGGGAAGGAAGGAAAACGACCGATTAGATAGTAGATACATGTTGGTTTTGGTGAAGGGAAAGACAATACACAATATGGAGGAAATCAACACAACATGACCAAGGCAGACACTGAGAGATACATAAGAAAAAAAGGCAACTTTGCTAAATACTACAATATATATAACCCTGCAACGATAGTAATAGAAAACAAACAAAAAAATTATGACAGGATGCATAGGCAGATATGTACGTGGAATAAGTATGGAATGGTGTATGGGAGTACACCCACGTGCATATATACACTAAGTTGTGGCTAGGTCCACATACATATTTGTATGTGTGCATGTATAGTCATATATACAGTGAAAAACACAGGGAGCACAGTCAGGGAAACTTCTTAGACATAACCAAACAGTTCCCCAGACTGAATTAGTGGGCTTGAGGGCTGCGGACCTTAGTCTCGGGGGACATCTAGGTTAATTGGCATAACATAGTTCATGAAGTGAATATTCTACATCCTAATTTGGTGAGTAGTGCCTGGGGTCTGAAAAGATTTCATGCGGCCATCTTAGGTAGAACTACTGGTCTATTCCTGTCCAGAGCAATGGAAAGTGAAGAAAACAAAGACTCAAGGAAGCAACTAGTCCAAAGGACTAATGGGCCACACGAACCACAGCCTCCACTAGCCTGACACCAGAAGAATTAGATGATGCATGGGTACCATTACCAACCACTCTAACCAGGATCACAGTAGAGGGTCCCAGACAGAGCTGAAGAAAATGTAGAACACAATCCAAATTCATAAACAAGACCAGATTTATGGGTCTGATAGAGACTGGAGAAACCCTTGAGACTATGGCCCTTAGTCACCCTTCTAACTTGGATCTGAAACCACTCCTGGAGATCACCTTTCAGCCAAGTAACAGAAAGACCTATAAAATAAACAATAACACCCCTGAGTAAACTGCTCCTTAAAACAGTCAAATATATGAGACCAGAAGGGCAACAACTGACCAAAAGCAAAGATGAGAAGGCAGGAAGGGGCAGGACAACTAGAGGAATGGAAACAGGGAACTCAGGGTGAAATTGCACAGTTTGCAAACAATGTTATGAAACACTTTGTGTGTAAATTATTGAATGGAAAACTAATTTGCTCTGTAAACTTTCACCTAAAGCACAATATAAATAAATAAATAAATAACAAAAAATAATAGAGTGCTTAATTTGTTGCACCACCCAGGAATATTAGCCATGTACATAGTATCAACAAATCAACAAATTGTTCTGAAAAGCTTTTGCAAACTTCCACTTGATTTCTGAATATAAGCAACAGTTTGTTCTAATAGAAGCAAAACCATTCCAATTATTTACCAGTTCGATTACTGACATTTCCTCACCTTCTTAAAAAAACAAAAAAAAAACAGCATTACTGAGTACTAACTATATATTAGCATTTCTTTTACACTTTTTTCAAAGTATTACTTCTGAGAGAAAATCTAGAGATTGCAGGCCCATACAGTATCAAAGAAAGTAGTAACTAAGGGATAAATGAAGAATGGCCTCACCATTTTCCTTCTATGAATTGACTCAAATAGTAATAAAAAATAATGTAAACAATCTGCTCATAACAATAATATATTTTGTTTTAATTTTCTAAATAGAATTCCAGGGCAATTTCAAGTTAACTGTTTAATTTTTGGAAAAACCTCAGACTTAAAATTACTTTCCCTTTATGAATTTTTTAACTGATGAAGTAGAACTGTGGAAGTATTTACTTCTCTTGATTTCATTCATATGGTCAGTTGCATTTATAAAAACAAACAAAATCTTACTAAATCAAAAAATGTTGAACTGACAAGCTGTGAACAATGACAATAATTCCACTAATGCAGCTTCCAAGTGCACTAATTATCCTTAACGATGATTCAGTCATCTGATAATCACATCGCCCACGGACCACACACAGTCAATCCACACAGCTGCAGAGTCCACTCCAGGCTCATTTTGCTTTCTCCTGTCTCAGTAAAAACTACATAATATTACTCTACTAGCATAGAATAATCGTGATAACCGAACATGAGCTGAGCATACAGACCGCTAAAGTGCTGAAGGGTAATTGAGGAGACTCCTACATGAGGTGCTGAATCCTGTCATTCATTTCTCTGATGTCTAAGAGAGACATAATTTAGGCCACAAATCTGCTTTCATCTAAAGTAATGGTGTGGATTTTAAAGAAGTAAGTATGTAAATGATGTGTTTACCTAAATCAATGAGCATATTGCTTGATAAATTTTAAAAAATAAATAAATAAATAACTTGGTAATGTCTTTGTAGGTTTGTCAGCAATTTTTTTTTTTTTTTTTTTGATTCCTACTGAATTCTTCAGGAGCAACCATTACGTGTCTTCCGCAACCCTACGTAATTTTAAAGAGCATTTCCCTCACCACAGAGGTAAGACGGCAAACTTGTATTTCGGAGCAGGAGGCTTAATGGTTATGTATTCCATGCTCAATAATTTCACAAAATTGTTTTTATTTTTCCTTATACTAAATTTCATGATAAAACTTTGCCAATAATTGTGAAGGATCTGAGATTTTATCCTTTTTTCAAGTTAACATGTTAGTCTACCATAGCTTCCTGCGTGCAGGCAGAAGTCAAGAGGCTCCTGTGTCGGAGATAAAAGACTATTATTCACGGCACAACAGGCGGGGTAAACTGCATGTCATATTGGTTTCTCTTGCTCTCTAAGTCTCACAGGGCAATTTGGAGTGATGCCGCCCATACAGTGGGTTTCTGTCACAGCTGAGGAGACCTTAACTTAGGAAATCCAGAGTAGGAAGGAGCTACTAGAAAACCTGCCTAATATTTGCCCCAGCAGGAGACATTATTATCCTGTACAGCAAATCTATGGGCTACCTGACCATATAATATCAACTCTTTCTCCCAAGGCTGTTTATTATGAATATATAGTTTAGAAAATGTAGCAGTGTGATATCTCTGCTCATATGTGCAGAAAGGCAAGAAAGCAATGGAATATTGCCTTTCAGTAGATTTCCTGGTTCTCTAAATTGCCCAAGTTATAATCAGATAAAACTTTTTAGAAAATTTCACTCTCCCAATATGCTTTATTTTTATACTGTTTGTGATTTTCTTTTATTTTTTGGGTTGGGTAACAAAACATACAATTTGAAATAGGAATAGGGCAAGAATGTATGTTTGGGTTCTGCATACATAGATGCCAAGATGGAATTAGATATGCAAGATATTTGCTGAGAGAAATGTCTTTGGTAGATAAAGGGGAAAGAAAACAGTGTATGCCAAGAGAGTTATCAGAAAATGATGCAGATCTGATACCTGTGAAAGGACAGAGGGCAGTAAAAAGGCCTGAGAAGGGAGATCCTCAAACTGCAATGAAGCTCTAAGAAATTCTAAACCAGGCCAATAGCAAAGTTTATCAGCTAGAGGATTACTCCTATAGAAGTCTGCTAAGCTTAGTCATTGACTGAGAGTAACCTGAGGAAAGCAAGGATTTAACTTGTATGCTGTGTTGAATCCTGAAGACTTAGTAGATCTAGTCCATCAGGCAGCTACACTTCTTGAAGCAGGTTCTCTCTTGAGTTACCTGATCAGTGCACTAGTATAACTAGCATAATAGGAATTATGCAATATAGCTAGACATGGTTTACTTCTATCTTGTAATGTCCTGTCTCATAAATGCTTCAAAGGTTTCCATGATGCAAAGACATGATTAAAGGTAAGCAGCCATCCAAAACTAAGAAGACCCTCAAGGAGAAGGGTTGACGTAGTGGATGTAGTAATAGGCTCAAACATACCTACTAGTGTGAGGATGATACACGACTGAGCAATGTTTCGTTGTTATACATAGGATCCCTATGAGTCAGAACCTTCTCGAAGGTACCTAACAACAACAACAGGAAAACAAAGATCTAAGTATTGTTTTTAATGGTATCCTTAAAATCCTTGTCCCTAATCATGCAGCGTTCCTGGGCTCTGATTCTGTAGTATTGTCAGTCTCTACTGGTTTTAGTTTGGTTTCCCATTTGGACTTAAAATTGTCTGCAAAAATGTCTTAGTTCTGAGAGTAGATACCATTGATTTACCCATTCAGATTTACTTCTTTTCCTTCACCCAGAGCAGATTAGTCCCATAAACAACCTATTCTTTTTTTTTACTTATTTTTTATTTTTTTTCCCCACTAGACTGATATTCTCCCAACTTGAAAGTAATTATGGAGTAGATCAATGTCATTTAAAAACAGGGACTCCCACCCATTGCTGTCTAGTTGATCCAAACGCATAGTGACCAATGACTAAGTATTAAATTAAAATGTGGATAGAACTGACCCTGCTGCTTCCATGCATAACTAAATTGGTTCTTTCTTTGACTACTCCATCTGCAGTCTGATTGTAAAAATCCCATCGGGAACTAGACAAAATAAAGGGGAAAAATGAGATACACTGGAGCTGTTGGGCTAGTTACTAGGTAAGTAATAGTATGCATTAATGGAATTATATCATTTTAGATACAGATATTAAATATGTTTCAATTTGAATACAAAATATGATTACAGTCTTACCTCAGTGATATTGTTGGTTTGGTTCCAAACTAAGATTATAATGAAAATATCACAATAAAGGGAGTCACACAAATTTTTTGGTTTCTCAGTGCATATGAAAGTTATGTTTACATTATACTGTAGCCTATTAAGTGTGCAATAGCATTATGTCTAAAAAACAATGTGTAGACGTTAATTAAAAAATACTGTGGTGCAAAAAAATGCTAACCATAATCTGAGCCTTCAGCGAGTTGTAATCTTTTTGTTGGTGGAGGGTCTCTCCTGGATGTGGATGACTGCTGACTGATCAGGGCAGTGGTTTCTGAAGGTTGGTGTGGCTGTGGCAATTTCTTAAAACAAGACAATCAATTGCCATATCGATTGACTTCACCTTTCATGAACGTTTTCTCTGTGGCATGTGATCTGTTTGATAGCATTTTACCCACCATACAACTTCTTTAAAAAATTCAGTCAATTCTCTCAAACCCTGCCACTACTTTATCAATTAAGTTTATGTAATATTCTAAATTCTTTGTTGTCATTTCAACAATGCTCACAGTATCTTCATCAGGAGTAGATTCCATCTCAAGAAACCACTTTCTCCGATCATCCATAAGAAGCAACTCCTCATCCATTAAAGTTTTATCATGAGATTGCAGCAATTTAGTCACATCCTCAAAATCCACTTCTAATTCTAGTTCTCTTGCTTTTTTCACCCCATCTGTGGTTACTTTCTCTACTAAAGTTGGGAACCCCTCATAGTCACCCATGAGGGTAGGAATCAACTCCTTCCAAACTCCTGTTAATGTTGATATTTTAACCTCCTCCCATGAGTGATGAATGTTCTTAATGGCATCTAGAATGGTGAATCCTTTCCAGAAGGTTTTCAATTTATTTTTCCAATGCCCAACAGAGGAATCACTAGCTATGGCTGCTATAACCACATGAAATGTATTTCTTAAATAAGACTTGAAAGTCAAAACTACTCCTTGATCCATGGGCTGCAGAATGGGTGTTGTATTAGCAGGTGTGAAAACAACATCAATCTCTTTGTACAACTCCATCAAAGTTCTTTGGTGGCCAGGTGCATTGTCAATGAGCACTAATATTTTGAAAGAAATCTCTTCTCCTGAGTAGTAGGTCTCAACAGTGGGCTTACAATATTCAGTAAACCATCCTGTAAACAGATGTGCTGTCATCCAGGCATTGTTCCATTTATAGGGCACAGGCAGAGTAGATTTGGTATCATTCTTAGGGGTCCTAGGATTTTTGAAATGGTAAGTGAGCATTGGCTTCAAGTTAAAATCACCAGCTGCACTATCCCCTAACAAGAGAGTCATCCTGCCCTTTGAAGATTTTAAGCTAGGTATTGACATCTCTCTAGGTATGAAAGTCCTGCTTAACGTCTTGCTCCAATATAAGGCTGTTCTGTCTACATTAAAAATCTGTCGTTTAGTGTAAACACCTTCGTCAATTTTCTTAGCTAGATCTTCTGGATGACCTGCTGAAGCTTCTGTGTCAGCACTCGCTGCTCCACCTTGCACTTTTCTATTATGGAGATGACCTCTTTCATTAAACCTCATGAAGCAACCTCTGCTAGGTCCAAACTTTTCTTCTGCAGCTTCCTCACCTCTCTCAGCCTCCATAGAATTGAAGAGAGTTAGGAGCTTGCTCTGGGTTAGGCTTTGGCTTAAGGGAAAGTTGTGACTAGCTTGGTCTTCTTTATAGACCTCTAAAACCTTCTCCATATCAGCAATAAGGCTGTTTCTCTTTCTTGTCATCCATGTGTTCACTGGGGTAGCATTTTAATTTCCTTCAAGAACTTTTCCTTTTCATTCACAACTTGGCTAACTGTTTGGCATAAGAGGTCTAGTTTTCAGCCTATCTTGTCTCTCAACATGCCTTCCTCACGAAACTTAATCATTTCTGTTTTTGATTTAAAGTGAGAGAACTGCAACTCTTCCTTCCACTTGAACACTTAGAGGACATTGTAGGCTTATTAATTGACCTAATTTCAATATTGTCATGTTTCAGGAAATAGGGATGCCTGAAGAGAGGGAAAGAGATGGGGGAAACCGCCTGTTGGTGGAGCAGTCAGAACAACAATTATCGATTAAGTTCACCATCTTATATGGGTACTGTTTGTGGCACCCCAAAATAATTACAATAGTAACATCAAAAATCACTGATCACAGATCACCGAAATGGATATAATAATAATGGAAAATTTGAAATGTTACAAGAATTACCAAAATGTGACACAGAGACACGAAGTGAGCACATACTGTAGGAAAAATGGCACCAACAGACTTGCTCAATGTAGGGTTGCCACAACCTTCAAATTGTAAAAAACTCAATATCTGTGAATCACAATAAAAAGAGATATGCCCATAATTGGACATAGCTACCAGGAGATTCATACTGAGTAAGTTTTCACTTGTAGGCTAAATGATAAACCATTCCTTGGGTAGTTATTGGTATATGCAAGGGCTCAGAGTGGAGTAGGGACTGTTCCTGGGCTAAGTATTCCATACCCGGCCCTGGAGAAATCATAATGAGGACTGTCAGGAAACCTACCTCCACCACTAATCAGCTGTGTAAACTTAGCCAATTAATATTGTGCCTCTTTCTTTATTTATAAGGATGATGTTAGTGCTTACCTAAATATTTTAATCCTTTTTTATGAGAATAAATGGAGCACAGATTATAAATTGTTTAGCAGAGTACCCAACCAAGATTAAGTAATCAATAAATGCAAGTTGTTATAAGAAGTATTACCATGACCATGCAACCACCAGCAATATTTTCACTTGTGTTATGTCAAGCACTGTACTAAGAGCTTCATATGTTTGTTTTGAGAACAAACATTTGAAGTAGTTATTTTTTAACACAGTTTTATAAATGAAGACAACCGTTGAGAATGGACTTGCCTTGCATAAGGTCAAAAAGCTTGTAATTGTTAGGGAGAGTAAACCCATATCTGTGATTTGCTGACTGTATGTTAACCTCTGTTAATCAGGAAGGAGCATGCATATATTTGTTTTGTGATAATAATATATTTAATGGTATAAATAAAATGGGTCTATTTTAAAGTCAGCAAGATATTTCTTAAAGCTCTATTTGTGATTATCTGAATTTTGAGGAGATTGGTAAAATAAATGTAACATAAGACCATGAAAGAAAATTTTCTTATAAAAAGTTATGGAATACTTATTTTAGGAAAATGGGAAATAAAGTTTATATACCTTAGGATGAGATTAATATTAGATATGTTCACTATAAAATTTACAGTTATTCAGAAATATCTTTTATGGTTAGTTTTTTCTTTAGAGTTACCAGTAGGCAAAAAATGCCTCCCTAAAAGTAAATAATCCCATAGTATAAAAGCCCCTTCTTTTATAATTTCAACCTTCAGGAAGATGCAACATAAAATGTGGAATTAAAATGTAGCGGCTATATATTGCTTTTTTGAATAATATTTTATTGTGTTTTTTTGTGAAAGTTTACACAGTAAATTAAGTTCACATTTGAAGATTTCTATACAAATTGTTTTGTGACTTTAGTTACGTTTTTCACAATGTGTCAACGTTGTCTTTAATTGAGCTCTGGTTATTCCATTTAGACTGTATACTGTTAAAAAATAAATCCCCAAATTCATAGTCTATGGTGAAGTAGATTATATGATTCTTCAGCAAGGATTCACTCTCATTCCTCTGCACCTCCATAGGAGGGTTATTCTTTTCCACAGCATTGTTAACAGCCTTGACCATGTGATTTGCTTGGACCAATAGCATGCTGTAGAAATGACAGCATGAATATTCTTATTGTTTAAAAAGACAGAAGGCCAGACTGTAAAAGCAGAGTGAGGGGTAGGGTTAGTGGCCAGGGAAAAGGTCAGGGAATTAGATATCTTCAATATGTCTTCAATATATAAAATCAATACTGGTCAAGATTCTCTTGACTATAAAGCTTCTCTAGGATTGGGAGTTTTTTATTAACCTACTCTACTGCCTTATCCCAAAATGTCTGAATGTAAGAATATATAATTTGGAAAAAGCAATAATACTAAATACAAAACCTAAAATAGCATTTGGTGAATCTCTACCCCAATTTTTCAAAGTAAAAACCAAAGTTTTGTGTGTGTGTGTGTGCTCACACGTGTATGTGTGTTTCTATTTGTGCTCAGTGCATACTTCATTATAACACAAGTATCATAGTTCTTCATTATTATTGGGTAACTATTTTTTCTGAAATGAAAGCTCATATTTCTTTCAATATCATCAAGAATATTTAGAATGCTTACACATATGTGCGAATTCTGTGCTAATTTTCTACTTCCACTGGGTGCTCAGCATTTATTGCAGTTCGCTTCCAAACTGTGCCGGATCTTTTTGTCACTACTTTGTCCTCACTGAAAACCACTTTCATTCCAGCCCTGCTCAAAGAACTAACACTCATTCTCTGTGAAAATCTTTGCTAAAGATTCAGGGATATAAACCCCCTCCCCCGCCCCCCCCCCAAAAAAACATTGCCGTCAAGTAGATTCCGACCCACACTGACCCTACAGCATAGAGTAGAACTGCCCCATAGGGTTTCCAAGGAGCACCTGGTGGATTCAAACTGCTGACCTTTTTGATTAGCAGCCATAGCTGTTAACCACTATGCTGCCAGGGTTTCCTTCAGGGTTATACCAGGTGTTATATTACCACAAAGAAATTTAAAACAAAACAATAAACCTAAAATATTTAAACTGAATATTAGGTAACCTTGTTTATCAACATCGCTTTGTTACCTCGATGACAAAGTATGTCTAATTAGGTGTTTCTTTACAACATTCTCTCAAACTGTCTCAGTAGGGCTGTGTCCACAAGTGCAATATTTTTCCCAGCTTTATTAATTTACTCTGGTCTCTTCCCTATACCACACACAGTTTTTGACCTTTGTTTGTATGTTCCAAATGATATTGAGGGACTTTGCTAAACTTTAACTATCTACCCACATCTACATTTACTAGTAACAGAAAAATCGACCAAAACTTTTAAATACGTGCTCTTTTTTTTTTTTTTTTTAGCAAAAGCAAATTTGTAGAGTGACGTTCCTTTTCCTATCATTTTCCATAAACAGAAGGGAACACTTTTGGGATTTATTTTCCTCAGTACAAAGCTATCTTTTTATTCCCTTTTTGAAAGCAGATGTGCCCACAGGAAGGCTTTGTTTATTTATTAATAATGAAAGGTACTTTTAATCACCTGTAATTTCAGGTTTCATAGAGACTTCAGAGTGTCGATCCAAAATAATACCTTACTCTCTCTACCAAGAGACCATTGCAAGGGCTTGTAATGGATGATACATAGCTTAGCTTCTGATTATCTAGTTGCCTTTTACGCTGACTTAATGGTGTTCAAGTATTTTCTATTCTGCTAGTGGTTTTAATTATGTTTTTGGAATTTTTATCTTGTGATTGACCGCTACTAATACCTCTAACCCAAAAACATCACCAAGCACAACACATTTTATCTTTGAAGTTCAAATAATGATTTTTAGCAAAAAAATTAAAATATAAATTAGCTTTGTATATAGGGTGGGGTAAAGATAATTGTCTAAGAGTAAAATGTGGGTGTATAGTGTAAAATAACAAAAAGCACTTGCAGAGATATAAGAAGTATTCAGAAATGTGAGTTGGTTGGCAAAGATGTATTGCAGTAGGATTAGTCACAGATGCAAACAATTTACAAGATAATTAGAAATACTCTGGCAGATTGACTGACCATCAAAAACTAAATTCATTTTAATAAATCTATAATTATGATTCTAGTGCTGTGATGGATTTGTTTATGAGCCTCCCTCTCCTTCCTTTCACCCCCAGGTGCACATGCGCTTTACAGACAGAAGGTCACACACGTGCTTCTCCTTTGAGGGCACTTTTGTTGTTCACAATTTTTTTGCTGTTGCTGTTGTTGTTATATTCATTATGGGAAAATCGAGCCGTAATCTGAATTAAACAATATTGTCTGCTTTGAATCAAAGAAAACTGTCTAAATATGTAAATAGATCATTTAAAATAATTACTTGTGTAATATCGTTGCATAAGATATGGGCAAATGATATAAAAAACTTGGCAAAATTAGCCAAAATCAGTCAAATATGCAGAGGTCTTAGAAATCTTAATCAGATCATTTATTGTTTGGCTTTCTGGTAATTTAGTAATTTATCAGATCCAATGACACTTTTCCCTGCTCTAACGTCTAGAATTAAGTTTAGAGGGTCACTGGAAGATATATATTTTCTTTCACCTTTTGGTTCTTATTATTATTTATGAAGTCTCTGGGTGGTGCAAACAGTTAAGCGCTCTAGTACTAGAGGAAAGATTTGACCAGAGGCACTTTGGATGACAGGCCTGGTGATCTGCCTCTGAAAGGTTACAGATTTGAAAAACCCATGAAGCATTTCTCTGCGCACGTGGGGTTGCCGTGAGTTGAAATCCATTCTATGGCAACTAAAAACAACATACTTCATGAGATCCAGAAGAGTTATTTGACTGGTTGACTGTGTTATGAATGTTATGACATATTTATAATATAAAATATACATTACATCTAATTTCTAATTCTTTGCAACAAAATACAAATTTGTTGGATTGGTAAAACCAGAAAATCATGAAATTTCACTCATCTAAGTTTATTTTCACACATTTAGAAAACTGCCTATTAGAAAACTATCTCAAGAGTATTCAGATATGGAGACACATATCTCAAACCACTAAGATAACTTACATTTTTATTCAACTAGAAGTCTCTTTTTTAGCTGAATCTGTAGAATTTATATCTTCTGAACATGAAATCTAGACCAGTTCTTATTGTACCATTCATAAAAACCAAAAATGAAACCCACTGCCATTTAGTCAATTCTGACTCATAGTGACCCTATAGGACAGAGTAGAACTCCCCATGGAGTTTCCAGGGAGCACCTGGTAGATTCCAACTGCCACCCTTTTGGTTAGCAACCATAGCTCTTAACCACTACACCAACAGGGTTTCCATACCATTCATAGTGCTCAGAAATATGTGTGCATAGTTAAGCAGTTGTTTGATTATGCTTGAAACTAGAGTTATATTTGGGGATAATTTGAGTATATTACTAATTGAACATTGGTATGAATTTCATTACATCTAGCAGTAAAGAGTTTTCAGAAGTAAATAATTAAGATTTTTGTTTATAAATCTCTTTAAAAACATAAGTTTTAAATATATTTTGTATGTATGTATTAGTATGGGCACTGATAATTAAATAAAAATTGATCAGATGCTCATTCTAAAAGTATTTGATAAAAAAGTTTTGTCAAGCATAATTTTGCAGTATTGATGAAGCTATTGATGATTAGAAGATAAAAACATGAACATTCATATTCATCTTTATGGACAGGTTAGGACTCAGAAACAGACTATGTGTGTGTACTGTTTACACAGCTAAGCAGTTTTTTAAATCAGACAACTATATGCAGGTATTAAAACGGATGACTGATGTCTAAACGCTATACAGATGTCACTGCACCACCAGGGCCCCACACAGGTGTAGTAACCATAAATTTAGAGCACTTATTCAGTGTCACAGTTGATGCAAAGAATATAAAAACAATAGAAAAGGTGATACTTTTGCTCAAAGCAATTGCCTTAAATTATAAGACAGCCAAAGTCCAAAGGAGTCTTTGAACTGGCTTAGGGGATATTAAGAAAAATAATTAATGTAACCCTACTGCTTAAATTTTATTTTTTAGAAAAAACTCTATTTGGTTGGGGACCTTTTATATACATTAAAAATGTTTTATTACAGTAATTCTAATTGTAAACTTCATATGTTAGGTATGAAAAACTTTGGTTATAAATATTTGATAATTAAATGCAGAATTTTAGTATGTTACAGTTGGAAGAGATCTGAGTAATCTTTATAAATAACATGTACGTTCAGATCAGTATTACTAAACAGAAAGCCTAACTAGGGCAAATCTATTCAAGAGCTTTTTTCCCCCTCCCCCTCTCTTTAGAGCAACCCAACTCTGTTAAATCATGCAAAGAGAAACCGAACAAATAATTCACTCAAAGGCTGGAAATCAATGTTGCAGAATACCTGAGAGATAGAGGCCACTCATCAGCAAACCCAACCAGGCATTAAGAAATTAATGCTGAATAACCAAGAGGACAGAAGCCTGCTGTGGCTGTTTGGTTCAACGCTTCACGGGGCTTGGCTCACGCAGAGCACATACACTTCAGAAATGTGAGGGGGATGATGCTTTCTTACTTAGTCTTCAATGTCTCTTTGAAGCAGTAATTGGTTGCTGAAATGAGTTACACACAGTACACTTAGAGTTTAATATACCAAAGTGTGGGCTTGAGAAGACCGGCTGTTATTTTTGCTTTGAAATGGGTGGCTTAGTTTGAGCTGTTCGGTATCTAAAGCATTCTTTTGGAAAAAAAAAAAAATACTGATATTTCTGGGACTGGAACAAAGAAAGACAATTCCCTTGGAACATTTTTGGGGTGGAGGGATGAGGAATGCAAAACTTGAAACTTGAAAAGGTTTAAAGCAGACAGTATATCTGAAAAAGCTCAGACGACTTCTTTTATTCTCTCTCCAAAACCTCCCTTTTGTTTTGATTGAGCTAAAAATCCCAGATGGGAAGAAGTACGGCATCAACTCAAAGGAAACCACAGCACTATTTATTTTTCAACCACTACACAGATTCTTGTGGATTCTTCTGAATATGGGCAACCCTCCACAGAATGTACAAATAATTTTAATAAGATGCATCCCAACATAAGTTCCTATACAGAGATCCAAGGCACCTATATTTGGAAATTTTGTGTTTTCACTCATTTTAACATGCCTAACTAAATTTAGGAATAAGTGTGATGAAACTTCATTGCACAGATCACAAGCTGAATATTATTAATCTGTGGAAATTTCCCTCTCAAACACCAAAAGAAACAGTAATAAATAAATTCGAGTGAATATATATATTTTATCCTTTGTCATACCATGTTTGGTTTCAGAATGCAATCTTGGTGATGGTAATGTTCAATTGTCACGAAGTTTGGATTGTGGTTAAATGGGGAAAATGAACTGAGTTTTTCTTTTGAGTATTTTAGGTCTTTAGAAATGTCAGTTTGGCTCAGTGCATCCTAGTCAACACAATTGTGGGAGATATTTGAATTATATGCAAATATTAAGGAGCCATGGTGGCATAGTGGTTAAAGTACTTGACTGCTAACCGAAAGGTCAGCACTTGGAAACCACCAGTGGCTCCACCAGAGAGAGATGTGGCAGTCTGCTTCTGTAAAGTTTTATAGCCTTGGAAACCCTACTGGGTGGCTGTGAGTCAGAATTGACTTGATGGCAGTGGGTTATGCAAATATTTATTGAACACCTTTGAAACACACTGGCCTCTTTAATGAAATACAAATATCTAGATATATTTCTGTCTGAAAGCCTTATGCCTAGAATTATCTTGTCTAGATCTTACGTTGAAAGAACTTAATTTCTTCAACTCTTTTTTTTTTTTATACTAGAGCACTGCTCATACCTGCACGAGTGTGACCCCCATAGCTCAGGGGCATCATTCACATATATTGCAATGTGAATATTGTTTCCTGGAATTGTGTGACACTACAGCCTCTGTCTTTACATATGTCACCCTATTAATGGGGCCTTCCATAACCAATGTATTTAAAACTGAAACTTTCCTCTTCCTCTTGAGTATTCCTTCTCCCTTCCTTCTTAGAATATATCTCCATAAAAAACCCAAAACCAAACCCATTGCCATTGAGTCGATTCCAACTCATAGCGAGTCTATAAGCAGAGTAGAACTGCCCCACAGGGTTTCCAAGGAGTGCCTGGTGGATTTGAACTGGTTAGCAGCTGTAGCACTTAACCACTATGCCACCAGTGTTTCTATATCTCCACAGCACATATGATATATTTCTCTTAATTACTTTTGCTTATTCTCTCTCCCCTTTTAGGATATATACTTCATGGAGGTATCAGTTTTTGTCTACTATTTTACAGATTTATTTCTAGCACCTAGAACAGTGATTAGTAGTCAATAACTGTTTATTAAATTAGCAAAGATAATTGGTGCTGCATCTCGTACTGAGCTTTGAATTGAGAGAGAAACAGAGACAAAGAGATCTTACCTTAAAAAATCTTATGGTGCAGATGGCAAAAGAGATACATGCAAAAAAATCATACAATGAAAAATACAACAGTCAAAATAGGTACATGCTTAGATATCGAACATGATGCAAATGTAGTAACAGATACTGGTGTAGAATAGCTTAACGACAGCATAGGGGGGTAAAACAGGGATAACTTTTGAAGATTATAGTAAGTTGGGATATTCCTATCCTTAACAGAGTTACTAAAAAACATGTTTTTTTTTTTTTAAAAAAAACTGCAGTAAAATAAGAAGTTTATACTTGGATAGGGCTAGCAAGTCCCTCTGTTGATCGACCCAAGATTGGGCTTAAAATTAGACTGACTACTAGCGTGGTGTTCATCATAGGGGACTCTGGATTCATTCTGATATATGAGGCCTATTTGGTAAGATCAAATTTAAGGAATTTTTTTTAACATATTCCTTTCACTAAAAAAACTGTTCTTAAAGTGTTTGTCAATTCCATAGATATATTCATGCTAAAGCAGTAAGTCATTTATTTTCCGTGCTTCAACTCACAGGACACAAAATATAATACATGTATTAATATTTTTACTTTTTTCTACATGAAGCTATTGACTAACAAGGAACTAAAAATAAGTGTACAGTAAACAAAAAAAAATTCATATGTGGTAATTATTAGAGATTGTGTAACTTGAACTATAGTAGGGTAATGCAATGATAATATGAGAAAAATAGTCTTGGACATTTATACAAAAAAGCTGCAAAAGACTAAAAGACATCAGAAGCCCTTACTAAGATACTTGTGGTCTCATTAAGTATATATTAAGCCTTTCAAATTCATGAAATAAAAATGGACTCTTAAAAAATAAACTAATACTTTAGTAAAAATTTGATACCTCTAAAATGGTCTCTGTAACTTTTTTTTATTAATTCTTCCTCCTTTTCGTGTAATCTATGCCACTGAAAATATCTGATTATTCCTGATTATTTCAACATGCTAGTCCAATAATTATTATAATTTGTAATAGATGTAAAAATAGTATGCTGTTTTCATAAAAGAAAGAGCCAAAATATAGACTATGTTTATAGAAGACGGTCAGCAAGATTTTCTAATACTTTCTACATAACTGGCTCTCAAAAATAAAGTTAACTTGGCCATGATCATTTTATTTCTGCATTTTACTGGTTACTGTAGGAATTAGACAAGATACATATTCATGATTATTACAAAATGTCCATACTAATTTCCAAAGGAGCTCTGAACTATAGAGAAGTGTTATCAATTTTCACATGGTGTTCCATGTTCAAGCTGTGACTCTCAATTGTACATACAATTTTGCTTAGAAAAATAGTGTAATTGTACCAGGATAGTTCTAAATAAATAATCTTCTTATACATTTTAATATGATACATTTTATGTGCGCTTATTTGATTACACAATTAATATTCCTTTAATCACATAATTTACCATTGTATAATTTTTCAGCTGTATTTCTGACAAAGGCTGTTTATACAAATGGATTCATATACAACCAAATCATATACTTGACTGTGACTTAACTTTTTGAGTCTATTTAAAATTAAATCGCCACCAAATTCCCTGTCACCTATTAGCATCAGTTATTTTTTAATGACCCGTTTCAGACAATCCACGAATGTATCCATTACTAAAATGTTTTCCAAAATTTTACATGCATCAGATTCTCCAAGAGATTGTTTAAAAAATGAATATGTATTGTGCTGTTCACCAAGTCTGGGATTGATTCCTGAATTTTTAATTTGTAGGATATGCTACAGATGAGTGTGAGAATCCTGATGGTAGCAGTTTGGGGACACAATTTGCAGGAAAAAAAAAAAAAGAATTATAGAGTCAGTATTTTTACCTCTTTGTCGGAATATTAACCAACTGGCTGCTTCTTACTCACTGCACTTCTTCAGCTTTGCTACCTTCAGAAGACTGATTTATAAATATTCTTATGGGCTCCAAAGTCCATTTGTTGATAGACTGTTGCTTGGCACTTAGGAAAGATAATCTTTTTGAACTAAAGCATACTGGAGGCCTTTGACTTTATAAACTGCTTAAATATGAAGAACTGCCTTAGGAGAAAGAGATAAAAATAGAAACAAATGTGTCTAACGAATAAATAAGTTCAAATTCTGATACAGTAAAAAAATTAAATCGAAAAAATTTTTTTTTTTTTTTAGTAGACATTAATTCTTTTTCTCTTATGAATTTGAGACAATTTATGATACCTATTTTGGAAAAGGAAACCGTGGTGGCATAGTGATTACGGCTGCTAACAAAAAGGTCAGCAGTTCGAATCCACCAGGCATTCTTTGGAAACTCTATGGGGCAGTTCTACTCTGTCCTATAGGGTCGCTATGAGTTGGAATCAACTTGACGGAAATGGGTTTTATTTTGGAAAAGATTCAAGGAATTACAAATTTATGCACTATTGGTGGAACTTACAAATTATCTTTTCTTCTGGGCAGTTAACTAATATGTTTTAAGGATCTTACAACTTCTAAACCCTTAATCAACATGACTAGTGACCTTCTAAAAAGAGGAAAAGAGACACAGAGACAGACACACATAGGGAAGACTGCCCTATGAAGATGGAGGCAGAGAAAGGAGTTATACTGCCACAAGCCAAGGGATGGTTGGGACTACTAGAAAAGTAGGGTCCTCCCTAGACACTTTGTAAGGAACATAAATGGACCAACGCTTTAACTTTGGACTTCTATCCATCAGAATTGTGAAAGAATAAATTTCTTTTGTTTCAAGCTGCCCACTTTGTTGTAATTTGTTATGACAGTGCTAGAAATCCAGTAATAACGGTATCACTGAGTGATGTGATTAGATGATTCGTTTTGAACATTTCTTATTTCTCATTTTTGTGTATAAATCGACTTTGCACAAATAACAGAAAACAACTACTTAAAAACTTGCCCTATTATTGCAACAGAGCTGTGTCTGTTTTCTAAATATTATCCTAAATTCCAATAAATATTTTTCTTAAATGTGGCTTAAGATTTCAATTACAGAACTAAATCAGAAAGTTAAGAATTAATGCTATGAAAATTTTATTAACAAAAATGAAAAGCCCAGAATTGCAATATTTGAAACCACATTTATCTGTACAGTAGATGACCAGGGGTGGATTACCCAGTAAGCCTGGTAAGCACGGGCTTGCTTGTGCTGATTTACTAATTTGTAGGGAACAGTTCACTGCAGATTAGTAAATCAGCACAAATAGCCCCATGCTTACCTGACTTAATGAGTAATTTGCACCTGTGGATGATGAACTCAGGCAGCTCAGCCCCAGAGTCTTTGCACTTAATCCCTACACATGTGAGTAATTTACATGATATTTTTATGTATTTTACTACTACTACTAATATATCATTCATTTATGGATTGGGATACATTAGGCAACATTGTTAGAGACATAAATATTTTACTCCACCTAAATCTTATGATAATCTTCAAAGAAAGTGCCAAAAATACAGTGGATTCAGTGAAGAACTCACTATGGAAAATTTAAAGAGGTGCAGAAAAAAAAAAACTCAGTAATTATGATAAGTAATGTTTTATGAAATATTTCCAAAAAGATAAAAAGTAAACCAAGAAAATCCAAGATGATCAAAATATCAAAATTTTCAATAAAGACAGGATCATTATTACCAATTCCTATTTTTCTCTCAGGCCCCAATATGACCAGCTACAACACTGCTAACAAATATGTATTTAAATTAATACCTAAACTTTACCTTTAAAGAAACAGAATACTAAAAATTAAGTGACTTACTACAATCACACAGCTATGAAATGTTGTACTGATGACAACGAACTCAGGGTTCCCTTCTTCAGAGTCTTTGCACTTAATCCCTCCACTAGACGACACCATTTTAACTGTTTAATTTTAATGAACCTTATTTTGTTTCATTCGTATTTTTTTTTTTCCTTTTGGATTGTAATACACAGTCTTTATATTCTGGTGTTTGTCTGCCAATGACTTTGCTACCTGCTTTGTATTATAAGGCTCTAGATGTCAAAATCCAGGGTATTAAACAGAGTAGCTGCTGCAGCTGCGTATGTATGTCCAAAAACCTCATTGAATTTGGTTCCTTGGTTTGGAGGTTTAGGGTCATGGTTTCATGGGATATCCCAGTTAATTGGCCTAATAATGTGTTTAATGTGTCTGTTTTATCTCCTAGTTCAATGTGTAGTTCCTGGGGTCTTAAAAGCTTGCAAGTCACCCCCCAAGGCAAAATAATTGCTTTCTATTTGCCTGGGACAATAGAGGAAGAAGTAGAGTTGGGATTAGGAGGAGGAAATAGAATGTGTGGCTAATTGCCTCCATAAACAACTTCCTCCTTTGCCACGAGACCACATGAACTGGATGATGCCTGGCCACCATTACTGAATATTTTGATCAAAGATTCTATAGAAGAATCCAGATCATAAGGGGGAAATGCAGAACATAATTTCAAATTCTCATGGACTTTCTGGAGGCATGGAGGCTGGATGAACCCCTGGAACTATGCCCTGAGATAACCTTTAAACCTTAAACCAAAAATATCCTCTGAAACTCTCTTAAAACCATAGTTTAGCTTAACTAGTGAAAAATAACATTGTGTTATTTCAAGATCTATCTATGTGGGATCAAATTGACAATTGCATCTTAAGGATTAGACTGGAAACTTAGTGGGTAGTGAGTTTATGTTAATGGATGAAAAACAGCTCAGAAAAGGAGGGTGAGAATAACTGCACAACTAGAAGAGTGTAAGCAATGTCACTGAATTGTACATATGGAAACTGTTAAATTGGTGTGTGTTTTGCTGTGCATATTCTCGAAAACAAAAACAAAATAAAATTAAAACAAAACAAACAAAAAAACATACACAAAGATTTAGTAATAGATAGTAAATGGGTTCAGTAAGGACTCTTCATAAACCTATGTTCCTAGTCAGCAGAATGATGAAAGAGAGATTGATCACTCTCTCACTTCTAGAAAGGAAATACAGAACTTACTCTGGGTAAATACAACAGTATAAAAACAATGATCCTCAAAACATAATTAGTAATATTCTAAGTTTAGACTTTAAAACATATGAGCATAAGCTAGACCTGTAGTGACGTGTATCCTTGTTATTTAATTTAAAAAAAAAAAAAAAGAAAAGAACGAAAGATGGGGAAAATATGGAATATACGATGAACTGCCAGAAGAACAAATTTGTCTTAGAAATTCAGCCAGAATCCTTCTTAGAAGCAAGGACAGCAACACTTCTTCTCAAGTACTTTGGACATGTTATGAGAAACCAGTCCCTGGAGAAGGACATCATGCTTGGTAAAGGGTCAGCAAAAAAGACGAAGACCCTCAACAAGATCAATGACAGAGAGGTTGTAACAATGGGTCAAGCATAACAACAATTGTGAGGTCAGCACAGGACCAGGCAGTGTTTCAGTCTGTTGTACATAGTGTCACTATGAGTCAGAAGCGACTTAATGGCAACTAACAACAACAACATATTACCTTGACTCTACAGCAGTGGGTTTATGCCATCAAGTTGTATCACTGGTCTAATACTAGTTTTTTAGGCAAGAGAGAGTTGTGCACAAAATATACTTTTACTATTTTTGTTTTCTATCAAGCCATGAAAGATACACCAATATTTATATGGTTTCATGCTACTGTATTCTGCAATATCATAATTAAAGACTAATTATTTTGTTAACATTCATTATCAATTTTCTGTATTATTTTGGTTTTCATCAATTTTGCAAAGCAAAAGAGTGACAAGTTTTTTCATAATCACTTTGTTGTTGTTGTGGTTCAGTGCCCTCAAGTCGGTTCCAACATATAGCAACCCTGTGTACCAGAATGAAACACTTCCTGGTCCTGCTCCATGCTTACAATCATTGTTATGCTTGAGCCCATTGCTGCAGCCACTGTGTTGAATGTCTTCCTCTTTTTCAGTGACCCTCTATATTACCAAGCACGATATCCTTCTCCAGAGCCTGATCCCTCCTGATGACATGTCCAACATAAGATTCAGTCTCTTCATCCTTGCTTCTAAGGAGCATTCTGGTTGTGCTTCTTCCAGGACAGATTTATTCATTCTTTTGGTAGTCCATGGTATATTCAATACTCTTCAACAAGACCACAATTCAAAGGCATCAGTTCTTCTTTGGTCTTCTTTATTCATTGTCCAGCATCCGCACACATATGATGAGATTGAAAATACTGTGGCTTGGGTCAGGCACACCTTAGTCTTCAAGATGATATTTTTGCTTTTCAATACTTTAAAGAATTCTTTTGCAGCAGATTTGCCCAATGCAATGCATCTTTTGATTTCTTGACTGCTGATTCCATGGGTGTTGATTGTGGATCCAAGTAAAATGAAATCCTTGAAAATTTCAATCTTTCCTCCACTTATCATGATGTTGCTTATTGGTCTATTTGTGAAGATTTTTGTTTTCTTTATGTTGAGGTGTAATCCCTTACTGAAGGCTGTAGTCTTTGATCTTCATCAGTAGGTGCTTCAAGTCCTCTTTCAGCAAGCAAGCAAGATAATGTCATCTGCATAACACAGGTTGTTGACGAGTCTTCGTCCAATCCTCATGCCCCATTCTTCTTCATATAGTCCAGCTTCTCAGATTATTTGATCAGCATACAGATTGAACAAGTATGGTGAAAGTATACAACCCTGACGCACACCTTTCCTGACTTTAAGACACAAAGTATCCACTTTTTCTGTCTGAACAACTGCCTCTTGATCTATGTACAGACTACTTATGAGCCCAACTAAGTGTTCTGGAATTCCCATTCTTCATAGTTTATCCATAATTTGTTATGGTCCATACAGTCGAATGTCTTTGCACAAGTGAACATCATTTTGATATTCTCTGCTTTCAGCCAAGGATCAATATGATATCAGCAATGATATCCTTGGTTTCACATCCTCTTCTGAATCCAGCCTAAGTTTCTGGCAGTTCCCTGTCCATACACTGCTGCAGCCACTTTTGAAGGATCCCCAGCAAAATTTTGCTTGCATATGATATTGCTTAAGAATTTCCACATTTGGTTGGATCTCCTTTCTTGGTGATAGGAATAAATAAAGCTCTCTTCCACTTGGTTGGCCAAGTAGCTGTCTTCCAAATCTCTTGGCATAGACCACTGAGCATTTCCAGTGATGGATTCTTTTATTGAAACATCTCATTTGATATTCTGTCAATTCCTGGAGCCTTGTTTTTTGCCAATGCCTTCAGAGCAGCTTGGACTCTTCCTCAGTACCAGTGGTTCCTGATCATATGCTACGTTTTGAAATGGTAGAACGTCAACAAACTCTTTTTGGTAGGATGACCCTGTGTATTCCTTCCATCTTCTTTTGATGCTTTCTTTGTCATTTAATATTTTCTCCACATAATCTTTCACTATTACAACTGGTGTCTTGAATTTTTCTTCAGTTCTTTCAGTTTGAGAAATGCCAAGTGTGTTCTTCCCTTTTGGTTTTCTATCTCCAGCTCTTTGCATGTCATTATAATACTTTACTTTGTCTTTTCAAGCTGCCATTTGAAATTTTCTGTTCAATTTCTTTACTTCATCATTCCTTTTGCTTTAGCTACTCAACTTTCAAGAGCAAGTTTCAGAGTCTCTTGTGACATCCATTTTGTTTTTTTCTTTTTTTCTCTTTTTAATGACCACTTGCTTTCTTCATATATGATGTCCTCCATGTCATTCCACAACTCGTCTGTTCTTCAGATATTAGTATTCAACACATCAAATCTGTTCTTGAAATGGTCTCTAAGTTCAGGCAGGATATATTCAAGGTCATACTTTGGCTCTTGTGAGCTTGTTTTAATTTTCTTTAGTTTCAACATAAACTTGCATATGAGCAATTCATGGTCTGTTACACAGTCGGCCCCTGGCCTTGTTCTGACTGATGGTATTGAGCTCTTCTATTTTCTCTTTCCACATATGTAGTCGGTTTGATTCCTGTGTATTCTTTCTGGCCAGGTCCATGTGTATAGTGAAAAAATGAATTTGCAGTGAAGAAGTCATTGGTCTTACAAAATTCTATTGTCTCATCTCCCCCATTGTTTCTATTATGAAGGCCATATTTTCTAACTGCCAATCCTTCTTTTTGTTTCTGACTTTCACATTCTAATCACTAGTAATTATCAATGCATCTTGATTTCATGATTGATCAATTTCAGACTTCAAAAGCTAGTAAAAATCTTCAATTTCTTCATCTTTGGCCTTAATGGTTGGAGGGGTAAATTTGAATAGTAGGCATATTAACTGGTCTTCCTTGTAAGCCTATGGATATTATCCTATCACTGACAGCATTGTATTTCAGGATAGATCTTGAGATGTTCCTTTTAATGATGAATGCAACTCCATTCCTCTTCAAGTTGTCATTCCCGGCATAGAAGACCATATGATTGTCTGATTCAGAATGGCCAATACTAGTCTATTTCAGCTCACTAATGCCTAGGATATTGATCCTTATGCGTTTCATTTCATTTTTTGATGACTTTCAATTTTCTTAGATTCGTGCTTTGTACATTCCAGGTTCTGATTATTAATGCATGTTTGCAGCTGTTTCTTCTCATTTTGAGTCGTGCCACATCAGCAAATGAAGGTCCTGAAAGCTTGACTCCATCAACGTCATTAAGGTCAACTCTACTTTGATGAGGCAGGTCTTCCCAGTTGTCATTTGAGTGCCTTTCAACCTAGGGGGCTCATGTCTCAGCACTATATCAGACAATGTTCCACTACTATTCATAAGATTTTCACTGGCTAATTCTTTTAAGAAGTAGGCTACTGGGTCCTTCTTCCTAATCTGTCTTAGTCCGGAAGCTCAGCTGAAACCTGTCTGCCATGGGTGACCCTGCTGGTATCTGAATACTAGTAGCATAGCTTCCAGCATCACAGCAACAGGCAAGCCCCCACAGTATGACAAACTGACAGACACTGGGGGGATGACCACTTTAACACTGTTATAATTGTTTATATGATTATGAAAAATAAAGAATTTCCTGTTTGGTTAAGCTAATACCATCATGTGTCACCTAATTTAATAGTAAATTAGTGGCTGTTAAAAGAACCCCTTAAATGTTAGCTCAAAAGGCTCTGGAAAATATTTAACCACCCTGGTGATTGTCCTTAATGATGCACCAACCTCTCTCAGCTTCCAAAATCCTGTGATAAATTATAGGAAATTTCGTAGTTCCTACTCTTTTGGATTGTTTATTGGCATCAATGTGGTTTTTCCAATGCTGCAGCATAGGGCGCCCCAAAGCAATGTTTTTCATGATACTGTAAGTGAAAATACGGTGTTCGTATTTTGAACACAATTAAATTTATACCAAAGCTATCCTGAAGTTACAAGCGAATGGACAGATATTTCCTGCCTATAGTTAAGTTTGTATATTCATTATTAATGGCAATATGTAGCTGGCAAGTCTTTTTTGACTTCAGTTTTAAGACAGATTTAATTTGAGAAACAGCCTAAAATGGAAAAAAAAAAATACATCACAGTACTGTTTTAGTTAATGGAGTGCCTTTTCCATAGCAACAGTGGACTCAGCTCTGAAATAGTTCAACAAAAAGTTGATTCATTAAGGGTTCTTTGTTAAATCATAGACACTTGGGAAGACAAGAAAGCCAGATCCTAAAACTATGTAGCCAAGAAAAATATTAAACTATAACTCAGCTTCTACCCTAGTGAAAACACTAACGATCTCAACTCTCACCACTTATGACTCCAGTAGTACCACAACTGCTGCCCCAAACAACAAGATGGCTCCATTAGCACTGATGTCTCTACATGTCGTCAGTGTTTCATGTTGCCCACATCTGAGTCCAACTATAATTGTCAGAACTTAAATCACATGCCTACAGGGAAGTCTGAGTATGTAAATTGTATCTTTCTTGAAAAGATGGGATTTCAAATTTGGAGAATTAAAAAATATATATAAAGAATGTGGTAAAAAAAATTCTGGGTGGTCAAAAATAACAAATATGGAGAAAAAAGAGAAACCAACTGGAGCTAGTTTAAACAGAAAATCAAATTTTAGTGAATTATCTTAAGGAGTTCTCAGAATCCCTAGGTCAACATGTAGCCACACAAATATGCAATGTGTTCCGGTAAAAATGCCACTGTCTGGGCTGCAGGGCACTGGAAACTATTCCTCCCACACTAACGTTAGAGATCGAACTGTGTCCCTCAAAATTATATATTGAAATCATGGCAGCTATACTTGATCCTGGAGCTCTGGTGGTGCAGTGTTTAAGAGCTTCACTAATTACCAAAAGGTTGGAAGTTTTAATCTACCAGCTGCTCCTTGTAAACCCTATGGGCCAGTTCTACTCTGTCTTAGAGGATTGCTATGCATCGGAATTGACTCAGTGGCAATGGGTTTGGTTTTATTTATTTATTTTTTGGGGGGCACACCTGATCTGTGTATGGAAATAGGGCTTTTTGTTATGTTAATAAGATCATACTTAAGTAGGGTGTTTTTTAAATCTAATCACTTCTGAGTTATGAAAAGGAGTAAAAGAGACACAGAGACATATGAAGGGAAAAGAGGAAGATAGATGACAGAGATAGATACATTCACAAGGATTGCTGGCAGCTATGAGAAGCTGAAATGGACAAGGATGAACCTTGTCCTAGAGCCGTGTGCTGAATTCAGACTTCTAGCCTCCTTAGCTGTGAGAAAATAAATTTCTGTTCTTTAAATCTACCAGCAACCCTAAGTAGGAAAGACAACTACTGGCTACAGGCACTGCTAAAAACTGCTACTTCATCTCCTGGGAACATGATATATCGACTATACCCTCATCAAAAGAGATTAAGCACTGGATAAGTAAAGCATTACTGAAAAAGAAGAACAAAGTAGGAGGCCTCACTCTACCTGATTTTAGAACCTATTATACCACCACAGTAGTCAAAACAGCCTGGTACTGGTACAAACAACAGATGCATAGACCAGTGGAACAGAATCGAGAATCCAGATAAATCAATCCGCATACGAGCAGCTGATATTTGACAAAAGCCCAATGGGGAAAAGGAAGTTTCTTTAACAAATCATGCTGGTATAGCTGGATATCCATCTGAAAAAAAGAAAGAAAGAAACAAGAGCCATACCTTACACCATGCACAAAAACTGGCTCAAAATGGATCAAAGATCTAAATATAAAATCTAAAACGATAAAGATCATGGAAGAAAAAATAGGGACAATGCTAGGAGCCCTAATACATGGCATAAACAGTACACAAAACATTACTAACAATGCACAAACCCCAGAAAAGAAAAGAGATAATTGGGAGCTTCTAAAAATCAAACACCTATGCTCATCCAAAGATTTCACCAAAAGAGTAAAAAGATTACCTACAGACTGGGAAAGAGTTTTTAGCTATGATATTTCTGATCAGCACCTGGTCTCTAAACTCTACATGATACTGCAAAAACTCAACAACAAAAAGACAAGTAACCCAATTAAAAAATGGGCAAAGAATGTGAACACCCACTTCACTAAAGAAGACATTCAGGTAGTTAGAAGATATGTGAGGAAATGCTCACGATCATTAGCCATTACATTAGAGAAATACAAATAAAAACTACAATGAGATTCCATCTCACTCCAACAATGCTGGCACTAATCCAAAAAACACAAAACAATCCATGTTGGAGAGGTTGTGGAGAGACTGGAACACTTATACACCACTTTGGAAATCAATTCAGTGCTTCCTTAAAAAGCTAGAAGTAGAACTACCATACAACCCAGCAATCTCTCTCCTTGGAATATATCTTAGAAACATAAGAGCCTTTACAGGAACAAATATATATGCATACCCATATTCATTGCAGCACGGTTTACAATAGCAAAAAGATGGGCACAATCAAGGTGCCCATTAACAGATGAATGTATAAATAAATCATGGTATATTCTTACAATGGAATGCCATGCATCGATAAAGAACAATGATGAATCTGTGAAACATTTCATAACATGAAGGAATCTGGAAAGCATTATGCAGAGTGAAATTAGTCAGTTGCAAAAGGACAAATATTGTATAAGACCACTATTATAAGACCTCAAGTAATAGTTTAAACAGAGAAGAAAATATTCTTCAATGGTTACGAGAGTGGAGAGGGAGGGAGGGAGAGGGGTGTTCACTAATTAGGTAGTAGACAAGAACTATGTTAGGTGAAGGGAAAGACAACACACAATACAGGTGAGGTCAGCACAACTGTACTAAACCAAAAGCAAAAAGTTTTCTGAATAAATTGAATTCTTTGAAGGCCAGTGTAGCACGGGCTGGGGTTTGGGGACTATGGTTTCAGGGAACATCTAGGTCAATTGGCATAATTAAATCTGTTGAGAAAACATTCTGCATCCCACTTTGGAGAGTGACTTCCGGAGTCTTCAAAATTAGCAAGAGTCCATTTAAAATGCATGAATTGGTCTCCACCTACCTGAAGCAAAGGAGAATGAAGAACACCAAAGACACAGGGTAATTATGAGCCCAAGCAACAGAATGGGTCACATAAATTAGAGGCTACATTAGCCTGAGACCAGAAGAACTAGATGGTGCCCAGCTACAACCGATGGCTTCCCTGACAGGGAACACAACAGAGAATCCCTGAAGGAGCAGCAGAGCAGTAGGATGCAGACCTCAAATTCTCTTAAAAAGGCCAGACTTAATGGTCTAACTGAGACTAGAAGGACACCAGAAGTCATGGTACCCAGACCTTCCGGTAACCCAAGACAGGAATCATTCCCAAAGACAACTCTTTAGACAGGGATTGGACTGGACTACAAGATAGAAAATGATAGTGGTGAGGAGTGAGCTTCTTGGATCAAGGAGACACATGAGACTATGCGAGCAGCTCCTGTCTGGAGGAGAGATGAGAAGGCAGAGGGGAACAGAAGCTGGCTGAATGGACATGAAAAGACAGGGCGGAGAGAAGGAGCATACTGTCTCATTAGGAGGAGAGCAACCAGGGTGTATAGCAAGGTGTATATAAATTTTTGTGTGAGAGACCAACTTGATTTGTAAACTTTCACTTAAAGCACAATAAAAGGTAAAAAAAAAAAAAAAAAAAATGAGAATAAACACAGGATCTGATTTACAGAATCACCAGCTGCCAATCCAAAGTTCGGTGCATTTATGTCGGATCCATGCAGTCTCAGGCACTTGCATATGCTTGGAGGAGTGCTGTAACTTATACAGAGTGGTGGCTTTTCAGAGTGAAATATGGTGCCATTAGAAAGAAAGTGTAAACCAGGATTCTCAGGCAAACCACTTCGCCTACCTGAACCACCACTTATGATCTTTCTGCCAATGCTATAACTGTGAAGGAAAATGGTGAAGTGAACTTCTGGCCTTAAAAAGGAAAGCAGGGGCTTTTCAAACATAAGCCAGGTTTGTTAAAAAGGTGTGGTGGCCAGAAAGAATGATGGATACCCAATAATTCTGCCAACTCGTCTTATCTTTTTGTTTTCTCTCATTTTATGGATAGACTATAGAGTGTAAATGAAAATAAAGCTTCTACAAGGAGCACAGAATCTAGATGTATACTTTCAATGACTATTATAAAAATAATCAGTATTTTATAGTATGCATTTGTATTTTTCTTGATAAAATCCAAAACATGATAGGATGATGAGTAGTAGTTTTTTGGTTGAGTAGTTGAATTTAGTCTGTTATATGTTTCACACAACTATAAATCTCAGCTTTCTACTGCCTCCAAAGTTACACATATGTATTTAACATTGGTAATAAATATAAAGTTCTTTTAAAAAGGGCTTAATGAATGCATATTGAAGAAATTATAGTGTCTAAAACTAATTTTGATCAATGAAGATTAGCTGATAAAAAATTTTCCTTATCAGCTAATTTGTATAATACATATCTAGATTCATTCTAATTGTACATATATTTAGAGGTAATTTTGATTATTTTAATAAGTCAACCTAAAGTTACATCATTGTTGCATTATATAAAAAAAAAAAAAATCAGTTTCCAGTTGAGTTAATTCCAACTTACGACAACCTCATCCACAGTCAGTGTAGAACTGGGCTCCATAGGCTTTTCAATGGTTGATTTTTTGCAAGTAGCTCACCAAATCTTTCTGTCAAGGTACTCCCAAGTAAACTCAAACTTCCAACCTTTCAGTTAGCAGCTGAGTAGGTTAACCGTTTGCACCAACCCAGGACTGCATTATGTATTAGAATTCAAGAAAAATAAATTGTATTTTTATTGTGTTTTTTCTTATGATCCCAGTGTTTTCTCCCTGTCCCCCATCTCAGAAGAAAAGACCTAAATACTGTCAAGTGTATTGGTATATTAGAAAACATGAAATTCTTTGCTCCATTCTCTTCACAAAGAGTTTTTCTTACTTCAGTGTTAGCACTAAAGAAATTCTAATTTTCTTGAGGGCAAAAAATATTTTGGTGTGGTAGTCTGAGATGTTCATCAGCAACAATGACACTTACTGATGTTCTCGGTGTAAGAACAAAGGAATAAACGAGAATAGTAAATTCAATACGTGGTCCTGTGCTATGACTGACAGCAGTGAGCTTTCCTCAAAATCATACTTACTATATTATACTGCAGAAAAAAAAGCTGTCTTCAATCAACATATCTATAAATTGAATAGATTATAAAAGGCCTTGGAGCCTTAGTATGTTCTATGACATTAAATCACCCCGGGGGATAGGAAAACTTTGCAGATGGGAGTAAACACAGAGGATCTGGTTTATTTTAACCTTTCTATTAGTGTTGTGGGAAAGGAAGTGTTCAGAATGCTATCTAAATTGGCAGTGATCATAAAATAACCCCAAACACAGAAACTCATAGGTCCTAAATTGACCTACCCAACAGTGGGGGAAAAAAAAAAATTGCGAGAAGTTCAAAGTATAGTCAACTTTTAAAATTGTAGTAATATCACAAGGGTAAAGTAGGACACACTACAAAACCAGAAGTAGTGACCTGGAATTCCTTAATTTGGAACATACCAAATTAAATGCCAGAGTTAAAATGCAGAAAATAATTAAAAAAAAAAAATTCAAGACTGATAACTACCATTTTTTTTTTTTGCACAAAGTGACAAATAGCTGACTCAGTTGTGAGCTGATCCTTTCCCTCAAATTATCTTCCAATGTGAATAAGATATCACCTTTTACTAGGCATTTGCCAGATTTTTTTTTTTGTTGCTTTAATTTGAAGACAATGCTCAAGAAATTGTTTCATCTATAATTTAAGAAGTCACATTGTCATTTTTGGCTCCCATTATTCAAGCATGCATTAAAGTATTGTCCACTATACTTTTCCATTTTAAAGTTACAGATTTATATGAGTTTAATGAGATTTTTAATATAGTTGAGTTTAGTACCGATACTGAATGTCTTCCATATTTTACACTAATGATTACTTTGGGAAGGATAGAAGGACCCTTAACAGAACTTTTAATTCTATGAAACTTCTTCCAGAGTCTGTTATATTCTCTATCAGCAATTTAACTCTATTTCATTAAGAAAGAAATTATGCAATGCCTACTGTGTGCTAAGTATTAAGCCAATTAATAAAATAATACATATGGATGCATCTCATTTGGGTCATCATTTACTAAATTAACCTGAAGGAAAAAAAATCATAGGCCAACACATGATTGCTTTGGGTACTGATTACATTAAGTCTGAAGAACTAATTATGTAAGAACATCTAAATAATTTTAATATAAAATTTATAGAATTTCACCATGCAGGGATCAAACATGCTTTTCTTTATGGGCTTATAATGATATCCTTAGTGCTTCCCAAAGAACTGGCTTTGTATGTAGGTGTAATATGTCTGTGTGATATACTTTTATTAGTTCTGGGGAAACCAGTTCTTAAAAAGTTATACCAACAACCTGTTTGATACTAACTTAAAAAACTTAGGTTATATCAAAATGTAACACAAACTTTAATTCAGAACTGACTAAAATTTTAAATAATCTTGAAAAGAAAAAAAAAAGTGTATGCTGAGTTGTAAACGTCCGTTACTAGAATATTTTTTTCAGTTTAAGGTAATAGCGTAGCTCATTACATTTGCCCAGTGAATCCAGATTCCTGCATGTGTGAATTCATTTTGAAAAAAAAACAAACTTTTCCTTAAATTACATTCTTTTTTTTTGATTCAAGATTGCTCAAGGCTTTGCTAAATATAAAATAATAATTCTTGCAGTTCTCCCAGGTTTAAATATTCTCCTTTATAAGCCCTTTGGTTGTGGTAGTGTCATAAAGTTTATGAAAGTGGTCAAAAATTTTTGCTGATCAAGATGTCTTGGAGTTCTATATGGAAACAGAACAAATCATATAAATATGATTTACATTGAGGAACTGGCTCAGGCAATTGTGGGGACTGGTATGTCCAATATCTATAGATCAGGCAACTGGCTGTAAGCTTTGGCAGTCTGGTTTATTTACAGTCTTAAAATAGAATCCTTCCTCAGGAAATCTGTTTTTGCTCTTAAGACTTGCAAATGATTGACTGAAGGCCCCCAACACTTAGCCTAAAGTCAACTGATTTAAATGCTAATCACTGTAAATACCTTCATGGCAATGTCTAGACTAATGTATGCCAGACCAACTGGACACCACTGCCTAGACAAATTAACACATAAAATTAATCATTTTATAGACATTTGTATATTGAGTCATTCCTTGTATTCTCTTCAGGGAACATATATAAAGCCAGTGGGGGGCCTCAATTTCTTTATAAATTTTGCATGGTAAAATGTCATTCAGCTGACTTGTTAATAGTTGTCAGTTCCTTGCACAAACACTCTCTGAGTTTAGCACTTTGCAAGCCATTTTCAATGTACCAACATACCGTATGACTTTTCTGTCTTAAAGTTGACGAACACCCACAGTGAAAATCCACATGCATGCAAACTGTTTATAAATTGATGAACTTATATTACATGGTACTAGATTACCAATCATTTTTAAAAAAATTTAAATCATTCTGAATAAAACTCTGGAAAGTGGTATTAGGGGAATAGGAGTATATCCCCTATTTCAGAGTAAAATGGGAGTTATCATTGGAAATTCCTTTTATTACAGTTTATTAATTTAGCTTTTTGAAAATTTAGAAACAACTGTTTCATATAGTATTTGTTTGTATTTCAGATGTGTAAGGTATATAGGGAGGCATATGGAAACCCTGGTAGCATAGTGGTTAAGAGTTCTGCTACTAACTAACCAAAAGGTTGGTGGTTCGAATCCACCAGGCACTCCTTGGAAACCCTATGGGGCAGTTGTACTCTGTCCTGTAGGGCCACTAGGAGTCAAAATCGACTCAGTGGCAACAGGTTTGTTTTGTTTTTTTGTTTGTTTATGTGAGGTCATTAAATAAATTTGCAGATTTAAATTGAATATTCAGGAATCTTGGACAGCATTGGCTAAAAGGTGCTTAAAACAAATCAGATAGAAGGAAAAGTCTGAATTTATCTTTGACAGTTTTTTTTTTTTACTTTTAAAACATTTTAAAAACAAATATATCTGAAAGGTTGTTGTTGTTGTTAGGTTCAGTCAAGTCATTTCCAAATCATAGCAAAACTATGTACAACAGAATGAAACCCTCCTGGGTCCTGTGCCACTCTCACAGCCATTGCTATGCTTGAGCCCATTGTTGGCAGCCGCTGTGTCTATCTCTTACCCAAAGCAGGTCCTGTCCAGTGCAGCTTTTCATCAATAAAGACACACCTTTTTTTTTAGGTGAGGAGGGAGGAAGAGCGTTTATTGCAAGAATGCAGGCAAGGAGCAAGGAGGTGCATACCTCAAATCAAGCTCTCTGAACAAAGGGAGGCAGAACCTTTATACTGCATCCTTCACAGGGAAGTATATACAAACATCATCGAGCACATAGGTTATCATGGTGTTCCGGTGCAGTAAGAGAAATTGCATTTTTTCCTTAGTATGTACAGAAAATGGCAGGTAAGTCCTGCCCTGGGAGGAGATCTTGTACTTTTAAGGCTAGTAAACTGGGTTTGGCTGGTTTAAGACAGGAACTGAGCCACACACAGCATTCAGGATCTTTGAGGTCAATGGACACTAGGGGGCAGGTTCTGCTTGATAACGGCTGAGCAGCTGCTGATCGGGCCATACACAGTGCTGTCCATCACTGAAAGTTTTGCTTGATAATAATAGCTAAGCAGCTGCTGGCTGCTCCGGCTATCAAATCCATCTCTTTGAGAGTCTTCCTCTCTGTTGCTGACTCCCTACTTTACCAAGCATGATGGGCTTCTTCAGACAGGTCCCTCTTGATTACATGTCAAAAGCAGGTGAGATGATGTCTCACCATCCTCGCTTCTAATGAGAATTCTGGCTGTAATTCTTTCAAGACAGATTTGTTTGTTCTTCTGCCAGTCCATGTTATATTAATATGCTTGGCCAACACCACAATTCAAATGCAATGATTCTTCTTTGGTCTTCTTTATTCATTGTCCAGCTCTCACATGCATACGAGGTATTAAAAAAAAAACATGGCTTGGGTCAGGAAACCCTGGTGGCATATCTGCCAGGCGTTCCTTGGAAACTCTATGGGGCAGTTCTACTCTGTCTTATAGGGTCACTATGAGTCAGAATCAACTCCACAGCACTGGGTTTGGTTTTTTTGGTTTTAGCTTGGGTCAAGCATACCTTAGTCCTCAAAGTGATTTCTCTGCTTTTTAACACTTTAAAGAGGTCTTTTGTACAACATTTGCCCAATGCAATATGTCTTTTGATTTCTTGACTTCTGATTCCATGGGTATTGATTGTAGATACAAGTAAAATAAAATTATTGACAACTTCGATCTTTTTTCTGTTTATCGTGATGTTGTTTATTGGACCAGTCGTGAGGGTATTTGTTTTCTTTATGTTAAAGCATAATTCATACTGAAGTCTGTGGTCTTTGGCCTTCATCAATAAATGCTTTAAGTTCTGTTCACTTTAAGAAAGCAAGGTTGTGTCATCTGCATATGGCCAATTCTGATGCTGTGTTCTTCTTCATTTAGCCTACTTTCTTGGATTAATTGCTCAGCATACAAACTGATTAAGAATGGTGAAATGATACAACCCTGACACACCTTACCTGATTTTAAACCAGTATTCCCTTGTTCTGTTCAAATGACTTTCTTGGTTTATGTATAGGTTCCATATAAGCAAAATTAATTATTCTAAAATTCTCATTCTTTGCAATGCTATCCATAATTTGTTAAGATCCACACTGTCAGATGCTTTTGCAGAGTCAATAAAACACAGGTGAACATCTTTCTGGTACCCTCTGTTTTCATCCAAGATCCATCTGACATCACCAATGATATCCCTTATCCACATCCTCTTCTGAATCCAGCTTGAATAGCTTGCAGTTTCCTTTTGAATTATCTTCAGCAAAATTTTACTTGAGTGGGATATTAACGATATTGTTTGTTAAATTCTGCATTCTGTTGGGTCATCTTTCTTTTTTTTTTTAATTGTACTTTAGATAAGACGCACACCTTTCCTGACTTTAAATGAATCAGTATCTCCTTGTTCTGTCCGAACAACTGCCTCTTGATCTATGTAAAGGTTCCTCATGAGCACAATTAAGTGTTCTGGAATTCCCATTCCTTGCAATGTTATGCATAGTTCGTTATGATCCACACAGTTGTATGGTTTTGGATAGTCAATAAAACAGGGAAACATCCTTCTGGTACTCTTTGCTTTCACCTAAGATCCACAAGACATCAGCAGTGATATCCCTGGTTCCACGTTCTCTTCTGAAACTGTCCTGAATTTCTGGCAGTTCCCTGTCAATATACTGCTGCAGCCATTTTTGAATAATCCTAAGCAAAATTTTGCTTATGTGTGATATTAATGATATTGTTCGATAATTTCCACATTTGGTTGGATCACCTTTCTTGGGAATAGGCATAAATATGGATCTCTACCAGTCAGCAGGCCAGGAAGCTGTCTTCCGTATTTCTTGGCACAGACGAGTGAGCACCTCCAGCGCTGCATCTGTTTGTTGAAACATCTCAATTGATATTCCATCAATTCCTGGAGCCTTGTTTTTCGCCAATGCCTTCAGAGCAGCTTGGACTTCTTTCTTCAGTACCATCAGTTCCTGATCATATGCCACCTCTTGAAATGTTTGAACTTTGACTAATTCTTTTTGGTATAATGACTCTGTGTATTCCTTCCATCTTCTTTTGATGCTTCCTGCATCGTTTAATATTTTCCCCATAGAATCCTTCACTATTGCAACTCGAGGCTTGAATTTTTTCTTCAGTTCTTTCAGCTAGAGAAACACTGAGCATGTTCTTCCATTTTGGTTTTCCATCTCCAGCTCTTTGCACATGTCATTGTAATACTTTACTTTGTCTTCTCGAGAGGCCTTTTGAAATCTTCTGTTCAGTTCTTTTACTTCATCAATTCTTTCTTTTGCTTTAGCTGCTCGATGCTCAAGAACAAGTTTCAGAGTCTCCTCTGACATCCATCTTGGTCTTTTCTTTCTTTCCTGTCTTTTGAGTGAACATACCTATTTAATCTGTATACTGAACAAATAATATGATAAGCTGGACTATATGAAGAAAAATGGAGCATCAGGATTTGAGGAAGACTCATTAATAACCTGCGTTATGCAGATGACACAACCTTGCTTGCTGAAAGTGAAGAGGACTTGAAGCACTTCCTAATGAAGATCAAAGACCACAGCCATCAGTATGGACTGCACCTCAACATAAAGAAAACAAAAACCCTCACAACTGGACCAATGAGCAACATCACGATAAAGGGAGAAAAGATTGAAGTTGTCAAGTATTTCATTTTACTTGGATCCACAATCAACACCCATGGAAGCAGCGGTCAAGAAATCAAAAGATGTATTGCATTGGGTAATTCTGCTGCAAAGGACTTCTTCAAAGTGTTGAAGGGCAAAGATGCCTGACCCAAGCCATGGTATTTTCAGTCGCATCATATGCATGTGAAAGCTGGACAATGAATAAGGAAGACTGAAAAAGAGTTGATGCCTTTGAATTGTGGTGTTGGCAAAGAATATTGAATAAACCATGGACTGCCAAAAGAATGAACAAATCGGTCTTGGAAGAAGTGCAGCCAGGATGCTCCTTAGATGCAAGGATGGCAAGACTGCATCTTACATACTTTGGACATGTTGTCAGGAGGGATCAGTCCCTGGAGAAGGTCATCATGCTTGGCAGAGTACAGGGTCAGCGGAAAAGAGATAAAGACCCTCAAGGCAGTGGGTTGACACAGTAGCTGCAACAATGAGGTCAAGCATAACGATTGTAAGGATGGATGGCGTGGGACGGTGTAGTGTTTCGTTCTGTTGTGCATAGGGTCGCTATGAGTTGGAGCTAACTCGACGACACCTGAGAACAACAACAACTTTAGATAAAAGTTAACAGAACAAATTAGTTTCTTATTATACAATTAATACACATATTGTTTTGTGGCATTGGTTGCCAATCCCATGATGTGTCAACTCTCTCCCTTTCTCGACCTTGGGTTCCCTGTTACTTCCCTATCCCCTCCTGACTTCTCGTGCTTGTCCCTGAGCTGGTGTGCCCATTCAGTCTCATTTTGTTTTATGGGCCTGTCTAATCTTTGGCTGAAGAGTGAACCTCAAGGGTAACTTCAGTACTGAGTTGAAAGAGTGTCTGGGGGTCATAACCTCGGGATTTGTCCAGTTTCTGTCAGACCAGTAGGTATGGTCTTTTTTTATGAGTTAGAATTTTGTTCTACATTTTTCTCCATCTCTGTCCTGGGACCCTCCATTGTGATCCCTGTCAGAACAGTTGGTGACAGTAGCCAGGCATCATTTAGTTGTACTGGGCTTGGTCTGGGGGAAGCTATAGTCCATTAGTCCATTACCTCGTGGTGCATTAGTCCTTTGAACTAATATTTCCTTTGTGTCTTTGGTTTTCTTCATTCTCACTTGCTCCATATGGGGTGGGACCAGTGGATTATCTTAGATGGCCACTTACAAGCTTTTAAGAACCCAGATGCTACTCACCAAAGTAGGATACAGAATATTTTCTTTATAAACCATGTTATGCCAATTGAGCTAGATACTTTTCAACACCAAGGTCTGAAGCCCTCAACCCAGTAATTTGGTCTCTCAGGAAGTTTGGATGTGTCAGAGTCACCTTTCTTTGGAATGGACACAAATACTGACCTCTTCCAGTTGGTTGACCAGTAGCTGTCTTCTAAGTTTCTTGGCATACATGAGTGAGCACCTCCAGAGCTGCATCCTGAATGTTGAAACATTTTAATTGATATTCCATCAATTTCTGGAGCCTTGTTTTTCACCAATCCTTCAGTACAGCATAGACTTCTTCCTTCAATACCATCAATTCTTAATCATATGCTGCCTCATGAAATAGTTGAACTCATCTGTCAGTTTGTCATACTTTGGTGGTTTGTGTATTGCTGTGATGTTGGAAACTATGCTATCAGTATGTCAAATACTATCTGTGCAACCTATGTCAGACAGGTTTCAGCAGAGCTTTCAGACTAGACAGACTAGGAAGAATGACCTAGCAATCTGCTTCTGAAAGAAATTGGCCACTGAAAACCTTGTAAATAGCAATTGAGCATTTTCTAATATAATGCCAGAAGATGAGCCCTCAAGATCGAAGGAACTCAACACATAACTGGGGAAGAGCTGCCTCATCAAAGTAGAGATGATCTTAATGATTTGATTGGAGCCAACCTTTTGGGACCTTCATTTGCTGATGTGGCACCACTCAAAATGAGAAAAAAACAGCTGCGAATATCCATTAATTATCCAAAGGTGGAATGTTAGAAATATGAATCCAGGAAAACTGGAAGTACTCAAAAGAAAAATAGAATGCATAAAGATTACATCCTAGGCATTAGTGAGCTGAAATAGACTGACACTGATAATTTTTAATCAGACAATCATATGGTTTATTACGGTGGAAATGATAAATTGAAGAGGAACGGCATTGCATTCATTGTCAAAAACAACATGTAAAGACCTATCCTGAAGCACAACACTGTCAGTGTTAGGATAATACCCATATGCCTGTAAGGAAGACCAGTTAATGTGACTATTATTCAAGTTTACTCACTAACCATTAATTCCATAGATGAAGAAAGTGATGATTTTTACCAAGTTCTGCAGTCTGAAATTGATCAAACATACAACTAAGATGTATTGAAAATTACTAGTGATTGGAATCCAAAAGTAGTTGGAACATATAGCCTTGGTGAAATAAACAACAAAGGAAATTCATGATAAAATTTTAAAAGAAAATGACTTACTCATTGCAGATAAATTTTTCAAAAACATAAACGGCAACTACGTTCATAGAGTTTGCTGGATGGAATATACAGGAATCAAATTGTCTACTTCTGTGGAAAGAGATGATGGAGACGCTCAACATCACCCATGGGTCAGAACAAAGAGAACAACTGTGGAACAAACCATCAATTGTTCATATGCTAGTTCAAGTCGAAGAAAACCAAAACAAATCCACAAGAGCCAAAATACGGACTTGCATATATCTCACCTGAATTTGGAGTGCCTCTCAAAAATAGATTTGATACATTGATCACTAATAACCAAATAGCAGGCAAGTTGTGGGATGACATCATGGACATCATGCATGAAGAAACCAAAAAGTCATTATAAAGAGAGGAAAGAAAGAAAAGACCAAAACGGACATCAAAAGAGACTCTGAAACTTGCTCTTGAATGTATAGCAGCTTAAGCGAATGGAAGAAAAGATGAAGTAAAGTAACTGAATAGAAGATTTCAAGGACAGTTGGAGAAGACAAAGTAAATTATTATAATGACATGTGCAAAGCCCTGGAATTAGAAAATCAAAAGGGAAGAACATGCTCACCATTTCTCAAGCTGAAAGAACTGAAGAAAAAGTTCAAGACTTGAGTTTCAGTATTGAAGGTTCTGTGGGCAAAATACTGAATGGCACAGAAAGCATCAAAACAAGATGGAAGGAATATACAGGCCATTCGTAAAGTAATTCAAACTATTTTCTTACTTAGATTTTTTTTTTAATGGATAATAAGAATGTGGTTTCTTAAACTCTTAACCTCCCCTGAAAAACACCCTTGTACTCCTCTAAAATTTCAAAAGATTTGTATCATAACGTTTGGTTATATTAGTCATCATATATGTAAATTACTCTAACATTGCCACAGTTCTCTAGAAATTCAAATTCTATTTATATTGTCCTAGGAAATAGTATTGACCCTATTTTGTTCTAAATTATTTCACTCTTGAAATAATTTCCTCTTTCAAAAAAAAAAAAAAAAGCTGACCACTTAGTCTATTCTAACTAATGGCAAACCCAAGTGTTGCAGAGTAGAACTGCTCCATGGGGTTTTTAAGGTTGTGACATTTTAGAAGCAGATTGTCATACATTTCTTCCTAGGTGCCACTGGGACTGTCAGAAACACCAATCTTTTTGTTAGTAGTATCGTAGTACAGTAGTATAGAGTGGCAATATTAATTTCTGACAAAATAGAATTTAAAGTAAAATCCACCACAAAGGATAGGGAAGGACAATATATAATGATTAAAGGGACAATATACCAGGAGGTTAAAACCATATTAAATATTTATGAACCCAATGACAGGGCTTCAAGATACATAAAAGAAACTCTAACAGGATTGAAAAGCAAGATAGGTGGCTCCACAATAACAGCGGGAGACTTCAACGCACAACTTTCAGTGAAGGACGGAACATCCAGAAAGAAGCTCAATAAAGACATGGAAGATCTAAATGCCACAATCAACCAACTTGACTTTATACACATACACAGAATACTCCACCCAACAGCAACCAACTATACTTTCTTTTCTAGAGCACATGGAACATTCTCAAGAATAGACCACATAGTAGGTCACAAAGCAAGCCTTAACAGAATCAAAAACTTCAAAATATTACAAAGCATCTTCTCTGACCATACAGCCATAAAAGTAGAAATCAATAACAGAAAAAGCAGAGAAAAGAAATCAAACACTTGGAAACTGAACAACACTTTGTTCAAAACGACTGGGATATATAAGACATTAAGGATGGAAGAAAGAAATTCATAGAACCCAAAGAGAATTGAAAATCCTTCCAATTAGAACCTTTGGGACACAGCTAAAGCAGTGCTCAGAGGTCAATTTTTAGCAATAAAATCACACATACAAAAAGAAGAAAGGTCCAAAAATGGAAGAATTATCCCTACAACTTGAACTAATAGAAAGACGACAACAAAAGAAGCCCATAGGTACCAGAAGAAAAAAATAGTAAAAATTAGAGCAGAATTAAATGAAATAGAGTATAGAAAAACAACTGAAAGAATTAACAAGACCAAAAACTAATTCTCTGAAGAAATTAACAAAATTGATAAACCACTGGACAAACTGATAAAAGAAAAAACAGGAGAGGAAACAAACAACATGAATAAGAAGTGAGATAGGCCATATCAAAACAGACACAAGTGAAATTAAGAATCATATCAGATTACTACGAAAAATTGTACTCTGACAAATTTGAAAACCTAGAAGAAATGGATGAATTTCTAGACCCACACTACCTACCTAAACTAACACAAACATAGAACAAATAAATAAACCCAAACAAAAGAAGACATTGAAAACGTGATTAAAAAACTCCCAACAACAACAAAAAAAACTCTGGCCCGGACAGCTTCACTGCAGAGTTCTACCAAACTTTTAGAAATACTAAAGGTCTTTCAGAGCATAGAAAAGGATGGAATATTCCCAGACTAACACAGTGAAGCCAGCATATTTCTGATATCAAAACCAGAAAAAGACACCACAAAAAAAGGAAATTAAAGACCTATACCCCTCATGAACTTAGATGCAAAAATCCTCAATAAAATTCTGGCCAAAAAAATTCAACAGCATATAAAAAAAATAATCCACCATGACCAAGTGGGATTCATACCAAGTATGCAGGGATGGTTCAACATCAGAAAAATAATGTAATCCACCACATAAATAAAACAAAAGACAAGAACCACAAGATACTATCAATTGATACAGAAAAGGCATTTGACAAAGTCCAACACCCATGATAAAAACTCCCGGAAAAATAGGAATAGAAGGAAAATTCCTCAACATAAAAATGCGCGTTTATACAAAGCCAACAGCCAACATCATCCTAAATGGACGGTGTCTGCAAGCATTCCCCCTGAGAACAGGAACCAGATAAGAATGCCCTTTACCACCACTTTTATTCAACATTACGCTGGAGTTTCTAGCCAGAGCAATTAGGCTAGATAAGAAATAAAGGGCATCCAAATTGGTAAGGAAGAAGTAAAAGTATCTCTATTTGCAGATGGCATGATCTTATACACAGAAAACTCTAAAGAATCCTCAAGAAAACTACTGAAACTAATAGAGGAGTTCAGCAGAGTATGAGGTTACAAGATAAACATACAAAAATCATTTGGGTTACTCTACATCAACGAAGAGAACTTTGAAGAGGAAATTATGAAAACAATACCAAAGAAGATAAAATACTTAGGAAAAAATCTGACGAGAGATGTAAAAGACCTATACAAAGAAAACTACAAGACACTATTGCAAGAAACCAAAAAAGACCTACATAGGTGGAAAAGCATATCTTGATCATGGATAGGAAGACTCAACACTGTAAAAATGTCTGTTCTACCCAAAGCAATCTGTAGATACAATGCAATTCCAATCTAAATTCCAATGATATTTTTTAATGAGATGGAGAAACAAATAATCAACTTCATATGGAAGGGAAAGAGCCTCTGGACAAGTAAAGCATTACTGAAAAAGAACAAATTGGGAGGCCTTACACTACCTGATTTTAGAACCTAATTACACCACCGGAAACCCTAGTGGTGTAGTAGTTAAGTGCTACGGTTGCTAACCAAAAGGTCTGCAGTTCAAATCCAAGAGGCAGTCCTTGGAAACTCTATAGGGCAGTTCTACCTGTCCTATAGGGTTGCTATGAGTTGGAATTGACTCGACATTAGTGGTTTTGGTTTGGTTTTTGGTATTATACCACCAGGGTAGTCAAAACAGCCTGGTACTGTTACAACAACAGATACATAGACCAATGGAACAGAATTGAGAATCCAGACATAAATCCATTCACGTTTGAGCAGCTGATATTTGACAAAGTCCCATGTCAGTTAAATGGGGAAAAGACAGTCTTTTTAACAAATGGTACTGGCATAACTGGATATCCATCTGTAAAAAATTAAATAAGACTCATACTTCACACCATGCACAAAAACTAACTCAAAGTAGATCAAAGACCTAAATATAAAATCCAAAATGATAAATATCACGGAAGAAAAATTAGGGACAATGCTAGAAGCCCTAATCCATGGCATAAACAGTATAGAAAATATTACCAACAATGCACAAACACCAGAAGATAAAGTAGATAACTGGGAGCTCCTAAAAATCAAACACTTATGCTCATCCAAAGGCTTTACCAAAAGAGTAAAAAGATCACCTACAGGCTTGGAAATAATTTTTAGCTATGACAATTCCGATCAGCATCTGTTCTCTAAAATCTACATGATATTACAAAAACTCAACAACAAAAAGAAAAATAACCAAATTAAAAATGGGCAAAGGATATGAACAGTCACTTCACCAAAGAAGACATTCAGACAGCTAACAAACACATGAGGAAGTGCTCATGATCACTAGCCATTAAAAACCAAAACCAAACCCAGCGCCATCAAGTCGATTCCGACTCATAGCAACTCTATAGGACGGAGTAGAACTGCCCCATAGAGTTTCCAAGGAGCACCTGGCGCATTCGAACTGGCGACCCTTTAGTTAGCAGCCATAGCACTTAGCCACTACGACACCAGGTTTTCCCATTAGCCATTAGAGAAATGCAAATTGAAACTACAATGAGATACCATCTCACTCCAACAAGGCTGGCATTAATCCAAAAAACAAAATAATACGTGTTGGAGAGGTTGTGGAGAGACTGGAATACTCATACACTGCTGGTGGGAATGTAAAATGATGCAACCACTTTGGAAATAGATTTGGTACTTCCTTAAAAAGCTAGAAATAGCTTTTCAGAACATATCCTAGAGAAATAAGAGCTTCACAAGAACAGATATATGCACACCCATGTTCATTGCAGCACTGCTTACAGTAACAAAAAGATGGAAGCAACCAAGGTGCCCACTAATGAATGGATAAATAAATTATGGTATGTTCACACAATGGAATATTATTCATCCATAAAGAACAATGATGAATCTGTGACACATTTCATAACACGGAGCTACCTGGAAGGCATTATTCCGAGTGAAATTAGTCAGTTGCAAAAAGACAAATATTGTATGAGACCACTATTATAAGAACTCAAGAAATAATTTAAACACAGAAGAAAATATTCTTTGATGGTTACAAGGGTGAGGAAGTAGAGAGGGAGGGGGTATTCACTAATTTTACAATAGACAAGAACTGTGTTCGGTGAAGGGAAAAACAACACAATACTGGAGAGGTCAGCACAACTGGACTAAATTAAAAGCAAAGAAGTTTTCTGAATACAACTGAATGCTTTGAAGGCCAGAGTAGCAGGGATGCGGGTCTGAGGACCATGGTTTCAGGGGACATCTAGGTCAATTGGCATAAAAAAACGTACTAAGAAAACATTCTGCATCCGATTTTGGTGAGTGGTGTCTGAGGTCTTGAACAATAGCAAGCGGCCATATAAGATGCATCTATTGGTCTCAAGGGACCTGGAGCAAAAGAGAATGAAGAACACCAAAGATACAAGTTAATTATGAGCCCACGAGACAGAAAGGGTCACATAAACCAGAGACTACATTAGCCTGAGACCAGAATAACTAGATGGTGCCTGGCAACAACCAAGAGCTGCCGTGACAGGGAACACGACAGAGAATCCCTGATGGAGCAGGAGAACAGTGGGATGCAGACTTCAAAGTCTAGACTTAATGGTCTGATTCAGAATGGAGGAATCCCAGAGGTCATGGTCACGGACCTTCTGTTAGCCCAAGACTCAAACCATTCCCAAAGCCAACTCTTCAGACAGGGATTGGACTGAACTGTTGTTGTTGTTAGGCGCCGTGGAGTAGGTTCCGACTCATATCAGCCCTATGGAAAACAGAACACAACACTGCCGGGTCCTGTGCCATCCTCACAATCATTGTTATGCTTGAGCTCATTGTTGCAGCCAGTGTGTCAATCCACTGCCTTGAGGGTCTTCCTCTTTTCTGCGGATGCTGTACTTTGCCAAGCATGATGACCTTCTTCAAGGACTGATCCCTCCTGACAGCACGTCCAAAATATGTAAGACGCAGTCTCGCCATCCTTGCTTCTAAGGAGCATTCTGGATGTGTTTCTTCCAAGACAGATTTTTTTATTCTCATGGCAGACCATAGTATATTCAATATTCTTCGCCAACACCACAATTCAAAGGCGTCAACTCTTCTTCGGTCTCCCTTATTCATTGTCCAGCTTTCACATGCATATAATGCAATGGAAAATACCATGGCTTGGGTCAGGCGCACCTTAGTCTTCAAGGTGACATCTTTGCTCTTCAACACTCTAAAGAGGTCCTTTGTAGCAGATTTACCCAATGCAATGCGTCTTTTGATTTCTTGACTGCTGCTTCCATGGCTGCTGATTGTGGATCCAAGTAAAATGAAATCCTTGACAACTTCAATCTTTTCTGTTTATCATGATGTTGTTCGTTGGTCCATTTGTGAGGATTTTTGATTTCTTTATGTTTTTTTTTTATGTTGAGGTGGAATCCATACTATAGGCTGTGGTCTTTGATCTTCATTAGTAAGTGCTTCAAGTCCTTTTCACACTCAGCAATCAAGGTTGTGTCACCTGCATAACGCAGGTTGTTAATAAGTCTTCCTCCAATCCTGATCCCTCATTTTTCTTCATATAGTCCAGCTTCTCGTATTATTTGCTCAGCATACAGATTGAATAGGTATGGTGAAAGAATACAACCCTGATGCACACCTTTCCTGACTTTAAACCAATCAGTATCCCCTTGTTCTGTCCAAACAACTGCCTCTTGATCTATGTAAAGGTTCCTCACAAGCACAATTAAGTGTTCTGGAATTCTCACTCTTCATAATGTTAATCCATAATTTTTTTTATGATCCACACAGTCGAATGCCTCTGCATAGTCAATAAAACACAGGTAAACATCTTTCTGGTATTCTCTGCTTTCAGCCAGGATCCATCTGACATCAGCAATGATATCCCTGGTTCCACGTTCTCTTCTAAACAGGCCTGAATTTCTGTCAGTTGCCTGTCGATATACTGCTGTAGCCGTTTTTGAATAATCTTCAGCAAAATTTTGCCTGCATGTGATATTAATGCAATTGTTCCATAATTTCCACATTTCTTTGGATCACCTGTCTTGTGACTAGGCATAAGTATGGATCTCTTCCATTCAGTTGGCCAGGGAACTGACTTCCCTATTTCTTGGCATAGACGAGTGAGCACCTCCAGCACTGCATCTGTTTGTTGAAACATCTCAATTGATATTCCATCAATTCCTGAAGTTTTGTTTTTCACCAATGCCCTCAGAGCAGCTTGGACTTCTTCCTTCAGTACCATCAGTTCCTGATCATATGCCACCTCTTGAAATGGTTGAACATCAACTAATTCTTTTTGGTATAATGACTCTGTGTATTCCTTCCTTCTTCTTTTGATCCTTCCTGTGTCGTTTAATATTTTCCCCATGGAATCCTTCATTATTTGAACTCGAGGCTTGAATTTTTTCTTTAATTCCTTCAGTTTGAGAAACACTGAGCATGTTCTTCCATTTCGGTTTTCCATCTCCAGCTCTTTGCACATGTCATTATAATATTTTACTTTGTCTTTTCGAGCTGCCCTTCAAAATCTTCTGTTCAGTTCTTTTACTTCATCAATTCTTCTTTTTGCTTTAGCTGCTCTACGTTCAAGAGCAAGTTTCAGAGTCTCCTCTGAAATCCATCGTGGTCTTTTCTTTCTTTCCAGTCTTTTCAATGACCTCTTGCTTTTTCATGGATGATGTCCTTGATGTCATTCCTCAACTCTCTGGTCTTTGGTCACTAGCGTTCAATGTGTCATATCTGTTCTTCAGATGGTCTCCAAGTTCAGGTGGGGTATACTTAAGGTCACATTTTGGCTCCCGTGGGCTTGCTCTGGTTTTCTTAATTTCAGCTTGAACTTGCATATGAGCAATTGATGGTCTGTTCCACAGTCAGCCACTGGCCTTTTTCTGATGGATGATATTGAGCCTTTCCATCGTCTCTTTCCACAGATGTAGTCAATTTGATTTCTATGTGTTCCATCTGGTGAGGTCCATGTGTATAGTTGCTGTTTATGTTGGTGAAAGAAGGTATTTGCAATGAGGAAGTCATCAGTCTTGCAAAATTCTGTCATTTGATCTCCGGCATTGTTTCTATCACCAAGGCCATATTTTCCAACTACTGATCCTTCTTCTTTGTTTCCAACTTTTGGATTCCAATCGCCAGCAATTATCAATGCATCTTGATTGCGTGTTCGATCAAGTTCAGACTGTGGCAGCTGATAAAAATCTTCTATTTCTTCATCTTTGGCCCTTGTGATTGGTGCGTAAATTTGAATAATAGTTGTATTAACTGGTCCTCCTTGTGGGCGTATGGATATTATCTTATCACTGACAGAATTGTACTTCAGGATAGATCTTGAAATGTTCTTTTTGATGATGAATGCAATACCATTCCTCTTCAAGTTGTCATTCCCAGCATAGTAGACTATATGATTGTCTGATTCAGAATGGCCAATACCAGTCCATTTCAGCTCACTCATGCCTAGGATATGAAAGTTTATGCATTCCATTTCATTTTTGACCTTGTCCAATTTTCCTAGATTCATACTTCGTACATTCCAGGTTCTGATTATTAATGGATGTTTGCAGCTGTTTCTTCTCATTTTGAGTCATGTCATATCAGCAAATGAAGGAAATGTTTTACTCCATCCACATAATTAAGATCATCTTTTGTGTGCCTTCCATCCTGAGAGCTCATCTTACAGCACTGTATCAGACAATGTTCCACTGCTATTCATAAGGTTTTCACTGGCCAGTGGTTTTCAGAAGTAGACTGCCAGGTCCTTCTTCCTAGTCTGTCCTATGCAGTATAGTTTTGAAAAGCATTAGCCAGTGAAAGAACTATGTGATAGCAAATGATAATGGTGAGGAGGGAGTTTCTATGTGGGCAGCTCTTGTCTGGAGGTGAGATCAGAAGGCAGAGAGGGACCGTAGCTGGCTGAATGGACACAGGGAATACAGAGAGGAGAAGAGGATTGTGCTGTCTCATTAGGGGGAGAGCAATTAGGAGTACATAGCCAGTTGTATATAAGTTTTTTTTTTTTTTTCTTTATGAGAGATTGACATGATTTCTAATCTTTCACTTGAAGCACAGTAAAAAAAAAAAAAAAAAAAAAAGATTACAGCCTAGAATACCCTATAGGGCAGTTCTACTCTGTCACATGGGGTTGCTGTGAGTTGAAATTAAATTGACAACACCAAACAACAAAAACAATGGGGTTAATAAGTGAATAATATCATGTACCAATCATTGATTTATGTATGTATGTATGTATATGTGTATATATTTGTTTTTAAGTAGGTGTCATTTTAAGAAAAAATACACATATCAATACAGAACACAGAGCTATCTAAAAAGGGCTTATTTGCACTAAACTGGTAATAGATAACGTAGCAAAGGCAAGAGTGTTTTCATCGTAAAGGTTTTGGAATAAAGAGTGTCATACTCCTCAGGTTGTTCTTAAAACTTAAAGACAACATACAGATAACTTTGCAATAAGCAAGAACTAAGGATATTTCATATTAATTAATATCTGACATGCTCTGACTAACGAAAATATGATTAAAATAATGAGTTCAGAGCTATCCATTAAAGAAGAGTTGAATAAATAAGACACAAAAGTAGCATAGATTTCTGTTTGTATTGGATGTTTTCATGTTGTCATCACAAATTCCATTCTAAATCTTGAGAGATATCCAGTCCCTTTCTCCAAAATTTCAATGCACTCCCTTGGAGTTATATTTATCTTGTAAATCAAAATAAGAAATAAATTTAAAAGCTATGCATCAACTCAGGAATGTATAATCAAAACAGAAATGATTGATGACAACAATAGTAAAGAAGTCTATAAAACAAGCATTTACAATATAACATATCAATAAAGTTATGATATACAATGAAGAGACCTGCTATAAAATTTTGTGTCCACATGGAATATCTGAGTAAGAAAAACACAGCAATTTGGAAAAGAAGATAAAGTAGAACCAGGACGTATGTGAGAGACTTCAATAATCTGTTTTGATACGTGTAGTAGACAGAACACCAGTACTTAGTGGAAGATTTAGTTTTTCTCACCAAGGACTACAAAACATTTTCCTTTTTTTTTTTTTTTTAATCCCCCAATCTACTTTAGTAAAACAAAAACTAATATAATCAAATACATAGTCTGTGTACGTGTGTGTTAGATTTAATTTTAGGTGGGTATTTTATTTTCATTTTTTCATTGTATATTTAGGATTTACAATGAAATGTACAAATTAAACTGTTTTATAAAATTGTGGAAAACTTAAATTTTCTTTATATTTAATTTTTTGTTTATTTTCTTTTTAGCCTATGACACAGAGCAAAAGTCAAGCAACCACTAACATTTTGCTGTGACTACGCCCGTGATTTCATCTCTTGTGAATAGACTTCTCCAAGGCTAGAAGCTCCCAGCTGTTCATTCATTTGGATCATATTTAAGAACAAGTAGGAAAGTATGCTGCTATATTGTCAAAATATTCCCCATTGCCAGTAGTATACAGCCAGCAATCCTGAGGAAACCATAAGGTGATGTTCTAAAGATGTAAATCAGAATGTGTTTTTTCTACTTTCTGATGTGTTTGGTGATATTTCACCTAAGAAGAAAACCCATGAAAGTTAGGGGAATGCAACAATTAAGATTTTCAGAAAGAGGTTAATTTAAAATTCATTATGTTTAGCAGTTTCTAACAGGTAGAAAATTAGGATCCCAGTGAGGAAAATCAATATAAACTATATTACTTGGAATTTTTTTTTTTAAATGTAGTAAATTTAGAAAGAAAAAATCATTTAAAAATATACATGGTTAATTAGACCAGATAAAATAGCATGTAACAAAGACATCATATTTATGAAAAAATCGTATCAGCACGCTTGAAAAACAATTCAAATGCTATGGTGGGTGATTTAACATAACTGAAGCCTCACATGTGTTACAAGTCATATATGCACTAATGTTGTTTTAGTTGAATATACTGGTTTTATTTGAAATGAGCAGCATGTTTTCATATAATTCCTTATATAAGTAAGTACTTTTATCATAACTTAAATTCAAGCACTGAGGAAGCGATCATTTAATAAGTTGTATAGAGACTTCTAAGTGGAGGGAAGGGGTTGCTGAATCTGAATAGCACCACAGAAGCTTTGCTGGCATGAGTAGTATCAAAGCTTTCATTAAAAAAAAAAATTAAATTAAATTAAAAAATTAGTTTCCATCTAATTGATTCCAACTCATGGAGATCCCATATGTGTCAAAGAAGAGTTGTACTCCCTCCATAGGGTTTTCAATGGCTGATTTTTCAGAAGTAGATTTCAGGCCTTTCTTCTAACGCTCCTATGGATGGGCTCAAACCATCAACCTTTCAATCAGCAGCTGAATGCATTAACCATTTGCAGCTCCCAGGGACAAAGTTTTCATAGGGCCACTTTAAATGTGGACAAGTTGTAGTCCTAGGTCCCTTCTCTGATTAGATTTTACGGTGCCTCTTGCTAAGAACTCATAGCGACCCTATAGGACAGAGTAGAACTGCCCCATAGAGTTTCCAAAGAGCACCTGGTGGATTTGAACTGCTGGCTTTTTGGTTAGCAGCCATAGCTCTTGACTAGTGTGCCACCAGGGTCGCTGTGAGTCGGAATCGACTAAACAGCAGTAGGTTTGATTTTTTTTTTTTTTTTGGTTTCTTGCTAAGAAGGAGCTTTGGACAGTGGGATCAGGAACTGAAGTCACAGCAGGTTTTATTGACTTGCCTGTTATTCCTCCCTTTTTTCACTCTATGCTAGCCACACTGAATTCCTGGCTGTTCTTCAAACAAACCAAACACACATCAACCTTAGGGATTTACACTGTTCCAATGCCTGGTATGCTTTTCTTTCATACATCTATTGATTACATTTTACTCTTTCAAGTCTTTGCTCATATTTCACCTCCACAATGAGGCCTTCCCTCACTTAGCTTTTGAATACTGCAACGTGTCCCACCATCTACCTTAGGTATTCCAGTTTGCCTTTACGCTACTCTTCATTTTGTTCATAATATGTTCTCCTTATTACATAATCGTTTCCTCCCAATAATTAAGTTATTCATTTTGTATTTTGGCTACTGTCTGATTCTAACACCTGCAATATATGCACCCTGAGATTAAATAACTAAATTTGGTTAAATGTTAGAATAATGACAGATGCATAATATACACTTGGTAAATATCTGTTGAGTGAAAGACTAATGAACAAACTTCGTAGAATGAACTCTAAAAAAAAAAAAACAATAAACCATCAGTAGTACAACTGACTAAAGCAAAATACATCTGTAACTACAAAGCGACCCTTGATTTAACACTTAGTTCCTGTTTATCCGTTAATTGGTAAAATTTTTAGTCAGGAATATTTTAATGTTGTCCGGATTCTAGTCCAAAACTTCACTCTCTTTTTTAGTTGTTAATGTAATGTTACTCTTTGAAATCTTTATACCCCAAATCTGGCTCTACCCTTTATTGTTTTCTCAATAGCTATTCCAAAGAAATTATATCTTTACTATTTATAATTTGTAGAAAAAATTAAATTAAACTTAGATACCTTCAACTGAGTTTTTATTATTCTGGTAATTTAAACAATTCTTTTCATTAGTTCTAATAGGTGGAAGTGATAAAATAAAGAGCAGTCTCTAAAAGAAAGAAATATAAAAGACTGCTTCAAAAAAAATTGTAGAGATGCAATAGAAGAATTTTATTGATTTCTGTCATGGCTTTAGAAGGCATAAAAAATAATTTATGTTGATAGATAACTGGCCAACTTTCCTCCTCACTAAATTTATCACGTATATTTTTAGCCTCCTCTCTGGCACTCTCTATGCTACTTGTGAAACCACTCATTTCTACCCTCTCCAAAACCCCTCTTCCTGGTGTAATGTCTGAGATTAAGCGCTGAGATATTGTTATTCATTAATCGTATGCTTACAAATGCCACTAACTCATCTGAACAAGTGACTGAGTTTCTTTGTTAAGTTCTGGGATAGTTTGCGATATTGAGTACAAACTTTTGACTCAATTTGTTCTGGTTTACCTCTGTGAATTAGGGTAAGTTACTTAATATATATTTTGTTGTTTTTCCTGTGTTTAACTTCATGAAATTAACCTAAATGATCTTTTAAGCATTTTCTAGTGTTGTTGTTGTTATTAGGTGCCATCAAGTCATTTCTGACTCATCACGACTCATGAACAACAGAATGAAACATTGTCTGGTCCTAGGCCATCCTCATGATCCTTGTTATGCTTGAGCTCATTGTTGCAGACACTGTCAATCTATCTCCTCGAGGGTATTCCTGTTTTTCAGAGACCATCCACTTTACCAAGCTTGATGTCTTTCTCCCAGGACTGGTCCATCCCGATTCTGTCCAAAGTATATGAGATGAAGTCTCACCACCCTCACTTCTAAGGAGCATTCTGGCTGTACTTCTTCCAAGACAGATTTGTTCATTCTTGTGGAATTCCTTGGTGTATTCAACATTCTTCACCAATACCATAATTCAAAGGTGTCTATTCTTTGATCTTCCTTATTCATCGCTCAGCTTTCACATGCATATGAAGCAATTGAAAACACCACTACTTGGGTCAGGTACACCTTAGTCCTTAAAGTAACATCCTTTTTTTTTTTTTTTTTTAACACTTTAAAGAGGTTTTTTTTTTTTTTTTGCAGCAGATTTGTCAATGCAATGCATCATTTGATTTCTTGACTGCTGCTTCCATGGGTGTTGATTATAGATTCAAGTAAAATGAAAATCTTGACACCTTTAATCTTTTTTCCATTTATCATGATGTAGCTTATTGGTCCAGTTGTGAGGACTTTTGTTTTTTTATGTTGAGGTGTAATCCATACTGAAAGCTGTAGTTCTTACTTTTCATCAGTAAGTGCTTCAAGTCCTCTTCACTTTCACTAGCAAGTTTGTGTCTTCTGCATATCAAAGGTTGTTACTGAGTCTTCTTCCAAACCTGATGCCACCTTTATCTTCATGTAGTCCAACTTCTCAGATTATTTGCTTGGCACACAGTTTAAATAAGTATGGTGAAATGGTACAACTCTGGCACACCTTTTCTGACTTTAAAGCAGGCAGTATCGCCTTGTTCTGTTTGAACAACTGCTTCTTGATCTATATACAGGATTCTCATGAGTGCAATTGAGTGTTCTGGAATTCCTATTCTTAACAATGTTATCCATAATTTGTTATGCTCTACACAGTCAAATGCCTTAGCATAGTCAATAAAGCACAGGTGAACATCTTTCTAGTATTCTCTGCTCTCAGCCAAGATTCATCTGACATCAGCAATGATATCCCTAATTCTATGTCGTCTTCTAAATCCAGCTTGAATTTCTGGCAATTCCATGTTGATGTACGGTTGCAGCCACTTTTCAATGATCTTCAGCAAAATTTTACTTGTTTGCGATATTACTATAGGATTGCTATGAGTCAGAATGAACTTCGTAGCATTTTTTTTTTATATTAATTACATTTTTTCTATAATTTCTGCATTTGGTTGAATCCCCTTTCTTTGGAAGAGGCATAAATACGTATCTCTTCCAGTCATTTGGCCAGGTAGCTGTCTTCCAATTTTCTTGGCATAGATGAGCGAGCACTTCTAGTGCAGCATCCATTGTTGAATCATCTCAGCTGGCTTTTCGTCAATTCCTGGAGTCTTGTTTTTCACCAATGCCTTCAGTGCAGCTTGAACTTCTTCCTTCAGTACCATCAGTGCATGATCATATGCTACCTTCTGAAGTGATTGAACATCAACCAATTCATTTTGGGACAGCAACTCCATGTATTCCTTCCCTCTTCTTTTGATGCTTCCTGAGTATTCTGCCCATAGAATCCTTCATTATTCCCACTCGAGGTTTGAATTTTTTCTTGAGTTCTTTCAGCTTGAGACAAATTATGTTGTACTTTACATATTTGTTAAAATACAACCATTTATTGGCCATTGTCTTCCTGTAAAATCAGATAAAATCAAATTAAATATTATGTCCAACATTCTTTTCTATACTTGGAATACCTGGAGACATATAAGCTGAAAAATGAATAGCTATATTGACTTTAGTTTTCACCACTGAGCTGAGAAGAGACTGAAAGTTGACACTCCCATCTTTCCATCAAGACAAGGTTTAATAACCTGAAAATCAATGATTTTTCGCAGGTCCATCAGAAAACTGAGTTCCCAGAGTAAGCTGCTTCCCAATATCTGGAGACACAGGTGCTTCCAGATGAATTCAGCAACCAAGAATCCAGAAGCTGCTTGATTCATAAAGTGGTAAAACACATAAATAGTAATTTTGACAAATTGATATAGACTGAGTATGGACTATCAAGAGTTAAAGAAGTATCTTACATTTTTTATGGACTTTTCTTCCAGAAATTCCACCAAGTTCTCAAGGTGAGTATCTGAGAATGACCCCTTTATTTATTGTCCAGATAGAAGGAGAGGAAAAGAAACCTTAGTGATAGGCACCTAGAATCTTCTCAATAGCATAGGCCTGCTTTCCAGAGAAAGAAATTTATCCTAGCTGGGGGAAGGAAATTCTTCCCCACTCCAGCCCCTTCCTGTCTCAGGGAGGAGGGAAAACAAAAACAAAAAACAAAAAGCATAGTTAACAAGATGTTAAGAAAACAGATTGGGAACAATGCAACCAGAGAAATAAGTGGGGAGTAAAGGGAAAAAGACATACCACTGTATGTTGGCCAGAAAACCTTATGAAGGACCCTTCCTGTGAATTGGGTCCACTAAAAGATTGAGACTCAACTGGAAGATTATAGAACACTTTCCCTCTTGAAAAAGTAACAGTTATCCTCAAAGGTAACTGTTTCTAGGCATCTCCTCAATAACATTTGTAAATTCTCTTTGGTTCTTCTCAAGTGAAAATTTCCTGCATATCTTCAGATATAGAAGAAAAAGGAATAAATTATCTATCCACATACTCTTACATGTGAACCACATACTTACAACATTCACAAGATTTTAAAAATTCATTTTGGACAACTTCAATCCAGTAATTTCCATCTGGAGGAATTATGAAGAAAAACAGAAGAGATTTTTATGGAGTTAAAGATTGCTCAAATTATCAAGTTGTCAGCTATCTGGAATGATTAAAGTTTTAGTTATCATTAAACAAAACAAAAATAATTAGATATAAATTTAGAAAAAAATATACATTTACAAAAAATATACATATTTAGAAATGCAATTGTGTGACAAAAATTGGAAGAGTTGTTCTATTTGTTAGCATACCCAATCATAAGAAGTGACCTATTTATTTTCCTATTTTTAGTTTCAATTAATTTCAAAGCTAATAGAAAGTTTACAAGGCTACAAACTCATTTTTCTTTTCCTAAAAAAATGAGAGTAAGTTGCTGACATGAGCCTCATCAAACATAAATCACTTAGTGAGTAGTTTTAACAAACAAGGATAGTCTCCTACATAGTCATTTTGGAACCATAAAAATCAGGATATTAATATCACTGCCACTTAAACTATTAATGTTCTTTATAACAACAGGATCTAACCTTGGATCACAGTTAACGTGCATTTTTCACGTTTTTAGTTTCCTTCAGTGTTAAAAATTTCTTTAGCTTATCATTACTTTGACATTTTTGAAGGCTGTAGTCCTTTTCTTTTGTAGATTATCTCCCTGTTTTGGTGTGTCTGATGTTTCCCTGTTATTAGATTTATATTATGAATTTTGTTAGTGATAACACAGAAATGATGCTGTTTTCTACTCAATTCATCCTCTAGGTTTAACACACTTTGAACATTATGGGTGCAGAGCAGCAAGTTTCTCTTTATAAATGGCCTTTCTGAATCTGGGTTTGTAGTTCTGCCAGAAATAATTGGTTGGGACACAGCTTTCTCTGTGATTGATCTATTCCACGTACCTTGCAACAATTAGACAGTATGCAATGCAAATAAGATACACAAAACCCTTGCAGGGACTGGACAGTTCACTATGCAAATAAGGCACAGAAAACCTTGCAGGGATTGGCAAATTACTATGCAAATCAAGTGAGTGTGGCCTACCTAGGGGATCAATTGTTTTGTCAACAAGCAAGGCATAAAAGTGCTAATCCCACAGAGGTTGAGGGGGACTTCATTGCCATCAAGATGAACAGCAAGGAGTGGAAAGTGTCCTTTGGATTCAGGGTCCCAGGGCTGAGAACCTTCTAAACCCAGGTGAGAGAGAGAAAGTGGTAACACTGGACATGGAAGTGGCATGAGAAGGCAGCAGCACAAGGTGGCTGCAGTGGGCTTGCTGACCCATGGAGCAAGAGAGCTGAGCACCTTCAGGCAGAAAGCTTATTGCCTGAGTGAGGTGCCTCCAGGTGCTTGTTGGAGGAGCTAAAGAGCTGTAACACTTGCCCAAGCATGGCAGAGGCTGAGAGGGACTCAATAGCAGAGACAAGTGGTGAGCACCATTGAGAAGGAGACGAGAGCTGTCCTCGTTGAAAGCTGTCCTGACTGATGGACTCTATCCTGTCTCCTGAGTTGTCCTGTTAATTCCAAGTCATCTGTCTCAGTCATCTAGTGCTGCTGTAAAGGAATACAATGAATGGATGGCTTTAACAAAGAGTTTATTCTCTTACAGTCCAGTAAGGTAGAAGTCTGAATTAAGGGTGCTGGCTCCAGGGGAAGGTTTTCTCTCTCTATCAGCTCTGGAGGAAGGTCCTTGTAATCAGTCTTCCTTTTGTCTGGGAGCATGTTAGGGCAGGAACCTCAGGTCGAAAGAACACATTCTGCTCCAAGTGCTGCTTTCTTGTTGGTATGAGGTCCCCCTGTGTCTCTGCTCACTTCTCTCCTTTATATCTCAGATAAGACTGGCTTAAGACACCAACTAATCTTGTAGATCTCATCAGTATAACTGCCTCTAATCTATCTCATTACATCATAGCAATAGGATTTACAACACACAGGGAAATCACAACAAATGACAAAATGGTAGACAATCATCCAATACTGGGAATCATAATCTAGCCAAGTTTACAGATATTATTGGGGGACACAATTCAATCCATAACATCATCCTGATTCTAAGTTTGTAGCCTGTGACTTCCCTAATAAACTACGTAATTGTGAGTATGGTCTGTGAGCTCTGTGTGGCAATGGCAACAAATTATTGAACCCAGCAGAGAAGTAGAGAATGCCATGGTGAGGACAGTTGGAGTCTGAACTGGTAAAATAGTTGGAGGGTGGGGGTATGCCTGACCTCTACCTCATATGAAACATTTTCATGCTGATGATTTTCTTCCCTCCCTGTCAAATTTGTTGAGGTCTGATGCTGCTAGATTGCAACGGGTAATATTAACTTTGTGTATTTGATGTGCAAAAGTGATGTTTACAAGGCTTCCCCACTACAAAGTTATTTTTCCATTGTGATTGGCAAGTTTTTTTATTTTCATCAAATTTGCACTATTTAAATCATTGACTGAGGTTTCCTGTCTAAATTGTGGTAACGTGATTTCCAAGTGGCGATTTTTCTAATTCCATTATTCCTACTACATGTTAGTGGATGTTCTATCATAACAAAGGTCCTTTGCTTTTGTCCATTTGCATATTTATTTTCATAATATGAACTCATGGATTTATTTTGTTAAAAGGGTTATAATAATTCTTTATTACCATTAATTATTTTGGCAATCATATTGTCTTAGAATTGGACAGTAGATTCTCATTTAAGTTGACTTTTGTTTTCTCATCTGATCTGTAAATGTGTTTGTGTACACTGAGGGGAGAGTGTTGAATTTAACCATCATTTTTTTTCCCCCCCACATGAGTATAATGAACTAAACAAAGGACACGGAAGTTGAGGGTGTAGGTGAAGGTTTATATTGATTGATCACGGAATTTAATGTGTCTAAGTATGAAGTGTGGGCAAGAGATTGATTAGGTCAGTGAAACTGTAGCAGGATCAATGAATTTAATGACCTATTGTAGTGAAAGAATTGTTGGAGTCAGAGTATTAGAGTGAGTGAGCTGGAACAAAGGAAGAGTCAGTTGGATTACAGAATGCTTGAAAGTGGGATTTTAGAAGGTTTTTATTCTGGGATATGGCAAAGTCTAGGACATGACAATGGCATAGAGGGGTTGGGAAAACTTGGGATACAGGGTTATTGGATGAGACAAGTCCAAGAAGTGGTATAGGGTATTAGAAAAATAACCTATCCTCACATGAAATAATAAAAACTAAGACTGGATAGTGTAGGAGAACATGTATGAGGGGTTAATTAAGAATATAAATTGAAATCTTCAACAGACTATCTAACACATAGTATTCATTCAATACATTTTCTGAAGAAATTCATTTTAATGAATGAAATAATGCTTACATATACTATCATAGTGATAAATGATGTTGAAGAGATTTGTATTAGAAAATAGCTTCCTGAGAAAGTATCATTTCGATTTAGACAAAGGGATATGCAAATATCATTTTTGATAAAAGAAAAAATGACTGTAGTTAAAGAAACAATGAATAGTGTCATGTATTTGAGTATTTTAGCTTAGAGTAAGTTATGTAAAATTATTTACTGAGAAATAAAATGAGAAGGGTATTGTAGTCCCATAATATGCAGAGGTTAGAGATGAATTAAGCCTTAATTCAACTGGTAATGGGGTGGAACTTCGGGAATAAGTTATAATCAGAGCCATGGTTCAGGAAAATTAACCCATAGCCCCTGTCTGGAAAAATAGCAATATGTACGCCATAGTCAAGCAATGCCTGTAACCTACTTTTTTTTCTTTCCTTAAAGTTCTCATTCTTTGATCTGTCAGGAACTGGGCTTGTTGTTGGTTCCCACTGAGTAGATTCCAACTAATGCTGACCCTAAGTGTGCAGAGAAGAACTGCTCCAAGGGGTTTTCAAGGCTATGATCTTACTTACTTCCAAGGTGTCTCTGGGTGAATTTGAACAACCCACATTTTGGTTACTCTCCAGGGTGAATTTGAACCACCAACATTTCAGTAACTAGTCCAGTGCTTAACCATTTGTGTCACACAGGGTCAGGAATTAAACTTAGAAATTAAGAAAATATAAAAAGTCTTAGTTTATCAGCTAAGGAAACCCACATGAACATCTGGCTCACTTTGGGCTTCAATTCCCAAAGTACTAAGGACTTTCACCACATATTTTCTTACAACAAATCAATATTCTTTTGAAGATCCCAAATATCTACTAAAATATTGAAATGTTTATGTATCTAGTTTGACTCCAGGTTTTATTCTGGATTAACTACGTCAGACTGCAAAGCAAATTAAAATAAATTTGATTTCAATTATTCATAATTTATGCATATAATGAGGCTATTTGGAGAAGAGGATGTTACTATAATTTGTCAGGACTACATTTACTGGAAAGAAATTGCAGTAACCTGTGTTTACTGAAGTTTAGTTGTTACCATCAGATAATATACAGTAATTGGCCTGTGGCATGTTTTCAAATTATTACAAGTCCCAAGGTCTTTATAAATTGCCAGTTAGGAAGTGCTCATTCAACAGTGTTCTTTAGTAATAAATATAATAAAATCTTGTATTTTAATTTTTCTTCTGATGTCCTCCAATATTTTGAATATGTAATTTTTAAGCTAAATCAGAGGTTAGTTTTAAACACTCCTCAAAGAAATAAATCCATGTTGAACTTACTAGGTCTATAGGAAGAGAAATGAAAAGAAAGTCATTGAGGAATTTAAAAAAAAGAAGTGCTTGTAGTTTGCTGAATTACAAATGATAACTCTTTGGTCGGTAGATATGGTACTGGACTAAGAAAATATGCAAAACAAATCTGAAATTAAGATTAAAATTTATGATATTTTTAAGCAAGGGAAAGAATTCAAGTATTTTGAAATATTTCATCAAATTAAAACAATAAATTACTTTTGGGTAACAGGAAACATAAGCAATATACTTCAAGTTAAAAGCTAAAAAGAGAGAGAGAAAAAAAGAACTTGAACCCAAGGATTACTACACCAAATATACAAAGAGCTGGCAAAAATTGTGAACAATACGAAGTATCCAACTGAAAAACAGGGAAGAAAAATGGAAAATCAAACACACACACAAAAAGGCCAAATTGATTTGAACTGGTTTCAACTGCGTGTATGTCAGAGTAGAACTATGCGATATAGGGTTTTCGATAGCTGAATTTTTGGAAACATATTGCCAGGCTCTTTTTCTGAAGCACTCCTAGGTGGACTTAAACCTCCAGTCTTTCTGTTAGCAGCTGTTGGAGGGTAAAAACATCACCACGTATACCCACTAACCACTGCCATCAAGTCAATTCTGACTCATAGCGACCCTGCAGGACAGAGGAGAACTGCCCCACAAGGTTTCCAAGGAGTGCCTGGCGGATTCAAACTGCTGACTTTTTGATTAGCAGCTGTAGCATTTAACCACTACGCCACCAGGGTTTCCTCACCAAGTACAGTAAAGCAAAAAGAAAGTTTTATTCAACATATATTCAAGAATGCAAAGACGGGAAGTGGACAAGTATGCTGCCAGAGCTAATGTCTGCCAGTACCCGAGGACGTTTACAAAATCATCGGTATATGTTAACATCACAGAAGGATCACAGGCAGAATCATTGAAAGCCTCATCTTTTCACCAATTGGCTAAAAACTGTTCAATTACTGTGATTCTACATTTTGAATTATCTTTCTTAATAATCCTTGGTACAGGTTTTAGTAATGACAGTCAGAAGGGTCTTCATTGGTCCAACAAATTTTCTGTTCACTAAATGCTAATAGAAAAAGATAAGAGTGGAAAGTCTTTTGTGTTCTATTTGATTGGCTTATGTGAACGATTCCCTAGAAGACATTTTCTTCTCTAAAAGATATTTTCCAAAATTGTCCTAGCTAATTGTCTTTATCTCAGGGCCCATTTGATGTGTCCTTGTGAGTCCTTGTGACTCCTTGTGAGCCCAGGTCCAGCTGGGTCACATTTTCTATCCTCAAGGACAGGGACTAATGATTCCAACATTATTTCCTAAATCATAGTCAAGCTTGCATGAAGTGTTTGCACCACCCAGGGACTTCCACAAAAAATAAGGCCAATAAATATTGAAAAAAAAAAAATGACCCAAATTGCTGGAGATCAGAAAAAGACAAATACTGAGAGAAATAATTTTGTTTATCAAATATAAAATATCCAGTAGGGTAGGAGGGAGAAAATCTCTCTTGTGCACAATAAGTGTCTTAGAAACTGAGGACACTATTTCAGAGAAACACCCACTCCCTCCAACTTTAAGTCATCAGAGATCAGAAGACTCCTTAGGGACAGGGGCAGTTACCACAATGTGAATATGTGTGCTACAGGGCAGCCTGCGCAGATGATAAATTGAGATTACATAATTAATTTGAAGTTGCTTTGTCTGTATTAGGGAAGGATATTTGATTCTTGTCTTTAGATGGACAGTGCTTTGTTGGTTGTATGTATAATTTTAATAGAAAAATCTGAAAGAAGCCACGGACAGACTAACCTGAATGAGATATCCTTGAGTCTCTCTCCTCACAGAAAATAGGAGCCTGTTAGACACATCAATGTAGCCGGATAGGTTCTAGAATATCTTTCTGCAAACTTCTTTTTACAGGTGTTAAATAAATTTCAAACACTAATATTGTAATATAACAAATTGTAAATGCATAAGCTTGCATAAGTAATAAAAAGCTCAGATGAACTTGGTACCTAAAGCAGATAAGGATTTTATAAATATAAATGGTTACCCTTAAGAACTTTAACTATGGGCTCACTTTTTCTTTTTTGCTCCCCTACTAATCAAGAATACTGCTATAGCTGAGAGCATTCCTGCTGGCCAATGACATTTCTTCTCAGTGGAGAAAAATTTAGTGGCCCAGCTTTCTAACTTAACATGAAAAGGAAATGGCAAAAAGTTAAAGGAGAAAAAATATATTTGTTGTTGTTAAATGTATTATACATACATTAATGTATATGAAAATTATGTTACAAATTTAAAGGAAAAAAAAAAAAACGGAGCTCACTTCAAAAAAGAAAACCATTACAATTATCTTTGAAAGTCCCTCTCTGTATACTCAGGAACTTCCTTAGGGTATCTTCCCAGGGGGATAATTATGGATAAGCCTGTTCAACTTGACTAGTAAATGCAAAAGTTTTTTCCAGAATGATTGCCGTAATTCACCTCCTATTAACAATAGATGAGAATTTCTAATGTCCCATATCACTCTCAACACATTGCATTTACATAATTTATTTTTTCTAATCTGATGGATATAAGAAGATATCTTACTGTGGTTTTAATTTTCATTTCACTGATTACTAATTAGGGAAACCCTGGCAGCACAGTGGTTAACAGCTATGGCTGCTAAAGAAATTTTGGCAGTTTGAATACACCAGGCAGCCTTTGACAACTATATGGGAACGTTCTACTCTGTCCTATAGGGTTGCTATGAGTGGTGTCTTAGTCACATAGTGCTACTCTAACAAATACCTCAATTGGATGGCTTTAACAAAGAGAAGTTTATTCTCTCACAGTCCAGGAGGCTAGAAGTCCAAATTCAGGGTGCCAGGTCCAGGGAAAGGCATTCTCTATCAGCTCTGGAGGAAAGTCCTTGTCATCAGTCTTGCCTTGGTCTGGGAGCATCTCAGCGCAGGAACCTCAGGTCCAAAGGACATACTTGCTCCTGGTGCTGCTTTCGTGGTGGTATGAGGTTCCCACATCTTTCTGCTCCCTTCTGTCTTTTATATCTCAAAAGAGGTTGGCTTAAAACCCTGTCTAATCTTATAGACCTCATCAGTATAACTGCCACTAATCCATTTTATTATATCATAGTGATAGGATTTATAATACAGAGGGAAATCACATCAGAAGATAAAAAGGGATACAATCATACAAGGGAATCATGACCTAGCCAAGATGACAGATATTTTTGGAGGACACAATTCAATCCATGACAAGTTGTAATTGACTCAAGTCGATGGCAACAGGTTTGATTACTAATTAGGCTTAACAAGTTGAAGAAAAGTAATTCTTAGTTAAAAGTTTGAATACATGTCTTCATGTGGAGGGTTAAAATTTATGCCAGTATTGTATACTATTATTAATTTATCCCCTTGAGAAAGGCTTCTGATTTCCAAATTAAAATGAAAACTTAAAAGAAAAAAGGTCTTGCAGAAAATTTTAAGCTTCTCTATTAACTAAAACCTACGTTTTTCATTGTTCTTCTTTAGGGAAAATCTGTAGAACATTTCAGAAGCAAATTTACTTAAGAATAGCAATCAAGGCACTTTGTAGGAGAATAGAGACATTAATAACACTTTGTTATTGCACATGATATTATTCTCTCTGAAATTTAATGGCTTACGATCCATTTTTATTTTATTTTTTCTTTTTGGCAGCGTAAGGAAATTAGCTCTGTTTTCCTGGCACAATTAGTTGTAAGTCCTTCATTTTCATTCTGCTGAAGATTGAAGGACAAATCAGTGATAACAGAATCAAGCACTTGGGTAGTCAGTTAAGATTCTTGTCTAGGGGTGATTTATTATGTAAATGGTGTCTTTTTTTTTCTTTTTAATGGAAATTTGAAACAGCTTTCTGCATAATTGAAGTCTTTGTCAGTAGCCAACCCCAACACATGACAAATGTTACTTTTCTCTATAAGACAGCAGGTAATAAAATTTTGAAATGGCATAATTAATAGAATATATGTACACACACACATATAGTCTTCAAAATTCTTGCTCTTTTAGAATTGGCTATATATGCTACATTCATACTGTAGATAAAGCTTAAGAGATTGTAAACCCTCTACCCCTTTTCTTTTCTGTGAAGAATAATGGTCTGGGAAGCCAAATTCTCAAAGTGTATGTATATATACATGTTTGCATATTTTCTTTGCTTTCAACCTATGAATTATTCGAAGTGTTACGTAATGTTAATGTATTAAGACAAGGAGCCCTGGTGGTACAGTGGTTAGTGATCCACTGCTGACGGAAAGATACCTAATTAAAAACACCAGAGGCTCTGCGGGAGAAAGATGTGACAGCCTGCTTCTGTAGAGGTTTACAGCCTCAGAAACACTACGGGAGTCTCTAAGAGTTGGAATTGAATGGATGGCAGTGAGGTGGGAAAACATATTAAAACAGTATCTGCATTAATATATATATATATGGAAACCCTGGTGACATAGTGGCTAAGTGCTACAGCTGCTAACCAGAAGCTCAGGAGTTTGAATCCACCAGGTGCTCCATGGAAACTCTATGGGGCAGTTCTACTCTATTCTCTGGGGTTGCTATGAGTCAGAATTGACTCGACGGCAGTGGGTTTGGTTTTATATATATGTTTATGTGTATATATATATATGTCTACAGAAAAATTCTGAAATTATCCCAGTGAATATTCTGTGAGACACCAGATAACAGTACTTTAAAACATATAGAAAGCAGTTTATCTGTTTTTCATGGAATGTTTGCCAGTAAATAAAGGACCTAAAGTGCTTTTCATCTAAATATATAACATAACAATATTGAAATATCAGGTAATACCTGTAAATAGGGGTATTCTTAAAATATTTGTTGGTTTTTCCTCAAGCAAATATGTCAAAGGACCCATATCTATCAAAGAAAAATGATAAATTTATAAGTAATATTTAACCTGTTCTGGAGAAAATGATTTTATTTTGAATTAACAAGCTTACTATTTTTGTTAAAATCATTCAATTATTATATATGGTTGACCATATTGGGAATTATACTGTGGTATTATAATTTTTTAATGTTTTTTATTATAATTACATGGAGCCCCTTTATTTTTTATTTTGTTTTATGTTTCCTTATTTGTTGCCATTTTTTTTTTTTTTTTTTGGTTTTCTCTTTTATTTCACCGGATAAGACAGTATTACTATTTCCTTATGTAATACTCTGTTTAATATGTTTATGCACTCATTTCTAAGATATTTCTCAAATGTAAAATAATACCAAACATTATTTTAACTCAAAATTTCTGAAAATTCAGATATATAAGCTGACAACGTCATCTTCTGATTTTGTGTCACTTATAACATTCTGATCCCCTTTGGCCGTGATAATCGGTCCCTGTAAGGTGGTCTTTTATAAACATCTGTCTTTCTTTCAGCCTCCCCTGTGTAATTCCTGTGTTCCTGCTGATCCCTTTGCATAGTTTACAATTGCAGGATGCCACTGACTATGGCCACTTTCTCTGAAGTCAGTGTTGTTTCCATGTCACTGCAATGTCAACCTTTTGGAATTGATTTACTGGCTAGGAAGCCCCTAAGCTGTCACAAACACTTCCTTCAAGAGAATTAAATGCAAACAATATCTCTGAGTGCTGTTTTGGGACCTAAGAAATCCCTAGATGCAAGACTCAGTGCGATCTCTGTTCTGTCCAGTTTTAAAGTGTGGGAATACACAAGGTGGGTTTTCTTTGTTATGAGTCCGTATAAAGCTTTAAAGCATTTAGCATTTAGAAGTAGAGCTAAGTATCTTCTTTCATGTACTGGGCAGGAAAACAGTGCATTTTGTATGACAAGTTAATCGGATGATCGATCTCATCTTCTCCTGAAAATTTTAATCTGATATTATGTCATCAACAATTTTTATGTGTCTCTTCTGTGGGAGATATTCTGCTTATTATGATGACAGGGATGTTATAGACAAATGATATGCCAGAGCAAGGTATGGTGAGTCTAAAGAAGTTTAGTTCATACATTTGTTATACATTTATGCATGGAATATTCCAACTTGCTGAAATGAGAATGAAAATAACTACTTTGGACATTGTGATTTTATTAATACCAAGCATATGTTTAAAGACCGCCGGGTCTGTGTAATTGTGATTCCTGAAAAAAAAATATCATGATTGTATATGTGTTTGCCTGTCTTCTATGAGCTGGTGTGTACAATATGTATACCCATTGCCGTTGAGTCAATTCCGATTCATAGTGACCCTGCAGGACAGAATAGAACTACTTCACAGGGTTCCCAAGGTTGTAGTCTTTATGGAAGCAGACTACTGCATCTTTCTCCCCTGGAGCAACTGGTGGGTTTGAACTGTGAACCTTTTGATTAGCAGCAGAGGGCTTAACCACTGTGCGACCAGGATTCCTTACAATACGGATAAAACATTAAAAAATTTTACTTTTGGTCTGAAGCCAATGATAGATACAGTGTTTATGCCTTTGGAATAAAACTGATTTCAGAGGCATTACTGAGAAGTTATATCAAACATGTGAAAAGCCTTGGGGCAGGAAAGCAATGTAGGTGCTTAAAGACATTCATTAATTAGCTTATCTACCCAAATCCCAGAATGTAATTTATACTACAGCAGAATATGGCTGATTCCTCAGTTTAACTGCTGAGTCTCAGCAACTGTTGTTTTCTGCCTGGCTTCTAGCAGAGAGCTGATAAGCAGTGAAGCTGAGGACTGTGGACATTTTAATGTGCTGCTCACCTCTTTCACCCTTTGCCTCAGGGCAGCCAGCACACTTTGCACAACCTGAACTTTAAGGAGGATTTGGAAGAATTTACCTTGGGGAAATTAAAACTGCAGATACAGTCAAGGGACATAAGATTTCAAATAATCCACAAACCACTATTATTTGGCAATCCAGGTCTATATCAGTACAAACTCAGGGGTTTGAATTTGCAGTGTTTCCTGGGTAGCCACATGCATTATAAATAACTATTATTTTAAGTGTGTCAACTTCTCAGCCTAAATCAACTTGAATGTGACAAAAAAAAAAAAAACTTTATACTTGACAGAATCTTGATAGTGGATAATGAGATGTTTGTATGGCCCTCTGCAAAACACACACATACACATACATACACACACATATATATGCTCACACATGCACACACACTCACAATCTCATGGGTCCACTATGTAATGGATGCTGCTTCGGTGCGTTTCTTCAGCTGTTGGAGTGTTGCCTGCCTGTGAGTCTCAGCAGAGACCCTCCCTAAAAATGTACCTGAGTGTGAGGAAGATGCCTTAATCAAGATTTACTCCCCCCCCACCCCCCATTGTGCCCAATATCTAATGACTGGCCCATTCTGGGTCTCAAAGGCCCAACCCTCATGTCCCAATTTGGGACGCCTTTTTGAAGGGCCAACCTAGCTTCAGCTGAACTTCTTTCTCTGTACAACCATGCCTGCTTGCTCCTTCACAGAAGCTTTCTCCAGAATTGTTTCCTGAAAAATGTCCAGCGTGAAAAATTCAGTCTCAAAGTCTGTGCCCTGGGAAAACCCCAGCTAAGACAGGTGATAAAATAAATGACTAGTCCTTCAAGGAAGAAGGGGAAAAAAGACAAATCCAAGTTCCACTGCTCTCCTCAGCTTACTCTTTCGATACTGAGCCATTTCAATGCAATCACATTTTCCTTTTGAGGAAGAGATTGGCCTTAAACAAAACTGGAAGAGATTGTAACTTCCTAATTGCCACCTACAGAAATGTATGATAAAGGGAAGAATTCTTCTTAGTTGGAAAGTATTTCAAGACTCCAACTTTTACCTGACAATAATCTGCTAATAATAATGCATCATTTTATTTCATTTTTTCTGAATGTTTGTATTTACACTCATTTTTCAGTGGAGAAATTTTACTTTTTTTTTTTTTTTTTAATGTTTTAAAGTAACGCATGAGTGCTGGTATCGGGGCTTGAATTTCTGATCTAAAATGCAGTTCCTGCTTCTTCAGACAAGTAGAAGTCCAGGCAATAAGAAGAGTGCCATCCATGGGGCTGCAGCAGTGGTATGGATACTTCACTCTTAAGCGTGTTGTTAGCTGCCTTCTAGTAGGCCTCTGACTCATGGTGACCCCGTGCACAACAGGTCTGAACTATTGTGATCCATAGGCTTTTCCTTTGCTGATTTTCAAAAGTAGACCTCCAGACCTTTCTTCCTCATTCGTCTTAGTCTGGAAGCTCTGCTGAAACCTGTTCAGCATCATAGTGACATCCATGCCTCCACTGCCAGGCAGGTGGTGGCAGAACTTGAGGGGCATTGTTAGAAATCAAACTCAGGTCTTCCCCACAGAAGGTGAGAATTCTACTGCTGAACTACCACTGCTGCTCAGAGATTAACAATGTTGTTCTGTGTCATCTAGTCTATTCTGACTCACAGTGACCCCTGAAGTACAGCGTAGAACTGCCTCATAGGACTACTTAGGCTGTAATCTTTATGAGAGCAAATCACCAAGTTAGCTGATGGTGGGTTCCAACCAGTGACCTTTCAGTTAGCATTCCAGAACTTAACCACTGTGGAACCAGATCACCTTATGGCTGATATTAATGAATAATCTGAAGAGACGCCATGTTCCCAGAAGAATTTTTAGTGACTATTTACTCTTCATTTTTATTGTTCAGTAAGAATTAGAGGCTTTGCATTGCCTATTTATAAATTTTTCAAATTTCTCAGTCTAAATTCTCTATGATGCACATAGGAGATTTGTGGATCAGGGTCGTGTCCTTTCACCATATTTATTCAATCTGTATGTTGGGCAAATAATTAGAGAAGCAGGACTACATGAAAAAGAAGGCAGTATTTGGATTGGAAGGAAATTCATAAACAACCTGATATAAGCAGATGAAACAACCTTGCTTGCTGAAGGTGAAAAGGACTTGAAGCACCTACTGAAGATCAAAAACCACAGTCTTTCAGTATGGATTACACCTCAACATAGAGAAAATAAAATCCTCACAACTAGACCAATAAGCAATATCATGATAAATGGAGAAAATATTGAAGTAATCAAGAATTTCATTTTACTTGGACTGACAATCAACAGCCATGGAAACAGCAGTCAACAAATCAAACGATGTATTGCATTGGGCAAATCTGCTTCAAAAAACCTCCTTAAAGTGTTAAAGAGCAAAGATGTCACTTTAAGGACTAAGGTGTACTGACCCAAGCTGTGGAATTTTCAATGGCCTCATATGCATAGGAAAGCTGGACAATGAATAAGGAAGACCAAAGAATTGGTGCCTTTGAATTATAGTGTTGCTAAAGATTATTGAATATAACATGGACTGCCAGAAGAAGGAACAAATCTGTCTTAGAAGAAGTACAGCCAGGATGCTCAATTGTTGTTGTTGTTAGGTGCTGTTGAGTCAGTTCCGACTCATAGCTACCCTATGCACAACAGAATGAAACACTGCCCAGTCCTGTGCCATCCTCAGAATTGTTGCTATGCTGGAGCCCATTATTGGAACCAATGTGTCATTCCATCTTATTGAGGGTTTTCCTTTTTTCACTGACCCCCTACTTTACCAAGCATGATGTTCTTCTCCAGGGACTGATCACTCCTGATAACATGACCAAAATATGTGAGATGTAGTCTTACCACCCTTGCTTCCAAGTATCATTCTGGCTGTATTTTTCCAAGACAGATTTGTTCATTCTTTTGGCAGTCCATGGTCTATTCGATGTTCTTCTCCAACACCACAGTTCAAAGGCATCAATTCTTCTTCAGTCTTCCTTATTCATTGTTCAGTTTATTCATGCATAAGAGGCAATTGAAAACACCATGCCTTGGGTCAGGTGCATCTTAGCCTTCAAGGTGACATCTTTGGTTTTTAACACTTCTATGAGGTCTTTTGCAGAAGATTTGCCCAATGCAGTGTGTTGTTTGATTTCTTGACTGCTGCTTCCATGGGTGTTGATTGCAGATCCAAGTAAAACGAAATCCTTGAGAATTTCAATCTTTTCTCTGTTTATAATGAATGCTTATTAGAAGCATACTCACACACTTATGGCATGTTATCAGTAGGGATCAGTCCCTGGAGGAGAACATCATACTTGGTAAATTGGATGGTCAGCAAAAAAGAGGAAGACCCTCAAAGAGACAGATTGTCACAGTGACTGCAACAATGTGTTCAAACATACCAACAATTGTGAAGATGGCGCAGGACCAGGCAGCATTTTGTTCTGTTGTTCATAGGATCACTGTGAGTCAGAACTGACTTGATGGCATCTAACAACAAATTCCCTATAAGAGCTACCTTTAAAAGGTGTATATTTGTGTAGTAGGATGAACTTTGAGATTAATCTTACTTGAATACAAATTCCTGCTGTGCTATTTAATAAATTATGATCTAGCACACGTTTTCTGACAAATCTACATACCCTTATGTTTAGTTATAAAGTAAAAATAGTAACACGACCAAGTGGCCAGGACTGACATGATGATTTAATTACACGATTTATTGACAACACAAAGAATTATATTTTTCATACAAAACCAAAAACCAAACCCTTTGTCATCGAGTTGATTCTGACTCATAGAGACCCTCTAGGAAAGAGCAGAACTGCCCCATAAGGTTTCCAAAGAGTAACTGGTGGATTCGAACTGCTGACCTTTTGATTACCAGAATAGCTCTTAAATACTGTGCCACCAGGGCACAATTTTCATATAGCCAGCACGAAAAAATTCAGCACAATAGTAATAAAATGATTATTAACTTTGTCAGTTCACGGAATGGTTTTGTCATATTTATTGTTTCTCTAAATTTTAATTATCATTTATTTCATCTATAAAGAGTAAAATTTAAAAATTGCCATAATATATCTTTAGTGAATTCAACTCCTTTTGAAATTATGTTCTTCCTTTCATGTTATGTTCTTTCCTTTCATGTTATGTTCTGTCCTTTCTTCTGTTCTGTTATTCATTCATTCAGACTTCTGGTGCTTTCTCACCTCTTCCTCCTCCATTTCATCTCAATGCTTTTGGATCCATGTAATACATTATTTACACCTAGTCATTGGTTTTCAATGAGTTAGCCATTATAAAGATATTTAGATTAGAAACTATGTCTTTAAGAGTAATCAAGGAAAGCACCAAAAAACAGGAGTATTTGAAACCTTGAAATCGTAGCAGGAAACTGTTGTTGTTGTCAAGTGCCCTCCAGTCCATTCTGACTCGTAGCAACACTATGTACAACAGTACAAAACACTGCCTGGTCCTGCACCATCCTCACAATTGTTGTTATGCTTGAGCCCATTGTTGCAGCCACTGTATCTGTCCATCTCATTGAGGGCCTTCCTCTTTTTCTCTGACCCTTCATTTTACCGAGCATGATGCCATTCTCTCTGGACTGTTCCCTCCTGATAACATATCCAAAGTACGTGAGAAGTATCACCATCCTTGCTTCTAAGGGGCATACTGGCTGTACTTCTTTCAAGATAGAATTTTTCCTTCTCTGGCAGTCTATGGTATATTCAATATTCTTCATCAACACCATAATTCAAAGGCATCAACTCTTCTTCAGTCTTCCTTACTCATTATCCAGCTTTTCCATGCATATGAGGCAATTGAAAATACCATAGCTTGGCTCAGGCACACCTTAGTCCTCAAAAGGACATCTTTGCTTTTTAACACTTTCAAGAAGCTTTTGCAGCAAATTTGCCCAATGCAGTACTTCATTTGATTTCTTGACTGCTGCTTCCGTGGGTGTTGATTGTGGTTCCAAGCAGAATAAAACCCTTGACAATTTCAGTTTTTTCTCCATTTATCAAGATGGTGTTTATTGGCCCAGTTGTGAAGATTTTTATTTTCTTTATGTTCTTGTGCAATCCATACCGAAGGCTGTAGTCTTTGATCTTCATAAATAAGTGCTTCAATTCCTCTTTGATTTCCCTAAGCAAAGTTGTGTCATCGTTCACTGCATACCCCAGGTTGTTAATGAGCCTTCCCCCAGTTGTGATGCTGAGTTCTTCACATAGTCCAGCTTCTCAGATTATTTGCTTCATATACGGATTGAATAAGTATGGGGAAAAGATACAACCCTGACACACACTGTCCCTGATTTTAAACCACACAGTATCCTCTTGTTCTGTTTGAATGACTACCTCTGGGTCTATGTACAGTTTTCTCGTGAGAGCAATTAAGTGTTCTGGAACTCATATTCTTTGCAGATTATCCATAATTTGTTATGATTCCTGCAGTTGAATGTCTTTGTATAGTCAATAAAACACAGATAAACCTCCTTCTGTTTTTGTTTTGTTTTCAGCCAAGATCCATCTGACATCAGCAAATATCCCTTGTTCCACACCCTCTTCTGAATCCAGCTTGAATTTCTGGCAGTTCCCTGTTCATGTACTGCTGCAAATGCTTTTGAAAGATTTTCAGTAACATTTAACTTGTGAGCGACATTAATGATGTTGTTTGGTAATATCTGCATTCTGTTAGATAACCTTGTTTTAGAGTGGGCACAAATATGGATCTCTTCCAGGCATTTGGCTAGGCAACTGTCTTTTAAATTTCTTGGCATAGATGAGTTTGCACCTCCACCACTGTGGCCCTTTATTGCATCATCTCAGTTGGTATTCCATCAATTCCTGAAGCTGTCTTTTTCACCAGTGCCTTCCCTGCAGCTTGGGCTTCTTCCTTTAGTACCATGGCTTCTTGATCATATGCTACCTCTTCTTTTTGGCATAGTGGCTCTGTATAGTCCTTCCATCTTCTTTCGATGTTTCCTATTTTGTTCAATATTTTCCATGTAGAATCCATCAATACTAAAACTTGAGGCTTGAATTTTTTCTTCAATTATTTCAGCATATCAAATGCTGAGTGTGTTCTTCCCTTTTGGTTTTCTAACTTCAGGTCTTTGCACATTTCATTATAATACTTTGCTTTGTCTTCTCAAGCTGCCCTTTGAAATCTTCTATTCAGCTCTTTTCCGTCATCATTTCTTCCATTCACCCTAGCTAGTCTATGTTCAAATGCAAGTTTCAGAATCTCTTCTGACATTCATTTTGTTCTTTTCTTTCTTGTTAATGACCTTTTGCTGTCTTCATGTATGATGTCCTTGATGTCATTCCACAACTCATCTGGTCTTCAGTCATTAGTGTTCAAAGTGTCAAATTTATTCTTGAGATGGTCTCTAAATTCAGGTGGGATATACTCAAGGACATACATTGGCTCTCATAGACTTGTTCTAATTTTCTTCAGCTTCAACTTAAACTTGCATATTAGCAATTGATGATCTGTTCCACAGCCAGCCCCTGGCCTTGTTCTGACTGATGATATTGAGCTTTTTCATCATTTCTTTCCACAGATGTTGTCGATAGATCCCTGTGTATTCCATCTGATGAGATCCAAGTGTATACTCGCCATTTATGTTATTGAAAAAGGTATCTGCAATGAAGTAGTCATTGATCTTGTGAAATACTATCTTGTGATCTCCAGCATTGTTTCTATCACCAAGGCCATGTTTTCCAACTACTGATCCTTCTTTGTTTCCATTTTTCACATTCTAATCACCACTAATTATTAAAGTATCTTGATTGCATGTTTGATCAATTTCAGACTGCAGAAGTTTGTAAAAATCTTCAATTTCTTCATCCTTGGTCAGAGTGGTTGGTGTGTAAATTTGAACAATATTCTTGTTATCTGGTCTCCCTTTCTATCCCTGATAGAGTTGTACTTCAGGATAGATCTTGTCATGTTCTTTTTGGCTATGAATGTAACCCTATTCCTCTTCAATATGTCATTCCTGGCAGATTAAACCATATGATTTGCCAATTCAAAATGGCTAATACCAGTCCATTTCATCTCACTAATGCCTAGGATATTGATCTTTATGTGTTCTCTTTTATTTTTGAGGACTTCCAATTTTTCTAGATCCATACTTTGACATTTCGTGTTCCAATTATTATGTTTGCAGCTTTATCTTCTCATTTTGAGTCTTGTCACCTGAGCAAATGAAGGTTCTGAACGCTTGACTCCTTCGGCATCATTAAAGTCGACTCTACTTTGAGGAAGCAATTGTTCCCCAGTTCCATTTTGAGTGACTTGCATCTTGAGGGGCATCTTCCTACACTGTATCAGACAATATTCTGCTACTATTTATAAGGTTTTCACTCGCCAATTTTCTTAGAAGTTGATTGCCACATCCTTCTTCCTACTCTGTCTTAGTCTGTAAGTTCCACTAAAACCTATCTGGCATGGGTGACCCACATGGTATTTGAAATACCAGTGGCATAGTTTTAGCACCACAATGGCACACAAGCCACCACAGTATGACAAATGTACAGACTAGTGGTCTGGAAACTGTTCAGCTTTTATCTATATTTATATCACTGATATAGTTAAATATTTAAGAAGGCACAGGCACCCATTTAGAAGACTATGCTCATTTAACATTATTATTACAGCACACTAAATGGTTCTCTAGTGGGCTGAGAGGTGCATCCACAAGAGCTGACTAATATCACTTACACTCATTCTTAGAAATATCTGGTTCACTGGGTAGGGCAAGTCTATTATTTACATAATTCCTGGGAAAGAGAAACCAATTTCATTTTAATATATTCAATTTTGAATCTTTTTTATTATCTCCCTCTCAAATTAGCAATAGACAAAATATTTATTTAAGTTGAATTTAAGGTTGTGAAGGTACATATACTTCAAGGAAATTTTAAACATGGCTTTTTTAAATAGCAACCAACAATATATATTCAAACAAAAACAAATAACACAAACAAAAAACTCCTATAAAGGCTAAGTGATAGCCAAATCTGTAGTCACACAATCTCTAGAATCTTCAAATAGAACACATCGATGAACTACCTTAGATGTTTCATTGACAGTCAATAGAAATTATATGTTTAGTTAAAATGGCACTATATAAGCTGGCTAAAAATTAACTTATTTTACTTTGATCTGAAATTACGTTGCTTCAGGGTAACAATATTATAAAAAGGAAAAGTTAAGTATATTGAATAAATCCCAGTCTCATAGACATAATATTTAAAAACATGAAGTCTTTGGGGAGAAAATGAGCAAATTGCAAAAGGAATGATTAGGAATAACTAACTCCAATGGTTACTTTTTATATCACTTATTTATTTATTTATTTATTTTTTGAGGAATTACAATACACAAGGGAGACTTTGAGACATTAAAATGACCTTCTCAAGGTCACAAAACTAGAAACAACAAAATTATCCAACCGTTTTGCATCAAACATTGTGCAGGATTTAGAACTGTGGTCTCCAGGGGCAGGGTCAAATGTGCATCTGGACAACCTTTTAGAATGCAAGTTCCTGGGTGTCACCCCAAACCTTCTGAATCTGACTCTGTAGGTTTGGAATACAGGAATCTGCATTCTTTTTTCTTTCCCCCTGCTCCTTCCATAATCTCTCTTTTTTTTAATTGTGCTTTCGAGGAAATTCTACAGCTTAAGTTAATTTCTCATACAAAAATTTATACACATATTGTTATGTGATACTAGTTGCCAGCCCTAAAATGTGACGGCACACTCCCCCTTTCCACCCCAGGTTTCCTATGTCCATCCAACCAGCTCCTGTCCCTTCCTGCCTTCTCATCCTGCCTGCTGACAGGAGTCACCCTTTTGGTCTTGTGTATCTGCTTGAACTAAGAAGCACACTCTTCACAAGTATTATTTTATGTTTTATAGTCCAGCTTAATCTTTGTCTGAAGAGGGGACTTTGGGAATGGTTTTAGCTCTTTTTTTTTTTTTTTTTTTTAGCTCTGGGTTAACAGAGCCTCTGAGGGCCATGGCTTTGGAGTTTCCTCCAGTCTCAGATCATTAAGATGGTCTTTTTTATGTGAATTTGAGTTTAGTTCCACATTTTTCCCCCAGCTCCATCAGGGTTATATGACTTATTAATATTTTAATTTAAAATACTGTAACTTAGATAATATACATATCTTCCATTAATACATTTATCCTAGTTGAAATAGGTATATCAAGATTCCAGCAAGCTCTTTAGCCCTCAACATTACTGATCATACAAGGAACACATACCAGCCCAAATTTCAGAAATAAATCGCAGGCAAAATGAAGGTGAATAGAGAAATTGATAATAGTAAAAGAAGAAAAAGGGGAAAAAATCACCAAGAGCCTTAATGCATATAAAAGGGAGTAGATTTATTGGAACTAATAGTTTTTCACATGCCATTCATAAACATGTTTTTCAAATTTACTCTGCCAGTCAGTACACCAGTTGTCTGCCACATAGCTCTATTAGGTGTCCTTAGGACTGCAGAAAGAATCTGTGACATGATCCTTTGTTATTAAAATTTCTCCTCAGTGGTCAGAGACACAGGACTAGAAAACATGAAATGACACAATATTTTTAATGCCTGAGTATAGTTAGTATGCAATATAAGGTAATATATTGTAGGAACTGTCTTAGGCTGGGTTCTCTAGACAAGCAAAACCAGTAATGCATATAAATATATACAGAGAGATTTATATTAAGGAAACAGCTCACGCGATTGTAGGGGTTGGAACGTCCCAAGTCCTTGGATCAAGATAGAGTCCTTTGCCAGTTCACGGAGCTACAGAAGCTGGTGAACCCAGGATGAGCAGGTTGGAGAGCAGGGATCCCCCTCACAGGTTGTGATGGTTGAGGAATCCCCACAGTCGGCAGGCAAGACCGCAATGCTCTTCTGGGTCACTTAGCTGCAAGGGCTGGCGAACCCAAGATAGGCAGGTCGGGGAGCAGGACTCTTGCAGGATGTGAAGATCTGCGAATCCCAAGATGGACACGTAAGATGCTAGCTCAAGTCCTGAGAACCAGAGGTCAGACAAGAGACAGCTGCTGGATCCAGAATAAGCCAACCACCTTTGCAAGGCGAGCAGGCAGAAAGTAGGTGGAGGAAGGCAGAGAGATGAAGGGTGAGGGAGCGGTGAGCTACCACAGGCCCCACCGCCTCCAGTACCACTCAGCAAATTCCATCATGGGGGTGATCACATACCAAATTTCAACAGGAAAGTGGTCACATTACACAACTGCCAAAACACTGAGAATCATGGCCCAGCCAAGTCGACACACAATCTTAACCATCTCAGGAACTAAGAGAAGAGGGAGCCCCATAGGATCTGAAACAGACAAGGAAATCAAAGAAATAAAAAAATGAGCTTGATTCTATAGATTATAAAGAAGTGTTTAGATAAAGGATCGAAAAGAAAGTATTTTGATCAAGAAAGTGAAAATAAGTTGTGATCCTCTTTCAATTTGAAATGTAAAAGCAAAATTTGGATCATAAGTAAGCCTCTGTCAGGAACATCTTGGTAAGAATTTCTAAGTTGTTTGAATTATATATATTTTTAGAATTTTGCCTAACTTTGCAGCTGATACTGGATTTTGCCCCTGAAGTTATTATAAATGATGAGAGGAAAGGATGATAGGGTTGTGAGTTAGCAATGACATATTTTTCCTTGAATTAAAAATAATGGTGGACAAAAGCAGCTCAGGTGATTTAGTGTTTGTGCCTGAAGCTTTATTCTGATCATTCTTCATTAATTTCAAAGCATCTCTAATTAGAGTCTCAGTAATCCATTTTCATAATTTTACATCCTGTATGTACTCTAAAATAATATTTGAATGAATGAAATGTTTTCCATTAATCTTATTGCTCTTAAAAAAAATAAAACAGATGACATTGAACATACTTTAGAATAGATTAACTTCAACATATTCTTTAAAACACATAATAAATATGCAAAATAAGCTCCAGAGAACTTTTATCTAAAAACACATAGGAAAAAAAAAAGCAATCACTAGCTTCACAGTTTTTCAGCCTTAACTAGATTTGAAGACAGAAAAATATTAATTCTATTTCATCTATATATAAATAAAAGATACAAACCACAAAATCTCAATATTAATTGTTCTATTTAATCTTTTTTTTAGTTTTATTTCAAATATTATTTATATGATAGATCCTCAGCGGAAAAATAAAGATATGCGTGGAAGAAATCCTCCTAAGCATATACTGTAGCAACAGTTCTTGTTTCAAATGCTCTTCTAACACGAGCAGATAAACCAGCAGAACCTGCCTAGAGGGAAATATTAAATCATATTAAAACATTCCCAGTTCAAAGATGTGAAAACTGAACTCCCAGAGCCTGACTTACTGAGATAACACCAGGAACTTTTCAACAATATTATCGGTCAATGCCTATTTAAAGATGCTAAATTTTAAAATAAATTATATTTACATACAAGCTATTTTATGTTTTGCTTTGTTGATTTCTCTCTAAAAGACACATTAGCTGTTTACTGAGTAATCCTGATGTGTATATTTCAAGATTTAGATGTACAAAGAAAATCCAGGTGACTTACTTGATCAGGTGACTACTTGGAACAAAAACTCAAGAGACCAAAAATGATTTTAATTTGAGCAAAGAAAAAGCTGTAAATATAGATAATATAGATTTCTCAAATACTCAAATAACAGTAAATAAATGTCAGTTCCATGTGAATGATAAATGCATAGTAGAGTGAGATCTACATTTTAGAGCAAACAGAAAGTCTCTTGTTCATCTTAGTAGCCAGTCATGACAAAGTAGCTTTGAATCTAAGAATAGCTGAAATTTTAAAAAAGATGCCAGCTTAAGTGTCAGGATGATCTTTCTCAACAATAACTAAGAAACGGAAACCCTTTGTTTTCTTATAGGTCCAACATAAGATTAGGATTTGGATTTTTTTTTTCCAAATTTAAATACAAATGCCTTATTAGTGTTTTCCTACATAAATTATGTGTACTAATAATTTCCTATAAGAGTTGCTTATCTGCTTTCTGCAGGTATTCTGTTTTCTGAGTCTATCATGTTGTATCACATTCTCTGAGAGTAATTATCTCAAGAATGCTCTAGGCTGCATGTCTATTGTTGGATTAGGATTCATAAGAAATAACCTCAAGTCACACAGCTCTTCCCTTCCTGCAGAGGCTATCACTATTTACTAAAAAAAAAAAAAAAAACTCATTGACATTGAGTAGATTCTGACTCATAGCCATCCTATAGGACAGAGTAGAACTGCCCCATAGAGTTTCCAAATTGCTGCTGGTGGATTTGAACTGCCAACTTTTTTGCTTAGGAGCCAAGCAATTAACCACTGCGCCGCCATGGCTCCCTATTTATTAAAGACATACCCAAAAACTAAACCTGTTGCCGTGGTGCTCCTATCTATAGAACAGAGTAGAACTGTACCATAGGATTTCCAAGGAGCTGCTGGTGGATTTGAACTGCCAACATTTCCATTTGCAGTTAACCACTTCACCATCAGGGCTGCATTAAAGACTTAGTATAACTAAATATTTACGTCCTGGAATCTCTCAAAGAAACTCTAATTTAAGCAGATATGTGAGAAATGTAGAAGGAAATTTATTTTACTAACAAAATTCATCAGCACTGTACACAAGAAGTTGATAGGTAAAATTGAAATGTAGTTTAGAAATACCTAAATATACATGCATATGTATTTCATATATACATACATTTTAAATGCCTTTTTTCCCTTTTAATATTTTATGACTTGAAAATGTTATTCAGAATTCCAGCTCCTCATTCCTATAGTGAAAGGAATTAGTATAACTTCTTAACTTATTGTTTTCAATAACAGATTATGAGTATTAAAATATTTTATATATTGAAAAAGATTATTGAAATAAAGGAGAAATGAACTTAAAGCAGAAACTGCTTCTAAATTCCTCAAAATTATAAAAAAGACATTATAGAAATTTTTTCTGAATTTATAAACCAAGTAAATTGGTTTTAAAGTAATTTAAAGAACACGAGGTAGGTTTTATAAATAAAAATTTAATTGGCCTTAAATATTTGATGTTTTGATGATCTTTATTGTTTCTTTTGAAAAGTATTTAGATATGCAATATTTAGCATAACATTTTTTAATCCATAGATATTTTGCAAAGTCTGGTATATAAATTATATTCAATAAATATCAAGTAAATATAAACATAATTGAATTCAAAGTTTGTTTTATAGTTAAAAATTTCAAAATGCAAAATGCCTGTTTATATTCTGCCAACCAAAACCAAGTTCTTAAAGCTAAAATTTGTTATTAGTTAAGTGTATTTTTGGATTGGTTTTATCCTTGAAATGATACTTGGATTGAAGACAGATATAGAGGTAGAGGTGTGCATGTATGTATGAGGCAAATAACAGTCAACTGTACATATAGATGTATTCACGTAAGCATCCACCTTCCTATCTATCTGTCTATCATATTTGCCTGATTCAAGTATTTCTTTCTGTGCAGTGTCCTCTCTCTGAAGGATTTTGTTCTGTTCCTTAATTTAGGCATATGATGATAAAATCCAAATGCATTTTTCTTAAGCTGTCTTCACCTCTTCTCTCGCCTGTCACAGGTTGTAAACTACCAAAACAGTTTAGAATCATCAGTAAACACACTGACATTACGTGATATGAAATTCTCATATTATTGGTCATCCTGTGTTCTCCAAAATGTTTGTAGAATTAATGAGGAAGATCTTAAACAGAAAGAGCTCTGGTGGCTCAGTGTTTGAGTGCTCAGCTCCTAACCAAAAGTCCATAGTTGAACTCATCAGCCCCTCCACAGGAGAGAGATGTGACAGTCTGTTTCCATACAAATTGTTGTTATTATTGTTAGGTGAGATAGAGTCGTACTCACAGCAACCCTCTGTACAGCAGAACGAAATGCTCCCTAGTCCTGCACCAGCCTCACAATCATTGCTATTTTTGAGCCCATTGTTGCAGTCACTGTGGCAATCTATCTCTTTGAGGGCCATTCTCTTTTTTGCTGGACTCTACCAAAAATGATGTCCTTGGAGACAACTGACTGGGAGAGATCCATGTATGTGCCCATTTCAAAGAAAGGTGATCCAACAGAATGAGGAAATTATCGAACAATATCGTTAACACACACAAATAAAATTTTGCTGAAGGTAATTCAAAAATAGTCACAGCAATACATTGAGCTGCCAGAAATTCAAGCCAGTTTCAGAAGAGGACACTGAATGAGGGATATCATTGCTGGTGTTAGATTGATCTTGGCTAAAAACAGAGACTACTAAAAAGAATTTTACCACAAAGAAACCCTATAGGGCAATTATACCCTGTCCTATAGGGTCCCTATGAGTCAGAATCGACTCGACAGCAACGAGTTATCTTGACAGACAACTTAAATTCTGACCACAGAATTTATCTGGAAATTTAAATACATGAAACATTATTTCTAGGGTAGCCTTTCCTTCTCTCCGAGAGACTTCCTAAGAGTAATGGTACATGACTCCAAACCAGCTTTCCCAAAGAGTTCCCAGTGCAGTAGAATGGTTTAGGCATAAAGGAGAAAAAGATCTTAAAAGGAAGTTAGGAAAGTGGTAGTCTATGCAAAATTAGACAAGTATTTATCCTGACGAATTTATTTTGTAAAGCCTTTAATATGATATTGTGCCTTTCACATCTCAGAGAATTCTTAATGTACAACGTTTTATAAACTAATATTCCAGGAATCTATTTTACATAGAGTGTTTCTGGGAGGCTAGGACTGAGCAAAACATAATCCAGGAAATGTCACTTTTAATGCAAACTGACTTGCAGAAGAAAATGGAATGCTCATCAACTTCCAGATTCTGGTGTTTGAAAAGTCAGTTAAAATGTCAGAGGGTTAGAAAGTGGTAGAAAGTAGGTGACAAGAACAATTATGTAGAAAAAGAAGAGACAAAGAGAATACAAAAGCAGTGGGATCCACTAGGATGAGTACTTGAATGGGTCAGTAGACCTGGATTTCATTCCTGATGATAAATAAAAAAGCTACGTGAGATTGCGAAAACTGTTTCACAACTTTGTCCAATAGTTTCCTAATCTTTGAAACTTAGCTGAATAATCGTTGAGGTCTCTCTTTGTGTTTAAAGTTAACTCAGATACTTTTAATCACTGGAACAAGCTCTTAGGGAATTGAGAAGAATGTTTGTATTAACGTATTTCTAGTCATGGAACTGTAGTATATATGATCATTTAGTCATGCTTTGCCCCGTTTATGACCTTTGATCTTTGAGCTACATGTAAATGTATATATATATAAAAAGATTTCTGTTGCCATTTTGATAACCAGCTCACATTCCCACCCATCCCCTAACAAGCCAATACCTGTAACTTGCAACCTAAAGCAACCCTGCATTTTTTTTAGTCATGGAACTGTAGTATATATGATCATTTAGTCATGCTTTGCCCCGTTTATGACCTTTGATCTTTGAGCTACATGTAAATGTATATATATATAAAAAGATTTCTGTTGCCATTTTGATAACCAACTCACATTCCCACCCATCCCCTAACAAGCCAATACCTGTAACTTGCAACCTAAAGCAACCCTGCAAAGCGGGCTGCTTCCCAGTATCAATCCATTACTTCGTCACTGAGCTATATCAACCCAGCATATGCAAACTCCCAAACTCAAGCTTCTGTGGGTGGGTCTAATCCAAGATTCCTGTTTTTTAGCCCTTAGTATTGTTTAGACTCCCCAAACTGGGGCCTGTTCCCTCTTTTTAAAGAAACCAAAACCAAACCCACTGCTCTTGAGTCAAATCCAACTCCCGGTGACTCTGTAGGACAGAGTAGAACTGCCCCATAGGGTTTCCAAGGCTGTAAGTCTTTACACAAGTAGACTGGCACATCTTTCTCCAGCAGCATGGCTGATGATTTCGAACTGCCAATTTTTCAGTTTGCAGCCAAGCGCTTTAACCACTGTGCCACCAGGGATCTTTACACTTTCGTATTTCTCCTGTAATAAAAACTTACTGGATCCCAGCAGAAACTGTTCTGCCACTTTGCTTTCAAGACGCAACTCCCTGTGTGGCCCTGCACGGCAGACCTTTACACTCAACTGTAAGTAAGGAATTCATCATTATTCTGTAATCTAAACTGATGCTGTGGCACCTCAAGCCATCAAAGAGCTTTAATGGGATAATTTACAACAGGAACACAAACCTATGCAAAGTTAATTATGTTGATAAGTTAGGAATACGCTGTTATGTTAAAGAGAATTCCTCACATGTAAAAAAAAAAAAAAAAAAACCAAAGATAAATTAACAAAAGGGCAAGTAGCAGGAGTCATAAAGTGGTCGTTGAATTTTCTTGGAGTACAAAGAAATAGTTTGAGGTTTACAGGTAAGAATTCCCAACACTTTTGCTCCATACCTAAGTTATTTGTTAAAAGCGTGGATTGATAGGATGGTATCTTTAATCTCTGGAATGGGTAAACTTTTGTAGCTGATAATATTCTTGAAATAGCAATACTGTTTATATAAATTTTATGCTTCAGCCCATTGTCTTCTTTCTGACACTCCACCATCACTTCAAATGGTAGGCCACTGACTCCGAATAAGAGCCTGGGCATACAGAACAGAAGAAGTGAGTCTGATTTTGGTTCTCAGGCATTTCCCCTTTGATGAGAACCTCAAGGGCTAGGCTCAGAGAAAAGTATTTATAATAATGAGAATCTGAAGAGAGCACAATTTTTCTCAGAGACTAGAAAAATTTTCTTTTGAGTTTGGGAAAAAGAGGAAAAATAGAAGGTAATGAGAGCAGGAAACAAAACAAAAAACAGTTCCCATGGAGTCATTTCCAACGCATGGAGACCCCACGTGTGTCAGAGTAGAACTTTGCTCCATAGAGTTTTCAATGGCTGATTTTTCAAGATCACCAGGCTTTTCTTCCAATCCACCTCTGGGTGGACTTCAATTGCCAATCTTTTATTAGTTGAGCTCTTTTTTTTTTTTTTTTTAATTTTTTTTATTATACTTTAGATAAAGGTTTACAGAGCAAACTAGGTTCTCATTAAACAATTAGTATACATATTGTTTTGTAATATTGGTTGCCAACACCACAACATGTCAACACTCCCCCTTCTCAACCTCTGGTTCTCCATTATCATTATCCTGTCCTACCTTCCTGTCCTTGCCCTTGGACTGGTGTGCCTGTTTAGTCTCATTTTGTTTTATGGGCCTGTCTAATCATTGACTAAATGGTGATCCTTAGGAGTGACTTCCTTACTGAGCTATAAGGGTGTCCGGGGGCCATGCTCCTGAGGTTTCTCCAGTCTCTGTTAGACCACTAATTCTGGTCTTTTTGTGTTTGTGTATACGAGTTAAAATTTTGTTCTACATTTTTCTCCAACTCTGTCCAGGACCGTCTATTGTGACCCCTGACAGAGCAGTTGGTGGTAGTAGTCAGGCATCATCTAGTTGTACTGGACTCCTCCTGGTAGAGGCTGGGGTAGTGGTGGTCCACTAGTTCTTTGGACTTATCTATCCCTTGTGTCTTTGGTTTTCTTCATTCTCCCTTGCTCCAGATGGAGTAAGACGAGTGGAATAGCTTAGATGGCTCCTTACAAGCTTTTAACACCCCAGATGCTACTCACCAAAGTAGAACATAGAAGATTTTCCTTATAAACTATGTCATGCCAATAGAGCTAGATGTTCCCAAAAGCCATTATTAGTCGAACTCTTAACTGTTTGCACTACCCAAGGTTTCCCAAGAACAGCAAAGCTGGTATTAAATTAGTTGGAGTAGTTGCTATCCTTCCAACAAAATCTAGTCTTTCCATCTCTCATTGTAATGTAATTATGACTCAATACATTTCTTCCTAGACAGACACTTTGTATCAACCTCCTTTGCAGTTAGCTATGAATAAGTAATTAAATATCTGCCAATTTGTGCAAAAGTGACGTGTGACATTTCTGGGGCTGAGAATTAAGACATGGGGAGTAACCTTTCTACCCACACTTACTTTTCCATCTATGAAGATCTAGTGGCAACTTAAATCATTCAGAGGATGACAACAGTCTCAGGTACGGTGTCTTAAAAGGAAGCTGAATAGTCTAATGACCATGAAGAACAGGAAAGTTCCTCAAACAGAGAACATCCGATTGTGGCTGTGACTTGAGACATGAATGAACTCATTGTCTTTATGACGCTACAATTTTGGATCTTGTCTTAGAGCACTTTAACTTTGCCCAAACAAATACATTTAATACATGGAAAGTTCTTAGAAGATCTCCAGTCACATAGTGTTCAATATTCTACTTAATTTTTATTATTCTATTATTATTATTATCAATAGTATAACTATAAGTTTTATTAGACTGTGTGTGGGGATAGAGGAAACCCTGGTGGTGTAGTGGTTAAGTGTTATGGCTGCTAACCAAAGGGTCGGCAGTTCGAATCCTCCAGGCTCTCCCTGGAAACTCTATGGGGCAGTTCTACTCTGTCCTATAGGGTCGCTATAAGTTGGAATCGACTTCACAGCACTGGGTTTGGTTTTGGTTTTTGGTGGGGATAGAACATGAGGCCTAATTAAATGGAGTGTCAGGGACAGGGATTTAAAATTTCTAGTTAAAAAGACAAGAGTTAGGGACTTTGTAGCAAAGGACAAACCACAAATGGCATCGTTCTGCTGCTAAGTGGGAATGAATCATCACCAGCACACTACCCAGATTCCACTCCCATGAGGATATTTATTTTGTCAGCTGCTGAAGTTAGGTTGAAGAGGGTTTCCTGCAGACTTTTAAGCATTATCTTGAAAGATTATTATACTCATAACCTGATTCCAGACAACCATACAAACTCTGTTTCCCATAATGAGATGATGAGGCATTGTCTTTGAAAGAATCCAGGAATTTTTTGTAATAACTTCCCTGCAATAATGGCAACTGTCCATTTCCTAAGACTACATGATTTCCTCTGAACTTACTAGGGTCTTCAATTCCTTTTGTCACCAAAAACACTACAAATCCATGTTAAGTGGATACTGTAGTATAACATCCAGATGTCATTCTCAGATAAGTCCCTCTCCAGGAGTTATCTTCACTCAAAGAGAGTCAGTCACCTCTCCAAATTTTACGCACCCTATCTGGAGGCAGCCTTTAGGCAATGGTTAGTAAATGGTGGATTATAAAGGGCCAGCATCTTTTTCACAATTTAGGCCACTCTGCAGGACTGCTGCAACTCCAGAACTCCTATTAACAAGATCGCTATTACAACTACATCACAATTCAACTTTCCCCTCTTCTAATCTTGATTTCCTCAACCCTTACAGCATTTTTCCTTAGACTACATCCCAATTAACCTTTTAAACAAAATCTCAGAAACCCAGAGTTTGTTTCTTAGAAACCTAACAACCTGTAACACCAATAAAATAAGTGTGATGGCATACAAACTTTGGAGATAGTAGCATTAAGTTTAGGATGGAGTAGGGGAATTAGTGCAGTGAATAGGACCAGTTTAACATTCCATTGATTTGAAGCAGTGGGAAATACCCACTTTCATTGCATGTTTCTCAATTTGATTTAATTTTATGATTAAAGGCAGGCATATAAAAAGGTATGGCTTTCAGTAATGCATGTCAGGAAGAGGATGAACTTGGGTTAGTATTTTCATTGTACTATGTGTGTTCATCCATTCATTCAATATATGCATATTTTCAATCCCCTACATGTAGAAGACACTAGGAACATTTATGGGAACACAATTTTATAAAACACAGATTTCATATACCTCCTCCTACTACTACTGAGTGAATACTAATTTTTTATAAGCAATTAGAAGTGCAAAGATTCATTAAACTTAATTTTTCTAATCTTTAGTTTTCCTATATTAAAACTTGGAATAATCCTAATGTAAATCTATTGTGATAATAGAATATGTCAACATATGAAAGGCATCTGATAGAGAGAAACATTTAAGAAATGACAGAAACATTCCTGGTTTCTCTTTCAGCTCTGACATGGATTATGAGATAATAAATATATTTTGGTTGAAAAATTAGCTTTATGCATTTAAGCTGTTATATGTACATAGAAGAGACAGTATTTAAGGTTTTATTTCTGGATAAAGCCCTTCATATGAATGTACTTGGTCAATTTATTGCTGATGGCAAACAGAATAAAAAAGGAAACTCAGTTACAATTACCCACCCCCTTGTCATTTGTCAAGACGAGGTATGACTTTCAACATGGAAAAGGCAACTATAACCCAGCAAGAACTTCATGCTCCTCTCCAGAAGTTTTCTACAGACGTAGTGTGTTACTTAAAGCAATGTAGCTGCTTGAGAAAAAGAGATCCAAATTTATGTGTACTGGCATCATTATCACTGTAAATTGTTGTTGTTAGATGCCGTCCAGTCAGTTCCCACTCACAGCAACCCTGTAAGACGGAGTGAAACTGCCCCATAGGGTTTCTAAGGAGCAGCTGCTGGATTTGAACTGCTGACCTTTTTGGTTAGCAGCTGAGCTCTTAATCACTATCCACCAGGATTCCGTTGTAGCTAGCATATTTAACATTTCTATGTGTCATGTTCTATGTACTTTATATTATTTTCAGTTTTCATCAAATGACTATATGTGGTGGATAATATCCCCAGACAAAATTTCTATAGCCAAACTTAATTTGTCTGTTAAAATGAAAAAAAAAGAAAAATATTCCTATTGTTATTTCTTGAGTTATATTTTTGTAGAACAGTATTGTGTAATTGTTTTTGAATTCTCAATGACTTGTAGTTCTTAACCAATTATACTGAGGTCACCTCAGAAGGTATGAATTTTTAACTTGTTGGCAATATTCTTTGAAAATTAAATCACATGTTTTAAAGGGATTTTAGGTGCTTGACTCAAGGCCATGAAACCACCAACATTAGTCACTAGGTGATTTAATCGAGAACTGCGCATTTTAACTGAAAGATTACTTTTCTACCATAGATCTGTTTATTTGATTAGCACTTTTCTCCAACTCATTATGCTGTATCATAAGAAATTTAACAATGTGAGTCTCAGAACAAGTGAATCGTGGTCAGCAGTATGGAAGGAGGAATTGCCATGAGGAATAAGTAATCAATGAAAGCCTATTGCTATTACACTTAAAGCAAATTTCAAACAGAGTCAGTATCGTGGATTAGTGAAAAATTTAGACTCCAGGAAGAGCATCCTTGCTTTCATAGCCTTAAAAAAAAAAAATGCCATGGAGTGGACTCCGACTCATAGTGACCCTATAGAAGGAGTAGAACTGCCCCATAGGGTTTCCATGGAGCACCTGGTGGATTCAAGCTACCGACCTTTTGATTAGCAGCCATAGCTCTTAACCACTATGCCACCAGGGTTTATTTTTTATTTATTTGTTTTTTTTCATAGCCTAGCTATTTCTTATTTATAGGTGTGCTTTTGGGGAAAATATTTGCTCCCTTTTTGCTTCAATTTTATTTTATAGAAAATAATGATTTTGGTAGTAACGGCCTCAAAAGGACAAAGTGAAAATTGGATGTAATGCACTATTTGAATACTACCTTGCATATTAGAGACACTATTAACTATTTTAATATTCATTTTTAAAAGATTTTAATTAGGTAGGGAGTATAAAGGTAAATGATAAGTAGACCTGGAGATAAGTTTATTTTTATATTTCAGAGAACTCCTACTTTCTAAATTCCCCAAGTAATATTTTTTAAAAATTTTGCCAAATAACAGGAAAAATAACACACAGCACAGGTGAGGTAAGCACAACTGGACTAAACCAAAAACAAAGGAGTTTCCAAAATAAACCGAATGCTTCAAAGGTCAGTGTAGCAGGGACAGGGGTTTGGGGACCATGGTTTCGGGGGACATCTAAGTCAATTGGCATAATAAAATCTATTAAGAACACATTCTGCATCCCACCTTGGAGAGAGACGTCTGGGGTCTTAAACGCTAGGAAGCAGCTATCTAAGATGGATCAATTGGTCTCAACCCACCTGGATCAAAGGAGAATGAAGAACACCAAGGACACAAGGTAATTACAAGCCCAAGAGACAGAAAGGGCCACATAAACCAGAGACTACATTAGCCTGAGACCAGAAGAACTAGATGGTGCCCGGCTACACCAATGACCTCCCTGACAGGGAACAGTACAGAGAACCCCCGAGAGAGTAGAAAAGCAGTAGGATGCAGACCTCAAATTCCTGTAAAAAGACCAGACTTAGTGGTCTGACCGAGACTAGAAGGACTCCGGTGGTCATGGCCCCAAACTTTCTGTTGGCCCAGGACAGGAACCATTTCCAAAGCCAACTCTTCAGACAGAGATTGGGCTGTACCATGGGATGGAGATGGATGCTGGTGAGGAGTGAGGTTCTTGGATCAAGTGGACTCTTGAGGCTATGCTGGAATCTCCTCCCTGGAGGGGAGATGAGACGGTAGAGTGGGTTAGAAGCTGGCAAAATGGACAGGAAAAGAAAGAGTAGAGGAAGGGATTGGGCTGTCTCATTAGGGGAAGGGCAATTGGGAGTATGTAGCAAGGTATATATAAGTTTTTGTGTGAGAGACTGACTTGATTTGTAAACTTTCACTTAAACACAATAAAAATTTTAAAAAAATTGCTGAAGTAGTTTTTTTCATTATCACTTATTCTCTAATTAAAAAAAATCACAATATATTTTATGTTGATACCTATGGTAAAATGAGTTCATTTATGTACACTTTTGCCTTGGTTCTCTGAAAATTTATCTATCTATATACATATTTTTTAGGAGATTTTTCCATTAAGCACTCAGAAGTTGTTACAGTAGTCCTTGTAAAAAGTTGTCCTAGTTCTTTGGAGAAGCTTGTTACTTTTTGCCCAGGGATGAAGTCTGTCCCTGCCTGTAGGAAATGTCAGTTATTATGCAAATTAGATTACTCAATATAGTCCACTGATTGGTCAGTTATTATGCAAGCAATGGTTTGAAAAACTGTCCAATAAGATTGAGGCATGCAATTGTAAGTACAGTTTGTGAGTTTTGTGAGATGTTACAGCAAATTACAGAACTTAACAGAGAGAGAAGAGAGCTGAGGGTGGAGAGAGTGGTTGATATCAGATCAGAGATGATAGTGTGGTATACTAGCTTGTAGAAGTTGGAAATCTGGGGCATAAACATGTCTGCCTCTTAGGAATCAGCTTTGTGCTGGTTCTTAATAATGAAATAATAAATTTAATACCAAAATAAAAAATGTGGCTTTTTTCCAATCAACTTATTAATTAGTATTATGGTTGACTGAAGTCAAGGGTATTGCCAGGGCATATTATGCTTGATCATAAACTGAAAGAAGCCATTGGCTTTTATTAATGATCATCTATATACCAAGTTCTAGGCTAGATTACTTATAGAAATCATATCTTGCCTGAATAAATAAGTATTTATTGTAGCTGACTATCCTAGGTAAATTGTATGAGTTGTGTACCATTGGTTCCATTTTATAAATGTCTGTGTATTTTGTAAGAAACCTTCAATAAGAAAGTTAATAGACAAACAAATTGAAGAGGTGAAGGATGTTAAAAATTCAAACATTATGACAGATATATTGGTGTTTTAACCTGTCAGTGGGTCAGGTCCATCCTGTGTTCTGACTCCAGATGGATGGCTTGAGAGAGATGTTTCTATGAGAAGTGAAAATACTCTTTAATTTTTACATTTTAGAGTTGCACTACAATGATTTCTAGTCATGTCTACCTTAAAAGTTTTAAGTGTAAAACTTGTGATTCATTTTGGCGGACACCTTCTTCAAGAATGTTTATTATACTTTTTAAAATAAATTCATTTGTCTGAAAAATGCACTTGCTGCTAAATATTCTGCAAATCTTTGTAGCTGGATCAATGACAGAGCCTGGGGAAAATAAAACAATGCTAAGTGAGAAAACACCTGAAATTTCTAGGAAGTAAATATCTGAAATTTTTATTGTGTGAGAAAATCTGAAATTTCTAATAGCTTATGTTAGCAAAACACAATTATTTAAGTGAGAAAACGTCTGAAATTCTACTAAACTATATCTTTTGGATGGTGTAAAAATTATGATAATTATATATTAAGATATATTGTTTAAAGAGTTGTTAAAAATACTCTAAAGTGAACATATCTCGTTCTATGCATCTAACTTTTAAAACTACATACCTTATATGTGAAACAAGAATGGTTATGTGAAAGATATTTGTCTTGTATTATGGCCAACTTTTGGTGAAAATATTATTGTTACCTATTAAACAGAGTTGTCAGGAACCTAGATAAAAAAGTGTAATTTTTTTCCCCTTAACTCTCAGGTTGCTATCAGAATTAATTTTGTTACTCCTGTAAATATCACTCACTCAGTGGAAATGTTTATGGAAAGTTTTACATTACACAAAGGAAAATACAAATCAGCAGAAAAAGTGGAGAAAATAATAGTGCCAGATAATATGTTCTGAAATTCTATGGAAGCTGATATTTGTCATGCTATGCAATGTATAATGTACCTCAAATTCTGAAAATTGTCTTATCATGAATATCCCTAGCAAGTGATACCCTTTCTCTTGGCCAGAAATTGTTTGCTTTCAACTTTGAACAGGTACTTATTAGTGCAAGTCTTCAGATTGAATTTTTCCATTTTAATAAATCCAAATTTAGACAAGAATTAAGATAGCAATAAACTATAATTTCTGGAATGAATTGTTAATTTAGCTTACCATCAGCCATCTTCTGAGGCACTGCAGGTTTTAGTAGAAAAATGATGATCCTGGGTCTTATCTCTAGGCCAATTTATGAAATTTGTAATTTGTCCTTTTTTGTTAACAAATATAGATTAATTACCACTGCTACCACAACTACCAGTAATAATAATAATATCTACAACCATTTAGTGCTAAGGTTTTCTAGATATGTGGGTAACTGTGTGTCATGGATTGAATTGTGTCCCCCCAAAATATGTTTCAACTTGGTTTGCCCATGATTCCCAGTACTGTGTGGTTGTCCTCCATTTTGTGATTGTAATTTTATGTTAAAGAGGTCACCTCCCTGATGCCGTGTAAAGGGAGTTTCTTTGGGGTGTGGCCTGTACCACCTTTTATCTCTCAAGAGATAAAAGGATAGGGAAGCAAGCAGAGAGTTGGGGACCTCATACTCTCCACCCTAGTCTGGGGGAACATCGATAAGAAGGCTGAAAGCCAACAGAGAGAGCAAGTCTTGGAGCTGATGCCCTAAATTTGGACTTTTAGCCTTCTTTACGGGGGGAAATCAATTTCTTTGTTAAAGCCATCCACTTGTGGTATTTCTGTTAAAGCAGCACTAGGTAACTAGACAATGTGTATGCACATTAACTCAGGCATGTTTTAACAAAGACCCTGTTCTTTCTCTTTGCCCTAAAGGATTTAGGGTATCACTGAGAGGCCATGTTTACCTTAAGGCAGGTGTACATGAATTTATGTTTGATTTCACATTAATTCATACAAACGGAAAATGTAAAATCCAACCCTGTGTATAAAAATAATTGAATTATCAAAATTGATTCATAGCAATTATAAATCTTACCCTATAGGCTTTACTAGTAATTCATAGGCTACAAACAAATGTGATGCACAGATGAAATACTCTTCTGTAAGGAATCCCAAAAGAGTCTGTTGTAGTTTCTGAAAGTGTCATTTTCTTCTGCTTTTTTGACTTTGGGGAACACTGATAAGTTTTTGAATTATGTGTGTGGAAACATGCAGGTAAAAAGGAAAGCAATTTTGGGTTTTGAGCATATTATTTTTTCTGTAGTAATTATGCAGGCCACGAGATTACACCCACTCTTCATGCTTCATAAATCCATAAATTACAGGGTTTTGTTTTTCATAAATGGAGCCCTGGTGGATTAGTGGGTTAAGTGCTTGGCTGCAAACCAAAAGTTGAGCAGTTTGAATTCACTAGCCACTCCTTGGACACTCTATAGGGTAGTTCTACCGTGTCCTGTAAGGTTGTTATGAATTGGAATCAACTCAATGGCAATGGGTTCTTTTTGGTTTGTTTGTTTTGTTTTTCATAAATAATCTAGATAAAACTATTTTATAGATAAAGCCACTGTCTTGGCCATCTAGTACTACTATAACAGAAATAACACAAGTTGATGGCTTTTAATAAAGAGAAATGTATTTTCTCACAGTCTAGTATGCTAGAAGTTTAAATTCAGGGTGTTGGTTCCAGGGAAAGTCTTCTCTCTCCCTTGGCTCTGGAGGAAGGTCCCTGTCATCAATCTCAATCTTTCCCTGGACTAGGAATTTCTCTGCATAGGAACCCCAGGTCCAAAGGAGGCACTCTGCTCCTGGCACTGCTTTCTTGGTGGTATCAGGTTCTCAGGTCTCTTCTTGCTTTCCTTTCCTTTTATCTCTTGTAAGATAAAAGGTGGTGCAGGCCACACCCCAGGGAAGCTCCTTTTACATTGGATCAAGGATGTGACATTAGCAAGAGAGTTACAAACCCATCCTAATCCTCTTCAACAAAAAATTACAATCATAAAATGTAGGACAACCACATGATCCTGGGAATCATGGCCCAGCCAAATTGATACACACATTTTTGGGGGGACATAATTCAATCCATGACAGCTACTCTTCTGTAAATACCATTCGCATGCATACAGAAAAGTCTTATCAAAGTCATTTATTTACCAAAGCTCCTGGGTAGGGAAAGGATGTGCATAGGTTGTCACTGATATTTTTCTTCCTGCACTCTACCAAGGATGAGTAGACATTAAAGGGAACAAGGATGAATAACCCCACCCTGGCATATTATGTAGAAAGTAGAATACCAAAGGTGATCAAGCACTGTTGTATTTGAGTTTCTTTTTTTTTTTTTCTGTATTAGGTGACTGATATCTGAGGATGGGGGATATATATTTTTATGTAGGGCTACATGTCATGATTACTGACAGTAGAGTCTTAAAGAAGATAATCTTCCAGGGAGGATAAACAGCTTTTAAGACAGACAAATTAAAAACTAATGATTCGTTTGAAAATTTTAATTCCTTGGGTCCCCCCCTCCCTTGGGTTGTGTGAAAAATTAGTTATGATATAACTAAAATACAAAACTAAAATACAGCTTTTAAAAATCCCTGTTATTTCTTTAATCATCTGAAAATACAGTAAAATATTACATACCCAAACAAATTTGTGCACTAATTTTGTGAGATTAAAGGTACTGAACAATACTCCAACAAAGTGACTATAATACAATAAAATTAGAAATCAATAACAGAAGGAAATTTGAGAAATTCACAAATATTTGGAAAGGAAACAGTACACTCGTAAATAATAACCAATGTGTCAAAGAATAAATCACAAAATAATTTAAAAAATACATTGAGGTGAATGAAAATGAAAACACAGCACGCCAAAACTTATGAGATGCAGTGAAAGGAGTGCTTAGAGGGTAATTTATAACTGTAAATGCGTATATTTAAAAAGAAAAAAAATCAAATGGGCAAGATATCTAAACAGAAATTTCATGAAAGATGTACAGATGGCAAATAGGCATATGGAAATATGCCCAGTATCATGTCATTTGGGAATCAAAACACCAATGAGATACTAATACACACTTATTGGACTGACTAAAATCCAAAACACTGAAAACACTAAATGCTGGATAAAATGTGGAGCCAGGGGAACACTCAGTTGTAGCTGTTGCAAACGAAAATGGTTCAGCCACTTTGGAATTTGTTACAAAGCTAAACATAAGCTTACCATACTGTCCGCCAGTTACTCTCCCAGGTATTTACCCAGATGAGATAAAAAAATTATATCCACATAAAAACCTGCACAGGAAGGTTATAACAGCTTTATTTATAATTGCCAAATTTGAAAGCAACCAAGATGTCCTTCAATAGGCGGATGGATAAACACTGTGGTACATTCTTACAAATGGGTATTATACAGTCATAGAAAGAAATGAGTTTTTTCCGTACAGAAAGGACATGGAAGAACCTTACATGCATGTTGCTAAGGGAAAGAAATGAGTCTGAGAAACCTACATACTGTATAATCCCAACTATATGACATTCAAGAAAAGGTAGAAAAATATACAGACAATGAGAACATCAGCAGTTTGCCAGGACTCAGGGGTAGGGGGTGGGATGCATAAGTGTAGTACAAGACATTTTGATAATGAAGCTATTCTGTCTCATGTTGGACACATGACATTAAGCATTTGTCAAATTCCATAGGACTGTAAAACACAGTCAGCTTAAATATAAACTATGGATTTTAGTTAATAATAATGTGTCAATATTGGTTCATCAATTGTCACAAAAGTACCACAGGAATGCAAGATGTTTATAATAGGAGAAATAGTGAGCAGGGGGAAGCAGTCTAAGAAAAGTATACTTTCTGCACAATGTTCCCGTAAACCTAAAACTGCTCTAAAATATAATGTATTAAAACAAATTTTTAAAAAGACTATGCACTTTGTTTCTGCACATGTATTACTTGGTTTAAATTAAAAAATAGCTACTAAAACAAACAAATTCAATCAATAACCTATACTCCTAGATTTAGAGAGTGAAAAAGAACAGCAAACTAAACAGAAAACCAAGGAATAATAAAGATAAGAGTGGAAATAAATTAGAGAATAGAAAAATCATAGAGAAAAAATTAAGGAAGCTAGAAGTGGTTCTTGAACAAATTAACAAAACTTACAAAGCTTCAGTTAGATGAATCAAGAGAAAAGGGAGAAAACTCAAATTACTGCAAATATGAATGGAAGAGGAAACATTGCTACTGACCTTACAGAAATAAAGGATTATAAGGGAATAATATGAACAACTGTATGCCAATAAACCAGAGGAGTTAAAACACACAAAATCTTAGAAAGACACACACTACCAAACTGCTGCAAAAAGTAGAACACCTGCATAGACTTATACCAAATAATGATATTGTATTAGTAATTAAAATCTTCCCACAAAGAAAATCCTAGGAACAGATGACTTCACTGATGAATTCTACCAAATGTTTAAAGAAAATTTAATAGCATTTTTTTCACAAACTGTCCTAAAGAATAGAAGAGGAAATAATATTTCCAACTCAGTCTGTATGGTCAGCATTATCCTGACAACAATATAAGACAAACATAAGTAATAAAACTGCAGACCAATATCTCTTATAAACATATTTGCAAAATTATTTAACAAAATACTAGCAAATTGAATCCAATGACAAATAAAAATAATCATACACAATGACCAAATGGAACATCCCAAAAATGCAGTTATTTTTACATTCAAACATCAATTAAAGTAATACACCATATTAATAAAATAAAGAAAAAATAAACATGATCATATTAATCTATGCAGCAAAAGTATTTGACAAAATATATCATTTCATGATAAAAACACTCAACAAATTTTAGGAATGAAAGAGAACTCCCTCAATCTAATAAATGGTATCTACAAAAATCAAGAGGCAGTTGTTTGGACAGAACAAGGGGATACTGATTGGTTTAAAGTCAGGAAAGTTACGCATCAGGGTTGTATCCTTTCACCATACCTATTCAATCCGTATTCTGAGCAAGTAACTCAAGAAGCTGGACTATATGAAGAAGAACAGGGCATCAGGATTGGAGGAAGACTCATTAACAACCTGCATTATGCAGATGAAACAACCTTGCTTGCTGAAAGTGAAGAGGACTTGAAGCACTTACTAAGGAAAATCAAAGACCACAGCCTTCACTATGGATTGCACCTCAACATAAAACAAAAATCCTCACAACTGGACAAATAAGCAACATTATGATGAATGGAGAAAAGATTGAAGTTGTCAAGGATCTCATTTTTCTTGGATCTACAAACCACACCCATGGAAGCAGCAGTCAAGAAATCAAAAGATGCATTGCTTTGGGCAAAAGACCTCTTTAAAGTGTTGAAAAGCCAAGATGTCACCTTGAAGACTATGGTGGCCCTGACCCAACGCCTGGTATTTTCAATTGCATCATATGCATGTGAAAGCTGGACAATGAATAAGGAGACTGAAGAATTGACATCTTTGAATTGTGGTATTGGTGAAGAATACTGAATATACCATGGACTGTCAAAGGAATGAACTAACTGTCTTGGAAGAAGTATAACCAGAATGCTCCTTAGAAGCAAGGGAGGTGTAACTGCATCTTACATACTTTGGACATGTCAGGAGGGGTCAGTCTCTAGAGAAGGACATCATACTTGGTAAAGTACAGGGTCAGTAGAAAAGTGGAAGACCCTCAATGGGGTGAATTGGCACAGTGGCTGCAACAATGGGCTCAAGCATAACAATGATTGCAAGGATGATGCAGGACTGGGCAGCGTTTTGTTCAGTTGTGCATAGGGCTGCTATGAGTCAGAACCAACTCGACGGCACCTAACAACAACAACACAAAAATGTCATAACTAACATATTTAATGGTGAAAAACTGAATGTTTTCCCTCTAAAATTAGAAACAAGACAATGCTATCTACTATTGTCACTTCCACTTAACATTGTAGTGGAAGTTCTAGCCAGAAAATTTAAGAAATAAAAGGCATCCAGATTTGACAAGAAGAATTAAAGCTACCTCTACTTTCACATCACATGATATTGTTCGTACAAAATCCTAAGAAGCACATTGGCATTATTAGAATTCATAATCAAATTCAACAAAATTGCAGGATATATGATCCGTATATGAAAATCAATCATATTTATTTAAAATTACAATGAATAAATCAAAAATGGTACTAAGCAAACAATTCTACTTCCAATAGTATCAAAAAGAGTGCAATACTTAAGAAAAAATTTAACTAAATAAGTTCAGAACTTCTACATTTAAGTCTATAAAGCATCATTGAAAGAAATTAAAGGAGATGTAAATAAATGACAAGACAATCCATGTTTATGGTTCAGTAAAATTAATGTTATATGCCAATATGCTCCAAATTATCTACAGATTCATTGCAAACCCTATCAAAATACTAGATAGATATTTTGCAGAAAAATACCTAGCTGATCCTAAAATTTATACGGAAATGCAAAGGACCCAGAATAGTCAAACCAATCTTAAAAAGAACACAGTTGGAAGGCTCCCATTTCCGGTTTCAAAACTTACTACACATCTGCTATAATCAAGTCGGTACAGTAATGGCATATGGGAAGACATACAGATTAATGGGATGGAATTGGGAGTCCAGAAATAAACCTTTTACATTTAGTGAATTGATTTTCAACAAGGTGCCAAGGCATTTCAACAGAGTAAGAAAAGTCTTTTTAGCAATTGATTCTGGAACAATTGGATATCCACATTGAAAAGAATAGATTGGGTTCCCTAACATATACCATAAACAAAAATTCACTCAAATGGATTATAGATTTAAATGTAACAGCTGAAGCTATAAAGCTCTTAGAACAGAACATTGGAGTGAATCTTTGTGACTTCAGGTTACATAAAGGCTTCTTGGAAATGATGCCAAAGAACAATCAATAAAAGAAAAAATAAATAAGTTGGACTTCACCAAATTAATTTTTTTTTTTTTTTTTTTTTGCTGCAAGTCATCCCATTAAAACAGTGAAAGATCATCCACAGAAGGGGAGAATACATTTGCAAATGCTATTATCTGATAAGGGATTTGTGGCCAGAATGTACAGAGAACTCTTACAACTTATTTTAAAAAAAAGCTAAGTAAATAAATTAAAAATGGGCAAAACGTTGGAACAAGACATTTCTCCAAGGAAGATACACAATATGTACATAAAACTGCTCAATATCATTAGTTTTCTGTTTACTCTGCAAAAGCAGGAGAGACCCTCACCCAAAGTTTGGTTTGGATGTGGAAACTGATAACACCATGCGCGTGTGTGCGCGCGCACACACACACACACCAAGAGGATGTGAAAAGTTGTATTACTTGCAAAACTGGGATCTCAAGGAAGAACAGAGCAGGCTTCTCAAGCAGAACTGAAATGACTTGAGGGAGGAGAAGGAAAGAAGACTGGCCTGGGTTATCATTTGTTGTTCAGAGGTGGAGCCAAGGTGAGAGTTTCCTCACACAGGCAGGGGCTTGCATAGTTTGATTTTCCCACTGGTGCCAAAAGAGGTAGCACCGAGGCTTTCTAATCAGCTTGTCTAGAGGTAGGGCACAAGAGGAAGAGAGTGGGGAGAGGTTTAAAATCTGTTAGCACTCAAACATCAAAAAACGGAGTAGACTCCTCATTACAATTAGCCATTACAATTAGCCATTAGGGAAATAAAAATCAAATGAGAGACTACTTGTCTCCCACTAGAATGGTTAGAGTCAAAATATTAGCGTTGGCAAAGAAGTGGAGAGATTGGGACCTTCATCCATTGCCAGTGGAGATGCAAAATCATACACCCACTTTTGAAAACAGTTTGGCAGTTGCTAAAAAGTTAAACATAGAAATGAAATATGATCCAGGAATTCCACTCTGAGATATTTACTCAAAAGAAATAAAAGCATGTCTGCACAAAAATGTGTACACGAATATCCATAGCAGCATTATTCATAGTAGTGAAAACGTGAAAGCAATCCAAATGTCCACCAACTTATGCATGGATAAATTAAATGTGGTACATCTATATAATGGGATATTATTCAGAAATATAAAGGAAGGTATTGATACATGGTGTAACATGGATGAACTCTGAAAATACCATGCTTGGTAAAAGATGCCAATGACAAAAGACCATGCATTTTATAATTCAGTATGTATGAAATGTCCAGAATAGGTTAGTCTGTAGAGACAGAAAATATATTAATGGTTGCTCAGGGCTAGTGAGATGAAGGGTGGAGGTGGGTGAAGAGTGACTGTTAAAGGGTAAAGGGATTTATTTTTGGGGCGGTGTAAATGTTCTAAAATTCAGTAATAGTGTTTGTTGCACAACCCTGTTGATAAACTATAAAATATTTAATTGTGTACTTTTAATTGGTGAATTGCATAGAACATGGATTATCTATGAATACAACTGTTCGTTTGTTTTAAAGACCATAAAAATGCAGTTCATGTTTTGGAGAAAATATTTTTAGTACAAAAAAAAAAAATTATTTTATTTTATTATTATTATTTTTTAGTACAAGCCCCTGTAAAATAGCTTTTATCCAGAATATAAGCCATACTATGTGAATTATACCTGTAATCAATAAAGCAGAAAATAAAAACAACATATAAGAAAACGGACAGGAGACTTGAGCAAACACTTCATTAAAGAAGACATTTACGTGGCCAAAAACCATATTGTAAGTGTGATTGGCTGCATTGTTCATTAAAACCCCACTGCCATTGAGTCGATTCCTACTCATAGCGACCCTATAGGACAGAGTAGAACTGCCGCATAGGATTTCCAAGGAGCACCTGGTAGATTCAAACTGCCAACCTTTTTGGTTAGCTGCCATAGCTCTTACTCACTACACCACCAGGGTTTCCGTATTGTTCATTAGGAATATATAAACTACCCACAATGAGATACAATTTCACACACACCAGAATATGCAATTTAAAAGCTTGAAAATACCAAAAGCTAACGAGCAACGAAAACTCTGGCACAAAAATAGGGGCAGTGTAAATTTATATAACGATTTGTGGAACTGTTTGTCATTATTTACTAATGTGAAAACATGCAGACTCTATGAACCAGCGATTTCTTGTGTAAAGCAGAGAGGTGAGCAAAAATATTTTTAGTTGTATTATTCACAGAAGTTCATAGGCATCTGTCTGTCCACTGAATATATCTCTGGGTCTATTTTGCTTTTTTTTAGTAACTCGGAAGTGATTAGGTTTAAGGCCCACCCTACTGTGCCATGGTTCCGTTAACATAACAAAAGTAAACCCATATTTCCAAAAAAGGTCATATATTCAGGTACAGGAACCAGGATTCCAACACATATTTTGGGGAGACACAATTCAATCCATAACACATATTTAACCTGAAAAATTGATCAAATTAAATTTCGATTACTATTTACACAGAATCAATAACTAATATCAATAAGAAGGTGATTTTGTAGAAGGACCAAAGCTAACCAAACCCATTGCCGTCGAGTCGATTCCAACTCATAGTGACCATACAGGACAGAGTAGAACTGCCCCATAGAGTTTCCAAGGAGGGCCTTGTGGATTCGAACTGCAGACCTTTTGGTTAGCAGACAAACTCTTAACCACTCCACCACCAGGGTTTCCTGTAGGACAGAAAAGACAATTGCCAACACTAGCTGTTCTGATCATATGTTATTTTTCTCTGTTGGCCTAGTAACCTACTAAATAAGGGATATAGAACTATTATGAAACATGGGATTTTACGTTTCACATATATATATACATATGTATTTTTTTTAAGAATTTTCTCTCTCATCTTTCTAATTTTCTGTTTCTCTCTGCAGTTTTTTTTGACAAGTGTTGGCAGTTTTGTTGCCTTAAAATAAATAAAAGTGCTTTTCTTCTTTCTCTGATGATTTGGAAATGTTAAAATATGAGTATAGGATTCATTTATACCTTTAAAAATATTGAAGGCTTTACCCTGGAATCACTAAGATCACTGACTTTTTTTTTTCTTTAGTAGTTCAGTAGGGTCGCTATGAGTCAGAAATGACTCAGCAGCAAGGGGTTTGGTTTGGTTTTTTGGTGTAGTTTATTGACAGTTTTTAAATTTCTCTTATAGTTGTATTTCTGATTTAAGTTTGTGATCTCTTTGAGATATTTTAGCCTTTTTAGAAACTGTTCTAGAATTAATGTTTTTTTTACTCTTTTACTATATTTAAAATCACAATATTTAAGTATTACATTATTATTTATATTTTTCTAGGGTTAATTACTGCTTTTAAAACAGCTTTTTGATTTTCAGGCTTGGTCCTTTTTTGGGTTATTAAAACCACTTAATTATATTCACTTTCCTCTGAGTAAAACTTTGATTTTATGCAGTATGTTTTTCCCCAAAGAATGACTTGAGTTTTTATAAAACTGATGAATGCCTATTGCAAAAAATAGGTAATAATGAGAAGTATAAGGAGAAAATAAAGTCTTCCTATCTGCTTTTGAAAGAATATTTTCCGTATGCCTACACTGATTATTTCTGGGTAGGAGTTCTACGGTAATTTTTTTTATTTACCAAATATAATTTTACTTGAACTTAATAGAAGAGAAAAATAAAGTGACAATGAGTGTTTGCTAAACTATGAATATTTGTATCAGAAACTAGATAATTAAATATCAATACAATTAGGAAAAACACTTTTACTAAAACATTCAAATTCCCAGGTCTTTGTATATTATTTTTAACTCTGTACACAAAAGTGACTTTCTCAATATGAAATATAAGAAAGTCATTATGTGCATATTTTAGTCATAAGAAGTGGAATTCTTTACCATTAAAATAAAAGATCACAAGCATACACTAGAATTTTGTGTGTGGGGTGCCTATAATGGAGAAGATGTTTGTTTTTATTAATAGTTTTTTGTGTTTTTCAGGTCACGAATTTGTTTTTTTATTTTACTTTAATAATTACCTTCCATCATCTACTCAGTGCTTTCTATCTGGATTTCATATTATATAGCTACTGAATCTTCTGAATAGGTCTTTCTACTGCTCAGCGTTTTGTTTATCTGGTTAATCTCCTTATTTATACAGGGGATTTCATCTGCTGTGCATCTAATACGCTTATTCAGTCTCCAGCTGTATCAAATCTGCAAGTCCCCATGCTATTTTATTTGATAACCCTGCTTTACGTAGGAAATTGATTTTGCCCTGTGTTCATTACCCGAGCACTACAGCCTTCTACATTGGCACCACTGCCCTCATTAGTCTCCAGTGGCAGTAATATCCCACATTACATAGTCTGCTTTCTCTTTTCACACCCTGAGTCTGAGTTTGCTGCAATCACCTCTTGCTCTATCTATAGGCATCATCATGCCTCCTAAAATGATCTATGCATTTAATATTTACCCTGTGAAAGCTGTTATGTTGTCCACTTTGCCTGTAGTCCAGATTTGGACCTTGAGAGCTTTCTGTAGTTTATGTGAAAAGCTTTGTATATTCGATTCTTAAGTATACCTTTCCTTTTAAATGTAAATATAAATGGTCTTCACATGCTAAAATCATATTATTTAAAAATTGTTCAAGTTTAGTGGAACAGTGCCCAAATCTGCACGCTTGACCCCTACATCCACTTGAGTAGAAGGGAATTGTCTTTCGTTAGGAGGTCGCTATGAGTTGGAATTAACTTAACAGCAATGGATTTGGTTTTGGGTTTTAGTGATGTAAATGGTTAATTAGTTCTGCTGTTAACCAGAGGTTAGAGGTATGAGTTCACTTATAACCCCCTTGGAAGAAAGGCTTGCCAGTATGCTTCTGAAAAATCAGCCATTGAAAACCCTATGGAACACAGCATGCTACTCTGTCACACGAGGTGTCTCCATGAATCAGAATAGACTCTACGGCAGCTGGTGTTTTTGTTTTGTTTTGTTTTTCTCCTTTAGGAAGATACTTTCCAATTGTTTCCTCTAGAAATCTCTGTGTGGTAGTTGCAAGGGGTGGGGTTTTCACAAACACCCATGGTAACTACCTGTTGATCTACAATCCTAATCTCAAGGTCACTCTTTTGAGAGCTTTTTCTGAGGTTAATGACGATCTATCCTTTGCAATTTGCCAACTGACTTGTATGAGCCTCTCCCAAACTTGTCTGATCTACCATCAAAAGTGAACTTATTTTCTCTACAACTCATAGAGCAATTCCTTGCCCTGTGTGTGACAAGTCTTTCTCCATGAAGCTTCTGCTACATAATGGTTGTGAGCATGGGACACAGTTCTTAGACTTATAATTCCACTGGGTTTGGGCTTGTGGGGACATGAGGAGAGCAAACCATGGGGCACAGCTTCCTACCGGACCCAAGCACTAGTCTTTCGGATACATGTCCGTATTGCTCTCTCTGAATCTCTGTCTAACATCTATAACCTGTCCCTTTAATATGTCTGGAAACCCTGGTGGCTTAATGGTTAAGTGCTATGGCTGCTAACCAAAAGGTCAGCAGTTCAAATCCACCAGGCACTCCTTGGGAACTCTATGGGGCAGTTCTACTCTGCCCTATAGGATTGCTATGAGTTGGAATCGACTCGACAGCAGTGGGTTTTTTAATATGTTTGTATATGTCTGATTCAGAGCTTTTGGGTAATCTCCAAATCCAGGGAAGCAGTTGAGCTTTGGTATCTCCAAGCGTTCTGTGATGGTTAAAATCTCCATCGTACTGTGACAGTCAGTGGTTGCATTGTGATTCAGTTGTTACCAAATCCAAGTAATTATTGAAGTTCCTAAGGCATTGCATCCCTCATGAATGCACGAACTGTCTCATATTCTTTATCTTCTCAAAATCTAATGTCCAGGATGCAGGAAATCTTGACTGCTCCTTTGAGTAATCTTGGAGCTGAGAAACAGTGTATTTATTAGAACTGAACTGAATGCATATCTAAGAGTCCCTTCCTCTTTTCAATAATCCTGTATGTCAGTAGTTCCAGTCTTCCAGGTTCTTGGGTACCAGATTTCCTTTTCTTTTTTTTCTTTGATTCTTTTCCCACAGCAAAAATTTCCTGATTAGTTCTGTTCATACGGTTTGTAGAGTTCTTCCCCTGTTACCAAACATGTGTTGGATGAATTAACTGCATTCTTGACTAAGTGTCCACATTTTACTTATCCTAGGCTTTATTCTGAAAGCTGAGGCTCTTTTATATTTTTTTCCCAAAGGAACAGAGTTGCGACACCCACGGTTGAGTTGCTAATGTCGATTATTCTAAGAATTGTTAATTCTTACCTGGCCTTTCCCCTAGGTTCTCTTCCAGTTTCCTCTCTCCAGTTTGTCATATTTTATTACTAAAGACAATAACCCCATTTTCATGTAGGAACTAAGGCTGACATACAAACCAGGTGGGGTTGATAAATTAATAGATCCATGGGTGCCCATGTTTATTTCATTGCTCCAGTGATTTTATATTAGGAAGTAGATCTCTTTATTATAAAAGGACACAATTGTCATGTACAATTTATTAGAAAAAAACAGAAATTATGAGAAAAATTGAATAGTATTTATTTCTGTACTAATATTTATTTCTGAGGTTCTCAAAGATAATAGAAATAAAACTATATAATTTCTAATCTGGGCACCCACCCTGTTAAAGCTGGCTCTCCATAAGTAAAATCAGTCTACTTTAAAGCATTTCTGGTATTCTGTTATTTTCATATTTGCCACTTAGAGGTAGTCTCATATGGCACACATGCTCTTAAACAAATTCTCAGACCTAGAAATATTTTACAGTGGTTAATTTTTACTGATTATTAGATATTCAATGCCAATATTTTGTATTTATATAACAATCAAAAAAGTATTTTTTCCATATCATTCTCATTCAGTTTTCCAGACCAGAATTAAGAGATGAATTAAAATAAAACCATAGGATTTTTTTTTTAACCATTTCTTTATATCAAAAATTAGATTTTGCAGAGAAAGGTAACCTTTATGATTCACTGGCTGCTGGTGTTCTATTCTCTAAATTTTAAAAATGTGTTTCTTATCCCCAAATTATACCCTAAACACTGCTACCTCTGTCTTCTTGTTCTCTACCACCTTTATCTAGATCTACTCATTTACATAGCAACTATCATCTTCTAAAATACTCTGTTGTTGTTAGGTGCCTTCAAGTCAGTTCCAATACATAGTGACCCTACGTACAACAGAACGAAACAATGCCCCGTCCTGCACCATCTTCACAATTGTTGTTATGCTTGAGCTCATTGCTCCAGCCACTGTGTCAGTCCATCTTCTTGAGGGTCTTCCTCTTTTTCACCAACCATCTACTTAACCAAGCCTGATGTCCTTTTCCAGAGACTGGTTTCTTCTTTTAAGTGAAATTAAGTTATACCATCCTTTCTTCTAAGGAGCATTCTGGCCATACTTTTTCCAAGACAGATTTTTTCCTTCTTTTGGCAGTCCATAGTATATTCAATATTCATCACCAACACCATAATTAAAAGGCATCGGTTCCTTTTTCGGTCTTGGTTATTCACTTTTCAGCTTTCACATTTGTATGAGGCAACTGAAAATACCACGGCTTAGGTCAGAGACACCTTTGTTCTCAAAGTGACATCTTTGCTTTTGAACACTTAAATGAGCTCTTTTGCAGTAGAAGGAATAGAGAGTAGAAAGTTGAACTTTAGTTTTGAGTGCTGTACACAATCTAAAACTTGAGCAACACCTTTTTTTCCTGTTCTTCTATGATCAAAAGCAAAACGTAAATTGCAGTAATTTCTGTGATTCAAGTTGAACAAAATTAAAATCATACCAAATTCCCAAGAGTTGAGCCTTCAAAGGATATGTTGAATCCAAACAATTCTTCACTGTTTCCCTTATATCACACTACTGCAAACCACCCTTATCTTGCATGTGGATTATTATAGTAGCTTCACTTGTAAGTGCTCTTCCATACACACATAGCCTACTCCCAACACAGAAGTATGATTCCTTTAAAAGTGAGTATATATTATGTAATTGCTTCCTCAACAATCCCCAATAGCCACCCAAATCACTTAAAATAAAATATGAACTTCCTACTCTAGCGTGACTGTCCGTATGTTATCTGGCTATTGAAGATCACGCTAGCTCACATGTTTCCCAGTACCTCCATTTCATTTACCCTGGCCTTTCTGTCACCCTAGAACATTGCACAAAAGATCACAAATCAAAGATTTTCCAGAAACATGAAATACTCTTGATTCTGATACTTGAATGCCTCCCCTTTGTTTAATTACTAAAAATATCAGAAATTATTTCTGACCAATTTGTATTTTTAAAAAAGTAATTTCAGTCTCCCTCTAGTCTACCTCTTTACCCTAATTTTTTTTATACAGTGTTTAATTCTATCTATCATTGTTATACATTTATTGATTTATTTTCTGTCTCTCTCCTAGAATTTAAGCCCTCTAAAATAATGTGTTGTTTCATCCAGTCTGATGAGGGTTCTGGGGCTTAAAATAGTGTCCAGCACATAATAGGAGGCTTAACAATATTTAGTCAGTAAATGAAAGGATGAAAAATTGAAAAATAAGTAAAGTTTTTCCTTGCACTTATATCTGAGAGATATTTGCTTGACGAAATGCAATAACAGTCAATATTTGCAATACTCTCCCTAAATTATAAGCCAGCAGATTTTACAGAACAGTTTATGGTTTATAAAATTATTCAAAACTATAATTTCAAAGTATAATGCATAATGCAATACTTTAGGGATAAGGGATAGGAGCAGACTATGCAAAACAACTTGATCTAACTTGCAACTCTGGGAAATTCCAGTTTGATCCTTTCATAAGTAAATCAGAAGAATGGATAATGGTGCCTTTTACATACTGTCCATGAACGTCTCTCAAAAGGGTTTTGATAAAAGTTTGGCAATTCAAAAAAAAAAAAAAACGATTTTTTATTTTGTGTAAGGACTTGATAGCTTTAAATACAGGATCCCATCTACACCAATAAATAAATTAATTGTAAAGAACATTAATGCATATCTTTATAACTATTTTATAGTTTTGAAGCTTTAAATTCAAACTTAAAATGACTGCTATTTTTTTAATTGCTATGGTTGAGAACATTCCCTGTAGATCTTCCTGGCTTTTCAATTGCAAAGAAATCTTTCTGTGAAAATTTAATATTAGAAATGATGCAGAAATTCCTTTATTCCATGTTGGAACTGTTTTCTGAATTTTAAATCTGTTCTTAAACTTCCTCAATTTCTTTATTTTATTTTTTATGAATCATCTTTAAATATCCTAGTCTAGAGATATATTTTCTAAATTAATAATTTGATTATAAAACTACATGTATAATAAAAATGTTCAGATCTTATGAAAAATTATGCTACTCTCTGTGCCTTTGCCCTTACACATTTATCCCCAATTCTTTTTCAATGTACTGAAGAAATCAATTCAATTCTGTCCTGAAGCCAACTACATTGTGGATTTATCTCGGTTTGCCTTGTCTAGCCCAACTATAAATCTAAATCTAAATATCCTCTCTGACACCAACTGAAAACGCAGTACTTCTTCCTATGACCTTAAGCATCAAAGCTAGGCCAGATCTCACAAATTAAAGAGCACAGTCTTTCAGGCTGTCCAGCCTGCCCATGACTTCAGATGCCAGCTACAAGCTTGGGAATCTTCGTGGTACTCTCACTTATGATCTTCTGGCTAGAAATTCCTGTACAGCAGTTCAGATACGTATACATATATATATTATATATATATAATTTTGTTATATTGTTTTTATGGTAAACTGCATTAAAATGGTCATAGAATTTGGTGAGGTATAAAAGAATAAAAATATAGCAGTCATTTTTAACTTTGGTACTTGAAAAAACTATTTTTTCAGACTTACATTTCAATGATAATGTTAAAAATATTTAAATTAATACCTTCTATTGAATTATGTTGAATTATGTTTGTTTTATCTGTTTACTATATTTCATACATGATTTCATTGTTGACTAAAACAGAAATAAAAATATATTATAATGTACGTTAAGATAAAAATTAATTTTCCAACTCTAAAATGAAAGTCAACACTACTTGCAATTGAATTAACTATTCTGATACTTCAAATGATTTGCACATTTACTGGTAAAATGGAAATGTCTGAAATCCTACCACTGTTGTTAAATGCCAAAGGTACACATTATTGTAGATGTGTTGCCATGTTTTCACATTGCATTCTGTATCCTTATAGTTCTTGTCTTAGGCTGGGTTCTCTAGAGAACCAAACCATTGAAGTGACATACGTGCAGAGAGAGATCTCAAGGAAATGGGGTGTGTGGTTATAGAGAATGGCAAGTTCCTAGTCTGTGGGTCAGGTGAGAGGCTGGAGGCTTCTCCTGAATCATATGGCTGCAGGGGCTGAACAAGCCAGGATGAACAGGCATTATGATAGTCCACTGGCTTAAGTCCCAAGAACTGGAGATCAGGTGATGATGAGCCGCGTGCAAAATCCAGCGTGAGCAAAAGCCAGCAAGTTTTGCCAGATATTCATATATATTCAATTCAGGCCACACCCCTGAAAAAACTCTCCTTATAACTGATTGGTTGATCACATCAGATCACATCTTGGAGGTGATTACATTATATCAGAAAATGAAAGATTACTACATCATTACATAACTGCTAAACCACTAAGAAATGTGGCCCAGCCCAGTTGACACACAATCTTAATCATCACATTTCTGAAGCAACTATTGTTGCATGAAGTTATAATTTCACACCTGGCATTTCAAATAAACATGTAACAATTTTAATCAGCAGTTAATTTTTAATTAGGTAAATTTAATTAGTAGTCAATAACAATTAAATTAATAAATCATACTTAATTAACAATTTTCAGAACAAAACTATACTGGCCAGTCATTTCTATAAGAGTAATCATAGTTTCTTTATTTCATTTTATCCATTTTACCGTTCCCATTTTTGTACCACTGCTTTCTGAAAAATCATCACCTTACTTTTTAAACCATTAAAGGGAGCTGATATGTGTAAATAAGTACCTAACCATAAATCTGACTTCATATTTGCATCAATAGATATCCAGAAATTGATCATTTATTTTCTCTACAGAAACAAGCTTTGGGGAACTTACTGGGCTCATACATTTCACTAAACATGTAAAATATAGTGCTAGATTCTACTATTCCGAAGCTTGATGTTAAAAACACACAAAGTAACAATGGAACATTCAAATACATTTTTCTCCAACTCATTTAATATGACAGAATATTAAAAACCCTTATCTCCCCATATATCTGTTGCAGTGCACTCATCGATATTCTGTCAAGCTCTCATTAAGTGTATAATGCTGCCCCATCTGTCTTTAAAAGAGTTTGACATCACTAATGTTAACAAAAACATCATGATACAGTATCAAAAGAACAACAATCAGTGAAAGCTGTGCTTCACTTTTCAAGATGATTTTGATATCTCCAATTTTTTTTGCCAGAACAGTTGCTCATACACGTACAAAAAAGCAGATTTTGATAAAATTAAGAAAACATTATTGAGACTTTTTAAAGCATATCATTTCTCTATCAGATTCTAACAAGTTATAATGATTAAAAGTGTTTGATGTCTTTCAAAGATTTTTCATCTTGCTGTAATCATTTCTACCCTTATTTTATGTCTCTACCAGATTAGAAAGATCTATCAAAATATTCTTTCAGGGGGATATTTAAAGAATTATTTCAATGACTGCATTGATGTCTTTGTTTCTAAGTATTAACTTTTTAACCATCTTAAACAACCAGTAATTTTTCAGCAACTACAGACAATATGTAAACTACTAAATTGTCTCCCAAATAACTTTATTAATATCTCATTCCAGACACTGCCTTTCTGAAGTCCTGATCAGTCTCTGCTTTTTCATCTCCATTCTTTTCTACTGTCAACACAACTTTTACACTGACACCTGGTTTAGTAGTATAAACCACAAAAAGTTTATATCTCATAATGTCCTTGTGCATAGTTAGTTCTTTTACTAACTCAGCATTACCTAAAAAAAATACTTAAACCATTTCACATGTTAAAGTCAATGTACCTTAGAAACTGTTTGTAATTTCACTTATCATATTCTTCTCTTTCCACTATTTTCTTCCATAAATTGTACTCTCTATTCACACTAAAACATATTTTTACAGGATATAGGCTATATTTCCACAACTCAATACCTTTATCCAAGTTTCTTCCTATAGCTGATTTTTTTTTTAATCCAAGCAAACGTCTTTCCAGTTGTCAAATTTTAGTTAAATTGACACTATTGAGTTTGCCTGAGACCTCCAAATCTCTATCATAAAATTAATTTCTTTTCTATGCATCCCATGGAGATTTTCTTCCAATGTATTTTCTTTGTATTATATGTATGGAGGTCTGGTGGCTCAGTGATTAAAATGTACAGCTACTAACCAAAAGGCCAGCAGTTCAAATTCTCCAGCACTTCCTTGGAAACCCTGTGGAGCAGTTATATATTCTGTTCCTATTATGAATCAAAATTGACTCAATGGCAACAGGCTTGTTTTTGATTTATATATATATATACACACATACATATGCATATATGATTTACTTTCTAAATTGTGGAACTACTTAGAATAGAGAATGAGTGTTATTCATTTTTTGAATATACCACAGGGTACACAAATTATTTGTAATTAATCATCATTGAAAATAATAAAAATAAACTATTATTTGTTTCACATTTAGCAGCCTACTTAAAATGAAGTCTTGAGGATTTTAAAAATTATCCTTTTTTTGTTATATGTTTAAATATTTTTTCTATGAGAATAAGTTCCAGAGGAGAAGTAGTATCAGAATCAAATTGGTGATTGAAGGAAGACGCCTGGAGTGTTGTAACGGGAATCCCTGGAAGCCAATAGAGAAGGAGAAAAACTTAGCAGGATATGTTGTCCTAGGCTCCCAGGGAAAGAGAATTCCAAGAGGAATAAGTGATCAATATCAGAAAATGCTGAAGTGAAGTTAATTAAGTAAAAGTAGGCAATTGAAAAACTCTGGGGCAGTGGTTCTTAATTGCAAGATGTGTCAGAATTTCCTGAGAACAAAATAACAATACCCAAAACTAGAGGCGAAGAATCCACCGTCTGAAAGTGAAAACAAAGCTTTTTGCCACAAAACATGTGTTTTACGAGCAAAAACTCTGTGTCTAACCCTAAAGCATAGGTTTATCAGCTGGGTCAATTTAACCGCTAGGGAACAGTTTACAAAGTTTGAGGACATTTTTGGTTTTAAAAACTGAGTGTGTGAGTGGGGAGGCTGAATTCACTAGAATCTAGACAGTAGAGGGTGGAGATGCTGCTAAGTATATAATGTACAGGATTGCTCCCAACAACAAAAAATTTTCTGGCCCAAATACTTTAACACTGCCAAGAAAAAGAAACTTTGACCCAGAGTAAGAAACTAGAGGCTGGGAGAAATAGAGGTCTTGAATGAGGGAATTAAAAAGAGTGAAAAACAGCAAAGCCACTTCCCCCATGTTGTAGTACAGAATTCAACAAGAAACCCCACACTAGAGAGAATTCCCAGATTGAGCTCTGTGCCTTAGGATTTCCCACAGATTCAGAGAGGGTGCTGAAACTAGAGATGTTTGAAACGGTGCAAAGTATCACACTTTGATCCTGTTCCCAGACTTCATTTTTTTCTTTTTTTTTCCTGTCTGTTCTAAGGCACTTTACACAATCTGAAGGCAAGCCACCTGAATTCAAAGTCAGAATTGACTGTCATGCAAGCAAGGATTCTTATTTGGATGAGAAATCAGTCCTTAATTGCTAGATCTGGTCAAACTGGACACTTCTGAAAATATGGTGAGGGAATATTTGAGGAAAATCACCAACTTGAGAAATATTGAAGTCAACAGAGTAACTCTTTAGGAGTTAGTTCATTATTTGTTCTTGTTGTTAGGTACCATTGAACCCCTTCCAACTCTAGTGAACTCAAACATCTCTAGTTTCAACAAGAAACACTGCCTGTTCCCACACCATCCTCACTGCTTTTTTTTTTTTTTATGTAATTTTTATTGTGCTTTAAGTGAAAGTTTACAAATCAAGTCAGTCTCCCACACAAAAACCTATACACACCTTGCTGCATACTCCCAATTACTCTCCCCCTAATGAGACAGCCTGCTCCCTCCCTCACTCCCTCTTTTCGTGTCCATTTTGCCAGCTTCTATCCCCCTTTACCCTTTCATCTCCCCTCAGGAGATGCCAACATAGTCTCAAGTATCCTCACAATTTTTGTTGTTTGAGCACACTGTTGCACCCATTGTGTCAATCCGTCTTGTTGAGGGTCTTCCTCTTTTTCACTCACTCTCTACTATACTAAGCATGATGTCCTCTCCAGTGACTGGTCCCTCCTGATAACATGTCCAAACGAAATCTTGCCATCCTCACTTCTAAGAAGCATCCTGGCTGTACTTCTTCCAAGACAAATTTGTTCCTTCTTTTGGCAGTACGTGGTATAGTCAACATTATTTGCCCATACCATAACTCAAAGGTGTCCATCCTTCTTTGGTCTTCCTTAGTCACTGTCCAGCTTTTACATGCATATGAGGCAATTCAAAATACCATGGCTTGGGTCAGATGTACTTAGTTCTCAAAGTGACATCTTTGCTTTTTAACACTTTAAAACACCCTTTTGCAGCACATTTGCCCAATGCGATATGTTGCTTGATATCTTGACTGCTGTTTCCCTGGGTGTTGATAGTGGATCTAAGTAAAATAAAATCCTTGACAACTTCTATGTTTTCTGTTTATCATGATGTTGCTTCTTAGTCCACTTGCTAGGATTTTTGTTTTCTTTATGTTAAGGTGTAATCCATGCTAAATGTGATAGTCTTTGATGTTCAACAGTAAGTGTTTAAAGTTCCCTTGGCTTTCAGCGCGCAAGGTTGTATCTTCTGCATGTCGAAAGTTGTTACTGAATCTTCCACCAATCCTGATGCTAAGTATGGTGACTAGATACAGCCCTCACCCACATTTTTACTGATTTTAAACCATGCAGTATGCCCTCTTTCTATTCTAACGACTTCCTCTCGGTCTGTGTACCGGTTCTGCATGAGCACATTTGAAAGTTCTGAAATTCATATAAATTCCAGCTTTTTGGAACTGATATAAATAAGTTACTATTTATATTAGATAATATAGTTAATATAAAAATACAATTAAGGATTTAACTAAGTATCAATAACATTTGGGGAATGAATGAAAAATACTATTTTCAATAAGACAAACAAAAGCAGAGTGCTGTAAAATTGTTAATTTAAATATATGATGCCAATTTTTAACTGAAATAATATATGGATTGATTAACAAATAGACATGGGCTGAAGATTAAACAAATTCACAGGATACATCAATTTAAGAATTTTTCTAAAACACAGAACAAAAGAAAAATTAAAAAAAGCTAAAATATGAATAAAATACTGAGATATGAAAGAATTTTCCAGAGTTCTCAATATCTCCATTTTAGGTGTTCTCACTATTAGATACAAATGAGAGAATAGAAATATGAATTATGCCTATGGAGTATTAGAAGCGACCACGGCAAGACTTCCTCTGATGTACTTTGGACATGTTATCAGGAGGAACCAGGCCCTGCGTGAGGACATCATGCTTAGTAAAGTAGAGGTTCAGAGAAAAAGAGGAAGGCTCTTAATGAGACGGATTGACACAGTGGCTGCAACGACGGGCTCAAGCCTAATGACTGTACGGTGCAGGACCAGACAGTGTCTCGTTCTGTTGTATATAGGGTTGCTGTGAGTCTGAACCAACTGGACAACACCTAACAATATGGATTCTTAAAAGATTAATCATTCTTAGTCACTGTTCGCTGTACTTAAATTTCTTCAGTTTCATATTTGATGGCCTGAAATTATTATTTGCATACTATCATAATCAATCTGTGCACATGTCTGAGGCAGAGATTGAGTTGTTCCCAAATATCTACCCTTTTTCTCCCTTATTCTTGGCAATAGAACTCTGAAGTTTGCCTGGACACATGATTATAAAGAGTAAAGACCAAAGTTACTAGACTTCCTTGCCATCCCCTGAACGATGGAAACCATTGTTGGTTCAAAACCATCTCCTAAACAATAAGAACCAACAGTCAGACTTTGCCAGATCTTGTTCTTAAGTGGAAGAAGAATGCTCTCCACATGCTCTTTTTCCTTCTTCTGATGGCTGGAATGTGAATATGGAGGTGAGCCATTTTGTAGCATAGCAAAAGTTCAACATAAATATATTGTAATGATTTTCCTTATTGCTTTTTTATCCAATTCATATATGTGTATATGCACATGCAAATATGTGTATATACATATATGCATGTATATTCATATATGAATATATATGTATATAATAATTGCTTGATTGATAGACAGGTAGATGGTGACTTATAGTACAAAACATACACCACCAATTTCAACACAATTGATAAGGGTAAAGAAGAAAATGCCCATTTCCAAATGCTACACTGGAAAAGATGTTTTCCGATAGAGAAAGAGATCATGTGTAACCTCAAAGTTATAAATCAAAATATTAAACCTAAATGATTAAATATGTTATCTATATATATTTCCCAAATTAGTATATTAAATGTGGATTTGAGAAAAAATATTTTTTTGCTTGCTACATATCCAAAATCAAATTTTACACAAACATGCATGTTTCTGATTTCACAGTTTTACTCCTAGATCTCAAGCTTTGCGGTGCTCTGTTAATTGCAAGATAATTAGACCAACCTCCCCTGCCACCACCACTTTTTTTTTTTTTTTTTGATGGAGACAAAGAAGAAAATGGCATGGCATTAGAGGCCACTTCCATAGCTGCCCAATTCACCACTTTCCTCACTCCAAAAAAAAAAAAAAATTGACCTCAAATACCCTATTTTCCCATCCTTGGATAGCTCTACCATTTTTTTTTTTTTTTTTCTATTTGAATCTATGGACTTTATCACTTAGACATATAATACTGTTTGGCACGCTACAGTATTTTATAAGATCCCTTGAGAAACTACATACATTTCTGAAAGAGAATGCAAGCTATGTGGGTCACAACAATTTATTTCAAGACTCTGTCACAGAGTAAATTCAAGTATGCTTACTTCATGTAGACATGAGCAGTGTCTCTGAAGAAATGAATCCCACAGTGGTCCGCAATGCTTAGAAAGTACTCCACAGACTGATTTTAAAGGTGTCTTCCGATCCCTGCATAGAAATGCTTCATAGATGAAGCAAACCCATAATAAGGGCAATTTGTTATCTCAGTAACCTACACTCCTAAATGTAATCTAAAAGGGTCACATTCATATTGTTCATTTTTAAGGGAACACTACTAGACCCAACTTGCAGTGAACATATTTTTCAACCCTGTGTATTTGAAACTCTAAATAATTGATTTTAACCTAGTATTTTCCCTAACATATTTAGTATCCAATATGAAAAAAAAAATGTGTATTTGAGCCTATAATACATAAGAGATGTCTAAAAAATTCTAGGTAACATAAAACAAAAGTTAATTTTATAGATACAGATTTACAACATTTTCATACAATTATAAATAATTTGGTCTGCCTTATATCATTAAAAAATGCCTAATGTACTTCAGTCATGGGCTTTATCTTTCACAGAAATGATAACTTATATAAAATGATTTATTATAATAGAAGCTACTAGGGAAAGTACAAAGAATTATCCTTGGAGAAGTGAAATGGTCAAATTATTCATGATTATGTATAACATTTCAAGGATTTCAGACTTTACACAGAGAGGAATAACTAGGCTTTTAAAGATTTTAAGTAGAGCAATGATTTGAAGTTCAGACACCTCCAAGCTGTTTCTCAAATACTTTAGATATGCTACAGCATCAGAGACTCGGATTTGCTGTTCTCTGAATGGTTGAATCTTTAATCACAAATCAGAGCATTCATTCCCTCTCCTCCTTCAAGTATTTTCCCAGTTGTAGCTCTTTCAGGAAGGTCTTATCTCAATGTCAAAATTTAAAAAGTGACACTCAGCATCCCACCAATATGACAGCATGCTCTGTGTCTCTTCCTGCTTTATTATTTGTTTTCTCCATAAACTTTTCCAATTTGCCTTTATACACATAGTTTATTTTTTTATTGTCTGCTCTCTTCTGCAACCCCCGGAGCAATGAGAAACCAAAACAAATCCGTTGCCATCGAGTCAATTCCAACTCATAGCGACCCCATAGGACAGAGTAGAACTGCCCCATAGAGTTTCCAAAGAGTGCCTGGTGGATTAGAACTGCTGACCTTTTGGTTAGCAGCAGTAGTTCTTAACCACTAGCCACGAGGGTTTCCCGAAGCAATGAGAAGTATTGCTTATTTCGGTAATAGTTGTATACTCACAGCCTAGGACCATTCCTTGCACATAAGAATCATTCATTATAAATTAGAAGGAGGGTTATGGGGGCAGCAATAGAGGGGAGAGACACACACACAGAGACACTTGCTGATGGCTATTTAATGTGTTTTCCATCCAAGGTATTCTCACTTTTGCTTTTTTTTTTTTTCCTTTTTGGTGAAGTAGTAGACAAGGACAACTACTGATGATGAAGGTTGCGGGAGTTTGGGAGAGAAAGGAATCTATTTTCACTTACGCCTCAAATCAAAAGTGACCCTTTATGTCAAAATGCAAGTACAATGTAAAAGTGCTAGTGGTTACAGTGGAAGAAGAACCAATAAGGCAGAAAATACAAATAAAATAATTGTTACTTTTATAGAAAAAACACTGGGGAACCAAGGAAAACAGCAACATCCACTCCTAAAATTTCTAAAAGTCCAGCCAATCAGTTATTTGCAGAGTGTATCGCTGGTTAATGACTGATATGCCATACTTAATTAGTCATTGAACATTTGCAGATTTAAAGGCTATAAACTTAGAAATGATATATTAAAGCAAAGAAGCAACATTTTCGGAAAGAATGATGCTGGGCAAGAACAATATGACATCCGAGAAGAATAACAACAGAGACTAGGGTGTCCCTAGGATGAATGAGATTCTGATTGGACCAGGGCGCAGTTGTCCTTTCAGAGGTTTACGTTGTAGCTCTGTTCTATAACAGTTTGTTTTGTTTAGCCCACACAGTGGTGTAGGGAATTGTGGTAGACAGAATTCTAAAACAGCACCACTTCTCCCAAGATTTCTTACCTAATCCCTGGGACTGAGCCCTGGTAGCATAGTGGTTAAGAGCTTAGGTGCCAACCAAAATGTCAGCAGTTCGAATCCACCAGCCACTCCTTGGAAAGCCTATGAAGCAGTTCTACTCTGTCCTATGAGCTGGAATTGACTCGATGGCAACGAGTTTTGGTTTTTGGTTTTCCTGGGATTTCTCACTTAGTCCCTGGGACTGAGAAGTTGTTGGATATCACAGTCCTGATTATATTCTACTTTAAATGGCAAAGGTGATTTTTCAGATGCAGTGAATGCTACTAGTCAGCTGTGTTTAATTAATCAGTTATCTAGATGGGCACAATCTAATCACAAGAACCCTTCAAAAATTTCTTTAAACTTTCTGATTTTCTCTGGCTGATAGCAGAGGAGGAAGTCAGAGAGACTCCAAGTGTGAGAAGGATTTAACCAGAGCTGTTCATGTGACGAGGTGCACAGGTGGCCTGTAGGATCTGAGTTCAGTCTCCAGATGACAGTCAGAACACAGAGATCTCAGTCTAACAACCTCAAGGAACTGAATTCTCCCAATAACTTGAATGTTCTTGGAAACGCTTTTTCCCTCAGAGTCTCCAGATAAGAGGCTAGTCTACTTGACACCTTGAATTCAGCCTTGTGAGATCTTAAGCTAAGAATACTGATTAACCAACCCTACCCCTGACTTAGAAAACTATAATCAAACAAATAAGTGTTGCTTAAGCTGTTAAGTTTTGTGGTGATTTGTTACACAGCAATCGAAAACTAAAACAATAATTTTATTTGATTTTAAAACAAGAGCTATGGCTTTATTTGAGGAATCAACAAATCTGGAATGTCTGGACATATATTCCTTCGTGGCACAATACGGTGGTCACTTTAGATGAACCTGAGCTCTGCAATTTTCCAGAGCTCCACCCTGGATACTTCATTTATTGAAGTTAAACAGGTAAATATTTTGAGTTTTGATATGTGCATTAAACCATAATGAACTGCTTCTTTTTAGATGGAAAAAATAAAATTCATTGTAATGCCCTATTACACATCCTTTTAGTGAATGTATACATGTATGCTTATCAATAAATATTAAAATCTATGTCATTTATAAAATTAGGTTTCAAAATTCTGATCCAAACATTTTAACCAAACTCTTTAGTCATCTTCAGAAAGGCTCATGTACTGTTGCAGTTCACTGTAGAACCTAAAATGATGGACTCCTCTTTCTTTCATCATACAATAAAAAAGGGTCTGTCTTTGCTCATGGTCTACAAAGGCAACTAAACAGTATATCTTACACAGCAATCTCCATATCAAACTTAAAAATCAAAATTTATGCTAATGCAAGTGAAAAACATTATCTATATTATGAAAGGCTGAATCTTTATAACATTTGCAATTTGTATATTTTTAGTCAATATTATAGATCACTATTTTAAAATATCATATATATTCACAGGTAAGTATAAAAAATTAACTTCAGATCAGTGAACTCCACTCACAAGTTTTTAGGGAAATTGAAAATTCACACATAAGAGAGTAACACTGTCCACAAACCTGAATTTTAAATGGTGTACCCTGGTAGTAATGAGATTCTGATAAATAAAGAAATAGTTGTCAAAGTTGTTCAGGTGGCATGGTAAGAAGTGTGCCAGAAACATTTAAAATATTTTGGGGGATGGTTTAACCTACATAAAATGTTCAACGCTGAGCTCTTCACCATAGTAAGAAGAAAAATATCTATGAATTTTAAACAGGCTTGACCATACCATCTTCAGGGCAAAATGCTTGTCAATGTGTGATCTGAAAATAGTACAATCAAGCACATTGAAAATTCAGCAGTTTTTTTTCTCATAGGAACGATGTTTTCCTGACAAGTGAATACTGGGTTTTATTTTGGCCTGGGGATTTGTTTTGATAGGAAATTTTATTTACTCCAAATAAGTCTCACAAGCTATGAAAATGAATCAGAACTTCAAAAAAGGTTAATTTCTATGCAAAATAAACAAACAAACATTGACTGCCTAACTGTTCTTTATGATTGTTCTATCTGAACACAGGCATGATTATTCATCGATCGGTTAGTTTGAGACTAATATGTACATAATTCCTTAGTTAGCACATAGTTTACCTCAACATGTGATACTATGCCAAGGGAACAAAAATCTATTGAGTGCCAGGTGAATATTTATTGATAAGAAATGGCGTCCTTTTGTCCCCTTTATTTTTATTTTGTTATACAAGTGTCAAATCTCAAGGAACCAATTTTTAATTGCCTTACAATATCAAATAAATTTTAAATATTTTTAGTGTTTAGGTTTTACCTAACAAAAGGGACATGTACTGACAGAGTTATACTCACGTGTAAATGTTAAAGATTGTAAAATGGTATACAAATACACACTATTTCTATATTGCAATTGTAGTAACAAAATATGATATATTTATTGTACTATTTTTTTTATATTCAAGTGATAAGTATCAGCATGTGAAATAATTACTAAGTATTCCATAAAGTAAACATAAGCACAGATAAGAACGTGAAAATAATGTGCAGGTAAATGAAAAAAGGTTGCTGTGAAAAAGTGCCTTTCAAAGCAAGAAATGGGTGACATAGTCCATTTTGTGCTTATTTTATTATGTCTAGACATGACCTGCACATAAGCAATTTTGATATATGGATAGGAAAAACAATTTTACCTTCTGTTATGGATTGAATTGTGTCCCCTCAAAACTTACTTGACCCTGTTTGGAAATAGGAGTTTTCTTTTGTTATGTTAATGAGATCACACCAGAGTAGAGTGAGTTTTAAACCTACTTCCTTCTTAGTGGTGTTTTACCAAAAAAAAAAAAAAAAGGCAGAACACACACACACACACAAACATACACACACACACAAAGGAAAGAGGACACATGAAGATCTATCTACAAGCCCAGGAATGGGAGCGAATGAATGCCTAAGACTACCATCAAGGCGAGGGCTCCCTCCCCCTGAGGCCAATGCCCTGATTCGGACTTCCATCTTCCAAAGCCGTGAGATAGTAAATTTCTGTTCTTCAGAACTATCCATTTGTGGTTTTTTTTTTGTCATGGCAGCACCAGGAAACAAAGGCAACTTCTCTGGTTATGTCATTCTTTGGCTCATACACTCCAACAGGGTCTCCAGTAAGGTCCCATATTCCAACCCTTTCTTTATTTCTGACTTAATCTGCTCAGTATCTCCAATTGCTCACTCCATTCTAGCCACCCTGGTCTCCCAGCAGTCCCTCCAAAATCAGCACCTTCTACCAGATGTCCTTTGAACCATAACCTCCTGGCTGGATTGTTCCTCTCCACAGAGGTACAAGGCTCATTAACTCACTTCCTTCAGGGGTGGTCTGAAACGTCACCTTCTCAGAGAGAATTTTCCTTTGCACCCTATTTAAAAGAGTAACCCTGCCCCCCTTCCTTGCATTCACTATTATTCTTACCGACTTTATTTTTCTCCGTACCATTTATCCACATCTGACATATTTATTTGTATGACTTCTTTGAATTTCTATTTTTTGTCTATTTCTTGAATACAAAGTAGAACATCAGGACCATATGAGTGTAAGGGCTTTGTTTTGTTTGATATTTTATCTCCAGCACTTACAGTAGTACTTGCAGAAAAGTCACCATTAAATATTCATTGAGTGAATCACTAACTAACCAAATGAATCACTCTATTTGAAATAAATTTGTCACATTAAGAACCGTAGAGGCCAAATGGCTGACTAGGTAGAAGTAACCACGGATCCCTCTTGCAAGAAAGACTTGGAAAAACAAGTGAAACAATCACAGAAATAAAGAGTTGACCTGAGTGACACAGGAGCAAAAAGCGGTGCCCTGAAGCATCAACCGCTTCTGGGACTGGCATCCCATGCCACAGCCTTGACCCCTCGTGGTTCCCTGGTGCCAGAGTGGTGGGGCTGATTGTGGCTTACTGAGATGGGACAAGCACAGGATGCAGCCCTAATCCCTAACTCCTGGAGTAACCTCAGTAGAGACACAGCCAGCTCAAGCAGGCTGCACAATGATGCAGCTGACAAGAGAATGAGCAACCACTGGGAAGCAGCGACTGTTTTTGGAGCTTGGAGACAGCATCCCAGTCAGAAAACCTTGATGCCAGGCTTTGGACTAAGCTCAGAGGAGCTGAGGAAGGCCTCCTGTGATGGAACAAGCACAGGATGCAGCCCTAGCCCCCTGAAGTAACCTCGGCAGAAACGCAGCACAGTGACAAGGCTGACAGGAGGAGAAATCACTGGGAAGCAGTGATTGGTTTTGGATCCTGGAGTGCAGCGTCCCAGCCAGAATACCTTGGTGCTGGGCTTTGGACTAGGAGCGGAGAAGCTGATCATGGCTTTCTGAGACAGCACAAGCATGGGACTCAGGCCTGACCCTTCAGGCCAATCTCGACCCAGCCAGCACACACACAGCCTACAGGCCCCTTTGGAATCTCAGATAAAACAGTCATAACCAAGCAAGATAAGTAACTTTGTCTATATTACCTCGCTACTCTCTCCTATCTGTCTGATCCCTCCCATCCCTGTCCCGGGTGGCTTCATAAACATTGGAATTCCCTAGGGGAGGGAGTGAAGTGTTCTGAAGTTTTTTTTTTTTTTTTTCCTAACCCATTCTCCTGGCCTGAGAAAAGCAGCAACTAACAACCCAGGGGGGAAAACCCTTCCCTGACTTCCCTAAACTAGAATAAAAATACAGAACCAGCTCCAGCCAAGCAAACAAGATCCACAGTCTTTGGCTTTCATCCCTACAGGGAACAAGGTGGCTATTATAATGCAAAGACAATTCTGATAGAGATCTGACTGTAATTGTTTTAGCAGAACAGTGGAAAGGCAAGTTCTCCAGGTCTGATACCTCTCTACCTATTAAACAGACCCCTCACAGATCCACAGCAGGAGACTGAGGGCTGAAGCTCCACCCAAACCACCTAACTAAAACCACCTAGCCACCTGCTAAAGAGGTCTGAGGATAGTGACGCCTACCAATCTTTAGAGGTACAAGCATTGGGTGCCTAAGGTACAGCTGCAGAGCCCACCCACCAAAGTAGTCCAGGAATAGAGACACACCTACCTCACTGGCACATCGGGGAAGGCTGTCAGCATCCTGCCCTCCTCAGAGTGTGACCTCCTGCCGCTACTAAAATCTGGTGCACGCAACTATCACCACTACTCCTCTAAGTGAATAGGTGACAGTCTACACCACACATTTGGTGACCCAAAATCAGAACACCTAAGCTGATGCTATTCAAGAATAGTAAAGGGACTCTTAGTCTTATAGATCTGGTAACAGCTCAAACCAGCTGGTAATAGGACATAAGTGATTCAAAGGCTACAACGATCAAGACAGTGCAATCTAGTAGCCCATCTGGGTATATTGAAACAAACAAGAAAATAAGACTCAGTGAGCAAATATAAAGTAAATCATTACAAAGCCTTATAGATGGCTCGGAGATAGCAGTCGATATCAAATCAAATAAAGAAGCAGACCATGATTGCTTCTACAAATACCCAAATTAAAGAATCAAAATCTTTCCCAAATGAAGATACGATCCTGGAATTGCCAGATGCAGAATATAAGAAAACTAATATACAGAATGCTTTAAGACATCAGGGATGACCTCAGATGAGAAATAAGGCAATGTACACAAAAAGCCAAGGAACACACTGATAAAGCAGTTGAAGAATTCAAAAAGATTATTCAAGAACATAGTGGAAAAATTAATAAGCTTCAAGAATCCATAGAGAGACAGCATTCAGAAATCCAAAAGTTTAACAGTAAAATTAAAGAATTAGACAACTCAATAGGGAGTCAGGGGAGCAGAATCGAGCAATTGGAATGCAGAGTGGCGGACTTGGAGGATGAAGCAATTGACACTAATATAGTTGAAGAAAAATCAGATAAAAGAATTTTTAAAAAAGGAAGAAACACTAAGAATCATGTGGGACTCTATCAAGAAAATAACTTGCATGTGATTGGAGTTCCAGAACAGGGAGGGATAACAGAAAACTCAGAGAGAATAGTTGAAGATCTGTTGGCAAGAAAACTTCCCTAGCATCATGAAAGACAAAAGGATATCTATCCAAGATGCTCATCAAACCCCATACAATATTGATCCAAAAAGAAAATCACCAAGGCATATTATCATCAAACTTGCCAAAACCAAAGATAAAGAGGAAATTTTAAAAGCAGCCAGGGATAAAAAAAAGAGTCACCTACAAAGGAGAATCAATAATATGTTCGGCCTACTCACCAGAAACCATGCAGGCAGGAAGGCAATGAGAATGACATATATGAAGCACTGAAAGAAAAAAACTGCCAGCCAAGAATCATATATCCAGCAAAACTCTCTCTCAAATATGAAGGTGAAATTAAAACCTCTACAGATACACACAAGCTTAGAGAATTTGCAAAAACCAAACCAAATCTACAAGAATTACTAAAGGAAATTGTTTGGTCAGAAAATCAATAATATCAGATACCAACACAACCCAAGGTCACAGAACAGAACATCCTGATATCAACTCAAAGAGGGAAATCACAAAAACTAAGACTAATTTAAAAAAGAAAAAATGCTCAAACCAGGGAATCATTGAAGTCATTATGTAAAAGATTACAATAATCAAAAATGAGGGACTAAATACAGGAGGCATAGATCTTCCACATGGAGAGGAAAACAAGGCGATATAGGACAATACAAGTTAGGTCTTTACTTAGAAAAATAGGGGTAAATATTAAGGTAACCACAAAGAGGTCTAACAATTCCATACTTCAAAATTAAAACCAAGAAAAACATAAAGACTCAGCAAAATAAATTCAACTACTATGAAAATGAGGAACACACAATTTACAAAGAAAAACTTCTCAGCACAAAAAAGTAAGTGAAATAATGAAACTCAACAACACACACAAAAAGGCATCAAAATGACAGCACTAACTTCATACTTATCTATCATTTCACTGAATGTAAATGGACTAAATGCACCAATAAAGAGAGTCTCAGACTGGATTAAAAAAAAAAAAAAGATCCGTCTACATGCTGCCTATAAGAGACACACCTTAGACTTAGAGACACAAACAAACTAAAACTCAAAGGATGGAAAAAATATATCAAGCAAACAACAATCAAAAAAGAGCAGGAGTGGCAACATTAATTTCTGACAAAATAGACTTTAAGGTTAAATCCACCACAAAGAATAAAAAAGGACACTACATAGTGATTAAAGGGACAGTTGACCAGGAAGAGATAACCATATTAAATATTTATGCACCCAATGACAGGGCTGCAAGATACATAAAACAAACTAACAGAATTGAAAAGTGAGATAGACACCTCCACAGTTATAGTAGGAAACTTCAGCACACCACCTTCAGAGAAGGACAGGACTTCCAGTAAGATGCTCAATAGAGACACAGAAGATGTAATTGCTACAATCAACCAACTTGACCTCATAGACTTTTACAGAACACTCCACCCAATAGCTACAAAGTGTACTTTTTTTTCTAGTGCACATGGAACATTCTCTAGAATACATCACATATTAGGTCATAAAACAAACCTTTGCAGAATCCAAAACATCAAAATATTACAAAGTATCTTCTCAGAACATAAGGCTATAAAAGTAGAAATCAGTAACAGAAAAATTAGGGAAAAGAAATCAAATGCTTGGAAACTGAACAGTACCCAGCTCAAAAAAGACTGGGTTATAGAAGCTATTAAGGAGGGAATAAAGAAATTCATAAAATGCAATGAGAATGAAAACACTTCCTATCAAAACCTCTGGGACACAGCAAAAGCAGTGCTCAGAGGTCAATTTGTATCAGTAAATGCATACATATATAAAGAAGAAAGAGCCAAAATCAGAGAAAAGTCCCTACCACTTGAACAAATAGAAAGTGAGCAAAAAAAGAATCCATCAGACACCAGAAAAAAACAAAAAATAAAAGTTAGAGCTGAACTTAAATGAATTAGAGAACAGAAAAACAATTGAAAGAATTAGCAAAGCCAAAAGTGGTTCTTTGAAAAAATTAACAAAATTGATAAACCATTGGCCAGATTGACTAAAGAAATACAGGAAAGGAAACAAATAACCCGAGTAAGAAATGAGATGGGCCATATCATAACAGACCCAACTGTAATTAAAAGAATCATATGAGATTATTATGAAAAATTGTACTCTAGTAAATTTGCAAACCTAGAGGAAATGGATGAATTCCTAGAAAAGCACTACCTACTTAAACTAACACAAACAGAAGTAGAAGAACTAAATAGATCAATAACAAAAAAAGAGCTTGAAAAGGTAATCAAAAAACTCCCAACAAAAAAAAAAAAGCCCTGGCCCAGACGGCTTCACTGCAGAGTTCTACCAAACTTTCAGAGAAGAGTTAACACCACTACTACTAAAGGTATTTCAAAGCGTAGAAAAGGATGGAATACTACCTAACTCGTTCTATGAAGCCACCATATCCCTGATATGAAAAATAGGTAAAGACACCACACAAAAAAGAAAATTAGAGACCTATAACCCTCATGAACATAGATGCAAAAATCCTCAACAAAATTCTAGCCAGTAGAATTCAACAACATATCAAAAAAATAATCCACCACTACCAAGTGAAATTTATACCAGGTATGCAAGGTTGGTTCAATATTAGAAAAAGAATTAATGTAATCCACCATATAAATAGAACAAAAGACAGAAACACATGATCTTATCACTTGATGCAGCAAAGGCTTTTGACAAAGTTCAACACCCACTCATGATAAAAACTCTCAACAAAATAGGAATAGAAGGAAAATTCCTCAACATAATAAAGGGCATTTATACAAAGCCATAGCCAACATCATCCTAAATGGAGAGAGCCTGAATGCATTTCCCTTTATCACCGCTCTTATTCAACATTGTGCTGGAGGTCCTAACCAGAGCAATTAGGCTAGATAAAAAAATAAAGGACATCCAGATTCACAAGAAAGAAGTAAAGTTATCTCTATCTGCAGATGACATGATCTTATACACAGAAAATCTTAAGGAATACTCAAGAAAACTACTGAAACTAATAGAAGCATTTGGCAGAGTTTCAGGTTATAAGATAAACATACAAAAATCAGGTGGATTCCTCTACATCAAAAAAGAAAAGAACATCGAAGAGGAAATCACCAAATCAATAGCATTCACAGTTGCCCCCAAGAAGGTAAAATACTTAGGAATAAATCTTACCAAAGATGTAAAAGACCTGTACAAAGAAAACTGCAAGAAACTAAAAGGGACCTACATAGGCAGAAAAACATACCTTGCTTATGGACAGGAAGACTTAACATAGTAAAAATATCTGTTCTACCAAAAGCCTTCTATATATGAAATGCACTTCCGATCCAAATTCCTATATTTTCTAATGAGATGGAGAAACAAATCACGAACTTCATATTGAAGGGAAAGAAGCCCCGGACAAGTAAAGCATTACTGAAAAAGAAGAAGAAAGTGGGAGGTCTCACTCTACCTGATTTTAGAACCTATTATACAGCCACAGTAGTCAAAACAGCCTGGTACTGGTACAACAGCAGGCACACAGACCAATGGAACAAAATTGAGAACCCAGATATAAATCCATCCACATACGAGCACCTGATATTTGAAAAAGGCTCAGTGTCAGTTAATTGGGAAAAGGTAGTCTTTTTCACAAATGATGCTGGCATAACTGGATATCCATATGCAAAAAAATGAAACAGGACCCATACCTCACACCATGCACAAAATCTAACTCCAAATGGATCAAAGACCTAAACATAAAGACTAAAATGATAAAGATCATGGAAGAAAAAATAGGGACAATGTTAGGAGCCCTAATACAAGGCATAAACAGAATACAAAATGTTACTAAAAATGACCAAGAGAAACCAGATAACTGGGAGCTCCTCAAAATCAAACACCTATGTTCATCTAAAGACTTCACCAAAAGAGTAAAAAGACCACCTACAGACTGGGAAAACATTTTCAACTATGACATCTCCGACCAGCGCCTGATCTCTGAAATCTATATGATTTTGCTAAAACTTAATAACAAAAAGATGAACAACCCAATTAAAAATTGGGCAAAGGATATGAACACGCACTTCACTAAAGAAGATATTCAGGTGGCTAACAGATACATGAAGAAATGCTGTCGATCATTAGCCATTAGAGAAATGCAAATTAAAACTACAATGAGATTCCATTCTGCTGGCATTAATCCAAAAAACACAAAAGAATAAATGTTGGAGAGGCTGCGGAGACATTGGAACACTTATACACTGTTGGTGGGAATGTAAAATGGTATAACCACTTTGGAAATCGATCTGGCGTTCCCTTAAAAAGCTAGAAATAGAACTACCATACGACCCAGAAATCCCACTCCTCAGAATATATCCTATTGAAATAATAGCCTTTAAACTAACAGATATATGTACACCCATGTTCACTGCAGCCCTGTTTACAGTAGCAAAAAATGGAAGCAACCAAGGTGTCCATCAACGGATGAACGGTTAAATAAATTGTGGTATATTCACACAATGGAATACTACGCATAGATAAAGAACAGTGACGAATCTGTGAAACATTTCATAACATGGAGGAACCTGGAAGGCATTATGCTGAGTGAAATTAGTCAGATGCAAATGGACAAATATTGTATAAGACCACTATTATAAGATCTTGAGAAATAGTATAAACTGAGAAGAACACATTCTTTTGTGGTTAAGAGAAGGAGGAGGGAGGGAGGGTGGGAGAGGGTTATTTACTGATTAGATAGTAGATAAGAACTACTTTAGGTGAAGGGAAGGACAACACTCAATACAGGGGAGGTCAGCTCAACTGGACTGGACCAAAAGCAAAGAAGTTTCTGGGATAAACTGAATGCTTCGAAGGTCAGCGAAGCAAGGGCAGGGGTTTGGGGACTATGGCTTAAGGGGACAACTAAGTCAACTGGCAAAATAAATTCTATTAAGAAAGCATCCTGTATCCCACTTTGAAGTGTGGCGTCTGGGGTCTTAAACGCTAACAAGCAGCCATCTACGTTGCATCAATGAGTCTCAACCCACCTGAATCAAAGGAGAATGAACACCAAGGTCACAAGGTAATTATGAGCCCAAGAGACAGAAAGGGCCATGTAAACCCCAGACTACATCATCCTGAAACCAGGAGAACTAGATGGTGCCCAGCCACAACCAATGACTGCCCTGACAGGGAGTACAACAGAGAACCCCTGAGGGAGCAGGAGAACAGTGGGATGCAGACCCCAAATTCTCATAAAAAGACCAGACTTAATGGTCTGACTGAGACTAGAAGAATCCTGGTGTTCCTGGTCCCCAAACCTTCTGTTGGCCCAGGACAGGAACCATTCCCGAAGATAACTCATCAGACATGGAAGGGACTGGACGATGGGTTGGAGAGAGACGCTGATGAAGAGTGAGCTACTTGTATCAGGTGGACACGAGACTGTGTTGGCATCTCCTGTCTGGAGGGGGTTAGAAACTGGTAAAATGGTCACAAAAGGAGAGACTGGGAGGAGGGAGTGGGCTGACTCATTAGGGGGAGAGTAAGTGGGAGTATCTAGTAAGGTGTATATAAGTTTATATGTGAGAGACAGACTTGATTTGTAAACTTTCACTTAAAGCACAATAAAAATTATTTTAAAAAAAGAACCGTAGAAAACCCAACATTAAAAATAATTAGCAAGAAGTAATATATGAATATGGTAATCTTGAAATTTTTGATGTGTATGAGACTATATTAGGATGTGCTAAAATCTAATATGCACATAAATTTTGCTTTATGTCCAGATTGTCTGACAAAGCAAACAGGCTTAGCCTATCAAAAGTAAGAACGCAATCTTATGCATTGCTGGCCAAGAATGTATTCCAGACCTGCAGGATAGATCAAACTATAATTTATATTTCTTGATAAAGGGAGTTTCCATTGGTTTATATACCTTACATGACCATCCAGAAATTCTCACCAAGTCTTTCTGCCTTTTCCCTTTTCCACTCAGCTTCCTTCAAGTTCTGTTTAAATACTCTAAAGACTAATGTGTTCTAATGTATATTGTTTCTGAGATTCATCTCTGCAGTTCATGTATTAGCAAGTCTGTTTTGGATTTTCTCGTGAGTCAATCTGGAAAAAACACAGGGCAAGCAATCTTTTCACATGATAATGGTAATTCCTTCTTAATTATATTACTCCTCTTCTGTCATAATTTTTAACATTCTTACCTACTTGAAAAATCGTTGGAATGATGAGAATAATTGATTCATTGGTATCAGTCAAAGAAACACTTCCCATAACATTCAAGACTCGAAGTCTCTCTTTGATCAGAATGGACATAATGAATTTTTAATGCTGGAGATTTTTACCCACAGAAACATTGTTTCTGTGGGGTCTTTCTGCTCTCACCTAGGATATGCCTATCAAAATGAATGAGGTTCTCAGTTACCATTAAATGTGTTAGCTAGATTTTGGCATTCATTTTCTATGGGACAAAAATAATATACACTTTTTTAGAAAAATTTACTTCTAAACAAGTCTCCCCACCAGGCAGTGTTTTGTTTTGTGAATGTGTTGGGCTTGTCTGCAACCTTTCTCCATCTTAAGCCAGAAAATTCAATTTGAATAAAAGAACACTAAACCGTGCAATGCTATGGCTGCTAACCAAAAGGTTAGCAGTTCAAATCCACCAAGTGCCCCTTGGAAACTCTATGGGGTAGTTCTACTCTGTCTTATAGAGTCACTATGAGTTGGAATCAACTTCACAGCAAAGGGGTTGGGTTTTTTTTTTTTGGTTATACAGTCCTATAAGGAGCCCTGGTGGCACAATGGTTAAGTTCTTGGCTGCTAACCAAAATGCTGGCCCTTAGAATTCACCAGTGGTTCCACAGGAGAAAAGAATTGGAGATCTGAGGTTACAGCACAGGAAACCCTGTGAGGCAGTGCTCTGTCACATAGGGTGGCAATGAGTTGGAATTGACTTGATGACACTTAAAATAAGAAAACAACAACATACTTTTCTACATTGCACTTAATGCATGAGGCATGGTATGTACTTTTCATAGAGCAGGCTTTTTTCACTGTTTATAGAATAGAATAAGCTTTCACAGTTCTAGTGTTTGTATTTTTTCCTCTACTTCAGTAACTTCAGATCAATCTTCATAGTTGAAATATTTCTTTTTCTACACAGGACAACAAGTTTAGAAGTTCTGTAACCAAAACTACTTGGGTGCAAAATCAAAATTAAGCCAAACTGTTGTTCATATTCTGCATTTTAAAGTAGGTGACCCACTACCTACAACAGGTATGTTAACCCTCATTTATAAAATATGGTCTCACTCTGTGGGATATAATATCCATAGTTCTTTTGCTTAATCATATCTGTATTTAACATACAAAATACAGTCCAAAGAAACAGACACTTTGTGCTCTCTGATATGCTGTTCATCCTTTATGAGATTGTTACTTTCATCAGTCGAGTATCTCATAACTTTTTTGAATTTCTTCATACCAGCTTAATCATCTAGTGCTGCTATAACAGAAATACCACAAGTGGATGGCTTTAGCAAATAGAGATTTATTTTCTCACAGTCAAGTAGGCTCAACCAACGACCCTATAGGACGGAGTAGAACTGCCCCATAGAGTTTCCAAGGAGCGCCTGGATGATTTGAACTGCCGACCCTTTGGTTAGCAGCCGTAGCACTTAACCACTACGCCACCAGGGTTTCCATCAAGTAGGCTAGAGGTCCAAATTCAGGGCATCCAGAACAAGTCTTTCTCTCTTTGTCGGCTCTGGAGGAAGGTCCTTCTCATCAATCTCCTGGACTAGGAGATTTTCTGTGCAGAAATCCTGGGTTCAAAGGACACGTTCTGCTCCTGGCACTGCTTTCTTGGTGGTATGAGGTCACCCTCTCCCTGCTTGCTTCCCCTTCCTTTTATCTCTTGTAAGATAAAAAGTGGTACAGGCCACACCCCAGGGAAGCTCCCTTTACATTGGATCAGGGATGTGACCTGAGCGAGGGTATTACGTCTCTCTCATCCTAATCCTCTTTAACCATGGGCAGAGATTATGATTTGTAACACACAGGAAAATCATAAAATGAAGGACAACCACACAATACTGGGAATCATGGTCTAACCAAATTGACACATATTTTGGGGTGACACAATTCAATCCATGATACCAGCTCACTTCAATTCTAAACCTTCTAAATCTTGAGGTTCTACAGCAAAGAATAGAAACAGGTAGATTTACATTGGCAACGACCATGACTCTTTTTCTTCAAAATTTTGCCTATATACTACATTGAGTGTGGGATATACAGAAGGGGCTTTGACGGTGTTGTTGACATTCTAGTTCTGAGGCTGGATGGTGAATATATTAGTATTTATTTTATTTGCCGTCTTTAAACTGTACATGTGCATTATGCATCCACTTTGAATGTCTAATACTCTTCACAATTTAAGTAAAATAAATTTAATGCACACTTTGAAAAGGAGGATTAGCTAGACTCACTGCCATAGGGAAAAGCCCTAAGATCTTGAAAAGCCCAACACTATCCCCTTTATTAGACATTCCTGAGGATTCAGTACTCTGTGGGGATTCACAACACTGTCAGCTCTGACAGCTTAGACACTTTTTAACAGTAGTTCCTGTCATATATTTCTCCATGGCTTTTTCATCTTTTTCTCTGCTGATTCTTTGTTTAAACTGTTTCTTTTATGCCTCTTCTCTATTCCTTTAAAAACAGCTCATCAAAATCAAGCTAGAGAAAAAGGGTAAAGAGCTATTATTAGAGATGCGTGAAAGCTTCTATGTGTATCTGGAGTGGAGGGAGGGAAAGAGAAAAAGCTTCCATGGAACCCCCTTCCCATAACAATGCCTCAATAACACAATTCTTATTTATTTTAGTGTTCAAATAATTATGGGCAGAAAAATTATTCCTGAACTGTAAGTATTCATGTTGTATATATTTCTTTCTATTTTTAATAACTTAGGCTTTCTTAAAAGAATGGTATCGTGGGCTTTTAAAAGAGCATACAAGAAGACTATGAAGGTTTTTTAGAGAAACCACATTCTCATGGTCTATAACATTTTTTTTTTTGGCAGAAGTTTCATCTTAAACACATTGTGAGATGAGACACATACAGAAGTTGAACACTCTTTAAAGAATATGTCACTATTTGAAAAGACAGATAAATTATCTTAGGAAGAATGTACCAATGGCACAGATATGGAGAAAATTTTACCAAAAATATCTTCCTTATAAAATAAAGGAAGAACATATTTATGGGAAAAGCCAAAAACCAAAACCATTGCCATCGAGTTGATTTCAACTCACAGTGACCTTATAGGACAAAGTAGAACTGCCCCATAGAGTTTCCAAGGAGCGCCTGGTGGATTTGAACTGCCGAGAGTTTGGTTAGCAGCTGTAGCACTTAACCACTATACCACCAGGTCTCCATAGTTATGATATACCATGGTAAATACTTTGAAATTAAAGCCAATAAATACTAAATATTGCTTCTCTTTTCACTTCTTTTATCTCTCACTCTTACTTTTTGATGGTTATTTACGTTTTATGTACTTTAATATACATGGTGTAGAATAGAAAATTATGAAGAAAATATTTTTTATGTCTTTAGCATCTGTATCAAGTTGAAACTTAGAGTAAACAATCTAATTGTGACTTACGAATTATGGGATCTGAATCAGTCTTTCCAGGTAAGACTTTAGCTCTTACCTATGTACTTAACTAAAAATGTGGAGTTGGACAAATGGAAATGCTATGCACCTCAATTTTTCTATCTGTTAAATATGACAATAATTATAACAAACACAAACAGTTGTTAAAAGTAATCAAAATAGCTTATTTTGTTACAATTATAGAAGTGTCTGATGAAAATAAAGATATAAAATTCTTTGATTAAGGATTAGGATTTACACAGTATTGAATAGATATTGACTAAAATGTTTATGAATTTTCATTAGTATAACCCATGCATTCTCAACAGCAGTAATATTGCCCTCAAGCAATCAAAAATTGGGTCTTGGGGTTCAACAACATTATACTCTGTTTATCTATGAAGCACAGATATGCATACAGTATATAAAGAGATATATATATATATACTATATCTGTTATATTAAAATTTCATGAGGGTAGATTAAGAAAAAAATGTCTAAAAATGCACCTTAGGCTAATAATGGGGGAAAAATACTTTAATAACCACTCATATAACATAAGACAAAGTAAAGAAATATTATTTTTTAGAAAAATACATATAAAAGGCAAAATTTATGTTTTTAATATACATTTGTCACAAATAATACACTAAATAATGAATAAAATGCAAGTGTTGGTTGACAATTGTCTACGAGTCTATCATATCTCTGCACACCTTGTTTGCAGAGACAGACTGACATTTTTCTGGAATATCTTTTCCAGGATGCATGTGTAATGAATAGTGTAAGAATATCTCCCTTCAGAGCAAAGGGCAGCCAAGCTTGTTGTCTGGTATAGAATCTTCAGGCTCCCTAACACTGGGTTCCTCTCTTATATTGCAACTTATTGGTTTCCTTGGTGTCAATCCACACTTTTTGTACACATTGTGGAAGTTGGGGATTGGGAAACTGACACAAGAAATTGCTGGTTTTCTAGCTACTGTTATTGCTGTGAGTAATGAAATCCCTTTTACTCTGACCCAAAAGTCTCATGTCTTCTGCCAACATCAATGAATCTGCAGCAGATTAACTTGCTATCTTGCATGTATAGGTAAGCTCTCATACTCTTTAATTCCTAACAAGAGTAAGACTCTAAATCTAGAAATTTACTTTCTAATTGCCTATGTTGTGAAAAATTCAGTACATTTTCTTTCTTACATGTAAGCAATTTATTTTGTCAAATATAGAGAGTAGCAGGATATTATTTTCTACTAATTTAAGTTTTAAGGGATGGCCACAGGTTTGGTTTTTACTATCAGACCAATATTTTCAGTATTTTAATTTCTTCATATATAAAATAATTATTTGAAGTAACCCATACATTATATTAGGGTTCTTTGTACCTTTAAAACCGCAGAAGATTATTATGAACACTTATTTGATTATTTGATAATACACTGTTCAGAGATAACTTCATGCTTTTTGAATATTTAAAAATGACTGTATTGATTGCTTTTCCAACTCATTATCTATTTTATCACACAAGTGATTATTCCAGTAAGCTGAAAAAATGATTTGAGTAGTCTAATAATAATTGTTCTTACATATGATTCAAATAGTTCACCATGAATGGAGATAGTTTTCCATCTCCTCTACCCTAGGGAGAATTATGCTTCAAGGCTAATATCCCATCAGCTTTCTCCAGCTGCCTAATTAGCAATCAACAGACTTAAATTTCTTACATCCAGAAGAACTTTGGTTCATTGCTATAGGATTTTCTGCTGCAACGATTCCACTTGCCTTCACTTGTGTCAAAGTCTGTAATATTTATTCCCATGACAGGGTTCATAGGGGCTTTTCTATTAAGTTGAATTCAGAAGTCAAGTTTCCCCCAAGGATTACTGAATGCCAAACTGACAAAATACCAGAGATACTTTTTATTTTTTCTCCATAGTCTTCTTTTTGTTCTGTTGCTTTTTTGTTTTTAAACTCATCAGAAAATAATGGAAATTAAAATTGATAGTGTAACTTATAGATGTATAAGCTTTTTCAAAAACTAATAGGAAGACTTAAATAATGTGTGCAGAGATAATGGTAGGTGAAAAACATATTCCCATAATTTTTCTCTTTCTATTTTATTGTTCTGATATAATACTTCATATTGAAATCCTTCCTTTAACATAAGCATGTAGTTATCAACTGAAAAATTAAGCACTGCACTTATTGATATCTGTCTAGAAATTGTTTTGTGGTAATGCTCAATGATAAGAGCCCTGCTTCCAACTCTGAATGTGCATGGCTTCCCCATTTTTTTTAGAAGAATATCATTGATTTTTTTTTTTTTAGTCATGGTCAGGACTCCATTTTCCCATTTCAACTTCCTACCACAAGATCACCTGTGTTATTGTCTGCCTCCTTTATCATGTCTCCAAAAGGAAATGGGGTTTTATGCCCTCCCAACCCCTTGTCTGTCCCTTCTTTTCTTCACATCTCCTCTCCTGGGGCTGCTGGTGCTACTTGTACAATATTTCTAGCATAACTCTTACTTCTTTTGAGCCAATGAGTACACACATTTTGAAAGGGAATGTTTTAAGAAAGGGAATGCTTTAAGAAAAAGGTGGCACTGTGCTGAATAAATAAATAAATAAATAGGAGATATCTTGAAACAGATATTGGGAAAAATTTGCTTAACAAGAATGATGTGGAACCTCTCCCACCTTACTCCCTCTCATTTAAAAAGAAAAATTTTAGTGATTTGTTCCTGGAGAAGAAAGTGAGATTCCTAAATGGCATGACTGAGTGTTAGGAGGGAACAAGATATATTTTGTGCCTTCATTCCACATTGGAAGCCTGGCTTCTCTGAGAAAAATAAAAGTGGAACATTGCCCCTTCAATGCCTGGCTGGTGGTTAGCATTCTGGTCTCCTATGCTGAAGCCTGCAGCTAGAATCCAGTAAGAGATATACAACAACTCTATGTTGAAAACAACAAAGCACTGCAGAGGGAAATGAGTGAAGAGCTTAAGTACTATTTAATATAGTATGTTCATGGATTAGAAGACTATATTGCTGAGATGTCTAGTCTTCACAAATTGATTTGTAGATTTAACTCAATCCCCATGTGGAAGGAAGGACCATACCTGAATGAGGTTATGATGCTGCAATCATCATTTTGAAAGCAGTGAAATAATATTGTGTGGAGTCCTCTATAAACCAATATAAACCAAGATTTTTTTTTTTTTTTTTTGCCTCAGTCAGCAATTAGATGGAAATTTCCTTTTTTATCAGTATGAGCTAAGAAGTAATATAAGGAGTTAAGTGTCTGAATCACTTGCCCATAAAACTTGGCATAATTTCAAAATTGTTCACGACTGATCTCACATATACCAGCTGCACTCGATGGTGGACTTTGCCTGGGCAGACCTTTATAACCCTGGGGGCGGACACCATTCGGTTCCTGACAGGTAGCTCGGGTTGCATTTGTAAATGTAAATTAGTAGTTCATTTCCAAGTGTTCAGCGTACATCTCACGCTGTCATAGCAAACCAGAAGCTTATTCTCAAGAGGAGAATGTTTATTTACAAAAAAGGAATACATTTCCCTTAAAATGGTAAGGGTCGCATCCCGCGCTCTTTCCGCACAGTCCGGTCGGAGCCCTCTGTGGTGTACCACTGGACCTGCTGAATCCCACGATTCAAGCGGCAAGGAAGACTTTGTGGGAGCATCGGATTGCTGCGGAAAAGGGATTGGGTACGAAGAGGCCTAGACTACCGTGTAGCTCTGGGAAGTCTTAGCCAGGTTGATGGAGCATGCTCGGCAAAGACTGTCCATTACGAAATCCTTGTGTAGGTCAGCAGCAGCCTTGCTTTGGTGTCCTCAAAGAGTTTAGTAATTAGCTGTGTGCAGCCTGTGAGGAGCTTGGCCTTGATGTGAAGGTCACAGACTATGTGAAGTTGTGGTAGCTGGAAGCTATTATTTATCTACACTCCTTGTAGTAGGTTCTCTAAAAGAGAGATCTGAGCAGGGTAGCACCATAGGTGCCGGAAAAAGGCGTGGAGAAAAAGCATTCATGGAGTCAACAGCTGCATGTCAGGAAACAGGTCCTGTGCTGTTATTCTGCAGTAAATCAACCTAATCTGGTAGATCCAAAGAGCTGGAGTCATCATCTGATATTCATCTATGATAATCTATCAGTGTTTTTCAAAATGTGTGTGACCGTTGTACAGATCAAAAAACATTTTCCACATTTTCCACAGGGGCCTTGCTTTCCTTAGTGCTTTCCGGTTTATAGCATTATTGCTGGTTTATCACTTTCATACAGAGAAACAGCTTCAGAGTGTTCATTTGGTCTCTGCTGCAGCGATGTCCCCACCCCCCAGATGAGGTCTCTGCGTATGACTGAACGTGTCCGTTGCAGTTAGGCAGTCAGAAATAAGGAAGAAATCACATGGTGCGTATGGGGATCCACCACACCCATTGTGAAAAAAACCCAGGCTGAACTTCCATTCATCACCTGACCTCAAAAGTCCCCCTCCAAATGGATCAAAATGGCATTTGGTATCAATGAATTGCCATCAACTTAGAGCCAGTGTACAGTTATTTTATTTCCTTTTCCTCATAGGATAGCTATTTCTGTTTCTATTTTTTTATTCCCAATATAGATTCATACTTATAAACAGACACAAGCCCATTTGAGGAAAGATATTAGATATGTGTGTGTGTGTGTATATATATATATATATAGTGCCAACCCTTTGGTTAGCAGCCGTAGCACTTAACCACTATGCCACCAGGGTTTCCATACATACATACGTATATATATATATACATACATATCCACCAACCATCTACAAGTTTGTCATACTGTGGTAGCTTAATTGTTACTGTGCTGATGGGAGCTGTGCCACCAGTATTTCAAACACCAGCAAGGTCACCCAGGGTAGATAGATTCAGGAGAGCTTCCAAATTAAGATAGACTAGGAAAAAAGGCCTGGTGAAATTTCCAATGAAAACTGCATGAATCACAGAACATTGTTTAACTCACTTGATTTGGACCTTTCATCAGGAGGGGTAGATAGCTGGAGGAAGTCATCAAGTGTGCTGAAATGAAGGATCAGCGAGGACAAGGGAAACCCTCAGTGAGATGGATTAGTGTAACAGATGAAATGATGGATTTGAAAACACTGGCAATCAAGAGGATGATGCAGGACCAGGCAATGTTTTATGCTGTTGTACATGAGGTAACCATGATTTGGAATCAACTCAATGGCAGCTATCTATCATCTAATATAAATATATATACAGTATTTACTACAGTACTGTACATATACACACACTATTGCATACACTACAATATGTTTACTGTATGTATTTGTAACATTGCCACAGGGTCCTTGCTCAAAGGTCTCATCTTCATTCAAAGGGATCTGAGGCTGTTAACTGGTTGAATTATAGAAATTTTTTGAGAGACTGTGACTCTGTTTTGGTAAATCAAGCCAGAGCTTTGTTCATCATACTAGAGTTTTGTTTTCGGTTAGTAGGCTACCCATCTTGAAACTTCAGTAGGGTTTTCAATGGCTGTGATCTCTTGGAAGTAAATCATCAAGCCTTTCTTCTAAGATGCCTCTGACTGGATTCAAATTGGCAACTTTGGGCTAGTAGCAGGGCCCTTAATCGCTTGCACCACCATTATTACCAAAACCAAATCCAAACCCCTTGCCATCTAGTGAATTCCAACTCATAGAGACCCTGTGGGACAGAGTAGAACTGGCCCATAGGGTTTCCAAAGAGCAGCTGACGGATTCAAACTGCTGACCTTTTGGTTAGTAGCCAAGCTGTTAACCACTGCACCACCACGACTCCACCACCATTATTACTTAACCGAAAAGAAAAAAAAAAAAAAACTTATGTTCTTCAGGTTGATTTCAACTCATGGTGATCCTACAGGACAGAGTAGAACTGCCCCATAGAGTTTCCAAGGTTGAAATCTTTACAAGGCCAGACTGCCATGTCTTTCTCCTCCTGAGAAACTGATGGGTTTGAACAGCCGACTTGTCAGTTAGCAGCGGAGCGATTAACAGCTGTGCCACCAGGGCTCCTTCAAATAAAATGATAATAGACGCTATTTGCAGGTATAATTTTGTGTGCATAGAATCAAATATTATTAAAAGATTTGCTTTCTCTGTAATGCTCTAAGACGGTTTGAATATCTCAACTTTATTTAAAGTAGGCCACCACTGAATTCAAATGTCAGTCAGCCAACCAAGAAAACTGTTCAAGATCCTTTCAGTTGCTTGTGCTAGCATGCTGCATTCAGAATCTAGGCAGTAGAACCATATCAATAAATTCAGTCCAATAAAATTCCACTTTTATATCCTTGAATTCCATTGCTACCCATATTCCCATGTTTCTCTTGGAATAAATCAACAAAATCTTCCATAGCTTTTTGTGCATAAAGCATTTACTCCCAGGTCAAAACTTGAAATTGTTTCCCTTGGTCAAATTAAAGGTCCTAGAGTTAGTGAGTGGGTTTTGAGGAGAACTGACCTCTTCTTGCAAGAGAGTTGCCTCAGGCTAGGGCATTACATGATTGATCATAACACAAAAGAAAGGAAACCATCTCAGATGAGAAAGGAGGGTTTGTTTCTGTTAGAAAAAGAAGCCCAGGAATTCTTCCTGTTTATATATTAGATTCTGTTTATATATGAGATTCAATTTGAAAAACAGGATTTCTTTTAGTAAAATAAATCATAAAAAACCATGAATTTCATAAAACAAGAATGTTTTGAAATTAGGAAATTGAGGTACCAGTGGATGAAGAGAATTCTTTGTTACATCAATTGTCAACTGAGATATTATAATTTTTATTATATTATTTTTCCAATAACATAATATTATATCTTTTTAAAAATTAACTTTATTCTAAATAACTTTTTGTCAATGTCACTTTAAGTTAAAACAGCTTTTTTTGGTCATTTTATGTTTTTACAGTACACAGATATATACTGATAGAGTATATTTAGTTTATTTCATATTCTTTTGTTTTATTATAAGCTATCCCCTTAATAAAATAAAAAATAGCCTTTTAATAGCCTAAAATAAAAACAAAACAAAACTTGGGTGCAGATACATTAGTTCAAAGATATTAGATAAGATTTTTTTTTCTTCTCATTAATGGGTAATAATGTTTATAAATCTTTTATTTCCTTATTCAAACACAGATGATTGGATTTCACAACCATTTCTATGCTTAAAATTAGGTAAAATATTTTAATATATCAAAATTAATCTATTTGTTACACATTTAAAGCATCATTTTGAATTACTTACAACAAAGTTACAATAATCACATGCTCTCTTTTTACTTATTTAAATTTTTACCCCAAACCACCAAACCCATTGCCATCAAGTTGATTTCAACTAATAGGGACCTATAGGACAGGATAGATCTGCCCCATAGTGTTTCCAAGGAGCAGGTGATAGATTTGAACTGCCAGTCTTTTTGTTAGCAGCCCAGCTCTTAACCACTGGGACACCAGGGCTCCTTAAATTATTACATCCGATATAAAATCACTATTTTGTTAAAAAAAAAAAAAAAACTAGTTCACATCAAGGAAATATAGAAATTTTCAACAAAATTGTATTTTTAACAGTTTCCTCATTAAGTTACAATTAAAACTAAAAAGGCTGCATCTTTATTTTTGAATAATTTTATTTGCATTCTTCCATTTTAAAATGGATTATCTTTTAACAATGCATGATTGATTACTAATTATTAAGTTACTTTTTATCTATGTTTTTTCTATGTTGTTCGCCAAGGGTATTGATATAGATTTAATGTACAGTATCACTTTTAAAAAAAAAATAAAGCTCCCATTTTCCATTTTAAGTAGGGATTTTATCCCCTAATGAAACCTCTACCTATTGATAAATGTTTTTAAAAAGTAACCATCTGAATAATATATTAAACCTCCCCCTTGCCATCAAGTTGATTCCAACACATAGTGACTCCATAGGACAGAGTAGAATTGCCCCATAGGGTTTCCGAGACTGTAATATTTAAGGAAGTAGGCTGCTACATCTTTCTCTGGCAAAGTGGCTAATGCATTTGAACCACTGACCTTTCTGTAAGCAGCCGAGAGCTTAACCACTGTGCCATCAGGGCTCCTAGAATAATGTATTAAGCAGTACATAATCCCTCCCCATAAGAATCATTGAAGTCACGCAGGGGATAAGTTGTGCCGTGATATAATCTCATATAGAAAGAAGTCTAAAAATGATTATAGAGTGAAATAAGGTAAATAGTGAATCAGAGAGGTAGATATGGAAGTACTCACAAAGCTAAATAAGTGTGTATGTGGAATCCAACAACTACACATACGCTTAACAGACTGCCTAAAAGTAACTCCTTTGCCATTGAGTCTGACTCATTGTGACCCTACAGGACAGAATAGAATGATCCCTAGGAAACTGTAGGGTTTCCAAGGAGTGGCTGGTGGATTGGACCTGCCAACCTTTTGGTTAGCAGCGGAGCTCTTAACCGCATCAGGGTTCCCAGGCTAAAAGAAAGGACCACATATTTTGTAAATTTGTTTACTAATAGTGTCGGCCACTATGTCTTGGTCTAAATAGAGCTTTAATGAATGCATTAATTTAATTATGAGTTAAATAATAATGAATATTTCCAAACCTCATTTCATCCATTTCTTAAAATTATATTTTGTACTAAGCAATAAAGCTGGAATAAAGACTAGGCATTGCACTAGTAGAAGGGCTAATAAGTAATGGACAGAAGAGCAGGGTAAGCTGGACAGGATGGAAAGAAAAGGGAACTAAAAACTGAACCCTTTTACAACTCACAACATGAATGTAAAAATGATTTTTGAAGAATTTAGACTTTCTTGTATTACCTTTTAGTCCTATTTACTTTAACATTTACAGGTTATTTGTATTTTTTTTAATCTTTTATTCCATCAACTATCTGTCATTTTGAGGTGCTGTGGTGGCTTGTGTTTTGCTGCGATGCTGGAAGCTCTTCCCTCAGTATTCCAAATACCATCAGAGTTCCCCATGTTAGACAGGTTTCAGCAGAGCTTCTAGCCTAAGACAGACTGTAAGAAAAGCCTGGTGATCTACTTCCAAATTCTTTGGATCATAACAGAATATTGTCTGATATAGTGCTAGAGGAAAACCAAAAAATGCCTTGCCATCAAGTCAATTCCAAGTCCTAGCGACTCTTTAGGACAGGGTAGAACTGCCTCAGAGTGTTTCCAAGGAACGGCTGGTGGATTCAAACTGCCGACCTTTTGGTCAGTAGCCGAAGCATGCTTCAGTTCTTAACCACTGTGCAACCAGAGCTAGAGGAGGAAACCCCTATAGTGGAAGGTAATGAAAATACACAGTGGCCACAACAATGATCTCCAACATCCCAATGACCTTGAAGATGGTGCAAGTCAAGGCGATGCTTAATTCTTTTATTCACAGGGTCACCGTGAATCAGAGCTGACTACGACACGTAACAACAATGTTTTATCATCTTGGAATTTAAGCTTTTTTTTTTTTAGATATTTGGACCCTGTTGATCAGCAAGGTTTTCCTCCAATTGCCTGGTAGATACTACCGGCAGGAGGTCCAGTTTAACACTTCATATTCAGTATGTTCCAAATTACATTCTTCAGCCTTCCTATAAAAACCTTTTCTGTAGTCTTTCTTTCTGTTAAAGCCATGACCTGCCTTTCAGCTACTCTTGTTCCTGACTTTGTGAGAATTTTGTAGAGCTCTTCTTCCTTCTCTTCCCAATTTTAAACAGTAGTTAATTCTTAAAACTTATAACAAAATCTCTCTCACATATTCTCTTTGTCCTAAAGTCCAGTATGGCTGTTCTCATTATTTCTCTTCTAAATGATCACACATTATTCCTATTTAGCTTTCTGCTTTCAATTTGTCTGTACTCCAGTATATCTCTTCCTGAAGCAGTCCTCTAAGGAGTCCACTTGCCAGCTCAATAATGTCCACAAGTGCTCTCTTTCAAAGAAAATGCAATTTTACTTCTTAGACTTAGATATTAATTATTATGTGTGTTACCTTTCTAGTTTTTCAAACACATTTAATACATCCTTTAAACCAGTACAACTATACTTTTATTGGTTCTCTGAGGATAACCTTCCCTTGGTGTCTGCTTGCTTTTTATCATGTACTTCTATGTCAACACATGTAAGTTAGAATCCAGGCTCTGGATTCAGACGAATTTTTTTTTTTTTTTTTAATTCTGCCTCTGTCAGTTACAGCTGTGTGCCTCTGGCCCTCTGTTTTCACATAGAACTGTTGGGAGAATAAGATGACTTAGCTAAGGTAAACAGCTTAGAACATTTGTGATTTGTCACTGACTGAATAAACACTCTGTAATTGTTAGTTGCTTTTATTAAAGTATAATTAAAGAGACTTGTTAACAGTGCTAGAACATATACGGGGGGGGCACTAGTCCTTGTTCTATTATTTTCTAACTATGCGTTTTTTACCAGAATATTTAAACTTCTTGTTTCCTAGTTTTGCTATCAGTAAATCAGGGGTGATAGAGCCCACTCTGCCTGCTTCACAATCAGCAGATGAAAACCCTAAATTTTTGTGATTGTTTTTACTTTTATCATACCCCAGGACAGTGAAGAGAATCAAAATTGCTTTCCAAAGCACCATGGAGCAAAGATAAAATGCAATTCTTTAATGATATGATTGGGAGCACAGACTGGAAAGCAATGCATTTAGCTTGGTTTATTAACAGATTCTGTTCAATTACATCTTCTTGGTGATTGATCTCAGCTTTCCCATCATTTCCCTGCCTCTTTCTGTTATCATAATTCATTGACAGAGTGGAATTACATCTCTCTGCCTCATGGAATTTTAGATAGAAATTTTACTCAGTGCTAGTAATGTTTTCATTCCCTTGTGCAATCCTTATTTCAAAGAAATGTAATTGACAGGTTCTTTGGTATGTTCAGCATTGTCCTATTTCAGTGCAAAGGAATAGAAGTTCCACTTCATGCAGGTACCTTCTGGTAAAATTTCACAGTATTTTTATTTTAAGGTGGAAGTAGACTCAAACGCTGAAATCACCATTAACTTTGTGTTGGGTGTGGGTTTGCAATTATAATTTTTCCATGAATAAAGAATAACAGTATGTTTCTAAAATCTGTATGTTCTTAGGGCAATTTTGTTAAATGTATGTAATGACCCATATCAATATTCTTGAGAATAATAGCAAACTCCTTCATGGAAAATTTGGATTAAAATATCATTTTTTTTTAATGAACATCAAAAGAAAACCTCAATGAAAGGAGGAAATGAGGTTATATTTCATTATCAGTAAACTATTCATTGTTCTCCTTCATTTATCCATTTTTGAGGTCATAATATTATTGAGCTTTTTGATGGCATATGTTTATATATTTCACAACTCAAATGCTGGCATTATAGTTTGAGGGCAGAGAAGCAGGAAATGCTCACAATGGTCCTTATTAACATTAAACTCTGTTAATGTCTGTGACACAAACACACTTGTAATAAATAACTTTGCTTGACATTGTTTTACTTGATGTTATGTTCAGCTTATGAAATTTTATGTTTTTCAAATGTAACTTTCTTATCCCGTACACATTTATAATGAGACTATTTAGGAAAATAATGTTGCTAGAACCAGGAAATCCTAAAATGTAACTCCTCAAACAAGCTAGAAGTTCTTTTCTTTTTCTTCTAATTTTACACTACATACTGATGGGAGAGCTCAGCTAAAGAAATCATGGAGCGACCCAGGTTATTCCATCTGCAGTCCCACAGTCTTTAGGAAACATGCGTATTGTCAGCACTGGGTCATTGCCACATCCAAATTCTAGACCATAGAAAAACAGGAATGACATAGCACAGAAGAGTTTGTTTTTAAGCGAATGGTGCTAAAGTTCTACACATGACTTCTGCTCACTAATTTTTGTTAAAAATTCAGTCAAAAGACCACACATGCATGCAAGTGAGACTATAAAATGCAGTCTCAAGCTAGGCAGCCGGGTTTTCTGTTAAAACTCTCTCTCTGAGTAAGAAGAGGAAAATGGGATGGGAAAGGCAACTTGAAGGGTGCCACAGAAACTACACACACTTGTATGCCCTGAAACCGACTGTGTATGAAATCTCAAAAGGCAAAGAATAAAGGCCATGGCATTGTCTGATCTCTCAAAATTTCCTATTGAAAAAGCCACTTACAGAATAATTTATTATGTTTATTGTATTTAATGTCTCAATCTATAAACTTAGGGAGTGCCGTCACTGTAGATAAAAGTAGGTTGACTTGTGATTTGCGTAGTAGGAGTAGGGACAGAACTGATACCAAGCTTTTACCCATTTTACCAAATAAGGATCAGAGCATCTTCTGAAGATAAAAGTATATTAATTCTTTTTAAAGTAACAACAATAAATCCATCATATGTTAATATACAATTAACTCTATGTTCTAAAATTAAACATGATTAATAAGAAAAATGTTTTTTCTCTATCAATTTGCAACCTAATGCCAGGCTTAATAAAAGATAGCTGCCTTCTCACATCTGGTCCCGCATTCAAACTCTCGTGATATACCATGTCATGTACTCTCTAGAAAGTTTTACCTACACCTGTGAAAGAATTAGCGAGCGGTCTACTTCTGAAAGGAATTAGACAGTGAAAACCTTATGAATGGCAGTGAAGCATTGTCTGATATAGTGCCAGATGATGAGTGCATCAGGTTGGATGCCATTCAAAAGATGGCTGACCTTAATAATGTAGATGGAGTCAAGCTTTAGGACCTGCATTTGCTGATGTGGCATGACTAAAAATGAGAAGAAATAGCTCCAAACATCCATTAATAATTGGATTGTACAAAGTATGAATCTAGGAAAAATGTAAAGCATCAAAAATGAAATGGAACCCATAAACATCTATATGCTAGGCATTAGTGAGCTGAAAGGGACTGGTATTGGCCATTTTGAATCAGGCAGTCATATGGTCTACTACGCTGGAAATCACAACTTGAAGAGGAATGGTATTGCATTAATTGTCAAAAAGAAAATTTCAAGATCTGTTCTAAAGTACGATGCTATATACCTATGAGGAAGACCAGTAAATACTATTATTAACTCAAATTTACAAACCAACCACTAAGGCCAAAGACGAAGAAATTGAAGATTTTTACCAACTTGTAGTATGAAACTCATTGAACATGCAATCGGGATGCATTGGTAATTATTGGCGACTGGAATGCAAAAGTTGGAAACAAAAAAGAAGGACTGGTGGTTGGAAAATATGGCCTTGGTAATAGAAACGATGCTGGAGATCGCATGATGGAATTTTTCAAGACCAACAATTTCTTCATTGCAATTACCTTTTTTCAACAACTTGAATGGTGACTATACACCTGGACTTCACCAGACGTAATATACAGGAATCAAATTTGAGTACATCTGTGGAAAGAGAAGATAGAAAATTTCAATATCATCAAGCAGAACAAGGCCAGGGCAAACCGCGGAACAGACCATCAATTGTTCGTATGCAATTTCAAGTTGAAGCTGAAGAAAATTAGAACAAGTCCACAAGAGCCAAAGTAGGACCCTGAGTATATACCACCTGAATTTAAAGACCATCTCAGGAATAGATTTGACACTTTGAATACAGTCTTAGGCTTGGTTATCTGGAGAAGCAAAACCAGTAAAGTGTATAAATGTATATATATAAAAAATATATATAGAAGGAAATGACTCATGCAGTTGTAAAGGCTGGAACATTCCAAGTAGATGGGTCTGGATAGAGGCCTCTCCTGATTCACTAGCCACAGGGGATGGTGAATATAAGTTTGGCAGGTCAAAGAACAAGGTTCTTGCTCACAGACTGTGAAGATTGATGAATCCCAAGGTTGGCAGGCAAGACAAAGTAAGTTGCTAGCTCAAGGTCCAAGAATTGGAGGTCAGGAGAACAGGAGACAGATGCATTATCCAGAGCCAGCAAAAGCCCCCAAGCCTTGCTAGAATGTCTGCTTATATTCTACTCAGGCCACATGCTCAAGGAAACTCCCTTTCAATTGATTGACTACTCACAGCAATCCCATCATGGTGGTGATCACATATCAAATCTTAACAGGGAAGTGATCACAACACTCTATGACTGCCAAAGCACTGAGAATCATGGCCTACACAAGTTGACACATAGTCTTAACCATCACATATACTAACGACCAAAGACCAGATGAGTTGTGGAATGACATCAAGGACTTCATACATAAAGAAAGCAAGAGGTCATTAAGAAGACAGGAAAGAAAGAAAAGACCAAAGTAGATGTCAGAAGAGACCCTGAAACTTGCTCTTGAACATCAAGTAGCTAAAACTAATGGAAGAAATGTGGAAGTAAAGACCTGAACAGAAGATTTCAAAGGGAAGATAGAGAAGACAAAGTAAAATAATAACGACATGTTCAAAGACTTGGAGTTAGAAAACCAAAAGAGAAGAACATGCTCAGTAGTTCTCAAGCTGAAAGAACTGAAGAAAAAATTCAAGCTTTGAGTAGCAATAATGAAGGATTCTAGGGGGAAAATATTAAATTATGCAGGAAACATTAAAAGATAATGGAAGGAATACACAGAGTCATGATACCAAAAAGAACTGGCTGACATTCATCCATTTCAGGAGGTAGCATATGATCAGGAACCAATGGTACTGAAGGAAGAGGTCCAAGCTGCACTGAAGGTATTGGCAAGAAACAAGGCTCCAGGAATTGAGGGAATATCAATTGAGACGTTTCAACAAATTACACAATACTAGAAGTGCTCACTCATCTATGCCAAGAAATGTGGAAGACAGCTACCTGACCAATCAACTGGGAGAGATCCTTGTTTATGCCTATTCCAAAGAAAGGTGATACAACTGAATGTGGAAATTATCGAACAATACCATTATTTCACACACAAGTAAAATTTTGCTGAAGATCATTCAAAAGATGCTGCAGCAATACATCAACAGGGAACTGCCAGAAATCCAAGCCAGATTCAGAAGAGGACATGGAACAAGGAATATCATTGCTGATGTCAAATGGATCCTGGCTGAAAGCAGAGAATACCAGAAAGGTGTCTACCTTTGTTTTATTGACTATGCAAAGGCATTCAACTATGTGGATCATAGCAAATTATGGATAACATTGCACAGAATGTAAATTCCAGAACACTTAATTGTGCTTCCGTTAAACCTGTACATAGATCAAGAAGCAGTTAAACTAACAGAGCAAGAGACTACTGTGTGGTTTAAGATCAGGAGAGGTATGAGTCAGGGTTGTATCATTTCACTATTCTTATTCAATCTGTATGCTGAGCAAATAACCTGAGAAGCTGGGCTATATGAATAAGAACAGAGCAACAAGATTGCAGTAAGACTCGTTAACAATCTGGGATATGCAGATGACACAACCTTGCTTGCTGAAAGTTAAGAGGACTTGAAAGCACTTACTGATGAAAATCAGAGACTACAGCCTTCAGTATGGATTACATCTCAACATAAAGAAAACAAAAACCCTCACAACTGGAACAACAAGCAACATCATAATAAACTGAGAAAAGATTGACGTTGTCAAGAATTTCCTTTTACTTGAATCCACAATCAACACCCATGGAAGCAGCAGTCAAGAAAGCAACACATTTTACTGGGCTAATCTGCAAAAGACCTCTTTAGAGTGTTACAAAGCAAAGATGTCAGTTTAAGGACTAGGGTGTACCTGACCCAAGCCACGGTGTTTTCCATTGCCTTATATTCATGTGAAAACTGGACAATGCATGAGGAAGACCGAAGAAGAATTGACACTTTTGAATTATGATGTTGGAGAAGAATATTGAATACACCATGGAATATTGAATATACCATGTCAAAATAACAGACGGATTTGTCTTGGAAGAAGTATAGACAGAACACTTCTTAAAGGCAAGGATGGCAAGACTTTGTCCCACATAATTCGGGCATGTTATCAGGAGGGGTCAGTTCCTGGAGAATGACATCCTGTTTGGTAAAGTACAGGGTCAGATACAAAGAGGAAGATCTCAATGCGATGAATTGACACAGTGTCTGCAACAATGGGCTCAAGCATTACAATGCTTGTGAGGATACCTCAGGACCGGGCAGTGTTTCATTCTGTTGTACACAAGATCACTATGAGTTGGAACCAATTTGATGCCCCTGACAACAACTTGAAAGGATGAGAGTGAAGAAGACAAATAATATCTTAGTATTATTACGAAAATAGTTTTGATTCTTGTGATCCCCTGAAAGAACCTCAGAGACCCCAAAAACTCCAGACAACACTTCGAGAACCTCTATATTTTATTTATCTAATCATATTTGACAGTTAATCAATCACAAAAGTAGCCAATTTACATTTTGAAACTCTTTTAAAACTCAAAATAAAGCCTAGTAAAGCATTAAAAGAGCAATCAAATTGAGTATAACATTAAAAAAAAATCATGATGAGTGTAACTGTTGAAGGAAAATTGTGGAGAATAATAAACAACTGAAAATAAGAAGACCGAATAACTGTGAATAACCTCACAGTTCTCAGCCCTGGATGCACATTTTAATCATGGGGGGAGCTTTGTAGATGTACCTATACACGGGGACCATCCAGGTCCATCAAGCAGAATCCCTGGGGAGGTATCCCTGCTTCTGTATTATTAAAAACTAACCCCAAGAGATTTTCTGGTATGCAGCTAGTAGAACTTCTGGAATAATAACATAATTTTTGATTTGCAAATAATCAAAGCATGACCATGTAACACAGGAGATATGACACAAGTGTGACCAAAGTGTGATGAGTATATGAATCTCATGTAAAATATTTTTTAATAAAACCCAAAGTAAATATGCCTCTTATCCTGAAAATTCTGTGGTACAGTCTTCAGCCTTTTCTCGATAACTAAAAGTTAACAGGAACATAATTTTGGCAGAATCTACCTAAATGAATTTTTTAGTTGTTCTTCAACAATTTGATCAATGTTTTGAATTTTCTGAGAGGATATAGATTGTTAATTTTTTTTTGCATAATGGTAATGGACAGATACATAAAATATGTTAATCACTAGATTAAAATGAAACTTTATTAAAAACTAATAGAAAGTACACATCTTGCATCCAAACAAGATGGGATATTTAAGTAACTGTCATATATTGTTGTATTGAACAGTTCTCAAATTCATGGACAGTTTATTCTTTTTTATCTCATTTAATATTTCAAAGTAATGAGGAGAGAGATTGGCTTACTGGCCTACTGAATCTTTCATGATTTCTAAGTAGTACGAGAAATATTTGAGGCATTCAGTGCATAGTTATTTCTGTGTATCTACCCACACAAGCAATAATTTTGCCTGCTAAATGCCTAAGAATATTTTTTGTATTCTAAATTGTAAGCTTCAAAAAAGTAGGGATTTTATTTTGGTTCACTGATGTATTCCAAAGTTCTAGAACAGTGGCTGATAACATAGGAAGTTGTCAAATAGTATTAATCAAATGAATAAATGAGTGAATGAATATACTTGAGTAGTATATTTGGCAGAGAGTTCTTGCCTACACTTCTTTATAGATAACCTACATTGGCTTCTTTTTCAAAAAAACTCTATAAAGAAATGTGCAAAATCTGACCAAATACTACATCATTTATGATGACTTTAAAAAATTATCGATAACCTCATTTCCCAGCATTCTGTATTTGTTTTGTTTTACAGGAAGTATGTTGCTATTCAAATTAAAATGATAGGACATGCAGCACCTTTCAAACACTATAGTCTCAAAGGCTCATGGTGCAATATTAAACTTTAAGATACTCTTTTTACGTATTAAAGTTATAATCTCTACTGACAAAGAAATTTTGTCCATCCAACAATCTCTCTATATATCACTGATTTGAGAAAAGGAGAGAAATGGCCATTAAATATATTGGAGAGAAGGTTTTTATTTCCCAGTGAACTGCCACTTTATTTTTACCTTCTAAATATTCACAACAAATTAAGGCATCATTCATAATACCAATATAAATCTGAATAAGAAAAAAATAACTTCCAAAGTAGAAATTTGGAGTACATTCAAGGGTCAAAATATTTCTTTGGGGTTTACAAGCATGAGATATTATAATATCAAACACAAATAATGTTCAAATGGAAGATATGTTATGTCCATACTTACCTATTCAAACAATGATATCCAAATTAAAATATTTTAAGCAATTGAAATTTTCATTTAGGATATAAAAATAAATGTCAGCGATGTAACTAAAATTTTCAATGCTTTCAAATCCTTATTTTTCCTATAGTATTAAATATTGACTCACTTTTCAAAATGCAAAATTTCTTGAGCCTTATTGGGTAATTTTTTTTCTTGGCCTGTTTTTGTCAGTCTACTCAAGGGCTGTGTTATCTCCCTTTATAAGTGCAGTACAAAACTGCCATACTATAGCTTTCTGGAAATCTTCAACTCCTTGAACTGTTGAATAGTTAGCAGCCTCTTCATATAGTTTCAGGAACCAGTGGAATATTGTCAGTGCCGAATACCTGTCCATTGAGACATATGACACCTCATTGAGAACAGTTCACTGTGCCTTAACTTCCCAATATTGGCATCCTTCTGGAGTAGCAAATATGTCACGAATGGGGCTTAGTATGATTTCTCACTGACACATTACTCTGAAATCAGGCCAGTGTCTTCATTTTGCAGGGAGTTTTTAAGACAGAGGGAAGAAAAAAATTAATGTATGGAGCACTGCTGAATGAGGCTAGTGCAGGTGGTTGCTTTCAGTTCTATCCTAGGTATTGTCTTTGACAGTGTAATTTAAAAAAAGCCACTTAGTTTTTTTTTTTAAATGTCTCTTCTCTTTAGAGGGTGTTTTTACTTTGTAATAGGCAACTGTTTTAGCTAACTCAAGGAAATAGGCTTAATTGTAAGAAACAAAACAAAAAGATAAAAACAGTAATAGTAACAAAACAATTAAAGTGCCAACAAAATTCACTGAAGCTGGGATTAAGACCAAAGTATTAATAGGTAATGATCATGCATTGACTGGATCACATGATATATTTATATTTTCGTGTGTGGTGTGGGCACCTGCACCACAGAAGTGAAGAGAAACTCCCTAGTGGTCCATCTGAGATTTAAATGAGCTCCAAGAGGAATGGGAACATTCTAATTCCATGATTCATGTAGGTCAAAATTTAGATAAATTGTACAACATGCCATCTATCGTCTACATTTATTGCTTCAGTATACAATGGTCTTCTAAATCCAGACACTTTAACCCTTTTCCTCATGTTGGCACCTTTCCTAAATCCAGAGGAAATGGTCTACAGATTTTGGTCCACACAAAGGCAATGTCTTGCTCTCAAGAAAATCTGTACTTTACTTTTCTCACTGGATTTGTCAGAAAAGGTTAGGGTATGTTTTGGCACAATTCCATCCAAAAAATTGTAAAGCTTTCAGAGAGAATCTGCATTCTTGTTTGTATTAGTATTATTTAGAGAGTTATCTTTTGATTAGAATATTGTCGTATAAGCTGAAAATGACATTTCACTATTTTGTATGTAAGATTATATAATCTTGGAGTCTATTTTATCTATGATATGTGGATGCTGAATATTGGAGAGACTGTAGAGCTCTAAATGATATTGTTGGGATGGAGTTGGTGACAATGAATAAGTGCTTTATTTACATGGTGAATTTATAAGGGATCTCCGAGTGCAAACATCTCTGGATTGGGATATAAGGTTGAATTTGTAGAATTACTCTCCAATCTTGCATTAGAAATCCCCTGTTTATTCTTATGAGCTTTAATAATAGTAAGTAAATACTTGTCGATACAGAAGGGACTTGTAATCTTTGTGAATGTTTACTTTTCAGAGTTTGGATTGCTATAGTGAATTGCTTATCTTTGTTTCTAATTGACTCCATATTATTAACATCTGCTAAGAGTTTGCTTAGTGTCCACTTAATTACTCCATCACTCTGAGAACCACAGCTTCTTAAGAGAGTCCAAGGATCAGTAAGCAGTTCTACATGTGCACACACACACACATATGCATACACACATATACACACACATACACTCATCCATACATATATGAGCATATGCACACAATTTGAATGGGTTAAGACTTTAAATCTAAAATATATATCATGAAGTTTTTTTGTTTGTTTTTTTAGGCAGATGAAATAATATACAACTATATTATTTATAATTTTATATATGATATATAACTGAAAGATGACCTAATTTCCAAACATGAAAATGAAATAAATCATAATGGTAAATGTCAATAAATATGACTACTTAAAAAAAAAAAACCTTTCTGTAAACCCCATCTCAAAGGAAATACAATTGTAAGCCAAAATATAAGACAAAAACAAAAGTATTTATCAGGAACCAACAAAGTGTCAATAGCTTTATGATGTAAAATAGCCATTCAAATTGGTGACTAATTCACTAGAAAATTTAGTAAAATAACCAATTGCTGTGTTACAGCTCTTTTAGCTCTGCCAGAAAACCTCCTGCCTGGAGACATCTGGCTCTGCCCTGCTGTAGGAAGACCCCTACACAGGATCCTCCCACACAGCCCCTGCATGGAACACATTCAGGCCTCTGCCCTGCATGGGCAAGTGACACACCTCTTTTAGCTCTGCTGGTGTGATGGTTAAGATTGTCTGTCATCTTCACTGGGCCATGATTCTCAGTGTTTCTATGTGATCACTACCATTATTGAATCTGCTATGAGTAGACAATCGGCTGAAAGGGAGTTTCCTTGGGGGTGTGGCCTACATCCAAATATAAGCAGATATTCTGGCTCCTTAACTCACTCTGGATCCTGAGCTGCCTCCTGTTCGCCTGACCTCTGGCTCTTGGAACTTGAGCTATCAGCGTACCTGCAGATCTTGGAATTCATCTATCTTCACAGCCTGAGAGCTGGAGCCCCGCTCTCCAGCCTGCCAATCTTGGATTCACCAGTCCCTGAGGCTATGTGAATTGAGAGAAGCCTCTATCCTGATGCACAGACTTGGGACATTTCAGGCTCTACAATCACATGAGCCGTTTCCTTGATATAAATCTCTCTCTGTGTATATATGTATCTATACGCTTTACTGGTTTTGCTTCTCTAGAGAACCCAGCCTAAGACAGCTGGCAAGCTTTCTGCAGGAAGATGCTCAGCTCTCACTCTGTGGGCTGGGCATACCTATTGCTGCTGTCTCTCACCATCTTCAGTATTAGAGGTCTCTCTTCTGCGTCGAGGAGGTTCTCAGCACAGGAACCCCTGGGGACTTGGCCCAGAGGATGTACTCCACACCAGACTCTTCTTGATGGTAGTGAGATCCTCCTGAACCTTTGCGGAATTGGCCTTTATATAAGCAAATATCATGCCAATTTCAAGGCATGGCCCTCCCACCAGGACAACAAACTGACCAATCCCCATGGTGGAGTACAAATCACTCAATGTCCACAGTAAACTGACCAATCCCTTGCAAGCCTGTGGCCCAGCTAATCATTTTGGGGAAGTTACAATAGTTAGAAAGGTCATATAAAAGGAATTCACTGCACCACAGTGCCCTTATCCCAAGAAATCTCTTTCTGCACCTGGGAAGTTTTCCCTTGAAACATACACACATGTACTCTTACCTTGTTAGGCTACTGCCATAATATTTCCTGTAACAAGGAAGCACATAACCTGCAATCAGCTTGAATGAGATAAGAGAAAAAGAAAAAAAAATTATCACAGAGGGAAAAGAATGTACTTTAACATCTCAGTTTACTAATCCAGACACACTTTTCTATCCACTATGAATACATTCTACCAATATATATTTACTGAGTCATATACCAACCAATTATCTAGTATGTATTATTTTCATTATAAAGTTAATGAAACTTGGTGCAGCAATATTAAGTGTTAATTAATGACAAATCTCTGGCTAGAATCTATTTACTCATATTTTAACGCTCATCCCTTCTTCATACTTCAACTTGCATTACTCACTGCTGTCATTAAAAGGTATGTCATTTATCTAATGAAAGAACTTAGAGTTTAATAAAGAACATTAATACCAAAAGGCCCCGGGAAATCAAACACCTGGAGATGATAGTACTCTATGAGTTTTGTAAAGATGAGTTTCCTGTCTAATAATCTTTAAAAGCATATGCTCTTGAGATTATAGACCTGGAAGAGATTATAGTTTATTTATTTTCCCTTCCAGGCCAATACAACTTTAAAGAGGAAACCAAAGCCTAGAGACAAATACTTTTCTCAAGTTTAACATATTGGGGCCAAAACAGAATTTAAAACTAAATGGCTTTACACATAATTTTGTTTTCTTTCACTCCGTGATGATTATCATAGTATCTTACACATATCTAACCAAAAAGTCTTTTTTTGATTGGCTGTGCTATAACATTTTAAAACTCTCTGCTTTTCCCTACTTTGCAAAACCCACATACCACCTTTGCATTCAATTTCATCCGCAATTACATTTTATGTGACTAATTTTTTATGTTAATGCTGTCTTGTCTATTACGAAGTCTAAGACCCAAACAAAATATAGCTATGTTCTTTATATTTGGAGTTTCCAGAGGTCATCTCACGTTTGGTTTCAAGCTCAAAACTCTCAGTCTCCAGATGTTATCAGACTCAATTCTACTGCCTGGGATGGTTTCTGCTTCTTGAGTTTTCAGTCTTTGAGGTTGTTCATAAAGTGATATGAAATCATTGATAACTCAGAAAAATGGCCTGCAAATTTCCGAATCTTTTTTTTTCCAAATGTTCTTTTCTAAACAGTTGCAATATTTTAACTATGTATGCTATTGGGCCAGCAAACTTAAGGGGCCAGCAAATTTAAGGGAGAAGACGTGCTCTGTTGCATTCTAAGCACGTATTCTTATGCAGTTCACAGACTTTCCTGGCTGACCAAAACTTTCTTAATTCCACATGCATAAAAATAATATCGATAGTATGAAACATTATATTAAGATTTAGTATGTATTAACACTAAGCATGTTCAAGTATGGTGTGATATTCTAGTAGTAAAGATTTATCTAGTAAAACAGGAATCTGAGACTTTTTATACTTTTAAATATTATGGAGATCTACCTCTTTTTCTAATTCCTATAACTTACAAATATGTTCTGTCTTTGCTATCATCGGTTCCTACATTGGTGTTTTGTTTTGTTGTTTTTTCCCCCTTTAATTCAGGTGGCCTTTCCTAAGAATGGCATAATCCCCATCTTTCCCAAGAAGCTCCTCTATTTTTCCTTTAAAAAAAAATTCTATGAATCTTATAAAATATCAAAAACTATTTCATGTTTTTTTTTCAGTGGGAATATGCTCTTCCACACCTTCTCCAATTAGATTAGACACATGCTTGTTTATGCTTAAACACTAAGCACCTAACACAGTTTGAATCCTTTCCCTGAGGTTCAGACAAAAATACTGCTGTGACATGCCTGCTCCACATGCAATTTAAACACAACCAGGTTTGGCTGAATCCATGAGTCAACACAAGCAGGTGATCTCATTATTTGAAGATTTATTTGTTTGCTTCTTTCCATGTATGCATCACTTTTCATACCAAAACAATTGATTTTTTGAGGAAAAGATCCTTATTTGGAAATATAAGGACATACATACATATTTGTATATATATGAGCTGGTGGATTCAAACTGCCAACCTTTGGTTAGCAGCTGAGCTCTTAACCACTGCAGCTATATGAGAAATTGGGCAAATCTGCTGCAAAAGATATCTTTAAAGTATTAAAAAGCAAAAACATGACTTTGAGGACCTGGGTGTGCTTGATCCAAAACGGTGATTGTCAGTCACCTCATATGCACGCAAAAGCTGGAATATGAATAAGGAAGACCAAAAAAAAGAGTTCAAGTCTTTCAATTACGGTGCTGGCAAAGAATATTGAATATACTATGGACAGCAAAAATGAACTAATCTGTCTTGGGAGAAGTATAGCCAGAATGTACCGTAGAAATGAGGAATGCAAGACTTCATCTCACGTACTTCGGACGTGTTATCAGGAGAAGCCAGTCCCTGGAGAAGGACATCATGTCTGGTAAAGTAGAGAGTTAGCAAAAAAGGGGAAAACTCTCAATGAGATGGATTGACATAGTAGCTGTAACAAAGAACTCAAATACAGCAAAGATCTTGACGATGGCGCAGGACTGGACAGTGTTTTCATCTATTGTACATTGTGTCGTTACGAATCAGAAGGGACTCGAAGGCGCCTGACAACAACAACATACATGTGAAATTTATATAAATTGAGGAGATGAAATTTATACACAGACACACAGGCATCATATATTTATAATCCCTGTTTCTTGCTTTTTAATATATCGAGTAGAACTTCCAGAATGTTGTTAAACGATAGTAGTGAGAAGTATTTGGTCCTAATGTCCTTTTATTTCTCATTATCAAACTTAGTAATAAAAGCAATACTTAAATACAGATTTCTTTATTGTTTTATCTTATATAATTTACCAATGTATTGCATTATTTTAAAGTATTTCCAGTGATTAAACTAATTTTGTGTTCCTGGGGTAAATCTTAATCTAAAGTAATGACTCTTTTAATATGATGCTGGATTTAATTTACTTCAAATTTTTTAAGATATTTCACAGTTTGTTAGATATATATTAAACTCTCATAAAAACATTTTATTTACCTTTCTTTTGTTATTTTTATTGGTACTTCTACATAATATTTGAAACTATTGCTGAATACATGGGTATTAAAATTAATTCTGCAATATTCACTTTCCCTTTTCAAGTAAAAGAGCCAGTTTTATCCTGCTTTTCACTTTGATATCTGTTGAATCTTATACTAATATCTCATTTGTCTTTTTTATTATTATTAACTTGCTTAATATGTTTTCATCCTTTCTGTTTTATTTTAAAAGTATTTTCTTATATGCTCATTGTCATCAAGTCAATTCCGACTCAGAGTGACCCTATAGGACAGAGTAGAACCACTCCACAGAGTTTCTAAGAAGCTCCTAGTAGATACAACCTGCCAGCCTTTTGGTCAGTAGCCATAGTTCTTAACCACTATACCATCAGGATTTCCACAAAAACATGGAATGCTTCACGAATTTGTGTGTCATCCTTATGCAGGGGCCATGCTAATCTTTGTATCGGTTCAATTTTAGTACATGCACTACAAAAGTGAGCACCATTTTCTGATAATCACTATGCCTTTTATTTTAAACTAACTTTACAATCTTTGTGTGCTTAGGAGTTCTTACCTATTTACATTTATTTTCATAATATTTATGGTTTCAACTCAAAAACTTGAATTGGTCTGGGTGTGTATCTCTTTCCTTTTGATGACTTGATTTCATTTCGACTATGATCAAGAATCTAGATTTTCAGGTCATCATTTCTTTGAACACCCTAATATAAGAACACATTCCAGCATTTAAGGTAACCTGTCTGTTTACAGTCATTCTTCTTTACAGTTCTTTTCCTTGCGGTTTAAATTGCCCAGAAAACAATGACCAACTGTTTCTACCTGTACAGAGAAAAGTACACAGTTGGATCTTTGTTTTTAGTTTTGGCTAGCCAGTGTATCTTAGAATTAGGAAAACAAATGTGGAATAATTTAATGTCTTCTTTCACCTTGGACTCTTTATTCCTGAAGTTACTCTGAAGTTATACTTTGTGTCACAGAGTTCTCTGTGGTTAGAGACTTTACTATTCATTTCTCTTCTGTATAGTGGCTGGTGTTGAAGTGAATATTTAAAGAAAAATTACAAAGAAGCCCATCAGGATCTTTGATTCTGGCAATCCAATGGCAAAACGGCTTGATCCATTTCTTCCATTTTATTTGCAATACACAAAGTAGATGTTCAAGAATTTAAAAAATTAATAATTATAGAATTTATTTTAACTTTTTTTCCAGATATTTCAGTCTCTTCTCATGACAATAATCAAAGACCTATCTTATTTTTTAATCTCACTCTTTTATTTAAGACTTGATCATATATTTTCTGTTCATAGGTCAAAATCTTTGATGATATAAGTCTGAGAAGGATGCTTCCATAGCTCCTTGCACTCATAAAAGGCATTTATTTAAAATGAGCAAAATATTATATGTGTAAGGCAGTATGTGTAAAGACAAAAATGATCCCCCCCAAAAATATATATACATACTATAAGATAGAGACAATTTTGAATTCTTGTAAAATATTATTTGCCAGTTGAATATCTAGTAAAATAATTATGATTAATGGAATGATCCTGAAATTATAGTGCTTCATAATAAATATTTAATAGACTAGAAGTACAAGCATACTTTTCCAAAACATCTATATTATTTATAGGTAATTTAAAAATACAGGTATTTTTTTTTAAAATGCTCACTTGAGGACTAAAAACAGCGATTTACTTGCTTGTATTATCATGATTATTAAAATTACTAGGTCTGACAAAATTTTGTCTTTTAGATGTGGCTGGGCTAAATAGCGTATCTGCAAAGTGCAATTTTAGAATCACAAGTAACAGCGTAGTGGATAAGGACGTGAACTACTTGACCACGGTGCCTGGGTTGACTTAGTTTCTCTGTCACTTATTACCTATGAAACCTTGAGCAAGTTATTTAACCTCTATGTGTCTCAGGTTGCTCATTTGAAAAACGGCTAACACAATGGACCCACCTCATAATGAAAACCCTGTGAAGATCAAATGTGGTAAAGCACTTAAAACTCTGCCTGGCAGAAAATAAGCAATAGACATTCTTGCTTCTTATCATTGGACTTACAACTTTAAAATGCCCAACATTAAGTTGGGCAATTTTGTTTGAAATCTATTCCATATGATGTGATACTGGTTTATTTTACATTGTTATAAAACCATAAACCAAATACACTTCCATCGAGTCAATTTCAACTCATAGCAACCCTCTGAGAAGACATACGGGGTTCCAACAACCTGCCTTTTGGTTAACAGCTGAGAGCTTTAACCACTGCTTCACCAGGGCTCCTCTGGATACAATATAGACATGCCTTCTAAAGGGGGATTGAGAGGCACACAGGAACCACTGCTTCTTAGCACTTCTAGGCAAATGTCAAAAGTGTCCTGATTATGACTGAGTCATACACTTATCATGGACTTATATACTCAATGGTTATTGGCTCCCGCCTCTGGATTTCTCATTTCTTGGATCCACCCTGAGTCTTCCTTTCTCTTCCAGGTTTGCAGTTGAGTCATTCTCTCAGCCTTCTTTCTGTCAGTAAAAGGTTGGATTTCCAAAGGCCCTTTTCACTTTTTCCAATCTCTTCCTCTTTCAGGCACTGTTTCTGACAATGGAAATCTCTTAAAATTGTGTTCATTTTTTCTATCAAATTGTCTTTTATTGATAGATTTCTTTATATATTCTGAGTACAAGCCTTCCATTCATTTTAAATGTTACCAATATCTTCTTCCAGTATGTGGCTTGACACTTAAACTTTTCATTAAAAAAATATATTATTGTGGTTCAATTTGTCAATCTTTATCTTTATGGTTAATATTTTTTAAGTTCTACTTATGAATCTTTTTTTAATCCGGGATCAAGTTGATATTCTTCTGTATCATGGAGCTATCCTAGGTCTCCTTTCCAGAAAGTTGATTGTATTTCATACCACATTTGGACATAAAATACCCCTATAAATGATTGGAAGGCATTAATCTTTCTTTTTTTTTTTTTTTCCACATATGCCCTCAAACTTCATGAACACATGCCATGCTCTTCCAAGACTTCTCTGACCAGGGAATCCTCAGCAGTGAAAATAATGGGAAGGTAGACCTTGAGATTCTCCTGTTCAGGAAGCTTCCAGCAGAGGAATGAAATCTGAGTACTTCTATTCTCTGTAGACTATACCGTTGAGCCTTCCAGATCTCTCCGCATGGGAGTTGCCTCTCCACGTGTGTTCTCAAAAAGTCTTACAATGACCATGTCATGACCCTAAACTCTTTCTCCTTCCCCAATCATCTTTTCATAAAACTTGGGAGTACGGCCTGGAAAGCTAGAGTTGCAGAAAGAGTGGTGATTGTAGTAGCCCACTGCCATTGAGTCAATTCTGACTCATAGCTACGCTATAGGACAGGTAGAGCTGCCCCACGGAGTTTCCAAGGAGTGGCTGTGGATTCAAACTGCCAATCTTTTGGTCAGCAGCTGTAGCACTTAGCCACTACACTGCTAGGGTTTCTGGTGATTGTAGTAAAGATCAATTATATTATCAGTTTACTAACCCTTATAGCCTCCCTTATAGCTCACATAAGGGACCATATAGGGATTAGTTGGAAATCCTGGTGGTGTAGTAATTAAGAGCTAAGGCTGCTAACCAAATCTACCAGGCACTCCTTGGAAATCATATGGGGCAGTTCTATTCAGTCCTACAGCGTCGCTCTGAGTCGGAATAGACTCGACTGCAATGGGTTTGGTTTTTGGTTTACAGGGATTAGTAAAGTGACAATATAATTGATGTGTCAGAATCAACTTCACAGCCAGGGGTTTGGGTTTTTTAGTAGAGTCGCTGTGAGTTGGAATCCACTGAAGACAATGGGTCTAAGGGTCCTCTTTAGAACTGGATCCCTGGTGGCCGCAGTGGTTAATTGTTTGAGTGCTAACGAAAAGGTTTTTTAGTTCGAATCCACCAGCTGCTCTTTGGAAACCCTATGAGGCAGTTCTCCTCTGTCCCATAGTGTAACTGCAAGTTAGAAAAGTTAAAGTTGACTGAGGGCGATGGATTTTTTTTTTTTTTTTTTGTCGTGGTTTGTTTGTTTGTTTTTAGAACTGGACACACTGAGAACCTTGGTATCAAAAGTAGGTTCTAGTTTCAACAGCAGAAGTCTGATCATTCTATAGTTTCTTAAGTAAAACTAGAGATCCTCCTCCTCCTCATAAAAAAAAAAAAAAAAAAAAAAAAAAAAACCCAGTGCATTTATTTGCTAAATTTCAAATCAGGATACTATTGCTGCTCTATACTAAATCATAGATATTCTTTTTTTTTTTTTTTAATGGCAGAGAATAAACCAGCAAAGACCATATTTACAGAAAAAAAAAGTGCATTGCACATTTCAAGGAATGTAATCTAAACCATAAAATAATCTTACTTTACTTCCAATAGAATTATCTAGTAAATTTCACATTTAGTATTCCAAGTGGGTGGGTGGATAAAGAAATGAAATAACTTCTACTAGCATAACTCTTATTAATGGTTCAGTCCTACATAACAAGTTAGGGATTTATTCCTTATTATGTAGCATCTTCTATACAAAATCATTCAGTGAATCTTTCAGTTATTAAGTGCACATGAGATTTGTTTTTGTGCTCTGATATCTCTTCTAGAAATGAAGTTATAACACAGATTATGTGAAAATTTACAAGGTGCTAATGAGCTTTCTTCAAACACCACAAATTATTTAAGTAACTTAATGCTGTTGTTAATTTTAGTTCAGAGCAGTTTTCACACTTATGTGAGGCAGCCACATAATTTATTTCTCTGTTTTCAAACTTTCAAGTATAAATTGAAAACATAAGCATAATATAATGTCAAAGATAGTGACATTAATTTATTTCTTTCAGAGGTTTATATGTTAAAAAACATTTTTATTTCAAGGAAATATAATACATAATAACATGATTGATTTTGATTTTAGCTTTGAAATGAGGACATGTAATGGAATTTTAATACATTTATACAGAATATTTAATTTCAATTGATTTTGGTTTTATGTACTTTACTGAAATTCAATCCATGTGTATATTTACACCAAAAACTTATAACCGTCCTCATTCCATTGCACGTGAAGACCAAATTGATTTTTGTTTTGTATGGAGATGAAAAGATTGGGTAACCTTAGTTTTTTATTTTCTTTTGGAATCCTGGGAGCTGAAAGCTAAGTCTAATTCACAGTCACACGCAAGGATAAGGATCCAGGAGAAAGACAGGGAATTCCGAGGGACTTTTTTTAGTGGAGGGTGAATTCTGTACTTATTTGGGCCAGGCATTAACTCTGGGATCTCAGGTTACAGGAGATTTACATGTGATCTTCTAATCCTAAAAACTAGGAAAATGGGCATTAGCAGAGAGGTGGACAGTATCTCTAAGAATGAAGAAAACAATACAAATTAAAATACCTAGATGCACTTAATTACCACAAAGGAAATAACTGAAACTTAATCAGCACTGATCTTTTCAATACTTGAGTTAATAAAGTGATATTCTGTTGTTCTTGTTATTGTTGTTAGGTGTAGTCAGGTTGGTTCTGACTCGTAGGAACCCTATGTACAACAGAACGAAATACAGCTTGGTCCTAAGCCATCCTTGCTGTTGCTATGTTTGAGCCCATTGCAGTCAGTGTGTCAATCCATCTCATTTACGGTCTTCCTCTTTTTCAGTGACCCTCTACTTTACCAAGCATGATGTCCTCTTCCAGGGACTGATCCCTTCTGATAACATGCCTAAAATGTGTGAGACAAAGTCTCACCATCCTTGCCTTTCAGGAGCATTCTGGCTTTGCTTCTTCCAAGACAGATTTTTTGTTGTTTTCGCACTCCATGGTATATTCAATATTCTTTGCCAACACTATAATTCAAACGCATCAATTCTTCTTTGGTCTTCCTTATTCATTGCTCAGCTTTCACATGCATATGAAGCAATTGAAAACACCCATGTCTTGGATCAGGTGAATCTTATTCTCCAAGGTGACATCTTTGCTTTTTAACAATTAGGTTTAATAATTGAATTTATAAAGTGATATTCTGAATGGAAGTATATTTAACACTTTTGAGAACAAGACCTGAGGTTTTCCAGATGCAGGACTAAAATTCAGGTTTCAGTGTTTATAACTACAGAATCTTGAGAAATGTACTCACGATCTCTAAATATCAATTTTCTTATCTGTGAGATGTAATACCTCATAAAATGAGTTCTAGGATTAAATGATTTAATAAAGTATAAGTACTTAGTTGGGGGCCTTATACAGGTTAGGTTTCACTGAATTTTTGAATATTAGTTTATTGCCTTTTCTAAACAATAAGGTATATGACATAGACGAGTAATAATATTAATAAGAATAAAAATAATATAAAATAGTAGTGACCTTTTATTGAATTTATAATATGTGCTGAGGATTAGTTTAGTAATTTACGTAAGATCAATCCCTTCAACAACTCTAGGCAGAGAAGAATAAAGTGATGCTTAGAGAGTCTGTGTAACTAGCGTAGTCTTATGGCTAGTGAAAAAAAGAGAAAAAAAACAACTGTAAATCTAGCCCATGGGTAAACTTAAAGAGAGGTCCGATCCACCCCCCACCCCCCAAAAAGTATATGCTAACTAATGCACTTATTATTAGCAAGAAACCACTAATGGTTTCTACCTTATATTACCATCCTTAAGTTTTTGAAACTGCAACTTCTTTATTTTGAAAGTAACACAAATTCCCATCAGGTCTGGAGATGTTGAGCACACTAATTAGCTTCTGCTTTGAAAACCACATTTGCAAGCATATGTGCCTTGTACATTTTAGTTAGAGTTTTCGAACTCTACCATAGGGTAGCACCTTGCCTTGACATTGTTACTCTACAAACAGATGGCAAATTCTTTGCTGATTTTTGATTTTCAACTGTTTTTTTTGTTTGTTTTTTGTTTGTTTTTTTGCCGAGACATTTAAAATCCTAAGCATCCATGCATTTTGGACATATGTACGTGTAATTTTATATAGGTAGGAAAATAAATTTTTGATAATATAAGGTTTAACTAGGTAATTACTGGATGAATGACTTTTTTCTCTAAGTTTTTCATACTCAATTCCTCATTGCATCTTCCACTTAAGCTGGTTTAATAACGGCAGTTCTAACCTATGGTGTAGTTTTATAACTGACTTATCTAATTTTGATTACATAGCTTCAGATGCAAAATTCATTTAAATATTGTATCATAAAAGTTGAAAGGAGCATTTATATTTCCTTCAATTGCATTTAAATTTTTTTTTTTGTTGTTAAAATCTGAACTATTTAACTTTAGAGGTTAGAGTTTGGAGGTTAACACCATTTATTTGATTTTAATCAAATATTGTATCTTAATGATGAAGATCAAAGACTATAGCCTTCAGATGGTTACACTTGAACATAAAGGAGACAAAAATTCTCATACTGGGCCAATAAGCAACATCATGATAAATGGAGAAAATATTGCAGTTGTCAAGGAATTTATTTTATTTGGATCCACAATCAATGGCCATGGAAATAGTAGTCCAGAAATCAAATGATCTAAGAAACAACTTTTGGTTTCCTTCTATCTGGAGTAAAGGAAAATGAAGGAAACCAAAACCTTAAGGAAACTATTAGTCTACAGAACTAAGGGCCCACATGAACCACAGCATCCTCTAGCCTGAGACCAGAAGAACTAGATGGTGCCCAGCTACCATTATCAACCACTTTGATCAGGGACACAATGGAAGATTCCAGTTAGAATGAGAGAAAAATGTAGAATAAATCTAAAGTTCGTTAAAAAAGATCAGATTTGCTGGACTGATGGAGACTGGAGAAACCCCTGAGACTATCATCCTAAGACACCCTTTTGATCTAGAATTGAAGCCACTCCCATAGACCACCATTCAGCCAAATAATAGATTGTCCTACAAAATAAGCAATAACACCCATGAAAAATGGGCTCCTTAGAACAATCAATTACATGAGACCAAATGGGCAACATTTGCCCAAAAGTAAAGATTGCAGACAAAAAGTGGCAGAGAAACTGGACAGGTAGAAACAGATGGAACACAGGGTGGAAATGGGGAGAGTGCTGACACATTGGGAGGATAGCAAACAATGTCATAGAACAAATTTTTTATGAACTGTTGAATGGGAAACTAATTTGCTATTTAAACATCCACCTAAAACACAATAAATTATTCAAAAAAAAGAAATCAGACAACTTATTGCCTTGGTGAAATCGTCTGCAAAAGACCTCTTTAAAGCGTTAAAAAGCAAAGATGTCACTCTGAGGACTAAGGTGTTCCTGACAGAAGCCATGGTATTTTCAAATACGTCATATGCATGCAAAAGCTGGACAATGAATAAGGACGGCTAAAGAGGAATTGATGCCTTTAAATTATGGTGTTGGCAAAGAACATTGAACATACCATGGACTGCCAGAAGAACAAACAAGTCTGTCTTGAAAGTACAGCCAGAATGCTCCTTAGAAGTGAGGATGGAGAGACTTCTTCTCACATACTTTGGACACGTTATCAGGAGGGTCTACTCTCTGGAGAAGAACATCATATTTGTGAAGTAGAGGGTCAGAGCAAAAGAGGAAGGCCCTCAATGAGATGGATCGACACAGTAGCTGCAATAATTGGCTTAAACATACCAACAATTGTAAGAATAGTGCAAGATGGGGCAGTATTTCATTCTGTTGTACATAGGGTCATCATGAGTTGTAACTGATCAGATGGCACCTAACAACAACAACATTGTATCTTTGTATAAACAACTGCCTCAATTCTAAATACTAAACAGGGCTTTGTATCTCCTAATAGCCCTGTGCTTTTCTTCTCAATCATCTTTATTGATAAGTAATGACCATTAAATTTTCACACTGCATGGGAGTTTTGAAATTATTTAGTTAAATATCTTTCTTTTACAAGTTTAAAAACTAAGGATCAGGAAATTTAATAGGCCTTTCCAAAATTACACAAGTCATGGAACAATTTAAACCCTGAATTGATTAGGATTTCATTTTCACCACACAAAGAAATGTCCTTATAAACTGCCATTTATGTAAGAAAATTATAGTACATTCAACCTCTATTGTCTTTTTAGGGAGAATAAAACAAAATAAGAATTTGTCCTAGGCCTCTAATTTCTAGAGATAACTGTGTAAAAAATAAGTAATAGCAGATAATTTAGAAATGGACATAAGTCAAACTCACAAACTTAATGTGGAGGTATGTATGTTCACACATAGACTTGTATACATGTAGTTCCTAAGTACACACTTTGTTTGCAAAAACAAACCAAACCTGTTGCCATAGAGTTGATTCCGACTCATAGTGACCATATTGTTTGCAATGCCCATACAAATACACAAACAATTAGGCTTGGAAATTCTGAAAAAGACTGTGAAAGAAGTTTTGGGTTGAAACATGTATCATAATAATATTTATTTAAGATCCGTAATATGCACCCTTTTCAGCTAAAGAACATTTCTGTGTAGAAAAGAGATTTGAACTCTGACCAAGATGAAAGGAAAAAATTATTCAGTATAGGCCGAGCTTTAATTGCCAGCTTGCTTCAATGCCCTCACTTCTTGTATCAGATCCTTCTCAATTTCCACTTTATATTATTTCCACCCTATTTCATTCTAGTGTACTGCAATATAGGAAACCCTATATATATATATGCAAAATAGGAAACCCTGGTGGCTTAGTGGTTAAATGCTATGGCTGCTAACCAAAAGGTTCGCAGTTCAAATCTGCTAGTCGCTCCTTGGAAACTCTACTGGACAGTTCTACTCTGTCCCATAGGGTCGCTATGAGTCAGAATCGACTTGATGGCAGTGTTCTTTTTAGTGGGTTTACTGCAATATTTATCATTACTATTAGCCTATGCCCCCTCTTGTCTGTCAGTTGTTCCTGCTGCGGGGGTTTGCATGTTGCTGTGATGTTAGAAGCTATGCCATTAGTATTCAAATACCAGCAGGGTCACCCATGGTAGACATGTTTCAGCTGAGCTCCCAGACTAAGACAGACTAGAAAAAAGGACCCAGCAGTCTACTTCTAAGAAAAAAAAAAAAAAAAAATTAACCAGTGAAAACCTTATGAATAGCAGAGGAACTTTATCTGATATAGTGTTGGAGATTAGCTCTCCCAGGTTGAAAGGCACTCAAAACACAACTGCAAAAAAGCCACCTTCTCAACTGTGCCGACCTTAATGATTTGGATGGAGTCAAGCTTTTGGGACCTTCAGTTGCTGATGTGGCACTGCACAAAATGAGAAGAAACAGCTGCAAATATCCATTAATAATCAGAATGTGGAATGTATGAAGTATGAATCTAGGCAAATTGGAAATCATCAAAAATGAAATGGAATGCATAAACTTCAACATAATAGGAATTAGTGAACTGAAATTGACTGGTATTGGCCATTTTGAATCAGTCGTCTGGTCTACTGCACCGGGAATGACAACTTGAAGAGGAACAACATTGCATTCATCATCAAAAAGAAAAGTTCAAGATTGTCCTAAAGTACAACACTGTCAGTGATAGGAAAATATGCATATGTCTACAAGGAAGACCAGTTAATACAACTATTTTTCAAATTTATGCACCAACTACTAAGGCCAAAGGTGAACAAACTGAAGATTTTTATCAACTTCTGCAGTCTGAAATTGATCGATCACGCAACTGGGATGCATTGATAATAACCGGTGATTGGAATGTGAAAGATGAAAACAAAGAAGAAGGATTGGGAGTTGGAAAATATAGCCTTGGTAATAGAAACTATGCCAGAGATTACATGATAGAATTTTGTAAGACTAACTACTTCTTCGTTGCAAATACCTTTTTTTTTTATAACATAAACAATGACTATACACATGGACCCTGACAAACAGAATACACAGGAATCAAACTACATCTGTGGAAAGAGAAGATGGAAAAGCTTAATATCATCAGTTAGAACAAGCTGGGGGCCAACTTCAGGAGAGACCATCAATTGCTCATATGCAAGTTCAAGTTGAAACTGAAGAAAATTAGCACAAGTCAATGAGAGCCAAAACACAGCCTTTAGTATATCCCATCTGAATTTAGAGACCATCTCAAGAGTAGATTTGACACATTGAACAGTAATGACCGAAGACCAGATGACTTGAGGAATATCATCAAGGAATTGTACATGAAGAACGCAAGACACATGAAAGAAAGAAAAGACCAAAATGGATGCTGGAAGAGCCCCTTAAACTTGGTGTAGAACGTCAAGTAGCTAAAGCAAAAAGAAGGAATGATGAAGTAAAAGAGCTGAACATAATATTTCAAAGGGCGGCTCGAGAAGACAAAGTAAAGTATTATAATGATATGTGCGCAGACCTGGAAATAGAAAACCAAAAAGGAAGAACGTGCTCAGCATTTCTCAAGCTGAAATAACTGAAGAAAAATTCAAGCCTCAAGTTGCCATAGCGAAGGATTAAACAGGGAAAACATTAAACGACTCGGGAAGTATCAAAAGAAGATGGAAGGAATACAGAGTCACAATACCAAGAAAGAATTGGTCAACATTCAACAATTATTGGAGGTAGCGTATGATCAGGAAATGATGGTACTAAAGGAAGACGTTAAAGCTGCACTGAAGGTTTTGGCAAAAAACAAGGCTCCAGGAATTGATGGAATATCAACTGAGATGTTTCAACAAGTGAATGTAGCACTGTAAGTGCTCACTCATCTGTGCCAAGAAAATTGAAAGAGAGCTACCTGGTCAACCAACTGGAAGATATCCATATTTATACCTATTCTCAAGAAAGGTAATCCAATCGAATGCCAAAATTATCAAACAATATCATTAACATCACATGCAATTAAAATTTTGCTGAAGATCATTCAAAAGTGATTGCAGCAGTATATCAACAGGGAACTGTCAGAAATTCAAGCAAGATTTAGGAGAACATGGAACCAGGGATATCATTGGACCTTGGCTGAAAGCAGAGAATATCAGAAAGATGTTTACCTGTGTTTTATTGACTATGAAAAGGCATTCAACTGTGTGGATCATAGCAAAATTACGGATAACATTGTGAAGAATGGGAATTCCAAAACACTTAATTGTGCCCATGAGGGACCTATAAGCAGATCACGAGGCAGTTGTTTGAACAGAACGACGGGTTGCTTCGTATTTTAAAGTCAAGAAAGGGGTATGTCTGGGTTGTATCCTTTCAGCATACCTATTCAATCTGTATGCTGAGCAAATAATCTGAAAATCTGGACTGTATGAAGTATAACAAGGCACCAGGATTGGAGAAAAACTCATTATCAACCTGCATTATGCAGATGACACAACATTGCTTGCTGAAAGTGAAGAGGATTTGAAGCATTTATTGATGAAGCTTAAAGACCACAGATTTCAGTATGGATTATACCTCAACATGAAGAAAACAAAAAGCTTCACAACTGGACCAATATGTAACATTATGACAGATGGAGAAAAGATTGAAGTTGTCAAGGATTTCATTTTACTTAGATTCACAATCAACGCCCATGGAAGTAGCAGTTGAGAAACCAAAAGATGCATTGCTTTGGACAAATCTTCTGCAAAAGACCTCTTTAAAGTGTTGAAAAGCAGAGCTTTCACCTTGAAGACTTAGGTGAGCCTTACTCATATTATCGTGTTTTTGACCGGCTCATATGCATGTGAAAGGTAGATGACGAATAAGGAAGACCGAAGAAGAATTGATGCCTTTGAATTATGGTGTTGGAGAAGAAAATTGAATATACCTTGGACTACCAAAACAATGAACAAACCTGTCTTGGAAGAAGTACAATCAGAATGCTCCTTAAAAGTAAGGACGGCAAGACTATGTCTCACATGATTTGGACATGTTATCAGGAGGGATCAGTCCCTGGAGAAAGACATCATGCTTGGTAAAGCAGACAGTCAGTGAAAAAGAGGAAGACCCTTTATGAGATGGATTGACACATTGGCTGCAACAATGAGCTCAAGCATAACAATGATTTTGAGAATGGCGCAGGACCAGGCACTGTTTCATTCTGTTGTAACTGAGGTCACTATGGGTTGGAATTGACTCAATGCCACCTAACAACAACATTATCCTGTATGACATGTTGTCAAACATTTTGAAGAAATCTGTTTGTTTTGAAATATTTCAAATATATGAGGTATAAAGAATATAAAAATTCTCTATCTCCACAGTGGAACACACCCAATCACTGATCACATTCCTCTCCCACAAAGAGGTATTTAATATTCTGAATATATGTTTATTACTCCCCTAAATTTCTTCTCTCTATATTTTACTATACATATTTAGATATATGTACATGTGTGTACACAGATATGTGTGTACGTATGTGTGTGTGTATATATGTGTATTATATATGTGTGTGTATTATATATATGGGTATTATATACATGGGTATATATATATGGGTACTATACATATGTGGGTATTATACATATGTGTGTGTTATATATGTATTTATAAAAAAAAAAATTTTTGTTTTTTTTATAAATACATTTATATCTATAGATAGATAGATGATAGATAAAAGATAGATGATGGATGGATGGATGGACGGATGGGTGGATGGGTGGATGGATGGATGATATTCTGCAGACCCTGGTGGTATAATGGTTAAATGCTATGGCTGCTAACCAAAAGGTTGGCAGTTTGAATCCACCAGGCACACTTGGAAACTCTATGGGGAAGTTCTACTCTGTCCTATAGGTTCTCTACGAGTCAGAATGGACTCGACAGCAATGGTTTTTTATACATACCTCCAAACATTATGAATAAACTAGGATTATTCATATCAACATAGATGAATCTCAAACAAAAAGAACATAGCTAGTTGGTGAAAAATCATGTAGTATAATGGCAATTATAGGAAATTTTTCTTAGTCCTAAGTCTGTAAGCATTTTACATTTCCCTATGTCTTTTCTAGTTTTATACAACATGTAGCTTGCTAAACAATTAATGGCATTTCGGGATTAAATACACACACACACACAGAAAAATTCTACTCTCTGCTTATTAACATGTTGAGTCATGTGAACTTGATTCTAGGGCCTAGTGACTTCCAGAATGTGGCTCAATAAGGATTACTGTCATTATCATTTTACCACACACAGAATGGACTAGTATTATTTCCTTCCTGTCTCTTGACATCTGACATTGTGGTTTGGCATCTAAGAGCTTTATTTACCAAAATGCGCATTGAAGTCATTCACACCAGCTGTTCATTCTCTATTTTTACTGCTTCCATTTTACCACTATCTGGCAGAAATACGTATAAGTCTTTTAAATCTTCATCAACTGGTCTGTGGTATAATGCAATATGTAGAATATTAACTGCTCACCAATAGCATTTGCCTTCAGGAAGTAATTTACCTAAGATTCATAACCTCTGATACACGTAACCTAACTATACTTCTTTGTTAATTGGACCTCTTAACATGTTAGCACAAAGATCTTCAGAAGACATGAGAGACCATTTGAATACAAACTTACTACTTTGAGTTGCTGTCCTTTTCTTTCCTTTGTTTTTGTCCTCTGTTATAGAAACTCATTCAGCATCGAGAGTAAGATAAAACAATTAAATTAATTAAAAGTTCTAAGCAAGAATAGGAGACAATAATAATTCAAAAGAAGAAATAATAATTACCAAATAGTTAATTCTGAAAACGCTGAAGTTTTCCCGTTAGAATTCAATGATAAAAAAAAAAAAAAAGCTACCCCAGCCCTTAGCAAAAGTGCTTCCCTTGTGATAGCAAAAACAATCACATCAGAGACATATACTGGGGAAATGTAATGAAGAGCAATGAAACATAACTGAAATGCTCTTGGCCGTTCGGGTCAGGCCTTCACTGGATTAGAGGTCCATAGTATTAGGCGCATCTCTTGAAATTGCTGTTTAATGTCAGTTTAATGTAGGTGAGTATATTCTTCTGCTCTGTTTAAATTAGTAAAAATTATATTTTGAAACCCACAAATGCAGAGACAACCCCAGGTAAATCTACCAATAATATTAAAGGACCAAACTAACCTGTAGAAAAAGGTCCAGCTTTAATAGCAGTGATAGACACACTCTTAACATTTCTCATTATTGTCTGCATTTATGTTCAAACAAGAAACTGACAGACCAAAAACAGTTATTATTTTGAAAAATGACATAGTTTAATAAACATTTACCAAGAAAAATAATTGTGTTATATTGGTAATATGTTATTTTACCAGAATAAATTATATTTAACATCACCTTGTCTTCATTTAAATATTCCATAGTCTCATCATTCATCCTGAAGTTACACACATGCACACACACAAACATACAATAAATACCACTTGCTTTTCTTTTTTTAAAATTTTTATTGTGCTTTAAGTGAAAGTTTACAAATCAAGTCAGTCTCTCACACAAAAACTTATATACACCTTGCTACATACCCCCAGTTGCTCTCGCCCTAATGAAATAGCCCACTCCCTCCCTCCACTCTCTCTTTTCATGTCCATTTCACCAGCTTCTAACCCCTTCTACCCTTTCATCTCCCCTCCGGGGAGGAGATGCCAACATAGTCTCAAGTGTCCGCCTGATCCAAGAAGCTCACTCCTCATCAGCATCCCTCTCCAACCCATGGTCCAGTCCAATCCATGTCTGAAGAGTTGGCTTTGGAAATGGTTCCTGTCCTGGGCCAACAGAAGGTCTGAGGACCATGACCACTGGGGTCCTTCTAGTCTCAGTCAGACCATTAAGTCTGGTCTTTTTATGAGAATTTGGGGTCTGCATCCCACTGCTCTCCTGCTTCCTCAGGGGTTCTCTGTTGTGTTCCCTGTCAGGGCAGTCATTGGTTATAGCCAGGCACCATCTAGCTCTTCTGGTCTCAGGCTGATGTAGTCTCTGGTTTATGTGGCCCTTTCTGTCTCTTGGGCTCGTACTTACCTTGTGTCCTTGGTGTTCTTCATTGTCCTTTGATCCAGGTGGGTTGAGACCAATTCGTGCATCTTAGATGGCTACTTGCTAGCATTTAATACCATTTATTTTGACCTGTATAGGAAATATAGCTTTTTTCTTCCTTCTTTCAAATCTTCTATTTATTTTTTTGACCTTTGGCCTTGAAATAACAGTTTTTCTCTAGTGGTAATTCATCTAGTCATCACAGATACAGGAGTTACACAAAGATAGAGAATAAACAGATAGAGATCACGATTTCTAACCAGCACAAACCAGAAGAGACAATGTGTTCTTTCATTGTAGCTCTCCCCTAGAATGTGGCCTTCTCTGCTGTTTTTTTTTTTTTTTTTAATGATATTTTTGGTAAACATATACACAGCAAAATCCACTCCCATTCAACAACTTCCAGACATAGTTATCAGTGACATTGGTTACATTTTCACATTGTCTCAAAATTCTCATTATTTCTCTTCTAGTTTTTTACTGCCATTGACTTAAACTCCCTGTCCCCCAACATTCTCATCTATGCATTAGAATGGATATTGTCCATTTGGTCCTATATACATAATTTTTTAGAGGATCATAATACACAAGGTTGATAATCTTAACATTTTCAGTTAAACTGTTATTTAGTTTAAAGGTGACTTCAGGGACAATTTCAATGAAAAGTTTAAAGAGTAACTCAGGGCAATAGCATTGGGAATTCCTCCAGTCTTAGTACATCCAGTAAATTCTGGATTCTTTAAGAATTTGAAGTTCTGTTCTATAATATTCTCCCTTTCTATCAGGATCTATCTGTTGTGCCCCTGATTAGAACATTTGACAGTGGTAACCAGACACCATCTACTTCTTTTGGTCTCAAGGCAGAGGAGGCAGTGGTACATGGAGACCATCAGCTAGTGTAGTCTTTTTTTCTCTGAATCTTGGGTTTCCTTCTTCCTCTTTTGTTCCAGATGAATAGAGACCAATAGTTGTTGGCCTTCACTTCTGGAGCAACACATACTCACCAGCTATACCTAAGACCTTTAAAATATGAAACATAAATAATCTAGTAGACATGATATGGTAGCATGAATGTGCCATCTGTAGAGAAACATGCCATTTATTTTTCTTTCAAGATATTGATGTCTTTTAAATGCTACACAATTTCTAGATGAAACAAAAAGGTGTGATTTACTGACTTACCTTGTTTCTAATATATAATTGCAGAAAACCAGTTTAGGTGCCCATTCCTGCGCCATCTTCATGACAATTCCTATGTTTGAGTCTATTGTTATACCTATTGTGTCAATTCATCTCATTGAGGATTTCTCTTTTTCTTTTGCTGAGCTTCTTCTCTATCAAATATGATGTTCTCTTCTACAGTTTGGTCTTTCCCAATGACTTGTCAAAAGTAAGAAAGCCAAAGTTTCATCATCCTCTCTTCTAAGGAGCACTATGGTTGCATTTCTACTAAGACTGATTTGTTTGTTCTTCTGGCAGTCCAGGGTATATCAATACTCTTCACCAACACCACAAAGCAAATGCATCAATTCTTCTGAATTTCTTTTTTTCATTTTCCAGCTTTTGCGTGTATATGAGGTGGTTGAAAAGACTTGGGTCAATTATCAAAATGACCTCTTTGCTTTTTTAAAAACTTCCAAGAGGTCTTTTACAGCAGATTTTCTCAATGGAGTTTGTCATTTGATTTATGGACCACTGCCTCCATGGATATAACTTTTTTTTTTTTTTTTAATCCAAGTAGAGTTAAATCACTGACAATTTTAATTTATCCTTTTTTATTATTATATTGTTTATCACAGTCACAAAATTCACCAAAACCAAGGGGAAATCAAACTATTAGAACTAAAAAGATTAATTTGAGCTGAAGTGTTGGAGAGCAAAGTAAGTTAAAAAAACAGGGGAGAGGAGGTATGGAGTTGACACAGAAGATAGGAGATCCTAGCTGCTGGCATCCAGAGAACTCAGCTCATTGCAACCATTTTGGGATGGGGCTGGGGAACATCCTGAACAAAGAACATAGGCTGGATGCTAAACTAAGGAAGGTGTAGTCTGATTAAGATAGCACCGATTGACTGTGGGATTTCACAGGCCATGAACTTGGGAGGGAGTACAGGGAGGATAACCACATCAAGTGAGTACTACTGAACCTTGTCAAGACCCAAGACTGACAGTCTCTAGGCCCCTTATACACTTAAGTTCTATGAGGTCCATCCTTCAGCCAGGGCAAGAGAAAAAACATCAAACAGGCAACGCAGAAGAAAACAAGTGGCTCCCTTCCCACAACTGGACACCGTGGGCAAGCCTGTAAGGGTTGCCCATGAGGGAAAGAAATAAAGCACTCCCTGCCCTCACTTCAGGAAAGCTAAGCCCCACCACTTCCATTCACTTCCTTGGCCAGTGGAAAAGTCTCATGTATGTGCAATTAGCCACAGGGAGAAAGTTATGCACCAATTCTACATAGGGAAAGAAAGGAACCAGCCTCAGGAGTGTAGTCTGGGCTAGAGCCAAGCCAGAGTGACCTTAACACATTAGCAAAGTCAGCCACTTTAGGGAAAACAAGTTGGAATAAGCACCCAGTAAATTAAAACTCTTCAAAATACCTAAAAGCAATGGCAATAAATTTGAAGCTGAGAGTAATAAAGATAAATCCTCAGAGAGAACTTCTGACTCAGTGTTGAAAAAAATCTAAGGACAAGAGTACCCTGTAGCGAACTTAGGAGAAGATAGTGGAGGCAAATCTCAAAATATCAAAAGAAGACATTAAAATATCCCATACTCAACAAAAAAATATTAAAATACACAAAATCACAAGTGAAGAAGGACCAATGAAAATTAAAAAAAGAAAAAATGAAGAAGAGGAAATTTTTTCCATTATCTTGGAGACCAAGGTAATGGGAAAAACTAGAAGAATTTCAGACAATAGTGTTAAATATGCTTAAAGAAAGCAGAAAACAAACTAACAGAAATCAGGAAATGAATCATAGAACAAAAAGAAAAATTCAAGAAGGAAATTGAAAATACCAAATATAAAAAAAACTAAAGAGAATTAATGTAACTTAAGAATAATATAACTGAATTAAAAAATGGAAGAGAAACATTTAACAATAGAGTTTGACAGACAGGAGATAGAATATATGAACTAGAAGATGGAATAACTGAACTTAATGTCTCAAGTTAAACAAGAGAAAAGAACGACAAAACAAAGAAGTTAAAAACGCCAAATGCAAATGTGGAATTCAATTAAGAAAACTAACATTAGAATTATTGGCATCATGATAATAATAAATGCACGAAAAGAATTTTCCAAGGGATAATCACAGGCAATTTCCCACACATGAACTGGGAACCAAGCCTGCAAGTACAGGAAGCTACATGAACTTCAATTACAAGAAATACAAAGAGGTTCACCCCATGTCACATTTCAATAAAATTTTTGAAAATCAAAGACTAGGAAAGAATTTTCAAAGGAACAATATAAAACCGCAGTATAACATATTGAGGGTCCTTTGCAGGAATTAGCATGGAATTTTCTCCAGAAAACAATGGTTGTTGTTGTTAGGTGCCGTCGAGTTGGTTCCAACTCATAGTGACACTATGCACAGCAGAACGAAACATTGCCCAGTGCTGTGCCATCCCTAAAATTGTTGTTATGTTTAAGCTCATAGTTGCAGTCACTGTGTGTGTCATTCCACCTCGTTGAGGGCCTTCCTCTTTTCTGCTTACCCTGTGCTTTGCCAAGCATAACATCCTTCTCCAGGGACTGATCCCTCCTGACAACATGTCCAAAGTATGTAAGATGCAGTCTCACCATCCTTGCTTCTAAGGAGCATTCTGGTTGTACTTCTTCCAAGACAGAATTGTTCGTTCTTTGGTAGTCCATGGTATATTCAATACTCCTCGCCAACACCATGATTCAAAGGCATCAATTCTTCTGTGGCCTTCCTTATTCATTGTCCAGCTTTCACATGCATATGATGCGATTGAAAACACCATGGCTTGGGTCAGGCGCACCTTAGTCTTCAAGGTGACATCTTTGCTTTTCAACACTTTAAAGAGGTCTTTTGAAGCAGATTTACCCAATGCAATGTGTCATTTGATTTCTTGACTGCTGCTTCCACGGCTGTTGATTGTGGATCTAAGTAAAATGAAATCCTTGACAACTTCAATCTTTTCTCCGTTTATCGTGATGTTGCTCATTGGTCCAGTTGTGAGGATTTTTGTTTTCTTTATGCTGAGGTGCAATCCATACTGAAGGCTGTGGTCTTTGATCTTCATTAGTAAGTGTTTCAAGTCCTTTTCATTTTCAGCAAGCAAGGTTGTGTCATCTGCATAAGACAGGTTTTAATGAGCATTCCTCCAATTCTGATGCCCCGTTCTTCTTCATATAGTCCAGCTTCTCGGATTATTTGCTCAGCATACAGATTGAATAGGTAAGGTGAAAGAATACAACCCTGTTGCACAACTTTCCTCACTTTAAACCAATCAGTATCCCCTTGTTCTGTCTGAACAACTGCCTCTTGATCTATGTAAAGATTCCTCATGAGCACAATTGAGTCTTCTGGAATGGGAATTTCAGAAGAAAGTGGACAGATATATATACATACATATATATACATATATATACATATATATACATATATATAATATTGAACCAAAATAATTGCCAACCAAGAATTATTTACCTGAAAAACTTGTTATTCAAAAACAAGGGAGAAATCAAGACATTCTAAATAAACAGAAGCTCTGGGAATATACTACTACCAGGCCAGCTCTGCAAATATTACTTAAGAGAGTTCTCTAAATGGAAAGAAAAAAAAAAAACATTAAGAGAAAACTCAAATCTTCATATGGAAATTTTTTTTAAAAATTAAGTTTAAAGAGAAAAAGAGATGTTCAAAAAACACAACAACATGGGAAAATATAAGGACCGAGTATAAGATATTTTCAGGGAATAAACTCAATAGTTCCACAAACAATACAACATTGTTTGTGTACAGGAAATAACAACAAACTAAAGTTATCAAATAGAGGGTGTATGATGATTTTAATGGAGACTCACCAACAGAAATGGAGGAGGGAGGAAGAAAGCAGGAAAAGATTTCACAGGTTAATATTGTATATTTACTGTTGTTTGTGTGTTAAATATCACTTTTGCAAGTTGTGTAATGTAATATGTATGGTAACCACTTAGAAATCCTCTAGAAATATACACAAAACAAAAGAAGATAGAAATCAAAAAGGCTCATCACTAGAAAGCAGTCAAGCTGAAAAAAAAAATAGGAAAATGAGAATAAAAAGACAAAGAAGATATAAGACACTCAAATAGCAAAATGAATGAAGTAGACCCTTCATTTTCGGTAATAACCTTAAAAGTAATGGTCTAAACTCCCCATGCAAAAGGCAGAGAATGAAAGAATGGATTAAAAAAATGACCTACCCTTTTGCTGCCCACAAGAAACAGACCTTTGACATAAGAACACAAACAGATTGAAAATAAAAGGACAGGGGAATAAAAAAATCCGTGCTGCCCGTAACCAAAAAGAGCAGGGGTGACCATATTGATATCAGATAAAATAGACATTAAATCAAAATCTATTATGAGTAAATAAAGGAAAATATTACATAATAATAAAAGGGCCAATCCATCAAAAGAACATAACAATTATATATATATATATGCACTTAACATCAATACTCAAAATACATGAAACAAATACTAGCCAATATAAAAAGAAAAATAGGCAATTCCACAACAATATTTGGGGACTTCAACATGTCATATTCAATTCTAGAAAGGACATCTAAAAAGAAAACTACTAAGAACATGGAGAACTTAAATAAAACCATAAGCCAATTTGACCTAATGGATGTATATAGGACACTTCACCCATCATCAGAACAATATACATTTTTATCCGGTGTACATGATCATTTTTCAGAATGGATAATAGCTAGGACACAAAATAAGTCTCAACAGATTTAAAAAGGTTGAAATCATACAAAGCATTTTCTCTGACCATAATGGTATGAAGCTAGAAATCAAAAATAGGAGAAATAATGAAAGAAAATTACATGGAAACTAAATAATACACTTAAAAAAAACTATTGAGTCACAGAAAAAATAAAAAATGAAATTAAAAAATGGAGTTGAGACACAGCAAAAGCAGTATTCAGAGGGAAATTTGTAGCAATAAATGCTTACATTAAAAAAGAAGATCCAAAATCTATAGCTTAAACCAACAACTTGAACAAACAGAACATGAAGTGCAAAAGGAGCACAAAACTACCAGAATAAAGGAAATAATAAAGACCAGGCCAAAAATAAACTAAATAGAAACTAGAAAAACATTAGAAAAAAAATCAACAAAACCAGAAATTGGTTCTTTGAAAGGATGAATAAAAGAGAAAAAACATTTGCTAGATTGACAAAGGAAAAATTCTAGAAGAGGCAACTAACCAAAATAAGAAATGAAACTGGAGACATTACAACAGATCCAACTGAGATAAAGAGGATCATAACAGAGTACTGTGAAAAATTTTACTCTAACAAATTTGAAAACCCAGATGAAATGAGCAAATTCCTGAAAACACACTACCTCCCTAAACTAATGCAAATCACAGTAGAAAATCTAAACAGAACCACTATAAAAGAAGAGATTGAAGATGTCATAAAAAAAAAAAAAAACAACTACGAACACCAACAATAGAAAGCCCAGGACCAGATGGCTTCACTGGAAAATTTACCATACATTCAGAGGAGAATTGACAGCAATTCTATTTAAGCCCTTCAAAAACAGAAAAGGAAATTGTCATGCATTGAATTGTGTCCCCCATAATATCTGTCAACTTGGCTAGGCCATGATTCCCAGTATTGTGTGAATTGTCCACCATTTTTGTCTTCTGATGTGATTTTTCTCTGTGTTGTGAATCCTATCTCTATGATGTAATGAGGTGGGATTAGCGTCAGTTACGTTAATGAGGTAGGACTCAATCTACAAGATTAGATTGTGTTTTATGCCAATCTCTTTTGAGATCTAAAAGAGAGGCAAACAGAGAGACAGGGGAACCTTATACCACCAAGAAAGCAGCACCAGGAGCAGAGTGCATCCTTTCAACCTGGAGTTCCTTATGGGGAAGCTCCTAGAACAGGGGAAGATTGATGACAAGCACCTTCCTTCAGAACCTAAAGAGAGAGAAAGCCTTACTCTAGAGCTGACACCTGAATTCAGACTTCTAGCCTACTAGGCTATGAGAGAATAAATTTCCCTTTGTTAAAGCCATCCACCTGTGGTATTTCTATGACAGTCCTAAAAAACTAAGACAGAAGGAAAACTCCATAATGCTTTCTGTGTAACCAGCATCACCTTCATACCTAAACCAGGTAAGAACATCACAAAAAAAAGAAAATTAGAGACCAATGTCCCTCATGAATATATAAGCAAAAGTTTTCAGTAAAATTCTAGCCTACAGAATTCAACAACATATCAAAATATCATACACCACAATCAAGTGGCATTTATACTAGGATTGCAAAGGTGGCTCCACATTAGAAAGTCAATCTATATAATTCAACACATAAACAAAGGAAAAGAACCATGTAATCATATCAATCAATACACAAAAGGCATTCGGTCAAATCCAAAAGCCATTCCTGATAAAAACTCTCAGCAGAATAGAAATAGGAGGAAATGTTCTTAACAAAATTAATGGCATATATACAAACCAATAGCCAGCATTATTCTCAATGGAAAAATACTGAGAGACTTCACCCTGAGAATGGAAACTAGACAAGGATTCTTGTTATCACCACTCTTAGCCAATATTGTACTGGAAGTCCTACCCAGAATAATAAGGCAAGGAAGAGAAATAAAAGGTATCCAAAGCAGAAATTAAGAAGTAAAACTATCTCTATTTGCTATAGACATGATCCTATACATAGAAAACCCTAAAGATTCCACAAGAATACTGCTGGAATTAACAGACGAATTCAGCAACATTGCAGGGTACAAGACCAACACACAAAAATTAGTTGGACTCCTTTATATTAAAAGGAGAGCTCCAAAAAAGGAAATCAAGTAAACAATACCATTTACAAAAGCCTCTACAATGATAAAATATCTTGGAATTAACCTAATCAGGGCCATAAAAGATTTATACAATGAACATTATAAAACATTACTACAAGAAGATAAAAGAGATCTTTATAAATGAAAGGACATTCTGTGCTCATAGATTGGAAGAGTTAACAGTGAAAATGTCAGTATTACCTAAAGCAATGTACAGATACAACACAATCTCGATTGAAATCTCAACAACATTTGCTACTGAAATCGGAAAACTAATGACCAACCTTATACGAAAAGAAAGGAGGCCCTGGATAGCTAAAGCAATATTGAACAATAAGGTCAAAGCAAGAAGTCTCACACTCTCCTACATCAAAACATACTATATAGCCACTGTAATCAAAATATCCTGGTATTGGTTCAATGATAGACAAGCCAGATCAGTGGAATAGAATTGAGAAATCGGAAATAAATTCATCTATTTATGGACAATTGAGTTTCAGCCAGAGATCAAAGTCCATTCAATGAGGAAGGAACATTCTTTTTAATTAATTGTGCTGGCAAAATTAGAAATCCACGTATAGAAAAATGAAACATGACCCATTTCTTACTCTAAACACAAAAACTAAATCAAAATGTATCCATGGCTTAAATGTTAAACCTAAAACTCTAATGTCCCTGGAAAAAAACATGGGGAGGACACTATGGGACCTAATCCTTTGTTAAAATAGAATGTCAAGCATAACTACAAATGCATGATCAGCAGACAAGTTAGATAAATTGGACCTCATCAAAATTAAATGTTTATTCTTATCAAAAGACTTCGTCAAAAGAATAATAAAAAAAACAGACAGGGAAAAAATATTTTTGGAAAAGACATATTCAATAAGATCCAATCTCTAAAATTTATAGAAAACTTAACTTAGCAATAAAAAGTCAAAAAAATTATAAAAGGGACAAAAGACATGAACAGAAACTTTACCAAGGACGACATTCAAGCAACCGACAAATACATGAAAATATGCTCAAAATTGTTAGACATTAGAGAGATGCAAATCAAAACTACAATGAGATACCATCTCATTCTAGCTAAAATCACACTGATAAGGGAAAAAAAAAGAAACATAATAAATGTTGGCAATTGGTAAGACTGGAACTCTTATCCATTGATGGTGGGACTGTAAAATGGTACAAACACTATGTAGAATGATATGGTGCTTCCTCAAAAAACTAGAAATATAATTACCCTATGGTCCAGCAATCCAACTTCTCGGTACACACCCTAGAGACTTCATAAAAATGACACAAACAGACATATGCACAACTACATTCATTGCAAAACTATTCACAAGAGCAAAGAAATGGAATAAATGCAGTGCCCATCAACACAGGAATGATAAGCAAAATGAAGTACATACATACAAAGTACAAACATTATATCATGGATGGACCTGGAGGACATAAGGCTAAGTGAAAGAAGTCAATCACATAAGGACAAATATTGTATGACCCCACTTTTATAAGAAGAGAAAAATAGAGATGTATATACAGGCCAATGTTCACTGGTGGTTACCAGGGAGGTGTGCGGGGACAGGGAATAATGCTCCAGGTTGTACACACAGGCAGTCCCCAGGTTACAAACATTCAATTTATGGACAACTCGTTTTTGCTCTTTAATGTTATGCAATTTGCCCTCACTTTGAAATGATTGAACCAACCCCTACTCGCAACAAATTCTTCATCAAAATCACCTACGCCTGGTACATACGCAGCTTGAAATCATTGAAGAGGCTTCAATCTTTTTGCACTAAAGTAAGGCTAAATAAGAACTGTGTGCACCTGATCTGGCTTAGCTACAAATTCGACTTAAAGACACAGGAATGGATCTTGTTCATGACCTAGCGACTGCCTATACATGCTATTTTTGATGATGGGAGAAGTAGCACTGAATGGGAGTGTAGTGAGCACAGCTTGACCAAAGTAAACAATGTCACTAAGAAGCACTTAAGAAACAAGGATGTTTGTACTAAAGAATTTGACATATATAATTTGGCAGCAACACCAAAAATGACCAAAATATGAGTATATGATGACATATGTATGTGTATAAGCATGTAGGTATAAGGGTAGGCACAGGTGTATACATATGTTTGCACAGATAGAAGTATCTACATGTATGCATACATACAGATACGTGTGTGCAGGCACAAATATTCACAGAAGATACAATTATAGGTACTTCTTAAACATTACCAAACACCTTCAGAGACTGGTTTTCTAGGTTTGAAGGTTTAGGATCTTAGTCTCATGGGACAACTCACTGAATTGGCATAATATAGTTCATAAAGTTTATGTTCTGCACCCTAGTGAAGTGAGTAGTGCCTGTGGTCTTAAAAACTTGCAAGCATCCATTTAAGATACAACTATTGGTCTCTACTTGTCAGGGGCAAAAGAGGAAGAAGAAATTCAAAATCTCCAAGAAGAAACAAGTCTACAGGGCTAATAGCCTACATGAGCCAAGGTCTCATCTACACTGAGACCAGAAGAACTAGATGGTGCCCAGCTACCACTACTGACTGTTCTGATCAGGGCCACAATAGATGAATCCTGAGAGAAGGGGAGAAAAATGTGGAACAGAACTAGAACTCCTAAAAAGTTCAGACTTACTGGACCAGTTGAGATCAGGGGATTCCCTGAGGCTATTGCCCTGGGATACTCTTTTAACTTTGAACTGAAACTCTCCCCTGAGATCACCATTTAGTAAAACAACAAAGTGGCATGCAAAATAAAGGATATTACCTGTAAATACAGTGCTCTACTAAGAAAAAAATGTATATATGAGATCAAAAGGTCAACATTTACTCTAAAAAAAAGATGAGAAGATAAGGGCTCAGGAAACTAGAGTACTAGAAACAGAACAACAAGAACACGAAGAGAATGTTGATATATTGTGAAAATGTAAGTAATGTCACTGTTCAATATGTATAGAAAATGCTAAATGGAAACATAATGTACTGTGCAAACTTCTATCAAAACACAACAAAATATTATTAAAAAGAAAAAAACTCATTACCAAAGAAGGAATTCAGTTATTTAAAGATGTGTTGAAAGTCATTAATTCTAAGTCAACCCAGGAAAACAAGGAATTTGAAAGTATTTAAGTGACATCAGGAGATATGGATTGTAAATACGGAAAATTTTATCTTATCTAAAATATATATTTACGGCACTGGGTTTTTTTAAAATATATAAAGAGATAATGAGGATATTATGTAACAAAATATCGTGTAATATTTACAGAGTTGATGTCTTGCACAGTGAGAACTTGTAAAAATGTGAACCTAGTGATCCAGGAGGCACTTTATATCCTATGAAGGATAAATACAAAGAAATTAATGCCTAGGTGTAATGTAGTGAAATTTCATAATACTAAAGATACATAGAAAATCTTAAAAGAAGCCAGATATAAAAAAAAATGACCTTATGAAAAAATGATAATGACAGTTACCTTTTCAACAGAAATAACAGAACACAGAAACTGGAATAATACTGATAAAAATTCAAAGTAAATAATTGTCAAACTAATTTTGGGTTCACAGAAAAAAATATTTTTAAAGAATGAGGGAGAAATAACAAGACATTTATAGATTAAAAAATTAGAAAAATTTTAGTACAAAGTGGTCTGTACTGAAATAACTTCTAAAGACTATTAGAAAGAAAGACAATGATGTTAGAATGATGGGTAGAGATTGCAGAAGGAGTGATCAGTATAAAACAGTAAACTTTTATGTAAATACAAATAAATAACACCTGAATAAAAGCAACAACAAAACTAATAGTTCCAAAATTTATTATAAAAGAAGAGAATACAAATATTGAATAATTCACACATAAATCTATGGGTGGGTGGTGGATGACGGTGGTGATCAGAGTTAACTATAAGTAGTTTCTATATTGTTTGGGAGATATTAAGAATATTTTTTCTCAAACATATTTGAAAAAACACATTTGAGGTCAAATATTTAAGAGAAAATGTTAAGCATAACTACAAAAAAGAGAAACCATTGCATATTTGTGAAAAGCAAGAGAAAAAACAGAACAAAGCAAAAGCATAGCAAAAACATAGGTTTCACTTGAAAGGGGTGCATGCATAGTAAATTTGGAAAATAAAGATAAAAATGTAATATAGTAGAATTGTAAATATATCAAAATTATGAACATAAACAAATTAGATACTTAGGTACAGTGTATATAGATTTATCTTAATTTTTATGAAATATTAAATAGGTAATGACAAAACATTCATAGAATTTCTGTCACTGCCATTATTTGTTTTATCTCATCATGTCATTTAACTGTCAAATAAATAATTTACTTGGTGCCATGGGTTGAATTGTATGCTCTCTCCAAAATATGCTGAAGCCTTATGATTTGTGCCTGTGAATCTGCCTTTCTCAGTCTCCTAGAGCTTCCATAAGAAAATATGACAAAGTGGGTGGCTTTAAAGTACAGAAATTTATTTTCTTACAATTATAGAGGCCAAAAATCTAAATGCAGGGCTTCAGCTCTCCCTGTTGGTTCTTCCCTTTTCTCTTTTAATATCTATATGGCCAGGTATTTCTTGGCATTCCATGGCTGGTAGACATATTCCCACATGCAGTTTCCCCCCATGGGTAAATTTCCTTTTATAAAACACTCAGAAGAGGTTAGGATTAGGACTCACTCTACTCTGGTAACCTGTAACCTGTTGCCATCGAGCCAATTCAGGCTCATAGCCACCCTATAGGTCAGAGTAGAACTGCCCCATAGAGTTTCCAAGGAGCCCCTGGTGGATTTGAACTGCTGACCTTTTGGTTAGCAGCTGTAGCACTAAACCACTATGCTACTAGGGTTTCCCCTACTCTGGTGTAACCTTCAAATAACCTTATCACATTGTAACCTGACATTACTAATGCCAGTGCATTTCCATGAGTCCTTAAACTGTTGAAATTAGATTTGGTCCTCCCTACATTACACAGAAGGGCTGGCTGTGACCACTAAGTGATTTCAACAGAGGACGCAGCAACAGGAAGAATGAATGAGAAGGAAAATCATCACCTGAACCCTATGTTGAAGTGAGAACTCCAACAAGAACCATATCACCTCCTATTTCCTGGCTGCCTTCTAGAGTTTTTTTCTCCCCAGAACACCTGCACGGCCACCATCTTGCTGCCCAAATCACATATAAGCCCTGTCTACCCATACCTCCAGTTGCTGGATCTGAGGAAATTCCTCCCAGCTCCTTGCTCTGCACATTGCAATAATTACTTTCTCAAAGACCCATGTCCAGGTAATTGGCAAGTCTGAGTGCATTGGACAAGGACCTGCCTTTTCAAGTTCAGTAAAAATTTTGGCACTCAAACATGTGGCCTCTGTCCAGAGCCCAGCACCCCCTCGCCCGTGAGCGGAAACTCCACCAAGCCTCAGTGCGCAGGGAGCCTCCTGTTTGGGAGAATGGAGTGGGTCTCCTAACCACCACTGAAAGGGCGAATGGCCCGAGGAGCTTTTACTTTGAGAACTGGAAACTAACTCTGGTAGGGATGTCCACTAGGTAAGTGCCCTAGGAATTTCTCTTGTTAAGTGTAAGAGCTTAAGATTGGATGTGGAAGATATCTGGAGGATTGAAAGCCCTACTAAGATCAACCTCATTATCTTGCCCCATTGCTCCCCGAGCTGATGGCACAGAATGGGCAACCTAGTTTATGGTTGTTGACTTGGGTTAAATTTAGGTTCTGGTTCTGTTTCTGAGTGTGAGTGTGTGTGTGTGTGTGTGTGTGAAATATGGAAAACCAACCTAGTGTACCTTTACTGGTTCTCTTTGTTTTTTCATGTGGGTTCTGATTACTGTTTGGGGTCACTTAACTACAACAAAAGTGAGGGAAAATGGGATGAATTTCCCTACATACAGACCTTTATGTCTCTCTGGCAAAAAAAAAATCTACAAAAACAGTGTAAGCTAATGGTGCAGGGGAGAAAAACTCTACCTGGAGAGGCCTGAGACAAAAGCCAGGCCAGATAAATGGGATGATTGGTAGGATGTTAGGGCCTTCTGGTTCCACCCAGACAGAGACCCAAGGCCACATGCATGTAAATGGGAAGATAAGGTGTGAGAAGAAGAAAAATCTGTAATGTTTTAAAAGGGTTATGTGTTTAGGATTATGCTTTTATGTGGAAGTACTACAGAAAACATGTAACTTTGCCTTTGGCCAATACTTAATTGGATATGCTAAAAGGGGAACTAGGATTTGCCTGGGAAACACAGACTTTTTGTTTATAGAATTGGGGCTTAGCCCCACCCAGATTTGCATTTACCCATACTCCTTCCACCTGGAGATGTAGGCTCGGTTCTTGGTTCAGCAGCCACTGCCTCTTTGCCGAATTGCTCATGAGTCAGAAACTCCCAGTCCTGCCCAGGGAATAGTCTCCCCACCACACACCTGTAGTAGGGTGCAATTTGGCTAGGGAACCATCCAAGTTTTCTCGGGGCAATTTTTGTTGAGAAAATTCCTGCCAGACTGGATCACAACAGCCAGGCTAGAGGGTTTATCTGGGTCCATATACCATTCTCCACCTCTGACCTGTATAACTGGAAGAATAGAGATGACCCAAAATGCACAGCTTTGTTTGTGTCCATCTTTGCCATCACCCTAGTTGTGTCAGCCACTCTGAAGAGGAATGTAAGATGGTCTTAGAAAAGGCATGCCAAGAGGCTGACAGGTTGCATAACCTCAACCCTCAGAATGGTATTAGACTCCTGGCAGACCAAGGTGTACCTGCCACCGATATTGGCTGGGGCAGGGCAGCTAGAATATTATGAAACTGTTTGACAGCAAGGAGACCCAAAACAGAAGAGCCTTAGGATAGTTCAGGATATACAACAAGGCCCCAAGGAAAATTGCTCCAGCTTCCTAGAACAGGTGTATGAAGCATACTAATGTAAACCCTGAAGACCCAGAGACTTCCAGGTTAATAAACACGACCCTTATCAGCCAGAAAACCTCTGACATCAGGCAGAAACTTCAAAAGCTAGGAGGTCTGAATGAATGAGGAATGAATACCTCACAACTTGAGATTGCCTTTAAGGTCTTCAATATTCAGGACCGGGTACAAGGGGAAAAGGCTGTGCTCCTGGAAAGAGCTCTTGAAGGTAGCCCATTACCCAGGCAGATCTCACACAGGGTAAGTCCTTGGGGACTTCAAAAGGACCGGTGGCCAACACAAGGCCCTTTAAAACTAGACCCTAGACAGTGTGTTTCCTGCAAACAACAAGGCCACTGGAAATGAGAGCCCCCTTCGCAGCCAACCCAGTCTGAGCAGAAACCTATAACACAGCTCCTGCAGCTATCAGCCAATGACTTGGATTCTCTTGCAACCCATGAGGCGCCCTGGTTGCGGTAACGGTGGGAGGACAACTTACTGACACAACAGACCAGAGAGCTAGAGAACATGGCCTCTGCTGCTGTCTCAGGCACATAGGGGATCCCTCCAGCCGCCCCAGGCAAGGGCAAGTCTACAGTCCACAGCCCATGGCTGTCTTCAATGGCAGAGTGGAGAGCTGCCAAACACAGGGAGAGTCAGCACACAGCTTTAGGGCTTGGTGAGATGATCCCCAAACCCTGACAGGCCCATGACAGCAAAGGGCATCTTGGCTGGAGGAAAGAAATCCTACTAGAGATGCCTTTTTTGAATAATGTACTATGGTCAACAGTTACACACTACCCCAGGCACCAAAAGGCAAACAGAGCTCATGAATGGGGCTTTGACCTTAACAATAAAACAGAAGACGAATACAGTTCCAAGGACAGATGTTAATAACAGAACACCTGATGCACTCGATAATAAAGGAAGGTCATGAGAGCACACATTACAGTAGGGATGCTATGTTTCAACAATGTGTCACCTGTGCAAAGAACAATCCAAAACCGGGCCCACCACTTCCTATGCCTGGGGTACGAGCCCGCAGGACTGGACCCACAGAGAAGACTGGCAAGTGGACTTAACAGCTATGCCAATGGCTACATGAGGCTTCAAGTACCTTCTGGTGTTTATAGATACCTTTACTGGATAGGTAGAAGCCTTCCGCTTCTGAACGGAAAAGGCATTCCAAGTATGCAGAACTCACCTCAATGAAATTATTTCTAGATTTGGCCTATTTTATTCAATTCAAAGCGATAATGGAGGAGCCATTGTATCCAAAGTCAGGAGGTATAGAAATCTAGCGGAAGCTACATGCTCCCTGGAGACCACAGTCACTACTGCGTTGACTGCATGCTTAAAAAGTCTAATTAGAAACCTAAGCTAGTGTGAGCAATGTAGGTGAATACGTGTATTCTAAGAGACCAACCTGCCCTGGATCAAGCTGCTACATTGTTCTGTTGACAGTCCAGGTGGCCCCTAGAAGCAGGTTCCAATTGAGCACCTATGAAATGCTGTATAGGAGACCTTTCCGTACAGCAGCCTGAGGATATAGAGCTTCAGATGATCCTTAAAGTAGTCCAGGAACTTAAATGTTTCCAGGTTATCTTAGGTGACATTAACTTAAACGCTTTTGCATCCTGGCTCCCTGTCATGAGGAAGCAGTTGCAAAGACTACTGCAAACAATTTGTGTCTTTCCACAGTGTCTTTATTAGTTACTAATATTGTAGTTACAGAGGTTCTTGGCTACTCCGGACGCAAGAGATCTCAATTCACCAGGGGAAAGGAGAGGGAAAGCAAGCCAGCTTACAGCAAGTGAGGATGGTGTTTGAGGTTGTTGTTTTCTGGTCAAGGCTGTTGTTGATGGCTCGGATGTCAAATCGGCCTCGATTCTTGAGCATCTCTCATGGATCTCTATCAGTCTCTTGAGCACAAGGGCTTATTATCCCTTAGCTCTCAACGTATGGCCGAAGCAACGTGTCTTGGGTTTGGGAGTGAACTAAGAGTAAGCCCAGGCGAGCTGCCACAACCTACTGCTTCCTAGCTCAGAGTTTGACCCTCAACGTATGACCGAGATAACGGAGCACTAAGCAACATGTTTTAGACTAGGAGGAAGGTTGAGAGTAAGTCCGGGCAAGCTGCTGGAGCCCACTGCTTCCCGACCTCCTGGGCCCTAGTCCTCACTGTATGACAGAGATGGGCAACGTCTCTAGGATTTAGTAGTAAGCCCAAGTGAGCTGCCACAGCCCACTGCTTCCCAGTCCACAGCGTATGACCGAGTTGGCTCTGGTTATGACTGGAGCAAAGTTGAGTCTTAGTGTCCCTTCTTCTATACTTGTTGGAGCTCTTTGAGCCCATTTGGTTGGTGTTGATAAGTCCTTGTTTACGACTTAGTTGGCCTCAGTGTCTTCTGTTGATAAGGTTATTTTTCTTCTCTAGGTTGTATCATCTTCTTTATCTCCTTTCTTCACATGCTGTTTACTTCTGCATTTGCTTTCAATGAGCCTACTCTCCACACTCCCCATTCCCTGCTCCATTTCTATTTCAGTCTCCTGGGCTGGGGGTGAGTCCAACTTGCATTTCAGTGGCTATTGGCATGTGTTCTGCTTATATGAGGCAATTTCCCTTGCTTCTCTTGTCACCTAAGATAGGCCATTCTCTTTGCCCTCCTAAATTCTAGGGGAGGCTGTGGTACTTGTCGTCCATTAGTCCTTTGGACTAATCTTTCCCTTGTGTCTTTGGTTTAGAGTCTTCTTTTGCTGCTGCCCCAGAAGCTAATCACTCCTTGCTTGTTCCTAGGTCCCTAAAACTCTGCCCCATGTCAGCAGGGAGTAGCTGGTTTAGTCGCCGACCCTTACCCTTTAAGGTTAAGAAATTGATATAATTCAAGGGAAGGTTGTAACCTGAATTTATTAATGCCAGTAAATTTCCATTAATCCTTGTTGTTAGGTGTCGTCGAGTCAGCTCTGACTCATAGTGACCCTATGCACAACAAAATGAAACACTGCCCAGTCCAGAGCCATCCTTACAATCGTTGTTATGCTTGAGCCCATTGTTGCAGCCACTGTGTCAATCCACCTCGTTGAGGGACTTCCTCTTTTCTGCTGGCCCTGTACTTTGCCAAGCATGATGTCCTTCTTCAGAGACTGATCCCTCCTGACAATATGTCCAAAGTGTGTAAGACGCAGTCTCTCTATCCTTGCTTATAAGCAGCGTTCTGGTTTTACTTCTTCTAAGACAGATTTATTCGTTCTTCTGGCAGTCCATGGTATATTCAATATTCTTGGCCAACACCACAATTCAAAGGCATCAGTTCTTCTTCGGCCTTCCTTATTCATTCTCCAGCTTTCACATGCATATGATGCAATTGAAAATACTGTGGCTTGGGTCTGGTGTACCTTAGTCTTCAAGGTGACATCTTTGCTCTTCATCACTTTAAAGAGGTCCTTTGCAGCAGATTTGCCCAATGCAATGCGTCTTTTGATTCCTTGACTGCTGCTTCCATGGCTGTTGATTATGGATCCAAGTAAAATGAAATCCTTGACAACTTCAATCTTTTCTCTGTTTATCATGATGTTGCTCATTGGTCCAGTTGTGACGATTTTTGTTTTCCTTATGTTGAGGTGCAATTCATACTGAAGGCTGTCGTCTTTGATCTTCATTAGTAAGTGCTTCAAGTCCTCTTCACTTTCAGCAAGCAAGGTTGTGTCATCTGTATAACGCGGGTTGTTAATGAGTCTTCTTCCAATCCTGATGCCCTGTTCTTCTTCATATAGTCCAGCTTCTCGGATTATTTGCTCAGCATACAGATTGATTTTTTTTCTTTTTATTCAATAGGTATGGTAAAAGAATACAACGCTGACGCTGACCTTTCCTGACTTGAAACCAATCAGTATCCCCTTGTTCTGTCCAAACAACTGCCTCTTGATCTATGTACAGATTCCTCATGAGCACAATTAAGTGTTCTGGAATTCCCATTCTTCGCAGGGTTATCCATAGTTTGTTATGATGCACACAGTCGAATGCCTTTGCATAGTCAATAAGACACAGGTAAACATCCTTCTGGTATTCTCTACTCTCAGCCAGGATCCATCTGGCATCAGCAATGATATCCCTGGTTCCACATCCTCTTCTGAAACAGGCCTGAATTTCTGGCAGTTCTCTGTCGATGTACTGCTGCAGCCGTTTTTGAATGATCTTCAGCAAAATTTTGCTTGCGTGTGATATTAATGATATTGTTCTATAATTTCCACATTTGTTTGGATCACCTTTCTTGGGCATAGGCATAAATATGGATCTCTTCCATTCAGTTGGCCAGGAGGCTGTCTTCCATATTTCTTGGCACAGATGAGTGATCACCTCCAGCGCTGCATCCGTTTTTTGAAACATCTCAATTGATATTCCATCAATTCCTGGAGCCTTGTTTTTCACCAATGCCTTCAGAGCAGCTTGGACTTCATCCTTCAGTACCATTGGTTCCTGATCATATGCTGCCTCTTGAAATGGCTGAACATTGACTAATTCTTTTTGGTATAATGACTCTGTGTTTTCCTTCCATCTTCTTTAAGGACCATTAGTCCTTAAACTACCCCAAATCAGATTTGCAATGCCCCGCGTGCACTGAAGGGCCAGCTGTGACCACTAATTGACTTCAACAGACACAGCAACAGGAGAAATTAATCAGATGCAAAATTATCACCTGAATCCTATTTTGAAGCGAGAGGTGCAAAAAGAACCACATCACCTCCTGTTTCCCTGCCACCTTCTAGAGTTTTCCTTCCCTAGAACACCTGTGTGGCTGCCATCTTGCTGTCCAAATCACATATAAGCCCTGACTACCCATAACTCGAGGAGCTGGATCTGAGAAACTTCCTCCCAGCTCCTTGCTCTCTGCATTGCAATAAAGTTACTTTCTCAAAGACTGGTGTCCAGACTAGTGTCCAGAAAATTGGCAAGTCTAAGCACACTGGACAAGGACCCACCTTTCTGGGCTCAGTAGCAACATCTGTAAGGAAAACTACACATTGAACTCCATTGTGTAGGGAATTATCTAGCCTGGACACTAAAGATATGTTGGTGAATAAAAAAGAAAGTGTCCCTTTCATACCAGAGGTTAGATTTCCAGGAAGGAAGGAAAACATAAACACGCACACATTCATACCCACCTGGAAAAAAAAAAGTTCCGATAGTGATAAAATTAAGGAAATATACACGTATTGATAATGGCGTAGAAGCAGTCAAGTGGGAGGAGGTCTACATTAGCGAGAGCAAAGAAATAGCTACCATATCAAGTGCTCTAAAGCAGAAATCAGCATGGCATATTTGAGGAAAAGGAGGAAGAGCAAAGTGGTTGAAACACAAAGAGAAATTAGAAATTTATTCAGGGAAGCTAGAGAATAAATCAAATCTATGCCTAAACACAATCTTAACGACCATATTTCACAGATACATAGAAATACAAAGAAGTAAAATACTTTTTAAATGGGTCCTGGGCCTCATGTGCAGAACTACATTAAATGACTTGATGCCTGCTTTATTTAAAATAGGCTTTTTTTTTTTTTTTATCATTAGTGGCAAATATGTATCGAAATCATCAATATTTCCATACAGCAGGCTTTCATTTCTCACTCAGGTATCCAGTTCAAGGCAGGTTCAAGTTGTGGGGAAGTGCTCTGTTCCATATAATTCAATAGACAGAGGTCGAAGACCCTGCTACCTTCAACATGTGGCCTCCAAGATTGCCCTGGACTTCAACATCTAGTGAGAGTGGGAATGAGCATGGATAATCATGAGTGGGAGTTATTTATTTATTTATTTATTTTTAATTTGCAAGTCTGTTGAGTGGCACCAGCTAGTTCCATTTAGTTGGATACTATTCAATCACAAGGCCAACACTTCATTGAAGGAAGGCTGTGAAATACTGTCTAGAAAGAAGTGGAAATGATGAAGAGTTAATGTTGTTGATTGCCGTCCAGTCCATTCTGACTCATGATGAACCTATGTGTGCAGTGTGGAACTGCTCCATAGGATTTTCAAGGATAAAACCTGCCATAATGCCTCATTTCTAAATTTTGGGATCACACCACCATTCTCACGCAGAGTTTTGTCTTCTTATTTGGTGGGTAGACATGGCCTGAAACATACTTTAATAAAGTAAATGTAAGTTTTTATTAGCTGATACTGTTAGTTTATAATAGCTTGGTAAAAAGCATTATTTAAAATATTTTTCTCCATTAGTTGCCTTCAATTTGGCTCCTAATCACAGTGACCTAATATAAAACAGAACTAAACTTTGTCTAGTCCTAGCCATCTTTAGGTTTCCTGCTCTGAATCCATTGTTTTTACCATTGTCTCTGTCCTTACCGGAAGCCTCCCTAGCTTTCACTGACCCTTCACTTTACCAAGCATAAAGTCCTTTTCAAGCTACTGCTCTTTCTTGATGACACGTCCAAGGTAAGTGAGCCAAAGTCTCACCATCCTCAATTCTAAGGAACATTCTGGTTGTATTTCCTCTAAGACTAATTTGTTAATTTGTTCTTCTGTACTTTTGGTGATTAAAAAAAAAAAATCACACATTTACTATGAATGTAAGGTGTAAGGGTAAATACACATCCAAAAAGAAAAGAAAATTCCCTTGGTGTAAAAAGGGAAAGAGACTCTCTCATCCCTTTTCTTAAAATGTTTACTTTAGAAAACTTGTAACTATAAATTCTCTGCCTCTTTTAAAATGTGTACAAATCTTTTACCAAGCTGAATAAGCATCTTAGCAGTTTTAAAACCCAAGAACTTTTCCCTAAGGACCTGGCGGTCATCTCTTTGAAATGTAATCATTGAGGAGTAGAAGATCTTTCTCTGTTTCTGTGAGAGGATAGGAGCCTTACTTCTGCAGGCAACTTCCTCAAAGCTGCAAAACTATCTCTGTCATGTAAAAACATGTAGATGTGAGAAATTCATTCTTTTCTTTGGATAAAGGCACGTAGAAGGAAAGGGTGGCAACCCCAATTACTAGATGAATTTTGGAATAACTGTGTGTGATAAATGATGTTGTTAAGTCCTCTTACTTGCTGACTACTTATGATTTATCTTGAGAACATGTATGAAATGGGTTTCATCTATTTGGCCATATAAAGGGTCAGATTTTTTTTTTTTTTCCCCTGTCTCTGCAACCTCTTTAGCAGATTGCCTGTGATGCATCATATTCTGGTTTAATGCTTACTCAATAATAAAATTGTTTTTCTCTTTTTTTTTCTTTATTTTTGTCCTCTACCTTTCTGGAGAAGTTTTCAGGGTTGGGACCAGATTTCTTTTTTGGATTTTCTCTCTCCAACAATGGATATTTTTGTTCAGAAATTATAATAACAGATCTTAAAATCTAAGTTAGAAAGAATTATTACTCATTCACTGTAATGACTTCACTGGGGTTTTGATGCTAACCCAAATACATTTGGTGTGTACAAAAAAAAAATGTGTACTAAAGCATGGAGAGATCTTCAACAGCTACGGTGTACTGCCTGTGTCTAAATTGACCAGCCATCAATCATTGGTAAAGTCTTGACTATGCTTAGTCATCGTCTGATTTCTAATGCAATGACTACATGCTAGTCATCGGCTCTCATATGAGAATAAATATTCTGTTTGTTTAGTCCTAATTATATTTGCCAAGTGATATGGATGATATGCAATATAAATGCTCCTCTATATCTGTCCCTAAAAGCCAGACCACGTAGACACAGGCTTACTGAGTTTTATTTTAATATTAAGTCCTTGTTAACTAAAGAAGCACACTATCTAGTCATTAGAAATCTGCTGCCCCATAATCTGTAGATAGATTGCAGAGAACACTATCATCTGGCCATCTGAGATAGATCACCAGGTGAAGTTTAAGTTTGTTTTGTTTTGTTTTTAGTAGAAGCATACGAGGTACAATGTGCTTCCCCTAAGGAACTAATGTTCATTTTACTTTCTTATATTGGATGTTCTATCAGTGACCATGTGTCAACGTTTCCCCTTGGCTGCATTAAAGCTGAGTAAAAAATTAGAAACTCATTTACGGCCTAGAAATTTAATTTCTTCTTTTCCTTATGACTCCCTTGTTTATATTTATTTTCTACTGATGTTCTGCTTTCATTTCTATTTCATCACTGATTTTTTTTATTTGTATTCTTATTGTGACCCTCCTCTATGTTTTGTAGGAATGATGAAGATATGCACAGATAAGTAAAAAATGATACAACTTCTCAAGATGCACTGAGGCAATTGTTAAAGGCGAGTGTTCACATGACTACTCAGGTTTCTCGTCATTCCACATGTCTGTACAACCAAAAAACCCACTTGGATAGATATTTCACTACTTACTTTATTTCTGTTCAGACTATTTGAGGATTTCTATGGTATATACAAATTTCAGCTCCATATTCCCTGTGTCTGTATATAAAAAAAAGTCTTAAACAATTTCCTGAATGGTATAGTTGAACATTGTGCAGTAAATGCAATTGTTTCATATCTGGGATGTTCAGCATTTCATTAATGTGTAAATACATGTGTATGAGCTTGTCCTTAGATTTAAACACTGCAAACACACCCAAGGCTTTTTAACACATAAGAACGAAAAGAGAAATTAGGACATTGTAAAGCAAAAAAGAAACCTGACCTGCTACAAGCTTCTTTCAGCAGTAATGAGATTTGGACTATTCTGACCTTCCCTCTTTGTTAGGCCAAGTCTCCTGTCAAACTCTTAGAACCACTAAAGTTTTGAAAAAAATTGAGAAAATCTCAAATACTTGCTAAGGAAGTCAAGGATAGGTGTTAGTCATTGTTGGTGCACCAATTAACCTGAAAATGTGTAAACATAAGTCACAATAGCTGTGTGCTTTTGTTGGTAGGTGCCCTCCAGTCAACTCCGACTCATAGTGACCCTATGTACAACAGAATGAAACACTGCCTGGTCCTGCACCATCCTCATGATCGTTGTTATGCTTCAGCCCATTGTTGCAACCACCATGTCAGTCCAACTCATTGAGGACCTTTCTGTTTCTGACCCAAACATGATGTCCTTCTCCAGGGACTGGTCTCATCTGATAAAATGTTCAAAGTATATGAGGAGTCTCACTATCCTTCCTTCTAAGGAGCATTCTGGCTGTACTTCTTCCAAGACAGATTTTTTTCATTCTTCTGGTATATTCAATACTCTTCGCCACCACCATAATTCAAGAGAGTCAATTCTTCTTTGGTCTTCTTTATTCAGTGTACAGGTTTTGCATGCATATGAGGCAATGAAAACACCATGGGTTGGGTCAGGTACACATTAGTCCTTAAAGTGACATCTTTGTTTAACACTCCAAAGAGGTCTTTTGTAGCAGATTTGCCCAGCACAATGTGTCTTTTGATTTCTTGACTGCTGCCATGGGCGTTGATTATTGATCTAAGTAAAATGGAATCCTTGATAACTTCAATTTTTTCTCCATTTATCGTGATGTTGCTTATTGGTCCAGTTTTGAAGGCTTTTGTTTTCTTCATGTTGAGGTGTAATCCATACTGAGGGCTGTAGTCTTTGATCCTTATCACTAAGTACTTCAAGTCCTCTTCATTTTCAACAAGCAAGGTTGTGTCATCTGCATAAGGCAGATTGTTAATGAGTCCTCCTCCAATACTGTTGCTATGCTCTTTTTCATATAGCTTCTCTGATTATTTGCTTAGCATACAGATTGAATAAGTACAGTGTAAGGATATAACTCTGATGCACACCTTACCTGACTTTGAACCACAGAGTATCCCACCTTTCTGTTTCAATGACTGCCTCTTGATCTATATACAGGTTCCTCATGAGCAAATTAAGAATTCTGGAATTCCCGTTTTTCACAATGTTATCCATGATTCGTTATGATCCATAGAGTAGTATGCCTTGGCATAGTCAATAAAACACGGATAAACATCATTCTCATATTCTCTGCTTTCAGCCAGGATTCATTTGACATCAACAATGACATCCCCCATTGTGCATTTTCTTCTGAATCTGGCTTGGATAGCTGCATAGTATTATCCAATTGTACAAGCTTATTTACAAATAATATCTTATTTGCTTCTTGGGAAACAAAACAAAGACAGCAAATGAACAAAAATAAAATAAAACATTGTGAGGTAAAAAAGGAAAAGTACTATTAGTCTTCAAATTTTACATTTATATAATTGAAAGTCAAAGAGGTTAAATAACTGCACAGTAGTCTATGGTTAGTTAATAACACCATCCTTTAGACTAATGTCTACAGTTAGATTGCCTCACTGAAGACCTACATATAGTTTTATAATTAAGATGTTAATAATTTTACCATTTTCCCATGTCTGAACACACAGAAACAGTTAAGTCTAGCTAGACTAACTCTGATAACTTTTCTAAAAATAGTGTCAGAATTTTGTTGCAATGTTCATTTTAGGTGAGTTGAAAGTAGTGATTTTCTGAGAAATAAACTTAGATCTCACTTTTTAAATTGTATTATATATGTAGATAAATTCACATTGCTACTCTCATTCTTCAATTCTATTGGCAGCACTTCTAGACCAGAAAACAAGTGATTTATTTTAATGTTAAAACGATCTTTTAAGTAAAATTTCAAAAGAGAAAATACTTTAAAGTGCAAAAGTATTCTGTAACAAATCGTTTTACTTATTTTTCCATTATATTAAATAGATAATTAGATTAGATGCACTTAAAATGGAGAAAAGTCACTGTAATACTAATATTAAAATATTTAATCTTGATACATATTTTTTGAGAAATGTAAATATGTTTGCTTCATAAACAATTTCATTGCATATGTATATACGTGCATATATATGTATATATGATTTGCATATACACTCATACATATTTTTAAGTTAAAATCACTTTTGATCAAATTGGAGGTGATTTTAGAAATAGCTATAATTCCAAATATCTACTGATAAAATTATATCTAGTACAATAAATCTGTGTAGAGTACAGGGTATATCCCTCACTCATTACGAAGCATGTCAAATGCAATCAGCAGTCAAGCATAGCTGGCCAGTAGAAATCTCTCTGCCTTCTCTCTGCTTCACTGCCTCCTGTCTTGATCCAGGAAAGATGTACTAGCTTTTAACATCAAACTTAAACTATCAACAATAAAGGCTATATCACTGATCAAGCTGAACAGAAAAAGAAGCTGTTGTTATTTTACATTAATGAAGTCATGAAGAAATACTTTTGATTATATAAAAAGTTGATGCTTCTGAGCAAAGTGATTTTATTAATAATAAAATTCAACAATTAAACATGAATAAGATACAGTTGTATATTTACATTTACTACATAGCAATGAATTTGTGCTTAAGATGCCCGCATCAAAGGAGGAATATGAATTTTCCATTTTTATGGGACAATATCGTGTAGATTATGCACCTGTGAAGAGATAAGGTTTTAAATACTTTCTTCTACTAAATAAGGCCAGGTGATGGAAGTCTCATTTTAGGCCACTTTTCTCATAAGTAGGTTTTTGGTCTTGGAAAAATATAAAATAATCATTATTTATTAGAAACCACTAATAACTCTAAGAAGTATTAAAAACTTGACTGGGCCAAAAGGAGGGAGAAGGACAGCATACACAGTATCAGTGATCTTGTTTTCAACAGGTAAATGGTGGCAGCTTACAGAACCTGCTCTTTTGTTATTAAATAATGTACTGTCCTGAAGATTCTTCCTTGAAGACTACATTTTAGCTTATTATGTTTTCTAAAGGATCTCTCTATTATCTCCCTTTCCATCTTGCAGCATTTTTATGTATGCACGTACGTGTATTCAACAATCACCCCAGGACACTGGGGTGGGGTAGAAGTGGGGAGTTTTTATTGACTGAGTTATTAAACTCAAATCTATAGATATTCACATCACTTTTTAAAATGAACATTTTTTTTGCTTTAAATTTATAATGCAGTTACTTTTGAAATGTTAAGGCTGACTCTGTTATAAATTTACCCTATTATTATTACATTGATTTGTTATGGTAAGAGCAATCATCATATACTTAGAATTATACTGAAATTCAGCTTAACAAAACCTGTTCTATATCAGGTACACTTTAAATACATCACCACATCTTTATATACGTATATACACACACACACACATACACATTGTTGTCATTGCTAATTGCTGTCAATCATTTCCAACTCATAACTACCCCATGTTTTGAAAAGTAGAACTGCTTTTCAAGGCTGTGAACTTTAGGAAGCAAATTGCCAGGCTTGACTTCCCAGGCACTGCTGGGTGGATTTGAACAGCCAACTTTCCAACTAGTAGTCGAGCAAGTGCTTAAGTGCTTGTACCACCCAGGGATCCCCATACATACACACGCACACATGTGTGCACACACACAAACACACGTATGTATATACACATATGAAATTAATGTGTATATATATATAATTTCTCTCACCTGTTATTAATGATCCTATGATATCCTCGGAATTGACTCGACAGCAATGGGTTGTGGTATGGGTTATGATATCCTCAGGTATTTCATTATTTTCTTGCTTTACAATAGAGACCATCCTACATGAGGCATTATTTTTGTGGTTGTTGCTATCCTTTAAATTTTGATAGTTACTGATATTGATAATATCTTCTGATATCTAATTTTAGAGTACATGTACTGCTGAGATGAAAACCAAAGAATTTGTAGCCACACTGCCTGCATTTGAGCTCTTCTCTACCGATAACCAGATGTGTGGCCTTGAGCAAAGTACTTAAACTCTTTGTCTCAGCTTCCTCATTTCCAAAATGAGCATAATTATAATACTTTCCTTTTTCTTTGTGCTGGTTCAGTGAGTCAATATACTCTAAAAGGGGAAGTATGCTGCCATAACTTTGGAATTTTATGGGCTTTTGCTCTAGTCTCTACTTAGCCAGTAATTATCAAGATTTATTTTGCATGTATGGATGACTCTAACCCTTTTTGCCTGAGGTTCTTATCGCTCCTGTATTTTTTTGTTTGCTTGTTTTTTAACTTCTTAGCTGGGATTTAAAATCTTACCTGTGTCCTTCGGCTCAAAGATAATATGAAACAATATTTCTTATTGCAAAACATGATGGAACTACCTCATAAATTGCAGATAACATGACAGCATACAGATAAACAGAAGATTATATTAGAATGTCCAAAGAGTATATAAAACCTTTTACTTTTAAAACATTTTTGATGACAGAATACCTTGTTCATACTATGAAGACACCCAATATTTAGGAAAGATAGTTTAGGAGGAACAGAACCAGCCCATTTACCACTCCAAGTATGACTCATAAACCAACATAAAAAGTTTACCTTTCAAGAAGTGCTAGAGAACCCATTGTTCCATAAGAATCTGGTTTAAAAATGGTGCTTTTGATCAAGTGAAAAAATTGCTAATCATACATCAATCTAATCAGTTTTTAAATCTTGAAGCTACCAAAAAAGGCTGTTGCTCTTATAGTTATTTTAAGAGCACCATCATTGGTATATTGGTAAAATACTGTCATTAATAAGAATTGAAAAATTCAGGGAGTCAGCCCCTCATGGGGGAGTAGCTCAGTCAGGTGATGCTGTGCCCAAGTGGGGAGGTACAAAGCAAAGGTAATGCACCATTAAGTCAGATATCAGAATCCCAAAGCCAGAGATCTACCAAGAATTTGCTTTTTTACGTACAGCAAATGAAGTAATTTCATCAATTCAATAACATTTGTTTCAACTGAGAAGCTCTGTCTCTTTCCAGACTTCAGAAGAAGATATTTTCATTTAGCTCATCTAATCACTCCAAAAAATAAAAAAAGGAAAGAAAAGGCAAGGTGTGTGGGGACAGACTCAGATTAACGAATTTATGTGGCTTGGCATTCTTTCTGAATTAAGTTCAGTATTTAGGGGCTTGCTTTCTGATAAGTCCTGGATAATTATTAACTAAGCAAAATATAACTTTTCTCCTAATCTCTTGTTCTCCTTACCCAATAACATGTCTATTTATGAATTCCTTTCTAGTCTTCTCTCTTGTTTTTCATCCTATCCCTCAAAACTCAACTAGAGCCCTCTGTTATTGGAGAATACACTCCGTAATTCATATTCCCTATTTCATATTATAATCCTGACCCAATTTAAATAAAACTCCACCATGATATAATTAAGGAACATTGAGGCCCTGACACACTTACTAGAACACATCATGAGGTTTAGGACCTAAGTCCACATTTGCCATACCCATTACATGTTACAATGCAAACTTCTGGTAGGAGTAACTGTTGATTCTTCTGACCCTCTGGTCCCAGGTTTTCTCCTTCTACCATGTCCCTCAAGACTCACAAGGATTCACAGTAGTATTAGCTTAAGTTTTTTATGAAGCTGTAGCATCACTTTGTAAATATGAAATGCTACATAATAAAATTTAGTTTGACTTAATATGAAATTGATAAAAACAACAAATTCATGATATTCTAACAAGCTAAACACAAAAAAATCTATAGGACGTGTTTCTTATAAAGAGAGATCGGTTAAACAGTGATACTGACAATTTGGTGGCAGCAACATTCAAATAAAATATCCATGTGATAACCAGGAATGTCATATTCATTTTGCATTCAAGTGACATCAGCTTTTTGGCAGAAGATAGAGTCTTCAGGGTCTGAAAATAATGGCTAAGCACTGGATAGATTAAACATATATATAGGATGACAGGCAATGACTGAATCTCACACATCAGATGTTATCAGTCACACTATACACACGAGTGGATTCTGCATCACATTCACATGCATAGCTAGTAACTGTTATTTTTTAATAAAAAGACATGTTGTTAGTTGTTATCAAATCATCTTTTGTGGAAATAGAATATTAATAGAAATGCTATTTAATAACCCTGCACTTTATGAGATGACTTATATCACATAATAGTAATAACACAAAGAAGGGTTGAGCTAGAAAACAAATTGGCCATAGTTTTATTAGTGTCTTTCAGGCCAAGTACACCCTCCCTTAAATCATGGCTCAATTGTCAGTAAGCTGATGTGTTAAAATGCTCATCGCCTCCCCTTTCAACCTTTGGAACACGTAGAATGGACAGCATCTTTGTCGATGGATACAGTCTATGCTTTTATTCTCATACTTAACAATCAGGGCTTTTCATTGATTTTACATGCCCTGATTATTAAGGCTTTTGTGGAATGTACCACGTGTGGTGTGTGTTTGTGAGTTTCTGTGTGTTTGTTGAGATGACGAAATTGATACAAGAAAATTTGGTAAGATGAAAGGAGCAATCCAGTAGCTGATTTTATATCAGTGTGTGCCTTATTGCCTTAGCCTGACAAAATATCTATACACCTGTTAAATCCTAAAACACAATCAAATCAAACAAACACCTCACATTGTGAAATAACTTATTCCACATAATAGAAATAAAACAAGGAACAGTTGAGCTAGAGAACCAACTGGTCATAGTTTAAATATGCAATGGAAAATACCATTCAATAAATCTTAGTTTGTTAACATTCATTGATTAGTCAATTTAGTTATTGTCTAATTCTTCTGTGGTGGATATTTTGTAGAATATTCAGATTTTTTCTGGTTCAGAACTTTAAGACTCAATGATCTGGAAATAATATATTGCTTTATTTATGATCATGTATGATTAGGGATATGAATTGTTGGTTGTTGTTATTAGGTACAGTTAAGTGATTTCCATCTCATAGTGACCCTAGGTACAACAGAACAAAATGCTACACAGTTCTGTGCCATCCTCACAATTGTTACTGTGTACGAGCTCATTATGGCAGCCACTGTGTCAATCTATCTTGTTGAGTGTCTTCCTCTTTTTCTCTGACCCCTCTACTTCACCAAGCATGAAGTCCTTCTCCAGGGACTGGTCCCTCCTGATAACATGTCCAAAGTATCTGAGACCAAATCTCACCAGCCTCGTTTTTAAGAAGCATTCGAGCTGCACTTCCTCCAAGACAGATTTGTTTGTTCTTCTGGCAGTCCGTGGTATATTCAATACTTTTAACCAACACCATAATTCAAATGCATCAATTTTTCAGTCTTCTTTATTCATGGTCCAGCTTTTGCATGCATATGAGATGATTGAAAATACTATGGCTTGAGTCAGGTGTACCTTAGTCCTTAAAGTGACATCTTTGCTTTTTTAACACTTTAAGGAGGTCTTTTACAGCAGATCTCCCCAATGTGATATGTCACTTGATTTCTTGACTGCTACTTCCATGGGCTTTGTGGATCCAAGTAAATTAAAATCCTTGACAACTTTAACAATTTCTGTCTACCTTGATGTTGCTTATTGGTCCAGTTGTGAGGATTTTTGTTTTCCTTATGTTCAGGTGTAATCCATACTGAAGACTGTATTCTGATCTTCATCAGTAGTGCTTCAAAGTCTTTTCGCTTTCAGCAAGCAAGATTGTATCATCTGCATATCGCAAGTTGTTAGTCTTCCTCCAACCCTGATGACAAGTTCTTCATGTAGTCCGGCTTCTCAGATTATTGTCTCAACATAGAGATAGAATAAGTATTTTGAAAGGATACCCTGATGCACACTTTTCCTGATTTTAAACCGCTCAGTATCCCCTTGTTCTCTTTGAACTACTGCCTCTTGGTCTATACAGGTTTCACATGAGCATATAGTTAAAAAAAAAAAAAAATAGTTAAAGTGTACTAGAATTCTCATTCTTCACAATATTATCCATAACGTGTTATGATCTACACATTCAATGCCTTTGTGTAGTCAATAAAACACAGGTAAACATTGGAATGTTGAAAGGATAAAAATGTTAAATGGTCTAAGATTTTGTAGCAGGTATTCCTTTCTAAGTACACAATAAGCAAAGCAGGTAAATATGGAATGAAATGGAGTAGGCTGAGAACAGCATGCATCCTCTCTCGCTATAAGCTTCAGGTAAATACTATACAATACCAAACAAAACACCTTTCCCTCATTGAACGTCATACATGAACTTTCTTGACTTAGGAATTTACAGAGATATATTAGATATAGGACCTATAGGAAGAAACCAAAAGGCAAACTTAAAAACACCAAGAAAAAAGACTTAAGAATTTATCAATAATCAAAATGCTATTTAGGTTTCAGTACAGTGCTAGACATAGTGAATATACTCACAAATATGTATTGATACATAGATTATCTTGGTGTCCAAGAAAAAAATAACCAATAGTCGGAACACTGGAACACTATTTTTTTTTTTTTTTGCCGCTGGTTATCTATGTGATCATGGAAAAATCTACTAACTTAACTGGGCTCAGTTACTTCATATGTCTTTTTTAAAACTTTAAAACATGATGGAAACTGAAATATTTCTAAGAGGAGATTTTTACCAGCATTATTAAATAGACAATACCACATAATTAAATTTATAATCTTTCAATAATCTAACAGACTTACTTTAAATATAAAAAATGCAACTAGTTATTTGTCAACACTAATAAATGTAGCTGAAAGCTTTAGAAGTAACTTTTATTCTGTCTTAAATTCCCATACTTAAATGTCCACAGCTTGTGTTACATAAATACCAAGAATGTTTTTGGAGAGTTTGCATATTATTTGAAAATATTTTGCTACTGAAACTCATTCTTGATTAAAACCTAAGAAGAAATGACTGACTTAAGAGAAATGATAGTGACAGCATCATGCACAACAGTTTAGAAAGAAATTCAAAATGCTGCCTCTAAATACTGATTGTTAGAAATTAGAGTTGTTGAAATCAGTAAGTCTCATTCTATTTTCTGATATGTGGAGTCATTAGATGGTAAAACTAATTTGGATAACTATTGTTTGCATTCTAGCTAGAGGGACAATCCTTTTGTGGGAAAATACTTCATGTATTTCATTTGTTGCCTGATTTATCAAGAGGTCAGATAGTCATTGCACAGAAGTATGTTTATATTAATTTATGTTAAATACACTGAATGAGCCTACCACAATACTAGTCTGTGTGAGGTACAAACATAAAATATGTTACGGAGAAGTAGACATAGGTACATGAAGAATCATTAGAAAATAGAAATAATTATATGTGAAACTGTGTGACACCATTTAGGAAATGGAACTGTCGATGTTAGATTTCATAGATAAGGAAAAAATATCGCAGAATGAACTGGATGAAAAGAACAAAATACACAAAAAAAGACACTATATAGAAAAAGAAGAAAAACTAAGGAAACAGCATAAATATGATATATATTTCAGATGATAAGATTGTTTAGTTTGTTTCTCATGAAAAAATCTGTAATAATATAATTGCAAATTACATGTGACAACAAAAAATTTTTAGAATAATGTTGAAAATTTTGAGAATAATGTTGAATAATAATATGAGGTTCAAAGTTATAGGGACCAATTTCAAGTTCAAGTTGAGGGGAAGGCAATATTAAAAAGTGTTGGCTTACGATAGTCTAATCAGAAAATTTCTATCAGAATATAAATACGAGATGATGTAAATCTGATTTGCTATAAAATATAGTGGTTGTGGAAGGGAAAGATTGATAGAGAGTGCTGTTAAAGAATGATATAACCTAACAGCACTGTCGATGTGAAAATACTAAAGTGCCGGGAAAATATATAAAAGTAGAAAGAAAAATCTAAAGCCATTGCCATCAAGTCAATTCTGATTCTTAGCAACCCTGTAGGACAGTGTACAGCTGCCCTGTAGGGTTTCCAAGGAGTGCCTGGTGAATTTGAACTGCCGACCTTTTGGTTAGCAGCCATAGCTCTTAACCACTAAGTGACTAGGGTTTCCAAAATAAAAATAAAAGCAACTCTTGAAATGCATCACTGAGATGGGACACAAATTAAAGGAAAACATTTTTAAAGGCCAAAAACAAAGTTAAAGACAGCTAGAGAGTCAAAAAGCGTCATGTACCAAATCCTGTTGACTTTGACATTCAATTTTGGCTACCATGTAAGAGAAAACATGGTGGGGTCTGGCCTTGTAGCAAATCTGATAGGAGACTCAACACAGAAAACTGAGACAACTAATGTATCTTCTCTTAGTATGAGTGTGAGCTAAAGAAGATCCCACACTGGTGAAGGAGATGATAAGAAGATATTGTTGTCTCAAATCTGGCATTGGGTGCCAAGGGAAAATATCTTAGTAAAGAATTCAAAATGAAAAGTCTTCACATTGGCATGCCATCTGAATTCACAGTCCTTACGTGTTTTGAAAAACTCCAGAGTTTAGTTTATTTCATGAGGTTTTAGGATTGTAGTGTCACTAAGAAACAGGGAATAGAAAACACATACTGTCTTTGAGGGAACACAGCCTTCATACCAGTCCATAAGCATCAACACATATAAAGTTTTCAAGGAACATGAGATTACAAGCAAAGATTATTCAATGTGCGAAAAACAAAGGCAACATGTATAAGAGCCAAAAATACAAAATAGCGATATAATCACTTACATGACTTTAGATGACATTTTAGTCAGGATTCTCTAGAAAAACAAGAATAGTAAGGAGCCTTGGTGGCAGACTGGTTAAGAGGTCGGCTGCTAACCAAAAGGTCAGCAATTTGAATCCGTCAGCTGCTCCTTGAAATTCTATGGAGCAGTTCAGCTCTGACCTATAGGGTTGCTATGAGTCTGAATGGACTCACCAGCAAAGAGTTTTGTCTACATAGATACCTTACCAATAAGATAAGGCAGAGAGAGAGGAAGAGAGAAATTTTGAGGAATTGGTTCACATGATTGTATGGTTCTCTAGTCCAAAATCTATAGGTTAGGGCACAGGAAGAAAATGACAACAATCTTTTGATCCAAAATAGGTATATCAGATGGTGGAGGAAGAATTCTGGCAGGATGCATACGTACAGTCTGGTTGCAGAATCCACTCTCTGGAAAACCTCCAGTTTTGCTCTTATGGCCTTTAACTTATTGAATGACACCCACCCACATTATAAAATGTAAATTGCATTACTTACGGGCAACTTATTTAAATGCTAATCACATGAAAATGCTTCATAGCAAATAGCTAGACTAGTGTTTGATCAAAAATAGGGCACCATACCCCAGCCAAGTTAACACATAAAATTAACCATCACAGAGGATATTAAAGGTATAACATAAAGATGGTTCTTTAATATATTGGAATAAATAGTTGATTGAACATATGACTAAGAGACAAGATTTTAAATGGTGAAATATATTTGAAAAATAATTTTAAAAACTTCAAGAAAAAACACTTTAAATTGATAAGTAAATGGCATGTTAATGTGGTAATTAGATGCAGCTGAAAAATGAGTGACTTGGAAAAGAAATTAATAACATTTCAGAGGTAATTATAAAAGAGAGATTAAGAGGCAAGAAAAATGTGGAAGGCTTGTCACCTGGCTAATATCAGTCCCAGGAGGATATCAGGAAGAAGATGGAATAGAATCAAAGAATCAATATTCAAATTGATAATAAACCCAGTGCTGTCCAGTTGATTCCGACTCATGGCGACCCTATAGGACAGAGTAGAACTGCCCCATAGAGTTTCCAAGGAGTGCCTGGCAAATTTGAACTGCTGACCCTTTGGTTAGCAGCTGTAGCACTTAACCACTATGCAACCAGGGTTTCCCAAATTGATAATAATAGGTAATATATCAAAATTGGTGAAGGACACCTATATTCAAATTCTGTGAACTCAGGGAATTCCCAGCATAATAAAATATGTAAACCTAAATACACCATAGTGAAACCACAGAACAGCAAGGAACAGAAGTTCTTAACAGTAACCTGAAAGAAAAAAAGATATGTTAATTTCGAAGGAATAACTTTAGACAAACAGCTAAATTCTCCACAGTCACTGTAAAAGCAAACAAACAAAAATACAATAATAATTTTGGTAAAACTGTACAGAAAAGAGCTGTCAATCTAGAAATATATCTTTCATTAACTGGGACAAAATAAAAATGTATTTATTAAAAAAAAAAAAAAAAGTTTGAGACCAACATAGTCTTAACAAGGGAAAAGTCCATGGACGTGCTTCAAGAAGAAAAAAATTTCACAAATGGGTTATGTAGAATACCAGAACAAATATTAAGCAAAGATATTATTAAATATGTAGGTAAAGTTAATTAGTAAAACAATAGTAATAATATTTCATGGGGCTAAATAAAGCTATACAGGACTATATCTGGGGAAATAATACCAATAATTTGGTATGTATTTTTATTTAAATTCTTATTAAATCTTTATTTCTTTTTTCATTAGAATAAATATCTTTAATAAATTTAGATCTTGTAAATTATACATTTTAAAATGTTAGTAGTAATCTTTTCAATAAAGCAGAATTAGTGTTTCTCTTTTGAATTAGAAAATAAACAGAATAATAACCAACAATTTAAAACCTAAGTCTATAAAATCCAAAGAAAAATAGAAACATATAGTATAAAGAAAATTTTGAGCTAAAAGTGTTGTAGAATACATAAGCCTTAATTTAATTTACATACAATTTAAAGCATATAAAACTAAGAATGAAAGAAAATAGAATGCATCCATATACTCTAAAACCGCACAGAAAAGCCCAGGATTAGCGTAAACTTGAGAAGGTAATTGCTTTCAGAATGGAGGAGGGGAAATGGGATTAGAAAGAGGAACATAGGGGCCTTCAATATATGTATTGTAGTATTTCCTGTATTTCACGTTAGATACCCTGGTATTTATTATACTGTTTTTCTTAAAAAATAACATTCATCATATGATGTTGTTACATGTTTTCAAAAGTTAAGAAAATGTTTTTAAAGGAAACGAAAGGGTTGGAAGAGTGTAAAAAGTTTAGCGATTAGAGACCCCATTGCCAGAAATAGAAAATTCATTACAAGATTCATCCATCTCCTTGTATTCCCAAACTGCAAATTTTATCTTTCAATGTCACTTTCCTTGGTTCTGATAATTGTCTTTAGACAGAAGATTGAGCATTGATGCGGCAATCTTGTCCTCCTCTAAAATTGCTTTGCACAGTCTAGTAAGAGATCTAATTTTCAGAGGTAGTGAAGTAATAATGGAAGCTTCCATATATATTTTCTAATCAAATGTGACAAAGCCCACTGTCTTCATTGGCAATTTTATTTAGTATGCTTTATGGTTCCCAGAAATAATAGTTTTGTCCCGTTAACAGTCTTTGGCAGAGTCAAAAGTAATCTCTTATTTGTTCCTCTTGAAAAATGGTAACAGACATTGCCAATGTTCTCTATCTTTGATATGTATTTAATTTAATTCCATTAACTATTATAGCTTTCTTCAATCCTTGTAAAATGTGATGCAGTTAAACTAAAGGAGATATGTACCAAAGGATATATTTAGTGATGGACTTACAAAAAATAATTAACATATATATATACATACATATACATATACATATATTCTATTCACCTGTACCTACATTTTCGTTTCAAATATATGTATAAAGAATGTTGATTGCATGAAGTAAAGGAAGAAGCATGTTCACTGTGATGGTTAAGACTGTGTATCAACTTGGCTAGGCCATGATTCTCAGTGTTTATATGTGATCACTCCCATGATGGGATCTGTTGTGAGTAGCCCATCAGCTGAAAGAGTTTCCTTGGGAGTGTGGCCTGCATCCAAATATAAGCAAATGTTCTGGCTTTTTGTTTTCCCTGGATCCTGTGGCTGCCTCCTGTTCATCTGATTTCCAGTTCTCGGGACTTGAGTTATCAGCATATCTTCTGATCTTGGGATTCATTGATCTTCACAACCTATGACCAAAGTCATGTTTTCCGACCTGCTGATCTAGGGTTTGGCATCCCTTGCGACTACATGAATCAGGAGAAGCCTTTATCTTAATCTATGGACTTGGGATGTTCCAGTCTCTACAATCACATGAGCCATTTCTTCACAATAACCTCTCTGTATACATTTTACTGGTTTTGCTTCTCCAGAGAACCCAGCCTGAGACATTCACTATTAAACTTAATCAAATTACTATAATTTAGTATTCAGTTTTGCTCTGAGTTTCCTGAAACTAAGAACAAATCAACAATCTGATAGATTACACAGTTCATTATCAGAGAGAAGCATTACAATTATCTATGAGGGGGGCTTAATTTTTATGATTATTTAAAATTTATTCAAACCAATATTTTCACACATAACACTTTAAGTATATGCACGATGCAGTGGTTGAGTGGCTGCTAACTAAAAGGTCGGCAGTTTGCTTTCTATATTTCTCTCAAATATATTCATATATATTTATGTTTATTTGTTTCTATATTTATATCAAAAACTATCTTGGGTGTGCATGTATGTGTGCACATGTGTGTGCACGCACGTGTGTGTCTGTTAAAATACATATTTATTAATATATAGGTGCTTTAAAAAAATTTTTTTTTTTTTTATACCTTTGGAAATGTTTCTCAGATGTCGAATTCCTGGATCAAAAATCTTACGCAACTTAACACTAACGAATATGTTGCTAGATAGTTTTCCAAATGGCTGTAATAGTTCACATACGTAAATACCCTTCTAGCCATATTTCCACCAGATACAGGTAATTCTAATTTGAGGAATTCTAATTGTATAAATTGATATGGCACAAATGCCACTTGTTTCATTTGAATTTCTCTGAATACTTGCAAAACTGAATATTTTTCTTCTCTTATTTTGCCATTTGTATGCAAATTTTTCTGTCTGATGGTTCTTTTTACTACTAAATCAGTAAGTAGTATGTGTATTGGAAACTCTGGTGGCATAGCGATTAAGAGCTACAGCTACAAACCAAAATGTCAGCAGTTCAGATCCACCAGGCAGTCCTTGGAAACTGTATGGGGAAGTTCTATTCCGTCCTGTAGGGTTGCTATGAGTAGTAATCAACAAGACGGCAATGGGTAGTATGTATATTACTGATATTAACTCTTTGTTATTATCAACTTAATAATGGTTTTCTCAAATTTATGGTTTCTCACTCTCTCTATCTAGCTATAAATCTATCTATCTGACCATTCATCATTTATCTATCCATCCATGCTATATACAAACATAAATTTTATCTGAGTTTATCACCTTTGTTGAGACATGTTTTCTTGCCCTTATATTAAACTTGTAGTCACCTAGAATTTCCTATAATATTTTTATTATTATATTTTTCATTTCTACCAGGCATTTTACTTTAAATTTTATTGTGCTTTAGGTGAAAGTTTACAGTGCAAATTAGTTTCTTATTCAAAAATTCATACACAATTGTTTTTTTTATATTGGTTGCAATCCTCTCAATGCATCAGCACTCTCCCCCTTTCTACCCTGGGTTGCCCATGTCCATTCATCCATTTTTCCTGTCCCTTCCTACCTTCTTGTCTTTGCTTTTGGGCAGGTGTTGCCCATTTAGCCTCGTATACTTGATTGAACTAAGAAGCATGTTTCTCGCGTGTGTTATTGTTTATTTTATAGGCCTATCTAATCTTGGCTGAAAAGTGGACTTCTGGGGTGGATTCAGTTCTGAATTTGCGCGTTTTCTGGGGGCCATAAGACTTTTTTTTTTAATATAATGTAAAGCAGGTCTTTAATGTATTTTCTTTCATTTGAATAACTCTTATTACTACTATTTAAAAAAAAAAAATCCATTTCCCACTGAAATAACACTAACTTTGTCCTGCAGCTTTTTCACATATTTGAAGCATATTGATGTTTTTGTATAGTTTACTTTGTTTTTCTTATCTACTTGTCTTTTCTCAATAAGACACCATATTTACATATTAGCAGAGGCTCTACTGCTTATTATTTCTGCACACTGATTTTTTTTTTTTTGGTAGGCATTCTATATTCTAGTATATCTATTATTGTATTTGCATTTAAAATAATTTTATTAAATTCCAAATATAACAACTAAAGATGATGAGAAATCTGAAAGTAAAGTTTTAATGTGGGGTTTATTTACACTATAATAAAGATTATCCACAAAAACAGTTTACCATAACTGTGTAAACAATATTAATCTATCTGTGTCTTCTGCCAAAATCATGTTTTATTAATAATCACTCTTTGCTCTAAGTTGATACATTATTGATATAAAATTATAATGTAAAATTTTATGAGTACTAAATATTGATGCCTTCAGAATATGTTTCTAATCATCCCTCAGATGAAATTTATATGTATTTAATTATTGGATAATTAAAAACTATGCTATCTGCCAGACAGTGGTATTCTAGAATTCTCTATCAATGATTGAAGAACGATATACTTGTATTCAAGAATATTAAATAGTGTAATTGAAATTTTATTATGGAAGTTTTGAAAACTTAATTTTTTTCTGTAAGAAAGAGCATATTTTGAAGTTTACTCATAGAAAAAATATAAATGTGTTTAATAGCAATTTGGCACAGAACGTGCAAAGTAAAAATTATATATAAAAAGTATTAGATGCTGTCTTGGTCATCTAGCGCTGCCATAACAGAAATGCAAGTGGGTGGCTATAACGAAGAGAAATTTATCTTCTCACAGTCTAGTAGGTTACAAGTCTAAATTCAGGCTGTCAGCTCCAGGAGAAGGCTTTCCCTCTCTGTCTGCCTTCTCATCAACATTCCTCTGGAAGAGGAGCTTCTTCATGCAGGGACCCTGGGTCTAAAGGACTTGCTCTGCTCCCTGTGCTTCTTTCTTGGTGGTATGAGGTCCCCAACTCTCTGCTTGCTCTCCTTTCCTTTCATCTCTTGATAAAAGGTGGTGCAGGCCACACCCCAGGGAAACTCCTTTACCTTGGATCAGGGAGTTTTCCTGAGTAAGGGTGGTGTTACAATCCCACCCTAATCCTCTCAACATAAAATTACAATCACCAAATGGAGGACAACCATACAATACTGGGAATCATGGCCTAAACAAATTGATACACACATTTTGGGGGGAACGTAATTCAACTATGACAGATGTTTTGGTGTTCCTAAAATATGTAAGATTGATCACTTGAAAAATGATACTTGAAAAATAACAGGATTGGGCTCAATGGACATGTCCTTTGTTTTATGTATGTTGAGGGTGGACTTCTGCTACATTTCCTTTTATTTTTCTTTCTCATGCTTTCTTTATTCAGTTTCTACTGCTATTTTATTCTCTTCACTTTCCCAGAAAGCCAACTAATGAGTCCAAGTCCAGGCCAAAATCCTACATGTGTTCTTTAAGACCCATCCATAGACAATTACAAAGCTTTACCTGGCAGGCCTCTGTGGGGTAAAGCTGCCCTCCCTACAGCAAACTTGGTAAATTACCCCTTTTTAGACAGAGTAGCAGTAAAAGTCTCAGGTCTGTCTCATCCTTTCATTCTCATACACACATCTGCATTCTTAGCCCAGGCCCCTCAGTTTGGAGGCCTCTTTATCCAGCGTCTAATCTGAGGCATTTACCATGCCACCTCCATGGAGACATCTTAATGGAGATTGGGGCTTGAATGTAACATTTTCTATACTCTCACTCAGTCTTTTCCCATAACTAGCTCTTCCTCATCTCCCTTGCCCAATACTCCCACCCCCCACCCCTGTCCATAGAAAGGCAGGAGCTTTAGGGCAGTTAGAGGAGTTCCCCCACCTGCACAACACATAATCTGATCCTCACCTGGTGCCCACCCTCGGGAATAATAGAACACTGGGGAGTTAGTACCTTCCCCTTTTGCCTCTTGCTTATACTGTTACAGTAAGTGAATAAAGGCTGTATTGTTACTTTCAATTTGGCTTGTTGCCCTAAGTGATCCCCTCAACACTTGGCAGCTTGACACCAAAAAGATAACTGATCAATACTCAAGACAAATATGTGTTCAGAGAATGATGTTATTTCTAATTCATAAAGTTTTGTTTTGCTTTTCTATTATCCATGGCTTAATTTTTTTTTTTTTTTTTAATAATGAACATACCTATTTCCTCAATGCATTTAAGTCAAAACTCTAAAAATAATTCAGCACCAAGAAACACAATAGGTAGGAGTTAATAGGCCAAAATACTTAAGGTATTTGTTTAAAAATTTGCTACCAACATCATCATTCTTTGTTTAAGGACTTTAGGATTTGTTGAGTACAGGAAGAGGGTCATGTGGTTATGTTTAAGGAATAATTGCTCGTCATAATTTAACAGCATCCCCTTTATCTGATATTATATACTACAAATTGCATTATGATATATTACTTCTACATGTTACACACAGAAGTAATACCAGGTAAAGGGAACGCTGTTAAATTATTGTGAACAATTATTTCTTAAACATAGCATGGCTTTCTTCCTGTACTAAATGAATCCTAAAATGTGGTGGTGCAAATGCCTACACGCTTGACTATTAGTAGGAAGGTCAGTGGTTTTGGACCCCCTCCCCCCCAACAAGGTGCCTGGAAAGACAGGCCTGGCAATCTACTTCTGGAAGGTCAAAACCTTGCAAACTCCATGGAGCAATTCTAATCTGCACACATGGGGTCACCACAGGTCAGAATTGACTCAAAGACAACTAACAACAATAACAACTTCTATATTGACTGATGGTTTATCTTGTAAGCATGAACATCTTGACTACCATTTTTTTTTTCCTAATTCTGGCTTATTGTGTCTCCTCTGACACATCCCTTAAATAATTTTGCTCTATCCTTGGCCTTTTTCTATTTCTAGTCCTACCTTTTTAAGCTTGTCTCATTTAGGCCATTACAATGACTTCACATACCACTTACACTCTAATGACTCCTCAAGTTAATATTTCCAATCCAGAACCACAGTTCCATCAGAATGTTATATATATGTATATATGTGTATGTGTGTGTGTGTGTATATATAATTTTCATCCTACCAGTTCTCCTAGTATACACACAAACCTACTCCCCAAACTACTCTTTCTTCTTTTTTCTTTTCTCAGTGACGAGCACTCACATTTCCAAGTCATCGCAGTCAGAAGCCTTGCGAGGAGCGGGGAGGGGACTGAAACCTGTTGCAGTTGAGTCAATTCCAACTCATAGCCACCCTATAGGATAGAGCAAAACTGCCCCATAGGGTTTCCAAGGAGCGGCTGGAAGATTCAAACTGCAAACTCTTTCATAAGCAGATATAACTCTTAACCACTGCACTGACCTTGGAGGCTTCCTACATTCTTCACTCTGTCCTTACCTCCAACTCCACCCATCATCAAATCCTATAGATTTTCTCTCTTTCTCAACTAGCATATCTGCTGTTGTCCAGGTGTAGTGTTCCTCTCTTAGTTCAAAGCTGCTGTATCATCATTCTAAATATTTCCCGTGCCTGGACTCTCACATCCCTCAAATACACCTTTTATGCCAGTACTAAAGTGATTCTTCTCCTAACTTAAATACGATTATATTACTGCCTTGCTTGAAACTTTAATGGCCTTTCCATATTTCAAATCAAGTATCAGTAAACTATGAACTGTGAGCCAAATCTAGCTCCCACCTGTTTTAATAAATAAATTTTTATTGGAATACAGCTATAACCATTCATTTTTATTTTGTGTATAGCTGTTTAGCTCCACAATGGCAGAGATGAGCAGCTTTGACAGACTATATGGCCTGCCAAACCCAATATATTACCGGGATGTTTACAAAAAAAAATCTGTTGACTCTAGTCAAAAACATAAATTCTTCATTCCTGATGCCTCCACTGTGTACCTGAGTTACTTCGTATAGTTTGTGTTATAGCTATTAAAAAATAAAAAAAACTTCACAACTCAACAAATGTGACAAACTGTTTTTAAGTTTTTCTCATGAATCTCTTTTTGCCACAATTGCACACCACACTTACCGCTTTGCAAACTGCACACTCCACTTATCAATCACCATGTAATCTTTTAAAATTCAGGTCAATTTTTGCTTGTCTATGAAGCCTACTCCGAGGGCAAACTACATAATCTCTCTTTGTAACCCTCATGTCGTATATACAGCAATTTATCATGTAAAAAGTATTCCCTCTTGTTTGTTCGCATGGTGCTCTCTCTTACTTTTCCTACTAGTCTGCACAGTAGTGGTGAGAAATATCTTTTATTCTTCTCTTTAAGTCCATCCCTTAATCCAGTGTCTGTCAAGCAATATCAACACATGTTTGTTGTTTGTGTGTATATGTGAATGAATAATAAATGTATAACTTCTTTAAAAAAGTAAAAAGGTAATTTGAATCCATAGCATTGGGAAGTTGTTGCTCCTTATATTGCTTTTCCAGTGAAACTTTTATCTTCTTAAAGTAAAAAACCAACAGTCCAACTTAATTTATTTTTCAGATTCCATTCAACCCCATAATATATTCTGCTTACCTTTGGTATTTTCTCTTTTCTTTTCTTACTATTAACTTGCTTTGAAATATTGGAATAAAGCTTTGCTATTCTAATTCCTTTTAAAAAATAAATATTCTACCTTTTTTGAAGCCGATTTCAATCAGTTTTCTTTTGGATAACTCATTCTGAGAACCTAACTTTATTCAAGTCTAATTTTAGCCTTGGCATTTTTCTTTCTCAGAGAACACATTACTGAATTTTCTGCTGAAAACAAATAAACAGCAAATCTGCAGAAATTATGGAGCTGTAGAACAACGTTTTAGTAGCTCAAAATTGATTTTGTTTTCATTGTACATGTCTCTGTAGGAAATATAGAAAGATGCCCTATTACATTCTCAGTTAATAACTTTTTCTTCCCGTTGTTGTTAGCTAGATTTTTTTTTTTTTCCTTCAGGATAAAATGAGAAAAGATAGCTTGAGGATAGAAGAAAGATATTGTTTAAAACCATAAAATTTTAATAGAGTATTATAATGACAAAGGGATGAGATCATATAACAACTCTAGTTCTTCCCACTCCTACTGTATACCTGAATTAAGTAATAGGATTTTCTCTATTCCAGATTTAAAAAAGAAAAAATTCAGCAAAAAGCATATTTGGCCATATATGGCAGGTTATTTTAGCTAGTAGTATTTAATTTTGGAAAGGAGAAGGTTACGTATTTATTATACTTATTGTTCTATTTTCTATTTTTATTAGGTAAGTAGATAGATCTATGTGTACTGTCTTTTTGAAAACATTTTATGCTCCATCTAAGATTCAGGGATTACATCTAAGAAAGCGAAAACCAAATTAAGAGAATAAATCCAAGGAGCAATAATGCAATGTGTATGTGGTGAAATAAGAAGCCAGCTCTGATGGCGGTGTATCCTGGACTTTACAACAGGCCTGAACACACATACATACATGCACACACACAGTGTTTTCAGCAGGGTATCAGGTAATTCAGAGAAGTATGCATTTGATAGTCATTCATTTAGATAGCAAATACATGGCTAAAAATGAAAATGATTCATTTTACAGTCTAGTATGTTCGATAGCAAATAATTAAGTGAAGTAGCTTGTGTAAGAAAGAATAAAGAGTAAACATCGAAGTACAGCTTAAAAAGTGCTTTACTGGCACATATAAAACTTCATGATAAAGTGAGTATAAATTGTGGTATAAATAAATACTATGATATAAAATATGATATGTTTTATGTATATATGAGTAAAATAACAATATACTATAAATAAAATTTTATATTATAAACAGGTAAGTAACTAAATAAGCACAGTTTAATAAAGAAGTTGCAAGCATAGAAAGTTCCTTTCCAATAACAGAACTATGAAAGAAAAAATTTCTGCTGTTTAAAAAGCCAACAAGCTTGTGGTAATTTGTTATGGCTGCTCTAGGAAGCTAATATAACTAGTGAACAAAAACAAGACAAAACATTATTCTCATTGAGTTTACTATTTAATGGGTGGAGATAGACACTAAACAAGACAAATGAGAAAAAATATATAGTATGTTAAATGATGGCACAGCGGTTAAGAGATCAGCTGCTTACCAAAATGGTCTGCAGTTCGAATCCACCAGCCCCTCCTTGGAAACCCTATGAGGCAGTTCTACTCTGTCCTAGGGGGTTGCTATGAGTTGGAATTGACTCATTTTTTCTTTTTTTTTTCTTTTTGGTTAGATGGTAATCAGAAGCCCTGGTGGAACAATGGTTAAGCACTAGGCTGTAAACCAAAAGGTTGGTGGTTCAAACGCACTCAGCCTCTCTGTGGGAGAAAGACCTGGTGATTTGCTCCTGTAGAGATTACAGCCTAGAAAACCCTATGAGGCAGTTCCACTCCATCACATGTGGTTGCAGTGAGTCAAAATCGACACAATGGCACCCAACAACAACAACGTGTGGGCTGCAAGAGGTATTCTTTTGGTTTATTTGGAGGCTTGTATTGAAGATCCAACCATTTTGTAGTTCTCATAACTTGTCTCTTACCTCCTATCTCACCTTGATAGAGTTAGGCAATGGCCGTCCCCAAAACCGCTCCACCACTTTCCTTTAGCATCTCTGACTACTGGGCCAGGTGTGCATTTGAGTGTTTAGCTCTATGATGAAGAGCCCTGGCTTTTGCAGGACACCTGGAACATAAAGAGCAGAGCCAACAAGAATTGACTTATATTTCAGTCTATCTTTGAGGGTACCAGATTGTTCTCGGGGTTTCCAACTTACTCTTGTTCTACCCACTTAACATCCATTTTCTCTTCCTGACTTAATGTCCTGTGGGTTTCAAACTCCAACATCAGACAGAAAGAAAACAACCTTTGAGAAACTGTTTAACCAACTCCCACAATTGCTTTAGGTCAACTTTCTGACCGATATGTCAAGGAAGTAAAATATATCCATTGAATGAGAAATGTGGATAAATTAAGGTAATAACTAATTTACCTTGAAAAATACATAGTTATATGATTGATTTTTTTTTTCCAACATATATTGGGCTAAATTTCCAAATATGAATTGCACTTCAACATAAAGAAAACAAAAATCCTTACAACTGGACCAATAAGCAACATCATGATAAACGGAGAAAAGATTGAAGTTGTCAAGGATTTCATTTTACTTGGATCCATGATCAACAGCCATGGAAGCAGCAGTCAAGAAATCAAAAGACGCATTACATTGGGTGAATCTGCTGCAAAGGACCTCTTTAAAGTGTTGAAAAGCAAAGATGTCACCTTGAAGACTAAGGGGCGCCTGACCCAAGCCACGGTATTTTCAATCACATCATATGAATGTGAAAGCTGGGCGATGAATAAGGAAGGCTGAAGAAGAATTGATGCCTTTGAATTGTGGTGTTTGTGAAGAATATTGAATATACCACGAACTGCCAAAGCAACAAACAAATCTGTCTTACAAGTACAAACAGAATGTTCCTTAGAAGCAAGGATGGTGAGACTGAGTCTGTCAGGAGGGGTCAGTCCCTGGAGAAGAACATCATGCTTGGCAAAGTACAGGATCAGTGGAAAAGAGGAAGACCCTCAACGAGGTAGATTGACACAGTGGCTGCAACAATGAGTTCAAGCATAACAAAGACTGTAAGGATGGCTCAGGACCAGGCAGTGGTTTGTTCTGTTGTGCATAGAGTCGCTGTGAGTCAGAACTGACTCGACGGCACCTAACAACAACTTTCAAAAAACAGTAACCTTCTGTACTTTAATGTCCCAGAGGAGAGAAAAAAAAAATTGTGGAAAACTCAATTCTTTAACAAAAGCCCACTTAATCCTTAACTCTGATCCCAAATTCTTACAGGTTACCAAAGAAGAAATGAGGGAAGTATAAATTGAAGGAAAGGAGGAGAGAAGGAAAGACAGATGATTATATGTTTAATTTTAGGTGTGAAAACCATAAATTAAGAATCAATAGATTTTAAAATAGGAGATATCATGATTAAATAGGTTCTATTTCATGAACAAGGAGCTATAGTGGTGCAGTGTTTAAGTGCTCAGGTGCTAACTGAAAGGTCAGCAGTTTGAAGCCACCAACTGCTCCTCTGGAGAGAAGACGTGATCTGCTCCCTTAAAGATTACAGTCTAGGAGACCCTATTGGGCAATTGTACTATGTCTTCTAGTGTCATCATAAGTTGTAATCATCTTGACAGCAGACAATGACATTTCAAGAACATAAATATTATGACATCTATTAATATAATACTGGCTTTGATACGTTAAAGTTGAAAAGCTAAATGATAACCTATAGTTGTCAAAATACGGCATTGGTTAAAACACAGCAGAAGCTATCCAACAAACATTTTAATAAACTAGGAAATCAGAATAATTTCTGTTGGTATTCAAAGCAATGTGCAGGTATGTTATTTAAAATATTGAAGTAGTTCCATGTTCATTGGTCAAAAGAATATTATCTTTAGTAACACAAATTCTCTCTACATGGTTTCAGAAATCAGACAAACACTGCAATTCCAAGGTTTGTTTTTCTGAACTTGATATTAATTCTGCTGTGGATATTCTATTTATTTCAGTTGTCTAGAGCTGCATTTGGAGCCCTGGTTGCACAGTGGTTAAGATCTTAGGCTACTAACCAACAGGTGGGCAGTTCAAATCCATCAGTTTCTCCTTGGAAACTCTATGAGGCAGTTCTACTCTGCCCTATAGGGTTGCTGTAGGGTCATTATGAGTCAGAATCTACTCAATGGCAACAAGTTTGGTTTCATTTTAGAGTTGTCTTCAGGTTCAAAGTTTTGGGGAGGAAAGAGGGGATACCAGGCCAAGTTGAAAAGAATGTATTATGCAAATTCTTGGAAGAAATGCCTAAGGGAATAAGCTTGACTTGCCTCTGGACAACCTAGTGCGGCCTGGGGTGGCAGACAAATGTTTGTATGATAATCTACCTTTAATGATCTGTGTTATTTTGAAAAAAAAAAAAAAAATTTCCTGAAGTTTGAGGTCATCCTCCCTATGCAACATGAAGAATTCTCAGGGTAAAGAATCAACTGAACTTTCTTTTGTCTTTAAAACGTAGACCCTAGCAAGTAACAATGTACCCATGGAGCTTCCTTATGCCTCCCTTTCATGTTCTATGACTGGGCTATGTGGAGGAATCTTGGTTGCACCAATTTCCTTTTCCACATGCACCTGTTATCTCAAATGGGGAAAAATGGAACCTTACTGGAAATGACTTTCTGTGGCTAACGTATAGCACCACTTCCTTCAGTCTCAGGGACTTGACAGAATCTTCAATATGAAATTAAGAGAAAGACATTGGAAAAGTTTTATGTTCTTCTCTGTGTCTTATTATGAATAATTTAATCAGTGACATATTTTGTCCAAGAAAAATCACATCAACTATTTCTAATAATCAACAGTTTAGAAATTATTAGCATATTTAGATGAACAATTTTTGCTCCACTTCTACCACTTATTTGGTAGAAAGTTTTAAAATACATGTGATTTGATGTCTTTAGCAATTAAATGGTAATAATATTTTAAATTGCATAAATACATAGACTTATACGTTCACTTATATCAGTTGTTAAATGTGTTGAAAATTATACTTGTTAGAATGATAGAAAATTTCTGTCTCAAACCAACAATTGACCAAATACAGAATGGACAAAGATGCCTAGGGATATTTCTATCAAAAATCAGTGAATATAAGTGACTCTAGTATCACTACCATTTGAAATATGTTATATTTTTGCCAATGAAGAATTTAAATATATGCACACTGCAAAATAGAGTGTAAATGTGTTATTTACATGTAGTATGAGTGAAATATATAGAATAATCTACAAAAACTATAAAAATTTATCATAAGTCACTTTGTTGACAAAAAAAAAAAATTGACAAGCCTATTAATTTTCTGATGTGTTCCCAATAGTGTCATAGTAAAAAAAAAAACCCATTGCCATCGAGTCAATTCTGACTCATAGCGACCCTACATAGTGTCATAGTAGTTAGGAAAAATAATAATAAAATATATTACATTTTGAAAGGGATAACTGTAATGACTAACTTCTTGGATAACTTACTTTATAACTTATGTCCACTATAAGAATCAGAGTAAAGCTAGTTCCTAGAGGCAGAAGTCGTACATAGCACCACTTTCCAACTCCCCCTTCTGACACTAGCCTTCCTGCCGCCACCTTTCTCTGCTGGGTTTGATAATTCATTGTAACCTCTGCAGATTTCTTGAAACAGCATATCAACAACAGCAGTTTTAATGTAACAGAGAAATATATAAACAGGAGATACAATCAGAAATGAAGATATGCATGGAGCAAGGTCCCAAGAGGTCCCACCATGGGACCTCAATGTCTCAGAGTGGACCTGCTTACCCTTCCTGAAAGCCTGCACTCAGTCTCATTCATCAAGAAACTTTGAAACAAGAAACTTAGTGATGTCATGAGGCAGACTCCCCTGTAGGCTGTTTCTCTAAGCAGGATCCCAGCTCCTCCTGGCCAGCTCTAGGCCTGTATTAGCTCTAGTCTGGCAACACAACTCCAGGAACAGAACAGTTTTGCAGGAAGCCCCCTGCTTAGGGTACCCAATCTTTGTAGGCTGCTTCTCCCCTGTGCTGCCGCCTCTGCTCTGCAGGCTGGTCCAGCTGCCACTGCCACTATCACTGCAGTGATTTCGCCCTGGTTGCTGCTGACTGGTCTGCTTTCTATCAGGTACAGATCTTTACCTGGCTCCAGCTTTCCATCAGTGTTATAGATCTTCTTCAGTGTTACAGCTCAGTGTAGCAGTGATTATTCTGGGTCTGGATAGGTTACAGCAGAGAGCCCACATGTCCAAAGGGCAGCTTGTTTCCCAGCTCTCATTGATCAGGATACCTACCCCACCCCCATGCCTTTGTTTCAGCCATTTATGTAAGCCATTTCTTGTTAATTGCAAGGCAGAGTCTTCAGAGCCAGATACAAGCTCAAGTAATCCTTTATTTCCAAGAAAATGTCAATCAGTTCAGGCATTGCCAATTACTCTCTCAGGCTGAACAAAAGTAAACCCTCAAGTTTTTTACAATTTATCCAGAGAATGTAAATAAAGTGAGTGATATCCTTCTAAGTGCCCCCTGCCAACAAACCTAGGACAAAAACCCACATGAAGGAAACGATTGCACTGCACATCTAGAATATCAACAAGATAATAACAATAACTTTAAAACTGTAGGAATTGTATACAAATAATTCAAAACTGTTGTGGAATGAAAATTGACAAAAAAAAAATAAGGCTTATCCAAGTTCTGAATGAAAAGTCCGAATAGTTTAAATATGTCAATGTTTCATGAAGTAATACATGAATTTGAGTCTCATTAGATGAACTATGAGATATTAGCAAATAAACCTATATTAACATTAAATAATAAGTCTGCAAGATAAGTCAAGATAAATTTTAAATAAAGGAAGGTTTGGTCAAACCACGTAATCTAGTATTAGAGCTATACTACCTTAGGTTGAAATGATCCTTGCTAGCATATAAGTGTGAAGGGTAGTTGAAAAAGAGGAACACCCTCAGTGAGATGGATTGACACAGTGGCTGTAACAATGAGCTAAAGCACAGCAATGATTGTAAGGATGATGCAGGACCAGGCTGTGTTTCCTTCTGTTGTACATAGGGTCACTATGAGTCAGAACCAACACAACAGCACCTAATAACAACAACAACTACTAAAAAAGTGGTGTAAAAGTTCACAGTAGCTTAAAACAGGCACCATACCATATACGCATCTCATTCAAATTTCATTTGATCAATTAGTAGTTTTGGTTTGTAGGTTAACCCTTTAAAGAATATTTATGTTCAGAGGAAAATAACAGGCTAGCAGTCAATTATATACTTTGTGTTTTCACGTATATTTTAACTAAGAACATGGATTTTGGAGGATGGGACCAAGATGACAGAGTAGTCAGATGCTTCCAGTGGCCCCTCTTGCAACAAACCCCTGAAAAAACAAGCGAACCAATTATATATGACAATCTAGGAGCCCTGAACATCAAAGGCAAAATTGAGAAGTCAGACTGAGTGGCAAGGGGAGAGAGAGTTGGTTCAGAAGCAGTGAGGCATTGCCAGACCAGAGCCAATAGGAACCGGCACCCTGCAGGCCAGGTTGGCTGATAAGCACAGTGAGGCAAGCAGTGGTGTTCAGAGCGCATTTTCCACATTGGGAGACTATGTGGTGGAGAGTCTGCTCAAACCTCCAGAACCAGCGAGAAGTGGCCCCCAAAAGCCAAAAGGTAAGTACATGAGTCTAGTCAAAAAACACCCCATTTAGGAAGAATATCTCTCCCTGCTCCCTCCCTGCTCTGCATCTGGTCCCAGCTGGCTTCAGAGATTGCTGATTGTCGCTTCCCTTGGGCCAAAAGTAGGGCCCGTCACACACCCTGAGCCATTCTCGCCTGGGAAAGGGAACAAATTAACAGATAGGAAAAAATAATCTGCCAGCTTCCCTAGGGCTAGAAAATAAGGGCAGGTACAGGTCCTTTGCCTAGGCACACATATAAGGGGTCTGCAGACTTTGAATGCCTTTCACATCTGCAAGACGTGGGCTCATTTCAACAGCGTAGACCTTCATTAGCACAGTACAACAGAGCATATACCTAAAGCCTAACTTCACTGTATCAGTTATATGGTGGAGTGGCAGGTTTGTGACATTTTATACTGCTCTGCCCAATAAGCAGGGTCTTCATCTACCCATATCAGGGATCTGAGGACTGGTGGCTCCACTGACAGCACCTAGCCACCTGCAACAGAGGTCCAAGAATAAGTAGTGCCTCCCAGTCCTTACAACCAACAGCATTGGGTGCACAGAGTTCAACTGCAAAACCTAACCACCTAAGCACTCTAGGAAACAGGGACATGCTTTCTTCCCAGACACTCAGAGGCAGCCATCAGCACCCTGCCTTGCTCAGCAGGTGACCCCCTACTTCAGCCAGCTACCTGTGCCTACTCAAATCACCCCTGCCTGTCTAGGACCGAAGTTAAGAGCCTTTACTACACATTTCTTGACCAACTATCTGGACGCCTGAGTTAAATCCGTACAAGAAAAGTAAAAGGACTCCTGGGCTTACAAACCTAGTAAGAAACTTAACCACTTGGTGACAGGATGTGAGAACTTCAAAGGCACCACAGATCAAACTAGCTCACACAAGCAGCCTATATGGGCATATCAAAACAGAGCAAATAGAAGGTGGGACATAGTAAGCAAACATAAATAAACATTATAACCTCTTGGTGGCTGGGAGACAGTAGTCAATATCACATCACAAAGAAGCAGACCATGATGGCTTCAGCAAGCTCACAAAACAAAGAATCAAGAAATCTTCCAGGGAAAGATAACTTCTTGAAATTCCTGGAGGTAGAATACAGAAGATTAATATATAGAACTCTTCAAGAGTTTAGGAAGGAGATCAGACAAAATTCAGAGCAAGTCAAGGAACACATAAACAAAGCAATAGAGAAACTTAAAATTATAGAAAAGGACAACGACAAATTTAAGGCTGAAAGAATCCATACAGAGATGCAAACAGAAACCCAGAATATTAACAAAATTTCAGAATTAGACAACTCAATTGAAAGAGGAGCAGAATTGAGGCAATGGAAGTCAAATTAGTGAGGCTGAAGATAAAGCATTTGACATCAACTTTTTTGAGGGAAAATCAGATCAAAGAATTAAAAAAAAAAAAATGAAGAAACCCTAAGAATTATGTGGGACTCTATCAAAATGAATAACCTACGAAAGAGAGGACTACCAGAGCAGGGGGATAACAGAAAATACAGAGAGAATTGTTGAAGATTTTTGGCAGAAAACTTCTCTGATATCCTGAAAGATGAGAAGATAATTATCCAAGATACATCACTAAGACATATTATAATCGCACTGGCCACAATCAAAGATAAAGAGATAATTTTAAGAGCAGCTAGGGACAAAGGAAAAGTCATCTACAAAGAAGAGTCTATGTGACTAACCTCGGACTACTCAGCAAAATCCATGCAGGCAAGAAGGCAATCTAATAACATATATAAAACCCTGAAGAAAAAAAAATTGCCAGCCAAGAATTATATTTCCAGCAAAACTGTCTCTCAAATATGATGGCGAAATTAGGACATTTCCAGACAAACATAAGTGTAGGGAATTTGCAAAAACAAAACCAAAGTTACAAGAAATACTAAAGGGAGTCCTCTGGTTAGAAAACCAATTACAACAGATAAAAACCCAAGACTAGAACACAGGACAGAGCAACCAGATATCAACCCAGGTAGGGAAATCACAAAAATAAAGCTAACAGAGATGCCAATATGTAAAAATATGTAAAAGATGACAATATTAAAGCAAAAAAGGGGACTAAGAAATGTAGTCATACATTTATCATATGGAGAAGTCAAGGGGATATAAAAAAAAAATAAAAGATTGGTTTAAACTTATAAAAAGAGGGGTAAATATTAAGGTAACTACAAAGGAGACTAACAATCCTACATATCACAAGAAAAACGTAAAGACTCAGCAAATACAAAATCAACAACGATGAAAAAGAGGAAGAAAATTAAGTACAGAAATTAAGTGGAACAAAGAATCTGTCAAAAACACAAAAAAGACATCAAAATGACAGCACTAAACTCATACCTATCCACAATTAGGATGCGTTTAAACTGATTAAATGCACCCATAAGGAGACGGAAAATGGCAGAGAGGATGAAAAACAAAACAAAACAATCTGTCTATATGCTGCCTATAAGTGAAACACTTTAGACTTAAAGACACAAATGAAAACTCAAAGGATGGAAAAAAATACGTCAAGTAAACAATAATCAAAAAAGAGAAGGGGTAGCAGTATTAATCTCTGGTAAAACAGACTTCAAAGTAAAATCCACCACAAAGTACAAGCAAGGATACTATATAATGAATAAGGGTCAATACACTAGGAGGCCATAACCATAATAAATATTTATGCACTCAATGACAGAGCTCCAAAATACATAAAACAAACTCTAACAGCATTGAAAAGAGAGATAGCTCCACAATAACAGTAGAAGACTTCAACACCTGACTTTTGGTGAAAGACAGAATATCCAGAAAGAAGCTCAATAAAGATGCAGAAGATCTAAAAGCCACAATCAACCAACTTGATCTCATAGACATATACAAAACACTCCACCCAACAGCAGCCAAGTATACTTTATTTTCCAACACACATGGAATATTCTCCAGAATGGACCATATATTAGGCCATAAAGAAAGCCTTAACAGAATCCAAAACATTGAAATATTACAAAGAACCTTTTCTAAACATAAAGCCATAAACGTATATATCAATATCAGAAAAAGCATGGAAAAAAAAAAATCAAGCACATGGAGATTGAACAATGCCTTACTCTAAAATTATTGGGCTATAGAAAAAATTAAGGATGGAATAAAGAAATTCACAGACTCAAATGAGAAGGAAGACACATCCTACCAGAACATTTGGGACACAGTTAAGCAGTGCTCAGAGGTCAATTTATAGCAATAAATGCACACATCCAAAAAGAAGAAAGGGCCAAAATCAAAGAATTATCCCTACAACTTGAACAAATAGAGAGCAGCAAAAGAAACCCTCAGGCACCAGAAGAAAATGAATAATAAAAATTATACCAGAATTAAATAAAATAGAAAAACAATAGAAAGAGTTAACAAGACCAAAAGCTGGTTCTCTGAAAAAAGTAACAAAATCATACCATTGGCTGAACTGACAAAAGAAAAACAAGACAGGAAGCAAATAACCTAAATAACATATGAGATAGATGATATCACAACAGACGCAACTGAAATTAAAAGAATCATAACAGAATACTATGAAAAATTATACTCTAACAAACTTGAAAATCTAGAGGAAATACACATTTCTTAAAACACATTACCTACCCAAATTAGCACAAACAGAGGTAGAACAACTAAATAAGGCTATGACAAAATAAGAGATTGAAAAGGTCACTAAAAACTTGCAGTGAAAAAAAGCCCTGGCCCTGACAGTTTCACTGAAGAATTCCACCGAACTTTCAGAGAAGAGTTAACACCACTACTATTAAAGGTATTTCAGGGCATAGAAAAAGACGGAATACTCCAAAACTCATTCTCTATAAAACCAGCATAACCCTGATAACAAAGACAGGTAAAGACACCACGAAAAAAGAAAATTACAGTCCTATATCCCTCATGAACTTAGATGCAAAAATCCTCAACCAAATTCTAGCCAATAGAATTCAACAACATATCAAAAAAGTAATTCACCATGACCAAGTGAGATTCATACCAGGTATGCAGGGGTGGCTAAACATTAGAAAAGCAATCAGTGTAATCCATCGCATAAATAAAACAAAAGACATGATCTTATCAATTGATGCAAAATAGGGATTTGACAAAGTTCAACACCCATTCATGATAAAAAAAAAACTCTCAGCAAAATAGGAATAGAAGAGAAATTCCTCAGCTTAAAAAAGGGCATTTTACAAAGCCAACAGCCAACATCGTCCTAAATGGAGAGAGTCTGAAAGCATTCCCCTTGAGAATGGGAACCATACAAGGATGCCCTTTATCACCACCCTTATTCAACATTGTGCTAGAAGTCCCAGCCAGAGCAATTAGGCTAGAAAAAGAAATAAAGGCATCCAAATTGGTAAGGAAGAAGTAAAAGTATCTCCCTTTGCGGATAACCTGATCTTACACACAGAAAACCCCCCAAAATCCACAAGAAAATTCCTGGAACTAATAGAAGGTTTCAGCAAACTGTCAGTATACAAGCAAATCAGTTGGATTTCTCTACACCAACAAAGAAAACTTTGAAGAGAAAATCACCAAATCAACACTATTTAAAACAGTGCCCAAGTTAACTTAGGAATAAACCTAACCAGAGACATAAAAGACCTACATAAAGAAAAATACAAGACATTACTGCAAGGAACCAAAAGAGACCTATGTAAGTGGAGAAACCTTGTTCCTGGATAGAAAGACTCAACATTGTGAAAATGTCAATTCTACTCAAAGTGATTTACAGATACAATGCAAATTCCAATGGCATTTTTTAATGTGATAGAGAAAAAAATCACTAACTTCCTTTGGAAAAGGAAGAGGCCCTGAATAGGTAAAGCATTACTGAAGAAGAACAAGAGGGAGCAGTCACACTACCTGAATTTAGAACCTCTTATACTACCACAGTAGTCAAAACATCCTGGTACTGGTACAACAACAGATATATAGACCAGTAGAGTTGAATTGAGAATCCAGATGTAAATTCTTCCACCTATGAGCAGCTGATATTTCACAAAGGCCCAAAATCTGTTCAATGGGGAAAAGGCAGTCTCTTTAACAAACCATGCTGGCATAGCTAGATATCCATCTGCAAAAAAATGATACAAGACCCATACCTCACACCATGCACAAAAACTTACTCAAGTTGAATCAAAGACCTAAATATAAAATCCGAAATGATAAAGATCATGGAAGAAAAAATAGGGACAACACTATAGGTCCTAATATGTGGCATAAACAGAATACAAAACGTTACTAACTATGCACAAACACCAGAGGAGAAACTAGGAAACAGGGAGCATCTAAAAATGAAACAGGTATGCTCATCAAAATACTTCATCAAAAGAATAAAAAAGACAACCTGCAGACTGGGAAAATTTTTTTTGGCTATGACAAATCCAACCAGTGTCTAATCCCTAAAACCTATAAGATACTGCAAAAACTTCAACAACAAAAAGATAAATAACCCAATTAAAAAATGGGCAAAAGATATGAACAGGCACTTTTCCAAAGAAGATGTTCAGTTGGTTACCAGATACATGAGGAAATGTTCAGGATCATTAGCTATTAGAGAAATGCAAATCAAAACTACAATGAGATACAAACAAAAAGCTAGTATTAATCCAAAATACTCAAAATAATAAATGTTGGAGAGATTGTAGAGGGACTGGAACACTTATACACTGCTGGTGGGAATGTAAAATGGTACAACCACTTTGGAAATCGATTTGGCATTCCTTAAAAAACTAGAAATAGAAGTACCATAAGGTCCAGCAATCCCACTCCTTGGAATATATCCTAGAGAAATAAGAGTCCTCACATGAATAGATACATGCACACCCATGTTCATTGCAGCACATTCACAATAGCAAAAAGATGGAAGCAACCAAGTTGCCCACCAGGGGACGAATGTATAAACAAATTATGGTATATTCACACAATGGAATACTACGCAACAATTAAGAACAAGGATGAAATCTCGACACATCTCATAACACAGATGAATTTGGAAGGCATTATGCTGAATGAAATTAGTCACAAAAGGGCAAATATTATATAAGACCACTGTTACAAAAACTCAAGAAAAAGTTTAAACACAGAAGAAAACATTCTTTGATGGTTATATGAGGGTGGGGAGGGAGGGAGAGGTGTATTCACTAACTAGACAGGAGACAAGAATTATTTTAAGTGAAGAGAAGGACAACACACAATACAGGGGAAGTTAACATGACTGGACTAAACCATAAGCTAAGAAGTTTCCTGAATACAACCAAAAACTTCAAGGAACAGTGTAGCAGGGGGTGGGGTTTGGGGACCATGGTTTCAGAAGACTTCTAGGTCAATGGGTATAACCAAATACATTAAGAAAATGTTCTGCATCCCACTTTGGTGAGTGGCATCTGGGGTCCTAAAAGTTGGAAACGGCCATCTAAGATGTATCAATTGGAGAAAGCAGGGCCAAGATAGCAAAATAGACAGATGCTTCTGGCGAGCACTCTTACAACAAAGACCCGAAAAAGCAAGTGAAATGAGTATATTTATGACAAGCTAGGAGCCCTGAGGAAACCCTGGTGGCACAGTGGTTAAGTGCTACGGCTGCTAACCACAACGGTCGGCAGTTCGAATCCACCAGGTGCTCCTCGGAAATTCTATAGGGCAGTTCTACTCTGTCCTGAACATCAAAGGCAAAGTTAGAAAATGAACTGAGGGGCAGGGGGAGGAAGAGATGGTTCAGAATCGGAGAGTAGTTACCGGACCTGAATCACCAGGATCCCTCAGGCACCATTCCTGGGAGCAGCTGTGGCAGGTGTGTTCAGCCATAGTTTCCTCAGGGAAAAGCAGCCAGCCACACAGCCTACTCACACCTTCGGAACCAGAGAAAAACAGTGCTCTCGGCAAAAGCTAAGTACTTGAGTATAATTTTACAACACCTCAAGGCCCCAAGCCAGCTTCAGCAGCTGTTCAGTTCCCTGGGCCTGAGATAGGCCCCATCGAGCTCCTAGAGTCATTTCCCAGGCCCTGGAGAGGGAATAAATTTGCAATTGGGGGAAAAGAAAATTTGCCAGCTCCACTAACCAGGGGAGCTCAGGACAGAAGTGGCTCCTGTCCAGACCTAAAAGGTCTGTGGACTTTGAGTAACTTTTCCCCCTGCATGGACTTGTGTGTGCCTATTCTAGGCAAATAGGCCTTTGTTGGCAGACTACAACTGTTTCACCTGTGCAGTGGAGAGGTGGGTGTTTGAGGTTTGACACTGCTTTGCCTGTTAAACACAGTCTTCACCTACCCACATCAGGGGCTTAAGGACTGATGGCTTCACTCAGGTCACTCAGTCACCCATGACAGGGGTCCAAGGATAACTGGCAGCTCCCAGTCCTTACAACCATAAACATTGGGTGCCCATGGTCTGTCTGCAGAACCCACCTACCTGTACACTCTAGGGAACAGGGACATGCTTTCCTCAGAGACACTTGGGGGATGATTCTTAGCCCCCAGCTTTGTTCAGAGTGTGAACCCCTGCTGCAATCAGATACCGGTACCTATACCAATCATCCTTGCTCCTCTAAGACTGTAGGACAGAGCCTGTACCACACACTTGATGATCAGCTACCTGGACACCTGAGCTGAATTCTTACAAGAAAAGTGAATGGACTTCTAGACTGATATACCTAGCCATCTGGGGACAGGACATCAGAACTCCAAAGGTGAAAATAATTGAAATAGCACACTGAAAAATCCATTAGGTCACATCAAAACAAAACAAAGCAAGAAGCTATGATACAGTAAGCAAACATAAAATAAACTAATACAATACCTTATAGATGGCTCGGAGACAACAGTCAGTATCAAGTCACATAAAGAAGAAGACCATGATTGTCTCAACAAGCTCTCAATACAAAGAATCAAGGGATCTTCTAGAAGAAAGTGCCTTCCTGGCATTACTTGATGCAGAATACAAAAGATTGGTATACAGAAAACTTCAAGACATCTGGAAGGAAATCAGGCAATACACAGAACAAGCCAAGGGACACACAGATAAAGCAGTTGAAGAAATTACGAAGATTATTCAGGAACATAAGAAAAATTTAATAAGCTGGAAAAATCCATAGACAGCAATCAGAAATTCGGAAGAGTAACAATAAAATTACACAAATAGACAAGTCAGTGGAGCAGATTTGAGCAAGTGGAAGGGAGAATTTCTAAACTTGAAGATAAAGCACTTGGCACCAACATATTTGAAGAAAAATCAGATAAAAGAATTAAAAAAAAATAAACCTTAAGAATTATGTGGGACTCTATCAAGAGAAATAACCTACGAGTAATTGGAGTACCAGAACGGGGAGGGATAGCAGAAAATACAGAGAGAATTGGTGAAGACTTGCTGGCAAAAAATTTCCCTGACCTCATGAAAGATGAGAAGATATCTACCTAAGATGCTTATTGAACTCCACATAAGGTAGATTTTAAAAGAACGTCACGTAGACATATTATAATCAAACTTGCCAAAACCAAAGACAGAGAATTTTAAAAGCAGCTAGGGATAAATGAAAAGTCACCTACAAAGGAGAGTCAATAAAAATAAGTTTAGACTACTCAGCAGAAACCACGCAGGTAAGAAAGCAATGGGATGACTTATATAAAGCATTGAAGGAAAAAAATTGCCAACCTAGAATCATATATCCAGCAAAACTGTTTCTCAAATATGAAGGTGAAATTAGGACATTTCCAGATAAACAGAAGCTGAGTGAGTTCATAAAAACCAAACTAAAACTTCAAGAAATACTAAAGGGTGTTCTTTGGTTGGGAAACCAATAATAAGAGATATCAACCCAGAACACTGGGCAAAGCAATCAGATGTCAACCCAGACAGGGAAATCACACAAATAAAGCAAGATAAAAAAACACAGAAAACAGGGGAACAGTGATGTTATTATGTAAAAGAAGACAACATTAAAACAATAAAGAGGGACTAAGAAATGTTAAGAAATGTAGTCATAGATCTTTCATATGGAGAGGAAGACAAGGTGATACAAAGATATAAATTTAGAAAAATAGGGGTAAATAATAAGGTAACCATAAAGGAGACAAACTATCTTACCCATCAAAATAAAATACAAGAAAAAAGTAGAAACTCAGCAGAAACAAAATCAACAATAACGAATATGAGGAAAAGACAATATATAAAGATAATGTACTCAGCACAAAAAATTAAGTGGGAAAAAGAAACCGTCAAGAATACACACACACAAAAAAAACACATCAAAATGATAGCACTAAATTCCTACCAATCCATAATTACGCTGAATGTAAATGGCCTAAATGCACCAATAGAGAGACAGAGAGTGGCAGAATGGACTAAAAAACATGATCTATTAATATGCTGCCTAAAAGAGATACACCTTAGACTTAGAGACACAAACAAACTAAAACTCAAAGGATGGAAAAAAATATATCAAGCAAACAACAATCAAAAAAGAGCAGGAGTGGCAATATTAATTTCTGACAAAATAGACTTTAAAGTTAAATCCAACATAAAGCATAAAGAAGGACACTATATAATGATTAAAGGGACAATTTACCAAAAAGATATAACCATAAAAAAAATTAAATATTTATACATCCAATGACAGATCTGCAAGATACATTAAACAAACTCTATCAGCATTGAAAAGTGAGATAGACAGCTCCACAATAATACTAAGAGGTTTCAACACACCACTTTCGGTGAACGACAGAACATCCAGAAAGAAGCCCAATAAAGACACGGAAGATCTAAATGCCACAATCAAGCAACTTGACCTCATAGATACGTATAGAACACTCTACCCAACAGCAACCAAGTATACTTTCTTTTCTAGTGCACGTGGAACATTCTCTAGAATAGACCACATATTAGGCCATAAAGCAAGCCTCAGCAGAATCCAAAACATTGAAATATTACAAAGCACCTTCTCTGACCCTACAGCCATAAAAGTAGAAATCAATAACAGAAAAAGCAGGGAAAAGAAATCAAACTTTTGGAAACTGAACAGCACCCTGCTGAAAAAAGACTGGATTATAGAAGACTTTAAGGATGGAATAAAGAAATTCATAGAATCCAATGAGAATGAACACACTTCCTTTCAGAACCTTTGGGACACAGTGAGAGCGTTGCTCAGAGGTCAATATATATCAATAAATGCACACATCCAAAAAGAAGAAAAGGCCTAAGAATTATCAGTACAACTTGAACAAATAAAGAGCAATAAAAACCTTCAGGAAACAGAAGAAAACAAGTAATAAAAATTAGAACAGAACTAAGTGACATAGAAAACAGAAAAACAAAGGAAAGATTAACAAGACCAAAAGCTGGTTCTTCGAAAAAATCAACAAAATTGATAAACCATTGGCCAAACTGACAAAAGAAAAACAGGAGAGGAAGCAAATCACCAGAATAACAATAAGATGGGCGATATTACAACAGACCCAACTAAAATTAAGAGAATCATATCAGGTTACTATGAAAAATTGTACTCTAACAAATTTAAAAACGTAGAGAAATGGATGAATTCCTAGAAACACACTACCTACCTAAACTAACACAAAAAGAGGTAAAACAACTAAATAGACCCATAACAAAAGAAGAGATTGAAAAGGTAATCAAAAAACTCTCCCCCCGCCCCCCAAAAAAAGCCCTGGCCTGAATGGCTTCACTGCAGAGTTCTACCAAACTTTCAGAGAAGACTTAACACTACTACTACTAAAGGTATTTCAGAGCATAGAAAGGGATGGAATACTCCCAAATTCATTCTATGAAGCCAGCATTTCCCAGATACCAAAACCAGGTAAAGACAAGAAAAAAAAAATGAAATTACAGACCTATATCCCTCAGGAACTTAGATGCCAGAACCGTGAACAAAATTCTAGCCGACAGAATTCAACAACATATCAAAAATAATAATAATAATTCACCATGACCAAATGGGATTCATACCAGATATGCAGGGATGGTTCAACATTAGAAAAACAATTAATGTAATCCATCATATAAAGAAAACAAAAGACAAGAATCACATGGTTTTATCAATTGATGCAGAAAAGGCATTTGACAAAGTTCATCACCTATTCCTGACAAAAACGCTCAGCAAAATAGGAACAGAAGGAAAATTCCTCAACATAATCAAGGGCGTTTATACAAACCCAATAGCCAACATTGTCCTAAATGGAGAGTCTGAAAGCATTCTCCTTGAGATCGGGAACCCAACAAGGATGCCCTTTATCACTACTCTTATTTAACATTTTGCTAGAGGTCCTAGCCAGAGCAATTAGGCTAGATAAAGAAATAAAGTGCATTCGGATTGGCAAGGAAGAAGTCAAAGTATCTCTATTTGCAGATGACATGATCTTATACACAGAAAACCCTAAGGAATCCTCAAGAAAACTACTGAAACTAATGCAGGAGATCAGCAGAGTATCAGCATATAAGATAAACATACAAAAATCAGTTGGATTCCTCTACACCAACAAAAAGAACATCGAAGAGGAAATCACCAAATCGATGCCATTTACAGTAGCCCCCAAGAAGATAAAATACTTAGGAATAAATCTTACCAGAGATGTAAAAGACTTATACAAAGCAAAGTACAAAACACTTCTGCAAGAAACCAAAAGAGACCTATATAAGTGGAAAACATACATTGCTCATGGATAGGAAGACTTAACATCGTAAAAATGTCTATTCCACCAGAAGCGATCTATAGATTTAATGCAATCTGATTCAAATTCCAATGACATTTTTTAATGAGATGGAGAAACAAATCACCAACTTCATACAGAAGGGAAAGAGGCCCCAGATAAGTAAAGCATTGCTGAAAAAGAAGAACAAAGTGGGAGGCCTCACTCTACCTGATTTTAGAACCTATTATAAGACCACAGTAGTCAAAACAGCCTAGTACTGGTACAACAACAGATACATAGACCAATGGAACAGAATTGAGAATCCAGAAATAAACCCATCTACATATGAGCAGTTGATATTTGACAAAGGCCCCAAATCAGTTAAATGGGGGAAAAGACAGTCTTTTTAACAAATGGTGCTGGTATAACTGGAGATCCACCTGCAAAAAAATGAAACAAGATCCATACCTCACACCACGCACAAAAACAAGCTCAAAATGGATCAAAGATCTATATATAAAACCTGTAATGATAAAGATCATAGAAGAAAAAATAGGGACAATGTTAGAGCCCTAATACATGGCATAAACATTATACAAAACATGACTAAGAGTGCAGAAGAGGAGCTAGATAACCAAGAAGTCCTAAAAATCAAACACCTATGCTCATCCTAAGTCTTCACCAAAAGAATGAAAAGATTATCTACAGTCTATGACACTTCTGATCAGTGCCTGATCTCTAAAATCTACATGAAACTGCAAAAACTCAACTCCAAAAAGACAAATAACCCAATTAAAAATGGAAAAAGGATATGAAAAGACACTTTACTAAAGAAGATATTCAGGTAGCTAACAGATACGTAAGGAAATGCTCACGATCTTTAGCCATTAGAGAAATGCAAATCAAAACTACAATGACATTCCATCTTACTCCAAGGAGGCTGGCATTAATCCAATAAACACAAAATAATAAATGTTGGAGAGGCTGTGCAGAGACTGGAACACTTATACACTGCTGGTGGGAATGTAAAATGGTACAAACACTTTGGAAATACATTTGGCGCTTCCTTAAAAAGCTAATAATAGAACTACAATACGATCCAGCAATCCAACTCCTTGGAATATATCCTAGAGAAATAAGATCCTTTACATGAACAGATATATGTACACCCATGTTCATTGCAGCACTGTTGACAATAGTAAAAGCTGGAAGCAACCAAAGTGTCCATCAACGGATGAATGGATAAATAAATTATGTTATATTCACACTATAGGAAACCCTAGTGGCATAGTAGTTAAAAGCTACAGCTGGTAACCAAAAGGTCTGCGGTTTGAATCCACCAGGTGCTCCTTGGAAACTCTATGGGGCAGTTCTACTCTGTCCTACAGTGTTGCTACGAGTCAGAATCGACTCGAAGGCAGTGGGTTTTTTTTTTTTTTTTTTGGTTTATTCACACAATGGAATACTACACATTGATAAAGAACAGTGATGAATCTGTGAAACATTTCATAACATGGAGGAATCTGGAAGGCATTATGCTGAGTGAAATTAGTCAGTTGCAAAAGGTCAAATATTGTATAAGAGCAGTATTTTAAGAACTCAAGAAATAGTGTAAACAGAGAAGAAAATATTCTTTGATGGTTATGAGAGGGGTGGGAGGTAGGGAGGGAGGGGTTTTTCACTAATTAGATAGTAGCTAAGAACTACTTTAGGTGAAGGGAAAGGCAACATACAATACAGGCGAGGTCAGCACAACTGGACTCAAACAAAAGGAAAGAAGTTTCCTGATTAAACCGAATGCTTTGAAGGCCAGTGGGGGTTTGGAGACCATGGTTTCAGGGGACCTCTAAGTTAATTGGCATAATAAAATCTATTAAGAAAATATTCTGCATCCCACTTTGGAGAGTGGCGTCTGAGGTCTTAAACACTGGCAAGCGGCCATCTAAGATGCATCAATTGGTTTTGACCCACCTAGAGTAAAGGAGAATGAAGAAAACCAAGGACACAAGGTAATTATGAGACCAAGAGACAGAAAAGCCTGCATAAACCAAAGACTACATCAGCCTGAGACCAGAAGAACTAGATGGTGTCTGGCTATAACTGATGACTGCCCTGACAGGGAACACAAAAGAGAACACCTGAGGGGGCAGTAGAGCGGTGGGACTAAAAAAAAAAAAAAAAAAAGGAGGCAGGGGGATACAGACCCCAAATTCTCGTAAAAGGACCAGACTTAATGGTCTGACTAGAAGGACCCCAGTGGTCATGGCCCCCAGACCTCCTGTTAGCCCAGGACAGGAACCATTTCCAAAGCCAACTCTTCAGACAGGGATTGGACTGGACAATGGGATAAAAAATGATGCTGGTGAAGAATGAGATTCTTGGATCAAGTAGACTCTTGAGGCTATGTTGGCATCTCCTATCTGGAGGAGAGATGAGAGGGACAAGGGGCTTAGACGCTGGTGGAATGGACTGGAAAAGAGAGAGTGGAGGGAGGGAGTGGGCTGTCTCATTATTGGAAGAGCAATTAGGAGTATATAAAAAACAAAAACAAACCCAGTGCCATTGAGTCAATTCCAACTCATAGCGACCCTAAAAGACAGAGTAGAACTACCTCATAGAGTTTCCAAGGAGCACCTGGCGGATTCGAACTGCCAACCCTTTGGTTAGCAGCCATAGCACTTAGGAGTATATAGCAAAAAAAAAAAAAAAAAAAGTGTATATAAATTTTTTATGAGAAACTGACTTGATTTGTAAACTTTCACCTAAAAAAAAAAATCAATTGGTGCCAAACCACCTTGAGCAAGGGAGAATGAACAACAAAGACACAAGGAAAATTTTAGTTCAAGAGACAGAATGGCCAGATAAACTAGAGACTCCATCAGCCTGAGACCAGAAAAACTAGATGGTGCCTGGCTACTACCATTGACTGCCCTGACAGAAAACACAACAGAGAGTTTCTGACAGAGCAGTAAAAAAGTGGGATGCAGACCTCAAATTCTAGTAAAAAGACCAGACTTAATGGTCTGACTGATACTGGAAGGACTCCAGAAGACACGACCCTGGACTCACTTTTAGTCCAAAACTAAAACCATTCCCAAAGCCAACTCTTCAGACAAAGATTTGACTGGACTATAAGACATAAGATGATAGTCACGAAGAGAGTGCTTCTTCCTCAAGTAGAAGCATGAGAGTAAATGGGCAGCTCCTGTCCAGAGGTGAGATGAGAAGGCAAAAAGGGACCAGAGCTGGTTGAATAGATATGGGAATTCCGAGGTAGAAAGAAGGAGTGTGCTGTCATATTATAAGGAGAGCAACTAGGTTGACATAACAATGTGTGTATAAATTTTGATATAAGAAACTAAAAGGGACTGCCAACTTTCATTTAAAGCACACACACGCACAAAAAAAAAAAAATAATGTGGATTTTGATGATCTATTCCTGAGGTCCCTGTGGCAGGGACCCTGTGGCATTTCCCTGCATGCTCTTTTCATTCCACGTAATTCATTAAAGCAGTTTATTTCCTCTTTGCTTAACAACAACAAATAACCTTTTCTTAAAGATTAATTTCATAGTGTCACAGAAAGATATTTAGAAAATATGTTATTTGCAATATCAATATACAAGCTGCTTAGAGATTAATATACTTGTCATTGCAGCAGCCTACAATTTTTTGATTAATTTTTCAGTGTCCTAAAAAGATATTATTCAGATATTTTCTTTGTAGCATGTCTACTGTTTAGAACAGTTATTGAATTATTTTAGAACACTAATAATGCTGGAGAAGACGAGCATTTTGATTAGATATGTTGAGGCTTGTTTTGAGAAACAAGTTATAGGATTATAATTTTATTTATATTATAGGCAACCCCCAGGTTATGAATGTCTGACTTATGGACAGCTCCTACGTGCTCTTTAACGTTATGTAGATTGGCCCTCAATTTGAAACCATTGAACCAACCTCTACTCACAACAAATTCTACATAACAGTCACCTTCACTTGCTGCATGTGCAGCTTTTAAATCACTGAAAAGGTTTCTAACCATTTCTTGCACTAACCAAAAACCTACCAAATCCATTACTGTCCTGTCAATTCTGACTCATAGCGACGCCAAAGAACAGAGTAGAACTGCCCCACAGGGTTTCCAAGGAATGGCCGGTGGATTTGAACTGCCCACCTTTTGCTTAGCTGCCAAACTCTTAACCACTGTGCCACCAGGGCTCCTCTTTACTAAAGTAAAGCTGAATAAGAATCGTATACACCAGGCCCAACTTATCTACAAAATTTTAAAAACACAGAACTGGATCTCATTTGTAACCCAGGGACTACCTATATTACTTCCCCTCCCCTTTGCAATACTGTAGATGCACAAAAGCATTAAATGAAAAAATACAAATTTTCAGTGCGTGTGCATGAAATTAAGTGTCCTTTAGCCTAGATGAGGCTGGTGAGTAGCAAATGTGTTTCTTTTTTTCAGTGAAAATACAGTGAGAACATGTTACACACAAGGCAATGTTCAGGCAAAAAGAGAATATGATAAACAGGCAGATGAATGATATAGAGAGATTTATAAACTGATGATGTAGACGGATGGATGAATGGGTGGATGGATAGAAAGATAGATCAATAAATTAGTCTATTCAGGTATTACTATATATATATGTATTACATATACATGGTAATATATATATAGTAATATATACATATATACCCACTGCCATCCAGTTGATTCCAATTCATAGAGACCCTATAGGACAGAGTAGAACTCCCCCCATAGAGTTTCCAGGAGTGCCTGGTGGATTTGAACTCCCAACCTTTTGGTTAGCAGCTGTAGCGCTTAACCATTACGCCACTAGGGTTTCCTATATGTATATATATTCCTACCTAAATCAGAATTTGGAAACCACATCACACTTTAACCATTGAACAAATTATTTTGAACGTCTGTATAATTTGCTAATCTAACTATCATTCACATATTTTTATATTATTTTTTTCTTGTGTATCTATAAGCATATGTGTATGCATAGTTTTTAGTATATTTTTAGCTTTGTGAAAATGAAGTAATACTAAATTTGTTCTTTGATATACTACTTTTCTCAGCTTTTGGTTTGTGAGTTTCATCTATGTTGATACATAGAGTTTTAGTTCAACCATTTTCACTGCTGTGTACTATTCTAGTTTATGTTTCATGAATATCTCCTTTTCACATGTGCATGCAGTGTTTAAGAATAACTGCTTAGAAGTTAAATATTCAACTTTACTAAATATGTTCACACTTATTTTTACACGATAAACAACGTTTAAGGGTTTACTCTAGTTTCTCATGAATATTTGATACTGTCGAACTTATATTTTGCCCGTTTGTGATGACATTTTGTTGACATTTTAATTTGCCTTCACACAATTACTAATTAATCATTTTTTTTGTTCTACAAAAGGCCTATTTAAGTTTTACCCATTTTTTTTTCTTATTGCGTTTCTTGCCTAGTTTTATAGGAATTTTTCATGAATTTTATAATTCAATTCTTTGTCACATGTAATGCAACTATTTTCTATGACTTTTCACATTCTTCGTAGCTTTAGTCTTTAGATGGACAGAAGTTTTTAATTTTAAGCAGTAGACTGTTTCCATCTTGTATTTTATGATTGGAAAATTTTGCTCATGTTTAAAAAAAAGCAAAACAAAACTCTCTCCCACCTTGAGGATATTACTTTTATATTTTATTCTAAGAGGCTTATGTATTTTCTGGTCATATTAGTGTGTTTTTCCAACATATATTTAAATGATGAAAAAAAAGGCCAAATTTAAATTTCTTTCTTATGAAAAACCAATTTTTCCAGCACCATGTATTAAACTGTTATTCTATATACAATTGCAATATCATGTCTATCACATTCCCAGTTTCCATATATTTGTGGATGTTTCAGTCAGTTATCTACTACTGAATAATTTGCAACCCAAAACTTAGTGGCTAACAGCAGTGATAATTATTTATTTTGTTTCTAAGTCTGCATTTTGATCAGAACTCATCAGAGATAACTCATTTTGTGATACCAGTTGGAGTGTCTTGAAGACTATAGATGACTAGTATCTGGAAGCATCTGAAGCTTGCTCTCTCACATGTCTTGCATTTGATGCTGGCACATCATCTGTGCCTGTGGGCTGAATCACTCACATTTGGTTTTTCTGTGAGGTCTCCAAAATTCTACACAGAGTAGTACTGTATTCCAAACACTAGTGTCTCAAGGGATCCCTGGAGGTGCAGTGTTTAAGAACTTGGCTGCTAACCAAAAGGTCAGCAGTTTGAATCCCCCAGCAGCTCCTTGGAAACCCTCTGGGTGCAGTCCTATTCTGTCCTATAGGGTCACTATAAGTTGAAATCAACTCGATGGCACATAACAACAACAACAACAGTGTCCCAAGGTACAGGAAATGGAAGCTGGGCCCAATCACTCGCAAAACATCATGTATGACAATACACCAAGCAGTCAAAGGGATGACACATATAGATCCCACCTTCATTTGCTAAAATGTCAAAAAATTTTGTCACCCTCTTTTAAAATTATCTTAGGTCACCACTGGCCACAATTATTTACATTCCTTCCACATGGAATATAAAATCACTCACTATAAGGATCTCCCCAAAAACTTAAAGTATTAAAGCATCATGCTCATATTTGAAGTTCAGAATCCTATCATCTAAATTGGTTGCAGATTCAAATAAGCCTCCTTGGAAATAGCTCCTTTGTAAGATTCTTCTCATTAGGAAGAACTGTGAACTAGACAAGTTGTTTGTTTCTACGTCAAGCAGATGTTGGTGAATTATATTAGGATAACTGCATTAAGCACTGTCATTCAAAAAGGGGCATAACAGAATACAGAGCCGTCACTGGTCCATAGCAAATCTAAAACCCAGGGAGAAACATGCTGCGACTTCTTTGATAAGAATCAGTCCTACTTCTGGGAAGTTGTTCTCCCTAACATTTGATTTGTCCTTTTAACTTATGGTGCTGCCCAGTGAATCATCCTACCTTTTCCCTAAAAACTGGCTCATATTTGCAGATGAGTAGTTTTCTCAGCCCGCTTTTCACTTATAAATGCATGAGGACCAAAAAATATTGTTCAAAAAAAAAAAATTTTTTTTTTTTATGCTGTGCCTTCCAACCCATCTTGGTCCAACTCCTTTTTTTTTCTTTAGTTAATTGTAAACAATGTATAATCTAACACATTAGGAAAAAGTCACAGCCCAAATGTCTTTGAAGATGAGTCCTTCTCTACCTTGACACCCCTTTGATAAGTCACTTTAAGATCTTTAGAAGGTTATTTTTGTCTTATGAAACTTCTGTATATACCCTGTTTCTCTTAAGGTTGTTCCAACATATAGTCTTATCCTGGATTTTATTACTGGTCTGAGATCTTTTCTTACTTGAGTATCTTCTCTCTGAAGATTCTGGGGATTTAAAGGAATTATATTTTAAAACCCACTCATTCCTGACTACTTTATATTTAAGTATTTGTTCTTTAGCTTATTCCTCTCATTTCTTATTTTCTCTTAGTGAGAAGGAGCAAGGTGACATTTTCAATAATCTTCCTGTGATTAGTAATTAGATCATTGTGATCGTTAGGTATATATACACATTGCCTTAGGGAAAATTTGCTAATTTTTCACCTATAAGTAATAAAGATATAACTCCCTCTGTTGCTGAATGGTATTTTGGGCACTTTTACCTAAGCTCTCCAAGAAGCCTTTTCAAGGCCCTTTAGATTTCCACTGACATTCTCCTTAAGGATCGTCCAGCTCCCGCCCATGGCCCATTTCCAAAACATCACCACATGTTTTAGTTTTGGTTAATGTGTTTGCTTGTTTATTTTTATATTATTTAAAATGACAGGGCCTTACTTCTTGTATTAAATTCTCAATAGTAAGAGTTTGATAAAGAGGCAGTATCACTGTCAGTGGCATATAATAAGGGGTGTGTTATAAGGATTAGGCCTTGTGCGATTGTGGGTGCTAATTTAGCATTCTGTGTAAGTTTACTTTCTCTGAATATCTTGCTGACCTGAAATCAGTAGGTCTAGCCATCAGTAAGAAAGATGGCTCTGAAGTCGAAGAGACCAGCAAACGGGAATGCCAAAGAACAACGAGAAGCATATCTTTACGATGTAGATGACCTGTAGAATAAGCTGATACCTTTCAACACTGACTTAGGCTCAGATTCGACCAGTATTTAGAAGGACTGAAGGAGGAGATTCAATGAGAGCTATGGGAGTTGCAGTCCAGGCTGCTGCCTCATGCAAGGAAGGGGAGTTAGCAGATCAGCAAAAATGTGAATACTCTGCTACTGTGCCTGAACTACACTGAATTTCAGAGCAGGAAAAAAAAAAAAGGGTGAGGTGGGGCAAATCATTTACTTGTGCCTTTCAAGCCTCAAAAATATTCTTCTTGTGGCCATACTTAATCTCAAAAATCACAGAGAGGTAAATTCTAGGGTGACGTAAACTTGCTTACTGAAGAGTACTTGAAGCACTTACTGATGAAGATCAAAAACTACAACCTCAACGTGGATTATACCTCAACATAAAAGAATAAAATAAAATCCTCATGCTGAACCAATAATCGACATCATGATAAATGGAGAAAACATTAAAATTGTCAAGGCTTTCAACACCCATGGAAATAGCAGTCAAGAAATCAAAGGATTTATTTGGTCAGTCAAATCCGCTGCAAAAAGAACTCTTGAAAATATTTTAAAAAAGTAAAGATGTTACTTTCAGGACTATGGTGCACCTGACCAAAGCCATGGTATTTTCAACTGTCTCATACGCCTGAGAAAGCTGGGCAATGAATAAAGAAGACCGGAGACAATTTGGTGCTTTTGAATTACGGTGTTGGCAAAGATTATTGAATATGCCATGGACTGCCAGAAGAATGAACAAATCTGTCTCGAAAGAAGATCAGCCAGAATACTCCTTAGAAACAAGGAGGGTGAGATTTCGTCTCACTTACTTTAGACATGTAATCAGGAGGGATCAGGCCTTGGAGAGGAACATAATACTTGGTAAAGTAGAGGGTCAGTGAAAAAGTGGAAGACCCTCAATGAGATGGATTGGCACAGTGGTTGCAACAGTGAGTTCAAACATGGCAACATTTGTGAGCATGGCTCAGGACAGTGTTTCTTTCTGTTCTACATAGGGTTGCTATGAGTCAGAATTGACTCAAAGGCACCTAACAACAACAACAAGAAATTCTGGGAAGCATAGTTTCAATTTAGCTAGGTTAACACAGTAGAAAGCCATCACGGTGAGTGTGTTTATAGACTGTTATTTTCCATTGGCCTATTTATGCATGTCCAAGTTTTTAAAGTTATAATTTTACATTCCATCTTTAAGTGGGACAGAATAAGACTCCAAACTTGTTCTTCTTCAAGAATACTTTGACCATGTTTGTCTCTGCTCTTGCATACACATTTTTGAGTAAGCTTGCCATATTTCTCCCAGGCATTGGAGCTACTCTTATGTTACAAAGAATCCATAATGGCGACCCCATATTTGTCAGTATAGAATGTGACTCACAGTTTTTGCAGTGGCTGACTTTTCAGACGTAGATTGCCAGGCTTTTCTTCCAGCCGCATCTGAGGGGACTTGAACCTCTAACCTTTTGTTTAGCAGGTGAGTGTATTAACCATTTGCACCACTCAGAGACTAGACTAGAATTGTTATATTCTCTGTTACCTTGATTTTGATATCCTATGTTTTTAAAGTTCTTTTATATTAATCGTAATATAACACAACACACTTAATTATTCCTTCAGTTAATACTTACTGAACACACATAATTTGTCAAACTATGTTCTAGGAATTTAGTATAGATACAAAATCACATGCACTGCCTTCTAGGACTTTATATTTTCTCTATAATGGAGTGTGCATTTTGTCCACATAAAATCATATAGTATATATTAGGAAATGATAAATGCTGTAGAAAAAATTAAAAGTACAATAGAATTAGCAAGGCCATGAGCTCTAGAGGAAGATGTGATTATAATTTTAAATAGGGTGATCAGGTTTAAGTGTCTTTGAGATGATGGAATTTCAGCATAAACCTGAGGACACAAGTAGAGTAGGTATTTCATATCCGGGGTAAAATCAAGCAGAAGGAATGGCCACAGCATAAGTGTGAAGGTGAGAGCATGCCTGAAATATTAGCTGAAGAGTGAGGTGGCCAATGTAGCTAGAATGTTGTTTATGAAAGAAGGTAGTGGGAGAGGAGGTGATGAAAATAAGTCAGAATCAGTTCCTTTTGGTCTTTTAGATCATTATAAAAAAAAAAAATGTGCTTTTACACTCAATGAAATGAGAAGATGTTGAAAGGCTGACTTATATTTTAAGTCAGCCTCTCTGGACACTGATTTGTGAAGCTACAACTTAAAGGGGGATGGGTGGTGGTCAAAGGAAAGAGCAAAGCATACCCAGTGGCACATGGAGACTAGAGACAAAGAGTGAGATAACTCAGAATAGAACGATAACACTGAAAGTGTTGGCAGCTGGTCACATTTTAGATATATTTTAAAGGTAGAGTCAACAGGATTCAAGATGGTTTGAATGTGGAGCATGAGAGAAAAAGAGTCAATTATGGCAGAATATTCTGACCCTAGCAGCTAGAAGTATGATTAGGGGGAGTTACACCTGATTTCTGAGAGGAGGAAGGATGCAGGGGTGGCAGTTTTCACGGGCCTGTTAGTTTGACTTACTGATTTTTAGATGACTCTGAGATTTTTTTTTTTTTTTTTTATGAGGTATAGGGATAATATAACAGCAGTTTCATCTATTAGTCTGGAATTCAGAGGAAATATCTGAGCAAGAAATAAGAATGTGGTAATTGTTAGCAAATAAATGGTATTCAAACCAGAACACAGGATATGTGGTCTGAGCATGGACTGATTCAGTGTTAACCATGTTAGGGAAGAGCAGAGAAAAGTAAAGGTGACTGAAAAAGACCTACCAGTGAGGTAAACACCAAAACCAAACTGCTTGCTCTTGAGTTGATTCTGACTCATAGTGACCCTATAGGACAGAGTAGAACTGCCCCATAGAGTTTCCAAAGGAGTGCCTGGTGGATTCGAACAGCTAACCTCTTGGTTAGTAGCCATAGCTCTTAACCACTACACCAGGGTTTCCACCAGTAAGAGATAAAACAAAAATCATTAGGAAAGAGCAGTGTCCTGGTATCCAAGGGGAGATGCCACATTAACGTTGAGGGTGTTAAACTCTGTCATATGCTACTAATGAGCCAAATTGAGGAGGAAAAATTGACATTGGATGTGGCAATGAAAAGACCGCTGAAGATATTTATTTGGAATTCTATGAGAGAAAACTTGATTGGACTGGATTTAATAGGAAATGGAATGCGAGAAGTAGGAGACAGCATAGACAATTCTTTCTTAGCATTTTGTCAACAGTTGGAAATTACTGTGGTAGTTAGTGGTTCAAGAAAAATGGGAAAATTTTAAGATAAGGTAGTAACGTTATATTTCTGTGGTGAGGGGAATTGTTCAGAGAGACAAAATAATTTATGATGTAGTGGAGAGCCCAAAGTATGCCTGGGCCTGGATCTTTAAATAGCAAAGGGGAAAGGGAAGAAACGTAAGTGGGAAAAACAGAAGTCACTGCATTGCATTTAGTCAGAATTGTGGATAGTTCACCCATAGTACCATACGCGAATACAGTATCTTCAAATACTGGTAAGTAGGAAAATGTGTTGGTAGGAGTGTGGGGATTCTTTTGTGATTGCTTCAATCTTGGCAGTGAAGTAGGAGGTGAGGTCACCACTTGAGAGGGGATGGGTATCAATATATACAGGAGGGGTGATGATAAAGAAGACGGTATAAAATAGTTACCTAAGTGAAGGAATAAGGGAAGGGACAACTTCGAAGTGGCATGCTTACCTAGTACCTTTAAGGGCTCTTTGAACACCATTATCCTCAATCAAATTGATACCACTCGATATGATTTTTTTTTTTCTAGTCACTTTTAGTCACCTACTTTCATACATGGAGTGCGTGAATAAATGTGTTTAATCAGGGTATTAGTTTTGCCAATAAGTAAAAAAAAAAAGCACAGAAAAATTAAGGCCCCATTTTTTTTTAATTAATCACGATATCTCCAGGATTAATTAGTGATTTTCTGCAAGTCATGTTGTTGTTGTTGAGTCACTTTCAACTCACAGTGACCCTATATACAATAGAATGAAACACTGCCCTGTACTGTGCCATCCTCACAATCATTGTCATGCCTGAGTTCATTGTTGCAGCCATTGTGCCAATCCATCTCATTGAGGGTATTCCTCTTTTTCACTGACCTTCTATTTTACCAAGCATGATATCCTTCTTCGGGGACTGGTTCCTGCTGATAACATGGTCAAAGTATGTGAGACGAAGTCTCACCATCCTAGCTAATAAGCATCCTGGCTGTACTTCTTCCAAGACAGGTTGTTTCATTTTTCTGACAGTCCACGGTGTATTCAACATTCTTCCCCAACCTCGTAATTCAAATGCATCGATTCTTCTTCCGTCTTCCTTATTCATTGTCCGGCTACCACATGCAGTTGAGACAATTGACAATTCCAAGGCTTGGGTTAGACGCACCTTAGTCCTTAAAGTGACATCTTTACTTTTTATCACTTTAAAGAGACCTTTTGCAGCAGATTTTCCCAATGCAATGCATTGTTTGATTTCTTGACTTTTGCTTCCATGTGGGTTGATTGTGGCTCCAAGTAATATAAAATCCTTGACAAATTGAATCTTTTCTCCATTTATCACAATGTAACTTATTGGCCTAGTTGTGAGGATTTTTGTTTTATGTTGAGGTGTAATCCATACTGAAGGCCGCAGTCCTCGATCTTCATCAGTAAGTGCTTCAAGTTCTTTTCACTTTCAGCAAGCAAGGTTGTATCCTCTGCATAAGGCAGATTGTTAATGAATCTCCCCACAATCTTGATGCTGTGTTCTTCTTCATATAGGCCAGTTTCTTGGGTTATTTTCTCAGCATTCAGATTGAATAAGTATGGGGAAAAAATACAACCCTGATGCACACCCTCTTGACTTTAAACCATGTAGTATCCCCTTGTTCTGTTCAAATGACTGCCTCTTGGTCTAAATACACGTTTCTCATGACCGCAATTAAGTGTTCTGGAATTCTCATTCTTCACAATGGTATCCATAATTTGTTAGAATGCTATTGCATAGGCAATAAAACACAGGTAAACATCTTTCTGGTATTCTCTGTTTTCAGCTAAGATCCATCTGACATCAGCAATGATATCCCTTGTTTCATGTCCTTTTCTGAATCCTGCGTGAATTTCTGGCAGTTCCCTGTTCATGTACTGCTGCAACAATGGTGGACAGTTTTCAGCTGAGCTTCCATACTAAGACAGACTAGGAAGAAGGAACTGGTGGTCTACTTCTGAAAAAATTAGCCATTAAAACCTTATGAATAACAGTGGAACATTGTCTAAAATAGTACTGGAAGATGAACCCCTCAGGTTGGAAAAAAAAAAAAGGCACTCAAAATATGACTGAGGAAGACCTGCTGTCTCAAAGTAGAGTCAACCCTAATGGCATGGATGGAGTCAAGCTTTTGGGACCTTCATTTCCTGATGTGGCATGACTCAAAATGAGAAGCAGCTGCAAACATCCATTAATAATAGGAACATGGAATGTAAGATGTATGAATCTATTAAATTTTTTGTTTCTTTTTACATATAGTAAGTGTTTAACAAGGATATGTTGCAAAGAAGGAACGGTAGAAAGGAAGGAAGAAAGAGAAACATGAGAAAAAAATACATACTGCAAAATCTGAATTTCCAGGATATAATGATGTTCTTCAAACAATGGCATCACTAGGGAGTTGTGGGGGTGCAGTCCATATTAGGTGACACTGTCAAACAGGGTGACACCAAAATGACTGTTTATAAAAATATCCCTATAGTTATAATAACAAAAACATTTTTGTAAGCCCAGCTTACAGGTATCAGTATGCCTTAATCTCTATGCTAATTTACTTTTTTTTTATTAACTTTTATTAAGCTTCAAGTGAACGTTTACAAATCCAATCAGTCTGTCACATATAAGTTTACATACATCTTACTCCTTACTCCCACCTGCTCTTCCCCTATTGAGTCAGCCCTTTCAGTTTCTCCTTTCGTGACAATTTTGCCAGCTTCCCTCCCTCTCTATCCTCCCATCCCCCCTCCAGACAAGAGCTGCCAACACAGTCTCAAGTGTCCACCTGATATAATTAGCTCACTCTTCATCAGCATCTCTCTCCCACCCGCTGACCAGTCCCTTTCATGTCTGATGAGTTGTCTTCGTGGATGGTTCCTGTCCTGTGCTGACAGAAGGTCTGGGGAGCATGGCCGCCGGAATTCCTCTAGTCTCAGTCAGACCATTAAGTATGGTCTTTTTATGAGAAGTTGGGGTCTGCATCCCACTGATCTCCTGTTCCCTCAGGAGTTCTCTGTTGTGCTCCCTGTCAGGGCAGTCATCAATTGTGGCCGGGCACCAACTAGTACTTCTGGTCTCAGGGTGATGTAGGTCTCTGGTTCATGTGGCCCTTTCTGTCTCTTGGGCTCCTAGTTGTTGTGTGACCTTGGTGTTCTTCATTTTCCTTTGCTCCAGGTGGGTTGAGACCAATTGATGCATCTTAGATGGCCACTTGTTAGCCTTTAAGACCCCAGACGCCACATTTCAAAGTGGGATGCAGAGTGTTTTCAAAATAGAATTATTTTGCCAATTGACATAGAAGTCCCCTCAAACCATTTTCCCCAGACCCCCGCCCCTGCTCCGCTGACCTTTGAAGCATTCATTTTATCCCGGAAACTTCTTTGCTTTTAGTCCAGTCCAAGTGAGCTGACATTCCATGTATTGAGTGTTGTCTTTCCCTTCACCCAAAGCAGTTCTTATCTACTGATTAATCAATAAAAAACCCTCTCCCTCCCTCCCTCCCTCCCCCCTTCATAACCACAAAAGTATGTGTTCTTCTCAGTTTTTACTATTTCTCAAGATCTTATAATAGTGGTCTTATACAATATTTGTCCTTTTGCCTCTGACTCATTTCTCTCAGCATAATGCCTTCCAGATTCCTCCATGTTATGAAATGTTTCACAGATTCGTCACTGTTCTTTATCGATGCGTAGTATTCCATTGTGTGAATATACCACAATTTATTTACCCATTCATCCGTTGATGGACACCTAGGTTGCTTCCAGCTTTTTGCTATTGTAAACAGAGCTGCAATAAACATGGGTGTGCATATATCTGTTTGTGTGAAGGCTCTTGTATCTCTAGGGTATATTCCAAGGAGTGGGATTTCTGGGTTGTATGGTAGTTCTATTTCTAACTGTTTAAGATAACGCCAGATAGATTTCCAAAGTGGTTGTACCATTTTACAATCCCACCAGCAGTGAATAAGAGTTCCAATCTCTCCACAGCCTCTCCAACATTTATTATTTTGTGTTTTTTGGATTAATGCCAGCCTTGTTGGTGTGAGATGGAATCTCATCGTGGTTTTAATTTGCATTTCTCTAATGGCTAATGATCGAGAGCATTTTCTCATGTATCTGTTGGCTGCCTGAAAATCTTCTTTAAGTGAAATGTGTGTTCATATCCTTTGCCCACTTCTTGATTGGGTTGTTTGTCTTTTTGTGGTTTAGTTTTGACAGAATCATGTAGATTTTAGAGATCAGGCGTTGGTCTGAGATGTCATAGCTGAAAATTCTTTCCCAGTCTGTAGGTGGTCTTTTGACTCTTTTGGTGAAGTCTTTAGATGAGCATAGTTGTTTGATTTTTAGGAGCTCCCAGTTACCGGGTTTCTCTTCATCATTTTTGGTAATGTTTTGTATTCTGTTTATGCCTTGTATTAGGGCTCCTAGGGTTGTCCCTATTTTTTCTTCCATGATCTTTATCGTTTTAGTCTTTATGTTTAGGTCTTTGATCCACTTGGAGTTAGTTTTTGTGCATGGTGTGAGGTATGGGTCCTGTTTCATTCTTTTGCAAATGGATATCCAGGTATGCCAGCACCATTTGTTAAAAAGACTATCATTTCCCCAATTGACTGACACTGGTCCTTTGTCAAATATCAGCTCATACGTGGATGGATTTATATCTGGGTTCTCAATTCTGTTCCACTGGTCTATGTGCCTGTTGTTGTACCAGTACCAGGCTGTTTTGACTGCTGTGGCTGTATAATAGCTTCTGAAATCAGGTAGAGTGAGGCCTCCCACTTTCTTCTTCTTTTTCAGTAATGCTTTGCTTATCTGGGGCTTCTTTCCCTTCCATATGAAATTGGTGATTTGTTTCTCTATCCCCTTAAAATATGACATTGGAATTTGGATTGGAAGTGTGTTATATGTATAGATGGCTTTTGGTAGAATAGACATTTTTACTATGTTAAGTCTTCCTAACCATGAGCAAGGTATGTTTTTCCAGTTAATTATGTCCTTTTGAATTTCTTGTAGTAGAGCTTTGTAGTTTTCTTTGTATAGGTCTTTTACATCCTTGCTAAGATTTATTCCTAAGTATTTTATCTTCTTGGGGGCTACTGTGAATGGTATTGATTTGGTTATTTCCTCTTCGGTGTTCTTTTTGTTGATGTAGAGGAATCCAAGTGATTTTTGTATGTTTATTTTATAACCTGAGACTCTTCCAAACTCTTCTATTAGTTTCAGTAGTTTTCTGGAGGATTCCTTAGGGTTTTCTGTGTATAAGATCATGTCATCTGCAAATAGTGATAGCTTTACTTCCTCCTTACCAATCTGGATACCCTTTATTTCTTTGTCTAGCCTAATTGCCCTGGCTAGGACTTCAAGTACGATGTTGAATAAGAGCGGTGATAAAGGGCATCCTTGTCTGGTTCCCGTTCTCAAGGGAAATGCTTTCAGGTTCTCTCCATTTAGAGTGATATTGGCTGTTGCCTTTGCAAAAAAAAAAATAGATGCCCTTTATTATGTTGAGGAATTTTCCTTCAATTCCTGTTTTGGTAAGAGTTTTTATCATACATGGGTGTTGGACTTTGTCAAATGCCTTTTCTGCATCAATTGATAAGATCATGTGGTTTTTATCTTTTGTTTTATTTATGTGATGGATTACATTAATGGTTTTTCTGATATTAAACCAGCCTTGCATACCTGGTATAAATCCCACTTGATCAGGGTGAATTATTTTTTTGACGTGTTGTTGGATTCTATTGGCTAGAATTCTGTTGAGGATTTTTGCATCTATGTTCATGAGGGATATAGGTCTGTAATTTTCTTTTTTTGTAATGTCTTTACCTGGTTTGGGTATCAGGGAGATGGTGGCTTCATAGAATGAGTTGGGTAGTATTCCATCTTTTTCTATGCTTTGAAATACCTTCAGTAGTAGTGGTGTTAACTCTTCTCTGAAAGTTTGGTAGAACTCTGCAGTGAAGCCGTCCGGGCCAGGACTTTTTCTTGTTGGAAGTTTTTTGATTACCATTTCAATCTCTTTTTTTGTTATGGGTCTATTTAGTTGTTCTACTTCTGAATGTGTTAGTTTAGGTAGGTAGTGTTTTTCCAAGAATTCATCCATTTCTTCTAGGTTTTCAAATTTGTTAGAGTACAGTTTTTCGTGGTAATCTGAAATGATTCTTTTAATTTCATTTCGTTCTGTTGTGATGTGGTCCTTCTCGTTTCTTATTCTGGTTATTTGTTTCCTTTCCTGTTTTTCTTTAGTCAGTCTAGCCAATGGTTTATCAATTTTGTTAATTTTTTCAAAGAACCAGCTTTTGGCTGTGTTAATTCTTTCAATTGTTTTTCTGTTCTCTAATTCATTTAGTTCAGCTCTAATTTTGATTATTTGTTTTCTTCTGGTGCCTGATGGGTTCTTTTGTTGCTCACTTTCTATTTGTTCAAGTTGTAGGGACAGTTCTCTGCTTTTGGCTCTTTCTTCTTTTTGTATGTGTGCATTTATCGATATAAATTGGCCTCTGAGCACTGCTTTTGCTGTGTCCCAGAGGTTTTGATAGGAAGTATTTTCATTCTCGTTGCATTCTATGAATTTCCTTATTCCCTCCTTGATGTCTTCTATCACCCAGTCTTTTTTCAGGAGGGTATTGTTCATTTTCCAAGTATTTGATTTCTTTCCCCTAGTTTTTCTGTTATTGATTTCTAGCTTCATTGCCTTGTGGTCTGAGAAGATGCTTTGTAATATTTCGATGTTTTGGACTCTGCAAAGATTTGTTTTATGACCTAATATGTGGTCTATTCTAGAGAATGTTCCATGTGCACTAGAAAAAAAAGTATATTTTGCAGCAGTTGGGTGGAGAGTTCTGTATAAGTCAATGAGGTCAAGTTGGTTGATTGTTGTAAGTAGGTCTTCCGTGTCTCTGTTGAGCTTCTTACTGGATGTCCTGTCCTTCTCCGATGGTGGTGTGTTGAAGTCTCCTACTATAATTGTGGAGGTGTCTATCTCACTTTTCAATTCTGGGAAAATTTGATTTATGTATCTTGCAGCCCTGTCATTGGGTGCGTAAATATTTAATATGGTTATGTCTTCCTGATCAATTGTCCCTTTTATCATTATATAGTGTCCTTCTTTATCCTTTGTGGTGGATTTAAGTCTAAAGTCTATTTTGTCAGGGATTACTATTGCTACTCCTCTTCTTTTTTGCTTATTGTTTGCTTGATATATTTTTTTTCCATCCTTTGAGTTTTAGTTTGTTTGTGTCTCTAAGTCTAAGGTGTGTCTCTTGTAGGCAGCATATAGATGGATCGTGTTTCTTTATCCAGTCCGTGACTCTTTGTCTCTTTATTGGTGTATTTAGTCCATTTACATTCAGCGTAATTATAGATAAATAAGTTTTTAGTGTTGTCATTTTGATGCCTTTTCATGTGTGTTGTCGGCCATTTCATTTTTCCACATACTTTTTTGTGCTGAGACGTTTTTCTTAGTAAATTGTGAGATCCTCATTTTCGTAGTGTTTGACTTTATGTTAGTTGAGTCGTTACGTTTTTCTTGAGTTATGGAGTTGTTATGCCTTTTTGTGGTTACCTTATTATTTACCCCTATTTTTCTAAGTAAAAACCTAACTTGTATCATTCTGTATCGCCTTGTATCACTCTCCATCTGGCAGTTCAATGCCTCCTGTATTTAGTCCCTCTTTTAGATTATTGTGATCTTTTACCTATTGACTTCCATGATTCCCTGTTATGTGTATTGTTATTTATTTATTTTTTTAATTAATCTTAATTTGTTTGTTTTTGTGATTTCCCTATTTGAGTTGATATCAGGACATTCTGTTTTGTGACCTTGTATTGTGCTGGTATCTGATATTATTGGTTTTCTGACCAAACAATATCCTTTAGTATTTCTTGTGGCTTTGGTTTGGTTTTTGCAAATTCTCTAAGCTTGTGTTTATCTGTAAATATCTTAATTTCGCCTTCATATTTCAGAGAGAGTTTTGCTGGATATATGATCCTTGGCTGGCAGTTTTTCTCCTTCAGTGCTCTGTATATGTCGTCCCATTCCCTTCTTGCCTGCATGGTTTCTGCTGAGTAGTGTGAACTTATTCTTATTGATTCTCCCTTGAAGGAAACCTTTCTTTTCTCCCTGGCTGCTTTTAAAATTTTCTGTTTATCTTGTTGGTTTTGGCAAGTTTGATGATACTATGTCTTGGTGTTTTTCTTTTTGGATCAATCTAAATGGGGTTCGATGAGCATCTTGGATAGATATCCTTTCGTCTTTCGTGATGTCAGGGAAGTTTTGTGTCAGGATTTCTTCAACTATTTTCTCTGTGTTTTCTGTCCCCCCTCCCTGTTCTGGGACTCCAATCACTCGCAAGTTATCCTTCTTGATAGAGTCCCACATGATTCTTAGGGTTTTTTCATTTTTTTTAATTCTTTTATCTGATTTTTTTTCAGCTATGTTGGTGTTGATTCCCTGGTCCTCCAGATGTCCCAGTCTGCATTCTAATTGCTCGAGTCTGCTCCTCTGACTTCCTATTGCGTTGTCTAATTCTGTAATTTCATTGTTAATCTTTTGGATTTCTACATGCTATCTCTCTATGGATTCTTGCAACTTATTAATTTTTCCACTATGTTCTTGAATAATCTTTTTGAGTTCTTCAACAGTTTTATCGGTGTGCTCCTTGGCTTTTTCTGCAGTTTGCCTTATTTCATTTGTGATGTCTTGAAGCATTCTGTAAATTAGTTTTTTATATTCTGTATCTGATAATTCCAGGATTGTATCTTCATTTGGAAAAGATTTTGATTCTTTTGTTTGGGGGATTGGAGAAGCTGTCATGGTCTGCTTCTTTATGTGGTTTGATATGGACTGCTGTCTTCGAGCCATCACTGGGAAACTAGTTGTTCCAGAAGGTCCGCTAAAAAAAAAAACTGCAGTCAGATCCCTATCAGAGTTCTCCCTCTGGCTCAGGCTATTTGGATGTTAATGAAGCCGCCTGGGGAGGGTGGGGGAAAGATCAGAGAGATAGGAGGGTAGCACCTCAGAATATAGCCAGAGTTGCTTGTCTTGCTTGGAATGACTATTATATCTGAGATTTCCGTGGGGCGCGTCTCCTATGTGTGCTGTCCGTGTGGAGATTGCCCCCGGGGGTCTGGCCCACTGGAGTCACGGTCAGATCCTCAGCTGCCAGCCTGGGGCAGTGCACTCCCTACTCCAAAATCAGTCGCTGCCTCCCGGGGACTCCCCGTCCCACCTACCACGTTGCCGCGCCACCATGGGCTCCCCCCCCGGTGTCAGCTCAGCGAGCGGAGCAGCTCCCCGTGCCTACGCCGCAACCGCGCGTCCCCACTGGGACGCCCCTCTCCCCGCCCCAAGACCCGTCACTGTCTCCCGGGGCCTTCTCCCACTGGCTGCGTCGCCACGCCTCCCGTGCGAAGCGGCTGGGCCTCCCCCGTGGTCATTTTAGGGGGGTGGAGCTGCTCCCCACGCTCGCGCCCCACCAAAATCCCGGCAGGAAGGCTCCCTGGCTGGGACGCTGCTCTCCCCGCTCCAAGACCAGTCACTGCCTCCTGGGGACTTTTACCACCGGCTGCGCCGCCACGCCGCCCACGTGAAATGGCTGGGCCCCCTCTCGGGGTTAGTTCAGGGGGGTGGAACAGCTCCCCACGCCCGCTCCCCTCCTAAATCCTGGCGGGAGGGCTCCGCGGCTGGGAAGCTGCTCTCCCCACTCCAAGACAAGTCACTGCCTCCTGGGGACTTTTCCCATCGGCTGCGCCGCCTTGCCGCCCGCGTGAACCGGATGGGCCCCCTCCTGGAATGAGTTCTGGGGCTAGGGCTAGGCCCCTTGTTAGTGCCCTCTGCCCCCCTGGGCTTTGCCCCAAATTGGGTGCCGAAGGTCACCTGACTGGTACGCTGGCTCCAGGCTCTGAAAACAATCGCTGCCTCTCCGTATTTGTTCGTTCTCCATCTCTAAATCTGTGTTTGTTGTTCAGGGTTCATAGATTGTTATGTATGTGATCGATTCACTTGTTTTTCCGAGTCTTTGTTGCAAGAGGGATCCGCGGTAGCGTCCACCTAGTCCGCCGTCTTGGCCCCGCCCCCTGCTAATTTACTTTTTGAACCTTCTAATGTGCTCTGGTCAGGGATGTCATTATTACCCAATTACAGTGATGCTTCCAACCACTTGGCTTCGTCTGCCTGCGCTTCAAGCACCCACTGTTGTTTTCATTGCTGCAGATGTTTTTATAGTTGCTTATTTTGTCAATTTTTCTGGTGTTTTAACCATAATATTGTGGTAATTAGTATTTGTGAAACTATATCAAAAAAGGTTGTTGAATTAGGCTTACAAATACTAATTACCACAATATTCAGTGTGTCTTGCCAGTCACTTTCTGTTCATTATCACTAATCCAGCCAACACAGTTGAGAGATACTGAAGGTGTTGAAGCTGAAAAGAGATAATGTACTATCCAAAGGTCACAAGACTAGTAGCTCATGAGGCAGGATTCAATTTATTGTCTGTGTCTGCTATGAGTTGGAATCCACTCAAGACACGCAACAACAACAGAATAACACCTCTTCTCAGATAGGGGTAAAGGAGGAAGTCTGAGGCTCTTGCATAATATTGCAGAGACTGCTGCAACTGGTACAGGTAATTCAGTACCAAGAGTGGTAGGTATCACCAGTGTATTTTTACCCTTCATTAAACATCCCTTAGTGTATTAGGTGTTCCAAATCACATTAATCAAGATTCCTTTTGAGGAAAAATAAATGGGGAGGGGGATGGGTTATGTTAAGTCTCTCAGAATGAAATCTCAATCAACACTGCAGCATGTGGAGGCCAGTTCAGGTGCCGCTGTTGGAGCTTTCCCATCTGTTTTCTCTCTCTCGTCTCTACCGCACACTGTCTTATTCTGGTCTCAGCAGATACTAGGCACTGTGACGAGTGCTTCATGCAGAAGGTGCCCACAATATCTTCCATATTTTGGATGATAATGAACTTAGTTAAGAAAGAAAATTCGGTTAAATTATATATTGCTTGATGAACATGAAATAACTCAGCCTGAGTGTAAAATTCAACGAATTTAAGCAATCAGGTAATTTTTGGAACAGAGTTGTGAATCCGTTCAAATGGCTTCTCAATTCTATTCAAAAGACTGTTTTTATAGTTTCAACAGATATGTTACATATTCTTAAGGCTATGGCTAATTTCCTTTAAGATAACATTGTAAACTCATTCAGGGCTGAATTTGGAATTTTAATTTCAAAGCGAATTCAAAACAATCATTAGCAATTTTTTTTTTAGTGGTTAATATGTGTTAAGTTGATTGGAATATATTTTTTAAATCAGACTTTTTGAATATAAAGTACAAATAAAAAAAAATCCAAAATAGCAATTGAAAGAATCTCTGTATTATTTAGACAAATGCTAATGTTTAAAGGTATACATTTGCATTTTTTTCTGGTAGAAAAACAAGATAATTCAATTCCTAAATCTTTTCAACCTTTCGGTTTGGAAATGTGACAGTAATTGTAAATCTCAGTGACATGATTTCCCCATCTCCTAGCAAACATTTAAACTTGTATTTGAACAGCCTACACTCATTATCTGTTACTCTGATTTCCTCTGCATTTTGGGGAATACATTTTTTTTCTTTTGTTGCAGAGTCATTCTAACTAATGGGTTCATATTGCCAAGTATGAAGATGACTACATTTATAAATTGCATGGTGATTTGCTTAGATAGATAGGGAATAGAATTTGTGAAAATAAATCCTCTTTTGAAGGTTGTATCTAAGTAAGTATTTTAGGATTACTAGTATAGTGCTCCTGACATGGTCAATGCAGTTAAAGGCTTCCTTGTCTGTTTTTGCATCAGTTTTATGTTTAGAAATAGTAAGAGGGCACAATTTGTCTATCAGAGCCTTGCTCAATAAGAGGCTGCATCTACTCCCAGCCTTATGAGACCACTGTTTTCACTTTAAAGTTTATTTGATTAAAGTTTATTTGATTAATGTTTAATGCCCTCGATGTTTTCTGATGTATCGTTATCTCAGATACTAATATTAATCACTTAATTCAATTTGATATTATGGAATGGGACGCAGAAAAAAAAAAAAGGTCTTGCACTTGCCCATTTCTAATTTTCTTTTTGTCCTAAAATGCAGGAAAAATAATCCAGGGAAAAAATAAAAACTTTTGATGGACCCATTTCCGTTTTGATTTTCTGTTGAAATTAGCCACATTAAGTTTTCTTTTTTTTTTTTTGGTAATTGAATGTGTTGCGTGGGATGGAAGGAACAAAAGAAGGATAAAAAATTCCATAATCTTCCCCTCCAGGCTTGGCTGCAGCTGACCTCTTGTTCCTTCTCTGATTTCCCTTTGTTCCACAGGATCCTGTGAAAATGACAACAGCAATTCTTTTGTCCCTGTCATGTAGCATTAAATATGTCTGTCATCTCTTATGACATTGACCTATAAATAAATGACAGCTAACAACTACTCAGCTCAAGCTTGAAAGCATATTTTAAATACTGACAGCTTGGGTATCAGGTCGGCTAAAAATATCGAGTCCTTACAAATCACAGTATAGGAAGCAATTTCAGGTATGAGGCAATAATAACTGATTATAAGTTTCAGTTTGGAAACAGTTTTCAGGGGTCTTTTATTTTAAACTTATATTTTATGATCTTGCTTGTCCTGAGTATCTGATACTCAGCTGGCGTTAATAAGACCATGCTAGCTTTCTTGTGTTTAATGTTTTATGTCATTTTACTTTAAACCACTTATGTCTTTACATTTAGGTACTTTTCGAATTTATTATTGTTTTAAATTTAGGCTGAGAACCTGTATCACTTAAATGAATTATTAATTCCATTTATGTTTAATGTAACTATGATGTAATTAGACTATGTAAACCATCTATTCGTTCATTCATTTTTATAATTTCTCTTTACCTCTTTCTCTTCCTTAACTTGGGTTCTTTCTGTTCTGTTTTTCTGTATCTATTTCATCGTTGCCTTTTTTTTTTTTTAATTAATTTTAATTAAGCTTCAAGTGAACATTTACCATTCCAATCGGTCTGTCACATGTAGGTTTACATACATCTTACTCCCTTCTCCCACTTACTCTCCCCCTATTGCATGAGCCCTTACAGTCTCTCGTTTGGTGCCAATTTTGCCATCTTCCCTCTCTCTCTATCTTCCCATCCCCCTTCCAGTCAAGAGTTGCCAACACACTCTCCAGTGTCCACCGGATTTAATTAGCTCTCTCTTCATCGACATCTCTCTCCCCTCCACTGACCAGTCCTTTTCATGCCTGAAGATTTGTCTTCAGGGATGGTTCCTGTCCTGTGTCATCAGACGTTCTGGGGAGCATTGTCTCTGGGATTCGTCTAGTCTCAATCATACCATTAGGTATGTTCTTTTCATGAGAATTTGGGGTCTGTATCCCACTGATCTCCTGCTCCCTCAGGAGTTGTCTGTTGTGCTCCCTGTCAGGGCAGTCATCGACTGTGGCCGGGCACCAACTAGTTCTTCTGGTCTCAGGATAATGTAGGTCTCTGGTTCATGTGGCCCTTTCTGTCTCTTGGGTTCTTAGTTGTCGTGTGACCTTGGTGTTCTTCCTTTGCCTTTGCTCCAGGTGGGTTGAGACCAATTGATGTATCTTAGATGGCCGCTTGTTGGCATTTAGGACCCCAGGCGCCACAATTCAAAGTGGGATGCAGAATGTTTTCATAATAGAATTATTTTGCCCATTGACTTAGAAGTCCCCTCAAACCAAGTTCCCCAGACCCCAGCCCCTGCTCCGCTGACCTTTGAAGCTTTCATTTTATCCCAGAAACCTCTTTGTTTTTAGTCCAGTCCAATTAGGCTGACCTTCGTTGTATTGAGTGTTGTCTTTCCCTTCACCCAAAGCAGTCCTTATCTACAGATTGATCAATAAAAAGCCCCCTCCCTCCCTCCCTCCCTCCACCCTTTGTAACCACTAAAGTACGTATTCTCCGTTTTTTCTATTTCTGAAGATCTTATAATAGTGGTCTTATACAATATTGGTCCTTTTGCCTCTGACTCATTTCGCTCAGCATAATGCCTTCCAGATTCCTCCATGTTATGAAATGTTTTAGAGATTCGTCACTGTTCTTTATCGATGCGTAGTATTCTATTGTGTGAATATACCACAATTTATTTACTCATTCATCCATTGACGGACATCTTGGTTGCTTCCAGCTTTTTGCTATTGTAAACAGAGCTGCAATAAACATGGGTGTGCATATATCTGTTTGTGTGAAGGCTCTTGTATCTCTAGGGTATATTCCAAGGAGTGGGATTTCTGGGTTGTATGGTAGTTCTATTTCTAACTGTTTAAGATAAAGCCAGATGGATTTCCAAAGAGGTTGTACCATTTTACAATCCCACCAGCAGTGTATGAGAGTTCCAATCTCTCCGCAGCCTCTCCAACATTTATTATTTTGTGTTTTTTGGATTAATGCCAGTCTAGTTGGTGTGAGATGGAATCTCATCGTAGTTTTAATTTGCATTTCTCTAATGGCTAATGATCGGGAGCATTTTCTCATGTTTCTGTTGGCTGCCTGAATATCTTCTTTAGTGAAATGTGTGTTCATATTCTTTGCCTACTTCTTGATTGGGTTGTTTGTCTTTTTGTGGTTGAGTTTTGACAGAATCATGTAGATTTTAGAGATCAGGCGTTGGTCTGAGATGTCATAGCTGAATATTTTTTCCCAGTCTGTAGGTGGTCTTTTGACTCTTTTGGTGAAGTCTTTAGATGAGCATAGTTGTTTGATTTTTAGGAGCTCCCAGTTATCTGGTTTCTCTTCATCATTTTCGGTAATGTTTTGTATTCTGTTTATGCCCTGTATTAGGGCTCCTAGGGTTGATCCTATTTTTTCTTCCATGATCTTTATCATTTTAGCCTTTATGTTTAGGTCTTTGATCCACTTGGAGTTAGTTTTTGTGCATGGTGTGAGGTATGGGTCCTGTTTCATTCTTTTGCAAATGGATATCCAGGTATGCCAGCACCATTTGTTAAAAAGGCTATCATTTCCCCAATTGACTGACACTGGTCCTTTGTCAAATATCAGCTGCTCATACGTGGATGGATTTATACCTGGGTTCTCAATTCTGTTCCATTGGTCTATGTACCAGGACCAGGCTGTTTTGACTACTGTAGCTGTATAATAGGTTCTGAAATCAGGTAGAGTGAGGCCTCCCACTTTCTTCTTCTTTTTCAGTAATGTTTTGCTTATCCGGGGGTTCTTTCCCTTCCATATGAAATCAGTGATTTGTTTCTCTATACCCTTAAAGTATGACATTGGTATTTGGATTGGAAGTGCGTTATATGTATAGTTGGCTTTTGGTAGAATAGACATTTTTACTATGTTAAGTCTTCCTATCCATGAGCAGGGTATGTTCTTCCACTTAAGTATGTCCTTTTGAATTTCTTGTAGCAGAGTTTTATAGTTTTCTTTGTATAGGTCTTTTACATCCTCGGTAAGATTTATTCCTAAGTATTTTATCTTCTTGGGGGCTACTGTGAATGGTATTGATTTGGTTATTTCCTCTTCGGTATTCTTTTTGTTGATGTAGAGGAATCCAAGTGATTTTTCTATGTTTATTTTATAACCTGAGACTCTTCCAAACTCTTCTATTAGTTTCAGTAGTTTTCTGGAGGATTCCTTAGGGTTTTCCATGTACACGATCATGTCATCTGCAAATAGTGATAGCTTTACTTCCTCCTTACCAATCTGGATACCCTTTATTTCTTTGTCTAGCCTAATTGCCCTGGCTAGGACTTCAAGTACGATGTTGAATAAGAGCGGTGATAAAGGGCATCCTTGTCTGGTTCCCGTTCTCAAGGGAAATGCTTTCAGGTTCTCTCCATTTAGAGTGATATTGGCTGTTGGCTTTGCGTAGATGCCCTTTATTATGTTGAGGAATTTTCCTTCTATTCCTATTTTGGTAAGAGTTTTTATCATAAATGGGTGTTGAACTTTGTCAAATGCCTTTTCTGCATCAATTGATAAGATCATGTGGTTTTTATCTTTTGTTTTATTTATGTGATGGATTACATTAATGGTTTTTCTGATATTAAACCAGCCTTGCATACCTGGTATAAGTCCCACTTGATCAGGGTGAATTATTTTTTTGATGTGTTGTTGGATTCTATTGGCTAGAATTCTGTTGAGGATTTTTGCATCTATGTTCATGAGGGATATAGGTCTGTAATTTTCTTTTTTTGTGTGATGTCTTTACCTGGTTTTGGTATCAGGGAGATGGTAGCTTCATAGAATGAGTTGGGTAGTATTCCATCTTTTTCTATGCTTTGAAATACCTTCAATAGTAATGGTGTTAAGTCTTCTCTGAAGGTTTGGTAGAACTCTGCAGTGTAGCCATCTGGGCCAGGACTTTTTTTTGTTGGAAGTTTTTTGATTACTGTTTCAATCTCTTTTTTTGTTATGGCTCTATTTAATTGTTCTACTTCTGAATGTGTTAGTTTAGGTAGGTAGTATTTTTCCAAGAATTTATCCATTTCTTCTAGGTTTTCAAATTTGTTAGAGTACAATTTTACGTAGTAATCTGAAATGATTCTTTTAATTTCATTTCGTTCTGTTGTGATGTGGTCCTTCTCGTTTCTTATTCTGGTTATTTGTTTCCTTTCCTGTTTTTCTTTAGTCAGTCTAGCCAATGGTTTATCAATTTTGTTAATTTTTTCAAAGAACCAGCTTTTGGCTTTGTTAATTCTTTCAATTGTTTTTCTGTTCTCTAATTCATTTAGTTCAGCTCTCATTTTGATTATTTGTTTTCTTCTGGTGCCTGATGGGTTCTTTTGTTGCTCACTTTCTATTTGTTCAAGTTGTAGGGACAGTTCTCTGATTTTGGTTCTTTCTTCTTTTTGTATGTGTGCATTTATCGATATAAATTGGCCTCTGAGCACTGCTTTTGCTGTGTCCCAGAGGTTTTGATAGGAAGTATTTTCATTCTCGTTGCTTTCTAAGAATTTCCTTATTCCCTCCTTGATGTCTTCTATAACCCAGTCTTTTTTCAGGAGGGTATTGTTCATTTTCCAAGTATTTGATTTCTTTCCCCTAGTTTTTCTGTTATTGATTTCTAGTTTCATTGCCTTGTGGTCTGAGAAGATGCTTTGTAATATTTCGATGTTTTGGACTCTGCAAAGATTTGTTTTATGACCTAATATGTGGTCTATTCTAGAGAATGTTCCATGTGCACCAGAAAAAAAAGTATATTTTGCAGCCGTTGGGTGGAGAGTTCTGTATAAGTCAATGAGGTCAAGTTGGTTGATTGTTGTAAGTAGGTCTTCCGTGTCTCTGTGGAGCTTCTTACTGGATGTCCTGTCCTTCTCCAAAAGTGGTGTGTTGAAGTCTCCTAGTATAAATGTGGAGGTGTCTATCTCACTTTTCAATTCTGTTAAAATTTGATTTATGTATCTTGCAGCCCTGTCATTGGGTGCGTAAATATTTAATATGGTTATGTCTTCCTGATCAATTGTCCCTTTTATCATTATATAGTGTCCTTCTTTATCTTTTGTGGCGGATTTAAGTCTAAAGTCTATTTTGTCAGGGATTAATATTGCTACTCCTCTTCTTTTTTGCTTATTGTTTGCTTGATATATTTTTTTCCATCCTTCGAGTTTTAGTTTGTTTGTGTCTCTAAATCTAAGGTGTGTCTCTTGTAGGCAGCATATAGATGGATCGTGTTTCTTTATCCAGTCTGTGACTCTCTGTCTCTTTATTGGTCCATTTAGTCCATTTACATTCAGCGTAATTATAGATAAATAAGTTTTTAGTGCTGTCATTTTGATGCCTTTTCATGTGTGTTGTTGGCCATTTAATTTTTCCACATGCTTTTTTGTGCAGAGACGTTTTTCTTAGTAGCTTGGGAGATCCTCATTTTCATAATGTTTAACTTTGTGTTTGTTGAGTCGTTACGTTTTTCTTGGCTTTTTTCTTGAGTTATGGAATTGATATTCCTTTTTGTGGTTACCTTATTATTTACCCCTATTTTTCTAATTAAAAACCTAACTTGTATCCTTCTATATCGCCTTGTATCACTCTCCATCTGGCAGTTCAATGCCTCCTATATTTAGTCCCTCTTTCTGATTATTGTGATTGTTTATCTATTGATTTCCATGATTTCCTGTTATGTGTATTATTTTGTTTATTTATTTATTTTTTAGAATTAGTGTTACTTTGTTTGCTTTTGTGCTTTCCCTATTTGAGTTGCGTTGATATCAGGACATTCTGTTTTGTGACCTTGTATTGTGCTGGTACCTGATATTATTGGTCATCAGGCCAAACAATCTCCTTTAGCACTTCTTGCAGTCTTGGTTTAGTTTTTGCAAATTCTCTAAACTTGTGTTTATCTGTAAATATCTTAATTTCTCCTTCATATTTCATAGAGAATTTTGCTGGATATATACTCCTTGGTTGGCAGTTTTTCTCGTTCAGTGCTCTGTATATGTCGTCCCATTCCCTTCTTGCCTGCATGGTTTCTGCTGAGTAGTCTGAACTTATTCTTATTGATTCTCCCTTGAAGGATACCTTTCTTTTCTCCCTGGCTGCTTTTAAAATTTTCTGTTTGTCTTTGGTTTTGGCAAGTTTGGTGATAATATGTCTTGGTGTTTTTCTTTTTGGATCAATCTTAAATGGGGTTCGATGAGCATCTTGGATAGATATCCTTTCGTCTTTCATGATGTCAGGGAAGTTTTGTGTCAGGAGTTCCTCAACTATTTTCTCTGTGTTTTCTGTCCCACCTCCCTGTTCTGGGACTCCAATCACTCGCAAGTTATCCTTCTTGATAGAGTCCCACATGATTCTTAGGGTTTTTTCATTTTTTTAAATTCTTTTATCTGATTTTTTTTCAGCTATGTTGGTGTTGATTCCCTGGTCCTCCAGAAGTCCCAGTCTACATTCTAATTGCTCGAGTCTGCTCCTCTGACTTTCTATTGCGTTGTCAAATTCTGTAATTTTATTGTTAATCTTTTGGATTTCTACATGCTGTCTCTCTATGGATTCTTGCAACTTATTAATTTTTCCACTATGTTCTTGAATAATCTTTTTGAGTTGTTCAACAGTTTTATCAGTGTGTTCCTTGGCTTTTTCTGCATTTATCCTAATTTCATTTGTGATATCTTTAAGCATTCTGTAAATTTTTTTATATTCTTTATCTGATAATTCCAGGATTGTATCTTCACTTGGGAAGGATTTTGATTCTTTTGTTTGGGAGGTTGGAGAAGCTGTCATGGTCTGTTTCTTTATGTGCTTTGATATGGACTGTTGTCTCCGAGCCGTCACTGGGAAACTAGATTTTCCAGGTAATCAGCTAAAAAAAAAATGCCTTCAGATCCCTATCTGAATTCTCCCTCTGGCTCCGGGTATTCGGATGTTAATGGAGCTGCCTGGGGAGGGTGGGGGAGGGATCAGAGAGCTGGGAGTGTAGCACCACAGAATATAGAGCTGAACGCCGCGTTCACAGTCCACCCCCGTCCCCCAAAATCTGGGCGGGACGGCTTCCTGGCTAGGACACTGCTTTCCCTGCTCAGAGACCAGTCACTTCCTCCCGGGGACTACTCCCTCCGGTGGGCGGCACCGCTGGCGTGCACTGGGTGGGCGTCTCCTGCATGACTGGGTGGGCCCGCCCCCAGGGTCTATTCAGGAGAATATAATTAGACCTCGCACTCATGCCTGGCCCGCGCACGCCCAAATCCCAGCGGGACGGCTTGCCGGCTGGGACGCTGCTTTCCCCGGTCGGAGACCAGTCACTTCCGGGGGTTTTTCCCTCCCGTGCGCCGCGCCACACGTGTGATCTGGGTGGGCGTCACCCGCACGACCAGGTGGGCCCGCCCCCTGGGTCAATTCGGAGGAATATAATTGGACCCCGCGGTCACGCCCCGCCCACGCGCGTGCCCAAATCCCAGCGGAATGGCTCCCCGTCTGGGACTCTGTTTTCCCTGCTCTGAGACCAGTCACTTCTGGGGATTTCTCCCTCTGGTTTGCCGCGCCGCACGCGTGGACTGGGTGGGCGTCCTCCCGCACGAACGTGTGGGCCCCGCCCCGGGGTCGCTTTAGGGAAATATAGCTGACCTCCCCCCCGCTCGCGCCCCGCCTGCTTCCTGCTTAACTCCCGGCGGGACAGGTCCCCAGCTGGGACGCTGTTCTCCCTGCTCCAATATCAGTCACTACCTCCCGGGTGCTTCTCCCTCCGGCTGCACCACTATGCCGCCCGCGCCAACCAGCTAGACTTCCTCCTGGGATGGATTCGGGGGGGGGAAGGGCTGGGCCCCCCGTCTGTGCCGTCTGCCCCCCTGGGCTCTGCCTCAGATCGGGCTCCGAAGGTCACCTGCCTGGTACGCTGGCTCCTAGTTTGGAAAACGGTCGCTGTCTGCCCGTATTTGTTTGTTTTCCGTCTCTAAGTCTGTGCTTGTTGTTCGGAGTTCGTAGATTGTCATGTATGTGATCGATTCCCTTGTTTTTCCGAGTCTTTGTTGCAAGAGGGATCCGCGGCAGTGTCCACCTACTCCGCCATCTTGGCCCCGTCTCTCCTCCGGAGTCGGCTGTTTCCAAGCTCTCCCGAGGTTCCAGCCAGAGCTCAGGCCTGCTTTCTCCTCCCGGCCGCTCTGCCTTGTCTCATGGTTGATTTTGAGATGATTTTATGTATCATTAAGTTATAAAAGTATGTATAAAGTTACTATTTCAACATTTTATGTAAAATGCAAGAAGCTTATAACAACTGCATTTCATTTACCTCAAGTTTGGTGGGCCATTATCATCTGTTTTTCATCTATATATATTAAAAACCATTTCGTCCTGGCATTCATTTTTTTTTTTTTTCTGATGAGAATTCCACTGCTATTCATATCATATCATTTTTCTGGGCAATATGTAGCTTTTCTATGGCTGCTTTTGAGATTTTTCTTTTTATCTTTGGTTTTCAGAAATGTAATTACAATATGCCTAGGTGTGATTTTCTTTGCACTTATCTCATTGAATCTATAAATTCATGTTTTTCCTCAGGTTTAGATATCTTGACCACTATTCCACATATGTATGTGAGTTATATGTGTATGTGTACACACACGCACGTATAATTTCTCCTTCTCACATTCTTTTTTTGCTCCTGGGAACCCAACCACACAGGTGTTTGATCCACTGATACTGACATTCTTTTTATTCACTTTTTTTTTTCCTCTGTATTTCATATTGGATAATTTCTATTCATCTATTTGTAAGGTTACTGAACCTTTCTTCTGTCACCTTAAAACTTCAGTTAGTCACATTCATTAATTTTTAATTTTAATTTCTACTACTTCCATTTTTTTTTTAATATATCTGTTTTTCTCTTCACTTATTAAGGTTGTCTTTTCTTTAAGTGTTTAAATGTGTTTACAATAACTGCTTCACAACCCTGCCTACTTATTCCTTTTTTGGATCCTCTTAGGGTATGTGCTTATTGATTCAGTTTTCTATTGCTCATGAGTCCTATTTTCTTGTTCCACAAATTTTTTAGTCATTTTTATGGCTTACTAGACATTTTTGAAGGTATACTGTAGAAATTCTTAGTTATGTTATCTTCATTTGAGGAGAATTGGACTGTATTCTAATAGAGAGTAAGTCTTTTGGATGATTCCCTTTATCTGGTGAAATACTGATCTTACAGCTCCTTAGAGGGAGTCTCCTTCAGTGTTGCCCTTAGTCTTTGGGTGCATCCATAGGTTAGAAACATAGTCTTTACTTAGAAGCCAATGTCTTATCTGGTTTCACTGGAAAGGCTGGTGTGCTTGCCAAGCCCCATTACCTTGAAAATATTCAAATAGCTATCTATCTCTCTTGCACTGGATAGTTGTTAAAATTCTGCTCAACTGTTCCAAGCTCTGAGAGGTTGCTTTCTACTGGGCTTCATGAAGGCTCATCCTGGGTTTAGCCAAGGATCTGAGGAGATATACAGAGCATTTGATGTTTTCATCCAGAGGTTCCCTCTTTTTCAGGATACATTATTTTAATTTCTTGGGGTTCCAGAATCTCTGAACTCATTCTCACATCTCAGAACATTAAAACTATGAGTTTCTCCTTAAGTTCTGGGCACTGATTGTGTGAGAACCAGTGAGTGCCATTAGAGGAAAAACTGTGTAAGTATAAATTTTACCAAATGTGGTTAAAATCATTCACGGATTGAATCCTTTCCATTTTTTTCTAGCTTTGTGTATTTTTATATATACCTGAGTTTATAATTTGTATTTGTGTGACTGTCCAATAAAAGTACCAAGATATGACCAAAGCCAGAATTCTTTCCCCAATGAGTTCTTAACATTAGATATTTAATCTTATAGTTTTAAATGAAATCATTACTTTTCCTACATATTTCAATTCTGCATTGACATTTTCACTATGCTGTTATTGTCAGGTACCATCAAGTCTGTTCCTACTCATAGTGATCTTATGTACAACAGAACAAAACACTGCCCTCTCCTGTGCTATGCTCATAATCATTGCTATGCTTGAAACCATTTTTGCAACCAGTGTGTCATCCCATCTTGTTTAGGGTCTTCCTCTTTTTCACTGACACTTTACTGAGCATGATATCATTCTCCAGTTACTGGTCCCTCCTGATAACATGTCCAAAGTATGTGAAACAAAGTCTTGCCTCTTGCCATCCTCACTTCTAAGTAACATCCTGGCTGGGCTTCTTCCAAGACAGATTTATTTGTTCTTCTGGCAGTCCATGGTATATTCAGTATTCTTTCTCAACAGCATAATTCAAAGGCTTCAATTCTTCTTCAGTATTTCCCATTCATAGTCTAGCTTTTCCATGCGTATAGGGCTATTGAAATCTCCATGGCTCATGTCAAGTGGACCTTAGTCCTCAAAGTGACATCTTTGCTTTTTAACACTTTAAAGAGGTGTTTTGCAGCAATGAGTCATTTGATTCCTTGACTGCTTCTTTCACGGGCATTGATTGTAGACCCAAGTAAAATGAAATCCTTGACAACTTCTATCTTTTCTCTGTTAATTGTGATGTTGCTTATTCATCCATTTTTGTTTTCCTTATGTTGAGCTGTAATCCCTACTGAATGCTGTGGTCTTTGATCTTCATCAGTAATTGCTTCAAGCCCTCTTCACTTTCAGCAAGCAAAGTTGTGTTTCTGCATAATGCAGGTAGTTAAGGAGTCTCCCTCCAATCCTAATGTTCTGTTCCTCTTCATATAGTCCAGCTTCTTGGATTATTTGCTCTGCATACAGATTGAATAAGTATGGTGAAAGGTACAACCACAATGCACACCTTTCCTGACTAAAGCATGCAGTATCTCCTTGTTCTGTTCAAATGATGGCCTCTTGATCTATGTACAGGCTCCTCATAAGCACAGTTAAGTGTTCTGGAATTCCCATTCTTTGCAATACTATCCATAATTTGTTATGATCCACATAGTGGAATGCGTTTGTATGGTCAATGAAACACAGGTAAATATCTTTCTGGCATTCTCTGTTTTCAGCTAGGATACATCTGACATCAGCAATGATATCCCTGGTTCCACGTCCTCTTCTGAATCTAGCTTGAATTTTCTGGCATTTCCCTGTAGATACACTGCTGCAACAGCTTTATATATGTATATCTGTCATGTTTGAGTAATGGTGAATCAACTTGACTATACACAAGCTTGAATTTAGATTTTATTTATCACTTACTCCTGTTTTGCTATTTTCTGTTGTGGGAAATGCTTCCCATTGTTAGTATGTATTGCTAACTTTTAAAGTGTTGTTATTCTTGCCTCTTCTTTGAAAACATTTCTGAAAATATGTTTTCCATGGCCTGAAACCTTGTTAAGGCTTGAACACTAATGTCTATCTCCATCATAAAGCAACATGTGGTGGCTCAGTTTCTGCCATCTTTAGTCTCTCAGGTGCTGCTTTCTCCTGGGTTGCTTTTAGTCTCACCCTGTTTGGTAGCCTGAGATTGATCAAATTAAGGAGAATTTGTAGATAAATGTTGGGTTCCATTTCTACTTCTCTTTCTCTAGAGTTTTACCCCTTATGTCCCAACTGCCCTAGCAGCACTGGATTCTGACATCTGTAATCTCAGCCCAGTCAGTTGTCAGTTTGCTTCTTTCTGCTGAAACTCTTTTACTCATGAAACAACTTGAAAAATCCCCAAAGAAAAATGTTGTAATAAATATAGATTCACCTCTCTCAATTGATATCATTTTTCAGTTCTACCTGTGATGAACTGCCTTTATATACTTTGTATATATTTTATAGCTTTGCTTGTTAGGAAACTAGTCTTATATAAACTGTGTCATAACTGAAACTGGAAATCTACGATTAGTTCTTCACTTGTGCTCTCTCAACCTAGCTAGCTTCCATAGCCTTTAAAAAAAAATTAACCTTTTAGTAATCCTATAAAAATATGTACAATGTAAACTATTTTTTGTCTGAATATGGCAGATGATAATTTCACTTGAAATATGTTGGCCATTATTTCCCTCAGCATCTTGTCTGTGTAGTTTTTACCATCTCTTGGTTTATACTGTTACTATTAAGAATTGTGCTGTCACAGTGTATCTTCTTATTTTTTGCAAATTTAACTTTTTACAAGTGGGTGATTTATTGACAGAATTACAATAATTGGCTGTGCAACCCCATCCTTAATCAAAGTGATATTTCCGTCATCATTATCCCCTTTTTTCACCTTCCCTTCTGCCCTGGTCTCTATACATTTGTCTTTTCTTGCCTTTATACATAAGTGAGGTCATATGATATTTGTCCTTTTGTGATTGGCTTATTTCAATCAGCATAATGTCTAAAAGCTCCATTCACACTGTAGCATGTATAGAAACAGTGTTTACGTTACTGGCTGAGTAGTCTTTTCTTTTTAATTAATCTGCCACTACTTTTGTTGCTTGTTTGATATTCTGAAGGTTTATTTCAATGAGTAGATTTATTCTATTTACCATTCTAGAGTTAATTGTATTTAGTAAATCCAACTATTCATATCTTCGTTAATTCTGAAAACTTTCAATTATTTTTTGAATATCATTATGTGTATATATTTTTTCTATTTTTGTTCCTACAAATGCTAAGTGAAGACAGTCTAATATGTATATTTGACCCAGAACTAGGTTGATGATATAACGTCATCAAGTAAGATTATTCTTGAGAAGGAAATGATGCTTTATTATTAATTATTAATAATTACTCTTTGACAACAGGCACAATGAGGAATGCCCCAGGCAAACCAGAATGCATGGTCTGTTTCCCAGAAACTAATTTAAGAAAAATACTGCTATTCACAAGTTGGAGGATTTTTGCTAATTCATCTTTTCACTGAAAATGAAGCCTTAATGAATCCCATCATCATACATATATCTCACTTATAATTTCTTGCATTTTTCATTGCGTTTTCCCACACTTATATGTTCTGGTCTTTTCACTCTCTTGTTGTTAGGTGCCGTCGAGTCAGTTCTGACTCATAGCGACCCTATGCGCAACAGAACAAAACACTGCCCGGTCCTGCCCCATCCTTACAATCGTTGTTATGCTTGAGCTTGTTGTTGCAGCCACTGTGTCAATCCACCTCGTTGAGGGTATTCCTCTTTTCCACTGACCCTGTACTCTGCCAAGCATGATGTCCTTCTCCAGGGATTCAGTTTCGCCATCCTTGCCTCTAAGGAGCATTCTGGCTGCACTTCTTCCAAGACAGATTTGTTCATTCTTTTGGCAGTCCATGGTATATTCAATATTCTTTGCCAACACCACAATTCAAAGGCGTCAACTCTTCTTTGGTCTTCCTTATTCATTGTCCAGCTTTCACATGCATATTATGCGATTGAAAATACCATGGCTTGGATCAGGCGCATCTTAGTCTTCAGGGTGACATCTTTGCTCCTCAACACTTTGAAGAGGTCCTTTGCAGCAGATTTGCCCAATGCCATGCATCTTTTGATTTCTTGACTGCTGCTTCCATGGGTGTCTGTCGGTTTGTCATACCATGGGGGGTTGTGTGTTGCTGTGATGCTGGAAGCTGTTCCACCGGTGTTCAGATGCCGGCAGGGTCACCGATGGAGGACAGGTTTCAGCTGAGCTTCCAGACTAAGACAGACTAGGAAGAAGGACCCGGCAGTCTACATCTGAAAAGCATTATCCAGCAAAAACCTTATGAATAGCAGTGGAACATTGTCTGATATAGTGCTGAAAGATGAGCCCCCCAGGTTGGAAGGCACTCAAAAGATGACTGGGGAAGATCTGCCTCCTCAAAGTAGAGTCGACCTTAATGATGTGGATGTAGTAAAGCTTTTGGGACCTTCATTTGCTGACGTGGCATGACTCAAAATGAGAAGAAACAGCTGCAAACATCCATTAATAATCGGAACCTGGAATGTACGAAGTATGAATCTAGAAAAATTGGAAAACATCAAAAATGAAATGGAACGCATAAACATCGATATCCTAGGCATTAGTGAGCTGAAATGGACTGGTACTGGCCATTTTGAATCAGACAATCATATAGTCCACTATTCTGGGAATGACAACTCAAAGAGGAATGGTGTTGCATTCATCGTCCAAAAGAATGTTTCAAGATCTATCCTGAAGTACAAGGCTGTCAGTGATAGGACAATATCCATACGTCTACAAGGAAGACCAGTTAATACGACTATTATTCAAATTTACGCACCAACCACTAGGGCCAAAGATGAATAAATAGAAGATTTTTATCAGCTGCCACAGTCTGAAATTGATCAAACATGCAATCAAGATGCACTGATAATTACTGGCGATTGGAATGTGAAAGTTGGAAACAAAGAAGAAGGATCAGTAGTTGGAAAATATGGCCTTGGTGATAGAAACAATGCTGGAGATCGAATGATAGAATTTTGCAAGACCAACGACTTCTTCATTGCAAATACCTTCTTTCACCAACATAAACGGTGACTATACACATGGACCTTGGCAGATGGAACACACAGACATCAAATTGACTACATTTGTGGAAAGAGACGATGGAAAAGCTCAATATCATCAGTCAGAACAAGGCCAGGGGCCTACTGTGCAAGTTCAAGCTGAAACTGAAGAAAATCAGAGCAAGTCCATGAGAGCCAAAATATAACCTTGAGTATATCCCACCTGAATTTAGAGACCATCTCAAGAATAGATTTGAAGCATTGAACACTAGTGACCGAAGACCAGACGAGTTGTGGAATGACATCAAGGACATCATCCATGAAGAAAGCAAGAGGTCACTGAAAAGACAGGAAAGAAAGAAAAGACCAAGATGGATGTCAGAGGAGACTCTGAAACTTGCTCTAGAGCATCAAGCAGCTAAAGCAAAAGGAAGAACTGATGAAGTAAAAGAACTGAAAACAAGATTTCAAAAGGCCTCTCGAGAAGACAAAATAAAGTATTATAATGACATGTGCAAAGAGCTGGAGATGGAAAACCAAAAGGGAAGAACATGCTCGGCATTTCTCAAGCTGAAAGAACTGAAGAAAAAATTCAGTCCTCGAGTTGCAATAGTGAAGGATTCCGTGGGGAAAATATTAAATGATGCAGGAAATACCAAAAGAAGATGGAAGGAATACACAGAGTCATTATACCAGAAAGAATTAGTCGATATTCAACCATTTCAAGAGGTGGCATAAGATCAGGAACCAATGGTACTGAAGGAACAAGTCCAAGCTGCTCTGAAGCCATTGTTGAGAAACAAGGCTCCAGGAATTGATGCAATATCAATTGAGATGTTTCAACACACAGATGCAGCACTGGAGGTGCTCACTCGTCTATGTCAAGAAATATGGAAGACAGCTTCCTGGCCAACTGATTGGAAGAGACCCATATTTATGCCTATTCCCAAGAAAGGTGATCCAACCGAATGTGGAAATTATAGAACAATATCGTTAATATCACACACAAGCAAAATTTTGCTGAAGATCATTCAAAAATGGCTGCAGCAGTATATCGACAGGGAACTGCCAGAAATTCAGGCCAGTTTCAGAAGAGGACGTGGATCCAGGGATATCATTGCTGATGTCAGATGGATCCTGGCTGAAAGCAGAGAACACCAGAAGGTTGTTTACCTGTGTTTTATTCATTATGCAAAGGCATTTGACTGTGTGGATCATAACAAACTATGGATAACACTGCGAAGAATGGGAATTCCAGAACCCTAAATTGTGCTCATGAGGAATCTTTGCATAGATCAAGAGGCAGTTGTTCAGACAGAACAAGGGGATACTGTTTGGTTTAAAGTCAGGAAGGTGTGTGTCAGGGTCGTATTCTTTCACCATACCTATTCAATCTGTGTACTGAGCAAATAATATGAGAAGCTGGACTATATGAAGAACAGGGCAACAGGATTGGAGGAAGACATTAGAACCTGCATTATGCAGATGACACAACCTTGTTTGCTTTTCAGCAAGCAAGTGAGCAGGACTTGAAGCACTTACTAATGAAGATCAAAGACCACAGCCTTCAGTATTGATTGCACCTCAATATGAAGAAAACAAACATCCTTTCACAATTGGACCAATGAGCAACATCATGATAAATGGAGAAAAGATTGAAGTTGTCAAGGATTTCATTTTACTTGGATTTTCACTCTATGTAAGTAGTAATACCCAAACCCACATATTAGCAAGATGCTCAACTTCCACCACTATTATTTGTATACATATATGTGTGTGTGAGAATGCATATATATATGATTTTATAAGCTTATATATTTAAATATATATATGATTCCCAATTTATATTTATCATAGTTAATTTTCATTATTTTTTGTGAAGCTAAGCTATTCAAAAAAAAATGGTTGATTATACCTAAAATGAGATTTCTAAGGATTTTTAAGGAGAGTTTTGGGTAATAATTTCATTGATATGTACACAGTACCATAAGGTATATTTTCTACAATACTTATTTTGTATCATTGCCTGCAATTTTCATCATTGCTAAAATATTTGGATAAAATCTCCAGAAATTCAATCTATGAATACATATTTTTATAAAATTGACTGAGAATGACTAAAGACATATAATTACAAAAGCGATATGGTTGACTTATGAATTTTTGATCGATTAACTGAATAATAAAATTTTTAAAAATCCTTTTTTAAAATTAAACATACAAAATACTGGATTTATGTTAAGAACATTTTATTTTTCAAGTACATATTTTGATATTTTGTGACTCCAACCAAAAGTCTTGTATTATTAATAGAAATAATAGAAGTTGTTATTATACAAAAAAAAAAAAAAATCCATTGTCATTGAGTAGATTCATATAATAGTGACCATCCAAAACTCTAATCTTTCTGAATGTAGATGACCACATCTTTCTACTGTGGAGTAGCTGGTGAGTTTGAACTTCTGCCTGTACTCCAGACTTTCTTTTCTTAGTAAGTTCTTTGGAGTTTAGAATGTGTTTTCATATTTAAAAACCAAAACAGAACATTTGTTGTTCTTATAATCTCAGATATCTCAATTGTTATTTCATCAACTCTTGGAGCCTTGTTTTTTACCAATGCCTTCAGTGCAGCTTGGACCTCTTCCTCCAGTACCATCAGCTTTTGATCATATGCTACCTCCTGAAGTAGTTGAATGTCAACCAAATCTTTTTGGTACAATGACTCTATGTATTCCTTCCTTCTTCCTTTGATGCTTCCTAGGTTGTTCAATATTTTTCCCATAGAGACCTTTAATACTGCAACTTGGGGCTTGAATTTTTTTGTCAGTTCTTACAGCTTGAAAAATGTTGACTGTGTTATTCTCTTTTATTTTCTAACTCTGGGTCTTTGCACATTCCATTATAATATTCACTTTATCTTCTCCAGGCACCATTTGAAATCTTCTCTTCAGCTCTTTTACTTCATAATTTCTTCTTTTTGCTTTAGCTACTCTATATTCAAGAGCAACTTTCAAAGTCTCTTCTGACGTGCATTTCGGTCAAGTCTTTCTTTCCTGTCTTTTTAATGACCTCTTGCTTTCTACACGTATGATGTCCTTGATGTCATTCCACAACTCACCAGGACACCGGTCATTAGTATTTAGAGGCAAAAAACATGTCTCCAGGAATTGACAGAATACCATTTGAGAGATTTCAACAAACAGATGCAGTGTTGGAGGTGCTTACTTATCTATGCCAAGAAATTTGGAAGACAGCTACCTAACCAATCGAATGAAAGAGATCCATATATGTACCCATCCCAGAGAAAAGTGATCAGAAAGAATATGGAAATTATCAAACAATAACAATAATATTATACACAAGTAAATTTTTGCTGAACATCATTCAAAAGTTGTTGCAGCAGTACATTGACAAGAAATGGCCAGAAATTCTTCTTGGATTCAGAAGAGGGCATGGAAGGAGGCATATTATTGCTGATGTCAGATGGATCTTAGCTGAAAGCAGAGAATACCAGAAAGATGTTTACTGTGTTTTATTGGCTATACAAATGCATCCAACTCTGTGGATCATAACAAATTTTGGAAAACATTGTGAAGATTCTGAGTTCCAGCACACTTAATTTTGATCATGAGGAAACTTTACATAGGCCAAAAGGCAGATCCTTAAACAGATCAAGGAGATACTTCATGGTTTAAAATCAAGAACAGTATGCATCAGGGTTGTATCATTTCATCATACTTATTCAATATGTATGCTGAGCAAACAATCCAAGAAAGTGGACTATATCCAGAAGAACACAGCATCAGGATTGGAGGAAGAGTCATTATCAACCTGCAACATACAGATAACACAACCTTACTTGCTGAAATTGAAGAGTTCTTGAAGCATTTGCTGATGAAGATCAAATACTACAGCCTTCAGTATGGACTACATCTTAACATAAGGAAAACAAAATCCTTACAACTGGACCAATAAGCAACATCATAATAAATGGTGAAAAGATTGACCTTGTCAAGGATTTCATTTTATTTTGATCCACAGACAATGCCCATGGAAACAGCAGTCAAAAATCAAAGGACAGAGATGGGGCTAGGATGGCAGAATAGCCAGATGCTTCTGCTATTCCCTCTTATAACAAAGACCTGAAAAAAACAAGTGAAACTATTATATTTATGACAACATAGGAGCACTGATTATGAAAGGCAAAGTTAGAAAATGGACTGAGTGACATGGGGAGGGTGAGACAGTTCAGACGTGGTGAGGAGTTGCCGGACCTGAATCACCAGGATCCCTCAGGCACCACTTCCGGGAGCAGCTGCAGCAGGCTGGTACTAGTGTTCAGTTGCAGTGTCCTCTGGGAGAAGCAGCCAGCTGCACAGCCTATGCACACCTCTCCAGAACCAGAGAAGAAGGGTGCTCTTGGCAAAAGATAAGTACTTGCATGTATTTTACTGCAGTCACCACCCCCATGCTGGCTTCAATGGCTCTTGATTTTCCTGGGCCTGAGATAGGCCCTGTTGAGCACCTAGAGTTATCCTTTCAGCCTTGGAGAAGGAACAAACTCACAAATGGGGGAAAAGATAAGTTGTGAGCTCCACTAACTAGGGGAGCTCAGGACAGAAGCGGCTCACGTCCAACATAAATGGTCTGCGGACGTTGAATAACATTCCTCACTACATGGACTTCTGTGGGCCTATTTCAGGAGAATAGGCCCTGGTTAGCAGACTACAGCTGTTTCAGCTGTGCGGTGGAGAGATGGGTGTTTGAAGTTTGATACCACTTTAGCTATTAAACAGGGTTCTAACCTACCTACATCAGGGGCCTAAGGACCGGTGCCTCCATTCAGGTCACCCAGCAACCCGTGACAGGGGGCCAAGGATAACTGGAACCTCCCAGTCCTTACAACCAAAAATATTGAGTTCCTGCTGTCTATCTGCAGAACCCACCAACCTGTACGCTCTAGGGAAGAGGGATGAGATTTCCTCAGGGACAGTTGGGGGATGATTCTTAGCCCCCTGCCTTGTTCAGAGTGTGACCCCTTGCTGCAACCACATACCCAGTACCTACAGAAATCACCCCTGCTCCTCTAAGACTAAGACAGAGCCTGTACCATAAACTTGATGATCAGCTACTGGCACCTGAGCTGAATTCATACAAGAAAAGTGAATGGACTCCTAGATTGATATACCCAGTAACAACTCTAGCCATCTGGGGACAGGACGTCAGAGCTCCAAAGGTGAAAATAATCAAGCTACCTCACTCAAGCAACCCATTTGGGCATATCAAAACAAAACAAAGCACGAAGCTATGACACAGTAAGCAAACACAAAATAAACTAATACAATAACTTATAGATGGCTCAGAGACAACAGCCAATACCAAGTCACATAAAGAAACAGACCGTGATCGCTTCAATAAGCTCTCAAAACAAAGAATCCAGGGATCTTCTAGACGAAAGTGCCTTCCTGGAATTACTGGATGCAGAATTCAAAAGATTAACATACAGACTCTTTGAGACATCTGGAATGAAATTAGGAAGGAGATCAGGCAATACACAGAACAAGCCACGAAACATACATATAAAGTAGCTGAAGAAATTAAAAAGGTTATTCAATAACATAATGAAAAATTTAATAAGCTGCAAGAATCCATAGAGAGACACCAATCAGAAAATCAGAAGATTAAGAACAAAATTACAGAAGTAGACAACTCAATAGAAAGTCAGAGGATAGAAGGAAGGTAGAATTAGTGAACTTGAAGATAAAGCACTTGGCACCAATACATTTGAAGAAATATCAGATAAAAGAATTTAAGAAAATGAGGAAACCTTAAGAATCATGTAGGACTCTATCAAGAGAAGTAACCTACGAGCGATTGGAGTACCAGAACAGGGAGGGATAACAGAAAATACAGAGAGAATTGATGAAGATTTGTTGGCAGAAACTTCCCTGACATCATGAAAGATGAGAAGATATCTACCCAAGATGCTCATTGAACTCCATACGAGGTAGATTTTAAAAGAAAGTCATCAGGACATATTATAATCAAATTTGCCAAAAACAAAGATAAAGAGAGAATTTTAAGAGCAGCTAGGGATAAACGAAAAGTCACCTACAAAAGGAGAGTTTATAAGAATAAGCTCGGACTACTCAGCAGAAACTATGCAGTCAAGAAGACAATGCGATGACATACATAAAGTATTGCAGGAAAAAATTGCCAACCAAAAATCATATATCCATTAAAACTGTGTCTCAAATCTGAAGGTGAAATTACTACATTTCCAGATAAACAAAAGTTTAGGGAATTAGTACAAACCAAATGAAAACTACAAGAAACACTAAATGGAGTTCTTTGGTTAGAAAATCAATAATATCAGGTATCAACCCAAGACTAGAACACTGTACAGAGCAATCACATCTCAACACAGAGAAATCACAAAAATAAATCAAGATAAAAAAACACTCAAAACAGAGAAATAGTGAAGTTATTATGTAAAAGGAGACAACATTAAAACAATAAGGAGGGACTAAGAAATATAGTCACAGATCTTTCATTTGGAGAGGAAAACAAGGCAATATAAAGAAATAAAAATTAGGTTTAAATTTAGAAAATAGGGGTAAAGATTAAGGTAACCACAATGAAGACAAACTATCTTCCACACCAAAATAAAATACAAGAAAAAAATAGAGAATAGGCAGAAACAGAATTAACAACAAATAAGAGGAAAAGACAATATACAAACTACTCAGCAGAAAAAAATTATGGGGGAAAAAGAAACTGTCAAGTACACCCCAAAAAAGATATCAAAATGACACCACTAAATTCATACCTATCCATAATCATGCTGAATGTAAATGGACTAAATGCACCAATAAAGAGAGAAGGAGTGGCAGAATGGATTAAAAACCAGATCCATCTATATGCTGCCTACAAGAGACACAACTTAGACTAGAGACACAAACAAACAAAAACTCAAAGGGTGGAAAAAATATATCAAGCAAACAACAATCAAAAAAAGAGCAGGAGTAGTAATATTAATTTCTGACAAAATAGACTTTAAAGTTAAATCCAACATAAAGGATAAGGAAGGACATTATATAATGATTAAACAGACAATATACCAAGAAGATATAACTGTATTAAATATTTATGCACCCAATGACAGGGCTGCAAGATACATGAAAAGGCCTCTATCAGCATTAAAAAGTGAGATAGACAGCTCCACAATAATAGCAGGAGGCTTTAACACACCACTTTCAGTGAAGGACAGGACATCCAGAAAAAAGCTCAATAAAGACATGGAAGATCTAAATGCCACAATCAACCAACTTGACCTCATAGACATATACAGAACACTCCACCCAACAGCAGTCAAGTATACTTTCTTTTCTAGTGCACATGGAACATTCTCTAGAATAGACCACATATTAGGTCATAAAGCAAGCCTTAGCACAACCCAAAACATTGAAATATTACAAAGCATCTTCTCTGACCATACAGCCATAAAAGTAGAAATCAATAACAGAAAAAGCAGGGGAAAGAAATCAAACACTTGGAAACTGAACAATAAATACCCTGCTCAAAAAAGACTGGGCTATAGAAGACATTAAGGATGGAATAAAGAAATTCATAGAATGTAATAAGAATGAAAATACTTCCTATCAGAACCTTTGGACACAGTGAAAGCAGTGCTCAGATGTCAATTTATATCAATAAACACACACATATAAAAGGAAGAAAGGGCTAAAATCAAAGAAATATTCCTACAACTTGAGCAAATAGAGAGCAACAAAAGAAACCCTCAGCCATCAGAAGAAAGCAAATAATAAAAATTGGAGCAGAAATAAATGAAATAGAAAACAGAAAAACAATGGAAAGGATAAATAAGACCAAAAGCTTCTTCTTTGAAAAAATTAACAAAATTGATAAACCATTGGCCAAGCTGGCAAAAGAAAAACAGGAGAGGAAGCAAATAAGAAATGAGATGGGTGATAGTACAATAGACCCAACTGAATTCAAAAGAACCATATCAGATTACTATTAAAAATTGTGCTATGACAAATTTGAAAACCTAGAAGAAATGTATGAATTCCTAGAAACACAATACCTACCTAAACTAACAGAAGCAGAAGTAGAACAACTAAATAGACCCATAACTAAAGAAGAGATTGAAAAGATAATCAAAAAACTCCCACTAAAAAAAAGCCCTGGCCTGGACGGCTTCACTGCAGAGTTCTACCAAACTTTTAGAGAAGAGTTCATACCACTATTACTAATGAATTTCAGAGCATAGAAAAGGATGGAATACTCCCAAAACTCATATTCGACATTGTGCTGGAGTTCCTAGCCAGACCAAATAGGCAAGATAAAGAAATAAAAGGCACCCAGATTTGCAAGGAAGAAGTAAAAGTATCTCTATTTGCAGATGACATGATCTTATACACAGAAAACCCTTAGGAATCCTCATGAAAACTACCGAAATTATTGAAGAGTTCAGCAGAGCATCAGAATACAAGATGAACATATAAAAATCCATTGGATTCCTCTACACCTACAAAAAGAACATTGAACAGGAAATCACCAAATCAAAACCATTTACAGTAGCCCCCAAGAAGACAAAATACTTAGGAATAAGCCTTACCAGAGATGTAAGAGACTTACACCAAGAAAATTATAAGACAGTAGTGCAAGAAACCAAAAGAGACTTAAATAACTGGAAAAACATACCTTGCTTTTAGATAGGAAGACTTAACATTGTAAAAATATCAATTCTACCAAAAGCGATCTATAGATAAAATGCAATTCCGATCCAAATTCCACAGATATTTTTTAATGAGATAGAGAAACAAATCACCAACTTCATATGGAAGGGAAAGAGGCCCTGGATAAGTAAAGCATTACTGAAAAAGAAGAACAAAGTGGGAGTCTTCATTCTACCTGATTTTACAATCTATTATACCACCACAGTAGTCGAAACTGCCTGGTACTGGTACAACAGATACATAGATTAATGGAACAGAATTGAGAATACAGACATAAATCCATCCACATATGTGCAGCTGATATTTGACAAAGGCCCAAAGTCATTTAAATGAGGAAAAGACAGTTTGGATATCCATAACTGGATATCCATCTGCAAAAAATGAAACAAGACCCATACCTGACACTATGCAAAAAAACTAACTCAAAATTTATCAAAGACCTAAATATGAAATCTAAAATGATAAAGTTCATGGGAGAAAAAATAGGGACAATGTTAGGAGCCGTAATACATGGCATAAATAGTGTACAAAACATTACTAACAATGCAGACCAGAAAGTAGATATCTGGGAGCTCCTAAAAATCAAACACCTATGCTCATCCAAAGACTTCACCAAAAGAGTAAAAGGATTACCTCCAGACTAGGAAAAAGTTTTTAGCTATGACATTTCTGATCAGAGCCTGATCCCTAAAATCTACATGATACTGCAAAAACTCAACTATGAAAAGACAAAAAATCCAATTAATAAATAGGCAAAAGATATGAACAGGCAGTTCACTAAAGAAGACATTCTGGTAGCTAACAGATACATGAGGAAATGCTCAAGAACATTAGTCATTAGAGAAATGCAAATCAAAACTACAATGAGATTCCCTCTCACTCCAAAAAGGCTTGCATTAATCCAAAAAACACTAAGAAATGTTGGAGAGGTTGTGGAGAGATTGGAACACTTATACACTGCTGGTGGGAATGTAAAATGGTACAACCACTTTGGAAATCAATTTGCTGCTTCCCTAAAAAGCTAAGAATAGAACTACCATACGATCCAGCAATCCCACTCCTTAGAATATATCCTAGAGAAATAAGTGCCTTTACACAAACAGATATAGGCACACCCATGTTCACTGCAGCACTGTTTACAACAGCAAAAAGATTGAAGCAACCAAGGTGCCCATCAACTGATGAATGGATAAGTAAATTAAGCTATATTCACAAAATGCAATACTATGCATCGATAAAGAACAGTGATGAATCTGTGAAAATTTCTTAACATGGAGGAATCTGGAAGGCATTATGCTGAGTGAAATTAGTTGCAGAACTACAAATATTGTAGAAGACCACTATTATAAGAACTGGATAAATAGTTTAAACAGAGAAGAAAATATTCTTTGATAGTTACGGGTGGCAGGGGAGGGTGGGAGGAAGAGGGGTACTCACTAATCAGTAGTAGATATGAACTATTTTATGTGAAGGGAAAGACAACATACAATACAGGAAATGTCAGTACAACTGGACTAAACCAAAAGCAAAGAAGTTTCCTGAATCAACTGAATGCTTCGAAGGCCAGCGTAGCAGTGGTGGAGGTTTGGGGACCATGGTTTCAGGGCACATCTAAGTCAATTGGCATAATAAAATCTATTAAGAAAACATTTTGCATTCCACTTTGGAGAGTGGTGTCTGGGGTCTTAAACGCTAGCAAGCGGCCATCTAAAATGTATCAATGGGTCTCAACCTACCTGGATCAAAGGAGAATGAAGAACACCAAAGACACAAGGTAATTATGAGCCTAAGAGACAGAAAGGGTCACATAAACCAGAGACTACATCAGTCTGAGACCAGAAGAACTAGATGGTGCCCAGCTACAACCGATGACTGCCCTCACATGGAGCACAACAGGGAACTCCTGAGGGAGCAGGAGAGCTGTGAGGTGCAGACACCAAATTCTCATAAAAAGACCAGACTTAATGATCAGAAACTAGAAGGACTGTGGTGTTCATGTTCCCCAGACCTTCTGTTAGCCCAAGACAGGAACCATTCCCAGAGCCAACTCTTCAGACAGGGATTGGCCTGGACAATTGGATAGAAAATGATACTGGTGAAGAATTAGCTTCTTGGATCAAGTAGATACATCAGACTATGTTGGCATCTCCTATCTGGAGGGGAGATGAGCGGGCAGAGGGGGTTAGAAGCTGGTGGAATGGACACAAAAAGAGAGAGTGGAGGGAAGGAGTGTACTGTCTCATTAAGGGGAGAGCAATTAGGAGTATATAGCAAGGTGTGTATAAATTTTTGAGTGAAAGACTGATGATTTGTAGACTTTCACTTAAAGCACAATATAAATTAAAAAAAAAATCAAAGGACATATTTCATTGTGCAAATCTGCCACAAAAGGCCTCTTTAAAGTGTTAAAAAAGAAAGATATCACTTTGAGGACTAAGGTGTGCCTGACGCAAGCCATGGTATTTTCAGTCCCCTTGTATGAATGCAAAACCTGGACAATGATATAAGGAAGACCAAGGAAGAGTTGATGCATTTGAATTATGGTGTTGATGAAGAATACTGAATGTACTATGCACTCCCAGAAGAACAAGTAAATCTGTCTTGTAAGAAGTACAGCCAGAATGCCCCTTAGAACGGAGAATGGTGGGACTTTGTCTCATGTACTTTGTTATCAGGAGGGACCAGTCCCTGGAGAAGGTCATCATGATGGCTAAAGTAGAGGGTCATCGATAAAGAGCAAGACCCTCAATGAGATGCTTTGGCATAATGACTGCAACAATAGGCTCAAGCATAAAGATTGTGAGGATGGCACAGGCCCGGGTAATGTTTCATTCTGTTGTACATAGGTTTGCTATGAGTCAGAACCGACTCTACGGAACCCAGCAACAACAACAACAACAATCTCAGACAAAACCATAAAATTTAATTTTATCTGTAATTTGATATTAGTACTAATAGTTCTATAGAAACAACAATGGACTGAAACTTAGAAAATTACAAAGTTGGCATAGGATTGAGCAACATTTCATTCTGCTTTACATAATGTTGCAGTGAATAGGAGCTGATTAGACTACAAATAAGAACAACTAATAGTACTATAAAAACTTATGAGCTTCTTGGTAAAATCCCATTTAGGATTCCACAGTATAGCACCTTAAACACATTTCTGCAACCCTGGTAATGGGAAGAGGGATCCCCCATATCAACAATATTCATGTGTATCCCCATGACCTGTGTTCATTAAAGTAGGGAGAAGAAAACATTGCAGGCTTTTATTGGTTTGCAAATACTATCAACTTCTTGTAACAACTTCCTGAATGTCCCAGACCTCCTTTCTCTTTTTCTTCAGATTACCTTAAATAATTTCCTTGTTTCCTTTTCTGCTTTTTAAGAAATCTGTTGCCATGGAGTTGATTCCGACTCATAGTGACCCCAAAAGACAAATTAGAACTGCTCATAAGATTTCTAAGAATCAGCTTGTGGATTTGAACTGCTCACCTTTTCTTTAGCAGCTGAGCTCTTAACCACTGCACCATCAGGGCTCCTTCTGTGGTATACATCTATTATTCTTACAATAATTGATTTACTTTTTCATGGTTTACTTTCTGACTATCTCTAAGGTAAGTATGAAAATCTTTGGAGGTTCTCTAAAGGTTTTTGTCACCAAGTGGAGTGAGCAAAATGAAAAGAAAGCAGAGTATTTTCTATAGAAGTAATGGGATGTGAAACCCAAGTCACTGAACTGCTAAGAATGAGAGATTCACTGTGGCCTCACTGCTCTGGTGGCTTCTCTGTGTAAGGAAGTCACTGGATGCTGCCCATGTAACCCAGAGTACAGAGGTGGAGGCTAGTCCATTTTTAAGTGTTTAAATTATTTTAAAATCTCCATTTTGTTATTTCCCTGCTTTTAAGGTCCTTAAACAACTTCATTTGTAAGGATCAGCACAAAGCTGGTTCCTATGAGGAAGAAATTAAAGATGTCCCAAATGTCTAGCTTTTCCAAGCTGCTCTACACTTCCATCATCTCTAACACCAACTGCTCCCTCTCGCCCCTCAGTACTCTCCCTCCTGTCTTTGGGTGCTCTAATTTCTTGCAACATCTCACAAAACTCAAGGACCATATAAAAAGGGCTCACGAGGTTTTGGAGGCTGGTAAGTCCCAAATATGTGGGTCAGACATAGACTTCTCCCTGTCCCTCAGTCTCTGTCCAAAGGCACTCAGCTTTCTCACTCTGTGGGCCTGGAAGCCTAATGCACTGTCTCCTGCACGTTTCTCCTTCTTTGGTGGTGGTGGGTTCTCCTCTTTGCTCTGAAATTGGCTCTCTTTTAAGGCAAAACTGACCAATCCCCTTGGTAAGTCACAATTACTCTATGAAACAATCACCCGAGTGGGAGTTAGAAGACCATGGCTGTAAAGACCACGCACAGAAGTAATTAATCTACCACAGTCCTCCAATCATTTTCTGTTACAAAAACAAACCAAACTTAAAATAGATTTTTGAAGTACTCAGAGAAGATACATTCTATTTTATAAATTAACAAAAGTGAGATAGATACTGCAGAAATAAGAAAAAAAAGTTAAGTAATAATAAGAAAAGTAAATTAGGAAATTGAAAAGCTAAAGAACAAAAATAGCAATAGTGACAAAGAAAATAATAACAAAGAGAACCAGTTATTAGAGCCAATGTAAACAGGTTCATAATCAAAGAGCCCTCCCCTAAAACTGAATAAGACAATAGAGAGCTGAAAAGTTAGGGAAATCATCAGTTTCTAAAAGAGATTTACTAGCTCATGAAATTACAACAAACTAACCAACCAAAGCCAATTAATTATAGTTTCAGTCTATTAAGATTTGTTTCAGAGAGATGATTTTAATGATTTTTACATGTGTAATGCTTTCTCACTCCCCAGACAAGAAATAACTTCCAATGCTCTGATTCTTACATTCAGGTATCATTTCTAGTTGTATGTATTTCTAATTATATGAACTCTTCTTTGGGAAGTCTGTTGGATACGAATATTTATTTTTTTATTTTGATTAAAAAATAAAACTTCTTACCTATAGTTTTAGACTCTTTGTATGCCAGGATAGACTTGAGCCAATGAGAAGCTGCAAATTTTTAAAATTATATGTAATATGTACTTATTTCTCATCTTGGTTATTTATATCATAAAACAATTAAAATATCTCAGATAATTTTCTCAATGTGGACAAGAGTTTTTGGTCATTATTTCTCTTGGGAATTCTAAAGGTTTAATACTAATAAATATTTATAAGTAGATAACTTGCAGTATAGGCTGAGCACAATTCCTTGACAGTTTGAATAAACACATTCTCAATATCCACCTTAATGTGCTATAAACTTTTCCAATTAAGCTGCTATTCATCTTCACACCAATTTCCAGGAATTTCTCATGTGTTCCCATTCTTCCTTATATGATTTTGTTTGTCTTAGTGTCTTAGGCTGGGTTTTCTAGAGAAGCAAAACTAGTAAAGTATATAAATATATACAGAGAGATTTATATCAAGGAAACAGCTCACACGATTGTGGGGTTGGAATGTCCCAAGTCCTTGGATTAGGATAGAGGCCTTCCCCAATTCACAGAGCTTCAGAAGCTGGTGAATCCAAGATGAGCAAGTCAGAGAGCAGGGCTCCTGCTCACAGGCTGTGACAGGTGAGGAATCCCCAAGGTCAGCAAGCAAGACTGCAAGGTTTCTCCTGAGTCATGTAGCTGCAGGGGCTGGTAAACCCAAGGTAGGCAGGCTGGAGAGTAGGACCCTTGCTCACAGGCTGTGAACATTGAGGAATCCCGAGATGGACAGGTAAGCTGCTAGCTCAAGTCCCAAGAACCAGAGGTCAGATAGGAGACAGCTGCTGGATCCAGAACAAGCCAACAACCTTTGCAAGGCAAGCAGGAAAGGAAGTAGGTTGCAGAAGGCAGAGAGATGAAGGCTGAGGGGGCGGTGAGCCACCACACGCCCCAGCCCTGCTGGTACCACTCAGCTGATTCCATCATGAAGTTGATCACATATGATCACAAATTTCGACAGGGAGGTGATCACAACATTATACAACTGCCAAAACACTGAGAATAATGGCCCAGCCAAGTTGATACACAATCTTAACCATCACGCTTAGTTATCTAGTGCTAATATAACAGAAATACCACAAAGAGAAGTTTATTCCCTCACAGTTTAGGAGGCTAGAAGTCCAACTTCTGGATGCCAGCTCCAGGGGAAGTGTCTGTCTACTCTGTGGAGAGGACCTTGTCATCAATCTTCCCCTGGTTTAGGAGCTTCTCAGCAGAGGTACCCCAGGTGCAAAAGACACACTCAGCTCCTGGTCCTTCTTCCGTGGAGGCAAATGATTCCTCTCCTTTCTGCTAGATTCTCTCTTTTATATCTCCAAAGAGATTGAATCAAGATACAACCTAATTCTGTAGATTGAGTCCTTACTCATTAACATAACTGCCTCTAATCCTACTTCATTAACATTATTGAGGTTTGGATTTAGAACTTGCAGGAAAATCACATTAGATGATAAAATGATGGACAACCACACAATACTGGAAATCGTTGCCTAGCCAAGTTCACATGTATTTTGGGAGGACACAATTCAGTCCATAACGTGGTTTAATAGCACAGTCAACAGTGAGTATGTCCAGGCTTCATTAGAAGATGGGTGATCAATAACTCTCTCTTTCGGTAGAATAGTCTGTTTAAAAACCAGGTAAGTGAGTTTGGTTGTTGGTGTGTCCAATTCTTTAAATGAAATAAATATGTAAACTTTAATTAACTTCGGAACTGCTCAACTTGATAAACAAATACTAAATATATATATATATATATTTATATATAATTTTTTTTTTTTTTAATACACCCACCCATATATATAGTAAATCAGAACTATGAATGTGCTGACTAGGTAAAACATTTTTTCAGGACAGCCCATTTTCTTATGCAGTCTGAACTCCATATCTGCAGGTACCATATCTGTAGATTCAACCATCTGCAGATTGGAAAATTTGAAAAAAAAAATTCCATAAAGCAGCACTTGAATTTCTGTGCATCAAGCACAATGCTGAATCCACACCAACGAGATGACGTGTAGACATACCCTGCTATAGCCTCCCGCCATTTCGCAGATTGTCAGTCTCTCCCCAGCACTCATTGCTTGAGCATTGTTTGCCTCCCATCTTGTCGTTATTCGCTAACCAATACAGTATAACAACTATTTATATAGAATTTACATTGCATTAGTTATTACAAGTAATCTAGAGATGATTTAAAGTATAAGGGAAGATGTGCACAGGTTATATGCAAATACTATGCCATTTTATATAAAGGAGTTGAACATCCAAGGATTTTGGTATCCGTAGGAGTCCCAGAACCAATCTCCCATGCATACCAAGGGATGATTGTAATGGATTTGGTACAATTTGATGAAGTACTTTTAGGTAGAGGAAAATGAAATGAAACAGAACAAACCCTTTACCGCTGAGTTGATTCTGACTCATAGTGACCCCATGTGAGTAGAGTAGAACTGTGTCCATAGTATTTTCAAGGCTGTGACATTTAGGAAGCAGATTGCCAGGTGTGTCTTCCAAGGCATCTCTGGGTGGGTTCAAACCTCCAACCTTTTGGCTAGTAGTTGAGTGCTTAACCATTTGCATCACCTAGGGACTTTTAGGTAGAGGAAAGGCAAAATTAATAAATTTTATATTGGTATAATTTTATATGTGAAATTTTTCAATATGGCTTAAGTAATGTTTGATTTATTAAAAACACAAAATTCAAATAATTTTTACTTCAAACTCACTTTCCTCATTAATAAATTAGAAATAATAGCTGTCATCTATAATTGGTTTTAGTTTAAGTAATATAAAGTTTGTATAATAATAAGTGCATATTATGAATATTCAATAAATGCTTGTTTTCTCTTACCAAATTTCCACATTATACTTTGTAGTATTTTAAATTCATAATCTATAAAATAGCTTTCACTGAGCTGTCTTACATGAGGAAACCTTAGTGGCATAGTGGTGAAGAGCTATGGCTGCTAACCAAAAAGGTCAGCAGTTCGAATCTACCAGGTGCTTCTTGGAAACCCTATGTGCAGTTTTACTCCGTCCTATTTTTTATAGGGTCGCAGGAAACCCTGGTGGCCTAGTGATTAAGTGCCACAGCTGCTAACCAAAGGGTCGGCAGTTCCAATCTGCCAGGCACTCCTTGGAAACTCTATGGGGCAGTTCTACTCTGTCCTATAGGGTTGCTATGAGTTGGAATCGACTCGATGGCACTGGGTTTGGTTTTTGGTTTATAGGGTCGCTATGAGTAAAAATTGACTCGATGGCAATGGGTTTGTTTTCTGTCTTACTTGAAGAACCTCATGAAAGTCATGAATTGCATCATCTACACAATATCAGTGTTTTTAGTCAACGTTTTCATATTGGATACAACTACATTAATTCTGCCTGAATTATATTTTTAGGGCATGGGGTAATTTTACTTCCATAATTTTTTTTTTTTAATTACACTGCATTGGCACACTTGATTAGGGTTTTAATAATTTATGAGCCTTTTTTTTGGGGGGGGGGAATGCAAAGAAAATAACTATTTTTTCTTCAAATTATTGATGTTAATACTAAGAGTGAGATTGTTAATAAAATTACTTGGATGATTAAAAATAATGCTTTAAATATCATGCATTCAATGTTTAAAAACTATGAATAGAAAAAGAAGTTTAGTGTCTTTTCATGATAGTAATTTAATAGGCATAATGTAGTTAATTTATTCATAAAGTGTACAGATTTTAGAACAGTTGAAAATAAATTTAATGAAAAATTGTGTAATTATAGAAATTGCAGATATTGAAAAATATTGCTTAACTCACCCTTAATGTGTAATTGAAACTAAACCTAGTTAACATTACATTTAAGTATGATACCTGTTGTGGACTGAATTGTGTCCACCAAAAATGTATGTCAACTTGGCTAGGCCATGATTCCCAGCATTGTGCTTGCCCACCTCTTGTTCTCTGATATGAGAGATTTATGTTGTAAATCCTATCTCTATAATGTTAATGGGGCAGAATTAGAGGCAGTTATGTTAATAAGGCAGGACTCAATCTACAAGATTAAATTTTGTTTTAAGTCAATCTCTTTTGAGATATAAAAAAGAGAAGGGAGCAGAGAGACAGAGGGAACCTCATACCACCAAGACAGCAATGCCAGGAGCAGAGTGCTTCCTTTGGACCTGAGTTTCCTGTGCTGAGAAGCTCCTAGACCAGGGGAGGATTGACAGCAAGGACCTTTCCCCAGAACCAACAGAGAGAGAAAGACTTCCCCTGGAGTAGGCACCCTGAATTTAGACCTCTAGCCTCCTAACAGTGAGAGAATAAATTTCTGTTTATTAGAACTACCCATTTGTGGTGTTTCTGTCAGGGCGGCACTACATAACTAAGGCAATGTCATAATCTAGTTTTAAAACTTGCAATTGTGCTTGCTTGGCCTTATCAGTTACGGTTGTATAATTATGAATTTTTATCAAATAAAAAACAAAACACACTTAGAGACATCTATTGATGCAGAGCTTCAGCTCTAAAGTTAAACAAAAAAACAAAAAGCAAACATAATTGCTACCTAAAATGAAATTTCATGAAATCTAAAATTCTAGCATATTTTCCTTCTTCCAGAACAGTAACAAGATGATTTGCTGACCCCCATCAGAATCCTTTTCAAGACCAGTGATACTAACAATACCCCACCCACTTTTAATGCCTGTGGAGTTCTTCGGAAAGGGAATAGCCCCAATTTACCCTGTTTAGTCTCAAGGTGGGAGACTTTTGAAATGCATGAAACTCAAAAATCCTGAGTGGGTGTCTCATTTTTCTGTAGATTGAGTATTGTCTTAGAGGATGCCTCTCGTATGTGTGAATTTTCTAAACTTTTGACAGATTTGCTTTTATTTCTATGAGATAAGCCTCTTCACTATGTTTCCCAGTTACTATGCTCTCCTGAGAATGATATTGTCACAAGAATAAGCTATTGTCAGTCTTCACTGCGTCATAGTGGCCATTTTCTCCTTTATGCTATTCATTGTTCCCAAATGTTACTGACTTCCTTTTCTAGATTCTGAACAGTAAAAAATGCCTATCCAATAAGAAATAATGCAATGCAGTGGTAATTTTCAAGAGATTGGAACTCCTATAAGTTATTCTTACCCTACATTCAATTTTAGAGCTCAACCATTGCTTCCATGGTAACAGGTGGACTGCAGCACCGTGAGCAGTTCTGCAGTGGTCCAGGGCAGCTGTTTCTGCTTCTTAGCTGTTAGTACCGCATTTGTTATAATGAACAATACATACTAGTGGTAATTTTCCTGAGATTAAAATTCCTTTAGTTTTATTTATTTTGCCTCTAAGTACTGTTTTTGCAGTAATGAAGAAAGCATTGTAGTGGTAACTTGCCTGAGATAAAAAATCCCTTGACTTTATTTTTTTGGACTATAAGTACTGCTTTTGCAGGAAGAAAGAATGCACTGCACCATGTTTTCAAAAGTTTCATGAAAACAGTAAAAAGACTAAAAAGTAGGAGACTAGGAAAAAATGTATGTGCAGTCATTGCCAGATGCCTTTATGCCTTACCTCATGTTTTGCAAATTTTTAAGAAATAAAATTTAAGAAATTAAAAAAAAAAATTTATTAGTGACTCATATTCACAGGATTTACATGGTACAGAGGCTGCTGGGACATATATGATCCCAGATAATGGGTATCAAAATCCAGATATCATAACAAAAATTATGAAATTAGTCCTTTAATCAACATGCCTTCATTAGTGAAACACATAGTATTAACAAAAAAAATCAGAAGAGGCAATAATTGGGTCTTGAAAGGGGTACTTTACTGTCATTTTATTTTTAACCAGTAAACCAGTTGCCACTGAGCTGATTTTAACTCATATTAGCCCTATGTGTGTTAGAGTAGAACTGTGTTCTATAGGCTTTTCAATGGCTGATTGTTCAGAAGTAGATCACCAGGCCTTTCTTCCTAGTTTTTCCTGGGTGAACTTGAACTTCCAACATTTTGGTTAGCATCATTTGCACCATCCAAGTACTCCATACTTTTTTTTTTACATTTCCTAAATTACTAATAACTATATTATTTATATTATTATCACTATAGAGTCAGTACTTGTTCACTCTGTAATCAGAATATTGTTGTAGTTATGTGTCATCAAGTCAATTCAGACTCATAGTGATCCTCCTATTTTATGGACTAGAACTGCCCTACAGGGTTTCCTAGGGTGGAATCTCTATGCGAGCAGATCACCAGGTCTTTTCTCCTGCGGAGCAGCTGATGGTTTCAACCTCCGACCTTTCAGTTATCAGCTGAGGGCTTACCTGTCGTACCACCACGACTTGTTTATGATCAGAATAGGTTCTAATACTAACCAATTTATAATCTGAAGATTATTCATTTGATGAAAAAAATATGGTTTCAAAAAGTTGGTTCTCATTATGAAATCAATATTAAAGCCTAAAACTTTGTTTTCCCCTTTCTTGTTTATCCAAACTAAGACAACCATTACTAATATATGTATTGAGAATGTTTTCTAAAAATTTAACTTATTTTTGTGATTTCTCGATTTAATTACAGGCAAGCATAACTGTCTCTGTGTAGTTAGAACTTCAAAATGTTCAATATAACCATCACTGCCTAAAACACGTGCAATAATGGCTCTATGCAAGAGTATTAATTTTCACGGTCCTCTGTAAGGGATTTGTCAGAAGTCTTGTTTCTCAGGTATTATCCCCAGCCCCTCTCAAGCCCAGTTTTATTGAAATTTGCATTTGTCTGTTTCATTTTTTTCTCTTTTTGAATTGATTTGCTCATTAGTTATGATTAAGATTAAAGGAAAATAGGTAGCTCAACTCTTCCTTGGGACTCTGTTCATTACTTGCATTTTTTTTTTTCGGAATGAATTTTAAACTCGGCACTGGTGAGAAATTTTTCTTATTGAGTACTTAGTCAATGTATGTTGCAACCAATTTAGAGTTGCCTAAATAGAACTCTCTCTTGCTTGCTCCTCAATATCCATTTTCCAACCTTGGCCACCCTGCTCTTGGCTCAAGGATTGTGACATGTGTGGGCCATGTCAGCAGGGGTTCCATGCCTCTGGCTTCCAGTTAGGTTCCACCAATAGTGAGCCCCAGTAGGAAATTTGAAGGATGGAGGAAAGATAGACCCAGAAAATTATACCTCAGGCTCATTCCCTGTGAGGTCACTATAAATTTGCTGTGGTCCTTGACTGAAGATGATTCATCCTCTGAGTTATTTCCTTCCAGTTTCTATAACCTCACCCTCTATTCATTTTTCACTACTGCTAGCATGAGAATCTACATTATTACTTGAGGTTCCACTGCATCTCACTGATATCTTTAAAATTAATTCCTGTATAAATGTGCCCTCCTCAAATTATCTTAATTTGAGTATGTCATCTGTTCCAATCCTCTGTTCCAACTGGGATCCCAAATGACATATTCTTAGAGTCATAGAATACAAACTTTATATGTCATGTCCATGTGGATTTTTCTCATTAATTGCCACTGAGTCAAAGGTGACTGATGTCGACCGCATGTGAGCACAGCTGAACTGTGCACCACAGGGTTTTTAAGATTATGACCTTTCAGAAGCAGATGGCCAGGCCTGTCTTCCAATGTACCTCTGAGTGTGTTTGAACCACTAACCTTTCAACTAGTAGTCAAGCATTGAACCATTTGCACCCCCCAGGGACTCCTCCATTTGGATACATACATCAGTACGCCTGAAATCCAAGATACTTTTAATAGTTATCTAGCAACTGAATTGACTCAATGGCAGTGGGTTTTAGCAACTGTCGAAGAAACCAGCTGATAGTGTGTTAATATCATCTAGTGAATATACAATAATTTAGTTCTCAGACGAAGCCACAGGACAAAGCATAGTATACTATGAAAAGAACTTGAGTTTATCACTGATAAGCGATTTTTTTTCAAAGAGTTACTTAAAAAATTAATAATTTGATTTATGCTATAGAAATAATTTATTGAATAAGATTATCATCTTTGGTTAAGAGTTCTGTTTAACTATGTTCTATCTAAAAATGATTTTAGGACTTATTAAAATATTTCTTATAAAATTCACTGTAAGTACAACACAGAAAACAAAAGTCACAAGAGGAAAAAAAAAAAAAAACTATGTTACACTATATGCTAACACTGCCTAAGAGATTCCAGAATGTTACATCCTTCCTGATTATAAGAGACACATATATGAGAAAATAAATATTTCCCCCATTTTTTTTATTTGCTGAAAGAATGATTGTGTTCATGTAAATATTTGTTTTTATTTTCATAGCAAAAGTTATTTATTTGATTGTAGATGAATCTATGTAATCTTTACTCAATTAGGAGTAAATTATTTAGCATCGCACTAACCCTCCACTCTTTTTCTTTTTTTTTGGTGGATAAGTGCATTGATTATGAGATTATTTTTATTTTCAAATTCTCATTCTATTCATTTCCTTTGTCAAGGTTTAGTCTGAGAACAGGCTAATTCATTGTGGGGAATCTTCAAAGAGCACAATTTAACAAGGAACATGGTCTAAATGGTTTGAAAACTATAGTAAGTAAAAAACAAGTAAAAGTAAAAGGTAAACCGCACATAAACAAATTTGAAAATAAGTTTAAATGGTCTAAGTTTTTTTTTTTTTCCCCCATTAGTTATTATGTTCCTTACATTCATGGAAGAAAAGAAAAAAAAGAAAAGATTAACTATTTCAAAATATTTATTTCATCAATTTCAAAACTAAAATTATATTTGTTATCTTGAAAAACAGAAAATACAATGTTAATCAAGGAGAAAAATGTTTTTAACATACTTTTTTATATCATTTTCATGAAATATTTTGCAGTCATAGAATTGGATAAATAAAGCTAGAAGGGAAAACTAATTTGAATGGTAAAGCTTATTAGTTATTTCTGTGGTAATTTGATTGTATTATTTACTTAACTTTTATATTTAGATATGTTCTCCAAACTGAGGCCTAATTTACTAATTTAGTCTCCCCAGTTCTACATTATTCATCACTCAGTAGAGTGTAGGCTTATAGGGTCTGGGCGTTTGGCGCTGTTGGTTGTGTATTACTTTAATGAGGCCTAGGATCCACGCCTGGTCTCAACAGGAATCACCTAGTTTCACACAGAAACAATAACTACATAACGTATCTTTAATTTCAACACTAACTTGAGAATATTTAATTTATTATATACAATCTTACCTTCAACTTTGCTTGAGAAACTCGACTCTATTACATTATTATTATTAATGATAATAATACACTTATCCCTCAGTATCTGTGGGGGATTGGTTCCAGGACTGTCACAGGTACAAAAATCAGTGGATTTTGTGAAATCCCTTATATAAAATGGTATAGTATTTGCATATAACCTATGCACAACCTCCTGTATGCTTTAAATCATTTCTAGACAAAATTTAATACCTAATACAATGTAAATACCATGTGAATAGTTGTTATACTGTATTGTTTAGGAATAATGACAAAAAAAAGTCTGTATATATTCAATACAGACACTAACTACATAGCACATATTAGCAAAAACATTTTTTTCCAAATATTTTCCATTCATGGTTGGTTTAACCCACCAATACGGGGCCCACAGATACTGAGGATTGGCTGTAATAATAAATCATTTTAGTTTACCATTTTCCTGAATATAGCACTTCTCTTTAAAGCTCTTTCAAAGAGAGTTTGCTCATTTTTGCACATCTCACAAGATGTGGGCTCAACAGATGATGTATTTACCCTCCTTGAACCATGCTGCCATGATTCTATTTCTAAACCATTACTTCTTCATTCATATAAGAATGTATACCAATTATAGCCTTTGTGGCCTGTTCTGATTTTTTTTAACTCCTAATTTTTACATAAAATTTGAGAAAAATATTTCTTAAAAATCTCTTACAACTTTTATCCATACATATATTAATATACCCATATATTTTACCAAACTTGTGTATACATGGAGCCCTGATGGTGCAGTGATTAAGAGCTATGGCTGCTAATCAAAAGGTCAGCAGTTCAAATCCAGCAGCTGCTCTTTGGAAACTCTATGGGACAGCTCTACTCTGTCCTTCAAGGTTGCTATGAGTCGGAATTGACTTGACGGCAATATTTGTGTGTGTGTGTTTATATACGTGTGTGTGTGTGTGTTATATGCACACATATACATATATACACATATGTATGTACACATCTTTAAAATATATAATTACTTTAATTAACTAAATGATTAATGTCATGACCCCTTTCCCGTATAGCATAATTTCTGGCACAACACTTGTCAACTTAGCAAAGATCTCAGACCCTTTAATCTTCCAGTTACTCCTGATCAGAGTCCTCCTGTCTTCATTTTTCTCCCTATTTAGCAGGATTTCATAGCCTATCACTCAACCTAAATTTTCTAGCACCTTAAGTTCCTTTGGTCCACTCATTTAAGCGTGGTCACTTGGCAAAACACCATTTTAGATTGATCAAATGTCTTGCTATTTCTTGCCTCTATAACAAGCAGAATCATGGCATTTTAAATTTACAATCTTCAAGATCAATTAAGAATGCACAAGCCTGTCTTGTAAAAAATGCAGCCAGAGTGTTCCTTGGAAATAAGGATGGCAAGACTTTGTCTCATGTACTTTGGACATGTTACCAGGAGGGACCAGTCTCTGGAGAAGGACATCATGCTTGGTAGAGGGTCACAAAAAAGAGGAAGACCTTCAGTAAGATGGAGTGACACAGTGGCTGCAACAATGGGATCAAATATAACAACAATTGTGAAGATAGTGCAAGATGTGGCAGTGTTTCCTTCGGTTGCTTATAGCATCTTTATGAGTTGCAACAACCTTGACAGTACCTCACAACAACAACCAAAAGACCAATTAGGTGATTAATGCTTCCAGTAAATTCTTCTTTTTCTTTTTCCCTCAAAGGAAAAAAAAAAAAAAATGGTCCTGGGGGCAACCAAACATGAAAATTGGCCTGGAACAAGCACAACCACCAAAAACCAAATTCCTCCTTCCTGTGCCTATCACCTTGATTTTGTGTGCTCACTGCTTCTGTACCAATGGTGATTCTTACCATGCTTTAATATCCCTACCTTCTAAATAAAAGTATTGAGATACCCAATCCTACTTCTAATTCAAATATACCACCCACTTTTTAATCCTTCTTTGAAATCATCATGCCTCTCCCATCTAAGACATCCTTAGTGTCTCACTGGGATATATTTCATCTTGCTGCAGCAAGCTAACTTTGTTTTGATACAAATGTGTGTTGGTTGGTTGCTGATTGATTGGTTTCAATACCTCCTTGAATCATCCTTTTTTTTTTTAAACTTTTTTGCATAACTTTTTTTATTCTTTTCAAATTACTGGTCCTGCCACTTTCCCCTCCACTTTTCCCAATAAGATGCTCTCTTATTACCCGAATAAAGTATAAGAGTTTAGATAACAATGGATAGCAAATGAGCTAAACTTGGAGTAAGGAAAATAATTTACAGCTACAGAAATTGTAAGAGTCTGCATCAAGGAACAAAGAATTGAAGAGACATGGACAGAATGCAGGTAATTAAAGAGGTAAAAACTAGGAATAAAACCCAGTTACTGCCCCCTTCACTCTCACTAAAGCCTCACAGTTCTGAGATAGTTCCTAGAGTGAAGGGGGGAGGATTAAACCACATAAGAGTGTAGACTTACGTGATTATGGTGTTGGATCGGACATTTTGTTAAACCAATAAACTCCATTTTTGTGGCTGAAAGTGACTCTACTGCCCAGAAAAATTGTGAGACTTACTGAAGAATTATTTCCAAAGTGATGAAAAAGAAGTAATCTTCAGATTATGTAGAAAGAGGCAGAAAAAGAAAAAAAAAAATCTTTCTTTCTGGTTTGCACTGTACTGAATTTGGCTCATTCTTACGCTTTTGTGCTACTTATACTTGCTATTTTTACCATTGCCTGATTTTTTCCATTTTATATAATATCTACAGCCTTCCTCCTATGTAATATGATGCCTTCCCCCCCCGCCACACACATATATACATACATATAAAAAGACTTTCCTTGTGCATTCTGGATTTTCATTAGAAAAATATTTGTGGAAATTATTTTAAGCCTTTGATAATGGATTGTTCTTCCAGATTATATATGTATTTGAATATTTCAAGCAACTGGAAAACTACTAGTTCAGAGATACTTACCTAAATTCATAGTTTGGTGTTTCTTATTATGATGATGATTTTTTATTGGTATACAGGGAATAATATGAGTTTGAGCTGCAAATCCATGTGATGGCATGTTTGTATTACAGCTTCACATGGCTAACGGTGTTAATCCCCTGCTCTGCTCAGTGCCATTTTCGTTGTGGTCATCTGAGTTTGGGAGGTAGGACTTGTTTGCTTCCACAGGAGGTAACTCCAAGGAATCTCAGCTACGAGGGGTTTGCTTCCTACTTTATGTTTCCCTGGACTTTGGGCCTGCATACCGTTTATCCTAGCAGTTTGAATAGCAAAACAAAGCAAAGCTCAAACCAGGTTCTGTAAATGACACCAAAGCAAGAGTGGCTCTGGTTCTCCATACCTTTGTGGGTTCCCAATTCTTTTAGATTTGAGCCAATTTAATTCTTATTATCATGCCTAGTTTTCAATATCTTTATGAAGAAATATGTATAGTTATTATTTAAGTATTTTACATTGCTTTTGGAGTGATATGACTGGCTAGGTTTTTCACAAGTACACTTCTACCAATAATAATAATCAGCAAATTTGATCACATCATCCATTTACCTGAATATCTTTTATTAATCAACATGAATTTATACCACCTGGAAAAACAGTTTTCTAAACCTATTTAAAGTAAAATACTTTATAATGCATAATAAAACTATATTTCTCAACAAAGAATTACAAATCAACAAATTTTAATATAATCAGATTTATTACCTTACATTCCAATGGGTGGTTTTGGTTTTTAAATTTGAATATGTGAATTTAATTTTAAATTTACTGAGTCTATTATCAAATTTGAAAACCCTGGTGGCTTGGCGATTAATTGCTACGGCTGCTAACTAAAGGGTCGGCAGTTTGAATCCACCAGGTGCTCCTCGGAAACTCTATGGGGCAGTTCTACTCTGTCCTATAGGGTTGCTATGAGTCGGAATCGACTCAACTGCACTCGGTTTATTATCAAATTGGAAGTTTTTTTTTTCCTTTAATTCCATTAGTTGACATTCCTCAACTATGTAAGGTTACAGCAACCTTCATGTTTTAGTAAATGACTATTTCTCATTTTACCTAAATCAATTCTCATTTACCAGGTAAAAGTCCATTCTTTTCAAAATATGACCATGGCAGATTTCTTAATTACATCAGTAATTTTTAAAGTATATCTTTTAAAAAAGACCAGGACTATGAACTCATTCACATTTCGAGATAATATCCCCGTATTTTATACCTATGTATAGGAAATAGGGGAGACAGATTAAGAAGAATAACCACACAACTGAGGCAAAATTACTGAGAATTAAATATTTTATTAAATTAGTTGTTTTTTTAATATGATTTCATAGTCCTTGGTTGTAGAATAAGAGAAATACAAACAAAATAATTCCATAAAAATTTGATACATATACTGTGTATTTTTTTTTTTTTTTTGCTGTAAAATTTTGCTGAAGATTGTTCAAAAGCAGTTGCAGCAGGACATCAACAGGGAACAGAGAGAAATTCAAGCCAAATTCAGAAGAAGACGCGGAATGGGGGAGATCATTGCTGATGTCAGATGGATCCTGGCTGAAAGCAGAGAATACCAGGAAGATACTTACCTGTGTTGTATCGACTATGCAAAGGCATTCAATTGTGTGGATCATAGCAAACTATGGATAAAATTGCTAAGAACTGGAATTCCAGAACACTTAATTGTGTTCATCAGGAACCTGTTATATAGACTAAGAGGCAGTCATTTGAACAGAACAAGGGGATACTGCGTGGTTTAAACTCAAGAAATGTGTGTGTCAGGGTTGTATCATTTCACCATACTTATTCAGTCAGTATGTTAAGCAAATAATATGAGAAATTGCACTATATCAGGAAGAATAAAACATCAGGATTAGAGGAAGACTCATTACAAACTGCAATATGCAGAGGACACAACTTTCAAAGTGAAGAGGGCTTGAAGCACTTCCTCATGAAGATCAAAGACCACAGCTTTCAGTATGGATTATACCTCAACAACAACAACAACAAAAATCCTCACAACTGAATCAATAAGCAACATCATGAAGGAGAAAGATTGAAGTTTTCAAGGATTTCATTTTACTTGGATGCACAAGTTGGTCTATGCAAGCAGTAGTCAAGAAATCAAACAACACATTGCATTGGGCAAATCTGCTGCAGAAGATCTCTTTAAAGTGTTAAAAAGCAAAGATGTCACCTTGAAAACAAAGGTGTGCCTGACACAAGCCATGGTGTTTTCAATTTTGTCATATGCATGTGAAAGTTGGGCAATGAATAAGGAAGACTGAAGAAGAATTGACACCTTTGAATTGTGGTGTTGAAGAAGAATATTGAATATACCATGAACTGCTAAAAGAACGAACAAATTTGTCTTGGAAGAAGCACAACCAGAATGCTCCTTAGCAGCAAGGATGGCGAGACTAAGTCTCACATACCTTGGACATGTTATCAGGAGGGATCAGTCCCTGGAGAAAGACATCATGCTTGGTAAAGTAGAGGGTCAGAGACAAAGTGGAAGATCTTTGACAAAATGGATTGACACAGTGTCTGCAACAATGGGCTCTAGCTAACAGCGATTGTGAAAATGCCCCAGGACCAGGAAGGGTTTCGTTCTGTTGTACATAGAGTCGCTCTGAGTTGGAAATGACTTGAAGGTACCAAACAACAACAACAACTAACAGAAAACAAGAATTATCTTCCTTGTTTAAACATGTTTGTGTACTTAAACTAAAATCAGCATTTAGTCTAATGTTTATAAACAGAAATACAATTAAGAAATCTGTTAATTAAGCTAAAGTTTATAGTGTTTTTGATTAAGATAAGTGTCTAGACAAGCAAGATCGCCTAACTACAAGAACTGACAGAGTAAAGGACAATAAAAGACTAGTTTTGTTCTTAAGTATATCTAAGCTAAGGGGTTTATGCACTGTACACTTAAACATATTTGTGAAATTCATAAATATTCTCTCTTAAAAAAATATTTCATAGTAATTGTTCAGGATTTTTTTCTAAAAGCATACAGCAACAGCTCATATTAGATAATTATAAATATAATGCAGAGTAATGCAATCAAAGAACTTCTGCCTATTTACTGACAATATATATTAATCAGTACTCTATAAAATGTAAATTTGTACACCAATTAATATGCATGAATATGGATGTGTCTATATTTTATACACTATATTTATATACAATATGTACAGTCATTGAGAAAAATAAAACCTGTAACCATTTTAGTGTATTTTAGAATCCCTCAATTTCTTTTTTCTTGCATTAAAATGAGACGTAATTTTTCTCTTTTTTTAATAGTATGAAATATTTAAAACACATAAATGTATAGCATGAAAGATTATTAAAAATATTTACTCATAAAGGACTAAATTAACTTGGTGAAAATACATAAAAATGATGCTATGAAATCTGTAAGTACAACTTTTATTCATACATCTACACAAAACTTACAACTGGCATCATCTTTAATGGTGAGAAACTGAATGCTTTCTCGTTAGAATCAGGAACAAGGATGACCTTCTCCATCCACTCTTATTCAACATCATACTAGAAGTGCTAGTTAGAGTAACAAGACAAGAAAATGAAATAATATGCAGAATGGAAAAGAAATAAGACTGTATTTGTTCACTGATGACATGAATGTCTTCTTAGAAATATCCCAAAAAATTGGCAAATGACTCCTAAAATAAACAGACAAGTATAGAATAGACAAAAATAGGCAAGATACAAGATTAATATACAAAGGCCAATCGCCTTCCTATATAGAAATGAAAAACTGGAATTTAAACTAATATAATAATATCATCTATGTCACCATATGAAAAAATCAAATAGGATTAAATTTAAAGAAAAAAATATGTACAGGGTCTGTTTGCAGAAAACTAAAAATCTCTGGTGAAAGAAATCAAAGATATGAATAAATGGAGAATTATTACATCACCATGGATTGGCAGACTCAATATTATTAAGTTGTAAATTCTTTCCTACTTGATCAATAGTTTCAACACAGTTCCAATTATAATCCCAGCAAGTTAACTTCTGGATATAGACAAACTGATTTTAATTTTATGTGAAAAGGCAAAAGACATAGATAGAGTAGTCAACACAATACTGAAGAAGAACAAATATGGAAGACTGACACTACCCAGCTTCAAGACTTATCATAAAGCTATAGTTATCAAGACAGCATGATACTGGAAAAAGATAAACACATAGCTTGATGAAACAAATTACAGAGCCCATACACAACCTGCCCAATTTTGTCAACTGATCCTTGACAAAGGAACAAAGACAATGTAGAAAGGATAGTCTCTTAAGAAATGGTGCTAGAACAATTGAACATATGCATGCAGAAAGCGAAAAATAATAATCTAATCACAGACCTTATGCCTATTGCAAAATTTAACTCAAAATACATCATAGAGTTAAATGTAAGACTCAAAACTGTAAAATTTTTGGAGGGTGACATAGGAAAAAATCCAGGCGATCTGGAGTTTTGTGCTAACTATTTATTTATTTATTTATATTGTACTTTAGATGAAGGCTTACATAACAAACTAGTTTTTCATCAAAGATTTAGTACACATATTGTTTTATGACATTGGTTAACAATCCCACAACATGTCAACACACTCTCTCCTCGGCCTTGGGTGCCCTATTATAAGCTTTCCTGTTACCTCCTGCCTTCTAGTCCTTGCCCCTGGGCTGGTGTGCCCCTTTAGTCTCGTTTTGTTTTATGGGCCTGTCCAATCCTTGGCTGAAGGGTTACTTCATTACTGAGCTGAAAGGATGTCTGGAGGACATACTCTCAGGGTTTCTTCAGCCTCTGTCAAGCCAGCAAGTCTGGTCTTTCTTTTTGAGTTAGAATTTTCTTCTACATTTTTTTCCAGCTCTGTCCAGGACCTTTTATTTTGATCTCTGATAGAACAGTCAGCGGCGGTAGCTGGGCACCATCTCGTTGTACCTGACTCAGTCTGGTGGAGCCTGTGGTAGATGTGGTCTATTAGTCCTTCAGACTAATCTTTCCCTTGTATCTTTAGTTTTCTTCATTTTTCCTTGTTCCTGAAGGGGTGAGACCAGCGGAGTATCCTAGATGGCCACTCATAGGCTTTTAGGGCCCCAGATGCTACTCACCAAAGTAGAATGTAGAACATTTATAAACTATGTTATGCCCATTGAGCTGTGTGTTCTCCAAAGCCGTGGCTCCCACAACCCTCAGCCCAGCAATTTGGTCCCTCAGGGAGTCTGGTTGTGTCTATGGAGCTTCCAGGACCTTGCCGTGTACAAGTTATGCTGGCTTCTCAAGTATTGTGTACTGTCTTACCCTTCACCAAAGGTTAGCACTTGTGATAGCTTTTTAGATGTAACACCAAAAGCAGAATCACTGAAAAAAAAAAAAAAGAATTGGATTGAATTCAAATGGGAACTTCTCTGCTAAAGACACTGTTAAGAAAATGAAAAGACAAACCACAGAATAGAAGAAAAAACTTGCAAAACATTGATAAAGGACACACATGCAAAATATACAAAGAACTCTTAAAACTCTACAAGAAGAAAGCAAACAACCCACTGAAAACTGGGCAAATTATCTGAAAACATCCCTAATCAAAAAGATAAACTGCAAGTAAGCATACGAAAATATGCACAGTATCACTGTTCGTTTGTGAGTTGCAAATTAAATTAACAGTAAGATACAAAAAAAAATATTAGAATGGCTTAGAAAAAAGCAGAACTGACAACACTGGTGAGGATGGGGAGCAACAGAAACTTATTCATTGTTGGTATAATGCAAAACGGTACAGTGACTTTGGAAGAAAGCTTTGGAGTTTATCACAAGTTAAACGTATTCTTACCATAATGATCCAGCTATCTTACTCTTAACTATTTACCCAAATTAGTTGAAAATTGTATTATCACATAAAAATTTGCACAGGAATGTTTTGTTGCTGTTGTTGTTAGGTACCATCGAGTCGATTCTGACTCATAGTGACCCTATGTACAACAGAACAAAACACTGCCCGGTCCTGCGCCATGCCCACAATCTTTGTTACGCTGGAGCCCATTGTTGCAGACAATGTGTCAATCCATCTCATTGAGGGATTTCCTCTTTCTCCTGGAGCCTGTACTTTGCCAAGCTCGTTCGTGGTGACCCCAAGTGTAATAAAACGAAAGGTTGCCCTACCCTGTATCAGCTTCATGATCCTTGGTATGTTTGAGTCAATTGTTGTGACTATTGTGAGAATTAATTTCACTGAAGGTTTTTCTTGGCCTTCTACATTACCAAATACAATGTAATGTAACTATTTACTTCAGTTACTTAATTTAACTATCAGGCTTTGCTTAAAGCTTTTTGTGTAATTTTGCGAATATCTGAGAATTTAATTTTTTTTTATGCATCAGTTTAATTTTGGATTGAAAATTAAAGTTGTAGGAGTTTTAAATTTATTTTGCTTTATAAGTGTTAAAGTCACTTAAAACAAAACAAAACAAAACAAAACAAAATGGTTGCTGTAGAGTCGATTCTGACTCATAGCAACATTGTAGGACAGGGTAGCACTGCCCTATAGGATTCCAGGGAGCAGCTGGTAGATTCAAACTGCTGACTTTTTGGTTAGCAGCCAAGCTTCTAACCACTGCGCTACCAGGGCTTCTGTAAAAGTCACTAGTTAACATTTATTTCTCTGCATACATATATTCATATATGAATTTTTTTTTTTTCTACTTCAAGTGTCAATGGTTTAACTTGGCTCCAAATTTGAATTAGAGCCTTTATCTGGCAAGATGTGTACATGAAAAAGGTCTCCATGCCAAAGTTGTGATTAACTTTACAGATGCAGAGGAATTATGGAAATGCATCATGCAAAATGCCTACTTGCCAAAATTATTCCATGACCTTGTGCTTAGACTGAGTATTAAATAATTCAGTGATGTATTGAATGAATAAATTTGGATTGCTCGCTACTCTTAACAGTCATGCATTCACTTTTCCTTGCCATTTTTAATAAAGTCTAGCTTTCTAATATTCATGAAATATTGCATTTCAATTAAATTACATAGGTTTTGAGGAAATACTTTGCCCTAAGCTGCTTAGTGTTGACACCAACTGTCATTTGCTTTTTCTTTGGTATAATGCCCAAGGAAGCTTTGAGTACAACTACTGCCAACAAGCTCTGTCAGTCTTTAATGAGATACTTTTTGATCGTGTATAACACATTGCTGTCTGAGGAACAGAATAATAAAGTGAAACAATATTTTTGTTTATGAGGAATATGATCTAACAAAATATGCAGGGAAATTGAAAATAAACATGCTAATTTAATGGAAATTATGTGTGTATTTGTTCCTAACTCTCTTTCATTTAAAAATATGCACGTAAACCCATTACATTGCCTTAAAATTTTCCTTTGTGTGTCACTTACATTACCTAGTACTTGGTAAACAAATAAATGGACTAAGAAAATAAGTGAATTTTTTGAAAACTGAAATGTGTTTAACTTTTAAAAACCATAAAATATCACACAGCTTTTACCTTTTACTAACCTGTTGATTCTGCTTTGAATATCATAACATTAATATTTCAAACGATTTTATACTTTCAGGTTATTTCTTACTGAATCAGGATCTGAGTTGTTAAAATAAAACATTCTTTAACTTGAAATACCAATGACAATAATTCTGGTTGCTAGCTCTGGTACTTTTAACACTTTATCTTGTATTGAATTATATTACACATAATTAATGAACAAGTCTTATTCAGATAGTACCATAGTTTTAGTCAATTTTAAGAATAATGAAATGGTCCTCATAAATAAAAGCAATATAATATATATATATATATAAATATATAATGCTTCAGGCTTGGAATGCCATGAAGTATTAGTATGTGTATATTAATAAATATTTCCAATTGCCTTTTTAAAATATTTTTATGATCTATAGGACATCATTGAACTTAAAAGCTCTGCATCATTTTACATGAAAATTATTGGCATTTTCATAATAAAACATCCGTTTCGTGTATCCTTTCATTTGCCTAAGCTCTCTTCTTCTGTAAAGACAGGTGGTTTCAGGCAGCTGGAATATGATGGCATAAAAGAATTAAATCTACTCCATTGCAGAGGGCTTCAAAAAAGACAAAATGAGAGCCTGCTACAGAAATTTTGGAAAGCATTTCCATTTTCACAAAAAGCAAGAAAAAAATAAGCCTATTCATTTACTCTCTTTAATTCATTCTGAGGTGAGCTGTAGCATCCAGTTCAGAATAGGAAAAACTTCAGGTAATTCAAAACACCACAGCACCACACACTTGCTTTTGCATGCATGATTAATAGGCTAATATAGAATAATAGTGCAGAATAGTGTCTATATAAGGATTTTTTCAATCATGATTTTTAAAGATTATTTTATTAATTTAGAGAGTTCCTTTCCTGAGCTCCTATGCAAAAATGCTCATCTAATTCCAGGCATATAAATGTGCAGAATTCTAAGGTGACCCCTAGGACTCCTGCCCTCTGTGTACACACTCCGTATAATCTCCTCTTCATGCGTATTGATAGAATCTGTGAATAAGATCAAATAGCTCTCTTCGTTATCTTACCTTACATTACAAAGGTGATGGGGTGCTTACTCCCGTGATTATGTTACTGAGACTCCTCTTCATCACAGTAGACAGGAATGAAATTCTCCTGCTGGCTTTGAAGAACTTACATACCGTGATGTGAGAGATGATGATGATGATGATAGAGAGAATACAAGGGGGTATTGTAAGGTTTAAAATTAGAAAAGTTTTTCAGTAGTTTTTCTCTCAACCTTACTTATTTAATCTTTATGCTAAACAAATAATTCAAGAAACTGTACTATATGAAGAAGAATGCAGCATCAGGATTGGAAAAAGACTGTCATATCTTTCTCCCTCGGAGAGCCTGGTGAGTTCTGACAGTGGGCATTTTGTTCACCAGCTCAGCACTTTAACCACTGTGCCATCAGGGCTCCTTGAGAGCAGTACATAAAGAAATGTAAAATAAATCTAAGCAATGACAATTTTTTATCAGATTATATGTTGCTGTCAGCTGCTGTCGAGTTGGTTCCAACTCATAAAGACCCTATGTACAACAGAAGGAAACACTTCCAAGTCCCATGCTATCCTAAACAATCATTGCTATGTTTGAGCTCATCATTGCAGCCACTGTGTCAATTCATCTCATGGAGGGTCTTCTTTTTTGCTGACCCTCTACTTTACCAAGTATGATGTTCTTCTCCAACTGAGGTTTCTATGTGTTCCCTCCAAAGTATGTGAGACATAGTCTCACCATCCTTGCTTCTAAGGAGCATTCTGGCTGTACTTCTTCCGAGACAGATGTGTTCATTCTTTTGGCAGTCCATGATATAGTCAATATTCTTGACCGGCGCCATGATTCAAAAGCATCATTTCTTCTTCAGTCCTCTTTATTCATTGCCCAGCTTTCACGTATATATGAGGTGATTGAAAATACCATGGCTTGCATCAGGCACCCGTTAGTCTTCAAAGTGACCTAGAACTTGAATAAAGAAAACCTTAATTACTCTCAGAAAAAATGTGAAAAAAAATTGTGAGTTTAACTTTTTAAATGTGCCCAATTTCCTTGATTGATTTGTAAATAATTGTATATCTGTCTATCTCTCTATTTATCTGTCTGTCCATCTGTCTATCATCTATCTATCTACCTATCCACTTAATTTCAGGATTCATCATAATTTTTCTAAGATATCAAAGATATTCACTTGATTTACTGGTTACATATAACTTCGAGTAAAAACAGAAAGTACCCATGAAAAAAAAAATGCTCGTGACATTGGCTTTATGATTGGCTTAAGTGAAATCTGGTTAAAAAGAAATTTTTTAGTGCATTATTTTTTCAGTTACTTTGTAATTTTGCTTCCAAAGAAAGGTATATATTTAGAGAACTCTGAATACCAAATAATTATTCAGAATCATGTAATTGTGTGCCTTTGGAATGCCACAATAAGATAAATAAATATCCAGAGTATTCTTGATTAATCTTACTTTTTAAATGAGTCATAGTACTAGATAGAGCAGAATACTCTGAATGGGAACACATACTTAGTTGAATAGATTTAACTGTACGCTCCCTAGAAAAGAATAATCGTGCTTGTTTGATTTAGGCATTGTACACAGTGGGTAAGAGCTTGACTGCTAAACAAGAGGTCAGCAGTTTGAACCCACCAGCTGGTCTTATAAACCCTGTGGGACAGTTCTACTCTGTCCTATAGGGCTGCTATGAGTTGTAATCAACCCGTAGGCAATGAGTTTGGAATGAGTTTATAAAAAATTTGTGTGTGTATCCACAAACACACCACATATATACACATGCAGACACACACATATCCCTCGCACATATAAGCAGATGATTCTTTGCTATGTAAATTCACTTTAACACACTCTCAAAACAATAGGTTTTTAGTGAGTTTTTACTAATTATGGGCTAAATACCAAGAGAAAAACCTGGCAATAGATTCACTGGTATTGTTTATATATCTTTTTGTTAAATATATTTATTTATTTGAACGTGGTTTTCTTTACATGTTATTGGGACTACGCAGTGTCCAAAAAAACTAAGAATATGAAATATTGTAACCCATGTTAAAATTTAGCATTCATTGCACTTGACAGAAATGTCTGTTTTTGTCAATATTATTACAGACTGAGAAGGTACTTTATTCATATATATATTTTGAAGGCTTAAAATATTTTTGAGCATTTAATATTCTAATATATGATTATCAGCTTTATACCTAGGATAATTATTTATTGTACATTTATTATTCAGTAATTGCTATAGAACAGTAGAGCTGCGATTTCGATTTATCCGTTATGTTAAGAACTCATTTTACATACAGCAGTCCCACCAACAATTAAGTGACGTTGGCTGAAAAAATAACTCTACAAGGAAGTATGTGCATACATATTTTACCATCAATAGTGAGTGATCCTCTTATTGACTTAAATGTTGAGGTCCAAAAGTAAAAGCTATTTACTTTTTTAAAATCTAGGACATAATCATACTGAAAGTAATTTATATTATAGAGTAATTTCCTCTCTTCAAATATTGTTAAGTGAAATAGAGTTACCACACACACACACAAAAAAAAAGCCTGTCGCTGTCAAGTCGATTCTGACTCACAGCGACCCTATAGGACAGAGCAGAATTGCTCCACAGGGTTTCCAAGGAGCCGCTGGTGGATTCCAACTGCCGACCTCTTGGTTAGCAGCCTGAGCTCTTAACCACTGCACCATTAGGGCCCCTGAGTTAATCTAGAAAAACAAACTATGAGCCGATTTATCAACACCCAAATTACAAGTGAAAAGCTTAGCCTAAAGTACAAAATAAAAGGTAGTTTAATAAAATTGGCCTTAATGAGATTCGAATTTCTTACTTGTACAGAAACTTCTTATAAATTGAACACTGAACAATACCAGCTATACTACACAAGCTAAAAGACCTTCTGATTATATTAATTTTCTATCAGGCCTTTATTTGTGGTAGCCTAGATATATTTTTCTTTATGTTAAAAGTACTAAATCATTACTCTGTTTTCCAGGATTTTTGAAAGCTCATAGCTAAGTTTGTATTCATTCTGAGAGAGGCTAACCTTCTGGAGTTAATGTTCAGGAAAATCAACATAGTTTGAAAATATTAACGTCTCATCAGAAAAATCATAATTTCAGAAAAGACCACTTCCCGAAACTGAAATGCACAAAAGAAACTCAGAAATAAAGGGTACTTAGGACTCTTTTCATCTTACAAATACATTTTAAAGGTCTTAAGTGAACAATCTCTATTGATGGCTTTTAAACTACCTCTATCACAAGCCATTAATTCCACAGGATAAAAATAAAATTCAAATAAAAATGAGTATAAAAGACATAAAGATGTTACTTTATGTGTAAAATTAAATTCAACCTATAAAAGAAACTATTATCTTTCCATTTGCAAATTTAAATTTCAGACTTAATGATAAAATTGAAAACTCAGTTTTAAATTTTACTTGTGTGAGAAAAACCATCTATGTGAAATTTGAAGATTGACATGCTATTTGTATGATGTTTCTAGTGTGTAACTGCTTACATCATGACAAAATAATTAGTCAAAAATAGAATAAATTCAGTTTATCTGTGTTAAAATGGGTTTCCTTAACTCTGGAGAGCTCACCGTTAAAAGGTCATTGTATTAAGGTCATAATCTGGTTATGTTTCTTGAGTTCTAGGAGGGAAATTTTAGGTGATTTTGGTAAGATAGGTGATACTGAGTAATTTAGGATGACTCTTGAGCCTTGCTTGGGAAAAACTATTTCTGACCCTGTTTTTGGATTCCTTGTAATCGTCTTGAAGAACAGAAGATAATAATTCTACTTTTTTCCAAACTATTTGCACCATCTAAAAGCTTTTTAAAGCATGGAGTAAGAACTCAGGAGACAAGATTTTCAGTTCAGTTTCAGAGACTAGACAAATGTCATTTAAGGCTGAAACACAACCCTTCAAGCATAATGATAACAAAAAGCAAAGCAAACCTACTGGATTGACATTCCTGAAGAAATAAACAAAACTTTCCAGGAAATAAAATCAATTTTAAAATTTTCCAAATAAAAATACAGTACATGAAGGAACATCATCAAATAGCTGAAAATTATGTCTTTGCTGCTGCATTTGAGATAGGGAAGAAACAGGGGCTGAATCCCTAGGCAAAAAAACCCTGCAAAACCTGCAACTGGCAACTTACTTACAGTACTACATGTTTGGCTAATAACATAAAACCCCCATCCTGGAATGTGTAATAAAGAAAGAACAACGTACTCCCTTGTGAGATGTTTTTCAGAAGGACCGGCCCAACCTGGTTCCTGGAGCACGCACAGACATCTGCAAGGTGACCAAGGTGACCGACAGATGACTTCTGCCTGATGCAAGTACCCGACCCAGGAATCGAACCCGCACCACAGGAAGGACAGAGTGCACGTGCACATAAGAAACTAAAGAGCCATGTCCGACTGCTTGTACCAAAAAAGGAATTACCTGAAATTCTAGCCGCTGATTCGCTATTACCTCACTTCCATCTGTTAGCGAGCAATAAAAGCTCCAGACAAAGATTTGTGCGCGGGAGTAGTCTGCTAGAGTGCTACACACTGGGCTGCTGCCCCACTGCGCAGTGCTTTCATTTTCTAACAAAGGCTTTCCTTTTAAAAGTCAGCAAAGTCTCCCCAGTAATTCTTTTCTCATGGGCAAGAGAAGGACTTAATTTTCTGAGGCCCATGGGTCCCGGGACTGTAACATTCTTTGAGGCTGGGAAAAAAAAAAAAAAAAAGTTTTGTTTTTTTCCTTCCCAGAAATACTATGGATACATCTTAGGCAAATATAGTTGCTCACCATGTTTTTTCATAATATGTTGAAGTAGTTTTAATAAAAAAAAGTTTTAATACCACTACTTTAAGAGGACTTACATAAGAAATAGCAACAACATATATTTTTAAAGCAAAATGATAAATATACTCTTATAAATACCCCTTGCCTTTGAGTTGATTCATACTCATAACAGTCCTATAGTACACAGTATATCTGCCCCATAGGGTTTCCAGGGAGTGGCTGATGGATTCAAGCTACCAACCTATTGGTCGGCAGCCACGTTCTTAACCACTGTGCCACCAAGGCTTCATGCTTGTAAATAGTTACAGTAAAAAATAAGCATAAGATTACTGTTTAAGGAAGTCTGGTTTACCCTAATTGAGGATACAAGAACTAAAGAGGGGGAGAATGAGAGCGAACAAACTAACTGGCAACACCATTATTAACCTTTTATCCGCAGTTGATAATCAGAGTACTGCAGATGCATAAGACCAGAAGAAGAACATCTGAGCTCAGCCTAAACTGTTTAATTACAGTATCATAAGCCAATAAAATAGTTGTTGTTTTAATGATTTGATTGTTATGAAGAAATACTGGTATACTTTGGGTTTCATAGAATTTACATCAAAACTGATACACTTCGTCTTGGTTGCCTTACTGCTTTCTCAGTATCCTTCCACTCTAACACAGCACTATTACAGGTGGACCAACACACAAGAACCTTCTATACTGCTATTATCTCCTATTCTTCACTTCTCCTGACTCAACTTGATCAGCTACAATGCCTCTTTCATCATATGCTGCAAATGAAAGTTGAGAGCAACAGGGTCTTACATTGAAATGTGTTGATGTGTATGCCATCAAGTTGATTCCAACTCATAGAGACCCTACAGGACACAGCAGGACTTTCCCAGGCTGTAATCTTTATAGGAGTAGATTACCGAATCTTTTCTTCCTCCGGGAGGCTGGAGAGTTCGAACCGCCAATCGTTTGGTTAGCAATGCTTAACCATTGTGCAACCAGGATTCCTTTAACCAAATGTAGGTGGTCAAATAACTTCTTTTTTAATATACCATTCTTCATGATCTACCTCTCCCCAGTTGCAGACCTGGTGCTCCAAATCCCTCTCACATTCTTGACTTTAAGTTTCTTTAATTATCTTTGCTTGTTCTTCTTTATATCTCTGGAACCAGACCAGTGCTGAACAAATAGGAATGAGTTAATAAGTATAGAATTAATGAAAGCATGGATAGTAAATGAAATACTTCCTTATTTTCTTGCTTCTGCTTTCCGTACTCAAATACATGAAACTGTCTCTGTCTTTTGTGCAGAGAGGGGTTCATTTTCTTGCCTTAACCAAATGCTTTTCTTATGATCTTGTCTAAAATCTTGATATGTTTGATTTTCTCCAAATAAAGTTTTTGCAACACCTAGGTTACATGGTAAATATTAAGCAATATTCCATATTCTATTGATACAATATTTTATGTATATAAAATAATTTACTTTTAATTACTTCAGTATACTATGTATTTTTAAGTCTTTACAACATTCAGTGTATTATATGATTTTGATGCTTCTCAAAGCACCCTAATGGTACAAGGGTTAAAGAGCTTGGCTGTTAACTGAAAGGTCGGTGGTTCCAACCTATCAACCACTCTGTGAGAGAAAGATTAGGCAGTCTTCTTCTATAAGGATTACAGCCTCAGAAACCCAGTAGTGCGGTTCTGCTCTGTTCTAAAGGGTTGCTATGAGACGGAATCGACTTGACGGCAACAGATTTGATTACTGCTACTTCTAATTCTCAATATTTTTTAATCCACCTAGTTCTCCATCTTTATTACCACTACACCACCATGGTTCAAGATCCCAACCACTTCTTAACTGCTGAATAAAATAACATCCTAATTAATCCTAAATCCTTCATCTCATCCATGTTGCCTACCAATATAAGTAACCTATTACGTCCTTAAATATCCTCAAACTCCTTTTCACATGAAGGCCTTCACATAAATACCACATCATTATTGAACTCTATCACCAAACCTCTCTTTCTTTTTTGACTCTTGTCCATCAAGTAATAGAGAAAATATCTGAGAGGAGGCAGGCCAAGAAGGCAGAATAGTCAGATGCTTCATGTTGTCCCTCTCACAATAAACACCTGAAAAAACAAGTAAATCAGATGTGTCTGACAATCTAGGAACCCTAAACATCAAAGACAAAGCTGAAGAATTGGACTGAGTGACACGTGGAAGGAGAGAGAATTCAAACAGCAAAAATTGAGAATTACAGCTCACCAGCATCTTGCTTGTGGAATTTGCACAGCACAGACATATTGAGACAAGCAGCAGCACCCCAAGCTGAAACCCTCCACACCGGTACAGCTAAGTAGGAGGGACTCTGCACGCACCTCCAGATTCAAACAGGCGTGATATCAGACCTGCAAAAGTTAAGTGAATGTACCCAACCCACCACACACAATTCAGCTACCCCGCACCAGAGCTCCATGGGCCAAAGAGCGCTTCCTCCTTCTTACCCACCCCCTTCCTCGCTCCAACATAAGTACAGTGGCATTTAACACTGCCATACCCGCTAAACCTGGAATTCATGGCCCTGGTCTGAGGCATCTGGCCCTTCAGCCAGCCACTGGCACAGGGAGTCCACAGACTTTAGTGCATTCCGTTCCCTGCAATCACCGGCTCCATCTCCTTGCTGGCCAAGCCAGCAGAGCACATCCACATTAGGACAAAGTGGGCAGAATTCTTAGCTGAAGCCCACATGAGGCTGTAGCAGCCAAGCAGGAACTGCAGCTGTGTGGCATTTGAAAGAATGTTTCAAAGGGCTGCTAAAGATGACAAAGTAAAGCATTATAATGAAATGCACATAAACCTGGAGTTAGAAAACCAAAAGACAAGAACACACTCAACATTTCTCAAGCTGAAAGAACTAAAGAAAAAATTCAAGCCTCGAGATGTAATATTGAAAGTTTCTAAGGGGAAAGTATTGAACTACACAGGAAGCATCAAAAGAAGATTGAAAGAATACACAGAGTCACTGTACCAAATAGAGTTGGTCAATGTTCAACCATTTCAGGAGGTAGCATATGATCAAGAACCAATGGTATTGAAGGAAGGAGTCCAAGCTGCATTGAAGGTAATGGCAAAAAAACAAGATTCTAGGAATTGACGGGATAACAACTGAGTTATTTCAACAAACAGATCCAATGCTAGAAGTACTCACTCATCTATGTCAAGAAATTTGGAAGACAGCTTCCTGGCCAACTGACTGTAAGAGATTTATATTTGTCCTCATTCCAAAGAAAGGTGATCCAATAGAATGTGGAAATTATCAAACAATGTCATTAATATCACATACAAGTAAAATTTTGCTCAGGATCATTCAAAAGTGGTTGCTGCCATAAATTCAAGCCAGATTCAGAGATCCATCTGATGTCACATGGATCTTAGCTGAAAGCAGAGAATACCAGAAGGATGTTTACTTGTGTTTTATTGACTATGAAAAGGCATTCAAATGTGTAGATCATAATAAATTATGAATAACATTACAGAGAATGGGAATTCCAGAACAGCAAATCGTGCTAGTGAGGACACTGTACAAAATCAAGTGGCAATTTTTTGAACAGAACAAGAGGATATTGTGGTTTAAAGTCAGATATGGTGAGTCAGGTTGTGTCCTTTCACCATATTATTCAATCTATATGCTAAGCAAATAATCCAAGAAGCTGGACTATATGAAGAATACAGCATCATAACTGGAGGAAGGCTCGTTAACAACCTGTAATATGCAGATGACACAACCTTGCTTGCTGAAAGTGGAGAGGACTTAGAGCACATACTGAGAGGGCTGTGGGGACCATGGTCTCGAGAAACACCTAGCTCAATCGACATAACATAGTTTATAAAGAAAATGTTCTACATTCTACTTTGGTGACTAGCACCTAGAGTTTGAACAGACTGTGAGCAGCCATCTAAGATACTCCACCGGTCTCACTCCTTCAGGAGAAAGGGAGAATGAAGAAAACTAAAGATACAAGGGAAAGATTTGTCCAAAGGACTAATTGATCACACCTACCACAGCCTCCACCAGACTGAGTCCAGTACAGCTAGATGGTGCCCCGCTGCCACAACTGACTGTTCTGATGTGGATCATAATAGAGGATCCTGGACAGAGCTGGAGAAAAATATTGAAAAAAATATTAACTCACAAAAATAGACTAGGCTTACTGGCCTAATAGAGACCAGAGAAACCCCGAGAGTATGTCCCCCAGCTACCCTTTTTGCCCTTTTAGCCCGAGTTTCACCTTTCAGCCAAAGATTAGACAAGCCTATAAAGCAAAATGAGACTAAAGGGGCATACCAGCCCAGGGCAAGGACTAGAAGACAGGAGGGGAGAGGAAAGCTGGTAATAAGGAGCCCAAGGTTGAGAAGGGAGAGTGTTGACATGTTGTGGGGTTGTTAACCAATGTCATAAAAAAAAAATCTGTGTACTGTTTAATGAGAAGCTAGTTTTCTAAACCTTCATCTAAAGCACAATTAAAAAAAGAACGAAAGGAAAACAACAACAAAAAAATGAGACTAAAAGGAAACATTAGCCCAGGGGCAAGAATGAGAAGGAAAGAGGGGAGAGGAAAGCTGGTAATATGGAACCTGAGGTCAAGAAGGGAGAGTGTTGACATGTTGTGGGGTTGGTAAGCAATGTTACAAAACAATATACATACTAACTGTTTAATGAGAAGCTAGTTTGTTCTGTAAACCTTCATCTAAACTAATTTGGATGAAGGCTTACAGAACAAACAATAGAAAAGAAAAAAATAAAAATAAAGCACATGCTGATGAAGGTCAAAGACTACAGCCTTCAGTATGGACTGCACCTCAACAGAAAGACAACAAAAATCCTCGGAACTGGACCAATAAGCAACATCATGATAAATGGAGAAAAGATTGAAGTTGTCAAAGATTTAATTTTACTTGGATCCACAATCAACACCCATGGAAGCAGCAGTCAAGAAGTTAGACAACGTATTGTGTTGGGCAAATCTGTAACAAAAAATGTCTTTATAGCATTGAAAAGCAACAATGTCATCTTAAGGACTTCAGTGCCCCTGACCCAAGCTGTTGTATTTTGAATTGCCTCATGAATGGGAAAGTGGACAATGAATAAAGAAGGTGAAAGAAGAATTGACAAGTTTCAATTGTGATGTTGGAGAAGAATATTGAATATCCCATGGACTGCCAAAAGAATGAACAAATCTGTCTTGGAAGAAGTACAGCCAGAATGCTGCTTAGAAGCAAGGATGGCAAGACTTTGTCTTACATACTTTGAATATGCTGTCAGCAGGGACCATTCCCTGGAGAATGACATTGTGCTTGGAAAAGTAGAGGGTCAGCAAAAATGAGGAAGTCCCTCAACAAGATGGATTGATACGGTGGCTGCAATAGTGGGCTCAAGCATTTCAAAGGTTGTGAGGGTGTCACAGGACCATAAGGTGTTTTGTTCTGTTGTACATATAGTCCTTATGAGTAGGAACGTACTCGATGGCATTTAACGGCAACAATTTATGTAGTAAGAATTTATCAAAATAAGTTGTACCTCAAAAGTGAATTTTATCATTTTCTGTTTTGCATAACAAATTCGATGACAGTTTTTTTATCTATTCATACTGCAAATTTTCATTAATGGTATATTTTTATTAATGTAAGAAAATATTTATATTCATTTGAAACCTTTTAATTTTATTTACAAGGTTAAGAAAATAGTTTCCTTTTTTCCTCAAAAACTTGTTTTTAACAGTGAATTGGGATACATTTCTAATGTAATTGCATGTAGTTTTTTGAGTGACCTGGAAATAACAGAAAGTCTATACCAACTTTTTATTCATGACATTATCCAGTGTGCTGACTGCCATTCACTGATAATGTCACAAGTCACTCTGTTACCTACCACTGGCTTCCATTCAGGCTGTTATTACTTACTCTCCCATTCTGCAATCACTTATTACATAATTCAGTGGAGGGTAACCAGCACATTTGAAAGCTTTTCCTTTCACCTCGCCCTTTGATTGACAGAATTCCTGGTTTCTATTAAGAGTGGACTCATTTGTATGTAAAATATTGTGTGACATCCAATTGCTTGCATAAAAATTTAAAACAAAGAAGATTCGAGGCAGTTTTGTCCTAATTTCAACTGACAAGTACTGGATGTAACACATATTGAAGAAAGTCTCAGAGGAATTTTCAGCATATATGACATTTTTAAAGTATTTAAAAGTATGTATCTTCAACAAAAATCCAGAAGGAATATTTTAAAAGAGGAAATGTTAATAACAGTGGCATCTGGATTATTTAATTTTGAGGCTTGAAGGTAAACATAATTCGAGTGACAGGCTGATGAATTTATGCCTGAAGCTGCACCTTTGCACATTGAACTGCGTCTTTTTGAACATGGCAGCACGAGGTTGGACGCCTACTGGTAATATAATTAAATAACACAGTCTATATTCACATCTTGCAGATAGGCCATTAGATCACAGAAATCATTCTCTTTCCAGTATTTTAATGTTTTGTTTTTACAGTCTTCTTACGTTGTGTTACAATTTCAGAAATTTGCTTCATTTTTCATTCTAGCAAATGAGTAGCTCATTTGTAATAACTGCAACCTGGGCTACATCACCGAAACTGCAGAAAGCACAGCTCAAATATTAAACTAATGTGCGTTTCACAAGTTTTATATGGCATTAAAAAGGTAAAGACTGTTGCCCACAGCTCCTTTTGTCAAAATTATATTAGATGAAAAGGTAAGAATTGTACCCTCCATAGCAATAACACCATGTGCTTTTTAAAGTTTGGAAATGTAATGACCAAATACGAGAATTTTCTAAAATTTGGGGCAGCACATCCTATAAAGTAGTATAATTGTCTAAGTGAGCAATGTTTGAATGATTGATTATATATTTAGCCATTTAGACAGTCTTCAAAAATCTGATGATACATTGAACGGAAACTGCAGTGACTTGGTGAGCTGCAGAAAGTGACGAAAGCTTAACTTACCACATAGTTCACAAATGAAATAGGAAGCACCAAAAATAAGGACCAATTTGATATAGAACTATTAGACAAAATAAACTCAGGAAGTTTTATGTATCTCAGTTGGTGCCTTCTAAAACACACCTTTGCTGTTGTTTCAGAATATTGAATCGGTTATATTCATGTCAGTTAAACCAGAAACCCTTCTCTCTCCCCTTCGTATTTGTGTGTGTGTGTATGCACGTGTGTGTGCACGTGTGTGTGTGTAAAACTGTAGAGGAAAATTCAGAAGAAGTCATCCTAACTATTAATTAGTTGAATCACTGTGAAGTATGACTTAAAACTCTTAGGTTTTTCCACGTGTGGAAGTAGAAAGCATAATAAACTATGATTGTAGTTCCATCACCGTCTATAGGTCTAAGAGACGTATTAGTGAAATTCCTTTCAACATGTTACCTTTTCACTAACATTACAACTGCCATGATCATCACGAAAATAAAGTACAGGGTTTTTAATTCTGTAAAATTCCACAGATTACATAGAACTAGGTTGTCCAATGCCAATTACTTCATGTTTGGTTGTCATATCATAATTTGTAAGCATCTGATTTATATTCAAAGACGCTAAACTTGAAGCAGGATACTGACGTAAGCAATACAACCTTTGATTTTCAACCCTTGAGAAGGGAAGAAACACATTTCTGTTTCTTTTTGAAATATATTTCTTATGTTAGTATACATGCATTTGAAGAATTTTATGTAAGAAACATATACCAGCTGGTTGTCAGTTTGTTGTATTGAGGCGACTTGTGTGTTGCTAAAAGCTAAAAGCTCTACTACCAATATTTCTAATACCAGCAGGGTCACTCATGGTGAGCAAATTTCAGCAGAGCTTCTAGTCTAAGATAGACTAGGAGGAAAGGCTGGCAATCTACTTCCAAAAATTAGCCAAAGAAAACCTATGGCTTTCATTATTCAACGCAGTTCTGGAGGATGAAGCCCCTTGTTTGCAAGGCACCACACAATAGCCACAACAATGGACTCAAGCGTACCAAGGGTCACGAAGATGGCCCAGAACCAGGCAATGTCCCATTCTGTTACACGTAAGGGAGTCAGGAGTCAAAGCCAACTCAGATGCAGCTAACAGCAACACAAACGAAGGATGTTAGGCAAACAAATGATTTTAGTACAACGGGTTTTTTTTTTCTCCATGTGTTTTGCATTTATTTCCTCTTGTTAATTGTCTTAGAAGGGATGACTTGATTATTTTGAATAGAGTTCAGTGGGCTATGATAACATACCCTTTTTCTTGGAAACAAAAGGCAGACATATTGCTCAAGCTTGGGATTGGAGGATTCTGTCTTGGGATATAAATCTTCAACAAAATAACAAAAGAACTTGAAAATTTGCAAAGTGGTCTTCTGTTCTGTAAATCAGGCTCCTGTACTTCCTACTTTCTGGTTCTCTGAAGCTGTTTTGGTTTCTGGTAAGCTTCTAAGATGTTTTTATATTTTCATAGATTTTGTGATCTCACCATATGATTTTGGTGAAAATGAGTAAGGTTGAATTCCACTGCAGGCAACCAAAATATTCCTAGTTTAGAGAGCATTCTACCAGAGAGTATCCCACAGCTCCCATGTGACCGTTGTCAGACTCTTTAAGTAACAGGATAAAATTATAACACCTTTCCCTAACGATGTGTATAACTTCTCTAGTCTGTGTATTGGATTAGAACTCCTTTAGTATCTAATTTTTATCAGGATATGTGTTCATTTTCATGTAGAGAGACATAAACACATAGACACACACAAATGAATGTTATTTATCCATGTGGATTCTCCAGATGACACTGGAATGCAATGGGAAGAATGAAGGAGCGTTTCATCATATGAAGTCAATGGAAAATTCTCCAAAGAAGTGATGCGTACAATGACAATGCTGGTATAGGATGTTGAAACTCAACTCCCTCTAACTCCCAAAGTGTTATCCTTATCTGTGCGTTTAAGTGTGGCTAAAAACATTTGGCTCATAGCTGTTAAGAGGTAAATGAAGGAAAATGGCTTAAAAACTAATCTTTTTCTCAGTAAGAAGAAAAGAAATAAAGAAAGAGCAAAGAAAATCTTGGCAAAGTATAACGAGGAAGTGAAAGCCCAGGGGAAAACCCAGCTTCCCCAAATGAGAGAGCAAGAAAACCTACCAGATACACACAGGGGAAATATGCCAAGATAACATATTTTCTCTGAGGGAAACAGAGTCTATGAGGAGGAAAGAAATTTAAATTGGGGAAGTAACAAAATAAAATCTGAAGCAGTAAGAAGACAAAAGGTAATGAACAGAAGACAGAAAGGAGGAATTAAAAAAAAAAAACTGAGGCTCCATTTTATTTGCAGATGTTTGCCTTTGTCTCACCATTTATAATGATTTTATTTCTTACATAATATTGTTAACAAAAAGATTTTAACTATTCATACATACCATTGTAAACCAACCCAGTGCCATTCCACTGTAGTTCTGTCTTATTATGTAATGAATTATTGATGAAGAAAGTAACATAAAATTTATTATTAATCACAGACCTGCAATAAAGGGAAGATTCAGATAGCAGCAAGGTAAAGTTTCAGTAGTGGTTCACATGTTACAATGCAGTTCTTGTAATACAATGAAATACAATCTTAAAAGTATGAGATCAGTTTTGTGTTTGTTTAACAAGGTGTCTCATCACTTTAAAAACATACTACAGAAGCAAATGAATATTTAGTAAAAAAATTCCAAAAAAATAATAATAAAGGAGAAATATGAGATAAATTTAATATCCAGCATCTTTCAGACAAATGTGAAGTTGCCTATAGAAGTCTACTTTTATAATGGAAAATTATATAATTATAAAAGTATAAATTATATTATTACAAAATTATAAATTCCTGAAAAAGAAAATGCACTTATTCTTAAAATATTTTAGGACAATAACCCAAGACTGCAGAGACCATGTTCCTTTCCATAAAAAATTATAACTCTTATGGATACTTTATCACTAGGTAGATAATTTCACAGAATGTATTTTAAGACAAAACCCATTGCTGTCAAGTTGATTCTGACCTTTAGCAACTCTACAGGACATAGTACTGCCACATAGAGTTTCCAAGGAGCTGGATTCGAGCTGCAGACATTTTGGTTAGCAGCCATAGCACTTAACCACTATGCCACCGGGGTTTCCAGAACTGCCCAAAACAGAGTTTCCAAAAAGCAGCTTGTGAATTTGAACTGCCAACATTTTGGTTAGCAGCCTTAATTACTTAATTACCGTGCCATCAGAGCTCCTCAGACAAGGTAATAGTAATTTTTCCCTACGTTTGTATGAGAATTGGTGAAGCCATATAAAATTCATTAAAATGTTTAGAGAACTAGGCTTCTATAGAGGCAATTTTATTATGATTTTCTATAGAATCAAATGATTAATGCAGCATTTAAAAACGATAACAGAGTAAGAAGAAAGATATGGAGAAGTGCTTTTACAGACATTTAAGTTATAAGCTAATAAATACTGTAATAGAAGTTAGCCATTATACGTTTTTGTTTACTATAAAATTATATTAATTTAAATATTTGAAAAGCAGCATCATTCTTTCATATGAACTAGAAAATGAACAACTATTTTGCAGCTGAAATTTAATTTTTTTCTATTCTTTTCTGTTTATGAATAATCATAACAGTGTAAGAAAATGCAGCATTCAAGTATGACCCCATTTTAATAATGTTCAGCCTATTGATTAGATAAATACAGGATTACTGCTGAAACATATCAAAAAGCGACCAACCTTTAAGAATTATACTTCTTTTCCAGTATATTATCTGAAATGACAAATGTGCTTTTGAAATACTAACATTCTTATGCATTATGATCAGGGTTAGGTCAAGCTTTGTAACAGGCAACAAATGTATCTCTACAGTGCCATATTGAAAAATGTGTGAAAAGAAATATGATAAAACATATTCAGTAACTTTTTTTTTTCAGAGTCTAAGTCATTTGTTTGTTCTTTGAAAATGTCAGGTGTAATACAAATATTCATCACTTCCTTGTTTGTTTGGAAAAAAAATGTTGAAATGCTTTCTTGCTTAACAGTTTAATTTATATCAGAAATAGTGGTGGAAAATTCCAAAGCCCTTATCATTTTTTACATCTTTAACATTTCTGCCACTGAGCTGAATGTAGTCAATGATATATGTGTATTTTCAGGTAAAAAGTTTTTTTTAAAAAAAGGGGTCAATGCTACAAAGCTTCTATTTCTGCACAGTTCTTCTTTTCATACATACTTGCTGTTTTTTTGTTTTTTAATATAAAACATGCAAAATAAGGTTGTCTTAGATTAAGTATAACCTGGATAAAATTAGCTAACTTATTGTAGAATTTATCTTTACTAAGATTTTTTTTCTTATAAAATAATGCAAAGAACAATTCAGCTGGTGGAGGAAAATTCTTTTATATTTATCCATTTTAATTTGCTTTTCCCAGCCATGAGAAGTGTTTTTTTTTGTTTGTTCTTTGTTTTGTTTTTGCAATAAAGCAGCTATTACCAGACTCTTTAGAGTAGAATTTTACTCATCATATTAGATATGTCAGGTGTTTTTTTTTTCTCGTGTACTGGACATTTATATTATAATATTACATTAAAACTGAATGAAACCCATTGTTGTTGAGTCGATTCTGACTCACAGCAACACTACAGAAGAGGAGAACTGCCCCACAGGGTTTCTAATGAGCAGCTGGTGGATTGGAACTGCCGACTTTTTGGTTAACAGCCAGGCTCTTATCTGCTGTGCCATCAGGGCTCCAATATTGCATAAAACAGAGAAAAAATAATAGTTGTACATATGTTTCAACAATGGCAAAATGTATTTTTTAAATGCTTTTCAATAGGTATCTTCTACAACTAGTCAAGCTCTGAAGAATCACTCTCTAATCTAGAAGACATTAGAAAATGATACATGTCAGAAAAATACTTAGATTTTGTTAAAGCTTCTTACATCTTATAACCTTTGAATGTCTTATGACAGAGTTCTGTCATAAGGCCCCATAACAGAAAAGAAACCAACATAATACAATTCAAATGCATGCATTCAAATTGTATTTAGTAGACAAGCACTATTATGCAATTTTAATGTTAGATAAATAATTCGATGGACAAATCCAGTTTATGCTGTTAGAGATGTTCAGGATGCAATTTAGTTGTAGAAAATAAAATTAGAATAATATGTAATGTATTATTTTGTACTACAAAGCAGATTTGATGTCTAAAAGAATGTGGAAGAATCAGGAGTTCTGGGTCAAAGATCGGATTATAATAAGCTATGCAACCTTGAGGATTTACTCAATCTTATTGGCCTTGTAGTTATAGAAATGTGGTAATTAGAAAGAATAATTCTAAAACCCATCAAGCTTTAAGATTTTATGATGGAAAGAAAGAGCATATTAAGGCTGACTGTATTGTTTTTATTTATACATATATGATTTCTTAAGTTTTAGGTAGAACTTAAGTATTATGTTGTATGGTATTTTTCAATTTATTGGCTATAGTTACTGGTTTGACTGCTCGATTATCTAAAGAATAAAACATATTTTAACAAAAATAAACATATGAAGATTTTAACCATCACTATCAGTATTGGTGGAGATCATGGGGGAGGGAGCAGCAGTTATTGATGGCCTTTCTCACTCAAGATTAGACAGCATTTGTAGAATAATGTTAATGATTATTAACTTCTTAGGGATGACAAACATCCTGTGTGTTGACCAAGATCATCCTATATAACAACATTGGTATACCTACCACAGAGAAATGGGAAAACATTAAATTTTTGCATAGTAGACACTTATATATGTACCGTGATTTGGATGAGGTATTGTACATGCAGAAATAAGATGCTCTAGGTTCAAAATCATTGTAACCTCATGTGTAACAGAGTAGATCTACTCTATAGGGTTATCTTGTCTGCAGTCTTTACAGAAGAAGAACACATGCCTTTTTTCTGCTGTGCTGCTGGGTAAGTTCCAAGTTGAATGCTTAACTATTTGTGACTCCCATGAGTTGGAGCCAACTCAGCAGCAACACGTTTGTTTTTTTTTTCCTTTATATCTTCAAAATGGTGACAGTCTAGCAGTGTGCTGATCTCAAGAATGCTGTAAACATACTCCTTCAAAATGTTCCTATACCCATATAAATTTTTAATTTTTTGTAGACTATCAGAATGATTTTGAATCCTAATAATGCCCATTCATGGATCCATAAGTTATGTACGGGTATAACATTAAGCATCTCCGCTCTGTTAGACTGCTACTAAGGGATACATAAATGTGTTTTGAAATTTAAGTGTATCTTATTCCAATAAAAATTAGATTCAGATTTGTATAATACATATTTTCTTATTTCAATTACCAAATGTGATATTTAGAACAAAAGTAACTAGGTACACAGGAACAGTCTTTAGCAGATAATATGACCAATGGATTGCTAAGTACTTAATGCTAGAATTAAATAATTACAACAATTTTCTTGAAAATAATAATATGATGACAAAAAAATGAATGGGAAATGAGTGAAAAGTTTGAAAAAAATAAAAACCAGTAAATATTTTAAATAGGGAAAAGAAATTAATATAAAAGAAAACAAATATGACTATAACATTCCTTAGATTAGAAGAAATAAAAACATTTGCTAAATCTTAGGCTTAGAGAGATTAGGAAGCAGGAACTTTCATAATTTTTGTAGGAATGTAAATTATTCTAATTTCTTTGAAGGACAATTTGATCACAGTTATTAAATTTAATTAAAACTTTCACTGATAGAATGTAAAAGAAGTAACAACCTAGTCACTTTTGTTAGCACACCCAGCATAAATACCTTGGTTTCTAATACCATTTTCTAATAAAAGGAACCAGGGCTCCTTGGAGACATAGGCAATTCTAATGCGAGGCAAGAGAATGTAGAAGATAAGCCTGGAGAATCTCGTACTACCAGAAAATAAGTATGTGCTTAAAAAAGAGAAGGATAGAGTGTGGTAAATGGGCACAGGAGAAACATTGAAAGACTTCTCAATAGCCAAAGTTAGACTTATTTCAGCAACAAAAATAAATAATGTAATATTCGATAATAACCCAAAGTATAAAATAAATAGCCATGAGTTCATACTGATATAAATGATTTAATAAATAAATAAATGGAAGTGAAATATAAATCTTCATTACAAAGGAGTTCTAAGTAATTTATATAGCTACTCTCTCTTCCAGGATGTAGAGCTTAATTTTGAGTATGGAAAGAGGAAAAATAACTTTACATGGTGAAACATTACCAAAACAACCTTAACCAAGTGACAAAGTTAGCATCACCAGTGGTAAGTCGTGTTGATATGTATCTCTGATAACTTGTGATGAGAAGAACAGCTCATCTCTGTGATATTCTTCCCATAAATCCATAATGACAGTAAGAGAGGAAGCCTGGATAGATCCCTAGGCAGTCTTATACCAGAGCCAGTGTCTTAAACATGGAACCCCTTCATTATGGCTACATTGTTTAATTTAGTAAATTATGCCTTAATGAAACAAGACACCTTAATATTAAGAGTAATTGGTATTAAGTTTTCATTTTACAAAATATTTGTACTGAGAAGAGTGCACTGGAGCAGGTCTTCCTAAGTGTGCTGTAGACCATGCTGCTTATAGGGTATAGAGTGCCATGAGGCATTATCAGCTCTAAAACTGTGTAGTGGGTGGTTTCTGTGAAGGTGGCAATGTAAACAGACCATCATTATGACCCTCCCCCATAAAAACAACAAAAAATACAACAAGAAAACAGTGTTCAGCTTTGAGGTACCCTGAATCAAGAAACAGAGCAAAGCAGCGGGGAACTGCGGACAGGCAAAGATCAACAATTCAACAATGAGTCCCATACAGTAAGAAAACCACTTCTCTCACCCCTGCCCCTATCCCTCTGCCTTGCAGGTCACCAGCTGCTGTGAGATGGAGAAGTGACCTTAGTAACAGAGCCAGTTTCCCTAACCCCCATGCCCACTCCCTGTACAAAGAGACAGGACCCCAAATTTCTGATCAAAAATTCACAAGGCCAACCTCCCTGGGGTTTGGTTTGGAGTGTGTCAGCACCTCCATAACATGGACACTGTCAGTAGCAAGCCTACTGTGAATTGCTACAGAAGGCCCTTGCAATGGAGTCTGTTTTTTATAGTCAACATGTTACCTACCTTTCTGCACGCCCCATAGCTAAATCCTCTGAAATTAACAGGACAGACCTCCTGGAGAGTCAGTTCTGGTCTGTCTGATCCCTATTTTGGTCAGAGCTGAGAGTTGCTGACAGAAGCTGTTATGTACTAGGAAGCAGGCATCTTGAGTGAAGGCTACACTCACACCAACATACTACAGGGGGACCTCTGATAGCAGCAAGGCAAAAGTCCTTGGTAGGTCCGTTTGGAGCAGGATAACCCCTGCCCCACCTGGACACTGTCACCTGAAATCCAGCTGCGAATTGCTATAGAAGGTCCCTGTAATGGAGTCTTCTCCCATAGTCAGTGCTCTACCTGCCTACCTGTGTACCCTATAGCTCAGGCCTCTGAAACCAACAGGACAAACCTCCCTCAGGGTAAATTTGGGTTAGTCTTCTCGCACTTCTGGTTGGCACTGAGGACTGCTAACAGAGGCTACTCTGTGCTAGGAAGTAGGCATCTTGAGTGGGGTATGCACTCACTGCCAACGATCTATTAGGTGGGATCTGATAGCAACAAGGCAGACCTTTATGGGGATCTGACTGCATGACACCCCTCCCAACCTGGTAACTGTTCATTGCTAGGCTGTTGAAAAGTGCTATAGAAGGCCTCTGCAGTGGAGTCTGCTTCCATAGTCAGCATTCTACCTGTCTCCCTGTTTACCCCATAGCTCAGACCTCTGAAACTAACAGGACAGACCTCCATAGGAGATAGTTTTGCTCTGCCTATTCCCCCTTCTGTTCAGTGCTGAAGGCAGCTGACTAAGGATACTGTGTGCTAGGAAGCAGGCATCCTGTCTGTCCATGCTTCCCCTGAAAGACAGCTCAGATACAGGCAACTCCACAAAGCAAGGAAGGAAGCCTCAGGCAAAACTGACAGGCAACACCCAGAAGGGGGCTCCCTAGGAGTGGGTTTTCTGACCCACTCCCAGGGGTCAGAGAAGGGACCCATAACCAAACCCATTGCAGATAAGTCTATTCTGACTCATAGGGACCCTACAGGACAGAGTAGAACTGCCCCATAGGGTTTCCAAGGAACATGTGGTGGATTTGAACCGCTGACCTTTTGGTTAGCAGCCAGACTCTTAACCCTTGCACAAAGAGGGTTTCCAAAGAGAAGGGACAGGAGTAATAATGAGAGGGATTATTGCACATCTTGCCTGAGTGACGGTGACTGCTGGGGGGCAGATTGACCACAGCATGTTCTCTGGTGTGTTTGGGAGATGCTGAAAGTTCAAAACTGAGATCTGAAACTTCTGAATCCTAATTAAACCAGGGATGGAGAAGGAACAATAGAGAAAAAGAGGAAACAGTGAGCAAAGGCCAAAAGCTCTGCTCACCTAAGAGTTTTTTTTTTTTTTTTTTTTTCAGAAAATAGTATAGGAAAAAATGCCAAATACTAGAGGAACTGAGGAAGTTAATAGCCTTGAAAATTCCAATGCCCCAACAAAAAATCACAAGATGTACAAAGAACAGAGAAACAATGGCCCAACCAAATGAACACAGTGAAGGTAGTGAGAGTATATCTAGGGATGACCAAATAAAGAAAAAAAAAAAAAAGAAATGGAATGATATAATACAACAATGTTAAATATAATTAAAGAATTAAGGAAAAACATTGACAAAGATCTCAAAAAAATAAAATGAGGATCTAAAAAAAGATGTAGAAACTGGAAGGGGCTATAAATGAAATCAAAACACAATAGAAGGTCTTACTAACAGATTTAATCAGGTAGAAGTAAGAATCAGAGAATTAGAGCATAAGGTTGTTAAAATTACTGAGGCTGAAGAACAACAAGAATAGAAGGCTCAAGAAGGCTGAGAACAGTTTAATGGAATTATGGGACAGCAACAAGAGACTTAATATATGCATCAGGGGAAATTCTAGAATTAGATGAAATAAAGAAAGAGACATAAAGAATATTTGAAGAAATAATGAGTGAAAATTTCCCCAATCCAATGAAGGACATGGATATATAAATACAAGAAACACAAAAGACCCCAAGCAGGATAAACCTAAAGAGGGCTACACCAAGACATATCATAGTTAAGCTCTGAAAAAGTAAAAATAAATAATCTTGAAATCAGTGAGAGAGAAGCAAAGAACCACATACACAGAATCCCCAGTCAGATTAAGTGCCATTTTATCCACAGAAATATTGGAGGATAGAAGGCAATAGAAATATTTAAAGTGCTGGAAAAAAAAAAAAAAGTCAATCAAGAATACTATACCCCGTGAACCTGTCCTTCAAGAATGAGGATGAAATTAAAACATTTCCAAACAAACAGAAGCTGAGAGACTTCATATCCACAAGACAAGCCCTACGAAATTATAAATGAGTGTTCCGTAGATGGAAAGGGAAAGCCTTTATAAAGTAATTCAAACACATAAAGAAAAAGAAAGATCCCTAAAAGAGGGAATTTTATGGCCAAGTCTAGGGGCTAGTAATAAAATATTCATGCTTGATATTCTAATCGTTTCGTCTTTCATGCTTTTTAATGACAAATGTTTAAAAATCAGTGATAAAATTATGTTACATGGTGCGTGAAACATACAAATGTATTCACTGATAACAACAACAAAATGGGGGAGGAGCAGGAGAAATGATGTAGGTACAGAATTCCTAGTATGTTATTGAAGTTAAGTTGGTACCAACTTACCACAGGATGTTATAATTACAAGATGTTAAATGTAATATTCATGGTAATCACTAAGGAAATAAGAAAACACATTAAAAAAAGAAAGGAAAAGGAAACCAAAATGGCTCACTACAATAAAAAAACAAGCAGTAGTAAGGGTCAAAGATAAGGAATGCTCAAGACACACAAAAAACATATAAATGCAGAAGAAAGTCATTTCTTAGTAGTTACAGTGAATATAGAAGACAAACGCTTCAATCAAAAGGCAGAAATTGGCAGTATGGATTAAAAAATATGATCCAACTGTATGCTTTTTACAAGAGACACACCTTATGCCCAGGGACACAAATAGGTTGAAAGTGAAAGAGTGGAAAAAAATATTCCATGTAAATAACAAAAGAGAGCCGGGGCAGCAATCTTAATATCAGACAAAGAAGACTTTAAGACAAAATCTGTCAGAAGAGATAAAGATGGACATGATATAGTGATAAAAAGGTCAATTAGACAAGAAAATTTAACAATCAAATATATATGCACTCAACATCAAAGCACCTAAATGCATAAAGGAAACATTAATAGAATCGAAGGGAGAAATAGATGGCACTATACTAATAGTTGGAGACTTCAACATATCACTTTCAATATTAGATAGAACATCTAGGAAGAAGATCAACAAGGAAACGGGGACCTGAATGACACTATAAACCAACTAGACGTAACAGACATATACACAACACTTTACCCAACAACAGCACAATATGCATTCTACTCCAGTGCACGTGGATCATTCTCCAGGATAGACTACATGTTAGGTCACAAAATAAGTCTTGATAAACTTAAAAAGATTGAAATCATATTACGTATTTTCTCTGACCACAAAAGAGTGAAGCTAGAAATTGAACATTAGCAACAATAAATAAAAAAAAATTGGAAAATACACAAACATCTGAAAATTACACAATACCCTATTAAACTATCAATAGATCAAGGAAGAAATCAAAAGAGAAATAACAAATTTACTAGAGTCAAATGAAAATGAAAGCACAACATACAAATAATTTATGGGATGCAGTGAAGGCAGTATTCAGAGCAAAATTTATAGCAATAAATGCCTACCTGAAAAAAGATCTCAAATCAACAGCCTAAATTGAAATTCCGGGAACTAGAAAGAGAAAAGCAATCTAACCCTAAGCCTACCAGAAGAAAGGAAATAACAAAGATCAGAGAAGAAATAATAAAATAAAAAACAGAAAAACAATAGAATCAATAAAATCAGAAGTTGATTCTTGAAAAAAATCAATAAAATTGACAAATCTTTAGCTAAATGGACAAAGAAAAGAAGAAAAAAGATGCATATATCCAAAACAAACAAACAAACAAAATGAAAGAGGAGACATTACAACTGATCTGATAAAAATAAAGAGGATTATGACAGAATATTATCAACAACTGTGTGGCATCCAACTAGATAACCTAGATGAAATTGATAAATTCTTAAAAGTATGCAACCTACCCAAAATGACTCAAGAGAAAACAGAAAGTCTCAACAGAGCCATAACAAGTGAAGAAATTGAATCAATGATCAAAAACTTCCTAACAAGAATAACAAAAATCTTGGACCAGATTGCTTCTCTGGGGAATTCTACCAAATATTTAGAGAAGAATTGACACCAATACTGTTTAAACTCTTCGAAAAGATAGAGAAGGAAGGATTACTCCCCAATTCATTCTATGAAGCAAACATAATCCTGATACCAAAACAGACAAAGACATCACAAGAAAACTACAGACCAATATCTCTTATGAATATAGATGCCAAATCCTCAACAAAATACTAACAAACATAATCCAACAGTATATTAAGAGTCAAACACCATGGCCAAGTGGGATTTATTCCAGGAATGCAGGAATAGTTTAGCGTTAGAAAATCAATCAGTGTAATATACTACATCAATAGAACAAAGGAAAAGAATCATGTGACCATCTCTATGGATGAAGAAAAAACATTTGAAAAAATCCAGCACCCTTTCTTAATGAAAACCCCAAAGAAGATAAGAATAGAAGGAAAATTCCTCAATATGACTCAGGGCATGTATGAGCAGCCAACAGCCAACATTATACTTGATGTGGAGAGACTTAGAGCTTTCCCCTTGAAATCGAGAAGAAGGCAATGGTGACTGCTCTCACCACTTCTATTCAATATTGTATTAGAAGTCCTTGTCAGAGCAGTAAGACATGAAAAATAAATGAAAGGTATCCAGATTGGAAAAGAATAAGTAAAACGGTCTCTGCTTGTGGATGATATAATCCTATATATATACTAAATAAAAAATCCCAAATTTTTCACAAGAAAACTTCTAGAGTTAATAGAAGAATTTAACAAAGTTGCAGGGTGCAAGGTCAACAAACAAAAATGAACTGGGTTTCTATACACCACCAATGAGAAATCCAAAAGGGAAATTAGTGAAACAGTTGCATTTACTATAGCACCTGAGAGAATAAAATAAAATACCTAGAAATAAATCTAACCAGGGATATGAATGACTTATACAAAGAAAATTACAAAACATGGACTAATAAGATTAAAGAAGACTTAAATAAATGGAAAAATATTCCATGTTCTTGGGGTGGAAAACTTAATATCATTAAGGTATCAATACTACCCAAGTGATTTATAGATTCAACACAATCTCTACTGAAATTCCAACAATCTTCTTTATGGAAATGGAAAAATGAATCCTCAACTTTACGTGGAATGGCGAAAGGTCCCAGATAGCTAAAGCAGTGCTGAAAGAGAAGAACAAAGTAGGAGGACACCTACTTCCTGTTTTTAAAACATATTATACAGCAGCACTAATCAAAACAACATGATACTGGTGTAACATAAGATACATAGACGAATGGAATAGAATTGAAAGACCAGAAGTAAACCCACACATCCATGGTCAACTGAGTTTTGACAAGGGTGTTAAGTCCATTCAATAGGGAAAGAAAAGTTACTTCAATAAATGTTGGGAAAACTGGATTTCCACATGCAGAAAAATGACATAGGATTCATGCCTCATACCATACACAAAAACAAATTCAAAATTGATAAAATACTTAAATGTGTGGACTAAAGCCTTAAAATTGCTAGAGGAAAATGTAAGGGCAATGCTGTCAGGACTAGCTTTTAACAATAGCTTATCTAATATAATCACAAAAGTACAAACAACAAAAGACAAATGAATGAGACCTCAGAAAAATTATAAACCTTTGCTCATTAAAAGATTTTACAAATTTGGAAAGACAAGCTACTGACTGGGAGAATATCTTCAGAAAACATATATCCAATAAGAATCAATAATCAAAATATATATAAAACTTCAACAACTTAACAAAAGGCAACCCAGTCATAAATGGGCAAATGACTTCAATAGACATTTCACCAAAGAGGACATTCAACTGGCCACCAAACACATGAAAAGATGCTCAGCATCATTAGGTACCAGAGGGATGCAAATCAAAAGTACAATGAGATGTCCTTTCACTCTCACTAGGATGGTTAAGATAAAACAAAAAGGAAAATAACAAATGCTGGCCAGCATGTGGGGAAATTGGAATGCTTATCCATTTCTGGTGAGAATGCAAAATGGTACAACCGTTGTGGAAAATAGTGTGGCAGTTTCTAAGAAAACTAAAACAGACCCATGTAGACTACCACGTGACTCAACAATTCCACTCCTAGGTGTATACCCAAAAGACTTGAAAGCAAAGACTCAGTGACTTGTACAAAAATGTCCATTGCAGCATTATGCACAATAGCCAAAAGGTGGCAATAACCTAAACAACCGTCAACAGATGAATAGATGAGCAAAATGTGGTACATACAATGGAATACTACCCAGCCAGTAGAAGAAACAGTCTTGACACATCCAACAATATGGATGGGGCTTGATGATATTATGGTGAGTGAAATAGGTAGATCACAACAGGACAAATACTGTATGTCTTCACTTATATGAAAATACAAGAAAAGGCAAAATTACAGGAACCAAAGTTTATTAGTGGGAGAGGGAAAGGGGGGTTAATAGTGATGGAAAAATTGTATTGATTAAGGGTAGTGTTGCACAGCCAATAATTGTAATTGCTGTGAATGAGTTGTACAACAGTAAAAAGCTGATTTGGCAAAAGTTGTGTGATAGGTATAGTTACAACACAAAATTTTGTACAATACTTACGTACACAAAAAACTCCAGAGAATTTAGTTCCTCGGTTTCTAGGTTTAGGGCCATGGTTTCATGACCTTAATTGGCCTATTAATGTGTTCACTGCTTCTGTTCTACCTCCTAGTTCATTGTGTAGGACATGGAGTCTTAAAAGCTTGAAAGCAGCCCATCAAAGGCATGACAATTTGTCTCTATTAACCCGGAGAACACAGGAAAAAGGAGAGACAGGAGAAGAAGGAGCATATGTGAAGTGAAGTGAATTGCCTCCGTGAACAGCTGCCTCATTTGACATGAGACCAGAAGAACTGCATGGTCCCTGGCTACTATTATTGTTATGTTGTTAAATGCCATTGAGTCATGTCCTACTCTTAGCAGCTCTATGAACAAGAGAATGAAACACTGCCCAGTTCTGTACCATTCTCACAAGCGTTGCAATGTTTGAGTCCATAGCTGAAGCCATTGTGTCAGTCCTTCTCCTCTGGGGTCTTCCTCTTTTTTATGACACTCTACTTTACCAAGCATGATGTCCTTCTCCAGGGACTGGTCCCTCCTGACAACATATCCAAAGAACATGAGGCAAATTCTCACCATCCTCCCTTCCAAGGAGAATTCTGGCTGTATTTCTTCCAAGACAGACTTATTTGCTCTTCTGGTAGTCCATAATATAGTCAGTATTCTTCACCAACACCATAATTCAAAGGCATCAATTCTTCAGCCTTCCTTATTCATTCTCTGGGTTTCAAAGTGATATCTTTGCTTTTTAATACTTTAAAGAGGTCTTTTGATTGCTTGACTACTGTTTCCTGAGGTGTTGATCGTAGATCCAAGTAAAATGAAATCCTCGACAAATGCAATGTATTCTCTATTTATCACGCTGTTGCTTATTGATCCAGTTGTGAGGATTTTCGTATGCTTTATGTTGAGGTATAATTCATACTGAAGGCTGAAGTTTTTGATTTTCATCAGTAAATGCTTCAAGTCTGCTTCACTTTCAGCAAGCAAGGTTGTGTCATCTGCATATCACAAGTTGTTAATGAGTCTTCCTCCAATCCTGATGGCCCATTCTTCTCATATAGTCTAGCTTCTCAGATTATTTGCTCAGCATACAGATTAAATAAGTATAGTAAAAGGATACATCCTTGAGCCACAGCTTTCTTGTCTTTAAACCATGCAGTATCCCCTTGTTCTGTTCAAATGACTGCCTCTCGGTTTTTGCTCAGGTTCCAAATGAGCACAGTTAAGTTCTCTGGAATTTCCATTCTTCCCAATGTTATCCATAGTTTGTTAAGATACACACAGTCAAATGTCTTTGCATAGTCAGTAAAACATATGTAAACACCTTTCTGGTATTCTCTGCTTTCAACCAAGATTCACTTCACATCAGCAATTATATCCCTCTTCTGAATCTGGCTTGAATTTCTGGCAGTTCCATAAGGATGTATTGCTGCAACCATTTTTAAATTATCTTCATTGAAATTTTACTGCCTGTGATAATAATGATATTTTTTGATAATTTCAGCATTCCTTTAGATCAACTTTCTTTGGAATGTGAACAAATATGGATCTCTTCAGTCAGTTGGCCAAGTAGCTCTCTTCCACATGTCTTGGCATATATGAGTGAGCACCTCCAGTGCTGCATCCATTTGTTGAAACATCTCAGTTGGTATTCCATTTATTTCTGGATCCTTGTTTTTTGTCAATACCTCAGTGCAGCTTTGGCTTCTTCCTTCGATATCACCAGTTTTTGATCATATGCTACCTCCTGAAATGGTTGAATGTTGACCAATTCTTTTTGGTACAGTGAATCTATATATTCCTGCTATCTTCTTGTGATGCTTTCTGCATCGTTCAGTGCTCTGCCCATAGAATACTTCAAAATTTTAACTGGAGGCTTGAATTTTTTCTGCAGTTTTCAGATTGAGAAACATCAAGCATGTTCTTTCTTTTTGGTTTTTTAACTCCAGGTCTTTGCACTTTTCATTATAATATTTTTCTTTGTCTTCTCAAGCTGCCCTTTGAAATCTTCTTTTCAGCTCATTTACTCCATCATTTCTTCCATTCACTTCAGCTTCTCCAAGTTCAAGATAAAGTTTCAGAGTCTCTTCTGACATTCATTTTTTACTTTTCTTTCTCTCCTGTATTTTTAATGACCTTTTACTTTCTTCATGTATGATGTCTTTAACGTCAATGGGTCAAATCTATTTTTGAGATGGTCTCCAAATTCAGGTGCGATATACTTAAGATTGTATTTTGTTTCTTGTGGACGTATTTTAATTTTCTTCAGCTTCAACCTGAACTTGCATATGAGCAATTGATGATCTGTTAAGCAGTCAGCCAGTGGCCTTGTTCTGACAGATGAAATTGAATTTTACCATAGTCTCTTTCCACAGGTGTAGTCAATTTGACTTCTGTGTATGCCATCTGGGAAGGTCCACATGTATAGTCACCTCTAACGTTGTTGAAAAAAGGCATTTGCAATGAATAAGCTATTGATCTTGCAAAACTATATAATTTCTGTCACAAATGCCACATTTTCCAACTACATGTCCTTCTTGGTTTCCAACATTCACATCCCAATTACCAGTAATTTTCAATGCATCTTGATTGCGTGTTTGATCAATTTCAGACTGCAGAAGTTGATAACAGTCTTCAATTTCCCCATCTTTTGGTTAGTGGTTAGTGTGTTAATTTGAATAATAGCTGCATTTACTGGAATTTCTTCTAGGCATATGGATATTATCCTGTCATTGATAGCATTGTACTTCAGGATAGATTTTGAAATTTTTGTGACAGTGAATGTAACATCATTACTTTTCAATTTTTCATTCCAGGCAATAAGTTTGTCTTATTCAAAATGGTCTATACCAGTCCAATCAGCTCACAAAAGTCTAGGATATCAATCTTCAAGCTTTCCTTTTCGTTTTTGATGACTTCTAATTGTCCTAAATTCATATTTCCTACATTTCATGCTGTGATTATTAATTGATGTTTGCTACTATTTTTTTCTTACTTTAAGTCTTGTCGCATCAGCAAATGAAAGTCCCAAAATCTTGACTCCATCCACTTCATCAAGGTTGCCTGTACTTTGAGGAGGTTGCTCTTCCATAGTCTGTTTTGAGTGTCTGCCAACCTGAGTGGCTCATCTTCCGGCACTATGTCAGACAATGTTCCCCTGCCGTTCATAAGGTTTTCATTGGTTAATTTTTTCATAAGCAGACCTCCAGGCCCTTTTTCCTAGTCTGGCTTAGTCTGAAAGCTCCACCGAAACCTGTCTATCATGGGTGACCCTGCTGGTATTTGAAATACTAATTGCATAGCTTCCAGTAACATAGCAGCACAAAAGCCAATCTAGTAGGACAAACTGACAGATGCATGTGGAGACTACCATTGCTGAATATTTCCTTCAAAGATTCTATAGACAAAGGGGGAAAGGAACAACAGAATTTCACATTCTCAGATTATAGACTTTCCGGAGCCATAGGGGCTTGATGGACCCCTGAAACTATTGCCATGAGGAAATCTTTAAACAATAAGTCAAAAATATTCCCTGAAGTCTTCTAAAAACCAAACAATGGTTTAGCTTTACTAGTAAAAAATATCTGCCTTGAGCAGTATACTCTTTTAAGAACTATCTATATGAGGTTACAGTGACTGCAGCAACTCTAATGATTAGATAGGAATCATAGGGGTCAGTGAATTTACATTAACGGAGGAGGAACAACTCAGAAAAAGAGGGTGAGAATGGTTGCACAACAAGTAGAATGTAATCAGTGCCACTGAATTATACATGTAGAAACTGTTGATGTATGTTCTGGTATATATATGCTCAACAAAAACAAAGTACAATTTTCTCAAAAAATAAAATAAAAATAAAACTGTCCAGTGATAAAAATACACAGCCGTGAATTTCAATCACAAAAACATTTAAAACACTTATAATTCAATTTGAAATCCATTTAATTCCAAATATGTAGGGCCTTGAAATAAAAAATTATGTTAGTGAGGTAAAGCCAACATGGCAGTATAGACGGAAGTACCACACCATCCCTCCACAGCAAAGGCCCCAAAAAACTAAGTAAAACAGAGACAAACATCAATCCTGGAGCCCTAACTCTTAAATAAAGAGTTAAAGGACTCAACCAAGCACCCAAGGGAATAAGAAACTGACTGAAAACAGAGAAGAATGAGAGATAGAGAGTGGAGGTCCCTTATCAGCTAATGCAGCATTGGTTCACCATCTTGGACTCCTCAGCCACCGAGATCAATGGATGGGAATACGGGAAGGCAGCTTCACAGAGCTCCTAGCAGTAGACAGAGCATTCAGTAACCAGCAGTACAAGCTTTCCCACCCCCCAGCCTTCATCCCCCTGCTCAGCTTCTGCCACTTCCTGGCAGTCTGCAGTTGCTTGGCTGGGGTGGGAGACACTGGCTCCATGCCACTTGGATTTGCCCCATCCACACTGGCTGGCTCCTTCAGTGCCATTTTTTGGCTTTGCTCTTAGTTTTTGTTTTGTTTTGATTTGTTTTTTGACATTTTTTGATTTCTTCTCTCTCTCACACCTCCTTCCTTTTCTTTCTCTTGAGTACCTGGTTCCATGTGCCATCACCACCCCTTCTAGGCAAACTGTGCAGTGCCTAGCAGCTTGGGAGATACTTCCCAGTCCATGCCACCACACCAGTGGGTTTCCTAAGGGCATTTTTTGTTTCTTTCATTCTTGGTTTTCTGTGTCTCTCTGCCTTCCTTCCTTACCCTTCTCCTGGTGTCATGTGCCATGTCTGCTCCTTCTGGATGGGCTGTGTAGTGCTGCTCAGCTGGAGACCCACTTCAGGTGGGTTCCCTTGGGCATTCCTCTTTTCTGCCTTTCTTTTTTTCTTGGTATCTTGTCTCTCTCTACACCCCCCCTTCTTTTCCTTCCTCCCAACCACCAGGCTTATTTTTTTCTTTCTTTCTTTTTTTTTTATTGGTTTCTTGTCTCTCTCTATATTCCTAGAATTCATTTCTACCGAACACCTAGCCATGTGTGCCTTTCTCCTTTTTTTTTTTTAATCTAGTTTCTTGTCTCTCTCTCCTTTCCTTTCTCCTGCCCATCTAGCTTTGTGTGCCACATCTGTTCATTTTTGTCTGGCTGTGCCTCACTGCCTGGCTTGAAAACCACTGGCACATGGCTTCCCTGGATCTGCACCACTCCAATGGCAGGCTCCCTCAGCACTTTTTTTTTGGTCTCCTATTTCTCCCTCCTCTTCCTCTTCTTTCCCACACACACTTAGCTCCACATATCACAGCATCCCCTCTCCCTCCTGCTATCTGCACCCTGTGGTGAACACTGCACCCTGAGCAGCACAGGCATGGTCTATCAGAACATGCCCTGCACTGACCCCGGCCCCACTCTTTCAGCCCCAGTACATGCCACGAACAACCTATCCCACCCCCTCCCATTCTACTGGACCTCCCCTTCTGTACCATAGCTGAGGGACTGGCCCAGCCCATTAGACAAAATGATGAGAAGCATCATGCCCAAAGACAAGAAAACAACAAAGAACACCCAGACTGCCTGGTCAGACAAAACCAAATAGAAGAAAGAAGAACGAAACAAACAAATCTACAATCAAAAATGAAGAAAATAGCTACTGAATGTCCCAAAGACAGCAGACAATATCAAAACATATTAAAATAACAGGACAGGATAGACCCAGTAGGTGTCAAAAGTAAAATACCAGATGACCTTCCAGTAGAAGAAAAAGCACTGGAACTACCTGATAGGGAATCCAAATCTCCAAGAGCTATCCAAAAGTTGAAGCAAAAAGCAGACAAAAAAAAAAAAAAAAATGAGGAAAAAAAAAAAAAGACAAAATCATGGAAAGGACAAACAAAACAATGGAAGAATTAAGGAAAATAATACAGGAAAAAAATGTCAAAATAAATTCACAGCTAGAAATCATACGAAAATAGCAATTAGAAATCCTAAAGATAAACAACAAGAGTTCAGAAATGGACAGTGTCATAGAAGGTCTGAAGAGCAGATTTGAAACCATGGAAGACAGGGTCAGTGAAATTGAAGACAAACACTTGAATGCCACTTTGAGGAAAAATCAGAAAAAAAAGAAAGGAAGAAAAATGAAGAAACCCTGAAAATGATTTGGAATAAAATCAAAAGCAAAAATTTGTGAGTGATCAGAGTTCCAGAGTAGAGGGAGAAAACAGAAAACAAGGAGAGGATCACTGAAGAACTGCTGACAGAAAATTTCCCTAATATCATGAAAGATGAGAAGCTGACCATCCATGAAGTGCAACGAAACCCATATAGGATAGATATCAAGAGGAATTCACCAAGGCATATCATAATCACTCTAACTAAAACCGAACACAAAGAAAAAATCCTGAATGCAGTTTGAGAAAAACAAAAAGTCACATACACAGGGGAGACAATAAGACTAAGCTCTGATTACTCAGCAGAAACCATGCAGGTAAGAAAGTAATGGGATGATGTATATAAAACCTTAAAAGAAAAAAAAAAAAAAAAAAGCTTAATTTCCAGCCAAGAATAATAATAAAAAAAAAGAATAATATACCCAGAAAAACTCTCACTCAAATATGATGGTGAAATTAGGACATTTTCAGATAAACAAAAATATGTAGAAAGCAAACCAAGCTCACAAGAATTATTTAAAGGGAGTTCTTCAATTTGAGAACAAACAACATCAAATGACAGCCTGAATCTAGGACACAAGACTACATCAGCCAGATACCAACCTAGGTAATGAGCTTTCAAGGAATAATCAAAACTGAATGATTTACAACAGGGAACCAGAAAGGTTAATCTGAAAGTGAAAACAATGCCAGAACAATAAAAGAAGAATAAATGATATAGGTATAGAAGTTTCAAACGAAGAAGAAGGCAAGGCGATACCAAATAATAAAAGACTGGTACAAACTTAGGAAGATAAAGATAAATTTCAAGGTAAGCACAAAGAATATTAACAAACTGACTCATCAAAATAAAGAATAAAAAATAAAGTCTCAGTAAGCACAAAATCTAAAAAAACAAAAGAAATGGAAAAAAATCGACAGACAAAGGAATTCAGCACAGGAGAGTAAGAGGAATAACAACAACAAAAAAGCCAGCACACACACACACACAAATACAAACTGACAGCAATGAACTCACGCCTATCAATAATTACACTGAATGTAAATGGCCTTAATGCACCCATTAAGAGACAGTGACAGAACAGATACAAAATCAGGATCCATCAATATGCTGTCTACAAGAGACACATCTTAGAAACAAAGCCACAAATTTATTAAAAATCAAAGGATGGAAAAAAAAAATCAAGCAAACAACTACCAAAAAAGTGCAGGAGTGCCAAAACTAATCTTGGATTAAATAGACTTTAAAATAAAATCCACCATAAAAGACAAAGAAAGACATTACATAATGATTAAAGGGATGATCCATCATGAAGACATAAACATAATAAAAATCTACACACAAAATGACAGGGCTCCAAAATACATAAAATAAACTCTAACAGCACTGAAAAGAGAAATTGACAGTTCCACAATAATGGTAGGCTAGTTAACACACCACCCTCAGTAAATGACAGAACATCTAGAAAGAAACTCAACACAAGATGCAAAAGATCTAAAGGCCACAATCAGCCAACTTGACCTCATACACGTATATAGAATACTAGACCCAATAGCTGCAAAGTACACATTCTTTTCTAATGCATATGGAATATTCTCCAGAATAGGCCACATCTTAGGCCGTAAAGCAACCCCAAACAAAATCCAAATATTGATAGATACAAAGTATCTTCTCTGATCATAACACCATCAAATTAGAAATTAACAACAGGAGGAGCAAGGAAAAAAAAATCAATTACACCCCACTTAAAAACTACTGGGTAATAGAAGAAATCAAAAATGGAATTAAAAAATTCTAGAATCAAACAAGAATGAAAGCACCTCATGCCAAAACCTTTGGAACACAGCACATATAGTGCTCAGAGGTCAATTTATAGCTATAGATGTATACATCAAAAGAGAAGAAAGGGACAAAATCAAAACATTAGCTACACAACTTGAACAAATCGAAAGAGAACAGCAAAAGAAGCTCACAGCCACCAGAAGAAAGGAAATAATAAAGATCAGAGCAGAAATAAATGAAATACAGAACAGAAAAACAATAGAAAGAATCAACAAAACCAAAAGTTGGTTCTCTGAAAGGATAAACAAAATTGACAAACCACTGACCTAAGTGAGAAAAGGAAAACAGGAGAGGTTGAAATAACCCAAATAAAAAATGAAATGGGGGACATTACAACAGACCCAACTGAAATAAAAACGATCATAACAGAGTATTATGAAAAACTATACTCCAACAAATTTAGAAAACTAAAGGAAATGGATGAATTTCTACAAACACGCTACCCACCTAAACTAACTGAAGTTGAAAATCTGAACAGACCCATATCAAAAGAAGATATTGAAAAGGTAATAAAAAACTGTCAACAACAACAACAAAAAACCCTTGCCCAGATGGCTTCACTGGGGAATTCTATCAAACACTCAGAGAAGAGCTCACACCAGTACCACTCAAATTATTTCACAGTGATACTTCCAAATTCATGTTATGCAGTTGGTATAACCCCGATGCCAAAACCAGGTGGAGATGCCAAAAAAAAAGAGAGAAAATTACAGACCAATATCTCTCATGAATGTAGATGCAAAATTCTCAACAAAACTCTAGCCAATAGAATTAGGGATCATATCAAAAAAAAAAAAAAAATACACCATGACCAAATGGGATTCATACCAGGTATGCAAGGATGGTTCGACACTAGAAAATCAACCAACACAATCCACCACATAAATAATAGAATCACATGATCATTTCAATCGATGCAGAAAATGCATTTGACAAAGTCCAATACCCATTCCTGATAAAAACTTTCAATAACATAAGTATGGAAGGGAAATCCCTCAACATAATAAAGGGCATCTATATAAAATCAACAGCCAACATCACTCTTGATGGAGAGAGGCTGAAAATATTCTCCTTGAGAACAGGAGCAAGACCGGGGTGCCCTTTATCACCATGTCTATTTAACATTGTGGTAGAAAACCTACCTAGGGCAATAAGGCAAGAAACAGAAATAAAGGACATCCAAATTGGTAATGAAGAAGTAAAATTGTCCCTATTTGCAGATGGTATGATACTATATATTCAAAACCCAAAAGGCTCCATAAGAAAACTACTGTAACTAATAGATTCAGCAGAGCAGCAGGATACAAGATAAACATGCAAAAATCAGTTGGATTCCTACACACCAATAAAGAGGACAAAAAGGAAATCAGCAAACCAATATCATTTATAATAAAAAAAAAAAAAATTTTTTTTTTTTTTTTTTTTATAATAGCCCCCCCAAAATAAAATACTTAGGAACAAACCTAATCAGGGACGTAAAGGACCTATACCAAGAAAACTACAGAACACTACGGCCAGAAATCAAAAGAGATCTATGTAAGTGGGGAAACATTCCTTAATCGTGCATAGGTAGACTCAACTTTGTGCAAAAAGTCAATTCTGGCCAAAGCAGTCCACAAATACATTGTAATCCCCATCCAAGTATCAACAGCATTCTTTAAAAAGATGGAAAAAACTAATCACTAACTTTATATGGAAAGGGAAGAGGCTCCAGATAAGTAAAGCACTATTGAAGAAGAAGAGTAAAGCAGAAGGACTCACACTACCTGACCTCAGAATCTGCTACACAGCTACAGTAGTCAAAACAGACTGGTACTGGTACAACAACAGATACTTCGACCAATGGAACAGAATTGAGAATCTAGGTGTAAATCCATCCACCGATGGACACCTGATCTTTGACAAGGGCCCAAAGTCCATCAAATGGGAAAAAGACTGTCTTTTTAACAAATTGTGCTGGAAAAACCCGATGTCTGTTTGCAAAAAAATGAAACAGAACGCATACCTCACACAATACACAAAAAATAATTCAAAATGGATCAAAGACCTAAATATAAAACACAAAACTATAAAGATCATAGAAGAAAAATAGAATCAAAGCTAGAAATCCTAATACATAGCACTTAGAAGATAAAAACCATAACTAACAATACAAAACCCCAGAAAATAACTAGATAACTGGAATCTTCTAAAAATTAAACACTTATGCTCATCAAAAGACTTCACTAAAAGAGCAGAAAGAGAACGTACAGACTGGGAAAATATTTTTGTCTGTGATAAATCCAACAAAGGTCTAATCTCTAAAATCTACAAGAAAATCCAACAACTCTAGAATAAAAAGACAAGTGGTCCATTTAAAAATGGGCAAATGAAATGAATAGACACTTCACCAAAGAAGACATTAAAGCTGCCCAAAGACTTATGAGGAAATGTTTGTGATCACTAGCCAATACCGAAATGCAAATCAAAACCAGAATGAGATATGATCTCACCCTGGAATTAGTGGCACAAATCAAAACAACAGAAAATAGCAAATGTTGGAGAGAATGTGAGGAGATTGGAACTGTTTTGCATTGCTGGTGGGAATGCAAAATGATATATACATTTTGGAAAATGATATGTCACTTCTTTAGAAAGCTAGAAATAGAAATACCATATGATCCATCACTCCCACTCCTAGGAATATATCCTAGAGAAATAAGAACCTTCACACGAATAGACATATGCACACCCATGTTCACTGCAGTGTTGTTCAGAATAGCTAAAAGACGGAAACAACTTAGATGCCCATCAACAGATGAATGGATAAACTATGGTACATATACACAATGAAGTAATACACAAAGATAAAAAACAATGATGAATCTTCAAAGCATCTCACAACATGGATGAATCTGGAGGGCATTATGCTGAGTGAAATCAGTCAATCACAAAAAGGCAAACATTGTATGAGAACACTACTATCAAAACTCATGGAAAAGTTTACATGCAAAAAGAAACCATCTTTGGTGGTTACAAGGTGGGGAGGTGTGAGGATGGAAAAACACTAAATAGACAAGTGGTAACGTTGGTGGGGGATAGGCAGTTCACAATACTGGGGAAGCCAGCACAACTTGTATAAGGCGAGGTCATGGAAGCTCCATAGACACTTCCATATTCCCTGAGGGACCAAATTACTGGACTGAGGGCTGTTGGTGACTATGGTCTCAGGGAACATCTAGCTCAATTGGCATAACATAGTCTATAAAGAAAATATTCTACACTCTACTTTGATGAATAGAATCTGGGGTCTTCGAAGCTTGGCAGGGGCCATCTAAGATACTCCACTGGTCTTACCCCTTCGGGTACAAGGGATAATAAAGAAAACCAAAGACACAAAGGAAAGATTAGTCCAAAGAACTAATGGACGGCAACTACCACAGCCTCCACAAGACTGAGTCTAGCACAACTATATGGTGCCTGGCTACAATCACTGACGGCTCTGACAGGGATCACAATAAAGGGTCCCTGCCAGAGGTGGAGAAAAATGTAGAACAAAATTCTAGGTCAAAAAGAAAGACCAGACTTACTGGTCAGAGACTGGAGAAACTCTGAGAGTATACCCCCGGATGCATTTTTAGCTCAGAAATGAAGTCACTCCTGAGGTTCACCCTTCAGCCAAAGACTAGACAGGCCCATGAAATGAAGGAGACTAAAGGGACACACCAGCCCAGGGGCAAGGACTAGAAGGCAGGAGGGGGCAGGAAAGCTGGAAATAGGGAACCCAGGTTCAAGAAGGGAGAGTGTTGACATGTCATGGGGATGGTAACCAATGCCATAAAACAATATGTGTACTAATTGTTTAAAGAGAAGCTAGTTTGGTCTGTAAATCTTCATCTAAAGTACAATAATTTTTTTTTAAAAAAATAAGCAAATGTCTGTAGAGAGATATCCTGTAAACTAACTACCATGATCCCATTTACCTTTGTTTTACATGTGTTCTCATAGTTCAATATAAACCAGTATTTAGAATTTGGTAAGAACTTTAATTTGGAAATAAATTTAGTTTTAAATAAGTAATAGTAATGTTGGCACCTAAGGTTTAGAAAAGGCATCCACCCCAGAGAGAGAACTTGAATTGCCTATATCATGAATCATTCTCTTCCAACTCCATGTTAAATCATTTTAGATAGTTTGATGAACTTAAAAATTCTGTATTTGTTTATCTTTGTTAAATTTATGAAAAATATAAAGATATAGAACATAGAAGTTTTTTGTGATATTTTTGTCATTGTTACTGTTGCTATTAATATAATTATTGTGTGGCTCTTGTTATTATTACTGATTACATCTTTCCCTGAAGAAAAATTACTGTTAATTTTCCCCATAATATTGAACACTTACAGGGGCAGAGCTTTTTCTTGCTCTGGGAGTGTTTTAATTATATGTCCAGCCTGCTGGCCCAGGCAAATCCCTCTCAGTAGGAACCTTGGTCATGATGCAAATGCACCACATGTATGCCTGGTCTATGCTGTGGAACAATGTATGTGAAAAATACAGCAATTAGTATGAATCTACTACTTCTCTCTGTGTAAATTCTTCCCTTATAAACCCTATGTTGCATCTGCCCCATTAGCATTATTGATGTATTACTACGATCTCTTTTGCAAACAGTTGATGCCCAACATGTGACAAACACTACTAAACCTGGTGCTATGTGTTTTGGAAGCTACAGAGTTTAACTGTACTCTAATGAATGGGAAGTTTTTCCAGCTAGGGGTGATACCAGCTTGTCAGGGAGGCTGGTAACTGAGTGTCCACTAATCTAAGAATGGTAAAGGCTGACAAGGATTCTGCCAACAAGATGCTGAAAGGTTAAAAAGATGCCTGCTTCAGGCCCCTGAAGGAATAGAACAACAGGAAAGGTATTGGTCATTTGAAGGAAAGTTGTTTTTGCTACAAAAGGAAAACACTGCAGTGTGACTGCTAGCAGTGAGAAAGTTCAGGTCCTTCACAGCTTGGAAAAGTTTGTAAAAATGTTTTATGGCTGAAAGATAAGAGAATGATACAATTCAAGGGAAAATCAGACCTAGCTGAGATGAAGCTACCAAATGAAACCAAATTCATTGCCGTGAAGTCAATTCTGACTTATGATGACCCTCTAGGACAGAGTAGAACTGCCCCATAGAGTTTCCAAGGATTGGCTGGTGGATTCTAACCGCAGACCTTTTGGTTAACAGCTGAGCTCTTACTAACTGCGCCACCAGGGCTTTACTAGTTGGAAATACAGAGGCTGCTCAAATCACAACCAAGGTGATATGTTGATGCCAAAACCTGGACTGGATTTTAGGATGAACAGGGTCAAGGACTAGATCAGGGACATGATCAAGCCCTTACCTTCCTGGAGAAAATGTCAAACATTCTTAAACTCACTAGACACTGGAGCCTAGATACTTATTCTAGCTTTTGTTCCTGAGTTGCTTTTCTCTCTGCAGAGTGTATATTTGATGTGGAAGATTGTTTACAGTTGTTATGACATCTGTGTTTCATTTTTTCGAAAGTCAGGGAAATGCATGGCCAAGAAAGGCCTATACTGGGGAAGCTGTACAATTGACACAAAGTTTGAGGTTAGTAAAAGAAAAAAAATACTTGGTTTTCTCAGAGATTAATGTAGGCATAGCTATTAGCCAATTCATTCTCCTAGTTTAATGGGCCCAACTGATCTGTGGAAGCCACTGGTGATTGGAATCTTTTTTTGAACCATAAAGTTTTAGACAAAATGGGGGTACCACACTATATGACATCAAAAGAGTACCTGAAAATACTACCACTACTACCACTAGGCATGCAGCCTTAGGCATAGCTAATAATTTTTTATAGCCGTATGGAAAGGAAGCCAAAATAAGTTTGTCTTTACCTGGCAAATCATGCCAATGATAGATTATCAACGGATTAGGCAAACCTTAACACAGTCGAGCTGTTGATGGATTCACAAATAATCTGTTACAATGTCTTTTTGAAACCTGCTTGTATTTTATTGCATATCATCCTAGCACAACTGGCTAATGCTTCCTGAATGAGGACAAAATCTAAGGCCACACCACTCAAGTGACAAACTCGGGATTTAAATGGATATTGAACCAAAGAAACACGAAAAATGAATTACTGGTCCTGCAACTACCAAGTGCAAAGAAGAAGGTCCAATTTCTGTTTGTTTTTTTTTTCTCTTTGGATATTGAAGACAATTCATCCTTCACTTGAGGAATTTTACACCAACTTCAGCACTAATTCACTCATACAATGATATTTGAATAGAAGTGCCTATGGTAAGGAGAATTGAAAGCAGTCCAAACAAAAGTAACCACCTGCCTTGGATCCCCGTATCTCCTTCGACCCTCTGGAACATCCAGGAAGCTGTGTAACTGAAACAAAATCTAAGGCTAGTAGAAGAATATGCATTTAGTTTTCTCACAGAAGAATTAGAATTAGGGTTTATTTTATTTATTTATTTATTTATTATAATTTTTATTGTGCTTTAAGTGGAAGTTTACAAATCAAGTCAGTCTCTCACACAAAAAGCCATATACACCTTGCTACACACTTCCAATTTCTCTCCCCCTAATGAGACAGCCCGCTCCCTCCCTCCACCCTCCCTTTTCGTATCCATTTCGCCAGTTTCTAACCCCCTCCACCCTCTCATCTCCCCTCCAGACAGGAGATGCCAACATAGTCTCAAGCGTCCACCTTATCCAAGAAGCTCACTCTTCACCAGCATCCCTCTCCAACACATTGTCCAGTCTAATCCATGTCTGAAGAGTTGGCTTCGGGAATGGTTTCTGTCCTGGGCCAACAGAAGGTCCGGGGGCCATGACCACCGGGGTCCTTCCAGCCTCAGTCAGACCATTAAGTATGGTCTTCTGAGAATTTGGGGTCTGCATCCCACTGCTCTCCTGCTCCCTCAGGGGTTCTCTGTTGTGTTCCCTGTCAGGGCAGTCATTGAGAATTAGGGTTTATTTTTAATATTCATATGGAGATAAATTGTAAAAACAGTTACACCTTTATACATTTAGCCAAAGCTAAATGTCTGTGGACCCTAAGAGAGAAAGAGTGTCTCATTGAAAGAAAATTTATGATTTTCATACTTAATATTCTCATCTTCCAATGAACTCTCTGAACAATAATGGCTAATATTGGCCCTTGAGACCTTAGCCTCCTTTTCTTTAAAAGTTAGCTATTCTTCCAACAGATTCAAAGACAATCTTGCTCACCACTTTCTGGAATTTCTGACACGATGGGGTTTTTATCACTGGATTTGATGCTTATAAATACAATGTGGTTCAATGATGAAAGAGCTTGTCTTCAAGGTGGGTGTGATGGACTGCTAGTGGCTATGGCATTGGATGCTCTGCATAATGGGCTGAAACTCAGATTTTGGTCCTGGGCACAGATGATATCACTCCATGTCTCATAGTGTGAATTCCTCATAAGGTAGGAAATTTAACTTCCTATCCGTCCCAGTGTTGTGGGAATCCATTGATACCCTACAACAACCTGATGTCAGTCATAAACAATGGAGTTGCTTATGTTTAATGAGCTTCCAAAGACTGGGGGAGGACTTGCTGAGAACCAAATCTGCAGAGCCCTAGAGGATTATTTGTTATCCCTGTTGGTAGCTTAGACCAGCTATGAACTGGCTCAGGTGAACTAAAGATACCATACAAGGTTGTTGCCAGGGTCTTTGGTATGTAGAACTTGGCTCTGTGCATGCACACTCCCTAGTATTTCTCCTCATCTTGGAGATTCCCTGATACATTTACTTGTGACTTACAGAGCCTAGGTTTTCCACAGCACCTCTTACTCCAATCTAAACATTCATAGCATGGAGTGGGGGCAGAACCCTTTCTGTCTCAAAGTGCTGTCTATAGAAAAATAATAATAAAACTTATATTCAGGTAATATGTATTTTTATTCATGGAGAAGCTCTCATAGGCAAAGATGTAAATTATGTTATAATTGCTTTTTGGCCACTTGGCTAAGGTCCATTGTAAATGATGTTACAAAGTCACATATAATAACATCTAAACAGTCTTTATAATTTTCAGGTTTAAGAAAAATAACATATTACTGTCCACTATTTCATGCAAAAATTCCTTGGCTATACAGAGGAAGAGGCTAATCAAGAATTTATGAACCAAAATATTAAAAAAATATTTTGAGAGTGACTCTTATTTTGCAAAATTTTTGGAAGAATTCTTTCTGTCACCAAAAATAACTGATAAACTGAGAATTCTCAATACCTGCATAAACTTAATTGAAAATCATAACTACCTTGTTAAATTATAGTAACATGTTCTGACAACTTTTATGGATTTAGAGAAGAAAGGACCTTTGAGTGAGTTTAAAAATGCTTCCCTGGCTTAAAAAAAAAAATCCTCACTTGTATTGTTTGGGTGGTGTTATAATTTCAGTTCTAAAGATTAATTATTAAAACTAGCAGAGCAGTATCTAAGTAGACTGAAAAAAGCTTCACTGTAATTATCCAATTTTAGACATAAAATCACTTGTATTAAAATTCTAACTCGTATTATCATAGAAAATTTCATCATTATACTTTTCAAAGAAAGAAAAGGAACAGTTAATCAAACTTTGGAAAGATTTTGCCCAAGAAATACAATTTGAAGAAATTGAAAAACAAAACTCTAGTTAATGGAGTTAAAAACAGTTTCTATCAATTAGAGAAAAACTGATTAATACTCTCTAGTTTTTTTTTTTTATCATTCATAGCCATAAAAACAAAATTTCTTGTGAATTGAGACTTTCAGAATGTGAAGAGAAAATTCTTTACAAGCCTCAGTTAGCAGTTGGGTGCAACCCTTGTAAGCATAATACATGATATAAAAAGTTAAATTTAAAGAAGCAATCTCAAATTTCTCATTGTAAAAGTTGAAAATCTTTTATCTGTAATTCTTACACTAACTCAATATCCAATATCTTCCCTAAGATGAGTATTTACATCCTCTAAATATAAACATAAAGCACAAAGAAAAAGTAAGAAAACTTTTCACAAAGATCCTTATTGATGCCTGAATTTTCTTCTAGCTTAACCTCAGACTGCTCTAAAATTACTATCATTTTATCTGTCTGTATTTCATAAAAGTTATTGGAAAACACTAAAGAAATGAAGAGCCCTAACCTGGTGTCTAAAATGAAAATAAAGGTGATGATAATAATAATTATTATATTTTTAAATCATTATCATCATTATTACATCTGATTTTAATGAGCATGTTCATAAATTACATATAATTAAAAGGAAGATAAAATCAATAATAATGCTATTTCTGGAAATATTGTAGTGTATAATCCTTTACTTTTTAAATAAATAAATGTACTTACATATACACACAGAAAGACATGCATTATTGTCATTCACATGTTATTTAATAACTTTTTAAACATAATAAATCATGTTTATATTTTATGCTAACACATCTACTTCTATAAAATAAGATAATGTAATGTAATTAATATGCTCAGACTAAGACAGAACAGGAAGAAAGTCCAGGCAACCTACTTCCAAAAATTAGACAATTTTCAAATAACAAAAGGACATAGCAATGGAACATGAGCCCTCTAGTTTTGGAAGAGACAGTGGCCGCAACAACGAACTCTGGCATGTCAACGATGGTGAAGATGGCGCAGGAATGCACAACGTTTTCTTCTGTTGTACATAAGGTAGCCATGAGTCAAAGCCCACTTAAGAGCAACTAACAACAATGCAAATATAATACAAAATATATATTGGAGGGTATAATTCTACTATAATTCAATATAATCATTTATTGTTGGCTATGTAATGTAATCATTTCCAAAAATAGGTCTTACAAAAGATACTGTGAAGTACCTTGGATCTATTTCTCTGTGCACATCCTTATTTATTTCATGAATCAGAGGCTGCATGAGACTTGAAGACTTTTGGCACAAATTTGCAATTGCTCTCTGGGCTTTGTAATGTGTGAATTTACTAGAATAATGAGGTACAACATATGGCTTCATGTTCACAGATGTACAATAAATGGCATTTATAAATTCTATTATAACTTAAAAATCTTAAAGCATATGTAAATTGCCATTTTAAAGTCAGTGTTCTTATGCATTTTTTCCTGAATGATAATTTTCTATAAATATAAAATTTTCATCTCCCCACAAAGAACTTTTTATGTAAGAAACTACAAATTGATACAGTCTCTACATTCTACATGAAATATTTGTGCTCAAGATTGTAAAATTGTAATGATGTTTAAAAACATTCCTCTCAGGCTTAGGGCTGTAATCAGGAGTTTAGAAAACCAGATGCTCTTTCTGTTCGGTAAGAATGTAATTGACAGTTTACTTGGAATCGTACATTTGTGCTAGATTGTTTTTCAAAATCTACAGCGATAATGAGGACAAGAGCAACAATGCCAATTACCTAGCATTTGCAATACCACTAACAGGGAAAAATGCAGCAAGATTTTAAAAACGTGAAAAGGAAAGGATATGAACTTATCGGTGAAAGTCTTCACTAAGTGGCCTTCACTTAAAAAGATCAATGAGAATCTTAAGTGGGAGTGTGTGAGGAAAAGATCCTTGAACCACAGCTTTAGGTCAGAATTAACATTATTTCTCTCTGTGCTGATAGAGATAATTGGGAAAAAAAGAAATATTCAACCCAACATACCCCTGAAGTTACGCCATTTCCATTTTCTTTAGAAGACACTCACAGGACAGGTGCGTCCACTGAAAACACGCACTCATGCTGGGGTGGAGAAGTAAACTACTCACCTGATACCCGTCATAATGACCGAATGGTATAGAGAAGGCACCAGTGGAACTTCTAAGAACTGCTTTTTCTTGTTGTTTTCTCTCCTTATCCCTATAGAAAAGGAAATACTTTCCTAAGGACGTTTTCAACGGACACTGTAGCAATTATCTTGACCTAACCTTTTTTTTTCTTTTTTTTTTGTGATTACTGGTGGTGCAGTAGTTAAGAGCTATGGCTGCTAACAAAGAGGTTGGTAGTTCAAATCCACTAGCTGCTCCTTGGAAAACATATGGGGCAGTTCTACTCTGTCCTATAAGGTCGCTATGAGTTGGAATCAACTCGATGACAATGGGTTTTTTTTTTTATTTTTGGTTATAGTGACCTCAAAATGATATTTGCATGTTTTCTCAAATGGAAAACAAAACAATGCAGATAGATTTTGTCAGGAAATCTATGCAAATCAACAAGCCTGCACTTTTTAATTTTGAAGTTTAGATATGAAGAATTAGCGGATAGAATACCTAAAATAACATAAGCAGGTAAATTCTGCAAAATTAATATTGGTTTAAATAAATGTCATTTTAAACATAAACTTCTAAGAACTAGAAAATGCCACGGTATTTTATTAGTGGTGGTATCACTTCAGTTAATAGGTAAATCATATACACGTTTTTCTTGTTGCTGTTATTAATTGCCTTCGAGTCGATTTTGACTCATGTCAACCCAAGGTGTTACAGAATGGAACTGCTCCATAGGGTTTTCTTAGCTGTAATCTTAACAGAAACAGATCTCCAGGACTTTTCTTCTGTGGAAACTCTGGGTTTACCCAGCCTTCAGGAGAACAATCAAACACAAATCGTTTGCACCACCTAAGAACCCTATCCTTTATATAAAACATAAAGATTATTTTTTCTTGCATCAAATCTTAGATATCTATATAATCTAAGAAATGTTTTCATAGACTATTTAAACCAGAACACATAATGAATGCTTTACTATTAACTCAAGGTTGGCTTCTAGAATGTTTACCGCGCTGGCTTTCACCAAAGGTACCTAGGAGATTTACATGTGAAATTTTCTCCAGTTGCATATGTCTCCCCTAGCCACCTGATCCAGAAGTTCTAAAAGTCTGCCACAGACTCGTCATGGCCATGATTGTGTCTTCAGGGATTTTTTTGATGTGCTTCTGTTGCCAGGCTAAAAGTGCAGGAGGTGATGAGGATAGATTGCCTGAATAATATTCACACTAAAAGTTTTTAATAAGATCTTTATAGTATTTTTTATTAGTATCATTCAAATTATCAAGATAATTATTAAGTCCATGGTGAATAGAGCAGAATTTTTAAATTATAAAGCCTAATATATTCAGTTATTGCCATCTTTGCATATACACACATGATAAAACAAAACTAACAAAGGGGAAAAAAAAAAGGCAAAAATATCCAGCACTAGTATAATGATCATATTTGTCTAAACTAGATAATTGTAAGCCATACTAACTTCCATCTATAGAGAACTGGCATGTTCATTACCTGAAACTGTTTTAAGTTTTATTAATAACAATTTCTCCAGAAATAATTTATTTTTCTGAAATTACTATTATTTTTAAAATTTTTATTGTGCTTTAAGTGAAAGCTTACAAATTGTCAGTCTCTCACACAAAAACTTAAATACACCTTGCTAAGAATACTCCCAATTGCTCCCCCTCAATGAGACAGCCCACTCCCTCCGTCCACTCTCTCTTTTCATGTCCATTCCACCAGCTTCTAACTCCTTCTACCCTCTCATCTCCCCTCCAAACAGGAGATGCCAACATAATCTCAGGTGTCCACCTGATCCAAGAAGCTTACTCCTCACCAGCATCCCTCTCCATCCCATTGTCTAGTCCAATCCCTGTCTGAAGAGTTGGCTTTGGAAGTGGTTTTTGTTCTGAACCAACAAAAGGTCTGGGGACCATGACCACCGGGGTCCTTCTACTCTCAGTCAGACCGTTAAGTCTGGTCTTTTTATGAGAATTTGGGGTCTGCATCCCACTGCTCTCCTGCTCCCTCAGAGGTTCTCTGTTGTGTTCCCTGTCAGGGCAGTCATTGGTTGTAACCGGGCACAGTCCAGTTCTCCTGGTCTCAGGGTGATGTAGTCTCTGGTTTATGTGGCCCTTTCTATCTCTTGGGCTCATAATTACCTTGTGCCATTGGTGTTCTTCATTCTTCTTTGTTCCGGGTGGTTTGAGACCAATTGATGCATCTTAGATGGCCGCTTGCTAGCATTTAAGACCCCAAACACCACTCTCCAAAGTGAGATGCAGAATGTTTTCTTAATAGATTTTATTATACCAATTGATTTAGATGTCCCCTGAAACCATGGTCCCCAAACCCCTGTCCCTGCTACGCTGGCCTTTGAAGCATTCAGCTTATTCAGGAATCTGCTTTTAGTTTACTCCAGTCGTGCTGACCCCACCTGTATTGTATGTTGACTTTCCCTCCTCCTAAAGTAGCTCTTATCTACTATCTAATTAGTGAATATCCCTCTCCCACCTCCCCTCCCTCCCCCTTCTCATAAGCATCAAAGAATATTTTCTTCTCTGTTTAAACTATTTCTTGAGTTCTTATAATAGTGGTTTCATACAATATTTGCCCTTTTGCAACTAATTTCACTCAACATAATGCCTTCTAGATTCCTCCATGTTATGAAATGTTTCACAGATTCATCACTATTCTTCATTGATGCATAGTATTCTATTGTATGAATATATCATAATTTACTCATCCATTCATCTGTTGATGGGCACCTTGGTTGCTTCCGTTTTTTTTTTTTTTTTTGCTATTGTAAACAGTGCTGCAGTGAACATGGGTGTGCATATATCTGTTCGTATAAAGGCTTTTATTTATCTAGGATATATTCCAAGGAGTGGGATTCCTGGATTGTATGGTAGTTCTATTTCTAGCTTTTGAAGGAAGCGCCAAATCAACTTCCAAAATGGTTGTACCATTTTACATTCCCACCAGCAGTGTAGAAGTGTTCCAGTCTCTCCACAGCCTCTCCAATATTGAGTATTTTGTGTTTTTTGGATTAATGCCAGCCTCTTTGGAGTGAAATAGAATCTCATTGTAGTTTTGATTTGCATTTCTCTAATGGCTAAGGATTGTGAGCATTTCCTCATGTATCTGTTAGCTACCTAAATGTCTTTTTTTTTAATGAAGTATCTGTTCATATCTTTTGCCCATTTTTTAATTGGGTTATTTGTCTTTTTGTAGTTGAATTTTTGCAGTTTCACGTAGATTTTAGAGATCAGCCACTGGTCAGAAATGTCATAGCTAAAAACTTTTTCCCAGTCTGTAGGTAATCTTTTTACGCTTTTGGTGAAGTCTTTGGATGAGCACAGGTGTTTGATTTTTAGGAGCTCCCAGTTATCTAGTTTTTTTTTTTTTTTTCCTGCATTGTTAGTAATGTTTTGTATACTGTTTATGCCATGTATTAGGGCTCCTAATGTTTCCCTATTGTTTCTTCCATGATCTTCATTGTTTTAGATTTTATATTTAGGTCTTTGATCCATTTTGAGTTAGTTTTTGTTCATGGTGTGAGATATGGGCCTTGTTTCATTTTTTTGCAGCTGGATATTCATTTATGCCACCACCATTTCTTAAAAAGATTGTTTTTTTTTCCCCTCCATTTAACTGTTTTGGGGACTTTGTCTAATATCAACTGCTCATATGTGGGTAGATTTATGTCTGGATTCTCAATTCTGTCCCACTGGTCTATGTATCTGTTGTTGTACCAGTACCATGTTGTTTTGACTACTTTCGTGGTATATGTTCTAAAATCAGGGAGAGTGAGGCCTCTTCGTTCTTCTTTTTCAGTAATTCTTTACTTATCTGGGGCCTCTTTCCCTTCCATATGAAGTTGGTGATTTGTTTTTCCATCTCATTAAAAAATGTCGTTGGAATTTGGATCAGAATTGCATTAAATCTGTAGACTGATTTTGGTAGAATAGACATTTTTACAATGTTAAATCTTCCTATCCATTTGTGTAGGTCTCTTTGGTTTCTTGCAGAAGTGTTTTGTAGTTTTCTTTGTATAAGTCTTTTACATCTCTGGTAAGATTTATTCCTAAGTATTGTATCTTTTTAGGGGCTACTGTAAATGGCATTGATTTGGTGATTTCCTCTTCAGTGTTCTTTTTGTTGGTGTTGAGGAATCCAACTGATTTTTGTATGTTTATCTTGTATCCTGATACACTGCTGAACTCTTCTATTAGTTTCAGTAGTTTTTTTGAGGATTCCTTAGGGTTTTCTGTGTATAAAATCATGTCTGAAATTATTTTTGATGTGAATATTAAAACTATGTTTGCTTCTAAATCATGTGGGCAATTTAGGAAGCAAGGACAAGATAGTAGTCTAAAAGATTAATTCTTAGTTGTTTGTAATGTTGAAAAAACTTTCTGATACTCTTTGTCTTTTTCAATACTATGGAAACAAATTTTGTTAAGATTAATCTTTGAATATATCAGCATTCTAATTTATGACATTTTTGATAGAGTACTAAAAAAATGATCATTGAGAGTAACAAAGTGGTGTCACTAACAGCATAAAATGTATTTTATACATAAATGCATTTTATACAGCATTCCATTGGGCCACTGAGCAAGTCCCTATTAGAGATTTTGTCTTACGTCCTTTGAGTACCCATGAGCTTACTGTAGTCCAGAGTAAGTAAGAAAATATTTAAACTAGCAGAAGAAAAAGGTGAATTGTCAGACAATCAGAAAAAAAAAAAAAAAAAAACAACTGGATAGATTTTTTATTTACAATTGCTGTCTTTAACTTCATGGAAAATATACTTATCACAAAGCTTTGATAGCACAAACACATCAATGAGGTTCCATTCTATTTTATATCATTGCAACAATGATAGAAAAACTAACTTATTGACCAGAATCTGTTTTCTTTAAAACGTAAAAAGGAGGTTTTAAAGATAACATTATTAAAGTTTAAAAATAATTATTTGAGTTCTGTTGATATTTCTAAACGTAAAGGAAGAATGATGTGATGAATTTTAAAAGTCTTTAAGTGTCCAAATGATGACGACAATGAAAATATTAAAAGAAGGTTATTGATATTGTTAAGCTTATGCTGAGGAGCATCTTAGCTTGCGTCTGCATATAAAACATTTGATGATATATATATATGTCTCACAGGTCGATTTCTTGAAAGCATTGAGATGACTGGTAGATGCTGTATAATCAGTATGAACACATTTCTGTGCCCAAGCTTCATATATTTTTCATTTATGCTTTAGAGTTTGTGGTTGTTTTACTGATGCACTTTTTTCTTTCTTTCTTTCTTTTTTTTTTTTTTTTGATTTGTTTGCTTGCTTTTCTTTTTCCTCTCTTGGTGTTTATTTACTTATTTTTAATTTTGCTTTGGTTGATGGTGTTTGAAGTAGGAGAGAACAACAAAAAAAAGTCCATTAATTTGTTACCTAGAAGACTTGTTGTTTTTCTCTGCAAATGAGTCTTTCCTTCCTTTTATCCTTATTCTTCTCTCCTTGCCATTTCACATCTGAAACAGGCTATTATGCCTGTTGTTCATTACAGAATTTAATTCACATCCAGAACAGACTTGTACCTGCAGGACATAATTCTTAAACACTTGAATTTTCTGTGCATCACTATTTCTCCTCCTCGGGTCAATTCCTATATGGGCATTTAAGGTCTTCCACAGTATTACTTAATAACAACAATGAGTCTGTCAGCTTGTCATACTGTGGGGGCTTGTGTGTTGCTGCGATGCTGGAAACTATGTCACCAGTATTCAAATACCAGCAGGGTCACCCGTGGCAGACAGGTTTCAGCTGAACTTCCAAACTAAGACAGACTAGGAAGAAGGACCAAGCAGTCTACTTCTGAAAAGAATTAGCCAGTGAAAACCTTATGAATAGCAGTGAGACATTGTATGATATAGTGCTAGAAAAAGAGTCCCTCAGATTGGAAAGCACTCAAAATACAACTGGGAAAAAACTGCCTCCTCAAAGTAGAGTCAACCCTAATGATGTGGAGGGAGTCAACCTTTCTGCATCTTTATTTGCTGATGTGGCAAGAGTCAAAATGAGAAGAAATAGCTCCAAACACCCATTACTAAGTGAAACATGGAATTATGAAGTATGAATCTAGGAAAATTAGAAATCATCAAAAAATGAAATGGAATGTGTAAACATCCGTACCTGAGGCATTAGTGAGCTGAAATGGATTGGTATTGGCCACTTTGAGTCGGACAATCTTATGGTCTACTGTGCAGGGGATGGCAACCTTGAAGAGGAATGGTGTTGCATTATCATCAAAAGGAGCATTTCAAGATCTAACCTGAAGTACAATGCTGTCAGTGACATGCTAATATCCATATGCTTATGTAGAAGAACAGTTAATATGACTATTATTCTCTGTGAAGCATCTCCTAACATGGATGAATCTGGAGGACATTTTGCTAAGTGAAATAAGTCAATCTCAAACGGACAAATACTGTCTGAGACCACTACTGCAAAAACTCATGAAAAGGTTCACATACAAAAAGAAACAATCTTTGATGGTTATGAGGAAGGGGAGGGGTTAGGATGGAAAAAAACACTAAATAGACAACAGATAAGTGGAAACTTTGGTGAAGGGTAAGACAGTATGCAATACTGGGGAAGCCAGCACAGCCTGTACAAGGCAAGGTCATGGTAGCTCCATAGACACATCCAAACTCCCTGAGGGACTGAATTGCTGGGCTGAGGGCTGTGGGGACCATGGTCTTGGGGAACATCTAGCTCAGCTGGCATAACATAGTTTATAAAGAATATGTTCTACATTCTACTTTGGTGAGTAGTGTCTGGGATCTTAGAAGCCTGTGAGTGGCCATCTAGGATACTCCACTGGCATCATCCCTTTTGGTGCATGGAAGAATGAAGAAAACTAAAGATACAGAAAAAAGATTAATCCAAAGGACTAATGAACCACATCTGCCATGGCCTCCACCAGACTGAGTCCAGTACAACTAGATGGTGCCTGGCTATGACCAATAACTGCTCTGACAGGGATCACAGTAGAGGGTCTTGGACAAAGCTGGAGAAAAATGTAGAAGAAAATTCTAACTCACAAAGAAAGAGCAGATTTGTTGGCCTGACAGAGGCTGGAGAAACCCTGAAAGTATGGCCCCCAGATACCCTTCCAGCTCAGTAATGAGGTCACTCCTGAGGTTCACCCTGCAGCCAAAGATTGAACAGGCGCATAGAAAAAACAAGACTAAAGGAGCACGCCAGCCCTGGGGCAGAGACTGGAAGGAGGAGGGAACAGGAAAGCTGATAATAGTGAACCCAGAGTTGAGAAGGGATAAAGTTGACATGTTGTGGGGTTGTTAACTACTGTCATAGGACAATGTGTATACTAACTGTTTGATGAGAAACTAGTTTGTTCTGTAACCCTTCATCCATAGTAGAAATTAAAAAAATAAAAAAAAATAATAAAAAAAAAGAAATGCTATGACCAAGTGGCATTCATGCCAGAAGTGCAGGAAAGGATGCAAAATGTTATTGCACCTATGTAACACTATGCTAGTGGTGCATGCTAATGCATGCAGACAAAATAAACCACTTAGAAGTGTGAGAATTGGAGAAAAATATATGACTATTCTTCAAATTTACACATCAACCACTAAGGACAAAGATGAAGAAATTAAAGTTTTTTTTTAACAACTTCTGCAGTCTGAAATTGATTGACATTTCAATCAGGTTGCATTAATAATTACCGGTGATTGGAATGCCAAAGTTAGAAACAAAGAAGGCTACAAGATCGGTAGTTGAAAAACACAGTCTTGGTGATAGAAATGATGCTGGAGATCACATGATAGAATTTTGCAAGATCGACGACATCTTCATTGTGAATACCTTTTTCAACAATATAAATGGTGACTGTGCACGTGGACCTCACCAGACGTGATAAACAGGAAAAAATTGACGGTGTCTGTGGAAAGCCACAATGGAAGAGCTGAATATCATCAGTCATTACAAGGCCAGGGCCCGACTGCAGAACAGACCATCACTTGTTCGTATGCAATTTCAAGATGATACTGAAGAAAATTAGAAAAGTCCACCAAAGTACAAACTTCAGTATATCTCACCTGAATTTAGAGAGAGTCTAAAGAATAGGTATGACACATTGAACACTAATGACTGAAGACCAGATGAGTTGTGGAAGGACATAATACATAAACACAGCAAGAGGTCATTTAAAGAGAAGAAAGAAAAAAAAAAAAGACCAAAGTGGATGTCAGAAACCCAGCCAGAGACTCTAAAACTTACTCTTCAATATCAAGCAGCTAAAGCAAAAGGAAGAAATCATGAAGTAACAGAGCTGAACAGATTTCAAAAGGCAGCTCATGAAGACAAAGTAAAGTATTATAATGACATGTGCAAAGACGTGGAGACAGAAAACTGAAAGGGAAGAACACACTCAGCCTTTCTCAAGCCAAAAGAACTGAAGAAAAAATTCAGGCATCAAGTTCCAATAAAGAAGAATTCTATGGGGAAAATATTAAACAACTCAGGAAGCATCAAAAGAAGGTGAAAGGAATACACAGAATCACCATACCAAAAAGAATTATTTGACATTTAACCATTTCAGGAGATAGCATGTGATCAAGAACCTACGGTACTGAAGGAAGAAGTCACGCTGCACTGACAGCACTGGTGAAAAACAAGGCTGCGGGAATTGACGGAATATCAATTGAGATGTTTTAACAACTGGGTGCAGCACTAGAAGTGCTCATTCATCTATGTCAAGAAATTTGGAAGAAATCTACCTGGCTAACCAACTGAAAGAGATCCATATTTATGCCTCTTTCCAAGAAAGGTCATCCGTCTGAATGTGGAAATTATCAATCAATATCATTAAAATGATGCACAAGTCAAATTTTGTTGAAGATCAGTCAAAAACTGCTTCAGCAGTATATCAACAGAGTATTGCCAGAAATTCAAGCCAGATTCAAAAGAGGATGTGGAACAATGGATGTCACTGCTGATTTTAGATGAACTCTCGCTGAAAGCAGAGAATACCAGGAAGATGTTTACCTGTGTTTTATTGATTATGCAAAGGCATTCAACTCTGTGGATCATAACACACAAAAAACAAACCCAGTGCCGTCGTAGCGACCCTATAGGACAGAGTAGAACTGCCCCATAGAGTTTCCAAGGAGCACCTGGTGGATTTGAACTGCTGACCCTTATGGTTAGCAGGCGTAGCACTTAACCACTACACCACCATCATAATAAATTATGGATAATATTGCAAAGAATGGGATTTCCGGAATGCTTAGTTGAGCTCATGAGGAACCTGTTCATAGATGAATAGGCAGTCATTTGAACAGAAAAAGGGGATACTGCGTGGTTTAAAGTTAAAAGAGATGTGCCTCAGGGTTGTATCCTTTCATCATACCTAATCAATCTGCATGCTGAGCAAATAATCTGAGAAGCTGGAGTATATGAAGAAGAACGGGGCATCAGGATTGGAGGAAAACTCAGTAAAAAACCTGCATTATGCAGATGACACAACCTTGCTTGTTGAAAGTGAAGAGGATTTGAAACACTTACTGATGAAGATCAAAGACCAAAGCCTTCAGTACGGATTGCACCTCAACATAATGAGAAAAAAAATCCTCACAAGTGGACCAATAAGCAACATCATGATACATGGAGAAAAGCTTTAATTTGTCGAGAATTTCATTTTACTTGGATCCACAACCAACCCCCACAGAAGCAACAGTCAAGAAATCGAAAGATGTATTGCATTGGATAAATCTGCAAAAGACCTCTTTAAAGTGTTGGAAAGCAAGAGATGTCACCTTGAAGACTAAGGTGTGACTGTCCCAAGCCTTGGTGTTTTCAATAGCCTCATGTGCATATGAAAGCTGGACAATGAATAAGGAAGGTCTAAGAAGAATTGACACCTTTGAATTGTGGTGTTGGTGAAGATTATTGAATATACCATGGACTGCCAAAATATGTATAGATCTGTCTTGGAAGAAGTACAACCAGAATCTCTCCTTAGAAGCAAAGACAGTGAGACTACATCTCACAAAGTTTGGACATGTTATCAGGAGTGATCAGTTCCTGAAGAAGGACATCATGCTGGGTAAAGTAGAGGGTCAGTGAAAGAGGAAGACCCTCAACAAAATGGATTGACACAGTGGCTACACCAGTGGGCTCAAGTACAACAATGAATGCAAGGATGACACAGGACTGTGCAGTGTTTCCTTCTGTTGTACACATGGTCACTATGAGTCAAAACTGACAACAGCAACGTAGTATTACCAGAAGTCCAGGGTTGTGCAAACAATTCATGTTCTAGCCTGCTAAATAAAAGATTGGGCTTTGAGTTCTCTCACAGGCTCCTTGACAGAAAGTTCTGAGAATTTACTTCTCAAAAATTATCCATTGAAAAACCTATGGGGCACAGTTTTACTCTGATACACACAAGCTCATCATAAGTCATAATGGACTCAACAGTAACTGGTTTGGTTGTAATATTTCTACTCCTTACTTAACAAAAACAAAAGCTATACCTGTTGCCATTGAGTCAGTTCTGCCTCATAGCAACCATATAGGACAGTGTAGGACTTTCCCATAGTGTTTCCAACACTGTAAATCTTTACAGAAGTAGGATGCATCATGTTTTTCCTGTAGAGTAGCTCATGAGTTCCAACCACCAAAATTTCATTTAGCAGCTCTGCACTTTACCATTGCACCACCAGGGTTCCTGGTCTTTACTTAGCAATCCCATTTTTTCTACTAGTCAGTTTTATTAAAAAAAAAAAAAAAAACCTGTGGCAAGTAAGTTCATTAACATGCAGCTCTCCCTGCCTAATGTGTCCTTCCTATCTTTTAATTTCATTAGAGAAAGTTTCTGCTTTAAAATTCCAGTTTAACTCCTACTGACTTCATGAAACCTTACCTGACAATTTCACTTCTCATTATGTTTTCCAGCTTTTTATAACATGTGTAATCTAATCATTGTTATATTAGATTATATATAACAATATATAATTTTCTTTCTGTATTATGTATCTTGTGTGCTTGTGCCCTACATGGATACTTTTGCTGAATAATTTTTAAGAAAGTTTAAAGTATATACAGAAATAATAACAAGTTGGTTTCTGCAGAAGCAAACACCAAACCGGAGTTTGGGGTAAAACAAAAAAACAAACTTATCATTGAGTTGATTCTGACTCATAGCAACCCCACAGGACAGAGTAGAATGGCCCCCATAGAGTTTCCAAGGAGCGCCTGGTGGATTCAAGCTGCCAGCCTTCTGTTTAGCAGCTGTCGCTCTTAACCACTATGCCACCAGGGTTTCCACTGACACTATAGGATAGAGTAAAACTTCCCACAGAGTTTCCAAAGCTGAATCTTTGTGGAAACAGAATGCCACATCTTTCTCTTGCAGAGCAAGGTATGATTTGAACCACTGACCTTTCAGAGCGCAGCTGAGCTGTTTCACAACTGCACCACGTGAAGTTTGGGGTATATTTATTGGGGATCAATACCATTCCAAAGCTGAGAAGAAAGTTCTTATTTGAATGGTGGTGGGGGCTGCATCTACAAGTGTGGGACAGAAATGTATCAAACTTATAAGTGTATACCTAGTTGCATTTTCTAAAAATATACACAGAATTTCTGTATTTTATCTGACTCTTCTATTTGGTTTTCTATTAAGTATAGGTCAGTTGCAAGAAGATTCCATTCAGTGATCCCAACTGTATATATACATTGGACAGAAGAGAGATGAACATAGCTCCAGTATTTCCATGATGAAATATTTCTATTTTTATTCAGCTATTTAGGATTATGCAAATGAAGTGCTGAACAATAATAATGACAAGAACAACAACAACAAAATGGTGTTCTCGCTTAGCTGGAGGAGTCAATCAAATCAACCTAAGTTATAAAAATTCAGTCATTTAGGTCCCATCATATATTTTCATTTTGTGTCTTCCATTATGAGTCCCTGGGTGATGCAAATGGTTAACCACATGGCTACGAACCTAAAGAATGGTGGTTTGAACCCACCCAGAGGTGCTTCAGAAGACAGGCTTGGTAATCTGCTTCTGAAAATTCACAGCCATGAAAACCATACAGAACCCAATTCTACTCCGCACCCAATGAGGTTGTCATGAGTTAGGACTGACTCAAGGGCAACTGGCTGTGTTTTTATATCTACCAATTAAATCTAAGCATCAGGGCCAAAATAAAAGCCATGCCAGAGATGCTGAGAGCAATTAATTAGTGGTTACAACTTCAAAATTCCAAAACAACTCTATAAGATCCCTAGGTAATCTTGAAGGACGCTAACTAATGTTTAATTACATATGATTAGCAAAGCCAGGGAAATGTAACACCAAGAATAACACAGAGCAGACTAAAACTAAAACACAAAAGGGTTAAAGAGTCAGGGAAAAAAGTTCCGAATCTTAAATAAATCAGTTTTCTTTTGATTAATATACATATATAGACATGAGCCCTGGTGGTACAATTGTTAAGAGCTACAGCTGCTTACCAAAGTTGGGCAGTTTGAATCCACTGCACGGGGCAGTTATGCTTTGTCCTATCGGGTCACTCTGAGTCAGAATCGACTTGACAGCAGCAATGGGTTTTATACATACATAATTGCAAAATGATTATTTTTAGCTTTTTAAAATATACAACATATGTAGAGAGCTGCGCTAATCATAAACATACAGTTTGATGAATTTTTACAAATTGAACATACTTAAGTAACCAAAATTAGATAAAAAAAAAAAAAATTGCCAGCCCCTCAACACTCTCCTCATACCCCTCTAATCAGTAATCTCATAAGACAATCACTATCCTGAGATCTAACAGCATATATTAGTTTTGTTTTGTTATAAAATAATTTTGAATTTTTAGAGTGGTTGCTAGTAAAGGAGAAAGAACTGGCATATGCTTCTCACTGAGATTCCCCATCTTAACCATATTTGTTCTTGTTCCGTTACTCTCTCACTCTTCCTCTATCATGCTCTGAACATTTTGCAAGCAAGCCTCAGATATACTGACATTATTCCCAATCAGCTGTAAATATGTAGCTGTGAGTTTTCTAAAAACAAATACGTTGTCCTACATACCATCTATATAGTTTTCCAGGTTAGGAAATCAACACTGATATTGAGCTGTCCTTTCTATAGGCCTCCTTCAAGTTTCACTATCCTAACGATGTCTTTTTTTTTGACTTCTTGCTCAGGATCTCATCTAAAAACAGAATAGTTGTCATCATGTGCTTTGTAATTTTAAATATTGTGCTCATGTTTGGCTGATATTTTTCTTGGGAATCCTGATGAATTTTGTGGAAGGATTTTTTTTTTTTTTTAGAGAAGATTTGTGTCTGTTTTTATTTTTTTCTCTAGAACACTACCATCCCAGAACCTTTCTTATCAATTTATCTGTCTTTGGATTCCTAGATGACAGAAATAATGAATTGTGTGCTGCAATCCTATGTGACTGTAGGACTATGGTAATGAATTTCAGGGGAGTTTTCTCCCATCTGAAGCTGAGATTGAAAAGTTTCCTCATCTCCCTTGCTAGGCAAGAGGATTTTTCTAACTCAGTCTTCCCCTGAAGATGTATCATTTTTAGAGCTCTAGCTTCATTAAGGATCTCATTTCCAATTCTTCTTCTTGAAAAGGCTGGTATCTTACCTCTTGTCTGTCTCTGGCTGTGACAACCCAAAATATTAAATTCTGTCTAAAACTCTCATTTTGATTTCCCTCTTCACAGATAGGAAATTCTTTACGCTTGGGTCCTGTGAATCTTCTTCTAAACTTTCTTTTAAGCTAAACATGTATTTAATGACATGTGTCGCATCCTAGCTAGCATTTTAGGTATTTTGTGACAGGGTGATTTTCACATGTACACACCCCTTTTTTGCATTGATACACCCCTTGTTAAATGCAGAATTCCTCTCTAAAAATATGCCTTCCTATTAGATTAATGTTCCCTCTAATGCATTTGTTCCCAAAGTCACCAGTTACTGTTCGTTAAACACAGTCACTTGTTTACATTTGATTTTAAACTTCGTAGTAACTACACATGATTTAATTTGAACTTCAATGACTCTTATTAAAGAGTTTCACAAATAATTAAATGTTTTAATATATTTGAAACTTCACATTTTAAAACATGAAATACATAAAATCAAAATAAAGCAAAATTTTTTTCATCTTTAAAATAGAAATATTTGACACAAGAACAAAAGTCTTTTAGATCACAAAGATAAAAATATAAGAATTTTCATAGATAATTTATATTTCATTAATTAACTTATTAAAAATGTACTGTATAAATAATATATGGGCATAACTTGTTCTCTCTGTCTCACTAGAAAGAAGTTGCCTGCAGGAAGTTCTCAATTAATTCTCCTATTTGATATCCTACAAGTACAAGATGAATTGCTGTAAAACTGTAAGAGGTGTGGGTGAGCTTTTATGTAAATACATTAATGATGGATTAAACAACTTTTTTTTTTAATATTTGTTTATTAACAAGACATTCCCTCCAGACTTAGAATACACTGAATTTGTTTATCCAGGGAACCGTTGGAAACGCACATGAGAAAGCAAGAAGTAAATCTTTAAGGAAATAAATTGGAATAGATTTCAAAGTATTCAGAATTTTGCAAATGAAATAATTTTATAATATTTGTGATAAGGAATTACTTTGCAAAAACAAACAAAAAAAAGATCAAAATACTGAAGTTTCAAAAATGAGCTTCAAAGAGAAGTGATTGTGGTTGAGAAAAAATAAACTCTCCAGGGTTCCTTCACTTTTCTATTGAGACCGAAAGTGCCAAGAATACATTATCTTTTCCCACTAGCTCGTTTTCTTTCTGTCTCTGTCTCTCTCTCTCTCTCCTCCTCCCAGTCTATCTACATAAGCAATTTATATTTCTATCAGCCTAAAGAAATTAATATATGTAGTTCATAAACACTTTGATTTTCTTTAATTGCATATATTTTTAATGAATTTTAGCCTGAACCCTAAAAATATAAATCAATTAGTATTGATGATATAATATCTTGAGTAGTTAAGATTGATAGTTATAGAAACTGTTTTTAATGGAAATTTTTAGCTATAAAGACCAAAAGAGACGAAAAATAGATTCAAGGAAAATATACAGAAACAGATATATAATCTAATTCTGTTTCTCCCAGTGGAGGAATTTTTCTTAAATTCCTATGCTCTCACCTGTTTTCTGCCTTACACCATTCAAGAGTTCTCATTATTCGTTATAATACTCTATCTCCAATTCTGAGCACCTTGTATATATAACTGATAAATAGTTTGATAAATTTGTTTGATAAAAACTGATAAATTTGTTTTCTACTTCTCCCTCATTGCCCTGCCTCTCTTCCCATAAGAGTACCTCAGGCCTAGGGGTCTTAAACATAATGGCATGCTCCTCCTAGCCTCTGGTGTGATGAGCCCACTCAGCCTTGTTCTTGGGTGTCTTGCTGACCCATCCGCTACGGAGGACAATAGGCCCTGATTTGACTTCTAGCTGTGACATACACAAGCTGTTCTCTTCTCATTTCAACACCAGACCATTCTCTGTTCAGCAACACTCTCTGTATCTCTTAACAGAACCTCTTGCTGGCCAGGAACCCACAACAAGCTTGATGTTGTGAAGCTGCCCTCAAAATTATCAAATTGATTCTGCCTTAGTCTGACTTGATGGCAACCAGTTTGGTTTTCGTTTGGTTAGTCTTTGCTAGTGTACTGCCTGGATATCATGTTGATCTCCTACTCCACTCTTAGAGTTTCTCTGGTTGTGTTGCCATGTACTAATGACTTGATTCTGACTCATAAGGATCCTACGTGGCAGAGTAGTACTGCCCCATAAAATTCCCTAGGCTGAGCCCTAGTGGCAGAATGGCTAAGTGCTTGGCTGCTAAGAAAAAGATCGGCTATTTGAACCCGCCAGCTGCTCTGCTGGAGAAAAGATCTGGCAATTTGCTCTCTTGAAACTAGGAAACCCTATGGGGCAGTTCTACTCTGTTATACGGGATCCCTGTGAGTCAGAATTGATTCGAGGGCAACTAACAAAAATAACCATCTTTATGGAAGCAAATTGCCAGGTCTTTTGTCCTGCAGACCTTTTGGTTAGCAGCTGAGCACTTAACCATTGCTCCACCAGGGCTCCATAGAGCTTTTCTAGGATATGGCTCATTTCCCCAGCTTTTGGTTGCAGTTTATTTGATTCCCACTCATAACGACCCCATGTGTGTCAGCAGAGAACTGTGCTCCATAGTGTTTTCAATGACTAGTTTTCCAGAAGTAATTGATCAGGCCTTCTGAGATGCCTCTGGATGGACTCCAACCTTTCAGTTAGCAGGTGAGCAAGTTAAGTGCACCACCAGGGAAGCCCTGGTTACAGGAGCGTAAGTTTCCCTGTTCGCTCTGTTCTCAAAGTTATATGGAAGTTCCTCTCTCTTCTCTTATTTTTCTCCACCCACACCTCCAAGGATTGATCAAGTTTGGGAGTTAGGCTAAACATCAGCGTCCAAATGTCAATGTTAAAGAGCTTAACTTAGCCTCCTTGCTTAAAATTGCAGTGGACCCTGTACTCTTGAATCCTTTGCTTTCTTATTCTTTTTTTTTATTTTTAGAAAACTTTTCACTTTTTAAAATATTATATAATTTACTTATTCTGTTTACTGTTTGTTTATTATCTAACGTGCAATGGGAGCATGCAAACTTCAGGAGGACAGGGATTTTATTTGTTCTGTTCCCTGGTATATATGTTCCAGGCAGCTAGAAAGGTGTCTATCACATAGTTGGCCATCAGTAAATAGATATTGAATAAATAAATGATTAAAACACACAGGCCAAACTCAGTACTTCTTTTTCTCTGCAGATCCCTCCTCTCAGTTTTCATCTCTTTGAGGGCCTTTTACTTCCTCCCTAAAAGATGGGGATATACCCTTACCACGTATTCTGCTTCTCCTTAACTTTCTCCTTCCACTAAAATCTCTATGCTCTGAGTCCACCAGGATCTAATTCTTCATATGAAAGAAAAGCTTTAAGAATACAGAAAGTGTGTATGTGTGTGTGTGTGTGTGTGTGCACATGTGTGTTTTAAGTAAATCGCTTTAGTGAATCACAATTACTTTGATTTGAAAATCCTGAGCTGTGACTTAAGAAATATATTTGCTAAGCCCATCTTTTGAAATCCTGGCCAAATCTGCCCTCTTTCAAACAGCACTGAAGGCCATCACCCAGTAGATGGAGAGAGCTGCAGAGTGACAATAATAATTTTATGAAAGAAAACACAGCAGGTTAAATGTTTACACGTGTCCGCAGGGCATTCCTTACTCTAGTAAATGTTTTGTTTGTTTTATCTTCTCACTTAAGATATTTACTTTCATCTTAATTCACCTCAGGACCCATGGTGGCACAGTGGTTAAGAGTTAAGCTGCTAACCAAGAAGTTCAGCAGTTTGAATCCATTGCTTCCTGGAAATCCTGTGGGGAGTTCTACTCTGTGTTTACAGTCACTCTGAGTCGACTTGATGGCAATGGGTTTTTGATTTGTTCTCCATTGAAAGCAATCTTTTGGAGCCTTGGCGGTGGCAGTGATTAAGAGCTACAGTGAGTTACTGCTAAACAAAATGGTCAGCAGCTTTAATCCATCAGCCGCTCCTTGGAAACCCTACGGGGCAGTTCTACTCTGTCCTGTAGGGTAGCTATGACTCGGAATCGCCTCAACGGGAACAGGTTTTTTTTTTTTTTTTTTCAATTTTTAGTTCACCTCCATCATTTTTTTAACAAGTGGGATCTAGGCTTCTCTGCAGGATTTTTTTTTTTCCTCCAGATTATCTGTCCAGATATAGCAAGTTTAGCTTGTTGTTGTTGGCTCCTATCAAGTCAATTCTCACTCATAACAACACCATGTGTGCAGAGTAGAACTGCTCTGTAAGGTTTTTAAGGTCATAACCTTTGAGAAGAAGATCATCAGGGCTGTCTTTGAACGGCTTCTGGGTGATTTAGAACCACCAACTTTTTGGCTAGTAGTGGAGTGCTTAACTGTTTGCACTACCCAGAGCCTAAAGAACTAGGGTTATTTTTCACCACCCTCAAGTAAGTTTTTCTATTTTTATTTTTTCCCCTTGAATCTACCTTCCCAAGAACTGGGTAAATTCTCACTCCCCTTGTTAGCTATAAGCGTGAGTCTCCAGGATGTTCCCTGTCTTTTATTTAATTCAGCCACTAGCAAAGACAAAGTTCCCTTGAGGAAGAAGAAATAAGACTCCAGTGACTCTACTTTGATCTAAAAAAGCAATTCTCAAAAATTAACCTATGTCAGAATCACCAGGAAGACTTGTTAAAAAACAGGTTTCTGGGACTCATCACAGAGCTTCTGATTCAGGTCTGTGCTGTTGTTGTTGTTGTTAGGTGCCATTGAGTCAGTTCCAACTCATAGCAATCCTATGTACAACAGAAGGAAATATTGCCAGGTCTTGTGCCATCCTCACAGTTGTTGCTATAGTTGATCCCATTGTTGCAGCCACTGTGTCAATTCATCTTGTTGAGAATCTTCCTCTTTTTTCACTGACCCTCTACTTTACCAAAGCATGATGTCCTTCTGCAGAGATTGGTCCCCTCTGATAACATTTCTAAAGTAAGAAAGATGAAGTCTTACCATTCTCAATGCTAAGGAACACTCTGGCTGTACTTCTGCCAAGACAGATTTATCTGTACTTCTGGCAGTCCATGGTATATTCAATATTCTTCACCAATACCACAACTCAAATGTGTCAATTCTTCTTTGGTCTTCCTTATTCATTGTCAAGCTTTTACATTAATATGAGGGGATTGAAAATATCATGGCTTAAGTCAGGTGCACCATAGTCATTGTAGTGGCATCTTTGTTTTTCAAAACTTTAAAGAGGTCTTTTGCAGCAGATTTGACTAATGCAATATACCATTTGATTTTTTGACTACTGCTTCCATGGACGCTGATTTTGGATCTAAGTAAAATTAAATTCTTGACAACTTCAATGTTTTCTCCATTTTTCATGGTTTATTGCTCCACTTGTGAGATTTTTTTGTTTTATGTTGACTTCATACTGAAGGCTTTGGACTTTCATCTTCATCAGCAAGTTCTTCAAGTCCTCTTCACTTTGGGCAACCAAGGTTTTGTCATCTGCACAACGCAGGTTGTCAATGAGTCTTTCTCCAATTCTGATGCTGAGTTCTTCTTCATATAGTCCAGCTTCTCATATTATCCGCTCAGTATGCAGATAAAATCAGTGCGGTAAAGGATGCAACCTGACACTCACCTTATCTGACTTTAAAGCATGTAGTATCCCCTTGTTCTGTTCAAATGATTGCCTCATGTTCAGCATAAACACAACTAAGCATCCTAGAAATCCTATTTTTCACAATTTTTCCCATAATTTGTTATGATCCACACATCAGATGCCTTGGGGTAGTCAATGAAACATAAGTAAACATCCTTCTGGTATTCTCTGTCTTCAGCTAAGATCTATCTGACATCAGCAATGATATTCCTCATTACACATTCTCTTCTGAACCTGGCTTGAATTTCTGCAGTTCACTGTTGATGTACAGCAACAGCTGATTTTTAATTACCTTTAGCAAAATTTTGCTTGCCTGTAATAGTAATGCTATTTTTTGACAATTTTCACATTTTGTTGAGTTACATTTCTTTGGAATAGGCTCAAATATGTATATCCTTCTTTTGAATGGATACCACCTGTCTGTCAGTTTGTCCTACTCTGGAGGCTTGTCTGCCCTCTGATGCTGAGACCTATGTCCCCAGTAATTCAAATAACAAAGGGTCACACATGGAGACAGGTTTTAGCAGAGCTTCCAGACAAAGAAAGACTAGGCAGAAGAACTACCAAAAAAAAATTAGCCAGTGAAAACCTTGTGAATAGTATCAAAACCTTGTCCGATACAGTGCTGGAAGATGAGTCCCTTAGGTTGGAAGGCATTCAGAATAAGACTGGGGAAGAGCTGCCTTCTCAAAATAAAGTCAACCTTAATGAAAAGGATGGAGTCAAGCTTTCAGAATCTTTATTTGATGAAGTGGCATGACTCACAATGAGAAGAAACAGCTGCAAATATCCATTAATATTTGGAAACTGTAATGTATGCCCACCCAACCCACTGTTGTCGAGTCTATTCCAACTCATAACGACCCTATAAGTCAGAGTAGAATGTATGAAACGTATGTATAAAATGTATGTAATGTATGAAATATGAATAAAAAATTGGCAGTCATCAAAAATGAAATGAAACACTTAAAGATTGATATCCTAGGCATTAGTGAGCTGAAATGGACTGGTATTGGCTATTTTGAATGAGACAATCATATGGTCTTCTAAGCTGGGAGTGACAAAACAAAGGATAAAGGTGTCACATTCATTGTCAAAAAAAATTTCAAGATCTATCTTGAAGTACATTGCTGTCAGTGACAGGATAATAGCTATATGCCTACAAGGAAAATCACTTAATAAGGCCATTATTCAAATTTATGCACCAACCACTAATGCCAAAGAAGAAGAAATTGAAGATTTTTACCAACTTCTGCAATCTGAAATTGATCGAACATGCAATCAATATGCATATGAATAAGTTCTTGGTTTTACAAAATTCTATCATACAATCTCTGGCTTTATTTCTATCGCCAAGGCCAGAGTTTTCAACAACTCCTCCTTCTTCTGGTGATTGGAATGCTAAAATTGGAAACAAAGAACTTATTCATCAGAAATACTTTTTTTTTTTCCAAAAAACATAAACCAATACTATACACACTGACCTTGCCAGACAGAATATACAGGAATCAAATCTACTTCTTCTGTGGAAAGAGATGATGGAGAAGCTCAATATCATCAGGCAGAACAAAGGTGACTGTGGAACAGATTACCAATTGCTCATATTCAAGTTCAAGTTGAAGAAAATTAAAACAAGTCCACGAGATCCAAAGAAAAATCTTGAGTATATCCCACCTGAATTTAGAGACCATCTCAAGAACATCGACTGCTAATGACCAAAGGCTGGAAGTGTTGTGGGATGACATCAAGGACATCACACATGAAGAATGCAAAAGGTCATTAAAAAGACAGGAAAGAAAGAAAAGACCAGAATGGATGTCAGAAGAGGCTCTGAAAATTCTTATATTTTTTAAAGTGAAAGGAAAAAATGATGATGTGAAAGAGTTGAACAGAAGATTGTGCAGAGTGGCTGGAGAAGACAAAGTAAAGTATTGTAATAAAATGTGCAAAGACCTGGAGTTAGAAATCCAAAAGGGAAGAACATGCTGGGCATTTCTCAAGCCGAAAAAACTGAATAAATAACTCAAGCCTCAAGTTGCAATTTTGAAGGATTCTTTGGGCAAAAAATTGAACAAGACAGAAAACATCAAAAGGAGATGGAAGGAACACAGAGTCATGGTACCATAAAGAATTAGTAGATGAAACATTTTAGGAGGTAGCATATAATAAAGGACTGATGGTTCTAAAGAAAGAAGTCCAGGCTGCATTGAAGACATTGGCAAAAGCAAGACTCCAGGAATTAACAAAATTCCAATTGAAATTCTTTAAAAAATGGATGCAACGCTGGAAGCGCTCACTCACCTATGTCAAGAAATTTGGAAGACAGCCACCTGGCCAACTGACTGGCAGGTCTGTGGAAGGGCCTGAGAGTTTGGGTTGCTAGTAAAGGCCCAGGTCAAGTAGTACTTACAAAGATTGATCCAGGGACTGCAATTTGGAAGCCTTTGTAGATGACAGTGTCAGCAACAATACTTTCTTTCCTTTTATATTTCAATCTCTCTATTAATTATATAAAACAACTGAAGGGACCCTAAAAATAAAAAGTTGTTCCTGTAGAGTCCATTCTGATTTATAGTGTCCCTACAGGATGGATTAGAACTGCCTCACTGGGTTTACATGGCTGTAAACTTTACAGAAACAGAGTGCCACATCTTTCTTCTACAGTGTGGCTGGTAGGTTGTCTAGTTAATGTCTAGTTAGTATTTGCCCCTCCCCCTCTCTCCCCTTCCCCCTAACCATCAAAGATTTTTTCTTTCTGTGTGTAAACCTTTTCATTTTTTTTTTTTTTTAATAATACTGGTCTCATACAGTATTTGTTCTTTTGTGATTGACATATTTCACTCAGCAGAATGCCCCTGAAATTCATCCATGTTTTGCAATGTTTGGAAGATTCATCATTGTCCTTCATTGTTGTGTATCTTTGCTTTGTGAATATATACCGTAGTTTGTGTATTCATTCATCTATTGATGGGGACTTAGATTGTTTCCATCCTTTTGCTATTGTGAATAATGTTGTAATGGATGTGAGTGTGCATATGTCTATTCATGTGACAGCTCTTATTTCTCTAGGATATATTCCTAGAACTGGGATAGCTGAATTGTATGGTATTTCTATTTCTACCTTTTTAAGGAAGACCATATCGTTTTCCCAAAATGATTGTACCATTTTACATTCCCAGAAGCAGTGCATAAGTGTTCCAAACTCCCCTAAGCCTCTCCAACATTTGTTATTTTCTGTTTTTTTGATTCATGCCAGAAATGCCGGGGTGGGATGTTATCTCATTATAGTTTTGATTTGCATTCTCTAATGGCTAGTGATTGCGAGCATTTCCTCATGTGTCTGTTCGCTGCCCAAATGTCTTCTTCGGTGACGTGTCTGTTCATATCCTTTGCCCATTTTTTTAAATGGATTATTTGTCTTTTTGTTGTAAAGGTGTTGGATTTTCCTATAGATTTTAGAGGTTAGATCTGTGTTGGATTTGTCAGAGCCAAAAATTTTTTCCCAGTCCATAGGTTCTCTTTTTACTCTTGATGAATCTTTTGATGAGCATAAGTGTTTAATTTTTAGACAATCCCAGTTATCTATCTTATCTTCTGCAATTTGTGTATTGTTAGTTATGATTTGTATCCTGTTAATGCCTTGTTATAGGACCTCTAGTATTGACCCTATTTTTATTTCTGTGATCTTTATAGTTTTTGTTTTATATTGAGGCCTTCAATCGATATGAATTAGTTTTTGTGCATGGTGTGACGTATGGATCCTGTTTTTTTTTTTTTTTTTAACAGATGGACATCCAATTTTGCCAGCACTATTCGTTAAAAGGACTTTTTTTTTCCCCATTTGATGGACTTTGTGCTTTTGTTGAAGATCAGGTGACCCTAGGTGGATGGATTTACATCCGGTTTCTCAATTTTGTTCCATTGGTCAATGTATCTGTCGTTGCAGAAGTATCAGTATGTTTTGACTACTGTAGCTGTGTAGTAGGTTCTGGGGTCAGGTAGTGCAAGACATCCTACTTTATTCTTCTTCAATAGTGCTTTACTTAAAAGGAGTATCATGGATTGAATTATTTCCCCCCAAAAATGTGTACATCAATTTGGCTAGGCCATGATTCCCAGTATTATGTGGTTGTCCTCCGTTTTGTGATTGTAATTTTACGTTAAAAAGGATTAGGGTGGGACTGTAACACCACCCTTGCCCAGATCACATCCCTGATCCAATGTAAATGGAGTTTCCCTGGGGTGTGGCCTGCACCACCTTTTATCTCTCAAGAGATAAAAAGGAAAGGGAAGGAAGCAGAGTTGGGGACCTCATACCACCAAGAAAGAAGCAGCAAGAGCAGAGTTTGTTTTTAGACCTGGGGTTCCTGTGCAGAGAAGCTCCTAGTCCAGTGGAAGATTGACAAGAAAGACCTCCCTCCGGAGCCAACAGAGAGAGAAAGCCTTCCCTTGGAGCTGACACCTTGAATTTGGACTTCTAGCTTACTAGACTGAGAAAATAAATGTATCTTTGTTAAATCCATCCACTTGTGGTATTTCTGCTATAACAGTGCCAGATGACTAAGACAGGAAGCCTCTTCTCTTTCCATATAAAGTTAGTGATTAGGTTTCCATTGCTTTAAAGAATGCTGTTGGTATTTTTTTTTTCCTGTTCTCAGGTAGAAGGTTTTCAGCCACTCCACATTAAGAATGATGTTGGCAGTTGATTTGGTATAGATGCCCTTTATTATGTTGAGGAATTTCTCTTCTATAACGATTTTATTAGGAGTTTTTATCAGGAATGGGTGTTATACTTTATCGAATGCCTTTTCTGCATCAACTGAGATGATCATGTGATTCCTTGTTTTGTTTGTGTGGTGGAATATGTTGTTTGATTTCCTGATGTTGAACCATCCTTGCATATTTGGTATGAATCTTCCTTGGTCAGGGTATATTATTATTGTTATTTTTTCTATGGTGCTGAATTATATTGGCCAGAATTTTGTTGAGAATTTTCCATCTATATTTAGGAGTGATATTTGTCTGTAATTTTCTTTTTTTGTGGTGTCTTTGCTTGGCTCTAGTATCAGGGTTATGCTGGCTTCATAGAATGAATTTGGAAGTATCCCTTCCTTTTCTATGTTCTAAAATAGTTTAAGTAGTACTGGTATAAGCTTTTCTCTGAATATTTGGTAGAATTGCCCAGTGAAGCCATCTGGGCCAGTTCTTTTTTTGTTCAGAGTTTTTTTGTTGTTGTTGTTATTACCTTTTCAATATATTCTCTTGTTATGGGTCTGTTCAGATATTTGATCTCAGTGTGTGTTAGTTTAGGTAGGCAGTGTGTTTGTTGAAATATTAGAGCTTTGAATTCCCTATCAGGTAGTTCCATTGTCATTTCTTCTTTTGGAAGGTCATCTGGTGTTTTATTTTTATCGCTTTCTGGAGCCATCCTGTCCTGTTTTTTTCATACATTTTGATATTGTCTGCTGTCTCTGAAACACTCAGGAATTATTTTCTTCATTTCTTGATTGTGGGTTTGTTCGTTTCATACTGCTTTCTTAAATTGGGTTAATCTGGGCAGCTGGGCTGTGCATGCTTTGTTGCTTGCTTGCCTGTGGGCATGATACTTCTCGCCACCTTATCCAAGTTGGCATGGCTGGTTGCTCAGCTATGGCACAGCAGGCCAGGTCCAGTGGGGATGGAGAGGCTGGGATGGGTCGTTTGTGACATGTACTGGGGCTGATAGAGCAGGGCTGTGAGGCAGTGCAGGGCAGGGTCCAGAGGTATGCACCAGTGTCACTCAGTGCAGATAGGCAGGAAGGAAGAGAAAGGATGTGTTGTGTGGAGCTAAGTGGATGAGAGAAAGTAGAGATAGAATAGAGAGAAACAGGAACAAAACAAAGCAAAATAAATAAATAAAAAGAAGATAAAGTAAAGTAAATAAAATGGTGGCATGGTAAGATTCAGTGTGTGGGGGTAGAACAGCCCTGGCAAGGCCATGTGCCTGTGTCTCTCTAGCTGAGCAGTATGGCTTGGCTATCGAGAAGTGGCATGGGTGGTGCACAGGGATAGATGAGCAAGAGAAAGGATAGGAAAGGAGGAAAAGTGAGAAGAAACAAAACAACAGCAGCAACAACAAAAAATAAACGTGGTACTTGGGCAGCCAGCTGTTGGAAACAGGGCAGAATTGGGTGGCAGAAAGCTGATGTCTTTCACTGAGAGCACGTCATAGTCTTCAGCAAGGAGCAGATGCAGCAAAGGGCCTAGATGGGAGTGAGAAGAAAAAGGGAGAAGGGGAAAGATAAAAATAAAAAAATATGGCTCTGAGAGACCAGGCCTATGGGGGTGGCACAGGCTTAGGGAGGCTGTGTGCCAGAAGTTCTCTGGCCAAGCAGTACAGCACAGCCTGTCGAGAAGCGGGGGCGGTACATGGAGCTAGATGGGTGGAAGAAAGGAAAGGAGAGAAAGAGAAGAAACAGCAGTAAAAAAATAAAGAAACAATAGAAAAAATGTTGCAAAGAGAGCCTCCCAGTAGGGGCAGCACACACCTGGGGAGGCCGTATGCTGGTAACTCTCTAGCCAAGTGGTATGGCACAGCCCATCAATAAGGGGCAGTGATGACACACAGGAGCTAACTGGGTAGGATAAAAGAAAGGAAGAAAGGGGGAGAAAGAGAAGAAACTGTGGGGGGAAAATGGTGCTGAAGGGGTCTGCTGTTGATGATGGTGGGGACCCAGGAAGACCATGTGCCAGTGGCTGTCTAACTGAGCAGCATGGCACAGCCCATCAAGAAGGGGTAAGGATGCCACACAGGGCTAGGTGGGTGGGAGAAAGGAAAGGAACGAAGGGAGAAAGAAGAAACAAACAAAAAAGCAAAAATAATAATAAAAAAATGCCGCTGAAGGAGCTGGGTAGTGGGGGTGGGCGAATCCTGGTGGCAGTGAGCTGGTGCCTCTCCGATCAAGCAACTGTGGCCCGTTGCAAAGCAGTTGAGGGTGAATAGAGGGAAGAAGGTTGGGGCATAGGAAATCGTGTATCCCTGGTGACCAGGTGCTCTGTCTTCTGTTGGGAGCACCATGAAGTTGCCCTCCTGTACTCCCTGTCTGCCATTCTTGGTGGCCGAGGTCCAAGATGGCAAATCTATGACTCGTTAGCTGGTAAGAGACCTCCATGCTGTATTCCTCGTCATTCTCTGTTCTCTGCCAGTTTCTTATTACATTCATTGCTTGATCAAGTTCTTTTTCCCTTCATTTGACACTTAGGGTTTCAGGATTAATGTTTGTATCTGTTTTACTTTATTTTTTGGGTCTTTGCTGTAGAGAGACAACATGGTGCTTCTGCCTATAGCGCCATGTTGGCTCTGCCTCTTTGGCAATTATTTTTGTAATAAGGATGCTGTTTTGTATTGTGCTGTGTGCCCCCATAAGACATGTTCCAGTGCTAGCCTTTGGTACCTGTGAAAATACCTTGTTTAGTGACAGAGTCCTTGAAGATATCAGTTAACATAAAGTCATACTAGGATAGGATGGTTCCTAATTCTATCAGAATGGTATCCTTATAAAAGAGGGGAAGAGAAACAGAGAGACAGACGTAGAAAACACAGCCATGTGAAGGTGCAACTGCAAGCCAAAAACTGACTAGAGCTACCAGAAACTGAGACAGCCAAGAAAATATCTTCCCCTAGAGACTTTGGAGAGTGCTTGAATGGTGCAAACAGTCAAGCATTAAACTACTAACCAACCAAAGTATTAGCAGTTCAAACCCACATTGAGGTATCTCAAAAAAAGACCTGACAACCTGCTTCCGCAAGGTCACAACCTTGAAATCCCTGTGTAATGAAGTTCTATTCTGTACACTTGGGGTTTCCATGAGCAGTAATTGACTCAAAGGCAACTGATAGAGACTTTGTAGGGACAGTAACCAACACACTGATTTGGATTTCTAGCCTCCAGAACTTTGAGACAACACATTTCTGTAGTTTAAAGCCACTTACTTTGTGTTGTTTTTATATGGAAGTCAGAGGAATCTAATAAAAATGTCTGAATTAATTCTAAGTACTTTGTAAATACATTCTGAATATAGTATTGTTCTTGCTGTTATTATTAGGTGCTGTCGAGGTGTATTGGCCAGGAATTGAACCCAAGTCTCTAGCATGGAAGGCAAGAATTCTATCACTGAACCACCAACAGCTCACCTTGTTGTTGTTCCTAGGTGCCACTGAGTCAGTTACAACTCATAGCGACCCTATCCTATGCACAAAAGAATGAAACACTGCCCAGTCTTTCGCCATCCTCACAGTTGTTACCATCCTTGAGTTCCTTATTCCAGCCACTGCGTCAATCCATCTCATTGGGAGTCTTTGCTTTTTGCTGACCTTTCATTTTACCAAGCATAATGTCCTTCCCCAGGGACTGATTCCCCCTGATACCACATCCAAAGTATGTGAGACATAGTCTCACCATCCTTGTTTCTAAGGAGCATTCTGGTTGTACTTCTTCCAAGACAGATTTGTTTGTTTTTTTGGCAGTTTGTGGTATATTCAATATTCTTCACCAATACCACAATTCAAAGGCATCGATTCTTCTTCGGTCTTCCTTATTCATGCATATGAGGTGATTGAAAACACCATGGCTTTGGTCTGGTTCTCTTCAAGGTGACATCTTTGCTTTTCAACACTTTAAAGAGGTCTTTTGTAGCAGATTTGCCCAATGCAATGCATCTTTTGATTTCTTGACTACTACTTCCATGGGTGTCGATACTGGATCCAAGTAAAGGAAATCCTTGACAAATTAAATCTTTCCTTTGTTTATCATGATGTTGCTTATTGGTCCAATTGAGAGGATTTTTGTTTTGTTTTGTTTTTTTGTTGAGGTGTAATCCATACTGCAGTCTGTGGTCTTTGATCTTCATCAATACGTGCTTTCTTATAGTCCTGCTTCTCAGATCATTTGCTCAGCATACAGAATGATACGTATGGTGAAAGGATACAAACCTGACGCACATTTCTCCTGGCTTTAAACCACACAGTATTCCCTTGTTCTGTTCAAACAACTGCCTCTTGTTCTATGTACAGGTTCCTCATGGGCATAATTAAATGTTCCGGAATTCCCATTCCTGGCAATGTTATCCATAATTTGTCGTGATCCACACAATTGAATGTATTTGCATAGTCAATAAAACACAGATAAACATCTTTCTGGTATTCTCTGCTTTCAGCCATCAGCAATATCCCTGGTTCCATGTTCCCTTCTGAGTATAGTGAGAGAGATATTTTTACGAGTTTTAACATGCACATACGGGACTCTTATGAGTTGCAATTGACTTGCCGGCAGCTATCAACAACAAAATTTTGTGCTTAGTTCTTTTAGCTATTGAGAGATCTTTCTATCTTCTTTCAGTTCAAAAATTAACGTTGTTGTACGAGTGATCTATTGATTTAAATAGCTAACATTACTTGAGCTTATTATATGCCAGCTATAGTACTTCTTTTATAAATAATCTCCTTTATAAATGAGGTCCTACAATGTATTAAGGCAACCCTAGTGGCATAGTGGTTAAGTGCTACAGCTGCTAACCAAAGGGCCGGCAGTTCAAATCCGCCAGGCACTCCTTGGAAGCTCTATGGGGCAGTTCTACTCTGTCCTATAGGGTTGCTATGAGTCGGAATTGACTCGACGGCACTGGGTTTTGTTGGGACAATGTATTAATAGTTTTTGTTATTGTTAGCTGCTGCCTAGGGGCTCCCAACTCATGGCACATGTGTTACAGAGTAGAACTGCTTTATCTTGACTGTAATCTTTACGGAAGCAGTTTGCCATGCCTTTCTTTTTTGGAGTTGCTGGGTGGGTTTGAACTGCCAACCTTTAAGTTAGTAGTCCAGAGCAAGCCATTGAGACACCCAGGAACCATTATAAATGAGGCTCTATAGTGTATTAAACTTATACCATTTTAAAATAAATAATGTATTTGGACACTTAAAGAAAATTCATCATTTTTTTTAATGCATATAGTTACATATCTTTTATATTTGTTAAATATACACTTATGGATAAATAAAATATGTATAGAGGTGAACTTGTTGAATAATGCCAAATGTCAGTAAATATTCTGGTTTAACACCTTTTTAACTTTATTTCTTTTTCATTTTAGGTGTCTTGAAACAAGCTCATGGCTACTTATGTATTTTTAATGAAACACTGAATTTTCATGTAATTTTTCAACAGAAGATATCAATTTTGTCAGAGAGTTATATTTTGGGAAATGTTCTCATTATCTAGTTTAATTCATAATGTATTCTCTTAAGTTGCCATAAAGCAATATTTTACCACAAAGAACATTGAACTCATTCAAATTGCTTGAAAATTATTCAGGTAGTTGGCACATAAATCCATCAAAAGGAAGTGAATTTAGATTTGTTTTTTAAATTTCCTCTTTGATTAAAATATCTTCATTTTTTTACCCTACATATATTCATTAAAATATATATATGGAGCAGGAAGAGGAACACAAACTTTTATGCTGGAGAAATTATATTAATCAATAAAAAAATTAATCATCTCCATAAATCGCGTCAGTCTATACCAAGCTAAATAGATAACACTCAAAACAGGAAAAAGTAATTAGGAAATTAATCTGTTTTTATATTGACTCTATTTTTGTAATGTTAATAGTCAATTTATAAATTTATATAGAACATTTTTTCTTGATTTTTATGTGGTAAAAGAAGCTCCTTTATCGGAAACTATGTACTTTTGAAAATTATGCTGGTAAATTAGACATTCAGAAGGTCCTTGGCTTATGGTCCTGGTAGAATTTATGGGCAGGGAAGACAGAGGGAACATCAACTCCTGTTAGGTCAAATATCTTCCCAAAGAATGAGGCAAGCTGTCCAATGTACCAACCTGTCAACAGGTACTTGCTGGCACAACTAGGGAAACCACTAGGATAGTAACACTGAACAAAACCCCAAAAACCCAGTGCTGTCGAGTCGATTCTGACTCATAAATAGCGAACTTCTTATCCCTGTCCTCACGATGCTTGCTTTCTATATAATTTAATTACTTTTACTTCAGATCTCCTGAGTTTTATTTTTCCTGATTTATCTTTCAAGTGTGGTAATAACACAGTTCTCTTTTAAACTATCTTTATATCATGACTATCATTTTAATTTCATCTCTCTTCCTCTCTCTCTCTCCCTCTTTCTCTCTCTCTTGCTTGTTGTCACACACACACACACACACACACGTTTTGCCTAGTATATTTTTTTTATTTTTTTTAAAGTTCGCTTTGTCTTAGTCATTTTAACCATTGGTATTATAAGTTCATTTGAGGGTTTTCTTTTTAAATTCAAAATTGCATTGGGATAATTGTAGATCACACGGTTTGTTTTTTAATACAGAGATCTCATGTGCACTTTACCCAGTTTCTCCCAGTGACAACAGTTTACAAAACTGTAGTATAAAATCACAACCAGGATAATGACAATGATGCCACCAAAATTATAGAGATTTTCTCAGTTTTCCTTGTACACATTTGTGTTAGTATGTGTGTGCGTGTGAATTTAGTTCTCACCAGTTGTGTATACATTCATGTATCCAGTACCAGTCGGGATACTGAACAATTCCACCACCACATGTATTTCTCATGTTGCCTTTTTTTTTTTTTTAATTAATTTTTATTAAGCTTCAAGTGAACATTTACCATTCCAATCAGTCTGTCACATGTAGGTTTACATACATCTTACTCCCTTCTCCCACTTGCTCTCCCCATATTGAGTCAGCCCTTTCAGTCTCTCGATTCGTGCCAATTTTGCCATCTTCCCTCTCTCTCTATCTTCCCATCCCCCCTCCAGTCAAGACTTGCCAACACACTCTCCAGTGTCCACCTGATTTAATTAGCTCACTCTTCATCAGCATCTCTCTCCCCGCCACTGACCAGTCCTTTTCATGCCCGATGAGTTGTCTTCAGGGATGGTTCCTGTCCTGTGCCATCAGAAGGTCTGGGGAGCATTGTCTCTGGGATTCCTCTAGTCGCAGTCATACCATTAAGTATGGTCTTTTTATGAGAATTTGGGGTCTGTATCCCATTGGTCTCCTGCTCCCTCAGGAGTTGTCTGTTGTGCTCCCTGACAGGGCAGACATCGATTGTGGCTGGGCACCAACTAGTTCTTCTGGTCTCAGGATAATGTAGGTCTCTGGTTTATGTGGCCCTTTCTGTCTCTTGGGTTCTTGGTTGTCATGTGACCTTGGTGTTCTTCCTTTGCCTCTGCTCCAGGTGGGTTGAGACCAATTGATGTATCTTAGATGGCCGCTTGTTGGCATTTAGGACCCCAGACGCCACATTTCAAAGTGGGATGCAGAATGTTTTCATAATAGAATTGTTTTGCCCATTGACTTAGAAGTCCCCTCAAACCATGTTCCCCAGACCCCAGGCCCTGCTCCGCTGACCTCTGAAGTTTTCATTTTATCCCGGAAACCTCTTTGCTTTTAGGACAGTCCAATTAGACTGACCTTCCTTGTATTGAGTGTTGTCTTTCCCTTCACCCAAAGCAGTTCTTATCTACTGATTGATCAATAAAAAACCCTCTCCCTCCCTCCCTCCCTCCCCCCTTTGTAACCACAAAAGTATGTGTCCTTGTCCGTTTTTTCTATTTCTCAAGATCTTATAATAGAGGTCTTATACAATATTTGTCCTTTTGCCTCTGACTCATTTCGCTCAGCACAATGCCTTCCAGATTCCTCCACGTTATGAAATGTTTCAGAGATTCGTCACTGTTCTTTATCGATGCGTAGTATTCCATTGTGTGAATATACCACAATTTATTTACCCATTCATCCGTTGACAGACACCTTGGTTCCTTCCAGCTTTTTGCTATTGTAAACAGAGCTGCAATAAACATGGGTGTGCATATATCTGTTTGTGTGAAGGCTCTTGTATCTCTAGTGTATATTCCGAGGAGTGGGATTTCTGGGTTGTATGGTAGTTCTATTTCTAACTGTTTAAGATAACGCCAGATGGATTTCCAAAGTGGTTGTACCATTTTACATTCCCACCAGCAGTGTATGAGAGTTCCAATCTCTCCGCAGCCTCTCCAACATTTATTATTTTGTGTTTTTTGGATTAATGCCAGTCTAGTTGGTGTGAGATGTAATCTCATCGTAGTTTTAATTTGCATTTCTCTAATGGCTAATGATCGGGAGCATTTTCTCATGTATCTGTTGGCTGCCTGAATATCTTCTTTAGTGAAATGTGTGTTCATATCCTTTGCCCACTTCTTGATTGGGTTGTTTGTCTTTTTGTGGTTGAGTTTTGACAGAATCATGTAGATTTTAGAGATCAGGCGTTGGTCTGAGATGTCATAGCTTAATATTCTTTCCCAGTCTGTAGGTGGTCTTTTTACTCTTTTGGTGAAGTCTTTAGATGAGCATAGGTGTTTGATTTTTAGGAGCTCCCAGTTATCTGGTTTCTCTTCATCATTTTTGGTAATGTTTTGTATTCTGTTTATGCCCTGTATTAGGGCTCCTAGGGTTGTCCCTATTTTTTCTTCCATGATTTTTATCGTTTTAGTCTTTATGTTTAGGTCTTTGATCCACTTGGAGTTAGTTTTTGTGCATGGTGTGAGGTATGGGTCCTGTTCCATTCTTTTGCAAATGGATATCCAGTTATGCCAGCACCATTTGTTAAAAAGACTATCATTTCCCCAATTGACTGACACTGGTCCTTTGTCAAATATCAGCTGCTCATACGTGGATGGATTTATATCTGGGTTCTCAATTCTGTTCCATTGGTCTATGTGCCTGTTGTTGTACCAGTACCAGGCTGTTTTGACTACTGTAGCTGTATAATAGGTTCTGCAATCAGGTAGAGTGAGGCCTCCCACTTTCTTCTTTTTCAGTAATGCTTTGCTTATCCGGGGGTTCTTTCCCTTCCATGTGAAATTAGTGATTTGTTTCTCTATCCCCTTAAAATATGACATTGGTATTTGGATTGGAAGTGTGTTATATGTATAGATGGCTTTTGGTAGAATAGACATTTTTACTATGTTAAGTCTTCCTATCCATGAGCAGGGTATGTTTTTCCACTTAAGTATGTCCTTTTGAATTTCTTGTAGCAGAGTTTTATAGTTTTCTTTGTATAGGTCTTTTACATCCTTGGTAAGATTTATTCCTAAGTATTTTATCTTCTTGGGGGCTACTGTGAATGGTATTGATTTGGTTATTTCCTCTTCGGTGTTCTTTTTGTTGATGTAGAGGAATCCAAGTGATTTTTGTATGTTTATTTTATAACCTGAGACTCTGCCAAACTCTTCCATTAGTTTCAGTAGTTTTCTGGAGGATTCCTTAGGGTTTTCCATGTATACGATCATGTCATCTGCAAATAGTGATAGCTTTACTTCCTCCTTGCCAATCTGGATACCCTTTATTTCTTTGTCTAGCCTAATTGCCCTGGCTAGGACTTCAAGTACGGTATTGAATAAGAGCGGTGATAAAGGGCATCCTTGTCTGGTTCCCGTTCTCAAGGGAAATGCTTTCAGGTTCTCTCCATTTAGAGTGATATTGGCTGTCGGCTTTGCATAGATGCCCTTTATTATGTTGAGGAATTTTCCTTCAATTCCTATTTTGGTAAGGGTTTTTATCATAAATGGGTGTTGAACTTTGTCAAATGCCTTTTCTGCATCTATTGATAAGATCATGTGGTTTTTATCTTTTGTTTTATTTATGTGATGGATTACATTAATGGTTTTTCTGATATTAAACCAGCCTTGCATACCTGGTATAAATTCCACTTGATCAGGGTGAATTATTTTTTTGATGTGTTGTTGGATTCTATTGGCTAGAATTTTGTTGAGGATTTTTGCATCTATGTTCATGAGGGATATAGGTCTAAAATTTTCTTTTTTTGTAATGTCTTTACCTGGTTTTGGTATCAGGGAGATGGTAGCTTCATAGAATGAGTTGGGTAGTATTCCGTCTTTTTCTATGCTTTGAAATACCTTCAGTAGTAATGGTGTTAAGTCTTCTCTGAAGGTTTGGTAGAACTCTGCAGTGAAGCCGTCTGGGCCAGGATGTTTTTTTGTTGGAAGTTTTTTGATTACCGTTTCAATCTCTTTTTTTGTTATGGGTCTATTTAGTTGTTCTACTTCTGAATGTGTTAGTTTAGGTAGGTAGTATTTTTCCAAGAATTTATCCATTTCCTCTAGGTTTTCAAATTTGTTAGAGTACAATTTTACGTAGTAATCTGAAATGATTCTTTTAGTTTCATTTGGCTCTGTTGTGATGTGTAGTCCTTCTCGTTTCTTATTCAGGTTATTTGTTTCCCTTCCTGTTTTTCTTTAGTCAGTCTAGCCAATGGTTTATCAATTTTGTTAATTTTTTCAAAGAACCAGCTTTTGGCTTTGTTAATTCTTTCAATTGTTTTTCTGTTCTCTAATTCATTTAGTTCAGCTCTAATTTTGATTGTTTTCTTCTGGTGTCTGATGGGTTCTTTTGTTGCTCACTTTCTATTTGTTCAAGTTGTAGGGACAGTTCTCTGATTTGGGCTCTTTCTTCTTTTTGTATGTGTGCATTTATCGATATAAATTGGCCTCTGAGCACTGCTTTTGCTGTGTCCCAGAGGTTTTGATAGGAAGTATTTTCATTCTCGTTGCTTTCTAAGAATTTCCTTATTCCCTCCTTGATGTCTTCTATAACCCAGTCTTTTTTCAGGAGGGTATTGTTCATTTTCCAAGTATTTGATTTCTTTTCCCTGATTTTTCTGTTATTGATTTCTAGTTTCATTGCCTTGTGGTCTGAGAAGATGCTTTGTAATATTTCGATGTTTTGGATTCTGCAAAGATTTGTTTTATGACCTAATATGTGGTCTATTCTAGAGAATGTTCCATGTGCACTAGGAAAAAAAAAGTATATTTTGCAGCAGTTGGGTGGAGAGTTCTGTATAAGTCAATAAGGTCAAGTTGGTTGATTGTTGTAAGTAGGTCTTCCGTGTCTCTATTGAGCTTCTTACTGGATGTCCTGTCCTTCTCCGAAAGTGGTGTGTTGAAGTCTCCTACTATAAATGTGGAGGTGTCTATCTCACTTTTCAATTCTGTTAAACTTTGATTTATGTATCTTGCAGCCCTGTCATTGGGTGCATAAATATTTAATATGGTTATGTCTTCCTGATCAATTGTCCCTTTTATCATTATATAGTGTCCTTCTTTATCCTTTGTGGCAGATTTAAGTCTAAAGTCTATTTTGTCAGAAATTAATATTGCTACTCCTTTTCTTTTTTGCTTATTATTTGCTTGATATATTTTTTTCCATCCTTTGAGTTTTAGTTTGTTTGTGTCTCTAAGTCTAAGGTGTGTCTCTTGTAGGCAGCATATAGACGGATCGTGTTTCTTTATCCAGTCCGTGACTCTCTGTCTCTTTATTGGTGCATTTAGTCCATTTACATTCAGCGTAATTATAGATAAATAAGTTTTTAGTGCTGTCATTTTGATGCCTTTTCATGTGTGTTGTTGACCATTTCATTTTTCCACATACTTTTTTGTGCTCAGACTTTTTTTTAGTAGCTTGTGAGATCCTCATTTTCATAATGTTTAACTTTGTGTTTGTTGAGTCGTTACGTTTTTCTTGGCTTTTTTCTTGAGTTATGGAGTTGATATTCCTTTTTGTGGTTACCTTATTATTTACCCCTATTTTTCTAAGTAGAAACCTAACTTGTATCGTTCTATATCGCCTTGTATCCCTCTCCATCTGGCAGTTCAATGCCTCCTATATTTAGTCCCTCTTTTTGATTATTGTGATCGTTTATCTATTGATTTCCATGATTTTCTGTTATGTGTATTATTTTGTTTATTTATTTATTTTTTAGAATTAATCTTAATTTGTTTGTTTTTGTGCTTTCCCTATTTGAGTTGATATCAGGACGTTCTGTGTTGTGACCTTGTATTGTGCTGGTACCTGATATTATTGGTCATCCGGCCAAACAATCTCCTTTAGCATTTCTTGCAGTCTTGGTTTAGTTTTTGCAAATTCTCTAAACTTGTGTTTATCTGTAAATATCTTAATTTCTCCTTCATATTTCAGAGAGAGTTTTGCTGGATATATGATCCTTGGTTGGCAGTTTTTCTCCAGTGCTCTGTATACGTCGTCCCAATCCCTTCTTGCCTGCATGGTTTCTGCTGAGTAGTCTGAACTTATTCTTATTGATTCTCCCTTGAAGGAAACCTTTCTTTCTCCCTGGCTGCTTTTAAAATTTTCTGTTTATCTTTGGTTTTGGCAAGTTTGATGATAATTTGTCTTGGTGTTTTTCTTTTTGGATCAATCTTAAATGGAATTCGATGAGCATCTTGGATAGATGTCCTTTCGTCTTTCATGATTTCAGGGAAGTTTTGTGTCAGGAGTTCTTCAACTATTTTCTCTGTGTTTTCTGTCCCCCCTCCCTGTTCTGGGACTCCAATCACCTGCAAGTTATCCTTCTTGATAGAGTCCCACATGATTCTTAGGGTTTCTTCATTTTTTTTTAATTCTTTTATCTGATTTTTTTTCAGCTATGTTGGTGTTGATTCCCTGGTCCTCCAGAAGTCCCAGTCTACATTCTAATTGCTCGAGTCTGCTCCTCTGACTTTCTATTGCGTTGTCTAATTCTGTAATTTTATTGTTAATCTTTTGGATTTCTACATGCTGTCTCTCTATGGATTCTTGCAACTTATTAATTTTTCCACTATGTTCTTGAATAATCTTTTTGAGTTCTTCAACAGTTTTATCAGTGTGTTCCTTGGCTTTTTCTGCATTTATCCTAATTTCATTTGTGATATCTTTAAGCATTCTGTAAATTAGTTTTTTATATTCTGTATCTGATAATTCCAGGATTGTATCTTCATTTGGGAAAGATTTTGATTTTTTTTGTTTGGGGAGTTGGAGAAGCTGTCATAGTCTGTTTCTTTATGTGGTTTGATATGGACTGCTGTCTCCGAGCCATCACTGGGAAACTAGATTTTCCAGGTAATCAGCTAAAAAAAAATGCAGTCAGATCCCTATCTGAATTCTCCCTCTGGCTCTGGGTATTCGGATGTTAATGGGGCCGCCTGGGGAGGGTGGGGGAGGGATCAGAGAGCTAGGAGTGTAGCACCACAGAATATAGAGCTGATCCCCACGTTCACGCTCCGCCCCGTCCGCAAAATCCCGGCGGGATGGCTTCCCAGCTGGGACGCTACTCTCCCTGCTCCGAGACCAGTCAGTTTCTCCCGGGGACTTCTCCCTCCGGTGCGCTGCACTGCTCGCGCGAACTTGGTGGACGTCTCCTGCACGAATGGTTGGGCCGGCCCCCGGGGTCTATTCAGGGGAATATTATCAGACCCCGCGCTCACGCCCCGCCCCCGCGAGCCCAAATCCCAGCGGGACGGCTCCCCGCCTGGGACGCTGCTTTCCCCACTCCGAGACCGGTCACTTCCTCCCGGGGACTGCTCCCTCCGGTGCGTCACACCGCTCGCACGAACTGGGTGGGCGTCGCCTGCACGACCAGGTGGGCCTGCCCCTTGGGTCAATTCAGGGGAATATAACTGATCCCCGCGCTCACACGCCGCCCGCTTTCGCCAAAATCCCAGCAGGACAGCTCCCCAGCTGGGACGCTGCTCTCCCTGCTCCAAGACCTGTCACTTCCTCCCGGGGACTTCTCCCTCCGGTGCGCCACGCTGCACGTGCGAACTGGGTGGGCGTCCCCCGCAAGAACTTCTGGACCCCGCCCCGGGGTCGCTTTAGGGAAATATAGCTGATCCCCACGCTCGCGCCATGCCCGCTCCCCGCCAAACTCCCCGCGGGACGGCTCCCCGGCTGGGACACTGCTCTCCCCTCTCCAAGATCAGTCACTGCCTGCCGGGTGCTTCTCCCACGGGCTGCGCCGCTACGCTGCCCGCGCCAACCAGCTAGACTCCCTCCTGGGATGGGTTCAGGGGGGTAGGGCTGGGCGCCTTGTCTGTGCTGTCTGCCCCCCTGGGCTCTGCCCCAGATCGGGCTCCGAAGGTCACCTGCCTGGTACGTTGGCTCCTAGTTTTGAAAACGATTGCTGTCTGCCCGTATTTGTTCCTTTTCCGTCTCTAAGTCTGTGTTTGTTGTTCAGAGTTCGTAGATTGTTATGTATGTGATCGATTCCTTTGTTTTTCCAAGTCTTTGTTGCAAGAGGGATCTGTGGTAGCATCCACCTAGTCCGCTATCTTGGCCCCACCTCTCATGTTGTCTTTTATAATCAATCCTACCTCTGACCCCTTCTCCATACAGCCATCCCATTCTAAACCCCTGGCAACCACTGTGTGTTCTCTATTTCTAAAATTTAGTCATTTAAAAAATGCTGCATAAATAGAGTCATAGAGTTTGTAGCCATTTGGAATGGGCCTTTTCACTCAGCGTAATTCCTTGAAGATTTATTCAAGTTGTATATATTATTAGTTATGTTGCCTCTTATTGCTGCGTAGTATTCTGTGGTACAGAAGTACTAGTTTGTTTAACATTCACCTGATGACAGACATCAGAGAAGTTTCCAATTTTCTACTTTGTTATAAACAAAGCTGTTATGAACATTATGCACAGGTTTTTGGGTAAATGCCAGTTTTTATTTCTCTGAAATAAATACCCAATAGTGTAATACTTGGTTTATGGTATTTGTAAACTTAATTGATATTTTTATTGCGTTTTTATAGATTCACATGCTATGAAAAAATTACAGACTTTTTTAAATTGTAAATTTATATGACAAATTTTCTCTACATATATATTAAAGTCACGTATCAAAAAGTTTTTCACCTGGGGCTTTTTTTTTTTTCCTGAATTTAATGCTTTTAGTATTGTTGCCTTTTTAACTGTTCTCTGTGCTATGTGTCTGTGTATGCGTGTTTTATTCTCTTTTGCTTTGTTTCTTCAAATCTCTGTTAATTTTCAAGTAGTATAATATAATTTTGTTTCTCTATAGGGTAGTGTCATGGGTTGAATCATGTGCCCCAAAAAGTGTGCGTATCAATTTAGCTGGGCCACGATTTCCAGTATTGTGTGGTTGTCCTCCATTTTGTGATTGTAATTTTATGTTAAAGAAGATTCGGGTGCGATTGTAACGCCCTTACCCAGTTCACATTCCTGATCCAATGGAAAGGGTTTGAATCCACCATGCTCTCCTTGGAAAGTCTATGGGGCAGTTCTACTCTGTCCTATAGGGTCACAATTAGTCAAAATCAACTCGACAGCAATGAGTTTGGTTTTTTTTGGTTTATGGCACATTAATGACTTGACACTTATGCCTGATCCCGAATACGTAAATGTTTCTTTCCTTATTCTTCAGCCTAAGTAACATTCGGAATATCTTCAAGTTTTCTGATTCTATATTAATATTTCCTGGAAATGATGAATCTTTGATTTTCAGAATTTGCTTTAATGTCAGAGTTATTTTTTATTAGTTTTGTGTGTTTCTTTTTGTAGTTATTGTTTCTGTTTATTTTATATATGATCTTCTCTTCTTGTTTTACTTCATATTAAAGGGATAGCAGTTATCTGTAATTGGATACTGTTGTCCATATTTCATTTGTGCTATCTTCCTTTAAACTTGCTTCCATTTCTTCATAATTTCCCATGATTTCTGTGTGAAATTCTAAAATTAGTTCTCCAAATTTTATACAAAGTTTTACGCAGGATTGATTCTAATCTTTATCACCTTTCTTCAGTGTATAAAATTGTCCCTTATTGATATTACTTTTGCATTAGTCTTATTTTGGGCTTTGCCATCTCCTTTATATTCCACTTTCTTCTCTTCTCTTCTCAACATGAAACGTTGAGTTCCTACTTCTTAGTAGAAAACACCTTGATATATTAGCCCACCAGGTACCTATGAGGTTATTTTAACTTCAACTATTTCTTTGGAGATAGGAGCCTTACATTAAATATTTCTATTTTTTTTAAATAAGCCATTCTGTTTCTGTACAATTATGTTCGATTTGTTCGATGAGGTCAGTTTTTTTTTTTTTTCTTTACTTATTTTATTGTTGTTGTTGATATTATTAAGACTTGCATGAGCAAGACTCCTTAAGGACATATTTTTGCATTTATGTAGACATATTTTCTGGTGAGACATATATTTCTATGCTTAAGCATATACGTATACAATTAAGAAATATGGCTGCTAACCAAAAGATGGGTAGTTGAGATCAACCAGCCACTCCTTGGAAACCCTATGGGACAGTTCTACTCCATCCTATAGGTCACTAAGATTTGGAATCAGCTTGATGGCAATGGGTTTTTTTTTAAACATAATGCACACATATTATGCATATACAATATGTCTTCAAAATATAGAAGATATGCAATAAACATTGAAAAGAATATATATATATATATTCATTATAACTTATACATTCCTTATAACTTGGAAACCCTAGCAGCTTAGTGGTCAAGTGCTATAGCTGCCAACCAAAAGTTCACCAGTTTGAATCCAGCAGGCGCTCCTTGGAAACTCTATGGGGCAGTTCTACTCTGTCCTATAGGGTTGCTCTGAGTTGAAATCCACTTGGCGGCAGTGGGTTTTATTCATTATATATTAATGTAAAATGTAGAAACACTAGCAGGTTTTGATCAGACTCTGTAGATAGAATGTGAATTGTCAACTGATATATTTTGTTTCTAAACATATAGTTATGGGGTTCTATTCAAAGCTAGAGTCTAGAAAATTACAGGCTGTAAAGAAGTTGGAGAGAAGTGTGATGCAGAGGAAAAAATAATAATCTTGAAGAGACTTTGTTGGCTTTTACTAACACTTCTCAAAAAAATTGAAACAAGTGGGATGTTGATTTTTTATAAGCTGTACATAAGAGCAACATAACTCCATGCTGGTATATTTTGTTACAGCCTGGAGTGATTTTTCTATTTGTATTTTATTATCCACCTGTGTTATTGGAAAGAATGTCCCTCTAGTCTTTCAAAGGCAATGTTAACTTCAGTTTCTTTCAAAAGAAGTGCTTCTCCCTGTTCTTTGGGAGTACTGTGAATACCTCATTTGATAGAAAAAAAGAATTTGCGCAGGTTGCTTTTTTTGTTCACAACATGTACTGTAATTTCCAGTTCATAAGACTCTCCGAACAAGTCAGGCAAGCAATAGTCAATATATAAAAATATATTTGAATATCACTTTAGAAAAAGAAACAATAAAATAGCCATTGCAATTCTATACATCAAAGGTTTTATTAGCCGTTGAGTGTTTGTTTTAAATGAAACATCTCAATCATTTCATTTTCATGAAATCATTTTAGACCTTTAAAAACTTTGTTTTTTAAAAAATAATTTTCCAGATTGTGTATGTTTGTAACATTTAAGCTATACTTTAAAATCAGAATTTCAATATTTAAATTGACTTTATGATCAGAATTTACATATTTAAATAGACATTATAACCAGATAATATTTGGAAGTCTCCAACTCATTTTGATCTTAATGATTTTATCATCAAAACACTGACGGCCCCGTGACTTTTGATAAAGTGTTTACAATTGGAAACATACAATTATAATATGTGTTTTATTTAAAAATAGTTTTCTGTAAAAATGTGTTTGAAAAATATACAAATTCCCTATCAATCATGTGATTTATTTTTATGATTAATTGCGTAAGACAGAGAACTTAGGTACGGGACAATGTGAATTACTTTGTCTTTACTCTCAAACATAGACAGGAAATTACAACTAATGATGTAAATTTATTTCTTCAGTAGATGTACATCTTCATAATTCCCTGCAGTCATAGAAAAATATTACAATAATTGAAGATTTAAGTTAAATCTATACAAATAAGTACATTCTAGCTCTGCATGTCATTTCATAATGAACAAATATTTTGATATTGATTCCATTATTATCCTTTCATTGTTAAGTATCTCTTTTTATGGTTTACTCCCACAATATTTATAAGTAAGAAATTATTCCAGGGAATTTGCTGACATTAAGAAATGCTTTCAAATACAACTGGCTGCATAGTTGTGGCTGTATGTTTCTCCCCGGTGTCTCGCCCTGCCTTTAACTTTTATCCTGCTTCCTGTCCCTCTCACCTTTCATGTGATTTACGAGGGAGCTGAAGGCTGCCTACAGTGCATAGCATGTTACAAGGTGCAGTGAGCTATTATTTGATTACTAAATTATATGTATTCAACACTTCGTTTATACTTAGATAGTAGTTTCAGTGGTCACTATTATACGTGAAACACTTAAATTCATATTCTAGTGGTATGGCAGGGAAAATATACAGACAGTGGGCAAGAAAGTAAAAGAAAGGATCAGAATTTGGTGATGATAAGAAAGCTTGTGTTCAGAAATGCAAGTAAACCACAGTTACTGACAATCCCTGGTAGCTTACAGCTTTTTTGTTTTCATAATTTTTTCTTCAGATGTAATTTTAAACTTAGAGAAAAGTTGCAAGAATATTACAAAGAATTCTCTTTTACCCTTTGAATAGATTCACAAACAACTGTATCACTTAACTCTTCATATATGATATACCTGTCATCTCACACACACACCCCCATCATATGTATTTAAACGTGTGTACATACAGAAATAAATAATCTGTGTGCTTACATGTACATGTATGCACATATTATTGAGAGTAAGTTGTAGACAATGTGACCCTTTATCCTCAGATACTTCAATGTACAATTTCTAAGAACAAGGGCATTCTCTTCTATAACCACAGAACAATTAACAATATTAGTAAGTTAATATTGATGCACCACTATTATATATCTATTGTCCCTCAAGTGAGGTGAAATTCAAGATGCCATGGGGAAAATATGTGGCAGTCTGCTTCTGTAAAGATTACAGCCTTGTAAATCCCATGGGGCAGTTCGACTCTGTCCTACAGGGTTGCTATGAGTCAGAGCGGCCCTGATAGCAATAGGTTTAAGTTATGAGTGTATAATACGAATCAAATAATTATCACCTATAATAATAAATTATAATTACCTTTAAAAAACAAATATCAGTAAACAAAAGGATAATAAAAGATTTTAACTCACTTCTTCAGGCAATGACAGGTCAAGAGGAAAAACAAAAAAGAAAGATATACCTACAAAAGAGTTTTTGAGGTAGATGTGACAGTTTCCATATAAATTCATAATTTTAAAAATAGAGGATACTCTTTCTTTTGAGTGTCCATGGAATATTAATTTAAGTTGGGTTCAAAAGTTAAAGGAAGTGTGGCATACAAAAAGTGTTTTGCATATCTTCACAACTCCATTTGCTGACTTTAGAATACACATGGACAGGAAGATATAGTTTAGCTCTGTTTTTTGTTTTTTTTTTTTTCCGCACACACTGGCACTGTTTCCTCACCTAATTTTAAAGCTTCAGGCAGCAAAATCTATACTTAAAAGTTTCTGAATTAGGTAAACGGAATGAACATTCATTGAATTCAAGATTAATTTGGAGATATTCAAGGATGGTTTCATCCAAAATAAACAGTAAAAGCAGGTCGTGTTAGCTTCTGACATTAGGATGTTCTGATCTAAGTTTTAAGGCTAAATAAAAATGATTTGAATATTATTTTTCAAGCTGCTCTATTAAATTAAATAAGAATAATTTGTAAAATTATTTAAAAATATCAGATATCAAATAATATTTGTTCTATATATCAGATAATTTTGTAATTTACTAATAATTTCACCTGAGGGGAAATCTATCTAAATCTATAATGACTCAGTTCTCCTGTTATTCTTTGTTTCATGAGCGTGCATCTCCCAGTAGATTGTACTTGCTCACAGATGGAAATTTACCGAGCCTATGATAGCCACACAGGAACTAAAGAAACAAAAGGAAAACTTGAGAGTTAACTCATTTGTATCTTAAATCAAATTGTTTGTAATCATTAAAGTATTCTTTATGACTTCAATGCTCTATTTCTTTCACCTAAGAAAATCAATCCCAGAATAGCTCCCATGTCCTTTACAGCTCAAGAATAAGCCCAGTAATATTTTTTATTTTAATATAATGCATATGATTATACAATATGTTTCTTTTTATTGATAATGATTACACTGCTTAGGTTAAATAGCAAAAATTAAACAAATGAATTATTTTTCATTCAAAATAATTTTAAAAAACAAGTAACTCTTGAAAATTTTACATTGAAAGGTTTTTCTTTCTTTTTTTTTATTTAAAAGTAATATCCTATCCCCAACTTGGAAATTCTTGGGATTTGCATTAAAAAATACCACCACTTAAAACACACACAAAAAAGGAAACGCACACGCACACACCACTGTGTACACTATTGTATGAAAATAACTTCCTTTTCATCTCTCCCACACTTTTCAAAAAACTTCTGTGTATCTAATGGAAATCTTTGTGTATTTCTTCTTCTGAGTAAGTTAGGAAACAAGTCTTAGTTGTTAGCTTGCATCAGCTTGGTCCCCAACTCAGGAGGACCCCATGAACAACAGAACAAAACCACTGGGATCCACAGGCTTTTCTTTGGCTGATTTTTGGGAGTAGATCCCTAGGTCTTTTTCCTAGTCTATATTCATCTGGAAGCTCTGGCGAAACCTGTTTAGCACCATAGCAAACACAAGCCTCCACTAATAGGTAGGCGGTAGTTGTGCATGAGATCCATTAGTTCAGAATCAGACTTGGGTCTTCCACATAAAACCAAAAAACTACTGCCTTCGAGTTGATTCTGACTCTCAGCTTCTAGGAAACAAATACCCTGGCCTAAAACCCAAAGGAGGCTTGTCAAAGTTGGAAATATTAATTCTGATCCCCAAAGGAATATTCCAGCACTTATACAAAGAATGAAATTATTCTGAATAATGGGAACAAAATACGCATATATACAAAATACACATCTCAGAAGTAAAGGTTTTTAAATTTAAACAAGTGACAACAACAAACTAACAAAAAGAAAAAAATACCACTGGCTAGTTTTTGAAATATATTTTAAATTTCATCAATTATGGTCATAAAAATATTATAGACGCTTTATGTTCTGATGAGAGAGACTAATCAGGACTGGCCTGGAATGGTGCAAAAAATAGGCTGTATTACTTTAAAAATAAAGATGACAAAATGTTTCATACCAATATCAAATTGGAGAAAATGATAAAAGTGTAAAAATGAAAAAAAAAAAAAATCACAATCCCCTGCATTTCCCTAGAAACTTATGTTTCTCTCTTTTCGATCCTTGCATCCTCAGCCAGTGTGTCTCAATGGTGTAGCATATAAGGATCGACTCGACGGCACTGGGTTTTTTTTTTAAGTGCTTGCAGAAGTTAAAGAACCCCCTGAAGTTGCATTCAGTAACCACCGGCAAGCATTTTCAGAAACAATATGCTTCCCTTAGTCTACCATGGTCTACTGAAGTGCCTCTAAGCTTGTGGAAATAATACCTGTTCTACTTAGAAAAATTCAACAACAATGGTCAAACAGTAAAACTATGATTCAATACGTTATCAAAGGAGTGATAATAATTATCAGGGAAAAATTTAACCTATCGGGGATTTATTTCCATGAGTTTCTGTGAAACCAATTATTCCTAACACATGACTATATTAATATTATTTAAGGAATTAAGAATATGCTTGATAATCATATATAACATATGCAATGTCCATTAATTTTATTTAATAGTTGTTCTCAAAGATACTATTCACAAAAAGGGAATTGAACTTGCAGACTTTTACACCAAAATCAACTTAAATAATTATTTTATGGATAAACATTACATGGATTATTTTCCACAATTCATCTAGAATTAATAATATGAATCTATAGCTCATCTGAAAATATTTTTAAATTATTATATATTTTACCTTGTGGAATTCCCCAGTGCCATTAGGAAATGTTTATTTTGAAAACTTTGCCTTTAAAACTGTGATATTAAGACAATTTAAAAGTTTTTCCAGTCAAGAAATTGTGCAAGAATAATTAGAACAACTGACAACATTCTGGACCAGACAAGGATATGCAAATACATTAAAAAGCTTTTTTTAAGCCAGGTTGACATGAACATGCTAATGATTAGTTCTGACTACTAGGGAATTCAATATAATTTACATTCTCAATTTGGGTGTTGGTAAGCCAAGAGCACAACGGCATTTAGGTTTAATAGTACAAGCTCTGTCAACAGTCTTTTTGGAGTTGTGTCCCACATCTTTCACATATTAATTATGTACATTTATGCAAGTTACCTAAATTCTGTACAGCAGATAATGGATCAATAAAATTGATCCAAACGTAATAAGTTAAAATCCAATCCTAAAACAAACTTAGTACCTTTATTTAAATGTTGTTCTCTTTCCATTTTATTCCAATTTTTTGTCTGTTGTTTATTTCTAAATGAAGATGGTGATGTATTCCTACTGATACATTTAACCAAATATGAGACAACAGAAGAAAAGTAAACTAATCACTGATCTTTTTCTTTTTTAGAAAACATGAAAGGTGCTTAAGCAATGTATATAATATTTGCAAATACTATACAATATATATTGATAATAATAATTAAAATATTAAAACATATCTCAGCTGTTCTACTGAGCACTGATTATGTTCAACTTTACTATGTAAACATGAATTATGACAGGAAATCCTTACAACGAACCTACTAGGCATGCATTATTATCTACATGCTACAGGTGAGAAAACTGTCTCAGGCAGTTTTTATCAAATATAACTCAGCTGGTAAGGCACCTTTCAGTTTGGACCTCCAGCACCCCACCTTAAGCAATATGTGTGCTTAAAAAAATCAGGTGAAGTGTCTTGTTCAAGACTGAACAGCTGGACAGAGTTAGAGAGTCAGGACTAATACTGTCCCTCCATATATGGTGATTAAATATAGTTTATAGAGAAATGAAAATAATTGATTCTTATATATCACTGAAAAGCAAAACTAATAAACTACTGAAAGGCAGCATGTGAATATTATTTGAATATGAGAAAAATATTTTGATTCATCTCTTTGTATCAACACTTATTTAAAAAAATCAATATTTGGGGGCCTTTATAAGTACCCGTAAGCACTAAAGACTTTGTCATAAGATAGAGGAAACAACGTATAAAATACCATTTTTGCCTTTTAAAAAGACAGCATTTTGTTGTGTTTGTGAACTTTCAAGTCTTTATTTTCCTGTCTTGCTGAAGTAAAATGCAGTTTGGATCTCATACAAGACATCCAAAGAAGAAAGAAAGAAGAGAAGGGGTATCATTTCATTCGACTCCTTCTCTTCTGAGGGAAGAAATTATATTTTCTATCAGCCTCTAGGCTTCTAGGATTGATAACAACATATCCACAAGCCTTGACCATTACCACACTATTGTTCAATTTTCTCTTTTTGTACAAGGATCCCAAAAGCTTTCCTTTCTCCCTTGTAAACTATTTTTTTCATTTTAAAAAATTACCACAATTACATTTTACCTAAATTTTCTGTATTTTCCCCAAGGATACATTTTGAATAATCTTAGTCTACTAATCTTGACATGGGAGAAGTCTCTACCCAACATTTGTTTGTCCAAAGTTTTAGGACCACTTATTTTATTTTATTGTTTTTCATAGCTGCTTGAGATCCCACTTGCCTTATTTTGTAGTAACGATAGTGGTTATGCCAGAGACTATTTCCCACCATTATAGTTGTCATTGGCAATAACAGTGTCTTTTGCTAAGTTCTGTGTTCAAAATGGATTGAAGTTTTTAATCTTCTGTATGTGTGGAAAAGCATTGAGATAACAAGAGTAGACTGTGTGATCTACTTAGATGTTTCTCAGTTCACTATCAAGCATTTTTAACTTTGCAGGTATTCAATGCTGAACATGATGTGAAGCTTTCCAAAGGTAAGAAGCAGTAAATTATTCAGTCATTCTGAGAATATAGATATCCACACATATCACCTCGTCTCCAGTGTCTGAAGCCATGGACTCACATGGTCTACACCAACTAGCTAAAAGATGCATTTAAAAATATTGTTTCTTTCTTTTTTTAAAAAATTACCCTAGTATCTTAGTTTCCTAGTGCTGCAATAACAAAATACCACAAAGTGGGTAGCTTTAAAGAACAGAAGTTTATTATCTCACAGTCTGGAGTGTAGAAGTCCAAACCAAGTTGTGGGTCATGTTGATTCTTTCTGAAGTCTCTGGGAGAGGAACTATTCCATGCTTCTCTCCTAGCTTCTGGTTTCTGCCAGCCATCCTTGGCATTCCTTTACTGCTTGTATAGGTACCTTCACATGATATTATCGCCCCGTATGGCTCTATTTCAGCTACCTGTTCCCCCTTTTATAAGACAATGCTCAGAAGGGATTGGGGCCAATCCTATTCTGGTAATTACCAATCTAACTACTCTGCTATTCCTAATGTAACTGATAACGTTTTCAAAGAAAGACTCTTTCCACAAAAAAAGGTAACGTTCACAGGTATAGGGGTTGGGACTCCAAAATATCTTTTCTGGGGACCCAATTCAGTCTATAACACTGCAATAACTGTCACAGGTAACAAAGAATTTGAACAAAATCTTTACTGAATTTGTTTTAAGATTTAAATAAATGATTTTTTTTTTTTTTTTGGCCGTAATCCTGGTATCTTAGTTTCCTGAAAGTACTGAGGCACACTTTCTAACTGCTAATCAGTCAGTTCAATAAAAGATAAATTATCAGATAATTCAAGTGGAATTATCTTGAATTATGGATGGTACAAGCAGCACAGGAAAATTGTTGGCCTTTTGCCAAGTTACAATGCTTCCTGAATGTATAAACATATGGTCTTGTGAAACTGTCACTGGGAGAGCCTGATAAAACAAAGCTAATATTGCTCCACTCCCCTGAGATCACTGCTGTGAGTTATGACTAGAAAAGTGAACAAACCATGAAATCTTCTCCAGTTTTAAATCTCACATTTTGTCATGAGAAATTCTTTCAGGCTTTCTATTTTTTAATATCTTATAAAAATAAATAAAGGAGGGACTTGCATTTCCAATTGTTATGAGAGTCTCCGGACTTGGGATGAGCCTCCCTTTGAAAACAACTAAAACTTTTGAATAAAATCTGGGTGACACATACGGTTTGTGCTTGTCTACTAACCTAAAGGTTGGCAGGTTGAACGAACCCAGAGAAGCCAGAGAAGAAGAAAGGCCTGGAAAAATACTCCCATAAAGATTACAGCCTAGAAAACCCTCTGGAACTGTTGTGTGTTGTAACAGACGGTGCTGCTGTGCAAAGCGCTGACTGTATGGCAATGAGTTTGGATTAGTTTATACGTATTATATATCATTGCTGTGTGCAATGGGGTAGATTTCAACTCATAGAGATGTCATCTGACAGAGTAGAACTATACCCACAGAGTTTTCTTGGCTGCAGTCTTCATGGGTGTGGAATACCTAGTCTTTCTTCCACAGACTGGCTAGGTGAGTTTGAACCACTAAACTCCGAGTTAGCAACCATGTGCTTAACCATTTGTACAACCAGGTTTCCTTATATATAATATGTGTGTGTGTCTATAATATTACTTAGTGATGATATAATTAAGTATCTTGTGACATAATTTTTATAAATATATATATTTAAATGATGAGCTGGCAAGGTATTAAGTAATTCTCAGGCAAAGTAAATAAACAAACAAAACAATGAAGATAACTCAGAAAGATAACCAGCTGACTTTGACTATGAGGTCATTTGCAAAATCAGTAAAATTGAAATTCCATGTTTAAGTTTCACAAGAAATGAAGCATAGGACATAAAATTTAGGGCCTAGATGGAAAGTTTAATAGAAGTCTTACCTCTAGTTAATCTTAGATTCCAAACAAACTTACTATCAATGTGTAATAAAACAGAAATTGCTCCTTATGTAAAAGGAGCATAAGAAAAATCAATTATCATAGACTTTGGTAGAGAGTAGGGAATGAGGCAATTTGGTGAGATTTTGGGGCTACAAACATTCCCACATCACAAAATCTAGGTGGTTTGAAAAACTTCAAGGTAAGAATTTAATTTAGAAGCAAACCAAAAATCCTCCTAGAAGGAAACTTTCCGGAAACATATCCATCTATCGAGCATGTACTACAGTAACAGAGGTAGACTTGTTGGGACAGGCAGGCCACCAGGAGCCCTTGTATCCCTGCACATTCATTCTGAGTATTATCAGATTGCACTAGCCAAAATAAGGGCTTTGATAAATCCATTTTTTATCCTTAAAAATTATCTAAAAATCATTCCCAAGACATTGCCAGTTCGGCTTTACTAAAGCTTACCCGTAGTATTTCAGCCAGGGCCTCAGACGAACTGAATCCATTGCCATCCAGGAGATCCTGACTCGTGGCGCCCCAGCAGGACGAGCAGAGCTGCCCCACGGGGTCTCCAAGGCTGTAATCATTACTGACGCAGACCGACGCTTCTTTCTTCTCAGGAGCAGCTGGTGGGTTTGAACTGCTGACCTTTGGTTAGCAGCAAAGTGCTTAACAACTGTGCCACCAGGGTGCCTTCAACCAGGGCCCAATAGGGAGAATATTTTATATATCCCTTAAATTTGCCTTTTTTATTACCTCTTTGGGATCAAGGCACTATTTCTGAGACTTAAGCTGAGTCAGCAAGAACCTGGATAGGAAGGCAGACAAGTATCACATTCCTGGCTCACCTTGGTGCCAGATATTAAGGGTGTTAAAACTCAGAGGAGCTATACTAATCCTGGGTTTTAGATTCTTAAGCAAAGTGAAGCTCTGTGTTTTAGGTTTACCATCTAAAAAAAAAAAAAAATTTTTTTTTTTTTTTTTTTTATCTACAGGGTCACTCTGAGTCGGAATTGACCGGACGGCAACAGGTTATCAGGTAGTAAAAGACAATATATTCTAGTATTTGAAATTTGAGGGATTCTATGTACCACGCACCACATGTGTTTGTAAGGGGTAATACAATTTTTACATTATTCTATAAATACATTTTCTCTGATTTATCCTCTTATATCCAGGACGAGGAGCCCTGGAGGCACAGTTGTTGAAAGCTATGGTGCTAACCAGTAGGTCCGCAGTTTGAGTCCGCTAGCTGCTCCTTGGAAACCCTAGAGGACGGTTCTACTCTGTCTTATAGGGTCACCATGAGTCTAATCGACTCAGTGGAAATAGATTTGGTTTTGATTTTGGTGTATATACAGGACTAAGAGGTTTATGTCCAGGGAGAGCATGTTGATTGTTTGGTTACTTAGTTCATTATGTATTCTCATACCCGTCGAGGAAGTGAAGAGTAACTCTTAGTTCTATGGAATTATAAAACTGAACACAGGAGATGTTTTGTGAAAAATCATATGTAGAATACAGTGGATTTTAAGGAAAAGAAATTAGGAGGCTTTTTTTTTTTTGGTTTCAAGTTAAGGTATGTGCTTCCATTTTATTTTACCTGAAACCCTTTGCATCTTGGGTCAATATGTGCCTCAATTATGAACACTAGTGTTTTACATCTTATCTGGATACTGCACATGACTCACTTGAGAGATTAGCCTTGTGGTGCCTGAGCAGTAGATCTGGGCAACAAACCCCACCACAATGTCTATCAAGTTGACAAGATAGTGAAGAGGAGAAGCCTGAGATTTGAGCTCATGTTTACGGGGATGAGAATGAAACATAAAACAACATAAAAATTCATAGTCAAGCCCTGCATTGGGGCAGTGACTTTCTTAGCTAGAAGTACATAGTATTTTGGGTACACTTAATACAAATTTTATATGCAATATTATGGAAATCGGACCCATTAAATAAACATTATTGTATCAATGCCTTGGCACATAAATAAAAAATCATATTCTTATCGTTCTTTGTAAACAGAAATATTTAAGTACTTAGAGCTTAGGAAAAAATAATTCTAAGGATTTAGATAACTTTTTTCCTGAAACTATCAAGTTATCATCAATAGAGTCACTGAATTAATAATCTCTGTGATTTATTTTTACCTAGATTATTATAAGGCCAAAAATTATACTTTATATAATGTGTAATTTATGTACTATATGGTGTACAGTATATATTACTTGAAAGATTTGAGTAAAAGTAGATAATGGATACATATAATATATTTTAATGACTATGCAGAGAAAAGAGTCTATTTTTAAGGTGTATCATCTCATTAGTTTATCATTGATTGATATCTTTATAACTTGAAAAAATAATTTACCTCCAAAAAGGTAGGGAAAAAATTCTGTTAAGGAAAACTCGTTTTGTAACATAACATGCATCTTTGATTTTTTATATTACGTTAGTCTACCTTCAATTTTTCTTGAACTGATGGCAAATGATTTTTTTCTTGGATTTACAATTCCAATATGAAACCAAATAAACTGATTTATTTCATTTTTACTCAGTAGCACAATTTTTGCAGTATATTGATGCTTCTAGATACCAATTTAGTACTACTAATAATGAAATGCCAAACTTAAGTAGCAAATAGAAGATAACAAATTCACAAATGAGAGGTAAATGAATAAAAGTTGGAAAATCATTAAAGTTTTTTATTTCTTTTCAAATTTATCTCGGTTTTAGTCTTTTTGGTTCCAGTGAGTTTCAATTTAATGTGAAATCTATTGAAATAATGAGATTTAGAGACAAGATGTATTGTCGTTTTTAATAGTTATACAGAAATACACTCTAGTACGAGACTGAATCCAGCTAAGTAGTCAGACGTGAACCTAGTGAACTGTTCGGTTCCCAGAACAAACGACGGTCCGTAGACAATTCTTCACAATTTCAGAGCGGCAAACAGAAATTAATATGCTTTAAAACCAAGCAATAATTTGAAAGACTTGGAAAAGTTTATTAGCACTGTGTATTGGAAGGGAAATGAAGTCAATGCAATCTTAAGTATAAATTTCATAAGTTAGCACCGCAAATTTCCCTAAAAAGAAAGCTTCACTGACTTGTTTCATATTTTATTTCTGACTATAATATTTAACATTACAGTCTGAATTTAGATGAAACTTACAGAAGTATGACCATTTCAAAAATGTAGCAGTATGTCTCTCCTTTGTTTAGAACATGAAACTCCTGAAATAATTTCCTTCTCTTCAGTGATACAATAGGCGCTCTGTACAATCTGAATGCCCCTTTTTAAAATTACATTTCTGAGGATACATCCCTCCCTTTTCCTGCCCCCTGTATCTTTTATAAGAGTCATTCTCCCATTTATGGTCATCATTTCATGTGTAGTATACGATACTTTACCAAAAAAAATTGGATAAATAAAAGCATAGGTTTATATTATGAACTCTGTTCATTGATAAAGGAAGAATAATGAGAAGAGGAAACACAAATTGCACAGTATAAATTAGGGCATTTAGAATTAAATAAGGGCTGGCAAACCTCAGCTCTCTCCTACTTTCTCCCCACGTAGCTTGAGTTCCTGTGTACGTGGCTAAAGTTTTCTTCTTGGGAAGTTAACACCCTGGACAAAACCATCACCACCTCTCTGATCTGGATAATTGTAGTACCTTGGTAGGCAGTGGTTAAGTGCTTGGCTGCTAACCGAAAGGCTGGTGGTTTGAACCTATTAGCAGCTCTGCAGGAGAAAGCTGTGACAGTCTCCTTTGGTGGAGATCACAGCCTTGGAAACCCTATGTATGGGATGGTTCTACTCTTTCTTATAGCATCCTACGACTTGGGATCAACTGAAAGGCACTGAGTTTTTAAAATATGCCAGTCAGAAAAGATTAGGGTTAAACCCCACCCAACTCCTATATGGCCTCCTTTAACTTAATTGAAAAACTTAATTGATAGCAAAAGAAAAACCATATTATTAAAAACAAGGCCACATTCACAGGTACAGGGCTTATGACTTGAACATATCTTTTAAGGGGGACACAATTTAACCCATAACAGTCTCATAAAAATATTTTTCCTGGACCTGGCTCAAACTAGGGATAGTCCTACGTGAAGATAGCCCAAGGCTGGAGGTAGCTCATTAGCTCATTGCATTGGAGGAACTAAAGATCGCTACAACTAGAACAGAGAATTAAAAAGCAATGGAGTATAAATGGATACAGTTAAAAAAAGGTTTAAGATAATCTATTATGTATTTTGTTGTAAGGAATGTTAAGAGAGTAAGTGCCCTTTAATTGCTTCATGGCATGTGTGATTCTTACAGGAAGTTAAACATGAAATTTTATCTGTAGTTTCTAAAATAGATGTTGAAATGCCCATATGTATTCTTTCACACTGTTAAAAAAAAATCTATAATCTTGTAAACAGCTAAACCCTTATGAAAAATTTACTGAACATTTTTTAAATAAATGACAAGATGTTGGGCAAAGCATGCTAAAGCTGTTTTAAATGATGAAAATTATTAGAACTATTTTTTCAAGAGTGTTCTATTACTGCTAAAACAAATTGAGTAATTTCAATCTCCAACAAGTATGTAATGGTATTTAATTCAATTTAGTTGAAACTTATTCACCTAAGAGCCTTACTTTTCTATTTTTTCAAATTAGTTCAATTAAAAAAAAAAGATACGCACATTTTTAGTACCCAATTTTAGATCCTATTTCACTTGTCTAGTTTCACAGAGAAAGAGAAAAAGGAATTAATGCACTCTGCCAAGTCTATGAATCAAAATATCAAAGTGTCCGCCATGCCATAATATATTCTATGGTATTAATTTAAAAATGATATATCCTCGGTTTAAAAATGTGCTGCTAATAAAGAAAAACCCTCTGCTGTCTTTTAGTTTTGGGTAACAATTTCCCCTTCCAACAACACTATCTTTTTATGAATTCGTGTGTTATTTACCACTTCTAATTTTAAATTTTGACAGAAACTGTTGTGAGTTGAGCACACATATATTTGGAACGAGGGTGTGAATAGTCAGTTGCCAGTTATAAGTTGACCGCAATTTAGGAAGCACATTATTTTTAACTTTAAAATTTCCATGTTATATGATAAGTCATTTGCCCGTGCAATTCTATTTGTAAGGCTTGGGCACCAATTATATTTTGTTTTGTGATAACATATGGTGTAAGATATGAGTTTTATCAGTTTTTTTATTATTTTTTTAAAATTACCTTATAGATGAAAATTTATCCTAGAATAAAACTTTTGAACACAATAAAATAAGAAACAAATTATTCTTACCTCTTATTTCCTACTTCATAAAGTTAATTGTCCTTCTATTATTGCCATCACCATTATTCTATAGCTGGAATGTCTAGAGAAAGGGTAACTTTTTGGAATCTTGATGTGAATAATAGTAATGTTAAAATAGATTTCCTAATATATAGTAAAGCTTATTTTCACATTATGTAGGAAATAACAAGTATTGGGAGTATAAAGACATTTGAATCTACTGAAGGCATTCATTTTCTTATTTAAACACAATATTCAAAATGATAACTAACTAGGTTCTTTAATCCTAGTTTTGAAATTTTTTTCAAATATTGGTTATTTAAAAATGTATAATTTGGTCAACACAAATTACTTTCATACTAAGTAACAACTGGCAAATCTTTGGAAAACTTGATGGCGTAGTGGCTAAAAGCTGCGGCTGCTAACCAATCAGTTCGAATCACCAGGTGCTCCTTGGAAAACTTAGGGAGCAGTTCTACCCTTTCTATAAGGTTGCTATTAGTCAGAAGCAACTCGACAGCAAGAGTTTTATGTATTTATTTATTTTGGCAAATCTTTAAAGTTTAGAGATATGTGCATATATTTTAACAAAGACTTTAAAGAGGAAATACATACACTTGTTTAATTGGATATATTTCCTTTAGAACACTGAAAATTGGCTGTCAGATTTCTTCTTACATTGAGTTAAATTTGGTTGAAATGACCACTTACAGAATCCATGCATGTCCAGGTATCCTCTGCCAGAGATCACGCTGCTTTAGTCAGGATGTACGACTGGGACTAGCTGTTCTCAAGACTTCCAGGAGAAATTCATCCAGAGAAACCTGTGATACATTCCTCAGAAAGTTGTAGAAATAATGGCTTTTGGGAAAACATTATTGCCCAGAATGACAGCAGAGCCAAATTATTGCAATGTCTCCGCCTTCAGGTAGCAGGGCTTTTGGCGATGCCTCCTTGCCAGCTTCCATTATTTCACACCAGGCCATTCAAACTGCCAAACCTATAGCTCTGCTTTCTCTAGAGTATTATCAACCTCAGGAGCCAAAGTGTGTAGAAAAAATGTGTGGACCAGCACTCTTTGAAGCAAAGGAAAACAGTATAGTTTTTAGTTTGCAAGGGTAGAAATTGTAGAATTATAAACAGCTGGCTTAAATAATATCAAAACTTGAAGAACATGCACATGGCATATTGAATAAGCTACATTTTACCGCCCTGAATCTGATCATACTTCATTCAATCTCTGAACGTGTTCTCACTTTGAAAATGATTTTCTGAGCTATTTTTCATCTTTGCAAAAAAATCTACATATTTTCTTGATCAACCATTTTTAACCTAATAACTTATACAAGCTAGTTACAGAAAAATTACAGATGTAGTCACCTGAGTTTTTTAATGTAAAAGCATCAGTGATGTTAGTTATTATGCACCGTCATTACTAGTAGGGGAGAATTCACCATATTGTTGAAATCCTCAATACTAGAAAAATAAGCAATGCAGGCAAAATTGAGAATGGAAATCTTGTTAAACTACAGAACTTGGTAGCTGTTGTTGCAGTGCTGTGTGCTTACTTTTTCTATCGCTCAGATAAAAATGGCTTTTGACTTAGAACCAAGGTGACTCAGTTAGAGATCTGACATTATGTGAGGTTCTTCATTGTCCTTCCTTATGACAGTCATATATTTTTTTGAGAAGATAATAAATTTGAAACATACCAGAGAGTAAATCATTAGATTCTAGGTTTTTACGAGTTTTGTTCTGTTGTATTATATGCTCGACCTTACATTTTTTACCTACTCCATCATCTCACAAAAACCCATTGCTTTTGAGTCGATTCCAACTCATAGCAACCCTACAGGACAGAGTAGAACTGCCCCATAGGGTTTCCAACGAGGGGCTGGTGGATTCAAACTGCCTATCTTTTGTCTGGTAGCCAAGCTCTTAACTCCTGCACCACCGGGGCTCCATCTTCTCACACAGTGAGCGTACAGTGCACTATGTTTTATTTCTCTGCAGTTGTGATACCAATTTTGTAGGAACTTTAAAAATGAATGACTAGATTTATATGTTTCAAAGTCTAACTTTTCAAAAATTGGACAAATTTACATTTAAAAGGGAAAGTTATTTAAATATCCCATTGTATGGACAATGATCTTTGTATTCACTATATAAGTTCCTCTACAGTCAGCACGATATCTGTACATGAAACCAAGCAAGAAGGTGAAAGTCCATCATATACTACGTTTTAGATAATTTCATACAAGCTGTACTAATGTTCACCTTGTACATGTTTCCTTTAATATGTAATTAACTAGTGCTCTTCCAGGTAGTATATTTGATATTATATGCCAAAGACTGGAAACATAAGTAAATACATAAAAAATGGACAATTGACATTACATTACGTGATGAAGCTATCATATCTATATTTCCAGATTTTATTTTCACCCTGAATATGCATTGAAATAATTATAGAAATCAAGTCTATTATTTTTTCTATTCTGTTTGCCTCTTTCTAGAAGTTAAATCAATACATAATCATATTCTTATAATTGGCTGCCGCTTATTCAGAGCACACCATATGCACTGCCCATTCAAGGAAATCATTTTGAAATATGTTTTGTGGAATTAACAGTGATTGATAGAAAATATTTTGCAAATTCCATATTTATTGATGCTAACCTTGTCTTCCTTATTTTCCTTATAGTATGTTAAGTATCGGAATCTTTTCTATTTATCACAATTGCCAAGCCTGTATCTCCCCAAGTGCATATTTTCACTAAAAATTTGCAAAACAAAAGAGAAATGTATATGTATTAACTCTTATGCTTCCTGTTCAATTGTGTATTCACTAACCCTAATGCTTTATTAAGTTAGAGCAATGTTTTTTTTTATTATTATTATTAAATGAATGGTTTAAAACTCTGTAGTTAAATGAAAACAAAGATCAACTTATGTAATATATCAGGTGTTTTACTGGATATTTTACTTATACTCTTTAACTTGATCATCACAGAAACTAAATTTATATATTCATTTCTAGTTAGGAAATAGGAAACTCAGAGTAGTAGTTCCTAGCATATCTAGGAATGTTATTATTGAACTTAAGTCTGTCTAGCTTCAAATTCACTTAACTCTGTATGATACTATATGGCTTTTTACTGATGCCATTTTTCTAACTTTAAACTTTATTTTTTCCCTAGAGTTTAGGCACCAAATTTGTTCTCAGGTATAGGACCACAATTATAGTCCAAGGGAATGTGAATGATCTCCTTTGGAAGAACATGTTTTCTATGCTTATTCTGTCTTGATTTTAATTAATTTGATTATGCCAATTTTTAAATATTTGTTTTGACAAGATCATAAGATACCATATTTCTTTTAAAACCTTCATTCTAATGAGGTATAAGTAGCACAGGTTTTTTAGTCATACCAGTGACCATCCCGGAATAAACCTGTATTACCTTTGAATTATGCTTTTCAAATGGCATTTTCCTATACACATAGCAAAGATTCATTTTTTCCAACACTGTATGAACATAAGCTTAGCTCAGTTAATATTTAAAACGACCACTATATTCAGAATGTTGCATTACAGTATTCTTTTTAATAGCCAAGGAAGTTTTATTTTAAGGTACATTGTAATATGATCTAATGTTATAATGCATTGTATAAATTCTCTTTACAGAACATGCATTATAAATTAGGTAATTAATGTATTATTTATATATAGGTTGTATGTGTATTTCAAAATATAACATGGAATAATGGAAAAAAGAAATGGAAAAAGAGGACGGAGATATTAGAAATGATAAAAATAATGCTAATACTATTACTAATGGAAATACAATAGATCCACATCTGTTTAGCCAAATACTGTATAATTTATCTTCTCTCAAGCCCCAAAACAGTAACATTAGTTATTCTTTCCAAAGTGACTGACTTGTTTCAAACTTGGTCTTTCATGTGACATTTTGCTTTTGTGATTGCTGAAAAATTGTTGGTGTTAATTGCTGTCCCGCCAATTCTGATCCCATGTGTACAGAGCAGAACTTCTCCACAGGGTGTTCAAGGCTGTGACTTTTCAGAAACATATCACCAGGCCTGTCTTCCGAGGTGCTTCTGGGTGAGTTTGAACTCCCATCCTTTTGGCTAGTAGTTGACAGCTTAGCCATTTGCACCACCCAAGGACTAGCGTGTAATTTTTTGCCTTTGAAAGTTACATGCTAACTTCTTTAACATAGGCGACTTAATATAAACTTCAGACCTAAATGCAGGCACCTAGTAATGCAATCATCTTTACAACTATTAAGAATTTAGTTAAGATGAAGTTAATCATGAAATTTAATTCCGTGATTAAAACAAATTACCCTGTAATTGTGGGAAAATAGATTTTTAAATGTATCTTTCACAAGCCAGTTTTAATTAGATTAAAAAATTGAATATGTTATATCAGTGTTTTATAACTATTAAACATCACCTTTAATTAGATTAAAACTGTCTTAAATTTACTGAACGGATATAAAATTTGTATTGCTGAGAAATAAGAAAAATAGACATGACGTGTAAAAGAACAAATGTTGGAAATATTGATGGTTTTAGAACAAGTTCTATTATTGAAATTTTTTATTTCTAAGTTTTTTTTAAATAATATTTTATTGTATTTTTAATGACAGTATACACAGCAAAACAGGTTGCCACTCAACAATTTCTGTATGTATTGTACTGTATGTATGTACTGGTCACATTCTTAGCATTGTATCAACATTTTCATTCTTGTCTATGCTTCAAGTAAGTTTTACCTCTAAATACAAGTAATGTTTTAACTATGATAGGGAAACAGGATCTTGGCTTTATCATTCTTTAAAAACATTACTATTGACTAAAATATTATTTATTATTATTGGCTAAGACCTTTGCATGTCCACCTAAATTTTAAAATCAGCCCTTTGTGAGCTTCATGCTTTGCTCATTCTAATCTTTTAGGATGACTATTTTTCTGGCATGCTTAGTGTCCTCACGTAAATACATTGGTGAATATTCAACCGAGTACCTTAGGGGGACACCCAGCATATCTCTGGAGTTCTTTCTGCGTGCAGGTCTCTCTTTTTTTGTACTCTGATCTATTCACCTTGGCTACTCAGTCTCCCAGCCACTTTCTTCATTCCAAGAAGACTACCACGTTCTGCTTATTTATTGTTTTTGTTTTTTCCTGTGCCATGTCTTATGTAATTTACCCAGGCAGTATTTTCCAAACGTGGTCAATCGTGAGACTTACCTTGTTAGTTTCATGTCTCACTGGGATCAATGCCCTTCACTGCCTGTGTCTAATACCATGCCTGCTGTCGGACATTTTATCAGCTTTCTAGTTGGTGCAGAAGGGAGCATAAATCTGGTCCCTGTCATTCCATTTTGTCCAGATGTGTGAGAGTAATTTGCTTTTTATGTAGAATAATTACATGTGTTATGTTCTCACTTGTTTTTCAACAATTTATTTTCTTTTTTTTGAGTGGCAAAGAAAATTCAGTAAATTATAAAAGATATGCTGTTTAAATTGACCTTCCAAACGTGTATTGATATATCTAAAGAAACAAACAACAAGCAAATAAAATAAAAATTTGAAAAAATGCACTTCATTATGAACAAACATTTCTGTAAATATTCGGCATATGTTCTGAATAATCATAAAGATGTGGCAAAAGGTAACATTTGCAGTAGCTGTTTCATCTGAGTCGAGAAATGCATTCGAAATCCTGAGCTGCTCAGGATGCTAGATTTTTTTCTGGGAATAATGCAAGTCTGTATTCATATGGTTTTAACTGCATTCCAGATTAAGCTTGCTTAAATTGAGAGTTGTAGCCTTTTAGGAGATACACAAAACTTAAAGGCACTACCGATTTGAAGCATGTATTTTTTTTTTAATTTTTATTTTGTTTTAAGTGAAAGATTACAAATCAAGTCAGTCTCTCACACAAAAACTTATACACATCTTGCTACGTACTCCCAATTGCTTTTCCCCAAATGAGACAGCCCGCTCCCTCCTTCCACTGTCTTTTCCTGTCCATTTCGCGAACTTCTATCCCCCTCTATCTTTTCATCTCCTCTCCAGGGAGGAGATGCCAACATAGTCTTAAATGTCCACCTGATCCAAGAAGCTCACTCCTCACCAGCATCCGTCTCCAACCCATTGTCTAGTCCAATCCCTGTCTGAAGAGATGGCTTTGGGAATGGTTCCTGTCCTGGGGCAACAGAGGGTCTGGGTGCCATGACCATCAGGGTCCTTCTAGTCTCAGTCAGACCGTTAAGTCTGGTCTTTTGATGAGAATTTGGGGTTTGCATCCCACTGCTCTCCTGCTCCCTCAGGGGTTCTCTGTTGTGTTCCCCGTTAGGGAAGTCATCAGTTGTGGCCGGGCACCAAATAGCACTTCTGGTCTCAGGCTGATGTAGTCTCTGGTTCATGTGGCCTTTTCTGTCTCTTGAGCTCGACTTACCTTGTGTCCTTGGTGTTCTTCATTCTCCTTTGATCCAGGTGGGTTGAGGCCAATTGATGCATCTTAGATGGCTGCTTGCTAGCATTTAAGACCTCAGATGCCACTCTCCAAAGTGAGATGCAGAATGTTTTCTTAATAGATTTTATTACACCAGTTGGCTTAGACGACCCCTGAAACCATGGTCCCCAAACCCCCACCCCTGCAACACTGGCCTTTGAAGCATTCACTTTATTCAGGAAAATGTTTTGCTTTTGTTTAGTCCAGTTGTGCTGACCTTGCCTGTATTGCGTGTTGTCTTTCACCTCACCTGAAGTAGTTCTTACCTACTATCTAATTAGTGAATACCCCTCTCCAACCCTCCCTTTCTCCCCCGCTCATAACCATCAAAGAATGTTTTCTTCTCGTTTAAACTATTTCTCCAGTTCTTATAATAGTGGTCTTCTACAATATTTGTCCTTTTGCAACTGACTAATTTCACTCATCCTTCTGAAGTCCTCCATTGTAAGATATGTTTCACAGTTTCAGCACTGTTCTTTATCAATGCATAGTATTCCATTGTGTGAATATACCATAATTTATTTATCCGTTCATCCATTAATGGGCACCGTGGTTGCTCCCATCTTTTTGCTATTGTAAACAGTGCTGCAATGAACATGGGTGTGCATATATCTCTTCCTGTAAAGGCTTTTATTTCTCTAGGATATATTCCAAGGAGTGGGATTGCTGGATTGTATGGTAGTTCTATTTCTAGCTTTCTAAGGAAGTACCAAATCGATTTGCAAAGTGGTTGTACCATTTTACGTTCCCACCAGCAGTGTATAAGTGTTCCAATCTCTCCACAGCCTCTCCAACATTATTTTGTGTTTTTTGGATTAATGCCGGCCTTGTTGGAGTGAGATGAAATCTCATTGTAGTTTTGATTTGCGTCTCTCTAATGGCTCATGATCATGAGCATTTCCTCATGTATCTGTTAGCTACCTGAAAGTCTTCTTTAGTGAAGTGTCTGTTCTTATCTTTTGCCCATTTTTAATTGGGTTATTTGTCATTTTTATAGTTGAGTTTTTGCAGTATCATGTAGATTTTAAGATTAGAGGGTGATCGGAAATGTCATAGCTAAAAACTTTTTCCCAGTCTGTATGTAATCTTTTTACTCTTTTGGTGAAGTCTTTGGATGAGCGTAGGTGTTTGATTTTTAGGAGCTCCCAGTTACCTGCTTTTTCTTCTGCATTTTTGGTAATTTTTTTTCACTTTTTTTTTATTAACTTTTATTGAGGTTCAAGTGAACGTTTACAAATCAAGTCAAACTGTCACATATAAGTTTATATACACCTTACTCCGTACTCCCACTTGCTCTCCCCCTAATGAGTCAGGCCTTCCAGTCTCTCCTTTCGTGACAATTTTGCCAGCTTCCAACTCTCTCTATCCTCCCATCCCCCCTCCAGACAGGAGATGCCAACACAGTCTCAAGTGTCTACCTGATACGAATAGCTCACTCTTCATCAGCATCTCTCTCCTATTTGGTAATGTTTTGTGTACTGTTTATGCCATGTATTACGGTTCCTATTGTTGTCCCTATTTTTTCTTCCATAATCTTTATCATTTTAAATTTTATATTTAGGTCTTTGATCAATTTCGATCTCGTTTTTGTGCATGGAGTGAGGTATGGGTCTTGTTTCATTTTTTTTCAAATAGATCTGCAGTTACGCCAGCATCATTTGTTAAAAAGATGGTCTTTTCCCCATTTAACTGTTTGGGGCCTTTGTCAAATATCAGCTGCTCATATGAAGTTGGATTTATGTCTAGATTCTCAATTCTGTTCCATTGGTATATGTATCTATTGTTGTACCAGTACCAGGTTGTTTTGACTACTGTGGCAGTATAATAGATTTTAAAATTAGGTAAAGTAAGGCTTCCACTTTGTTCTTCTTTTTCAGTAGTGCTTTACTTATAGGGGGCTCATTCCCTTCCATGTGAAGTTGGTGATTTTTTTCTCTAACAGATTAAAGAATGTCGTTGGAAATTGGATCAGAATTGCAATAAATTTATGGATCGCCTTTGATAGAATAGTAATTTTTATAATGTTAAGTCTTTCTATTCACGAGCAAGGTATGTTCTTCCACTTATGTCTCTTTTGGTAACTTGTAGAAGAGTTTTGTAGTTTTCTTTGTATAAGTCTTTTACATCTCTGGTAAGATTTATTCCTAAGTATTTTATCTTCATGGGGGCTACTGCAAATAGCACTGATTTGGTGATTTCCTCTTAGATGTTCTTTTTGTTGGTACAGACAGATCCAACTGATTTTTGTATGGTTACCTTGTATCCCAAAACTTTGCTGAGCTCTTTTATTAGTTTCAGTAGTTTTCTTGAGGATCCCTTAGGGTTTTCTGTGTATAAGATCATGTCATCTGCAAATAGAGATAATATTACTTCTTCCTTGCCAATCTGGATGCCCTTTATTTCTTTATCTAGCCTAAATGCTCTGGCTAGGACTTCCAGCACAATGTTGAATAAGGGTGGTGATAAAGGGCATCCTTGTCTGGTTCCCAGTCTCAAGGGGAATGCTTTCAGGCTCTCTCCATTTAGGATGATGTTGGCTATTGGCTTTGTATAAATGCCCATTATCGTGTTGAGGAATTTTCCTTTTATTCCTATTTTGCTGAGACTTTTTATCATGAATGGGTGTTGAACTTTGTCAAATGCCTTTTCTGCATCCATTGATAAAATCCTGTGATTCTTGTTGTTTGTTTGTTTTTGTATATGATGGATTACATTAATTGTTTTTCTGATTCTGAACCATCCCTGCATACCTGGTATGAATCCCAGTTGGTCACGGTGAATTAATTTTTGATATGTTGTTGAATTCTATTGGCTAGAATTTTGTTGAGGATTTTTGCATCTAAGTTCATGAGGGATATAGGTCTGTAATTTTCTTTTTTGTGGTGCCTTTACCTGGATTTGGTATCAGGGATATGGTGGCTTCATAGAATGATCTTGGGAGTATTTCATCTTTTTCTATGCTCTGAAATACCTTTAGTAGTAGCAGTGTAAACTCTTCTCTGAAAATTTGGTAGAACTCTGTGGTGAAAATGTCTGAGCCATGGCTTTTTTTTTGTTGGGAGTTTTTTGATTACCTTTCAACTCTTCTTTTGTTATGGGTCTATTTAGTTCTTCTACTTCTGTTTGTGTTAGCTTAGGTAGGCAGTATTTTTCCAGGAATTCATCCATTTCTTCTAGCTTTTCAAATTTTTTAGAGTACAATTTTTCATAGTATGATTCTTTTAATTTCAATTGGGTCTGTTGTAATATTGCATATCTAATTTCTTATTCGGGCTATTTGCTTCCTCTCCTGTTTTTCTTTTGTCACTTTGACCAATGGGATCAGTTTTGCTGATTTTTTCAAAGAAACAGCTTTTGGCCTTCTTAATTCTTTCAATTGTTTTTCTGTTTCATTTAGTTCTGCTCTACTTTTTATTATTTGTTTTCTTCTGGTGCCTGAGGGTTTCTTTTGTTGCTATCTTTCTATTTGTTTAAGTTGTAGGGATAATTCTTTGATTTTGGCCCTTTCTTCTCTTTGGATGTGTGCATTTATTGATATAAATTGACCCTGAGTACTGCTTTCCCTGTGTCCCAAAAGTTCTGATAGGAAGTATTTTCGTTCTCATTGGATTCTATGAATTTCTTTATTCCAACCTTAGTATCTTCTATAATCCAGTCTTTTTTAAGCAGAGTATTGTTCAGTTTCCAAGTGTTTCTTTTCCCTGCTTTTTCTGTTATTGATTTCCATTTTTATAGCCTTATGGTCAGAGAAGATGCTTTGTAATATTTCAGTGTTTTGGATTCCACTAAGGCTTGCTTTATGGCCTAATATGTGGTCTAGTCTAGGGAATGTTCCATGTGCACTAGAAAATAAAGTATACTTGGTTGCTGTTGGATATAGTGTTCTGTATATGTCTGTGATGTCAGGTTGGTTTATTGTGGCATTTAGATCTTCTGTGCCTTTATTGAGCTTCTTTCTTTCTTTCAACACACCAAAAGTGGTGTGTTGAAGTCTCTTACTATTATTGTGGAGTTATCTATCTCACTTTTCAAAGCTGAAAGAGTTTGTTTTATGTATCTTGCAGCCCTGTCATTGGGTGCATAAATATTTAATATGGTTATATCTTCTTGGTGTATTATCCCTTTAATCATTATATAGTGTCCTTCCTTATCCTCTATGATGGATTTAACTTTAAAGTCTGTTTTGTCAGAATTTAATATTCCCACTCCTGCTCTTTTTTGTTTTTTGCTTGATATATTTTTTCCCATTCTTTGAGTTTTAGTTTGTTTGTTTCTCTGAGTCTAAGGCGTGTCTCTTGTAGGCTGCATATAATCGAATAATGTTTTTTAATCCATTCTGCAGCTCTCTGTCTCTTTATTGTTGCATTTAGTCCATTTACATTCAGGGTAATTATGGATAGGTATGAATTTAGTGCGATCATTTTAATGTCTTTTTTTGTGCGTTGTTGACAGTTTCTTTTTCCCACTTACTTTTACGTGCCGAGTTGATTATTTTTATATATTGTCCTTTCCTCATATTTGTTGTTGTTGATTTTGTTTCTGCTGAGTCTCTATTTTTTTCTTGTATTTTATTTTGATGAGTAGGATAGTTTTGGTCCTCTGTGGTTAACATATTATTTACCCCTATTTTTCTATGTTTAAACCTAACATTTATTTCTTTGTATTGCCTTATCTTTCTCTCCATATGTAAGATCTCTGACTATATTTCCTAGTCCCTCTTTATTGTTTTAATGTTGTCTTTTTTTTACATAACAACATTGCTGTTACTCTGTTTTGAGCTTTTTTTTTTTTAATCTTTTTTTGGTTTTTTGATTTTCCTGTCTGGGTTGACTTCTGATAGCTCTGCCCAGAAGTCTACTCTTGGTTTGATACCTGACATTATTGATTTTCTAACCAAAAATTTCCCATTAGTATTTCCTGCAGTTTTGGTTTGGTTTTTATGAATCCCCTAAACTTCTGTTTATCTGGAAATACTGTAATTACACATTCATATTTAAGAGACAGTTTTGCTGCATATATGATTCTTGGCCGTCTATTTTTTTCCTTCGATTTTTTAAATAAGTCATCCCATTGCCTTCTTACCTGGATGGTTTCTGCTGAGTATTCTGAGCTTATTGTTATTGGCTCTCCTTTGTAGGTTACTTTTTGTTTATCCCTGGATGCTCTTAAAGTTCTCTCTTTATCTTTGGTTTTGGCAACTTTTAATTATAATATGTCTTGGTGACTTTCGTTTAACACCTACTTATGGGGAGTTCAATGAGCATCTTGGAAAGATATCTTCTCATCTTTCACGATATCAGGGAAGTTTTCTGCCAACAAATCTTCAACAATTGTCTCTGTATTTTCTGTTATCCTGTCCTGTTCTGGTGCTCCAATCACTTGTGGGTTATTTCTCTTGTTAGAGACCCACATGATTCTCAAGTTTCCTTCATTTTTTAAAATTCTTTTATCTGATTTTTCATCAAATATATTAGTGCTAAGTCATTTATCTTTAAGTTCAGAAATTCTGCCTTCCGCTTGCTCAATTCTGCTCCTCTGACCTTCTTTTGGGTTGTCTACTTCTGTAATTTTATTGTCAGTTTTCTGAATTTCTGATTGTTCTTTGTCTATGTATTTTTCCAGCTTATTAAATTTTTTCATCACGTTCCTGAATAATCTTTTTAATTTCTTCAATTGCTTTATCTGTGTGTTCCTTGGCTTGTTCTGCTTATTTCCTCATCTGTGTGTTCCTTGGCTTGTTCTGCGTATTACCTCATTTCCTTCCTGATGGCTTAAAAGGTTCTGTATATTAATCTTTTGTATTCTGGCTCTGGTAATGCCAGGAATGCACTTTCGTCTAGATGATCCCTTGATTCTTTGTTTTGAGAGCTTGTTGAGGAGATCATGGTCTGTTTCTTTATGTGAATTGATATTGACTGTTGGCTCCAAGCCATCTACAAGTTATCATCTTAGTTTATTTTATGTTTGCTTACTGTGTCATAACTTCTTGCTTTGTTTTGTTTTGGGTTGCTTGAGGGAGCTAGCTTGATTATTTTCACCTTTGGAGCTCTGATGTCCTGTCCCCAGATGGCTAGAGCAGTTATCAGGCATATCAGCCTAGGATTCCATTCACTTTTCTTGCATGAATTCAGCTCAGGTGTCCAGGTAGCTGATCATCAAGTGTGTGGTACAGGCTTTGTCCTACAGTCTTAAAGAGGCAGGGGTGATTGGTGTAGGTACTGGTATCTGGTTGCAGCAGGAGGTCACACTCTGAACAAGGCAGGAATTGAGAATCATCCCCCACATGTCTCTGAGGAAAGTGTGTCCCTGCTCCCTAGAGCATACAGGTGGGTGGGCTCTGCAGATGGACCATGGTCACCCAATGTTTTTGGTTGTAAGTACTGGGAGGTATCTGTTATTCTTGGATCCCTGTCACCGTGGGTGGCTAGGTGTCCTGAGTGAAGCTTCCAGTCCTTAAGCCCCCAATGTGGGTAGGTGAGGACTCTGTTTAATAAGCAAAGCAATGTCAAACATCAAACACCCACCTCGCCACCGCACAGCTGAAACAGTTGGAGTCTTCAGGAGAATAGGCCCACACAGGTCTATGAAAAGAGGAAAGGTACCCAAAGTCCATGGACTGTTATTTCTGGGCAGGAGCCTCTCCTGTCCTGAGCTCCCCTGGTTGGTGGAGCTGGCAAATTATCTTTTCCCCCAATTCCAAATTTTTTCCTTCTCCAAGGCCGGAAGGATGGCTGTAGGTGCTCAACAGGGCCTATCTCAGGCCCAGGGAATAAAATATATGCAAGTACTTAGCTTTTGCTGAGAGCGCCGCTCTTCTCTGGTTCCGGAGGTGTGAATAGGATGTGTGGCTGGCTCCTTCTTTGTGAATAAACTGCTGCCGAAGGTTAGTACAGCCCACTGCTGCCACTCCAGGAATGGTGCCTGAGGGCTCCCCGCAATTCAGGTCCAGTAACACCTCTCAGCTTCTGAACCGTCTCTTCTTTCCCCTGCCCTTCAGTTCCTTTTCTAAGCTTGCCTTTTATGCTCAGGGCTCCTAGCTTGTCATAAATATACTCGTTTCACTTGTTTTTTCAGGTCTTTGTTATAAAGAGGGCTCACCGGAAGCATCTGTCTATTCTGCCATCTTGGCTCTGCCTCTCTTGAAGCAGGTATTTTGACCAAATTTACCGATAGTTATAATGCTTTTATGATCATTACAGTCCAAGAGTAGCAGAACATGTATTTTTTAAATTTTATTTATTTTGTTGTTGATTTTATTGAGATATACAAAGCAAAACATAAACCTATTCAACAGTTTGTACATCTACAATTCGGTGACCTTGATATCATTCTTCAAGTTGTGTAAACATTCTCACCCTCCTTTTCTGAGTTGTTCCTCACCATTAACATAAACTCACTGCACCCTAAGGTTCCTGTCTAATCTTTTGAGTTACTGTTGTCAATTTAATCCCATATAACCAAACCAGAAAAACAAACCCGTTGCTGGTGAGTCGATTCTGACTCATAGTGATCCTGTAGGACATAGTATAGCATAGTATAATTTCCAACGAGCATCTGGTAGGTTCAAATGGCTGACCTTTTGGTTAGCAGCCATAGCACTTAACCATTAAGCCACCAGCATTTCCTGATCCTGTATAGATATACCTAAGAGAATATAACATTAAAGGCAGACTTTTTTTTTTACTCTTATGCCCTCAAGTCTGTTCCTACTCATAACAACCCTGTGCACAACAAAACAAAACACTGCCTTCTACTTCTGAAAAGAATCACCCAGTGAAAGCTTCATGAATAGCAGCAAAACATGGTCTGATATAGTGCTGGAAAATGAGCCACTCAGGTTGGAGGCACTCAAAATTTGACCGGGCAAGAGCTGTATCCTCAAAGTAGAGTTGACCTTAATGATGTGGAAGGAGTTAAGTTTTCAGGACCTTCATTTGCTGATGTGGCATAGCTCAAAATGAAAAGAAACTGTTGTAAACATCCATTAATAACTGGAACATGAAATATATGAAGTATGAATCTAGAAAAATTGGAAATTGTTAAAAATGAAATGGAATGCATAAACATCAATATCCCAGGCATTGACGAATTGAAATAGACTGGTATTGGCCATTTTGAATCAGATGATGACATGATCTACTATGCAGGGAATCACAACTTGAAAAGGAATGGCTTTGCATTCATCATTAAAAAGGACATTTCAAGATCTATCCTGAAGTACAAAGCTGTCAGTGATAGGATAATATCTATATGCCTACAAGGAAGACTAGATAATGCAACTATTATTCAAATTTATGCAGCAATCACTATGGCCAAGGATGAAGAAATTGAAGATTTTTACCGACTTCTGCAGTATGAAATTGATCGAATATGCAATCAGGATATCTTGATAATTACTGGTAATTGTAATGCCAAAGTTGGAAAAAAAGAAGAAGGGTCAGTAGTTGGATGTGGTGATAGTAACCACGCCGGATATCTCAAGATAGAATTTGCAAGACCGACCTCCTCATTGCAGATGCTTTTTTTCAACAACATAAATGCGAACTATACATGTGGATCTTGCCAGATGGAATACACAGTAATCAAATAAACTACATATGTGGAAAGAGATGATGGAAAAGCTCAATATCATCAGCCAGAACAAGGCCATCAATTGCTTATATGCAAATTCAAATTGAAACTGAAGAAAATTAGAACAAATCCACCAAAGCCAAAGTACAGCCGTAAGTATATCCCACCTGAATTTAGAGACCTTCTCAAGAAGAGATCTGACAGGTTGAACACTAAAGACTGAAGATCCCAGAAGCTGTGGAAGGACATCATACACACAGAAAGCAAAAAGTCATCAAAAAGAGAGGAAAGAAAGAAGAGACCAAAATTGATGTCAGAAGAGACTCTGAAACTAGCTGTTGAACATCAAGTAGCTAAAGTGAAATGAAAAAAATGATGCAGGAAAAAAGCTGAACGGAAGATTTCAAAGGGCAGCTGAAGAAGACAAAGTAAAGCATTATAATGACATGGGCAAAGATCAGGAGATAGAAAACCAAAAGTGAAGAGCACACTTGCCACTTCTCAAGGTAAAAAAAATAAAGAAAAAAAACTCGTGTTACAATATTGAAAGATTCCACAAGGAAAATACTAAAGGACTAAGGAAGCATTAAAAGAAGAGGGGAGGAATACACAGAGTCATAATACCAAAAAGAATTGGATGATGTTCGTAGATTTCAGGAGGTAGCGTATGATCAAGAACCGATGGATGGTACTGAATGAAAAAGTCCAAGCTGCACTGAAGACGTTGGTGAAAAACCAGGCTCCAGGAATTGATGGAATATCAATCGAGATGTTTCAACAAACAGATGCATTGCTTATTTCTTTATACCAAGAAATTTGGAAGACAGATGCCTGGCCAACCTGAACCTAGATCAAGAGGCAATCATTCGAACAGAACGAGGGGATACTGCATGGTTTTAAGTAGGAAAGGTTTGCATCAGGGTTGTATCCTTTCACCATCCTTTCAATCTGTATGCTGAGCAAATAATCTGAGAAGCTGGATTATATAAAGAAGAATGGGACATCAGGATTGGAGGAAGACTCATTAATAACTTGCGTTATGCAGATAACACAACCTTGCTTGCTCTAAGTGAAGAGTACTTGAAATACTTACTGATGAAGGTCAAGGTCCATAGCCTTCAGTATGATCTTCAACACAAAGGAAACAAAAATCCTCACAACTAGACCAATAAGCAACATCATGATAAATGCAGAAACAATTGAAATTGTCAAGGATTTCATTTTACTTGGATCTATAGTCAACACCCATGGAGGGGGCAGTAAAGAAATCAAAAGATGCATTGCATTGGACAAATCTGCTGCAAAAAGTGTTAAAAAGCAAAGAAGTCACCTTGAAGACTAAGGTGTGCCTGACCCAAGCGTATGGTGTTTCCAGTTGCCTCATATGCCTGCGAAAGCTGGTTGATGAATAACTAAGACAGAAGAAGAACCGATGCCTTTGAATTGTGGTATTGGAGAAGAATATTGAATATACCATGGACTGCCAAAAGAACCAACAAATCTGTCTAAGAAGAAGTACAGCAGAATGCTCCTTAGAAGCAAGGATGGTGAGATTATATCTCGCATGCTTTGGACATATTTTAGGAGGGACCAGTCCCTGAAGAACGACATCATGCTTGGTAAAAGAGAGGGTCAGCAAAAAAAGGAAGACTGTTAACGAGATGGACTGACACAGTGGCTGCAGCAATGTGCTCAGGCATCACAACAATTATAGGATGGCACAGAACTGGGCAGTGTTTCATTCTGTTGTATGTAGGGTTGCTATGAGTAGGAACAGACTTGAGGGCACCTAACAGCAGTTAAAAAAAAAAAGTCTGCCTTTAATATTATATTCTCTTAAGTATATCTATACAGGATCAGGAAACCCTGGTGGCTTAATGGTTAAGTGCTAAAAGTTTCATGGGTAAAAGGAGCTAACGCCAAGACTAAAGTAGGCTATGAATGAAGAAATTAAGGATGTCAGCTCCCTAACCCTAACTATGTGAAACACAAGTGAAGTAAGGTTTTTACAAAATCATGGGAAGTGATAGAAATTGATTATTAGAGAATTTTATTTTTTTTAAAAAAAGAGGAAGAGTATGGTAGTGAAAAGATTTTTTATTGCAGCTATAAATATTCAGACTGTAACTTTTTTGTATGTGGCTTTCTAAGACCCAAGCCCAAATGTTCTGATTTTATCAGATATGCAGTGCCTAGAATACTCCTTGTTTAGCAAAAACTGTTTTATTTATTTCTGAGTTGGCAGCATTCTTAGAAATTGCTTTAGAGAATAACAGTGCTCAAAGAGAATGTTACCAAATTGTCATTGGTTCCTCCTTTTACTCAACTAATATCTGAATACTTATTTTATAGCACACTCTCTTGTGGGTTCTAAAGATAAAGAAGTAAACAAGAGGAAACAGACACACACAAACACACACCAACATAAAATTCTTCCCTGAGGTGATTCATATTCAGATACATGTCTTACCCATCAGCAGGATGCAGACAATACAAAAGGAGGGTGCCTCTGCCGCATGTACACCTTCGAAATCCTTTGCAAGAGCATCTAATTTGCGAACCTGTTTGGAACCCAGGACCTGTGAGTCCCTGGCATCTGCAGTAAAATGAATGTTCACTACACCAATGCTAAAAGGGATGCTGACTGCCAATTTGCCACATCCTCATAAGGCCATTGTGGAAAGCAACTTAAGAATAACTGTGTACTGCATGTTATTCTACTTTCTGTAATTAACCGGCATCACTGTTTAGGGCTTCTGCAGCTTGGGAATAGACATTTTATTATTATTAATATTTTTACTTTTAATTAAATGCATTCACATTAGCATATGAATGATTGACATATTTCATCTCCCCTCCAACTGCATTTAGCTGTTTTAAAAACATTCATTGCCCTAAATTATCTCTAATTAACAGAAGGCTTTGAGAAAGTTACATACAAATAGAACATAGAACGTATTTTATATATATATATATATATACACACACACATATATCTCCGCAATCTTTGTCGGGATTAGAATAAGAAATTTAACAACATACTTCAAATATGTACTAACTCTTTTGTAAATACCACAACCAGCAGCTCCAAATCATGTTCTGTGAATAATAAATTTCCTGGATGAAGAAAATTAAAGTGATGTTTTAAAACAGAGTTTATAAGCATTACAACGTTCTTTAATAGAGTTAGGTTAATGAATACAGATCACGATTGAATCATAATTTCCTTAAACTACACAGTATAAAGTTTATGCCCCTGTTCATGGTAACAGTTATGATTAGATTAACACTCTCAAAATAAAAACTTAGCCATACTGTGTTTCTTGGGTCTATCTACACGGATTTTTATGTAGCTTTATATTTACATGCATTGATGTCTCTAGACTTCTTTGTCATTGTCTGTCAGTAGTAAACTTAAGCTATGTATACAGAATGCTTTAAAAAAATACAACATGTGAGAAACATGTGAACAAAAATATTTGTAAAAATATTAACTTCCTGTCAAAATTCAAACTAATCAGTGATTTTTATTACTCGTAGAATATTTTGTTTTATATTTAGTGTTAAAGTAGTATATTTTACACATACATAAAATGTTTATATCAGTATTTATATTATTTTTTCTTGTTTGACTTCCTTACTGTATAATGTGCTGTTCACACATTGCCATCCTTGAAAAGACATAGAAATATTCAAATCATACATTAAAATGAAAGTTGTAAAATTCGAAGCTCAGTAAAATGGATTTAAGTAGGACAAAGTACAGATTTCCACTTTTGAAGTCACTGAGTCAAATCCACAATGAAATAGTTTAGGTTGCCTTCTCCTTGTTGAGCAATAGTTTACATTTGGCTCATTTAATTTTATTAAAAAAAAATATTGTGCAACATTTGAACTTAAATTAATTCTCATGTTCAAATACCCACCTTTGTTGCAGTACTTTATAAACTTTTTCAAGTCAGTACTCAAATATATTAGCTGAAATGAAAGAACATGGGGGAAAAAAAAGGATGCAGTGGCTATTTTAATTAGAGTAAATATTTAATTCCACCCAAAACCTGAATTTATGTAAGTTTTAAAATGGTTAAAACCTATGGAATTCTGCACCTAATATCTGTGACTTTATTTTACATAAATTATACTTCAAAAAGGAAAAAGCTACTACAAGTATTTTGTTCTCTAATTTATCTAGCTTATTTTTATTTGGTGAATATTGAAAGCACACATCTTTACAAAAGCATTTAGTTGCTCTAAAATAAAATATTTTATAATATAGATTAAAAACAAAAACATATTATGAAGTACCACATAGAAGTTTGAAAAGTTTTTCCTGAATTTGTATATAGGTAGAGAAGCTCTCCCAGCATCATAAAAGAGGTTTATCTACACACTTCAACCCAATAGTGATTTACTGTTTAGGGATTACAAGACCATGATGAGACAAAGCCAGACATTTTTCAATTTATATGGCATTTTTTGACATTTTATTGATAATATTGACTCCTTTTTAGATACCTCAGCGACATTAAGGGTCTTTACTAACACCCCCATGTTTACAGAAAATCCTTCAGTTATCACAAAAGAGAAGCTTTTCCAGTGTTCAGTTTTTGTTGTTTGAAATTTGTTTGAAAATGGCCGTAATAGCCTTAAATTCATATTTTTCTCCACAGTTCACACAGGATTTTTCTTTATATTAAATCATTTAATTGGCTAGCCTCTGAGTACTTCCCTGAACTATTTAAACTTATTATGATCTGTCTAATTTGCCAAACATTTATTTAATGTTTTCTATGTGCTCTAGGCACTAGAATTACTGAAATGAGAAAAGGTTAGCTTTTCCTTAAGGGAATTGGAGGTGAAGGGAAATGTCATGTTCTAACAACAGGTCAAGAACATATTGGTTATGTGTAAAGACAGTATAAACCCTTGCTACCTTCTATATGCATCACAAGGTCTTACTTCATACTGCTTGTTCTAATTTTTAATGTGGAATTAACAAACATCATGTCAGAATATTACCATATACTCAAAATATACTTAGTACTCATTAGAAGGTACTCAGGGGAAATCAACTTCTAAACATGGTAAGGCATGTGTTTTCGCTATTATTTCAGCATTATGAATTGCCCAGAGAGAAGGTAGTCTTTGGAGGAGAGGTAATTTTTAATTTATTCCTCCCAACTTTTGTACAGCTACAAGTGTTCTGCCATAGGAACTGCTTAAATTCTTTGAACTCTGGTTAAACTCTTAATTTGGTGAAATGTTTATGTAGTCTCAATTTTGTGCTCCTGATAACATACAGAGATCTATTTTTTTTAAAATCTCAAGATGCGTTTCAGTACTAGAACTCCACGGGAGGACTGGCAAAAAACAAGACACCTACTGGGAATGGTACAGATCTCTGATCACTTTCTGTTCCTTGTTTTTCTAAGGCTACCTGATTTCCTAATTTATTTCTTATAAATTTTACTTTTTTTTTTTCCTTTTTAGTGTCTATGGGTGAGTTACTTTAATCTCAGTTAAGAACAATATATGAACGTCATTTGATTATCTGAGGGTGTCCTTTGTCTTGCTTTTTGTATAAATCTGACTACAAGAATCAGCACCAAGCTGATTCTTATAAGGTGGAGGTCAAATATACCCCAGTCTCCAACTTTTCCACCATTTCTGATACCAGCTGTTTCTCTCACAGTACTCTTTCTTTATTGGGCTCAATAATTCATTGATATGGTCACACAGAATTCATGGAAACAAAATAAATACACTAACAACTTTAATAGCAGAGAATGATATAAACAAAGGGAATAAACAGAAATGAAGATACACAAAAGGTAAAGTTCAGGAGTGGTTTATGCACTGGGCCTCAATGTCCAAAAAAAGACTCGCTTATATCTCAAAGGAGACCTACTTACCCTTCCCAAACAGCAATGTTCATTCTCACCAGTCAGGAAATGTTCAAATAGAAAATTCAATAAAGTCACTTAATGGTCTTGGCTACTGGTAGCTCCCCTCAGCTCTTGGCTAGGGTTCAGTCTTTACACACTTCTGCCACTATTTGGGTTTGCTCACTGGTTCTGCTTCTTCTGGTACCACTGCAGCCATTGCCTCCATCACCATCACAGGTTTACTTAGTTTGGGAGGGCCATAGAACAGGCCCCTCGACCAAAGAACATATTCCTTTCCTGTTTCTTTTCAATCAAGAAACCCCACCTGAGGCACAGTGTTCTTGGATTTTTATAGTCTAGCTCATTTTCTTTTTGTTAATTATAAGGAAGCCTCCAAAACCAACCCGAGTAAGATTAGACGGGGCAGGGTCCTCTGTCAATTCTGATACAGGTCAACTAAAGTGTGCTTTGTAAACTGACCAATCACATGCAAGCTGTATACAGGTAGTAAACTAACCCTCACTTGCAAGATTACAGCCCTACCAATCATTTTAGAAGAATATGAAACTCAGGGCCAGAAAAGCCATATAAAGAAACTCATTACATTGCACTTTTATTTATAATTATTTTATAACGACAATAGTGATTGTAAAGACAATTATTTTCAAGCATCATTTTGAAAAAATATATTTACAATTTATCCATTGAAATATTGTATTTATCCTATAATAAAACAAACAACTGATTGGAGGTCTAAAACATTTTCTTTCCACTTTAGATATGTTCCAAGTGGAATATATGTCTATATTTATAGGACATTGATAAAGACGTTATTCTCATTTGCCTAATTTATTACATAAAATGAAAGTCAATTTATTTAGCCATTCATTGAAATACTACTATATTTTCTTACTTTTTTTTTCCTTTAGTAATATATGAATATGCATTAATTTCCCAAGACTGCTGTAACAAAATACCACAAACTTGGTGCCGCTTATAGCAACAGAAATTTATTATTTTTCAGTTTTTTAGGCTAGAAGTCCTAATCAACACATTGGCCAGGGCATGCTCCTTCCAAACTCTCCAGCAGAAATTTTTTTTTTTTTTTTTTTTTGCCTCTCCTTGCATTTCATAGCTCCAGTTATTCCTTGGCTTGTATATGTATCTGCACATGGACATCTTTTCTTTGCCTTTGTCTTTGTTTCTTCTTCTCTTTTATAAGGCACTGCTTGTGTCATAGGAGAATCCACCATGGTCCAATATGACCTTATGTTAACTGATAACCTCTTCAAAGACCCTATTTACAAACCAGGTTATGTTTACAAGTACCACAGGTTAAGACAGCATCATAGCTCTTCACTGGTCAAAATTCAATCCAAAACAGAATGAAAACTCACTTGGGAGCACAGATAATAAAGCTCAACAATGGTGAAATTAAAATCTAATTCCCTAAAAGTTTTGGAATCTGGGAAGTTGTCTTCATGAGCAGATCTAAGAGCCCAACTCTTCCCACCTGAACACCAAGGAAAGCAACTAGAAGCCAATGATCAGCCCTATGAGAACTCTGAAATAGTGGGCAAAGGGTCATAGCAAGAACCCGCAAACTGAATCAAAACAAAGACAAATATCTTATGGTAAGAAAAGCACCTCTTCCACTGTCCCTGCCCCTCTCCCTCTTGGCATGCCAGACAGCTGTAGCAGAGCCACAGCTTCACCTCACCCTCAGCCAATGCACGTCTCTACTGCACATTGCGAAGGTCCCTGACCTTTGGCTTTGAAATAAATAGAATCCATCTCCCTGAAGAACAGCTTGAAGCCTCTCCACTCCTCTCCCACCTGGCATGGCAGACAAAGGGCTGCAAAAGAGCCAAAGACATACCCATACCCCCTATAAAAAAACAAAAAACGCATTGCTCTCCTGTGCACTGGGAAGAGCCCTGATCTCTGGCTTTGAAATAAATATGACATGTCTTGCTATAAGATTATTTGGGGTGTTTTTTTTAACAAGTCTGGGGTCTGCCTGAAAGATTGAAACTGTGTTTGGGGCAGAAACAGAGCCCTCACAGAATGGAGGGAGGAGCTGTGACCAAGGACTAAGGGGTATACCTGCCTAAGTGTAGTTTAATCAGTGTGTGCTTTCTGATAGGTTTGAGAGCTTTGAAAGACTAAAACATTGGTGCAACTGAAATTGAAGCCATCACAGAACAAAGGAATGCAGCAGTAACCAAGGCAAAAGGTTGTGTCCACCTATAGATAGACTGATCAGCTTGAGGTTTCATTTCACATTATTTTTTATCTGGAATCTACTTTAGGGCAGAAACCTGGGTCTAGACTGAACTGAGGATATCACAGGGAAGGAGACAGAGAAATAAACAAAGTCTGAAGATTGTGCCTGCCTAAGAATTTCTTCTGGAAATCAGCACTCTTGGGAGCACCATATATTCAAAGGAATTGAGAAAACTAACATGTTCTAAAATCCTAAGGTCCTGGGCTCAACAAAAAAGTCACATGTCACACCAGGAATCAGGAAATGATGGAGCATTCAAGTGAACAAGAAGAAGACAGAGAAATAGTATTTATGGAAGCTCAAATATTGAACAGATTGGAATATAATACACAACATTAAAATAGCTCAAAGAGATAAAGGAAAACATGCACACACACACACAAAAACAAAGTCAGGAAAATTATACATGCACAAAACCGGAATATAAATAAAAAGATAGATGCTATAAAAAGAACCCAAAGAGAAACACTGAAACTGAAAGAAATAATAACTGAAATAAAAATAGACAATAACATAAACAAAATTATGGATACTGAGAAGCAACAAGAGAGAAGGCTCAAGACTGATGAGCACAGCCTAATGGAAATATGGGACACCATCAAATGAACTAACACATACATAATGGGAACCACAGAAGGAAATAAAAAGAAGAAAACTTACCTAATCTCACAAAGGCTGTGCTTCTACAAATCCGTGAAGTTCAAAAAACTCCAATAAGGATTAACCTAAAGAGATCCACAATGAGGCAGAATATAATCAGACTCTCAAAAACTAAAGGGAAAGAAAAAATATTGAAGGCAGCAAGAGAAGAGCAAGAGACACCTACAAAAGAACAACTGCCTTACAAGAAATGTTAAATATAGGAAGGAAAAGACAGTAAAACATAACTCGAAGTTGTTTATCAAAAGAACAATCTCCAGTAAAGGTAATTGCATGGGCAAGTATAAAGGGAAGTTTTAAAATATTTATTATTGGTAATTCTAATTGTCATGTACTTCAGGTTTTATGAGGACAAATATATAAAATGTAAGTATAAATTTATGTTACAGAGCAGATGATGTATAAAGATGTAATTGGTGATAACAACATAAATGGGGGAATGACGTGTGTATATATTTTTTGTTACCGAAATTAAGTTGGTGTTAATTTAAGCCAAATTGTTATAAATGTAATTATCTTGAGAATCAGGCTAAAAAATAAACACAAAGGAAAGGAGAGGGAAACAAAATGGTTAACTACAAAAAATCAACAAAATTCAAGGGTTGGTTATATTATAGGAAAGGAGGGACAAAGAAGGCCTACACACATACACACACAAACAGATAATAAAATGGCAGAAATAAGTCCTTCATTATTAACAATTATCTTGTATAAAAATACACTAAATGTTCCAAACAAAAGGCAGAGGTGCCAGAATGGTTAAAAAAAAAAAAAAAAAAAAAAGATCGAGGCATTCTGGAGTCATGGAGACTTGAAGAACTCCTAAAACTATTGCCCCGACATAATCCTTTAACCTTAAACCCAAAATATCCCCTGAAGTCTTCTTAAAATCAAACAATGATTGAGCTTAACTAGTAAATAATGTCTTCCTTAAGCACTGTGCTCTTTCAAGATCTATCTATACTGGATCAAATTGACAATAGCAACACAAAAGGTTAGAAGGAACCTTAGGAAGCAGTGAGTTAACGTTAATGGGGGAGGAACAACTCAGAAAAGGAGGGTGAAAATGGTTGCACAGTACAAAGGATGCAATTAATGGCACTGAATTGTACAGGTAGAAACGGTCCTTATTATATTGTTTGGCATATTATTATAATCTGGATAAAAGCAGCATATCATTTTGTTCATAGAATATTAGACTAAGTATTATGTATTCTCATTACGTATCTATCTAGTGTGTCTAATGATCCTTAGGCTGAAAACTTACAAACCTACTGAAAGGTGACTTAACATTAAGAGAGTATCCACAAAAAATAAATATAACCTAACCTCTGTTAGGTTATGAGATGAATAGACTCTTTTTTTAGTAGCGTCCTCTTTTTGCAGAATTTTCATTTTTTCAGCTTCAGATAGAAAGGAGATAACTTCTGTGTCTCATTTATCCTTGAGTGGGATAATATAGATAATATAACAGTACCTTGTAAAGGCATCGAATTACAAAAGCAAAACAACATCTTTACTTCGTATTTACATATAAAAGAGTTTTAGATGTTTACTTTATATTGGTTCTTTCAGAGTCACAGGGGAACTAAGGAAGGTCCAATGCAATTCAGTTCTTTTCTTGGCACCAGTAATTTTCTGTGTGCAATTGTTCAGAAGATCTCAATGGAAGTATTCAACAAAGTCTTTGCTTATACAAACTAATTTACAGTGCGTATTTTTTTAGTATATATATCACGTCATAATTTTAAGTTTTTCAAATTTTTCTTTAATCTTTAAATTAGTTAGAGTGACTCATATTTTAATTAGTAAAAAGCTCTCTCTACACGCTTTTCAATCATACCTTAGAGAAAAAGAATCATGAGCCTGTCAAGCAATTATATTTTTTTCTGAAAAAATATAACAGTCATGAAATGTCTCTATGCACACAGTAAATCATATAATAACACATGCAAAAAATTGAGAAAATGATCAATATTTTATATTAAGCTCTAACCCAAAACCAAACCCGTGGCCGTAGAGTCGATTCCTACTTGCAGAGAACATATAGGATAGAGTAGAACTGCCCCATAGGGTTTTCAAGGAACACGTGATGGATTCAAACTTCCGACCTTTTGGTTAGCAGCCGTAGCATTTAACCACTATGCCTACAGGATTTCCGTTAAACAAAACCCATTTCCATCAAGTTGATTCTGACTTGTGCAGACCCTATAAGACAGAGTAGAACTGCCCTATAGGGTTTGCAAGGAGCAGCTGGTGGATTTGAACTGTGAACCTTTGCATTAGTAGCCTGAGCTCTTAAACACTGAGCCACTAGGGCTCCATGTTGTTGTTGTTGTTAAGTGCCATCGAGTCGGTTCTGACTCATAGCGACCCTATGTACAACAGAATGAAACACTGCCCAGTCCTGAACCATCCTTACAATCGTTGTTCTGCTTGAGATCATTGTTGCAGCCACTGTGTCAATCCACCTCGTTGACAGGCTTTCTCTTTTCCGTTGACCCTGTACTCTGCTAAGCATGATGTCCTTCTCCAGGGACTGATCCCTCCTGACAACATGTCCAAAGTATGTAAGATGCAGTCCCGCCATCCTTGCCTATAAGGAGCACTCTGACTGTACCTCTTCTAAGACAGACTTGTTCGTTCTTTTGGCAGTCCATGGTGTATTCAATATTCTTCGCCAACACAGCAATTCAAAGGCATCAATTCTTCTTCGGTCTTCCTTATTCGTTTTCCAGCTTCCACACGCATATGATGCGATTCAAAATACCATGGTTTGGGTCAGGTGCACCTCAGTCTTCAGGGTGACATCTTTGCTCTTCAACACTTTGAAGAGGTCCTTTGCAGCGGATTTACCCAATGCAATGTGTCTTTTGATTTCTTGACTGCTGCTTCCATGGCTGTTGATTGTGGATCCAAGTAAAATGAAATCCTTGACAACTTCAATCTTTTCTCCATTTATCATGATGTTGTTCATTGGTCCAGTTGTGAGGATTTTTGTTTTCTTTATGCTCAGTTGCAATCCATACTGAAGGCTGTGGTCTTTGATCTTCATTAGTAAGTGCTTCAACTCCTCTTCACTTTTAGCAAGCAAGGTTGTGTCATCTGCATAATGCAGGTTGTTAACGAGTCTTCCTCCAATTCTGATGCCCTGTTCTTCATATAGTCCAATTTCTCGTATTATTTGCTCAGCATACAAATTGAATAGGTATGGTGAGAGAATACAACCCTGACACACACATTTCCTGACTTTATAAGTATACAATAATTGAAATTTACAACTGGAGTCCGAGCCAAGATGGCAGAATAGACAGACACTTCTAGCGAGCCCTCTTTACAACAAAGACCTGAAAAAAACAAGTGAAACAAGTGTATTTGTGACAAGCTGGGAGCCCTGAGCTTCAAAGGCAAGCTTAGAAAACGAATGGAGGGACAGGGGATGAAGAGGCAGTTCAGAAGCGGAGTGGAGCTACTGGACCTGAATTGCGGGGAGCCCTCAGGCACCATTCCCGGAGCCAGAGCGGCAGGCTGGTACTAGCATTCGGATGCACTTTCCTAAGGGAGAAGCAGCCAGCCACACAGCCTATTCACACCTCCAGAACCAGAGAATAACAGCGCTTTCAACAAAAGTTAAGCATTTGCATATATTTTACTGCACCCCTCAACCCCCAAGCCGGCTTCAGCAGCTAAATTCCCTGGGTCTGAGATAGGCCCTGCTAAGCAACTAGAGCCATCCTCCCAGCCTTAGGGAAGGAAAAAAAAAATTGCAATTGGGGAAAAAGATAATTTGCTAACTTCACTAACCAGGAGAGCTTAGGACAGAAGCGGCTCCTGTCCAGGCATAAACGGTCCATGGACTATGAGCACCTTTCCCTTCTGCATGGACCTGTGAGGGCCTATTTCAGGAGAATAGGCCCTTGTTGGCAGACTCCAATCATTTCAGCTGTGTGGTGGAGAGGTGGGTGTTTGATGTTTGACATTACTTTGCCTATTAAACAAGGTCGTCACCTACCCACATCAGGGAACTAAGGACTGGTAGCTCCGTTCAGGTCACCCAGCCACCCATGACAGGGGTCCAAGGATAACTGGTACATCCCAGTCCTTACAACCAAAAACTTTCAGTTCCCATGGTCCGTCTGTGGAACCCAACCACCTCCATGCTCTAGGGAATAGGGACACACTTTCCTCAGAGACAGTTGGGGGTTGGTTCTCAGCCCCCTGCCTTGTTCAGAGTGTGACCCCTTGCTGCAATCAGATACTGGTATATACGCCAAACACCCCTACCCCTCTAAGGCTGTAGGACAGAGCCTGTACCACACACTTGATGATCAGCTACCAGGAAACCTAAACTGAATTCATACAAGAAAAATGAATGGACTGCTAGACTGATTTACCTGATAACAGCTCTAGCCATTTGGGGACAGGACATCAGAGCTCCAAAGGAGAAAATAATCAAGCTAGCTCACTCAAGCAACCCATATGGGTATACCAAAAAAAAAAAAAAAAAAGCAAGAAGCCACGACACAATAAGCAAGCATAAACTAATACAATAACATATAGATGGCTCAGAGACAACAGTCGCTAACAAGTCACATAAAGAAACAGACCATGATCACCTCAACAGGCTCTCAGAACAATGAATCCAGGGATCTTCTAGATGAAAGTGCATTCCTGGAATTACCAGATGCAGAGTACAAAAGTTTAATATACAGAACCCTTCAAGACATCAGGAAGGAAATGAGGCAATACGCAGAACGAGCCAAGGAACACACAGATAAAGCAATTGAAGAAATTAGAGAGATTATCCAGGAACATAATGAAAAGTTTAATAAGCTAGAAAAATCCATAGACAGACAGCAATCAGAAATTGAGAAGATTAACAATAAAATTACAGAAGTAGACAACTCAATAGAAAGTCAGAGGAGCACAATTGAGCAAGTAGAAGCCAGAATTTCTGAACTCAGAAATAAATCACTTGGCGCTAATATATTTGAAGAAAAATCAGATAAAAGATTTAAAAAAAAAAAATGAAGAAACCTTAAGAATCATGTGAGACTCTATCAAGAGAAATTACCTACAAGTGATTGGAGTACCAGAACAGGGAGGGATAGCAGAAAACACAGAGAGAATTGTTGAAGATTTGTTGGCACAAAACTTCCCTGATATCGTGAAAGATGAGAAGATATCTATTCAAGATGCTCATTGAACTCCACATAAGGTAGATGTTAAATGAAACTCACCAAGACGTATTATAATCAAACTTGCCAAAACCAAAGATAAAGAGAGAAGTATAAGAACAGCGAGGGATAAAGGAAAAGTCACCTACAAAAGAGAGCCAATTAGAATAAGCTCGGATTACTTGGCAGAAACCATGCAGGCAAGAAGGCAATGGGATGACATATTTAAAAAATTGAAGGAAAAAAATTCCCTGCCAAGAATCATATATCCATCAAAACTGTCTCTTAAACATAAAGGTGAAATTAAGACATTTCCAGATAAATACAAGTTTATGAAATTCATAAAAACCAAACCAAAACTACAAGAAATACTAAAGGGAGTTCCTTGGCTAGAAAATCAATAATTTCAGGTATCAACCCAAGACTAGAACACTGGGCAGAGCAACCAGAAGTCAACCCAAACAGGGTAATCCAAAAAAACAAAGCAAGATTAAAAAAAAAAAAACAGCTCAAAACAGGGTAACACTGATGTTATTATATAAAAGAAGACAACATTAAAATAATAAAGAGGGACTAAGAAATGTAATCATAGACCTTCCATATGGAGAAGAAGATACGGCAATACAAAAAAATAAAAGTTAGGATTAAATTTAGAAATATAGGGGTAAATAATAAGGTGACTACAAAGAACACAAATTATCCTACACATCAAAATAAAATACAAGGCAAAAATGGAGACTCAGCAGAAACAAAATCAAGAACAACAAATATGAGGAAAGGACGATATATAAAGATAATCTACTCAGCACATAAAATTAAGTGGGAAAAAGAAACTGTCCACAAGACACAAAAAAAGACATCAAAATAATAGCACTAAATTCATACCTATTCATAATTACCCTGAATGTAAACGGACTAAATGCATCAATAAAGAGACAGAGAGTGGCAGAATGGATTAAAAAACATGATTCGTTTATATGCTACTTACAAGAGACACACCTTAGACTTAGAGAAAAACAAACTAAAACCCAAAGAATGGGAACAATATATCAAGCAAACAACAATCAAAAAAGAGCAGGAGTGGCAATATTAATTTCTGACAAAACAGACTTTAAAGTTAAATCCATCATAAAGGATAAGGAAGGGCACAATATGATGGTTAAAGGGATAATACACCAAGAAGATATAACCATATTAAATAGTTATGCACCTAATGACAGGGCAGCAAGATACATGAAACAGCCTCTATCAGCATTGAAAAGTGAGATAGACAGCTCCACAATAATAGTAGGATGCTACAACACACCACTTTCATTGAAGGACCGGACATCCAGAAAGAAGCTCAATAAAGACACGGAAGACCTAAATGACATAATCAAACAACTTGACCTCATAGATACATACAGAACACTCCACCCAACAGCAACCAAGTATACTTTCTTTTCTAGTGCACATGGAACATTCTCTAGAATAGACCACATATTAGGTCATAAAGCAAGCCTTAGCAGAATCCAAAACATTGAAATATTACAAAGCATCTTCTATGACCATAAGGCCATAAAAGTAGAAATCAAAACCAGAAAAAGCAGGGAAAAGAAATAAAACACTTGGAAACTGAACAATACCCTGCCTAAAAAGACTGAATTTTAGAAGACATTATGAATGGAATAAACAAATTCACAGAATCCAGTGAGAATGAAAACACTTCCTATCAGAACCTTTGGGACACAGCAAAAGCAGTGCTCAGAGGCCAATGTATATCAATAAATGCACACATACAAAAAGAAGAAAGGGTCAAAATCACATAATTTTCCCCACAACTTGAACAAATAAAAAGGGAGCAATAAAAGAAACATACAGGAGCCAGAGGAAAAGAAATAAAAATTAGAGCTGAACTAAATGAAATAGAAAACAGAAAAACCATCGAAAAAATTAACAAGACCAAAAGCTGGTTCTTTTAAAAAGTCAACAAAATTGATAAACCACTGACCAAACTGACAAAAGAAAAACAGGAGAGGAAGCAAATAACACAAATAAGAAATGAGATGGGCAATATTACAACAGAACCAACTGAAATTAAAAGAATCAAGACAGATTACTATGAAAAATTGTACTCTAAAAAATTTGAAAACCTAGAAGAAATGGATGAATTCCTAGAAACACACTACCTACCTGAACTAACACAAACAGAGGTAGAACAATTAAATAGACCCATAACAAAAGAAGAGATTGAAAAGGTAATCAAAAAACTACCAACAAAAAAAAAGCCCTGGTCCAGACGGCTTCACTGCAGAGTTCTACCAAACTTTCAGAGAAGAGTTAACACCACTACTACTAAAGGTATTTCAGAGCATAGAAAAGGACGAAATATTACCACACACATTCTGTGAGGCCACCATATCCTTGATACCAAAACCAGGTAAAGACACCACAAAAAAAAGGAAATTTTAGACCTATATCCCTCATGAACGCAGATGCAAAAACCCTCAACAAAATTCTAGCCAATAGAATTCAACAACATATCAAAAAATAATTCACCATGACCAAGTGGGATTCATACCAGGTATGCAGGGATGGTTCAACACTAGAAATACAATTAATGTAATCCACCACATAAATAAAAAAAAAGACAAGAATCACATGATTTTATCAATTGATACAAAAAAGACATTTGACAAAGTTCGACACCCATTCATGATAAAAACTCTCAGCAAAATAGGAATAGAAGGAAAATTCCTCAACATAATAAAGGGCATTTATACAAAGCCAACAGCCAACATCACCCTAAATGGAGAGAGCCTGAAAGCATTCCCATTGAGATCGGGAACCAGACCAGGATGCTCTTTATCACCGCTCTTTTTAACCTTGTGCTGGAAGTCCTAGCCAGAGCAATTAGGCTAGATAAAGAAATAAAGGGCATCCAGAATGGCAAGGAAGAAGTAAAATTATCTCTATTTGCAGATGACATGATCTTATACACAGAAAACCCTAAGGAATCCTCCAGAAAACTACTGAAACTAATAGAAGAGTTCAGCATTGTATTGGGATACAAGATAAACATACAAAAATCAGTTGGATTCCTCTGGACCAACAAAAAGAACATTGAACAGGAAATCACCAAATCAATGCTATTTGCAGTAGCCCCCATGAAGATAAAATACTTAGGAATAAATCTTACCAGAGATGTAAAAGACTTGTACAAAGAAAACTACAATACACTTCTGCAAGAAACCAAAAGAGACTTAGGTAAGGGGAAAAACGTACCTTGCTCATGGATAGGAAGACTTAACATGGTAAAAATGTCTATTCTACTAAAAGCGATCTGTACATTTAATGCAATTCTAATGGAAATCCCAAAGACGTTCTTTAATGAGATGGGGAAACAAATCGCCAACTTCATATGGAAGGGAAAAAGGCTCCGGATAAATAAGGCATTACTGAAAAAAAAAAACAAACTGGGAGGCCTTACTTTACCTGATTTTAGAACCTATTATGCCATCACAGTCGTCAAAACAGCCTGGTAATGGTACAACAACAGATACATGGACCAATGTAACAGAATTGAGAATCCAGACATAAATCTATCCACATATGAGCAGTTGATATTTGACAAAGACCCCAAAACAGTTAACTGGGGAAAAGACAGTCTTTTTAACAAATGGTGCTGGCATAACTGGATACCCATCTGCAAAAAAATGAAACAAGACCCATGCCTCACTCCATGCACAGAAATGAGCTCAAAATGGATCAAAGGCCTAAATATAAAATCTAAAACAATACAGATCGTGGAAGAGAAAATAGGGACAACGTTAGAAGCCCTAATACATGGCATAAACAGTATACAAAACGTTATTAAGAATGCAGAAGAAAAAGTAGATAACTGGGAGCTCCTAAAAATCAAACACTGATGCTCTTCCAAAGACTTCACCAAAAGAGTAAAAAGACTACCTACAGACTGGGAAAATGTTTTTAGCTATGACATTTCTGATCAGCACCTGCTGTTTAAAATCTACATGATCCTGCAAAAACTCAACTACAAAAAACAAATAACCCTATTAAAAAATGGGCAAAGATATGCATAAACACTTCACTAAAGAAGACATTCAGGTAGCTAACAGATACATGAGGAAATGTTCACGATCATTAGCCATTAGAGAAATGCAGATCGAAACTACAATGAGATTTCATCTCACTCCAACAAGGCTGGCATTAATCCAAAAAACACAGAATAATAAATGTTGGAGAGGCTGTGGAGAGATTGGAACACTTCTACACTGCTGGTGGGAATGTGAAATGGTACAACCACTTTGGAAATTGATTCGGTGCTTCCTTAAAGAGCTGGAAATAGAACTACCATAGGATCCAGCAATCCCACTCCTTGGAATATATCCTAGAGAAATAAGAGCCTTTACACGAAAAGATATATGCACACCCATGTTTATTGCAGCACTGTTTACAATAGCAAAAAGATGGAAGCAACCAAGGTGCCCATCAACAGAAGAATGGATAAATTAGGGTATAGTCACACAGTGGAATACTACACATCAATAAAGAACAGTGACAAATCTGAGAAACATTTCATAACATGGAGGAACCTGGAAGGCATTATGCTGAGTGAAATTAGTCAGTTGCAAAAGGACAAATATTGTATAAGACCACTATTATAAGGACTGGAGAAACAGTTTAAACTGAAAAGAAAACATTCTTTTGTGGTTACAAGAGGGGGGAGGGAGGTAGGGTGGTAGAGGGGTATTCACTAATTAGATAGTGCATAAAAACTACTTTATGTGAAGGGAAAGACAACACACAATACAGGGGAGGTCAGCACAACTGTACTAAACCAAAAGCAGTTTCCTGAATGAACTGAATGCTTCGAAGGCCAGTGTAAGAGGGGCAGGGGTTTGGGGACCATGGTTTCAGGGTACATCTAAGTGAATTGGCATAATAAAATCTATTAAGAAAACATTCTGGATCCACCTTGAAGAGTGGCATCTGGGGTCTTTAACATCAGCAAGCAGCGATCTAAGATGTATCAATGAGTCTCAACCCACCCGCATCAAAGGAGAATGAAGAACACCAAGGACACAAGGTAATTAGGATCCCAACAGAAAGAAAGGGCCACATGAACCAGAGACTACATCATCCTGAGACCAGAAGAACTAGATGGTGCCCGGCTACAACCGGTGACTGCCCTGACAGGGAACACAACAGAGAACCCCTGAGGGAGCAGGAGAGCAGTGGGACGCAGACCCCAAATTCTCATCAAAAGACCAGACTTAATGGTCTGACTGAGACTAGAAGGAACCTGATGGTCATGGCACCCAGACCTTCTGTTGGCCCAGGACAGGAACCATTCCCAAAACCATCTCTTTAGACAGGGATTGGACTAGACAATGGGTTGGAGAGGGATGCTGGTGAGGAGTGAGCTTCTTAGATCAGGTGGACACTTGAGACTATGTTGGCATCCCCTCCCTGGAGAGGAGATGAGAGGGTAGAGGGTGTTAGAAGTTGGTGAAACGGACAGGAAAAGAGAGAGTGGAGGCAGGGAGCGGGCTGTCCCATTTGGGGAAGAGCAATTAAGAGTATGTAGCAAGATATGTGTAAGATTTTGTGTGAGAGACTGACTTGATTTGTAATCTTTCACTTAAAACAAAATAAAAATTAAAAAAAAAATACATGCTTCAAATCAGTAGTGCCTTTAAGTTTTGTGTATCTCCTAAAAGGCTACAACTCTCAATTTAAGCAAGCTTAATCTGGAATACAGTTAAAACCATATGAATACAGACTTGCATTATTCCCAGAAAAAAAATCTGGCATCCTGAGCAGCTCAGGATTTCAGATGCATTTCTCGACATTCAAATGAAACAGCTACTGCAAATGCTACCTTTTGCCACATCTTTATGATTATTCAGAACATATGCCGAATATTTACAGAAATGTTTGTTCATAATGAAGTGCATTTTTTCAAATTTTGATTTTATTTGCTTGTTGTTTGTTTCTTCAGATATATCAATACACGTTTGGAAGGTCAATCTAAACAGCATATCTTTTATAATTTACAGACCTTCTGTTGCCCCAGGACAGGAACCATTCCCGAAGCCAACTCTTCAGACACGGATTGGACTGGACAGTGGATGGAGAGGGATGCTGGCGAGGAGTGAGCTTCTTGGATCAGGTGGACACTTGAGACTAGGTTGGCATCTCCTCCCTGGAGGGGACATGAGAAGGTGGCGGGGGGCGGTTAGAAGTTGGCAAAATGGACAGAAGAAGAGAGAGTGGAGGGAGGGAGCAGACTGTTTCATTAGGGGGAGAGTAATTGGGAGTGTGTAGGAAGGTGTATATAAGTTTTTGTGTGAGAGACTGACTTGACTGGTAAACTTTCACTTAAAGCACAATAAAAATTATTTTTTAAAAAAAACACCTAAAAAAATAAAAATTTACAACAGTATAGTCCTCATTTTTTTTTTTTAATGTCCTATTATAACTTTGGTGCTTAAGCTTTTCCAATAGTTCCAATGGTATGATAATGTTTAAAGGAAAAGCTTTGTAATTTCATTTTTTTGTGTGCTGAGAAATGTTAAATTTCAATTTGTAAAAGCAATGTATGCATAAAACCAAAACCAAACCCCTTGCCGTCCAGTCAATTCCAACTCATAGTGACCCTATACAACAGAATAGAACAGCCCCATAGGGTGTCCAAGGAGTGGCTGGTAGATTCGAACTGCCAACCTTTTGGTTAGCAGCTATAGCTCTTAATCACCATGTCACCAGGGTTCCCATATATGCATAGTACATAAAATTTAAAATATATAGAATTTTATAGAGAAGGAACAAAATAATATAATCACTATACCAGACATAAATATTATATTTTTGTACAATTATTCTGCCTGTTTAAATGAAATGCATACACTTTTTAAATAGTCTGATATCACTTGCCTTTCTTCAATTTACTTTCTCACTTTCTCATTTATTATGGAAATTTCATAGCTCATTAACTTGGTATGCCATTTTTTAAATGCTTACTTATTATTTCATTATATAAATCTAATATGATTTAACAAGTTTATTTTTAATTTATATTTAGATACATTTCATTTTAATAAAGCTGTGTTGAATATCACTATGCATAAATCTTAGCTTACCCCTCTGATTATTTTCTTATGATAAGTACAAGGAAGTGAAATGGAGAGTTTATGGAGACTGAAAGTTAAAAAAAAAATATTATATGCAGCATATTACAAAAACAACTATATATATGTATATCATATATAGATATATACTGGTATTTGCAGTATAGCAATACATAATGCTACTATTATATAGCATATTAAATAATTATGCTAGCCTGTAAATATTTCAGATAAAAGAAGCCATGTAGATCTTGCACTTCGTTGAATCCTCAGTGCAGATAAAAACTCCTGGAATATAATAAGGAAGCATTAAATATTTGTTGAGGTCTTTTTATAGTAAGGGTGTGTCTGGCCCCCCCCAAAAAAGGCCCAAGCCATGATATTTTCAATCGTCTCATATGCTTTTTTTTTAAATGATTTTTATTGTGCTTTAAGTGAAAGTTTACAAATCAAGTCAGTCTGTCACATATAAGCTTACTCCATACTCCCATTTACTCTCCCCCTAACGAATCAGCCCGCTCCCTCCTTCCAGTCTCTCCTTGCCAGTTTCTAACCCTCTCTAGCCTCCCATCTCCCCTCCAGACAGGAGATGACAACACAGTCGCAAGTGTGCACCTGATACAAGTAGCTAACTCTTCATCAGCATCTCTCTCCAACCCATTGTCCACTCCCTTCCATTTCTGATGAATTGTCTTCAGGAATGGTTCCTGTCCTGGGCCAACAGAAGGTTTGGGGACCATGACAGCCGGGATTCTTTTAGTATCAGTCAGACCTTTAAGTCTGGTCTTTTTATGAGAATTCGGGGTCTGCATCCCATTGTTCTTCTGCTCCCTCAGGGGTTCTCTGTTGTGCTCCCTGTCAGGGCAGTCATCGGTTGTGGCCGGGCACCATCTAGTTCTTCTGGTCTCAGGATGATATAAGTCTCTGGTTCATGTGGCCCTGTCAGTCTCTTGGGCTCATAGTTATCATGTGACCTTGGTGTTCTTCGTTCTCCTTTGATCCAGGTGGGTTGAGACCTATTGATGCATCTTAGATGGCCGCTTGTTAACATTTAAGACCCCAGATGCCACACTTCAAACTGGGTTGCAGAGTGTTTTCATAATAGAATTTATTTTGCCAATTGACTTAGAAATCCCCTTAAGCCATAGTCCCCAAACCCCTGCCCTTGCTCCGCTGACCTTCGAAGCATTCAGTTTATCCCGGAAACTTCTTTGCTTTTAGTCCAGTCCAGTTGAGGTGACCTTCCCTGTATTGAGTATTGTCCTTCCCTTCACCTAAAGTAGTTCTTATCTACTAACTAATCACTAAATAACCCTCTCCCAGCCCTCCCTCCCTCCCCTCTCTCGTAACAACAAAAGAATGTGTTTTTCTCAGTTTATACTATTTCTCAAGATCTTATAGTAGTGGTCTTAAACAATATTTGTCCTTTTGCATCTGACTAATTTCACTCAGCATAATGCCTTCAAGGTTCCTCAATGTTATGAAATGCTGCACAGATTCATCACTGTCCTTTATCGATGCGTAGTATTCCATTGTGTGAATATACCATAATTTATTTAACCATTCATTCTTTGATGGACACCTTGGTTGCGTCCATCTTTTTGCTATTGTAAACAGTGCTGCAATAAACATGGGTGTGCATATATCTTTTCGTGTAAAGGCTCTTATTTCTCTAGGGTATATTCCGAGGAGTGGGATTTCTAGGTTGTATGGTAGTTCTAGTTCTAACTTTTTAAGAAAAAGCCAGATAGATTTCCAAAGTGGTTGTACCATTTTACATTCCCACTAGCAGTGTATAAGAGTTCCAATCTCTCCGCAGCCTCTCCAACATTTATTCTTTTGTGTTTTTTGGATTAATGCAGTGAGATGGAATCTCATTGTAGTTTTAATTTGCATTTCTCTAATGGCTAATGATGGAGAGCATTTTTTCCTGTATCTGTTAGCTGCCTGAATATCTTCTTTAGTGAAGTGCGTATTCATATCCTTTGCCCACTTCTTGATTGGGTTGTTTGTCTTTTTGTGGTTGAGTTTTAATAGAAGCATATAGATTTTAGAGATCGGGCGCTGGTCAGAGATGTCATAGCTGAATATTCTTCCCAGTCTGTAGGTGGTCTTTTTACTCTTTTGGTGGTCTTTAGATGAGCATAGTTGTTTGATTTTTAGGAGCTCCCAGTTATCTGGTTTCTCTTCGTCATTTTTGGTAATGTTTTGTATTCTGTTTATGCCTTGTATTAGGGCTCCTAAGGTTGTCCCTATTTTTTCTTCCATGATCTTTATCGTTTTTGTCTTTATGTTTAGGTCTTTGATCCACTTGGAGTTAGTTTTTGTGCATGGTGTGAGGTATGGGTCTTGTTTCATTCTTTTGCAAATGGATATCCAGTTATGCAGCACCATTTGTTAAAAAGACTATCTTTTCCCCAGTTAATTGACACTGGTCCTTTGTCAAATATCAGCTGCTCTTACACGGATGGATTTATATCTGGGTTCTCAATTCTGTTCCATTGGTCTATGTGTCTGTTGTTGTACCAGTACCAGGCTGTTTTGACTACCGTGGCTGTATAATAGGTTCTAAAATCAGGTAGAATGAGGCCTCCCACTTTCTTCTTCTTTTTCAGTAATGCTTTACTTATCTGGGGCTTCTTTCCCTTCCATATAAAGTTGATTTGTTTCTCCATCACATTAAAAAATGTCACTGGAATTTGGATCAGAAGTGCATTGTATGTATAGATGGTTTTTGGTAGAATAGACATTTTTACTATGTTAAGTCTTCCTATCCATGAGCAAGGTATGTTTTTCCACTTATGTAGGTCTCTTTATAGTTTCTTGCACTAGTACTTTGTAGTTATCTTTGTATAGGTCTTTTACATTTTTGGTAAGATTTATTCCTAAGCATTTTATCTTTTGGGGGGCTACTGTGAATGATATTGATTTGGTGATTTCCTCTTCGATGTTCTTTTTGTTGATGCAGAGGAATCCAAGTGATTTTTGTATGTTTATCTTATAACCTGAGACTCTGCCGAACTCTTCTATTAGTTTCAGTAGTTTTCTGGAGGATTCCTTAGGGTTTTCTGTGTATAAGATCATGTCATCTGCAAATAGAGATAATTTTACTTCTCCCTTGCCAATCCAAATGCCCTTTATTTCTTTGTCTAGCCTAATTCCTCTGGGTAGGACCTCTAGCACAGTGTTGAATAAGAGCGGTGATAAAGGGCATGCTTGTCTGGTTCCCGTTCTCAAGGGAAATGCTTTCAGGCTCTCTCCATTCAGAATGATGTTGGCTGTTGGCTTTGTACATAAAAAAAAAAAAAAAAAAAGACACCCTTTATTATGTTGAGGAATTTTCCTTCAATTCCTATTTTCCTGGTGGGTGTTGGACTTTGTCAAATGCCTTTTCTGCATCAATTGATAAGATCATGTAGTTTTAGTCTTTTGTTTTATTTATATGGTGGATTACACTAATGTTTTTTTCTAATATTAAACCAACCTTGCATACATGGTGGATTATTTTTTTGATATGTTGTTGAATTCTATTGGCTAGAATTTTGTTGAGGGTTTTTGCATCTGCGTTCATTAGGGGTATAGGTCTATAATTTTCTTTTTTTGTGGTGTCTTTACCTGGTTTTGGTATCAGGGATATGGTGGCTTCATAGAATGAGTTAGGTAGTATTCCATCCTTTTCTATGCTTTGAAATACCTTTAGTAGTAGTGGTGTTAACTCTTCTCTGAAAGTTTGGTAGAACTCTGCAGTGAAGCTGTCTGGGCCAGGGCTTTTTTTTGTTGGGAGTTTTCTGATTACCTTTTCAATCTCTTTTTTTGTTATGGGTCTATTTAGTTGTTCTACTTCTGATTGTGTTAGTTTAGGTAGGTGGTGTTTTCCTAGGAATTCATCCATTTCTTCTAGGTTTGCAAATTTGTTAGAGTACAATTTTCCGTATTAATCTGATATGATTCTTTTAATTTCATTTGGGTCTGTTGTGATATGGCCTATCTCGTTTCTTATTTGGGTTGTTTGTTTCCTTTCCTGTATTTCTTTAATCAGTCTGGCCAATGGTTTATCAATTTTGTTAATTTTTTCAAAGAACCAGCTTTTGGGTTTGTCAATTCTTTCAATTGTTTTTCTGTTCTCTAATTCATTTAGTTCAGCTCTGATTTTTATTATTTGTTTTCTTCTGGTGCCTGATGGGTTCTTTTGTTGCTCACTTTCTATTTGTTCAAGTTGTAGGGACAGTTCTCTGATTTTGGCTCTTTCTTCTTTATGCATGTGTGCATTTATTGACATACATTGACCTCTGAGCACTGCTTTTGCTGGGTCCCAGAGGTTTTGATACGAAGTGTTTTCATTCTCATTGCATTCTATGAATTTCTTTATTCCCTCCTTAATGTCTTCTATAACCTAGTGTTTTTTGAGCAGAGTATTGTTCAGTTTCCAAGTATTTGATTTCTTTTCCCTGATTTTTGTTATTGATTTACATTTTTATGGCCTTGTGGTCTGAGAAGATGCTTTTTAATATTTCAGTGTTTTTGATTCTGCAAAGGTTTGTTTTATGACCTAATATGTGATCTATTCTAGAGAATGTTCCATGTGCACTGAAAAAAAAGTATACTTTGCAGCTGTTGGATGGAGTGTTCTGTATAAGTCTATAAGGTCAATTTGGTTGATTATAGCAATTAGGTCTTCCGTGTCTCTATTGAGGTTCTTACTGGAAGTCCTATCATTCTCTAAAAGTGGTGTGTTGAAGTCTCCTACTATAATTGTGGAGGTGTCTATCTCACTTTTCAGTTCTGTTAAAATTTGTTTTATGTATCTTGCAGCCCTGTCATTGGATGCATAAATATTTAATATGGTTATATCTTCCTGGTCAATTGTCCCTTTAATCATTACTTAGTGTCCTTCTTTATCCTTTGTGGTGGATTTAACTTTAAAGTCTATTTTGTCAGAGATCAATATTGCTACTCCTGCTCTTTTTTGACTGTTGTTTGCTTGATATATTTTTTTCCATCCTTTGAGTTTTAGTTTGTTTCTGTCTCTAAGTCTAACGTGTGTCTCTTGTAGGCAGCATATAGATGGATTGTTTTTCTTTATCCAGTCTGAGACTCTCTCTTTTTATTGGTGCATTTAGTCCATTTACATTCAACATAATTATAGATAAGTATATGTTTAGTGTTGTCATTTTGATGCCTTTATGTGTGTGTTGTTGACAATTTCATTTTTCCATTTAGTTTTTTGTGCTGAGACATTTTTCTTTGTAAATCATGTGTTCCTCATTTTCATAGTAGTCGAATTTATGTTTGCTGAGTTGTTATGTTTTTCTTGGTTTTCATTTTGAGTTATGGAATTGTTAGACCTCTTTGTGGTTACCTTAATATTTACCCCTATTTTTCTAAGTAAAACCTAACTTGTATCGTCCTATATCACCTTGTTTTCCTCTCCATATGGCAGTTCTATGCCTACTGTATTCAGTCCCTCTTTTTGATTATTGTGATCTTTTACATAATGACTGCAATGACTCCTTGTTTTGAGCATTTTTTTTCTTTTTAAAATTAATCTTAATTTGTTTTTGTGATTTTCCTATTTGAGTTGATATAAGCATGTTTTGTTCTGTGACCTTTTGTTGTGTTGGTATCTGATATTATTGATTTTCTGACCAATTTCCTTTAGTATTTCTTATAGCTTTGGTTCGGCTTTTGAAAATTCTCTAAGCTTGTGTTTATCTGTAAATATTTTTATTTCATCTTCATATTTGAGAGAGAGTTTTGCTGGATATACGAACCTCGGCTGGCAGTTTTTCTCCTTCAGTGCTCTATATATGTCATCCCATTGCCTTCTTGACTGCATGGTTTCTGCTGAGTAGTCTGAACTTATTCTTATTGATTCTCCTTTGTAGGAGACCCTTCTTTTATCCCTGGCTGCTTTTAAAATTTTCTCTTTATCTTTGGTTTTGGCAAGTTTGATGCTAATATGTCTTGGTGATTTTCTTTTTGGATCAATCTTAAATGGGGTTCGATGAGCATCTTGGGTAGATATCCTTTCATCTTTCACGATGTCAGGGAGGTTTTCTGCCAACAGATCTTCAACTATTCTCTCTGTATTTTCTGTTATCCTTCCCTGTTCTGGAACTCCAATCACACGCAAGTTATTCTTCTCTATAGAGTCCCACATGATTCCTAGAGTTTCTTCATTTTTTTTTAATTCTTTTATCTGATTTTTTTTCAGCTATATTGGTGTCAATTTCCTTATCCTCCAGCTCCCCCACTCTGCATTCCAATTGATCAATTCTGCTTCTCTGACTTCCTATCGAGTTGTCTAATTCTGTAATTTTACTGTTAATCTTTTGAATTTCTGAATGCTGTCTCTCTATGGATTCTTGCAACTTATTAATTTTTCCACTATGTTCTTGAATAATCTTTTTGATATCTTCAACTGCTTTATCAGTGTGTTCCTTGGCTTTTTCTGTAGATTGCCTTATTTCATTTTTGAGGTCATCCCTGATGTCTTGAAGCATTCTATAAATTAGTTTTTTTGATACTCTGCATCTGGCAATTCCAGGATTGTATCTTCATTTGGGAAAGATTTTGATTCTTTAATCTGGGGAGTTGTAGAAGCAATCAGGGTCTGATTCTTTATGTGGTTTGATATCAACTGCTGTCTCTGGGCCATCTATAAGACATGGTAATGATTTATTTTATATTTGCTCACTGAGTCTTATCTTGTTTTGTTTTCTTTCAATATACATCGATGGGCTACTAGATTGCACTGTATTGACTGTAGTAGTCTTTGAATCACTTATGTCCTCTTACCAGCTGGTTTGGGCTGTTACCAGATATATAAGCCTAAGAGTCCATTCACTATTCTTGAGTAGAATCTGATTTTGGGTTACCAAGTGTGTGGTGTAGACTGTCACCTATTTACTTAGAGGAGTAGTGCTGATAGTTGTGTGCACCAGATTTTAGTAGCAGCATAGGGTCACACTCCAGGGGAGGCAGGATGCTGACAGGCTTCCCCCGAGTGCCAGTGAGGTAGGTATGTTTCTGTTCCTAAAGTGCTTTGGTGGGTGGGCTCTGCAGCTGTACCTTAGGCACCGAATGCATGTACCTCTACAGATTGGTAGGTGTCACTATCCTCACACCCCTATGGTAGAAGACTAGGTGGTTTGGGTGGAGCTTCAGCCCTCAGTTCCCCGTTGTGGGTCAGTAAGGGTTCTGTTTAATAGGTAGAGATATCAGACTTGGGAAACTTTTCTTTCCAGTAATCTGCTAAAACAATTACAGTCAGATCACTGTCATAATTGCCTTTGCATTATAATAGCCACCTTGTTCCCTGTAGGGATGAAAGCCCTAGACTGTGGATCTCATATGCTTGGCTAGAGCTGGTTCTGTATTTTTAGTTCAATTTCGGGAAGTCAGGGAAGGATTTTTGGTCCCTGGGTTTTTTGTAGTTACTTCTGTCAGGCCAGGAGAATGGGTTAGGAAAGGACAAAAAAAAAAAAAAAAAACTGGAGAGCGCTTCACTCTCTGGCCCAGGAAATTCCAATGTTAATGAAGCCACCTGGGAAGGGGAGGGGAGGGATAAGATAGATAGGAGAGAGTAGCACCCAGGAATATAGACAAAGTTACTTATCTTGCTTGGTGATGACTGTGTTATCTGAGATTGCTGAGGGGTGTGTGGCCTGTGTGCTGTTGGCTGGCTGGGTCGAGATTGTCCCTGAGGGCCAGGCCCCATCTTGTGCTTGTGCTGTCTCAGAAGCCGTGGTCAGTTCCTCTGCTCCCAGTCCAAAGCCCAGTGCCAAGTTTCCCTGGCTGGCATGCTGCACTCCAGGCTCCAAACCAGTCGCTGCCTCCTGGTGACTTCTCCTGTCAGCTGCGTTGCTGCACTGCCTGCATGCACTGGCTGGGCTTCCCCTGAGGTCACTTCTGGGGGCTAGGGCTGTGTCCTGTGTTTGCGCCGTCTCATGATGCCGTGCTCAGGTCCACTGTGCCCAGTCCAAAGCCCGGCACCAAGGTTTTCTGACCGGGACGCTGGCTTTAGGCTCCGAAAACAGTCGCTGCTTCCCCGTGGTTGCTCGTTCTCTCGTTAGCTGTGTCAGTGTGCAGCCTGCTTGCACTGGCTGAGTCTCTGTCACTCCAGTCAACTCTTTAGATCTGTGTTTGAGAGTCAGGTTTTGTAGATTGTCATGTATGTGATCGATTCACTTGTTTTTCTGAGGCTTTGCTGCAAGAGGGATCCGAGGTAGCTTCCACCTAGTCAGCCATCTTGGCCCCGCCTGTCCACATATGCTTTTGAAAGCTGGACAATGAATAAGGAAGACTGAAGAAGAATTGATGCCTTTGAATTACAGTGCTGCTGAAGAATACTGAATATACCATGGATCGCAAGAAGAACGAACAAGTCTATCCTGGAAGAAATACAGCCACGGTGCTCCTTGGAAGCAAGGATGGAGAGACTTAATCTCACGTACTTTGGACATTGTATCAGGAGGGACCTGTCTTGGAAAAGGATATCATTCTTGGTAAAGTAGAGGGTCAGCAAAAAAAAATAGAAGACCCTTGACAAGGTGAATTGACACAGTGGCTGCCACAATGGGCTCAAACATAACAATGATTGTGAGCTTGGTGCAGGACTAGGCAGTATTTCATTCTGTTGTTGTACATAGCGTTGCTATGAGTTGGAACCTTTTTTTTTTTTTTTTAATATGGCACCTAGCAACAACAAGAATATGGTAAGTTTCATCTCCTAAAAGATGAGGGATTATCTCATCATTTTTTTGTTTGTCAAGTACAGTAAATTACTAGATGAAGCTATTACAGTATTCCAGTAGGATTTATAATGAGTTCTTAGTAGGAATTATCTTTTCTATTCATAATGTACACTATTTTTCAATTTACTTTTAATCTTTCTCTAAAATAAAAAAACATTTTCCTAAATTTTGTGTGAAATATTATCTGATGTTTTACATAAAAATTTCCATCAATTACAAAGTTTGAATAATTGAAAGGATTTTTAAGACTCCACAAAATGTACTCAAGCATGCCTTTAATGAAAGGAATAGACATGGCCAGCAGGAATGAGTACAGACTATCAGAAAATCTCCAGGCATAGTTACCAGGGGCCTGTCTCAGTGGTAGAGGACACAATTTGTTTTACTGAGATTTCAAGTGAGCCAAGGAGTAATAAGTTTACCTAAAAAAGGCATTTAATTCCTCACTGGTCATGTGACTTAAAGCCAGGCTATGTAACTGGTTAAACTAGGTGGAAATCATCAGTCTATACCTCTATACACTATATAGGCAAGCTAACACAGAGTGCCTCAAGAAGAATTTCAAACATTAAACATCAGATTATAAATCACTGTTTAGCACATCTCATCCTTCTGTTCACCAAGGGTCATTGCCAGACTGTTACCATCTCAAGATAAATGTAGAGTGACCCAGACCTCCCATCCGATTGCCATTGAGTCAAATCTGACCCATAGCGACCCTATAGGACAGAGTATAACTGCCCCATAGAGTTTCCAAGGGGTGCCTGTTGGATTCGAATGGCTAACCTTTTAGTTAGCAGGTGTAGCTCTTAACCACTACACCACCATGGCTTCCTGATCTCCCATAAGGTAACCCAATTCTGCAGAAATTCAGTGCACCAAAATCAAAATTGTGATATGGGAGTTCTCATTGTACTGTCCCTTAAATCACCTCTGATATGAACCAACTTATAAGTTAGCAAAATTTTTAGATAGATTGTGACTAAAATATTATCATTATTTCTGGTAAAGTTAGATTATAAAATACAGCCTAAATGTATTGCCACAACCAGACTTCCAATCCTTTTCACTCTTTCTACATCCTGGAAAGATCCATTTGAGGGAAAGTTTTGGTCTGTATGTCAGTTATATTTACTTAGAATCATTGCTTCAAATCACATTGAGTTCCAGTGTTAACTTCACAAAAGGATGGGCTTCCACGTCTGAGCTTGACCTTTGGTTCTGAGCATGGCACACAACTGTCCCCCAAGCAGACATATTCAAAACACAGAAAAAGAAGAGATTTGAGTGTAGACTCTCAATTGTTTCTTCCAGTCTTACCTAGCAGAGGCATCACTCCTTACTAAATGAGAGGAGAAATCAAGACTGAACTTTCAGAGGAAACCCTGCCATCTGAGTATGAAGGCAGGAAATAGTTCCTCTAACAAATTGACTTATTATCCAGACTACTTCAAAAATGGAAAAAATAAAAATAAATAAATAAATGAATGCCTCTCTTTGATTCATCTACTGTGCTACTTTAGAAGGTTGCAAAAAACACTGATTTTAGATGCAGAAATTCTGTTCTTGCACATTGAGATTTTAGATCAAAACTTCTATGCTGACATTCTTATCTACTGCTGTATTTGGTTCAAGTTTTTTCTGCATGATCCTTTTGTATTACGTGTGGTCTTAGAACCACATCTTTATAATCTAAAATAATTTTTAGTTTCATAAAGGAGCACTGGAGACAGGATGGCTAAGTGCTCAGCTGTTAACTGGAAAGTCAACAGTTTGAACCCCCCCAGATGCTCTGTAGGAGAAAATACGTGGTGATCTGCTCCCATAAAGATGACAGCCTAGGAAACACTATGGGGCAGTTCTACTCTGTATAAAGGATCACTCTGAGTTGGAATCAGCTTGACGATATGCAACACCAAAACACTTCAGTAATGATAAATTAAATTTATCCTCTTCAAATAATAAATCCCTTTTTCAAAGGGGTTTGAAAAAAATCCCTTTTGAAAAGATTTGAAAAGGTTTGTAAAAACCGTTTTCAAGAATTTTGTAGAGGATGCTGTGTGCAGCACAATTTCCATCCTTTGGATGGCCATATTGACTCAGCTCTCAGCTGAACCTCTTTGTAGGATTTTTCCCCAGCTAAAGAGAATTGTCTCATGTAAAGTAACCCAAATTTACACTCCTCCCTGTGGACAGCCCACAAATAATGAGTGCTCATGCTATAGTATGAAGGTCTTCGTCCCATGACTCAAGGAAGGGAAATTTTAATGGATTTTCCCAGTGCAAGAACTTCAGGGAGAATTGGATGAGGCCTCTGTGCATATTTCAACTTTTATCTTTCACCAACCCTGCTTCTTTTAACTCATATTTTTGCTATTCCCTAGAATATTACTCAAAAATCCTGCATGCAATTATCAGACCCTTGGGCCTGTTTCCCAGGGAGTCTGACAGATAACAACTCTGAACAGATTAAATATTTCGTTACAGTTGGAACAGCTAGTGAATTTTTTTTTCATTTAAAAACATGCATCGGGAAAATGCTTAAATTGTGTGGCTTTTTCATGAAATCTCATATGCTGAGCGTGCCTATAGTTGAGTTGAAAGGAGTAAGTAGAATATGGTTGCAAAAACAATTTAGAAAATGTGAGAATTATGTCTATAAAGGACCTATAAATATGATTATCATCACAAGATGTTCATTTGAATTAAGTAGAAAAGAAATTGACCATATTTTTGTGAGAATTGCACTCCCAAAATAACCACAGACTGGAATAAAAGGGACTATGAATATATGAAAAAGAGACTTAAGATTACTCTTATGCCAAAGCATCTGTGGGCAAGAAGTAAAGTGAAAAGAACAAAAAGCAAAAATTATGAGCTCCCAAGACAGTCATATTCCCTGATGTCTTCACTGAAGTTGTCAAGGAAGATGATAGGAAATAAAAAATAAAATTTTGTAGTTATATGATCTTCAAGAGCGATCAGAATCATGGAGAATAAATAGCAAGAGAGCTACACTTAAGAGTTAAATTGAACTGATTTTTAAAGCTCAGTTTAATTTTCAAGAATTTCTCTTAGATATAAATTATGCTCTGAGTTGCTATTTTACCTGTACTCTTTCTATACATGAGAGATTCAATTAAAATGAAAATAACCCTTTTAGGTATAAATAATCAGGATAATGGGAACTGAATCTAGAAGTGGGGAGGTGGGCAGAGCTGCTCTGCACTTAGTCTTTCTGTGGTTAGGAGACAGTCTACGTTTGACTGGGCATATGATAGCCTTACTTAGATTCTAATTACTACAACCTGATGATTTCCCTTTCTTCTCCTCCTACCTGATACTTCTCTTGGATAGTACAGGTGCCTTCTCCTTTAATAGCATAGATCCAAAGCAATGACCTTGATGTGCCCATCTATAGTGATGGCTATACTTTGATTACCATTGTGTCTAGATAAAATTAAATCAGATTTCATGGGAGCGTATACGTGTGTGTGTATAAATGTATGTATGTATATATGTCTGTATATATTCATGTCTGTATATAGACATACAAAAATACATATATGTGTATATATACATACACGTGTGATTTTTAAAGTGATGCATCTAAAAAAAATCTATTGATTTCACCATATCTGATTTTCCTATAAAAGAAAGTTAAATTGACAAGAGATATAATTTATGATTACAAAATTTTTGTGAAGTCAGATATATTATTTACTAGTCCCCCAATAAATTATGTATTTTTTTAATAAAATATATATGTTTATATGTGTGTATATTTAGGTTTTGACTATAGTGGATGATAAGAAACAGTCTTTGTGCTCAAAAATCTCCAGTGACTATGGGGATTTAGGTAAACAGATATGGTGCTGTGTATTCTGTGATTATAGTAAACAGTAAGGGGATCTAGGGTTATTTTTAACTGAAAAAAAAGCCTTGTGCTTTTCAGGAAGAAGTGATAGCTGAGATGAATAGTGAAGGAAAATGCACAAAAACAGGAGTGAAGAAAAGTCAGTGTGTACTGGAGATGGCAAGCATGATGAGATTAGGAGACACAATAATATATAAAAATAATTGGTCATTGATGAAGCTGGAGAATGAGATAAAAATGAGAACAAAAGACCTTTTGCTGTTAAAGCTATCTATTTATGGTATTTCTGTTATGGCAGCACTAGATGACTAAGACATAAGAGATAATCTAAAAATATGGTCCAAATATGAATTCCCAGTCATAATAAAAGGGACAACTCTGAGTTCAGTGTGAACTTTGGGTTGGGTTTAATTTCAGATTCCACTCAGATTTTTCTCTTTCTTAATTAAAGTCTAATTACATCTCTAATTTGAGACATACATGTTAAGCCACTATAAAACAGCAAGTATGTAAATACAGTAGCTGTTGGGATAATTTAAAGAAACGTGCATACTCTCCATATCATAATATTGTCTAAATTTGGAAGCAGTAATAATTCCCTTTGCTTACCTGTGGTTCAGTACAGTTAAAGGGTAGACAAATAATTATTTTTTACCTGAGTTTATTACATATAGATTGCTCTCTGAGGTTATAACGAAGCTAATTTTTAATGTTAACCTATGCACCAGGCAATTCTTTAAGCATATTTTTATTATTGGCTTCACTGGTAGTGGTGGTGTTTGATTTAAAAGTATATATATATATATATATTTAATCATTAACACTGTAAAATTATGTCTGAGTTCTTAGAAATAAAATATTATAAGTGCAAGCTTTCAGTTTTAGTAAAGCAGAGGCATGTTGTGAGAGGCAAGGCATCGTTTCTATAGAGGTGGACCTTGTGGCCACCGCCATCTTAAGCAGTGATTGAAAAGAGTGGTGATGGGCTTAGAATTGACAAGAAAGTAGAGTTCTTGGCAGAGGAATAAATGCCTCGGATGTGAGATATGCATAGTAATGGCAATGGACTCATACCTGGCTACAAATTCAAACTTTGAAAATTATTAAATCTGTGACTTGCTATAAATGACATATGTCTGAATCCCTCTGACCCTTTTTAAAATACTGGAAGAGTAAGACATTTTAGGTAACTGTGATGACTAAATATCTGAAAACATCTAGTATAGTCTCTAGAACATTAGACACTGACTGAAAGTTAATTTCACACTTTTATTTGAATGTTTATGTTTGACAGTGTTATGGATTCAATTGTGTCCTCCGAAAGGATATGATGAAGTCCTAATTACTGGTATCTGTGAATATGACCTTGTTTGGAAAAAGGGTCTTTGAAGATGTTATCGGTGAAACTGAGGTCATACTGGAGTAGAAAACAAAAACAAACAAACAAAAAAACATAGTGCTGTAGAGTCGATTCTGACTGATAGCAGCCCTGCAGGGCAGAGTAAAACTTCCCCACAGGGTTTTCAAGGAGCAGCTGATGAATTTGAACTGCCGACCTTTTGGTTAGCAGCCAAGCTCTTAACCACTTTGCCACCAGGCTCTACTGGAGTAGGGTGAGTCCTAATACAATCTGAATGATTTCCTTATAGAAGAGGAGAAGAGACAAAAAGAGATAAAATGGACATGTGCAGATGCATCTTCAAGCCGAGGAATGACTGGGACTACCAGAAGCTGAGAGACACATGAAAGGATCTTCCCCTAGAGACTTCAGAAGAACATGGCCTGGCCAGCAGATTCATTTCTATTTCTAGCAACCAGAACTGTGAAACAACAAATTTCCATTGCTATAAACTACCTGGTTTGCGCTAGTTTATTACTATAGCCCTAGGAAACTAATACAGTGTTTTTGTATATATTTGTGTTTATGTGTTTGTGTGTACACCCTGGATTGTGGTGAGCAGTATTTTTCAGCACATGTCCTAAATTTTTTAATACATGTTCTAGACTGGTGACTACTTGTTTCTCATTTTTATAACTGATCACAGCAAAATATACTTTATATTAGTATCCAGTACTCATGAAAGAATACCTACTACTTTGGGTAATCTAGTCTCTATATAAATACATATATATATCCTGTTTTTACACAAATAATGCACACCTTCTGTGCTTGTTTACCAGTCGTACCCCTCCCCTGTGAGGCACTTTCACAAGTGTAGCCATGACATTCCTCTTCTACATGTTGCTATAAAAAAAAAAAATAGCATATCGTGCTTATGAAAATACCTCACAGGGGGAGGGTGTGGCCAGCAAACAAACACAGAAAGCATGTGTTATTTGTGTAAAATACGGAGGGAGTTGTTGTTGCTAGGTGCCATTGAGTCAGTTCTGACTCATAGTGACCCTGTGTACAACAGGACAAAACACTGCACAGTCCTGTGCCTTTCTCACAATTGTTGTTAAGCTTGAACGTGTTGTTGCAGTCACTCTGTCAATCTTTCTCATTGAGGGTCTTCCTCTCTTTCGCTGACCCTCTACTAAGAACGATGTCCTTCTCCAAGTACTGATTCCTCCTGATAACATGTCCAAAGTATATGAGACGTAGTCTCACCATCCTTGCTTCTAAGGAGCATTCTGGTTGTACTTCTTCCAAGACAAATTTGTTCATTATTTTGGCAGTCCATGGTATATTCAATGTTCTTTGCCAGCACCATAATTCAAAGGAGTTAACTCTTCTTTGGTCTTCTTTATTCATTGTCTAGATTTTACATGCATATGAGGTGATTGAAAACATCACGGCTTGGGCCTGGCACACCTTAGTCTTCAAGGTGACTGTCTTTGCTTTTCAACACTTCAAAGAGGTCTTTTGCAGAAAACTTGCCTAATGCAATGTGTCTTTTGATTTCTTATATATTATATATATATTTATATATATATATATATAAAGTCTAATTGTCACACTCTCAAAAACCTCATTAAATGGATTTCATCACCATTAATGAGTCACAATGCACAGTTTGGAAGCACTGTTAAATGCTCAGCTGTTAACAGAAAAGTCGAAGATTCCAGTCCTTCCAGTTGTGCCTCTGGAAAAAAGCCTACCAATCTACTTCTGAAAAACCAACCATTGAAAACCCTTGGAGCACTGTTTTACGCTGACACACATGGGGTTGACATGAGCCTAAATCTACTGGACATCGACTGTTTTTCTTTTGTTTGTTTGTTTAACTGATCCTAGTAGACCTAGGCAATTGATTCACCCTGTATTAGAGTGTTGCGAGAGCAATATAAATATCTGGGAAAACTGAGAACACTATGTCTTGAAAAGATAAATCAAGGTTTCAACAGACCCATCTCAGTTAATCATAATGACTATGCTATACCCTGGGAAGGTGCTAGATAATGAATAGGCAAATGTCTCCTTATGATTCCAGTCTTCTATGGAAAGTTTCAGAATTTAACCAACACAAGGAGAGCTAATGTAAACCTGAGTTTCATGGAAACACATTGATGATAGAGATTTCCCTATTATAACAATTCAGTTTTAGAAAAGGAATTGTGCGTGCCTGAAATCATCCATCAAAAGAAGTTTTTAGACTATGTTGAAAAATATAAGCAGAACCTAAAGAGAATTGTGATACAAAAATCTTAGTTAAGATCTTGACTAACAAGAGGAAGTGCGTTAGAACAGATGAGAGCATGTGGATTTTTGGTGGAGGTTGCCATTTGTCAAATATTGACATATTGCAACCTCAATTTAGACTCACCTTAAAATATGTATGATACCACAAGATTTCTTAAGTTAGAGTATGGAATTTAATTTTTTTTAACATCTGATTTATCATAAAATTGACAACATGATGTAAAATTTCAATCATCTGTTGAATCATAGATTTACAATTAACACTAAATACATGATGTGTATCCATGACCCTAAAACAAGCAGCGTGTGAACTTTCATTCTTGGTAAACTAATCATGTGATTGAGGCATAGTCTGAAAACTGGAACTGATTGTACCAGGAATCTGTTTCAACTTCTATATGAAGACTTATTTACTTTCTGTGACCTTAATTTTTGACTAGACTAAAAAGCATGCATTGAAAATTTTAATGTTCATCTGACATTGTTTGTTAAATTAAAGATTTAGTAAAATTTTAAATTAAAGTATGTTTATTTAGTCATTGTAAATAGCTTGTGTTTAAAGATAACAGCTATTGGGCAAAGAAAAATAATCATTTGCTTGTGTCATGGATTGAATTGTGCCCTTCAAAAATGTATGTCCACTTGGTTAGGCCATGATTTCCAGTATTGTGTGGTTGTCCTCCATTTTGTGATTGTAATTTTATGTTAAAGAGGCTTAGGGTGGGATTGTAACAGTCTTACTAAGGTCACATCCCTGATCTAATGCAAAAGGAGTTTCCCTGGGGTGTGCCCTGCACCAACTTTTATCTTACAAGAGGTAAAAAGAAAAGCAAGTGAGCGGGGGGTGGGGGGACCTCCTACCACCAAGAAAGAAGTACCGGGAGCAGAGCACATACTTCGGACCAGGGCTCCTGCACAGAGAAGCTGCTAGTCCAAGGGAAGATTGATAAGAAGGACCTTCCTCCAGAGCACACAGAGAGAAAAAACCTTCCTCTCGAGCTGATGCCCTGAATTTGTACTTCCAACCTACTAGACTGTGAGAAAACACATTTCTTTTTGTTAAAGACATCCACTTGTGGTATTTCTGTTATAGCAGCACTAGATAATTAAGACAGCCTGTTTACCAAATGATATTATTGTCAAAACTTGAATGGAGTTAGAAGTGCAATTACTCACTTGTGATGGATTACAGATAAACTATAGAAAATTACTTAATTTTTAAATCTGAATTCATTATATTTAAAGATTCTTCTATGAGAAGAGAAAGATGCCTTATTTGTATTGCCTGCCAGTAATGTCAATCTATTTTTTAAACACTTTGCTATTATTTACTTCACTGATTAGTGAAAACAGCTTTATTTTTATAAAAACTATATTCTTAATTCTTAAAGTTGTTAAGCATTCTAATTATGTGTATATCTTCTTAAATAGGATTTTTATAGTTTTAATCATTAAGAACATCATTTGAGCTATAAAAGGATGAGGTATTCAGTTACATAGTCAAACTACTATTGCCTAATCATAGAGTGTCCCTGATACAGGATGTACCTTTAGTGAGGAACGTAAAATGATAAAATGGATGAGCAGAAGGTGATGCCCCTTTTAGTCAAGCAGGTAAGTTTCACACAGCCCCTTAAATACTCTGGTCATGTATCTTCCTATTGTTTAATGAACACACCAAGAAGGGTCTTACCACACATATGTGGGACCTCACTGTGATATCTATTTCAATAATGCTTTCTAATAATGAAGGCAGATTTTGAAACAGTAGATGCATCTTTTGATAGGTGCATTTTAATTTTTGTCTCAATTACTTAGAATATTCCATTGTTGTTAATTGTTAATTGCTGTCAGGTCAGCTCAGAATCACACCTCTTGTATAAGAAAACAAAACATGCCTGTTCTTGTGCCATCTTCATGATTATCGATACAAGTTGATTGTTTTGGCTACTGGGTCAATCCATCTCAGTGAGGGCTTCCCTCAACTTCACTTTACCAACCATAATGTCCTTTTCTAGTGATTGGTCATTCTTAATGATGTGTACCATGTAAGCAAGCTGAAGCCTTGCCATCATAACTTCTAAGAATCATTCTGGCTGTATTTATCTTAAGAGTTATTTGTTCATTCTTCTGGCACTCCCATTATATCCAATATTCTTTGCTAAAACTACAATTCGAATGCATAAATTTTTCTGTCTTCATTTTACATTGTCCAGCTTATGTTTGTATCTGAGGCAATGGAAAAGGTCATATCTTAGGTCAGGCACAGCTTTGTCATCAAAGTGACATATTTACTTTTTAAAACTTTTAAATAGATCTTTTGCAGATTTGTCCAATGCAACATGTGTGATTTCTTGACTACTGCTTCCACGGATATTGATTGTTGGTCCAAGCAGAATGAAATCATTGATAATTTAAAAATTTTTTATCCATTTATCATTATGTTGTTTATTGGTCATAAAATATTTTAGGAAGGGTAAATAAACCAAAAATCAAACCTGTTTCTGTCAAGTAGATTACAACTTATAGTGGCCCTACAAAACAAAGTAGAACTGCCCTATAGGGTTTCCAAGGAGTGGCAAGTGGATTTGAACTGCCAAGCTCTCAAAAATGCCAACAATTCCTGAATTTGTGCACTTGCATGTAAATTACGAATTGCTGCAGCATATAATACTTTTTTTTTTTATAATACTTAGTCTGTAACCCAACCAGTTTAATCATTTTATACTATATCAAAACAGTCTTCTGGGATTCCTGAGTCTGATATCAGTCTTATGGAGGAAATGAACAATTTTTTTTATCTTTATATAAATACAAAAAAATGTTGGTTGTCATACTTACAGGAATTTTTTTTATCTTTCATTTTTGATGTCCTTGAATAACTTTCTTATTTTACTACCTGATGTTTTATCTCATCTATTTTCATTGTACCTGTTTCCCCATTTCATAGGTACCAGATTCTAGCACATCTTTGAGGATACACAAACTGGTCCGTGACAGAATATAAGAAACTTGGTAATCAAGACAATGAAATGGCAGTCTCTCTCTCTCTCTTAAGCTTATTTTGTATTTTTGTTATTTTAGCTTTAAAGGAATTTGACAATAATTCAAAGCCTAGAATTTGGTATAGCAGGATAAACAGGTTTCAAAAGTGTTACATAAAGAGAAAGGGATTGGAAATCTGAATGTTTGGTTGGAGAAATGCTCAAGGATATATGGTGACCTTGGCTTTAAATATGCCAAGATATCTATGAATGTCATATAGAAGAGAAATTACTTTCTTCTATTGAAACACAGAAATTCTTAGAAGTTACAATAGTGTAAACTTAGATTCAGTTTAAACATTAATGCTAGAACAATTATAGATGTCTCAAATTTGTGTACACTGACACTAAACTAGTAGCCCTTTCTCTTTAAAAGATGACCATGCACCTTGGACAAGTACATCACAAGAGTTTTTTAGTGCCAATGCAACCACCAATAGTAGAGTTGTAAGAAATGAAATGGAAGGCCCTGTGCAAATCTTAGATTCTGGAGTTAAGAATTCCTGGTAAAATTCTTGTGCTTGACAGAATTGAACAGGAAAAGAAGGAATCAGAAGGCAATGTACAACGTGAGATATAAGTGTGTGGAAAGCAAAAGATGATTTTTGAAGATTTGTGTATATATATATATATATATATACACATATGCTTTCTGAACTCAGAACTATTTTAAAGATCAGACAAGTGCTCACTTCTTTCTTCTCTCTAATGTCTCGCCATACTCCACATTACAAGGCCCAGACGAGTGTTCTGCTATATAAGGATGCATAATATAACATTACTCATCTCGGAATAAGCTGAAAAGTCTGCAGTGGTGAAGAATATTTTTATACTTGCAGTACTTTTATTACACTTTTTAAAAAAAACATCATATTTAAAAACCATGATTCAACGGTATTACTTTTTTATTGACCAACAATAATCCTTACACAAAAAAAAGAAAAAAAAAAACTTTTGGCAAACTTTCCTTTAGCGCATATGTAAATATAACAGTAATATTTTCCTCACTTTTTCTGCTCTTGCTTGACTTTGAAAAACTCTGTTACCAAATAACTGGAGGGCTTAATGCACCATGTCCTCAGAGGCCTGCCATATCTGTAGCAAAAGGGTGTTCTTTCAGTGCCACATCTGATTGGAGAACCCACAAGTGTACTGTAGCAGACAGCTTATCGCTTCTGCAAGAGTTATTGAAACATGCAACTAATCCTAGCTTGCAAAAATTGACCTTGATGTGCCCCTGAATTGTAGCAGATTGAATATAGAGTCTCTCGTAAACTGAATTATAAGTTGAGCATTAGATCAGAAAACAGGAAGTGCAAAGGAAACAATGAATTATATTCCAGGAAGGAGCAAAAGGTTTTACATTTATAGCTAATATTTCTTTGATCTATAAACCCAGAAAATGCATATTAATAATAATGAGACAAACTGAATATGAAAGTAGCTAAAATTTAGGTTTCTAGGCAATGTTGATAGATTATGAGCTAGAGGTAACATATCGCACAATTTTTTTGGAATTCAGGGGATAAAATCTGAGTGTTTAATTCACATATAGTTTTTTTTTTTGTGGGGAGTAATATTGATTTAAACTGTTTGTTTCTTTTCTTCCTTTATTCCATAGGATTATAATTTGCTTTGGTGTGCTTGTGCCTGTCTAAGAGCACCAAGTGTATGTCTGAATTCCTGTAATGGATTCAACACCTGCTTATAAGCCTTAGCTGTGTATTTCTTCCAAGTTAAAGTAGATGATCGTAAATACAACTAATTATCTCCTAAATGCAAGATACAATGCATAGATCAATCAAAGAAAGTCAGAGTGATATTTCTATATTAGTAGAGAAAAGTATTTTTATTCAAAATGTAAATTACCTGCGTAAAATTACCAAATTTAATAGAGCAAATAGTACCACAGATTCCAGAATATTTAACTCATCAGCTTTTCTCTTTCAGGGGAAAAATTGATTCATGGATATTACTTTTTATAAGAATTTTAAACCCTGAAATGTTAGCCATTCAAAATTATTACCATTTATAGAACTTTTCTTGTTAACCTAAATTTTATGTGTAACTCATCCATGTGTTCAACAAAATACTGCAATGAGTACCTTACACCAAACAACACACATTACACCAGCTATGGAAAATTATCACTGTCTTACCTTCTGTGTTTAAAAGGAGACTGACATCTTATACTGGTTGGAGAACCTTGCAGAACAAGTGAGATCAAGATGGGATAGGGAGATGTTAGTTTGGCTGACTCTTTTCTATGCTATGGGGTAAGTGTGTGCATAGTGTAGGAGAAACCCTGCACTGCTCCATAGGATTTCCAAGACAACAGTGCAAATAAACATTTCTGGTCCTACACAGTAAGGCTCATGGGATGGACTTGAGACTATATTTTCAGCATGTCCCTCAGTGTAACCTTATACACGACAAAAAACAAATACGATTGTTTTACATTAAAAGAAGCATAGGAGAAAAATTATAACTTTTCTTTTTATTCTTCTCCCATATCTAGAGATCATATTCAATTACTCTGGAGAATGATGCAATTTCTCCTCGATACAATCTTTCTAAAAAGGAGATATGATAAAGTTATCGGTGAATCGATGAAGACATATTGCCAGCTTCTCCTGCTCACCTTTTTTTTGAGATCCAGAAAATGGCAGTTGAAAATATCTTAACATATCTCAACATAAACATATGTTATCCAGATCATGATGAAATTTGACTGATTTTTTTCTCCTGATGGAATAAAGTGCAAAAAATTAATCTATTAATTGTGTATTAGTTATCTGTATCTATTCATATTCCTAGTTTTTTCACAAGGGTATGTGGATATTAACTGAAATCCATATAGAAAGAAAACCCACAAATGATAAAATATGGCTATTACTTCTACTTCATTTAAATAGAAAGTTTCTGAGTTCTCATCCTTACTGTTATAGGAATGATTTCATACCTAGTTAATATCTTCTTCCATGATTCCTCCAGAGACATAGAAAGCATATGCAGGACAAATGTAAGTCCTAATTAAACTTCATCATTTTGAGAAAGCCAGAAACCCACATCCAAAAGCCTTAGTCTCTTGTAGTTGGGTCTTGAAACAACCACATTTGTTATAGCCTTGGAAACCCCACTGTGAGGAGGCAGCCCTTCTTACAAGCCAGTCTATGGTCTCCCCACTCCTCCCCCCACTACCATCTTTCAGCAGGGCAAAAAGATACAATTCCTGGCTGATGCCCATGTGTCTAACACCCCCCCCCTCAGGTAGTCAGGTGTGAAAATATGCTTTGTGGTTTGTGTAGTGAGTCATGTAGGCTTTGGGGTATGAAAATGACTAGAGGAGGAACTTCAAGATCTCTCACCTATGGTGCCAGGTAAGCACACACATAGAATAGTTTCTGGTCCACTTAACTAGCCTACCTAGCGGGGGGATTGGCTTAAGGAAGGCCCTTTGCATCCCTCACATATGATACAAAGTGGTATACACATAGAAGAGTTGATACCTCCGCCTGGGCAGACTTTTTGAGTCTTGGGAGACCAGCTCCAAAACAGATCAGCATATGTTCTGGCGTGCTGTCTGCTTCTTGTTGTAAGTAATAAGGCTACTTTTCATGTGCTGGCTGGAGTGAAGGTCCACTTTCCACTGAGGCTATGAATGCAAAAAGCTTTCTTGTGACTAAAGTTCTAATTTGATTGTGTCCAGCATATTCAAGAATCACCATAAAAAGTGAAATCAGATGTTCTTTAAAAGAGCTTTCCCTTCTTGCCCATTACTAAAAGAAGAGCAAAGAAAGCTACCTCTATTATAATAATTCTACCTATTTATGTGTATAACATTTAAGTATGCAACTCCTCTAGAAAACGTTGTTAGATGCTGTCAACTCAGCTGTGCCTCATGGAACCTAATGTACAGAAGTACAAAATATTCCCTGGTCCTGCACCGTCTTCACAATACTTGATATGGTTGAAGCCCATTATTATGGCTACTGTGCACCCCCTTACAATCTAGGGGGCTCATCTTCCAGCATTATATCAGACAATATTCTGTTGTGATTCATAAGTTTTCATTGGCTAATGTTCAGAAGTAAATTGTCAGGTCTTTCTTCTTCGTCTGTATTAATCTGGAAGCCCTGGTAAGATTATTTACCATGGATGGCCCTGCTGGTGTTTGAAACACTAGTGTCATAGCTTTCAGCATCATAGCAACATGAAGACCACCATAGAATGACAAAGTGACATATAGATGGTGGTAGAAAATACTTACGATTTCTTAGATATAGGTGATACATATGGGAGCAAAGGTTTTGGTTACTCTAGACAAATGCTATCTAATACATCATCTCATTGTGCAAACTGTTGCCATATTGTATCAAAGTCTTAACCAACACATCTTAGGAAACTTAGAAATTCTAGACGCTGGGTAGGAACCAAAATAATCTGCCTTCTGATAGGTTCTTCTGGTAGAAGGAATATGGTACCAAATAGAAATTTGGATCTAAACAAAGGTAATTAAGAGTTAATATAGCTTTAACTCTATCTCTTTCTCTATATTTATGTGTATGTGTGTTTGTGCGTGTGTGTGTAGAGAGAGCACCCTGGAGTCACAATGTTTAACTCCTGACTGCTAACAGAAAGGTCAGCAACTCAAGCTCACCAGACACTGCCCAAGAGAAAAGGCCTAATAATTTGCTCTATTCCATTACAGATTACAGCTTAGGAAACCCAACTGGGCAATTGTACTCTCTCCTATAGGATGACTATGAGTGAAATCGACTCGATGGCACACCAAACACACACATACACACATATGTTTAAAATAAAAGCAGTAACAACGCATTGGTTTTACAGAGGTAGTAAAAATGTATATCTTGGCTTACAAATCTTAGAAGAAAAACATATGGTATTTTTAGTTATGTGGTATATTAATTTCTGAGGCTGCTGTAAGAAATTCACACAAAATGGATAGCCTAAAAAAAAGAAAAATTATTCTCTCACAGTTCTCCAGGCTAGAAGGTCAACATCCATGTGTTTGCAGGGCAATGCTCCCTTCAAATGTTCTAGGGAAGAATTCTTCCTTGCTTCTTCCAGCTTCTGGTGGTTGCTGGAAATCCTTGGCATTCCTCGGTTTGTGGCAGCATAACTCCAATTCCGCCTCCATCTTCCTATGACCATTTTCCCTCTGTGTGTGCCTGTGTCCAAATTCCCCTCTTCTTACAAGAGCACCTGTCAGATTAGGGCCCATCCCCAACCAGTATGACCTCATTTTAACTTGATTACACCTGCAAAGCCCCTCTTTTTAAATAAGGTCACATTCACAGATTGTAAGTGGATGTGAAGTTTGGGGGAATACTGTTCAACCCAGTACACGTGGTTTATCTGGATACATGATAGCCTACATCACTGCTTCTCAACCAGGAGGGATTTTTTTTCTCTCTCAAATATAGTCCACAGACATTTGAAAATATCTGGAGACATTTGAAAATATTTGCTTACCATGACTAGTGGATGTTCTAATGGTATGTAGTAAGTAAAAGCCAAGGACGTTGCTGAACATCCTACAGTGCACAAGGACACCCCCATCAATGCCTGTGTGCATCTCCTACATTCACATTCCAGGCTTCTCCATTCAGAGGACTCCTTATTGCATCTCCACTGAGGCATCGAAAGTTCTGCACCTCCACTGAGACCTCTTTATCAGGGGTCTTGGCTGACGCATTGTTCTCTACTTTGACTCAGTATTTTTTTTCACTTCTATCCTTTTCCCATTTCTCTCTTTTAGTCCATGAGTCTGTAAAGAGGTGACAGTTTTTTTGTTTAGGGCTCCTGTCACTGAGACAGCTTCTCCATATGCACCAATTCTCCCTTCCCTCACCTGTTCTATTTCATAGTGAAAAATGCAACATTGAAGAACTCGCACCACATTTTGCCAAGATGCCTTGCTCCATGCACAAAAACTAACTCAAAATGGATCAAAGACCTAAATATAAAATCTAAAACGATACAGATAATGCAAGAAAAATAGAGACAATGCAAGAAAAAAGAGAGACAACATTAGGAGCCCTAATACATGGCATAAACAGTGTACAAAACATTATGAAGAATGTAGAAGAAAAACTAGATAACTGGGAGCTCCTAAAAATCAAACACCTATGCTCATCCAAAGACTTCACCAAAAGAATAAAAAGACTACCTACAGACTGGGAAAAAGTTTTTAGCTATGACATTTCCGATCAGCCCCTGATCTCTAAAATCTACATGATACTGCAAAAACTGAACTGCAGAAAGACAAATAACCCAATTAAAAAATGGGCAAAAGATATGAATAGACACTTCACTAAAGAGGACATTCAGGTAGCTAACAGATACATGAGGAAATGTTCACGATCATTAACCATTAGAGAAATGCAGATCAAAACTACAACGAGATTTAATCTTGCTCCAACAAGGCTGGCATTAATCCAAAAAACACAAAAGAATAAATGTTGGAGAGGCTGTGGAGAGATTGGAACACTTCTACACTGCTGGTGGGAATGTCAAATGGTACATCCACTTTGGACTATGTTGGCATCTCCTGCCTGGAGGGGAGATGAGAGGGTGGAGTGGATTAGAAGCTGGTGAAATGGACAGGAAAAGAGAGAGTGGAGGGAGAGAGCGGGCTGTCTCATTAGAGGGAGAGTAATTGGGAGTGTGTAGCAAGGTGTATATGGGTTTTTGTATGAGAGACTGACTTGATTTGTAAACTTTCACTTAAAGCACAACAAAAATTATTAAAAAAAAAAAAAGAGCATGTCATCTGCAAATAAGAATACTTTCACATCTTCCTTACCAATCTGGATCCACTTTATTTCTTTATCTAGCCTAATTGCTCTGGCTAGGATCTCCAGCTCAATTTTGAATAAGAGTGGTGATAAAGGGCATCCTTGTCTGGTTCCCAATCTCAAGGGAGAATGCTTTCAGACTCTCCATTTAGGGTGAGGATGGCTGTTGGCTTTGTATAAATGCTCTTTATTAATTTGAGGAATTCTCCTTTTATTCCTGTTTTGCTGAGAGTTTTTATCATGAATGCCTGTTGAACTTTGTCAAATGCCTTTTCTGCATCAATTGATAAGATCATGTAGTTCTTGTCTTTTATTTGTCTGATGGATTACCTTAATTGTTTTTCTAATGTTAAACCATCCCTGCATATCTGGTATGAATCCCACTGGGTCATTGTGAACTATTTTTTGATCTGTTGTTGAATTTTATTGGCTAGAATTTTGTTGATGTTCATGAGGGGTATAGGTCTGTAATTTTCCTTTTTGGTGTCTTTATCTGGTTTTGGTATTAGGGATATGGTGGCTTCATAGAATGAGTCTGGTAGTATTCCATCCTTTTCTGTGCTCTGAAATACCTTCAGTAATAGTGGTGTTAACTCTTCTCTGAAAGTTTGGCAGAAGTCTGCAGTGAAGCCCTAGGGACCAGAGCTTTTTCTGGGGGGGAGTTTTGTGATTACCTTTTCAATCTCTTCTTTTGTATGGGTCTATTTAGTTGTTCTACCTCTGTTGGTGTTAGTTTAGGTAGGCAGTGTGTTTCTAGGAAATCTTCCATTTCTTCTAGATTTTCAAATTTGTTTGAGTATAGTTTTTCATAGTGATCTGATACGATTCTTTTAATTTCAGTTGGGTCCGTTGTAATATCGCCCATCTCATTTCTTATTCGGGTTATTTGCTTCCTCTCCTGTTTTTCTTTTGTCAGTTTGGCCAGTGGTTTATCAATTTTGTTGATTTTTTCAAAGAACCAGCTTCTGGTCTTGTTAATTCTTTCAGTTGTTTTTCTGTTTCCTATTTCATTTAATTCTGCTCTAATTTTTATTTTTTGCTTCCTTCTGGTGCATGAGAGTTTCTTTTGTTGTTCTCTTTCTATTTATTCAGGTTGTAGGGATAATTCTTTGATTCTGGCCTTTTCTTCTTTTCACATGTGTGCGGTTATTGATATAAATTGACATCTGAGCACTGCTCTTGCTGTGTCCCAAAGGTACTGATAGGAAGTGTTTTTACTCTCATTTGATTCTATGAATTTCTTCATTCCAACCTTGGTTTCTTCTATAACCAACAAATTTTCTACCAACAAATCCTCTGCAATTCTCTCTGTATTTTCTACTATTCCTCACTGTTCCGGTACTCCGATCACTCGTAGGTTATTTCTTGTGATAGAATCTCATGTGATTCTTAGGTAGTCTTCATTTTTTTAAATTCTTTTGTCTGGTTTTTCTTCAAATATGTTGGTGTCAACTGCTTTATCTTCAATCTCACCAATTTTGTCTACCACTTGCTCAATTTTGTTCCACTGACTTTGTAGCAAGTTGTCTAATTCTGTAATTTTATTGTTAATCTTCTGAATTTCTGAATTCTGTCTCCCTATGGATTCTTGTAGCTTATTAAATTTTTCATTGTGTTCTTGAATAACATTTTTAATTTCTTCAACTATTTTATCTGTGTGTTCCTTGGCTTGTTCTGGGTATTGCCTGATCTCATTCCTGTTGTCTTGAAGAGTTCTGTATATTAATCTTTTGTATTCCACATCTGGCAATTCCAGGAAGGCACCTTCTCCGGAATATTCCTTGATTCTTTGTTTTAAGAGCTTGTTGAAGCAATCATGGCCTGCTTCTTTATGTGATTTGTTATTGACTGTTGTCTCTGAGCCATCAGTAAGTTATTCTTTTAGTTTATTTTATGTTTGCTTACTATATCCTAACTTCTTGCTTTGTTTTGTTTCGATATGCCCGGATAGGTTGCTTGAGTGAGCTAGCTTGATTATTTTTGCCTTTGAAGCTCTAATGTCCTGTTACCAGGTGGCTTGAGCTGTTATCATGTGTATCAACCTATGAGTCCATTCACTTTTCTTGAATGTATTCAGCTCAGGTTCCAGGAAGTAGGTCATCAAGTGCGTGGTACAGGCGCTGTCCTACAGACTTAGAGGGACAGGGATGATTGGTGTAGGCTCTGGTATCTGGTTGCAGTCGGGGGTCACTCTCTGAACAAGCCAGGGGGTTGACAACTGTCCCTTGAGTGTCTGTGAGGAAAGCGTGTCCTTGTTCCCTATAGTGCATGGGTGGTTGGGTTCTGCAAATGGACCATGGGAACACAATGCTTTTGTTTGTAAAGTCTGGGAGGTACCAGTTATCCTTGGACCCCTGTCACAGGTGGCTTGGTGACCTGAGTGGAGGCACTAGTGTTTAGGTCCCTGATGGGGGTAGGTGAGGACCCTGTTTAATAGGCAAAGTGGTGTCAAACATCAAACACCCACCTTTCCACCACACAACTGATACAGTTGCAGTCTGCCAACAAGGGCCTATTCTCCTGAAATAGGCCCGCACAGGTTCCTGTAGCTGGGAAAGGTATTCAATGTCCATGAAGTGTTTGTGCCTGGGCAGGACCCACTTCTGTCCTGAGCTCCTCCGGTTATTGGAGCTGGAAAATTATCTTTTCCCCCAGTTGCTAATTTATTCCTTCTCCAAGGCTGGGAGAATGGCTCGGAGCACTCTGTAGGGCCTATCTCATGCCCAGGGAAATCAACAGCCACTGTAGCTGGCTTGGGGGTGGGAGGGGCAAAGTAAAATATACACAGGTACTTAGCTTTTGCTGAGAGCACTGTTCTTCTCTGGTTCCTAAGGTGTGAGTACATTGTGCAACTGGCTGTTTCTCTCTGAGGAAACTGTGGCCGAAAGCTACTATGAGCCCACCTCAGTTGCTCCCAGGAGTGGTGCCTGGGGAATCCCGGCAATTCCAATCTGGCAACTTCTCTCCACTTCTGAACCATTTCTCCCTCCTGCTACCACTGCGTCCATTTTCTAACTTGGCTGTGATGTTCAGGACTTCTAGCTTGTCATAAATATAATAGTTTGACTTCTTTTTTAGGGCCTTGTTGTAAAAGGGATCACCAGAAGCATCTGGCTACTCTGCCACCTTGGCCCCTCATCTGACCTCATTATTTAAGAGATGAAAGTGATCAGTATGACTTCTCTGCCAATATTACAGGTTGTAATGAACTTACGCATTTAGAAACTAGAAGTTTATTGTGAGAATAAACAGCTTAGCTCAAAAAAAATCCATAAGGTCAAGACCAAAGAAATAGCCTGAAGATATATTTTAAAAATTATTTTGTTGATATAGTCACTCATAAAAGACCAAATATGTAACATATCTCTATAGTAAAATACTTGCTTCTAAAACTGACAATCTTTTTTTCTCAAAAGAAAAAAAAAGAATTGTACTTATTTTAATGTGGAAAGTTGAAAATTAGAAAATTAGAAATTGACTTGTGTCTTAGGCTAGGTTCTCTAGAGAAGCAAAACCAGTGAAGTGTCTACATACATATATATATATATTCAGAGAGAGGGAGGGAGAGATTTATGTCAAGGAAATGTTCCTGCAGTTGTAGAAGCTGGAAAGGCACAAGTCTGTGGGTCAGGCTGGAGGCTTCTCCTGATTCATGTACCTGCGGGGGCTTGTGAACCCAAGATTGGCAGGTCAGACAATAGGCTTCTGGCTCAGAGTCTGCTGAGGCTGATAAATCCCAAGAGGAGCAGGTAAGCTGATACCTCAAGACCCAAGAACAAGAAGTCAGATGAACAGGAACCCACAGGAATTGCCAGAAAGTCCACCTATATTGGATGCAGGCCGACCCTCTAAGGAAACTCCCTTTAAACTGCTTGGCTACTCACAGCAGATCCCATCATAGAGGTGACCACATTATATCATAACTGCCAAACCACTGAGGGTCATGGCTCAACCAAGTTGACAAGTTGACACATGACCTTAACAATCACAATTTGGATTTGGATACGATGATTAGATGGAAAGAGAAATATATATATATACAAAACCAAACCTGTTGCCAAATTGATGCACACATTTCTTAGGGGACACAATTCAATCTATGGATCTATGGCACCAATTTTTTTTTGAGTTTAATAATTCATAGATCATTATTCTCTATATTGTAGCATCAAGGCTGTGCACAATCTATTCCTAATAAACTTATTAATATGAAGGTATAAGTTTATAGATATAATTTAAGTTAACAATGTGAGATCATATATATACCTACTACATTTTTAGTTTATATATATATATAAAGAGGTGTATATATATATATACACTACTTTATACCTATACATATACTAAAAATGTTGTAGTAGATTTTATATATATATATATATATATATATATATATAAAACCAGCAAACCCATTATTGTTGAGTCAATTCTGACCGGTAGTGACCATATAGGACGGAGTAGAACTGCCCCATAGAGTTTCCAAGGAACACCTGGTGAATTTGAACTGCTGATCTTTTGGTTAGTAGCAGTAACACTTTAGTACTATGCCAACAGCGTTTCCCTATATGTAGAGAGAAGAGAGAGAGTGCAGAGCCTTGATGCTACAATATAAAGAATACTGATCTATGAATTACTGAACTTAGAAAAAAAAAACAAAACTCGTGTCATGTATTGAATCGTGTCTCCCCAAAAATGTGTGCATCGGTTTGGCTGGACTATGATTCCCAGTATTGTGTCCTCCACTTTGTGATTGTAATTTTATATTAAAGAGGATTTTGGTGGGATTGTAACACCCTTACTAAGGTCACGGCCCCCATTCAATGTAAAGGGAGTTTCCCTAGGGTGTGGCCTGCACCACCTTTTATCTTATAAGGGATAAAAGGAAAGAGAATAAGCAGAGAGTTGGGGACCTCATACCACCAAGAAAACAGTGCCAGTAGCAGAGTGTGTCCTTTGGATCCAGGGTCCCTCTGCAGAGAAGCTCCTAGTCAATGGGAAGATTGATGAAAAAGCCTACAGAAAAAGAAAGTCTTCCCCTGGAGCCGATGCCCTGAATTTGGACTTTTAGACTACTTTACTGTGAAGAGATAAATTTCTCTTTGTTAAAGTCATCCACTTGTGGTATTTCCATTATAGCAGCACTAGATAACTAGGACACCTGGTAAACCTATGATTTACATTAGATAATGGCCTAGTTAATGAGAAGTTAGACCATTTTTGGTTTGCTTCTCTTTTCTTTCCAAATGTGCTTATTTCAAAAGAATATTGCAAAGTTGAGGATGATATTGAAAGAACAAATAAAATTTGAATTTGAATTTTTATTATAAGAATGGAAGGGAGAATATTTTTTGGAAGCACTGTAGGTATAATTTCAAAAATTCCACAGTATATTTCACAACCTTATTCTTCTCAAATCTTTTGTTTCACCAATTAGCATAGAATCATGAATATAATTTAGTACAATTAGTTAAAAATGAAGGATATATATTTTTTTTATTTGAACAGGAATATTTTATTGGCCCAACACTGGAGAAATAATCACTTTTTTTTTTCAGTTTGCCTCCTTGTTGAAGAAACACCAGATTGTGCACATTTCATAACTATTTCATGATTCACAAATCATGGGCCACCAAGTCACCATGCAAAAAAAAAAAAAAAAAACAAACTTAGAATACCTGAAAGAAATATAGAAAAACATAAAAGAGACCCTATGGACCCTCAATCCTATCATCATATATAATTATTTTTAATATAGAGTTTATATATTTAATTGGATTCCTGACAAATGGGATAAGGGATAGGAAAAGCCAAGTGGAAGCCATTAGAACTGCCCCTGTCTAGGAAAATAGTAAAATAAAAGCAGTACCACATTCCTGGAGGAGATGCAGAGATTGTTGCCTCCAGCAAGGAGTTGAAGGAGGTGGGGGTGGTGGTGATTCCCACCACATCCCCATTCAACTAGCCTATTTGGCCTGTGCAAAAACAGATGGATCTTGGAGAATGACAGTGGATTATTGTAAGCTTAAGCATGTGTTGACTCCAATTGCCTCAGCTGTTCCAGATGTCGTTGCCTTGCTTGAGCAAATTAATACATATCCTGGTACCTCGTATGCATCTATTGGTCTGGTCACTGACTTTTTCTCAATTCCAGTTTTGAAGGAACACCAGAAGCAGTTTGGCTTCAGCTGGCAAGGCTAGCAATATACTTTCACTGTCCTACTTTATAGATATATCAACTTTCCAGCCTTATGTCATAATTTAGTCCAGAGAGAACTTGATCATCTTTCTCTTCCAAAAGACATCACGTTGGTCCATTACGTTGATACTACTATGATGCTTGGACCTACTAAGGAGGAAGTGTCAATGACTCTTGACTTATTGATAAAAACATTTGCATGTTAGAGGGTAGGAAATTAGTCCACAAAAATTCAGGTGTCTTCAACCTCAGTAAAAGCTCTAGGGGTCCAGTGGTGTGGAGATGGTGAGATATTCTTTCTAAAGTGAAGGATAAGTTGTTACATCTGGCCCTTCCTACAACTAAAAAGGAGGTATAATGCCTAGTGGGTCTCTTTTGATTTGGAGGCCATGTATCCCTCATTAGAATGTACTACTCCAGTCTTTTTATTAAGTGATATGAAAAGATGCTAGTTTTGAGTGGGGTCCAGAAAAACAGAAGGCTCTGCAACAAGGTCAGGCTGTTATGCAAGCCCCTCTGACACTTGGGCCATATGATCTGGTTGCTCCAACGGTGCTTTATGTGTCACTGGCAGATAGAGACACTGTTTGGAGTCTTTGGCAGGCCCTGATTGGTGAATCACAGCACAGACCCTTATGATTTTGAAGCAAAGCTCTGCCATCCTCTGCAGATAATTACTCTCCTTTTGAGAAACAAGGTTTGACTTGTTACTGGGCCTTAGCAGAGAATGAATGCTTAGCCATGGGCCACCAAGTCACCATGCAGCCTGAGCTGCCCATCAGGAACTGAGTGTTGTCTGACCCACATAGTTATAAAGTTGGACTTGCACAGCAGCACTCCATCATTAAATGGAAGTGGTATATATGAGATAGGGCCTGAACAGGACCTGAAGGCACTAGAAAGTTACATGAGGAAGTGGCCCAAATGCCCGTGGTCTCCAGTCCTGTCACAGTACCTGTGCTCTCCCAGTCTACACCTATGGCCTCATGGGGAGTTCCTTACTATCTGTTGACAGAGGAAGAGAAAACTCATGCCTGATTCACAGCTGGTTCTGCATGATAGGCATCCACCACTCAAAAATGGACAGCAGCATGGCAGCCCCTTTCTGGGACCTACTTGAGGAGCAGTGGTGAAGGGAAATCCTCCCAATGGGCAGAATTCTAGCAGTGCACCAGGTTGTTACCTTGATTGGAAGGCAAAATGGCCAGATTTGCTAATGTATACAGGAATCATGGGCTGTGGCCAATGGTTTGGCTGAATGTTCAGGGACTTAGAAGGAATGTGATTGGAAAATTGGTGACAAGGAGGTAGGGCAAAAAGTATGTGGATAGATTTCTCTGAGTGAGCCAAAGAAGTGAAGATATTTGTGTCTCATGTGAAAGCTCATCAATGGATGAGCTTGGCAGAGGAGGATTTTGACAATCAAGTGGATAGGGTGACATGTTCTGAAGAAACCAGTCATACTGTTTCCTTAGCTACTCTTGACATTGTCCAATGGGCTTATGAAAAAAGTTGCCATGGTAGCAGGTATGAAGGTTATGGGTGGGCTCAACAACATGGGTTTCAACTCAATAAGGCTGACTTGGCTATGCCACAGCTGAGGCCCAATCTGCCAGCAGCATACAACAATGCTGAGTCTGATATGGCACCATTCCTTCAGGCAATCCAGCCAGCAACCTCGTGGCTGGTTGATTGCATTGAACATTTTCTATCGTGGAAATTCCAGTGTTTCGTTCATACTGGCATAGACACTTACTCTAGAAATGGATTTGCTGTCCCTGCATGCAGATATGGATTAACCTGTAAGAACAGTATGCACTAGCTTGAAATAAACAAGGTATGCATAGGTTTAATTCTGTTTACTTGCTAATTGGTGATGGCCTGCTGGCATTTGAAGGTATCAGATACCAGCAGGGTCACCCGTGGAGGACAGGTTTCAGCTGAGGTTCCAACTAAGACACACTAGGAAAAAGGACCGGGCAGTCTGTTTCTGAAAAGAATTAGCCAGTGAAAACCTTATGAATAGCAGCAGAACATTGTCTGATATAGTGCTGGAAGATAAAGAACCCAAGTTGGAAGGCTCTCAAAAGATGACTGGGGAAGAGCTGCCTCCTCAAAGTAGAGTCGACCTTAATGATGTGGATGGAGCAAAGCTTTCGGGACCTTCATTTGCTAATGTGGCATGACTCAAAATGAGAAGAGACAGCTGCAAACATCCATTAATAATCGGAACCTGGAATGTACGAAGTATGAATCTGGGAAAATTGGAAATCGTCAAAAATGAAATGGAACACATAAACATCGATATCCTAGGCATTAGTGAGCTGAAATGGACTGGTATTGGCCATTTTGAATTGGACAATCCTATAGTCTACTATGCTGGAAATGACAACTTGAAGAGGAATGGTGTAGCATTCATTGTCAAAAAGAACGTTTCAAGATCTATTTTGAAGTACAATGCTGTCAGTGATAGGATAATATCCGTATGCTTACAAGGAAGACCAGTTAATACAAACATTATTCAAATTTACACACCAACCACTAGAGCCAAAGATGAAGAAATAGAAGATTTTTATCAGCTGCTGCAGTCTGAACTTGATTGAACATGCAATCAAGATGCATTGGTAATTATTGGGGATTGGAATGCAAAAGTTGAAAACAAAGAAGAAGGATCAGTAGTTGGAAAATATGGCCTTGGTGGTAGAAACAATGCCTGAGATTGAATGACAGAATTTTGCAAGACTAACGACTTCTTCATTGCAAATACTTTCTTTCACCAACGTAAACAGTGACTATACACATGGACCTCGCCAGATGCAACAACAGAAATCAGATTGACTACATCTGTGGAAAGAGAAGGTGGAAAAGCTCAATATCATCAGTCAGAACAAGGCCAGAGGCTGACTGTGGAACAGACCATCAATTGCTCATATGCAAGTTCAAGCTGAAACTGAAGAAAATCAGAGCAAGTCCATGAGAGCCAAAATATGACCTGGAGTACATCCCACCTGAATTTAGAGACCATCTGAAGAGTAGATTTGACCCATAGAACACCAGTGACTGAAGACCAGATGAGTTGTGGAATGACATCGAGGACATCATCCATGAAGAAAGCAAAAGGTCATTGAAAACACAGGAAAGAAAGAAAAGACCAAGATGGATGTCAGAGGAGACTCTGAGACTTGCTCTCGAATGTCGAGCAGCTAAAGCAAAAGGAAGAACTGGTGACGTAAAAGAACTGAACAGAAGATTTCAAAGGGCGTCTCGAGAAGACAAAGTAAAGCAGTATAATGACGTGTGCAAAGAGCTGGATATGGAAAACCAAAAGGGAAGAACATGCTCAGTGTTTCTCAAGCTGAAAGAACTGAAGAAAAAATTCAAGCCTTGAGTTGTAATACTGAAGGATTCCATGGGGAAAATATTAAATGACGCAGGAAGCATCAAAAGAAGATGGAAGGAATACGCAGAGTCATTATACCAAAAAGAATTAGTTGATGTTCAACCATTTCAAGAGGTGGCATATGATCAGGAACCGGTGGTACTGAAGGAAGAAGTCCAAGCTGCTCTAAAGGCATTGGTGAAAAACAACGCTCCAGGAATTGATGGAATATCAGTTGTGATGTTTCAACAAACAGATGCAGCGCTGAAGGTACTCACTCGTCTATGCCAAGAAATATGGAAGGCAGCTTCCTGGCCAACTGACTGGAAGAGATCCATACTTATGCCTATTCCCAAGAAAGGTGATCCAACTGAATGTGGAAATTATAGAACAGTATCATTAATATCACATGCAAGCAAAATTTTGCTGAAGATCACTCAAAAAAAAAAAAACTGCAGCAGTATATTAACAAGGAACTGCCAGAAATTTAGGCCGGTTTCAGAAGGGGACATGGAACCAGGTATATCATTGCTGATGTCAGTTGGATCCCGACTGAAAGCAGAGAATACCATAAAGCTGTTTACCTGTGTTTTATTGACTATGCAAAGGCATTTGACTGTGTGGATCATAACAAACTATGGATAACATTTTGAGGAATGAGAATTCCAGAACACTTAACTGTGCTCATGAAAAACCTTTACATAGATCAAGAGGCAGTTGTTCAGACAGAACAAGGGGATACTGATTGGTTTAAAGTTAGGAAAAGTGTGCGTCAGGGTTGTATTCTTTCATCATACCTAGTCAATCTGTATGGTGAGCAAATAATATGAGAAGCTGGCCTATATGAAGAAGAATGGGGCACCAGGATTGGTGGAAGACTCAGTGACAACCTTCATTATGCAAATGACACAACCTTGCTTGCTGATATTGAAGAGGACTTGAAGCAATTACTGATGAAGATCAAAGACCACAGCCTTCAGTATGGGTTACACCTCAACATAAAGAAAAGAAAAATCCTCACAACTAGACCAATGAGCAACATCATGATAAATGGAGAAAAGACTGAAGTTGTTAAGGATTTCATTTTACTTGGATCCACAATTAACAGCCATGGAAACAGCAGTCAAGAAATCAAAAGATGCATTGCACTGGGCAAATCTGCTGCAAAGGACCTGTTCAAAGTGTTGAAGAGCAAAGATGTCACCCTGAAGACTAACGTGCACCTGACCCAAGCTATGGTATTTTCAGTTGCATCATATGCATGTGAAAGCTGGACAATGAATAAGGAAGACTGAAGATGAATTTACGCCTTTGAATTGTGGTGTGGCAAAGAATATTAAATATACCATGGACTCCCAAAAGAACTAACAAAGAAGTACAAAGAACAAAGAAGTACAAAGAACAAAGAAGTAGAACCAGTTGCTCCTTAGAAGCAAGGATGGCAAGACTACTTCTTACATACTTTGGACATGTTGTCAGGAGGGATCAGTCCCTGGAGAAGGACATCATGCTTGGCAGAGTACAGGGTCAGTGGAAAAGAGGAAAACCCTCAACGAGGTAGATAGACACAGTGGCTGCAGCAATGAGCTCGGGCATAACCATGATTGTAAGGATGGCTCAACACCAGGCAGTGTTTTGTTCTGTTGTGCATAGGGTCGCTATGAGTAGGAGCCGACTCGACGACACCCAACAGCAACAACAACAGTGATGAGAAATTTCCCATGGGTTCTACCACGTCTTTGATGTGGTGGGTGACAGGTGATGGGAAGACACAACTGGGCCTATGCATATATTGCTTATTGGGTAATCTACCCTACCTGCATGCAATATTCCTGCCAAAACTGCCGCTTGTGAACTCACAGAATGCCTTATCCACCACTGTGATGTTATCCCAACCGCATCATCTCGGATCAAGGGACTCACTTCACAGAAAATGAATTATTTCAGTAAGCTGTACTTGTTCATGGAACACACTTGTCGTACCACATTCTCTGTCATCCTGAGGCAGCTGGCTTAATAGAATGATGGAATGGCCTTCTAAAGATACAACTACAGCACCAGCCAGGTGGCAATACTTTGCAGGGTTGGGGAAATGTTCTCCGGGAGGTTGCATATGCTATAAACCATCATCCAATATATGGTGCTGTTTCTTCCATATTGAGCATTTATGATTCCAGGAATCAAGGGCTGGAAATGGGAATGGCACCATTCACTATTACCCCTAGTAACACACTTGCAAAATTTTTGTTTACTGTCCCAACAACCTTATGCTCTTTGAGTCCAGTTGTCTTATTTCCAAAAGGAGGAATTCTCCCATCTGGAGACACAACACAGATGTCATTGAACTGGAAGTTATGCATGCCACCTGTCCACTTTGGGCTCGTTATGCCTCTGGATCAACAGATAAAGAAGGGAGTTACGATATTGGCTGTTGTGATTGACCCTAACTACCAAGTGGAAATCAGATGGATGTTGCATAAGGGAGGTAAAGAAGAGCATGACTGGAATAGAGGAGATCCCTTAGGGCATCTCTTAGTACTACCATCCCCTGTGATTAAAGTCAATAGAAAACTGCTATTGTTGTTAGGCGCTGTCGAGTCAATGCTGACTCATAGTGACCCTATATACAACAGAATGAAATACTGCCTGGTTCTGCACCATCCTTACAATTGTTGCTATATGTGAGCACATTGTTGTAGCCACTGTCAACCCATCTTATTGAAGGTCTTCCTCTCTTCTGTTGTTGCTCTGCCTTACCAAGAATGATGTTCTTCTCAGAGACTGGCTCCTCCTGACGACATGTCCAAAGTATGTGAGACAAAGTCTCACCATCCTCCTTTTTAAAAAGCATTCTGACTATAGTCCTTTCAAGACAGATTTCTTTATTTTTCTGGCACTATTCTTTGACAACGCCATAATTCAAAGGCATCAATTCTACTTTGGTCTTCCTTATTCATTGTCCAGCTCTTGCATCCATATGAGGAGATTGAAAGTACAATGGCTTGGGCCTGGTGAATCTTAGTCCTCAAGGTAACATCTTTGTTTTTTAACACTTTAAAAAGGTCTTTTGCAGCAGATTTTCCCAATGCAATATATTGTTTGATCTCTTGACTGCTGCTTCCTTGGGCATTGATGGAAAACTGCAGCAACCCAAATTCGACATGACTGCTAATGGCCCAGACCCTTCAGAAACGATGGTTTTGATCATCCCATCAGGCAAAGAACCATGACCAGCTGAGGTGATTGCTGAGCGTAAAGGGAATACAGAGTAGGTGGAAGAAGAGTGGTGTAGTTTTAAATACCGATTACAATCACATGACCAGCTGCAGAAATGAAGACTGTAATTGTTATGAGTATTTCTTCATTGTATGTTTGCATCAAATATTTTTTTTTGTTCACTTGTAAAATAAATGATGTAAATGAGGCAAATGCATTTTCAGTTGTATACATGTTAGTTCTTTCATTTTAGGCTCAAGTATGACTTTGTCTTTATATAAAGATTATGTATTGTTTAAGGAGATGTGTACAAGTGCCAAGTTGACAAGGAGTGGACTGGATGGTTACTTAAGGTTGTGTGTCAACGTGCCTGGGCCATGCTTCTTGGTATTTTGGCAGTTATGTAATGATGTAGCCTGGCAGTTATGTAACATTTTAGTCATCCTCCATGATGAGATCTGATGCGATCAGTCAATCAGTTGTAAGAGGAGTTTCTTCCTCAGTGGTGTGGACTGTAACCAATATACATATGGACTTCTGGCAAAACTAGCTTGGTTGCTGTCAATCCTGATCTGGTTTGTCATCATGTGACCTCCAGTTCTTGGAGCTGAGCAGCAGCCTACCATCCTGCCTGCCAATTTTAGGATTTGTCAGCCTCTCTCTCTTTTTTTTTTTAACCTGTTAGCCAGCAGCCTGCCGTCTTATGTGCTGATCTTGACTTAGTCAACCCATGCAGCTATGTGAGCCAGGAGAAGCCTGCAGCCTGATGTCTGACTCATGGACTTGGGAATTGCCAGTCTCTACAATCACAAGAGCCATTTATTTGAGATGAATCTTTCTCTTTCTCTCGATAGCAGATTTTGCAGCCCTGGTGGTGCAGTGATTAAGAGGTTAGCTGCTAACCAAAAGGTTGACAGTTTGAATACCCCAGCTGATATCTGAAAGCTCTATGGGGCAGTTCTACTCTGTTTGACAGGGTTCATTTGAGTTGTAATTGACTTGACAGCAATGAGTTTGGTTTGGCTCTTGGTGATATATGCTTTACTGATTTTCCTTTTTTTAGAGAACCCAGCCAAAGGCACATGGCTTTCATCTCTCTTCTAATCCAAAATTCTTTAAAAATATTCCTAGACCTAGAGGTAGTGATTGTATTTAGCCAATTTGGTTGTACCAGGTATTTATGACAGCATCCGTTTATATTGATTGAAAGGAAAAGCACATTTAATCTAATTATTGAATTCCCATTCTTTAGAGATTGTTTAATCTACTGATTATCACTTCTGCTCATAGGCAGGTTACCTGAGCTGAATAGGGAGTCTGTAGGGATAAAAACACTTGTACATACTTTTCTTTTTTTCCAGGAAGAGAGAAAATGATGTTTAGTAGAATCTGATGTTTATATATAGGCACCATTCACTTTGAATATGCTTCTAATATATCAGTGCTGGACATAATAGAGAAACTTTGTGATTCAATTGAAACTAACTTTTCAAGTGGAATGTCACAGGTGTCAAGAGTAGGACTTCATGGACAAGCAGGTATACACGGCAGGCAAAGAAAAATGTTGGCTCTTAACGAATAATGCTTGATTTTTTAATGATAAAATAAAATAAAACTGGAAGCATTTTCTTAAAAGTTAAAATATTTAAAAATCTAAGTTGTCTCTCTTTTAAATACATACTTAGCATAATGTACTTTTTGAGTCTGGTGGGAGATATCCATAGCCTTAATCCTATTGTGCCTTGGTTAGCACAATAATGACTAAAATTCTTTTGAGCTTTTCATTTTGTTCTCTTAGACTCAGATAAAATGATATAATTCCTGAAACAAAATAGGTATTTTAGCATTAAAACACAAAAGATTATGTAGTTGATATCTGAGCATATGTTGTTCCTGACGATATAATAATTTACAGTGCTATATCATTTTAAAATTATTTTACACACAGATATACTATTATAGTGATTCAAGAAATATCTATACAATATTGATCATTGTCAAAAAATTGAGAGACATCAAATCTTAGTGATTTGATGAGATATTATTAACCAATACAAAACAATCAACAATATTTTGGAGTAAAATTGGACATTTCCAATTTTACTGTGAATCATTGCCTCTTTTCCTCCTAAACACTATCTCCCGTTAGCTCAAATACAATAGTTGCAAATATTAGTAAAAACACTCAGTAAACATCATAAGCCATGTCTTTGAAAATAGACTAGATGTTACATTCAAATGTAATCTTTAGTTTATTTTTATAATGATGCAAAGTGTTAGGAAAAAAAGAAAGAAACTGAATGGAAGAAATGTTAATTGTTAATAAGAAAGTGATTTGTCATTGAGACAACCTCGTTCACTGCAGAATGTAAGTCTTGGAATATGTTCAATATATTTGAAAAACTCATTAGCTTTTGAAGGTACTGGATACTTAGCAAATAATTCTACTTATCTGAAGAATATAATCTGAAAGAGCTATTATTGACATTAAAAGGTATTTAATTATTGCAAAAGTGAGTTTACAAAGTGCTGGAAGCTACATCAAAAAGCCATTCTACATCTTAGGCTGTGCTCACACTGTCATCAAACAAATGATTAAAACATACAATCTTCAACAGACCCCACAGGCTACAAAATATTTATCAAGTGAGACATAAAAATCAGATTTTTTTTATCTCTGAAATATTTTACAAAATTAATCTTTAACCAGCCTTGTTTGGAGAAACTGAAGAAAACTTAACCGTAAACTGTTAAAGCTAAACCATTGCCTAAAACTCAGCAGGATTCTTCATATATTCAAAATTTATTTGCTATGTTCTCTAGGGCTTTATAGTAGAGAAATTATTGTGTTGCATTACAATTGTTTGTTATGTACTGTATTTTTTTCCTGTGGCTGCAATAAAAAAGTACTACACATTGGGGGACTCAGAAGAACAGAAATTTATATTCTTAGTTCTGGAGGCTAAGCACCCAAAATCAGGGTATTGGTTGTAATGACGCCTTCTGAGGGCTCTAAGAATAGAGCCCTGTCTGTTCCATGCTTATTTCCTGGCTTCGATTGGCTCCTGGCAATCCTGGGTGTTCCTTGGTTTACAAGTCTGCTTATTATACTCTCTGCCTCTGTCATCACACGGTCATCTTCTCTCTGTGTGTCTCTTCACCTCTTTCATAAGGATATCAGTCAGATTAGGACCCAGCCTACTTCAGTATGACCTCATGTTAACTTTACTGATGTTTTCAAAGGACCTGTTTCCAAGCAAGTTCATATTCACAGGTACTAAGGGTTAAGACTTCAACATATCATTTTGGCACACATTCCAATCCATAAAAGCTAAAAATCTTCCCTATTAGAACATAAGATTCTTTGGCACAAGGCTCTTGATTGTGTTAATTTTTTTTTTTTTTTTAATGCAAACCAATTTCTAAAAAGAGGAAGAAAGGCTAGAGCTAGAGCTAGCATTTGCTGAGTATTTACTATGTCTCTGCCAGTGTATGGAGCACATTAGATACTAACTCACGTTATTTTTATACTACTACCATGTGACATGTGTTATTACACAGAGATATTAAATCATTTGTCCAATATTACTAATGTATGCTCATTTTTTTTTTTAAGCTCATTAGTAATAATGTGACTTTTCCAATCTAGGGTGCCACATTTAAAGTACAAATCTCACATATTAAGATTGCATTCTGGGTGAAGAACACCAAGGACACAAGGTGATTACGAACCCAAGAGACAGAAAGGGCCACATGAACCAGAGACTGCATCATCCTGAGACCAGAAGAACTAGATGGTGCCTGGCTACAACCCATGACTGCCCTGACAGGGAACACAACAGAGAACCCCTGAGGGAGCAGGAGAGCAGTAGGATGCAGACCCCAAATTCCCATAAGACCAGGCTTAATGGTCTGACTGAGACGAGAAGGACCCTGGTGGTCATGGCCCCCAGACCTTCTGTTGGCCCAGGACAGGAACCACTCCTGAAGCCAACTCTTCAGACATGGATTGGACTGGACAATGGATTTGAGAGGGATGCTGGTGAGGAGTGAGCAGGTGGACACTTGAGATTATGTTGGCATCTCCTGCCTAGAGGGGAGAAGAGAGAGTGGAGGGAGTTAGAAGCTGGGGAAATGGACACGAAAAGAGAGAGTAGAGGGAGAGAGCAGGCTGTCTCATTAGGGGGAGAGTAATTGGGAGTGTGTAGCAAGGTGTATATGGGCTTTTGTGTGAGAGGCTGACTTGATTTGTAAACTTTCACTTAAAGCACAATAAAAATTATTTAAAAAAAAAAAGATTGCATTCTGGGAACAGTGACCTGAATATTAGGTGGTGAATAGTGAGAATGAGTAGACTATGTTTACCTGGGGAATAGAAAGATGAGTGTGATTTTCCATGTTTGAAAATTAAATCATTTGAAGGTCTGGCATGGAGGGGCTGTGTATCTCTTCTCTGATGCCTGTGGAGATTAGGCTAGGATCAAAAAATTTACTAATATCAGATCTGATTCAAAACATGAAAGTTGTTGTTTTGTTTTATTTTGTTTTTCTGACTAATAGTGTTGTCTATCCATGCAATACACTGCTCCAGGAAGTACTGTAATTCACTTCAGTAGAGTTATTCAAGCACAACCTAAATGAACATCTGTCAGAAATGGAATAAAGGACATTTTTCATTGAGTGGGAGTTGAACTAAATGCCCTATATGGACCTTTCCAACCAAAACCATTTATAATTTTATGACAATCATCAAAATACAAAATAATTACTATGAACACAACATATTTCAAACTGCCTTTGCATAAATGAACACAATTATTTATATAACTGTTAGTTTAGAGCAAGAGTTAGCAAACTTTTTCTGTAAAGGAAAGGTAAAGAGGTAAAAGAACAGTTACAAACCAACATAAATATTTTCTATTAAAACCGTATTACTAAAACAAGCAAAACTTGGATTTTTGTAACCGGTCTTAGATTTCCAACCCAAGAGTCAGACAATTGTGGCTGTATGTTTCAAATTCCCCAAAACTGGCACTTAAGAAACCTTGGTTTAATCTTACCTCTACTATATGACGTCTTGACGAATCTGGCAGAAGACCTTTATGTTTAATTAGGATATTTCTGTTAGAATGTCTCTATATTTTCATCCATCATTAATATCTTATGATTGTGAAATAACAGTCATTTCTTCCAATGTAATTGTAATTTTCTGCACTTTCATCTCTCAAATCTCCTTTTTGTTATTGAATAATGTTTAGACGCTATTTAAGCAGAAATTAATTAACAGCCTTGGATTCAAACGAACAAACAAATCTCAGTTATTAGTATGAAATAACGCAGACTTTTGAGACACATGGTGAGTGTGATGGACACAGCCAGCAAAATTGAACGCCTGCAGCAGCAATAAAATGTCTGCCAGAAACAGCAGGCTATGAGAGCAGTGACAGATCTGGTTAAATCTACTAAGAGCTTAAAGCTAGGGAAACATAGCCATCTGAAATAGAGCATGAAGATGCACAACTTTTACTGGTCTCATTTGGCCAGTGCTGAATAAGTCAGACTTCTCTTGCACACTTGAAGTTTCCTCTTTGGAACTACAAAATAAGATGGCTGCCCTCCAGGCATTCACTGGCACTATTACTTTTGATGGGTTTTTGTTGCCTTGGAGATTTTTGGGAGATAAAAATGTTGAAAGGATTGATTTATACTTGACATAAAGCTGAAGTTTCTAATATTATTCTGACAGCATTTATGAGAACGATTTTGTATAATAATGCCTTCATTCATTTGGAAAGAGATTGGTATAGTTTCTTGAAATGGTTTCCAACACTTGAAACTTGTATTATAATTTCACAGTTTCCTTAAGATGACAAGTAGACTAGTTCACTCCCAAACTTCTGACTCTGTGTCTGGCAGAGTGTGACTCATTCTTTGAATCTCACTGAAATATCATTTCTTCTCAGCTACCTTTTTTGAGTTCCAAAGCATATTTCGTGTAAACGTATTTGTGTATACACACTTAAGTGTATTTATGCATGTGCTGTGTGTTTTGTTTGACATACACGTGTCTTCATGTGTGTGTGTAGTGCCCAGGTGACTAAGTGAGATTATATCTTTTAGCACTTAATATACATGCATTGGCAATAATAGGCTTTCAATCGATAAGTGTTAAACATTAAAATTTATGAATGAATAAATATCAATGAAATGAAGACAAAATGGAAACAGAAATAACTGTTGATTCTTATATGGTTTAATGATCACTACATAAATTACTTTTACAATGATTTCAGTATTTCTGGTCAAATCTTTATTGCGAGTGTAAACATATACGATTAACAAAACAGATTTTTTAAAAAGGATCAGTCTATGTTCAGAATATAAGTATAGTTTAGTTTTGTTGATAAACATTATTGTAGGGTTGCAAATAAAACACTCCAAGTGTTATGTCCTTGTTTTTTTAATTACAATCTCCCCGAGTATCTGCAATCTAAATAACCTTAGTTCACATCGATAATCATTTATGTTTTTGCCTCTTATTATATAGACACTCTTAGGGACATAGGAATCAAAGATGCAGAAGAAGGCTTGACCCCAGTCCTCAAGGAGCTCAGAGTTTAGTTAGGTGTGTCAGATAGATGAAGAAATGAGTTCAAAGACTCTGTCAGTTTTTAAGATAACAATATTGGATACCAGAGGATATAATGAGGTAGTAGTCAATTCATGTCAAGTACAATCCATTTAGGGCTTATTAGAGAAGGTCATGCCTGAGTTGAATCTTAAAAGATAGGTAGATTTAGGCTAAACAGAAGGGAATAGAGAGAACGTTACAAACAGAGGGAGCATATGATAATAGGCATGGGGGCAGGATAAGTCTTGACAATTGTGGAGAATTCTGGGGAGACCAAAGACAGAGAAAGAGGCATAACCTGGATTATAGGGGATCGGTAATGTCAAGCTAAGTAGTTTTTGCTTTATCAGGCAGGCAATTGGGAGCTATCAAAGGCCTTTGGTGAGAAGTGATGTGTTCAAATTTGTATTTTAGAAAACAAACTTGTGAAATGGGATATACGAAAATAAGTTAGAAAACTATTGTCACTGTTTTAAGTTGATTCATCTATAAAGCTGTGATAAAAAATAGGTGTTTTTCTGATTGTAGAGATGTGTAGTTAGTTATTTGGGATCTCAGTGTACTCACGTGAGAGGAGCAAGTGAAATAATACATGTAATACTCAAAAAACTATCAAAAACTGCACATATGTGTTATTAGAATGAGTAATATCAATAACATTTACAGATTGCTTGTTATGTACCAGGTGCTTTCCTATGCACTTCAAGAAATGATCTGAAAAGAGGACACCAAAGTTGTGATATAACTGTACCTCTTACTTATTAACTTGGTGTCTTATTTTTCTTCCACTCAAAAGACAAGCAGCAGTCACTATGATGTTCCAGACACAGTGGTAGGTGCCTTGTAATAAAATAAGCCTTGTTCTTTCCTTTGTGTTACGAAATAACCGAGAGAGCTTTACCTCTGTGACTGTCAATTTTCTCCTGTGCAATATAAAATACTTAGAATAGCTGTTTTATCAACTTCCCAGAGATGTTAAGAGAAGAAAATGGGATGTTATTGATCTGAAATACTGTAAAATTATCCATATTGTAGTTGTTAGTGAATTCAAGTTGAGAACTGGAGCCAATTTCTTGGAGTGTTATAACTATATAATCAAGGGTGGAACCAAATCACCTGAGTATTCTGCTCATTAGCATATTAAACTTTAAAAAAAAAAGAAGAAATAATTGGTAAACATTTAAAACCTATTGTTATTTGTTAAAGAGAAAGAAATTTTATTAATATACCTAAATCATCCTTCCACATAATTGGAAGAGTGTTTATGTAATAAAACTGACTGGTCATATCAATTGTTAAAATATTTAAATAAAAACAAAATGAAAATCATTTAGCACTTGAAAATCATTTAACTATTGTGAGGTTCTCCTACTTGCTTTGGCTCTCTCTTAACTAAAATTCAGTGTCTCTATTGGGGTTCAAATTATCTTTTTCAAATATAAATTTTGTATTGTTAATTTCAACTAAAGCATATTTATCAGGTCCCCACTAGGGTGATATTCAAGATCCCTAAGGAGGTTCAGATCTGAAAATTTTTAGCATCTCACTGCTACCTGACATTGCAGCCTGATGTCATATTGCTTTCCCTAGCAAGACCAAAGAAGCCCTGGTGCCACAGTGGGTAAGCACTTGGCTGCTACTGAAAAGTTTGTGGTTTGAACTCACCAGCAGCTCCGTGGGAGAAGGACATGGCAGTCTGCTTCCTTGAAGATTACAGCCTTGGAAACCCTGTGGAGCAGTGCTACTCTGTCCGATAGGGTTGCTAGAACCACAATGGGTTTTTTAGCAAGAAAAAATCCCTGGGAATTTCCTGAATGCTCTCTAGTACAATGTTTCTCCCCACTTGGTCCATTGTCTTAAATAAGCCAGGAGAAGAACTAAAACATATAATGAGGTTTGGAATACAAATGCACCTACATCTATATCTCCGTCAGAAGTCCTCTTGAAACCATATCTTTATGTACACCCATGCTTTGAATTTGTTAGGTAAGTATGTGTGTGTGAATGCTAATGGATTTAACTCTTTCATATATTTGGCCCTCTTTAGTACTTAGTCTCTCACTGTATAGTCAGTCAGACCTACCTCACTTCTGGGGTCTTTAAAGTTGTAGGTTGAATTACAAGGAAGACAAATAACAAGAACTTATAAGAAGAGGCTGCAGGGATTAAAAAGTTTTGTTGGCCGGGGTTAAAATTTGACTTGACTTTTTTCTGCAGGATTCATGGAGCCCCTTGTAAATCCTACAATAATAAAGACAATATGATTTTTAGAGATAAAAGTTAATTCAGTGGGGAAAAAATAGTGGTGACAGTGTTTAAATCAATGAACATTTGGGAAATGATGCTTAGTATGAGTTAATCAAAATCTTGCACACCATATTGTCTAGCTATAACATCTAAACTCAGAGATGGTTTGTTTTTGTTTTTAACCACCTGGATTCTAGGCAAAGGAATGACTAATTCTGATTGAGTCTAATTAATACCTCAAACACCAGATGAGGAAAGTTTAAGTTAGAGTAGTCCAATCCACATCCCACAGTAATAAAGGAGAAAAGGGTGAGCTAGTGAAGCAAGTGATATATGATGAGAAAATACTTTCTTGATTTTAAAAATATTTCATTTTTTCTAGTAAGGCATTCATTCTCCAATATTTTCCAATATGACTGTTTAAAAATTACTTTTATTTTTTAAAAAGCAGCAAATGTCATAAAATCAGTGTCCCATTGATAGCTAGATTGCTATTTGAAATAGCGGTAGTTTTCCATATATCGTATAGTAATTTAAAAAGTTAAAACTTTCTATATTTTATTTTAATAATTATTTCCATTAGGATAATAAAGAAAGAGAATGGCATATTGTTCTAAAGGATTAATGTTAATCATCCTGTAGTATTTAGAATCAATTGAGGAAATTTTTGGTTAGATTCTGCACGTTATAGATCCATCCTTTTCTCTCCCCATGAACAAAACATCCATTTTCTACATTAAAAAAAAAAATCAATAATTTTTACAAACAGTGAAGATGTTCAAACACAATTAATGATAAGCTGAAAGTACAGTTTAAGAATAATAGCAATAAAAGTCATCCAAGGAATCAGTTTCAATCATCTTTAGAGTGTGCAGCAGTTCTAGAGTACAGAACAAAACATCGAGTGAAATGCCACTACTTAAGTAGAATATTTATTGTAATGTAAAATTGTAAATTATGGTAAATATAATCATTATAAAGGTGGTCAAAGAGAAGATACTTCCTGCCACATTTACAATCATTCTGATATCTGTTCACAAATTGCATTCAATTTTGAAAAATAAAAATGGTATATTAGAAGTATAGAAATGGCACAAGTAACTATTAAGTTTCCATAGGAATTTATATAAAATTCTGTTTTTAAATATTATTTATATTATAAAATATTTAAAGGTAAATATTTTTAAATAACAAAAATGAAATATTTTAATACGGGTAATATTAAAACCATTATATTACATAACTTAAAAAAATATTTTAAATGTCTATCATAGTGTCATGCATGTAGATGAATAATATCTTGTCTATATATGAGAAAATTCTTGGGCCATATAAACAGAAAATTGTGTATACGTATACATATGGAAACCCAGGTGCGGTTAAGTGCTATGGGTGCTAACCAAAAGATGGGCAGTTCGAAACCACCAGGCACTCGTTGGAAACTCTGTGGGGCAGTTCTATTCTGTCCTATAGGGTCGCTATGAGTCGGAATTGACTCAACAGCAATGGGTTACATATACATGTACATGTACATATCCAAAAACAAAACCAAACCCAGTGCCGTGGAGTCGATTCCGACTCATAGCAACCCTATAAGACAGAGTAGAACTGCCCCATAGTTTCCAAGGAGCGCCTGGCAGATTCGAACCGCCGTCCCTTTGGTTAGCAGCCATAGCACTTAACCACTATGCCACCAGGGTTTCCTATGTGCATACTCAGATACATACATATGTATATGAGCCCTGGTGGCAGCTGCTAAACCAAAGGTCAGCAGTTCGAATCCACCAGCCACTCCTTAGAAACCGTATGGGGACAGATGTACCCTGTTCTGTAGGGTGGCTGTGAGTCAGAATCTACTGGATGGCAATGGGCTTTATATCTATACCCGTACCTGTACCTATACCTATATCTTTCCACACTATATATAAATAAACATAAATGCTTGTGTATATATATTACAGCTATACATATAATATATAATTATTTTTATATGTATAGCTATAACTATTTATATGTATAGCTATAACTATATATATGTATTTATGTTTATTTTTATATATGCATATATTTAATAAAAATCATTCTTTTGAAAATATTTTCTAAACATAGCAGTGTGGCAACTTTGTCATTATTTTTAAAACCTGCTGTTCATCTCCCTTAGGTTTTTCACTATGGAATTTCAAACTTTGTCATTTTCAGTCTAGCCACATTAAATCTCTGCTCCCCTTTCTCTTTTACAGGAACATAGAAGACATTTGATGTGACCTGTCTCAGTTTTACTCGTTCTATGGAAAGCCTGGTTGCCTAGTGGTTAAGACCTACAGCTGCTAACCAAAAGGTTGACCCTTCAAATCCACCAGATGCTCCTTGGAAACTCTGTGGGGCAGTTCTACTCTGTCCTATAGGGTTGCTATGAGTCAGAATCAGCTCGACAGCAATGGGTTTGGGTTTTCTTTGGGTTTTATGAGCATTTACTTAATTCCTAAATTAGGCTGGCTACTCTGCTAGGTTCTAGAAATGAATATAAAAATAAGATAGAGTCCCTGACCTTGGGGACTTTGAAGTCTGGTGAAGGAGTATGTATGTGTGCATGTGTACCATGAACTATATATATATAAAGAATATAATATAAATATAGATAACTTCTGTGTTTCTGCAATATTAATTCATTATTAACTAATAATAAATAATTTCTAAATAATTCCTTATAATTCATTCTGGAATTTTAAGTAACGTATACTACCACAAACTTGCACTATACTGACAAACTTATGCACAAAAATAAAGAACATTTTCAAACATACATATTGTATAACTTTGGAAAAGTAAAGTTACTGTCAGAAATGAATACTTTTTAAAAGGTTAAATAAATTGTACTGCCACTGAATCAAAGCTGTTGAAAGATCTTAAAGGTCATCTTTTCATAGGATTTTACTTGTTTACTAACCATATTACTTATCAGTGCAATATAAAATATGCTTCACAGATAGGTAAAACGTTAAGATGGATATTGAAAAGATAACTTGTTACCTAATATTAAGGTCATTATTTAATATTCTTAATTTCTGATATTTATATTGGTAAATGATCAAATAAGGAGAACTTGCTTCAAAAAATTACATTTATAAAGTATATATTTTAAGTCAGGGTTGAATAAAGGTCCCACCTCCTACACACACACACACTCTCTCACTTTTCCACTATGGCAGAGAAAGGACTACTCACAGGCCAAATGTCAATTGGACAAAGTTTACCTTTTTTTTTTTTTTTTCTACCCACCTTTTAATTCCACTTAGCTCCTAGTAACCTTTTTCACCTCGCAGTCTTTAGTGGGGAGACCTGCTGGCTAGAGGTTAAGAGCTTATCTGCCAAACCAAAGGCTGGCACTCTGAATCCACCACCCACTCATAGGAAACCCTGTGGGCAGTTCTACTCTGTCCTATGCAGTCACGATGGGTCAGAATTGACTTGATGGCAAAGGGGTTTTGGTTTTTAGTGCTAAATGAGTGGTGCACTTTATTAACTGATAGACACTTTACATTTTATCTTTCAAAGAATTTATAGTATTTTAAGCAACAGCTCTTTAAAAACTGGGAAGATTTAGAGCCAAAGGACAAAAACTTAATTAGTTTCCATTATAGATTAAAGAGAATCCTTTGGGGATTAGTGAGAATTATATGATCCCACACCAATCATACCATCTGTGAAATACCTTTTCCAAAAATGTTTCAGTATTCAGATTTAATGCCTACAATAGCCCCTGAAACATACTGAGTGTCCCATAAAAATTTGTCTAATAAATGAATGAATGGAAATATTAGCCCAGTATTTTCCTGGAACTACTCTAGGCATTGAGTCTGAATATTGATATGTGCCTCACATATCGCTGATATGACTCCAAATAGTAAGCAAGACACTTAAGACCTCAAATAGCTCTTAATTCAATAATTAAACCTGTATCGATAGGCCATTGCATAAACTTTATGATCAAAGTAGGAAACGAGAGAGAGAGCGATAATCCAAGCAAAGCAAATGAAAATGCTTTATGAAAGTGTTTATGTGACCACATTACATTTTTTGTCTCTTTTGAGTTAGGAAAATATGGAGAGACTTACATAGAAAGTAGAGATTCTCGGAGGCTTTTTTGAAACTTTCCCTGTAGGTGTTGTCTCGATTCTTCTTCTTCCACAAGTGTATATGTACTCAAGAAGAGTACTCAACAGTAGCTGTTATCTGAGCAGGTAAAAATAATAAGAATGCAAAAGTTGGCAATGCATCTCGATTTTGTTGTCGTTATTGTTAAATGCAATTGACTTGGTTCAGTCTCAGCAACCCTATGTACAAAAGAATGAAATACTGCCCGGTACAGCACCATCCTCACAATTGTGGCTATGCTTGAATCCATCATTGCAGCCATTGTTTCAGTTCATTTCTTTGAGAGTCTTCCTCTCTTTTACTGACCCTCTATTTTACCGAGCATGATATCATATTCTAGGAACTGGTTCCTCCTGATAATATGTCCAAAAGACTTATCTTAGTTATCTAGTACTGCTGTAACAGAAATACTACAAGTAGATGCTTTTAACAAGGAGACATTTATTCTCTCACAGTCCAGGAGGCTAGAGGTCCAAATTCAGAGCTCCAGCTCCAGGGGAAGGCTTTCTCTTTCTGTTGGCTCTGGAAGAAGGTTCTTGTCATCAATCGCCCCCTGGTCTAGGAACCTCTCAGGGAAGGGACTCCAGGTCCGAAGGACACACTATGCTCTCAGCTCTTCTTTCTTGGTGGTATGAGGTCTCTATCCTCTCCGCTCTCTTCTCTCTTTCATATCTCAAAAGAGTCCTACTCAAGATACAAACTAATCCTGTAGATTGAGTCCTGCCTCATTAACATAATTTACTCCAATCCTGTCTCATTAACTTCCTTTAAAAAAAAAAAAAACTAATCGCCCCTCAAGTAGATTCTGACTCATAGCGACCCTATACGACATAGTAGAACTGCCCCATATGGTTTCCAAGGAGCACTTGGTGGATTCAAACTGCTGACATTTTAGTTAGCAGCCATAGTTCTTAGCCACTACGCCACCAGGGTTTCCACTAACATCGTTGAGGTTAGGGTTTACAACACAGGGTATAATCACAGGAGATCACAAAATGGTGGATAATCTCACAACACAGGGAATCATGGCCTAGCCAAGTTGACACACATTTTCAGGTGACAGAATTCAATCCATAACAGTATGTGAGACAAAGTTTCTGCATCCTTCCTATTAAGGAGTATTCTGGCTACAATTGCAAGACAAATTTGTTCATTATATGGGAGTTCATGGTATATTCAATATTCTTCACCAACACCGTAATTCAAATACATCAATTCTTCTTGAACATTGTCCAACTTTCACATGTAAATGAGGCAATTGAAAATACCATGTTTTGGGTCAGGTGTGTCTTAGTCCTCAAAGTGATGTCTTTGCTTTTTAACAGTTTAAAGAGGTCTTTTGCAGTAGATTTTCCCAATGCAATGTGTCATTTGAATTCTCAGTGTTTCTTCCATCGGTGTTGATTATGCATGCAAATAAAATGAAATACTTGACATCAATATTTTCTTGTTTTATCATTATGTTGCTTATTGGTCCAGTTGTGAGCTTTTTTGTTTTCTGTATGATGAGGTAAAATCCATACTGCAAGCACTTCATCCGTAAGTGCTCCAAGTCCTCTTTGCTTTCACCAAGGAAGGTTGTGTCATATGCATATTGCAGGTTGTTAATGAATCTTCCTCCAATCCTGATGCCTCATTCTTCTTTACATAGTCCAGCTTCTAAAATTATTTGCTCAGCATACAGGTTGAGTCAGTACGGTGAAAGGATACAACCTTCATGAATACCTTTCCTGCTTTTAAACCATGCAGCATCCCCTTGTTCTGTTCAAACAACTGGCTCTTGGTCTATTTACAGGTTCTACATATGCACAATTAAGTGTTCTGGAATTCCCATTCTTTGCAATGGTACCTGTAATTCTTCCTGATCCACACAGTCAGATGCCTTAGCATAGTCAATAAGACACAGGTAAATATTTTTCTGGTATTCTCTTCTTTCAGCCAAGATTCATCTGACATCAGCAGTGATATCCCTTGTTCCACACCCTCTTCTGAATCAATCTGGCTTGAATTTCTGGCAGTGCCCTACTGATGTACTGCCGCAACTGCTCTTGAATGATCTTCAGCAAAACTTCACTTGCCTATTAAATTAGTGATATTCTTTGATAATTTCTACATTCTATTGAACCACCTTTCTTTAAATTGGACACAAATACAGATGTCTTCCAGTCAGTTAGCCAGGTAGCTGTCTTCAAAATTTCTTGAGGGCTCCAGTGTTGCATTCATTTGTTGAAACATCTCGATTGGTATTATGTCAATTCCTTGTTTTTTGACAATGCTTTCAGTCCTGCTTAGACTTCTTCCATCAATATCTGTGGTTCTTGCTACATCCTGAAAAGGTTGAACATAGACCAATTTTTTTTTGGTACATTGACCCTGTGTATTATTTTTGTCTTTTTTTGATGCTTCCTGAGTCATTCAATATTTTGCCTATAGAATTCTTCAACATTGCAACTCGAGGCTTGAATTTTTTTCTTCAGGTTTCTCAGCTTGAGAAATGCTGACCGTGTTCTCCCCTTTTGGTTTGCTAACTCCAGGTCTTTGCACACGATATATAATGCTTTGTCTTCTCAAATCACCCTTTGAAATCTCCTGTTTGTCTTTTTTAATTCATCATTTCTTTCATTTGCTTTAGCTACTCTAAAGAGCAAGTTTCAGAAACTCTTCTGAAGTTCATTTTGGTCTTTTTTCCTTTCCTATCTTTTTAATGATCTTTTGCTTTTTTCATATGCGATGTCCTTGATGTCATCGCACAACTTGTCTGGTCTTCGGTCATTAGTGTTCAGTGTGTCAAATCTATTCTTGGGACGGTCTCTAATTTTCTTCAGCTTCAACTTGAACTTGTATATAAGCAATTGATGTTCTGTTCTGCAGTTGGCCCATGGCCTTGTTCTGGCTGATGATGTTGAGCTTCTCCATTGTCTCCTTCCACAGATGTAGTTGATTTGATTCCTGTGTATTCCATCCAGCAAGTCCATGTGTATAGTTGCCATTGATGTTGTTGGTATAAAGGTATTTGCAATAAGTCATTGGTCTTTCAAAATTCTATCATACAATCTACAGTGTAGTTTCTATCACCAAGGCCATATTTTCCAACTACCAATCCTTCTTCTTTGTTTCCATCTTTCACATTCTAATCACCAATAATTATCAATTCATCCTGATTGCATGTTTGATCAGTTTCAAACTTCAAAAGTTGGTAAAAATCTTTAATTTACTCATCTTTGGCCTTAGTGTTTGACGCATAAATTTGAACAAAAGTCATGTTAACTGGTCTTCCTTGTAGGTGTATACATATTATCCTATTATTGACAACGTTATACTTCAGGACTGATCTCGAAATGTTCTTTTTGAAGGTCAGTAAGATACCATTCCTCTTCAATTTCTATTCTTTGCATAGTAGGCCATAGGATTATCTAATTTATAGTGGCCAATACTAGTCTATTTCAGCTCACTAATGCCTGGGATATGGATCTTTATGCATTCTACTTCATTTTTGACAACTTCTAATTTTCTGAGTTTCATAATTCTTACCATACTCTGATTATTAATGGATATTTGCAGCTGTTTCTTCTCATCTTGAGGTGTGCCACATCAGCATATGGAGGTTCCAAAAGCTGTACTCTATCCGCATCATTTAGGTCAACTCTACTTTGAAGAAGCAGCTCTTCCTGAGTTGGATTTGAGAGCCTTCCAACCTGAGGGGTTCATCTTCTGGCACTATATTAGACAATATTTTGTTGATATTTGGAAGGTTTCCACTGGCCTACTTTTTCAGAAGTAGACTGCCAGGTCTTTCTTCCTGGTCTTTCTTAGTCCAGAAGCTCTACTGAAACTTGTCCGCCATGGGCGAACAGGCTAGTAGTTGTTCACACATTAACATGCAATCCACCACAGTACAATAAACTGACAGATATGTGGAGGATCTCACTTTTAATCCCCTAAGATGATATAGGATGACAGCAAAATATATCTAAAATTTGAATACGTATTACTTAAGCATTCGTAACTTGGGTTTCTGAGAAAAATCTTGATAATTTTACTGATATTCATTTGCTAAGTGGTAGAATTTCTCAAAAAATAGTACTGTCTAAAATTATTGGTTTGCTCCACTCTACTAAATCCCCAGAGTCAAATAATTTTACTATTAATTTTTAAAATAAGTTTGATTCATTGCCTTCATTTTCATTCCTTATTTATGAGGATACTTATTTTCTCACATTATGTATTCACAAACTTGCTAGTCTTAACACCTGATTTATTTCTTCAAAGATATGGCAAAACTATGGTATGTAAAGTGAAAAACTGTTAAAGATGGCAGTAGAATGTAAAACTGTGCTCCTCATGGCTAAATAGGAATAAATGTATGAAGCCTTTGAATCAATAAAGGCTGAAATTTTATTCAGAATTACACAAAGGACTCACTCACATTGGTAACATTAAAAAAAAAAAGTAAGGCTATATCTATTGTATGTGGGATGACTAGAACTGAGACTTCTCTATTTTTTCTGTTAATTCAGATAGTCGTTGTCAATGAACGCTGACATATAATGAACTCCTTAAATGCTTAAATTCCATGCTATTCATGTGTGTTCATAAGAAAACTTATAATACTAGGGTATTTAAATGTATAGAAATTTCTATCAGTGTATGTATTCACACTACGTTAAGTTGAATTCAATAAATTTTTATCAATTACGACTAATCAGAAATACTTTAATTTCTTTGAGTGTCTTAGGTTGGGATTTTCCTTAAGCAGAGGGAAGTACGAATTTATGTGAAAGGAATTTGACAGGTGTCTTAGTTATCTAGTGCTGCTATAACAGAACTAACATAAATGAATGGCTTTAACAAACAGAAATTTATTGTCTCACAGTTTAGGAAGCTAGAAGTTCGAAGACAGAGTGCCAGCTCACAGGGAAGATTTTCTTTCTCTGTTGATTGTGGAGGAAGGTCCTTGTCAGTCAGGACCGCCTCTTCTCAGCCGTGTCCAGAGGCAGGTCTTTCTCTGGCCTTTGGCCCTGAGGGCCAGCCTCTGCTCTGCTTGGGGAAGTGTAATAAAGCTCTTTGGATCTACCTATAAGTGCCCTGAGACATCCCACTCCACCAGAGAGCCTCCTGCCTGAAGATATTCAGCTCTTTCTTAGTTGGTCGGTCAGCTCCGGTGCCATTTCACATCCGTCTCCTGGTTTTGCTGCCGCAGTTTCTCTGTTGCTGCTTCTCACCATCTTGCACCATCTCTGGTGTTACAGTTCTTTCTCTGTGTCTCCTTGTTCTAGGAGGTTCTCAGAGCAAGGACCCCAGGTACAAAGGCACGATCTACTCCTAGCTCCTCTTCTTTCTTGGTGGTAGTGAGGTTTCTCTCTCTGCTTGCTTCTCTATTGTTTTATCTCTCGTAAGATATAAAGTGTGATTCAAGTAAGGACATGACATGAATAAGGGTGGTAAGGATGGTGATTGGGTAAGGGTGGTAACTTGAGTCACACCCTCTAGTAAGGTAGTGACTCAAGATAAATCCCACCCCAGTCCTGCCTCATTAACGTAATGGACAACTCACATCCAAATGGGACCATAACCACAGGCACAAGGTCTAGGATTTACAACACATCACAAAATGGAGGATAATTACATCAGATCACAAAATAGAGGACAAACACACAATACTGAGAATCACGGCATAGTCAAGTTGATATGTATTTTGAAGGGACACAATTAAATGTGTAACAAGAGAATATTTTCCAGGAACAACCAGTAGAGATGTAAGAAAGTGAGACTGGGCAGGAAACACAGCTAAGCAAGTGTGCGAAATCAAGAAGCATCACAAAGAAAATAGCTTTGCTACAATTCCACAGGAAATCTCTGAAAATAATCTGAGTAATTCTTGGGAATTATCTCAATCAGGTGAAAAGGGAGTGAAGAGTAAATAGTCCCTTAATTTTTTTTTTTTTTAAAGTATCAGTCATTGGTTAAGTTTTATCCTTGAAGGAGATGTATATTTCCAAGTATTCCACTTTTTAGCAAGCACACACAAAGCATGCCTTAGCTGAGTGTCAGGAATGAAAACCCACTGGAAGCTGTCGTGAAAAACAAAAGGTAAAGAGATCCAAGGGCATATACCTGGAGCACCAACATGGTTTCATATGTACCTTAAGATGAGTGAAATATGGCTTCAGCATTTAAGGAGCTTTAAGACTACTGGGAAAACTACATACAAACATTTAAAGAAGAAAAAAAAAAGTACATTTCTCCTCAACTTTAAATAAAACTTGGCTTGAAATCCAGTCATACTTAGAAGGAAATTAAATTTCAGCAAATAGTGTTAATCCCCTCCCAGTCTAATGCCTTGTGTTGGATCTCAGGGACTTGTGTAGAAAGGGCCCCTGAGGTTTAGTCGACAGTGGTAATTACGACATGTGCATGGTCCAGGCAGGTCCGGCAACAAAATGAATGGGATCGAATGCAAACAAAAATGTGAAACCTCTTGTTCAAAATCCAGGAAAAAGTACTGCTGATGTACTAAAATATGAAGTGTTTCTTCTTTTCCCCACTTTTTCTCCCTTGACTTGTTCTTGGTCTTTTTTATTTGCTGTTTAAAGATCTAAGAAAAGACAAATGAAAAATTGAAATTATCAGCCTGAATTTTATCATTCGTCTTTATATAGGGAATTGCCAATTATAAATACAAATATAGCAGCATTTAACTTGTGTGTGGAGCTGTTGAAATTACACAATTAAGGTTTCATAGCCAGTACATGCAAATGCATTTTTTTTTCTTAAGAGGACAGAAGAAACACTGTACAAAACTAAGCTGTTTTTATTTTGTTTCTTGAAACATGAACTTTCTACCTAAACTGTCTATATCCAGCCACTAAAGAGAAAGGAATGACTAAAAATAAAAGGAATTATGTATCAGTAGTCTAGGTCCCTGGATGGCACAAACAGTTTGGGCTCAACCTGAAGGATGGAGGTTCTAACCCACCCAGTGGCTCTGCTGCAGAAAAGCCTCACTATCTGCTTTCATAAAGATCACAGCCAAGAAAACATTATTGAGCAGTTCTACTCTGTAGCACTTGGCTTATCATAAGTTGGAATAGACATCAAGGTAATAGGTTTGTTTGTTTTGTAGTTTGTCTTTGTTTTTGGGTAGTCTACCTTCTTCTTTCCATCTGTGTCATCATTTTCACTTGTGAGGTTTGCTAATACAGGGAAGTATCATAATTAAATAAAGGATATGGTCCCTAAAAAAATGAAATACTTAGGAATAAATCTAACCAGGGACACAAAGGACCTATACAAAAAATACTACAAAATGGTGTTGCAAGAAACCAAAAGAGGCCTACATAAATGGAAAAACATACCTTGCCCATGAATAGGAATACTCAACATTGTGAAAATGTCAATTCTACCCGAAGCTATATACAGATATAATGAAATACTGATCCAAATACCAACAGCATTCTTTAATGAGGTGGAAAAACAGATCACCAACTTTATATGGAAAGGAAAGAGGCTCCAGATAAGCAAAGCATTATTGAAGAAAAAAGAACAAAGTAGGAGAGCTCACACTACCTGATTTCAGAACCTACTATACAGCCACTGTAGTCAAAACATCCTGGTACAGGTACAGCAACAGACATATAGACCAATAGAACAGAATCAAGAACCCAGATGAAAATTCATCTACCTATGGTCAGCTGATCTTTGACAAAGGAACACAGTTCATTAAATGGGGGGAAAAGACAGTCTTTTTAACAAATTGTGCCAGCAAAACTGGATGCCCATCTGTAAAAAAAATGAAATAGGACATATACCTCACACAGTACAAAAAAAAAAAAAAACACTAAACCAAAATAGATCAAAGACCTAAATAAAAAAACCTATAAAGATAAAGATCATGGGAGAAAAAATAAGGACAACACTAGGGGCCCTAATACATGGCATAAAGTGAATATAAACCATAACTAACAATACACAAACACTAGAAGATAAAGTAGATAACTGGGTGCTCCTAAAAATTAAACACTTAATGCTCATCAAAAGACTTCGCCAGAAGAGTAAAAAAGAGAACCTACAGACCAGGAAAAAAAAAAAAAAAAAATTGGTCTAGGACGTACCCAACAAGGGTCTCATATCTAAAATCTATAGAATACCTCAAAACCTTAAAAACAAAAAGACGAATAACCCAGTTAAAAAATTGGCAAAGGATATGAACAGATACCACCAAAGAAGAAATTCAGGCAGCTAAGAGACACATGAGGAAATGCTTCCAAATAAAGACATTTAACATCATAGTATTTAAGCACTTTCTCAAAGGCACACTGCTGAACAGTGGTGAACCTGAGGTCTGAATACCAGTTTGTCTAGGAAACATATTCTCTACAAGTCCAAAAAAAACCCAGTAGCTGTTGTTTGCACAACTTCATACTGATAGACAATAGGGATTATGTTTCACTATTTATACAAATCTCTCTTTCTGACTTCAGAGAACTTTTAAAAAAGGAAAAATAAAATCTACTTTCACCTACTTCCAAAAGGTTACAGCCTTGAAAGCCCTATGGACTGCAGTTCTACCCTGCACTCTTGAGGTTGCCATGAGTCGGAGCCAAATCACAGGCAGCTAACAACGAAGCTTTACAGAAGCAGATCTCCAGGACTTGACCTCTGTGGAGCTTCTGGGTGAATTCGAACGGCAAAACTTTCTGTACTGACATATTAAACATGTGCTTTATACCTTTTATTTTCATGTAACAAAGCTACTATCATGTTTGTGTCCATCAAAACATGTAATTTGAAAGGTTTTCAAAAAGCCATTACTTCTCAAATTACCCTTTTTCTCTCCCAGCCTTCATCTAGCTACTTATCTTTGAGTGCTCGATACAATTATTACTGCTTCAGTTAAGTTTCCCTATCCACACCTGTCAAAAATCCATACCCTCTGCTTTCCTGCATCATAGCTTTGATCTCATCTTTATACAATTATCTATTTGTCTTTCTTCTGTATTAAAATACAAGCTGCTCAATGGAAAAGACTGCTCAGCATGCGAAGAGTCATGAGAGTCATATATGTTGGAGGGATACACATACACACATGATCTCTCCATCTGTCACACACACATATACAGGTCTTAGTTGATAAAAAAAAAATTTTTTTTTTTTTTGATGACAAAGAATAAATGTTTGTCAACTACGTCACTTGTCTACAGTGTTATTCTTTTAGAGAGTATGATACAATCTAAAGTATATCTGGATACATGTAAAATCTGGCAATGCAGTTATGAGTTGACAGCATTTTCCATCCTTTCAATTATCAGAGATGCATAAAAACAAAAGCTTGGCTTAAGTGGTTAATTTATTTCTTTACAACTTCAGGTCAATACATATTTGTCTGATGTGTTTTAATGGGTGAATAAATTTTATCCTTCCAATCCAGTGACAGGGTGAGATACCAGTCCACTGAATGATGATGAGTACCAGGGAATCCACCTTTTTTTTTCTTAATGTAGAAGCAAAAGATTGCTTAGACAACCTAACTCGGTTTGGAAAATTCTAACGCAATAAATGAAATATATATATATAGAACAATCTTTAGTATTCTTGTGTGATTAAAGCCAAAATATTTTAGCCTAAAATTGAATTAAATTATGGTTTAGGTCTGAAGACTGTATTTCATTGAAGTTGAGGTTGCTCAAAGGTCCTAATGAACCCAATACATTGTCCGATTTAAGGCTCTTGTGAGCCTCAGAATCAGGCCACACATCTTTGTGTATATGCCTCTAGATTTGGATTGTAATTTACTCATTTTCCAAGCCTGTACTGCAGAGTAGACAGATTCAGAATATGAGTTGTAAAGGAATCCAAAATATTTGCAACTCTAGGACATACGTGGAATATAATTAATGTAGTTTTCAAAAGCTAGTTGTTGGTTGTTTTAAAAAGGAGTGCTCTTGATCCCAGACGAAATATAATTTGTAAAGTTAATCATATTGATAAGAAAACATTTTGATACTATAAGACTGTGGTACTTCTACAAAGTCAGTAGGTAGTGCCTTTCCTAAATATGTTTTATAAACCATAAAACTTTTAGAATTAATTTGTAAAAAACATTTTATCCTCTTAATTCTAATGAATTTTCAAACGTCTATGAAAGATTTTTAAAAATCTTTTCCCAAATAAGACGTAGATATATAAACTGTTTAGTAAAACACACAAAAATATTTGTGTAGGGTAACAATCACTTTATTTATAACCTATATCTTCTATTTTCTCTTGCCCTCTGAATTAAATGTCAGTAAAAATCTATACTTGAATCTATGGTTTTTATGTCTATCCTTTCATACTACTTAAATTGCTGGCACGTCTTCAAATATCTACACCTCATCTGTGGCATAAATCCCGGGACACTGAGATGAGACTTCACCCCTAAGCTTCTTTGCATACTAATACACTACTTTGAGCAAAATGGAAATGTTCTTTTCCCTACACAGAAAAAGTAGCACTTTCTGAAATTAAATTTTCAACAGGTCCTTTTATTTTTTCTCTTATCCTGAACTACCATATTGAGTATTGGCTTTTGGATCTTTTTTAGATTGTTTTGTATTTATTTTCCGACTTTAACACAGCTTTTTCCAAGTCTCTATCACCAATTACAGTAAAACATCTTTGAAAATAAGCTCACTGATTGAGCCAAATTCAAAGAGACATTAGGTAACACATTCACATTTGTTTAATAACCTGGTTCTCATCCCTAATCTATGAGTTTAATTAAACTCTGTGCTTTTATTTCCAGTCATACATTTTCAATGCAATCTTCCTGAATTCACACTGAGGCTTTACTCCAGTCAAATGAGAGTAGAATTATAAGCAAAAGCAATGAATCAGTGCAAACGCTGGAGTACAGAGTTCAGAGTCTCTTATTAGATATTATTCCCCAAGAAAGAATTGTATAGATCATTTCCTCAATTATGCCATTTAATTGAAACAATTATGGAAGAAAAATTGGCAAGAGAAGGATCTTTGAAAAGAATATCAAAATACAAATTTCTTAATCGAAAAGTCTATATGCTAAAGCCTGTATTCTTGTGTGACTAAAGCCAAAATATTTTAGCCTAAACTTGAATTAAATTATGGTTTAGGTCTGAAGACTGTATTTCATTGAAGTTGCGGTTGCTCAAAGGTCCTAATGAACCCAATACATTGTCCGATTTAAGGCTAAAAGCTAAATGATTTAAACGAAGAGGATTATTTGACTGAAATTCAAAATTTGAGCAGATTTAAATTTAACCATCTCTGTAGTATTTTTTTTTGTAGTATATTTACATTTCCACCACATATCACATTTGCCTAGGTGTTTTATTGTTAATTGTATTAAAAAAAAAAATAAACCTAATGCCATCGAGTCAATTCCAACTTACCGTGACCCTGAAGGACAGAGTGGAACTGCACCCTAGGGTTTCCATGGAGCGCCTGATGAATTCAAACTGGCTGACCTTTTGGTTAGCAGCTATTGCTTTCAACCACTATGTCACCAGGGTTTCCCACAAAAACATTAAAAAAAAAAAAAGAGTTTAGGCTATTTAGCTCATTTCATTAAAGTACTAAGGAGAAACTTAAACTGGACAGAAACAAAACAAAACCCTCCTCTAAGTATTTCTATTACTTTAGTGGTTTAACCTTAAAAGTTGAAAAGGAACAGTTCCCAGGAAGCCTGAGGGCTGTCCCAAATATTACATTTCTCAGTGGTCTCCATTCTCCCTCAGGTTCCATTAAGGTCCTTATCTCTGATGAATTTGCAAGCTTTTTTTTTTTTTTTCTTTTAATTTCAAACTGGTTTGTTTTCATGGATTTTTATTACAGGTTTTGATGAGTCCATTATGGTTGTAATTGATTCTTATAGTGAACTTGGTCTTTTTATAGAACCAAGAATTTAATCTCTGCTGCCAGTTATATTAAGGGACACACAGAATTGATGTGATATTATCAATTCTGGTCAAGTTTCAACTGGAGATGAATTAACTCTTCTTTCTTCTTTTTCTTTTTTTAACAATGGAGATAACAAAACTTATGTCACCATTCCAGCATGTCTCCAAATGCACTTCAAATATAGTTTTTTAGTTGGGTTGTTTTGTTTCTCATTTTCTACAGTTCTGGAGTGTTGTCATGGTCATTGGCTCAATGTTTCTGGATTTTATTTTTCTCTTCTACTAGGATAGAGCTTCCAGTTTTACAGAAAACACAGGTTGGAACTCTACGGAATTGTAAATGACATGATGAATTGATATTTATCCTGAAATTTTCCATTATGAATTTCAAAGCTTTAGTTTTTACCCCTTGTATCTATCAGCACCAAAAAAGCTACCTTTTTCCTGGGATTTGTTCCCTAATCCCCCCTCTTTTTTTTTCAATTTTACTCTTTACTATCTACCGGTTTTGAGTTAAAATTGCATTTCAGTTAATTTTTCTATCTAGTAAAGAGTCATCCATAACAGAATAAAGACATACATAAATCCATACATAAATAAAAATAAGCATACTAGGCTTAGGAGAAAAGTAGTTTGTCGAAAATCTTATGCACCCATACTAAGAGGCCTGCTACTTTATGAAAGTTAATCAGGGCTCAGTACAGAAAATTTAAACATAGGATAATTTGAAGCAGAAAGTGAATTGATTGCTAGCAAAACCATTGCAGGGGCTGAGGGAAACAGCCTCTAATCTGGACATTCCTGAGTGACTCCCAGCGTGTTGCTGAACCCGCCCAGCTCTGCAAAAGTCAGGCTGTGAGGAATCATGGGCAGCATGTAAAATAGGGATATTAAACACGGACTATTTTATCCTATTCAGAAAGCTGGAGTCAGGAAAATGGCTAATTGTAACTGTATAAAATCAAGCTGTCATCACTGCCACAACTACCTCTGTTGACAACAGAGAAATCAGAGATCAGACACTGGATTTGGACCTCAGGGTAAAACACAAAAACAAAGGAAACAGCAGGGTCTCCACAGCTTTCTCTGACGCCTGCAAATATTTGAACCCGATCTTTATGCACAGCACTGGTGCTAGATGCGAGGGAGTGTTGGAAATGTTTAGCTTTCTTTTCTCTCCAAAATAAAGAGGCAAATGAGAAGGTGATACTGTCACCTGCCAAATGCCTAACGACTACATCCTACACGGTATATAAAATGAGGATTAATCATACAGTTCTGGGAACATTAACAATAATAACTTGTTAAGTCATGTGAGAGTTTCCCTAGAAACACAACATCCCCAGATTAAAAGTAAATGGAAAATCTAAGAGAAGGGAAACTTGTACCTCTTAACATTTTCAATTCATAGCAGCATTTACAAAGTGGATTTCCATAATCAAGAAGGATATGTAAATTGCAAAGGAATCTGAGGTTTGGGGTCAACATGGAGTTTCAGCTCTCATGAAAACGGTGCTGCAGCACAGATATGATAAGGCGGTACTTTTGTTACTGGTAAGATTTTGGAGCAAGGTCTTTGAAGGAAGCAGGAGGTATTTAAACCTCTCCTTGTAACTGGGTCACTTATGAAAGAAGGCTAAAAGCTAGGTACTAACCTAATGGATATCAACAGGTGGTTAATGCTTGAGACTCATCATTATATCCTCAGTACTTTCCGGATATTGAATTTAGTGGTCATTCAGTAAATAATTGATGAATAAATGAGTAACATTTAAGATGATCAATTGAATCAACAAGAAAAGGCTCAATTACATTCACTCTACTATAAAATGAGTCAGAAAAGTATGTCCTAAGTTATTAAAATATTTCTAACAGAGCAGTTATAATGCAAGTTTCAGTTAGTTAATGGGAGAATTTCATTTATTTAGATAATTTGTGTTTGTGAAATTGTTCATTCTTCAATGATGCCAGGTAAATGAAGTAGAATTATTGTATTAATTTCAGATAAATTTTCCCAACTTAGTAGATGAAAATTTATAATAGTTTTTTTTTCTTCTGTTTCAGCATCAAAAGTTTCTTTCTTTATTCACTCTGTTTCTCTCATAAAAATGGAAGCTGAAATACAGTAGCAATATGGAGCTTGTTGCCTTAAGTGATTTATGAGTAAATAAAGATGAAACTTTGCATTATTTAAAATATTTCATTACAGATATAGAAATTCCAAATACAAGTTTATTATCTTTACAGTCCTGAAATATACTGCACCCTGAACACTGCTTGTTAATCTTAAGAATTTGGCTAGGAACGATACAAAATTTCAAGTTTAGTTTTTCTTCTCACAGATAGACACAGAAATTTGTTAAATCATAAAATATTTCTAACAACTGGTCTTTTTTTAGTCTCTAAAAGTTAAATATAATTTATAGGAACTGTGTAAAGAAAAAAAAAAGTATATGTTTTGCAATTTCAGTTTACTACAAAGAAAAAGCTATTTATATTGGTATATTTATTAATCAGTGTGCCATGCAATTTGATTCACCTTTTATAGGTGAATCGATTGAATATGTACTGGTATGTGATATAGCTATACCGGTGGTACAGTGGTTAAGAGCTCGGCTGCTAACTGAAAAGACGATAGTTTGAACTTATCAGCCACTGGACAGGAGAAAGATGTGACAGTCTGCTTCTGTAAACATTACAGCCTTGGAAACTCTATGGGGCAGTTCTACTATGTCCTACTGGGTCACTGTGAGTCAGAATTGACTCAACACAATGGGTTATAGCATATACATATATTATTTTAGCAGCAAAAATATTTAAATTTTTTCATATGTATATACTATATATCATATGTAATATATTACATATAGAGAAAGATATCTATACACATATTCAGTTAGTTCCCAACATATTTAACAAAGACATATTTTTACATACTTCGTAGCTACATACACTGTGCTAGTTTTAAGTAGGAAACTATTCTGAAAATAATTAACTATTATTTGATGAAAGGTGTATTGACTAGCTTATACGTGGTCATTACATACACTAAGTTTTCTTTTTTTTTTTTTTAATATTATCTTGATTTTCTTTGAGGAACACCTGTTCTTTGTGGTGCTTACTGTTTTTGAAACTTTAACCAATAGCCTTACCATTTCTCCCCCACTGGAGAGTGTCAATTCCATCAGAAACACCCAGGGCAGGAACTCGCCGAGCTCTTGTTGCTAATATGCATAATTCTGCATTAGAGCCTGCCGTTTTCTTAATTAACGTGTTTCCCATATCTTTCCAGTGAATCTCATTTGGCTTCAATTAGCCAAATCTGGTTATGTGGCTTGCAAACAAAATTGACACAATTGAAAATTTAGAAAAAATGATTGAGGGGAAAAAGTATGATCCTCATAAAATTCATATGGCAGTTTATTTCTGTTGATAGGCACACTTGAAAGTCAAAGTGCGTTAAAAATGTATCATATTCTATATTGATTTCACTGTTATTTTTTCAAACTTTTCAAATAGAGATGAATTGCTCATATGATTATACTTTACAGCACTTAATGATAATCCTGACATATTACTGGTGAAAACTGTGTATACAAAATACATTTTAGACCCATACAAATGCCATATTTTTTATGCAAATGACGCACACCTTCTACGTTTGTCTACCAACTGCACCCTCCCTCCACAAGATATTTTCGTAAGTGCTGCTATGGAAATTATTTTTGCATGTTGTTGCAAAAAAACATACAGCACTTACGAAAGTATCTTGCAGGGGGCAGGATGTGCTTGGCAAACAATCGTAAAAGGTGTGCATTATCTGCATAAAAATATGATAATTAATTAAATTTATGCTTTTTTGAGGTTATTATTAACATAGTTCTCAAATTGTACAAGATTGGTTGCATATGCAGTGTTTAACACTATTAAATCTTTTACTAAATTTTAAATAGTAAAATTGTTTTTCTATTTTATCATATTTTTATGAAAGTGAATTCTTTCAAGCAGAAAGAAAGTTCATTTCCAAGAAGTACAAAGAGTTTTCCTTTTACCTTTCTAAAAATTTTCCTATTTGTTCTTTTACTATTCTCTTACTTTTGCAATTCTTCACTGTGGGTTTGTACGCATATCAGTTTAAAACAGTCTTTAAGAGCTTTACTATCTTTGCTCTATCACATACTTGTCATGTGATTTTTGGCAATTTACTAAAGCTCAGTAAGCCTCAGTTGACTGACTTGTAATATGTAAATGCTTACAGTGCTTGTTTCTAATTCTGATGGCAAAATTAAACGATTTACATAAACCGAATGATACTAATTAAGAATTCAGTAAACCTTAGTTATTCCTCTTCTGTGGAGTTTTGGGATGATATTAACTCTACTAAGCAATGGTTTTAAATGAATGGAAACAGTGTTATTGGGGAGTGGATTAATTTTCTGGTTATCTAGGTTGGGATAGAACATACTTTGAGTACTCAGAATTTTTTTGAATCTCCCAGTAAGGTAATTGAAAAGATAGGAAAGGTTACATATTACATTGGAAAAAAACTTCTTAAGAAAGTTTTTTTCCTAACCATATTTGTGACATGTTTATTGAAAATTTTATATGTATGATCTTCAGGAAAACCGAGAACTGAATCTAATTTAATGCCACATTTTGCAATAGCATGTATATGTATATTCATGATATAACACATCTAAGTAATCTCTTTACTGATCCCTTTCTTTCCAATGAAAGTTTGAATATTTTTTTCTTTCTAAATGGACTGTTTTAAAAAATAAAATTCACCAAAGAAACATATGTACACCTATGTTCCTTGCAGCATTATTCACAATAACAAAAAGATGGAAACAACCTAATTGCCCATGAGCAAATGAATGAATAAACAAAAGGTGATACATACATACAATGGAATATTATGTAGCCATAAAGAGTAATGATGAGTTCTTGAAACATATTATATTGTGGATGAATCTAGAAGCCATTATGCTGAGTGAAATAAGTCAATCACAAAAAGACAAATATTGTATGATCTCACATTCATAAAAAGACAAGACTAGGTAGTCACCAGGGATGGATGGGGAAGAAGGGGACTCACTCTCTAGATAATAGACACTTATTATTTTGGCAATAGGAAAGGTAGAACCAAAAGTGAGAAAAGTGCACTTGGCCAAGGTAAATGATGTCACTAAGATGTGCACAAGAGAAAAGGACTTTTTTTCTTAAAGGATATTACTAATATAATTTTGCAACAACATCAACAAAGACCAAAAACTGTGTGTGTAGTTACATATGTATGCATCTATGTGTATGGGTATGTACATGTAGTCCCTGACTTAACAACAGGGTTCCGTTCCAACCACTCTGTCGTAAATCATTCAGACATAAGTCGAATACTTCATTTTTTGTTGTTTTCATTATTATTACCTTTTATTACCAGTTTATTTTATTTTATTTTTATAAATCCAATATTTATTTGTTTTTTGGGGTTGGAAACATTGCATAAAAAGTTACAGATATATTTTAACACATACATACTAAAAAAAAAAGCATAAAATTTACTCCAACAATGAAGAAGAGTTGGAAGATGTTGACTTTTTGATGTTGTCAGTTGCGGTAATAAGACCACTTGTGGAAAGTTCTGAATCATCTTGATTATCCCTGGGAATGGGGATGGCATTTCTAGTTAGAAAATTAGCAAGAATTGTCTGTTTGGTCCTTTTTTTTTTTTCACTTCATTTATTTTCTTCATATATTTTGCGGTAACAGCTCATTGCTTCCTGAATCTGCCTATTGACTTTAGCAAAGCAATCAACGCTTGGGGCCATGTTTTCAAGAAACTGAAGCCCCTGGTTTAGCTTAGGAAAAACTTCAGCTAATTCTTTCTCTGTTAAATTTTCGTCATCTTCTCTCCTTCCTCTTTCTTGTTGTTTCTTTCTTCTTGAGCATTCCTTTCCTTTTCAAAATCAGTTAAGTCTTGATGTGTCAATTCCCATTCTTCATGATTTGTTGAAGGGAATGAGCTGTTCCACATCAGTGATATCAAGTTAAAATTCAGTATTCTTGTGACATGGACAATTTTTTCAATGATCTCCTCCATCACATTATCCTGGAGTGTGTTCATATAACTCACCAAATTTTTCCATATCCCCTGCATACATGTTCCCATAACTTCCTTCTGGGAAGACATATGTTCCAAAAAAAAAAAAACTATTGTCGTAAGTGTAATTTGTCATAACTCAAATATGTCATAATTCAGGGACTACCTGTGTGTGTGGGCATATATGTGTGCACATATGTGTATGTGTATAAACATGTATGTGTATTCCTGCATGTATATTCATATGTATTAAAAAAATAAAAGGCACAGTTATGAATATTTCTTAGACATAACCAATTGCAGGATTGGTTTTCTGGGTTTGAGGGCTTAGGAATAGTCTCATGGTACAACTCACTCAACTGTCATACTATAGTTCATAAAGTTTGTTTGACATCTTATTTTAGAGAGTAGTGTCTGTGGTCTTAAAAGCTTACAAGTGGTCATCTAAGATACAACTACTGGTCTCTACTCATTGAGAACAAAAGATAATGAAGGAAATCAAAGACTCATAGAAAAAAAACTAGTCTTTATAGCACTAATAATCTACATAGACATGGCCTCATCTACACTAAAACCAAACTAGATGGTGCCCGGCCAGTACTACCAACCATTCTGACCAGGGACAAAATAGATGGATCTTGACAGAAGGGGAAAGAATGTAGGATAGAACTCAAATTCTTAAAAAATCAAGACTTCCCAGACCATTTGAGACTAGACGACTCCCTGAGACTATGGCCCTGAGATACTCTTTAAAACTTGAACCGAAACTCTCCTGTGAGTTCGCCTTTTAGCCAAACAACAGATTGTCTCATAAAATAAAGAATATCAAGTTTGAATACTACACTCCTTTAAAAAGTCATCTATATAAGACTAAATGTTCAACAATTTTTCTAAAGCAAAGATAAGAAGGTAAGGGAGCAGGGAAACTTGATGACTGGACACAAAACAACCAGAAAGGAATTAATGAGGATGTTGACACATTGGGAAAAACGCAACCAATGTCACTGAAGAATTTCTGTAGAAATTGTTAAGTGAGAACTTAATTTGTTGTGTGAACTTTCATTGAAAACACAATAAAATATTATTTAAAAAATAAATAAAAATAAAATGTGGTAATATAATCACATTCCACAGTAAAATAATGTAGGTAATTATAAAATTTAAATTGTTTAAATTTTACACATGTGTGGTAAGTATTAAAATCCACAAATAGGAAATATTGGATTGGTTATAATTATAATTTTAAATAATTTATTACTTCTTTGTTATGTAGGTACTGTTAGAAAAACATAAAGATCCATGAGTAAAAGAAATGCATAGTTTTTCTACCATATTATTCCTTCTTGTTAATCCTTTTTGCCATATACTATATTAACAACTCAGTTTGAAGAAGAAACACATGTGTCCCTGAGTTGTTTGCTGCTATAGAATAAAACACTTGGTAAATTTTATGCCATTGCAGTTTAGAGATGATCATACAGGATTCGATCCATAACTTAAGAGTCTTCAAAAAGTTAACTAGAATCAAGCCACAAAATATTTATATAATTTTGCATATGATAATTTGCTTTTCTCAAAATAATTCACTTGGAAAAAATGTAGCCTTTCTTATTTTATCCTTATACATTAAATTAAGCAAAGTAAGTATGTGGCTGAAACCTAAAGCAAAATTCGCTTTAAGCTATTTTCACAAGATAAAATGGAATAAGTATGTAGGTACACAGGGAATGCTGAGTGCACTTTAAGAGTTATTCATTCATTTAAATAGATTAATTTTGGTATCTGTAAAAGAAATGCTAGTACATTGGTCTACAAAAAGCTGTACATAATAAAAAGCTAACAGCCTCCAGGGTATCCATTCACCGTAAAACTAATTTCACACCTAGTCTATTATGTAATGTGCTATGAAAATAGCTCTTTGCTTCAAGATATCATTATACTAGTTTTCACATACAAATTTGGGTCTCTTCTCTGAAATGAAGATCACACATGTAGTAATAATTAAACCCTTTTTATATAAACACTCACTCTATAAATTTTTTCTTATTTTCCACATATAGAATATTTTTGTTTCTATACGAAGACAGTAAATAGAGGTTGTTGTTGTTGCTGGGGCCCTGAAGTCAGTTCCGACTTATAGTGACCGTATGTACAACAGACCAAAACACTGCCTGATCCTGTGCCATCCTCACAATAGTTGCTATGTTTGAGCCCCTTGTTGCAGCCACTGTGTCAATCCATCTTATTGAGTGTCTTTATCTTGTCTGCTGACCCTCTACTTTACCCTCCTGATAACATTCCAAAGTACTTGAGACAAAGTCCCACCATCCTCACTTCCAAGGAGCATTATGGCTATACTTCTTTCAAGGCAGGTTTGTTTGTTCTTCTAGCAGTCTGTGCTATAGTCAGTATTCTTCACCAACACCACAATTCAAAGGCATCAATTCTTCCTCCGTCTTCCTTATTCAATGTCCACCTTTCACATGCATATGAGGAGATGGAAAACACCATGGTTTGGGTCACCTTAGTGTTCAAGGTGACATCATTGCTTTTTAACACTTTAAAGAGGTCTTTTGCAGCAGATTTGCCCAATTCAATAAGTACTTTGATTTGTTGACTGATCCTTTCATGGACATTGATTGTGGATCCAAGTAAAATGAAATCCTTGACTACTTTAATATTTTCTCTATTTTTTGTGATGTTTCTCATTGATTCAGTTGTGAGGATTTTTGTTTTCTTTATGTTGAGGTACAATTCATACGGAAGACTGTAGACTTTCATCTTCATCAGTGAGGACTTCAAGTCCTCTTAGCTTTCAGCAAGCAAGGTTGTATCATCTGTTGTTAATGAGTCTTCCTCCAATACTGATGCCACGTTCCTAATGGTTGTTTGTAGCTGTTTCTTCTCATTTAGAGTCATGTCACATCACCACCAAATAAAGGTCATGAAAGCTTTACCCCATCCACATCACTGAGGTTGATTCTACTTTGAGGAGGCAGCTCTTCCCCAGTCATATTTTCAGTGTTTTCCAACCTCAGGAGCTCAACTTCTAGCACTATAACATATAGTGTTTTACTGCTGTTCATAAGGTTTTCATTGGCCAATTTTTTTTTTTTTTTTTTTTTAAGTAGACAGCCAGGTCCCTCTTCCTAGTCTGTCTTAGTCTGGAACCCTCACTGACACCTGTCCACCATGGGTGGCACTGTTGGTATTTGAAATACTGGTGGCATAGCTTCTAGCATCACAGCAACATGCAAGCCACCACGGAATGTCAAAGCGACAGATGAGTGGTGTCCATGCAGAGGTAGAGAGAAAAAACATTTGTAACGTGTACATCTCCACACTTGGTGGAATGCTAGAATAAAACATGTGACTATTTTACTGCACTGACCTTCCTTCCAAGATATTTCCTTTTAGGAATTTCTGGCAGGAATTCTATACAAGTTTATTCCTAATAGTAACACTGGTACAAACTTCATCTTGCGCTGCCCACAAGCCCTCTGACACTGCTTGATACTCCAACATCCAAACAAGTAACTGAGAATACCATCTTAAATTAATAAGTGTGTATATTATATGTGTACCTTTTATAAGTTAGTATAATAAACATATATTTTATCCATATGTTTTTAAAGGTAAATATTTAAATTGATTAATTGAAGTTTCCTGTTATACCTAAGATTTTCTGTTTGCATACAAAAATACACCATTACAAATTAATTTATATAATATTATTAAGTTTAAGCCTCCACTTAATCTGACCTTTTAGAGGCATATTAAAGAAGTACAACTTTTAAGAAAGAGAAGACCATTATTTACCAGTATTTATTCTTTCCATTATGTATTTATTTATTGTTTCTTATTTATGTAGGTATGTGTGTATTTATTTATGTATTTATTTACTGCCAGCATTCTATTGGATTGGATTTGATTAATTACTGGTTAAAAACTTTGATGTGTGGTTTTGCCATACAAAGAGTGCATTCTTATTGCATGTTCACAATCTACTTCTACAAAAGGTAAAAAAAAAAAAAAAAGAGGGGGAAAATATATCTGGGATCTTTTGGAGAAAAACTGAAGACCTATTAACTACTTGAAGATAAACCCCAAACATTAAATTTAAGATTTATGTGAAGTGTTAATTACTCAGTGTCCTGGGAAAGGGTAGCAATAACTAAGTATACTCTGGTATGTAGATAAATTTATGCTCATAGTACTTTTTTAGTGTAAATGTGCTAAGAGCCCTGGTGGTGCAGTGGTTAGGAACTCAGCTGCTAACCAAGAAATCAGCAGTTTGAATTTACCAAGAACTCCTTGAAAACCCTATGGGAAGTTCTACTTGGTCCTATGGGGTTACTAAGAGTCAGAATCAACTCGATAGCAACGGGTTTTATGTGCCAAGATTCTTTAATGACTAGATTTGTGGCCAAAACCTATGAGAAAATAGTTAATCTTAGGAAACATATGATGGTTATCTCATCTATCAGTCAGATATTATTAACTGTTTTTATTGATTACTAAAACACTGAATTTAGAAAAAGGGATAAAGTGTATGATAGTTAAAATTATGTTTGGCAAAATACAAAAAAACAAATTTTAGCTTTTTATCAATTCTATAATAAAATAACCCAATACTGTCATGTACATTTGTTAGTCTTAAAAAAAACAACTCCAACTCCAATACAAGTAGTCTTCTTTTTAGTTTATTTTATTGTGGACAATACATCCATATATATGAAGTGTAATTCAGTGGCATTAATTACATTCACAGTGTTGTGCAACTATCATCACCATCTACTTCTAAAACTTTTTATCACCCCAAACAGAAACTCTATACCCTTTCCCTTTCCTTTTCCCCCTCCCCTCAACCATTGTTAATCTTTAGTCTACATACTGCTTTTATGAATTGACATATTATAGATATTTCATGTAAGAGAATCATAAAATATTTGTCCTTTTTGACTTCATTTCACTTAGCATAGTTTTTAAGGTTCATCCGTGTCATCACATGTATAAGGATTGTATATATTTTCATGACTGAGTAATATTTCATTTTTTGCATACACCACGTTTTGTTTATCCATTCATCTGTTGATGGACGCATATTGTTTCCACATTTAGACTACTATGAATAATGCTTCAATGAACGCTGATATACAAGTATCTGTTTAAGGCCTTGCTTTTAATTTTGGGGGATATATTTTTTTTATAACTAGGAGAGGAATTGCTGGGTCATATGGTAGTTCTATGTTTAACTTCTTGAGGAGCCACCAATCTGTTTTCCACGGCAGCCATGACATTTTGCACTGTATATATATATTTTTAATATATATACATAGTGCTACTGTAATTTTTTTTTTTTTTTTTTTTACTGTGATGAATCTTTCTATTGGTTCCAGTAGTTTTCTTGTGGAATCTTTTGAGAGTATCATATCATCAAATAGGGACAGTTTTACTTCTTCCTTACCAGTTTAGATGCCCTTTATTTCTTTTTCTTCCTTACTGCTCTAGCTAGGATTTCCAGGAAATGCTACGTAGGAGTGGTGATAAACAGCATCCTTGTCTTATTCCTGTTCTCAAGGGGAATATTTGCAGCCTCTCTCCATTAAGAATGATGTTGGCTGTTGGTTTTGTATAGATGCCCTTTATTATGTTGTAGAAATTCCCTTCTATATCTGTTTTATTGAGGATTTTGATCAAAAATCAGTGTTGGGCTTCTGTGAATCGATTCAGATGATCACGTGATTCTTTTCTTTTATTTCTATGTTGGATTACATAGATTGATTTGTAAACATAATAGTTTACCTGAGAACTTTGGAGCATCTTATTTCATGGATGGGTCTGCAAATTCTCAAAAAGATGTCTTTAAGAATGATAAAGTGAAAAGTCCCTTTAAGAAAGCTGGAAGCCGAGATGGAGTCAAGATGGCAGAATAGGCAGATGCTTCCGGGGAGCCCTCTTAATAACAAAGACCCATAAAAACAAATGAAACTAGTATCTTTATGAAAAGCTAGGAGCCCTGAGCATCAAAGGCAAGCTGAGAAAATGCATAGAGGGGCAGGAGGAGGAAGACACACTTCAGAAGTGGAGAGGATTTACCAGACCTGAATTACAGGGAGCTCTCAGGAACCATTCCCAGAGCTGCAGTGGTGGACTGGTACTAGTGTTTGGCCACAGTTTCCTCAAGGAGAAGCGGCCAGCCACACAGCCTCCTTACACCTCCGGAACCAGACAAGACTGGCACTATCGGCAAAAGCTAAGCACTTGTGTATATTTTACCATGCCTCCCCACCCCCAAGCCAGCTTCAGCGGTTGAATTCCCTGGGCCTGAGACAGGCACTGTTGAGGGCCTAGAGCCATCTTTCTGGTCTTGGAGAAGGAAAAAATTTGCAGTTGGGGGAAAAGATAATTTGCCAGCTCCACTAAGCAGGGGAGCACAGGACAGAAGCAGCTCCAGTCCAGGCATAAACCATCCATGGACTTTGAGCACCTTTCCCCTCTGCATAGACATGTGTGGGCCTATTTCAGGAGAATAAGCCTTTGTTGGCAGATTCCAATCATTTCAGCTGTGCGGTGGAGAGGTGGGTGTCTGATGTTTGACATTGCTTTACCCATTAAACAGGGTCCTCACCTACCCACATCAGGGGCCTAAGGACTGGTGGCTACACTCAGATCACCTAGCCAACAGCGATAGGGGTCCAAGGATAACTGGTACCTCCCAGTCCTTGCAAACAAAAACACTGGGTGCCCATGGTCAATCTGCAAAACCCACCCACCTGCACACTCTAGGGAACAGGGACACGCTTTCCTCAGAGACACTTGGGGGTCAGTTCTCAGCCCTCTACCTTGTTCAGAATGTGACCCCATGCCACAAACAGATACTGGTACATACACCAATCACCCTTGCCCCTCTAAGACTGTAGGACAGAGCCTGTACCACACACTTCATGATCAGCTACCTGGAAACCTGAGCTGACTTCGTACTAGAAAAGTGAATGGACTCCTAGACTGATACACCTGATAACAGCTCTAGCCATCTGGGGACAGGACATCAGAGGTCCAAAGACGGAATTAATCAAGCTAACTCACTCAAGCAACCAATTTGGGCATATCAAAACAAAACAAAGCAAGAAGCAATGATGCAGTAATCAAGCATAAACTAGTACAATAACTTATAGATGGCTCGGAGACAGCAGTCAACATAAAGTCACATAAAGAAACAGACCATGATCACCTCAACAAGCTCTCAAAACAAAGAATCCAGGGATCCTCTAGATGAAAGTGCATTCCTGGAATTACAGAACACAAAAGATTAACATACAGAGCCCTTCAAGACATTAGGAAGGAAATGAGGGAGTATGCAGAGCAAGCCAAGGAACACAAAGATAAAGCAATTGAAAAAATTAGAAAGATTATTCAGGAACATAATGAAAAATTTAATCGCCTGGAAAAATCCATAGATAGAAATCAGAAATTTGGAAGATTAACAGTAAAATTACAGAAGTAGGCAACTCAATAGAAAGTCAGAGTAGAAGAATTGAGCAAGTAGAAGCCAGAATCTGAACTTGAAGATAAATCATTTGGCACTAATATATTTGAAGAAAAATCAGATAAAAGAATTTTAAAAACTGAAGAAACCTTAAGAATCATGTGGAACTCTGTCAAGAGAAATAACCTACAAGTGACTGGAGTACCAGAGCAGGGACTGATAACAGAAAATGCAGAGAGAATTGTTCAAGATTTGTTGGCAGAAAACTTCCCTGATATTGTGAAAGATGAGAAGATATCTATCCAAGATGCTCATCGAACTCCACATAAGGTAGATGTTAAAAGAAAGTCACCAAGACATATTATAATCAAACTTGCCAAAACCAAAGATAAGGAGAGAATTTTAAGAGCAGCTAGGGATAAACGAAAAGACACCTACAAAGAAGAGTCAATAATAAAAAGCTCGAACTACTTGGCAGAAACCATGCAGGCAAGAAGGCAATGGGATGACTTATTTAAAAAATTGGAGGAAAAAAAATTGCCAGCCAAGAATCATATATCCATCAAAACTGTCTCTTGAGCATGAAGGTGAAGTTAAGACATTTCCAGATAAACACAAGTTGAGGGAATTCGTAAAAGCCAAACCAAAATTACAAGAAATACTAAAGTGAGTTCTTTGGTTAGAAAATCAACAAGAGACATACCTTAGACTAAGAGACACAAACAAAGTAACACTCAAAGGATGGAAAAAAAAAAAAATCAAGCAAACAACAATCAAAAAAGAGCAGAAGTGGTAATATTAGTTTCTGAAAAAATAGACTTTAAAGTTAAATCCATCATAAAGGATAAAGAAGAACACTATATAATGATTAAATGGACAATATACCAAGAAGATATAACCATATTAAACACTTATGCACCCAATGACAGGGCTGCAAGATACATAAAACAAACTCTGTCAGCATAGAAAAGTGAGGTAGATGGGTCCACAGTAATAGGGAGGAGACTTCAACACACAACTTTCAGTGAAGGATAGGACATCAAGAAAAAAGCTCAGTGAAGACAGGGGCGATCTAAATGCTACAATAAACCAACACGACCTCATAGACATATACAGAACACTCCACTGAACAGCAATGAAGTATATTTTCTTTTCCAGTGCACATGGAACATTCTCTAGAATAGACCACATATTAGGGTTTAAAGCAAGCCTTAGCAGAATGTAAAACACTGAAATATTACAAAACATCTTCTCTGACCATAAGGCAATAAAAGTGGAAATCAATAACAGAAAAAACAGTAAAAGAAATCAAACACTTGGAAACTGAGCAATACCCTGCTCAAAAAAGATTGGATTATAGAAGACATTAAGGATGGAATAAAGAAATTCATAGAATGAAATGAGAATGAAAACATTTCCTTTCAGAACTTTGGGACACAGAGAAAGCAGTGCTCAGAGGTCAATTTGTATCAATAAAAGCACACATACAAAAAGAAGAAAGGGCCAAAATCAAAGATTTATCCCTACAACTTGAACAAATAGAAAGAAAGCAACAAAAGAAACCCTCGGGCACCAGAAGAAAACAAATAATAAAAATCAGAGCTGAACTAAATGAAACAAAAAAACAATTGAAAGAAATAACAAGACCAAAAGCTGGTTCTTTGAAAAAATCAATAAAATTGATGAACCATTGGCCAAACTGACAAAATAAAAACAGGAGAGGAAGCAATTAACACAAATAAGAAATGAGATGGACGATATTACAACAGACCTAAATGAAGTTAAAAGAATCGTATCAGATTACTATGAAAAATTGTACTCTAAAAATTTGAAAACCTAGAAGAAATGGATGAATTCCTAGAAGCACACTATCTACATAAACTAACACAGAGGTAGAACAACCAAATAAACCCACAACAAGAGATTGTAAAATCAAAAAACTCCCAACAAAAAAAGCCCTGGCCCAGATGGCTTCACTTCCGAGTTCTACCAAAGTTTCAGAGAAGAGTTAACACCACTACTACTAAAGGTATTTCAGAACAAAGGACAGAATACTCCCAAACTCATTCGATGAAACCAGCATATCCCTGATACCAAAACCAGGTAAAAAAAAAAAAAAATTTTTTTTTTTTTTAAGACACCATAAAAAAAGAAAATCACAGACCTATATCCCTCGTGAACTTAGATGCAAAAATCTTCAACAAAATTCTAGCCAATAGAATTCAACAACATATCAAAAAAATAATTCATCATGACCAAGTGGGATTCATACCAGACATGCAGGGATGGTTCAACATTAGAAAACCAATTAATGTAATCCATCACAAAATAAAACAAAAGACAAGAATCGTACGATTTTATCAATTGATGCAGAAAAGGAATTTGACAAGTCCAACACCATTTAACTGTTTTGGGGCATTTGTCAAATATCAACTGCTCTTATGTGGAAGGATTTATGTCTGGATTCTCAATTCTGTTCCATTGGTCCATCTATCTGTTGTTGTATCAGTACCAGGCTGTTTTGACTACTGTGGCGGTATAATAGGTTCTAAAATCAGGTAAAGTAAGGCCTCACACTTTGTTCTTCTTTTTCAGTAATGCCTTACTTTCCGGGGCCTCTTTCCCTTCCATATGAAGTTGGTGATTTGTTTCTCCAACTCATTAAAGAATGTCATTGGGATTTGGATCAGAACTGCATTAAGTGTATAGATCGCTTTTGGTAGAATAGACATTTTTATAGTGTTAAGTCTTCCTATCCATGAGCAAGGTATGTTTTTTCACTTATGTAATTCCTTTTTGGTTTCTTGCAGAAGTGTATTGTACTTTTCTTTGTATAAGTCTTTTACATCTCTGGTAAGATTTATTCCGAAGTGTTTTATCTTTGTGGGGGCTACTGTAAATGGCATTGATTTGGTAATTTCTTGTTCGATGTTCTTTTTGTCGGTCCAGAGGAATCCAACTGATTTTTGTATGTTTATCTTGTATCCCAATACAATGCTGAACTCTCCTATTAGTCTGAGTAGTTTTCTGGAGGATTCCTTAGGGTTTTCTGTGTATAAGATCATGTCATCTGCAAATAGAGGTAATTTTACTCCTTCCTTGCCAATCTGGATGCACTTTATTTCTTTATCTTAGCAGAATTGCTCTGGCTACGACCTTCAACACAATGGTGAATAAGAGCGGTGATAAAGAGCATCCTTGTCTGGTTTCCTGATCTCAGTGGGAATGATTTCAGGCTCTCTCCACTTAGGGTGATGTTGGTTGTTGGCTTTGTGTGAATACCCTTTATTAAGTTGAGGAATTTCCCTTCTATTCTTATTTTGCTCAGAGTTTTTATCATGAATGAGCATTGAACTTTGTCAAATGCCTTTTCTGCATCAATTGATAAAATCATGTGATTCTTGTCTTTTGTTATTTATGTGGTGGATTACTTTAATTGTTTTTCTAATGTTGAACCATCCCTGCATACCTGGTATGAATCCCACTTGGCCATGGTGAATTATTTTTTTGATATGTTGTTGAATTCTATTGCCTGAATTTTGTTGAGGATTTTTGCATCTACATTCCTGAGGGATATAGGTCTATAATTTTCTTTTTTTTGTGGTATCTTTACCTGGTTTTGGTATTAAGGATATGGTGGCTTCTTAGAATGAGTTTGGTAGTATTCCATCCTTTTCTATGCTCTGAAATACCTTTAGTAGTAGTGGTTCAACTGTATTTTATGATTGAAATTAAGATAGACTTTTATATAGAGAGAAGAAAAGGATTATGTTAATTTGTCCATGTATTTGATATGCACTCTGAATACCCTTACAAGAGATTTTAATGTTCTCTGGAATTATTTAATATTTAATTACAAATAATTTTTAAAGCATGAAAATAGATAATTTATTAAGATTAATTTGATTTTACGTTTTAAAACTCTTGCTCAAATTGGATAAAGCCCACGGCGAATTAATTGGTTTACATAACTGAAAAGGTAACAGAGTTGAAAAGGTGTGCTCCAAAATTTGACACTGATAGATCCAGATCAAGGGTGACATCAAAATACTTATACCCTCTTCAACTTCTAGCCTTACTTTTCTCTGAACTGGCTTTTGTCTCAAACAAGCTCTCCTCATGTAGTGACCACCAAGAGCTCCAGCTCTGCTATGCCACAAGAGAACATTTTCTCTCTTCAAATACTTTCAATAAAAGCCCTGGGTAGGGCTTTGTATATTTAGCAAGTCTTTTGTATCCTGTTTAGTCACAAACAAGCCGGTGGCTGGGGCATATGGTGTTCCGATTGGCCAAGCTAAGTCATAAGTCTTACTCCTGGATCCCAACGTAATGTCAGTCCATACTTCTTATAATAAGTATGAAAGGGGCTGTTGTTCCTCACAAGAAATGGATTTAAAGAAATGTGAACCCACTGAGCAGGGAAGATCAGGTTTTCTTGGAGGTATTGATTCTTGGATGTATTGCTGTTTAGTATTGATGTATTGATGTTATTGATGGCTAAGAGAATATTTCTATAATAAATAATGTTTTCCTTTAGAAAGAGTACATACTCTTAATGCAAATACAACATCTACCTATATCCCAAATGACATCAGATTTCAAAATGTGTTGTCATAAATAGCGAACAAGACAATATCAACACAAACAAAAATTGTTAACAGCTGTAACAAACCGTTCTCAAAACTACCCTAAACACTTAGTATTATATTAAAATTATTTTTCTTGATAATACCATTATGAAAACATAATAGACAGCAAAATATAATAAGCAAGAAAGCAAAACAAAACAAAAACTACATTAAACCATGCAATTCAACATTTTGAGGAAGAAGATATTAAAAATGAGTTGTGTATGCACACATTAGCAGATGATTGATTTTTTATTAATAGCAGATCACTCCATTTTGTATGAGAACATCCCTTCCAAAAAAATTTGTATATATTGAGTAATTTTTAAAATTATCTAGTTAGAACTCAAATTATTTCAATCTATTAATGACTGCATTTCTTCTCCAGTTCTTACTGTTGCCACTCAGACTTTTGAGTGTAAATTTTTAAAAATGTACAGAATCTTATTAATGCTAAATACCAGTTCAAAGATAGGTTTTAGACATGCTGCAAATAAAAACTTAACTATAAAACTGTCCTTAAGCAAGGCAGAATTGTTCAAAATTGAGTGGTTTATTAATTTAGTTTTATTAATACTGGCCAGTACCTATTCTTTTAAAACTTTATATGTTTCCATATTTAATGTTTTATTACATTTGGCAAGTTCTTTGTTTCAATTGAGTTTGAATAGCATATGCTTAACAGCTAAAAAAAAAAAAAAAGTGAATATGAGCCGTTAAAATACCCACCAAATGTTATTGAACCATTACTCTGAAATGAAGCTTCACATAATTAATCTTGAATAGATTTAGGGAAATTATGATTCATGGGTCCAAATGCATTAATAGAGTTGATAAATTTATCCACTGTTCTAATCTGAACCTGGCTACCAAAACCAAATCAAACCCATTGCCATCACTTCAATTCCGAATCATAGCAACCGTATAGGACAGAGTGGAACTATCCCATAGGGTTTCCAAGGCTGTAATATTTAAGGAAAGATACTGCCACATCTCTCTCCCAAGGGGCAGCTGGTGATTGGAACTTCTAACCTTTCGGGTAGCAGCCAAGCACTTAACCATTGTGCCACCATGGCTCTTTCATATAGTATGTTACTAAAGGTCTTGATTATGAATCCACATGTGAACCCCTGAGTGTGCAAATAGTGAAGCACTTGACTGCTAGGTAACAAATTGGAGTTGGAACCAACCCTGAGGGACCTCGGAACACAGGCCTGGGGATCTACTTTCAAAAGGCCACAGCCTTGAAAATTGTATGGAATAGTTATGCTCTGCACATGTGGGTTCTCCATGAGTCATAATTGACTGGAAGGCAAATAACAGCAGCAACAATGAATCCATAAACATGTTATAAAAATATTCACATGATCATAGTTTGAATAATGCTGTTTAGGCGTTATATTCCCTAGAAAGAACATGAAATGCCTTCTCTAGACCCAATAAATGAACCCTGGTGATGCAATAAGGAGTCCTGATGGCACAGTGGTTAATTAAGTCCTTAGCTACTAACTGAAAGTTAGAAATTCAAACCCACCAGCAGCTCATCAGAAGAAAATGTGGCAGTCTGCTTCCGTAAAGATTACAAACATGACAATCCTATGTGCAGTTCTACTCTGTCCTGTGGTGTCACTGAGACTCAAAATCGACTGGACAGCACACAGCAAGCAAAGCAAGACCCATAATTACAGCTAATATGTATACACTGTACCAGGAACAGTTCTAAGCACTTTACATATATTAGCTTATTCAATCCTCTTGACATTCCTATGAGATATATGTACCATTATCTCTAATTTTATATTGAAAGAACTGAGGTGTTGAGAGTTTGGGTAATAAATTTAAGGATATCCATCAGATAAGAGTTAAATCAATCCCAGGAAGCCTTATTTGACAGTCAACACACTTCCCCATTAAATTTTGATACAGTGAGTTGAATGTAATTTTTTAAATTCAAAATAAAAAGAAAATATATAAATATAACAGGTCATCTAGTATTTGCACTGATTAACAAAAAAATTTACATAATTCAACTAATAAATTTCATATACATAGAAATATAACATAGATGAAATGCAAAAAACATCAATATGTGAGCTGAAATGCACTAATTGGCCATTTTGAATCCGACAATCATATGGCCTACTATGCCGAGAAAGACAACTTGAGGGAATGGCATTGCATTCGTCATTGAAAAGAACATTTCAAGACCTACTCTGAAGTAAAATGCTGTTAGATATAAAATAATATCCTATCCTACAATGAAGACCAGTTGATACAAGTATTATTCAAATTTATGCACCAACTACTAAGGCCAAAGAGGAAGAAATCAAAGATTTTTGCCAGCTTCTGCCATCTGAAATTGATCGAACCTGGAATCAGGATGCATTGATAATTATCGGTGATTCAAACTCAAAAGTTGGAAACAAGTAAGAATGATCAATAGTTGGAAAACATGGCCTTGGTGATAGAAACGATGCCAGAGATCACATGATAAAATTTTGCAAGACCAAAAACTTCTTCATTGGATATATCTTTTTTCAATCACATAAACAGAGACTGTACACTTGGACCTTGACAGATGGAATACACAGGAATAAAATTGACGACAGTCTGTGGAAACACACTGGAAAAGCTCAGTATCATCAGTCAGAACAAGGCGAGGGAATGACTGCTGAACAGACACTTAATTGTTCATATGCAAGTTCAAGTTGAAGCTGAAGAAAATCAGAACAAGTCCACGAGAGCCAAAGTGCGACCTTGAGTATATCCCACCTGAATTTGGAGACCATCTCAAAAATAGATTTGACACTTTGAATGCTAATGACAGAAGACCAGACAAGTTGTGGAATGACATCAAGGACATCATACATGAAGAAAGTAAGAGGTCTGTCATGGATTGAATTATGTCCCCAAAACATGTGCGTATCAACTTGGCTGGGCCTTGATTTCCCTGTATTGTGTGGTTGTCCTCCATTTTGTGATTGTAACTTTATGTTAAAGAGGATTAGAATGGGTTTATAACACCCTTATTAAGATACATTCCATGATCCATTGTAAAGGGAGTTTCCCTGGGGTGTGGCCTGCACCACCTTTTATCTTACAAGAGATAAAAGGAAAGCAAGCATGGAGGGGGGAAGTCATACCACCAAGAAAGCAGTGGCAGGAGCAGAGCACCTCCTTTGGACTCAGGGCCCGTGCATGGAGAATCTCCTTGACCAGGGGAAGATTGAGGACAAGGATTCCTCCAGAGCTGACAGAGAAAGAGAAAGCCTTCCCCTATAGCTGACACTGTGAATTTGGACTTTTAGCCCACTTTACTGTGAGGAAATAAATTTCTCTTTGTTAAAGCCATCCACTTGTAGTATTTCTGTTATAGCAGCACTAGATAACTAAGACAAGGTCATTAAAAAGGAAGGAAAAAACATCAGAATGGATGCGGAAGAGACTCTGAAACTTGCTCTTGAACATTGAATAGCTAAAGGAAAAGAAAGAAATGATAAAGGAAAAGAAGCAACTCTTTCCATAGGTTGGCTCAAGAAGACAAAGTAAACTATTATAATGAAATATAAAAAGACCTGCAGTTAGAAAACCAAAAGGAATAAAACACACTTGACATTTCTCAAGTTGAAAGCATTAAGAAAAAATTCAAACCTTGAGTTGCAATAGTTTAGGATTCTATGGGCAAAATACTGAATAAGTGCAGGAAGCATCAAAAGAAGATGGAAGAAATACACCAAATCACTGTACCAAAAAGAATTGGTTAATGTTCAGTCATTTCAAGAGGTAGCATATGATCAAGAACCCATGGTACTGAAGGAAGAAGTCCAAGCTGCACTGAAGAGATTGGTGAGAAAACAAGGCTCCTGGAATTGACGAATGCCAATTGAGATGTTCCAACAAACAAATGCAGCACTGGAAGTGCTCGCTCATCAATGCCAAGACATTTGGAAGACAGTTACCTGCCCAACTGACTGGAAGAGATTCATATTTATGCCTATTCCCAAGAAAGGTGATCCAACTGAATGGAGAAATTATCAATGTCATTAATATCACATGCAAATAAAATTTTCCTGAAGACCATTCAAAAGCAGCTACAGCAATACATTGACAGGGAACAGCCAGGAGGTTCAAGGTGTATTCAGAAGAGGACATGGAACAAGGGATATCATTAATGATGTATGATGGATTGTGGTTGAAAGCAGAGAATATCAGAAAGATCTTTCCCTGTGTTTTACTGACTATGCAAAGACGTTCAACTGGGTGGGTCATTACAAATTATGGATATCATTGGGAAGAATAAGAATTCCAGAATACTTAATTGTGCTCATGAGGAACCTGTGCACCTATGAAGAGGCAGTCACTTGAACAGAACAAGGGGATACTGCATGGCTTATAGTCAGGAAAGGTGTGCATCAGGGTTGTGCCTTTCACCGTACTAATTCAGGCTGTATGCTTAGCAAATAATCTGAGAAGCCAGACTCTATGAAGAAGAATGGGGCATCAGGACTGGAGGAAGACTCACTAACAACCTGCAATATGCAGATGGCACAATCTTGCTTGCTGAAAGTGAAGAGAACTTGAAGCACTTACTGACAAAGATCAAAGACTACAGCCTTCAGTATGGATTATACCGTAACATAAAGAAAACAAAAAATTCTCACAACTGGACCATTAAGCAACATCATGATAAATGAAGAACAGATTGACCTTGTCAAGAATTTCATTTTACATGGATACACAATGTCCACGGAAGCAGCAGTCAAGAAATCAAAAGATTCTTTGCAGTTGGGACAAATCTGTTGCTAAGACTTCTTTAAATCTGTAAAAGCATAGATGTCACTAAGGCTAAGGTGAGCCTGACCTGAGCCATGGTGTTTTCAATCACCTCATATGCATGCAAAAGCTGAGCAATAAATAAGGAAGGCCAAAGAAGAATTGACACCTTTCTATTACGGTGTTGGTGAAGAATGTTGAATGGAGAGCCAAAAGAAAGAACAAACCTGTCTTGGAAGAAGTATAGCCAGAATACTCCTTAGAAGGCGAGGATGGTGAGACTTCGTTTCATGTACTTTGGACTTGTTATCAGAAGGAACCAGTGCCTGGAGAAGGACATCATGCTTGGTAAGGCAGAGAGTCAATAAAAAATAAGAAGACCTTCAACCAGATGGAATGGCACAGTGGCTGTAACAATGGGCTCAAGTGCAAGGATGGCACAGGACTGAGCGGTGGCTTGTTCTGTTGTACATAGGATCACTATGAATTGGAACTGCAACACAGCAAAAATTTAAACTTTATTTTATTACTAATAATTGTAGTTTCATCTCAGAGAGTTCTGATCGTTTTAAATTATCTCTTATATTTCTATTGATAGCACTGCTGTCAGTCATGGTTTGTAATTTCTCGCATTTTTAAATACTTTCTTTTTCCAGGGGTCGTAGTAAGTTGGAATTGACCATCTAGTAGAGCCAAAAGATGGGGTAAAACTATCTTGTCTGAAACCAGTGCAACCAATTTAAGTTTGTGTGTGTGTGGTATGTGTGTTAGAGAGACAATAATAATCACACACAGGCTAGTTTTGATTCTAGCGTGTACCTTGAGGTACACTTCAAAATTCATTTTATTAGGAAAAAAAAAAGCAACATTATCATTGAAGTGCCCAAATGCTGAAGTAAGCTATACCATCTGTGTAGAGTAAGCATCTTTACTCAGTTTCAAGAACCTTCTTGCTTAGATTTTTCTGAATATTAATGACATCAAACTGTGACATGTCCCTTATTGTGGTTGATTCCAGAACATTTCTTCTTTAAACAAATATCATGATAAGGGTATATTCTAACCATCTTTTCAATGTTTCTGGCACATAACATTAAGTAGTGCATCGATGCATAACTATTTTCATATTCTGCTGTCACCAAAAACTGTAAAAATCTTAATAAGCAAGATATGTGACATGTAACAATTAAATAGGCATAAGGAACATGTCATATGTCTAGTGATATTACCTGAAGCCAAAAATTTTTTGAAAAAAGGCATTAAAGCGATAGTCATTGTCCATTCTACTCCAGTACCTTGTAAGTTCACACATTGGTTCTAGATGTTTTTTGGGTTTTATGCTTTCAACTTTCATATAATTTATTTCACTTGATGATTTGAGTCATATTTCCTCCCATCTCCAAGATTAGGCCAAACTTCTGTCCCCAGGGACTTGAAGTATAAAGAGTAACCCGGACTCCTTTTCACACTTCATTTCCAACATGAAATAGAGTGGGAGGGAGAGGCTTGGTTTAGAGTATCTCTTTGCCTTTCCACTTCCTATGTCTAACTCTTCTGGTGTCAGGAGGCTGAAAGTGGGCCATCAGCAGAGAGGAGGGTGATGTAACTGTTCCAGTGTTATAAACTAATGAAGCATTTTTAATCTAGCTCTGACTCTGTTTTCATACTCTGTCTGCAACCTCATAAGCGTGGTTGCCTTAGTTCCTTACTTACCCCAGTCTTTTCCATCATTAAGAATACTCTGTGCTTTAATATCTCTCCTAAGTGGATAGAAGTCTCACTTAACCCTGCAGCTAACCTAATTGTCTGATGATAGTTACCTCCTCATGAGGTGTGGCAGTCACCACTGAGGCCATCCTCTGTGCCCTTTGAATCAGCAAGGAATTGAGATATGGTTCCATCAGCTGTCTCCTTGGCAATCTACACACATGCCCCATAATACCTCCCTGATGTGTAGAGGCCTCCCTGGCATTCAGGAATCATATAAAACACAGATGCTATTGTCTCTTTCTCATATGCCACACGTTTCCAGGGACAAAACCCCAGATTCCCCTGATAGTTGTCTTCCTGAACTCTGATCTCAGGTGGCAAAAGGTTGAGACTATTTGGTTGATTAGCTTCAGAAAGATTCCAGTTGGAATTTAAAGTAAAGTCATTGTCAATCTACAGAAATGTTTGCTTAGATTTCCCTAAGATAGCAGTAAGGGTGGTAATAAGGAACTACCATCCATGCAATGAGAGTGAAGGCAGGACAGAAAAGCATTTTCCCCATGATTTTCATCCTTTCTCACAATCCCCATGTGGCATTGACTATGAGCATTGTGAAGAAAAGGGGTTTTGCCAGCAAGCATTACAGGTTTGCCTTCCATTTTGTTATTCCATGAGGTTGGAAGGGTCCTCATTACAATGCTTGGTATCTGTTTTAAATTCCCGCCTGGTGACTTTAGTTATAGGCCTTGGACCCATCCTAGAACAATATAGAAACTTTAATGCAAGATTCAGTTATACATTCGTTGCATGAAATAATTGTCACAAAAAACTCTAACTCTGAAATTACAAACCACCCTATTTCACCACCTCTAATTACGTAGATGAGATTTATAAAAGCTAAGTAAGTTGCCTAAGGTGACACAGTTAGTGAGTACTTGCATAGCACCTACAACTATTTGACTACAAAAGCAAACTCAAAACCTTTATGTTCTTGTTGTTTGTTGTTAGGTGCCTTCAAGTTGGTTATGACTCTCAGCGATTTTATGTACAACAGAACAAAACATTGCCCAGTCCTGCGCAATTCTCACAATCTTTGCAATGTTTAAGCCCATTGTTGCAGCCACTGTGTCAATCCATCTCTTTGAGAGTCTTCCTCTTTTTTGCTAACATTCTACTTTACCATCACGAAGTCCTTCTCCAGGGACTGGTCCCTCCTGAAAAATGAAAGTATGTGAGATGAAGCCTTGCCATCCTTGCATCTAAGGAACATTCTGGATGTAACATACTTCTTCCCAGGCAGACCTGTTCCTTATTCTGGCAGGCCATGGTATGTACATCCAATGTTCTTCACCAACACCTTAATTAAAAGGCTATCAATTCTTCTTCTGTCTTCCTTATTCATTATTCAGCTTTCACATGCATATGAGACAATTAAAAACACCATGGCTTGGGTCAGGGGCACCTTAGTCTTCAAAGTGACACCTTTGCTTTTTAACACTTTAACAAGGTCTTTGGCAGCAGATTTGCCCAATGAAATGCATTGTTTGATTTCTTGACTGCTGCTTCCATGGGTGCTGATTGTGGATCCAAGTTAAATGAAATCCTTGACAACTTCAGTCTTCTCCCATTTATCATGATGTCGTTTGTTGGTTCAGTTGTGGGGATTTTTGTTTTCTTTATGTTGAGGTGTAATCCATACTGAAGGCTGTGGTCTTTGAACTTCATCAGTAAGAGCTTCAAGTTCTCTCCACTTTCAGCAAGCGAGGTTGTGTCATCTCTATAACACAGGTTGTTAAAGAGGCTTCCTCCAATTCTGATGCCCCTTCTGCTTCATATAGTCCAGCTTTTCAGATTATTTGCTCAGCATACAAATTGAATAAGTACAATGAAAAGATACAACAGTTACGCACACCTTTCCTGATTTTGAACCACACAGTTTCGTCTTGTTCTGTTCAAATGACTGCCTCATGGTCTATGTAAGGGTTCCTCATAACCACCATAAAGTACTCTGGAATTCTCATTCTCAGCAATGTTATCTATAATTTGTAATTATCCACGCAGTTGAATACATGTGCATGGTTAATAATTATAGCAAACATCTTTCTGGTATTCTCTGCTTCTGGCCAAGATCTATCTGACGTCTACCCTTCCACATACTCTTCTGAATCCCTCTCAATTTTCTGGCAGTTCCCTGTTGATATAAGGCTGCAAAGGTTTTTGAATTATCTTCAGTAAAATTTTACCAATGTGAGATATTAATGATATTGTTTTATAATTTCCAGACTCTGTTGGATCACTTTCATTTGAATGGGCACAAATATGGTCCTCTTCCAGTGGGTTGGCCAAGTAGCTGCCTTCCAAATTTATTGGCACAGACAGGTGAGTGCTTACAGCATTGCATCCCTTTGGTGAAATATCGCCATTGGTATTCTGTCAATCCCTCTAGCCTTGTTTTTTGCCGATGCCTTCTGTGCAGTTTGGACTTCTTCCTTCAGTACTATAAGTTCTTGATCATATACTCCCTCCTGAAATGGCTGAATTTTGACTAAATCTTTTTGGTTCAGTGACTGTGTATTTCTTCCATCTTCTGATTCTTTCTGTATTGTTCAACGTTTTGGCCATAGAATCCTTCAAAATTGCAACTCGAGGCTTGGATTTTTTTCTTCAGTTCTTCCCTTTTGTTTGCTAACTCCAGGTCTTTGCATATTTCATCATGATTCTTAACTTTGTCTTCTGTAGAGACCCTTTGTAATCTTCTGCTCAGCTCTTTTAAGTCCTCATTTCTTCCATTTGCTTTAGCAATTCTACATTCAAGAGCAACATTCAGAGTCTTTTCTGACATTCATTTTTTCTCTTTTCATTCCTCCTGTCTTTTTAATGACATTTTGCTTTGTTTCATATGTGACATCTTTGATGTCATCCCACAAACTCCTCTGGTCTACTCAAATCTATTCTAGAGATGGTCTCTAAAGTCAAGTGGGATATACTCAAAGTTGTTCTTTGGCTCTCAGAGTCTCATTTTAATGTTCATCAGCTTCTACTTGAACTTGCATAAGAGCATATGGTCTTTTCCACAGTTGACCCCTGAACTGGTTCTGACTGATATTTTTGAGCTTCTCCATCTTCTCTTTCCACAGATGTAGTCAATTTGATTCTTGTCTATGCCATCTGGTGAGGCCCATGGGTATAGTCTCCATTTATGTTGTTGAAAAATGTACTTGCATTGAACAGGTCATTGAACTGGCAAAATTCTATCACGCAATTTCCCACATTATTTCTATTACCAAGGCCATAGTTTCCAAGTACTGATCCTTCTTCTTTGTTGTCAAGTTTCACATTCCAATTACCAGTAATTATCAATACATCTTGATTGCCTGTTTGATCAATTTCAGAATGCAGAGGTTGCTAAAAATGGTCTATTTCTTCAACTTTGTGTGTATACTTGAATAATAGTCTTATTAACTGGCCTTTCTTGTAGGGATATGGATATTATCCTATCGTTTACAGTGTTGTACTTCAGGATAGATCTCGAAATGTTCTTTTTGACCGTGAACGTGATGCTGTTCCTCTTTAATGTGTCATTCCCCACATCAAAGACCATATAATTGTCCTATTCAAAATGGCCAGTATCAGTCCATTTCAGCTCACTAACGCCTAGGATATCCATCTTCAGGTATTCCATTTCATTTTTGTCAACTTACAATTTTCCTGTTAAGCCCCCTCAACCACTACAGTAAGCTAAAAATATATAAAATACGTGAATCTCCAACACATATTTTAATACTAAAAGCTCACAGATAATCAGATGAATAAAATTTAAGAAGAGATATACTTTATTTAAATACTTGAAAGATCATTTTTAATAAAATAATATACAATGTTAGAGATTATATATTTAAATAAGCACGCATTATATAAAATGTTTGGAGCATTGTAAATTGTTAAAGCTTCTTTGAAAAAACCATGCAATGTGCATTAGAAGTCTATTATACTTCTCATCTTTTAATCCAGCAATTATAGCACTTGTAGTATATATAATAGCATTTTAAAAAGACGTTATACAGGCATTAATTGTAACATTGCTGTAATAACAAAACTATAAATACCAAGTTAAACAAATTATTTAATGCCCTATTAAGGTAATACTATCTGGCCGTTAAAAATAATAACATGTCTTGTTTTAAATGAGGTTGAAAAATATTTGTTTTTTCATGTAAAATTATATCAATCTCTATTATATACTTTATCATCTCAATTATGTGAAAATTGAGAAAAGTAATGGTCAGATATTTAACATATTGTACATATTTTTTTCTGGTAAAGGAATTTTTATTTTATTTCTTCATATGCTTTTGTGATTTTTTTCTTATATGCTCTAAAACGGATATATGCCTTTTATTTTGCAAGAATATTAAGACTCTTGAATAGCACATAGTGGAAAAGAGTAATTATAGTAGATTCAAAAATAGGAGTAAATAATTTTAAACTTAAATGTAGTTATTTTATCTTTTATTAAATATAAAGTTATATTTTCACAATCTTCACGAAGTTTAAACCCATTGTTGCAGCCACTGTCAAGCCATCTTGTTGAGAGACTTCTTTTTTGTTAATCCTGTACTTTACTAAAGCATGGTGTCTTTCTCCAGGTTTTGATCCCTCCTGATAACATGTCCAAAGTCTTGCGTTCCTCACTTCTAAGGAGCATTCTGGCTACACTTCTTACAACTCAGATTTTTTTGTTCTTCTGCAAGTCCAAAGTATGTTCGATATTTTTCACCAACACCATAATTCAAAGGCATAATTCTTTTTCAGTCTTCTCTTATTCATTGTCCAGATTTTGCATGTATATGAGGTGATTGAAAATATGATGGCTTGGGTCAGGCACGCCTTAGTCCTGAAAATGGCATCTTTGCTTTTTAAACACACGTTAAAGAAGTCTTTTGAGCAGATTTTCCCAATGGAATACTTCTTTTGATTTCTTGACTGCTGCTTCTATGGGTGTCATTGTGGATCCAAGTAAAATGAAATTCTTGACAACTTCAATCTTTTCTCCACTTACAATGATGTTGCTTATTGGTCCAGTTGTGAGGATTCTTGTTTTCTTTACGTTGAGGTGTAATCCATCCTGAAGGCTATAGTCCTTGGTTTTCATCACTAAATGTTTCAAATCCCCTTGACTTTCAGCAAGTGATGTTGTGTCATCTGCATATCGCAGGTTATTAATGAGTCGTCCTCCAATCCTGATGCCCCATTTTTTTTCATATAGTCCAGCTTATAGAATTATTTTCTCGGCATTCATATGGAATAAGTATTTCAAAAGGATATAATCCTGATGCACACCTTACCTGATTGTAAACCAGACAGTATCCCCTCATTCTGTTTGAATGACTGCCTCTTCGTCTGTGTACAGGTTCTGCATGAACACAGTTAAGTGTTCTGGAATTCCCACTCTTCTTAATGTTGTCTGTAATTTGCTATGATCCATGAAACTGAATACCTTCGCATAGTTAAATGTCTTTCTGGTATTCTTTGCTTTCAGCCAAGATCTATCGGACAACAGCGATGATATCCCTCGTTCCACATTGTTTTACTTTATCAGGCCTGAATAGTTACCTATAAATGTACTGCTGAAAACTCTTCTGAGTTATCTTCAGAAAATATTTTACTTGTGTGTGATACTAACGGGAGCTCTGGTGGTGCATTGGCTAAGAGCTCAGGCTGTTAACCAAAAGATTGGCAGTTTTAATCCACCAGCCACTTCTTGGAAATACTATGGGGCAGTTATGCTCTGTCCTACAGGGTCTCTAAGAGTAGAAATTGATTTGTTGACAATGGGTTTTGTGTTTTATTTTTGTGGTATACTAGTGCTGCAGTGGTTAGTTAAGCTCTTGGCTGCAAACTTAAAAGTCAGTGATTAGAGCCCAGCAGTGGCTCCATGGAATATAGATGAGGCAGTTGCTTCCATAAAGATTACGGCTTTGGAATACCTATGGGGCAGTTCTAATGTGTCCTAAAGGGTTGCTATGAGTGGGAATTGACTTGAAGGCAATGGGTAATGGGTAATATTAATGATATTGTTCAATAGTTTTCCCATTCTGTTGGATCACCTTTCTTTGGAATGGGCCCAAATATGAATCTCTTCCAGTTGTTTGGCCAGATAGCTGTCTTCCAAATTTCTTGCCATAGACAAGTATAGCTTCCAGCATTGCATTCATTTGTTGAAACATCTCAATTGATATTCTGTAAATTCCTGGATTCTTGCTTCTCACCAAAACCTACAGAGCAACTTGGACTTCTTCTTTCAGTACCATCGATTCTTATCATATGCTACCTCCTGAGATGATAGAATATTGACCATTTATTTTTGGTACAATGATTCTCTGTATTACTTCCATCTGCTTTGAATGTTTCCAGCATTGTTCAGTAATTTGCCCATAGAATCCTTCAAAACTGCAACTTGGGGCTTGAATATTTTTTCAGTTGTTTGAGCATGAGAAATGCTGAGCATATTCTTCCCATCTGGTTTTCTAACTCTAGGTCTTTGCACAATTCATTATAATATTTTGCTTTCTCTTCTGGAGCTGCCCTTTGAAATTTCTGTTCAGCTTTCTTACTTCATTATTTCTTCCTTTCACTTTAGCTACTCTACGTTCAAAGCAAATTTGTCTCTTTTCTGACACCCATTTTGGTATTTTCTTTCTTTCCTGTGGTTTTAATTAATGACTTTTTCTTTTTTCCCGTGTGATGTTTTGATGTTATCTCACAACTCGTCTGGTTGTTAAATGCATCAAATCTTTTCTAGACATGGTCCCTAAATTCAGGTGGAATATACTCAAGGTAATATTTTTGACTCTTTTGGACTTGAGTTAATGTTCTTATGATCAAATTGAACTTGCATATGAGTGGTTTATGGTCTTTTCCATAATAGGCTCCTGGACTTGTTCTGGCTGATGATACTGACTTTCTCCACCTTTCCACAGATGTAATCACCTGGATTCCTGTGTATTCCATCTGGTGAGGTTCACATAGATTTTCACCACGTATGTTCTTGAGAAAAGGTTATTTCCAATGAATAGGTAGTTGGTCTTGCAAAATCCTGTCATGCAATCTCGGGCATCATTTCTCTCATCGAGGCCATATTTTCCAACTACTGATCCTTCCTTGTTTCCAATTTTCACATTCCAATTACCAATAATTATCAATGCATCTTGATTGCATGTTTGATCAATTCAGACTGCAGAAATTGGTAAAAAATGTTCAATTTCTTCATCTTTGGCTTTAATGGTTGGTGGGTAAATTTGAATAATAGTCATATTAACTGGTCTTCCTTATAGTCATATGGATATTATCCTATTACTGAGAGCATTATACTTCAGAACGGATCATGAAATGTTCTTTTTGACAATGAATGTGACACCATTCTCTTCAATTTGTTATTTCCGGTGTAGCAGACCATATGATTGTCTGATTCCAAATAGCCAATACCAGTCCATATCAGCTCACTGAGGCCTAGGATATCTGGGACCTTTGGCAAGTAACGTAGTATACCAAAACTCACATCATTCACCTGGCAACAACTAACCAGTGCCTTCTATACAGAAGGTAAATCCAGCAAATCTCCTTACATTAAAACCAATCCTGTATACATTCAAATATGTCCTGGATACCTAATGATCTTTATTCTCTTTTATGTCTGAGAATATGACTATTGATTTTCTGCTCATATCACCATTGTCAGCCCACATTTCAGGGTCCCCTTAGAAATGAGTTTATGTAAAATACAGCGTAGTTCACCAGACATGCCACATTTCTCATGCAGTTTTGTAGATGTGTGTCTCTTGCATGATCCGATCCATGCAACATATATATTTGTCTTTTTTTTTTTTTTTCCTAATTTCATGGTAAACTTATGGATCTCTATGATCATGCACTTCTGTTTCAAATTCTGTTTATCCAGTTCCAAGAACACTGCCTGGTCAGGAAATTGAAGGGCTGTGACATTACTGTGTTTGCATGCTAACAAGATAGCTCGCCATAATTTCACTGATGCAGGTAGAATACATGAGAAAAAATTGGATCAGAGACCAAGACCTTCATTGCAGGTAGCACAGCAGGCTGCAAGAGATTCTTGTCCACTCTGATCCACATGCCCCCTCATTCCCACTGGGGATGATAGGAGACCTAGAATGATGTTGTTCATACAAAGATTTTGAGTCCCGGCTGAGAAATTACAAGCTTAGGGACAATAGTTTTTTCATAATTGACTTCAACCACATATTCCCAAACTTTGCCCTGAAGAGAGATGTAATCTTTGCTTCATAGCACAGCAAACAAACTTGTTCCCTGTTGTTCAGGGAGACACCGTATTCCAAGGATGTTTCCTCTACAAGCATCCTTGAAAAAGTAGTCCAGCGCATAATGTTGTTATTGCATCTGATCACAAGATGTTCAGAAATTCTGTAGACCCATAGAGATTTTTCTTCCAACACCATATCTTCACCCATGGTTATAAATGAAGACATAAATAATTGAATTGATTACATTGGTTATATTCAATGACATGTATAAGAATTGATTTAAATGCATCTCTGTGCAGTTTAGAATATTTCAAGAATCCCTACCTATATATTGTATTCAATTTCAAAGAAGCAGTTGGTACTTCGTATATCTGAAAGTTAGCATAATTTCTATATTCTTTGGACATGTTACAGGAAGGATTTCTTAGAGTAGAACTGTCTAACATTACTTCATCTTCATCAATGATATAAACATGCTACATAATTCTTTTTCTTGCAATTAGACACAAGCTGTGAAATCAATGCTACATCCATATGTGAAAAATTATATATGGAGTGTACTTTTTAATAAGCAATTAAATAATTACTGTTTACTGAAAGTACATGAATGAATTATAAATGACATGCATAAAAAATAATAAAAAATAATTTAATAGAAAAAATAGATAAATGCTTACAATGTATTTGGGTGATCTGTGCTCATTTGGATGCTAAACCAAAAAAAAAAAAAAGAAATGCATTGCCATTGAGTCAATTCCAACTCATAGCAACCCTATAGAACAGTGTGGAATTGCCCCATAGGGTTTCCAAGAAGCAGGTGGTAGATTCACACTGTTAAGCTTTTGGTTAACAGCTAACTCTTACCCACTATGCCAGTAGGGCTCCAAGTGGATGTTAGTAAGCATTATGTATATAAGTATTTGGGGGTAGTGAAAGCACTTTGTGATTGGCTGCTAACCTAAAGTTTGGAGGCTCAAACCCAACTAGCTGTTATAACAAAAAAAAAAAAAAGGCCTGAAAATCTGTTCCATAAAGATTACAGTCAGGAAAACCCTCCGGAATAGTTCTACTATGTAACATATGTGGTTGTCATGAGTTGGAATTGACTCCAGGAAAACAGGTTGGCTTTTTCTTTTTTTTTTTTTTAGTGTTCATATCACATAACGTCTTCCAATTGTGCCTAACTCATCTCACTTCCTTACTAGGTGGCAACCTCTGTTCTCACTTACTTTTTCTGAAGTTCTAAGGCTAGTCTAATTTACATCCAGTCTTTTTAGCACTATAAAGCCCTGATTGTCCCTCTCATCTATTATGTCCCAATGTAATACTCAGCTGAAATGAATATATTCACTACGATCTCAATTTAAGTCCGATCCTCCTTTTGATGTCTGCTCTAGATTATATATCTCATAATCCGCATTGTGTGACCACCTTTCTCCTTATTCCAGAAACCCCACGGCAGACAGATTGACATGTATGTATCAGTCATATTCTGTATCCTAGTACTGGGGAACACCTGGGAAATTCTGGGTCCTTCGGTTTTTTGTTGCAATGGATGCAACTGAGACTTGATGTGCTGGCTCAAGTCTTTTAACTGAAGAAGTCACCAATTTTGCTCTGCTTCTTCTAGATTAAGGAGGTCGCTGTAAACTGATATCCCAGAATTATAAGAGGGCAAACAGGCACAGTTTTTCTTTTCTCTTTAACTTTAAAATCGTATCATCTGGAATCTTTTATTCCCCTTCCTTACCATGTTTCAAATCCAATAAACACAGAGATGGGGGAATAGATGACTCTCCCTTCTCTACTCCACACTGTCAACCCTGTAGGCTGTAAATTCCCTTTTAGGCTGATAAGAATGTTTCCTGCACTCCTTCTTCCATTTACCGACATCTCGGTTATGTTAAACTCTTGGCCCAAACCTTCGACTTTTGCTGACTGTGGAAAAGTTAAAAAAAAAAAATTCGAAATCTAAGTAAGCCTGGATATCAAGACTGTTGACTCTCTAGGAACTCAGAAAAATCAACTTTGAGGTTGAAATGTCTTTAAGAATCTCACTGCTATAAGTAGTTTATATTCTATGCTTGAAGATTAATGCCATTTTGTTAAATGAAATTGAGCAACTGCGTCTCCAGATAGTAGAAAAGCAATTTTAAATTATTCCAAGTTTTATTAATGGCATTTAATTTTGTGTTAATTTATCATATCATCTGAGACATAGCAACAGTGATTTCTTTTGTAAATCATATCTTTGCTTTTCACATAAACTTACATTACATAAGAGAATAATAGCACAGACAAGAAGATGATTTGCTTTATCTTGTGGTTTAGAGTTGAATCTTCTAAAAAAATATTAACCACTCACTTGAGAACTTACAAATCCTTGGACATGGAAGAAAGTTATTAAAGTTCCATGAAATGTCTTTGTTATATAGTAACTATTTAATTAATATTGTTATTAAGAATTATTAAAAATGATACACATTCCCAATTTTAAAAAGTTGCTATTAAATTTTTATAATTGCCATCACCTCGTTAAGAAGGCTAATATACTGAATTTAGCACAATATATTTTAATGAATCTTACTGAAATCCCAATGCACTGTACCAGGTGATTCACTAGAAATAGTGAACATTGGGGGTATTATTCTGTCATTATAAGGGTTTATATTTTTGCTATTAAATATCAAATAAATTGTCTTGCTTATTATAGTCAGCAGGATCTCCTTTGATTAATACTCTAGTGGAAATACTGGAGGATAGTTGTATAATGTAATCCAACAATTAACTTAAAACAACTCATGTTCTTATATAAATTTAGCTTTGTTTTATTGAGATTTGGGGCAAAAACATCTTAAAAAACAGAAAGAAAGAAAAGGAATGATCTCTTAGTTAGTCATTTTTGAAACTTACTTGAATTGAGACACTTATGATGGTTTAAAATCTCATTTGGTCATAAGGTGAAATGTGCTGCCTGTACTTCACTTGGGAAAAAAAAAAATATTTAAGAAATCCGATTTGCTTTTCAGTATAGTTGCAGCTTCCTGCTCACACTCCTTCTAAAGCACCATATGAAACTTAACTAGAAAAAACATGACTACATACTCATTGTCTTTCAACATATTAAAAATATAGTTATTGTTACCTGGTATTGTTTAATAAAGTATTTAGAGCAACAAAATTGGAGAGAAAATACAGTGTTTTTCAAATAAACTATTCAGTAGTAGTAACCTTGATACTCAAGTGACCTTGGTTTAGCAAAGCAAGTTCCCCTTAAAATGCCTAACATATTCTTTAAAGAAGTTTGTATATTTCTTTTCTCTCTCTCAGCAAAGCCCTGGCATAATAACCAGAAAGCTTCAATCATATTTCCTAGCCACAGTTTCTCTAAAGATAATTAGTACATTAATATTGTCTCTTGGTTTATAAAATGGATTCACAAATAGAAGCATTTTCTATTTTATTATTGTTTATATTAAGGTAACACAAGGATCTGTCTTGGAAGAAGTACAGCCAGACTGCTCCTTAGAAACAAGTATGGCGAGACTTTGTCTCACATAATTTGGACATGTTATTAGGAGGGACCAGAGCCTGGAGAAGGATATCGTGCTTGGTAAAGGAGAGGGTCATCGGAAGAGAGGAAACACTCAATGAGATGGATTGACGTAGAGGCTGCAATGACGGACTCAAGCACAGGAACAATTGTAAGGATGGAGCAGGACGTGGGGTTGTACATAAGGTTGCTGTGAGTCAGAACCTATTTGTGGGTACCTAATGGAAACCCTGATAGCATAGTGGTTAAGAGCTAGAGCTGCTAACTAAAAGGTCAGCGGTTTGAATCCACCAGGCATTCCTTGGAAACAGTATGGGGCAGTTCTACCCTGTCCTATAGGGTCGCTATGAGTCGGAATTGACTTGACGGCAACAGGTTTTTTTTTTTTTTTTTTAAAAACAGCATAAAAATTTGTAGCTATTAATTTTTGGATTATCATATTAGCTTGATGTATTAATTTTAATATAGAATAATTCTAAGTAGAGGTTCTATCACCTTTGCTTATTTAATATGATTCATTTTAAAAACTGTAAATGATAGGGAATTTATACCAAATCTAATGTCTTCATTAAGATGTTTAAATACTCTAAAATTTTACTGCACAAATTTAATTAGAGCTAAATTGGAAAAAGAAAAAAAATACACCTTAAACCTCTCATATATAATTAGAGTTAAAAACTCACATAGGTATATGTTTTTCAGTTTTTTTTTTTTTTAAGTTCACAAATTCTGCCCACTCAGAGGGGAAAAAAAAAAAAGAAAAAGCTTTAAAAACAAAGACACAAAAAATCAGTTATTAAAAAGTGAACACCCATATAACCACCCAAAATGTTAAAAACCAGAAGAGTGCAGGCACCACAGAAACTCCACGCATACAACACTGACCGGGGCTTGGTGGCCAAAGTCAGAACCTCGGCCTTCCAGGAGGGAATTCCAGGTAATCTCTACACACGGGGTTGGAAGCCCAAAGGTCCTCACCATGAGATTAAAGGTGAAGTGTAAATGGACATTCCGTAGAGACTAAAGGATGCTTTCAAAGAATGGCAATTCCAGAACAGGGATAAAATTATACAAATGATTTTTCATTAATCATTTTAGTTGCTTAAAATAAAGAATTGTCCAAAGTACTTGTTTAGTGATGTAAAGTTGGAAGAATATTTTCAAAATAAATATTATTTTTAAATTAAAACTAATATTGCATCCTTGTCAATAATGGCAAAAGAACAACCAATGCCCTAAATGCCCTTCAATGGAGAAACTGTTAAATAAACTATGTTTTAAATAACCTCTGTAATGCTACCCAAATAATGTTTAACACCAATTTTATCTACACTCAATAGACTGATAAAAGTTTCCTAATGCATTGTTAAACGAGAAAAGAAAGATGTAGAATAATGTATCTTGAGACTCACAATGCTTTTCTTAGACTTCAGAATTTCTAACCCATGAAGATCCAAAACCTAAAAGATCTTTTTCCAATCATGTAACTTGTCGTATATTTATTTTAGGTAATAAAACCTAACCTAAACTGATAAAAAATTACTTAGTATGAGTTTTCATATGCTTCACTGGAGACATCTTAATGTGTTTGATTAAGAGACACTTCCCGAACCTTGCCAGGGTAATTCTACCACATCACCCTTCTTAAATCTAAAAAAAAAAAAAAAAAAAAAATCTTACTCTTTTAACAGCTCCAGAAGCAAGGTTCTCAGATATGTGCATCTGGACCAGAAACATGATTCCATTTTCATAAAACAAAACAAACACCAATTGAAAAAGTATGTACTTTCAAATATCTTATACATGTCGTGGTATGGTAGCTGCCCTCCACTCATTCCCTCTTTCGTGAAGACCTCATGCACAAAGGGTTCAGACCATTGTGATTCACAGAATTCTCACTGTCTCATATTTTTGGAAGTATATTGTCAGGTCTTTCTTCTTAGTCTGGAAGTTCCTCAGCATCTTAGCAACAAGAAAGCCTCTTCTGAAAGATGGAAGATGACTGTGCGTGAGGTGTATTGCGTGATAATCGAACCTGAGTCCCTTGCATGGATGGCAAGAATTCTACCATTGAACCACCACTGTTCCTGTCTTACATATGCAAAAACTGAGAATAACATAAAAGGGTATATACCATTTTGTTAACATTGCTTACTTCAGGAAAGTAGTAGGGTAGTAGATGGGGTTAGAGTTTTACATCCTAATTTATACATCTTGCGTTATTTCATTAGTTATAACACTTACATATATTCTATAACTTCAATGTTTTAAAAAAGTAATTTATGTGATAACCATTTTTCATTCTAAACATTTGACTTAAACGAGCACAATCTTTGCTTCTGTGGGCCATAAATGCTCCATTAAATCTCAACCTCAAACTTGTGCCATTCTTGCAAATTTTGACTTGCTCTTCTTCTATCAGTAAATTCTCACGGGTTCCCTCTCTGTCCAGTCTGAGCCATCCACTATCCTGCTGAGTCTGCTACACCTTCACCAGAAACTTGTCCTCTGAACTTGTCTTCAAGAGCTGACAATTGATCATTTTAGAATTTTTACTAATTTTTTTTTTAATGAAACACTATTTAATTTTTTCTTAAACTTAAGCCCTGTGTATCTATATTATACCTAAAGGACCATGCCTTTCCTATGAAAATGGACCATAAATATGACTTCTGGTCTACCTCTCCTGGAATATTTGTTATAACTGCATGAAGCTGTCACAGTAAAAATTATTTATTCTGAATATATGTGTATATACATTGAATAAGGAAGAAAGAGGGAATATGAATAAACGTGAGAAGCATGCCTCTAACCTCATTGCAGGTTAAAAATTTTAAATTGTAATGGAAGTTAGTATTACTACTACTATTACCCGTTGCCATCGAGTCTATTCTGACTCACAGTAACCCTATAAGGCAGAGTAGATCAGCCCCATAGAGTTTCCAAGGAGTGCCTGGTGGTTTTGAACTGAGGACCTTTTCGTTAGCAGCCATAGCACTTAATCACTACGCCACCAGGGTTTCCAAGTTAGTATTAGAAACAACATAATAATGACAATAATATAAACAAAAGGCAACTGGAGCTGAAAGAACTCTATTCATACTATTTTAAATATATATAATGTATATACATACACATACGGTCCAAGGGTGGTGCAAATGGTTAAGTGCTCAACTACTATTCAAAAGGTTGGTAGTTTGAACCCATCCAGAGGTACCTTGGAAGGTGGGCCTGGTGATCTGCCTCTGAAAGGTTACAGCCTTGAAAACCGTGTTGAGCAGTTCCACTCTACACAGATGGGGTTACCATGAGTAGGAATCGACTTAAAGACAACTAACAACAATTAGCAACACACACAGACTGTTGAAATATTTGAATAAAACTTTTTTAGTTTTACCATTCCACAACTTTACTTGTTTATTAAATAAGGAATCTAAAGAAATTAGGGTTTAAAAGTACATTTAGTATTCAACATATTCTATCTTGATTTATTTTCGTGATTTCCCTACCTGGGTTGATAATCAGGTTGCTCTGTCCTGTATTCTAGTCTTGAGTTGTTATTTCATGTTATTGATTTTCTAACCAGAGGACTCGCTTTAGTATTTCTTGCAGTTTGGATTTGGTTCCTGCAAATTCCCTAAACTTCTCTTTATCTGGAAAGGTCTGAGTTTTGCCTTCATATTTGAGAGACAGTTTTGCTGGATATATGATTCTTGGCCAGCAATTTTTTTTTTTTTTCCTTCAAGGCTTTATATATGTCATCCCATTGCCTTCTTGCCTGCATGGTTTCTGCTCAACATATTCTAAATTATATCAGTTATATGTTTATTTTTGCCTCATAATTATTTTATAACTTATTAATTTTATTATACAGATAATTATGCATTTATTACTACAGATTACTGAAATTTTTAGGGTGAATGCATTTAATTCCCCAACATTTAGAAGAGGAGATTTTTAAAATCAGGGTGAAGGCACCGGAGAGTCCGTTTGTGAATAAAAACTATAATGTGCTTATTGTAAAGGGGAAAACAGCTAATCAGTTAATAGAGAGACAAGTTCTTCATTAGACTTTAACTTCAACCTATGGTAATATAAGTCCATTCCTAGAATTCAAGCAACACATTTAAATTAAGTGAATAAATCAAGCTTCAATATCAAAAACCATTGTTTTTTGGATTATTTAAATTTCTGGCTTATTCAGTTGCTATTCCTTTTTTTTATTATTATTCCCTTTTATTAGTGTGGATAAAATTAGATTATTTTATGATCCCTTAGTTGAATATTGAATGTAGCATTAAATAGCCAGATAATGTCTTCAAAATATGTTTTAGAAAAACATTGCTTTCTTGAAATCATATTAACTTAAACCACAAAGGTGTCTTCTGGAATCTTTAGTATCATTTTCTTTATGGAAATCAATCTAAATATTTTATTTTAGGTAATGAAGGCCAGATTAAGGTTATCTTTGGCAGCTTTATCCAAATCATAAATAGATTTCATTCTCCTCTGTGTTCAGGCAATTTTAACTTCAGCAGGAAAGCCTCTAATGAAACACCTGTGGACTGGAAAATAAAATATATCCAGGAAGCATGCTCAACCAGGATTTCATCAATGACCTAATATATTAATATGTGTATTGTTGTTGCAGCAGATGCCTTTGAGTCAATTCCAACTCATGGTATCCTCATGTGTTACAGAATAGAACTTCCCCACAGCATTTTTATTGGTTATAAACTTTCAGAAGAAGAGTACCACGCCTTTCTTCTGAGAATCAGTTGAGTGGATTTGAACTGCCAACCTTTTGATTAGCAGCTGATCTAAAACTTCTTACACTACCAAGTCTCCTTCATATATATGTACTCATATGTTCACATATATGTACGTGTATTTGTATCTCTGGTGCTTAGCTGCTAACCAAAAGGTTGGCAGTTCAAACCCACCCAGCATCTCAAGGGGAGAAAGACCTACCCATCTACTTTTGTAAATATTACAGCCAAGAAAACCATATAAGGTAGTTTTTATCTGTCACATGGTACCCAATAACAGCAACAACATATGTATATGCACGTGCATACATATACATATATGTATATGAAAAGGAGCACCGGTAACATAGTGGTTAAGCACTCAGCTGCTAATTGAAAGGTCAGTGGTTCGAATCTACCAGCTGCTACACAGGTGAAAGATGTGGAAATCAGCTTCCATAAATTACAGCATTGGAAACCCCATGGGGCAGTTATACTCTGTCCTATGGGGTCATTATGAGTTGGAATCAACTCATTGGCAATGAGCATACGTATATGTATACACACATATGTACGTATATATATGCATATGTATGTGTATATATATATACACACACATATATATATATAATTAAGACCATAATATTCCATTCATATGTACATACATATATGAATAAATGGGATATTATGGCCTCAGTTTTTTCAAGTACAGACATATACTTTTGAGTAACTGCCTGGACAGGAATTTTTAATTTTTTGTCTAGTTTAAGATAATCTCTTTGAGAAGTATTAATAGCTAGCTTTTATGACTTGAGTTTAGAAATGCTATGCTTATGAGCTAAGTGACAGTATCAGTTGTCACCCACAATGACCATATATCAAGGAATTACACTAGCATTAGGTAGAACAGCAGGTCCATTTGTTCAAATGCTCACTGAACATATGAGTGATTTTCTCTAACAAGGTCCCCCGGGAAACAACTGGCATCCATCACCACCTGCATCTTAACTGGAGGATTACTATTTTAAACTTCTACTAAAATATGTGATGTCTTACGAAAGAAAGAAAGTATATGTCAGCAGCCAGAAAGAAATACACTGTTGGGGTACACGCCAAGACAATATGACAGAAGCAGTAATTGCTGATTGAATCAGATTTTCTTTTTTGTTCTCATGTTTTATTATGGATATAGATTGATACAAATAAAAAACAATTAAAACTCCATAAGATTATCTCATAGAAAGTCACAGACTTTTATTTTCCTAAAATGTGAGGATACAATTAAAATTTTTAGTGTTCAAATATATAGAAAGCATAGGCACTCACACATATGTGTGTGTGTGTATGTATATATATATATATGTGTGTGTATGTATAGATTGTTGTTGCTGTTGTTAGGTCCCATCTAGTCAGTTTTGACTCATAGTGACCATATATATAACAGAACGAAACGCTGCCCAGTCCTGGATCACCCTTACAATTGTTACTATGTTTGAACCCATTGTTACAGATACTGTGTCAATCCATTTTGTTGAGTGTCTTTCCCTTTTTTTCTGACCCTCTGCATTACCAAGAATGATGTCCATCTCGAGCTATTGATCCCTCGTGAAAATACATTCAAAGTAAGTGAGACAAAAATCTCACCATCTTTGTTTCTTGGGAGTATTCCAGCTCCTTAGAAGCATCCTGGCCAAATATATGTATATGTGTGTATATATATATATATATACATATTTTATTTATTGGCTTCATTAATTCAACAAATCAGTTCCCTTCTTCCATGTGGTTTATACTCTTGTTATGAAGAAAGACTTTAACTGATTAGTATCTATGACACTCACCCCAATGAATCATGCCTTAGTAAAATCCCTCTCCTTGAATGTTGTTGTTGTTGGTAGTGGGGAGGTAGGAAGTCTCTGACTTCTTTCCAATCAGTAGAATATCATAGAGTTAGTAGGAAGTCGCTACCTACATTAGGATGAAGAACATGACAAAGATGATGGGATGTCACTCCTTTGGTTAAGTTGTGTTACGTGAAACTCCATTTTAGCATCCTGGAGCACAAGAAAGTCTCCTTGCTGACCCTGAAGAAGCAAAGCGCCATTTTATGAATGCGCTAAGGAGAGGGTAATGAGGGCCATGCAACATTGGACTGCAGTCTGCCTCTAGATCTGATAGTAGCCTCCACCCATAGCATGTAACAACTTGGGTCCCTCAGTCAAACAGCTGAAAGGAAATTAATTTTGCCAACATTCTCTATAAGTTTAGAAGGAGAGCCTCAAGATGTAAACACAACCCAGTGGATGGACACCTTGATTACAGTCTTCAGAAACACTGAGCAGGGGACCTAATTAAGCCATACCTGAACTCTTGAAACATTGAGACAATAAATGTATGATTTTAAGCCACTGAGTTTTTGGCAATTTGTTTTACAACACTGAAAACTAGTACAATATGGATTGTCCATACAAGATTAATATTAGTGTATTGGCTTGAGCATTTTGGAGTGGCATTAATGTTTTGCCTATTTTGCTATAAAGCCTGGACTCAATGGTCACCTACAGTCTATAAGATTGAAATGTTAAGGCTCCTTTAGATAATGTCCAATGATTCAGAAGATGAATACAGAATTTTCTGACTGCTCAGCCATTTCTTAACTATACTCTGAGACATCTAGAAGTATACTTCTTTATCAGAGCATTAATAAATGTGTAGATTAGGGGTCACAACCATCCTTAGAATGTTCTATGACATCCAGCTTTTGTAGGCAGGAGATTATGGCAGCAGATGCTGATGTGGAGATGGTTTTCTTGCCTTGATATGATTAATAGGATTCAAATATAATTGTGGCCAGTGGTAGGTTCACTACCAAAGCAAACCAAGGAAAAGAGACCCAATAGAACGTTTAGATGTACAGGTTAATTAGTAATCAGAACTCCAGGAATAAATGGGTGAGCAGCCTTCTAAGAAATTTGACATAGAATGGTTTGGATAAATTCTAGGCTTGATGAACAGATACTAAACATGAATTGACATAGAAGGTATTTATGACTTCTTAATCTGTTCCAAATCAAAACCTGTTTACATCCCCAAACCAAAAATCAAACCCTTTGCCATTGAGCCAATTCTGGCTCACAGCAACTTTATAGGGCAGAGTAGAACTGCCCTATCAGTTAAAGGAAAAGATGGGTTCTCCTACAATTCTGCCACAGTCTATACTCAGACTCCCAAGTCTTCCTCCAAAGTACCTGCAGCCATTTATCAGGTGACAGCACTGAAGAAAATGGAATCTATTGCTGTGTAAGTCCAAAGCGTGGTGGCTTAAAACAACAACATTTATTTTGTTCACAAATCTTCAGTTTGGGCAGGGCCCTGAATGGTGTCTTGTCTCTGCTTTATGCAACATCAGCTGAGATAACTCAGCTGAGACTAAAATAGCCACTTGCAAGATGGCTGGCAATTGGTGTTGGCGGTCAGGAAGAAGCTTAGACTGGATAGCTAGCCATGGGCCTCTGTCCTTCTCTATCTGTATCTCTCCACAGTGTTGAGTGGGCTTCCTAACAGTGTGGTGACTGGGTTCCAGGACACAGTATTGTAAGAGGATTCAATGGTAAGAGACAAAGACCACAATTGTTGATCTACCATGTATACAGAGAGACTGCATATTCATCTTTTGCTGCTTCCCAAACAAGTTTAAAAACATAGCACAGATATCTGACATGTAATTGGTTCAGAAAGAAAGTTTAAATTAATATGCTTTTTTTCCCAAAAAAATTTTCCTTTAAACATTCATAGTAGTCATGTAAACTTTATTGGAGAGGACACAATACAAGTCTTAAACAGTTTTTATATTCATAGGAAAACTTTGAGATACAGATAGTCCCCAGGCTACAAATGCCTGACTTAGAGACAACCGGTACTTAAGAACAGGTTGTCATAAAGCCTATTATAGTAAAAATTTGAGGTAAATGCTATTGTTCATAATAATGAACTCACACACTACTTTGTGAAGCTCATGAAAACACTTCGCCATTTGGAAGTGTTTCTTGTGTTCTATATACATGAAGGTAAAATACGTACTATACACCAATATAAACATTTGATTAACTGTCGCTAAATAAGAACCTTATGCACCTGTTCTGACTTACCAACAAATTTGACTTAAAGACAGACTTGGGAACAGATCCCCCTCATAACACGGGGACTGCCTGTATATTCATATTTCACTGTTCGTATGCAAATTTTCTAATATATTTTGCATTCTTCCTGTCTTTCAAAAAAAAGGAATGATGAATTGCAATTATTATAGTAACTAATTTCCTGATATTTAAATACTGAATTCTGAATCAATGACAAGACCACAAATTGTTTAGTTTATATAATGTGTAAAAATATAGAATGAAAAATCTGCAGCATAATTACTGGCAGTTGAATTATGAATAATTTGTGTATGTTCAAACAAGTCCATTATGTGACACATAAATTCATGAACATTTATGAGCAATTAATATTCTGAAAGTTAGTGGAACTGAATATCTTACATTATCCCTTCTAAGGTAGAGCTACTTACATGCTGTGACCAAGTTAACTACACCTTTCTTAATACCTTTTGTTTTCTTAATAACTTTGGTCTTTGTACTTTAAATCACAAATTAAATTAGTGCTCATAAACTGAAATATTGCATTTTTGTGTGGAGCCACACGCAGTTTTTCATTAAGATTTTTTGTTGCTGTTGTTATTGGTAAATGTGTTGAGTTGTTTCCAACTCATAGCAACCCTAGCTCAACAGGAGGAAACACTGCCCAGTCCTACACCAGCCACAAAATTGTTGCTGTTTGAACCCATTGTTGCAGCCACTGTGTCAATCCATCTCAACATGGGTCTCCCTCTTTTTCTCTGATCCTCTACATTACCAAGAATGATGTCCTTCTCCAGGGACTGGTCCCTCCTGATAACGTGTCCAAAGTATGTGAGATGAAGTCTTGCCATCCTCACTTCTAAGGAGCATTCTTGCTGTACTTCTTCCAAGACAGATTTGTTCCTTCATCTATACTCTCTGCCAACACCACAATTCAAAGGCATCAATTCTTCTTCAGTCTTCCTTATTCATTGTCCTGCTTTCACATGCAAATGAAGCAATTGAAAACACCATGGTTTGGGTCAGGGGCACCTTAGTCCTTAAAGTGACATCTTTGCTCTATAACGCTTTAAAGAGGTCTTTTACAGCAGATTTCTCCAATACAATAAGTCTTTTTGATTTCTTGACTGCTGCTTCCATGGGTATTGATTGTGGATCCCAGTAAAATGAAATTCTTGACAACTTCCATATTTTCTGTTTATCACAATGTTGCTTATTGGTCCAGTTGTGAGGAATTTTATTTTCATTACATAGAGGCAAAATCCACACTGAAGGCTGTATTATTTGATCTTCACCAGTAAGTGCTGCAAGTCTTCTTCACTTTCAGCAAGCAAGGCTGTGTCATCTGTATATCGAGATTGTTTATGAGTCTTCCTCCTATCCTGATGGCACTTTCGCTGTCATATAATCCAGTTTCTTGGATTATTTGCTCAACATAAAGATTGAATAAGTATGGTCAAAGGATACGATCTAGACCCTCATCTTCCCTGATTTTAAACCCTGCACTATCCCCTCGTTCTGTTTGAACAACTGCCTCTTGGCCTATGTACAGGTTCCACATGAGCACAATTAAGTGTTCTGGAATTCCCATTATTCACAATGCTATTCTTAATTTGTTATGATGCACACAGTTGAATTCCTTTGCATAATCAATAAAACACAAGTAACCTTTCTGGTATTCGCTGTTTTCAGCCAAGATCCATCTGACATCAGCAAAGATATCCCTCATTCCAGATCCTCCTCTGAATCCGGCTTGAATTTCTGGCAGTTTCCTATCAATGTACCATTGTAACCATTCTTGAATTATTTTGAGCAAAATTTTACTTGCGTGTGATAGTAATGATATTGTTTGATAATTTCCATATTATATTCCATCCATTTGTTGAAACATCTCAAATTTACAGTTATTCTGTCAATTCCTGGAGCCTTGTTTTTCACCAGTGCCTTCAATGCAACTTGTACTTCTTCCTTTAGTATCATAGATTCTTGGTTGCATACTACCACCTTAAATGGTTGAACATCAACCAATTTTTTTTTGGTACACAGACTCAGTGTGTTTCCTCCACCTTCCTTTGATTCTTCCTGCATCATTCAATATTTTGCCCACAGAATGCAAATCAAGGCTTAAAGTTTTTCATCAGTTCTTTCATCTTGTTGAATGCCAAGTGTGTTCTTCCCTTTCGGTTTTCTAACTCCAGGTTTTGCACATTTCATTATAATACTTTACTTTGTCTTCTTGAGACACCCTTTGAAATCTTCTGTTCAGCTCTTTTACTTCATCGTTTCTTCATTGGCTTTAGCTACTCTGTTCAGTAGCAATTTTCATAGTCTCTTCTGACGTCCTTTTTGGTCTTTTCTTTCTTTCCTACCTCTTTAATGAACTTTTGCTTTCTTCATGTATGATGTCATTGCACAACTCATCTGGTCTTCAGTCATTAGCATTCAATGCTCATCTTCTGGCACTGTATCACACATTGTTCTGCTGCTATTCACAAGTTTTTCACTGGCCTATCTTTTTGGAAGTAGACTGCCAGGCCCTTCTTCCTAGCCTATCTTAGTCTGGAAGTTCCAATGAAACCTGTCTGCAATGGGTGACCTTGCTGGTATTTGAAATATGGTGTGATAGCTTCCAACATCACAGCAATATACAAGCCACCACAGTATGACAAACCGATAGACAAGTGGTTGCAATAAGATTTAGGACACAGCAGTTACCCACCAGACTAAGCTAAACCATTATCCTCCTTATCGGATGATTCTTAGTAACTTAAAAAAAAAAAAAAAAAAGGAGGTATTAAAAAATAAATTATTGTTTCTATGATACAACTTAAAATATTTATTCATGTTCTAAAGGAAAATAATATCCTTTTGTTAAAAAAAAAACTCAAAGAATTTACACAGATAGCTGGAATAATGACAAAGTGAAATAGGAAAAAAAAATTACGATGTTCCAACCCACTTCATATATTATTTGTGATAGTATTTATAAAAGATGTGTTACTTTTAAGCTTGAGAACCTGTTATATCTTATTTTCCAACTTATAGTTTTCATGATTGTTTCTGAAAAAAAAAGATTTTAAAAATGATTTTGACATATTACTTTAATTTGTTTTCAAACAAAATAATTTTTCAAAAATGCTTCTAACTATGTCAACATAAAAAAAACAAATTGGTGATTTTTTTAATGTCAACATTTGCATTTATTTGGATAGACATCAAGGGCCAGTTTGATTTACTTATATTTTAATTTCTAATAAACTTTTTAAAAATGCCAGCACAGTATAGACTTTATAGACATTCAAATATATACATACAAATATTTAAAAGAGTTTTAAAAGTGATTGATTTCACTTTTTCACTAAACATCACTATACTTTTATATAATAAATATTAGTTTCTTTCTAAAGTATGATTAATCTTGCTCCATGATACATGTGAGTTCTAATACCCAAATGACAGATTCATTAGTAATAACTGTTTTTATCTTAATAATTAAGCTCTTTACATTAGCTTCTAGTGTTAGCAAAGTTTCTAATATAGAGTGAAAGACCTTCGACTTGCTACAAGATTTTAGCCTAATTTCAACTGAAAAATCAGAAATGGTCTCAGCTGACAAATTTTAGATGGAAAGATCGATATATTATTATTAAAGAAGCAACTCTATTCAGGAATTAATATATTTTATATTTGTTTCAGAATGAATGGATTTTCCCTTTGCTTTGTCCTGGGGACAGATACACGCACACACACACACACACACACACACATAAAGTATACAAGATTTTCATGAGCTCAGGGGAGGGAACAGCAGAAGCAAGGGATAATATCTATTAAATGGAATAACTACTATCTTAGTTTCTTAATGCTGCTGTAATAGAAATACCACAAGTGGGTGGCTTTAAGGAACATAAACTTATTTTCTTACAGTTTTTGAAGTTAGAGATCTGAATTCAGAGCACTGACTATAGGAGAAGGCTCTCTGTCTGCATGTGGGAATATCCTTGTCTCAGCTTCTGTAGCCCTGTGGGTTTCTTGGTGATCTTTAGGTGATATCTGTCTTCCTCTGTTTATGCTCGCTCCCGAGTCTAACCTGCTCTTTTAATAACTCAGAAGTGATTAGGTTTAGGACACATCCTGCACTGATATAGTCTCATTAAAATAACAAAGGAAACCCTATTATCAAATGGGACTACATCCACAAATATGGGTATTAGGATTCTACCACATATTTTGTGGGAATGCAATTCAATCCATAATAACTATGTAATGCATCAAGGCCAAGTATGATTTCAAGTATTGAAATGGAATATTTAATAAATTTTGGTGCAGGAACAATTCCAGAAGAGGTGAGATACTATTTAAATTATGATGCTAGGTTGCTGACTAGTTGGGTAGCCGGATGGATAAAGTGTACAAAAGGGGAGAGAGCATTCAAGGAATAGGGCTAGAAATAGTATGAATCAAGGCAACAACAAATAAATAATTTGCATTTGTTTAGGAGGTAGGTAACAAAACTAGAAGAGAGCTTTCTTGCTGGAGAATTAAAAAAGGAAATTGGACAAGATAAAAAAAAAAAAAAAAAACCCTATTGTCCTTGAGCTTATTCCAACTTACAGTGATCCTATAGGACAGGATGGAATTACTCCATAGGATTTCCAAGGAGCAGTTGGTGGATTTGAACAGCCAACCCTTTGGTTAGCAGCTGAGCTCTTAACCACTCTACCATCAGGGCTCCATTAGATAAATTAAAAAAAAAAAAAAAGAAAAAAAACCAAACCCACTGCCACAGAGTCGATTCCGACTCATAGGGACACTATGGGACAGAGTAGAACTGCCCCATAGAGTTTCCAAGGAGGGCCTGGCAGATCGAATTGCCGACCTCTTGGATAGCAGCCATAGCACTTAACCACTACTCCACCACGGTTTCTGTTAGATAAATAAGACAGGTTAATTGTAGAGAACTCTGGATGTTAAAAATAGTAACAGTAATAATAATAAATTTGGCCTTTGTTCTGCTTTGATACCATGTAAGGAAAAGATTTTTGAACCAATTCCTAAAATGTGTATGATTAATAAGAGAAATGACAGTCAAGAAGTTTAAATATCAATATGATTAAGCTAATCCAGATATAAAGATGATTTGGGTCATTGTTGACACTGGACAATGAAAGCAGGAGAAAAAAGTAGGATCTAAAACAGTAAATGAACCAGTAAATGAGACTTAAAAAAATGATAGAAAAGGTTAAAATGGTTTACTGAAAATAAATTGGAACTCTAAGAAGAAAGACAGTTCCTGGAAGAAATATAGAAGGAAATTAAAAAAAAAAAAAAGCATTATGTTTATTTACAAATATAAATTATAATCAGCATATGTATAAAAAAAAAGAAAACCCGTTGCCATAATGTGGATTCCAACTCCTAACAACCCTATAGGACAGCATAGAACTGCCCCATAGAGTTTCCAAGGAGCGCCAGGTGGATTTGAATTGCTGACCTTTTGGTTAGCAGCCATAGCACCTAGCTACTACACCACCAGGGTTTCCAACAGATGTATAGAACAATATTTTTAACAGTACAATTGTTCATCAAATATTTCAGTATATTAAACATCTTTTTGAATGTAGGAGGAGACACAGGTGATCTCAGGGAATCTCAAGTCTTCTATCAGTATCGATATATCAAGGCAAAGTTTATCAGACAGAGAAAGTAACACAAGTATAATTGTTATAAACCGTTATACTAAACATATATATACACAGAAAAATACTAAGAATCTGCCCTATTAAAGAAATATTCGCTGTGGAGTAGCATCATAAAATCAAAACTGTTTAGAATTAGATTGGTTTTATCCATGCTTGAAAGAAAATTCTCTGCAGCTTGACAAATCAACCTCCATAAAAACATGTGCTTTTGGACAGCAAGATAACTTTTTATAGTTACAAAAACATGTACTAAGGTAATAGACTGGGTAGATTTGTCCTTCTCATCTATCTTTATCCTAAAAGTTTCCAGAAAATTCTGAATAACAGTGTCATCAATCTTGTGGTAATATAAGCTAGTGAATGTCACTGTATATCATGTTGAAAGAAAGGCAGCAAAGCAGCTGGCTGTCAAACTACCAGTATTTAGTGAGGGACAGGAACATAAATTTCTAACAGGAAATTGTGGACAGATAAGTTGGTAAAGTTAATTAAAGAAACATAGTTATAGAGATAGAAATAGAGATATAGATACAGGCAGTTCCCAGCGTAAGAATGCAATCACTTCCTGTTTTAAGAATTTGTAGATAAGTAGCAACAGGCTCATATGGTTACCGTTTAGCCTTATCTTAGCGCAAGGAGCCCTGGTGGCTCAGTGGTTGAGAGTTCGGCTGCTAATCGAAAGGTTGGCAGCTCATATCCACCAGCTGCTCCTTGGAAGCCCTGTGGGCAGTTCTATCCTGCCCTGGAGGGTTGCTCTGAGTTGGAATTAACTCAACTGCAATTGTTTTATTTTTTTAGTCCAAGAAAAGGCTCACGGACTTTTCAATGATTTCAAACTGCATGTGCAGCAAGCGAAGATGATTGTGATGAAGAATTTGTTGGGAGTAGGAGTTGGTTCAATTGTTTCGAAGGGAGCACATTTAGGTGACATTATACTCCGTCCTATAGTGTCGCTATGAGTCGGAATCGACTCGATGGCACTAGGTAGGAAAAAAAATCTGTAAATTAGACATATATAAGTATAAATTTTTTTTTAAGTATAAATACTTTCACGCACACACACAAACCCATATATATACATATATATAATGTGTTTATCTTATCTTGCATGTAATATTAATTATTTTAAGCTAATCTTAATTTTTTAAAAATTATCATGAATATTCTGTAAGTGCTTACATCCATATTATCTATGACTTTTCACATTTGAAATTAAGATCTGTGGTATCTCATAAAAACTTGATGTAAATACTTTATAAGCAGTTACTTTTGTAGATTTTTTACTAGGTCTCTGGGGAATACAAATTAGGTATTATAAACATGAGCTATGATACTATAGCTGTATACTATACATGACAGAATCCCCTGTGCAGCTAACCTGAGCTGTAATAGTTAAACGAGGTAAAATAAATCAAATAACTTCAAAATATCATCTTTTCCACAAGATAATAATTAATAAAAGACCAGAACCCAGTCCCGTAGAGTCGATTCTGACTCATAGCGACTCTATAGGACAGAATAGAACTGCCCCCATAGAGTTTCCAAGGAGCGCCTGGTGGATTTGAACTGCCGACCCTTAGATTAGCAGCCATAGCACTTAACCACTACGCCACCAGGGTTTCCAGTTAACAAAAAACACTTTAAAACTTTTTCTACTTAATTTTGTAATGTTCGAATTATTATCCACAAATTATAGTGTTATTATTAGCCAGAGAGTGATTATTTAGAAACATATATATATACATATGAATAGTCTGCATTAGTTTTCTATTGATGCATAACAAATTACCATAAACATAGTGTCATAAAACAGCATTCATTTCTTATCTTACATTTCTGCAATTTGAAGTCTTGGGAGAGTTTCTTACTTAAGGTTATAAAATTCAGAATCAAGGTTCCAGTTAAACTAGGCACTTTTCGGAAGGTTCTGGGATAGAATCTGCTTCCAAGCTCATTCAGCTTGTCTTGTTCCCTTGCTGACTGCAGACTGGAGGTTATTTTCAGCTCCTAGAAGACACTATCGAGAGGAGCTGGCAATTTGCTTCCAGAAAGTCACAGCCTTGAAAACCCAGCAGAGCAGTTCTACTTTGGACTCATGGAGTCTCCATAAGTCGAGACTGACTGAACAGGAAGCAACAACAACAGAGGCCACTATCAAGGACTTTCCACATGGCCTCCCTCCATCTTTAGACCAGCAGTAACATATAAAACTCCTCTCCTGCTTCAAATCTGACTTCCTCTTTTGTCACCTGTTGGAGAAAACGCTGTGCTCCTAGAGGACTTGCGTTATTACGTTAGGTCTACTCATTTAATCTCCTTTTCTTAAATCAACCATGTAGTATAATTTAACATAATCACAGGAGTGGTATCTCATCATAATTCCAGGCTCCATCCATACTCAAAGTGAAGGAGATTATACAAGGCTGTGACTCACTGGGGGTCATTTTAGAATTCTGCCTACCACAGTCTCCTATAATTAAATCTTATAAAAATATATGATGTGTGTAACTGAGTGTCTGGCTACTGGAGAAGAACTCTCAATATCTGTAGATAATTTACAATGCAGATAATTCAAGTATTGATAAACAGGCTTTGTGTCAAATAAGTCTGTTCTCTATCTGTGCCTGTTCTACCACAGCAAAGTAACGTAATGGATTGGATAAAGCCATGCAGAGAATAACACGTTAACATTTTTCCAACACAATTATATCAATATAATTGATCTTTAAACATATCAACAAATGATTATTGCTGTCATGAGTATATTGTTTTTTCCTGTATTTCTACCTTTTTATTTTTCAAATTTCGAAAATATGTTTAAGTCGCTTTTATAATAATCATTAAAATATTTAATTCCAGCTTTTCCAAACTTTTTTCAATATGCCAGTTTCCTATAATCGTGTGACCCATATGTGCTCCCCTGATTAAACTATCAGCAAACTCAGACGATAGGGCTTATCTTTTTTTTTTTCTTTAATTTGTTTACAGAGCAGACAAGTTTCTCATTAAACAATTAAATGTTTTGTGACATTGGTTGCCATCCACACAATGTGTCAACACTCTCCCCTTCTCACCTTTGGTTCCCGGTTACCAGCTTTCCTGTCTCCTCCTGCCTTCTAGTCCTTACCCCTGAGCTGGTGTGCCCATTTAGTTTTGTTTTGTTTTAGGAAACTGTCTAATCTTTGGCTGGATGATGAATCCCAGGAGTCACTTCATTACTGAGCTATAAGGGTGTCCAGAGGCCATAAGGGTGTCCAGAGGCCATAGTCTCAGATTTTCTCCAGTCTCTGTCAGCCCAGTAAGTCTGCTCTTTGTGTGTGTGTAAGAGTTAGAATTTTTTTCTACATTTTTCTCTGCCTCTGTCTGGGATACTCTTTTGTGATCTCTGTCAGAGCAATCAGTGATGGTAGCCAGGCGCCATCTATTTGCGTTGGACTTAGGCTGGTGGAGGCTGTGGTAGTTGTGCTCCATTAGACCTTTGGATTAATCTTTCCCTTGCATCTTTGGTTTTCTTCTTTCTCCCTTGCTCTAGATGGAGTGACACCATTGCAGTATCTTAGATGACCATTCACTAGCTTTTAAGACCCCAGACACTACTTACCAAAGTAGAATGTAGTAACATTTTCTTCATAAACTATGTTATGCCAATGGAGGTAGGTGTACCCAGAGACCATGATCCCCACAGTCCTCAGCCCAATAATTTTGTCCCTCAGGGAGCTTAGATGTGTCTGTGGAGCTTCCATGATCTTGCCTTGTACAAGTTGTGTTGGCTCTCCCAGTATTGTGTACCGTCATCCTTTACCAAAGTTACCACTTATCTATTGTCTATTTAGTGTTTATCCCATCCACCCTTCCCCTCCCTCATAACCATCAAAGGTTGTTTCTATTTGTGTGTAAACCTTTTCATGAGTTTTTACAGTAGGGATCTCAATCAATATTTGTCCTTTTGTGATTGACTTATTTCCCTCAGCTTAATTCACTCCAGGTCTGTCCGTATTGTGAGATGCTTCCCAAGTTCATCGTTGTTCTTTATCCTTGCATAGTACTCCATTGTGTGTATGTAGCATAGTTTGTTTATCAGTTCATCTCTTGATGGGCACCTAGGCTGTTTCCATCTTTTGGCTATTGTAAAGATGCTGCAATGAACATGGGTGTGTATACGTCTATTCGTGTAACAGCTCTTATTTCTCTAGGATATATTCCTAGGCGTGAGATTGCTGGATCATATGGTATTTCCATTTTCAGTTTTTTAAGAAAGCACCATATCGTTTTTCAAAATGGTTGCATTCCCACCAGCAATGCATAAGACTACCAATCTCCAGTCTTCTTGCTAGTAATATCAGGGTGGGATGGTATCTCATTGTGGTTTTGATTTGCATTTCTGGCTAGTGATCATGAGCATTTCCTCATGTGTCTGTTAGCCATTTGAACGTTTTCTTTGGTGAGGTATCTGTTCATACCCTTTGTCCATTTTTTTAATAGGATTAATTGTCTTTTTGTTGTAGAGGTGTTGCATTTTCCTGTATATTTTACTGATTAGGCCTTTGTCAGATTAGACATAGCCAAAAATTTTTTCCCAGTCTGTAGTTTCTCTTTTTACTCCTTCGGTGAAGTCTTTTGATGAATATAAGTGTTTAATATTTAGAAGATACTGGTTATCGAGCTTATTTCCTGGTGTTTGTGTATTGTTAATTGCGGTTTGTATCCTGTTAAGACTGTGTATTAGGGCCTCTTAGCATTGATCCTATTTTTAATTCTGTGATCTTTATAGTTTTTCTTTTGTTTTACATTTAGATCTTTGATCCATTTTGAATTAGTTTTCATGTCTGGCATGAGTTATGGGTCCTGTTTCTTTCTTTTTTTTTTTTTTGATGAACATCCAGTTTCACCAGCACCATGAGACTCTCCTTTCCCCATCCGATGGGCTTTGGGCCTTTGTTGAAGATCAAGTGACCACAGACGGATGGATTTACATCTGGGTTCTCAGTTCTGTTCCATTGTTCAGTGTGTCCGTTGTTGTACCAGTACCAGGCTGTTTTGATTACCGTGGCTATATAGTAGGTTCTTAGGTAAGGTAGTGTGATTCCTGCTACTTTATTCTTCTTCAATAGGCTTTATTTATCTGGGGTCCCTTGCCCTTCCATATAAAGTTAATAATTATTTTTTCCATCTCTTTAAAGAATAGTATTGATATTTGGATTGGGATTGCATTATATTTGTAGATTGTTTAGGGTCTCTACGAGTCAGAATTGATGACAACAGGTTTCGGTTTTTGGGGGGTATAATTAATATTTCACAATGTCTGGGTTTTTTGGGGAGTACAATTAATATTTTCACAATGTTGAGTCTACCTATCCATGAGCATGGTATGTTTTTCCATTTATGTAGCTCTCTTTTGGTTTCTTGCATCAGTGTTTTGTGGTTTTCTTTGTATAGGTCTTTTACATCCCTGGTTAGATTTATTTCTAAGTTTTTTTGGTTTTTTGTTTGTTTTAGAAGTTATTATAAATGGTATGGAAACGCTGGTGGTGTAGTGGTTAAGAGCTATAGCTGCTAACCAAAAGGTCAGTAGTTTGAATCCACTGGACACTCCTCGGAAACCTTGTGGGGCATTTGTATTCTGTCCTCTATGGTCGTTATGAGTTGAAATCGACTTGACAGTAATGGGTTTAGTTTTCATTTTAGTATAAATGATATTGTTTTCCTGATTTTCTTTTTGTTCTTCTCTTTATCGGTGTATAGGAATCCAACAGATTTTGTATGTTTATCTTATATCCTGTTACTCTGCTGAATCTTTCTATCAGTTCCAGTAGTATTCTTGTGGAGCCTTTGGGTTTTCTACGTACAGTTCATATCAACAAATAGGGACAGTTTTACTTCTTCATTGCCAATTTGGATTCCCTTTATTTATTTTTCTTGCCTTATTGCTCTAGCTAGGACTTCTAGCACAAAGTTAAATTGGAGTGGTGATGAACGGCATACTAGTCTTGTTCCTGTTTTCAAGCAGAATGATTTTAGCCTCTCTCCATTAAGAATGATGTTGGCTATTGGTTTTGTATAGATGCCCTTTATTAAGCTGAGCAATTTCCCTTCTATATATATTTTATTGAGAGTTTTTATTGGGAATGGGTGTTGGACTTTGTCAAATGCCTTTTCTGTGTTGATTGAGAAGATCATGTGATTCTATTACTTATGTGGTGGATAACTTTGATTGATTTTCTAATGTTGAAACATCCTTGAATACTTGGTATAATTCTACTTAGTCATGGTGTGTTATTTTTCTTATATGGTGCTGAATTCTATTGGCTAGAAGTTTGTGGGGAATTTTTACATATATATTCATAAGAAATATTGGTCTGTAATTCTGTTTTTTTTGTGGAGTCTTTCTCTGGTTTTGGTATTGTGGTTATGCTGGCATCGTAGAATGAACTTGGCACTATCCTTATTTTTCTGTGTTCTGAAATAGTTTGGTTAGTACTGGTGTTAGCTCTTCTCTGAGTTTTGCGGGATTCTCCAGTGAAGCCATCTGCACCAGGGCTTTTTTGTTGTTGTTTTTGGGAGTTTTTTTTTTTATTATTATTACCTTTCAATCTCTTCTCTTATTACGAGTTTGTTCTGATTTTCAACATCATTGTGTTAGTTTGGGTGGGTAGTGTGTTTCTAGAAATCTGCCCATTTCCTCTAGGTTTTCAAATATGCTGGAGTATAGTTTTCATCGTACTCTGTTATGATCCTTTTTATTTCAGTTGGGTCTGTTGTAGTGTAACCAATTTCATTTCTTATTTGGATTGAGTCCTCTCATGTTTTTCTTTTGTCAGTTTGGACAATAGTTTGTCAATCTTGTTGATCTGTTCAAAGAGCCAACTTTTTGTCTTGTTGATCCTTTCTATTGTTTTTCCATTCTCAATTTCATTTATTTCTGCTCTGATTTTTATTATTCCCTGTTTTCTGGTGTCTATGGGGTTCTTTTGCCATTCTCTTTCTATTTGTTCCGGTTGTTTGGCTAATGTTCCGATTTTGTCCCTTTCTTTTTTGATGTGTGCATCTATTGCTATAAATTGACCTCTGAGCACCGCCTTTGCTGTTTCCCAAAGTTTTTGGTACTATGTCTTTTCATTCTTGTTTGATTCTAGGAATTTTTTTTTTTCATCTTTGATTTCTTCTATTACCCAGTGGTTTTTTTTTTTTTTAAAAAAAGCAGGGTGTTATTTAGTTTCCATGTATTTGAATTTTTCCTTGTTGTTCCTGTTGTTAATTTCTACTTTGATGGTATTGTGATCAGAGAAGACACTTTGTATTATCTCAGTGTTTTCGATTTTGCTGAGTGTTGCTTTGTGGCCTAAGATGTGGTCTAGTCCAAGAAAGTTCCAAGTATTTTAGAAAGAATGTATACTCTACTTCTATGGGTGGAATGTTTTATATATATCTATGAGTTCAAGTTGGTTGAATGTGGCCTTTAGATCTTCTGCATCTTTGTTGAGTTTCTTTCTAGATGTTCTGTCCTTTACAGAGAGTGGTGTGTTGAAGTATCCTACTATTATTGTAGAACTATCAGTTCCTCTTTTTGGTGCTGTTAGAGTTTATTTTATGTTTTTTGGAGCCCTATCATTGGGTGTGCAGATATTAATTATTATTTTTCATGGTGGATTGTCCCTGTAATCATTATGTAATGCCTTTCTTTTTCTTTTATTTTGGATTTTGTTTTAAAGTCTATTTTATCTGAGATTAGTTTTGCCAATCCTGATCTTTTTTGGTAGCTATTTGCTTGATATATATTTTTTCCATCCTCTGATTTTTAATAAGTTTATGTTTTGTTTCTAAGGTGTGTCTCTAGACAGCATATTGATGGATCCTGTTTTTTTATCCATTCTGTCACTCTCTGTCTCTTTATGGGTGCATTTAAGCCACTTACATTCAGTATGATTATTGACCAGTGTGAGTTTATTGCTGCCTTTTTTTAGCGCTTTTTTTTTTAATGGTGTTGATGTTTTCTTCATTCCTCTTACTCTTATGTGCTGAATTCCTTTTGTTTGTGTATTTTTTTTCATTTCTTTCATTTTTGTGTTTACTGAGACTTTATGTTTTCCTTCTTTATTTTGATGAGTAGGTTTGTTATCTTTCTTTTCAGTTACCTTGAAATTTACCCAGTGGGATTCATCTTTGCCTTAGTCTTTCAACTGAAAACTTCAAAATTGAGCATTCTGGACTGTAGCTGGCTTCTATAAACCAGGAGATTATTGATATTTTAGCTTAAATCAGTTAAAAATAATTTTAGAAGTAGCTATAATAATTTACGAAGGCAAAGCACAGGGAAGTGATTATTGGAGAGTTAGGAAATAAAAGAGTTTATTTGCTCATTTTATCATTTAATTATAAAAATCAAATTTAAACAATAACTTAAAATATTTTTACATTGTGTGAAGACAAGATAGAGTATAATATTCTAATACATCATCTTTACATTAAGCAAAGTTTCTATAACCAATATCTTATAATTAAAATAAAAATGAATGTCTGTGTTGGTCTCATAAAAAAAAAAAAGAAGAAGCTATTTAAATGTAATATTTTTTCTTTAAATGATTTCCAAAGAAATTATAAGCTTATAAAACCAAAAAATGAAACCCTTTGCTGTTGAGTCAATTCTGACTCATAGTGACCCTATTGGACAGAGTAGAACTGCCCTATAGGGTTTCCAAGGAGTGGTTGGTGGACTCAAACTACTGACCTTTTGGTTAGCAGCTGAACTCTTAACCACTGCACCACTAGGGCTCCCTTAAGTTTATACACTATTTTAAAAACACGCTTTTTAGTTCTTGACACTAAGTTAATTTTTTAGCTTCTCATTCTAGGTATATACCTCAGAATTAAAAATATATTCTGAAAAATTATACATATATATTTTATTAAACAAAGCTAGGAAAATGTTACTCTTTTTTTTTTACCCTTGTTCAAAAGTAAAATGAATGTGGCAGAATGCCAGACTTGTCAGAACACTGGACAGAGCATATAAATTATATCAAATAAGAGAGAATAATAATTTAAGAGGAAAGAAAGGTTATCCTTCCTGTCACAAGGATAGTCTGGAGATTTAAAAGCCTCTCATTGTTTTCAATAGAATTTTGCAATGAGTAGTCATTCAAAATCTGAAAGAAATCAAATAACTCAAGATATTGCAAGATAATTTAGATTTGAGAGTGGAAAAAAAAAGCTGAAAAATATAAATGTGCTCTATCTATTTTATCCAGGGATATATACACATTGGAGCTTTAACATCCATTATACTGAAATCATGAAAAGATTTTTTATTTGAGTCACATATACTTACACACACATACATGAATAGTGTCTCATTAAAGATTATTCTTGTCCTACTGTAACATCTGTTACTGCATGCAAATTAAGTGTGCTTTGTTAATAGTTTACTTGATTTATATTTATTTGATTTTAAAATGAAAATGAGATAACCTAATTCACAGTCCTTACATTTTTATTTCTTGTCATGAACTATAATAATAAATGCAAGCAGAGTACATATGATTTTCCTTCTTTCCTATCAACAAATACAAAGACCTCTTTAAAAAACTCCAAACATATTTGCAGCTGCAGATCAATCTTTTGAATGTAGCATCTCCTGGATACAGACTATCTTACTTTGCAAGGAGTATTATATTAGAAATAATAAACATTATGGTCTAATCTTATTTTTCCTGCCCTTATCAATAAAAATCCAAAGGTAGAAAGTTTTTTTTTTTCTTTTTTTACTATCTCATGGTAATGTACTAGTTTTCTAGGGATGCCATTAAAAAAAAAAAACACACACAAACTGGTTGACTTAAAACAAAGGAAATATATTGTGTCACAGTTAGGGAGGCTAGAAGTCCAAATCAACATGTTGGCCTGGCCGTGCTCCTTCCAAAGTCTCTAAAAAGAACAACCTTTTGCCGTCGAGTCAATTCCAGTCATAGTGACCCCACAGGACACAGTAGAACTGCTCTATACAGTTTCCAAGAAGTACCTGGTGGATTTGAACTGCTGGCCTTTTGGTTAGTAGCTCTTTAGGGGAACGTTATTTCCTGTCTCATCCAGCTTCTGGGAGGAACAAGCATTCCTTGCTTTAGATTCATCTTCACATGGCCCTTCTTCCTCTTTCTCTCTGTGTCTCTGCTCTTTCATAAGGACAACACTCAGGTTGGATTAGGACTCACTCTACTCCAGTATCACCTCTTATTATATGGTATGATACCCAAAATGATAACATCTTCAAAGACCCTATTTCCCAAAGAGTTCGTATTCACAGGTACATGGGGTTAGCGTCTCAACATATCTTTTAGGGAGACACAATTTAATCTATAACAGATCATTGAATAGATACCTCCAAAAGTGTTTGTGTGTGTGTGTGCGCGCTCTTCTTAGGTATAACTAAGATATTTAATTTGTAATTAAGAGAAATTTCAACTGAAAAAAAAATTTTTTTTTTAAGGAGTAGATAAAAGAAAACTATTGACCCTTTTCAGAAAACTGTTATAAAGATATAATCACTTTTTCTACCTCAGAGACTATTAACTCTCTGTGTTAATTTTCTGTGACTGCTGTAAACAAATCACTAAAAACTTGGTAGCTTAAAGCAGCACAGAATTATTCTCTTATAGTTCTGGAGGCCAGAAGTCTAAAATCAAGCTGTTTTTGGCTCTGCCCTCATTCTGGAGGCTCTACGGGAGAATCCATTCCTTACCTCTTCCAGCTTCTGGTAGCCACCAACACTCCGAGGCATTTGGCTGCATCTCTCTCTGCCTTCATCTTGACATCACCTTCTCTTTTGTATGAAAACTCCCTTTGACTCTGTTTTGAAAGGGTACGTGAGATTGTAGTTAAGGCCTACTCAGATAATCCAGGATAAACTCCTCCTCTTTGGATTCTTAACATGATCACATCTTTATTCATATAAGGTATTAGTCACTCTTTTGCCATATACAGTGATATTCACAGGTTCCAGGTTAAGCAACATCATGATAAGTGGAGAAAATATTGAAGTTGTTAAGGATTTCATTTTAATTGCATCCACAATCAATGCCATAGAAGTGGCTGTCAAGAAATCAAATGACATGTTGGATTGGGAAAATCTACTGAAAAAGACCCCATCATAATATTAAAGAGCAAAGATGTCACTTTGAGGACTAAGGTGAGTCTGATCCAAGCCATGGTATTTTCCATTGCTTCATATGCATGGGAAACCTGGACAATGAATAAAAGAAGACCAAAGAAGAACTGTTGCCTTTGAATTATGGTGGTGAAGAAGAATATTGAATATATCATGGACTGCCAGAAGAACAAACAAATCTGTACTTGGAAGAAGTACAACTACAATGTTTTTTAGAAGTGAGGATAGCAGGAATTTGGACATGTTACTGGGAGGGACCAGTCCCTGGGGAAGGACATGATACTTGGTAGAGGCTCGGCAAAAAAATGAGGGAGACCCTCAGTGAGATGGATTGACACAGAGGCTGCTACAATTGGCTCAAACACAACAACAATTGTGAGGATGGTGTGGGACCAGGCAGTGTTTCATTATGTTATACATAACGTAGCTGTGAGACAGAACCGACTCGTCAGTACCTAACAACAATATCTTTAGGAGGCCATTTTTCAGCCTATCACTTTCACCTACATTTTCACATTTTTTTTCTTTATTTTCTCTTCCAGTACTTTTAATTAAAACAGGCTATGAGATTTTATGAGAATTTATAAACTATTGTCAGTTTTAATGATTGATGTGTTCCACAGACATTACCATCGCTGTGTAAATTTATCTAACTACTACTATCCTCATTGGCCCTGGACTTGTGAAGAATAGTACTCACACAGTATTACGTGATGTGATCACATAGCAAAGTGCTTTCTTGCTTCACTAAAGGCATTTCAATTAAAAAAAAAAAAAAAAGATAAGTGCCATGACTTCATGTTTCTGGTAAAATAACAGAAATCTGTGTTCAGTCAGAATTCAGCCTGGAAGTTAACTTTCTCACACACAGGAGATGCTCAAAATCTTACTCAGTATTTCAGCATAAGGAAAACCTAGAAGCATAATGGAAACAGTTACATAGCCAAGTTTATCCTACAAAAAAAAAAAGGAATCTAAAATCCTAGTAATGAACACTTAAATCATAGAGTATTGGAGGAGAGAAATGCCTCTTTGGTAATACTATTAACAATGATCCAAAAATTGAAACTACTTCTTTTTTTTTTCTTTTTTTAGATGGAAGGGGTTCTGCTTCAAGGAAACAACAATCCACATCAGACTGATTTAGTTGCAAACACTGTGGGATACCTAGGAGGAAAGCAGTCAAGTGTAAGCAATGAAAGACAAGTTCAGACTGCACCACAGCAGATCCAATCTAACAGTTCCTTTTTGGCAAGACATTGGAAATCAATACTAGAAACACACTATATATTATCTATAGTGATTTTGTATTACTGTGCTTAGTCAAGTACTTGATGAAACGTATACCTATATTTATTTAAAATTTTGACCCCTGACTTTTGCTCTGGAAACCATTGCTTAAATGTAAAACTAGCATCTCTATTTGAATGCTCAATATGTGTCTCACACATAACTATTTCAAGCAGAATTCTTGGTCATTTTCTTCGTTATAAAACCCTGCTTTTACTGCAGCTAAAACCCAGGTAACAATGTCATACTAGGTGTATATAATGACAAATCTCCTCCATGTGTGGTAATGGAAAACAATTTTGGTCTTTGTCTTTGGTTCTAGTGACGTAACCATGAAAGTATTTGAGAAGTCTTTATCTGAAACCTCCAGACCACACCTGAGGATTTGTGTTAATAAGTGAGGGCTGACCAGACCAAGGAAGGTACAGCTAGTAAAAAAAAAAAAATAGTAGACCTATGTAAACTAGCCTCAGGAGGCATGATTTAGCCTATCATGCTTATTCAATGAGAGCTCAATCATGATTTGTTGAGAAGAGCTCTGTACAGGGAGGCTCAGAGAGGTTCCTAGTTGGTGAAGAGTGTGTGGTACATACCTTCTTTTTGGTTTATGGGAGATTTGCATTGGAAATCTTCCCAAACCTCACTCATCTGTCTCTTTAATGTGACAATCCTGATTTATATCCTGTTGCTATAATAAATTTACAGTCCTAAGTATAGACTTTCTGTGAGTTCCATGAGTAGTTCCAGAGAATTCTCAAACCCAAAGGAGTAGGGGAAGCCAGCAGGTAAAAGTTATGGAAACCAGGGGAGGTCCTTAAGCTTGCAACTGGCATTCTGAAGAGGTAGTGGGAAAACCAAAACTGTGGCCAGTAGGTCAGAAGTAAGGGTGTCATATGGATGCCCCAAACTTGCAGCTGATGTCTGCCTATATGGTAGTCTGAAGAACAGTGTCTTTGAAACTTTTGAGGTCTGCCCTTATGCCAGGTGGCTATGGTCAGAGAGAGAAAGTGTCTTGTGTGGGCAGATGGTGTCAGTAACGAGGAATAATTGATTATTCCTCACATTCCACGGATCTGATTTATGCTGATTTTTATCCATGACTCCCCAATCCCTTTCTGCTCCTACTTTTACTTAAGCCTGACTCTGCTGCCCATTAAATTGATTTCATCATCGTCTGAAATAATTTTATTTGTTTATACATGGAAACCCTGATGGCATAGTGGTTATATAAGTGCTATTCCCTTCTGAGTTGAGGGTATTCTGTACTTTAGCCTGCTTACTTCACTGCTGTCTTTTTTCCTCCAACTTATTTTGAGTGTTTCGACAAAGAGTTTTCACTTATAATAGTGAAAGACATTATAGTGACAATGCTGACACTCAAAAAAGGACAAAGGAAAATTATAAGTCTTCATGATAATATGCAAATCTTACTGTCATTTTAAATACCTTTCAAAGCATGGTTAAAGAAATGGAGATTAAGAATAAGCAGTTAATTAGGGATTGGTAAAGTCATCTCTCATTGTGAAAAGTACAGTAAAGACTGGTCAACAGGTACAAGAACAGCAATTGAGATGTGTTCATAGAATTTAAGAATGTGAAGAGGGAAAAAAAGGTCATTTATCAATATGATTTCCTAGAAAACACCTATATCAATCAAAAGGAGAAAGAAGTCAGACCAACAATTAGAATGGACAGGATTTATTGTAATGCATTTTTAACTAAGTAGGAAATTATGACTGTGGCATTTAAAACCCACCATTCCTAGGGCTAAAGAAGGAAAGGTAAGAGGATAAAATTATTAAAATTCAGAAATTTAGAAGAGCCATCTTTACAATTTGAACTTAGATGACTGAGGAAGAGGTACTGTTCATCTGGAGTTGGACAATCTTTTGTGTAAACTTGTAAATCTCAAAGTATTGTTCTTTGTCCTCACTTGGGAATTGAAGAGGGTAATAATAATAATGACACATGATTGTTTTAAATATTAAATGGGTTAATATACACATAGGAAGTGCATTAGTATATTGCCTGGCATGCAATAATCACAAATTTTAGGTTTCAGTATTATCATTATTTTTTGCCTTCAAGTTTAAGTGTTTTCATCTATTCTGAAATACCAAAGAGGATTTTAGTACCTCTCGTGTTATAGTTGGAAACCCTGGTGGGGTAGTGGTTAAGAGCTATGGCTGTTAACCATAAAGGTCGGCACTTCAAATCCACGAGGCACTCCTCGGAAACCCTGTGGGGCAGTTCTACTCTGTCTTATAGGGTCGTTTTGAGGCAGAATTGATTCTATGGCAACAGGTTAGTGTTATAGTTGGAAACCCTGGTGATGCAGTGGTTAAGTGCTACAGCTGCTATGAAAAGGGTGCAGTTCGAATCCACCAGGGGCTCTTTGGAAGCTCCATGATGGAGTTCTACTCTGTCCTACAGGGTCACTATGAGTCAGAACTGACTCAATAGCAATGGGAATGTTGTAATTGATTATCAAATTCCATTGCTCTGTTTTTTATTTCTAGCTTTTCTTTGCTTATTTTGCCTTTTTTCTTGATGAAGAGAAACACATTTACTTGATTGCAATTAGCAGATAATTTTGACAATTTGGTTTACTTAATTAGCTATATTATGAAAAAGAATTTCCCTGTGAATTTGTGTAAACTTTTTCTCTTCTGATGATGTTTTTCCTCAATACACGTGTGTGCATGTTTAACAAAACAGGTACTTGTGCAGTCTTAATATTAGAGGCAATGCTTTAGGATGCTTTCCTCAAGTTTTCCCTAATGAAGTCTGTGTCTCTAATCAGTTTTGTAGCTAGGGAAAAATACTGATGTGTGAAATAGGTTTCACAATTCTTCACAAGTAAATGGTGACCAAAAAGGGCAGCTCCCATATTTGCATCTTCGAGTCCCTAATAGTAGATCGAGTATGTATGGAGGCAATCATTAATATGCAATTGATATAGAGATAAGGGAGAAATAATATGGTATCTCCCGGGTTTCTAATACCATGGCAACAGTGAGACAGAAGCTATAAGAAGAAGTCCATTAATTATACCTTGAGTAAAACAACATAAATAAAATATTCATGATAAGACTTTTATATTGCATTGCATTTGTTTTCTAGGACTGTGACAACAAAGTATCGCACAGCAGGTTGCTTAAAACAAACAAACAAAAAATTATTATCTGACTGCTCTGGAAGCTAGAAGTTCTAATTCAGGGTTTTGGCAGAGCCATGCTCTCACACAAGGTTATAGGGGGAAGGCCATCTCTTGTCCCTCCCAGCTTCCGGTACTGCCAGACATTCCTTGGCCTCTATAATCACATGCATTCTTCCCTCTCTCTCTCTGTCCCTTTTCCGTTTTTATGAGGACATGAGCCATATCAGATTAGAATCCATTCTACTTCACTGTGGCCCCATGTTAATTTAATTGATAACATCTTTGAGGACCCTATTTGAAGAGAAGGTCACATTTATAGGTTCTGGGATATTATGGATTGAATTATGTCCCCCCAAATGTGTGTCAACTTGCTTAGGCCATGATTCCGAGGATTGTGTGATTGTCCACCATTTTGTCGTCTGATGTGATTTTCCTATGCGTTTTGAATCCTACCACTACGACATTAATGAGGCAGGGTTAAAGGCAGTTATTTAATGAGGCAGAACTCAGTCCACAAGATTGTGTTATGTTTTAAGTCAATCTCTTTTGAGGTATAAAAGAAAGAAGTGAGCAGAGAGATATGGGACCTCTTACCACAAAGAAACCAGAGCCAGGAGAATAACGTGTCTTTTGGAGCTGGGGTCCCTGAGCTGAAAAGCTGGCTTCTTGACCAGGAAGATTGATGACAAGGACCTTCACCCAGAGCTCACAGAGAGAAAAAAAGCCTTCCCCTGGAGCTGGCACTCTGAATTTGAGCTTCTAGCTTCTAGACTGTGAGTGAATAATTTTTCTTTGTTAAAGCCATCCACTCGTCGTATTTCTGTTATAGCAGCACTGGATGACTAAAACATGGATGGGGGTTAGGACTTCAAGATATATTTTTGTAGGTCACAGTTCAATCCATAAAATACACATCATATTCTATAGCACTGGGAGAAGAAGATGTTTTCAATTAAATCTACAGTCATTTTTCTTCATGATCCAAGATAACATATATTACTAGATTTGGCACATAGCCAAGTGTTTTGAATTGAAATATATTTCCCCCAAATACTTATTGTAAATACTAACCTCTATGCCCGTGGTTATAATCTCATTTGGGAATGGTAGTCTTTGTTATGTTAACGAGGCAGTATTAGTGTAGGGCTATTTCTTTTGAGATATAAAAGATTAAACAAAGGAGAAGAGAGAAAGATGGAGTAAGATAGATGCCAAAGACACATGGAGATCTCCAAAGAACCGGGAGGCAGAAGCTGAAGAGATAAGGTCCTTCCTCCAGAACCGACAAAAAGAAAAAGTCTTCCCCAAGAACCAGCACCCTGAATTCGGACTTCTAGCCTCCTAAATTGCAGGAAAATAAATTTCTTATTGTTAAAATAATCCATTTGTGGTATTTCTGTTATAGCAGCATTAGATAACTAAGACACCAAGAAAAGATGTTAAGTGAAAGATATTCAGAATTAAATTACAGTGGATGGTATATTTATTCCTGATAAAGATGCACAAGAGTTTTTATACATTTAACTACTGACTTCCTTAGATTTTAAAGTAGATTGTAGTGATAACTAAATTTGGATGGGCAATTTCATGCTGAAACAAGTAAAACACAACACTACTTGGTGTAAAATAAACAAACCTGCCCTATAGGAAATAATATATGTTGTCTTTTTAGAAAAAAACATTAATTTATATTAACATGATATATCAAATTATATTAGATTTGTGGTGAATTGTTGTAAAATAGCAACAAATTATTTATTTATGTAAATCATCAATAAGAAATATTAATAATGCAATATCTTATTTACTTAGCATTCAATACATATGGGTTCAAATTTCTATCTTTTTTAGTTTCGCAGAATGGAAATAGAAAATCTCAGATAACTGATAGTCTTCCTGTAAGGTTTTTTCTTTCCTTTCTTTTTAATTCACTCAGATCCTTAGTCTGAAATCTGAGTTTTTCTTCTGCCCTCCGACAGCCACCTGCAGCTCTCTTTTTCCTGATGAGATAAAGTACCATCTACACTAATCTGTAGGTCCATAAGATTGATGATTTTGTTCCATAGGTTTCATTCTGCATTCAGCCTCTCCTTTACACTTTAATGATATATGTTGAGATAAGAGTATATCTTCACACTATTTCCCTTTTCACAACTGAATTGATAAGCTGTGAAGGACAGACTTGATCAATACAGACAACACCAACTCTTCTTTGATTATCTTGTTGACTGCAAATGCATTTGTTTTCAGAGTCCTTGGAACAAATGTTTCCCTTTCAGAGATAGCAAATCTAAATACTATTATCTTGGAAATGCTTTTATCATATATCTAAAGTATCATTTTCTTTATATAACTTATAAAACTGATTTGCATTTTTTAATTAACCTGTCCTTAATTAACCAATATGAAGAAAATGATGCTGACAGTTCATTAAGAGCAGCCTGAGTTTCCTTTGACAATCTTCTTAGAATTGTTTTCAATATAATTTGAAGTCCTTATTTTACTTTCATTCAAAATAAGGTATTCTAACCTTTTGCTGTGTAGTGTATCACTCACATTTTAGGCTTTATTTAGTATTTTGGATCCTTTTGGTCACTCTACTCTTGAAAACGCATCCTTGTGCTAGAATAACAATGAATTTCATATATATATATATATATTTCCAATCTTAATTTAATGAATTCCAAAAATACAAATCCATATTTATAAAATTAATTTAAATGTTATGCAATGAGTTTTCTTTTCATAGAATGAATCCTAAATTTGAAACAGATTCAACATAGTTTAAATTTAAAATATAGTGCAATAGCGAGTGTTCTTTTCATAGAATGAATCCTAAATTTGAAATAGATTCAACATAGTTTAAATTTAAAATATAGCGCAATAGAAGACAACATAGGACTAGTAAAAAGTTATATGTTCTTATCATTAGCCAACGTTCTTTTTTTTTTTTTTTCCAAATTATTTACACCCTGGTTATAGGGTTGCTATAGGGTCACTGTGAGTCAGAATCGATTTGATAGCAATGGGTTTGGTTTACGGTTTGATATCCCTTGCTATCACACTGTGCATTTTGCAGCTTACCTATGCAAAATCCCTGTTATGGATGGAATTGTGTCTCAAAAAAATATGTGTCAACTTGACTAGGCCACAATTCCCAGTGTTGTGTGATCATGCTCCATTTTGTGATCTGATTATCTTTCATTTTGTGATGTCTTGTAAATCCTAGCTCTGTGGCTGTGATTATGGTCCCATTTGCAAGTGAGTTGTCTGTTATGCTAATGATGCAGGAGTGGGTCATGTTGATGAGGATTAGGGTAGGATGCAACACCCTTACGGTGGTCACAGCTCTGACCCCATGTAAGGGATTCAACAGTTTCAATATGTAAATCGTTGTTATTGTTAGGTGCCATTGAGTCAATTCCTACTCATAGTGACACTGTGCACAATAGAACGAAACACTGCCCAGTCCTGCACCATCCTCGCAATCGTTGTTATGCTTGTGCCCATTGTTGCAGCCACTGTGTCAATCCATCTCATTGGGAGTCTTCCTCTTTTTTGCTGACTCTTTACTTTGCCAAGCATGATATCCTTCTCTCGTGACTAATCCTTCCTGACAAAGTAACCAAAGTATGTAAGACACAGTCTCGCCATCCTTGCTACTCAAGAGCATTCTGGTTGTACTTCTTCCAAGGCAGGTTTGTTCACTCTTTTGGCAGTCCATGGTATATTCAATATCCTTCACTAACACCACAATTCAAAGGCATCAATTCTTCAGTCTTCAATATCCATTGTCCAGCTTTTCACGTGCATATCAGGCAATTGAAAACACCGTGGCTTGGGTCAGGTGCACCTTAGTCCTCAAGGTGACATCTTTGCTTTTCAACAACTTAAAAAGGTCTTTTGCAGCCAATTTGCCCAATAGAATGAGTCTTTTGATTTCTTTTCCATGGGTGCTGATTGTGGATCCAAGTATCCAAGTAAGATGAAATCCTTGACAACCTCAATTTTTTCTCCATTTATCATGAAGTGGCTTTTTGGTCTAGTTGTGAGGATTTTTGTTTTCTTTATGTTGAGGTGTAATCCATACTGAAGGCTGTGATCTTTGATCTTCATCAGTAAGTGCTTCAATTCAACCTTCACTTTCAGCAAGCAAGGTTGTGCCATCAGCATAATGCAGGTGTTAAAGAGTTTTCCCCGAATCCTGATGTCCTATTCTTCTTCATATAGTCCAGCTTCTTGAATTACTTGCTCAGCATACAGTTTGCATAGGTATGGTGAAACAATACAACCCTGACCCACACCTTTCCTGACTTTAAACCATGTAGTATCACCTTGTTCTCTTTGAATGACTGCCTCTCAATCCACATAAAGATTTCTCATGAACACAATTAAGTATTCAGGAAGTCCCATTCTCCACAATGTTATCCACAATTTGTTATGGTTCACACAGTCGAATGCCTTAGTATAGTCAATAAAACACAGGTAAACATCTTTCTGGTATTCTCTGATTTCAGCCAGGATCCATCTGACATCAGCAATGATATCCCTGGTTTCAAGTCCTCTTCTGAATCCAGCATTATTTCTGGCAGTTCCCTGTTAATATGAAACAGATAGTGTTAACTGTGCTGGCAGAACAGAAGAGCTGTTAAAAGATTGTCTAGAAGTTGAATAAACAGGAGTCATACCTTACCAACATGAAATAAGGTTAAAACAACCCTTGAAATACTACCCCCTCCTTAGTGTTCTTCTAGTCCCTTCTCCATTTTTACAGGCTCCACATAACAGAGGAACAAAGTGTGACCACTGTTTGACCTTCTTTTGCCCACAAAAGAGGACAGGACAATGTAGTGCAAAGAGTACTCCACCTTGAGTATCAGCGGGGTTCCAGATACTCCCGCAACCTAATTAGTATGCAAAGAAACCCACTAAATATTCATTACTCTATTGTTTTCACTGAACCCATATAAGCCCTAGCTTTGCCCCACCTTTCTGAGTCAGACTTTTGGAGCAGCCTATGAGCCCTCTCTGACTCCTTTTACTTGTCACAAGTAAAATAAACCTGTCAGAGTTAAATCCAAAATTGTCTCGTCTGTGTATTCTTACAAGAGACAGGCAAGGACCCAATGAGTCCAGAGGGCCTCAGTGCCCTCAGCGGTAACAGATATACTGCTGCAGCAGCTTTTGAATGATCTTCAGCAAAATTTTGCTTTTATGTGATATTAATGATAACACAACCCAGTGCCATTGATATTAATGATATTGTTCGATAATTTTCTCATTCAGTTGGATTACCTTCCTTGGGAATAGAAATAAATATGGATCTCTTCTAGTTGGTTGGCTGGGTAACTGTCTTCCATTTTACTTGAAATAGGCTAGTGAGCACTTCCAATGCTGCATCTGATTGTTGAAACAACTCAATTGGTATTCCATCAATTCCCAGCACTTCGTTTTTCACCAGTGTCTTTAGTGTAGCTTGGACTTTGTCCTTCAGTACCATTGTTTCCTTTTCCTTCTGAAACAGTTGAAAGTCAACCGCTTCTTTTTGGCACAGGGACTCTGTGTATTCCTTTCATCTTCTTTTGATGCTTCCTGCATTGTTTAATATTCTCCCTGTAGAATCTTTTAGTATTGCACCTCAAGGCTTGAATTTTTTTTTTTCAGTTCTTTCAGCTTGAGAAATGCTGAGCATGTTCTTCCCTTGTGGTTTTCTATCTCCAGCTCTTTGCACATGTCATCATAATACTTTGTCTTCTCAAGCTGCCCTTCGAAGTCTTCTGTTCAGCTTTTTTACTTCACCATTTTTTCCTTTTGCTTTAGTTACCCGACATTCAAGAGAAAGATTCAGAGTCTCTTCAAAGATCCATACAGGTCTTTTCTTTCTCTCCTTTTTCATGACCTCTTGCTTTCTTCATGTATGATGTCCTTTATGTTACTCCATGACTCATCTGGTCTTTGGTCATTAGTGTTCAATGCGTCAAATCTATTTTTGACATAGTCTCTAAATTCAGGTGGGATATACTCAAGGTCATGCTTTGGCTTTTGTCGACTTTTTCTAATTTTTTTCACTTTCAACTTGAACTTGCATATGACTAATTGATGGTCTTATCTGCAGTCTACCCAGGCCTTGGTATGACTGATGCTATTGAGCTTTTCCATTGTCTCTTTTCACAGATGTAGTCGATTTGATTCCTGTGCATTCTGTCTGGTGAGGTCTACACGAATAGTCGTTTATGTTGGTGAAAAAAAGTAAATTCAGTGAAGAAGTCGTTGGTCTTGGAAAATTCAATTGTGCAATCTCTGGCATAGCTTCTATCACCAAGGCCGTATTTTCTAACTACCAATCCTTCTTTGTTTCCTTTTCTTTGTTTTCAACTTGCAGATTCCAACCACCAGTAATTACCAGAACATCCTGATCAATGTTTGATCAATTTCAGACTGCAGAAGTTGGTAAAAGTTTTCAATTTCTTTATCTTTGGCCTTAGTGATTGGTGCTCAACTTTGAATAATTGTCATATTTACTCGTGTTCCTTGAAGGCATATGGTTAGTATCCTATCACTGGCGGCATTGTACTTCAGGATAGACCTTGAAATGTTCTTTTTGACCATGAATACTATACCATTCCTCTTCAATTTATCATTCCTGGCACAGTAGACCACATGATTGTAAATTTAGTGACATCATTTACATTCTTAGAGTTGTGCAAACATTCTCACCTTCCTTTTGTCAGTAGCTTCTCCCTCATAAACATAAACATATTGCCCCCTTCTTTCGCATCCAAATGTTCTAGTTGCTATTGTCAGTTTGATCCTATATAGATAGACCTTCAAAGAGCACAATGTTCAAGACAGCCATTCTTTACTAGTTAAGCTAAACTATCGTTTGGTTTTAAGAAGACTTCAGAGGATAATGCTGATATAAGCTTTAAAGATTATCTCAGCTCAGGGCAATAGTTTCAGGAATTTGTCTAGCCTCCATGGCTCCAGAAAGTCTGGAGTCCTAGAGAATTTGAAAATCTTTCAATATTTTCCCCCTTTTGATCACAGTTCTTCTTTAGAATCTTAGATCAAAATACTCAGTAAAGGTAGCAGGACACCATCCAGTTCTTTGTGTCTCCTGGCAAAGGAGGCAGTTGTTCAAGGAGGCAGTTAACCACAAATTGCATACCTTCATCCTATTTTTATACTCTTCTTCTTCCTGTTGCTGCAGATGACTAGAAACCACTTGTTGTGCCTTGGATGTCCACTTGCTATCTTTTAATACCCCAGGCACTATGCAACAAAAGAGGTGGTAGAACAGAAGCACTAAACATGTTATTAGGCTAATTAATTGGGAAGTCCTCAAAACCATGACTGTAAACCTCCAAACTGAGGAAACGAATCCCATAGGGTTTTGGGTTGTACATAAGCACCTTTACCAGCTAGTTTTTTTGTTCATTTTTTTTTTTTTTGCTGTTGTTGTTGTGTATTTTTGTCATTGTTTAGGTATGTCTTTGATATAACTTTTGCCAATTCAACTTTTTACAGGTGTACAACTTATTGATAGGAATTGCAATAATTGACTTGCAACCCTAGCCTTAATCAATGCAATTTTTAACACCATTAAGATCCCCTTTCCCCCTCCTTCCTGCCCATGACCCAGCAATTCCACTCCTAGGAGTAGTCCCAAAAACTTGAAAGCACAAATTCAAACAGAGACTTGTACATCAATATTCATAGCAGCACTATTCGCCTAGCCAAAATGTGAATAATCTAAATGCACATCAAGAGATTAATGGATAAACAAAATGTTGTACATATGTACAACGGGATACTACATAACTGGTAGGAGAAATGAAGTCTTGATACATGGTATAATCTTGATGCAGCTGGAAGACATTATGCTGAGTGAAATAAATCAATGACAAAGGAAAAATATTCCATGACTTCACTTACATAAAAAAAGGCAAATCTATACAGACCCACATTATATTTTAAAGATAAAAAATGCAGTTGATTTTGAATTGATTCCAACTCATGGTTAAACACTGTGTGTCAGAGGAGAAGTGTGTTACATAGTGTTTCCAGTGGCTGATATATCAGAAGTAGATTGCCAGGCCTTCCTTCTAAGATGCCTCTTGGTGCACTGCAACCCAAGTCAGAGTTAGGTTTGCACCAACTGGGGACTCCATTTTTCAAAGATAGCACTTGGAAATCCAGTTTCTCCAGGCAGATGAGTTTCATAATTTGTACAAATTTTTCTCACCACACATCTGTCAGTTTTTCATACAATGGTGGCTTGCATGTTGCTATGATGTTGGAAACTATGCGGCTGGTATGTTAAATACCATCAGGGTCACCCATGGTGAACAGGTTTCAGCGGAGCTTTCAGACTCAAAAAGACTAGGAAGAAGGATCTGGTGGTCTAATTCTGAAAAAAAAATGGCCAGTGCAAACCTTATAAATAGTAGTAGGGTATTGCTTGATGTAGTGCTGGAAAATGAGTCCCTCAGGATGGAAGGCACCCAAAATACCCCTGGCGAAGTGCTGCCTCCTCAAAGTAGAGTTGACCTTAATGAAGTGGATGGAGTCAAGCTTTTGGGATTCAGAATGAATCTATTAATAATCAGAACATGGAATATATGAAGTATGAATCTAGGAAAACTGGAAGTCATCAAAAATTAAACGGACCACATGAAGATTGATATCCTAGGGAGTAGTGAGCTGATATGGACTGGTATTGGCCATACTGAATTGAACAATCATGTGATCTACTATGCCAGGAATGACAAATTGAAGAGGAATGGTGTCACATCCATCATCAAAAAGAACATTTCAAGATCTATCCTGAACAACACTGTCAGTGCTAGAATAACATTCATATGCTTAGAAGGAAGACCAGTTAATACAACTCTTATTCAGATTTACTCACCAACCACTAAACCTAAAGATGAAGAAATTGAAGATTTTTACTAACTTCTGCAGTCTGAAATTGATCAACATGCAGTCTAAATACATTGATAGCTACTAGAGTTTTTTTTTTTTTTTTTTTTTTTTTTTAGTGATTAGAATGGGAAAATTGCAAACAGAGAAAAAAAAATCAGTGGTTAAAAAGTATGGCCTCGATGATAGAAAAAAAGCAGGGGATCTTGTGACAGAATTTTGCAATATCAAGGACTATTTCATTGCAGATATGTTTTTTCAACATTAACACTGACTTTTTTTTTTATATACAAGTGGGCCTTGCCAGATGGAATACATAGGAATCAAACAGACGACATACGTGGAAAGAGAGGATGGAGTAGCTTAACATCATCAGCCAGAACAAGGCCAGAGACCGAATGTGAAACAGATCATCCACTGCTTATGAGCAAGTTCAAATTGAAGCTGATGAAAAGTAGAGCAAGACCACAAGAGCCAAAATATGATCTGAGGAGGCGGGGCCAAGATGGCTGACTAGGTAGAAGCTACCGCGATACCTCTTGCAACAAAGACTCAGAAAAACAAGTGAATCAATTACATACATGACAATCTATGAACCCTGACCATCAAACACAGAACTAAAGAGTTGACCTGAGTGACAGGGGACTGAAAAGCTGAGCCCTGAAGCAGCAACTGCTTCTGGAACTGGCATCCCGTGACACAGCCTTGAGCCCTTGGTGTTCCCTGGTGCCAGAGTGGTGGGGCTGATTGTGGCTTACTGAGACAAGGCAAGCACAGGACACAGCCTTAACTCTTAGCCCCCTGGAGTAACCTCGGTAGAGACTCAGCCAGCGCAAGCAGGCTGCACACTGTCGCAGCTGACAAGACAATGAGCAACCACGGGGAAGCAGCGACTGTTTTTGGAGCCTGAACCAAGCATCCCGGTCAGAAAACCTTGGTGCTGGGATTTGGACTAGGAATGGAGGAGCTGATCACGGCTTCCTGAGATGGCGCAAGCACAGGATGCAGGCCTGACCCTTGGGGGCAATCTCAACCCAGCCAGCACACACAGACTACACGCCCCACTGGAATCTCAGATAAAACAGTCACCACCACTCAAGATAAGCACTTTGTCTATATTGCTGCTCGAGCTACTCTTTCCTATCTATCTGATCCCTCCCCACCCTGCCCCGGGAGGCTTCATTAACACTGGAATTTCCCGGGTCAGGGAGTGAAGTGCTCTGCGCCTTTTTTTTTTCCTAACCCATTCTTCTGGCCTGAGAGAAGCAATAACTAACAACCCAAGGTGGAAAATCCTTCCCTGACCACCCTAAACTGAAATAAAAATACAGAACCAGCTCCAGCCAAGCATATGAGATCCACAGTCTTTGGCTTTCATCCCTACAGGGAACAAGGTGGCTATTATAATACAAAGGAAATTCTGATAGAGATCTGACTGTAATTGTTTTAGTGGAGCAGTGGAAAGACAAGTTTTGGAGGTCTGATAACTCTCTAACGTATTAAACAGACCCCTCACTGATCCACAGCAAGGAACTGAGGGCTAAAGCTCCACCCAAACCACCTAGCCACCTGCTAAAGGGGTCTAATGATAGTGACGCCTACCGATCTTTAGAGGTACAAGCAATGGGTGTCTAAGGTACAGCTGTAGAGCCCACCCACCAAAGTGCTCTAGGAATAGAGACACACCTACCTCACTGGCATATGGGGGAAGGCTGTCAGCATCCTGCCCTTCTTGGAGTGTGACCCCCTGCCGCTACTAGAATCTCGTGCATACAACTATCACCACTACTCCTTCAAGTTAATAGCTGACAGCCTACACCACACACTTGGTGACCCAAAATCAGAACACATAACCTGATTCTATTCAACAATAGTGAATGGACACTTAGGCTTATATATCTGGTAACAGCTCAAACCAGCTGGTAATAGGACATAAGCGATTCAAAGGCTACAACAATCAAGACAGTGCAATCTAGTAGCCCATCTGGGTATATTGAAACAAAACAAAACAAGAAGATAAGACTCAGTAAGCAAATATAAAATAAATCATTACAATGTGTTATAGATGGCTCGGACACAGCAATCGATACCAAATCACCTAAAGACACAAAAAGACCATGATTGCTTCCACAAATCTCCAAATTAAAGAATCAAAATCTTTCCCAAATGAAGATACAATCCTGGAATTTTCAGATGCAGAATATAAAAAACTAATATACAGAATGCTTCAAGACATTGGGGATGACCTGAGAAATCAAATAAGACAATCAACCGAAAAAGCCAAGGAACCCACTAATGAAGCAGTTGAAGATACCAAAAAGATTATTCAAGAACATAGGGGAAAAATTACAAGCTGTGAGAATCCATAGAGAGACAGCATTCAGAAATCCAAAAGATTAACAGTAAAATTACAGAATTAGACAACTCAATAGGAAGTCAGAGAAGCAGAATTGAGCAATTGGAATGCAGAGAGGGGGAGTGGGAGGATAAGGCAATTGACACCAATATAGTTGAAGAGAAATCAGGTAAAAGAATTAAAAAGATTAAGAAACTCTAAGAATCATGTGGGACTATATCAAGAAGAATAACTTGCATGTGATTGGAGTTCTAGAACAGGGAGGGATAACAGAAAATACAGAGAGAATAGTTGAAGATCTGTGGCAGAAAACTTCCCTGGCATCGTGAAAGATGAAAGGATATCTATCCAAGATGCTCATCAAACCCCATTTAAGACTGATCCAAAAAGAAAATCACCAAGACATATTATCATCAAACTTGCCAAAACCAAAGATAAAGAGAAAATTTTAAAAGCAGCCAGGGATAAAAGAAAAGTCACCTACAAAAAAAAAAAGGAGAATCAATAAGAATAAGTTCAGACTACTTAGCAGAAACCATGCAGGCAAGAAGGCAATGGGATGACATATATAGAGCAGTGAAGGAGAAAAACTGCCAGCCAAGAATCATATATCCAGAAAAACTCTCTCTCAAATATGAAGGTGATATTAAAACATTTACGGATAAACACAAGCTTAGAGAATTTGCAAAAGCCAAACCTAAGCTAGAAGAATTACTAAAGGAAATTCTTTGATCAGAAAATCAATAATATCAGATACCAGCACAACACAAAGTCACAGAACAGAACATCCTGATATCAACCCAAATAAGGAAATCACAAAAAAATATATAAGATTAATTGAAAAAAGAAAAAAAATCCTCAAAACAGGGAATCATTGAAGTCATTATGTAAAAGATTACAATAACCAAAAAAAAGAGGGAGTAAATACACGAGGCATAGATCTTCCATATGGAGAGGAAAACAAGGCAATATAGGGCGATCAAAGTTAGGTTTTTACTTAGAAAAATAGGGGTAAATATTAAGGTAGCCACAAATAGGTCTAACATAATAAAAAAAAAAAAACATAATGACTCAGCAAAAATAAATTCAACTACTATGAAAATGAGGAACACACAATTTACAAAGAAAAACTCAGCACAAAAAAGTAAGTGGAAAAATGAAATTGTCAAAAACACACACAAAAAGGCATCAAAATGACAGCACCAAACTTATACTTATCTATAATTACTCTGAATGTAAATGGACTAAATGCACCAATAAAGAGACAGAGAGTCTCAGACTGGACAAAGAAACACGATCCGTCTATATACTGCCTACAAGAGACACACCTTAGACTTAGAGACACAAACACACTAAACTCAAAGGATGGAAAAAAAATATATCAAGCAAACAAGAATCAAAAAAGAACAGGAGTGGCAATATTAATTTCTGACAAAATAGGCTTTAAAATTAAATCCACCACAAAGGATAAAGAAGGACACTACATAATGATTAAAGGAACAACTTACCAGGAAGATATAACCATATTAAATATTTATGCACCCAATGACAGGGCGGTAAGATACATAAAACAAACTTTAACAGAACTGAAAAGTGAGATAGACACATCCACAATTATAGTAGGAGACTTCAACACACTACTTTCGGAGAAGGATAGGACTTCCAGTAAGAAGCTCAACAGAGACACAGAAGATCTAATTGCTACAATCAACCAACTTGACCTCATGGACTTATACAGAACACTCCACCCAACAGCTGCAAACTTTACTTTTTTTTCTAGTGCACATGGAATGCTATCTAGAATAGATCACATATTAGGTCATAAAACAAACCTTTGCAGAATACAAAACATTGAAATATTACAAAGCATCTTCTCAGATCATAAGGCCATAAAAGTAGAAATCAATAACAGAAAAATCAGGGAAAAGAAATCAAATACTTGGAAACTGAACGATACCCTGCTCTAAAAAGACTGGGTTAGAGAAGACATTAAACAGGGAATAAAGAAATTCATAGAATGCAACGAGACTGAAAACTCTTCCTATCAAAACCTCTGGGCCCAGCAAAAGCAGTGCTCAGAGATCAATTTATATTGATAAATGCACATGTACATAAGGAAGAAAGAGCCAAAAGCAGAACTATCCCTACAGCTTGAACAAATAGAAAATGAGCAAAAAAAGAATCCATCAGGCACCAGAAGAAAACAAATAATAAAAATTAGAGCAGAATTAAAAGAATTAGAGAACAGAAAAACAATTGAAAGAATTAACAAAGCCAAAAGCTGGTTCTTTGAAAAAATTAACAAAATTGATAAACCATTGACAAAAGAAATACAGGAAAGGAAACAAATAACCCAAATAAGAGACGAGATGGGCCATATCACAACAGACCCAAGTGAAATTAAAAGAATCATATCAGGTTACTATGAAAAATTATACTCTAATAAATTTGCAAACCTAGAAGAAATGGATGAATTCCTAGAAACACACTACCTACCTAAACTAACACAATCAGAAGTAGAAAAACTAAATAGACCCATAACAAAAAAAAACAGATTGAAAAGGTAATCGAAAAATTCCCAACAACAACAACAAAAAGCCCTGGCCGAGATGGCTTCACTGCAGAGTCCTACCAAACTTTCAGAGAAGAGTTAACACCACTACTGCTAAAAGTATTTCAAAGCATAGAAAAGGACGGAATACTCCCTAACTCATTCTATGAAGCCAGCATATCCCTGATACCAAAACCAGGTAAACACAGCACAAAAAAAAAAGAAAATTACAGATCTATATCCCTTGTGAACATATACGTAAAAATCCGCAGCAAAATTCTAGCCAATACGATTCAACAACATATCGAAAAAATTAATCCACCATGACCAAGTGGGATTTATACCAGACATGCAAGGTTGGTTCAATATTAGAAAAACAATTAATGTAATGCACCATATAAATAAAACAAAAGACAAAAACCACATGATCTTATCAATTGATGCAAAAAAGGCATTTGACAAAGTCCAATGCGTATTCATGATAAAAACTCTCACCAAAATAGGAATAGAAGGAAAATTCCTCAACATAATAAAAGGCATTTATACAAAGCCAACAGCCAACATCATGTTAAATGGAGAGAGCCTGAAAGCATTTCTCTTGAGAACGGGAACCAGACAAGGACCCTTTATCACTGCTCTTATTCAACATTGTTCTAGAGGCTCTAGCCAGAGCAATTAGGCTAGACAAAGAAATAAAAGGCATTCGGATTGGCAAGGAAGAAGTAAAATTATCTCTATTTGCAGATGACATGATCTTATACACAGAAAACCCTAAGGAATACTCAAGAAAACTACTGAAACTAATAGAAGAGTTCGGCAGAGTCTCAGGTTACAAGAAAAACATACAAAAATCACTTGGATTCGTCTACACCAACAAAAAGAACACCGAAGAGGAAATCACCAAATCAATACCATACAATGCACTTCCGATCCAAATTCCAATGACATTTTTTAATGTGATGGAGAAACAAATCACCAACTTCATATGGAAGGGAAAGAAGCCTCAGATAAGTAAAGCATTACTGAAAAAGAAGAAGAAAGTGGGAGGCCTCACTCTGTCTATGTGTCACTAAAGTTAGTAAATCTCATAACATAAACCAAGCACACATTTAAAGACATATTTTTCATCTATGCCACAGATAAATATTTTGAGTACATACAGCTACATTGTGCCAATGATGGAGAAATTGGTATTGCAATACACACTTTGAATTAGTGAAAGCATAGAAATAATATAAAACACCTATGGGAGAAAATTTACATTTTCTTTTAATTATATCCATGGAATTCATATTTAACTGTTTGAAAAATAAACAAGAAATAATTAGCAAAGGAAGCTAAGCTTAGGCCCTTAGGAAATTTAGTGCCCCTTTGGGTATCTACTTTAGAAGTAATGATCTACACAAAGGGTATAGGTGATTTTATATGTGTGCATTTATTTAAAATAAGTCTGAAGGGTCAAGTAATGCTTAACTGACAATAAATTATATTTTAATTGAAAATTTAGTATGAGATCAGCATTCAGACCTTTATATATTGATGGATGTGAACAATTTTTGAAATTATTTTAAAAAAAAGTTGATAACTATCTGAGGCCCACTTCTTTTTTTTTTCTTTCTTTCTTTTTTTAAAGATTGCCTTTAGAGACACAGTCAACAGGGCACCATGGCAAAGATTCACAAAACTAAGTAAAACAGAGACAAATATCAATCCTAGAACCCTAAGCATCAAATGAAGAGATAAAGAACTCAGCTAAGCACCTAATGGAAAAAGAAACTGACAGAGAACAGAGATAGGAGCAGAGGGCCTCTATCAGCTAACACAGCATGGATTTGCCATCTCGATCTCCTATCAGAGATCAGTGGACAGGGAGTATGGGAAAGCAGCTTCACGGAGCTCCTAGCAAGAGACAGAACACCTGGTAACCAGCAATATACACTTTCCCACCCCCACCCTTCTCCCCCTGCTCAGCTTCTGCTGCTTCTTAGCTGTCCGTGGTTGCACAATGGAAGGAAGGGATCAGCTCTGTGCCACTTGGATTTGCCCCATCCACACTGGCTGGCTCCTTCAGTGCAATTTCTTTGTTGCTGGTGTTGCTTATTTTTGCTTCTTTTGGTTTCTTCCCTGCCTCTCACCTCCTCACTCTCCTTTCTCTCGAACACCTGGCTCAGCTTGCCAACTTTGCTTCTTCTCGACAGGCTGTGGAGCACCACTCTGCTGGGGAACTGCTTCCTCAGTCCACACTGCCAAGCTGGTAAAAATAACCCAGGGGACTTTTGTTTTGCTTTGTTTGTTTGTTTTCTTTTCAAGGCATGGGAGCCCCTCCTAGCTGGGCTGTACTGCATGGCTTGGGAGCCACTTACTCAATCCTCACAGTCAAGTCAATGGGATCCTTAGGGGCATTTCTTTTTTTTCTTTTTCCTTTTTGTCTTTCCTCATTTCTCTGCTTCTCATCTCATTATGTTTACCTTCTTTTCCTGAATAACCGTCACCGTATGCCATCTCTGCCCCTTGTAGCCAGGCTGTACTGTGCGGCTTGGGAGCCACTCACCCGGTCTGCAAGAGGCACCAGTGGGGTCTCTGGGGGCTTTTCCTTCTTTCTTTTTTTTTTTCCTTTTTCTCTTTCTTCATTTCTCAGTTTCTTGTCTCTTTCTACTTACGTTCTTTTCCTGTTTCCTGAACACTTGGCTCTGTGTGCCATCTCTGCCTCTTCTACCTGGGCTGTACTGCACAGCTTAGGAGCCACTTCCAAATTCTGTGCAACTGTGCCAGTGGGATACCTGGAGGCTTTCTTTTTTGTTGTTGTTTCCTTCTTTCTTTCTCCTTTTCTCTTTTCCCTTTTGCTTTTCTTCATTTCTCAGTTTCTCATCTTTCTCTTCTTTCTTTCCCTTCCTGTCTCCTGAGTACCTGGTGCTGTGTGCCATGTCAGTCTCTTCTAGACAGTCTGTGCCCTGAGGCCTGGGGGACACTTGCTGGTGGGATCCATGGGGTATTTATTTTTTTCTTTTCTTAATATTTATTTGTTTCCCTTTTGCTTTTTTCCCTTTTGCTTTTCTCCATTTCTCATTTTCTCATCTCTCCACTCCAAAGGTAAGCACCCTGAGCACTTTTTGTTCCTTTTTTTGGCTCCTGTTTCTCCATTCTTCCTCCTTTCCCATACCCTTCTTAGCTCCACACATCACAACATCCCCCCCCTTCTGCCTACCTGCACTATGCATTGAACATCATACCCTTTAGCAGCACAGGCACTACCTAACAGAACCTATCCTGCACAGACCCCAGGCCTTCCCTCTTGACCCCAGTATGCACCACAAACAACCCATCCCAGCGCCTTCCCTTCACCTGAAATTTCCTTGCTGAACCGTAGCTGAGTGACTGGCCCTGCCCATTGAACAAGTAGGTGAAAAGTATCATGTGCACAGAAGAGCAAACAATAAACAATACACAGCTTGCCTGTCATACGTAATAAAAAAAAGCAGTAAGAAACAAACAAATCTATAATCAACAAACAAAGAAAATAACTACTGAATGTCCCAAAGACAGTGGACAATATTAAAACATATTAAAAAAAAAAAAACAAAACAGGACAGAATGGTTCCTGTAGGCGTCCAAAATAAGACACCAAATGACTTTCTAGTAGAAGAAAAGGCACTAGAACTACCTGATGGGGAATTCAAACCTCTAATATTCAGAGCTATCCAAGAGTCGAAGCAAAAAGCTGACAAAAATGAAGAAAAATAGACAAATTCATGGAAAAAGAGGATAAATTCATGGAAAATACAAACAAAAAAGAAGAAGAATTCAGGAAAATAATACAGGAACAAAATGCCAAAATAAATTCACAGCTAGAAACCATACAAAACAATAATTAGAAATACAAAAGATAAACAACCAAATCTCAGAAATGGAAGGTATCATAGAACATCTGAGGAGCAGGTATGAGACAATGGAAGACAGGATCAGAGAAATGGAAGGCAAACACGTGGATACAATTTTGTTTGAGGAAAAACCAGAAAAAAGAATGAAAGAACCCTGAGCATTATGTGGAATACAATCAAAAGCAAATATTTGTGAGTGACAGGAGTTCTGGAACAGGGGGAGAAAACTGAAAACACAGACAGGATCATTGAAGAATTGCTGACAGAGAATTTTCATAATACCATGAAAGATGAAATTCTGACCACCCGAGAAGCTCAATGAACACCATACGGGATAGGCCCCATAAGAAAATCACCAAGGCATATCATAATCACAAAGAAAGAATCCTGAGAGCAGCTTGAGAAAAACAAAGAGTCACATACAGAGAGGGAACAATAAGACTAACCTCTGATTACTTGGCAGAAACCATGTAGGAAAAAAGGCAGTGGGAAGGCACATATAAAACCTTGGAAGAAAAAGAAAAAAAAATAGCCAACTGAGAATAATATATCTTATGAAACTCTCCATCAAACATAATGGTGAAGTTAGGACATTTCCAGATAAATAGAAATTAAGGGAATGTACAAAAAACAAACTGACAAGAATTATTAAAAAGAGTCCTTCAGTTTGACAACAAACAACATCAGCTTGAATCTAGGGCACAGTATTGCACCAACTAGAAACCAGCCTAGGAAATGAACTCTCGAAAAGTATTCAAAACCAAAAGATTTATGACAGGGAACCAGAGAGGTTAATCTGTAAATGACAACAATGTCACAACAATAAAAGAAGAAATAAATGGTTTGTTATAGATCTTTCTAATGGAGAGGAAGGCAAGGTGATATGAAGTAATAATGGATTGGTTCAAACCTAGGAAGATAAGAGTAAATTTCAAGGTAATCACAAAGAAAGTTATCAAACCTACCCATCAAAATAGACTAGAAAAACATAAAGTCTCACTAAAAACAAGAGATGAAAAAAAATAAAAAAAAAAATGGAATTCAGCATAGAAGAGTAAGAGGAACAAAGAAAATTTCAGTACCACAAAAAAAATCACAACAAAATGACAGCAATAAACTCACACCTATCAAAAATTACACTGAACATAAATGGCCTAAATGCACTTATAAAGAGACAGAGTGACAAAAGGGTTAAAAAATTAGATCCATCAATAAGCTGTCTACAAGAGACACACCTTAGAAAGAAAGGCATAAATTTATGAAAAATCAAAGGAAAAGAACAGGTGTGGCCATACTGATCTCAGTTAAAATAGACTTTAAAACAAACTCCACCACAAAAGACCATAAAAGAAAGGAACTATATAATGATTAAAGGGATGATCCATCATGAAGACATAACCATAATAAATATCTATGAACCTAATGACTGGACTTCAAAATATATAAAACAAGCTCTAACGGAACTAAAAAGAGAAATTGACAGTTCCACAGTAATAGTAAGAGACTTCAACTCATCACTCTCAGTAAAGGACAGAACATCTAGAAGGAAACTCAACAAAGATACAGAAGATCTAAGGGGAACAATCAGCCAACTTGACCTCATATACATAGAACACTCCACCCAACACCTGCAAAGTACACGTTCTTTTCCAGTGAACATCAAGCATTCCCCTTAATAGACCCATCTTAGGCCACAGAGCCACCCTTAACAAAATCCAAAACAATGAGATGATGCAAAGTCCCTTCTCTGACCACAACACCATCAAGGTAGAAACAACAGGAAGAGCAAGGAAAAAAAAAAAAATCAATTATGTGGAAACTGAATAAAACCCTGCTTAAAAATCACTAAGTAATAGAAGAAATCAGAAATGGAATAAAAAAATTCTAAGAATCAAACGAGAATGAAAACACACCATACCAAAACCTTTGGGACACAGCAAAGGCAGTGGTCAGAGGTCAATTTATAGCAGTAGATGTACACATCAAAAAAGAAGAAAGGGATAAAATCAAAACATTAGCCATACAACTGCAACAAATAGAAAAAGAACAGAAAAAGAAAACCACAGCCACCAGAAGAAAGGAATTAACGAAGATCAGAGCAAAAACAAATGAAACAGAGAATAGAAAAACGATAGAAAGAATCAACAAAACCAAAAGTCGGTTCTTTGAAAGGATCAACCAAACTGGCAAACAACTGGCCAAATTGACAAAAAGAAAAATAGGAGAGACACAAATAACCCAAAGGAGAAATGAAACAGGGAGCATTACAACAGACCCAACTGAAATAAAAAGGATCATAACACAGGATTATAAAAAACTATACTCCAACAAATTTGAAAACCTAGAAAAAATGGACAAATTTCTAGAAACACACTACCTGCCCAAATTAATACAAAATGATGTTGAAAACATGAACAGGCTCATAACAAGAGATTGAAAAAGTAAAAAAAAAAAAAAAAAAAACTCCCAGCTAAAAAAAGCCCTGGCCCAAATGGCTTCACTGAACAATTCCACCAAACATTCAGAGAAGCACTTACATCAGTAATACTCAAACTATTTCAGAACATAGAAAAAGAAGGGATACTTCCAAATTCATTCTTTGAAAGAGCATAATCCTGATACCAAAACCAGGCAGAGACACCACAAAAAAAGAAAATTACAGAACACTATCTCTCATGAATATAGATGCAAAAATTCTCAACAAAATTCTAGCCAATAGAATTAAGTATCAGGTCAAAATAATAATAATAATATGCCAAAACCAAGTGGGATTCATACCAGGTATGCAAGAATGGTTCAACATTAGAAAATCAATCAATGTAATCCACCACATAAATAAAAGAATCACATGATCATCTCTACTGATGCAGAAAAGGCATTCAACAAAGTTGAAAATCCGTATCTGACAAAAACTGTCAATAAAATAGGTATAGAAGGAAAATTCCTCAACATAATAAAGTGCATCTATACAAAACCAACAGCCGACATCATTCTTAACGGAGAGAGGTTGAAAACATTCCCCTGGAGAACAGGAACGAGATGGTGAAGCCCTTTATCACCACTCCTATTTAACATAGTGCTGGAAGTCCTAGCTAGGGCAATAAGGCAAGAAAAAGAAATAAAGAGCGTCCAAATTGGTAATGAAGAAGAAAAACTGTATCTAGTTGTGGATATGATAGTATACTTGAAAACCGAAAAGACTCCAAAAGCAAACTACTAGAACTAATAGATTCAGCAGAGTAGCAGGATATAAGATAAACAAAACTCACTTGGAGGCCTATAACAATAAAAAGAACAATGAAAAGGAAATTAGGAAAACAATACCATTTATAATAGCCCCTAAAAAAAAATACACAGGAATAAATCTAACCAGAGATATAAGATACCTATGCAAAGAAAACTAAGAAACACTACTGCAAGAAAACAAAACAGATCTACATAAATGGAAAAACATACCATTCTTATGGAGAGGATCAACACTGGGAAATTTCTACCCAAAGCAATCTACAAGTACAATGCAATCCAGATCCAAACACCAATAGCATTCTTTAAAGAGATGGAAAAACTAATCATTAACTTTATATGGAAAGGGAAGAAACCCCAAATAAGTAAAGCACTATTGAAGAAGAATAAAGTAGGAGGACTCGCATTACCTGATCTGAGAACCTACTACATAGCTACAGTAGTCAGAACAGCCTGGTACTGGTACAAGGAGAGATACATTGACCAGTGGAACAGAATTGAGAACCCAGATGTAAACCCATTCACTTATGGTCACCTGATCTTCAAAAAGGCCCCAAAGTCCATCAAATGGGGAAAAGACAGTCTTTTCAAAGAATGGTGCTGTCAGAACTGGTTGTCCCTCTGCAATAAATGAATGAATGAAAAAATAAATAAACTAATTCAAAATAGATCAAAGACCTAAATATAAAGCCAAACATTATAAAGACCATAGAAGAAAAAATAGGATGAACACTAGAGACACTAATACAAGTCGTTAACAAGATAAAAACCATAACTAACAATACACAAACTCCAGAAGATAAGCTAGATAACTGGGATCTTCCAAAAATTAAACACTTATGCTCATCAAAAGAGTTCACCAAGAGTAAAAAGAGAAACTACAGACTGGAAAAAAAAATTTTGGCTATGACAAATCAGACAAAGGTCTAATCTCTAAAGTCTACAGGAAAATCCAACACTGCTACAACAAACAGACAAATAATCTAATTAAAAATGGGCAAAGGAAATGAAAAGACACTTTACCAAAGAAGATATTCAAGTGGCTAACAGAAACATGAGGAATTGCTCGCTATCACTAGCCATTTAGAGAAATGCAAACAAAACTACAATGAGATACTATCTCACCCCAGCATTACTGGTATGAATCAAAAAAAAAAAAAAAGACAATAACAAATATTGGAGAGGCTGCAGGGAGGTTGGAACTCTTACGCACTGCTGGTGGGCATGCAAAATGGTACAGACATTTTGGAAATCGATATTGAGCTAGAAATAGAAATACCATATGATCCAGCAGTCCCAATCCTAAGAATATATCCTAGAGAAATAAGAGCTGTCACACAAATAGACATATGCATAACCATGTTGATTGCAACATAGTTAACAATACTATAAAGATGGAAACTACCTAGATGCCTATCAACAGATGAATGGATAAATTATGGTACATACACACAGTGGAGTTAATATACAAAGATAAAGAACAATGATGAATCTTCAAAGCATCTCACAACATGGATGAATCTGGAGGGCATTACGGTGAGTGAAATAAGTCAATCACAAAAGGACAAATATCGTATGAGACCACTACTATAAAAACTCATGAAAAGGTTTATACACAAAAAGAAACAATCTTTGATGGCTACCAGGGAGGGGAGGGGTGGAGATAAAAGCGGTAACTTTGATGAAAGGTAAGACAGTGCACAATACTAGGGAAGTCAGCACTACTTTCCCAAGGCAAGGTCATGAAAGCTCCATTGACATATCTGAACTCCCTGAGGGACCAAATTACTGGGCTGAGGGCTGTGGGAACCATGGTCCTGAGGAACATCGAGCTCAATTGGCATAATATTATTTATAAAGAAAATGTTCTATATTCTACTTTGGTGAATACTGTCTGAGGTCTTAAAAGCTTGTGAGTGGCCATCTAAAATACTCCCCTGGTTTCATCCCATCTGGAGCAAGGCAGAATGAAGAAAACTAAAGACACAAGGGAAAGATTAGTTCAAAGGACTAATGGACCACATCTACCACAGCCTCCACCAGACTGAGTTCAGCATAACTAGGTGGTGCCTGGCTACCACCACTACCTACTACGACAGGTATCATAATAGAAGGTCCTGGACAGAGGTGGAGAAAAATGTAGAACAAAATTCTAACTCACAAAAAAAAAAAAAAAAAACAGACTTACTGGCTTGACAGAAGCTGGAGAAACTCCAAGAGTGGCACCTGGATGAACTTTTAGCTCAGTAGTGAAGTCACTCCTGGAGTTAACTCTTAAGCCAAAGATTAGACAGGCCTATAAAACAAAGGAAACCAAGTGGGTACACCAGCCCAGGGACAAGGACTAGACAGCAGGAGCAGACAGGAAAGCTGGTAATAGGGAACCCAGGGCTGAGAAGGGAGAGTGTTGACATGTCCTGGGGTTGGTAACCAAAATCACAAAACAATATGTATACTAATTGTTTTATGAGAAGCTAGTTTGTTCTGTAAAGCTTCATCTAAATTATAATTTTAAAAAATTTAGAGATTAGAACTTTGTCAGGTACTCAGTAGCCAAATTTTTTTCTCAGTATTTAGGTTCTCTTTTTACTCTTTTGGAGAATTCTTTTCTCGAATATAAGTGTTTATTTTTTAGGAGGTCTCATTCATCTACTTTGTTTTCTTCTGTCTGTGTATTTTTAGTTATGTTTGGTTATCTCTTTAAGCCGTATATTAGGGCCCCTACCATTGTTCCTAATTTTTCCTCCACTATCTTTAGAGTTTTAGGTTTTATATTCAGGTCTTTGATTCATTTTGAGATAGTTTTTGTGTGGGGTATGAGGTATGGATCCTATTTCATTTTTCCAGAGATACATATCCAATTTTGCAAGCACAGTTTTCTGCAGTGACTGTCTCTTCCTTATTCAAAAACCTTTGGTCCTTTGTCGAAGATCAGCTGTCCACAGGTCGACGGATTTACGTCTGGGTTCTCAGGTCCGTTCCATTGGTCTATGTGTCTGTTACACCAGTACCAGGCTGTTTTGACTGCTATAGCTGTACAGTAGGTTCTGAGAAGAGGTAATATGAGACTTCCGAATTTGTTCTTTTTTTTTTTTTTTTAACAAGGCTTTACTTATTTTGGGGCCTCTCCTCCTTCCATATAAATTAGTGACTAGTTTTTCCATCTCAATGAAGAATTCTGCTGGGATTTGGATCAGGATTGCATTATATCTATATATTTTGGGGGGTAGTATTGACATTTTTACAATGTTAAGTCTTCCTATAAAACAGCTTGGTATGTTTTTCCATTTATGTAGGTCTTTTTTGGTTTCCTGCAGTAATGTTTTGTAGTTTTCTTTGTATAAGCCTTTTACGTTCCTGGTTAGTTTTATTCTTAAGTATGTTATCTTTTTGGGAGCTACAATACAGAAAAGAAAAAGGAAAAAAATTTTTTTTTTTTCTGTATTGTAAATGGTATTGTTTTCCTGTTTTCCTTTTCACAGTTCTCTTTGTTGATGTAGAGGAATCCAACTGATTTTTGAATCTTAATCCTGTATCCTGTCATTTTTCTGAATACTTCTATTAGTTCCAATAGTTTTCTTGTGGAGTTCTTAGGATTTTCTATGTCTAGAATTATATCATCTACGAAGAGGGATAGTTTTATTTCTTCCTTACCAATGTGGCAGCCCTTTATTTCCTTTTCTTGCCTTATTGCTTTCACTGAGACTTCCAATTCAATATTGAGTAAGAGTGGTGATAACGGGCATCCTTGCCTGGTTTCCATTCTCAGAGGGAATGCTTTGAGTTTCTCCCGTAGAAGATAATGTTGGCTGTTGGTTTTGTATATTCCCTTTATTCTGTTGAGGAATTTCCCTTCTGTTCCTATTTTTTGAGAGTTTTTTTTTTTTTTTCTTTTACAAAGAATGGGTGTTCGGCTTTATTAAATGCCTTCTCTTCTTTTTTTTTCTCTGCATCAATGGATATGATCATGTGATTCTTTTCCTTTGTTTGATTTATGTGGTAGATTACATTGATTCTTTTTCTAATGTTGAACCAAACTTGCACACCTGGTATGAATCCCCTTTCATCACTGTTATCATTAAGGTTGTGTGTCAACTTGTCTGGGCCTTGATTCTCAGTGGTTTGGCAGGTATGATGTAGTTTGGCCGTTGGATAATGATGCGATCACTTCCATGATGAGATTTGATATAATGTGATCACCTGCTTGATGGAATCTGCTGTGAGTAGCCAATCAGTTGAAAGAGAGTTTCCCTGGGGGTGTGGCCTGCATTCAGGATAGGTGGACTTTCTGGCAAGTTTCATGGGTTTTGCTCGCTCTAGATCCTGCAGCTGGCTCCTGTTGGTCTGACCTTCAGTTCTTGGGACTTGAGCTAGTAGCTTACCTGCTATCTTGCCCACTGATCTTGGAATTCATTGTTCTTTGCAACCTGTGAGCCCTGTTGTCAAACTTGCTAATCTTAGGTTCACCAGCCATTCCAGCTATGTGAATCAGGAGAAGCCTCCTGCCTGACCCATGGACTTCGGACTCTACAGCCTCTTAAAATGTGTGAGCCATTTCCTTAATACAAATCTCTCACTATATATATTTATGTGCTTTACTGGTTTTGCTTCTATAGAGAACCCAAACTAAGATAGTCATATTTTTTTTTCATGTGCTGTTTTATTCTTTTGGCTAGGATTTTGTTAAGAAGTTTCCATCTATATTCATGAGGGATATTTGTCTGTAGTTTTCTTTTTTAGTGGTGTCCTTGCCTGGCTTTGGTATTAGGGTTGTTCTGGCTTCACAGAATGAGTTTGGGAGTATTCCTTCCTTTTCTATGTTCTAGAATAATTTCAGCAGAATTGGTGTCAACTCTTCTCTGAATGTTTGGTATAGTTCTCCACTGAAGCTGTCTGGACCAGGGCTTTTTTTTTTTTTTGAGGAGGAAAGTTTTTTATGGCCCCTTCGATTTCTTCTTTGTTATCAGTCTGTTCAACTTTTGTATCTCAGTTTGTGTTAGTTTAGGCAGGTGTTGTGTTTTTAGGAATTTGGCAATTTCCTCTAGGTTTTCAAATCTGTTGGAATACAAATTTTTGTAGCATTCTGTTATGATCCTTTTTTATTTCAGTTGGTTCTTTTGTAATGTCACCCATCTCATTTCTTATTTGAGTTATTTACATCCTCTCCTGTTTTTCTTTTGTCAGTTTGGCCGGTGGTTTGTTAATTTTATTAATCCTCTCAAATAAACAGCTTTTGATCTTATTGATTCTTTCTATTGTTTTTCTGTCCTCTTATTTATTTCTGCTCTAATTTTATTATTTCATTTCTTCTAGTGACCATGGGCTTTTTTTGATGCTCTCTTTTTAATTGTTCAGGAAAAAAAAAAAATCCCAACCAAGAATTATATGTCCAACAAAATTATCCCTCAAATCTGATGTGAAATTTGGACATTTCCAGAAAAACAGCAATTAAAGGAATTTGTAAAAGCCGGATTAACTCTACAAGAAATATCACAGGAAGTCCTTTGGAAAGAAAACTGATAACCAGGCAGCAGCTTGAGATTAAAATATATGACAATATTAGACAGATATCAACCCAGATAAAGAACTCTCAAAAAATAAAATGGATATATAATTCTTGGTTGGCAGTTTTTTTGTTTGTTTGTTTTTTCTATCAAAGTTTTGTATCTATTATTCCATTGTTCAAGTTGTAAGGTTAATGCTTTGATTTTTTCTTTCAGAGTGTGCATTTATTGCTATAAACTGACCTCTGAGGTTTACTTTTTTCTGTGTCCCAAAGGTTTTAGTATATTGTATTTCCATTCTCATTTGATTCTAGGAATTTTTTAATTCCATCTTTGATTTGTTCCATTCAGTAGTCTTTAAGCAGAGTGTTCTTTAGTTTCCAGTTATTAGATTTTTTTTTTCTTGCTCTTCCTATTATTGATTTCCGTTTTTATAGGATTGTGGTCAGGGAAGATGCTTTGTATTGTTTTCCTGTGTTTTTAAATTTGTTGAGGCTTGCTTTGTTGCCTAAAATATGGTCTACTCTGGAGAATGATCCAGTAGCATTGAAGAAGAACGTGTACTTTGCCACTACTGGGTGATGTGCTCTGTATATATCTATGAGGTCAAGTTGGTTGATTGTGGTGTTTAGATCTTCTGTTTCTTTGTTGAGTTTTGTTGTAGTTGTTCTGTCCTTCACTGAGTGGTGTGTTAAAATCTCCTAGTAGTATTGTGGAAGTGTTTATTTCTTTTCTCAGTGTTATTAAAGTTTGTTTTATGTATTTTGGAGCTCAATCATTGGGTGCATATGTATCTATTATTGTTATGTCCTCTTGGTGGATTGACCCTTTAATCATTTATATAGTAGATTTTGCTTTAAAATTTATTTTATCAGAGATTAATATTGCCACTTCTGCTCTTTTTTGGTTGTTTGCTTGTTATATCTTTTTCCATAGTTTTAGTTTATTTATATCTTTGTGTCTAAGGTGTGTCTGTTGCAGACAGCATATTGATGGGTCATTTTTTTAAATCCATTTTATCACTCTCTGTCTCTTTACTGGTACTTTTAAGCCATTTACATTTTATAGTGATTATCAGTAAGTATGAATTTATTGATGTCATTTTCTTATGCTTTTATGTGTGTGTGTGTGAATGTTGTTGACTGTTTCTTCATTCCACTTAATTTTCTGTTTTTTTTTTTTTTAATTGCTGAATCTTTATGATGTTCTTTTATATTTTGATGAGTAGGTTTGTTGAATTTCTTTGTGGTTATTGTGAAATTTACCTTTATCTTCCTAAGTCTAAATCAGTAATTTATTTCTTGACACCACCTTGAATTCCTCTCCATATGGAAGTTCTAAACCTATACTCTTACTCCCCCTTTATGTTTTGAAATGTTTGTCAATTACAGATTGACATCACTGGTTCCCTTCTTCTGTCAAGGTTTTATATATATTATCCCATTGTTTTCTTGCCTGCATGGTTTTTGCAAAGTAATCTGTACTTAGTCTTATTGATACCCCTTTGTAGACAAGCTTTTTTTTTTTTTCCTGAGCTGCTTTCAGGATTCTTTCTTTGTCTTTTGTTTTGAAAAGTTTGATTATGATATGTCTCAGTGTTCTGTTGGGATATAGCCTGTATGGGGTTCGTTGTGCTTCTTTTATGGTTATTTTCTCATCTTTCATACTTTTCAGAAGGTTTTCTGTCAGCATACCTTCAACAATTCTCTCTGTGCTTTTTGTTGACTCCTCCCTTTTGGTATTCCAAACACAGGAAATAATTCTTCTTAATGGTGTCCCACATAACTCTTAGGCTTTCTTCATTTTTCCTATTTTTTTTTTGTTCCTCAAACAGGTTAGTGTCAAGGGATTGTCTTCTATTCTGCTGATTTTGTCGTCCATTGTTTCAGTGCTACTCCTTCTATTCTGCTGATTTTGTCTTCCATTGTTTCAATGTTACTCCTATGACTTTCCACTGATTTGTCAATTTCTGCAATTTTATTGTTAAGCTTTGAGATTTCTGGTTGCTGCTTCTGTATTGTTCACAATTGTCTATTTATTTTGTCATTTTGTTCTTGTAATGTTTTCCTGGATTCTTCTTTGTTTTGTCTATGCTTTTCTTGGTTTGTCTGTGTTCTCCACAGTTGTATCTGTATTTTTCTTGATTCTTTGAGGACCCTATACATAAGCCTTTTGAATTCCTTATCAGGAAGCTGCATTACCTTTCTTTCCTCAGGGCAGTTTTCTGTTTCTTTGTTATGGTCACCTACTGGGGACATCTTGCCCTGCTTTTTTAGGTGATTTGATTTTGTCTTTTTGTCTCTGGGACATAAGGGACCATTGTATTTATTTTTATTTGTACAATCATTTGTTGGGTCCCATTTTTCTTGTTTTCTTTTGGTGATTCCTGGCAGATGTGGCTCCGGTGGTGCTCTGGTCGCTGGACTGGCCATGGTGGAGTGATCCCTCCCTACTTTGGGAAAGTCAAGTGGCAGGTAGGTGTGGGAACTAAAAAAAAAAAAATTTTTTTTTTCAAGTCTCTGTTTATTGGACTTGTGGGGCAGCTGAGGGTGGGTTGGTTTGGCTTTGGCCTCCTTTTATCTTCAGTTTGGTGGCTCAGGAGTGGGGAATGATGCTTTCCATGCATGTGGAGTTTTTGTTGCAGCGGGTGTGGTGGGCAAGTGAGGACATGCTTGTCTGCTCTCTCTGGTTGTGGGGGAAGAAGTTTAGGTGGTAGAGAGAAGGTGGGGGGGGATGTACACAAAGTTGTTCTACCTCCACCTCTTCCTGTGCAGGGGGAGGAAGGAAGGAACAGCAGGCAGATGTTCCTTCAATCTTGCTGCATCTGTCAGTGGTAGGAAGAAGGAGGAAGGCGCAGCCAGTGGGTATCTGTGAACTCACTCTTTTCCCTCTGTGTTCTGGATGAAGGGAAGGAGAAAAGGGCCTCAGAGTAGAAGTGCATGTAGACATAGACCCTCTGGCCCTTGCTGGCTAGGATAAGGGATGTTTTTGAGCCTGGTGGATACACATCCAGTGGTGTTGGTTCAGGATAGGTGAAGGGAGGAAGGAAGGGACTGCAAGTGATATGTGTACATAGTCTCATCTCCTCTGCCCCTCACTGAGAGGATTAAGGGATGAAGTCACTCCTGGAAAATGTGTGCACAGTAGTAACACTTCATATCAGGTGTGGGGAGGGAGAAAGGGACTATGGGAAGATGTGTGCACAATCACAGCTCTTTGCTCCTTGCTGGCTGGGTTAAGAAATGGAGTCATGTCTGGTGAGTATACATACAGAGGTGCTTCCTCATCTCAGAAAAGGGGAGGGAGGAAAGGAACCGCTGCGGGATGTGCAAGTAGTCACATTTCTTCTGCCCCTTTCTGGGTGGGTTAAGGCAGAGAGTCATGCCTGGTGGATGCACACACAGAAGTGCTGCCTTACATCAGATGCAGGGGAGAAAAGCAGTGGTGGGTGAGCTCTCTCAGTGTCCCACTTCTGCTGCCCTCCATCAGGCCCTTGGAGGGAGGAGTGGTGCCAAATGGGCACAAGCATGGGAGCCTACCTTGTTTGTTGGGTGGGCAAGGAATAGAAGTGGATGGGTTTGAATGTGCTTAGGGGAAAAGGATATATAGGCTGGTGTTATTGTCCCCCAGTAAGACCAGATGATCAGGGTATGGGGCCGTCTGCCTCCTCTGATCAGGAGGATGGAGTATGAAGGAGTGTCTTCCTCCAGCTAGAATACATGGGTGGTAGGGCTCCTTGTGTCCACTGCAGCCAGAAAGTGGGACCTGTCCTCTCTTGAGTCAAGTAACAGGGAGGCAACTGGGACCAGTTGGTGGGCAAGCTTCCTCCGATGCTCTGTGAGTCCACTGCCTTGTGCATGCACTAACTCCTGAGGTCAAGAGCTGCCACTCCTGAGTATCTCCAGTTCTGGATCTGGCACCCTCCCTGTCTCTTCTTCTTTCCATGTGCATCTGTTGAGGCTCTCTATCCAATTTTGGAAAATCTTGAAGTTGCCTTGCAGTTTTCTTCTCTCAAGCTCACTACTGGCTTTGTCCTAAGTTAGCTGTGGTGGTCTGAGTTACTCCTCTTTTGCTGCTTTCCTTTTTACTTCCAATTACTGTTTGATTCAGTTCTTAGACTTTCTTTTTTGATGGTGAGGCTTCTGGGATTGTAATCTGCTTCTGTTGTGCTTGTTTTTCTGGGTCTTTGGTGCAAGGGGTTGTTATGTTGCATGTGACTAAGCCACCACATTGGCTCCACCTGAGGTCCACTTCTTGAGCAATAATTCCAGGTATTTTTTAACATGCTTTATTATATATTTATATTGGAGAAAAATATTCCTTTTCAAAATATGTGTAGGAGTTTTAAACATAAAATCGTTTTCACATTTACACTATATAAGCTTTACAGTTCACAACAATAGAATATTTGCAATTCTGTATTTGTTTTAGAGAAAAAAATGGCAAATCTATATTTAGTAAGATAGTCTATACTTCTTTCTGGTACATTAAAACACGTCATATTTTTAGAAGATAAACAATAGGTACACGTACCTTTGAGTTGCATTTTTCTATGAATTTCCCTTTTGTAGAAATGTGACTACCATACAGAAGAAAGGAGTAGAGGAAGTCAGTATTAATGAGCGATTATGAAAATATTAGAGGACCTCACAAATGTATTAATATGAAAAGAGAAAGATTGAACAAAGAGGAGCCAAACTCAAAAACCAAACGCACTGCCATCGAGTCGATTCCAACTCATAACGACCCTATAGGACAGAGTAGAACCGCCCCATAGAGTTTCCAAGGAGCAGTTGGCAGATTCGAACTGCCAACCTTTTGGTTAGCAGGCATAGCACTTAACCACTACGCCACCAGGGTTTTCCAAAGAGGAGCACATGGTATAAAACAGCTCATAATATTAAAAGAGATTCAAACTGGGAAGATAAGAAAAAGATCAGAGTCAATCAGCATTACATAATTAACCTATATTCTTTTCAAAGCAGTTGAAATAATGACTGAAAATGTACTTTATTTCCTTATTAATTTTATTTATTTTGCTGGTGTTGCTGAGAATACACACAGTATAACATGCAACAATTCAACAGTTTCTGCATGTACCTTATAGGGACATTTATTACATTCTTCGAGTCGTGCAATCATTATCACCCTCCCTTTATGGGTTGTTCCTCCCCATTAACATAAATTTACTGCCACCTAAGATTCCTATCTAATCTTTCAAGTTGCTGTTGTCAGTTCGATCCCATATAGTTACATCTTGAAAGACCACAATGCTCAAGGCAGACAGTCTTTACTAGCTGAGCTAAACTGTATTCATTTTTTAAAAAGATTTGGTTTAAGATTTAAAGATTATCTCAGAGCAATAGTTTCAGGAACTTATCCAACCTTCATGGTTCCAGGAAGTCTGAAGTTCATGAGAACTTGAAATTCTGTGCTGTATTTTCCCTCTTTTGATCAGGATACTTCTATAAGATCTTTGATCAAAGTGTTCAGTAAAGGTAGCCAGGCACCATCTAGTTCTTCTGGTCTCATGGCAAAGGAAGCAGTTGTTCATGGAGGCAAATACCAACAAATCCCATATTCTCCTTCTATTCCTGATGCTCCTTCTTCCTCTGTTGTTCCAGGTGAATACAGACCAATTATTGTGCCTTCAATGGCCACTTGCAAGTTTTAAGAGCCTAGGCATCACGTAACAAACTGGGAGGTAGAGAAGAACCAGTAAACATGTTAATAGGCTAGTTAACTGGGATGTCCCATGAAACCAAGACCCTAAAACTCCAAATCCAATGAGGTTTTTGGTTGACATAAGCAGCCTCAGCAGCTATTTTGTTATTGATGTAAATATATGTATCACACAACTTTTGCCAATTCAATTTTACAAGTGTGCATCTTACTGACAGCAAGTATAATAATCGACTGTGCTATTCTATCCTTCATCAATGTGATATTTCCGTTACAGGTCTCTCCTCCTCACCACCATCCTGCTTCCCACTCCTACTGGAAGGACAGCAGTCCCCTCCTGATCCCACCCACCCCTGTGCATGCAGCCAAATAAAGGAAGCACATGAAGAAAACAAAATGTCATTAAAAAGACAGGAAAAGAAAAGACTGAAATGGAGGTTAGAAGAGACTCTGAGCCTTGCTCTTGAATGTTGAGTAGATAAAGAGAAGAGAAAAATGAAGTAAAAGAGCTGAACAGAAGATTTCAAAGAGCAGCAGCCTGAGAAGACAAAGTAATGTGTTATGATGAGATGAGCAAAAAGCTGGAGTTAGAAAATCAAAAGGGAAGAACACGCTTGGCATTTCTCAAGCTGAAAGAGCTGAAGAAAAATTCAAGCAGACAGTTGCAATGCTGAAGGTGATCCAAAAGAAAGTGGAAATTATTGAATAATATCATTAATATCACACACAAGTAAAATTTTGCTGAAGATCATTCAAAAGTAGTTGCAGTAGTACATAGACGGGATTGCCAGAAGTTGAAGCCAGATTCAGAAGAGGATGTAGAATGAGGAATACCATTGTTGATGTCAGATGGATCTTGGTTGAAAGCAGAGAATATCATAAAGTTACTTACCAGTGTTTTATTGTCAATGCAAAGACATTTGACTGTGTGGATCATAATAAATTATGGATAACATTGTGAAGAATTGGAATTCCAGAGCACTTGATTGTTCTCATGTGGAACCTGTATATAGACAAAGAGACAGTCATTTGAACAGAATGAAGGGATATTGCATGGTTTAAACTCAGGAAAGGTATGTGTTAGGGTTGTATCCTTTCACCATACTTATTCAATCTGTATGCTTAGCAAATAATCCAAAGCTGGGCTATATGAAAAAGAATGCAGCATCAGGATTGAAGGAAGACTCACTAACAACCTGTGATATGCAGATTACACAATTTTGCTTGTTGAAAGTGAAAAGGAGTTGAAGCACTTACTGATGAAGATCAAAGACCACAGCCATCAGTATAGATTCCACATCAACATAGAGAAAACAAAAATCTTCACAACTCAACCAACAAGCAACATCATGATAAACAAAGAAAATATTGAAGATTCTGTTTTACTTGGATCTACAGTCAATGCCCATGGAGGTAGCAATCAAAATGTCAAAGGACGTATTGCATCAGGAAAATCTGCTGCAAAAGACCTCTTTTAAGTGTTAAAAAGCAAAGATGTCACTTTGAGGACTAAGGCACGCTGAAACCAAGCCATGTTATTTTCAATCACCTCTTATGCATGTGAAAGCTGGAAAATGAATGAGAGATGTCGAAGAAGATTTGATGGTTTGAATTACAGTGTTAGGGAAGAATATTGAATATCCCGTGGAGTGTCAGAAGAACAAACAAAATCTATTTTGGAAGGACAGTCAGAATGCTCCTTAGAGGCAAGAATGGTGAGACTTCATCTCAGGTACTTTGGAAATGTTGTTAGGAGGGACCAGTCCCTGGAGAAGGTACATTATACTTGGTAAAGTAGAAGGTCAGCGAAAAAGAGGAAGACCCTCAAAGAGATGGATTGGCAAGGTGACTGTAACAATGGACTCAAGTAAGACAATGTTTCATTCTGTCGTATATGGGATAATTGTGAGTCAGAAACAACTAGAAGGCACCTAGCAACACAACCTAAGCACTTATTTCACTGAGAAATATAACTGAGAAAAGTCACCTTTTTCCTAAATGTAGTAAATAATAGACTAAAAAATATGTATTCATATACATATGTATATATACATATATATGTATATCATACATAAATTATATATGTGTGTGTTTTTTTATACCTGTTTGCATATGAATGCATGTTTTGTGAGAGAGAGACAGACAGAGAGTGTATGCTAATAGCTATTATCTCGATTATTATCTCGATATGCCAGAGAGAAGAGAAAGCTAATGTTTGAAACCCACTTCATAAAAGTACTTCACCCTGTTTACATAAGTTCTTCGGCAAATTTCACTGGCAAGTTTTTCCCTGAAACACTACACTGAAGAGGGCCACTATAGAATTCTGAGTAAAGTTCAGTTTTTGGTTTTTTTTTTCCCCCTGAATCAAAATCCGTTAATTTCCTTTTTACTTTGTGGAATCTATTGACCTTTATAACAAGGCAAAAAATATGCCAATATTGAAGGGTAGAGGTAAAATGAGATTCCAGCCCAGAAATAAATTCAGCTCTAAATTTTTTCAACTGAAAAGAAAGTCCAGGATTTAGGAACCAGTTGGCACAGTGGTTAAGAGCTCAGCTGCTAACCAAAAAGGCAGCAGTTCAAATCCACTAGCCACTCCTTAGAAACCCTATGGGACTCTTCTACTCTGTCCTATAAGGTTGCTATGAGTCAAAATTGACTCAGTGACAATGGATTAAGTGCTTTTAAGTGAAAAGTAAGATACGAATGAGAGTACTCATTGAAACAAGTGTTTTTTTTATCACTTTTGTATCCCTTAATTAAACCTAAATGAGTCTTTAAATAAAAATTGATATGTTTAACGCTCACTCGTATCTATTTACCTGTCCAATCACATTAGCATATATTAGATTATCATATTAATCTTATGAACATTATTATTGCAACTCCATATAGTTGAGGGAGCTGAGAACCAAAAAGACAAAGCCATGTTGAATTCTTTTACCACCAAAAAATTGACAGTTTGTAAATCGATATCCTCTGACTTCCACTTAATCATCTTCCCAAAGGGAATAATTCCCAAACTTTCATATTTTACTATCATATTTTGTGTTTTACTGTGATTTATCACTGTCTGAAGAGCTCATGGATCTGAAGTTAATTGATCTGAAAATAGAAGAGAATACATTTATTTTTTTAATTTTATCTATCCAGTTTTGTCTCTCGTTTCTTATTTTTAAATTGTTTTTATTTTCATTTTTAGCTAGTTAGATTTTAATGAGCTATGATACTAAATGCAAAAAAATAAAAATAAAAGTGTATAAATTGAGTCCTAAAAGGAAGTTTCACTCCAGAGACAATATATATTTACTTATCTAATATGTTTTTCCTTACCCCATGATCCTATCAAAAGTACTATTTAGCTACTCAAATTCTCAGAAATCTCTTCTGAGCAGTCAGAAACAGGAGCAAAGTGGCTAAAAATCCTCACCAGTTTCATAACCTTTTTGTAATGGTCTCAAATCACATGATTCTGTAATGCTCTTAAATAATGTATCACTCTCTAATGTTGCTTATGTAATGACCTTAAACCACAGATGCGTAAATTACTTAAAATGTGACTTAGAAGAAAATGTCTGAATTCAGACAAAGAAAAATAGAAGTATGTGACTTAAGTGAAGAATGTGGCAAACAACATTTAAGCTGACCTTGTCCCTGCATGGTGTCACAAAAGAAAACATAACATAGTTAATCTTTGTAAACTAGCCTTGAGACATAAGTCTAAACCACCTCCCTAATGTCTAATCTTGTTGAAAAGATGTGACATTCAGCTAATCTATAAACCTAGACAGAAGTCATAGCATACTAGTCTGATGTTCCACTGGCCAAAGTAAAAAACTCACATATAAACCCGGAATTTCTTTTCAGTCACTAAAAGAAGGCATAGATGGAACCTCACTCTAGATTCTGACTCTCTCTGAAGAGAAGTGTAGGGTGATACCCTGTGCACAACTGGCAACCTAGAACCCTATCTACAAAGGATTTCCACTGAGCCTGAGTTGTGGCCATGCCTTCCTTTCAAGACCTCTAGTAAAGATAAATGCATCAAGTCTAAACATTTGGACTCTAACCATTTAACAAACATTGTAATTGTTAATTCTGAATCCCTGGCTTTACAAAGAATGCCGTGAGGTCTTATTTGTGTGCCTTGCCATTACTACCTTGAAATAAACGAAATGAGTTTAAGCATGACAAACCTGAGTATTTCTTAACTGATTTTAAAAGAAAATCCTCCACAGGGTCATCCAATATGAACATATTGATAATAAGCTAACATTTGAAGAGCTGCTACTACATGCTAGGTCTATTCATACATTATATACCTTAATAATCTCAATTGCATTGTTAAGCCTCTTACTTTTTTGAAAGGATGAGATGGACGCTTAGAGAAAAGAATCAATTTGCCTAAATTCATATGGAGACTAAGTACTAGAAATAATCAAAGCCATGACTATTTGACCTTACAGTCTTCACACTTTTAACTGAACCTTCCAAACCAAAACCAAACCTGTTGCCATTGAGTCGATTCTGACTCATAGCGACCTTATAGGACAAAGTAAAACTGACCATAGGGCTTCCAAGGAGCACCTGGTGGATTCAAACTGCCCACTTTTTGGTTAGCAGCCGTAGCTCTTAACCACTATGCCACTGAACCTTAAAAAAAAAAAAAAAAAACAGCTTTCCTGTCCCTTCCTGCCTTCTTATCCTAGCCCCTGGTTTGTGTGCCCATTTAGTCTCGTTTTGTTTTATGGGCCTGACTAATCTTTGGCTGAAGGGTGAACCTCAGGAGTGACTTCAGTACTGAGTTAAAAGGATGTCCACGAGCCATACTCTTGGGGTTTCTCCAGTCTCTGTCAGACCAGCAAGTCTGGTCCTTCTTTTGAGAGTGAGAATTTTGTTCTACATTTTTCTCCAGCTCTGTCTGGGGCTCTCTACTGTGATTCCTGTCAGAGCAGTCGGTGGTGGTAGCCAGGTACCATCTAGTTGTGCTGGACTCGGTCTGGTAGAGGCTGTGGTACTTGTGGTCCATTAGTCCTTTGAACTAACCTTTCTCTTGTGCCTTTGGTTTTCTTCATTATTCCTAGCTCCCGAAGGGGTGACACGAGTTGAGTATCCTAGATGGCGCTCAGGCTTTTAAGACACCAGATGCTACTCACCAAAGTAGGATGTAGAACGTATTCTTTATAAACTATGTTATGCCAGTTGAGCTAGATGTTCCCCAGGACCATGGTCCCCACAGCTCCTAGCCTATTAATTTGGTCCCTCAGAGAGTTTGGATGTGTCTACGGAACTTCCATGACTTTGCCTTGGTCAAGTTGTGCTACCTTTCCCAATACTGTGTACTGTCTTACCCTTCGCCAAAGTTACCACTTATCTATTGTCTATTTAGTGTTTTTTCCTTAACACCTCTCCCCTCCCATGTAACCATGAAAAATTGTTTCTTTTTGTGTGTAAACGTTTTCATGAACCTTAGCAGTGGTTAAAGTATAGTAGAATGGCATCCCATCACCTTCTAGCAAAACTTCCTTTGATTAAAAATAAGTTAAATGGGAATATTTTCCACATAGTGTCTACTTTTAATGTTTGACCTAGATGATGGAAATCACTGTTGCTTGTATTGGAATGAATTAGAAACCATTGCCTAAAAATAAATTTTTTTTCAAGGTAGAAACATTATTTAGAAAATCTTCAAAGAAAGTCTGCATATAGTACAAATTACCACACTTTATCAAAAAATAAGAATTGTCTTAACATTTTCTAACCTTACAAATGGCCTAATTTGTCAAATCATGATCTATGGATTTCAATGATATGTATAAGTGAGTATTATTAGAACGTCATCCTTCAATATGTTACTTATTGGTGTAATAGATGATTCTCCTTATACTTCATGTGGAGCAGCTGATTACTGATGACAGTTAACATTTTTTGTTTTTTAAATCTCAATTTCTACTATGTGATTTAACTACTTTTAGAATAACTTTAAGAATTATTTTAAGAATGAACGTGAGTTTACCTGTAACTGGATTTGACCTCTTCTCCAAATGACGGAATTCTTTAAAATGTGTTTGCTTCATGTTGTCATGTTGGATGAACTATTATAGAGTTAATGCTGAGAATCAGTGTAGATCATATTTGGAACTGTAATTAATATCAGGCAACATTGCACTACTTATCCTGAAATTATTTTGAATCAGAGAGATGAAGTTACAATGAACATTTGGCCCTTGGTAAGGTAAAGTTTTTTCATATCTGGATCTGTTATTTTATAGGTAATTGTGTAAGTTCTACTGAAGAAGTTCTTGAAGGCATTTTTTTTTTTTAAATAATACTGTTAATCTAATTTTGGTGCATCTCAAAATTATTATTACTTATTAGCTTTTTATGTTTGATTTGACTAAGCAAACCAGATTACAGGTCAACATACATGACAGCATACACTTTTAAGTTGCTTCTTGAATTCAGAAAATGCGATCGACTATTTCTGAATTATATGATCTTGGCAATTTACATGATCTCTTAATGCCTATACATATATTTTTCATTTATAAAATAAGTATAATTATAAAACAGTCCTCAAAGAATTTTTGATGTAATTAAACAAGAATTTATATATAAATTACTTACCAACATTTCTGGTCCCCTAAAAAATAGTAACTGGTAATAATATAGGATACTTATTATGCAAATTATATTATTTGAGAAATACTTAAACATTATCCACACATTAATTGAGTGTTTATTCAAGAAACGTTTATATGTGGGTCTTCTGAGTCAGGTATTAGTACTAAACTACTGAGATTAAAGATAAATAAGATACAATACCTAATCTTAAAAAATCGTTTTTGTAGTTGAAGTAGAAAGTAATTGAAAAAGTACAACATTGATAAATGTTTCAACTGAGGTAAGTTTAAAGTACTATATGATCACATAACAAAATAATCAAGCTCCAACTTGGATGGAGGGGGTTAGAGAAGTCTGGTTCTCTTGACAAACGATAATCATTGACCAGAATCCAGAAGAAAGTGTAAAAGCTGAGCAAACAATGTGTGTAAGACAAAGAGTTTCTGAACATAATCAGCAGCCTCTTCAAAGACTATGGGCAAAAGGGACAAAATTGAAGCAATGTGTTGCAATTCAGTATTTGTGTGTGATTTCGGAAGTAATTAAAAAAAAAACTATAGTGGGTTGTGTAATCAGGAGTTAAGTCAAGAAAGGATTGTATTTTATTACACCTGGAGATTGAAATGTATAGCAATAAAGTTTACAGTATTTAAAAGACAAATGACATGATTAAACTTCCCCCTAAAAAAAAGACCCTACTGCTAATGAGTTGATTCCAACTCATAAAAACCCAACAGGACAGAACAGAACTGCCCCATAGGGTTTCCAAGGCTGTAAATTGTTGCAGAAGAAGACTGCCACATCTTTTTCCCACAGAGCAGCTGGTGGGTTTGAACCCCTGACCTTTTGGTTAGCAGCTATTGCCTTAACCACTGCGACCCCAGAGCTCCATGACATGATAATGTCAATTCTCTCATTTTACAGATGTCGGAGGTACTCGGTGATTTCACAGAGGTAACATGTGTAATCAGTGGCTAAGATACCATGATTGCAAACAAATGTTCTAATTCTAACAATATTATATGGCTTAAATTATTTGAAACAGTAAAATGATATAAATATTGTATAACTTCTGAATTTTAGAGGATGCAATGGAGGTTGTTAAGTCACCCAAATTCCTGGAGAGGATAAGGACAATCAGAATTCTGTTTTCTGTGGTATTCAAAGAGATCAACAAGAAGATTTCTGTCAATTTGAATCATAGAACTGAGACAGAACTTCTTGGTCTTGGATGTCAAGCAGATTCACAAAAAAACCCTCTAAGAAGGGCCACCCCATATATAGGTGTGTGGACCTTGGAAAGCCCCCTGATTTTGATTAATTCAGAAGACCTGAGTGGGACTTAATTGATATACTGAATTGTTCCTCGTTCATAAATATGAAAGAAAATTGTTTTTTTTTTGGCTTGTGTCCACTGAAGCTAATGGAAATAGAGATGATTAAGGTCAGAGTTTGCAAAGTTATTCACTACAGACTAACAAGAGTTAAAACAATTGTCATCTACCACTTGTTTATTACTGTCTCAAAAAGTCCAGCTATTCAACTTGTTTAAAGAATAGGCAGTAGAATTTATTTGCAATATTGGGAATTTACGATGAAAATTAAGCATTGATAGCACAGAATTCAAAGTCAACAGAATTAATTCAGGGGAAAAAAAGGATGCTTTTATAATCTTTGGTGAAAATTTGATGATCAGTGGTGTAAGGTGCCCTTCATTCTTAAGAAATTATTATAAGGAAGTCACAAATTAATGAAACTGCTTTTCTCACTGCCGGACAAAGAGCAGTAGACTTCTTCCCCACTCACAGATCTGAAGGACCAGTCCTAACCCCACTCCCATTCTGAGTCGACATAGTCTTGGCAGAGGAGAAGCATCCTTGGTGTCTGATTTAAATCTGAATTGCTGTAATTTTTTTAGCATATTAATATGAATTAAATTTTTCTGATGGAAAAGTACTGCATTTCGTAAAGGCCAAATAAAAAAGAAAATCTGATTGTAGAGTTTAAAATAAGTTGCTGCATTGGAAAAGATGGGGAGTTGACAAATGAATTCAAGAGGAAAGAGAGTTTCCATTTGGAATCTTGTATTAAAGAACAAGAAAGGTAAACATACCTCTCCAATAAGAATTATTCCTTTGTATAGGCAATTGCCTGAGAACAAATTTTCGGGTGAATTCAACCATGTCAATGAATATGAATTAAGGAATGCACTTAGCATTGACAAATCAACATGAAGAAAAGAAGTATATGCTATTCAGCTCTTTTATTATCCCATCAAGTGGTATGGCAACGTGTGAGCAATGTACTAGGCATATATTCTTCGAGTTGTGGTTGAAATTTCCATTCCCGTGGATGGATGCCCTCTTCTTGTAACTCTCTTTTCTTAGAGGGCAGACATGAATGCAATCTGGTCAGTAGGAGAAACAAAGACTTCTTGGGTACCAGGAATTTGGGGTATAAATACTAACTGTATATAGAAGCTGTATTGGAAATCATGTGCTCATCATTTGGGAATATTGGGTCCATAGATAGCGGTATTTCCACTAGACAGGGGTGGGAGTGAAGCCTTCAGTTCCATGAAAGTTCAATTGTAATCTCTTCATAAGTAGAAGAAATGAATCTCTAATTCAATGAGTAAGTAGGCAATCCAGAATATATTCAGAGTCCTTTTTGGGAAGTTCTGCTTGCCTCCCCACAAAGTCACAACATCTGATTTTCCTACAAGACCATATTTATGAGACCTAACAGAATCTTTCAAAAATAAATATATATAGAAGGTATAGATGTATATACCTCTGGGTATTATAAACTTTAAATAGGATCAATGTACTACATAGTGTTTTTCTAGAAAAATGCAACACTACAAAAATGCAGGTAAATATCCTTAAAATGAAACCAGTGAGAGGTCAGAACATATGTCAGGTATTTTAAGTTTGAATGACTCAATCTTTTAGAGGCCTAAGACCCTTCTTCTCTTTCAGACTTTTACATTGTCTTACAAAAGTTTATGCTAAATATAGCAATAAGAGAAAGAAGACAATGGCCAAACTGCAATGCTTTTAGAACTCTCAGGACTTTTTTACCTTATGAATTATGCAGTTAACTAGTGCCATTACATTAGATAAGCAGTCCCTAGGTGGTGAAAATGGTTGAGTCCTCAACTAACTAATAACCAAAAAGTTGGTGGTTCGAAGTCACTCAGAAGTAGTGGGGAATAAAGGTCTGGCAATCTGCTTTTGAAAGGTCACAGCCTTGAAAACTGTATGGAACTCAGTTCTACTCTGTATACCTGGAATCTTTGTAAGTCAAAATGGACACAACATCAGCTGGTTGATTGGTTACCCTAGAAACATACCAAGAATAGCTATTATTATAAAGTTAAATTTAAAATGTCTGTTTTATAAAATTGACACATTTATTTAAATTATGATGAATAATGTTTTTCATTGTTATGTACTATAATTAAATATGCAGAGAAATGCTACAATGTGGGCCATTGGCCTGGAGTCAGGAGACATTCATCTAGAATTTTTCATTTTTTGAACTTTTTTTTTTAATCTTTAAATATAGAGATGGAAATGCTGATGGCATAGTTGTTAAGTGCTATGGCTGCTAACCAAAAGGTCGGCAGTTTGAATCCACCAGTTGCTCTTTGGAAATTCTGTGGAGCAGCTCTACTCTGTCCTTTAGGGTTGCTATGAGTCAGAATTGGCTTGAGGGAAAATTTTTTTTTGGTTTAATGATAGAGATAAGGGACTTCCAGCCAACATGTCACTATAAATGGAAGCAACATGCTGTCCCTCCACAGCAAAGACCCAAAAACTAAGTAAAACAGAGACAAACATCAATACTGGAACTCTGAACATCAAATGAAGAGATAAAGAACTCAGCCAGCACTGAATGGAATAAGAAACTGACAGAGAACAGACAGTGAGGAGAGTTGTGTGTGGAGGTACCCTATCAGCTAACAGAGCACAGATTTGCCATCTTGGACTCCTGTCGGAGATTGACAGACAGGGAGTACAGAAAAGCAGCTTCAGGGATTTCCCAGCAGGAGACAGAACACTTGGAAACCAGCCATATACACTTTTCCACATCCTATCCTTCTCTTCCCTGCTCAACCTCCCCAGGTTCATAGCTGGCTGCTGTTGCTCAGCTAGCCATAAAATGCAGGGTCCGTGTCACTTGGATTTGTCCCACCCACATTGGAGATCAGCAGAGAAGGGGTATGGGAAAGCAGTTTAAAAGGGCTCCCAGCAGGAGACAGAGCACCCGGTAACCAGTGATATACACTTTCCCATCCCCCATCCTTCCCCCCCTGCTGCTCAGCTTCCTAAGCTTCCCACCAGCCACAGTCTCTTGGCTGGGACGCACTGGCTTTACCCTCTTGCTGCTTGGATTTGCCCTGCCCAAACCCAGAGTACCCTTTTTTTGTTGCTGGTGTTTCTTTTTTATGCTTCGCTTGGATTCTTTCGTGCCACTAACCACCTCTCCTTCCTTTCTCTGGAATACCTGGTTCTGTGTGCAATCTTTGCTTCTTCTTGGAAAGCTGTGAAGCACCACTTAACTGGGGAACTGTCTCCCAGGCCTGCACCACCATGTTGGTGGGATCCCAGGGCTTTTTAATTTTTATTTTTTTGCTTTGTTTTATTTTGTTTGTTTCCTTTTTCTTTTCATGGCTTGGGAGTCTGTTCTAGGTGGGCTGTCCTGCATGTCTTGGGAGTTACTTCTCCAGTCTGCACAGCCACACTGGTGGGATCCCTGGAACTTTTTCTTTCTTTTTTCATGTTTTTTTTCTAATTTTTATTTATTTGTTATTTTTTTCTTTTTTGTTTCTCTCCATATCTCAGTTTCTCATCTTTCCACTCCAACAGCAAGCTCCCTTGGCACTTTTTTTTTTGTTTGCTTGCTTTTGGCTTCTGTTTCTCTCTGTCCTCTCTCTCCTCTTTCCCATACCTATCTTAGCTTCACACATCAATACCACCCTTCTGCTTTCTGCACACCTGCACTGTGTCTGAACATCACAACCCCAAGCAGCATAGCACAGCCTACTGTAACCTACCCTGCACTGATTCCTGGCCTGCCCTGTTGGTCCTAGTACATGCCACAAACAACCCATCCCAGCCCCTCCCCTTCAGCTGGACTTGCCCTGCTGCACCATTGCTGAGCAACTTGCACTGCCTGTTGGACAAGGAGGTGAAAAGACTAGCCCACAGACAACAAGGAATGCACAATCCACCTGCTGAGACATAACAAAATAAAACAAAAAAACAAAATGAAACAAACAAATTTACAAGCAATAAATGAAGAAAATAATTACTGAATGTCCCAAAGACAGAAGACAATATCAAAATATATAAGAAAACAGAACAGGATGGTTCCAGTAGGCATCCAAAATAACACCAGATGACTTTCAGGTAGAAAAAAAAGCACTGGAACTACCTGACAGAGAATTCAAATCTCTAAAATCAGAGCTATCCAAGAGTTGAAGCAAAAAGCTGACAAAAATGAGAAAAAAATAGGCAAATCAATGGAAAAGGCAGACAAATTCATAGAAAATACAGACAAATTCATAGAAAATACAGACAAAAAAATGGAATAATTCAAGAAAATAATACAGGAACAAAATGCCAAAATAAATTCATAGCTAGAAATCATACAAAACAACAATTAGAGATACAAAAGATAAACAAGATTTCAGTTATGGACAGGGTCATATCTGAGGATCAGGTTTGAAACAATGAAAGACAGGATCAGCGAAGTGGAAGACAAACACTTCTGTACAACTCTGAGAAAAAAATCAGAAAAAAGGAAAGAAGAAGAATGAAGAAGCCCTGAGAATTATGTGAGATACAATCAAAAGCAAAAATTTGGAAGAGATAGGAACTCCACAACAGGGGGAGAAAACATGGGGAGGACCACTGAATAATTGCTGAAAGAAAACTTCCCTAATATCATGAAAGATGAAAAGCTGACCATCCAAAAAGCTTGACAAACCCCATATAAGATAGATCTCAAAAGAAAATCACCAAGGCATATCATAATCACACTCCCTAAAACCAAAGACAATTGAGCCCAATTCAATGACTGAGGGACTTCAGGAGATTAGGAGTGAGCATGGTTATAAAGGCTTCCACCCCTGCCTCAACTCTGGGAGCTTTAAGGGTTATTCCAGCTTCAGAGCTCCAGGCTGGGTCACTTGCAGCTTTCATTGATACAGCAGCACAACTTAACTTTTCCTCTGCCCAATTCTGCTTCATTTTGTCACAGATATTGATCCCAAGAGCACTCTCTAATAAACATCTTATATGTTACTGTTTCAGGAACTGCTTACAATTGAATCCAACATGTGACAGTCCCCAATTATGAAAAGGCAGTTTTATTGCCCCTCCATTTGGTGGTTAATCCTAGTATCCAGAGACCTGCTAATAAATATATAAAGTCTTCTTACATCTACTCCAATGTATTCTGTATGTTTTTTATCAATCAAGTCATTGGAGTATGTACCCAGAATAAGTCTCCAGGATAAATATAGGGTAAAATAATATGGAAATATGTCTTTCTTAGATTACACATCCCTTAAGTCCAAATATTACATCTAAATTATAATCATTTATAATATTTTGCAGTATATTTTACATTAAGAACTACAATAAAATATAGAGTTTTCACATGTGACTACACAGTGCAAGGCAAATTCCTTTGCTGTAATATGTTTCCAAACATAAATATTTTTTTTCCTGTATCACTATGATTCAGTGAATTAGAAACTGAGAAACTGGTGGCTAACTTTATAAAAAGAGGTAAAGTACAATTTGTATGCAGGAAAATAATCCAAGAAGCTGAGCTGTATGAAGGAGAATGTGGCATCAGGATTGGAAGAAGACTCATTAACGACCCTGTGACGTACAGATGACACAACCTTGCTTGCTGAAAGCAAAGGACTTGAAGCACTTACTGATGAAGATCAAAGACTACAGTCTTCAATACGAATTACACCTCAACATAAAGAAAACAAAAATCCTCCCAACTGGACTAATAAACAACTTCATGATAAGTGGAGAAAATATGGAAGTTTTCAAGGATTTCGTTTTACTTGGATCCACAATCAATGCCCATGGAAACAACAGTCAAGAAATCAAATGACATATTGCCTTGGACAAATCTGCTGCAAAAGATTTTTTTTTAAGTGTTAGAAAGCAAGGATGTCACTTTGAGGACCAAGGTGTGCCTGACTCAAACAGTGGGAATTTCAATTGCCTTATATGATATGAAAGCTGGGTTATGAATAAGGGAGAGCAAAAAAGAAATGATGCTTTGATTTCTTGATTGCAGCTTCCATGGGTGTCGATTGTGGATCCAAGTAAAATGAAATCTTTGACAACTTCAAAATTTTCTTCATTTATCATGAAGTTGCTTATTGATCCAGTTGGTAGGAGACTACCAAGGAGATAGACCAATCTGTCCTTGGAAGTGTTTATGCACGTGTTAGTAAACCCAGTACTCACTTTTCTGACTTTTCTACTTCTGACAAAGAATTTCCATTATGCTTAAAATTTCTTTTCAATTAGTAAAGGTGGAACCCCTTTGCAGATGAAAGGGAGTGGCTCAAGGCACTTTAAATTCTTAACATATTTCCCTCATTAAGGAAATCTCAAAAATGTTCCCTTAATAGGAACAGTTCCTGAAAGGCAATCCAAAAATAGACTGTAACATTCCCCGTGTCACCTTTTCTACAACGGAGAACTTGTATTTCAATTGAGATATGCCTATATTCACCAAGTCAAATGGTCTGAAACCATCAGTAAACCTAGAGACTATGAATAAATAAATAAATCTAAGCTATTTTTTGGTTATGGGTGTAATATTTGCTACTGTATGCTTTAGACACAAGTATCAGGTTTTATTTTCTTTGACTATATAGTAATAACTTGAACCAGAAAAATTATACCCTTATTAGTTCTAACATTTTTTTTTTCTATGCCATATTTATCAAACACTATATAGGGAGCTATGTGTTGGCATTCTTAAAACTTTGCTATCTGATGTACAAGCTCTTTATGGGACACTGTAGGGTAGCTGTGAGTTGAAACTGATTCATTGTCAGTGCACTTTTGGTATTTTGAATGATAATTTCTGACATTTTTGCTACAATTCCAAATCTAGCTCACTTCAGCCACAAAGATAACTACAATGCTATGCCCCATCTCACATGCTGTTCTGTAATATTGTGTTTCCTTTCCTCCATCAAAAGTTAATACCAAATTCTTCTTTTAATTTGACAGGCCTTGTGACTTCTTCAAATTATAAGATGGCAGGAGTGATGCTATGAGACTACCAACACTACCTCAGAGAAGTCCACTGCTACTTCCATCTGGTTCTTTTAGGATGATTTCACTGGGGGCGTCTAGCTGCCATGTAGAAAGTTTCACTCCCCTGAGATCACAATGATTGATATGCCACGTAGAACAGTCAGCAGCCATTTTCAACTGTCAACCATGAGAGCCATCATGGATATCCAGTACAGTAGAGCTGCTAAATGGCTAGAAACTCTGCTGAGTCCTTTCCAAATTCCTGACCTACAACATTATGTGTAATATAAAAAGATCGTTTTAAGCACTAAGTTTTTGGAGTAATTTTTTATACATCAATAGTAACGAGAGCAGCCTCACTGTCAGATAGCCATGGTATAGTGAATTACTAGATTTTTTTTTCTAGGAAGTTTCTCAAGTATAACACTAACTAACATAATACATTTAGTTATATTTTCTGCCTTATTTTGGAAGATAAAATTAAATCAGGGAAAAATTTAAAAAAGAATAATATTGAGTTGGAAGACCATCAATACTCTTCAAGTTTACATATAGGATCCATATCACCATTCTTGAGCAAACGAGTAAGTCATGGTCCTTGAGTCATTTTCGGCACTGTAGGATGTGGTCATGATATTGCTGGTGGAAGGTTTTAGCACCGTCCTTAGTAAAATTGCAGAGAGTCTTGACAGTACTGGATGAGTCATTGAAAAACTGCTTACAATATGTCCTAAGACACCAAATATATTTAATTCCCTGAAGTTTGTAGGGTAGAGCAAGTAGAAAAAGGCAGGAAACTCAACTTCTGCTGGAAAATCACTGTCCCATATTGGAGCCCTGGTGGCATAGTAGTTAAGAGCTTGGTTGCTAACAAAAAGTTCGGCAGTTACAATCCATCAGCCGTTCCTTGGAAACCCTATGGGGTACTTCTACTCTGTCCTGTAGGGTCAATATGAGTCAGAATCAACAGGATAGCAAAGAGTTTAGTTTTTTCTCTCTTTTTTTTTTTTTGGTTTATTGTAGTTTTGGTAATATGATGAAGTGCTGTAAAACTTGTACTTGTCAGCTGACAGTTTCAAACTGAGTTCCTTAGGGCAACCTAGCAATCTAAGTGTCACCTGTCATACTTTCTAATATCCCTTTCCCACAGCAGAGTTGGATGGCTTAATACACTAGCATTTCCAAAGAATTCATAACCCTGATCAGTGCATCTTTCAGCTCAAGAAGATGCATTATAATCTACAGCTACATTATTTATTCAGAATTGCTTTTGTGCCACCAAAATCATGGAGTTAAAGCACTTCTAGGTCCTACCTGAATGTTGTTAATTATTTGCACCTTAATACATTTTGTTTGTACAATTTTGTTATAAATAACTGGTTTTAGATGGGATAATTTTTTCAGAATTATTTATTAAGTATAGGATCTAGTCACTCCTTTGAGTGAATATTTCCTTTTAAACAACCCATCCACAGAGCAAAAACCTTTTACTCCAAGCTCATAGATTTTCTGCCAGTAGTGTTTCATTAGAATCAGAATAAAAGCAAAATCTTTAAAACAGCTTGATAAATAGTCTGGCCCATGGCTACTTCTCTGACCTCATCTTTTAAAAATTTTCCTTTGGAAAGAGTGTGCTTAAAATGATGATTATTTCTTGATCTTTAGTTTGAACCAAAGATTTTAAAAAATGAATGTCCATCAGTAAGAAAAATGAGTGAATAATTGTTTTGTATAATTATGCTTCATGTAGCCATTCAAAATGATTTGGAACTGTATCTCTGAGGGTCTTCATGTGCATTTTGTAAGAGAGAAACACAGTTCAGAAAAGTATAGAAGATTAATTTCATTTCTATAAGTAAAAAATTAATGGAAACCTCACTTATGTAATGTGTACTTGCACACACATGCACTCTCACATACATATATGCACACACTTAACGTATACATTGATGGCCAAAAATACATTAATGGAGATAGTAGTGGGGAATTTTCAGATTATTGAAATTCTTAAATATTTTCCAATTATATTTGAGTTATATAAAACAAACAAAATAAGAAAGTAAAGAATAAACATATTTACTTAAAATTGTAAAGTGATAAAGTTATTTTATTATGTGGTTCAGTTGCTTGTTTATGGTGGAAATAGAGCAACAAGGACTAGACCTACTTGTCAGAAATGACCCCCCCCCAAAAAAAAATGTATGTAACAATGGTTTTCAACATACTGGACTTCAGATGATAGAAGACAGCAATTCTGAGAAACTGGAAAAATACAATGTGTGCCCTATGAGTGCTCCTTTACTATTTTGAGAGGGTTTCTAGGCTAGAGTGCAGAAAGGGAAGTCAAGGTCAAGACTCCTTACACTGAAGGTTGCACTCCTTACATTGAAAACATGCAGCAGAGAGTCTAGGGGAACCAGGGAAGACAGAGTTCTCAGGACAGCGTACTGAAGAGATAAGAGCTGCCTAGTCGAAATCTCAGAGATTTGAAAGATGGCTCCCTTTGAATATTCAGGATTGACCAGCTCATATGTATGAAGAAACTACTTCAGACTGGGGAAATAACCATCCGAAAGACTTAGAAGGGACAGCTGCCATACCCCCTCCTAGGAACTTTATCTCTCTGCCTGATGTAATGGGATAAAAGCATGGGATTTATAATTAGTGAGGGTTAGAAATGAGTGTTGCATATCATACACAAACGTATTAGCTGTGTAACTGCCAACACAATACTTAATACCCTTTAGCACCACTTTTCTGTATTTTACAGTCTAAATAATAAGAGTGGCAAACTCATGGAGTTACTGTGAGGTAAAAATGAGAGAATAGATGTAAAAGGCATAATAAAATGTGCATCTTACAAAAGAGGCCTTGGTAAATGCTGCTAACATTTTATTATTTTTATCATTATTAGAACTTACTCACCTTTCAATTATACTTCACTTCTATTTTTATGGAAATCTGCTATTAGTATTAAATATATTTTAAATGGAGATATGTTTTGGAAGTTATATTGAGTCTGAACATTATTGAATAGTTAGGCCTTAAAAACAACTTTTAGGATCAAATGCACATGAGAAAATAATTAAAAGGTATTAATTTATCTCGGAAAACATTTAATATGACATAAGATTTATAAGACAAAAAAGAAAAACAAATAGATAATAAATTTTGAAAAGGCTGAAAAATCTGAGACCATCACCACATCTTGATATAAACTGGGCAAGTAGCAAACTAGAATAGGACAGGCCTATTATAGGCACTGGGTTTTTTTTTATTATTATAGGACAATTCTATAGGACAAATCAAAATACAACGGCTCTGGTTCTAGGTCTGTCTTTTGGGGTTGAAATTCTGTACTGTTTCTACCATTCTGGAGGCATAATTGAGACAAAACACTATTTTTCACAGTTTCTCTTTGATTCAGCATGGGCAGGTGGTTACAATCTACCTGATAAAAAGATCATTTTTTTTAAGCATTCCATGTATTTTTGCATTACTGTAGATGTCTGGACCATAAAATAGTGTCCACATTAAAGAGAGAGAGATAGTATAATGGGTTGAAAATTATATGCGATGCTTCCTCCTTTTTGAGCTCTGCACCTCAAATAAATTAGATTCTTGATTCTTCTTCAATAGCTTTCAAAATAAAACATTAAAAAAAAGTTATGGTCAAGTCTCATGGTTGACTCCCTGTGTCAGAGCAGAACTGTTACATAAGGTTTTCAATAGCTAATTTTTTATACAAGGACTCCCAATCCTTTCTTCTGAGGTTTCTCTGAATGTATCTGAGCCACCAAACTTTCAGTTAGTAGCAAGCACTTAAATGTTTGCAGTACAAGGGGACTTCAGACTTAATAATAGTTAATTAAAATAGTCCATAGTGTAGGTTATGAAGGACAAGATAAGTTGTTCTTATCAATGAAACACATGTAAACTATTACCAATATTTGTAACGATCTGTGTAGAATTTATGCTTAGATGCTTTGGGGAAGCTACAGTCATGGGGACTCTGACCCAAACTACAAGTCAGTACTCTGAGGAAAGTCCAATGTTGGCAGTTGATTTTAAATAGAATGATGGCAGTAAGAAGAGGCAAATTTTTACTCAAACAATTGTATGATCTTGGTGGGTAAAAATAAATAAAGTTTATGTCTTATTCACACAAAGCCCACAGAGGGTTCAAAAGTCCTACACATCATGATGCAGCAGTGAACCTCTACATCAAAATGTTACTTGACCATTGCTGAAACAAGGGAAAGTTGGGCACTGGTAATTATATGCTTCCACCTGGGAAAGACACACATCATTCCAGAATATATTTTGTTGGCCAAAGCAATTCACATTGTCATGCTTACTCTCAAGTAGGTGGTGGTAAATTCATCTTCCTGTGATCCCAAAGTAGAAAGGAAATGTATGTTATTTAATGTGAACAGTGTTAATGTTTGCCACAGACTAAACTAAACATAACAATCTCATAGAAAACCTTTCTGGATTTTAGATAGCTTTTCCGCACTACAGGGTCTGGATGAGTAGTAATCAACTCGATGGCAATAGTTTTTCTGGTTTAAAAAACCGATGAAACAAAACAAACAGAACAACAACAAAACCCAACAAAGTTTACATGGTAGTTCTTTTTCTATATCCCATGTCACCAGAATAATAAGCCTTCTCAAGAGTCACATAAATTATGTCTATGTCTCTCATTAGATTGTTGGATTAATTTATTTCAACCTTCAAATCTCAGTTAAGTCAGTATGCCCTGATTATGGGAAATGTTTTCCAACACTCCTTCATTTTGCTTAGGTGCTCCTTCTATCTCAACCACACCCTACTGTACACCACAACAATTGTGTACACTAGTGTCACGTAAATAGTTAACTGCAAGGCTCTGGAACAGGCTACATGGGTTGGGATTCTCGTTCTGGGCCTTTTATGTGATCAAGACAAATTATTCTACTCCAATGGTTCAGTTTCCTCATCTGTAAGGTATAATGTTTTTCTGAGAATTATGAGTTAATAAATATTCCCTTAAGAATATTAAATATTCAATGAATACAACCCATTACAGTTATCATGACTCCTTTCAGAACAAAAACAAGGATTTCATGTCTTTGAATCAGTAGCATGGAATATAGTAACTGACACATAAAAAAGTTTTATAATTTTTATTGGATAAACACATAAAAAAATGAAGGAGAATTTGTCTTCAAAGTTCTTAATAAAAAACCTATATGTTTTAGAAGGAGTGTTGGTTGTACAGGGGTTAAAGCCCTTGGCTGCTAACTGTAAAGTCAGCATTTCGAACCCACCAGCTGCTCCACGGGAGAAAGAAGTGAATTCTGCTCCCTTAAAAATTCACAGCCTTGGAAACCTTATGAGGCAGGTCTACTCTGTAATATAGGGTTGCTATGAGTCAGAATTAACCTGACAACCCCAGGACTGGTCCTAGACAACACTGAGTTAGAAAAATAAATAGCTTCATTTTTCTCCTGTTTTTTATTCTCATCGTCTGTTTCAAACCTCAAGTTAGTACTTAAAAATCTCAATCACGTTTAGAAATAAATGAAAAAAAAAACTATGTTTTTCATCTGTGCCAGGATACACAATAGATTTTTAAAAATCATACTGTAATATAGTAAATATAGAGTTATCTGGGTCTCTTCAAGTGAGAAACCAAATGTAAGGCATTGAAGACGCTTTACTCTGAAACAGGCTTGTGATAATCCATTTTGATGAATTTAGTGTAGACATGCATATGAGGATAGAAGAGGTGTTTCAATATTAATGCAAAATGTTTGCAATGATGGCCTTTGGATGCCTACAAGAGAAGCTGCTAGGTTTACAAGAAACGTGTAACGGAAGAAATAGATTGTGTAAAAGACACATGAGGAAATGCTCACAAACAATAGCCATTAGAGAAATGAAAATCAAAACCATTATGAGATATCATCTCACCCTGATATTACTGACACCAATTTAAAAAAAAAAAAAAAACAGAAAATAACAAACGTTAGAGAGGCTGTGGGGAGATCAGAACTCTTACGCATTGCTGGTGGGAATGCAAAGTGGTATGCAACCATTTTAAAAAACAATATGGTGCCTCCTTATTTTTTTTAAAAAGCTAGAAATAGAAATACCATATGATCCAGCAATCCCGCTCCTAGGAATATATATATCCTAGAGAAATGTGTTTTTTTTTTTAGAGAAATGTGAGTCATCACATGAATGGACGTATGCACACCCATGTTCGTTGCAGCATTGTTTATGATAGCAAAAAGATGGAACCACCTTACGTGCCCATCAACAGATGAATGGAGGAACAAACTATGGTACATATACTCAATTGAATAGTACAAAACCATAAAGAATAATGATGAATCTGCAAAGCATCTCACAACACAGGTGAATCTGAAGAGCATTATGATGAGTGAAATAAGACATTCACAAAATATTGTATGAGACCTCTATTATAAAAACTCATGAAAAAATTTATATATAAAAATAAATAATCTTTGATGGTTATGAGGGAGGTGATGGGTGGGGATGAAAAAACACTAAATAGACAACAGATAGTGGTAACTTTGGTGAAGGGTAAAACAATACACAACACTGGGGAAGCCAGCACACCTTGTCCAAAGCAAGGTTATGGAAGCTTCATAAACACATCCAAACTCCCTGAAGGATCAAAGTACTGGGGTGAGGGCTGTGGGGACCATGGTCTTGGGGAACATCTAGCTCCATTGGTATAACATAGTTTATAAGGAAAATGTTCTACATTCTACTTTGGTGAGTAGCATCTGGGGTCTTAAAAGCCTGTGAGTGTCCATCTAAGATACTCTAATGGTCTTACCCCATCTGGAGCAAGGGAGAATGAAGAAAATCAAAGACACAAGAGAAAGATTAGTCTAAAGGACTAATGGACCACAGTATTACAGCTCCACCAGACTGAGTCCAGCACAACTAGATGGCACCTGGCTACCATCACTGACTGCTCTGACAGGGATCACAACAGAGGGTCCTAGACAGAGCTGGAGAAAAATGTTGAACAAAATTCTAACTCACCAAAAAATGTCAGACTTACTGGCCTGACGGTGACTGGGGAAACACCAAGAATATAACCCCCGAACACCCTTTCAAAGCAGTAATGAAGTCACTCCTAAAGGTCACCCCTCAGCCAAAGATTGGACAGTTCCATAAAAAAAAAGGAGACTAAATGGGTACATTAGCCCAGGGGCAAGGACGAGAAGGCAGGAGGAAAGAGGAAAGCTGGTAATTGGGAACCCAAGGTCGAGAAGGTTAGTGTGTTGACATGTAGTGGGGTTAGCAACCAATGTCACAAAACAATAAGTGTATTAATTGTTTCATGAGAAAGTTGTTTGCTCTGTAAACCTTTATCTGAATTACAATAAAAAAGAAAAAAAAAACAGCGTGAATTATGATATGCCATTGATGTTAAAACATATTCTAATATCAGAACTGTTAAAATGTGAAATAATGCATGTCTTATATTCAATAAATATGGTAATCATTCTGAAAAAAATCTGCATTTTATTGCAACCAAGCATTTCAACAATTTAAATATAAACCTAAGTTTGATCAAAAATTAGATTACAGTAAAAATTTTAATAGAATTTGCAGTAAATGTTCTAATAGGATTTAAGCATGCCCCTAAAATTAATCCATCTCGGCTTCCATGTACATTTGTGCTCACGACCATGTAGATGTATGAAGCGTTGAAATGTAATTGCTTCTTCCAAAGTTTGTCTAAATACCCTGACAAGGTATTTTTGTGTCAAGTAAATTGTATCACAGTGATCCCTAATCTCTTTAATTCAGTGTTGCAAATCATCTTTTTTTTATATATATTCTTCTTCAGCAAGGTACTCTCTGTATTAAAAAAGGAAAAATACTCTTCTTGCTTCTAGTTTACAATTGTTTGTTAATATAGTAATGGAAAGAGGTAAAATTTCAAATACAGAAACAAGTTTCACAAATATAATAAACGAAGGCAAAAATCACAAACCTGAGACAGGGTAAGATGATTATTTTTGTACTAAGGTAGAGTTTAGAGTAGAAGTTGATCAAATAAGTCAAAAATAATTTTACCAGCGGAAACATTGGAATAGGAAATCCCATGGTGAAAGAACAGGCATGAACTACAGCATGCTAATGTGAACTTGAAATTTGAAATTTGGACTAATGTAAGCTGAATATTTGAAATTACTTTTTTTGATTCAAAAAAGCCAAAACTCTTCCAGAAGCTCAGGAAACATGCAGTGTCAAGACACTGAAAAAAAAGGCCCAGATTTCAGATGTGTTGAAAGTCTAAAATTTATTTTTCTTTGATAATTTTATTATATTTCAGACGTAAAGAAAAATATATATGTTAATATAGTGCTCCTGATGTCCAAGATTCTACTTCAAAAAATATTCCTATGTTGTTACATTTATTTCAGCTCTTCAAACTACATTATAGGTGTGTTGAAATCATCTTTGGGATACACTCTGTGAGATAACTCTCCCTTCATTGTCTAAGAGAATGAGCACTCTTCTTCTAGTTGGTGTGTACTCTGCCTATGCATTTATTAATTTTATTGCAGATTTATGTGTCCAATTTAATATTTAGCTGTGGGGGGTTTGATAAATTGCATCACATTGATAATTTTGACACCTATCTTTTTCCGTCAACATTATTTATTGAAATTTCCCAAAAGAGAAAGAAGCGATTGTGGCTGAAGCTCCAATTTATAACTCATGAAGACCCAATCTTCTTAGCTGATCATGGCCAAGGATATGGATCTTCGTGGAGACTAATAAAGGAAATGCTTTAAAAAATTACCACGATAGTATAGTTAGTTTTCAGTTTATTTAGGACTGTTATACCACTCTGCGATGAGTATTTTGCAGCTCCATTATTTCCGAAGACACTGAAACCAGGCCCCATGACAGCTATGTGTTTCCGGGACTGAAGACCTCATGCAATGATAATCAGAGATGAGCTAAGACTATCAGTGCACCTAGAAGTGAGGAAGAAGGGAGTGGATAACATAGCTACAACTCTCGGAATATCTGGCTTAAGCCAAAGTAACAATACAATACAGATATAAGGAAATTGAGAAAGGAATAGAAGTGAAATTGAATAGGTTTTTGTGGAGCCGGGAAATATCTTCCTCCAAACTGAAATCATAACACAAATCACAACATACATACACTCCTGGTTCTATTGAATTCTATAGTAAGACAATAAGAAAATTGAGATTTCTGGGCTTCTTTACTTTCACTTTTTTTTTCTCATGAAATACTGTACAACAAGCTTTAAATTCATCAGAATGTGTTTTTACACATTTTTAAAATCAAGATTGTCACATGGTAGGTATTAATCCTAACAAATGTGTTGAAATATTTTTTGTCTACTGTAGTCAGAAACTTGCCATGATTTTATACTATTGGATAGCGCTAAGGGGAACGATGAGTAGTTACCACTGTTAATGTGCTGCACCATCAGGGCTCCCTTACAACATTAGCTGTTGTGAATAAGTAAATATACGACACGTTTTGATAAAGACCTAAATAACTTACGCTGAGTTTTATTTTATATTTTATTACTGAAGTAACATCACCTTTACTGTTATAAAGCAATCATTATATAATCTTTCTGAAACTCGTTTTAGTTTGAATATAAGTGAATATCACTTATGGATTAGGAATACTATTTTCTACTAATAAAAAAGCAAATTACATGACCCATATCTATCTATCTAACTCTACTCTTCTTCCATCTCTTAAAAAAAAAAAAAAAAGTTGAAAAACAAAACACTGCACTAGATTAATTCATTCACTGCATTTATAAAATTCAAGTTTTCCCTTCATCATCATGTTGGAAATAATCATTTCACTATCCTATTATACTACGTTTGTGTGGAAAAGATTAGGTGGTTATTTAATATACTATTTACTCTGAATAAACTCCAATTCAAGTGAATTTCCAGCTGCTATGATAATGACTTTCTGACATCTTGCTCAACAGAAGTGCAGCTCCTACTAATAAACACTACATACAAGGAAAACACACTGTTAAATGGAAAATGCAATAAACTTGGATTAACATCAACCTTTTCCACATACTTGCTTTGTGCTTAAAAATGCATATCACATAATCATTGCTAACTAATTGCTCCTAATTGAAAACCTTCGGTATAAGTTATGTTGAAGGTGCATACAATCACTCTTTTGTCCCTGTGATAAGCTGTCATTTATGCTGTGATATATAGCTGGTGAACTAAAACTGAGGGACGATGTCTGGCTTTAGTGCCTTTACACACCATTCACATGGCCTTGGACTTAAATTTGTCTGGGCCTCAATTTCCTTATTTGGTTCTGTAAGGATCTCCTACACAGTATATACAAATAGACGTTGGAAAAGGGCAATGGAGTATGAGAGTGTAAAATATTCTCAGTGTGATTTACGTAAATTCTGCCAGTGGGTAAACATGATCACCACCTAGATGAAGCATTTCATGACTTCTTCAGGAAGAGCTTGTTACACTCCCTCTGTGAATTATAAAAGCATTTATCCTGTATTATAATTAAGCCATTTACTACACATCCTCCCCATTGGACTGTTCTCAAGGGCTTCTACTACATTATCTAGAAAGGAATATGCGGAAGAGTGGGAAGGAGGGAGAAGAAGAGTAGATCTTCTCAGGAATATATAATTTTTTTTATCCTATTGTCAACTGACAAAAATCATTTGGAAAAAATCATATGAAGAAACCATTAACCCATCTGAATAATGGCTTCTGATTTCCACACAAATTGACACTGATTTTTTCTATAATTTTTGGCTCTCAATTAGACTAGCTTATCCCCCATCGCCAGAGAGGCATTTTCTGCCATTTGCGTTTATGACTTATACTACTCTCAAGTTTTTTGTATAGCTCCTGGATTTTCATATTTTTGATTTGTAATCTTTTATATTTTTTTCTTTAGAAATACCACTTCCATTAAGTATGCACAACTAACACACAACCAAATGTTCTAGAAATACGAACTTGAAAACAAAGCAAAACATCTGCTTCTCCCCATATGTAGGTCTAACTTCAAATGTCTTTTATTTCTATTTGGCTGTTGGGGATTGAATTTAGTTCCCCAAAAATATGTGTGGAAATCCTAACCCCTATACCTGCAAATGTGACACTATTTGGAAATAGGAGTTCTTTTGTTATGTTAATGAGGTAATACTAGGCAGGATGGGTCATAAATCTAATCGTATTTGAGTTATAAAGAGAGCAAAATAGGCACAGAGAGCAGAACAGACACAGGGGAAGACACCATCTGTAGACAGACATACAGGGCAGACAGACATACAGGGCAGACACACCTGCAAGCACAGGAACTCCAATCATCACCGACTAGAAGCTGGAATAGACAAAGACGGAGCTCCTCCTAGAGCCATAACCTCAGTGTGGACTTTCGCCTGCTGGGGTGTGAGAAAATAAATTTCTGTTCTTCAAAACCATCCACCTGTGGCATTTTGGGTTGTGGCAGCACCAGGTAATTAAGACATTGGCCAATAATTGTATTGCCACTATTTCTAAATAGTCCACTTCAACTTTTATTGGTCAATCCATAAAAAAAAACCCATTATATGTGAATTAAAAAATAATATAGAGTTAATATATGCATCAATTGGTTACTTCCCTACATAATTTCTCTCAGATCCCTTTCTCAAAACAAAGAGGAAAAATAAAGAGCTGTTTCTTCTCACAGTTAAAACTCACTCATCCCCTTAAAATATATTTTGTTTTCAACCAGCTGTTCCGTGTGTGATCGGTGCTGGAGATGGGATTGAGACACAAGTTTATAGAATAGATCCCAGAAGTAGGATCATGTTCCATTCTATTCTTTATATTCCAATTGCTCTCAAAGGCTGTACATAGGAAGGGGGATGACGTGAGATGAAGATTCGAGGCTCATCCTAAGAAATGTGTTCCAAATGCTCCTTCCCTAAGGTAACAACTTTCATTTTTCTGATGTATATGTGAGTGCTCCAGGATCTCCAGTAGGGAGTGAGTCAGGGGCACTTGAGATAGTTTTGATGTCCACTCCTTAATGCTTCTCCCTGACCAAACACCAGTCCACTGTTATCCATTTGGTTGGTAAATTTCAAGTCATATAGAGCTTCATTCATATTGCAAGTTAAAAGAGATTATGTAGGTGCAGAGGCCTGCCCTGATTTCTAAATCAGACAAATCTTTACAGAACTATTCAGAAGTACAGGCCTGTGTTTCCTAATCTTGGGAGGGAAAAGGCGTTGCTTGCACATTTTTCATTCCTCAAATGCTTATTAATCCTTCAAAGATGGGACATAACTATGAAATTAAGATTTTGGCATTTAAGACGGATTTAGAAAATTAGAACTAGTACGTATCTAGAGGTCATTTGTTCAAGAGCTTTAATCTGTCTGAACAATGTAGTTTTTGCTGCCTGCTGATTCACAAGTAGAGATTTTATCTTTTTTAAAAAAATTACATTAAACTAATATTTTTTATTAATACTTAAAAATAAGTGAATTGAACAGTTTTGTAAAAGGGACAAGTTTTTGTTCTGTTTTGTTTTTTAAAGAATAAAGGTTTAGAAGGTTTGGGTTTGAATTCCAGTTCTAGCCATTTGTTAATTTTGGGAAATGAAACAATTGAAACTTCTCAGTCTCAATTTCCTCATCTGTCTAATGATCATAAGTCCTACTTAAGAAATGGATAAATAAAAATATTACCGGAAGCATTTTTTAAAGTAATAAACAACATTGTACAGTTGTTAGTGACTTTTAACGGGCATGCTACATAAATGAATGTGGTTGAAGAATTACATTCTCACTATTTTTTTTTTCTCTTTGGGCTCTACACATCCAAGCCAGTTACTGTGATGGTTGATATCAACTATGTTCTCAATGTTAAGAGTGAGAGAGTAGTGTTTCTTGCTGTTGTAATGCCATTCATATTATGCAGATCAAGAAAGTAGTTAATTCCTAACTTATTTGGATCAAAGTAAAATGATGACATCCATTTAAAATAGTTTGTGTCACGTTTGAATAATTGCTCATTTGCTAACTATCAATGAGGTAGAATGGAAATACAGAAGATAAATGACATAAATATGACCCTGTCACCAAACATCTTTTATTCTATAGAATAAAATTCTCTCTCTTTTTTTTTCACTTTTTGTGCTTTGGGTGAAAGTTTACAAATAAAGTCAGTCTTTCATACAAAAAGCCATACACACCCCACCATGCACTCTCAGCTGCTCTCCCCTTAATGAGACAGCACATTCCTCCTCTCCACCCTGTATTCCCTTTGTCCATTCAACCAGCTCCTGTTCCCCTTTTCCTCCTCATCTCACCGCCAGGCAGGAGTCGCCCACATAGACCCATGTGTCTACTTGAGCCATGAAGTTCACTCCTGATCACCATCACTGTCTATGTTATAGTCAGGCCAATACCTGTCTCTAGAGTTGGTTTGGGGCATGATTCCAACCTTGGGTTATCAAAGGGTCTGGGGACCATGACTGTTGGCATCCCTCCAGTCTCAGACCATTAAGCCTGGTCTTTTTATAAGAATTTAAGATCTGCATCCCACTATTCTCCTGCTGCATCAGGGATTCTCTGTTGTGTTCTCTGTTGGGGCAAGGATCAGTGGTAGCTGTGCACCATCTAGGTCTTCCGGTCTCAGGCTGATGGAGTCTTTGGTTTATGTGGCCCTTTCTGTCTCCTGAGCTCGTATTTACCTTGTGTCTTTGGTGTTCTTCATTCTCCTTTGCCCCAGGTGGGCTGAGACGAACTGATGCATCTTAGATGGCTCCTTGCTAGCGTTTAAGACCCTAGACGCCTCTCACCATAGTGGAATGCAGAACGTTTTCTTAATAGCATGAAACCATGGACCCCAGAACCCCGTCCCTGCTACTCTGGCCTTTGAAGCTTTTGGTTGTATTCAGGAAACATCTTTGCTTTTGGTTTATCCAGTGGTACTAACTATCCCTGTGTTATGTGTTGCCCTTCCCTTCACATAAAAAAAATATATATATATATTGTCTACTATCTAGTTAATGAATATCCATCTCCCTCCCTCCCCACCCTCATAACCATCAAAGAATATTTTCATCTGTGTTTAAACTTTATCTAGATTTCTTATAATAGTGGTCTTATACAATATTTGTCCTTTTGCAACTGACTAATTTCACTCAGCATAATGCCTTCCAGATTCCTCCATGTTATGAAATGTTTCACAGATTCATAGTTGTTCTTAATCGTTGCATAGTATTCCATTGTGTGAATATACCATAATTTACTTATCCATTCATCCATTGATGGGCACCTTGGCTGCTCCCATCTTTTTATTATCATAAACAGTGCTGCAGTGAACATGGGTGTGCATATATCTGTTTGTGTGGAGGCTCTTATTTCTTTAGGATATATTTCAAGGAGTGGAATTGCAGGATGCTATGGTAGTTTTATTTCTAGCTTTTTAAGGAAGCAGGAAATCGGTTTCCAAAGTAGTTGTACCATTTTACATTCCCACCAGCAGCGTATAAATGTTCCGGTCTCTCCACAACCTCTCCAAAATTTATTATTTTGTGTTTTTTGGATTAATGCTAGTCTTGTTGGTGTGAGATGGTATCTTATTGCAGTTTTGGTTTGCATTTCTCTAATGGCTAGTGATTGTGAGCATTTCCTCATGTATCTCTTTGCTGACTAAATATCTTTTTGGTGAAGTGCCTGCTCATATCTTTGCCCATTTTTTAATTGGGCTATTTGTCTTTTTGTTGTTGAGCGTTTGCAGTATCATGTAGATTTTAGAGATCAGACGCTGATTGGAATTGTTAGAGCCAAAAACTTTTTCCCAGTCTGTAGGTAATGTTTTTACCCTTTTGGCGATGTCTTTGGATGAGTATAGGTGTTAGATTTTAGAAGCTCCTAGTTATCTAAGGTCTCTTCTGGTGCTTGTGTGTTGTTAGTAATGTTTCGTATATTATTTATGCCATGTATTAGGGCTTCTAGCACTGTCCCTATTTTTTTTCCATGATCTTTATCATTTTTGGTTTTATATTTAGGTCTTTGATCAATTTTGAGTTAGTATTTGTGCATGGTGTGAGGTATGGGTCTTGTTTCATTTTTTTGCAGGTGGATATCCAGTTATGCCAGCACCATCTAACAAAGAGACTGTCTTTTCCTCATTTAACAGATTTGGGCCTTCGTCAAATACCAGCTGTTCATATGTGGATGGATTTATGTCTGGATTCTCAATTCTATTCCATTGGTCTGTGTATCTGTGTTGTACCAGTATCAGGCTGTTTTGATTACTGTGGCAGTATAATACATTCTAAAATCAGGTAGTGTGAGGCCTCTCACTTTGTACTTTTTTTTTTTTCAGTAATGCTTTACTTATCTGGGACCTCTTTCCCTTCTGTATGAAATTGGTGATTTGTTTCTACATTTCATTAAAAAATGTCACTGGTATTTGGATCAGGATTGCATTGTATCTATAGATCACTTTGGGCAGAATAGACATTTTTACCATATTGGGTCTTCCTATCCACAAGCAAGGTATGTTTTTCCACTTATGTAGGTCTCTTTTGGTTTCTTGCAGTACTGTCTTACAGTTTTGTTTGTATAGGTATTTTACATCTCTGGTAAGATTTATTCCTAAGTATTTTGTCTTCTTGGGGGCTATTGTAAATGATATTGATTTGGAGATTTCCTCTTTGAAGTTCTCTTTGTTGGTGTAGAGGAATCCAACTGATTTATGTGTGTTTATCTTGTATCCTGATACTCTGCTAAACTCTTCTATTAGTTTCAGTAGTTTTCTTGAGGATTCTTTAGGTTTTTCTGTGTATAAGATCACGTCTTCTGCAAAAAGAGACAATTTTACTTCTTCTTTTTGCCAATTTAGATGCCCTTTCTTTATCTAGCCTAATAGGTCTGGCTAGGACCTCCAGCACAATGCTGAATAAGAGTGGTGATGATAAAGGGCATCCTTGCCTGGTTCCCATTCTCAAGAGGAATGCTTTCAGCCTCTCTCTGTTTAGAATGATGTTGTCTGTTGGCTGTGTATAAATGCTCCTGACATGTTTAGGGCTTTTCCTTCTATTCCTATTTTGCTGAAAGTTTTTATCATGAATATGTGTTGAACTTTGTCAAATGCCTTTTCTGCATCAATTGATCGTGTGGTTCTTTCTTTTGTTTTATTTATGTGATGGATTACATTGATTATTTTTGTAATGTTGAACCCCTGGTATGAATCCCACTTGGTTGTGGTGAACTATTTATGGATATGTTGTTGAATTCTATTGGCCAGAGTTTTGTTGAGGATTTTTGCATCTACACTCATGAGGGATATTGGTCTATAATTTTCTTTTTTTGTGGAGTCTTTCCTGATTTTGGTATCTGGGTTACGCTGGCTTCATAGAGTGAGTTTGGGAGTATGCCATCCTTTTCTATGTTCTGAAAGATCTTTAGTAGTGGTGGTAACACTTCTCTGAAAGTTTGGTAGAGTTTTCCAGTGAAGCCATCAGGGCCGGGGCTTTTCTTTGTAGGAAGTTTTTTTTTTTAATAACTTTTTCAGTCTTTTCTTTTACTATGGGTTATTTAGTTGTTCTACCTCTGTGTTAGTTTAGGTGGGTAGTGTGCTTCTAGAAATTTGCCCGTTTCCACTAGGTTTTCAAATTTGTTAGAGTACAATTTTTCACAATACTCTGTTATGATTCTTTTAATTTCAGTTGGGTTTGTTCTGATATCTCTCATCTCAATCTTTATTTGGGTTATTTGCTGCCTCTCCTGTTTTTCTTTTGTCAGTTTGGCCAGTGGTTTATCAATTTTGTTAATTTTTTCAAAGAACCAGCCCTTGGTCTCGTTAACTCTTTCAGTTGTTTTTCTGTTCTTTGTTTCATTTAATTCTGCTCTGATTTTTATTATTTAATTTCTTCTGGTGACTGAAGATTCCTTTTGTTGCTCTCTTTCTATTTGTTCAAGTTGTAGAGATAATTCTTTTGATTTTGGCCAATTCTTACTTTTTGTATGTGTGCACTTATTGATATAAATTGACATCTGAGCACTGCTTTAGCAGCGTCCCAAATGTTCTAATAGGAAGTGTTTTTATTCTCTTTGGATTCTATGAATCTCTTTATTCTGTCCTTAGTTTCTTCTATAATCCAATCTTTTTTGAGCAAAGTGTTATTCAGTTTCCATATGTTTGATTTTTTTTCTTGATTTTTCTGTTATTGACTTCTAGTTTTATGGCTTTATGGTCACAGGAGACACTTTGTAATATTTGATGTTTTGGATTCTGCTAAGGCTTTCTTTATGGCCTAATGTGTGGTCTATTCCAGAGAATGTTCTATGTGCATTGGAAAAAGAAAGCATACTTGGATGCTGTTGGGTGGAGTATTCTGTATATATCTATGAGATCAAGTTGGTTAATTGTGGCATTTAGCTCTTCTGTATGAGTTTAATGCTGCCATTTTGTCATCTTTTTTTGTGTGTTGTTGACAGTTTCATTTTTCCACTTATTTTTTGTGCTGAGTAGTTGTTTTTGTAAATTGTGTGTTCCTCTTTTTCATTGTAGTTGATTTTGCTTTTACTGAGGCTTTCTTTCTTTCTTTTTTTTTTTTTGATGTGCTGAATTGTTAGTCTTCTTTGTTGTTACCTTAATATTTGCCCCTATTTTTCAAAGTTTAAAACTTAACTGGTATCTCCGTATATCACCTTGATTTCCTCTCCATATGGAAGATCTACGACTACTTTATTTCATTCCTTTTTATTGATTTAATGTTGTCATCTTTTACATAATGATATCACTGACTCACTGTTTTGAGCATCTTTTTTATCTTGATTTATTTTTGTGATTTCCCTGTCTGGGTTGATATCTGGTTGCTCTGTCCTTTGTTCTAGTGTTGGGTTGATATCTGATAGTATTGATTTTCTATCCAGAGATATCCCTTCAGTATTTCCTGCAGTTTTTGTTTGGTTTTTGCAAATTCCCTAAGTTTCCATTTATCTGGAAATGTCCTAATTTTGCCTTCATATTTGAGAGACAGTTTTGCTGGATATATGATTCTTGGCTGTCAATTTTTCTCCTTCAATGCTTTATATATGTCATCCCATTGCCTCTTGCCTACATGGTTTCTGCTGAGTAGTCCAAACTTATTTTTATTGATTCTCCTTTGTAGGTGACTTTTCTCTTATTCCTAGCTGCTCTTAAAATTTTCTCTTTATCTTTGTTTTGGCAAGTTTGATTATAATATGTCTTGATGACTTTCTTTTGGGATCTATCTTGTATGGGTTTCGATGAGCATTTTGGATAGATACCCTCTCATCTTTCACGATGTCAGGGAAGTTTTCTGCCAACAAATCTTCAACAATTTTCTCTGTATTTTCTGTTATCCCTCCCCATTCTGGTACTCCAATCACTCTTAAGTTATTCTTCACAGAGCCCCACATGATTCTTCCAGTTTCTTCATTTTTTTTTTAATTCTTTTATCTGCTTTTTCTTTGAATATATTGTTGTCATGTGTTTTATCTTCAATCTCCGTAATTCTGACTTCCATTTCCTTGAATGTGCTCCACTGACTTTCTACTGAATTGTCTAATTCTGTAATGTTATTGTTAATCTTTTGAATTTCTAAATGCTGTCTCTCTATGGATTCTTGCAGTCTATTAAATTTTTCATTATGTTCTTGAATAATCTTCTTAATTTCCTCGACTGCTTTATCTGTGTGCTCCTTGGCTTCTTTTACATTTTGCTTGATCTCCTTCCTGATGTCTTGAAGAGTTTTGTATATTAATCTTTTGTATTCTGCATCTGGTAATTCCAGGAATACATATTCATCTGGGGGAGTCCTTGATTCTTTGTTTTGGCAGTTTATTGAGGTAATCACAGTCTGCTTCTTCATGTGATTTGATATTGACTGTTGACTCTGAGCCATATATGTTATTGTATTTTTTTTTAATGTTTGTTCACTGTGTCCTATATTCTTGCTTTGTTTTGTTTTGATATACCCAAATAGGCTACTAAAAAAAAAAATACTAGAGTGAGCTAAAATGATTATTAGCTTTTGAAGCACTAATATCCTTTTACCAGATCACTAGAGCTTTAACCAGGAGTACGAGGAGTATATGAACCTAAGATTTCACTCACAATTCTTTGTAGATTCAGCTCAGGTATCCCAATAGTTGGTCATCTAGTGTGTGGTGCAGGCTCTCACCTATGATCTTAGAGGAACAGTGGTGACTGGTGTATGCACAGATTTCTGGTAGAAGCAGACAGTCACACTCTGAGGAAGCCAGGGGGCTGACAACCTTTCCCCGAGTGTCTGTGACGAAGGTGCATCCATGTTCTCTAGAGCACTCTGGTTGGTGGCCTCAAGTTGTACCATAGGCACCCAACACTTTTAAGTGTAAGGCCTGGTAGGCACCCCTTATCCTTGGACCCCTGTCACAGGTAGCTAGGTGGCATGGTTGGAGCCTCCAGTTCTCAGGCCCCTTCTGTGGGTAGGTGAGGGCCCTGTTTAATAGGCAGGACAGTATCAAACATCAAAAACCTGCCTCTCCATCGCACCGCTGAAACAGTTAGTCAGACGTCAAACAGATTTGCCCTTGCAATATAACAACCAGATCCTATCTGGTGTAATGGAGCCATCTGGATCCATGCAGGGCAATGTCTGTGGATCACTTATGCCTGGATTGAAGCATTTCTACTCTGAGTTTCCAGATTAGGGGAGTTGGCAGAGAATTTTTCCCCTATTTGTTAGTTTGTTCCTTCTCCAAAGCCAGGAGGATGACTCAAGGAGTGCAGCAGGACCTATCTCAGGCTCACGGAAATCAACTGTTAATGAAGCCAGCTGGGGCAGAGTGAGGAGGAATCAGGTAGAGAGAAGTGAGTTCTTTCAAAACGAGGAGCTATTAGATCCAGGCAGTAAAATCACTTATCTTGTGCCTAGAGCACTGTTTTATCTCAGATTCCAGAGGCCTGTGTAGATCTTGTGTACTGGCTGGGTCCCCACCTTGACAGCCCCAGGGGATCAGGGCTGCATCCCCCAGGCTTGCCATCTTTCTCTGAAGCAGTCACATCCTAAACTCCACCCCCAGCCCAGCCGCAATAACACCAGGGGGTCAGGGGTGTGGCACTTCTTTTGTTGATGCAGCTGCTTCCCTGAAAACTACCATCAGCCCTGCTGCAGTCATGCCAAGGCATTGGGGCTGAGGTGTTACCATCGACTAGGCAACACCACACTGTACCATCCTTCCCTCCCCCATCACTCAGTTTGATTTCTTAACTTTGCTTTCGAGGCTCAGGTTTCCTAGCTTGTCATATATATAATCAATTCACTTGTTTTTTTCAGACATTTGTTGTAAGAGGGACCACTGGAAGTGTCAGGCTAATCCACCATCTTGGCCCTGCCTTAAAATAAAATTATTATAAAATAAAACACATTTTATTTTAGAGTGCTCCGATTTTAAAAAAATAATAATTAGAAGTACTTATTATTTACATGTATTACTCCTTTTTATAGAATATGCTATAATTCCCTATTTTATGAGAAGGAAATGAAACCTTACAGAAGTTACTTCATGTTCCAAACTTTCATAGGTAGCAAATGCTACAGCTAGGATTAGAACAGAATTCTATTAGTTATTCCAAGATCAGAATTTTTTTCTGCCAGATTATAACAGTTATATCTATAGCTCCCTACAGAACAAAAAACAAAAATTGTAGATGTAAAGGACCTGTTTTCTACTTTTTATTATCATGGTCCTTTATGCCTAAAGAGAAACAATTGTCAAAATTGAGATGATTGACTTCCTTATCTAGGTTAGCTATAAATTTTAAAATAATCATTTGGAAGGAGTTTCAAGGCACAAAGAGACTTAATAAATGTGTTTGCTATTGCTATGTAGCTATTACCAAATTGGCCTCCATTCTCTCTTTTTGTCATTTCTGCCTGCTGGTAATAGGATAAATTCCTTCAAATGTTTGCATTTGACCATCCCATATTTTGTGTTAATGGGTAGAGATGGATTTTCTTACAACCAGAAAAAAGAAAAAATAAGGTTTTATTCACTTGGCTTAAATGAATTGTAATACTACAATCAGAAAACAATATTGTGTCATTATTGGAGACATCAATATTTTGTCCTTGTTTTTAGAAGTGCTATTAAATAACAACATGGAAGCAGGACAAAGATGCCCTTTATCACCACTCCTATTTAACACTGTGTTGAAATTCATAGCTAGAGTAATAAGGCAAGAAAAAGAAATAAAGGGCACCCAAATTGGTAATGAAGAAGTTAAACTGTCCCTATTTGCAGATGATACGGTACTATACATAGAAAACCTGAAAGACTCCATGAGAAAACTACTGGAACTAATAGATTCAGCAGAGTAGCAGGATACAATATAAACACAAAAAAAATCACTTGGCTTCCTATATACCAATAAAAAGAAAAATGAAATCTGGAAAACAATACCATTTATAATAGCCCCTAAAAAAATAAAATACTTGAGAATAAATTTAATCAGGGATGTAAAAGACCTAAACAAAGAAAACTATGAAACACTACTGCAAGAAACCAAAAGAGATCTACAAAAAATGAAAAAAAATACCATGCTCATGGATAGGTAGACTCAACTTTGTTAAAATGGCAATTCTACTCAAAGCGATTTACAAATACAATGCAATTCTGATCCAAATACCAATACCTTTCTTTAAAGAGATGCACAAACTTATCATTAACTTTATATGAAAAGAGAAGACGCCTCGGATAAGTAAAGCACTATTGAAGAAGAAGAATAAAGTAGGAGGGCTCACACTACCTGACTGCTGAATCTACTATATAGCTACTATAGTTAGAACAGCCTGGTACTGGTACAACAGACACACTGAAAAATGGAACAGAATTGAGAACCCAGATGTAAATCCATCCACCTGTGGGCACCTGATCTTTGACAAGGGCCCAAAGTCCATCAAATAGGGAAAAGACAGTCTTTTTAACAAATGGTGCTGGCAAAACTGGACGTCCATATGCAAAAAAAATGAAACAGGACCTATACCTCACATCATATACAAAAACTAACTCAAAATGGATCAAAGACCTAAATATAAAGCCAAAAATCATGAGGTTCATAGAAGAAAAAATAGGATCGATGCTAGAGGTCCTAATACATGGCATTAACAAGATGCAAATGATAACCAACAACACACAAGCTTCAGAGGATAAGCTAGATAACTGGGATCTTCCAAAAATTAAACACTTAATGCTCATCAAAAGATTTCACCAAAAGAGTAAAAAGAGAACCTACAGACTGAGAAAAAAATTTTTGTCTATTACAAATCAGACAAAGGTCTAATCCCTAAAATCTACAAGAAAATCTAACACATGTATAACAAAAAGACAAATAATCAAATTAAAAAATGGGCAAAAGAAATGAACAGACACTTCACCAAGGAAGATATTCCACTGGCTAACAGACACATGACGAAATGCTCACGATCTGTAGCCACCAGATAAATGCAAATCAAAACCACAATGAGATACAATCTCACCCAGGCATTACTGGCAAGAATGAATAAAACAGAAAATAACAAATGTTGGAGAAGCTGTGGGGAGATCAGAACTCTTATGCACAGCTGGTGGGAATGTAAAATGATACAACCATTTTGGAAAATGGTATGGCGCTTCCTTGGAAAGCTAGAAGTAGAAATACCATATGATCCAGCAAACCCACTTCTAGGAATTTAGACTAGAGAAATGAGTCATCATTCAAATATACATATGCACACCCATGTTCTTTGCAGCATTCTTCACAATAGCAAAAAGTTGGAAATGATCTAGATTCCCTTCAACAGATGAATGGATAAACAAACTATGATACATGCACACAATGATAAAGAACGATGATGAATCTGTGAAGCATCTCATAACATGGATGAATCTGGAGGACATTATGCTGAGTGAAATTAATAAATCATGAAAGAACATATATTGTATGAGACAGTACTGTAAAAACTCATGAAAATGTTAACAAACAAAAAGAAATAATCTTTGATGGTTATGAGAGAGGGGAGGGATGGGGATGGAAAAACAATAGACAGTAGATAAGTGGTAGTTTTGGTGAAGGGCAAGACAGTACACAATACTGGGGAAGCCAGCAGAACCTATACAAGGCAAGGTCAGTGTAGCTCCATAGACACATCCAAACCCCCTGAGAAACTGAATTGCTGGACTGAGGGCTGTGGGGACCATGGTGGTGGGTAACGTCTAGCTCATTTGGCATAACATAGTTTATAAAGAAAATGTTCTACATTCTACTTTGATAAGTAGAACTTGGGGCCTCAAAAGTCTGTGAGCAGCCATTTATGATACTCCACTGGTCTCACTTCTTCAGGAGCAAGGAAGAGTGAAGAAAACTAAAGACACAAGGGAAAGGTTAGTCCAAAGGATTAATGGACCACATCTATCATGGCCTCCACCAGGCTGAGTCCAGTACAACTACCACCACCGACTGCTCTGACAAAGATCACAATACAGGGTCCTAGACAGAGCTAGAGAAAATTGTAGAACAAAATTATGACTCAAAAGGAAAGACTAGACTTGCCAGCCTGACAGAGGCTGGAGAAACCCTGAGAGTATGGCCCCTGAACACCCTTTCAGCTCAGTCTTCAAAACAAGACTAAAGGAGTGCACCAGCCCTGTGGCAGGGACAGGAACAGGAGGGAAAAGGAAGCTGGTATTTGGGAACTTGAGAAGGGAGAGTGTTGACATGTCATGGGGTTGTTAACCAATGTCATAGAACAATGTGTGTGCTGTTTGATGAGAAAATAGTTTGTTCTGTAAGCCTTCAACTAAAATACAATAAAAAATACATGCACAAGACCATTTGGGCAAAGATGCTCAAAAGCAAAGATGAGAAGGCAAGAAGAAGCAGGAAAACAAGGAAGAATGGACACGAGGAACCCAGGGTGGAAAAGGCAGGAGCACTGATGAAGTGTGGGGATTGCAACCAACACCTTGAAACAACTTTTATGTAAATTTTTGAATGAGAAACTAATTTGCTCTCTAAACTTTCACCTAAATGACAATAAAATGTTAAAGAAAAAAAAAATCATGGAATTGTAAGGATGGCCCCTGACTGTGCAGCTTTTCTTTCTGTTGTTCATAGAGTCACTATGAGTCAGAACTGACTGGATGATGCCTAACAACAACACAATAACAACATAGAACAAGAATTGTAGCCATTATATGAAACCCTATGGGGCAGTTCTACTGTGTCCTATAGGGTGCCTATGAGTCAGGACTGACTTCATGGCACCTAACAACAACAATGACATGTCACATTACATGTTGCAGTTCCTTCATTTCTGAAAAATAAAAAAGAAGCGAAATGTATCCTTCTGAGAATAGTGTGTGAATTTATGTGATTGATTGAGCACAAATAATTACAATTACGTTTAACTCTTTCATATTAAATCGTTCATATTTAAATGTTTCTGTCCAAAGCTGGGAGCCCTGAGCATCAAAGGTAAGCTTAAACAACTAACTGAGGGGCAGGGGGAGGAAGAGCCTGTTCAGAATTGGAGAAGAGTTACCAGACCTGAATCGCAGAGAGCCCTCAGGCACCATTCCTGGAGCAGCGGCGGCGGTGGCAGCGGGCTGGTACTAGCATTCAGCCACAGTTTCCTCGGGGAGAAGCAGCCAGCCACACAGCCTACTCACACCTCTGGAACCTGACGAGAATGGCGATCTAGGCAAAAGCTAAGTACTTGTGTATATTTTACTGTGCATCCCCCCAACCCCAAGCTGGCTTCAGAGGCTGAATCCCTGGGTCTGAGATAGACCCTGGGGAGCAACTCAGAGCCATCCTCCTGGCCTTGGGGAAGGAAAAAATTTGTAATTGGGAGAAAAAGATAATTTGCTAGCTTCATTAACTAGGGGAGCTCAGGACAGAAACGGCTCCTGTACAGGCATAAACCATCCATGGACCTTGAGCACCTTTCCCTTCTGCATGGCCGTGTGTGGGCCTATTTTGGAAGAATACGTCCTGTGCTGGTAAACTCTAACCATTTTAGCTGTGCAGTGGAGAGGTGGGCGTTTGATGTCTGACATTGCTTTGCCTATTAAACAAGGTCCTCACCTACCCACGTCAGGGACCTAAGGACTGGTAGCTCCACTCAGGTCATCCAGCCACCCTCGACAGGGGTCCAGAAAAAACTGGTACCTCCCAGTCCTTACAACCAAAAACTTTGGGTGCCCATGGTCCCTCTACAGAACCCACCCACCAGCATGCTGTAGGGAACAGAGACGTGTTTTCCTCAGAGACACTTGGAGGTCAGTTCTCAGCCACCTGCCTTGTTCAGATTGAGGTCTCCTGCTGCAATCAGATACTGGTATATATGCCAATCACCCCTGCCCCTCTAAGAATGTAGGACAGAGCATGTACCACAGACTTGATGATCAGCTACACGGAAACCTGAGCTGAATTCATACAAGAAAACTGAATGGACTCCTAGACTGATATACCTGATAATAGCTCTAGCCAGCTGGGGACAGGACACCAGAGCTCCAAAGGTGAAAATAATCAAGTTAGCTCACTCAAACAACCCATAGGGGTATACCAAAACAAAACAAAAAAAACAAGCAGCTATGACACAGTAAGCAAGCATAAACAAATATAATAACTTATAGATGGCTCAGAGACAACAGTCAATATCAAGTCACATAAAGAAACAGACCATGATAACCTTAACAGGCTCCCAAAACAAAGAATCCAGGGATCTTTTAGATGAAAGGGCATTCCTGGAATTAACAGATGCAGAATACAAAAGTTTAATATACAGAACCCTTCAAGACATCAGGGAGGGAATGAGGCAATACACAGAACAAGCCAAAGAACACACAGATAAAGCAACTAAAGAAATTAGAAAGATTATTCAGGAACATAATGAAAAGTTTAATAAACTCGAAAAATCCATAGTCAGACAGCAATCAGAAATTCAGAAGGTTAACAATAAAATTACAGAATTAGAAAACTCAAAAGAAGGTCAGAGGAGCAGAACTGAGCAAGTAGAAGCTAGAATTTCTGAACTCAAGCATAAATCACTTGGCACTAATATATTTGAAGAAAAATCAAATAAAAGAATAAAAAAAAATGGAGAAACCTTAAGAATCATGTGGGACTCTATCAAGAGAAATAATGTATGAGTGATTGGATTACCAGAACAGGGAGGGGTAACAGAAAATACAGAGAAAATTGTTGAAGATTTGTTGGCAGAAAACTTCCTTGATATTATGAACGATGAGAAGATATCTATCCAAGATGCTCATCAAACTCCACATAAGGTAGATGTTAAAAGAAAGTCACCAAGACATATTATAATCAAACTTGCCAAAACCAAAGAATTATAAGAACAGTGAGGAATAAATGAAAAGTCACCTACAAAGGAGAGCCAATAAGAATAAGCTCGGACTACTCGGCAGAAACCATGAAGGTAAGAAGGCAATGGGATAACATATTTAAAAAATTGAAGGAAAAAAAAATGCCTGGCAAGAATCATATATCCATCAAAACTGTCTCTTAAATATGAAGGTGAAATTAAGACATTTCCAGGTAAACACAAGTTGAGGGATTTTGTAAAAACCAAACCAAACCTACAAGAAATACTAAAAGGAGTTCTTTGGTTATAAAATCAATAATTTCAGGTAACAACCCAAGACTAGACCACTGGGCAGAGCAACCAGAAGTCAACCCAGACAGGGAAATAAAAAACAAAAAGCAAGATTATAAAAAAAAAAAGCCCAAAACAGGGTAAAAGCAATGTTATTATATAAAAGAAGACAACATTAAAATAATAAATAGGGACTAAGAAATGTAATCATACACCTTCCATATGGAGAGGAAGATATGACGATACAAGTTTAGAAAGAGTTTAAGTTTAGAAACAAGTTTAAGTTTAGAAAAATAGGGGTAAATACTAAGGTAACCACAAAGGAGACAAACTATCCTATTCATCAAAATAAAATACAAGGGAAAAATACAGACTCAGCAGAAACAAAACCAACAAGAACAAATATGAGGAAAAAACAATACATAAAGAAAATCTACTCAGTACATACAACCAAGTGGGAAAAAGAAACTGTCAACATGCAAAAAAAGACATCAAAATGATAACACTAAATTCATAAAAAAAACTTTTACCTACCCTTAATTACCCTGAATGTAAATGGACTAAATGCACCAATAAAGAGACAGAGAGTTGCAGAATGGGTTAGAAAACAAGATCCGTGTATACGCTGCCTACAAGAAACACACTTTACACTTAGATACACAAACAAACTAAAACTCAAAGCATGGAAAAAAAATATCAAGCAAACAATAAAAAAAGAGCAGGGGTGGCAATATTAATTTCTGACAAAATAGGCCTTAAAGTTAAATCCCTCAGAAAGGATAAGGAAGGACACTATATAATGATGAAAGGGACAATGCACCAAGAAGATATAACCATATTAAGTATTTATGCACCCAATGACAGGGCTGCAAGGTACATAAAACATACTTTATCAGCATTGGAATGTGACATAGACAGCTCCACAATAATAGTAGGAGACTTCAACACACCACTTTCGATGAAGGACAGGACATCCAGAAAGAAGCTCAATAAAGACACGGAAGATCTAAATGCCACAATCAACCAACTTGACCTCAAAGACATACACAGAACACTCCACGCAACAGCAACCAAAAACACTTTCTTTTCTAGTGCGCATGGAACATTCTCTAGAATTGACCACATATTAGTCATAAAGCAAGCCTTAATAGAATCCAAAACATTGAAATATTACAAAGCATCTTCTCTGACCATAAAGCCATAAAAGTGGAAATCAATAACAGGAAAAGCAGGGAAAACAAATCAAACACTTGGAAACTGAACATTACCCTGCTCAGAAAAGACTGGACATTAGAGAAGACATTAAGGATAGAATAAAGAAATTCAGAGAATCCAATGAGAATGAAAACACTTCCTACCAGAATCTTTGGGACACAGCAAAAGCGGTGCTCAGAGGCCAAATTTATGTCAATAAATGCACACATCTAAAAAGAAGAAAGAGCCCAAATCAAAGAATTATCCCTACAACTTGAACAAATAGAAAGAGAGCAACAAAAGAAACCCACAGGCACAGAAGAAAACAAATAATAAAAGTTAGAGCCGAACTAAATGAAATACAAAACAGAAAAACAATTGAAAGAATTAACAAGACCAAAAGTTGGTTTTTTGACAAAATCAACAAAACTGATAAACTACTGGCCAAAATGACAAAAGAAAAACAGGAGAGGAAGCAAATAACCCAAATAAGAAATGAGAGGGGCGATATCACAACACACCCAGCTGAAATTAAAAGAATCATATCAGATTACTATGAAAAACTATACTCAAACAAATTTGAAAACTTAGAAAAATGGATGAATTCCTAGAAACACACTACCTACCTAAACTAACAAACAGAGGTAGAACAACTAAATAGACCCATAACAAAAGACGAGATTGAAAAGGTATTCACAAAACTCCCAACAAAAAAAAAAGCCCTAGTCTAGACAGCTTCACTGCAGAGTTCTACCAAACTTTCAGAGAAGTGTTAACACCACTACTAATAAAGGTATTTCAGAGCATAGAAATAGACGGAATACTACCAAACTCATTCTATGAAGCCAGCATATCCGTGATATCAAAACCAGCTAAAGACATCACAAGCATGAATGTAGATGCAAAAATCCTCAACAAAATTCTAGCCAATAGAATTCAACAACATATCAAAAAAAAAAATAATAATAATTCAGCATGACCAAGTGGGATTCATACCAGGTATACAGGGATGGTTCAACATTAGAAAAACAATTAATGTAATCCACCACATAAATAAAACAAAAGAATCACATGATTTTATCAATTGATGCAGAAAAGGCATTTGACAAAGTTCAACACTCATTCATGATAAAAACTCTCAGCAAAATAGGAATAGAAGGAAAATTCCTCAACATAATAAAGGGCATTTATAAAAAGCCAAGAGCCAACATCACCCTAAATGGAGAGAGCCTGAAAACATTCCCATTGAGATCGGGAACCAGACAAGGATGCCCATTATCACTGCTCTTATTCAGTATTGTGCTGGAAGTTCTAGCCAGAGCAATTAGGCTAGATACAGATATAAGGCATCCAGATTTGCAAGGAAGAAGTAAAAGTATCTCTATTTGCAGATGACATGATCTTATACACAGAAAACCCTAAGGAGTTTTCCAGAAAACTACTGAAACTAATAGAAGAGTTCAGCAGTGTATCGGGATACAAGATAAACATACAAAAATCAGTTGGATTCCTCTACACCAACAAAAAGAACATCGAAGAGGAAATCACCAAATCAATGCCACTTACAGTAACCTCCAAGAAGATAAAATACTTAGGAATAAATCTTACCAGAGATATATAAGACTTATACAAAGAAAACTACTGTACACTTCTGCAAGAAACCAAAAGAGACTTACATAAGTGGAAGAACATACCTTCTACCAGAAGTGATCTATACATTTAGTGCAATTCCAATCCAAATCCCAACGACATTCTTTAATGAGATGGAGAAACAAATCACCAACTTCATATGGAAGGGAAAAAGGCCCCAGATAAATAAGGCATTACTGAAAAAGGAGAAGAAAGTGGGAGGCCTTACTTTACCTGATTTTAGAAACTATTATACCGCCACAGTAGTCAAAACAGCCTGGTACTGGTACGACAAAAGATACATGGACCAATGGAACAGAATTGATAATCCAGACATAAATCCATCCACATATGAGCAGTTGATATTTGACAAAGGCCCTAAAACAGTTAACTGGGGAAAAGACAGTCTTTTTAACAAACGCTGCTGGCATAACTGGATATCCATCTGCAAAAAAATGAAACAAGACCCATACCTCACTCCATGCACAAAAAAAAAAAAAAAAATTCCTGTCCAAATCACCATGTGGTTTCTATCTCTTGACAGTTATCTGACTGAAGTAATCCAACACTCTCCGTGGCTTACAATAACAAAGATTTATTCCCTACTCCTGCTAAATGTGTACTGTGGATCCTCTGTGGCTTTCCTCCACACCATCCCCATACCAAAGCCCAGTCTTAGAGATCCTCCCCATCTGAAATTGCTGTTCACAGAAGCAGAGGAAAACAAGAACATGAACCACAAACATATTCTTAAAGTTCCTGCCTATTGTGACTGTGAGGTGTGGAATCACCTTACAGAGAGCAGTTTGGCCTTTATTCTCAGTTCTTTCAACCTGAACCATACCTCAGGCTAGTGAGTGGGAGGCTGACCAGACCAAGAGAGACTGCCAGGTGGCCTAAAGTTGACTGTTTCAAGAGGCATGATGTAATTTTCCATGACCACATGGTGAAGCCTGAAAATGGAGGCTTAAAGAGCTTCCTGGTTGGTGGAGCGTTCCCGGTTGTTGTGAACTTTTTTCTGTACGGTAGCATGTCCCCTGAGGACATAGAAGTTTAACATTTGGAGACATCCGAGACCTCTCGCTATGCTTCTCTTCTTTTGTGTCCTTTTGGCCACAATAAAGCCATAGTTGTAAGTATGGTATACTGTCTGTGAGTTAGTCTGGGGAATTATCAAACCCAAAGGACCATAGGAACCAGCGGGTCCAAAAGCAGAAGTGTCATGCGAACTCCCAAGACTGTAGCTGGCATCTTAAAGGCACAATGGGAAACCAGCTCCAAATCTATGGCCATAAGTTTGGGATGTCCTTTGGACTAGGAAGAAACACTTGGTGAGTTACTTCCAAAAATCAGCCAACAAAAACCAATGGATCAAAATGGTTTGATTTGTAATCTATTGCAGAGACAGCACAGGACTGGGCAAAATTTTGTTCTCTTGTGCATGGGGTAGTCATAAGACATAGGCAGGTTCCGTATCAGATAACAACAAGAACAAGAACAAGACGAAACGGAAAATTAAGGGTGCTGGAGAGGGATATTTCCTGGTAGTTTGTCCTGTGACCTCAGTTCTCTGATGCCTCTAGGATGTTCTGGTTTTTATCTTTTTTTCTTATTGTGACGATGGGAGTGTGGACTCCAAAGTCTTTGGAAATGTATTTTTTAGGTCACTTTATCTCATTTAGTCTATCTTTCTGTCACACATTACAAATGTGAAATCACATTCACCTAGAATAAAAATTTTGAATTATTATTATAAGACGATTTGAGTAAGATAATGAGTACTGGCATAAATGTATATTATTAACGTAAACATCATCCCTGTTTGTACGTGTTTATCTCTCCTGAATTGCAGTCTCTCTGTTTTTGCCTGTAACCAACACACATTTTCTTGTATATATGACTTTTGGAATCCTAGACACTAAGATTTACTTCATTTTTATTAAGAAATTAAAACTTTTAATCTCTTATGCCCAACCAAATGTAATAACTTTTTAAATTTTAAATATGTTGTCATTTTGTGACTCTGATAGCATGTTAATGCTACTTGTGCTATTCTGACATGTAACACATCAGATTTTCTTATTTTTTTTATTTTTACATATCTTGCTTAAAAGAGTACAAAAAGTACATTGAGGACAGGAAAAATATGTCTGATGTATAAACACTTCACTATTCCAGAGAACATGGTGTTATATATAACAGTTCTTGATACATATTTGATTAACTAAGTTATAGAAAACAACCCCTTAGGCTTACATTACTTTATATTTATTTTTCCTGTAATCACATCCTCATAGCTAAAATTTGCTACCACTTAGAATTTTGGCTCTTTAGATAGAATTACTGGTGAAATCCCTATGTATTTGGACAGCACTCTAACTTACAAATAAATAGATATGCCAAGATTCCTAACACAGTACAAGCTGAAAATAAGAGCTCTGGCTTTTAATTAGTCGTGTTTATTTTATCAGGCTGGGAAATTGGTGAGTCTTTTTAATTTAAGTCTCATTTTGTATTTTTTTAAATTATTTTAATTATTGCAAAGTATCCAGGTGCAATATGGCAGGCATTTATAAATAAATAGATAAAATTAAATAAAATACAAGAACATTATCATTGTGTGTAATGTGCTAATTACACAGAGCTCTATTCAGGCCAGATTTGATTACTGTGATTCTTCATTGCTATTCCCCTAGATTTAAAAGCCAAACACTATTATAACTAATTTTTTTTTTTAATTTTATGAACAATTTCTTTTATTTCACACTTTCTGCTGCATAGAAAAGAAACAAAATAGCACTGTGAATAAAACTTCAGTTTTCTTTTGTGGTAATTAGTAGGTCTTCTTGCTTGTCTTTGATTTTCAAATGTGTAATTCAAAGTGTTTATGTAAAAATGTAAAAAGCAAATACCTGGAATTATGTTAAATGATATTACAAGATAAAAGATGGTGCGTGTGAGTTGTAAAATAGAATGATGAGGACATCAATAATTAAAAAGAAGAGAAAAAAAAAGCTAGTGTCTTAGAGATGGAGTTAACTTACTGGATGGAGTATCAGATTCTAGAGCAAACAATCCATTTGAACTTAAATGGCCTTGCCGGAGGCTGTTTTGGAAGACCCAACAAGGAGTAATGGTGAAAAATTAGTTAAGGCCTCAGAGTAGATTTAATACTGAGATTATGTAAACTTTATACAATACTCTCAATTTTTTTTTACATTAAAAAAGTAAGTAATCAAAAGGTTGCTATTTTTCAAGCACCTACTATATGATATATGGATTTCCAAATGTCATGAATGGCTAAGCAGACTGTTAACCAAAAGGCTGGCAGTTCCAACTCTCCCTGGGGTACCTAAGAAGAATTCCTGGCGATCTTCTTCTGAGAGGTCACAGACCTTGAAAACTCCATGAAGCACAGTTGTATTCTACAAAACATGGGGCGCCCGTAAGTTAGAATTGACTCCATAGCAACTGGTATGCGGCATATGGAGTCCCTGGGTTGTGCGAACTCTTAATGTACTTGGTTGCTGACCAAAAGGCTGGAGGTTCAAGTCACTCATGCGCACCATTAAAGAAAGGCATAGTGATCTACTTCCGAAAAATCAGCCGATGACAATCCTGTGTAGCACGACTCTACTCTGACACACATGAGATCACCATGAGCCAGGATCACCTCAACAGCACTGACAGTAGCACTAATAGTAGTATGTGATATATGTGGTAGTTTTTTTATTTGTAGATTTACATCTACTATCACTTAAAGGGAGCCCTGGTGGTACACCGGTTAAGTGTTCTGCTGCTAACCAAAAGGCTGGCAGTTTGAATCCACCATCTGTTCCTTGGAAACCTATGGGGCAGCTCTACTCTGTCCTATATGGTCACTATGAGGTGGAATTGACTTGAGACCAACAGGTTTGTTTTGGTATCATTTAAAACTGACAAAAATACTATTGGGTAGTGTCGTAGTCATCTAGTGCTGCTATAACAGAAATACCACAAGCAGACGGCTTTAACAAAGAGAAGTTTATTTTCTCATAGTAAAGTAGACTAAAAGTCCAAACTCAGGATGTCAGCTCCAGGGGAAGGCTTTCTATTTCTGTTGGCTTTCTCATCAATCTTCCCAGAGGCTAAGAGCTTCTCTGCACAGGGGCCCTGGGTCCAAAGGATGCACTCTGCTCCTGGCACTGCTTTCTTCGTGGTACGAGGTCCCCCTGTCTCTCTGCTTGTTTCTTTCTTTTATGTCTCAAGACACAATCCAATCTTACAGACTGGGTCCTGCCTCACTAATACAGCTGCCACCTGTACTCCCCATTAACATCATAGAGGCATTTACAACATATAGGAAAATCACATAATACTGGGAATCAAGGTCCAGCTAAATTGATACACATTTTTGGGGGGACATAATTCAATCCATGACAGGTAAATATCATTATTCCTACTTAGAAAGAGAACACAGATGTACCTATAATACAGTTTTTATGGATTGAATTGTGTGCCTCAAAAATGTATGTCAACTTGACTAGGCCATGATTTCTAGTATTGTATGGTTGTCCAATATTTTGCCATCTGATATGATTTTCCTATGTGTTGTAAACCTGATCTCTACAATGTTAATAACGCAGGACAAAATCTACATAATTAGGTTGCATCATGTGTCAATCTCCTTTGAGATATAAAAGAGGGAGGCAAGCAGAGAGACAGATGGACCTCCTACCACCAGGAAAACAGAGCTATGAGCAGAGTGCATCTTTTGAACTTGGATTTCTTGAGCTGAGAAGCTCCTAGACCCAGGGGAAGATTGATGACAAGAACCTTCACCCAGAACTGACACAGAGAGAAAGACTTCCCCTGGATCTGGCACCCAGAATTCATATTTCTAGCCCCCTAACCCCCACAGGTCTGTCAGGTTGTCAAACCATGGGGGCTTGTGTGTTGCTGTGATGCTGTTATGCCACCAGTATCCAAATACCAGCAGGGTCACCCATGGCGGACAGATTTCAGCTGAGCTTCCAGACTAAGACCAACTAGGAAGAAGGACCTGGAGGTATACTTCTGAGAAGAATTAGCCAGTGAAAACCTTATGAATAGCAGCAGAACATTGTCTGATACAGTGCCAGAAGATGAGCCCCTCAGTCTGGAAGGCACTCAAAATATGACTGAGAAGGGCTGTCTCCTCAAAGTAAAGTTGACTTTAATGATGTGGATGGAGGCAAGCTTTCAGAACCTTCATTTGCTGATATGGCATGACTCAAAATGAAAAGAAACGGCTGCAAACATCCATTAATAATCAGAACCTGGAATGTACAAAGTATGAATCTAGAAAAATTGAAAATCGTTAAAAATGAAATGGAGCACATAAATACTGATATGCTAGGCATTAGTGAGCTGAAATGGACTGGTATTGGCCATTTTGAATCAGATAATCATATGTTCAACTATGCCGGGAGTGACAACTTGAAGAGGAATGGCATTGCATTCTTCATCAAAAAGAACATTTCAAGATTCATCCTGAAGTACAAAGCTGTCAGTGATAGGATAATATTCATATGCCTACAAGGAAGGCCAGTTAATTCGACTATTTTTCAAATTTATGCACCAACCACTAAGGCCAAATATGAAGAAATTGAAGATTTTTGCCAACTTCTGTAGTCTGAAATTCATCGAACATGCAATCAGGATGTGCTAATAACTACTGGTGATTGGGATGGGAAAGTTGGAAACAAAGAAGGATCAGCAGTTGGAAAATATGGAGTTGGTGATAGAAACGATGCCAAAGATTGCATGATTGAATTTTACAAGACCAATGCCTTCTTCATTGCAAATACCTTTTTTCACCAACATAAATGGCAACGATACACATAGACCTTGCCAGATGGAATATATAGGAATCAAACCAACTACATCTGTGGAAAGAGATGGAAAAGCTCAATATCATCAGTCAGGAAGAGGCCAGGGGCTGACTGCAGATTAAACCATAAATTACTCATATGCAGGTTCAAGTTAAAACTGAAGGAAATTAGAACAAGACCATGGGAGCCAAAGTACAACCCTGAGTATATCCCACCTGAATTTAGAGACCATCTCAAGAATAGATTTGATGTGTTGAACACTAATGACAGAAGACCAGACAAATTGTGGAATGACATCAAGAACATTATACACCAAGAAAGCAAGAGGTCATTAAAAAAATGAGAGAAACAAAAGAACTAAAAGGATGTCAGAAGAAACTCTAAAACTTGCTCTTGAATGTCAAGTAACTAAAGCAAAAGGAAAAAATGATGAAGTAAAAGAGCTGAACAAAAGATTTCAAAGGGAAGCCCAAGATGGGAACTGACGGAATACAAACTGAGATGTTTCAACAAACGGATGCAGCACTAGATGTGCTCGCTTGTCTATGCCAAGAAATTTGGAAAACTGCCACCTGGCCCACCGACTGGAAGAGATCCATATGCCTATTTCTAAGAACAGTGATCCAAGCGAATGCAGAAATTATTGAACAATATCGTTAATATCACATGCAAGAAAAATTTTGCTGAAGATCATTCAAAAGTGGCTGCAGCAGTATATTGACAGGAAACTGCCAGAAATTGAAGCTGGATTTAGAAGAGGACATGGAACCAGGGATATCATTGCTGATATCAGATGAACCCTGGCTGAAAGCGGAGAATGCTAAACAAATAATGCTGAACAAATAATCCAAGAAGTTGGACTCTATGAAGAATGGGGCATCAGGATTGGAGGAAGATCATAACAAATTATGCATAACATTGCATAACATTGTGAAGAATGGGAATTCCAGAACACTGAATTGTGCTCATGAGGAATCCTTGATGGATAAGATTATGTGTCAACTTGGCTGGATGATGATTTTCAGTGTTTTGGCAGTTGTATAATGTCAGATGTATCCTGGCTGAAAGCAGAGAATACCAGCAAGATATTTATCTGTGTTTTATCTACTATGCTAAGGCATTCAACTGTGTGCATCATGACAAATTATGGATAGCGTTGCAAAAAATGGGAATTCCAGAACACTTCATTGTGCTCATGAGGGACTTGTACATAAATCAAGAGGCAGTTGTTTGGACAGAACAAGAGGATACTGCATAGTTTAAAGTCAGGAAAGGTGTGTGTCAGGGTTGTATCCTTTCACCATACCTATTCAATCTGTATGCTGAACAAATAATCCAAGAAGTTGGACTCTATGAAGAATGGGGCATCAGGATTGGAGGAAGACTCATTAACAGCCTGCATTATGCAGATGACACAGCCTTCTTGCTAGAGTGAAGAGGACTTGAAGCTCTTACTAATGAAGATCAAAGGCCACAGCCTTCAGTATGGGTTACACCTCAACGTAGAGAAAACAAAAATCTTCACAACTGGACCAATGAACAACATCATGATAAACGCAGAAAAAATTGAGGCTGTCAAGGATTTCGTTTTCCTTGGATCCACAATCAGTACACGTGGAACCAATAGTCAAGAAATCAAAAGATGCACTGCATTGTACAAATCTGCTGCAAAAGGCCTCTGTGAAGTGTGGAAAAGCAAAGATGTCACCTTAAGGACTAAGGTGCATCTGACCTAAGCCATGGTGTCCTCGATCACCTCATATGCATGTGAAAGCTGGACAATGAATAAGGAAGACTGAAGAATCGACACCTTTGAATTGTGGTGTTGGTGAGGATTATTGAACATGCTATGGACTGCCAAAAGAATGAATGTATCTGTCTTAGAAGAAGTAAAACTAGAATGCTCCTTGGAAGCAAGGATGGCATCTCACATACTTTGGAAATGTTGTCAGGAGAGATCAGTTCCTGGAGAAGAACATCATGCTCTGAAGAGAGTCAGTGAAAAAGAGGATGGCCCTCAACAATATGGATTAACACAGAGTCTGCAAAAATGGTCTCAAGTATAGCAACAATTGTGAGGATGGCTCAGGATTGGGCAGTCTTTCATTCTGTTTTTCATAGGGTCTCTATGAGTTGGAACCAACTCGATGGCACTACCAAAAACAACAGCCTCCTAAACTGTGAATAAATTTCTTTTTCATAAAACCATCTACTTGTATTTCTATTACATCAGCACTAGTTAACTAAGACAATTTTTCAAGGTAACTCTGAACATGCCAGGGCCTGGTTTGAAACATGGCTGTTTAGTGTTGTTTGACTACAAATCCTGATTTCTTTGCACAAAGTTATGTAGATTGGGGAAAGAGAGATTGTAGGGCTGGAAATGTAGAATACAGGGTGTGCTTTGTTTCAACAATTGCTGGCTGGTACCAGTGAGAAAAGAAATAGGGATGAGTAATAGAACTTTGGAGCAGAGAACAAATGAGTAGCCCCATATTTAAGGTGCCTCTGCGTCTTCTGATGCCAAGTCTACATATCTTCTCTGACACCACCTGGAAATGCAGTTCTTTTGACCTTAGCCTCCTGAATTAGGGGTTCAATTATCCTGATTTCCAAGTCTGTCCAAGACTTCGGACACTAGTCATATGTTCAGGGGTCCCCATGACATCCTCACTTCTGATCTTCTGGCTACAATTCCCCCTACCTTCTCAGGGCATCAGCTGCAAGCTTGGGGGCCCCTGCCACCCTTACTTCTGACCTGTTGGCTACAAATTCAGAGTTTCCTCTTGGGTTCAAGAATTCACTAGAATGACTTCCAGAACTCAGAAAAGTGCAATATTTATGGTTATTATAAAGATACAAATTGGAATCAACATGAAAAAAGGATACATAGTTTGAGGCTTGGGAGGATCCCAAATTGGAAGTTTTTATGACCCAATGGAAGCATTGTCCTTCTGTGATGTCTATTACCAATTGGAAGTTCACTCAATCTTCAGTTTCCAGAGTTTTATTATGGCTTTGTTAGGTAGACATGGTTAATTGACTCATTGTTCACATGATTGAACTCAATCTCCAACCACCCTCCTCTTCACAGAAGTCAGGTTGATATCATGTGGTGGGTCTTATGAGCCCCACATCCTGAAGTCACCCTGTTAGTATAAAGAAGACATTCCAATCACTCAGGAAAGTCCAAGAGTTTAAAACATATCTCCCTGGAACCAAGCACAAAGACCAAATTCTTTGGGTAAAAGTAATTGTACATCTTTCAACATCCCTACCTAAATTCTGCAATAGACTGTAATATACTAAAGACAAAATATACTTCATCAACTAATAATAACAAAAGATAAATCTGATGGTCCAAATATATTCAGAAACCTTTTACAATGCACTTGGGAATAACCTAGATTATCATCAAATTTATGCCCCCCGAAACCAAGTAGAGAGTTTCTATCAATGAGAAATTACTTAATACAATCATTTAAAAGCATAGATGATTTTAAAAGCTAAATATATAAGGTTTTTTTTCTTTTTAATCTTTTTTTTTCAGTCGTTTAGTCAGCTCCTCAATTATTTCTAATATGTGGAGTATAATTTTGTCTTAATCTTTTTTTTTTCTAACAGTGCTGTGCTCTGTTTCCTAATTTATCTTTCTCCCTCTAGTTTTTCCTTCTAAATCAAAGAAAATGATGTGCACTTAATAGTTTTAAATTTTTTTTCCTAGTACTTATTTTGGCTCAGTGACTGTGTTAAGCACTGTATATAGTTTATCTTTCTTTTTTTTAAATTGTGCCATAATTTAAAAGAGATAATATCTGTTTAATTTACTTATTTTCTTTTACCTTTTAAGTAAGGATGATTGATATTTAATATATTAACATCATTAAGTTTTTCTTCTAAATATATTGTGCCTTAGACTGAGCTCCCTAGAGCACCAAAACTAGTGAAGTGTATGTTGTTGTTGTTGTTGTTGTTGTTGTTACGTGCCATTGAGTCGGTTCCAACTCATAGTGACCCTATGCACAACAGAATGAAACACCGCCTGGTCCCGAGCCATCCTTACAATCGTTGTTATGCTTGAGCTCATTGTTGCAGCCGCTGTGTCAATCCACCTCCTTGAGGGTCTTCCTCTTTTCCACTGGTCCTGTACTCTGCCAAGCATGATGCACTTCTCCAGGGACTGATCCCTCCTGACAACATGTCCAAAATATGTAAGACACAGTCTCGCCACCCTTGCTTCTAAGGAGCGTTCTGGTTGTACTTTTCTAAGACAGATTTTTGTTCGTTCTTATGGCAGCCCATGGTATATTCAATATCCTTAGCCAACGCCACAGTTCAAAGGCATCAATTCTTCTTCGATCTTCCTTATTCATTGTCCAGCTTTCACATGCATATGATGTGATTGAAAATACCATGGCTTGGGTCAGGCGTACCTTAGTCCTCAGGGTGACATCTTTGCTCTTCAACACTTTAAAGAGGTCCTTTGCAGCAGATTTGCCCAAAGCAATGCGTCTTTTGATTTCTTGACTGCTGCTTCCATGGCTGTTGATTGTGGATCCAAGTAAAATGAAATCCTTGACAAGTTCAATCTCTTCTCTGTTTATCATGATGTTGCTCATTGGTCCTGTTGTGAGGATTTTTGTTTTCTTTATGTTCCATACTAAAGGCTGTGGTCTTTGATCTTCATTGGTAAAGGCTTCAACTCTTCACTTTCAGCAAGCAAGGTTGTGTCATCTGCATAACGCAGGTTGGTAATGAGTCTTCCTCCAATCCTGATGCCCCGTTCTTCTTCATATAGTCCAATTTCTCAGATTATTTGTTCAGCATACAGATTGAATAGGTATGGTGCAAGAATACAACCCTGACGCACACCTTTCCTGACTTTAAACCAATCCATGTCCCCTTGTTCTGTCCGAACAACTGCCTCTTAATCTATGTAAAGTTTCCTCATGAGCACAATTAAGTGTTCTGGAATTCCCATTCTTCACAATGTTATCCATAATTTGTTATGATCCACACAGTGGAATACTTTTGCATAATCAATAAAACACAGGTGAACATCCTTCTGGTAGTCTCTGCTTTCAACCAGGATCCATCTGACATCAGCAATGATATCCCTGGTTCCACAATCTCTTCTGAAACTGGCCTGAATTTCTGGCAGTTCCCTGTCGATACTCATAAGGCTGCAGCCATTTTTGAATGATCTTCAGCAATATTTTGCTTGCATGTGATATTAATGATACTGTTCTATAATTTCCACATTTGGTTGGATCATCTTTCTTGGGAATAGGCATAACTATGGATCTTTTCTGGTCAGTTGGCCAGGAAGCTGTCTTCCATATTTCTTGGCATAGATGAGTGAGCACCTCCAGTGCTGCGTCTGTTTGTTGAAACATCTCAATTGATATTCCATCAATTCCTGGAGCCTTGTTTTTTGCCAATACCTTCAGAGCAGCTTGGACTTCTTCCTTCAATACCATCGGTTCCTGATCATATGCCACCTCTTGAAATGGTTGAACATCGACTAATTCTTTCTTTCAGTCTGTTGTACTCTGGGCGCTTGTGTGTTGCTGTGATGTTGGAAGCAATGCCACCAGTATTCAAATACCAGTACGGTCACCCATGGGGACAGATTTCAGCTGAGCTTCCAGACTAAGATAGACTAGGAAGGAGGACCCAGCAGTCTACTTCTGAAAAGCATTAGCCAGTGAAAACCTTATGAATAGCAGCAGAACATTGTCTGATATAGTGCTGAAAGATGAGCCACCCAGGTTGGAAGGCAGCCAAAAGATGAGTGGGGAAGAGCTGCCTCCTCAAAGTAGAGTCAACCTTAATGATGTGGATGGAGTAACACTTTTGGAACCTTCATTTGCTTATGTGGCATGATGCAAAATGAGAAGCGAAGTATATATATATATATAGAGAGAGAGAGATTTATTGCAAGGATAGGGCTCACATGGTTCTAGTGGCTGGCAAGTCCCTAGTCTGTGGATCAGGTACCAGTCTGCCGGCTTTTTCTGACTCATGTAGCTGCAGGGGCTGAAGAATCCAATATCAACAAGTCATACAATAGGCTGCTGGCTCACAGCCTGTGGAGGCTGATGAATCTGTATGTGGCTGGTAAGACGGCAGGCTACTGGCTCACAAGCTGTGAAGACTGATAAATCCTAAGGTCAGTAGGCAATGTGGTAGATCGATGTCTCAAATCCCAAGAACGAGAGGTCAGGAGATGAAGAACTGGATACAAGATTCAGAGCAAGCAAAAGCCAGCAAGCTTTGCCACATATCCACATATATTGGATGCCAGCCACACCCCTGAGGAAATTCACCTTACAGCGGATTGGTTGATCACATCAGATCACATCATGGAGTTGATCATATTCTATCACAAAAGGGAGGATAACTACATCATTACATAACTGCCAAACTGCATCATTACGTAACTGCCAAACCACTGAGAATCATGGCCCAGCCAATTTAACACACAACCTTAAGTATAACATATAGTAACTGTTGATATTAAGTTGATGATATTAAGTTGAAAAAAGGTGTGAGTAGCAAATTAAACATTATTCTTAAGTACAATTATTGCTCTTTTGTGAAAAGTAAGGTAAACCAGTGTTTGTTAGCTATCGTTCTTATTCTTAGGTACTGCTGAGTTGGTTCCAACTCGTAGCAACCCTACGTACAACAGAATGAAACACTGCGCAGTCCTGCACCATCCTCATAATCATTGTTATGCTTAAGCCTATTGTTGCAGTCACTGTGTCAATCCATTCATTGAGGGTCTTCATCTTTTACGCAGACCTCTACTTTCCCAAGCATGACGTCCTTCTCCAGGGATTGGCCCCTACTGGTAACATGTCCAAAGCATGTGAGATGAAGTCTATCCATCCTGGCTTCCAAGGAACATTCCAGCTGTACTTCCTCAAAGATAGATCTCTTTGTTCTTCTAAGAGGTCCATGGTATATTCAATATTCTTTGTCAACACCATAATTGTTAGCAATTGGTAACTGCAAATATGTATATTTATCTCTATGTTGCTATACAATCTTTTGGTGAGGCGGTCAAAAATAGATGATTGAATGAGAAATAGCCTTCTACTTTGACAACAGACATCGAACCCTTTTATTAGATTAGGCCTGGACCAGGAACTCAGGCATTCAGGCTACGGGTTGCAGAAAGGCCTGCCTGTACACCCAATGCTACAATTTTAGGTGATGAACATCAATTTTGAATGCAGCCTCCTAGAACCTGACCATAGGTGAAGTGGTCATGGATTGGAGAACTTTCAAACATTGGGCTTCTGAGAACTGTTGATAAATGTGTTCGAAAAAGTGGATTTATTTTAGTTACCCAATGTTGTAGAGGACAGTGTGCTAAAACTCTGTTCGTGTTTGGGGTTAAGAGTCAGTTTTTCAGTAAATTCACTCAAGTTTTTCATTATTGAGTACCTGCTATGTTCTTGGGTACACATCAGTCAAAATGATAGATAAAATCCTTGCCCTAGTAGAGCTTATAGTTTAGTCCTGGAGACACATAAATCAGATTGCATATTCTGATAAGTATGTGCAAGAAATTTGTGAAGAAAAAATATGACATTCTATGAGGACTAGTAGAAGCTATTTTCAAACAGGCATCTAATAAGATCAGATTTACATTTCTGTAGAATGTTGTGGTTGCTGAATGACAAGGATTGCAGAGAGACAAGGCTGACAGTGGTCAACAAATCATGAAGCTAATGTAGAAGTCTAGGGAAGAGATGAATATCATTTGGATTAGTGTGATAGTAGACAATGAAAATAGAGAAAAGTGGTTGAATAATCTATCACCAATGTTTTGCCAATGAGGCCAGCCTGTATATTTAGCCACAAGGGCTGAATTTTAGTATTACATGTAATTCTCTAATATAACTGAGTTTATAAGGAAGATAATGCTCCTTGGAAATCCTATGGGGCAGTTCTACTCTGTCCTATAGGGTCGCTATGAGTCAGAATTGACTCGAAGGCAATGGGTAATGGAGAATAGATCAAATCTGAAATCAGTGAAAATGTTTAAGAGGCTATTGAAAAATAACAGGCAAGAAGCAGTGGGTGTTATTAGTTATATTGTTTAAAACTGGATGATCCTTAGGAAGACAACAAGACTTGGTGACAATTTGAATGCTTGGGTTTGGTGAGTTACTGAGAGTTTTTGAGAGGGAAGGCAGCGTAATTTTCAGTCATAACACTCCAGGGTTTTTCCATCCAACTGCAATAAAGATTCGGATATGATAGTGGACTTGATTTGCTAGGGAGAAATAAGATGAAGGGAATCAACATATATTTAACGTCATCAACATGCTTTTTGTTTACACTCAACATAAATGAAGGAACATGATCTTCGCAAAGAAAGACCTAAAGAACTTCAAAGTGATAACCTACTTGGCATATGATATTCTGACCATATCACATTTTAACTGGCTATTTCTCCATGCACACATGGGGAAATGGTTTTCCTTCATATTGACTAGATTTAATTAACAATAATATCAGTTGCTGTCAAGTTGATCTGACTCATGGCAACTGCATGTGTGCAGAGTAGAATAATGCTCCATGGGGTTTTTAAGGCTATGACCTCTCTGAAAACTAAAACCAAACCCACTGCTGCTGAGTCAATTCTGACTCATAGCGACCCTATAGGACAGAGTAGAACTGCACCACAGAGTTTCCAAGGAGTGCCTGACCTTTCTGAAGCAGATGTCAAATCTTCCTTCCAAGTGCCTGTGGGTGGCTTCAAACTGTCAACATTTCGACCCTAGTCCAGTGCTTAACTGTTTGCACCACCCAAGAATCCTGCAGAGATGGTATTTATAAGAAGTTCACTGAAAAGAAGAAAAAAATAATAATAAAGAAAATGAGGGTTAAAACTGACTACTGATAAAACCTGAAGATAAGTGTTAAACTGTAGTTTTAAGTACTTGGGCAATTATGCAAATCAAAAGGAGGCAGTTCACAAAAGCAATTATATTCAAATATAAAGTAACTTAAAGTACATGAAATAGGGCATCATTATTTTTAATCTATCATCTTTTCAAGTTATGAAGTGACAAAGGTGAAAAATCAAGGCTAAATCATATTAAATACTAAATATTAAAAAAGAAATTAATTAGCAGTGCTGAAATTATTTATTTATTTATTTATTTTACCCAGTTCAATGAAAATACTAGCTGGACTTTTTTTTTAACCCTTTAATTCACTAAAGCCTACTGCAAGATTGAGAAAGAAGTAAAATCTTTAAAATACGGAATGACTAAAATAAAAATATGTAAATTTAATTCATAACTCCCTCTTCTGCACATGTATGTCCTTAGGCAACTAAGTGAAGCCCAAGGTACAGGAAAACAAGGGTTTTAGCAAGCCATGGAGAGACAAAATACAGTCAAAGGAAAGAAATGATCTCGTAAGCATAAGTTGCAAAACACCTTGAGAACCAAAGCAATTATGTAAAATTAATACAAAAATTGACACTTTTTGGTGTATTTTCCAGAGAAAATGATGTCTCAAGCTTCAAGAGAGGCAGCAGACATGCCACAATTCATAATTTCAATACATACATACACACATACTTACATACATACTCATTGTGGTTCAACATAAAGGTGGTAGAACAAGTGTAAAGGATAGTAAGATATATTCATTGTCTTTGGTAGGCCAAAGTTTGGAGAAGAGTCATATGTTTAGCATAACGTGTTTAGGAGAGTTTTTAAAAGAAGACAGAGTAGCATCAAATGGATGGAATGTGGAATCATTTATTCTCATCTTAAACTTTCACATGTGCTTATAGCTATTCTGGAGATGTTAATTATTCCTATACCTAAAGGTCACTCCTCTCTATCAGGGAGATCTCTTGCTTTCATTTGGCAGCTGGCCAAGCATTCTCCTTCTTACATTTTACTGAGATATTTTGTAATATACACTATTGACACAAATGAAGCCAAATTTGTGATCCAAAATAACATTCTATTGTATCTGTTAAAAATACTAGTGTATGGGTCCAGCTACTATTCAGTGTGGTTTTAGGCTCATTACTAATTTAAAAATAATTACAGTGTACCAACATAATTGTAACCATATGGCAAAAATTAGTGAATGGATTGTTCACTTCTAGATCTATATCCGTATTCATATTTATCTGAAGTGAGTTACTTAGAGTGTCCTCAGTGCAGTGCAGATAGTTTTCAAATTCCAAATTTTTCACAAAATTTATGAAATACCAAAAAAACAAACCAAACCTGTTGCCTTTGAGTTGATTCCGACCCATAAAAAAAAATAGCTACCCTAAAAGACATAGTAGAACTGCCCCATGGTGTTTACGAGGAGCACCTGGTGGATTTGAACTGCCAACTTTTTGGTTAGCAGCTGTAGCTCTTAACCACTACGCCCCTGGGGTTTCCTTATAAAATACAGTAAGTTCAAAAAAAAAAAAAAGTCAATTTCAGCTCACTTTTTCTTACCTTCTGGTAGGAAAAAGAAGAAACAATTAATGAAAGTGAATATGCAGCTCTTTTCTACGTTACGGATATCATCAACTAATTTTATACCACATTACACAACTTCCGGAAACCCTGCTGGTGTAATGGTTAAGTGCTATGGCTGCTAACCAACAGGTCGGCAGTTTGAATCCGCCAGGGGCCACTTGAAAATTCTACGGGGCAGTTCTACTCTGTCCTGTAGGGTCACTATGAGTCAGAATAGACTCGATGACACTGGATTTGTTTTTGTTTTTTGGTTGGTTTACACAACTTCCATCTTGAGTAATTAGTTATGTACAAAATTTAGAGTTATTGCCTGGCAACGCCTTGCTGTGTTATTCACAGTGAACATTTATTTTGGATAGAGAATTTTCACAGTTCTTATTACAATATTGCTTCACTGAATCACAGAATGCAAAGATAATATTGGTCCATTTCTAAAAAATTATTAACTGTAAGGACTTCTAATATTTTTTATGAAATAAATGTGATATAAAATTTGGAATGGAAACTTTGATACCTTTGAAAAAGTTAATCAATTATGCCATTAATTATACATTTACCATAAAGTTTAATAAACTACTGTTTAAGCTTTCTAGTTATCTATTTCTTGGCATCTTAAATGTCTCATCTCTGCCTCATTATTTTATTTTATTTTTTAATTGATTTTTAGGACTTCTTTTTGTATTTTAAGTTAACTGTTTGCCAGAAATATTCATTGCAAATGCTTTCTCCAAATTTATGGCCTTTTTTTTTTTTTTTTTTTAGTCTTTGATGAACAGATATTCTTATTCTTAATACAGTTAATAAAAATTTCTTCCTTTTTATGTTTTTGTGTCTTGATTGAGGAAGTCTTCCCTACAAAAAGTATAGAAAAACATTTTTTCAAATATTCATCTACATTTTTCATAGTTTTTCATTTCATAATTAAATCTTTAACACACCTGATTTTTGGAATTGATTTTTGGATATGTGAGAGTCAGTAATGAATACATTTCACCATTGAATTACACAGCTTATTTACTGATTCCTTCTTTCCCCAATAATTTGAAATGTCTGCTCTGAAAGAAGCTGAATGTCCATTTACTTATATCTGGGCTGTCTATTTTCTTTTGTGGATTCATTAATCTCATCCTCTGTGAATAACTAATCTGTTAATTACTATCACTTTAAAATAAGTAGCATTTTTTTTTCTCCTCTATGGATTGGGCAAGTCCATCCCACTCCACCTAATTCTTCCTCAATTTGCCTTCACTGTTAAAGGCTCTTTCAATATTCATACCAATTTTAGAAAGTATTCAAATAACAAGTTAGAAAAATAACACCTATTTCAATTTAGATTGGATTGTTTAGTAATTATTCTTCTTATCTGATTGTACCACCTAGGATCTGTAATACAGTGTTGATTCAGAGGTGATAGTTGTCATTCTAGTCTTTTCTTTAAAAGAAAAACTTTAAATGTTTTAACATTACATATGGTGATAATGTATTATTGGTACCATTTATCAAATTAAAGAATTTTCCTGTTGCTCTTCATTTTCTAAGAGTTTTAATCAAGTAAACTATGCTAAATTTTACCATATAATTAATCCTTGTTTATCTCCATAACTGATATATCACACATGCACATTTGCACCATGATGGATTGCTTTCGTGTGGCCTTTCTCACCATGGTCTTGTAACCCCCACCCAAGTGATTAGGTAGGACTGTGCAAACAGGGGATTGGTCATTTTACCATCCCACTGGGCTTGAAATGAACCACCCAGGGCTGGGAAAAGGAAAATCCACCACCACTAAGGAAGAACAGGCAGGAATGGAGAATGCATCCTTTGGACCTTGGATCCTCACACTAAGAAGCTCCTGGAATCAGGAGACAGAGAAGGAGAGGGCTCTCAAGAAACCATGACAGAGGAACAATGGCAGGAAATGGCATGAGACAGCATGGTGGGCTTCCCAGCCCATGGAGTGAGAAAGCTTGATGCCTTTGAGCGGGAGGCTTGCTGGAAGAGTAGGGTGCCTCTGGGCACTTATTGGCAGAACTAAAAGAGCTTTGTAACACTTGCCTGAGCAGGACAGACACTAAAGGGCCAGGGACAGGTGTGCCTGTGGCACAGCTTGGAAGAGGCAGTCCTGATGGAAGAACTGTATACTTGAGTGTTCCTGAACCTGAATTGTAACTGTTACTTCCCTAATAAACATCATAATCATTGAACATTGTCTGTGAGTTCTGTGTGACCATTGCAATGGCTTATTGAACCCAGCAGCAAAGTAGAGAGTGCTGTGGGAGGGATGGTTGGTGTCAGAATTGTTAAAGATGGTGGAGAGAGTAGGCACGTCTGACCTCCACTTCATGGGAATCAGCCTGGGGCTGTTGATCTTGATTCTCCTTCTCCCTTGTGAAGTTAGAAGAGGGCAGACACTGCTCCCACACCATTTTTACAACATTTTAATCATGTTATATCACTCTTGCCTTAGCTCAGATAAACCCAACTTGCTCATAACACAGCTGGTCATGAAATAATTTGCCATGATCCTCTTTACGAATCTCAGAGAATTCCCCCTACAGAAAAAAAAAAAAAAAAAAACTAGAATGGATAACCAAAAATCCACACATATCTCTACAGCAAAGCTAAATAGAAAATTATGCTTATGAACTTAAAGCCACTGATGACCTACTCAAACAGTGTAGTATCAGCAACAATGTGGGCTGAAGCAGAAGGAAGGGAAAGATGGTTGTAATGTCCCTGCTAACACTAAGCCTCTAAATTGAGAAGTGTTATTAACTGAAAACTGCATTGGACCAACCTGGAAACAGCACCTATTCTGTTGGGACCAAATTTTTAAGCCTGCGTAAGGGGATCATGATCAGTTAAGGCCTCGGGGTATTGGAGCACTCCAGACACAAACTCCATGAATTAACAAACTTATGTTTTCTTTTAAGTCAGTGCTGTCCTACCCAAGAGAATCTTCTTGGAGTAAATTCAAATGGACTGGGACAAGTATAGAGAGAGAATGAGAAAAGAATACCCTTAGAAAAAAAGAAAACAACAACAAAAAAGGAAAGACTAATAGAAGGCAGTGTCAAAAAGCATTTTTTTTTCAATTACTTTGCAAACACAACAGTAGACAGTTCTAGAGGTATCATTCTAGAAAACTTTCCTTGCCTTTACATTCTCCTAAAAGTACAGAACAACTCATTGCTCTTGAAAAATAAGCAACAGAAAATGACTGCAATCAAATTCCATTCAAAGTTTTAGAAGATTAAAAAATGATAGAAAACTATTTTAGTTCTACAAATAATGAAAGTATTGAAGAAAGACATGCCCAGAAATGAGATAAAAGTTCAATATAATCTTTTAATAGAACTAAAGAAATTATGAAACTTACAGAAGTTTTAAAAAAACAACAAAAAACATAACAAAGTAATTAGCATAGAAGGAAAGTATTCCCTCTGAAAAAGCTCCAGACTCAGATCATTTCATAGGGCAGTTCTATGTTGTAGTTGTTAGGTGCTGTCCAGTTGATTCTGACTCATAGTGATCCTATGTACAACAGAATGAAACACTTCCTGGTCCTGTGCCATCCTCACGATCCTTGTTATGCTTGAGCCCATTGTCACAGCTGCTGTACCAATCCAACCCCTTGAGGGTCTTCTTCCTTTTTGCTGATCCTCTACCAAGCATGATGCCCTTCTCTAGGGACTGATCCCTTCTTATAATATCCTTGCTTCTAAGGAGCATTCTGGCTGTACTTCTTCCAAGATAGGTTTGCTCGCTCCTTTGGCAGTCCATCATGTATTCTATATTCTTTGCCAACACCAAAAGGAGAGTTCTACGGATCCTTTTAAGATCAGATAGTCAATACGCTACTTAAGTGCTTCCAGTGCATTGAAAAGAAGAAAAACTTACACACTCTCCCAATGAAATAAGTGTAATATTGAATTCAAAACTTAAAAAGATTATACCAAAAAAGAAATCCACAGAGGAATTTCACATTGGAATATCAATGCAAAATCCTTAAATCAAATATTAGCAAACATTCCAATGCCACATTTAAATAAAAAAAAAATCGTTGTTACTTAGCAGGGTTTATTTCAGACTTGTAAGAGTGATTAATAAGAATAAATGTATTAATATAATTTATTATGTTAATAAATTTATTCCTATTAAATAAAATGGAGAATAAAATTATATCAATAGAATGAAGAACAAAATTCATAGGATCATCTCAATTGATTCAGGAAAGGCATTTGACAAAACTGCACCTTTAGTCTTATTAAGAAAATTTATCATAATACAAATTAATTGATAGTTTAATATGAAAGAAAAATATAAAACTGTATTTCAGGATTATATGATTATATAATTAAAACCAAAAAGAAAAAAACAATTAAAAAAAAAAAGAGAATATGGTAACGTGAAAGATACTGAAGTTAAAAACTAATATTGATTCTGACTCATGGCAATCCCTTGTGTATCAGAGTAGAACTGTGCTCCATAGGTTTTTAATTTTTTCTAAAGTAGATTATCAGGCCTTTCTTCCTAATCTGTCTGAGTCTGGAAACTCAGTTGAAATATCATCAGCATCATAGAAACAAGAAATGCACCATTGATAGTCTGGTGGTTGCTGATTTAAAGTATAGCCTACAAAAATTTGCTGATGGACCAGGCTCTGATATAGGAGAAATAAGAAATCAAGGATGACATCACAGGGTTTTCCCTGAGCAACTGGAAGAACGGTGTTGTTTTTTGCTGATATAGAGAAAATCATTAGTTTTGTGATTGGGGCAGAATATCAGACTTTCAGTATGCTGGACATACTGAATTTGAAACATGCATGAAACATCCAAGTTGAGATGTTGAGTATGAAATTAGATATTTCAGCATACAGTGAGAAAATTCAGGCTGGTGATATACTCTTGAAAGTCACTAAGATAGATGATTTTTAAAATCATCACAATAGGTGACATTACTTATGGAGTGTGTATATATTTAGAAAATAGTAGAGGTCAAAGACTAGGTCAAACACTAGTGCTTTACCTAGCATATATATATAAAAAAAGTCTGTCTTTATTTGTGATTTGATATTTTGTTCATTATGGAGTTTCTTCCCCCCATGGAATTTTATTTTCTAAAATATTTAAATAATTTTATTTATCTTGAACACTGAAATTTTTGGTATCTCTTAAATTTTGTACTCGAGTTGATTGCCTCATGTCACCATATTCTCAACCCTATGTTCAAAAAAAAAAAATCAAACTCTTTGCTGTTGAGTCAATTCTGGCTCATAGCGACCCTATAGGACAGGGTAGAACAGCCCCATATGGTTTCCAAGGCTGTAAATCTTTTCAGAAATAGACTACCAAATCTTTCTCAGGCAGGGAAACTGGTGCGTCCAAACAACTGACCTTTCTGTTTGCAGCCAGGCACTTAACCATTGATCCACCAGGGCTCCTTACATAGGTACTCCAGAATGTAAATGACAATGACCCACCAAAAGAATCTGAGAGAGAGTTGCTAGAAAGGTGGGAAAATCAGCTAAAGGCAGTGTTTTCAATTCAACAGAAGAAAGTGGTTCAAAAAGGAGAGAGGAATTAACTGGGTTAAATGCTGCTAAAACCGGTTAGGTAAGGAAGAGAAATGTCCAATGGGATTATTAATGACATTGAGAAATGCCGTTTTAATGCCGTAGTAGGTGTGAAATTCTAATTAGAGTGGGTTCAAGAGAAACAGGGAAGAAAGAAACTGGAGAAGGTTATTAGAGACAACTTTTTCTAGGTCTTTTTATTGTAAAGGGGAGGGAAATTGAATGGTACATGAATAAGTGAAATCATGAGGTTCATTCATCTTTAAGGGAGAAAAATAAAAGCATTTATAAGATGGCTATATAATCTTTGTATTTTAAAGAGAATGATTGAGTCGAAAGGGAAAAATAGTTATATAAGAGAGCTCTTGGATAAATCTCCTTGAAGAATTGGCAAGAATGTGACCTTGTGAACAAGGAAAGAGTGGCCTTAGCTAGGAACATGGACTGGTAATATATCTGGAGTAGGAGAAAATGTAGAACATATAAGAACAGATGTGGGGAGGTGGGTAGATATAGTGGTACAAGTAAATCTACATTATCCTCTAAGTGCTGATCTTTTCCCTGTAAAATAGAAAATGAAATTGTGAATTTGAATTGTGGAGAAAGTGTTGGAAGGGAGACAAAAAATAGAGAGGTCTAAATATGAAGTAATTGCCTAGTCCTCCGGGTGAACTGAGGAAATAGTGGATTAGCGGATGCTAGGATGTAATGCTCAACTACATGAGTGTAACTAGACCGAGTATCAGAACACTTATAAAACACTTACTTTAATACTGAAATACCATATTTTAGAGAGTGCCTTGGCACCCCTCTGAGGTATTTCTGTCCAAAGAGAAAGAAATAACAAAATTATATCTACTTCTTTATATGTAGAGATATAGAGTTATATAGGTATAACCTTACCACCACGAAAAGTGTTAGATCTTAAAGAGTTGTGCAAAGAAGTTTAAAGAATAGCATTTAAATAACTATGATTATTTATGACTGAAATCCTCTACTCACTCCAACAACACTGAAATTTTATAATTCTTATAATTCTACTCTTGTAATTCTACTTGGAACATGATTTACTCTTTCAGAGTCTTTAATTAAGTTATTTCTCCTTTTTGCAAGTTCCCCTCTTCAAATAAATACCAAACTTGCTAAGATCCAGTGAAAATGTTCATAACACTTCTTCCAATTCCCAGGTAGAATCAGAGTCCCTTCCAAACTGGTCTCATTGTACTTTGTAGTGATTTCAAAGTTTGAATTTATCTTATCACATTAAATAAAAAAAAAAAATTCAAATGAATAATCAATTTTGTCATTCTGCCTGACTCACTAGACTAAATAACGTTATAGCCAAAAGGAATTTTATTCATCGTTATACCCAACACCTAACACAGTGCCCAGCACATAGCAGACATTCGGAAAGACTATTGAAAAACCTAATGAAAAATGTTCAGAAAATATGAAAGCTGTGAAGTTAGATGACCTTTGGAATTTCCTGGCTCCTATATGATTTTGAATTTATATTTCATAGAGAAAAATTCAAAGTAGATTCCAAATTGTTTTTGAAATGGACAGAAAGCTTATCTTATGAGTTGTTTTGAATATTGCTCCAGCAGGCAGAATACATTAGCATTCATCTTGAAAAGAAATGGCAGCATATCTGTTTCTGTAATTCCAATGCAAGTACTCAGTTCACTGGGGGGAATAAGAAGCTAAGACTTCAAACAAACATAACGTGAACTGCGTCGCCTCTTACTTAGCTGAAAAATTCCTTCTCCATGATTTGTTGGTTTCTGCTTAGGGCTTTTGCTAGAAAAAATGAATGCTTTGCTCATTCTTACATTTAGTGCTGTGCATAACACATTTCAGAGGAGCACAGTGGCACAACTGTTAAGCACTCAGCTGGTAACCAAAATGTCTATAGTTCACACCCACCAGCTGCTCTTCTGGAGAAAGATGTGGCATCTGCTGCCGTACAGATTGCAGCCTTGAAAACCCTATGAGGCAGTTCTGCTCTGTCCTATAAGGTCGCTATGAGTCAGAATCGACTTGATGGCAATGAGTTTCTTTTTTTTTTTTTTTTTTCCTATAATCCATCTCACGACCAAATTCAGAGAAGATGTGCTTAAGAATAGAGAGAAAATAATAAGCATTTTTTTCCTTTATACAATTACCGTCTTCCTCATCTGTGAAAACAAAACAAAGAAATTTACCTATGTCTGCTGGTCAGTCATTATTTACATATTCTGGACGACCGCTACTGGGACCCAAAATTCTTCACCCACAGATATTTTGTTCATTTTCTCAAAAAAACACTATACCTTTATTTTCCAGAGACCTGGGCCACAAGTGGTTCCGGTAAAAGCCTATTTGTAATGCACCCTTATTCAGTTGCAGGTGTAAAACACCATCAGTATCCTCTTAACCCCAGGGCAAAATATTTTCAGCCTATGCAGTTAGATTAAAACCAAGCTCTGATTTAACATATTCAGATCAACTTTGCTCAAATTTCCTATAATAAACATGTCTATGCTATTTCCGATAGGGTGCTAAGAACTTTTATGTTTTTCTACCTACACAGAAGGCCATGCTCTTAAGCAGGAAATATGTAATTCTTTATTCTGCTTCTAAGTTCACTGTAGAAAGTATAAAAGGAGATGCTTACAAAAATACAATCTGATGATAATTACCATATGAAAGATGAGATACTAAATTATTTCAATATCTCTGTTCATAAACATAAAAGTAATTTACATGTATTATTTCTGATACTTAATTGCCACTGTTGATAGAAACTCACAGCATGAGGCTGAAAGATAACATGGGTATTCTTATTTGGAGACATATTTATTGATATTCTTCAGTATTCTCTACCATAAAGGTAAGAAGGTAATCTTCACTTGATCTTTTTTTCTTCCAAGTATTAGTAGGTTTAGGCAGGTGAAGTTAAGAGTTGCTAATGGTAAATGGTTTGTTTTTGTTTTCCTAAGATTATCATTAGTCCCTTCATATTTTTCCATAAAATGAAAATTGGGATTCACTGAGAATAACTATCACATCTCTGGCTGAGAAAAATCATAAGCATGCCTTTATCTTTAGAAAGAACCTATAATTGAGTACAGTGCCTCGGAGGACCACATGCCAGAGAAATCTTAAAGTCCTTAATTTGAAAAGATGAGTCTTTCATTTTAGGGATAATACTGGCTCTGATGGGAATGAATCATTTGCAATAAAATAATAGATATAATTTATGAGAAATAGCCATGACAATTCATCCTGAACAGGCATTCAGTGAGGATCAATAATTGCTCCATTCTTATGTATTGAAATGCACAAATATAGACATACACTATTTCCACTTATACAGTCCCACCTTGCGATGAGCTTAGAAGCAGCAGGGAAATGAGAAACAGATAAACAAATGAAAACAATAGGCATAAGGGGAGTAAAGGAATTGAAAAACTCCACAGCCTTGTTAATCAACACCTGAGTAATCAAGATTTATTTGTACTGTTAGGCAATGCATGTTAATGTTTATTAATTTCAAAGAGGAACACTGACATTTTTTTCTGACTAATTTGAAGATTCAAGCACTGATTTCCTGATACCACTGCAGATATGCAAATTACATAACTTTTGAACTCATAAAGCTAAAATATAATATAAAGCATGGAAAAGCAGCACAATACTAAATAAAAGAAATCCTCACATAGGAATTAAAGCCATATCAGCTCCCTAATGTCCTTCAAACCCTCTGGCATCTGTAATTAGTCTAAGTGCATCACTCTAGAATGTTTGCGATAAATAAAAGGAATGCATTGTTACATTGAGATAGTACTTTAAGTAAAAATATTTACTTATTAATGCTAAATTTGTATTTAGCTGTATATTAAGAATGCACATTTGTACGTGTGTGTGATTTTTCCAATCATGGATCTCACCTAGTAGCCACATTGATTATATTGATAACAATGCTTAAGATATTTCATGAAATAAATGCACTTTCACAGAGCTAGTTATAATAAAAAATTTATAGGCATACACTATTGAGAATTTGTCCACAATTTTTTGTAATAATTTTTATTGTGCTTTAAGTGAAAGTTTACAAATCAAGTCAGTGTCTCACACAAAAACCCATATACACCTTGCTACACACGCCCAATTATCTCCCGCGCTCTCTCCCTCCACTCTCTCTTTTGTGTCCATTTTTGTCCACAATTTTTAAATAACTAGATTTCTCACTAAACAGAGAAACTCCTCAATCGGAGAAAATGACTCACATATTTTTATAAGCATATGCTTATGTCCTAAACAGCTAACTGCAAAAAATAGCACTAACGATATAAAATTTCGACTTTTATGTATATCCTTCCAAACTAGGGATATTGACATGCAAACATTATACACACACATAAACATTTGCTTTTATCCATTAAATCTAAAATGAATCTAATTTACAGATTTCTCTGTCAAAATCACCTAATAAATCATTGGTGGAATATAAACCTCATTTTGTTTTTGATCTGTTTTAGTGAGTTTAGTAGTGGTTCCTGAAAAGCCATGCCTGACTGGAACCTTAAATTAGGATGTGACTTTATTCTGAAATGAGGTCTTTGCAGATTTAATTAGCTAAAGGATCTTGAGATGAGATCATCTAAGATTTAGGGGGGTCCTTAAATCCAATGACTGATGTCTTTATAAGAGGAAGGGGAGCAAAGTTTAAACACACAGAAAGAAACCCAGAGAAGAACACTGCATGAAGATAGAGGCAGAAATCGGGGTGATGTATCTACAAGCTGTGGAATGCCAAGGGTTGCTGTCAACCACCGGAAGCTAGGAAAGAGGCACTGTCTTAGTTATCTAGTGCTGCTGTAACATAAATACCTCAAGTGGAGGTATTTATATATCAAAAAAGATTGACTCAAGATACAACCTAATCCTGTAGATTGTTCCTTCGTTAACATAACCACATCTAATTCTGCCATATTAACAACACAGAAGTAATTCTATCAGATCACTAAAATGACACAGTATTTGGAATTATGGCCTACCCAAATTGACACACATTTTTTGAGTACATAACTCAATCTATAACATTCTGCCCTTTTGTCCTCCCAAACCCATGTCTTTGCCACATGTAAAAACACTTTCACTCCATCCTATCATCCCAAAATTTTTAAATCAACTCCAAGTCTAAATTCCATTTTGGGAAAAATCCCACTTCATCTGTGGAATCTAGAATACAAGTTATCTACTTCCAAAGTACAATAGTGGAACAGAAACAAGGTAGACATTTCCATTACAGATGAGAGAAATGGAGGGAAAGAAGGGATAACAGTCACCAAGCAAATCAGCAAAACACATTACATTAGCTCTTAAGGCTTGAAAATAATCCTCTGTTCTCCGAGGTCTTTTTATCAATGGCCCTGCCCTGCAGATTCTGGGTGTTGGTCACACTCTCCAGATTCTGGGTGGAGACCTCTTGGCCCTGGTATTCAGTTCCACCTTCCAGCCTCACTGGAATAGCAACTCTGCTTCTTCACATCTGGATGACCCCATTCTCTTAGTCAGAAACACTGGTGACGTAGTGGTTAAGTGCAGTGGCTGTTAACGAAAAGGATGGCAGTTCAAATCCACCAGGTGCTCCTTGGAAACTTTATGGGACAGTTCTACTCTGTCCTGTAGGGTTACTATGAGTCGGAATTGACTCAACTATAAAAGGCCATTTTTTTTGTTTTTAACTCTAGTCCATCTGAGTGGTGATCCTGCCCCCCGGGCCCTGGCAGCCTACATTCTTCTGCCCTTTTGGCATGGCAGATCTGCCCCCTAGACTTTGGTTGGCAGATCTAGCCCCATCATGATGGCACTCATGAAAGGTGCCCTCAACTCCAGAATTGAGTTGGTGAAGATCTGAGTCTTTGAAACCTGGAAGGCTGTGGTCCTACCCCTTGAAACCCTATTGGCTATGGTCCCACCATTCGAGATCCCAAATATTGTGGCCCTATCCTTTGAGACTGAGGCAACTCTGCTTCCTGTGTGCCTTGACTCTTGAGCTTCTGATTTCTAGTTCCTTGGCCTCTAAACTCCTCAGGACTCTGCTCTGCTCTGGCAACTTTTCCAAAGCTCTTTAGCTCCATCAGTAAGTGCCTGGAGGCATCCTACGCCCCTAAGAAGCCTCCTGCTCAAAAGCACTCAGCTCTCTCCCTCTATAGGTCAGCTCTAGCTCTGGTTTCCTGGTTCTACTGCTGCTGTATAGTCTGCACAGCCTCCAGTGTGACAGCTCTCTTCACTTCTGAGTCCTCATCAGAATTGTCTTTGATGTCCATTATTCCAACAACGGTCTCTTCAAGGCAATCTAAGATTTTTCTATTAAAAAAAAAAAAATAGGCTGTTGCCGTTGAGTCAATTCCAACTCATAGCGACCCTATAAGACAGAGTAGAACTGCCTCCATGGGGTTTCCAAGGAGTGGCTGGTGGATTCAAACCCTAGACTTTTTGGTTAGCAACCAAGTTCTTAACCGCTACACTACCAGGGCTCCATTTTACCGTTAAATGGAGCCCTGGTAGTGTTCTTTAAAACTCTTCTAGTCTCTGCTCATTACTCAATTTCAAACCTGCTTCCACATTGTAGGTATCTGCTAGAGCTAGTATAACAGAAATACCTCAAGTGGATGACTTTCACAAACAAAAATTTATTTTCTCACTGTCTAGGAGGCTAGACATCGAATTCAGGCTGCCATCTCCCAGGGAATGTTTCCTCTCTCTGTCGGTTCTGGGGGAAGGTCCTTATCATCAATTGTTCCCTAGTCTAGGAGCTTCTTAAGATAGGCACCCCGAGCCCTGAGTCCATAGGAAATGCTCCACTCCCAACACTTCTTTCTTGGTGGTATGAGTTCCTGCTCCTCTCTGCTTACTTCTCTCTTTTATATCTCAAAAGAGATTGAGTCAAAATACAACCTAATCCTGGAGATTGAGTCCTGACTCATTAACATAACTACCTCGAATCCTGCCTAATAAACATCATGGGGGTAAGGATGTACAAAACATAGGTAAGTACATCAGATCACAAAATGGTATGCAACCACACAATACTGGGAATCATGTTCTAGCTAAGTTGATACAATTTTTAGAGGACACAATTCAATCCATAATTCAATCTATAATTCAATCCATGGAACAAGTTTAACCTCAGAAACTCTAAAAAGAACAAACCTTGCTGAAATCTTAATTTCAGACATCTGGCTTCCAGATATATAAGAGAATAAGTTTCTGTTGTTTTAAACCGTGGGTAATTTGATACAATAGCTCTAGGAAAAGAACACAGTTGTGTTGTATTGTATTTTATAAACTGTGGGTAATTTTTTTCACTGTAGATGCCATCCATTACATTAAAAAAAAAAAATGCTACTATCTCTTAATACACATGTTACCTTAGGTAATGACTTCCTTTTGTTGAATATTGCATGATAATCACACCTCCAATCTATGCAGCCTGCATTTTATCAATGAACAACATGTTGAATAATTTGGGTCACTTGATGGCAGATATAATGTTAAAGTTTCCCTGAATAACATGTTATTGAAATTCAACCAACATGGTTGACATAACACCATTTATGGCAGAGGTATTGGCATACTTAAATTTATAAAGTGCTGAATAATTTAAAATTATTAGCATGAATGAATGGCTGAGTTGCCTCAAATATCTTGAAATCTTTTATGTTAAAAATATAGATTTCTAGGTCTATTTAAATACCACCAGCCATTTTGAGCATGCTAAATGTCTACGGTCAAGTTGCCAAAAATACGAGTATGATTATTAAGTTTTACTATTTTCAAATTTTGCTCAATTCATTTGAAAGTGGCATAAACCCATTAAAAGTAAATAACTGTAAAACTAACTGTCTTGGTCATCTATTACTGCTATAACAGAAATACTACAAGCGGACGGCTTTAACAAGAGAAATTTATTTTCTCACTCTCTAGTAGGCTGTAACTCCAAATTCAGGGTGTCAGCTCCAGGAGAAGGCTTTCGCCATCAGCTCTGAAGGATGGTCCTAGTCATCAATCTTCCCCTGGATCTGGGAGCATCTCAGCACAGGAAACTCAGGTCCAAAGGACATGCTCTGCTTCTGGCACTGCTTTTTTTTTTTTAATAATTTTTATTGTGCTTTAAGTGAAAGTTTACAAATCAAGTCAGTCTCTCACACAAAAACCCATATACACCTTGCTACACACTCCCAATTACTCTCCCTCTAATGAGACAGACTGCTCTCTCACTCCATTCTCTCTTTTCGTGTCCTTTTCACCAGCTTCTAACTCCCTCCACACTCTCATCTCCTCTCCAGGCAGGAGATGCCAACCTAGTCTCAAGTGTCCACCTGATCCAAGAAGCTCACTCCTCACCAGCATCCCTCTCCAAACCTTTGTCCAGTCCAATCCATGTCTGAAGAGTTGGCTTTGGGAATGGTTCCTGTCCTGGGGCAAAAGAAGGTCTGGGAGCCATGACCACCAGGGTCCTTCCAGTCTCAGACCATTAAGTATGGTCTTATGAGAATTTGGGGTCTGCATCTCCCTGCTCTCCTGCTCCCTCAGGGGTTCTCTCTTGTGTTCCCTGTCAGGGCAGTCATCCGTTGTAGCCGGGCACCATCCAGTTCTTCTGGTCTCAGGATGATGTAGTCTCTGGTTCATGTGGCCCTTTCTGTCTCTTGGGCTCTTAATCGCCTTGTGTCCTTGGTGTTCTTCGTTCTCCTTTGATCCAGGTGGGTTGAGACCAATCGATGTGTCTTAGATGGCTGCTTGCTAGCGTTTAAGACCCCAGATGCCACTCTTCAAAGTGGGATGCAGAGTGTTTTCTTAATAGATTTTATTATGCCAATTGACTTAGACGTCCCCTGAAACCATGGTCCCCAGACCCCTGCCCCTGCTACGCTGGCCTTCGAAGCATTCAGTTTATTCAGGAAACTTCTTTGCTTTTGGTTTAGTCCAATTGTGCTGACCTCCTCTGTACTGTGTGCTGTCTTTCCCTTCACCTAAAGTAGTTCTTATCTACTATCTAATTAGTGAATACCACTCTCCCACCCTCCCTCCCCTCCCCTCTCGTAACCACAAAAGAATGTTTCTTCTCAGTTTAAACTATTCCTCAAGTTCTTATAATAGTGGTCTTATACAATATTTGTCCTTTTGCAACTGACTAATTTCACCCAGCAAAATGCCTTCCAGGTTCCTCCATGTTATGAAATGTTTCACAGATTCCTCACTGTTCTTTATCGATGTGTAGTATTCCATTGTGTGAATGTACCATAATTTATTTATCCATTATTCCGTTGATGGGCATCTTGGTTGCTTCTATGTTTTTGCTATTGTAAACAAGGCTGCAATAAACGTGGGTGTGCATATATCCGTTCGTGTAAAGGCTCTTATTTCTCTAGGATATATTCCAACAAGTGGGATTGCTGGTTTGTACCATAGTTCTTTTTCTAGCTTTTTAAGGAAGCACCAAATTGATTTCCAAAGTGGTTGTACCATTTTACATTCCCACCAGCAGTGTAGAAGTGTTCAAGTCTCTCCACAGCCTCTCCAACATTTATTATTTTGTGTTTTTGGATTAATGCCAGCCTTGTTGGGAGTGAGATGAAATCTCATTGTAGTTTTGATCTGCATTTCTCTAATGGCTAATGATCGTGAACATTTTCTCATGTAGCTGTTAGCTACCTGAATGTCCTCTTTAGTGAAGTGTCTATTCATACCTTTTGCCCATTTTTTAATTGGGTTACTTGTCTTTTTGCAGTTGAGTTTTTGCAGTATCATGTAGATTTTAGAGATCAAGCGCTGATGAGAAATGTCATAGCTAAAAACTTTTTCCCTGTCTGTAGGTAGTCTTTTTAGTCTTTTGGTGAAGTCTTTGGATGAGCATAGGTGTTCGATTTTTAGGAGCTCCCAGTTATCTAGTTTTTCTTCTACGTTCTTTATAATGTTTTCTATACTGTTTACGCCATGTATTAGGGCTCCTAACGTTGTCCCTATTTTTTCTTCCATGATCTTTATCATTTTAGATTTTATATTTAGGTCTTTGATCCATTTTGAGTTCTCTTTTGTGCATGGAGTGAGGCATGGGTCTTGTTTCATTTTTTTGCAGATGGATATCCAGGTATGCCAGCACCATTTGTTAAAAAGACTGTCTTTTCCCCAGTTAACTGTTTTGGGCCTTTGTCAAATATCAACTGCTCGTATGTGGATGGATTTTTGTCTGGATTCTCAATTCCGTTCCATTGGTCCATGTATCTGTTGTTGTATCATTACCAGGCTGTTTTGACTACTGTGACAGTATAATAGTTTCTAAAATCAGGTAAAGTAAGGCCTCCTACTTTGTTCTTCTTTTTCAATAATGCCTTATTTATTTGGGGCCTCTTTCCCTTCCATGTGAAATTGGTGATTTGTTTCTCCATCTCATTAAAGAATGTCCTTGGGATTTGGATCGGAATTGCACTAAATGTATAGATCACTTTTGGTAAAATAGATATTTTTATAATCTTAAGTCTTCCTATCCATGAGCAAGGTATGTTCTTCCACTTATGTAAGTCTCTTGGTTTCTTCAGAAGTGTATTGTAGTTTTTTTTGTATAAGTCTTTTACATCTGTGGTAAGATTTATTCCTAAGTATTTTATCTTCTTGGGGGCTACTGTAAATGGTATTGATTTGGTGATTTCCTCTTCGATGTTCTTTTTGTTGGTGTAGAGGAATCCAACTGATTTTTGTATGTTTATCTTGTATCCCGATACACTGCTGAACTCTTCTATTAGTTTCAGTAGTTTTCTGGAGGATTCCTTAGGGTTTTCTCTGTATAAGATCATTTCATCTTCAAATAGAGATACTTTGACTTCTTTCTTGCCGATCTGGATGCCCTTTATTTCTTTATCTAGCCTAATTGCTCTGAGTAGGACTTCCAGCACAATGTTGAATTAAGTGTGGTGATAAAAGCAATCCCTGTCTGGTTCCCTATCTCAATGGGAATGTTTTCAGGCTCTCTCCATTTAGGGTGATGTTGGCTGTTGGCTTTGAATAAATGCCCTTTATTATGTTGAGAAATTTTTCTTCGATTCCTATTTTGTTGAGAATTTTTATCATGAATATGTGTTGAACTTTGTCAAATGCCTTTTCTGCATCAATTCATAAAATCATGTGATTCTTGTCTTTTGTTTTATTTATGTGGTGGATTACATTAACTGTTTTTCTAGTGGTGAACAATCCCTGCATACCTGGTGTGAATCCCACTTGGTCATGGTGAACTATTTTTTTGATATGTTGTGGAATTCTATTGGCTGGAATTTTGTTGAGGATTTTTGTATCTACATTCCTGTGGGATATAGGTCTATAATTTTCTTTTCTTGTGGTGTGTTTACCTGGTTTTGGTATCAGAGATATAGTGGCTTCATAGAATGAATTTGGTCGTATTCCATCCTTTTCTATGCTCTGAAATACCTTTAGTAGTAGTGGTGTTAACTCTTCTCTGAAAGTTTGGTAGAGCTCTGCAGTGAAGCCGTCAGGACCAGGGCTTTTTTTTGGGGGGGAGTTTTTTGACTACCTTTTCAATCTCTTCTTTTGTTATGGGTCTAGTTAGTTGTTCTACCTCTGTTTGTGTTAGTTTAGGTAGCTAGTGTATCTCTAGGAATTCCTCCATTTATTCTAGGTTTTCATATTTGTTTGAGTATAGTTTTTCATAGTAATCTGATATGATTCTTTTAATTTCAGTTGGGTCTGTTATAATATTGCCCATCTCATTTCTTATTTGGGTTATTTGCTTCCTCTCCTGCTTTTCTTTTGTCAGTTTGGCCAGTGGGTTATCAATTTTATTAAGTTTTTCAAAAAAACAGCTTTTGGTCTTGTTAATTCTTTCTATTGTTTTTTTTTTGTTTTCTATTTTATTTAGTTCAGCTCTAATTTTTATTATTTGTTTTCTTCTGGTGCCTGTGGGTTCCTTTGGTTGCTCTCTTTCTATTTGTTCAAGTTGTACAGATAATTCTTTGATTTTGGCCCTTTCTTCTTTTTGGATGTGTGCATTTATTGATATAAATTGGCCTCTGAGCACCGCTTCTGCTGTGTCCCAAAGGTTCTGATAGGAAGTGTTTTCATTCTCATTGGATTCTATCAATTTCTTTATTCCATCCTTAATGCCTTCTATAATCCAGAGTTTTTTGAGTACGGTGTTGTTCAGTTTCCAAGTGCTTGATTTGTTTCCCCTGCTTTTCCTGTTGTTGATTTCCACTTTTATGGCCTTGTGGTCAGAGAAGATGCTTTGTAATATTTCAATGTTTTGGATTCTGCTAAGGCTTGCTTTATGACCTAATATGTGGTCTATTCTAGAGAATGTTGCATGTGCACTAGAAAAGAAAGTATAGTTGGTTGCTGTTGGGTAGAGTGTTCTGTGTATGTCTACGGGCACAAGTTGGTTCATTGCGGCATTTAGATCTTCCGTATCTTTATTGAGCTTCTTTCTGGATGTCCTGTCCTTCATCGAAAGTGGTGTGTTGAAGTCTCCTACTATTATTGTGGAGCTGTCTACCTCACTTTTCAATGCTGATAGAGTTTGTTTTATGTATCTTGCAGCCCTGTCATTGGGTGCATAAATATTTAATATGGTTATATCTTCTTGGTGTATTGTCATTATATAGTGTCCTTCCTTATCCTTTCTGATGGGTTTAACTTTAAAGTCTATTTTGTCAGAAATTAATATTGCCACTCCTGCTCTTTTTTGATTGTTTTTCGCTTGATATACTTTCTTCCATCCTTTGAGTTTTAGTTTGTTTACGTATCTAAGTGAAAAGTGTGTCTCTTGTAGGCAGCATATAGACGGATCTTGTTTTTTAATCCATTCTGCCACTCTCTATATCTTTATTGGTGCATTTAGTCCATTTACATTCTGGGTAATTATGGATAGGTATGAACTTAATGATATCATTTTGATGTCTCTTTTTCTGTGTTGACAGCTTCTTTTCCCCACTTGATTTTATGTGCTGAGTAGATTTTCTTTATATATTGTCCTTTCCTCATATTTGTTGTTGTTGATTTTGTTTCTGCTGAGTCTGTATTTTTCCCTTGTATTTTATTTTAACGAGTAAGATAATTTATCTCCTTTGTGGTTACCTTATTATTTACCCTTATTTTTCTAAATTTATAACTAACTTTTATTTCTTTGTATTGCAGTATCTTCCTCTCCATATGGAAGGTGTATGATTACATTTCTTAGTCCCTCTTTATTATTTTAATGTTGTCTTCTTTTATATAATAACATCACCATTAATCTGTGTTGGGCTTTTTTTTTTTTTTAATTTTGCATTTTTTTTTTTTTTGGATTTCCCTGTCTGGGTTGACTTCTGGTTGCTCTGCCCAGTGTTGTAGTCTTGGGTCGATACCTGATATTATTGATTTTCTAACCAAAGAACTCCCTTTAGTATTTCTTGTAGTTTAGGTTTGGTTTTTATGAATTCCCTCAACTTGTGTTTATCTGGAATTGTCTTAATTTCACCTTCATATTTAAAAGATAGTTTTGATGGATATATGATTCTTGGCAGGAAATTTTTTTTCCTTCAATTTTTTAAGTATATCATCCCATTGTCTTCTTGCCTGCATGGTTTCTGCCGAGTAGTCCGAGCTTATTCTTATTGGCTCTCCTCTGTAGGTGACTTTTCTTTTATCCCTCTCTGCTCTTACCATTGTCTCCTTATTTTTGGTTTTGGCAAGCTTGATTATAATATGTCTTGGTGACTTTCTTTTAAAATCTACCTTATGTGGAGTTCAATGAGCATCTTGGATAGATATCTTCTCATCTTTCACAATATCAGGGAAGTTTTCTGCCAACAAATCCTCAAGAATTTCCTCTGTATATTCTGTTCTCCCTTCCGTTCTGGTACTCCAATCACTTGTAGGTTATTTCTCTTGATAGAGTCCCACATGATTCTTAAGGTATCTTCATTTTTTTTTTTTTAATTCTTTTATTGGATTTTCTTCAAATATATTAGTGCCAAGTGATTTATCTTTGAGTTCAGAAATTCTAGCTTTTACTTACCCAATTCTGCTCCTCTGACTTTCTACTGAGTTATCTAATTCTATAATTTTATTTTTAATCTTCTGAATTTCTGGTTGCTGTCTGTCTATGGATTTTTCCAACTTATTAAACTTTTCATTATGTTCCTGAATAATCTTTCTGAGTTGTTCAGTTGCTTTATCTGTGTGTTCCTTGGCTGGTTCTGCATATTGCCTCATTTCCTTCGTGATGTCTTGAAGGGTTCTGTATATTAAACTTTTGTATTCTGCATCTGGTAATTCCAGGAATGCCCTTTCATCTAAAAGATCCCTGGATTCTTTGTTTTGAGAGCCTGTTGAGGTGATCATGGCCTGTTTTTTTATGTGACTTGATATTGACTGTTGTCTCCGAGCCATCTATAAGTTATTGTATTAGTTCATGCTTGCTTACTGTGTCATAGCTGCTTGCTTTGTTTTGTTTTGGTATACCCCTACGAGTTGCTTAAGTGAGCTAGCTTGATTACTTTCACCTTTGGAGCTCTGGTGTCCTGTCCCCAGCTGGCTAGAGCTGTTATCAGGTATATCAGTCTAGGAGTCCATTCAGTTTTCTTGTATGAATTCAGCTCAGGTTTCCAGGTAGCTGATCATCAAGTGTGTGGTACAGGCTCTGTCCTACAGTCTTAGAGGGGGCAGGGGTGATTGGTGTATATACCTGTATCTGATTGCAGCAGAGGGTCATGCTCTGAACAAGGCAAGGGGCTGAGAACCAACCCCCAAGTGTCTCTGAGGAAAACACATCTCTGTTTCCTAGAGTGTGCTGGTGGGTGGGCTCTTTAGTGGGACCATGGGCACCTAAAAATTTTGTTGTAATTACTGGGAGGTACCAGTTATCCCTGGGCCCCTGTCACGGGTGGCTGAGTGACCCAAGTGGAGCCACCAGTCCTTAGGTCTCTGTTATGGGTAAGTGAGGACCTTGTTTAACAGGCAAAGCAATGTCAAACATCAAACACCCACCTCTCTACCGCACTGCTGAAATGGTTGGAGTTTGCCAACAAGGGCCTGTTTTCCCAAAATAGGTCCACAGATGTCCATGCAGAAGGGCAAGGTGCTCAAGGTCCACGGACAGTTTATTCCTGGACAGGAACCACTTCTGTCCTGAACTCCCCCAGTTAATGGAGCTAGCAAATTATCTTTTCCCGCCAGTTGGAAATTTTTTCCTTCCCCAAGGCTAGGAGGACGGCTCCAGGTGCTCACCAGGGTCTATCTCAGGCCTAGGGATTCAGCCCCTGAAGCTGAGTTGGGGGTGGGGGGGCAGGGTAAAATATACGCAAGTACTTAGCTTTTGCTGAGAGTGCCCTTCTGCTCAGGTTCCGGAGGAGTGAGTGGGCTGTGTGGCTGGCTGCTTCTCCCTGAGGAAACTGTGGCTGAACACTAGGACCAGCCTGCCGCTGCCGCTGCCGCAACCGCTCTGGGAATGGTGCCTGAGGGCTCCCTGCAATTCAGGCCCAGCAACTCCTTTCTGCTTCTGAACAGTCTCTTCCTTCCCCTGTCCTTCAGTTCATTGTCTAAGCTTGGCTTTGATGCTCAGGGCTCCCAGCGTGTCACTAATATACTTGTTTCACTTATTTTTTGGTTCTTTGTTGTAAAGAGGACTCGAAGGAAGCATCTGTCTATTCCGCCTTCTTGGCTCCACCTCTTGCACTGCTTTCTTCATGGTATGATTTCCTCAAGTCTCTCTGTTTGTTTCTTTCCTTTATATCTCAAAACAGAATGGCTTAAGACACTGTCTAATCTTGTAGACCTCATCAATATAATTGACACTAATCCATCTTATTACATCATAGTGATAGGATTTACAACACGTTGGGAAATCACATCAGATGGTAAAATGGTAGACAGTTACACGATACCGGTAATCATGACCTAGCTGAGTTACAGATCTTTTTAGGGGACACAATTCAATCCATGACACTAACAGGGCAAAATTTAGTAAAAGAAGAAAAAGTGCTTCTAGTTCACAGACGCCTTCACAAATCTGAGATCACGCTTCTCAAAAGTCCCTCACTGAAACTGAAGCAACATGTAAAGTGTGACATGAAATAAGATGTTCAGAAAGGAATATACTCTCCATTCAGGAATGTGCTCACCATCTAAATCACAAATTGTAGCTTTTACTTCAATTTTTTGCCTACGATCCAAGAGACATAAATGTATTTAAAGGTGTATATACATGTGTTTCTGCGTGTGTGTGTGTACATACTCCCACCACTTATCTGTTAGTTTGTCATACTGTGGTAGTTTGCATGTTGCTGTTATGCTGGAAGCTATGCCACTGGTATTTCAAATACAAGAAAAGCCACTCAAAATAGACAGGTTTCACCAGAGCTTCCAGACTAAGACAGTCTAGGAAGAACGACTTGGTGATTTACTTCTAAAAAAACATGCAATGAAAACCTTACGAATAGCAGCAGAACATTGAAATAGTGGTGGAAGATGAGCCCCTCAGGGTGGAAAGCACCCAAAATACAACTTGGGGAGAGCTGCCTCCTCATAATAGGGTTGGCCTTAATGACATGGACAGAGTCAAGCTTTTCGAATCTTCATTTGCTGGTGTGGCACAACTCAAAATGAGAAGAAACAGCTGCAAACACCCATTAATAACCAGAACATGGAATCTACAAACTATGAATCTAAGAAAATTGGAAGTCATCAAAAATGAAATTGAATGCTTGTAGATCCATATCCTAGGCATTAGTGAGCTAAAGTGGAATGGTATTAGCCATTTTGAATTGGATAATTATATAGTCTAATACGCAAGGAATAACAAATTGGAAAGGAATGGTATCAATTTCATCATCAAAAAGAACATTTCAAGATCTATCCTGAAGTACAACACTGTCAGTGATAGTATAATATACATATGCCTACAAGGAGGACCAGTTAATAGGACTATTATTTAAATTTACACACCATATCACTAATGCCAAAGATGAAGAAATTGAATATTATTACCAACTATTGCAGTATGGAATTGATCAAATATGCAATCAGGATGCATTGATAATCTCTGGTAATAGGAATGAAAAGTTGGAAACAAAGGAGAATCCGTGGTTGGAAAATATGGTCTTGGTAATACAAACTTTGCTGAAGATTTCATGATAGACTTTGGAAGACCAATGAATTATTTTTTGCAAATACCTTTTTCAGCAACAGAAACAGTGTCTAGGCACATGGACCTCACTTGATGGAATACACAGGAATGAATTCAACTACATCAGTGGAAAAAGATAATGGAAAAGCTCAATGTCATCGGTTAGAACAGAGCTAGTGGCCAACTGCTGGACAGAACATCAACTGGTCTTGTGCAAAGTTCAAGTTGAACTTGAAGAAAATTTTTAAAAAGTCCACTACAGCCAAAGTACAGCCTTAAGTATATCCCAATTGAATTTACAAACCATCTCAGGAATAAATTTGACATATTGAACACTAATGACCAAAGACCAGATGTGGAATGACATCAAGGACATCATACATAAAGAAAGCAAAAGGTCATTAAAGGACAGGGAGGAAAGAAAAGTCCAAAATGGATGTCAGAAGTGACTCTGAAACTCGATCTTGAACATAGAGTAGTTGAAGCAAATGGAAAAAATGATGAAGTAGAAGAGCTGGACGGAAGATTTCAAAGGGCGGCTCTAGAAGGTAAAGTAATGTGCAAAAACCTAGTGTTAGAAAACCAAAAGAAAAGAACATGCTAGACATTTCTCAAGCTGAAAAAATAATTCAAGCCTCCAGTTGAAATACTGAGGGATTCTAACGGGCAAAATATTAGACAAGGGAGGCATAAAAAAAAGATGGAAGGAATACACAGAGCTACTATACCAAATAGAATTGGTCAACTTTTGACCATTTCAGGAGGTGGTATATGATCAAGAACCAATGATACTGAAGAAAGGGTTCCAAGCTGCACTGATGGTGTTACCGAAAAACAAAGACCCGAGTACTGATGTAATACCAGTTGAGATGTTTCAATAAATGGATGCATCACCTGAAGTGCTCACTTCTCTATGCCAAGAAATTTGGAAGATGGGTTTCTGGCCAATTGACTTGAAGAGATCCATATCTGTGCCCGTTCCAAAGAAAGGGTGATCCAACAGAATGTGGAAATTATTACACAATATCATTAATAGCACACTCAAGTAAAATTTTGCTGAAGGTAATTTAAAAATGGTTGCAAAAATATATTGACAAGGAATTGCTAGAAATTCTAGTCAGATTCAGAAGAGAATTGGAAGGAGGGATATCATTGCTGTTGTCAGATGGACCATGGCTGAAACCAGAGAATACTAGAAAGATGTTTATGTTTTATTGACTATGTAAAAGGATTCAACTGTGTGAATCATAACAAATTATGGATAACATTGTGAAGAATGGGAATTCCAGAACACTTAATGCTGTATAGATGCTCATGGGAAACCTGTACGTAGACCAAAAGTTAGTAGTTTGAACAGAACAAGGGAATACTGTATGGTTTAAAATCAGGTAGGGTATACGTAAAGGCTGTATGCTTTTCCCATACTTGTTCAATCTGTATGCTGAGCAAACAATCTGAGAATTTGAACTATATGATGAAGAATGTGGCATCAACATTGGAGGAAAACTTATTAACACTCTGTGATATGTAGATGACACAACCTTGCTTCCTGAAAACAAAGAGGTCTTGAAGCACTTACTGAAGAAGATCAAAAACTACCATCTTCAGTGTGGATTACACTTCAAGGTAAAACAAAAATCCTTACAAGACCAATAAACAACATAATGATAAATAGAGAAAATATCGATATTGCCAAGGATTTCATTTTACTTGGATCCACCATCAATGCCCACGGAAGCAGCAGTGGTAAAGCACTTGGCTGTTAACTGAAAGGTTGGTGGTTTGAATCGACCAACTACTCTGCGGGAAAAAGATGAGGCAGTCTGCTTTTGTAAAGATCACATCCTTAGAAACTTTAAGGGGTAGTTCTACTCTGTCCATAGAGAAAGGATATAAATTTGCTACTGTGAGTCGGAATCAACTTGATGGCATTGAGTTTGATTTGGTTTGTATGTATGTGTGTGTGTGTGTGTGTGTGTGTGTGTGTGTATGTATGTGCTTATGGGTGTGGGTACGTGTGTATGTGTATATGTATGTTGTTGTTAATTGCCGTTGAGTTGATTCCAACTCATGGCAACCCCATGTGTTACAGAATAGACTTACTCCATAGGGTTTTCTTGGCGCAATCTTAATGAAAGCAGATCACCAAGCTTTTCTTCTGTACTACCACTGGGTGGGTTTGAATTGCCATAGAGGGTTAGCGGTTAGGTAGAAACTATTTGCACCTCCTAGGGACCTTTATATGTATGTACACATGTAATTATATCGGTATCTTAGGATTTACACTTCTACACTATTCTATCGTGGATATAATACAATGAAATGTATCAAAATGGGAGATGAGTAGTGGAATAACTTATATTTACAATTTAGGTTGTTACCTGAGGAGACATGCATATTTTTAAGAACAAATTTTGTCTCTTCCATATCTATCTTTTGTCTCTGTTTTCACGTCAAAGTCATTAAAATAGCTTGTCGATGAAAGCGAGGAGGAAGGCAAAACTTGTGATTGAAGAGACACATTATAAGCAGTGATCTGAAGATAGAGTCAAATGTTGAAATATATCGATCAATAATTCATTGCATAATTTACCCAAATACCTGTTTTTTTATTGTTGAATCTAAGCCAAACGAAGAGCTAATGTGTAAATTACATGATATTTAATTGTTAATTTAAGGCATACAGAAAGCTAGTCTCAGAATCTTCTGGTTTATCATGATAGCAATGGTTCTTGAAGGAGTAAGGAAATGTAGTCTATTCTCAGTGTGCTCATGTTTATTATTCACAGCATAGGTTACACAACATACTCTGCTTTATAGTCTTCTGTCCATTAACGCCTGCGTTTAGGAATTTTTTTTTTTTTTTTAACATCTATCTCACTGTTTGCTTTCTGTCTAAAGCAACTTGTAGTTGTTCTGCACGAACTAAGAAGGAAATATTTTTAAACTTCTCTTGACTACCAGGAAAGGCAGAATGAAAGCAATTTTAAAGAAAGAAAAAATCTGCATTTACTTATTGCTTTATATATGTCTGAAAGAGAGTTCGAGCCTACATGGTCAAAGAATAGGTGGTTCTTTTCAGTATTACTCATCAGGAATACTAAATACTTCCTTGTTTGTCAGGTCCCACTAACTCAGCACTGGGAGTGTGTGTACAAAATTAGCCTGGAAGGATAAGTACCATGATCCTAAGGGGGTGTGCTAAGTTAGGACAGTAGAAAGATTTCAAGACAATTGAAGTAAAGAAATAAAAAAACTATACTGTAAACAATTTCAAAAATATCAACTATTAAGCAAAATGTACCATGAAATAGTCCTTGTGCATCTTGTATGAACTAAGATTCTTTAGGTCTTAACCCAGGTAAAAATATTAGAAAGTTTGTCATTGAATATCCTCATCTATTTGACTACATTCCAGGGGCTACTTACACACACCATGTTGAGAACTGGTATTTAACTTTGACTGTCTCCAAGTTGCTGAGATATTGATCTTTCTTCACTCAAACTTAACTACACAAATTACGTCAACTTTAATTTTGTCACACTATGTATTTTGTTTCCATTAACTCCTCGCCCCCTCACCATGGGGTTGATTTCTACTCACGGTGACCCCATGAGTGTCAGAGCGGAACTGTGCTCCACAGGGTTTTCAATGGCTGATTTTTCAGAAGTAGGTCATCAGGCCTTTCTTTCTAGGCACCTTTGGGTGAACTTGAACCTTCAACCTTTCCCCTATCAACCAAGCATACTAACCATTTTTACTACCCAGGGACTCCTTGCTACTATTTACAGATATTATCAGTTTGTGAAGGCACAGCTCAGAACCATTGTGCAATAAACTTCACTAACACAGCCTTCCACAACAGATCAGCTTCAAAAATAATCTGAATACTATTTTGGTTGAGAGTAATGTCCTCATCTTCAGCATACATGGAAAATGGGGAGGAATAGTGTCTGAAATGGGTGAAGTATGAGACCCAACTTTTATAAACTCAGAAATCCTTTCTCAAGTAATTTCCTGTAACCTGTCAACTGTTCATCTTCTTCCTGTAATCCAAAGTATAGCAACTGAGAATAAAAGCTTTTGGATTGGCCATGGCGGGGTAGGGGGCAAGAAACAGAAAAATAATTTGACCTTCCAGTGTTTCCTTCCTTTTCTTTTTTTTTTCTGTTTCAACCCAACCAACGCTACTGCCTAAATGCATTCGCATGGACACAGGACTGGTAAGCATAAATCAAGGGACACACTAGGAAAGCTGTACAAGGCTCCTTTCGAATTTGGTCTTTTTAAAACAGGGTGAATTATTTTGAAGTATTTTGAAATTCCTAAATGTCAGACACAACCAAGTTTAAGAGTACACATTTCTGCTCCAAACCAGCTTCTTTTCTTTTTCTTTCTGTTACATACAAACTCTTATTAGTGGCATTAATTCAAAATGTTTACTTATAATGATTATTACATACTTAGAAAATATTTCTATTGGGGTTGAAAAACCTGATGTTTACTTAAAACCAGAATATGTATTTCCATTATTCAAATCAGAAAATAAACCCTTTACACTTGTAGTAAATTAAAACAAACCCCCCCACACACACGTTTTCTTCTAAATTCCACCAGTATGGTTGTGAATAAGAGCATATGACTAAAGTAAAAATGGCTGCTTTATGGTTTGGGGTCCTACTCCATCTCATCTTCCTTCAATATGTGCAAGCCCCTGATTTACTCTTTAAGGACTGTAACTAAGTGTAAACTATAGAAAGTTTTTTTTTTTTTTTTTATTCTTCTCTCTGTGGTTAAGCTGAGAGAATAACAATAAAGTGTTTCCCAGGATCTATCGAGACCCTTCCTGAAACAGTGTCTCAGAAAGAAGGCCTTGATGCTAACTCTTATCTGAGTATCCTAGGCAACTATTGACAAGAAAAATTTCACTTTAGCAAACTTTTTGTAAGATAGAAATGTCCTGTAGCCCTCCCAGGCCCCGCTTCCAATAAACCCGCCTTGTGTTAATCTAAGTTTGTAATGTCCAATCAAACTAGTGCAACTCAAGTTCTTTGTTCTCACCCTTTAAAAAGTCTCTGCAGCTTTACCATTTTGGAAGAGTTTGTTCATTCTGTAAAATCAGACATTTTCCTTAGTCTGAAAGGTTATCGAACATTCAATACATCTCCTTGCTTTACATTAACAGAGTGGGTGTTTATTACTCTTAGATAGCTGACAAACAAATACGAGAATCTTCAAATGAAATAAGTGGATTAAAATAAGCGAACCTTATTATATGACATTGGAAAGGGTGATAAAAATTATCTACTCCAATTTATTAGTTTATATGTGAAGAAACTGAAGATGAAAGATATTGATTCCCAAAATCACATAGCTAATTGGTGACAATGCTGGAGTTGTAAATACTCGGTTTCATAGACAAAGCCTACTGAATTTTCTCACTTGTAGGCTAAGCCCTTTGGTCCTTACTGATTGTGCCTCATAAAAATGACCAGAACTTTAGCCTTCTCTGCCTTTCTGTAAAGTTCATGCTGAGTCCTGTGAAGTATTTCCAGGTCTGCCCTCCCCCCTGAAGGTCTCACTTTTGAAGCAGGAAGAAGATTCATCACAGCAGGAGTCTGTTCTGAGGTTCAGAGTGTTTAATTCCCAGGCCCAGCTATTAAAACACATGTAGGCTGGAATAATGAACTCATTTTTTTGCTAAGGAAAACCAAAGCATTATTTCTATCACTGTGCAATACTGAGGGACTGTACAATTAATACAAAAAGGGCAACAGTGATAGCAATGTCTATTTTTCAATAATGTTTTGAAGATGAAATAAATCAATATAGGTGACATTGCCTGACACATAGTAAGAATCTTAACATCCTTTTCATTTTCAACAGATTATAGAGACAAAAATTATCGACATTACACAGACTCTGAGTGTAAATGATATCAGGGTAAATTGAAGAGATTGTGAACTATTGAGAAATTCTGGATAAAACAGAAATTCAAGACCTAAAGCACTTATACTTTCTCAAACTTGTTCAGTGTGCACTGGATGCATTAGTATCTTGATATTAATTGAATTTTAAAGCTGGAATGGACCTTAGTCTTTACTTGGTCTGAACAAGGTTTTCTCAACCTCGACACCATTGACATTTTGATCTAGATTTGTCATGAGGATGTTATGTGACTTGTAGGGTGTTAGCAGCATCCCTGGCCTCGATCCACTTCCAAAGCAGACACAACATATAACTCTCTAATCCCCCACTTAGTCCCATGTAACTTCTAATCAACATCATTTACTTACCACTTATGTTCTGCACAGCAATGAGTGAATATAAAAGTAATACAAGAGACAGCTTCAAACAAATTGAACTATCAGAGTATACACTGTTTCACAAGCTAAGCAGCCAAACAGAATATTCCCTCCAGACTGATGTGGTTAAGATCTCTAACTCTCTCGGTACATTTCTGAGTCAGATACGTAGTTCCTTTTTCTGGTCCGTACTTTGTGCCTATAGCCTGAATCTCAGTTGTCCTGTGCAACCCTAATGTTTTCACCTAATCTCATCTATCAAATAACATTATCGTATGTTGAAAGATGAGGTTGAATGTTATATAAATAAATATGTGTGTTAGAATTTACACTTCATAAAAAAATGGGTAAAGCATTAATTTCATTTAGATAGCCTACGTTACAATTCCATTGTATAGATTCATCAGTCCTGCCTTCCCCTCACCCCCTCAGTGGCTGATAGGCTTTGTCAGAGATGAAAGAATCATTCCTTAATCAGAGAGCTACACATAGACCTTTTGAAGTCCTTGCAGCAAAGTAAATCTCTCAAAAGTCTAAGGTAGGAAAAATATCAGCCTTTTGTTGCTGGTTGATATTCAAAAATGAAAATAAATAACGTTATTATATTTAATACAGATATTGAGAAGCAACACGGAGCATTTGCTTTACAGAAAGTGCCTTCAGATGGTTGCTTAGAGCTTCTTTTTTTTTTTTAAATCAAAGATGCTGGTCAATACTTTATAGCTTTTCTGAGTTTATGCATTCTGATCAAAGTTTGGAATATAAAAGATTAAAGTTCTCAGCTAATTACATGCCTGAAAGCACATTAACAATGCAAGTGTCAATGCTCTGTTCAAAATTCATTTTGCAATTTTAACACAGTCCTGATAGCAAAACTTTGAAGGCAACAAAGTGGAAAAAGTTCCATTCTTATTTTAAAAGATAGACAAAGAAGCTTAAGAAATTGGAACTTCATAATTTCACATTATGGAAAATATCAGAGGTAGTATGTAATCAAAATGGATTTTTTACACTTAAAAATTTCACGAATCATTGAATTTTAGAGAGAAGGACCTTAAGAAGCTTACGACCTTACCTTTTCCTTTCGTTTTTGAGATTAGTACAGCATAGAAAGATTTTGAGACTTGTACAAGGACAGACAGACAGGACTGAAACTCAGAGTTGTTAAACTCTAACCTAGAGAACTTTCCACAGTACCACGTTGGCTCCTAACACTGTAGAAACTTCTTTTTCTTTTTAATATGTTTGAAGTACATGCTATCTCAATTACACAAACTGGAGTACACATTTATGATAACATTATACATACTATTTTATAAGTTTAATCTCTCCACAGAAAACCAAATTTGCATCAAAACTTTCAATCTGACATAAAAGGAATTCACTGTCTTAGAGAAGGGTAATTTCCAGTTTAGAATGATTCAGGAAGAGTAATTTAACTGAATCAACCAATAAAATAAAACTAATTTGATGTGTGGGAAATCACATAACACTTGAGGATTACAAATCATGTTGTATATGGATCACAAATTAATAAATAGCAATAGGAAACATCATAGAGAAAAGAATGAAATACTAAATTCACCCCATTCTATTATTGATATCTTTGAATAAAATGAAAAAACGTATTGTTTACCAAATTTTAAGTTAAAGACACTAATACATAGTTCTAATTTTCATGTGAACAGAGTATGAATGCAATTTTAAGCTTCAGATTTTCTCAGAATAAAGCTTCTAAGAAGTACGACAATTTTATGTTCATTATGAAGTTAGATTATATACTGAAAAGAAAACAAGGCTTAATGGAAAAAACAGGGAATTATACTACCCCTTAATTAACAATGTGATCGTGAGTGAATGGCTTACTTCCTCTGAGCCTCATGAGACCTATATCTAAAAGCAGAGTATTGCTGTATATAATATCAATATTTGTTTTTCTCCTAAAACTGTTCCCTGAAGATATTCACTCTTTCAGAAAAGTTGTTGTTTGTGACAACTTGTATACAAAATCATCCATTAATCATCCCCAGCAAAGAGTGAATTTCAAGGGGAAAAAAGCAAACCATTTTAAGTTCTATACTCTTGTAATCTTCTTATGAATCAGGAAGAGAAAGAGTGAGAAATTGGCAGATGTTTAATTCTTTAAGACCTTTGTACCAGTAATTCTCTCCAGGCATCTGCAGGCTTCGCTGACTTCTTTCAGCTCTGTGATGGAGCCAAAGTGCACCTCAGCCCTGTCTGATCACGCTGCTGTTCAGCAAACTGAGAAACGTATTTCACACATTTTTTTTTCCTTCAGATTCCTACAGATGTGACAAGTAAGGGAGGCAGGCTTTCAAACAGTTGCTTAAAAAAAAAAAAAAAAAGGCTTGGAAGATAAAACCGAAGGTAAATGTTTGCTGAAGCAGTTGCTCTTTATGCATTCCACATTCATAGCCAACAGTTTACTTGATCAAAATACTCATAGTTATCTAGAAATGTTGATACAGCACAGAGAGTTTGGAAGGGGAAAGTCGCTGATGCTGAATGGACATAATTTGAAATGACAAGAACGTCCTCCTAATAGATAGGTGCCATGTCTTGACTTTGCAGCTAGTTTTATACCCATGAGCCCCTTAAGCAACATAAGCCCCAATTTAATACTTGTAAAGTAAGTAGATCATTCGACTATTTGATAAATACTTATTGAGGACACAGAAAGGCCATACCTTGTGCTAGCTGGCTGAGATTAGAAAATGAAAGAAAGCTGCAGTTCAATAAGGGAGAGTGGGAAGGAAAAAGACAACTACAACACTTGGTGAGGGATGTTATGATGGAAGTAGACCTAATATGCTGTGGAAATAAGTGAAGGAGCATTTCCCCTAGCATTGGAGGAGAATGGATTTGGAAACTTTTAATGTCATTGGTTTTTTTTGCAGTGTCTAAATATAAATGCAGGGCATAACTGAAAGAAACATCAAGGGGAAACACAGATTAGTGTGCACAAAAGAAATTCCATGACAATTGAGCTTGATGATAGTTAACATTTGTTTCTTCTAATGTTCCTTTTCTATTTAACATGCTACTAAAAATATTACAGAAACACAACAAACAAAAATATTTAGTCCAAGAGTTCCAGTCCAGTTGCTGTCCAGTCGATTTCAATTCATGGAGCCCTCAAGTATGTCACAGCAGAACTGTGCTCCATAGGGTTTTCAATGTCTGATTTTTTTAGATCACCAGGCCTTTCTTTGAGATGCCTCTAAATGGACTTGAATCTCCAAACATTCAGTTAGCAGTGGAGCACTATAACTGCTTTTACCACCCAGAGACTCCAAATCAAAAGTGGAAGCATTAGAAAAGGACGTTCTCTACTCCCATATTTTGAAAACATCCATTCTCCACATTGGACTCTCCTGGGAGAATGCATGGGCTGTGCCAAATTTATTCTGCATCCTGTGTTTACCTCCAATCACCATAAAATATGATTTAAGAATTCTAGTGAGACAAATTTAAAATAAATACCAGGTACTACATAAATCTCTATTTTCTCTGATGTTCCTGTGCCTGCCCCATACTGTAGAAGCCTTGATCTTCTCTACCCCACTTGCTCCAATGGGGACTCTCCCCACATTAACACCAGGTAGGAGCTGTTCACCCTCTGGATGAAAACACAAACACAATAGAATTTTCTACTACTATGGAGTATATGCCTTTGGTGGTGAAATAAGTGAAGAAGAGTGCAACTTAGGCACCTCCAGGTTTACATCTAGGAACAAATGACTGCAACACAAGGGGACTGAACGGTTTCAAAAGAAACAGAAATTTCACCACAGCGTATGTCAGACATGAAACCAGCAACGCTTCAGCCCCGTTAACTTTTGCCACCACTTTACATTGTTCCAAGAAAGATTCTCAGCTTTGACAATATATCTACTTTTACTAGTATATTTATTATTTGTAGAAAATGAGAAGAATTATTAGATAGAGTCTCCAGCTGGGGAGACATTTATTTTAACAGGGCATTTAAACCACAATAACAAAATAAATGAAACCCATTGCAGCCGAGTCGATTTGGACTCATGGTGATCCCATGTGTTAGAACTGCTCCATAGGGTTTTCTTGCCTGTAATCTTTGTGGACATAGTGCCGCTAGGTGAGTTCAAACCACCAACCTTTAGGCTAGTGGTCAGTTGTGCTCCACCAAGGGATCTCCTCTGCAGTAAAGAAAAGGAAACTGACCCTTTCAGATTCTAAGTAAGAGGACTGAGTAGACAGATTAGAGAGACTTTTCTGGCTTGTGTTAGCGCATAAGGTCACTCAGTAAATGTTTATTTCAAATGAAGAAAATGATGAATAGCAACTCTAATGAAGACAGGAGGAGGGCCTATTGCATATGTGTGTGGGAGGCGGAGGAAGGTGGAATTGAGTAGAATCTATTATAGGCAGATTATATGGATTTCACCCCATTATTTTTAAATTATTAGCTAACACTCTTCCTCTCTAACTGTTGTATATATGAGTCACTTTAAAAAGGATCCTCTGAAATCTAAGCCCTAGGGTAGGTTTCAATTCAAAGCATTTGAAGAGAACCCATTCTGGATTTTGGAATAAGCATTTTAAACAATTTCCATGTAATGTTATTTTTTCCCTTTGTATGCTGTTTTTATTCTTAATTTAATTTGTATTATTTGACCACAATCGCTCAGTTATATAGTGATTGCGTGGTAAAGTATATAGTTTTAATGTCATAAGAAAATTAAATGCTAATTTTCCTTAAAATATACGCTGCTGCTGACTCAGTATGTATACATAGAATAAAAATAAGGATTATTTTATGAAAAGATAAATGTATTTGATGGATTTGATATGATAACCATATAATGGATCCACTGTGATTATAGCAAATACATTTTCTTAAGCACAGAATTACTTTCTTTTTCTGAGGTTTATTTTGATTGCATCTGTCTCCTTAAACAGAACAATAATGCATCAAGGTGAGCTTTAAATGTCCTTGAAACAAGGCTGTTTTTCCAATATTAACTCCCTTGCTTTGCAAGAAGGTATTCTGTATGTGCACTTGAGAATAACATTGACCTTTTTCATAGTGGAACTATACTACCGCCTTCGATTTAATTCATTACCACCCCTTACCTTTCTCCAATTCCTTTTTTTTTTTTTAAACTTTCCACTCTCTAATTTGAAGTTGTGTCTTTTTGTTAAGAAACTGTCTGAACCATTGATCCATATTAACTTTTCAGCAGGTTTGTGACTCCTAGTCTTTACATTTTTTGTGTGTGTTTCTGATCCTTGAAAAAAACCAGAGTACTAATTTCCAGTGTTGGCACAAACTCCTTGTTTTTCGAGAGATCAGGGTCATTTTACTACATAATATCCAGGAACAGAATTCAACTGCATAGCCCATTATTTAGTGAGGATCTAGGCTGTTGTAACAAAAATATCCCACAATGTAGTGGTTCAAAAGCAACAAAGTTTTATTGGTCTTTTATCTAACAGTCCTTGGGTCGCAGTTGATCAGGTCTCTACACAACTAGTTCATAGAGGAATTCGGATCTTTTTTTATAGTGTCGCTGTACCGTTCTAAGGGTGATGTATTCAGGTGTTTACATCCTAGCCTGCAGGAAAAGGGAAAGAAAGGAAGTAGGAGAAAAGCAAATGCCTAATAAATATGTATTCTGGTAACACAACAGTCTTGTTTACATCTTATTTGTTATAATATCTACATCTGGCTGCAAGGAAGGCTCAGAAATATAGTCTCTAACATCACAGCTTATGCCCAATGAAAAGGAAAAAGGGGCAAGTGGATCATTAGGGAAAACTGTCCCTTGCAGCTCATAATCTCACTTGGCCCTGCACTTATTGGCTGTATAAAGAAGAGTTTTTTTGTTTTTTTTTTTAGCTAGAACTCCTGATTGTGGTTACAGGTAGTACTCGATTTACAATGGCCTTCTGTTCTGAAGACTCCATTATAAGTCGATCTGGACATCAAATACCTCTTTTTTTTTTTTGAGTTTTCATTAGTATTACCTTTTATTATTAGTATCTTTCTATATCTGATCTTTGAACATCTGCAAGTGAACATCTGTGAATGATAGCATCAGCAAATTACACACTGCAATACTGCATGTAGTACAGATTACTAACAATAAAATGTACCAAAAAAAAAAAAGACGGTCTTATGTGTGATTTGTCTTAACCGTCACAAGTGGAGGAATACCTGTAGTTGTTTACAATGGCACTTTACAACTGGTCAATGTTGAATTAAAATGTCATTAAATTCAAAATTAGCAGAAATAACTTTAACAAAATGTTAAAATCTAATTGATTATATGTTTAGAAATACAATTAAAAATTCATTGAACTACTATTGAAAATATTTGAATAAATCTTAATGTAATACTTAGTATGGTATCTTTGGTCACATAAAACTCAACCCAGTGCCATCACATATTAGGAAGAAAACAACAAAACAAAACAAAAAACTTAGTGAGAAATAATTTCATATAACTGTTAAGAAAAAATAAGAAAAGAAGATAAAAAGTGAGAGAACAAAGGGGGGAGGGAGGGAGGAAGGAAGGAAGGAAGGAAGGAAATAAATTAAGGATTGTAAAAAATAAGACTGGAAGTTAAAAATGAAAAAGAAAAATCACAGTAAAAACATAAAGCAATGCAGCAAAAGTTAAACATATCAGCTAGAACAATAAAAATAAATGGTTAAAGCCAGGTTTTTAAACTTTCTGCTTTTGTATTTCTACAGGAATTAAAAAAAAAAATTACTTCCTACATATTTCCAAATTTTAAATAATTGTAGAAATGTGGTTGCTGCCACTCTGTAGTTATTGAGACTTTAAAATAAATCTGTCAACTTACTCTTTTAAATCTATTTAATCAATTTATATACCATTAAAAAACACAACAAACTTTCCCTTAATAGAAAATTTATGTTCTTCCTTTGCAGATCTGTTCATATTTCTCTTCCACAGAAATTATCTAAATATTTTATATTTTTAAACTTCAGAGATATCTCTTAGCTTTGATACTTAGAGAAACATATACGGCTTGATATTAAACATCTTCAGATTAACTCATTATAATACTTTTCAGTTAAATATGAAGAGAAAACAAAATCAGGTAGAAATTACTTTTGTCATTGTTCTGTGAGTTATCATTGTATCAATCACAACTGTGTACAAATTTAAGTATATTATGATTTTTGAGAAATAAGTATAAAAAAGTCAAAAACCAAAACCACTGCTGTCGAGTTGATTCCAACTCACAGCGACCCTATAGGACAGAGTAGAACTACCCAAAAGGGTTTCTGAGACTGTACATCTTTGTGGAAGCAGACTACAACATCTTTCTCCCATGGAACGGCTGGTGGGTTTGAACTACCAACCTTTCAGTCAGCAGCTGAGCACTTAACCACTAAAAACTAAAACAAAATAATATATGAAAATATAAGGAAATTGTTGTTGTTAGGTGCCATCAAGCTCGTTCCAACACCTAGCGACCCTATGTACAACAGAGGGAACCACAATCCGGTGCCATCCTCACAATTACTGCTGTTTTTGAGCCCATGGTCGTAGCCACTGTTTCAATCCATCTCATCAAACATTTTCCTCTTTTTTGATCACCTTCTACCCTTCTACCTTACCAGGCTTAATGTCCATCTCTAGGGACTGGTCCCTCCTGATAACATGTCTAAAGTATGTGAGACAAAGTCTCACTATCCTCACTTCCAAGGAGCAATTTTTCTATTCTTCTTCTAAGACATACTATATATTCAACATTCTTCACCAAAACCATAATTCAGTGGAATCAATTCTTCTCTGGTCTTCCTTATTTATTGTCCAGTTTTTGCATGCATATAACGCAACTGAAAACACTGTGGCTTCGGTCTGGTACAACTTAGCCCTCAAAGTGAAATCTTTGTTTTTTAATACTTTAAGTGGTCTTTTGCAGCAGATTTGCTAAATGCGATGTGTCATTTGATTTCTTGACTGCTGCTTCCATGGGTGTTGACTGTGGATTCAAGTTAAATGAAACCCTTGACAACTTCTATCTTTTCTCCATCTATCATGATGTTGCTTATTGGTTGAGTTGTGAGAATTTTTGTTTTCTTTATGCTGAGGTGTAATCCATACCGAATGCTGTAGTCTTTGATCTTTGTCAGTAAGCGCTGTGAAAGACAGAGTCTGCAACTCCGGAGGGCTGGCATCCACCACAGGTGAGTTAATGGCTTCATAGGCTTATCTACACAGAACAATCTTCTCACTCATTTTATCACATTTTTCCATCTGGCCAGAAACACTTCTAGCTAGCTCCCATTCCCTCCTTACCTATTGACTCTTTGCTATAAAAACTACCACGGGTGATTCAATGGCTTCATAGGTTTGTCCAGTCAGAATGATCTTCTCACTCACTTTAACACCTTTTTCCATCAGGCCAGAAACTCTTCTTGCTAGCTCTTCTTTCTTCCTTATCTTTATTGATTGTTAAAAAAGCCACAATAGAGATATATATCAGGATCTCCTAAGGAAATTCAAAGAGACCTGGGACTTGTCTCAAAAATCCAAACAATAACAGCTGAGCATCACCCATATGATCTATGACCAGCTGGGGAGACATATTTGTTGCAGTCAGAAGGCCCTTCACGTCTCCAAAGGCCATCACAGTTCTGCCTCTGTTTGCCTGTGTTCTATAGGCCACAACTGACAGGATGGAACAGTTTGGAGTGTTTAATCATTAATGCAAACAAGTACTTGGTACCCAAGACAGATATTAGTTGGCTGGGTGAAGGGGAAGCCAGCCAGGTTCTATACAACAGGGCTATCTACCTGTTCTGTGTTCTGCGCACAAATAGAAAATTATATTCTTTGTACAGTGCCCTGGGGAAGTGGAAAGAACTGATTGCAGCCAGAGGAGGCCAGTCCATGAGTCATGGCCTCACCTGGCCATGCAGCAATCCTGGAGGAAAAAGGACATGACCTGTTCCCTGCACAGGACCATGGCAGGGCATAAGGATAGAGCGTTCCACAGCAGAGCACTTTCATGTCCATGTCGTTGGGTGGGTCTCCTTCTCTAGATGAAAAATTTTCTTCTGCTGCAAGAAAGTTTGATCCTGCCTACAAAGGCCATAGAGATCCTCCTGCCTGAAGGCTCTGTATTTGGTCAATGCAGTCAAGCAGGGATAGAAGGTAAAAGGGTCTCACCAAAGGTACCAACTACAGGACCTAAATTTCAATCCTCGGAAGGTCTGAAAACTTGCAAGACACTAATGGTTGGCAATTGAAAACACTAAAGTCTAGTTTACAATTGTCTTATGAAGAGAGATGAATTGCCTGCATGGGAAAGGTGGACAATAAATAAGGAAGACTGAAGAAAAATTGATGCCTTTGAATTATGGTGTTGGGGAAGAATGTTGAATATGCAAGTATGTCTTGGAAGAAGAACAGAAAAACTGCTCCTTGAAAGTGAGCATAGTGAGATTTTTGTCTCATGTACTTTGGACATGTTATCAGGAGGGACCAGTCCCTGGGGATGGACATCACGCTTGGTAAGGTAGAAGGTGATCAAAAAAGAGGAAAATCCTTGATGAGATGGATTGAAACAGTGACTGTGACTATGGGCTCAAAAATAGCAATGATTGTGAGGATGGCACAGGGCAGGGTATTGTTTCCTTCTGTTGTACATAGGGTTGCTATGTGTTGGAATGAACTTGATGGCACCTAACAACAATTGCTTTATATTTTCATATTTTATTTTATTTTAGTTTTTAGTGGTTAAGTTCTCAGCTGCTAACTGAAAGGTCCATAATTAAAACCCACCAGTATTGGCAAGGAATATTGAATATATCATATATACCATGGACTGCTAGAAGAATGAACAAATCTGTCTTGTAAGAGCAGCCCTGCTGGCCCAGTGGTTAAGTGTTCTCCTGTTTCCAAAAGGTCAGCATTTCGAATCCACCAGCCACTTCTTGGAAACTCTGTCCTATAGGGTTGCTATGAGCCAATATTGACTCTCAGCAACTGGCCTTGTAAGAAGTACAGCCAGCGAAGGTAGCAAGAGTTCATCTCCCGAACTTTGAACAAGTTATCAGGAGGGACCAGTCCCTGGAGAAATACATCATGCTTGTTAAAGCAGAGGGTCAGCAAAAAAGAGGAAGACCCTCAATGAGATGGACTGGCAGAGTGACTGCAACAATAGACTCAAATACAACAATGATTGTGAGGATGACACATGATTGGGCAACCAACTTGATGGTACCTAACCACAACAACATGGCCAGATTTGGTGGTATGTTAATACATTAACAGCCACCAATGAATCATGCCTCTCATTTTCCATGTCTGTGTATAGTCCATTCCCAGGCTTACACTGAGCTTGCTCATTTGAGTTGTATTGACAAATGAGACATCATAAAATGTGACACAGGTGGAAACTTGAAATGCATGTGTGCGTTGCCACGTGTCCTTTTGGAACTCAGCCATCATACAGGGAAGCCTAAGCTAAGATCCTGTGGAGGCCATGTAGAGAATAACAAAGATACCCCAGTTGACAGCCGCAGTCAAGTGCCACACATGTGAATCAGACAATCAGGGTCCAAGCAGTCCTCAGATAACCTATGTCTGAGTGAAAAGTATCTTCAACCACATTAACTGGAGTAAAGCCATCTCAGGTGATTTCTGCACAAATTGCTAGCTCACAGAAGCATGATCAAATAAATGGTTTTTTTAGATAAAAATACCTGAAATATCTACTAAAGGAGCCTTGTTAGTGTCCAAAACATAAAGTATTTACTTACTCTTATGGTCAAATAAATGGAAACTCTATACTTTGTTATCTTAAATAATATAAAATGCATTCACATAATAGAGTGAGACTAATTATCAAAGAACAATTCATTCTCATAACAAATGCAAATTAATTCATGTCTAGTATACTGTTGTATATTCATAAACAATAAATTATAATAGCATAAATATAAATTCCTCACCCTATGAATTTTAAAATATTATCACAAGGCAAAAATGAGATATCCTATCCTATCTATCTATATCTGAAATAGAATGAGAAAATTCAGATCCATTTTGCATTATTATAATGTCTATAGCATTTAATAAGGCTTCATAAATATTATTTAGCATTATTATCAAGAAAAGCTTTGTATTTGCAAAATTTTTGCATGTATTAAAAACCAGTTCAGTCTATTTTATCTGTATCTAATTCAACTCCATTTCAGATATAACTAACTCTTCTACTTGTATTATTCATTCTTTGGTGACCAGAATACATTTTGGATGACAAGACTTAAAAACATGTGACTATTTTTGTAAAACCACTCTAAAAACTATATAAAATGCATTGTCAATAGTAACTTCATAAGGGTGCTTTCATTATAATTAATTTGCAACTCAGAAATGCTTTAAAAGACAGCTTCATAGTTATAAATCTTGAAGCACAGCAAGCTTACAATATGGTTTTCTGTGTTCATCAAATATGAATTGAGTAGACTATGATGGTAGTTTTCAAATATAATACACCTGTGTGAAATACTATTATAATAGTCAGTGTCCGATCTGCACAATGTCAATCATTTAGAATTCAATGGAATGTCTTTATTTTAGATTACAATAATGTTTTTCTAACTACAAAATAAGACTGTAAATAAACTTATATTTCCTGATCATATGACCCTTTTATTCCTTTCTGAAAGTCACTTATGTGCAGAATTACTTCACACTTTTGATGTTAATGATATATCCATAAAAAAAAAGCCTTTTAATTGAAATGTAGGAAGACATAATGTTATGTTTCATATAAAGAGGTTAAATCATAGCAAGTGAAAATGATAATTTCTTCTGCCAATTTAATATTCAAAATGTAAACAATATCAAGTTTATGTTATTGTTTAATCATTTTCATTTGGTAGAAGTCCCATTTAATTTTGTTCCTGTTTAATTCTACTAAAATTTTGACTTGTTGGCATAGGCAGACATAGGATAACAAAATTGGATCCACAGAGTCAAGAAAGATAATAGGGGCAAAATATAGCTCATATCATAAAAGCAGCATTGCTAAATTCAAAGAAGGGCTTGGAAATTAATATATGTCTAATTGAAGCTACTAATTCTTAAGCAAGTTCACGAATCAGTTCCTAAAAGAAAAAAATATCTAGTCCAAACTGCTGAAAAGTATATGAATTTTAGCAACATTTGGAAAAGATAATAAAGATAGGATATACAATTACCGTTGTATAGTATAGAAATTGTCCTCTTGGTTATGCCTACCAAATTGTTTTTATCAGATCATCTCTTCATTCTTCAAAAATATTTAATCAACTCAGTAGTTGGTTTCATATTAAAATTCCATGAATAACTCTTAGTTTTTGTCTTCAAACCTTCTGCAGTCATATGCATTGTGATGACAGTCCAGGCAAGAGCGAGGAGGTAGCATATATGAATATTGAAGTTCAACTGGGAATTGACCCTAATGAGGAATTCCTATGTGTGAATAACGAAAAGTGAAGCTAAACTTATTTAGGGGTTTGTAAAGGGTGGGCGTGGTAGCAGAATCAGAACCTGTCTAATTTCGGGGGGATAATGACCAAGATCAGCCAAAGCTGATTCCGATGAGGTAGAGGTCAAACACACCTTCCTTCTCAACCTTTTTACCAATTGTGACACCACCCATCTCTCCTACAGCACTCTCTACTTTTCTGGTGGCTTTGATAACCTGTTGCAATGGCCACACAGAACTCACAGACCTCTTTAAAGTTTAGTAGTTTAGAAGTAACAGGGTACCTCTGGGGATCAGGGTCCACGGGCCACACCTGGGGATCAGGATCAGGAAGCATGTAGGCAAAGTCTTCCTTCTTCAGTGCAGGACAGTTCTCTCAGTTCCTCTTGGCTGTGCAGACCTCCTAAAGACAGGCTCCTCTCGGCCCCCTCAGGACAAGCTCCTCTTGGCCCTGTTGTCTGTCACCACTGACTGCTGCAATGTCCTCTTAGGGCCTTTCGCTGCCTGTTCTGTTGCTGGACCCCTCCTGGCCCTCTCACTACCTTAGTGTTTACAGTTCTTTTAGGAAGTTCCTTGCCTCCTCTCTCTGCTTCTTCTCTCTTCTTCCTTCCTTCTACTTCTTTTTGCTGCTTCTCCTCCTGCTTCATTCTGTCTGTAAAACCTCTGTGAGGTTGGCAGCATATATATACAACTCCTTGTCAATTTTAAGGCATGGCCACTCCCAGCAGGGGCCATATACTGACAAATTCCCCTTCACTAGGCCACAGATACTTCATTTGCTTAGTAGGTTTTAGTCAATTCATTTGCATAGTACATAGGCACTTCATTTGTATAAAATATTGACCGATCCCTGAAAGGTTCATTCTAATCACAAGGCAGTCTGCAGCCCAGGACAAGACAAAAAGTATCAAACCAAGTTGTTTACAGTTTACCCAGAAAATGTAACAAATCTTCTGAGGTAGAAAACTAGGGCAAAGGTAACCCCTCAGGGCTTGGGGGAAAAAGTCTCACAAGTCTTTTTTCCAATGAAAAAGGCCACATAAAAAAACTCAATTCACCACAGGAGTAGAATTCAATATTTTTATCAGTAATGGTATTTTCCTTTATATCTTGGCAGTTTGTTTTCAATAAATACAATTAAATGTGTTTAAGTTGAGAAAGAAGATAACTTATATGATATATATTATTATTACTTTTTATTACATAAATAAACTGTTGAAAATGAAAACAAAATCTGCAAATTGATATGGAGCTAGTAAGTACAGAGAGTTTGGGAGTGATAGAAAGTTTAGTGGTAAGTGCAAATGATAAGAAAAAAGGGGATATATCTTGGTGGTCACATTGTTCGAAAGCATAATTCCACTCTTGTTTAGGTGTGTTACCAGAGATACTCTTTTGCCTTTAATGGCCCTTATGTGTTTCTTGGGGCCTGGTGACACAGTAGTTAAGAGTTGGGCACTAAACAAAAAGTGGGCAGTTCAAATCCACCCGCTGGTCCTTGGAAATGCTATTAGGCAGTTCTACTCTGTCCTATAGAGTCGCTGTGAGTCAGGATTAACTTGATGGCAATTTTTTTTTTCAGTATTTGTTTTTTGATCAAGCCAATATTGCAGATAAAAGCTGTGTATGTATACATATATGTATAATATATACACATAATACATATATATGTATGTTTCCTTTTACTTGGTATTTGTGATTACTTTCGTAACCAACAAAAAATCAAAACAAAACCCATTGCCATTGAGTCAATTCTGACCCATAAGTATAATAAATACTTGACTGCACATAAATAAAAGAGATTAAAAATATTCAGTAGTTTAATATCATTTTTAAAGTGCAAAATCAAGCAAAATTAATAAATACACATTCACAGTTAATTATTAAAAAAGATAATGATAAAATTCAGGATAATGTTGACTTCTATAATACAGGATCCCTCAAGAATTTGAAAAATAATTTCTATGATTTTTGAAAATATTCTTTTTCTTAAATTTGTTGGTGAGTCACAAGTGTTCAATTTATAATGATGATTCAGAACCCATATGTTACATTCATTCCCTTAATTGCAGCAAATATAACATAATGGTGCATCACTGAACTCAAAATCAGGAATCCTAACTTCTAGTCTCAACTTGTCTGCTAACCCGTCTGTGATATTTGACATGGAATTTAATATTTTCAGTCTACAGTGTCATCATATATAAAGTAGGCATCAAAGTTGTATGCATTCTTTTGTCCCTTCTACATTAAAAAAAAAAAAAAACTATAACTTTGTGTATTATATCTTAATATATGATAGAAAAGCCATTTCATTAATAGCAGGGTCCTGGAAGAGAACTGTGCAATGTTAAAAAAATATGGATTCAGTTGTCAGAGAGACCAGATTTAAGTCATACCATCTTTAAACCTTCTGAATATGAACAAGTAACATAATTATGCGAGGCCTCAGTTCAGTATCTAATATTAATTCATAGCTAATAAACACTGAGACCTAAACATATGGCAGACATTATGATAAATCTTAATTAATATAAAAATTATTTCTCAAGAATAATAAAATTGTCAGAAAAGCTTCTGGCACATAGCACTCAATAAATATCGGATGTTATATTCTCCAGTTTTCATAACAATAATCTATATCAGAGAAGTGTTGTTAGTAAGACGCTTGTCATGTTAGTGGTAATCATGGTATGATACCATCCTGTAAGTTACTCAGTCCTGTAATTACAAGGATTTTTGTCAAATAAACTATTATACACCAAAAGGAATCAAAAAATAAAAACACAGTGAGCAAAAAAGGAGAAAAAAATTAGAGTTACAAGGAATCTGGCTCCTGGCTAAAAATCTGTGTGTCATTTTTCAGGCCTGACAAAGGCTTTACCTGGCAGACCTCAAGGGAGAAAGCTGCCCTGCCAACCAGACTTAATGCACAGCCAGTGCACGGCAGTATCTGAAGGGTGTTTCGGTTAAGGACTCAGGGCCCCGGGCCAGCCGTGGTCTTACAAATATCTTCATTCCTAACTCAAAACACAAAAAAACAAACCCATTGCTGTCAAGTTGATTCTGGCTCATAGCGACCCTACAGGACAGAGTAGAACTGCCCATAGAGTTTCTAAGGAGTGCCTGGTGGATTCAAACTGCCAACCTTTTGGTTAGCAGCCATAGCTCTTGATCACTGTGCCACCAGGGCTCCATTTCTAACCGAGGCACCTCCTTATTGGGGGCACTTGGCCAATACTTTACTCAGGACCATCTGCTGAAACCTTGTATAGAGGAGATTAGAGAAACATTAAAGACACTCTTCTCCACACAACTCAGTACTCACTACTTTCCCATTTCTAGACTTTCTTTCTATCTCTTTGTCACCATCCCCTGAATCCGTAAAATTACAGGAGCCTTTTACTGGGGTTCCTTTGGCAGCAAGATGAGTCCCTGTCTCTGCACTGATCCACCCAACCCTCTTATGGCACCATTTCGTGGGGGAAAATGCAACAATGAGGAAGTTGGTGCTTTCTCTGAGTTATCCTCTTGCTTGTATTATTATCTTAGTAATTAATTGCTACTTTTATTTTACATTTTTGTCTTAATTAACTACTCTGATATCTGACAGCTTAGCTCTCAGCTCAGCTGAGCTCTTGAAAGGTTGTAGTGGACATTAACCGCTTGTGGCTTATATTCCCCCATACTGGGGTAAGATGTTCCCATGTTTTATTGGGACCCCTTGGTTTTGGAAGTGCGCCTATGCCTGAGGTGGAACCATTCTTCGTACTCCACCACTCAGGCCGGAGCAAGCACGTGAGCCAAGCTTGTTAAGGCCAGTTGTCAGAGTTCAGAGCACATATTTTACGTCTTAGAAACGTGAACCCATACAGTTATCCTTGGATATAAAATAATGAAGTTTGTATTAAGAAGTAATACTTATTATCTCATAGAGGAAGAATAATAAATTTGTTACTTTTCCAATCTTGAACTATCTCATGAGAATTGTGTATGTATCAAGAAACTTTTATAAAATCTTTACTTCCTTTCTTTTTAGCCATTTTAATTTAACGTAAAAACTAGTTTTAAAATAAAACAGAACAACAATAGATATACTGAAGAAACAGTACCTTTTTCAAAGTCATTTTATGGCCAAGATCTATCTTCTTGTTAATCTAGTAATAATTTCTGGAAAGGGTAAGCATCAATTTTCCACTAATATATCCCAATCAGTAGAGATTTCTCAAAGAGACATGAAATACAAAACTTTATTTATTTATTTATTTTACAAACCCTGGTATCCATCTGTTCAATAAAAATAAACAGTAAGTTTTACCCTCTGCCTGGGCACTAGGGATGGTGAGGTGAGGTGGGGGAGGGGGAGACATGTACCAGCATTTACTTTTTAATTGCGTAAGCCTTTGTTATAAGTGCCCACAATGAAGAGCACCCTTGACTCCTGCTAACTTCCCTTCAGCCATGGTTGGCTCATTATATTTCTTTCGTTTGTGGCTGTTGACAGAAGCAGACATAACATTTTAACATGCATTGAGCCTGCTTCAAGCATTTTAATTGGTTTAAAACTGTTGGTAGTATCTTTCACTGTACTAATTTATTGCTTCAGCTTCAGTCAACTGAAACCTTTGCCAGATGGTAGTGCAACCACTGCATACAGAACAGGAGATTGAAGGTGTTTATATGATGCAAATGCCTCTTATTAAGTATTCATGAACTTTCTCTTAATGACGATATGGAAAAAGTACCACCAAGTTGAGATTCATGCCTTGTGGAAAGTAACAATCTAATTTTGCAAAGTGACAGTTTTGTTTAAAAGTGATAGAAGGTGTAGCTTTTAATAATTGCACAGAAAGAATATCCCATTTCTGGCTTTGTTTTGTTCAGATTCAGTGAAATTCAAAAGTGGCAGCATTAAAAAAAATAAAACCCTCTCATGGCATGGAATAAGAGGGCATAGTGTTTGTTTATGCCATAACTTTAAAACATCATGCAATGCTGATCACTAATAGATAGGTAACATATTCATTTATCTGTAGAAAACACAGTGCACAGGGCTTATATAATCATCAGTGTGTTTCATAATAGCATTAGCCTCAAACTGTTTATATTAAAAATATACATATAGTAAGTTATACTCAGTAAAATCTGACACTTTAAAGTGACACGCAGGCACACACACACATACACACACACTCACACATGAAGAACATCAAAATAGCATTAACGCTACTTTCAATTTCAATCAATCAAAATTTTGTGGCTTTTAGAAGCTCTTCTTCAAGATTGCACATAAACAACTTCAATGCAAATTATACTGGCAGTGCTTAAGGGAAGCAGACTGCACTTTAGAATATCTTTCCAGCTAAAAACATACTCACCTAGCATCACAAAAGCAAAATATGCATTCAAAAATGACCTAAGTACATATTCATAAGTTTTACCCAGATGGCTAAGGTCAAAATACTTCTGGCTAAAATTCTACCTAAGTACAGAAAATAAGTGTATACCCATCAGTTTCCATTATCTAGTAATATGTGTCTTTGTGATAGCATCCATTAACTCTCCATAGGCTCTGCTTCCTGCGTCCTTGTAGTACCTACCTCAAGATACTGGCTTGCGGATGCTTGTACCTATAAAACCTGTATTGTCAATGGGGGGGGAGAGCAAAACCCTTAATAACAGAAATTAACTTTCAGAGAGCCAAGGAATCCAGAAGTTATATTTTATAACAACAGATTATACTCGGTTGAACCAATAACTGCATGTTTTTATATATAATTTACATCAAAACAAGAGCATAGATTTATTGATAAGAATTTTTGCGTTTGATAAAATAGGGAGAAATATGGGAAGAAAGCGTAAGAGCAAGAAAAACAGTATGTGCCTATCTGAGAGAAGGTGGTTTAAAAAATTCACAATTGTCACAGGGTCATAATTTCAAATAAATTTGACCTTTTTGCCCCAGAGTTCGCTTATTCTCAGTCAAGCGTGACATGCTTTAAAGAGAAGAGCTTGTTTAGCCTTGTCTTAATACTCAAAAGACAGAAATATTCTTCTCATTAATATTTGTTGAATGTTTTCAAATCTGCAATGATTTATAAAGCAAAGATAAAAGTGACTTGAAAAAATTACCGTCTTTTAATTTATGAATTTCCGTAATACATACTGCTTTGTTTCTTCCACTTCTGCAGTCTGCCAACAATGTCATCCTACATGGCCCAGTCTTCTGAAACTTTTGTCAATTTCATATTTGAAAATAATTTGATAAACCCTTAAAACTATTAAAAGTGTAAAGTTTTTTTCTTTTCCTAAAGTCTTTTTTTTTCTTTTCCACTCATCTTTCTCAAGCTTCTTAATTAGTTTAGGTATTTTTCAAGATCCTCGGTTGGGCTACTACGTGACCAAGAATGCAGCCCTATAATCTACAATTTCTATGTGTCAAAAAATCACTTTTGTTTGCTTTATCAACTTTATTGAGGTCTGAATTTCGTAAGTTAAGTACACAGATTTTAAGTTTACTGAATTAAATTGTATTGACAAATATATGTCCTTGTTTAAACACACCCTCAAACAAGATATAAAACTTTTCCAGGATCCCAGAAAGTTTCCTATGTCTGAATTGCAGTCTGTCTTCCCAGTCCCTGACCCAAGACAAAGACTGATTTTATCATCAAATCGTAGTTTCAGCTGCTTAAAATGTAACGTTGACTATGCGGTGCGTATATTTTGTCTGCCAGGCTTCTTTTATTCAAGGAAATTTCATTATTTATGTTTTTAGAAAAAAAGTAGTTTCTTCCTCTCTTTTAATTGCTAGGTGGTATTGTGTTGTGTTAGGTCCTTGGGTGGCACAAGCTGTCAAAGTACTCAGATGCAGATCAAAAGGCCGAAGATGGGAGTCCACCCAAAGGCACCTCCGAAGAAAGCCCCGCTGACCTACTTCCAAAGAACCAGCTGTTGGAAACCCCGTGGGGCGCAGTGCTGCCCTGACTCACGGGGTCGCCAGGAGCCGGGGGCGCAGTGCTGCCCTGACACTCACGGGGTCGCCAGGAGCCGGGGGCGCAGTGCTGCGCTGACTCACGGGGTGGCCAGGAGCCGGGGGCGCAGTGCCGCCCCGACACTCACGGGGTGGCCAGGAGCCGGAGTCGATTCTAAGGCAACTGAGAAAAGACAATGCCATTGCATAAATGTATCAATTTTCCTGTTAGTCTTTTTTCCAGTGTTTGGCTAATATGATTAATGTTGTTGTTATAGGTTGATTTGTGTCCCCCAAAATGGCATGTTTAAGTCCTAAACCTCCAGTAGCTGTGAATATGACTTTATTTGGAAATAGTGTCTTTGAAGATGTTATTAGTTAAGGTCATATTCAGTAGGATGGGCCCTAATCCAACACAACTGGCAGAAGAGACACAGAGACGGTCAGAGAGAGACACGCAAGAAGAAAGCCACATGACGAGAGACGCAGAAATTGGAGTGATGCACCTCTAATCCAAGGGACACCAGGCAATACAGAAAACCACTGGAAGTTAGAAGAAGGCATGGGACCAAGCCATGCAGAAGGAAACAGCCTTGTCTACAACTTCATATAAGACTTCTATCGTCCAAAACTGTAAGCGGATGTATTTCTGTTATTTTATATTACCAAGTTTGTGATACTTTCTTATGGCAGCACTAGCAAACTAATAAAGCTGCTATGGATGTTTTCATATCAGTCTTTATGTAGATGTAAGTTTTCATTTCACGGGGTAAATACCTCCTGTGGAATTACTAGGTGATAGCATAAGGGCAGAGCCCTTGTGGTGCAGTGGTTAAGAATTTGGCCACTAACCAAAAAGGTCGGCAGTTCAAATCTACCAGCCACCCCTTGGAAACCCTATGGGGCAGCTCTACTCTGTTCTACAGGGACACCTTTATGAGAAAAAACAATCAAACTGTTTTAAAAAAAATTGTACAACCGTATACTCCCACCTCTCTGAGACACTTGGTATTACCAGTCTCTTGCCATAATTGGGGATCTGGGTTAGATCGCATTGTGATTCTAATTTTCATTTCCCTGTGGGTTAATGATGTCAGTTATCTTTTCATTGGCCATTCATTCATTTGAAGTACTTTTTTCTAAGTTGTCTCCCAATTTTATTGGATTATTTCTCATCCTGTTGATGATTTTCAAGTTCTATTTAAAGATATATCAGGAGGAGCCAAGATGATGGAACAGACAGACGCTTCCATTGAGCCCTCTTTTCAACAAAGATCCCCGAAAAAAGTGAAACAAGTATATTTGTGACGAGCTGGGAGCCTTAAGCATCAAAGGCAACCTTAGACAATGAACTGAAGGGCAGGGGGAGGAAGAGGCAGTTCAGAAGTGGAGAGGAGTTACTGGACCTGAATCGCAGGGAGCCCTTAGGACTATTCCCGGAGCGGCGGCAGCAGCGGCGGGCTGGTCCTAGCATTTGGCAGCAGTTTCCTCAGGGAGAAGCAGCCAGCCGCACAGCCTACTCACACCTCCGGAACCTGAGGAGAACAGCGTGCTTTCGGCAAAAGCTAAGTGCTTGCGTATATTTTACCGCGCCCCCCACACCCCCAGGCCGGCTTCGGCAGCTGAATCCCTGGGCCAGAGATAGACTTTGGTGAGCACCTAGAGCCATCCACCTGGCCTTGGGGAAGGAAAAAATTTGCAATTTGGGGGAAAAGATAATTTGCTAGCTCCATTAAACGGGGGAACTCAGGACAGAAGCAGCTCCTGTCCAGGCATAAACCATCCATGGACGTTGAGCACCTTTCCCTTCTACATGGACATGTGTGGGCCTATTTTGGGAGAATAGGCCCTTGTTGGCAAACTCTAACCATTTCAGCTGTGTGGTGGAGAGGTGGGTGTTTGATGTTTGATATTGCTTTCCCTATTAAACAAGGTCCTCACCTACCCACATCAAGGACCTAAGGACTGGTAGCTCCACTCAGGTCACTCAGCCACCCCCGACAGGGGTCCAAAGAAAACTGGTATCTCCCAGTCCTTACAACAAAAACTTTGGGTGCCCATGGTCCCTCTGCAGAACCCACCCACCAGTACGCTCTAGGGAACAGAGATGCGTTTTCCTCAGAGACACTTGGGGGTCAGTTCTCAGCCCCTTGCCTTGTTCAGAGCGTGACCCCCTGCTGCAATCAGATACCGGTATATATGCCAATCACCGCTGCCCTCTCTAAGACTGTAGGACAGAACCTGTACCATACACTTGATGATAAGCTACCTAGACACCTGAGCTGAATTCATACAAGAAAACCGAATGGACTCCTAAACTGATATACCTGATAAGAGCTCTAGCCAGCTGGGGACAGGACACCAGAGTTCCAAAGGCAAAAATAATCAAGCTAGCCCACTCAAGCAACCCACAGGGATATACCAAAACAAAACAAAGCAAGCAGCTATGACACAGTAAGCAAGCATGAACTAATACAATAACTTATAAATGGCTTGGAGACAACAGTCAATATCAAGTCACATAAAGAAACAGGCCATGATCACCTCAACAGGCTCTCAAAACAAAGAATCCAGGGATTGTTTAGATGTAAGTGCATTCCTGGAATTACCAGATGCAGAATACAAAAGTTTAGTATACAGAACCCTTTAAGACATCAGGAAAGAAATGTGGCAATACACAGATCAAGCCAAGGAACACACAGATAAAGCAACTAAAGAAATTAGAAAGATTATTCAGGAACATAACGAAAAGTTTAATAAGCTGGAAAAATCCATAGACAGACAGCAACCAGAAATTCAGAAGATTAACAATAAAATTACAGAATTAGATAACTCAATAGAAAGTCAGAGGAGCAGAATTGAGCAAGTAGAAGCTAGAATTTCTGAACTCAAAGATAAATCACTTGGCACTAATATATTTGAAGAAAAATCAGATACAAGAATTAAAAAATGAAGAAACCTTAAGAATCATGTGAGACTCTATCAAAAGAAATAACCTACAAGTGATTGGAATACCAGAACAGGGGGGGATACCAGAAAATAGAGAAAATTGTTGAAGATTTGTCGGCAGAAAACTTCCCTGATATTGTGAAAGATAGGAAGATATCTATCCAGGATGCTCATCGAACTCCACATAAGGTAAATCTTAAAAGAAAGTCACCAAGACACATTATATTCAAGCTTGCCAAAACCAAAGATAAAGAGACAATTATAAGAGCAGCGTGGGATAAAAGAAAAGTCACCTACAAAGGAGAGCCAATAAGAATAAGCTCGGACTACTCGGCAGAAACCATGCAGGCAAGAATGCAATGGGATAACATATTTAAAAAATTGAAGGAAAACAATTTCCTGCCAAGAATCATATATCCATCAAAACTGTCTCTAAAATATGAAGGAGAAATTAAGACATTTCCAATAAACACAAGTTGAGGGAATTGGTAAAAACCAAAACAAAACTACAAGAAATACTAAAGGGAGTTCTTTGGCTAGAAAATCATTAATATCAGGTATCAACTCAAGACAAGAACACTGGGCAGAGGAATCAGAAGTCAACCCAGACAGGGAAATCCAAAAAGACAAAGCCCAACACAGGGTAACAGCAATGTTACTATATAAAAGAAGATAAGATTAAAATAATAAAGAGGGAGTAAGAAATGTAATCATATACCTTCCATATGGAGAGGAAGACACAGCAATACAAAGAAATAAAAGTTAGTTTTAAATTTAGAAAAATATGGGTAAAAAATAAGGTAACCACAAAGGAGACAAACTATCCTACTCATCAAAATAAAATACAAGGGAAAAATACAGACTCAGCAAAAACAAAATCAACAACAACCAATATGAGGAAAGGACAATATATAAGGAAAATCTACTCAGCACATAAAATCAAGTGGGAAAAAGAAACTGTCAACACACAAAAAAAGATATCAAAATGATAGCACTAAATTCATACCTATCCATAATTACCCTGAATGTAAATGGACTAAATGCACCAATAAAGAGACAGAGAGTGGCAGAATGGATTAAAAAACAAGAACTGCCTATATGCTGCCTACAAGAGACACACCTTAGACTTAGAGAAACAAACAAACAAACTAAAACTCAAAGGATGGAAAAAATATATCAAGCAAACAACAATCAAAAAAGAGTACAAGTCGCAATATTAATTTCTGAAAAAAATAGATTTTAAAGTTAAATCCATCAGAACGGATAAGGAAGAACGTTTTATAATGATGAAAGGGACAATAAACCAAGAAGATATAATCGTATTAAATATTTATGCACCCAATGACAGGGCTGCAAGATACATCAAACAAACTCTATCAGCATTGACAAGTGAGATAGACAGCTCCACAATAATAGTAGGAGACTTTAACACACAACTTTCGGTGAAGGACAGGACATCCAGAAAGAAGCTCAATAAAGACACGGAAGATATAAAGGCCACAATCAACCAACTTGACCTCGTAGACATATACAGAATACTCCACCCAACAGCAACCAAGTGCACAAAGAACATTCTCTAGAATAGACAACACATTAGGTCATAAAATAAACCTTAGCAGAACCCAAAACATTGAAATATTACAAAGCATCTTCTCTGACCATAAGGCCATAAAAGTGGAAATCAGTAACAGGAAAAGCAGGAAAAAGAAATCGAACTTGGAAACTGAACAATACCCTGCTCAAAAAAGACTGGATTATAGACGACATTAAGGATGGAAAAAAGAAATTCATAGAATCCAATGAGAATAAAAATGCTTCCTATCAGAACTTTGGACACAGCAAAAGCGTTGCTCAGAGGCCAATTTATATCAATAAATGCACACATCCAAAAAGAAGAAAGGGCCAAAATCAAAGATTTATCCCTACAACTTGAACAAACAGAAAGAGAGCAACAAAAGAAACCCACAGGCACCAGAAGAAAACAAATAACAAAAATTAGAGCTGAACTAAACGAAATAGAAAACAGAAAAACAATTGAAAGAATTAACAAGACTAAAAGTTGGTTTTTTGAAAAACTCAACAAAATTGATAACCCACTGGCCAAACTGACAAAAGAAAAACAGAAGAAGAAGCAAATAACCGGAATAAGAAATGAGATGGGCGATATTACAACAGACCCAGCTGAAATTAAAAGAATCATATCAGATTACTATGAAAAACTATACTCAAATTTGAAAACCCAGAAGAAATGGATGAATTCCTAGAAACACGCTAGCTGCCTAAACTAACACAAACAGAGGTAGAACAAATAATAGACCCATAACATGGAAGAGATTGAAAAGGTAATCAAAAAACTCCCAACAAGAAAAAGCCCTGGTCCAGACGGCTTCACTGCAGACTTCTGCCAAACTTTCAGAGAAGAGTTAACATCAGAACTACTAAAGGTATTTCAGAGCACAGAAAAGGATGGAATACTCCCAAACTCATTCCATGAAGCCACCGTATCCCTGATACCAAAACCAGGTAAAGATACTACAAGAACAGAAAATTATAGATCTATATCCCTCAGGAATGTAGATGCAAAAATCCTCAACAAAATTCTAGCCAATAGAATTCAACAACATATCAAAAAAATAATTCACCATGACCAAGTGGGATTCATATCAGGTATGCAGGGATGGTTCAACATTAGAAAAACAATTAATATAATCCACCACATAAATAAAACAAAAGAGAAGAATCACATGATTTTATCAATTGATGCAGAAAAGGCATTTGACAAAGTTCAACAGTCATTCATGATAAAAACTCTCAGCAAAATAGGACTAGAAGGAAAATTTCTCAACATAATAAAGGTCATTTATACAAAGCCAACAGCCAACATCACCCTAAATGCAGAGAGTCTGAAACATTCCTATTGAGATCAGGAACCAGACAAGGATGCCCTTTATCACCGCTCTTATTCAACATTGTGCTGGAAGTCCTAGCCAGAGCAATTAGGCTAGATAGAGAAATAAAGGGCATCCAGATTGGCAAGGAAGAAGTCAAAGTATCTTTATTTGCAGATGACATGATCTTATACACAGAAAACCCTAAGGAATCCTACAGAAAACTACTGAAACTAATAGAAGAGTTCAGCAGTGTATCAGGATACAAGATAAACATACAAAAATCAGTTGGATTCCTCTACACCAACAAAAAATCATCGAAGAGGAAATCACCAAATCAATGCCGTTTACAGTAGCCTCCAAGAAGATAAAATACTTAGGAATAAATCTTACCAGAGATGTAAAAGACTTATATAAAGAAAACTACAGTACACTTCTGCAAGAAACCAAAAGAGGCTTACATAAGTGGAAGAACATACGTTGCTCGTGGATAGGAAGACTTAACATCATAAAAACATCCATTCTACCAAAAGCAATCTATGCATTTAATGCAATTCCAATCCAAATCCCAAGGACATTCTTTAATGAGATGGAGAAACAAATCACCAGTTTTATATGGAAGGGAAAGAGGCCCCGGATAAATAAGGCATTACTGAAAAAGAAGAACAGAGTGGGAGGCCTTACTTTACTTGATTTTGTAAAGTATTATACCACCACAGTAGTCAAAACAGCCTGGTACTGGTACAACAACAGATACATGGACCAATGGAACAGAATTGAGAATCCAGACATAAATTCATCCACATATGAGCAGTTGATATTTGACAAAGGCCCCAAAACAGTTAAATGGGGAAAAGACAGTCTTTTTAACAAATGGTGCTGGCATAACTGGATATCCATCTGCAGAAAAATGAAACAAGACCCATACCTCACTGCGTGCACCAAAACTAACTAAAAATGGATCGAAGACCTAAATATAAAATCTAAAATGATAAAGAGCATGGTAGAAAAAATAGGGACAAAGTTAGGAGCCCTAATACATGGCATAAACAGTATACAAAACATTATAAATAATGTAGAAGAAAAACTAGGTTACTGGGAGCTCCTAAAAATCAAACACTTATGCTCATCCAAAGACTTCACCAAAAGAGTAAAAAGATTACCTACAGACTGGGAAAAAGTTTTTAGCTATGACATTTCTGATCAGCACCTGATCTCTAAAATCTACATGATATTGCAAAAACTCAACTGCAAAAAGACAAATAACCCAATTAAAAAATGGGCAAAAGATATGAATAGACACTTCACTAAAGAGGACATTCAGGTAGCTAACAGATATATGAGGAAATGTTCACGATCATTAGCCATTAGAGAAATGCAGATAAAAACTACAATGAGATTTCATCTCAGTCCAACAAGGCTGGCATTAATCCAAAAAAACACAGAACAATAAATGTTGGAGAGGCTGTGGAGAGACTGGAACACTTCTGCAATGCTGGTGGGAATGTAAAATGGTACAACCACTTTGGAAATCAATTTGGCACCTCCTTAAAAAGCTAGAAATAGAACTACGATACGATCCAGCAATCCCACTCCTTGGAATATATCCAAGAGAAATAAGAGCCTTTACACCAACAGATATATGCACACTCATGTTCATTGCAGCCTTGTTTACAATAGCAAAAACATGGAAGCAACCAAGGTGCCCATCAACATAATAATGGATAAATAAATTATGGTATATTCACACAATGGAATACTATACATCGATAAAGAACAGTGAGGAATCTGTGAAACATTTCATAACATGGAGGAACCTGGAAGGCATTATGCTGAGTGAAATTAGTTGCAAAAGGACAAATATTGTATAAGACCACCATTATAAGAAATTGAGAAATAGTTTAAACTGAGAAGAAAACACTCTTTTGTGGTTACAAGATGGGGGAAGGAGGGGGGTGGGAGGGGGCATTCACTAATTAGATAGTAGATAAGAACTACTTTAGGTGAAGGGAAATACAGCGCACAATACAGGGGAGGTCAGCACAATTGGACTAAACCAAAAGCTAAGAAGTTTCCTGAATAAACTGAATGCTTCGAAGGCCAGTGTAGCAGGGGCAGGGGTCTGGGGACCATGGTTTCAGGGGACATCGAAGTCAATTGGCATAATAAAATCTATTAAGAAAACATTCTGCATCCCACTTTGAAGAGTGGCATCTGGGGTCTTAAATGCTAGCAAGCAGCAATCTGAGATGCATCAATTGGTCTCAGCCCACCTGGATCAAAGGAGAATGAAGAACACCAAGGACACAAGGCGATTAAGAGCCCAAGAGACAGAAAGGGCCACATGAACCCCCAACTACATCACCGTGAGACCAGTAGAACTGGATGCTGCCCGGCTACAACCAATGACTGCCCTGCTGACAGGGAACACAAGAGAGAACCTCTGAGGGAGGCAGACCCTAAATTCTCATAAGACCTGACTTAATGGTCTGACTGAGACTAGAAGGACCCCAGTGGTCATGGCCCCCAGACCTTCTGTTGGCCCAGGACAGGAACCATTCCCGAAGCCAACTCTTCAGACATGGATTGTACTGGACAATGAGTAGGAGAGGGATGCTGGTGAGGAGTGAGCTTCTTGGATAAGGCGGACACTTCAGACTATGTTGGCATCTCCTGCCTGGAGGGGAGATGAGGGGGTGGAGGGGGTTAGAAGCTGGTGAAATGGACACGAAAAGAGAGAGTAGAGGGAGAGAGCAGACTGTCTCATTAGGGGGAGAGTAATTGGGAGCGTGCAGCAAGTTGTATATGGGTTTTTGTGTGAGAGACTGACTTGATTTGTAAACTTTCACTTAAAGCACAATAAAAATTATTAAAAAATAAGTAAATAAAGATATATCAATGCAGGCAATTATGAAACCTGATGTATAAGAATTATATCTTTCCTCAAACCCATTTAGCATGAAGTCCATAATGACCTTCTTGACCAGCCAATGGAAAGAGCCTGAGCCCAGAGGCCTGATACAGGAAAGCTCACCACATGGATGCAAGAGATGGAGGGCACAAATCTTTTCCTGGAGCAGGCTACCTCAACTATTCAAAAGATGTTGAAATGCACATACTCGTTATTTTTTGAAAATATTATCAAACAGATATGTCACTCTTCCCGCTATGTCTTTTCCTTGAAATGTGTCAAAAACAAATTGTGTATCTGGAATTTCTCTACGTCAGGTTTGTTTTCAGCCATTTTGTTATTTTTTAGAGCTCTTTGCTACCTTCTGATTTTCCTTCACCTTTTGGTTCCACACATTTGTTCTCACTCTATCTTTGTTTCTAAAATGAATATCCCAATCCTGGACCTACTTCCTCAGCATTACATTAGGTTTTGACTCTATTTCTAACTTTACTAATGCAGCACAAATATAAGAAATAAGTGTTCACTTCTTAGACTCTGCTCTAACTCTATGATGTTTTCTATATAACTGACCATTTAATATTTTACACTGAGTGCTATAAACTGTATTTCTGCATCTATTTCAAAATATTTATCTTTTTTATTATAATTTTTATAGATAAATATCTTAGTAGGGGATTGGTGAAGTCAAAGGGGATAACATCTTTTACTGAAGTTGTGTGCATATTTAGGTGCCCTGATGAGCTGAACATTTTCTTTTTTGATTCTCTTCCAGGTTCACTATTCAGCTGCTGTAAGTGTCTCAGTGAACCATCAGTGTTTCATGTAAAATATCAGATATTCATTAAAAAAGCATGTTTCTTCCAAATTGTGACAGCACCAGGAAATAAAGTACATAGTATTTTCAACCATATAAATTTAATTTTTCTTTCACACTTATACTCTCCAGATTATTCACAGAGAATACACCCTTATCCAAGCAGTAACTCAAGGTTTATAGCTACAATTCTGTAACCAAATATGGCTGCAAATCTGTCCCAGCTCAGCTTCTTTCTGTGAGAAACAGATATAAGATAACCAGGATTTATCTTATAACACTTGTCATCTTCCTCCTTATACAAACAGCATATACTTATTTGGCTGAGATTAATTATACTTCCATTTTCAAGAGTGATTTGAGATCCCAAGACTTATCTGAGCCATTCAGGGTCTTAAATTAACTAAGCCTAATCTAATCATCGCATCCTCTTCCACGGGTAAAGCAAACATTAAATGAAAAGTTGCCTAATCAGCACAAAGCTTTGGAACTCTGTTCCATGGTACAGAGATGAGGTGCTCTCTCCAGCCCTCTTCAACCAAGAGGAATCCACACTGGAAATGAAGCCAATACCCACATGAGTCCTGTCTTAGTTTCATAGTGCTACTACAAGAGGAATACCACAAGTGGTGGCTTTAACAAACAGAAATTTATTGTCTCACAGTTTAGGAGGCTAGAAGTTCAAATTCAGAGTATCAGCTGTAGGGGAAGGCTCTCTCTGCTCCCTTGGGAGGGAAATTCTAGTTTCAGCTTATCTAGCATTCTTCTCAGCAGGTAGTATCTATGTTCCCTTCTCTGTGCTTCCTTGCTTCTGTACTTAATCTACTCCTTTTAAACCTCAGAAAGATTGGTTTAAAACACACCCTATACTGATATGTCCTAATTAACATAACAAAGAAAACCCTATTCCCACGTGGAATTAGATCCACAGGTATAAAACCCATTGCCATGGAGTTGATTCTGACTCATAGTGACCCTATAGGATGGAGTAGAACTCCCCCTTAGGGTTTTCAAGGAGCGGCTGGTGGATTCAAACTGCCAAACTTTTGATTAGCAGCCAAGATCATAACCATTGTTATGACTTACAACAAATGTTTTTGTGGGACACGATTCAAACTATAACAGGTATCATAAGGCCGAACTGAGTGAGGCCTAACAGAGAGCTGGGTAAATATCCATTAATTCCTCCTAGTTGCCTTTTCCCGAATTTCTGCCATGGCCATTCCTAACTTTTCACCCATTCTCTCAACAGCTGTTGTCTTAACTTGTCTTCCAGGCCATGCCCCAGGTAGTTTCCATTGATAAGAATCCTTTATTATTTTGTAACCCAGTCTCTCAAAGTTTGTGATTACTCCTTGCCCTTCCTAGTCATACTCCATATTATTTTCTGTGATAAAAGCTTCTCCCTTCCCCCATGATAATGAACTAGAAACTTTAAAACTTACCAATAAGACTTCAAGGAGAGCTAATTAGCGACTCCCCACCCCAAAACCTCAATAGAGACTTCAGCCCATAGGTTCTCTCTTTCTCTCTCGGTTAAATACCTTTCAGCTTTGTGTCCTTCCCTGTGTGACTGTGTGTCAAACAGGTCTGTGTTTTCTTCTCTGGAACCTATGAATAATAAAATCTATTTGTTTTCTGGTCTTCTTGCATGAACTTCACTTCCTCATGCCGTACCTGACACTCAAACCATCCAAGACATCCAAAGACTGCTTTGATCAAATTGAAACAATAGGGTCAAATATAAGAGAACCAGGAAGAACTAATCCAGATCCCAGATCAAATCAGGTCTGTTTTATAACTACTTCTAACTCTTTCAGTTGAATTAGCCAATATTTTTCTTAATTGTTTAATATGGCTTAATTGGGTTTTCTATTAGCTATTGGTTGCAACAAAGAGCACCAAAGTAGTAAAAAATGGTAGATAAAAACACAGCCTTCTTTAGCCTCCTGTATCTTCTGTAAAAGGAAATATAACTATCTTACAAATATTTAGACTAGGTACGAGTAAGAAGAATGGTTAGTTTATTAGAGGAGAACGATTAACTGAAAACTCTGTCAAAGAATAGGAGATTGTTTGGAAAAAGACTGTAGAAGATCTTGAATGTCAGTAGAATGGAGCTGAAGTCTAAAGTATACACTCACTTGTTTATTTGTCTTGTCAAAAACATTAATTGTGCACCAACTATATGGCAGGTACTGTCCTAGACCCTGAAAATTCAGTGGCAAACAAGCCCTGTTCCCAGGAGCCCACCCTCTGATTTGCTTTCATTAAGAAAAGACACTTTTTTTATATATATTAGAGGGGCAAATTATTCAAATTTACATACCAACTACTAATGCCACACATAAAGAAATTGAAGATTTTAACCAATTTCTGTAGTCTGAAATTGATCAAATATGCAATCTAAACACATTGATAATTACTGGTGATTGGAATGTGAAATCTGGAAACAAAAAAGAAGGATGACTAGTTAGAAAACATGTACTTGATGATAGAAATGACACCAGAAATAGCATGATAAAATTTTGTAAGACAAATTCATTAGAAATACCTGTTTTTAAGTACATAAATGGTGAATATACTTGTGGTTCTCACCAGATGGAATATGCAGGAATCAAATTGACTCCATCTGTTGAAAGAGACAATGGAGGAGCTCAATATCAACAATCAGAACAAGACCAGGGGCCAACTGTAGAACAGACCATAAATTGCTCATATGCAAGTTTAAGTTGAAGCTGGAGAAATTTAAAACAAGTCCATAGGGACCAAAATAAGGACTTGAGTATATCCACCTCGAATTTAGAGACCATCTCAAGAATGGATTTGATACTTTTAACACTAACGATCGAAGACCAGACAAATTGTGGAATGACATAAAGGACATCATGCATGAAGAAAGCAAAAGGATATTAAAAAGAAAGAAAAGACCAAGATGGATGTCAGAAAAGACTCTGAAACTTGCTCTTAAACGTACAGGAGCTAAAAAAGAAGGGAAGAAAAAACTAAATAAAAGAGCTGAACAGAAGATTTCAGAGGGCTGTTCAAGAAGACAAACTGAAGTATTATAACGACATGTGCAAAGACCTGGAGTTAGAAAAGCATTCCTCAAGCTGAAAGAACAGAAGAAAAAATTCAAGTCTCGAGTTGTGATATTAAAGGGCTCTATGGGCAAAATATTTTATGGGCAAAATATTTAAGGATGCAAGAAGCATTCAAAGAAGATGGAAGAAATCTGAGAAACCAGACTATATCTTTAACATCAGGATTGGAGGAAGGCTCATTAACAACCTGTGATAGGCAAATGATACAACCAAGTTTGAAGCACTTATTGAGGAAGATCAAAAAGATTACAGCCTTCAGTATGGACTACACGTCTTCATAAAGAAAACAAAAATCCTTGCAACAGGGCCAATAAGCAACATCCTGATAAATGAAGAAAATATTGAAGTTGCCAAGGATTTCTTTTTACTTATATCCACAATCAACACCCATGGAAGCAGGAGTCAAGAAATCAAATGACATACTGCATTAGTCAAATCTACTGCAAAAGACCTCTTTACTTAAAGTGTTAAAAAGCAAAGGTGCCACCTTGAGGAATAAGGTGCCCCTGACCCAAGCAATGGAATTTTCAGTAGCCTCATATGCATGCAAAATATGTACAATGAATAAGTAAGACTGAGGAAGGATTAATGTCTTTGAATTAAGCTGTTGGCAAAAAATATTGACTAGACTATGGACTGCCAGAAGAACGAACGGATTTGTCTTAGAAGCACAGCCAGAATGCTCCTCAAAAGAGGGTAGCGAGATTTCTTCTCCCTTACTTTGGGACATGTTATCAGAAGAGATCAGTCTGTGGAGAAGGCCGTGATGCTTGGAAAAGTAGAGGATCAGAGGAAAAGAGGAAGACCCTCAATGAGATGGACTGTCGCGCGACTGCAACAATGAGCTCAAATATAGCAATGATTGTCAGGATGGCAAGGAATCAGGCAGCGTTTTGTTCTGTTGTACGTAGAATAGCTATCAGTGGAAGCCAACTAGATGGCGCCTAACAAGAACGTCAACAGAGGGAAAAAAGAAAGTGGTAGTTTAATTGTGAATAAAAATTTTAAACAGCTCTCCGTGGACATTCTGTTGATAATGCATTAGTTTTCAATGATCACTTACTAATATTCGTCTCCATACTCTAATTCTTACTGTTAATTATAAAGTCTGAATATTAGCATTATTATGAGAATTTTGAATGTAGTTTCAATTTTCTGAAATATCTATAGTTGTCATTTAACTTGTTTCTTGATATATTTGAAAAATACGAAAACAATTTTGTAAACATAGAAAAATGATATTATGTATAGTGATCTAATACTTTGTGACACTTTCATTAAATTTTCAGATTGCTATGCTAAATTATATCATCTAACAGTATGCAATGGAAACAGAGTCTCATGGTATAAATAAATAAGCCAGCAGAAAATATGTTAGAAAATGTTTAGAGTTAGAAAGAACATTTGGGAAAACATGCTTAATCACACTACTCTCGAATCATTTTTACCATGAAGTATGTGATAATATATTCAGAAAAATCACAGTATAATTATGTAGAAGTATTTTTTGTCTTCTAAAAAGAGCTCACATACTATGACAGACTTAAGAAGTACACTGATTTTTCACTTACATAATTCTATTTACTGTGCTTTAAAAAAATTCATATTGAGATGGTCCGGACTCACATATAGTTGTCAGAAATCATACGAGAGATCACATATACCCTTCAACCACTTTCACTCAATGATAGTATTTTGCATAAATTATAACACAATAGCAAAACAAAGAAATTGTCACTGACAGTTCACAGACCGTACTCAGATTTCACAGTTTTACATGTGGTCCTGTGTTGTGTATGTGTGTGTGTGTGTGTGTGTGTGTTAGCATATGGTTAATACTATGCAATCTTATCACACATGTAGGTTCTTGTGACCACCAGAGTCAAGATACAGAACAGTTACACCACAGGGGTTCCTCCTGCTACACTTTCACAGTTAGTTCTTGTTTTGGGCTAACAGAAAGTCTGGGGTCCATGACCACCAGGGTCCTTCTAGTCTCAGTCAGATCCTTAAGTCTGGTCTTTTTACGAGAATTTGGGGTCTGCTTCCCACTGCTCTCCTGCTCCCTAAGGAGTTCTCCGTTGTGTTTCCTGTCAGGGCAGTCATCAGTTGTAGCCGGGCACCATCTAGTTCTCCTGGTATCAGGCTGATGTAGTCTCTGGTTTAAGTGTTCTTTTCTGTCTCTTGGGCTTCTAATTATCTTGTGTCCTTGGTGTTCTTCATTCGCCTTTGATCCAGGTGGGTTGAGACCAACTAATGCATCTTAGATGGCCTCTTGCTAGTGTTTAAGACCCCAGACACTGCTCTCCAAAGTGGGATGCAGAATGCTTTCTTAATAGATTTTATTATGCCAATTGACTTAGATGCCCCATAAAACCATGGTCCCCAAACCCCCACCCCTGCAAGGCTACCTTTGAAGCGTTCAGTTTATTCAGGAAACTTCTTTGCTTTTGTTTCAGTCCAGTTATGCTGACCTCTCCTATGTTGTGTGTTGTGTTTCCCTTCACCTAAAGTAGTTCTTATCTGCTATCTAATTAGTGAATACCACTCTCCAACCCTCCCTGCCTCTCCCCTCTTGTAACCTAAGCATTTACTAATGAAAATCAAAGACCACAGCCTTCAGTATGGATTGCACCTCAAGGTGAGGAAAACAAAAATCCTCACAAGGGGACCAAAGAGCAATATCATGATAAACAGAGAAAACATTGAATTTATGACGGATTTCATTTTACTTGGATCCACAATCAACAGCCATGGAAGCAGCAGTCAAGAAATCAAAAGACACGTTGCATTGGGTAAATCTGCTGCAAAGGACCTCTTTAAAGTATTGAAGAGCAATGATGTCACCTTGAAGATTAAAGTGCACCTGACCAAAGCCATGGTATTTTCAATCGCATCATATGCATGTGAAAGCTGGACAATGAATATGGAAGACCGAAGAAGAATTGACACTTTGAATTGTGGTGTTGGTGAAGAACATTGAATATACCATGGACTGACAAAAGAACGAACAAATCTGTCTTAGAAGTACCACCAGAATGCTCCTTAGAAGCAAGGATGGCAAGATTGCATTTTACATACTTTAGACATGTTATCAGGAGGGATCAGTCCCTGGAGAAGGACATCATGCTTGGCAGAGCACATGGTCAGCAGAAAAGATGAAGACCATCAATGAGATGGATTTACACAGTGGCTGCAACAATGAGCTCAAGCACAACAACGATTTTAAGAATGGCACAGGACCAGACAGTGTTTTGTTCTGTTGTGCATGGAGTTGCTATGAATTAGAACTAACTGGACAGCAGCTAACAACAACAACAAACAGTGCTGCAATGAACATTGATGTGCATATATCTGTTTATGTAAAGGCTCTTATTTCCCTATTCCAAGGAGTGGGATTGCTGGATAGTATGGTAGTTCTATTTCTAGCTATTTAAGGAAGTGCCAAATAGATTTCCAAATCGATTATACAATTTTACATTCCCACCATGTATACATTCCCAGCAGGGTATAAGTGTTCCAGTCTCTCCACAGCCTCTCCAACATTTATTATTTTGTGTTTTTTGGATTAATGCCAGCCTTGTTGGAGTCAGATGGAATCGCATTGTTGTTTTTATTTGAATTTCTCAGATAGCTAATAATGATGATGAGCATTTCCTCATGTATCTGTTAGCTACCTGAATGTCTTTTTTAGTGAAATGTCCGTTCATATCTTTTGCCCATTTTTTAATTGTGGGTTATTGCTCTTTTGTAGTTGAGTTTTTGCAGCAGTATCATGCAGATTTCAGAGATCAAGGGCTGATCGGAAATGTCGTAGCTAAAAACTTTTTCCCAGTCTGTAGGTAGTCTTTTTACTCTTTTGGTGAAGTCTTTGGATGAGCATAGGTGTTTGATTTTTAGGAGCTCCCAGTTATCTAGTTTATGCCTTGTAATAGGGCTCCTAACATTATCCTTATTTTTTCTTCCATGATCTTTATCATTTTAGATTTTAGATTTAGATCTTTGCTCCATTTTGAGTTTGTTTTTTGTGCACGGTGTGAGGTATGGGTCTTGTTTCATTTTTTGAAAATGGATATCCAGTTATGCCAGGTCCATGTGGTAAAAAGACCATCTTTTCCCCATTTCACTGCTTTGGGGCCTTTGTCAAATGTCAACTGCTCATATGTGGGTGGATTTATGTCTGGATTCTCAACTCTGTTCCATTGGTCTATGTATCTGTGGTTGTACCAGCACCAGGCTGTTCTGACTACTGTGGAAGTATAATAGGTTTTTATAGCCAGGTAGAGCGATGCCTCCCACTTTGTTCTTCTTTTTCAGTAATGCTTTCCTTATCTGGGGCCTCTTTCCCTTCCATATGAAGTCAGTGATTTGTTTCTCTCTCATTAAAAAATGTCTTTGGAATTTGGATCTGAATTGCATTAAATCTATAGATCAATTTTGGTAGAATAGACATTTTTATAACGTTAAGTCTTCGTATCCACGAGCAAGGTATGTTCTTCCACTTGTGTAAGTCACTTTTGGTTTCTTGCAGTTTTTTTTTGTATGTCTTTTACATCTCTGGTAAGACTTATTCCTAAGTATTTTATCTTCTTGGGGGCTACTGTAAATGGCATTAATTTGGTGTTTTCCTCTTCGATGTTCTTTTTGTTGGTGTAGAGGAATTCATCTGATTTTTTGTATGTTTATCTTGTATGCCGATACTCTGCTGAACTCTTCTATTAGTTTCAGTAGTTTTCTGGAGAATTCCTTAGGGTTTTCTGTGTATAAGATCATGTCATCTGCAAATAGAGATACTGCTTCCTTGCCAATCTGGATGCCCTTTATTTCTTTATCTAGCCAAATTGCTCTGGCTAGGACCTCCAGCACAAGGTTGAATAAGAGTGGTGATAAAGGGCATCCTTGTCTGGTTCCCAATCTCAAGGAGGATGTTTTCAGGCTCTGTCCATTTAGGACGATATTGGCTATTGGTTTTTGTATAAAAGCCCTTTATTATAGTGAGGAATTTTCCTTCTATTCCTATTTTGCTGAGAGGTTTTATCATAAATGGTTGTTGAACTTTGTCAAATGCCTTTTCTGCATCAATTGATAAAATCATGTGATTCTTGTCTTTTGTTTATGTAATGGATTACATTAACTGTTTTTGTAATATTGAACCATCCCTGCATACCTGATATGAATCTCACTTGGTCATGGTGAATTATTTTTTTGATATGTTGTTGAATTCTATTGGCTAGAATTTTGTTGAGGATTTTTGCATCTAAGTTCATGAGGGATATAGGCCTGTAATTTTCTTTTTTTGTGGTGCCTTTACCTGGTTTTGGTATCAGGGATATGGTGGCTTCATAGAATGAGTTTGGTAGTATTCTGTCCTTTTCTATGCTCTGAAATACCTTTATTAGTAGTGGTGTTAGCTCTTCTCTGAAAGTTCGGTAGAACTGTGCAGTGAAGCCCTCCAGGCCAGGGCATTTTGTTGTTGTTGTTGTTGTTGAGATTTGTTTGATTACCTTTTCAATCTCGTCTTTAGTTTTGAGTCTGTTTAGTTGTTGTACCTCTGTTTGTGTTAGTTTAGGTAGCTAGTGTGTCTCTAGGAATTCATCCATTACTTCTAGCTTTTCAAATTGTTAGAGTACAATTTTTCATAGTAATGTGATATGATTCTTTTAATTTCAGTTGGGTCTTTTGTAATATCTCCCATCTCATTTCTTATTTGGGTTATTTCCTGTCCTGGTTTTCTTTTGTCAGTTTGGCCAAGGGTTTATCAATTTTGTTGATTTTTTTCAAAGAACTAACTTTCAGTACTGTTTGTTAATTCTTTCAATTATTTTTCTGTTTTCTATTTTATTTAGTTCTGCTTTAATTTTTATTATTTTTTTTCTTCTGGTAACTGGGGGTTGTTTTTTTTTTTTTTTTGCTCTTTTTCTATTTGTTCAAGCTGTAGAGATAATTCTTTGATTTGTGCCCTTTCTTTTTTTCGTATGTGTGTATTTATTGATGTAAATTGACCTCTGAGCACTGTTTTCACTGTGTCCCAAAGGTTCCGATAGGAAGTCTTTTCATTCTAATTGGATTCTATGCATATCTTTTTTCCAACCTTAATGTTTTCTAAAGTCCTGTGTTTTTTGATCAGGGTATTGTTTAGTTTCCAAATGTTTGATTTCTAGTCCCTGCTTTTTCTATTATTGATTTCTACTTTTTGGCCTTATGGTCACAGAAGATGCTTTGTAATATTTCAGCGTTTTGGATTCTGCTAAGGCTTGCTTTATGACCTAATATGTGGTCTATTCTAGAGATTTTTCCATGTGCACTAGAAAGAAAGTATACTTGGCTGCTACTGGGTACAGTGTTCTGTATATGTCTATGAAGTCAAGTTGGTTTATTGTGGCATTTAGATATTCCGTGTCTTTATCGGGCTTCTTTCTGGATGTCCTGTCCTTCACCAAAAGTGGTGTGTTGAAGGTAGAGCGGTCTATTTCATTTTTCAGTGCTGATAGAGTTCATTTTATGTGTTTTGCGGCCCTGCCATTGGGTGCATAAATATTTAATATGGTTATATCTTCTTGGTATATTGTCCCTTTAATCATTATATAGTGTCCTTCCTTATCTTTTATGAAGAATTTCATTTAAAGTCTATTTTGTCAGAAATTAATATTGCCACTCCTGCTCTTTTTTGTTTGTCGTTTGCTTGATATATTTTTTTCCATCCTTTCAGTTTTAGGAAACCCTGGTGGCGTAGTGGTTAAGTGCTACGGCTGCTAACCAAAGGGTCAGCAGCTCAAATTCACTCTATGGGGCAGTTCTACTCTGTCCTATAGGGTTGCTAGGAGTCGGAATTGACTCGACGGCACCGGGTTTGGGTTTTTTTTTTATTTTTTGGTTTTCAGTTTTAGTTTGCTTTTGTCTCTAAGTCTAAGGTGTGGCTTTTGCAGGCTGCATATAGACGGATCGTGTTATTTAATCCATTCTGCCACTCTCTGTGTCTTTATTGGTGTACTTAGTCCATTTACATTCAGAGTAATTATGGATAGGTATGAATTTAGTGCTATCATTTTGATGTCTTTTTTTGTGTGTTGTTGACAGGCTCTTTTCCCCACTTAATTTTTGTGTGGAGTAGATTATATATTGTCTTTTCCTCATATTCGTTGTTGATTTTGTTTCTGTTGCATCTATTTTTTTCTTGTATTTTATTTTGATGCATAGGATAGTTTGTCTCTTCAAAGTAAAAATTTTAAGTCCAAAATTTAAATAAGTTTTCGTGAGGTCGAATTTATCCTTTTTTTTTTTTTCTTTTATATATGTGCTTTTAATGTCAATTCAGTCCATGACAACAGTGACACCCACTTTTCCGCTTTGATGCTGTGGCTGGCATTGCCCCCAATGATCAGTTTGTTAAGCTCATTTCCTGGTATGACAATGAATTTGGCTACAGCAACAAGGTGATAGATCTTATGGCCCACATGGCCTCCGAGGAATAAAAGCTCCCTGGACCACCAGCCTCAGCAATAGCACTAGAGGAAGAGGACCCATTAGATGGTGGAGAGTTCTTGCCCCAACTCGATCCCTCAACACACTGAGAATTTCCCATCCTCATCATAGTTTTCATCCTTTGGACCCAGAGTCCCTGTGCTGAGAAGTTCTTAGATCAGGGAAAGATTGAGGACAAGGACCTTCCTCTGGAGCTGACAGAGACAGAAGGCCTTCCCCTCATGCTGGCACCCTGAATTTGAACTTCTAGCCTCCTGGACTGTGACAGAATAAATTTCTCTTTGTTAAAGCCATTCACTTTTGGTATTTCTGTTATAGCAGCACTAGGTAACTAAGATAACTGTTAAAGTCACAGGAGACAACCAGATCTTCAGTGTGGTCGAAGATGCTCCTTAGAAGACACTCTGATGCCTACTTCCTCACCTCCTTGATATCATTGTATTTGTCAGCTTTCTCCAGACAGCAGATCAGATCTAGGACCATTGCATTGGAGGTGGGGTTATGGAAGGCCTAGGCAGTGAGCTTCCCATTCATCTAAGGATGACCTTGCACAAAGCCTTGGTAGCACCAGTAGATACAGGGATGAGCATGGCCACTCCCACCCTCCATCATGGGAAATATGAAATTAGCCAGGAATTATGCATTAGACAATACAGAACATGAAGACATAGCTTCTGGACTCGAACAGGAATAGATGTTGACTGAAAAATAGAAAAAATCTTCAAATGGAACTTATTTGGACAATAAGTTGTTGGACAATAAACAAATACCTAAGCTCTTCTTCACACATTATTCTAAATATTTATTGAACAATCAATATATCTAACACAAGCCTGTGACTTTCTAATACCTTTTCAATTAAGTTTGCTGATACAAACATGGGTCCTGCAAAAGTATTTGTGGTGGAGAAATTCATCAGTGACTTACTACCCTGTTTTAATTATCAGTGTACTTGTCTACTCCTTTACTGAGGGACAAGAAACTGCCTATTTTGTCTGCCTTTGTATATCTTTTTAGTTTTTTTTTTGTATATCTTATGTCTAACAATAAATATGCTCCTTTTGAATATTTGTGTAAGGAATAAAGGAAACAGTCTCTCAGATTCTGTGAAGAGATGAGGAAATAATTCAAGTAGATAAATTCTTGTACATAAATTTATGAGACTGACATCAAATGAGTCCAATCATGATGGTTTAAAATCCTAAAGAAGTTGATGATTAAGTGTTGAAGAATCTTTAATGTAATAATTAAAAGATTCACTATGAGTTAAAAAAAATATTCAGAATTAGCGAAGCATACAAATTGATCAGAACTAGGCACCTTTTAGAATTTACATTGCTTAGGTGTGAAAAAAATATTTCTCTGTTTCTTGTGTAATAAATTCACTTTGTAGCTTTTAAACCATTCATTAAAAAGTACTTCAATACATGATGAGATGCTTAAGGGAGTACAACAATAAATCAAATATTAGAATATAAGACTTGTTACAGAAACATTTATTTATCCTGTTAAATATTACACCCCAAGGTGGGCTCATTAAAGTCACTGGAAGAAGCCGTATTCATTTTTATGGTAATCATAAGAATTAGTTTATTACAGAAAGCTGTCCAGTATCCCAAAGCCACATTTCTTGGTTAAAATACTGTTAACACTTTAATGAGGATATTTAATGAACATTATATCCATTTATCTCAGTTATTCAAAGTTATGTACACAATGAATCCATAACTTGATTATTTCCATCTCATATTAATCAATATTATCAGTATCATCCCATATTAATCGATATTATCAGTATCATCCCATATCATGCCATTTGACAGATTAATTCATCAGTAAGAAAACGTCTAGATTTTAAGATAAACCTCTTATATATTAAAAAGAAGAAAAATAGAGACTCAATGAGCAACATAGTGAAAGATGACATGGAAGTAAAATCCAGAGATATCACTTTTTTTTTTTTTTTTTAATTAACCAAGGGTTTTTATGATAATAAAGAAAAACTTTGCTTTTTCTTTATTCACATACTCATGCTAACCAATTTTTATTGAAACATAAGATTCTTGATTTCATTATGAAACTGTATTTCTTCTATAAGAGTAAACTGCCTAGCCAGGCATTCACCGTAATATCCAATATTCTCATTAAATACCCCCGGTTACCGAACATTTTGATCAAAGATTCCCTAGAAAAATCTTGATCAAAAGGGTGAAAATGTAGAAAAGATTTTAAAATTCTCACGGATTCCAGACTTTTTGGAGCCATGGAGGCTGGCTAAACCCCTCAAACTACTGCTCTGCGATAAGCTTCAAACCTTAAACCAAAAATATTCACTGAAGTTCTTCTTAAAACTAAACAATAGTTTGGCTTAACTAGTAAGGAATGTCTGCTTGAGCATTGTGCTCTTTCAAGGTCTATCAATAATTTAGCAAACTGACAACAGCAACTCAGAAGATTAGACAGAAAATTTAGGGGGCAGTGAGTTTATGTTACTGGGGGAGGAATAACTCAGAAAAGAAGGGTGCAAATGGCTGTACAACTTGGAGAATGTAATCAATGTCACTAAATTGTACGTGTAAAAACTGTTGAATTGGTGTATGTTTTGCTATGTATATGCTCAATAACAAGAGCAAAATAAATAGCATTTAAAAAAAGAAAAACAACCAATTTCTTTTCAACTTTTCTACATGCCTTCATTATTGCTGTTGCTCCAAGTATCCAACTAATTTAGTCCAGATTGCCAAATGATAGATGTATAATTTCCTTTGACTAATATTTTTAATGCTGCTGTTAAGTATTATATTTTATCACATAAAGTAGTTGCATTAATTTGGCAAATCGTAAAGTCTAGTCATTGTCTCCAGGGACTTTGTGCTTACAGTTGGATAATAAGAGTCCTCCTATGCAGTTTGTTTGCTGTAGCAAATATGGCACTTTATTTTACCAGCTGTATGTGCATGTCTACCACCCTTACTAAATGTGATCTCCCTTGTATCATCAACCTTGCTTTATATGTCATTTTATGACTGGTATCTAACTCAAAGCAAAAACTGAATAAAGGTTTATTAAATAAAGGAAGAAAGGGAGGAAAGGAGAAAGAAAAGTTCTAACTCATTATGTACATTTCTGACCTTTAAAGACACTTCCCCTTTTGATACGTCTTCTTTATTAGTTTTCACTAAATAAAACACTAGAGAAAAAATCAATATCTGTTTTATTTACTTACTGTATATGTATATATGATAACATCATAAGCCATGTTTTAAATAGTTTTTAAGAATTAAAAAAAGAAATGATGGCACACCCTCAAAAGTTGCTATGCCTTGTTCATCAATTTGCCAAATTGATGAGAATTTGAGACATTTGCACTAGGTACCCTCTTCCGAATTCACCAACCACTCTGTGGAAGAAAGACATGGCAGTCTGCTTCTGTAAAGAGCTGCAGCCCTGGAAACCCTGCGAGGCAGTTCCATTCTGTCCTATAGGGTCACTATGAGTTGAAATTGACTCAAAAGCAACACATTTGGTTGATTTGTTTTGGTAAGTCTAACCCACATTACATGGAGTTCCCAGGTTGGTATTTTACAAGTTCGTGACTTTTTTTTTTTTTTTTCCACTCTTTTTGTATGCCATTTTGTGGTGCCTTACCAATTTTATTTGGCAAATTGATGAACAAGACATAGCAACTTTTGAGGGTGTGCCATCATTTCCAGCTGCTAATAAAGGGATCACCAAAAAATACTGCTTAAGTGTCTAGGTTTCTTGTCAGTTGTGCTACATTCTATGGTGTTATAAATATGTCAAACTTAGGCTGCATTGCCTTACCCTCACTTGGTCACTCTTAGGCACTTGCTACATCATTCCCATAATGAAGACGTTTTCTCACTCTTCTGCTTGTGGCTCTCTCCCCTAAAAAAATAATATAAAATAAAAAATATAGGGCCATTTAAACATTCTTTGAAAAGCATTTCCAAAGAACCTCTCTCTCTTTTCTGCTTTTTTTTTTTCTCTTTTAAGCCATTGCTTTTTGTCCAGTGCTCTTTAAGACATGAAGGCTACCTGTCCCTAGGAAACTGGGTTATACTGAGGAAATAATGTAGTACTGTTATATTTTATTTTAGGATTTTTGACAAAGCTGGGTTGGGAACATCCATAAGAAACATTCTTTTTTTAATATCAAGATGATTTAAGAGTTTGACTGAAGCTTAGTCGTCAGTAAACACCACATGCTTTTCTGCTTCTGTTCTTTATTCTGGTTCTAGCATTGCTACCTAAAATGGGATTACATAAATAAAGAGCTGCTTCTTAGCTCATCCTTTCATTGTTGGGCCTAATAGTAATCCTTGTTTTCTTTTTGTGACAAAAAGCTTTTCTAGGTCAAAGAAAAATGCATATTTTTTAAAATGTTCATAACATGCGTGTGTTTGTGTGTGTGTTTAAACAGGACTCTAGTGAGAGCAGAACATTTTCAGGTGGTTTTGAAGAGAATAATATGGTAATAACACAAGACTTTTCAAATCTATTTTTAAAACTATTGCGATCGTGTGAAGGAAAGAAGCTGTCTCTCTCTTTTGCACACACATACACACACACACCAATTCACTGCTACAAATTTATAACCAATATCTATTTAAAAGAAGAGGGGAAATTGAAATTGGACATTTTTCTCTTAAAATCTATTAAATGAAGACCACTAGACACTTCCACCAGAAACCACTAGATACCTGTTCCTTTGACACACCCTGTGACATTTTAATTTAGCAATTAATGACTCAAGGTATGGAAGACATTCACATTTTCAAGTTGGTTCACTTTTACCTGAAGCAAAGAGGATGGCCTTTCCACAATGTGATGACACAGAGCACCACCGTATACTTTGTTTTTGCTTTGTGTCCTTTCTCTTATACAAATGACCTTCTTTTTCCAGTGTCTTTCTTTTACAGTAGGTCCCTGTTTGGCACAAATGGTTTGCTTTCAGTTATTAACCAAATGGTTGGCAGTTCAAACCCATACAGTAGCACTGCAGAAAAATGGCCTGACAATCTGCTTCCATAAAGATTAAAACCAAGAAAACTATATGGCACTCAGTTCCACTCTTTAACACATGGGTCGCCACGAATTGGAATCGACTAGATAGAACAGGGAGAGTCCCACTGGGAAAAGACAGTCATAACTACCTCTATAAAAAAAAAAAAAAAAAAAAAAACCTCTATAGAGACAAATAAGTTATTTTTCTAAATATGTGTTTATTGAAAGATAGCCAAGGAGAATTTTTCAGTAGAGCCAAAGATGTATTTTATTGTACTCAGAATCAGAAGAAAATGACAAAGAAATTTCATAATTTTGTTTTCTGAACACATCTTTTATTTTTAGTTTCCAACAGAAATAAGCTGGCATATTAACAATTCCTTAAGAAAATTGCTTGCTGATACATATTTCAGAAACATAATAGAAGGCAGAGCCAACATGGCACTATAGATAGAAGCACCAAGCCGTCCCTCCATAGCAAAGACCCAAAAAACTAAATAAAACAGAGACAAACATCTGTCCTGGAACCCTTAGCATCAAGCGAAGAAATAAAAAACTCAGTCAAACACTGACTGGAATAAGAAACTGACAAAGAACAAAAGTGAGGAGAGATACAGAGGTCCCTTATCAGCTAATGCAGCATGGATTCGCCATCTTGGACTCCTGTTGGAAATGGGCAGACAGGGAGTATGGGAAAGCAGCCTTTCAGAGCCCCCAGTGGGAGACAGAGCACCCAGTAACCAGCGATATACGCTTTTCCACCCCCCTTCCTCCACCCTTCTCAGCTTCCACAGCCTCCTAGCTGGCTGCAGTCACTCAGCAGGCCGGGAAGCTCAGGGTCCATGCCGCTTGGATTCACCCTGCTCACATAGGAGATTGGCAGACAGGGAGGAGAGAAAAGCAGTTTCATAGAGCCCCCAGCAGAAGACAGAGCAACTGGTAGCCAGTGATATATGTTTTCCTACTTCCCACCCCCCACCCCCCACTGGACCTCTGCTACTTCCCAGTGGCCACAGTCTATTGGCTGGGAAGCACTGGATCTGGCCCTGTGCTGCTTGGATTCACCCTGCCCACACTGGCCAGTTGCATCAGCACCATTTTTTTGTTGCTTGCATTGCTTTTTTCCACTTCTTTTGGTTTCCTCCCTACCTCTCACCACCTCCCCCTCCTTTTTCTTGAACACCTGGCTCCATTTACCAGCTTTGCTTCTTCTTGAAAGGCTGTGAAGCACCGCTTGGCTGGGGAACTGCTTTTCTGGTCAACACCACCACACTGGTAGGATCCCCAGGGCCTTTTATTTTTGTTTTGTTTGTTTTATTTTTCTTTTTGAGGCTTGGGAGCCCCTTCTAGCTGAGTTGTACTGCCCAACTTGTTAGCCACTTTACAGGTCTGCACAACTGAGCCAGTGGAATTCCTGGGGCATTTCTTTTTGTTGTTGTTGTTTTGTTTGTTTGTTTTCTATTTATTTCCATGGTTTGGTAGCCCTTTTTAGCCAGGCTGTACTGGATGGCCTGGGAGACTCTTCCTAGGTCTTCCCAGCAGCACCAGTGGAATCCCTGGGGGCTATGCTTTACTTTTCTTTCTAATTTTTATTTATTTAATTTTTTTGTTCTTTTTCTCTTTTTCATTTTTTTTTCCTTTTTGTTTTTCACATCTCTCCACTCCAGTGGTAAGCTCCCTTAGCAAATTTTGTTTGTTTCTTTTTTTGTTTGTTTTTCACTCCTGTTTCTCTCCCCTCTCTCTCCTCTTTCCCATGCCCATCTTAGCTCCACACATCACAAACCTTCCCCTCCTTCCTAGCCACCTGCATCTAGCACTGAACACTATATCCCCAAGCAGTATAGGCATAGCCTACAAGAACATGCCCTGCAGTGATTCCTGGCCTACCCTGCCAGCACTAGTACTTGGCACAAACAACCCATTCCAGCCCTTCCCTTTCAGCTGGACTTGGCCTGCTCCACCATAGCTGAGCAACTGGCTGTGCCCATTGAGATTAAAAATACTGTGCTCACAGACAAGCAAACAACAAAGAATCCACAGCCTGCCTGCTCAGACAAATCCAGATAAAATGAAAAGCAGGATGAAACAAGCAAATCTACAATCAATGAACCAAGAACATAACTACTGAATGTCGTAAAGACAGCAGACAATATCAAAATATATTTATTAAAAAAAGGACAGAATGGTTCCAGCAGGCATCCAAAATAAAACACCAGATAGCTTTCCAGTAGAAGAAAGGCACTAGAACTACCTGATAGGAATTCAAATCTCCAATATTCAAAACCATCCAAAAGTTGAAGCAAAAAGCAGACAAATAAGAGGAAAAAAATAGACAAATCCATGGAAAAGGCAGACAAATTCATGGAAAATGCAGACAAAAATGGGAGAATTGAAGAAAATTATACAGGAATAAAATGCCAAAATACATTCACAACTAGAAGTCATACAAAAACAACAATCAGAAATCCAAAAGAAACAAGATTTCAGAAATGGCCAGTGTCACAGAAGGGCTGAGGAACAGATATGAAACAATGGAAAACAGGATCAGCAAAATTGAAGACAAACAGTTGGATACAACTGTGTTTGAGGAAAAATCAGAAAAAAGAATGAAGAAACACTGAAAATTACATGGGGTACAATCAAAAGCAAAAATTTGTGAGTAATCAGAGCTCCAGAACAGTGGAAGAAAATGGATAACACAGAGAGGATCATTGGAGAATTATCAACAGAAAACTTTCCTAATATCATGAAAGAGGAAAAGCTGACCATTCAATAACCCAATGAACCCCATATAGGATAGAACCCAAAAGAAAATCACCAAGGCATGTCATAATCACACTCGCTAAAACCAAAGACAAAGAAAGAACCCTGACAGCAGCTCGAGAAAAACAAAAAAAGTCACATACAGAGGGGAAACAATAAGACTAAGCACTGATTATTCACAGAAACCACACAGGCAAGAAGGCAATGGGTTGACATATATAAAATCTTGAAAGAAAGAAATTGCCAACCCAGAATAATATATCCTGCAAAACTGTCGTCCAAATGTGATGGTGAAATTAGAACATTTCCAGATAAACAGAAATCAAGGGAATGTGTAAAAACCAAACCAAATTTACAAGAATTATTGAAGGGAATCCTTCAGTCTGAGAACAAACATCAGACCACAGCCTGAAGCTAGGACATAAGATTGTACCAGCCAGATACTAACCTAGGAAATGAACTCTCAAGGACTATCCAAAACCAAAACAATTACAGCAGGGAACCAGAGAGGTTAATCTGTAAATGACATCAGAGCCCCTTCCCTTTCTCCTCTTTCTCTTCATCTCTTTCTTACACTCTCTCTTTTCATTTGACGCAACTTCCATTTAGAGATTATATTTTACTATGTTTTTAACGGCTTAGTCAAGACAATCTTAAAGCATATTCCTTTAAGAAAATATTTAATTTGTGAATCAGTTGATATGGGCTGATAGGCACAGAAGTTTTCATACAGTCATTCCAAAGCTAATTCCCAACAGAGAATACCTAGTCCTGGTATTTCCCTGTACCTAATATTTAAAGGGAGCCCTGGTGGTGCAGTGGTTAATAGCCACAGTTGCTAACCAAGAGTGCAGCAGTTGGAACCCATCAGCTGCTCCTTGGAAACCCTATGGGCAAGTTCTACTCTGTACCGTAGGCTCACCATGAGTCAGAATTGACTTGAGGGCAACGGTTTATTTTTTGCAATATTTAAAGAGAAAGAATGGGATTAACTAGTTAGGTGATTTAATTTTTTTTTTAATATATTGAATAAACTTTGAAAAACTGCCTAAAACTCACATTTTCTAGATTATCAGATTGTTTAATTTTTTATATATTTATAATTAATTCTCCTTTCACCACTTCCTTGTTTTAGGAACCTATTTTAAAGATAAAGGCCTGCTATTGTAATATTGTTTATGAAGAGTGAATAAAAGAACAGATATCTTTGGTTTTATGTCATTTGTTCCTTTCATCATTTGTTAACTTGTTAAAAATTCTACTTTTTTTTCTTTACTCAATATACCAACTTTTATGATTTATTGTGTATATCATTTTGGTATTTTGATATGTTTAGTTTGCTTGTTCTGTATATAGGGCAAAAAATGCATGTTATCCTCAAGATATTCCTAATGATTCCTGTCGGTCTTCATAATCAAATCATTCATCAGCATGTGACATTTAACTTTTTTCCACTTGTCAAGGTCAGTGTAGCAGGCTAAAAATGTTTTTATTGCCCCTAAAAAGCACTTTCATGCAAAATATACATGAATAAAATGTAAAAGCCATTTCAATTAGTTTGTATAACAAAAAGATCCATATTTGAAATTTAAATTAAAAAAAAAATCTTTCCAAGATAGATTTTTTATCCTCTTATTTTATTCTAAGCCATTCTGATTGGGTTTGGTAAGAGTCTACTGTGAAGTTGAGATTATGGACTAGACATATCCACAGACAAATACAGTGCTGCTGGTACAGAGACACAAACTATTGCAGTAGGTTTGGAACATAAATAGGTCAAACCAATAAGAAAAAGCAATGCATATAGGAAAATACAAAATAATTTAAGTTGATTCAAAGTTCATATTTGTGAAAATTTATATTCATAATTTATTTCAAATGTATGTTGCTGTTTCAGTTACAATTCCAGAATAAGATCACAGTGTACAATGGAGCAAAACCTGTGAAATAACTTGAACAATGAACTCCAAATATGTCCATGTCTTCATCCCTGGAGTCTATAATGATGGAAGCAAGGGATTTGAATGATACAATTTTAAGACTGATGAAGAGGCCACAAACCAAGTAATACACTGACAACTAACCAAAACATTAAAAAAAAAAAAAAAAAAGTTGCCCTTGAGTTGATTCCAATTCCTAACAACCCTATAGGACAGAGTAAGATACCTCATAAGTTTTCCAAGGAGGAGTTGGTGGATTTGAACTGCCGACCTTCTTGGTTAGCAGTAGATACCTTAACCATGGATCTATTAGGGCTCTTCACTAGATGAAAAATGTGAGGAAACAGATTCTTCCCTCAGAAGTCCAGGAGGAATAAGCCCTAACAACACTTTGATTTAAACCCAGAAAAACTGATTTTGGACTATGTCCTCCAGAATTATGAGAGAATAAATTTGTGTTGTTATAAGCCACTAAGTTTGTGGTATTTGGTTATAGCAGCTATAGTAAACTAATATAAAATGCATTAAAAATTTCTCCTGATTTATAAAGTAAGAATTTGGTACAAAAAAAAATTTTGGAGCTATTTAGGTTAAATATTTGACCATACTTATATTGAGTAAGGAGCCCTGGTTGCACAGTGGTTAAGAGCTATGGTTGCTAGCCAAAATGTTGGCAGTTTGAATCCACCAGCTGTTCCTTGGAAACCCTATGCAGCAGTTCTACTCTGTCCTATAGGGTCTCTATGATTTGGAATAGACTTGATAGCAACAGGTTTTTTTTCTTTTTGGTATGTTGAGTAAAATGTATTTGTTATAATTGTTCTCATCAATTTTATTCATGTTTCCAACTTCTACCATTTTTTTCTTTTAATTTTTTATCGTGCTTTAGGTGAAAGTTTACAGCTCAAGTTAGTTTTCCATACAAAAATTTATGCACATATTTTTATATGACCCTAGTTGCAATCCGTATAATGTGACAACATACTCCCCTTTTCCACCCTGGGCTTCCTGTGTCCATTCAACCAGCTCCTATTCCTTTCTGTCTTCTCATCCCGCCTCAGGACAGGAGCTGCCCATTTAGTCTCATGTATCTACTTGAACAATCTCCATGAGTATTATTTTATGTTTTGAAGTCTAGTCTAAATTTTGACTGAAGCGTTTGCTTCAGGAATGGTCTTACCTCTGAGTTAACAGAGATTCTGGGGTCATACCTTCTGGGGTTCCTCTAGTCTCAGTTAGACCATTAAGTCTGGCCTTTTTATGTGAATTTGAGTTCTGCACCCTACTTTTCTCCTGCTCATTCTGGGTCTCTTTGTTATGTTCCCTGTCAGGGCAGTCATTGGCTGTAGCCAGGCATCATCTAGTTCTTCTGGTTTCAGGCTAATGAAGTCTGTGGTTCATGTGGCCCTTCTTGTCTCTTGAGCTAACATTTCCCTGTGTCCTTGTTGTTCTTCATTCTCCTTTGCTCCAAGTGGGTTGGGACCAATTGATGAATCTTAGATGGTCACTTGAAAGCTTTTAAGACCCTAAACTCACTACCACTTTTTAGTATGTTAACGTACAATGTGTTATTTTTGTAAGAATTCTATTTATTTAACAATTAAGTTAAATAAAATTAAGGACAAAAGCATTATTCTGTTCAGTATGCCAGGTAATTCAATAATATAGCAATAAATGAAATGTATACTTTATAACACAAATACAATATAATTAAAACTAATACTCAGTGAAAGAGTTTAATAGCATATTACACAGAAGGAAAGAGAGAATAGGAAAATTGGATTATTTTTAATACATAATTTTATAGAAAGAATCACAGAGAAACAAATTTTAGAAATTTACGAAGAAAAGTTGTCCAGTGACTAGAGTAAAAAATCAAGCAACAAATTAAGGGGAATGAATATACCAAAAGCAATATTCAAAGATTTACTTCCAATGAGTTGTCTAGGTTGATGAGATAATGAGCCATAGATACAAACAGCAACAACAAATAGAGCTGCAAACACCAAACAGGGGCTCCAATGCTATTCAAAATTCAACTCTAGAATAAGACCATTGAATCCAATACACCATTGCATACTTCATATATGTATTCTTATGATTGAAATTATAATTTGGTAAATTAACTTCTAGAACTCTTTAGGTTAACTACAATATCTATGTCAAATGATGCATTTTGGGGGTAATTTTTCATCATCAGTATCATATGTTGGCTGCCACTTCTAAATCCACTGTCTTATTAAGAAACCTGATAAAACTGACTCTATGTATTTCCATACATACATATGCAAAACAACATTTGTGTGGGCATCAGGCAATGAAGAATAACAACTGTGAAGCAGTAAATGAACAAAATGAACCGTACATGTGCTCAAACTTACTCACTTAAGAGAGGTGCATACCAATATGCAAGAATGAGAAATACAATGGACACTGTGAGATAAAAGACTGAAGATGAGAGTCTGAACAGATCAAGATAGCTGGGGACTGCAGAGCAGAATACTGGAGAAAGGAAAGATTCCCACAGAGAAACTGTAGAAATTTACAGATATAAAAGGAGGAGAAAACTGTGCCTTGAGCTACATAAGACTGGGACTAGCTCATGCTACTACTAGCCAGGCTGGAAAACCTAATTCATGCGTGGAGTATTCAGAACAGTCTTGCCTCAGTGGTCAGGAATAATTAACCCTAGAATAAAAACTACATGGTTCTGACTCTAAATGTTAAAACAAGATCTGAAAGAATCGGGCTGTTTCTAAGTTATCTAACTATCACAGAACAAAGTTCAAGAATATATAAATTATCCAATACCCAAAAAGGTAAAGTTAACAGTATCTGGAATCCAATAAAAAATTACCAGTCAGACAACAAAGCAGAAAATTATGACCTGTAATGTAGAGAAAAACTAATCACTCAAAACCAATCCAGAACTGACACAAATGTTAGAATTAGCAGAGGAAGACAGCAAAATATCATTATAATTGAATTCCATATGCTGATAAAGCTAGAGGAAAGTTGAGTGAGACAAATACAGAAGATATAAAAAGTGCCCCAAATCAAACTTTTAGAGATGAAAATACCAATGTCTTGATATACAGAATAAGATTAACGACCAATTAGACATTACTGCAGAATATATCTGTGAGCTTGGAAACAATAGGAACTATCCAAAATGAAACATGAGGAGGAAAAAATACAATACTCCCATTCGAAAAGTTTTAAAATTATCAGTGAGCTATTTTTTTTATGAAACAACTCCAAAAAACCTAGTATAATTATTTTTAATTTAATTTTAATTTAAGTACCTAAAAGAGAAGAAAGAAAAATATTTTTAAAAATGGTCAGAATTTTTCCAAATTTGATTTAAAGTATAAATCCAAAGATGTAAGAATCTCAAAAAGTCTCAAGTACAAGAAACATGAAGAAAACCCCATCAAGTCAAGAAAGAAGAGCCAAGAGCAGAGAGTATCCTTTGGACTCAGGGTCCCTGTGCTGAGAAACTTCTAGACCCAGGGGAAGATTGATGACAAGGACCTTTCCCCAGAGCTGTCAGAGAGAGAAAGCCTTCCTGTGGAGCTTTCACTCCAAATTGGAACTTTAGTCTCATAAACTGTGAAAGAATAAATTTCTGTTTGTTAAATCCATCCACTTGTGTTATTTCTGTTATATCAGCACTAGATAACTAAGGCAAAAAGCAAAGATGTCACTTTGAGGGCTAAGTGCATCAGTTCAACTATAGTATTTTTAATTATCTCATTCAAGCAAAAGCTGGACAATGAATAAGGAAAACCAAAGAAGAATTGATCCCTTTGAATTATGGCGTTGGCTAAGAATATTGAATATACTGTGGACTGCCAGAAAAATGAACAAAGCTGTCTTGAATGAAGTACAGCTAGAATGCTCCTTAGAAGTGAGGATAACAAGACTGTCCCAGGTACTTTGGACATGTTATCAGGAGGGATCAGTCCTTGAAGAAGGAAATCGTACTTTGTAAAGTCAAAGATCAGAGAAAGGAAGGAAAACCCTCAATGAGATGAATTGCCATAATGGCTTCTACCATGGGCTCAAGCACAGCACTGAGTGTGAGGATGGCGCAGGAGCAGGCAGCGTTTTGTTCTGTTCTACATAGGAGTCACTTTGAGTTGGAAAGATTTTTTTGTCAGAAACAATGAAAGGTAGAAGACAGTGGAATGATATATTTAAAATACTGAAAGAAATAAAGTCAAACTAGAATTTTATATCAGCGAAAATATCTCTTAAAAATGGCACAATAAAAAATCCACTCCTAGTAAACATTCAGCAAACTAATGGAAACAAAACTTTCTATTCTGCTACCATGTTGCATGTGTGGGTAGGTATAAAGAGCCTTCAATTTTACCAGTTTTAACCCTGAAAGAATAAGATTTTAACTTTTATTTGTAAGTATAAATTATATATAGTGAAATCCAAAAATCTCAAGTGTACAGTTTTATGAACTTTTACATGTGTAAACATCCACGTAACAGATCAAAATAGAGAATATTTTTAGTATACTAGACTTCTTCATATATTTTCTGTTAGTTTCATCCCCAAAGTAATCACTCTTCTTAATAATTTCCCCACATATTAGTTTTACCTTTTTCTGAATGCCATATAAATAGAATCATACAACTACATATTCCTTTGTGTCTGACTTCGTGTCTATTTCACCAGCTTCTAACCCCCTCCACCCTCTCATCTCCCCTCCAAGCAGGAGATGCCAACATAGTCTCAAGTGTCCACCTGATCTGACTTCTTTCATTAAAAAATTGATGCTCAGCTCTTGCTTTGTTTTTGCATGTATCAGCAGTTGTGTTGCTGTGTAGTATTTATTTGTAAAAATACACCACAATTTATTTATCCATTCCAATGTTAATGGATATTGAATTTGTTCTGAGTGTTTTGTACTAGAATAATGTATATATGAGCATTTTAGTACATATTTATTTGGTAGATATATCACTCTTTTCTTTGGGTTATATATCTAGAAACAGACAAGTTAGTTTATCATATGTATACACATATATTTATGTCCACCTATCATCTGTCAGGTTGTCATATTGCCAGTGGGTATTGGCCATTTTGAATGGGACAATCATATGGTCTACTATGCCGAGACTGACAAATTGAACAGGAATCGTGTCACATTTATTGTCAAAAAGAACATTTCAAGATCTGCCCTGAAGTATGCTGTCAATGATAGGATAATGTCCACACGCCTAAAAGGAAGACTTGTTAATACAACTATTATTCAAATTTACACAGTAACCACTAATGCCAAAGATGAAGAAATTGAAGATTTTTAAACACTTCTGCAGCCTGAAATTGATCAAACATGCAATCGAGATGCATTGATAATTGTTGATGACTGGAATGCAAAAGTTGGAAACAAAGAAGAAGGATAGGTAGTTGGAAAATATGGCTTTGGTGATAGAAATGACTCTGAATATGATATGATATAATTTTGGAAGACCAATGACTGCTTCATTGGAAGTACCTTTTTACAACAACAATCAACAACTATACACATGGACCTCACCAGGTGGAATACACAGGAATCAAATTTACTACATCTGTGGAAACATGATGGAAAAGCTCAATATCATCAATCAGGACACGGGTGGTGCAGACTGCTATTACTATAATCACCCCTAGGCAAGTTCAGGTTGAAACTGAAGAAAATTAGAACAAGTCCACAATAGCCAAAGCATGAGATTGAGTATATCCTACCTGAATTCAGAAACCATCTCTAGAATAGATTTGATGCATAGAATACTAATGACCAGACACCAGATGAATTGTGGAATGACATGAAAGACATCATACATGAAGAAAGCAAATGATTATTAAAAAGACAGGAAAGAAAGTAAAGACAAAAACGAATGTTAGAAGAGACTCTGAAGCTTGTTCTTGAATGTAGAGTAGCTAAAGAAAATGGAAGAAATGATTACTTAAAAGAGCTGAACAGAACATTTCAAAGGGCAGCTTGAAAAGAGAGTAAAGTATTACAATGAAATGTGCAAAGACCTGGAGTTAGAAAATCAAAAGGGAAGAACATGCATAGCATTTCTCAAGCTGAAAGAACTGAAGAAATATTCAAGTCTCGAGTTGTAGTATTGAAGGATTCTATGGGCTGAATGACACAGGAAGCATCCAGAGAAGGTTGGAGGAATACAGAGAGTCACTGAACCAAAAAGAATTGGCTGACATTCAGCTATTTCTGGAGGTAGCATATGATCAAGAACTGATGGTACTGAAGGAAGAAGTGCAAGCTGCACTGAAGGGATTGTTGAAAAACAAGTCTCCACGAATTGATGGAGTACCAGTTGAGATGTTTCAACAAAGGGATGCAGCACTGGAGATGTTCACGCATCTATGGCAAGAAATTTGAAAGACAACTACCTGGCCAAGTGAGAGGAAGAGATCCATATTTGTGCCCATTCCAAAAAAATCTGACATAAGGTGGAAATTATTAAATACTGTCATTAATATCACAAGCAAGCAAAATGTTGCTGAAGGCCATTCAAAAGTGGTCATAGCTGCACATTGACAGGAACTGCTAGAAATTCGAGATGAGTTCAGAACAGGACATAGAATGAGGGATATCACTGCTGATTTCATATTTTTTCTTGACTTAAAACAGAGAATACTAGAAAGTGTACCTGTATTTTATTGATTATGCAAAGGCATTCAACTGTGTGGATCATAAAAGTTATGAATAATATTGCAAATAGTGGGATTTCTAGAACACTTAACTTTGCTCATGTGGAAACTGTACACAGACCAAGAGGCAGTAGTTCAAACAAAACAAGGGGACAATGCTTGGTTTAAAATCACAAAATGTGTGTGTCAGGGTGACCTCCTTTCACCATACTTATTCAATCTGTATGCTGAGCAAAAAATCTGAGAATCTGGAATAAAAAGAACAAGGGCAGTGTTTCATATGTTTACATGAAGCTGCTATGGGTCATAACTGGACAGCACATAACAATGACAACTACATGTATGTATATATATGTATATAATATGTACATACATAAGTATACACATACAAAAATTGTATATATATGTGGATGCATGTGCATGTGTGTCTTGTTTTTGTTAGGTGCCCTTGAGTCCATTCCCACTCGTAGCGACCCTATGTACAACAGAAGGAAACACTGCCTGGTCTTGTGCCATATTCACAATCATTGTCATGTTTAAGGCCGTTATTGGAGCTACTGTGTCAGCCCATCTTGTCTAGGGTTTTCCTCTTTTTCAATAACCATACACTTTACAAAGCACGATGTCCTTCTCCAGGGATGGTTTCTCCTGATAACATGTCCAAAGTCCACGAGACGAGTCTCCTTAGCCTTGCTGCCAAGGAGCACTCTGACAGAATTTTTTCCTGGACAGACTTTTTCACTCTTCTGGCAGTTCATGGTATATTCAATATTCTTTGCGAACACCATGATTCAAAAGCATTAATTCTTCTTCGGTTTTCCTTATCTATTGTTTAACTTCCACATCCATATAAGGCAATTGAAAATATCATGGCTGGGGTCGGGTGTACCTTAGTCCTCAAAGTGGCTTCTCTGCTTTTTTAGTACTGTAAAGAGTTCTTTTGCACCAGATTTTTCTAATGTAAAATGTCATTTGATTTCTTGACTGCTGTTAACCTGGGCATTGATTGTGAATCCAAGTAAAAAGAAATCCTTGACAACTTCGATCTTCTCTCCATTTATCAAGATGTTGCTTATTGGTCCAGTTGTGAGGATTTTTTTTTTCTTTATGTTGAAGCGTAATCCGTACTGAAGGCTGTACTGTAGTCTTTGATCTTCATCAATAATTTCTTCAAGTCCTCTTGACTTTCAGTAAGCAAGGTTGTTTCATCTGCATATCACAGGTTGTTAATGAATTTTCCTTCAATCCTGAAGCTGCATTCTTCATATAGTGCAGCTTCTCGGACTATTTGCTCAGCACACAGATCAAATAAGTATGGTGAAAGGATATAGACAGATAGATAGATGATAGATAGATGATAGATTGATTGATTGATAGATTGATAGATAGATAATAGACATATAGATCATAGATGATAGATGGGTAGCTACATAGATACATAGATAGATTCACAGACAGATACATAGATAGATAGATAGATACATAGATAGTTATACATATAAAAAAAACAAAACAAAACCCAACGCCATTGAGTTGATTCCAACTCATAGCAACCCTACAGGACAGAGTAGAACAGTCCCATAGAATTTCCAAGGCGTGCCTGGTGGATTTGAACTGCCGATCTTTTCGCTAACAGCCATAATGCCTAACCATTATGCCATCAGGGTTTCTGTTATACACGTGTGTGTGTGTGCGTGTATATACAATTTCTGTATGTTGTCCCAAAGTGACTCATCAGATCACTTTGCCACCAATAAAGTAACCCAATTGGTTGCTCTACATCTTTGCCACAACAGCACAGTTTATAATTTTATTTTAAACTTTTCCAGTCTCAGAGAGAATATGAGAGAAAGAGAGATCACTATAACGTGATTTAAAAGCTATGAAATACTCAGTTCTGTAAAACTTAGAAAAGATAGGAGAATATGTTTGAGGGTTTATACATACTAAACCAGCTGTTATCAAGATGACTCTCATTTAGGGCAACCCAGTGTATTTCAGAGTAGAACTGTGCTCCATGCATAGGATTTTCAATGGCTTTTTTTTTTTTTTAAAGTAGATCACCAGGCCTTTCTTCAGACATGCCTTTGGGTATATTCAAACCTCCAACGTTTTGGTTAGCAACCAAGTGAGTAAACCCTCTGAAACATCCAGGATCTTTGTATACATTACTGTTTCTGATATAATTTAACATGGAGATTTCCTACAAAGTAAAGCGGGAATTCTGCAAACCAATTACTGGGATTCTTACATGCATTAGCTTCCTTTCCTCCTTTTTGACTGCCAACCAGATCTCTTGAACACAGATTCTTGTATTTGTATTTTTCTTTCTCTTTTTACCTGTCACCAGGAACTATCAGATGGGAAATTCTTTTAATATATATTTTCTCTTCCCTACCTTAATGCCCTCCTTTACCCAATAATGAATTAAAGATTAATAAAAAATAAAGAAAAATAAAATCTTAGATAAATGTTAAAAAAAACTATATTAAATATATTTCAAAACATGGCTATTACATAGGCTATTCTATATGTATTCTTCTATAACATCAAGAAGTTATTTGTTTTTTGTAAACTCCATGTTATATTACCAAGCCTAAATAAATGAATTGCCTAACTTCTTTATGTTAGGTTTTTAGAGTAAACTTTGATTTATTTATCACTTTTTTTGGCAAATGATCAAAATAGCTTTCTATTTATAATAACATAAGGAAAAAGGAATATAAAGGAAAAAGGAGTATGGATGGACTGGTTTAAGGTGCTTTTAACTAAGTTTTAATTGAAAAACTGAGTAGAATCAAGCTATCCAGAATTTATAGTCATAAGAAATCACAGGGAGCTATTTCAGATTCTGGAGTAGGGGAGTAGCCTGTTGAATTTCTGTTAAAGGAAAAAAATTAGTTTAATTAATTTATGCCTTATTGACAGAATAAACTCTTTTTACTTGACTCTTCGATTTTGAAATTTACCAAAATACAGTTAAATAAAATGAAAAGTAAATTACTATAATACCGAATCATGAACAATGGAACATCAGCGATTTAGAAAGTATCATGTGACCAGCATATACTACCTCAGATACAGAGTTCCCCAGAGTAGATAGCATTATTTTTAAAGGCTTATTCATTAATGTTTTCATATTAGGTGTTGAGATTTTAAGTCACCCAATGAAAAATTTCTTAGAAACAAAATATCTATATTTAAATAGGAAAAAAAGAGTTCTGGTTCTTTAGCTTTACATTTTCATTTTCAATATACTCGAATCATTAAATGGGGAAATGATAGAACTTTCTCAAAGAAGGACTATAACTTTTATCCCCTACCTGGAATGGCATAGCAAATAAACACCCTAGTTCTTGTTTTTTAATATTTTATTATTTGTTGGTGAAAATTTACACAGGAAATTAAGTTCCCAGTTAAAAATTTCTGTACATGTTGTTCAGTGACTTTGGTCACATTCTTCACATATTGATCCATATTATGATTGAGTGTTGAAGAATCTGCACAAAAATTAGCAGGACGAATAAGTCAAATTATTTTTCCAAATTTCACTTAATAAAATCTTTGTAAAACAGTATTGTTTAACTTAATTTAACCTATTCAAACTTTTCTCTCATTTCCATTGGCCTCAAGTTAAGCCTGACTCCTAGTGACCCTATAGGACAGAATAGAACAGCCTGATTTAATTTCTGAGGGAGGCTGGTAGATTTGAACTACTGACATTTTTGGTTATCACCAATCTCTTAGCCACTGTGCCACCAGGGCTCACATTATACAGCAAAAAAAATATATATATATATATACAACAATTACCCATCTCTACTGCAGACAACAATAGTAAGAATAATAATAATGAAAACAATGTAATAACAACCTCATCACTCTTAATTGTTGTTTAGCAAAGATCGATACCTACTGACACCTTTTGATGCTTATTTCATGAACCTATATTTGACATCCAAAATGGGTGCCAGAAGAGACTGAAACTTTGCTCTTGAGTGACAAGTAGCTAAAGTAAAAAGAAGAAATGATGAAGTAATAGATGAGTAGATAGTGAATTGGGAATGTGCTACGAAGATTTAATTTTAAATAAGTTGTTTGTAATGTGTAGGGCTATGACCTAACAAGTAATTGCCCTAGTCACCTGACTTAAAAGCAAGAAGTACTTAAGAAAGAGAAAATTACAGCTAACATGTCCAAATCCAGTGTTTTATTTTCTAAGAAAATAATGCTTCTCAACTTACCATACTAATTTTTGTCTATTCTGTAATTCATAACAAGTAAAAAAATCTATGATCTTTCCATGAAAATGTATGAAACTTATTAGCTCTTGAGAAGTTCTAAATTGTAATCCATATTACTATAAATATATGTATATAATCAGGTCATAAAAAAAAACTCTTGCTTTTTATTCTTAAAAAACACTTTTTTATACAGAAACTGAAGTACTCCATAATGAATAAAAATACAGTGATAATTTTAAGTAAATTAAGATTATAGTTTGTGAAATGTATTGAATGAAACAACTGCTGTCTACTGGTGCCTTACTATGCCTAGAGTTACTATAACTCTAATGATAGCCCAAATAACTTAATTTTTTTTCTTAACCTGACCGTTTTTAGTTTAGAATGTCAATGTTCCCTTTACCTTTGATATTATAAAATTTGCTGAGATTTATTTTCTGTCTAGCAAATATTAAGATGATGTTAAAATGCTATTTTGGAGACTTCAAAAATGGAAAATTATTCCTAAATACACAAGTCAGCTATGTATTTTCAATTTACACATGGTCCTATCTTTGCACCATGAGAATGAGAAATAGGACATTTGTGAACAATGTAAAATAAAAATAAATATATTCCTTTTACTAAAGAATATTTTGGTTGTCAGCCATTTATTAAGTTCATACTGGGAACAACTGAGATAAATTCTCTAAGACAGTGTTTTATAATATTTGTTTATATATTTATTCTCCTACAATTATGCCCCATGAGAGCAGGGTCTAAACCAATGCAATAATGTTCAACTAAAAGAAAATTAATGATATTATTTTAATAAAGGAAGGTGTTAATAAATCAATCACCAATTATTGAACTTTTAAAATTACGTAATTTATTTATTTTTTCCCAACTTTTATTTAACGGTGTTGATACACTAGCATTTCACTTGATTTTCAGACTGTGCTTTGTGAACACCTGAGGAGGTTCAGCCTTTGGCCGTCTGTTGACACTGATGTTTCTTCATATTAAGTCCCTTAGAGAGTTCTTACACTTTGGCTATAACACCTATCAAGGGATGGTTTCAAAACCTGCCTCTAGCCCAGATATCCTCCTGTCACTATTTTATAGTCAGTTGTATCTGTGACTTCTCTGGAAAATAAATTCATCATTTTCACACCAAGATAGGTTTGGGTCAAAATATATTTTTCTTTCTCCTTTCTCATAAGGTCACTATGAGTTGGAATCAATTTGATGGCAATGGGTTTAGTTTTTGTTTTCTCTTTTCTCACCTACCACATTAAAACCTTAAGTATGTCGAGTAGTTTTGTCTTCCACAATACCTATACTGTTTATAGGTTCTACATCTATAGCCCCTGTCCAGTAACCTTCTCATAACTGTGCAAAAACATTAGCATTCTTTGTAGTGTTTCTGCTGCTCCTGTTTCTAATATAGTCCTTAACAATCTGAATTGCCCACATACAAATTATACAAATGTCACTAAACACTATATATTTATTACTATACGAACCATATACTTTGGATTCCATCCATGTGGTATTCTTTCATCACCTGGATTCCCTTACATGTTTTTTCCACATTCCTACTATGGTACTGTTTAATAGACCAGCCATTCCAATCAACCCATTACTTGTGCCATTCTTTCCAGAAGTCTCTTTCACTCAATTTTCCCATCTAGCATTCCCTCCCATATTTTCAGTTTTTGCCTAGTGTTTATTTTCTTTATTGCAACATGTGCTGGTATTTCCTCCCTTTGGATTTGTTCTGTAACCACCTCTACTGTGCTCTGTGATTAGAAAACTGATCTCTAAAGTGGTTTGTGGGTACTGCATGTTCCCCAGGTACGAGGAAGCCCTGATGGAACAAAAGGGCAGCATAAAAGAGGTCAGTATTCTCTTTTTTCCCACTCTTTCTCTAGGCTTTGGTTTGTGCATTGGTTGTGTTTTTATTCCCATAAACACAAAGCGAATCAGGAAATACTTCTCACATTAATACAAATTTTGTCTGTTTTTAACAATATCGCTCTCTCCCAAAGTACATAGAAGTGGGAGTAAAGGTTTCCCATTATTCCCAGTCCCTAGGGCACCCCTTGCTATTTATTTAAATTCCCATCTATTCCCCAAAGAAGAATGTTGCAAATCGAACTTACATTGTCATTGTACTCTTTTTATATAATGTTCACGTCCTTATTCTCTGCCTGTATTTTTGTGTTTTGTAACAACTTACAGTTCCATCATTTATAGTTGATGACTGTTTCACACCATGCACAGAAACCAATGTCAGGTGAATTATAAAATTAAGTGAACATAGTATAGAAGAATATTTTTATTACCTCGGAATAGGAAAGAATTTCTAAACAGAACCTAAAAGCAGAAAGTATAAAGAAAAATAATTACAATGACCACAGGCAAAACTACACTAGATTGACAGTGTTTAGGACGGCAGTTGCCTTTGGGTCAGAAGGAGTGAGTAAGTGATTAAGACCTTTCTTCCAAGGCACCTCTGGGTAGATTTGAATCTCCAACTTTTAGATTAGCCTTTGAGTCAGAATTGACTAGATGGCAATGAGTTTGGTTTGGTGTTAACCATTTGTGCCACACAGGCAATAGTAGCTGTAATAAAACTTCTTACTCCTTTTCCAAAGCTTGAGTGCTGTAATAGTTAATTTTATGTATCAACTTATTTATACTAATTCCCAGTTATTTGACCAAATATTAGTCTAGCTGCTGTCATGGAGTGGTTACATGTGATTCAATCAGTTGACCTTGGGTAGAGCAGATTACCTTCTACAATAAAATGTAGGAGATTTCCTTGGATGGCAGAAATGGTTAGACACTTGATTACTAGCTGAAATGTAAGAGGTGCGAACCCACGTAGAGGTGCCTTTGAAGAAAGGCCTAGTGATCTGCTTGTGATAGGTCACAGCCTTGAAAACCCTATGGAGCAGTTCTACTCCGCCCACATGGAGTTACTGTGAGTTGGAATTGACTTGATGGTAACTAACAATAACAACAATGTAACATAATAACCTTTCATAATGCAATCTAATGTGATGTAATCAATCAGTCAAAAGAGGTCATACCAGTGTAGGGTGGATACTAAAACTAATCATTTCTGAGTTACAAGAAGACCAGAATAGGCACAAAGACAAACAGAAGAAGACAGATGCCATGTGAGGATCACCTGTATTGCCAAAGAATGCAAGGAATGAAAGAGCACTATATCTACTAGTAAGGTATCAACATGGCCAACACCTAGATTTGGACTTTTTGCTTCTAGAACTGTGAGGAAATAAACTTCTGTATTTGTGTCTAGAAAAGCCTGGATACTCCTTCTTTTACTATCACTGGGAAGTTTAATAGTGCAAGGTCTGGCCAACACTTGAGTGCAACCATCACCCTGACCTACTTCCTAGTGACTATACAAACCCTAACTCAGGCTCCTTTCTCTATTCTCTTAAGACATTTTTGGACCAACTTTGGAAGCTTGCCAAGCTGTCTCCCACAAAGCTTTATATGTGAGTAATAAACCCTTCATACTCTCTTGGTGTCTATGTGGCATCATCAGCCTCAACATCTGATCAAAATTTTTAGTGAGGGGGTGATCCTACCTCTGTGAGATGACCACCAGAGTCAGATTGATGAGTAGCATCAGTGGCCTATATGACAACAGTGAACACAAAATGGTCATATAATGATGATCCCATTGCTAGCAATCTGGAATGTTGTGTATAGTATTGTGTACAAATTAGTGTTAAGTCTATGAGAAAAATAAAACAAGAAGAGATAGTATGAAAATTTTGTGTTAGAGGGTTGCAATTTAAATAGTGACTGTTTTACTTAACTAAGTAAAGCACTAAAGGAACTGAGGAAGTAAACACTGTAATTGAAAGAATGAAAATGCCATTTAAAGAAATGGGAAAAATTTCAAAAGGAGGTCATGAATTATTCTAGTAGCTAATGCGTACTAACTGTAAAGTCTGAACTGAGTAGTTATAATGTTTATGCAGGTTTGCTTTTTTGTTCTAAGTAATAAAGAAGACAATAAGACTTTATTCCCTTGAAAACTCTGAAGGTAATATTACAAATATGGTGAATATAAGTTTTTTCCAAAAATCAAACCCCATGCAGTCAAATCCAACTCATAATAACCCCTATAGGACAGAGTAGAAATGACCCATAGAGCTTCCAAAGAGTGGCTGATAGATTCAAACTGCCAACCTTTTGGTTAGCAGCTGAGCCCTTAAACCACTGCATCACCAAGGCTCCTTATAAGTTTTTTAAGGATGTGGAATTACAAGTAGGTTATATGTGGATGGTGTAACCATGCGGAATACATATGCCTGATGTGAGATGTGGATTTCACTGTTGAATTGGATGCTGTACAGGCATTTATCATAGAAAAGAGATATAGAAATAGACCACATGTAGATTTTCTTAGGTAATCTGAAATTTTTGTCATCATCCTGGAAGTCATTTACAGAAAAGTAAGTTTACAGACACTAGTTAAAAGTAATATATAACAACTAACACTGAGACATGACTTAGATATAGTAGAATTTGGGTAGTAAGAAAATCAGGCCTTAGCCTTATTAAAATATCTCATGGAGTATACAGTCCTCTATTGTTCATCTGTCTATTCCGAGACCAGTGAGTAGAAGTGTTGCCACCGTAACCAACACCATAGACAAACAGTTGCTGTTTATCTCTTTTATCTTCCTCTCTTAACATCCACTCAGCTGGCTGAGACCTATTTTAGGAAATTTAGTTTCTTTATGCCCTGGTGACGAAGAGGTCAACCAAACTGGCTAACCAAAAGGTCAGCAGCTCGAATCCAACAGCTGCTCTTTAGAAACCCTATGGAGCAGTTCTACTCTGTCCATTAGGGTCACTATGAGTTGGAATTGACTCCATGGTAATGGGATAAAACATTTATTTGTTGGGGGGATATCAGTAATCCAACAACCCATGGTCCTTCTCCCAAAGCACCAAAAGACAACACAGCTCTGCACAACAGCACTACACAACAAAAAAGGAGGCAAAAACAAGCAAGCAAAAACTCTTTTCTCTTTTTTTTTTAGCTTTCAAAATGATTTATTTTGCTTTTTGATTGGTGATAGATGCAAATCAGTGCTCAATTTTGTGACTGCATCATTTTTTGTATGAAGTACCAAGATTATTAATTCGTATTGAAAGTATTATTATCTTGTTTTTTTGCACCCCCCCTTCTGACTATTGGTACTCAAACACAAACAGCCTAGTCTATTTTACAGATACTGGCCTTCAGTAGTAACACCTTGGCAGTGCGTTCCCAACTGCACATACATATGTTTTCAGATCTCTTTCTTCAGGCCACAAAAGGTTAATATACACTGTTGGAAAAAATGCCTTAATTTTCTTTCATTTGTATGGAACACACGCAGATAAATACCTATAGGCAAATCTCTGCCTACAGGCATGAATACGCTTTAAGAGAAAATCTCAAGTTATGCAAGATACTTTTAGAATAAATTGTTTAGTGTGTTAGCTCATTACAATCCAGCTCTGGAAAAGTGTTTACTTTGAATATTCTTGGAGTTTTACCAATTCTTTTACCATATTACAGTCTGTTTGCTTATATCTTCAGGAGGTAAAAGAAGTACTTTTTTTTAAAGCATCATTGTGAAATTTTAATACAAACAATATCTTTCATCTGGGCTTTAAATCTCAATTTCTGGTTAGCATTATAAAGATGAAACTTTATTTTAGTCTCAATGCAATCTGTTCAGTACTAGGAAAAATGATTGACTGAAAAGGAACTATATGGCACTTATTTCAGAAAAATTAAATAAAACTTGTTATTGAGGGTGTAAATATTTATACTAAAATTACAATAGCTTATCTGACTCTTGTATTCACAGAACTCAGGAGAAAATACTCTGAGATTTTCCATTGGTACAAAAATATGTATGTTCACTAAAAAGACTCTTAATTGTTATTAAATAGTTCTAACTGATGGAAATAGAAGAAAAACTAGAGATAGTCTAAAAGGTGTATTTACATTTAAAATGCAATCATATTTTTGATACCTCAATTATCTGATTTGAATTTACTTTACAGAAACATTTAAGAGTTTAAGGTACAAATATTTCATTTACAATAAATATTATGATTCCATTCAGCATCAGACAATACCTTTGGTCTATATTTCTCGTGCCTAGTCTCAGATAGATTTATAATGGCTTGAATTATATACAGATTTTACTTATTTTGTCACCTGAATATGACTCTCATTGTTGATAAATTGGTTTGATTTCTTATTTTTCAAGCAGCATTAAAAAAAATACTACTCATATCAAGAATCAGAATGTTCTAATAACCTGAAAGTACATTATATTTTGGCAGATTTTTAGTGCAATATTACAAAGTAACACATTGAGGTATTTTTATTACTAAGTAACGAGTTCAGCATTCTTGTTAGCCTCAAAGTCAGAGAACTTAACTAGCCCAGAAAGAAGATTCCATCACTAGGGCATGCCCTTGGGAAAATTATCTCCCTTATTACTGAAGCAAACCATTGAGCTCCATTCATTCAAAATACCCCAGTGAGAAGTGAGGAACATTTTAACTGTGGCTGGTACACAACTAAAATATGATGTGTATTGAAGCAGTTGTTGTCATCAGGTGCTGGTGAGTTGATTTCGGCTCATAGTGACCCCATGTGACAAAGCAGACCTTCCCCATAGGATTTTCTGGGGTGTAATTTTAACCGGAGAGGGTTCCAGATCTTTCTTCTGTGGAGCAGCTGGGATTCAAACCACCAACCTTTGGGTTAGTAGCTAAGCACTTAACCATTGTGGCCACAGGACTTGAGATTGCAAAAGCCCTTAGGTTATAGGAGTACCTAAAATCTCTAGATTTTTTTGAACTCTGGGACCTCTGCATAAAGAAACCTTCAGTAAGTCTGCTAGAATACTAAGTGCTAAATTCCAACTATTATGCTTTGTTTTTAAGTGGACATTATGTTGGGAGTACTACTTAATTTCATAAGCCATCATAGTAAATTAGGTATGGAAATAGGGACCCAAGGTAAGAAAAACCTGATGGGAAGCTGCCTGGCTGAAGAAATGAGATCAGAACCATTTGGACCAGTAGACAAACTAAATCAATCTGCTCCAAGAATAGTCAAATGTAATCCCATCACTTTTCTTTTCTTTCTTTTTTACTTATTTGTTTTGTTTTTGATTCAACATGGTCAAGGATCAGGCAAAGAACAAAAACGTTCCCTTCAGAAGCATGATGAGGGAGGGGTTGGCCAAGATCCTAGCAGCTACTTCAAATGAGAAGACAGGAAAGAAATATGTTATAAAGAGATTTATAGATTTTTAGAGACAGAGTGGAGGTACTTTCTCAAGTATCCCCCAATCAAAAGTAGCTGTCTTTTAAAAAAATGTCAGTGCACCAAAAATAAGGCTTTGGTATGAACTGTTGTTATTGTGGTATGACAATGCATAGGAGGAAACATTTTGCTAAGGAAAAATACTTAAGATGGGAATCTAAGTTGTAAAAAAATGGAAGAGGCTTGAAATTCAATCCTTCCCTAGGGTGTCCTAAAGAAGACCTTTCCTCAGTGTAACTGTGACTAAGATTGTGTTGTCATTTTTAGGTGTCATTTAGTTGATACCAAGTCATAGCAGCCCTATTACAACAGAATGAAACTCTGCCCAGTTTTATGCCGTTCTCACAATCATTGCTATATTTAAGCCTATTGTTTCAGCCATTGTGTCAATCCACCTCTTTGAGGATCTTGCCTGTAAGTTGTATAAAAAAAAAAAAAAATAGGGGAGGGCAAATCAAATGGATTTGGATCTTAGCAATCTTTAGATAGTGGGTAACAAGATAATTGTTTTTAGATCAATCACTGGTAAATAACTGACCTACTTATGTTTGCAAAAGTTAGAGGATTGGGCTGTAGTTGCTGAAGATAAAAAACTCACAGATCATTTAAAGTGAATGTATTGGAATTTTTGAGCAACATTGTTTGGATTCACAAAAAGTAGGTGTATGTCTAGGTATCTGCCTCCTGTCTGTCAGTTTGTAGTACTTGAGTGTTTCTATAATGCTGGAAGCTGTGCCACCAGAATTTCAATTACTGGTAGTGTTACCCATAGTAGACTAGTTTTAGTGGAGCATCCAGGTTAAGACATGCCAAAATGAAGGTCTTGCGTTCTATTTCCAAAAATTAGCCAACAAAAACTGTACAAATCACAAAAGAACATTGTTTTACATAGTGCTGAAAGATGAGTCTCCTAGGTGGAAGGTACTCAAAATACACAGTAGCCACAAGAATGGACTCAAGCATACCAATGGTCATGAATATGGTGCAGGACTAGGAAATGTTTCACTCTAGTGTACCTGGGGTTGCCATGAGTCGGAGCTAACTCGAGGACAACCAACAACAGCATGTCTAGATCTAAACAACATATAAAAAATGTCAGTGGTGACAAGATCAAATCCTAAGCTTCAGAAATATTAGGCCATTACTGCCTACGAGGAAACCCTGGTGGCATAGTGGTTAAGTGCTACGGCTGCTAACCAAGGGGTCGGCAGTTCAAATTCACCAGGTGCCCCTTGGAAACCTTATGGAGCAGTTCTACTCTGTCCTATAGGGTCGCCACAAGCTGGAATCGATTTGACGGCGCTGGTTTGGTTACTGCCTATAATAATGCACAAAGTACCTAGTTGTCTATGAATTCCACAGAACATCACGGAAAGGTTTCAGGAATTCCAATGGGAGACTTAGGGTAAGAAGAGAAAATAGGTGTGTGTGTGTGTGTGTGCGTGTGTGCAGAATTAAGAGCGTAAGAGTGGTGAACTTGTAATACATGGCCTCTGATGACTGACATAAACCAAAACCAAACCCATTGCTGTTGAGTCAATTATAATGGTTGGATTCAAAGCAGATAGTGATGGTTGAAACATAAGGGAAAATTCATCACTGAATGTATCATGTAGGATCTCCTCTCCAATCCAGGGATGGAGGGATGTAAATAGGGTAAATGGAATCAGTTTGATGTTCTTGCCCTTTCATTCCCTTCACCTCCTCTAATCATAAAACTGTGAAAACTTTATTCAACTAAGTGGACATTTCTGGGTAAATATCTTCTCTTGGCCTCTATCAAGGCAAATCCCACACTGATAGATCTCCGCATCTTCCTTCCATTCCTAGAGAAGGACTTTTTCAATAATTTCTTTTATTGATTAATAAGGCCTCACTGATTCTGAATGTTATGCTCCTTTGTGATTATGAAAAGTAGTTCTCAGCTGATAACAGACTTTTCACTGGCCAAGAAGGGTAAATAACCGGTATTCATTATAACTTGTAACTATTATTAAAACTGATGTTATAAGGAGAACTATATAATCATTTTGTCACATTATCATATATTTTCTATATCCTATTTATATTCAAAGTCTGACTGTAAAATGGATTATCAATTCAGAACAAGATGATAAACTTCTTGCACAAACTCTATGTTCTAGAAATTGTGTTATCTGCTTCAGATAGAGAAATATTTAAGATTCCCAAGGACTGTAATGTTTGGAGGAGGGTAAGGAGAACAAATATGCAAGTAATATTTCCTACACAGGAGGTTAAGAAAAATAACCGTGCATCATATCACCAAGGAATTTTCAATCAAATTATGGATATAGAAGCACAAGCACAAATATAATACGTAAAGTTTATTGGGTATGGGCCGTGGAAATTTCTAATTTTTAACAAATTTCCTACATGATTCTTTTCATGCTAGCACCATTATAATCTTCCAAAGAGCTTTTAGGAATCAAAGCTCCACATGGTTTCCAAAATGATTTTCACACCAAAGGCATTTGAATTTTGTCACTATACTACTAAAGACCCTTCAGTTGTTCCCCATTGCCTTCAGCATAAAGAAAATCTCATAGCATGGTTTTCCTGCACTTTAAGTGAAGCCCCCCAGGTAACTCCTTGCTTTCGTGCGTTGACACAATATTACAAAACCCGAGCTCAAGCTATCATAAACAGTTATGTTCTTTCCCAAATTATTGTGTTACCTCTATCTCCATGCATTAATGAATAATTCTGCCTGCCAATGGAAATGGTCAAAATAGTGTTATAAACAAAACTGCAATAATGTCAATTTTTTTCAAAAATTATTTGTTTCAATTGGTTGAAGATTAAATTTAACTGATTAAAAAAAAAAAGTAGAAAAGAATGTTTAAGCATTTGGAAATTTTGCTATGTAATAAATTGTATGCCTTAAATTATGTTTAAATATTTATATTTACATTGAAAAGGAGACGATGTTTTAACAGAACTTTTTCTTTCAATTATAAAAAAAATCTATGTATTTTAGAGTTCTATGGTTTTTATGGGTAGGTAAAAGTTTGCAAAACAGATACACTTTAGAGAGTAAATTATTCCTCTACCTGCATGAAATATATATCCATAACTCTTCTGTAGCTACAATTAAGGGGAAGATTTCTGATTCAATCATAAATTATCCTAATTCAGAAATTGAAGAATATCTTGTGAATAATAGATAAATTTAGGAAATATTCATGAGTTCTTAACAGATAGCTTGCAAAATCAAGTAACAGGCAAACACAATTATCCTGAATTATCAATTAAAAAAAAAATTACCTCTACAGATCTTATTCCCCAGTAAAGGAGGCTACATATGCAGGGAAATGTATAACAAAATATGGCTATATCTTTAGCACTTGCTTTCCAATCTCTCAGTTTCTCTTGTTAAAAGGCAAGTCATAAAATTATATAAATGAACATTTCACTTTCATTATCTTGAATCTTGTCTATTTTGGATCAATTTAAGTGAGCGAAAAAGTGCTCTTTACCATGTTTCTACTTAATTTTAATTTTTTTCTAAGAAAATTGCCTTCATTGTGTAATTCAGTTAATGGTACACTTCTCTTTAAGCACACTAAATAAAAGTATGGAGCTTAAAATAAGTCATTGGACCCAATGAGTTGTGTGAAAATAATGAAATTCATGGACACATCACCATTAAAATTTTTCTCAAATAATTTTGTTTTATTTCCACTTACATCTTCAAAAGGCAGAATCAGTTCTTAGTTATTTCCTTATCCTAAATAGCTTAACCATTCAGTTAATAGTCAACCACAAGATCAAGATGGATGTAAGTCATTTTTCATTGGGTAGTAAAAATTCTCCCAAATTTAATGTTATTTTCAGCAATTTTACAATCTGTGGGAATTTGTAAATAAATATCTTCATTTCCTTGAAGGCCTACTAAAATGATCCTTCAAGACTGGGGTTGAAAATTCATTTCTAAAGTTGACTTGGCCATTGTTTAATCACATCCAGCTTTAAAATTCCATTAGATAACAATAAACTTGATTTTTAAAAGATGACTGTTAACAACGGGTAAGTAATAACCTGTGTCATACAAAACCAGATGTCATTTTTAGCTAATAAATTTTTAGAGCAGGTAGTGGTGGGTAAAATCATTCACTAGAAGTCCATAAACTTGTATTCTATTAATAACTCTGACAATGAGATTTGGTGTCGCTATTATGTGCTAAACAATTTGCTGATTGAGTCTCAAGTGTCCTTCTCCATAATGAATTATCTGTGGATCAAGTCAACACAGGAATCTATTTTTAAAAAGTTAATTTATGGGTGGGGCGGAGCCAAGATGGCGGACTAGGCAGACGTTACCTCGGATCCCTCTTACAACAAAGACACGGAAAAACAAGTGAATCGATCACATACATAACAATCTACGAACCCTGAACCACAAACACAGATTTAGAGACGGAGAACGAACTAATACGGGGAAGCAGCGATAGTTTCCAGAGTCTGGAGCCAGAGTACCAGTCAGGTACGGCACAAGCACAGAGAGCTGCTCCACCCCCCTGAACTAACCCCGGGAGGGGGACCAGCCGGTTCCACGGGCGGCGTGGGACGCAGCCGGTAGGAGAAGTCCCCGGGAGGCAGTGACTGATCTTGGAGCAGAAAGAGCAGCATCCGAGCCGGGGAACCGTCCCGCAGGGATTTGGATTGCACGCAGGTACGCCATAAACACGGAGAGTTGCTCCACCCCCTGAACTAACCCTGGGAAGGGGACCAGCCGGGTCGCACGGGCGGCGTGGGACGCAGCCGGTAGGAGAAGTCCCCGGGAGGCAGCGACTGGTATTGGAGTGGGGAGAACAGCGTTCCAGCCGGGACACTCGGTCGCGGCACAACCACGGGGAGCTACTCCACCCATCCGAACTAACCCCGGGAGGGGGCCCACCTGGTTCACGGGGGCGGCACGGCCACGCGGCTGGAGAGACGAGAAGTCCCCGGGAGGCAGAGACTGATTTTGGAGTTGAGAGTGCACCGTCCCAGTAGGGGAGCCTTGACGCTGGGCGTGGGGCTGGAAGCGGAGGATCTGACCGTGACTCCAGCGGGCCACACCCCCTGGGGGCAATCTCCACACAGCCAGCACACATAGGCGACGCGCCCGCGGGAATCTCAGATATAATAGTCATTCCAAGCAAGACAAGCAACTCTGGCTATATTCTAAGGTGCTACCCTCCTATCTCTATGTTCCCTCCCCCACCCTCCCCAGGCGGCTTCATTAACATCTGAATAGCCTGAGCCAGAGGGAGAACTCTGATAGGGATCTGACTGCAGTTTTCTTTTTAGCGGATTTTCTGGAAAAACTAGTTTCCCAGTGATGGCTCGGAGACAACAATCCATATCAAACCACTTAAAGAAGCAGACCGTGACAGCTTCTCCAACCCCCCAAACAAAAGAATCAAAATCTTTCCCAAATGAAGATACAATTTTGGAATTATCAGATATAGAATATAAAAAACTAATTTACAGAATGCTTAATGATATCACAAATGAAATTAGGATATCTGCAGAAAAAGCCAAGGAACACACTGATAAAACTGTTGAAGAACTCAAAAAGATTATTCAAGAACATACTGGAAAAATTAATAAGTTGCAAGAATCCATAGAGAGACAACACGTAGAAATCCAAAAGATTAACAATAAAATAACAGAATTAGACAACACACTAGGAAGTCAGAGGAGCAGACTCGAGCAATTAGAATGCAGACTGGGACATCTGGAGGACCAGGGAATCAACACCAACATAGCTGAAAAAAAATCAGATAAAAGAATTAAAAAAAATGAAGAAACCCTAAGAATTATGTGGGACTCTATCAAGAAGGATAACCTGCGGGTGATTGGAGTCCCAGAACAGGGAGGGGGGACAGAAAACACAGAGAAAATAGTTGAAGAACTTCTGACAGAAAACTTCCCTGACATCATGAAAGACGAAAGGATATCTATCCAAGATGCTCATCGAACCCCATTTAAGATTGATACAAAAAGAAAAACACCAAGGCATATTATCATCAAACTCACCAAAACCAAAGATAAACAGAAAATTTTAAAAGCAGCCAGGGAGAAAAGAAAGGTTTCCTTCAAGGGAGAATCAATAAGAATATGTTCTGACTACTCAGCAGAAACCATGCAGGCAAGAAGGGAATGGGACGACATATACAGAACACTGAAGGAGAAAAACTGCCAGCCAAGGATCATATATCCAGCAAAACTCTCTCTGAAATATGAAGGCGAAATTAAGATATTTACAGACAAACACAAGTTTAGAGAATTTGCAAAAACCAAACCAAAGCTACAAGAAATACTAAAGGATATTGTTTGGTCATAGAAAGCAACGAGAATGAAAATAATATCAGATATCAGCACAACACAAGGTCACAAAACAGAACGTCCTGATATCAACTCAAATAGGGAAATCACAAAAACAAACAAATTAAGATTAATTAAAAAAAAAAAAATACACATAACAGGGAATCATGGAAGTCAATAGGTAAAAGATCACAATAATCAAAAAGAGGGACTAAATACAGGAGGCATTGAACTGCCATATGGAGAGTGATACAAGGCGATATAGAACAATACAAGTTAGGTTTTTACTTAGAAAAATAGGGGTATATAATGAGGTAACCACAAAAAGGTATAACAACTCTATAACTCAAGATAAAAGCCAAGAAAAACGTAACGACTCAACTAACATAAAGTCAAACACTATGAAAATGAGGATCTCACAATTTACTAAGAAAAACGCCTCAGCACAAAAAAGTATGTGGAAAAATGAAATTGTCAACAACACACATAAAAAGGCATCAAAATGACACCACTAAAAACTTATTTATCTATAATTACCCTGAATGTAAATGGACTAAATGCACCAATAAAGAGACAGAGAGTCACAGACTGGATAAAGAAACACGATCCATCTATATGCTGCCTACAAGAGACACACCTTAGACTTAGAGACACAAACAAACTAAAACTCAAAGGATGGAAAAAAGTATATCAAGCAAACAATAAGCAAAAAAGAAGAGGAGTAGCAATATTAATTTCTGACAAAATAGACTTTAGACTTAAATCCACCACAAAGGATAAAGAAGGACACTATATAATGATAAAAGGGACAATTGATCAGGAAGACATAGCCATATTAAATATTTACGCACCCAATGACAGGGCTGCAAGATACATAAATCAAATTTTACCAGAACTGAAAAGCGAGATAGATACCTCCACAATTATAGTAGGAGACTTCAACACACCACTTTCGGAGAAGGACAGGACATCCAGTAAGAAGCTCAACAGAGACACGGAAGATCTAATTACAACAATCAACCAACTTGACCTCATTGACTTATACAGAACTCTCCACCCAACTGCTGCAAAATATACTTTTTTTTCCAGCGCACATGGAACATTCTCTAGAATAGACCACAAATTAGGTCATAAAACAAACCTTTACAGAGTCCAAAACATCGAAATATTACAAAGCATCTTCTCAGACCACAAGGCAATAAAACTAGAGATCAATAACAGAAAAACGAGGGAAAAGAAATCAAATACTTGGAAAATGAACAATACCCTCCTGAAAAAAGACTGGGTTATAGAAGACATCAAGGAGGGAATAAGGAAATTCATAGAAAGCAACGAGAATGAAAATACTTCCTATCAAAACCTCTGGGACACAGCAAAAGCAGTGCTCAGAGGCCAATTTATATCAATAAATGCACACATACAAAAAGAAGAAAGAGCCAAAATCAGAGAACTGTCCCTACAACTTGAACAAATAGAAAGTGAGCAACAAAAGAATCCATCAGGCACCAGAAGAAAACAAATAATAAAAATTAGAGCTGAACTAAATGAATTAGAGAACAGAAAAACAATCGAAAGAATTAACAAAGCCAAAAGCTGGTTCTTTGAAAAAAGTAACAAAATTGATAAACCATTGGCTAGACTGACTAAAGAAATACAGGAAAGGAAACAAATAACCCGAATAAGAAATGAGAAGGACCACATCACAACAGAACCAAATGAAATTAAAAGAATCATTTCAGATTATTATGAAAAATTGTACTCTAACAAATTTGAAAACCTAGAAGAAATGGATGAATTCCTGGAAAAACACTACCTACCTAAACTAACACACTCAGAAGTAGAACAACTAAATAGACCCATAACAAAAAAAGAGATTGAAACGGTAATCAAAAAACTCCCAACAAAAAAAAGTCCTGGCCCGGACGGCTTCACTGCAGAGTTCTACCAAATTTTCAGAGAAGAGTTAACACCACTACTACTAAAGGTATTCCAAAGCATAGAAAATGACGGAATACTACCCAACTCATTCTATGAAGCCACCATCTCCCTGATACCAAAACCAGGTAAAGACATTACAAAAAAAGAAAATTATAGACCTATATCCCTCATGAACATTGATGCAAAAATCCTCAACAAAATTCTAGCCAATAGAATCCAACGACACATCAAAAAAATAATTCACCCTGATCAAGTGGGATTTATACCAGGTATGCAAGGCTGGTTTAATATCAGGAAAACCATTAACGTAATCCATCACATAAATAAAACAAAAGACAAAAACCACATGATCTTATCAATTGATGCAGAAAAGGCATTTGACAAAGTCCAACACCCATTCATGATAAAAACTCTTACCAAAATAGGAATTGAAGGAAAATTCCTCAACATAATAAGGGGCATCTATGCAAAGCCAACAGCCAATATCACTCTAAATGGAGAGAACCTGAAAGCATTTCCCTTGAGAACGGGAACCAGACAAGGATGCCCTTTATCACCGCTCTTATTCAACATCGTGTTGGAAGTCTTAGCCAGGGCAATCAGGCTAGACAAAGAAATAAAAGGTATCCGGATTGGCAAGGAAGAAGTAAAGTTATCACTATTTGCAGATGACATGATTATATACACAGAAAACCCTAAGGAATCCTCCAGAAAACTACTGAAACTAATAGAAGAGTTTGGCAGAGTCTCAGGTTATAAAATAAACATACAAAAATCACTTGGATTCCTCTACATCAACAAAAAGAACACCGAAAAGGAAATAATCAAATCAATACCATTCACAGTAACCCCCAAGAAGATAAGATACTTAGGAATAAATCTTACCAAGGATGTAAAAGACCTATACAAAGAAAACTACAAAGCTCTACTACAAGAAATTCAAAAGGACATACTTAAGTGGAAAAACATACCTTGCTCATGGATAGGAAGACTTAACATAGTAAAAATGTCTATTCTACCAAAAGCCATCTATACATTTAACGCACTTCCGATCCAAATACCAATGTCATATTTTAAGGGGATAGAGAAACAAATCACCAATTTCATATGGAAGGGAAAGAAGCCCCGGATAAGCAAAGCACTACTGAAAAAGAAGAAGAAAGTGGGAGGCCTCACCTTACCTGACTTCAGAACCTATTATACAGCCACAGTAGTCAAAACAGCCTGGTACTGGTACAACAACAGACACATAGACCAATGGAACAGAATTGAGAACCCAGACATAGATCCATCCACGTATGAGCAGCTGATATTTGACAAAGGACCAGTGTCAATTAACTGGGGAAAAGATAGCCTTTTTAACAAATGGTGCTGGCATAACTGGATATCCACTTGCAAAAAAATGAAACAGGACCCATACCTCACACCATGCACAAAAACTAACTCCAAGTGGATCAAAGACCTAAACATAAAGACTAAAACGATAAAGATCATGGAAGAAAAAATTGGGAGAACCCTAGGAGCCCTAATACAAGGTATAAACAGAATACAAAACATTACCAAAAATGATGAAGAGAAACCCGACAACTGGGAGCTCCTAAAAATCAAACACCTGTGCTCATCTAAAGACTTCACCAAAAGAGTAAAAAGACCACCTACAGATTGGGAAAGAATTTTCAGCTATGACATCTCAGACCAGCGCCTGATCTCTAAAATCTACATGATTCTGTCAAAACTCAACCACAAAAAGACAAACAACCCAATCAAGAAGTGGGCAAAGGATATGAACACACACTTCACTAAAGAAGATATTCAGGCAGCCAACAGATACATGAGAAAATGCTCTCGATCATTAGCCATTAGAGAAATGCAAATTAAAACTACGATGAGATTCCATCTCACACCAGCAAGGCTGGCATTAATCCAAAAAACACAAAATAATAAATGTTGGAGAGGCTGCGGAGAGATTGGAACTCTCATACACTGCTGGTGGGAATGTAAAATGGTACAACCACTTTGGAAATCTATCTGGCGTTATCTTAAACAGTTAGAAATAGAACTACCATACAACCCAGAAATCCCACTCCTAGGAATATACCCTAGAGATACAAGAGCCTTCATACAAACAGATATATGCACACCCATGTTTATTGCAGCTCTGTTTACAATAGCAAAAAGTTGGAAGCAACCAAGGTGTCCATCAACGGATGAATGGGTAAATAAATTGTGGTATATTCACACAATGGAATACTACGCATCGATAAAGAACAGTGACGAATCTCTGAAACATTTCATAACATGGAGGAACCTGGAAGGCATTATGCTGAGCGAAATTAGTCAGAGGCAAAAGGACAAATATTGTATAAGACCACTATTATAAGATCTTGAGAAATAGTAAACCTGAGAAGAACACATACTTTTGTGGTTACGAGGGGGGGAGGGAGGGAGGGTGGGAGAGGGTTTTTTATTGATTAATCAGTAGATAAGAACTGCTTTAGGTGAAGGGAAAGACAACACTCAATACATGGAAGGTCAGCTCAATTGGACTGAACCAAAAGCAGTTTCCGGGATAAAATGAATGCTTCAAAGGTCAGCGGAGCAAGCGCGGGGGTCTGGGGAACATGGTTTGCGGGGACTTCTAAGTCAATTGGCAAAATAATTCTATTATGAAATCATTCTGCATCCCACTTTGAAATGTGGCGTCTGGGGTCTTAAATGCTAACAAGCAGCCATCTAAGATGCAGCAATTGGTCTCAACCCACCTGGAGCAAAGGAAAATGAAGAACACCAAGCCCACATGACAACTAAGAGCCCAAGAGACAGAAAGGGCCACATGAACCAGAGACCTGCATCATCCTGAGACCAGAAGAACTAGTTGGTGCCCGGCCACAATCGATGACTGCCCTGACAGGGAGCTCAGCAGAGGACCCCTGAGGGAGCAGGAGATCAGTAGGATGCAGACCCCAAATTCTCATAAGAAGACCAAACTTAATGGTCTGACTGAGACTGGAGGAATCCCGGCGGCCATGCTCCCCAGACCTTCAGTTGACACAGGACAGGAACCATCCCCGAAGACAACTCATCAGAAATGAAAGGGACTGGTCAGCGGGTGGGAGAGAGATGCTGATGAAGAGTGAGCTAATTATATCAGGTGGACACTTGAGATTGTGTTGGCAACTCTTGCCTGGAGGGGGGATGGGAGGATAGAGAGAGAGGGAAGCCGGCAAAATTGTCAAGAAAGGTGAGACTGAAAGGGCTGACTCAAGACGGGGAGAGTAAGTGGGAGTAGGGAGTGAGATGTATGTAAACTTATATGTGACAGACTGATTGGATTTGTAAACGTTCACTTGAAGCTTAATAAAAGTTATTATAAAAAAAAAAAAAAGTTAATTTATGAAAGTTGAGTACTTCTACCTCAAGTTTTTAAAATATATCTTATAAAATGTAGGAATTTTTTTCTTTCTAATTACTGGGAAAAGAAAAATTCCTTTTTTCAGACTGTGTATTTTTCCTGTCTGAGAAACATCTAAAGACACAAAATTCTTGAATGACTTTTTTAAAAATGGATGCATTGTTATCTTCACCAACCATTTCATGTGTTTTCCAACAATTTTCACAGTAACTGTAAACTTTCTATTAAAGGAAGGGGACAGTATGGATAAAAAGAACTGGAAGGTCAATGTGGATAAAAAGAACTTTTATTTCAATGATTAGAGTCCACATTTTTAGATTTCAGGCTTTTACCTTGTTTGGGCGGTCTCAGGAGGAAGGCTTGACCATAACGTGAACTTGTTCGAGGTCCCTCATAGATAAAGTCCTAGAATATTGGTGGAGGTCACAGTCTTAGCAGACTCATAATCTAGAGAAAGAGAGAGCCTTTTTCCTCTACCTTCTCTCAGTGAGTAAGCAGATTTTCAGGGTTTATATATCAATTCCCCACCTTGATCTCATACGGTAAGTCCCAGCATGATCTCAAAAACTAGTATGTTATATCTTCTCTCCAAGGTTAGAGATTAGCTGAATGTCACCTATTTTCTATGAAGTTAGACATTAATGAGGTTGTTTATACATATGTCTCAAGGCTAGTTTACAAATATTAACTATGTTATGTTTTCTTTTATTACAGCATGCCAGGTCAAAGTAAACTTAATTTTTTTTTGTTCATTTTGTCTGTTTATTTTAACCACATTCCTCACATACTTCTATGTTTCTAAGTTCAAAATTTTTCCAAATAACTTTTTAATGATTTTTACAAGTTTTTAATAACTTATAGGTAATGTTAGAGAGCATCACACAAGTATACATACTTCTATTTTTTCAGTTTATAGTATGAGTGCTTATACATATGTATCTTGAAAGCATAATAGTGACACATACTTTATTTAATTTAAAACTATTGTAGAAACATACAGAACAGTTACAATTTATTGTTTTAACATCTGCATCCCCTTCCAAGTTATGACCTTCATAAATGACTACATTTTACTCATGTATTACATAAGTAGAGTCCCTGGATGGCACAAACAGCTAAGGGCTAGGCTACTTTCTGAAAGTTTGGTGGTTTAAGTCCATGGAAAAAATGCCAAATGATCTGTTTCTGAAATATCACAGCCCTTGAAAACTCTGTGGAGATGGAGTGCTGTTCTACTCTACATGAGATTGCCATGATTTGGAATTGACTCAACAAGTGTTTTATATTTTTTCTTTGTTTACTCCATAAGCATATCACACAGTACATGTAACATAGTAAGCATTTTATTCTTTAATCAACAAATATTTTTTGAGAATCTGTTTTAGGACAAGTATTATACAGATAGAGAGAGGTAGAAATAATTTGGCAGATTGGGATCCTGTTGTTTCTAGTTCATATTCTACTGGAAGGTAGGGAAATAAATTTATACCTAAACCTATGATATAATGTCAGGTAATAATAAATGGGATACATTAAACTCAAGCAGAATGAAGGAATAATGAGTTACTGGATGGGCTACATAGGTTGGGAAAGTTGTCACCTATATAAAATGAAGACAGATTAACAAAGTCACGAATGATACAAAGAAACAAGTCAAGTAAAGATCTGGGGAAAGTTTTTCCAGATTGAAAAAAAATAACTATTGTAAAGGCCCTTGGTCAAAAATGACCTTCATGGGTTCAAGGACAAAAAGTCCAAAGGAACTGAATCAGAATGAGTAGATAAATAAAAGATAGAAGATAGAGTCAGTGACTTAGGCTAGGCTCATGTTAGGTAGGGCCTTGAAAACTAGACAATTAAGTTTTACTCTAGTCTGTAGTCACTGGAATGTTTTCAACAGAGTAGAAATATGATTTAATTTATGTCTCCAAAACATGACTTTGGATTCTGTGTAGAATATAGGTAACAAATCAGGTGAAATTAAGCAGACCAATTTGTTAATAAGTTATTAAAGAAATTTGAAAATGAGATGATGATGGTTTGGAGAAGCAGAAGTGGAAGTACTTAGAAAAGAACATATTTGAAAGCTTATGGTTTTGCTCACAGGTCTGCTTGAGAGAATCCATGTACAATTTAACAGACAGAGAGAGAGAGAGCAAGGATAAATCCTAGGTTTTTGATATCACTCACCGATACAGAGAATATTGAAGCAGAATCAGGTTGTTGAGTTAGGAAATCAAGTTTGACTATGTTAAGTGTCACATGTCTAATTAATGTTTAAATGAAAATGTTTAGAAGTGGGAACATCAAACTATAAATTCAGTATTTAAATATGATAGTCATCTGTGCATAAAAAATTTTGAATTCATTGGAATGTATATAGTCAGATAAGAAACAAATATAGGAAAGAAGAAAAAATCTGAAAACTGAGCAATTAGAAGTGGGGAATTGGAGGAGGAGTGAAGAAATTGGACAGAATAGGATAAGTTTAAAAGGGAGAAACAACCAATAAATACTTTTGTTTGGGAAATTATGTGAGAAAACTTTTTCCAAAGAAAGAATGGGATAACTCAGCACTTCTGGCCAATACAATGCCATAGACAGAAACACCATGCCGTCTCTCCACTGCAAAGACCTGAGAAACAAAGTAAAACTGAGAGAAACATCATTCCTGGGACCCAAAGTGTCAAATGAAGACATAAAGAACTCAACCAAACACCAGATGGAATAAAAAACTGATGGAGAACGAGGAAAGATACGTGTGGAGGTCCCCTATCAGCTAACAAAGCACGGATTCACAATCTTGGACTCCTGTCAGGGATCAGCAGACAGGAAGCATGGGAAAACAACTTCATGGAGCTTCTAGCCGGAGACAGGGCACCCAGTTACTAGCAATACATGCTTTCCCACTTCCCATCCTCTCCCCACTGCTCTACCCCCTAGCATCTTGGATGGCTGCAGTGGCTCACCAGCCAGGAATTGCAGTGTCCCTGCAGCTTGGATTCACCCCATCCACTTTGGAGAAGGGCAGACTGGAAGTACAGGAAAGCAGCTTCTCAAAGTCCCCAGCAGGAGACAGAGCACCTGTAACAAGTGATATATGCTTTCCTAACCCCTATCCTTCCTTCCCTCGCCCTTCAGCCTCCTCTGCTTCCTGCCAGACAGTCCTTTGGCCAGGAGTCAACTGTTTTGGCCCAGGGCTGCTTGGATTTGCCCCACCCACACTGGCTGGCTCCCTGAGTTGTTGTTGCTTCTTTCTTTTCTTTTGGTTTCTTCCATGCCTCCCACCACCTCTCCCTTCTTTCTCTCAAACATCTGGCTCTGTGTGCCATCTTTACTTCTTCTTGAAAGGCTGGGAAGCCCCACCTGACTGGGGAAATACTCCTCTGACCCATGATACCATGCTAGTGAGATCCCTGGGGCTTTTTTTTTTTTTTTGCTTGTTTTGTTTTGCTTTATTCTGTTTTGTTTTGTTTGATTCTTTTCTTTTCCTTTTCTCAGCTTGGGAGCTTCTTCTAGCCAGGCTGCAATGCACAGCTTAGAAGCCACTCCCCCAATCTGTGCAGCCAGTTATGTGGGATCCCTGGGAGCATTTCTTTTTTTCTTTCTTTCTCCCCCCCTTCTGTCTTTCTTCATTTCTCAGTTCTTGTCTCCCTATACTTACCTTCTTTTCCTGTCTCCTGAATATCTGGTGCCCTGTCACAGCTGTACCCCCCTTTAGCCAGGCTATACTGTGCAGCCTGGGAGGCCCTTTCCTGGTCTTGGAAGCCACACAAGAGAGACCCCTGGGGGCTTTTCTTTTTTCCTTTTCTTTCCTTTCCAAATTTTTATCTAGTTTTTTCTCCTTTTTCTTTTCTCCATTTCTCAGTTTCTCATCTTTCCACTCCAATGGCAAACTCCCTTAGCAACATTTTCCCCCCTTTGTTTGGTTCTGGCCCCTGTTTCTCTCCTCTCTCTCTGCTATTTCCCATACACACATTAGCTCCATAAATGAAAACCTTGCCACTCTTACTTGCCTACTTGTACCGTGCACTGTACATCACACCCCCAAGCAACACAGGCATGGCCTACTGGAACTTGTCCAAAAATGATTCCAGGTTGGCTCTAGTACGTGCCACAAACAACCCATGCCTGCCCCTCCCCTTCAGCTGAACCTGCCCTGCTGCACCATAGCTGAGTGACTGGCCCTTCCCATTGGACAAAGAGCTGAAAATCTCATGATTACAGATGAATAATGCGTAGCCTGCCTGCTCAGATATAACCAAATAAAACAAAAAAGTAGGAAGAAACAAACAAAATTACAATCAATAAATGAGGAAAATAACTACGGAATGCCCCAAAGACAGCAGACATTATCAAAACATATTTAAAAAAAAAAAGACAGTAAGTTTCCAGTAGGTATTCAAAATAAAACACCAGACGACTTTCCAGTAGAAGAAAAGGCACTAGAATTACCTGACAGGGAATTCAAATCTCTAATATTCAGACCTATCCAAGAGTTGAAGCAAAAAGCAGACAAAAATAGGCACATCTATGGAAAGGGCTGACAAATTCATGGAAATTACAGACAAAAAAAATGGAAGAATTCAGGAAAATAATACAGGAACAAAATTCCAAAATAAATTCACAACTAGAAATCATACAAAAACAACAATTAGAAGTCCAAAAGATAAACAAGATTTCAAAAATGGACAGTGTCATAGAAGGGCTGAGGAACAGGTTTGGAATAATGGAAGACAGGATCAGTTAAAAAGGAAGACAAACACTTGGATACAACTCTGAGAAAAAATCAGAAAAAAAGAATGAAGAAAAATGAGGAAACCCTGAGAATTATGTGGAATATAATCAAAAGCAAAAATTTTCTAGTGATCAGAGTTCCAGAACAGGAAGAAAAAATAGAAGACACAGAGAGCATCACTGGAGAATTGCTGACAGAAAACTTCCCTAATATCATGGAAGATGAAAAGCTAACCATTCAAGAAGCACAACAAACCCCATATAGGAGAGATCCCAAAAGAAAAACATCAAGGCATATCATAATCACACTTGCTAAAACCAAAGACAAAGAAAAAATCCTAAGAGCAGCTTGAGAGAAACAAAAAGCCACATACAGAGGATAAAAAAAATAGGATTACACTCTGATTACTCTGCAGAAACAATGCAGGCAAGAAGGCAATGGGAAGACATATACAAAACCTCAAAAGAAAAAAAAAAAATTGCCAACCAAGAGTAATATACCCTGCAAAATTTTAATTCAAATATGATGGTGAAATTAGGATATTTCCAGATAAATAGAAATTAAGGGAATATGTAAAAGCCAAACCAAACTTACAAGAATTATTAAAAGGAGTCTTTTGGTCTAAAAACAAACAACATCAGACCACAGCCTGAATCTAGGACACAAGTTTGTACTAGAAAGATACCAACTAGGAAACAAGCTCTCAAGGACTATCCAAAACAATTGCAACAGGGAACCAGAGAGGTTAATCTGTAAATGACCACAACATCAGAAAACACAAGAGGGAATAAAGAGTACAGGTTTAGAACTTTCTAATGGAGAGGAAGGCAACGTGATACCAAATAATAATAGATTGGTTCAAACCTAGGAAGATAAGGGTAAATTTCAAGGTAACTACAAAGAAAGTTAACAAAACTACTCATCAAAATAAAGAAGAAAAACAAAAAGCCTCAATAAAAACAAAATCTACAAAAACAAAAAAAATGAAAAAGAAATCTACAAACAAAAGGAACTCAGCACAGGAGAATAAGAGGAACAAAGAAAATGTTAGTATCACAAAAAAAAGTACTACAAAATGACAGCATTAAACTCACAGCTATCAATAAATACACTTAATGCAAATGACCTAAATGCACCCATAAAGAGACACAGAGAGTCAGAATAGATAAAAAAAAAAAAACCGGGGTCCAAGGGAAGCGGTCTACAAGAGACACACCTTAGAAACAAAGATGTGAACTTATTAAAAATCAAAGGATGGAAAAAATATATGAACCAAATAACTACCAAAAAGAGCAGGAGTGGCAATGGCAATTTCAGATTAATTAGACTTTAAAACCAAATTCACCATAAAAAACAAAGAAGGGTATTATATAATGATTAATGGGATAATACATCATGAAGATTTAACCATAATAAACATCTACGTACTCAATAACAGGGCTCCAAAATACATAAAACAAACTAACAGCACTGAAATGGGAAATTGGCATTTCCACAATAATAGCAGGAGGCTTCAACACACCAATCTTGGTAAAGGACAGAACATCTAGAAAGAAACTCAGCAAAGATACGGAAGCGCTAAAGAGCACCATCAGCCAACTTGACCTCATAGACATATATAGAACACTCCACCCAATAGTTGCATATTACACATTCTTATCCAATGCACATGGAATGCTCTCCAGAACAGAACCACATCTTAGGCCACAGAGCAACCCTCAACAAAATCCAAAACATTGAGTTAATAGCAAGCACCTTCTCTGACCACAATACCATCAAAGTAGAAATTAACAGGAAGAGTAGGGGAAAAAAAAATCAATAACGTGGAACCTGAATAACACCTTTCTTAAAAACCACTGGGTGTCATGGAATGGACTGGACAATGGGTTGGAGAGAGATGCTAATGAGGAGTGAGCTACTTGTATCAGGTGGACACTTGAGACTGTGTTGGCCTCTCCTGTCTGGAGGGGAGCTGGGAGGGTAGAGAGGGTTAGAAACTGGCAAAATGGTCACGAAAGGAGAGACTGGAAGGAGAGAGAGGGCTGTCCCATTAGGAAGAGAGTAAATGGGAGTATGTAGTAAGGTGTATGTAAGTTTATATGTGAGAGACTGACTTGATTTGTAAACTCTCACTTAACAAAAAGCACAATAAAAATTATTTAAAAAAAAAAACTGGAAGGCGGGGCCAAGATGGCGGACTAGGTGGACACTACCGCGGATCCCTCTTGCAACAAAGACTCGGAAAAACAAGTGAATCGATCACATACATAACAATCTACGAACTCTGAACAATAAACACAGATTTGGAGACAGAGAAAGAACAAATATGGGGAGACAGCGATTGTTTCCAGAGCCAGGAACCAGCGTACCAGGCGGCTCCATTAACATCCGAATAGCCTGAGCCAGAGGGAGAACTCTGATAGGGATCTGACTGCATTTTTTTTTTAGTGGATTTTCTGGAAAAACTAGTTTCCCAGTGATGGCTTGGAGACAACAGTCCATATCAAACCACATAAAGAAGCAGACCATGACAGCTTCTCCAACCTCCCAAACAAAAGAATCAAAATCTTTCCCAAATGAAGATACAATCCTGGAATTATCAGACACAGAACATAAAAAACTAATTCACAGAATGCTTAAAGATATCACAAATGAAATTAGGCTAACTGCAGAAAAAGCCAAGGAACACACTGATAAAACTGTTAAAGGACTCAAAAAGATTTTTCAAGAACATAGTGGAAAAATTAATAAGTTGCAAGAATCCATACAGAGACAGCATGTAGAAATCCAAAAGATTAACAATAAAATTACAGAATTAGACAACGCAATAGGAAGTCAGAGGAGCAGACTCGAGCAATTAGAATGTAGACTGGGACATCTGGAGGACCAGGGAATTAACACCAACATAGCTGAAAAAAAATCAGATAAAAGAATTAAAAAAAATGAAGAAACCCTAAGAATCATGTGGGACTCTATCAAGAAGGATAACTTGTGAGTGATTGGAGTCCCAGAACAGGGAGGGGGGACAGAAAACACAGAGAAAATAGTTGAAGAACTCCTGACACAAAACTTCCCTGACATCATGAAAGACGAAAGGATATCTATCCAAGATGCTCATCGAACCCCATTTAAGATTGATCCAAAAAGAAAAACACCAATACATATTACCATCAAACTTGCCAAAACCAAAGATAAACAGAAAATTTTAAAAGCAGCCAGGGAGAAAAGAAAGGTTTCCTTCAAGGGAGAAAAAATAAGAATAAGTTCAGACTACTCTTTTTTTTTTTACTCAGCAGAAACCATGCAGGCAAGAAGGGAATGGGACGACGTATACAGAGCACTGAAGGAAAAAAACTGCCAACCAAGGATCATATATCCAGCAAAACTCTCTCCGAAATATGAAGGAGAAATTAAGATATTTACAGATAAACACAAGTTTAGAGAATTTGCAAAAACCAAACCAAGGCTACAAGAAATGCTAAAGGAGATTGTTTGGCCAAATGACCAATAATATCAGGTACCAGCACAATACAAGGTCACAAAACAGAACGTCCTGATATCAACTCAAACAGGGAAAGCACAAAAACAAACAAATTAAGATTAATTTTAATAAATAAATAAAATAATACACATAACAGGGAATCATGGAAGTCAATAAGTAAAAGATCACAATAATCAAAAAGATAGACTAAATACAGGAGGCATTGAACTGCCAGATGGCGAGTGATACAAGGCGATATAGAACGATACAAGTTAGGTTTTTACTTAGAAAAATAGGGGTAAATAATAAGGTAACCACAAAAAGGAATATCAACTCCATAACTCAAGAAAAAAGCCAAAAAAAGTAACGACTCAACTAACATAAAGTTAAACATTATGAAAATGAGGATCCCACAATCTACTAAGAAAAATGTCTCAGCACAAAAAAAGTATGTGGAAAAATGAAATGGCGAACAACACACATGAAAAGGCATCAAAATGACAGCACTAAAAACTTATTTATCTATAATTGTGCTGAATGTAAATGGACTAAATGCACCAATAAAGAGACAGAGAGTCACAGACTGGATAAAGAAACACGATCCATCTATATGCTGCCTACAAGAGACACACCTTAGACTTAGAGACACAAACAAACTAAAACTCAAAGGATGGAAAAAAATATATCAAGCAAACAATAAGCAAAAAAGAGGAGGAGTAGCAATATTAATTTCTGACAAAATAGACTTTAGACTTAAATCCACCACAAAGGATAAAGAAGGACACTATATAATGATAAAAGGGACAATTGATCAGGAAGACATAACCATATTAAATATTTATGCACCCAATGACAGGGCTGCAAGATACATAAATCAAATTTTAACAGAATTGAAAAGTGAGATAGACACCTCCACATTTACAGTAGGAGACTTCAACACACCACTTTCGGAGAAGGACAGGACATCCAGTAAGAAGCTCAATAGAGACACGGAAGACCTACTTACAACAATCAACCAACTTGACCTCATTGACTTATATAGAACTCTCCACCCAACTGCTGCAAAATATACTTTTTTTTTCTAGTGCACATGGAATATTCTCTAGAATAGACCACATATTAGGTCATAAAACAAATCTTTGCAGAGTCCAAAACATCGAAATATTACAAAGCATCTTCTCAGACCACAAGGCAATGAAACTAGAGATCAATACAGAAAAACTAGGGAAAAGAAATCAAATACTTGGAAAATGAACAATACCCTCCTGAAAAAAGACTGGGTTATAGAAGACATTAAGGAGGGAATAAGGAAATTCTTAGAATGCAACGAGAATGAAAATACTTCCTATCAAAACCTCTGGGACACAGCAAAAGCAGTGCTCAGAGGCCAATTTATATCAATAAATGCACACATACAAAAAGAAGAAAGAGCCAAAATCAGAGAACTGTCCCGACAACTTGAACAAATAGAAAGTGAGCAACAAAAGAACCCATCAGGCACCAGAAGAAAACAAATAATAAAAATTAGAGCTGAACTAAATGAATTAGAGAACAGAAAAACAATTGAAAGAATTAACAAAGCCAAAAGCTGGTTCTTTGAAAAAAGTAACAAAATTGATAAACCATTGGCTAGACTGACTAAAGAAAAACAGGAAAGGAAACAAATAACCTGAATAAGAAACGAGAAGGACCACATCACAACAGAGCCAAATGAAATTAAAAGAATCATTTCAGATTACTACGAAAAATTGTACTCTAACAAATTTGAAAACCTAGAAGAAATGGATAAATTCCTGGAAAAACACTACCTACCTAAACTAACACATTCAGAAGTAGAACAACTAAATAGACCCATAACAAAAAAAGAGATTGAAACGGTAATCAAAAAACTTCCAACAAAAAAAAAGCCCTGGCCCGGACGGCTTCACTGCAGAGTTCTACCAAACCTTCAGAGAAGACTTAACACCACTACTACTGAAGGTATTTCAAAGAATAGAAAATGACGGAACACTACCCAACTCATTCTATGAAGCTACCATCTCCCTGATACCAAAACCAGGTAAAGACATTACAAAAAAAGAAAATTATAGACCTATATCCCTCATGAACATTGATGCAAAAATCCTCAACAAAATTCTAGCCAATAGAATCCAACAACACATCAAAAAAATAATTCACCCTGATCAAGTGGGATTTATACCAGGTATGCAAGGCTGGTTTAATATTAGAAAAACCATTAATGTAATCCATCACATAAATAAAACAAAAGATAAAAACCACATGATCTTATCAATAGATGCAGAAAAGGCATTTGACAAAGTTCAACACCCATTTATGATAAAAACTCTTACCAAAATAGGAATTGAAGGAAAATTCCTCAACATAATAAAGGGCATCTATGCAAAGCCAACAGCCAGTATCACTCTAAATGGAGAGAACCTGAAAGCATTTCCCTTGAGAACGGGAACCAGACAAGGATGCCCTTTATCACCACTCTTATTCAACATCGTACTTGAAGTCCTAGCCAGGGCAATTAGGCTAGACAAAGAAATAAAGGGCATCCAGATTGGCAAGGAGGAAGTAAAGCAATCACTATTTGCAGATGACATGATCGTATACATGGAAAACCCTAAGGAATACTCCAGAAAACTACTGAAACTAATGGAAGAGTTTGGAAGAGTCTCAGGTTATAAAATAAACATACAAAAATCACTTGGATTCCTCTACATCAACAAAAAGAACACCGAAGAGGAAATAACCAAATCAATACCATTCACAGTAGCCCCCAAGAAGATAAAATACTTAGGAATAAATCTTACCAAGGATGTAAAAGACCTATACAAAGAAAACTACAAAGCTCTACTACAAGAAATTCAAAAGGACATACTTAAGTGGAAAAACATACCCTGTTCATGGATAGGAAGACTTAACATAGTAAAAATGTCTATTCTACCAAAAGCCATCTATACATATAACACACTTCCGATCCAAATTCCAATGTCATATTTTAAGGGGATAGAGAAACAAATCACCAATTTCATATGGAAGGGAAAGAAACCCCGGATAAGCAAAGCATTACTGAAAAAGAAGAAGAAAGTGGGAGGCCTCATTCTACCTGATTTCAGAACCTATTATACAGCTACAGTAGTCAAAACAGCCTGGTACTGGTACAACAACAGGCACATAGACCAATGGAACAGAATTGAGAACCCAGATATAAATCCATCCATGTATGAGCAGCTGATATTTGACAAAGGACCAGTGTCAGTTAATTGGGGAAAGGATAGTCTTTTTAACAAATGGTGCTGGCATAACTGGATATCCATTTGCAAAAAAATTAAACAAGACCCATATCTCACACCATGCACAAAAACTAACTCCAAGTGGATCAAAGACCTAAACATAAAGACTAGAACGATAAAGATCATGGAAGAAAAAATAGGGACAACCCTAGAAGCCCTAATACAGGGCATAAACAGAATACAAAACAATACCAAAAATGATGAAGAGAAACCCGATAACTGGGAGCTCCCAAAAAATCAAACACCTATGCTCATCTAAAGACTTCACCAAAAGAGTAAAAAGACCACCTACAGACTGGGAAAGAATATTCAGCTATGACATCTCAGACCAGCGCCTGATCTCTAAAATCTACATGATTCTGTCAAAACTCAACCACAAAAAGACAAACAACCCAATCAAGAAGTGGGCAAAGGATATGAACACACATTTCACTAAAGAAGATATTCAGGCAGCCAACAGATACATGAGAAAATGCTCCCGATCATTAGCCATTAGAGAAATGCAAATTAAAACTACAATGAGATTCCATCTCACACCAACTAGACTGGCATTAATCCAAAAAACACAAAATAATAAATGTTGGAGAGGCTGTGGAGAGATTGGAACTCTCATATACTGCTGGTGGGAATGTAAAATGGTACAACCACTTTGGAAATCCATCTGGCGTTATCTTAAACAGTTAGAAATAGAACTACCATACAATCCAGAAATCCCACTCCTCGGAATATACCCTAGAGATACAAGAGCCTTCACACAAACAGATATATGCACACCCATGTTTATTGCAGCTCTGTTTACAATAGCAAAAAGCTGGAAGCAACCAAGGTGTCCGTCAATGGATGAATGGGTAAATAAATTGTGGTATATTCACACAATGGAATACTACGCATCGATAAAGAATAGTGACGAATCTCTGAAACATTTCATAACATGGAGGAATCTGGAAGGCATTATGCTGAGCGAAATGAGTCAGTTGCAAAAGGACAAATATTGTATAAGACCACTATTATAAGATCTTGAGAAATAGAAAAAATTGAGAAGAACACATACTTTTGTGGTTACAAAGAGGGGAGGGAGGGAGGGAGGGAGAGGGTTTTTTATTGATCAATCAGTAGATAAGAACTGCTTTGGGTGAAGGGAAAGACAACACTCAATACAAGGAAGGTCAGCCCAATTGGACTGGACTAAAAGCGAAGAGGTTTCTGGGATAAAATGAATGCTTCAAAGGTCAGCGGAGCAGGGGCTGGGGTCTGGGGAACATGGTTTGAGGGGACTTCTAAGTCAATCAGCAAAATAATTCTATTATGAAAACATTCTGCATCCCACTTTGAAATGTGGCGCCTGGGGTCCTAAATGCTAACAAGTGGCCATCTAAGATACATCAATTGGTCTCAACCCACCTGGAGCAAAGGAAAATGAAGAACACCAAGGTCACATGACAACTAAGAACCCAAGAGACAGAAAGGGCCACATGAACCAGAGACCTACATCATCCTGAGACCAGAAGAACTAGTTGGTGCCCTGCCACAATCGATGACTGCCCTGTCAGGGAGCACAACAGAGAACTCCTGAGGGAGCAGGAGATCGGTGGGATACAGACCCCAAATTCTCATAAAAAGACCATACTTAATGGTCTGACTGCGACTATAGGAATCCCGGCAGCAATGCTCCCCAGACCTTCTGTTGGCACAGGACAGGAACCATCCCCGAAGACAACTCATCAGACATGAAAGGGACTGGTCGGGGGGGTGCGGGGGGAGAGATGCTGATGAAGAGTGAGCTAATTAAATCAGGTGGACACTGGAGAGTGTGTTGGCAGCTCTTGACTGGAGGGGGGATGGGAAGATAGAGAGAGGGAAGATGGCAAAATTGGCACAAAATGAGAGACTGAAAGGGCTGACTCAATAGGGGGAGAGCAAGTGGGAGAAGGGAGTAAGATGTATGTAAACTTACATGTGACAGACTGATTGGAATTGTAAATGTTCACTTGAAGCTTAATAAAAGTTAATTAAAAAAAAAAACTGGGTAATAGAGGAAATCAGAGATATAATAAAAAAAAAAAATTCTTGGAATTAAACGAGAATGAAAACACATCATACCAAAACCTTTGAGGCACAGCAAAGGCAGTCCTCAGAGGCCAATTTATATCAACAGATGCACCCATCAAAAATGAAGAAAGGGACAAAATCAAAACATTAGCTACACAACTTGAACAAATAGAAAACAGCAAAAGCCCACAGATACCAGAAGAAAGGGCATAATAAAGATCAGAGCATAAATAAATGAAATGCACATCCATGTTCATTGCAACATTGTTCACAATAGCAAAAAGATGGAAACAACATAAATGTCCATCAACAGATAAATGGATAGTGGTTCGTACACACAATGGAGTGTTACACAACAATAAAGAACAAGGATGAATCTGTGAAGCATCTCATAACATGGATGAATCTGGAGGGCATTATGCTGAGTGAAATAAGTCAATCACAAAAGGACAAATACTGTATGAGACCGTTACTGTAAAAACTCATGAAAAGGTTTACATACAAAAAGGAACAATCTTTGATGGTTATGATGGAGGGGAGGCGTGGGAATGGAAAAACACTTAATAGATAAGTGGTAACTTTGGTGAAGGATAAGACAGTACACAATACTGGGAAAGCCAGTACAACTTATCCAAGTCAGGGTCATGGTAGCTCCACAGATATATCCAAACTCCTTATGGGGCCGAATTGCTGGGCTAAGGGCTGTAGGGACCATGGTCTCAGGAAACCTCTAGCTCAATTGGCCTATAGAGTTTGTAAAGAATATGTTCTACATTTTACTTTGGTAAGTAGCTTCTGGAGTCTTAAAAGCCTGTGAGTGGCCATCTAGGATATGCCACTGGTCTCATTCCTTTGGGAGCAATGAAGAATGAAGAAAACTAAAGATACAAGGGTAAAATTTGTCCAAAGGACTAATGGACCACATATATCACAGCCTCCATCAGGGTGAGTCCAGTACAACTAGATGTTGCCCGTCTACCACCATTGACTGGGATCACAATAGAGGGTCTTGAACAGAGCTGGAGAAAAATGTAGAACAAAATTGTAACTCAGAAAGGAAGACTAGATTTGCTGGCCTGACAGAGACTGGAGAAACCCTGAGAGTAAGGCCTCTGGACACACTTTCAGCTCAGTAATTAAATCACTCCTGAGGTTCACCCTACAGCCAAAGATTGAACAGACCCATGGAACAAAATAAGACTAAATGGGCCACTGGCCCTGGGGCAGGGACTGGAAGGGAGGAGGGAACAGGAAATCTGGTAATAGGGAACCCAGGGTTGAGAAGGGAGACTGTTGACATATTGTGGGGTTGTTAATCAATGTCATACAACAATGTGTGTACTAATTGTTTCATGAGAAACCTTCATCTAAAGTACAATAAAAAAAGAAAAAAAGAGGGAAAGGTGTGTTGTTTATAACAGTACTGGAATTCAACTATGATGTCAGCCAAAACTGGGCATTAGAGGTGGCCAGTGAAGATTTTGGTGACATAAATGTTAAGTGCAAAAATGATAATGATTTAAAAAAAAAATCTGATTATTAAAGCCTACTGTGCGGTGTGAAGTAGATAGTATAGCACGGCTTTTCCCAAACACTCAGAAAATTTTGATCAATGAAAAGGAAATAGATTTTCCCTAAAAAGACACATCAGTAGTCACTTAAGTTTAAGGTCCACTGAGTTCACCAAATTGAAATAGGACTTGCTTGATAACTTTTTTTTAATTTTATATTTCATAATTCCATGACAAATCAGAGTCATTAGTAAACTATAAGGGCAATTTAAATGTTACATTTCATGATATCATTTTTTGGAAGTAGGGTCATATTAAAAAAATTCTGTACAATTTAGATAATATGATACATCTAATTTTCAAATATTGGAACACATTTCCTTTTCATTTTACTTCTCTTCTGTAACTGTTTTTACATAATACCCTTCACCATTCTTTGCTTTGTCTTAGGTTAATAAAGTAAGTGTTCTGAGATTTATTTTGTGAGATACACATAGCTAATGTATTACTTTTTCTGTGATAATCAGGCACAAAATACCTGTCGCTTTATTGGTTGTAATGTCACACTTAAAAGAAGCAAAAACAGCTTGTATATTTGAATATGATCTTAGATTTCAAACAACACTCCTTTTGTTCCAATGAAGGGTGTTAACGTTTTAAGTAAACACGAATAAAACAAGGCAAAACAGAAAAAAATTTCAAGTTTCTTCAAGGTGTTGCTAAAGACAAAGAATGTGAGTGAAATGCACAACATCACTCATGGTAGCTGAAGAGACAATGTGTGAAATCAAGAATGCTGTTTTCATTTTTCAGATGGCATGGACAAAATATAAAGCATAACCAAATTTCGTCTACCAGAAAGAAGGCTGAGCAAATACCCTCCAGTGTTTTCATATTTTTCTCCTCTTTTAGTTCAACAATTGAGGCTGCTGCAAGCTCCTTGTGCTAATAACTTAATTAGCAATTCATTGTACCTAGCTCTGAAGCCTGATGCCATTGTTGGAAATAACTTTGAGAATGAAGGCAGCTCCACTTTGTTGAATGATTTCCATCTCTACAACCGGCTCTGGAAATCTAGGAGCATCACCTGGGCTTTCCTTTGTCAGCCCACAACGTATCACCAGGCTCAGATTAATATCTAAGCCCCCTGTGCTCTCTGTGCCCACCCACCTTGCAGCTGTAATCACATTCTGAAATAGGGAATGCGGTTTTATCTAAGTGCTCCAAATCCACTGCCTCAAAAAAGGATGCCACAGGACAGAAGTGTCTTTTATTGAAATGAGCTGAGAGCATTTACATCTACTCACAAATGACTAATTGTGCCTGGAGCCAGGTGCACAAAGCAAATTATTTGATTTTGCTTTCATAGTTTTTAAGGAATAAAAGGTACATTGTATACCAAGAATCACCATATTGCTTTTCAAGATGTATTTATTGTTTCTAGGAATGATACCTGCTTTCTACTTATTATTCTAGTTAAATTTCCTTGTATTCTTTTCTTTTTACTGTTTTTATTTCCATATTGAATTTTATTCAGTGGAGCAAATGAAACTGCATTTTATAAAATCCTCTGTTGATTCATATATAAATATCAGGAAATGTAGGGCCTAAACGGAGATCGGCATTTATTTTGTGTAGTGCACTTGGTTCAATTTCATTCAAACTGAGTAACATAATGGCCATCAATAGATCAGAGCTTATGAATATGCATATTATAAAACTCATCCTCAAGATCTGTTCTAGAGCCATTCTTATACAAAAATCTGTATAAATGAGAGTTTAATAAGAGAAAAATATCAATAGAGTATATATATATTAAGGGTTTTATTGCAAGGAATTGGCTTAGGTGAATGCGGAGTCTGATTAAGAAAAGTCCAAAATCCATAGAGTAGGCTGTCAGGAGAGTAAGATGAAACTTTTGTGTCCAAGGTGAAGCTGCAGTCCACAGTCATTTCTTCTTCTTAAGGAAAGCCTCAGTTCTCTTCTTAACTCTTTAAAGATCCTTAGGATAACATTTGCCCATCAATTTTTCCTGGCTTTCAGGGTCTTTGGGAGCCTAGTTTTTCCTCTGAAAGTGTTTGCTACACTCCACTGGGAATTTACATAATGGCGAAGTTGAAGGAAACATTCTTTGAAGCAAAGTGGCAGGGGTATCAGGATTACATGTAAGGTAGTGTGCATCCAGGAAGTGTGATTAGGTAAAAATTTTGTCCCTTTTGGATTTTGTACAGCTAGATAAGCCTTGTAAGCATGTTTATGTTTTCCTGTGTGATAGTTAGGGAGCCCTGGAGGATTTTGTTTGATTTGGCTTTGTTCTGTGTTTTATGTTTTAAAAACCAGAGGTGCCTCATGGAACCTAATGGAGGCCTTCCCACAATACATCCTGCCCCTCAGAGGGGGATACCCACTAATTATGGGGTTTAAGAAACCTCGAGTTCTGAGGTAACCATGTAGTCCCAGATAATATTTCTCAAAATCCTATTACTAACCCAAAATTTAAACACACTCCATGACTTAGCATACTTCCATTAAAGAAAACATGGTACCAAAAAAAAAAAAAAGAAAAAAATTTCATAGCAGAAAATAACTGGGTCTTGAAAAGGTTTTAAGGCCTCTTATTCTGATTGAATCACACCCACCAGTTTATCTAGGATAATCTCCTAAAAGTCAACTGATTGTGAGTGTTAATCACATCTATAAAATACCTCCACAACAACACCTAAATTAGTGTTGGATTAAATAACTGGGACTCTAGCCTAGCCAAGCTGACACACAATCCTCACATTAACTTTTGTAGAATAATTTACATCTCTCTGGAGATTTTCCCTAATTTTTAAAATGAGACAATACATGCACAATCTCTCAAACTTTTCTTAGCTGTCTATTTCTTTTGAACTTCCAGATCATATCCCACTGAATTCCAATAGTTTATAAATCGTATGGAACAGTGGCATAACTAGGGTTGGTGTCACCCAGTGTGATAACTCAGAGTGTCACTCCTGCCAAGGACCTCCTCTCATATCAGACCGTACAGAATCCTTTGTAATGTCTCTTATCAATTTTAATCATAGACTAATATGTGATAAATATAGTGGTAAATGGCTTAAATGTAGTATTTCTTAGATTACATGAATACTCACCACAGAATTGTTTTGTAAAACCTTTCAACATTGAATTACAACATTATTAGTTACAATATTATTAGTAATGGAGTGGAAGCCTTTTTTTAAATTTTTCTCCTTCTTTTCCTTGAATTACTACTTCATTGTCAAGAAAAGTTATTGATCCAGGTTCACCAATACTAACTACCATAATACTGTAGCTAAAACAGAAGAAAATTTGAGAAAATCAGCTACAAAGATGTTGTCAGCAACGAAAACAACAGCACATGCTTGTAGCCTGTCCAGGTGGAACCACATGATTGAAAGCGTCAGTGTACTTAGGTAATAATGACAGCTCTGACCAGAGTACATTACCAAACCAAAACCAAACCCGTTGCTGTTGAGTTGATTCCAACACATAGTGACATTACAAGGTTCAAAAAGTAAATTAGCATAGAATCTTAGTCTTGTAGGTATATATTGATACATGTAAGTTGGGCTTATTAAAAAAAATATTTTTCTTGTTATAACTAACCACAGGGATAGTTTTATTAAACATAATAAATTCCAGCTTAAACACTGCACAAAATTTTTATAGACAGTCATTTTGATGTCATCCCCTCTGAAAGTGTCACCTGGTGTGGTCTGCACCCTCCCATACCCCCTAATGACACCACTGGATACCTGGCCTCTACTCTATTCTCCCAGGTGACTTGTGGCAGGCTTTGAAAGCTTAAGTTCCTCAGTTATTTTGGAGGCAATGGTTTTGAAGGCTATGGAGGTGCAAAACCATTGAGAGACTGCTGAGAAAGTTTGCACAACTCCGCCCTCCACTATATGAAGTTGTTCTGGCCTAACTGGCCATACATGCACAGCAGCTAGAACTGGGAGCTAGTCTTCATCCTCAGGTAAAGTTTAGTGAACATGACTTGGCTTCTGAAGGTTTGAGCTTCTCCACTCAGTCTTTACATTCACGTTCATTCAGTTCCTTATGGCACACCTGAAGACAGACTCCTTTCTTATAAACTTGAAAAACATCCCAGTGGCCCTCTGCTGGCCCTGGATATTTCCAGAGGGAGGGGCTAGAGTCATATAATAGGGAAAACTCTGCTGGCCACACAGCAATCAAGGTGCTCAGCATGGAGAGATTTTCTTTTGGACACATCCTGGGGGAAATTGGTTCTGCTTGGGGCTCCCTCTAAAGGTGCAGCTGATGTGGTAGGCTAAGGAGGAAGTCACAGAGACATGTTGGACTTCTGGGTTGGGATGCTGCACCCTACAAATAATCTTTGTGGAGTGCAACCCAGAGACGTGGTTGGGCTGCACTGAGGCCAACTTGAATTCCTGGTTGAGGGAAAAGCAGAGCTTGGGAGGTAGAGGCAGAAGCAAAAGCCCTGAAGATTCTGGACATTTAGGCTGTATTTGCTGTTCTAGATGGAGGTCTGACCAAAGCTGACTTCCAAAATAAGGGCAGTCATGCTTTGATTTGTGCTGGTTGAGAATATTTGCTGTTCACAGGGCTGGTCTTCTTCTCTGGGCTAGATTGGGAGCTAGCAGTTTGAACTCAGGTCCATCAGTGAGTCCCAGATCTCTTTGCATGTGTAACACATGGACGCCATCAACTCAGTTTGCCAGGGTACTTACAGTCAGTGAGTAGCTCCATGTAAGGCTTTACTTCATAATCTTTATGGCCCACATTCATCCATGGATCTTTCATAATTTGCTTTAAAGTGCCTCTCTTACTGGAACTGAGGATGAGACATTTTTTGTTAAGGATTTCATCCTCCATGAACATGTAGAAGGGCATATGATATTTTCCATTCAGTATCTGCTCCCTCAGCTACATGAAGTTCTGTCTATCAAAGGCAGGCTTCCTCTGAGCAGCGTATATAGAATGACTCCCAAGCTTCACATATCCACTATGGTTTCATTGTACTTTTGGCTCTGGAAGAGTTCTTAGACAGAATAATGAGGACTGCTACAAAAGGTATCCAACTTTTTGCCAAAGATGAATTCCTTGCTGAAGACAATGCCTGCAATCTTGAGTTGTAACAGTATCTGAGAGCAGGTTTTTTGCTTTTAACTCTCTGTGTACACTAAACTTCTGGTGACAGTAGTACAAAGCAGACACTGGCAGAATTTGGCTTGGTCACTTTTTCTTTCACATTTCCATGAGCCACTAGGTAATCAAGCACTCTCCTTGCTTAATGTACTTCATGAAAAGGTACAGTTTTCTCAGTCTTGATCTCCTCAAATAACTAAAAACTATGTTAGGATAATTCAAAGTCTTCATTATTCTTACTTCATTGGAAAGTTTCAAAAGACTGGAGAAGTTCTGTTTAGTCTTTCCAATGATCTTGGCCCTGATGTTCAGCCAACCTTCTATCAATCTGGTCTAAACTACAGCCTCTAACTTTAGGGACCTTGTTGTGCTGTTAGGCACCCTCGAGTTGGTTCTGACTTGTAGCGACCCTATGTACAACAGAACAAAACACTGCCTGGACCTGTGCCATCCTCACAAAAATTGCTCTGTTTGGGCTCATTGTATCACTGAGGGTCTTCCTGTTTTTACTGACCCTGTACCAAGCCTTCTCCTGGGATTGGTCTCTCCTGACAACATGTGCAAAGTACATGAGCAGAAATATCATCATCATTGCTCCTAAGGAGCATTCTGGCTGTACTTCTTCTAAGACAGATATGTTTATTTCTTCAGGCAGTCCATGGTATATTCAATATTCTTTGCCAACACCATAATTCGAAGGCATCAATTCTCCTTCAGTCTTCCTTATTCGTTGACCAGCTTTCACATGCATAGTTAGTCACACTTTCGTCCTGAAAGTGACATCTTTGATTTTAACACTTTAAAGAGGCCTTTGCAACAGATTTGCCCTATGCAATATGTAAATTGATTTCTTGACTGTTGTTTCCATGATAATTGACTGTGGATCCAAGTAAAATGAAATCCTTGGCAACATATTTTCTTTATTTATCATGATGTTGCTTATTTGTACAGTTGTGAGGATTTTTTTTTTATGTTGGCATTAATCCATACTGAAGGATGTAGTCTTTGATCTTCGTCAATATTAGCTTCAAGTACTCTTCACTTTCAGCAAGCAAGGTTATGTCATCTGCATATGGCAGGTTGTTAATGAGTCTCCCTCCAATCCTGAAGCTGCATTCTTCTTCACGTAGTCCAGTTTCTTGGATTATTTTCTCATCATAAAGACTGAATAAGTGTGGCGAAAGAATACAACCCTGACACACAACTTTCCTGACTTTAAACCACTCCATATCCCCTTGTTCTGTTCAAAAGATTGTCTCTTGAACTATATATAGGTTCCACATAAGCACGATTAAGTGTTCTGAAATCTCTTTCTTCATAATTTTATTTATAATTTGTTATGATCAACACACTAAAATGCCTTTGCATAGTCAATAAAACATATGCAAACATCTTTCTGGTATTCTAAGCCTTCAGCCAAGATCAGTCTGACATCAGCAGATATATCCCTTGTTCCACATTCTCTTCTGAATCAGGCTTGAATTTCTGGCAGCTCCCTATGTATGTACTGCTGCAAATGCTTTTGAATTATTTTTAGGAAAATTTTATTTGTGTATGATAGTAATGATATTGTTTGATAATTTCCACATTCTGTTGGATCAACTTTCTTTGGAATGGGCACAAATGTGGATCTCTTCCAGTTGGTTGGCCAGGTAGAAACTGTCTTCCAAATTTCTTGTCATAGAATAGTGAGCACTTCTAGTGCTTAATCTGTTTGTTTAAACATCTCAATTGTTATTCCATTAATTCCTGGAGCCTTGCTTTTTGTCAATGCATTCAGTGGACTTCTTCATTGAATACCATTGGTTCTTGATCATATGCTACCTCCTGAAATGATTGAAAGTGGACCAACTCTTTTTGGTATAGTGACTCTGTATTTCTTTAACTTTCTTTTGGTGCTGGCTGCATTGTTCAATATTTTACCCTTATACTCCTTCAGTATTATGAATCGAGGCTTGAATTTTTTCTTCAGTTGGTTCAGCCTGAGAAATGCTGACCATATTCTTCCCTTTTGGTTTTCTTACTCTAGTTCTATGCACATTTCATTATAATAATTTACTGTGTCTTCTTGAGCAGTAAGGTTTTTACCAATGGGTAAATTTAATGAAAGTAAAAGAAAGTTTTGAGGTAAACCCTGATGCTGGGCCAAGCTTGAATTCTGACTGACCCCAATTACATGTATCCCTTGTACTCAAGATCCTACAGATGAATGTGCTGGAGCAAATCTTGAGCCTGCACCAAGTTTGGATTCTGTCCAGTCCAAGCTACAGTCTCTAGCCTCAGAACTACTTCAATATACTGAATTAACAGACAACATAGGAGGTTATTAACTGGTCTTCCATGTAGGAGTATGGATATTATCTTATCACTGACAGTGTTGTTCTTCAGGATAGATCTTGAAATGTTCTTTTTGATGATGAATGCAACATCATTCCTCTTCATGTTGTCATTCCCAGCATAGCAGACTATACGATTGTCTGATTCAAAATGGCCAATACCAGTCCATTTCAGCTCACTAATGTCTAGGATATTAATGTTTATGCATTCCATTTCATTTTTGACGATGTCAGAGGAGACTCTGAAACTTTCTCGTGAATGTTGAGCAGCTAAAGCAAAAGGAAGAAATGATGAAGTAAAAGAACTGAACAGAAGATTTAAAGGGTGGCTCAAGAAGACAAAGTAAAGTATTATAATGACATGTGCAAAGAGCTGGAGATGGAAAACCAAAAGGGAAGAACATGCTTGGCTTTCCTCAAGCTGAAAGAACTGAAGAAAAAATTCAACCCTCGAGTTGCAATAGTGAAGGATTCTATGCAGAAAATAATAAACTACACAGGAAGCATCAAAAAAAGATGGAAGGATACACAGAGTCATTATACCAAAAAGAATTGGTCAATGTTCAACCATTTCAAGAGGTAGCACATGATCAGGAATGGATGGTACTGAAGGAAGAAGTCCAAGTTGCTTTGAAGGCATTGGTGAAAAACAAGGCTCCAGGAATTGATGGAATATCAATTGAGGTGTTTCAACAAATGAATGTAGCGCTGGAAGTGCTCACTCGTCTATGCCAAGAAATATGGAAGACAGCTCCTTGGTCAACTGATTGGAAGAGATCCATATTTATGCCTATTCCCAAGAAAGGTGATCCAACCAAATGTGGAAGTTATAGAACAATATCATTAATATCATACACAAGCAAAATTTTGCTGAAGATCATTCCAAAATGGCTGCAGCTCTATATCAACAAGGAACTGCTGGAAATTTAGGCTGGTTTCAGAAGAGGACTTGGAACCAGGGACATCATTGCTGATGTCAGATGGATCCTGACTGAAAGCAGAGAATACCAGAAGGATGTTTACCTGTGTTTTATTGATTATGCAAAGGCATTCAACTGTGTGGATCATAACAAGTTATGGATAGTATTGTGAAGAATGGGAATTCCAGAACACTTAATTGTGCTCATGAGGAACCTTTACATAGATCGAGGCAATTGTTCAGACAGAACAAGGAGATTGGTTTAAAGTCAGGAAAGGTGTGCGGCAGGGTTGTACCCTTTCACTATAACTATTCAATCTGTATGCTGAGCAAATAATCCGAGAAGCTGGACTATATGAGGAAGAATGGGGCATCAGAATTGAAAGGAGACTCATTAACAACCTGCATTATGCAGATGACACAACCTTGCTTGCTGAAAGTGAAAAGGACTTGAAGCACTTCCTAATGATCAGAGACCTCAGCCTTCAGTATGGACTGCACCTCAACGTAAAGAAAACAAAAATCCTCACAACTGGACGAATGAGCAACATCATGACAAACGGAGAAAAGATTGAAGTTGTCAAGGATTTCATTTTACTTGGATCCACAATCAACAGCCATGGAAACAGCAGTCAAGGAATCAAATGACTCATTGCATTGGGTAAATCTGTTGCAAAGAAACTTTTTAGAGTGTTGGAAGGCAAAGATGTCACCTTGAAGACTAGAGTGTTCCTGACCCAAGCAATGGTATTTTCAATTGCATCATATGCAAGTGAAAGCTGGACAATGAGTAAGGAAGGCCAAAGAATCTGTCTTGGAAGAAGTGTGGCCAGAATGCTCCTTAGAGGCAAGGATGGCGAGACTGCATCTTACATACTTTGGACATGTTGTCAGGAGGAATCAGTCCCTGGAGAAGGACATCATGCTTGGCAAAGTACAGGATCAGCAGAAAAGAGGAAGACCCTCAACGAGGTGGATTGACACAGTGGCTGCAACAATGAGCTCAAGCATAGCAAAGATTGTAAGGATGGCGTAGGACCCAGCGGTGTTTCATTCTGTTGCACATAGAGTAGCTATGAGTCTGAACCAACTCGAGGGCAACCAACAACAACAACAACAATAGGAGGTTAGACTTATTCTTTAAAGGATGGACAAAACAGAGGAGAAAGAAAAAGAGTAAAGGGATTCATTGCAGAAGGGTTGAAATCTTTAAACTATTATTCAGAAATTGGGGAAATAAAAGGAGCCCTGAGGTGTCAAAACAAAGCTCTCTCTGAGGGTATCAGTCTCACATACGGGGTGCTGGTTTCCCAGCATTGAAAGACCCTAAACAAATTTGGTTTATTCACCCTAATTCGAGAGTATTTGGAAAGGTGTAGGACACAGATAACAATGCAAAACTTGACCTGCAATTTTCCTTTGGCAGTGGTACAAATCTCATTTTGTGTATTAGTATCACCAGCTTCTAGAGGAAACTACTAAAATGGGTTCTGAGAGAAGATCCTTAGGAACAATCTCACTGACTTTGAATACCATGGAATGAAGGAGCATGTTCTGGTTGATACAGGACCCACAGCTTACTACTGAGCAATCACAGGTGGTATTAAATAATGCAAACACTTTGAAAACTGGCTCCAGTGGTGCAGCAATCCTAGTAGGAGGGACAAAGACTATTGTAAACTTTATTCTGCGAAAGCGAATTGTCTTTACCCTGCTCTAAATGTCAAATAGAACACCCCAAATAAAGTGACCTATACGGTGTGCTTGCAAGCCAGGCGAAATTGACTTTATGCTGACCTGCATGTCAACCCACTTACTATGCCTCTTACCCAGGTGATGATAAATGCTATAATAACGGCACCCCTTTTACATGGGTCACCAGGTAATCTTGCTGCTGCAACATAAACAAATGCTTCCAGAAGATATATTGCATTTGTTGTCTTGGCTTCTTCTTATAGGTCATAGAGATGATAAGGAAATTAAGTGATTTATAAAAGAATGAGGAAAGACAAAGAAGGTGGCTGGCCTCCACCTGCTCACAAAAAATATCCTTTTGATTTTACCCATTTTCTACTTGTTAGCAGAAAAACATCTCAGCTTCCAAAATTTGTCACCTATACAACTCTCTTACTTTACTTAAATTGTTTCAACTGTTAAAAGAGGCAGGAAGCAGCTCTGGTCCTCAGGACCCTCAAGACTTAGAAATGGATCAAAAGGAGGAGAATAAGGTTTCCTTGGGAACAGAAGCTTATCTACTGAAAGTAACACCTATGGCGAGCACTGAAATTGCACCCATGTCCGAACATCTGATACCCATCTTTTAGGTGAATGTATCATAATATCAGCTCAAAAATACATGTCAAGCTTGTTCATCTTTTACTTAAGGTACCATGGCACTACGTGAACATTACAACTGTACCTTCCTTGCTTTCACTGATGAAAATTGGTCTATGATGTACTCAAGTCATTTTTCTCAGTTTCTTCTCTTTCTACAATCAGCACAGCAAGATCACAGTCTGCTTTGTGCCATGGAGGCTCTCAAATATGAAAGTATTCATTTTAACTTGCTGAATGATCTCTCACAACCGGCAATGGAAATTGTGACGGTTAATAGAAACTGCTTGGTGGTACACATACCTCCTTCAAGTGGCAGCCAGGGCACATGCCATACCTGCCACACCTTACATATGACTCTGCTTGGGAAGCAGGAAAAGGAAAGCCCAGGCAGGGCTTTCACTAGGCTTAGCGTCACTCAGTGCGATAACTCATGGTGTCACCACCTGCATGGACCTTCTCCTGTTCCAGGCATAACAGAATCCTTAGTAATGTTTCTTATCAATTTTAATCATAGAATAATATCTGATAAAAATAGTTGTAAACAGTTTAATGTAACATTTCTTAGACTATATGAGTACTAACAACAGAACTGTTTTGTAAAATCTTTCTACGATGAATTACATTATTGCAATATTATCAGTAACAAAGTGAAAACCTTTTTTGATTTTTCTCCTTTTCCTTTAATAACTACTTCATTCTCAAAAAAGTTATTGATATGGGTTCACAAATAATTGCCAGAATATTGTAGCTAAAATACCAAAAAATTTGACAAAATAAGTGACTTATAAAAACACCTGCAAGAGCGAAAACAATAGTGCATGCTTGCAGAGCACGCAGACGAAACCAAGTGATTTGAAGTGTCATTGTAACTGGGTAATTATGACAGCCCTGACCAGAGCACGCTAGAAGGTTAAAAAGTAGATTAGCATAGAGTTTTAGCCTTGTAGGTATACCGATATATGTAAACTGGGCTTACGAATATTGTTTTTGGTGTTATAATTAATTACAGGGATATTGTTATAAAAATTCATAAATTTTTGTTGAAACTGCAAAAATTTTATAGACAGTCATTTGGTGTCACCTCCTCTGACAGGGTCACCTGGTGTAGTCTACACCCCGCTGGCTCCCCCAAGGAATACCACTGATATGAAAAATCAAGTGTAATCAAAATGATTTGAGATAACATTTATAAATCCATTTTATCCTAACATTTAGTCACCATCTTTTTTTTTTTTTCAGGCTGCAATTAACTCATACCCTCCTCTAACTATATTTCCCTTTTGTTCATTATAAAATGCTTCTTTCAATGAACCAATGAATATGTTTTGTACAAAGTTCCTCTAAGATGCTCAAAAAAAAATTACTCCATTCCTTTTGATTCATAAACATGCCATTACAATTTGTGGAAAAATTCTATATATCAGGGAAATATGATTTTTCTAAGATGTAGGTGTAGTTCTCTATGCTCCTGAAACATCACAAAATCCTATGGGGATAACTGAAATGATTTCTCACTCAAAAAGATCTAGATCCATGCTCTTCAAAAAAAGGTTAGCGAGAAGGTGGAGCCAACTTGGAGTTATAGACATGAACACCATGAAGTTCTTCCACAGAAAAGACCCAAAAACTAAGTAAAATAGCGACAAATGTCAGTCCTGGAACCCTAAGGATCAAATGAAGAGATAACTCAACCAAGCACTGACAGAGAACAGAAAGTGAGGAGAGATGCAGAGCGCAGGTCCCCTATCAGCTAACACAGCACAAATTTGCCATCTTGGATTCCTCAGCCACTGAAAGTGGCAGACAGGGAGTACAGGAAGACAGCTTTAAAAAGCTCCCAACAAGAGACAGAGTAGCCAGTAACCAGTGATACACTCTTTCCCACCTCCGCCCCATTGTGGATGCTTAGCTGGGGATATGCTGGCTCGTTGACACTTGTATTCACCCCACCCATACTGTCAGCTCTTTCAGTGACATTTTGTTGTTGTTATTGCTTTTTTCATCTACTTTTGGTTCCTCTTCTCTCTCACCTTCTTCCCTTCCTTTCTTTTGAACACCTGGCTCCATGTGCCATCTCTGCTCCTTCTTGACAGGCTGTGAAGAACCACTCAGCCAGAGAACGACTTCCCCAGTCGCTGCTGCCATGCTGGTGGGATCCCTGGGAGCATTTTTTTTTTTTTTGCTTTTCATTATTTCTCAGTTTCTCTTCTCTCTCTACTTTCCTTCTTTTCCTGTTTCCTAAATACCTGGCACTCTATGCCATCTCTGCCCCGTCTTGAGAGGCTGTGCAGTGCCACCTGACTTGGGAGCCATTTCCCCAGTCTGTATCACCACACCAGTGGACTCCCTTGGGAGTTTTTTTTTTTTTTTCCTGATTTCTTGTAATTCCCTACCACCCTTCCCTTCTTTTCTCCTGAACACCTGGTGCCATGTGCCATTGCTACTTCTTCTAGATGGGCTGTGCAGTGCCACAGAGCTGGGGAGCCACTTCCCCAGTCTGTGCCACCACACCATGGGACTCCCTTGCAGCATTTTTTTGCTCTCTTCTTTTCTTTTTTCAGTTACTTGTCTCTCTCTCTACCTTCTTTCCTTACCCTTCTCCTGAACACCTGGCACCATGTGCCATATCTGATCCTTTTGGACAGGCTGTGCAGCGCCACTTGGCTGGGTACCTGCTTCCGGTGTAAACCCTTGGAGCATTTCTTTTCTTTCCTTTCTTTCTTCTTTTTGTCTTGGTTTCTTGTCTCTCTCTACATCGTTCCATTCCTTGCTCTTGACCAAATAGCTGCTTGTGCTTTTTCCTCTCCTTTTTTTTTAAATCTAGTTTCTTATCTCTCCATTCCTTCCTGTCCTTTCTCCCACACACCTAGCTACATGTGTTGTACCTGTTCCTTCTTGATGGGCTGTGCCTCACTGTCTGGCTAGAAAGCCATGAGCACATGGCTTCCCCGGGTCTGTGCCACTCTAACTGCAGTCCCTGTCTGTACTTTTTTTTTTTTTTTTGGGCTCTTGTTTCTCTCTCCTCTTTCTATTCTTTCCCACACCTACTTAGCTCCACATATCACAAAATCCCCCCTCTCTCGAGCCTATCTGCACCACATATTCTTCCCGAGCAGCACAGGAATGGTCTACCCAAACCTACCCTGAACTGAACCCAGCCCCACCCTGTTGGTCCCAGTACATGTCACTAATGACCCATTCCAGACCTTCCCCTTCCACTGGACCTACCCTGCTGTACCACAGCTGAGCAATTGGCCCTGTCCTTTGGACAAGGTGGTGAGAATTGTCGTGCCCACAGACAAGCAAACAACAAAGTACTCCCAGCATGCCTCCTCAGACATAACTAAATAAAACAAAAAAGCAGGATGAAACAAACAAATATACAATCAATAAGTGAAGAAAATAACAACTGAATGTCATTAAGAATTTGATTGTCAGCAGACAATATCAAAATATAAAAAACAGGACAGGGTGGTTCCAGTAGATGTCCAAAATAAAACACCAGATGACATTTCAGTAGAAGAAAAAGGCACAGGAACTACCTGATATGGAATTTGAATCTCTAATATTCAGAGTTATCCAAGAGTTAAAGGCAAAAGCAGACAAAAATGAGAATAAAAAAATAGATACAATCATGGAAAAGGCAGACAAAACACTGGAAGAATTCAGGAATGTAACACAGGAACAAAATGTCAAAATAAACTCACAACTAGAAGTCAAACAAAAACAATACTTAGAAATCAAAAAGATAACAAGATTTCAGAAATGGACAATGTCATACATAAGGAGGTCTGAGAAGCAGATTTGAAACAATGGAAGACAGGATCAGAGAAATTGAAGAAAACACTTGGATACAACAATGTTTGAAGAAAAATTAGAGAAAAAACAAAGAAACATGAAGAAACTCTGAGAATGATGTGGGAAACAATCAAAAGCAAAAATTCATGAGAGATTGAAAATCCAGAACAGGGGGAGAAAACAGAAAACACAGAGAGGATCATTGAAGAATTGCTGACAGAAAACTTCCCTAATATCAAAAAAGATGAAAATCTAACCATCCAAGAAGCTCAACAAGCCCCATATAGGAGAGACTCCAAAAGAAAATCACCAAAGCATACTACAATCACACTCACTAAAACCAAAGACAAAAAAAGAATCCTAAGAGCAGCTCGAGAGAAACAAAAAGCCACATACAGAGGGGAAACAACAAGACTAAACTCTGATTATTCCGCAGAAACCATGACGGCAAGAACACGATGGGATGACATACATATAACCTTAGAAGGAAAAAAAAAATTGCCAACTGAGAATAATATATCCTGCAAAACTCTCATTTAAACATGATGGTGAAATTAGGACTTTTCCAGATAAACAGAAATTAAGGGAATATATAAAAACCAAATCAAACTTACAAGAATTATTAAAGGGAGTCCTTTGGTTAGAGAACAAACAACATCAGATGACAGCCTGAATCCAGGACTCAGGACTGCATCAGCCAGATACCGAGCTAGGAAATGAACTCTCAAGGATGATTATCCAAAACAAAAGCAACTGCAACGGGCGCCAGAGAGGTTAATTTGTAAATGACAACAAACTCAGAACAATAAAAGAGGGAATAAATGGTATAAGTATAGAACTTTCAAATGGAGAGGAAGGCAAGGCAATACAAACTAATAAAAGACTGGTTCAAACATAGGAAGATAAGTGTAATTTCAAGGTAGCCGCAAAGAAAGTTAACAAACCAACTCATCAAAATAAAGAAGAAAAACATAAAGTCTCAGTAAAAACAAAATTTACAAAAACAAGAGAAATGAAAAAAAAAATCCATAAACAAAAGGAATTCAGTACAGGAGACTAAGAGGAACAAAGGAAATGTCAGCACCACCAAAAAAGCACTACAAAATGACAGCAATAAACTCACACTTATCAATAATCACACTGAACATAAATGACCTAAATGCACCAAAAGAGACAAAAAGTGACAGAATGGATAAAAAAGCAGGATCCAACAATACGCTGTTTAAAAGAGACACCTTAGAAACAAAGACATAAGTTTATTAAAAATCAAAAGATGGAAAAAAATATCAAACAGCTAACAAAAAAAGTAGGAGTGTCAATGCTAATCTCAGATGAAATAGACTTTAAAGCAAAACCCACCATAAAAGACAAAGAAGGTCATACATAATGATTAAAGGGACACTCTGTCATGAAGACATAACTGTAATAAATACCTATGCACTCAATGACAAGGCTCCAAAACACATAAAACAAACTCTAAAAACACTGAAATGAGAAACTGACAGTTCCACAATAATAGTAGGAGGCCTCAACACACCACACATGGTAAAGGATAGAACATCTCAAAAGAAACTCAACAATGATACAAAACATCTAAAGGCCACCATCAACCTACTTGACCTCACAGACATATACAGAACACTCCACCCAACAGCAGCAAAGTACACGTCCTTTTCCAACACACATGGAACATTCTCCAGAATAGATCTTAGGCCACAGACCAACCCTCAACAAAATCCAAAGCACTGAGATACTACAAAGTATCTTCTGTGATCACAACACCATGATGGTAGAAATTAACAACAGGAAGAGCAAGGAAAAAAAATCAAATACATGAAAACTGAAAAACACCCTGCTTAAAAACCACTGGGTAATAGAAGAAATCAGAGCTGGAATCAAAAAATTCTAACAATCAAAGGAGAATGAAAAAACATCATACCAAAACCTTTGGGACACAGCAAAAGCAGGCCTCAGGTGTCAATTTACAGCAATAGATGCACATATCAAAAAAGAAGAAAAAATCAAAACATTAGCTATGCAACTCAGACATATAGAAAGAGAACAGCAAAAGTAGGCTGCAGCCACCACAAAAAGGAAATAATAAAGATCAGAGCAGAAATAAATGAAATAGAGATTAGAAAAAATAATAGAAAGAATCAACAAAACCAAAAGTTGGTTCTTTGAAAAGATTAAAAAAATTGACAACCCATTGGCCAAATTGACAAAAGAAAAACAGGAGCGGATGCAAAGAACCCAAATAAGAAATGAAAGGGGGACATTACAGCAGACCGAACTGAAATAAAAAGGATCATAACTGAATACTATGAAAAACTATACTCCAACAAATTGAAAATCTAGAGGAAATGGACAAATATCTAGAAACACACCATGCAAACTAATATAAAATGATGTTGAAAATCTAAAAAGATCCATAACAAGAGATTGAAAAGGTAATAATAATAGTAATAAAAACTCCCCACCCAAAAAGCCCTGGCCCAGGTGGCTTCGCTGGAGAATTCTACCAAACATTCAGAGAAGAGCTTATACCAGTACTACTCAAACTGTTTCAGAACACAGAAAAGAAAGGGATACTTACAAATTTATTCTATGAAGCCAGCCATACCCTGATACAAAATTAGTCAAAGACACCACAAAAAAAAGAAATTTACAGACTAATATCTCTCACGAATATAGATGCAAAAATTCTAGCCAATAGAACGCAGCATCATATCAAAAAATAATAATAATAATACATCATGACCAAGTAAGATTCATACCACATATGCAAGGATGGTCCGTCATCAGAAAGTCAAAGTAATCCACCACATAAATAAAACAAAACAATCATACGATCATCTCAATCCATGCAGAAAAGGCATTCAACAAAGTCCAACACTCATCCTTGATAAAAACTCTCAATAAAATAGATATAGAAGGGACATTCCTCAACATAATAAAGGGCATCTTTTTTTTTTTTTTTTATACAAAAGCAATAGCCAACATCAATCTTAATGGAGAGAGACTAAAATCATTCCCCTTGAGAACGGGGACAAGAAAAGGGTGCCCTTTATCACAACTCCTATTTTACGTTGTGCTGGAAGTCCTAGTTAGAGCAATAAGGCAAGAAAAAGAAATAAAAAAAAGAAATAAAGAGCACCCAAATTGGTAATAAAGAAGTAAATCTAAAAAAATTAGTAAGTCAAAAAACAAGAAAGTTGTAAAAGGAAAGAGAACATATGTTTTAGCTTTTCACAATTTTTATTTTGAGGGCACTTTCTAAGCATTCAGATCTCTTGCAGGGATGGGGAAATTATGCTATAATCACTGAGTTCTTTACACTCAATTAGACTTGAAATAGGATAAAAGTGAAGTGGGTGACTGTTATCCCTCAGGCAAGCAAACCCGATACGAGTTCTGCAAGATTTGGTTTATTGAATTAATATGGACTCTTACAATAGAGACTTTGCACCATATTATGTTTCTTAGTAGCCTGTGGTATGAATATAAAAGTTATTCTCAGCATTTTTTTTTTTTGCCACAGGGAGATATGGACTCTCAAGTGAAGTTAGCTTACTTTTATCTAACCCAAATTACCCCCAAAGCATCAAACATCCCTACAAACCAATGGTGTGTCTTGTTGATGTCTCCAGAAACAGCTCTATGGACTTGGGAAATAAGAATAAAGGAAAGAATTTCTTTTGAATTTAGTGTCTGTGGAGGATTTGCTCTGCTCAGCTCAGCTAATGCAAAAGCAATACCTAACTTTTGTAGTAAGCGTGACGGTACCCAGTGTAACTGGGATTCTCACAAATATAAATTCAGCCTTGAGCTAAACCAGCAATACACAGGAAGGGATTTATATTCAAATCAGTGCAGTGAAAGGGTTAAAAATAGTTAATTGATACGTAATATCAAAGCAAGAGCATGATTTTACAAAAATGTAGAAAAAATCTTTCTTCCAATTGATGTCATAATCACCTATTATTGTTGCTGTTGTTAGGTTCCTTCAAGTCAATTTCAACGCATAGCAACCCCGTGGGACAGAGCAGAACTACCTCATAGGGTTTTCTAGGCTATAATATTTACAGGAAGAGATCACCAGGTCTTTCTCCCATGGAGCTGCTGCATGAGTTCGAACTGCAACCTTTTAGCTCTAGCTGAGCACTTCAGTGTTTTGCCACCGGGCTCCTCCTTATCTATTACAGGACTTAAAATATGGTATACCAACTCTTTGATTTAATGTTTGATATTTTACTTAAGATTTCCTTCTTTTGAAATTGTGAAAAATGCTAAGGAGTGTGTTGTATAATCACTGTTATTATCATAGGAAGGTCCTCTAACCAAATAAAGCAAAGGAGTTTTAGAAAGAAACCCTCTTGTGTATCTTACTCCTAAATATTATTTAATGGAGTAGTTTCCAAACAGAAGTAGTTCTTTCCCCAAGGGAAATATGACAATATCTGGAGACATTTTTGGTTATCATAACTGGCGGATGCTACTGGCATTTAGTGAGTAGAGACCAGGGATGTGCATAATATTCTACAGTGCACAGCACAGCTTCCCATCACCAAAAAATTATCTTCCCAAAAATGACAAGAGTGCTTAAGTTGAGAACCGTGATCTAAATGAAGAAACTAAAGATAATTGACATATAATTGGATAAATTGAGGATTATCTTCATACTAATGTTGGAATAGGAGCCCTGGTGGTGCAGTGGTTAAGCACTCTGCTACTAACTAAAATGTTGGCTGTTCAAACCCATAGCTGCTCCTGTGGAGAAAGATGAGGCAATCTATTTCCATAAATGTCACAATCTTGGAAACCCTAAGGGTAGTTCTACTCTGTCCTACAGGGTTGCTATGGGTTGAAGTCTGCTCAAAGGCATACAACAACAACAACAATAGAACGCTAATATTTAACACTTCCCATTAGGGAATAAACTGTAAATAGTCACATACTGTTATAGATTAAATTGTGTCTCCCCAAAATATGCGTTATAAATCCTAACCCCTTTATTGGTGGATGTAATCATACTTCATAATTGTATTTTTATTATGTTAATGAGGTCATATGTGTCTTAACACCGGGGGAGATTAACCAGTAAGCAAGGTATGCGCAGGTTTACAATAAGCAAGGTACACATGGGCTTAATGGTGGTTATTTACTGGACTGCAGTGAACAATTACACATGGGTTTCTCCACATCTTTGATATGGTGAAAAACAGATGAAATTGTGCACCATAGATTAGTAAATTAGCACAAGTAAGCCCATGCATATCTTGCCTACTGGGTAATCCATCCCTCCTTAAACCAATCACTTCTGAGATATGAAAACAGCAGATTAGGCACAGAAGAAAGGAAGCACAGATGGAGAAAAACGGATGCCATGAGGAGATCACATTTGCTTCCTAAGTATACATTGCCATGACAATTGAAGTATCTTTACAAGTTCCCCTCTGGTTTTCAGTTACTTTTACTTCAGTCATGTTACGGAAGTAGGTTAATTTCTGGCCTTCAAAATCTTGATGAATAAATTTAACAGCGATTTATTAGATGGAAATCCCGGTGGCATTGTGGTTAAGTGATATGGCCGCTAACAAAAAGGTCGGCAGTTTGAATTCACCAGGTGCTCCTTGGAAACTGTATGGGGCAGTTCTACTCTGTCCTATAGGGTCACTATGAGTTAGAGTGGACTGGGTGGCAATGCGTTTGGTGTTTTTTTTTTTTTTTAATTTATTAGATACCTTTTATGATCCAGAAATTATTTACATGTAGATATTAATTATTAAGGGAAATAATGAAGAAAGTGTCCATATGGAAGTTGATAACTTGAGATTTCAGAGGGAATGAACTACCAATGTTATATATTGGATATGGGAAAGAAGGCAGATGTTAACTGAAAAGAAAAGTAAAAGGAAAGAAGGAGAGCTGAAAATGAGTGAGATATAATTGAAGAACAAGAACAAATCAGCTCAGATGACTATATTTTACAAAAGTATATGGAAAGATAAATGTGCGTATGCTGATAATGACCACACTGGAAAAGGTCTTCAATGCCAAGCTAAGGAGCTTTGGTTTTGGTTTTTGTTTTTATTTTTTAAGCAAATAGGTAATCTATAAATCTTTTGTTACAGAGAGGTGACATGGGGAAAGAAATTTTCTAGAATGATTATTCTGTAGGCAGTATGTAGAATGGATTATGCACGGGAGAAGGGATTGGGAACAAATTAGATATTGAGAAATGAAGTTTAAGAGGAATACCAATTCTGGAGATAAATATGGAAAGTCAAGCCATTAATTTTAACTTCCTGGTGAAAATGCAAATCATCCAAGAAAAGGATCTAATGAGTGAATATTGATGTATACTACACTTAGGAAATGAGAGTGAGAATAGAATACTAAATACTTGATCCACGTGGTTAAAGAAAAAAGAAAAATATGGCACAGAATCAGTTAAGTCAAAGATCATGGTGCATTAATTATTGTAATACCATGCTTATTTATGATTGACAATTATTTTATTTAGAATTATTATATTTATGTTGATAAGATTGGTTCAGGATTTGCCAATGCGTATAAATGTTCTCTTTAATACTAAGATGGATATTATAATGCTAAGATAAAATGGGCTGGGACATTTTGCACCTTTACACTTGCACTGGCAATTTTTGAAACAAAGAAATTATTGTGTCCTTAATTTTTTTAGTTTTCACAAAAAAAAAAAAAAAATTCAGCAGGTGCTTTTGTATGTAAAAAGCCTTGGCGTGCTTAGTCATTTTAGTTCAGTTTGTTCTTTGCTATTATAAACGTGTTGGTCAATTTAGCTTTTCAAAGATCATTTTATGCAGATTTGCTTAATTCATTTATTCATTCAAAACTCCATTTAATTTAGATTTGAAAATTAATAAGTATGTAATTGAACATAATATCCTTCAACTGGGTCAAATTAATGGGCATTAATATATTGAAGCTCATGAGTATTATAGTTGGCAGTTCTTTTGTTAATGTAAGTGCTATAGAGAATACACATAATAGTTTCCTTAATATCTAACCCCAAAACCCATTGCCACTGAGTCGATTCTGACTCATAGCGACCTTAATATCTTAATATATTATATAATATATTATAATATCTTAATCGTATAATATATTATAATATAATATCTTAATATATTATACCGTAATATCTGTCTGCTGTAATTTTTGTTATGGTCACTTTACCAAAAGTGCATATTCAAGTGACATTTTTATATATCTATGTGTCCCTGTATTGTTCCTCCTTAGTATTCTTACTTGACACTCCTTGGCCCATTTGTTTATATATTTATTTATTTATTGTACTTTAGATGAAAGTTCACAGAGCAAATTAGTTCCTTATTAAACAATTAATACACATATTGTTTTGTGACATTAGCTGCCAACCCTGCAACATGTCAACACTCTCCCTTTCTCGACCTTGGGTTCTCCATTATCAGCTTTCCTGTTCCCTCCTGCCTGCTCATCCTTGTCCCTGGGCTGGTGTACACTTTTAGTCTCATTTTGTTTTATGGGCTTGTCTAGTCTTTGGCTGAAGGGTGGGCCTCAGGAGTGACTTCAGTACTGACTTAAAAGGGTGTCCAGTTGCCATACTCTCTGGGTTTCGCCAGTTTTTGTCAGACCCATAAGCCTGGTATTTTTTTGTGAGTTAGAATTTTATTCTCTATTTTCTCGAGCACTGTCTGGGACTCTCTATTGTGATCCTGTCAGAGCAGTCAAAGCAGTATCTGGGCAACATCTCGATGTACTGGACTCAGTCTAGTGCAGGTTGTGGTAGATGTGGTCCATTAGTCCTTGGACTAATCTTTGCCTTGTGTCTTTGGTTTTCTTCACTCTCCCTTACTCCAGCCAGGATGGGACCAGTAGATGTACCTTAGATGGCCACTTGCAGGCTTTTAAGACCCCGGGTGCTACTTACCAAACCCTTGGGCCATTTTGATCCAAATACACAAGATTTCCTTCAGTCAGAGAAATCGTCCTTGTTTCTAAAACTGCTTTTTCTCTTGTTCCTTTCTATATTATCTTTTCCCAAAATTTATACTAAATGTTTTTTTCAATATCATCCAATGACAGAGTCTTATATGCTTTGCTCCAGAGTGCCGAGAGTTAGCAACATGCTCCCATGTCAATTGAGATTGCCAGTACATCTCTAGGGGTAGGAAGGGAGGAAAGGGACAATTAACATTTGTCCTAATGTGGCGTTTTACTCCAACTGCCTGCTAGACTATAGTTCAGTAAAGTGAGGATGCCCTTTAATTGAGAGAGTAAAAATATCGTTACCGTGGTAAAGGATTTTAATTTTTTTTTTTTTTTTTTTGCTACTCTATCCAGCATCTAGAATCTATTTTTTGTTTTTGGCAGTTACAGTAAACTAGAGCTGCCTGAAGTTTTTTCTGGCTTCTGTATCACCAAAGTTACTATGTTAGGTACTTATATGGCAGACAGTCCTGTACAGGGAAACAGTCTTAACAGTTTGGAGTAAAAACAACAGCTACATCCTTTGAATGTACTAATCACACTCTAGCCTAGATCTTTACCTACCTCAATCATTCCAGTAAATACTCTCTAATTTGCTGATATCTTACCTTTTTCTTTTTAATTTGCTTTTCTGAAGGGAAATTCAATCAATGAGCTCTACCCAGAGCTAAAATCTCTCCTCCCTTTATAACTTCACTGTCTTTTGTCAATTTTTCCCACCTGCTTTAAAGCTTCCAAATTTGTTTGAAAATTTTGATCATCTTTGGCATAATTACTTCTTGCCAATGATTCTATAGATTATTTTTTACTTTTATATTCCTTCAATTATTGTGTAGATTATATTTGGGGGAAGGGTAACATGTGAGCTCAAAACTCACGTCTTCACTTAGACACCTTAATCTTGAACAGGTAATAACATTTCAGCGTACTTCAAAATGCTGCTCATTCAGAGATATATTACGTTCTTAAACTCTTAAAGTCATGGTTAAATTGATTGTTTAACCATCACCTGACGTCTATATACTAATGCTGCAATACTATAATGCCTGTAGAGCCTTGATTTTGCAGCAACAGTCTTATCTTCTGATATGTGGCATTTGGGGCAATATTGGGCACCCCAGTTGGTACACTGTTCTATACTTCTGACCTACTTATTGACTGGCAAAATACATTCAACAATTAAGTAAGATCATCAGTGTAGTTGTCTCAAAAGTTAGGAGTCAACTCACAGAAAGGAAACTAGTCTCCACAGCAGAATTTCTGTGGGGGCATCCTCCATGAAACTTTGCAGAAGTTTAAAATTTTATTTTAGGACATAAATTAACATTTTTCAACTCATTAAAGTTCAGTGTTTTTAAAAATCATCATTTGCTTGTGTAAGCATCTACTAGAAACTGACGCACCCAGTAGTACTATGCATTTCATTAAGGAACTGAGCATTTACTGAGAAGCACATATATAAGAGACATACACTAAAACGTACTTATTTTTACTCCGAGAGCTAGTTACAACTCTGCTACCTAATAACTGATGCCCCTTGATAAGTAATTCAATCTCTGAAAGCCTCAGTTTCTTGTTAAATATAGTCATATAGTCTGTGATTCCTGCACAGGATAGTTAAAAGAAAAATTATATAAATCAGTTTTAAATGTGTCAAGATTATGCAAATTTGAATATAATTTAATTAAATAAATAGATTTTACTTGACTAAATGATTTCTGATTCTGGTCTAGTCTTATGGCGAAGAATGTGTTACAACTTAGAAGGAAAGAACACAAACATCTTAGCTACCCAAGAGATAATAAAGAGTTATCTATTTACTGCATGGTAGAGAGTCGGACTACAAAAGGAAAGAACATGATCGGTATTTCTCATGCTGAAAGAACTGAAGAGGAAATTCAAGCCTTGAGTTGCAATACTGAAGGATTCTAAAAGTATAAAATTGAATGACACAGACTACCTCAAAAGAAGATAAAAAGAATACACAGAATCACTATTCCAAAAATAATTGGTTGCTATTCAACCGTTTCAGGCAGTAGCACATGATCAAGAACCTCTGTTACTAAAGGAAGAAGTTCCTGTGCTGAAGGCAGTGACAAAAAACAAGTTTCCAGGAAATGATAGAGTAATAACTGAGATGCTTCAACAAACAGATGCCACAATGGAAGTGCTTACTTGTCTATGTCAAGAAATTTGGAAGACAGATACCTCACCAACAGACTGGAAGAGATCCATATTCATATCCAATTCCAAAGAAAGTCAATCAAACAGAATGCAGAAATTTTTGAACAATATCATTAATATCACAGGCTAGCAAACCTTTGTTGAAGATAATTCATAAATGATTGCAACTATACATTGACAGAAAATCTCTAGAAGTTGAAGCTGGATTCAGCATAGGATGTAGAGCAAGTGCTATCAAGGGATCTAGGCTGAATATAAAGAATACCAGAATGATGTTTGCCTGTGTTTTATTGACTACATGAAGGCATTCAACTACATGGCTCATAACAAATGATGGATGATATTTGAAAGAATGGAAATTACAGAACATTTAATTGTGCTCATGCAGAATTTGTACATGGATCAAGAGGCAGTCATTTGAACATAAAAAAGGATATTGAGCAGTTAAAAATTTTAAAAGGCATACAGCAAGGTTGTATCATTTCACCTTATTCAATCTGTATGCTGAACAAATAATTCTTGAAGTCAAACTATATGAAGAACACTGCCTCAGGATTCAAGAAAGGCTCTTTTAACAACCTGTGATATGCAGATGACACAATCTTGCTTGCCTAAAGTAAAGAGGACTTGAAGCAATAACTGATGAAGGTAAAAGACCACAGTTTTCAGCATGGATTACACCTGAACATAAAGAAAATGAGAAATTATCACAACTGGACCTATAAACAACATTATGATAAACGAAGAAGAAATTGAAGTTCTCAAATATTTTATTCTACTTGGATCCGCAATTAATATCTATGGAAGCAATAGTCAATAAATCAAACAATGCATTGCGCTGTGCAACTGTGCTACAAAAGGTCACTGTAAAGTTCTATAAAGTAGTCACTTGATGACCAGGGTGAAGCTGACCAAAGCCATGGTCTTTTTAATCACCTCATAAGCATGCAGAAGCGGGTCAATGGAAAGGAAGACAGAAGTAAAATTGATGCATTTCAGTTGTGGTGTTGGCAAAGAGTGTTTAATATTCTCCCCCCCTAAATTTTTTTTTCCAAAAGAATATTCAATATTCTGCCAAAAGAACAAACAAATCAGTCTTAGAAGAAATACAGCCATAATGTGCCTTAGAAGCAAGGATGGCAAGATGCCTACTCACTTACATTGGACACATCATCAGGAAAGGCTAATCTCTACAAAAGGACATCGTGTTTGCTTAACCAATGAAAATTAAAGAAATCCTTAATGAGGTGCTTTGACATACTAGCTACAGCAATGAACTTAAATATACCACTGATCATGAAGATGGCACAGGACTGGGCAATATTTTGTTCTGTTGTAAATAAAGTCAACACGTGTCAGAACCGACTAGACACCAATTAACAAGAACTGAGTTTCAGAAAAAAGTGTCCACATTAATAATATCCAGCCCATGAACACAGGAACATGCTTTTATTTCCCTTCCCAATAAGCCTGACATTCTGATATGTGCACGGGGTGATAGTGGATATATTTCTTACAAGCAAAGGGAACGACATTGAGGCATTGATCTCTTGGATCTTACCTTTGCATCAAAAGTAGCAGAGGCAGGTTGATAGAGTATGTCTGAAATATGGAGAAGTGCTTATCTGCTTACTTCTAAGAAGACAAGCCCTTCTCCCAAAACCATCTGCCATGTAATCAGACTCTCTGGTCATCATAGACAAACTCAGTCAAATCAAAGTACAGAGGGTCGTTTATTACAAAATAACACAGGAGGCTTAGAATAGATGATACGTTTGGTCATTTTTGCACATAAAGCCTCTGATTAAGCGTGAAAAATGTGAACATTTGTTTATCTTGGAAAAACTGCTATTACTTGTCAGGCATGACCAATTAGTTATTTCTAAACTGCTATCGAAAACAGCCATCTGTAAAGTCAGAAGTTTGTGTCGCTTTTCTGATCCACATGTAAATGTAATTTCTGCAATTTGATTTACTTAAAAGAGAATTACTAGGCAAAACACAAGAGCAGATGATAGAAACTGATGTATATTTTAATTTTCTTTCTCTGTTTATGCTTCTACTTAAATGGTAGTACACAGCAAATATAGCTGGAATAAGGAAAACCAAGACACCAGGACAAGAAATCATTATTGGGTATTTATCTTTCAAACATAAGGCACAATGACTGATACAAGGAAATGTGGAAATATCACATAAGAAACATTACATTATTTTAATCACATTTTAGCATTTTATGTAAACATAAAAAATGAAATATGAACAATCTTTAAAAATAATCTCATTAGAATACAACTTTAACACATGCTTTATATAAAAAAAGTTTTTTTTTTTTTTTTATATGTCACTAGGGACATGTATGTACTTGATCTTTGATATATTAACCTTAACTTTCAAATGAGGAGCCCTAGTGGCATGGTGGTTATGTGTTAGTCTGCTAATCAAAAGGTCAGCAGTTCAAACGCATCGGCCGCTTTTTGTGTGTGTGTGTGTGTGTGTGAAAACTAAAGATGTGGCAGTAGGCTTCCTTAAAGATTTATAGCCTTGGAAACCCTATGGGAGCAGTTCTACTCTGCCCTATGTGGTCACTAAAAGTTGGAATCAATTAGACAGCAGAGGATTTTTTTTTCCCACTTTCATATTTAACTCATCAGCAAATATTTATGAAATGTTATCGGAAACCCTGGTGGCATAGTGGGTAAGTGCTACAGCTGATAACCAAGAGGCCGGCAATTCAAAGCCACCAGGTGCTCCTTGGAAACTCTATGGGGCAGTTCTACTCTGTCCTGTAGGGTCGCTATGAGTCAGAATCAACTCAACCGCAGTGGGTTTGGTTTGGCTTTTGATTTTATTTATGTTGTATTTCTATCTACCGCCATTATTTATCTCAAGAAATATTTCTGTATTAATCAAAAAAACCAAGCCCATTGCCGTCTAGTCGATCTCGACTCACAGTGACCTTATGAAATTGTGAACAAATGAACTAGTCATATAAATACAATTTATATGTTTTCCCTGATTCCCAAAATGACAGTGCAAGATGTCACAAGAAAAGAATTCATTCCTCACTCACCATTTCCAGATGTTCCCTACACCTACTGTTCTTGCTGTTTAATCATACACTCAGATGTCTTTTCTTCATTTACCTAGGTTTTTAGACTGCTTAATATTGAAAAAGACCATAAACACCATTTTAACTGAAATTATTAAGACTAAAACAAAAAGTATTTAGACTATATTTCTTATAAACACTTACACTTGAATTGTTTATTATTGTGATTTGAAACGGCCAGCAAAAATAGAAATTCCATAGGAGGTTGTCAGCAGAATAATTTGGTTATTTCATGACTTTCAATTATTTTTAATCAGTCACACAAAAAGAGAAAATTCAGAATCCTGGTAACACGCCATTTATAGCATATGTATGAGTTTCAAGTTTCTCTGCTATGTATGGATGATCGGTAATGAATATTTCACATTTTTAATTTGTAACAATAAGCTGAATATTTAGTTCGGTCATTTTCTGCACTTAACATCATTAAGTATGTTCGAGGTTTGCATATTCATGTAGAAGCACATTTTTAAAATTAAAGTCATCTTTTGCCCTTTAAAAAGACAACATTTAAAAATAGAAATATCGATATGACAGAGAAGACTAAATTCCCATGTTCAAGATAAAGACAGGTGCTGTGGAAACAGATTGTTACACATTTGCCACGAACTATACTTAGTTCTTGTAACACTTGTCAAATGATTTCCACAGCAGACATCAAGTCCATGAGGCAGCACTCCTTTTGCTTCCTGGTTAAGTCAAACCCTGGGGTAAGCAAGAAAAATATTTGTGCGCTATAATCAAATCATATGCAAAACTTGTAAAAGGGAAATTCTCAGTGCAAAAGATATTGTGAGATGAGACATAAAACTGAGTAAAAGATGAACAGATAAACAGTAGGTTATTACTATTATACTATTAATTTATCTAATAAAAAGTAAAGTTTCTAAAAAATCCATTTTCATGTTTGTCTTTTAGATCAGCTTTTATGAAAAAAATTGTTCTCCAGAATGGTTTTCTTTCTGCAAAGCTATTGAGGATATCAAGGAGGTTTTCTATATAGGGCTCAGTTACAATGTGAGAAATTAACACTGAAGAACCTAAAACAGTTATTGATTCATTAAGAATAATAATGATAAACCTACTACAAGTTAATGAGAAATAACTATAATACCCTAGATGATAAAAACTCAATGAGATGATGCTATTGCTTTACATTATCACAAATTCTCTTTCTCATCTCCATGTTGAAATTGAAACCATTGTGATACCGAACGCCATGTAGCCTCTGGAAATACACAGTTGTGAGATAATGAGAGTGAAAAAGGCAAATCCATCATGGTATTGCTATGGAAATAGTTTTGGCCTTACTGACTCACAAGAAGATTTTGGGGTTCCCATGGGACCCCAGAAAACACTGAGAACTACTGTTGTAGAGCATATATAACCTACAGATGCCTTCAAACCAATGAGAAGCATTCAACATTTGATAACCCAGCTCACTCTGTATCATGCATGTTGTATTATTCGTAACTCATTTTCAAGTATGAAGCTATACTCATGAATACATCTGTATCTATTATATTCATTTGCCATTTAAAGTCAATAAAACAAAGGTCTCATAAAGCTGAAATATTTTATTGACTTAAATAGTTATGAAAAACACAGAGAATGTTTTAGTTGTATGATTTTAATGGGAAATTAAGATAATATTGAGGAATCTCAGATCTTCTCACCATCTAATTAACCCTGGGACCCAGCCTTTCTTAGCTCATGATTCTCCCACACAAATCCCCTTCCTTTTAATTTCAAATTCACAACTAAGTGTAATCTCCTGCCTTCCACTCTCTCAATAAATGCCTCCCAGTATCCCACAGTGATTATTCATGTTAAGTTACTCTTAGAGAAGAACTCCCTGTGGTAAAACAGTAAGGCTTCTTACAGATTGAAAACATTAAATTTGGAGTCAGATTCGAGATGTGAAAATTCATAATATCTCAGAGAAAAATGGCATGACCAATTGCTCTAAAATATCGTTAAAGGCATTATGTCTCTCAGTGAAGTCATCCATAGATATTCAATTTCTAAGGAGGAACAAAATAATCAAATTCCTCAATACATTAGAGGAATAATAGAAAAAAAAAGTGCTAAAATATCTTCAAATTTCTATTTGCCAGTATGTATTAAATTAAAAGAAAGTTATAAAGCAAAATAGATATTAATTTTAGTAGGTATTCCTATTAACTCAAGAGTTAACTAAAAAAACTGAAAGAGAAAGTAAATGGCAGGAGTTTCTGAATTTCTCAGTTTCCTTTATTCCCTTTATAATAATGGTAAATATTAGTGGAGGAATATGTTTTGTTTGATTGCTCTATACGTATCATTCTTTTAGACTAGTTGGGCAGCTAGATGCTACAAAGATAAAAAAAAATTTACTAAAGATGCAGAAATTATTAATGTTTAAACATTAGTTTCTCTTTTGACTTACATTTTTCAAAGGAGTATCATACAGACTCACTTTCCAGCAAAAGAGATACAAATATTCCAAAAGTGGTTACCTAGAAAATACTATATATGCCATAAAAGACAAATATTAATATTGAATGCATTTCTGTATGCAAATTCCTCTAGACACGGTCAGTACTGTGAATGCAGAAGGGAGTGCATAACGTGAGTTCAAAGATTCCCAAAAGACTCCATGAATCTGTTCACTATTCTCAATGCCTTATATTATACAAACAATTTTTGAAGAGAGTCTTGGACTCATTAAATGTAGCTATCTTGGGTGACAGCAAAGTTTAGACTGATTAGTCATTCATATCTTAATGAAAGTGAATTTGTAAACTCATGCTAAGAGCAGGTTTTCATTTAGATACTGTGAAGGGTGAAAGTAACAACAATCATTATTTATGTCAGGATTCTTTTTCCCCCAATATATGTGCTTTCCTTGGGTGAAGCCTCTAGAAATTGTAAATGCTACTCTCACCTAAAGCTGAGGCATGGTAAAGATATGAAAGAATGGATATCACATTCAATGTAGATTTAATTTTGCCTACAAGTAGGATAATTTTGTGTGTTAAATCCTTTGCTGTTGTTATTGTTAGCCGCTGTCAAGTCAGCCCCTGAATCATGGTGGCCCAAGTGCAACAGAACTAAATGATGCCCAGTCCTGCACCACCACCATGATCAGATGTAGATTGGTCCCCTGTGATACTTAGAGTTTTCATTGGCTTATTTTCAAAAGTAGATTGCCTGGTCTTTCTTCCTAGCCAGTCTTAATCTAGAAGCTCTGCTGAAACCTGTTCAGCATCACAGCAACATGGATGCCCCCACCAACAGAATTATAAGAGTTACGTTGATTGACCTTTGAGGCACATCTGCAAGGAGAAAAAGTGTGCACTTGAGAAGGGAAATAAGTGGGAGATCCTATTTTGTTTTAACATATAGTTTTTTGTTTTCACATTATGAAAGACCACACGACAACAACAACCAAAAAAGAAAAAAAAGAATGGAAGGAAGGGAGAAAAAAGAGATTACTTCACATTGTGAAAAGAATGGAAATGAAGAAATTTGTTTGACATAGCCATTTGTTTTTCGTTAATCTGATGGGGATATAGTATGAGCAATTGTTTTTCATGCCCGTCTTATATCCTTACATAAACCTTCATCAAATGGCTTGTCATGAATGCAGTGTGGTGTTTTGAGACAGATTTTAGGGCATGTCATTATGGTACTGGAAGTTCCTATGCCTGGAGAAGATTGATGATAATAAAGGTCACTCATCATTCCAATTTAAAACGGTGAAAAGTATTCCATAAAAAAGCACTGGTTTCAAAATTTAACAGTGCAAATAAATATTGCCTTGCTAGTTTTGGGTTTTTTTTTTTTTCTAGTTTAGCATTAAATGATGAGAAATGGAGTTCTTCCAGTATTGCATATTTTGAGCATTAAAAACACCCAATGTTTATTGGTATGTGATTTTGAAAACTATGGACACCAGCACTTAATCACTTAGCCCTTTAATTAGAAATAGGTGGATAGATAGGTGGTTAGTTATCATCAAATCATATTTCTTGCACCTATCATATGATAAAAAAATGATAGCTGTTATTAATATTTCTGATTCAAAAATTTGATAATTTGAAACGTTAACATTTTCACAATCTAATTTCTTAGAAAAAAGAAAGTATACTACTTTTTTAATGCCGTATCTACCAATAATGAAGCACGGTGAAAAGAATGTGATATTTCAAAATTAATTTATTAATAAATGTTTTATCTTTGACTCTGGGAACCATCATAACATGCATGACCTGCCCTTTAATGTATCCTTTCCTTCCCTTCTTTCTCACAGTATTTAAGTCATTTAGTAATATATTTACTACTATTTCTACATGTTGATTGTTGATCTACTACCTCAAGGATGTAAACTACATACAAGACAGGAAAACATTCATGTTTAATTATTGCATTCCCTTCACTTAACATGGTGGCCATCTGTAAAGTGGATAGAGGTTTGCTAATCCAGAAATTATTATAAACTTGTAGGCATAAGCACAATTACAGAATTTGGATAATAACAGTGCTTTACTCAGTTTTTATGAGCAATAATCTAGAACAATAGATTACACAAAGTGGTGATATAACTGTTACCTAAGAATCAAACACACAAGCCAAAAAAAAAAAAAAAAAAACTGCAAAAAGAAAATTTATATGTGATAAACCCAGGAAACTTAGGACTGACCTCTGATACAAGCCATCCTAGTTCCATAACTTCGTTTATCCTTGATTTATGATTCTTAGAACATTTTACCAAATTTGGATTACAAAACAGAAAGTTTTCTCAATTTTACCTTATGTTATCCGAATATAGAATATTTAGTATATTCTAATACAGAATACAGTTTTATCCAGTTAAATATAGGAACTCCATCAAAAGATTATTCCTACAAGTTAAGATTTCCTAAAGTGAAATTACAGACTTAAAAATAAAAACTTTCTACACAGGTTTCTCTCTACTTATTTGTTATTGTTCATTTTCTCTTTGGCTTTTTTAGGTATGTAATTTTACGTCTTCCTGTAGCATTGTTTTTAGTAACTGTGTATTATTATGCTTCAAAATGGAAGATATGTTTATTTTGTTATTGTATATTTAAAGATTTCCAGCTGGGTTTGAAGAAAATACAGCCAAGAGATACAAGAGTTGTCAAAGGCCATGTAGGACACTCATTTGTTGTCACTTTTGTTTTTACAAACATTCAAACAATTTTAAATTTATGAAAGGTCACAGAAAAAGAAAGCTTTTACTGTCATACTGAGACATACATTGTGTATTTGACAGTATATTTTACTCAAAAATTTGTAGTTCAGGTATGTTCTTTATGTATTGTTAATATACATTTGGAGCCCTGGTGGTACAGTGGTGAAGGGTGTTGTTTCTACATTGCCACAGTAGATGTCTTTATTCTTTATCCTACCTTCTGATAGCATAACGCTTTCTTTTGTTTAACTATTATCCCAAAACAAAGAATTGATTCTGGGAGGAATATGGTTACATCTTGTTAAAGACAGAACAAGATGACCCCAAATATTTCCAGGTCCCTGTTATACACATGAAGTCCTTGGGCGGTGTAAATGGTTAACTAGCTCAGGGGCTAAAAAGATTGACAGTTTGAGTCTGCCCAGAGGTGCCTTAGAAGAAAGACCTGCTGATCTACTTTCAAAAACTCAGCCACTGGAAACCTAGGGAACACAGTTCTACCCTGACACACATGGTGTCACCATAAGTCAGAGTTGACCTGATGGCAACTTTTTGGTTGGTGTACACACACCTTCTCCTAGTTGTTTAATCAAAGAACAATCTAAGTACAGTTGTGAAGGAATTTTGCAGATGTAATTAAGCTCTCAAATCAATTCACCTTAAAATAGAGTGATTATCTGAATGGGCCTGATGTAATCACATAAACCCTTTAAATCTGGGTCTAGAGGTCAGACACAGAGAAAATAAGAATTTGAAGGACCAGAAATACCTTTGCTAGCTTAAAAATTGAGGGGACTACATGACAAGAAATGTGGTAGCCTCTAGGACCTGAGTGTGATTCCCAGATAACAACCAGCAAAGAAACAGGCAACTCAGTCCTACAACTGCAAGGAACTGAATTCTGCCAAAAAGAATGACTTCAAATTGGATTTTTCCCAGAGCCTCCCAAAAGAACACAATCTGGCCAACACCTTTATGATACCTTCAGCACCAGCCCAATGGTGCTTACCTGTGACCTACAGAAATTGTGAAGTAATAAATTGGTGCCACTTTAACGTGTTAAATTTGTTGCACAGCAATAGAAAATTCATACGCTTATAAATACTTTCATCCGTGAAGTAATATCTATTGTCATATACATATACAGCACATTTTCAAACAAATCTACATTATAAATTTTGAAGAATGCATGGTAGTTAAATTTTATCAAGAACCTTTATAGATATACTGTTTTAATGCTATTTTAACAAAGATATAACATAATCAGAATTGTCCTACTCTTTCCCGCATGTCCACTTTTGAGTGTTATTATAAATACTGCATTATCTTTAGCCATTTTTCTTTGTCTCTACTAGAAAACAACATAAAACAATTCTAAGCTTTCACTGTTTTAATATAATAAAAGTTTCTAGATTGATGGTGAGGGAAATACTGTGATTATCTTTGATAATTTTTCAGTAACATACTGAAGAGGCAACTACTCTTTGGTCAGACACTTAAATGTCTTTAGGCGACTACTCTTTGGTCAGACACTGAAATGTCTTTAGATCCTTTAATTCTAAACAAACAAAATAATTATTAAGTGAAAATATTCTACATATTATAAAATGTATATCTCTTGTGGGAAACCCTGGTGGCGTAGTGGTTAAGTGCTATGGCTGCTAACTAAAGGGTCGGCAGTTTGAAACCACCAGGCGCTCCTTGGAAACTCTGTGGGGCAGTTCTACCCTGTCCTATAGGGTCTCTATGAGTGGGAATCGACTCTACGGTACTGGATTTTTGGTTTTGGTTGTATCTCTTGTGTGTAGCTAACACAATTGCCAGCAATTATTTGAGTATGTGTTGGAGAAGGAATTTATATATAACAGTATTGATTTATGACTATATTTAATTACCAAGTGTAATTTTTAATACCGGAATAAGATAAATTAAATCTTGTTTTACACGTATAATTTCATCATGGGCGCTACACAGAAAGTTGCAGAGTTTTATTATGGGTGCCACACAAAAGATGATGCTTCCAAATATCACCTAAAAACCTCCAAAGATAAGTTCAAAGTGAGAGATTTATTGTTATTCTAGCATATCTATGTATTCAGAGGACTTTTGATTTCCTATTTGAAATTAGAATTTTCAAATTGATGTTTGAAAGCAATAAAGCAAGGTTGGTTAATAGAGCTGATAATAACACATGTTTTTGACAGACAATACTTATTTTAGATTCTCTGGATGGACCTTGCAGCCCTGATGGTGCAGCCGTTAAAAGCTCAGCTGCTAACCAAAAGGTGGCAACTAGAATCTACCAGTTGCTACTTAGAAGCCCGATGGGGCAGTTCTACTCTGCCCTATAGGATCACTATGAGTTGGAATCAACTGGATGGCAAAGGGTTTTTTTTTTTTTTTTCGGTTGGATGGACTTCTAATACACTTCCAGAAGAATGAAAGCTTCCTAGTACGAAAAACATAAGCTGACATTAAACTTCTTAATATCGTAGAAATTAGGAAATTAAAAGAAGAGGTCTATGCAGTTTTCCAAGTGTACAGTATTGAGTTACTTTCCTACGAAAATGGAGATTGTACTGAGAGTTTTCTGATTTTGTATGTCTTTTTTACCAACTGAGGATGGTATTTGGGTGACAATGAGTAGAGAAAAAATGAGTAAGCCTCTAGGAAAGTCCTTTACAACTAAAATACATACCTAAAAAATACACTTTTAACATAACAGCAGAAAATGCCTAAAAACATAAAAGATATAGCTGGCATGCATGTATTTAAGTATAAAAAATGATTTAAATCTTTATTCAATGTAGTTTTTTAAAACTTGGCTCAACCCTACTACAGTAAATGCAGGCAAGCCACTGAGAGGTCAATTAAAGCTGAATAACTAAAACCCAGCCCAGCATTTTTAAGAAATCAGGGTTATAGTTTACTACATATTAAAAGCAGTTCATTAAACAATTTAGAGTAATGGCGTGGAGTTTTGTTGGTAGCTATTAGTATTACTGACTGTGAAGCAGCTGCTTGATTTAATTGGCAAACACTTGTTCTTTTCATTTACAGACAAAATTAGCACCTACGCTCTTGCCAATAAATTAGACATTGTACCTATTTTGAAATGAGCACCGCTAAATACTGATTATAATTAGAACAGATAACCTCTCACACTTGCCTAAGGTCTTTAGTTCTATGCTTACATTCACCTTAGAAAATACAAACAACTGCTGTATCTTTGATATAGCAAGTTCCTTTGCAAATGTCACACATTTTTTAAACATCTGATGAAGTAACACATCAAATAATCTCTTATTGTATATGTTGAAGTTCCACCTTGTGAAGAGCATAGATATACAATATAATATAACATAAATTAGTGGAATTTGGCTTTAGAGTTGCTTTTGCAAACATAAAGCACAGTTTTATTCATGTGGCTGCATTAAACCTGTAAGAACACAACCTTCATTTAATAATATGCTTTCTATTCTTTTGGAAAACAAGATAAGAATTGCTGCTAAAAGAGCAAATTGGTAGATTTGAGTTTTTGAAATTTCTTGCTGGAAGTCTTCCTAAAACACACACGCAAACACCCATGTAGTAGAAAAATTTTAATCTGAGCCATACCTAGAAAGGTATTATACATTTAGGAAAAAAAAAAATCCAAATGCTGAATTGCCAGGTCTACATTACCAGATCTATATTCAGTTTAAGAAGCCCTGGTGGCACATCATTTAAGCTCTTGGCTGCTAACGGAAAAGGCTGATGGTTCCAACCCATCTCGTGGGTCCACAGGTGAAAGACCTGAGTATCTGCACTAGTAAAGATTACAGCCTAGAAAACTCTTGGGGTAGTTTTACTCTATCATATGAGGTCACTATAAGATAAAATGACTCAATGGCACCTAACATCAACAACATGATTCAGTGTGTATAGAATCCAGTAGTCAGGTGAGTTAATATTATCCAGACATCTATAGATAGCAATCCCTAGAGTGCTTTTTAATTAAAGACATTTTGAAAATGAAGATGACAAAATTTTGCTAAGAATTCCTAAACTCAATAGCTGTCTATTTTTAAACTGAATCACAAGTAAATATAATCAATTTCTAATTACTATCTACAATGAGTTTATCAATTTCTAATTCTTCCTCTCCAAACACCACTTATACCTAAAAATACCTAGCACCTGGATTTTGACTTCTAGTAAGTAGACCATTAGTTGGGGAGTGGTAAATTGCATCCATTCAGTCAGGTGTTAGGAGCCCTGGTGGCAGAGTGGTTAAGCATTCTGCTGCTAACCAAAAGGTCAGCAGTTCAAATCTACCAGCTTCTCCTTGGAAAGCCTATGGGACAGTTCTATTCTGTCCCATTGGGTCAACTCCATAGCAACAGGTTTGTTTTTTTTTTGTTTAGAGTCAGGTGTTGAGGTGAGTTTGAGTTTTTTGGTTGCTCTGGCCATTCTCCGTGTACACGCAATGCTATTGTTACAGGATCCTGGGCCTAAGACAGTTTCCTGCTTCCGGCCCAAGGGTAGAGTCTCCCCAGTCCCACCCCTCACTCCCTTTCTCATTCTTCTACCCTTCCTCAGCATCAATGGATCTTTACCAGTATCCTGGGGGTTTGAAGATCTCTTGCCCCTTTGCTAGGAACTGAAGGTTTTTGCTCCATATGAGAGATGTGTCTGGGCTGGGGCTGAGCTTTGTGCCTTTCCTGCAGCAGCAGCAGCCAATCTCCCCAGCACACCTACTCCACGGAGGGAAGTTCTCTGGTCTCTGGCTCATCTCCAGTTTTTCTCCTGGATACCTGGTTGACATCCAAGGGGGAAAAAAATAATTGCCAACTCTCCTTTTGGCCAGGACTCACAAAGGTTTGATGTTGTCACACTGGCCCTAACCTGGATGTTAACAATTTGTTAGACCTTAAGTTGATCTTTTCTTTCTTACTCCTGTGGTGGCTTATACCACTTTCTGCCATGGTCTGTACAGGGAAGCCAGCTCTTGTACCTGAGCACTCCTAGAAAGCATCTACTTCTTCTTGGATTTCCTGCCATCAGTTGCCCTGGGATCTCAGCTCTCTGACTGGTCCAAGAAAAGTAGTGATTTTGATAATATACTGCTCATTTTTGTTATACGGTTGGGAGTTATACTCTTCTAATTTTCTACATCTTAAGCAGAAACTGCTTATGTATTTGTTCATTTAAAATACATTTTTTTTTTCTTGGCTATATCACAAATCAAAAGCTTCATAAGTAACAGGTTTCATTCGCTTCAGGAAAGAAAGCGTTCCCACCATAAATTTTACCTTGTAACATTTTTATAAAAACATTTTCAGTCATGTGAAATGTTGTGGCTTGGTGGAAAGATTGTATTTCTCTTCTGATGTTACAAATTGACCAAGTCTTTATAATGCGGACTAACATTTTGGACACTTGACGTAAAGAATTCACTATCACACTTCTGACACCATATTTTGATGAAATATGCTTTTATCCACCATTTTAAATTTGATGAAGCAACTCAAGACCAGCTAATATATAGTCCCTCATTACCTAATTGTTCTTACTCCTCACAATTCCTCCCTATAATATTCACAATTTACTCAAAATTATTTTTTCTCTACAATTCTCTTATGTTATCACGATTTCCGTTTTGTAACTTTGTTATATGTTATACATTCTTCTCTCACTTATCTTTCTTTCTTTCTTTCCTCTTTTTACTCTAATTTTTTTTTTAGGATTTATCTAAATTATTACCTATTCCATGAATCTGTCCCAATTATTCCAGTTTATAGATTTCTCTCTCTTCTCTTAGCTATAGTAACACTTTATTTTTTTTGTAGTTTATAGTTTCTACTTAGTGATCTGATTAGACATATTGTTCTCTAATTGTTGATGTGTTAGTTTTATCTTTTTTTGCAGAATATGAAGCTCCTGGCAAAAGGTAATGCATGTATTTTCATTAAACAGTATAATTCTCTATCCTAACTGGTAGAGTACTCTAACACCATTTAATAGCCAGTAATTAAGTGCCAATAATTGGTACATTATGTGGTGAAATCACACCAATATCTTAATTAATAATGCCATAAAATAAAAATCTGTGCCTATACACGTAACAAATTCATTCATTATAAGGATCAAAGTTAATTCAGCAAAAATGAAATTGAATTTAGTGTAGTGTACTTATAAGACTCATATTCTGTTCTGAATATTGCATGTTTATCATGTACAATCACTGATGCAGAAACATTTATATACACAGTCACTTGAGAATAGAAAAAAATAAGTCATGACTATGCTGTCTTTAGATATTTTCATTCTTAATCTCACTGAACATTGAACTATGCGTTAGAACTAGAGTTCAAAGGTCAAATGATCTATAGGCTAGTGGAAATTATAACAAGGCATTAAAATAATCTAAACAAACTCAATTTCTTCTCAAGAGAGTCATTCATTTTTAATTGATGACAGAAATTACATTTAAGATGAGGTTTAGAAGACAGAAAATAGTTTCTCACAAATCTTTACTTAATTCTTTATTGAACCCATTTCTATATGGATATTTCCATATGTATACAATTCATTTTATTTGCTTATATTTATTCTTTAAAAACTTCTGTTATTTTGGAATAGTTTTTGATTTGCAGAAGAATTGTGGAGATAGCTCAAAATCCCCATGTAGCCCACATCCCACCCACTTCCCCTTATTTAACATTTTACATAAGTATATATCACTCATTTTTCAAATGGTATATAATCTCTTACACCACAAAATTGGATTCTAATTTAAGTTTCTGTAAAAGGAAATAGTTGAATTTATAAGTTATATATTTGTTCTTATATAAATATACAGTACTTTCACAAAATTGAGACTGGCAATTAACCAAATGATAAACCAGTAAACCACACATTTAATAATTAAATTAGAGTTACATACATTTACCCAAACGTCCAAATCATATAGTCCATTATGTCTTGGGGGAGTATCCTTGCATTAATATTTTTTTTCTTTTAAGTTTCATGTTGTTGGCTTAATATATATTTTGTTAAGTCCAATTATAATTGCATTGTAATAATCTTAAAAGTGGTGAAGTTTAACTGCCTGGGAGCAGGGAGAGAGAGATAAAGATGTTAAGATGGAAGAAGGAAGAAATGCAATGTTGCTGGCTTTGAAGAGGGAAGAAGGGGGTCATGAACCAAGGAATGCAGGTGTTCTTGAGAAGCTGGGCAAGGAAACAGATACACACCTGCTGACGCCTTGATTTTAGCCTATTGAGACCCATGTTAGACTCCTGACTACAGAACTGTAAGATAATAAATTTGTCATTTTAAGCTTCTAAGTTTGTGGCAATTTGTTACAGTAGCATTAGAAAACTAATATACACCTTCATCAAATAGACTGATGGTGCTCTTCCAAAGTTGAAGTGACAAGAAAGAAAAAGTAATGTGTAAGAACAAATCAAAACCACAGTGAGGTATCACCTCACACCGCTAGAAAGGCTATGATTTTTTTTTTTTTAATAGCAGTTGTTGACAAGGAAATGGAGAAATTGGAACCCTCGTCCGTCACTGATGGGATTGTAAAATGGTACATCTGATATGGAAAACTGTCTGTCAGATACTCAAAAAATTAAGCATAGAGTGACGATAAACACAAACCCACTGCTGTTGAGTTGATTTTGACTCATTGTGACCCTATATGACCCAGAAATTCCCCTTGCAGTTATATACCCAAAATAATTGAAAGTGGGAATGCAACATATATGTGGACACCAATGTTCATTGCAGTGCTTTTGACAATAGCCAAAAGTGGAAACCAATGAAATGTCTATCAACAGATGAATAGATTAAAAAACATGGAACCACAATAGAATATTACTCAGCCATAAAGAAAAATAAAACCCTGATACATGGTACAACATGGATAAACCTCGAAAATATTATCCCGAGTGAATTAAGTCAGTTACAAAATGGAAAATATTATATTATCCCACTTACATTAAATATCTAGATTAGGCAAGTGTGTAGAGACCCTAGTTTACTGATGGTAACTAGGGGTGGGTGGGAGGAAGGGAGTAAAGAGCACTCAGTGCTTTGGGTCCCCTGGTTTTCTGTTCAGAATGATGATAAAATTTAGGAATTGATAAGCATGATGGTCGAACAACATGATGAACATAATGTCGTTGAACTGTACAAGTGAAAGTTGTTGCAGTGGCAAATACTTTGTTACATAGATGTTTATCACAATAAAAAATAGAAAGATTCTATTTGATTGCTACCGATGGCATGATTTAGTATTGGAGGGCAGTTTGAATCATTTCACGGATGTATGAGAAAACAATCTCCTCCATCACTGGGGATCTCTTGCTCACAGCCCGTTCGTGTTAGTGAATGCTTTTACCTTGCTTAGCCATTCTGACTTTCCTTCAGCATGTGGTAAGTAGTAGCTTTCCATCTTGTATGTCCTGAATTTTTCTCCAGCAATCTTTAAGCTGATCTGAGGCAACTGGAGGTCAGCTTTTTATTATATAACTCACAGCAAATTAGCAGGAACCGATACCACACATTGTCTATGAAGGAGTTTGGAACTCACAGGACACCGACAGCTTGCTCCAAAAATCATGTGACCTTCAACTTAAACATTTTGTATTCTCAGTGTATCCTTTTTTTCTAATCCTGCAGAATGGTCACCTTGAAATGTTGAGAAAACACGTATTGAGGCTAAGCATGAGGCTGAAATAGTATCAGTAAGGAAAGATTTGGGCTATCAGTAACAGAACACTCACCATCATAGGCATCGATGACATTTACTTGTTTTGCATAATTAGAAATCAAAGAGAGATTTCCTATTTAGTGCAGTGCCACACGTATTTTCAAGAACCAGACACTTTTAATGATTTCACTCTACACTACTTTTCATATAATTATTGTTTCATCTTTCAGCTTGCTGTCTCATGGATAAGCAAAATAGCTTCAGAAAATAAGCTGGAAAATAAAAGAAAAAGTATGGAAATGGGAATATTTTTGTGTATCTTCCTTTGATACCTGTAAACTAAACAGATCCCTGAAAAACACGTTATGTCCCATGAGACTTCCTGTAGGGATTTGTTGACCTCTTTTAACAGAAAGTGAATGAATATTTTAAAATTTTAAATCAGTGTCACCTAAAGTTCATGTCTTTAAAATGGTTAATTTTATAGTGAATAAGAAAGAAGAAAAATATATGAATTTTAGGGGAAAATTGACTCTCAGCAGTAATTAAGATGTATAAAATACAATGTTTCAAAATATGTTACATGTAGATAAAACAGACCTCCATTGGAGGAAGCTACAAATAGGATCAGGAAAATATATATATATATATATATATATATATATTCCTATTTTTAAGATACTATAAAAGACTAAGACCAAAATTCATTATTCATGGATTTTTACATATTCACACCATTGCCATTATTACATTGTGATGAATAGGCTAACAGTTACACCATCAAGGACACATAGAAAATGTCTTTTCTCTAAATTAGCTTTTATCAAGTTGACTATAGCTCCAAGACATACATTAGTTTAAGGGAAGATGATTTATACAGATTCCAATAATAGCCTGGCTGTCCTGGATACCAATCAATAGAGACTTTTTTCTTATATCATTCACTGTCTTTGTCATTTACGCTGATATACAGATAAAGATCATTTTACAAGTTTATAAAGAAATAGAGTTTGGACATACTAAAGTACTGCTTTAAAAAGGAACTTTTAATATTAGTAAAGTATGTTTTAATGACCTGATAAGATCAACTAACAAAACTTTAAATAATGGCTAGATAGCTGTCTCCTTTACCTGCTTATTTAAACACTCTCCCTGAAAAAGTCTTACTCGTTAATTCTTCGCCAATTTTAACTGGATACCTACTCAATACAAATGGGTGCAGATTTTGATTTTCTTCTAGATTTTGATAGTAATGGTAACAAAAATATTTGTATTGTATATTTAACACCACATCAATAAAATTATGTTATCTAAATTTTTTCAGGATTTTATTTTTCTTTAAATGAGTAGTAAAGTGGGGTGGAGTAAGTGGATAAATTAAAGAAGTTGGAAATTACACTTTCTGGCCTATAAAACTTCCAAAATATACCTTTTTTTCACACCCCCCATCCATGCTCTTACATCAATTATCTTTATTCAGAAAAAATATCTTAAAGAGACCTTTGTATTTTAAGAAATCAGCCATTCTTCATGTTTTTTTAAATTAATTAAATAAGTATGTATTTTAGTTACTGCCATTATTTTATGAGAATTTAAAATTTTAATCTGAGATCCAAAATATTCTGTGCTCCTCCCATATAAGTCCAAGTTCATTAAAACAATTGTTAACTGGAAGGCTGTATTAGTAAACTCATGTAACGAATGAATTCCAATAAATCATGTTAATTTCTTTAAGATTCGAAAGTCATTTTCACACACAAAAAATAAACAAAAATACTCAGTATTCTCCATATGTGGAAGTATGAAATGTTAGAAAATTATTTCATAAGGTAACTTTCAGAAAGGTAGAAAAAATGAAAATCTTCTGGTAAAAAAAAAGAAAAGAAAAAAATGTGCATACGTCCTATAGATTTGGGATTAAGTCACCATATGACCTCATGGTTTGGGCCAAAAACACCAAAGACTGCACAAAATGCTAAAACAATTAACATAAAACATACATCAATATCTTTCATTTTTATAAACAATGAAAAGAAAAGATGCAAAATTGAAAAAGAACTAAATTTCCTTGAATTATTTCTATTCTACACTAGTGGCACGATGGTTAAATCCTCAGCTGCTAACAGAAAGTCCTGAGAGTCTGCTCCTATAAAGACTACATCCTGGGGAACCCTATGTGGCAGTTCTGCTCTGTCCTATAGGATCACTACTAGTTGGAATCCCACTGAAGGCACACAACAACAATCCTGTTTCTGCTGTTTGGGTGAACAAAACATCTTGGAAAGAGTCAAACAAACTTGTCATCCATGATCATCTTTTTTCTGTCTTAAACCCATTGTAATCAGGTCTCTCTTCATATCATTCCACTAAAATATTGCTTATCGGGTTCAACACAAACTTTTCTTTAATATTTCAATGACCTGTATTATTTCCTTACTACTTGAATTCTTACTAGTGATGGAAAAATCTATATTTCACTACATTGTCTCATGTCATTTATGAGCCATGTTTTTCTCCACTTGTCTGCCTAAAGAAATCACGCAGTCTGCCAGCAAACACAGTTCAACAGCATTGGGATTTAAGACTCCCAGACCCACCACAAAGTAAGTAAAGAGAGAAACTATGGTAAATCCCCCAATTTCCCATCTTTTAGATGGATGGTTCTAGAGGGCAATCTGGGATCTTTACAAGGTCCTGAATTAAAGTCATTACCTACACCAATAACGCATCTATCTTTGGCCTTTTCTCATTTTTACCTCACTCCACTTAAGATTAAAAAAAAAAAAAAAATTAAGGTTACTCCCCAATAAAATAACTTCCCCCAAATCTGTGTCTAAGGCAGGGATTAGAGGCAACACAAACTGAAAAAGTTGTTATTAAGAACGAGCACAGGAAAGAGCAGTTTACAATGGGACTCTGAAACTGAACCTCTCACGAACCGCATGTAGCCAAAGGCTGAATGTCATTACTGCAGTGAAAACTCTTCGGATGAGCTGCGGTGAATTGGAAAGAGGCGTACGTGGGCAGAGAATCACTGGCTTACACAGAAGCTCTAGCACTTGGATAGTACGGGGACAGTGTTAAAGTTTCTGTAGTTGGTGAGATCTGACTAATTTAGAAGCCTTGAAGACAGAGAATAGCACGCACAAGTTAACAAACTATCACTTACAGCCTGCTTTGAAAGCCAGAGGGTTTGTATGGAGGTGTATAAAGGGAGCTTCTTCTACAGCTTAGAAAATCAGGCATCAGAAATAATTACGAGAATGGCATATATGAAATAAAACTGAATTTCCTGCCCCAGTTACCCTCCTATGACAAAATAATACTTCTGATAGTTGGACCCTTAAAACCAGAATGAGATTTATCTAGGTGGCTGTGTGTTAACATTGGCATCTTTATTTCAACTCATGCCATAGCAACAGGTGAAAATAAAATGTTAGGCAAAGGCTCAGTTGTAATATTTAGGATGTGTTTGGTGACGTTTTGATGATGGTGTGATAATGGTGACATTTGGTGATGGTAGTGGTGATTATAGGGAAGGCTAACATGAATATGTGCCAGGTTTTTTCCAAATGTATTTCATTTATTAGTAATTGAATGTACACCAATCCCTATGCAATTGTTTTTCTAATGCCCATTTTATTAATGAAAACTTAAAGCAAGAGCTATTAAATCTTTTGCCCAAGATCAAACAATGTAGAAATATTGGAGCTAAGATTAAACTCAGGTAATTTGACTCCATTGCACCAGATTAGAAAAATAATTTATGTCATGTAAATGAGCTTGGACTTTGTCTTAAGAACTGCTGGAGCCATTTTTTGAAAATGTACTACAGCTTCGATTTAGGAGTTTAAAATTCATTTTAAATTCAGAAAGAGAGGACGGTGTCCTGCTTTAGAATATTTATGTGAATATTTATGTGAAGATAGAGATAAATAGACATACTGCAGGGAGGCTTGTGAAGTAGAAATCAGAGTTCTTGAAGATTGATTTGATATGGAGTGAGATGTAATCAGGTATAATATTCACGATATTCAAAAGCCAACACAGGGTAAGTACCAATCAATCAGATTGAATGTCAGATCAATCAGAACAGACAGTAGCAATTTTACAACACCCACCTGATTTTTATCAACCCTGGATAAAAGGGAGAAGCAGGAACAGAAAGTGTAGTTCATGTTTCTTACAGAAGCAAATGGGGGGATGGTAATGCTAGTATTTGTGACTAGGAAATGCTACTGGTTGAAACATAATGTGTGCTATTTCCTTCACAGAATAGTTTGCTGTATCTGCCCCTGTTAAGAAATATGGCGATGTTTTAACCTCCTTAGAGATTTATTGAGAAGATCAAATGAAATGCAACATATTTTTGTTGTCTGTTGCCTATAAAAATGCGTCATAAATGATATTTATTGTTTGAATGGTTTTCATTTTACACAGGAAATGTTTATTTAAAATAACAATTTCCTTTGAAATATTTTATTGATTGAATTCTTAAGTATATATAAGAAAAAAAATATTTGGAACAAAGGTGTCTATAACACCTTTGCACTATTACCACGCAACACAGGTTAAATAAGGTAAAATGTTAATGCCCAAATATAGTAGGATGTTTTAGTAACAAATTATAGTAATTTAGCACAATGTTATACATATACACTTGCTGAAATTATAAAATATATGCTTATACTGGCTTGAAACCTTTTACATAAATTACTTGTTGACATTTATAAAGCTCTACATATTAAATATAAAATGTAGATATTGGTGTGCATGTTAATTATATTGCAGGTGGTCTTGATCCAGCCACCTCTTCAGTAGAGGATATAAGGTACATATTTGAACAGGAGACAATGGAAAAGAAATGAAAATGGAAGGAACATTAACACTTTGACTTCAAATGTTATTTGAATACAAATAGGATAAAATAAAAAGTGTCTTTGAGAGTTCAGGAGAAGGTTATGTATACCCTCGATGTTCTTCTTAGGTGCCGTCGAGTCAGTTCCAACACAGCAACCCTGTGCACAACACTGCCTGGTCCTGCACTATCCTTCACAATCTTACGCTTGAGACCACTGTAGCAGCCATCTCCTTGAAGGTCTTTCTGTTTTTCACTGACCCTCTACTTTACCAAGCATGATGTCCTTCTCCAGGGCTTGATCCATCCTGATAACATGTCCAACGTATGTGTGAAGTAGTCTCATCATCCTTGCTTCTAAGGAACATCCTGACTGTATTTCTTCCAAGACAGATTTGTTCTTTTGGCAGTTCATGGTATATTCAATATTCTTTACCAACACATAATTCAAAGGCCTGAGTTCTTCTATGGTCTTCCTTATTTATTGTCCAGCTTTACATGCATGTGAGATTTAAAACAGCGTGGCTTGTGTCAGGTCTTCAAGGTGACATCTTTGCTTCTGAACATTTTAAAGAGGTCTTTTGCAGCAGATTTGCCCAATGCAACGCATCCTTTGATTTCTTGACTGCTGCTGCCATGGGCGTTGATTGTAAATCCAAGTAAAATGAAATCCTTGACAACTTCAATATTTTCTTCATTTATTCTGATGTTGCTTATTGGTTCAGTTGTGAGGATTTTTGTTTTCTTTATGTTGAGGTGTAATCCATACTGAAGGCTGTGGTCTTTGATCTTCATCAGTAAGTGCTTCAAGTTCTCTACACTTTTAACAAGCAAGGTTGTGTTATCTGCATATTGCAGGTTATTTTCCTCCAATCCTGATGCCCTGTTCTTCTTCATATACCCCAGCTTTGATGATTATTTGCTCAGCATACGGATTGAATAAATATGGTAAAAGGATACAACCCTGACACACACTTTTCCTGATTTAAACAAAGCAGTATTCCCTTGTTCTGTTAAAACGACTGCCTTTTGATCTGTGTACAGGTTTCTCATGAGCACAATTAAGTGTTCTGGAATTCCCATTCTTCACAATGTTATCCATAATTTGTTATGATCCACACAGCTGAATGCCTTTGAATAGTCAATAAAACACAGGTAAACATCTTTCTGGTAGTCTCTCCTTTCAGCTCTGATCCATCTGACATCAGCGACGAAATTCCCCTTCCACATCCTCTTTTGAATCTGGCTTGATTTCCTGGCAATGCCCTGTCGATGTACTGCTGCAGCCATTTTTGAATGATCTTCAGCAAAATTTTACGTGTGTGTGACATTAATGATATTGTTTGATAATTTTCATATTCGGTTGTATCACTTTTCTTTGAAATAGGTATAAATAAGGGTTTCTCACAGTTGTTTGGTCAGGTAGCTATCTTACAAATTTCTTGGCATAGATGAGTGAGCACTTCCAGTGTTGCATCCATTTGTTGAAACATCTCAATTGGTATTCTGTCAATTCCTGGAGCCTTGTTTTTCACCAACGCCATCAGTGCAGCTTGGACCTCTTCCTTCAGTACTATCAGTTCCTGCTCATTGACCAGTTTTTTTTTTGGTACAGTGACTCTGTATAGTCCTTCCATCTTCTTTTGATGCTTCCTGGGTCTTTTAATGGAAACTCTGGTAGGGTAGTGGTTAAGTGCTATAGCTGCTAACCATGAGGTCAGCAGTTTGAATCTGCCAGGCACTCCTTGGAAACTCTATGGGGCAGTTCTACTCTGTCATATAGGGTCACTATGAGTCAGCATCGACTTGATGGCAGTGGGTTGGGTCTTTTAATATTTTCCCCGTAGAATCCTTCAGTATCACAGCTTGAGGCTTAAGTTTTTTCCTCAGTCCTTTCAGCTGGAGGAATACCAGTATGTTCTTCCCTTTTGGTTTCCTAACTTCAGGTCTTTGTATATTTCTTTGCAGTACTTTACTTTGTCTTCTTGAGCCACCCTTTGAAATCTTCTGTTCAGCTATTTTACTTCATCATTTCTTCTGTTTAGCCACTAGACTTTCAAGAGTAATTTCAGAGTCTCTTCTGACATCCATTTTGTCTTCATGTATGATGTCCTTGACGTCATCTCACAACTCGTCTGCTCTTCAGTAATTAGTGTTCATTTTGTCGAATTTATCCTTGAGATGGTCTCTAAATTCAGGTGGGATATACTAAAGGTTGTACCTTGTCTCTTGTAGGCTTGTTCTAATTTTCTTCAGCTCCAGCTTGAGCTTTCATAGGAGCAATTGATGGTCTGTTCTGCGGTTGACCCCTGGACTTGTTCTGACTGATGATATGGAGCTTTTCCATCGTCTTTTTCCAGAGATGTAGCTAATTTGGTTTCTGTGTATTACATCTGGAGAGGTCCACATGTATAGTCACCACTTATATTGCTGAAAAACGTATTCGCAATGAAAGTCGTTGGTCTTGCAAAATTCTATCATGTGATCTCTGGCATTGTTTCTATCACCAAGGCCATATTTTCCAACTACCCATCCTTCTTTGTTCTCAACTTCCAAACTCCAATCACCAATAATTATCAGTGCATCCTGATTGCACATTTGATCAATTTCAGACTGCAGAAGTTGGTAAAAGTCTTCTGTTTCTTCATCGTTGACCTTAGTGGTTTGTGCATTAATTTAAATAATAGTATTAACTGGTCTTCCTTGTAGGCCTGTGGATATTATCCTATCACTGACTGTGTTGTACTTCAGGATAGATCTTGAAAGCTTCTTTTTGATGATGAATGCAATGCCATTCCTCTTCCAGTCATTCCCTGCATAGAAGACTATATGATTGTCTTATTCAAAATGCCCAATACCAGTTCATTTCAGCTCACTAATGCATAAGATATTAATGTTTATGTGTCCCCTTTCATATTTGACGATTTCCAGTTTTCCTAGATTCATACTTCGTACATTCTGTGTTCTGATTATTTACGGATGTTTGCAGCTATTTCTTCTCATGTTGAGTTGTGCCACATCAACAAATGAAGGTTCTGAATGCTTGACTCCATCCATGTCATTACGGTCAGCTCTACTTGGAGGAGGCATCTCTTCCCCAGTTGTATTTTGAGTGCCTTCCAGCCTGAGGGGCTCATCTTCTGGCAATGTATCAGTGTTCCACTGCTACTTATAAGGTTTTCATTGGCTGTTCTTTTCAGAAGTAGACCACCAGGTCCTTCTTCCTAGACTGTCTTAGTCTGGAAGCTCCACTGAAACCTGTCCACTATAGGTGATCCTGCTGCCATTTGAATACAGGTGGTATAGCTTCCAGCATCACAGCAACACCCAAGTCCCTACAGTATGACAAACTGACAGATGTGTGGGGGATATTCTTGATGGAGTATTAAATTGATATTATTTTTTTTGAGGAAAATATGTCAATAATAGTAAAAAAAGAATCACTAAAAACAGTAAAAATACAAATGCTAAAATAGTCACATATATATATGTGTGCGTGTGTGTGTTTGTATGTGTGTGTTGTTTTTGTTAGCTGCCACTAAGTAGATTCAGACTTATAGGGACCTTGTATGACAGAAAAAAGAACTGACGCATAGGGTTTTCTAGGTGAGTGGCGATTGACTCAATGGCAATGAGTTTGGTTTTTTGAATCTCTAGAAGGGAGAAAATTGCCAAGTCTTTTCACCTGCACAGCCTCTAGTGAGTTTGAACCATAAACATTTGGTTAGCAGCCAAGCACTTAACCATTGTTCCTCCAGTGCTCCTTGTACATACATTCAGATAATTGCCCAAAGTAACAAATCAACAAATGCTCATTATATCATTATGTGTCAAGGACAAATTTAAAGAAAAAAAAATCAGCTTAAGTGCCCATGAGTAGATGACCAGATAATACAAGTTTTGTATGGTATGGTACCAATACCCAAAAACATAAATCAGCAGTTAAAAAAAGAATGAATTGCATCTAATTACTGACATGCTGAGATGTTCACACCATATTGTTAAGTGACAAAAGAAAGTTTTTTTGTATAATATACTATGAACGATTCCTTTTAGTGCAACTGAGAAATGAATTGTATTCTTAGGACTCCAAGGCTGCTGTTTTCCACTACACTCTCTGCCTTCCAGCTATATTAACAAAATTAGCATAAAAATAACCCTTGTGACTTAGATCCCCACGATATAAAGAAAAAAAACATGATATAAAGAGTCCCTAATTAATTTCATGTTGGGGGTTGGGTACCTGCCAATATAGATCATTCTTAATTAGACTTGAACCCGATCTATGCTCAATTCTTGAGAGAATAAAATAAACCAATGGGCTTAATTGTTTACTCCAGCCAATGCATTCATAAGCACTTATAAGGTGCTGCTTATAAAACAATTTAAGGAAGAACTGTAACTACAGAAAAATGACATCACTAAACATTATACACATAATGGAATATTGTGGCAAACTTTTAATCAGATATATGGAAAAATATTAAGGAAGGCAAGAGGAAAGAAAGGAAGAAAGGGAGGGAGGGAGGGAGGGAGGGAGGGAGGAAGGAAGGAAGGAAGGAAGGAAGGAAGGAAGGAAGGAAGGAAGGAAGGAAGAAAAGTCTTGGAAAGATATATATATAAACCCCATTGCCCTCCAGGTGATTCTGACTCGCAGAGACCCTACAGGGCAGAGTAGAACTGCTCCACAGGGTTTCCAAGGCTTTAACTTTTACAGAAGCAAACGGCCACATCTTTCTCTCCCTGAGAGGCTGGTGGATTTGAATCCCTGACCTATAGGTTAGCAGCCAAGCTCTTAACCACTGCACCACCAGCTTTTTCACACACACACACACACACACGTATTCTTAGAAAATAACTATCTGAACTTTCTAATACTTTCATTTCATTCATTTACTTTTTGGCATTATATAGATAAAGAATGGTGTCACATGAGTTGTCAAAAAAAAATTTCAAGATCTACCCTGAAATACAATGCTGTCAGTGATAGGAAAATATCAACACCCCTACAAGGAAGACCAGTTAATACAGCTATTATTCAAATTTATGTACAAACCACCAATATCAAAGATGAAGAAATTGAAGATTTTTATCAGCTTCAACAGTCTGAAATTGATCAAACATACAATCAAGAAGCATTAATAACTACTGGGGATTGGAAGGTGAAAGTTGTAAACAAAGAAGAAGGATCAGTACTTAGAAAATATAGCCTTGAAAAAAGAAATGATGCCAGAGATCACACAATAGAATTTTGTCAGACCAATGACTTCTTCATTGAATATACTTTTTATCAACAACATAATGGCAACTATACATGTGGACCTCACCAGATGCAACACACAAGAATCAACCCAAATACATCTCTGGAAAGAGATGAAGGAGAAGACTATAAATTGCTTGTATGCAAATATAAGTTGAATCTAAGGAAAATCAGAGTAAGTATAGCAGAGCCAAAATATGACCTTGAGTGTATCCCACCTGAATTTAGAGACTGTCTCAAGAACAGATTTTGATGCATTGAACACTAATGATCGAAGGCCAGACAAGTTGTGGAATGACATCAAGGACATCATTCATGAAGAAAACATAAGGTCATTAAAAAGACAGGAAAGAAATAAAAGACCAAAATGGATGTCAGAAGAGTCTCTGAAATTTGTTTTTGAACATAGAGTAGCTAAAGTGAATGGATGAAATAATGAATTAAAAGGGTTGAACGAAAGATTTTGAAGGGCAGCTCTAAAAGACAAGTAAAGTACTATAATGAAATGTGCAAGGAGCTGGAGTTAGAAAATCAAAAGGAAAGAACATGCTTGGCATTTCTGAAGCTGAAAGAATTGAAAAAAAAAAATCCAGCCTCTAGTTGAACAACACTGGAAGCATCGAATAAAGATGGAAGGAATACACAAAGTCACTGCACAAAAAGAATTGTTCGACATTCAAACATTTCAGGAGACAGCATATGATCAAGAACTGATGGTACCAAAGGAAGAAGTCCAAGCTGGACTGCAGACGTTGGCGAAAAACACAGCTCCAGGAATTGACAGAATACCAATTGAGATATTTCAACAAACAGATGCTGCACTGGAGGTGCTCACTCATCTATGCCAAGACATTTGGAAGACACCTACCTGGCCAACTGACTGGAAGATATCTATATATGAGCCAATTCCAAAAAAGGTGATCCAACAGAATGTGGAAATTATTGAACAATATCATTAATATCATACACAAGTAAAATTTTGCTGAAGATCATTCAAAAGCTGTTGCAGCAGTACATCTACAAACTTCCAGAAGTTCAAGCTAGATTCAGAACAGGACGTGGATACAGGGATATCATTGCTGATGTCAGTTGGATCTTGGCTGAAAACAGAGAATACCAGAAAGATGTTTTTCTTGGTTTTATTGACTCTGCAAAGGCATTCCACTATACGAATCATAACAAATTATGCATAATTTTGCAAAGAATGGGAATTTCAGAACAATTAATTAAGCTCATAATGAACCTGTACATGGACCAAGAGGCAGTCATTTGAACAGAACAAGGGTATAGTGCATGGTTTAAAGTCAGAAAAGGGGTACATCAGGGTTGTATCCTTTCACCATACTTACTCAATCTGTATGCTGAGCGAACAATCCCAAAAGCTGGACTATATAAAGAAGAATGTAACATCAGGATTGAAGGAAGACTCTAACAACTTGCAGATATGCAGATGACACAACTTTACTTAATGACAGTGAAGAGGACTTAAAGCACTTACTGGTGAATATCAAAGACCACAGCCTTCAGTACAGATTACACCTCAGCATAAAGACAAAACAAAACAAAACAAAAAAATCCTCACAACAGGAGCAATAAGCAACATCATGATAAGTGAAGAAAATACTGAGGTTGTCAAGGATTTCATTTTACGTGGATCCACAATCAACATCCATGGAAGCAGCATCAGGAAATCAATGTATTGCATTGGGCAAAGTAACCTCTTTAAAGTGTTAAAAACAAAAGATGTCACTTTAAGGACAAAGGTGTGCCTGACCCAAGCGATGGTGTTTTCAATCACCTCATACGCATGTAGAGGCTGATCAATAAAAAAGAAATACCACAGTAGAATTGACTCCATTGAATTGTGGTTTTGGCAAAGAATATTGAATATATCATGGACCGCCAGAAGAATGAACCAATCTGCCTCAGAAGAAGTACTGCCAGAATGTTTCTCAGAAGCAAGGATGGTGAGACTATCACTCACACACTTTCGGCATGTTATCAGGAGGGACCAGTTCCTGGAGAATTACATCATGCTTGGTAAAGTAGAACGTCATCGAAAAAGAGGAAGACCTTCAGTGAGATGGACTGACACAACAGCTATAATAATGGGCTCAAGATGGAGCAGAACCAGGCAGTGTTTTGTTCTATTTTACATAGGGTAACTTTTTTTTTTTTAACCATGAGTCAGAACCACCTCCAGGGCACCTAACAACAATGACAATAAAATTTTATTGCTATCTCCAGTGCTTTCCCTTCCTCCCCACCCCCCCACCCCCCCAAAGAAAACTTATGGCTTCCCCAATATTCCTCATCTTACCAAATGGCACCACTATGCACCTCACTGCAAGGTATACAGCAGCTGGCCCTTACTGCTTTAGCCACGCTAGTCTCCATTTTCCTTGAGCCAAGCTCCTCTGTATTCTTATGGAATTTGAACTTGTTTTTTGGAATGCTTTTCTCAAAATTAAACAAATTAAATTACTTCCTTTTTCTCCTGTATGTCTCAACTATCATCTTCACAGAAAAGGTTTCCTGGAGATCCTATATGCTGTTGCTCATATTGGAGCCCTGGTGGTGTAGTGGTTAGGAGCATAGCTGCTAACCAAAAGATCAACAGCTCAAATCTACCAGCCGCTCATTGGAAACCCTATAGGGCAATTCTACTCTATCCTGTAGGGAAGCTATGAGCTGCAATGGACTTGATGGCAACTGGTTTGGTTTTTATTGTTCATATTCTAAGTCATTTTTATTTCATTTTATAATAAAAAAAAAAGGTCATTTATTTTCCTGTAGCAATTACCCCTGGTCACATTAGTTATTTACTTGCATAATTTCTTTTCAACTCCATTAGGATTCAAGTTCCTTTAATATAGAGCTTTATGTTATTTAATATTGCCATCCCAGGGCCTAGAAGAGAGTCTGGCATGCAGTAGATATCCAATGAGTAAATTAATGAATGCTCTACAGCAATATATACAAGGAAAAGTTGTAATTTTTTTGGTACCACTGGTGGGTGAGGGGGTCTTGTGATGCAGAAATTAGAATGGCTCCACACATAAAAACGGTATTTCCAAAATTTTTAAAGTAACAATAAGAAAGGCTTCTTTCTTTAAATCTTGAATTACTGTATTCTAAAGGCAACAAAAACATCTAGATAGGAGAAAGCAATGCAAGCGTTTCAGTAAAGAATGTTGTTGCTACATTTACAGCCCATTGCACAGCTTTCGCATAGATGATGGAGTGAAGGGCACCATTTGGATCATCCCACAGACAAAGATAAACACAGTTACTGCTCTGTAATGATGGAGCAGCTGCTGTAGAAGACTAATTGTTGCTAGTTATTGCAGCTTTTCCAGCTCGAATACGAACTCTGAAAGAAAAAAGAAAGCGAGTGGAGAGAGGAGAGAGAAAGAGAGAACAAATTGCTTGCAATAAATTCAAAGCCTGGAATACTTAATCCCAAACAGGAAAGTGGGCAGTGACAAAAAAGGCACAAACATAATACAGAAACAGATGGATGTTTACTGATTTTTTTTTTTTTTCACAGTAGAGGTGTGAAGACACAAAAGAGAAATTTTACTCAAGAAGCCTAGCTCTCTTTTTTGTCATGGCATAAAGAGCAGAGGAGGGGAAAATAGACCCTGCAATGAAAATTAAGTGCTAGGCTACAGCCAGCTGTCTTCAGTGGCTTGCCCAGTTTCTGAGTGATTAAAAGAGAAGTTATAAACCACAATACTTCACCTGCTTCTTCACATGGGGCTTTGATGTTGGAACAGAGTACCTGTTTTGGCAAGGATGGAATTCACAAGTTTACCTCATTAAGTTCTTCAAGGAAGTTAAGCTACTGATGACTATTATTTTGATCTCCATGTATGATTTCTTTTGGAAAATGAAAGCTTGAGAAACATATAGAATATAAAACTTAAAATAAAAATTTCTGTATGGAAACCACTCCTGAACTCATGTAGCTTATAACCATAGGCACCAACAGATGAAATGTTTATCTATTGTGCCCATTAAGATAATTATAACACCCAACATACAGATTATATATCATGGGCCATTTTGCTAAACTGAACAATTATATGACTGATAAATACTATGTGGCTTACAAAATATTAATTTAAATGAGTGTTTTTTGAATTGATGAAATAACATTTTTACAAAAATGGTTTTTGATACCTTTTTGCACTATTCTGTATGAAGAGTGTTCATGTATTACACTAATACACCTTCATCACATAGACTCTTCTAAGGAGCTAAAAATAAAAATCTAATCACAAAAACGGGTCTGCTCTGTCTTAAACCTGTTGCCATTGAGTTGATTCTGACTCATAGTGATCCTATTGGACAGAGTAGAACTGCCTCATATGGTTTCCAAGGCAGGGCTTGGATTTGAACTGCCAACGTTTTGGTTGGCAGCCCAGCTCTTAACCACTGTTCCACCAGGGCTCCTGTTTTCTCTTAGCAAGTATTAATTAGAACTATTAAATCTGTAAAATAATAGCAAATATTCAACTACCAAATTATTTAATTCCAACCTTTAAAAAAGATTACACTTTTTTTTTTTTAATTTTGAAATGTTTCTTATATATTTTCCCCAAGACTAATTAAAAAAAAAAAAAACTGGGAAAAAGGCAGGTAGATAAAAAGACACTTATGTCCCAGACTTCTGAACTTTCATAGCACTTGTTTAAAAGAGGAATACTTACTGAGCAACATTCCATTTATATGTAATATCAATAGTACCAATATTTTACACCAGCTCAAGTTTAAGAGAGAATTAAAAAACCAAAACCAAACCCATTGCCTTCAAGTCGATTCTGACTTATAGCGACCCTGTAAGACAGAGTAGAACTGTCCCATATGGTTTCCAAAGAGCACCTGGTGGATTTGAACTGCTGACCTTTGGTTAACACCCGTAGTTCTTAACCACTGTTCCATCTATGTTCCCTAAGAGGGAAGTAGTAGCTCTTAAATTAGTTAAGAATATCAGTTCCAAGGGCTTTCCTCGAAGCTTGTCAATCTCAATGTCTTGGTTACCTAGTGCTGCTATGACAGAAATACCACAAGTGGATGGCTTTAACAAAGAGAAATTTATTTCTTCACAGTGAAGTAGGCTAAAAGTCCAAATTCAGGGCATCAGCTCCAGGGGAAAGCTTTCTCTGTCACCCTTCTCATCAATCTTCCTCCTGACTAGAAGCTTCTCCATGCAGGGACCCTGGATCCAAAGGATGGGCTCTGCTCCCAGAACTGCTTTCTTGATGGTAGGAGATCCCTCTCTGTGCTCACTTCCCTTTCCTTTTTATCTCTTGAGAGATAAAGGTGGTGCAGGCCACACCCCAGGGAAACTACTATTACATTGGATCAGGGATGTAACCTTGTAAGGATGTTACAATCCCACTCTAATCTCCTTTAACATAAAATTACAATCGCAAAATAGAGGACAGCCACACAATACTGGGAATCATGGCCTAACCAAGTTGACACATATTTTGGTGGGACACAATTCAATCCATGACACTCACCCAAAAGCTTACATATCAGAAGACTAAGAGATATCCTAGGAAATTATTTTCTTCATCTGCCTCATGAAATCAATCAGCGATTCCTGTCAACTATGTATCTAAAATATATCATATTCATCAACATATCTCCATTTCCACTGCTATCTAAGCCATGAATTTTGCTAGACTGTGCTCCCACGAATAGCCTCCAATACACATCTCCATTTTCTCTCGTGTCCTTCATCTATTTATCAAATATAGTAGCCTTTTAAAAAAATACCAGGAAGATTTCTTGGTTTTTCAATTCTCTAAAATAATTTGTTTAAGTTTAGAATTAGGTAGAAAAATCCTCCAAAAACTTTATTATTCAGTTTCTCTCTCTCTACATAAATATACTTTTTCTATATATATACAGACATATATATGTAATATTTTAAGTTATAGATCAAAGGATTTGTCAAAATATATCAGCATTGAATTTTTCATCATATCCAATTATTTTTAGTAGTATAATTACAAGCTTTTATTCTCTTTCAAGTATTGTTTTACATCCTCTTTTTAATTTTGGCATATATTATCTTTTTATTTATTTTACTATATTCTCTAGTGTACGATTTTTAAGTGTCTTCTATATTAATTGATTAAATAAATAATTTATTTCCCATAATCATTTCAACATTATTTTGTCATTTATTTTTTAAGTTTATGTAATTGATATTAATCTCATTAAGATCAACTCTTCCTTCTTTCCTAAATTTACCTGGAAATACTTTTGACCACATCGTATAAGAGTTGATTTATAGTATTTTCATTACTGTGTATTTTTATTTATTTTCAATTTTTTCATTATGATTTCTTCTGTAGTTGATATTTTTTAGAATTATTTCCCCCAAAGTATGGTGAGTGTAAAGATTTTTTTTTAACAGTATTGCAGTTAATATCAGTTAATATGATCTTTATGACATAAAAAAAATAGGTTATTTAAAATGCATTAAAATGTACTGAAACTTGCTTTAGGGTAAGTATGCAGTCAATTTTTATAAAAGTTCTGAGTATATATGTTTTTGCATTATACACTTTGAGACTATTTTACTTTATGCATACAGGTTGATTATTCTCATATCTTATTATATCATTTTATAGAGCCGCTTTCTTTGTCTTTATTAATACTTATTGCATTAGAATATTATCTGACATTAATAGAGCTACTACACTGTTCTTAAGTATTTGTCATGTGTATATATATTCATTTTTCAAATTACTTACTATTCCCTTTATAACTCTTGCTGTTTTCATGTTCTTGCATGATTTTTCCCAATATGACAATGCTTGCATTACCTAGAGCTAGATGCATTTGAATTCATTGAGTTTTGTGCTTTTTATTCTCATACTCTCTATATCTCAGTTTTTCTTCTTTCTTTATCCTCCTATGTTTACCCTTCTGAGAAGTATATAGTAAAGAATTGAGACCAAATATATAGACAAATTTACAACAAGAAAACAAGGATTGCATCCCCAATAGTACCAACCAAAATTAAGCCTGCTGTCATTGAGTCATTTCTGATCCATAGTGACCCTGTAAGATAGAGTAGAACTGTCCCATACGGTTTCCAAGGTGTGAATGGCAGATTTTAACTGCCAGCCTTTTGGTTAGCAGCTGTATCTCTTAGCCACTGCACTACCACCACTAAACCACTGCCATCGAGTCATTTCTGACTGATAGCGACCCTATAGGACAGAGTAGAACTGCCCCATAGATTTTCCAAGGAGTGCCTGGAGGATTCAAACTGCCGACCTCTTGGTTAGCAGCCATAGCGCTAACGGTAGATTTGGTTTAATTCACATATTAGAAGAAAAAAAAATTCTATGCAGTGTACAAGAGGCAGTTATTTAACGAGTTATTAAATGACTAAAATTTAAGATATAGACAAAGATTTTGAAAGCAAATGGACACAGTACACTCTTTTGGTGAATCTGTGGGAAAACAGTCTCAAATTTTGATGGTGGCAAGGTGAAATGGTACAGCACCTATGTAAGGAAATGTGACAATCTCTTAGAAAAATACATATGCATTTACCCTTGAACCCCACGAACTCAGGAATTTATCCTGAAGAGACACCCCAACAATATGAAAACACATACACAGCAAGATTATTCATTGCACATTTGAGAATTACCCAAATGTCCAAACATAAGAGATGATTGAATGAACCATGATATGTTCACTCAGTGACGTATTATGCAGCTGTAAAAAAAGAATGAGCAAGATTGCTAAAAATAGAAGAGAATGTCTTCCAGGAGATATTATATAAAAATATCAAATGCGAAATGTGAATATAATATGCTAGTTTTGTGTAGGAAAGAAGGAAAAGTAAGAAAATACTGGAGGTAGGGCCAAAATGGCAGAATAGACAGATGCTTCTGGCAAGTGCTCTTACAACAAAAACATAAAAAAACAAGTGAAACTAGTATATTTATGATAAGTTAGGAGCCCTGAACATCAAAGAAAACAAACTAAGGGGCAGGGGGAGGAAGAGATGGCTCAGAAGCAGAGAGCAGTTACTGGACCTGAATCACCAGGAGCCCTCAGGCACCATTCCCAGGAGCAGCTGCAGTGGGCTGGTGCTAGCGTTCAGCTGCAGTTTCCTCAGGGAAAAGCAGCCAGCCACACAGCCTACTCACACCAGAACCAGAGAAGAACGGTGCTCTCGACAAAAGCTAAATACTTGCATATATTCTACAGCACCCCCCACCACCAAGCTGACTTCAGAGGCTGTTGATTTCCCTGTGCCTGAGATAAGCCCTACTGAGCTCCTAGAGCCATCCTCCAGGAACCGGAGAAGGAATAAATTCACAAGCGGGGGAGATCAGGACAGAAGTGGCTCTTGTCCAGGCATAAATGGTCTGTAGACATTGAGTAACTTTCCCCTCTGCATGGACCTGTTTGGGCCTGTTTCAGGAAAATAGACCCTTGATGGCAGAATACAACTGTTTCAGCTGTGCAGTGCGGATGTTGGTGTTTGATGTTTGACACTGCTTTGCCTGTTAAACAGGGTCTTCACCTACCCACATCAGGAGCCTAAGGACTGGTGGCTCCACTCAGGTCACCTAGCCACCCACCACAGGTCCAAGGATAACTGGTATCTCCCAGTCCTTACAACCAACAATGTTGGGAGCCCATGGCCCATCTGCAGAACCTATCCACCTGTACACTCTAAGGAACAGGGACACGCTTTCCTCAGAGACACGTGGGGGATGATTCCCAACCCTCCCTCTTGTTCAGAGCATGACCCTCTTTTGCAACAGATACCGGTACCTACACCAGTCGCCCCCTGACCTTCCAAGACTGTAGAACAGGGCCTGTACCACACACTAGATGATCAGCTACCTGGACACCTGAGCTGAGTTCATACAAGAAAAGTGAATGGACTTCTAGACTGATTAAAAAAAAAAAAAAGCTGATAACAATTCTAGCCATCTGGCGACAGGATGTCAAAGCTTCAAAGATGAAAATAATCAAGCTGGCTCACTCAAGCAACCCATTTCATCACATCAAAACAAAACAAAGAAAAAGCTACAATACAGTAAACAAAAATGAACTAATACAATAACTTACAGATGGCTCTGGACAAAAATGAATATCAAGTCACAAAAAGAAACAGACCATGATCATCTCAACAAGTCTCAAAACGATCAAGGGATCTTCTAGATGAAAGTGCCTTCCTGGATTACCGGAGGCAGAATACAAAAGATTAATATACAGAACCCTTCAAGACATCACTAAGGGAATCAGGCCATACACAGAACAAGCCAAGGAACACACAGAAAAAGGAATTGGAGAAATTAAAAAGGTTATTCAGGAACGTAATGAAAAATTTAGTAAGCTGGAAAAATCCATAGATAGACAGCAATCAGAAGTTCAGAAGATTAACAATAAAATTACAAAAGTTGACAACTCAATAGAAAGTTGGAAGAGCAGAATTGAGCAAGTGGAAGGAAAAATTTCTGAACTTGAAGATAATGCACTTGGCACCAATATATTTGAAGAAAAATCAGATAAAAGAATTTTAAAAAATGAAGAAAACTTAAGAATCATGTGGGACTCTATCAAGAGAAATAACCTACGAGTGATTGCAGTTCCAGAACAGGGAGGGATAACAGAAAATACAGAGAGAATTTTTGAAGATTTCTTGGCAGAAAACTTCCCTGCTATCATTAAAGATGAGACGAAATCTACCCAAGATGCTCATCGAACTCCACTTAAGGTAGATGTTAAAAGAAAGTCACCAAGACATTTTATAATCAAACTTGCCCAAATGAAAGATAAAGTGAATTTTAAGAGCAGCTAGGGATAAACGAAAAGTCACCTACAAAGGAGAGTCGAAAAGAATAGGCTCAGACTACTCAGCAGAAACCATTCAGGAAAGAAGGGAATGAGATGACTTATATAAAAAATTGAAGGAAAAAAATTGCCAACCAAGAATCATATACCCAGGAAAACTGTCTCTCAAATATGAAGGTGAAATCAGAACTTTTGCAGATAAACAGGAGTTTAGGGAATTCATAAAAACCAAACAAAAGCTACAAGAAATACTAACGGGAATTCTTTGGTTAGAAAATCAATGATACCAGGTATCACCCCAGACTAGAACACTGGGCAGAGCGATCAGATGTCAACACAGACAGGGAAATCAGAAAAATAAAATAAAATAACTCTCAAAACAGGGAAACAGTGATGTTACCAAAACAATAAGGAGGGACTAAGAAGTGTAGTTATAGATCTCACATATGGAGAGCAAGACGAGGCGATACGAAGAAATAAAAGTTAGGATTAAATTGAGAAAAAAAGCAGTAAATAATAAGGTAACCACAAAGGAGACAAACAATCCCAGACATCTAAGTAAAATACAAAAAAAAAAAAAATACAGACTCAGCAGAAACAAAATCAACAATAACAAATATAAGGAAAAGACAATACATAAAGATAATCTACTCAGTACATAAAATTAAGTAAGAAAAAGAAACTGTCAACAACACACAAAAAAAGACATCAAAATGATTGCACTAAAAATTCATACCTATCCATAATTACACTGAATGTAAACAGACTAAATCCTACAATATAGAGACAGAGAGTGTCAGAATGGATTAAAAAACATGGTCCATTTATATGCAGCCTACAAGAGACACGGTTTAGACTTAGAGACACAAACAAACTAAAACTCAAAGGATGGAAAAAAATATATGAAGCAAACAACAATCAAAAAAGAGCAGGAGTGGCAATATTAATTTCTGACAAAATAGTCTTTAAAGTTAAATTCATTGTAAGGGATAAGGAAGGACACTATATATTGATTAAAGGGACAATACACCAGGAGAATATAACAGTATTAAATATTAATGCACCCAATTACGTAAGATACATAAAACAAACTCTAAAACTGAAAAGTGAGATAGACAGCTCCACAATAATAGTAGGAGACTTCAACACACCACTTTCTGTGAAGGACAGGACATCCAGAAAGAAGTTCAATAAAGACATGGAAGATCTAATCAACGAACAATCAACGAACGTGACCTCATAGACATGTACAGAACACTCCACCCAACAGCAGCCAAATATACTTTCTTTTCTTACGCACAAGAAACATTCTCTAGAGTAGGCCACATATTAATTCATGAAGGAAGCCTTTGCAGAATCCAAAACATTGAAATATTACAAAGCATCTTCTCTGATCATAAGGCCATAAAAGTAGAGATCAATAACAGAAAAAGCAGGGAAAAGAAATCAAACATTTGGAAACTGAGCAATACCCTGCTCAAAAAAGACTGGCTTATAGAAGACATTGAAAAACGCCGAGCGTATTCCTCCCTTTTGGTTTTCCATGTCCAGCTTTTCGCACATGTCATTATAATGCTTTACTTTGTCTTCTCGAGCTCCCTTTTTGAAATCTTCCGTTCAGTTCCTTTACTTCATCAATTCTTTCTTTTGCTTTAGCTGCTCGATGTTTGAAAGCAAGTTTCAGAGTCTCCTCTCACATCCATCTTGGTCTTTTCTTTCTTTCCTATCTTTCCAGTGACTTCTTCCTTTCTTCATGTATGATACCCTTAATGTCATTCCACAACTCATCTGGCCTTCAGCCACTAATGTTCAGTGCATAAAATCTATTCTTCAGATGGTCTCTAAATTCAGGTGGGATGTACTCAAGGTCATATTTTGGCTCTTGTGGACTTGCTCTGATTTTCTTCAGTTTCAGCTCGAACTTGCATATGAGCAATTGATGGTCTGTTCCACAGTCGGCCCCTGGCCTTGTTCTGACTGATGATACTGAGTTTTCAATCGTCTCTTTCCACAGATGTAGTCTCTTTGATTTCTGTGTGTTCCATCTGGTGAGGTCCATGTATATAGTAGCCGTTTAAGCTGGTGAAAGAAGGTATTTGCAATAAAGAAATCGTTGGTCTTGCAAAATTCTATCATTCGATCTCCGGCATTATTTCTATCACCAAGGTCATATTTTCCAACCACTGATCCTTCTTCTTTGTTTCTAACTTTTGCATTCCAATCACCAGTAATTATCAGTGCATCTTGATTGCATGTTTGATCAATTTCAGACTGCAGCAGCTGATGAAATATTCTATTTCTTCATCTTTGGCCCTAGTGATTGGTACGTAAATTTGAATAATGGTCATATTAACTGGTCTTCCTTGTAGGTTTATGGATATTATCCTATCACTGACAGCATTGAACATCAGGATAGATTTTGAAATGTTCTTTTTGATGATGGATGCAATACCATTCCTCTTCAAGTTGTCAGTCCCAGCACAGTAGGCTATATGACAGTCCGATTCAAAATGGCCAGTATCCTCCATTTCAAGTCACTAATGCCTAGGATATCAATGTTTGTGCATTCTATTTCATTTTTGATGATTTTCAACAACAACAAAGAAATTCATAGAATCCAAAAGAAAGGAAAACACTTCCTATCAGAACCTTTGGAAGACAGCAAAAGTAGTGCTCAGAGGTCAATTAATATCAATAAATGCACACATACAAAAAGAAGAAAGGGCTAAAATCAAAGAATTATCCCTACAACTTGAACAAAAAGAAAGAAACAAACAAAAGTAACCCTTAGGTGCCAGAAGAAAACAAATAACAGAAATTAGAGCACACTAAATGAAATAGAAAACAGAAAAACAATTGAAAGAATTAACAAGACCAAAAGTTTGTTCTTTGAGAAAATCAACAAAATTAACAAACCATTTGCCAAACTGACAAAAGAAAAACAGGAGAGGAAGCAAATAACCCGAATAAGAAATGAGATGGGTGATAATACAACAGACCCAACTGAAATTAAAAGAATCTTATCAGACTACAATGAAAAACTGTAATCAAACAAATTTGAAAACCTAGAAGAAATGGATGAATTCCTAGAAACACACTACCTACCTGAACTAACAAAAACAGAGCTAGAACAACTAAATAGACCCATAACAAAAGAAGAGATTGAAAAGGTAATCAAAAAACTCCCAACAGAAAACAGCCCCAGCCCAGATGGCTTCACTGCGGAGTTCTACCAAATGTTCAGAGAAGAGTTAACACCACTACTACTAAAGGGTATTTCAGAGCATGGAAAAGGACAGAATACTCCCAGACTCATTCTATGAAGCCAGCATATCCCTGACAGCAAAACCACATAAAGACACCACAAAGAAAAAGAAAATTACAGGCCTATATCCTTCATTAACTTAGATGCAAAAATCCTCAACAAAATTCTAGCCAATAGAATTCAACAACATATCAAAAAAAATAATTCATCATGACCAAGTGAGATTCACACCAGGTATGCAGGGATGGTTCAACATTAGAAAAACAGTTCATGTAGTCCATAATATAAATAAAAGACAAGAATCATGTGATTTTATCAATTGATGCAGAAAAGGCATTTGACAAAGTTCAACATCCATTCATGATAAAAATTCTCAGCAAAAAAAGGAATAGAAGGAAAATTCCTCAACATTATAAAGGGCATTTATACAAAGCCAACAGCCAGCCTCACCCTAAATGCAGAGAGCCTGAAAGCATTTCCCTTGAGATCTGGAACCATAAAAGGATGCCCTTATTCCCACTCTTATTCAACATTGTGCTGAAAGTCCTAGCCAGAGCAATTAGGCTAGATAAAGAAATAAAGGGCATCCAGATTGGCAAGGAAGAAGTCAAAGTATATTTGCAGATGACATGATCTTATAGACAGAAAACCCTAAGGAATCCTCAAGAAAACTACTGAAATTAAGAGTTCAGCAGAGTACTGGGATACAAGATAAACATACAAAAATCAGTTGAATTCCTCTACACCAACAAAAAAAAAACAAAGAGGAAATCACCAAATCAATGCCATTTACAGTAGCCCCCAAGAAAATAAAATACTTAGGAATAAATCTTGCCAGAGATGTAAAAGATTTATACAACAAAAACTCCAAAACACTTCCGCAAGAAACCAAAAACAGACCTACATAAGTGGAAAAACATACCTTGCTCACGGATAGGAAGATTTAACATTGTAAAAATGTCTATTCTACGAAAACGATCTATAGATTTAACTCAATTCCTATTCACATTCCAATGACTTTTTTAATCAGTTGGAGAAACAAATCACCAACTTCATGTGGAAAGGAAAGAGGCCCCAGATAAGTAAAGAATTACTGAAAAAGAAGAAGAAATTGGGAGGCCTCACTCTACGAGATTTTAGAACCTATTATACCACCACGGTAGTCAAAACAGCCAGGTACTGGTACAACAACAGATACATAGACTAAAGGAACAGAACTGAGAATCCAGACATAAATACATCCATATATGAGCAGCCAATATTTGACAACAGCCCCAAATCAGTTAAATGGGAAAAAGACAGTCTTTTTAACAAATGGTGCTGGCATAACTGGATATCCATCTGCAAAAAAATGAAATAAGACGCATACCTCACGCCATGCACAAAAATGAGCTCAAAAGGGATCAAAGACCTAAATATAAAATCTAAAATGATAAAGGACATGGAAGAAAAAATAGGGACGATGTTAGGAGCCCTAATACCTGGCATAAACAGTATACAAAACTTTACTAACAATGCAGAAGAAAAACTAACTGGGAGTGCCTAAAAATCAAACACCTATGCTTATCTAAAAACTTCACCAAAATAGTAAAAAGATTACCTATAGACTGGGAAAAAGTTTTTAGCTATGACATTTCCGATCAGCGCCTGGTCTCTAAAATCTACATGACACTGCAAAAACTCAACTACAGTAAGACAAGTAACCCAATTAAAAAATGGTCAAAAGATATGAACAGACACTTCACTAAAGAAGCCATTCAGGTAGCTAACAGATACATGAGGAAATGCTCATGATCATTAGCCATTAGAGAAATGCAAACCAAAACTACACTGAGATTCCATCTCACTCCAACAAAGCTGGCATTAATCCAAAAAACACAAAATCATAAATGTTGGAGAGATTGTGGACAGACTGGAACACTTATACACTGCTGGTGGCAATGTAAAATGGTACAACCACTTCAGAAATCAATTTGGCACTTCCTTAAAAAGCTAGAAATAGAACTATCATAGGATCCAACAACCCCACTCCTTGGGTTATACCCTAGAGAAAAAAGAGCCTTTACACAAACAGATACATGCATAGCCATGTTCATTGCAGCATTGTTTACAATAGCGAAAATGTGGAAGCAGCCAAGGTGCCCATCAACAGATGAATGGATAAATAAATTATGGTATATTCATACAATGGAATACTACGCATTGATAAAGAACAGTGAGGGATCTGTGAAACATTTTATAACATGGAGGAATCTGGAAGGCATTATGCTAAGTGAAATTAGTCAGTTGCAAAAGGACAAATATTGTATAAGACCATTATTATTAGAACTCGAGAAATATTTGAACGGAGAAGAAAATATTCTTTGATGGTTACTGGAGGGGAGAGGGAGGGAGGGAGGAAGAGGGGTATTCACTAATTAGACAGTAGATGAGAACTACTTTAGGTGACGGGAAAGACAACACACAATACAGGCGAGGTCAGCACAATTGGACTAAACCAAAAGCAGAGAAGTTTCCTGAACAAACTGAATGGTTCAAAGGCCAGCATAGCAGGGGCAAAGGTTTGAGACCATGGTTTTAGGGAACATCTAAGTCAATTGGCATAAGAAAATCTATTAAGAAACTGTTCTGCATCCCACTTTGGAGAGTGGTGTCTGGGGTCTTAAACGCTAGCGAGCAGACATCTAAGATGCATCAATTGGTCGCAACCCACCTGGATCAAAGGAGAATGAAGAACACCAAGGACAAAAGGTAATTATGAGCCCAAGAGACAGGAAGGGCTACATAAACCAGAGACTACATCAGACTGAGACTAGAAGAACTAGATGGTGCCGGGCTACATGCGATGGCTGTCCTGACAGGGAACACAAGAGAGAACCCCTGAGGGAGCAGGAGATCAGTGGGATGCAGATCCCAAATTCTCGTAAAAAGACCAGACTTAATGGTCTGACTGAGGCTAGAAGGACCCTGGTCGTCATGGCTCCCAGACCTGTTAGCCCAGGACAGGAACCATCCCCAAAGCCAACTCTCAGACAGGGATCGGACTGGGCAATGGGATAGAAATGATGCTGGTGAAGAATAAGCCTCTGGGATCAAGACAACACTTGAGACTATGTTGGTATCTCCTATCTGGAAGGGAGATGAGAGGGTAGAGGGGGTTAGAAGCTGGTGGAATGGACACGAAAACATAGAGTGGAGGGAAGGAGTGGGCTATCTCATCAGGAGGAGAGCAATTAGGATTATATAAACCAAAAACCCAGTGCCGTCGAGTCGATTCCGACTCATAGAGACCCTTTAGGACAGAGCAGAACTGCCCCATAGAGTTTCCAAGGAGCTCCCGGTGGATTTGAACTGCTGATCCTTTAGTTAGCAGCCGTAGCACTTAATCACTATGCCACCAGGGTTTCCTAGGAGTATATAGCAAGGTATATATAAATTTTTGTGTGAGAGACTGACTTGATTTGTGAACTTTCACTTAAAACACAATAAAAATAATAATAATAAAAGAAAATTCCATGCATACAATTGTTAGTTTTTATGGAAAGAAACCCCAAAACAATAAACCATACAACAATGACATTGGTTACCTAAAAGGGGTGGGGTTAGGAAATTGGCATAAGAGGGAATGACACTTCTCTGAATAAACTTTTTTGTATAATATTGACTTTTGTAAAGATGCTAATATTATTCATGGAGCCCTGGTGGCACAGTGGTTAAACATTCAGCTGCTAACCAAAAAGTTGGCAGTTCAAATTCATCAGCCACTCCTTGGATACTTCTATGGGGCAGTTCTACTCTGTCCCATAGGGTCCCTGTGAGTCAGAATCTACTCAATGACAACAGGTTTTTTTTTTTTTTTTTGGTTAATAAATTCATATTTTTTAAGTTACAATCAGATTAGCAAGGGAGGGGATACTAGAAATAAAAATAATCAGAAGCAAATGAACCCAACTATATTTAAATAAATGATATAATCATATCAAAAGAAATCATTATTTCACATATCTTAATAACACAGTACCTGACTGTATTTTCTCAGTGTTTAGGTGGGTTGGAAGGGGTGAGATGCAAACGAATCCTGAACTCTTTTTCAGTGGGTTTGGATGTTGTAGTGGTATACCAAAATAATTCAAAACTCTTTTGGTTACATAGATATGATTAAGAAATTAATTAAATATTTTGATGAGTTAGGTGTCAGGGCCCTCTCTTTGTTGTTGTTGGGTCATAGGGACCTTATGTATAACGGAATGAAATGTCCAGTACTGCGCCATCCTCATAATCGTTGCTATATTTGAGCCATTGCTGCAGCCACTGTGTCAGTTTGTCTCATTGATGGTCTTCCTCTTATTCTGTTTACCAGGAGTGATGACCTTCTCCAGGGACTGGTTCCTTCTAATAACATGTCCAAAATAATTGAGATGGAGTTTCTCCCTCCGTGCATCTAAGGAGCATTCTGGCTGTACTTCCTCCAAGACAGATTTCTTCTTTCTTCTGGCAGTCCATGGCAGAAGTTTAGTGAGGGTAATGAGCACCCAGGGGCAATCTGTAAGTCGCATCCACCTTCCCCCAATTTCAGGATGAATAGGCTTTGAAAACAGCGAAAAGTCATCAGAAATGCCTTCCCCCCTTTGGTCCTGCTACCTCAGTCAGGTGTCTCATATTTGTGACGCCGACGAATGCCGTTTAGGCTTCATCTGGCGCCCCCTTGGACTTGTGCCCAGGGGCAAGTCCCCTCCTCTGCCCCTCATGTCACTATGCCTCTGATTCACGGTGTATTTAGTATTCTTTGATGACACTGTAATTTAAACGCATCAGTTTTTCAGTCTTCCTTATTCATTGTCCAACTTTTGCATGCATATGAGGTGATTGAAAATACCATGGCTTGGGTCAAGCACACCTTGGTCCTCAAAGTGACATCTTTGCTTTTTAACATTTTAAAGAGGTCTTTTGCAACAGATTTGCCCAATGCAATGTGCCATTTCATTTTCTGGCTGCTGCTTATATAGGCATTGATTGCGGATCCAAGTAAAACGAAATCCTTGACAACTTCAATGTTTTCCCCATTTATCGTTTTAAATGTGATATTTTCTCCATCCTTACCTTAGAAAAATAAATTTGAAATACCGAATGGGAGAAATGCAAGAAGGAAAATTGTGTGGTTGAATGGAATTGGAGGTATTGATATGGACTGATGACTTCTAAAATACATATGTGTGTGAATATGAAAGTACATGAGTATGTGTGTGTGTGTGTGTATCTGTATCTACGAAATGTGTCTATGCGGTGGGTATAAACATGTTCCCTAAGTTTGTCCACTATATGGACCTGAAAGCAAATACAGTAGCTGTGAGTACACTTAACACACAATATTTGTTTCTAATATAATTCCCCACTAAAAGGAGCCAGGTTCTTTAGGGAAATTCCTAATTCCAGAACTGGTTCAGGGAAGGTGCCAGATGAAACTGAAGTATCTTGTGCGCCAGAGAGTAAGGAAGCACTTAAAAAAAAAAAAAAAAGTATTCATGTCACAAGGACACTGATTCCATCTTGAATGGGTGACCACTGTAGGAATCTGGGGCAATTTGACCAACAAAAGAATCAAGGAGAGTGATGACTTAAAAACTTTGAAATATAGTGGGAATGCATGAGTTCATACCGATAACAAGTGATAGCTAGAGAGCTAACTAGCTAGCAAGCTAGATAATAGATAGATAGGTAGAAAGAATAAACAGGTAGATAAAGGAAAAGTAAGAGCTTTTGCTTACAGTAGAAGGCCAAATACAACTTGTGACTGTAGAGAAAGTAATGAAGACAGAAAATAATGACTTTGCATTATTAGAGATTTTATTAAAAATTAGAACAGGCAAGAATTTTCAATAGATGATTAATCTGGGGGCTCCAAGGTGGTTGGTGGAGAGCAGAATATTTGCATGATTTTAAATAGTTTTGCCACAGATTATCTATAATTTTCAACTGGGAAAATACTATATAGTGCAGAGGTTTCCCAAACTTTCGGTTCCCTACATTTAGCGTCTGAAGGAATTTTTAACAGGATTTCTGGGCCAAAAGAAATATCAAATAGTTCTATTTATGAAAAACTTAGGCTCAAACAACTTAATAATAAATATTTATTCCTAATAACTTAATAGCCATTTGAAAAGCAAAATACATATCAATTGAAAAGAGGCAAATGACACTTCTATTTTTTACTGGTTACCACAATTAATTACTAGTGGGATATGTGTGTCTTTTGGGCACTGAACAACTTCTCAAATTTGGAACCCAGATTGGACACCGCTATACCGCATAGACTAATTTTGTGTGGGCTTACTTTTTATCAAAAAGCATACCAAAAGCCTAGCCTATGACGTTTGGAAAAACATAGCATGATCTAACGTTGTAACTGTGAACTCACCTCAAGCTAGTAGTTTGTACATTTGTAACAGTATCAAGTATAATTATGTTTCCCTGGAAATTTAAAAATATCCTGGGGTGCCCACGAGTTCATTGTGGTGTTCTGGCTTGTTTTGGCATATAGTTTGAGAATCATGTCTATAATGAACAAATTTGATAACACCTTGACAAGGTGATAAAATCTAACATCAGCGATAAAGGGGCAGATGGACTTTGTGTGCCTCCAGATGCGATACCCTGAGGAGGACACAAGATAACTTAGAATTATTGCCAGGGATGTAAATCCTTAATCTAATCATGAGGAAGCATCAGGCAAACTGAAAAGAGAGTTATTTTGAAACAAACAAAAAAACAAAATGGAGAAAAACAATAACAACCAAAGCATGGTAGTTTCCAATAAAGTCATTTCTTAAATGGCAAAGAAAAACTGAGAATTTAATCCAGATTAAGAGGGCTGAAGAAATATGACAATTAACTATAATAAAATTTTTTTTTGTATTATATAACTGATCATAAATTGAATCCTTCACTAAAAAAAAAAAATTAAAAAATTACACAGGACATTATTGGATCAATTGGCAAACTGGAATATGGACAGCATTTTAGATAAAGGTATTATATTAATATTAAATTTACTGACAGTCATAATTGTATTTTGGCTATATAAAATAATATCTTTATTCATAGGAAATACATATTGAAATAACAGGGATAAAGGACAATAATATAAAGACTTAAGTTGTTCAGAAAGAAATAGAAAAGGAACAAGAACAAAAGATAAATCACGTAGGGTAAAATGTTATCAATAAGTCAACATAGGTAAAGAGTAAATGAGTATTCATATTATTCTAAAAGTTTTTAGCATAAAATAAAATAAAAATAAAAAATGTGTAATTTAACTATGAGTTTTGCAGCAAGAAGATTTTCTTTTTAAGTTTAGAAATTCTGTTGTAATTAAAATATTTTTGTATTTTACCCTATATTTATTTATTGATATATGATATGGGTTTTTCCATAAAATAAGGTATCGAAGAATTCATCCTAAAGATGTCTGAAGTAATTCCTTTTGTTTTGTCTTTAATCACAAAGTGTTCCCTTAGCGATATTTTTTCTGTCATTAATTCCATAATCTCCCTTTCAAGTTTGTCCTCGTCGAACCAACTAATTAAGCATTTGCATTACTCATCCAATTTTGAGCTAATTAGACTGTAAATAGCTGGATTGCTTTCATATTTTAATCTCTATCTTAAAATACTGTGCATATTTAATTAATGTGGAAACACTCACTGATAAAATTACAAACTTATGTAGATTTTACAGATACGTAAGATATTCTTTTTCGGCTTTAGTAATTAACACCAGTTGAAGGTTCAAGGTTGATAATGTTAAACCAAGTGTACTTATTGGACTTAATTCACCTTCTAACGCAATGTTAATACTTTCATGATGAACAATATTTATGTAAATACCAAATGTTTCAAGCTGATGTGTTTGAAAATACAGTGCTGGGCAGCCTCTGGTAATGGAAATGATCATGAATATGCACCAGTAAATCCACCTGTGGTTTAACCTGCTCTGGTCTTACAGCACCCTAACACTGACTCAGATGTTCAGAAAAGAATTAGTAATTTTTGAAATAATGGAGGAGGAAGTATGAGTGCAAGCAGTATCTGAGGATTGCTACCATCTTAATCAATTATCCTCACCTCCGTTAGCTTAAGGAAAAAATAAGAAAGAAAAACAACACCTGATCACCATAATCAATACTTTGTCCAAGTCAAAAGACAGTGTGTGAGAGATAAGCCTATTATTTTGGCAGGATTTTGAGCCACAAAATGAAAGGACAGATATCCTGTGTTTAAATTTCATATGCCCTGCTAAGTAAAAAAATGCCTATACTAGAAGTCAATTAGAGTCCTCTTTTCCTCAAAGGAAGGACAATGCTTTCATAGTTTACTCTCTTACCCTCCCTCTTTTACCCTTGCAATCTATCATCGACTGTAACTTCGTCTTAATAATCCTCCAATCTCATTGGCCCTCACCTCAATTTAGAATATTTCCATTGTGCCTCCTGGAACTGTAATCCAGATGTTTGTCAATATTTTCTTACAGCATTTCATGCCTTGAGTAAAAAATCCCTTTTTCTTCAGTTGTTATTTTGCCTGTAGTCCAATATAGTAATGGTGATTCTAACACCACCCGTGAACCTCAATTTTGGCTGCTGTGCTTGAATATAACCCTGACCCTTAGCTTATCATCTGCTTTCTCCACTTCTATACAAGACCATCTGTACTGCTATAGAAAAACTACTCAACAAATTGAAGCGTTATCACTACATATACTATTTAGCAACCACTGTCTTTATCAGGGATCCTACATAATCTGTCTTGCCAAGTACTTACTTTATAATGAACCCTTATAATTAGGAGTGAAGCACATGCATATAAGCTTTAAAATAATATGCTTTAAAATAATATGTAGCCTTCATAAAAAAAAGTTGCCATCAAGTTGATTCCCACTCACAGCAACCCCATAAGAAAGAGTAGAATTGCCCCACAGGGTTTCCAAGGAGCAACTGGTGAATTCAAACTGCCAACCTTTTGGCTAGCAGCCAAATGCTTAACCACTGAGCCACTACAGCGTAATTTCCTTCTGCAAAATAAAACTTCTCAAGGCCGGTTAATATGCTTCTCCATTTCTTCATTTCATTTTTACTCCTCAGCCTAATTCAACCTGTCCTCTGCTCCAATCATCACATCAAAGCAACACTTATTCTAAGTATTGGGGACCTTCTGGGGGCTAATTCAAAAGTATATTTTTATGTTTCTTAATGGTCTTCTGGGTCACTTCCTTTTTGAAACATTTTCCTTGGATTTTTGCCATGTAAACTCTATTTATCTTGTTCCACTATCTCTTGATCTTATTTTCTGGCTCATCCTCTATCTACCCAAACACTGGAGTTCCTCAGGTTTCAGTGCTATATCTTTCCTCCTTTCAATATCATCTAATACTTGATAACAGCTTCCATTATGCATCTATGCCAATATTTTTCAAATTTATATTTAGACTTCTTTATTGAGAACCTGACTCACAACTCTAGCTCTCTGCTTAATACCTAGAGAAACTAGACGTTTTCTTGCATACAGTAGACTCTTGAATATCACTTAAGTAAATAAATGGAGGCTAAAGTTACCTCAAACTTAACGTATTCCAAATAAGTTACCTCAAACTTAACATATTCCAAATAAATTCATGATTTCTTCCCCTGTATCCTCCCCACCCTAGAAAATAAACTATGTCCTCCACTGTTTCCTGTCTCGCTGACTGACACCAGTATCCATCTTCATAAACATGACAGATACAGAGAAATTGCACTTACTTGCCCTCACATTTTATATTCTAATACTAAAAGCTAGGGCATCTAGAGAAGACAAAGTATTATAATGACACATGCAAAGACGTGGAGTTAGAAAACCAAAAGGGAAGAACACACTCAACATTTCTCAAGCTGAAAGAACTGAATAAAAAATTCAATATTTCACTACTGAAGAATTCTACAGGGAAAATATTAAATGACACAGGAAGCATTAAAAGAAGATGGAAAGAATTCACAGAATCACTGTACCAAAAAGAATTGGTTGGCATCCGACCTTTTCAGGAGGTAGCATATAATCAGGAAACAATGGTACTGAAGGAAAATATCCAAGCTGCACTGAAGGCATTGGTGAAAAACAAGCTTCCAGGAATTGATGGAACACCAGTTAAGATGTTTCAACAAACTGATGCACCACTGGAAGCATTCACTTGTCTACGCCAAGATATTTGCAAGACAGCTATCTGGCCCACTGACAGGAAGAGGTCCATATTTATGCATATTCCAAAGGAAGGAGATCCAATTGAATGGGAAAATTATCGAACATTATCATTAATATCACAGGCAAGTAAAATTTTGCTGAAGATCATTCAAAAGCTGTTGCAGCAGTACATCGACAGGGAACTGCCAGAAATTCAAGCCTGATTCATAAGAGAATGTGGAATGAGGGATATCATTGCTGATGTTGGATGGATCTTGGTTGAAAACAGAGAGTACCAGAAAGATGTTTACCTGTGTTTTACTGAGTATTCAAAGGCATTCAACTGTGTAGATCATACCAAATTATGGATATCATTGTGAAGAATGGGAATTCTAGAACATTTAATTGTGCTCATGAGGAACCCGTATATAGATCATGAGGCAGTCATTCAAACAGGACAAGGGGATACTGTGTGGTTTAAAGTCAGGAAAGATGTGTTTTAGGGTTATATCTTTTCACCCTACTTATTTAATCTGTATGCTGAGCAAAAAATCTGAGAAGCTGGACTACATGAAGAAGAACATGGCATCCGGAATGGAGGAAAACTCATTAACAACCTGCACTATGCAGATAACACAATCTTGCTTGCTGAAAGTGAAAAGGGCTTGAAGCACTTACCGATGAAGGTCAAAGACCAAGCCTTCAGTATGGATTACACCTCAAAGGAAACAAAAATCCTCCAACTGGACCAATAAGCCACATCATTATAAACAGAGAAAAGACTGAAGTTGTCAAGGATTTCATTTTACTCGGATCCACAATCAATGCCCGTGGAAGTAGCAGTCAAGAAATCTTGCATTGGGCAAATTTGCTATAAAAGACCTCTTTAAAGTGTTAAAAAGCAAAAATGTCATTTTAAAGACTAAGGTGCACCTGACTCATGCCATGGTATATTCAATCTCATTTGCATGTAAAAACTGGACAATGAATAAGGAAGTCCAAAGAAGAACTGATGCCTTGGAATTGTGGTGTTGGTGAAGAATATTGAATATAACATGGACTGCCAAAGGAACAAACAAATCTGCCTTGGAAGAAGTTTAGCTAGAATGCTCTTTAGAAGCTAGGATGGTGAGGTTTTGACTCATGTACTTTGGAAATGTTGTCTGGATGGATCAGTCTCTGGAGAAGAACATCACGCTTGGTAAAGTAGAGAGTCAGCACAAAGAGGAAGACCCTGAACAAGATGGATTGACACAGTGGCTGCAACTGTGGGCTCAAGCATAACAATGAACATGAGGATGACACAGGACCTGGCATTGTTTCATTCTGTTATACATAGGGTCATTATGAGTTGGAACCTAACAACAAAAACTAAGTCTTGTCTATTTACCTCCAAAATGTCCCAAAAACTTAACCTTATTTCCTTTCCACTATTGCCACACTAGTTGAATTTGCTGTCATACACACACTCCCACTTGACCCCTTCCCTTTCCTATTGACCTTAATTTCTAACTGGCTACCTGCAATCACTGTGCACTTCGGCTCCAAGAACACTGATATTTCATTTTTTTTTTCCATTTCTTTCTTTTATATACTGTTTCTTCTTTTTAGAATACTCTACCTTCCTATACTTTTCTACCACTCTCTGAGTCACGTTCTTACTTAATGTAGTAAAGAGCTCTGCTGCTAACCAAAAGGTTGGCAGTACGAATCCAACAGCTGCTCCTTGGAAACCCTATGGGGCAGTTCTACTCTGTCCTATACGGTTGCTAGGAGTCAGAACCACCTCGATGGGACCTAACAATACCTCCCTACACCTTTATCCCACTCTCTGAATCATATTCTTCTATCCTTTAGATATTTTTAATATTACTTACTCAAGATCCCTTCCCTAACTAATAAGATAAAAATGAATTCCTAGACTTGATGAGCTTATAGTTTTATGAAATATTATTCACATACCTTGCACAGTGTATTTTTATTTACTCCAGTACACTGTAATACTCCTAAGAAGTGGCCTGTATCTGCTATTATCTGACTATTTTGTCTTTAATGACTAGCCAGGTTCCTGACACAAAGTAGAAACTTAACTGTTGTTTGTAGAGTTAATGAATGAATAAGAAGACATAAATGCTTTGTTATGGGGAGACATAAAAAGTCAGTATGTATTTTATACTATCCAACAAAAGGAAACACAAAACTCAGCTAGATATGAGGCCAACAGAATTCACCAGTAATATTTACTGTATGGTTATTATGTAAGGGACACAGGGGGCATATATATTTAAGAGGCACAAGAGATATAATAGGCAAAAAAAAACCCAAAAGTAGTCCTTTATGTTTTACAAAACAATTAGATATGTTTCACAAAACAATTAGAAAACTTGCAGATATTTAATATGTAGGATTAAATCAGCCCAGTGAAGGCATTTCTACGGAGAGCTAAGATAATTTTTTTTTGTTTTTTCAAAACTTATTATAGTAACAGAAATTAGAACATAATTTCAGAATGCTGAAATGTCAGTCATCTGAAGTAGAACAAATTAAATCTCCCAGGATTAGGAAAGAGATTTGTTTCAGGATCTGTGACGTAGCTGAGCCTGTGATAGATATTAACTTGTTCTGGGTATGTGGATTGGAAAAATACCAGGAATAAGTAGCCAGGTAGATAATTACAGATTCTTTCTATGTTTTAAGTGAGGTTTACTAAAAAAAAAAAAAAAAAAATTATTGTAAATAATTCATGGTTAAATCCTTTAATACATGTCTGATATGCAAACGTCTTGGCTGTTGATTTAATATAGTCCACATGGTTTAGAAACCAGATGTTCAGGTGACAGAATAGATGTTCTGTTCTAAAATTTAGAAACCCAAATGTATTCCTTCACAGTATGGAAGGTAACCTCAAGATGGTAGGCCATATATGTGCCAGTGACCTGGTGTTCATTACAATACTCATAAAGGACATATAAGCATGCCTGATGCATAGTAATTTATAATGTTAAAATTATTATTATTTATATACTCTCCAAAAACAATAATATTATTATCACTATATAACATTTATTTATTACATTCTTTTTAAAAATATGAATTTTAGTTTTAATCATATACATCTGGAAATGTTTTTATATCATATGGACTGTTATTTTGATATTAATTTGAAAAAACTCATGTAATGATAACCTGTATAACCCATGTAATCAGCAAAAGTAAATTGCAGAATACTACATATGCAATGATTAGATAGTATTCTACAGTTTACTTTTGCTGATTACCTGAGTCATACAGGTTAATCCTGATTACTCAATATGTAAATAATTAAGTACATGAACGGAGAGTGAGTCAAGACGTTGGACAGTATTTACATATAAGAAGCTAAGCATTTGAAATTGTCCTATTGCTTTAAGGTCTGGATTATCTTAATGAATTTAATTCAAAAATATGTCTTAAGCTTTTGCCATATTCAGTGTGCAGTAAGAATAGCAAAAATTAACTAGACTGGATCTTTATTCTCAGAGAATTTCAGTCTATCGAGGAGAGATAGACACAGACACGACAGTAATAACAGTCATGAAAAATGCCCTGAATATTGGCACTTCGATGAGAAACACCTAATTCTGTACAGAAAAAATACAATATAGATTTTCATAAATGCTCTACAATTTATGTATCACTTGGAATTGTTCATTATCGCTTTTTTTTTTCCTTTTAATCTAGGTAACATTAGGCGATGTATTTGTTGTTCAGCTATTAAGGGTGCTAATACTATCTGTACAATGATCACTTGAAATTTCATATTAATCAATATAGTTTTCAAGGGATGTCCAAGATCTCCCATCTATGACTCTCCTTCTCTTTGCCTATTATTGCTGTAGTTATTCAGTTTTCAGCTGTGCAAGAATTCATTTATTATAAAGAAAAGACACTTCCTATCTTTGATCAGTGAGTGGGTAAACAAATGTGTCTACATTAACCGCCTTGCCTTTTAGTGCAGGGCTTGGACACCCAGTACTTCTAACTAGTCTCTTTGGTCTCGTTCATCTTAATTTACAAGGTGTTAATATTCTAAGAGTACAACAAAGAAGAGTTTTCCACACTTGGGTAACTAGGAAAGAGTCCTATATTGTTATTTCCATGGTGCTTTTCTGGGCTGTATCCAGTATTTCTGTGCCTCCCAAGGTGAAAGAAGCTTCCTCTTAGAAAATTCCATTTACTGATCCACTTCATTAATTTTATGGAAAGACACAGGAAGTGCAAATGGTTAATGTACTCAGGTCTAAGTCTACCCAGAGACTCGTTGAAAGAAAGCCCTGGCCATTGAAAACCCTATGCTCTGACACACATGGGGTCGCCATGAGACAGAATGTACTCCACAACAACAGGTTTATTATATATGAGTGTGGATAAGTCAATTAAAACACTTGACTAAACAGCCACGGTATACAAAATATCTTGGTACGGGTACAACAACAGACACATAGACCAATGGAACAAAATTGAGAACCAAGAAGTAAATTCATCCAGCTTTGAACAGTGGATCTTCGACAAAGAGCCCAAGTCCATTAAGTGGAGAACAGATAGTCCACTTAACAAATGGTGTTGGCAAAACTGGATATCCACTTGCAGAAAAATGAAACAGGATTCATACCTTACACCATACACAAAACCTAACTCAAAATGGATAAAAGACCTAAATGTTAAACTTAAAATTATAAAGTTACTGGAAGAAAACATGTAGACAAAGCTAGGAACAGTAATTTATGGCATAAATAGACTATCAAACACAACTAACAATGCACAGGCAGCAGATAATAAACTAGAGAACTGAGACCTCCTAAAAATTAAAAACTTATGCTTATAAAAAGATTTCAAAAAAAAAGTGAAAAGAGAACATGTAGACTGGGAAAATATTTTTGGCAAGATATATCTGACAAAGGTCTAATCTCTCAAATGTATAGAAAACATCAATACCTCAACCACAAAAAGACAAACCACCAAATTAAAAAATGAGCAAAGGACATGAATAGATACTTCACCAAAGAAGACATTCAGGTGGCTAACAAACATATGAAGAGATGCTTGTGATCATTAGCTATTACCAAAACCCAAAACCAAATCCACTGCCGTCGAGTCAATTCCAACTCATAGCAACCCTGTAGGACAGAGTAGAACTGCCCCATAGAGTTTCCAAGGAGTGGCCGGTGGATTCGAACTGCCTACCTTTTGGTTAGCAGCTGAACAATTAACCACTATAACACCAGGGCTCCACATTAGCCATTAGAGAGATGAGGAGTACTCCATTGTATGTAAGTAACATAATTTGTTTATCAATTCATTAATTGATGGATGCTTAGGTTATTTCCATTTTTTGCTATTATGAATAACGCTGCAATGAACATGGGTGTGCATATGTCTATTCACGTCACAGCTCTTATTTCTCTGGGGTACATACCTAGGAGTAGGATTGCTGGAACACAGGATATTTCTATTTATAGCTTTTTAATGAAGCACCATACCTTTCCCCATAGTGGTTGTAACATTTTATAATCCCACCAGCAGTGTATAAGAGCTCCAATCTTCCCACCACCCTGCCACTATTTGTTGTTTTCTGTTTTTTGGATCAGTGCCATTCTAGCTGGGGTGAGATGGTATCTCACTGTAGTTTTTATTTGCATTTACTGAACATTTTGATCAAAGATTCCATAGATGAATACTGATCAAAACAGAAAAAATGCAGAACAGAATTTCAATTATCATGAACTCCAGATCTCCTGGAGCCGTGGAGGGTGGATAAGCCCCTGAAACTATTGTCCTGAGATAATCTTCAAACTTTAAACCAAAACTATCTCCTGAAGTCTTTAAGCCAAATGATAATGTAGCTTAACTAAAAAGATTATACTCTTAAGAACTAGATACATAGGATCAAATTGAAAACAGCACTCAAAAGATTATATAGGAACCTTAGGGGGCAGGGATTCAATGTTAATGAGGGAAGGACACTCAGAAAAAGAGGGTTAGAAAGGGTTGCACAACCTGAAGAATATAACTGATGTCACTAAATGGTATATGTAGAAACTGTTGAATTGTTGTACATTTTGCTGTGTATATTCTCAGCACAACAGCAAAACAAAAAAAATTTAGGAAAAAAAAAGAACATTTCAAGATCTATCTTGAATTAAACTCTTTAAATGATAATACATATACACCAAAAAGGAAAGCCTATTAAAACAATTATTACAAAAATTTACACATCAACCACTAAGGCCAAAGATGAATTGAAGATTTTTGCTAACTTCTGCAGTCTGAAATTGATCAAACATCCAATCAAGACACATGGATAATCACTGATAGTTGGAATGCAAAAGAAGAAAGAACAGTAGCTGGAAAATATGGCCTTGGTAATAAAAACATTGCCAAATATCACATAATAGAATTTTGTAAGACTTATGACTTATTCATCTGAAACACCTTTTTTTTTCAACAACATAATGTCTATGCACATGGACCTCACCAGATGGAAATACACAGAAATCAAATTGACTGCATCTGTGGAATGGGACCGTGGAGAAGCTTTATATTACCTGTTAGAACAAAGCCAGGGACTGACTGCAGAACAATCAATTGCTCAATGCAAGTTTATATTAAAAATGAAGAAAATTAAAACAAGTCCATCAGAGCCAAAGTGTGACATTCAGTATACCCCTCCCGAATTTAGAGACCATCTCAAGAATAGATTTGACACATTGAACACTAATGGCCGAAGACTAGATGAGTTGTGGGATGATATCAAGGACATCACACATGAAGAAAGCAGTCATTAGAAAGACAAGGAAAAAAGAAAGACTAAAATTGATGTCAGAAGAGACTCTGAAACTTGCTCTTGAAAGTAGAGTAGCTAAAGTAAAGAGAAGAAATTAAAAGAGCTGATCAGAAAATTTCAAAGGGCAACTGAAAAAGACAAAGTAAAACATCATGATGAAATGTGCAAAGGCCTGGAGTTAGGAAACCAAAAGAGAAGAGTATGCTTGGTATTTCTTAAACTAAAGGAACTGGAAAAAAATGTCAACCCTCAAGTTGCAATATTGAAAGTTTACATGGGCAAAAAATTGAATGATAACAGGAAGCATCAAAAGAAGATGGAAGGAATATATGGAGCCACTGTACCAAAAAGATTTGATTGATGTTCAACCACTTCAGGAGGAAACATATGATCAAGATCTAATGCTACTGAAGAAAGAAATTCAAACTGAACTGAAGGTATTGAAGAAAAACAAGGTTACATGAGTTAACAGAAAACCAGTTGAGATGTTTCAATAAACAGATGCAGCACCTGAAATGCTCACTCATCTACGCCAAGAAATTTGGAAGAAAGCTATCTGGCCAACCGACTGGAAGAGATCCATATTTGCTCCCATTCCAAAGAAAGGGGAACAATATTGTTAACATCACACACAAGTAAAATTTTGCTTAAGATCACTCAAAAGCACTTGCAGCAGTATGTCAACAGCGAACTTCCAGAAATTCCAGCCGGATTCAGAAGAGGACATGGAACAAGGAATACCACCGCTGATATCAGGTGGATCCTGGCTGAAAGATGTTTACCTATGTTTTAGTGACTATGCAAAGGCATTAGATGGTATGGATCATAAGGATTATGGATAACATTGAGAAGAACAGTTAATTTTGCTCCTGAGGAACCTGTACAGAGATCGTGAGGCAGCTATTCAAACAGAACAAGGGGATATCTCATTGTGGAAAATCAGAAAATGTGTGTGTCGGCATTGTATCCTTTCACCATACCTGATCAATCTCTATGCTGAGCAAATAATCCAAGAAACTGGACTATATGGAGAAGAATGCAGCTTTAGGTTTGGAGGAAGACTTATTAACAACCTACAATATGTAGATGATGCCACCTGGCTTGCTGGTAGTAAAGAGGACTTGAAGCTCATACTGATGAAGATCAAAGACTATAGCTTTCAGTACGGATTACAACTCAAGAGAAAGAAAACACAAATCCTCACAACTGGTTCAATAAGGAACATCACGATAAATGGAGAAAATATTGAAGTTCTCAAGAATTTCATTTTACTTGTATCCACAATGCATGCCCATAGAAAGAGTAGTCAATAAATTAAAAAATGGGTTGCATTGGACAAATATGTGCTAAAAGACCTCTTTAAAGTGTTACAAAGCAAAGATGTCACTTTGAGCTCTAAGGTGAGATTGACCTAAGTCATGGTAATTTCAATCACCTCATATGCATGTGAAAGCTAGACAATGAATAAGGAATATCTAAGAAGAATTTTTTTTTTTTTTTTTAGAAGAATTGCGCTCCTTGGAAACTGAATGGGGCAGTTCTACTCTATCCTATAGGGTTGCTATGAGTCGGAATCGACTCGAGGACAGCAGGTTTTTTTTTTTTTTAAACAGGAAGAAGAATTGAAAGTATGGTGTTGGCAAAGAATATTGAATAAACAATAGATTTTCAGAAGAATGAACAAAGCTGTCTTGGAAGTAGTACAGCCAGAATTTTCCTTAGAAGCAAGGGTGTCCACGCATTTTGGACATGTTATCTAGGGAGGGACCAGTCCCTGGAGAAGACATCATGCTTGGTAAGGTAGAGTGTCAGTGAAAAGAGGAAGAACCTCGATGTGATGAACTGACACAGTGGCTGCAACAATGGGCTCAAACATGGCAAAGATTGCAGGAATGGTGCAGGATCAGGCAACATTTCGTTCTATTATTCATAAGGTAACTATCTGTCAGAACCGACTCCATGGTGTATAAAAACAACAATATTCAAACAATGGAATAAAATACCACAATGAAAACAAGTTATCTATAAGCATATGCAAAAGTGCTATGAATATAACAAAAATATAATAAAGATAAGCAAAAACTGCCACACACGAGAGAATACACCAAATGATTTCATTCATATAAAGTGTGAAAACAGCCAAAAAAAAACTTTAATATTAGAAATTCATATAAGCTTATGTTCATTGAGAGTTATTGAAAGGGTACTTGAGGAATTTTCTAGAATACTGGCTATGTTCAATTTGTAGATTCATTAAGCTCTACACATGTGATAATATGTACATTTCTTCTGCATATTATACTGTAATAGTTTTTATTTTTTTTTAATTCTACCTAACTCCTTCACTTATTCTTCATTTTTACAATTAGGCAAATTATGCTGAGTAACATGCTACACACCAGGGAATTAAAAAACAAGGAGACATCTGGGTAAGACAAGTCCAAACACAGATAATTAAAACACAGAGAGGAAAGCCACGTTATATACAATATATTATGGAAGTTCAACTGAAGAGGTACTAACCTCTCTAGTAAATCAGGGAAGACTGCTTTTTAATGAAAGAAATAAAAATAAAGAAGAAGAGTGTGTACAGCAAGGTATCTCGGGAAACCAGTCACCACTAGTCAAAGCAGAGATGCAAGAAACAACTTGGTGAACACAGGAACGTTCAGGAAATGAATCCGTGACATGTAAATGTAACAGGGTGTTCATACATGAGGCTGAGGAAAGGAGAAAAAACTTAAAATACCAAGATCTGATTAACAACTTCATAGGTAGAGAAAGAGTGATGAGAGGGAGAAGCTGTGTTCTTCCCAAGGAGAGAGCAGAACACAGGCAATGCTAAGAAGATGTGACTTGGGAAGGCTTGTTCAGAAATCACGAGTGGTGTAATATGGATGATGCAGGAAAAACACTGAGGAGGATGTGGGAACTGAAAACAGAAATTTGGATTAAGTACACCTACAAATGATTCTACACGCAACATAAAGGATTTTGCAACTTATCCCCCAGGCCCTGAGGGAGACATTGACGTCATTTTGATTTGGAGGGTTATATGGTTAGATTTTGCTGTTGCAAAACTAGAGTCAGTTGAGTCTGCGCGTGTATATATGTGTGTCTTAGGATATGAGTGAGAGTGGGAAAGCAGTTTTTTAGACATTTCTTGAAAATGCTAATACCTTACTATTTCAGTTTTTGTCAATATCTTCACATTCTGTTTCTGTAGCAACGAAAAAAGTACAATTCATCAATCTCAGAATTTAGCTTCTACATATAAACAATAAGCTTATTTTGATTATTGTTAATATATTTGCTATATAAAATAATTCCAAATCATTAATCTTTATGGTTTTTTACAATTTAAAATGCATTAAATAACTTCTTTATTATTTGGTGATGGTTTCTTATGCAAATTAGACATTACAACATCAAGGAATAATATAACATTATGATATGTGTAATATATTAGGTATTATAACATTCAATTCATTACAAATTTTATTGTAAAATAAAAGAACTGGGAGTAAAGAGCTTTAAAACTGTTTAAAATTCTGCTTAGTTTTATAAGATTGTGTGTGTCATCAACTTTACTTACAGACTAAAATTTACTCACTAAAACTGTATTTGTTTGAAAAAACAAAGGCATATTCCTGATACTCTATAGGTGTGAAGAAATCAATGACTATTCCTAAGTCTTAATATTGAAAAACAAGAGGAAATTAGCACTGGAGTAAATTTGACATTATTTCTTTATATTTTGAGTTATTTATATTGACAAATAGATCATATATTTTAAATACTTTCACACATTTTAATGATTCAATCTATGTTCAGCATAACATACCAATCGACTGCCTAACTGCAAGTAGAGGGAAAATCTTCATGCATGGTCAATATTAAATTAAAATGTTTACTTTTGTTTTACAAAACTAAATCCAAATAGAACCACAGCCAAATACAGGGGTGCCTTGCCCTCACTCCTAATCTCACTATTAGAGAGAAATCTGCTTTACGTTAGATTAGGCCTCACTGAGTTATTATTCTTGTAAGCAAAATGCTACCAAATGTCTGTAAATCTAGCCTCTTGCTTAAAATGATAATTACTCGTTTGAGAAATGCATTAATTCCAGTTACTAAAAAATGCAAGTTTTTATTTATGTATTTATTTATTTATGGCCTTGTTTAAATATTAGTAACTGTCATGAGAACAAAAAATTTAAATGTGACTTATAATGAGGTTAATTCTTTCAGAACATGCACTAGAAAAAAGCAAATTTCCATTAAAATTATCATTGGGCCTTAATTTTTCCCTGAACAAGATAGTTCGTATTTCTTACTTCTCTGACTATCCTATCTTCTCATTTGTATATATTTTTATATATATGGTATATCTTTAGATGAAAAAGAAAATGAGGTAGATGTTCTCAAAAGATTCTGGGCGGGGATAGGAGAAGAAAAGACGTATCCCTTTTTGATCTTAATGCTTTTGGATAAGATACCAAAGGGGAACACACCACAGCAAAGGTGGGGTTGGTTATTCAATGATTCACCTGATAATGCTGTTTGTTTCTAATCTTCCCTAGTACAAATATAAGGTTTACCTTGTATACTTAAGTTATTAGAAATATATTTTCTACAGAATTCTCACTTATTGTCTTCATCATCCAGATACAAGGCAAACAGATAGGTGTACAGGAAAAAAAAGAAAAGAAACCTGTTGCTGTCGAGTTGATTCTGATGCACTGTGGCCCTATACCCTGTCCTATAGTATAGGAGAAAGGGAGGTGTTTAATCCCTATACAGAGGGAGGTATGTGCCTCTGAACGGAAAAAAAAAAATTAAGTTAAACCTGGTAATTGTTTCAAAATGTTTAAATATTTTGTTTTAATTTTCTCAAGAACAATATAGCGTAGTCTCATCACAAATGTAGCCCATGACTTATTAACTTTCTGAAAATGTGTTCTTTCATTCAAAGTCACATCTAAATACTGGCCCTTCAGAGTACAGATGGGAAATCTTATTCATCTTGGTCATGCCCCTTGGTGCTATTCCCTAAATGGAATTTGAAATGACTGTCCAGAAACCTAGTCTAGCTAGAGAAATGAACATGAATAAAAAGCTACGCTGCCATGTAAAGAATAAAAGGATTTCACCCAGGATTGTGGTCATCTGTGACAAGAGATAAATTATATTTACATATTGTCAACAGTGTTTCACAATCACCCACCTCTACCAATTACCATAAATGAGTCTAAATGGCTTTCATATGCGCGTGCAAATGAATAAAACCTCCCGTTTCAGTGGGAAAATGGAACAAAGGCACTCAATTAGAATGGTCACCTCCTAGCACCAACAGCTTAAAGAGGTCCGTTTGGCCTTATCTTAAAAGGCATTCAGGCTCCAGCAGCGCAGCATTTCAGAGACAAACGATCTCACCTTCCTTTCTGTGAAACAGCAAATCCTTTTTAATCTGCGCAAATATGGAGGCGAAGGGCTTGATATCTAACCCAATTATCCAGTATTCTAGGAAACCCTTGGGCGTAACCTTTACACTGCTCAACTTCTGTTATAAGCTCATGGTGAGAGGTGAGATATATGATCAGAATTACTCAGACCTTAGATTCCAGTGAAGGCATATGGAAAACTGATACATTTACTTTCTATATTGTGCCCTGAACCACTTCCATTTCATATAAATGAGTTATTCTTAACATGTCCCTATTATTTAAAAACGTAGACATTTTGTATTATTTCAGGAAATTAATATTATTCGATATATTGTCCCTTTTGATAGATTGATGCAGAAATACACTGTTTCGATCCTCATTTTCTGTACATAAAGAATCTGTGAAACCACTCATATCTATGTAGATCGGCAGATTGTAAAAAAGTGAGCAAAATTCATATCTGGAAGGCAATTAAGAAATTAATCTGTCTTCAGGAAGAGAATATTTTTGCACGGCCCACATCGGGATTCTGTAACACAGGCTTATGATGCCCAACTCGCCCAGAGAATCCCAAGTTTTCCTGTTTTTTAAACACTTAGAGGTAAAAGTCACATTGAGTGCTTGTTAAAAATACATAAATTTCTCTCTCCTGTCTTGAAAGATTCTGACTCGAGAGTTCTGCAGTATAAAACCTGTATAGGGAAGTGAATTTTTAGCAGGCACCTCAGGTAATTGTTATACCACCAGAGATCTTTAGACTTCGAAAATGCTCCTCTAGGTGCTGGGCCTCAGGTGGTTAGTAGAAGAGATTCTCAGGGGGAGAAAAAAAATCATGTCTATGGCTTCTAACAGCATTAACTATCAGCCTACATATAAAATCAAAGGTCACAAAAATCCAGAAAAAGGGCTCTTCTCTTCCTCTTTCTATTACTATTCCAAGCTGTTTTCTCCTGAGCCACATAGTCCTCAACCACAGTATTTACATTAGATAACAAAGTCTAATCTGTCCATTGTCCTCCAGTATCCATTTTACCTTTCTTTCTTCCTTATAGTTGCTCAGAACACAGATAATATTTCCCACATCCTTGAAAGTGCTGGAACTTTGTGAATAACATTGGCTGTAAGAATTCCTGCCATTGCAACTTTTCAGAAATTCCTTTAAAAAAGTGCACACCCCTTTATTCTTCTTTCTACTTCCTGTCGGAGAGAACAAAGACAGAATGCCTAGAACTCAAGTAGGCATCACAGTGTGTGAACACAAGCTGCATGTGGAAGATGAACCGTACTTTACCTTAGCTTCTTAAAGACAAAGATTCTAATTTTTTTTTCACTGCTTTACTTTTAAAAACTAGAAAGTCCCTGAAGCATAGTAGGCTATTCATAAATACTTGTTGAATCAATAAACATTTTTTACAGATGATATTTCAATGAAGTTGCTCCTTGATTTTGCATTGGTCACTGAAAGAATAAGGAAGCATTGCCATGGCTGGAATTCTTTTGGAAATGAAGTAAAGCACTTAATGAAAATTTTTGCTAGTTAGGCTGTCACCACTGCAATTAGATGGAAGTTGTGAATGTAATTATGCAGTAGTTTGCTGACATATTAATGGGTAGTTCTGTTGTAGATGGGAGTTATTATTTGTGAAGAAGCTTACAGTTATTGAAATGGGAATTTTAGTTCCAACTTCCTTCCAGTTTTTAGGTAGTTCATATCTCTATCACCAAGCCAAAGAAAGGGGGAGGGGAGAATAAATTCATTTCATATTATATTGTACCATTAATAATTGACTTAGCTAAAATTAATATAGTCCTTTTAGCCTCAGCAATTTAAACTCTTGCCTCTGCAGGGCTTCTATTTTCCCAGCTGTTAAACATGGGGAATATTTCCAAATCCTGAGAGCAACTTTTATTAATTAGATTAAAAATCTTGCAAGATATTGACCCAATTCTTAATAATTTATTTAAGTTTAACTATTTTCCATGCTACATAAAAACTACTGTTTACTGTCGTACAATAGTGCAGATTAAGCAAATGTTGCTAATGTAATTTAGTTTAATAAATATAATTACTATAGTCTAATTTTCAATAATATACCTAAATTAATTTGAAATGTTTTTAAAAAGGTAAAATAGAAACACAAAATTTGAGTATTTCCCCTCATCTCACTTCGTAGCTTACCTGATTGTTTTTCCTTCCTTGGAAATTTTTCCTAATTAAGTTTGCAATGTCTTAAAAATGTGTTCGAAAAGGAATAATCATCAACTCTTAAAAACAAAAGAAAAAAACACTTAGTCCAGTCGCTGTCAAGTCAGTTTCAACTCACGCTGATCCCGTGTGTGTCAGTTTAGAACGGTGCTCCGTAACGTTTCCAATGGCTGATTTTTTTGGAAGTAGATCTCCAGGCCTTTCTTCTGAGGCTCAAAAGCTCCAAATTTTCAGTTAGTAGCGAACTACATTCAATGTTGCAATACTCCCAACTAGAAGATCATTCCGTTTTTAATTTTATACTTAATTGAAATAAAATATTAAGAATAAGAAGGTAGACTATATTATGCAAAATTAATTTTCATTTTTTAAGTGAAAAGAAAAATTCTACACATATGACTTATTGATAACTACTTCAGAAATTATTTTTCTAAGAAATCCATATTTCTTTGATTTTCTTCCTCCTTTGCAATTTGGTGCATTTGAGACAATTTGCACTGCCAATCCAGAAACCCTCTACTCCTTTGCTTCCCTGGCACCATATTATCCTGGCTCTCCACTAACTCTATGACTGTTCTTCATCTGTTTTCTGCAGTGACGTCTCTAATGTCTTCCATTTCTAATTATGGAAGGCACAGCATCCTCAGAGTCTGCTCTTCCCTTCCGCACTGCCTGCTTTAACCATTTTTATGTCTTTAAGAATAAGTCACATACTTCTACCACCAAGTAACACATCTTCCTCAAATTTCACTAGGGATTTTCTCTCTGCCTTGGCCATTTGTGGAAATCCTGGTGGCATAGTGGTTAAAAGCTACAGCTGCTAACCAAAAGATAGGCAGTTCGAATCCACCAGCTGTTCCTTGGAAACTCTATGGGGCAGTTCTACTCTGTCCTACGGGGTTGCTATGAGTCAGAATCAACTCTGTGGCAACAGGTACAGGTTTGATTTCAATGGGTTGGCCATTTGCACCAGAGTGAAAACTTGGATTTTAAACACATTCAAACATGGAACTAATTTTTCTTTTCTCTCCTACCTTGTAAATCAGCTGATCTCAAGCTGCCAATTCACTTTTATTCCATTGGTTTCTTAAGTATCTTGATAAAAATATTTCATAATCATTTACCTATACTTCTTTTTCCTTCCATTATCTAATCATTACCAATTATACTTATTTTAAACTTAAATTCTAAATTTTTAACTTGAAGAAAAAATTAGCTATGAAAAATTATGTTGCTTCCTTGCTCTCATCTCACATATTTAATTAAACCATAAAATTTGCATTTCTTTTTGAGAACTGCACACTATAATACCACATTAATTACTTGCTTAATGCATAAATTATTACAATTGGCCTTAAACTGAAATGTTAAACGAATTAGGCTGAATTTTCAAAGTTGTCTGAATATAACTTTGTCATTTACATAAAAGATACAAAGTAAGTTATTTGAAGATAAATCAGTTGAAAAATAGAAAGATTCTGTAATTAATCTGTACATTTGGGATAGGTAAAATGATGCAGTCCTTGCGTCGTGCAAATCAGGACAAATTTGTATGTGTTAAATAATTTAGCATAGTGGTCTTGTAACAAAAATATAATGACCGTAACATAATTATTGTACTTTTTTTTAAAGCATAAACTACCTGATCAAAAGTAGACTGCATATTTTCAGGAGGAGGTTGTCCTTAAATATAATGCTATTTAAACATCAATGACTAAGTTTCAGCATACACCTCATCCTTAGTCCAGTGTTCCTCAGTTTCCTACCCTTGCTTGAGTGCTGCCCATTTAGAAAGCATTAGGAAGAGTCACTAATGCCAAGTACACTTACAGAAAGGCCTGCCTGAAAGGCAAACGTAGGTTTACCAAGGGCTACTGGAATTTCAGATCAACATGAACAGCAGCTTTAAATTCATCTTAATAAGTTGTTTAGAATCCAGCAAAATGTTTCTTTAAAAAAAAAAAACTCAGAATAAGTGTTAAAATGTTAGCAGAATCAGTTTTCTAGCTGATTGCCATGGTTTTGACTAAGAGACTGGAAATCAAATTAGATTTATTGTGACAGTCATGAATACAGGGCATTGACAGATCAGTGTACATCTGAAGCTGCACAGAGCATGATGGGAAATTTCCTGGATAGGTCTATTTTGGATAACTGCCTATTGGATGGGATAGTTAGCCACGTAAACCCTTAACTGAGGTCTCTGATCAAATATGGCCTGCTCAGAGGGGCCTTCCAACCATCCTATGTAAAAGAGAATCTGTCTAAATTTTTACACTACTTATTTCATTACATTTATCAATACCTTTGAGAAACAGTTTTAATTTTCCTGGAATCCAGATATCTGGGGTCCGTGGAGTTGGGGTGACTCATCCAGGCCAGTTGTCCTTTTGAAACTTGAGCCTTGAAGAAACGGCTTTCCTTAAGTCTACTTTAAGTCAAATAATAGCATGGAGGTGAACAGCTTAGTGGGCACCATTTTGCTTTAGGAATTGGGCTTCTTTGAAGAATTATCTATGTGCAGTCTCTTTGGAGAACCAGTAACTCTAGAATTTGGCTGGAAGCTGTGTTTTAGGACACACTTTTATTACAGCAAACACTGTTCTGGCCCTATTTCCATGACAATGTGGACAGGGTGGAGTATAAGAATCTCTGGAGGTTTTCTCAACTTCAGAAATTTTTTGGCTCCCTGTTTGAAACCTGGAGCCCTGGGGGCACAATGCTTATAGAACTAAGGCTGCTAGTCAAAAGGTCAGCAGTTTGAATTGGGCAGCCATCCCTTGGAAACCCTATGGGGCATTTCTACCCTGTCCTGTAGAATCGGGACTGAGGGCAACGGATTTCGTTTTGGTGAGTTGAAAATGTTACTCAGTTTGAAAATTGTGTATTAGATAAACTTCAATAAGTTTCTGTTATTGACTTAATATGATTTTTACTCTAACAGCTGAAAAGAGTTCTGGTGGCACAATGGTTAAGCATTCAATTGCTAACCAAAAGGTTGGAGATTAGAACCCTGCCGGAAAGATTATAGCCTAGGAAACCCTATGGGGCAGTTCTACTCTGTCATATATGGTGGCTATTAGTTGGAATATACTCAATAGCACACAAAAAATAATCATTACCTGAAATATTTATTTACTAATTCACTGTCTATAATCCTAACAAGAATGAATGGTACTTGAAGGACTTTGTCCCATTCATCTCTGTAACTCCAAAAGGTAGAACTGGTGGTTTAGTACATGTTTTCTAATGAAGTAAGGAATATTTCCAAATTATATTTTATTTATCTGTTATAAACTACTGCTGTTAAAGTCATCTGATTGAAACATACGTTAAAAAAAGCTAAAGATACAAACATATCACCCAATTCAGATCATCTCATTTAAATGTGACCTAGGCTCAGCATTCCCACTATGCTACTACATAAAGGTTACGCTATAAAAGACAATCTACTGACGTTTCCTTGACAAAACATTTTACAGAGAGGTTAGCATAATGGATAATAAGCTGTATAACAAAAAATGCACCCATAATACAGTAAGTATACTTTGCTATGTAACTCTAAACTATTGAATGAAATATGCTCTAGTTAGTTTGAATCAAGAAGTGAATCTGAACCTGGTTAGCATATTATAATCCTTCTGAGAATATTTACAATATTCTGATACCTAGGCCACACATTTAGAAATTCTTATTTAATTGTCTGGGATGTGAGCTCCCCCGAGTGATTGTTAGGAATTGAATGCCCCCTAGCACTTCCTTTTATTTCCAACTCTATATCTAATAACATTTTGAATTCTAACTTTTTTAAAGTTCCTTCACTCTTTATATCTCACATTTCATATGCTATTATATTTTACCGCATGTTCTATAATTGGATTCCTTTTAATGTTTTCACTCACCGTGAAGCAAAATATCAAACGAAAGATTCAAAAAACACATCCTCTTAAAAAGACAACCTACATTTCAATGTGAGAATTTAGTAGTTTCAACTTTTATAAAACACATTATTTTAGAAACATTCATTTCTTTGAAGAAAGCTAGGTTATTCTTATTTGGAATGTTTTGTGTAGTTGTGTAGTTGACGTAGTATTCTATAAGTTATGTGTAACATCTAGAGGCTGACTTATTTTTGAGTAGTTCTGTAATAACATTATTGAAATAATAAAGTTAGTACTGTTTCAATGCTTGGCTGTAACTACGTAAACCATTAACCTGATGTTGTTGAGTCATATCTGACTCATGGAGACCCCATGTGTGTCAGAGGAGAATTTTACTCCATATGGTTTTCAATCACTGAATTTTTTAGAAGTAGATCTCCAGGCCTCTCTTTCAAGGTGCTTCTGTTCAAACTCAAACTTCCAACCTTAGATTCCAGTCGTGCTCCTTAATTATTTGCACCATTCAAGGACTCTGCATGAACAATTAGTTTGACAATTTTTACTAAATTGATTAGCTAGTCATTGATCAATTCAGCTGAAAAATATAAAAATAGACATATTTTTCCATAAATATATAGGTATCTTGGTAATTAAAATAGTGACTCTACTCTCCCAACATTTTGCAAATAATAGGTACAAACTGAAAATATGGTATTGCTTATTATGCATCCTCTGTAGCCTAGAAATAGTATTAACAGTACATTGGCTAAGAAATGTAATTCTACAGCTCAGAATTGGATAATAGTACTGCTTTCGTCAAGTTTCTTTCTCTAGGCAATGGAGTCTTGACATCAAAATTAGAGTTTATCTGGCCCGGGGGGTATACAACAATATCGTTGCAGAGCTTGTTTAAATTAGCACTTTGTAAAAACAGTGAAAGAATGTTCTTCTAATACTGGATCAGCAAACTGACACATGCTGTTTGCGTGTGCTTGTGTGTATGACATATAGCCCTTAATCCATGTAGTTTAAGACAAACTTTCCAGTCTATTCTGAATCCTCCTCTAAAGATTGGCAATTAGAAACCAACAGCCACTCCTTGGAAGAAAGATGTGGCAGTCTGCTTCCGCAGAGATTTACACCCTTGGAAACCCTATAGGGTCACTATGAGCTGGAATCAGCTCGAAGGTAGTGGGATTATGCTACAGTGACAGTCGTTAAGAGCTAGGGCTGCTAACCAAAAGGTCAGCGGTTTGAATCCACCTGCCACTCCTTGGAAAGCCTATGGGGCAGTTCTACTCTGCCCTATAGTGTAGCTATGAGTCGGAATTGACTCAATGGCACCAGGGTGTATTGTGCCACATATTTATTTTTGGCTTTACTTGTAAATAGTTGCTGCGTTTTGGGTGAATAAAAATAGACAAATTGATGCTGCTCACACTCTTTTAGTCCCTGGGTGGCTGCTTTCTCTAGTAGTCCCAAGACTGATTAAATTATGGTGAGAAGACCTACTTTAAAACCAAGAAGAGAAGAGGCTTTCTGACTGTTCACACACCATGGGAATCTATTTTCTATGAAACACCATTACATAGGCCCCTGCAGCTATGCTTTATCATGCTACAAGATTAGACCAAACTGGGCTTTACCATCAACAAGCTTTAACTATCTCCCTACTTACAGAGGTAGGAAAAGAAGAATTATTTTATTTTCAGCTCATTTTTTCAGTTTTCACAGACTATAATCACAGACTATAAAAGGCCTTTAATTGATAAGACTAAGTATTCCATTTAAACATGAGAAAAAAAATGAGTCATTTCACTTGTTACAAGGTGTGTATCTGCTATGAAAATAGTAAAAAAAAAAAAAAAAAAAAGAAGTTAACAGTATGATGCTTTTTTTCCATTTTTTCATTTTAAAATAATAAAATTTTATTTTTTGTTAACATTTTTGATAAATATAATTTAAAAAAAAAAAAAAAAAAACCAGTATTTATTCTGAATCTTATTGTATGTTGATAGAACAATGGAGATAAAAACGTGTTTCAAAATTATTTTAAGTGCTAAATAAAAGTAGTGTCCCACTTATAAAAGACATAGTTCAAAAATCAAACTTAGGGAAAAAAAATTACCATCAAATTGATCCCAATATTCACTGTTACCTGACGTGTGTCAGAGTAGAACTGTGCTCTGTAGAGTTTTCAATGGCTGAATTTTCAAGTCTAGATCATCAGTCCTTTCTTCCAAGGCTCCTCTGGGTGGACTAGAACCTCTAACCTTTTGGTGAGCAGTGAGCATGTTAACCATTTATACCACTCATGAACTCCAGTCAAACTAGAATACATATTTATTTGTTGTTGTTGCTATTAGCTGCCGTGGAGTTGGCTCTGACTCATGGTGACTTTATATAAAATAGAAAAAAAAAAAAAAGATTGCCCAGTCCAGTGCCATCTTCATGATCATTGGTATATTTAAGTCCACTGTTGTAGCTATTGACAACTCATCTTATTGGGGGTTTCTGTTATATTCACTGACCCTCTACTTTACCAACAAAGATGTCCATTTCTAGTGGTTGTTCTTTTTTAATGACATTTCCAAAGTAAGCAAGCCAAAGTCTCACCGTCCTCGCTTCTAAGTAGTGTGCTTGTTGTATTTCTTCTTATAATAATTTGTTCTTTTAGCAGTCTATGGTGCATTCAATATTCTTTTTAAACACCACAATTTGAATGCATTCTTTATCTTTTTCCTTGTCCAACTTTTGCATGGAATATCTGTATGTAGTAAATACCAGTAACCATAATCCAAATCATTTTAAATTAAAAAAAAAAAAGTAATTTTCTCATTATAGAAATGTTACATTTTAAATTTAATTTATAACGAGTCAGTCTTAGGTAAGCAAGACCAAAGAAAATATTAAACATTTATTTAATTCTTTTATTTAAACAACCTAATCAGGACTTTTGACATTTCTAAGCACCACTACAATCCACATTTAAACATTTACAGCACTCCAGAAAGAAAACGTGCAGTCATTTCTTATTCCCACTTCAGTAACAGGCAACTAGCTACTAACCTACTTTCCATCTCCAAGTGGTCTTTAGTGTCAGGTTTCTTCCACACAGATTTCTTTTTTTTTAATTTCATCCATGCTGTACTATCTGTATTGTTTCTTTTTGTTGCTGAATAGTATTCCATTGCCCAGATATACTGCTTTTGTTTCTTTATGAGATGATTGAGGGACATTAGGGCTATTTACAAGTTTTGGGCTTTTATGAATAACTGCGCTATAAACATTTACGTAAAAGTCTTCATGCAGAAATATACTTGTTTCTTTTTGATGCATTTCTAAAGGTGGAATTGATTGGTCATGTGATAAATTTATGTTCATCTTTTTTAAGAAACTAGTAAACTTTTTTCCAAAGTAGCTGCATCGTTTTACATTCTCACCTGCAATATAAGAACATTTCTGGGTTATCTTGCTGGAAAAGTCTCATGGAGAACAACTGAAATGCCTCAGCCAACTAACCTAGTTAACTGCCAGGCGTGTGAATGGGGCCATCTTCAACCACTCAGGGCCAGTGAGTTCATCAGGTCATTTCAGCTGCAAGCGAGCCCTGCAAAAAATACTTCCTAGCTGAGTTCAGTCCTAATTTGAAAATCTTAAGTACATAAATAGGTACCACTATGGTTATGAATATCATTATGTCACATAAAAACTTCCTTGTTAATAATTTATTTTAAAAAATATTGGATTGTATGAAACTTCAGTTTTATTAGGAGTGGCAAGTTCTATTCCTAAATAAAATTTCTACGTTTGGGTTATTGGTGTTTGTGCTGGTAATTTATGGTAATTAGTACTATCACTAAGTTAAAAATTAGGGACATGGAAAGGTCCAGAATCTTTTGTCAGCAGGATCCTTGGTGGGTTTGCCAATAAGAGCCAGTAATGTGGTATCTGAGGGCTGAAGCATGGTCAGCCCCATTCTACTTGTAAGTCCTTCATGGACTCCAGTGTTGAACTCTTAGAGTGGCCTGGTGGACTGCTGAGGTGACAGCAAGAGACCATCATGCTTTTGAAGCAGCCAAGAGCATTTTAGACACAGACAACCGTGGTCTCCTGATTCAGTGGTAAAATCTTCCTTCCTACATTTGCTAATCTTTGAAAGACCATCCCAGAACCCTTTTTACACCTCTAACTTTTCTGGTGATTTTATAACCCAACTTATTGCATTAAAATTCTGTGCCTAAAATATCAAGAGTAGAGTCATAGAGGTTTTTTTTTGGCCAATTCCTGAATTATAATTTGTTGAATACCTCCACATAAATCCCATTTGAAGAAGCTGCCCTATAGAACCCTGAATGTATTGATAAAATTTGGAACCATATGTTTTAAAACATATACTTTGGCAAAAGTGTACAGACTCATAACTGACTTTTTTTTTTTTTCTGTTAAGTAGAAACTCTGACTTACTTCTGTGGTCATCTTCTCTGAGAAAGGTATAGTGCACTTCAGGGAGCCCATTGTGTCTCTCCTTGTCTTTTATGTTTTTGGCCCCATATTTTCTAAATTTTTGATGCAATAGTAGTGAGGCATGTCTTTGTAGTAAAATGTACCACCCTAGAACAGCTCAAAACCTGTAATAAAGTCATGAATGTGAAAAAATTACTAGAAATGACTACTTTATTTTCCAAATGAATGTAAGTGTGGAAATGGAAGGATTTTACACATTGTTAATTATTTAAATGTTCCTTTTACAAATAACATATAAAAATAATTTCCTGTGTAAAAAGAAAAATCAGTATAATGATAAAGAAAAAATTAATTTTTTTAAGAAATAAACTCTAAGAATAACCTGATTGTGAGAAAATTTGCTAAAAAAATAAAGGGGGAAATTTTATATGTATCATATAAATTTAACCAATGAAATGTTTTAAAATACAACATCCTAAAAAAAATTCAGTAATACTGAGCCTCTGGTAAAGAAGAATCTGGTAAAAATATAATGAGGGAACAGGGGAAGCATTAAACTATTTCGACTGTTAGAATTGTTCGAAGAAAGAAAATTTAGAAGGCTTTTGGAGGGTAGCTTTTATACTTTACACATTTAAACTTTCAAAGTACCATCTTAAAAGTGAGAATACAAGGTTGCTAATATATAAGGCATGGAGTTCTGAACAACAGTGAGCCTCCTCTCCTCATCACTAGGTGTGTTAATGATACCCAGAAAAAGAAGAAAAATGGCAGGAAGATAATGGAGCTTTTCACTCATTGCTGAGTACTCACCACCAACGGAAAGGAAGAATGTTAGATAAAGCAATGTGTGTTTGTGTGTATATGTATATATATTTATACAGTAATAAAAAAACTACAATAATAATACAGTTCCATTAAATATCCTAATAATACAATGTTTATAGCACAACTGAAGTTAGAATGAGTGCATTGATATTCAGTACAAAAACCTATCAAGGAGGATGCTATTACAGTTATATTATAAAATTACATGTTAAACTAATCTGAATTTACTTTTGCTATTCGTGGCTGTAAAAAAAAAAAGTCATTTTGAAAACACTTCAGAAAGGAAACTTCAAAAAATATTTTTACATATGAGAATTTTTGACCCTTGTAATCATGACAAGAAGGGTTATAAAATGGCCAAAAGTACCACTAAGTAAATCAAATTCAATGGTTTAAAGTACAAAACACACATACACACAATGGATGAATGTAATTATCTACAGAAACATTACATACTGATTTGGAAAACACTTCGATGATGAGACTTTTGAATGTCTTAAGTGAAATAAAGATGTTTTCTCAAGACATAATAAAATGAAGTACATAGCCTACTTACTGCTTAGAGGAATTTTGTCCCAAGCATTAAGAAACAAAATCAAACAGATGATATAAAAGCAGATCGTAAATAATAGAATATTAGCTACAATAAACCTCTATTCAAAGACGATGTTGGAAAGATATTTATTTTTACTAAAAATAATTGGTTAACATTCAACCATTTCAGGAGGAAGCCTATGATCAAGAACTGATGATACTGAAGAAAGAAGTCCAAGATACACTAAAGGCATTGGCCCCCTGCAAAAAAAAAAAAAAAAAAAATAGGCTACAGGAATTGGTGGAATACCAACTGAGATGCTTCAACAAACGGATGCATTACTGAAAGTACTCACTAGTCTGTGCCAAGAAATTTGGAGGAGAGCTACCTGGCCAACTGACTGGAAGAGATCCATATATGTGCCTAATTCAAAGAAAAGTGATCCAACAGAATGTGGAAAGTATTGAACAATGTCATTAATATCACATACAAGTAAAATTTTGCTGAATTCAAAAACGGTTGCAGCAGTACATTGACAGGGAATTGCCAGAAATTCAAGCTGGATTCAGAAAAGGACATGGATTGAGAGATATCGTTGCTGGTGTCAGACAAATGTTGGTTAAAAGCAGAGAATACCAGAAAGATGTTTACCCGTGTTTTATTTACTATACAAAGGTATTCAACTGTGTGGATTATAACAAATTATGGATAAAATTGCAAAGAATGGGAATTCCGGAATACTTAATTGTGCTCGTGAGGAACCTGTACATAGACCAAGAGGCAATCATTCGAACAGAGCAAGGGGATACTAAAAAAAAAAAAAAAAACAAAAAAACCAAACCCAGTGCTGTCCAGTCAATTCTGACTCATAGCAACCCTATAGGACAGAGTAGAACTGACCCATAGAGTTTTCAAGGAGAGCCTGGCGGATTCGAACTGCCGACCCTTTGGTTAGCAGCCATAGCGCTTAACCACTATGCCACCAGGGTTTCCAAGGGATACTGCATGGTTTAAAATCAGGAAAGGGGTGTGTCAGGGTTGTATTCTTTCACCATAGTTATTCAATCTGTATGCTGAACAAATAACATGAGAAGCTGGACTATATGAAGAAGAGCTTGGCATCAGGGTTGGGGGAAGACTCATTAACAACCTGTGATAACAGATGATACAACCTTGCTTGCTGAAAATGAAGAGGACTTGAAGCACTTACTGATGAAGATCAAAGACTACAGCCATCAGTATAAATTACACCTTACCATAAAGAAAACAAAAATCTTCACAGCTGAACCAATAAACAACATCATCATAAATGGAGAAAATATTAAAGTGTTAAAGGATTTCATTTTACTTGGATCCACAATCAATGCCCATGGAAACAACAACCAAGAAATCAAAGGTTGAATTGCATTGGACAAATATGCTGCTAAAGACCTCTTTAAAGTGTTAAAAAGGAAAGATGTCACCTTGAGGACAAAGATCACCTGACCCAAGCCACGGTATTTTCAATCTCCTCATATGCATTCAAAAGGCAGACAATGAATAAGGAAATTAAAGAAGAATTGAAGCCTTTGATTTATGATGTTTGCAAGTAATATTGAATGTATCATGAACTGCCAGATGAATGAACAAATCTGTCTTTCAAGAAGTACAACCAAAATGCCCCTTAGAAGCAAGGATGGAGAGTCCTAGCCTTATATACTTTGGACATGTTATCAGGATGGACCAGTCCCTGGAGAAGGACATCAGGCTTGGTCAAATGGAGGGTCAGTGAAAATGAGAAAGACCCTCAATGAAATGGGTTGACAGTGCCTGCAAAAATGGGCTCAAATAGAGAAGCTATTTTGAGGATGGTACAGGACTGAGCTGCATTTCATCTGTTGTACATACGGTCTTGGTGAGTTGGAACTGACTGGTAGACACCTAGCAACATCAACAAGTAAGCTTCACTTTAACATAGATTATTAGATTCTCAGCAGATAATGATAGCTCTCAAACAATAACAATTTTAATGTTCAGTAATTACAATGAACCTCTTGCTCACCCATGCAAAAAAAAAAAAAAAAATGCAAAGGAGAAAGTAAAAATATTACTGGATGACATGGGCCCTTCATTGCAGGTCTTTTATAGATGATAAACTCCCTGGCTACCGTAGAGTCGAGCACACACATTAACTGTACAGCCACATTACCGTGATTATGTTCTCAAGTGGGAACAGCAACATGTTAGATCAACTGGAAGAAGATATGCTCTCCTGGCTTCAACTTGCACTCAGCTATACCATTTCTGGAACAATGGGAATATATTTTTATTTTTAACTCAAATAATGTTAGTGTGTTACGGTGGGGTAAAACAGTTACGCATTCTTTCAGTTCCTCAAATTCTCTCTTTAAATTGGAAATGTTAAACATCAAATTGGAAATGTTAAACATCAAATTCTCCTCTCTTCTGCTTGCCTATTTTACTCCTTGCCTCAGACCTTACCCAGTCCCACTTTACCAGTGAAGCCTTCCTTCGATAAACTCCCTGATTAGGTGTGGCCCCACTGAAACTCACAGGACTGTGGGTCATTCCTTTCTACTACTGAGATGTAATTTCACAGCTACAAGTGTGATCATCGGACACAAGTTGCCACTCCAACCCCCCAACTAACCTGGAAGTTCGTTGAAGACAGGGCCCTTAACTTGCTTATTACTATTGTTATCATTATTATTCTCATCATTAAATGTCCCAGCTTTAGCTTGAGTTAAATTATTATTTAGATCTAAGATCTGTTTTCTATTTGCTCCTTTCACCTTGTGGAGTTATTTGATCTCTGTACTTCACTATTCACTTAGTAGCCGTGTTACTTTTAGCAATATATGTAATATTGCTGAGCTTCCCTTTACTCCTTAATTAGCACTGTTATACTGGGAAGAACTAAAAACTTTCCTAGGTGTTATTGTAATAAGAACGATACAATAGTGTATTTTTATGGTAATATAATGCAAATGAAGTGCTCACCATAGTGCTTTATACTTGCTAAGTATACAGTAAGCGTTATTTTTTTTTTTTCTATTTTGAATGGAGCTAATACCTTACATGATTGTTGTGAGAATTAAATTACATGATAGCCTTTACGGAACTTACACTACACGTAGTAGCCTCATCTCATATAGGGTTGCTGTGAGTTGGAATTAACTCGACAATCATAAAAACTATTATAGTTTACATTGTAAGATATGGGGAGCAGTCTTTATTGTTAGATAGAAGCTCATTCATTGGACAGGATATCAGACAGAAAAGTCTAGCCCTGGTTTTGCTGCTACCACTTAACTGGTGCTTAAGAGCTTGTCTGCTAACCAAAAGATCAGCAGTTTGAATCCACCACCCACTCCTTGGAGACCCTATGGGGCATTTCTGCTCTGTCCTAGAAGGTCACTATGAGTTGGAATCAGCTTGAAGGCAAAGGGTTTGCTTTTTTAAGTTTTATTACTAATTAGCAATAATGTATATTAATAATAGCATTAATTGTAATAACAAAACTACTGTTTATTGAATATACTAGGTGCCAAGGACTGTCCAAAGGAACCCTAAGTGTTGGGAAATACCATGCACTCAGATTTTGACATCAGTTACGCTAGAGTCTGAGCCTATAGACGATCATTTATTAATATTGTATCCTTAGAATATATTTAACATGTCTAAGATATTGTTTCTTCATTATTAAAATGTAGCAATAACAGTACTTATTCTATTATTCTATTAGGTAGTGGCGGAACTTAAATGAGATAATGTATATTTGGGTTTTTTTTTAATTTTTATTGTGCTTTAAGTGAAAGTTTACAAATCAAGTCAGTCTCTCACACAAAAACCCATATACACCTTGCTACACACTCCCAATTACTCTCCCCCTAATGAGACAGCCCACTCCCTCCCTCCACTCTCTGTTTTCGTGTCCATTTCGCCAGCTTCTAACCCCCTCCACCCTCCTATCTCCCCTCCAGGCAGGAGATGCCAACATAGTCTCAAGTGTCCACCTGATCCAAGAAGCTCACTCCTCACCAGCATCCCTCTCCAACCCATTGTCCAGTCCAATCCATGTCTGAAGAGTTGGCTTCGGGAATGGTTCCTGTCCTGGGGCAACAGAAGGTCTGGGGTTTTTAAAATAATGTTTGGTCCAGTGCAATTTCTCAATACATGTTACTTGATATTGGTACTGGTACTCTTTCTATCACAATAACTCTGACTTTAGAGCCTTCTGTGGTCTTATCCCACTTGAACTATTTAACCATTCATCACACTTCTCTAGTATACACTCTTCCCTAGGAAGTGATCTCTCCATTGCCCTCCTAACATATCATCCTATTTCCATGTTAGTGTGCTTGTGCATACCTCTACTGGCTTCTCGTCTGACTCCCTCCCTGTGCCCAAAATCTTCCTCTCCTTCAGTGTCCAGGTCAGATCTATTTTATCTAAATAAATCTGTTTTGACCCACTTTAATGAGGATCTTATTCTTAGAGAATGTGATTTAGCAATTGTTTTTGGCTTTTGGACTTTATAATGAATGTAGGAATATGATCCAATTAAGATTATGAACAATTGCATTAACTTAAGAATGGGAATTTTGTCAAGACCTTTTCCTTTTTCTATCAAATATGTATGAAAAATAGTGATTTTTTTCTAGTCAAATATATAAGAAAATTTTTGATTTTTTTATGTGTTGGTCTTACCCTCCAAGTATTAACCCTATGCTTAGGTCATGTTTATATTTGTGCATCCTTCTGGCATAGTGGTTAAGAGCTCGGCTGCTAACCAAAAGTTAGGCAGCCTGATTCCAGCTGCTGCTTCTTGGAAACCCCGTGGAGTAGTTCTAGTCTGTCCTGTAGAATTACTATAAGTCAGAATCAACTCAATGGCAATGGGCTTACCTGTGTACGGGTCTGTATCTTGCAAATAGAAGTTCCTCCAAAAACGTGTCGTGAGACTGAGAAAATAAGAATTAGAGAAAAACTCTGGAAAACACCATGTCCAATTTAACTCCAGCATAACTCAGACTTTGCTGCTGGACACATATAAGACCAAAAAATACCATTTTTAACCTAGGCTGGTTAAGTTTTCCTACCAATTTTTGAAGTCTGAGAAATATACACCAGAGTAATCTCCTGTAACAAGTAAAGGACAGAATGAAACGGGAAACTCCATTACCATGTTTAATTATAGTATCATGTTATAATAATGAGAAATTTTTGAAGAAGAGTATTCAGCTATGTGTGCTACAAACTTCTCTCTTTGATTTGCAAATATCATTCTTTTTAATGGGAATGATTTGAACAAAGTAATTTTAAGCAACAGGACTGCTTTAGCTGTTTTTGTCTACATTTAAATTTCAAGGAAACCTCATTAGCAACTAATCATTTTAAATCATAGTTTTCCATTGTTATTAATTTATTTTGTTAAGAGAGTATTGTAGGCTAACTCCGTGTCGCTCTTTTAAAATAATGTTGTTAAGTAAAGGGTCTATTTTGTTTCTTCTCTTTCTGATTACATAATATAAGCCACTTTTGAAAAGCTTAACAAAAAATTACAAAGGCTTGTCTAGGCCAAGATAGGGTGAACTAATTCAATTATAATAAAAAGGATTTAGACCTAAACTCTGAGTTCTTATTTGTATTGATTATTTTTCAAACCTTCTGGAGATTAGAATCAAATGGCTTTTATGCAGGATTATAGACAAAGCTAATAGTCCCAGGAGAGCTAGGCAATGCGATAGTGTTCGTATGAATTAGAATTTTTTTGCAAATGTAATTAAAATGCTTATGAGTCTAGCCTCTGGCAAACCAACAGCTACCAAATACAAAGGATCCACAAAAGGAAAATATGTAGCAAATCACACCATTTAGATAAGTTGAGCTGTACTGAACCAGAAATCAAATATATACAGTACATCAAAATATAAATTATTCTGACTCTTATCAGAAAACAAAATGATCAGTCACAGACTACTCTCTTATGTTTCATTGCTTCTCTCGGTCCTATACCTCTAGATTTAATACAGCCTGAAAACTAACTGAAGATAACAAACAGTGACAGTGTAACCAAAAACAGGTTGATTTTATGGATTTAAAAAGACAGCTTAAGTAGAAAAAATAAAGATGGCTAATACTGGTTTTTAAAGAATACCTCTGGGTGCATGACTATTTTGTTCAAACTTTAAGTTCTTACTACTGGTCAAATACCTTTGTATAAATAATGTGTTTTAAAGTGGGTCTTTCTTTATTGTATCTGGTTTGGCTCTAAGAAAACCATTTGGAGAGAGTGGACACATTTGCTCAGAAGTGATGCTGACTTCTCAACTTTTCTTGTTTTATTTGAGGGGCATTATTTGGCTGGCTCTGATGTCTCCAATGGAAAGGAGTAGAGAATAATTTGAGACATCTTGACTTGTGTCCCCTAGAGTTTGTGGGAAAGGATAATTCATGTCTAGCTTTTCCTGTGAAAAATCATAAGGCAACAAATGGCTTCAGCTCCCCCTGATGGTTGAATGAAAAAGAGACAGCCATAGAGGGCAAGTTACACTGACATAGATGGTGGGGCAAAGGTCTTTGTTTCTGATGGTCACATATAAACCGACTAGAAGGAATGGAGCCAGGATTTGAGTCCTTTTGAAAAGAGCTGTAAGTAAAAGGCCAGCTTAAAGGGTAAAAAATCACCCTGATAAAGAGATTTGGCCTGGGGTGGCCTTCCAGCAGTCAGGGCTGACAAGAAAGTTATAAATAGCCAGTTGGTGGAGGCATTGCCCATAACTGGAAAACTCAAGTGGAAGATGGATGAAGTACTATTAGATCACTCAAAAATGAATGTAACTGAATATAAATGAATTCCCCATCATCAACTGTCTTAGTTGGATGCTCTAAAGGAGCAAAACCAGTGAGATGTATAGACAGACAGAAAGATAGACATATAGATAGATAATAGACAGATAGATGATAGATGGATAAATAGATGATGGATAGATGATAGATAGGTAGATGATAGATAGATGATTAGATAGATAGATGATGGATGATGGATGGATGGATGGGTGGATGGATGGATGGATGGATGATGGATGGATGGATGGATGGATGCATGGGTGGGTGAGGGGGGTCGGTGGGTGGGTGGATGGATGGATGGATGCATGGATGCATGGATGGATGGATAAATAGATAGATGATAGATTTACTTCAAGAAAATGGCTCAGACAATTGTGGGGGCTGGCAAGTCCCAAATTTGTAAGTCAGGCATCAGACTGAAGACCTTTTTGGCTCACAGGATTGCAGGGACTGGCAAATCCAAAATCTACAGGTCAGCAAAGTGGAGACATTTGCAAGCTTATGTCCAAGGAAATGCAGCACAGACACAAGAAGAGTACAGAGTTGAGAGATAGAGAACTCTGCCAGAAAATCCATTTACTTTATGCAGGCAGGTCACACTTCCTTTCAAATGATTGGTTGACCACATTGGATCACTCTGTGGACAGTGATTACATACATTACATCATATCACATTATCACGTCATATCTCATTACAGACCAGCAATCAACCCAATATCTGGCCAAACCACTAAAATTGATAGCTTAGTCAAGATGACATATAAAATTAACTATTATATCAAATTTTATGATTTGAATTGTGCCCTCCAAAAATGTGTGTCTACTTGGCTAGGACATGATTCCAAGTATTGTGTGGTTGTCATCCATTTTGTGATCTGATGTAATTATTCTATGCATTGTAAATCCTAACTTCTATGATGTTAATGAGGCAGGATTAGAAGCAGTTATGTTAATGAAGCTGAATATAATCTATAGGATTAGGTTGTATCTTGAGACAATCTCTTTTAAGATACAAAAGAGAGAATCAAGCAGAGAGAGGAGGGATCTCCTACAACCAAGAAAGAAGAACTAGAATTGGAGCATGTCCTTTGGTCCAGGGGTCCCTGAGCTAAGAAACTCCTAGACTCAAGGGAAGATTGATGACAAGGACCTTCCCACAGAGCCCACAAAGAAAGAAAACCTTCCCCTGGAGCTGGTGCCCTAAATTTGAACTTCTAGCCTCCTAAACTCTGAGAGAATAAATTTCCTTTTGTTAAAGCCATCCACTTGTGGTATTTCTGTTATAGCAGCATTACGTAACTGACACAGAATTTGGTACCAGAACAGTGGGGTGCTATTCCAGCAGATACATAAAATGTGGAAGAGGTTTTGAAACTGAATGGGTAGAAGCTGGAAGAGATTTAAGGTGCTCAATAGTAAAAGCCTAGGTTGCCTTCAGGAGCCAGTTGGTGGGTTATGGAAGTTAAAGGCAATTATGGTGAGGGCTCAGAAGAAAGTGAAAAGACCTATCACACCAGAGACAGTGCAGAGGGCAAAGAGCAGAGAAACAGCAACAGCAGAATCAGGAGACTGGTGCAAAAAGGCATGAGAACCAACACACAGTGTGAGAGAGCTGAGGGTCTTTCAGCAGGAGGCTTCCTGGTAGAGTGTGGTACCTCTGGGCACACACCGTTAGAACTAAAGAGCTTTGAAACACTTGCCCAAACAGGGCAGAAGCTGGGCCAGCCCAACAGGCCTGAGGGGCTGAAAGGCATAGGAGCCAGGAAACAGAAACTGAAGAGATAAGGAGCACAGGAAGCAGAGCTTCCTCAGTCTCAAAGAATGTGGCCACCAACTCTGGGGTCTCAAAAGATGGAACCACAGTCTGCTGGGTATCAAAGGGTGGGGCCACAGCTTCAAAGAGTCAGATCTTCACCAACTCGGTTCCAGAGCATGGGACTGCCATTCAGAAGTGCTGGGGGATGGGGCCAGATCTGCTGCCCAAAGCTGAGGGGATGGGACTTCCATGCCCAAGGGGCAGAAGAATGAGGCCTGCCAGGCCCGAGGGGGTAGGGTCGCCACTCAGATGGACTAGGAGAATGGAGCCTCCCAGATTTGAGGCAGAAAAGTTTCTGTCCCAGTGGGCCTGGAGGGTAGAGCTGAAGTCAAGAAGCTCTACCCAGAATTCAGAGAGTGTGCCTAACACGCAATGTCTGGAAGGCAGAACCATTGTCAAAATGGTTTCAGAGAATAGAGGATTATTTTCAAACCTTGAATGTAATGTGTTCTGCTGGGATTTAGACTTGCTTTTTTTTTTTTTTTTTAGCACCTGTTATGCCTTCTTTCCCGCCAATTTCTTCCATTTGTGATGAAAATGTCTACCTTGTGTATATCCCACCATTGTACTTCGGAAGCAGATAACTTGTATTCTAGATTTCACAGATGAAGAATTTTGCCCCAGGACGGAATTTGGACTTGGAGTCAATTTAAGACTTTTAGGACACAATGGGGTGAATGTGTTTTACATGTGACATTCCACAAAGGATGGAATGCCATGGATTGAACAGTGTTACCCAAAAATATGTGTCAACTTGGCTAGGCCATGATTCCCAGTATTGTATGGTTGTCCTCCATTTTGTGATCTGATGTATTTATTCCATGTGTTGTAAATCCTAACCTCTTTAATGAGACTAGACTGGAGACAGTTATGTTAATGATGCAGGACACAATGTACAGAATTAGGTTGTATCTTGAGTCGATCTCTTTTGAGATATAAAGAAGAGAAGCTAGCAAAGAGGTGGAGGACCTCCTACCACCAAGATAGAACTGCCAGGAGTGGAGCACATCCTTTGGTCCCAGGGTCCCTGTGCTGAGAACCCCCTAGACCCAGCAGAAGATTGATGAAAACAGCCTTCCCTCTTGAAGCTAGAAAACCTTCCCCTGGAGCTGGCTTCCTGAATATGGGCTTCTAGGCTCCTAGCCAACTCTTCCCCAGTCCTATTTTGACTGACTTTCAACCTGGAGGGCTCATCTTTTGGCACTATATCAAACAATGTTCTGTTGCTATTCATAATGTTTTCAATGGCTAATTATTTTCAGATTTAGATCACTGGGTCCTTTTTCTAAGTGTCCCTTAATCTTGAAGCTTATCTGAAACCTGTCTGCCATGAGTGACTCTGCTGGTATTTGAATACTGGTGACATAGCTTCCAGCATTTCAGCAATATGCAAGGCCCCATGGTACAATAAACTGACAAAATAAAGTCGACCTAATGACATGGATGGAGTCTAGTTCTTAGGACCTTCATTTGCTGATGTGGCAACACCAAAAATGAGAAGAAACAGCAACAAACATCCATTAATAATTGAAAAGTGGAATGTACAAAATATGAATCCAGGAAAATTGGAAATCATCAAAAATGAAATGGAGTGCATAAACATCAATATCCTAGGCATTAGTGAGCTGAATCACACATTCATATGGTCTACTATTTTGGGAATGACAACTTGGAGAAGAATGGCACAGCATTCATCTTCAAAAAGAATATTTCTAGATCTATCCTGAACTACAACATTGTCAGTTATAGGATAATATCTATAAACCTACAAGGAAGGCCAGCTAATACAACTATTATTCAAATTTACTTGCCAACCACAATGCCAAAGATGAAGAAATTGAAGATTTTTACCAACATATGCAGTCTGCAATTGATCGAACATGCAACTGGGATGCATTGATAATTACTAGTGATTGAAATGCAAAAGTTGGAAGCAAAGAAGAAGGATCGGTAATTGGAAAACATGGCCTTGGTGATAGAAACAACTCTGGAGATTACATGATAGAATTTTATAAGAACAACTATTGTTTCATTGAAAATAGCTTTTTTTACCAATATAAATGGTGACTATACATGTGGACCTCGCCAGATGGAATACACAGGAATCAAATTGACTACATCTGTAGAAAAACATGACGGAAAGTTCAATATCATCAGTCAGGACAAGGCCGGGGGCCGACTGAGGAGCAGACCATCAATTGCTGCTGTGCAAGTTCAAATTGAAACTGAAGAAAATTAGAATAAGTCCACGAGAGCCAAAGTATGACCTTGAGTATATCTCACCTGAATTTTGAGACCATCTCAAGAATAGATTTATGTGTTGAACACTAGTGATTGAAGACCAGAGAAGTTGTGGAATGACTCCAAGGACATCATACATGAATAAAGCAAGAGGTCATTAAAAATACAGGAAAGAAAAAAATTCCAAAATGGATGTCAGAAGAGGCTCTGAGAGTTGCTCTTGAATGTTAAGTAGCTAAAGCAAAAGGAAGAAATGATGAAGTAAAAGGACTGAAATGAAGATTTCAAAGTGTGGCTTGAGAAGACAAGGTAAAGTATTATAATGGCATGTGCAAAGAGCTGTTGATAGAAAACCAAATGGGAAGAACACACTCAGCATTTCTCAAGCTGAACGAACTGAAAAAAAAAAAAAAATTCAAGTCTTGAGATTCAATAGTAAAGGATTCTATGGGGAAAATATTAAAAGATGCAGGAAGCATCAAAAGAAGATGGAAGGAATACACAGAGTCACTATACCAAAAAGAACTGGTTGACATTCAACCATTTCAGGAGGTAACATATGATCAGGAGCTCATGGTACTGAAGGAAGATTTCCAAGCTGCACTGAAGGCACTGGAGAAAAACAAGGCTCCAGGAATAGACTGGATATCAATTGAGATATTTCAACAAACGGATGCAGCATGGAAAGTGTTCACTCGCCTGTGTCAAGAAATTTGGAAGACAACTGCCTGGCTAACCGATTGGAAGAGATCCATATTTATGCCTGTTCCCAAGAAAGGGGATCAACCAAATGTGGAAATTATTGAACAATATCCTTAATATGACACACAAGTAAAATTTTGCTGAAGATCATTCAAAAACTGCTGCAGTAGTATATTGACAGGGAACTTCCAGAAATTCAAGCCAGATTCAGAAGAGAATGTGGAAACAGGGATATCATTAATGATATCAGATAGATCTTGGCTCAAAGCAGAGAATACCAGAAAGATGTTTACCCGTGTTCCGTTGACTGTGCAAAGGCATTCAACTGTGTGGATCATAACAAATTCTGGATAACATTACAAAGAATGGGAAATCCAGAACACTTAATTGTGCTTATGAAGAACCTGTACTTAGATCAAGAGGCAATCATTCAAACAGAAACTGTGTGGTTGAAAGTCAGGAAAAGTGTGCTTCAGGGTTGTACCTTTTCACCATAGTTATTTGAACTGCATACTGAGCAAATAATCCAAGAAGCTGGACTCTCTGAAGAAGAATGGGGCATCAAGATTGGAGGAATTCTCCTTAACAACCTAAGATACGCAGATGACACAACCTTGCTTGCTGAAAGTGAAGAGGGCTTGAAGCACTTACTAATGAAGACTACAACCTTCAGTATGGATTAAACCTCAACATAAAGAAAACAAAAATTCTCACAACTGGACCAATAAGCCACATCATGATAACAGGAAAAAAAGTTGAAGTTGTCAAGGATTTCATTTTACTTGGATCCACAATCAACACTCATGGAAGCAGCAGTCAAGAAAACAAAAGATGTATTGTATTAGACAAATCTGCAGCAAAAGGCCTCTTTAACGTGTTAAAAAGCAAAGATGTCACCTTGAAGACTAAGGTGGGCCTGACCCAAGACACGGTGTTTGGTGTTTTAAATCTCCTCATATACACAGGAAAGCTGGACAAGGAATAAGGAAGACCAAAGAAGAATCGATGCCTTTGAATTGTGGTGTTGGAGAAGAATATTGAATGTAGCATGGACTGCCAGCAGAACAAGCAAATCTGTCTTGAAAAAAGTACATCCAGAATGCTCCTTAGAAGCAAAGATGCCAAGACTACCTCTCACATAATTTGGGTATGTTATCAGGAGAGATCAGTCTCTGGGGAAGGACATCATGCTTGGTAAAGTAAGGAGTCAGCGAAAAGAGGAAGACCCTTAACAAAATGGATTGACACAGTGGCTTTAACAATGGGCTCATGCATAAAAAGGACTGTGTGGGTGGTGCAGGACCAGGCAGTGTTTTGTTCCATTGGCCTTAGTGTCACCATGAGTCAAAACTGACTCAACGGCACCTAAGAACAACAACAACAGGCTCCTAGACTGTGAGGGAATAAATTCCTCTTTGTTAACGCCACCTACTTGTGGTACTTCTGTTATTGTAACACTTGATAACTCAGGCAATGACTAAGACACCAACTATATTTGTTACATCTTACATGTCTCTTCACATTTCAAAAATTTTGGAAAAGGAACATGAAGCATACAAAATGAGGGAGAGAGCAGAACAGTGTCAAGAAAAAAGAGAAAAAAAAATTAACACTTGATCATATCTATTACTCCCCTGTATTTCTCAAGGTGGCTTTTGAAGAAGAGGGAAGACAGAATTCTGGATTGTATCACAGATTAAAGTTTGTTTAGATTAGATCTGTTAAAAAAAAAAAAAAAAAGCCTGGGAAAAATAAGCTCTTCAGTTCTTTGTGAAACCAAATGAAACCACTGTGGAATATGTTTGACGTATCGCTAGGGCTGGAGACTTGAAAGGTAGTGCTAAAAAAAGAGATTTGTTTGCTGCTTTACATCCCACAAGTCTAGCTTGATTTCTGAAATAGAGCTAGAACTCTTGCTTTTTACATTCTGAGCCCAATAAATATTATTTCTAAGATCCTCTTTTTTTTTTTCTATAGCTGCTCTAAACTGTGCACACATCAGTTAATAGGATGCCACTCTACTAAAATGTTCTTGATAGATGTTTAGTCCAAGGTTGTCACTCAATAATAACTATTTTTATTGCTCTGTATTTCGCCAGGATGTCCTGGTAGTACTGTGGTTAATCGTTCAGCTGCTAATCAAAAGGTTGGTGATTCAAATCCACCAGCTGCTCCACAGGAGAAATATGTGATAGTCTGCTTCCATAAAGATTTACAGCCTTGGAAACCCTAGGGAGTTCTAATCTGGTCCTATAGGGTCGCTATGAACACTAAAAAAATGTTTGGTTAACTAAATCAATTGAATTTTAATTGAATAATATGGTATGTTCTTAGACTAAAGATCACATAGATTAGGTTAGTTTTTTCCCTGCTATTAGTATGTACTTCTATATATACATACACACACACAACCCTATATACACACAGATACACACATAAATGTTTATATATATGTATGTGTGATTACGTATGTGTGTATGCGTATCTGTGTGTATGTGTATTGACATAAACCCAGTGCCGTCTAGTCAATTCTGACTCATAGCGACCCTATAGGACAGAGTAGGACTGCCCCACAGAGCTTCCAAGGAGTGCCTGGCGGATTTGAACTGCTGACCCTTTGGTTAGCAGCTATAGCACTTAACCACTACGCCACCAGGGTTTCCAGTGTATTGATATATATGTGTATATTAAGCACCTTCTTGGCTCTCTTTTTAGTTTCATATATATTTATTTATTTTTTCTGCAAATACAGACTGTCTTAATTACTGTAACTTATTGAAAATCTTGCGATCTTTACTGTTTTTATTATTCAGAGACCTTGTGGCTATCTGTGTGCTTTTCATCCTCCATACATATTTTAGAATCAGTTGACAAACCACATTAGTAATTGTGGAATCACTTATTTCTCTAAAGAGCCCTGGTGCCATTAACTGGGGAATAAGTATAGAGACCAAAGTACCTGAAAGCAAAGGCATGCTTATTACTACTAAAGTATCAGGGATCATTGCATCTAGGCCTTCTCAGTGGACAGAGCTAGGAAATGTATGTATGTAGGTACACACATACAATCACTTATATCTATTTATATACCAATCTGAATATTGTTCCAAAGTCAGGAGCTTATACCTATACTTCTGATTTCCATCTAGCAACACAGTCTTCCCCATTTCATTATTCCTAACTTCTTTCAACGAGAGCGTATTTGGCTCTTAGAAACTGGCTTTCATTATCTACAATATATTTACTGATTTTTTTCAGTTCTGGAATACACATGAATCAGTGTTAAAATTGATTAACTAAATCCCCATCGGTGAGAGTAGTTGCAACTAAATTACAAAATTTATGTTCAGTTATTTTACTTATTTTTTACTTTGACCATACAGTATATATTCAAAATAGTGCTTTACGAACTTATTTTGTTTAGTTCTTGGGTATGGTGTGTTCCCTAATGTGGCCTTTCTGGCCCTGGGTTTGCAATGCATCTAAGAGTATTGTTGGTTGTGCTGCTATCCACCAAGTGATTGGTCCAACTGCAATTCACTTAAGATATTGGTCAAGCTGCAATCCTGCAAAGAAAGCCCCAACTTGAAATTGACAAGGAGTTCCTACTACATAAGTGGCCCATCCCACAGAGGTTTTAGGGCCTCCTGATCAACAAAAGCCTGGAGGACAGGGAGTCTTTAAGGTATGGAGATTTGAGCTGAGAACCTCCTAGACCTGGTAAACAGCTGTACATGGCAAAAGGGATGTAACACTGAGCCAGTAACACTGAAGGCTGGCAAAAATGGTGGAGGCTAGAGCTGCAACAGTGAAGCCAAAGCAACCAGCACAGCAGAGCCCAGTGGTGGAGAGGGCAGTGAGAGGCCAAGCAGCAGAGCAGATATATGAGGCCCACCTGGAGCTCAGGGGCTGCCTGTAGAGCAGTTCTGCTTCAAGAGCTATCATGATGTAGGTGAAGGGTTGTCCCTAGGAAGCTGGTCGAGAGCTGGACCAGACAGTGAAGAGCGCAGAACCAGTCAAGGAAAGCATTGGAAAGGCACAGAGAAAGATGGCAAGTGCAGCCACACCACATCTGTGATAGCATAAGTGGCAACGTGAACCCAGCACCTAGACCATGGCACACCAGCTGACACCTGATCCATCACGTGACCATCCAGTGACATAACAATGGACATCAATTTTTGGGAACTGTAAGTGGGTACCCTTTGAGACATAAGCGGGACCCTGTCCTACAGTACAAAATGGACATGCGTGGGAGGGGGGCAGCCCACCATAAATCCATACCTATTGTTTACTGTCTCCTTTCTATGAATAATATAAACAGCTTTAACTTTGTCAGCCCTGTGTAAATTAAATGTCTCATGTGTACAACTCAAGCAGACTAGATGGGTATAGCACCCATGGAGTGGTTAGAACCCTCATCCCAACAGTCTTGTGATTGTTTGGAATTTTGAGGCAACCTATATGTGCAACACAGTTCTTTTCTTCCCAGTCCTTTTAGTGTGGTTGTGTTTTGCATTTGTATTAGAGTTAAGTTCATTTGTTACTGTTGGCATTTCCCTACATCCTGATTGATTTTCATAATTCATTTAATTCACAAAATACGAATATGTTACAAAACTATAAATAAAGTTGTACTCAGAGAAATGTCAAAACCTTCTCATCCTTTTTACTTCTTTTCTATCCCCCCATTTATCTGATGATGTTCTGACCCACCACCTAAATGTAATTGTTCTTACCGATTTCTGATTTATATTGTTTTTATTATATAAAGAGTAGATAAATGCACGTTAATCTTATATCTTCCCCTTTGTTACATGAAAGGTAACTTACTGTAGATGCTCATTTGCACAAAATTTTATTACTAAACAAACCAAAAAACCAGACTCACTGCTGTCGAGTCAATTCCAACTCATAGCAACACCATAGAGTTTCCAAGGTTGTAAATCTCTATGGAAACAGACTGCCACATCTTTCTCCTGTGGAGTGGATAGTGGTTTTGAACTGCAACCCTTCATTTAGCAGCTGAAGGCTTTAACCACTGTGCCACCATGCCTCCTTATTACTAAAAAAGCTGCTTAAGAGATAGACAGTGAAATGAAGCAGGATCTAAAATTTTAAAGTAACATGCAGTTTTTAAACCCTAAAACTTTCCATTGAAGACTTCATGTTAAGAGTTGCAATACAATCATGGCAAATCCCACCAATTTGCATGGTAGATAAATATCCCATTAAATTGACCAAAGGAAATCACAATTTTTTTGTTTGTTTTTCCAGTAAAGGGGAAACATCTTCTAGGCAACACATATTATTTACAAAAAAAATAAATAAATAAAAGAAATCGTATCTACTATTTACTCATATTATTATTTCAAACATTCATTACAGGGTAAAAGAATGTAATGTTCCCATTGACTATATTGATAGAAAAACATTTGTTCTGTGGTACTTATGTTAGATTGCACAATGCATGTTAAATCACTATGCAGATTCTGTCTTTCTAAGAAAAATTACCAGTACAAGTTGCCATCAGATTAATTCTGACTCATGGCAAACCCATGTATGTCAGAGTAGAACCGTGCTCCATAAGGTTTTCACTAACTTATTTTTTCAGATGTAGATTGCCAGGCCTTTCTTCTGAGGCATCTTTTGTTTAGCTGACTAGCCCATTTGCAGTTTGCACCACCCATGGACTCCAGGGGAAATTAAAGCCCTAAAAGCAATGCAGAATGGAATGGCAAAGCCAAACTCACCAAGAATTAGTAAATATTTTGCATTTTGAGCAAGGAATTTCATCTGCCAAAGCTCTCTTTTCTGGTTTTTACTCATAACTACCCAGGCTCTATGCCAATGTTTTCAAAAAAAAAAAGGAAAAGACCTCACCAATTTGATAAAATCTCATTCCTAGTCAGTTCACTGTTTGGTTTCACAAATCTGACTAAACTCTAACAGCAGCAGCATGTACAGCAAATCCCCACAGCAAGAGGAGGTGTTTTCTTTCCAGAAATAACACTGTCTCTAGGGCCCTATCTTATCCCTTCATGAGTTATTTATCCACATATTCACCACAAGTACTTCAACTACTAAAAGGAAAATCCACATTACACATCCTATAGAGTTTAATCCCAAATTGCATCTGCCTTATCATTGAAGTAACATGAATATATTTAGCTTCTCACCCGAATTGAAAAGGTGTCAGATCAATTCTTCCTCTCTGATTCCTGCCTTTGACTATGGTATTATTACAAATTGCCCTAAGGCATATCTTCCCTTTTAATACCATGCCTCAAACGCAAATATGCCGAGGTAGTTACTGTTCACATTATATAACCAAAAAGAAATGCCACCCCATTATTAAACTGTCAGTATATTAAAAGTGAACAAATCATAACAAACATTAGAGTATATAAAGCCATTGCCACAGTAAATTTTGTTCAGAAAAGGCCTGTGAAGCACGTGAAGAGAACCAAAGGACTAAAACTGAGAGCAGGAATTTATTATCTTCAGGTATTGTAAAAGATGTCATGAAAAATAACCAAATCCTAGTTCCACAAAATTAATATGCGTGCAAAATTTCCTTTATTACTTGATAGTCACATGATTTAAGGAAATACTTCTATTAAAATGTAGTCCCTTGCAGACTAGCTAAAAGAAAGCCACCATCCAATGTTCAATCTTAATTTCATACTACCACAGATATCTACATGTGAAAGCTTTTTTTTTAAAGCCTCACATGAGTTTTAATAACCAGAAAGGCATATTTTTTATTATTTAAAAATATTATGATGCTGTTGTTTATTATCTCTGTGACTATATAATCAATCCATGTCATCTTTAATTATATATTATTTTCTAGATTGTGTAAAAGTATAAACTTTTAACATATTTCCACTCAGGAAAGAAAAAATAGAGGAATTTGTATATTCATCTGAATGGGGATTATGTTGAGTTAAATTAATATAATGCACTACTCACCTTTTCTTTCAAACAAAACAAATATAGGGACAGAGCTGATGAAAGAAAATTTTCAAGACAATTGTAGCATTCTAAAAGAACGTTGCAAGTTAAAGGGCTATCCAAGTCAAAAGTAGCACCTTATTGAGTAATTAAAATGATTAGCCTCAGAAAATAAATAAGGATTGGTATAAAACTCTGTATATCCATGATTCTTAAGCAAAATATCTTGCCACACCTTAGGATTGCTTCCTGAATTTTCTACTTGTCTTAGTCATCTAGTGCTGTTATAACAGAAATACCACAAGTGGATGGCTTTAACAAAGAGAAATATGTTCTCTCACAGCCTGGGAGGCTAGAAGTCTGAATTCAAGGTACCAGCTCCAGGAGAAGGCTTTCTATCTCTGTAGTCTCTGAGGGAAGGTCCTTGTTATTAATCTTCCCCTGTTGAGGGGCTTCTCAATGCAGGGACACTGAGTCCAAAGGCCGTGCTATTCTCCTGGCTCTTGTTTCTTGGTAATATGAGGTCCCCATGTCTCTCTGCTCGCTTCTCTCTTTTATATCTCAAAAGAGATTGGCTCAAGACACAAGCTAATCTTGTGGATTGAGTCTTGCCTCATAAACATAACTTTCTGTCATCCCACGTCATTAACATCACAGAGGTAGGATTTACAACACATAGGAAAATCACATCAGATGACAAAACGGTGGACAATCACACAATATTGGTAATCATGGCCTAACCAAGTTGACACACATTTTTGGGGGAGAAAATTCAATCTGTAACAGCACTAAAATAAAAAAGGAGGTTATTAGCAAGTGTACAAGGAATACATTTCTAGTCCACCAGACCATTTGACGTGACCACCAAAGTTGGGAGTTTCAATCTATTTTAACTAATATATCTTCAGTAATCTCAAGTAACTTCTACAATAGGTTCTAATCCTAATTTCTGCCTGAAAATATTAGTTAGTGGATCCTTTAAGGCAACTCTTGTTAGCTTCCCACCAACAACAGTGAAGTTTCAGAGGTAATAGTATGCATTGCCTGAACTTCTTGCTAGGACGTTAGCTGTCCATGGTTTTCTTAGTACAGAATAACTTGATTGGTGATAGCTGTCATCATCATATCCTGTAGATTTATCTCAATAACGGGACAATATTTGGCAAGTTTCTGTTATACAACTGACTTACAGACACAAAACCAGATTACAGACTTTTTCAACCCATATGTAAAACTATTTCATTTGTTGCCATTAGATAGTAATTATATTCAGCTGTAGTCTAAAATATAATACTTAAGATTTAGTATCATTTTTATGTGGACAATTACGTCACTCCATTCTTTTACTTATGATAAGGAATGAACGTATCACGTATACACTTTAGAGTGAGTATAGAAAGCACAAGATTTTTGTACTTCCTAGTCCTAAATTTTTCATATAAAGTGAAATGGCCGATACGGATGGAAGAGAAAATGCAAACAGAAATAGAATGCCAAAAGAGAAGTGTATCTGCAACTGACTTTAGATAGCATGTATTATTGCATATTCTTCTAGGGAATAGCCTAGTGTACATTTCTTAGTAGGGAAACTCTTAAAGTTGTTACTTAATAGCTCTACTTTCATTGCCACAAATTTGATAAAATTAATCCTCCATAACTAAAAAATACTTAGAAGAAGAAGAAAGGAAACAAAACAAAGAAAGAGAAAATAAAAGAAACATGGCTTAGGTTTCATTATTTCATCTTCATGTTCCATTAGGAATAGAATGTCCAGTGTTTCTCTTTTCTTACATATGTTCAAGGTATTTATTTGGACAGATGAAATGTCATTTGGGAGACATGCCACAAACATATCTTTTTAAAAAGTTTCCATTGGCTAGTACAAACCATATCATTGAGATGGTGCACCAGGGAATGCATGGGAAGGATAATATTGAACACTTTGGAGGGAAAGTTTCAGCATATCACTGTGAGAAGGCTTCATACAGGGAAGATCCCTTGGTACAATAGTTGCAAATTATATGAATGGTTATTGATGGATAAAACAGTACTAAGGTCAAAATAATTTAGGAAATTCTGAATTTATCAAAGTTAAAAAAACAAAAATGGAAAACCTTTCATCCATTCAGCACTGCTCAGATCTTCAAATAAGCAAAATTGAACATGGAAGGGAGTGCAGGCAGAGGAAAGACAGGGAACAACCAGTGAGATATATTATTTTAGTTAAAGCAGTTAAATTTTAGAATCATCAGGCCAGTCTTTAATTTCTAGATCTCCCAACAAAAAAATTTTATTTCTTTAATCCTATTACCTCAACAGTAAAATTTTATAATTACACCCACCTGTTACAGATTGAATTGTGCCCCCCAAAATGTATGTCAACTTTGGTAAGCCATGATTTCCAGTATTACGTGGTTGTCCAACATTTTACGATCTGATGTGATCATCCTATGTGTTGTAAACCCTAACTTCTATGATATTAATGGGAAAATGAGTTGTGGAAAACATCAAGGATATCATACATGAAGAAAACAAAAGGTCATTAAGAAGACAGGAAAGAAAGAAAAAACTAAAATGGATGTCAGAAAAGACTCTGCAACTTGCTCTTGAATATAGAGTACCTAAAGCAAATGGAAGAAATGGTGAAGTAAAAGGGCTGAACAGAAGATTTCAAAGATAGCTCAAGAAGACAAAGTATTATAATGAAATGCGCAAAGACCTAGAGCTAGAAAATGAAAAGAGAAGAACCGCCTTGACATTTCTCAAGCTGAAAGAACTGAAAGAAAAAAAAAATTCAACACTTGAGCTGCAATTTGGAAGAATTTGATAGGAAAACATTGAATGACACAAGAAGCATCAAAAGATGGAAGGAATACAAACAGTCACTATACCAAAAAGAATTGGTTGAAGTAAAATCATTTCAGGAGGTAGCATATAATCAAGAACCAATGGTACTGAAGGAAGAAGTCCAAGTTGCACTGAAGGCATTGGTAAAAAACAAGGCTCCAGGAATTGAGGGAACATCAACTGAGATATTTCAACAAACATATGCAGTGCTGGAGGCACTTATTTGTCAATGTCAAGAAATTTGTAAGACAGCAACCTGACCAACCAACTGGAAGAGATCCATATCTGTGCCCATTCCAAAGAAGGTGATCAAACAGAATGTGAAAATTATTGAACAATATCATTAATATGACAGCCAAGTAAAGTTTTGTTGAAGGGCAGTCAGAAGCAGTTGTAGCAGTACAACAAAAAGAACTGCCAGAGGTGGGACCAAGATGGCTGACTAGGCAGAAGCTTCCTCTGAACACTCTTGCAACAAAAACTCGAAAAAAACAACGGAATCAATTACATACATGACAATCTACGAATACTGACCATCAAATACAGAACTAAGAAATCGACCTGAGTGACGGGAGCAAGAGACCATGGGCTGAATCAATGACCAGTTCCAGAGCCCAGCATGCCCTACCCTAGCCCTGAGCCCTTGGTGCAGTGCTTTGGTACCAGAGCAGTGGGGCTGATCCTGGCTTCCTGAGACAAGGCAAGCATGGGACCCAGCCCTAACTCCCTGGGGCAATATTGGCAAGGACCCAGCCAGTGCACGCAGGATACACGCTGACCTAACTGACAGGGAAACGAGAGGCCCTGTGGAAGCAGCGACTGGTTTGAGATCCTGGAGCACAGCGAGCCAGCCCTGATCCCTTGGTGCTGGGCTTTGGAGCAAGTACAGGGGGGAGGTAGAGGGGGGCTGATAGTGGCTTCCTGAGACAAGGCAAGAATGGGACACAGCCATAACCCCCCCCTTGTGGCAACCTCGGCAGGGTCCCAGCCAGTGCATACAGGCTACACACCCCTCTGGATCCTCAGATAAAATGGCCCTCACCAAACAAGATAAGTAATTTTGTCTATTGCTGCTCTCTCCTATCTATCTGATCCCTCCCATCCCTGCCCCAGCCAGCTTCATTAACATTTGAATTCCCTGGGCCAGAGAGAGAGGTGCTCTGCATTTTTTTTTTTTTTTTTCTCTAACCCATTCTCCTGGCCTGGGAAAAGCAGGAATTAATAACCAGGGGAGAAATCCTTTCCTGACTTCCCTAAACTGGAATAACCGTACAGAAGCAGCTCCATCCAAGCATAAGATATCCACAGTTTCTGACTTTCTCCCCTACATGGAACCAGGTCACTTTTATAATGCAAAGGCAATTCTGTTAGAGATCTGATTGTAATTGTTTCAGCTGCGCAGTGGAGAGGCAGGTTTTGGAGGTCTGATACCACTCTACTTATTAAACAGAGCCCTCACTGACTCACAGCAGGGAACTGAGGGCTAAGGCTCCACCCACACAACCTATCCACCTGCTAAAGGGGTCTGAGGACAGTGGTGCCTACCAGTCTTTAGAGGTACAAGCACTGGGTGTCTAAGGTACAGCTGCAGAGCCCACCCACCAGAGTGCTCTAGAGAACAGAGACGCTCCTTCCTCACTGGCACTTGGTGAAAAGCTGTCAGCACCCAGCCCTCCCCAGAGTGTGACCCCCTGCTGCTACTAGAAACTGGTGCATACAACCATCTCCACTACTCCTCTAAGATAGTAGATTAGAGCCCACATCACACACTAGGTGTCCCACTATCAGGACACCTGATTCTATTCAAGAATAGTGAATGGACTCATAGGCTCATATAGCTGGTAATATCTCAAACCAGCTGGTAACAGGGCATAAGTGAGTCAAAGGCTCCAACAATCAAGTTAGCACACTCTAGTAGCCCATATGGGTGTACTGAAACAAAACAAAACAAGAAGACTCAGCAAGAAAATACAAAATAAATCATTACAATAACATACAGATGGCTCGGAGACAGCAGTCGAGATCAAATCACATAAAGAAGCAGACCAGGATTGCTTCTACAAACCCCCAAGTTAAAGAAGCAAGACCTTTCCCAGCTGAAGATATATTCCCGAAATTGCCAGATGTAGGGTATAAAAGACCAATATACAGAATGCTTCAAGACATCAGGGATGACCTCAGAAATGAAATAAGGCAATCTACAGAAAAAGCTAAGGAACACACATATAAAGCCGTTGAAGAAAACAAAGATTATTCAAGAACACAGTTAAAAATTTAATAAGCTGCAAGAATCCATAGAGAGACAGCATACAGAAATCCAAAAGATTAACAATCATATTACAGAATTAGACAACTCAGTAGGAAGTCAGAGGAGCAGAATTGAGGAATTGGAATGCAGAATTGGAGAGATGGAGGATAAGGCAACTGGTGCCAATATATTTGAAGAAAAATCACATAAAAGGATTTTTAAAAAATGAAGAAACCCTAAGAATCATGTGGGACTGTATCAAGAAGAACAACCTGCGTGTGACTGGAATTCCAGGACAGGGAGGGATAACAGAAAATACAGAGAGAAGAGTTGAAGATCTGTTGGCAGAACACTTCCCTGACATCATGAAAGACGAAAGGATATTTATCCAAGATGCTCACCTAACCCCATAAAAGATAAATCCCAAAAGAAAATCACCAAAGCATATTATCATCAAACTTGCCAAAAGCAAAGATAAAAAGAAAATTTTAAAAGCAGCCAGGGATAAATGAAAAGCCATCTACAAAGGAAAATCAATAAGAATAGGTTCAGACTACTCAGCAAAAACCAAGCAGGCAAGAAGGCAATGGGATGCCATATATAGAGCACTGAAGGAGAAAAATTGCCAGCCAAGAATCATATATCCAGCAAACTCTCTCTCAAATAATAAAAAAAAAAAATATGAAGGTGAAATTAAGTCATTTACAGAAAATCACAAGCTTAGAGAATTTGCAAAACCAAATGAAAGCTACAAGAATTACTAAAGGAAATTCTTTGGTCAGAAAATCAATAATATCAGATATCAACATGACAAGGACACAGAACAGAACACCCTGATATCAACTCAGATAGGGAAATCACACACACACACAAAAAGACTAAAAAAAAAAAAAAACTCTTAAAACGGGATCATTAATGTCATTACGTAAAAGATGACAATAATCAATAAAGAAGGACTAAATACAGGACAAATAGATCTTCCATATGGAGAGGAAATCAAGGCGAGATAGAGTGATACAAGTTAGGTTTTTACTTAGAAAAATAGGGGTAAATATTAAAGTAACCACAAAGAGGTCTAACAATTACATGCTTCAAAATAAAAACCAAGATAAACCTAACGATTCAGCAAAAAAAATTCAACTACAGTGAAAATGAGGAACACACAATTTACAAAGAAACGTCTCAGCACAAAAGAGTAAGTGGAAAAATGACATTGTCAACAAGACACAAAAAAAGGCATCAAAATGACAGCACTGAACTCACACTTACCTATAATTATGCTGAGTGTAAATGGATTAAGTGCACCAATAAAGAGACAGAAAGCTGCAGATGCAATAAAAAAAAAAAAAAAAAAACATAATCCAGCTATATGCTGCCTACAAGAGACACATCTTAGAATTAGAGACAAAAACAAACTAAAACTCAGAGGATGGAAAAAAATATATCCAGCAAACAACAATCAAAAAACAGCAGGAGTGGCAACATTAATTTCTGACAAAATAGACTTTAAAGTTAAATCTATCACAAAGGATAAAGAAAGACACAATATAATGATTAAAGGGGCAATTTACCAGGAAGGTATAACCATATTAAATATTTATGCACCTAATGACAGGCCTGCAAGATACATAAAACAAACTGTATCAGCATTGAAATGTGAGATACACACCTCCACAATTATAGTAGGAGACTTCAACATACCACTTTTGGTGAAAGACAGGACATCCAGTAAGAAGCTCGATAAAGTAGACAGAAGATCTAATTGCCACAATCAACCAACTTGATCTTACAGTCTTATACAGAACACTCCACCCAACAGCTGCAAAGTATACTTTCTTTTCTAGTGCACACAGAACATTCTCTAGAATAGACCATATATTAGGTCATAAAGCAAGCCTGCGGAATCCAAAACATTGAAATATTACAAAGCATCTTCTTAGACCGTTAGGCCATAAAAGTAGAACTCAATAACAGAAAAACAAGTGAAAACAAATCAAATACTTGGAAATTGAACAATACCTTGTTCAAAAAAGACTGGGTTATAGAAGAGATTAAGGAGGGAATAAAGGAATTCACAGAATCTAATGAGAATGAAAACACTTCCTATCAGAAACTTTGGGACACAGTGAAAGCAGTGTTCATAGGTCAATTTATATCGTATACATACAAAAGAAGAAAAGGTCAAAATCAAAGAACTGACCCTACAACTTGAACAAATAGAAAGAGAGCAACAAAAGAAACCATCAGGCACCAGAAGAAACCAATCAAAATTAAAGCAGAATGAATTAGAGAAAAGAAAAACAATTGAAAGAGTTAACAAGACCAAAGGCTGGTTCTTTGCAAAAACTAACAAAATTGATAAACCATTGGAAAGACTGACAAAAGAAATACAGGGAAGGAAACAAATAACCTGAATTAGAAATGAGATGGGCCATATCAAAACAGACCCAACTGAAATTAAAAGAATCATATCAGATTACTACAAAAAATTGTACTCTAGCAAATTTGAAAACCTAGAAGAAATGGATGAATCCCTAGAAACACACAACCTACCAAAACTAACACAAACAGAAGTAGAACAACTAAATAGACCCATAACTAAAAAAGAGATTGAAAAGATAATCAAAAAACTTCCAACAACAAAAAAAAAAGGCCCTGGCCCTGACAGCTTCACTGAAGAGTTCTACCAAACTTTCAGAGAAAAGGTAACACCACTACTACTAAACGTATTTCAAAGCATAGAAAAGGATGGCATACTCCCTAACTCATTCTATGAAGCCAGCATATCCCTGTACCAAAAAAAAAAAAAGACACCACAAAAAAAGAAAATTACAGACCTATATCCCTCATGAACATAGATGCAAAAATCAACAAAATTCTAGCCAATAAAATTCAAAAATATATCAAAAAAAAAAATTCATCATGACCAAGTGGGATTTATACCAGGTATGCAGGGATGGTTCAACATTAGAAAAACAATTAATGTAATGCACCATACAAATAAAACAAAAGACAAGAACCATATGATTTTATCACTTGATGTGGAAAAGGCATTTGACAAAGTCCAACACCCATTCATAATAAAAACTCTCAGCAAAATAGGAATACAAGGAAATTTCCTCAACGTAATAAAGGGCATTTATACAAAGCCAACAGCCAACATCATCCTTAATGGAAGGACTCTGAAAGCATTCCCCTTAAGAATGGAAACCAGACAAGGATGCCCCTTATCACCACTCTTATTCAACATTGTGCTGGAAGTCCTAGCCAGAGGAATTAGGCTAGATAAAGAAATAAAGTCCATCCAGATTAGCAAGGAAAAAAATCAAAGTATCTCTATTTGCAGATGACATGATCTTATACACAGAAAACCCTAAAGAATCCTCAAGAAAACAATTGAAACTAATAGAAGAGTTCAGCAGATTATTGGGATACAAGATAAACATACAAAAATCAGTTGGATTCCTCTACACCAACAAAAAGAACACCAAATCAACACCATTCACAGTAGCCTACAAGAAGATAAAATACTTAGGAATAAATCTAACCAGATATGTAAAAGACCTAAACAAAGAAAACTACAAGCCACTACTGCAAGAAACCAAAAGAGACCTACCTAAGTGGAAAAACATACTTTGCTCATGGATAGGAAGACTTAACACTGCAAAAATGTCTATTGTACCAAAAGCCCACTATATATACAATGCACTTCCGATCCAAATTCCAACGACATTTTTTAATGACATGGAGAAACAAATCACCAACCTCATGTGGAAGGAAAAGAAGCCCCGGATAAGTAAAGCATTACTGAAAAAGAAGAAGAAAGTGGGAGGCCTCACTCTACCTGATTTTAGAACTTGTTATACAGCCACAGTAGTCAAAACAGCCTGGTACTGGTACAACAACAGACACATAGACCAATGGAACACAACTGAGAATTCAGATATAAATCCATCCACTTAGGAGCAGCTGATATTTGACAAAGGCCCAGTGTCAGTTAATTGGGGAAAAGATAGTCGTTTTAACAAATGGTGCTGGCATAACTGGATATCCATCTGCAAAAAAATGAAACAAGACCCATACCCCACAGCATGCACAAAAACTAACTCCAAATGGATCAAAGAGCAAAACATGAAGTCTAAAATGATAAAGATGATGGAATTATAGATAGGGACAAAGGAGCACTAATACATGGCATAAACAGAATACAAAACACTAAAAATGCCAAAGAGAAACCAGATAACTGGGAGCTCCTAAAAATCAAAAACCTATGCTCATCCAAAGACTTCACCAAAAGAGTAAAAAGACCACCTACAGATTGGGAAAAAGTTTTCAGCTATGACATTTCCGACCGATGCCTGATCTCTAAAATCTACATGATTCTACTAAAACTCAACCACAAAAAGCCAAATAACCCAATTAAAAAATGGGCAAAGGATATGGACATGCACTTCACTAAAGAAGACATTCAGGCTACTAACAGATACGTGAGGAAATGCTCTTAATCACTAGCCATTAGAGAAATGCAAATCAAAACTACAGTGAGATTCCATCTCATTCCAACAAAAAAAAAAGGCTGGCATTAATCCAAAAAACACGAAATAACCAATGTTGGAGAGGTTGTGGAGATACTGGAACACTTATACACTGCTGGTGGGAATGTAAAATGGTACAACCACTCTGGAAATCGATTTGGCGCTTCCTTAAAAAGCTAGAATATATCCTAGAGAAATAAGAGCCTTTACATGAGCAGATATATGCATGTTCATGTTGATTGCAGCACTGTTTACAATGTCAAAAAGCTGGAAGCAACCAAGGCACCCATAAACAGATGAATAGATAAATAAACTATGATATAGTCACACAATGGAATACTACGCATCGATAAAGAACAATGTTGAATCCATGAAACACTTCATAACATGGAGAAATCTGGAAGACATTACGCTGAGTGAAATCAGTCAATCACAAAAGGACAAATATTATATAAGACCGCTATTATAAGAACTGGAGAAACAGTTTAAGCAGAGAAGAAAATACTCTTTGATTGTTACGAGAGTGGGGAGGGCGGGAAAGAGGGAGAGGTGTAGTAACTAATTAGATAGTAGAAAGTTTCATTTTAGGTGAAGGGAATGACAGTACACAATACAGGAGAGGTTAACACAAATGGACTACACCAAAAACAAAGATGTTTCCTTAATAAACTGAACACCTCAAAGACCAGCATAGCAAGAGCAGGGGTTTGAGGACCATGGTTTCAGGGGACATCTAAATCAATTGGCATAATAAAATCTATTAAGAAAACATTCTGCATCCCACTTTGGAGAGAGGTGTCTGGGGTCTTAAATGCTAGCAAAGTGGCCATCTGAGATGCATCAATTGGTCTCAACCCACCTGGAACAAGGATGAATGAAGAACACCATAGACACAAAATAATAATAAGCCCAAGAGACAGAAAGGGCTACATGAACTAGAGACTACATCATCCTGAGACCAGAATTGCTAGATGGTACCCGGCCACAACAGATGACCGCCCTGACAGGCAACTGAACAGAGAAACTCTGAGGAAGCAGAAAAGCAGTGGGACGCAGACCCCAAATTCTTATAAAAAGACCAGACTTAATGGTCAGACTGGGACTGGAGGGATCCTGGAGGCCATGGACCCCAGGGCAGGAACCATTCCCAAAGCCAACTCCTCAGACAGGGATTGGACTGCAATAGGGGACAGAAAATGATCCTGGTGAAGAATGAGCTTCTTGGATCAAGTGGTCACATGAGACTGTTGGCATCTCCTGTCTGGAGGGGAGATGAGAGGGCAGAGGGGGCCAGAAGCTACCCGAATAGACCTGAGGAGAGAGAGTGAAGGGAAGTACTGTGCTATCTTATCAGAGGGAGAGCAATTAGAAGTGTATAGCAGTGCGCATGTCAATTTCTGTATGAAAGACTGACCTGATTTGTAAACTTTCACTTAAAGCACAATAAAAATTAATTAAAAAAAAAAAAAAACCTGCCAGAAAATCAAGCCAGATTCGGAAGAGGGCTTGGAATGAGCGATATCATTGTTGATGTCAGATGTGCCTCTAGGCTGAAAGCAGAGAATGCCGGAAAGATGTTTACCTGTGTTTTATTGACTGTGCAAAGGCATTCGACTGTGTGGATCATAACAAATTATGGATAACATTGAGAAGAATGGGAATTCCAAAACACTTAACTGTGCTCATGAGGAAGCTCTACTTAGACCAAGAGGCAGTCACTGGAACACAGCAAGGGAATACTGCATGTTTTAAAATCAAGAATGGCGTGCCTCAGAGTTGCATTTTCTCATCCTACTTATTCAATATGTATGCTGAGCAAATAACCCAAGAAACTGGACTATATGAAGAAGAATGTGGCATCAGGATTGATGGAAGACTCATTAACCACCTGCAATATGCAGATGACACAACCTTGCTTGCTGAAAGTGAAGAGAACATGAAGCACTTACTAATGAAGATCAAAGACCACAGCCTTCAGTATCGATTACACCTCAACATAAAGAAAACAAAATTCCTCACAACTGGACCAATAAGCAACATCATGATAAGTGGAGAAAAGATTGATATTGCCAAGGATTTCATTTTCCCTGGATCCACAATCAATGCTCATAGAAGTAAAAAAAGTAGCAGTTAGGAAATCAAATGACGAATTCCATTGGACAAATCTGCTACAAAAGATTTGTTAAAGTCTTAAAAAGCAACGATATCACTTTGAAAACTAAGGTGTGCCTGACCCAAGTCATGGTATTTTCAGTTGCCTCGTGTGCATGCAAAAGCTGTACAACGAATTGATGTCTTTGAATTATGGTGTTGACAAAGAATGTTGAATATACCATGGACTGCCAACAAGTCAATCCTGGAAGAAATACAGCCAGAGTGCTCCTTGGAAGTGAGGATGGGGAGACTTCATCTCATGTACTTTGGACATGTTATCAGGAGGGACCAGTCCCTGGAGAAGGGCATCACACTTGGTAAAGCAGAGGGTCAGCTAAAAAGACAAAGACCTTCAAAGAGATGGATTGACACAGTGGCTGGAATAATGGGCTCAAAAATAACAATTTTCAGGATGCTACAGGACTGGGCAGTGTTTTGTTCTGTTGTGCATCAGGTTGCTATGAGTTGGCACTGACTCAATGGCACCTACAAACCACAGCAGACAAGATTAGGGGCAGTTATGCCAATGAGGCAGGGCTTAATCTAGGGGATTAGATTGCGTTTTGAGTCAATCTCTTTTCAGATTTATAAGAGAGAAAGGAGCAGAGAGAAGAGGGACCTTATGCCACGAAGAATGAAGAACAGGAGGAAATCTTGTCCTTTGGACCGGACCCAGGATTCCTGTGCTGAGAAGCTCCTAGAGCAGGGGAAGACTGATGACAAGGACCTTCCCCCGGAGTGCACACAGAAAGAAAGCCTTCCTCTGGAGCTGGCACCCTAAATAGGGACTTCTAGCCTCCTAGACTGTGAGAGCATAAATTTCTCTTTGTTAAAGCCATCCACTTGTATGTCTGTTATAGCAGAACTAGATAACTAAGACACTATCTTTCAGAGATATCATGAAACTTACTAATATGTTATATGGAATGCTAAATATAATGTCTAAAAAAATAAGAAGAAAATTATCTAAATATTTTACATACATGCATTATTTCACTTAATGTTAGCAAAAACCCTGATAAGGTAGGTATTATTTTTTTTTTTATCCTAATACGGTTTTCATGAGTACAATTTTTTTTTCTTTTTACCCATTGATATATCCTAGTCCCTAAATGAGTGTACAGTAAGACAGAGCTCAATAATTTTTTTTTGAATGAGGTGAGAAGACAACATTAAAATCTGTGCAGTTTGATTCCAAATTTGTGTTCTTTACCAAAGCGTATTAAGGATTTCAACAAAAAGTGCAGCTATTCTCTTTGCTTTATTTTATTTTGAGGCAGTAAAACCTTTGAAATCAGACTTTACATATCCAAACTAATGTGAGGGTCTCATTTTTTCTGCTTCTTTGAAATTTTTAAATGTGTTTATTCAGCAAGAATTTATTGATGACTATTTTTTTTTTTTATGCATGAGATCCAGAAACCCTGGTGGTGTAGTGGTTAAGAGCTACAGCTGCTAACCAAAGGGTCAGCAGTTTGAATCCTCCAGGCGCTCCTTGGAAACTCTATGCGGCAGTGCTACCCTGTCCTTTAGGGTTGCTATTAGTCAGAATTGACTTGATGGCAATGGGTTTGGTTTGGTTTTTATGCATGAGATACTTCATGAAAAATTTAAAATACAAAAAAAAAAAAAAAAAAAGCTGCTTTTAATGGAGGAAACTGACATGTAAATAAATATTTCCAACACAGTGAATGTGACCATTTACTAAGTGTTTTATTTAAGACTAACTATGGTGCTCCGGTGGCATAGTGCTTAAGAGCTGGCCTGTTAACCAAAATGTCTACAGTTTGAATCCACCTGCTGCCCCTTGCTAACCCTATGAGGCAGTTCTACTCTGACCTATAGGATGACTACAAGTTGGAATCGATTCAAAGACAACAGGTTGGTTTTTTTTTTTGGTTTTATGTACCTGGGTGGTGCAAATGGTTACACTCTTGGCTGCTAACTGAAATGTTAGATATTTGAGTTCATCCAGAGGTGCCTAGGCAGACATGCCTGGGACCTACTTCTGAAAAATCAACCACTGAAAACCCTATGGGGAACAGCTCTACTCTGACACACGTGGAGTTGCTTATGCATTGGAACTGACTCTATGTCGACTGTTTTATTATTTTTTTTTTTAGTGCCAATAACTGCAATATGAACTCATGAGACAATGAGGAACAATTGCAAATTGTGCTTAGTTTCTAAGGGCTGATGACAAAATATCACAAACTTGGTGATTTTGAAAAACAGAAATTTATTATCCCCCATTTACAAGAGCCTGAATTCATGTCATTGGTAAGGACCATGTTCTTTCTGTCTGCTGTCGGGAAGGGCCTTCCTTGTCTGTTTCAGCTTCTGGTAGCCCAAGAATTCTCTTGGCCTGCTTGGCTTGTAGAGGTATCATTCCATTTTGTCTTCCTACTGTGTGACTCTCTGGGTCTGTTTTCCCCTTTTATAAATCATCATTCAGAAGGGATGAAGACACACCCTACTCAGGTATAACCTTGTTAACTGACAACATCTTTAAAGAAAAACTCTTATTTCCTAACAAGGTCACATTCAGAGGCGCAAGAGTCAGGACATTAATATGCATTTTCGGGGGACACAATTCAACTCATAGCAATGAGCTTTCCTCAAAATGAACAGACAGTTTGAGAAAAGAAACAAGATAATTCAAAGATCACAAGAAGAAAGTTACAAAAAATCGGTATTCACTTTGGGAACCTATAATTGCATATTCAAAGCACTGTAAGAAAAAAGAAAGCTGTTTATGTCCACAATTATTGACCATCTATGCAATACCTGGAAACCCTGGCAGCATAGTCGTTAAGAGCTACAGCTGCTAACCAAAAGGTCGGCAGTTTGAATCCACCAGGCATTCCTTGGAAACTCTATGGGGCAGTTCTATTCTGTGCTATAGGGTCACAATGAGTGGGGATTGGCTGAACGACAATGGGTTTTGGTTGCAGTACATGGCATATATGAGATCTCAAATATGTTCTTTGAATAAGTGAATGAATGATACTATACAAATTTACTTTTAAGGGGCTGGAAGTGAAGGGATTATGTTGTAAAAATATTTTTCAATCTCCATATAATGTATCAGAATACATTATAATCAGAAAAATAAATTCTGAACTGATCAAATTCAATGTAAGGTGGTATACAATATGTGTATATTGCTTTTTTCTAAAAGGAAAAAAAGTAGATAAAGGAATGCCTAAACAAAAAAACAAAAATTTCTACCAAATAGATGTTTATTTAGAAAAAAAAATTGTCACTGTACACTTAGAAACATCTGTCTAATGATTCACTTAAAGAATAAGCATGAGTTAAAGAAAAGGTACATGAGTAAAGTACGTTGCAACCCACCAAGGAAAAAGTGATGAATCAAACTAGAGATCAAGGTAAAAGTATATCCACTAGAATGGCAGATGGTAATAACTAAATTTTCAGCGGTGATTGTCATTTTATAACCAACACTAATATGTAATGGTGTTGTTTCTTTCACATAAGATATTCTGTGGTCAAACTTACAGGGCCACAATAAATTGTTCTGGATAGAATGGGAGAAAATTGTAGAACAAAACTGAAAATCTTAAAAAGAAGCCAGTCTTACTAGACCAGCAGTAACTTGGAGCCTCTCCAAGACTATTGCCCTGAGATACTCTTTAAATTTTGAACCGAAACTTCTCCCAAAGGTCACCTTTCAACCAAATAACAGATTGACTCATTAAAAAAATACAAGTATCACCTATGAGTGTTATGTTCCTTTTATAAAACAAAACAAAAATACAATAAACTATTTGAGACCAGAGGGTCAACATTCATCCTAAAGCAAAGATGAGAAGGGAGGGTGGGGGTAGTGGGGCAGGGAAGCAAGAATAATGGAAACAGAACAACCAGAGGGAAACAATTTGAATGTTGATGCAACGTGGAAATGTTGATGCGATGCCACTGTATAATATGTGTAAAAATATTAAATGGGAATCTAATTTTCTACATAAACTTTCATGAAAAACCCCATAAAATATTAAAATGAAACATTATAGAGCCTAGTCCTACTCTGACACACATGTGGCACCATAGTTGGAGTTGACTGGGTGACAACTGTTTTTTAACTACAACCAAAAGGCAGCTATGGCTCCCTTGCTGCCCCCTGGGATTGAAGCTGGTATAGTCTTGTCTTTAAAGCCCATTTTCTGAGTCTATAGAAAATACTGCATAACCTCATGGCCCGTTGGATTTTTCACTTCCTTCCCACCACTGACAACCTCAATTCTGTCTCTAGAAACCTCCTTGAGTATACTGGACTGCTGGACTCTAAAAGCCTCATGCTGGGATTCAAACCCTCACATAGACATTGAAGGTGCCAACCTGCTCACTGCTACTCCGTACCCTCTTCAAGGTTTTCAGTTTCGCTAGGATCACAGAAAGGAAAGGAGTAAAACTTGGGCCTCATTCTCCATTCACAAATGAAAGCAAAAACAAAGTCAGTTATAAGAAACACAGGCCAATCCCCTGTTTCTACTTGTGTTAGCCAGGACAGTGGTATATGAGGTGACTTTCTCTGCTTTCATGACTCAGTCAGACAATTGCTTATGTTTTCGTGCATTCTTTTTAAGGGTGTATCGTGGGGAGGAATACAAACTGAAATTTTCAAATATACGACTGGCTGCTTTTAAATCTCATGTTGGGCATCTAAAAGCTTCTGAAAACGTCTATTAAAAAAAAAAAAAATCATTGCCATGGAGTTGATTCTCACTCATAACAACCCAACAGGACAGAGTAGAGCTGCCTCATAAGGTTTCCAAGGAGGGTGGTGGATTTCAACTGCCAAGAAGTTTTGTTTAGCAGCCGAGCTCTCCCTGAACAAGTCTACATGGAATCTAAAAGCTTACCCTGACCATTTCAGGAGATTTTGAGATCAAAAAAGGCATTCTGCACCCCCATCTTATTTTTGAAAGCTGCTTTGAATACATATTAGTTACTCACTATTATTCTTTCTAAAGCAAGTTGTGTATATTCTTTTGTATTTCAGAATTCTCTGCTAGGTTAGTAAAACTACAGTTTAAGTTACTCCAAGCTCCTGTTCTACCCTGGGATTTTTAGATTGCACTTTACTGATTTGCTTCAGATTCTTGTGCTATCAGAACATGAATTCCTGGTTGTTTACACAAATCCAGTGTGGTAGTGAAAGAGGCATCGTTTCAGATTCACCTTGCCCATTGTCTCTGAAGCAGGCAGGAGCTGTTTTTGTTTGGTGATGCTCCCAACCCTTAGGTAAGAACTAAGAAGGAATACAAACCACTGCCCATTTTCCTGATGGCCCTACCATAGCCTAGGGGCATGTCCTGGTTGCCTGGGGCTGCCTGCAGCCAACCCTGAGGCCTTGAAGTGTGAATGTGATAGAGCAGGTATCATAGTCTGGAGAACCCTGCCTGCTGTACCAGGGCACTGCCTCTTCATCTTCACTACATCCCGTGAAGCAGGCTTTATCTCTGCTTTATAAAAAATAGAGGAGGAAAATGGGCTTGGGCTTAGAGTGACTGTCCTGATTTTGCATCTTAGCAATTACCTTTGAGAGCTGAATGACTTTGGGTGTGGTGACAGACAGCTCTGTGTCCATCAAAATCCATAACCTTCCATCCCAGCATGGAATGGAATGCCTCCTGAACCCTACCTGCTGCCAGGTGTGGCCACACCACCAATTCAGGCCAGGGAAGTCCACAGGTGTGTGACCCTCCTGTAGGCTGGCCACAGACTGTTCAAATGAGAGCCTCTCTCTTTCTCTGTTATGGATTGAATTGTGTCTCCCAAAAACGTGTGTTGTCAATCCTAACCCCTATACCTGTGATGTAGCCCCATTTGGAAATGGAACTTTCTGTGTTATATTAATGTGACGTTATCAGTGTAGGGTGTGTCTTAAACCAATAACTTTTGAGATATAAAAAGGGGAAATTAGGAGGGGAAGATACATGCCATATGAAGATCGACAAGGAACCAAGGAATAGAAGCTGAAAAGAGACAAAGACCTTCACCCAATGCCAACAGAGAGAGAGAGAGAGCATCTTCCTCCTAGAGCCAGTGTCCTGAATTCAGACTTCTAGCCTTCTAAACTCTGAAACAATACATTTCTGTTTGTTAAAGCCAAAACGATAAAATAGGCTTACAATTTCAAAATGCTGCCTAAATTTAAATATTATTGTAGATTTATTTCTCCCTGATTGAAAAGTCTTAGTAGTGGTGGGTATGCATATCTGAGGGACCAGCTAGTCAACTCCAAGAGTTCTCCCAGGGTGGCATTGATCACCTTGAATTTACCATGACATAATTCCTTTCCTCAGCTGTGCAGGGACAGACAGCTTATTTTTGAAAATCCAAAAATAGGATTTGTTTCTCAAAAGAATATTCATATTATTTGTTCTTACTTGTCATCAAGCCAGCTACAAATCATGGTGACATTATGTAGAAGAGAAAAAAAACATTGCCAGGCCCTGCACTGTCCTCACAATCATTGGTGTATATGATCCCATTATGAAGCTATTGCGTCAATCCGGATCATGGAGGGTTACCTTCATTTTCCCTGACCCTCTGCGAATCACAATGTTTTCTAGTGATTAGTCTTTCCTGATAATGTGTCTAAAGTAAGCAAGATGAAGTCTTACCATCCTCACTTATAAGGAGCATTCCGGCTGTACTTCCTACGTGAGAGATTTGTTCATTTTTCTGGAAGTCCATGCTATATTCAGCATCCTTCAACATAACCACAATACAAATGTGTCAATTATTTTTTCCTTTGATTATTGTACCACACTTAAAAATTTTGATGTTTAGAGTTTAAGTTCATAATGTCATTGATTTGAGGTGGACATTGTCACTACATTTCACCCCTAAGTTCCAACTAAGTGTTTATACCAGTTATTTGGTAGAAAATCACATGCTACTAATTGCTTAAAGCTGTCCATTTGGAAATGTCCATCAAATTCTACAGGGACAATGCTTGGTAAGAATAAACTCAATTGAATTAGATAATGTATCTTAGCAATTACACAACCAAATAGTTTGCAGACAGATATTATATAAATATTAGAATTTAATCATCAACTCAAATGGTCCAGTTCTGAGTAACAGTTGTAATATGCCATCTAGATTGTTATGCTTCCTTCTCATTGCAATGGCATTATCTCTTTATGTAAAATGAAAGACGTATAGGATTTGTCTCAGGATGATTAACAATTGCATCAATACATAAAAGGTGAATTTTAGTACATGTGTTAAATTGGAGAGGATTTATGTCATTGTTTTTAGGAGAAAAATATTTAATATAGGCCCAAGGAAGTGATATGTAATCAAAATAATATTACTATAATAATGTTAATGTGTTTGCCTTTGGCATCACCAAATTTTCATTCCAAAATAATGTTTTAAAATGTGATCCAATTTTTAAACGACAAAGGTGAGTAATACTGTTACTTGAGCAACAACAACAAAAAACCATTTCACTTAATTATCAGGGTATTAAAAATGCTGAGACATTGAGGTTTCATTCCAGGGCAATCAAAAGAATTATTTATGTGATTTCAAAGACAAAATAAATATCATATAAATTGCGTAATATGCAACTCCTATCAGTTAACTTCAGGTGTTTCTCAAAAACTTATTAGCACCGTAAAAAACATAGCTGTATGTATAACTATTATACCTGCACATATACTTGTAAACATCAAGAATAAAATCCTTGTATGTAACTGTTCACCAAACCATTTTATGCCTTTAAAAAAAGAAGCACTTTTTCAGTTAAACATTTCATAAATGTTCTTCTCCCTTTGATATACCATTCAAAGTTGGCTTATATTCAAACTAAAATGCCATCTGTCTCATAGATTGAGACATCTTAGTACCTTGACAGATAGGGCAGTCTTAAGGGAAGCTCAATCACTTTTGTCCATACTTACTTTTTTTAAACTACCTGATCTCTCATGACATAATGAGGTATTTAATAAAACAGTATTTTGGTTAGCTGAATACTGCTGAATTTAGTTATCTAATCTAGGTTGTTTAAAATAGTATACTTGTTATCTTCATTTTCCCCACATATGTAAGTATAACTACTACAAGGTTCTCATAATGTTAATGTGAAGGCTGTTAGTTACCCAAGGTCATACTCAAATATCTTCCATCAGTTTTACTATGGATGACATTTTCTGTAGTGAATAGGCATTTATAAGTGTTAATTTATACATCTTAGATTCGATTGATTTATATGCAAGTCAAATTTAACCAGTAAACATATATAGCCAGCTACCTTAGCTATTTTATCTTAGATGAAGCTGGTACAGTGCATAGGTGGGGTAGGTGATGGCTTAACCATGTGACTGGTTGGCAATAATAAATGTGTCTTAATTTAAATAAATAAATAAATAAAACCTAACAAAATCTCTTCTATCGTCTACTAAGACAAGTGAACCAACCACACATCACATTATTCAATTACAAATAAGTAAATCAGTAGGTATTTATTAAATTTCTCATATGAAAATGTAAGCAAGCCCAATGATAGAAGCTGTAAGAGAATTTAAGCATCCCAAAAAATTCCCTTTGACATTGTCATTACCCTCTAATTTTGGAGATAGAAATACTAAACATAAAATAATCATATGCAAATATATAATTAAATCCTAGAGTAGACTAATATCAGCTTTGTTTTATAAGGCATCTTCAATAGGTTTGTTAAAATGTATATGACGACTTGTTAATTAAGGAGCCCTGGTGCTGCAATGATTAAACACTTGGTTGTTAACTGAAAGGTTAGCGATTTGAACCCACAAACTGCTCTGCTGGAGAAAAGACCTAGAAATCTGTTCCTATAAAGATTATAGCCTAGGAAACTCTATGGAGCAGTTCTCCTCTGTCCTATAGGATCACTATGAGTCAGAGTCAACTCAACGGCACACGACAACAACGCTTGTAAGATTATACAGACTTGCAAGTAAGTGGAGCCCTGGTGGCACAGTGGTTAAGAGCTCAGCCTGCTAAAGGATCCGTAGTTTGAATCCACCAGCCACTTCTTGGAAAACCTATGGGGCAGTTCTACTCTGTCCTGTAGGGTCAATATGAGTTGGAATCAACTGGATAGCAATGGGTTTTCTCAAGTAAGTAACTAATTAGTTATCACTACCATTGTTTCACCACTTTTGGAGTTACTGAACAAGGAAACATGTAAATTTTAAATTGTCATATGTTCTCACCTTTGTTTAGTAGGAATGATTTCTGTAAACTTGAGTAAGAATGAGAACACACACTTAAAGCAGGTTCTATCTGTCCGGTAACAATTATAAATTGGAGTAGTGTGGACACATAACTGAAAAATGTTCTGGAGAAATGTCCCACTGAGTCACAATCTGTTGAACTGTGCTGGGATGGTTGAAAATAGAGCCTGTGTTTAAAGTCTCCCAGCTAAATTTCACACATAGGAAAATCAAAGAGATAGGACATTTTGTTTGAAGTACAGAAGGAGGGTTAAAGTAACAGGGCCCAAGTAGTTCAGCAACAGATTTCTGTTAATATATTTCAATCCCCCAAAGCTACCAGAAAGTTGTTTTTCTGCCAAATAAAAAGCTCCTATCCAGCACAAAGTTAACTGCTCTGTCTAGTAATAGACACTTGCCGATACACTAGCAATCCTACATCAGAAAGATAAAGGTCAGACAGTTTCCACATTCCCAAAGCTGCAAAAAAAGTGATTGGTGACAAAGCTTGTTTGCTTTTTCACTATACTAAAGACCTTTATGCATCTCTTTTTTGAAATAGTCAGAGAATGAAGACCTAACCGATTATCAGTTTGTAATACTGGATTTGCATTCAATTTTCTATGAGTTCATTTCTTCTGTGGGGAAAAAAAATTGCTTGTGGTATACTGGAATTGGGTAGTTAAGAGTTAGAAGAGAATGTCTATCTAATGAAATGAAAATTAAGTAAATTAAAAGAACGACAAGATAAGTAATGATGACTTTTAAATTATTTATCTAAAAAGAAGATACAAAGAAAAAGCTGTTATCAATCTTTCTCTGCTTCCAGTCCTTTCCCTTTTCTCTATTTCTCAGTCCCCGAGGACCCTGTGTGTGTGCGTGTGTGCGCGTGCCTCCCATTCACTTCTTTCTCCTGAAATTAAAAAAAAATTATACACTTGAACCTTAAAGAGAGTGTTTTAAGATGAATTAAAAAAAAAAAGATATTATTCTTGGCCGTAAGGGTTAATAGTTACTAAAATAGAATGCTATTTAGGTTTTATCATTTTCCCCCTCTGGAGAAATAGAAATAAAGAAGACTAAAATTCCTGTTATCCCCTCTATGATTTAAATATACTACTGACAGGAAACTGGATAATAAACTGGAAACCTTCTTGAGGTTCTTTTGTTCCTTCGATTTTTAAAATTATTTGCATGACAATTAGAGGTAAAATATAGGTGTGATTATGTAAATAGTCTTGTTTAAATGAAATAGCTAGGCATATGTGAAGTAAGAAGAGAGAACCCTTTCTTATTTTCTCATAAATGTGTATGATTCTATGTAGTTTAAAACAACATACTATTAATAAAGTCTGTCATAACTGTGCACAAAGAAAAACAAGTAAAATGAGAAGTCTGCATAAAATAATTTGATCTTAACACTAATTATCGATGTTACATAAGGAGTCCCTGGAAGGTGCAAATGGTTAAGCGTTTGACAGCTAGCTGAAAAGTTGGCAGTTTGAACCCACCCAGAGGTGCCTGGGAACACAAGCCTGGTCATCTGCCTCTGAATGGTCATATTCTTGATAACTTAATGAGCACAGTCCTACTATGAACCTATGGGGTCGCCATGAGTTAGAATCGACTTGATGACAGCTAACAACAACAACTGGAGAAGAATACTTACAGATAAGTTCTTGCATTTTCCATAGCAATTACATGGCAAGTTTACCTTCCAAGACATTTTTGGCGCCTGATTATAAGTCGAATTTTATTAATAACGTTAATAAAATGGTATTTTAGTTAGCTGAATACTGCTGAATTTAGTTATCTAATCCAGGTTGTTTAAAATAGTATATTTGTTATCTTTGCCTCCTAATTTCCCCTTTTTATATCTCAAAAGTGATTGGTTTAAGGCACACCCTACACAGATACGGTCACATTATTATAACAAAGTCCCATTCCCAAATGGGGTTACATCAACAGGTAGAGGGACTGAAAGTATTTACTGAATCCTCTTCTTAAAATGGAAAGAACAAAGGAAAATCAACATGTCTTTGTGTGATAAATAGTACTTCTTACCAGACTGGGGAGTCCTCGTGGTGTAGTGATTAAAAGTTCAGCAGCTAACCAAAAGGTTGGCAGTTTTGAATCCACCAGCCAGCAGTCAATTCCAACTCATAGTGACCCTATAGGACAAAGCAGAACTGCCCCACAGAGCTTCCAAGGTGCCCCTGGTAGATCTGAATGGCTGACCTTTTGGTTAGCAGCCTTAGCACTTAACCACTGTACCACCAAGGTTTCCTTGGGAACACTTTGGGGCCGTTATATTTTCTGTCCTATAGGGTCACTATGAGTTGGAATCAACTTGAAGGTAACAGATTTACGAGACTGTATTTGCATTTCTCATATACTTTCTTCAACAGCAGGACAAGCTATACTACCCATATCATACACAGACAAGGAAAGAGCATTATTAAATACAGCAGCCAAGTAATCACTGGAGTTCTGGCATTTAAAAATCAGTGACGAAGAAGAACAAAAGTTTTCTGTGCTCTATAGAAATTTTTTATAGAAATGCACGTATTATTGTTGTCATCTCTCAGTGTGTATTGTCACTCATTTAAAGGCAATGGGTCATTTTTTTTTTCCCCCTTAGGATTGCTTTTAAAACTTTATTTTTAGTTTTCAAAAGTGATGCCATGGGATGCCTAGGTCTGATTGTCTTTTATTTTTCCTGTTATGCATCTATCGAAACTTTTTTGAATCTCTGGTTTGATGTCTTTCATTAGTTTTTGAAAAGGTATCAGCCACTATTTCTCCAAATGTCAATTTTCTCATCCTTTCTGGCACTCTATATAAATACATGTATAAATTTTTCATAACACCGTATATGTCTTATAAATTATTTTCTGTCTGTATCTCTACCTAATTCACTTTGGATATTCTACTTCTCAGTTCACTTAATTCCCTTTACCATTTCTATTTTGTTATCAAAATCAGCTGTTGAGTTCTATATTTTAACTACTGAATTTTTCAGTACTAGAATTTTCATGTAGTTCTTTTTTATAGTTTCTAGTTCTCTGAAAAACTTCCTAATCTTTTAATTTAATGATTATTAACCATTATCATTTTAATAATCATGGATAAGAAGTCCCTATCTGGATAGCCTATAAGTCTGTTTCTTTAGTTTCTTTAATCTCTTGTTTTTTGATCAGGTCTTGTCTTCTTCTATGTCTGCTTATTTTGAATAAGTCATGGAAATTGTGTATAAAATGTATTGGGAATAGTTTGAGGTACTCAATGACATTAACTTTTTTTTCCAACATTATAAATTAACAATATTAAATCTACTGAAAGAATAGAGTGTTTTCATTAAGATGCATTGAAGATTGATTGTGAACTTAGTAGGTTAGAATTGGGTTATGTGGATCAGAGTGATACAACATGCATACTTCAATTTAACATTCACTGAATTAGAATTGGCTGTTGCTAGGAAAAAGGAAAAAATGCCATACAGGATTCATTAAAACAGCATGTTAATTATAGCTTTATAACCCTGGCTGGCGCAAATGATTATGTGCTGAACTAATAACGAAAAGGTTAGCAGTTCGATCTCATCCAAAGGTTCCTTGGAAAACAAATGTATCTGCTTCCAAAAAGTCACAACCTTGAAAACCCTATGGAGCAGTTCTGCTCTGCATACACGGGGTCACCATGAGTCAGAATCAACTCAACAGCAACTGTTTTTGTTTTTGTTTTTTGACCATCACAATAAAATACCAACGGTCAAATAATACCAACTCTGTGTGAAAATTAAAATAAATAAATAATAACTATGGTAAAATTTGAATTGACAATAGTTATGAAATTACTTGTAAGCTGTAATTATATTTATATTTGCCTTTTAGTTTAGTGTTTTAATTCACAGAATCTAGAAGCTTCTAAACTTCGTCTTAATTGAAGCTGATTTTGGGTTTCTTGCTCTCAAAAAGAGAAAAGAAAACAGTCACAAAGGAGCAGAGCCTTCTCCTGAAACCAGCGATTCTCTAAACTTTGCTTATGTTCCTCTTTTCTATCTACAGGACACAAATAAACTTTATGGAAAATGCCAGTCACTTCCTCAGCTTTTATAAATAAATGACAGGCCATTTCACAAACTTATTTTTAGTTGAGCTAAAGGCTACTTAGTAGGAACCTACTGTATAAATTATTTAAAGTAACTGCAAATTAATATTTATAAGTTTAAACTTACATATTACTAAGAAACATTCTCATCAGAAAGCTGTTAACTATATCACAAGAATCTAGGACACTCAAGCAAATGCAGTTGATTACAATCCATTGAGATTATGGAATGGCTATATATTGGTTTGGAAACCCTGGTGGTGTAGTGGTTAAGAATTCAGCAGTTTGAATCCATCAGATGCTCCTTGGAAACCCTGTAGCGCAGTTCTACTGTGTCCTGTAGGATCACTATGCATTGGACTTGACTAGACAGCAGTGGGTTTTTTTGGGTTATATGTTAGCTCATGGTCTGTGTATGTTTGAATTGGTCAGCATTTCCATTGCTGTATTCTTACTTTTCAGTCATATTTATAATATTGAGATTAGTGCATTCCACATTATACAATTATAATTATATCATCCATGACTTTTTTGAATACTTGTATTTTAGATTAAACGTTAATACATTCAGATATCTTGTGAAACTTCCAAATATATATTCTGAGTAAAAGATGTAACTTACTCTTTTCACACACCCCTACCACATCCTGACAATTCTATCTGTTCTTCTCCACCTTCAGATGCAGAGATAATTATAGTTTTAACTATTTGGTATATACAATTCTAGAATGTTTTTCTTTTCATGTATTCAGAAAACTTTGTTTCTCACTAAATAACATTATAAACATATTGTCCTATTACATGCCTATTTTTATTTGATTATATTCCTTGTTCATTTCCAACTTATTTAACTACAAGAATACATTGGAACACTAAGTTTTCCTCAACCTTACTTTTTATCAACAATCAACAAATATACTGAGTGTCTGCTCTGAGCCAGGAACTATGACAAGAATGTTAATGTTTGGTTTAGGATATGGTGATAAGAAAAGCATTACTTAAAATGTGAAATTTGAACAAAAACTTCAAAGCAGTAAAGGAGTGAATTATGTACCTGTTGGAAATGGAAAAGAATTGCAGACAGAGTTACAGCTGGTTCAAAGATCCTGAGGCCACAGTATTTTAGCCATATTTGAAAAGCAAGATTCCCAGTATGGATCCAGCAGAGTAATGTAAAGAATAGAACAATATGTGAGAAGGGTCTCATTGGAAAGATGGTGGCTTTTAGACTGTCAGAGAGCTTTAGGAAGGTTTTGAGCAGAGGACTGATCTAATTTAACTCAAGTTTTGAAAGGATTACTCCAGCTGCTGTTGGAGAATAGATCTTAGGTGAGTTAGGGCAAAAGTTTTGTAAAGATTTTTAAAACTAATATGTCACTTTGATGACTAAGGTGTGCCTCACCCAAGCCATGGTCTCTTCATTTGCCTCATATTCATGTGGATCTTCGATAATTAAAAAGAAAAACAGAAGAATTGATATTTTCAAATAGTGGTATTTGCAAAGATTATTGAAAATATCATGAACTCCCAAAAGAACTAACCAATCAGTCTTAGAATATATACAACCATTACACTTCTTAGAAGCGAGAGTGATGATACTTCAATTCACTTACTTTAGACACATAATCAGGAAAAACTAATATCAAGAAAAAGATATCAAGTATGGTAAAGTAGAGAGCCAATGAAAATGAAGGAAACTCTCAAAGAGATGAATTGGCACAATAGCCACAACTATGGGCTCAAATGTGCCAGTGATCATGAAGCTGGTACCCGTACCCATACAGTCGATTCTGACCGATAGCGACCCTATAGGACAGAGTAGAACTGTCCCATAGAGCTTCCAAGGAGTGCCTGGTGGATTCAAACTGTCGAACTTTTGGTGTGCAGCCGTAGCACTTAACCACTACGCCACCAGGGTTTCCTCAAGATGGTACAGGGCCAGGCAGTGTTTCATTCTGTTATATGTGAGATTGCCATGACTTGGAGTCAACTCGATGACATCAAACAACAGGGCAGGAGGAGAAGAAAAAAAAAATTAGGTCTGTCTAATAAGACATTTGGAAAATAATGCAAGTTTGAATATGGAGGTACAGAAAATGATGAGAGATGATCATATGTGGGTTACATTTTTCAGGTAGAGGAGTAATTTACTGCTGGATTAGATGCAGAGTATAAGAGAAAAGAAGAGCTTCAGGTTGACTCCAAGGTTTTTGAGCTCAGAAACTGAAGGATGCAGATGTCAAATACCTGGGAAGGGGAAGGGTGTCGGATGAACAGATTGGCAGTTGGGTAAGAAGGGACAGACAGGAGTGTGGACTTTGATGTTTTAAATTGAGAAAATTTTTAGGCATCCAAGTAAATAAGAAATTGGGTATGTGACTCTTGGGTTTCATGGAGACATACTTGTTACAGATATAAATTTGGAGATTATCAGCATATAAATGATACAAAACTATCTCTGCAATTGGGTAAGATCACTGAGGAAAAAATACAAACAAGAGAGAGGAAATGATAGTACAATATTAATTTCAAATTCGTCAACGATTCTTTACAGTCCCTGTACTGCAGCCCTTTCTAATATGACTAAATATTTCCTTCCATCAAGAGGTGGAGTTCACCCAAACCCCTTTGAATCTGGGCCAAACTTTTGACATGTTCGGCTAAGAGAATGTGCTGGAATTGTCAGGTGAGATCTTGAGACACCTTGTGTACTTCTGGTTTCTCCCTTGGAAGCCAGGCTATTCTGCTAGATGATGAGAGAGACATGGCCATTACTGCCCAGCCCAACTAGCCTGCCAACCTCCAGTAATACGAGTGTGGCTATCCTGAACAGCCACTCATCAGAAAACACACTAGCTGAAAACAGATGTGTGAATGAGCTTTTGAAATCAGCTGAAACTGTCCCAAATCACAAGAACCAATCGGGTGACTCTCAAGTAATAAGAAATACTTATTATTTTAAACCACCGAGTTTTGGAGTAACTTATTACTCCACAGCAATTTACTGTTATAAGAATCAAGAAACGTAGCCGGAGGCACTCCAAATTTTAGAATCTTTAAAACAAAGGACAAAAAACAGTTGCTGTCATTTCCAACTAAAGGCAACCCCATGTGTTACACAGTAGAACAATACTCCACACAGTTTTCAACGCTGTGAACTTTCAGTAGCAGATCACTAGGCCTTGCTTCCAAGACACCTCTGGGTAGGTTTGAACCACCAAAGTTTCAGTTAGTAGTTGAGCACTTAACTGTTTGTGCCACCCAGGAATTCATTTTAGGGGTTTGAGGAGATGAAAAAGAATCAAACATTGAAAAATGTTGTCTTAGTCTGGATTCTCTAGAGTAGCAAAATCTGCAATTGATATATATATATATATATATATACACATACACACATGTATACACACAGAGAGACAGATTGATAGATACATATCAATCTCTGTATGTATGTATATACATACAGAGAGAGAAAGAGAAATTGGTTCACTTAAAAGGATTGGCTCAATCAATTGTGAGGGTAATAGGTACAAAATCTGTAGGTCAGGCAGCAGACCAGAGACATCTGCAGGCTTATGTCCCAAGATCCATACGCCAGATGACTAGAAGAGTGCAATGTCAAGAGAGAGTGAGCTCTGCCAGAATACCCATTTATATTCTAAAGGTAGACCACACCCCATGAAAATTCCCCTTGCAACTGAGTGGTTAATCATCACATCAGATCACTTCATGGAAAGTGATTACACTGTTTAACATTATATTACATTACATCACATTATTGCAGAGGCAGCAGAAAGCACCTTTGTCTCTCACTGCCTTCATGACTATTACACTGAAATTGTACTGAAGGAATGCACCCTAGGGGAAGTAGGGCCCTCTCCCCTAGTGCCGTTAGAGGTAAGGTATATTATAAACTACATAATTGCCTGCTGGCAAGATTTTATCTTATATTCCAGAATGAGTGAGAATGTTCTTCCTTTGACACCCTCAAGGATGGGGATAATGATCACAAGACTGTCATGCACTCTGAGCCCAGACTGAGTCAAGGGACAACTTTCTCTCCCCTTTCCCTTTTCTTGTACATCCAAGTATGTAAACCCCTCCAGTCTAAGGTATATAAGCCATTCATCTCTTTGTCTTTCACCCGCGACCCATTGAGAAGCGATGCATGTGTACAGGTAATCTGTAATAACACAGATTATTATTATTATAATAATCTAAAACAAGGACAAAAGGAAGACTGGTGTGAGATGAAATCTTACCATGTTTCTCTTCATCACCTTTACTGTGTAAGTAATAGAAGTTTGTGATCTCGATACTGGATAATGTCAATTATTTGTTGAGAGCTACAGTCCTGCACTAGTTATTTTCCTTTTTCATTCTTGGTTCACTGCACTTTCATTATGGAACAGCAACCAATCCAGTAACTTTCCAAACCACTGAGAATCATGGCCTAGTCATGTTGACACATAAAATTAGCTATCACAACTGAGAAAGAGCAGCCAATAGAATTGGAGAAAATCTAGAAACTGAAGGTGTCTTTTAAATTAGAGAAAGAAAGTATTCTAAAAGAAAAAATATTATCAACTGTGTCAAGCACTGCTAAGTCAAGGAAAATGAGACCTGCAAGTTGACCAATGGATTGAATAATGTAGAGGCTATCTATCCTGGAAGAAGTACAGCCAGAATGTTCCTTAGAAGCAAGGATGGGGAGACTACATTTCATATACTTTGGACAAGTTATCAGGAGGGATCAGTCCATGGAGAAGGACATCATGCTTGGTAAATTAGAGGGTCATCGAAAACAGGAAGATCCTCAATGAGATGGATTAACACACAGTGGCTACAACAATGAGCACAAGCAGAGCAACAATTGTGAGGGTAGTATAGACTGGGCAGTACTTCACTCTGTTGTGCACAGGGTTGCTACGAGAAGGAGCTGAATCGACGATACCTAAGCACAGCAGAGGCTATCGTGGGCCTAATTTCAAAAAACCCTTCCTAACCATGTTCCTTGAATGAAAACAGGATAAATTTGGTGAAAGACACTATGACCACAAACAAGTTGCTGCTGAGTCCATGTGTATCAGAGCAGAACTGTGCTCCATAGGGTTTCTGGTGGCTGATGTTTTGGAAGTAGATCACCAGGTCTTTCTTCCAAGTTGCCTTTGGGTGGCCTCGTACCTACAATCTTTTGATTAGCAGTGGAGTGCTGTAACTGTTTACTCTACACAGAGACTTTAATGATCACAATATGAATTTTATCATAAATAGTAACATTTTGAAATTCTTGATAGTCTTGGAAACCTTAGTAACATTTTGACATTCTTGACAGTCTTGAAAACCCTGGTGGCGTAGTGGTTAAGTGCTATGGCTGCTAACCAAAAGGTCGGTGGTTCAAACCCACCAGGTGCTCCTTGGACTCTCTATGGGGCAGTTCTACTCTGTCCTATACAGTGGCTATGAGTCGGAGGGCAGTGGGTTTCGTTTGATAGTCTTAGTTTGACTATGTATTTTTTCTAGGATAATAAGAATGTATTACCCCATTATAAGATATTAGATCAAGCAGAAACATCCCATTAAACCTTTAAACAGTTGATATAGGCAAATTTCTATTCTACATAAATAATTTCTACTCATAAATAAATAAGACAGTAAAACCCAAGCATTATCCTGTTGTATAACCATGTTATATATGACTTGCATTGTAGACTCCTTCATTAAGCCAAATGACAGGTACATCTACTATTTTACAATAGCATGTTAATAAGATTTCAAAGGGAAATGTGGGAATGATTTTTTAACAGGGTATTTTTAAGGGCATAAAAATGCCTCAATAATTTTGACCTATTGATAATATTTTTTTATTGATAATATTAAAGATAGAACTTCCACATACGAAAAACAAATTTATAGAACAATATAGACAGATATTATATAAAAATTTGGCATGAAATGAAACCACCTATGTTTACTTATTAATAGGCTTTAGATTTTTCTGAGAGTGAGACAGGATTATTATTTATTTATTTTTTTACTGATTTTAGCTGAACTTCACTAAAGATTAAGAACAGGAATTATCCATACTGGGTGGATTCTTCTGAGAGTGAGATTGAAGGATTGTTATTTTTATTTTTTTTACTGGTTTTAGCTGAACTTCACTAAAGATTAAGAACAGGAATTATCCATACTGGGTGATCAGCTTCAACCCTTTTCCTCTGGGAGGCCATGTTTATCTTTTCTGTTTCATTTGTTACCCCTACTGGAATAGAGATGATCCTATGAGTCTGCTTCTTGGTATGGAACACGGGTTTGAAGTGAAAATATGGAGACACTCCCAGTAACCTTTGTGCACCGAGGCCCAACAGTGGTCAGAAGGAAATAATTACCGCCACTTCAAAGTGATTAAAGCAGTTCTGTGCAGAGAGGAAGAATCATTCTAATTGTGCCCTAGGGAAGAACAGCTTCAGAAGGATACTTAGGATGGCTTTGAAGTTAAAGTAACTACTCGGGCCCTCTCAGCAGGCTTCACTAAGTGGAAATGTATAAGCTCTCACAGACTGGAGGGAGGGAATCAGCTGAACACCTAGTATGAGAATTGATTTCTTAGTCTCATGAGGTAAACCCCTGCAGAACATGATGCAAAACAACTGTGTGATTTCACCTGAGTGACCCCGTCTCATTAAATCAAAATTAGACCAATATCCACAAGCCTCAAAAAATGAACGCACTTCTAAAGAAAACAATACTATAATTTATAATTTTGCCTGAAGGTTTCTTTGCTAAAAAAAAAAATGTCAAATAGAAGGGAATCTAACAACATTTTTGTTGAATTTTAAAATAAAATCAGATGACTCTGATAATGAACCAGTAGTAAGTATACATTCTGAAAGCATAAAATTGATCTTTACTTTTTCCAAGCTATAGGAAAACGTAAAATGTGTCACCTGGCTGTATTCTGGTGACTGGAAGGAGAGGATAACTATCTCCTTCTTTTAAATTACTGCCAAGCAATGAAGCACTAGGGAGAAGAATTTATGCAAATAAATTTAATGATCTGAATTTCCTTTATTAGTGGTACTTGGATTCTGACCCATATCTTTGTTATTTAAAAATAAGTACTTACTTATATGCTGTATTGTTCTAAACTCGAGATGTTACATAAATTCGAGATGTTACATAAATGTAAATGCAACGGTGTTAAGGCCGGTCTAATTCTTTGATGCCTTTTTGTTTAACACCTTGATTCAACAATATTTTAATTATATTCTTTAAAGTATATTCTGCTTTTACTTAGAGGCCTGTTGCCCAGTGGTTAAAGCACTTGGCTGCTAACTGAAAGGTCAGCAGTTTGAACCCATTAGTCTTTCCTCAGGAGGAAGATGTGGCAGTCTGGTTTCTTAAAGATTACAGTCTTGGAAACCTTACGACAGAGTTCTAATCTGTCCTACAGAGTCACTAAATTGGAATTGACTTGTTGGTAGTGGGTTTGTGTTATATATGAATTATGTTTCCCAAAATGAGTGTCAACTTGGCTAGGCCTTGATTCCAAGTATCGTGTGATTGTCTACTGTTTGGAGATCTGATGTGATTATCCTATGCGTTGTAAATCCTAACTTCTATAATGTTAATGAGGCAGGATTAGAAGGAGTTATGTCAAGGAGGCAGGACTCAATCTACAGGATTAGGCTGTATTTTCAGTCAATCTTTTTAGAGATAAAAAAAAAAAAAGAGAGAGAGAGAATGCAGCAGAGAGGAAAGGGATCACTTACCACCAAGAAAGAAGAGCCAGGAGTTGAGTGCATCCTTTTGTCCTGGTGTCCCTGCACTGAAAATCTCCTAGACCAGGGGAAGATTGGACAAGGACCTTCCCCCAGAGCTGACAGAGAGAAAAAGTCTTCCCCAGGAGCTGGAGGCCTGAATTGAATTTCTAGCCTCCTGGACTCTGAGAGAATAAATTTCCCTTTGTTAAAGCCATCCACTTGTGGTATTTCTGTTATAGCAGCACTGGATAAATAAGACAGTTTGGTTTTTTGTTTGTTTTTTACTTAGTTTATTGAAAATTCATCATAGATCATCTGCTAATTGTACTGATAGAGGAACACCATTGTTAATTCTGAAAAGAGAAAATAAAATAAAATTATAAGTGGGATACTGAGGTAGTTGTATAAATCTGATCTTCAAGTAGTAAAATTTAGCTTGATATTTACAAGTATCATTTGTTTTACATTTTACAAAGTAATAGCATCTTAAATAGAAATTGCTCCTAATTAAACCCTGAAGATATAAGATGATATTCGTAAGTATAACAAATATGTACCTTTTTAGGAAAATACATAACTGTATAATTTTAAAATAATATGCAAATGTTATTTTTTCTTTGATTTGAGTTTTTAGAGACAAAGGAAACTATGAAGGGAGAAGACTGAAATGAGTTACGTCTAGATATGTACATAAACGAAAATTTACCTGGGTGATCGGGACATGTCTGTTTTAGTCTATAATCATCTATTTCATGTTATCACTTAACGCAACTTTTTTTTTTTTCAATTTACTACTTTTCTAGGAAGGTTAAACAGTATTGCATACAGGTGCAAAAACAAAACAAAAAAAACCTGTAGTTTTATGGAATTACAAAATGCAAGAAGAGAATAGTATTTGTTTTTCTGCATTCTCTGTTGACTATGCAAGCTCTTTTATTTAAATTTGTTTATTTCCCACCAAGTGCTAACAGCATAATACTATGTGAAATGGAATATGTTATCTTTTCTTCCTCAAATTTTTACTAGTTGTTGCCTGCTATTGGAAGACTACCATATGCTGTAAAATAAAGATTTCTTTTCAGCATGCTACAATATGTTGCATTCAAACCATAAGGAAAGGAAAGTTGTATATAAAGGTCATAAAATTGCTGGAACATACCATACTGAGAAAGAAGTTGTTACTCTCTAAGTTGTCTCATGAATATAGTGATATACACTTCAAAACAGTAAATGAAATGGATTTAAAAGATTTTTAAAAGATGTCATCTTTATGCAAAAAAATATTGTAATAAAGCAAGCAGTATGGCAAACTGAATGTTTAAGTCTCAAATCTCAAAAGTAACATATTTAAGAACTTGGGTCCATTCATGCATTCAATAAAATCTATTGATTACCTACAATAGAGTCAACACCAGGCAGAAAGATGTACAAACTCAGAATCAATTCTCAAGGGTCTCATAATCTGCTAATGGAGGTTATAGACATATAATCAAAAACCCATAAAAATGCAATAAGTTCTATTTATAGGAGATGTTTGAAAATGATGTTCCCTGAGCCCAGAGTAGAAAGCACTTAAATCTGCATAATAATTTGGAAAAGACTTCCCAAAGGAACTATCACTTCAGCTTAAAGTTTTGTTTCCATTATTCAAACCTCCCCAAATGCCAAATCTATATTTCTATAAGTTTAATGCAGTAAAAGAAGAATGGTTTCATAGCCTTTACCCTTATGCCCTCACAATCTATTTTCTACAGAACAGACGGAGTGATGTTTTCAAAACATAGATCAAAACAAGGCATTCCCTTGCTTCAAAGTACGCAGTTATCAGTCATCACACCAGGATCTACATGACTGAACGTGCTGAGTTCATGACGGTTCTGTGAACCCATCTCCTACTACTCTTCCCTTCACTTTCTGTCTTCTGGACACGCTGTCTTTGTTGTTCTGATTTCACCTACCTGGAAAGCACTTCTTCAAGTAACATGTCTTACGTATCTTACTCCTTCACTTCATTCAGTATCCATTTAAATGTTACTTCTTGAGAAAAGTTTTTTTGATCCCTCTGGAAAAAAAATGGCATCTTATAGCTATTCAGTATGTATTCCTTTTACACTTCTCTGTTTCCTTCATAATACTTATTTCTGTTTGAAATTATATTAAAAGTAATTGTCTCCCACGGATCCCTTGAGGACAGGTGACATTTCTGTCTTGTTCATCACAGAATCCCTAGAACCAGAAACAATGCCTTGCATAGATTGTTGTTGTTATTGCTGTTAGATGCCATAAGTCAGTTCCAGTTCATAATAACCCTATGTACAACAGAAGGAAACAGTGTCCATCCTGCACCATCCTCACAATCATTGCTCACAATCGTTACTATGTTTGAATCCACTGGTGCAGCCACTAGGTCAATCCATCTCCTTGCAGGCCTTCCTCTTTTATGGTGACTTTCTATTAAATCAAGCATACTGTCTTTCTTCAGGGACTCATCCCTTCTGATAACATGTGCAAAGTATTGGAGACTAAGTCTCTCCATCCTCGCTTCTAAGGAGTATTCTGGCTGTACTTCTTCCAAGTATTTGTTCTTCTGGAAGTCCATGAGCTACTCAATATTCTTTGCCAACATGTAATTCAAAGGTATCAATTCTCCTTTGGTCTTCTCTGTTAATTGTCCAGCCTTCCAATGAATATGAGGCGGTTGAAAATACCATGGCTTGGGTCAGGAAAACTTAGTCCTCAAAGTGACATCTTTGCTCTTTAACATTTTAAAGAGGTCCTTGGCAGCAGAGTTGCCCAGTGCAATATGTCCTTTGACTTATTGACTGCTGGTATCAAGGGCATTGATTGTGCATCTAAGTAAAATGAAATTCTTAAAACTTCAATATTTTGTTTATTGGTCCATTTGTGAGGATTTTTGTTTTATGTTGAGGTATAATTCATACTGAAGGTTATAGTCTTTGATCTACATCAGTAAGTGCTTCAAGTCCTCTTCACTTTCAGTAAGCAAGATTGTGTCATCCAGATTGTTAATGAATCTTTTCCCAATCCTGTTTCTGCATTCATCTTCATATAGCCCAGCTTCTCAGGTTATTTGCTCAGCATATAGATTGAATAAGTATGGTAAAAGATACAGCTCTGACACACACCGTTCCTGGCTTTAAAGCATACAGTAGCCTCTCGTTCTGCTGAAATGACTGTTTCTTGATCTATGTACAGGTTCCTCATGAGCACAATCAAGTGTTCTGGAATTCCCATTCTTTCCAAAGTTATCCATAATTTGTTATGATCCACACAGTCAAATGCATTTGCATAGTCAATAAAACACACATAAACATCTTTCTGGTATTTTCTGCTTTCAGCCAAGATCTATCTGACACCAGCAACATTATCTCTGGTCCACATCCTCTTCTGATTCCAGCTTGAATTTCTGGCAGTTTCCTGTAATAATGCAACCATTTCTGAATTATCTTCAGCAGAATTTTACTTGCATATGATATTAATGATATTGTTTGAAAATATCCACATTCTATGGATCACCTTTCTTCAGAATGGACACAGCTATGGATCTCTTCCAGTCAGCTGGCCAGGTATCTGTCTTCTAATTTCTCAGCATCAACTAGAGAGTGCCTCCAGCATTGCATCAGTTTGTTGGAACATCTCAGTTGGTATCCTATTGGTTGCTGGAGACTTGTTTTTTTTTTGCCAATGATTTCAGTGCAGCTTGGACTTTTTCCTTCAGTGCCATTGGTTCTTGATCATACACTGCCTCCTGAAATGGTTGAAGATTGACTGATTCTTTTTGGTACAGTGACTCTGTATATTCCTTCCATCTTCTTTTGATGCTTGGTGCATCATTCAATATTTTGCCCATAGAATTCTTCAATATTGCACCTGGAGGTTTGAGTTTTTCTTTAGCTCTTAAAGCTTGAGAAATGCCGATCATGTTCTTCCCTTTTGTTTTTCTAACTCCAGGTCTTTGCACATTTCATTATAGTACTTTACTTGGTTTTCTTGAGCTGCCCTCTGAAACCTTCTGTTCAGTTCTTTTACTCTATCGTTTCTTCCATTTGCTTTAGGTATTCTACATTCAAGAGCAAGTTTCAGAGTCTCTTCTGTCATCCATTTTGATCTTTTCTTTCTTTCTGGTGTTTTTAATGACATTTTGCTTTCTTCATGTATTGTGTCCTTGATTTCAACCTACCATTCATCTGGTCTTCAGTGATTAATGTTCAATGTGTCATATCTATTCCTGAGATTGTCTCTAAATTTCAGGTGGGATATGCTCATGGTCGTACTTTTTCTCTCATGAACTTGTTCTAATTTTCTTCAGCTTCAAGCTGAATTTGCATAATAGGATTTTATGGTCTGTTCCTCAGTCAGCCTCTAGTCTTCTTTTGACTGATGATATTGATCTTTTCCATCATATCTTTTCACAGATGTAGTCAATTTGATTCTCGTGTATTCCCTTCGGTGAGGTCCATGTACTGTTTATGTTATTCAAAAAGGTGTTGCCAATAAATAAGTCCTTGGTCTTGCAAAATTACGTCATTTCTATCACCAAGACCATATTTTCCAACTACCGATCTTTCTTCTTTGTTTCCTACTTTTACATTCCAGTCACCAGTAATTGATCTTGAAATGTTCTTTTCGATTATCAATGCAATGTCATCGTTTTCACTTTGTTATTTCTGGCATAGCAGGTCACATGGTTGTTTGATTCAAAATGGCAAATACCAGTCGATTTCAGCTCACTAATGCCTAGGATATTGATCTTTATGTATTCCATTTAATTTTTGACAACTTCTAATTTTTCTTCACCAACACCATAATTCAAAGGAATCAATTTTTCTTCGGTCTTCCATGTTCATTGCTCAGCTTTCTTTGGTATTGGCCAAGAATATTGAATATACCACAGACTGTTAAAAGAATGAAGAAATCTGTCTTGGAGAAGTATAGCCAGAATAGTCCTTAGAAGCAAGGATGTTGAGACTTCCTCTCACATACTTTGGGCGTATTATCAGGAGGGATCAGTCACTTGAGAAAGACACTATGCTTGGTAAAGTAGAGGGTAAGTGAAAAAGAGGAAGACCCTCAATGAGATGGATTGACCCGGTGGCCACAATAATGGGCTCAAACATAACAACTGTGAGGATGGTGCAGTGCTTCGTTCTGTTGTGCATAGGGTTGCTATGAGTCAGAACCAACTCTATGGCACCTAACAACAACAACGAATATTTCTAGATTCATAGTTTGTACATTCTACACTCTGATTACTAATGCATGTTTGCAGCTATTTCTTCTCATCTTGAGTAGTGGAACATCATCAAATGAAAGTCCAGAAACCTTTACTCCATCCACATCATTAAGATTGATTCTATTTTGAGTAGGCATCTTTTCCCCAGTCATATTTTCAGTGCCTTCCCATCTGAGGGGCTCATCTTCTGGCACAGTATCAGACCATGTTCTGCTGCTATTCAGGAGGTTTTCACTGGCCATTTTTTTTTTTTTTAAGAAGTAGACCACCAAATCTTTCCTTCTAGTCTGTCTTAGTTTGGAAGCTCCACTGAAACCTGTCCATCATGGGTGGCCCTGCCGATATTTGAAACACCAGTGGCATAGTTTCCAGTGTCACAGCAACACACAAGCCATCACAATATAACAAAATGACAGACACATACTCTGAACATACAATAAAACTTGTCAACCAGTGTATAAATGAATGCATTCCTTTTTTAGGAATGATATACTATATTGGACTTATGTTTTCATCAGTCACATGGGAAATAATGAATAAATCAGAACATGCATATATTTCATAGCTTACATTAATCTTTTGAGAAATATTACTAAATGAAGGAAGAGAAATGAGGAAAAAACATGTAAACTAACCAGCAGAAAATAAAAACTAACAGAATACTCAAACTAAAGAAGTCAAATATTTTGGGATAAAATTACATGTTCTCTTTTGTTTAAAAATCTTTCTTTTCATTTTTAGTTTTACCAAGTTCATTTCTGTCCTGAAATAAAAATTTGTGGTTTCCCCCCTTGCTTGCTTGTAAGCTGTAAGATCTAAGCATCCCAGCAGGTTTGGTTGCAAATACTGAAAAGAGTAAATTCCCCCATATGGTTTTTGCATTATCCATATGAGGGTAATCAGACAAACCAGCTAGGGAAATCAAAGAGATCAGCTGGGGATGTCCTTTTGCTACAACTAAACAGACCAGTTCAAACAGTATGCTTCCCTGAAATGTCATTTTGCAAAATTGGCTTTACCCATCTGAAAATAAGAATCTCTTCCTTTTATCAAAATGGTACATATTTAAAAGTATTAATGCAGTTTACCCTCTATATGAAGGTAATATTTAAATGTGTTAACTAAAAAGTCTTTAAGATGTCTCTGTATTACCATTTTATTTGTTACAAAACTGCCTCTGCAGATCAAATTTAATAGTTTTGAATTTCATTTGAATTTTTCATTTCCTTAGAAAATTTTTTCTATGATGTTCTGACCAACCACAGAGACTTTTAACTCAAAATATCAACTTAAACAACAATATCTAAGACATTGTTATTTTCACGTTTATATCTGGTATATTTCCCCATGCATATAATTAATATTAATTTAATTTAATTAATAATTTAAAATGATCAGGTATGGTCATTTAACTAAGTCTTTGGTTAAAATATTGCACCAATGTTGACTTCCTATTCTTGATAATTATGCTATGGTTATGTAAGATGACAGCATTAGGAAAAACAAAGTGAGAGATACATGGTTATTTTATATACTATTTTTGTAACTTTTCTAAAATTAATTTGAAATAGAAGCTTAAAAATAAAAAGAAGGATGGTGTCAGATTTTGGTTAGACACCTAGTAGAATATGATGTAAAAAATAGATGAAGAAAAGTGTGTCCTAAAAAGAGATTAATGAGAAGAGAATCTATTTAGGTAAAGCAAGTTTTTAAAAGTAATCCATTTTGGTACTTCTACATCTAGTCTTGATAGAATATCTAATACTGGACTTCCTTTCTTATGATAAACAACTATCAAACTGGGCAAAACATATAAGCTAACTTTTATAGGCTTTGAACAAATAGGTGGAGCATGGCACTCCCTGAGAGATGGGAAATCCATGCGGAAAGACTCATGATTTATCCAAATCTCTGAATTGAAGCATTTACCCTACTGTGGCAGAATAACACAAATCAGAGGTGCAGAGAGACTGGAATTTGTGGGGCTGGGGCCTCAAAGAGGAAAGTGAACAGCGAAAAGGCCTGAGAGTCTGCATGAGAATTTATCCTGAGTTCTTGGTTAAGGCTTGAACTGTCCATGTGCAGGGTGAGATTCTGTGAGTCTTGGCAAAATACAGCTACTGGGGGGCAAAATATTACACAGCTATATTAGAGATTACACAGGACAGGGAGGCATTGAATTTGAAGCCCAGGTAGAGTAGAGACAGAGAGACTTTGCTGAACTCATCCAGCATTACATTTATCATCAGAAGAAAAGATGAGCCTTAATATTAAGGGCTTGTCTTAAGTTTGACCCAAAGGGGATTTGTGGGTTTCGTAAATGATCTGTCAGGTGTGGCAAGAAAAAATGTGTCTCATGCAGGAAGGCCAGAAAGCAAATAGAATTTAGTACTCACAGGCTCCAGAGAGGAAAAGACAACCACCTTGACACAAGGCCACACAGGAGGTTGCATCTAGGAGCAAGGCAGCAATGAGCTGAAACTGTAGGACAAGGTCTATGTATAGCAAGCAGGCTATGGCAAGCTAGGTTTCACACACTAAAGTTTTCTTGGTCAGTATAAAGGCTTCCAGGACGATAACATGGGAAGAGGCAAAATTTTTTATCACAGGGAATCATATGAGGCATTGCTGGGAGGGGCAAGGAGTAACTATGGCAACTAAGAAACTGCATTACAGGATAGCAATGTGGTCTGTAGCATAGGAAACTATGGGGTATGGCAGGGAGGGCTAGTTAGAGACTATGGGGCATGTTAAATGTTGAAAGGTTATTTAATAAGATATGAATGGGTGAAAGGCCAATTAGGAAGACATAATGGATACCGAGGCAGCAAATTATGTAGGCCACAAATTGGCTTTATAACAGGATACTACCCTAGGATTGAACAAAAAACTGAAATAGACCTGCCTTAATAAAACCCAAACTGACAGAGTCAAAAGAAGCTTCTGGTAATTTAACTCCCAGATTTAATAAAATTTAGCACCATTCCAAGAGAAATAGCATAATCATGATTCTAACATGGTATCACACACAATGCCCAAAATACAATAAAAATCACTAGATATAAGAAGAAACAGGAAAGCGTGACCTACAATGGCGTTGAGGGGAGGGGATGCCTTCAAAAGAAACCAACTTCAAGATCAAGATTTTAGAATTAGTAGACAAAGACTTTCAAACAGCATTAATGCGTAGATAAAAGAGCTTAAAGAAAAACATAAGTAAAATAAAAGAACAGGTAGGGTCTCAGTATAGAATTGGAAATTTAAATTTGAAACTATACAAATAAAACCTACATTTGAAATGAAAATATTACCAGATGATCATATAGCAGAATGCACACAGAAAATAGGGGGTGGATGAACATGAGAACAATTCAATATTATATTCATAGTATTAAATATGAAGAAACAAAGTGAAAAAAGTTTGAAAAAACTGAATACATCTCCACGATTTCTTCCACAGCATCAAGCAGGCTACTATGTATGTAACTGTAATGCACAAAAGAAAGAAAAAGGAGAGGATTAGGCAAAAATATTTGAAGAATAATTTCTGAAGTTTTAATAAATTTGATGAAAAGTTATCATCTAATAGAAGCAAGGTCAATGAAACTTAGTAAAGATAAAAAGAAAACCACACCTATGCACACCATTGTCGAACAGATAAAAATCAAACTTAAAGAAAATACTTTGAAAACAGCCAGAGAAGATGGTATTTCATTCATTTCATTCAGCAGAAGAATAATGTCAATAACTGCAGACATTCTCATCAGAAGCAAAGAGGCAATAAACCAAAAAAAAAAAAAAAAAAATCAAAGCTCTTGCCATCAAGTTGATTCCAACTCATAGGAAGCAATAAACCAAAACCAAACCCACTGCCGTCTAGTCAATTCTGACTCATTGCGACCCTATAGGACAGAGTAGAACTGCCCCATAGAGTTTCCAAGGAGCGCCTGGCGGATTCCAGCTGCCGACCCTTTGGTTAGCAGCGGTAGCATTTAACCACTACGCCACCAGGGTTTCCTAGGAAGCAATAAACAGTAGAAAACAATGGAATAATATATTTTATGTCTTGAAAAAGAACTGTAAACCAGGACTGTATATTCAGTGAAAATATCCTTCCAAATGAAAGCTGAATCTGACACCAGCAGAACTGTAACATAAGAAATTCTAAAGGTATTTCTTCAGAGTGAAAGAAATGTCAGTCTTAAATAAGGAATGAAACACACCAGTTAAATAACTATTTGGAGCAAAAAATAATTATAATGTATTCCGTAGGTTATAATAACATAGGTGTAAAATGTATAACAACTATACCACAAAGGGGAAACCCTGGTGGTGTAGTGGTTAAGTCCGACGGCTACTAAGCAAAAAGTCGGCATGTTCGAATCCGCCAGGCGCTCCTTGGAAACTCTATGGGGCAGTTCTACTCTGTCCTATAGGGTAGCTATGAGTCGGAATCCACTCATCGGCAGTGGATTAGTGGGTTTGTACCACAAAGGATAGTAGCACTAAATGAAATTATCCTGTTGAAAAGTTCTTACATTTTTTAATAAGGTGGAGCAATATTAAGGTCCTGATACATTAGTAATGCATTTTTCAACCTGCAGATCAACTACGTAAAAAATTATTTGAAGACGTATAAATAAAAAGAAATGGAAGAATTAAAATGGGATATGAAAAAATATTCAATTAATATAAAATAAGACAGGAAAGGAAGGACAGAAGAAAAAAAAGACAACATATAGCAAAGTAAGGAATTCAGCACAAACACATAAATAATTTCATTAATAACAAAGGAACTAAAAATTCAAATCAAAAGGTAAAAAAAATGCACAACACGATCATATGCTGTGTACAAGAGAAACACATTAAATAAAATAAGAGTGATAGGATAAGTATAAAATGATGGAAAATGTTATAATCTAACAGTAAGCTTTAGAAAGCCCTTGTGTCTATGTTAATATTAGACAAAACAAACCTCAAGACGGGAGTGATACTGGAAATGAAGAGAAATATTTCAGAATGTTCAGTTTTATTCAAAAAGACATAGCAGTTCTCTAAGAGTATTGCAACCAAAATAGATAAGGCAAAAACTGGCAAAACTAAAGGGAAAATAAACAAATACACTATCAAAATTAAGTTTTTTTCACTTTTCATTTGATAATTGATATATCAATTGCACAAAAAAGACATTACATGTATAGAGGAATGAACCTAATCAATATTTATACAACAATAATTAATCAAAACAGAATATTTACTTTTCAGGAGCCCATGGTAGGTTCACTAAGGTAGACCATACCTTGGGTCTTAAAATACTTACAAATACGTTGGAAAAGATTGAAATCTTACAAAATATAATTTTTGACTGAAAAATAATTAAATTTGAAATCTAAAACAGTATGTTATTTATTTATTTGCCTATGTTTCCTATTCGTTATTTTCCTATGATTTCTTTGTAATCAGAATTGATCTGATAAAGATTATGTTTCTTTGGGAATCCCTTAAAAAATGTTAAAATGTTCATACAGAGAAACGCCTTGCAGACATAGAAATGACCAGATTGGTCTGGCTGCTTCTTCTGTTTGCATGATCAGCACCTGAAGAAAAGGGAAGTTTCTCAACTTCAGGAGCTTAAGCTGGGCATCTTTGCCAGTGAGGAAGGGTTAGTTATTCCCCAAGCTAATTTTTGGTTGTCACAATAAACATGGAAAATAAACCCATGCAGCGAAGTCTCACTTAAACATAGTGACCAATGGCTTAATGGAAATCTTTATCATTTTCCTCAATAGACTCAATATAGAGGGAAAATGAAACAACAGAAATATGACCTTTTTATCTTTCCCTTTTTTAGGCAAAAATATTTGAACAGTGACCCACACAATCTTACACATTCAATTTTAATATCCACTTATCACAGAGACTAATTCAATGAATCATTTAATTATGCAAGCCTAAAATTTTGTAATAAAACTTGACACTTCACTGGTTTTATACTCTATGTCCAATCCATTTATCATGACCCCCCCCACCCTTGTTTTTACTCTTTAAATAGCACACGAGTCCGTTTAGTTTTCTTCAGTCTCAACAATAATAGTGTGTTACTCGAACTATTGAAATAGTAGTCTTATTCAGAGATTGGCAAATTTTTTCAGTAAAGGACCAAAAAACAAAACCAAACCCACTGCCCTCGAGTCGCTTCCTACTCAGAGCGACCCTACAGTGCAGAGTAGAACTGCGCCATAGAGTTTTCAAGGAGCGCCAGGCAGATTTGAACTGCCGACCTCTTGGTTAGCAGCCGTAGTACTTAACCACTACGGTAAGAACCAGATAGTAAATATTTTTGTCTTTGGTGGAACATACAGTCTCTGTTGCAACTACTGTTCTTGTGTGAAAGTGTTTATAGAATATAAATAAATTGGCATGGCTGTGTATAAAAAAAATAAAATAAACCATGGCCGTCGGGTGGATTCCAACTCATAGTGACCCTATAGGACAGAGTAGAACTACCCCATAGAGTTTCCAAAGAGTTCCTGGTGGATTCCAACTGCCGATCTTTTGGTCAGTAGCCATAGCACTTAACCACTACGCCACCAGGGTTTCCATGAATACATACCCATAAAACTGTATTCACGAAAAATAGGCAAATTTTGTTTCTGAGCAGTAATTTGTCAGTCCCTGTAAATTGGTCTACCTGTATCTATTCTGGGAAACACTGGTGGCATGGTGGTTAAGAGCCAAGGCTGCTAACCAAAAGATCTGCATTTCAAATCCCCCAGGCAGTCCTTGGAAACTCCATGGGGCAGTTAGTTCTACCCTGTACTATAGGGTCGCTGTGAGTTGGAATTATTCAACGGGTTTTGGTTTTGGTATCTGTTCTTACGCTCTCAAATTCATTCTGCAAACTTTAGTCAGATGATATTTTTTGAATGAAAACCTGAGTAGATTCTCTCCTCAAATCCTCAATTGATTTTTTTTTTTTTTTTTTTTTTAGTTTCGATCAACATATAATCAAACATTCTAATCTGGTCTATAAAGTCCAGCATATTCTTCTCCTACTTACCCATCAAATCTCATTTGCATTACATCAGTTTGTTATCTCCTCTCCAGCTTCTTGTCTTCTTTTGCATTTCTGAGACAATGTACATGTTTTTCTGGGATAATGCTCCTCTATCTTTGACCTTGTGAACTTCTAGCATTATGCTGATCTCCACTCAGTTTTACTCTTCATAGAAAACTTTCCTAAGCTCCTCTAATAGGTAACATCTGACCTCCTCATAATCTCTTGCACATCTCCTTTTACAATGTGTCATAGACAAAACTTCATATAAGCCTGCATACTTAGTTGATAAGTGGTTGTTTTTTTTTTTTTCTATTTTATTGGAGTCAACAAAACATACACCAATTCAACAATTTCTACGTATATAATTCAGTAACATTGATTAAAGTTCTTCAATTTCTGCAAACTATCTTGCTGTGCTTTCCAAATTATTCCACCACGATTAACATAAATTAAATGCCCCCTCAACAAAATCTTCCTTTATACCCCTCCTTCCTACCCCTGCTAACCACCAATTTTCTTTGTTTTTTATATTTTTTGCTTATCTCATTTGTGTGAGATCATACAGTATTTGTCCTTTTGTGATTCACTTATTTCTGTCAGCATAATATTTTGAAGTTTCATCCACGTTGAGGCATGCATCAGGACTTCATTTCTCTTTAGGGCTGAGTAATATTCCATTGTATGTATATGCCACATTTTGTTTATCTGTTCCTCTTGATGGACATTTGTTTCTTCTGTTTGACTACTGTGAAATGCACTATGATGATCATTGGTTTCTGTTTGCTCTCCTGTTTTCACTTCTTCAGGATATACCAAGAATTGATATTGCTGGGTCATATGGTAGTTCTATGTTTAACATTTTGAGGAATGGCCTGTTTTCTAGAGTGGTTGTACCATTTTACAATCCCATCAGCAATAGGTGAGAGTTTCAGTTTCTCTACAACCTAGCCAACACTTAAATATTTTCTGTTTTTTTTTTTTTTTTTAAATCATTGCCATTCTAATGGGGGTGAGGTTTATCTTACTGTTGAACATATTTTCATGCGCTTGTTGGCAATCTAGGTATTCTCTTTGGTGAAATACCTGTTCAAGTACTTTGCTCATGTTTTGATTGGGTTGTTTGTTTTTTTGTTGTTAAACTGTAGAAGGTTTCTTTAAAAGTATATTTTGAATGTTAGACCCTTATTTAGATATATGGTTCATGAAAAAAAAAATTCCAATCATAAATTTTCTCTTCACTTTGGTGATTAAGTTCTTTGATGTATGAAAGTTATTTTGACTTTTTTTTTAAACTTTTTTTTTATATTTTTTATTGTACTTTAAGTGAAAGTTTACAAATCAAGTCAGGTTCTCACACAAAAACCCATATACACCTGCTACACACTCCCGAATACTCTCCCCCTAATGAGACAGCCTACTCTCTCCCTCCACTCTCTCTTTTCGTGTCCATTTCACCAGCTTCTAACCCCCTCCACCCTCTCATCTCCCCTCTAGGCAGGAGATCCCAACATAGTCTCAAGTGTCCACCTGATCCAAGAGCTCAATCCTCACCAGCATCCCTCTCCAACCCATTGTCCAGTCCAATCCATGTCTGAAGAGCTGGCTTCAGGAATGATTCCTGTCCTGGGCCAACAGAAGGTCTGGGGGCCATGACCACCGGGGTCCTTCTAGTTTCAGTCAGACCATTAAGTCTGGTCTATTTATGAGAATTTGGGGTCTGCATCCCACTGGTCTCCTGCTCCATCAGGGGTTCTCTGTTGTGTTCCCTGTCAGGGCAGTCATCGGTTATAGCCAGGCACCATCTAGTTCTTCTGGTCTCAGGATGATGCAGTCTCTGGTTCATGTGGCCCTTTCTGTCTCCTGGGCTCGTAATCACCTTGTGTCCTTGGTGTTCTTCATTCTCCTTTGATCCAGGTGGGTTGAGACCAATTGATGCATCTTAGATGGCTCCTTGCTAGCATTTAAGACCCCAGACGCCACTCTTCAACATGGGATGCAGAATGTTTTCTTAATAGATTTTAGTATGCCAATTGACTTAGATGTCCCCTGAAACCATGGTCCCCAGACTCCTGCCCCTGCTATGCTGGCCTTTGAAGCATTCAGTTTATTCAGGAAACTTCTTTGCTTAGTCCAATTGTGCTGACCTCCCCTGTATTGTGTGCTGCCTTTCCTTTCACCTAAAGTAGTTCTTATCTACTATCTAATTAGTGAATGCCCCTCACCCACCCTCCCTCCCCCCCCCTCGTAACCACAAAACAATGTTTTCTTCTCAGTTTAAACTATTTCTCAAGTTCTTATAATAGTGGTCTTATACAATATTTGTCCTTTTGCAACTAATTTCACTCAGCATAATGCCTTCCAGGTTTCTCCATGTTATGAAATGTTTCACAGATTCCTCACTGTTCTTAATCGATGCTTAGTATTCCATTCTGTGAATATACCATAATTGATGGGCACCTTAGTTTTTGGTTACTTCCATCTTTTTGCTATTGTAAACAGTGCTGCAATAAACATGGGTGTGCATATATCTGATCGTGTAAAGGCTCTTATTTCTCTAGGATATATTCCAAGGAGTGGGATTGCTGGATTGTATGGTAGTTCTATTTCTCGCTTTTTAAGGAAACGCCAAATCGATTTCCAAAGTGGTTGTACCATTTGACATTCCCACAAGCAGTGTATAAGTGTTCCAATCTCTCCACAGCCTCTCCCACATTTATTGTTTTGTTTTTGGTATTAATGCCAGCCTTGTTGGAGTGAGATGATCTCATTGTAGTTTTGATCTGCATTTCTCTAATGGCTAACGATAATGAACATTTCCTCATATTGTTAGCTACCTGAATGTCTTCTTTAGTGAAGTGTCTGTTTATATCTTTTGCCCATGTTTTAATTGAGTTATTTGTCTTTTTGCAGTTGAGTTTTTGCAGTGTCATGTAGATTTTACAGATCAGGCGCTGATCAGAAATGTCATAGCTAAAAACTTTTTCCCAGTCTGTAGGTAGTCTTTTTACTCATTTGATGAAGTCCTTGGGTGAGCACGGGTGTTTGATTTTTAGGAGCTCCCAGTTATCTAGTTTTTCTTCAACATTCTTTATAATGTTTTGTATAATGTTTACGCTATATACTAGGGCTCCTGACATTGTCCTTATTTTTTCTTCCATGATCTTTATCATTTCAGATTTTATATTTAGGTCTTTGATCCATTTTGAGTTCATTTTTGTGCATGGAGTGAGGTATGGGTCTTGTTTCATTTTTTTGCTGATGGATATCCAGTTATGCCAACACCATTTGTTAAAAAGACTGTCTTTTCCCCATTTAATTGTTCTGGGGCCTTTGTCAAATATCAACTACTCATATGCGGATGGATTTATGTCAGATTCTAAATTCTGTTCCATTGGTCCATGTATCTGTTGTTGTACCAGTACCAGGCTGTTTTGACTACTGTGGCTGTATAATAGGCTCTAAAATCAGGTAAAGTAAGGCCTCCCACTTTGTTCTTCTTTTTCAGTAATGCCTTATTTATCTGGGGCCTCTTACCCTTCCATAGGAAGTTGGTGATTTGTTTCTCCATCTCATTAAAGAATGTCGTTGGGATTTGGATCAGAATTGCATTAAATGTATAGATTGCTTTTGGTGGGATAGACATTTTTGTAACGTTAAGTCTTCTATCCATGAGCAAGGTATACTCTTCCACTTGTGTAAGTCTCTTTTGGTTTCCTGCAGAAGTGTACTGTAGTTTTCTTTATATAAGTCTTTTACATCTCTGGTAAGATTTATTCCTAAGTATTTTATCTTCTTGGGACCTACTGTAAATGGCATTGATTTGGTGATTTCCTCTTTGAGGTACTTTTTGTTGGTATAGAGGAACCCAACTGATTTTTGTATGTTTATCTTGTATCTCGATACACTGCTGAAGTCTTCTATTAGTTTCAGTAGTTTTCTGGAGGATTCCTTAGGGTTTTCTGGGTATAAGATCATGTCATCTGCAAATAGAGATACTTTGACTTTTTCCTTGCCAATCCGGATGGCCTTTGTTTCTTTATCTAGCCTAATTCCTCTGGCTAGGACTTCCAGTACAATGTTGAATAAGAGTGGTGATAGAGGGCATCCTTGTCTGGTTCCCGATCTCAATTGGATGTTTTCAGGCTCTCTCCATTTAGGGCGATGTTGGCTGTTGGCTTTGTATAAATGTCCTTTATTATGTTGAGGAATTTTCCTTCTATTCCTATTTTGCTGAGAGTTTTTATCATGAATGGGTGTCGAACTTTGTCAAATGCATTTTCTGCATCAATTGGTAAAATCATGTGACTCTTGTCTTCTGTTTTATTTATGTGGTGGATTACATTAATTGTTTTTCTAATGTTGAACCATCCCTGCATACCTGGTATGAATCCCACTTGGTCATGGTAAATGAGTTTTTTGATATATTGTTGAATTGTATTGGCTAGAATTTTGTTGAGGATTTTTGCATCTACATTCCTGAGGGATATAGGTCTATAATTTTCTTTTCTTGTGTAGTCTTTACCTGGTTTTGGTATCAGGGATATGGTGGCTTCATAGAATGACTTTGGTACTATTCTGGAATGCCTTTAGTAGTAGCGGTGTTAACTCTTTGAAAGTTTGGTAGAACTCTGCAGTGAAGCCGTCAGGACAAGTGCTTTTTTCTGTTGGGAGTTTTTTGATTGCCTTTTCAATCTCTTCTTTTGTATGGGTCTATTTAGTTGTTCTACCTCTGTTTGTGTCAGTTTAGGTAGGCAGTGTGTTTCTAGGGATTCATCCACTCCTTCTAGGGTTTCAAATTTGTTTGAGTATAGTTTTTCATAGTAATCTGATATGATTCTTTTAATTTCAGTTGGGTCCGTTGTAATATCGGCCCTCTCATTTCTTATTCAGGTTATTTGCTTCCTCTCCTGTTTTTCTTTTGTCAGTTTGACCAGTGGTTTATCAATTTTGTTGATTTTTTCAAAAAACCAGCTTTTGGTCTTGTTAATTCATTCAATTGTTTTTCTGTTTTCTATTTCATTTAGTTCAGCTCTAATTTTTATTATTTGTTTTCTTCTGGTGCCTGTGGGTTTCTTTTGTTGCTCTCTTTCTATTTGTTCAAGATGCAGGGATAGTTATTTGATTTTGGCCCTTTCTTCTTTTTGGATGTGTACATTTATTAATATAAATTGGCCCTTGAGCACTGCTTTTGCTGTGCCCCAAAGGTTCTGATAGGAAGTGTTTTCATTCTCATGGGATTCTCTGAATTTCTTTATTCTATCCTTAATGTCATCTATGATCCAGTCTTTTATGAGCAGGGTATTGTTCAGTTTCCAAGTATTTGATTTCTTTGCCTGCTTTTCCTGTTGTTGATTACCACTTTTATGGCCTTATGGTCAGAGAAGATGCTTTGTAATATTTCAGTGTTTTGGATTCTGCAAAGGCTTGCTTTATGGCCTAATATGTGGTCTATTCTAGAGAATGTTCCAGGTACACTAGAAAAGAAAGCATACTTGGTTACTGTTGGGTGGAGTGTTCTGTACATGTCTACGAGGTCAAGTTGGTTGATTGTGGCATTTAGATCTTCTATGTCTTTATTGAGCTTTTTTCTGAATGTCCTGTCCTTCACTGAATGTGGTGTGTTGAAGTCTCCTACTATTATTGTGGAGCTTTCTATGTCACTTTTCAATGCTGATAGAGTTTGTTTTATGTATCTTGCAGCCCTGTCATTGGGTGCATAAATATTTAATACGGTTATATCTTCTTGGTGTATCATCCCTTTCATCATTATATAGTGTCCTTCCTTATCCTTTCTGATGGATTTAACTTTAAAGTCTATTTTGTCAGAAATTAATATTTCCACTCGTGCTCTTTTTTGATTGTTGTTTGCTTGGTATATTTTTTCCATCCTTTGAGTTTTAGTTTATTCGTGTCTCTAAGTCTAGGGTGTGTCTCTTGTAGGCAGCATATAGACGGATCGTGTTTTTTAATCCATTCTGCCACTCTCTGTCTCTTTATTGGTGCATTTAGTCCGTTTATATTCAGGGTAATTATGGATAGGTATGAATTTAGTGCTATCATTTTGATGTCTTTTCTTGTGTGTTGACAGTTTCTTTTTCCCACTTGCTTTTATGTGCTGAGTAGATTTTCTTTATATATTGTCCTTTCCTCATGTTTGTTGTTATTGATTTTGTTTCTGCTGAGTCTCTATTTTTCCCTTGTATTTTAATTTGATGAGTAGGATAGTTTGTCTCCTTTGTGGTTACCTTATTTTTTACCCCTATTTTTCTAAATTTAGAACTAACTTTTATTTCTTTGTATTGCCGTATCTTCCTCTCCATATGGAAGGTGTAAGATTACATTTCTTAGTCCCTCTTTATTTTTTTAATGTTGTCTTCTCTTATATAATAACATCGCTGTTACCCTGTTTGGGGCTTTTTTTTTTATAAGCTTGCTTTGTTTTTTTGGATTTCCCTGTCTGGGTTGACTTGTGGTTGCTCTGCCCAGTGTCCTAGTCTTGGGTTGATACCTGATATTATTGATTTTCTTCCAAAGAACTCCCTTTAGTATTTCCTGTAGTTTTGGGTTGGTTTTTACAAATTCCCTCAACTTGTGTTTATCTGGAAATGTCTTAATTTCCCTTCAAATTTAAGAGACAGTTTTGATGGATATATGATTCTTGGCAGGCAATTTTTTTCCTTCAATTTTTTAAATATGTCATCCATTGCCTTCTGGTCTGCATGATTTGTGCTGAGTAGTCCGAGCTTATTCTTACTGGCTCTCCTTTGTAGGTGACTTTTCGTTTATCCCTCACTACTCTTATAATTCTCTCTTTATCTTTCGTTTTGGCAAGTTTGATTATAATATGTCTTGGTGACTTTCTTTTAAGATCTACCTTATGCAGAGTTCGATGAGCATGTTAGATAAATGCCTTCTCATCTTTCACAATATCGGGGAAGTTTTCTGCCTACAAATCTTCAACAATTCTCTCTGTACTTTCTGTTATCCCTCCCTGTTCTGCTACTCCAATCACTCGGAGGTTATTTCTCTTGATAGAGTCCCACGTGATTCTTGAGGTTTCTTCATTTTTTTTAATTCTTTTATCTGATTTTTCTTCAAATATATCAGTGCCAAGTGATTTATCTTCAAGTTCAGAAATTCTAGCTTCTACTTGCTCAATTCTGCTCCTCTGACTTTCTACTGAGCTATCTAATTCTGTAATTTCATTGTTAATCTTCTGAATTTCTGTTTGTTGCCTGTCTTTGGATTTTTCCAGCTTGTTAAACTTTTCGTTATGTTCCTGAATAATCTTTCTAATTTCTTATTTGCTTTATCTGTGTGTTCCTTGGCTTGTTCTGTGTATTGTCTCATTTCCTTCCTGATGTCTTGAAGGGTTCTGTATGTTAAACCTTTGTATTCTGCATCTGGTAATTCCAGGAATGCACTTTCAACTAGAAGATCCCTGGATTCTTTATTTTGAGAGCCTGTTGACTTGATCATGGTATGTTTCTTTATGTGACTTGATACTGACTGTTGTTTCTGAGCCATCTATATGTTATTGTATTAGTTTATGCTTGCTTACTGTGTCCTAGCTGCTTGCTTTGTTTTGTTTTGGTATACCCCTATGGATTGCTTGAATGAGCTAGCTTGATTACGTTCACCTTTGGAGCTCTGGTGTCCTGTCCCCAGCTGGCTAGAGTTGTTATCAGGTATATCAGTCTAGGGGTCCATTCAGTTTTCTTGTATGAATTCAGCTCAGATTTCCATGTAGCTGATCATCAAGTGTGTGGTACAGGCTCTTTCCTACAGTCTTAGAGGGGCAGGGGTGATTGGCATATATACCAGTATCTGATTGAAGCAGGAGGTCATGCTTTGAACAAGGCAGGGGGCTGAGAAGCAACCCCCAAATGTCTCTGAGGAAAACGCATCTCTGTTCCCTAGAGCGTGCTGGAGGGTGGGTTCTGCAGAGGGACCATGGGCACCCAAAGTTTTTGGTTGTGAGGACTGGGAGGTACCAGTTATCTTTGGACCCCTGTCGTGGGTGGCTGGTTGACCTGAGTGGAGCTACGAGTCTTTAGGTCCCTGATGTGGGTAGGTGAGGGCCTTGTTTAATAGGCAAAGCAGTGTCAAACATCAAACACCCACCTCTCCACCACACAGCTGAAATGGTTGGAGTTTGCCAACAAGGGCCTGTTCTCCGGAAAGAGGCCCACACAAGTCCATGCAGAAAGGAAAGGCGCTCAAGGTCCATGGACGGTTTATGCCTGGACAGGGGCCGCCTCTGTCCTGAGCTCCCCCGGTTAATGGGGCTAGCAAATTATCTTTTCCCCCCAGTTGCAAATTTTTTCCTTCACCAAGGCTGGGAGGATGGCTCTAGGTACTCACCAGAGTCTATCTCAGGCCCAGGGATTCAGCCGCTAACGTCGGCTTGGGCGTGGGGGAGGCGCACAGTAAAATATACACAAGTACTTAGCTTTTGCCGAAAGCGCCGTTCTCCTCAGGTTCCGGAGGTGTGAGTAGGCTGTGTAGCTGGCTGCTTCTCCCTGAGGAAACTGCGGCTGAACGATAGTACCAGCCTACTGCTGCCGGCCGCGGCTCTTGGAATGTGCCTGAGGGCTCCCCGCGATTCAGGTCTGATTTCTCCTCTCCACTTCGGAATGGCCTCTTCCTCCCTCTGCCCCTCAGTTCATTGTCTAAGCTTGCCTTTGATGCTCAGGGCTCCCAGCTTGTCACAGATATACTCGTTTTGCTTGTTTTTTCGGGGCTTTGTTGTAAAGAGGGCTTGACGAAGCCTCTGTCTATTCCGCCATCTTGGCTCCGCTTCCTGTTTTGACTTTTGATGGTTGTGTAGTGTTATCATATAAAATAATCCATCATTAAAAAACGAGGACCCGATAGGAAAAAAAAAATGCAACTATATTTTCTTCTAAGAATTTTGTGATTTTAGTTTTCACATTTAGGTCATTGCTCCAATTTGAATTAGTTTATATATAATATTTATATATATATATATATATATATATATATATATATATATGTATGTAAATTTGGAGCCCTGGTGGTGCAGTGATTAAGAGGAGTTTGGTTTCTAACCAAAAACGTGAGCAGTGTGAAAACACCAGCCGCTCTTTATGAGGCTGTTTTACCATATGGGGCAGTTTTACTCTGTCCTTTAGGGTTGATATGAGTCAGAATGGACTTGATGGTATCCAGTTTGTTCTTTTATATATATAAATTTATAGCAAATGGATTTCTGCATGTGGCAATCCAATTTTCCCAGCACCATGTATTGAAGAAACTCTTCCTTTCCCATTGAATGAACTTAGCACTCCAGTGGAAAATCAGTTGACCATACATGTTTGGATTTATTTCTAGACTCCCAATTCTATTCCATTGATATATATGTCATTCTTATACCGGTATCAGATTGTTCTCATTACTGTGGCTTTATAGTATGTTTTGAAATCAGAATGTGTGACTCTTCCTGCTTTATTCTTCAGGATTGCTTTAGCTCTTCTGGTACCTTGCCCTTTAATATAAAATGGAAGATTGACTTTTTCATTTCTGTAAAGAAGAGTGTTGGAATTTTGGTAGGGATTGCATTGAATTTATAGATTTCTTTGGTAATATTGACACCTTACCTATATTAAGCTTTCCAATCCATAAACACAGAGACTCCTTCCATATATTTAGGTCTTTTTTGATTACTTTTAGTAATGCTTTATAGTTTTCTGTGTACAAGACTTTCACCTGCCTCGTTAGATTTATTCAAGTAGTCTATTCTTTTATATGCTATTACATATGGTAATGGGTCCTTAATTTCCTTTCTGCCTTGCTCATTGTTGATGTATAAAACCCAACTGATTTTTGTGTGTTGACCCTGTGAACTGCCACTTTCGGAATTCATTTAATAGTTCTGAATAGCTTTCTTTTGATTAGGGGAAATTTTATATGTATACAATTATGTCGTCTGCAAAAATGAATCATTTTCCTCCCTCCTTCCTGATTTGGATACCTTAAATTATCATGTTTTTTTTTTCTGGCTTAATTGGTTTGACTTAGGACCTCCAGAATGATGTTGAATAGAAGTGACAAGAGTTGACATCCTTGTCTTGTTCCTAATCTTAATGAGAACACACTCAGGCTTTCTCCATAGAGTATGATGTTGGCTATTAGTTTCTCATAAATTCTTGGCTAACATTTTTTTTTTATTATTCATTGTGCTTTAAGTGAAAGTTTACAAATCAAGTTAGTCTGTAATACAAAACCTTATACACACCTTGCTATGTACTCCTAGCTGCTCTCCCCCTAATGAGACAGCACACTCCTCCTCTCCACACTGTATTCCCCATGTACATTCCACCAGCTCCTGTCCCCCTCTGCTTTCTCATCTCCACTCCAGATAGAAGCTGCCCACATAGTCTCCTGTGTCTACTTAAGCCAAGAAGCTCACTCCTCACCAGTATCATTTTCTGTCTTATAGTCCAGTCCAATCCCTGTCTGAAGTGTTGGCTTTGAGAATGGTTCCAGTCTTGGGCTAACAAAGGGTCTGGGTACCGTGACCTACAGAGTCCATTAAGCCTGGTCTTTATGCAAGAATTTGAGATCTGTATCCTACTGTACTCCTGCTCCATCAGGGATTCTCTGTTTTGTTCCCTGTCAGAGCAGTGATTGGTGGTAGCGTGGCACCATCTAGTTCTTCTGGTCTCAGGCTGATGTAGTCTCTGGTTTATGTGGCCCTTTCTGTCTCTTGGGCTCATCTTTACCTTATATATTTGGTGTTCTTCATTCTCCTTTGCTCCAGGTGTATTGAGACCAATTGATGGATATTAGATGGCCACTTGCTAGCTTTTCAGATCCTAGACCCCACTCACCGAAGTGGTACGCAGAACATTTTCTTAGTACATTTTGATATGCCTATTGACCTAGATGGCCCCTGAAACCATGGTCCCCAAACCCCTACACCTGCTTACATGGCCTTCAAAGAGTTCGGCTGTATTCAGGAAACATCTTTGCTTTTGGTTTAGTCCAATAGTGCTGACTTCTCCTGTATTGTGTGTTGTCTTTCCCTTCACCTAAAATAGTTCTTCCCTACTGTCTAATTAGTGAATACCCCCCTCCCTCCCTTCTCACCTTCAGTAAACATCAAAGAATATTTTCTTCTGTGTTTAAACTTTTTCTCGAATTCTTATAATAGTAGTCTCTTACAATATTTGTCCTTTTGCAACAGACTAATTTCACTCAGCATAATGCCTCCCATATTCCTCCATGTTATGAGATATTTCATGGATTCGTAGTTGTTTTTAATCATTGCGTAATATTCCATTATGTGAATGTACCATGATTTATTATCCATTCATCCGTTGATGGGCACCTTGGCTGCTCCCATCTTTTTATTATCATAAACAGTGCTGCAGTGAACATGGGTGTGCATATATCTGTTTGTGTGAAAGCTTTTATTTCTTTAGGATACATTCCAAGTAGTGGAATTGCTGGATGCTATTTTTTTTTTTTATGGTAGTTCTTTTTCTAGCTTTTTAAGGAAGCGTCAAATCGATTTCCAAAGTAGTTGTACCATTTTACATTCCCTCCAGCAATGTATAAATGTTCCAGTCTCTCCACAACCTCTCCAACATTTATTATTTTGTGTTTTTTGGATTAATGCTAGTCTTGTTGATGTGAGATGGTATCTCATTGCAGTTTTGACTTGCATTTCTCTACTGGCTAATGTTTGTGAGCATTTCCTCATGTATCTCTTAGCCGCCTGAATATGTTCTTTGATAAAGTGCCTGTTCATATTCCATTTTTTTTTTTTACTTTTTTATTATTTTATTTAATAATTTTTATGTGCTTTAAGTGAAAGTTTACAACTCAAGTCAGTCTGTCACATATAAGCTTATATACACCTTACTACATACTCCCACTTACTCTCCCCCCATGAGTCAGCCCGCTCCCTCCTTCCAGTCTCCCCTTTCATGACAATTTTGCCAGTTTCTAACCCTCTCTACCCTTCTAGAAAGGAGATGCCAATACAGTCTCAAGTGTCCACCTAATACAAGTAGCTCACTCTTCATCAGCATCTCTCTCCAACCCATTGTCCAGTCCCTTCCATGTCTGATGAGTTGTCTTCGGAAATGGTTCTTGTCCTGGGCCAACAGAAGGTTTGGGGACCATGACCGCTGGGATCCCTCTAGTCTCAGTCAGACCATTAAGTCTGGTCTTTTTATGAGAATTTGGGGTCTGCATCCCACTGATCTCCTGCTCCCTCAGGGGTTCTCTGTTGTGCTCCCTGTCAGGGCAGTCATCAGTTGTGGCCGGGCACCATCTAGTTCTTCTGGTCTCAGGATGATGTAAGCCTCTAGTTCATGTGGCCCTTTCTGTCTCTTGGGCTCTTAGTTATCATGTGACCTTGGTGTTCTTCATTCTCCTTTGATCACTGTGGGTTGAGACCAATTGGTGCATCTTAGATGGCCGCTTGTTAGCATTTAAGACCCCAGATGCCAAATTTCAAAGTGGGATGCAGAATGTTTTCATAATAGAATTATCTTGCCAATTGACTTAGAAGTCCCCTTAAGCCATAGTCCCCAAACCCCCGCCCTTGCTCTGCTGACCTTTGAAGCATTCAGTTTATCCCAGAAACTTCTTTGCTTTTGGTCCAGTCCAGTTGAGCTGACCTTCCATATATTGAGTATTGTCCTTCCCTTCACCTAAAGTAGTTCTTATCTACTAACTAATCAGTAAATAACCCTCTCCCACCCTGCCTCCCTCCCCCACTCGTAACCACAAAAGTATATGTTCTTCTCAGGTTTACTATTACTCAAGATCTTATAATAGTGGTCTTATACAATATTTGTTCTTTTGCCTCTGACTAATTTCACTCAGCATAATGCCTTCCAGGTTCCTCCATGTTATGAAATGGTTCGCAGATTCATCACTGTTCTTTATCGATGTGTAGTATTCCATTGTGTGAATATACAACAATTTATTTAACCATTCATCTATTGATGGACACCTTGGTTGCTTTCAGCTTTTTGCTAAACAGAGCTGCAATAAACATGGGTGTGCATATATCTGTTCATGTAAAGGCTCTTATTTTTCTAGGGTATATTCCGAGGAGTGGGATTTTTGGGTTGTATGGTAGTTTATTTCTAAATTTTAAGAAAACGCCAGATAGATTTCCAAAGTGGTTGTACCATTTTACATTCCCACCAGCAGTGTATAAGAGTTCCAATCTCTCCACAGCCTCTCCAACATTTATTCTTTTGTGTTTTTTGGATTAATGCCAGCTTTGTTGGAGTGAGATGGAATCTCATCGTAGTTTTAATTTGCATTTCTCTAATGATCGAGAGCATTTTGTCATGTATCTGTTAGCTGCCGGAATATCTTCTTTAGTGAAGTGTGTGTTCCTATCCTTTGCCCACTTTTTGATTGGGTTGTTTGTCTTTTTGTGGTTGAGTTTTAACAGAATCATATAGATTTTAGAGATCAGGCGCTGGTCGGAGATGTCATAGCTGAAAATTCTTTCCCAATCTGTAGGTGGTCTTTTTACTCTTTTGGTGAAGTCTTTAGATGAGCAGAGGTGTTTGATTTTTAGGAGCTCCCAGTTATCTGGTTTCTCTTCGTCATTTTGGTAATGTTTTGTATTCTGTTTATGCCTTGTATTATGGCTCCTAACATTGTCCCTATTTTTTCTTCCATGATCTTTATTGTTTTAGTCTTTATGTTTAGGTCTTTGATCCACTTGGAGTTAGTTTTTGTGCATGACATGAGGCATGGGTCCTGTTTCATTTTTTTACAAATGGATATCCAGTTAAGGCAGCACGATTTGATAAAAAGGCTATCTTTTCCCCTATTAACTGACACTGGGCCTTGGTCAAATATCAGCTGCTCATATGTGGATGGATTTATATCTGGGTTCTCAATTCTGTTCCATTGGTCTATGTGCCTGTTGTTGTAAGAGTACCAGGCTGTTTTGACTACTGTGGCTGTGTAATAGGTTCTAAATTCAGGTAGATTGAGGCCTCCCACTTTCTTCTTCTTTTTCAGTAATGCTTTGCTTATCCAGGGCTTCTTTCCCTTCCATATGAAGTTGGTGATTTGTTTCTCCATCACATTAAAAAATGTCCTTGGAATTTGGATCGGAAGTGCATTGTACGTATAGATGGCTTTTGGTAGAATAGACATTTTTACTATGTTAAGTCTTCCTATCCATGAGCAAGTTATGTTTTGCCACTTATGTAGGTCCTTTTTAGTTTCTTGCACTAGTACTTTTCTTTGTATAGGTCTTTTACATATTTGGTAAGATTTATTCCTAAGTATTTTATCTTCTTGGGGGCTACTGTGAATGGTATTGATTTGGTGATTTCCTCTTTGATGTTCTTTTTGTTGATGTAGAGTTATCCAAGTGATTTTTATATGTTTATCTTATAATCTGAGACGCTGTAAAACTCTTCTATTAGTTTCAGTAGTTTTCTGGCGGATTCCTTAGGGTTTTCCATGTATAAGATCATGTCATCTGCAAATAGAGATAATTTTACTTCTTCCTTGCCAATCTGAATGCCCTTTATGTCTTTGTCTAGCCTAATTGCTCTGGCTAAGACCTCTAGCACAATGTTGAATAAGAGCAGTGATAAAGAGCATCCTTGTCTGGTTCCTGTTCTTAAGAGTAATGCTTTCAGGCTCTCTCCGTTTAGAGTGATGTTGGCTGTTGGCTTTGTATAGATGCCATTTATTATGTTGACGTATTTTCCTTCAATTCCTATTTTGCTGAGAGTTTTTATCATGAATGAGTGTTGGACTTTGTCAAATGCCTTTTATGCATCAATTGATAAGATCATGTGGTTTCTGTCTTTTGTTTTATTTATATGGTGGATTATATTAATGGTTTTTCTAATATTAAACCAGCCTTGCATAAAATCCCACTTGGTAGTGGTGGATTATTTTTTTGATTTGTTGTTGAATTCTATTGGCTAGAATTTTGTTGAGGATTTTTGCATCTATGTTCATGAAGGATATAAGTCTGTAATTTTCTTTTTTTTGTGGTGTCTTTACCTGGTTTTGGTGTCAGGGATATGGTGGCTTCATAGAATGAGTTAGGCAGTATTCCATCATCTTCTATGCCTGGAAATACCTTTACTAGTAGTGGTGTTAACTCTTCTCTGAAAGTTTGGTAGAACTCTGCAGTAAAGCTGTCCAGGCCAGAGCTTTTTTTTGTTGGCAGTTTTTTGATTACCTTTTCCATCTCTTTTTTTGCTATGGATCTATTTAGTTGTTCTACTTCTGATTGTGTTAGTTTAAGTAGGTAGTGTTTTTTCTAGGAATTCATCCATTTCTTCTAGGTTTGTGAATTTGTTAGATCATATTTTTTGTAATAATCTGATATGATTCTTTTAATTTCAGTTGGGTCTGTTGTGATGTGGCCCATCTCATTTCTTATTCGGGTTCTTTGTTTCCTTTCCTGTTTTTCTTTAGTCAGTCTGGCCAATGGTTTATCAATTTTGTCAATTTTTTAAAAGAATCAGCTTTTGGCTTTGTTAATTCTTTCAATTGCTTTTCCGTTCTCTAATTCATTTAGTTCAGCTCTAATTTTTTATTATTTGTTTTCTTCGGGTGCCTGATGGATTCTTTTGTTGCTCACTTTCTATTTGTTCAAGTTGTAGGGACAGTTCTCTGATTTTCGCTCTTTCTTCTTTTTGTATGTGTGCATTTATCGATATAAATTGGCTTCTGAGCACTGCTTTTGCTGTGTCCCAGAGGTTTTGATAGGAAGTGTTTTCATTCTCATTGCATTCTATGAATTTCTTTATTCCCTCCTTAATGTCTTCTATAACCCAGTCTTTTTTCAGCAGGGTATTGTTCAGTGTCCAAGTATTTGATTTCTTTTCCCTAATTTTTCTGTTATTGCTTTCCACTTTTATAGCCTTGTGGTCTGAGAAGATGCTTTGTAATATTTCAGTGTTTTGGATTCTGCTAAGGTGTGTTTTTTGACCTAATATGTGGTCTATTCTAGAGAATGTTCCATTTGTGCTAGAAAAAAAAGTATACTTTGCAGCTGTTGGGTGGAGTGTTCTGTATAAGTCAATGAGGTCAAGTTGGTTGATGGTAGCAATTAGATCTTCCGTGTCTCTATTGAGCTTCTTACTGGAAGTCCTGTCCTTCTCTGAAAGTGGTGTGTTGAAGACTTCTACTATAATTGTGGAGGTGTCTATCTCACTTTTCAGTTCTGTTAAAGTTTGTTTTATGTATCTTGCAGCCGTGTCATTGGGTGCATAAATATTTAATATGGTTATATCTTTCTGGTAAATTGTCCCTTTAATCATTATGTAGTGTCCTTCTTTATCCTTTGTGGTGGATTTAACTTTAAGGTGTATTTTGTCAGAAATTAATATTGCTACTCCTGCTCTTTTTTGCTTGTTGTTTGCTTGATATTTTTTTTTCCATCCTTTGAGTTTTAGTTTGTTTGTGTCTCTAAGTCTAAGGTGTGTCTCTTGTAGGCAGCATATAGACGGATCGTGTTTCTTTATCCAGTTTGAGACTCTCTATCTCTTTATTGGTGCATTTAGTCCATTTACATTCAGTGTAATTATAGATAAGTATGTTTTTAGTGCCGTCATTTTGATGCCTTTTTATGTGTGTTGTTGACAATTTCATTTTTCCATTTACTTTTTTGTGCTGAGACGTTTTTCTTTGTAAATTGTGTGTTCCTCAGTTTCATAGTATTTGACTTTATGTTTGCTGAGTCGTTATGATTTTCTTGGTTGTTATTTTGAGTTATGGAGTTGTTATACCTCTTTGTGGTTACCTTAATTTTTACCCCTATTTTTCTAAGTAAAAACCTAACTTGTATTGTCCTACATCACCTTATATCCCTCTCCATATGGGAGTTCTATGCCACCTATATTTAGTCCTTCTTTTTGATTATTGTGATCTTTTACATATTGACTTCAATAATTCCCTGTTTTGAGCTTTTTTTTCTTTTTAAAATTAATCTTAATTTGTTTTTGTGATTTCCTATTTGAGTTGATATCAGGATGTTCTGTTCTGTGACCTTGTGTTGTGCTGCTATCTGATCTTATTGGTTTTCTGACCAAAGAATTTCCTTTAGTATTTCTTGTAGCTTTGGTTTTGTTTTTGCAAACTCTCTAAGCTTGTGTTTATCTGTAAATGTTTTAATTTTGCCTTCATATTTTAGAGAGAGTTTTGCTGGATATATGATCCTTGGGTGGCAGTTTTTCTCCCTCAGCGCTCTGTATATGTCATCCATTGCCTTTTTGACTGCGTGGTTTCTGCTGAGTAGTCTGAACTTATTCTTATAGATTTTCCTTTGTAGGAGACCTTTCTTTTATCCCTGGCTGCTTTTAAAATTTTCTCTTTATCTTTGGTTTTGGCAAGTTTGATGATAATATGTCTTGGTGATTTTCTTTTTGGATCAATCTTAAATGGGGTTCGATGAGCATCTTGGATAGATATCCTTTCGTCTTTCATGATGTCAGGGAAGTTTTCTGCCAACAGATCTTCAACTATTCTCTCTGTATTTTCTGTTATCCCTCCCTGTTCTGGGACTCCAATCACATGCAAGTTATTCTTCTTGATAGAATCCCACTTGATTCTTAGGGTTTCTTCATTTTTTTAATTCTTTTATCTGATTTTTTTCAGCTATATTGGTGTCAATTCCCTTGTCCTCCAGACCCTCCACCCTGCATTCCAATTGCTCGAGTCTGCTCCTCTGACTTCATATTGAGTTGTTTAATTCTGTAATTTTACTGTCAGTCTTTTGGATTTCTGAATGCTGTCTCTCTAAGGATTCTCGCAGCTTATTAATTTTTCCACTATGTTCTTGAATAATCTTTCTGAGTTCTTCACCTGCTTTATCAGTGTGTTCCTTGGCTTTTTCTGTGAAAAAAAGATAGCCTTATTTCATTTCTGAGGTCATCCCTGATGTCTTGAAGCATTCTGTAAATTAGTTTTTTATATTCTCCATCTGGCAATTCCAGGATTGTATCTTCATTTGGGAAAGATTTTGATTCTTTACTCTGGGGAGCTGTAGAAGCAATTGTGGTCTGCTTCTTTATGTGGTTTGATATCGACTGCTGTCTCCGAGCAATCTCTAAGATGTTGTAGTGATTTATTCTATATTTGCTCACTGAGTCTTATCTCGTTTTGTTTTCTTTCAATATACATAGGCGGGCTACTAGATTGCACTGTTTTGATTGTTGTAGCCCTTGAATCACTTATGTCCTATTACCAGCTGGTTTGGGCTGTTACCAGGTACATAAGCCTATGAGTCCATTCACTATTCTTGAGTAGAATCTGATTTTGGATCATCAAGTGTGTGGTGCAGACTGTCACCTACCCACCTACAGAAGTTCTGGTAATAGTTGTGTGCACCAGATTCTAGTAGCAGCAGGGGTTCACACTCCAGGGGGTCAGCCTGCTGACAGGCTTCCCTCAAGTGCCAGTGAGGTAGGTGTGTCTCTATTCCTAAAGCACTTTGGTGGGTGGGCTCTGCAGCTGTACCTTAGGCCCCCAATGCAAGTACCTCTACTGATTGGTAGGTGTCACCCTCCTTAGACCCCTAAGGCCAGAGGCTAGGTGGTCTGGGGGGAGCTTCAGCCCTCAGTTCCCTGTTGTGTGTCAGTGAGGGCTCTGTTGAATACACAGGGATATCAGACCTGGGAAACTTGTCTTTCCAGTAATCTGCTAAAACAATTACAGTCAGATCCCTATCAGAATTGCCTTTGCATTATAATAGCCACCTTGTTCCCTGTAGGGATGAAAGCCCAAGACTGTGGATCACATATGTTTGGCTGGAGCTCGTTCTGTGTTTTTAGTCCAATTAGGGAAGGATTTTTGGTCCCTGGGTTTTTTGTAGATGCTTCTCTCAGGCCAGGAGAATGGGTTAGGGAACGACCAAAAAAAGAAAAACCGCTGTGCACTTCACTTTCTGTCTCAGGAGATTCCAATGTTAATGAAGCCGCCTGGGAAGGGGAGGGGAGTGTTCATATAAATAGGAGAGAGTAGCACCCTGGAATATAGACAAAGTTACTTATCTTGCTTGGGATGACTGTTTTATCTGAGATTCCCAAGGGTCGTGTTGACTGCGCTGGCTGGGTTGAGATTGCCCCCCAGGTTCAGGCCCACATCCCATGCTTGTGCTGTCTCAGAAGCTGTGGTCAGTTCCTCCACTCCCAGTCTAAAGCCCAGCGCCAAGGTTCCCCGGCTGGGACGCCACACTCCAGGCTCCAAAACCAGTCTCTGCCTCCCAGTGACTTCTCCTCCTGTCAGCTGCGTCGTTGCGCTGCCTGCGTGCACTGGCTAGGCTTCCTCCGAGGTCACTTCTGGGGGTTAGGGCTGTGTCCCGTGTTTGCGCCGTCTCAGGATGCCGTGCTCAGCTCCCCTGCGCCCAGTCCAAAGCCTGGTGCCGAGGTTTCCTGACTGGGAAGCTGGCTCCAGGCTCTGAAAACAGTCGCTGCTTCCCCGTGGTTGTTCGTTCCCAGTTCCCAGTCTTTGTCAATCAGGTCAACTCTTTAGATCTGTGTTTGGTGGTCAGGTTCATAGATTGTCATGTAAGTGATCGATTCACTTGTTTTTCCAAGTCTTTGTTGCAAGAGGGATCCGAGGTAGCTTCTACCTAGTCAGCCATCTTGGCCCTGCCTCTCATATCCCATGTTTTAATTGGGTTATTTGTCTTTTTGTTATTGAGTACTTGCCATATCATGTAGATTTTAGATAACAGATGCTGATTGGAATTGTCAGAGGGAAAAACTTTTTCCCAGTCTGTAGGTAATCATTTTACTCTTTTGGTGAGGTCTTTGGAGGAACATAGGTATTAGATTTTTTAGGAGCTCCTAGTTATCTAGTTTCTCTTCTGGTGTTTTCTGCATTGTTAGTAATGTTTTGTATACTGTTTATGCCATGTATTAGGGGTCATAGCATTGTCCCTATTTTTTCCATGATTTTTATCATTTTAGATTTTATGTTTAGGTCATTGATCAGTTTTGAGTTAGTATTTGTGCATGGTCTGAGGTATGGGTCTTGTTTCATTTATTTTCAGATGATATTCAGTTATGCCAGCACCATTTAACAAAGACACTGTTTTTTTCCCCCATTTAACTGACTTTGGGCCTTTGTCAAATATCAGCTGCTCATATGTGGATGGATTTATATCTGTTCTATTGTTCTATGCATCTGTTGTTGTACCAGTACCAAGCTGTTTTGATTTCTCTGGCACTATAATATGTTATAAAAGCAGATAGCATGAGGCCTCCCACTTTGTTCCTTTTTTTTTTTTTTTTCAGTAATGCTTTTTTTATCCAGGGCCTCTTTCCTTTCCATATGAAGTTGGTGATTTGTTTCTCCATCTCATTAAAAAAATGTCATTGGTATTTGGATTGTGACTGCATTGTATCTATAGATGTTTTGGGGTGGAATAGACATTTTTACAATGTTGAGTCTTCCAATCCATGAGCAAGGTATGTTTTTCCACTTATGTAAGTCTCTTTTGGTTTCTTGCAGTAGTGTCTTATAGTTTTCTTTGCATATGCCTTTTAAGTCTCTGGTTAGATTTATTCCTAAGTATTTTATCTTCTTGGGGGCTATTGTAAATGGTATTGATTTGTGATATCTTCTTTGATGTTCTCTTTGTTGGTGTAGAGGAATACAACTGATTTTTGTATGTTTATCTTGTATCTTGATGTCCTGCTGAAATGTTCTATTAGTTTCAGTTGTTTTCTTAAGGATTCTTTAGGGTTTTCTGTGTAAAAGACCATGTCATCTGCAAATAGAGATACTTTTACTTCTTCTTTGCAATTTGGATGCCGTTTATTTCTTTATCTAGCCTAACTGCTCTGGCTAGGACCTCCAGCACAATGTTGAATAAGAGTGGGGATAAAGGGCATCCTTGCCTGGTTCCTGATCTCTAGGGAAATGTTTTCAGACTCTGTTCATTTAGGATGATGTTGGCTGTTGGCTTTCTATATAAAAAAAAAAAAATACCCTTTATTATGTTTAGGGATTTTCCTTTTATTCCTATTTTGCTGAGAATTTTTATCATGAATGGGCTTTGGACTTTTTCAAATCCCTTTTCTGCATCAGTTGATAAGAACATGTGGTTCTTTGTTTTATTTATATGATGGATTACATTGATTGTTTTTCTAATGTTGAAACATCCTTGCATACCTGGAATGAATCCCACTTTGCCACGGTGAATTATTTTTTTGATATGTTGTTGAATTCTATTGGCTAGAATTTCCCTAAAGATTTTTGCATCTAAGATCGTGAGGGATATAGGTCTTTAATTTTCTTTTTTTGTGTGCTATCTTTACCTGATTTTGGTATAAAGGACAATGTGACTTCATAGAATGAGTTTGGGAGCATTCCATCCCTTTCTATGCTCTGAAATATCTTTAATAGTAGTGGTGTTTACAGTTCTACTTAAATTTGGTAGAATTCTCCAGTGAAACCATCAAGGACAGGTTTTGTTTTTGTTGGGAGTTTTTAAATTACCTTTTCAATCTCTCTTTAGTTATGAGTTTATTTAGTTGTTCTTCCACTGTTTGTTTTAGTTTAGGTAGGTAGTGTGTTTCTAGAAATTTATCCATTTCTTCTAGGTTTTCAAATTTGCTAGAGTACAATTTTTCATGGTAATCTCATGTGATTCTTTTAATTTCAGTTGGCTATATCGTGATATTGCCCATCTCATTTCTTATTCAGGTTATTTGCTTCATCTCCTGTTTTTCTTTTGTCAATTTGGCCAATGGTTTATTGATTTTGTTAATCTTTTCAAAGAACCAGCTTTTGGTCTTGTTAACTCTTTTGATGGTTTTTCTATTCTCTATTTCATTTAATTCTGCTCTAATTTTTATTATTTGCTTTCTTCTGGTGCCTGAAGGTTTCTTTGTTGGTCTCTTTCTATTTCTTCAAGTTGTAGGGATAATTCTTTGGTTTTGGCCCTTTCTTCTTTTTGGATGTGTGCATTTATTTTTGTAAATTGATGTCTGAGCACTGTTTTAGCTGTGTCCCAAAGATTCTGATAGAAAGTGTTTGCATTCTCATTCAATTCTATGAATTTCTTTTTTTCTGACCTTAATTTTTTCTATAACCCGGTTGTTTTTGAGCAAGGTTTTGTTCACTTTCCATATGTTTGATTTCTTTTGCCTGCTTTTTCTGTTATGGATTCCTACTTTTATGGTAAGAGAGGATTCTTGGTAATATTTCAGTTCTTTGCATTCTGTTAAGACTTGCTTTATGACCTAATATGTGCTCTGTTCTAGAGAATGTTCCCTGTGCCTTGCAAAAGAAAGTACCCTTCTCTGCTGTTGGGAGGAGTGTTCTATACATTTCTACTAGGTCAAGCTCATTGATTTTGGGACTTAGATCTTATGTGTGTTTACTGAGCTTCTTTCTGTATGTTCTGTCCTTCGTCAAAAATGGTATGTTGAAGTCTCCTACTATTATTGTGGAGCTGTCTATCTCGCTTTTCAGTGCTGTTTGAGTTTGTTTTATGTATCTTGAAGTGCTTTCATTGGGTTCGTAAATATTTAATATGGTCATTTCCTCCCGGTATATTGTCCCCTTAATCATTATACAGTGTCCTTCCCTATCCTTTTTGGTGGATTTAACTTTGAAGCCTGTTTTGTCAGAAATGAGTACTGCCACTCAAACTCTTTTTTGATTGTTTTTTGCTTGATATATTTTTTTCCATTCTTTGAGGTTTAGTTTGTTTGTGTCTTTAAGTCTAAGGTGTGTCTTTTCTAGGCGGTATATAGATGGGTTGTGTTTCTTATCCATTCTGCCACTCTCTATTTCTTTATTGGTGCATTTAGTCCATTTACATTCTGAATGATTAGGGATAGGTATGAGTTTAATGCCATCATTTTAATGTGACTTTTTTTTTTTTTTGGCGTTCGTGTCAGTTTCTTTTTTCTACTTAATTTTTTGTGCTGAGTATTTTTTTGCTTTATAAATTGTCTTTTCCACTTTTTCATTGTTGTTGATTTTGTTTTTACTGGGTCTTTAAGTTTTTCTTGTATTTTATTTTGATGTGTAAAATTGTTAGTCTCCTTTGTGGTTACCTTATTATTTACTCCTTTTTTCTAAGTTTAAACCTAACTTTTATCTTTCTGTATAGCCTTGACTGCCTCTCCATATGAAAGATCTATGACTACATTTTTTTAGTCCCTTTTTATTTATTTAATGTTCTCATCTTTTACATAGTGACTTCTCTGTTTTCTTGTTTTAAGCTTTTATTATCTTGATTTATTTTTATGATTTCCCTATCTGGGTTGATATCTGGTTTTTCTGTCCTGTGTTTTATTAATGGGTTGTTATCTGATGTTATTAATTTTCTAACCAGAGGACTCCCTTTAATATTTCTTGCAGTTTGGGTTGGTTTTTGCAAATTCCCTAAAGTTCTCTTCACCTGGAAATGTCCTAATTTCATCTTCATATTTGAGATACAGTTTTGCTGGATATATGATTCTTGACTGGCAATTTTTTTTTCCTTCAACAGTTTTTATATGTCATCCCATTGCCCTCTTGCTTGCATGGTTTCTGCTGAGTAGTCTGAAATTATTCTTATTGACTCTCCTTTGTGACTTTTCCTTTATGCATAGTCGCTCTTCAAGTTATCTCTATGTCTTTGGTTTTGGCAGTTTTGATTATAAATAATGTCTTGGTGACTTTCTTTTGAGATCTACGTTGTGTGGGGTTCAATGAGCATCTTGGATAGATATCTTCCCATCTTTGAAAATATCAGGGAAGTTTTCTGACTACAAATCTTCAACAATTCTCTATGTATTTTCTGTTCTCCCTCCCTGTTCTGGTACTCTAATTACTCATAGGTTATTTCTCTTGATAGAGTTCCCCATGATTTTTAGAGTTTCTACATTTTTTTTAAATTCGTTTATCTTATTTTTCTTTGACTATATTGGTGTCAAGTGTTTTATCTTGAGTCTCACTAATTCTGACTTCCGTTTCCTCAGTCTGCTCCTCCAACTTTCTATTGAGTTCTCTGATTCTGAAATTTTATTGTTAATCTTCTGAATTTCTGATTGCTGTCTCTCTATGGATTCTTGCAACCTGTTAAATTTTTATTATGCCCTTAAATAACCTTCTTAATTTCCTCAACAGCTTTATCTATGTGTTCCTTGGCTTATTCTGCATTTTGCCTGATCTCTTGAAAAGTTCTGTATGTTTTGTATTCTACCTCTGGTAATTCTAGGAATACCTCTTCATCTGGAAGATTCTTTGATTTTTTGTCTTGGGAGCTTGTTGAAGTGATCATGGTCTGCCTCTTTATGTGATTTGATATTGACAGTTGTCTTCAAATCATCTATAAGTTATTATATTAATTTATTTTCTATTTGCTTACTGTGTCCTAGCTTCTTGCTTTGTTTTGTTTTGATATACCCAAATTATCGGAGTTTTTGAAGCTTAATACCTTGTCACCAAATGACTATAGCTTACCAGGTATGAGAGCCAAGGAGTCCGTTCACTTTTCTTGTATGGATTCAGCTCTGGTGTCCAGGTAGTCGGTCACCAAGTGTGTGGTGCAGACTCTCACCTATGATCTTAGAGGAGCAGCGATGATTGCTATATGCACAGATTTCTCGTTGCAGCAGTAGGTCACACTCTGAGCAAGACAGGGAGCTGACCACCATCCCCCAAGTGTCTGTAAGGAAGCTGTGTCCCTGTTCTGTAGGTACACAGGTGGGTGGTGTCTGTGGCTGTACTATAGGCACCCAATGCTTTTAACTGTAAGGGCTGGTATACACCGTTTGTCCTTGGACACCTGTTGCGGTGGCTCAGCAGCATGGGTGGAGCCACCAGACTTCAGGCTCCTGATGTGGGTAGATGAGGACCCTCCTTAATAGGCAGAGCAGTATCAAACATCAAAAATCAGCCTCTCCACTGCACAGTTGAAACAGCTAAAGTCAGACTTTAAGCACATATATGCTTGCATTGTGACAACAAGGGTCTAGTTGCTGAAATGGGGCCACACAGGTCCATGCAGGGGTGAAATTCATTCAAAATCTGTGTTCCACTTGTGGCTGGACAGGAGCTGCTTCCATTCTGAGTTCCCAGTTAGGGGAGCCAGCAGATTATTTTTTCCCCATTTGTTGATTTGTTCCTTCTCCAAGGCCAGGAGAATGGCTCAGCATGCAGCAGGACCTATCTCAGGCCCAGGGAAATTGACTGTCACTGAAGCTGGCTCGGGGCCTGTGGCAGAGGGAGGAGGGGTCAGATAAATGGGAGAGCGTTCTTTCGAGAGGGGAGCTATTCGATCCACACATTGAATTAGGTGTGAGCACTTATCTTATGGCAAGAACTCTGTTCTTCACTGATTCCAAAGGCGTGAGTAGGCTCTGTGCTGCTGGCTCTCTGTGGCTAAGGAAACCACATTCTGAATGCTTCCGCCAGCCCTGCCATGGCCATTGCAGGGGGCCAGGGCTGAGGGGGTCCAGTTCCAGCTGAGTCAGGTCCAGCAGCTCCTCACTGCTTCTGAACCGTCTCTTCCTCTTTCTGCTGCTCAGTCTGATTTCTTAATTTTGCATTCGATGTTCAGGGCTTCTAGCTTGTCATATATACAATCAATTCACTTTTTTTTTTGAGTCTTTGTTGTAAAAGGGACCACTGGATGTGTCTGACTACTCTGCCATCTTAGCCCTGCCCCTCCTTGGCTAATATTTTTTAAAGCTCATTTTTATGAGCTCCTTAGAGTATGTAGCATTCTTAAAATGCTTTACAGGTAAAATCTGATCAAATCTTCACAATAATAAGATAAGAACTAACTTATGTCCAATATTCAGGTTAGGAAACTGAGGCATGAAAAAATAATTTGCTAAATTACACATTGAGAATATTTTTTCTGTTTCGGTCTAGGAAGGTTGACTTTAGAGTCCTCGATCTTAACTACTTTATTATACCACAATGGTTGTCTCTAATTAGACCATGAAATTTTGTTTTTATATTCTTAATACATTACTGCATTCATAAAGATCTATACCTGGCAGTGTATGCAATGGTAAAACTATTCAAATTTAACCTTCCATAAAAATTATTTATCCTCTGTAATACAAGCTTAGAGATGTTGAAGGCTTATATTTATAGATAGAATATAAAAAGGTGTGACAAACAGATTGATACTTTGAAGCAAGAACAGAATTTGGCCTGCCACCACCATAAGGAGAAGGCCTTACTTTCAGTCTTCTTTACCAGGATGAAGGGGATGAAGTATCAGGCCCTGGCTAGTCACCTAAGCAGCTTGTCAGTAATCAAGAATGAGGAGTTGTGAAAGCTCGGGATGGAAGATGGAATCCAAATTCCAACACTCTTGTTTCTGTTATTCCTCTCTTCTAACCCCTGTGGAATAAATGGAATTTCACTCTGGATATTAAAAAAAAAAAAAAAAGTGGTACGTATATAAACAGCTCTTTTATCTCTTCATTGAAGCAAGAAAATTAAATATATTGTGAACTCATATATGAAGCACCCACACTTAGGAAACACTTAAAATGTATGAACACATTGTCTAGTTACCACCACTATCTGTTTCAAAATTTTGCCATCATCACCCTTAAAGAAGCTGAGTGCATACTAAGCAATGACTCCCTCCACCCCTTGTAACCATTAATAAACATTGATTTCTATATATTTTCCTATTCTAGGTATTTCACATAGTGGAATCACACTATATTTGTTCTTTTGTGACTGGCCTAGTTCACTCACCATAATGTTTTCAAAGTTCATCCATATTGTAGCATATACGACTAATATTCCTATATATATACCACATTTTGTTAATCCACTCATTTGTTGATGGACATTTAGTTTTTTTTCCTCCAATCTTTGAGCTATTGTGAATAATGCTGCGTTGCATAATTACTTTTTAATCTCAATGCCTTTTCAATAAAGGAAAGAACATTTTTCAACCATTAAAAAATGGTATGAATTGGGTTTTTGTCAAATGACTATTCATTATTTGTCCTTATTTAAAGCTGATTTCATTTACAACAGAAGATATATTTCTTCCTTTTTTTTTTTTTCAAGTTTACATATCCCTAAAAGAATATGATTTTTTTTTAAAAAAAATCCATACTTACTGAATAGAGACTTGGGGAACTTGGTGTATACAAGCTCCAGAATATTCAGCATTTCCCAAGGCAACCATGAAAAGACTGTCATTTTTGTTGCCCGTCAGTCCAGCTCTGTACAGTGATTGTAATGTGATATTTACAGGGCTATGTAACTGTTAATGTTGTGTGTCAACTTGGCTAGGCTATCAGTCTCACTAGTTTGGCAGGTGTGCTTCATTGATGTAATCACGTTCAATTTTTTGAACGTGAAAGGGAGTTTCTTTGGGTGTGTGGCCTGCCTCCAGTATGTCAGTGGATGTTCCGGCAGAGCTACTTTTGTCTCTCTACCCTGCTATCTTCTTGTTGTCTGACCTCCAGTTCTTGAGACTTAAGCCTGCAGAAGTCTCCAGCCTGCTGCCCAAACTTGGATTTGGAATTTGCCAGGCCCTGCAATTGCATGAGCCATTTTCTTGAAGTAAATCCTTCTCTTTGTATTTATATATGCTTCCCTGGTTTTACTCCTCTAGAGAACCCAGACTGAGACAGGTTATTTGCTCTCTCTGTCTCTGTGTGTGTCTCTGTCTCTTTCTACACACACACACACACACACAGGCACACGCTTCAGTGTACTCAAAAGTACCTTTTCCAAATCCTTAATAATAAATGAACATTCAAAAATATAAGTGTACACACTAAATACTGGAAAAATTATGAAGAAATGTAAAAGGCTACGGGTTGTTTTTTCTGATATTCCAGCATCATTATTAGGGAAAAAAGTAATTCAAATGCAAATTACCACATTGGCATAATTAAGGAAATTGCTAATCCATATTGTAGCACAAATATGAGTGCTAGACTTTTTTAGACACTGCTTTTGTTGTTGCTGTTAGTTGCTGTTGAGTCAAGTTCTGCTCATAGGACTCAAGAGTAGAACTGCTTCATAGGTTTTTCAAGGCTGTGACCATGTGGAAGCACATTTCTAGCCCTGTCTTCTAAGGCACCTCTGGGTAGGATCAAACTACCAGCCTTTCAGCTAGTAGTTGAGCACTTAACCATTTGTGTCATTAAGGGACTCCTTAGGGACAATACTGGCATAGCTCTTATGAAGAACACTTTCATTATACTTATGAAATGCATACAAAATGTGTAGAATTTTTGTTACATTACTGATATCTATTAAAAATATCTTTCCAGAAAATTATCAGTTATATGGGCAGATAAATAATAATGGAAATATGTTTATCACATTTTTAGTTGTAGCACCAAGAAGTAGAAATAGTATTAATGAGAATAACAATTTTTATGTGTTATAATATCTGTAGATGCATTTGCTTTATGACAGAATGCTATAAAATGAATTTTAAAAAAGAACAAAAAACCAAACCCACTGCCATTGAATCAATTCCATCTCAGTGACCTTACAGGACAGATGGGAACTGTCCCATAGGGTTTTCGAGACTGTAAATCTTTACAAAAGCTGAATGCCACATCTTTCTCCCACAGAGGTACTGGTGGTTCGGAACCGCCTGCCTTTCAGTTATCAGGGTAATGTTTTAATCGCTGCACCACTAGAGTTCCCATAAAATGAATGATATTCTTGTTAGGTGCTGTCAAGTCAGTTCAGATTCTTAGTAGCCCCATGTAAACAGAATCAACACTGCCCAGTCCTGCACCATCCTCATAATCTTTGTTATGCTTGAGCCCATTGTTGAAGCCACTATGTCAATTCATCTTGTTGAGGGTCTTCCTCTTTTTTGCTGTACCTCTACTTTATCAAGTATGAAGTCCTTCTCCAGGGACTGGTCCCACCTGATAACAAGCCTAAAACCAGTGAGAAGACTCACCATACTAGCTTCCAAGGAGCATTCTGGTTATACTTTTTCCAAGACAGATTTTGTTTTCTGGCAGTCAGTGGTATATTGAATATTCTTCCTCAACACCATAATTCAAAGGCATCAATTCTTCTTCAGTCTTCCTTATTAATTGTCTAGCTTTTGCTTGCAGATGAGGCTATTGAAAACACCATGGTTTGAGTCAGACACATTTATTTTTTTATTAATTTTATTAAGCATCAAGTGAATGTTTACAAATCCAATCAGTCTGTCACATATAAGTTTACATATATCTTTCTCCTTATTCCCACTTGCTCTTCCCCTATTGAGTCAGCCCTTCCAGTCTCTCCTTTCGTGACAATTTTGCCAGCTTCCCACTCTCTCTATCCTCCCATCCCCCCTCGAGACAAGAGTTGCCAACACACTCAAGTGTCCGCCTGATATAATTAGCTCACTCTTCATCAGCATCTCTCTCCCACCCGCTGACCAGTCCCTTTCATGTCTGATGAGTTGTCTTCGGGGATGGTTCTTGTCCTGTGTCAACAGAAGGTCTGGGGAGCATGGCCGCCGGGATTTCTCTAGTCTCAGTCAGACCATTAAGTATGGTCTTTTTATGAGAATTTGGGGTCTGCATCCCACCGATCTCCTGTTCCCTCAGGAGTTCTGTGTTGTGCTCCCTGTCAGGGCAGTCATCGATTGTGGCCGGGCACCAACTAGTTCTTCTGGTCTCAGGATGATGTAGGTCTCTGGTTCATGTGGCCCTTTCTGTCTCTTGGGCTCTTAGTTGTCGTGTGATCCTGGTGTTCTTCATTTTCCTTTGCTCCAGGTGGGTTGAGACCAATTGATACATCTTAGATGGCCGCTTGTTAGCATTTAAGACCCCAGATGCCACATTTCAAAGTGGGATGCAGAATGTTTTCATAATAGAATTATTTTGCCAATTGACTTAGAAGTCCCCGCAAACCATGTTCCCCAGACCCCCGCCCCTGCTCCGCTGACCTTTGAAGCATTCATTTTAGCCCGGAAACTTCTTTGCTTTTGGTCCAGTCCAATTGATCTGACCTTCCATGTATTGAGTGTTGTCTTTCCCTTCACCCAAAGCAGTTCTTATCTACTGATTAATCAATAAAAAACCCTCTCCCTCCCTCTCTTCCTCCCCACTTCGTAACCACAAAAGTATGTGTTCTTCTCAGTTTTTACTATTTCTCAAGATCTTATAATAGTGGTCTTATACAATATTTGTCCTTTTGCCTCTGACTCATTTCAATCAGCATGATGCCTTCCAGGTTCCTCCATGTTATGAAATTTTTCACAGATTCGTCACTGTTCTTTATCGATGCATAGTATTCCATTGTGTGAATATACCACAATTTATTTACCCATTCATCCGTTGATGGACACCTTGGTTGCTTCCAGCTTTTTGCTATTGTAAACAGAGCTGCAATAAACATGGGTGTGCATATATATGTTTGTGTGAAGGCTCTTGTATCTCTAGGGTATATTCCGAAGAGTGGGATTTCTGGGTTGTATGGTAGTTCTATTTCTAACTGTTTAAGATAACGCCTGATAGATTTCCAAAGTGGTTGTACCATTTTACATTCCCACCAGCAGTGTATAAGAGTTCCAGTCTCTCCGCACCCTCTCCAACATTTATTATTTTGTGCTTTTTGGATTAATTCCAGCCTTGTTGGTGTGAGATGGAATCTCATCGTAGTTTTAATTTGCATTTCTCTAATGGCTAATGATCATGAGCATTTTCTCATGTATCTGTTGGCTGCCTGAATATCTTCTTTAGTGAAATGTGTGTTCATATCCTTTGCCCATTTCTTGATTGGGTTGTTTGTCTTTTTGTGGTTGAGTTTTGACAAAATCATGTAGATTTTAGAGATCAGGCGCTGGTCTGAGATGTCATAGCTGAAAATTCTTTCCCAGTCTGTAGGTGGTCTTTTTACTCTTTTGGTGAAGTCTTTAGATGAGCATAGGTGTTTGATTTTTAGGAACTCCCAGTTATCGGGTTTCTCTTCATCATTTTTGGTAATGTTTTGTATTCTGTTTATGCCTTGTATTAGGGCTCCTAGGGTTGTCCCAATTTTTTCTTCCATGATCTTTATCGTTTTAGTCTTTATGTTTAGGTCTTTGATCCACTTGGAGTTAGTTTTTGTGCATGGTGTGAGGTATGGGTCCTGTTTCATTGTTTTGCAAATGGATATCCAGTTATGCCATCACCATTTGTTAAAAAGACTATCTTTTCCCCAATTAACTGACACTGGGCCTTGGTCAAATATCAGCTGCTCATACGTGGTTGGATTTATATCTGGGTTCTCAATTCTGTTCCATTGGTCTATGTGCCTGTTGTTGTACCAGTACCAGGCTGTTTTAACTACTGTGGCTTTATAATAGGTTCTGAAATCAGGTAGAGTGAGGCCTCCCACTTTCTTCTTCTTTTTCAGTATGCTTTGCTTATCCGGGGGTTCTTTCCCTTCCATATGAAATTGGTGATTTGTTTCTCTAACCCCTTAAAATATGACATTGGAATTTGGATCAGAAGTGCGTTATATGTATAGATGGCTTTTGGTAGAATAGAGATTTTTACTATGTTAAGTCTTCCTATCCATGAGCAAGGTATGTTTTTCCACTTAAGTATGTCCTTTTGAATTTCTTGTAGTAGAGATTTGTAGTTTTCTTCGTATAGGTCTTTTACATCCTTGGTAAGATTTATTCCTAAGTATTTTATCTTCTTGGGGGCTACTGTGAATGGTAGTGATTTGGTGATTTCCTCTTCAGTGTTCTTTTTGTTGATGTAGAGGAATCCAAGTGATTTTTGTATGTTTATTTTATAACCTGAGACTCTGCCAAACTCTTCTATTAGTTTCAGTTGTTTTCTGGAGGATTCCTTAGGGTTTTCTGTGTATAAGATCATGTCATCTGCAAATAGTGATAACTTTACTTCCTCCTTGCCAATCCGGATACCCTTTATTTCTTTGTCTAGCCTAATTGCCCTGGCTAGGACTTCAAGTACGATGTTGAATTAGAGCAGTGATAAAGGGCATCCTTGTCTGGTTCCCGTTCTCAAGGGAAATGCTTTCAGGTTCTCTCCATTTAGAGTGATATTGGCTGTTGGCTTTGCATAGATGCCCTTTATTATGTTGAGGAATTTTCCTTCAATTCCTATTTTGGTAAGAGTTTTTATCATAAATGGTTGTTGGACTTTGTCAAATGCCTTTTCTGCATCAATTGATAAGATCATGTGGTTTTTATGTTTTGTTTTATTTATGTGATGGATTACATTAATGATTTTTCTGATATTAAACCAGCCTTCCATACCTGGTATAAATCCCACTTGATCATGGTGAATTATTTTTTTGATGTGTTGTTGGATTCTATTGGCTAGAATTTTGTTGAGGATTTTTGCATCTATGTTCATGAGGGATATAGGTCTATAATTTTCTTTTTTTGTAATGTCTTTACCTGGTTTTGGTATCAGGGAGATGGTGGCTTCATAGAATGAGTTGGGTAGTATTCCGTCATTTTCTATGCTTTGGAATACCTTTAGTAGTAGTGGTGTTAACTCTTCTCTGAAAGTTTGGTAGAACTCTGCAGTGAAGCCGTCCGGGCCAGGGCTTTTTTTTGTTCGGAGTTTTTTGATTACCGTTTCAATCTCTTTTTTTGTTATGGGTCTATTTAGTTGTTCTACTTCTGAATGTGTTAGTTTAGGTAGGTAGTGTTTTTCCAGGAATTCATCCATTTCTTCTAGGTTTTCAAATTTGTTAGAGTACAATTTTTCGTAGTAATCTGAAATGATTCTTTTAATTTCATTTGGTTCTGTTGTGATGTGGTCCTTCTCGTTTCTTATTCGGGTTATTTGTTTCCTTTCCTGTATTTCTTTAGTCAGTCCAGCCAATGGTTTATCAATTTTGTTAATTTTTTCAAAGAACCAGCTTTTGGCTTTGTTAATTCTTTCAATTGTTTTTCTGTTCTCTAATTCATTTAGTTCAGCTCTAATTTTTATTATTTGTTTTCTTCTGGTGCCGGATGGGTTCTTTTGTTGCTCACTTTCTATTTGTTCAAGTTGTAGGGACAGTTCTCTGATTTTGGCTCTTTCTTCTTTTTGTATGTGTGCATTTATCGCTATAAATTGGCCTCTGAGCACTGCTTTTGCTGTGTCCCAGAGGTTTTGATAGGAAGTATTTTCATTCTCGTTGCATTCTATGAATTTCCTTATTCCCTCCTTGATGTCTTCTATAACCCAGTCTTTTTTCAGGAGGGTATTGTTCATTTTCCAAGTATTTGATTTCTTTTCCCTAGTTTTTCTCTTATTGATTTCAAGTTTAATTGCCTTGTGGTCTGAGAAGATGCTTTGTAATATTTCGATGTTTTGGACTCTGCAAAGGTTTGTTTTATGACCTAATATGTGGTCTATTCTAGAGAATGTTCCATGTGTGCTAGAAAAAAAAGTATATTTTGTAGCAGTTTTGTGGAGAGTTCTGTATAAGTCAATGAGGTCAAGTTGGTTGATTGTTGTAAGTACATCTTCCGTGTCTCTGTTGAGCTTCTTACTGGATGTCCTGTCCTTCTCCGAAAGTGGTGTGTTGAAGTCTCCTACTATAAATGTGGAGGTGTCTATCTCACTTTTCAATTCTGTTAAACTTTGATTTATGTATCTTGCAGCCCTGTCATTGGGTGCATAAATATTTAATATGGTTATGTCTTCCTGATCAATTGTCCCTTTTATCATTATATAGTGTCCTTCTTTATCCTTTGTGGTGGATTTAAGTCTAAAGTCTATTTTGTCAGAAATTAATATTGCTACTCCTCTTCTTTTTTGCTTATTGTTTGCTTGATATATTTTTTTCCATCCTTTGAGTTTTAGTTTGTTTGTGTCTCTAAGTCTAAGGTGTGTCTCTTGTAGGCAGCATATAGATGGATCGTGTTTCTTTATCCAGTCCGTGACTCTCTGTCTCTTTATTGGTGCATTTAGTCCATTTACATTCAGCGTAATTATAGATAAATAAGTTTTTAGTGCTGTCATTTTGATGCCTTTTCATGTGTGTTGTTGGCCATTTCATTTTTCCACATACTTTTTTGTGCTGAGATGTTTTTCTTGGTAAATTGTGAGATCCTCATTTTCATAGTGTTTGACTTTATGTTAGTTGAGTCGTTACGTTTTTCTTGGCTTTTATCTTGAGTTATGGAGTTGTTATACCTTTTTGTGGTTACCTTATTATTTACTCCTATTTTTCTAAGTAAAAACCTAACTTGTATTGTTCTATATCGCCTTGTATCACTCTCCATCTGGCAGTTCAATGCCTCCTGTATTTAGTCCCTCTTTTTGATTATTGTGATCTTTTACCTATTGGCTTCCATGATTCCTTGTTATGTGTATTATTTTATTTATTTATTTTTTTAATTAATCTTAATTTGTTTGTTTTTGTGATTTCCCTATTTGAGTTGATATCAGGACGTTCTGTTTTGTGACCTTGTATTGTGCTGGTATCTGATATTATAGGTTTTCTGACCAAACAATATCCTTTAGCATTTCTTGTAGCTTTGGTTTGGTTTTTGCAAATTCTCTAAACTTGTGTTTATCTGTAAATATCTTAATTTCGCCTTCATACTTGAGAGAGAGTTTTGCTGGATATAAGATCCTTGGCTGGCAGTTTTTATCCTTCAGTGCTCTGTATATGTCGTCCCATTCCCTTCTTGCCTGTATGGTTTCTGCTGAGTAGTCTGAACTTATTCTTATTGATTCTCCCTTGAAGGAAACCTTTCTTTTCTCCCTGGCTGCTTTTGAAATTTTCTGTTTATCTTTGGTTTTGGCGAGTTTGATGATAATATGTCTTGGTGTTTTTCTTTTTGGATCAGTCTTAAATGGGGTTCGATGAGCATCTTGGATAGATATCCTTTCGTCTTTCATGATGTCAGGGAAGTTTTGTGTCAGGAGTTCTTCAACTATTTTCTCTGTGTTTTCTGTCCCCCCTCCCTGTTCTGAGACTCCAATCACCCGCAGGTTATCCTTCTTGATAGAGTCCCACATGATTCTTAGGGTTTCTTCATTTTTTTTAATTCTTTTATCTGATTTTTTTTCAGCTATGGTGGTGTTGATTCCATGGTCCTCCAGATGTCCCAGTCTGCATTCTAATTGCTCGAGTCTGCTCCTCTGACTTCCTATTGCGTTGTCTAAGTCTGTAATTTTATTGTTAATCTTTTGGATTTCTACATGCTGTCTCTCTATGGATTCTTGCAACTTATTAATTTTTCCACTATGTTCTTGAATAATCTTTTTGAGTTCTTCAACAGTTTTATCAGTGTGTTCCTTGGCTTTTTCTGCAGTTTGCCTTATTTCGTTTGCGATGTCTTGAAGCATTCTGTAAATTAGTTTTTTATATTCTGTATCTGATAATTCCAGGATTGTATCTTCATTTGGGAAAGATTTTGATTCTTTTGTTTGGGGGGTTGGAGAAGCTGTCATGGTCTGCTTCTTTATGTGGTTTGATATGGACTGCTGTCTCCGAGCCATCACTGGGAAACTAGTTTTTCCAGAAAATACGCTAAAAAAAAAATGCAGTCAGATCCCTATCAGAGTTCTCCCTCTGGCTCAGGCTATTCGGGTGTCAATGAATCCGCCTGGGGAGGGTGGGGGAGGGATCAGAGAGATAGAAGAGTAGCACCTCAGAATATAGCCAGAGTTGCTTGTCTTGCTTGGAATGACTGTTATATCTGAGATTTCCACGGGGCGCATCGCCTATGTGTGCTGGCTGTGTGGAGATTGCCCCTGGTGGGTCTGGCCCGCTGGAGTCACGGTCAGATCCCCACGTCCAGCATCAAGGTTCCCCTACTGGGACGGTGCACTCCCGACTCCAAAATCAGTCGCTGCCTCCCGGGGACTCCCCATCCCGCCAGCCGCATCGCCACGCCGCCCCCCGTGAACTGGCTGGGCCCCCCCCGGGTCAGCTCAGGCGAATGGAGCAGCTCCCCGTGCCTGCGCCGCGACTGCGCGTCCTGGCTGGAACACCGCTCTCCCCACTCCAAGACCAGTCGCTGCACCCTGGGGACCTCCCCCACCGGCCGTGTTGCCATGCCGCCCAAGCGTACCTGTTGGCCCCCCCCCCAGGGCTAGTTCAGGGGGATGGAGCAGCTCGCCACGCCTATGCCGTGCCTGCGCCCAGTTAAAATTCCGGCGGGACGGTTCCCCAGGTGGGACTCCGCTCTTCCCGCTCCAAGACCCGTCACTGTCTCCCGGGGACTTCTCCCACCGGCTGCGTCACCACGCCACCCATGCGAACTGGCTGGGCCCCCTCCCGGAATGAGTTAGGGGGCCAGGGCTGGGCCCCTTGTTTGTGTCGTCTGCCCCCCTGGGCTCTGCCCCAAATCAGGCACCGAAGGTCACCTGACTGGTACGCTGGCTCCAGGCTCTGAAAACAATCGCTGCCTTCCCGTATTTGTTCGTTCTCCTTCTCTAAATCTGTGTTTGTTGTTCAGGGTTCGTAGATTGTTATGTATGTGATCAATTCACTTGTTTTTCCGAATCTTTGTTGTAAGAGGGATCCGCGGTAGCATCCACCTAGTCCGCCATCTTGGCCCCGCCTCCCACATTGTTTTTTGACTCTTTAAGAGGACTTTTGCAACGGATTTGCCCAGTGCAAAGCATCTTTTGATTTCTTGACTGCTGTTTCCATGGGCATTGATTGTGGATCCAAGTAAAATAAGATCCTTGAGAACTTTAATCTTTTCTCCGTTTATCATGATGTTGCTTATTGGTTCAGTGGTGAAGATTTTTGTTTCTTTATGTTGAGTTGTAATCCATCCTGAAGGCTGCAGCCTTTGATCTTCATCCATAAGTGCTTTCAACCCTCTGCATTTTCAGCAAGGAAGCTGTGTCATCTGCATATCACAGGTTGTTATTGAGTCCTTCTCCAATCCTGATGCCCTGTTCTTTTTCATATAATTCACCTTGTTGGATTATTTGCTCAGCATTCAGATTGAATAAGTTGATGAAAGAATACAACCCTGATGCATACCTTTCCTGTCTCTCAACCATACAGTATCCCCTTCTTCTGTTGGAATGACTGCATCTTTGTCCATGTACAGGTTCCACATGAGCACGATTAAGTGTTCTGCAATCCCTATTCTCTGCAATGTTATCCATATTTTGTTATGATCCGCACAGTCCAATGTCTTTGCATAGTCATTGAAATACAGTTAATATATTTTTGTGGTATTTTCTGCTTTCAGCCAGGATCCACCTGACATCAGCATGATATCCTTTATTCTACATTCTCTTCTGAATCTGGCTTGAATTTATGGCAGTTCCCTGTCGATGTACTGCTGCTAATGCTTTTGAATGATCTTCAGCAAACTTTTACTTGTGTGTGACAGTAATGATATTATTCTATAATTTCTGCATTTGGTTGGTTCGCATTTCTTGTGGATAGGCATAAATATGAATCTCTTCCAGTCAGTTGGCCAGGTAGCTGTCTTCTAAATTTCTTGGGATACGTGAGTGAGTTCTACCAGTGTTTGCATCCCTTTGTAGAAACATTTCAATTGATATTCCATCGATTTCTGGAGCCCTTGTTTTTGACAATGTCTTCAGAGCAGCTTGGACTTCTTCCTTCAGTACCATTGCTTCTTGATCATATATGACCTCCTGAAATAGTTGAACATTGTCCAATTCTTTTTGGTATAGTGATGCTGGGTATTTCTTCCATCTTCTTTTGAGACTTTACATGTCTTTCAGTAGTTTGCCCACAGAATCCTTCAGCATTGCAACTGGATACTTAAATGTTTTTCTCCAGTTCTTTTGACTTAAGAAATGCCCAGTGTGTTCCTCTCTTGTGGGTTTCTAACTCTAGGTCTTTGCACATTTCATTATAATACCTTACTTTGTCTTCTCAAGCTGCCTTTTGAAATCTTCTGTTCAGCTCTTTTACTTCATCATTTCTTCTGTTTGCTTTAGCTACTCAGTGTTCAAGGGCAAGTTTCAGAGTCTCTAGTGATAGCCACTTTGGTCTTTTCTTTCTTTCCTATCTTTTAAATGACCTCTTTATGTATGATGTCCTTGATGTCATCCCACAACTCATCTGGTCTTCGGTCATTAGTGTTCATTACATTGAATATATTCTTGAGATGGTCTCTAAACTCAGGTGAAATATACTCAAGGCTGTGCTTTCGCTTCAGTGGAGTTGTTCTAGTTTTCTTCAGCTTCAACTTGAACTCTCATATGAGTAAAAGATGGTTTGTTCTGCAGTTGGCCTCTGGCCTTGTTCTAACTGATGATATTGGGCTTTTCCATTGTCCCTTTCCATAGATGTAGTGGATATGATTCCTGTGTATTTCATACCGCAAGTTCCATTTGTATAGTTTATAATGTTAAAAAAATGTACTTGCAATGAAGAAGTCTTTGGTTTTGCAGTATTGTGTCATGTGATCTCTAGCATCATTTCTATCACCAAGACTATATTTTCCAACTGCCGATCCATCTCCTTTGTTTCCAACTTTCATATTCCAATCACCAGTAATTATCAATGCATCTTGATTGCATGTTTCATCAATTTCATACTGGAGGAATTGGTAAAAATCTTGACTTTTTTCATCTTTGGCCTTAGTGGTTGGTATATAAATTTGAATAATAGTTATATTAACTGTTGATCCCTGTAGGCATGTTGATATTGTCCTATCACTGACAGCATTGTGCTTCAGGACAGATCTTGAAATGTTGTTTTTGGTTATGAATGCAACACCATTGCGCTTAAATTTGTCATTCCCATCATAGTAAACCATATGGTTGTCTGATTCAAAATGGCATATACCAGTCAATTTCAGCTCACCAATGCCTGGGATATTGATGTTTATGCATTCCATTTCTTTTTTGAAGACTTGTAATTTTTCTAGATTCATAATTCATACATTCCATGTTCCTATTTTTAATGAATATTTATAGCTGTTTCTTCTCATTTTGAGTCGTGCCACATCAGCAAATGCAGGTCCCTAATGCTTGACTCCATTCCCATCATCAAGGTCTACGCTATTCTGAGGAGGCAACTCTTTCCAGTTGTCTTTTGAGTGTCTTCCAATGTAAGGGGCTCATCTTCCAGCACTGTATCATACAATGTTTTGCTGCTCTTCATAAGTTTCATAAGTTTTCACTGGCTAATTTTCAGAGTAGATGCTACATCCTTCTTCCTAGTCTGTTTTGGTCTGGAAGATCAGCTAAAACCTTGCCAGCCGCGTGGTTGACCCTGCTGGTACTTGAATACTGGTGGCATAGCTTCCAGCATCACATGAACATGCAAACCAACACAGTACAACAAACTGACAGATGCATGAGTATAAAATAAATTTGTTAAAATAGAAAAAAAATTAATAACGATGATATTTTATAATATATTTTTATTATATATATATAAATATACATGCACAAATAGTAGCATATAAACACGACAAACACTTGTGCCAATTGGCCCTGGACAGTCTTGGGTTATGTCTTTTGCCCTAGTGTAACTGTTAAAAGTGTCTTATTTTAGATGACAAATTTAATGGTCAGTTTGTGTATAAATTAAAAATGCATAATGGTTATCTCTAAATAGTAGTATTAGTTCTCTTTCAAGTTTTCTGAATTTAACCATTTTTCTACAGTGGAAATTTGTTACTAGTATGAGAAGAATAATTAATGTGTTTTCTATTTTAAATTATCCCTCTTGCTAAATGTTAATCCTCTAGCATCTCTTGTCTTTCTTCTCTGTGAAGAATGGCCTAGTTTTATCCTCAAACAATCAGCCTCCCAGTTTGCAAGAGAGGCTCTATGCAATATAAAGTAAATCATGAACTAGCAATAGGTGAAAAAAGAAACCCAAAATATTCAATTCAGTTATTTTCCAGAATCAGAGTTATTTTATATATATATATGTATATGTATGTATGTGTGTGTATATATATATATAATATGAATTGGTACATGTAATTTATCATTATACTTCTAACTTCTGTTTTGGGGAGGGTGCAGAGCAACATGTACTGTGATGCAGGAAAAAAAAATAACATAACCACTGGTTCCTTCTCAGACATTTCATTAGATTTGGCTTACTGTTGTTTTCTAAGCTACCTTCAGATATACTTCATACCTCCAGTCTCTAATCTGGAGATTATGGAGCTGAGTTTCTTTGATTCTTATTTAACTTTGTACTAATGTTACATACTGTATTGTGTCACCCAAAAATATGTGTTGTACATTCTATCCTTTACACCTGTGGTTATAATCCCATTTGGGGATGGTTAGTCTTTGCTATGTTAATGAGACAGGATTCGTGTAGGGTGTGTCTTTCGAGTCCATCTCTTTTGAAATATAAAAGAGATTAAACAAGCAAGTAAGAGAAAAAGATATGGGGGAAGAGAGATGCCAGGCCACATGAAGATTGCCAGGAACAGAAGCTCAGAAGAAACAAGGAACTTCCTCCAGAGCTGAAAGAGACAGAAAGCCTTCCCCTAGAGTTGGCACTCTGAATTTGGGCTTCTAGCCTTCTAAACTGAGAGAAAATAAATTTCTGTTTGTTTAAGCCACCATTCGTACTATTTGTGTTATGGCAGCACTCGATAACTAAGACAAAAATTGCTATTAAGAAGTGGATGTGTTCTATAACAAATACCTACATTGTGGAAGTGGTTTTGAAATTGCATAATGGGTGGGGGCTAGAAGAATTTTAAGGTGCCTATTTTTTTAATAGTAAAAGGTTAGATTGCCTTGAAAAGACTGTTGGTACAATTATGGATGTCAAAGGCAATTCTGGTGAGGGCTCAGAAGGAAGTGAGAGCTATAGAGAAAGTCTCTGTTGTCTTAGAGAAATAAACATGGTGCCAGCAGCAGAGCATTGCTAGAAATGCGGACAGTGAAATGTGCTTTCGGTGTGGTTTTAAAAGAAAATGGTGAGCATGTGATTGGACAATGCAGGAAAGGTAATGCTTTTGATGCAGTGGCAAGGAACTTGTCTGAATTATGCTCAAATGTTTGGTGGAAGATAGAACTTGTAAGTAATGAACTTGGATATTTGGCTGAGGAGACTTCTAAGCAAGATCTTAAAGAGGTCACATCATTTCTCCTTGCCATTTATATAGAATGAGAGAGGAAAGAGAGGAACTTAAAAATGAACTGAGTGAAATGAAAGCAACATTTAAAGATTTGGAAAAATCTCTTGTACAAACTAAAGACATGTGTCCTTGAATTTTCACCAAAGACATGGCTACACAATCGTTTGCTAAAGAGACCAAACCTGTGTCTGATGGATCTAACCAATGACCACAGCAGAAAACCCATCAGCTTAGATTGAAGAGGACAGAGAAAGACGAAAGGAAAGAACACTGTCTGCTTCTTGGAATTCTACAGACAAGAAACAAGCCAAGGGAGCTACATCGCTTGTCTTCTAAGAAAAAAAAAAAAAAAGAGCCATCCCTGGAGCAGCTCAGAGATCAGCAGAACTGTTGAAAGGAACACAGAAAACAGAGCTGCCTCGGTCTCAAAGGGTGGGGCCATGGCCTCAGGCATCTCAAAGGGTGGGGCTATGGCATCCTAGGTTTTAAACAGTGAGATCACCACCAACTTGGTTCCAGAGTGTGAAGCTGCCATTTTGTTTGGCCAAGAAAATGAGGCTGCTGCCCAAAGCTGAGGGGAGTGGGAGTGCCATATCCAAGTGTCAGAAGAATGGGGCATGCCAGTGTTGAACAGGTAGGGTGGACTAGGAGAATGGGGCTACCCAAAACCAAGGGAGTAGAGTTGCCATCCCAGTGGACCTGGAAAGTGAAGCTGAAGTCCAGGGTTGAGGTGCCTCCAGCAAAAAATCAGAAAGCATGGCCAACACCCATAGTCTGGATGGCAGGGTCATTGCCTAGGTGGTCTCAGAGAAGACAGGATTATTTTCAAGCCTTGAGAGCTAATTTAAAATTTTCTGCTGAATTTTAGACTTTCTTGGTGCCTGTTATTCCTTCTTTCCTTCTGATTTCTCCCATTTTTAATGGAAATGTCTAACATGTGCCTGTTCCAACATTGTACTTTGGGAGCAGATAACTTGTATTCTAGATTTCATAGGTTCACAGAGGGAGAGAAATTTTGCTGCAGGGTGAAATTTGGATCTGGAGTTAATTTAAGACTTTTGGGATAATGTGATGAGGTGAATGTGTTTTGCATGTGGCTAGAACATGAATTTTGGGGGGCCAAAAAATGGAAAGTTATGGATTGAATAGTGTCCTCCCAAAAATGTGTGTTGTATATCCTAACGTCTATGCTGTGGTTATAATCCCATTTGGGAATGGGTTTTCTTTGTTAAGTTAATAAAACAGGAACAGTGTACAAGGTGTCTTGAGTCAATCTCTTTTGAGACATTAAAGAGATTAAATAAGCAATCAAGAGAAGCAGATACTGCAGGAGAGAGATGCCAAGCTACATGAAGACTGCCTTGGACCAGAAGCTCAGAAGAGACAAGGACCTTCCTCCAGAGTCAACGGAGGAAAAAAGCCTTCCTCTAGGGCTGGCACCTTGAATTTGGACTTCTAGCCTCCTAAACTATGGAATAGACCATCAATTGCTCATATGCAAGTTCAAGTTGAAGCTGAAGAAAATTAAAACAAGCCCACAACAGCCAAAATACAACCTTGAGTATACCCTACATGAATTCAGAGGCCATCTCAGGAATAATTTTACACACTGAACATTAAAGACTGAAGACCAGATCAATTACGGAACGAATTCAAGGACATCACACATGAAGAAAGCAAAAAGTCAATAAAAAGACAGAAAAGACCAAAATGGTTATCACCAGAGACTCTGAAGCTTGCTTATGAACATAGCACAGTTAATGCAAACAGAAGAAATGATGAAACAAAAGCGATGAATAGAAAATTTCAAAGGGTGGATCCAGAAGACAAGGTGAAGCATTATAATGACATGTGCAAAGACCTGGAGTTAGAAAAAGAAAAGCGAAGGATACACTCAGCATTTCTCAATTTGAAAGAACTGAAGAAAAAAATTCAAGCCTCGAGTTGCAATATTGAAGGATTCTATGGGGGAAAATATTGAACAACACAGGAAGCTTCAAAAGAAAATGGAAAGAATAAACAGAGTCACTGTACGAAAAAGAATTGGTCGATGGTCAACTATTTCAGGAGATGGGATATGATCAAGAACCACCGTTATTGAAGGAAGAAGTACAAGCTGAACTTAAGGCATTGGCGAAAAACAAGCTTCCAGTAACTGATAAACGCTACTTGAGATGTTCCAACAAATGAATGCAATGCTGAAAGTGCTCACTCAGCTATGCCAAGAAATTTGGAAGACAGCTACCTGGCCAACTAACTGGAAGAGTTCCATATTTTTGCCCATTCCAGAAAAAGTTGACCCAATAGAATGCAGACATTTTCAAACAATATCATTAATATCACACACAAGTAAACTTTTGCTGAAGATCATTCAAAATCACTTGCAGCAGTACATTGACAGGGAACTCCCATAAATTCAAGCCGCATTCAGAAGAGGACATGAAATGAGGGATATCACTGCTGAAGTCAGATGGATCTTGGCTGAAAGCAGAGAATACCAGGAAGATGTTTACCCATGTTTTATTGACTATGCAAAGGCACCCAGCTGGGTGGATCATAACAAAATATGGACAACATTGCGAATAATGGAAATTCCAGAACACTTATATGTGCTCATGAGGAACCTGTACATAGGTCAAGAGATAGTTGTTCGAACAGAACAAGGAGATAATACTTCTTTTTTTTTTTTTTTAATCAGGAAAGGTGTGCATCAGCGTTGTATCCTTTCACCATACTTATTTTATCTGTATGCTGAGCAAATAATCCAAGAAGCTGTAGTATATGAAAAAAAAAACACAGCATCATGCTTGGAGAAAGACTCATTAACAACCTGCCATATGCAAATGACACAATGTTGCTTGCTGAAAGTGAAGAGGACTTAAACACTGAAGAAGTTCAAAGACTACAACCTTCATTATGGATTATACCTCAACATAAAGAAAACAAAAATCCTCACAACTGAATAGATAAGTAACATCATGGTAAATGGAAGAAATATTGAAATTGTCAAGGATTTCATTTTACTTGGATCCACAATCAATGTCCAAGGAAGCAGTAGTCAAGGAATCAAACAATGTACTGTATAGGGCAAATCTGCTGCAAAAAAAGTCTTTCATGTGTGCAAAATCAAGGCTGTCACTTTGAGGACTAATGTGAGTCTGACCCAAGCCGTGGTATTTTCAATCACCTCATATATATATATATATATATATATATTTTTTTTTTTCCATATGCATAGGGAAGATGGACAATGAATAAGGAAGACCAAGGAAGAATTGATGCCTTTGAATTATGGGTGTTGCAAAAATATTGACTATATCATGGACTGCCAGAAGAACAAACAAGTCTTTCTTGGAAGAAGTATATCCAGAATGCTCCTTATAAGCAAGGATGGTGAGACTTCATCTTAAGTACTTTGGGTGTTATCAGGAGGGACCAGTCCCTGGAAGATATCATGCTTGTAAACAGAGGATCAATAAAAGAGAGGGCGACACTTAGTGGGATGGATTAACAAAGTGGCTGCAATGATGGGCTCAAGCACAGCAACCACTGTGAGGATGGCGCAGGACGTGCCGCTGTTTTGTTCTGTTGTACATGGGGCCACTTTGAATCAGAACCAACTAGACAGCACCTAACAACAGCAGCCTCCTAAACTGTGAAAAAATGAATTTCTGTTTGTTAAATCTACCCATTCGTGATATTTCTATTATAGCAGCACTAGATAATAAACACAATTAGCAAACATGTACATGAGCTGAGAAAATAATCAAATACAAAAGCAATTAGCAGAAATAGAAAAAGTGAATGAATTATGAATTTTGTGGTAGAATTGTGCCTTTCATGGAGGATATTCAGGTTTGATTCCAGGCCATGTACTTCATGCACAGCTACCACCTGTCAGTGGAGGCTTGCATGTTGCTGTGATGCTGAATAAGTTTCTGTGGAACTTCCAGAATAAGATGGACTAGGAAAAAAGACCTGGCAATCTACTTCTGAAAAATCAGCAAATGAAAGCCCTATGGACCATAAAGGTCAGCTCTGCAACTGAACATCAGATGGCAAAGGACTGGCAGCTATTTGTTTTATTGTGCACGTGGTTGCCAGAGTAAGGGGCCAATGGAACTTCCAGAATAAGATGGACTAGGAAAAAAGACCTGGCAATCTACTTCTGAAAAATCAGCAAATGAAAGCCCTATGGACCATAAAGGTCAGCTCTGCAACTGAACATCAGATGGCAAAGGACTGGCAGCTATTTGTTTTATTGTGCACGTGGTTGCCAGAGTAAGGGGCCAATGAACAACAACAACAAATCCTTCATTCAAAGGAATATTTTTGAGGGCCTGTGTGTGGAAGGCACTATTTTTTTTTTTATTCAAATGATGCATGGACACAATCTGTGCCTTTTAATGGCTCAAAATCTAATGGAGAGCTTTAGATCTATGTACATTATGTGTACGTAGACTCGATAGAACATATATGACTGCTAGTAAACACATTGTTATAAATGAAGTGAAATGCTAGAAATAAAATTCTTATTATGTCATGTAAGAAACTGAATCCAATAAAAACAAAATTTTCCCTAAGACCAAATGGGTAAATAACAAGAGACTTCCACAGGGCTTCAAAAATGTTTTATGATATCAATGGTTTGAAGGCCAGACATACATAATTTGGCAAAAATATGTGTCCTCTGGAAATAGGTATGGAATAAACTAAATTTTGTGGGTGGTTGCTACTTATTTTTTAACTTTTCATGTACACCCACTCCCCACTTATCAACATGGTTAGATTTCAAAGATCAGATCATTATTCAAAAACTGAGATAATGCAAAAATAGAGGATGATCACCTCAGATGACAAAATGGAGGATCACTACATCATTACATAACAGTCAAATTACATCATTACATAACTGCCAGACCACTGAAAATCACGGCCAGGCAAGCTGAGAAATAACCTTTACCATCACAGTCAGCCTTACACTTGCCTCATACCTTGACATTCCTTACTGCCAGATGTACCTCACTAATGTGTAATTTATTCAGATGGTATGTCTTTATGTCTTTTTACTATGTCATAAATACAAAATGTGAGATAATGAGATAGTTGATAAGTGAGGAGTTGGCATATCATCAAGTTGTCTTTAGTTGATTCCACATCCGCTTGTACATTTGAGAATTGTGCACTAAAAAAAAGGCTTTGAATAAAACAACTCCATTTAAATTTTAAGTGGAGTTATTACTAATAATTACTGTGAAACATTGTACACATTTCAAATGAAAAGTATAACTAGAGAGTTGAATAGAAAAATTGCTGACATTTAATCAGTATCTCCCATATTGCCTATGCTACAGTAGCTAAACTCCATGTTTTCCATTGTCTTAATGTGGTTCTTATTTAATACAACACGTAATTTTTTAAAATGAAACACAGCTGTTCATTATGTACTGATAATGTATGTAATAATATCCTGTTACATTTTATATTTTATAATGAGCTCCCAGCTGAAATCCATCCAAACATTCACTGTAGCTGCAGCATAACCTGAACTTTCTAGTCAAAATAATACTGTATTTAATGGTCATATTATACCTTGAAAATGTATGACATTAAAACTGTTCAGAGCGAAGCCAAGATGGCGGACTAGGCAGACGCTACCTCGGAGCCCTCTTACAACAAAGACACGGAAAAACAAGTGAATCGATCACATACATAACAATCTACGAACGCTGAACAACAAACACAGATTTAGAGACGGAGAACGAACTAATACGGGGAAGCAGCAATTGTTTTCAGAGCCTGGAGCCAGCGTACCAGTCAGGTACGGCAGAAGCACAGAGAGCTGCTCCACCCCCCTGAACTAACCCCAGGAGGGGGACCAGCCGGTTCCGCGGGCGGCGTGGGACGCAGCCGGTAGAAGAAGTCCCCGGGAGGCAGTGACTGGTCTTGGAACGGGGAGAGCAGCGTCCCAGCCAGGGAACCATCCCGCCGGGATTTGGACTGGACGCAGCCGATTTTCTGGAAAAACTAGTTTCCCAGTGATGGCTCGGAAACAACAATCCATATCAAACCACTTAAAGAAGCAGACCATGACAGCTTCTCCAACTCCCCAAACAAAAGAATCAAAATCTTTCCCAAATGAAGATAAAATCCTGGAATTATCAGATACAGAATATAAAAAACTAACTTACAGAATGCTTCAACACATCACAAATGAAATTAGGCTAACTGCAGAAAAAGCCAAGGAACACACTGATAAAACTGTTGAAGAACTCAAAAAGATTATTCAAGAACATAGTGGAAAAATTAATAAGTTGCAAGAATCCATAGAGAGACAGCATGTAGAAATCCAAAAGATTAACAATAAAATTACAGAATTTGACTACGCAATAGGAAGTCAGAGGAGCAGACTCGAGCAATTAGAATACAGACTGGGACATCTGGAGGACCAGGGAATCAACACCAACATAGCTGAAAAAAAAATCAGATAAAAGAATTAAAAAAAATGAAGAAACCCTAAGAATCATGTGGGACTCTATCAAGAAAGATAACCTGTGGGTGATTGGAGTCTCAGAACAGGGAGAGGGGACAGAAAACACAGAGAAAATAGTTGGAGAACTCCTGACACAAAACTTCCCTGACATCATGAAAGACGAAAGGATATCTATCCAAGATGCTCATCGAACCCCATTTAAGACTGATCCAAAAAGAAAAACACCAAGACATATTATCATCAAACTCACCAAAACCAAAGATAAACAGAAAATTTTAAAAGCAGCCAGGGAGAAAAGAAAGGTTTCCTTCAAGGGAGAATCAGTAAGAATAAGTTCAGACTACTCAGCAGAAACCATGCAGGCAAGAAGGGAATGGGACAACATATACAGAACACTGAAGGAGAAAAACTGCCAGCCAAGGATCTTATATCCAGCAAAACTCTCTCTGAAGTATGAAGGCGAAATTAAGATATTTACAGATAAACACAAGCTTATAGAATTTGCAAAAACCAAACGAAAGCTACAAGAAATACTAAAGGATATTGTTTGGTCAGAGAACCAATAATATCAGATATCAGCACAACACAAGGTCACAAAACAGAACATCCTGATATCAACTCAAATAGGGAAATCACAAAAACAAACAAATTAAGATTAATTAAAAAAAAATACACATAACAGGGAATCATGGAAGTCAATAGGTAAAAGATCAAAATAATCAAAAAGAGGGACTAAATACAGGAGGCATTGAACTGCCAGACGGAGAGTGATACAAGGCGATATAGAACAATACAAGTTAGGTTTTTACTTAGAAAAATAGGGGTAAATAATAAGGTAACCACAAAAAGGTATAACAACTCCATAACTCAAGATAAAAGCCAAGAAAAACGTAACGACTCAACTAACATAAAGTCAAACACTATGAAAATGAGGATCTCACAATTTACTAAGAAAAATTCCTCAGCACAAAAAAGTATGTGGAAAAATGAAATTGTCAACAACACACATAAAAAGGCATCAAAATGACAGCACTAAAAACTTGTTTATCTATAATTACGCTGAATGTAAATGGACTAAATGCACCAATAAAGAGACAGAGAGTCACGGACTGGATAAAGAAACACGATCCATCTATATGCTGCCTACAAGAGACACACCTTAGACTTAGAGACACAAACAAACTAAAACTCAAAGGATGGAAAAAAATATATCAAGCAAAAAATAAGCAAAAAAGAAGAGGAGTAGCAATATTAATTTCTGACAAAATAGACTTTAGACTTAAATCCACCACAAAGGATAAAGAAGGACACTATATAATGATAAAAGGGACAATTGATCAGGAAGACATAACCATATTAAATATTTATGCACCCAATGACAGGGCTGCAAGATACATAAATCAAAGTTTAACAGAATTGAAAAGTGAGATAGATACCTCCACAATTATAGTAGGAGACTTCAACACACCACTTTCGGAGAAGGACAGGACATCCAGTAAGAAGCTCAATAGAGACACGGAAGATCTAATACAACAATCAACCAACTTGACCTCATTGACTTATACAGAACTCTCCACCCAACTGCTACAAAATATACTTTTTTTCCTAGCGCACATGGAACATTCTCTAGAATAGACCACATATTAGGTCATAAAACAAACCTTTGCAGAGTCCAAAACATCGAAATATTACAAAGCATCTTCTCAGACCACAAGGGAATAAAACTAGAGATCAATAACAGAAAAACTAGGGAAAAGAAATCAAATATTGGAAAATGAACAATACCCTCCTGAAAAAAGACTGGGTTATAGAAGACATCAAGGAGGGAATAAGGAAATTCTTAGAAAGCAACAAGAATGAAAATACTTCCTATCAAAACCTCTGGGACACAGCAAAAGCAGTGCTCAGAGGCCAATTTATATCGATAAATGCACACATACAAAAAGAAGAAAGAACCAAAAGCAGAGAACTGTCCCTACAACCTGAACAAATAGAAACTGAGCAACAAAAGAATCCATCAGGCACCAGCAGAAAACAAATAATCAAAATTAGAACTGAACTAAATGAATTAGAGAACAGAAAAACAATTGAAAGAATTAACAAAGCCAAAAGCTGGTTCTTTGAAAAAATTAACAAAATTGATAAACCATTGGCTAGACTGACTAAAGAAATACAGGAAAGGAAACAAATAACCCGAATAAGAAACGAGAAGGACCACATCACAACAGACCCAACTGAAATTAAAAGAATCATTTCAGATTATTATGAAAAATTGTACTCTAACAAATTTGAAAACCTAGAAGAAATGGATGAATTCCTGGAAAAACACTACCTACCTAAACTAACACATTCAGAAGTAGAACAACTAAATAGACCCATAACAAAAAAAGAGATTGAAACAGTAATCAAAAAACTCCGAACAAAAAAAAGCCCTGGCCCGGACGGCTTCACTGCAGAGTTGGCTACCAAACTTTCAGAGAAGAGTTAACACCACCACTTCTGAAGGTATTCCAAAGCATAGAAAATGACGGAATACTACCCAACTCATTCTATGAAGCCACCATCTCCCTGATACCCAAACCAGGTAAAGACATTACAAAAAAAGAAAATTATAGACCTATATCCCTCATGAACATTGATGCAAAAATCCTCAACAAAATTCTAGCCAATAGAATCCAACAACACATCAAAAAAATAATTCACCCTGATCAAGTGGGATTTATACCAGGTATGCAAGGCTGGTTTAATATCAGAAAAACCATTAATGTAATCCGTCACATAAATAAAACAAAAGACAAAAACCACATGATCTTATCAATTGATGCAGAAAAGGCATTTGACAAAGTCCAACACCCATTCATGATAAAAACTCTTACCAAAATAGGAATTGAAGGAAAATTCCTCAACATAATAAAGGGCATCTATGCAAAGCCAACAGCCAATATCACTCTAAATGGAGAGAACCTGAAAGCATTTCCCTTGAGAATGGGAACCAGACAAGGATGCCCTTTATCACCGCTCTTATTCAACATCGTGCTGGAAGTCCTAGCCAGGGCAATTAGGCTAGACAAAGAAATAAAAGGTATCCGGATTGGCAAGGAAGAAGTAAAGTTATCACTATTTGCAGATGACATGATTATATACACAGAAAACCCTAAGGAATCCTCCAGAAAACTACTGAAACTAATAGAAGAGTTTGGCAGAGTCTCAGGTTATAAAAGAAACATACAAAAATCACTTGGATTCCTCTACATCAACAAAAAGAACACCGAAGAGGAAATCACCAAATCAATACCATTCACAGTAGCCCCCAAGAAGATAAGATACTTAGGAATAAATCTTACCAAGGATGTAAAAGACCTATACAAAGAAAACTACAAAGCTCTACTACAAGAAATTCAAAAGGACATACTTAAGTGGAAGAACATATCTTGCTCATGGATAGGAAGACTTAACATAGTAAAAATCTCTATTCTACCAAAAGCCATCTATACATTTAACGCACTTCCGATCCAAATTCCAATGTCATATTTTAAGGGGATAGAGAAACAAATCACCAATTTCATATGGAAGGGAAAGAAGCCCTGGATAAGCAAAGCACTACTGAAAAAGAAGAAGAAAGTGGGAGGCCTCACTTTACCTGATTTCAGAACCTATTATACAGCCACAGTAGTCAAAACAGCCTGGTACTGGTACAACAACAGGCACATAGACCAATGGAACAGAATTGAGAACCCAGACATAGATCGATCCACGTATGAGCAGCTGATATTTGACAAAGGACCAGTGTCAATTAATTGGGGAAAAGAAAGCCTTTTTAACAAATGGTGCTGGCATAACTGGATATTCATTTGCAAAAAAATGAAACAGGACCCATACCTCACACCATGCACAAAAACTAACTCCAAGAGGATCAAAGACCTAAACATAAAGACTAAAACGATAAAGATCATGGAAGAAAAAATTGGGACAACCCTAGGAGCCCTAATACAAGGCATAAACAGAATACAAAACATTACCAAAAATGATGAAGAGAAACCCGATAACTGGGAGCTCCTAAAAATCAAACACCTATGCTCATCTAAAGACTTCACCAAAAGAGTAAAAAGACCACCTACAGACTGGGAAAGATTTTTCAGCTATGTCATCTCCGACCAGCGCCTGATCTCTAAAATCTACATGATTCTGTCAAAACTCAACCACAAAAAGACAAACAACAGAATCAAAAAGTGGGCAAAGGATATGAACACACATTTCACTAAAGAAGATGTTCAGGCAGCCAACAGATACATGAGAAAATGCTCATGATCATTAGCCATTAGAGAGATGCAAGTTAAAACTACGATGAGATTCCATCTCACACCGGCAAGGCTGGCATTAATCCAAAAAACACAAAATAATAAATGTTGGAGAGGCTGTGGAGAGATTGGAACTCTTATACACTGCTGGTGGGAATGTAAAATGGTACAACCACTTTGGAAATCTATCTGGCGTTATCTTAAACAGTTAGAAATAGAACTACCATACAACCCAGAAATCCCACTCCTGGGAATATACCCTAGAGATACAAGAGCCTTCATACAAACAGATATATGCACACCCATCTTTATTGCAGCTCTGTTTACAATAGCAAAAAGCTGGAAGCAACCAAGGTGTCCATCAACGGATGAATGGGTAAATAAATTGTGGTATATTCACACAATGGAATACTATGCATCGATAAAGAACAATGACGAATCTGTGAAACATTTCATAACATGGAGTAATCTGGAAGGCATTACGCTGAGTGAAATGAGTCAGAGGCAAAAGGACAAATATTGTATAAGACCACTATTATAAGATCTTGAGTAATAGTAAACCTGAGAAGAACACATACTTTTTTGGTTACAAGTGGGGGAGGGAGGGAGGGTGGGAGAGGGTTTTTTATTGATTAATCAGTAGATAAGAAATGCTTTAGGTGAAGGGAAAGACAACACTCAATACATGGAAGGTCAGATCAATTGGACTGGACCAAAAGCAAAGAAGTTTCCGGGATAAAATGAATGCTTCAAAGGTCAGCGGAGCAAGGGCGGGGGTCTGGGGAACATGGTTTGCGGGGACTTCTAAGTCAATTGGCAAAATAATTCTATTATGAAAACATTCTGCATCCCACTTTGAAATGTGGCGTCTGGGGTCTTAAATGCTAACAAGCAGCCATCTAAGATGCATCAATTGGTCTCTACCCACCTGGAGCAAAGGAAAATGAAGAACACCAAGGCCACACGACAACTAAGAGCCCAAGAGACAGAAAGGGCCACATGAACCAGAGACCTACATCATCCTGAGACCAGAAGAACTAGTTGGTGCCCGGCCACAATCGATGACTGCCCTGACAGGGAGCACAGCAGACGACCCCTGAGGGAGCAGGCGATCAGTGGGATACAGACCCCAAATTCTCATAAAAAGACCAAACTTAATGGTCTGACTGAGACTAGAGGAATCCCGGCAGCCATGGTCCCCAGACCTTCTGTTGGCACAGGACAGGAACCATCCCCGAAGACAACTCATCAGACATGAAAGGGACTGGTCAGCGGGTGGGAGAGAGATGCTGATGAAGAGTGAGCTAATTATATCAGGTGGACACTTGAGATTGTGTTGGCAACTCTTGTCTGGAGGGGGGATGGGAGGATAGAGAGAGAGAGAAGCCGGCAAAATTGTCACGAAAGGAGAGACTGAAAGGGCTGACTCAAGAAGGGGAGAGCAAGTGGGAGTAGGGAGTGAGATGTATGTAAACTTATATGTGACAGACTGATTGGATTTGTAAACATTCACTTGAAGCTTAATAAAAGTTAATAAAAAAAAAACCGTTCAGAGCATGTAAGCTGTTTCTATTTCACTTTGTTGGTTTTGCTTTTAGCATAACTTTAAAAATAAACATTTAAATTCTATACTTAAGGGCCATTGGTAAGGTTATCTTAATGAATATAAGATCTGTAGGTTTCAACTGAAATGAGAAATTATTGAAAATTTAGCTCTCATAGAATGTCATTTAATTCTATTAGCACTACAATACTAATCTCTTTCATAGCTGTTCTTCTGATCTATTTCTATAGAACAAATAAGCCAAGGCTTTGTGGCATAAGACAATCATTTTATCAGGCTTACAAACGAGTCTGGGTTTGGACAAGGAACCAAAGAAATCGCTCGTCTCTCCCCTGTAATGACTGAAGCCTTAACTGGAAGTATTTGAAGTTGGAAATCATATGGAATCCCCTTCATTTACATGTCTTGAACCTGGGCTAGAATAATTCAAAGACTCTACTGAGTTGGAACTCTCAATCAGAGCACTTCTATAAGATTTTGCTGTGTGGCTTGAGTTCCTCACAGGATGTCAGCCCTGGGTAGAAAAACAACTTACATGGCAGCTGAGGACTACAATGCGAATATTACCACAAGCAAGGTGTAAGCCGTATGGCCTTTTATGATCTAATCTTAGAAGTTACATAGAGTAACTTCTACCATACTTTTAGTTTGGAACTGTTACGTGAACACATACCCAGCACACTCAAAAAGGGATGTGTGAGAGAATTTGCAGTCAATTTAAAAAAAATTTTTTTTTTTTTTAAACAGAATTATGTGTTTTAGATATTGCATGCACTTGGTAAGGAAAAGTCACAACCAGTAGAATATTTATACCTGACATGGAGTCTCAGAGATCACAAAGTTCAAACTTCTATTTTTACATGTGAAAAAGCTAAAGATTAGAGAAGCAATATTAGTCATCTTTAGTCTAAAACCAACCAGACAGACAGAAAAATTGGTTGGGCAAAGATCATAAATCAAAATCCCTAATATTTAGAGTTATATCTTATTTGCATTTCACAGGCGATATCCTTAAAAAAATATGTGTTCCAATATTTGAATTATCTACACTCAGGTCTGCATTGTGGTAATGGCTTTCCTTTGACCTACTCTATTTTATCATACAATTTAGTGGATCCTCCAACTAGTAGATGATACCATCATATATACTTATTATTCTATAAGATCTCTTATATGTATCTTTGTTAGAAACTAAGATATTTTACCTCTTTACATATTATATGGGCTTCCAGCCAACGTAGAGTAAAAGGGATCAGATAGATGTCCCATGTAAAATAAAGAATAACATACACGAAAGAGTGTTTTTTGTTTGTCTTGTTTTTAACCTGAAGAAGGTTCCCTCTCAAGGATTCATCACAGTTTTGATCAGGATATGCCTGTGAGGAAACTACCATTTCTGGAGAAAGAACCAGTTGAATGTATCGTAGAATTAGTACTTGGCACTCACACGAGGCAAGAAATAATGCCTGTTCCCACCAGCCAGGCTGGAAATTCTCATAATTTAAGGGACATCAGGCAGAGTAAATAAAAGGATCTTGTCTTAGTACTGAGGAATAATTGGCTCTAGAATAAGTACTAGCACAGTCCTGCCTAATAAACCTTAAAAGTAAGACCCAAAAGGGTGAAACTGTTTGCATGTAACTTAACTGCATATGAGAACAAAGCTTCAGAATAAAGATTATAGAAATATTCAAAACCTACAAAGTAAACATTTACAATGTCTAGCAACGAAAGAAAAATTACTAGTTATTTAAAGAAGCAGGAAAATATGACCCATGATGAGAAGAAAAGCCAATCAGTTGCAAATGACCCAGAACTGATGTAAATGTTAGAATTAGTAGGCAATGGCATTAAAACAGAATTCTACATGTTCAAAACATAAGTAGAACCCTGTAAGATATTTTTTAAAAAATAGACTGAAATGGAAAATCTTGACATGAAAATTACAGTGTCTGAGATGAAAAATATACTGGATAGGATTTAAGTAATATTGGATATTGAAGAAGAAAAGATGTTCAGAGTTAATATAGCAATGGGTGTTATTTATTGATGATCACTATGTTTCTCTTTCTTTTTGATTAAAAATAAGAATATTAGAGGTTTACAAGGCCATTTGATGGAAAGAGTCTAGTTCCTGAAGGATCACCTGGAAAAAAGGCATAAAATGGAAATCTACCCTTCATACACACACACACACACACACACACACACACACACACACACACACTCACAGTGGTTAAGAGCTCAGGCTGCTGACCAAAAGGTTGGCAATTTGAATCTACCAGTCACTCCTTAGAAACCCTAAGGGGCAGTTCTACACAGTCCTATAGTGTCGCTATAGAGTCAGAATGAACTTGATGGCAACAGGTTTGGTTGGTTTTATTTGCTATAAACATGTATTGTATAGCCACCGAAATTCTGTGAATTATCAGTTCTAAAAGCCATCAGTTCCCTAACTAACATAGTAATAACACCCTTAGAAACTGTTGACATTCTTCTAAAAAAATATATGAAGTTATGCAATTTACTCTATAAATTTTACAGAAAAAATTTAAATTATCTAATGAATTGGATTTTAACTTATGATTTTGGATACTGCTTGAATTAAAACACATCAGTGTCACAGATAATGTATATAGTTTTGCTCTACTTTTAAGTAGTTAAAAAATTCTAATTAAGTTGAAATAAAGACAAAATATATGACAGTATACTTAAAATGTACTGTGATAGAGCATAATTTTGGCACTAAACTCCGATCTATGTGTGTGTGTATATGTATATATTTAAATCTCTCTACCCTATTTTTGGAAACCCTGATGGTGTAATGGTTAAGGACTACAGCTGCTAACCAAAAAGTTGGCAGTTCAAATCCACCAGGCACCCTTTGGAAACTCTGTGGGGCAGTTCTACTCTGTCCTATAGGATCCCTATGAGTCGGAATTGACGAAACAGCTGTAGGTTTACTCCTATTTTTCATCTGTAAAATGAGAGATTGTATATATAACACATACACACAAAACAAAGAAGGAATTTCATGCTAGTATCCATGTGGTTCAAATATAACCAAAGCCTTGAATAATTCAGAGGTTAGGTATGAGTAATACTGTTCATTCATTCATTCAGTTTACCTTTTTTTATTTGTTTACTTGTTTTTGGTTTAGTGAGTGATATGTATTAGGGACTGATGTTTGCTGAGAAGCACTAAAGGAGATTATTTCTGTACTTAAATTGTTGCTAACCAAAACGTGCTCATTGCAACACAGTGCTTGCACATACAGGGTGCAATGGGAATAATGAGCCTGGACAAGTATCCCCTCCTTGGAATCACAGTAGTATTCTCAGAAAATTTAGCACCTGAAATGTAGAAAAAAAGTAAGAGATAAGGGTAAGTGAAAACACTGTAAGCAGAGGGAAAGTTACATAAAGGGTCTGAAATGTGATCATCTTGCGATGGGGAATGACAAATTGTTTATTATGGCTACCGATTACGGATGATTATGGATGAAATGGCTGCGGGAGCTAAGTATAAATCATAATGGGCATTTGTAATTATCCCCAGGTCCCTAGATGGAGCAAGCTGCTTGCACTTGGTCATTATGTGACAGGGTGGCAGTCCAAGTCCACCCAGTGGCACTGCAGAAGAAAGTCTTGGCTATCTACTTCCATAAGTTTACAGCCTTTGAAAACCCTATGGAGTGCAGTTCTACTCAAACACATATGTCATTGTCATTGTCATGTTCAGAATCGACTTAGTGACACTGGATTTTGTTTTGTTGTTGTAATCTCTGGTCCATGAAAAAATCTAGAACTTTTCCATGTAATCCATAATATAATTTAATTGTGTTGTAACCTCCATATTTTGAGCAAATTCTTCTATTTATATTTTGATCCATCAACATCCACAAGTCATGCTGGACACAGATGATGACTTACTAGACTTATTACTTAATCCCTTAGATTCCCAGTGTAGACGTGAATCTGCCAAGTAGTTCATACTTTCCAGTTTGGTGAAGTAACAGTGGCATAAATATCATTTATTTAAATATTAAAGAACAAGTAATTCACAAAATAAATATCCACATTTTAGCAATACTGATATGCTAACAGTAACACTCTCCAATAAAGTCATGGCCAACCCATTGTTTAAATTTCAAAGTAATATAAAACATGGACAAGAATATTTAATATAAGATTTCTCTGTCATTTATCTTGTTCCTCCTACACCCAGATGTCCTAATTAAACACAAATATATCTATTGTGTGTACCTGTGAAAACAAGTTTTATCCAATTTAATTTGAATGAGTCATCATTTGTTACCAACGTTGAGGGATTTGAATGGGGCTTCTCCCTGGATCTTTTTTTGTTTCTCCCTGGATTTAGAAAAATATTTAATTTTAAGAGCTTGAAATATTTACATTATAAATAAGAATTGAGATAGGAAAAGACAGAGACAAAACAATACAGAACAAACAAAAACAGAGGTAAACTATTTAATTTAACCTGATAGAATGTGTTAACATATTGGAAAGTAATATTTCGTGGTCAGTGTTACTCAACTTTGGAGATGAAAATTAAGAGCTTCTGAAACAAGAGTTGTTACCATCTTTGTAAATACTATCCAGCATAAACAATAGAAAATGAGTCTTTCAATTCCTGTTTTGGAAATTAACATACCTTAGTCTGATGCTATTGAGACATTGACCATCCTAGCTTCTCCCAGCAATTTAATCCTCACCAAGCAATCTTCTGAATTTAAAATAATTCTTATGCAGATCTTCCCCAGAGGGAGAATTCACTGGGCAGGTGGCCATTTGTGTTTGGGTCCATGCAGCAGTTGTATTTATACGTGTACGATAATAAATTTGAATTCTGACTGCACTTGTTAGTCAAAGGATTTGGCTAATATACCTATGCCCCCAAGAAAGGGCTCACTTTTCTCATTGCACACAAAACGAAATACTCAGGCATGCAAAGTACCCTGAATCCTGAGAAGTACATCACGGTAATATAAACCTCTAGAGAGCTAACCATTCATCTTTTCCTTGGCAACACCTCTAGTCATGTGTTTATTTTTACTTAAACTTCTACAGTGTGTAAGGCATTTATTTAAAACTCCAGCTATTTTATCATCTCTGCCCACACATTTCTCAGTTATATCTTCTCTTGTATGCTCTCTCATTTGGCCACGGTTGTCTCACCCAACACAGTTAAATTAAACACAGCCTTTTTAATTTGGAGTTTGTTTTTTGTTAAGTCTTTAATTTTTTTTTTTTTTTTTGTAAATTTTTATTCTGCTGTAATCAAGTTGTTTGTAAGGAAAGGGATCTTTGTTTCTGGGTTTTTTGTTTTCATTTTGGTCTACCTACATTCTGGCTACTTTTTCCTGGCCTTTATAACCAAAGGGTTTAATGGCATCTTAAAAACAAAAAAAAAAAAAAAAAAAAAACTTGAGGGACAGATCTCAGGAGGATATAACCAGATTCCACATGAAAACCTCATTTTTTACATACAAGAGTTTTCAGTTTCAGCAAGTACAATGCAGTCATCAATTTTTCTTAAGCATTTATTAGCCCTACACTGATTTTTGTACAGATATTCACATATATATGTATAAAGGTATTCATGATAAATTTCTTTGCAAGAGTAAAAACAAAACAAAACAAAACAAAAAACTAGAAATAGTCTAATGTCTGTTTAGACAGCCATAGTCAAATGATCATATTATATTCATGGAATAAAATATTATATAAATTAAAATACTTGTATAAGATATGGGCATAAAAATACATTAAAGGCATATATCTAAATAAAACTTAAGCTAAATAACATATTTTAAAAATTGAAAATAAGGGTACTGACCTATTCATATATTTTTTAATAAAAAACAAAATAATCATAATCAGGATTATTTCCTACTTATTGTATTTATCTTTACAACGATGTCATTGTTAACAGGAAAACCTTGTCATCATTATGACATTTATTTCAAAATATCCTTTACTGGCTATCTGGACTTTTCTTGTACTTATAAATAAATGATAATAATTTCTCCAATCACACTCCTGCTGGAATATATGTTCTGTTTGAACAGAACACTAAAAACAAAAAAAGAAAAGAACGATAATGTGAATGTCCTTTGACAGTCTGCCAGAATGGCCACCATGTCATGTCGCCTTTCACCTGCACTTGCTATTGATGCCTTCTTTGTGTCACACTATTTGTTAACCATCTAGAAAAATTAAGAAAATAGTCAATATTCCTTTGACTTTTTTTTTTTTGCTAATAAATGGTGTTTTTCAGGTTGCTTCAGTAAAACAGTGCTTAAAATTTGAGTTGGTAGTCCTTGAAGACTCAAGTTCTATCAAACTGTGATTGTAAACTGCTGAAGTGAACTCCATCACCTTCCAAAAAGTTGAAGTATTTTTTTCTTCAATAACTAAAATCAGAATAAAATAATGTCCTCATTCTGAGTGTTCAAGGTCAAATGATAACTTGTTCTGAAATTTTATGTCTTCTATATAGCTTTAAAAGCATTAACCTCCCAATGTGAACTCTTTCTTTCTTCTAATTACTTCTTTTCAACATTCCATAGAGTTACATAGAGGATACACTGATATCAATTATTAAAGTTCATATAATTGTGTTCAATATTTCATTTCAATTATAAGCTCAACATTTTTTAAATTCTAAAGCTATAAATGGAAAGTTTAATTACCATGATATATAAAATTAGACACATTCCTTCTTCATCTCCCTACATGATTATTAATTTATCAGAGTGTTTATCCTGTAATGTATCAATTTTCCTGTGCCCATAAAATTTAATTTATAATTTTAAAATAGTAACTTTATACATTCAAAATGATGTGTGAGTGATAAGGAACCAAGAAGCATCTAAAATAAAATATTTTGAAAATAGATTTGTTATGAATTTAAATGATGGAAATTTTTTTTTTCTGGACAATTTCATGAGTGTTCAAATATGGCTGTACTTAACACTATCATCTATAAAACAATATTCCTGTAAATAAAAATGGCCTCAGCACTCCTCAAAGTACAAGTAGAGTTTTTTTTAGTTCATAAGCTGTCTTAAGAGTCAAATTTACCCTCTTGGAATGATTTGAATATTGCAAAGAATCGAGAATGGTTAAAAAAAATTACACTTATATGTATATAAATCTAGTGAATTCATTATTTTTTTGACTAATTAATGTTGTCCCATTTGAAGATTATGCTCTTGATATTTTCAAGGGAAAGTCATAATGACATTAGAAAGTATATGATATAAGAAATTATAGTCGTTCTCTTTTGATGGTCCACCATCCTGCCCATTGGTTATATATTTGTACTTTTTGAATTTTACAAATATTCTCTATCTTCATCCTCCTTGTCATTTGTGATTTGGAAAAGTTGTATTTTCTGAGTAACCATTGTTTCGTAAGAAAAAAATCATCTATTTCTGTAATACTTCATATTTTGTTCTGCTTCATTAACAAGGTGGCCAATTATATGTTTTACGTGTCTCTCCAGTGGACTTTAAGGTATTTAAGAGCAACAGCTTTGTTTATTTAACTATAATGCCTTCATGTAATCTAATCTAACCAAATATATATCGCATTTTAGCATTTGGGGAAAAAAAGGTAGTACATATTAGTTTATCATTAAATTACATTTACCCTTATTTTACTGTCCTTTAAAGCTATGTAAATCCATTGCCATCGAGTCAATTCCAACTCATAGTGACTCTATAGGACAGAACAGAACTGTCTCATAGGGTTTCCAAGGTAGGCTGGTGGATTGGACCTGCCAAACTTTTGGTTAGCAGCCATAGCTGTTAACTACTGTGCCACTAGGCCTTTTAAAGGTATATATCCTCCATGGCCTTTGAGTTGATTCCTACTCATAGGGACCCTATAAGGTAGAGTAGAAGTGTGGTATAGAGTTTCCAAGGAATGCTTGGTGGATTCGAACTGCTGAGCTTTTAGTTAGCAGCTGAACTCTTAACTGCTACCCCATCAGATTTTCCAAGTTATATATACTAGGTCGTAATTTAAGGTGACAAAAACTGCTCAAACCAAAGCATAATGCAAAAATAAATAAATAAAAGAACAGTGCATTTAAAAATAGTATAAAATCAGGTTGAAGATTCTAATAAAATAACAATAATTATAATGTTATTGCATTTATATATTGTTTATAAGACTTTGTCAGACTCTTCACATAAATTTTCTTATTTTATCCTTATAGCAATAATAAAAATATTATTAAAAAAATTTTAAATATAAAATTTTTATATTTATATATAATATATATTTTATGTTTTTATATAAAATTTAAATATAAAAATATTATTTATTAAAAAAAATACATGATATATATTATTATTGTCCCCATGTTACAAATGAGCCATAGAAAAGTTAGATTACTTCACAAAGTTCTAACTACTACTAACTGGTTCAACTGGGATTCTAATATCGACAATCTGACTGCAAAGCCCAGGTAGCTTAACTAGTCCTAAATTTAGTTCTCTTAACATTACGTTTTTTAATTTGTCTTGAATTTACATGACTTTAAAATTTGCATTCTTTTCAGAATGTTTAATCTGTTCAAACACCTATTCTAAAAAAGTAAATATTATTAATCCTTTTAGATGTAAATATACAAAAATGTATTTTTAAATTATAAATTATTTTATAATTGTGGCTTCATATTAGATTTTAACAGTGGTCCTACATCCTTAAAGAAACATTTTTGTTTTTTTTTAAAGTTTTTAAAAATAAATTTATTGAGGTGTACTTGTTTTACAAGTTGTATATATTTAAGATATAAAATTTGATAAACTTTGACATATCATCATAACCAAGATAAATAAGCATGCTCGTCACTCTCAAAAGATTACTCATTCCCCATTGTAATCCCATCCCACTTGCCTTTCCTGGTCCCTCCCACAGTTCTCAGGCAAACCACTCATCTTATTTCTGTCATTTTGGATTTGTTTGTATTTCCTAGAATTTTACATAAATGGGATGATTTAGTATGCACTCTTGTAGTTTCTCTTCTTTTATGCAGTGCAATGATTTTGAGATCTATCTATGATGTGTGTATATCAGTACTTAATTCCTGTTATTTCTGGGTTGTGTTTCATTGTTTGGACATACCTAATTTGTGTAGCCATTCACCTGCTGAGAACATTTGGATTCGTTTCTAATTTGAAACTGTTCAAAATAAAGCCTCTAAGAACACTCATGTTAAGTCTTTGTATAACATACGCATTCTTTTTTTTTTTTTTTTTTTGGAGTAAGTACAGGAGAGGAATGGCTGAATCATTTGGTAGATTTATGGTTAACTTTTAAGACTTGCGGTTAACTGTCAGAATGTTTTCCAAACTGGTCATACCATTTTAGATTCCTACCAGCAGCATGTGAGAATTTTGGAACCTCAACATTCTCGCCAATAATAAGTGGCTATGATTTTATTTTGCATTTCTCTAATGACTAATGATGTTGAGTATCTTTCATGTGCTTGTCATCTGTGTATACTGAAAAGATCGTGGGCTACAGAAATTCAAGCATTCCTGAAAGAAAGATTGATGTTGACATTGTATAAATACTTTCAGGCATCCATGAACTTCCTGAGATCAAGGAGGAGCTAAAAAATGATTCGATTCTTTCTTATCTCCATTGAGATCTGGGGGCCAGGACACTTCCTCCAGGTGCCACAGCCAGGGAATGACAGCTTGACTAAATTTCACCAGCCACTGTCTATACAAGGTGTTGAATAGTGTTTACAGTACACTATCATTTGAAAAGAGATGAAAAAATTAACATAAGTTTGTATTTTAAAATATGCAAAAAAATCTGTAACCACATATATGAAACTAACATAAATGGTTATCTATTTTTTTGTGCAAGAAAAATGGGAACAAGGTAGATAGGGAAGGGTTTATTAATTGCAGTTTTTCACTATTTTTGGTTTTTGACTAATAGAAATGTACTGTTTATTTAAAATAAATACATGCAAAATGAAATATAAGAAAATGAAAAAAGAAATTGTGTGAGTGGGGAGGAAAATAGCAACACCCCACTTTTTTTATATAACATATTACAATTCCTTTTAGAATCCTTACACGGGTTTTGAATTTTGTGAAAAAATGGAATAACTAGTCTTCATATTTATACGTGAAGGAATACATACCCAAGAATAGTTAAGAAACTATTAAAAAAGTGAGACTCTCTACATCAAATATCAGACAGAATTAAAAGATACTCAGTCAAATCAACTTTAGAGAAGAATGAGGAATCCAGTAAGTATGGAACTGAATGACCAAAGGGACAGCTAGATTTAAGGGGAAGGGATGAGTTAGTTACATTCCCACCGGCAGTACATGAATTCCACTTTCTTCACATCTTAACTGACACATAGCAAGTCTAGACTTATCCCAAACTAGCCATCCATCCGGGAAAAAAAATTAAATCCAAAAACTTCCTTACATGACAAGCAAAACATGCATTACAAATATATACTTCATATATTTTAATTTAAAAAATAAAAAAAGTCCTGAACCAGAATCCATGTGATGGCATGTGGTTAAAAGAGAAGTTTATTTAACCAATAAAATCAAACCCACTGTGTCGAGTTCCACTTATAGTGACCCTTCAGGACAAAGGAGGACTAACCAATAGGATTTCCCAAACTAATCTTTTATGGAAGCAGGCTACTACATCTTTCTCCTGCAGAGTTTTAGTGGGTTCCAACTGCCATCTTTTCGGTTAGCACTGCTTAACCACTGTACCATCAGGGCTCTTCACTATTCAACCAGTTCTGGAATCCAGAGAAGAAAATAGTCATTAGAAATAAGATCATATGAAATATGGTTTTTAAAAAGACTTTTGTATGGTAAATTGTGCCATTAAGCAGCTCAAAAATTTATTTGGATAAATTATTTCCAGATATGTGTTATTAAAGGATTAACCCCCCTGCCAAAAAAAAAAAAAAAATGTATATCTATCATTGCCATCGAGTTGATTCTTCTTCATAGCAACCCTATAGGACAGAGTAGAACTGCCCCACAGGGTTTCCAAGAAGCTGCTGGTGTATTCGAACTGCTGAACTTTTGGTTAGCAGTTGTAGCTCTTAACCACTGCACCACCAGGGCTCCATTAAAGGATTAATATACATAACATTCCCCACACCAAACCCAACCCACTGTGGTTGAGTAGATTACAAATCATAGCGACCCTATAGGACAGAGTAGAACTTCCACATAGGGTTTCCAAGACTGTAAATCTCTTCAGAAGCAGCCTGCCATATCCTGTGGAGCTGCTGCAGGTTTTGAATCTCTGACCTTTCTATTAGGAGTCAAGGACTGTAATGACTGTGCCACCAGAGCTCCTATAACATTTCCTCCCCCCCAACTTATAAGTTGACAAATGGGAAAATAGCTCAATATATGCACGCACACACACACACACACACACAATCTACTAAGTAAAAATTCATGGAGGAACAAGTACCAGAAGAAAATAAATTGATAAAGTAGCCAAAGTCACAAGTAGAGGATGACTACGGAGTAAGGATGTTATTATTTAACACCCGTTTGAAAGGCAAAAGTTAACATGAGCTATAGCACTTTTCCTGTCAGAAACTGAAGAAGCTACCTTCATTTATTGTTGTTTGTAATGGTATGTGTTACAGCCATACTGATTGCAATCTAGCTATATATATTGAAATTGAGAATACAAAAACCTTCAATTCAGTACAACTTCGACTCAGAAAATAAAAATATTGTGCAAAGAAACATATGGAACTTTCTATACAAGGTGTTGAATAGTGTTTAAAGTATGCTAGGATGTTTATAACAGTTTTGTTCTTATCATAAAAAAAGTCTAAATTCAAAAACCCATTGAATGAATCATATTACATCCAAGCCATGAATACCAAGTAGCCCTTATAAAGAATGATTGCCAGGTATACCAGTTTACTTAGATGAATTCCCACATTGAATAAGAAATTTGCAACGTACAGATGGATGTAGTGAGATATCATTTTTGGAAAGCAATAAATAAATAAATTGCCCCTATATTCAGATACACAAGTGAATATAACATAATAGTATAGCTATGAATAACAGTATAAATGTTTATGGCATAATTATATGAGTTGAAATACAATTGCATAATTGTAAATACTTGGTATTTACAAAAGAAAACACAAAGAACTTAAAAATATTTATCTTATTAAATATTTACATAAAAGTATATATCTTTATGTTTATAAAAGAATTTCAAATAAAACAGCCTATGAATGTCTCAATTTATCTCAAGCCAGAGAACTCTAGAAGTCCCATGTTTATGATTCTGCTGATTCCTGGACACTGAAGTATTGAGGAAAACTCCAAGTAAGCATCAATATCTTACTTAATCGATTACAATCAGCTTCAATTTATTTTCACATCACTAGTTTTTTTTTCCTCTATCTCTGAATACTGTAGCTAAACCACTTTAAAAAAATTGCAAAATGTATTATCTTTTATTGTGCTTTCAGGTGATTACATGTTTCTAATTACTTCTAAACAGGTTCACATTTGTCTTAAAATAGCCACTGATTTCAATGATTAAATTAATATGCGAAAAATTGTTTAGGCTAAAAAGGAAGCTTTGACATAGAAGCCTGTTGTTAGTATGCATTCAAATGTGAAACCAACAAATGAAGCTTCAATACTGGACCTCATGTTACCAAAATTTTTGGAAAAGATCAGTTTTATACTTGCATCAGTGTTTAGAGTAATAACAGGTTGTTTCGCTCAGATGTATTTTTAATTTTACGAGTTTTTTAAAGAGTAGTCTTTTCTTACTTTAATTCTATACACTTGGATTGACAAAAGTAATCTAATTCCTGTTAGCCTGATGATAGAAAAGTAGAGACTCAAACTACATTTATTTCAGTTCACTGTTCACAGGCGCACTCATTTGTGAAATCTAATGAAATGCGGCCGGGATGAAAGGCACAAAGACTGAGAGAAGCTGCAAAAGACTTCTGGGGAAATCTGAATTAATTTTTGAGGCAATGAATTGACAAAGAATTTAAAGAAGCTGATACTTTATAACAAGCAGTTTTTCTGAATTCAGTACATATCATTTTATAAAACTGAATTCCATGCTTAAATACTTTGATTAAATATGTTAAAGACATGTTGTTTCTTTATTACCAAAATGTAAAAATATTCTGGTTACTCTTGCCCATAAAAGTTAAATGTTGTAGATTACAGTTAGTTAATGGGAATAAAGATTTTAATTATCATTCACCTGGAAATCTATGAAAAGTTCCAAATTACAAGGCTAACCTCAAATAATATTACTGTAATTCAAGGTAGTGGAATTTTGAGCAGTTTAAAAAAGTGTGTGAAGGAAAAATTAAACCACAGCAATAACTGTTTATTTCACAAATTCTCAGTCATTTCAACAGGTTATCTAAGATTGTAAGTCCAATACAGTCTTGAGGTACTACAAGTACAGCAAATAATTTATACCCTTTTGTTATTTTATCATTCTATGTGTATCCTTCAGTTCTGGCAAATATTTAACATTTATTATTCTTTTTTTTTTTTAATAACTTTTATTAAGCTTCAAGTGAACGTTTACAAATCCAATCAGTCTGTCACATATAAGTTTACATACATCTCACTCCCTACTCCCACTTGCTCTCCCCCTCTTGAGTCAGCTCTTTCAGTCTCTCCTTTCGTGACAATTTTGCCAGCTTCCCTCTCTCTCTATCCTCCCATCCCCCCTCCAGACAAGAGTTGCCAACACAATCTCAAGTGTCCACCTGATATAATTAGCTCACTCTTCATCAGCATCTCTCTCCCACCCGCTGACCAGTCCCTTTCATGTCTGATGAGTTGTCTTCGGGGATGGTTCCTCTCCTGTGTCAACAGAAGGTCTGGGGAGCATGGCCGCCGGGATTCCTCCAGTCTCAGTCAGACCATTAAGTTTGGTCTTTTTATGAGAATTTGGGGTCTGTATCCCACTGATCTCCTGCTCCCTCAGGGGTCGTCTGCTCTGCTCCCTGTCAGGGCAGTCATCGATTGTGGCCGGGCACCAACTAGTTCTTCTGGTCTCAGGATGATGTAGGTCTCTGGTTCATGTGGCCCTTTCTGTCTCTTGGGCTCTTAGTTGTCGTGTGATCCTGGTGTTCTTCATTTTCCTTTGCTCCAGGTGGGTTGAGACCAATTGATGCATCTTAGATGGCTGCTTGTTAGCATTTAAGACCCCAGACGCCACATTTCAAAGTGGGATGCAGAATGATTTCATAATAGAATTATTTTGCCAATTGACTTAGAAGTCCCCTCAAACCATGTTCCCCAGACCCCCGCCCCTGCTCCGCTGACCTTTGAAGCATTCATTTTATCCCGGAAACTTTTTGCTTTTGGTCCAGTCCAATTGAGCTGACCTTCCATGTATTGAGTATTGTCTTTCCCTTCACCTAAAGCAGTTCTTATCTACTGATTAATCAATAAAAAACCCTCTCCCAGCCTCCCTCCCTCCCCCCCTCGTAACCACAAAAGTATGTGTTCTTCTCAGGTTTACTATTTCACAAGATCTTGTAATAGTGGTCTTATACAATATTTGTCCTTTTGCCTCTGACTAATTTCGCTCAGCATAATGCCTTCCAGGTTCCTCCATGTTATGAAATGTTTCAGAGATTCGTCACTGTTCTTTATCAATGCGTAGTATTCCATTGTGTGAATATACCACAATTTATTTACCCATTCATCCGTTGATGGACACCTTGGTTGCTTCCAGCTTTTTGCTATTGTAAACAGAGCTGCAATAAACATGGGTGTGCATGTACCTGTTTGTATGAAGGCTCTTGTATCTCTAGGGCATATTCCTAGGAGTGGGATTTCTGGGTTGTATGGTAGTTCTATTTCTAACTGTTTAAGATAACACCAGATAGATTTCCAAAGTGGTTGTACCATTTTACATTCCCACCAGCAGTGTATAAGAGTTCCAATCTCTCCACAGCCTCTCCAACATTTATTATTTTGTGTTTTTTGGATTAATGCCAGCCTTGCTGGTGTGAGATGGCATCTCATTGTAGTTTTAATTTGCATTTCTCTAATGGCTAATGATCGAGAGCATTTTCTCATGTATCTGTTGGCTGCCTGAATATCTTCTTTAGTGAAATGTGTGTTCATATCCTTTGCCCACTTCTTGATTGGGTTGTTTGTCTTTTTGTGGTTGAGTTTTGACAGAATCATGTAGATTTTAGAGATCAGGCGCTGGTCAGAGATGACATACCTGAAAATTCTTTCCCAATCTGTAGGTGGTCTTTTTACTCTTTTGGAGAAGTCTTTAGATGAGCATAGGTGTTTGATTTTTAGGAGCTCCCAGTTATCGGGTTTCTCTTCATCATTGTTGGTAATGTTTTGTATTCTGTTTATACCTTGTATTAGGGCTCCTAGGGTTGTCCCAATTTTTTCTTCCATGATCTTTATCGTTTTAGTCTTTATGTTTAGGTCTTTGATCCACTTGGAGTTAGTTTTTGTGCACGGTGTGAGGTATGGGTCCTGTTTCATTTTTTTGCAAATGGATATCCAGTTATGCCAGCACCATTTGTTAAAAAGGCTATCTTTTCCCCAATTAATTGACACTGGTCCTTTGTCAAATATCAGCTGCTCATACGTGGATGGATCTATGTCTGGGTTCTCAATTCTGTTCCATTGGTCTATGTGTCTGTTGTTGTACCAATACCAGGCTGTTTTGACTACTGTGGCTGTATAATAGGTTCTGAAGTCAGGTAAGGTGAGGCCTCCCACTTTCTTCTTCTTTTTCAGTAGTGCTTTGCTTATCCAGGGCTTCTTTCCCTTCCATATGAAATTGGTGATTTGTTTCTCTATCCCCTTAAAATATGACATTGGAATTTGGATCGGAAGTGCGTTAAATGTATAGATGGCTTTTGGTAGAATAGAGATTTTTGCTATGTTAAGTCTTCCTATCCATGAGCAAGATATGTTTTTCCACTTAAGTATGTCCTTTTGAATTTCTTGTAGTAGAGCTTTATAGTTTTCTTTGTATAGGTCTTTTACATCCTTGGTAAGATTTATTCCTAAGTATCTTATCTTCTTGGGGGCTACTGTGAATGGTATTGATTTGGTGATTTCCTCTTCGGTGTTCTTTTTGTTGATGTAGAGGAATCCAAGTGATTTTTGTATGTTTCTTTTATAACCTGAGACTCTGCCAAACTCTTCTATTAGTTTCAGTAGTTTTCTGGAGGATTCCTTAGGGTTTTCTGTGTATATAATCATGTCATCTGCAAATAGTGATAACTTTACTTCTTCCTTGCCAATCCGGATACCCCTTATTTCTTTGTCTAGCCTAATTGCCCTGGCTAAGACTTCCAGCACGATGTTGAATAAGAGTGGTGATAAAGGGCATCCTTGTCTGGTTCCCGTTCTCAAGGGAAATGCTTTCAGGTTCTCTCCATTTAGAGTGATATTGGCTGTTGGCTTTGCATAGATGTCCTTTATTATGTTGAGGAATTTTCCTTCAATTCCTATTTTGGTAAGAGTTTTTATCATGAATAGGCGTTGGACTTTGTCAAATGCCTTTTCTGCATCAATTGATAAGATCATGTGGTTTTTGTCTTTTGTTTTATTTATGTGATGGATTACATTAATGGTTTTTCTGATATTAAACCAGCCTTGCATACCTGGTATAAATCCCACTTGATCAGGGTGAATTATTTTTTTGATGTGTTGTTGGATTCTATTGGCTAGAATTTTGTTGAGGATTTTTGCATCAATGTTCATGAGGGATATAGGTCTATAATTTTCTTTTTTTGTAATGTCTTTACCTGGTTTTGGTATCAGGGAGATGGTGGCTTCATAGAATGAGTTGGGTAGTATTCCGTCATTTTCTATGCTTTGGAATACCTTTAGTAGTAGTGGTGTTAACTCTTCTCTGAAAGTTTGGTAGAACTCTGCAGTGAAGCCGTCCGGGCCAGGGCTTTTTTTTATTCGGAGTTTTTTGATTACTGTTTCAATCTCTTTTTTTGTTATGGGTCTATTTAGTTGTTCTACTTCTGAATGTGTTAGTTTAGGTAGGTAGTGTTTTTCCAGGAATTCATCCATTTCTTCTAGGTTTTCAAATTTGTTAGAGTACAATTTTTCATAATAATCTGAAATGATTCTTTTAATTTCATTTGGTTCTGTTGTGATGTGGTCCTTCTCGTTTCTTATTCGGGTTATTTGTTTCCTTTCCTGTATTTCTTTAGTCAGTCTAGCCAATGGTTTATCAATTTTGTTAATTTTTTCAAAGAACCAGCTTTTGGCTTTGTTAATTCTTTCAATTGTTTTTCTGTTCTCTAATTCATTTAGTTCAGCTCTAATTTTTATTGTTTGTTTTCTTCGGGTGCCTGACGGATTCTTTTGTTGCTCACTTTCTATTTGTTCAAGTTGTAGGGACAGTTCTCTGATTTTGGCTCTTTCTTCTTTTTGTATGTGTGCATTTATCGATATAAATTGGCCTCTGAGCACTGCTTTTGCTGTGTCCCAGAGGTTTTGATAGGAAGTATTTTCATTCTCGTTGCATTCTAAGAATTTCCTTATTCCCTCCTTTCTGTCTTCTATAACCCAGTCTTTTTTCAGGAGAGTATTGTTCATTTTCCAAGTATTTGATTTCTTTTCCCTAGTTTTTCTGTATTGATCTCTAGTTTCATTGCCTTGTGGTCTGAGAAGATGCTTTGTAATATTTCGATGTTTTGGACTCTGCAAAGATTTGTTTTATGACCTAATATGTGGTCTATTCTAGAGAATGTTCCATGTGCGCTAGAAAAAAAAGTATATTTTGTAGCAGTTGGGTGGAGAGTTCTGTATAAGTCAATGAGGTCAAGTTGGTTGATTGTTGTAATTAGATCTTCCGTGTCTCTGTTGAGCTTCTTAGTGGATGTCCTGTCCTTCTCCGAAAGTGGTGTGTTGAAGTCTCCTACTATAATTGTGGAGGTATCTATCTCGCTTTTCAATTCTGTTAAAATTTGATTTATGTATCTTGCAGCCCTGTCATTGGGTGCATAAATATTTAATATGGTTATGTCTTCCTGATCAATTGTCCCTTTTATCATTATATAGTGTCCTTCTTTATCCTTTGTGGTGGATTTAAGTCTAAAGTCTATTTTGTCAGAAATTAATATTGCTACTCCTCTTCTTTTTTGCTTATTGTTTGCTTGATATACTTTTTTCCATCCTTTGAGTTTTAGTTTGTTTGTGTCTCTAAGTCTAAGGTGTGTCTCTTGTAGGCAGCATATAGATGGATCGTGTTTCTTTATCCAGTCTGTGACTCTCTGTCTCTTTATTGGTGCGTTTTGTCCATTTACATTCAGGGTAATTATAGATAAATAAGTTTTTAGTGCTGTCATTTTGATGCCTTTTTATGTGTGTTGTTGACAATTTCATTTTTCCACATACTTTTTTGTGCTGAGGAATGTTTCTTAGTAAATTGTGAGATCCTCATTTTCATAGTGCTTGACTTTATGTTAGTTGAGTCATTACGTTTTTCTTGGTTTTTATCTTGAGTTATAGAGTTGTTATACCTTTTTGTGGTTACCTTATTATTTACCCCTATTTTTCTAAGTAAAAACCTAACTTGTATTGTTCTATATCGCCTTGTATCACTCTCCATATGGCAGTTCAATGCCTCCTATATTTAGTCCCTCTTTTTGATTATTGTGATCTTTTACCTATTGACTTCCATGATTCCCTGTTATGTGTATTTTTTTTTTTAATTAATCTTAATTTGTTTGTTTTTGTGATTTCCCTATTTGAGTTGATATCAGGATGTTCTGTTTCGTGACCTTGTGTTGTGCTGATATCTGATATTATTGGTTCTCTGACCAAACAATATCCTTTAGTATTTCTTGTAGCTTTCGTTTGGTTTTTGCAAATTCTCTAAACTTGTGTTTGTCCGTAAATATCTTAATTTCGCCTTCATATTTCAGAGAGAGTTTTGCTGGATATATGATCCTTGGCTGGCAGTTTTTCTCCTTCAGTGTTCTGTATATGTCGTCCCATTCCCTTCTTGCCTGCATGGTTTCTGCTGAGTAGTCTCAACTTATTCTTATTGATTCTCCCTTGAAGGAAACCTTTCTTTTCTCCCTGGCTGCTTTTAAAATTTTCTGTTTATCTTTGGTTTTGGCGAGTTTGATGATAATATGTCTTGGTGTTTTTCTTTTTGTATCAATCTTAAATGGGGTTCGATGAGCATCTTGGATAGATATCCTTTCGTCTTTCATGATGTCAGGGAAGTTTTGTGTCAGGAGTTCTTCAACTATTTTCTCTGTGTTTTCTGTCCCCCCTCCCTGTTCTGAGACTCCAATCACCCGCAGGTTATCCTTCTTTATAGAGTCCCACATAATTCTTAGGGTTTCTTCATTTTTTTTTAATTCTTTTATCTGATTTTTTTTCAGCTATGTTGGTGTTGATTCCCTGGTCCTCCAGATGTCCCAGTCTGCATTCTAATTGCTCAAGTCTGCTCCTCTGACTTCCTATTGCGTTGTCTAATTCTGTTATTTTATTGTTAATCTTTTGGATTTCTACATGCTGTCTCTCTATGGATTCTTGCAACTTATTAATTTTTCCATTATGTTCTTGAACAATCTTTTTGAGTTCTTCAACAGTTTTATCGGTGTGTTCCTTGGCTTTTTCTGCAGTTATCCTAATTTCATTTGTGATATCATTAAGCATTCTGTAAATTAGTTTTTTATATTCTGTATCTGATAATTCCAAGATTGTATCTTCATTTGGGAAAGATTTTGATTCTTTTGTTTGGGAGGTTGGAGAAGCTGTCATGGTCTGCTTCTTTAAGTGGTTTGATATGGATTGTTGTCTCCGAGCCATCACTGGGAAACTAGTTTTTCCAGAAAATCCGCTAAAAAAAAAATGCAGTCAGATCCCTATCAGAGTTCTCCCTCTGGCTCAGGCTATTCAAATGTTGATGAAGCCGCCTGGGGAGGGTGGGGGAGGGAACAGAGAGATAGGAGAGTAGCACCTCAGAATATAGCCAGAGTTGCTTGTCTTGCTTGGAATGACTATTATATCTGAGATTCCCACGGGGCACGTCGCCTATGTGTGCTGGCTGTGTGGAGATTGCCCCCGGGGGGTCTGGCCCGCTGGAGTCACGGTCAGATCCTCCGCTTCCAGCCCCACGCCCAGTGTCAAGGCTCCCCTACTGGGACGATGCACTCTCGACTCCAAAATCAGTCTCTACCTCCCGGAGACTTCTCGTCCCTCCAGCCGCGTGGCCGTGCCGCCTCCGAGATCCAGTTGGGCCTCCTCCCGGGGTCAGTTCAGATGGGTGGAGCAGCTCCCCGTGCTTGTTCCGTGACCAAGTGTCCTAGCTGGGACGCTGTTCTCCCTGCTCCAATACCAGTCGCTGCCTCCCGGGGACTTCTCCTACGGGCGGCGCCCGCGTGACCCGGCTGGTCCCCTTCCCGGGGTTAGTTCAGGGGGATGGAGCAACTCTCCGTGTTTATGCCGTACCTGCTTCCAGTCCAAATCCCTGCGGGACGGTTCTCCAGCTCGGACACTGCTCTTTCTGCTCCAAGACCAGTCACTGCCTCCCGGGGACTTCTCCTACCGGCTGCGTCCCACGCCGCCCGCGCGACCCGGCTCGTCCCCCTCCCGGGGTTAGTTCAGGGGGGTGGAGCAGCTCTCTGTGCTTCTGCCGTATCTGACTGGTATGCTGGCTCCAGGCTCTGGAAACAATAGCTGCTTCCCCGTATTAGTTCGTTCTCCGTCTCTAAATCTGTGTTTGTTGTTCAGGGTTCGTAGATTGTTATGTATGTGATCGATTCACTTGTTTTTCTGTGTCTTTGTTGTAAGAGGGCTCCGAGGTAGCGTTTGCCTAGTCCGCCATCTTGGCTCCGCCCTCTCAACATTTATTATTCTTAATGGTAAAAAGTGGCAACTCTTTGTTGCTTAAATATTTATCTCCACCTGTTTTTTTTTTTTTTTGACACTCTATTCAGAAATCCTGGTGGCGTAGTGGTTAAGTGCTATGGCTGTTAACCGAAAGGTCAGCAGTTCAAATCCACCAGGTGCTCCTTGGAAACTCAATTGGGGAGTTCTACTCTGTCCTATAGGGTCGCTATGAGTCAGAATCGACTAGACAGAAATGGGTTTGGTTTGGTGGTTAACATTCTATTTGCATATTGTTTCTTGACTCATCCCTTATCCCTCTTTCCACAATGGACCTTTAAAGAGACATTATTTTCCCACCCAACCTCCTCCTAACTCTTATGTATCCATGGCATTATTTAAAAACCTAGTCTGAATCATTACATTATTAACTTTTCCCTTATAGAATCCCCTCATAGCATTGCATTTTTATTTAAATATCAAATCATGCTTTTATTATTAACATGTATTAGATCTAAACAATGTTTTAAAATGTATTGGTCATAATTAAGTTCTCTTCTTTTTTTCCCTATCTTGATATTTCTGATTTTGTTCAGTTGTCAGTTGGTCAAATTAGTTTTTCAACTATTTTTCTCCAATACCATATGCCATTAGTATACTCTTTAAAATAGTTTTCTTACCTCAAATAATTTTCTTTTGCCCTCAGAGAAACATTGTATCTTGGGTGAATATACTATTCTTGAATTTGTTCTTAGTCTATGTAGAGATACAAACTGTAAGATATACAGAGGGAGAAAGAAAGAGAGAGTTAGAGGAATTGGCTCCTGTGATTTTTGAGGCTGTCCAGACCAAAATCCTCAGAGTTGCACTCTGATTACTCCATAGAGGCCGGCCAAATGATCCAAATAGCATCTCCGTCTGCCACTGACACTTCAAGCGCCATTGAATCTGCGGGATTATATGGCCCAAGTGACACAGAAGCTTGCATGGCAACCTGAATCTGTTCCAGGGCCTTCTTTTGTCCTGATCCTATTACTTGACCTACAGATACTGGACTTGCCAGCCCAGGCAATCATGTGAGCCAAAGGCGGTATTTTACATATCTCTATTGTCATGTATTGATTGCATTGGGAAAATCTGTTGCAAAAGACTTCTTTAAAAAGTGTTCGAAAGCAAAAACATTGCTTTGAGGACTAAGGTGCTCCTGACCCAAGCCATGGTATTTTCAATTGCCTCATATACATGTGAAAGCTAGACAATAAAAAAGGAAAACCAAAGAAGAGCTAATGCCTTTGAATTACGGTGTTGGTGAAGAATATTGAATATACCACGTTCTGCCAGAAGAAGAAACAAATATTTCTTGGAGGAAGTACAACCACAATGCTCCTTAGAAACGAGAATGGCTAGACTTCATCTCGTGTACTTTGGACTTGCTGTCAGGGGGAACTAGTCCCTGAAGAAGGACATCATGCTTGGTAAAGCAGAGGGTCAGCAATAAAAAAGGAAGACCCTCAATGAGAGGAATTGACCCAGTAACTGCAACAATGGGCTCAACCGTAGCAAGGATTATGAGGACGGCATAAGACCAGGTAATGTTTTGTTGTGTTGTACAAAGGGTTGCTATGAGTAGGAACCAACTTGACAGAAGCTAACAACAATAACAACTTTTAAGAATCAATTCCAGAATTCCCCAGTTGACACATGAAATTAACCATCACAATTTTTTTTCACCGGTGTCTATAGACAGTTTCCCACTGACTTCCACTAGCTGTGCTGCAAATAAGAAGTCAATGCTTGTATGTTTCTTTTTCTTCTATAAGTAATTTATTTTAATTGATTGAGAAGCTTGTAAAATACTGTTTTTATCCTTAGAATTCAAGATTTTTACTTGGATATGTCTATACTATGGTATTTTTGACTAATCCTGTCTGGGATTTGATGAAACATTTTAATCTTTCTCTGGATCAGAGAAAGGAGGATTCATTTGATCATTATTTCTACATTATTATTCCTCTTCTTTTTCTAAAAATGTCCACTATTTTCATACTATATATCTGGGAAGTATTCTTAAATTCTTTTCATATTTCTTTTATACACCCACCTCTTAATTATTTTCTGTAGGTTGTAAGATATTTATCTCACACGATCTTCCCAACCACTGACTTCGTGCTGAATAGTGATGACTCAGTTTTCCAAATGTTCAGATGAGTTTTTGTAATGTTAATATCATAATTTTAATAACTTAATTGATGTTCCTCAAGGGTTCACATTATCATTTTGTTAAGATTGTTGTCTGTCAACTCCAATGATCTGTTTCTATGAGAGCAATTTAATATCTCTGTTCTGTTTATTATTCCTTCCTCTGGTTCCTTAGGCCTTTTTTTTTTTTTTTTTCTTCCACACTTTCAGTGATTAGATTAATCTATTAGGCCAGGTTGAAAATGAACATTGACCAGAAGGCACTTTTTCTCCACCTGTGACTAGGCAGGTGACACTCCTTTATTTTATTTTTATTGTACTTTAGGTTAAGGTTTACAGAACGAACTAGTTTCTTATCAAACAGCTGGTACACATTGTTGTATGACATTGGTTAACAACCCAACAACATGTCAACACTCTCCCTTCTCAACCCTGGGTTCCCTGTTACTAGCTTTCCTGTTCCCGCCTGCCTTCGAGTCCCTGCCCCAGAGCTAGTGCACCCCTTTAGTCTTGTTTTGTTTCATGGGCCTGTTCAATCTTTGGCTGAAGGGTGATCCTCAGGAGTGACCTCATCACTGTGCTGAAAGGGTGTCTGTGGGCCATACTCTCAGGGTTTCTCCAGCCTCTGCCACGCCAGTAAGTCTGGTCTTTCTTTCTGAGTTAGAATTTTGTTCTACATTTTTCTGCAGCTCTGTCTGGAACCTTCTACTGTGATCCCTGCCAGAGTGGTCAGTGATGGTAGCTAGACACTATCTAGTTTTACTGGACACAGTCTGGTAGAAGCCAAGGTAGTTGTGGCCCATTAGTCCTTTGGACAAATCTTTCCCTTGTATCTTTAACTTTCATCACTCTTCCTTGCTCCTGAAGAGGTGAGACCAGTGGAGAGGCGACGCCACTTTAAGTAACAACTCTTTCCTGAAGCCAGAGAGAAATCCCCTCTTCTAATAATTTTCACCATCTGTATTTCTTAGAGCTCTCCCAATCTCAGAATCTGAAAGCCACTAGGCTCTCTTCCACAGGTCTTTTCCGGACCTAGAAAGACCAAGCAGACCCCCTGAATAGTCTTTGTAAGGGACCTGGTAGAAACTTCCCTTAGCATATCAATGCTGAGAAGTGGCTGGGTATTAGAGAGTCTTGTTCTCTTCCCCAACACAATACCAAGGAGTCCTGTGCTCCAGGAGATCCATATAGAGCCCTCTGCCTCAAATGCCCTTTCCATTTTTACATTAAGAATGCTATTATCCTGTTTCAGAGAAAAAACTGAGAGGGAAAGTTTGATTTTTTTCTATAGCCTTCCTCCTAGTAAAATTTACCATATAAATAAAATACATTTATTTATAAACACTTATTGTTAGATACTAAAATGCATATCTTAGTTTTATTATTTAAAGACTAGGTGCAAACTCTTTTATCATTCTCTTAGTTTTTACCTGTGGTCTGCTCATTGCATAATCAATACCAAATTGGGGGGTGGGGATCAGCAAAGAAGAAGGAATAAAAGAAGAAATTATATACTTAGCCTTTATAAGACTCCAGTGTAATATAAAGTTGTAATACTTCAAATGGTCATTTTCTTACTTCTTTACAAAAATTAATACAGGATGGAAAGGGTCAGAATGACAGAGAACCAATTACGTTTTTGCAGGACATGATGTGAATATTTTTCCTCCTACGTTCTTATTCCTTCATATGAACTAATCTTAGCATGAAATATAATTAAATGCTAGTGGAGCAGAGCTACCCACCAGAGAGTAGGTTAGGGAACTTTCTTAAATAAAAGCTGCTCATAGGAAATTTGTCTCTCGTTGTTGTTAGGTGCCATCGAGTCGGTTCCGACTCACAGCGACCCTATGCACAATAGAACGAAACACTGCCCGTTCCTGCACCATCCTTACAACCATTGTTACACTTGAGCTCATTGTTGCAGCCACTGTGTTGATCCACCTCGCTGAGGGTCTTCCTCTTTTCCACTGACCTTGTACTCTGCCAAGCAGGATGTCCTTCTCTAGGGACTGATCCCTCCTGACAACATGTCCAAAGTATGTAAGACACAGTCTCGTCATCCTTGCTTCTAAGGAGCATTCTGGTTGTACTTCTTCTAAGGTAAATTTGTTCATTCTTTTGGCAGTCCCTGGTATATTCAATATTCTTCACCAACACAACAATTCAAATATATCAATTCTTCTTCGGCCTTTCTTATTCATTGTCCAGCTTTCACATGCATATGATGCGGTTGAAAATACCATGGCTTGGGTCAGGCGCCCTTTAGTCTTCCGGGTGACATCTTTGCTCTTTAACACTTTGAAGAGGTCCTTTGCAGCAAATTTACCCAATGCAATGTGTCTTTTGATTTCTTGACTGTTGCTTCCATGGCTGTTGATTGTGGATCCAAGTAAAATGAAATCCTTGACAACTTCAATCTTTTCTCCATTTATCATGATGTTGCTCCTTGGTCCAGTTGTGAGGATTTTTGTTTTCTTTATGTTGAGGTGCAGTCCATACTGAAGGTTGTGGTCTTTGATCTTCATTAGTATGTGCTTCAAGCCCTCTACACTTTCAACAAGCAAGGTTGTGTCATCTCCATAATGCATGTTGTTAATGAGTCTTCCTCCAATCCTGATGTCCCATTCTTCTCATGTTATTTGTTCAGCATACAGATTAAATAGGTATGTGAAAGAATACAACCCTGACACACACCTTTCCTGGCTTTAAACCAATCAATGTCCCCTTGTTCTGTCCAAGCAACTGCCTCTTGATCTATATAAAGTTTCCTCATGAGCACAATTAAGTGTTCTGGAATCCCCATTCTTCCAATGTTATCCATAGTTTGTTATGATTCACACAGTCGAATGCCTTTGCATAGTCAATAAAACACAAGTAAAAATCCTTCTGGTATGCTGTGCTTTCAGCCAGGATCCATCTGACATCAGCAATGATATCCCTGGTTCCATGTCCTCTTCTGAAACCGACCTGAACTTCTGGCAGTTCCCTGTTGACATACTGCTACAGCCGTTTTTGAATGCTCTTCAGCAAAATTTTGCTTGCATGTGATATTAATGATATTGTTCTATAATTTCCACATTCGGTTGGATCACCTTTCTTGGGAATAGGAATAAATATGAATCTCTTCCAGTCAGTTGGCCACGCGGCTGTCTTCCATATTTCTTGGCATAGATGAGTGAACACCTCCAGCACTGCATCTGTTTTTTGAAACATCTTAATTGATATTCCATCAATTCCTGGAGCCTTGTTTTTTGCCAATGCCTTCAGAGCAGCTTGGACTTCTTGCTTCAGTACCATTGGTTCCTGATCATATATGCCACCTCTTGAAATGGTTGAATATCAACTAATTCTTTTTGGTATAATGACTCTGTGTATTCCTTCCATCTTCTTTTGATGCTTCCTGCGTCGTTTAATATTTTCCCCATGGAATCCTTCACTATTGCAAATCGAGGATTGAATTTTTTCTTCAGTTTTTTCAGCTTAAGAAACGCTGAGCATGTTCTTCCCTTTTGGTTTTCCATTTCCAGCTCTTTGCACGTGTCATTATAATACTTTGTCTTCTGAAGAGACCCTTTGAAATCTTCTGTTCAGTTCTTTTACTTCATCAATTCTTCCTTTTGCTTTAGCTGCTCGATGCTCAAGAGCAAGTTTCAGAGTCTCCTCTGACATCCACCTTGGTCTTTTCTTTCTTTCCTGTCTTTTCAATGACCCCTTGCTTTCTTCATGTATGATGTCATTGCACAACTCGTCTGGTCTTCGGTCACTAGAGGTCAATGCGTCAAACCTACTCTTGAATTGGTCTCTAAATTCAGGTGGGATATACTCAAGGTCATATTTTGGCTCTTATGGACTTGCTCTGATTTTCTTCAGTTTCAGCTTGAACTTTCGTGGGAGGAATTGATGGTCTGTTCCATAGGCCCCTGGCCTTGCTCTGACTGATGATATTGAGCTTTTGCATCACCTCTTTCCACAGATGTAGTCAATTTGATTTCTGTGTGTTGCATCTGGTGAGGTCCATGTGCACAGTCACCGTTTATGTTGGTGAAAGAAGGTATTTGCAGTGAAGAAGTCGTTGGTCTTGCAAAATTCTATCATTAGATCTCTGGCATTGTTTCTATCACCAAGGCCATATTTTCCAACTGCTGATCTTTCTTTTTTGTTTCCAACTTTCACATTCCAATCATCAGTAATTATCAATGCATCTTGATTGCATATTTATTCAATTTCAGACTGTAGGAGCTGATGAAAGTCTTCTATTTCTTCATCTTCAGCCCTAGCAGTTGTTAAGTAAGTTTGAATAATAGTTGTATTAACTGGTCTTCCTTGTAGTAGCCGTATGGATATTATCCTATCACTGACAACATTGTACTTCAGAATAGATTTTGAAATGTTCTTTTCGATGATGAATCCAACACCATTCCTCTTCGAATTGTCATTCCCAGCATAGTAGACTATATGATTGCCTGATTCAAAATGGCCAATACCAGTCCATTTCAGCTCACTAATGCCTAGGATATAGATGTTTATGGGTTCCATTTCATTTTTGATGATTTACAATTTTCTTAGATTCATACTTCATGCATTCCAGGTTCTGATTATTAATGGATGTTTGCAGCTGTTTCTTCTCATTTTGAGTCTTGCTACATCAGCAAATGAAGGTCCCAAAAGCTTTGCTCCATCCATACCATTAAGGTCGACTCTACTTTCAAGAGGCAGCTCTTCCCCAGTCATCTTTTGAGTGCCTTCTAACCTGGGGGGCTCTTCTTCCAGCACTGTATCAGACAATGTTCTACTGCTATTCATAAGGTTTTCACTGGCTAATGCTTTTCAAAAGTAGACTGCCAGGTCCTTCTTCCTAGTCTGTCTTAGTCTGGAAGTTCAGCTGAAACCTGTCCTCCATGGGTGACCCTGCTGGCATTTGAATACCAGTGGCATAGCTTCCAGCATCACAGCAACACGCAAGCCCCCACAGTATGACAAACTGACAGACAGTGGGAGAAATTTACCTCCAGCTCACGTGTAATACAGCACTCACATGAGTAAAGGGCTCATTCAGGAAACCTTCTACAAGATACATTGGCCTGAGAGCTATTGTGTGAGTGTCAGTTGGTTTCACTGAGTTTACATTTACAGTAACACAGAAGATCATCATTCTCATCAGTGTATAATGACAGTGAAAGAAGGGTTTAGAAAAAACACCAAACTCACAGTATAAAATAAATCCTATCAAGTGTCTAAAATAGGTTAGCTATTGATACTTAAGAAGATACCCTTAAAAACTCATAAAGGCACAGATAGAAGTTTTTGTTCACTTATTAAAGGAGGTGGTGGTGGGAGGATTGTTTGTCGCTCAGTGGAGTCATTAAGGGATCTTGATGGTAGGCAGTTCTTCCATCTGCAATATGTGGTTTTCAGAATTGCTCACTGGATTTCCTCCATGCCTGTCAGCCAGAAAAGGAAAGCATATAGAGGAATGGACATGGGACGGTTCAACGGGTCAGCCTGAAAGTGGCTCAGAATACATGCACTCATGTTCAGTTGACTGAAACACAATGTCATGGCTCAGCTAACCACAAGGGAGGTTGGGAAATGTAATCTACCTCCAAACCCATGAAGAAGAAGAAATTAAGTCTCTGTCTCATGAGGTTCAACCAAAACTTAGTAAATATAGAAACACCAGTTTTTTGTTCTTGTTATTAGATGCCCTCAAGTCAGATCCAAATCATAGCAACTCTAACCACAACGAAAGAAAGCACAGCCTGGTCTGTGCCATCCTCACAATAGTTGCTATGTTTGAGCCCACTGTTACAGCAACTATGTAAGTCCTTCTCATTGAGGATCTTCTTTTTCACTGCTTTACCAAGCATGGTGTCCTCCAGGGACCAGTCCATCTTGATAAATTGTCCAAAGTCAGTGAGATGAAATCCAGCCATCCTCACTTCTAAGGAGCATTCTGGCTATGCATCTTCCAAGGCAAATTTTTATCACTCTTCTTCTAGCAGTCCATTGTATATTCAACATTCTTCACCATCGCTATAACTCAAAGGCATCAATTCTTCTTAGGTCAGCCTAATTCATTGTCCAGCTTTCACATACATGTGAGGCAATTGAAAATGCAATGCTGTGGATCAGCCATATCTTAGTCTTCAAAGTGACACCCTTGCAGCAGATTTCCCAGTGCAATACATCATTTGATTTCCTGACTACTGCTTTGGTGGACACTGATTGTAGGTTCAAGTAAAATGAAATCCTTAACAGCTACAATATTTTCTCTGGTTATCATGAAGTTTCTTATTGGTCCAGTCGTGAGGATTTTTGTTTCATGGTGAGGTGTAATTGATACTGAAGTCTGTAATTTTTTATCTTCATCAGCAAGTGTTTCAAGTCTTCTTCACTTTCAACAAGCGAAGCTGTGTTATATGCATATTTTTTCTTTTTTCAGGTTGTTACTGAGTCTTCCTCTAATATTGATGCTGAGTTCTTCTTCATATAATCCAGCTTCCCAGATTATTTTTTCAGCATACAGATAGAAAAGTATGATAAAAGGAAAGAACCCTGGTGCACACCTATCTAGATTTTATTTATTATTTTGGCTTTAATCAACAGAATTTTATTCTCTCACAGTCTAGGAGGCTTAGGTTCAAATACAGGCCCCAGCCTGCAGCGGAAGGCTTTCTCTATAGGCTCTGGGAGAAGGTCCTTGTCATCATTTTTCCCCTGGCCTAGGAGTTTCTCAGAACAGGGATCCTGGGTCCAAAGGGCATACTCTGCTGCCGGCTCTGCTTTCTTGGTGGTAGGAGGTCCCTCTCCTCTCTGCTTGCTTCTGTCTGTTTTTTTTTTTCCAAACACCCTGCAATACAGGTTTTTTTTTTTTTTTAAACTGTGCTTTAGGTGAAAGTTTACAAATCAAATCAGTGAAAGCTATACACACCTTGCTATATATTCCTAGCTGCTCTACTCCTAATGAGACAGCACATTCCTTCTGTCCACCCCACATTCCCCGTGTCTACCCAACCAACTCCTGTCTCCCTCTTGCTTCTCATCTTGCCACCAGGAAGGAGTTGCCCACGTAGTCCTATGTGTCTACTTAAGTCAAGAAGCTCACTCCTCACTCGTATCATTTTCTATAATATAGTCCAGTCCAACCCCTGTTGGGAGAGTTAGCTTCCGGAACGGTTCCAATCTTGGGCTAACAAAGGGTCTGGGTACCATGACTGCCAGAGTTCCACCAGTCTCAGTCAGAAGATTAAGCCTGGTCTTTTTATAAGAATTTGATATCTGCATCCCACTGCTCTCCTGTTCCATCAGGGATTCTCCGTTGTGTTCCCTGTCAGGGCAGTGATTTGGTGGTAGCCGGGCACCATCTACTTCTTCCAGTCTCAGGCTGAAGGAGTCTCTGGTTTATGTGGCCCCTTCTGTCTCTGGGGCTCGTCTTCACTGTACTTCTTTAGTGTTCTTCATTTTCCTTTCCTCCAGGTAGGTTGAGACCAACTGATGCATCTTAGATGGCCTCTTGCTAGTGTTTAAGAACCCTGACACCTCTCATCAAAGTGGGATGCGGAAAATTTTCTTAGTACATTTTGTTGTGCCAATTGACCTAGATATCTCCTGAAAGTGTGGTTGCCAAAACCCCTCCCTGCTACTCTGACCTTTGAAGAGTTTTGTTGTATTCAAGAAACTTCTTTGGTTTTGGTTTAGTTCAGTTGTGCTGACTTCCCCTGTGTTGTGTGTTGTCCTTCCCCCTGTCTGCTATCTAGTTAGAGAGTATCTCTCTCCCTCACTCCCCACTCTCATAAGAATCAAAGAATATTTTCTTCTGTGTTTAAAGTTTGTCTAGAGTTCTTGTAATAGTGGTCTCATATAATACTTGTCCTTCTGCAACTGGCTAATTTCACTCAGCATAATGCCTTCCAGATTCTTCCATGTTATGAGATGATTCACAGATTCATCTTTGTTCTTATTCATTGAGTACTATGCCATTGTGTGAATATACCATAATTTATCCCTTCATCTGTTGATGGGCACCTTGGTGTCCTCCATTTTTTTGCTATTGTAAACAGTGCTACAAGGAATGTGGGTGTGCATATATCTGTCCATGTGAAGGCTCTTATTTCTTTAGGATATATTACAAGGAGTGGAATTGCGGGATCATATGGTAGTTCTATTCCTAGCTTTTTAAGGAAGCACCAAATTGATTTCCAAAGTGGTTGTACCATTTTATATTCCCACCAGCAGTGTATAAGTGTTCCATCTCTCTACAACCTCTCCAACATTTATTATTTTGTGTTGTTTGGATTAATGCCAGCCTTGTTCGGGTGAGATGGAATCTCATTGTAGTTTTGATTTGCATTTCTCTAATGGCTATGGCTAATGATCATGAGCATTTCCTCATGTATCTGTTAGCTGCCTGCATGACTTCTTTGGTGAAGTGCCTATTCATACACTTTACCCATTTTTTAATTGGGTTATCTTTTTGTTGCTGAGTTTTTGTGGTATCATGTAGATCTTAGAGATCAGACACTGATCAGAAATGTCATAGCTAAAAACTTTTTTTCCCAGTCTGTGGGTAATCTTTTTACTCTTTCGTAAGTCTTTGGATGAGCATAGGTGTTTGATTTTCAGGAGCTCCCAGACGTCTAGTTTCTTTTCTGGTGTTTGTGCATTGTTAGTTCTGCTTATGCCGTGTATTAGGGCTCCTAGCGTTGTCCTTATTTTTTCTTCCACTATCTTTGTCTTTGTCTTTATTTATAGGAAGAAGAACGGGACATCAGGATTGGAGGAAGGCTCATTAACAACCTGCACTATGCAGATGACACAACCTTGCTTGCTGAAAGTGAAGAGGACTTGAAGCACTTACTAATGAATATCAAAGACCAGTCTTCAGTATGGATTGCACCTCAACATAAAGAAAACAAAAATCCTTACAACTGGACCAATGAACAACATCATGATAAACGGAGAAAAGATTGAAGTTGTCAAGGATTTCATTTTACTTGGATCCACAATCAGCAGCCATGGAAGCAGCAGTCAAGAAGTCAAAAGACGAGTTGCAGTGGGTAAATCCGCTGCAAAGGACCTCTTCAAAGTGTTGAAGGGCAAAGATGTCACCTTGAAGGCTAAGGTGCACCTGACCAAAGCCATGGTATTTCCAATCACATCATATGCATGCGAAAGCTGGACAATGAATAAGGAAGGCCAAAGAAGAATTGATACCTTTGAATTGTGGTGTTGGTGAAGAATATTGAATATACTATGGGCTGCCAAAAGAATGAACAAATCTGTCTTAGAAGAAGTACAATGAGAATGTTCCTTAGTGGCAAGGATGGTAAGACTGCGTTTTACATACTTTGGACATGTTGTCAGAAGGGATCAGTCCCTGGAGAAGGACATCCTGCTTGTCAGAGTACATGGTCAGCAGAAAAGAGGAAGACCCTCAAGGAGGTAGACTGACACAGTGGCTGCAACAATGAGCTCAAGCATAACTATGATTGTAAGGGTGGCTCAGAACCGGGCAGTGTTTTCGTTCTGTTGTGCATAGGGTCGCTATGAGTCGGAACCAACTCAACAGCACCTAACAACAAGAACATCTTTATCGTTTTAGATTTTATATTTATGTCTTTGATCCATTTTGAGTTAGTTTTTGTGCCTGGTGTCAGGTATGGGTCTTGTTTCATTTCTTTGCCGGTAGATATCCAGTTATGCCAGCACCATTTGTTAAAGATACAGTCTTTTCCCCATTTAACTGACTTTGGACCTTTGTCAGATATCAGCTGCTCATATGTGGATAGATTTATGTCTGGATTCTCAATTCTATTCCACCGGTCTCTGTATCTGTTGTAACAGTACCAGGCTGTTTTGACTACTGCGGCAGTATAATAAGTTCTAAAATCAGGTAGTGTGAGGCCTCCCACTTTGTTCTTCTTTTTCAGTAATGGTTTACTTACCTGGGGTCTCTTCCACTTCCATATGAAGTTGGTGATTTGTTTCTCCATCTCATTAAAAAATGTCATTGGAATTGGAATCGGAATTGTATTGTATCTATAGATTGCTTTTGGTAGAATAGACATTTTTACAATGTTAAGTCGTCTTAGGCATAAGGATGGTATGTTTTTCCACTTATGTAGGTCTCTTTTGGACACCCGGATGGCATAGTGGTTAAGTGCTACGGCTTCTAATCAAAAGGTGAGCAGTTTGAATCCACCAGGTGCTCCTTGAAAACTCTGTGAGGCAGTTTTACTCTGTCCTATAGGGTCCCTATGAGTTGGAATCAACTTGTCAGCAGTGGGTTTGGTTTTTTGGTTTTTAGGTCTCTTTTGGTTTCTTTCAGTAATGTCTTGTAGTTTTCTTTGTATAGGCCTTTACATCTCTGGTAAGATTTTTTCCTTCTTGGGAGCTACTGTAAATGGTATTGATTTGGTGATTTTCTCTTTGATGTTCTTTTTGTTGGTGTAGAGGAATCCAACCAATTTTTGTATGTTTACCTTGTATCCTGATACTCTGCTGAGCTCTTCTATTAGTTTCAGTAGTTTTCACGAGCATTCTTTAGGGTTTTTTGTGTATAAGAACATGTCACCTGCAAATAGAGATGCTTTTACTTCTTCCTTACCAATCTCTAGCCTAAATGCTCTGGCTAGGACCTCCAGCACAATGTTGAATCAAGAGTGGTGATAAAGGGAATCCTTGCCTGGTTCCCGATTTCAAGGGGAATGCTTTCAGACTCTCTCCATTTAGGGTGATGTTGGCTGTTGGCTTTGTATAAATCCCCTTTATTAAGTTGAGGGATTTTCCTTCTTTTCCTATTTTGCTGAGTGTTTTTATCATGAATAGGTGTTGAACTTTGCCAAATGCCTTTTGTATATCAATTGATAGATCATGTGGTTCTTATCTTTTGTTTTATTTATATGGTGGATTACATTAATTGTTTTTCTGATGTTGAACCATCCCTGTATACATGGTATGATTTCCACTTTGTCTTGGTGAATTTTTTTTTTTTTTTGATATGTTGTTGAATTCTATTGGCTAGAATTTTGTTGAGGATTTTTGCATCTAAGTGTATGAGGGATACAGGTCTGTAATTTTCTTTTTTTGTGGTGTCTTTACCTGGTTTTGGTATCAGGAATATGCTGGCTTCATAGAATGAGTTTGGGAGTATTCCGCCCTTTTCTATGCTCTGAAATACCTTTAGTAGTAGTGATACTAACTCTTCTCTAAAAGTTTAGTAGAACTCTGCGATGAAGCCGTCTGGGCCAGTACTTTTTTTTATTGGGAGGTTTTTGATTACCTTTTCAAACTCTTCTTTTGTTATGGGTTTGTTTAGTTGTTCTACCTGTGTTTCTGTTAGTTTAGGTAGGGAGTGTGTTTCTAGAAATTCATACATTTCTTCTAGGTTTTCAAATTTGTTAGAGTATAATTTTTCATAGTAATATGATATGATTGTTTTAATTTCAGTTGGGTCTGTTGTAATATCTTCCATCTCATTTCTTATTTGGGTTGTTTGCTTCCTCTTCTGTTTTTCTTTTGTCAGTTTGGCCAATAGTTTATCGATTTTGTTAATGTTTTCAAAGCACCAGCTTTTGGTCTTGGTAACTCTTCCAATTGTTCTTCTGCTTTCTATTTCATTTAATTCTGCTCTAATTTTTATTATTTGCTTTCTTCTGCTGCCTGAGGGTTTCTTTTGTTGCTCTTTTTATATTTGTTCAATGTGGGGATAATTCTTTGATTTTGACCCTTTCTTCTTTTTGTATGTGTGCATTTATTGATATAAATTGACCTCTGAGCACTGCTTTCGCTGTGTCCCAAAGGTTCTGATAGGAAGTGTTTTCATTCTCATTGGATTCTATGAATTTCTTTATTTCATCATTAATGTCTTCTATAACCCAGTTGTTTTTGAGAAGGTATTGCTCAGTTACCAAGTGTTTGATTTTTTTTCCCCTGGTTTTTCTGTTATTGATTTCTACTTTTATGGTCTTATGGTCAGAGAAGATGCTTTGTAATATTTCGATGTTTTGGATTCTGCTAAGGCCTGCTTTATGCCATAATATATGGTCTATTCTAGAGAATGTTCAATGTACACTAGAAAAGATAGTATATTTGGCTGCTGTTGCGTGGAGTGTTCTTTATATATGTCTATGAGGTCAAGTTGGTTGATTGGGGCATTTAGATCTTTTGTGTCTTTATTCAGTTTCTTTCTGGTTGTTCTATCCTTCACTGAAAGTGGTGTGTTGAAGTCTCCTACTATAATTGTGGAGCTGTATATCTCATTTTGCAATGCTGTTAGAGTTTATCTTGCACCCCTGTCATTGGGTGCATAAATATTTAATATGTTTATATACTCCTGGTATATTGTCCCTTTAATCATAATGTAGTGTCCTTCCTTATCCTTTGTGGTGGATTTAACTTTAAAGTCTATTTTGTCAGAAATTAATATTGCTACTCCTGCTCTTTTTTGCTTGTTGTTTGCTTGATATATTTTTTTCCATCCTTTGAGTTTTAGTTTGTTTGTGCCTGTAAGTCTAAGTTGTGTCCTTGTAGGCAGCATATAGCTGGATTGTGTTTTTTATCCATTCTGCCACTCTCTGTCTCTTTATTCGTGCATTTAGTCCATTTACATTAGCATAATTATGGATAAGCATGAGTTTAGTGCTTTCATTTTGATGTCTTTTTTTGTGTGTGTTTTTGACAGTTTCCCTTTCCCACTTAACTTTTTGTGCTGAGTAGCTTATCTTTATATATTGTCTTTTCCTCTTATTCGTTGTAGTTGATTTTGTTTCTGCCGAGTCTCCATTTTATTCTTGCATTTTATTTTGATGAGTAGGATTGTTAGTCTCCTTTGTGGTTACCTTAATATTTATCCCTATTTTTCTAAGTTCAAACCTAACTTTTATTTCTTTATATCACCTTGTCTTCCTCTCCATGTGAAAGATATATGACTACATTTCTTAGTCCCTCTTTATTGTTTTAATGTTGTCTTTTTTACATAATGACATCACTCTTTCCCTGTTTTGAGAGTTTTTTTAATCTTGATTTATTTTTGTGATTTCCCTATCTGGGTTGACATCTGATCGCTCTGTCCAGTGTTCTAGTCTTGGGTTGATATCTGATATGATTGATTTTCTAACCAGAGATCTCCCTTTAGTATTTCTTGTAGTTTTGGTTTAGTTTAAGAATTCCCTAAACTTCTGTTTATCTGGAAATGTCCTAATTTCACCTTCTTATTTGAGAGACAATTTTGCTGGATATATGATTCTTGGCTGGCATTTTTTTTTCTTTCAGTACTTTATATAAGTTGTCCCATTCCCTTGTTGCCTGCATTTTCTGCTGAGTAGTCCAAGCTTATTCTTATTGACTCTCCTTTGTAGGTGACTTTTCATTTATCCGTAGCTTCTCTTAAAATTCTCTTTTTATCTTTGGTTTTGGCATGTTTGATTATAATATGTCTTGGTGACTTTCTTTTAATATCTACCTTATGTGCAGTTTGATGAGCATCTTGGATAGGTATCTTCTCATCTTTCACAATATCAGGAAACTTCTCTGCTAAGAAATCTTCAACAATACTCTCTATTTTCTGTTATCCCTCTTTGTTCTGGTACTCCAATCATTTGTAGTTTATTTCTCTTTGTAGTGTCCCACCTGATTCTTAAGTTTTCTTAATTTTTTAAATTCTTTTATCTGATTTTTCTTCAAATATATTGATGCTAAATGCTTTACCTTCAATCTCACCAATTCTCTGTTCCACCTGCTCAGCTCTGCTACTCTGACTTTCTGTTGATTTGTCTAATTCTGCAGTTTTATTGTTAATATTCCGAATTTCTGATTGCTCTCTCTCTATGGATTCTTGCAGCTTACTGAATTTTTTATTATGTTCTTACATAACCTTTTTAATTTCTTCAACTGCTTTATCTGTGTGTTCCTTGGCTTGTTCTGCGTATTGCCTGATCTCCTTCCTGATTTCATTCCTGATGTCTTGAAGAGTTCTGTATCTTAATCTTTTGTATTCTCCATCTGGTAATTCCAGCAAGGCACCTTCATCCAGAAGATCCATTGACTGTTTTGAGAGCTTGCTGAAAGGATCATGATCTGCTTCTTTATGTGATTTGATATTGACTGTTATCTCCCAGCTGTCAATAAGTTATTGTATTAATTTATTTTATGTTTGCTTACTGTATCCTAGCTTCTTGATTTGTTTTGTTTTTATATGCCCAGATGGGTTGCTTGAGTGGGCTCGCTTGATTATTTTTGCCTTTGAAGCTCTGACGTCCTGTCACCAGATAGCTAGAGCTCTTATCCGGTATATCAGCCTAGGAGTACATTCACATTTCTTATATGGATTTAGCTCAGGTGCCCAGGTAGCTGGTCATCAAGTGTTTGATACAGCTCTGTCCTACATTCTTAGAGGGGTAAGGGTGATTTGTGTAGATACCAGTATTTCATTGCAGCACGGGGTTACACTCTGAACAAAGTACGGGGCTGACAACCATCCCTCAAGTGTCTGTGAGGAAAGAGCATCCCAGTTCCCTAAAGCATACAGGTGGGTGGGTTCTGCAAAAGGACCATTAGCACTCAATGCTTTTGGTTGTAAGGACTGGGAAGTATCAGTTACTCTTGGACCCCTGTCATGTGTGGCTGGTTGACCTGAGTGGAGCCACCAGTCTTTAGGCTTCTGATGTTGGTAGGTGAGGACTCTGTTTAATAGGCATAGCAGTGTCAAATATCAAATACTCACCTCTCCACCACATAGCTGAAAAAGTTGCAGTCCACAAACAAGGGTCTCTATTCTCCTGAAATAGACCTTCATAGGTCCATGCGGGGGAGGGGGGGGGAGCTATTCAAAGTCCATGGACTGTTTATGCCTGGACAGTTGCCACTTCTGTCCTGAGCTCCCTGGGTTAGCAGAGCTGGCAAATTATCTTTTCCCCCAATTGTGAATGTATTTTTTCTCTAAGGCTGGGAGAATGGCTCAAGGCTCTCAGCAGGGCCTATCTCAATCCCAGGGAAATCAACAGCCACTGAAGCCAGCTTGGATTTGGGGGGCATGGTAAAATATACGAAGTACTTAGCTTTTGCTGAGAGCACCATTCTTCTCTGGTTCCAGAGGTGTGAGTAGGCTGTGAAGCTGGCTCTTTCTACACAAGGAAACAGCAGCCGCATGCTACTACCAGCCTGCTGGAGCCACTCCCGGGAATGGTGCCTGAAGGACCCTGACAATTCAGGTGTGGTAAGCCCTCTCTTCTTCTGAACTGTCTCTCCCTCCCCCTGCCACTCGGTCCATTTTTTAACTTTGCTTTTGATGCCCAGGGCTCCTAGCTTGTCGTAAATACAACCATTTCACTTCTTTTATTGGGTCTTTGTTGTAAGAGGGATAATCAGAAGCATTTGTCTGATTATTCCACCATTCTGACCTCTCCTCATCTTTCATCTTTATTTCCAACTTTGCATTTCAATCACCAGTAACTATAGACGCATGTTGGTTGCATGCTTGATCAGTTTCAGGCTGTCGAAGTTTATAGAAATCTTCATTCTCTTCATCTTTGGCATTAGTGTTGGCATGTAAATTTGAATAATAGTCAATTAACTGGTGTATGGATATTATGCTATCACTGACAATGTTGTACTTCAGGATGGGTCTTGAAATGTTCATTTGACAAGTAATGCAACTCTTCTCCTCTTCAATTTGTCCTTTCCAACATATTAGACCATCCTATTCACTATGGTCAATACCAGTCCATTTCAGGTCAGTAACACAAGGATACCTATCTTCAAGCATTCCATTTCATTCTTGACAGCTTCCAGTTTTCCTTGATTCATACTTTGTACATTCCATGTTCTGCTTACTAATATTTTTTTTTTGTATCTGTTTCTTCTCATTTTGTGTCATGGCATATCAGCAGTTGAATGTCCTGTGAGCTTTCCTAAATCCACATCGTTAGTGTTGACTCTACTTTCAGGAAGCAATTCTTCCCTAGTCTATTTTGAGTGACTTCCAAGTCAAGGTCCTCATCTTCCAGCACCATGTCAGACAATCTTTGGATTCTAACCATAAGGTTTTCACTGGCTAATTTTTTGGAAGTAGATTACCAGGTTCTTTTCCTAGTCTATCTTATTCTGGAAGCTCTGTTGAACACCGTCCACCATGGGATGGGTGATACTGCTGGTATTTGAAATACCAGTGACATAGCTTCCAGCATCACAGCCACACATAAGCCACCACAGTAGGACAAAGTGACAGACAAGTTGTGGAATACCAGTTTAAAATAATATAAGACCAATCCATAGCTAGATGGAAAAAATGATTTTTTTTTTTTCTGCTCCTATAAATCACACTTTCAAAATGCCCAACACAGGCACCTTGCACATAGGAAGTAAATTTTTTTCAGTTTTCCTCTTGAGTGGAACGCTGTAGGTCACTCAAGATTTTCAGGGAAAGAAATTAATACTGTGGAAAAAAAAATATTTTCATGGCTATTAAAATTTTCCTTTATTATACTTTTTTTTTTTAGTAGTATCACTTGTCTTTGATTTTGTTTCATTAAATTTACCATTGCACATAAATTTTTTTTTTTTTTGCACATAGTTCTTGTGAAAATGACATCAGCAGACTGGTTCCAACGCTATGCCCCAAAAAAGAGTTTGGCACATTTTCCACCATGCTAATCAGACTATATGCCTGGGCTTTGAGATCTTGCATGGGGTAATACAAGGAAAGAATGCTGTGAGCAATAATTCTTGTGCATTCTGACGTCATTACCTGAATAAGAGGCACTGAGTTTTGGCTGCTGAGATTGATGAGTTTCTTTTCCTCACTGCAACCTAGTTTTTTTTAGGTTTCCTTTGATTTTGAGATGTCTATGTCCAATCCCATACATCAATCGTTTTTAACTGATTTTTGCTTAAGTTAGTTAGATTCATATGTTTTGTTCTTATTTGAAGGTATGTAACTAACTGTCTGAAATTACCTTGGTTCGAGTAGTTCTGAGGAAAATTTAAGATGTTTAAGGTTACTTTTGTGGATAGTAGGCATGCAATATTAAAAAAAATGCAATATTAGCAATTGTTATTCATTAATCTTCTTTTGCAAATTATGACTAAATAGAACTTTGAGGATCCACAGTTTTAATGGTACTAGTTAAGAAAATATAATCTAATAAGGCAAAAAAAAAAAAAAAAAAAAAATCCTGAGCTCCAGTAATTAGGAAAATTTTCCCTGTTTGTTCAGGAACATGCCATGTTTCTCAGAGATACATGGTGTTGCTCCTTTGTGACTCCCACCTTGCTCTTACATGGCTTAGAAACCAAAACTCATATTTTGAGGAATCAGAAGCCTACCAAGTTCATGGCTTCAGCTTCTACTCACAAGGAGAAATCAATGCGTGCCGTTGACTACCTGTATACTTACCCTGCTGGGACTCTAGTTTCATCACTTCCAGGGCATATTGTAAAACTCACCTTTTCAGGCCCCAACACATCAGTTGATAATTAAAATTCTCCTACTGCAGCTATTTGTATTTTTATGGCTTAAAAATGTTTGATTGGCATGTGGCCTGAGGGTTTTTGCAATAGGTTTACTTTTACAAATAATCAATAATCAACATGGAAAGAAATATTTTAATTTCTAAGTAATTTAACCATTCACCTTTAATGTTTGTTTTGGTCATATGTTTGTCACACTATTGAGTAAAACAGATAGAAGGTAAATAAAATCAGAGTTGACACAAAGGAGTGAGTCAAATTGATCAATGAATAATTTCAAAATTATCGTTTAAAAAGGTAAATAATATAATTATATTTTGTAATGATCCTATCAAATCTTCATTTTGAATGTATATTTATAGCAAAGGCCCAAGATTATCATATGTCAGTCTCAGATATGACAATGTTAATATTCTAAACTCATTAGGGCCATCTGTTATATATACACATGATAATCAAACCACTGTAGATTTGATTTCAGAGTTGACTACCTTGGTTCCCTAGGAAAAGCAAGCTGTTAGGTATTTTGAGTTTATCATGAACCTGGGAGCTTCGTACTTGGCGTTATCAATTTAAGTTTGTAATAATATTGCCATTTCTATTCTGAAGATAATAATACCAATTCAAAGACTCTCTCTCTCTCTCGCTCTCACTCTTGTCCTCTCTACCCTTCTGTGAAATAAGTCTGGATAACTAGATACTTACCATTCTAAACCTGCAACTCCAACATGTATACTTGCAACATAGTGTCTGACATACTGTTCATTCCTCCTAGTTTTTAATATACCTATGAAATATTATATCTATATGTCTATATTTACCTATATATTTGCTTCAACAACAATTAAAAAAAATCACAGAAATGAATCTCAATCAGAAGGCTTCCACCCAACATGGTGCCAGAGACAGAAGCACCATGCCATCCTTCCACAGCAAAGACCCAAAAAACTAAGTAAAATAGAGACAAACGTCATTCCTGGAACCTGAAGTGTCAAATGAAAAGAGATAGAACTCGGCCAAGCACTGAATGGAAAAAGACACTCACAGAGGACAGAGAGCAAAGATAGTTATGTGCTGAGGGCCCCATGGATCTGCCATCTTGGACTCCTGTTGAAGATTGGCAGACAGAGAGCACTGGAAAGCAGCTTGGCCGAAATCCCAGCAGGAGACAGAGCACCCAGTAACCAGCAATACATGTTTTCTCACCTTCCATTCTTTCCCTGTTGCTCTACCTCTGAGCTTCCTGGCTGGATGTAGTGGCTTGGCCGTCAAGGAAGTGCAGCATCTGTGCCACTGGGATTTGCCCCATGCACGTTGGAGATCACCAGACAGGGAATACAAGAAAGCAACTTCACGAAGTTCCTAGCAGGAAACAGAGTACCCAGTAACATGTGATATATGCTTTCCTAACCGCTCCATTCCTCCACCCCTTGGCCTCATTTGCTTCCCTCCGGCCACAGTCTCTTGGCCGGGAGGCAAATGCTTTGGCCTCAGGCTGCTTGGATTCACCCTGACCACAATGGCCAGGCCCCTGAGCTGGTGATGTTTCTTTCCGTCTCTTTTCCTTTCTTCTGTACCACCTGCCACCTCCCCCTCCTTGCTCTGGAACACCTTGCTCCATGTGCCACCCTTGCTTCTTCTTGAAAGGCTGTGAAGCCATGCTCAAATGGGGAACCATTCTGCCAGCCCTTGATACCATGCTGGGGGGAGCCCTGGGGCTTTTTTTTTTCTTGTTTTGTTTTATTTTGCTTTGTTTTCTTTTTCTTTTCACAACTTGGGAGCCCCTTCTAGTCGGCTGCATTGCACAGCTTGGGAACCACTCCCCCAATCTGTGCAGCCACAAGGTGGGATCCCTGGGGGTATTTCTTTTATTTTTTCCCTCTTTCTTTTTTTCTCTTTTCTCTTTCTGTCTTTCTCCATTTCTCACTTCTTGTCCCTCTACACTTACCTTCTTTTCCTGTCTCCTGAATATCTGGTGCTGTATGACATCTATATGCCCTCTAACCAGTACATACTGCGCAGCCTGGGGGCTGCTTCCCCAGTCTTAACAACCCCACTGGTGGGACTCTTGGACTCCTGGGGGGGGGGGGTTCTTTTCCTTTTTGTTTTCCAAATTTTTATCTGGTTACTTTATCTTTTTTTCCTTTCTGCTTTTCTCCATTTCTCAGTTTCTTAACTACCCACTCCAATGGCAAGTTCCTGTAGCTCTCTTTTGCTTGTTTGCTTGTTTGTTTTTGGGTCCTGTTTCTCTCTCTTCTCTCTCCACCTCCCCATACCCCTACTAGCTCCACACATCGCAACCTCCCCCCTCTTTCTTGCCTACCTGGACTGTTGACTGAGCATCACACGCCCAAGCGGCACAGGCACAGCCTACTGGAACCTTCCCAGCACTGAATCTTGGCCTGCTTTTTTGGCCCTAGTACATGCCACAAACAACCCCTCCCAGGCCCTCCCCTTCAGCTGGATCTGCCCTGCTGCAGCACAGTTGAATGACTAGCCCTGCCCATTGGACAAGGAGGTGAAAACTACTATGACTACAGATGACCAAACAGCCAAGAATGCACAATCTTCCTGCTCAGACATAACCAAATAAAACAAAAAAGCAGGATGAAACAAACAAATTTGCAATCAAGGAATGAAGAAAATAACTGCCGAATGCCCTGAAGACAGCAATTTCAAAATAGATTAAAAAAAAAAAAAAAAAAAAAACAGACAAGAGGGTTCCAGTAGGTGTCCAAAATAAAACACCAGGTGACCTTCCAGTGGCAGAAAAGGCACTAGAACTACCTGATAGGGAATTCAAACCTCTAATATTCAGAGCAATCCAAAAGTTGAAGCAAAAAGCAGACAAAAATGAGGAAAAAATAAACAAATTTATTTCATAGACATATATAGAACACTCCACTCAACAGCTACAAAGTACACATTCTTTTCCAAAGCATATGGAATGTTCTCCAAAACAGACCACATCTTAGGACACAGAGCAACCCTCAACAAAATCCAAAACATTAAGATAATACAAAGTATCTTCTCTGATCACAACATCATCAAAGTAGAACTTAACAACAGGAAGAGTAAGGAAAAAAAAAAAAAAGAATCACATGGAAACTGAATTGCGCCCTGCTTGAAAACCACTGGGTAATAGAAGAAATCAAAGATGGAATAAAAAATATCCTAGAATCAAACAAGAATGAAAATACATCATACCAAAACCTTTTGGACACAGCAAAGGCAGTCCTCGAAGGTCAATTTATAGCACTAGATGCACACATCAAAAAAGAAGGGACAAAATCAAAACATTAGTTACACGACTTGAACAAATAGAAAGAGAACAGCAAAAGAAGCCCTCAGCCACCGGAAGAAAGGAAATAATAAAGATCAGAGCAGAAATAAATGAAATAGAGAACACAAAAACGATAGAAAGGATCAACAACAAAAAAAAGTTGTTTCTTTGCAAGGATCAACAAAATTGAAAAACCACTGGCCAAATTGACAAAAGAAAAACAGGAGGGAACACAAATAACCCAAATAAGAAATGAAATTCGGGGGGGTGCATTATAACAGACTCAACTGAAATAAAAAGGGTCATTACAGAGTATTATGAAAAACTATACTCCAAAAAACTTGAAAACCTACAGGAAATGGACAAATTTCTAGAAACATATGATCTACCCAAACTAACACAAAATGACATTGAAAATCTGAACAGACCCACAAGAGAAGAGATTGAAAAGGTAAAAAACAAAACAAACAAACAAAAAAAACTCCCAACCAAAAAAAGCCCTGGCCCAGATGGCTTCACTGGAGAAGTCTACCACACATTCAGAGAAGAGCTTACACAGTACTACTCAAACTATTTCAGAACACAGAAAAGGTAAAAATATTCCGAAATCATTCTATGAAGCTAGCATAGCCCTGATACCAAAACCAGGCAAAAACACCACAAAAAAAGAATATTACAGGCCAATATCTCTCATGAATATAGATGTAAAAATTGTTAACAAAATCCTAGCCAATAGAATTCAGCATCATATCAAAAAATATAATATACCACAACCAAGCAGGATTCATACCAGGTATGCAAGGATGGTTCCACATTAGAAAATCAATCAATATAATCCACTACATAAATAAAAGGAAAGAAAAGAACCACTTGATCATCTCAATTGATGCAGAAAAGGCATTCGGCAAAATCCAACACCCATTCCTGATAAAAACTCTCAATAAAATAAATATAGAAGGGAAATTTCTCAATACAATAAAAGACATCTATGCAAAATCACTGTCCAACATCGTTCTCAATGGAGAGAGGCTGAAAACATTCCCCTTAAGAGCAGGAACAAGACAAGAATGCCCTTTATCACCACTCCTATTTAACATTGTGTTGGAAATCTTAGAGCAATAAGGCAAGAAATAGAAGAAAGGGGCATCCAAATTGGTAATGAAGAAGTTAAACTGTCCCTATTTGGGGATGATATGATACTATACTCAGAAGATCCCAAAGACTGCATGAGAAAACCACTGAAACTAATAGAAAGATTCAGCAGATTAGCAGGATACAAGATCAACATACAAAAATTGGTTGGATTCCCATACACCAATAAAGGGATGATGAAAAGGAAATCAGGAAAACAATAATTTATAATAGCCCCTAAAAAAATAAATACTTGGGAATAAATCTAACCAGGGATGTAAAAGACCTATACAAAGAAAACTACAAAACACTACTGCAAGAAACCAAAAGAGATCTACATAAACGGAAAAACATACCATGCTCATGGATAGGTAGACTCAACATTGTGAAAATGACAATTCTACCCAAAGTGATTCACAAATACAATGCAATACCAATACAAATACCAACAACATTATTTAAGGAGATAGAAAAACTTACCATTAATTTTATGTGGAAAGGGAAGATAACCCTGGTAAGTAAAGCACTACTGAAGAAGAAGAATAAAGTAGGACTGGCACTACCTGATCTCAGACCCTAGTATACAGCTACTGTAGTCAAAACAGCCTGGTACTGATACAACAGATACATTGACCAATGGGACAGATTGAGAACTCAGATGTAAATCCATCCACCTCTGATCACGTGATCTTTGACAATGTCCCAAACTACATAAAATGGGGAAAACAGTCTTTTTAACAAATGGTGCTGGCAAAACTGTATGTCCATCAGCAAAAAAATGAAATGGGACCCATACTTCACACCATGTACAAAAACCAAATCAAAGTGGATAAAAGACCTTAATATAAAGCCAAAAACCATGAAGTACACCACAGAAAAATAGGATTAACACTAGAGGCCCTAATACATGGCATTAAAAAAAAATAATAATAATTAAAAAAAAATACATGGCATTAACAGGATACAAATCATAACCAATGGCACACAAGCTCCAGAGAATAAGCTAGATAACTGGGATCTTCTAAAAATTAAACACTTATGCTCATCAAAAGACTTCACCAAAAGAAGAAAAAGAGAACCTATAAACTGGGCAAAAAAATTTGGCTCTTACAAATCAGACTGAGGTCTAATCTCTAAAATCTACAAGAAAATCCAACACATCTACAACAAAAATCAAATAATCCAATTAAAAAATGGGCAAAGGAAACGAACAGACAGCTCACCAAAGAAGACATTCAAGCAGCCGATAGACACATGAGGAAATGCCCATGATCTCTGGCCATCAGAGAAATACAAATCAAAACCACAATGAGAGTTGAGAGGCGGGGCCAAGATGGCTGACTAGGTAGACACTACCTCGGATCCCTCTTGCAACAAAGACTTGGAAAAACAAGTGAATCGATCACATACATGACAATCTATGAACCCTGACCATCAAACACAGATCTAAAGAGTTGACCTGAGTGACAGAGACTGAGAACGAACAACCATGGGGAAGAAGCGACTGCTTTCAGAGCCTGAAGCCAGCGTCCCAGTCAGGAAACCTTGGCGTTGGGCTTTGGACTGGATGCAGGGGAGCTGAGCACAGCATCCTGAGACGACGCAAACACCGGACGCAGCCCTAGTCCCCAGAAGTGACCACGGGAGAAACCCAGCCAGTGCATGCAGACAGCCCAGCGATGTGGCTGACAGGAGGAGAAGTCACCGGGAGGCAGTGACTGGTTTTGGAGCCTGGAGTGCGGCGTCCCAGCCGGAGAACCTTTGCGCTGGGCTTTGGACTGGAAGTGGAGGAACTGACCACGGCTTCTGAGACAGCACAAGCACGGGACGTGGGCCTGACCCTCAGGGGCAATCTCGACCCAGTGAGCACACACAATCAACATGCCCCTCCGGAATCTCAGATAAAACAGTCATCCCAAGCAAGATAAGTAACTTTGTCTATATTCAGGGGTGCTACTCTCTCCTGTTTATCTGGACCCTACCCTCCCCTTCTCAGGCGGCTTCATTAACATTGGAATTTCCTGAGCCAGAGAGTGAAGTGCACAGCGGTTTTTCTTTTTTTTGGGTCTTTTCCTAACCCATTCTCCTGGCCTGAGAGAAGCAGCTACAAAAAAACCAGGGACCAAAAATCCTTCCCTAATTGGACTAAAAACACAGAACGAGCTCCAGCCAAACATATGTGATCCACAGTCTTGGGCTTTCATCCCTACAGGGAACAAGGTGGCTATTATAATGCAAAGGCAATTCTGATAGGGATCTGACTGTAATTGTTTTAGCAGATTACTGGAAAGACAAGTTTCCCAGGTCTGATATCCCTGTGTATTCAACAGAGCCCTCACTGACCCACAACATGGAACTGAGGGCTGAAGCTCCCCCCAGACCACTTAGCCTCTTGCCTTAGGGGTCTAAGGAGGGTGACACCTACCAATCTGTAGCGGTTCTTGCATTGGGGGCCTAAGGTACAGCTGCAGAGCCCACCCACCAAAGTGCTTTAGGAATAGAGTCACACCTACCTCACTGGCACTTGGGGGAAACCTGTCAGCATCCTGCCCCCCCTGGGGTGTGAAACCCTGCTGCTACTAGAATCTGGTGCACACAACTATCACCACTACTTCTCTAGGTGGATAGGTGACAGTCTGCACCACACATTTGATGACCCAAAATCAGATTCTACTCAAGAATAGAGAATGGACTCTTAGGCTTATATAACTGGTAACAGCCCATACCAGCTGGTAATAGGACATAAGTGATTCAAGGGCTACAACAATCAAGACAGCACAACCTAGTAGCCTATCTATGTATATTGAAAGAAAACAAAACAAGATAAGACTCAGTGAGCAAATATAGAATGAATCACTACAATATCTTAGAGATGGCTTGGAGACAGCAGTCGATATCAAACCACATAAAGAAGCAGACCATGATTGCTTCTACAGCTCCTCAAACTAAAGAATCAAAATCTTTCCCGAATAAAGATACAATCCTGGAATTGCCAGATGCAGAATATAAAAAACTAATTTACAGAATGCTTCAAGATATAAGGGATGACCTCAGAAATGAAATAAGGCAATCTACAGAAAAAGTCAAGGAACACACTGATAAAGCAGTTGAAGAAATCAAAGAGATTATTCAAGAACATAGTGGAAAAATTAATAAGCTTCAAGAATCCATAGATAGCATTCAGAAATCCAAAAGATTAACAGTAAAATTACAGAATTAGACAACTCAATCGGAAGTCAGAGGAGCAGACTCGAGCAATTGGAAGGCAGGGTGGGGGATCTGGAGGACAAGGGAATTGACACCAATATAGCTGAAAAAATCAGATAAAATAATTAAAAAAAATGAAGAAACCCTAAGAATCATTTGGGACTCTATCAAGAAGAGTAACTTGCATGTGATTGGAATCCCAGAACAGGGAGGGATAACAGAAAATACAAAGAGAATAGCTGAAGATCTGTTGGCAGAAAACTTCCCTGACATCATGAAAGATGAAAGGATATCTATCCAAGATGCTCATCGAACCCCATTTAAGATTGATCCAAAAAGAAAATCACCAAGACATATTATCATCAAACTTGCCAAAATCGAGGATAAAGAGAAAATTTTAAAAGCAGCCAGGGATAAAAGAAAGGTCTTCTACAAAGGAGAATCAATAAGAATAAGTTCAGACTACTCAGCAGAAACCACGCAGTCAAAAAGGCAATGGATGACATATACAGAGCACTGAAGGAGAAATATTGCCAGCCAAGGATCATATATCCAGCAACACTCTCTCTCAAATATGAAGGCAAAATTAAAACATTTACAGATAAACACAAGCTTAGAGAATTTGCAAAAACAAAACCAAAGCTACAAGAAATACTAAAGGAAATTGTTTGGTCAGAAAACCAGTAATATCAGGTACCAGCACAAAACAAGATCACAGAACAGAACATCGTGATATCAACTCAAATAGGGAAATCACAAAAACAGATTAAGATTAATTTTAAAAAGAAAAACACACTCAAAACAGGGAATCATTGAAGTCAATATGTAAAAGATCACAATAATCAAAAAGAGGGACTAAATACAGGAAGCATAGAACTGCCATATGGAGAGGGAAACAAGGCGATACAGGACAATGCAAGTTAGGTTTTTACTTAGAAAAATAGGGGTAAATATTAAGGTAACCACAAAGAGGTATAACAACTCCATAACTCAAAATAAAAACCAGGAAATCATAACGACTCAGCAAACATAAAGCCAAATACTATGAAAATGAAGAACACACAATTTACGAAGAAAAACGTCTCAGCACAAAAAAGTAAGTGGAAAAATGAAATTGTCAACAACACACATAAAAAGGCATCAAAATGACAGCACTAAACACATACTCATCTGTAATTATGCTGAATGTAAATGGACTGAATGCACCAATAAAGAGACAGAGAGTCTCAAACTGGATAAACACGATCCGTCTATATGCTGCCTACAAGAGACACACCTTAGACTTAGAGACACAAACAAACTAAAACTCAAAGGATGGAAAAAAAATATCAAGCAAACAACAAGCAAAAAAGAGCAGGAGTAGCAATATTAATTTCTGACAAAATAGACTTTAAAGTTAAATCCACCACAAAGGATAAAGAAGGACACTACATAATGATTAAAGGGAAAATTGACCAGGAAGATATAAGCATATAAAATATTTATGCACCCAATGACAGGCCTGCAAGATACATAAAACAAACTTTAACAGAACTGAAAACTGAGATAGACACCTCCACAATTATAGTAGGAGACTTCAACACACCACTTTCAGAGAAGGACAGGACTTCCAGTAAGAAGCTCAATAGAGGCACGGAAGACCTAATTGCTACAATCAACCAACTTGACCTCATAGACTTATACAGAACACTCCATGCAACTGCTGTAAAGTATACTTTTTTTTTCTAGCGCACATGGAACATTCTCTAAGAGTAGACCACATATTAGGTCCTAAAACAAACCTTTGCAGAATCCAAAACATCGAAATATCACAAAACATGTTCTCAGACCACAAGGCCATAAAAGTGGAAATCAGTAACAGAAAAAGTAGGGAAAAGAAATCAAATACTTGGAAACTGAACAATACCCTGCTCAAAAAAGACTGGGTTATAGAAGACATTTAGGAGGGAATAAAGAAATTCATAGAATGCAAAGAGAATGAAAACACTTCCTATCAAAACCTCTGGGACACAACAAAAGCAGTTCTCAGGGGTCAATTTATATCAATAAATGCACACATACAAAAAGAAGAAAGAGCGAAAATCAGAGAACTGTCCCTACAACTTGAGCAAATAGAAAGCGAGCAACAAAAGAATCCATCAGGCACCAGAAGAAAACAAATAATAAAAATTTAGAGCTGAACTAAATGAATTAGAGAACAGAAAAGCAATTGAAAGAATTAACAAAGCCAAAAGCTGGTTCTTTGAAAAAATTAACAACATTGATAAACCATTGGCCAGACTGACTAAAGAAATACAGGAAAGGAAACAAATAACCCGAATAAGAAACGAGAAGGACCACATCACAACAGAACCAAATGAAACTAAAAGAATCCTATCAGATTATTACAAAAAATTGTACTCTAACAAATTTGCAGTCCTAGAAGAAATGGATGAATTCCTAGAAAAACACTACCTGCCTAAACTAACACAATCAGAAGTAGAACAACTAAATTGATCCATGACAAAAAAAGAGATTGAAACGGTAAACAAAAAACTCCCAACGAAAAAAAAGCCCAGGCTTCACTGCAGAGTTCTACCAAACTTTCAGAGAAGAGTTAACACCACTACTACTAAAAGTATTTCAAAGCATAGAAGATGACAGAATACTATCTAACTCATTCTATGAAGCCACCATATCCCTGATACCAAAACCAGGTAAAGACATCACAAAAAAAGAAAATTACGGACCTATATCCCTCATGAACATAGATGCAAAAATCCTCAACAAAATTCTAGCCAATAGAATTCAACAACATATCAAAAAAAATAATTCACCACGACCAAGTGGGATTTATACCAGAGATGCAAGGCTGGTTCAATATTAGGAAAACCATTAATGTAATCCACCATATAAATAAAACAAAAGACAGAAACCACATGATCTTATCAATTGATGCAGAAAAGGCATTTGACAAAGTCCAACACCCATTCATGATAAAAACTCTCAGCAAAACAGGAATTGAAGGAAAATTCCTCAACATAATAAAGGGTATCTATACAAAGCCAACATCACTCTAAAAGGAGAGAACCTGAAAGCATTTCCCTTGAGAACGGGAACCAGACAAGGATGCCCTTTATCACTGCTTTTATTCAACATTGTGCTAGAGGTCCTAGCCAGAGCAATTAGGCTACACAAAGGAACAAAGGTACTCCGGATTGGCAAGGAGGAAGTAAAATTATCTCTATTTGCAGGTGACATGATCTTATACACAGAAAACCCTAAGGAATCCTCAAGAAAACTACTGAAACTAATAGAAGAGTTCGGCAGAGTCTCAGGTTATAAGATAAACATGCAAAAATCACTTGGATTCCTCTACATCAACAAAAAGAACATCGAAGAGGAAATCACCAAATCAACACCATTCACAGTAGCCCCTAAGAAGATAAAAAAAAAAAAAATTTTTAATACTTAGGAATAAATCTTACCAAAAGTGTGAAAGACCTGTATAGAGAAAACTACAAAGTACTAGTGCAAGAAACTAAAAAGGACCTAAGTGAGTGCAAAAACATACCCTGCTCATGGGTAGGAAGACTTAATATAGTAAAAATGTCTATTCTACCAAAAGCCATCTATATATACAATGCACTTCTGATCCAAATTTCAAGGACATTTTTTAATGTGATGGAGAAACAAATCACCAACTTCATATGGAAGGGAAAGAAGCCTGGATAAGTAATGCATTACTGAAAAAGAAGAAGAAAGTGGGAGGCCTCAATCTACCTGATTTTAGAACATATTATACAGCCACAGTAGTCAAAACCGCCTGGTACTGGTACAACAATAGGCACATAGACCAATGGAACAGAACTGAGAACCCAGATATAAATCCATCCACATATGAGCAGCTGATATTTGACAAAGGCTCATTGTCAGTTAATTGGGGAAAAGATAATCTTTTTAACAAATGGTGCTGGCATAACTGGATATCCATTTGCAAAAAAATGAAACAGGACCCATACCTCACACCATGCACAAAAACTAACTCCAAGTGGATCAAAGACCTAAACATAAAGACTAAAATGATAAAGATCATGGAAGAAAAAATAGGGAAAACGTTAGGAGCCCTAATACAAGGCATAAACAGAATACAAAACATTACCAAAAATGATGAAGAGAAACCAGATAACTGGGAGTTCCTAAAAATCCAACACCTCTGCTCATCTAAAGACTTCACCAAAAGAGTAAAAAGACCACCTACAGATTGGGAAAGAATTTTCAGCTATGACATCTCCGACCAGCGCCTGATCTCTAAAATCTATATTATTCTGTTAAAACTCAACCACAGAGAGGGTTGGAAGCTGGCAAAATTGTCACGAAAGGAGAGATTGGAAGGGCTGACTCATTAGGGGGAGAGAAAGTGGGAGTATGGAGTAAGGTGTACATAAACTTATATGTGACAGACTGACTTGATTTGTAAACGTTTACTTGAAGCTCAATAAAAATTAAAAAAAAAAAAAAAAAGCCGTAAGCAACCAAGGTGTCCATCAACGGATGAATGGTTAAATAAATTGTGGTATATTCACAGAATGGAATGCTACGCATTGATAAAGAACAGTGACTAATCTGTGAAACATTTCATAACATGGAGGAACCTGGAAGGCATTATGCTGAGTGAAATTAGTCAGAGGCAAAAGGACCACTATTATAAGATCTTGAGAAATAGTATAAACTGAGAAGAAGACATACTTTTGTGGTTATGAGGCGGGGAGGGAGGGAGGGTGGGAGAGAGTTATTTACTGATTAGTTAGTAGATAAGAACTACTATAGGTGAAGGGAAGGACAATACTCAATACACGGAAGGTCAGCTTAACTGGACTGGACCAAAAGCAAAGAAGTTTCTGGGATAAACTGAATGCTTCAAAGTCAGCGGGGCAAGGGCGGGGGTTTGGGGACTACGGCTTAAGGGGACTTCTAATTCAACTGGCAAAATAATTCTATTATGAAAACATTCTGCATCCCACTTTGAAATGTGGCGTTTGGGGTCTTAAATGCTAACAAGCAGCCATCTAAGATGCACCAATTTGTCTCAGCCCACCTGGATCGAAGGAGAATGACGAACGCCAAGGTCACATGATAACTATGAGCCCAAGAGACAGAAAGGGCCACATGAACTAGAGACTTACATCATCCTGAGACCAGAAGAACTAGATGGTGCCTGGTCATAACCGATGATTGCCCTGACAGGGAGCACAACAGAGAACCCCTGAGGGAGCAGGACATCAGTGGGATGCAGACCCCAAATTCTCACAAAAAGAACAGACTTAATGGTCTGACTGAGACTAGAGGAATCTCGGCGGTCATGGTCCCCAAACCTTCTGTTGGCCCAGGACAACAAGAACCATTCCCAAAGACAACTCATCAGACATGGAAGGGACTGGACAATGGGTTGGAGAGAGATGCTGATGAAGAGTGAGCTACCTGTAGCAGGTGGACACTTGAGACTGTGTTGGCTTCTCCTGTCTGGAGGGGAGATGGGAGGGTAGAGAGGGTTAGAAACTGACAAAACCATCACGAAAGGAGAGACTGGAAGGAGGGAAGGGGCAGACTAATTAGGGGGAGAGTAAGTGGGAGTATGGAGTAAGGTGTGTATAACCTTATATGTGAAAGACTGACTTGAATTGTAAACTTGCACTTAAAGCAGAATAAAAATTATTAAAAAACTAAAAAAAAAACCACAATTAGATACCATCTCGCCCCAGTATTACTGGTATGAATCAGTAAAATGGAAAATAACAAATGTGGAGAGGATACGGGGAGACTGGAACTCTTGTGCACTGCTGGTGGAAATGCAAAATGATATGACCTTTTTTGGAAAATGATATGGCGCTTCCTTAGAAAGCTGGAAATAGAAATACTGTTTGACCCAGCGATCCCTCTCCTGGGAACATATCCCAGAGAAATAAGAGTCATCTCATGAGTGGATATATGTACACCCATGTTCAATGAAGCATTGTTTACAATAGCAAAAAGATGGAAACAACCTAGATGCCCATCAACAAATGAATGGATAAACAAACTGTGGTACATACACACAATAGAGTATTACGCAACGATAAAGAACAGCAATGAATCTGTGAAAAAACCTGGAGGACATTATGCTGAGTGAAATAAGTCAATCACAAAAGGACAAATATTGTGTGAGGCTACTACTGTAAAAGCTCATGAAAATGTTTACATACAAAAAAACAATATTTGATGGTTACAAGGGAGGGGAGGGGTGGGGATGGAAAAACACTTAATAGACAATAGATAAGTGGTGACTTTGGTGAAGGGTAAGACAGTACACAATACTGGGGAAGCCAGCACTACCTGTACAAGGCAAGCTCATGGTAGCTCGATAGACACATGGACCTGAAGGACTAAATTGCTAGGCTTAGGGCTGTGGGGGCCATGGCCTCAGGAAACCTCTAGCTCAACTGGCCTATAGAGTTTATAAAGAATGTGTTCTACATTCTACTTTGGTGAGTTGTGTCTGGGGTTTTAAGAGCCTATGAGCAGCCATCTAGGAGGCTCCACTGGTCTCCTTCAGGAGCAAGAAAGAATGAAGAAAACTTAAGACATAAGGGAAAGATTAGTCCAAAGGACTGATCGACCACATCTACCATGGGCTCCACCAGACTGAGTCCAGTACAACTAGATGGTGGCTGGCTACCACAACTGACTGCTCTGAAGGGGTCACAACAGAGGGTCCCAGAGAGAGCTGCAGAAAAATGTAGAACAAAATTCCAACTCAAAAAGAAAGACCAGACCTGCTGGCCTGACAGATCCTGGAGAAACCCTGAGAATATAACCCCTGGACACCCTTTCAGCTCAGTAATGAGAACACTCCTGAGGTTCACCCTTCAGCCAAAGATTGAACAATCCCATGGAACAAAACAGGACTAAAGGAGCGCACCAGCCCTGGGGCAGGGACTCGAAAGTAGGAGGGAACAGGACAGGTGGTAATTGGGAACCGAAGGTTGAGAAGGGAGAATGTTGACATGTCTGGGCATTGTTAACCAATGTCAGACAATGTGTGTACTGTTTGATGAGAAAGTAGTTTGTTTCTGTAAAGCTTTATCTAAAGATCAATAAAAAAGGAAAAAAAAATCTCAATCAATACTTTACGATTTTTATTATACTTTAGATGAATGTTTACACAACAAACTAGCTTCTCATTAAATAGTTAATACATGTATTGTTTTCTGACGTTAGTTAACAAACCCACGACACACCAACACTCTCCCTTCCCAACCTTGGGTTCCCTATTATCAGCTTTTCTATCCCCTTCTACCTTCTAGTCCTTGCCCCTGGGCCAGTGTACCCCTAGTGTTTGGCTGAAGGGTGAACCTCAGAAGTGACTTCATTACTGAGCTAAAAGAGTGTCTAGGGGCCATACTCTCAGGATTTCTCCAATTTCTGTCAAGCTAGTAAGTCTGATCTTTTTTTTGTGAGTAAGAATTTTGTTCTACATTTTTCTCCAGCTCTGTCTGGGACCCTCTATTGTGATCCCTGCCAGAGCAGTGAGTGGTGGTAGCCAGGCACCATCTAGTTGTACTGGACTTCATCTGGTAGAGGCCATGGTTTAATTAATATTTTATATTTGAAACACTTGAGATTATATATTGATAAGAGCACAGCTAAATTTAGATAAATGAAATTTTAGTGAAAGCCCGAATGATAGGAAAAACATACAAACCTGGAAGAAAGAGAGTATGAGGAAACGATTTCCAAACTCTTCCTTCTGTAATCCATGGACAGAAAAATGTCACGATAATATTCATTATAGTGATGAGGAATCCACTGGTTTGTAGACCCTCTTCACATGGAATCTGTCTTCCCCTGTGTGTCTGTTTGTCTATCCTGGTTTATGATCCATGATACGCTGGTAAGACCTCTTTAACATAACAAAATAAAAGCCTTATTTCCAAACAGGGTCATGGCCCCAGGTACATGGACAAGGAATTCAACACATATTGTTGGGGGATACAATTCAACCCATTACAAAAATCTGTTTTCTTTCTGGACTTTGACTCTTCGAAGCCTTGGTTTCTCTTTTTTTTTTCCTTAAACTTCACAGAAAATGGTCAGCCAATGCAAATACTGTCTTCTCCCAGTAGAATAAAAGCTCCTTGAGGGCAGGGACATTGTCATGAATCCACAAAAAGAATAGCACTTGAATGATAGTAGATTCTCAGTGTGTTTGAATGCATAAGCAACTTGACTTGAGCAACTTATATCTTCTTTAACCTCTCATTTTTCTTCTATGTATTGAAACTAAATTGCACTGTTACGCTATGATGACATTGATTTGTGGATTGAATGTTATGTTTTTTAAAGACTTTTCAGTATTCTTCAAAAGAATAGACATATGTAATATCACTGGCAGTAGTGGGTTTGTGTTGGCTTCAAGTTTGCAAGAACAGCCTTGAATTTTCAGGAATTTTGTGTATGTGTTGATATCATTTCTGCAACTATATATATTATATATATTTCGAAAGTATATATAACAGAAGTAAATAAATCATGGAAATCAGCGTATACTACAAATCAGGGCCCTTTTTCCCTCAATAAGCTGGTTATTAAACATTTGCAAGTATCCCACAAAATTTCAACCAACATTAAAAAATATGCTTTAGTTTATTTATATCAATACTGCAAAAAGTGTGTTATGGCAAAGTTGTTGCTGTTAGCTGCTGTTGAGTTGGCTCCCAACTCATGGTGACCCCACGGATGACAGAATAAAGTGCTTCCTGGTTCTGAGCCATTTGCATGATTTAGTCGTGGATAGGACCATTTTGACTGACAGGGTTTTCACTGCTGATTTTTGGAGGTAGATAACCATGACTTTCTCCCCAGTCCCTCACAGTCTGTAAGCTCCAGGCTACGCGCAACCTTCCACTGACAGATTGGTAGTGGCTGTGTATGATGTGCTTTGCCTTGGGATCAAGCTTGGGTCTCTCACATCAAAGGTGAGAGCTCTACCACTGAACCACCATGGTCTCCTATTAAGGAGTAGAACATTTAAAAATCATACATCATGGATTAAGAAGCTAGAAGTAATATTTAAAAATGGTTTTACACTATTTTTTATTTAAGTTATGGATTTGTAATAACTAAATCATACTTGTGTTATCAAATCTGTTGTTTTTAAACATGTTTAAAGAAAACGACACTCAGTATTTAGACACAGTCATATAAAAGAAGGTTTATAAAATCTAAGATGACTACCTTCTTCCCTCCAAGCTCTCTAGAAATGCTAAGACAGTGGTTCCACACTTTCACTGGACATTTCAATCACCTGGAAAGCTTTTAAATATTGCGATGTCAGTGCACAACATTCAATTAAGTTAGAATTTCTGGTGGGTGGTGGAATCCAGATGCCAGTACCTTCTTAAGTTCCCCAAGTGATTCAAATATGCAAAGTTGAGATCCACTATCCTAAGACATAAAAGTCTTTAAAAATGGGCAGCATGCCTCACAGATATGGATATAGACATAGATGGAATATTTCCACTTAAACCTTATGCCAGTCAAGTTAAAGTTTTGCGAATACATTATGTTATTATCTCTGAAATGTGTTTGGTTGAATTCCAAGGAAAATAAATGAGCACTCTTCTTAGAAATTGCTTAATTTGGCAGACATCACCAACTCCATAAACAAACTGTTCAACGAAATCAATTCTTGGTATCATTATAAATTTAAGATTAAAGAATCAAAGGACTATGCGTAAGGTGCTGTACATAGCTGCACTAGATATAATGAAACACTTGTACTCATTATGAACAATATTATTTCTCAAGGTGCCAAAATGTGTCAAAAAATACTAATAAACACTCCAAACTATGATGTTTATCTGTAAAGATCTATCTATCCATCCATGTGCATATCTAGATATCGCTCTCTATCTTCCTACCTAATATCTATCTAGCTGTTAGCTAGATATTTGTTAGCTGCTATTGAGTCGATTCCAAATCGTAGCAACTCTACCTCTGTCAGAGTAGAACTATGCTCTGTAGTTTTGCAGGCTCTGACCTTTCAGAAGCAGATAGTCAAGCCTATCTCTCAAGATGTCTCTGGGTGGGTTTGAACTGACAACCTTTTCACTAGTGGTCACTCAAGGACTTTAGGTGAACATTTCAGAGCACAGAGTATTTGCTGTTGTTTTCCTATACTTATACTTTACAGAACACTAGCATTGCTAAAATACAGCACAAATTAATTAAAATATTGGTTATGACAAGATAATTCGTCATTTGGCCAAAATAAAAGCAAGAAAAATGAACTGCATTGAATAATACATAATAATTTGTAATGATATATGATAATTTGAAAAATATATAATAATTTGTGAATGATGAATGTCTTAATTTTCTGATCAAATCATCTTTTGACCATCAATAGAACACTCAAATGTGTACAATAAAAATTATATTTGGTTGTTGTCTTAGTCATCAAGTGCTGCTGTGACAGAAATATCCCAAGTGGATGGCTTTAACAAGAGAAATTTATTTTCTCACAGTCCAGTACGCTACAAGCCCAAATTTACACCATCAGCTCCAGGGGAAGCTTTCTCTGTCTGTTCTAAACGAAGGTCCTTGTCATCAATCTTCCCTTGGTCTGGGAGCTTCTCGGGGCATGAACCTCAGATCCAAAGGACTTCCTCTGCCCCCGTCCCTGCTTTCTTGATGGTATGAGGTCTCCCTGTCTTTCTGCTTGCTTCTCTCTTTTTTTTTCCACATTATTTTATTTTATTTTTTTAAAGTAATTTTTATTGTGCTTTAAGTGAAAGTTTACAAATCAAGTCAGTCTGTCACATATAAACTTATATACACCTTACTCCATAATCCCACTTACTCTCCCCCTAATTAGTCTGCCCGCTCCCTCCTTCCAGTCTCTCCTTTCGTGATGGTTTTGCCAGTTTCTAACCCTCTCTACCCTTCCATCTCCCCTCCAGACAGGAAATGCCAACACAGTCTCAAGTGTCCACCTGATACAAGTAGCTCACTCCTCATCAGCATCTCTCTCCAACCCATTGTCCAGTCCATTCCTTGTCTGATGAGTTGTCTTTAGGAATGGTTCCTGTCCTGGGCCAACAGAAGGTTTGGGGACCATGACCGCCGAGATTCCTCTAGTCTCAGTCAGACCATCAAGTCTGGTGTTTTTATGAGAATTTGGGGTCTGCATCCCACTGTTCTCCTGCTCCCTCAGGGGTTCTCTGTTGTGCTCCCTGTCAGGGCAGTCATGGGTTGTGGCCGGGCACCATCTAGTTCTTCTGGTCTCAGGATGATGTGAGTCTCTAGTTCATGTGGCCCTTTCTGTCTCTTGGGCTCATAATTATCTTGTGACCTTGGTGTTCTTCATTCTCCTTTGATCCAGGTGGGTTGAGACCAATTGATGCATCTTACATGGCCACTCGTTAGCCTTTAAGACCCCAGCCGGCACACTTCAAAGTGGGATGCAGAATGTTTTCTTAATAGAATTCATTTTGCCAATTGACTTAGATGTCCCCTGAAGCCATAGTCCCCAAACCCCCGCCCTTGCTCCACTGACCTTCGAAGAATTCAGTTTATCCTGGAAACTTCTTTGCTTTTGGTCCAGTCTAGTTGAGCTGACCTTCCGTGTATTGAGCATTGTCCTTCCCTTCACTTAAAGTAGTTCTTATCTACTATCTAATCAGTAAATAACCCTCTCCCACCCTCCCTCCCCCATCTCGTAACCACAAAAGAAATTGTTCTTCTCAGTTTAAACTATTTCTCAAGATCTTATAATAGTGGACTTATACAATATTTGTCCTTCTGCATCTGACTATTTCACTCAGCATAATGCCTTCCAGGTTCCTCCATATTATGAAATGTTTCACAGATTCCTCACTGTTCTTTATGAATGGGTAGTATTCCATTGTGTTAATATACCATAATTTATTTATCCATTCATCTGTTAATGGACACCTTGGTTGCTTTCAGCTTTTTGCTGTTGTAAACAGTGTTGCAATAAACATGGGTGTGCATGTATCTGTTTGCATAAAGGCTCTTATTTCTCTACGATATATTCCGAGGAGTGGGATTTCTGGGTTGTATGGTAGTTCTATTTCTAACTTTTTAAGGAAATGCCAGATAGATTTCCAAAGTGGTTGTACCATATGACATTCCCACCAGCAGTGTATAAGCGTTCCAATCTCTCCGCAGCCTCTCTAACATTTATTATTTTGTGTTTTTTGGATTAATGCCAGCCTTGTTGGAGTGAGATGGAATCTCATCATAGTTTTAATTTGCATTTCTCTAATGGCTAATGATTGAGAGCATTTTCTCATGTATCTGTTAGCTGCCTGAATATCTTCTTTAGTGAAGTGCGTGTTCATATCCTTTGCCCAAAATTTAATTGGGTTGTTTGTGTTTTTGTGGTTGAGTTTTAACAGAATCATATAGATTTTAGAGATCAGGTGCTGGTTGGAGATGTCATAGCTGAAAATTCTTTCCCAATCTGTAGGTGGTCTTTTTACTCTTTTGGTGAAGTCTTTAGATGAGCATAGGTGTTTGATTTTTAGGAACTCCCGGTTATCTGGTTTCTCTTCATCATTTTTGGTAATGTTTTGTATTCTGTTTATGCCTTGTATTAGGGCTCCTAAGGTTGTCCTTATTTTTTCTTCCATGATCTTTATCGTTTTAGTCTTTATGTTTAGGTCTTTGACCCACTTGGAGTTAGTTTTTGTGCATGGTGTGAGGTATGGGTCCTGTTTCATTTTTTTGCAAATGGATATCCAGTTATGCCATCACCATTTGTTAAAAAGATTATCTTTTCCCCAATTAACTGACAATGAGCTTTTGTCAAATATCAGCTGTTCATATGTAAAAAAAAAAATTTCTGTTCCATTGGTCTATGTGCCTGTTGTTGTACCAGTACCAGGCTGTTTTGACTACTGTGGCTGTATAATATGTTCTAAAATCAGGTAGAGTGAGGCCTTCCACTTTCTTCTTCTTTTTCAGTAATGCTTTACTTATCCGGGGCTTCTTTCCCTTCCATACGAAGTTTGTGATTTGTTTCTCCATCACATTAAAAAATGTCCTTGGAATTTGGAATGGAAGTGCATTGTATATATAGATGGCTTTTGGTAGAATACACGTTTTTATTATGTTAAGTCTTCCTATCCGTGAGCGAGGTATGTTTTTCCACTTATGTAGGTCCCTTTTATTTTCTTGCACTAGTACTTTGTAGATTTCTTTGTACAGGTCTTTTACATCTTCGGTAAGAATTATTCCTAAGTATTTTATTTTCTTGGGGACTACTGTGAATGGTATTGATTTGATGATTTCCTCTTCGATGTTCTTTTTGTTGATGTAGAGGAATCCAAGTGATTTTTGTATGTTTATTTTGTAACCTGAAACTCTGCCGAACTCTTCTATTAGTTTCAGTAGTTTTCTTGAGGATTCCTTAGGGTTTTCTGTGTATAAGATCATGTCATCTGCAAATAGAGATAATTTTACTTCCTCCTTGCCAATCCGGAGTACCTTTGTTCCTTTGTGTAGCCTAATTGCTCTGGCTAGGACCTCTAGCACAATGTTGAATAAGAGCGGTGATAAAGGGCATCCTTGTCTGGTTCCCGTTCTCAAGGGAAATGCTTTCAGGTTCTCTCCATTTAGCATGATGTTGGCTGTTGGCTTTGTCTAGATGCCCTTTATTATGTTGAGGAATTTTCCTTCAATTCCTATTTTGCTGAGAGTTTTTATCATGAATGGCTGTTGGACTTTGTCAAATGTCTTTTCTGCATCAATTGATAAGATCATGTGGTTTCTGTCTTTTGTTTTATTTATATGGTGGATTACATTAATGGTTTTCCTAATATTGAACCAACATTGCATCCCTGGTATAAATCCCACCTGGTCGTGGTGGATTATTTTTTTGATATGTTGTTGAATTCTATTGGCTAGAATTTTGTTGAGGATTTTTGCATCTATGTTCATGAGGGATATAGTCTGTAATTTTCTTTTTTTGTGGTGTCTTTTACCTGGTTTTGGTATTAGGCATATGGTGGCTTCATAGAATGACCAAAAACCATTGCCATCGAGTTGATTCCGACTCATATCGACCGTATAGAATGAGTTAGGTAGTATTCCGTCATTTTCTGTGCTTTGAAATACCTTTGGTAGTAGTGGTGTTAACTCTTCTCTGAAAGTTTGGTAGAACTCTGCAGTGAAGCCGTCCGGGACAGGGCTTTTTTTTTTTGTTGGCAGTTTTTTGATTACCTTTTCAATCTCTTTTTTTGTTATGGGTCTATTTAGTTGTTCTACTTCTGATTGCGTTAGTTTAGGTAGTAGTGTTTTTCTAGGAATTGGTCCATTGCTTCTAGGTTTGCAAATTTGTTAGAGTACAATTTTTCGTAATAATCTGATATGATTCTTTTAATTTCAGTTGGGTCTGTTGTGATGTGGCCCATCACGTTTCTTATTCGGGTTATTTGTTTCCTTTCCTGTATTTCTTTAGTCAGTCTGGCCAATGGTTTATCAATTTTGTTATTTTTTTCAAAGAACCAGTTTTTGGCTTTGTTAATTCTTTCAATTGCTTTTCCGTTCTCTAATTCATTTACTCTAATTTTTATTATTTGTTTTCTTCTGGTGCCTGATGGATTCTTTTGTTGCTTGCTTTCTATTTGTTCAAGTTGTAGGGACAGATCTCTGATTTTCGCTCTTTCTTCTTTTTGTAAGTGTGCATTTATCGATATAAATTGACCTCTGAGCACTGCTTTTGCTGGGTCCCGGAGGTTTTGATAGAAAGTGTTTTCATTCTCGTTGCATTCTATGAATTTCTTTATTCCCTCCTTAATGTCTTCTATAACCCAGCCTTTTTTGAGCAGGGTATTGTTCAGTTTCCATGTATTTGATTTCTTTTCCCTGATTATTCTGTCATTGACTTCTACTTTTATGGCCTTCTGGTCTGAGAAGATGCTTTGTAATATTTTGATGTTTTGGATTCTGCAAAGGTTTATTTTATGACCTAATATGTGATCTATTCTAGAGAATGTTCCATATGCACTAGAATAAAAAGTATACTTTGCAGCAGTTGGGTAGAGTGTTCTGTGTAAGTCTTTGAGGTCAAGTTGGTTGATTGTAGCAATTAGGTCTTCCGTGTCTCTATTGAGCTTCTTACTGGAAGTCCTATTCTTCTCCAAAAGTGGTGTGTTGAAGTCTCCTACTATAATTGTGGAGGTGTCTATCTCACTTTTCAGTTCTGTTAAAGTTTATGTATCTTGCAGGCCTGTCATTGGGTGCATAAATATTTAATATGGTTATATCTTCCTGGTAAATTGTCCCTTTAATCATTATGTAGTATCCTTCTTTATCCTGTGTGGTGGATTTAATTCTAATGTCTTTTTGTTAGAAATTAGTATTGCCACTCCTGCTCTTTTTTGATTGTTGTTTGCTTGTTATATATTTTTCCACCCTTTGAGTTTTTGTTTGTGTCTCTAAGTCTAAGGTGTGTCTCTTGTAGGCAGCATATAGACGGATCGTGCTTCTTTATCCAGTCTGAGACTCTCTGTCGCATTATTGGTGCATTTAGTCCATTTACATTCAGCGTAATTATAGATAAGCATGAATTTATTGCTGTCATTTTGATGCCTTTTTGTGTGTGTTGTTGACAATTTCATTTTCCCACTTTTTTGTGCTGAGACGTTTTTCTTTGTAAATTTTGTGTTCCTCATTTTCATGTAGTTGAATTTATGTTTGCTGAGTCATTATGTTTTTCTTGGTTTTTATTTTCAAGTAAGGAATTGTTATACCTCTTTGTGGTTACCTTAATATTTACCCCTGTTAGTAAAAACCTAACTTGTCCTATATCGCCTTGCTTTCCTCTCCATATGGAAGATCTATGCCTCCTGTATTTAGTCCCTCTTTTTGATTATTGTGATCTTTTACAGAATGACTTCAATAATTCCATGTTTTGAGCATATTTTTCTATTTAAAATTAATCTTAATTTGTTTTCGTGATTTCCCTATTTGAGTTGATATCAGGATATTCTGTTCTGTGACCTTGTGTTGTGTTGGTATCTGATATTGTTGATTTTCTGACCAAACAATTTCTTTCAGTAATTCTTGTAGCTATGGGTTTTGCAAATTCTCTAAGCTTGTGTTTATCTGTAAATGTTTTAATTTCACCTTCATATTTGACAGAGAGTTTTGCTGGATATGTGTTCCTTAGCTGGCAGTTTTTCTCCTTCAGTGCTCTATATATGTCATCCCATTGCCTTCCTGACTACATGGTTTCTGCTGAGTAGTCTGAACTTATTCTTATTGATTCTCCTTTGTAGGAGACTTTTGTTTTATCCCTGGCTGCTTTTAAAATTTTCTCTTTATCTTTGGTTTTGGCAATTTTGATGATAATATGCCTTGGACATTTTCTTTCTGGATCAACCTTAAATGGGGTTCGATAAGCATCTTGGATAGAGATCCTTTCGTCTTTCATGATACCAAGGAAGTTTTCTGCCAACAGATCTTCAACTATTCTCTCTGTATTTTCTGTTATCCCTCCCTGTTCTGGGATTCCAATCACACTCAAGTTATTCTTCTTGATAGAGTCCCAAATGATTCTTAGGGTTTCTTCATTTTTTAAAATTCTTTTATCTGATTTTTCTTCAACTATATTGGTGTCAATTGCCTTATCCTCCCCCTCCCCCAGTCTGCCTTCCAATTGCTCGATTCTGCTCCTCTGACTTCCTATTGAATTGTCTAATTCTGTAATTTTACTGTTAATCTTTTGGATTTCTGAATACTGTCTCTCTATGGATTCTTGCAGCTTATTAATTTTTCCACTATGTTCTTGAATAATCTCTTTGAGTTTTTCAACTGGTTTATCAGTGTGTTCCTTGGCTTTTTCTGTAGATTGCCTTATTTCATTTCTGAGGTCATCCCTGATGTCTTGAAGCATTCTATAAATTAGTTTTTTATATTCTGCATCTGGCAATTCCAGGATTGTATCTTCACTTGGGAAAGATTTTGATTCTTTAGTTTGGGGAGTTGTAGAAGCAATCATGGTCTGCTTCTTTATGTGGTTTGGTATCGACTGCTGTCTCCAAGCCATCTATAAGATATTATAATGATTTATTTTATGTTTGCTCACTGAGTCTTGTTTTGTTTTCTTTCAATATATGCAGATGAGGTACTAGATTGTGCTGTCTTGATTGTTGTAGCCTTTGAATCACTTATGTCCTATTACCAGCTGGGTTGAGCTGTTACGAGATATATAAGCCTAAGAGTCCATTCACTATTCTTGAATGGAATCAGCTTAGGTGTTCTGATTTTGGGTCACCAAATGTGTGGTGCAGACTGTCACCTATTAACTTAGAGGAGTAGTGGTGATAGTTGTGTGCACCAGAGTCTAGTAGCAGCAGGGGGTCACACTCCAGGGTGGGCGGGATGCTGACAGCCTTCTCCCACGTGCCAGTGAGGTAGGTATGTCTCTATTCCTGAAGCACTTTGGTGGGTGGGCTCTGCAGCAGTACCTTAGGCACCCAATGCATGTACCTCTAAAGATTGGTAGGTGTCAGTATCCTCAGACCCCTTTGGCTGGTGGCTAGGTGGTTTAGGTGGAGCTTCAGCCCTCAGTTCCCTGTTGTGGATCAGTGAGGGCTCTGTTTAATAGGTAGAGATATCAGGCCTGGAAAACTTGTCTTTCCAGTGATCCCCTAAAACTATTACAGTCAGATACCTATCAGAATTGCCCTTGCATTATAATAGCCACCTTATTCCCTGTAGGGTTGAAAGCCAAAGACTGTGGATCTCATATGCTTGGCTGGAGCTGGTTTTGTATTGTTATTCCAGTTTAGGGAAGTCAGGGAAAGGTTTTTGGTCCCTGGGTTTTTAGTAGCTGCTTCTCTCAGTCCAGGAGAATGGGTTAGGGAGAAAAAAAAAAAAAAAAAAACACAGAGCACTTCACTCCCTGGCCCTGGAAATTCCAATGTTAATGAAGCCGCCTGGGCAGGGATGGGAGGGATCAGATAGATAGTAGAGAGTGGCACCCAACAATATAGACAAAGTTACTTATCTTGTTTGGCCGATGACTGTTTTATCTGAGATCCCCGAAGGGTGTATAGCCTGTGTGTGCTGCATGGGTCAAGATTGCTGCCCAGGGTCAGGCCTGCATCCCATGCTTGTGCTGTCTCAGAAGCTGTGGTCAGCTCCTCTGCTCCCAGTCCAAACCCAGCACCAAGATTCCCCGGCTGGGATGACGCACTCCAGGCTTCAAAACTAGTTACTGCCTCCTTTCAGCTGTGTCTTTGCGCTGCCTGCATGGGCTGGCTGGGCTTCCCCCGAGGTCACTTCAGGGGGCTAGGGCTCTGTCCCGTACTTGTGCCATCTTAGAAAGCCGTGCTCAGCTCCCCTGCACTCAATGCAAAGCCCAGTACCAAGGTTTTCTGACTGGGACGCTGGCTCCAGGCTCCGAAAACTGTCGCTCCTTCTCCATGGTTGCTCGTTCTCTCGTTAGTTGTGTCAGTGTGTAGCCTTCTTGCGCTCGCTGAGTCTCTACAGAAGTTACCCCAGGGGGCTAGCGGTTAGGGCTGTGTCCTGTGCCTGCCCCACCTTAGCAAGCCACAATCAGCCCCGCCACTTGGCACCAGGGAACCGTGAAGGCTCAAGGCTGTGGCAGGACACCGGTTCCGGAGGCAGTTGCTGCTTTGGGGCGCAGCTTTTCACTCCCCTGTCACTCAGGTCAACTCTTTAGATCTGTGTTTGATGGTCAGGGTTCATAGATTGTCACGTATGTGATTGATTCACTTGTTTTTCCAAGTCTTTGTTGCAAGAGGGATCTGAGGTAGCTTCTACCTAGTCAGCCATCTTGGCCCCACCTCTCTGCTTCTATCTTTTATATCTTAAAGCAGATTGGCTCAAGACAAAATCTGATTTTGTAGTTTGACTCCTGACTCATTAACATAACTGCTGCCAATCCCCTCATTAACATCATAGAGGTAGGATTTACAACACACAAGAATATCACATCAGATGACAAAATGGTGGACAGTCACACAGTACTGGGAATCATGGCCTAACCAAATTGATACACATATTTTGGGGGGACACAATTTAATTCATGACAGTTGTCTTTGATATTTTGCTAAATACTTCATTTAAAAATAATAGCTATTCATAGATATATATAATTTTCTCCTTGTTGTTTTGAAGTTACGTTTCTCGAAGTAAAAGGATGAAACTTGTAACCAGTTAAGTTTTTCGCTCGATTTGTAGTTTTCCAATTTTAGATATGTGCTATGTTGGCCTCCATTTATACTATTAGCCTTGGCCTCAAAAATATTCAGGGTGAATTTGAAGCCGATAAAATATATTGCACTTTTCTTTTATATATAACAGAATGTAATAGTTACAATTTAGTTCATAAAATTGCTGGTGATAGAAACCATATGTCTTTTATTCAGTGTCCATGCATCTGAAGATCTTTTGCAAAAAAAAAAAAAATTGTGAGATGATGGGGGAGAAACAGCAAAAGAAAGAGAGGAAGTATAGATGCTCTTTGCCTTTCCTTTTTTTTTTTTTTTTAAACTTATGGCTAGTATTTTTCTTTTTGAATGCTTATTGGCTTAAAATATTTTTTAACACATTATACTCTGGAGGAGAAAGTTTTGATCACTCATTTCTCTTACTGGTAGGAGTGAAAGGGGCCTAGAAGTAGAGGTACAACCAAAACCAAACCAAAACCCTTCCTGTCAAGTTGATTCTGACAGGGTTTCCAAGGAGTGCCTCGTGGATTTGAACTGCCGACTTTTTGTTTAGCAGATGTAGCTCTTAACCATTACACCATCAGGATTTCCAGAGGTACAAGAAACTTAAAATTATTATTATTTTCCCTAAATTCGTTATTTCAAAGCCATTTATAAAATAGCCTATAAAGAAGAATATACATGGTAATATAATTGCCACAAGGCGGCAGTTTGAATCTGTGCTGTTCACTGATTCGTCCCTTGCACTATAATTGCCTGGTAACTATTAGGCATTTAACTATTATTTCTGAAATGAATTAATACTATGCGTACTGGTTTCATGGAAATATTTGAAGTAGATATTTACAACCAGATTGCTCTTCTGAAAAAAGTAGAATGCCTAGAATAAATTTTCTAGATGTTTATACAATTTGTTGAAGAAGTAACTGAACTGCATTTTCCCAGAATTATTTGTCTGTGCTTTAAAGACTGCCTGTTCTCAGATGGCAGAGCTGTTGTCATACCATAGGTGATAATCAGCACACATCTCATTCTGAAAGTCTTTCTTTCTTTTTTCCCTTTCATAATGGTTTTGCACATCCAAGAAAACGCAAGGCATTAGCTCCAGACTTAATGACATGAAAATGTTAATGAGCTTCTCTAAAAATCTTCTTTCCTTGAAGGGAAATGAATGAGGAACTGGGTAAGAGGAAGCTCAATTTGTAACAGTAATTAGGTCAACTAGCAAAATTTTATGCCTGTATATAAAAAAGAAAGTAAAAGAGTTGAAGAAAAGGCAACATACTATTTTAAATTTTAATTAAATCACATTATTAAGGAAAGTGTCCAGATGTTTACCAGTTCAGATTATTTCTTTGTTAATATGATTTGTGAGAAGAGGGCAGACTAGAATTTTTAATAAGCTTTTTTTTCAGAACAGTTTTAGATGTATAGAAAAGATTTAAAGATATAACAGAGTTCTCATATATTCCACATTCAGTTTTCCATATTATTGGCATCTTACATTAGTATAGTATATTTGCAATAAGCCAATATTGATATCTTAAACCCAGTACTGCTAAGTTGCTTCCAACTCATAGTGGCCTTGTAAGACAGAGTAGAACTGCCCCATAAGGTTTCCAAGGAGTGGCTGGTGGATTCAAACTGCAGACCTTTTGGTTTAACCACTGCTCCACCAGGGCCTCTGATATCTTATAATCAACTAAAATCAATTTTTTTGCAAATTTTCTTAGTTTTTACGTAATGTTTTTTGTTGTTGTTATTCCAGGATTCTATCCAGATTATCAAATGACACTTAATCATCATGTCTCCTTAGACTCCCCTTGTCTGTGACAGTTTGTCAGACTTTCCTTGTTTTCGATGACCTTGAAACTTTTGAAGAATAATATTTAAGTATATTGTAAAATGTTCCTTAATTGGAATCTGGCTGATATTTTTCTCCTGATTGTATAGGGATCATGGTTCTTGGGAAGAAGACCACAGGCGTAAAATTCCATTTTCATCATCTCATATCAATGGTACGGAACAGACTATCAACATATACTATCATCGTTGAAGTTAACCCTTATTACCTGGGAAGGTAGTGTTTTTCAGGTTTCTCCACAGCACTGTTACTCCTTCCCTCCCTCCCCTCATATTGTTCTCTTCTGAGAGAAATTCACTGTGTGCAGCCGCCACTTAAGGAGTAGGAAGTTATATTCTACCCCCTTGACGGTGAGTTTTTACATAAGTTAGTTGGAATTATTTTGCACAGATGATTTGTTTCTACTCCCCTATTTATTAATTTATTCAATTATTTATGTCATTATGTACTCATGGAAATTTATTTTATACTATGGTTATAATATGAAAATATTTTATTTAATTTGTAGCTTGAATTCTAGCTTTGTTCATTGGGAGCTCTTATGGTTGACTCCTGTGTCCCTTTTGAATTACCCCCACCATTGTGGTTTTTAATATTTTCTTTAGCACTTTCTTACTTATATTTCTTAGTAATAGAAGACGCCCAGATTCATCTTATATTATTCCTGTTTCATTCCTAGAATCAGCCTTTTATCCAAGGAGACTTGGTTTCTGATATTGGAGAATGGTATTAGAAATCATGATCTGGTCACTAGGTTGCTCATTGCTACTGAAATTCCATTGTTTCTAACCCCTCTCAGCTGCCCGAACAAGGACATGTATACCAATGCATGTATACAATATTTTATTTGGATCCATAATCAATGCCCATGGATGTAGCATTCAAGAAATCAAATGACCTGATGCATTGGGCAAATCCACCGCAAAAGACCTCTTTGAAGTGTTAAAAGGCAAAAATGTCACTTTGAATACTAAGGTATGCCTGACCCAAGCCATGGTATTTTCAGTCATCTCACATGCATATGCAAGTTGGACAATGAATAAAGACCGAAGAAGCAATGATGCCTTTGAATTATGATGTTGCAAAGAATATTGAATATACTATGGACTACCAGAAGAACAAACAAATCTGTCTTGGAAGAAGTACAGCCAGGATGCTCCTTAGAAGTGAGGATGGCAAGACTCTGTCTTACGTACTTTGGGCGTATCGGAGGGACCAGTCCCTGGAAAAGGACAGCGTGCTTGGCAAAGTAGAGGGTCAGAGAAAAAGAGGAAGGCTCTCAACAAGATGGATTGACACAGTGGCTCCAACAATAGGCACAAACATAGCAACTTTTGTGAGGATGGTGCAGTATCAGTGCAATGTTTCGTTCTGTTGTACATAGGGTCACTATGAGTTGGAACTGACTTGATGGAACCTAACAACAACATACCAACACATTTCTATATACGTACAAATAAATATTTCTGTATGTAACCATCGGTATATACATTCAGATAAACATGAGCTCTTACTGATATCACAAACTCTATTCTGTTACCATGGATCATTCTAGCCTCCTTCCCTTGCTTATTTGTAAATCTCCTGTTCCAAATGTGAGAAACCTGGTTTCCCCCATCTACTACCCATTGACTTAATCATTTGTTTCCAGTATATATACATAGCAATATCAGAAATGTTAATCTGTATACACGTGAGAAACACTTTTACCGACCATAATAGAATGCTTATGTACATTTACTTCTGCCTTTATTCCACATATTTTCTTAGGTCAGCGCCTCTTTCCTCCACTCCCTTCAGTGAGGTAGTTTCATAAAGTTAGAAGTGTTTTGTGAACTTGGCATACTTCCTAAGATCTCCTGACTTCCTAAATGACATATTTAATTTGCATACATTAAGATTTGCTCTTTGTGTTCTAAGGTTCTGTTGGTTTGACAAATGCATAATGTCGTGTATCTACCATTACAGTATCGTACTGAATAATTTCACTGCCCTACAAGAAAGCCGTGTTCTTCACCTACTCAACACTGTTCCACAAACATATGGTAACCATTGATTTTTTTTACCATTCTTAATGTTTTCTAGAATGTCATACTATTGGAATCATTCAGTGGGTGTCATTTTCAGACTTGCTTTTTTCACTTAGTAACATGCATTTAAAATTCATCAGTGTCATCTCAGGGCTTGATAGCTCATATGTTCTTGTCATTGGCATTGTACATTGTATGGATGTACTATAGTCTACCCATTTCCTTATTGAAAGACATCTTTGTTGTAATGCTTATCAAAATATTAGAGTAGAAATCAAACTTTGCACTAAAGTGAATAATCATATACATTGGCAGAGATTTATTTACCTTTATGCTTAGTAATTTGCTCCCCAGGTCACATTCACACACAGGTAGAGCATGGCTCAGAACATTCCAATCAGCTAGAATTAAATTCATGTTCAAAAGCTTTCCAATAAAAAATAGCAAACTTGTTTTTAGTGTGGTGCCTTTAAAATATTTGCATTTAGTAATATTCATATCTTAATGGTTCAGCCTATGCAACTATTTATTTACAGAAACAAAGAACATTAACAAAATTGGATTTTTTTCCAAAAGACTAGTTTTTATATATTTAAATATATAATAAAAGTATTTGTTACTTACTAATTTTAGTTGATTTAAAACTCAAATAATCTCCATTTACCCAATATTATTTCCTAAATAAATTGTTAAGTTACACTCTCATACTTCTATGCCCATGCACATGAACTCATATGTATACATCGTGAAGACATTATATTAATATTCAGGAGACATGGTGTTATATTTATAAACATAAACTTATTTGCTTTTAAGAATATGTATAGATGCACTGGTTTTTTTGGGGTTATATATGATTTGGTTAACTGGCATAATATTTAAGATTTATTTATTAATATTTTGTATTATGAGTTGGAATCAGCTCAACTGTAATAGGTTTGATTTTGATTTGGTATTATCCATTTAGTTTGAAAACAATTTCCATTTGAAATTTCTATTTTTGTTGTTTTAGTCTCATCTTTGAAGGACTGCAACATCAGCGTATTATAAATGTTGTCCTTCTAATGTAGAGAAGGACCTGGTAGATTTAAATACATATAAAATTATAATCATCAAAAATAAACTAGGCTGAACAAATTCTCTTGTCTATCATATTGGTTTATAAATGTGTAAGTCTTCCTAGTCCAAAAGTGTCATTACTTAAAAATGTCATGTTTAAGAATAACTGTTGGCTAAACTTTATCTCCTAAATTATAATTTTGGGTTATAGGAATACTTGTTAACCAATTTAGAGAAACAGACATACTCAAACAATTATTTCCCCTGAACTTAGATTAATATTTGCCTTCCACAACGAAACACTGACTTTGATTCTGTCACCTGAGGTCACCATGGTGACAGCTCTCTACCTTAAAGAATTTTAAATGGTGAACTATGTGTATTCATTTATGACCACCACATGATTTGGCTAAGGCCTCAGGAAGATATGGATGGAAAGTAAACTTTCCCTATCTCCCATCACCTCACAAACTTTGGCCGTGTTTAATAATACATTCTAATAAAAAAAAAGAAAAATCAACAATCAACCAATGTGTTAAACTGGTTGTGAAAAATCGTCCAAGAGTAGCCTATTCTGATGGAATCTAAATAACAGGCTTGCATTTTCATGTTTCAACTACTCAAGTGATTGCATCACGTGGACAGAGCCTGACTTTTTTCTACCAGCAGCATTTTACGTTCTTTTTCAGCTTCAAAACCAGAACATCAGGGCTTACTTTGTCATTGATGCAGTTCATGCTGTGTCAGTTTTCTTTGTGTCAAAGAGGCACAGTAGACCATTGATTTTGTCCCCAGAAGCATGTTTTGTCATCAGCTCTACACTCGAAACTATAGAAGCTGAATCATTCTTAACAGAACCCCAAGAGCACAATTAACATCTATGTCATAATACTCAGTTCGAAGTTCAAATCAAAGCATATTTACTAGAGCAAAAACTCTGAGTTGTTATGATGTAGAAACATGCGTATTTAAAATAAATATAAATAATGAGAATAAGGCTAAAATATTTTCCTTCATATTAAATATGTTGCCACAGCCAGAATTAGAAGAGGGAGTTTTGCTTTCCAGACTCACTAATAAAAGCTTTATAATCTAGTTTTCTCAACATGTCTACGTAATATCCATATCTTAATGGAGCAAAAATAGGACTCATTAAATTTAAGAAAAATATGCAGGGTTACAGAATAAGAAAAGTAGACTATGGTTTCAATGTAGAGCTATCTAACCCCAAAACACATGCCTTTGATTACGCCACACTTTTTTTCTTTTAGTTTCAATTTCATAAGATGGAGAAAAATATAAAATTGCTTATAATTATAGTAAAGCATGGAATGTTGTAAAGGTCATGTGCAAGATCAAAGGAAGCATTTTTTAATTGTTGAACCAGACAACAATGAACAAAAAAGAGCTTAAGAAAACAGATTATGGAGGTTTTTGGGTTTTTTTTTTTTTAGCCTAGTTCCCTCTAAACTCCAGTCACAAAGAAAATGGTCATTTTATTCCATACCAACATCTCGCCACCATTTTCAATTTGAATTTTAATAATATACAGCACTTCTGTGAAATTTCAGACCACAAAATGAGACAAAGGAAATTGCCCTCATTTATACAATCTTTTTAATGCATAACAGTTAAATTGGACCACTAAAGGAATATAGATGTTTGGACCACGTTTAAATGGTGATGTGGCTCTATCCAAGCCAGAGAGGACAGGATGAAATAAAACAGGGAGGCAAACCACTCTAAGCCCTTCAGTTTGTCAACTATATACATTTTTATTAATTCTTTTTAAAGATGACCTAATTTTCTGTTATTTCTTTAGCACATTTACCCATTTTCATCCCCATATGCTCCTAATAACTTGTCTAACCTAGCTAGTACAAGTTTGTATTACTCCTGGAATCATTCTGAGAATGATAGCATTTCCAGTGAATTAGGCAAGCCTTTTATTCTTGGGGGACTTCTATGTTTAAACGAATACTCACACGCTTCATTACAGTATCTCTAAAATACATGCAGACCCTGAGGCATACCAAATTACTGAATTAAGGTGACATAATTCTTAGAGAAAGAGTTTAGTTCTTTGCTCCCAAAATATACCTATGTCTCTAAGGTTCTGACTAATTTATACTGCTAGGGGAACTGCCCCAATTTACTTTGGCTTTTTTTTCAATAATATACCTACAGCTGCCTCTAGCTACAGCTCTGATTTGGGACAGCCCTACCAGGCAAATTACTGTTATCATAGTATCATTATTTTTAATAGATCTTCACTTCTTAAGAGTGAAAAAAGATTAAGATCCAATCTAACTTCTTACAGTTGTTGATACTAAGAGCGCACCATGATGCCAAGTGGCAGATTAATATTAGTTTGCAGACGTAGTAAAGATGACACATTCTTTTATGTATAAATAACAGCATGTCCAAAGTTGCAATAATTTTCTTTGTCTTATTTAGTGGCCTGATAATTCCTAGAAGTGCTGAAAGTAGAAAAAATTAAAATAAAGAAATGGTGTTTTGAAATAAAAGATTTTTTTTCTTCATATCCGTTAAATGACAGAGTTGGATTCCTACCTTCTTGTATAAAAGGAAGTAACATGATAGAAATCTATTTCTAATGAAAGTGCAGGTCTCTGGTTTTAGCAGCTTTCTAAAACGTAAATCTTAGAGCGCTATTTATTCTGGTCTTCTCATATCAGATGCGTGAGCCTACAGGAGGGCATGGCCTTAACCGCCAGAGGAAGAGTCCTGTTCAGTGACTAAAAGCCAGACAGGGGAGAAAACTGATTGGCTTTAGATTTTCAGTTCATTCAAATCCAGCATTCAAAAGTCTCATTTTAGATATCTAATCCAGCTGTGTGTATATATATTACAGCACTTGAAAACGTCGCATTCCAAATAGAACCCAGTCTTTTAAGTCTATTGGACAACAGAAATTGTTTATATGACCTTCTGTGGTGTACATAAAAGTTAATGCATGGGAAATTTCTTCTTATTTATACAATCTCAGCCCTCAGAGAAAAGGAACAGGCACTCACTATACAAACATTCATATTTTAGAAGGCTTTAAGAGAATACTGAATCTTTCTTAATTACCCAAAGGGTAATTAATTATTATTACATTCTGCATATAAAGAAGGAGCCTCAACAATCAATTTGATTAGCTTTCTGGAATGGTGAAAATACTGTTTTATTCCAGAAGCAAAATCTGCTTCATCTTATAATAATGCAATTCAAGGATTACATTTGTGAATGTGCACCCTCTTGCTTATGGCTTCTATCTAACCTATAAATTATAAGTAGCTACTGTATTCCTCTTTATATTCAGAGGTAAGTTCTTTTGAGGTACAAATTTATTATTTAATAAATTAAAAACTTTCCCCCCAAAATACTCAAATATAACAAAATTAAATTATTAACTCGATTATTTACTCAGTGTAAAATGATACAATATGTAATTTCTGATTTCTTCTGACATATTTTCGTATTGAAATACCTACAAAAACCTAAAAATAAAAAGAGGTAAAGTTTCATGAGTACTGTTAGCAAAAGTACTGGACAGTCAAAATGTACATGGAGTCATCCAAATCATATTTAAATCTTTGAGGCAAAACTGGAAATTCCACGGAAAATGCTGATACACCTATGTTTATCAGCCCCACCCCTGAGATAAACACACAAAAAGACATCAGTGTTTTGGCAAATGAAGGGAAAGGAAATCAATCCAATATGCTCTTTATAAGAGATACAGTTAAACCAAAATGACTAAATAAAGCTTGAGCAAATATAGATCAATCCAAAGCAAATGGCAAGATAGCAGACATTGTGCTATGAACCCCTGCTATGATACGAAATCAGAGCCCAGGTGGCTTTGTGGTTAAGAACTTGGCTACTAGAGGAAATGTCGGCAGTGTGAATTCACTGGCCGCTCCTTGGAAACCCTTTGGCACAGTTCTCTCTGTCCTACAGGGTTGCTGTGAGTCAGAATCGACTCTACGGCAGTGCGTATGATTTTTTTATTAATACAAAATGCATAAAACAGAGAAGAGACAACGATTTTATTTCAATTAAGCACACATTTCACAATAAAGATTTTATAGTTATCTAGGAGACCATATGTTCAGTGGTTAAGAGCAAGGGCACCGGAGTCAGATGGGCTGAGACTGAATCTAAACTTTACTTCACTAATGGTATGACCACATTTGAATCTTTTCAACACTCTCTTGATATTATTATCAAAATAAAATTATTGTGAAGATTAAATGAAATATATTTAATACGTCTACTACCTAGACCCTGTTTAAATCTTAGGGCTTACATGATGGGTTGAGTATCAAAAATGAAAGGGAAATATAGAACTACAGTTCCCAAACTTTACTTGGTACGGAAATTGCTCAGGAATGTGACTAATGATGATGACTTATGATCCTGACATGGATTTTGATTCAGTAGGAATAGAAAAGGCAACAGTGAAGTCCATTTCTAGCAATTATCGTATGTCTATGAATCACATTTTTAAAAGTATAGAAAAATTGAATAATACAATAATATACATTGATCGCGTTAATACATTTTGAAAATTGCACCTTGCAATAATATATATGTTTTACATATTTTGTTTTTTGTCATGAATCCATGAAACATTAAAAAAACTGATTTAAGAAAAATCACACTCACAACATACTTTTTCTCAAGGTTAAATTGTAAAATGCAACTGACTCCCCGAGAAATATACAAAAACAAATAATCATAAAGAGTTAATAGCAAAAAATAACAAAAACAAGCAGAAAAAAATTAAGCACAGTCTGCAATTAAGAGCAAAAAATCAATTATTATTAACAAAATAAATGAAAACATAAATGTCCAAACTGTAAGGCAAAAATATTCAGAATTAGTTTTAAATGCTTATATTTCTACAGAATAAAAATTATATACAATTTATGCTCTGTAGGTTACAGGATTAATGTGTATTAAAAAAATGGAAATCAAATAAAGTAGGTCAACGTATGTAGGTAAAGAAGGGGATATACAGATAAATCTACAGGCATATGACACTACTGGATATGAAAGAAAGAAAAAAGAGGGAGAAAGAGAAATCCTTGTTTTTATAGAATCTTCATTCTAGTAAATTATAACGAAGAGACTGATTTTAAAAATAGAAACAAAATTAAGCATAATTCACCATCAAAGTAGTCCAAGTTTTACAAATATTTTCTAATTTAATCATCTTAATAATTTTTTTAATAATTATAAGTAATGGTTTCTATGGTAGTGTTTATCTAGTTATTTCCAAGAGGGAATGGAGTTTCATAGGTGAAACTCAGTTTTGGGTATTTGGGTATTTTGAAGAATGGGATAACATCCCATGTGGGTTAAGATATAAAAGACGATCAGACATGTTCAATGTTACACCTGAACTTCCCATAAGAATATGTTGAAACAGACAGTTCTTCTTTCTGCACTGTGACAAGTCAGTTACTTCACTTTAAGATTAAAAAAAAAAAATGTGAATTTTTTTTCTAGAAGACATTCTGTGCTTGTATGTGTGTGTGTTTCCTCTTGCACTGTGAAATGTTTACTATGAGAAACTCATCGGTACACAACTGAATAAAAACCAGTCCATGTCTCCCATCTTAAACACATTCTTGAAAAAGGGCACTATGATGGAAAACATCAGGAAAATGAACTCTATTCTTAATACTGCTCTTTCCCCTCTCCTTCATGCAGATAGAGTTGAATTTAAATGAGCAACATGCTATAATTCTGCCTGTTTATCAAATGTATAATCTTCTTTAATAGTATAAGGTACTGTAAATGGTACTTCAAAAAATTCTCACAACTAGTATTATTTCATTATTTCTATTTTATAAGTGAGAAAAATGAAGCACGAGGAGATAACACAGTTTTCCTTTACTAGATCCCAAACATTGTATTCAATACACCTGATGATTTTAAAGGCATCTTCTAAATTACTGTGCCAAGTTCCCTCTCTATAAGTACTGCAATTGATCATTAATCCAAGAGCTGATTATTATTATTATTTGCTAATATCGAAATCATAAAAAATACCTTCATAAATTATGATAAAAAAACAAAGAAAAAAATACAGAAATTTGGTGTACAGGAGCCAAGGTATAAACCTATGCTTGGGATATCTCAAGCAGATAATGACAAAACCAAACCAAATCCATTGTGGAGTAGATTCCAATCCATAGCGACACTACAGGACAGAGTAGAGCTGCCCCATAGGGTTTCCAAGGAGTGGCTGGTGGATTCGAATTGCTGACCTTTTGGTTAGCAGCCAAGGTCTTAACTACTGCACCACCAGATTCTGACAGGAGGCTATAATTCGTTATTCACATAGAGCAAGGGCTCCAGGATCAAGATCCCCCCCCCCAAAAAAAAAAAATAGAATGTGAAACTGAGCTACCTACAGAAAATCAGAAGTGACAGAGTACATGTAAAAAAGGAATTTAATGTAATTCTGCTCACTGGTTCAGAGAATTATCAAGGGATATTACACGCTTTCAGGGGCTAGGCCAAAATAAGAATCACCCTTTAGAATTCAGGAACCTCAGGTAGATATAAGGATCTCTGGTGGCACAGTGGTTAAGCTTTGGTGATTGTACCCACAAGCCATTCTGTTAATGATTAAAGCCTTGGAAACCCTATGGAGCAGTTCTATCTGTCCCATAGGGTCGCTATGAGTTGGGATCAACTCAGTGGCAATGGGTTTGGTTTTCCTCAGGCAGGTATGGGTATAGAGTTCATGCCACTGTAATATTTAGTGAATATCAAGTTAAGAAGTTAGTATAAAACCTATGATTCTGTAAACTAAGAGCACTGTCAGTCCCATCCAGAGGGAATCATGAAGTTTTCCTTTATAGATGTTTCCAAAACTCAAGACACATGGGACCCTCATGCAAACCACCCTGGTGATAAACTCACAGTCAATGTTTACAAACCATAGGAGGAGACCTGTGATGAGGAAAATTAACAGATGGAACAAGTGGGAGAGTTTTCCCTCTAAGAAAATAAAGATTCGTTTGCATCCTAATCAAAATCTCACCAGGAATTTTAGCATAGCTTGACAAGCTGATACTATAATCCTAATGGAATTGTAAAAGTTGAAAATAGCCGTGTTGCTATTGAAACTGAAGAACTCTTCTTCTCTCCCTCCCCTGCCATTATCAAAATGTATTATCAAGCCATAGTAGTTAAAACCGGCTAGATGGAATGAAACCCAAAATTCTCACTCCTTCAACCACATAATGTACTTGACATACGACAGAAGTGGCATTGCACATCAATGGGAAAGGGATAGTTGGGAAATTTTCCCTCTCAGATTCAGAACCTCATCCTCAGCTACCTGCTTTTCACCTGTGCTTGTATGTCTCGCAGCACCTCAGCACCACCAAACTAAAGGCACGATTTCATACTCCCAAACTTGTCCTTCTTCATTTACTCTGAAACTAAGCAAAGGCTACACCGCTATCCAGCTATGTAAGTCGACCTTAGCACTTTATGCAATGACAGATACTCGAGTAAATGTTAATTATTAAAATCTCTTATTAATCCACTCTTATCCACTTCTTCAAAATGTTTATAATTCTTAATTTAGGTTACAAAAAGTTAATTAAATTTAGTTAAATTAAGTAACCTTACGATTTCTGATAGTTTTACTATTTTGAAAGCCCATAAACCCAAGCTTAACCCTAAATCATGCACATTTAAAGTATTATTTATAACTTTAAAAAAAGAAAAAAAAGTATTTAAACATTTTATTCAAAATATAGGTCTATATTCCATTATTTTTAGACATTGTTATAAATTCTGCCTACAAAATTCTTATATGAGAATGTTTAACCTCACAATTAATGATAGTTGTGGAAAATAATATAATTTAAACTGACAGAAAAATGTCACTGAGTATAAATCTCTCTTAAGAATAGCTTTTGGAAATGTGTCTTACATTTTTTTAGAGGGATAATAGACCCTTCAAGATGCCTGCTGTTTGCTGTCTTTGGTCATTTGCTTTTATTTTTATCTCTTCTTTTTAAAAAATCTAGTGCATACTCATGCCTGCTGTGATGAAATTTGGATGGATTTAGGATTCCCGTACACATTATACCTTGAACCTTTGATTCCAAAGTAATATTTTGTTCTCTAAGAGGATTTAAATATAAACTGCTGGAAAGCAACAGAAACGAATGGACCATCTAGAGAGTGGTTAGGAGGGATAAGTGCTACTTGAACAGATCACTCCAACTCTTCCATGGAACTAAGAATCAGAGACAAAAACAATAATAGACAGTACTAGTCAAAGCAGTTGTTTCTTTGCTGTGATTTCACAACACATGTAATGCTCTTGGCTGCTAACCATAAAGTTAGAGGTTCAAATCCACCGAGAGGCAACTTTGAAGAAAGGCTCGGTGAGCCACTTCAGAAAAATCAGCCGGTGAAAACCCTATGGAGCACAGTTCTAAGCTGACATACATAGAGTTACCATCAGTTGGAGTCGACTCAATGGCAGGTGGCAAATGGTAGCATACGTTCATTTATGATCAACACCTCTATCCTTGTGCTTTAGGTGTTATTTCATAGATGTCTTCCTCATTAGGACACATGCCTATGAGTTTTTTGAGAGAAGAGATTAGCTCATCTCTGTATTTCTAACACATAGAAAATGCCTTAACCAAAGAAAAATGGTATACAGTAAGTATTTACCACATTAATAAATTCATGAAAGGGCAATAAATACTCAAAAGTGAAGGACATAATTTGTGAATTATTATTACCTTTCTTTTCCAAAATAGTCACATACAAACCATAAAAAAAAAAAAATTTTTACAAACCATAAGTCTTATTAATAGCTCTCTATTAGAGAATTATTAGAGTTTATTACAGAATGGATACTTTGAAATAAATGGATATTATTATAGATAGACATGGTGCTCTTTCAGTGCAACAGTTGCTAAAGAACAAAGGTTTATCATGTTTGTTTTGATTGTTTTATATAAATGTATTACATGTTGAAAATTTGTCAATTAAAATAGTAAAAAAATTGAATTTGCTCATATTTTAAAAATTTGTTTCTAATTTCCAAACAAAACCATTTCTAATTTGAAATCTGTTTTTAATTATATGCTTAGTTTTATCTTACAAATATTAAATTTGGCCTCATATTCAGAGTTCATGCAGGATATAGATGCTAACTCATTTGAGGTATTGTGCAGAGTTTAATGAAGGAATGTTTTGGAGAGTGCTAACTAACAGATCTGTCTAGGGAGAAGTACAGCCAGAATGCTCCTTAGAAGAAAGGATGGTGAGATTATGTCTCACGTACTTTGAATATGTTATCAGGAGAGATCAGTTCCTGGAGAGGCTATCATGCTTGGTAAAGTAGAGAGTCAATGACAAAGAGGAAGACCCTCAATGAGTTGAATTGACACAGTTTCTTCAACAATGGTCTCAAGCATAACGAGGACTATGAGGATGGCACGGGACCGGGCAGCATTTCTTTCTGTTGTACATAGGGTTGCTATGATTTGGAGCCTACTCAACGGCACCTAACAACAACAACAACAAGGGAAACCAAGAATGAATGGTACATATCTCAGGTCTAGGGATCACAGGTGGGCAGGTAGGGGGTTGCTGTCTGTTAACATGCCATGCCTGGGGCTTTGTAGGTGCCTGGACTATGGAAGAGCACAGCTGTAAGGAGAGGGCTGCACTAGTACTGCCACCACTGTCCCGCAGAGACCCTAACTGGAAGAGAGCCTGGAACAGACTATCCCTTCTTCTGGGAAAAGATCTCCTGCTGATGTATCTCCTAGGTAGGCTCCAGCCCCGAGTCTGTAATTTCTTAAGGGTCAGTGTTCCAAGGCATAGTACAAAGTAGAGAATGGACAGTGAAAATGGAAGTGCCCAGTATAGCCTACATCTGTGGCATTATCATTACTTATTAGTTGCTTTGCTTTCATTATATTGTACTAATAAGGGAGGGTAAAATCATGTGAATTTCTTTAAGACTAAAAAACATAAGCAGTAACTAATGTATATAATGATTAGTCTCCTTCTTTTCAATTCGTTTTTCAAGTATTGATCCTACCCTATACATTGTTGGCTAGTTCACAGAATAGAGGCCAAGTATATGTTTTCCTGAGAAGGTAGGTGTTTGGATTTGAAAACCAGTAAAGGTGAAATTAGGCAAAAACACATTTAGAAACTGTATTCTATTATATTGTCTTCAGAAGTGCTACTCAACTACCGAAAACCTCACACATCGAATACCCAGAAACTGTAAAGCCCTTGCATACACTGCATATTCATTTAAACTGAAGAAAACATCCATAACCTCAATTTTTTTTGTTGGGGCCAATAAACCTGATATCTGGAATTTTATCTTTATTTCCCAACAGAAGATTTACCATTCCTAAATTTAGCAGTCCTATATTTATTCAGAAAATGTAAAAACTGTTTTAATATATTGATTCAATAATAGATTGTTTTTCAAACCCCACTAGCAGCATTCCTTTAAAAAAAAAAAAAGTTAATTTTACTCAACAAAAAAATATGTGTCTGTAACTCCAAGTTTTAATAGCGAACAAAAATCATTTGGAAGTTGATCAAATTGAGTTGATAATGTACCACCAACCCCATATTACACACAAAGAAGTGGATTTGACATTTTGTTTCTAGAGCAGTTTTCTCACAAATGCTTTGAAACATTATAAGTGTACTAATAAACTACGCGAGACCTGGTGGTATAGTGGTTAAGGGTTTGCCTGCTAACCGAAAAGGTTGTTGGTTTGAATCCACTATCCACTCATTGGAAACCCTATGGGACAGTTCCACTCTGTCCTATAGAGTTGCTATGAGTCGGGATCAACTCAATGGCAATGGGTTTGGTTTTTTTGGTTTAATGAGATATGAGCATATGGGCAGCAAAATCACTGCAGAGCTCAGTCAAGTTATATGCTAAGCAGAAACTACAAGAGGAGACAGGCTGCTATTAATTTGCACTGAAATTTATTTACTAACATTATACTTTAACTGAGAAACTCCAGGTGGGAAGGGGGAAAGCAGCAAGAAAGCAATAAAGTATCTAGTGATAAAAATAAATAAATGAATGACTGAACTAATGAATGAATAAAGAACAACAGAATAATTATTGGGGATCAAGTTCTGAGGCTTTAACTTCATAGGATAGATTTCCAGTGACACACTCTGTAAAAAGCAATTTGAGGCATAATCTACACAGGTGCTCACAGTGGAAATGACAGACTGGTTTACAAAATAATTTGTCAATAATATCATTTACGCAGACCAAGAACAGAAATAGAATTTTAGTTAAAGGGATATTTTTGAAATCTCAACTGTCTGATTAATGAAAGGAAACACTCAAAATATTAAGTGGAACAAGACATTCATTAGTTCAAACAATGCACTTTATTCAGAGCAAAACCACATTTGCCTCCCTCCCCAAATATTTAATAAATGTTTTCATATAAAAGATTTCTAAGATACTAATGGTGTTAAGTGTAAACTACAGATTGTTAATAAAGGAAAAAAAATCAGAATTATATACTGAGTAACAGCATGGAAAATAGAGCATAGACCTTGTAAAATGATATTCATAAATACCATTTTTATTCTAATATAAACAATCATTAAATTGGAGACAATACTCAGTTTCTTCTTTTTAGCAGTGATTTTACCTCACACTTCTCAGATTCTATCCTCCTAATTCATATCTAATATTCATAACAGGTTTATAACAATGGTCATGGTGCCCCACTTTTTAAACCCACGTTCTGTTTTATTTCCAATCTTCTGTATGGAATACTATACACGCCATTTATATCTTTAGATGAATCTTTTACTGTTCTTGCTTGTGGTGATCACATTTTGTCTTGCCAAGTGACAGCTGTTACAACATCACAATTTCATCAGTTTTATAATCATGTTGACTCTTGTGAAACAGACACATTGAACCTTATGCTGTCTTGTAATTTGGTTTAATTACACAGATTTTTGTTAATGATTACTTCCTCTCACTTGAGTTTTAATAGGAACTCTGCGTTATCATACAAAAAATCTCAATAGCAAGAAAGTGAAATTCTTCTTTCTGATAATGGGATTTTGGTAGATATTATCTGAAATGGAAAGATCAATATGTGACTATTATTCACAAGCATAAAGTTAAATTCCACAAGGAACAACAAAGAAGGAGTTGAAAGTACATTCAGGAAGGGGAAAAGAGAAGTAAGACAAGAGAATCCCTTTATTAGAAACTCGTAGTACTATTTAATTTTTCAAACCATATATATGCACCATTTTGTTACCAAACTTAAAATAAAGTTAATTTATTAAATTAATAAATTGAAAGAAAAGAAATCCTAGACATATCAGATAAAAATAGAAGTACTAGAACTATTTCATCAAGGGCCCTGGAAATAGACTATAACAGAGGCAAAACTAAATGGGAGGAAGGAGGATGAGGACTAAGAACATGGAAATTAAAATATCATTTCATGGAATGAAAATATCATATAGCGTTAGTTTTTGGAAAGGTCTCAATGATCATTTCATCAAACTTTTTATACTAATAACAAAAACTTGAGATCAGAAAAAAAAAAACAGTGAATTAAGGATGTTAGCACTCAGCAAAACAAGAGCTGAAGGCCCATTACTCTCCAGAGGTGGAAAAATCAGAGATTCTCCTTCACCAAAGAACTGCAAAGAAACCATTGTTCACAAGGAGGAAATTGTAGTTAGCAACTTATTACAAATGATCTCTCTTATGTCCAGAAGTTTATACAAGTTATCACCAATTACTCATAAGAGGGGGATTCTGATCAATTTGGCTTATCCTGAAAGTGCCCATGAATCTAACTTTTGTTTAAAAACAATTTTAAAATGTTTTAACCACTTTGAAATGTCATGAAAAAAAATCAGTGATTTGAGGAGTAAAATTTGAAATGAGAGTTTTGACAATTGCAATGCTTCCATCTGGTTTCAACTTTTTCTGTCTTTCATTTTTTATGGAGGTTTGAACCACTTAATTAGTTTTGTAATTCAACTGACTGAAATTAGATTATGGTATTCTTTGAAAAATATCCTGATACTTCTAATAAAAAATTATTAGGAAAAGGAAGAGTAATAGTTTGATGCCAGCATGCAACATAGAAGAACAAAACATAAAAGCTTACGCTGTTTTTAAAATGAATATACATACATGTATACACTGATTTGTGCATATATACATATACACGTATACCTATGCACTGAACACTGAATTTTTACGCAAGTAACCTGCGCCTTCTATGTTTGTTTACCAACTCCATTCCCTTTCTTTGGAAGGTATTTTCATAAGTGTGCTATGCTAATTTTTTTTTTTTTTTCACAGCAGCAGGTAAAAAAAAAAAAAATCGGCATAGTGGCACTTAAGAAAATACCTCACAGGAGGAAGGATCAGTTGGCAAAAAAATGTAGAAGACATGCATTATTTTTTAAAAATATGGTACACACATATATATTTAATTATATATTACATCATTAACATGCAGCCTATCACTTTTAATTAATGTATTTTTTTAAGATTAACTACTTACTAGAAATTTATCTATTCATTGGAGAAAATTTTCATTAGCTATATTAATTTATGAAGTGCAGCATTATGTGTTAACATAATTGGAGGTAAAATTGAGAAGAATTAAGAGCTACTTTAACAAGGACTTTTCTGCAGGGTTATTTGGGATTTTTAAATCTTCCAAAATTACCAAAAGAGAACATCATCAAAATAATTAGATTAGTTAATGCAATTAAAAAATATATTAATTTAACCTAGAAATTAGTACAATTACATTATTTCTGCTGGATTACTTTGAGCTTTACAAAAGTGGTGTGGTTTTAAGAATATCTCCAGCAGTTTAGTTTGCATTCCGCAAAAAAAATCAAAATGTCTGTCAGAAGAGACTCTGAAACTTGCTCTTCAACACAATAGCTAAAGGGAATAGAAGAAACGATGAAGTGAAAGAGCTGAACAGAAGATTTTAAAGGGTGGGTCAAGAAGACAAAGCAAAGTATTATAATATAATGTGCAAACACCTGGAGTTAGAAAAACAAATGTGAAGAACATACTCAGTATTTCTTAAGCTGAAAGAATTGAAAAGAAAACTCCAACCTAAAGTTGTAATATTGACGAATTCTATGCATAAAATATTGAACAATGCAAGAAGCCTTAAAAAAGAGATGGGAGGAATACGTAGAATCACTATAACAAAAGCAACTGGTTGTCTTTCAACCATTTCAGGAGGTACCATGTGATCAAGAAGAAGCCCAAGCTGCACCGAAGTCACTGGCAAAAAGCAATGCTCCGGAATGGATGGAATACCAATTGAGATGTTTCAACAAACAGATGCAGTGGTGGAGGTACTCACTTGTCTATGCCAAGAAATTTGGAAGACATTCACCTGGCCAACTGACTGGAAGAGATCTATATTTGTATGCATTTCAAAGAATGGTGATCCAAGAAAATGTGGAAATTTTCAAATTGTATTGTTAATATCTCATAGAAGTAAAATTTTGCTGAAGATCCTTCAAAAGCAGTTACAACAATACATCGACAAGGAACTGCCAAAATTTCAAGCTGGATTGAAAAGAGAACTTGGAAAAGAGATATCGTTGTTGATGTCCGATGGATCTTGCTGAAAGCAGGGAATACTGGAAAGGAGTTTTACCTGTATTTTATTGAGTAGGCAAAGGCATTGAACTGTGCAGATCATAACCAATTATAGATAATATTGGGAAGAATGGGAAATTCAGAACACTTAATTATGCTTATGAGGAATCTTCACATAGACCAAGAGGCAGTTGTTTGAACAGAAAGAGGGGATGCTGTATGGTTTAAAATCAGGAAAGGTACACATTAGGGTTGTATCCTTTCATTATACTTATTCAATCTGTATGCTGGGCAAACAATACAAAAAGCTGAACTACATGAAGACGAACACAGCATCAGGATTGGTGGAAGATTCATTAACAACCTGTGATATGCTGATGACACAACCTTCTTGCTGAAAGTGAGGAGGACTTGAAGCACTTACTGATGAAGATCAAAGACTACAGACTTCAGTATGGATTACACCTCAATATGAAAACAAAAATCCTCACAACTAGACCAATAAACAATATGGTGAAAAACAGATAAAATATTGATGTTGTCTAGGATTTCATTTTACTTGTATCCACAATCAATGTTCATGGAGGCAGTAGTCAAGAAATCAAAGGGTGTATTGCATTGGGCAAATCTGCTGCAAAAGACCTCACTTTGAGGACTAAGGTATGCCTGTCCCAAGCCATGGTATTTTCCAATTGCCTTATATCCATGCAGTGGGTTTGGTTATATGCACGCGAAAGCTGGGCAAGGAATAAGGAAGACCAAAGAAGAACTGATGTTTTTGAATTATGGTGTCAGTGAAGGATATTGAATACACCCTGGATTGCCAGAAGAATGAACAAATCTGTCTTGGAAGAAGTACATTCAGAATACTACTTAGAAGTGAGAATGGCAAGACTTCTTATATACTTTGGATATGTTATCAGGAGGAACCTGTCCCTGAGAAGGGTATCATCTTTGTGAAGTAGAATTTCAGCAAAAGAGAGAAAATCCTCAACTAGATGGATTGATGCAGTGGCAACAATTATGAGCCTAGCATAGCAATGACTGTGAGGATGGAGCAGGACGTGGCCATGTTTCGTTCTGTTGTACACAGGGTCACTATGAGTCAGAACCGACCTGATGGCACTTAACAACAACAACAACGTATATATGGAGTTCTTGGTTGACACAAATGATCAAGCACTGGATTAGTACCTGAAAGGTTGATGGTTCAAACCTCCCAGAGGTGCCAGGAAAGACAGGCATGGTGATCTGCTCGGAAAGGCCATAGCCTTGAAAACTAAGAGCAGTTCTGCTCTGCACATGTGGGTTGCCATGAGCTGGAATTGGCTCACCTACTAACAACTGTGTATATCACCAAGTTTACAGAATGCAAGTCACTTAATGGGTATATATATATACATATATATATATATTTGAACGAATACTATGGCTGACTCATTCATTGAAAGTCATTACTAATTAACAAAACTCAACAAGAAAAATACCTGAACTCCCCTCCAAGAAGAGGGTTATAATTTCACACTTTCTGTAGATATGAGAATGCCCTTTGTTCCTGAAGAAAAGAAAGCTATTGTGTAACTGCTTAAATTTTAAATATATTTAAACACTAAAATCATAACTTAAAACTTTTTTCTATTATCTATTAGTTTTTTAACAATTCCTATTTCTCTCATGATAAAGTTACTTTTAATTTCAAAAAGTTCAAGAAAGTAAAATTAGGAAAACAAAATATAAATCATATGTGACCTTTGTGTAATTAAGGACATTTTCATTATTCCAGTTTCGTGCATACCTCAGATATTTCTGCAAATGTATATTATGAGTGGTATTGGACTAGGTCAAGTTTAGGAACATGTCAGCGGATACAATGGGAAACATTTTACTACAACTCAACCTCCATGGGAAACGAGAAGAGATCAAATGACAGGCATTAAAAATGTAGTAACACTTGGATGACATAAAAAAATAACTAACATAAAAAAATGGTTCCAAGTCCCCTATATATTATAAATGAAGCCGTAGTTTAAAATCATTGAAAATTAAGAAACAGAAGAAGATACTAATATTTATTATAATGAAGGCATCTTGTTAATTGGTTTTAGTAAATGTATTTATCTGAGATTCCAGTGCCTTCCTTTCCCTCATTTTCTCCCGCAGATTTTTTTTTTTTTTCTGTTAGCTGTTTTCTAGTACCCAGTTGAGAAACAGCTAAAAAACACTTTGATCGTGTCAATTACTTTTACTTTAAATGTATAGCTTAAAAATATCTGCCATTTATTCTTCGTTCCTGTTGTGGGGGGGAAAAAAAAAAAAAACAATGACTATGCTCCTTCTAAAACCAAAGCCAAACGTGTTGCCGTCGAGTCAATCCTAATAGCCAAATGGTTAACCACTGCTGCCCCAAGGCCCCTTGCCCCTCCTAGAGACTGGAAATTTAATTCTCCTTTTCTATACAGGCACACAAAATCTTATTTTGAAGCCTAGAGTACTTGTTCTCTATTGATTAAAATGATAGTGAAATCATTAATTTACCATGTATTCAGTATACTATGATTCATTTCCTATGCATTTTTCATTTAAAATATTTTCTTGGTTTTAAGTATTTGAAGCATCTTCTAGTAATTCTGAAGCAGAAATTGGTGTAGCATTATTATTGAGCCATATTACAATCCAAAGTGTAATTTCTAAGCAAACTATTAATATTCATTGTAATTTCTGATGGACTGGAAGTCATGACTGCTTTTCTGCACGTTCAAATACAGAAGTGTACTTTATAGGCTTTACAAGTTAATTTGAGTTGTTTGCAGTTAGCTACTGTCCTGACCTTCAGAGCATTCTTTCTGGATTCTGGGCACTGCCCCATGCTTGGCCTGGCTTGACAGATATTGGGCAAGTTGTCCTCGTTGGCACTCTGCTCCATGTGTTTAAGACCTGGTGGTGACATCTTTCAGCTTAGAAAAAAACAGCATGAACAACTGTGCTCAAAATTCTACACAATGACTTCCGAGAAAAGTTTACTTTTTGGGAAAATAACACAATTTACCACTGGCAATCCTGGAAGGATATTTCCAAACCATAAATGTTTTAAAAGAGAGAGAATTATTTATTTGGTGTTTTGAGATAAGATGACATCATGGTAAAATATTTTGAAAACTGTAAATATAGTTAGGATTTTGTTTATTTCAAAAACAAATTTTAACCCTTAAATATATTTCAGCTTTGCCTTCTATTACAGTTTCATTCAGGAACTCTCAGAAACTCTAAGAAAACAGCTTAATGTTGAACTGTTTATATTTTTTATAAAAAGATTAAAGTAGGAATAATATCTCTTGTTTTATGATATTCAAAAATTATTTTACACATTCAACTAGAGAAATTTCTTTTACTAATATAAAAGACAAATGTAATTTAAAATTAATTTTCTTGATTTGAGTATTAAAAAGATAGTACCCGAAGATGTTTAAAACTAATCAAATGCATTTTTCTATCAATGCTAATGATATTGGAGAGTAAGAATAAAATTCTTTAAAATGTTGGGTTTATTTTCTGCGTTGATGTGACACAGAGAGTTTTTCACTGCTTTGTGCCAGATCTAATTATACAGTCTCTTCAGAAGTCAGAATAATCTGGCTTCATTGAGTCCTGGTTGTGTGATACCACCCTCCGAGCAGAGACAGGCAATGATGGATTTCAAAATGCTTGAAGAAGAGATAGTTGGAGAGAGAAGAGATTGTTAACATCTGTCAGAGAGACAAAGCTAATTTTCTGACACTAAAAATAAATATTTAAAGAGAGAATAAATTTAATATATCTATACCCTTCATTAAGGAGCCTTGGTGGCACAGTTGTGAAGCACTTGGCTGCTAACTGAAAGGTCGGCGGTTGGAACCCACTAGTCACTCCACTGCAGATTTACAGCCTTGGAAACCCTATGGGGCAGCTCTACTGTCTTATAGGGCCTCTATGAGTCAGAATCGACTCCACAGCAACAGGTTTGGTTTCTATACTTTGTTATTCAACCTAGAAACCAAAATTCCTTCTTCTAGTTCTGAGCAAGGGAGAGTATATGCCCAAATAGTAACCAAGTTAGTATAGCCACACACAGAAATTACATATATTTAACTTTGAGGAAACTATTTTAATATAACAATTGTATTAACAGAGTATAGTACAGTGACCAAAACTACAAGCTCAATTGAAAACATGTACTTAAGATACAATTTTATTCAGTTAAGGTTTTCAATATTTCGAAACTACCTTTAAGGCATATGAAATACTGGCTTGAGATTCTGCCATGTGATTACTTTTTTGGGGGGGGGAGGTGAGTAACATTTTTCATACCCACTTCAATCACTAGTATTTATTCTTTTATAGCTTTCTAAGTTTTCACATTCTATAGAAGATATAAGGAGCCCTGGCAGCACAATGGCTTGGCTGCTAACCAAAAGGTTGTTGGTTCAAACAACCAGCCACTCCATGGGAGAAAGATGTGTCAGTCTGCTTCTGTAAAGACTTACAGCCTTGAAAACCGTATGGGACAGTTCTACTCTGTCCTTTATGGTCTCTATGAGTCAGAATCAACTTGACCGCAAAGGATTCAGCGTTTGTTTGTTTTGTTTTGTGTTTTGGTTTCATAGAAGATTTACGTTTTCTCACATTTCTCTTGTCTGCCACTGGTATCATAGTATTTTTACTGTGTTTGAAGTTGAATCTGTTGGTGACTCATTTAGGGCAATGAGCAGGAGTAGTTTGTGTCACTTCTAGCTGGAAATATTGAACGAACAACGTGTGGTTCACCATCGTCTCCTCCCCAGATGGAGGATGGAAGGGAGCAGCACCTCCTGCCTGCCCTCAGTGGACATATCCCAGAAGTAAGAAACAAGCCTTTGTTGTGGCACTGCAGCTATACACGGAGTGTCCTGACTGATGAACATACAATTCCTAAAAACAAAATAAGGGTGCATGGATTTGAGGATATTCATTTTACCCATTTCAATTTTACAAATATTTTCTTTTCCAAACCTGAGTCTCCAAAGCTGACCTTCTGTTCATTCTGCTCTATCTCTGATTCGAGCTCTCTAAAATGAGTTTGAAGACCGCAAATAATGTGTATAAGGTTCCATCAGACAACACCTATGCATCACCATTGACCTTCATTACTCTCTGTCCTTCGTAACATAGAATTCTAACTTTCAGGAAATGTCAAGCATTTTCAATAATTAAAAAATACACTATAGTTCTAATTTTTAAATACAATTTCTTTTCAAAATATGATTTCTTTGCATTATTGTAAGTTGTTCTATAAAGAATGATTTCTGTAAAAATAGTCCCCTCAAAAACCTGGATCTCTTCTATCCTTCGTATACCTTATTCCACATGAGAATCTGAGAACAACATGCATATCCTTTTTAAAGGATAATCACATCATGGAACAGACAAAATCATTTCCCCTGCTAAAAATTAACTTTATTAAGCTAAGGAGTTTAATAAAAACATAAAGAAAAATTCAAAAAAATGCCACAAAATAAATGGATCATAAGGGTTTTTCTGGTACATTTTGTATTTTGTTTGACAGCTTGTTATATCTCAAGAATTTTTTTTTTTCCCCTACTTTAGGAACACTTTAAGCTATATAACTAAAAGAACACATACTGTTTGGTAACCTTCATTCAAGCTGCTTGAATCTTTTGTAGCTAAGTGGCTTTATTCCAAAGAAGTAGATAAAATTTAAGCTGATTGGAGTCATAAACATGTCAAGAATCGGTCTAAATCCATCATTAAATATTGCACTATGATTTGAGATGTTTCACAAATAGCAACAAAATATCATCTTTGAAGTTTTAAAGATAGCAACCAAACATATTAACAGGATAATAGATAATGCAAAATTTAAAATAAGCTCAAGGTATTAGAAATAAGAAATTAGCATCTAAAACTATGTATAAACCATACAATTGCCTTGTTTTGGGATACATCACTTGGAGAATCAAGTTCTGCTTTATAAATAATCAATAAAGAAAAATCGATTGGTTTATCATGTAAATAAATGCTTTATTTGAATGAAACAGTATATACTATCATATTACAAAATGTTAAACTAAATTTTCAGTTGGATATCCTTGTTAATTAGTAAAGAAGCATGAACTCATTAATATTTCATTTTAGTTTAACAAACTAAGAATTATGAATACTTAGATTATAGATTTGCTTAAATGGCATTTTTCTATCAGTTTTATTAAAATTGTGCTTAATTTTCAGACAGAAGAAAAAACTAAGAATAAATCATTGAGAAGTGTTTTTACATCTTATGATGAAAGTCACTCCAAGGTGTTAAAACCTATATACATAAAAATAAATGTATTTGCAGTGTTCTCTTTTGTACTTTTTTCTTTTAAGTTCATGTTCCAATTAATTATTTAGTAAGAAAAGTATTAAAAATGTGCACCGTAAACATTTTATTTTGAAATTAAAATCAAATGCCTGGGCTACAGGACACTAGCCCATTCCCATGGATATCTGTCATCATTTTAAATATTTACTATATGATTCCCCTATGTAGGCATCAGAAGTAGCTGTACATGAAATATAAAAGAAGGTAATAACATAAGTAATAAAAGGATAATGACTTTTGCATACTTTTTTATTCATTCATTCTTTTCATTAATGTCTGGTACAGAGTGGGTAGTCAATAATGATTAAACAATAAATGAAGTGATTACAGGTTAGCAAAATAATAATTATTATAAGATTAAATTTTTTCAGAATTACAATAGATAGAGTGTATACTCAATAACATTTCAAGTAGAAAAAAAGCAACAGAAACATAGTGTTTCTTGTTAGGTGTTATTTTCCAAATTTTGTGGGTATATAGGTGTGTTTTTCTACCTCACTCAAACATTTAAATTGTCAATCCTATGCCATAGAAGACTTCCAGTAAAAAGTCAATTTTCTGGTATAATTCTCTCCAAGTCATACTCACTAATTTATTTTATTAAATATTCAGGCATTAATTGATTCAATCAATACATGTGTTAAAAATGAATATCATGATGAATCCTAGAGAAGGCACAGGTGTAATCCCAGCAAGTTCCCAATTCCCAAGGCCCTACAGCACTGTTTTCAAATCTCCTGAAGCAGGGTGAAGAGACTGGACAGGTAAATTACAACACGGCACGTTTGGGATATAGTTACAGATCAGAACAAGAGCTTTACATTCAATCAGGTGGGAAAGTGAAAACCACTTATGGAACTGACCTTACCAACAAAAAGATGAATCTGGAAGCTGCTTCTTTTCCTTATTTGAGGTCTGTAATTTTGTCAAGGATCATTTATTTGCAGATTTCTTAAACAGAAATCACTCACTATCCCTCCTCCTCCTGAACTTTTCATAAGCACAAAGAGAGGGTGTGGGTAGAGGAGTGATATATTCTTTGGGCTCCAAAACATTACTTCCCCACCGTGTGGTACAAACCTTATTAGACTGAGTCTTATAAAATAGAGAATGTTCAGCCATTTTTGTCCTATGCAATAGGCTATTTCATAGGAGTCATCCAATACTTTGAAGGGCACAGGATTTCTTTTCTGCTGTCCAGGGATATCTACATTTCACAGTATTAGTTAACAATGTTGATCTTTGTCTCGTCTTACTGAAATGCTATCATCAAGCACAAAACTAGTTTTATTACTATGCAAATATTGTTACCAATACCCTAATTTCACAGTTGATTGTTTTCAAATCCAGAATAACCTTTATCCCCTTTCTCAACCACTCTTATAGCCATGGCCTAAACTTGTTAACTTGTATATAGTTTACCTCTACAAATTTAAATATCATAAAGTATTGAGAAAAATAAGATTCCAGGAATTGACAGAATACTGATTGAGATCCTTCAAAAATCACAAAACTGGAGGTGCTCAATCATCTGTGTTAAAGAATTTAGAAGATAGTTACTTGGCCACCCGACTGGAAGAAATCTATATGTGTCATTCTAAAAAAAAAAAAAAAAAAGGTGATCCAACAGAACACAGAGCTTCAGGACTGGAGGAAGACTCATTAACAACCTGCAACAAGCATATGACACAACCTTGCTTGCTGAAAGTGAAGAGGACCTGAAGCACATACTGATGAAGACCAAAGACCACAGCCTTCAGTATGGATTACACTTCAACACAAAGAAAACAAAAATCCTCACAACTGGACCAATAAGCAACATCATGACAAACAAAGCAAAGACTGAAGTTGTCAAGGATTTCTCAATTTACGCGGCTTCACAATCAACAGCCACGGAAGTAGCAGTCAAGAAATCAAAAGTGCATTGCATCGGGCAAATCTGTTGCAAAAAGTCTTTTTTAAACTGTTGAAAAGCAGAGATGTTATTTTAAGGACTTAGGGGTGCCTGACCTAAGCCGTGGTGCTTTTTATCGCCTCATATGCATGTGAAAGACAGACAATGAATGAGGCAGACCAAAGAAGGACTGACACCTTTGAATTACAGTGTTGGTAAAGAATATTGAATATACCACGCCAAAATTATGAACAAATCTGTCTTGGAAGAAGCAAGGATGGTGAGACTTTGGCTCACATCCTTTGGACACCTTATCAGTAGAGTCCAGTTCCTGGAGAAGGACATCATGCTTGGTAAACAAGAGGGTCATCAAAAAAGAGGAAGACCCCAAAGAGATGGGTTCACGCAGTGGATGCAACAACGGGCTCCAGCATAGCAATGATTATTAGGACTGCGCAGGACTGGGCATTGTTTCTTCTGTTGAAAACAGGTTTGCTATGAGTTGGAACCAACTTGTCAGCACCTAACAACGAACACAAAAGAATGCAGAAATTATTATTATTTTTTTTATCATTACTGCAAGTTATATTTTGCCAAAGATAATTCATAAATGGTTGCAGGAGTGCATCAACAAGGCAGTGTCACAAATTCAAGCTGGATTCAGAAGAGAACATAGAAGAAATATCATTTCTGATGTCAGATTTACCTTGGTTGAAAGAAGAGAATACCAGAAAAATGTTTGTTATTAGGTGCCAGAGAGTCAGTTCTGATTCATAGGGACATGCAACAGAGCAAAACACTGCCAGGTGCTGCATCATTCACACAATCATTGGTATGTTTGAGCATATTGTTGAAGACACTGTGTCAATATATCTCCCTGAGGGACTTCTTCTTTGTCCCTGAAGCCTTTCTCCAGGGACTGGTCCCTCCAAAGTACATGAGACAAAACCTCACCACCCTAACATCTAAAGAGCATTCTGGATGTATTTCTTCCAAGACAGATTTGATGGTTCTTCTGGTAGTCCGTAGTATATTCGATAGTATTTGCCAACATCATAATTTAAACTCATCAACTGTTCTTCACTCTTCCTTATTCATTGTCCAGCTTTTAGATGCATACGGTGTATTTGAAAATACCATGGCTTGGATCAGGTGCACCTTATTCCTCAAGGTAAGGTCTTTGCTTTTTAACATTTTAAGGAGATCTTTTCAGCAGATTTGCCTAATGCAATCTGTCATTTGATTTCTTGACCATCGCTTCCATGGGCATAGATTGTGAATCCAAGTAAAATGAAATCAAGGACAGCTTCAGTATTTTGTCCATTTATCATGATGCTGCTTATTGGTCCAGTTGTGAGGATTTTGTTGTTGTTGCAGTACAATTCATACAGAAGATTGTAGTCTTTGATCTTCATTAGTAAGCACTTCAAGTCCTCTTAGTTTTTCAACAAACAAGGTTGTGTCATCTGCATATCACAGGTCTTCCTCCAATCCTAAAGCCACATTCTTCTTCATATAGTCCAGTTTTTTGGATTATTTGCTCATCAGACAGACTGAATAAGTATGGTGATGGGATACAACCTTGACACATATTTTCCTGGCTTTAAACCAATCAGTATCCCCTTGTTCTGTTCAAAGGACTGCCTCTTGGTCTATGCACAGGTTCCTTATTAGCATAATTAAGTTTTCTGGAATTTCCATTCTTCGCAATGTTCTCCATAATTTATTATGATCTACACAGTTAAATGCCTTTGCATAGTCAATAAAACACAGGTAAACATCTTCCTGGTATTCTCTGCTTTCAGCCAAGATTCAGCTGACATCTGCAAAGAGATACGTTGTTTCACATCCTCTTCTAAACATGCTTGAATTTCCAGCAGCTCCCTGTCGATGTACTGCTGCAACTGCTTTTGAATGATCTTCAGCAAAATTTTACTTGTGTGTGACAAAAATGATATTGTTAGATAATTTCTGCATTTTGTTGGATCACCTTTCTTTGGAATAGGCACAAATACGGACCTCTTCCAGTCTTTGTCCAGTTTTTGGCCCTCCAAATTTCTTGGCATACACCAGTGAACTCTTAACACGTTGCATCTATTTGTCGAAACATCTCAATTGATACTCCTTCAATTACTGGAGACTTGTTTTTCTGCCAATGTCTTCAATGCAGCTTGGACTTCTTTCTTCAGTACCATTGGTTCTTGATCATATGCTACCTCCTGAAATGGTTGAATATTGACTAATTCTTTTTGGTAAATATGTATTCCTTTCATCTTCTTTTGTTGCTTCCTGTATCATTCAATATTTTGCCAAAAAAGCCCTTCGATACTCCAGTTCAAAGCTTGATTTTTTTTCCTCAGTTCTTTCAGCTTGAGAAATGCCTTCCCTCTTGGTTTTCCACCTCCAGGCCTTTGGCCATTTCATTATAATATTTTACTTTGTCTTCTTCAGTAGCCCTTTGAAATCTTCTATTCAGATCTTTTACTTCATCACTTCTTCTATTCTCTTTAGGTACTCTACATTCAAGAGCAAGTTTCAGAGTCTATTCTGACATCCATTTTGATCTTTTCTTTCTTTCCTGTCTTTTTAATGAACTCTTGCTTTCTTCATGTGTGAGTTTCTTGATGTCATTCCACAACTCATCTGGTTTTCAGTCATTAGTGTTCGATGCATCGGATCTATTCTTCAGATGGTCTCTAATTCAGATGGAATATACCCAAAGTGGTATTTTGGCTCTTGTGGACTTGCTCTAGTTTCTTTTTTCAGCTTCAGCTTGAACTTGCATGTGAGCAATTGATGGCCTGTTCTGCATTTGTCCCCTGGCCTTGTTCTGACTGATGATACTGAGTTTCTCCATCATCTCTTTCCATAGACGTAGTCAGTTGGATTCTTGTGTATTCCATCTGGTGAGATCCAAGTGTATAGCTGCCATTTATTTTGTTGAAAAAAGGATATTTGCCATGAAGAAGTTGTTGGTCTTGCAAAATTCTATCATGTGACCTCCAGTGTTGCTTCTATCTTCAAGGCCATATTTTTCCAACTTCTAATTCATCTTCTTTGTTTCCAGCTTTCACATTCCAATCACCAGTAATTATCAATGCATCTTGACTGCATGTTTCATCAATTTCAGACTGCAGAAGTTGGTAAAATCTTCAATTTCTTCATCTTTGGCTGTAATAGTTGGTGTGTAAAATTGAATAATAGTCATATTAACTGGTCTTCCTTGTAAGCATATGGATATTATCCTATCACTAACAGTGTTACACTTCAGGATAGATCTTGAAATGTTCTATGGTTATCTCTAGGGATACCAAACAGCGGTGGAGGCAAGAAAACCTCGATTGCCTAAGAAAGGAATTCTTTTTCATGAGCTGAAAGTCACACAGTTTTCTGGGGGCAAACACAAAATCCAAGTAGGGACACATGGAGGAGATAGCCTGCCTATGAGGTAATTTATCAGATTAAGAATTGGACAGTTGAGCTTTAGTGATAGAGGTTGAAGCAGATCAGACCCATTCAAGTCTGAAATAATTCTGATTGAAATGTTAATTGGAATGACAATAATCTTTCCTATCTTTAGCCCCAATTTTGCTGAGAAAAGTGAAGTAAAGTTGATATTGAAAATAGGAAAGGACTCGCACGGTCTTCTGTCCCACTTGATGGAAAGGTAATGTGATAGTTGTGTTTTATATGTCAGTTTGGATAGGCTACAGCCAATGAAAGCTTATGGGTAACAAAGGTCCCATCCTCAATAAATCAGAAGATAGTGTAGGACTGTGTAGCATTTCATTCTCTTGGACATGGGGTCACCATGAGTAGGGAGTGGACTCTATGGCAGATAACAACAACAAAAACAACAATCACTAAGTAAGTGTTTCTGTGAAGATATTCTGCTGATTTGGTTAATATCTATAGCCAGTTGACTTTAAGTAAAGAAGATTATTGTAGATAATCTAGGTGAGCCTGAATCAATCAAATGAAAGGGTTTAAGTGCAAAGCTGAGGCTTCCTTGAAGAAGACATTCCCCTGTGGATACGAGGTTCAGCTCAAGCCAAAGATTTCCAGCTGGCCATTCCTGAAAGCCTGGCCTACAAATCTCTACTCACCTAGCCAGATCTCACAATCACATTGCGATAAATCTAATATATGCCTCCTATTTTTTTTTTATTGGTTCTATTTCTCTAATTGAACCCTGACTGACATGAGCAGATTCAATCCTCTTGCTCCTGGCTCCTGTATCCATAGGAACAAAGACAGTATCCTTTAGGCAACAGTAGCTCTGATGTTTGGAACCTGGACTAATTGAAAGGAGCTCAATCTTTTTACAGATTCAACTAAGTCCCAGATCAATTCGGTGTTATGAGAAACCAAATAATTACCTTTTTACTTTCATTTTCAGATATGGTAAAGAACACAACTCTAGAAAAAATGTAAAATAAGCAAAACCAAGCATTTTCATTCCTCAATCTCCACTGTTATTCTATACATGATACTTAGTACACAATAAAAAAAAAAATATGAGATTTGAAAAGAAACAAGAAAGTAGAACTCAATCATGTAGCAATGGAAGCTGAAGCATAATTAATCCACGTATTGGGACCAGTGGAAGAGGACTTGAAATTTCTATTATAAGAAAAAATGGTTAGGAGATAGAGAATCTTATCAGAGAAACAAAAATGGAATTTAAGACTGTGTAATAGAAATTATCCAAAATGAATCTTCTAGAGGAAACATAAACAGACTAAAGAAATTGAACAAAATGTCAGTTACTACTAGGATAATATTAAACAACCTAACAAGGATGTAATGCTCAAAAGAAGAGGACAGAGGATGGGCCTTTAAAATATTTTGTAAAGGAATTCAAGTATTTTTCCTTTTTCTGAAAAATAAAAATATTTATTTTCTGAAAAATACATGTATTTAGTTACACTTTTTTTAAAATTACTCATAGGTTAAGGGAAAAGTCAAAAGAAATGTACAAAATTAAAAATCATAATAATAAAAGCCAAAAATAAAATCTACAGAATTAAAGAAATTATCAGAGAAAAATTAATATATTAAATACTTTTAAAAAAAACCAATAGCAATAAAAATAAAATAATATAACCAGAATATGATAATTTTTTAAAGTGTCAGCAATTGATGACATCCAAAATGTCAGTGGCCATTCAGAATCCTCTGAGATTTAAAACAGAACTCTCTAAGAAACAGCAAATATGACCATTAAGCTTCATCTTATTTGGTATCAATGCCACTACTTCTGTGCTTGTCTAAAAAAAAAAGTGGTTGTAAAAATGGAATAAGAACATTTCAGAGGTTTCTGTGAAGACAAAATGAGAACATGAGTCTAAAAGTACCTTATGCATCTTTTTCCATTAATTCATTGTTTATTTTTTTCCCCTTAGCAAATATTTATTGAGCACCTACTAATAGCTTTAGGTTATGGGAATTATACAAATAAAAATGTCTGTCTTTACAGAGGAGCACTGGGGGTGCAGTGGTTAAAGGCTGGAAGTTCAAATCCACCAGCTGCTCCTTGGAAACCCCACAGGGCAGTTCTACTCTGTTCTATAATGTCCAACTTGATGGCAACAGGTTTAGTTTTTGTTTTTATCTTTGCAGAGCTTGTATTCTAGCTGCAGGGCTTCGGGTGGAAATAACATGCAAAATATATGAATAAAATATATACTATGTATATTGGTGACATTTTAAGTGGAGAAAAGCAAAGCTAGGAAAAGTATATGGAGTGATGAAGGAAGAGTGTGGGATTTTAAGTAGAGTGCTCTTGAGGGCTCTCCTGAGAAATTGACATGTGAGTGTTGTTTTTGTGTGCTGTACAGCCCATTCTAACTCATAGTGATCCTATATATGACAAAGTAGAACTGCCCCATAGTGTTTTCCTAGTCTGTAATCTTTATAGAAGCGGATCACCAGGTCTCTTCTTCCACAGGGCTACTGGAGGGTTGGAGCCATTGTGCCACCAGGGTTCCTTAACATGTGAATGGAGCCCTAAAAATGCAAAGAAATGAGCTGGGTAGATAGCTAAGGGAAATTATTTCAAGCAAACAGGGGACACAAGTAGAACGACCATGATTGGAAATGAGCCTGTGTTTTCAAGGAAGCCAATATGGCTAGAGGATAGTGAGTAGGACAGAAGTAGTACAAAAGGGTATCAGGAGGTTATCAGGGGATGGAGTAGGGCCATGTAAGCCACTGCATAACAACTTGCTTTTCACTATGAGAGGGATAGGGAGTCACTGAAAGATTTTAAACAGGTGTGTGAACATGAACTGATTTACATTTAACAGCATAATTCCCTCTGCAGTGCTGAGGAAAGATTCAGTGAACAAAATCTGGGAGAACAGTTCAAAGCTATTGTCTAGCTTACACCAGAATACAGTAGTGAGGGAGATAAGAAGAGAAACTCTAGTCGTTAATGATGAAGCACATGAGAGATAAAAGAGAAAAAAGGAATCAAAGTGATATTAATTAACTTAGTAAATAATTAATAACAGACTATCATTTAATTTGTCTAATTTATCAATCATGAATAATTAATAATCAAGATATTCAAGTTTTAAGGGAAAGATCCAGAGTTAAGTTTTGATCAAGTTTGAAGTACTCATTAGAAATCCAAATTGAGATTTTAAGTAAGCAGTTGTGTATACAACTGGAAGTTCAGGACTGAGATGTTGAGATAAGAGCTACACATTCGGAAATTCTCAGAGAATAGATGTCATTTAAAGTCATGTGATTGGATGTAATTATCAAGGAAGTATATGTAAATAGAAATTACAGAATCAGTATGAATCATATCATGCAACTGAAATTAGTATTTTAAACACTAAGTAAATAATGACTAATAAGTCAACTAAGACAAAGACAGACTAGGGAAAAAGACCCGGCAGTATATATCTGAAAAGCATTAGCCACTGAAAACCTTAGACTAGCAGAGGAACATGGCCTGACATAGTGCTTGAAGATGAGCCACTCAGGCTGGAAGGCACTAGAAATATGACTGGGGAAGAGGTGCCTCCTCAAAGTAGAGTAGACCTTAATGATGTGGATGGAATCAAGCTTTCAGGGCCTTCATTTGCTGATGTGGCATGACTCAAAATGAGAAGGACAGCTGCATACATACATTAATAATCAGAACCCGGAATGTATGAAGAATGAATCTAGGGAATTTGGAAATCAACAAAAATGAAATGGAATGTATAAAATCGATATTTTAGGCATTAGTGAGCTGAAAGGGGCTGGTATTGGTCATATTGAATCACACAATCAAGAGGTCTACTATACCATGAATGACAACTTGAAGAGGAATGGCATTGCATTCATCAACAAAAAGAACATTTCAAGATCTATCCTGAGGTACAACACTGTCAAGTTAGGAAATATCCATATATCTACAAGGAAGGTCAGTTAATAAGACTATAATTCAAATTTATGCACCAACCACTAGGTCCAAAGATGAAGAAACTGAAGACTTTTACCAACTTCTGCAGTCTGAAATTGATCAAACATGCAATTAGGATGCGCTGATCATTGCTGGTGATTGGAATGTGAAAGCTGGGAACAAAGAAGGATCGGTAGTTGGTGAATATGGCCTTGGTGATAGAAACAATGCTGGAGATCACATGACTGAATTTTGCAAGACCAACTACTTCTTAGTTGCAAATACCTTTTTTCACCAGCGACTATACACGCGGACCTAGCCAGATAGAATACACAGGAATCGAATTGACTACACCTATGGAAAGAGATGATGGAAAAGCTCAATAGCATCAGTTGGAAAAAGACCAGGGGCTGACTGAAGATCAGACCATCAATTACTCATATGCCAGTTCAATTTGAAACTGAAGAAAATTAGAACAAGTCCGAGAGAGCCAAAGTATGACCTTGAGTATATCCCACCTGAATTTAGAGACCATTTTAAAGTGGGTTTGATGAGTTGAACACTAATGACTGAAGACCAGACGAGTTGTGGAATGACATCAAGGACATGATACATGAAGAAAGCAAGAGGTCACTGAAAAGACAGGAGAGAAAGAAAAAACCAAGATGGATGTCACAGGAGACTCTGAAACTTGCTCTTGAATGTGGAGTAGCTAAAGCAAAAGGCAAAAATGATGATGCGAAAGAGCCAAACAGAAGATTTCGAAGGGCAACTTGAGAAGACAAAGTGTTACGATGACATGTGCAAAGACCTGGGGATAGAAAACCAAAAGAGAAGAACACAGTCAGCATTTCTCAAGCTGAAAAAACTGAAGAAAAAGCTCAAGCCTTGAGTTGCAATACCAAAGGATTCTATGGGGAAAAAGTTAAATGATGCAGGAAGCATCAAAAGAAGATGAAAGTAATATACGGACGGAGCCACTGTACCAAAAAGAATCAGTCGATATTCATTTCAGGAGGTAAAATATGATCAGGAACTGATGGTAGTGAAGGAAGAAGTCCAAGCTTCACTGAAGGCATTGATGAAAAACTAGACTCCAGGAATTGATGGAGTATCAATTGAGATGTTTGAACAAACAAAAGCAGTGCTGGAAGTGCTCACTATTCTATGCCAACAAATTTGGGCGATAGCTACCTGGCCGGCCAGCTGACTGGAAGAGATCTATATGTATGCCTATTCCTAAGAAAGGAAATCCAACAGAATGTGGAAATTATCCAACAATATTATTAATATATTATATAAGCAAAATTTTGCTGAAGATCATTCAAAAGCAGCTGCAGCAGTGTATCAACAGAGAACTGCCAGAAATTCAAAATGGATTTAGAAGAGGATTTGGAGCCATGGGTATCATTGTTAATGTCAGATAGATCTTCACTGAAAGCAGAGAATACCAGAAAGATGTTTACCTGTGTTTTATTGATTATGCAAAGGCATTCGACTATGTGGATCATAACAAATTATGGACAACATTGCGAAGAATGGAAATTCTGGAACACTTAATTGTGCCCGTGAAGAATCTGTACACGGATCAAGAGGCAGTTGTTTGAACAGAACGAGGGTATACTGAGTGGTTTAAAGTTAGGAAAGGTATGTATCAGAATTGTATCCCTTCACTATACCAATGCAATTTGTATGTTGAATAAATAAACTAAGATACTGGACTCTGTGAAGAGGAACTGGGTATCAGGATTGGAGGAAGACTCATGACACAACTCCGCTTGCTGAAAGTGAAGGAGACTTGAAGCACTTACTGATGAAGATCAAAGACCACAGCCTATAGTATGCATTACACCTTAACATAAAGAAAACAAAAATGTTCACAACTGGACCAATAAGCAACATCATGATAAACAGAGAAAAGATTGAAGTTGTCAAGAATTTCATTTTACTTTGGATCTGCAATCAACACCTATGGAAGCAGCTGTCACAAAATCAGAAGATGCATTGCACTGGGCAAATATGCTGTGAAAGGTCTCTTTAAAGTGTTGAAAAGCAAAGATGTCACCTTAGGACTAAGGTGAGCCTGACCGAAGCCATGGTGTTGGTGAAGAATATTGAATATACCATGGACTGCCAAAAGAACAAAATCTGTCTTAGAAGAAGTATGACGAGAATGCCCCTTAGAAGCAAGGATAGCGAGGCCATGTCTCACACACTTTGGACATGTTATCAGGAGGAATCAGTCCCTGGAGAAGGACATCATGCTTGGTAAAGTAGAAGGTCAGCAAAAACTAGGAAGGCCCTCCAGGAGATGGAGTGACACAGTGGCTGCAACAATGGGCTTGAGCGTAGCAACAATTTTGAGGATGGTGCAGGGCCGGGCAGTGTTTCATTCTGTTGTGCATAGGGTCACTGTGAGTCTAAACCGACTTGATGTCACCTAACAACAACAGTAATCAATCAATATTTTTAGAAAAACAAATAGATCTACCTGTCCCAACTGCCTTCAAAGTACATGAAATATCTTCCCATCACCAGATGTTAGGTGTAAGGTGATATGACAGAAAGCTGGCGTTTATATATATATATTTTTGGTTCATTCATTATAATCTACAAAATCACAGAAAACTTTATTAAACAAAAATACCAAAATGTGAAGCTATTGTTTCTCAACATATCCTCCATCTAGGTCTATACCCTTCTGAAGGCATCTCTCTAGCCCTTCCCTCGAACTATTCTGCACTCTTCAATTTATATCACATCAAAATGTCAGTTTTGGCATTCTTGAGGGACTCAAATAATGTTCCTTTTAAATGTTATTTGAGTTTTGGGAAAAAAAAATAAGTTTGAAGGGGCAAGGTCAGGGTTATAGGGTGGATGGGGTAAGGTTTTCCAATGAAATTCTCGTAGAACAGCCCTTGCTACCCTCAAAGAAAGAGCAGGTGAGTTGTCATGATGGAAAAAAAATTCCTCGGTACAACTTTACTGGCCTTTTTCTCACCAATGCAGTTTTTGGTTTTCTTAAAACTTCTTTATAATAAGCCCCTGTTATCATCCTGTGTTTTTCGAGAAAATCTACCAAGATTACACATCAGAAACCCCAAAAACCAGTCACCATAGTTTTCTGAGCTGTCTTCCCTTTTTTGGCTCATCTTTGAGGCCTTTCAGATCTTCCTTAAAACATGTGATCCATCTAAAAACTCTTGTTTTATGTAGAGCAGCATTCCCATAAACTTGTTGCAAAGCTTCAATGATTTGGGAAGATGCTGGCTTGAATTTTGTTAAAAATTTGATATTAGCCTTGACCTTAAAATCTTTTTTTCCATGGTACAAAAGTTATCTTTTCTTGAGAGGTACCCAAAGAGACTAAGGCAAGAGTATTACTGAGAGAACTTGTCTGCAGCCATCCACTGATTCACAGAGATATGCTTAAACACGTTTTGTTTGGAATAAACCCATGAATATATGAACTGGAACCCTAGTAGCAATACTTTTGACTCACTTTCCTATATATTTGGAAACCCTGGTTGCATAGTGGTTAAGTGCTACAGCTGCTAACCTAAATGCTGGCAGTTCAAATCCACCAGGCCCTCCTTAGAAACTCTATGCGGCAGTTCTACTCTGTTCTATAGGGTTGCTATGAGTCGAAATGAACTTGACAGCAACCGGTTTGGTTTGGTATTTTTCCTATATATTTAAAACCAATTACATAACTTACTCCTATTATCACATAACATTATTCCCAGATTAATCAATTAAAAAGTGTCCATGAAAATGCAGAAATATATTTTGTCAAATTTTATTTTTCTCTTCATACTTTAATTGGAAAAAAAGTGTTAAATTCCTACCATGGGCCAGCATAGTGCCAGAGATAACTACATAAAGAGTAATAGTCTTTATCTTTAAAAAGCTCGAAGTTGGAGAGACACAAACCCAAGGGCCATAATGATAATGTCTTAACTCAAGTACCCGTTGCCACGCAGTCGATTTTGATTCATAGCAACCTGATGGGACAGAGTAGATCTACCCCCAAAGGGTTTCCAGTGAGTAGCTGGTGAATTCAGACTCCTGACCTTTTGGTTAGCAGCCTAGCTTCACCAGGGCTCCACTATGACTAGCACAAAAAAAGTAAAAAGAAATACTCATTGCTGTCAAGTCAATTCCAACTCATAGTGACCCTTTAGGACAGAGTAGAATTGCTCTACAGGGTTTCCAAGGAATGGCTGGAAGATTCGAACCATTGGCCTTTGGTTAGCAGCCAAATGATTAATCACTGTGCAATCAGGTCTTCTAGGTTAGTACAGTGATAGACCAATCCATTGATGATTACCTGAATATTGAAGAAAGTGTTCATGTTTTGCTTTGTTTTTTTAGTCTCATCCTTAGTGATAGATGCTTCTAAGTGATCAAAGAAAGTTTTGTAGATTAAACGTCATCTCTCGGATTTTTAAAAATTAAGAAGGATTATTCAAGCAATGGAAAAAAATGACAGACTGAGGGAAGAGCAAAAACAAGACTATGGTGGATAGAAATAATAAAATGTGGTCAGAGAAACAGAGCAAATGAATATTTCAATTCATGTGTTTCCTGCCATGGGGTGGTAGTTATGTGTGTTTTGGAATCAGTGGTGGTAAACAAAATTGGAGAGATTTCAAAGACCAGATCAAAAACGGAAATGTTTAAGCCAATCTGAGGTAATGGAATTTTATATTGTGAATAACTAATCAAATCCAAATTTAATTATTTATTGAATTGCCCATCTCCTCCTCCTCATAAATGAATTTTATTTCTAGAAATCATAAAATAAATGGTCAGTAATTATAACTGGTCGCTATGAGTCGGAATCGACTCGACGGCAGTGGGAGTGGGAATTATAACTGGAATTACTAAATGACTGAACAAATGGCACTTGATCAGATTTTTTTTGATCTATTGTTCCAGTTCCTGTGAAATAGTTAGATTTCAGGAAGATACAACTGAAACACAAAAAAGCAATTAGAAGACATTGGCATTAATGCAAATTAGATTTGATGAGTTTTTTTCTAGAATTATTTCATGGCAGTAAGAAGATGGAGTGGAATAGGCAAATTTGAGAATAGTGATTGGGAACTGAGAATGAGAGATAAGAAATAGTTAAGAACAAACTCAAGTATCTGAATTAGGTACTGAAAGTGAAACAACTGACACATTGGCTACAGGAAGTAAATAAAATATTTAAATGTAAATATTAAATAGTACAATATACTAGGGAGTGATGTTGAAATGAGCTAATCTTGTTTGACGGTTAAAGATAAACAGTGATTGGGATAAGAACTAAGCATTTTGTCAATGTTGTTTGACAATATCAGGTGACAGTATAAAAAGAAAAAAAAAGATTATCTGTGTTATTGACATTATATTATTCCCAAGTAAGAGTAGGTAGAAAAGACTAATTTTAATCAATCATCATTAACACAGTTGTGTTACCTGGGAAATTCACTCAAAATGGTCATTTCAAATAAAATATTCTTTACTGTTAAGCCAATTGTTCCTTTTGTAAATATAGTTTAAAACATGCAGTAGCTCTAGAAAAGGATATCAATTTTTAAGTACCAATTTAAACAAATTCAAATAGTTTTCTTACATGAAACCAACAGTCAACATGAAACTCTTACCTGAAGTCTAAATTATCTATTCCAGGTATGTTTGCTGCATACTCAGTTTTCTGCTCTTAATGTAATCAACAGTTACCCAGCATTGCAAGAAGCTATGCTTTAAGGTATCTTTAAAGTATTCTTCCAGGCTAGTTACCTAGAGTTAGCCACCTCAATTTGTTGGGCAATAGTGCACTTATTCCCTGGGTGCCTTCTTACCAAAACAAAACAAAACAAAACAAAACAAAAAACCGGCTGCCATTGAGTTGATTTTGACTCATGGTAACCCTATAGGGCAGAGTAGAACTGCCCCATAGAGTTTCCAAGGAGTGCCTGGTGGATTCAAACTGCTGTGTCTTTAAACGGAAGAGACATAGCATTATCCAGTGTTAGAAGTGAAAGTAGCCAGAGTAGATATGAAAATATTACTACTAAAGTAGACACTTAATACATCCCACCAAAATTCTTGCCTTTGTTTTCCTTAGCTTCCCATCAGTTTCAGTCCAGGTTTTTGTGTAAAGGCTTTAAGGAGAATAACAAATGACTTTTTGGTGAAGATCTAACAATTACCCTGTTAAGGAATAATGTGGGTTTCTTCATATTTTTGCTTTAGCTTAGAAGTTAAACCTAAATCTTCCTTTGTAAAGAGAGGAATCCTCAGAGAAACAACCACACCTCCACTTTAGAAATGAATGTTAAAATAGCAACAATCAAATATTTACAGAAAATAAATAAACTTCAGGGTTTCTTTTAGCTCTAGGCAGTCACTTCATTAATTGCATGGTAAATCATTTGACATTGAGTCCCTGTCTACTCGTGGGGATTCCATGTGTTTTAGAGTAGAGCTGTGGTCCCATGGTTTTCTATCGGAAGTAGGTCACCAGGCCTTTCATCTGAGATGTCTCTGGGTAGACACAAACCTCCGCCCAAATTTTGCACTAGCAGCTATGTGTGTTAATTATTTGCACCACCCAGGGACTCCTAATTACTTGATAAGGACATAGAATGGATATTTCTTACACACAAAATTATTTGTTATTCCTATCTTAAAGGAATGCAAAACCAGTGACTCAAGTTTACTATACAGTCATACTATTATAAAAAATAGATGGTGAACATTTGCTTACACATTTTTGTTGTTGTTAGGTGCCGTCAAGTCGGTTCCAATTCTTAGCGAACCTATATGACAGAGTAGAAGAGCCCCACAGGATTTACAAGAAACACCTGGTGGATTTGAACTGCTGACATTTTGGTTAGCAGCCAAGCTCTTAACCACTATGCTATAATGTCTCCTACATATTCTTTGTACCTCTAAAAAAGTCTTTAACTGAAACTAAGTTTTTATTCTCAAGAATTTCAAGGTATTTTATCCACATGGCATAGGTTCTAAAAGGCAATGTGAAGAGACCCTCTAAGATAGCATAGTGACAGGGGGAGAATAACCAGTAGAAAAAAAATAATGGGAAGACCAACAAATATTACACACAAAAATCTGTAATATATTAAAACTTTTCCAATAACATACCACACACAAAGTGTCATTTAACTGCCGAGAAATAAGTAACCATTATGGTACTTGAATTATTTCAGTGCATAAAACAAGAGTTTCCAGCACATAGTAAAATAATCATAATAACAAAATATAATAACCCCAAAATATAAATCTATAGGTCAATGCCTTATAATAGTATTGATTTCAAATTCTTTTTTTTAATTGTACTTTAGATGAAGTTGACAGAACAGACTAGCTTCTCATTAAACAAGTAGTACACGTATTGTTTTGTGATATTGGTTGCCAATCCTACATCATGACAACACTCTCCCTTTCTTGACTTTGGGTTCGCTATTACCAGCTTTCCTGTTCCTTCCTGCCCTCTTATTCCTGCCCCCGGGCTAGTATGCCCATTTGGTGACTTCAAAATCTTAAATAAAATATTGACAAAGTCAAGTTTCTTTCAGTTCATATTGTCATTTCAAAGGTGAAAAATAAGTATTTAATTAGAAAATGTAATATGATCCACTAGGTTAATTAATTAAAGAATAAAATTTATGTGCACATGTCAATAGAAGTTGTTTCAAGAATAGTAGTCATTGTCCTTTTCTCTCTCTATTATACAAAACACAAATTTACATAAAAATAATTACAGAACATGAAAAGAATAAAAGTTGGGGAATTTAACAGATAACAAATTTATTATTACTTTCCACCACAAGAGAAGAATATATTCAGTGTTCCAAGCCCCTGAAGAATTAAAACTTCCTTTCTTCATTTCTTTTATTTTCTATTCTTTCAGAAAGAGGCCATAATATCCTATTTACAATATTTACAATATTAAATATACCTCTTTATATCTATATTCCCAAGCCAACTTTATGTCAGATGTTAAGTACAAAAAGAAAGATGTCTTTTCTTAACGTCCAGTTAATAACCCTTAAAAAGCTGAAACTTATTTACAGAAAATTTAACTAAGGAAGAAACCCTCGTGTAAGGGTTTTTTTCTTCACTCGAAGTCTAGAGAAACTTGGGCTCACCTTTATTGTAGCTTCCTGTTCCATGGTTTGATTTTTTAACTCACTGTCTTCCTAACTTCTGCTGAACAATATCCAATTTTAGGCTTTGCCTATTAATTTGCAACAAATCTAATTTGTCTCCACCATGGGAAAGGGTATGGATGGAACCTTTTTCTGCAAATAGCACAGCATGTCTTTCTCAATTTCTAGGCATTTGCACCTGCCACCTTAGTCTCTTGCTGCTACTGTTAATGGCTTGTGCAGTTGTGCCAAATACTTCCAAAACTTCCTTCTTCCTCAGTGTGTTGGCATCCCACCATGAAAAAGGAAACTTTCTTTTGATCTATAGACAATAGATATTTCTGAAAGGCAAGATCTGAGTTTACTGAATAATTTGTTTCCAACCAGAACAAAAAACTATAGTTTGTCTTGGTAGATATGTTACTTAAATCAATCCACTTGTTCAATTATACTCAAAATAATTTAGTATATTTATTAACAAGGATCCCAGAACACAAATCACCTATTTTACTTCCATGAACGGTCTTAAGAAAGCAAGCAAATGAAAACAAAATACTTGTAAAGTAAAATAACACTCATGTTATTTATACAATGAAAATACAGCTCTAGTCACAGTCTCTGTTCACAAAATTGCTTACGTAGTGTGCTCTAAAACACGCCTAAGAGCCTATCAATCCTTTAAATGTGCACTTTCTGCTACAGAGATGATGTTCCCACAACTTGAAAAATTATTATCTCCTGAAGACTCTCCTTATATAATGCTTTGTCTTCTACTGATTAAATTATGCAATGACAAGGTGTTTTTATGATAGGAAATGTTCTGCTTCTTTTCAAATTTGTCTCTTGATCCTCATTATCACCAGTCTAGACTCCAGCCAAGCTATATTAGTTACTATTTCTTGCGTATACTGAAGATTCTTGATTCTTTGGTGTTTCGTGTCTAAGGATCAACAACTGTTAACATGAATTTTTCCTTATTCAACAAATCTGTGGTGTTGGAGAAGAATATTGAATATACCTGCACTGTCAAAAGAACAAACAAATCTGTCTTGGAACGAGTACAACCAGAATGATCCTTAGAAACGAGGATGGCTTTGTCACATACTTTTGACATGCTGTCAGGAAGAATCAGTTCCTGGAGAAAGGCATTGTGCTTGGTAAAGTGGAGTATCAGAGAAAAAAGACCCTCAATGAGATGGATTGACACAGTGGCTGCAATGATGGGCTTAAGCATAACAACGATTGTGAGGATGGCACAGGACCAGGCAGTGTTTTGTTCTTTTGTACATGGGGTCACTATGAGTCAAAACCAACTCAATAGCACCTAACAACAACAGCAACACTATATGCAAGGATCTCTACTGGATGATGGGAATGCAAAGATATATAAGACCTTGTCTATGCCCATGGAGCTTACCATCAGTGGGTCTCAGATCCTGTTGGTCCTCTCCATATCTACTTAAAAATTCTGGCCATTTTTAAGGCCAGTCACCAATGTACCAATGTTGCATATCATTTTAAGGTATGTAATTACAAGTAGTTTTGGTGTGACGCAGTTATCTCAGACATCACTCCACAGTTTCTTTTGCATGTTCTTTTAGTGTTGTTTTTCTTTCTCCAATAGCTCACTCATTCATGCCCATTATTGACACCTTCACCCTAAATCCTTTTTTTTCATTCTGTTGTATGATTCATACTTCCCTTGCTATCCCGTTCCCAAAGAGCTGAGCCAAGACAAGTTGGATGTAGCTCTTTAAAGCTCAACTTCTCTTATGGAGAATGGGGTAAATAGATCTGAAAGTAGACAGGGCCACCCCCTCCCCACCCCCCACCCCCCAGTCTATCCAGGAAGAAAACAAAACTGGCTAGAGAAGAGCAATTTTCCAAAAAAAAGGTCCTAAATTCTCTACTTAAGTGAGTTGAGTATTGCAGGAAACAGACACAGCTATGGTTCACCTTCTGAAGGGTCACAGTTGGGAAGGACTGAAGTTAAAAGAATCAACTGAGTAATAAAAACTAATTTTATACATTCATAAACATATTATTAACTTTATATTTTTAGATATAACTTTCCTCACTGCTCTTCCCGTTCCCACCAATAATCTTTTTACTGTCTTTATAGCCTTCTCCCACTGCCTATTCCCAAACAGACAGCAAATGCTTTAGGTTCTTGGAATGGGGGCACTCCAGATTTGGGAATGGGTAAATAGACAGATGCTGGGAACAACAAAATCACATTGCAAAAGGATGGGAAAAATCTCCATCTAGAGCTGCTCGACTGGCATAATTATGCAAAAGCTTGATAGGAATCAGTTTATGTGAAAATGGTAAGACAATTGGAGATAACAAATGTAAACTACACTTTTACATAGTTTCATCATAAAGATAAATGAAAATGTGAAAATGCTGAACAATTAATTAGGACCAAGAGAAATTTTGGTTTTTTTTGGTTGTTTTCTGTTTGTTACAGAAAATCATAGCATATTGGCAAGCCTATGAAAATAATCCAGCATAGACAGAAAACTACATGATGTGAAAGGGGAAACTGAATATCTTTTTATGAGTATAAGAGTATGAAATTTGGTGTAAAATTGGATGCTTAGCCAAAATCAGGAATGTAGAAAATTCTTCTAGGGTAACAGGAGAAAAAGTAGCATATTTGGGAACAGATGTTATATAGATGGCAAGATATTACAGAGAGAATTTGATAAATTTCTGTGAAATAAGGAGTAAAGTTATCAACTGAGGTGAGGGATGAGTAGGAGAAAATGGATGTTTGAAGAGACAGAAAAAATATTTCAAAAAATCATCAAAGAGAATAAGTGAATGAACTGGTCATTAAATTTTACAAATATTAACCTTAAATGAGATGATTTCGTCTGGTTGTAGTTTTCATTAGTTACACTCAACTCTGCAGGGACAGGCAGAGGATTGTTTTTGTTGTTAGGTGCCGTCGAGTCAGTTTGGACTCATAGCAATCCTATGCACAACAGAATCAAACACTGCCCGGTCTTGAGCCATCCTTACAACCGTTGTTATGCTTGAACTCGTTGTTGCAGCCACTGTGTCAATCCACCTCGTTGAGGGCCTTCCTCTTTTCTACTGACCCTGTACTCGGCCAAGCATGATGTCCTTTTCCAGGGACTGATACCACCTGACAACCTGTCCAACGTATGCAAGATGCAGTCTCGCCATCCTTGCTTCTAAGGAACATTCTGGTTGTACTTTTGCTAAGACAGATTTATTCGTTCTTTTGGCAGTCCATGGTATATTCAATATTTTTTGCCAACACCGCAGTTCAAAGGCGTCAATTCTTCTTCAGTCTTCCTTATTCATTGTCCAACTTTCACATGCGTATGATACGATTGAAAATACCATGGCTTGGGTCAAGTACACCTTAGTCTTCAAGGTGACATCTTTGCTCTTCAACATTTTGAAGAGGTCCTTTGCAGCGGATATACCCAATGCAATGCGTCTTTTGACTTCTTGACTGCTGCTTCCATGGCTGTTGATTGTGGATCCAAGTAAAATGAAATCCTTGACAAGCTCAGTCTTTTCTCCTTTTATCATGATGGTGCTCATTGGTCCAGTTGTGAACATTTTTGTTTTCTTTATGTTGAGGTGCAATCGATACTTAAGGCTGTGGTCTTTGATCTTCATTAGTAAGTGCTTCAAGTCCTCTTCACTTTCAGCAAGCAAGGTTGTGTCATATGCGTAACACAGGTTGTTAATGAGTCTTCCTTCAATCCTGATGCCCTATTCTTCTTCATATAGTCCAGCTTCTTGGATTATTTGCTCAGCATACAGATTGAATAGGTATGGTGAAAGAATACAACCTTGATGCACACTTTTCCTGACTTTAAACCAATCAGTATCCCCTTGTTCTGTCTGAACAACTGCCTCTTGATCTATGTAAAGGTTCCTCATGAGCACAATTAAGTGTTCTGAAATTCCCATTCTTTGCAATGTTTTCGATAATTTCTTATGATCCACACAGTCAAATGCCTTTGCATAGTCCATAAAACACAGGTAAACATCCTTCTGGTATTCTCTGCCTTCAGCCGGGATCCATCTGACATCAGCAATGATATCCTTGGTTCCACATCCTCTTCTGAAACTGGCCTGAATTTCTGGCAGTTCCCTGTCAACATACTGTTGCAGCTGTTTTTGAATGATCTTCAGCAAAATTTTGCTTGCGTGTGATATTAATGATATTGTTCTATAATTTCCACATTCAGTTGGATCACCTTTCTTGGGAATAGGCATAAATATGGATCTCTTCCAGTCAGTTGGCTAGGAAGCTGTCTTCCATATTTCTTGGCATAGACAAGTGAGCACCTCCAGCGCTGCATCTGTTTGTTGAAACATCTCAATTGATAGTCCATCAATTCCTGGAGCCTTGTTTATTGCCAATGCCTTCAGAGCAGCTTGGACTTCTTTCAGTACCATCTGTTCCTGATCATATGCCACCTCTTGAAATGGTTGAACATTGACTAATTCTTTTTGGTATGACTCTGTGTATTTGTTCCATCCTCTTTTGATGCTTCCTGCATTGTTTAATATTTTCTCCATAGAATCCTTCACTATTGCAACTCGAGGCAGAGGATAGGAGAAGTGAAGCATTTCATCAAAGTTGTGATTTAGACAATCAAGTGAGATAAAGCATGAATTGGAGGAAAGTAAATGAAGGGGAGGAGGCAAACAAGTCAGTTTATTGAACAAAGAAATTTACTAGATTTTAAAAAGTAGAATATTTAAATAACCAAGGATAATAATGTGAGCACTGGTGGAGAAATGACAGTGAGTCAGGTACAGTCGTATTGCATAAGAATAAAAGTTGGGTGTTTTTTGGGGAAGAAAAGTGTCTTAGCCTGGGTTCACTATAAAAGTAGAACCTCACATAGCTGCAGGGTCTGGAAAGCTTAAGAACCACAGGTCAGGCAGGAGGGTTCTGGCTCAAGCCCCAAGAACAGGAGGTCAGATGTTGACAAGCTGAATGCAGAATCCAGAGAAGAACAAAAACCATTGAGATTTGTCAGAGTGTTCACAGTATATTAGACAGAGGTCATATCCCCAAGGAAATTCCCTTTCAACTCCTTGGCCATTCATAGCAGCAGACCTTATCAAGAAGTTGATTACTTTATATCAGATCTCATCATGGAGGTGATTACATCATTACACAACAGCCTAACAACATTACTTGCCATACCACTAAGAATCATGGCCCAGTCAAGTCAACACACATCATTAACCATCACAGTCCCATCCCCTTGTCAACTTGGCACCTATACACGTGTCCATAAACCATACTTAATCTCTAAATAAAGACAATTATAAAGTCATACTTATTCCTAATATGATATGACTAACACACATACAACCGAAAACACAGTAGCCCAGTTTAGATATTATATTTTATAATTGAATAAAACAAAAATACTTGATGCACACCTACAAGGAAGAAATACTCATAACAATTACAGTCCTCATTTCTGCAACTGATCACATGGTCATAAATGATATTTAGAACTACAGCAGTCCCCCTTTATCTGTGGTTTCATTTTCCATGGTTTCAGTAACAGTCAACTGAGGTCTAAAAATATTAAATGGAAAATTTCAGAAATAAACAATTCATAGGTTTAAATTCTGTGCCATTCTGAGTAGTGTTATGAAATGTCATGCTGTCAGACCTGGGATGTGAACTATCTCTTTGTCCCACATACTCATGTTGTATATGCTATCCTCCTGTTATTCACTTAGTAGCCATCTAGATTATCAGATCAATTGTCATGGTATCTCAGTGCTTGTGTTCAAGTAGCACTTATTTTACTTAACAATGGCCCCAAACCTTAAAAGTAGTAATGCTGGCAATTTGGGTGTGCTAAAGACCCCACATTCACATAACTTTTATTACAGTATGTTGTTATAATGGCTCTATTTTGATATTAGTTATTGTTGTTAATCTTTTACTGAGCCTAATTTATAAATTAAACTATCATATTTATGTATGTATAGGCAAAAATATGTATAGAATTTGATACTATCCATGGTTTCAGGCATGCACTGGGGGTCTTGGAATATATCCTCTACAGATAAAGGCGGGACTACTGTACCTTCTTTCATCACCTGTTCAGTGTTCCCTTTACCCTCAGCAAACACCTCAGCTATCATGGTTCTTTTCCTGGTGGGGCAACCCGAACAATCATTCCTGAAAAATCTGGGCCATTAGTAGTCATGCTAGAATTGGGTTGCTATAGTTTTCCATTGACTTTAATCACAGGGCATGGTGGAACTAAGGAATGTCCTGCATTCCAGACATACTTTTCTTTACCTTCATTATGTAATGTCAAGCCAATTTCCTCTTGGTAACTGGGATCAACCACACCAGCCAATATGGTAATTCACTACATTGCCTTTTGATGCAGAGGCATAAGAAGCCTAAAGTGGCTGGGTAACATTCTTAACTTCCCTTTCAATGGGATCAGTGATATGTCTCAAGGTGGGAACATTCCTTCCTTTGGAACTAAGAAATCTAGACCTACAAACCAAAGGGTCATAGGGACCAAAAAACCAAACCCAGTGCCATTGAGTCTATTCTGACTTCTAGTGACCCTATAGGACAGAGTAGAACTTCTCCACAGAGTTTCCAAGAGTACCTGATGGATTCAAACAGCTGACCTTTTGTTTAGCAGCCATAGCACTTAACCGCTACACCACCAGGGTTTCCATCATAGGGACAGAAAACAAAAATTTAGTGAGTGGGTCACTAGGAGTAGTAGCAAGTGATGTCACTTCCATTTCCTCCATTTGATTCCTAGTGCTATGAATCCTGTATATGGGAAAAAAAGCAGCATATATTGGGCGCTGGTTTAGAGCACATACAGCCTCCTAGAGAACATTGCTCCAATTCTGCAAGGTATTGCCACCTGCTGAAGCCATAATTGTGTCTTTAGAAGGCCATTCCATTGTTCTAACAAGCCAGCTCCTTCAGGCTGACAGGGAAAATGGTAAGACCAATGAATTCCATGAGCATGGACCCATAGCCACATTTCTTTTGCCATGAAGTGAGTGCCTTGATCCGAGGTGATGCTGTGTGGAATACCATGACAACGGATAAGGTATTTTGTAAGTCCAAAGATGGTAGTTTTGGCAGAATCATTGAGTGCAGGGAAGTCAAAACAGTATCCACCAAAAGTGTCTATTCCAGTACAAACAATATGCTGCACTTTCCATGATGGAAGTGGCCCTATGTAATCAATTTGCCACAGGTTGCTGGGTGGTTACCTTGAGGAATGGGGGCTCAGTATTGTTCTCTGCTGCTGCCAGATTGGGCACTCAGCAGTGGCTGTAGCCAAGTTCTCCTTGGTGAGTGGAAGCCCATGTTGCTGAGCCCATGCATGACTTCTATCCCTGCCACCATGGTCACATTGTTCATGAGCCCACTGAGCAATGATGGGAGTGGCTGGGGAAAGAGAATGACTGGTTTCCACAGAACATGTTGGCTTATCCACTTCATTGTTAAAATCCTGCTCTGCTGAGATCAGCTTTTGGTGAGCATTCACATGAGACACAAATATCTTCATTTCTTTGACCCATACCGAGAGGTCTATGCACACGCCTCTTCCACATACCTCTTTGTCTCCAGTTTTCCAATCATGTTCCTTCCAACTCCCTGACCATCCAGCCAAACCATTGATCACAGCCCATGAATTAGTGTACATTTGCACATCTGGCCACTTCTCTTTCCAAGCAAAGTGAACAATCAGATGCACTGTTCCAAGTTCTGGCCATTGGGAGGATTTCCCTTCAGCACTGTCCTTCAAGGATGTCCCAGAAAGAGGCTGTAGTGCTGCTGCTGTCCACTTTCCAGTGGTGCCTGCATATTGTGCAGAACCATCTGTAAACTGGGCATGAGTTTTCTCTTCCTCAGTCAACTGACTGTACGGAACTTCCTATGAGGCCATAGGTACAGACTGGGAAATGGAAGACAATGTGACAGCAGTGGAGACTATGAGCATTTGGGCCACTTCCTTATGCAACTTACTTTTGCCTTCAGGTGCTGCTTGGGCCCAATCTTGTATATACCACGTCCATTTAAAAGTGAAATGCTGTTGTGTACATCCAACTTTATGGCTCTGTGGGTCAGACAACATCCAGTTCATTAAGGGCAGCTCAGACCATGTGGTGACTTGGTGGCTCATGATTAAGTGTTCAGTCACAAGCCAAAAGTTGTTTCTCAAAAAGAGAGTAGTTTCTGTAGAGGATGGCAAGGCTTTACTCCAAAATCGTAATGGTCTACACTGCAATTCACCAATAAGGGCCTGCCAAAAACTCCAAACAATATCTCTATCTGCCACTGACATTTCAAGCACCATTGGATCAGCTGGATCATGTGGCCCAAGTGGCAGAGCTGCTTACTCGGCAGCCTGAGCCTGTCACACAGCCTTCTCTTTGTCTGAGCCCCACTCGAAACTAACAGCATTTTGAATCACTTGATAAATAGGCCAGAGTACCACATGCAAAATTGAGATATGTTGCCTCCAAAATCTAAAGAGGCCCACCAGGCATTGTGTCTCTTTTTTAGTTGTGGGAGGGGCCAGATGCAAAAATTTATCCTTCACTTTAGTAGGCCTGTCTTGACATGCCCCACATGACTGGTCTCCTTAAAATTTCACTGAAGTGGAAGGGACCTGAATTTTAGTTGGATTAATTTCCCACTGTCTAGCAGGTAAATGTTTCACCAATAAGTCCACAGTCATTTACACTTCTTCCTTACCTAGTTTCAATTAGCATAATGTCAGCAATGTAATGGACCAGTGTGATGTCCTGTGGAAGGGAAAAACAATCAATGTCCCTGTGGGCTAAATTATGATGTAAGGCTGGAGATGTGATATACTGCTGAGGTAGGGTACTGAAGACACATTGCTGGCCTTGCTAGCTGAAGGCAAGTGGCTTCTGGTTGCCCTTCAAAACAGGTATGGAGAAAAAGACATTAGCCAGATCAATAGCTATGTATCAGGTACCAGGAAATTTATTAATTTCTTCAAGCAATGAAACCATATCTGGAACAGAAGCTGCAATTGGAGTCACCACCTGGTTAAGTTTTCAATAATCCCCTGCAATTTCCCAAGATCTATCTGCTTTTTGCACAGGCCAAATAGACAAGTTGAATGGGCTGTGGTGGGAATCACCACCCTGCATCCCTCTAGTCCTTAATCGTGCCAGTAACCTCTGCAGTCTCTATGGGAATGTGGTATTGCTTTTGTCTTACTATTTTCCTAGGTAGGGGCAGTTCTAATGGCTTCCACATGGCTTTCCTTACAATAATAGCCCTTACTCCATTTGTCAGGGATCCAATGTGAGGATTCTGCCAGTTGCTGAGTATGTCTACTCCAATTCTGGATTCTGGAACTGGGGAAATCACTACAGAATGGGTTCAGAGACCCAGTGGACAGTGGACATGCTGTGAGACTGATGTGAGCTAAGGCTCCATGAATAACCTGACCTCAATACTCCCCTACTCTTACTGATGGGCCACAATGACATTTTGGGTCTTCTGGAGTTAGTGGAATTCAGAGCCAGTGTCCAGTAAACCCTGAAAAGTCTATATTTCCTTTTTTCCAATGAATAATCATCCTCGTAGAAGGCTGTAGATCCCTTTAGGGAAGTTTGGGAGAAAATTTAACAATATAATTTTTTGGAGCGTAATGGGATCCTTCCTCAAGTGGACCCAGCCTCCCCTTCATTCAAGGGATTATGGGTCTGTAAACTCACAAAAGTCTTGGAGTTGATTGAGGGGTCATGACTCTCCATTCTGGCAATTCGAGTTAGACTACTGTTCACTTGATCTGGAATTCTTCTTGTACAGATCAAGTAAATATTTAGATTTCCCATCTATTTCACTCGTAGGGACTTCATGGCTAATTAGCCAATGCCGTAATTCCATACAAGTCATAGTATTTTAATTATGCTTTGACTCTGCTGTCCTTTATGGTAACCACGCCCAACTTGTCTTTGTCAATTGAATGCCGCCTCTTGGTCCCTACCACCACAGGTTCTAATCAACACCATTGTTGTTAGATGTCTTAATTCAGTTATGGCAGTTCCCCCTGTCAAATCTGACATACATAAAATAGCAATCACAGCACTCTTCAAGGAGCTGAATTTCCCTTCACAAATTTGTTCCTCACTGTTGGGATAAAAAATGTGTCCTCTGGACATTCTATGTGTGGGTCTGTGGGTCTAAACTGATAAATCCACTCTAGGATGCCAATTTGCATATCTTCTTTTACAGTATACCAAGGACAACCTGGTTCTTCAGCTTGATTTAATGCAGGCCACTGCATAATCCATGCTTCAGTGACCCAAAAAAATAAACTATTAGATCCTTTCCTAACCTCTCAAGCTGACACACTGAATGAAGGATCTATGCTTAGTGGTTCCATATCAATAAATTCGGTATGATCCCTCTGTATTTTTCTTGCACTATTATCCCACACCCTTAATAGCCATTCCTAGACATATTCTTTTTTTTTTTGGACATATTAGAAAAGTCAAGGTTCTTTTGTAGTATAGTGGACCTCTTCCTGAGTCACACTTTGTACTTCACCTTTCAGGGCTTAATTGGTATTAAGTCTAGTTACAGGTCTAGAAGCAAAAATGGGTGGTGGAAGGTGTTTTGAGAACATTCACCAATGTCTTATAAGGCATCTGCATGATGCAAGGCCACAGGCAATGACTCAAACAACTCCCCAGGGAATGACTCAGATTCACACAAAGGCTCTTCAGACACAGCTGGATAATCTCCTCAGATGGAGATGGAGGTGCTAATAATTTCATTGGCAGGAGTGATTCAATGGAATTTAGGGGCTCAGCGTCCCCAGCTTCCTGACTATCTTTCCATATGTCCACAGTCCAAGTTTCAGGATTCCATTTTTTCCCAGTCAATGCCCTCTTTAGCTTCAGACACTATTCAAAGTTGGGGATTCATTTGACATTGAAATACAGGCACTCTTAGGTTAAGACTCTGGGTTTCGTTTTCAACAATATCAGCTCTGTTACTACAATAAATAAGGCTTTTTTTCTGGGCACAGATGGCAAGTTTGAGGTTGTTTATGTGGTGCTTGAGATTTGATTCTAAAGTCCTTAGCTCATCTCTTTCTTTCACCACTTTGTCTAACAAAAGTAGGACCAAACAACCAGCTTCCTGATACTTCTCATTCTGACAAAATTGTAGAAAAGTATCAACCATGTGATCACCCAGAGACTTGCCTCTCACCAATATGTGATCTGTTGGTGGTGATATTCTGCATATTTCTATTGCCACCTCATGCCATGGATTAGCAGTGCACTCTTTACTACTGGAAGCAGAGCCGTCAACATCTTTACGACTAATAAGACCTGAGAACTAATTTAGAAAAAGTCATCCTCACAATTTTGTTTCTCTAGAACCACTCTCGGTACCAAATGTCTTAGGCTAGGTTCTTGATGAAAAAAAAATATGTAGAGAGAGAGAGAGCGAGAGTGAGAGAATTTATCTCAAGAAATGTTTCACACGATTGTAGAGTCTGACAAGTCCCAAGTCCATGGGTCAGGCATCAGGCTGGAGGCTTTTCCTTACTCACAGAGCATCAGGGGCTGAAGAACCCAAGATCCACAGGTCAGACAGTAGGCTGCTGATTCAAGTTCCAAGAACAGGGGGTCAGAGGTTGATGAGCCAAGTGTAGGATCCAGAGCAGAACAAAACCCAGTGAGATTTTCCAGAAAGTCCACATATACTAGATGCAGGCAACCTCCCCCCACGCCCCCCAAGGAAACTCCCTTTCAACTGCTTGGCTATGCATAGCAGATCTCATAGTGGAAGTGATTACGTTATATCAGATCTCATCATGGAGGTGAATACATCATTGCACAACTCCCAAACTACTGAGAATCATGGTCCAGCCAAGTTGACATGCAACCTTAATCAACACAAAAGAAAAAATGATTTAGAAGTAAAAATAAGTGGTAAGATCACACTTACAGTATGGCCTGCACATAAGAAGTGTGGATAGGAAGGAATGTCATAAGGAACCTCAGATTTCAGTATGAGCAAGAGTAAAGAGAACTTTCTCAGCAGTGATTGAGGATGAAAGATATTTGCATATGGTAGACAATGAGTTCCTGAGGTCACTGGAAGTTTTTTTCCCCCCCGTCTTCTTTTATTTGGTTGTTTTAAGGAAATGGAGGGGGATGAGAGGAGTGACTATACAGGTAGATACACAGGTGATGTTTATAGCTATATGTGAATTAGAACCAGGGTCTGATGGAATATGTGGAAGCTGTCTGCTTCTTGTACTGTCAGATAAACAGAAACAAAAGATATGATGAGATTTGTCCTAATGGTCCCACGGCAGGCATTGGTGACAAGCTGTGAATATTGTAAGGAGTGAAAAGTGGGAATGTTGCCAAGTGCTCTTAATTCCTGCTGAGGAAAGGAAGAAAGTAAAGCACCACATTTAAAATAGAGCATGCATCCCCGAAGAAAACTGAAATAATGCAGGGGAAAAAAAAGGACTTCTAAAATTACTCCAATAAATATCCACAGAGAGTTTTAAAAGCTTCTGGCATCTATATGAAGTACGATTGTGTAACTATAAAAAAAAGAAACAATCCACTAACCAAAAGAGTGTTTTTATCTATTGCAACAATGTGGAACAAGGAAGGAAAGAGTCAAAAATCAAGAAAAAGTTAAGAAAAATAGGTAACCTACTGAAAACTAAAAGAAAAGAGGCAAAGAGGCATAAGGAAGTTCACACTGAAGGGAAGAATTATATAGCACCAATATCCCAGAGGAGAATCTGGGAAATGTGACCTTTACCTTTGAGGTAAGTTTATTATAGAGAATAACTAAAAATACCTGAAAAGTCAACCAAGAGAATAATGAACAGAGCCTGTCCAGGAAGAAAGAATGAAAGACAAAAAATGTTTAGAAACATTGTGCTTTTGATTGAGACTGTAGAACATCCTAGAACAAGGGTAAATGGGATATAGATCAATCCTAGGACTAGAACAGGAGTTCACATCATTTTAGCCTTGAAAGCGGATTAGGATAATCCAGAATTCCTAGTGTCACTACCAGCCTGCCAAAAGCAAATATGAATCCTCTCTTAATTAATATAATTTTAGACCTCGTATTACTTCTATGGAGTACTGGTGGTACAGTGGTAAAGCGCTGGACTGCTAACCAAAAACAGATTGGTGGTTTAAACCCAAACTAGCCACCCTGCAGGAGAAAGACATGATAGTCTGCTTCCGGAAAGATTTAAACCAAAAACCCGCTGCTGTCGCAAATATTTAAAAAAAAGCCTTGGAAATCCCATGGGACAGTTCTACTCTGTCCTATAGGGTCGCTATGGCTCGGGATCGACTCAAAGACAGTGAGTATTTTATTACTTCTATTTTTCTTTGATGTAAAGTGTCCATTGTTAAATAAAAAGTAACCAGGCTAAATTAGTGAAAAGATGATTTGTCTGAAAACAGAAGAAGCAATGGGAAAGATACAATCCTCAGGGAAGTCATATAATGGTTTATTAAACATAGTCTCTTCAATGTTCAAAAGACTAGATGGACAACTTTGACAAAGGAATGGAAGCTAGTGTTTTAGAGCCAAATGGCATTTCTAGACATGAAAATTAGTAATAATAATAAGCACTCAATCGATATGTTTAGTACCTGATCATATATAAATAAATTAGTTTTAAACTGGAAGAAAAATAAAACAGAAAAATCCAGAATTAAAATCACAGAGATTCAAAATTAAAAAAAGAGAAAGAGATATAGATGATACCATGAGAGAGTTGTAAATATATTTAATCTGACTCCTAGAAGGAGGAGAGTTGAGAAGAAACAATATGTGGCAATATTGGTTAAAACATTTTTTAACTGGCAAAAGCATCTCATAGAATCTTAAACAGATCAAATCTAAAAAAAGCCTATGACTATGCATAGAAAAGTCAAACCATTGAAAATATAAACAAACAAAAAAATCAGTCTTAAACGTAGCAAAGCCATATTATCCTCAAAGGAGCAACAGTAAGACTGAGAGCTGTTTTTCAACAAAATCGCAAAAAGCTAAATGCAATGGAATTATATCCTCAAAGAGCTGGAAGAAAAAAGTTGTCAATCTAAAGTTCTATAACCAGAAAAAAAAAATTACACAAATGGAAGTGAAATAAAATCATTTTCAGAGAACAAAACACCTGAGTGATTAGAATGTCACCCATAGGCTCACAAAGAACACTAAAGAGTGTTCTTTAGGTCAAAAAATATCTTTTCAGCTTGGAAGCTCAATGACAAGGATAAATATGTGGGTAAATTTAAAGAATATGTCCTATTTAATGCCGCAATAATAATGTACTATGGGATTTTTAAAATATACAGTTAACATACAAGAAATGTAAAAATCGTAAAAGGAGTTAAAGCATTTTAAGATCCACACTTTACCTGGAAGAGGTCAAGTGTTATTTTGTATTAGTGATTTGTAGGTTAAGTGTAGATTTGTAATTTCCAGCGTAGTCACTAAATGAATAGTAAAAAAGTGTGTAATAACAAGCTAATTAACAGGGAAAAATTAGTAGAAAAGATTTAAATGTTCAAAAGTGAGGCACAATAAACAGAACAACAGAGTAGTAGAACAAAATACAAGCAAATCAAGTAATAAATTTAAACTCAAATCATGCTCTAACTACATCATAATGTAAATGAGTTAATATTTAATTTAGAAGGTGCTTATAATTTTTTTTTTTTTTAATAAAATTACTACATGCTGCAAAGGACATCTAAAATATAAAAGTACGAAAAAGTTAAAAGTAAAAGAATGAAAAACTAACCATGCAAACTTTTTCTAAAAGGGAGCTGCTAGAGCTCTGCTAACTGCACACAAAACAGATTCTAAGGCAAAATGAACTTGCTATAAAGATCAATGGTTAAGAGCTCAGCTGCTAAACAAAAGGTCAGCATTTTGAATCCACCAGTTGCTCCTTGAAAACTCTATAGGGCAGTTCTACTCTGTCCTATAGGGTCAATATGAGTCAGAATCCACCCAACAGCAAAGGTTTTTTGTTTGTTTCTTTTAAATAAAGATCAAAGTTCAAATCACCAGCAGCATTATATAGATCTAAGTTTACATTCACCTAATAGCATAACTTGTAAACCCTGATGGACTAGTGGTTAAGAGCTACAGCCACTAACCAAAAGGTTGGCAGTTCAAATCCACCAGGCACTCCTTGGAAACTCTATGGGGCACATGTACTCTGTCCTAAATGGTCACTATGAGTAGGGATAAACTTGACAGCAATGAGTTTGTTTGTTTGCTTTGGTTTAATAGCATAAATATACCAAAAGAAAAGACAAAAAAAAAACCATCATCACTATGGAAGATTTTTCAAAAAAACACATTTATCTCGGTAATTGATAGAACAAGCAGATAAAACGTCAGAAGAATTAGGAGATTTGACCAATATAGTAACGAAAGTTGACCTTATTGGCATTTAATAGAACACAGGCAACCACAGAACTAACATCTTTTCAAAAATATTCCCAGAAGAATTGCTAAATGTGAAAATATGCTGGGATATAAAGTAATTTTCACAAATGACAAAAGTTTAAAGTTAAACATAGTATATTCTCAGACCATAATGTAAATAAACCCAGTGCCATCGAGTCAATTCTGACTCATAGCGACCCTATAGGACAGAGTAGATCTGCCCCATAGAGTTTCCAAGGAGCGCCTGGTGGATTTGAACTGCTGACCTCTTGGTTTACAAAATTAAAAAAAAAAATTAAAAAAAAACCCTATGTTTGAAAGTCAATCAATATAGCTTTAAAAAAACCAATACGTCAAAGAAAATATAACAACCAAAATTAGAAAATATTTTGAACTGAATTTAAACGAAAATAAAATATAGCAAAATTTGTGGGACATAGCAAAAACACACTTCCTTGGAATTTATAGACTATTGAAGTTTTTATTTTTACGGCCATATTACAAAGAAGAAAGGCTGATAAAGCAAGAATCCAAACATATATCTCAAAACATTAAAAAAGTAACAGCAAGTTACACACCATCAAGTGAAAGTAAGTAAATCGAAATAGATAAGAACAGAAATTAATAAAATAGGCAACTAAAATACAGTAAAAAAAAATACAGTAGGCATGATAAATGAAGTCAAAGTCAGCTGTTAAATAAAAAACTAATAAATGTACTAATTCTTCATGAGATTGATAAAGAAAAATTACATATGTTAGAAATTAAATGGGCGATATTTTATATAATCTATAAACACACTAAAACTTCTTATGATTAAAAGAACTAAAAAAAAAAATAAAAAAAAAAAAAACTGGTTTCCGTTGTGTTGATTCTGACTCTTAGTGACCCTATAAGACATAGTAGAACTGCCCCATAGGGCTTCTAAGGAGCACCTGCACATTCAAATTGCCGATCTTTTGGTTAGCAACCGAATTCTTAACCGCTAGGGTTTCCAAAAGAACTACACCACCCCCCCAAAATTTAAAACTACACAAAATAGATGAATTTCTAGAAAAAAAAAAAATACAACTCACCAAAGCAGGCACTAAGGTATTTGGAAAAATTGTGGCACAAGAATCATGACGTTGGATATGTGAAGACAACAACAATAAGAACAACTCTCATTTTTTCAAAAAATGTACTTTTTACTAAGAACTGTCCCATGACCTTTATATGCAGTGATTATTTTCTTCTCAATACATTGGGTCTGTTCCAACTCATAGTGACCCTGTGTACAACAGATCAAAATGCTGCCCAGTCCTGTGCCATTCTCACTATCATGGATGTGTCTGAGCCCATCATGGCAGCCACCGGGCCGATCCATCTCATTGGGGGTCTTCCTCTTTTATGCTGACCTTCTCCAAGCATGATGTCCTTCTTCAGGGATCATGGATGTGTCTGAGCCCATCATGGCAGCCACCGGGCCGATCCGTCTCATTGAGGGTCTTCCTCTTTTATGCTGACCTTCTCCAAGCATGATGTCCTTCTTCAGGGACTGGTCCCTGCTGACAACATGTCCAAAGTACATGAGACTGTTTCACCGTCTTTGCTTCTGAGGAGCCGTCTGGATGTAGTTCTTCCAAGACAGCTTTGGTACCAATATATTTATATTTTACAGATAAGGGAACTGATATACAGAGAGTTTACATAATTTGTCCAAGTGCTGGGTCTAAGACTTTAATATAGACAGGCTGACTCTATAACTTAAGACTTTAATAACTGCGGAATTACATCTTCTGCCAAGACACAACATAATTCTAAAATAATTCTTGTTATAAATTTAGTAATGTTAATTTTAAAATTGAGATTAACAGTTAAGATCAATGCTTACTTTAACATATAAAGCATATTAATCATAATTTTGGGGGGTGCTTAATTTTCTCCTTTTGTTTTTAGCTCTCTCTTTTGCTACCCATTCTCATAGCTATCGCTATCATCCACTTCAACCTCATGGTGTATTAGTAATAACCTATTCATAACCGGTAAATCCTGGTGGTGTAGTGGTTAAGTGCTATGGCTGCTAACCACCAGGTCTGCAGTTCGAATCTGCCAGGTGCTCCTTGGAAACTGTATGGACAGTTGTACTCTGTCCTATAGGGTCGCTATGAGTCGGAATCAACTCAAGGGCGGTGGGTTTTGGTTTGGTTTTAGTCATAACCCAGTATATAATCACATATATTTTTTCATATTCTTTTAGTCATTTGCAAGCACGTAAGGACATACATTTCAACGCACAAATACAAATCAATATCTGAGCCTAGTAGTGTTTACACTTTCACAATACTTGCTGGATTTTGATGAACCCTTCCAATAGATTCAGATCTACTTTGTTTATTTATAATTTGTTTGTACTCTACTTTCATTTTCTTTTTAAAATTAATCTACTAGTTTTGTGCTGTATGTTTTCCATCTGTTTATATTATCCCTCTACATTTTAAGATATTTCTTCCTATTCATCTTCCAGGCCAATTTGGGCCTCAAAACAAAAAATCTTTTCCTCTAACTATATTAAGGAAATATTTTGTTGTTACCCAAAAGTCATATTTTTTCTTGTTTAATATGTGTGCATGTATGGGTGTATGGGTGGTGTGTATGTGTGTGCACACAGCATTTGAATTTCCTTAATTGCTGTAATTAAATTTTTTTGTGTTTGAATTCTCAGTCTCACCAGTTATCTTTACTGTGATGGTCATGCATTCTACTAGTTCTGACTCTTTTTGTCCTTTTGGCTGCTATCTTGACCCATAAGGCTAATCTCTTAGAGAACAATAGCTGTGATTCCTCAAGTACAAAACAAAAGCCTCTCTCCAAAAAGGGGCTGGTTATCTAGAATCAAACAGGCAGGGACATTTTAACCTTTTCTAGAAGAGTCTCAGAGCTCTGGAGGTCACATTTTTCTTAGAAGCTGCGTACTTGTGATCTTCAAAAAGAGGACTCCCTGACTATGGACTCTGGGTACTTTGTCTAGCCCATAGAAGAGAAATCCCAGATCAGTTTTCTTGGTCCAGCTATCATAAAGGCCAAAGGATTAACTGGATGTGGCCACCTGTGTTTCCTCCACATCCAAATCTCAAATAAGGAACATGAAAAACAGCTCTGCTACACCCACAATCTCAAACAGCCATGTCCTATGACTGCGAGAAGCTGGACGAAGATTGAAATGACTGGGAAGTTAAATTCAGACAGAAAGTCAGGTTAGTGTTTGTAACAGAGGAGAAAGGAGAGCAGCGGATGCTATCGTGAGCAACTCAGACTCTCCTGCAGGGCCCAGTCATTAATTTCCCAGAACTGTACACAGTGTTAGCTTCTGAGGGTTCTCAGTTGAGTTGTTATCCCAGAATTACCATCAGCTTAAGTATGTAGCCAAGCCCCAAGTTCACACCCTCTCCATGCTGTAGCAAGCATATAATAAACTGTACAAGTAGGGGTACAGAGGCTCCATCCCCCTACTTCAATGTAGGTCACCTCTGAAGAGTCATTCCAACTCCAGAGTTCCTTGTGGAACCAACAGTAGCCACTTTTTTTCCATTGTAAATGCATGATTATTCAACTACTTCCTCTGTGCAATCTTACTACTACTTCACTCTTCCGCAGGAGACTCTAACAGCACTTCTTCATAGACGACATGCACTCACATTCCACCTTGCAGTCTCATAGCTTCCTTCCCAGAGGACCGAAGACAGGAATTGGATACAGGCCTTTAATTTGCCTGAACCTACTGCTCCTTTACTATTAAATTAGCTTCAACTTTTGTAAGCAAATTAACTATAAATGAAGAAGAGAAAACTTAATTATTGTGAGCAAAAGTGTAGAGGATAAATGTTAGGAGAGGGAAATTTGGAAAAAGTGATAGAAGAAAGAAAGGCATGTAATATCCCTATCTTATTTAGTGATGTTACCTAAAATTTATGACAGTTAGACATATTTAAATATAGACCAGCTGTTCCATGATATAAGGAATCATTTTCTTAGATATGAAAATGGAATTATGGTTAGCCACAGTGACACTAGGGGTAAGGTCTTGGTCCCTAACTGAATGGTTGGTGATTCAAACCCACCTAGCAACTTCACAGGAAAATGACCTGGTGATCTGTTCCAATAAAGATTAAAAACATTAACTAGACAATAGATAAGTGGTAATTTTGCTGAAGGGTAAGACAGTACACAACACTGTGGAAGCCATCACAACTTGTCCAAGACAAGGTCACGGAAGCTCCATAGACACAACCAAACTCCCTGAGTTACTGAATTACTGGGCTGAGGGCTGTGGGAACCATGAACTCAGGGGACTTATAGTTTATAAAGAAAATGTTCTACATTCTACTTCAATGAGTTTCATCTGGGTTCTTAAAAGCTTGTGAGTTGCCATCTAAGATATTCCACTATTCTCAGTCTGTTGCAGCAAGGAGAAAGAAGAAAACCAAAAACACAAGGGAAAGATTAGTCCAAAGGATTCATAGACCACAAGTACTACAGCCTCCTCCAGACTGAGTCCAACACAAGTAGATGGTGCCCAGCTACCACCACCAACTTCTCTGCCAGGGATCAAAATAAAGAGTCCTAGATAGAGCTGGAGAAAAATGTAGAACAAAATTCTAACTCACAAAAAAAGAATAGAAAAACGACCAGACTTTCTGGTCTGACAGAGACTGGACAAAAAGATGAGAAGGCAAGGGGGCAGGGAAACTAGATTACTGGAAAGGTAAGAACAAAAACAGAAATAATGAGAAAGATGACACATTGTGAAAAATGTAAGCAATGCCACTGAACAAATTGAGAAATTGTTAAACGGGAATCTAATTTTCTACGTAAACAATTACCAAAATCGCAATAAAATATTTTAATTAAAAAAATATATATAAACCAATAAACATTATAGCCTAGAAAAGCCTACAGGAAAGTTCTACTCTGCTACACGAGATCGTTATGAGTCAAAATTAACTTGAAAGCACCCAATAACAACTGAAAACCAAACCCATTGCCATTCCAACTCATAGTGACCTTGTAAGACAGAGTAGAACTGCTCCATAGAGTTTCTAAGGAGCACCTGGTGGATTCAAACTGCTGACCTTTTTGTTAGCAGCTGCAGCACTTAACCACTACACCACCAGGGTTTCCCCAATAACAACAAAGAAGAATATTTCTTAGTTTTAAGGATAATACCCAACCCAGTGCCATCGAGTCGATTCCAACTCATAGCGACCCTAACAGAGGTAAAACATCCTGATGTCTAAAATTTAAAACAATTCAGTAAAACATAAATAAGTAGGTTTAGCATATATGTAAAGATATTATGTTACTCAAGACTAGTTAGTGAATATGTAAATGAGTGGTCATTATCCTCTGGTCTTTGTTTTCTTTTGTGTGTATGTGTGGTTATTTTGAAATTTTTCTAATAGCACTAAAAAAATGTTAATGAAGTAAAAGTCATTTTCCAGAATATTACTTGAAGTTGTAAAAGTGACTAAAATGGTGATATAGTTACCTGAAATTAAAGAGTAGGAGATGGTACTGGGTGAATTTTAAGTGCTCCGATTTTTATCTATCATCAAAAAGTTAAAAAAAAAAAAATTGGTTGAAGTTTATATTTTAAGAATTGTTAGTATAAACATTTATTTAATATTGTGGAGAAAAACAAAGGAAACCAAAATATAAACATTTAAAAACCATTGCTTCTAAGGAAAGAAGTAGAACCCACATGTGATTCCTAAGTGAATTTATACAATAATGTTGATTTTTTGGTAAGATTCCTGTATCACTTGACTTTTACAATCCATATTGAGTGTTACTTCAATAATAGAAATAATGAAATAGAATTAAATAAGTGAAAGTAATCAATGTTGACTATTTTGAATTAAACATTCTACATTTCTTTTATTCTCATTATCTTCATAAAGAAATGTCTAATAATGGCTATCTTGTTATGATTTGCTTTGAATTTCACTGGCTAATAATATATGCTTCCAGGACATCCATTCCCCAGAACTGACACCACGAGAAATAATTCACAAGTTAGTTACAGCCTTCCAGAGTATGACCCATCATTATTGCCTATCTTTGTTTTTTGATCAAAAATTTCCCCAATGGCTCAATAAAGCAAATAATATGTTATCAGGAAGTCATCTCAAATCTCAAAAAGCACTGCTTCAACTATAATTTTATTTTTCACTTTGAACTTCAAATTTATCTAGGGGATTCAAAATACTCTGATTTATTTTATGAGTTGTCTGCATAAAACATCATTTGTTTAGGTAACCCTGCTGTTTTGGTCCTGGCCTTGCTACAAGCATACATGACAGGAAAAGCAGTGACCCATCTGAGGATTTTTGCATGTGGTTATTATCGTTCCCAGTCATTTCAATCTTCCTTCAGCTTCTTCTGGGCATAAGACATGGCAGTTTGAGATGGTGGCTGTAGGAGGGTTATTTATGTTCCTTATTTGGGATTTGGATGTAGGAAATATACTAGTAGTTGAATTACCTACTGGCACTCACATAGCAGTTGTTGCCCAGGTTAGCTGCACTAGTTAGTTACCAGTACGAGCTAGGGAACTCTTTGATTTGCTCAGTCCTAGAAATAAGAAGGTCTTCTTATGTGAGATAGAGTTGATAAAAAGGAATGTAGGAAGTAGTGGATATTAAAATAAAACATTACGTATTTTTAGGCAAATAACATATGCCTTCTGCATTTGTTTGCAACCACTCCATTCCCCCCTGGGGAAACATTTTTGTAACTGCTGCTATGCCAATTTTTTTCTACATGTTGCTGTTAAAAAAAAAAAAAATTAGCCCAGCGTGTTTACAAAAATAGTTCCCGGAGGGAGGGAGCATTGGTAAACAAACTTAGAAAATGGTGTTATTTGTGTAAAAATACAGTATTTGCCCTCTTGATTATCTTGTTTGTATAAATTAATGTTCATTTAAAGGGTCCAGACATGATGGTTATATTAATATATATTTCACTGAAGGAAAGCTATATTTCATTGGAGAAAATGAATACATAATTACACCGAAGGGAACTGTCTAAATGGTGTGTATGGTACAAGAGAATGGATAAGAAGCTGCATTTCAAAATTCAATGACACATTTTACTTACTGAAATTTCTTATCACCAAGTACCGTATCTGTCTCAGTTATCTAGTACTGCAAAAACAGAAATACTACAAGTGGGTGGCTTTAAAAAACGGAAACTTATTTTCTCACAGTTCGGGAGGCCAGAAGTCTGAATTCAGGTTGCTGTCTCTAGGGGAAGGTTTTCTCTCTCTCTCTGTTAGCTCTGGAGGAAGGCCTTTGTCTATTCTGAGCTTCTGCTTCTGGGCAATCTTCATGTGGCTTGACATCTCCTTTCCCTCATCTCTGTTCTGCTTGGGTTTAATCTCTTTTATATCTCAAAAGAGATTTGCCGAAGAGAAACTCTACACAAATCCTGCCTTATTAACATACTAAAGACAACCCATTCCCAAATGGGATTATAAACAAAGGCATAGAGGTTAGAATTTATAAGGCATGTTTTTGGGGAACGCAGTTCCATCCATAACAATATCCAAAGTTAAAGAAGTGGCATTAAGCCGAGAATGTTCTGTATAAATAGTCAAGCTTATATTTTTCCAATAATAAAATATTTATTTATAAAGTGATAATTATGGTATGGCTGTAGAAATAAATAGACATGGAATCAGAAGAACAAGTTATTGAATCCAAGTTACTGAAGTGGACAACTCATGCACTCTCTGAAATTCACTTATCATATCCATAAAATGAGGGTGAGAATAATAACAATATCACAGAGTTTCTGAAATTATCATCAGAGAGAAAGTATACAAAAGTTCTTTGTAAGTTTGCTCCAAAATGTTAGCTAGTTTAATATCATTTAATTAAGTAGAGGTCGTGTGCTAATATGCCTGACCTCTACATTGCTTTTCATTCCCATTTAGAGCTAGAAAAAATCACTCACTAATCAAAAGGTTATTATTAAAACTTGTTTATAATTCAAAGGAAGCAAATGTTAATCGGGCAAATTAAAAATGCCACAAATTAGAAACAGCAACACTTTCCTTCTGGGGCAAGTCTGTATGGCACATGGGAATTTAGTGTTAGATAGATGATTGTATTAATAACGGTAGATAATTAAATTCATGTATTCAAGTGGCCTAATTTTATCTGAGTGTGTGTGTAAGCGCATAAATATAGGAAAAGAGGATTTTAAAATATTATTTTGCTTGCAATTTATAAACACGAAAACAATATTAACTAGACTTAAATTATATAAAAATACAATATAAATCCAAGACATATTTCATTCTTATTACACAGACTACATTACATAGATTCAGATATGTAAAGAAGAAAATATATCACCTCCTTTCTACTATCTAACAAAATTATATACATAAAATCTCTTTGGAAATATCCTTGTAAGGAAACATGTTGACTTAAGAAAACATAAAATTGATTACTTCCTATATTTTATTTAATAAAATTATTACAACCTTGACAATGTAAGCAGAAATTACTTAAAAACACATTCTCTCAGTAGAGCTACAAGAGTAAGGACCATTTCTTTTTGTCACTGATAATTATTTTAACCATGAGTATTCTTAAGTTAGCTAAGAAGAAAGTAAAAACACCATCACATGGTCCCTTAACAAAGAGAATTTGTTTGAAACAACACATTGGCCTACAAGGAGGTAAATTTATTCAGCATTGTTTAAGTTGCTTTTAACTTCACCTTTCTAAGATTGTTCCTAAGTATTTGAGCAATGGTTTTGCTTAAGACTGTATAATTCACTTCAAAGTATGTACGAATACATTACTCTCCTCTGTAAAGAATTTGAAGTTGCCTTTACTACAAGTTAATTTAAATATTTCACATTTTTAATTTTTAGCTTTTCCAGAAGATTTAATACAAAGAATTAATTAGAATATTTTAGTCAAACTATAACAAGAGAAAGCTATTTTTATGCTCTGTAAATTTTGTGAATTCTTTATACTGTCAAATTGTACCATAAAAGGAGGAAATATCTATCAGCTGCATCGATTTAAAGAACTATTTATTTGTACTAAAATAAAGAACTGGAGAAAAATATAAGAATCCATCCATTAATATCACCTGAAAACTTCTCCTTGTATGGGCAGCAGCATTATTTTAAGCACTTGTATTCTTAAATTAACTGAAAAGAAAATATAAACACCATCACGTGGTCCCTCAACAAAGAGCAACCAATTTCAACGGTGACAAATCATTACAATTAAAGTGGCAAAATTTGTCTATGAAATCTTTAAAAGTCATTGTATTTTTATGAAATAAATAATTATATGAAATTTTTTGCAATAATCATTAAGTTAAATAGCTGCATATTTTGGAATGTTTAGAACAGTTTTCTTCTGAAAATGAGCTGAGAGGAATCGTGTAACTACAAACGTATAATAATAGTAGTGCTGGTCATGAGCGGGGAATCTGGACCCAGACCATCTAGGTTTATCTCCTGGCAAGACCACTGACTATAACCTGGTCAAGTCTCCCATCCTCTCTCACGTGCAAAACACAGATAGTGATAGAATCTACCTTGCTGATTTTCTGTGAGAATTAAAGTTCCAAGCTTTAAAACAGAGCAGTAATAAGTGCTGTTTAATTTAGCTATTTAAATTGCCCAACTTTTTTAGTGGAAGTTACACTATCAGCATATAGATCTTTTTTTCAATTTCCATAAAGATTAAAATGAAAGCAATAAATAAGTAAATTAATAATCGGACACATTGATGAAGGATACTCTATAGTATTTTCATTAGAAGAAATCAAGATACTTCGGAAAGAAAATGAGAGAAAGAGAGATCAACTGCACCTTTCCTACTTTTCCTGGACAGTCTTAGTTTTGGAAGTGGCATTCTGGGCAAAGTGCCCCACCACCATTACCCAGGACTAAGGCATGGCTCTAATGGGTGAGGGTTGGTAGCCGTGACTGTTATGATGGTGGTGGCTAGGCCTGAACTGAAGGACAAATGGCTAAGTGCCTTGCCTCCCTCTTCTGCTTCTCTGAAGTTCTGTGTAAAAATAAACAAATATGATTACTTAGATCTTTTACATTTTCTCACAAATATAGGAGGAAAAAAGAAAGAAAATATTACAGTGGTAGGTATTAGGCAATTAAGAGACTTGTGGAAGAAGCTAGCAGGGGTGCAGGTCAATTTATTTCCACAGTTTTTAATCAGTTCAGATTCTTTAAATTGCAATCCTCCTATGACTTGGTTGAAGAGAGAAGCCCAATGGACTGCCCTGACAGAGGAATCTATGTGCAAAAATTCTTTTCCTCCTTAAACTGTTGCTGACAACTGCCTAGCATGGGGGGAAGACTGATGGGTAAAATGAAAGTTAGAGTTTCATGTCCTTGTTGAATATGGGGATACATAATATAAAGGAACTCTGGAGAGTATGGCCATATAATACTGAGATGAAAGCAGGCTAGAATGGGTTTTACTCACTTTGCATTTTTAAGGCTACTCCATCCCTTCTCATTCTAGTTGTTGTATTGTCTTTGCCCATCTTTAGACATCCTTTCCCCGTTTTATCCTCTCACATTTTTTTACAGAATAGTTTGTATTTACAAATTGACTGTTGGCAAAAAATTTTAAAAAATCTACATATGGTAATCATGTTAATATTATTAGAGGTACAAGCACAAGGAAAAAAATGGCTGCTTACTTACCAATATTGCATTTAAAGATGGTGAAGAAAAATGTAAAATAAAACCAATTTCATGATTATATTTGAAGTAATGTGAGATTCCAAATTCTGCCATTATTGTCTTTGTCATTTTTTCCACTTTCATTTGTAAAATGAGTAGAAAATAATATTCCCTGGTAATACATACACCAGTTTTGTCTATTCAGTTTCTACAAAAAAAAAGAAGAAAATTGAAAATAAACACCATCATGCATCCAGTTCAGCAATGTGAACAGCTACATTTGTTATTATCTACTTCACATCCGAAGAGTAAAGAATTTCTAAAACAATATAAGTATTAAAGAATATTAGTGAGATAGAACTGATATGTGAGTAACCATTCTAGGTATGTATAATAGCTAAACAATCTAGAACATACATGCCAAATTGTTGTGTATCAAAATGCTATAGAAATCTTCTTAATTGAAGAGTTAGAAAGTGGTGATTTGGTGTTTAATTGAAAAGTTGATAATCAAATTTTAAATGACATTTATACAAATGAAATATTTATTTAATAATATGTGTATAAATGATACATGAATGATACATATTTTAATCGGAAACTGTAAAGGCGCATTCATAATATTAAAACTTCTTTATCATGAAGATCTATCTAAGTGGGATCAAAGCAACAACAGCAACTTGAAAGATTAGATAGGAAACTTAGGAAGACGTGAGTTTATGTTAATGGGGGAAGAACAATTCAGAAAAAGAGGATGGGAATGGTTGCACAACTTGAAGAATGTAATCAGTGTCTGAATTGTACAAGTAGAAGTTGTTGAATTGATCTAAGTTCTGCTGTGTATATTCTCAACAACAACAAAAACATAAAAGTAAAATATATACATGTCATCGTTGTTAGGTGCTGTCAAGCTGGTTCCTACTCATAAGAGACCCTATGTACACCAGAACAAAACTCTGGCCCGTCCTGCACCATTCTCACAATCATTGTTATGCTTGAGTCCATTGTTACAACCACTGTGTCAATCCGTCTCCATGACCGTCTACTTTACCAAGCAAGATGTCCTTCTCCAGGGATTGATGCCTCCTGATAACACAAAGTACGTGAGATGGAGTCTCCTTGCCTTGCTTTTAAGGAGCGTTCTGGCCATATTTGTTCCAAGACAGATTTATTGTTACTTTTGGCAATCCATGGCATATTAAATATTCTTTGCCAACACTATAATTCAAAGGCATCAATTCTTCTTTGATCTTCCTTATTCTTTGTCCAGCTTTCGCAGGCATATGAGGCAATTGAAAACACCATGGCTTGCATCAGGCACACCTTAGTCTTCAAGGTGACATTTTTGCTTTTTAACACTTTAAAGAGGTCCTTTGCAGCAGATTTGCCCAGTCCAATACATCTTTTGATTTCTTGACTGCTGCTTGCATGGACATTGATTGTGAATCCAAATAAAATGAAATCCTTGACAACTTCAATTTTTTTTCCCATTTATCGTAGTGTTGATTATTGGTCCTGTTGTGAGGCATTTTGTTTCCCGACATTGAGGTGTAACTCAAACTGAAGGCTGCAGTTTGATCTTCTGCGGTGACTGCTTCAAGTCCTCTTCCCTTTCAGCAAGGAAGGTGCTGTCATCCGTATAACACAGGTTGTTAATGAGCCTTCCTGCAATCCTGATGCCCAGCTCTTCATATAGTCCAGCTTCTTGAATTATTTGTTCAGCGTACAGATTGAATAAGTATGATGAAAGATACCACCCTGATGCACACCTTTCCTTTCTTTAAACCATGCAGTGTCCCCTTGTTCTGTAGAAACTACTGTCCCTTGATCTATGTACAGGTAACTCATGAGCACTATTAAGTGTTCTGGAATTCCCTTTCCTCGCAATGTTATCCATATTTGCTATGATCCACACAGTCACATGCCTTAACATAGTCAATAAAACACAGGTAAACATCTTTCTGGTATTCTCTGGTACTCGCTTTCAGCCAAGATTCATCTGACATCAGCAATGATGTTTCTGGTTCCATGACCTCTTCTGAATCCAGCTTGAATTTCTGGCAGTTCCCTGTCAATATACTGCTGCAGTTCTTTTGAATGATCTTCAGCAAAAATTTACTTGCATGTGATATTAATGATAAATTTTTTGATAATTATCACATTTGGTTGGATCCCTTTTCTTTGGAACAGATAAATATGGATTTCTTCCAGTCGTTTGGTCAGGTAGCTGTCTTCCACATTTCTTGGCCTAGATGAGTGAGCACTCCTACTGCCGCATCTATTTGTTGAATCATCTCCTTGATATTATGTCAATTCCTGGAGCCTTGTTTTTCACCACGCTCTCAGCGCAGCTCGGACCTCTTTCTTCAGTACTTTCAGTTTCTGATCACGTGCTGCCTCCTGAAATGGTTGAGCATCACACAGTTCTTTTTGATATTGTGACTCTGCGTGTTCCATCTTCTTTTTTGCTTCTTGCATTGTTTAATATTTTTCCATTAGAATCCTTCAGTATTGCAACTTGAGGCTTGAACTTTTTCTTCAGTTCTTTCAGCTTGAGAAATGCCGAAGGTGTTCTTCCTTTTGGTTTTCTAACTCCAGGCCTTTGCACAGGTCACTATAATACTTTTTATTCTCAAGCCACCCTTTGAAATATTCTGTTCAGCTCTTTTATTTTATCATTTCTACCTTTTGCTTTTTTCAGTCTCTTTTGACATTCATTTTGATCTTTTCTTTCATTCTTGTCTTTTTAATGATGTCTTGCTTTCTTCATGTATGATGTAGTTGATGTCATTCCACAGCTTGTCTGATCTTTGGTCACTAGTCTTCAACGCTTCAAGTCTATTCTTGAGATGCTCTCCAAATTCAGGTGTGATATACTCAAAGTCGTACTTTGGCTCTGGTGGACTTGTTCTAACTTCCTTCAGTTTCGACTTGAACTTGCACATGAGTAATTGATGGTTTGTTGAGGATTCGGCCCCTGCCCTTGTTCTGACTGATTCCTGTCTATTCCATCTGCGGAGATCCACGTGTACAGTCATCCTTAATGTTGTTGAAAAAAGATATTTGCAATGAAGCAGTAGGTGATCTTGCAAAATTCTGTCATGCAATTCCCAGCATTGTTTCTATCACCAAGGCCATATTTTCCAACTACTGATCCTTCTTTGTTTTCATCTTTCACATTCCAGTCACCAGTAATTATCAATGCATCTGATCGCATGTTCAAACAATTTCAGACTGCAGAAGTAGGTAAAAATCTTCAGTTTCTTTATCTTTGAGGTTAATGATTGATGGGTAAATTTGAATAATAGTCATATTAACTGATCTTCCTTGTAGGCATATGGCTATTATCTTATCACTGACAGCTTTTTTCTTCAGGATGGATCTTTAAATGTTCTTTTGGATGATGAATGCAATGTAATTCTTCAAGTTGTCATTCCTAGCACAGGAGACCATATGATTGTATGATTCAAAATACCAATACCAGTCCATTTCAGCTCACTAATGACTAGGATATCAATGTTTATATGTTCCATTTCATTTTTGACAATTTCCAATTTTCCTAGTTTTACACTTCGTGCATTCCAATTCTGATTAATGGATGTTACAGGTGTTTCTTCTCATTTTGAGTCATGTACAAGTTACTGAATTGATGTAGGTTCTGCAGGGTATATTCTCAATAACAATAAAAAATTATATATATGTATTTTTTTTTATAATTGTGCTTTAGGTAATAGATTATAGAACAAATTTATTTCTGATTAAACAATTAATACACAAATTGTTTTTTGACCTGGGTTGCCATTCCTGCAATGTGTCAACATTCTCCCCTTCTCCACCCCAGGTTCCCTCTTTCCGTTTGTCCAGTTTTCCTGTCCCTAACCGACTTATTGCTTTTGGGCTTGTGTGCCCATTTAGTCTCATGTACACGATTGAACTACATGTGATTTGCATTTCTCTGATGGCATTCCCTTATGTGTCTGTTTGCCGCTTGAATGTCTTCTTCTCTCAAGTGTCTGTTCGTATCCTTTGACCATTTTTTAATTGGATTATCTGTCTTTTTGTTGTAGAGGTATTGGATTTTCTTGTAGACTTTAGAGATCAGACCTTTGTCTGATTTGTACTAGCCAAATTTTTTTTCCCAGTCTGTAGTTTTTCTTTTTACTCTTTTGGTGAAATCTTGTGATGAACATGAGTGTTTAATTTTAAAAGATCCCAGTTATCTAGCTTATCTTCTGGTGATTTTATATTGTTAGTTATGGTTTATATCCTATTTGTGCTGTGCATGGGGACCTCTATTGTTGATACTATTTTTTTTCTTCCATGATCCTTATATTTTCTGGTTTTATATTTAGGTCTTTGATCTATTTTAAATTAATTTTTGTGTATGGTGTGGGGTATGGATCCCGTTTCATTATTTTTTTACAGAAGGACATCCAGTTTTGCCAGCACCATTCGTTAAAAAGGCTGTCTTTTCCCCATTTAATGGACTTTGGGCATTTGTCAAAGATCAGGTGACTGTAGGCAGATGAATTTACATCCAGGTTCTCAATTCTGATCCGTTGGTCAATGCATCTATCCTTGTAGCAGCACCAGGCTTCTTTGACTACCATAGCTGCATAGTTGTTTTCTGAGGATAGGTAGTGTGAGGTCTCCTGCTTTGTTCTACTTCTTCAGTTTGCTGATTCGGGGCCTCTTCCCTTTCAATATAAAATCAATGATCAGTTTTCCCATCTAATTGAAGAATGCTGTTGGTATTTGGATCGGGATTGCATTGTATTTGCAGATAGCTTTGGGTAGAATTGGCGTTTTCACAATGTTGTGTCTACCTATCCATGAGCATGGAAAGTTTTTTTAAATTTATGTAGGACTGTTCCTGTTTCTTACAGTAATATTTTGTGGCTTTCTTTGTATAGGTCTCTTATGTTGCTGGTTAGATTTATTCCTAAGTTTTTTTTTTTTTTTTTTTTTAGGGGCTGTTATAAATGATATTGCTTTCCAGATTTCCTTTTCACCTTTCTCTTTATTGGTGTAATAGGAATCCAACTGAATTTTGTATGTTTATCTTGTATCCTGCTCCTGTGCTGTATCTTTCTATTAGTTACAGTAGTTTTTTTACGGAGCCTTTTGAGTTCTCTAAGTACAATGTCGTATCATTCAGGAATGGGGATAGTTTTACTTCTTCTATACCAAATTGGATGCCCTTTATTTCCTTTTCTTGCCTTACTGCTGTAACTAGGACTTCCAGCACATTGTTAAATAGGAGTGGTGATAAAGTGCATCCTTGCCTTATCCTTGTTCTTGTGGAGAATGTTTTTAGCATTTCACCATTGAGAATGATGCTGGCTGTTGTTTTTGTATAGTTGTCCTTTATTAGGTTGAGTAATTTTCCTTCTATTACAATTTTGTTGAGAGTTTTTATCAGGGGTGGGTGTTGGACTTTATCGAATGCCTTTTCTGTTTTGTTTGAGATAATCATGTGATTCTTTTGTTTTATATATGTGGTGGATTACATTGATTGCTTTTCTAATGTTGAACCGTCCTTGCATACATGGTTTGAATTCCACTTGTTTGTGGTGTACTATTATTATTTTTATATGATGCTGAATTCTATTGCCTAAAATTGTGTTGAGAATTTTTGCATCTATATTCTTGATAGGTAATTTTCTTTTTTTGTGGTGTCTTTTCCTGGTTTTTGTATCAGGGTTATTCTGGCTTCATAGAATGTATTTGGAAGTATCCTTTCTTTTTCTGTGTTCTGAGATATTTTGAATAGTACTGGTGTGAGCCCTTTACTGAATGTTTTGTACAATTCTCCAGTCAAGCCATCTGGGACAGGACTTTTTTTTTTTTTATTATTACCTTTTCAATCTCTTCTCTGGTTACGGTCTTTTCAGATATTCTACCTGTTTGTGTTAACTTAGTAGGTATTGTGTTTCTAGAAATTTCCATTTCCACTAGTTTTTCAAATTTATTTGAGTACAGTTTTTCATAGTATTCTGGTATGATTGTTTTTATTTCAGTTGAGTGTCTTGTAATGTCCCCTGTTTCATTTCTTATTTGGGTTATTTACATCCTGTCCTCTTTTTCTTTTGTTAATTGTCAATTTGGCCAGAGGTCCGTTGATTTTCTTGATCCTTTCAAAGAACCAACTTTTGGTTTTGTTGATTCTTTGTATTGTTCTTGTAGTCACTGTTTCATTTATTTCTGCTCTGATCTTTATTATTTCCTTTCTTCTGGTGGCTGTGGGTGTCTTTTGCTGTTCTCTTTCTATTTGTTCAAGTTGTGTGGCTATTGTTTTGATTCTGGACTATTTTTCTGTTTTTGATATATACATCGATTGCTATAACTTGACCTCTGAGCACTGTCTTTGCTGTATCCCAAATGTTTTGCTATGATATGTTTTCATCCACACTTGATTCTAGAAATTTTTTTATTCCATTTTTGATTTCTTCTATTACTCAGTGGTTTTTAAGCAAGGTGTTATTCAGTTTCCATGTATTTGATTTTTTTCCTTTGCTCCTCTTGTTATGAATTTCTACTTTTATGGCATTGTGATCAGACAAGATGCTGTGTATTATCTCAGTGTTTTGGTTTTTGTTGAAGGTTGCTTTGTAGCCTAAGATGTGGTCTATTCTGGAGAATGTTACATGTGCTTTGAAAAAGAATGTGTACTTTGCTGCTTTTGGGTGGAGTGTTCTGTAAATGTCCATGGGGTTAAGATGGTTGATTGTGCCCTTTAGATCTTCTGTACCTTTGCTGAGTTTCTTTCTAGATGTTCTGTCCTTTACCAAGAGTGGTGTGTTGAAGCCTCTTACTATTATTGCGGAGCTGTCAATTTCTCTTCTTAGCACTGTTAGAGTTTGTTTTATGTATTTTGCAGCACCGTACTTGGGTGCACAGGTATTTATTATGGTTATGTCCTTATGGTGAATTGTTCCTTTAATCATTATATAATGTCCTTCTTTGTCTTTTATGGCAGATTTTGCCATAAAGTCTATTTTATCTGAGGTTAGTATTTTCACTCCTGTTCTTTGTTTGTTGCTGTTTGCTTGATATTTTTTTTTTCCGTTGTTTGACTTTTAATATATATTTGTGTCTAAGGTGTGTCTTTTGTAGACAGCATACTGATAAGTCATGTTTTTCTATTCATTTTGTCACTGTCTCTTTATGGGTAGGTTTATACTAATTACATTCAGTATGATTATTGATAAAAAGTGTGAGTTTATTGCTACCATTTTGTAGTGATTTTTTTTTGTAGTGCTGACGTTTTCTTTTTTTCCTTTCTCCTGTGCTGACTTCCTTTTGTTTGTGCACTTTCTTTTCATTTCTTTTGTTATTGTAGATTTTGTGTTTATTGAACCTTTATATTTTTCTTCTTTATTTTGATTAATTTTTTTAAATTTCTTTGAGGTTACCTTGAAATTTTCCCTTATTGTTCCTAAGTTTGAACCAGGCTTTTATTACTTGATGTCATCTTGACTTCCTCTCCATTATAAAGTTCTATACCTATATATTGTATTCCCCCTTTTATTCTGACATTATCATCATTTATAGATTAACATCACTAGTTCCCCACATTAAGTCATTTAGTTTTGTTTTATCCTTCAGAGTTCATTACCTAGGTTGGTATCTGGCTGATATGGCCCTTGTTGTAGATTCAGGTTGCTGTCTGATGTTGATTCTCTAACTGAAGGATTCCCTTTAATAATTCTTGTAAGGTTGGTTTGGATTTTATATATTTCCTTAATTTCTGTTTACCTAGAAATATCCTAATTTTACCATCATATTTGAGAAAGAGCTTTGCAGGATATATTGTTCTTGGTTGGTAATTTTTTTTTTTATATATATATATCACCCCATTGCCTTCTTGCCTGCATGGTTTCTGCTGAATAATCAGAGTATAGTCTTATTGTTTCCCCTTTGTATGTGACTTCGTTTTTCTTGAGCTGCTCTCAGAATTCTTTCTTTGTCTTTGGTTTTGGCAAGTATGATTATGTTATGTCTTGTTGGCTTTCTTTTGGGGTCCGTCTATCCTATATGGGGTTCATTAAGCTTCATGGATGGTTACCTTTTCATCTTTCATACTAGGGAAGTTTTCTGTCAGCAAATCTTCAATGATCCTTTCTGTGTTTTCCATTTTCTCCCCCTTTTCTGGGACTCTGATCACATGCAAATTTTTCTCTTTCTTGTGTCCTACATAGTTCTTAGGTTTTCTTATTCTTTCCTCTGTTTTTTCCTCAAACAAAGTAGCATCCACAGATTTGTCTTCAGTTTTGCCTGTTTGTCTTTGATTGTTTCAAATTTGCTCCTAAAACCTTCCGTTCTGTTGTCTACTTCTGAAATTTTGTTATTTATCTTTTGGATTTCTAATCACTGCTTTTGTAGGATTTCTTATTATTTATTTATTTTTACTTTATTTTTTTTCTTGTATTATTTTCCTGAGTTCTTCTATTGCTTTGTGTTTTCCTTGATTTTGGCTATGTTTTGGTTGGTTTTGTCTCTTTTCTCCATGATTTTGTCTGTGTTTTCTTGATCTCTTTTCAATATCTTAAAGAACCCTGAATAGTAGACTTTTAAATTCCCTATTAGGTAGACCAAGTGCCTTTTTTTTTTTTTTGCCAGAAGTTCATTCGGTTCTTTATTTTGGTCATTTACTTGAGCCATTCTGTCCTGTTTATTTTTTATTTTCTTTAAGTTTTGATGTAGTCTGCTGTTTCTGAGTCATTCAGGTATTATTTTCTTTATTTATTGACTGTGGGTTTGTTTCTTCTTGCTTTTTTTTTTTGTTTGATTTTGTCTGGATGGGCAGCAAGGCACACTTTGTTGATTGCTCATCTGTGAGCCCAATGTTTCTTACCACCTTGTCCAGGTGTGGAGTACTGGTGAATCAGCTATGATGTAGTAGGACAGGTCCAGCAGGGAAGGTAGCGGTTGCAATGGGTTGTTTGTTGTGTGAACTAGGCTGGGGCCTGGGGCTGGAGCAGACCCCAGGGCCACAGTGTGCAGCTATGTGCAGGCCAAGACTGCCAGGAATCATGGAGCATCCAGGCCTTTTCTCCTCAGGGCTGCACATTGTGGCAACATGGACACTGAGACATCTGGGGGAGGCTCTGGGGTTCTGGGCCCATTTCCCTTGGACTGTGAAGGGTGACCACATTGGGGTGTCAAGCCAACCAGGAGGGTCTAGGGGTCCAGCCAGCAGGGCTGAGGTGAGAGCCTGGGGAACTAAAGGCAGTGGCAGGGGCCATATGGAAGAGAGTAACAGGGTGAATTACTACTGTGGTTCCTGGCAGTTCTTGCCACTATTCATCAGAGGGTGGAGGTTGTAGGGCATCCTCCTGTGGTTAACCAGGTGAGAGAGCCTGGTCTCCTTCTTGAAGTGCAGGCAGAAAACATACTTTTACTTAGTCCTGGGTATGCCCACACTATTACCCTATTTCCTACTGGGAATTATGTGGGAGTGCCTTTCTTCATGTGGGGTTGTAATCGTTCCAAGATGACTACACAGAGTCATGACATTTGACTGGGAACTTCTACTCTGTATCTCTACTCCTTAGCAGTTTTCTATCAGTTTCTTTGTCTTGGTGGTTTCTGATCTAATGCTTTATCAACTCATTTAAGGTTCAGGGTTCCAGGATTGACAGCTGTATCCATTTTGCTTGATTTTCAGGTTTTTTTACAGAGGGATAGTGTCATGGACTGAATTATGTCCCCCCCAAAAAATGTGTGTATCAATTTGGCTGGGTCATGATTCCCAGTATTGTGTGGTTGTCCTCTATTTTGTGATCATAATTTTATGTTAAAGAGGATTAGGATGGGATTGTAACACACTTACTAAGGTCACATCCCTGATCCAATGTAAAGGGAGCTTCCCTGGGGTGAGGCCTTCATCTATCCTTACAAGAGATAAAATGAAAGGGAAACAAGAAAGCAGAACCAGGAGTAGAGTGTGTCCTGTGTCTTTTGGACCCAGGGTCCCTGCTGCCTGAGAAGCTCCTGGACCAGGGGAAGATTGAGGACAAGGACCTTCCTCCTGATCTGACAGAGAGAGAAAGTCTTCTTTTGGAGCCTACACCCTGAATTTGGACTTTTAGCCTACTTTACTGTGAGGAAATAAATTTCTCTTTGTTAAACCCATCCCCTTGTGGTATTTCTGTTATAGCAGCACTAGATGACTAAGACAGATGGCTTAGTGCCTCTGACTAGTCTACCATCTTGGATCCATCTCTCAAATAAAAAATATTTTTAAAGAATTTATTTATCATAAAGATATTCAAATACACAGAAAAATAGAATAGTAAAATGAACACACAGTTTCACAAAATCTAGGCTGTAAAGTTATCAATACTGTGCTTTTGTGTTTTTTTCTTTTACTTTTTTCCTTTTTATATTTTTTGAGGTATTTTATAGCAAATCTCAGATGTCATTTTTTAAAATTCTATATAATTCACAAGTATCTTTTAAAATATGCACATTTTCTTTAAAAATCCATTGTCATTTTCTAATATAACAATATAAACAGTGATTCTTTGGTATCATCTAATAGCCAGTCTATGTTCAAACATTCTGAATTGTCTCCCAACTCTCTATAACATTTCATTTATTCAGGAATGAAACTAGGTGTGTATTTTACTTCTGAGAGATTAATAAATTTTGTTTTACTTTATTTTGCTTTGCTAAAAGAATCCTCCTCCCTCTTTATTCCCTGTATTTTTTTTAACCTCCATTGCCACTGTCTTCTTAAAGAAGCCATATCAAGGAGGATTTAGTAGAATATCTCACATTTTAGATTTAGCCATTTTTATCATCATCGTGTTATTTTATTTGCTTTTTTAAATTTCTCAAATCAGAACTAAAAGGCTTTTTTAGATTTATGCTTGATGTATCTTGGAAAAAATGCTTATAGGAGTTGCTGTATCTGTTACAATGTCTTATTTATCAGAAATCACATAATATCTGGTGATCCAACTATATTAGTGATGTTAAGATTGTTCAGTGAGTTTAGAAGGTATAAAAGCAACTCATCAGTGAAACACTTCCCCATCAACATTTCTTCTAATGGTCTTTTTCTGAATGACTTATTAAGTTTGAAAAATTATGATTTTTTAATAATTAATTTTTTTATGTTTATTAACTAGTAATCTTATTAAAATATGAATTTTATTTTATTGCCACCCACTGAGATTATTTAGTAATCCTGAAAATAAATTTCATACAGAAAATCCAGATAATTTGTTAATTCTTTCATATTAAAAGCAAATTTTTCAAAATAAGTAATTGAGGGAATTTTTCAAAGTAAAAATTACACCCAGTTGTGACCTGTAGGATATTTTATTTTATTTTGCTTTTGTTGTTGATTGTTCTTTAATTTACTTTTTGAGTGTCATATACACTCCTGAGGTTATTATGTATTTTAAATGTTTCGTGAAAATATTTTCTCTATAATGTATGATTGCCTGATTTGGGACTTCTTGTCCTTCTCAATTCAAATTTGCTACCACAAAATTATCTAAACTCTTTAATTTTAAACTTATATTTATTTTCTCTTACATTGAATATTTTAGTTCCTTAAAAAAAGTCAATTTTATGGCTTCATTACTTTTTAAATTTTGTATAAATTAATCTCAATTTAATAACACCAATATCATAATTAACATAAGAACAGTGAATTAGTTTTAAAAATTCTTTGCCATTTAATTTTATCTTCAAATATATTTCTTTAGGTTTGAACAGAAAAAATAAACTCTGTTTTGAATTAACCTGGACATAAAAATAAAATATTTTCTAGACCAACATTTATATAGTTATTTTCATTAGTTTCAACTTTTAAAACAACTTTCCCATTCAATTTATTTATTTGTTCATTTGTTTTGATTATGTAAACTATTAAGAAATTCGAAATAATACAAGGTATTTAGGTAAATTCTTATTTCCTTTGATGTCTCCTCTGTTCTATTTCTCCCAACCTGTGGTACTTAACTTTAAGTGTCAACTTGGCTGTGCTTTGCTATGATAACCAGTTGTTTCATAAAACACTACACCTACTCCTAACATATTGACTATCTCCTTATCTGATATTTCCCATTCACTATAATAGTAAGAAATCTACTTTCTGACTATTTTGAGCATTGAAAGTTTACAATGGGAGGAAAATAACACTGACTGTGATGATTAAGGTTATATGTCATCTTGGCTGGGCCATGTTTCTCAGTGGTTTGGCAGTTATGTAATGATGCAAATTGGCAGTTATGTAATAATGTAGTTATCCTCCATTTTGTGATCTGATGTGGTCATCCTCCAGTTTTGCATAACACCAAAATTTTCATAATGACCTGGTCTCTGGAGCCTAACCATGTCAATAAGTGAGGATGTTATTGTTGCTGTTAGGTGCTCTGGTGTTGGTTCCAACTCATAGTGACCATTTGAATAACAGAATGAAATGTTGCCCAGTCTTGCGCCATCCTCACTACCTGCTATGTTTGACCCCATTGCTGTAGCCAGTGTGTCAATAAATCTCATTGAGAGTGTTACTCTTTTTGCCTGACTCTTTACTGAACATGATGTCTTTCTCCAGGGATTGGTCCCTTCTGATAACTTTCAAAGTAACCAAAAAAGTCTCACCATTCTCATTTCTAAGGAACATTTTGGCTGTACCTACTCCAAGTTGCTGTTATAAAGAAATTAAATATGATGAAATCAGTTGGCCTCATGTAAATCAGATTACCTTTCGTAATGTGAGCAGGCCTCAAGCAATCAGCTGGAAGCCTTAAGAGCAAAAAAGGAGTTTCCCTAGGGTGCGTTCTGTCTCCAGACTATAAATAGACATTTGTCATAGAACACCCCTACAGTTCAGTCATCTCAATGAATGACCCATAGATTTTGGGATGCAAGCCTGCAGGAATCTCAGCCTGTCCCCTGACCTACAGATTATGGACTTGCCAGTCCCCACAGTTGCATGAGTTAATTCCTTGAAGTAATTCTATCTCCAGATGTATATGCCAATCATTGTTTCTATTTCTCTAGAGAATCCTCAATGAATTTTGGTATCAAGAGTAGTTCAAAAGGAACAGAATATCAATTGTGAGTTCTCTGAATTAGTTTTGAGGTTTCTGAAACTGGTTCTCAATCTGGTTAGATTTAAAGGCATTAATGACTCTATTTACAGTTGTAAAAAGGGCCTGAAAGTACATGGTGTGATGTGGGAATAGAGGTATGTAAAATATCACCATTGGACACTCCTGATTAAATATTTATGAGAGGCAAGGTTCTGGGCGATCATGTATTTGATACCTTAGAACATTTTTGGTAAATTATCAAGTATAATGTCATTGAATGATTGCTTCAACTTTTACTGGACAAAGTAGAGAAAGACAAATTCAGGGTTTCAAATTTCCAGCTCAGGCACCAAATGAATAATCTGATATTTGTTATGTGTTCCCTGAAAGAAAATGTTATATCACATAGCCACAGAGCCAAGATTGCAGAAAACCCAACCAAGAATCTCATCTTGTGAGTGGCTGAATTAAAACTTCAAATGAACTCCCAACTTTGCAAGGTTCCTGATGTAAAGGTAAAGACATTGACTGGCAAGAAATGGAATCCTGAAAGTTGGAATGGGGACATACAACAGCTACCAATGAAGCTCGGTATGTTAATCCCCTAAATTTTTGAATCATTGTTGCCAATAGAAGCAGCTTGTTATGGATTGAATTGTTTCCCCCCAAAATGTGCATGAACTTTGCTATGCCGTGTTTCCAGTATTGTGTGATTGTCCACCATTTTGTCATCTGATGTGATTTTCCTATGTATTATAAATCCTACGTCTATGGTGTTAATAAGGCAGGATTAGAGGCAGTTACATTAATGAGTCAGAACTTATTCTACATGATTAGATTGTAGGTTGAGTCAATCTCTTTAGAGATATGAAAGAAAGAAGCAAGCAGAAAGATGGGGGAACTCATATCACCAAGAAAGCAGTGCTGGGAGCAGAGCACATCCTTTGGACCTGGGGTCCTGCACCTGAGAAGCTCCCAGACCAGGGGAAGATTGATGATGAGGACTTTCCCCCAAAGCTGACACAGAGAGAAAGCCTTCCCCTGGAACTGGCACCCTGAATTTGGACTTCTAGCCTCCTGTACTGTGAAAGAATAAATTTCTATTAGTCAAAGTCATCCACTTGTGGTATTTATGTTATAGGAACACTAGATAACTAAGGCAGAATTTGGTACTAGGACTAGGGTTGCTGCTCTAACAGATACCTAAAGTGTGGAAATGGTTTTGAAACAGTGAATAGATAGAAAAGATCTACAAGATTAAGTAGTGTCTTAAGACAATCTCTTTTGAGATATAAAAGATAGAAGTGAACAGAGAGACATAGGGACCTCATACCACCAAGAAAGCAGGGCATGTCCTTTGGACCTGAGGATTCTGCACTGAGATGCTCCCAGACCAAGGGAAGACAGATGTATCACAAAGACCTTCCTCCAGAGCTGACAGAGAGAGAAAGCTTTCTCCTGGAGCTGACACCCTGAATTTGGACTTGTAGCCTGCTTGACTGTGAGAGAATAAAATTCTCCTTGTTAAAGCTTTCCGCTTGTGGTATTTCTGTTATAGCAGCACTAGATGACTAAGACACATGCAAACCATCGTGAAATGATTACTTATATTTTTTGAGGACTCCTTTCATAAATATAAATATGAGTAGAAAAACATGAACAAGAGCTTTTATGAATTGCTGTTTATAAACTATTCACAATCTTCTCCAATCTCCTCCCCAAAATTTGTGATTAAAGCCAAAGGAGACATTATATATAATGTATGATTTAGGTAGAAGTATATCTACCTAAATTATCAGAATATGTGAAAATTAGCTATTGTGTCTGAGTTTTTCTTTTCTTTTTCCACATTGCTTATGTACAAAAAAATATAGCTAAAGACTTTGAAATATTTAATCTTCAAAACAAGTTTCTGTTATGTGTCACGAAGTAACGGAAGTATTAATTATTTAATTGTATAAACTACCTTTCTTATACTCAGGATTCAGTTTTTTTCTTTTTGTTAGTAAACTTTTCTGCCATTATTTTTAAAACTACTGTCTTATAGGAAGGACATCTTTAAAGGGGAATGTTTCGTTTAATTTATAAAACTAACACATGCTTATCATAGACAATGTGGGTAAAGGATTTAAACTGTAATTATATCTGTAGTTAATGAGCTATGGTGGAGCAAAAGTTAAGCACTCTGCTCCTAACCAAAAGGTTAGTGGTTTAAAACTACCCAGTGGCTCTGTGGGAGAAAGATCTGGTGACCTGTGTCTGTAAAGATCACAGCAAAGAAAACTCTATGAGGCAGTTTTATTCCATCATATGGGGTCATTATGAGTTAAAAATTGACTGAACAGAACCTAACAACAACATATATTTAGTTATTACAAATCTAATAACTACGAATATTTCCTTTAACTTTGGCCTATGTATCTACACATTTACCACAGCACCTAAAGCATGTCTGGTACTACATTCCATAAACACTGAAATTTTATACAATATTTGAAAGTCTTCAATAACCTAAACAGTATTTTGAGTAGAATAGTCATATGATAGGCATAAAACTTATACATATTCATAAGGTCCAGGAAAGAATTTAGCAAATGTGCGTAGGCAAAAGTGGGTGCTATTATAATGGTTTTGCATTTTTACACAGTTTAAAATAGTCCTTGGTAATTTTATATGCCAAGGAAACAATACTGATTCTTACAGGACACTGATACCATTAAATTCATTGAGAGATAGCTTCTTGTCTTTTTTTATTTCATGAGCCCTGATGGAAGTTATGCTGCTTCCAAAGATGATTAACTTACAACTATGGAGTCTTATAACTACAGGAGCACACCTAGAGGTTAGTGATCAAGGTCATGAGTTCACTATAAGCTCCATATTTTCCCTATCATTTTTGAGAGGTAACATCAATGGAAAATGAATGAAGTCCTCATTGGAATAGAAGGTAAGCCTCGACTGGAAAAGAAGTAGCAAACAGCTTATAGTGTTCCCCAGAAACATCAATCTCACCACATCTGGTGTTGGATTTCACTGGAGAAGGATTTTGAACTGAATATGCTTGTGAGCCTGTATTGCATTTTGTGTCTCTCCTTCATCTCCACTGGCTCTAAATCACAGCCTGAAGGCCAGTTTCTAAATATTTTGGAAAGGGGCAGGGAGATTACAAGACACAAGAGAAGACAAAGTTCAGGGTTAGGATAAACCCCAGTTTATCAACCAAATGGCAGCATTGTCTGAGACAATGTGGCTCAGTAGGTAACTGCATATGGTTTGATTCACTGATCTGAAATAATTACAAAATACTCTAATAATCAAAATTATTTTGAGATATTACAAAATAATTAAAAAATTCATAATTTGTTTAATTTTTACAGAAAATAAATGAATACTTTTAACATAAAAAATAGATATGGCTTTTACCTTATGGGAATTGTTATCACTATCCACAAACTACTAAGATGGAGCCCTGGTGGAGCAGTGGTTAAAACATTGGCTGTGAACCAAAAAGGCAGCAGTTCAAATCCACCAGCAGCTCCTTGTAAGTCCTATGGGAGCAGTTCTACCCTGTCATATAAGGTTAGGATGAGTCAGATTCAGCTGAACAGTAACAGGTTACTAAGTAAAAATATTGCATAGTCATTTAAATCAAAGTGAACTGAAGTGGACTGGTATTGGCCATTTTGAGTAGGACAATCATAGAGTCTACTATGCTGGGAATGACAAATTGAAGAGGAATGGAGTTGTAGTCATCTTCAAAAAGAACATTTCGAGATCTATCCTGAAGTACAACACTGTCAGTGATAGGATAATATCCATAGGCCTAAAAGGAAGACCAATTAATATGAATATTATTAAAATTTACACACCAACAACTAAGGTCAAAGGTGAAGAAATTGAAGATTTGTACCAACTTCTGCACTCTCAAATTGATTCAGCATCAATCAGGATGCATTGATAATTCCTGGTGATTGGAATGCAAAAGTTGAAAACAAAGAAGGATCGGTAGTTCAATAATATGGCCTTCATAATAGAAATGATACAGGAGATCGTATGATAGAATTTTGGAAGACCAATGACTTCTTCAATGGAAATACCTTTCCTTATCAACATAAAAAGTGATTCTACGCGTGGACCTTGCCATATGATATACACAGGAATCAAACTGACTACATCTATGGCAAGACACAATGGAAAAGCTCAACATCACCAGCTGCAAGAAGGCCAGCAGCCGACTGTGGAGCAACCTATTGCTCATATACAAGTTTAAGCTGAAGCTGTAAAATTTAGAACAAGCCAACAAGAGCCTAAGTATGACCTTCAGGATATCCCCCCTGAATTTAGAAACCATCTTAAGAATAGATTTGATACATTAAACACTAATGACTGAAGACCACATGAGTTGTGGGATGACATCAGGACATCATATATGAAGAATACAGGAGACCATTAAAAAGACAGGAAAGAAAGAAAAGGCCAAAATGGATGTCAGAGAGACTCTGAAACTTGCTCTTGAACATAGAGTAGCTAAAGCAAAAGAAAGAAATGACAAAGTAAAAGAGTTGAATAGAAGATTTCAAAGGGTGGGTCGTGAAGAAAAAGTAAAGTATTTTAATGACATGTGGAAAGACCTGGAGATAGAAAACCAAATGGGAAGAACACATTTGGCCTTCCTCAAGCTGAGAAAACTGAAGAAAAGTTCGGGCACTGAGTTGCAATATCGAAGGATTCTATGGAAAAAATATTAAACGACACAAGATGCATACAAAGAAGATAGAAAGAATATAGAGAGTCAGTATGCCAAAAAGAATTGATCAACATTCCACCATTCCAGGAGGTAGCATATGATCAGGAACAGAAGGTACTGAAGGAAGAGCTCTATATGCACTGAAGGCACTGGTGAAAAACCAGGCTCCAGGGATTGATGGAATACCTACTGAGATGTTTCAACAAATGGATGCAGCCCTGGAAGTGCTTACTCATCTATACCAAGAAATTAGAAAGACAGCTGCCTGGACAACCGACTGAAAGAGATCTATATTTATGTCTATTCCAAAGAAAGGTGATCCAACTGAATGTGGAAATTATCAAACAATTGCATTAATATCTCACGCAAGTAAAATTTTGCTGAAGGGCATTCAAAAGCAGCTGCAGCAGTACGTCCATAGGGAACTGACAGAAATTCGAGCTGAACGTAGAAAAAAACATGGAAAGAGAGATAAAATTGCTGATATTAAATGTATCTTGGCTGAAAGTAAAGAATGCCAAAAGATGTTTACCTGTGTTTTGTTGACTATGCAAAGGCATTCAACTATGTGGATCATAGCAAATTATGGATAATATTGGAAAAAATGGGAATTCCAGAACACTTAATTGTGCTCATGAGGAACCTGTACATGGATCAAAAAGCAGTCGTACAAACAGAACAAGGGGATACTGCCTGGTTTAAATTCAGGAAAGGTGTACATCACTATTGTATCCTTTCACCATACTAATTTAATCTGTATGCAGAGCAAATAAGCCAAGAAGCTGGACTACATGAACAAGAATGCAGCCTCAGGATTGGAGGAAGACTCATTAACAACCTGCATGATGCAGATGACACAACTTTGCTTGAGGAAAGTGAAGAGAACTAGAAGCACCTACCGATGATATCAAAGACCACAGCCTTCAGTATGGATTACACCTCAACATAAAGAAAACAAAAATCCTCACAATTGGACTAATAAGCTGCATCATGATAAGTGGAGAAAAGATTGAAGTTGTCAAGGGTTTCATTTTACTTGAATCTGCAATCAACGCCCATGGAAGTAGTAGTAAAGAAATCAAAAGATGTATTGCATTGGGCAAATTTGCTGCAAAAGATCTCTTTCAAGTGTTAAAAAGCAATGATATCACCTTGAAGATTAAGGTGCACCTTACCCAAGCCATGGAGTTTTCAATCACCTCATATGCATGCTAAAGCTGAGCAATGAATAAGGAAGAACGAAGAAGAATTGATGCCTTTGAATTATGGTGTTGAGGAAGAATATTAAATAGTCCATGGAATGCCAAAAGAACAAACAAATCTGTCTTGGAAGAAGTACAGCCCAAATGCTCCTCAGAAGAAACTATGGAAAGACTTTGTCTCAAGTTCTTTGGACATTGTATCAGGAGATACCAGTCCCTGGAGGAGTACATTATGTTTGATAGAAGGTCAGCAGGTCAGCAAAATGATGAAGACTCTCAACGAGATGGATGACACCTTGGCTGCAACAATGGGCTCAAGCATAACAGGGATTGTGAAGTTGGTGCAGGACTAGGCAGTGTTTCATTCTGTTGTTCATAGGTTCGCTATGAGTTGGAAGGGACTCAGTGGCATCTAATGACAACAACAAGAACATTTAAATCAAAATGTGATAGTATATAATTAATTAATTCAAATTTCAACTATAGAATATTAATGCACATTAAAAATAAAATTGCATGTATGAAGATTTTGATATATATAGCAAAACCTTGGCATCATATAATTATAAACAAGGTAGCAAAGAGGATTGAGTATCTATTTCAAGACCTGTATTTGGTATTTTATTTGCTTGCTTTATTTGATTGCCATACCACCCTTGTTAAACAGATTATCATTTTTCCTCTTTTGTACACATGAGGCATAATAAGTTGTGGAGAATTCTAAGCCTCATTCCCTTCCATTATACTACTTTATATCTCTGTGCCTCATACCTAATAGCTTAAAGCTATACACAAAAATTTAAAAATAGGAAGTAGGATATGGGAATAGATTAGGCATTGTTTTTGTTAATATGCTCTTTATAATTCCCATCAATAGCAAAGACATTAAACCAATTATTTCTTGAAAATCAATCTTCAAAAAAAAAATTCCACTTGACACTGTAGACAAATTTAGAAAAAGAGTGTAAAAATATCCATGCCCTTTTGAAAAATTAAAGCAATAAGGTCTCTGTCAAATGTAACTGACATATTACGGCTCCCTCTGTACTATGATGGCAATATACAAATACATAAAAAAAAAATACCCATGTATAAATATAGGTAGCCTTCCCATGGCTATATATTACTTTAGAAAATACTATCTCCTAAGCATGTGGAATTTAGAGTTTTCAGGTGAAGGACCCAACCACCCATATTTAGAGCAGCACAAAAGAGGTGGGAGAAAAGTACAAGTGTCATGGAAAGGAAAGTTCTTTTAAGTATCAAAATTGCTCCAACAGATGCCATGATAGCTTATTTTTCATATTCTATAATTTTCACTGTAGTAAATGTATTGCAATAATACCTCAGGTGTCAAATTAATTGGGTGGAGAAATCAAATGATACAAAGCAGGTTTGTAAAATTTTAAATATAAAACTGAAACATACTCAGGTCACATGTTATACTGTAAGTCAATTTGGGGAATTTATTTAATTCCTGTCCTATAAGGTACTAAAAATACGGGGAAAAAGCAGGGTGAAGATCAAGAGGAATATAAAGAATGATTTTCAGGGTGGGGCGGGGGGGAAATGGTCTGTTGAAAGAGCTCCCAACCGCCAAAGCTGGAAAAATTTAAGCAACAACAAAAATAAGAGAGTTTTGGATTATAACCAAAATTATAAGATAAATATATATGAGTCTATACTGATACAAACAAATGATTGAATAAAAAGAAGTAAGTGAACAAATCTCCCATGTATAAAAATTGCAAGTAATAAGGTACTCCCCTGTACTGGAGAAGGATTTCTGCCATCTGCCTCCCAAGGGTGTTCTACATTTAGGGACTTGCTTCAAAGGAATAGAGAAGAAGAAAACGAAAACAAAATCTAATTTATCGTGAATAAACCTGCCCAAAACTACCTCAACCAAGTGATGAATGTTAATATCACCAGTGATATCATATACATTTTGATATGATCTGATGAAAAAAGACACTTTACTTCTGTGATATTCTTTCCAAAAAGCCATCACCTCAATGTACTTCTGAAAAAAAAGGAAAAATTAAAAAAAAAAAAAAAGACTTCCTCAGATTGTGAGACATTCTATAAGAAACCTGCTCAGTACACACGAAGACTGTCAAGATAATGGAAAAAAAAAATTCAAAAACTGTTCTAGACCAGAGGAGACTGGAGAGCAATGTCAAATGAAGACAGTGTGGTATCTGAATGAGATCGTGAAACAGAAAGAGGGCATTAATTTAAAAATTGGTAAAATGCCAATAAGTCTAAATTATGGTTAATAGAAATGTACCAAGGTTAATATCTTAGTTTTGATAAATATTCCAAGGTAATGCAAAATGTTAAAATGGGAGAAACTGGTTGTAAGGAGTATTAGTATTCTAGGGCTACCATAACAAAGTTCCATAAACTGGTTGCTGGGTGGCTTACACAACAAAAATTCATTCTCTCACATTTCATGCATATATATATACACACACACACACACACAAAGTCCATGCATCGTAGTTTTAACAGAAGCATTGCCTGCAGGGAAGGCAAACTCATATTCAGAGTAAGTGTCTATGCCAGTAAGAACAAAACCTTGCCCCTTCTATGGTAGAAGCAGTCCAATGTAATTATCCTGAGGAATGGAGCCATATTTGTGACCTAATGTTGGTCTCTTTTGCTGCCAGATTGGACACTCAACTGTGCTATAGCCAGCTTATTGTGTAGAAGTAAAAATTGCTGAGCCCATGCACAACCTCCATCTCTATCATCATGGTCACTTTGTTCATGAGCCCATTGAGCAATGACAGGAGAGCCTGGGGAAAGAGGATGACAGGTATCCATAGAACACATTGTCCTATCCACTTGGTTATTAAAATGTTCCTCTGCTGTGGTCACCATTTGATAAATATTCTCCAGATATCTTCACATCTTTTGCCCATTGACAGGGGTCTATCCATATACCTCATCTTCGGATCTCCTTTTTACCAATTTTCTAGTCATGTTAATTTCAACTCCCTGACCTTCCAGACAAACCATGAGACAGAGCCCATCAATTGGTATACAAATACATATCTGGCCATTTCTCCTTCTAAGTAAAATGACCAACAGGTGCTGTGCTCAAATTTCTGTTCCACTAGGAGGTTTTCACTTCACCACTGTCCTGAGGGAAGTCCCAGAAAGAGGCTTCAGTGCAGCAGCTATTCACTTTTGAGTAGTGCCTGCATTATCATACCAAGCCATTTGTAAACCAGATGTGTGTTTTCTCTTCCTCAGTCAACTGATTGTAAGGAATTTTCAATGAGGTCACACTTGCAGGCTGTGAGAGAAAAGATAACATAGCAGGAGTGAGGACCAGGAAATTTGGGTCACTTCTTCATGTAACTTACTATGTCTTTAGGGCCTCCTGGAGCACAGTTTTATATATACCACTTCCATTTAATGATGTTGTACTGCTGTGCACACCCAAATTTAAGGCTTGGTGGGTCAGACCACTCCCAGTTATTATAGGTAGCACAGGTGGTATGGCTCATAGTGAAGTATTCAGTCTCTACTAAGGCATAGTAGCAAATGAAAAGCTGTTTCTCAAAAGAAGAGTAGTTATCTTCAAATGATGGTAGAACTTTGCTCCTAAATCTAAGGATATGCACTGTGATTCATCTAAAGGGGACTGCCAAAGGTTCCAAAGAGCATCTCTATCTGTAACTGACCTTCTGTGCACCGTTGGATCTGCCGGATCATGTGACCAAAATAAAAAAGAAGATTGCATAGCAGCCTGGGTCCCACTCAAATCTAGCATCTTTCCTGGTCACAGTAAATTAGTTGGAGTAATGCACACAAATCAGGACTATTTTACCTCCAAAATCCGAAGAGAATCACAAGGAATTTTTCATCCTTTTTGATTGTAGGATGGGTCAGATGCAACAATATATCCTTCACCTTAAAAAAAAATCACAGCATGTCCCACACCACTGAAACTCCAGAGATTGCACTATGGCGGAAGGCTCTAGGATTTTTGTCAGATTTATTTCCTACCATCTGATGCACAAACGTCTTACAAATAAGTCTAGAATAGTTCCTATTTCTTGTTCATGAGGTCTACTCCACATGATGTCATCAATGTAATGGACCGGTGTGACGTGAAGAGGAAAGAAAAACACATCCCTTCACACTAAATTATGATATAGGGCTTGAGAGTTGATATATCCTTGGGTAGGACAGTGAAGGTGTATCTTGGCCTTACCAACTGAAAACATACTGCTTCTGTTAGTCTTTATCAACAAGCATAAAGAAAAAAAAAGCATTTCTATATCAATAGCTACATGGCAGTAATAGGATAGATGTGAATTTGCTCAATCAGTGAAACCAAGTCTGGAACTGCAGCTGCAATTGGAGTCCCTACCTGGTTGAATGTGTGATAACCGTCTTAGTTATCTAGTACTGGTATAACAGGAATAACACAAGTGGATGGCTTTAACAAACAGAAGTTTATTCTTTCACTGTCTAGGAGGGTAGAAGTTCGAGTTCAGGGTGCCAACCTCAGGGGAAGGCTTTCTCTCTGTGTCAGTTCTTGGGCAAGGTCCTTGTCATCAATCTTCCCCTGGTCTAGAAGCATCTCAGTGTAGGAACCCCAGGTCTAAAGTGTGAACTTCCCTGCTTAGTTCGTCATTTTTGTCAGTAGGAGGTTCCCCGTCTCTCTGCTAGATTCTCTCTTTTATATCTCAAAAGAGATTGACTCAATATACAACCTAATCTTGTAGATTGAATCCTGCCTCATTAACATAAATGCCTCTAGTCCTGCCTCGTTAACATCATAGAAGTAGGATTTACAACACATACGAAAGTCACATCAGATGACAAAATGGTGGGTGATCACACAATACTGGGAATCATGTCCTAGCCAAGTTGACACATATTTTAGGGAAAAACAATTTGATCCATAACAATAATCCATTGCCATTCTCCAAGATCCATCTGATTTCTGCAAAGGCAAAATAGGTGAATTGAATGGGTATGTGTTGAAAATTATCACCTCTGCATCAGTCAAGTCCTTAATAGTGGCACTAATCTCTGCAGTCTCTCCAAGAATGTGGTTTATTAATTTTCTATGTAGAGGCAGTTCTAGTGATATCTACTTGTTTTCTATCCTAATATCTCTCACTCCACAGATCTGGAAGATATTGGTATATTTCTGCCAGTTGTTGAGTTCATCTATTTCAATTATGCATTCTGGAATGAAGAAATCATCACAGGTTGGGTGCTAAAAGACCCACTGTATCCACTGTCAGATGGACTTGAGCTGAAGCTCTGTTGATCAACTGACTTCCAAAACTCCTTACTTTGACTGGTGGACCAGAGTGACATGTTGGGTCTCCTGGAACTAGTGTCAGATCACAGCTAGTGTTCAATGATCCCAAAAGTTTGATTATTTCTTTTTCTTCAGTGCACAGTCACACTGATAAAAGGCCAAGGTCCTTTTGGGGAAACCTGGGAAAAAAATTAACTGTGCATTTCTGACAAAGTAGTGGGATCTTTCCTCAAGGGTATCCTGCATCTGCTTCATTCAAGAGGCTGTGGCTCTATAAACTAGCTCAAGCCTCAGAATTGATTTAGGGGCCGTGACTGTCTGCTTTGGTAAATCAAATTAGACTTGTGTTCCTTTGACCAAGAGCTCTTCTACTTATACAGATGAAGCAATAATTTTGTTATCTTCCCATCTGTTTCACTTCTAGGGATACCACGATGAACTAGCCAATGGTATAGATCTATGTGAGTTAGGCTGTTCTGATTACTTCTTTGACTCTGTTGTCCGTTGTGATTACTACACTCCCCTTATCTTTAATGATTAAGTGCTATCACGTGGCCACTGCCGCTCTGGAATAAGCATCTATGTGCCCCACTTCTGCTGCAGCAGTTCCTGCTGTAGTATCTAACATACATAGAAGATCAATCACAGAGCTCTTCAAAGGTGCTGAGGCTTTGTTAAGAATTGGATTGTATCTTCCAAAACTAGTTGTTGAAGTCCTAACTCCTGTGCATATAATTATGACCCTGTTTGAAAATAGGGGTTTCTTTCTTATGTTAATGACGCAAATTGATCAGGGTAGATCCTAAGTTTAATCACTTCTCAGTGATGTCTTTTAGAAAGGCACAGTGACACACACATGGGGGGAGGCTGGCAGAGGGTACAGATGACACAGGACAAACATCTGCAAGGAAAGGAACAGTAAGGATTGCTGGCAGTCACCAGCAGAAACTAGAAGAGAAGAACATGGAATGAAATGACATAGCCAAGACTTTGGTCTGGACACTTAGCCTCCAGAACTGTGAGAAAATAAATTTCTATTCTGTAAATACACCAATTTGTAATATTTCTGTAATGGCAGCACTAGCAAACCAAGGCAGACTTTTTCGTAAATTTACTCTTTACAGACATGGTGAAAGATGTGTCCTCTAGACAGTCACAGAGTCGGTGAGTGGGTCTTACATGATAAATCCACTCTAACATTCCAATTTCCCTAACCTTTGGATATCTCCTTCTACAATACAATAAGAAAATTCTGACATTCTTCATTTAGCATAAGCCACCCTTTGGCCCATGTTTCAGCCAATAACTCAGAAAAAAAAATGTTATAGCCCATTCTAACCCCTCTAGCTGAAACACTGAATCCAAAGGCTCTGCTCAGTCCATATCAATAAATTTGGTTTTATACAATTATACCTTCCTTTCACCATTATCCCACACCCTTAATATCCATTCCAAACATATTCTCGAGATTTTGTTCTGCACAAATTAGAAAAAATCCTAGAGTTCTTCTACAGTGTAGCTCACCTCCTCATGAGTCACATTTTGTACCTCACCTTTAGGGATCTGCTGGAACTTGAGTTTAACTGTAGATCTAGAAGCGAAGTCAGGTTGTAAGGATTGGGACTAAGGAGAGTCAGCAGTGTCTTGCATGGTCATTGGCTCAAGAGAAGCCCTTACAGTTTCTTCTGGAAAACCTGTGTTAGTCTTCTCAATAGGGGATAGAAGGGAAGATTCTACTGACAAAAAAAGACTCAGCAGAATTTAGGGATTCAGTGTTCCCAACCTTATCAGTATCTGCCATTATGTATTCATTCCAACTTTTAGGATCTTATTCCTTCTCAATCAATGCCTTCATTTTAACATAAGACATTCTATCAAGCTGAGAATGCAGTTTGTGTAGCGATTCAGCCATTTTTGCGTGAGACTCTAGGACTGGTTATTAGCAATCTCAGTTGAGTGGTCAGAGGATATAAGGTTATCTTTCAGCGCATACATTGAAATTTTCAGGTCATTTATGTGACGCTTGAGCAGTGAACTGGAAGCCCTGTGCTTGTCTTTTATTTTCCCGCTTTGTCCAGTGAAATTGTGAGCAACCAATGTCATTATAGTCATCATATTGGCAAAAATGTCCTAAGGTGTCAAATATATGATCAACCAGAACATTGTATCTTATTAGTATTTGATTAGGAGTATGCCCTGGTGAAATTTGGGGTATCTCTATTGTTTCTTCATGCCATGGGCTATCATTGACAACTCTCCTATTAGAAACAGAGTCATTAGTGCCTTTAAATCTAGCTAGATTTGAGAATCTATCCCAGAAACTCCAGAACCAATTCAGAAAACTCATCTTTAAGATTCTGTTCCACAAGAACAACACTCAGTACCAAAAATCTGTCTTAGTCAAGCCTCGAGAGAAACAGAACCAATTACATATAGATGACAGATAGATCGATAGATGATAGATAGACAGATGATAGATTGATAGATAGATAGACAGACAGATAGGTAGATGGATGATAGATAGATGGATAGATAGATATGAGAGAGAGACAGAGTGTGGTATTATCACTTTTGTGTGGCCTTACTAACCATCGTTTTGTAACTTCCATCCAAGTGTTTGGGCGAGACTGTGTGATAAGGAAATTGTGGCCCACCAAATGGATCGATCAGTTTTGCCATCTCACTGGGCTTGAAATGAGCCACACCAGAAGCAGGAAGGAGAAATACCACCACTACCAAGGAAAAAGAGCCAGCAAGTCCTTTGGACCCGTGACCCCTGTGCTAAGAAACTCCTGAAACCAGAAGACAGAGGGAGAACTGTAGTATTAAAGGCAGTGAGAAGCAGCAGCAGAGACCCAGCTGCAGGACATGGTGTGTGGGCTTCCTGGCCTACAAAGAGAGAAAGATGAGTGCCCTTGGGCAGAGACCTAGGGTCAGGGAGAAACGTGCCTGCCAGCATGGCTGGGAAGAGGCTGTCCTGATGGAAGAACTGTATTCTGAGTGTTCCTGAGCCTGAATTGTAACTGTCACTTCTATAAGAACCCCCATAATTGTATTTTATGAGTTCTGTGTGGCCATTGCAATGAAATATCAAACCCAGCAGAGAAGTAGAGATTGCAGTGGGAGGGAAAGTTGGTGTCAGAATTAGGAAAGATGGCAGAGAGAGAGCCATGTCTGACCT